>NC_073273.2:32615000-42615000 GCF_029289425.2 Pan paniscus | reverse complement strand
AAAATAGCATGATACTGGTACCAAAACAGATATATAGACGAATGGAACAGAACAGAGGCCTCAGAAGTAATGCCACATGTCTACAACCATCTGGTCTTTGACAAATCTGATAAAAACAAGCAATGGGGAAAAGATTCTCTACTTAATACATGGTGTTGGGAAAACTGGCTAGCCATATGAAGAAAACTAAAACTGGACCCCTTCTTTACACCTTATACAAAAATTAAATCAAAGTGGATTAATGACTTAAATATAAGACCTAAAACCATAAAAACTCTAGAAGAAAACCTAGGCAATACCATTCAGTATATGGACATGAGCAAATGACTAAAACACCAAAAGCAATGGCAACAAAAGCCAAAATTGAAAAATGGGATCCAATTAAACTAAAGAGCTTCTGCACAGCAAAAGAAGCAATCATCAGGATGAATGAGCCAACTATGGAATGAGAGAAAATTTTTGCAATCTGTCCATCTGACAAAAGGCTAATATCCTGAATCTAAAAGGAACTTAAATAAATTTACAAGAAACAAACAAACAAATATATTAAAAAATGGATGAAGTATATGAACAGACACTTCTCAAAAGAGATATTTAGGCGGCCAACAAACATATGAGAAAAAAATAAAGCTCATCATCACTGGTCATTAGAGAAATGCAAGTCAAAACCACCATGAGATACGATCTCACTCAAGTTAGAATGGCATTCATTAAAATGTCAGGAAACAGCAGATGCTGGAGAGAATGTGGAGGAATAGGGAATACTTTTACACTGTTGGTGGCAGTGTAAATTAGTTTTACCAGTTTGGAAGAAAGTGTGGTGATTCGTCAAGAACCTGGAAAAAGAAATATCATTTGACCTAGCAATTCCATTACTGGGAATATACTCAAAGGATTATAAATCATTCTGCTATAAAGACACATGCACACATATGTTTATTGGAGCACTATTCACAATAGCAAAGACTTGGAATCAAACTAAATGCCCATCAATAATAGACTGGATAAAGAAAATGTAGCACATATACAACATAGAATGCTATGCAGCCATAAAGAGAATGAGTTAGTGTCCTTTGCAGGGACATAGATGAAGTTGGAAACCATCATTCTTAACAAAATAACACAAGAACAGAAAACCAAATATTGCATGTTCTCACTCATAATTGGGAGTTGAACAATGAGAACACATGGACACAGGGCAGGGATCATCAAACACAGGGGCCTGTCAGGGGATGGGGGGCCAAGGGAGGGACAGCTTTAGAGAAATGGCTAATGTCAATGTTCGGTTGATGGGTGCAGCAAACTACCATGCCATCTGTATACCTATGTAAAAAACCTGAATGTTTTGCTCATATATCCTAGAACTTAAAGTATAATTTTAAAAAATTGAACAAAAGAAATTAAAACACACACACACATATGAAAACAAACACATAGAGAAAGAGGGAGAAAGAGAGAGAAAAGGAGAGAGAGAAAGCAAAACAGGATGAAAGTGACATGCACACAAATGTCCCCCACTCTATGGTCTCATTCAAAGCTTGTTTCCTTCTTTACCAATTAATAAAAGGTGTCAGCTGTCTCATTCTCAGGACCTACATTCAAGGGATATTGCTTCTAGCCAGGTGTTCTTTATGTCAAAATATGTACGAAAAAATATTTTTTAGGACTCATGATACTGGGATTGAGTCCTTGGATGACAATCAGGGTAAGTAGGTATGAGACGAGAGGAACCAGAAAAGAAGATATTGAAAGAAGAGATGAGTAGAGGAGATTGGAACTTTCTTATTAAGAAATTTATGAAAATTGTATTTGTACATAGTATTGGCAGAGCAGAGGCATTACCATCTTGGACAAGCAGCGCTATTTTAAAGTTCTCCTTTATCAAAAACTGCCTAAGTCCAACCCTAAGGGCATCAGTCTAATGGCTAACATCAGCATGACCATAAACCACAAATGACATCTCTGATCAGAAACATTCCAAATCTGAGTTAAACCCCTCCTCGACCAGAGACGTGACAGACTCACAATAATCTCCCCTCCAACCAGAGACATTCCAACCCCACAATAAATTTCTCCTCCACACAGAAACATTCCAAACCTGCGATAAGCTCTCTTGCCATAAAACCTTAAATACTCTTAGTCTGTAAGAGAGAGTACTCCTGATCAAAATTGGCCAGAAGTCCCTCTTATTTTTATTCTCCAAAATAAACATACCTTTGACTGTTGAGCCACTTTTCATGTTTCCCTCTTCTTTCTTTAACTCTTAGAAATACACATATAATAAAAATCCAGGTTATTATTAATGATCTAAAATTGCATTCATTCCATCCCAATCATTGAAACAGTTGAGCCAAATATCTGATATATATTTACTACTAAAAGGATGAGAAACACATGTAATATATGAGTTCATAAATGATGATTTGTGGAAGGTGATTCTGGAAAGATATCTCTAACGCAATTCAGTTCACCTGAACTCAAGGATCCAGCAACTGGACCCTCCTGGACTTGATGTCTGAGGCCGCCAGAAAGTTGTGTAAGAATGAAGTTTGGATGTAGTTGGAACGACAGCAAGGGAATTTACATGGAGCACTCTCCTTCATGGATGCAATGAGGATCAGAAATGCAGTTTCAGGAAATCTCAGGGTGGGGACCAGAAAGTGGCAGACAATGGTTTCATGGGGATTTCCTCCAGATGCTGCAATGATGTAAAGTGAGTGAGCCTGATTTCTTTAATGCACAGACATCCCCTGCTGATTTCCGTAGGCTGCCCATGGTGACCTCTGCTGATTAATGGCCGATGGTGGTTGAGACCATTTTATCTGTACTTCCAAGGAGGCACAGCAATTTAAAATACTCTAATAACAGGGTTTAAGATCCAGTCAGTCCACAAATAAATGAGTCCTTCAAATTAGAAGACCTGGGAATCCGAACACATAAATGACATTCCCAGAAAACTGAGCTGCTGGAGGAAACAGACGGCAAGTTGTACAAACAACAATAAAATGATATTAGTAACAATAACATTCATATTAATAATAGGAATGACATATAATTGGCAACTATAGCATTTAAGGAAGTTCAGCTCAAAAGCTGTTTTCTGAGCTAAGTAAGAATATTCAAAGTCAGGTGCAGTGACTTATTCCTGTAATCCTAGCAGTGTGAGAGGCTGAAGTGGGAGGATCATTTGAGCCCAGGAGTTTGAGACCAGCCTGGACAATATGGTGAAACCCTTACTCTACAAAATAAAAGATAAAAAAAATTGCCAGATGTGGTAGTAGATATCTGTGGTCCCAGATACTTAGGAGGCTGAGGTGGGATGATTGTTTGAGCCTGGGAGACTGAGGCTTCAATGAGCTGAGATGACACCACTGCACTACAGCCTGAGCAACAGAGGAAGACCCTGTGTCCAAAAAGAAATTCGAGCAAAAAAAAGCACCCAACTAATTAAAAGGAATTTCATTGTCAATACCTAATTTAAAGGTCTGCAAAATCAACTGTGCACATATCTCAACAGAAAAAGTGTAAAACCATGGAGAACAATAAGGCAAAATGGAAAAGGTTATTAACTATGAATGTATTATGTCATTGCCAAAATAAAGTTATTAAAAGCAAGAAATATACCATAAGGAAAATTATAATACTAGTCGGGTTTTAATGTCCTAAAATGACTCAGTAGAAATTTAGGAGTTGGCAGAGAAATAAGTTAATAATTATATAAAACTGATTTTATGAGTAGAAAAGAGAGTAGGAACTAAATAATTTTAGACACATTCAAAATATAACTGAGAAGCAGCCAAAATTGTATTTGAAAATACTATTAGGAAAAGTATGTACTTGCATAGGGAGGTAGTGCTATTGTTAAAAGACAGAAAAAATGAATGGAATAATTTCAAATCCTACCTAAGAAAAAATAAAAAATAAAAAAGGAAGCACTTATAAATTATCAAGAGAGATTGTAGAATGAAGTAATTGAGTCACACCTGAAAAAATAAGAAGAAAATTTTAGATTATACAATCATCAAGACTTTGAAAAATTTAAAATTACAAGTAAGGAATTAATAAAGGCAATTAACACATGGAGAAAGTATAACCTATAACATCTATAAATATTTGTCTGTTGCAGGGCACGGTGGGTCACGGCTGTAATCCCAGCACTTTGGGAGGCCGAGGCAGGTGGATCACGATGTCAAGAGATCGAGTCCATCCTGGCCAACGTGGTGAAACCCAAGAGGCAGAGGTTGCAGTGAGCCGAGATCATAAGCCACTGCACTCCAGCCTGGCGACAGAGTGAGACTCCTTCTCCCCGACAAAAAAAAAAAAAAAAAAGCTGTGGCCAGGCTCAGTGGCTCACACCTGTAATTTCAGCACTTTGGGAGACCAAGGTGAGAAGGTAACTTCAGCCCAGGACTTTAAGATAATGCTGGGCAACATGGCAAAACCCCATGTCTACAAAAGATATCAAAATTATCCAGGTGTGGTCGTGTGTACCTGTAGTCTCAGCTATTTGGGAAGCTCAGGTAAGAGGATCACTTAAGCCAGGGTAGATGAGGCTGCAATGGGCTTTGATGGTGCCACTGCACTCCAAGCTGCTTGACAGGCTGAGATCCTGTCTCAAAAGAAAACAAATGTGTCCAAAAGGTTGCCAATAGGATTCACATTAAAAAATAATGCCTTTCCCAGAAATGAAAAACCAGGTCCCAGAAAAAAATTAATTACCCGCATATTAAATAAAATAGACTCACATTAATACAACATGATGAACTTTTGAGACAAAGATAAATTCATAAAATCTGTCAGAAAAAAATGACAATAAAGGATCATACAGCTAAATGACTTTACACTTCCGAAGAGCAACATAGAAATTCTTGAAGTCTTCCCATTTCTGATTGCAATAACTGCTAAGCTAGGAACACTTACCTACCTTAAACAATTTTAAATAAATAGGCTGATTAGAGCAATCTTTTCTCAAGAATCTGGTGAATACGCCATTATATTACAACAATAATTAAAATATTACAATGATTAAAATATTATAAATCTCATGTCAATAACTTTCATATCTCAAAATGAAGAATCTGTGCTCAAAGGTTTAATGCTGAATACAGTTCCTGTAAGTGTTAATGTTATTAGGAGAAAATAAAGCTAAATTTATAAACATATGCAAATAATATATTTATATGCAAATAATATGCTTATATATTTGTTGAGAGATTAGTTCCTTTTTTGTGATCATGTCTTTCAAAAAGAATAGCTAAATTACTAGTTATTACATTTATGAAGAAATCAGATTAAAATATTTTTATTAATTTGATGTTATACATTACTACTTTATATTCTACAAAATATGATTAGAGTTCATTTAATTGTGGAAGCTGTTGTAATAATATATGATACAATCTCCAGTGTACTAAAATTTATAAGAAGATCTGAGAAATTAATGTTATAGTTCTCTCTTAAGAATAATCTTTTTTAGGCCAGGCGCGGTGGCTCACGCCTGTAATCCCAGCACTTTGGGAGGCCGAGGCGGGCGGATCACGAGGTCAGGAGATCGAGACCATCCTGGCTAACACGGTGAAACCCCGTCTCTACTAAAAATAGAAAAAATTAGCCGGGCGTGGTGGCGGGCGCCTGTAGTCCCAGCTACTCGGGAGGCTGAGGCAGGAGAATGGCGTGAACCCAGGAGGCGGAGCTTGCAGTGAGCTGAGATCGGGCCACTGCACTCCAGCCTGGGCGAAAGAGCAAGACTCCGTCTCAAAAAAAAAAAAAAAAAAAGAATAATGTTTTTTAACATTAGGTATATCTCCTAATATGTAACAAACCTGCACGTTGTGCACATGTACCCTAAAACTTAAATTATAATTTAAAAAATCTTTTTATGCATATGTACAAAATAATTGAAAGAATGTGTTTATTATCCAATCCATATTGCAGCTCCAGTTTATAAATTTATGTAATAACTTTGTATCTCTGTGGAAAAAATAAAAACCAACATTCTTTGCAAGTTAATCCTCAATTGAAATATAGATCCAGAATTAGTAGAAACTCAAAAACATCAACAAAAACAACTAAAACCATGGAACTCCATTAAGGAGTAGGCAAAAAACATAAATAGCTATTTCTCGAAGGAGATATACAAATACTTATATAAACATATGAAAAATTGCTGAAATAATTAGAGAAATGCAAGTTAAAATTACAATGAGATACCATCATACACCAGTTAAAATGACTATTATTAAAGACAAAAAGTAACAGATATTGGTGAGGATAAAAAAAAAGAATGCTTATACATAGTTGGTAGGAATATAAATTAGTACAATCTCTATGGAAAACACTGTAGAGATTCTTCAGAAAACTAAAAGTGTAACTACCATTTGATCTAGCCATCCTACTACTGAGTATCCACCCAGAAGAAAATAAATCACTATATCAAAAATATACCTGTACTCACGTTTATTACAGTAATATTCACAATAGAGAAGATACGGAAGCAAATTAGGTGTCCATCAATAGATGATTTCATGAACGAAATGTGGTATATGTACACAATAGAATATTATTAAGCCATAAAAAAGAATGAAACCATTTTTTTTGTTTATTTGTTTGTTTTTTGCAGCAACATGCATGCAACTGGGGGCCATTATCTCAAGTAAAACAACTCAGAAACAGAAAGACAAAAACCATGTGTACTAACTTACAACTTGGAGATTAATAATGTCTACACATTGAAGCATAAGGCAGAACAGGAGTCCCTTACCCCAAGGCCATTGACTGGTACATGAGAGGGATCTGGTTTGTGCACTCTTTATGAGAATCTAATGCCTGATGATCTTAGGTGGAGCAGTTTCAGCCTGAAACCATCTACACTCCACCCACAGATCCATGGAAAAATTGTCTTCCACAAAATCAGTACCTGCTGCCAAAAATTGGGGGAATCACTGATTTAGAACAATGGACACTGGAGAGTTGAAAGGGTGGGAAGGTGGGAGGTTGTGATGAATGAGAATTTACTTCATGGGACAATTTGCCTTATTCAGGTGGTGGATACACTAAAAACTCAGACTTTACCACCACTCAAAACATCCATGTAACAAATTGCACTTGTACCCCTTAAATTTACACAAATTAGAAAAAAATACATAAAAGAAGAAAAGCAAAAATAATCCCCAAAATACAGATGAAATATTTTTTTCTGCTTATGAGAAAGCCAGGAATAGTTTCTCCAATATCATAAAGGTAAAGTTTGTAAAGGCTATGTAAAGCCTACTTTTCAATCAGTATTATCTGGATACTCTTAAAAGCAGCAATTAACAATAAACAATTATCAAAGTTTATTTAGTATACCGGTTTCTGTGTTTCTTCATAATTTTTGCAACTTGTTTTTTGTTTCTTTGCCTTCATTATAGATGTATGCTTTAGCATTTACTGAAATATACTAATGCTGTTCTTATTTTTCCAATATGTAATATTCAAATTCTGAAATATGGGAAGGTGAAAGAACTGTAAACACCCTTATAACATCTGTACAGATGTATCATATTTTAATTGGTTTGCTATATAGCTATCTATTGACTTGTAGTTCTCTTTATTCAAGCTAGTTGTCTTTTTAAAAAAATATTTAAAAATAAGTGGCAGATAACATTACTTCCCATCACCCAATACTTTAGTATGCATACTATTAATACTTGTTTATGGTTCTTTTTGTTTTAGTTTAGGTAAAATTTGCAACCCTAAGTAAAATGCATAATCCTGAGTATACCTGCACAAAATCTTGACAAATGCATATACCTGTATAACAAACTTCTGTGAAGGTGAAGAACTCACTCAGCTCTCTCCTTTAGTCTCAGTCAATTCTCATTCCCACCCAGTTAGGGAACAACATTCTTTTTCACCATGGGTTTCTTTTTTTTTACTCTAATTTTATGTAAATAAAAATATACAGTTTGTATTATTGTGGGTTCTCTCTATCAACATCATTTTGTAAAGGTTCTTCAATGTTATTGTTTATATCAGTAGTCCTATTTTTTATTATGTAATTATTGGTAGTCCATATTAAGTATGCCACACTTTCTCTTTTCTTCTCTTACAATGTCTGGAGTATTTGTACTATTGGGGTTTTATGAATCAACCTGCTATGGAAGTTCTTATACAAATATGGATACGTTTTAATTTTTCTTGGTTAAATATTTAGGAATTGATCTTCTAAGTCTTATTACATGTGCATTTGTAGATTTATAAGAAATTGACAATTATTGTCATTAACATATGAAGATTATGTTGTAACTTTATGTATTTATGTAACACTGTTATTCTATTATTATGCATACACTGTCCTTTCAAGTTAAATGCTGTTCAATTTCTTATTAGATTTTTAATATTCATAATCCTCTCATTTTTTTTGCTAGGAAATTCATTGTGACAGGCTGCTGGTAGCTTCACACTTGGATATATTTTAATTAACTTTCTGTTGGTTTATCTCTTCCAGCCAGCTTTATTTCTTGTGATATAATATTATATATAAGTCATTTAATGCTTTTTACATCAGGGGACATATCAAGTTCATTCTGTTATTGGGAAAAGGATATTAATTGTTCTAATTCAATACAGACTGCCTCACTTCAGCCTTGTTCTGTTATGCCACTCATGAAGTTGTATAAGTTTTGACAAACTTACAACACAATTGTACTTGCAAGTATTCTTCCCAGAAAACTACTTAATTTATTAGCTAATGTTAGAGATGAAGCTTCTTTGAGGCATAAATTTAATATATTTTCAGCTAGATAATCAGAACTGTCATGAAGTGTGTGTGTGTGTGTATGTGTGTGTGTGTCCAGGTTTGATTGTGTAAGATCGAGAGAGGCTGAGAGAGGTAGGGAAGGATTAATTCTATGTAAGCAGGTGGTAACAGCTTTTGAATTTAGGAAATTCTCCTTTAAAAACTTCTGATTTTTAATTTATGTGGGTCCATAGTAGCTGTATGTATTTATGGGGCATATCAGATATTTTTATATAGACACACAATATGTAATACTCATATCAGTGTGAATGGGACATTCAATACTTTAAGCAATTACTTTTTTTTACAATGAAATTATACTTTTTTAGTTATTTTAAAGTGTATAACTAAATTATTTTTACTGTGGTCAGCCTGTTGTGCTATGATCTGATTCATGTAAGTATTTTATTTATTGATTAACCATCCCCAACTTCCCCTCCACCAACCACTATGCTTCCCAGCCTCTGGTAACCTTCCTTCTACTCTCTATTTCCGTCCGTTCAATTGTTTTAATCTTTAGCTTCCACAAATAAGTGAGAACATGTGATGTTTGTCTTTCTATACCTGGTTTATTTCACTGAACTTAATGATCTCCACTTCCATCCACGTTGTTGTAAATGACAGAGTCTCATTTAGGAAGTTTGTGTTACACGTCATATATTTCCAATGTTTGCACAGTGTCTGATTTGATGAGTATTTCTGAAAACCATATGATAACATGGCATAATTACCCCTTCAATTCAATCATTTTGAAAGATCATATGTGTACAACGTCATCATCAGTCATCCTCACGTAAGAACTGAGAAACTGTGTGGTCCAAGCTTTGCTCACTCATTTCTCTCTCTGTCTCTTTCTATTCTTTTTATCTTCCTACTCATGTTCTCCCCTTCTTCTTCTTCTTCTTCTCCTCCTCCCCACCCTACTGCTTCTTTTCTTTTTCCTCTTTGAATAAGATATTCATCAGGTGGTCCTCAAACTTTTCCTGTAACGTCCAGTACACCTGAAGTTTTGCCCCTTTCTCTATTTATTTTGCATGTTACTCAATTAATTGTTGGGTATTTAGGAATAATATATTCCAGACAAATGGGAGTCCAGTTGAGGGCAATGGGGTGGACAAAGAACTGTATGTCCTTGATGAGATAAAATTATGAATAGTTGGCTTCAATGGGCTGATCTTACCGTTGGGGCAATCACTCATACCATATGGACAAAAAAGATGAGGGTGTTCCACAGGTCCTCTAGCCTTTGTCCTCAGAATGAGAATTATACCATCAGCTTCCCTGGTTCCAAGATTTTCAAAATTGATCTGAGCCATGCTACTGGGCTCTGGAGTTCTCTAACTTGGACATCGTTTTTGGTGGGAGTTCTCATCCTCCATAATTGCATGAGCCAATCCCCTTATAAGTTGCCTCTCCTACATCTATATCTATGCCTCTCAATAGCTATCTTTATCTATATCTGTAATCAATGTATCTTTTTTTTGTTTTTTGGAGACAGGCTCTTGCTATGTCACAGAAACTGGAGTTCAGTGGTGTGATCTTGGCTCACTGCATCCTTGACATCCCAGGACCAAGCCATTCTTTCACTTCGGCCTTCCCAGTAGCTGGGACTCCAGCCAATTGGGTGATATTTCCATACACTGAGAGAGAGAGTAGACATAAAAGATGAGGTGCCTTACCCTCATCTTTTATTTACATATGGTATATGATTGGTAAATATTTGGCATTTACAGTTGATTTGGTAAATATTTCTGATTTCATTCACCTAAATTGAGGTGGTCTTTTCAGGTGGACTTTAGCTTAGTCCTTTGTGAATACACATGTGCCAGATGTGGAAGGATAGGGATGTTAGAAACCTTCTATAAGCTGCCATTGCATTACCACCTAGATAAGCTGATGTGGTTCCCAATTTTTTAGTGCCTTTTATATTTCTTGATAAGCACTCGCTGAAGCCTATTTTATCTGTTGTGTTTCACCATGATGAAATAAAACAGATTACTGCTGTTCAGGCAGAATTGTCCCTACATAAGACCAACAGGCTGTAAAACAATAAAAAAAATTATGTAATTTAAATGTCAGGGGAGATAAATGCAGTAGAATAATATAGAGTAGATAAGGGACTTTCAGGTCTTATCCACGGGTCAAAGGTCATTAACAACCAGAAAATAAAAGATGTTCATTCTTTTAAATAAAAACTTAGAATGAGATATATTTTAACTAAAGATATAAACATTATAGAAATAACAAACTTGCTAAATTATGCTAAAAAGAATAACATGATAATATAAAAATCACAATAGAAAAACCATCTTATCATCACTATTTTACCAGTGCATGTCTGTTTGTTGGTATGTATCTAATTTAGTCATAGTTTAAATGTAGGTACACTTTTGATTTAGGCAGAGTTTCTATCAGCAGCATACATATTTAAATTACAGTCATGTACCACATAACAATATTTTGATAATAGAGCACATAAATGATGTGGGCCCAGGGGATTGTAACAAAGCTGAAAAATTCCTTTAGTCTAGTGACATGCAGTCATTGCAGCATTATAGAGCAACACATTACTTTTTCTGTGTTCATTTTTTTTTTTAGGTATACAAATACTTATCACTGAGCTGCAATTGTCTACAGTATTCAGAGGAGTATCAGGCTGTACAAGTGAGTAACCGGGTAGAAAATACACCATAACATATAGCCTAAATATGTGATCAGCTATGCTATTCAGGTTTGTATAAGCATAGTCTATGATATTTGCACAGCAATCAAATTGTCTGAAGACACATTGTTAGGCAATTGTCAGAATGCCTATCTGCATTCTGTCCTTTAGTGATTGATTTCATTTTTAACCTCTATCTGGCTGAATTAGTTAACACTGAATTTCTTTTGTGAATTCATTCAACAGATATTCTTCATCACTGTCAATTTCCCTTTACTATTCAAAACGCTAGTGAGAGAGTTATGAATTCCCAATCTTTTTGGCCAACAGCCTACTGGGAGGAGAGATACATTAAAGAAGCAAATAAATCCATAATCATGATGAGAAATTTGAGAGGAAAAATTACTCCTTATAGAGCCATTGGACTGGAGATGTTGACTCAGAATTGAAGAAAGAGAAGGAACCCGCTCTGGGAATACCTGGAGGGAGAACATTGCAGGCAAAGAACACATACTATTCCCTGATATATAGGGGAGACCAAAAGGATTTAGGCCTCCTCTGGTAACACACTATGGGCGTGATGCCCAGAGAAGACACATGGGGCCACAGGGCAGCCACTGCCTGTTGCAAAATGTAGGTCAGTTGCAGCCTAGTGTTGAAGGACCATCTCTTCAAAGACAAACTTCCTTATGCACATGTGCTGTTGCAAGGAGATTGCAGGTGACACCTTCCCATCCATGAACTTGTCAATTCAAGTGAAGTGGAAAAAGAGCTCATTCTTCAATATCAAAACAAGATACTAGTTAATTGGGAAATGAAATATTCACCTCAAAACTTTACAGATATTCATATTTCTGTGGGTAGAAAGGAAAAAATGAAAGATGATTTGGAGCTTATCATGTTTGGTAGGTTATCTTTAGAAATATATTGCTGGTTTTTTAGTGATTATTTCACTTTCATGAATGTTTATTCATGAAATATTTAGACATAAAGTAATAACCTACGAATAGTTTTCATTTTGTTACATTATCTTCTACTACTCACTAGGGGGTTTAGGGTTTTTTTTAATTATTCTTCCCAATAAACTAAGGATTCAGTACAATGATAAGGGATGAAAATTAGGATATTTCCATTGATTTGTTTATTTTCATGTATGTAAGAATATTTTTTTACCATAGTTTGAAAATAAGATATAAAATATTAAGTACTAAATCAGTCTAAAAGACAATTAAGGACTATCTTTCATCTTGGATAAAAGTAAGTACAAATGAACAGTGTTTCAGAAAACTTACAGCAAAACATTGTGCACTAATTATCACGATAAAAAATCATTTCATTGAACTTCTTCTAATCAAGAATCAATATTGATCTTTGGTAGCTTTAGGTTAGTAGTATGATCTATTATACCTGATAGTTTCAAACAACCTTCCTGGAAAAAAAAACATTTATTTTATTTATTAATGCATCGGACTAAATTTATGTACTGAACGGTAGTAGTTAATTAATTTTAAGTGTCAACTTGACTGGATTGAGGGTTACCCAGATACCTGGTCAAGCATTATTTCTGGGTGTACCTGTGAGAGAGTTTCCAGAAAAGACTGCCTTTTGAATCAGGAGATTGAGTAAAGAAGATCTACTTTCTGTGTGTGGAAATATCACTCAATTGGCTAAGGGCCCAGCTAGAAAAACAAAAAAGGCCGAGAAAAATACAGACAGACAGACAGAAACACACACACACACACACACACACACACACACACACACACATACACACACACACACACACACACACTGTCTTCCTCCTAAAGCTGGAGGTGGGACACACTTCTCCTGCCCTTAGACAACAGAATTCCAGGTTCTCTCGCTTTTGAACTCCAGGACTATACCAGTTACCTCACAGGTCCTCAGGCCTTTAACCTCAGAATGAGAGTTACACTGTCAGCTTCGCTAGTTGTGAGATATTTGGAAATGAATTGAGCCATGCTCCTGGGCTCCCTGGTTCTCTGACTTGACATAGCTTGTGGTGGGACTTCTCATCCTCCATAACTGCATGAGCCAATCCCCCTTTAAGTTTCCTCTTATACATCTATATTTATGCCTATCAATATCTAACTTTATCTATATCTGTAATCAATATATCTTTTCTTTTTGGAGACAGGCTCTTGCTATATAGCCTAAACTGGAGTTCAGTGGTGTGACCTTGCCTCACTGCAGCCTCAACCTCCCAGTTTCAAGCCATCCCTTCACCTCAGCCTCACCTCAGACTACAACAAACCTGCAGTCCCAGGTATGTTGGTGCATACCTGGGTCTATAGGTATGCACTCAGACACCTGGCTAGTTTTTGCATTTTTTCTAGAGATGGGGCTCTGCCATATGGCCCAGGCTGTTTTTGAACTATGGGCTCGAGGGATCCTCCTGCTTTGGTCACCCAAAGTGCTAGGACTACAGGCATCAACCATCACACCCAACCTATATCTTTATCTCTATATCTCTAAATATATGTCTATCCTTTTATATCTATATCTGTATTATCTATCTCTATATCCTATTGATTCTATCTCTCTGAAGAATCTTCAATAATATACTAAAGTAACAGATTTAATAGTTTAGTTGTAAAATATTCCAAAGTTTTCATTATTTTAAAGCTGTCCCTCAACCCTGCTCCAATTTTTTTCACACTGTCAAACTCTAGAAACTCTTCCTTTTGAGTCTCCATGACACCTGAATTTACTTACCTTTTTCCTCTTTTTCTCCTCCCCAGTGCTGTGCAAACATCATCACTATTTTCAAATCCACTATGTTTTGAATATTTGTCTGCTCCAAAACTCATATTAAAGCATAATCCTCTATGTGACAAGGTTGACAGATATGGCCTTGGAGAGCTATTTGTGTGATGAGGGCTCCACGTGCATGAAAGAATTTGCTAAGTCATGGACTCATAGGTTCATGAATTGTTGGTTTATCACAGGGGTACGACTCGTGGCACAATAAGAGGGGAAGAGAGAGACCTGAGCCAGCGCACTCAGCCCCCTCAACATAGGATGCCCTGCACTGCCTGGTGATTTTCAATGAGTCCCCAACAGCAAGAAAGTTCTTACAAGATACCACTCCTCAACTTGGGACATCTTCACTTCCATAACTGTAATAAATAAATTATTTTTTAAATATTAATTTCCCTATTCTGTTATAAGCAATAGAAAATGGACTAATTCACTTGCCAACCATTGTCTTTCAGGTGTAGAAAAATAAGGCACTGCTTTCTCTCCAACTCAGATATTACCTTTCACCTAGGAGGTCCATCTTTAATAGGTCCTCATCCAGGGTTTAGTGAGTCATGTCTAATTTAGGAGTAATTCTTAGTATATGTACACGGTTGAAAATAATGTTGGCTAGAAGTAGTGGCTTATGTCTGTAATCCCTGCACTTTGGGAGGCAAAAGTGGGAGGATTGTGACCAAGAGTTTGAGACCAGCCCTGGCAACACAGTGATAGTGCATTTCTACAAAAAAAAAAAAAAAAAATGTTAAAAAACAAAATCATTCTTAATCGTAAAGTCACAAGTGTTGGTGAGGATGTGGATATGTAGGAGTACTTATTCGTCTTTGGTGAGAATGTAAAATGCTATAGTCATTACAGGTAAAAATATGATGCTTCCTTTCAAAATTAAAAGTAGAATTACTATATGACTCAGCAATTGCACTATTCAAATTCAGGTGCAGGTAATTAAAGACAGGACTCAAACAGAAAATTATACATGAGTGTTCATGGAAGCATTCTTTAAATAGCTACGAATTGGAAACAAATCATGTGTATATCAGTTGATCGGCGGCCAATCAAAATGTGGCCAATCCATACAGTGGAATATTATTTAGTCTTAAAAAGGAAGGAGACTCAGCCAGGAGCAGTGGCTCATGCCTGCAATTCCAGCACTTTGGGAGGACAAGGCAGGTGGATCACCTGAGGTCAGGAGTTTGAGACCAGCCTGACCAAAATGGTGAAACTCTGTCTCTACTAAAAAAAAAATACAAAAATTAGCCAAGTGTTCTGGCACATGCCTGTAATCCCAGCTACTTGGGGTGCTCGGGCAGGAGAATCACTTGAACTCGGGTGGCAGAGGTTGCAGTGAGCCAAGGCTATGCCATTGCACTCCAGCATGGGCAACAAGAGCAAATCTACATCAAAAAAAAAAAAAAGAACGAACGAACGGAGGGAAGGAGGGAAGGAAGAAAAAGGCAGGAAGGAAGGGAAAGAGACTCTGACACACACTGTGGATGAACAGTTTATTATGCTTAATGAAATAAAAGGAAAAATATTACATAATCCCACTTATATAAAATAACTGGAACAGCCGAATTCATAGAGAGAAAATATAGGATAACTGTTACCAGGAGCTCAGGGGAGGGAAAAGAAGGGAGTCACAGCTACAGAGTTTCTCTTTGGAGTAATTAAAGTGGTTTGAAAATAGTGCTCATGGCTTGAGCAGCATTGTGATTTTAATGAATACCACTGAATTGTACATTTAATAATGATTAAAATAGCAAACTTTGGGGTATATGTATATTTAACACATAAAATGTGTAATTATCCTTAGCAATCAATGCTAAATCTTAGTGAGATCTATTTTCATCTAGGATTATTACATAGGTTCGACATTTACAAGTTTGGTTGCTTAAAACAAAGAAATATTTCTTTATAATTTTTCTAATATAAGTAACTCATGTTTTTATTTATTCCACTTATTTTTGTGACTGGTACATTTCACATCCACAAGGCATCTTAAAATATCATAGTTTCCTCTGACATCTGGGCTTTTTAAAAAATATTTTTAATATTTTATCTTTCCTCTTTTAAGTGATGTGTATTATTCTAGACATCATTACAAAAACTAATTACTACATATTTCTGACAGCAGGCCACTTAATATCACATTCTTCTTTTTGTCTGTCTCATCACTTGAGCAAAACAGATCAGGATTCTAGTCTGAATATTTCAAGATGATGAGAAAATATTATTTCTAAGGAAAGATAAAATTTTAGCACCATGAATATTTTCTTCAGAGTACCATCTTTTTATACTGACCTACATTGTGATTAACGTAGAACATACCTGATTATAAAAACACTTTTATTAAATTCAAATAATAAGTACCTGTGGACTAAGTAAGGATTACACTTTAAATTTGTATATTCTTAACTATATTATGGATACATTCTAAATGAAAAAGATGCCTTCTAATACTAGCATAATAATCTTATATATTTTCTCTTATTGATTTCTTAATTAATGAAGAAACACTAGATTACTACAAAATTCCCTGCCCTGCCTAGGGATGTTTTAGTTAGTCCCCAACAGCAAGAAAGCTCTTACAAGATGTCACTCAATATCCAGGAATGACTGGATATTGAAAATTTTTAAAAGAATGTATTTATACTATCTCCTGTAAATAATACATTGGGATAATGTGGACCTTTTTTACTCTTGGGGCTACTGTAACAAAGGATGACAGACTAAGCAGCTTAAAGGACAGATATTTATTCTCCCAGAGTTGTGAGTCCTCTCTCCTTGTCTTATAGATGCTGTCTTCTCCCTGTTTCTTCACCTGGTTGTCACTCTGTGTGTGGGTGTGTCCTCATCTCCTCTTCTTATGCGATGTCTTAGTCTGTTTCGAGCTGCCATAACAGGATACCATAGACTGGGTGGCTTCTAAACAACGGACATTGATTCTCTCACAGCCCTGGAGGCTGGAAATCTAAGATTAAGGCATGAGCAGGGCTGGTTCCTCCTGAGGCCTGTCTCCTTGGCTTCAAGAGATCTTCTCTTGAAGTGTCCTCAAAGGATTGTCCTTCTGTGTGTGTCTGTATCCTCAGGTCCTCTTCTTACAAGGACACCAGTCCTATTGTATGCATCAGGGCCCACCCTAGTGACTTCCTTGTACATTAATCACCTCTTTAAAGATTCTGTCTCCAAATATAATCACATTCTGAGGTTCTGGGGGTTAAGGCTCTGACATAGAAATTTTAGGTGTGTATGCACCCAAAATTTAGAATTCAGAACATAACAAATATAAATTCACACATTATAAATAATTTATAGAATGATAAGAATATAAATAAAATATTTTTGACTTGATTTGAAAGGATATCACAGACACATAAGCTTGTGTATGCATTCATGCACACACGTACACACACACACGCACATCCATATAATCCACGTAGTGCTACAAAATTTTGCTTTTTTTCATTATCACATATGGCAAACAAAGGATATTCATGTTCAGCAATTTTTGACAGGCTGTCTGTCCAATGCTGTTGTACACTTTAAAAGCACACACAGAGAGTGCAGTTTGAGGTTCACAGATGCTTGACCAATTTCTACTCACTAGGATGGACTCATCTGTACATGTTGCATAACTGTTGTGCATAGTAGTGCATGAGCACACCACTCAAGTCCCTTATCTCCATTCCCTCAGCCCATGTGCTCATTATATCATCTTTAATCCATTTTACAAACCACTTCCAAAATATTCCCCTAATCCAGACATCCAAGAAATATGTACTAGGCCTTCCTGCAGCTCGGTGTCATACACTGTGTTGTAACTAGGTGATTCATTGACTTAAACCTTTAAATAAAACTATCATCTACATAGCCAAGCAATGATATTTATTATTATTTTCTAAGTAACAGTAATGTAGAACATGTTCCAGATTTTCCTCCATGTATCAACCATTGGTTGTTTTTATACAAATTCAAAAGTAGACAGTAAATCAGTGAACAGTGGGAAAACAACTTTCTTTTGTAATATATTGATTTCTGATGTCAAATAAATAAATAAAAATAAACACAAGCATCCACTAAGTCATATGGAACTGGATGCACGTTTTATCTTTGCCCACTTGTTCAACCACACAAGATGTCTATCAATCTATCATTTATCTGTCTATCTAAGATCTTTGTTTTGTTTTACACATGTAAGGAAAACAGAAGCACTTTTTATTTTATTTATTTATTTTTGTATTAACTTTTATTTTAGGTTCAGGGTACATGTGCAGGTTTGTTATATAGCGAAACTCTGGGGACTACTTGAGATTGGAAGGTAGGAGTTGGGAGAGGATCAGAAAAAAACATCTAGCATCTTTCTGTCTATTAGGTTTATTTACCAAGTTTCAACAATTGTCAAGATTTTGCCAGTTTTATTCAGTCTTTTTTTCCATATCTCCAAAATCCAATTCCCCAAATATATAAAATAATATATGTATTTAATATTATGTCTGCGACACAATCTCACTTCACCTGTAATGCACAGCAAATCTCCTGAAGATAAAAGGTGATGTTGTGTTTTGAATAATATTGCCATCTACAGGGAGGGTCACTATGCACTGTTTAAAATTGAAAAATAATGACCCAAATCAGAAATTTAAGCATGATATTTAAACATTTAATAATCGCTATTACAGTATTCCATGCTGCTTACTCAAGCCTGTGAAGAAGCAAAATGGTCTTTTATTATCTTTAATTAAATGACCAAGCAGAGGACGTTTCTGCTCTTGGTGATTCTCTCCTTCCTAGATTGGCAGAGCCATTAAACACACTGGACATATTGAGGGTTCAAAAAAGCTATGGACTGCTCCTGTAAAAATGAAAAACTTATAAGTTGCATAATAGGGGGATTGGAATCTGGTGTTTGTTTTTCTTTCTTCTCTTCTTTTTTTCTGAAGCATTTTTTTGCAACGTCTTCTGTAAGTACATTATTAAAGTGTTTTAAAATACATACAGGTATCTTTTGTGATAAAGCTGGAGTAGTCAAACCATCGCATACAAATACATTGCATTTACATTTGAGGTTTTACAAATCTTAAAAGAATTTGTGGACCAGCAATTTCGGATCATTTTGGAAAATTTATCATAACAACTCTGGATAAATGTGCTGAAACCTGTACAGATGCAGTTTCTCTGCTTGAGACATGGAAAGAACACATATAAATAATTCCTACAGTTTTATTAGCAATTTGGTGATTTGTACGTTTTTTACTTCTATATCCTAGATGATGAGAGAATTCGAATAATCATCCCTAATGGTGAGGAGGAAAATTATCAACAGTGGTTACTTTTCATTTTCTCTGTAAAGTTTTGTTGTTGGTTTGTTGTTTTTATTTGTTTAGAGACTGTCTCATTCTGTCACCCAGGGTGGAGTGCAGTGGCACGATCCCAGCTCCCTATAGCCTCCACTTCCCAGATTCAAGTGGTTCTCCTGCCTCAGCCTCCTGAGTAGCTGGGACTACAGGCACCCACCCCCATGCCCACCTAACTTTTTTATTTTCTTATTTTTTAGTAGAGACAAGGTTTCACAATGTTGGGCAGGCTGGTCTCGAGCTCTTGAACTCAAACGATCCACCCACCTCAGCCTCCCAAACTGCTGAGATTACAGGCATGAGTCGCCATGCCTAGTCTTCTCTGTAAAATTTTAAAGCAAAACATGAGAATGATGGAAAAATTTTTAAAAACAGTGTAAGTTGCAGGATTCTACAATAGACATAATCAGAATCTATATCACTGAGTTTTATGTGGTAACTAAATATGCAAAATATATGTTCAGGGCATGTATTTATTATATTAAAAGCAGCGTGAATACTATGCAGCCATAACAGAAGAACAAGATCATGTCTTTTGCAGGAACATGGATGAAGCCTGTAGGCCTTTATCCTTAGCAAATAATGCAGGAATAGAAAACCGAATACCACATGTTCTTACTTACAAGTGGGAGTTAAATGATGAGAACACAGGGACATATAGAGGAGAACAACACACACACTGTGGCCTACTGGAAGGTGGGAGGAGGGGGAGGATCAGCAAAAATAACTAATGGGTGCTAGGCTTACTACTGCATGATGAAAGATGCGCATTTACCCATGTAACAGTCCTGCACATGCACCCCTGAACTTAGAAGTTTAAAAAATCAGTATGATAAATATTGTAAATGGGAACATATGTATTTCCTATTTCCAAAATTCTGTTTCATGAAAAATAATGTTAAATATTGTATGATATTGAGATTAATTCACCAATGGTGATAAAGCAATGTTTTAAAGTTTTTATTTAAAAGTCTCCATTTATAACCCATTCCTTGGAGTTTAGAAGGTCATTTACGCCAAAAAACTCACCTCTGCCCCTGTCTTAATCTTGCTGAGATAGAGCTAAACTTGAGAAATAGAAAGTGTCAATATATGTCTTTCTCTATTGTGCAATTTGCAATAGGTTGGTTACAGAATTGAAAGTAAATTGGAAATTAGCACAAGGAAAGTTTATTAAAGCATCTGATGATCAATAATGGAAGTTTAAAACTGGCAGTCTGGGAGCAGATAGTGAATGATTGGAAGGCAGGAGGATGGACCTTTTATACTTGTTAGAAGAGGTACAGAGACCAGCTCAGTTGGGGAGACCCTAACCCAGCAGCACTAGAAGAATTAAAGAGACACGCATGGAAATATTGTGTGTGGAGTGGGAAATCGGGGGTCTCACAGCCTTCAGAGCTGAGTGCCTCAAACAGAGATTTATCCACCTATTTATTGACAGCAAGCCACTGATAAGCATTTTTTTCTATAGATTATAGATTTAACGAAGAGTATTCCTTAAGGGAAATAAAGGATGGGCCAAAATAAAGCGATGGATTTGGGCCAGTTGCAGTGGCTCACGCCTGTAATCCCAGCACTTTGGGAGGCAGAGGCGGTTGGATCACATGGTCAGGAGTTTGAGACCAGCCTGACCAACGTGGTGAAACCCCGTCTCTACTAAAAATAAAAAAATTAGTCAGGTATGGTGGCACGCACCTGTAATCCCAGCTACTTGGGAAGCTGAGATGGGAGAATTGCTTGAATCCAGGAGGCGGAGGTTGCAATGGGCAGAGATTGTGCCACGGCACTCCAGCCTGGGCCACAGAGCGAAATTCTGTCTCAAAAAACAAACAAACAAAAAGTGATGGGTTTGGCTAGTTATCTGCAGCAGGAGCATGTCTTTAAGGCACAGATCGCTCATGCTATTGTTTGTGGTTTAAGAGTGCCTTTAAGCGGTTTTCCACCCTGGGTGGCCAGGTATTCCTTGCCCTCATTCCGGTAAACACACAACCTTCCCGTGTGGACATTGAGGCCATCATGAACATGTCACAGTGCTGCAGAGATTTTGTTTATGGCCAGTTTTGGGGCCAGTTTGGGGCCAGATTTTGGGGGCCTATTCCCAACAATAGGTTTGTGTTCAATTCTGTTATTTCAGTAGTAAATGCTGAAAGCAGGTATGATCTGGGAAAAGACATGGGAACGGGAAACAAAATGAAGGAGAAAATATTACTAACAACAGTATAAAAATATGTGAAGTCTGCTGTTGAGGTTTATTTATTATAAGTTATTTAAAAAGAAAAGAATAAAATTTATATTCTACATTTTCTTTCTTTTTTTAACTTTTAAGTTCACAGGTGTATGTGCAAGTTTGTTACATAGGTAAAAGTGTGTAATGAGGGTGTGTTGTACAGGTTGTTTCATCACCTAGGTATTAAGGCTAGTATTAAGTTATTTTTCCTGATTATTTCCATCCTACCATTCTCCACCCTCCGATAGACCCCAGTGTGTGTCGTTCCTCCCCAAGTGTCCATGTGTTCTCATTATTTAGCTCTTGCTTATAAGTGAGAATGTGCAGTATTTGGTTTTCTGTTCCTATGATAGTTTGCTAAGGACTCCATCCATGTTTCTGCAAAGAATGTGATCTCATTCTTTTTTATAGCTGCAGAGTATTCCATTGTGTATATATATGGTACATTTTCACCAGCGGTATGTCTGACACAAGCTGTTTGATAAAAATTTCACCAATTGTTTGGCGTTACTTTGCCTCCATTTTCATGGAAGCAGCATTTACCTAAAATACACATATTAAAGTCCTAATGCCCAGTACCTCAGAAAGTGACTGTATTTGGATTGTTTGTTTGATGTTACTTTGCCTCCATTTTCATGTAAGCAGCATTTACCTCAAACACACATATTAAAGTCCTAAAGCCCAGTACCTCAGACAGTGACTGTATTTGGAGATAGGTCCTTTAAAGTGCCAATTAAAACAAAAGAGGTCATTAGGGTAGGCCCTGATCCAACAGGACTGGCATCATTATAAGAAGAGATTGGGACACAGACACAGAGAGAGACAACCACATGAGGACACAGGGAGAAGACGGCATCTACAAGCCAAGGGGAGAGGGCTTAGGAGGAAGCAGCCCTGTGACACCTTGATCTCAGACTTTTAGACTCCAGGACTGTAGGAGAATAAATGTTGTTTAGGTCGCACATTCTGTGGGACTTTGTTATGGCAGCCCTAGCAAATACATATAGCTAGATTCTAAGTTCCATTACTATTTTATTTCCAAAATTTAGCAAGTATTGATCTCCATTGGTCACCATTGATGGTGGTCTGTGAAATCAGTTGGTTTGAAAGATCTGCATGAAGGTGAATATTGAAAAGGGAGCACTAGGATGTACTCCAACTACATCCACCAGGTCTCTGGTAAAATTATATTCTGTAATGACCCCCTAGTGGTTTCAACTGAAGCATTCAGTTTACCAAAACTTTATTTACTTCAACTTAATAAGTTATGTTAGCAATTATCACTAAAGTAGACAGATGATCTGTGTGATTGTTGTGTGTTGTGTGTGTGTGTGTGTATAATCAGCTGCCATTTTTTTACTTTTTTGAGGCAGATCTGTGGTATTTCAATGACCTAGAGTTTACCTTTGTCTACATCCAAACCATGAAGAAGGTGTGATTGAAAAACTGTCAAGTCAGAGACATTAGGTCATTGTTGTTTCTATCATTACTTTATTTCATACACACAACTAAGAATGTAAAATGTTAAATGATTTTTCAATGTTCAAATTACTTGAAGATCAGATTTCAGCAATCATTTCTACAAAGGATTTCTAATAAGAGCAAAGAGTTACAATGAATGGAAAAATAACAGAGGTTCTAAATAATACAATAAAAAGTAAATAAGTTCTTATTTGCATATCTATATTTTTATGCACATTGAAACCTTCCAAATCAGGGAATAATATGACTTGAAAAAAAGTCATGTCTCAAGTCAATATACACACCATGTCAAAATACTTAGCTTCATAAAAATGTTAAGAAAACAATCTCTCAGAGTCACTTCCAAGAGGGCCGAATAGGAACAGCTCTGTTCTGCACGCAAGATTGATGCAGAAGATGGGTGATTTCTGCATTTCCAACTGAGGTACCTGGTTCATCTCATTGGGACTGGTTGGACAATGGGTGCAGCCCACAGAGGGCGAGCCAAAGCTGGGCGGGTGTTGCCTCACCCGGGAGATGCAAAGCATTGGGGGATTTCCCCTTTCCTAGCTAAAGGAAGCTGTGACAGACTGTACCTGGAGGAACGGTACACTGCCTGTCCAAATATTGCACTTTTCCCATGGTCTTAGCAACCAAAAGACCAGGAGATTCCCTCCCATGCCTGGCTTGGTGGGCCCCACGCCCATGGATCCTTGCTCACTGATACCACAGCAGTCTGAGATTGACCTGTGACACTGTAGCCTGGCGGGGGAAGGGGCATCCACAATTGCTGAGGCTTGAGTAGGTAAACAAGGTGGCCAAGAAGCTTGAACTGGGCATAGCCCACTGCAGCTCAGCAAGGTCTACTGCCCCTCCAGACTCCACCTCTGTGGGAAGGGTGTAGCTGAACAAAAGGCAGCACACAACTTCCGCAGACTGAAACGTCCCTGTCTGACAACTCTGAAGAGAGCAGTAGTTCTCCCAGCACAGTGTTCAAGCTCTGAGAAAGGACAAACCGCCTCCTCAAGTGAGTCCCTGACCCCCATGTAGCCTGACTGAGAGACAATCCCAGTAGGGCTGACAGACACCTCATACAGGTGGGTGCCCCTTTGGGACAAAACTTCCAGAGGAATGATCAGGCAGCAATATTTGCTGTTCTGCAGTATTTGCTGTTCTTCGGCCTCTGCTGGTGATACCTAGGCAAACAGGGTCTGGAGTGGACCTCCAGCAAACACCAACAGACCTGCAGCTGAGGCCCCTGACTGTTAGAAGGAAAACTAACAAATGGAAAGTAATAGCATCAACATCAACAAAAAGGACATCCACACCAAAATCCCATGTGTAGGTCACCAATATCACAGACCAAATGTAGACAAAACCACAAAGAAGGGGAGAAAACAGAGCAGAAGAGCTGCAAATTCCAAAAACCAGAGCACCTCTTCTCCTTCAAAGGATCACAGCTCCTCGCCAGCAATGGAACAAAACTGGGTAGAGAATGAATTTGACGAGTTGACAGAAGTAGGCTGCAGAAGGTCAGTAGTAATAATGAACTTCTCCAAGCTACAGGAGCATGTTCTAACCTATTGCAAGGAAGGTAAAAACCTAGAAAACAGGTTAGATGAATGGCTAACTAGAATAAACAGTGTAGAGAAGACTTTAAGTGACCTGATGGAGCTGAAAACCATGACACAAGAACTTTGTGATGCATGCATGCACAAGCTTCAATAGCTGATTCAATTAAGTGGGAGAAAAGATGTCAGTGATTGAAGAACAAATTCCGTGACTGAAGAACAAATTAATTAAACAAAGTGAGAAGACAAGATTAAGAAAAAAGAGTGAAAAGAAATGAACAAAACCTCCAAGAGATATGAGACTATGTGGAAAGACCAAATCTATGTTTGATTGGTGTACTTGAAAGTGACAGGAAGAGGCCAAGTGCAGTGTCTCACACTTGTAATCCCAGCAGTTTGGGAGGCCAAGGCGGGCGGATCATGAGGTCAGGAGATCGAGACCATCTTGGCTAGCATAGTGAAACACCATCTCTACTAAAAAAAGAAAAACAAAATTAGCCAGGCGTGCTGATGGGCACCTGTAGCCCCAGCTACTTGGGATGTGGAGGTGGAAGAATGGTGTGATTCCAGTAGGTGGAGCTTGCAGTGAGCCGAGATCACACCACCGCACTCCAGCCTGGGAGATGGAGTGAGACTCCGTATTAACATTAAAAAAAAAAAAAAAAAAAAAAAAAAAAAAAAAAAAAAAAAGGAAGGAACAGGAACAATGGAAGCAAGTTAGAAAACACTCTTCAGGATATTATCCAGGAGAACTTCACAAACTTAGCAACGCAGACCAACATTAAAATTCAAGAAATACAAAGAACACCACAAAGACACTCTTCAAGAAGAGCAACCCCAAGACACATAATTGTCAGTTTTACCAAGGTTGAAATGAAGAAAAAATATGTTAAGGGCAGCCAGAGAGAAAGGTCATGTTACCCACAAAGGAAAGCCCATCAGACTAACAGCAGATCTTTCCAGAAACCCTACAAGCCAGAAGAAATTGGGTGCCAATATTTAACATGCTTAAAGAAAATAATTTTCAACCCAGAATTTCATATCCAGCCAAACTAACCTTCATAAAGTGAAGGAGAAATAAAATCCTTTACAGAGAAGTGAATACTGAGAGACTTTTGTCACCACCAGGCCTTCCTTACAAGAGCTCCTGAAGGAAGCACTAAACATGGAAAGGAACAACCAGTACCAGCCACTGCAAAAACATGCCAAATTGTAAAGACCATTGATGCTATGAAGAAACTGCATCAATTAACAGGCAAAATAACCAGCTAACATCATAATGACAGGATCAAATTCATGCATAACAATATTAACCTTAAATGTAAATGGGCTAAATTTCCCGATTAAAAGACACAGACTGGCAAACTGGATAGTCAAGACCCATCAGTGTGCTGTATTCAGGAGCCCCATCTCACATAAAAAGACACACATAGGCTCCAAATAAAGGGATGGAGGAATATTTACTAAGCAAATGGAGAGCCAAACTTTGAAATCTCCAAGAAGAAAGAAGTTGAAGAAAGGAGGACTATTTGAAGTTGAGAAGAACCTTAGAGTTGGTTTAAAGGGTATGGAGCCACATCTCATGTGCAGAGACATGCATAGGCTCAAAATAAAGGGATGGAAGAAGATCTACCAAGCAAATGGAAAACAAAACAAAACAAAAAGCAGGGATTGCAATTCTAGTCTCTGATGAATCAGACTTTAAACCAACAAAGATCAAAAGAGACAAAGAAGGCCATTACACAATGGTAAAAGGGATCAATTCAACAAGAAGAGGTAATTATCCTAAATACATACGCTGCCAATACAGGAGCACCCAGAATCATAAAGCAAGTTCTGAGAGACCTATAAAGAGACATAGACTCTCATACAATAATAATGGAAGACTTTAACACCCCACTGACAATATTAGAGAGATCAGTGATACAGAGGGTTAACAAGGATATCCAGGACTTGAATTCAGCGCTGCACCAAGCAGACCTAATAGACATCTACAAAACTCTTCACCCCAAATAAACAGAATATACATTCTTCTCAGCACCACATCACACTTTTTCTAAAGTTGACCACAAAATTGGATGTAAAACACTCCTCAGCAAATATAATAGAACAGAGATCACAGCAAACAGTCTCTCAGACCACAATGCAATCAAATTAGAATTCAGGATTAACAAATACACTCAAAACTCACAACTACATGGAAACTGAGCAACCTGCTCCTGAATGACTACTGGGTAAATAACAAAATAAAAGCCCAAATAAATATATTCTTTGAAACCAATGAGAACAAAGACACAATGTATCAGAATCTCCGTGATACATTTAAGTCAGTGTGTAGAGAGAAATTTATAGCGCTAAATGCCCACCAGAGAAAGCAGGAAAGATCTACATTTGACACCCTAATGTCACAATTAAAAGAATTAGAGACGCAAGATCAAACAAATTCAAAAGCTAGCAGAAGGGAAGAAATAACTAAGATCAGAGCAGAACTGAAGGAGAAAGAGACACAAAAAACCTTCGAAAAAAATCAGTGAATCCAAGAGCTGGTTTTTTGAAAAGATCAACAAAATATATAGACTATTAGCAAGACTAATAAAGAAGAAAAGGGAGAAGAATCATGTAGATGGTATAAAAACTGATAAAGGGGATATCAACTCCAATCCCACAGAAATACAAATTACTATCAAAGAATACTGTAAACACCTCTACACAAAATAACTAGAAAATCTAGAAGAAATGGAAAAATCCCTGGACACATATACCCTCCCATGTCTAAACCAGGAAGAAGTTGAGTCTCTGAATAGAGGAATAACAGGCTCTGAAATTGAGTCAATAATTAATAGCCTACCAACCAAAAAAGTTCAGGACCAGATGGATTCACAGCCAAATCCTACTAGAGGTACAAAAAGAAGCTGTACCATTCCTTTTGATACTATTACAATCAACGGAGAAAGAGGTAAGCCTCCTTAACTCATTTTATGAGGCCAGCATCATCCTAATACCACAGCCTGGCAGAGACATAACAAAAAAAGAGAATTTTAGACCAATATCCCTGATGAACATCAATGTGAAAATCCTCAATAAAATACTGACAAACTGAATCCAGCAGCACATCAAAAAGCTTATCTGTCACAATCAAGTTGGCCTCATCCCTGGGATGCAAGGCTGGTTCAACATATGTAAATCAATAAACGTAATTCATCACATAAACAGAACCAACAGCAAAAACCACATGATTATCTCAATAGATGTAGAAAAGACCTTTGACAAAATTCAACAGCCTTCATGCTACAAACTCAATAAACAAGGTATTGATGGAATGAATCTCAAAATAATAAGAGCTACTTATGACAAACCCATGGCCAATATCATACTGAATGGGCAAAAACTGAAAGCATTCCCTTTGAAAACTGGCAGATGAGAAGGATGCCCTCTCTCACTACCCCTATTCAACATAGTGTTGGAAGTTCTGGCCAGGGCAATCAGGCACGAGAAACAAATAAAGGGTATTCAGTTTGGAAAAGAGAAAGTCAAATTTTTCCTGTTTGCAGATGACAAGATTGTATATTTAGAAAACCCAGTCATCTCAGCCTCAAATATCCTTAAGCTGATAAGCAACTTCAGCAAAGTTTCAGGATACAATATCAATGTGCAAAAATCAGAAGCATCACTATACACCAATAACAGACAAACAGAGAGCCAAATCATGAGTGAACTCCCATTCACAATTGCTCCAAAGAGAATAAAATACCTAGGAATCCAACTTACAAGGGATGTGAAGGATCTCTTCAAGGAGAGCTACAAACCACTACTCAACGAAATAAAAGAAGACACAAACAAATGGAAGAACATTCCATGCTCATGAATGAGAAGAATCAATATCATGGAAATGGCCATACTACCCAAGGTAATTTATAGATTCAATGCCATCCCCATCAAGCTACCAATGATTTTCTTTACAGAATCAGGAAAAACTACTTTAAAGTTCATATGGAACCAAAAAAGAGACTGCATAGCCTAGACAATCCTAAGCAAAAAGAACAAAGCTAGAGGCATCAATACATGACTTCAAACTATACTACAAGGCTATAGTAACCAAAACAGCATGGTACTGGTATCAAAACAGATATATAGACCAATGGAACAGAACAGAGGCCTCAGAAATAACACTACACATCTACAACCATCTGATCTTTGACAAATCTGACAAAAAAAGAGAAGTGGGGAAAGGATCCCCTATTTAATAAATTGTGCTGGTAAAACTGGCTAGCCATATGTAGAAAGCTGAAAGTGGATCCCTTCCTTACACATTATACAAAAATTAATTCAAGATGTATTAAAGACTTAAATGTTAAACCTAAAACCATAAAAACCCTAAAGGAAAACCAAGGCAATACCATTCAGCACACAGGTATAGGCAAAGACTTCATGACTAAAACACCAAAGGCAGTGGCAACAAAAGCCAAAATAGACAAATGGGATGTAATTGAACTAAAGAGCTTCTGCACAGCAAAAGAAACTATCATCAGAGTAAACAGGCAACCTACAGAATGGAAGAAAATTTTTGCAATCTACCCATCTGACAAAGGGCTAAAATCCAGAATCTACAAAGAACTTAAACAAATTTACCAGAAAAATACAAACAATCCCCTCAAAAAGTGGGCAAAGCATATGAACAGACACTTCTCAAAAGAAGACATTTATGCAGCCAACAGACATATGAAAAAATGCTCATCTTCCCTGGTCATCAGAGAAATGCAAATCAAAACCACAATGAGATAAAATCTCACACCCTTTACAATGGCGATCATTAAAATGTCAGAAAACAACAAATGCTGGAGAGGATGTGGAGAAATAGGAACAATTTTACACCGTTGGTGGGAGTGTAAATTAGTTCAAATATTGTGGATGACTGTGGCAATTCCTCAAGGATCTAGATTTGATCCAGCGATCCCATTACTGGGTACATACCCAAAGGATTATAAATCATTCTATTATAAAGATACATGAACACATGTTTACTGTGCCACAAGTCACAGTAGCAAAGACTTGGAACCAACCCAAGTGGGATTGGATTAAGAAACTATGACACATATACACCATGGAATACTATGTAGCCATGTCCTTCATGCATGAAGCTGGAAACAATCATTCTCAGCAAACTATCACAAGGACAGAAAACCAAACATCACATGTTCTCACTCATAGATGGGAGTTGAACAATGAGAACACATGGACACAAGGTGGGGAACATAGCACACTGGGACCCGTTAGAAGGTAGGGGGCTGAGGGTAGGAGAGCATTTGGAGAAATACCTTATGTAAATGTTGACTTGATGCATGCAGCAAACCAACATGTCACATGTATACCTATGTAACAAACCTGCACATTGTGCACATGTACCCTAGAATTTAAAGTATAATAAATTAAAAAAGAAATTGTTTTTGTGTATATATATATTATATTATATATTAAATTATTATATATCATATATAATTATATAAAATATAAAATGTGAAATATTTTATATATATATAAGGGAATACTACTCAGCCATAAAAAGGAATGAAATAATGGCATTTGCAGCGACCTTGATGGAATTGGATCCAATTATTCTAAGTGAAGTAACTCAGGAATGGCAAACCAAACATTGTATGTTCTCACTCATAAGTGGGAGCTAAGCTGTGAGGACACAAAGGCATAAGAATAATACAATGGACTTTGGGGACTAGAGGGGAAATGGTGGGAAAGTGGTGCCAGATAAAAGACTACACATTGCTTACCATGTATACTGCTCAGGTGATGGTTGCACCAAGATTTCAGAAATCACCACTAAAGAACTTCTTCATGTAACCAAACACCACCTGTTCCCCCAAACCTATGGAAATAAAAAAACAATGATTTCTCAGGGAGAATGACTAAGGATGTTCAGAAATGACTTCCTTTGCCCTGTAGAATCACAATTGCAATATCAAAAAGTCATACACCTTCCGCTTTGTCCCTTTTAAACAATAACTTGAAAATCTTATTTAGAAAGGATGTGATGAACAGACAGGTTGTATTTTAGCATATTTACTCTTTTTTTTTCTACTTGTCTCTCTTCATCTTATGGCAAAATTGCATCCCCCCAAGTTGACTGTAAAAGCTTCCATTCTATTGTAAGCCAAAAATGTGGAAAAAACAATGTGAGTGTAAATATAGAAATGCCAAGGAAAATAAGCGTTAGTCTGTGTCTATACACTTAACAACCTGGTCTAGTCATGTTGTGGCATAAGCTAACAGTTAGTGCATTGCCATGTTTATTAATCTCTAGAGATTAACTTTTTAACAAGAAATATGATCCAGCCCTCATTTTTGTAATTCAAGTGTGGTTTGTAGCTCAGCAGAGGAATAAAACCAGGGATGTGTTAGAAATTAAATGTACGTGAAATGTAAAACCACCACACTCTTAGAAGCAGAGAAGACAACAGCAATTTCAGAGTCTGGGATAAGGGAAACGAAAGCTTTGGTCAAAGGATACAAAATCTCAATTAGACAGAAGTAATTTATTCCCTTTTTTTGAGTTCTGATAATATTACAAAGTGTGGTGAATATAGGTAATGTGGAGTATTTTACACTTCAAAATTGACAAAAAAGTAAACTATAAATGTTCTAACCACAAAAATGTTAGGATATACTAACTAGTTTAATTTAATTATTCTGCGTTGAACAACACTTTGTATCTCATTTATTTATGTAATTAAAAATTATCAATTTATCAATTTACAGTAAAATAAAATAAAAATGAAGCAAAACGCATGAAACCAAACCTTCTGCATCCGAAGGTTTTGCAGAAATCCATGTTTTAAAAAGCTTTCCATAATGTTCTTACCTACACTAACATTTGAGAATCACTGTTCTAGTGAGTTACTCTAAAATGTAAAGAGTATATAATGATTGTTAAATGAAATATACTATAGATAATGGAGAAAAAAAGCTACCAACTTAGCAAGATTCTTCTCAGAAAGGTCCATAAAAATTGAGATCAAAAGCCGCAATTTGGGGATTGTAGTTTGCTTGTTTAACCACACAATCCTGTAAAAGACTACGTGTTTGATTTACAGTGTGTTATTTGTAAAATATGAAAAGCATGAACTCAAATTGGTCAGTGTCCACTTCAGTAAAATAGAGGCAGAGCCTATCACACAGGATACAACTATGGAGACAGTTTGGTAAATATCATTCTTTGAATACGTATGGGCACATACTTCACATGAAAATTAGTAAAAATTGATAGAAAAGAAATTGGGTTAGGCAATTTTGCTTGCCCACTTTGCCTTATTCTAGAAATAAATGTAAATAACAGCATTTCAACTTTTAGAGAAAAAACTATCCAGTCAAGACAATGGGAAAATTGAACAGAGTCGTTAACAAATTCAGAAAGTACAGACAAGTTAAAATACATGGGGACACAGGCATACTCGCCAATCCCCATGTACTCACTAAGGTGAATTAATTTTTACAGGAAAATAGTAGTACATGTTTGAATTTAGTACCCAGTATTTATGGATGGTGAGGAAGTTTGGGATATAAAAAGCTAAACACTGCTTGTAAAAACTGAAATAGGAAACAAATGGCCCTATTGAATAGTTGTAATGTGCAGAGGTAGAAATAATATTTGAATTCAAATATAAAAACAGCTAAAACTAGAAGAACAATGTTTAAAATTTGACATGTAGTAACTATGACTATAAAGTTATTTTAAATCTTAGGAACAGTAATCTACTTGATATGTTTATTATTTGACATATTTAATTGTTTGTCAACATATCTTAATACATTTTTAGAGACTGAGCTATGCATTTAGAGTGATGCCATGTACAATCATTCTATCTTCTTTAATAGGTAAATCTTTGGCTGTGTGGATGCCTTATTAAAAGCCATGAGGCTTATCTTCCAGAATGAATTATTTAATCATTGGTAACTGTATATTAGGCAACCAACTAATCAGTTATAGACAACACATTACAGTCTGACACATTGATATATTTAAGTCTTATAAGAAACGTATACGTACTTTTTAGATAGATATTTTCATATTTAAAATTATAATTTAAGGTTAATTTTTTTATTTTATTATTATTATACTTTAAGTTTTAGAGTACATGTGCACAATGTGTAGGTTAGTTACAAATGTATACATGTGTCATGCTGGTGCGCTGTGCCCATTAGCACCTCATTTAGCATTAGGTATATCTCCTAAAGCTATCCCTCCCCCCTCCCCCCAACCCACAACAGTCCCCAGAGTGTGATGTTCCCCTTCCTGTGTCCATGTGTTCTCATTGTTCAATTCCCATCTATGAGTGAGAATATGCGGTGTTTGGTTTTTTGTTCTTGCCATAGTTTACTGAGAATGATGATTTCCAATTTCATCCATGTCCCTACAAAGGACATGAACTCATCATTTCTTATGGCTGCATAGTATTCCATGGTGAATATGTGCCACATTTTCTTAATCCAGTCTATCATTGTTGGACATTTGGGTTGGTTCCAAGTCTTTGCTATTGTGGATAGTGTCGCAATAAACATACGTGTGCATGTGTCTTTATAGCAGCATGATTTATAGTCCTTAGGGTATATACTCAGTAATCGGATGGCTGGGTCAAATGGTATTTCTAGTACTAGATCTCTGAGGAATGACCACACTGACTTCCACAATGTTTGAACTAGTTTACAGTCCCACCAACAATGTAAAAGTGTTCCTATTTCTCCACATCCTCTCCAGCATCTGTTGTTTCCTGACTTTTTAATGATTGCCATTCTAACTGGTGTGAGATGGTATCTCATTGTGGTTTTGATTTGCCTTTATCTGATGGCCAGGGGATACAACCACTGATCCCGCAGAAATACAAACTACCATCAGAGAATACTACAAACAACTCTTCACAAATAAACTAAAAAATCTAGAGGAAATGGATAAATTCCTCAACACATACACTCTCCCAAGACTAAACCAGGAAGAAGTTGACTGTCTGAATAGACCAATAACAGGCTCTGAAATTGTGGCAATAATCAATAGCTTACCAACCAAAAAGAGTCCAGGACCAGATAGATTCACAGCCGAATTCTACCAGAGGTACAAGGAGGAACTGCTACCATTCCTTCTGAAACTATTCCAATCAATAGAAAAAGAGGGAATCCTCCCTAACTAATTTTATGAGGTCAGCATCATCCTGATACCAAAGCCAGGCAGAGACACAACCAAAAAAGAAAATTTTAGACCAATATCCTTGATGAACATTGATGCAAAAATCCTCAATAAAATACTGGCAAACCGAATCCAGCAGCACATCAAAAAGCTTATCCACCATGATCAAGTGGGCTTCATCCCTGGGATGCAAGGCTGGTTCAATATACGTAAATCAATAAATGTAATCCAGCATATAAACAGAACCAAAGACAAAAACCACATGATTATCTCAATAGATGCAGAAAGGTTAATTTTTATTTCAGAGGGCTTTTATTTTTAAAAACCCCATGGATGAGACTGAGCAACAAGGTGAAACCCCATTTCTACAAAAGATACAAAACTATTCACCAGGCATGGTGGTGTGTGCCTCCAGTCCTAGCTACTCAGGAGGCCAAGGTGGGAAGATCACTTGAGCCCAGGATTTTGAGGATGCAGTTAGGCAATAGTGACACCTGACTCCAGGCTGGGTGATAGGGCAAGACCGTATTTCAAAACCAACCCATCAACCACCCCCAACGACAACACAAACCAAACACAAACAAACAAACAAATCCATGGATGATTTGACACTTGTGCACATTATGCAAATGTAGAGTCGTGACATCTATGTCATTGTAACACTTCTTATTATGCAGGCATTCAACTGCTGGGTGCAATTGACAGTATCTTCCCACTCTATAAACTCACTTGGCTAAAGATGAACATAGAAAATAAAAATAGCCACCTGTGTTGAAAAACATGATCTATCAGGTAGAACAGGTTAATGATTTCTCACATGTATATTTGAATGTAACAATTAAACTCAGAGAGTTACCAGCCCTGTGTTGACTATTGATTCATTAGCTTCCAAATTTCTGTAATTGACAGGCACCCGAAGCTACCTGATGTCTGAAGATAATAAAATGTTAATGCATGAAGATTATTAGCATGCTTTGTTGCTTTAGATCTTGAAATAAATACTGTCATACTGGGTCCATTAGGTTTCTTCTCCTTCTGCATGAAGTATAGCTTCATTGTACCAAAAGCAACCATGGAGATCATCTTATTTTCCAGGAAAGTGAGGATTTAAAAAGACAAAGAACTTGTCCGAGGTCATTATTTAGCACTGTGGTGGTACAAGCATTGTGTGTACAACTTTAAAATGAAGTTTTCAAAAGACTTTAAGATTTTTTTTTTCCTCTTGCCAAACACGATCTTTTAAAGTAAAGACAAGGACTACTTACCATTCTGAAAATTAAAAAAAAAAAAAACTTATTATATTTGACATTTCCTTCTTACTGGAATATTAACAGAAAACACCCAATTCTATATTTACTCATGATGATTTTGTTTAAAAATGATACAAGTATAAAAATAATTGACAGATTTCTGTTTTTGTATGGGATACTGATAAAACTCATTCAGTGAAACTGGTAATAGGAATTTAGTGCCTAGTACAAATTGCTTAAATGCATGAACTTCTTTAAATAATTTTTAAATTAGCTTTATTTTAAGAAATGATGACTTTTTTCAAAGCTGGCACTCTATTGCAACTGTTTAATTTTGTCATGCGATTATCTCTTATGACATCATGATTTTAATTGAAAAGATAATTAAAAGCGATGTTATAAGAAAATAGTTCTTGAGAATTTGTTCATGATCTCAGGGGTCCAATATATTAATGTAATAATTTATTGTGCCATTAGTACAGACCCACCAGTTCCCTTGCTGTAAGTAAATAAAATATGACCCAGAAAAATGTCTACTTTCCTTATTTTAATAGACTGTAACACCAAAAAGCACTTTTCATTAAGCTCCAATAAGATAGAACCACACCCTGTAGTCCCAGTGCTTAGGGAGGTCGAGGCAGGTGGATCACGAGGTCAGGAGATCAAGACCATCCTGGCTAACACGGTGAAACCCCGTCTCTACTAAAAATACAAAAAATTAGCTGGGTGTGGTGGTGGGCGCCTGTAGTCCCAGCTACTTGGGAGGCTGAGGCAGGAGAATCACTTGAACCCGGGAGGCAGAGGTTGCAGTGAGTCAAGACTGTGCCACTGTGCTCCAGCCTTGTGAAACAGTGAGATTCCGTCTCAAAAAAAAAAAAAAGAAAAGAAAAGAAAAGAAAAGAAAGAAAAGATAGAATCATGCCCATGAAACTGTGCCACAAAGTTGCACGGAATTTCAGCTTCTGATCACTGCTGTTTGAAAGTACTATAGGAGTACTGAGAGCAGAATTAACAACAAAGGTCATTTTCTTTAATCAGCTCATTACTCAGAGATGAGTGATCACTAACTTTGGGATAGCGAACTTGGGAGAAGCTCAGTATACAATGAGATTTGTTAGAGAAGTTTCCTAGAAGATGATTGACTAACATTTCAGAAGAATTATCTGAGAAGTGAATTGGAAAAATAAACTTTTTGTACAGGTATTATTTGAAGATTTGTATATTGTCTACTGTAGTTGACTATGATTTAAATGATTTAACTCACTGAATTTGGTTTCATAGGCAATGTGATAAAACTGCATCAAAAAAACCTAACCATAGATATTATAGTTACTCCTTTTTGGCTGGGTAACAGGGTAAAATATTTGAGTTCTCTATTAATTCAGTATCTATGAAACAATTAATGGGATAAATTGGACTAATTTTAATGTCAATTATCACTCTTAGTTTTATGAACTTCTGTCCTTTACTGGCTACTAGCCTATCTCAATAAACAAAGCTACACTGCTTCTCAACTGAAGAAACTAGCACTAATGGGACATTTCATAATTATCTTTGACATGCTATTTGGCATTGTGTAGCCTATCTGTGACATTAAGTAACATTTCCCCCTTCTCATAAATGAATTTTCTGGTTTGATACCCATATGGTGAGCAATATGTAATATATAACAATAAGGTAATGACGATGATGATGATAAAGGTGATTATGATGATGGTAATTGTGACAATGACAATGATGTTAATAATGGTGATGATGGTGATGATATGATAATGGTGGTGGTGATGGAGATGTTCATGTTGTTGGTCATAATGATGATGGTGATAGGGATGATGGTGATAATGTAGATGACAATCCTGGCGGTGATGTTGAAGATAGCGTTGATGATGATGTTGATAATAATGATGATGACTATGAAGATGATGATGGTGATGATGATGTGATAATAATGGTGTTGATTATGGTCATAGTGATGGTGGTGATGATGAAGACAATGTTGATGGTGGTAGTGATTATGATAGTGATGACATCATGATCATAGTGATGAATCAGATGATGACAATAATGATGGTATGTAATGTTACATAGACATTCATGAAAATATACCCTCATATTACTTAAAAAATGGGAAAAAAAAATTCACATTAGGAAGGAAGAATCAATATCGTTAAAATGACCATACTGTCCAAAGGAATTTATACATTCAATGCTATTCTGGTTAACCTACCATTAACATTATTCATAGAATTAGAAAAAAACTATTTTAAAATTCATATGGAAGCAAAAAAGAGACCATATACCCAAGAAAATCTTAAGCAAAAGGAACAAAGCAGGAGGCATCATATTACTGGACTTCAGATTTATGCAATTTTTTTTTGGAAAATCAGGCTTAGGAATGTTTGTCATATTTGAGTCATATAAATATTGCATTTTTATTATAATTTTTATAGGAAATATTACAATTGTTAATTATTTGAAACATTGGAGTAAATCTATTAAACCATTGAAACAGAAGTGTTTTTAGAGGATAACTTATTTGAAATATTTCTATGATTTTCTATGATAAATGAAAATTGTTTTATTGAAGGATTCTTTTCGTACATGAGTTGCATTTGGTAAATAGCTACTTTTTATTAGACATTTCACACAAATTTTCAAGCATATTTGCTGTATGTTACACAAATCAATCTCTCATGATGTCTTGATTTTGTTTATTTCAGTAATCTTTTTTCTACTCACTACTTTCTTGATTTTTGTATTTGAATCTTATTCCTATTTTTAAAAATTTAATTGTTTGTCCATATTCTTCTTTGTTTCCAAACAACAACACTTAATTATGTTGTATAATACATGGTTTAACCGTTCTAATTTTTGCTTTAATCATTATGTAAGAAAAGATAAAATTTAGGTGCCAAAGCACTAGTGATAAAAGAAAATAAGTGTAATAGTAAATATTCCAAATAACACTAGAGACATGTTTACGAATATGCTTTAAATAAGAGAGCAACCAATTTTCATAACATAAGTATATAAGATATGCAAGGATTCACACTATCAAGTGAATGAAATAACAAAAAAGGAAGCAAATAATGTATTCATCAATGAGATGCCCTTATGGGTGTATACAAGTGTACACTTCGATAAAAGGTAATATACTTTATCTGCAGTTACATTTAAATATTTATTAAAACTGATTATGCATTTAGTGACAAAGCAAATGTATAACAATTCCAAAGGAATAAAATTTACAAAAATACTTGGTTTTTGTTATGTAATGTTCAGTGAGTGATTTTGGTTATAACTAACTCTTTTTTTCTCCAGGTGGGTTTGTTTATATGTTTTAACTATGCACTTCACATCAAGAAACACTTGAGGAAACAACCTTTATAGGTGTTATTGTTCTGTGCCAAAATTTTTCTTTACTTTGTTGGGCACTGTGTGAAGCATCCCGTTAGGCTAAAAATTTTGGGGTTTCACTTTGAATTTTATTTTAACAGTAGTTTCCAGTGAATTGTATATTTTTTCTGTTTATTTTTCAGTGTGTAATTTTCCTGTACCATCAGGAAAATTGTGTTTTGACTTATGAGGGACTGGTGAGGGGCTGTTTATGGCTTACTAGGTTTTTCAATTCACAGGCACCCTCTTGTGTCCATATAATTAAGTTTTCCTAGGTGATGGCTTTTATTGGTTTGCTTTATTGTGTTGTGTTGTGTTCTGTTTTGTTTTCCTTTCTGAAAAGATCACCAATTCTGGCATACACTTTTGATTTTGTAGGACTGATAATTTTTATTTCTTGTTTTTTTAGTTTATTTATTTGCTTTCCATGACAAATCTTCAAAGGATTCTCACTCTTACCACATATCTCTCTCTGTAATTCCAAGTAACAATTCCTTCCTCATAGTGCCCCCTCTACTAAATTATAGTCCATATTTATAATCACTTGCATTTTCATATGATAATGTAATGAAACAAAAGCCATCACTTACATCAAAAAACTACGTATACATATATATACACACACCTATATATATATACACACACACACATATATATATATATATATATATATATATATATGTATATGCATATGGTATCATGGAATTGTTCTTTGGCATTAGTGGAAGATTTTTATCCCTCCCTCCATGGAGAAAATGTTAGCATGGAATGAAGGATGTTGATGTAATTGTTTAAAGAAATGACTCAGATAAAAACACTCTCCAACACCAGATCCCTGGGGATCTCTGATATTTGAAGCTCTTCAGAGGGATTTCAACCTCCAATATGTTTTTTTCTATGGATGTGGCTAGTTGTTGAAAGACAATTTACTGATAGGGACACCAAGAACATCTCTGTGAGGAAGGTGATATATTTGAGCTCCTGGCAATACCATTAGTACAGTCCAAAGAGAAGGTTCTGGAGTTGAAAGCTATTCATTTGCAAAGAGAATATCTGTTGGATTAGGATGAAGCTGGAGACGGAAGATTATGAATAAGGATCAGAGAAAATGCAGTCAGCACAGTCATCCCAGGTTCCTCTCATCAAGAAGATTCCTTCGTAATTCTTAAAGCATCTTCAGCCTTACAATTGTCAATAAATCTTTTCCCTGGTCCATTTTTACTCCAGAGATAAAATCGCTGAGGATTTGTCTCAGTACTGTGTTTCAAGTCTCAGAAACAGAAAGGTAGGAAGGAGGCAGGACCCAACTCTGGAGGCGGGGCTTACACACCTTACCAAACTGAGGGCTAGTTAAAATAGTGACAAGATGGAAGGAGCTCTCCATAAGACAGGTCCACTAGTGTGCCATGTCAGTTTACCATTACCATAGCAACACCCAGGAGTTACCACTCCTTCCCATAGCAACCCAACAATCTGGAAATTACCACTCTTTTTCTAGAAATGTCTGCATAAATTCCCCTTCATTTGCATGTAATTAAAAGGATGTATAAATATGACTGCAGAACTGCCTCTGTGTTGTTACTGTGGGCACCCTGCCTACGAGGTAGCCCTGCTCTGAAAGGAACAGTAAGTAGTACTTCTGCCATCTCAGAATAATTGCTGTTGAACACCACTGGCTCACCCTTGAATTCTTTCCTGGGCGAAGGCAAGAACCTTCCCAAACTCAGCCCCAAACTGGGGGTTGCCTGCATAAGTTTCTTTCTCTCTCTCTTTCTTTCTTTCTTTTTTTTTTAATAACACAAGGTGTGGCTCTGTCACTTAGGCTGGAATGCAGTGGCATGATATCAGCTCACCGCAACCTCCACCTCCTGTGCCCAAGCAGTCCTCTTAGCTTAGCCACCCAAGTAGCCAGGACTATAGGTGTGTACCACCACATCTGGCTAATTTTTGTATTTTTTGTAGTGAAAGGGTTTTGCCATGTTGCTCAGGCTGATCTTGAACCCCTGACCCCCTTCATCCACCCAACTCAGCCTCCCAAAGTGCTGGGGCTACCAGTGTAAGTCATTATGACCAGCCCATCAGTTTCAGTAAAATAATAAACATATATGCTATTTAAATGGCACAGCATTGCTGATTTACATTATTTAGTATTAAAGAATGAAACAAATGAGTTAAAGGAGAAACATAAACTTAGTAGAGAGTTGATATTTTACATTATGCTGACTTCTATATATTTTTGCCAAATACAGTTCTTGGAGATGAACTAAAAAAACACATTGCACATTGCCTTCTTTTGAGATTTTCTACTTTTCCTAACTGCCAGCTTACTAAAGAGAAAACACCATATTTTGAGATATAAATACAGATGGAAAATGAAAAACCCAAATTGTCACTCTGACATTATCAAATATTTTATTACATTGGTGCTTGCATTACAAAAAACTCTACTGAGCTTTCATGTTAAAGGTGTTTTTAAAAAAAATTAAAGAGAACACTTGTAATGGTACAAATTGTGCTCTGAATTCAGGTGTCACTGGTATGACTGTATGGGGAGATTAGTGTTCCAAAGAAGTTCATGTTGTACTCACTGGTTATGTTTCAGATAAGAACTTTTGTTACAACAATACATTATTAAGATTGTTTCTGCCAACTTAAGAGGCATAGAAAGCTGATAGTGAAGAAGTATAGACTGTAATAATGTAATGTCAGATATACTTTAAAGATCTATTCCATAATTTATGTTTATATGTGAGTTATGAACTAGAAAGTAGTGATATTTGATCAGGCATAAATACCTTTTAAATTTGTTTATTCTTTTGCTGTTTTAAAATGAGTGATAATTATCTTTTATAGATAATTATCTATAAAAGTTTATAGATAATTATCTATAAACTTTTATAGATAAAAATCTAAAAAATTTTATAATTATCTATAATAAAAATAGGGGTTTTCATTTTTCCATGCTCTCTATTTTGATCTAATAACTTTTAGGAAGTGACTATAAGGAGATGCTATCCTAAATGCAATATGTTGAGTTTATTTTCAGAGCAGTTCACAGAAAAACTTGACATGTTTTGCTTACATAGATCAAACATTAACTGAAAGGTGTGAATGTGTGTGTGTAAAAGTGAATATGTAATATAGAGTTTGAAGTGTACTATTTCTTACACATTGATTATACTGCTGAGTGGCCAAAATATGAATGGACATTAAAATAGATTAAAGATCATAGGCAATAATTTTCCTCATATAGTCTATAAACATACCTCATCCAAGGTTGTTGCCATGCAGAATGACTTGCTTTGGCAAAACGAATATCCACAAAGCATTCTGTTCACAAGGTAAGTATTTGTCTAAAAATACTGACACATAACATCCATATGCAGAAACCACATAATTTAATCAATGCTCTTGGGGCATGGTTTAGGATCTCGTCCTTAGTGTAACGTGATTTTTTTCCAACTGAAATTACGTACTTGAAACAAAATAAAAAGTATTGTTTTATTTTTATTTATTATTTTCTTTTATTAGTGTATTACTCAAATATAATTTTTTGAAAAGGAGTAGAGGTACAATTAGAGATTAAGGAAAAGTAATAAAGAATGATAAACAAGGAGCCATTTGTATAACGATATTAGCAATTTTGTCACAGAAATACATTTGTCACTTTGTTTTATTATTCACAGAAACACAGGTCTTTGTGCTGTGCAAACACAACACACAGAGTCATAGATGAAGATTTAGGGCTCATTTACAAATATGAATCTCTCTCTGTCTCTTTCTTTTTGGATAATAGCTAATTTATCACAATGCAATCCACACCTTAATTCCCATCTGTCTACTAAGCTGTTACTGACTCATGAAAACGACCAAGACAGACAACATCTTGGGCTCTAAGAGACAGGATCACCATTCACAGAATCTGGCTGTGCTCATGGTCATCTTGGCTTCAGGAGAAACCCCACGCCTGCTGGAGGTACTGGGTCACTGTCTATTGTGACTTCCTCCCTGATAAGGAAACATGACCTGAGGACTGTGACGCTTTATGTTGGGGCCACTGGCCATTTGCAATAAGCAGGGACTCCCCAGTTGGGCTCCAACTTGGAGTGTGTGTGTATGTGTGTGTGTGTGTGTGATTATTCTCCTAATTATGTCTGTTAGAGAAAGTACACTGTTGTTGTACAGATGGAAGGTGGTGAAAAAGGCACAAATTGGCAACTCTGGGCTGATTTCTTCAGACAGAATCATAGACGTGGCTGTGTGAATTTTAGTGATGAAAATCTCACTTTAATTGTTTCTTAGGGGGAGAAATATAGATAAGGTGCAGACAGCAGGTGGTTTGTTTCTCCTGGAGCTGAGGCCAACAGGTAGAAGATGGAACAGCACTTAGAACAGACCATCTTGGTCTATATTCAGGATGGTTTCTTCACTCACATGCCTGGGTGCATGCCTGGACTGAGTCAACTTAAAACAGGACTCAGTTGAGATGGTTGACCAGAACAACAACATGTGGCTTCACCATGTATCCTGTGCTTCTCAGGAAATGAAGACTGGGGTACTGCATGCTAAGAGAAGGCACCATAAAAATACGTGGCCCATGGAAGTAAAGTGCAAGCTGAAGGGACTTACTATGACCACAAAGCATCGTTTCTAATGTACTCAGTTGGTCCAGGCAGCCACAATTCATTCCTGATTCAAGCGGATAAAATTTACACCCTCGACTTTAAAATAATTAATTAATAATTTTCAATTGAGAAAAATTATATATATTTATCTTGTATAACATGATGTTTTGAACTATATATTCACCGTGGAATGGCTAAATAAGCTAGTTAACATACGCATCACCTCACCTGCATTTTTGTTTTTCTTTTTTTTTGTGGTGAGAACACTTCAAATCTACTGTTTTTAATGATTTTCAAGTACATACTACATTGCTATTAACTATAGTCACCGCGATGTACAAGAGATACCTTGATATTATCTTTTAATTTTGGATGTGATTAATGTCAAATAATTTGCAGCTGCTTTGTAAAACTGTTGCATATAGACACACTCACTGGGTTGGCCATCAGTGGTTTGTACCACAGCAAATAAAAGATGACATTAGCATTCCTGCAAAAAAAATACATACATATTTTTAGACTTCACAGAACTTCTCATGAACTTCACGAACTCAAAGAGAGAATTGTGCAGGTATGACTGACTGCCAGGTTATAGGTCTGAGTGTTCACTCTAGGATAGTCCACATGAGATTTGCTGTTATCTAGTCCCTCAGAATGCCAAGTATTTTGGAGATTCTACCAAAGAAGACAGATGACAAAGAGTGTGGATCGTGGAATGTTTGTTTTCAAGTGGAACAAAGATGAGAACTTTCATTGGCTCATTCAATACAAATGAACATTCTTAGCACTGAGGATGCATAGTTTGCAAAAATACATCTGTGGGCATCATCCCTAAAGATTGTACTTTTTTGGAAATATATGTATCTCTAGGAGAACTAGTGATAAATAAGAAGCTTAAGATTCTAAGCTTTAAGAACTAACATGATACACTTATATTGTAATATCCTGATGTAGATTTCTAAATGCGGAAACGTTTTAGTTGTAGCTATGAGTGAATAAGGCATTCCGTACTTTAGCTGTGTTTCTACAACTGACTTAATATTTTAATTGGGTTGCCATATAACACTGTTTTTATTTTATTTCCTCTGCACGAAAATCAATTTTAAAAGTAATGGAAAGTTTTAAATTTTTATTTCCAAACTGAAATGACATTAACATTATGATGACCTATCTGCAGTAAACTAATTTTTCTGACATATCTAAATTCTGTAGACATTTTCCATGAAAATGCATTTTACTTAAGGAAGATACTATTTTGAAGAAAAGCAATCATTAAAATGTCTTTGAGTTGCTATATAAGAACCAAAGCCAAAACCACTTTTACAAATAGGACATGTTACTTTTTTTTGCAAGTGAAATGTAAAGATTACTTCGAATAACTTGGCTACTGTTTGTCAGATATAGAATAATATATTGATCTTTGAGTTCTCTGTTTCTGTAAACACACACACATTTCTATATATATATTTATATGTCTATTAAAACAGAAACACTTTTATATACATATGTGTGTTGTGTGTACCTATACCTTTATATATATATACATACACATATATGCATGTGTGTATACACACACACAGAGACAGAAAGAGAGAGAGAGAAATGGATGGTTAAGCTAAGTGACCTATGAGTAACTTGCCCATATAAAAACACTGTAGACTGTCTGATACCAAACGGGCATTTCAAATAAAGCTTAATAAGTTTATTAATAGATGAAAATAACTTTGTTATAACTTAAAAAAATTTGTTATGATGTAAAATTAAAGAGATCTCTAAATTTAAAATAAAGTTATGTTTTTAGTAACATGTACTTATTCCTTCTAAACGTTGACTCTCATTTTGTTTTAAAAATATACACATGGCCAGCAATCATATGAAAAAAGGTCAACATTACTGAATATTTGAGTAATGCAAGTCAAAACCAAATGACATAACACCTGATACCAGTCAGAATGAGTTATCAAAAAGCCAAAAAAAAAAAAAAAAAAAAAAACCAGATGCTGATGACATCGTAGAGAAAAAGAAATACTTTTACACAGTTGGTGGGAGTGTAAATTAGTTCAACCATTGTGGAAGACAATGTGATGATTTCTTAAAGATCTAGAGGCAGAAATACTACTTGACACAGCAATCCCATTATTGGGTATGTACCCAGTGAAACAGAAATCATTCTATTATAAAGATACATGCATGCATATGTTCATTGCAGCAGTATTGGCAATAGCAAAGACATGGAATAAAGCTAAATGTCCATCGGTGTGTATACTGAATAAAGAAAATGTGATATATATACACCATAGAATATTATGTAGCTATAGGAAAAAAAAACAAGATTATGTCCTTTACACAAATCTGGATAGAGCTAGAGGCCATTATCTTTAGCAAACTATGCAAGAAGAACAGAAAACCAAATATCATATGTTCATACTCAGAAATGAGAGTTAAATGATGAGAACATATGGACACATAGAGGCAAATAACACACACTTGGGACTATAGGAAGGTGAGGGTGGGAGGAGGGAGAGGATCAGGAAAAATAACTAATGGATACAAGCCTTAATACCTGGGTGATAAAATGAAATAATCTATACAACAAATCCTCATGACACAAGTTTACCTATGTACACACATGTATACTTAAAATAAGAGTTTAAAATATATATATACACATATATGTATCTACTTTGAAAAATTTTGCATATTTAACTGATAATTTAAATTATTATTTATGAGGGACTTCTGTTCTTAAAGATGATGAAACTGTCGTAATTCCCTATAAACTTTAGTATGACTGTCGTTAGTAATATTATTTTACATGTTCATTTCTAAGATTTAAAATATTTCATACATCTATGGGAATTTATTTCTGTTGTTTATTCAGGTGGATGACTCTGTAATAATAATTTATGAAAGCTTCTGCTTTCCTGTTTCTCACATCAGCCTCTTGCTTAGATTACGTTAAGTGAATTTTACTGTAAATTGCATGAGTACTGGAACACTAAGTTTTTGCTAGATTGTAAATTTTAGTCTGTTGATGGACAATTTAGCATGTTTATGACAGGAAAAAAGTCTTGGATAATTATTCCTTTCTTCTGGAATTCATAGACATTTCCTCAACGCCACATACTAATGAAGTCACTGTAAAGAAATGTGAGAGTAATTTCTTTCATAATTTCGTAGGAAAGTTGAAATTTTTATCTTGAATGCCCGTCTTAATATTTTCAAATTTACTTTTTGCTTTTATTGTGAAATAGTAATGGCACATATTTATGGCACTTGTTTGAAATGCTCGTTCCTCAGTGCAGTAAAAAAATAACACTTGAATATAAATTTAATTTCCTTAGTAAGGCCATTTTTTAACTTTCTGCAGAAAGGCTACACTCGCCAGCAGTTTTGCCATGAGAGTACACTGAACAAAGGAGACGGGGTCATTTATAACCTGGTGCGTCCACCCTACTGCTGTGTCCAGTTTCCATTGGCTGGAACGGGACCTCATTCTGTATTTGTTTTGATTTGCTAGCAACTTAGAAAGTTTTAAAAGAGGCAAAAGCAGAGGAGAACAAAGGAAGAAGGAAGTAACTTGTGGAATGCTGAGAAAGGTAAAAACATCTTCAGATAAGGAAGAGGAATAGGCTTTGACCTAATGCTGGCTTGGACTGTTGGAGACCAGCCTCAACACCATCTGTAGGGTACCCAAAGTCTGGTGGCGACAAAAGAATGAGACGAGACAGGTTAAGAGGGCATAAAGAGTAGGGGCCAGGGAGCTACTTTCAGAATGGAGGCTGCAAAAGGCTCAGAGTTCAGGTCTCCACACTATTTGAGTATAATCACTTAGATTTAATAAGCAGATGTTCAAGGCAAAATGGTGAAAGGCAGTGAGTGCATCATACGCGTAATCTATAGCAGTGGCAGTTTAAATGAATCTCCTTTGTGCTCAACAGCGTATCTTTTAACTTATTGGAAAGCAGCTAGTAGGACTAGGCTTAACTAGGAGCTTGCATGTCTGGTCACATTCCAATGCTTCTAAGGAGTGTCCTTCTTGAACACAGTGTTTATGGATAACAGAGCAAGTCTCACTCAGAGCATGGGAACATAATGACGATAAGAAGGCTTTCCTCGTCAGAGGTCTCTTGTGGCTTTCCACAACTTATTGTCCCACATTTTTATGGCCAGTTTATACAGGTACCCCATAAGCCTTTCCCCCAACACTTGGACTGGTATAAGCATGCCAGGACAAATATTTAGGATAAATTGTGGGAGCTCAGAACGTAAAGTACATTGATTTATTTATTATAGCTAGCAGATATTTAAGAATGTTGGCTCAGGTCTTTGAATAAATTTTGCTTCTAAGAGGAGTTGCTATTTATTTCTAATTAGATGGGGAGAAAGGTCTTTGAAAAGGAAACTCTACTTTACTTTTCACACACAGAGAGATAAATATTGAATGATCTCATATATATGTGCAATCTAAAATATTCATAGAAGTAGAGAATAGAGTGGTGGTTAACATCCAAATATATTTTGGTCATTTTTAAAGTCTTGTCTTTCAGTAATTTCATACTGTGCATTTTACAATTGTTGTAATTATTTCTACAGCAATAAAATGTTCCACCATTTTTTAATCCTAAAATGACTTTTGTCTTAGTTTGTACTTAATTTTGTGGGCTTCACTCTTGAATCTCCCTCATGTATATAAAGGATTTTATCTTGTGTTCCCCCATGTCACTTTCTTACTTGCTTTCCTATATTTTTAACATTGCTGCTATTTATTTATTGACCTCTCTCGTCTCAGTTTGTACCCTTTTCTGGCCTTTTAGAATTTTTCTTTGAAACCATTCACATCTTGTTTAATTATTTAAAGATAATGTCCATTGTATTTTATGTGAGTCTCTGGAGAACAATTTGGTGAACTCCATCTCCTTGCACCATCGCCTTTTTTACAAGTAGTTTTCTCATCTGCATTTTTCTGGAATCTTCCATTTTTCTCTCATGGAACTGGCAATGGCCCTTTTAAGAACAGTTCTCATTTTGGAATGGTGAGATTAATCAAACAAGCTATTTGCCTACTGATTTTGTAGAAGTGCTTGTGTGTCCCAGAGTGACTCCATCTTGAATAGGCACTGGGTAAAATAAGGCTAAGACATATTAGGCTGCATTCCCAGACAGTTAGGCATTCTAAGCCACAGGATGAATAGGTGGTCAGCACAAGATACAGGTCATAAAGACCTTGCTGATAAAAGAGTTTGCAAGAAAAAGCTGGCCAAATCCTGATCCTCCTCATGGCAGATTATTTGCTAATTAAAATGCATTAGCATGCTAAAAGGCAGTCCCACCAGCACCATGACAGTTTACAGATGTCATGAAAATGTCATGAAGTTACTATGCATGGTCTAAAAAGACGAGGCATAAATAATCCACCCTTTTCTTTTTAGCATATAATCAAGAAATAACCATAAAAATGGGCAACCATCAGCCCTTGGGGCTATTCTGTCTATGTAGTACTCATTCTTTTATTTGTTTACTTTCTTAACAAACTTGTTTTCACGTGACTCTATAGACTCGCCCTGAATTCTTTCTTACTGTCCCTCTGGTTCTGGATCTGGACCCTCTCCAGTAACGGGTCAGTTGAACATTCCATTTCATTTTATACTCTTGAATGTCTTCTCAAGCAATACAGTATCCCCCTTTGCTGGAATACACCTCCACTGAGTATTTTCATGATTCCAGTTTTGTGTGGCTGAGAGCACACATTTCACTCTGGCGATCAATCGTGGTTGCCATGCCTTCAGTACACTTCAAGGCAGTCTTCCTCAGCCTTCAGACTGGGTTGTGGATGCTGAAATACCATCCTAATGCTGGTGATATAGCACAAGGCCTCTCCCAGATGACCAATGTCCCTCTTAGCTTCTTGGTGTTTCCAGATCACCTTGCCCTGTGATTCCCCAGGCTTCCAAGATTGTAATCTTAGTTTTTCAGGGAAATGGAAACATGCATTCAGGTTTTTGGAGGCTTATTTCGGAATCTTCCCTAGCAAAGTAAGTACAATCCTCTCTTGCCTATAGAGGGCGCTGCATCATAAATCCATTGTGACTTGGCGTGTCGATTTTTATAACTTTTGGATTTGTTGTTATTAAAGGGGTTATAGAAATAGTATGGGATAAAATTACACTGCTTTATTTCTTTCCTTTTTCTTTAGAATATTTCTCAATCTTGGGTGTTACATTTGTGGCAGAAATATGGAGGTGGAGTATACATTTAAATTAGTATGTAGTTTAAATATTAAAGTACAATGCTTCTTTTTAAAAATTTGAGTCTGTTTTGGAGTACAAGTGGTTTCTGCTTACCTGGACTAATTGTATAGGCGTTATTTTGAGATTTTAATGCACTTTATTTTTTTGGCAGCAGGTGACAGAGTCTTACTTTGTTGCCCAGGCTAGAGGGCAGTGGCATGATCTCAGTTCATTGCAACCTCTGTCTCCAAGGTTTAAGTGATTCTCCTGCTACAGCCTCATGTATAGCTGTGATTACCGGTTCCTGCCACCACACCTGGCTAAGTTTTTACATTTTTAGTAAAGACAGGGTTTTGCCATGTTGTCCAGGCTAATCTGGAACTCCTGACCTCCGGTGATCCAACCACCTTGGCCTCCCAAAGTGCTGGGATTACAGGCATGAGCCACAGCACCTGGCCCTCTATATCTAGTTTTTCATCCCTAACTCTCTCTCACCTTTCCTGCTTCTGAGTCTCTAGTGTCCATTATATCTGTATACCTTTGTGTAGCCATAGCTTAGCTCCCGATTACATGAGAACATATTGTATTTGGTTTTCCATTCCTAAGTTGATTTCACTTAGAACAATATCCTCCAGCTCTAGCCAAGTTGCTTCAAAGTATATTATTTCATCATTTTATGGCTAAGTAGTATTCCATGGTACATATATACCATGTTTTCGTTATCTACTCCAACAGTTGGGCACTTAGGTTGATTCCACATCTTTGTAATTGTGAATTGTTCTTCGATAACCATACACACTTCAGTGCTTCTTTTTATCATTTTGCTTTTCTAACACCAGCAAACAAGGAATAGGACATGAAGTTCCATTGACTCAGTCTCAATGGCAATGCAATAAATATATTCTGAGGGAGCTCACTAAGACTATACCTGAAAGAACTCTTGCAACTGAAAAAAGTGTTTCTTCATATAAATGGTATGTTTAAATTATATAGAAGGTCTATTTCTAGTCTTTAATCACATGTTTTTGTATGCGTTCCCTTTGACCATTTAGTATTTTCCTTAAATTTGTCCTCTAGAAAGGTCCACAATAAAATGTCATGATTATGTTATGTTTTTTGTTTATTTTTGCTTTAGATTGAATAATATTTTCCTGTTATTTCTACACCCAATAGGGCTAAAGATGCAAAATATTGAGATGCATGCAACATGCAAAAACTTCGGGGGCTGGTTGCAAAAATGTTTGGTTCTTAACTCCATTCCTTGCATTTGTTTTATGCACTTTTATTTGGTGGTGGATATTACCACAGAACAAAACTGAAGCTAGTCTAAAAACCCGAAGGAGTACAAATCACCCTAACCTTTTTGACAAGGATACTTCCACCCTAGTTTATTTATTTTTTTCTTAATTATGGCTGATTAGGTATCGCTGACATAACTTGAGTCTTTTCAGGGATGGATTTCAGCTGTTAAGTTATTTTGGACATGTTTGTCCAAATTTCATCAGTAATGTTTGATTGGTGGCATGGTTCTGTTGTCTAGACACCAATTCTTTTTTATGCCTTTAAATTGTATTGCATTGATTTTTTTCTACACTGATGCTTTCTGTCTTTCTTCATGTTTTCCCTACAGATTTTCTTCTTTCTCCCTGTTCTTTATCATCTTTATCTCTATGATTGCAGCTCCTTACTCTTTACTAGGTTTCTCAGCTGATGGTCCACACTGTGCTCTTTTCTCATCATTGCTTTTTCATTTATTGTATTTTGATGTTGTTTTCGTCTTTTATAGAAACGGTCTGCTTTAGCAAACCTTTTAGCATGCTTTAAAATGTCCTCTATACAATTTATTGTTTTTAAGAAACTTTAGCTCTTTTTTCTGTATAAACTGAGATCCTTGTCATAAAGAAGACAAACAGAGAGTTATACTTGTACATTCTTTAAACTTTAGAATATTAAGTCTTCTTTGTTGTTAATACTTTTTCTTTTGCCTCTTTTCCTTGTGGTTTATACTACTGTAATTACTCTAACATTCCTGGGATTATCCAATATAGCCAGAGTTCACAAAGCCTTTGATGTTGTTTGTCTATGTTCCACCCAAATCTCATCTTGAACTGTCACTCTCATAATCCCCGTATGTCATGGGAGGGACACAGTGGGAGGTAATTGAATCATGGGGTGGTTACCCCCATGGTGTTCTTATGATAGTGAGTGAGTTCTCATCAGATCTGATGTTTATTTACAGGGCTTTTTCTGCACTTCTTCTTCTTGCCACTATGTGAGGAAGGACGTGTTTGCTGCTGCTTCTGCCATGGTTGTAACTTTTCAGACATACTGAACTGTGAGTCAAATAAACTTCTTTCCTTTATAAATCACCCAGTTTCAGATATGTCTTTATTATCAACATGAGAACAAAATAATAGATAACTCTTTATGAAATTGATGGAAGTTGTAATTTAAAGACCAAAATTTTACTGGATATTTTGACAATTTTTTGGTCATCTTGGCAGTCAATATTTTTTCAGTGTGAATTAGGGATAGAATAGTTCATAGAAAATGAGACCATTTGCAGAATTGGGCTAGCTTTTACTGTGCTCATTGAATTTCAGTTTTTAGATATTTTTGTAAGAGATCTGGACTCACCCTGTCATTCAGGTTGAAGTGCAGTGGCACGATCATAGCTCACTGCCGACTTGAATTGCTGGGCACAATTTGTCCTCCCATCTTAGTCTCCTGAGTATCTGGGACTACAGTTGCACTGCCATGCTCCAATAATTTTTTACTTTTTATAGAGACAGGGTTTCACTATGTTGCCCAGGCTTGTTGTGAATGACTGATATTAAGGAACCTGGTCTCTCTCTGTCACCCAGGAAGAAATGCAGTGGAATGGTCAGAATTCATTGCAGTCTTGAACTGCTGGGCAGTTCAAGTGATCCTCCCCCCTCAGCCTCCTGAGTACCTGGAACTACAGGTGCACCACCATGCTCAGATTGATTGACTGATTGATTGATTGATTATAGAGACACAGTCTCACTATGTTGCCCAGGCTGATCTTGAATGCCTAGCCTTAAGAGTTCCCCTGTCTTGGCATCTCAAAGTAGTGGGATGACAGGTGTGACCCACACATGCACCCAAATTTCACTTTTATGGGAACTATCTGGGTCCATTTTCCATGCCCAACACTCCAAAGTTTGGTGTGGTTTACCAACTCAGGTCCAATAATGTGAAGTTCCTCTATTTCATTTTCCTGATTCACAATTGTAATTATAATGCATAGTTTTGTTCCAGGTAAAAGGCATAGCTTATTAATATCATCCAATTTTAAACAAAATATGAGTGCTTATACCAGATAAAGTCCACTTCTGAGTGGAAAGGCCCAGGTAAGAAATCTAACATGTTCAGTGTTTTTTCCCTCAAGGATTATAATCATGTGCTGGAAAAAAATAAATAACCATTTGATTACAATACTGATATATTTTTAGGCATGATCCTAGTTAGTTAGGACACTAACTCACAGAAAAAGTATAAGGGGATATTTGTGAAAGAGATTTCATCTGACCTGACTCCATGAGGATGACAAGGGATTAGCCAGGAAGCGGATTGATGGTTTGTCAGGCAGAGATGGAGGAATGTGTTCTTTGGCATGAGAATTCAAGAAAACAGATCTCATTAGCATAGCCAGAGATAACTCAGGAGACTGAGTTTGAGCCAGGGTATGCCATAAACATTTGCACACAGTGAGCAGAGTCAAGACAGTCACCACAGAGGTATGCCTTGCAAAGAGATGGAGAATATCTAGAATATTTTACAGTGATTGGAAATGATAAGGCAAGAGTATGATTTGGAGCATGGAATGCCACCGTCTGTGATTTTGGCAAGAGATGCTTCACTTTTAAGACGGGTGAACAGGTGTGTTTTTAAGGATGGCTAAGGAGTGAATTGAGCTATGAGGAAGTTGAGACAGGAGATGTTTCAACTCCAAAAGATAAGCTGTTAAGAAAAGTAAGGAGAATTATCAAATATAAGCTTCATGCCAGAAAAAGTAAATTGTTGATAGTGTACCATTTTGTCCTTTTTAAGTTGTGAGAGGCCTGAAAGTAGACATGATTTAAGGAAAAAAATTTGAAGACAAATTGATGAAGTGAGGATTCTAAGAATTCGGAAAGATGATGGAATCTAGATGACAGAGATTAATTCTGAAATTTTAGATAAAGGTAATGTAAGAGTAGATGCAATGTTAAAAATTAAGATATAACTGAAAAATGGACTTGGACATTAGAACTCAAATACAGGTTTTGAAGAATTAGCAGAAGTGAAATGTTGACATCTTGCATTATGTGTAAGGGTCAAACAGTGAGATTAAATTTGCAGAAAGAAGGTCGTTATTTTCTAATTGGATCAACAGTGTGAAAGCAATGGTGATGAGAGCTGATGCTTTTAAATCCTAGGATATAATTTATTTAGACATCAATCTGTATTTTGAAATACCTGAGTTTTTGAGAAAATAACTGTAAGAAAGTAGAAACAAAGCTATTACAAGTGAAGTGGGTTAAAGATTAGGTAGATAGATAATAGATACGTAGATAGATGCATGATGGATGCATAGAGAGAGAGAGAGATAGGATGATAGAGAGACAGATGGTAGATAATAGATGACAGATAGATAAGTAGGATGATAGAAAGATAATAGAAGCTATATAGATTGATATTTGACAGAGATAGAGATAAGTGAGAAATGCATAGGTAATAGTTACATGGGTGAATAATAAATAGATGTTAGAAAAAAGGAGATATAAAACAAAAATATTTCTAAAATCTGCAAATATTAAGACTGAAAGATTTACCATACTTTCTTGATTGGAAGAATCCAATCCAGAGATTGCCAATTAATATTATTGCTGGTTGGAACAGAATGAAAGTATGCATAAATTTTAAAATTAATTTACCATACAACCCAGCAATTCTATTTCTTGATACTTACTCAAGGAAAATGAAAACATAAAAGCTCATAAATATTTATTCAAGTACATCTAAATCAGCTTAAACTGAGAAGAAGACAGATGTCCAACAAAATGCAAATAGATTAAAAATGTAATATATACCTGCAATCATATCAGGGCTTATTTTTAGAAAGGAATAACACATTAATCTGTGCAGAGGCATGAAAGCTTCAAAACAATATATTGAGCCAAGGAAGATAAACACACACAGATACATTTTGTATGATTCCATATATTTGATATTCTGGAAAGCGCTTTTTAATTTACATTGTCCAAAAACAGATCATTGATGTCCAGGGGCCCCAGGAAAAGATGGGGTTTGGCTGGAAAAGGGAATGAGGGAATGTTTTGAAATTATAGAAATGTTCTCCATTTTTATTGCAGTGAAAATGTGGTTATGCAAATGTGTCTTTCCACACTCATTAAGCCATGTATTTTAAATGGTTGCAGTTCACTCTATGTATTATGCCTCAGTAAATTAGGTAAAAAATATAAATGACCTAAACACCTTAATATATGGATGTAATAAATAGACTGGATAAAAATAAAAATCTAACAACATGTTATTTACAAGAGAAATGTATTAATGATTAGAATCCATTAGGTTCTAAATAAGTTGATTGGCAAGATACACTGTGCAAACTCTAGGCCTAATAAATCTGAGGTAGCTATATTAAAATCTGACAAAGTAGACCACAAAAAAACAAAATAGGGAACCCAAATACAAAATAGGATATTCTCTAATGAGAAAGGAATCAATGCATCAGTACAGTATGCAAATAAGAAACATGTATGAAAACAATAATAGGTATTCAAAAATAGAGTACAATTCTAACATGAAATAGAGTTGAAAACAGGCCAATTCAAAATTACAGGGTTAGATTGTAGTTCTCCTTTCTCAGTAAATGATGTAACAAACATAACATCAGTGAAGATAGAAATGTCTTATGTAATCTTATCAAAAATCTTGAAATAGTAGACATCTGCAGAACATTCATCCCAAATTGTAGAATGTATCTGATCATCAAATGCACATTAAGCATTCACAAAGATAGATTATATTCTGGGCCACAAAATAAATAATAATACATTTTGAAAGTTCAAAACCTTATCAGGCATATTCGTTGATTAAAAAACAATTAAGTTAAATACCAATAAAAATAAATATATAGAAAATTTTTGAATATTTGACAATTGAAGGAAAATGTTTTTAAATAGCTCAAGGGTCATGGACAAAAGCATAAGAAACTGTCAGCATTTAACTTATTAAAGTGGGTGGGATGCAGCTAAAGCAGTACCCTGGAGGATATTTACAGCTTTACAGGCTTTTGTTCTTTTAAAGATTTAAAATAGAGGTTCTTTCTTTTTAAGAAGTCAGCAAAAGAAAGAGCAAATTAAGCACAACATAAAATCACAAAAGGAAATAATAAATATATAAATAGAATCACTGAAAGTAATAAATGAAGAATATATATATGAAGAACATATACATATATAAACACACACATAAATATATATATATGTGTGTGTGTGTGTGTGTGTGTGTGTGTGTGTTTTCAGAATAATTTTTAAATTGCTTTATACTTCCGTTTGAAGAAATCCAAGACCTGGAAAGTTAATTTGCAATTTTAGCAGAAACAAATAGAAACTAAAAAATATTGGAAAAAGACAAGAGCTTCAGAGTGAAGAGGCAGGATGAGGATTTAAAAGACAAGGTGAAAGAATAGGTGGAGACTTGACCTTTCTCATCAGCCCACATCAGTGGCAATATTCCTGGAAAATCTACAGCAGGAGACATTTTTTATAAATTTTTGAGGTACAAGTGCAATTTTGTTACATGCATAGATTACATAATAGTCAAATCAGGGCCCTAGGGTGCCCGTAGCCCAAATAACACATATCTTAGCCATTAACTAATTTCACATCATCTTCTCTCTTCCCACCCTCTCACCTTTCCCAGTCTCCAATGACTATCATTCCCATCTCTCTGTCCATGGTCCATGTGTACACATTATTTAGCTCACAGTGATAACTGAGAAGATATGGTATTTGACTTTCTGTTTCTGCATTATTTATCTTAACATAATGACATCCAGTTCTACACATGTTGCTGCAAAACAAATGATTTTGTTATTTCTTATGGCTTAATAGTATTCCATTTCACACATTTTCTTTATGCAATCATCTATTGCTGGACACAGATTACACGCTCCATCTTTGCTATTGTGAATATAGCTGGGATAAATATACAGCTCCAGGTATCTTTTTGATAAATTTATTTATTGTCTTTTGGAAGTGGACTTGCTGGATCACATGGTGGAAGGGGATATTCTTTGTATGAAGACTTCCCTGTGTCATATCAGTTTGCTTGCCCATATGCCCACTCAGACAATAAAAGCATCAAAACTTTTCAGATATCATGAGGAGAGTGCAACCATTGCATGCACTAATTCTGCAAATGCTGATTGGGTACTTTTTAGGCACTGGGCATAAAGTGCTGAGAAAGCTTAGAAGTCCTTTCTCCTATGGAGTTTTCCTTTCTCCCAGGGAGTTTCCCATTTGCATTGGAAAAGGTAGACAAACAGGTAAATAACAAAATGTATCCCATGTCAGATGTCAACTAGTGAGCTGTGAAGAATAGAATGGTGCTGAGAAAGAGATGGATGACATCCATGGAGGAAGCCTTAATTGAGGGGTGATTATTCCAAGCAGAGAAAAGAATGGGAACAAACATCCGGGACGAGTGTATCTCTCTGCTGTATGGAGGTGGCAGGCTGAGTTGTTTGCTGCAAGTGGAAGGGTTAGAATGGACAGTGGGAAAAGATCTGGTCAGGGAGGGTGGGAAGACCAGGTCAGGTGCGACCTTATAGGATTCATATGAATTGTGGCATTTCCTGTGACTGAGACAGAAGGCAACAGAGAACCATTAACCCATTTGTACTTTTAAAAGAACAAGTTCTATTTTGCTTATCAAGATTCATGCGGCATCAGAGATAAAAAGGGGTCAGTTAGGGAGGCATTGCAGTCATTCAAATATTAGAACACTTGGACTGAAACAAGGTGAGCAGTGAGACAGAGATGGTAGCACTTGATGATAGATGATAGTGAAGGGAAGGGGCAGAGGAGTGAAAGGTGATGTTGGAGTTGGAGTATCCAATCTCCAGAGAAACAAGATGGGCAGAGAGGAGGGAAGGAGCCCCTAGGAACACTTCTAAATTTATAGTGACGATGAATATCAAAAAATGTGTGTATCTTCAGTGGTCATGGTGAATTCTGTGTTTGGAATATGTGTTTACAGGAAAAATTTCAAAATAGGAATGATTGGAAAACTATTGCACAGTCCTGAAAACATAGATGTGATTGCCTTTGGATTTTAGCCTGTGCCAAAACATTGCCTTAATACTTTAGGCAGAGCTCAGAGAAAATTATATTTAGCCTATTTTGCACAAAATACTAAGATCCAAAGCTGAAATATTTATCTTAAAATTAACATGGGGCTTTTTATTTTCTTCCTACTTTTCATAAAATAAATGAATGTTTTCAACCAACTGCTCTCTCCTATGAAACTACTGTTAGCTATTTACTCTCTCTATCTCATTAAAACTATATTATAAATACAAAGATAACAGCATTTAAACTGGACTTGTAATTTGGACTTATTTTATCTTTGCCGTATTCACCTCTAGTCTACAAATGCTAAGCACCTCAATTATACAAGGAAAATTGGACATAGTTTCCTGGATATTAAAATAAAAAAATATGAGTGAGTGGTTAAGTGCTTTGGAATTTTGATGTAATACACTTCTTTTTCCCTGTCAGTACATGAAAATGCATTTAAAGATAGATTAAAAACAGATGAATAAATAAAATTAGGCTTTGGAATTCTGTCCCTTTTAATCATAAGTAAACATTCCTGAAAGTAAAGCAAAAATAAATGTTTCATGGTCAAACTACTTGTTACAGGGAATTGTTTAAAGAAATTTTCATACTTGCATGGAGTTTCACTAAATACACACACACACACACACACACACACACACACACACACACACATACTCTTGAATATATATAGAGCATTCAATAATGTTTTATGCAATGAAGACAGTCATCAAAAATGCAACATTTGGCCAGGCACGGTAGCTCATGCCTGTAATCCCAGCACTTTGGGAGACTGAGGTGGTGGATCACCTGAGGCCACAAGTTTGAGAGCAGCACGAACAATATCGCAAAACCCCCTCTCTACTAAAACTACAAAAATTAGCTGGGCATGGTGACATGCAACTGTAGCTTCAGCTACTTGGGAGGCTGAGACAGGAGAATTGATTGAACAAGGGAGGCAAAGGTTGCAGTAAGCCGGGATCCTGCCACTGCACTCCAGCCTGGGTGACAGAGGAAGACTCTGCCTCACAAAAGAAAAAAAAAAGCAACATTTAATGGAATGAAAAGGAAACAGTATAAAGGAGAAAGGATTTGAAAGCTATTTCAATTACAATAAAAAGTTATTTTTTAAAGTAAGAATAATTTCAACAAGCATTTGGTGTATTTTTAAGAAATTATGAAAATGTGAAGGAAGATGTATTGAATGAAATTTGGGAAGTGAACTCATTTGACTAGAACATCCTGTATCAGGAGTGAAATTTAAAATAGCCACATCTTGTTGTGTTTCTCTGGTATTGGCAGTTGAGTGAGGTGAGATTAACTCATTATTTCACAGAAAATTTTTCATATTCAATGTAATCTACACATTGCAGAGAAAACTTGGAATATTTCAAAGCAGTATTAGCAATGCCATATTCTCTACTGAGTGTTGTTCAAATCCTGTAGTCTGTCCCCAGAGATAAGGACATAATTATGACAAGATAGAATGCTATTTCCATGTGTATATACACACAAGGATGAAAAGGTTGAAAGAGTTATTTGATTGCCTGGAAGTTGAATGCTATGACCCTTTGACCCAAAGCAAAACACAGCTGCTTGTTCCTAATGTTCAACACAAAATTGTAGTTTCAGGGATTTTACTCCTTTGTCAAATCAACTTAGCCATGGTCGTGTTTTCAAAGATAGTTTTAATCCATGCACTCACATGTTGTTTTTTTGAAGAAGTCTGCTATGGAGTTAGTATGCATGTGCTCAAATTAGACCTAACATCATTGTACTCTTACCAGAATCAGAGGGACAAAATAGACTGAAATACAGTTAGTGGATAAATGATCTGTTTCCCACTGAAATTAGGAACTCTTTATAGGTTTCACAAGAGAAAAATTATCTTATGGCTTTAAAGCCAACAGCCTTATCTAAGCCAACATGTTGTAACCAGGATAATTTGTTACTCATATTGGTCACTTTTTACTTACTTCTCCACAAGCCAGTATTCCTGTGCCAGCTTCATAATCCACATGATCTAGATAGAGAAATAACAGTGAATGAGAAGTTCATAGTGTTCCTTTTTTTTTTTTTTTTTTTTTTGAGACAGAGTGTCATTCTGTCACCCAGGATGGAGTCCAGTGGTGCAATCATAGCTCACTGGAGCTTTGAAATCTGGGAGCCAAGAAATCCTCCTCTGTCAGCTTCCCAAGTAGTTGTGACTACAGATGTGCACCAGCACACCCAGATAATTTTTCTTTACTTTTATTTTTGTAGATGACAGTTTTGTTGTGAGTCTGGTCTTTCACTCCTGTCTTCAAGGTATCCTCTAATCTCAGCCTCCCAAAGGGCTAAGCATGTGAGCGTATAAGTCCCTGTTAATGGGTAGCTGTTTATTACAAAATAGCTTTGCTTTACAGAAAAATCATGAATGTAGTACAGAGAGTTGCTATACATCTCATCCCTTCCCATGTTTTTACTTTACTATGGTACATTAATCACAATTAATAAACAATGCTGATACATGATTATTAGCTAATCTTTGTACTTTAATCTGATTGCATTTAGTTTACCTAATGTCCCTTTTATGTTCCAAAATCCCAATCAACATCCTACATGACATTTAGTCTTCATTTCTCCTTAAGCTGTTCTTGGCTTTGACAGTTACTCAAAGTTGCCTTGCTTCTGAAAATCTGGCTCATTTTGGGGAATACGAGTCAGATATTTTTAGGATGTCGCTAAGTTTTTATACAACGAATGTTTTTTCTCATAATTATGTTACCAAAAAGTGGTCCCAGTTCAGACCCCAAGAGAGGGTTTTTGGATCCCACACATGAAGGAATTCAGGGTGAGTCCACAGTGCAAAGCAAAAGCAAGTTTACTAAGAAAGTAAAGTACTGAAAGCACAGCTACTCCATAGACAGAGTAGGGCATTCCAGAAAGTATTAGGAGGAATGCATTTACCCTAGGTACAATATTCACTTATATACAGGATAAAAATAGATCATGGGGACATATATTCTGCTACAAGGATTTGTAATAAAGGATTAATTTTCTTAATTACTATATTTTGCAAGAATCTATATTATTATCCTGAAAGCAAAAATAGGAGTGCTCCTGTTCTTAAGATGGTTTGTTTAGTAAATGTTATGAATTTGTTTCCTTAACCACAAACATCTAGAGGCTAGGAATACCTCACTTTCTGGAAATGCAGCCCAGCAAGACCCAGCCTTGATTTCCTAGCTTTCACTCAAGATGGAGCCACTTTGGTTCCAATGCCTCTCAAAATTAGACTGAGAATACATGTTTCGAGAAGGAAGTCCAGAGAGGTGAAGCACCCCTCTTTTTGGTTTTGATGTTGACCTTGATCACCTGGTCTGAGATACTATTTTCCAAGTTCCTGTGTTGAGGGAATTAAGGGACCCGAGAGACCAATGAGATCAATGGGTGGAACAGGAGGATGTTATTTAGGTGGCCACTGGCTAAGTGGATTAATATCCAAAGGCTGAGACCCGAACAGAGACAGGGCTTCACTTTTATACGTACTTTGCAAAATGGTGCAAAACCTGTACGGCAGGTAAGCAAGCTTGCAGAAGCAGAACAAAGACAGTTTATCAAACAGTGACAGATTTTACAACTCAAGCCAGGTGTTACAACTCAGACATAAATTGTGACCTTCACTGTGCTGCACAGAAGGGAAAAGCAGGAACTTACAAAACTTGCAAAGATAAGTGTAAGAATAGTAAGGGGGGAAGGGGGAAGCTGGAAGAGCAAAACTTGTTTTTCCCAATCTTGCTCCAGGATGTGAGGGAGAGACTGTGGTGTCTTTCTCTTCTGGGCCCCAGCTCTGCAGATAATGCTGTCAAAGCCTTGACAAACCCCTGTTCTTCCCTGGATCTTGGAGTGAGTCAGCCTAGTACAGGAAAACTTTTGTTTCTTTTTATATATTCTGTTTCACCTGCATGGAAGTATTGCGTTTTCACTTTTTTCATTCAATTCTCTGGAAACAGGACACTAAGGCCAATGTAACCAATAATGCTAAATGTTTATTTTCCCCCTGCATCTGACCTTTTGAGCCCTATTCATTTTGCAGAGGGCTGCAGGTAACATGAGGCACAAAAGTGGTATTTTAGTGGAGAAGAATGCCATACTTAAATAAACACATTGTTGGAATTATATTTAAGAACTGGCATGACCAAATTCAGATTGAATGTGAAGATGAGAAGCAAAGGAGAAGTTGAGCACACTAGAATACAAAATTTGGTGGAGGCTGGACAGGTACAGTGGCTCGTGCCTGTTATCCTAGCACTTTGGGAGGCTTAGGCAGGTGGATCACTTGATGCTAGGAGTTTAAGAACAGCCTGGCCAACATGGTGCAACTCCAGCTCTACTGAAAATACAAAAATTAGCCAGGCATGGTGGTGCAGCCCTGTAGTCTCTACTGCTAAGGAGGCTGAGGTGAGAAAATTGCTTCAATCTGGGAGGCAGAAGTTGAAGTGAAATAAGATCACACCACTGCACTCCAGCCAGGGTAACAAAGTGAGACCCTGTCTCAAAAAAAATAAATAAATAAAATAAAATAAAATAAATACGGTGGTGGCAGTGGATTTGGTGGCACGATGTTCTGCTTCTGATGGAAATTCTGGGATGTAACAACTTCCTAGTTGCTCCTTCCGTCTTTGTTGCATGATATCAGTAGAGTACAAATAAATTAGAAAAAAAAAAATGACTAGAAAAAAATACGTTCTAGTTTCCCTGTAGCTTGATAGTCATCTTATGTACAAATAGACAAAATCCCCCTGAGAAAAAAGTGAACCTGAGGGGAGTATAAATCAAAAATAAAATCATAAGCTCCTCATCAACCAACTGAATGGACCCTCCTCTCAGAGAAAGCATTTCACAGTAAATCTGAAACAGTCATTCAGGCCATGATGGGAATGAGTGGTGCCACATGATTCATTATTCTTTACTCCTTTTTGAATTCAGGCACACTTCACCAGCATTTATATTAATGTAGAGACCTTAAGACTGATAGTGCAGACTCTGAAGAGTCTCTGATAACACTCTCATAAGAAGTATTTACAAATTATTCTCTCTGAAGCCTGCTACCTGGAGGCTTGATATGCATGATAAAACCCTGGTCTCCACGACCCCTTATTTTAACCCAGACACTTCCTTCTATTGATTTCAAGACTTTAGAGGAACACTTTTGACAAATATCCAATCAGAAAAATATTTGAGTCCATGTATCACCTGGAAGCTGCCCACCCTTCAAGTTGTCCTGCCCTCTGGACCAAACGAATGTACCTCTTACACCTATTAATTAATGTCTTGTGTCTCCATAAAATGTATAAAACCAAGCTGTGTCCTGCCCACCTTTGGCACATGTTCTAAGTATCTCCTGAGACTGTGTCATGGGCATGTCCTTTACCTGAATGTAGCATAGTTGCCACACTGTCAAGTATTTTTAAAAGTTTCAGCATCACTAACCAACCAACCAGTCAGTAAATTCTTTCTTTCCTTCTTTTTTTTTTTTTTTTTTTTTTTAATTTGTAGATAGGTTCTCACTCTGTCACACTGACTGCAGTGCAGTGGTGAAATCATGGCTCACTGCAGCCTTGTCTTATTGGGCTCAAGCGAGCCTCCTACCACAGACTCCTAAGTAGCTGGGCACACAATTCTATGCCACTATGCACAATTAATTTTGTATTTTCTTAGAAATGGGGTCTCATTATGTTTCTCAGGCTTGTCTGTAACTCCTGTGTTCAAGCATTCCACACAACTCAGCCTCTCAAAGTGTTGGGGTTACAGGCTGTACCCAGCTGTGAATACTTTTTATGTGTATCAATTATTTTTTAAAAAACTATTTAAAGTGAAATGCTTCATCAAAATGAATGCATGTATACAATTTTGATAAATTCGTAAATACAACCACATCACCTCTCAAGAAGCCTCACATATTCTATTACTACTTTCCTGTATGTTATATCCATAGATACACATTTAATTGCTTCTCCAATTATTTCCAGAAAGCTTTTTTCGAAACCCTTTCCTATGGACATAGTGTTTCCACGCAAAATGTAGCCCCCAACACACAGGTTCCTTTTACCTTTATCATTCTAGAACTTAGAAACGGGTAATGTATTTGACAAAATTACTGGTTAATATGTTTCTAAACTATCTCTGCTCACTTCTCTGAATCTTGAATTAAGTCTGTGTGGACCATTGCTGAGTTTCAAAGCTTAGATTATTGTGAGCACATTGCATACACTAAATCAAAATTTATTAAACATATAGCAAGCATTGAGTAGAGAACCGTTACAGAGTATCCTTTATTATGCACACTTGGATGAAAATTTATAATATGTTGGTCTATACCATATTTTCTAATAATTTATTGTAAGATAACAAGAAATACTAATCATTCTTCAGAGAACTAAAATCACAGAGTGCATATAACTTGAGAAAGGCCAGTTTGTAATTCAAAGTTGCTAATACTGGCTGTTGCTGACATTGGCTTTTGCTTCAAAGGTGGCACTAGCAAGTATTCAACAATAACTTGGGAGGAAATTTTCATATTTTTTACAAATATTTTTCATCAAGACCTGTGTTCAAAAGCTGACTATGTCTAAAGTAACAACACAGGAATATAGTGCCCATTATTCAGTAAGACAAACACACAAGTTGTTAAAGAACAAACAAACAAAAGGAAAACACCTACACATGAACATAAAACAAAAGGCAGAGGAGACAATGGCATCTGTCTGAAAGCTATTGACATTGTCTCTGTGTAAGCTTTATAAGATTAATCAGTGATGAAGGGATGGTGAGAAATACAAATAAAGAAAGCTTGCAGCCCATTCACCATTCATTATGAAGTCAGCTTGCTTTCTGACTTTCAACCTTATGGTTATTTGGTGTCTCTACTATTAGAGTCAAGTACATGCTGGATTATAGTTTTCCTTAACTGCTCTATAGACAACAGGTTCAACAGTATGAAATGTTAAACTTTTCCATTTTGAGATTCTTTCAGATCCTGCATATCAGTGAAACAACCAATGTCAGCTGCTTTAAAAGACTCCATGAGGAGTTGGCTGACCAAAGAATGCAGCTTCCATGTTCTGATTATTTAATCACCCTTTCCCTGATAAATCAAAAACACTAACTTTCTAGCCCCCTGCCCTCCACAATACCCTCAAGAACCCAGAACTCCTCAGGGAAGTGAACTTGAGGGCCTCCTCTTGATGTGATCTGGCTCTGTGTCGCCACGCAAATCTCATCTCATATTTTAATCCCCACCTGTCAGAAAGGGCCTGTTGGGAAGTTATTGGATCATGGAGAAAGTTTCCCACACACTGTTCTCATGATAGAGCGTGAGTTCTCATAAGATCAGATGGCTTTCTAAGAGACTTCCCCCTTTGCTCTCTTACCTGCCAACATGTAAGACACCCCTTTCCTTTCTTTCCCTTAAAATACTGCCATGATCATAAGTTTCCTGAGGTCTCCCCAGCCACACAGAACTGTGAGTCAATTAAACGTCTTTTCTTTATAAATTACCTAGTCTCAGGTAGTTGTTTATAGTACTGTGAAAACAGACTAATACACACTCATGTCCTCATTTTGAACCCTGAGATCATTAAACTATTTCTCTGCCACAAACTCTGGTGTTTCAGTGTATTGGCCTGTTAATATGCAATAGGCATACAGACCTGGTGTCCTATAACACAAATCTCTCTGACATTTGTAAGACATCATATCTAGTCCTCTCCATATGTTTCTGTGACTATATGTGGCTAGAATTTCCCAGAAAGATTAGGAGGGCTATGGAGTATGTCAGACTTTTTTTACTAGCTCTTTCCAGCTATACTTCAATGAATTTGAAGGATTCTCCGTAGTAGGAATAGTCTTAATAGAAGAATCCAGGAAAGAGGATATCTCTTGAGAAATTGAGAAAACATTTAGTGTTGTGCCTCTGCTGTTCACATTTAGGGTTTTTGAGTCCTTTGCCTGGTTGTTTGCCACAGAATAGTGTCCTCAAGGATGACATTTAACAAGAAATAGAAATTCTTTCCTGGATCAGAGTCATGACGCACCCTCGGAAGCTATGCTGATGTAAGGCCGTGGTAATAATTTCACAGGGAGATCCTTATCATCTGTTATCCTGTTTCTAGGTGGGAACTTCTATAGGCAACAGTTTGCATCTTTCTTCCTTTTTTACATTCCCATGTGTCTTGTTAAATGTATCACTCTTGTCAGCCCCTTTCCTCATGTATTTCAATTACAATTAGTCACAGAGTGAGGGATAGTATTTCATTCTTACTTCCTGTAAACACATCAAAGCTGCTGTGTCCTACCTTTGAGAGCCTGCTTTTATGCCCAAGTGACACTGCTGATTGGAAACACTTGATTTAAGGCATCCTTCAGCGAGTTTATTTTATTTTATTTTGTTTTGTTTTGTTTTGTTTTGTTTTGTTTTTCAAGACAGAGCCTCACTCTGTTGCCCAGGCTGGAGTCCACTGGTGAGATCTTCTATCAATGTAAGGTCTGCCTCCTGGGTTCAAGTGATTCTCCTGCCTCAGCCTCCCCAGTAGCTGGAACGACATGCATGTGCCCCTTGCCCAGCTAACTTATTTATTTTTAGTGAAACGTGGTTTCACTATGTTGACCAGGCTGGTCTCCAACTCCTGACCTCAGATGATCCACCTGCCTTGGCCTCCCAAAGTCCTTCAGTGAGATTAAATCAGTGACTCCTGGGTTCTGGATTCTGGGTTCTGAGCAAGTACTTTGGCCTTTATTTTTTCAGCAATAAATTATGCAGCAGGATGGCCTAAGTTTGTCCAATCTAAAGTAGAAAAACATTCTGGGGCATGCATTAATTTATTCATCAACCAGTCCTAGGGATTTCAAATGCAGCCAAACAAAAATTATAACTACTCAGCTATTTTGGAATTTACTTTCCAGTGCAGGGAGACTAATATCAGAAAAATAAAACAAAACTTAAAGTCAGAAGGGGAAAGGAGTGAGCAGGTGTTTGGGATTTTCAACGTAAGGATGGGCAAATGAAAATGCTTTTGAGCCTCAACAAGTCCAGTGAGGCTGGAACAGAGTAAGGGAGAGGCACAGGAGTTAGGGAAATAAATTAATTACATAGGGGTGTATAAGTTATTCTGTGGATTGGGTTTTTTAGAATGTATGAGAGTAATAAGTTAACACATAAATTGTAATTTCTCAACTTCAGTATGATGGACTCTTTGGGCTAAAATATTTTCTGTTGCAGGGGCTGTCCTGGGCTTTTTTAGCAGCATCTTTAGTTGCTATCCAGGAGACACCGGTTGTAGTGTCCTTCCCACCTCCATCATGACAGCTAAAAATCTCTCCAGTCATTTCCAAGTGTTTCTCCTGTGAGGCAGAACTGCCCCTGCTTAGGAATGGGTACCCTATAAATACTTTTAGAAATGCTTCCCCAGATCTCGTGATTCCAAACCTTTATATGAAAAGCCTAGAAGTCTGCATGGAAAACCAGTACACCAGGAAACTATTACAACAGCGTCAATTTTGGAAAGAATACTCTAAACCCTTGCTGAAAAGCACAATTTTAAGGCCTGAAGGCAATAACATTGCCAGGAAGCTCCTTAGAAATCCAGAATTCCAGGCTCCATCCTAGACATGCTATACAAGTCTTGCATTTTAACAAAATCCTCAGGGGACCAATGAGCACATTACTGTTTGAGAGGCTTGTTTTACAGAATTCCAACAGAATCCGGTCTCTAAATGTCGACAAGTTATTTATTATTCCATTATAGATTGTAAGTACATTGAGGAAAAATGCTGTCTCCCTGGTGACCAAAATCAAAAGGTTTCTGGCACTGTTTAGAAAGAACTTATAGGATCTAAGAAGAAAAAATAAAATAAAACTTTAAACTGGGAGATATTTGCTACATAGTTACAGAAATCTGGATATATGTGGGGAGGAAAGACCGAAAATACTTACAAAGAATACCTAAGGCATTCTTTGTTGTGAAGTGTTTATGTTCTTCCGGTGATCTTTGTTTTCATCAATCTTTCCTAGCCCTAGTTTTCAACATACTAAATGAAAGAGAGTTGTGAATTGAAGGTCATATACTACTTTTAGGAATACAGTACATGAAAGATTTACTGTATAATAAAGTTATAATAAGAAATATTATAAAGATATAATATATAATATGAGAATATAATAAGGATATATAATAAGAAATGATATAATAATATAAAGGATATAATAAGGCTATGATAAAATATATTAAGTATATAATAAGACATAATAAGAGAGAATATAATAAGAAAAAAGATATAATAAGAAAAGGATTCAGGGTCTAGAGATGGACCTGCTGCAACAATCCTTCAGAATAACTAGTTTACTTTCCCCATGATTCGCAGTTACAATGATCTAAGATTACATGATCTTAGGATACATTCCCAGGGAACTCCTGATGGTAGATCTCCAAGAGAAAAAGCTGGAAAAGTTAGTGACACTCAAGAACGGCTAGTGAAGAAAATAGTGGGTTGAATTCTTCATTAATAGTGGGTTGAATTCCCCATTAACAGGGATTATGTTTATTTTTTTCTTTAAAATTTCTAAACATGGAATATGCACATGCTTGAAATCAACTAAATGAGATAGATGATGGAGTAGATTTCTAAGGATCTTGTAACCCACAAACACTTTGTTTGATAGCTTTCATGACTGGAGATCATTTAGAACAAGAATACAAAGAAATACATTACAGAAAGGGTGAAAAAATCTTGGACCAAAAGTAAAGACAGCAAATATTAAAGGAGACAGTAACACTATTGATCCTTTCCAAGTATGAAGTCAAGCAGTCAATTGAGGAGAAAGCCTGAACACTCCTTGCAGCCAAGTTTTACTAAAAGGACATCAAAGAGAATGATTCTGAGGCTTCCACATGTCTTGGCATCAGGGTCTCTTGTATAAATATTCTGAGTGTTTTCACTCAACTGACATGAAAATCATGTGTTCCACTGTTCATTCCTACAGTAAGAACAAAATATATTGTGATGGTACTTACCTAACAAATTACTTGGAAAAGAAATAAATATACATGGGTATATGAAAATCACTTTAAAATGAGTTTATTTGGTTATTTCAATGTCCTTAAAAATAACCAGATGCACAGAAATTAGAGGAAATTTGTTTGGTTTTTTCTTTCAAACTTCTAAAAATTATGTGAAGTACTATTACCCCTTCTTGACTGTGTGAAAGGATAATATCTTGGGTCCCCCAAATCACTAGGGTAAAAGAAAACCACAAGCTGGAAACTGCTTAGAGCAAACTGCCTCCCATTCTATTCAAAGTTATCTCTCTGTTCACAAAGAGAAAAGCATATTTGATTGCCTCCTTTGGAAAGATTCATCAGAAACTCAAAAGACTGCAACTGTTCGTCTCTCACCTATCTGTGACCTGGAAGTCCCCTCCTGGATTCCAGTCTTCCTGCTTCAAGTTGTCCCACCTTCCAGACCAAACCAATGTACTACTTATATTGTCTCATGTCTCCCTAAGATACATAAAGCCAGCTGTGCCACAACTACCATGGCCACATGTCGTCAGGACTTCCTGAGCCTACGTCATAGGTGTGTGTCCTCAATCTTGGTAAAATAAACTTTCCAAATTAACTGAGATCTGTCTCAAACTTTGGGGATTCACAACTGCTTAGAGAAGCAGTTTAGACAATCAATAAACCTTGAATTGAAGGTGAGATTCTCATAAGGCTATTAGTGAAATGAAACAATAAAAAATAAATTATTTCTACATTTTTCCCCAGCAGAATTATAATGACTTTATATGGAAGTTTACCTCAGTAAACAGTATTAAGGAACCTGCTTTAGGGAAGAAGATGGTTATAAATGTCTTGTACTGATATAATGTTCACCTTTGAGGAAAAAGCAACTTACCTGGGTTCACTTAGGAAATCTAAAATCAGAATTAATTGTGTAGGTTTTAAGGTGAACTGCGAAATAAGGGAAAATCAGACACTAGGTATTCTGTGAGGCAGTCACAATTGGTCTTCTGACTCTTTAAGTCTTGTTTTATTCTATTCTATCCCTAAAGGAAGTCATATGACCCTCAAAGTCTAACTTTGTTTTATTTAATGCTGGCCAAAACAAAGTTAGCAGAATGAAAACAAACAAACAAATGAAACCCAGTCCTGGAGAGGAAAAAGGAATATATAGACCATGAGGTTCTATGTATGTATGTATGTATGTATGTATGTATGTATGTATCTATCTATCTATCTATCTATCTATCTATCTATCTATCTATCTATCATCTACCTAACTATCTATCTATCTAATTTTTTTTTTGAGATGGAATCTTGCTCTGTTGCCCAGGGTGGAGTGCAGTGGTAGGATCTCAGCTCACTGCAACCTCCACCTCCAGGGTTCAAGTTATTCTCCTGTCTCAGCCTACTGAGTAGCTAGAACTACAAGCATGTGCCACCACAACCAGCTAATTTTTGTATTTTAGTAGAGACAGGATTTCACCACATTGGCCTTGCTGGTTTGGAACTCCTCACCTCAAGTGATCTTCCTGCCTTGGCCTCACAAAGTTCTGGTTTTACAGGTGTGAGCCACCACTCCTGGCTGAAAATGGGTTTTTGATAGGCAATAATTTTGTGAGCAATTCAGTGGAAAATATTTTTTTTCAACCAATGTTTCTGTAAAGATTGAATATTCATATGCAAAGATTAAAAAATGAACTTTGTGGCATACTTTATGCTACATAGCACAACTAATTGAAAGTGAATGAATCACAGACCTATATGTAACAACCAAAGCTACATGAACTTTAGAGGACAGTTAGCTAAGCAAATATTTCTTATAAAGCCACTGAGACCTTTAGCTAAGCAAATATGTCTTACCAAAGCATGACCCATGAGTGGGAAAAAAAAATTAACTTTAAAAAAATTAATGTATTTCAGTCTTTGAGACAAACTGTTAAGGTAATGAAACAAAAACCACAAACCGGAAGAAAATATTTGTAAATTGTCTATATGAAAAAGGACTTGAATCTAGAGTGTATAAATAAATTTTCAAACACAATGATAATAAAAAGGAACCCAATCCATATTTGACAAATGATTTCGAGAGACACACTTACTAAAAAAAATACTGACATCAAATAAAAAGATGTTATACATCTTCATACAGAAAAGTAAAGTAAATGTGTAAATCTGCTAACACTATGTACTGACTACAATGTCTAAAAATGATAATGATCATTCTGACTGTTAACTTGAATTTGGAGCAACTGTAATTCTCATACACTGTTCATGGGAATGTAAAATTATACATGCACCTTTGGCCCATCAATTCCACTCATATAAATCTACCCAAGAAATATGACAGCACAGTCCTCAGTGAAGACTTCTACATGAGTGTTCAGTTGTGTTGGCAATAGTCCAGACCTGGAAACACCTAACCATCAATATTTAATTGGATTAAAATAACGATATATCCATATAGTACTACTCAGTGATAAATGAAATTGAACTCTGCCAACCACAATATAGATAAATATCAAAATCATTATGCTGAGTGAAAAAATCCAGGAAAGAAAACCACACATACACTAAGATTCCATTTTTTTAAAAATCACCCACATGCTGCATTACGTTTATTGATTTGCATATGTTGAACCAGCCTTGCATCCCAGGGATGAAGCACACTTGATCATGGTGGATAAGCTTTTTGATGTGCTGCTGGATTCAGTTTGCCAGTATTTTATTGAGGATTTTTGCATCCATGTTCATCAGGGATATTGGTCTAAAATTCCCTTTTTTGTTGTGTCTCTGCCAGGCTTTGGTATCAGGATGATGCTGGCCTCATAAAATGAGTTAGGGAAGATTCCCTCTTTATCTATTGATTGGCATAGTTTCAGAAGGAATGGTAACAGCTCCTCCTTGTACCTGTGGTAGAATTCGGCTGTTGATCCATCTGGTCCTGGACTTTTTTTGGTTGGTAAGCTCTTAATTATTGCCTCAATTTCAGAGCCTGTTATTGATCTATTAAGAGACTCAACTTCTTCCTAGTTTAGTCTTGGGAGGGTGTATGCGTCGAGAAACTTATCCATTTCTTCCAGATTTTCTAGTTTATTTGCGTAGAGGTATTTGTAGTACTCTCTGATGGTAGATTCTATTTCTGTGGGATCAGTGGTGATATCCCCTTTATCATTTTTTATTGTGTCTATTTGATTCTTCTCTCTTTTCTTCTTTATTAATGTTGCTAGCAGTCTACCAATTTTGTTGATCTTTTCAAAAAACCAGCTGCTGGATTCATTGATTTTTTGAAGGGTTTTTTGTTTCTCTATTTCCTTCAGTTGTGCTCTGATCTTAGTTATTTCTTCCCTTCTGCTAGCTTTTGAATGTGTTTGTTCTTGATTCTCTAGTTCTTTTAATTGTGATGTTAGGGTGTTAATTTAAGATCTTTCCTGCTTTCTCTTGTGGGCATTTTCTGCTATAAATTTCGCAATGGGATACCATCTCACACCAGTTAGAATGGCGATCATTAAAAAGTCAGGAAACGACAGGTACCGGAGAGGTTGTGGAGAAATAGGAACACCTTTACACTGTTGGTGGGACTGTAAACTAGTTCAACCATTGTGGAAGACAGTGTGGCGATTCCTCAGGGATCTAGAACTAGAAATACCATTTGACCCAGACATCCCATTACTGGGTATATACCCAAAGGAATATAAATCATACTGCTATAAAGACAAATGCACACGTATGATTACTGCGGCACTACTCACAATAGCAAAGATTTGGAACCATCCCAAATGTCCACCAATGATAGACTGGATTAAGAAAATGTGGCACATATACACCATGGAATACTATACACCATAAAAAATGATGAGTTCATGTCCTTTGTAGGGACATGGATGAAGCTGGAAACCATCATTCTCAGCAAACTATCGCAAGGACTGAAAACCAAACACTACATGTTCTCACTCATAGGTGGGAATTGAACAATGAGAACACTTGCACACAAGAAAGGGAACATCACACACCGGGGCCTGTTGTGCAGTGGGGGAAGAGGGGAGGGATAGCATTAGGAGATATACCTAATGTAAATGAGAAGTTAATGGGTGCAGCACACCAACATGGCACATGTGTACATATGTAACAAACCCGCATGTTATGTGCATGTACCCTAGAACTTAAAGTATAATAAATATATATATAAATAAATATAATAATAATAAGCAAATAAAAATAAAAATAAAATAAAATCACCCACATATACCAATGTATCCATAGTGTCAAAAAACAAAAGGGTCAGTTCTTGGGACAGAAAAGTGGGAGTACAAGGAGTGAAAAGACACATTGGAAATGGATGGACATGTTCATTGTGCTGAATGGGAAAAAAGTCTCACAGTTGGCTACATGTCAAAGCTTATCAATAGTCCCTGAATATGTAAAAATTTTTGTGTGTTATTTATACCTCAATTAAGATTTTTAAAATTCATCTTTCAGTTCAATTTTAGAAGTCCATTCATTTATAGAGGTTCAGTTCAGTTTCCATCCTTATTTTATACTCTGAATCATTACACTTTTATCTGATTTCTTATAATCAACACCATATCCTCAGTTAGGACTGGTGTATACCTGATAGCAAATCATCCGATTGGGTATTATTTTAAGCTTGATTTTCCATGGTTTCTCTAATCTAGACTGGCTCCAAGAGGAACAGTTTGATAACATGAGTAAATATCAGACACTAGAAGCAAGGCAGAACTCTCATAAATTGGATTGAGATTATAATCAAATTGTATACATGTGATTGTATACATATGGTCATATTAAATTATATTGTAGAGGTAGACTTGGAAGGGATTCTTCAGTAGATTAGGAGGTAAAAATTTGCTCTTGTTAAAATGTTTTGTTAAATTTAATTATAGAGTGCTCTGAGGGACTTCTTGACAAGTGATTCATGGTATAGATGCCACTTTTTTTTATTATTATACTTTAAGTTATGGGATATGTGCAAAATGTGTAGGTTTGTTACATAGGTATACATATGCCATAGTGGTTTGCTGCAGCCATCAACCCATCATCTACATTAGGTATTTCTCGTAATGCTATCCCTCTCATAGGCCCCCAACTACTGACAGGCCCTGGTGTGTGATGTCCCCCTTCCTGCGTCCATGTGTTCACATTGTTTAACTCCTATTTATGAGTAAGAACACGTAACCTTTGGTTTCCTGTTCCTTTGTCAGTTTGCCCAGAATGATGGTTTCCAGCCTCATCCATGTCCCCGCAAAGGACATGAACTCATCCTTTTTTATGGCTGCATAGTATTCCCTGTTGTATATGTGCCATATTTTCTTTATCCAGTCTATCATTGATGGGTATTTGGGTTGGTTTCAAGTCTTTGCTATTGTGAATAGTACTGCAATAAATCTATGTGTGCATGTGTCTTTATAGTAGAATGGTTTATAAGCCATGGGATATATACCCAGTAATGGGATTGCTGGGTCAAATGGTATTTCTGGTTCTAGATTGTTGAGGAATTGCCACACTGTCTTCCACAATGATTGAACTAATCTACATTCCCAACAACGGTGTAAAAGCACTCCTATTTCTCTACATCTTCTCCAGCATCTGTTTCTTGCCTTTTTAATGAACCCCATTCTACCTGGTGTGAGATGGTATTTCATTGTGGTTTTTATTTTCATTTCTCTAATGACCAGTGATGATGAGCTTTCTTTCATATGTTTGTTGGCCACATAAATGTTTTCTTTTGAGAAGTGTCTGCTCATATCCTTCACCCACTTTTTGATGAGGTTGTTTGTTTTTTTCTTGTAAATTTGTTTAGGTTCCTTGCAGATTCCAGATATTAGCCCTTTGTCAGATGGATATATTGAAAAACTTTTCACCCGTTCTGTAGGTTGCCTGTTCACTCTGACTGTATTTTCTTTTTCTGTGTAGAAGATCTTTAGTTTACTTAGATCTTATTTGTCAATCTTTGCTTTTGTTGCCATTGCTTTTGGTGTTTTAGTCATGAAGCCTTTGCCCATGCCTCTGTCTTGAACGGTATTGCCTAGGCTTTCTTCGAGGGTTTTTATGGCTTTAGATCTTATGTTTTAGTCTTTAATTGATCGTGAGTTAATTTTTTATAAAGTGTAAGGAAGGGGTCCAGTTTCAGCTTTCTACATAGATGCCACATTTTAATGTTGTTATACCACAAGAACATCTTCAGTTTTAGAAAACAAGTTTAAACATACCTATTCAAAGCTAAAGAAATAGTACAGGAGTTGGAGAAACATGTCTTGTGCTGTATACACTGTATCAGAACTTAGGATATCTGAGCAAATAAATATTACTGTCCTTGAAATACCTCAAATGTATTGGGTCTATTTACTTACCATGAAGGTCAATTATCAATACAAACTCCAGCTTCTCTTAAAACTCATTTCACTAGTAAAACAACAGAATGTCATGAAAAACCCATCACTGCAAATGAGGATACTATAGGACTTATACTTTACCAAATGTATGATGAACAAATGATCTGTTACACTTCATACCAATAGATCAACACTATAAAAGTTGAACAAATTCAGATTATTTCCAATGTCTGATCCAGTCTCAGCTTCTCCAGGGGAGGAAAGATAAACATGAATGAGATGAAGATTTTGCTGCTGTGTTGTGCTTCATCTGATTTGTGCTTACCAAAACCCTGCATCTGAGCAAGACCACTCACTGGTAACATGACTCTTATGTGTGTATATGTGTGTGTGTGTGTGTGTGTTTGTCAGTCTAGCTCACACAGTTGTATAAAATTGTATATGCCCAGCACTCCACTTCTCTACATATTCATAAGACAATCTGTCTTCCAACTCTTAAAATTTTTTCATCTTGTTTCTTCTCTGTTAAAAAAAGGAAAAACAATTGAATGTGGCAAAATGACACTTTCTGAGTTTCCATAGAATTGGATTATATCATTTTAGCTATTTCAATAAATTTTCAATTCTGTGACATATATGTGAATATGAAGCACTATTTCTAGTAATATGATTCTACTTGGCAGTGTGCAGAGCCCTGCTTTGCTCAAGAGGAGTAGATGTATTTCTGTATTCCTGAGATAAAGTAGAGACAATTATTATGAAAATAGAAAAGACACTGACTAGCCTTTCTCATGGGCTTTTTCCTCTGTAGGTTGCAGGGGATAGGTACACCATTTTCATGGCAGTTGATGATGTAGAGAAGATACAGGAAAATGGACCAATAACAAGTTATATCCATTGGATTGAATGCTATAATGGAGGTGAAACACTCATCTTCACTTTTTACATGAAGTAAGCAAAATTTGCCTCCATTTAAAGTAACAGAACTGTTGATTATTGTTCTTTCATGATCTTCCTGCTTTCTGGTCTCAAATTTGTTTGGATTATATTCAAGAATCAGTGACTCTGAAGTTTATTCACAGAACGGTGCTCTTAGTTTGTGGTATAGTCTTAACATGAGCAGGGAAGCCCTGCATAACACCATGTAGTGTTTTCTTAGAAGGCATAGGGGTTGAGAAGCTTTGTTGGAGTTTTATTATTAATAATAGAGAGGCAAAGGCAATTAGAAGAGAATCCTTTCTCAGAACCCAGAAATTCATCCCAATGGCAGTCATGTCCTCAGGGTCTATGTTTTATTCTTCAGAGATCTTTATGTACATTGGAAACAGGTTTTATAAAGTTACTCTTAAGGTTCACTTCAATGTGAAGGGCTATATACAAAAGATTTTCTACCTGACATTTTGTTGTTTGTTTTTTAAAAAACTTTTAGGTTCACGGGTACATATGAAGATTCATTACATAGGTAAACTTGTATCACTGGGGTTTGTCTTACAGATTATTTCATCACCCAGGTACTAGGCCTAATAATCAATAGATATTTTTTTCTATTCCTCTCTCCCTTTCCACCCGCCATCCTCAAGTAGGTCCCAGAGTCATTGTTCCTCTCTTTGTGTCCGTATGTTCTCATCATTTAACTCCCACTTATAAGTGAGAAGATGCTGTATTTGGTTTTCTCTTTCTGCATTAGTTCACTTAGGATAACATAATGACCTCTAGCCCCATCCATATCCCTGCAAAGGACACGATCCCATTTGTTTTTATGGCCACATAAAATATTTCATGACGTACCTATACCATATATTTTTTTTACCCACCCTGCCACTAATGGGCATTTAGGTTGATTTCATGTCTTTGCTATTGTCAACAGTGCTGTGATTAATATATGTGTGCATGTGTCTTAATGATAGAACAATTTATATTCTTTTGGATGTATACTCAGTAATGGGATTGCTGAGTCAAATGTTAATTTTGTTGGTAGCTCTTTCAGCAATCACCATACTGCTTTGTACAATGGTTGAAATAATCTACCCTTCCATCAGTAGTGTATAAGCTTTCCTTTTTTTTCTGAAACCTCACCCATATCTGTTATTTTTTTACTTTTTAGTAATAGAAATTTTGACTTCCAACTGACACCTTGATGGCAAATTTTCATCAATATATGAATATTTGCAATAAGCAAATATTTGCAGAACATTTAGTGTACTGGGAGCACTGTGCTGGGCACAGTGTAGTAGGAATTAAAAATGACAAATTATAAAAGTATATGTCTTATTTTAAAGGCTAAAAGTACAAACAAGGGCATAGACAACTAAGTGAAAAGAGGGCTCAATGATAAATGCCATTTAAAGAATTGATCACTGAACAAAAGTGTTGTGTATGGGAGTGAGAAATATTTTACACACAGGAAATGGCATTTATACCCCTCAAAACTGATTGACATTTTCCAGCCAAGAATTAGAAAGAAATGGGAAGTTCTCTATGTAGAGAAGTACAGCTATGTTAAAGTTCATTATGAATTTAGGAAATATTGAGTTCTCAGTATGGTGATACACATGCATGAAGATGATTAGAGGTTGGACATGGTAATCCCAGTACTTTTGGAGGCTGAGGAGGGCAGATCACTTGAGGTCAGGAATTTGATATATGCCTAGCCAACATGGTGAAACCCATTCTCTACTAAAAATACAAAACTTGGCTGGGTGTGTGGGTACACACCTGTAGTCCCAGCTACTTGGGAGGATGAGGCATGAGTGTTGAAACTGGGATGCAGAGGTTGCAGTGAGTTGAGATTGCACCACTGCACTCCAGCTTTGGTAGCAGAGTAGTGAGAATCCATCAAGCAAATAAACAAACAACCAACCAAAACCCAGTTGATTGTAGAACACTAAACTGGAAACAAACACTGAGACTTTTTTCTTGATAATTTTAGTTTTCTTGATAACTTTATCATATGAGAAATCAGCATGGATGTAATTTTCCTAATAAGGGAATCATGATATTCATTTTCTGTGTCATAATTGATCCTCAGGAACCCATAAAGAGAAGAGTATATTCATTAAAATAATGTTGAAGACTTAGCAGTGGGATAAGCAGATATGGTGGTGATTAAAATTTATATATATATATAAATTACATATATAATTATATGTGTGTATATATACATATATAAATATATATCCACATTACATATATAATTATATGTGTGTATATATACATATATAAATATATATACACATATAAAAATATATACGTGTGTGTATGTATGTGTGTGTGTGTATATATATATTTGAGACAGAGTGTCACTCTGTTGCCCAGGCTGGAGTGCAGTGGCATGATGATCTCGGCTCATTCAGACTGCCTCCTGGGTTCAAGCGATTCTTCTGCCTCAGCCTCCTGAATAGCTGGGACTACAGGTGCACACTACCATGACCAGCTAATTTTTGTATTTTTAGTAGAGATGGGGTTTCACCATATTGTCCAGGCTGGTCTTGAACTCCTGACCTTGTAATCCGCTCTCCTCAGCCTCCCAAAGTGCTGGGATTACAGGCATGAACTACTGCGCTCGGCCCCTAAAATTAATGTTTTAAGACATACTTAAACTACAGATCAAGAGTTTAGTTCTCATATAAATGTTGAAGCTTGAACATGTCATTCTGTAAAGATGGTGACACCACCAAAGCAAAGTAGAAGAGTGATGCATTGTGTGGATGTAAAACAAGTGTTTGAAATAGATAATTTTAAAGTTAAATATCAACTACAAGTTGAGATATGAGTAATGGATTTATAAACTCCAGATATGTACACAGTATGTGAATATTTATGTGTATTTCCAGGTTAAAGTTTGTGTCTACACCTTTACGTGTAGGTTTGTGTCAACGTCTTTGTGTTTATGTCCATCTCTGTCTCTAGTTCTATCACTGTCAATATCTATGTGAATCCTTTTCCTAAATAATTGTAAGCTGAATTCATACACTTTTTTTTTCTTTTGAGATGGAGTCTCGCTCTGTTACTCAGGCTGGAGTGCAGTGGTGCGATCTCGGCTCACTGCAAACTCTGCCTCACGGTTCACGTCATTCTCCTGCCGCAGCCTCTTGAGTAGTTGGGACTACAGGTGCGTGCCATCACACCCTGCTAATTTTTTTGTATTTTTAGTAGAGACAGGATTTCCCCATGTTAGCCAGGATGGTCTCAATCTCCTGACCTTGTGATCTACCCACCTCATCCTCCCAGTGAAGTCATATACTTTTAAGAGTTAGGTTACAGAGTGAGAACTTCAGAATCTTTAGGAAAAAAGATTTGAGGAGAGACAGTGTTTGCAGGGCAGAGAAAAAAAAGAAAGGATGAAATTGTTTGTATCAAAGGAATAGAGTAGGGATTCTAGCAATTCTAGCAATTCATTATCATGTCTAGATATATGATAATTTTACTACATAACATTTTTAGTATGCTAGAATTTTTTTTCTTGGAAATACTGCTTGAAGTACTGATTAGCAAAATAGTCCCTCTTGAAGCATTCCATGACTAAAGCTATAACTTAGGTAAGATATGGGTTTTAAGCATTGAATAATTACACTAATCTAGGCTAAACAAGGAGACTCTGTAATATAGGGACAAAGGGAAGAAATTTTGTAAAGCATTGAACTGTAAAATATGATTAACTCTAGAAAACTCCAGTGTGACTACATTATTTTGCAGGCTACAATATTTTTAGGATTCTAGATAAGGTTTACAGAAACCATGCACAATACAGATTTACACATAATTTTCTATGTCTTGTAGACATCAATATGTACCTTAGAAACTGTCAACATACATATTTCTATTATTTTTTAAATAAATAAAGATGGAGTCTCACTATGTTCCCCAGGCCAGTCTCAAACCCCTGTACTCAAGTTGTTCTCCTGCCTATGCCTCCTAAAGCGCTGAGATTACAGGAATGAGCCACTGCATCTATATAGCATAAGTCTTGATATAGGGTCACTGGGTCACTCACAATTAATAGTTCCCATGACAAATTTCCATGTGGAAACAATATATGCACATAGGCAATTGGAAGTTCTGTGAAATGAGTTCTAAATTGACATTCCAGAAGTATTTTTCTCATCAATCGCTTTTATCTTTTCTTGCATGCTCTCACCAAATTATATAATTTATATGAGTGTCTCAATATTGTTTTTTACGTTCTTACAGAATACAATGATATCAGGGATACTTGCAACATCATCATCTCCATGGCATTGGAATCATCAATACGCAAATAAAATAGGGTTTTTGTCAAAATGTAATTTCTTCTTTCCTAGGAAGTCGTGAACTTCGCTAGATGGGTTGCCTACTTGTCCCCTTCAATACCCAATTTTATGTTGCTGGATTTGTAAATGATTACATAAATTGATTTAATAAACATATGTATGTGTCTCTGAAGAAAGGTTATCTTATTGATATTTCACAGGGATATTCCCTTGAATGCACCTACACAGAGAATTGGTTCTACCACAAAACAGGATATAATTATATTTTAAGACTAATAGCATACTTTCTCAATGTATACTTGTGAGAAGAGAAAACATGAGCTACAAGATAGTGGTTGAGACTTTTATGATGCAGTGCAAATTTCCCACCTAATGTCACTTAAGGATGGTCACTGGATCACCATATCTATTTCCAAAAAAAAAAAAAAGGCTTGGTTTTCTTAATATCAGAAAACATTTCAAACATTACGTCATTGAGAAGCTTGAATGTGCTTCTGGGAGTTGGGGGTTAGGATTTAAGAGAAGACAGTATAACATGACCAATGTTGAAATTTAGAGGAAGTCCCTACTAATATAGGCTCACTACCACATTTCTGGTTGGCTTGCAGTTCTTCCTTGGAAAAATATTATTCTAATTTCCTTATAGTATTAGCCATCAAAGTAGGGGAAGCAGATCAAATCTACCATAAGACCAAGTCATAGGAAGAAGATCAAATTAAGATGTTAGGCAAAAGTCTCAGCACATATGGATTATGAGAAGCACATTCACACATCCAAACTCAAAGAATGGACTCAGCGACACAAAGAACAGTGGAAGCAAGATTTAATAGTGGTTTTGCAATATCCGGTATCTGATAGGCAGGCACACCTGGGGCAGTTACAGCCGGTAATTTATCTCCTAGCATGAAAGTCCCTCCCCCAGTTCCTTATGATGTGACTACTATGGGGTTACAGCCTTCCCAGAAAATCACAGATATCTAAAAGACCACATTGTCTGAGCGGGCAAAAAATGAGTAAAAAAATGTAAAAAAAAAAAAAAAAGACATTGGAAAACACAGTTATAGGCAACTTTAGAAACTGTTGATATGTTTCTGGGAAATTGGAAGGCTATGTACAAACGCAAGGCTGCAGTAATGCCCAGGAACGAGACAGCAGGGCATCAGCTCTTATTGGGCCATGGCTAAGTGTAAACTACCTGAACTTTGAATGCGTGTTGCATCCTACACACGGGTTTCCTCAGTGAGGATGTTCCTGCCTTCTTACCTCTAGTTGTCTTAAGAAAAACGGATGAATCATTACTTGACTACTAAACTACACTGACTCAGGGTCAGCCCCTTTGAAGGCAGACTTAAACAAAATTAAAGAAAAAACAAGGAGCAGAGACTTCAATGACTACACACTAAAGTGGGTAGAGAATGTATACATTTAGTCCAGGAAAGTAACCAAATAAACAACAAAAACATGCAAATAAAACAACAAAAAAACAAGCAAAAAAACCCATGAAACAAGAAATGGAAGCAATGACAATTTAAGGTAAAATCAAAATACAGATTTTCATGTGATATAGTCTAGATATTTAGATTATATATTGTCCAATTTTTCAATAACAACAAGAAGGAAAAAATTACTAGGTATAAAACGAAAATGTCCATAAAAAAGAAAAAAAAAAAAGAGAAAACCAAGATATTGGCCTTAGCAGAAAAACATTTTAAATCAGCTATTAGAAGTAAGTTCAAGTAAATAAAGAAAACCATGTTTTGTGACAACAAAGTATAACAATGACACATACCCAAAAAAGATGATGAATAAAGACACAGAGATTACTTTTGGCTGGGTGCAGTGGCTCACACTTGTACTTTCAACACTTTGGGATGTCAAGACAGACAGATTGCTTGAGCTCAGGAGTTCAAGACCAGTCTGGACAACATGGTGAAACACTGTCTCTACAAAAAATACAGAAAATCAGTTGGGTGGCACATGTCTATAGTCCCAGCTACTTAGGAGGCTGAGGGGGGAAGATCACTTGAGCCTAGGTGACAGAGGTTGCAGTGAGCCATGATCAGGCTACTGCACTACAGCCTGGGCACAGAGCAAGACCATGTGTCAAAAATAATGTCTATTTTTGTTTAAATCACAACTCTAGGGCTAAACAGTACGTTATTTCTATTTAAAGATAAAATAGTACGAAATATTTACTAGAGTGGCTCAGCAGAAGTCTTGAGCTAAAAAAAAAGCAAGAATTTGAAGACAACTTTTATTCACATAGAAGAACAGTAAAAATAGAAAGTTAAGGAAAATGGACAGAGCCTTAGAAACATTTGAAACACCATCAAGAACACTGCCATGGTCCAAGTATTTGCGTTGTCTGAAAAATTCATATTTTGTAACTCTCATTCACAAGGTGATGATATTAGCAGGTGGGGATTTTGGGCAGTTATGAGGATAGATCCCTCATGAATGGGATTAGCGTCCTTATAAAAGAGACTTCAGAGAGCATCCACACCCCTTCCACCATGTGAGGGACATATTAAAATTAATACAGTCATCTGTGAACTAGGAAGCAGTTCCTTACCAGATGTTAATCTGCCAATACATTGATCTTGAACTTCCAGCTTTCAGAGCTGTTGAAATTACCTTTCTGTTTTTATTAGCACCCCAGTTAATGGTATCTTGTTACAGAAGCTCAAACAAGCTGAGAGGTATCAACATACACCTAGTGGTAGTTATAGGAGAGGTGAAAGAAAAGATATAAGCAAATGTGTTTCACAATGTATTTGCTAAAAACAATCCAAATATGATGAAAACAAATCTACACTTCTGAAAAATTCCAAGTAGAAAAACTGAGACATTCACCATGGTACACACACTCTAAAAAGCCAAAGAAGAAGAAACAATCTTGAAAGTGGAAAAAGAAACATGGCTAACCAAGGAAGAAGGAACCACAACATGATTAAGAACTTCCTTTTCATTGGAAATAATGGGGTCTGGTAGCAATGAGATAATCTATTCAAAGTAGCAAAACAAAACAAAAAAAAACCCTCTCAAACAAAAACTCTGCTCTAGATACAGCATAAGTATTCATCAAACAAAAGGTAAAATAAAGACATACACAGATAAGGACTTAGAGAATTGATTGCTAGCATACCTGCCCTATAAGACATGCTAAAATAAGTTCATTTGGCTGCAATAATAGCATCAGATGGTAACTTCAATGCTTACAAAGACAGACAGGCTACTGGTAATGATAACGACATAAGCAAATAAGAGGTATATTTGCCTGTGTACTTACCTATAAGTTATTATTATATATATGAGACGGATTTTTATATATGTTATTTATAAGTAAGTATATTGCTGTGGGTGTGTATATATATAAAACACATGTTATATATAAGTATATAGATCTGTACAATTATGTATAATATGTATAAAGAGCTATATACTTATTTAATATATCATTTATATATACTATATTTGATTAACATAGCTTTCTATAACATAAAGAGCTTTGTAAATTATACAAACCTATGCCCATCAAATCTATTTAATTGATATCTTAAAATATATTATATTAATTATATGTTAATATCCAATGATATAATTGTTATATTATTTTAGATTAATTAGCATAATATAGAATATATTCATATATTTAAATAATATAATTACGTATACATAATAGTATATGTAAAATTTATTTTTATATAGTAATATACATTTTACTGTAATGTTATGATAAAATAATGTTAATATATTTTTAAATATATTTAGTGTATTACTAATTTATATTATTTATAATATAATCTGTTATTTTTAATAAATGATACATTAATATATAATAATGAAATATACTTTATAATGTGCTGATTTCTTTCAGAGAATAGAACATGTTGACAATAAGAAAAGTTCCAAACAGATGTTTAGAAACAGCTAAAAGGAGAATTTTATCAAGCAAATGACCCCTCATAGAAACCTATGAGAACATGAATATCCAGTTCTAAAAACTGAAAACAAGCTTTGTGTTATATAATAATACATAAATATATTATGTGGTTGATATATATTATTTAGGTATCAAATGATATGTTAATATGCTCAAATAATATAATTTGCTATCTTGATATTAATCAATCAGTATTTAATATATTATATTACTGTATTATAGTAATAACATTTAATTAATTTATTATTTAATATATAATACAGAGCTGTATCCATCAGAAGTATTTGAAGAAATATACAAAAGAGTGTGAGTCAATTGAATACAACAATATATTTAAATGTGAATTCCTAATGTCCAAGTGATTTAACCCAGAGGACAAAATGGTGCAAACATTTGAAGTCAATCAATTTTATTGACCATATCAGAAATAAGGAAAACATTATCTTTTGGACTAAATTTTGTTCCCTTACTTTCAAAATTTATATGTTCAATTCCTGATTCCACAGTACCTGAGGATGTGACTATATTTGGAGATAAGTCCTTTAAAGAGGTGATGAAATTAAAATGAGGTCAGTAGTGTGGGCCGTAATACAGTGTGATGGCTGTCCTCATAAGAATAGGAAATTTGGACACAAAGAGAGACACCAGTGACGCTCAGAGAAAAGTCCACATGAAGAGGACACAGCAAGAAGGTGGTCACAAGCAAGACAAGTAGAGAGGTCTCAGAAGAAATCAACCCTGACAACCTCCTAAGTCTTAGACTTTAAGCCTCCAGGACGGTGAGAAAATAAATTTTTGTTGTTTAAGCCACACCACGCTGCTTAAGCTCCATACACGTGGAGCTATATATTTTTTGTTATGGCACATTGACCAATTAATCGCCCATAATTATCTCAATAAATAAAAAAGAAGCACTTGACAAAATTCAAGATGTAATTTTTAAAACTCTAACACAAAAAACATGCAGAACTTTATCTAGTTATCAAACAAGATCTTAAATCTAACACTCAAATTTAGTGGTAAAAGACTATGCTTTCGTTCATGAATCAAGAACAAAATAAACCTGTCTATTTCTATCACATGTAGACAAAATTTTACTAGAGCTATTTGCACTACCAAATAGGAGAGGAAAAGGGTTAAAAAATAGACATAGATTATGAACACTTATAAAGAATATACCATATTATCTACAAAATAACAAAAAAGTGGGTTAAGCAACTCTCCAAGGAACATGTTAAATAAACAAAATTAAATTTATTTTATACTTATGATATAAATATTTGAAATGGAAAATTACAACAATGTGTACTGCTTAAAAGTAGCAAAAAATGTGACACACTTAGGATGAATTCATTTAAGCACGTAATATTTGTACACTAAAAAAGAAATTATTGATAAAACTAATAAAATAAAACTTAACTTAGCAAAGTAAATAACCAAGATTCCAGGAAAATATAGATGACCTTAGATTTGGCAATGATGTCCTAGGTATAAGTGAGATCTCATTTGTTTCTATCACTGAATAATATTTGTATCACAAGTTTAATGTTTCACATTTTTTCATAGATTCTGCATAAGCAGAATAACCAGAATCTGTGAAAAGAAAGATGACATACTGAACTTTATTAAAATTTAAAATTGGCTGGGCACAGTGGCTCACACATGTAGTCCTAGAAATTTGAGAGGCCAAACTGTATGGGTCACCTGAAGTCAGAAGTTCAAGACCAGCCTGGCCAACATGGTGAAAGCCTGACTCTACTACTGAACAACAACAACAAGAAAAACACTGCTAGGCATGGTGGTGGGTGCAGATAATCCCAGCTACTCCAGAGGCTGAAGCAGGAGAATCGTTTGAACCCAAGGGGCAGAGGTTGCTATCACCCAAGATTGTGTCACTGCACTCCAGGCTGAGCAACAAGGGTGAAACTCCATTTCAAAATAAAATAAAATAAAATTGAAAAGTTATGCTGTACAACATATAATGTTAATAGTATGAAAAATCAAGTCACAGACTGGGAGAAAACATTTTGGAAACACATTTCAGATAACGACTTGTATCCAAAATATACAAAAACACTTCAAAATCAAGGATAAGAAATTAAAAAAAAAAAATCACCCAATTAGCCAGGCTCGGTGGCTTATGCCTGTAATCCCAACACTTTAGGAGGTCAAGTCGGGAGGATTACGAAGTCAGGAGCTCCAGACTAGCCTGAACAATATGATGAAACCCCATCTCTACTATAAATAGAAAAGTTAGCCTGGTGTGGTGGTGAGCTCTTGTAATCCCAGCTACTCAGGAGGCTAGCTCAGGAGAATCGCTTGAATGCGGGAGTCGGGGGTTGCAGTGAGCCAAGATCGCGCCACTGCACTCCAGCCTGGGCTACAGAGACAGACTCCGTCTCAAAAAATAAATAAAAAATAATAAATAAAATAAATAAATAAATAAATAAATAAATAAATAAATAAATAAATAAGGATGCAAAAAATAATGAGTATAGGACCCGGGGAAGATTTACCACTTAATGTAGAGACAAAGGAATAGACAATTGGCCAGAGTACACGGTCAGGGTGAATCATTTACTTTAAAGGAATGGACATTACTAACAGCATCCAGTTGTACTTTTTTTTTTTTTTTTTTTTTTGAGACGGAGTCTCGCTCTGTCCCCAAGACAGGAGTGCAGTGCCGTGATCTCGGCTCCTGAAATCTCCACCTCCTGGGTTCATGCCATTCTCCTGCCTCAGCCTCCCAAATAGCTGGGACTACAGGTGCGTGCCACTACGCCCTGCTATTTTTTTGGTATTTTTTTAGTAGAGAGTGTTTGTGTATTTTTTTTGTATTTTTAGTGTTAGCTAGGATGGTCTTAATCTCCTGACCTCCTAATCCGCCTGCTTTGGCCTCCCAAAGTGCTGGTATTACAGGCATGAGCCACCGCGCCCAGCCGCAGTTGTACTTTAAAGGAATGAAAGTGGCTAAGAGCATCCAGTTGTAAAGAAAGGACTTGAACCGTCGGCTAAAGACAGATGGCAATTCAAAGGTTGTTTGTAAAACTTATCAGCCTCTCAAATCCAGATATTCACGATATAAAGAGTGAACATGGGCCAGAGGCGATGGGTCACTCCTGTAATCCCAGCACTTTGGAAGGCTGAGGTGGGTGGATCAGGAGGTCAAGAGATCAAGAATATCCATGCAGAAATCCCGTGTCTACTAAAAGTACAAAAATTAGCTGGGCTTGGTGGAGCATGCCTGCAGTCCCATCTACTTGAGAGACTGAGGCAGGAGAACTGCTTGAACCTAGGAAGTTGAGGTTGCAGTGACCCGAAATTGTGCCACTGCACTCCAGCGTGGCCACAGAGCAAAACTCAGTCCTAAAAAAAAAAAAAAAAAAAAAGAGTGAACATGTAGGAAGAAATTTTGCATTTGTAAGGAGCTTTAGAGACATAGTTAATGGGCAATCCCAGCAGGATGACACAGAATTGAAATAAATATTTTTGAATTTTCTAGAGTTAAGTATGCTCATAGGAGGAGGGAGTATTGAACAAAAGGAAAAAATAGAGTGCAAATGTGTTACAGGACTGAGAAGTCATTGCAACTACAGAAAAAGGGACCAAAGCAAGAGAGAAAGAAGGAGAAGCAAGAATAAGGCAGGGAATGAGATTCCAGGGAAGGGTGTGCATGTTTAAGAGAGAGAGAGGAAATAGAGAGAGACAGAGACACACAGAGAGAGATTGAGAGAGACACAGAGAGAAAGACAGAGAGACAGAAAGAGAGAATGAACGAGAGTAAAAAATATAAACAACAGAAAAACTTAAGACACAATCTTGCTTGAAAATCTATAGAGGGATTTCATATAGCATTTGTTTAGAAAGCAATTATTTTGCAAAATTCTTGCTTCCTCCCTGCTCTAGTGTTTTTTCATGAGATCAATTATTTTTAGTTCTCATTTTTACTTAGAATTCAGCTTCAGCTCTGGGAGAAGAGTCAGATTTTAACTTCTGCTTTGAATGCAGTTTTCCTCAAATCTGTGTGATAATGATGCCAAACCAAGAGTGATATTCAAAGAAAATAATATACATTCAAAAACGTGTCAGTGAAAGATGGCACATTGCTTGCTAAAACCTCTACTTTCATCTTTAAAGTTGCATTTGACAACTTGAATTGGCTTTTTTTTTTTCTATTCCTACAGGGATAATGATGAATACTCTCTACATATTCTAGTGGTAAGAAGAATGGTGGGAAGCCGATACAACACTGACAGTTATTTTATTATTTCCTCCTACTAGAACACAGCTCAGACCATGAAAGGGTTCTGGATGGCAGAATTCTGTTCCAAATTCTATTATGAATTAGGATTCAAATTTTTCCTACAAAATGGCCTGTAAGATTCCAGATAGTCATGTTTGCTTTTTCATTTCCAAGAGGATTGAATGAAGTATGTGAGCATTACATTCCTATCATCTTATTAATACTTACTTTGAATTACTAAAAACATATCCTGGTATGTTTGTTTCTTATAATCCTTTGACATTTAAGCAAAGTGTTCAGGAATACTTCAAGCTATTCTAATTTTTAAAAGAATGTACCTATTGTGTTTTTACTATAAATCACATTTTTTTTTCCTTTCATGAACTAAACTATTCATGCATTAAAAGTTGCCTTTTAGGTTAAATATGTAAAGAATGACTTTATTACTTTTAACACTGAAGATAATCATAGGAATACAAAATGACAAACACATTTTACAGATTTAGGGCCTTAATAAAACCCAGTGGAACCATTAATTCAATTTATTTTTCAGTGATAAAAAGAATGTACATTATTTTCCAAATATAAAACTTTTCCTCAGTGTTAAAAGAAACCTAAATTATTTTGTTATTATTTCAAGCCTCAAATGGCCAGGTGTCTAAATACTTGATGAAGGATAAACATATATAATTATTACTAATAATACTAATTGTTACTTCAATAAAATATATCAAAAACAGTAAATATGTATCAGGACAAAATAAATAAAATACAAATAAATAAAATTTATGTTTGCATTCTTCTGTCCAAATCCTACCTAAATTTTTTTTTTCGTATAACATCCTCACTTCTGCTGCAGTTTTTTTATTCTTACATTCTATTACTTATTTGTTCTCATCATTTTTTTAAACTATCTTTGGCTTTTTTCTTTTGTTTGTTTCTCCTTCTTTATCTAGACCTTTTTGTGGGGGGACAAGGTCTCATTCTGTCACCCAGGCTGGAGTGCAATGATGATGCAATCACAGCCCTCTGTAGCCTCGAAATCCTAAGATCAAGCAATCCTCCCTTCTCAGCCTGAGTAGCTAGGACTACAGGTGTGTGCCTCCATGGCCAGCTATTTTTTTAAATTAATTTTTGTAGAGACAATATTTCATTCTATTGCCCAGGCTGGTCTCCAACTCCTCGATTCAAGTGATCCTCTTGCTTTGGCCTCCCAAACTGCTGGGATTACATGTGTGAGCCATCACATCTGGCATATCTAGACAACTGACAGTAACGTAAGAAGAGAAGACCAACAGAAGTAGGTGATTTGAGTTTACATCTAGAGATTGTCACCAACCACCAACACAGGCCCTGATAATTGCTTGAATATCAGAGAGATTGGCCAATTAAATCACTGAAATTTAGATCCAATAATCTTCTTTTGAATCTCTTCTCCATAGCCCTTCTTCTTCTAAACCAAAATTAACCCAGGTGTGATAATTCAAAGTTCAAGTTAAGCTAGGACTTATATTTCCCCCTGCAGAATTCATAAGGTGATAGCATATGCATAGATCAGAGAGGGGGACAAAACAGAATAGTGATTAATCTGTGAATGAGACAGTCACCTCTGGGGTTCTTCTAGGAATATTTCAGAACAAGTATGCATTCTTTATATTTAGAGACCATAAAGACGTGAAGATCTAGAAGGTGTTTGCGTAAGATGTTTATATCAGATTCGGGGTGTGAAAAATACAAATTGTTTTCATGTGCTACTTCACGAAATAGTTTTAGTAAAGCAAACCGGAGCAGATTTAAAGACAAAGTCCAGTGGTTGATAGATTGAAGGTTTTCTTTGGGTGACTATGAGAGAAATAGATGTTTGGTTTAGTAAGCAACAAAAATGTTTATGCACTATAAAGAAAGGCATGTCTCCCTGGGTAGCACAGGATTATGAAATGCATAGATGAGAATTGCTGTAGTCTTGGACCAGCTCTCACTGTCTGTAGTTTGGGAAACTAGGATTGATATGGTTTGGCTAAGTCCCCATCCAAATCTCATCTTGAATTGTAATCTGCATAATCCCCACATGTCAAAGGAGGGACCCAGTGAGAGGTGATTGGATCACGAGAGCAGTTTCTCCCATGCTGTTCTCATGATAGTGAGGGAGTCCTCACAAGATCTGATGATTTTATAAGGCAGTTTCCCCTGCTCTTGCTAGCTTAGCTCTCTTTCCTGGCCCCATTTCAGGAAAGTCTTTGCTTTCCCCTTCACTTCCGCCATAATTGTAAGTTTCTTGAGGCCTCCCCAGCCATGTGGAATTGTGACAATTAAAACTCTTTTCTTCATAAATTACCTAGATTCGGGACGTTTGAAATGAACTAATACAAAGATATTTATTTAAATTTTCCCTGTGTTAGGATTCTCACAAATCAGGTCAGCCAAATTTCTATTTGCCTTATTTTTTATTCATATTAAGCTTAAATACATTGCCTGGATCATAGTGAGAAAAAATGCATCAACAAATCCTCTTAATTATAAATAATGAATATCCATACTTGTTTTGATTTAACGTCCCTGGTAACACAATCTCTCTGTTTTCTCTCTAGAGATAACTCTGCTGAACATACTGATGACATCTAGTGTGTCCTGGCCTTGCCTTCCTTATTCAAGTCGACTGCATATATTACTAAGAAATCCTGTGTGTTGAATGAAAAAGGCTGAAGCCAATGAGGTCTGCATGTTGACAGAAAAGAAGAGAGGCCAGCATGTGAGAGAGAGGAAATAGGAACAAATCATTGTGATTTGCAAATTCACTAAAGTTACCAATAACGCCTAAATCAATACTCATGGTGGGCTGGGGATCCCTCAAAGATACTTGTAGGGTAGCAAAAAATCAGCACACAGGTTTGCAGTTGAGGGGAAATGAGGTGACTCTCTGTGTTCTTGTTTCGACTCTCATGTAGTAAACATGTGTTCTTTTCATGAACTATTTTGTGCTAGGTTTTTCATGTTTTTGTCCTTTTTGTTGGTGACTTTGATGTTTTAAATGGTCCCCAAATGTACCCTGGAAGTGATGTTTAATGTTCCTAAGTTCAGGAAGGCTGTGACTTGCCATACAAAGAAACTGTTCAGGCATGAGTGTCAGCACAATTGGTCATGAATTCAATGTCAAAGTATAGAAAGCATATCTCTAATAAGGTATTGTATCTTTAAAAGAGAAACATGCATTTAAAAAGTTTTATATTTGCCAGGAGCCATGACTCATGCCTGTAATCCCAGCACTTTGGGTTTGAATTTTCTGTGAAAAAATAGAAAAAAAACAGAAACCCATTAGGAATAGGATTAGAATTTAGTTATGATAGAATTTAATTTATGATTGCTCTGGGGACAGTTGCCATCTGTCCCCTCTTAAGTCTTTCTGGCCTTGACTGTTGAATGGAGATACATCTTGCATTGGAGCAAGACTTAAGAGAAAAGGTGAGCGATTAAACAGATTCATCAAGATAAATAAGGTGATCTGAAAAGATACCTCTGGACAAACACAGAAGGGAGTGTGAACCAGGGATCAGATACATGAGAGAGGAACAGATAGAATGGGTTATTTCTGTGCACTGGTGGTAAATGAGCTGAAGGCATCTGACAAGATCCAATTTATAGAACAGAAAATACTTCCCAGCAAAATTCTATTCCTCCTAGCTATTTTGACTGTTATCTCAAATATTGCCTCCTCAGAGATTTTTTTTTGCTTATCATATAGTCTACTCTATTTACCCAGTTTTACTATTTTTAATAATTTATGCACACTTGATTTTTGGCATGACACTCATCTGCAATCCTCAAACAAAATGTAACCTCTGTATGAACATATGCTGTATATTCTTGGTGTTCTTTACATATTTGCTTGCCTGCACCATAGAGAATGCAGCATGGAGGTGGCATTGAGTAGAGAAAGATACCTGTGCTCTGAGGTTTTGGCATTTGGTCAATATAAGTACAGGTGATAGAATCTCAACATATCAATCATTCTTTCAAAGAAGGCTCAAATTTCTGAAAGAAAGGAGGGTATAAAATAGTGCACAGGTTTTGAAGAACATCTGGCAGTAATGAACTCATTATACTCAGGAGCATAGGCATTTCCGGTAGTAAGAATATGGAATATTATTAAAGAATACAACATATAGAGTACTATTCAATGAATATAAAAAATCTTAAGGGTTTCAGACTGTTCCTGTATCCAGTGGGTCCTTTTGAGGTGGTTGGGCATACATTCATCTTTGGGCTAGATTGTACATTCTTTGAGATAGGGCTCCTTTAAATGTATCAATACTGGCTGGACACAGTGGCTCAAGCCTGTAATCCCAGAACTCTGGGAGGCCAAGGCAGGAGGATTACTTGAGCCCAGGAGTTGATACAAGCCTGAGCAATGTAATGAGACCCTATTAAAAATTAGCCAAGTGTGGTAGAACGCACTTCAGGTGTCTGAGTTGAGAGGATCACTTAAGCTCCAGAATTTGAGGCTGCAGTGAGCCTCAAATGATCATGCCATTTCACTTTAGCCTGGGCAACAGAGTAAGACCTTGTCTCAATTTTTTTTTTTAAAGTATTAATATATCCTCAGCACATACAAATAAATAGTTTTTCACTCAGGAGTTGTTCCATAGCAATTATTGAATTAATTTTGTGTATATAAACTTTTTCTTTAACATGCAAAATGTATATATATGTCAGCATGTAATAATGTAAATTCTTCAGAAAAAGTTTCATTAAAATGCCATACAGAGAAGTGTCATTTGATCAAATTTCTTTGGAAAACTCTTTCTATCATAACCCTTGATTTCCAGTCATTAACATCCTGGATCTTAATCCATTCTTAAGAATAATTATGGCTATATTTACAAGCCTGAAATTATCCCCAAAGCAGTTTAAATTTTATATCTCCTAATACAATTTTTATATTTATGTGAAATACAGTTGCTTTCAGTATGTCTAAAGATAGTATGGAGACTCAGAAAACAAATTAATATCATTTCAGGTATCTAATTTCATGTAGCGTGCACTGCAGGACCAGTTGAAATATTGACATAATTGTCCTTTCCTAAATTGGATTTCTTCTCCTTGATGTTGTTTATTATTATTATTATTGTAGAGACAGGGTCTTGCTCTGTCACCCAGACTGGAGTGCAGTGGTTTAATCACAGTTCACTGCAGCCTTGACTTCCTGGGCTCATGTGATCCTCCCACATTAGCCTCTTGAGTAGCTGGGATGTCAGGCAGCTGTTCTTTTTTTATTTTTTGTAGAGATGAGACCTCATTATTTTTCTCAGGCTGGTCACAAACTCCTGGGCTCAAGTGATATTCCCATCTGGGCCTGCCAAAGTGCTAGTATTTTAAGCGTGAGCCACAGCACCTGGCCTTCCCTGGATATTCTGTACATGTGATGTGTATGTTTTCTTGTTGTACTTACTCTATATTATATTTAAAGCTTTTCTGATTTACTTATGATTTAGGATGTAAGATAAGATGAAATATTTGGAGGTCAGCCTGTAGACACATTAGCTCAGGTATTCCTATGAACTCCTACTAATGCTATTGGTAGTAGGACAGATGTATAACTAGTATACTTCCCATTGCTTTAAATTTTTACTCTTGTATCTGCAAATGGTGAATGACTATAACGGAAAGATGCATTGCAATTTAAATAGAAAATCCATTGCAATTTCTACAGAAATAAAATATCACTAATAGAGTTTTTATAGAATCTGTTTAAATCAAATTTTAAGGAATGTCATATTAAAATGTATCAGACTAGTAAAGGCTGTACATTTTTGGATGTATCCTGTAAAAGGAGAAAATGAAACTTGTTAATCTAAGGACTCTTGAATTCGTACTATCTCTATTTTATCAAATATGCTAACGTATTTAATTAAAGGTATTTGTCAGATGTATAGCTAAGTCATTGTTAAGATTGCCTAATGAATCAAAATGTGTTGGAGCATTTCCCCCTGGAAATGTGGAAGCTGGAGATTGGGGTGTTTTGTTGAAAGAAAATTATGCTCCTTAATGATTTGTTTACATGTCACTGGAGCAGGCTGGCAACTGCTGGGGATTAAGTGCATGGTGATTTTTTAAAAACATTGTTGAAATATTACTGGGATTTTAAAGATCATTTTAGCTAGTGATTTATTTGCTTCTGTTAAATCTGGCTTAAATATATTTCTCATTGATTCAGCATGTCTTATGGTGAACATGCCAAATTTCTTTTTCTCCAAATCAATAGAAACAAAACCTTAAATGTTTTGAACATATATGTTTATATAGGAGAAATATGCCCATGCATGAGACTGAGATATTTGATCCAAAGCAAATGAATTTTTGGGCTTAAATGTTTTATCTTTGGTGAACACACGTAGAATCATGGTTAACCACAAGGTAATAACACTTAGGATGTACATGAATGCAGGGACTGGAATTGACTGTTTCTATATGAGACAAATATTCCAAAAGAATTTCTGTACTAAACCATGATGCCAAGACATGTATCCTTGTGCCTTGGCCGACAGAAATTCAAAATGCCTTCTCTGGAAACTTTGCATACAGCAAGTGTTCTGGCTTGGAGAGCCAAACAGGTTAGTTTAGAATATGTCTGACATTGAAATGACAAGACAGCTCATCAGCAGAATTTGCAGCACACTCTAGGAGAGCAATGATGCAAGAGGAAGTGAAGATATAAAACAATGTAAATAAAATTTTTAAAATAAATATGACTGAAGTTTATATTTTAAAAAGAAAAAGACGCATAAGTAAAGAAAGAACGTAAATATGACAGGAATATACATATGTATGAGGATATATATGATAGAAAAATGTATGGAACATGTACATATACACACACACGCACACACACAGCACACATGCAAAAATACAGGACAAGGATATACATACAAATCTAAACATAAATGTACATTTTCATACACAATAAATTGAAGTGCATATCTATATCCTAAAAACATTTTTTTTGATATTTTTAAATATCAAAACTCGTGTTCAAGTTAAGGAACTAGAAACGCGTTTAATCATCTAACTTCTTTCATAACTGTGAAATACTGTACATGAATTGTTTATCAGATGGTGTTGGAAGTTATGATCAAGAATATTAGCTTACTGATGCTTACTGATAATAATATTATTTTCCTGTAAATGTGAAAATACATTGGAAAATTTGAACAGTTCTTTATTTTGAATGGTGTAAATGTAGATATATTTTAACTTATCTATATGATGTATCTATTAATTTATGCATATCTTATGTATGTATTATCTGTATATACGTAAGTGTATATATCCATGTTTTACTGTTAGCATGTGTTTATGTTAAGTAAACATAAGTAGATTTTTTTTATATTGGGAGCAGGATATATAATCATTTAAATGAATATAAAAGCATTTCTGTTTTTCCCTAAATTGTGTATAAAGAACAATGCTTCAACTAGTAACAACTAAAAAATAGCAACAATAACAATAGAGAACAAAAAACAATTTAATGAAGCGTCAGATGGTTGTGGTGAAAGCAAGAACTGAAAATACTACAACCACATGGATAAGGGCAAAACGTACAGGTTGGTGAGCTGCAGCTATTTTTTTACTTCTGGGCATTTTTCAAGTCACAGTGCTAGAAAACAAGCTAAGGCATCCATGAAGAAATTCCTACTAGGCAAGAAAAGAAATCACCAGCAAGTGAACTGCAGAGCTGTTGACCCTATAACACAAGAAAGACAAAATTGAGAGACTTGAGAGGCCAGGATGCCGGTAAAAATGAATTCTCAGAGTCTCAGCCTGAGTTTCTGACCATTTTCCTCATTAGATATTTGCTGATTCTAGATCTTTATGAAGAAGGACACTAATATGCCTAGTATCTCTCAGAATATCATTGTTTCCTGAATTATTTAATATAAATATGTTAATTTCAATATTTGGGTTACCGAGGGGTGTATTTCTATTGCCTCATTTTCTCTTTCTGGTTGAAGATTTTGTCCCATCTCTCTTTTTGCAAGCATCATTTGTTCTTATCTAATTTGCAGTTGTAAATAACATTTGCAAAATCTCTGAAAGATCATTTTGCCTTATCAAATATCATACATATTACAAATGTATGGTTACTAAGTGGAAGGAAGTAGTGCAGATACAGCCCAAGCACTTTTTTCATGCAGTATTATAATTTCATATTGACAATCAAAATATTTAGAATATTTTTGAGAATCTGATGATAATAGTTTTGGATGTTTGAGAGGATAAATATAATAAGTTGCTTTCCATGTGTAAATTATCATAGCCATGTGGAAGGGTTTAGAATTGTTTTTGTGTAACTGGAAATGTATATTTTATATACAACACGTTCAAATAAACGTCTATACATTAGAGAAACTTTGATTCATTTTCATATTCGAGAATATGTGACATTTTCATGTCTACCCTGTTTGTAAGTGTGAAATACTGCAAATAAATTATTCATCAGATGGTGTTGGAAGTTATCATCAAAAAAGTTGTTAGCTTAGTGGTATGACTTTTTTTTCCTTTAAATGTGAAAATATACCGGAAAATTTGAATGAGTGTTTGTGAATGGTGAAAATGAAGGTGAATTTTAGATTGTAAGCTCAGGATGAGAATGGAACTAATAATAAACATTGGTGCTTATTACATGCCCATTCTTTTTCCAGATTATATTTTATTTACTAATGGTTAGTTATATTTGTTACATTATTCTTTGTATTTTAATGTGATCACTCTCTCTTTTTCTTTCTTTCTTCTTGAGATGGGATCTTGCTTTATCACCCAGGCAGGAGTGCAGTTGTGCAATCCTAGCTCAGGGTAACCTCGAACACCTGGGCTCAAGCAATCCTCCCAGTTCAGTTCTCAGATAGCTGAGACTTGGTATATTAGTCCATTCTTATCCTGCTAATAAAGACATATCTCAGACTGGGTAATTTATAAACAAAAGAGGTTTAATTGACTCACAGTTCTGCAGGGCTGGGGAAGCCTCAGGAAACTTACAATCATGGCAGAAAGGGAAGCAAACATGTCCTTCTTCACATGGCAGGATCAAGAAGTGCTGAACACATGGGGAAAAAAGCCTCCTATAAAATCATCAGATGTTGTGAAAACTCATGCGCTATCATGAGAACAGCAGCATGGAGGTAACCACCCCCATGGTTTAATTTCCTCTTACTGGGTCCCTTTTATGACCTGTGGGGATTACAGAAACTACAATTCAACATGAGATTTGGGTGGGGACACAGCCAAGCCATATCACCTGGCCTCAAGCAATCTTCCTGCCTCAGCCTTTCAAAGGTTAGGGATTACAGGCATAAGCCGCCACACCTGGACCACTCTTCTTTTCTAAAAATAAAAAGCCCTTTAGCACTGGTGAAATAAAGTATGCTTATAACTTTTTTTTTATTTTTTAGAGAAACTAATTAGAACACATAAAATAAATTTTGGCAACTATTAGTTTAACTTTCTTTAAAATACACAGTCTGATTTTCTTTACAATGATTTAATTGTAGCATATTTGATAATTAAATGTATCTAAGCAATTATATGAAAAGTCCTTTAGATACTATGAAGTAATAATTTTTTTCTGAGTTTTGGATTCTCTAACTTAAATTCTAATTAACTGTACAGTTAATTTCTGTATCTGACTTTTCAAAAATAAAAAAAGATAAAAGCAAGGTTATTATTTGCAAATGTATGTTGAACATTGATAGTACCCCTGTATTTCCATTTTCACTTGATTTTTACAATAACCTTTTGCAATATACAATGTATATTGCAGTCTACATTTGATATGTAAAAACAGAGATTTAGGCAAGATGTGTTTTTGCTAGATGCCTATCTGTTAACAACTGGTTGGGCTGGCTTGTGAAAACCCAGCATTAAATTGATAGAATATTTAGTTGACTCAGGTCTCTCTCTCTCTTCTTCTCTCCTTGTCTCACTCTCTGTGTGTGTGTGTGTGTGTGTGTGTGTGTGTGTGTGTTTCTGAAGACAAAACCATGGCTTGATTATCCATCAAAATTCGCATTTATAAATCATCACATTCAGTGTGTCATTTCTAAAGTTTTGTCACTTATCACTTTTATTATTATATTTTTTTGCACATCTTCTTTCTCCTAAGTGAAAGGTGGCCTCTGAGTATCTAATCCCCTCCACAACCTAGAATAGAAATGTTTAATCTGAAGTTCTTGTTCAGTTAATTGGTGTGTAAATATCAATGGAACAGTTAGCAAAATAGAACATCAAGTAGACAACATAAAAAGCTGTAATACTTTTGTTTTAGCCTAGTTTGTTAAATCAACACCTCATGAATGCTGTCAAAATAGCAACATAACCTGCATACCATACTGTTTTGCTCCAGCAAAATAGAGAGTATCACATCAAATTTGCAAACAAGTTCAAGTCTGCTTAAATATGTATTTCAGAATAGTTTTGCAGAAAAATCATTGTGAGTGGACTTGGCTACCACGGTATCTATAACTGATCTAAGTACTGGAAACTGAGTATCTATTCTTACCTTTGAAGAAAAATCTTTTTCAAACCTCTGAGACATTGACTATGGCTCAGATTATGGACCACTAATTGCCTGGCTACTGTGCTGTCATTACAAGGAAACCATCAAGAAATGTATTAGGAACATTCATTAATCACTTCAGCAGCTCAATGTTCATCTATAGAAATATCTGCTGGAGGTGAAGGATTCTGTGTAATAAGAACAATGTGTTGCCCCATCTTTCTGGAGTGACAGTCAACTCAGGATTCAATATCTAATTTCTGTTAAATTTGTCCCTTCCTTCACCTCATGGTCATCTTCTCAGTTTAGATATCCATAATCTCTGTCAAAAATTATTGCCATAGTTTCTCAGCCAGTTTCCCAATCTATAGTTTAAATTTATTTTCTGAATTGTTAGACTTATGAAATGAGAAGAGCTTTCTAATACTCAGATAGAATCCCATCACCATAAGATACTGGCTTCCTTCTATATCCTATTATTCAACAATTACAGATAACAACAGTCTCCTAGCCTATAGTAAGACAGTCCTTTATCCACCACATCCTCATCTCTATCTCTCCAGCCCCCCATACACATTGACTTAAAATTGCTAGAAGCTTCAGAATTTGTGCTTCATAATTATATTGGGGAATATTTTCTTCAACTTCTGTAGCTAGTAATCTTTTCTGGGACTTTCAAAACCTCTCCATAACAGTTTAAGCATTTTAAAATCTATATTCCCTGGCCATTTGGGACTGTTAATGTCTGAGTAATTAAGCAGATGAAAGGGTTACATTACTGAGCATGATATTTGATCCCGTTTTTCAGAAGGCATTTCTTTTTACACAAAAGGGGACAAAAAGCAGTTAGTTTTTAGTACAGGGAATTAATGGGGTGCCGCTTTTATCTCATTAAACTAATAATGTTTGCCAGTGGGAAAATGAGTTACCCCAACAAAATCAAAACAATCAATGAGTCAGACCCTAAAAAAGGTAAAGGATTGGAAGAACTTACCAGGAAAAACCTACCCAATTCAACTCACTTGCTAGAAGAAAGCAAAGAGAACATGGAATGATTTGTGGAGCATCTATTAATAGAATACTGATAAAATATGATACCATGTACACTTTTTTATTGCTTATTAGTACAATAATGTTTTCAGGCTTATTAATCTGTACCAGAGAAACCAGAGAAAATTAGCGGTGAGGCACCATTGTGGTATGGCTCTCTAGCATCTCGCTACAGATGCTGTTAATTGATTCAAGACCAGCGGATGCCCTTCAAAATCTAGCCCAGCATGTTTGCAGAGGTAGTTGCTTATGCATGGTAGCTAACATTCTTCCACCTAAGCGAGACATGCTTCTCCTCTTTTCTCCTTCATTCTGTGTTAAACTATCCTTACTTACTGCTGGCTCACAGAGCCTTTCCCAGATTTCTCCAGACTTCTTTCCCACCTACATTTTTCCTAATAAAAATAAAAGACTGGGCCAGGCACAGTGGATCGTGCCTATAATCCCAGAAGTTTGGGAGGCCAATGCTGGTAGGTCACTTGAGCCCAAGAGTTCGAGACCAGCCTGGGTAACGTAGTCAGATCCCCATTTCTACAAAAAAGTTAGCTGGAGCTGACGGCATGAGCATATAGTACCAACTACATGGGAGGCTATAGTGGGAGAATCACTTGAGCCCAGAAAGTCAAGTCTTCAGTGAGCTATGACTATGCCACAGCACTCCAGCCTGGACAACATAGTAAGACCCAGCATCAAAAATAAAAAAAATAAAAAATAAATAAAAGAACAAAAGATTGATGATAATTTCATGGGCAGCAGTAATATATTGCTTTTGCAAGTTAAGTGATATAAAATAAAATAAAGAAGGTTTACAATGCAGAAATACCAAATGACCAAGGTAGTTTTATTGATATTAAGAGTTAGGATAAAAGGCTGGGCAACATAGCAATACCTGTCTATAATTTCTTTTTTAACTAGCTGGATGTGGTTATTTATGTCTGTGGTTGCAGCTACTCAGGATACTGAGGGAAAAGTATCACTTGAGCCCATGAGTTTGAAGCTACAGTGAGCTAGGATAACACCACTATAATCCAGCCTGGGCAACAGAGCAAGACCCTGTCTGTAAAATACATACATACATACATATATACATACATACATACATACATACATACACACAAATTTTAGCAAGTGCTAGGATCCAAAACTATGGTTCAGAGGACAAACACTTAGTTCAATTACACGGATGTAAAAGACCAAGTACTAAAATTGAGAAAGAATGAAATATAAACTTAGCCGTATAGCTAAGAGAAAATAAGAATGTATCAGTGATTTTTTTCTCTTGATTCTTCTAATAACTATGATGGAAAAAACAAACAGAAGGTACCATGCACAATCACATTGGTGCCTTGTGATTTATGTTTAGCTTAGATACTAAATGTCAAAACCCAATGTTTATTTAATATAACATTTAAGTTTCATCAGTGCCACCTGCATGAGTTTCTCGATAATATAAACTTCTTACTTAACAAAGCATAATTTTGTATAAGGAATTACTGGCAAATTAGACCCTGCAATGCCACATCAACAAACAGGTCCTAAAAATCCAACCAAGAATTCATAAACTCTATCTGCTTGGGCATAAGCTCTTAGCTGTTCATGAAAAGCAAAGGCAAACTCAACTATCATGGTGGATGAGCAATGTTTATCTCTTCCTGTGTCTAATTTGTGTTTAGGTAAATTTACAACATCCAGGAAACCGCAATATGGTCAACTCAGCCATCAGCCCTGTGGCTCTTAATAATTCAGAGATCAAACTTTTGTTATCATCAGTGAATTGCAGGCCAATAAGAATTTTTCTTTGTCCTGTTGAAGACACTAAAAGGTAGACACAGTTTTTTTCATAACTACTTAGGATGCCCAGAACTGACCAAATAATTCTAGGGAATTGAAGCATGCAAAATGTGCAAAAATAGCAAGAGGCAAAGGAAGTAAAATCCTGTGTCCATAGCTCCAAAGCGTTTTCTTTAACTTCAAGGCCATTTTATTTTAATTTTTCATAAACTGTCTTCTCTTGATGTACAATTTTTATACATATGATAGGCATTGTGGATATTATTTCTCAGTAGAATATAATCTAAGAAAATAATTTGACTACTGTATGCCATTATATGACCGGGGTAGATTGCACTTTTACCTGTAACATGGTTTTCATCACATATTTTAATTCTAATCACACAGAGCTCATCAAAAGGGACAAAGAAAATGCTACATATCCCAGTGTAGTAAAGGTTGTTATCACTAAGTAGTAATTTTTAATAAGTAATAAATTTTAATTAATGATTATATATTTTCACTGCCATTAAATTCACTTTTCTTCAGAGGTTATTTGGTACTAAAATTTTAGTTAATTCTTTTGAATAGTTGTGTCAACTCTAAATATGTTTTGAACAGATATATATATGTGCATATATATGTGTGTGTGTATACATATATATTTATTTATTTTATTTTTTAATTTTTTTTGAGACGGAGTCTCGCTCTGTTGCCCAGGCTGGAGTGCAGTGGCACAATCTCAGCTCACTGCAAGCTCCGCCTCCCAGGTTCACGCCATTCTCCTGCCTCAGCCTCCTGAGTAGCTGGGACTACAGGCGCCCGCCACCACGCCTGGCTTATTTTTTTGTATTTTTAGTAGAGAGAGGGTTCTACCGTGTTAGCCAGGATGTTCTCGATCTCCTGACCTCATGATCCGCCCGCCTCGGCCTCCCAAAGTGCTGGCATTACAGGCGTGAGCCATGGCGCACCGCCGCAACTTAATATGTTGTTAATAGTATCTTACTACCTGCCAGGCATTCTTGCAATCACTTACCAACTATTAACTTATTGAATTCTCACAGTAACTCCATGGAGTAGGTATTTATTTTTATGTTTATTTCACATCTATAAGAATCAGATGCATACATGATAATGAACTCTTCCAAAATCTCAACAGTCAATAAATTCCTGACCTCTGATGCTATAAGCGATATTTGAAAACCAGCATAATTTAGATCTTCATGTCTGTATTTCATTTTAATTTCTGCCTCTCCTACGAAATTTTAGGGTCTCATCTTCTCATTTGCTTTGTAATTAAAAGTATTAATACAGGATGTTGGAGTTCTGTTAGTATTTGTCAGCATTATCTTTGAATATGTGAGTTTAAAGCAGATGTAAATGCATTTATTTATTAGTTTGAAGAGCTATAGAAAAAAGTAAAACTCTTCAAATGATATCTTTGGATAATATGCAAATACCAAATGATCAAGGTAGTCTTCAAATGTGAACCTTAATAGTTCTGCGATCCAAATTTTATTTTGAATTAAGCAAAGTAAAAGCTATGAGACATTTCCTAGAAAGTTGTATTCAACACTTATACTTTATTTCCTTGAAATTTTAAGATACCTATGATGCAAATAAAATATACTATTATTAAGTTAAAACAATGAAAACATGACTATTGCACACATTTTTATTAAAAAGTTACAGTCATTAATTCTATGTTGTGTGGCATTTAAAATATGCCTGAATCATTTCAAACTTTGTGCGACACATCTCCTTCCTTATATTCTTAAGGATTGTCTTTTGCATGAGATGAACAGAGCCATTTGCATGCAGTTCTCATTCTTGGCTGATATAATAACGTCTACAACTCAATAAATAAATTAACGTACTTGAAAGAGCTGTGACAGTGATACAGTAATTACGTGTCATGTTGAATCTGCCTTTGATGACCATGTTTGCAGATTGTATCTCCAGTTCTTAATTTGTTACTCTCTTCTTTCCTTGTTCCCTTGCCATCCCAATCCCTTAATCTATTTTCATGTTCTTGCAAGTTTACTTCACCTATTGTCTTAAATTTTCATGTTTTCTAAATTTCCTCCATTGGCATATCCTCTGAAACAGCTTAGTTAAAAGCAAAAGGACAAAATGATCAACAATGCATAAAAATAGTCCAGGTGCAGCGGTTCATGCTGCTATTTTTATATTTCACTCATGCCAATATCTTATTTTACTAGGCAAATTTATCTGAGATTGGCTTTTGAGAAAGGCTTATGAAGGCAGGCGTGTAGAAATAAAGCAAATGTTTCTCTTCTTCCGTCTTTTTTTTAATCATAGAGTCTGCACCATTCTTATAAGGGAGCACCAGCGACTCTCACATTTTGAAGCATGTAGCAATAGAAATGGATTCAGCCCCTTGGGCAAATGCTTTGCCATCTGTGTGAAATTTATATGTCCTTTTTATGACGAAGAAATTTCACTTGTTATTTATCCAAGATAATTCAAATAAGATGTAAACAAAGACACTTGTTTATGAATGTTCATTTCAGTTTCATTCATTACAGCCTCAAGTTGACAATAGCTCAGATGCTCATCAACAAGATAATAGACCAACAAATGATAGCATATGCATAACACAGTTCTAGTAAACAAATACAGCAACTTACTCAGGCAGACAGTGACAAGGATCAAATGAAAAGTTGAGAATAAAAGAAATCATGCATTTCTTTTAGAAAACTTTAACTTGAGTACTTTTTTTAAAAAATAAAGATCATTTATAATTCTAACCACTTCGAAATAAGAAAATTAACTATGAGGTCAAGGGAGAAATTACATGTGCAATAACAGATTATTTATAAAACAAAACCAATGAGAACACTAGACATTATAGACAAAGATTTTTAAATCGTTATTATAAATACGGTAAGTAAATTAGGGGAAATGATGAACCAAATGGGTGAAAATATGGAGAAATCAGCATAAAAATGTAATCTGTTTTTAAAGTTCATCTAAACTTATGGGGTATACCTGCAATTTGGTTACATGCGTAGATTGTGTAGTGGTCTAGTCAGGGCCCTTAGGATGGGTATCCATCACCCAAGTAACGTGTATCGTACCCGTTTAGTAATTTCTCATCCATCCCCTCACCCTTCCAAGTCTTTGTTGTCTCTCATTCCACTCTCTACATCCATGTGCACACGTTTTAGCACCCACTTAGGGATGCTGTCTCAACATTTAGTGGGTGCAGTGCACCAGCATGGCACATGTATACATATATCACTTGAGTACTTTTAAGAAAATTTAAAATGCCAATTTCTGCTTTTAATTGGAGTATTGTATCTATTTATAGTCAATGTAGTTAATGATACATGTAGGCTTAGGTATAGTATTTTTCTGTTCATTTTGTATTTGCCCATTGATTCTATTTTTCTGATCCATTAATTCCATTTCTCAGTAGATAGCTTTCTAACTTATCCCAAGGAGTGCAAGTAATTTTTAATGTTGTAATTTGTCTAATGGTTATTTATCTACAGCTCTTTTTAAAATTACTTTTCTAGTTGATATAGGAAAGTAAACAAGTATCTTTTATTTAATATAGCCTATGGAATGTTTTCTTTTGCATTTGTTTTTTCAAGATGTAGTCTCACTTTGTCACCCAGGCCAGAGTGCAGTGGTACAATCTCAGCTCACTGCAATCCCTGCCTCCCAAGTTCAAGTGATTCTCCTGCCTCAGTCTCCTGACTAGCTGGGATTACAGGCATGCATTACCATGCCCCAGCTAACTTTTGTATTTTTAGAAGAGATGGAGTTTCACCATGTTGGCCAGGCTGGTCTCAAACTCCTGACCTCAAGTGATCCATCCGGTAGCTCAACCTCCCAAAGTGATAGAATTACAGATGTGAGCCACCATGCCCAGCCTATTTAATATAGCTTATAATAACGTAATTATTACTATTCCTCTTCACTTATAAGTAAGAATGTTAGTATAATCCAAATGAACTCCATGTGTACTTTGGTTGCCATAAACTTAATATCTACACATGTTAATGACTCTACAATGAAATGACACAATTTATATCATAAGATGCCTTTAAACATATTATTAAAAAGGAAAAAAAAATATTTCTTTACCCTGATGAGTTCCCCAATCATTCATTCCTTATGATCATGTTGTCCTTTAAATCTTTGAAGATACGTGTAGTTATGGCTTTAAAGGAGTTGATTGCTAAGTTCAATATTTGTACTATTTTGGATTCAGTTGTTTTATCTGCTTTTTCTCTAGAACACAGGCCATAATTGTCTGTGTATTTGCAATAGACAGTTATTACTTTTTCATGGTGGATTGTGTATTGCAGAGAATTTTGGTACTTATGACCTTTCGAGCAATTTTTGGTTATTCTTATTATATGACTGGTTGATAGTCTTGGTTCTGTGAAGGACTGGATTTATTTTTTGTTAGTGTGTTTGTTTTTTGGTTTTCCAGTTAGTCTTAGATCAATTCTATAAGCTCCAGTACATGGCATTAACTCCTAAAGTGTGGACTTCAGGAGTTTAACTCCACACTTTTGGAGTTAATGCCATGTACTAGAGCACCTTCTGACTAATCAAGACTCAAACCCTAAAATCCCTTTCCTGTGGGTGGCAGCAAATGAAACTAGCACTTCAGTGTTTCAGTCTTCTGCTGCTGGTTTTGATGAGATCTCCTGAAATTTCCCACCAGGAATTGACAGTTCAGTCACTACTCCAGAGCTTGAGTACAGTTGTTAATCCAATGAATCTTTTGTTTCAAGACATTCCATTGAGATACCTCTAGGAAAAAATGACATTGTTTTTTTTTGAGTTCTAATTGTCTATCTCACACCAGCTTATGTTGCTCTTAAGCTAAATGACAAAGTATAAATGTGTAAACCACCAAGTGTGTCTCCTTTCAGGAGTTAACATCTGCTAGTTTTGGCCTACTTTTCATCATTCCTCAATCTCTTTTGTTTGCAATTCCTATCAGTTGAACTAGTATTTATTTAAAATGCAATCAATGTAACTTAAAATAAAAAGAGAAAAAACGTAATATTATTTTTATATATTGTGTGAATCATTATAAAATTCAAAAGGCATTGATGTGTATAAAATAATGTTTTTTTATTTTATTATTATTATACCTTAAGTTTTAGGGTACATGTGCACAATGTGCAGGTTAGTTACATATGTATACATATGCCATGCTTGTGTGTACACCCATTAACTCATCATTTAGCATTAGGTATATCTCCTAATGCTATCCCTCCCCCCTCCCCCCACCCCACAACAGTCCCCAGAGTGTGATGTTCCCCTTCCTGTGTCCATGTGTTCTCATTGTTCAGTTCCCACCTATGAGTGAGAACATGTGGTGTTTGGTTTTTTGTCCATCCCATAGTTCACTGAGAATGATGATTTCCAGTGTCATCCATGTCCCTACAAAGGACACGAACTCATCATTTTTTATGGCTGCATAGTATTCCATGATGTATATGTGCCACATTTTCTTAATCCAGTCTATCATTGCTAGACATTTGGATTGGTTCCAAGTCTTTGCTGTTCTGAATAGTGCCGCAATAAACATACGTGTGCATGTGCCTTTGTAGCAGCATGATTTATAGTCCTTTGGGTATATACCCAGTAATGGGATGGCTGGGTCAAATGGTATTTCTAGTTCTAGATCTCTGAGGAATCGCCACACTGACTTCCACAATGGTTGAACTAGTTTACAGTCCCACCAACAGTGTAAAAGTGTTCCTATTTCTCCACATCCTCTCCAGCACCTGTTGTTTCCTGCCTTTTTAATGACTGCCATTCTAACTGGTGTGAGATGGTATCTCATTATGGTATTGATTTGCATTTCTCTGATGGGCAGTGATGGTGAGCATTTTTTCATGTGTTTTTTGGCTGCATCAATGTCTTCTTTTGAGAAGTGTCAGTTCATGTCCTTTGCCCACTTTTTGATGGGGTCGTTTGTTTTTTTCTTGTAAATTTATTTGAGTTCATTGTAGATTCTGGATATTAGCACTTTGTCAGATGAGTAGGTTGCGAAAATTTTCTCCCATTTTGTAGGTTGCGTGTTCACTCTGATGGTAGTTTTTTTTTTTTGCTGTGCAGAAGCTCTTTAGTTTAATTAGATCTCATTTGTCAATTTTGGCTTTTGTTGCCATTGCTTTAGGTGTTTTAGACATGAAGTCCTTGCCTATGCCTATGTACTGAAGGGTAATGTCTAGGTTTTCTTCTAGGGTTTCTATGGTTTTAGTTCTAACGTTTAAGTCTTTAATCCATCTTGAATTAATTTTTGTATAAGGTTTAAGGAAGGGATCCAGTTTCAGCTTTCTACATATGGCTAGCCAGTTTTCCCAGTACCATTTAGTAAATAGGGAATCCTTTCCCCATTGCTTGTTTTTCTCAGGTTTGTCAAAGATCGGATAGTTGTAGATATGTGGCATTATTTCTGAGGGCTCTGTTCTGTTCCCTTGATCTATATCTCTGTTTTGGTACCAGTACCATGCTGTTTTGGTTACTGTAGCCTTGTAGTGTAGTTTGAAGTCAGGTAGTGTGATGCCTCCAGCTTTGTTCTTTTGGCTTAGGATTGACTTGATGATGCAGGCTCCTTTTGGTTCCATATGAACTTTAAATTAGTTTTTTTCCAATTCTGTGAAGAAAATCATTGATAGCTTTATGGGGATGGCATTTAATCTATAAATTACCTTGGGCAGTATGGCCATTTTCACGATATTGATTCTTCCTACCCATGAGGATGGAATGTTCTTCCATTTGTTTATATCCTCTTTTATTTCATTGAGCAGTGGTTTGTAGTTTTCCTTGAAGAGGTCCTTCACGTCCCTTGTAAGTTGGATTCCTAGATATTTTATTCTCTTTGAAGCAATTGTGAATGGGAGTTCACTCATGATTTGGCTCTCTGTTTGTCTGTTTTTGTTGTATAAGAATGCCTGTGATTTTTCTACATTGATTTTGTAGCCTGAGACTTTGCTGTAGTTGCTTATCAGCTTAAGGAGATTTTGGGCTGAGACAATGGGGTTTTCTAGATACACAATCATGTCATCTGCAAACAGGGACAATTTGACTTCCTCTTTTCCTAATTGAATACCCTTTATTTCCTTCTCCTGCCAAATTGCCCTTGCCAGAACTTCCAAAACTATGTTGACTAGGAATGATGAGAGAGGGCATCCCTGTCTTGTGCCAGTTTTCAAAGGGAATGCTTCCAGTTTTTGCCCATTCAGTATGATATTGGCGGTGGGTTTGTCATAGATAGCTCTTATTATTTGGAGATACGTCTCATCAATACAGAATTTATTGAGAGTTTTTAGCATGAAGGGTTGTTGAATTTTGTCAAAGGCATTTCCTGCATCTGTGGAGACAATCATGTGGTTTTTGTCTTTGGTTCTGTTTATATGCTGGATTACCTTTATTGATTTGCATATATTGAGCCAGCCTTGCATCCCAGGGATGGAGCCCACTTGATCATGGTGGATAAGCTTTTTGATGTGCTGCTGGCTTCAGTTTGCCAGTATTTTATTGAGGATTTTTGCATCAATGTTCATCAAGGATATTGGTCTAAAATTCTCTTTTTTGGTTGTGTCTCTGCCCAGCTTTGGTATCAGGATGATGCTGGCCTCATAAAATGAGTTAGGGAGGATTCTCTCTTTTTCTATTGATTGGAATAGTTTCAGAAGGAATGGTACCAGCTCCTCCTTGTACCTCTGGTAGAATTCGGCTGTTAATCCATCTGGTCCTGGACTCTTATTGGTTGGTAAGCTATTGATTATTGCCACAGTTTCAGAGCCTGTTATTGGTCTATTCAGATATTCAACTTCTTCCTGGTTTAGTCTTGGGAGGGTATATGTGTTGAGGAATTTACCCATTTCTTCTAGATTTTCTAGTTTATTTGCACAGAGATGTTTGTAGTATTCTCTGATGGTAGTTTGTATTTCTGTGGGATTGGTGGTGATATCCCCTTTATCATTTTTTATTGCATCTATTTGATCCCTCTCTCTTTTCTTCTGTATTAGTCTTGCTAGTGGTCTATCAAGTTTGTTGATCCTTTCAAAGAACCAGCTCCTGGGTTCATTAATTTTTTGAAGGGATTTTTGTGTCTCTATTTCCTTCAGTTCTGCTCTGATTTTAGTTATTTCTTGCCTTCTGCTAACTTTTGAATGTGTTTGCTCTTGCTTTTCTAGTTCTTTTAATTGTGATGTTAGGGTGTCAATTTTGGATCTTTCCTGCTTTCTCTTGTGTGCATTTAGTGCTATAAATTTCAATCTACATGCTGCTTTGAATGTGTCCCAGAGATTCTGGTATGTTATGTCTTTGTTCTCATTGGTTTCAAAGAACATCTTTATTTCTGCCTTCATTTTGTTATGTACCCAGTAGTCATTCTGGAGCAGGTTGTTCTGTTTCCATGTAGTTGAGCGATTTTGAGTGAGTTTCTTAATCCTGAGTTCTAGTTTGTTTGCACTGTGTTCTGAGAGACAGTTTGTTATAATTTCTGTTCTTTTACATTTGCTGAGGATAGCTTTACTTCCAAGTATGTGGTCAATTTTGGAATAGGTGTGGTGTGGTGCTGATAAAAATCAATATTCTGTTGATTTGGGGTGGAGAGTTCTGTAGGTCCATTAGGTGGAGAGGTCTATTAGGTCTGCTTAGTGCAGAGCTGCGTTCAATTCCTGGGTATTCTTGTCAACTTTCTGTCTCATTGATCTGACTAATGTTGACAGTGGGGTGTTAAAGGCTCCCATTATTATTGTGTGGGAGTCTAATTCTCTTTGTAGGTCATTCAGGACTTGCTTTATGAATCTGGGTGCTCCTGTATTGGGTACATATATATTTAGGATAGTTAGCCTTTCTTGTTGAATTGATCCCTTTACCATTATGTAATGGGCTTCTTTGTCTCTTTTGATCTTTCTTGGTTTAAATTCTGTTTTATCAGAGACTAGGATTGCAATCCCTGCCTTTTTTTGTTTTCCATTTGCTTGATAGATCTTCCTCCATCCTTTTATTTTGAGCCTATGTGTGTCTCTGCACGTGAGATGGGTTTCCTGAATACAGCACACTGATGGGTCTTGACTCTTTATCCAATTTGCCAGTCTGTGTCTTTTAATTGGATCATTTAGTCCATTTACATTTAAAGTTAATATTGTTATTTGTGAATTTGATCCTGTCATTATGATGTTAACTGGTTATTTTACTGGTTAATTGATGCAGTTTATCCCTAGCCTCGATAGTCTTTACAATTTGGCATGATTTTGTAGTGGCTGGTACTCGTTGTTCCTTTCCATGTTTAGTGCTTCCTTCAGGAACTCTTTTAGGGCAGGCCTGGTGGTGACAAAATCTCTCATCATTTGCTTGTCTGTAAAGTATTTTATTTCTCCTTCACTTATGAAGCTTAGTTTGGCTGGATATGAAATTCTGCTGAGAGATCCACTGTTAGTCTGATGGGCCTCCCTTTGAGGGTAACCTGACCTTTCTCTCTGGCTGCCCTTAACATTTTTTCCTTCATTTCAACTTTGGTGAATCTGACAATTATGTGTCTTGGAGTTGCTCTTCTCGAGGATTATCTTTGTGGCATTCTCTGTATTTCCTGAATCTGAATGTTGGCCTGCCTTGCTAGATTGGGGAGTTTCTCCTGGATAATATCTTGCGGAGAGTTTTCCAACTTGGTTCCATTCTCCCCATCACTTTCAGGTACACCAATCAGATATAGATTTGGTCTTTTCACATAGTCCCATATTTCTTGGAGGTTTGTTCATTTCTTTTTATTCTTTTTTCTCTAAACTTCCCTTCTCACTTCATTTCATTCATTTCATCTTCCATCACTGATACCTTTTCTTCCAGTTGATCACATCGACTCCTGAGGCTTCTGCATTCATCATGTAGTTCTTGAGCCTTGGCTTTCAGCTCCTTCAGCTCCTTTATGCACTTCTCTGTGTTGGTTATTCTAGTTATACAATCATCTAAATATTTTTCAAAGTTTTTAACTTCTTTACCTTTGGTTTGAATTTCCTCCTGTAGCTAAGAGTAGTTTGATCATCTGAAGCCACCTTCTCTCAGCTCGTCAAAGTTATTCCTCATCCAGTTTTGTTCTGTTGTTGGTGAGGAACTGTTCCTTTGGAGGAAGAGAGGTGCTCTGCTTTTTAGAGTTTCCAGCTTTTCTGCTCTGTTTTTTTCCCCATCTTTGTGGTTTTATCTACTTTTGGTCTTTGATGGTGGTGATGTACAGAGGGGTTTTTGGTGTGGATGTCCTTTCTGTTTGTTACTTTTCCTTCTAACAGACAGGACCCTCAGCTGCAGGTTTGTTGGAGTTTGCTAGAGGTCCACTCCAGACCCTGTTTGCCTGGGTATCAGCAGTGGTGGCTGCAGAGCAGTGGATTTTCATGAACCATGAATGCTGCTGTCTGATCGTTCCTCTGGAAGTTTTGTCTCAGAGGAGTACCCGGCCATGTGAAGTATCAGTCTACCTCTACTGGGTGGTGCCTCCCAATTTGGCTGCTTGGGGGTCAGTGGTCAGGGACCAACTTGAGGAGGCAGTCTGCCCATTCTCAGATCTCCAGCTGCATGCTGGGAGAACCATTGCTCTCTTCAAAGCTGTCAGACAGGGTTATGTAAGTCTGCAGAGGTTACTGCTGTCTTTTTGTTCATTTGTGCCCTGCCCCCAGAGGTGGAGCCTACAGAGGCAGGCAGGCCTCCTTGAGCTGTGGTGGGCTCCACTCAGTTCGAGCTTCCTGGCTGCTTTGTTTACCTAATCAAGCCTGGGCAATGGCGGGCGCCCCTCCCCAAGCCTTGCTGCCACCTTGCAGTTTGATATCAGACTGCTGTGCTAGCAATCAGCGAGACTCCATGGACGTAGGACTCTCCAAGCCATGTGCGGGATATAATCTCCTGGCGTGCTGTTTTTTAAGCCCATTGGAAAATCACAGCATTAGGGTGGGAGTGACCCAATTTTCCAGGTGCCGTCTGTCACCCCTTTCTTTGACTAGGAGAGGGAACTCCCTGACCCCTTGCACTTCCCAAGTGAGGCAATGCCTCGCCCTGCTTTGGCTCGCGCACGGTGTGCTGCACCCACTGTCCTGCGCCCACTGTCTGGCACTCCCTAGTGAGATGAACCCAGTACCTCAGATGGAAATGCAGAAATCACACGTCTTCTGCATTGCTCATGCTGGGAGCTGTAGACTGGAGCTGTTTCTATTCGGCCATCTTGGCTGCCAGCCTAAAATAATGTTTAGCAAAGTAGAGATGAAAGAGACATTCCTAAATCTGATCAAGAATATCTGCAAAATATCTCATTTAGATATTATGATAATGGCAAAATACATTTTAAAAATAGTGAATAAGTTAACTAGCCACTCTTCATCATATTCTGGATATCTTAAGTAACTCAAGGAAAAACAAACATTATCTATATATATAGGGAAGAAAGAGAGAAATGGGACATTATTTGTAAGTGTCAAATCCAGTCAATAGAAAAATCTGAAAGAAACTATGGGCAGACTATGGGAATTATTAAGTGATTCTACAAGATTGTGAATAAAATTGTATTTTTATATCCCAGAGAGAATCAAAGAGCATATCTGAAAAGATTATACTCGAAATAACACAATAACAGTCCAATATTTGAATATATGTTTACTAATTTTGAAATTGTTTAAATATTCATGTAAGGGAGAAATAGTCTACATTTTTGGTTCAAAAGAATATTTTAAAGTTGTCTTTATGGTATGTACCTTCCACGGTACAAGGGGCAACAGAAAGAGTACCTGATCCCTGAGTTAACCTAGAGAGTCAGTGTTTTTCAGAGATGAGATTTCTACTTCTACTTTATGTTTCCCTTCAGTGCTGATTTTGGAATTTGAACAAGAATCTCCACCTGAGACTGGCTGTGAGCCATAGTAGTGTCTGTTTAACGCACCAAGTATTAGCACCACCTCCTGCACACTGCTAGGAGCAGCCAGTGCTCTAAGGGCTGGAGTTTCCCCCAGAGGAGTTTGCAGGGTGCCCAAGGAATACAATCAAGAAAAAAACCTTAGGATGTGTTGACCCATCAAAAGAGAGGAATGAACCCTGGGACAGCTGGCAGGAAAATAATATAAGATAGAATTATATATATACACACACACATACAGAATTTTATATATGGAATTTTCTATATATTTTTGGAATCATTTTACAGATAAATATATATGTAGAATTCTATATATGTATAATCATATACATAAAACTAGATATATATGCACATATACACACATTATATATAAAAACACATATATACACATACACTGTGTATATATATATATGTATACTATTGTTAAAATAAAAACTTTCAGTATATTAAACTTAACAGAGTTTAATTGATCAAAGAAAGATTCCAAAATCAGACAGCCCTAAACTATAGCGGCTCAGAAAGTTTCTGGCACAGCAGAAACTTTCGTCTTTCAGCATCATTTCAACTATTTCACCCCGTTACAGGCATTGTAGTTAATGCCCTGAAATGTAGTTTCCTGCCAAACAAAATATCTTGAGAACACATTGTGGCTGAGCCTGTATATTTATCTACATTGTCTAAATAGCTATAGGTCATCGGAGAGCAGAAATATGCTATGCACTTATGTGACCCTTTCAATAGAGTTAACCACTTAGGACATCTCCAAATTCCTACAAGTGCAATGTTGCAATGATGTTTTCTAGTTGGTGGCTCACTGTGAACATAACCTATTGAAATATCTATAAAGATAGATATATAAATGTGCCCACTTTGGTCACTGGTCTTACTATGCTCACATCATGTGAAAAAGATGAAGTAACTGACTAAATATGAAATATTGATAGGAACAGGAGGCAGGTAAATTCTGGGTAGAAGAGGGTGGGTCCCTGGCAAGGGCCTCACCCTCAAGCTAAAAAGGCTAACACTGAAACTGACAGTGAGAATTGACATCCTTGCTTTCCCACTCAGATGTTGCCTTTTCTAAAACCACCCATTGTCTGCCCTATCCTGCTCCTGTGCCCAGAAAAACCCCAGGCTCAGCAAGCAGAGAAAGGAGAAGAGGAGAAGCAGCAGGACCTCAGGGACTACGGTTGGACATCAGAGAGATGCAGCTTGACTTCACAGGGACAGCTTGACAGTGTAGCTTTGGTGAGGAGTCCAGCTGTCCCCAGGGGAAGATTACTTTCCCTCTCTGTCACTGTTTCATCTCTCTTCCCGCTGAGAGCCACTTTCATCATCAATAAAATCCCCACATTTACCTCCTTCAATTCATTTGTGTGACCTCTTTCCTCCTGGATGCAGGACGACTTGGGTGCCAAGAGTGTAAGTGCAAACGGCTGTAGCACTGACCCTCCACTGAGCTGTTAACTTTTAAGCCATCCATGGGTGGCAAAGCTAAAAAGGTACTGTAACACTTCTTTGGGGATTCAGGAGTCATAGGTGAGGGGTGGAGCGCAGTGGGTCAAGTGAGTGGGGTTCGCTCCTGCTGACACCTGTGCACTGCAATTCCCACCCCTGAAAGGGTCAGGGAACTATCCTGTTTCAGTATCATATCTGATAATATAGAATTTGCTGTTATTTGCATTCAATAAATCTGGAGTTAAACAAAACAAAACCATTTGTAATTCCAAATAATAAACACACACCTCCTCAATGATAGTTTCAGAAGGAATGATACCAGCTCCTCTTTGTACCTCTAGAAGAATTCAGCTGTGATGCCTTCTAGCCCTGGGCTTTTTTTGGTTAGTAGGCTATTAGTTACTGCCTCAATTTCAGAAGTTGTTATTGTTATATTCAGGGATTCAAATTCTTCCTCGTTTAGTATTTGGAGGGTGTAGGTGTCCAGGAATGTATCCATTTCTTCTGGATTTTCTAGTTCCGTTGCATATAGGTGTTTATAGTGTTCTCTGATGGTAGTTTGTATTTCTGTGGGATAAAATACTCCCTTTATCATTTTTTGGGGGAGTTAGACATAAATATTATGGAAGTTAAGAAACGATAAAACCCTAAGCTTCTCTGGCTTAACAGGATCAACTCTGTTGGAGATGAGATCACTGTGGTGGGGAATAGATTGGAAGCCCCTTACCACCATGAGTGCCTTCTGTTGGAGAGTCATTTCTTCTTCCAGCCTGTATGCATTCTGTTCTCTAAACTCATATTTTTATTGCTATAAACTACAGCAGCATTATTTCTGGAATTATTTTCTTTCTTCAACACCTATGTTTGTGATTAATTTATAACATATGAGATATATAGGAATCTATATCTATATAATTTTTGCAGATGTAATTGACATAAGATGAAGCAATACTGGATTATGGCAGAACCTAAATCTGACAGCTGGTATCTTTGTAACAGAAGGAGAGGAAGAATTGGATAAAGAGACATATGGAAGATCTGAAGATGGAAGCTATGTTCGAATGATGTGGTAACAAGCCAAGGGATTCCTGAATCAACCAGGAGCTGGGAAAGGCAGGAAAGGTCCTCCCTTGGAGCCTGTGGAGGGAGAGACGCACTGCCTCACTTTGATTTTTAAACTCCCAGCATCAGGAGAGACTACATTTCCTAAGTAGTGGGGATTACAAGCATGAGCCACCAGGCCTGGGGAATTTTTGTAATTTTAATAGAGAAAGGGTTTCACCATGTTGGCCACACTACTCATCAAGTCCTGACCTTAGGTGGTCTGCCCACCTCGGCCTCCCAAAGTGCTAGAATTACAGGCATAAACCAATGCGCCTGGCCAGAAATTCTTATTGTTTTAAGCCACCCAGTTTGTAGTTATTTCAATGGCAGGCATGGGAAACTTCTAAAACACATATACATGGATGTATAGGCATATTCACATACACACTTGTATGTACAGTCATATGCTACATAATGACATTTTAGTCAATGACAGACTACATATATGATAAGAATTCCATGAGATTATAATGGACCTCAGATATTCCTATTATAATGCGCTGTCCTAGGCTTCCTAAGGTTGTAGCACAAAAGCATTACTCATGTGATTGTGTCCATGCTAGTGTAAAGGCATGTTGCCAGTTAAATAAAAGTGTGCAATAATGTTGCAGGTCTTCATATCCCCTCATCACCCACTCACAGACTCACCCAGAGCAACCTCCAGTCTTGCAAACTCCATTCACGGTAACTGCCCTATACAGAGCTACCATTTCATATTTTTGATGCTGCATTCTTACTGTACGTTTTCAGTGTTTAGATGAACAAGTACTTGCCACTGTGTTGCAGTTGTCTGTGGTGTTTAGCATGGTATTGTGTGTACAGGTTTGTGGCCTAGGAGCAATAGGCTCTACCATATAGCCTAAGTGTGTAGTAGGCTGTACCATCTAAGACTGCATAAGTACACTCTAGGATGTTCGCACGAGAACTAAATCAAACAAGGACACATTTCTCAGAAGTATTGTCATTAAGTAACACATGACTGTTTATACATACACATAGGCATAGGCATATAGAAAAAACAAATGTAACTGAAATGGGATCTGGCAATGTGCAGAAACCAAGGCAGCTTTTCTCTGGGTCTCTCTCACAGGAGTCAGCATCCCTTTGCACATGGGATCCAACATGCTTCTCTGCGTATATGATTCGTCTTCTATCATGGGCCATCATTAGTCCTAGCTTAGAGTACATTAATAAAATCATGGCCTTTAATAGGTGGGAGTCACATCAAGTTTTACATTATCCAAGTGGCTGTGTGTGACACCCTATAAACAGTAGCAACAACCCCTGAGATCTCTGTATCTCTGTATCTTGCTTGTCTTTCTAGAGAGTTATAGCAGAAACACAAGGTTTGTAACCTATTTGCCAGAGTGTAACCATAAGCTCCCCTTTTTCCCATAACTAATGAGGTAGTGGTAAATTCAGAATAGGTCTATATATGCAGGTGTGTGTGTGTGTGTATATGTATATGTGTGTATATATGCGTATATGTGTGTGTGTATATATATATATGATATAGTGTTCTTTATACTCCTTGTGAGAGAATGTAATATATATCCACATATAGATAATATTGTGTATGATATTATATAATACATATGAACTGTATTGTATGTTTATATTTATTAAATATAATGCTTTTATATTATAGAAATATACATATATTTTTATGTTTTAAAAGTAAATATATAAATATAATTGTACAAATATGATGTGTAATATAAGTATTACATATTTTATTTATATGTAAGTTGTATTTTATTTTCATGTAAGTTATATATTACATATATGTAAATATTTGTGTACTGTATGTTTGCATATTTTATATTTACTATATGTAAAATTTATATATATAAATATACATATATTACATGTTTAAGGTATATTTCTATTATAGTACAAGTTTATATTAGAAATAAATATATACATATATTTCTATATTAGAAATTTATATATTATATGTATTACATGTATATGTTTTTATACATAATATGCCCATTATACATATTCTAGTATCTATTATATTTACATATTACATATTATTTAGTCTTTGTGTGAACATCCTAGAGTGTACTTACACAATCTTAGATGGTACAGCCATGTATATATACTCATATATATATGAGGTTCTCCAAAGTGTTTCCGGTAAAAACACTAGGTCACTGGCCATTGTGCTGTGCTAGGATTCATGACTAGAAGCTACACTAGTATCTTCCCTCAAGAGTTTAACATTAAAGATGCATGGACACACAATAATAAATATAGTGGTAATATTGTAACTTCTATGTTTCTTGCCTAGCCACACCAAATAATTAGTGTGGCAGCTGACTGCAGCCGGTGATAGAGACACAGACCGATAGAAAAAGCTGTAGGCTTTATTGAGCAGAGTGAAAGTACAAAGATTCCACAGCGTGGAAGGGATCCTGAACAGGTAGCCAGAGTTAGATTATAGAAATGCCTTCTAATTTCTTTAAGGTGGGAAATACCTGTGGTGGGAAAATGTTACCAAAGCAAGAAACAAAGACAGTTAACAATTTGCGGCATGTTTTAGATCTTGAGGAAAACTGGAATTGTAACTTAGGATTTATCTACTTTAGGACCTTGCCGCAGTATGGCAAAGGAGACAGAATATCACAGAACTTTACAAAGCATGTTTACAAGGAATTGGAATTGGGAGCATAGATAAGGTCTGCTGATCCCAGAAAAATGGACAGCTAACATTCCTTTTACTTTAGTTTTGTGGGAGGGGAAGGCGGAGAGGGAGAGAAGACACAGGAAAACTTACAGCAAAATTGTTCCTGTTCATAGCTTTCTTGGGGGAGAAAACACATGCACAAATCCTGGTGTTAGGAATAGTTTAAGCCTATATCTTCGGTATCATTCATCCAGGATTGAGGTAATTCCTGATGCAGGAAATCAGTGAGTTTCACAGCTTTCTGGGTCCCTACTGAATCCAGGAAGCCCAGCTGGCCCCTCCTTTCAGTCCCCCCTGTAAACAGGACCCTCCAACTGCTCTTGAGAACTGGGTGGCGGTCGTTCTGGCTACTTCCTGCTTGTTAGGGGCAAAGAAGGGACCCTGTAGTTGTGGTGTTCTTCAGAGGGGAACTTTCTAGGCCAGTCAAGGATCCAATGTGTCAATCCAGGTGTCCTCGGTAGAAGCTGTGATTTGAGCTCATTTGAGGTTCCATTTGTAAGGCCATTTGTAGCATGATGGCCTCGATCCTGGAGGAAACAAATTTGACACAGAGGTTAAAAATGCAAGGCCTAAAGGTGAGTAAAAATAGTATGGGTGTCACAGGACCTAGAAAGGGGAGTAGCCAAGGTATCCATAGGTTAAACATATTTCAGGGTTCAGAGTGATCAAACTCCTTTTTCCTACTTTTTTCCGTTCTCTTATTTATTTAAACTTTTCAGTAATGATTGCTGACTGGTTAATGAAATAGCAACATTCTTCTCCCAAGAAGATGAAGGTTCCTCTTCTTTTAGCTGTTAATAGGTCCAGGGATCTTTGGTTTTGGAGGACCACTGCAGCTAGAGAAGTAAGCTGGCTTTGTAGGGTCACTAGGGAGTTGGAAATTTGTTCCATGTCATCATTTAATTTTCGTGATAATTTATAATAGAATTGAGTGGAGGAGGTTATGCCTCCAATTCCAATAGGAGCCCACCTATTATTCTGGCTCCTACAATAAAAGAGACAATAAGGGCTCATATGTGGCAAGATTGTGTTATAAGGAGACTTTGTAACTCTTGTTCAGTGCATATGGACATGGGAGTTGCTATAAAGAAGAGAAAGCATAATTCTTTTGGAGTGCTATTTAGGCATCAACAGGCTGTGTTATTATAGATGAAAAAGATGCCTGAAGTTAGACAGGTGAAACCTGACATTACTGACATCCAGGAATGACATTGGGAGGTGTTTTTATTGAGAGTCATGCTGAAGTTCATGCATGTGAGATTTGAGGCCTCTGTGGCTGGTAAATTGGTGACTATGGGACCGATTAATTTGGTGGTGTTTAGGACTGGGATGGATAAGTTCCACTGTCTGGGGACAGGGACTGGGACATATGGCTGGAAACACAAGGGGAGACACATCCAATAGTTGGTTGGATTATCAGGAGAGGTCTCTTGTATTCTTGTAAGGGTGGTGTTAAACAGGCTCCAAGGAACAGTTTTATAACATTCTTTTCTCATGTAAGTATGAGTGGCAAAAGATGTGGCTGTTTGGAAGGGGCTACCCAATCTGCAAGAGTTTCTGATAGAATGCCAGTTGTCTCCTCCAGGGGAGGCACACTGACACGGGTGTGTGTTGTTGTTGGAGAAAGGGACACGAGAGGAATCATGAAGTGTTGTAAGTGAAATGGTCACAGGAAAGAGGAGGGAAAAAGGAGTGAATTGCTGTTACAAGGAAGGAAGATAGAAGAAACGTTGATGTGATTAAGATTTTTGTCCCACCCGGAGCTACAGTATATAATCCTACTGCAAAGAGTATAGTTAGTATACTGCTTAATAGTGTAACAAAACAGTAGAAGTCTTCCATTAAAGAGAGCAAGGAGAGAAGTTAAAGATCATGTTGGGTTTTTTTTTTTTTTTCCCCCCCCACTGATCCTCCTTTAGGTAAGGAGAAGTCCCTCTTTAGGATTAACTGCAGGGTTTTTTCTGGTCTGAGGTGTTCCTTTCCAAAATAGGAGATGCAGGTCCTCTTGTGGCGGCCAGGTGTATCGAAGCTGGTCTGGCTGACTTGTGACTCATGAGTTGATGATCCTGTAAGTTTCTCAGGAGGTGTCCAAGGTTTAATTTGGGTGTGGTGAATCCAGGATTCCATTCCGATCACTTTAACTGCAGTGGGGGTAGAGAGGATTACCAAGTATGGTTCCTCCCATAAGGGATCCATAGAAGGAGAGCTAGAGGGGAGAGACTTGACCAATACTAGATCTCCTGGTTGAAACAACTGTATTCCTTTTTCCCTGTCACACTTTTCAGGTAAAGTTTTAAGATTTTGTTGATATTTTGCCAGAGAAGTTATATCTTTTAGTAAATTGGCCTTTTCCTGATTGAGCAGGAGGTCATCTGTGAGAAAAGCCATCCATACAACATTTCATATGGACTGAGCCCCATTCTGTGAGGGGAGTTTCAGATTCTTAATAAGGCCATGGGCAACAGAGTGGGCCGAGCAAGATGAGTTTCTTGCTCTAGTTTTCTCAAATGCCTCTTGAGAGTTTCATTTGCCTTTTCAACTTTCCTTGAGGATTGTGCCCTCCAGGCACAGTGAAGTTGATATTGTATTCCTAGTGCCTTGGAAATTCCTTAAGTTGTTGTAGCTTTAAAAGCTGGACAGTTGTCACTCTGTAAGCTATGGGAAGTCCAAATCTAGGAATTATTTCATGAACTAAGACTTTAACCACTTCTTGGACCTTCTCTATTCTACAAGGGAAGGCTCCTACTCAATTTGTAAAGGTATCAACCCAGACCAATAAGTATTGAAATTCTCTTGGGTTTGGCATATGGGTAAAATCTAACTGCCAGTCCTCTCTGGGATAATGTCCTGTTCTTTGTCCTCCTGGAGAGGCCTTACAGTGGGCCAAGGGGTTGTTCTTTTGGCACATTTCACAGGCTTTGACTACTTGCCTGATGGTTTTGAGGAGGTTTGGCCCTGTAAATAGAGACGTGGTCATGTTATGGGTACTTTCAATAACAGTATGAAAAGTTTGGTGGAAGGTTTTAAGCATTTTCCAGTGGCTGGCTTCAGGTATGAGCACCTTTCCTTCCTATGTTATTAGCCACCCCGATGGGAGAAAACTATGTCCTTGTGAAAGTCCCCATTCTATTTCAGTTGGAGAGTACTGGGGCTTAACCTCCTGGAGGGAGGTTTCTCCATACCAGGTGTCCTTCCTTGGGCATTTCTGAAGGAAACTCCTGCCTGGCAGCAATTTTGGCCTCAGACTCTGTTTGGCACTTTCCTTCTGCTTCTTCTCCTTCACCTTTCTGATGGCCCCAGCAGTGTAAAACTGCCACCTCTTTAGGTTTTTGCACTGTGTGCATTAATTCCATGATTTATCTGTGGTATTTAATAGGTGTTCCTCTGGAGGTTAAGAACTCTCTTTCTTTCCATATTGCAGCATGTGCATGTAAGACTAGAAAAGCATACTTGCTATCTGTGTATACATTTATGCTTTCTTCTTCTCCCAGTTCTAAGGCTCAGATTAGCACAATGAATTCTGCTAACTGAGCACTGGTCCCTAGAGGAAGAAGTTTATTTTCAAGTACTGCTGTATCACTAACTGTGGCATAGCCTGCCTTTTGTACCCAATTTTCTACAAATGAACTTCCATCAGAGTACAGATTAAGGTCAGGGTCAGTTAAGGGGACTTCTAAGAGATCTTTTCGGGTGGCAAAAGTATGAGCTAAAATTTGTTGGCAGTCATACTCAATTGGCTCCTCACCCTCTGGGAGAAAAGTGGCAGGATTGAGGGCCACACACATGCATATTTGAAATACTGGTACTCAAGTAGTAGTGCCTGGTATTTAAGTAGTCCATTATCCGACAGCCACAGACTTCGTTTAGCATTTAATATACCATTTACATCATGAGTGGTCCAGAAAGTGAGATCTTTTCCTTGTATTATTTTAACAGCCTCTGACACTAAGATGGCTACTGCTGCAACCACCCATAAACAGTGAGGCCAGCCTTTGACTACTACATCAATTTCTTTACTTAGGTATGCCACTGGTTGTGGGGCTGTACCAGGAGTCTGAGTAAGAACTCCAAGAGCTATTCCTACTCTTTCAGTGACATATAAAGATAAATTTTGTCCTGGGGGATGCTCAGGGCTGGAGCTTGTACCAGGGTCTGCTTTAAAGTTTTGAAGGCTGTTTCCACCTCCAGTTCCCATTCTACTAGGTGGGTATTTGCCTTCTGATTCTCCTTTATCAGGGTATAGAGTGGCCTGGCCATTTCACTCTATCCAGGAATTCACAGTTGGCAAAAGTCAGTGATTCCAAGGAACCCCCCTCAACTTTTTCAAAGTCTTAGGGTGAGGATAGGCCAGTATAAGATAAATACACTCTTTGCTGAGGACTCTAGTTCATTTGGCCAGGATTAGGCCTAGATACTTAACTTGTTGTAGACAGAGCTGGGCCTTTGTCCTAGATGTTTTGTGCCCTTGATTAGCTAGAAAGTTTAAGAGGTCTAGAGTAACCTGCTAACATGTGGCTTCCAAACTCATAGCCAGAAGTATGTCATCCACGTATTGAAAGGAACAGAGTGCCTGGACTTGAGAATAGGCCTAGGTCCCGGGCCAGTGCCTGCCCAAACAGATGAGGGCTATCTCTAAACCCTTGGGATAAGACTGTCCACATAAGCTGGGACGTGTGCTCTGTATAATCCTCAAAGGCAAAGAGGAACTGGGAGTCAGAGTGCAGAAGAAGGCATCTTTGAGGTCCAGAACAGTGAACCATTCTGCTTTTTCTGGTATCTGAGAGAGCAGTGTATAGGGGTTGGGTACAGCTGGATATAAAGTAATTACTTCTTCATTGATGATTCTGAGGTCTTGCACTAGTCTCCACTGACCATTTGGTTTTTGTATTCCTAGGATTGGGGTGTTGCAATGACTGCTACATTTTCTTACTAAGCCTTGAGCTTTTAACTGTCTAAAAATATCTTGTAATCCTTTGTGAGCTTCAGGCCTTAAGGGATATTGACTTTGATAAGGAAAAGAGGTGGGGTCTTTTAGCCTGATTTTAACTGGATGGGCATTCTTTGCCCTTCTGAATTGTCCATCCAAGGACCAGACTTCAGAGTTGACTCATTCTTCAAGTAGGGGACAACAAAGGGGTAATTTGTTTCCCATATTCATGTAGATAATAGCCCCAGCTTTGGCTAATATGTCCCTCCCTAATAAAGGTGTGGGACTTTCAGGCATAACAAGAAAGGCATGTGAAAAGAGCAAAGTGTCCCAATTATAGCTGAGGAGGTGAGAGAAATGCCTGGTTACAAGCTATCCTAAGATTCCTCGGATAGTAACAGACTTTGCAGACAGTCGTCTGGGGCAGGTGATTAAAATTGAGAAGGCAGGGCCAGTGTCTAGGAGGGAGTCCACTTCCTGGCCCTCAATGTTCAAAGTTACCTGGGGCTCTTTGAGGGTGATGGCCTGAGCTGTCGCTTGCCCTGGCACCCTCAATCCTGTTGCTGAATCACCTGAGTGGGTGCTTCTGGCCCAGAGGGCCTTCATCCTCTGGGGCAGTGTGACTTCCAGCGATTACCTTGGCATCTTGGACATGGGTAAGGGGGCAGCAACTGGCCTACTCCTCTTTTGGTTCCCTCTGAGCTGCCAAGGTCTGCCTGTCTGAGGGCCATGACTAAGGCTGGAGACTTTCTCTTATATCTCTTTTCCCTTTTGGCATGTTCCTCTTGGTCCCTATTATAGAACACTGAGGTTGCCAAGTTCAATAATGCCTCCAAATTTTGTTCTGGGCCTAAGGCAGACTTTTGGAGTTTTTTCCTAATGTCAGTCACTGACTGGGTGATAAATTTATCCTTTATGATAAGTTGGCTTTCCATGGAATCCAGAGCTAAGGAGGTGTGCTTTCTTAGGGTCTCCTTTAACCTTTGTAGAAAAGTTGAGGGGTTTTCCTCTTTTCCTTGCACAACTGTGGATAGCATTGAGTAGTTCATAGGCTTTTTCCTAGTTTTCCTCAACTCTTCCAAAATGCAAATTAGCAAATGCCTGTGGCTCCAGTCTCCAGGATCTGAGTCAGTATCTCAGTGAGGGTTTACAGTAGGGACTGCCTTTTGCCCTGTGGGGAATTTTTCCCTCACCTTCTGGGCCATTTGATCATTTACCTGGCTAAGGTACCACAGATCCCAAATTGCCAGGTTGTTGTTAAAGCTTCTTGCTTTTCAGTAGGACATAATGTCTAATCAAGAAGTAAAATTATATCTCTCCATGTTAGATCAAAGGACTGCCTTAATCCTTGCAAGACATCTATATAGTTATCACGATCATCTGAGAATTTCCCTAAGTTTGACTTTATTTGTTTTAAGTCTGAGAGTGTGAAGAGACACGTACAAGGAAGGGCCCAAATTCCTCTCCTACTGCTTGTAAGGGACATAGTTTGGGTGCCTGGCTTGGGGAGTTTACATTCTCTTTACCACTTCAGTGGGGCAGGATGGAGGAGAGTCAGTGGGGGAAGAGAGTGGGGCTGAGGGAAGAGGCTGTGAGTATGGAGGTAACTGTGGGCCTTTGTCATTTTGGCAAAGCTTGTAGGCTTGGCACAGGGCAGTATTGTCATGAAGGGCAAAGAAAGCCTGTACATAAGGGACTATACTCTATTTATCTTCCTGTTCACAGAAAAGATCTAGCTGTAGAAGGGTATTATAATTAATACTTCCCTCAGGGGGCCAAGTTTTTCCATTTTGTAAGAAATTCCGTGGCCAGGCAGTGGTATAGAAGAAAATTAGCTGCTTCTTTTGTAAGGTTTCAGGGTTGAATTTGTCCCAGTTATTCAGGATACATCTTAAGGGGGTGTCCAGTTTTGAAGGTATGGAGCCCATCTGGAATTTTACACACAGAGATGCCCACACCCCTGGTTAGTACTGGGACTCTTCTTCTCTTAGGGTGTCCCCCAAGGGTCAGGTCCTATTGTGCTCAAAGCTCATGGCTGCATTTCCTGAGCCCTCCGTCTACCGGATTTAACCATGCTTACCAGCAGGATGGAAACTTCCTTTGCCCCTGCCATGCACCCATTGACCACTAAATGGGGCACAAGGACTGTTGGATTTATTGTGGTCCTTCCTCCAACACATCCTACCTTTTCCAGGGTGACAAGGCCTGGGTCGGGGCACCACTGATGCTTGCATGCTAAAGCCCAATTTATGTGGGCCTGGTCATCAAAACTGTCCTTCAAGGAGAAATCTCTGAATTAGCCACAGGAGGCTTAAGAAGCTTTAAGGGCGTGGTGGATGTCCTCTAGGCCAGGGCCGAGAGAACAGCTGCTGTACTCTAGCCTTCTGTCCCCACTTGCCATCAAAGTAGTAAGCCCCCCTTTCAAGGTGGTACTAGTATCACGTGTCCAAACTGACAGTATATTCACCCTTCCATTACCAATTATTGAATGGTTGAAACAACCATTCAACAACTCTAAGACTTTGCCTATGCACCACAGATTGTCCTTGAGTGGCCCCAGGTAGGTGAAAGTCTATCTGGGGAGCAATGGTGGAAGTGCCCTAAGGCTTCTACTATCCACATGAAAATTACAGACCTGTCTTTAAATTGTCCTGATGTGGGTGACCATACACTATGATGGGGGACTGGCCTTTCAAAGTGGCCATCAAATGGTGACACCTGCCTAAATCCCAGAGGGCAACATGAACAGAGGTCTTCTGGGCACCACCCCAAGAATTTAAGACTTCTAAATAGGGAATCTTGATCCTGCCTAGCAGGAATAATCTACTTGTGAGATGAGGAAAGAAGTTTAGCCATTGGACATAAGGACCCAGGAGGCAGGAGTCAGAAGATGTCTCATGCTCAGTAACCTCTGCAGGGGTAGACTCTGGTGGGACCATGGTCTCAACCAGGGTATCTGGAGACTAAGATGTTCACTGAGCACTCCCAGTTGTACTTTGGGACCACCATGGAAAGCAAAACTGGGAACAAATTCTCCCAACCCCAAAGAGTCGTGGGTTGTTAGAGAGCCCTTTTCCAGACAGCCTGACATCCGTGTCTTTAGTCCAGTGGCCATGCTAATTGCCTCTAAGTGGCCAACTGGTTTTTATCCTCCTAATTCTAATGAAGGATACAACAGAATAGCAAGAGAAGTAGGTCCAATCATACCCACCACCTGAAGATCTAGGTGCTTTTCCTGGAGCCTCCTGGCTGGCTCACCGAAATGTCACAGCTAAGGTTGTTGCCTAGCCATGCCAAAGAATTGGTGTGGTGGCTGAACCTGGGCAAGTGATAGTGACATGGCCCGATGGAGAGAAAAAGCTGTACATTTTGTTGAGCAGAGTGAAAGTACAAAGCTTCCACAGCATGGAAGGGGTCCCAAATGTGTAGCCAGAATTAGAGTATATGAATGCCTTTTAAACTCCATAAGGTGGAAAATATATGCAACTTAGGTTTTATCTACTTTATGACCTTGCCACAGCATGGCAAAGGAGACAGGATTTTACAGGATTTTACAAGTATGTTTACAAGGAATTGGAATTGAGAGCATAGATAAGGTCTGCTGGTCACAGAAAAGTGGACAGCTAACATTCCTTTTACTTTAGTTTTGGGAGAGGGGGAAGGCAGAGAGGGAGAGAGGACACAGGAAAACTTAGAGCAAAATTGTTCCTGTTTATAGCTTTCTTGGGGAAGAAAACACATGCACAAATCCTGGTGTTAGGAATAGTTTAAGCATGTATCTTCAATACTATCCATCCAGGATGGAAATAATTCCTAATGCAGGAAATCAGTGAGTTTCACAGCTTTCTGAGCCCCTACTCAACCCAGGAAACCTAGCTAGCTTCTCCAGTCAATATTGCAAGTTATTACATTAAAAACGTAATTATCTGAACAAAGCTTTATGAATGACAGTGCTTAACAAGGTGGCAGTGAAAAAGTGAAGATAAAGAAGACAGGGTTTCAAGAACTGTATACCTACTTTGCAGCCATGTCAATAAACCAGTTGTGATCAGAATGACAATTCAGAGAAAGAGGAGTATTCTGTTTAAATTGTCTCTGAGCTTGAGGAATAAGAAGTATAAAACATAGGAGAGACTGATTGCATGGAAATATAGTGGAAACAAATTGTGGATGAGAGTTTGCATCCACAGAAGCTAGTGATGGGATGGGAATTCAAGGAACTCCTAGTGAAATGCTCAAACATTTTCAGGGACATAAGAGAAAATTCCTGGAAAGTTTACAGAATTGGAAAAAGCACAGGCAGTACAGTCTCATTGTGAAAATAATTGCAGCTAAGTTATAATGGATGTTTAGACTATATCACATTTGGCACCAGCTATTTATGCTCATTTCATAATTTATCAGTGCATCAGTTGTACCAGGCAGATAATAATATTCAGCTGCTTTCCCAGAGTCTGAAATCATCTGGACACATTCCAAGGGTGACAGATGGCAGACTTGCTAGGGGACAACTGTCTTCTTCCCTCTCCCATAGAAACCTTTCAAATTCTAGCACGTGTAAAAGAGGAAGCCATTTCCTCAAAGCACCATTTTTTCTTTGCTTATTTCCCCTACCAAACTTCTTCCTTTGATTTTAAGTCCAACTGCTGTCCTTTCAAAGAATCAAAATCAGCAGCAATGCTGTTACTTAACAGCAAAAGTTACTCAAATTCTGAATTAATAAGTGCCATTTGGAAATTTAGCTGCAGAAACTCAAAAAATGAAACTAGAGAAACCCATAACATAATAGGGGATTTGACAAACTTCTCTAGGGAACTGATAAAATAACTAGACAAAAAATCAGTAGAAGGTTATAAATATTTAAAATTGGAATACATGATTAGTAAACTAGTCTTGTAATCTATAAAACCTTACATCCACGGTGTAAAATACACATTCTTTAGAACATGTGAAATAATAACTGTGGAAGGAAAATATCTGGGGGCTCCAAAATCACTAATCTAAATGGAAAAGTCAAGCTGGGAACTGCTTAGGGCAAATCTGCCTCCCCTTCTATTCAAAGTCTTCCCTCTGTTTACTGAGATAAATGCATATCTGATTTTCTCCTTTAAAGAGGCTAATCGGAAACTCAAAAGAATGCAACCATTTATCACCTATCTACTTCCAACCTAGAAGACCCCTCCCAACTTGAACCCTTCTAGGCTGAACCAATGTTTATCTTACATATATGTTGATTGATGTCTCCCATCTCCTTACAGTGTGTAAAACCAAACTGTACTCTGACCAACTTGGGCATATGTCCATGTGTCCATATAGAAGACCACATGAACAGGCTTCGTGTGAGCAACAAGTCTGTTTATTCAGTTGGGTGCAAGTGGGCTGAGTCTGAAAAGAAAGTCAGAGAAGGGAGATAGGAGAGGAGAAGCTTTATAGGGCTTGGGTAGGCAGTGGAAAGTTAGAGTTAAAGGTGGTTGTCTGTTTTCAGTAGGGGAGGGGGTCACATGGTTCCTGGTGGAGAGATGATGAGACTCATTGTCCAGGAGAAGAATGTCACAGGATCAATTGATCAGTTTGGGCAAGGCAGAAACAAGTCATAATGGTGGAATGTCATAAGTTGGTGGAATGTCATGAGGTCGGTCAATCAGTTAGGGCATGTTAGAATCTTGCTCAAGATTCTACTTCGGGATGGGGCCACCGCCAGAGACCACCCGACACGGAGATCACAGCAAAGAGCACACTTTATTACTAGCGCGCTAGGGTCTCCAGCACAAGAGGCCGAGAGACCCCGAACGGCTGTTTTCACACAGTTTATATAGGCAAAAACCACACATCAAAACAAGGGAGGGGTTACACAGCAATTAGCGGGAGGTTACAAATTCAAACAAGGGGGGGATACACACATTTGATTGGGTCACATATTAAGGCGCGAGGATTGGGAGTAACTGATTGGTTCTTAATTATGGCCTGAGCCAGCTGTCTCACTCTGGTTGGTCAGGGGGCTTACAGGTGGCGGGCAGTATTTCCTGGAAATGTTTTTCTGTTTTTAGTTCCCGGAACAGGGGAGGGGGACCGGGACTCCCTGCCCTGCCCTGGGCTTCTGGTGCCCTTGATAGCCATCGACACACCCTGACTCCTGACCATCAGGTGTTTTTCAAGTGGCCATCTGGTGTTTTTCTCTAAGAGACTAGCTGGTGTTTTTCCTTAAGAGACTGTCTAGCGTTTTTCTCTAGGGTCTCTCATTCCCTCCTCTTTTTGTGACTTAGAGGCTCAATCTTGAGTCTCTTCGTCAGTTTTGATGGCCTGGTACCGCTGAGCCAGGACCATAGCCTGCACTATGTTTAACTTACTCTGAATAAAAGCCATCAAGCGGTTAAAAATGCAAGGTCCAAAAGTTAAAATGACTAGAAGCAAGATTAGGGGTCCTAAGATAGTGGAAATGAGAGTGCTAAACCAGGGGGATTGGTTATACCAAGATTCAAACCAGCTTTGTTGGGATTCTCTTTCTTTTTGTCTATCATCTAGTCTGTTTCTAAGTTTTGCCATAGAGTCTTTAACTACTCCTGAATGATCAGCATAAAAGCAACACTGTTCTTTAAGGGCTGCACAAAGGCCGCCCTCTTTCAGAAAAATTATGTCCAGTCCCCGTCGATTTTGGAGTACTACTTCAGACAGGGAGGTTAAAGATTCTTCAAGTTTGGTAATGGAGTGTTCTATGGCCCTGAGGTCTTCATCTACAGCTGCCCTGAGTTGTTGCATTTGATAACTGCCGGGCACTAATGCTGCGGTGCCTGTCCCGACCCCAGCCGCTACTCCTAATCCTAACATAACAGCTAGGGTGAGGGAAACAGGCTCTCTCTTTATTCTAGCAGTTAGGTATTTTTGCTGAAACTGGGACTCAAAAGACTCTCCAGTTTGATAATAAACTCGGGGCACAATTTGGACTAATATACAATAGTCCTCACCGTCCTTGAAGACAGCTGCGGACACACAAGGGGTGAGCCCAGTCTTGCAAGCCCACCAGTCTGGCCCAGAGGGTATTAGATAGTGACTAGTTCTGGGCACTGCCAGGGTTCTATTACAAAGATGCTGATGACTAGGGGGCACCCGGCCTATACAAGTTCCCGACCCTGACACTTCTGCTAGGGTAAGTTTCTTATGCTGGTCCCATGCACACCCAGAATGGCTAGTGGAGTTAGTAAGATTACCAATAGAGGCAATACCTTCATAGTAAGGGGGGCTCGCGGCCAGGCAGAGCCAACAGGAGGTGGTGAATTCGGGCTTTGTCTGGTTCAGGGCGAGGTAGGCGCCTTTGATGAGGTTGAAGAGCCTATTGGTTACTTCCGGGTCGGGAGGCCGGTGGGGGGTCCCCGGGAGCGCCGAGGGGGAGGAGTTGGTCGACGAAGGGGACAGGGAGGAGTTGGATGACAGAGTGGAGTTGGACGACGAAAGAGACGGGGTAGGGGCCGGGGAAGTGGTGGTAGTGGTGGTTGGGACTTTTTGCCGACTCCCTGACTGAGGAGGTGCTCTCCCTGTTAGAACCGGGTTTGGCCCTACCGGGACTGAGGCTGAGACCGGGTTAACTAATAGCCTAATTTGGATAGGGAGCCCAGATGCTGGAGTTTGGTATAAATTTAGGCCCCAAATTAGTCCAGTTGTCCAGCGGGGGTCAGTTTTTGCGGCCTCCTCAAATTTGACACGGATTAAGTTACAAGTGGCCGAATACCTGGTCCTAGTACAGGGCTGGACATAGGACATGGTCACATACCAGGGTTGGGTTTCCCATTTCCATTCTCCATCATTAGTAGTTACACATGACCAACTTGCACAGTATAGGGACATTATTTCACCACAGGTCTTTTTCATAGGCCCCGTCCGGAATCCAGGGCAGGCATAAAACCCGTTTCTACTTAGGGAGACTCTCCTTGCTCGTTTTCTCCACTCGCCATCCTCCATTTCATCGATCATGGCTATTTTGTCAAGATTAAAGTACAAGTCAGGGAACCAGGTATTTAAAGGGGCTACATGTGAAGTCTCGTTGAGGACTTCATGGGTTTCAAAGTTAGTTATTTGCCAAGTCAAGCGATAGGGCTGGTGGGGGTTACTGCTGCTGGTAACACAGGGAAGCAAAAGCAAAAGGGCTAACAGTAGGTGGGAGGTTAGGCACGAGAGAGTCTTATCTTGAGGGGGTCGTCGGAGCGGCGAAGTTTCCATTTCTCAGGCGATGCTGATCCTGACGCCTTCGGAGCAGCTTTCACGTGGGATGCGTGGATCCAGGCGGCGACCCCATCAACTTTCACAGCAGTGGGTGTGGTGAGAAGAACGATGTATGGTCCCTTCCACCGGGGTTCTAGTCCTTGGGAGCAGTGTCGTCTGACATAGACGGAGTCTCCCACTTGGAATGGGTGACTGGTGTGTGGGTGGCCCGGCTGGTAAAGTTCTGCCAAAGGAGCCCAAATTTGGGCTTGCACTGCCTGTAGTCCTTTTAGCCGAGCCTGCAAGTCAGTCTCAGGGTTAGAGGGGGAGAAAGAATCAAGCAAGGTTGACAAGGGAGGTGGTCCTCCGTAGAGGATTTCATAAGGGGTGAGCCCAAAGCGATTAGGCGTGTTTCGGGCCCTTAAGAGAGCTAAGGATAGGAGGCATCTCCAATCTTTTAAGCCAGTCTCTAAGGTCAATTTTGTCAAGGTCTCTTTAATAGTTCTATTCATCCGTTCTACCTGCCCTGAACTCTGGGGCCTGTATGCACAATGAAGTTTCCAATTAATCCCCAGTATCCTGGCAAGTCCCTGACTTACCTGGGAGACGAAGGCTGGCCCATTGTCTGACCCGATTACCTTGGGAAGTCCAAATCTGGGGAAAATTTCTTCTAATATCTTCTTGGCCACTATGTGGGCCGTTTCTTGACGGGTGGGGTAGGCTTCTACCCATCCTGAAAATGTATCTACAAACACTAATAAATACTTATATCCAGCATGGTGAGGCTTTCTTTCAGTAAAGTCTACTTCCCAATAGGTCCCAGGGCGGTTGCCCCGTGCCCTTGTCCCCGCTGGGACTCGCGTAGCCCCGGCGTTTACTTGTTGGCAGGCCTTGCAAGCGAGCGTTACTTGCTACAGGAGGGCGCCGACCCTGGGGATTAGGAAGTCAGTCTTTTCAATGAGCAGTTTTAGCTTCTTACTACTTAAATGTGTCCAAGAGTGCATCTGCTGCAGCATGGCCTTGGCCTCTTTTTGTGGGAGGACTGTCTTCCCGTCTTTTTCCCAATTTTTAGTCTCTGGGTTTTCTGTGGCTCCTAAGGCTACTGCTTCTTCCCGGTCCTCTGGTGTATAGATATAGCTTGTGGAAGGGGGTACCTGGTCAGCCTCTTTGGTTCCTGAAACTAAAGTCAATGTCTCTACTCTAGCGGCCTGCTTGGCCGCCTGGTCAGCTTGCCTGTTACCCTGGGCGACAGGGTCTTGCCCTTTTTGATGTCCAGGACAATGGATTATGGCCACCTTCTTAGGGAGGAAAAGGGCCTTTAATAAGGCGATTATTTCGGCCTTATTCTTGATTTCCTTTCCTTCTGATGTCAGGAGACCTCGTCTCTCGTAAATGCTCCCATGGGTGTGGGCTGTGGCAAAGGCATACCGACTGTCTGTGTAGATGTTAGCCTTTTTCCCCTGTGATAGCTCTAAGGCCTTTGTCAAAGCTATCAGTTCAGCCTTTTGAGCAGACGTGCCAGGAGGCAGTGCTTGCGCCCATACTGTGGCATGTCCATCCACTACCACCGCCCCCGCCCTCCGGGTACCTGCGTCCATGAAGCTGCTACCGTCTGTGTACCAAGTGTGGTCCGCGTCTGGGAGTTCGTAGTCCTGGAGGTCTTCTCGAGTTCCGTGGGTCTCCGCTAGCACTTGCCGGCAGTCGTGGGAGCTCAGCGGGACCTCCGGTACAGGTAGCAAGGTGGCAGGATTCAGAGTGACTGGAGGGCCAAAGCTGACACGGTCCGTGTCTAGTAGGAGGGCTTGGTAGTGGGTTAGGCGGGCGTTGGTGATCCAACGGTCCGGGGGCTGCCGCACTATGGCCTCCAAGGCATGCGGGGTAATGTCAGTCAGTGGTTGCCCAAGGGTTAACTTAGCAGAGTCTTTGACTAGCATAGCGGTGGCTGCCATGATGCGGAGGCAAGGAGGCCATCCAGCCGCCACAGGGTCCAGTTTCTTAGATAAGTAGGCTACCGGTCTCTTCCAGGGCCCCAGTTTTTGAGTCAAGACTCCTTTGGCTATCCCCTGCCTCTCGTCTACATAGAGGGTGAAAGGCTTGGATGTGTCAGGTAGCCCGAGGGCTGGGGCAGAGAGGAGCGCCTTCTTTAAAGCCTCGAAGGCCTGCTGGTGTTCTTCCGACCAGGTAAAGGGGTTGCTCCCTTTAGTGAGGGCATAAAGAGGGGCTGCCAACTCAGCAAAACCAGGTATCCACAGGCGGCAGAACCCGGCAGTCCCTAGGAACTCACGCACCTCCTTGGGACTCCGGGGCGGTGGAATGCTGGCTACAGTCTCTATTCGCCCAGGGGTGAGCCACCTCTTTCCTTCACTTAGGATGTACCCCAGGTAGGTTACCTTAGTCTGGCAGATTTGTGCTTTCTTGGCAGATGCTCGGTATCCTTTCTCTCCGAGCTCCTGGAGCAGGTGTCTGGTGCCCTGCAGGCAGGCTTCCTTGGTGGGGGCGGCCAGGAGGAGGTCATCTACATACTGGAGCAGAGTTAAATCTGGGTGCTGGGTGCGAAAATTAGTCAAGTCTCGGTGAAGAGCCTCATCAAAGAGGGTAGGAGAGTTCTTGAACCCTTGGGGAAGCCGAGTCCAAGTTAATTGGCCCGAGATCCCCTTCTCTGGGTCTCTCCATTCAAAGGCAAAGAGTCCCTGGCTTTGGGGAGCCAGGGGCAAGCAAAAGAATGCATCTTTCAGGTCTAGCACCGTATACCAGTTGTGATCTGGCCTTAAGGTACTCAGCAGGTTGTAAGGGTTGGGGACTGTGGGATGTATGTCCATGGTTCTCTTATTAATTTCTCTCAAGTCCTGGACGGGCCTATAATCTTGGGTACCAGGTTTCTTTACCGGGAGGAGCGGCGTGTTCCAAGGTGAGCGGCATGGCCGCAAGACTCCTAATTCCAGAAATTTATCAATATGCTGCCGGATGCCCATACGGGCTTCTTGGCTCATGGGGTATTGCTTAATGGACATGGCACTGCAGTGGGTTTGAGGTCAACTATAATCGGAGCTTGAAATTTAGCCAGTCCAAGTCCCCCTGTCTCTGCCCAAGCCTGGGGAAATTCTTGCAGCCAATTATCAGAAGGGCTGGTGGGGATAGGAGTCTCAAAAAGCCGGTACTCATCTTGCAAGGATACGGTCCGAATTTGGATAGGCTGGCCATCCTCATTTAGCACCTGGGCCCCTCTCTCCGAGAAACGTATCTGGGCTCCGAGCTTGGTCAACAGATCCTGCCCCAGAAGGGGATATGGGCATTCAGGTACTACTAAGAAAGAATGAGTCACCATACCTTTTCCAAGGTTTACTGTTCGGTGGGTCATCCACTTGTGCAGCTTTCCTCCTGTTGCTCCTTGGACCCAAGAGGTGCGGGATGAAAGAGGCCCGTCTGCTTTTGTCAAAACTGAATGCTGGGCCCCGGTGTCTACTAGAAAGGTGGTGGGGCGCCCCCCTGTAGAAAGGGTTAGCCGGGGCTCGGGGGGGGGGGCTTCGGAGCCCTGACGCCTCTAATCACTGTCCTCTCCCAGGGTCAGGACAGGAGTGGGCTTCTTCCGGTCCTTAGGACGTTTAGGACATTCCTTGACCCAATGTCCTCATTCCTTGCAATAGGCACATTGGTCTTTATCCACCTTCGGGCGCCTTCGTTCTCCCCCCTCTCTCCCTGGCCCTGGCCCTTTCCCTGTCACTACTGCTGCCAGGATTTTAGTCAAATGCCTGTCTCTCTTACGATCTCGTCGATCTTCTCGTTCCTCCTGTTCCTTTGCTAGCCTAGCTTCTTTCTCCTCAATAGTCTCTCTTTTATTATAAACTTTTTCTGCCTCTCTAACTAGTTCTTGCAGCCCATAGGTCTGGATCCCGTCCAATCTTTGGAGCTTACTCTTTATGTCTAGTGCTGCCTGATCTATGAATGACATTGCCACGGTGGCCTTGTGCTCTGGAGCCTCGGGGTTAAATGGAGTGTACATCCGGAACCCCTCTAAGAGCCTTTCCATGAAGGCCGCCGTGCTTTCATTCTTTCCCTGAGTAATAGTTCTTACCTTAGCCAAATTGGTGGGGCGCTTTCCGGCCCCTTTGAGACCTGCCAACAGAGCCTGGCGATAGATTCGGAGACTCTCCCTACCTGTTGCAGTTTCATAGTCCCAGTCCGGGCGGGTGAGGGGAAATCCCTCATCTATCTCATTAGGGAGTTGGGTCGGGAATCCTCCTGGCCCCAGCACATTTTTGCGGGCCTCGAGGAGGACTCACTGTCTCTCTTCTGTGGTCAGAAGAACCTGTAAGAGCTGTTGGCAGTCATCCCAGGTGGGTTGGTGAGTGAGGAGAATGGACTCTATCAGAGAGGTCAGAGCCTGCGGGTCTTGGGAGAAAGGGGGGTTATGGGTCTTCCAATTGTAGAGATCTGAGGCCGAAAAGGGCCAATACTGGACCGTGCGGTTCACGGTGCGGAGGCGAAAGAGAGAAGACTGCCAGGTGGGCTGGTCACCGGAGTCCTTGGCCCGCCGTAAGCGGAGGCGGGGTGTCTGAGGCGGGGTCTGAGGGGTGAGTTCAGGTGGAGCCGGAGAAAGGGATGGGTACAGAGAGGGGGTGGAAGAAGAGGAGGTCGGTGCCGAAGAAGGGGAGGTTGGAGAAAGAGTAGGAGCCGAAGGGGTGGAAGAAGGGGCAGGGGACAACATGGGGGCTGAGGGTGTGGAGTAGGGAGGGGGGTTGAGGAGAGGGTTGTGAGGCGGAGGAGGGAGAGGGTCTAGAAGGAGGAGGTCCCTCTGACCCTCATCCGGGAGAACAGGTTTCAGGGGGACCGAGGTCAGGTTTCGGGGGGCTTTCAAGGCGAGGAAGGTCGACTGGGAAGGAGGAGCTGAGGAGATGAAGGGCTTCACCCAAGAGGGTGGATCCCGAACCAGGTCTACCGAGGTGATGATATAGGCCACCTGGTCAGGGCGGCCTCGTGGCCCTGGATCCATCACTTTTGCCTTAACCTGTAAGATAATTGAGAGGTCAAAAGTTCCATCCTGGGGCCACCCTACACCGAGGATGGGCCATTCGGAAGAGCAAAAGGTTTTCCATCGCCCTTTGCGAATTTCAACAGAAAGATTGTGGGCTCGAGCCTTTACGTCAGGAAAGTGAGTCAGAGTCAGAGAGAGAGGAGTCGTCAGTGTCTGTCCCATAGTCAAGCCCAAGTCAATTTCTAACACACAGACAAACAGGACAACAGCAAAAACAGTGACTGCACACACACACAGAAGCCGCGTGGCGAGAGAACGGCGCCACAATTCCACGAAGGATTCAGATGGCCGGGAGAACCGGCCTACAGAGGTGAGGAGACTGACGGTATCGTCAGTTCTCCTCCAGACAACCGCCAGAGTGGTTCAGATGGCCGGGAGAACCGGCCTACAGATGGCAGGAAAAACCCGCCTACAGAGGTGAGAAGACCGACGGGATCGTCAGTTTTCCTCCAGACTACCACCAGGGCGTCCCCCGGGGCGTAAGTGGGAAGGTGCCGGGCATGTCTACCCCCCTTCCACACTTATACAGACTGAGCACCAGTACTCTTCAGATGGCAGGAAGAACCCGCCTGCAGATTTAGCCAGCTACAAAAATACACAAGTCAAGCAGACAAACAGAACAAAACGAAAGTACCTGCGCAGGAGGTTTGGACGTCCGTCGTTGGCCCGGGCCGAGCGGGTCTTCACCATGCGGGTCGTGGGGGTGTCGTCAGGCAGTGACCAATCCCGGACGAGCCCCCAAATGTTAGAATCTTGCTCAAGATTCTACTTCGGGATGGGGCCGCCGCCAGAGACCACCCGACACGGAGATCACAGCAAAGAGCACACTTTATTACTAGCGCGCTAGGGTCTCCAGCACAAGAGGCCAAGAGACCCCGAACAGCTGTTTTCACACAGTTTATATAGGCAAAAACCACACATCAAAACAAGGGAGGGGTTACACAGCAATTAGCGGGAGGTTACAAATTCAAACAAGGGGAGGATACACACATTTGATTGGGTCACATATTAAGGCGCGAGGATTGGGAGTAACTGATTGGTTCTTAATTATGGCCTGAGCCAGCTGTCTCACTCTGGTTGGTCAGGGGGCTTACAGGTGGCGGGCAGTATTTCCTGGAAATGTTTTTCTGTTTTTAGTTCCCGGAACAGGGGAGGGGGACCGGGACTCCCTGCCCTGCCCTGGGCTTCTGGTGCCCTTGATAGCCATCGACACACCCTGACTCCTGACCATCAGGTGTTTTTCAAGTGGCCATCTGGTGTTTTTCTCTAAGAGACTAGCTGGTGTTTTTCCTTAAGAGACTGTCTAGCGTTTTTCTCTAGGGTCTCTCAGGCAGGAGCTGGCTGTTTCACCTCTCTTGTGGTTTTTCAGCTGCTCCAGACTTCTTGGCTCCTGCAGGCCATCTAGATGTATATGTGAAGGTCACAGAGGCTATAATGGCTGAGCTTTGGCTCAGAGACCTGACAAGACCGCCAAACAGACCACATCCTGGGCTGTAAAGCAAAGTTCAATAACTTCAACAACTCTTTTTCTCGGAACACAAAGTTTCACCACTAGAAAAAACCCTAAAATGTTTGAAATTAAGAAAGAACGTTCTAAGTAGTTCCTTTACCAACTGAAAATAAATATGGAAATGAGAAAATACTCAAAAATAACAAGGAAACTTTCATATGACACCTGGCAATTTTTTGGAGGCCATGAAAAATGGTGCTAAGCAAATTTAATTATTTTAAGTAAATTTGGCCCTACAACAACATAAAGATTAGGGACATGGATCCCCACTGACAATCAACAGTCTGCATTTAATTTCTGACTGCCCTGGAACTCTACTCTTAATAGCGTACTTTTGACCAGAAGCCTTATTGATAATACAAACAGCCAATAAACACATATTTTGTATGATCTATGCATTACATACTGCTATACTGTATTCTTACAATAAAGTAAGCTACAGAACAGAAAATGGTATTAAGAAAATCATAAGGAAGAGAAAATATATTTAGTAATTATTAAGTGGAAGTGGATCATCATAAAGGTCTTCATCTTCATTGTTTTCACATTGAGTAGGCTGAGGAAGAGGAAGATTAGGAAGAGAAAAAGGAGAAGAGGTTGTTCTTGCTGTCTCAGGGGTGTCAGAAGTAGAAGAAAATTCATGCATGTATGAACTCATGTGGTTCAAACCGATGCTTTTCAAGGGTGAACTTAGTCATGTAAAATTGAGTTTGGAAAATAAGTTTGTAGCAGAGGGATTAAAAAATGAGTCTTTCTGATATGTAGATGACATTCAATGGCATCCCACTGTATGAAAGGAGTGAATGTCAGTAAAAGACTGAGTCAGAATTTAACAATATCAGGGAAAAGCAAAGGAAATGGCAAACTGAGAATTAGCAATGGGTATAGTAGGAAAAGAAACACACACACAAGCAAGGCAGTGCATTGTCCTAAAGACCAGTATGCAGAAGTGACAAGTCATTTCAAGATAGAGACTGTGAATTGAAAATAGAATTCAACACTCTGACGTTATCAGTGACCTTTACATAACTTCTCAGAAAGGTAGTAGAAAATTTTGAATGGACATTATTAAAAGAGAATGGCAGGTGGAAAAAACAGGGGCATGGTGAGGAGACACAGCTATCATGGAGGAATTTTGCTGATATAGGAGCACAAAGAAAGGAGTGGGGTTGGTGCCACTATCTGACTGATAAAATGAGATTGTCTTAGCTCACTCAGGCTGTTTTAACAGAATACATTAGACTGGATAATTTGGAAACAACAGAAATTTATTTCTTACAGTTCTGGGGCCTGAGACGTCCAAGATGAAGACATGGCAGATTCAGTGACAACTTGCTTTCTGCCCCTCTTACTGTGTCCTCTCTTGGTGGAAGAGGCAAGGGAGCTCTATGAGGTGCCTTCTATAAGGATACTAATCCCATTCATGAGGATTCACCCTCATGATCTCATCACCACATGAAGCCCCCACCTCCAAATACCATTGTAATATGGTGTGGCTGTGTCCCTTCCCAAATCTCACCTTGAATGATAATGATCCCCACATGTTAAGGGCAGGACCAAGTGGAGATAACTGAATCATGGCAGTAGGTATTCCCCATGCTGTTCTTGTGATAGTGAATAAGTCTCATGAGAACTGATGGTTTTATAAAGGGGAGATCCCCTGCAGAAACTCTTTTTCCTGCCACCATATAAGATGTGCCTTTCTTCATGATTGTGAGCCTTACCCCCCAATCATGTGGAACTGTGAGTCAGTTAAAGCTCTTTCCTTTGTAAATTGCCTTGTCTTGGGTATTAGCAGCATAAGAAGGGACTAATACACATTGCATTGAGGTTTATGATTTCACCATAAACATTTCAGAAGACACAAAAATTCTTACCATAGCAAAGATCAAGATAATTTATTTTACAATTATAGAAAATATGACAAATGTATGTGTTTGTTGGATGGAAAGGTTTCACTAGGGCAAGAGCTAAGTAGCTGTATCCTTGAAAGGAAAAGGGAAGAGAGAATCTATTGCACAGATAAAGGGATTAGGTTTAGAGGAAAACATGTACCACTCACCCACATTAAGAAACTACAGGGAAGAGTGTGTAGGTTGAGATGTTGGTAGCTTGATGCATGTGCAGGTGGAAGCCCATGGAAGCTTGTATCTCATCCCTTCCCTACTCTTGATGAAAGAGAACTTAATCTCCCGATTAGCAGAGAAAAGTGTTGGAATTCCAGGAAAAGAAACTATAAAACATCTCTCAGAAGGAGTTAAAGTATTCATAGACTGGGAAAGTATAGCAACAGCTCCTGGAATCCCAACTTGGAGCTAACTAATCACAAATATAAAGTCTGAGCAGCTGGTATGCTTATTTGTGTGCACAGATGAAGGCCAATGGAGTGTAGGCGGAGTTTTATTTAGCCAGAATTGTGGTTACGACCCAGTATAAAAGAAAGCAAGAACGAAGCAAGAGATTCAGGGAATCCCCGTGGGAGTGATTGTGAGGTTTGGCAATGTGATTTCAGTGGGGAAATAGGAAAAAGAAAAGAAGATGCATTTCAGTAAAATGTAGTGGTGTGCTGCAAATACTTGAGTTATTAGAAAGGGGAAGTTGTGCTATTAAGATTATAGAGGAGTGGTACTTATTGGAACTTATAACACGTAAGAAATTACGTAAAATATAGAAAAATATATTGGAGGTAAGATTTTAGAGAATTTGAGAGGTGAGTGTGCTGAAAAATTACATGTATATATCCTAATATCAAGAATTAGGGCTTGGTGAAGTGGTTCACACCTGTAATCACAAGACTTTAGAAGGCTGAGGTGGTAGGATCACTTGTGGCCAGGAGTTTGAGAACATCCTGGGTAACATAGTAGACCCAGTTTCTACAAAATAATTAAAATAATTAGCTGGGCATCATGGTGCATGCCTGTATTCCCAGCTATTCCAGAGGTTGAGGCAGGATGATCACTTGCCCTCAGGTGTTCCAGGCTGTAGTGAGCCATAATTGCACCACTGTACTCCAGCCTGGGCCGTAGAATTAGATCCTGTCTCAAAAGAAAACAAAAAAGAATAACCTCACTAGGAGATGATGAAAATTAAGAAGGAGGAACAATGTTGAGAAATAATTGGGACTAAGTTGGGTGTCAGTATAGGAGGTTGATATAATTTGATATCATAAGATCATAAAACGATGAAATTGATAAAATCAGATGCCATGACATCCGAAGCTGGTTGGTTTAAGAAGCCAGAGGACAAATGATCTGAAGGTGGAAATTTGAACGAGGCAAACATGGAAGCTAATTCCAGCATTAAGAGTCCAAGGCTTTAAGGCATTTCTTCTTATGACCCCTCCACTTAACCCAGAATCTTAAATAACTGCAGGGGTGGTGATGTCCTTGAGGGAGGGTTTTAGAAGCAGTAGTAACAAGATCACCATAATTCCATGAAGCAATAAGAAAATTTCAGAGGTTGTATACAGGAAGGAGATGAATCATCAGATGGGTTCCATGGATTATTGGAGTCCAGGAGGTGAAGCGTGATGACCTGTAAGCTACTGCTATTGTATGACTGATAAACACAGAGAAATGGAATGCCAGGCCACAGTGGGAGCCAGGACATGAGTGCCGCAGGTTAGGGCTGTCTGCATTTCAAAAGTTTTCTTGTTACCCCTGGCAATGGAGCCTGGAAGAGGAGGTAAAGTATTATCATGTCCCAGAGCCTCACTTTTGGGTAGTTATGTGGCTCTGGATTCTCTGAAATATCTAAAATCACTCTTATCTACACAACTGTATAAGTATTTAAGCGTTAGACCTAAAACCATAAACACCCTAGAAGAAAACCTAGGCATTACCATTCAGGACATAGGCATGGGGAAGGACTTCATGTCTAAAACAACAAAAGCAATGGCAACAAAAGCCAAAATTGACAAATGGGATCTAATTAAACTAAAGAGCTTCTGCACAGCAAAAAAAAAAAAAAAAAAACTAACATCAGAGTGAACAAGCAACCTACAAAACGGGAGAAAATTTTCACAACCTACTCATCTGACAAAGGGCTAATATCCAGAATCTACAATGAACTCAAACAAATTTACAAGAAAAAAACCAACAACCCCATCAAAAAGTGGGCAAAGGACATGAACAGACACTTCTCAAAAGAAGACATTGATGCAGCCAAAAAACATATGAAAAAATGCTCACCATCACTTGCCATCAGAGAAATGCAAATCAAAACCACAATGAGATACCATCTCACACCATTTAGAATGGTGATCATTAAAAAGTCAGCAAACAACAGGTGCTGGAGATGATGTGGAGAAATAGGAACGCTTTTACACTGTTGGCGGGACTGTAAACTAGTTCAAACATTGTGGAAATCAGTGTGGCGATTCCTCAGGGATCTAGAATTAGAAATACCATTTGACCCAGCCACCCCATTACTGGGTATATACCCAAAGGACTATAAATCATGCTGCTATAAAGACACATGCACACGTATGTTTATTGTGGCACTATTCACAATAGCAAAGACTTGGAACCAACCCAAATGTCCAACAATGATGGACTGGATTAAGAAAATGTGGCACATATACACCATGGAATACTATGCAGCCATAAAAAATGATGAGTTCATGTCCTTTGTAGGGACATGGATGAAATTGGAAATCATCATTCTCAGTAAACTATCGCCAGAACAAAAAACCAAACACCGCATATTCTCACTTATAGGTGGGAATTGAACAGTGAGAACACATGGACACAGGAAGGGGAACATCACACTCTGGGGACTGTTGTGGGGTGGGGGGAGGGGGGAGGGATAGCATTAGGAGATATACCTAATGCTAAATGACGAGTAAATGGGTGCAGCACACCAGCATGGCACATGTATACATATGTAACTAACCTGCACATTGTGCACATGTACCCTAAAACTTAAAGTATAATAATAAAAAAATCTATGGTGGCATTTAGGAATTGCCTGGATACACTAGAAACGAAACCCAGGCAAAACCAACCAACAATCCTCAGTATGCATTTATTAAATCAATGCTATAAAATCATCTTACGTTGTTAACATTTACAAAGTCCCCTGGAGGTTTTCTTCAGTGACTTAATCAGCTTGTGTCTTCAACACCTTCCTATATCCCTTATTCATTATAGATCCTTCCTATATAGATGGTCTATGGGAACTGGCTGATTATTTTTAACATAGCACACATCGAAATAGTTTTCCACTTTTTTACCTTGGAATTCAATAATTTTTAACAAAAGACACTGGTATTGTTTTCTTTCCATGAGTCAGAAATAAGTCAATTTGCTTTTTAACTTTCACTAAGTAAGTCATAGCAAAGAATCAAAAGTAAGTATCTTATGTATGCAAAATGTAGACAATGCTATTGGAAGTTTAGCAGTAATAGGTGTATACATGTTAAAGAAAAAGTTGAGTATACCATATAGCACAAAATATTACTGAAGTTGGCTTCCCGATCTTTCAACAGCACTGAACAACAAGGTGCATAAAATTTCAGAGACATGGGAAATACTCTCAAGCAGAAAACAGAGTCAGCTCCTTATGGGACAAAATTGGCTCGAGCAATTATTCCTTGGAAATGTTGCAAAGAGTTCAATGGCCACCTATTGTCACCAAGAGCTGCTGATTTTGCTGGAAAGAGCTTCCCACAATTGCCTCAGGCAGCTGCTAGTGGAAGACAATCTGAAGCTCATGGGACTGGACTTGACTTCAAGTTTGTAAAAAGTAAAGTAGAGGTTCCTCTTCAAAGACTTTCCTCCCCATTTAGGAATAAATAGTAACTTCTCTTAGAAGCAATATTTATTCAAAGACCTGTGCTAACATTCTTAAATGTCTGCTAGCCATAATGAATCAATGTATTTTATGTTCTTAGCTCCCACAATTTAGCATAAATATTTGCCCTGGCATGCTTATACTGGTCCAAGCAAGTGTTAGGTCATAGTGTGTTCTTCTTCCTTATTTAAAAGTGTTTTTAACTTTCTCAGCATCTCACAAGTTACTTCCTCCTTCCTTTGTTCTCCTATACCTTTGTGTCTTTTGAAAAATTGCAAGTTGCTGGCCAATCGGGACAAATACAGAATGTGAGGTCACATTCCAGCTGATGGAGACTGGACACGGCAGTAGGATGGACGCATCAGGATATAAATGACCCTGTCACCTTTGTTCGGTGTACTCTCGTGACAAAACTGCTGGAGAGTGTACCCTTTCTACAGGAAGTAAAAATTGCCTTACTAAATAGATTAAATTTATGTTCGGGTGCTATTTCTTTATGGCACCAGGCCACAAACACTTCAGACAAGTTCATAAACTACCAGGTATGTTAAATTGATTGGCCCCAATATTTCTATTGTCTACTGCTATACCAGTGTAAATCATTTTATTGGACATTTAAAGATGTTCGCAAATTTGAAGTTAAGAGTTTATGTGAGATAAGTAGGCAGGGTTGAAGGGAGAAGAAAGGAATTCTGTTACAACTATGATTACCATTTTTAGTAAGAAAGAAGAAAAATAAAAAGAGAATATTTAATGGCATTTTAAAAAATGTTCAGATACATAGTCATAAAGAGAAAAACAGTAGTTCTTAGGGATGGGGTGACAAGTAGGAAATGGTAAGATGTACATCAAAAGATATAAAGTAGCAAATATGTGGATGAATAAATCTAAAGATCTAATATACAGCCTATGGACTATAAGTAATAACACTATTGTTTGTAGGATTTCTACTAAAGGAGTAGATTATAACTCATCTTGCCAGAGGGGTGAAGTGAGTAACATGTTATGATAAATATGTAAATTAATTCCATCATAGTAAATGTTTTACTATATGTATGTAACTTATAACATCATGTTGTATACCTTAAATATATACAATAGATTTATTTTGTAAACAGTACATAATATGCAATACACATGTGTGTATACATATACACACATATGTGCAAATATAAAATTTAAATATGCTTATAATTTACAATTGCCTATACCATAATTTACACTTGAATTTACAGAATTTTTCACATGCTCAGAAGAGAAGAGAATAAAATGTAAAGGCAGAAAGAAAATACGATGGAATTAAAGCAAAGTTACACAAACAACCTGTTTTCAGATTCCCTCGATCATGCTATTCTCATTGCCAGAGAATGTTTTGGGTTTAATGCCATAATTTGCTATGGTTGACCATACTTTATGCATTGAGCACAGTGTGGAAATATGAAAATAAAGATTGTCTGCAGACAATCTTTTTTATTTATGCAACCTACACTTAGAAAATGCAATTTCATTTTGCTAAATTAGGTCTTTAGTAAAATCTCATACATGTATTCTAGGACTTCAGTTTTCAAAGGATGTTTATTGTATATCCTGAGTTTGAAAATTAAGTACAGTCTTCAGATGGATTCACTCCACTTTCTGTTAAAAGTCTATGATAACTTCTTCTAAAATGTGAGGTTAAATATTTTTATTGTCGAACAACCATGTCAATAACCATGCGTTTAAAGATTCACGATACATGAGGAAAGGGCTTATGTAAAGAATATGCTAAAACAGAAGTCTCTGTAAGTAGTGATGATATTAAGAAATATTTCTGGACAAAGACTGTACAACCAGTCATAATCAGTGATAACCTAGCTAAAGAATATGGTAACATTGTACTTTATCTCTACAAACAGGTTTTATTAACCTAATGTATCTTCTTTATGTTTGTTTATAAGTTAGCAAATTATTAGACTGTCTTCACCTGTTCAACTACATTAAACAGTTTTATCACTATCCTTGCTGTCATAGTAAATTACCTTGTGTTCACAAGATAACATAACATACATTGTCCTGCTTGTCTTTCTGATGTAGTTTTGCTTGGTGAAAATGCCTAAAATTGAGGAATAAATGTATGGTAGATTTTCTAGTTGGATCTTTGAGGTGGAGTCTCATTCTCTGGACCAGGCTGTAGTGTAGTGGCCTGATCTCGGCTCACTGCAACCTCTGCTTCCTGGGTTCAAGCAATTATCCTTCCTCAGACTCCCAAGTAGCTGGGATTACAGGTGTGCACCACCACGTCCAGTGAATTTTTGTATCTTAGTAGGGATGGGCTTTCATCATGTTGTCCAGGCTGCTCTCAAACTTGTGACATCAAGTTGTCATTCCACCTCAGTCTCCCAAAGTGCTGAAATTACAGGTGTTACCAACCATGCCCAGCCAACTATAAACATATTTAGTGATACACAACACACATATAAATATAAATATTTCTAACAGAGTATTAGATTGCTTCTTTCTTTAAATTTTGCAGAGACAATTGATAAACGAATCGAATGGTGACTCCTACCTTAAAGGGAAGTCAAATAATTTTCTTATAAGAGGTCTAAAATCTTCAGATTGTTTTATTACAATATGCAGCAGTAAAAGCACAAAAAGTTTCATTACTTATTGGCAGCTCGGCCTTACTGTATTTTCCCAGAAACTGTTATAACATTTTTATGTGTTGGGTTTATTAAACACTTCTATGGCATTTAACCTGTAATAAAATGTGTAATTTATTGGCCGGGCGCGGTGGCTCACGCCTGTAATCCCAGCACTTTGGGAGGCCGAGGCGGGCGGATCACGAGGTCAGGAGATCGAGACCATCCTGGCTAACACGGTGAAACCCCGTCTCTACTAAAAATACAAAAAAATTAGCCGGGCGTGGTAGCGGGCGCCTGTAGTCCCAGCTACTCGGGAGGCTGAGGCAGGAGAATGGCGTGAACCCAGGAGGCGGAGCTTGCAGTGAGCCGAGATCGCGCCACTGCACTCCAGCCTGGGCGACAGAGCCAGACTCCGTCTCAAAAAAAAAAAAAAAAAAAAATTTGTAATTTATTATAAGGCATATATGTTGTATAATGCTTAAGTGTCAGGAACTACAGAGTAATACTTCATATACCTTATCTTCCAAAACCATACTTGATTATGCCTAATGCTCTTGGGTCAACAAGAAGTCTAGAAATAGAATAGTCCCTGATTCTGATCTTTGATAATGAAAGAAAATCCTGCATTTGACATATATAAAGGAAGAAATAGAAAATCCATCTATTGCCTCTGATCAAGGAGGGTCAAGATCTGTGTGAGAAGGAGAAAGGTGTTTGCTGAGCATCCAACATCGGTTGGGGTTGGGGGAGGCATTTTCTAATGGTGATGTAGGTGCAAAGTGATCATCTCAATGGCAGGCAGGAAGACTATTTTTTTTAGCTGGAAAGAAAGACCAGTGGACTGCCCATCACTGTTATTTTTTGCACAGTAAAAATAACTAACAGCTTTATTATTTGTACTTTAACCAGTTTTTATTGTTTTGTTTTGTTTTTGAGACAGGGTCTCATTCTATCTGCCAGCCTGGAGTACAGCGCTGCAATCAAAACTCACTGAATCCTCAACTGCCTTGGCTCCAGTGGTCATCCCATCTCAGCCTCCCAAGTACAGGTGTGCAGCACCATGAGAAGGTAATTTTTAAATTACTTGTAGAGATGGAGTTCTCACTATGTTTCCCATGCTGGTCTCAAACCCCTGGGCTTAACCAGTTCTTCCCACCTTGACTTCCAAAGTGCTGGAATTACAGGCCTAAACTGTTGCTCCCAAACTTTTTTTTTCCTTATATGCAGGATATTTATAGATAACTAGTTTTTACTGATTAACACTATCTCATACTAATTTCTAAAAATACAAATTATATATTATTTTCTATGATAAACAACAATATACACACCACTACATATACACACATACATATATATAATGCACATCCTATACAGGCAATAATGTGCATATGTTAAACACACATATATACACATATTTGTGTGTGTGTTTATATATACTCAATACATGCACACTCATACCTGTATAGAGTGTGCTTTATCTACATTCCTAGAGCACCTGCAGCTCAAACTTTAGAAAACATTTCCTCAGTATTCCTCTTTCCTTTGTTGAATATTCACCACCCAGAAGAGGGAGGGCTTATGGAAATAACTCATGGCTGTTGGTATAGCAGATTTGAAGTGAATTTTATACTACTGGGAAAAAATATACAAAATCATACATGCACACATGTGCGCGCGCACACACACACACACACACACACACACACAGAGCTGGTTGAATTTCACCTGGCACAACTTTGATACATTCTTTTCTTTATCTACTACATTTATGGACCCATGTGATTACATTGGCACTACCTGGAGAATTCAGGAAAATTTTCCATTGTCAAGGTCAACAAATAAATACTAAATTCAAAGCAGAAAAAGAAAACACACCTATTGAAAAATTTCACTAAGCCACCAAATATTCTTAATGGTAAAACAATAATAGATAACATACTTTGACTGCTTACTGAATTCTATGTGTTATGATAAGCATCTCCAAACATTCTCATTTCTTTCTCATTTCCACCCTATGAACTAGGTATTTATTGTTATCCCATTTCACAGAAGAAGAAACTGGAAATGGGGACCTAAATAAAAACAATATTCATTGGGAAAGATACACTGATTTTCTGGGTTAGGGCTAACTAGTAGGAAAACCAGAGTTTTGTTTTTTTAAAGACTCTTCCCATTTTGGATAAAAATAAGATTCAATTTTTCTTTTACATCAGTTTCAGAAGGTTTATTTGATGATTAAACATGGTAATAATAATTAACAACCTTAGAATAATTCTTGGTTTTTCATAGTTGCGGTCTATCTCTCTTATTAGTTTTAGTTACTGCTCATCTTCTCTTATTAATATCAAGATATGTTAATGCGAAGAGAACTAGCCTAATAGAAAGTCTGTACTCTGAAAAAATCCTAGGTCTAAAGCATATGCATTTTAAAATAGCAACAAAATGAATCTTCTTGCCCATCACAACAGATTGCTTCTAGTATTGTATTTGAAGAGAATGAATTAGTTATTTCAGTCTAAATATATACAATGTATACATAAATATATATATATATATCTAGGTGATAATGTATGTTATTATTTTCTGTCAACTTCATGGAAACTAATCCAGTCTAAGATTTTTTTATGGGCTAATTTGTTAAAAATTGCATTTATCTCATAAGATACCAAAAGAGAGTAAGTCAATTAGAAATCTACATAATTTTAAAGTCATATTATTGTGAGAGGCTTTAAAACCTTAAAATATTTTTAAAAGCAAACAATAGAGAACATATAATTGTGTAACATGCTAAGAGACTACTCTTCCTGTTTACCCTAACAATAATTTTCTGCCTATCTTCTATACTATTCCTATTGTTAAGAAACCAAGCAAGTTTTTTACAGTGACTTTCTTCTTTTTTTTTTTTTTTTTTTTTTTTTTTTTTTTTTTTTTTTTTGATTCAGAGTCTCACTGTTTCACCCAGGCTTTAGTGCAGTGGTATTAATACAATCATAGATTACTGTAGCTTCAACCTCCTGGGCTCAAGTGATCCTTCTACTCAGCCTCTTGAGTAGCTGGGCCTATAGGCATGTGCCACCACATCTGACTAACTTTTAAATTTTTTGTAGAGACAAGATCTTGCTGTGTTGCTGAGACTCATCTTAAATTCCCTACCTCAAGGGATTCTCTCATCTCAGCCACTCAAAGCTCTGGGATCTCTGGTGTGAGTCACTGCACTCGGCCTCCCTTCCACATTTAAAGCTAGCAGAGCCTGGTCAAGTCTTTCTCATGAAAGACCCTATCTATGGTTTTAACTCCTCTGCCTCCCTGTTCCTGTTATGTAACATCAACAGAGACATATTGCATTGATGGTTTTGTGCTTTACAATTTTCATTTAGTGATGTTTGTCTTACTATTAAGGATTTATTAATATTAAGCAAGGCTTGTTCTGATTTTCTTTACATGTATTTTCATAGAGGTGTTGACCTCTCTTAAATTAAAAACTCTTCCGATTAGATTTGAGTGTATGTATTGACTGTATAAGTTTACATTTCATTTATTGATATGGTGTCAGAATTCATAAAATGTTAATCCAGCATTTGATTGTGATAATTTTTTATGATATCTCTTGTTATCACATGTCTTTCAACGGGCAGCATGTACATTATTTTAGTACTTTACCTCCCTTATTTGATGCACCCTTTTGGTGGATGAATGATGTGGTAGTGGTTCATGCAACTATTTCTCTGTTTGTAACAAAACAGTCGAGAGTAAGGCTTTGGTTCCTCAGGTGCAGTATTTCTCAAGATAAGGGAAAAGACCATTGCAATAAACCAGCTGAGTGATTGAAAAATATGATTTCCCTTTCAGATAACCACTTAACTAGACTCTCTTAAGGACAGCATTTTGGAATATGTATTTCATAAGAACTCATGTAATTTTAATACACTGTAATGTCTAAATAACACCCTTCCAGGCATTACCTATTCTGAAACACTATTTGCCCATTTTCACCATTAGAATATCTTGTACACCTACCGGGGAAACAAACAAACAAACAAAAACTATGAAACTAGCAAGTGTTAAATCTTCCATCTTTCTCAATTGACATCAAAATATTTAAAGGTGCATTATAGGTACTTTCAGTTTTGTAACTGAAGTTTAAAAATTGTGGACAGATGGCTATTTATTTCAGTGGATTCAAAGTTCACTGAGAATCGTTTATAGACTTGTTTTCATACATGATGAGATATTTACTTCACTTTCTTTCTTTGGCTGGCTGGAGTTTTATTTTTCCAAAAATTGTCTCAATTATTTGTTTGCCATTTGGGTTTTGATTAGATGATTTATAAAGAGGTGGTGACCTCTATGATTCCAGTCTTCTTACTTTTCATAATGACTGCTTTCTTCTGATTTAAGTGGGAAGTAATCGAGGTATCCAAATTTGAGAATCTAAATGTATTTACTATGTAAAAATTGTGTTAATCTATTCTCCCAGTTAGTGTAGCCGTGGAGATGTCTGAAGGAAACGTTATCACTTTCTGCCAGTAAATTGCTTGCACTCTGAACCTTATTCACATATATATATATACACATATATATGCATAATATATCATATAGATTATATGAGTGTATGTGTCAATAACATATGGTTACTCTTTACTGTGGATTGAAATTGAGCTCTATTTTTCCTTGGGAAATAATGTATAATTTTGTATCTGTACTTTGGAAAATTATTTGATTTTCTTTCATGATGTAATTGCCCAATAGATTCTTCTTGCCTGCTACATAGACAGAGCCAATTCACTGATACAGCAGAAGTGGAAGGGTTTAATCAATGCAGAGCTAGGCACAGGGAAGACATTAGTTTATTATTCAAATCAGCCTTGCTGGACATTCAGAGACTAGGTTTTTAAAATAATAATTAGGTGGGCAGGTGGCTAGGAAATGGGGAATACTGACTGCTCAGGTTGGGGTTGAAATGATAGGGAATTTTGGCTTTCTTCTTGCTGTCTCCAGTTTCTGTGTGGGAGTCACAAGACTAGTTTGAGCCGGTTTCTTGGTATGGGTGATGGATCTGACTGGCACCAGCTTGTTCACCAGAATGCAGGGTCTGAAAAATACGTCACTCACCAATCTTAGGTTTTACAATAGTAGTTTCATCTATAGGAGGAACTAGGGAGATTGGGAATCTTGTGGCCTCTGGCTACTTGGCTCCTGAGACATAATTTCCAATCTTGTAGTTAACTTGTCAGTTTTCCAAAGACAGTGTTAATATATTTATTTTTTAATTAAACTATGAACTAAATTCAATAGATTCATAGACATATACTTATCTTAAAACACATCACAGTGTGTATAATACATATGTACAGCTTTTTGTATGACAACCATACTTCAATAAACTGGTTTTAGAAAAAGAACCATTTATAGGGTAAAATACTTTAATTTCTTTCAATATTTATGTAATAAATATTAACATTTATTTTAATATTTTGATATTTATATTTAAATATACTTAATAATAATTTACTATTATGTAATAATAACATAACTATTGAAATAATCAAAATATTTTACCCCAAAATGTTGTCAACCAAGCGCAATAAAAAAATGTCAGAATCTAGTCTCAAGATAGTTTATTCAAGTCTGAGGATGGATGACATTCCAATCAAAGATTCTGAAGAAGAGAAATCCGGGTTCCAAAGGGTAGATGTTTTGAATTCCTTATGTGGACAAAGTTTAGAAAAGTGTGACAGAATTTCATCATCTTTCTCTGTATCGCTTGATGCATGGTTAAAACAATCTGGTTACTTAAAGTGGTGTTCTTCTTTTGGGAAAGGTGTATGCAACATTCCACACTGAAGATGTAACTGACATCTTGGGCACCATCTAGTCTGAGCTAGGTACAGGATGATAAAGAAGGCAGTTAGTCTGTAAGATCGATCAAGGATTGTTAGGGGGAAGTCTAGTTTCTGGTCTCTGGTAGGAATTTACAGAACAACATCAATACGGAAGATAGTTAATCTACAATCTAAAAAGCAAAATTGCAGACATACTATGTGTCTAAGTGTCCAGGATTTAACTTTTCCCTTGGCATCATGAACATAGAGGGTTCTGAAATTTTGTTTTCTTTTACAATGTATTTCGTTTGCATATTTCTGTATGGGTAGTCAGAAGTGCAGTAAATACAAGAATTGTTCAAAAGCTGTCTTTTGTGGGGGAGATTTGCATCTGTAGAAAAAATCTGAGGCCAGATGCAGTGACTCATACCTGTAATCCCTGTACTTTGGGAGGCCCAAGCAGGCAGATCACTTGAAGTCTGGAGTTTGAGACCAGCCTTCCCAACATGGTGATAGCTTTTCTCTACTAAAAATACAAAAATTAGCTGGGCATGGTGGCAGTGCCAGTAATTCCAGCTAATCAGGAGGCTGAAGCAAGATAATTGCTTTAACCCAAGAGACAGAGATTGCAGTGAGCCAAGACTGCACCACTGCACTCCAGCTTGGGGGACAGAGTGAGACTCTGTCTTAAAAACAACCACAACAACAACAGCAACAGCAACAAAAACCAAAAGAAAAATCTGCATTGATACAATCAGGTTTTCTCTGAGGTCCTGTTTGTCTAATCTAGGAAAGATGAACTGAGAATCCAACACCATTACCGATCTGAAAGAAACATTCACCATCTATTCTCTCTGAGTGCTGCTACCTGTGAGGTTTCATCTGCATGCCACCACCACCTTTGCTAGCTAGATGCTCTTCTCCCTCTTCCACAACCTGTCTGGTGTCCATAACCTGAGTTACCAGGTTTTATAATCTGTTTTTGCACATGCTGTAAGACCCAAGCCCAGGATGGTATAAAAGCATCAATAATCTGGCCACTTCTTTAAGAAATTTTGTACTTTTCCATCCAAATTAATAAATTCGTATAGAAACCTCCTTTGCAAAATTATGACAGTAAGAGAAACCTGACATAGCTCACTCCATCTTGCTTCTAGCCTCACAGGTTGGCTATCTTCACTCTTTCCTGGGCATGTGCCAAAGCTAATGTTGAGAGAAATTTAGTTTATAGTTTATTTTATTATCTTTATTATTTTTTTAAGAAAGGGACTCCCTCTGTCACCCAGGCTGGAGTGCAGTGGCATGATCTCGGCTCACTGCAACCTTCAACTAGCTTGGGAGTTGAAGCTATTCTCCCACATCAACCTTTTAAGTAGCTTAGACTACAGGCACGAGCCACCATTGCTGGCTAATTGTTTTATTTTTTATTTTTTGTTTATTTTTTTTTAAGTAGAGATGGGTTTTTTCCATGCTGCCCAGGCTAATTTTGAACTCCTGAACTCAAGCAATCTTCGTGCCTCAGCCTCCCATGGTGCTGGGATTACAGGTGTCAGCCACCACTCCTGGCCTGCAAGTTAAATTATAAAAGCATTTTCCAAAACAAAATTGCCTGTATAAAGCTAAGGAAAGCCTACCAGGTCAGGAGGATAAAGGTCTGAATTCTACTATGATATAAGCATAGTTAAATAATTACCAGCCATTATTTAGGTGGTCATAAGATTTTGAACTTCCCCAATTACTCCTTCAGATAACATCACTATTGTAGAACCCAGGATTGACATTTTGAGATAGCTTTTCAGATTTTTTGCATTTCTGACTACCAATAGCTGTACCAGGACTCACCAACTGGTCCTTTGCCTTCTACTCAGGAACTGATGCAGGGCAAGAGGACAGCTTCAACTCCCTATGATTTCATCTCTGACACAACCAGTGGGCACTTCCCACTCCTGGGCCCCCTGCCCACCAAACTATCTTTGAAAAACCCTGATCTCCAAATTTTTGAGAAGACTGATTTGAATAATAATAAAACTCTGGTCTCTTGTTTGTCTGTGTATGCATGAATTAAACTCTTCCTCTATTGCACTTACCTTGTCTTGATCATTTAGTTCTCTCTGGGCAATAGGAAAAAAGATCCCACAGGGCAGTTAGGTTGTGGAACGTTATTAATCTACCTTTCATCAGGTGATTTGTAGCGAACCTTCAGAGAGCAAAGGGCAAGTTTTTCCTTGGCTTCTATAATATGAACAGGCATGGTTATAAACATAGACATAGACATTGACATGGAAAATGATGTAAGCTGTTTACAGTTAAGGAGGTGCCATAGACTAAATGTCTGTGTCCCATCACAGTCACACACCATATGCTGAAACCCTAGCCCCCAGTGGGTTGGTATTTGGAAATGGGGCATTAGAAGGTAATCAGTTTTAGATGACATCCTGAAAGTGGGTCTCCCATGATGGGATCAATGTTTTTATGAGAAGATGACCAGCCCAGTGCTCTTTTTTTTTCTCTCTGCCTTTGAAACCACCTTTGCAAAATTATGACTGAGAGTGAAAGACATCTTGTTATAGGTAGGTCTTTGTTCTTAGAGCTCCCAAGATGGTGGTGGGCTGCTCCCAAGATGGTGGCAGCTGCTCCCAAGATTGCAGCCAGACTTTTATTCTCTGACCTGGGTTTCTTGGCCTCTCAGGTTCCAAGGAATGGAACTTTGGGCCACACGGTGAGTGTTATACCTCTACTACAAGCCATGGGACATGGAAGAGAACTGTGGAAACTGGTGACTAGTGTTCAGCTCTATTAGGATGACCCTGGGCACCTAGCCATGCAGGAACAATAGCAAGCCTCTAGCTTGAACGGGAACAGCAATAGGGGCCTCATTGGATCAGAAATGCAGCAGACACCCTGCCAGATCTGGAGGGGTGGAAGTCAGTGGCAGGTCTATGATGGTGGTGTACAGCAGTGGTGGACAATGAGCGAAAACTCAGCTTGAGCTGGAGCAAACACAGAACAGAAGAGTGTGCAACCGTAAGATTTAATAGAGTGAAAACAGAGCTCCCATACAATGGGAGGGGACCCAAAGGGGGTTCCCAATCCCAGCTCAAATGCCTGGGGTTTATATCCCAATCATTGTCCCTCCCCCTGTGCTCTCAGATGATAGATGATTTGACCATTTCTTTAACTCCTGTTTTTAGCCTGATTGATATTTAGTGAGCTCTCTTTACTACCTGATTGGTCAGGTGTGAGCTGAGTTACAAACCCTGGGTTTAAAGGTGGTTGTGGTCACCTTCCCCAGCTAGGCTTAGGAATTCTTAGTCGGCATAGGAAATCCAGCTAGTCCTGTCTCTGAATCTGACTTAACTCCATCTTGCTTTCAACCTCCAAGCTGTTGTTGCTTATTCCTGGGTGTAGGCTGAACTACTTTTGGGAGGGACTTACGGTTTAAAACAAAGATGATAACAGCCCTTTCTCAAAACAAGGCTTATTTTTCCCTTGGGACTAGACTGCCTTTGTTGGACTAACAAATCAGCCACAAGATTACAAATTATGGTTTAGGAGTCGACTATTCAGCTGAAAACTACAAGATTCTGACGTTCTCTAAAGTGCTCCTAAGACCAATGCTTGAGATATTTTGCAGAGCCTACACTTGATTGATCAGCTGGAACCACCCAGACTGATAAACTGGCTCACCTGATGTTGTGGCCCCCACCCAGGAAATGACTCAGCACAAGAGGATGGCCACGACTTCCCATGATTTCATCTCCAATCCCACCAATCAGCACTCTTGACTCACTGCTGCACTACCCACCAAATTATCCTTAAATACTCTGATCCCCAAATGCTCAGGGAGACTAATTTCAGTAATAATAAAACTTCAGTTTCCCATACAGCCAGCTCTGCATAACATACTCTTTCTCTACTGTAATTCCCCTATCTTGAGAAATTGGCTCTGTTTAGGCAGTGGGCAAGGTGAACCCACTGGACAGCTATACTATGTGGACTTAGAGTGAGAAACTGACCGTCAACAAACCAGGAAGAGAGCTCTCTCCAGAAACCAGGTTGACATCTTGATGATCTTGGACTTCCAAAATTCTGATAAATAATTTTTGTAAGCCCTCCAGTTCATGGTATCTGTTACAGCAGACTGAGCAGTCCTTCAAGAATCCCTCACATAGCCATAGATCTACCTACACACATACAAAAATCTTTAACAACCTAGGACTTGTCTTTCAGGTACCTATGAAAGTGTCACAGATACAAAGATAGTGTCAACTTTAAATAACCAAAAAGGTTAGAGTATAATTCAAACAAAGTTTAAATTCAAGACCCAAGTGTGAAGATGGATGGTTCACACCCATCATACCAACTCCAAAATTATGGAGTAGGGAAGTTAAGGTTTCATGTATAGAGCCAGAGACAGATGAGTTTTTAGCAAGATTACCACATCATTCCTACAAGATTGGCACAGAGTTGCAGCCATTAGATTGGTTATAGGCAGTTTTTATGGGGGGAAGAGTACATTTAACAATTTTTTTAAACAGAGGCTGTAACAGTCATGGATTTTCTTTATCTACTCTCAGTGAAGCTGGACAACCCAGGGGAGCTTAATCTATCACAAGTATCATTAATTAAGAAGGGCAGACAGGGGCCTGGCATGGTGGCTCATGCCTGTAATCTGGAGGCTGAGATGGGCAGATCACAAGGTCAGGAGAGCAAGACCATCCTGGCTAACATGGTGAAACCATGTTAAAAATCTACTGAAAAAAAAAAAAAAAATAGCCAGGCATGGTTGTGGGTGCCTGTAGTCCAAGCTACTTGGGAGGCTGAGGCAGGAGAATGGTGTGGACCTGGGAGGAGAAGCTTGCAGTGAGCTGAGGTCATGCCACTGCACTCAGCCTGATGTTGCTTAATTCTCCCTAGTGTTTTTACAGAACACGGAGAATTAAAAAGTGAGTTAATCTATAATCTGAGAACAGAAGTTGCTACCATATGTGACTCAGATGACAGTCACATCTCTCTCATGGCTTAAAGTGCTCTTGTGGGGGAGTGCCATAGCTTTTAAATTATACATATTTTCACAATAAACATAGTCATAGGCATAGATGCAAACTGTTAACAATAAATGAGATATCCTTCAGGAATCAAGGATATAGACATGACAAGGATGAGGTTAGCTCAGGAGTTTAATAAAGGAAAGAAAGCCCTATGCCGCAGAGAGGCATCCCAAAAAAGGGTTGCAATTTCACAGTTGAATATAGAGCCTTTTATAAGAAATCGTTGAGGGATGAGTGTTTCATTTGCATAAGGTGTGAAGTTCTGGTAGCTCCACCCCATCCTCCTAGTGCACCCACAGGCCTTTAGCTTGAGTTACTCCATATTGTTTTGTTCTCCTTACTATGCCTGTGTCAGGGGATGGAATTTTCCATTGCAGGCAAGTCTAGTCAAATCAGCTATATAGACTTTCTTATCTGCATGGCTGTGGGCATGTCTCAGTCAAGCTCCCCTGTGTAAGTTCCCTTATGTGTGCCTGCAGGCTATTCTTTTGTTTAAAAGAATTCAACCATTTAACCTTGGAACAACTCTAACTGGCTGCTTAATGGGTTTCTTCCTTTTTTCCCTCTCAGTACTAGATGATCTAGGCAGAAATCTTGACCCCTACTAGATGATCTAGGCAGAAATCTTGACCCCCAAGCTCATCTCCTATCTTCAACATATGTAAGGATAAGCTTAGTATTCAGCAAAATAACTGAGAGCTGGTGAGGGCTACTTTGCGGGACATTTTCAAGTTCTGTGCATTTCTCTTCTGTTAGGAGAGTATCAAGGAGATTCCACGTGAAATTGATTGAAGGGACGTCAAGTGTCTCATCCAGTTTGGGCTGCAATAATGAAAATACCATAGACTGCGTAGCTTCTAAAAAGGATAAATTGATTGCATACTCTTCTGAAAGCTGGAAGTCCAAGATCAAAACGTGGTAGATTTAGTGTCCCGTGGGGACTTAGGTCCGGTGAGGACTTATGTCCATAGACAGTATCTTCTAGCTGTATTCTCACACAGTGAAAGAGGTGAAGAAGATCTACTGGGTCCCTTTTATAACAGCACTAATTCCATTCAGGTGGGCTCCACTCTCTTCACCTTCCATCTCCTAATACCATCACCTTGGAAGTTAGGACTCAAGATGTTATTCTGGAAAAACACAAACATTTGGAGCATAGCATCAAGAGACTTTCTCAGTGAATCTGGGGGTCACAGAATAGAGAGACTATAGGCTGACTCTTCTTTGAAGAAGGTGAATGATACTAGGTTGTCTGCAAGTTTAGTGAAGGGTGAATAAAGAGGTGAGACTGCAAGAACACAGGCTTGGCCATCTGGTGTTGTTGGGCAGCAGAGAATGATTGACAATTTCTTTTGGCCAAGTGTGCTCTGAAAGATGACAGCCTTGATCACCCAGATGGGACACTGACAAAGTTTCTCCCTTCTGAGAATGTGACACTACAGGAAAAATAGAACCAGAAGTATAGTCAGAAGCTAGAAGCCAGAGATGTGGGTGTTGCAATAAGTCCTATAAAAGCAACAATGCCCCAAGGAAAAAAAAAAAAAAATTCTGTAAGTGAGTATGACATCCTTCTTCAAATATCTTTGCAAACTTGATAAAGTTTGACAGATGAATGGAAAGTGAGATTGTTTTTGTTTGTTTTGAGACAGGGTCTCATTCTGTTGCCCAGGCTGAAGTGCAATGGCTTGCTCTTGGTTCACTGCAACCTCTACATCCCAGGCTCTAGTGATCTTCTCATCTTAGCTTCCTGAGTAGCTGGGACTATCGGTGTGCACCACCTTGCCAAGCTAATTCTTTTATTTTATTGTATAGGTGGGCTCTCACTGTGCTGCCCAGGCTGGTCTTGAAATCCTGAGCTCAAGCAATCCATCCCAAAATGTTGGGACTACAGATGTGAGCCACTGCATCTGGTCTGGAATTTTCAAATATAATGAGATATTGAAATTATACTTTAGGTTGCATTGGTCATTTAAACATACGTGAATCAGATTATTCACCAATATCTTGAATAGTCCAGAAAATATTTGAAGTGTGCCTGAAATATCACCTACAGAAAAGATATGAAAATGTGATAGCATGACAAACTTATATTTTCCCATCATTTTATCCAGTGACTCAAAGAAAGAGAGAAGCCTGCTGAGAGACATACTGAGAAGAAAAATGTAAAAAGACTATTCAAAGAAGGTTGAGTGTCAACAAGGAACTCTTATTGGGACAAGAGAGGAAGAATAGACGTCTCTTCTTGCAACAAGAAATAGAAGAGTAGTTGTGAACTCTAGGGAAAATCACAATCATGCAATGTTTTCAAGTAATGTGCTAGACTTTAACAAAGAAGGATATGACTCTCCCGATACATGAACTCTTCTTAAAGCAGTTCATGTTGAATATCGTGGGACCAAATCACATGGGTTTCTGTAGATTCATTCATACTCTCTGGGGTCCACTGGTAAATATCCACACAAGGATTATTCTCAATTCTATTGATCGGTTTTTGATTTTCAGAATTAACTTTATTGGAAACCAATAGTAAGTCATTATTTTTACGGATTAAAAAACATCAGTTTCAAACGTTAATTAATTAATGAATGGAAAAGCCAATGTAAATTAAGGACGGAAAGAGAGGATATCAAGGAAAATATATAATGCTTACTTTGCTAATCACTTAAGAGTAAGATGTTATATCCTACAGTCCAAATGTAATGGTTCAAGAAATAAACATAGAAAAAATTACTTTTAGATTCAATCTTTCAAAAAATGCAGAATTATAAAAGTTATGATATTATGAGCAAGTATTATTTGTCATTGTTATGTTGGAGTAAATAAATATATCTTAATGTTTGTAAAGATGTTGGAAGTATCATCTTGGCTCAAGAAGACTTAAAGAAAAAATGATGAGAAATGATTAACGTGGTGAGAGAACTTGGCCTGAGGGCAGGTGAACAATTTTTCCATTCCATTATTAGTCTTTTGTGTGGCTAAGCTTTTTTTTTTTTTTTTTTCCCATGGACATCCCAAAATATTAGTTTTAAATGGCATTTGAAGTCATTCTCCTTTAAGAATTTTCCTCCCTCCAGTGAGTAAAGAGGGGCTTAGTGGACATAAGTCACTTGCAAGTAACTTGCCTGTATTTAAGGTCACAGTGTGATATCCTACCTTGTTTTAACCTGAATTGACTCTCCCTTAGCTGAGAGAAGTGGACAGACTCCATTTTGGCTCCTTCACTTGCAGCCCCTTACCCACCCCCTTCCTCAAAGACTTAACTTGTGCAAGCTGACTCCCAGCACATCCAGGAATGCAATTACTGATAAGATACTGTGGCAAGCTATATCCACAGTTCCCAGGAATTCACCTGGTTGATAGTACTCAAAGCCCCAGTGTTTGTGTCCAGTTGATAGCGCCCAAAGCCCCCACATCTATCACCTTGTGATAGATTTAAAGCCCCTGCACCTGGAACTGTTTGTTTGCCCGTAACCGTTCATCTTTTTAACTTTTTTTGTCTGTTGTGCTTCTGTAAGATTGCTTCAGCTAGGCTCCCCCTTCCCTTTCTAAACCAAAGTATAAAAGAAAATCTAGCCCCTTCTTTGGGGCAGAGAGAATTTTGAGCACTAGCCGTCTCTCGGTCACCAGCAAATAAAGGACTGCTAAATTAGTCTCAAAGTGTGGCGTTTCTCTACAACTCGCTCAGTTACAACATTTGGAAGTCCCGGCGAGATTTATTTGCCATCAGATGAGTACTGAATTCATTCCAGGCTCCCCTGGACAGACAGTGGTCTTATAGGGGAGGTGCCACCTGAAGACTTTCCAAGGCACCATAGGCCACCGTATTCCGGAGGGGGAACGGATCGACTGCTGGTGTGTGCCCACCAAATTCAACTCCTGAGTCCTCAGTCTCTGGTCCTGGGAAGGTAAGTCAGATCTGACTCTGTTTCTCTGGGAGGGAAATGGCCCTATTGAGGGCCCTCCCTCAGACTCTGTCCACACTCCAGGACACTGGAGGGCAAAGTCCTGGTTTCTGTCAGGCTTCTCTGTTAAGACTCTCACACTCCCTCTCTGTCTCTTCTTCTTCTCTCATTCAGGTCTCAAGGAGACCTCTGTTTAAATGGGTATAAAAAATTATAATAAACTCTGAAGGAGTGAGTGAGTGAATGTGGAGTTCAAGGGCTTTTGCTTGAATTTCAAGTTTGTAGCTCCATGGCAAAAGCTACAGAGTTTGAGTGGGCCCTCACCTGCGGTTCCAGGTGACCTCATAAGGCTTAGGGTAGCAAAGGGCATAGCTCGACCTGAGCTGGGGGTTTATACTGGCCTGCCAATGTCAAGAGGAGCCTAAGTCCCTGCAAGGGGAGTGGCCAGGCAGGCATCTGACTGATCACATCACAGAAGCCCCTCATCTTGTCTGTCTATAAAAACTTTCATAACTGTTTATATACCCCAGTGTCTATTCTCCTGTCTGGTGTTTGCCTAAGTTTCACATGTCAGGTCTTCAGTACTGCCCAAGATGACTGGGCAAGGACTTCTTGAAGGTCCTTAGTACAGATTTTCTATCCCAGGAGTTCAAATCTTTCATTAGTCATTTGGGCTGGCCATCCCAGTCCTGTCTTTTCTGTCAGAAAAAAATCAGGTGTTGTTATGGGGAGGTGTATGGGAAACAGTCTCTCGTTTGGGATTTCTGGCACCATAAAGGTTGCTGGCATTTGGATTGCCATACCCCAAACCCCAGTGACTGAAACACCTCCTCCTTAGATCAGTGGGGGATTCAAAATAGCCACCCTGCAGATTTCCTTGCTCACCTTTTCTGTCATCCTGTAACTTTTCCCATGCCCTTGGATAAGGCACTGTGCAGAGAAACCTACGCCTGTACTGCCTTATTCCATCTGGACTCTTATTCTATCCCTCTGTAGCTACTCTCCTACCTTAGGAAAGATCCAAGTGGCCCCTTTCCTACTCATCCCCATCCCTTAACCCGTACATCTCATTTTCCTGTGTCACAGCAAGCCCAGCACCTCCAAGACTTGGCTCTGCTCACCCTCCTAAAACCCTTAAAAGAAAAAGCCAAGTTTGAACTTTTTGCCTTTGAGTCATGAAGACACCAAAAATATTCAGGCTATAAGTCAAAAAGGAAGGAGGGAACATGTAGGTCCCACAGGCCTCAGACCCACCCCTTGTCCTCTCCCTAGATCTCAACACCTAAAGAGAAAGAGCTTATGTGGCAAGAAGTGTTGGCTATAGTTGCTTTCCTACTTCTTCTGGTCGTAATATTTCTGTTCTTCTGATACTACAGGCCCCCAGAGAGTGAATTTCTCTGTCCGTGCTGGATTTAATATTTCTGCTCAATCCTTGTTAAATTGCTTCCAGAATGGGAAGCTCTTCTTCCTGGCCTCATAGAGATTGGAGCCCTCTCCAATGTATGTTACAAAATTTCTCCCTGGGCTTCTCAGAGGATTATGGGGTTTGCCTTAAAAAAGGCAAATTCTGGACACTCTGTGAAGTAGAACAGCTACAGTTTGGAACCGGGTGGCCCCCGGAAGGGTCACTGAATGTGTGTGGCAGTTCGTTGCTGGAACTCCCAGTCACCCTGATCAGTTTCCCTACATTGATCAATGGCTGAGCTTGGTCTGGGGCCCTTCCCCTTGGCTCCACTCATGTGCTGTTCATAATCCTACCTCCAAGGTCCTTTTGAGCCAGGCCTCACTGTCATTCTGACCCTCAGCCCCCTCAGCTCCTCCTGTACTGCCTTTTTCTGAAGAAGAGGAAAGTTTTTCTCACGCATTTCCACCACCCCATAACCCTCCTGCTCCACCAAAATCTTGCCTCGTTTCTTTGACTACATCCCCTGTGGCCTCTCTGCCTACAGCCTCCTGATTATGACCGCTGGAGAATAAAGCTAATCCTCTCCTATTGTATCTACAGATTGTGTTTCCTTGAGTCTGGGCCGAGTCAAAATCCCCAGGACTAGCAAAGCGTCATCCACTGTTAGTTGTAGAACTCCTGGTCACTGCCCTGCCAGTCCAGGTAAAAAAAACTATCCTATGAGTCAGCGGGCTAGAGAGGGAATCAATCCCCATATTCAGGGGCTATTACAAGCTGGTATACTCACAGCGTGTTAGTTTGCCTGGAATACTCCATTTTTGTCGGTCCAGAAACCTGGAACAAATAATTACCAGCCTGTACAGGACTTGCAGGAAGTTAACAAGTGGACAGTCACTGTCCATCCAACTGTCCCTAACCCTTATACTTTATTCAGCCTGCTTCTGCCAGAACATACAGTATGTGCTGTCCTGGACTTAAAAGAGGCTTTCTTTGCTATTTCTCTGGTCCCCAAATGCCAACCTATCTTTGCTTTTGAATGGACAGATCCTGGCTTGGGAGACACCACTCAATTAACCTGGACTCAGCTACCCCAGGGTTTTAAAAATTCCCCCACACTTTTTGGAGAAGCCCTCCAACAAGATCTCATACCATTCCGAGCCAGTCACCCTAACTGCACTTTTCTCCAGTACGTGGATGACCTTTTATTAGCTGCTAAAACTACTGACAGCCGCCTGCAATATACTCGAGACCTGCTTTGCCTTCTCCAGAAACTTGGGTACTGGGTTTCAGCTAAGAAGTCCAAGCTTTATCTCCCCAGGGTTTCCTATCTGGGGTATGAGATGGACAAGGGAAAAAGGGCACTCACCAGTGCTCAAAAGGAAACCATCCTGTGGATCCCCACTCCCATCACCAAGAGACAGGTACATGAATTCCTGGGGTCTGTAGGATACTGTCATCTATGGATATCAGGGTTTGCGGAAATCACCAAGCCCCTAAACTCTGTTATAGGAGAAAATGACCTGCTAGCTTGGACTTACACAGAGGAACAGGCTTTTCAATACTGGAAAAAACCATTAACTGAGGACCCTGCTCTAGCCCTCCCAAATAATCTCAAAACCATTTCACCTTTTTGTTCATGAAAGCCAGGGAGTCACTAGACGGGTACTCACTCAAACTTTGGGGCCATGGTGATGCCCAGTGGCCTATTTGTCTAAGAAACTGGACCCTGTGGCCTCCAGGTGGCCAAGATGTCTGCGAGCCATAGCAGCCCCAGCAAGCCTGGTTCAGGAGTCTGATAAACTGACTCTAGGTAAAAATTTAACCCTTATGGCTCCTCGTGCCATAGAGACATTGCTACAAAGTGCTTCTGCCAAATAGATGTCGAACACTTGCATCCTGCAGTATCAAAATTTACTGTTAGATCAGCCTCGTTTAACTTTCTCTCCCACAAGGTGTTTAAATCCATCTACCTTGCTCCCTGATCCAGACCTTACCACACCTATCCATGACTGTGAGGAACTGTTAGTGACTATAGAAATTGGCTAACCTGATCTCCAAGATGTGCCTTTAAAGGGGGCAGACACCACCACATTTACAGAGAGTAGCAGCTTCCTCAAACAAGGAGTATGAAAGGCTGCTCCAGCCATTACTATGGAAACAGATATACTGTGGTCCCAGGTGCTGCTGGCAGGCAACTTGGAAAAGAGGGCTGATTAGTTGCCCTCACTCAAGCCTCCGATAGGGTAAAAATAAATGCATTAACATCTACACTGACAGCAGATACACGTTTGCTACTGTGCATGTACACAGAGCCATCTATCAGGAGCATGGGCTACTCACCTCAGAAGGAAAAACTATCAAAAATAAAGAAGAAATTTTGGCCTCGCTTGAAGCTGTTTGGTTCCCTCAACAGGTGGCTGTAATTCACTGCGAAGGACAACAAAAAGAAGATATGGTCGTTGCTTGTGGTAACCAAAGAGCAGATTCTGCAGCTAAAAAGACAGCTCAGTTTCCAGTCATGCCTTTGACTCTGCTGCCCTCTATATCCTTTCGGCAGCCTGACTTTCGAGACCACCCAGAATACTCCCTAGAGGAGGAAAAAGAGGCTTCAGATCTTCAGGCCAGTAAAAATCAGGAAGGTTGGTGAATTCTTCCTGATCCCAGAATCTTCATGCCCCAAGTCCTCGGGGAAACTTTAATCCGTCATCTGCATTCTACCACACATTTGAGAGCAATAAAACTGGCCCAGCTTCTAAAGAGCCATTTCAAGATCCTCCACCTTCAGGGCTTAGCTAACCAAGCAGCCCTCTGGTGTATAGGTTGTGCTCAGGTAAATGCCAAGGAAGGTCCTAAACCCAGCCCAGGCCACCGCCTCTGGGGAGACTCACCAGGAGAAAGGTGGGAATTGACTTTACAGAGATAAAACCACACCGGGAAGTGTATAAATACCTCCTGGTGCTAGTAGACACCTTTTCCAGATGGACCGAGGCATTTGCCACCAAAAACGAGACTGCCACCATGGCAGTTAAGCTATTACTCAATGAAATCATTCCTTGACATGGGCTGCCTGCTGCCATAGGGTCTGATAATGGACCAGCCTTCACCTCATCTGTAGCTCAATCAGTTAGTGAGACATTAAACATTCAATGGAAACTCCATTGTGCCTATCAACCCCAGAGCTCTAGGCAGGTAGAATGCATGAACTGCATCCTAAAAAGTAATCTTACAATATTAATCCTAGAGACCAGTGAGAATTGGGTAAAACTCCTTTCTCTAGACCTTCTTAAAGTAAGATGCACCCCTTACCAGGCTAGGTTTTCACCTTTTGAAATCATGTCTGGGAGGGCTCCTACTACTTTGTCCAAACTAAGAGATACCCATTTAGCAGAAATCTCACAAGCTAATTTGTTACAGTACCAGCAGTCTCTGCAACAGGTACAAGACCTTATCCAGCCACATGTCTGAGGAGCACATCCCAATCCAGTTCCTGACCACAAGGGGCTCTGCCACTCTTTCCAGCCAGGTGACCTGGTGTATGTTAAAAAGTTCCAGAAAGAAGGACTTACTCCTGCCTGAAAAGGACCTGATACTGTCATCCTCACCACACCAAGAGCTCTAAAAGTAGATAACATTCCTGCTTGGATACATCACTCTTGCATCAAGAAGACTAACAAAACCCAGCAAGAAACATGGGTCCCCAAGACTGGGAGAGGCCCCTTACAACTGCACCTAAGTCAAGTGAAGCCAGTAGATTAATTCTTTTTCTCTTTTGTTTGTTTCTGCCTGTCGTGCCCTCTGCTTCTTCCTACTCTTTATTCCTGACTTCTTTCATGACAGGAAGTGTGTTAGCAAACACCACCTGGAAGTCGGGGACCTACAAGGAAGTCTCTTTGGCAGTCGATTTATGTGCTCTGTTTCCAGAGCCTGCTCATACGTTCGAAGAGCAACACAATCTGCCAATCATAGGAGCAGGGAACATCGACCTTGCTGCAGAGTTTGGACACTCCAGAGGCTAGACTGGATGTGGGAGCTCCAAAGGTGCAGAAAAAGGACTCCAGAACGTTGAACTTTACTTCTGTCCTGGAAATCACCCTGACTCTAGGTGTCAAGATTCTTACCAATTTTTCTGCCCTGACTAGACATGTATAACTTTGGCCACCTACTCTGGGGGATCAATCCGACCTTCAACCTTTTCCATAGCTCATGCTTCCCATCCTAAACTGTGTGCAAGGGGAAATTGCAATCTTCTTACTATAACCATCCATAACCCCAATTTAGCTCAATGGCATTATGGCATGTCATGGGGATTAAGGCTTTATATCGCTGGATTTGATGTTGAAACTGTGTTCAGCATCCTATGTTCCAAAAACACCCAGACAGGGTCAATTTAACTGTTACACCACCACTCCTGGTTGCTAAACCTCAGCTGCAATGACAAGACCTCCAGCTCAGCCTGATATCCATTCTGGGTGGGGTACATCAGCAAATAAAGGACTGCTAAATTAGTCTCAAAGTGTGGCATTTCTCTATAACTAGCTCAGTTACAACAACAGGACCAGTTTAAAAGGGGGCAATGAAATAAGCCAGGTATGTTTAATTTCAACGTCCGTTTTTTTCTTTTCATCCACAATTATATCATCAATAAAAATATCTTCAGAGATTCAAAAAAAAGCCATTGATTTTTGTTATATTTCCTGAACAAATTCTGAGATCAGGATAGCCCTTGTTCTCCTTACTTGAATTTTGGCATATGGGCTGGGCACAGTGGCTCACGCCGTAATCTCAGCACTTTGGGAGGCCAAGGTGGACAGACCACTTGAGGTCAGGAGTTCAAGACCAGCCTTGCAAACATGGCAAACCAAGTATCTACTAAAAATACATAAAGTTGGCCAGGCATGGTGATGGGCACCTGTAGTCCCAGCTACTCACGACGCTGAGGCAGGAAAATTGCTTGAACCTGGGAGGCAGAGGTTGCAGTGAGCTGAGATCATGCTACTGAACTCCAGCCTGAGTGACAGACTGAAACTCTGTCACAAAAAAAAAAAAAAAAAAGGAAATGTTGGTGTACGTGAAAAGAAAATTTGGATTTAGGTAAGGAGACTTTTTTTTTTTTTTTTTTTTTTTTTTCTGGATAGGATGATTGCCACAGGAGAGAGAAGAGGACTATAGCAGTCAGGTAAACTCTCCTTTTATGATATCTGCTGGCAGTTCACAGGTTAAGTGGAAAATAAGCTTTTCTTTTATGGGTATGTAGGATGAAAAGGTAACTGTACCAACTAGTAGCTGAGAGGATGTTTTAACCCAGGCCACCCTTTTCTCAAAAGGGCCTCTTAACAGTAGGCAATGTGCTTGTTAACCATTCAGTTAGTCATTGAAAAGTCAATGAATTCCCACCAAATGGATCCACTAGCATGTAAACCCCCATCAGATATGGGAGAACTAAGGACTTAACTCTTGCCAGTATTCTTTGTTTTAAATTTCTTCCTGATGAGATTGGAGGAAGTCACACCCACAGACCAGAGTTAACATTCTTTTCTGCTGAAGGCAAGTTTTTAGATAAAACTTTCCCTCCTTAACCAATCAGAAATCAGAAAATATTTCAACCCAGCTGTCATTTTTGGGTGGCCCACTTCAAAATATCCTGCCTTTTTAATTCAAACTGTGGGATATGAGGAGGTTTCTCTTTAAATAGCCTGATCAATCCTTTATTGTTTAATTTATAGCATCCCCCCTATATCCCTTTTTCCTTTTTCTCTCTTTTTTCTTCCTTTCTCCCTTTTTTACATGCCCAGACATGCCGCAGTACCAGGCGTTGCCAGCTCACATTCCTTTCACTATTTAGAAACAAGACTAGCTGTCTAGCTCATTACAGACACTGTTTCTCCCCCCTCTCTCCTTTATGTGCCCAACTTATTTAAAAAGAAAAAAAAAAGTTCAGATGTTTAGCCAACCAGGATTAGTTTAGAGAGTATGACCCGACCCTGGCCAATGGGGAAAGGGTACATACGGGGCAGGACTTGTCACACACATCTGTGTGAAAAGAACAATTAAACAGCCTTTGCGTGAGCAATAAAGCTGTTTTTTTTCACCTGGGTGCAGGCAGGCTGAGTCTGAAAAGGAGTCGGCAAAGAGAGTTATGCGTGGGGCAGTTTTATAGGATTTGGGTAGGTAGTGCAAAATTATAGTCAAAGGGTGTTTGCTCTCTTGCAGGAAGGGGTGGGGGTCACAAGGTGCACAGTGGGGGAGCTCCTGAGCCAGGAGAAGGAATTTCACAAGATAATGTTATCAGTTAAACAGGAATGGGCCATTTTCACTTCTTTTGTAATTCTTCAGTTGCTTCAGGTCATCTGGATGTATACGTGTAGGCTTAGACTCAGAGGCCTCACATGACTTGCACCAGGAATGATGTCTCTTGTGCCCCTTTATTCAGGTGTGCTCTCATGGCTACTGGCCAAGGAGAAGCACCCCTCTGTGCAGAAATAAAATGGCTTTGCTAAGAATCCTTTGTTTGAGTGTCCAATTTCCTCAGGATTTTGAATATTATTCCCATTAAAACCAATGTGTGATCTCCACGTATTCATTTACAATGTTACCTGTGGCTTCTCCATTCCTGAAATGTACTACTGCCTTTAAAAACCATTACTTGCAAGCCACTGGGAGGTTAGGTCTTCAGTGAGAACTGCCCAATTCTCTTTGCTTGGTGTCCTGCAAATATAAACACCCTCCTTTCCGCTGCTTCAAAACCTCAGTGTGAATGTTTGCCCTTACTGTGCCAGGCAAGGAACCCCTAGATGGGTCCAGTAACACCTCCAGCATTTTGTTGGAATCATAAAGACTGAGTAATCTTCAAGGTCAAGACTGCAGAGCCTCAGAGCTTGTCTGCTGCCGATTACAATTAAACCCTACTCACAATCCCTCCTTTCCCGTGCTTAAATCATGGAATGAGAGACATGTGAGACACCAGGACAAAAATCTTGGAAATGCCAAATACCTGTAGTTATCTACTTCTCATATGCTCTTTCCAAAACAGAAAGTGAAAAATTTTAAAGTGGTTGATATTCCCAATAGATTCCAAGTTTATCATATCTGTCTGAAAATGTTAATCTGTGATTACCCTATCAAATGTGCCCATAAGTCTGCAGTATTTTATTTATTTATTTTTTAGGGCACTTTCCTTCATAATTCTTCTATTGTGTGAATAATTCTCCAAAAATAAAATAAAAGATGGAAAAATAAACCTCAGTAAAATACAGGAAAGTAATTGTTTCTGTGATTCTCAATACATATTAAACAGAAAAAAAAAGCAGTTGAGTTTTGAAGAAAACCGATGTTGAAAATGTGTGACTTCATTAAGCCAGAGATCAAATTAATTGCTATGAAGGCAGTCCACTGAGGTAGCCAGCAAATTAGTGAAAGCAGGTTTTCAGTATTAAAAAAAGGAAATGAAAATTATGACTTAGGCACAATTCTGTAAGTACGGTATTTTAAAAATACATTATAAAATTTACAGTGTATATTTTCAGGTTTCATCAATGCATGTGTCAAGATGCTGGCATAATTTTATTGATCCTAAACATCAAACTACTTTGGAAAAATATCAAAACCTGTAGAAAAATACATTAATTTAGAAAAATGAATTAGAAAAATGAATAAATTTTCCATCATGTCTCAGGGTTACAAAAATTTTATCTTCAAAGAAAAGCAATCATTACACCCTGAAATAACGGATGGATAACCAAGGCATATGATAGTTTGCCTCGTATTTCTTTCAGAAAATGAACAAAATTACTGAAAATTGTCCTGTTATATACAACTTAGAGTTATGTTGAAAAAGACAATACTTTCTCCTTCATAGACTCAGTAGCAGAGGGATGTCATAGAATTGTCAATAAAGTCATAAGGGTTCCCTTCTATAAGTGTAATGCCTAAGGGTCTTGTCTTAGCCATGCCAAAGTGTTGGTGTGGCGGCAGCCTGTGGTGAGAGAGAGATACAGATAGGACTGAGAGAAAGAGGTTGTAGGCTTTATTAAGCAGAGTAACAGTACTAAGCTTCCACAGCATGGAAGGGCTCCCAAGCGGGTAGCCAGTGTTAGATTTTTCAATCACCTTTTAAACTCTTTAAGGCGGGAAATACGTGTGGACGGAAGATGTTACCAGAGCGAGAAACAAAGACAATTAACGTGTCTCAGATCTTGAAGAAAACCAGAACTGCCACTTGTTTTATCTACTTTATGACCCTGCAGAGTCAAGGCAAAGGAGTCAGTATCTCACAGGATTTTACAAATTGTGTTTCCAAATAATTGGAATTGGGAGAATAGATAACCTCTGCTTGTCACAGAAAAACAGGCTTTTAATATTCCTTTTAGTTTCAGGGGATGGGGAAGGGAGAGAGGACACAGGGAAGCTTACAACAACATTTTCACTGTTTCTAGCTTCCTTGGGGAAGAAAACACATGTACAAATTCTGATGTTAGGAATATTTTAAACATATATCTTCAATATTATTCATCCAAGACCAAAGTATGTCCTGATGCAGGAAATAAGTGAGTTTCACAGCTTTCTGAGCCCCTACTCTACCCAGGAAGCCCAGATGGCACCTCCTCTCATAAGCATCAACTCCCCTTGAAAGTGGCACAGTTACATATACAAACAAGAATAATATTAATGCCAATTAATAGAGATATTGAATGGAATTTTGCAAATAAAATACGTAACCTAAATTGACAGCTTCCATAGGCCCTGGGGAATGACTTCAAAGTACACTGCCTACTTGCTTTTCTCTTTTCTTTTCTGTTAACAGACTAACTTGCAGTAAACACTCAGCCTTCTCTGTCTCACAGAACCACACCATCTAGTCCCATTCTGGAAAATGTGGGTAGAATACTGGGAAGAGGGTATCTTGGAAATATGCCTCAGGTTTTTACTCTTCTCCTTCTCTTTCTCCTTGAAATTTACAATCTGTGGACAGTCAGTACTACTCAGATGTTTGTGTATGTTTCTGTAGATGGATACGCCAGATAGATAAGATTGATAGATGATAGATAGGTGAGATTGATAGATGATGGATAGATGGATAATAGAAGATATATTTAAATAATAGATATAAAATATAGATAATTGATAATCGATGTATATAATTTGGATGATAGATGGGTACATAAATGGGAGAGACAGATGTTGGATGGATGGATAGACAGTGGAAATGCTATTTCAATAATAGATATGAAATATAGATATTTGAAGAAAGTAATAGATATACATGATGAATGGATACATGAAGAAATGATAGAAAATATGTTTAGATGCCAGCGATGAATATAGCTTATTGATAATAGATAATTGATAAATGGATAAATAGGATAGATAGGTAGTTTAGCTAGATAATATAAAAGACACATAAATAATATATATATAATTTAGGATATTAATAAATATTTAGTAACAAGTGATGCTGGATTGAGGGACAGAGAGGTAACAGAAAAGATACTTAAGTTTTATATAAAATATTGATTATTGATGATAGAGAATATTTGATGAAATAGAGGATGAACGATGGATGAACAGGAGATATGAATGAAAAGTTGGATGGATAACAAGATAGGTGTAAATATTCACTTCTATAGCTCACTCTTTTTCTATGCAAACATACACATACACACGTACACACTATGTATGTGTATACCCCTCTATATGCAAATTTTTTTTCTGTTTTTTTTTTTTTTTTTTTTTTTTTTTTTTTTTTTTTTTTTTTTTTTTTAAAGATGGAGTCTCACTCACTGTCTTGCCCAGGCTGGAGTGCAGTGGCTTGATCTCAGCTCACTGCAGCCTCCACCTCCTGGGTTCAACTTGTTCTCCTGCCTCAGCCTCCAGAGTAGCTGGAATTACTGACAGGCACCACAATTTCCAGCAATTTTTTTTTTTTTTTTTTGGTGTGTGTGTATTTTTAGTAGATATGGGGTTTCACCATGTTGGCCAGGTTGGTCTTGAACTCCTGGTTTCAAGTGATCTGCCTGCCTTGGCCTCCCAAATTGCTGAAATTAGAGGTATGAGCCACTGTGCCTGGCCAATATTTTTCTTGTTATGTTTTTGGTAAAATACACTTGGGTCAAAAATTGTATGCAATTACGATATTTTCAGATTCCATTTCATTACTTGCTGTAACATTCTAGCATTGAATTTCCACCTATTTATTTAAAGATGTTTTCCCTTGCATCACTGCTCTCTTTAAACCTTTTGAACCTTGCAAGACTGAGTGCAGTAGTAAAGTGGCCTGTTCTCAGTGTTTTGGCAGGTGTTTGAATGGATCTGCCTGAGGCACAATGAAGAGGCAGTGCCTCTCACATGGTTTCCAAGAAGGCAGTGACTACCTGAGTCACTAATAAACAGGAAGGGAAAAAATACGTTTGTCCTGACAGATTCCTAGAGAATTCAGCATATCATTGCTCAGATTCAATTAAAGATAAAAATCTTTTTCCTCTTACAGGAACACACAGTCTCAGAATTTATATATATTTTTCCTATTTGCATTTATTGCTCATTTAGATTTATAATGTTTCTGTTTTGCTTTGTATTTGCCTCTCTTGGTTTTAAGTTTTACCGTGAGAGTAACCCTTCTCATTAACTCATCTATTTGCCCATTCTCTTTTTTATCTCTTCATACGTTTATGAAATTCCCATTCATTCTGTTCTTCCATGTTCAGCTTCAACACTTAATTTTATAAGAAATATTTTTATTATTGGTTTTGAAATTATTTTCTCCTTGAGTCAATAACTTTTAGGCAAATCTTTTGTCAGAGTACACCATCGAGAGATTTAATCAGTGGGGATAACCGAGGTGGTAGATTTTCAGAGAAGTTGGCTGTACTAAGTGTTTTCTTCACCTTCTAGAAAACCATTAAACAGAATTCTATCCATTGAACAGAAATCCAGCCCTTGAATATTCACTACTGATTTTTATTTATGAAATTTTTTAAAATTAGGAAATAAAAATATAAAAATAAATTTTAGTTTCAACTCTACCCACAATCAAAAATTAATTTCAAAATTTAATTTACATTCATCTGTGCATTGCTGCCTTTATATAGACGATGAATTAAGAGAACTTAGTTAATTCTGTGCTTTAGTCATGGATTTTTAATAGTGTTATTGTCTCTACTTCCCAATTGGCCCTCTTACCTGTTTTATTTTTAATTGATTTTTAAATGAAATAGCCCATTTTATTTGAGGACAGAAATTGGTCCTAAGAATAACATTACTTGCCTGAATCTTTGGCATAGGTACAAGGGCCCTACCTGTGAAGAGAAAAATATATGGAGGTTCAAAGGTAAGAAGAATATTTTCCTGATCCTATAAATGCCCATTTTTTTTTTTTTCCAAATAAAGGTGTTTTATAGAGCAATGTATTAACCTTCTTTATGTCTTCGGGTTGACATGCATAAGTGTGTTAATACTGACTATTAGGATATTTATAAACATTCAGTCATGGGGTATTTTGTACAGTGGTAGTGCCATGGGGTATCGAGCGGCATGAGGATTGAGTGCAGTGGCACAATCATGACTCACTGCAGCCTCAATCTCCCAGGCTCAAGCAGTCCTCCTGAAGCTGGCTACCAAGTATCTGGGACCACAGGCGTGCACCACCATACCTGCCTAATCATTGTTATTTTGTATCTCTGTGTCATCCAGGCTGGTCTCGAAATTCCTGGCCTTGAGCAATCCTCTTGCCTTAGCCTCCCAAAGTACTAAAATTACAGGTATAAGCCTTTACGCCTTGTTAAAAAAATGATTTTCATTCAACTTAATTCAATGAGATTTTATAGAGTCTAAACACCGTTCCTAAAACAACCTCCACCACAAAAAGATAAACCACTTCAGTGTAATATAGAAAGATAGAAAGATATATAGATAAGGTAAATAGATAGAATGCATAGGTATGGTAATGAGAAAGATAGGTAATACCTAAGAATGGATGATAGGTATAGTAGATGATAGCTACATAATTTGATGACGGATATACATCATGATGATGATGGATAATATATAGAGACATATGGTAGATAAATATAGATATAGACAATAGATATACAGATATTGTCTGTGTAATAATTAAAACAGCACATACTAAATTTTCAAGATACAATACTAAACTAATGACAAACAAAAGTGACAATATGTGATTGTTTAAATAGAAAATCTCATAAGTAACATTTAGCAGAATATTGATCAACTGTTTACCCACATAGTCTGTCACTAGGCAAGTAACATAAGGGGTTCGTTGAAGTATAATTAACACGAACCAAACTGCACTATTAAATGTTTACTTAAAAAGAAATTATTTTGCCAAATGTATTATGAATTAAATAATGAAAAAATAATAATTGTATATCCAATTTAAGTAAAAAATACAAGAATCAGGGAAACTTAAAGGGAGGGGAAACCTTGGGAATAATTTATTCTAACTCTGATACTTAGATAGCAATTATTTTTAACTTTGTTCTAACTTTATGGGTTCATTGTAAGAGTTTACAATGCTGAATTGAGATGTCAAATTCAAGTAACCTAGAAAAGAATGTAATGGACTGATTTACTCCACACCTGTCTCACTCATCACCACAGAAATGAAATTAGAGATACACACATGTAAAAAAGTTGATTGCATAAAATGTAATATCATGATCTCTTGAAGTTGATTCCAGGAACACATAATATTTTTCTTAGTGCTGGAATATTTTTATATATAATTTACACTCACTAATGTATGCACCATCATCTCAATATGTTCACTTATTTATAGATACAAATAAATTCATAATATATTATAAACTTTCATGCGCAGAACTCTTAGAGAACTGGAATTCAAAGGTGCTTTCTTGATGAGGGACAGGACACTAAGAAAACCTATAGCAAACAACGTTTGTTGTATTTAAGATCAGGAAATGCAATAATGCTTTTTATCAGAGCCTCTCTTCTTTATTTTGCTGGATAGAAGAGGAAAGAAAGAACAGTTTTATGAATGGAAAAGGAGGAAAATGTCACTATTTATCAATCATATGATAATACATAGAGAAAATCTACACAAATATACTGTCAAACTCATATTGGTCAAATCAACATGAATATTTAATAGTGTTGTTAGATACAAAATCAGCTTTTAAAAATCAATTTTCTTATCTTCAATAGTAATAATCATTTAGAAAATGCAGATTATCATATAATTTATAAAGACAACAAACAAAAATTTTACTTGACAAAATATACTTAGACTCAATAAATAATGATGTCAATTGTCTCTTAATTAACCTATGGAGTCAATAAAATTTAAATAAAATTCCCAAAAAGAGGTTTTGTAGAAATCAATAAGCTAATCCAAAAATTTATATAGAGAGACAATTGCATGAGATACACCAAGAAACCCTTTATGGAAATGATGAAGGTGGAAGATGTGTTCCACGAGATTCCATATGCCTTACTGTTAAATCTTAGAAGAGCATAATATTGATGCTAGGATAGGTTTACCTACCAACAAAAAAAAAGTGAGACCAAACAGACATTTATGGAAACATAATTTATTCATGAATGAAGAAAGGTAAACATTTTAGTAAACTATCTTGTACAAATTATAAAATTTAAATAAGTAATTAAATTAAAAAATAATTACAGGTTTGCTTAGACCTTAAAGCCTGATATTAGAACTTTAAAACTTAGGAGCAATTAAAAACCTTAAAAATATCAAAGTGTTTGAAAATATCTTTATCATACTGTAGCGGGATTGATAAGGAATCAGAAAGACTGATGGGGTTGAGGAGGATATTTATTTTTTAGGTGCACCCATCCAGTCAGATTAACATGCAAAGGACTGAGCACTGAACAAAGAGGTAAGTTACATTTTAAGCATTTTGTGGGTTGGGGGTGGATCTGTGCAGGGACAAGCGTATTACAGAAGTGAGAAACAAAGACAGTTATTCAATTAAGACACGCATTACATCGTTTCTACTTTTCAAGAAAAAACATGTTTTATGACTTGAGTTTATCTGTCTAGTGACCTTGCAACTGCACAGCTGGAGAAACAGGATCTTCGCCATGCCTGGGAAAGTAGGAGAGATAAGGCTCACTAGTGACAGAAAAACAGGCAGTTAATTTATAAAGTGTTCCAGCTCTTTCTCTTTCTCGGGGATTTTTTTTTTTTTTTTTTTTTTTACATATAACAGAGTTTCTGCTTACATATTCTTTAATTTCCTTTCATTCCTGCTCCAATACTAGATGATTAAGTATATAAAAAACTGGGCCAGACATGGTGGCCCAGACCTGTAATCTCAACATTTTGGGAGGCCAAGGCAGATGGATCACCTGAGGCCAGGCATTAGAGACCAGCCTGGCCAACATGGCAGAAACCTATCTACTAAAAATACAAATACTAGCTGGCTATGATGACGGGTGCCTGTAATCCCAGCAACTCAGGAGTCTGAGGCACGGGAATCCCTTGAACCTAGGAGGCAGACGTTGCATTGAGCAGAGATTACAGCAACACACTCCAGCCTGGGCCACAGAGTGAAACTCTGTAATCTTAAACAAAGAAAAGGAATATAAAAAACTATAACCAAGGTTAAAAGTTTGATTAATTCAACTACATTAAAGTTAAAAATTTTGCCCATCCAATGTTAAAATTGAGTGATATGTGATGCATCTAATTTGGAGAATGTATCTTCAATATATTCTACCAGCAAATATACCAATAACATATATACATGCATATACTATGCTTATAATAATGGGAATTTTTCAAACAGGTGGTGTAGAAAAGTTATCATTTGGGTTTTATAAAAATATAAAACCATAAAGTTTGTTCATAAAAAATTATAAATTTCATTAACAACGAGGCATCATTTCTTACCATATAGTTGGCTGAAACACTGTGATGTTGAGGCTTAGATCAGTTTGAACTTTCTCTCATACCTACTTGGATTATAAATTGTTACCGTGCTTTCAGAATACAGTTTGCTGTCACTCTACAATGTCTGTTCTAAAAATGAACCATAAGTGTAGAACTCTACTTGAATGCATATGTAACAGATACTCAGGAACTCCTTACACCATGAAATGCATATAGGGGTATTTCTAACAACGTCTTTTGATGGAGCTAGAAAATATAATATTCATCACGATCAATTGAAGTTCATTTCAGGAATGCACAACACTTTTCCTAGTGCTTGAATATTTTAAAAATATAATTCAAACATGTTAATATATCAACTATAATCTAAATAGATTCACTTATCAATAGATGCCAAAATATCAATAAAATATTACAAACATACATGCACAGAACTCTCATAAAAGTGAAATTCAAAGGAGCTTCAGAATGCTGAAAAAAACTCAAAATGCACACATACTTATCAAAAAGAAGATGGATAATCAATTTGTGTTAAATCAGTTACTCAGAAATATTATACAGCAATGAAGATCACTAAACTTCATGATTATGAATCACCCTGCGTGAATCTCTGAAAAATACCGTGTTCAAGGAAAGAACCTAAGGAAGACATTATAAACAGTATGATTCTCTTATATAACATTCAAATTCAAGCAAAACTTAAGAATGTATTCTCTAACAATAGAGTAGTGCTAGAAAAGTTAGCAGGACATTCAGTATAGTTGTCTCTTTTGATGAGGAAGGAAAATATTGATTGAAAACAGAAATTAGGCAGCATTCATTTACATTTCCATTCCATACCTCAGTGTCTCTTCCACAGGTGTGTGGCCTCAAGCAATCCACAGGGTCCTGGGGTTCAGAGCGCCCCATGCTAGGTTTAGAGTTCTGCTACTGCTGTCTTGAAATTCTGAAAGAATTAATCTTTGCACTTTCCTTTTATATGTGGAATGCAATGAAAGAAGAGGAATGCATGCACATGGTTAGAGGAGATATGCACCATATGCACTTCTGCCACTGTTCTTTCCTACCCAGTTGCATACAGTGTTCATGAACCCTCTTGGGCACAGAATTCTGCTGGACTGGCAATAAGGGAAAATTCAGTGAGATTCACAAAGTGAGGTTATTACTTCTATGACAAAGTGAGTGCTCTTGCATCCCAGAGAGGTCATGCTTTGTGTACAAATTAAAACTTACTTTAAACATAGATAAGTGGCAATGAAATTCTAAAAAAAATCCCAGAACAAACAAGAATTCTATCCTATCTCTTATTCTTCTTGCTGTGTCAGGCAACCACTTATGCGGAAAATGATGTTATAGAGGAGATGGGGATGAGAGGACAACCTGTGGTTCCTGTTAGTTACATGCCTTCCTTATCATCAGTGAGCTGAAGGTACAGTGTTGCTAGAATATGTCAATATCAAGAAGTAAAATAAAATCAGCTGAGTTCATTTTGTGTGGCACACTTCCCCTGTTCTGGTAAGAATGCAGTAGATACTTATGCATATGCTACAAAATAACAGCTTGTGTAATTTCAGTGATTCTGAATACATGTTAACTGCTCAGATACTGGAGTTCAAAATTGGCATTACACAATATAAAGGTAAAAATGGAAAACCATGCCAGTGACTAAATATTTTATTTTTTCCTTACTTAGAACAACAGCAAATATAAATTTATTTTGTAAAGACATGACAAGTTGAGAAAGATTAGAAAAAAATGGGGAGACAGCTTTATATTTTAGTACTGTTAATAGTTCTATGAAATTGGCCTACTTTTAATAAAAAGAGTCAAATAGTAAATATTTTCATCTCTGTGAGATACATAAACTCTCTTGTAGTAACTGAGCTCTTCTATCATACCACAAAAGCAGGCACAGACAATATATAAATGAATGGGCATGGCTGTTTTCCAGTAAAACTTTATTTACAGAAACAAGTAGTGGGCTGGATTTGACCCACGGAATGTAATTAGTCCATGGATGTCCTAAGGTAAGAAGTCCACTGTAAGACTTCTTAGCAATTCAAACAACATCAGGGGAAACTCTCCTAAAACCTTATAAATTTTTAAACATTTCTGAGTTTCACGCTAATGAGTCATTTGCATGATGCTGGGCAGTAATTGTAGATACATTTATAGCAACATTTTCAGTGTTTCAGAGTTACAGATGAAGGGATTGACTCAGGTAGTTCCGCTATGGATCATTGAGTCTATTTTCATGCTGCTCTTTTGGCAAAGTATAGGAATAATGCCAGCAGTCTAGTGATATAGAATTTCTGTTTCTTGAAGCTATGGGTTATAACTTTCTGAGAATTGTTTCTCTAAAAAAAAAAAAAAAAAACTTGAGAGAGTCACGTGCAGCTATGGCCAGTGGTATGAATGTTTCATGCTCTCCAACTGCAGAATCTAGATACTTTCTGCTTCTATGTTAGTTATATAGAAAAACTGCAGCATGGTAGGACAATTGAATACAGAGATCAAGATTCAGGATAGTAAATCTCTATGCCTTGTGAAGAGTTTTGCTTTTGCTAAAGGGAAGAGTAAATCATATGGGTGTGTAAAACTCACCACTGGAATCACCTTTTTTTTTTTTTTTCTTCAGGAGTTCAGAACTGATGAAAGGGTCAAAAAATAGATGATGTTTTGATTTTCCACAGGATTACCCAACATTTCTTCTGACAGTATTTGTCAGCTATTTCTTCCTCGGGTGCCCAGAGAAAGTCTTGAGTTTAGCCAAAATTTCTCTATAATATCTTTGTCGTTGCCCCATGTGTTTTAGGAAGCGGTATCCATCTTGTGCCAAGAAAGGCTAATCAAGGCAACTTCCTGAAGTATAAGCTGAGATGAGGGGTGGAAGAGGATTAATGCAGGACTGTTACAGAAATAAAGAAAAAATCTGCAGCAGAGCAACAACTCCAACCCTTGCTGGAATGTTTCATTCAGACACTGAAATTTCCAAGGTGCCCAGAAATCAACATTTAATATACTGTGGGATGCATAGAGGAAGCTGTCCCTATGTTTCTTCTTTTTGAAGTTTTAGGCATTTTTTTTTTTCAGTTCAAAGGTTCTTTTAACCTTAATAAGTTCAATTAAACAAAAATACACATAAGTACTACTAATAACATGACTTGGCAAATTGTGAAACGTAAATTTAAAATGTAACAACAAACACACGTGTATGTTAATTTGATATCCATTTATAAATTTACATACAAGCTTGTATATACATTAATATACATAAAGTTAAAATATATTATGTATATGTAAATATATATACTTTTTAAATTTTATTATTATTATACTTTAAGTTTTAGGGCACATGTGCACAATGTGCAGGTTTGTTACATATGTATACATGTGCCATGCTGGCATGCGGCACCCATTAACTTGTCATTTAGCATTAGGTATCTCCTATTGCTATCCCTCCCCCCTCCCCGCACCCCACAACAGTCCCCGAGTGTGATGTTCCCCTTCCTATGTCCATGTGTTCTCATTGTTCAATTCACGCCTATGAGTGAGAACATGTGGTGTTTGGTTTTTTGTCCTTGCAATAGTTTGCTAAGAACGATGATTTCCAGTTTCATCCATGTCCCTGCAAAGGACATGAACTCATCATTTTTTGTGGCTGCATACTATTCCATGGTGTATATGTGCCACAGTTTCTTAATCCATTCTATCATTGTTGGACATTTGGGTTGGTTCCAAGTCTTTGCTATTGTGGATAGTGTCGCAATAAACATACGTGTGCATGTGTCTTTATAGCAGCATGATTTATAGTCCTTTGGGTATATACCCAGTAATGGGATGTCTGGGTCAAATGGTATTTCTAGTTCTAGATCCCTGAGGAATCGCCACACTGATTTCCACAATGGTTGAACTAGTGTACAGTCCCACCAGCAGTGTAAAAGTGTTCCTATTTCTCCACATCCTCTCCAGCACCTGTTGTTTCCTGACTTTTTAATGATCGCCATTCTAACTGGTGTGAGATGGTATCTCACTGTGGTTTCAATTTGCATTTCTCTGATGGCCAGTGATGATGAGCATTTTTTCATGTGTTTTTTGGCTGCATAAATGTCTTCTTCTGAGAAGTGTCTGTTCATATCCTTGGCCCACTTTTTGATGGGATTGTTTGTTTTTTTCTTGTAAATTTGTTTGAGTTCATTGTAGATTCTGGATGTTAGCCCTTTGTCAGATGAGTAAGTTGCAAAAATTTTCTCCCAATTTGTAGGTTGCCTGTTCACTCTGATGGTAGTTTCTTTTGCTGTGCAGAAGCTCTTTAGTTTAATTAGATCCCATTTGCCAATTTTGGCATTTGTTGCCATTGCTTTTGGTGTTTTAGGCATGAAGTCCTTGCCCATGCCTATGTCCTGAATCATATTGCCTAGGTTTTCTTCTAGGGTTTTTATGGTTTTAGGTCTAACATGGAAGTCTTTAATCCATCTTGAATTAATTTTTGTATAAGGTGTAAGAAAGGGATCCAGTTTCGGCTTTCTACATATGGCTAGCCTGTTTCCCCAGCACCGTTTATCAAATAGGGAATCCTTTCCCCATTGCTTGTTTTTGTCAGGTTTGCCAAAGATCAGATGGTTGTAGATATGCAGCATTATTTCTGAGGGCTCTGTTCTGTTCCATTGATCTATGTCTCTGTTTTGGTACCAGTACCATGCTGTTTTGGTTACCATAGTCTTGTAGTATAGTTTGAAGTCAGGTAGCATGATGCCTCTGGCTTTGTTCTTTTGGTTTACGATTGACCTTGCAATGCGGGCTCTTTTTTGGTTCCATATGAACTTTAAAGTAGTTTTTTCCAATTCTGTGAAGAAAGTCATTGGTAGCTTCATGGGGATGGCATTGAATCTATAAATTACCTTGGGCAGTACGGCCATTTTCACGATATTGATTCTTACTACCCATGAGCATGGAATGTTCTTCCATTTCTTTGTATCCTCTTTTATTTCATTGAGCAGTGGTTTGTAGTTCTCCTTGAAGAGGTCCTTCATGTCCCTTGTAAGTTGGATTCTTAGGTATTTTATTCTCTTTGAAGCAATTTTGAATGGGAGTTCACTCATGATTTGGCTCTCTGTTTGTCTGTTGTTGTGTATAAGAATGCTTGTGATTTTTGCACATTGATTTTGTATCCTGAGACTTTGCTGAAATTGCTTATCAGCTTAAGGAGATTTTGGGCTGAGACAATGGGGTTTTCTAGATATACAGTCATGTCACCTGCAAACAGGAACAATTTGACTTCCTCTTTTCCTAATTGAATACTTTTTTTCCTTCTCCTGCCTGATTGCCCTGGCCAGAACTTCCAACACTATGTGGAATAGGAGTGGTGTGAGAGGGCATCCCTGTCTTGTGCCCATTTTCAAAGGTAATGCTTCCAGTTTTTGCCCATTCAGTATGATATTGGCTGTGGGTTTGTCATAGATATCTCTTATTGTTTGGAGATACGTCCCATCAATACAGAATTTATTGAGAGATTTTAGCATGAAGCGTTGTTGAATTTTGTCAAAGGCCTTTTCTGCATCTATTGACATAATCATGTGGTTTCTGTCTTTGGTTCTGTTTATAAGCTGGATTACATTTTTTGATTTGGGTATGTTGTACCAGCCTTGCATCCCAGGGATGAAGCCCACTTGATCATGGTGGATAAGCTTTTTGATGTGCTGCTGGATTTGGTTTGCCAGTATTTTACTGAGGATTTTTACATCGATATTCATCAGGGATATTGGTCTAAAATTCTCTTTTTTGGTTGTGTCTCTGCCAGGCTTTGGTATCAGGATGTTGTTGCCCTCATAAAATGAGTTAGGGAGGATTCTCTCTTTTTCTATTGATTGGATTGGTTTCAGAAGGAATGGTACAAGCTCCTCCTTGTACCTCTGGTAGAATTGGGCTGTGAATCCATCTGGTCCTTGACTTTTTTTGGTTGGTAAGCTATTGATTATTGCCACAATTTCAGATCCTGTTATTGGTCTATTCAGAGATTCAACTTCTTCCTGGTTTACCCTTGGGAGGGAGTATGTGTCGAGGAATTTTTCCATTTCTTCTAGATTTTCTAGTTTATTTGCATAGAGATGTTTGTAGTATTCTCTGATAGTAGATTGTATTTCTGTGGGATCGGTGGTGATATCCCTTTTATTGTTTTTTATTGCATCTATTTGATTCTTCTCTGTGTTCTTCTTTATTAGTCTTGCTAGCGGTCTATCAATTTTGTTGATCTTTTCAAAAAACCAGCTCCTGGATTCATTAATTTTTTGAAGAGTTTTTTTGTGTCTCTATTTCCTTCAGTTCTGCTCTGATGTTAGTTATTTCTTGCCTTCTGCTAGCTTTTGAATGTGTTTGCTCTTGCTTTTCTAGTTCTTTTAATTGTGATGTTAGGGTGTCAATTTTGGATCTTTCCTGCTTTGTCTTGTGGGCATTTAGTGCTATAAATTTCCCTCTACAGACTGCTTTGAATGTGTCCCAGCGATTCTGGTATGTTGTGTCTTTATTCTCATTGGTTTCAAAGAACATCTTTATTTCTGCCTTCATTTCATTATGTACCCAGTAGTCATTCAGGAGCAGGTTGTTCAGTTTCCATGTAGTTGAGCGGTTTTGAGTGAGTTTCTTAATCCTGAGTTCTAGTTTGATTGCACTGTGGTTGGAGAGACAGTTTGCTACAATTTCTGTGCTTTTACATTTGCTGAGGAGTGCTTTACTTCCAACTATGTGGTCAATTTTGGAATAGGTGAGATGTGGTGTTGAAAAAAATGTATATTCTGTTGTTTTGGGGTGGAGAGTTCTGTAGATGTCTATTAGGTCTGTTTGGTGCAGAGCTGAGTTCAATTCCTGGGTATGCTTTTTAACTTTCTGTCTCATTGATCTGTCTAATGTTGACAGTGGGGTGTTAAAGTCTCCAATTATTATTGCATGGGAGTCTAAGTCTGTTTGTGGGTCACTGAGGGCTTGCTTTATGAATCTGGGTACTCCTGTATTGGGTGCACATATATTTAGGATAGTTAGCTCTTCTTGTTGAATTGATCCCTTTTCCATTATGTTATGGCTTTCTTTGTCTCTTTAGATCTTTGTTGGTTTAAAGTCTGTTTTATCAGAGACTAAGATTGCAACCCCTACCTTTTTTTGTTTTCCATTTGCTTGGTAGATCTTCCTCCATCCCTTTATTTTGAGCTTATGTGTGTCTCTGCATGTGAGATGGGTTTCCTGAATAAAGCACACTGATGGGTCTTGTCTCTTTATCCAATTTGCCAGTCTGTGTCTTTTAATTGGAGCATTTAGCCCATTTACATTTAAAGTTAATATGGTTATGTGTGAATTTGATCCTGTCATTATGATGTTAGCTGGTTATTTTGCTCATTAGTTGATGCAGTTTCTTCCTGGCCTCGATGGTCTTTACAATTTGGCATGATTTTGCAGTGGCTGTTACTGGTTGTTCCTTTCCATGTTTAGTGCTTCCCTCAGGAGGTCTTTTAAGGCAAGCCTGGTGGTGACAAAATCTCTCAGCATTTGCTTGTCTGTAAAGTATTTTATTTCTCCTTCACTTATGAAGCCTAGTTTGGCTGGATATGAAATTCTGGGCTTAAGAATGCTGAATATTGGCCCCCACTCTCTTCTGGCTTGTAGAGTTTGGGGTGAGAGATCCGCTGTTAGTTTGATGGGCTTCCATTTGTGGGTAACCCGACCTTTCTCTCTGGCTGCCCTGAACAATTTTTCCTTCATTTCGCCTTTGATGAATCTGACAATTATGTGTCTTGGAGTTGCTCTTCTCTAGGAGTATCTTTGTGGAGTTCTCTGTATTTCCTGAATCTGAATGTTGGCCTGCCTTGCTAGATTGGGTAAGTTCTCCTGGATAATATCTTGCAGAGTGTTTTCCAACTTGGTTCCATTCCCCCCCGTCACTTTCAGGTATACCAATCAGATGTAGATTTGGTCTTTTCACATAGTCCCATATTTCTTGAAGGCTTTGTTCGTTTCTTTGTATTCTTTTTTCTCTAAACTTCCCTTCTCGCTTCATTTCATTCATTTCATCTTCCATCACTGATATCCTTTCTTCCAGATAATCGCATCAGCTCCTGAGGTTTCTGCATTCTTCACATAGTTCTCGAGCCTTGCCTTTCAGCTCCATCAGCTCCTTTAAGGACTTCTCTGCATTGATTATTCTGGTTATCCATTCATCTAATTTTTTTTCAAAGTTTTTAACTTCTTTGCCATTGGTTTAAATTTCTCCTGTAGCTCGGAGTAGTTTGATCATCTGAAGCCTTCTTTTCTCAACTCATCAAAGTCATTCTCCGTCCAGCTTTTTTCCATTGCTGGTGAGGAGCTGCATTCCTTTGGAGGAGGAGAAGCACTCTGCTTTTTCGGGTTTCCAGTTTTTCTGCTCTGTTTTTTCCCCATGTTTGTGGTTTTATCTACTTTTCGTCTTTGATGATGGTGACATACAGATGGGTTTTTGGTGTGGATGTCCTTTCTGTTTGTTAGTTTTCCCTCTAACAGACAGGACCCTCAGCTGCAGGTCTGTTGGAGTTTGCTAGAGGTCCACTCCAGACCCTGTTTGCCTGGGTATCAGCAGCCATGGCTGCAGAACAGTGGTGGCGGTAGAACAGTGGATATTTGTGAACCGCAAATGCTGCTGCCTGATCGTTCCCCTGGAAGTTTTGTCTCAGAGGAGTACCCGGCCGTGTGAGGTGTCAGTCTGCCCTTACTGCAGGGTGCCTCCCAGTTAGGCTGCTCGGGGGTCAGGGACCCACTTGAGGAGGCAGTCTGCCATTCTCAGATCTCCAGCTGCGTGTTGGGAGAACCACTACTCTCTTCAAAGGTGTCAGACATGGACATTTAAGTCTGCAGAGGTTACTGCTGTCTTTTTGTTTGTCCGTGCCCTGCCCCCAGAGGTGGAGCCTACAGAGGCAGGCAGGCCTCCTTGAGCTGTGGTGGGCTCCACCCAGTTGGAGCTTCCCAGCTGCTTTGTTTACCTAATCAAGCCTGGGCAATGGCAGGCACCCTTCCCCCAGCCTTACTGCCACCTTGCAGTTTGATCTCAGACTGCTGTGCTAGCAAACAGCAAGACTCCGTGGGTGTAGGACCCTCTGAGCCATGTGCAGGATATAATCTCCTGGTGTGCTGTTTTTCAAGCCCGTTGGAAAAGCTCAGTATTAGGTTGAGAGTGACCCGATCTTCCAGGTGCCATCTGTCACCCCTTTCTTTGACTAGGAAAGGGAACTCCCTGACGCCTTGCACTTCCCGAGTGAGGCAATGCCTAGCCCTGCTTCAGCTCCTGCATGGGGCACTGCACCCACTGTCCTGCACCCACTGTCTGGCACTCCCTAGTGAGATGAATCCGGTACCTCAGATGGAAATGCAGAAATCACCCATCTTCTGCGTCGCTCACACTGGGAGCTGTGGACCGGAGCTGTTCTTATTCGGCCATCTTGGCTCCACCCCCATATATACTTTTTTATAATATATAAATGAATACCCATCTCCATATTTAAATTACAGCTTTTTTTGGGGGCACGGCAGATCATGCCTGTAAGTCCCAGGACTTGGCGAGTTTGGGATGGAAAGACCGCGAGAGCTCAGGAATTGGAGAGCAGCCTGCACAACATGGTAAATCCCTGTCTCTACCAAACATACAAAAATTATATAGGCATCACAGTGCATGCCTGTGGTCCCAGCTACTGGAGACAGCGGCTGAGGTAAGGGGTTTCCTTGAACCCCAGATGTTTAGGTTGCGGTGAGTCCAGATCACACCACTGCACCATAGCCTAGGCCACACAGCAAGATCCAGTCTCAAATAAATAAATAAATAAAATAAAATAAAATAAAATATATTACATCTTTATATGTGTACCTAGTTCTGTTTAGTAAAATTATTATAAATAGTAATAATATATACAATATACTTACATATCACTGTATTAGTTCATTTTCAGACTGTTTTAAAGAACTACTGGAGACTGGGTAATTTTTAAAGAAAAGAGGTTTAATAACTTAGAGTGCTGCAGGGCCTGGGAGGCCTCACGGAACTTATAATCATGGCGGAAGGGGAAGCGGAAGCAAGGCACATCTTCTCATGGCAGCAGGAGGGAGAGGGAGCAAGGAAGTGCCACATTTTTAAACCATTAGATCTCGTGAGAACTCACTATCTTGAGAACAGCAAGGGAAAAATCCCCTAGGATCCAATCACCTCCCATCAGGCACCTCCCTGGACACGTGGGGATTACACTTCACAGTGAGGTTTTAGTGGGAACGCAGAGCCAAATGCCATCAATAATATGTAATTACATTTATTTATACATGTACACTTATATATTTATATATACACTTGTATATATGTAAACATAGATTTGTGTATTTATTTACAAACTTGTATACATATAAATTGATATACAGATGGTCTTTCACTTAAGATGGTCCCATTTACAACTTCTGGACTTAATGGTGGTGTGAGAATAGCATGCATGCAGTGGAAAGTGCTGTTTTCCCCTCTTGCCAGGCTACAGGGAGCCAGTTCCCACTCAGCCTTGCAATCACAAAGGTTCATAGGCAAAACTCTACAGTGTTCTGTGTTGCTAGAGGAGTTTGCTCCATGATAGGTTATACAAGTGCTTTGAGCATATTTAAGGTATGCTAGGCAAAGCTATGATGTTTAGTAGGTTAGGTGTATTCAGGGCATTTTCAAATTTTGGTATTTTCAACTTGCTATGGGTTTATTGGGACATAACCCCATCATAAGTTAAGGAGCATTTGTACATAAACTTGTGTTTGTGTGTGTGAGTGTGTGTGTGTGTGTGTGTATACACACCTACACATATATATGTATATGGTACATATCTATAACTTGGATGTACGCATATTTCATATGTTTTTGAATGTTTAATATATACATTTTAAACCAATACATACATTTATATGAACATTTAACATATACAGTTAGCCGTTGAGCAACATGGGAGGTAAGGAACAAAGCTCCATCCGACTCTCATGTATAGTTGAAAATCCATGTATAATTTTTACTCCCGCAAAACTGAAGTATTAATAGTATACTGTAGATTGGCTATTACCAATGATATGAATGGTCAATTAACACACATTTTGTCCATTATATGTATTATATACTGTATTTTTACAATAACGTAAGATATAGAAAAGAAAATGTCATTAAGAATATTCCAAGAAAGAGAAAATACATTTATTATTCACAAAGTGGAAGTGGATCATCTTGAAGGCCTTCAGCCCCATTGTCTTCACCTGGAGTGGACTGAGGAGGAAGAAGGGAAAGGGTTGGTCTTGCTATCTCAATGGTGGCAGAGGTGGAAGGAAATCCACATATTAGTGACTCACACAGTTCAAACCCATGTTGTTCAAGGGTCAGCTGTATATGCATATACACACATACATACACATTTATATTTAAATTATATCATTATATATGTAGCTACTTGTGTTCAGTAAAATTAATTTTGTTACACTCTTGAATATTTTTTGTTATTTACATTTCTTCCATATGTTTCATGATTTCAAGACACAAAAAAATAGACACAATATTCTGACTGAATAATTATGTTATGGGCATCCAGGTAGTTCTGTTTAGACAGTTGCTAAACCACCAGCTACACAGACACATTTTATAGAATTGCCATATAAAAGGAGATACACTAGATTATTTTTATGTCATTAATTGATATACAACATGGGCATTTTTACCCAAGGGCTTCCTCTGTCATAGGATGTTTACTTAATTTATGTGAACAAATTCCAATTTGCAGTGGTGTGCCCTAAAAGCCAAAAAGAATGCAGTGAATTTTAAATCTAGTGTGTTTGATGTTCTAAATTTGGAAAATATTTTAAAAATGTTCATTGTTACAGCAATTCTTACATGTGTGTATATACATGTGTGTGTGTCTGTGTGTGTGTATAAAATAAATGTCATATATATACATATACATTTATATATTCGTTGCATTTGTGCTTTTTATTAAATATAATGATTATTGGTAAATTTGAAGCTTGTTTGATGGCAGTCCCCTCCCTATAGCTGCCAAGGTGATGGTGGATTGTTGCTTTCAACAAATTTCACTTGGTAAACTTCAACTTTACCAATAATAATTTTATTTAATGAAAAAAAGTAATGTAAATTTAATATTTTAAAAATTCATCTCTAATCTCTGTTTTTTTCAAGGGTCAACTGTACATGTTAAATGCTTATTAAAATGTATATATTGTTCAAAAGTATATATAAATGTGTATGACATTTGTTTTATTATGTATACACAAATCTATATACATACATTTACACATACATACTGATTATTCTAACAGTGCATATGTACATATTGATATAAATATGTATATATAAATGTATATGACATTTTTCTTTATGTATATACACATATAAGCATACCTATATGTAACATGCTGACTTACTATAACAGAGCACATGTATATGTTGATATAAAATATATATAAATGTATAGGACATTAGTTTTACACATATATACACACATACACATACACAACACACACATGCTAATTATAACAGTGCACATCTTTTAAATGTTTTCCAAATTAAGAACATCAAGCACACTATATTTAAAATTCACTCTATTCTATTTGCCTTCTAGGGCATTCCTTTGCAAATTGAAACTTGTTCACATACAGTGTGTAAACATCTTGTGAGAGAGAAAACCACTGGGGACAAATGCTGAAGTTGTGTATCAATCAATTATATTCTCATAATGTCTTCCAAAGTACATTTTTATATTGTCAGTAAAAATATATGTATCAATAAACTATAGCTGGTGAATATTTTTTAAATTTACTTTAGAAGTACATTATTATATACATCTTTTTGTAATTATTTTATTGCCCTTTTAGATAGAGCCAATTTGTATAACTGTAATATACCTGGTATGCATACACTATGAGCTATTAATCCTTAATTACTCCCTTTTCCTTGATCTAAGTCATTTCCACTTTTCCTCTTCTACAAACAATATGGCAAGAAACAAAATTATTAATGCCTCTTTGTGTACATATGTGAGCATTTATTTGGCGGTATTTTGTTAATGCTCTTTATAAATATTAAGCTTATTTGCCTCAACAAAAGTCTAGTTGCCTTAATTCATAAAATGAAAATCTAAAGCCTAGTTACTAAATTGCTCAAATCACACACCTAGCAGGAAAAAAGCTGAGATCAAATCCAGCCTGTCTGTCCCAAAAACCCCAATAATTAAACATGTCTTGCCTTCTTAAAGGTACTGTTGAGTAACAAATGCCATTGCAGACTTTCCATTTCATTAGACAATACCAAATGGCTTTTCCAAAATTGGGTACAAATTCCCTTTTGCTACAATTCTGCAACAATGAATACAGCAGACATTTGAATTTTTGCTAAGCTAATGGCTGGGAAATTCCCTTTCTTTGTTTAAATTTTTCATGGCTTTGATTTCTGGTGGATTGGAATTTAATGACCTATGTTTATTGAATGATCTGTCAGATTTTCCACATTAGGGGAATTAGGCTTGTCTTGTTTTGTTTGTTTGTTTGTTTGTTTGTTTGTTTGTTTTAAGACCCAGAGACTGGAGTTCCTGTCACCCACCCTAATTTAGTATTATTTTTTTAGTTGAATGGGTCGAAATGAAATTTGACAATGATACATATTTACTTTTATTTTCTAATTATTAAAAGTGGCTCTTTCAACAGGCATTCCCAGAGGAAATGGGAAAGCTTTGTGGAAATATGAGAACAAGGCTGTGAAAATCTCATTTTGCTTCATTGAAAGCTGACACGAGATAGATAGTGCCTACTTTTAAATTTAATTTTCCTCATACTTGTCAGTAAAAAATGTTTCTTATGCTTGAAAAGTTCCTTGCCAGAATATGTTATCTGTGAAGTTTGTGCAAAAGTCATTATAAAATGGATGGCTCAGCATTATACTTGTATAATCATGTCACCCCAGCAAAAGCTTTAAAGCCGTGAGAAATGCTATTTTACTTGCCCACTACAAAACTTGAATGGCATAAATTGAAACCATTTATATGTATACAGACACACACACACACACACACACACACACACACACACACAAATATATAACACTTCTATTCATTTTAATTTTATTTTATTTTATTAATTAATTTTGAGACAGCCTGTTGTCCAGGGTGGAATGCAGTGGAATGATCCCTGCTCAGTGCAGCCTCTGCCGCCCAGGTTCAATTGATTCTTCTGCTTCAGCTGGGAGTAGATGGGATTACAGGCACCCACCATCATGCCCAGCTAACTTTTGTATTTTTAGTAAAGATGGTTTTTTTTTTTCATGTTAGCCAGGATGGTTGGTGTCAGACTCCTGGCCTCAAGTGATTCGCCTGCTTCAGACTCCCAAAGTGCTGTGATTACAGGCACGAGCCACCGCGCCCAGCTTCTACTTGTTTTAAAACACCTCATTTGCTCATTTTATACCTTAGATATAAATTTTATCAAGGACTGCTTTTTTTGTAAGCAGTCCTAGACAGTCGTAGATAGCATTTGTATTTATATTAAAAATAATATATGTATGTAATATAAATAAATTTATATTTATAATATATAATATAATATATAAATATAATTATGTTATTTAATATATAATATAGTATATTTATAGAATATATAATAATTTACCATAAGTATATTTATAGTATATATTATATTTTTATTATATAAATATGTTTCATATGATAGATAATATGAGTATTGTATTTATATTCTCCATTTATAGAGAATATAAATATTATCTATTATTTATATAATAGAAATATAATTATAGTAATAGATGTTTATATTATAGAGACCATATAATTACCGTTCAAGGAACTGAGACTACAGGGGTGAACTACCAAGCCTGGTTAATTAAAATTATTGTTATTATTTATATCTATACATAAATAATATAAATATCATAGATATACATAAAAATAGAACTATATTTATAAATAATATAAATATATTCATATTTATATTAGCTATATTTATAGATAATATGTATACACATCCATCAATAATTAAGAAAATAATTATTTTAGTAATATACTAATACTATAAAAGTAATAGTCTTGCAAATAATTGCTTATGTATTTGGAACCTTATTTAATCTTCTTAGCTTTCATTTGAAAACATGTTTGTCTGTGTCCTGTGAGCGTGTTTTCCTATTCTATTTTTATGTACAGATCAACTCTGTCTCAGTCTGCTTTGCATTGCTATAAAGAAATACCTGAGCCTGGGTAATTTACCAATTTATAAAGCCTGGTGTTTACCTGAGTCACGATTTTTCAGGCTGTATAAGAAGACTTTTCTTCTTGTAAACACCTCAGGATGCTTCCAGTAATGGCAAATGTGAAAGGTAAATGGAGAGTCATATGCAAGGGAAGAAAAGACAGAGGAAGAGGGGTGCCATGCTCAGATGAACTATACAGTAGGGACTCACTCCTTCCAAAGGGCACCAAGTCATTCATGAGGAATCCACCCTCATGACTCAAACACCTCTCGCCAGGCCCCACATACAACGTGGGGATAAAATTTCAATATGAGTTATGGCGGATCCAATATCCAAACTCTACCGATGCCTAACTCAGTCTTGTAGAACAGCAATTGTTTTATTATGCTAAAGATTTTGTGCTTTAGGGATTCTGAAAGGGTTCGTTGTATATGGCTGTCTTTGCCTGTGGTGTTTGGAGTTTACAAAGTTGGGGAGGCACTCTGTGGCTGAGGAATAGAATGAAGTGAAGGTTTCATCACTCCTATGTGTGTGGATGGATGCTGGCTCAGCAAGAGCTCTCAGATGAAATGTACAAAGCACCTCCCCGAAGTGGCTTAGGCTTCATTTACAATCCAGCCTCAGAATGTACATAGTGTCACTTCCTCTGTTTTCACAGCCTTGCTCAGATTCCAGAGGAGAGAGCGTCTTTTTATTTATTTATGTATTTATTTATTTACTTATTTATTCAATTAATTTATTTTTGAGACATGGTCTTGCTCTGTCTCCTAGACTGGAGTGCAGTGGTTCTATCATGGCTCACTGCAGACTCAACTTCCTGGACTGAAGTGATCCTCCTGCCTGAGCCTCCCAAGTAACTGGGACTACAGAGGTGAACTGCCATGCATGGTTATATTTTAAAATAATAATAGTTATTATTATTACATTGTAGAAAAAGGGTGTCACTATGTTGCTGGTCTCCAATTCCCGGCCTCAACAATCCTCCCACCCTGGCCTCCAAAATGCTATTATTTCAGGCTTGAGCACACACACCTGCCAGGAGAATCTTTTGTCTGAGAAGAATCTTAAAGCTTTAAAGTTGCTCTATATGAAGGGTCTGTGGAATGGAAGAAATGCTCTGAACACCTTTGGTAAATAAAATTGATCACAAGGAATATGTTTGTGAAGTTTTGAAAAATGAGTTTATTTGAGACATGCATGTGATTCTAACATTCTGATTTCTTTCAGCTCCACTTGCAAATTTTTCTGTTCAGAATAAAAGTAGGTAATGATAGACAATCTATAACACTATAAAATAGTGGTAATTTTTCCCATGATGATGTTAAAATTTCCTCAAGTAAAGGATAGTTTCATCAAAATAGTGGCCCTATCATTTATTCTGTATTATTACATAGCCCTTAGCTGAAACTTACATGGAAGAAATTTCTCCATTCCAATCACATTCTTGTCCTAGCAGGCTACTGAAAACCTTTGTTTCAAACTGAGAAATCAATCTTAAAAAAAAAATAAAATAAGCATAAAATGTTAAACCAGAAAAAATGACCAACGGCTTTTTCTTAATGAAAAATTAAGAAAACTTAGGCAATAAACACTTATGTTTGTTTTTGAGACAAGATTTCACTCTATGACCCAGGCTGGAGTGCAAATGGGATGATTATGGTTCACTACAGCCTTTTTCTTTGGAGATCAGCAATCATCACACTTCAGCCTCCCAAACAGCTAGAACCACAGGCATGTGCCACCACGCCCAGCTAATTTTCAAAAATAAATTATTTTTAGAGATGAAGTGTCACTATGTTGTCTAGGCTGTTCTCAAATGCCTGGCCTCAAGCGACCCTCCCACCTTGATTTTGTAAATTGTTGGGATTACAGGTGTGACCCAACATGCTTGACCAAAACTAATTTTAATATTATCACCCTGCTTTTTTTTTTTTTTTTTTTCTGTAGGAAACTTTTGCCTAACCTAGAAACAGCATCAACATTTCTTAAAAAAAAAAAAAAAATCAAGCTATACCCTTGTCAATATGGGCAGATATACACTAATGATCTAGACCAAGAGGTCACTTATTAAAGAATATCCTATTATTGGGAAAAAAGAAACTTTAAGGTAACATGGACAAGAATCCCATTCGGAAACACATTTTGAAGTTTGATGGTATTTAAGCGCACGGTTAACCACATTATACATAGCGGAAGCCAAAGTTCCTAGTATGGAAAGAATGGAGATACAAGTATGTCCCATTATAATGAGGAAAGGCCCAAGACAAGGAAACAGTGTGCAAGGTACAAGAAAAGTGTGATTTTTCACACCCATCAGATGCTGACATTCTTGGAGTGATGCAGAGAACAGGAAAAGCACATGATGGATTAGGCTAAATCCATTTTCTCCTTTCTAGCCTTAATTATTTTTGCTAAAATCAAACTCTGTGATGTCAGTCTCTCCTAATTCTACCTGGGAAATGCTGTTCATGCATTTAGCATCCAGTTAAGGGACAATGTGGTGGTTGGGGATGTTGCCCAAGGTTGGCACCCAGATATCAAAATCCGTATTGTACCTGGATTCCTGGTTGATGTTTTAACATTTCTTCTCACTTTAGTGTCTTCATCTATAGATCAACCCAGCCAAATTTCTCCTCCATCAGCTTGCTGTGGTAATTTTTTTTAAAAAAATATTTATTTATTTTATTTTTAGAGACAATTTCTCATTCTGTTGCCCAGGATGGATTGTAGTGTCCCAGATTTCACTTCAGCCTTGACATCCTGGGCTCAAGAAATCCTCCCATGTCAACACCCCCAGAGTAGCTGAGTCTACAGACATACACCATCATGCATGGCTAATTTTGTGTGCGTGTGTGTGTGTGTGTGTGTGTGTGTGTGTGTGTGTGTGTAAGACAGGTGTTTGTTATGTTGCCCAGGAGGGTCTCAGATTCTTGGCCTCAAATGATCCCGCCTCCTTTCTCTACCAAAGCAGTGGGACTACAGGCATAAGCCACTGCATCTGGCCAGTTTATAGTGATGATGAATCTCCTAACTGATGCCTTAAACTGCCTGACACATAGTAAACCTTCCGGTCATGTTGCTTATTATTACTCCTATAATTATTTGTATTGTTATTTATGCCATTAATTTTTCTTCTACTTGAAGTCTTTCTCTTCAATTACAAAATAAATGTCATTTCATGTTAAAGAATTTCAAAGCATTGTCGATATGACATATGATTTTCTCAGTGGGTATCAAAGAAATAATATATACTTATATAATCATATTTAACAATCTATTACTATAAAATAGTTGTTTCAAAATTCTGAAAAAGTTATCTTTAACTAGAGGAAAATTTTAGAGAAATGGTGAAATTAAGTTGGGCTGTATAAAAGAAAATTAATATGTTTTTAGTAAACTAATATAAAAATTCCAACTGACAATGTTTAAAATACTAAATGAATTTTGCATATAACTATAACACCTAAAGCATATACAACATGTTTAATGGTGATTGTAAAATGTTATGATTTTCCAAGTGATTGGCATTAAAATGTTTCACCGTTAAAGTCATTCATTTATGTAGCCCTCATATTCAGGGATTGAAAATAATTAGCTACAATGCAAAAACGTGAATCAATTTTATTTTCTTTCATTAAATTTAGGTAGAACAGGAGACAGGACTGTTGTTATTAATGAGAATACTACTACTGAACTGGTACAATTGTAGACAAAAAGCCCAGGGAATTTGTGGTATTGCTAGCTTCAGGAAAATTTTTAAACATAATTTAGGACTGTTAAGTCCATACGTAAAATGCTATACCTCTTCTTTCAAACCATCACAAAAAGTACACCATGAAGTCTAATGTTGAAGGCAAGTACATTTGGGATAGGTGTGTTCTCAGTGTGCTATTTGAAATACAAGTAACATCAATGTTAGCAGAAGCAGTAACCTTTCATTTCTTTGGTGTTCAATTCTACCACTATCACTCTTTTTTGTGTCACTACACATGGAGGGTGTATTAGTTCATTCTTATGCTGCTATAACGAGATGCCTGAGACTGGGTAATTTATAACAGAAAGGTTTAATTCACTCACTATTCTGCATGGATGGAGAGGCCTCAGGAAACTTACAGTACTGGTGGAAGGCAAAGGAGAAGCAAATACCTTCTTCACAAAGTGTCAGGCCGAGGCAGGAGAATTGCTTGAACCCAGGAGGTAGAGGTTGCAGTGAGCCAAGATCATGCCACTGCACTCCAACATGAGCAACACAGTGATACGCCATCTCAAAAATAAATACATACATACATACATACATACATACATACATAATAAGGAGGAACTGTCAAACACTTATAAAGCCATCAGATCTCCAGAGAACTCACTCACATCATGAGAATGGCATGGGGGAGCCTCCACCATGATACAATCACCTCCCACCAGTCCTTTCCTCAACATATGGGGATTATGAGAATTACAATCCCAGATGAGATTTGGGTGAGGACACAGAGCCAAACCATATCAAAGAATTGACTATGAGCAATGATGACCCTGATAGCTCATTATTATTTAAAAAACACACACACACAAAAACTGATGCTTCTCTATACTTACTCCAGGACAATACAATTGCTTCACCTCCAGAGTTATAAGGCTATTTAATATGCATATATTCACATATTTAATCATTTTTTTCACTTACGTGCATGCATAATGATGCGCACACACAGAGAGATAAATCTACCTTCATTTCTCATGCTACAAGTTCAAATCTGTATGAGAACTTTGATGCTATGTTTTTATGACATGTGTATTTGCTAATTCCTGTGTGTGTGTGTGTGTGTGTGTGTGTGTATTTATACATATGTGTGTTTTCCTGTGTCTTTTGGTGTGTTTCTTGTTATTCTTCTGCTTTTTAAATTCCAGCTTGTTCCAACATTATTCTTTTGAATCTAATGTGTCTGAGGTCCCTCTAAAATCTGAAGTTAGAAATGGATATGCCTGCCTTAGGATAGTGAGATTTAGTCAAGATTTCCAAATTGCATAGCCAATGGGAAAAAGAAAAATACAATGACTCTTTTGCTGCTTGCCAACTTGACCTTCACAGAATTGAAGACTGCCTTCTTGGAAGCATTTCCTTTTCCATATGAAAAAGCTCTGCATTTCTCCCCAGTTTCACAATAATTAAATAAACCTAGGCATCTTCTAGGTCTGTAAGGCACTTTGGGCAAAAGTTCCTAAGAAAGGGATTGTGCAATTGCTTCCCAGAAGACCACGTCTAGGCAGAATAAATCAGCCAGCTCTCCTGTGATGAAAGAAACACAGAACAGAGAAGAATGTGGGGTTTGATAATGTTAGTGCTAAGAATACCTCAAAACATTTTAAATACAAATTCAGACCCCCAGAAAATGGTATCTTTCCCCTCCAGGAACCCCAAAGTAGTCTCATTCACCTCCTTTACTAAATCTAGTTCCATAAACTTGACCCCTTTAGCATCATCCAAAACATCTCCCAGTACTTCAATGTCTTAACCAGAAGGTATACAACTAATAGAATCGTAAAAATTACAAGGGTCCAACCCAACAGTAATGAGGCTGGTATTCAGGAAATCGCACTAAAGAATGCTTGATGGACTTGCTGGAATTTGTCAGGGAAACATTAACTATTGCAAGAATAATAAACCTTCCCAAACTTAGCTGTGCTGGGGGGAATTATTTTTATTATCCAGGAAAGCAAACAAATGTGGACATTATCTCTACCATCTAAGGCCACTCACTACACAAATATCCTGGAAAAACGTAGTACAGAACAAAAGCTCTTTCTTTATATTTTTGTGTTTTTTATTTGTTTCTTTGTTTGTCTGAGACAGAGTCTTTCTTTGTTGCCCAGGCTGGAGTACGGTGGTGTGATCACAACTAACTACAGCCTCCACTTCCCAGGCTCAATCAATACTCCTGCCTCAGCCTCTTGAATAGGTGGGATTAGAAGCATGCACCCCCATGCCTACCTAATTTTTCTATTTTTTATCGTGAGATGGGGTCTCACTATATTGCCCAGGCTGATCTTGAACTCCTAGCCTCAAGCAATCCTCCTACCTCAGCCCTTCAAAGTGCTGGGATTACAAACATGAGCCACCATACCAAGGCAGATCAAGGGTTGTCATGACATTGCTTGCAAGTCATGCAAACACATCAGTGACTCAGAGGAAATCAGCTTCTAGAAACCTGAAAGAAATGGGGTAGATAGAAAAGGTCACATTGGGATCACCAGTCATTTTAGGTTGAGAGACACTGCATGCCTAAGCTGGTTCTGCAAGCAGGAAGGCCATGATGGAAATCTCTAATCTCAATCCCCTGCCATCTTTTGAAATCTTAGTTTACCCCACATGGAAGCCTCAAGTCAATGGATCCTATTATTATACAAAACTCAATCCTGGGCACAGGGTAGGGTGGAGAGACATAAACAGTTGTGGCAGAATCTATGTTCTGCAGTCACTCTACTCATCCATTCAACTTCACACTGCCTTCGTAAGGATCATCTGAGGTGATTTTAGTATAATATCAGCATCTGGATGGAAAAGAATGGGTCAGGCAGGAGACCCAGTTCTCTTTTATTAGTCTAGCAAGAATCCATAATTGTTTCCCACTCCTGACAAATTTGGGACAAAATCCTTCTTCTCCTTTGAACTCCAAACACTGACCCTATCTATTATTCAGTTGTGACTCAGTATAAACCACAGCACCGTGATAGTCTTATTGTCTAGGTTCAGGCAAAAGTTTCAGATTTATCCACTTGCATATATATCTGTGTGTTTTTCTCTTATCTCCCTAATAGCATTATTTAAATGTGGTGGATTTGATGTTAGTCCCTTGGTCTCTCACTTTAGTAGCTGGATGTAACATTAAGGTAAATTACTGAGTGTGTCTAGATCTGCATTTCATCACAAGATAGCACTAGTATTTATGCAAATTTCCAATTATATATTGCTAGGTTCTAAATGTGTGTACCTTCTGAATTTTTTTTGTTGAAGACTTAATCATCAAATTGATGGCATTATGAGATGAGGTGTTTGGAAAGTGATTAAATCATGAGGACAGAACCCTCATGAAGATTTGTATCCTTATAAAAGAAGAAACAACCGGAAGTCACCATCTATGTACAGAAAATTGCCCCTCACCAGAAATTCAATCAGCATTACTCTTGCACTTTCCAGACTCCTGAATTATAAGAAACAAATTTTTATTGTTGATAAGCCACCCATTTTATGCCTGAAACACATTTGTATTTAACATGTTAGCAAGGGATAAGACCCCAGGTGTACTCAATAAGTATTAAGGCGAAAGAACAGCACTCAATGGTAAATTCTTATCATTGATGTTTCATTAATAGTTCTTAATCAAATGCTAACTTTAGGTCTCCATGTTTAAAGAACTAAACCCCAATAAAAACCCTGGACATCAAGTCTCAGGTGAGCCTCTCTAGTCAACAATGCTTCATAAGTATTGTAATACATTGTTGATGTCATACATTGTTGATGTTACACATTGTTGCTTATAAGTCAAATCAAAGGGGACAACTTGTGCCTTGTTTCCTGAACTCAGCCATATGCCCCTTTTCCTTTGTTGATTCTAATCTGTAACCTTTCCCTGTAATCATCCATAACCATTAACATGATAGATTTTCTGGGTACCATAAGTTCTCCAGCATATCATCCTACCTGAGGATGGGCTGACACAATAACCAACTAGAAAATTTGAAATTTGCAAAAATGTTTAATGATCTTAATTAAAACTAAGCATTAACCTCAAGAAAACATTAAAGATTATCTTCTTTGCATTTAAATTCTGGATTAATTTTAATATGAGGTTCCCTGTAAATATTCATTCTCTGTCTATTCAAAGAGGGTAGTTAATTTTTACTGATTCCATTGCAAACTCACATTAAAATATTTCTATACTTAGTGAACATATACAGTAGAGATTCTGTTTTGTGTATCCAAATCATTTTATGAAATAAATCTTCTTTACATATTTATCTCAATTGCTAACTTATTGGTTATAGTTCATATGCCATGCAGTACTCTGTATTAGAAATAACAGATTATTCTTTGACAAACCTGAAAAAAACAAGCAATGGGAAAGGATTCTCTATTTAATAAGTGGTGCTGGGAAAACTGGCTAGACATATGCAGCAAGCTGAAACTGGATCCCTTCCTTACACCTTATACAAAAATTAATTCAAGATGGATTAAAGACTTAAACATAATACCTAAAACCATAGAAACCCTAGAAGAAAACCTAGGCAAAACCATTGAGAACATTGGCATGGGCAAGGTCTTCATGACTAAAACACTGAAAGTAATGGCAACAAAAGCCAAAATTGACACATACAGTCTGATTAAACCAAAGAGCTTCTGCACAGCAAAAGAAACTATCATCAGAGTGAAGAAGCAACCTACAGATTGGGAGAAAATTTTTGCAATCTATCCATCTGACAAAGGGCCAATATTCAGAATATACAAAGAAATTAAACAGATTTACAAGAAAAAAAGCAACCCATCAAAAAACGGGTGAAGGATATGAACAGACATTTATCAAAAGAAGACATTTATGCAGCCAACAAACATGAAAAACAGCTCATGATCACGGGTCATTAGAAAAATCCAAGTCAAAACCATCTCACACCAGTTAGAATGGCAATCATTAAAAAGTCAGGAAACAACAGATGCTAGGGAGGGTGTGGAGAAATAGGAATGTGTTTACACTGTTGGTTGGAGTGTAGATTATTCAATCATTGTGGAAGACAGTGTGACAATTCCTCAAGTATCTGGAACCATAAATACCATTGAACCCAGCGATCCCATTACTGGATATATACCCAAAGGATGTTAAATCACTCGACTATAGAGTCATGCACATGTATGTTTATTGCTGCACTGTTCACAAAAGGAAAGATGTGGAACCAACACAAATGCCTGTCAATGATAGACTGGATAAAGAAAATGTGGCAATACACACCATGGAATACTATGCAGCCATGAAAAAGGATGAGTTCATGTCCTTTGCAGGGACACGGATGATGCTGAAATCCATCATTCTCAGCAAACTAACACAAGACAGAAAACCAAACACCAGATGGTCTCACTCGTAAATGAGAGCTGAACAATGAGAACACATGGAGGGGAACATCACACATCAAAGCCTGTCTGGAGTCGGGGGACTAGGGGAAGGACAGCATTCAGAGAAATACCTAATGTAGATGATGGATTGATGGGTGAAGCAAACCACCATGGCATATGTATACCTGTGTAATAAACCTGCACGTTCTGCACATGTACCCCACAACTCAAAGTATAATAATAATCGTAAAGAAATAATAGATTACACATCTTGATCAATTATATTAACTTTAGTATAATTTCCTCTGTTTAATGAGTATAAGGTAGTCTTTTCTGTTTGTTTGTTTGCTTGATTTTTAGAATCAGGGCCACATGCTGTCATCCCAGCTGGAGTACAGTGACGTGATCCTAGCTCACTGCACCCTCAAACTCTTGGCCTCAAGTAATCCCCCCTCCTTAACCTCCTAATGTATTGGGATTAGAGGTGTAAGTTACCATGCCCAGTCAATATAAAATATTCCTGACTGGAAACTTCTATAAGTATTCACAAGACATTTCATTTTTATAACTACTAGTTTCGTCTCTTACATCCTGTTTCCAAAACAGAAAGTTTCTAGTATTATGACTTATAAACTACAGTTTCCCTTCTATGTCACAATTCTGATACTGTGTTCTTTTATGTACTTTATGATATATATAACACTACATCGATATTTTGGAAAATGATTTTTAATTTTGCTTATAAAATAAATATTGTATAATAAACAGTATGTTAACTCTCTTCTAAATTTCCTATTTTTTCCTGAAATGTAGTGGTTCTCATCTTGAGAAGTCTAAATTGGCACTAATTTACATGAAAAGAACTCCCTATTGACTTACTGTGGCAAAGAGGTGATATGTAAAAATTAAATCCATAACACATATAGACATTTGTTTTCTAAATCATTCATGGGCAGAAATCATAAACACGAAAAGAGCTTAAGTCAATGGAGGTTTTATTTTAATATTTAGCTGAAGTATTTTTCTATTACAGTGTTGAAATAGGAGTGTCTGGCATTGTGTCAGCTAGATTTAAAAACAGCTAACTAAAGACAGGAACAAAGTCTGAACATGATTAATAAAAGGTATTAAAGAAATGGCAACAACTTTAGAAAATGCAGTGATAATCTGAAGAAATATTATGGTTATGCAAGTGAAGAAATAAAGAAAAAGTATTTGCAGTTTCTACTGGGATCATGAATTACCTCAGATAAACTGAAATAACATGTCAACAATAACATTTTTTTATTCCTAGGCTTTATCCATTTGATAAAACTCAAAGGTAGACAAGATATAATCAATATCTCAGAAAAAAACATACTTTTATTCCATTTTATTATAAATTTTACACTTAAGTGCCAAGATTGTTTATCCAAGAGGTTTTGTAATGCAAAACATACAAATGTTAGTTTGCTAGAGTGGCATAACAAAATAACACAGACTGGCTGGTTTAAACAAAAGATATTCTGCTGGCTGTAAGTGTGAGATCAAGATGTAGACAAGGCTGGTTTCTGCTAAGGTCTCTCTCTTTGGCTTGTAGATGCCAACTTCTCCCCAGGTCTTCACATGGTTGTCTCTCTGTGTGTGTCTGTGTCCTCATCTCCTATTCTCATAAGATACCCAGTCCCATCCTATGGGATTAGGACTCACCCTTGGGACTTCATTTTATCCTAATCACCTCTTTAAAGATTCCGTCTCCAAATCCAGTCACATTGGGAGTTAGGACTTCAACATATATATTTTGGGAATGGTGTAAAATGTGTTCCATAAAAATATATGTAATCCATATGGGGTACCAGTATAGAAATTAACAAGACTTTTCTCACACATTAGTCATTGTGATAAAACATCAATATTTTATCTCCATATATTAAAATTGCATCTTAATACATAATTTAGAAATATTTGAAGTAGGGGCCAGGCATGGTGGCTCATGCCTATAATCCCAGCAATTTGGGAGGATGAGGTGGGCAGATCACTTGAGATCAGGAGTTTGAGAACAGCCTGGCCCTGTCAGTACTGCAAATACAAAAAATAGCTGGGGAAGTATTATGGTGGGCACTTGTAATCCCAGCTATTTGGGAGGCTGAGGCAGAAGAATTGCTTGAGCCAGGGAGGGGGAGGTTGAAGTGAGCCGAGATCTCGCCATTGCACTCCAGCCCAGGCGACAAAATGAGACCCTGTCTAAAAAAAAAAAAAAAAAAATACATACATGTATATGTGTGTGTATATACATATATACACACACGTATATAGTCTATAGGTCTAAATATGTGTGTGTATATATGTGTGTGTATATATATAAATATATGTATATATTTAGACAGAGTATATATAGTATATATTTATGTGTGTGTGTATATATATATATACACACACGTATATATATGTGTGTGTGTATCTATATATACACACACACATATATATAGAGAGAGAGAGACAGAAAATGACAATCTCTTGACCATTTTTTTCTCTGCAATATGCCACCAATCACAAAAGGAAAATTAGGTCTGAGTAAGGCTCACTTTAGAAATGATGTTACTCTTGGCTAGTTGTGGTGGCTCATGTCTGTAATCCCAGCACTTTGGGAGGATGAGGTGGGCAGATGACTTGAGATCAGGAGTTTGAGAACAGCCTGACCCTCTACTACAAATACAAACAAAAAACAAAAACAAAAAACAAAAAGCTGGGGGAGCGTTATGGTGTGCGCTTGTAATCCCAGCTATTTGAAAGACTGAGGCAGAGGAATTGCTTGAGCTGTGGAGGTAGAAGTTGAAGGGAGCCAAGATTGCTCCATTGCACTCCAGCCTAGGTGACAAAATGAGACTCTGTCTAAATAAATACATAAATAAATAAGAAGTCAGAAAACGGCAATCTCTTGACCATTTTTTTTTCTTCTGGAATATGCCACTAATTAGAAAAGGAAAATTGGGTCTTGAGTAAGGCTCACTTTAGGAATGATGTTACTCTTGGCAAGGTGTGGTGGCTCACGCCTGTAATCCCAGCACTTTGGCAGTCGGAGGCTGGAGAATGGTTTAAGGCCAAGAGTTCAAGAGCTGCCTAGGAAACATAGAAAGCACCAATGCCTATAAAGGATTTTCAAAGTTTAGGTGAGTGGGGTGGTGCGTGCCTGTAGTTCCAGTACTTGGGAGACTGAGGCAGGTGAATTGCTTGAGCCCAGGAGGTTGAGGCTTCAGTGAGCTATCATCATACTGCTGCACTCCAGCCTGGGTGACAGAGCAAGACCATGTCTTGAAAGTAAGGGAAAGCGAGGGGTAAGTAGTGGAAGGGAGGAGGAGGAAAGGGGGGGAGAGAGAGAGAGAGAAAGAAAGAAAGAAATAGGAAGAAAGAAAGAAAGAGAAACAAAGAAAGAAAGAAAGAGAAAGAAAGAAAGAAAGAAAGAGAAAGAAAGAAAGAAAAGAAAGAGGAAGAAAGAAAGAAAAAGAGAAAGAAAAGAGGGAGGGAGGGAAGGAAAGAAGGAAGGAGAGATGTGATGTTACTTTAGAGCTTTGAATATATAAAAGCAAATAATGAGGACTTGCTTACTAACTACATCAGACAATACTTTATTAATTATTACTACAAATGGATCTGCACAATATGCAGTATAGACAGAATAATAGACTATGCACATCCAACAAATATCCTGGATGTATGCATTGTCATTTCTCCTATAGATTTCAAGCTCCATGCTCCATCTTTCCATTGACTGGTTCCCTACTGGGATTATTTGGCCCCTTAGGAGATATTTGAACACTTTTCAGTTGCCCAAACTGGGGAACAGTACTATTGACATCCAGGGATTAAGGCCAGGGCTATATGTCCTAATTACTAATCTTTCATTTTGTCTTTATTGGAAATCAATTTCAAATTAACTTATGATTGAAATATATTATAGTAAAGTGTCAAATCTTGAGTCAGAAAGATTGCTTGAGCCCAGGAGGTCAAGGCTTTGCTGAACTAAGATCACACCACTGCACTCCAGCCAGGGCGGCAGAGTAAGACACCAGCTCTAAAAACATAATAACTAAAAAAGTGTTTAATCCTTTGTTGATTTGTAATTGCAGATACAGAAGAGGAGGTCCAAACTCTTCAATAATTTCTTCTTACTTAACACAATAACTCAGTCCCTTTTGTTACTAGAGTTAAAATAAGTATTTTTTTTTTTTTTTGCCATTTTTCTTGGTTCTGGATTGAAATCAGTTGAGACAACATTGTGTTTAATAGAAACCAAATGAGTAAAGTGAAAAATAACCTGTGTGTTTGCTGTGTCCAACTAATTCATGATCTGTGTAGGAGTGATTATTTCCTACCAAAAAAACAAAACTGAGATTTAATGGTATTTTTTTTTAACTTACTCATAGGGCCAGCAGGAAGTAGGATAATTTCGACTGCCAAAAGTTCCATTAAAATTTTCACAGGCTACATTTCCTCTCAGATAAAATGTCATACCTTTGCCATATATCATCAAAAGTGAACACTCTTAGAAGAACAGACTTCTATTCTGACATGCAAGCTTTGACATATATTCCCTATCACCTATATGGCCAGTTTCATTCCAATTCCATGTAAGTAAACTTAATCTTAGATCAGTTCCTGCTTAAATATTTTTAGGAATCCACAGAGTGCAACCAGTGAAATTGCATGTGGTTCTCGTCTTTAAAAAATATTGACCTCAAGCTTAACTTACTGACATCACTCTGCACTAGTCTTTCACAATTCTGCCTGTGAATTTAATACCCATGTTCAATATTTAATCTAAATATTTTCCCCCTATTTAGTTTCTGCCTACTGGTAATGTATACATCTTTTATATTAGTAATGTGTTATTTATCTTTCTTATAATATTTAATATTTGTGTATATATATTATATATACCTGGGTATACATAATACAGGCACACTCTCTACATGGGTAATGGGATCAGTCAGACCCCAAACCCCAGCATCACACAATATACCCTTGTAACAAACCTGTAGATGTACCCCTGCATCCAACATAAAATCTGAAATTTAAAAAATGTATGTAGTTGTTCTATACTCTTCCTTAGATAGACTATATATTTCTTGAGGCAAATAATGCTGTCACAGATTGGTTTGCTCAATAAATTATTTTTTATTGAGACTAAACATTTCAAGGCACAATTTTTCTCCAAAATTTTTGTGAAGATTTGATGTCATAAATCAGAATTGAATAGCTTTATCTCCTCCTGCATCACCATCTGTAATCTTTGCTATCTACTGTAGCCTCAGTAATTTCTCTAGGGGTCCTTCTTTAATTTTCTTTTTTCAGAACCTATGGCCATTGTCTGAACATCATTTCCTCCATGAGCCTGCACTTCCTAAAATGTTAATCCATAATAACATTTTGAAATTTGGCATTATACATAGATGTCATTAGAGTTTGCTCTACACCAAACCCAAACTACTTAAAAAACAAATCCAAAAGTACATTTTTGTATCCAAGTGCTCTTTTATTCCCTGAATAAATTTCACTGGTACAGTCTATGGAAAAATGTGTATTTTGCATGTTTCATATACCTAAGCTTTCAGTTAGTTTTCCTGCAAGCAATCAAAATACAGTTAAGGTTTCCTAGCAATAGGGTGAAATGGGGCACTTAAAGTCATGAAAAACACCACAACCTACCAAGTCACAGAATAAAACTTTGTCAATTCACTTAGATATTGTGGGTCAGAGTCAGATTCATGTGTTACTTATATAACCTCCTTTTATTTGGGCTGAAAGGCTGTTTCTTATCAAAATAATAAGTGTGATTCAATTGTTGTAATTTTTTTGCAAATCTTTTCTGGCTGCTATTTAACATTTTGTTAAAATTGTATCAGTTGTAACAGTGGGATCAAGTATAACAATTGCATCAATTTTAATAATTGTATCCACTGATACTGATACAGACCCCTTCCAGATACAATGCATACCTCTTCCTGGATTACTATATTGTCAATTTGAAAAAGGCTCTTGAAAATAATCTTTAAAGATAAAATTGTACAAACAGCTCAGAATCACTGCCATTTGTAGCCACAGCATGTCTAAGGTTGATTTGATTAGTCAAACTGCAACCGTTTCAACTTACAATCTTTAGACCTATGTTCATGACCTGTGTTCATGATAAATTTTGTATAATCATGTTATCTCTTCATTTGATCTAATAAACACTACGTAATCCTTGCTTTAATTCAACAAAAGGTGCATTTGCATTGCAAATACTTTGAATAATTTGTTTTCTCCTCCTCTTTGGAGAGTGTCCTTTAATCAGTTCTTCACAATTTGGAAGTATCCGCCTCAGAAATGTCTAGAAGACCTGCTTACCTTTTCGTGGTATTAAAATTACTCTCCTTAGCTTAAATCCAATTTTCTGTCTCATGCTCAGCAGGCTTTTCCTACAGTTGTTCATGTTCTTGCTTTCATCCTTCTCATATACAATTTTTAATTCCTAAATTACTATGGCTGTCCCTAATACAAGAAAAACATTATTTTCAGCAGTACGTTGCAGTGTGTGAATATACTTTACTTCAGTTCCTTTCCACAGCTATGAAAATGTATATAAAAATTCATGAAACATAAAGTCATACTACGTTTTTAACTAGAATAAGCCTACTCATGATCTCTTCCTACAAAAAACTATATTTTTTCTCATCATTACTTTCATAATGAGTAATCCTTCTCAAAGTGTTTCTGCTTGACGCTTCTAATCTTTGTGTTAAATTATAACACAGATAAATATTCTAGTTGTAATTTAAAATGACAACTCTGAATATAAATGAAAATATTTAGAGGTGAACTTATGACTTTATTCTAAATGCTTTCAACAGGTATTGTAAAATAAAATGGTAATGTTTTCCTTATTTGAGTAAAATTTAGAGGAATCGAATATATTCAGAAGATCCATTGTAAGTTCTTCTAAAGAAATCTGCAAAAATTTCAAAAAGAGTTTTACAGTTACTTATCATTTTTTCCCATTGTTTTTGGTAACAAAATCACAATGTTTTAGAAAAGATTGAATCATTGTGAAGTGAAAGGAAATGGAATGATGTATAATGCCTCACAAACCTGTTTGTTTGTTTGGTGGGGGTCAAAAGAAGAGTTTCATGGAAGTAAAGGTATAGTTTTACAATTGTAAGCTTGCTTTCTAAATAATTCACAGTTGTTTTATCATGGCATTTCTGAAGAACTTCTCTCTGACGTGTCCCAAGTTCTGACTGAAGTAGATATTCCAGCAGAAATACCCACTAGATAGTTATTTCTTTGGATGGTTTCATCATCACGTAATTCTAGTTTCATCCAGCCTGACAAGTCCCTGGGGATATTGATGCAGCCTTGTTTCGTTTTTAAATACACTCACTTTATTCAATTACAATATGCAGAGAGAGAAGGGCACAAATCATATGAATACAGCTCAGCGAACTGCCACCACATCAGGATGCTGGAAAAGCACTATGCAAATCCAGGCATAGAATGATGGAAATATATACTATGTTCTTTTGCAACTCTGCCTAAGTGTTTTATTCAACATTATGTTCACCAAATTTATAATTCTGTCTCACTTGGCACTGGCACATTCATTCTTCTTGCTCTGTAGCTTTCCCCAAATCTCTTTATGGATCTTTTGTTGATTGTTACCTTGATTGTTTCCATGTAGGGATTATTAACAAAATGCTATCATGAAATGTATTGTATGTGTGCCAGTAGGTTTACTGTGTACAATATTTTCTTGGGCACATATATTGGAGTGAAAATTCCAGGTGCTAGGGAATTTATTCATTCAGCTTTAAGATATTTTGGTTTTGCTTTTGCTTTTGCTTTTATAGGCAGGATCCTGCTCTGTCACCTAGGCTGGAGTACAGAGGTGTGGTCATAGCTCGCTGCAGTATAGAGCAACTGGGCTCAAGTGATCCTCCCAACTCAGCTTCCAAAGTCGTTGGGAATACAAGTGCTCACCACATGCACAGCTAGTTTTTTAGTTTTTGTAGTGTCTGGTTCTCACTATGCTGTCCAAGCTGGTATGGAATTCCTGGCTTCAAGTGATCCTCCCACCTAAGCCTCCCAAAGTGCTGTGATTACAGGTATGAGCCACTGTGCCCAGCCAGCATAAAGTTTTATGTGCTAGTTCAGGAGATACACATTCTGACCTGTTTTGTCAGTTTTGTTTTGTTCAAGTGAGTATTTACTGCCATATCATGGTGGTTCATATCCCTTCCCTTGTTGCTAGACATTTTTATTAAGTTTATTGGGAAATCAGATATGCTTTTTTAAAAAGCTAGTAAATTATTCACATATTTTCATTTGAAATCCATTATATATTTTGGACAAAAACACAAACCCTTGTGGAATATATTCATCACATCTACAAAGTTTATTTATTTATTTATTTATTTATTTATTTTTGAGGCAGGATCTCATTATGTTGCCCAGGCTGGTCTCGAACTCTTGGGCTCATGTCTCCCACCTCAGCCTCCAGAGTAGCTGGGATTATAGATGCACATGCTCTGCTGGGCAAAAACTTCTATTCTTGTCATGGCACCTTTTGCAGAACAGAATATTTGGAGTTTAAGTAAGTATCACTTACTAATTCCTTGATTAAATTATGATGAAACACATTTGCATCTTCTTTGAAAAACTCCTACTTACTCTAAGGCCAAAAAGAACTCCTACAAATACCTTCTAAAAACTTTATTTTCTGTTGCACAGCTAGATTGACATAATCAATACTTGGAATCATATGCTTTTGTTTCTGTTGTTTTGTTTTTCTTTTTGTGCATAGCACTAAGTGGGACTATGTGAGTCCCTCAAATTGATATCCTGCCAATTATTGAGAAGACTATTCTAACAGCACTGAATTTTTCAGAAAGCAAAACATGGTGTAGATGGCTGGCCGTGGTGGCTCATGCCTGTAATCCTAGCACTTTGGGAGGCCTAGGCAGGTGGATCAATTGAGTTCAGGAGTTCCAGGCCAGCCTGCCCCACATGATGAAAACCCATCTCTACTTAAAATAGAAAAAATTAGCCAGGCATGGTGGCGCATGCCTATAATCCCAGCTACTCGGGAGGCTGAGGCAGGAGAGTCATTTAAACCTGGGAGATGGAGTTTGTAGTGAGCTAAGATTGCACCACTGTACTCCAGCCTGGGAGACAGAGACAGCATCTCAAAAAGCCAAAAAACAAACAAACAAACATAAGCAAAAAACAAACAAAGAAAGAAACAAAAACCAAAATTAAAACAAAACAAAACAAAAACCTGATGTAGCTATCTGCCTCTTTCTGGCTTATATATGCTTCCAATTTCAATAGGACATTGCCTATCACCTTCCCAGCTTGCATGCTTTAATAAAACAAATGAAAGATACCATATTGGAGAGGCCAACGAAGTGGCCTCCTGTCAAAAATCAGGTAGTTTACCAAATCAGGTAGTTTACCTCTAAATGTTAAAATTCCATCTGTATACATAAGTTAAAAATAAACATATTTGAAGTAGAGGCCGGGCATGGTGGCTCATGCCTGTAATCTCAGCAATTTGGGAGGCTGAGGTGGGCAGATCACTTGAGATCAGGAGTTTGAGACCAGACTGGCCCTGTCTCTAATACAAATAGAAAAAATAGCGGGGAAGTGTTATGGTGTGCACTTGTAATCACAGCGATTTGGGAGGCTGAGGCAGAAGTATCACTTGAGCTGGGGGGAGGAAGTTGCAGTGAGCCGAGATCATGCCATTGCACTCCAGCCTAGGTGACAAAATGAGACATTATAAATATATATGAGCTTTAATCATTCGTAGAACTGCTCTCTAATCATGTCAATTATCCACAAGTGTGTTGACTCAGAGTTCTGTTGTTAATTGTAAACTAATTGTACACATATCGTTAATTGTATACGTGTGTATATATATGTATGTATGTTGTGAATTGTATACATGTATATATATGTGTGTGTGTGTGTGTGTGTGTGTGTGTGTGTGTGTGTAGACAGAAAATGACAATCTCTTGACAATTTTTTTTTTCTGGAATATGCCACTAATTAGAAAAGGAAAATTAGGTCTTGAGTAAGGCTCACTTTAGGAATGATGTTACTCTTGGCAAGGTGTGGTGGCTCATGCCTGTAATCCCAGCACTTTGAGAAGCCGAGGCTGGAGAATGGTTTAAGCCCAGGAGTTCAAGACCTGCCTAGGAAACATAGCAAGGACCAATGTCCACAAAGGATTTTCAAAGATTAGATGAGTGGGGCGGTGCATGCCCGTAGTTCCAGTACTTGGGAGGCTGAGGCAGGAGAATTGCTTGAGCCCGGGAGGTTGACGCTTCAGTGAGCTATGATCACACCACTGCACTCCAGCCTGGGTGACAGAGCAAGACCATGTCTTGAAAGTAAGGGAAAGGGAGAGGTGAGGAGGGGAGGGGAGGGGAGGAGAGGGGAGGGGGAGGGAAAGGGGAGAGAGAGAAAGAAACAGAAAGAAAGAAAAAAAGGAAGGAAGGAAGGATAGAAAAAGAAAGAAAGAGAGAAAGAAAGAAAGAGCAAGAAAAAGAAAGAAAGAAGGAAAGAGAAAGAAAGAAAGGAAAGAAAGAAAGAAAGAAAGAAAGAAAGAAAGAAAGAAAGAAAAGAAAAGACAAGAAAAGGAAAGAAAGGAGGGAGGGAGGGGAGATGTGATGTTACTCTAGAGCTTTGAATATAAAAGCAAATAATGACTTGCTTATTAACTACATCAGAAAATACTTTATTAATTATGAAGACAATGGATCTGCACAGTATCCAGTATAGACAGAATAATAGACTATGTATATCCTACAAATATCCTGAATGTGTATACATTGTCTCTTCTCCTATAGATTTCAAGCTATATGTTCCATTTTTCTATTGACTGGTTCTCCACTAGGGTTATTTGGCCCCTTAGGAGATATTTGGACACATTTCGGTTGCGCAGACTGGGGAACGGTACTATTGATATGCAAGGAGTAAGGCCAGGGATGTGCTAACCATCCTAGCATACACAAGATAGCCTCTACCCAGCCAAGGACCATCCAGCCCCAAATGCCAATACAGCTGTGGTTGAGCAATTGCACAGGGAGTCTCCTATAATTTCTTCAGCATTGCTCACATTCGGCTCATTTGACTGACAACTTGACATAACCAAGGGAAAGAAACTTCTCCCTTTTCTCCTTTTATAGCTTTCCCATAACTAGTCCAATCTAAATTTGTATGCAATGAATCCCAGTGACCAAATGTAGAACAAGGGGGAATTCTCCCCTGTTGCAGTGCTTGTTGCAAATTTGAAGGATTAATTATATCATTATGTTATGTGGTAATTAATTGGCTCAATTTTCTGTCTTCTCATACCTAGCCATGGGGAATCTGTGCTTCCTGGCTGGAAAACCCCTAATGAACATTCTAAAAATGCCCGATGAGTCATTGTTCTCTTTTACCACTTTAAGGAGGAACTGAACAAATTTAATGTCAGTTGGTGTAGTTGCCATAATAGGTGGATTGCATTTCAAAACTACTTTGGGCAACAGATTTTAAATAATATAGAGGTAAAAGAGTTTAAATGTGTCCTGTGAAAGTCCATAATGAGAATCTTCTGTTCTCTCTTTCTCCATTATTACAGTGATTTATAGTGAGGAATAAAATCTAATAAATAATGAATGCTTCAACTAAAGCTTCATTTTAATTGAAAACTAGGGCACAGGCCACCTTGGAAAATATTAAAATAAAAAATGTGACTCCTTAACTACTGACTGGTTTTTAAAACTTACTTCTGTGAGTGATGCTATTAAATAAACTCTGCTGTTTTTATTGATGGGCTCAAACAATTCTAAAAAGGGTATCTTATTAATGTTGGGCTTCACTGAGGATGGTGGCAGAAATATTACTGGGAAATATTAGGGAAAGTTATATGGAATAGTCACAAACCTTTCTGGAAGTCTGAAAGGTCACATAGTTTGTGTAATAATTGAACGGGCCGAAGGCAGCCGGTTCTGACCTTAGAGCATTAGATCATAGAGTAAATACCACGGAAAATAGAAGCTTCCACAGTTAAGTCTGTTTATCCTACCTCCATTAACTAACCTTTAAGCCAGATGGCCCCCTGGGGGGAGGTTGACCAAGGATATTGCCCCCTAATGGTATTTACTTTAGACCCCAGTACCTGAGCTTTAATCATTTGTAGAACTACTCTCTAATCATTTTAATTATCCACAAGTTTGTTGACTCAGAGCTTCTGTTGTTAATTGCATACAAAATAAATGCCTGAAGTTTGAGCTGTTCAGGGCCGGCTGCAGTGACAAACCTCTCTTGGTATGTATGCCATCAGACACTCAGCTGGACTGGCAAAGCAGAATTTCCGTGTGTCAATGTATGTTTCCTTCATCCATCGTTTGGGTCAGGGTCTGCGGCCAGACCCCTGCAGCTAATGCCCTCTTATGAGGAGCAATATGTCATATTATCCTTTTGGAAAACAATTTTAGTGTTTCTTTTTCTTTTCTTTTTCTAAAATAATGCAATCATTTAAAGGCTAAATAAACCACATATTTCACATGTCATGTGTATATATACGTGTGTGTGTGTTTGTGTGTATATATATATATATATAAATTTTTAAAAATGAATAAAAATTAAACAAAATAAAAACATGAAGGATTTAAAATATGATCATTTTCCAAACAAAAAAGTCTCAGAGCAATGCATTTAGTAAAATCCCACTTTGTAAAAACAAATACAAATATATCCAAGACATATTTGTCCTCCCATTTACATGTAGTAGAAGTGTTTTTCAGTCCCTAAGAGATAAAGCTTTTCAACATAAAATCATTGGTGTCCTAGAAATGTAAACTCTTATAAACAACCTAGATGTCCGCAAGTCTCCCATTCTACGTTAATATTTCCATGTTACTATATATATATATATAAAGTTTATATTATATAAAATGCATATATATTTATATATAAAGTAGAATGGAAATATATATGGAAAGAAATAGTATTTCATTTTATATCAAATTATCCATACCTTATATCTCATATATATTATTAACGATATATGTATAGTGTATACATTAAATTTGTGTGTGTGTGTGTGTGTATCTCCTCAAATTTCTACCTAATATTTACAGAATCTAGTCTCTATCCCAAAATGTCCTAGGAACTCATTAAATAAAGTTTTAAGGGTTGCCAATTTCCCATTATGGTTAATTCTTACTTTTGAAATCCTTTGCTCACAATCTGGAAAGTAACATTGATAACTCATTTAGCAATCCTCCAGTTTGTTTTAATGAATTAAAGTTTCACAAAGTAATAGAGGGTGATATTCATAAAGAACAAGCATAGGTACAGGAATGTGGCAATATATTATGAAACTTCCAAGTGAGTTTGTGTGGCAGATGGGAAATAAGATTGAACATTACAGTGGAAGTAGATTTGAAGGATTAATTACAATGGGTTGGATGGCAGAGGAGAGAAAGAAAGAGCAGAAGAGAAATATTGCAAGTTACAGGTTAAGCACCCCTTATCTAAAATGTTAGAGACCAGAAGCCTTTCAGATATTGAATTTTTAAAATTTTTGGAATATCTGCATATTCACTATGAGATATTTTAGGAATGGGACTCAAGTCTGAGCACAACGTTTGTTAATGTTTCATATACATCTAATACACATAGACTGAAGGTAATCTTATTTAATGTTTAAAACTAAGTTTGTGTGTGAAACAACGTTTATGTATGCTGAACCATCAGAGAGCAAAGATGTCATTATCTCAGGGAACCACGTGGACAAGAGTCTTCCAAACCCTATTGCGAACTGCACATGCGAGGGATCTAAGTTGCACGCTTCATGTGAGAACCTAATGCCCGATGATCTGAGGTGGAACAGCTTCATGCCCAAACCATGCCCTGTCCCCTCCATCCATCGAAAAATTGTCTTCATAAAACCGGTCCTGGGGGTCAAAAAATTGAGGACGGCTGATACAAGCAATACCTTTCTTACATTTATGCACAAATAAGTACTTAGCAGTAAAAATGTAACATAGCATTAATACAGTGGAATATTAATGTGTTCAGAGTAAATAAGCTGCACAGTAGCACTGTACGAATTAAAGAAAGAAGAGAGAAACACAAGGATGTCTTTAGAGTCAACAGGGGCAGGTTTATTTTTAATAAACCTCACCGGGAAGGCTAGCTGAGTTAGGTCAGAGCCACCCTTTCTGTGTCTGTTCCCATGTGTAGCTTTCTGCAGCTGCAGGCATACGACCCAAGACTGCTTTTAGCTTCCCTAACTTCGTGCACCTGAAGGGAAAAGAATGTGCTCATTAAGGCCCACTGTTTTACTGGGGTCCATTGTATGAGGGTGAAGTTTGGCAGTTACCCAAGAGACTTTCCCTGCTACCTCCTCTGTGCCTGAGCTGTCTTATCTGTGTTTTATTGCTCTTTCTGCTTGTAGTTTGAAGAGAAGTGATTTGCTTGGAATGCATGAAGCTAGAAAGGGAGCTGGAACTTAAAATCGTGGTGTTTGTGTGAGATGACGGTGCTCCTGCTCTGTCAGGCACCACCAGAACACCTGTATCCGATGTTAAACAACAGAAGCAACAGACAGTGGCAAGGTGTCCAGAGTCCACCTGTGATGCTGTGTTTTGGTTAAAGGACAACTGTATTTTTTTAATGAGAAGAAACTGTATGTGGTGATCACTCCAACATTGTACTCTTCTCTAAGATGCTGTCCAGTTTCTCCTAGTGCTTGATTTTCGGTGGTATAGATACACATCAACACGTCCTGTTTTTCTTATCACTGTTACCCATAGGGCAGGCTTTGGACATTTTTAACAATATGTTTACACCACAGAGCAAAAATAAGCACGGAAAAAAACCACAGAGAGTAATGCATGTAGGGCGTCCTGTGGGACAACTTCGGGAATCTGACGTTGGTTCACACAGCTGAACAAATGTCCATTATCTTTTTTTTTTTTTTTTTTTTTTGAGATGGAGTCTCTGTTGCCAGGATAGAGTGTTGCTATCTCAGATCACTGTAACTTCCACCTCCCGAGTTCAAGAGATTTTCTTGCCTCAGCCTCTTGAGTAGTTGGGATTACAGACACCTGCCACTGCACCTGGATAGATATGTTTTTTTGAGACGGACTCTTACTCTTTCGCCCAGGCTGAAGTTCAGTGGCGCGATCTCGGCTCATTGCGGGCTCCGCCTCCCGGGTTCACGCCATTCTCCTGCCTGAGCCTCCCGAGTAGCTGGGACTACAGGCGCCCACCATCACACCGGGCTAATTTTTTGTATTCTCAGTAGAGACAGGGTTTCACCATGATCTGCTTGCCTTGGCCTCCCAAAGTGTTGGGATTACAGGTGTGAGCCACCGCGCCCAGGCACACCTGCATAATTTTTGTATATTTAGCAGAGATGTGGTTTCACCATGTTGTCCGGGCTGGTCTTGATCTCCTAACCTCAGGCAATCCACCTGTCTCAGCCTCCCAAAGGGCTGATATTACAGGTGTGAGCCACCGCGCCTGTGCCTCCTGTCCTTTTATTGCTCTTTGTGGGTATGCATACATGGGAGTAGTGTGGCATGCCTGGAAAAGATATACTGCAGCGGATGGGAGCTGCAGGGGTGGAGAGTGAGGGTATTTTTCTTCCTTTAGTGACACTGAATAAACTGTGTGTTCTGCACCTGTGTTTTTACTGTCACCTATCACATGAGGTCAGAGATGCAATTTTCCACATGTGGTGTCATGTCCATGCACAAAATGTTTAAGATTCTGTAGCATTTCATGTTTTAGGTATTCAAATTAGGGATGCACCTATTACCTGAATTTGTTTATTTTGCCTGCTCTCCAAGAGAGGAAGGTGTTCGTTCATGTAGGAAATATCTCATGTTTTGTTTCTCTAAGGCCTTACACTTCTGACAACTACATCAAAGAGTACAGTCTTGGGTTGAGGGCATTCTATGGGCTATGGGTCAAACTTTGGGATTCTTATTCATCATGAAACACCACTGGGCTCCATTGCTGAGCCATATTTCTGAAACTGGATGGCCTAGAACTGTCATCCCCAAGAAAGATTAATGCATCACTTATATTCCAGCAGATATGACTAATCCAAATTACTGTTGTTATCATTTTGTGTCCAAAATTGGTTCCTTCTAGTGGGTTCTTGGTCTTGCTGACTTCAGGAATGAAGCCGCAGATCCTTGTGGTGAGTGTTAACAGTTCTTAAAGATGGTGTGTCCGGAGGTTGTTCCTTCAGATGTTCAAATGTGTCTGGAGTTTCTTCCTTATGGTGGGTTTGTGGTCTCGCTGACTTCAGGATTGAAGCCACAGACCCTCGTGGTAAGTGTTACAGCTCATAAAAGTAGTGAGGACCCAAACAGTGAGCAGCAGCAAGATTTACTGTGAAGAGCAAAAGAACAAAGCTTCCACAGTGTGGAAGGGGACCCAAGTGGGTTGCCGCTGCTGACTTGGGTGGCCAGCTTTTATTCCCTTATTTTGCCCTGCCCATGTCCTGCTGATTGGTCCATTTTACAGAGCGCTGATTTGTCCATTTTACAGAGGGCTGATTGATCAGTTTTTACAGAGTACTGATTGGTACTTACAATCCTTTAGCCAGACACAGAGCACTGATTGGTGTGTTTTTACAGTGTGCTGATTGGTGCTTTTACAAACCTTTACGCAGACGCAGCATACTGATTGGTGTGTTTCTACAGAGTGCTGATTGGTGTGTTTACAAACCTTTAGCTAGACCCAGAGAGCTAATTGGTGCCTTTTTACAGAGTGTTGATTGATGCATTTACAAACCTTTAGCTAGACACAGAGTGCTGATTGGTGCATCTTTACAGAGTTCTGATTGGTGCATTTGCAAACTTTTTGCTAGACACAGAGCACTGATTGGTGCATTTAAAAACCTTTAGCTAGACAGAAATGTTCTCCAAGTCCCCACCCGACCCAGGAAGTCCAGCGGGCTTCACCTCTCAATCCCCCCTATAAACAGGACAGCCCAACTGCTGTTGGGAATTGGGTGATGACCTCTCCAGCTACTTCCTGCTGGATAGGGGTGAAGAAGGGCCCCTCCAGTTGTGGTGTCCTCCAGAGGGGAGCTCTTCAGGCCAGTGAAAGGAACAATGGATTGGTCCAGGGGTCCTCAGTAGAAGTTGTTAGTTTAGCTTGTTTGGGGTTCTATTTGTAAAACCATCTGTAGCTTGATGGCCTTGATCCTAGAGGAAACAAATTTGACAAGGAGGTTAAAAATACAGGGCCCAAAGGTGAGTAGTAGCAAGATGGCTGCTGTGGGACCTCGAAAGTGGGGAAGCCATGTTGCCCAACTCCAGAGTTGGTATAAGAGTTTGAAAGGCGGTATCTGATTTCAGAAGCCTTTTCCTGTAAACACCGGGTGGCAATTCATACTATCCCTGACTGGTTAGCGTAAAAACAACACTCTTCCTCTATGAAGGTGCAGAGTCCTCCTTTCTCAGCAGTGAGGAGGTCCAGGCCTTGGAGAGTCCCTGCTGCCAAAGAATGTATTTGGGATTGTAGAGTAAGGATAAGTTTTGTTAGTTCTTGCAAACTGTCTGAGAAATCCTTTGAGATGAGAGTGTGTGGTATTAGGATAATACATGTTACACTGTAAAGTTTTAGCAAACTTTACTTTTGTTGAAAACCTTGTAAGTTTGGGCTTTCCATTGTTCTGTGCTATTAAAAAGACCTTATTCAGTCCATATTAACTTAGAATTGCTATAGATGGCTCCTTCCTGATTCCGTAAGTACTTTAAGGTTTGACTGAGTGCAAACAGCTCACAGGTTTGAGCAGACCAGTTTTTAGGCAATTTTCCTAACTCTACTTCTACAAGAGTTTCCTTGTCACTTACTGAATGCCCATTGTGTCTTTTTCCTTAATCTTCTGGGAGGAATCGTCTATCTTCCTGTCCTGAAGGGGGTTCCTCCTAGGCCTGGTCAGACCTTTGTATGGTAATTAGTTAAGATTTAGATCCCCTGTTAGGAAACCTGCTGGGTTAAGGATTTTTGATAGGAAGGCTATGGGTTGTCCGTGGCCTCAGTGCTTTGGGGCTATGCCCTTGTTTATGCTGAGAACAAGGTGGTATTGGAGTGCAGTTATAGGGTTATGGAGAAGACCGTCATTATGAATTATAGGTTTTAAATTTACCCTGGCTTTTAAAGGAACAGGGTACCCTGTTTTTTCTTTACTACTTCCATCTCTCTTTCTTTCTCTTTGAATTCTTCTTTGTCTCTCTCTTTCTGACTCCTTCTTTTTCTGTCTCTTGCTCGCTCTCTTTGACTTTCTGTCTCTCTCTTTCTCTCTCTCTCTCTCTGACTCCCTCTTTTTCTCTGTCTCTTCCTCTCTTTCCCTCTGATGTTCTTTCTCTTCTCTCTTTCCTTTCTGCTGGTCTTTCCCTGCCTCTGCCAGATGCTTATCCTGCAGTTCTCCCCTCTCCTTCCCCTTTTTGTTGGTTTTGGCAGTGTAAGACGGCCACCTCCTTGGGTTTTTGCGCTGCGTGCAATAACTCAATGATATCCTTGAGTGATATTTAATAGGGGTTCCCCCAGAGGTTAGGAACTCCCTTTCTTTCCATAGTGCAGCATGGGCATGTAGGATTAGATAAGCATACTTGTTATCTGTATACCCCTTTACTGTTTTTCCCTTTCCCAGTTCTAAGGCTCCGCTAAGTGCCACTAGTTCTGCTAACTGGGCGCTGGTCTCTGGGGGAAGAGGCTTACTTTCAAGTATGGTTACATCACTAACTACGGTATAACATGCCCTTTGTATCCCAGTCTCCACAAATGGACTTCCATCGGTATACAGGTTAAGGTCAGGATCAGCTAAGGGGGCTTCTAAGAGATCCTCTTGGGTGGCATAAGTCTGGACTATAATTTGTTGGCAGTCATGCTCGACTGGTTCCCCATTCTCTGGGGGAAAAGTGGCAGGGCTGAGGGCCTCACATGTCTGTATTTGAAGCACCAGTCCCTCAAGGAGTAGTGCCTGGTATCTAAGCAGGTGGTTGTCTGAAAGCCATAAACTTCCTTTGGCACCTAATATGCCGTTTACATCATGAGTAGTCCAGACAGTGAGATCCTTTCCTTGTAGCCTCTGACACTAAGATGGCCACTGCTGCAACTACCTGTAAACAGTGAGGCTAGCCTTTTTCTACTATATCAGTTTCCTTACTGAGGTATACCACTGGTTGTGGGGTTGTCCCCTGAGTCTGAGTAAGGACCCCAAGAGCTATTCCTGTTCTCTCTGTGATGTATAAAGAGAAGTTTTGTCCTGTGGCAAGGCTTATGGCTGGAGCTTGAGTTTGTTCCTTCCAACACCCAGACTACAGGCTTGATTCCTTCCTCAAGCAGGGGACAACAAATCAGTAACTTGTTCCCCATATTCATGTAGACGATAGCTCCAGCTTTGGCTAATATGTCCCCCCCTAATAAGCGTATGGGATGTTCAGGCATAACAAGAAAGGCATGAGAAAAGAGCAAACTCTCCCAAATACAACTGAGGAGGTGGGAGAAATACCTGGTTACAGGCCATCCCAGGATTCCTTGGATGGTAACGGACCTTGAGGACAGCTGCCCGGGACAGGGGATTAACACTGAAAAAGCTGTTCCAGTGCCAGGAGGAAGTAAATTTCCTGGCCTTCGAAGTTTAAACATACCCAGGGCTCAGTGAGGGTGATGACATGAGCTGGCGCTCACCCCAGGCATCCTCAATCTTGTTGTTGGATTATCTGGCTGGGGGCTTCTGGCCCGGAGAACGTTTGCCCTCTGGGGCAGTGTGCCTTCCAGTGATTGCCTCAGCATAGCCGACATGGATGAGGGGGTCGTTGTTTCTCATTGAACAATCTTTTTAAGGTGTCCTTGAAAACCACACTGGTAACAAGCCCCACCAGGTGATTAGCCTGCTCCATTTTCTGTCCTCTCTGAACCACCAAGGTTTGTTTGTCTGAGGACCATAACTAAGGCTGCAGCCTTTTTCTGATCTTTCTTTTCCTTTTGGGCTGGTTCCTCTTGGTCCCTGTTTAGAACACTGAGATTGCCAGGTTTAATAATGCCTCCAGATTTTGTTCAGGTCCCAGGGCTCACTTTTGGAGCTTTCTCCTGATATCTGTGGCTGATTGGGTAATAAACTTATTTTTTAAGATCAATTGACCCTCGAGTGAGTCAGGTGACAGGGGGGTATATTTTCTTAAGGCCTCCTGTAGCCGCTCAAGGAAGGCAGAAGGATTTTCTTCTTTTCCCTGAGTTATGGTGGACATCATTGAATAATTCATGGGCTTTTTCCTAATTCTCCTTAGTCCTTCTAGAACACAGGTAAACAGAAGTTTATGACTCCAGTCCTGATGATCTGAGTCAAGGTCCCAGTGGGGATCCATACTGGGGAAAACTTGCTGACCAGTAGGGAATTTGTCCCTTTCTTCAGCTGTCATTCTATCATTTACTTGACTAAGATACCAAGTATCTCCAAACTCTCAGGCTGCAGCTAAAGCCACATTCTTTTCACTAAAGGCCAGGTTTTGATCTAACAATAGCATGACATCTGTCCAAGTGAGATCAAAGGTTTGCCCTAGACCCTGTAGGACATCTATGTACCCATCAAGATCATCTGAAGGGTTCCCCAGGTCTGCCTTGATCTGCTTTAAATCAGAGAGGGAGAAGGGGACACGTACCGAGGTTGGGCCAAATTCCCCTCCCCCTACAGCTTGAAGCAGACATAACTGATAGCACGGGGGTGTTTGTGGTCCTTTGGGGATTTCTTTGCTTGTTTCCTTCTGGGTAGGGGAGATTAGAGGAGGTTTACCATTAATAGGAAGGGGAGTTATAGAGAGGCTAGGATATGGGGGTAAGTTAAGAGGTCCTCTTGTGGGATATAAATTGCAAGCTTTGCATCATTGTGGTCTCTTCTTCAGTGAAAAGAAAGCTTGGACATAAGGTATTTTCCTCCATTTGCCTTCCCTCTTACAGAAAACGTCAAGCTTCAGGATAGTATTGTAATTTATACTTCACTCAGGGGGCCATTTTTCCCCATCAGAGAGAGAATACTGGGGCCAGGCCATGGTGCAGAAAAAAATGAGCCACCTCTTTTTCAGGGTTTGTGGGTCAAATTGGTGCCAATGGCTTAGGATGCATTTCAAGGGTGAGCCTGTTGATACCTGAGTGTTTCCCATCTGAAAGACAAAAGTGCCCATGGTTTTGGTATGTTTGTTTCTCCCCCTGCTCAAGAACCCGCAATGGTCCCTGGATACTGCTGATTGGAATAGTTGCACTCACCGATGCAGCAGCAGAAACACCTCTTGCCAATGAACCCGCAATGGTCCCTGGGCCCTGCTGATTGGAATAGTTGCACACACCAACACAGCAGTGGAAACACCTCTTGCCCAAGAACCCACAACAGTCCCTATGCCCTGCTGATCGGAATAGTTGTGCTCACTGGCACAGAGGCAGAAACACTAGTTTTCCTCCTAGACCACAAGGAGGATCGAGGAAGGTTGGATTCAGTGACCCTTTCTGACACATTCTCAAAAAACTTTTAGAGTCTTAAGCATTCTCCTGTTAGTATTGGGACTTTACCCCTGTCCTGTGAAGATGTTATGCCCCAAAACTGAAGTGGAGGGCCATAACCTGAGGGAGGGAAGGGATCTCCAGAATTGGAAGAGTGATGCCTTTTCCCCTCACTTTTATGAATAGGAAGGATACCATTTCTGAAGCTCCCCATATCCTAGGTTCAGGAATAGCTTTCATTAGGCCTGCTAGTCTGAGAATGGATACTAAAATTCCAGATAGTCCCCCGCCCCAATGGGGCTTTTGGCAAAAATTATGTCTTTCTGATTGGTGAGCCCAGGTGCCTAAAGAAGGTAACAGAGTCCTGAAGTTTATACTGGAAATCATTCTTATAAGAGAAACTAGAAAAGCACCAGAGACAGGGAGTGGTTTTTAGAAGCAGTACTAGCCTCAGACAAGAGAGGCAAAAGGAAGTTTGTCTGACAAGCATTAGGACCCGGGAGGCAAGGGTCAGGATAGGTAGGAGAGATGGGTGAGTCTCACTTGGCTGACATGACTTTGAGAGTTCCGCTCATGGCTGCAGGGTCAACTAACTTGTTGTTGGGACCCTGCAGCTGAATCGCTTTCCTCTCTGTCAACCCTCAGCTCAGCCCAGAAGTACAGGAAAAGTGGAAGCTGGTTCCAGGCAAACCAATGCTCTCAACTCCGAAGAGTCAGTGGTTGTTAGAAAACCCTTTCCCAGAAAGCCTGACACCCTTGTCTTTAGTCTGGCAGTCATGCTAGTCGCTTTTAACTGGCCGACAGGTGCCTGGTATTTAGCCCCCAAATTCTAAGGAAAAATAAGACAGAATAGCAAGCAAAAGGGGCCCGATGGTACTCACCGGTTGTTGACAGGTGATTGTCCCTTCATGGTTGCCAAAATGTGTCCAGAATTGGTTCCTTCTGGTGGATTCTTGGTATCACTGACATCAAAAACGAAGCCACGCACCCTCGTGGTGAGTGTTACAGTTCTCAAAGATGGTGTGTCTGGAGTTTGTTCCATCAGATGTTCGGATGTGTCCAGAGTTTTTTCCTTCTGGTGGGTTTGTGGTCTTGCTGACTTCGGGAATGAAGCTGCAGACCGTCATCATGAGTGTTACAGCTCATAAAGTTAGTGTGAACCCAAAGAGTGAGCAGCAGCAAAACTTATTGTGAAGAGAGAAAGAACAAAGCTTCCACAGCATGGAAAGGGACCTGAGCAGGTTGCCGCTGCTGACTTGGGTGGCCAGCTTTTCTTCCCTTACTTGGCCCCACACATGTTCTGCTGATTGGTCCATTTTACAGAGTGCTGATTGGTGTGCTTACAAACATTTAGCTAGACACTGAGCAGTGATTATTGCATTTTTACAGAATGCTGATTGGTGTGTTTACAAACCTTTAGCTAGACACAGAGTGCTGAATGGTGTGTTTTTACAGAATGCTGATTGGTGTGTTTAGAAACCTTTAGCTAGCACAGAGCACTGATTTTTGTGTTTACAAACCTTTAGCTAGACAGAAAAGTTCTCCAAATCCCCACTAGACCCAGGAAGTCCAGCTGGCTTCACCTCTCAATTTAAGATTGACTCTTAGGGTAAAGCACTATTTCCTATATTTCTTCTTTCCTCTAAATCACTTATTTGACTTTTTTTTTTTTTTCCTATTGAGTTGCAGGAGCTCCTTAAATTTTCACGGTGTTATTTACAACATATGCATATTCATAAGAATATGAAAATATAAGGAGTCCATGCAACTCAATTGAAAATATTTCAAATATTTTTAATCCAAGGTTTGTTGAATATGTGGCTGTGAAAGTCACAAATATAAGGGACAGACTATGCGTAAATTACAAGCGTGTGAGTGTTGATGGGGAGAGTTCTGGGTTATATGTTATGAGATGTTGAGTAACATTAACCAGTGAGATATTTGATGATAGCATAGAAGGCCATATACCTAATTTTGGTTATGGGATGATCCTCTCTAAAGACATGGAGTGTGACTTTCATTTGATTTATGTGTTTAAGCATAATTGATTTGAAAATATTGACCTATCATTGTTTACAAAAGTGAGTTTTGTGTTAGTTAAACCATAGAAACCGTTTTGCTAGTATTGCGTACGATACTGGGGAATGATGCCCCAATACAGTACGTTTTCATAGATTGCTTTAAAATAATTCAAGTGCAGTCTTTTTATTTTCCCTCAAGTATAATTCTGTGATGAATAAAATGACAATCTTAGCTAGAGAAACTTTCTTTGTTCTATTTAAAATAAGAACATGGGAGCTTCAGCTTGTGAGAACTTTAAAGTCAGGTATCTATAAAAGAGTGGATAAACTAATGCTATTATTTAACATGGGAATTGAATAATGTATTTAAGAAACTGGTGATATGGCTATAGAAGAAATTTTATGTGAGTATACAGTAAAGTTTATAAAATTCCGGACACCTGGGTGTTCTCACCATGGCATTTTTGAGATATCACTTTTCTCACATCTAGGTTTAAAATGAAATGATATAGCATGTTATACAAGATAAGATGACATTTGGGTGGAATAGCGACATGATGAAAGCTTCTTCATAAAGTTTTTTTTTTTTTTTGACAAGAGGAGGCAAGAGTTGTTAATACTTCTCTTCATTTGACACATACATAAATAGGTGAAGCAGATGAATTCATACATGCAATTATGTAACAGAGACTTAACAAACATTTCAGAGCTGAGATCATCTTTTTTTCTGAATTGAGTTTGTAAAATGGTTGTTTAATGCTTTAGAAATGCTTAGAAATGCTTGTGCAGAGAGGTTTTAATATGTGGGCAAAGGTATTTCACTGAAAATGAATTGCAGTTGTAAATCACCTGGATTTAGCTAGTAGCATAATGAATACAATGCTTGCATGGGACTCCTGTTGGCTTGCTTTCTGAAAAAAGAAGTGATGCTAGCCATCTTGTTTGTTCTCACCTCACTCACACAGAGTATCTCTGGGATAGCTGTGTAAATACTCATTTATGCCACTTCTCTGAGCATGTCTTCAATATTTCATTTTTATTAACCATGAAGTGTGAATTGCCTGGTGTCCTTGAGATGAAGATTTTATGACTAACACGTGGGACTTTCTACTGTGGGGTGATCACTGGCAAACTCATAACCAAAACTAATATCAGACCCTATTCCAAGCTAAAGCTTTGGCCAATGAAATGACAGATTGCGAAGAATGCAGACATTATACTCTTGACTGATTTCTCCTTTCCTGTTTCAAGCAACCTCTCTGAAAGTGGAGGGACTCATGACAATTCTCATGCTGCAGGGAAGAATCATTTTGCTTCTCTTGCAAGAAGTGTTTCTGATTCCCAAGCCAGTTATCAGAGTGTTTCATCCCTCATTGTTGGTGCCATATGCCAGAGACAGACAACTACAGTCAGTGCTGTGTGCTTTCATGTTTATCATCTCCTGGAAGGAAGGATGTGCTCTGGGGACTGAAGAAGACAGAGGGGGCTTTGTCAGCAATTTTGGCCTTGAACGTTAAAGAACTCATTCACTTTTAAAGCCCTAATACATTTGCAGCACTATAAATAAGAACCTGTTTTCCCAATGTATACAGTGATTCCGAGGTGGCCTCAATACTACTATTTAATGTGAAAGAACAATGATTAAATTTGAGTATACTGAAGGCCGTAAACATTATGAAATCACTGTCCTTACTCTCTTGACATTGAAGTTAGTTCCATGATGTACTTATCATCGAGTTAAAGAGATGCCTTTTTCTGAAATTCTGAAATGTGTCCAAGTGGTTCAAAATTATATCATCTTTTCTAGGCCCATAGTTTTACCAGTGGAAAGTAGTTGGGTTACCGGCAGTGTATCTTTATGGGTCTGCAGCAACATCAGTTGTTGCCTCCTCAGAAGAAAGAATTCAACTGAGGGGCATAAAGCAGAAAAAGGGACCAAGGCAAGTTTTGGAGCAGAGAAGTTTATTTAAAAAGGCTTTAAGACACGAAAAAAAGGAAAGTATGCTTGGAAAAGACTCAAGTGGGAAACTTGAAGAACAAGTGTGATGTTTAACCTTTGATATGATTTGTCTGTGTCCCCACCCAAATCTCATCTTGAATTGTGGCTCCCACAATTCCCATGGGTTGTGGGAGGGCCCCAGTGGAAGTAATTAATTCATGGGAGCCGGTCTTTCCCATGCTGCTCTCATGGTAGTGAATAAGACTCATGAGATCTGATTATTTTATAAAGGTTAGTTTCCCTGCACAAGTTCACTTCTCTTGTCTGGCACCATGTGAGATGTGCCTTTCTCCTTCTACCATCATTATGAGGCCACTACAGCCACTTGGACCTATGAGTCTATTAAACTTCTTTTTCTAAATAAATAAATACATTACCCAGTGTTGGATATGTCTTTATCAGCAATATGAAAAAGAACTAATACAACCCTGATCCTAGGACTTTATAGGCTGGCCTCTTCCCCATAATTCTTCCTTTAGGTTGTGCTGCCTGCAGGCACACTTCCCCCACCCCCATGACCTTACCCTTGGCAAGTGAGCATGCACTATGTGTTCCGTAATTTGTATGCATGAACAATTTGAGGCTTTCTTCCCCTTTCTGGAAATGTGCCCAAGAAGATCGTACTCCATTTTGTCTGTTAATGCACATTCCCAGGAAATTGCTTCTCCCTGGTGTGTGCATTCCACTAACACTTTACTGCAACAGTTGTGGCCCATCAGCCTATAGCTTTTCACTGGCTCAGGCTTCCAATTATCATTTTTAGAGAGGCAAATAGATAATTGTGAAACCATCATCTGACATTCTTAGTCTGCTGTGGAGAGCCCTTTCCTGCCCTGCTTATGCCTGCCTAAGTACCTGAAACAACAGGTGACCTTTCTACATGTAGAATCCAGTTTTACTCAGAGATTCATCCAAGTTTAGACTCCCACCACTTGCAACTGTCATTACTTTGAAAGCCTTTTGGAAAATGTTTATCAAAGAGAAAATTATGACACTGAAACAAACGTGATCTAACATACCCTTTACTTACCTTTAGCTTACAAGCTACCTTCATTATTCCTGGGCTAACTTTGGAAGACTTTTAGTTTCCAGTTTAAATAATAGGCCTTTTCCAAAGCTCAACCCCCTTTGTAAAGGTACTGAGAGACACACTTTTGGGCTACAGGGAGGAAAGGAGCCTGATTTCTGCTAATGTATAGACATAAAGGATTGCCAGTCATTATTCTGGATGTTCTGCAGGTAACATCACTAATGTAGAACATACCATTGACCTTTTGAGATCTCTTTTCAGGTTTTTTTTTTTTTTTTTTTTTTTTTTTCTTGGCTGACACCTGGCTCCACTTGGGCCCATGTGGACCAACCTGGACAAGGCCACTCCTGTGGCCCTACACAGAAGTGACTCAACTCAAGAGGATCACTTTGTCCCATTATGATTTCATCTATAACCCAATGAATCAGCACTAAGTACTCTTTTCCTTTCTACCTCCACCCCATCACCCAAACTGCCTTTGAAAAACCCCTAAAAAAAAACCTTTGGTGACATTGATTTGAATAATAACTCCATCTCCTACATGGCATGGCAGCATGGCTGGCCCTTCCTTCAATTAAAATCTTTCATTTTTTTTTGAAATGGAGTCTTGCCCTGTCACTCATGCTGGAGTGCAGTGGTGTGATCTCACCTCACTTCAGCCTTTGCATCCTGGATTCAAATAACTGTCCCAACTCAGCCTCCCAAGTAGCTGACATTACAGGTGTCTGTCACCATGTTTAGCTAATTTTTTTTTTATTTTCTTTTATTTTTAGTAGAGACTCTTGACCTCAAGTGATTCACCCAGTGCAGTGTCCCAAAGTGCTGGGATTACAGGCATGAGCAACTGACCTGGTTAAATTCTTTCTTTACTGCAATGCTGTGACTTTTGTTTCTGCAGAGGATAGGAAGAAGTTAACAGGTGGTTACAATATGGGTGTAGTTGTCAAGTAAACTTGGACTTAAGTCCTTTTGTAGGTTGTTTTTTATTCTTTCTATAATTTTATTCATAACTTTCCCTGCCCAGATTTCTTAAACCATTTATTCCTGATAAGGACATACATGTTGTTAAAAATCAAAGAATGTGTTCAATTAGCTAATTTATTCAGAAATGTTAGTATTATTCCACAGGCAATATGATCAGGGAATGGAACACATATATCTTTAAAAAAAATTGACAGGCATTTTGACAATTTCCATGGTGTTAGACACATTTCTTACTGAGACTTCCAAAATTCCATAATTAAATTTCACTCTGGCCATATGGAGGGTCTAATGCCTATAATCCCAGCACTTTGGGAGGCCAAGGTGGGCAGATCACTTGAGGCCAGTAGATTGACACCAGCCTGGGAAACACGGTGAACCCCCACCTTTACTAAAAATACAAAATTAGCCAGTCATTGGGGTGGGCATCCATAATCCAGCTCTTTGAGAGTCAGAGGCATGAGAATCGCTTGAACCCAGGAGGGGTAGTCTGTAGTTAGCTGAGGACACTCCACTACCCTCCAGCCTGGGCAACAGAGTGAGAGCCCATTTCAGAAAAAAACCAACCAAACAAACACAAATGCAGTAAGTTTTTAAAAATTAAATGTAATAAGTTTCTGTCACTACTTTTTAGTTTACATGTGTATTCAATCTAAAATAGTTGTAATTGCATGTGATTATCCCCCAAAGGCATAATTCAGGTAACTGTTAACTAGCTACAACTTGCGGTTTTCAACCTTACCTTTCATGAGATATAAGAGTTTTCTTACCACAAGGACATTAGGCTGGTTGTTTCTAGGTTCTTATGCAGTTTCCCTTTGGAAATCCTTTTAGTTTCTATCTATATTTTCTTTCGTCAATAATTTAAACATTGGAACATTTCTCAAAATGTCCAGATGGTTGGTATATTTTTCAAACATTTTTACCTATTAAAAAACACCGCTTCTAATAATTGGGAAAGTGTTATTAAAATATATGATGGTGGTGGCAAGTGTTTCGGTTTCTATTTGCATCCATGTTACTTTTATGCATTTTGATCTTCTACTTGTATAAATATTGTACTTATTCCATTTTCTTGACACATTGACCAACTTATCATTTTGGAATGTGCTAATGTATCTGGAAATATTTTTTGCCTTTACTCAAATTGGTTTTGTCTCATATTAGTATCAGAATCCCACCTTTCTAATTAGTGTTTATATGGCATAACTTTTTCATCCTTTTATTTTGAGTCTTTATAGTTGAAGTACATTTCTTATAGGTAAAATGTAATTGGATCTTTCTTCTATGAAATATTATAATCTCTACTTTCATTCAGAGTGTTTACATAGGCCCTAACCAATATGTAGCTATGAACCATATGTGTCTATTTTGATTTACATTTAAATTAAGTCAATATTTAAAAATCAGTATATTAGTCGCATTAAAAAATACTCAATGAACACATATGTCCAATAGACACTATATTAAATAGTGTAAAATAAAAATTTTCCATCATTTTTTAGGTCTATTGGACACTCCATATACAGACTGTATTATAAATACTATTGATTCCATTGGCCTTCCACATCAAAATGATATAATATACAATATGTTAAAATAAATGTCAACGAATTCATAACATAAATACAATGAATGAAGATCTTTAGAATAATCCGTGAATGATAGGTGTATAATCTTTAAAAAGAAAGGTTTATTTTATTTTATTTTGTACATATTTTTTGAGACTGGGTCTTGCTCTGTTGTCCAGGCTGGAGTTCAGTGGTGTGATCACACCTCACTGCAACCTCAACCTCATGGCTCAAGTAGTTCTCCTACCTCAGCTTACCAGGTAGCTGGGACTAAAGGTGCACACCACCACACCTGGCGAATTTCTCTCTCTTTTTTTTTGTTTTTTGTTTTTTGTTTTTTTGTTTTTTGAGAGACAAATTCTCACTATGTTGCCCAGTCTGGTCTCACACTTCTGGATACAAGTGATTTTCCTATCTTGACCTCCTAAAGTGCTGGGATTACAGATAGGGGCCACCATCCTTGGCCAAAGTTCATTTTAAACAAGATAAAACATGTACAAACCATTAAATATAATTAATATTATTTAATATGATAAGGGCATCTGTTATGAAACCTGCTTATAAACAAACAAACACAATTTTTGCTTTCTTATTAACATTTGGAAAGTAATGAGGTAAAACTATTCCATATATATTGTTACACAGATACAACAGACAGTAAAGTACACTAAATGTATTATTCTGAATAAAGATTTCAATAATATTTTACCTTCTTAATTACTCTATCCCACACTCTCCAACATTTCTACAAAGGGTATGCAATAGTATTCAATTAGAAAAAGATGTAGTATCTCCTGTGAAGTATAAAAACGTGACTTTTAAAAATACTGTAAAAATATATTTACAAAGTTGTGATAACATGTATTATGTGAGCAGTGTTCAAGAGTTTTCTGAAAACTAAGCTACTTTATAGCAGACTTAATTTTTCAAGTTAATATTTTGAAGGCAATAGTATGTTCATTAGACTAAACACCTCACTTCATCTCTGCATCAGCATGAACTACATAGTAGCTCTTGAAATTCATGTCATGGCTCAGATGTTTGGTGAGCACAGATTCTGGGTGATGCAGGATTTTGACTCCAGCACCCAGAGTTAAAATAACAGATATGTGTCACATTGTGTCTGGAATTGGTTCCTTCCAGTGTATTCTTGGTCTTGCTGACTTCAAAAATGAAGCCACAGATCCTCGCGGTGAGTACTACAGTTCTTAAAGATGATGTGTCCAGAGTTTGTTCCTTCAGATGTTCAGATGTGTCTGGAGTTTCTTCCAGGTGGTTCTGGTCTTGCTGACTTCAAGAGTGAAGCTGCAGACCTTCGCAGTGAGTATTACAGCTCTTAAAGGTGGTGCAGCATCTGGAGTTGTTTGTTCCTCCTAGTGGGGTTGTCGTCACACTGACTTCAGGAGTGAAGCCACAGACCCTCACTGTGAGCATTACAGCTCATAAAGGGAGTACAGACCCAAAGAGTGAGCAGCAGCAAGATTTATTGTGAAGAGCAAAATAACAAAGCTTCCACAGCATGGAAGGAGACCCCAGTGAGTTGCCTGCTGCTGGCTCCATGGCCAGCTTTTATTCTCTTATTTGGCCCCTCCCACAACCTGCTAAGTGGTCCATTTTACAGAGTACTGATTGGTCATTTTACAGAGTGCTGATTGGTCCATTTTACAAAGTGCTGATTGGTGCGTTTACAATCCGTTAGCTAGAATGCTGATTGGTGCGATTTTATAAGAGTGCTGATTGGTGCATTTACAATCCTTTAAGTAGACACAGAGCACTGATTGTGCATTTATAATCCTTTAGCTAGACACAAAAGTTCTCCAAGTCTTTCTTCATCTCTCAATATATTTTAGAAAGTGTAGGTATTAGCAGCAGGCAGGATGACATCCCTTCTCTCTCTTGTTTCTTTTGATGCTCTGTCTTTTTTTCTTCTCCATTTTCATGCTTTATTTTAATTTATGATATGATTTCACCTGCACACAGGGTACAGCCCTATTCACATGTTGGCACTTGTTGCTGGGCCCTGCAGAAGGCGAAAGCCCTCCTCAGTTGCATAATACATTATTCAAGGTGTCTACAGGATATTTACATCCAACCTTGGGAAGAACATCTCACCTTAGAACATTCAAATGCCCAAAGTTGCATTGCTGAGACACCAACAGATGTTGCTCTAATATTAAGTAGATAACCATACAGCCTTCGTGCTGGATTTTCTATAGTCAATTTATTTCTCCTTCCCATATGCTACCCAACACCATATCAAAAAAATGGTAGGAACTGCCTTCATCAGATACAGTTTAGGTGAGAGATTTTCATGGTAGAAGAGAGGATGGGTTTTTCTTTCTGTAGGGCTTCTGAAGTCAGATGTATGAGCAGAGCGTGGGTCTCTATGAATCCACAAGTTTGGTATTGCTAGAAGCTTCCACTGAGATGTTTGTTTTGAAACAGACTTGCTCTGTCACCCAGGATGGAGAGCAGTGGCACGAACTTGATTCACTGTATCCTCCACCTCCTGGGTTCAGCGATTCTTGTGCCTCAGCCTCCAGAGTAGCTGGAACTACAGGGGCATACCACCATGCCCGGCTAATTTTTTGTATTTTTAGTAGAGACAGCTTTTCACCATGTTAGCCAGGACGGTCTCGATCTCCTGATCTTGTGATCTGCCCGCCTTGGCCTCCCAAAGTGCTGGGATTACAGGGGTGAGACACTGCTCCTGGCCCCATAGAGATTTTTTTAAAATCTGCCTTTGGTTTCAGGGTACACTTCTCTCTTCTCTTCTGAGGGATAGGATTATATTTCCTTGGAGAGAGACTTTTCTTTTTTAAAGTACCTACAGCAGCTTCTGTTTAGATGGCAAAACTCTAACAGACGTCATCCTAAATCGATAGGAAAGGTGAATTCTGTGGTTCAGAAACACTACACTTTGCTTCACGGATGAGTGAATTTTGAATTGTGATGATAGGGGAAGTCCGCTACTGTAGAATGGATAGTTCTTATCGATGAGTACAGCTCATCGATAGTTATTTAATTCTAATTCATTAGGGTTATTTATGTTAGACCAATTAAGCATTTGAATTCACATCTTCACACATCAAAGGCACAGATAACAGTCTTCATTGCATTTTAATGTCTAACTCAAGTTTCCTTTAGTATTGGAAAGACCTGTTTCCTAAAGCAAACAAGTATATCTCTGCCTTGCCATACTGTAGAATTTGGAAAATGATAATGTATATTTTATTCATTACTTTTATTTTGTAATTGGAGGAACATCATGTTGATCCATAAAGAGTAATTAGTTTGGGTTGGATTGTGAATAGAATACTTGATCTTGAAAAATCAGGACAATAATTTTTTATATCCTGATTTTTCAAACTCAGTCTAATAAAAGTAATTATAAGGGGATTCATGCAACTGGTGATATAAATTTGAGAGGCATTATAAAACAATTATAACTTGAAACTATTTCTTTTAGTAGTGTTTACAACTCCTGAGTTTTCATTCTTGAAACTTCTTTCTTTATAGCTTATCTTTTATAGAGAATAAAGTTTAAATTACTAAGCAAATGATTCATAAAACCATATTTAATTGATTTTATTTCTTTGTGGTCTGATTCAAATATATGTAAGACTGAGATTGAGAGTATATATGCTTCTACTTTAAGAAATAAAAATTTAAAATAAATTATGTTTGTCATTATTGCTCTTCTCCATAACTGAAGAAAGATGTCTATTTTCTAAGATATTTTATGTGATCTGATATTAACTTAACTAGAAAACTACTTGCTTTTACCAAGCATTTGAATGTTCATATTAATTCAGTAAATAAGAAATCTATTTTTTCTTTTTTTTCCTTTTTTTTAGAGGGTTGCAGTGAGCTGAGATCATGCAATTGCACTCCAGAAAAAATCTACTTTTTCAAAGCCAGTGTATATATTCCTCAATTTTGAGTTGACAAAGGTGCCCAATATATTCTAATAACCAGAGAACTTAGTAAACAATATAAGAAAACTTATACTTAACTCAATAAGTGTCATTAATTTCCACAGACTTTTTAAAGCAGGATGACTAAAATCAGGTGGCAAATGAAGCCATCATATACTGATGTTCTAAAAACGAAAGGGCAAACCGATTTGTTACTACTGCTCTTAATTTTGAAGGAACATAGACACTTCAGCATGCTCTAGGAGAAGTAGATTTGATAATTGTGCAAAATAAAACATCCATTCAGTTCTGTTTGCTTAGCAGAGCCATGGTATAGCAATGAGGACCAAAGACAATTTGAAAAATGGACAATTCATTGCCAAATTTCTGTGAGCTTTTTCACTCTGGAGTATATGCTGGGACAAGTGTGGGCAACAGGCTAAGATATAAACACACCCACTGATTTTCTTAAATGGATTTCTATGACTGGCATCTAATCTCAGCCAATCCTTACTGGGCTTTTTGCACTAACGGCAACTGAATACCTGTACACACACACACACACACACACACACACACACACACACACACACACAATCCATCCTCTCTAAGGATGATGAGGGCATCAGCACCATCTACTTTCCTGGAGATGTCTCTTTGACTCTTAATAGATGAGGTAGATCAATGATTTTCAAGGTCATGGCATTACCAAAGATGGGCAGGAGAAAAATAGAAGCCCAGGCTCAGTCTCAATCTCAATTTACCCTCTATTCTCGTCTTTTTCTCCTGTCTCTGTCTCTCTGTCTCCCTGTCTCCCTCTCTCTTACTTTCTTTTCTCTACCACCCTCCCTCTTCTCCTCTGTCCCCTGATTTCCTGTCTTCTCTCTCTCTTCTTTTTCTCTCTCCCTTGGTCTCTCCATTACCCTTTCTCTGCTTTTTCACTTCTGTTTCTTTCTGTATCTCATATACTCTTCTCTCTCTCCTCTCTATCTGTCATTGTTTCCCTCCTCTCTCTGTCTTCCTCTTTCTCCTTCCCTTCTCCTTCTTCTCTCTCTCTCATAGGTATGGAATTTGTCTTCTTTCTCTCTTTCTCTCTGTGAGAGGAAGAGGTATGAGGAAGATTTATGAGAAGAATTGGATCACAGGATTATAGAGGCTGAAAAGTCCCACAACGGCCAGTCTGCAAGCTGGAGATCCAGGGAAGACAGTTCTGTGGGCAAAAGCCTCAGACCAGGAAATCTGATGTATAATTCTTGGTTTCATAATCTGGTGGGGATGTAGGGTGCTGGTTGAAGTTCCAGACATGAAGGCCAGAGAAACCTGGAGTTCTGATGTCCAAGGGCAAGAGAAGAAGTTTGTCTCCAATCCAGAAGAGAAAGAGCAAATTTGTCTTCCCTCTGCCTTTTTTGTTCTATCCAGGAATGTCAACAGATTGGATGGTGCCTGCTCCCATTTGATGACAGTGTATAGTCTTAGCTCAGGCTACAGAGTCAAATGCCAGTCTCTCCTGGAAACCCCCTCAAAGACACTCCTAGAAATAATGCTTCACCAGCTATCTGGGTAACCTTTAATTCAGTTGAAGTTGCCACTTAAAATTAACCATCACACCTTGGAAGACAAGGGACATTCAAGATAGATAAAACCCAGAGCTTCTCTACCATTGAATTTGGATACATTGGTCATCTTCCCTCAACCTCCCATGCCCTCCTGCATCAGAGGATATAATAAAATATGCATTGTTTGGTTGTCTTCTGTTTGCTTCATATACACACTGTCCATATGAGCTCTCCTCCTGCAGGAAAGACACCAGTCATTTTATCTGTTTTGTGATACATTGTAAGAGTCTGTATTTTCTAAACTGATAGACTATTCCTCCCTAATGACCATTTTAGTATCAGCAAACTAGAGATAGTCTCATGAGAAAGAATTAACACACATATTTTCAATCTCTAAGAATTATGCAGCTTCTTTCACAGTTCATAAAATCTTTATACAAAACATCTCTGCACTAATTATTGGCCACACTAGGTAGCCATCATTATTGTTTTGTTTTTTCTTTGTCACGAGGTCCTTCTCCGTCGATAGTATGAACTGAACAAAATTATTATTTTTAAACTCATGAAGTAATGATCATCAGTCCAATAGACAGCCTTCCTTTTGGAAAAAATTATTGCAAACTGAAAACATTATTATTAAAGCAGAAAACAATCCTATAATATTTATATGGTTATGTGAGGTATTTAAGAGTTTCCCTTAATCTATGTGTCATAGAGGAGAAAAATAGAGTTAGTATCTTGATATAATTTTAATAGGTTTATTGGGCCAGATAGTTGGACTATATTAAAAATAAACCATAAAATATGTTAGACAATTTCTATCGATGACTATATCATATCTGATCTATCTTTTACCATACCAAATGTTTTCAAGAAGACTAAATTTGCCTACATGCTTTTTTAAAAGCGTGACTTAGGAACTGCTTTTATAGTCAGTAGACTTCTAAGTAGTAAATGTAGCCAAATTTTGATAATTTTTTCATCTTGTTAATGTTCTTAATTTTGTATTATTTCTTTAAGAAGTAAAATTTTTGGTTCTGTTATTTCCTATAAAATCTTTATTATGTGAAATGAGAAGTAGGAAAAAGGGTTGCTACATTTCTTCCTCAAGAGATACACATATTCATAAATCAAACATTCATTTTTGCATTATACAAATGGAATTCTCATACTTAAAAAATCACTCCTTATCAATTTTGTACTTACCTACACAGTTTTCATCTGATATTCATTCATTATTTGTAGCATAAACAAATATCAAAGAACTATGACGGGCCATCTAAATCCAAAACCTGAAGTCACGTGGACTGTATAATATAATGCAGCAGCCTGCATTTGAATTCTGTTTGTCTTAGGATCCAGGAAATATCCACCAACACCTCTGATTTTGCTTGCTTTTAGTATCACAGAATCAGGGCATACCCAGAGATTAAGCTGTCTAAACACCTTCCTGAACAAATTTGAAGCTCTTCATATTATTAAAATAATTATTTTATAAATGTCTATACATCTAAATATATATTTTTAGAGATTGCAGTCTCGCTATGTGGCACAGGCTGGAGAACAGGAGTGTGATTATAGCTCAGTCTCGCCTTGACCTCTTGGGCTTATGTGATCCTTCTATCCCTGCCTCCTGAGTAGCTGGGAATACCAGCATGCGCCACCACACCCAGCTAATTTTATTTTATTTTTCCTATTTTTGTAGAGTTGGAGTCTTAGTGTGCTGCCCAGTTTGGTCTTGAATTCTTCACCTCAATCAGTCTTCCCCCCTCAGCCTCACAAAATGCTTATCCACTATGCCTCGCTAAGACATATATTGCAGTAAAAACACAATAGGGAAATAGCAAACAACGGGTATTACACAAAGCACCACACATACATACATGACTTCTTCCAATTTTCATGTAACTATTGAAGAAAGTCACTATTATTATCCATAAGAAGACACTGAGACTGAAAAAGGTAGAAACAATTTGTCCAGAGATAACTGAATATTATGAACTATAGACAAAACGTGAATCTAAGATATCAACCTGGAAAGATCAACATGTATATTTGTCATGCTATAGGCACAAGTTCCCTTTATTGTTTCTATCTGGAGACCCCCCCTCAAAGCTGCCTCTGTATCACATTTGGGACAAGCAACTAGCAGTTGGATATATTGGAATTCTCTCTGCTATTAAAAAGTAACCATCTATCGTCGACAAAACATACAGCTTAATTTGTGTTAATCCCTTTCAGGTTGTCTTAAATAAAGGGAGAGGGTTTTTATTAGGTTGTTTCTTTTTTGTCTTGGATGGATTTACAGAATTATATCATTCAGGGAAGACTCATTAAACTGTAAAGGAAGCATGGAGAACTTACCCATGCAGAAAAATTGCACATCATTTATTTTGATTGTCCCTCTTAATAAGTCCCAAATTCTCATGTGTGCTTTGTCCATAGTGACTTCCTTCCAAGGCGTACTGTATGGGAAGAGGAAAACAGAACATCTTTAAAATAGAAAAATAGGAAAAGTACTATCTCAGCTTGGAGTCCAAAATTAACATCAACAGTGACAAGTCTCACTGAAAGGGTGCACTCTTCATATCATGAATACAGCATTTTACCTCTGTGGGCCTTTTCTCAAAACCCATAATTCAGGTCCCATCATGGGAAAATAATATCAGACAAAGCTCAGTTGAGGGGCATTTCACCAAATATCTGATTACTAGCTTTCACAACTGTAAGGATATCAACAAGGAAGATCTGAAAAAAAGCCAAGATTTTGTTCAACTGTCATTGTGCATGGGAAAACTCCCATGAACTTCTTGTCATGAGTGATAACATAGTCCCTGTCTGTGAGCGATAGGGCCCAGTCTCCCTGTTCTACTACAGATGTGAGGGTGCTCACTGAAGGCCACTGGTAAGCATTTACAGAATTTTCAGATTAAATGGCATGTTTTTAAGTAGGTACCTCCTTTTTAGTTTAGTTTGTTTGTTTGTTTGTTTGTTTGTTTCTTAAAGGGGAAGCCTTCATACTGGACTCTACAGTCCCTGTAACTTAGACACAAAACATGGTATAGCACTCTGAAGATTGCCTACTGCAAACATTTAATTCTACAGATTAGGGTCCTGTGAAGCAATATGAAATACCTCTCTTTTATTGCACATGTCCATTGGAGATTTCCTGTGCCACTTGGCTATATTTTTATTTTTAAGGGCTCCAACTTATTCTCACTGTTAGAAAAAGATGTTGGTCATTAAACCACAAAGTCAAATGTGGTGTGATAAGAGAACCTACAAACTTATTTTGTTTGGGAGGCAGGCAGCATCTGTCTATTCTATCTTCCCATGCTGCTGGTCTTGAAACTTACTTTTCTTGAGGTTGTAAGGCATCACCTGTCAGGGTAGCTGTATATAGGGTCACCTTAAGACGTCTTAATCTGTCATGTAATGAGCTCCTCTCTGAACCTCTATCTCTATTTCTTCATCACAGATCTCCCTCTTCAAGAGTGAGCCAATCCCATGTTGCTGGAGTTTATTTTTCAGCCTTCCTACTTAAGCTCAGCTTGATATCACTTTCCAAAGTTCATTTGCTTCCCTGTCAGTACGAAAGTAAGTTATTTACAACTGTCTGCTATTCAGCAATGTTTTATGCATCACAGTTTTATTAGACATGTCAAAAATACAGGAATTAGTAGGATGGAAACATACATTCCAAAGATGATCAAATAAACTCTGTCTTCAATAGTCTACTAGCAGGGAAGATATCTTTAAAGCTGGAGTATGCATTTGCACTTTTAAAAACTAGTTATTTATAGGTGTTCTCACTATAACCAGAATCAGGACAGGCAAACAAATTAAAAGATCCTATAATCCCAGAAATCTGCCAGCTTGAATTGAATAAGTTTAAGAAGGAGTCCTGATTGACTGTAACCTAAACTGTGAAAACTATATTCTTTCTTTGGGATGAAAGGAAGATGCCATCAATCACTTCTGTTTCCTATGGATAACAGCACTGAAAGCACATTTCTACTTACTGGACACTGTTGCATTTGTGGTTTTATTTTAATGATGCAACAAAGAAAAGAAACAAATTCCAGCTAATGTAATGATGCCTCCAGTAACCAACCTCCCTCCTTCCCTCGTTCCCTTCATCCCTCCCTGACTCCATTCCTTTCTTCCTTCCTTCCTTTGTTCCTTGCTTCCTTCCTTCCTTCCTTTACCTCTGTGGGCCTCTTCTCAAAACCCATAATTCAGGTCCAGTCATGAGAAAAGAAAATCAGACAAAGCCCAGTTGAGGGGCATTTCCTTCCTTCCATCCTTCCTTCCTTCCTTCCTTCTCAAGAGGTTGAGGTGAAAGGATTACTTGAGCCCAAGATGTCAATGCTGCAGTGAGCTGTGATTACGCTGTGCTGCAGCTTGGGGGACAGAGAGAGACCCTGCCTCTAAAATAGTAATAAAAATTGTACCTTTTCATTAAATAATTAAAATAATTACTACACTGGTAGCTTTGCAAAAGAACTTAGATGATAACCTATATTTTTCAGTGTCTGCCCACGTAATTTAGTGAATAATAAGCCTCCTTTTTCTTTCTTCTTTTATTCTTTATTTGTATATTTTTAACTGTATTTCACTAAGGAACGAAGTAAAATGACAAAGCTCTAAACAACCTAATGGAATATATATCAAAAGACTAAAATACAGTGTGGAGGAAAAAGGATTTTGATGATATCTGTCAATTCAGTCCTTTTTTTTTTAATTTCTCATAATTGCTTGTAAGAAGGCTTAACTCCTCATATGTACAGAGAACTAGCATATGTAAATGATGTGGCTTTTTAGTCATCTGCTGAACAGTTTATTTACATAGTAACAGAATGGCAGATTCATGGTGTTAGAAAATTTTAGGTTAAAGGAAAATATGGAGAGAAATGAATTTTGTATCAAAGAACTAAACTGACAGAAAATCCATGGCTTAAAATTTGCCTTCTGAGGTCTTCAGCAGAAATGTAGGGTTCTTCATCTCACTTGCAATTTGTAGCCAACACACTGATGGAAATTTTCTGTCCACTTGGTGTCTGTAAAAGGATACTTTGCATTTACTCCACATTTGAAAAATGAACACCAAATAAGTTGTAAAATTGTTTTCATGATAGAAGGGCTATGTTTTAATTTCAATGCTAAAATTATCTCCTCTAAAATTAAACATTTTAGGTTCTGGTAGTCTGGGCAGGTTTAACTGGGTAATTTAAATAAAAAAGTAACCAATAGCAAATATTAGAAAAAGGAAAAAAATAAAGACTATAATAAATGTTCTAGGCTGATGTTTCTTGACTCCCACCCTACTGGGAAACTGAAAAAAAAATACTGTCTGTGAATTCCTATGCATATTTAAATAATGGAGTATTTATACACCAAAAGGAAAGATATTTGCTTCAGCCATATCTTCTGACAATTTTTATTGGCAGATTTTGTCAGATAAAATTCTAAATTTTGTAAAATAATATTGTTATTTGGTCCTTGACCATTATAAAAATTGCAATCATTTTATTCTAAGTTAGGAGTCACCAACTAGATCCCTCTTTAGTAAACAAAGTTTTCTTAGTATACAGTGCTACCTAGTGTTTATGGCTATTTTCAAGTGATAATGACAGTGATTAGTGGCTGTAGAGACTATCAGACTTTGAAATTCTGAAATATTAACAGCAATACTTGACCTTTTACAGAAAAATGCTTGCTTACTCTTAATAGGATGTGATATTTGGTTTCCAGTTTAATTTGGAGTCTTTTGGCATGGAGCAATTTTTAATTAGGTTTTATGTAGTTTTATAAATCACTTTTTTTTTTCTTTTATGGCATCTGAGTATTCTCTTTTGATTGTCAAGGTCCAACCAATTATGATTCCAACCATTCTCCTTAACTTTATTCTGCTACATTTTATTCATATGTAGGCATAAACATTCATGGGTGTGGGTTTTATGTGAAAGATATATGCCATATTGGAATTTTGTATATGTGTCACCAGACATATTTCATGGATACTCACATTTCATAATACACACATAGAAAAAAACATCACTTTATATTACAATTTTAGCAATCCTGGTTAATAGTGTAAAGAAAGAAAAATAAACTAGTTGACTAAATATTAAAAAGGAACAGTTAAAACTTCCATTAGTTGCAGAAGATGTAATTATCTGCAAGAAGAAAATGATATAACTTAGATTTAGTAAGAGAGCTTAGCAAGAATTCTAGGTAAAAGAAATGTAGGTTGCCTGTTCAGTCTGATGATATTTTCTTTCACTGTGCAGCAGCTCCTTAGTTTAATTAGATCCCACTTGTCAATTTTTTCTTTTGTTGCCATTGTTTTTTGGTGATTTAGTCATTAAGTCTTTGCCCATGCCTATGTCCTAGGTATTGCCTAGGTTTTCTTCTAGGGTTTTTATTATTTTAGGTCTTACGTTTAAGTCTTTAATCCATCATGAGTTAATTTTTGTATAAGGTGTAAGGAAGGGGTTCAGTTTCAGTTTTCTGCATATGGTCAGCCAGTTTTCCTGACGCCATTTATTAAATAGGGAATCATTTCCCCATTGCTTGCTTTTGCCAGGTTTGTCAAAGATCACATGGTTGCAGATGTGTGACTTTATTTCTGAAGCCTCTCTTCTGTTCCACTGGTCTATATATCTGTTTTTGTGCCAGTATCATACTGTTTTGGTTACTGTACCTTTTAGTATAGTTTGAAGTCATGTAGCATGATGCCTCCAAATTTGTTCTTTTTGCTTAAGATTGTCTTGGCTATATGTGTTCTTTTCAGGTTTCATATGGTATTTAAAGTAGTTTTTTTTTCTAATTCTGTGAAGAAATTCAATGATAGATTGATGAGTAGAGTGTTGAATCTGTAATTACTTTGGGCAGTAATGCCATTTTCATGATACTGATTCTTCCTATCCGTGAGTATGGAATGTTTTTCCATTTGTTTGTGTCTCCTCTTATTTCCTTGAGCAGTGATTTGTAGTTCTCCTTGAAGAGGCCCTTCACATCTGTTGTAAATTGTATCCCTAGGTTTTGTGTGTGTGTGTGTGTGTGTGTGTGTAGCGATTGTGAATGGGAGTTTACTCATGGTTTGTCTCTCTATTATTGGTGTATAGATATGCTTGTGAATTTTGCACATTGATTTCATATCCTGAGACTTTGCTGAAATTGCTTATCAGCTTAAGGAGATTTTAGGTTGAGACGATGGGGTTTTCTAAGTATACAATCATGTCATCTGCAAACAGAGACAATATGACTTCCTCTCTTTGTATTTGAATACCCTTTATTTCTTTCTCTTGCCTTATGTCCCTGGACAGAGCATCCAACACTGTGTTGAATAGGCGTGGTGAGAGAGGGCATCCTTGTCTTGTGGCGGCTTTCAAAGGGAATGCTTCCAGCTTTTGAACATTCAGCATGATATTGGCTATGGGTTTGTGATAAATAGCTCTTAATATTTTGAGATACGCTTTATCAATACCTAGTTTATTGACAGTTTTTAGCAAGAAAAGGTGCTGAATTTTATTGAAGCCCTTTTCTGCATCTATTGAAATAACCATGTGGCTTTTGTTGTGGGTAATGTGTATGTGATGGACTATGTTTATTGATTTGTGTACTTAGAACCAGACCTGCATCCCAGGGATGAAGCCGACTTGATTGTGGTGGATAAGCTTTTTGATGTGCTGCTGGATTTGCTTTGCCAGTATTTTATTGAGGATTTTTGCATCGATGTTCATGTGAGGTTTTGGTATCAGGGTGTTGACAGCATCATAAAATGAGTTAGGGAGGAGTTCCCCTTTCTCTATTGTTTGGAATTGTTTCAGAAGGGGTGATACCACCTCATTTTTGTATCTCTGGCAGAATCCAGATGTGAATCTGTCTGGTCCTGGGCTTTTTTTGGTTGGTAGGGCATTAATTACTGCCTCAACTTCAGAGCTTGTTATTGGTCTATTCAGGGATTTGACTTCTTCTGGGTTTAGACTTGGGAGGGTATATGTAGCCAGGAATTTATCCATTTCTTCTAGATTTTCTGATGTATTTGCATAGAGATGTTCATAGTATTCTCTGGTGGTGGTTTGTTTTTCTGTGGGATCACAGAAATACAAACTACCTTCAATAGTGATATCCCCTTTATCATTTTTTTATTGTGTCTATTTGATTCTTCTCTCTCTTCTTCTTTATTAGTCTGGCTAGCAGTCTATTTTGTTAATTTATTTAAAAAAACACCTCCTGGATTCATTGATTTTTTTGAAGAGATTTCCAGTCTCTATCTTTCTCAGCTCTGTTCTGATGTTATTTACTTCCTGTCTTCTGTTAACTTTTGTTTGCTCTTGCTTCTCTAGTTCCTTTAATTGTGATGTTAGCATGTCAATTTTTAGATCTTTCCTTCTTTCTCCTGTATAAAACACTTTCATTTCTACATTTTCTTCTAAACGTTGTGTTAGCTGTGTTTCAGAGATTCTGATAGGTTGTGTCCTGTTCTCATTGGTTTCACAGAACTTATTTCTGACTTAATTTTGTTATTTACCCAGTAGTCATTCAGGAGCAGGTTGTTTAGTTTCCATGTACTTGTGTGGTTTTGAGTGAATTTCTTAATTGTGAGTTCTAATTTGATTGCACTGTGGTCTGACAGACTGTTATAATTTGCATTCTTTTGCATTTGCTGAGGAGTGTTTTACTTCAAATTATGTGGTTAATTTTAGAATAAGTGTGGTGTGGTGCTGAGAAGAATGTATATTCTGTTGATTTGCAGTGGAGAGTTCTGTAGATGTCTACTAGGTCCACTTGGTCCAGAGCTGAGTTCAAGTCCTGAATATCCTTGTTAATTTTCTGTCTCATTCATCTAATATTGAGAGTGAGGTGTTAAAGTCTCCCCCTATTATTGTGTGGTAGTCTACATCTCCTTGTAGGTCTCTAAGAGCTTACTTTATGAATCTGGGAGCTCCTGCATTGGGTACATACATATTTAGGATAGTTAACTGTTCTTTTATGTAATGCCCTTCTTTGTCTTTTTTGAACTTTGTTGGTTTAAAGTCTGTTTTACCAGAGACTAGGATAGCACACTTTGCTATTTTTTTCTCTCCATTTGCTTGGTAAATAATTCCTCCTTCCTTTATTTTGATCTTATGTGTGTCTTTGCACATGATATGGGTCTCCCGAATATAGCACACTGATGAGTCTTCACTATTTATCCAATTTGCTTGTCTGTGTCTTTTATTTGCAGCATTTTGCCTGTATACATTTAAGGTTAATATTATTATGTGTGAATTTGATCCTGTCATTATCATGCTGCTGGTTATTTTGCCCATTAGTTGATGCAGTTTCTTCACAGTGTCGGTGGTCCTTACAATTTGATATGTTTTTGCAGTGTCTATTACCAGTTTTTCCTTTCCATGGTTAGTGCTTCCTTCCAGAGCTCTTTTTTTGAATTTTGTTATTATTATACTTTAAGTTTTAGGGTACCTGTGCACAACATGCAGTTTGTTACATATGTATACATGTGCCACGTTGGTGTGCTGCACCCATTAACTCATCATTTAGCATTAGGTATATCTCCTAATGCTATCCCTCCCCCCTCCCCCCACTCCACAACAGTCTCCAGTGTGTGATGTTCCCCTTCCTGTGTCCGTGTGTTCTCATTGTTCAATTCACGCCTATGAGTGAGAACATGCGGTGTTTGGTTTTTTGTCCTTGCAAAAGTTTGCTGAGAATGATGGTTTCCAGTTTCATCCATGTCCCTACAAAGGACATGAACCCATCATTTTTTATGGCTGCATAGTATTCCATGATGTATATGTGTCACATTTTCTTAATCTAGTCTATCATTGTTGGACATTTAGGTTGGTTCCAAGTCTTTGCTATTGTGAATAGTGCCGCAATAAACATACGTGTGCATGTGTCTTTATAGCAACATGATTTATAATCCTTTGGGTATATACCCAGTAATGGGATGGCTGGGTCAAATGGTATTTCTAGTTCTAGATCCCTGAGGAATCGCCACACTGACTTCCACAATGGTTGAACTAGTTTGCAGTCCCACCAACAGTGTAAAAGTGTTCCTATTTCTCCACATCCTCTCTAGCACCTGTTGTTTTCTTACTTTTTAATGATAGCCATTCTAACTGGTGTGAAATGGTATTTCATTGTGGTTTCAATTTGCATTTCTCTGATGGCCAGTGATGATCAGCATTTTTAAGGCAGGGCTGATGATGGCAAAATCTCTCAACACTTGCTTGTCTGTAAAGTATTTTATTTCTTCTTCTCTTATGTAGCCTAGTTTGGCTGAATATGAATTCCTGGGTTGTAATTTTTTTTTCTTTAAAAATGTTGAATATTGGCCCCCACTCTCTTATGGCTTATAATGTTTATGCAGAAACATCTACTGTTAGTCTTAGGGGCTTTCCTTTGAGGGTAACCCAACCTTTGTCTCTGGCTGCTCTTAACATTTTTTCTTTCATTTCAACGTTGGTGAATCTGACAGTTACGTGTTTGAGGTTTGCTTTTCTTGAGGAGTATCTTTGTTGCGTTCTCTTTATTCCCTGAATTTGAATGTTGGCCTGTCTTGCTAGGTTGGGGAAGTTGCCCTAGATAATATTCTGAAGACAGTTTTCTAACTTGGTTCCATTCTCCCTGTCACTTTCAAGTACACCCATCAAACCTAGATTTGGTCTTTTCACATAGTCTCATTTTTCTTGGAGGCTTTGTTTGTTCATTTTCATTCTTTTTTCTGTAATCTTGTCTTCACACTTTATTTCATTAAGCTGATCTTCAATTGCTGATATCCTTTCTTCTGCTTGATCAATGTGGCTGTCGACACTTGTGTATGCTTCACGAAGTTCTCATGCTGTGTTTGTCAGCCCCATCAGGTCATTTATGTTTTTCTGTATACAGGTTTCACTAGTTAGCAGTTTCTCTAACTGGTTTTCAAGGTTCTTAGCTTCCTTGTCATGGGTTAGAACATGCTCCCTTGGCTCAGAAGAGTTTGTTACTACCCACCTTCTAAAGTCTATTTCTGTCAGTTCATCATAGTCATTCTCCATCCAGTTTTGCTCCTTTGCTGGTGAGGAGTTGTGATCCTTTGAAGGAAAAGAGATGTTCTGGTTTTTGGAATTTTTAGCTTTTTTGTGCTGTTTTTCCTCATCTTCCTAGATTTATTCACCTTTAGTCTTTGATGTTGGTAACCTTTGGATGTGGTTTCGTGTGGACATCCTATTTGTAGATGTTGTTTCTATTCCCTTCTGTTCATTAGTTTTCTTACTAGAAGTCAGGCACTTGTGCTCCAGGTCTGCTGGAGTTTGCTGGAGGTCCACTCCATATCCTGTTACCCTGAGTATCACTAGTGGAGGCTGCAGAATATCAAAGATTGCTGCCTGTCCTTCCTCTGGAAGCTACATCCCAGAGGGGCACCTGGCAGATGCCAGCCAGAGGTCTCCTGTATGAGGCATCTGTTGACCCCTGCTGGGAGGTGTCTCCCAGGCAGGAGGCAGAGGTGTCAGGGACCCACTTGAGGAGGCAGTCTGTACCTTAGCAGAGCTCAAGCACTGTGCTGGGAGATCTGATGCTCTCTTCAAAACCAGCAGAGAGGAATGTTTAAGTCTGTTGAAGCTGTGCCCACAGCCACCCCTTCTCCCAGGTGCTCTGTCCTAGGGAGATGGCAGTTTTATCTATAATCCCCTGACTGGGTCTGCTGCCTTCCTTTCAGAGATGCCCTGCCCAGAGAGGAGGACTCTAGAGAGGCAGTCTGGTTACAGTGGATTTGCCAAACTGCGGTAGGCTCTGCCCAGTTTGAACTTACCTGTGGTTTTTCTTATGCTGTGAGAGGAAAACCACCTACACAAGCCTCAGTAAGGGTGGACATCTATCCCACCACCAAGCTCAAGTATCCCAGGTTGACTTCAGACTGCTGTGCTGGCAGTGAGAATTTCAAACCAGTGGATCTTAGCTTTCTTGCTTCCATGGGGGCGGGATCCACTTAGCTAGATCACTTGGCCTTAAGGCTTCATCCCTGTTTACAAAACAGTTCTGTCTTGCTGGTGTTTCAGGTGGCACTGGGTTAGGAAGGAAAAAACAAAAAACAAAAAACTCCTGCAGCTAGCTTGGTGTCTGTCCAAATGGCCGCTCAGTTTTGTGCTTGAAACCCAGGATCCCAGTGGTGTAGGCAACCTAGGGAATCTCCTGGTCTGCAGGTTGCAAAGACCATGGGGAAAGTGTAGTATCTGGGCTGGAATGCACCATTCCTCACAGCACAGTCCCTTACAGCTTCCCCTGGCCAGGGGAGGCACTTCCCCAACCCCTTGTGCTTTCCACGTTAGGTGGTGCCCCACTCTGCTTCAGCTTGTCCTTTGTGGGCTGCTCCCACTGTCTAACTAGTCCAAATGAGATGAGCTGGGTATCTCACTTGGAGATGCAGAAATCCCAGTCCTTTTTGTTTGATCTCACTAGGGGCTGCAAACTGGATCTCTTCCTTCAGCCACCTTTGAAAAAATATTTTTTTCAATTACTTTGTTTTTTTAATACATTCTAAAACACTTATTTTCAAATAAACATTTTTCAGAAAAATTCTAAAATATGTAAAACTATTTTGACAATAATTTTATGCTGGAAATAAAAAGACTTAGGCTTTTTAAATCATAGTTGCATCTTCAGATAATTATATTAATGTTGGTTAAAACCTCATTTAAGTCATAAAAATTTTATTTTTCCAACTAAATATTTATTTTTTACAGTCAGCAGACTCCACACATTTATTAAAATTATTTGTTAGTACTCACAAAATTATGTTTGAAAAAATATCATATTTCTTTTTCTTTATTTCCCCACAGTTTTATTGAAGTATAATGCACACATAAAAATTGTATGTATGTAATGTGAACAATGTGATATTTTGATATGCCTATACACTGTGAAATATGAAATGTTTACCATGATCAAGGAAAATGCAGCTGCCACCTGACATAATTACCTGTGTGTATCTGTGTGTGTGAGAAAAGGGGGATGAGAGCACTTAATATATTCTCTGTTAGCAAATTTTGAGTATACATTTTTAACTATAGTTACTATGCTATAGATTGGATCTTCAGAACTTCATCATTCTGCATTACTGAAATTTTGCATATTTTCATAAATATCTCCCCATTTTCTCTTGTTTTTCTAGACAAGCTACTATAGGACCTACAAATCTTTTTTTTACCATCTCACTGGTAAAATATCCTACAGAATAAACAATTTACAGGTAATTTTGTAGATGTTTATATATGATCTGTGCTTCTCAGGGTCTTGGGAAAAACCTTCATAAAGAAAATGACCTTGGATCTGGGCCAAACAATAAGCAAAACCAATGTCTTTGTGGTTTAGAAACTCCTTTGAAAAAGCAGTAGAAATAGATAACACCATAATTAATTATCTATAAATCTATCCACAGTACTGTCTTCACATTTATGAACTGTGAACCACTTGTGTTTTAGACACTAATTTGCTAAAAGGTAGCCTTTGCATGTCTGGGGAATTATTTTTTTCTTCCTAACCTTTCAAATAAATATTTTCTGGTGTAAGACTCATCGACCCATGCTACGGTCAACCTTCCAGAAATGTAAGCTCTCTACTCCAACAAACCAGACATTTAATTACAAAACACTGCAGTTAAAAGTGTTCCACTGTCTATGGCATGTTTCCTTTCAGCTTTACTTTTTTTTTTTTTTTCCCACTCATTAACTGCTTGTTTAGTTAAAGTGCAAGTGGGACTCTGTCAAAGTTCATCTCCCACATAAATAACTACCTCTGATACACGTTATTTATATATGTGGCTCTGTCAAAGTTCATGTTCCACATAAATAACTCCTTCTGCTACATGTTATTTATGTGTTTCGCCTCTGGAGAATGCAATTCAATGTCCAATTCTACTGATAAATTCATAAAAACTTCACCACTCTATAATCCTTTGAGCACCAAACAAGAAGACAGATATTTTCAATATCTAGAATCAAAGAACCTGAAAAGACCCCTTTTTGTTGCTTTTGTTTTGTAATTAATTATCTCAAGACAATCTCTTTTAAGGTCCAATTAAAGAAAAAAAAAACAACACAGAAATAGAAAGAGAAAACTAGATACCTGACATTTCAAATGTTAGTATTTATCTTTCTTCTTTCTTTCTGGAGTCTAATTTTGGGTGACCTTTTGTTATCAGAGTCATTTAAAAAGATAATTATTTTTCAAACTTGTAAATAAAAAAGAACTTACATATATGTTAAAAACTTCTATCACCTTCAATTACTTTTATTACTTTCAATGGCAATTCCTCAATTAATTTTGAACCAAATGGAAACACTGAAACATAATAAGATTGCTTTCATAGATGTCTCTCTGTCTCTCCAAAGAATGATATGTATCATATCAATTTTGAATTTCTTAAAAATAAAAATTTTCTTCTCAATTTAGTATTGCATTTCCTTTTATTGTGTAATAAATCTGGCCAATAGAGATATTTAGTTTAGAAGTGAGAAAAATAAAGTTCATAGATTGCTAAGCAATTGCCAACTCCATGTATCTAATAAGTATGTCAATTTTTGAGCTGAGATCTACCCATTTTCAAAGGTCATAATTTCCACTAAAACACTAAGGTCTGAATAAACCTATCATCCTGGAGTAAAAAATGAAGTTTACTGGGAAAGTAGCTTTTAGATGATGTTTGAATATTGCCTTATTAAATGATTAAGTAAATACTTACTCTTCTATTTAAATATTCACTAATTTTTTCTCACTTTATTTGGGTAAAATATTGAGAAAATGTTACAATAACTTCCTCCAACATTTCTGTATGTCATAAGTACATTGAAAATATTAAAAGAATAAATTATATATAGCTGTGTGTATGTCTGTGTATATATATATGCAATTAATTATATTACATATGCAATACTTTATAAGATATATTTCTGTCAAAAGGATAAAGATTTTTTATTGCTGAACAATGAAGAATCACACTGTGCATATCAGTTTACACAGCGTTATCTACTAAAATTATGAAAACAAAAATTAGCATTTAAGGTATTTTTTCTTTTTACCATTACTTAAATATTCATAAAGATTTAAACAAAATTATTACTGTTATGTACAATCATTCAAAAAGCATATATGGATCAAATGACATTTTTAAAGAGTGTTGCATAATCATGTGGTTTATCTGTAAATAATGTATAGTTTTGATGGGGTTGTTTGTTTTTTTCTTGTAAATTTGTTTGAGTTCGTTGTAGATTCTGGATATTAGCCCTTTGTCAGATGAGTAGGTTGCGAAAATTTTCTCCCATTTTGAAGGTTGGCTGCTCACTCTGATAGTAGTTTCTTTTGCTGTGAAGAAGCTCTTTAGTTTAATTAGATCCCATTTGTCAATTTTGGCTTTTGTTGCCATTGCTTTTGGTGTTTTAGACATGAAGTCCTTGCCCATGCCTATGTCCTGAAAGGAAATGCCTAGGTTTTATTCTAGGGTTTTTATGGTTTTAGGTCTAACGATTAAGTCTTTAATCCATCTTGAATTAGTTTTTGTATAAGGTGTAGATGCTTCTCAAAAGAAGACATTTATGCAGCCAAAAGACATAGGAAAAAATGCTCATCATCACTGGCCATCAGAGAAATGCAAATCAAAACCACAATGAGATACCATCTCACACCAGTTAGAATGGCAATCATTAAAAAGTAAAGAAACAACAGGTGCTGTAGAGGATGTGGAGAAATAGGAACACTTTGACACTGTTGGTGGGACTGTACACTAGTTCAACCTTGGAAGTCAGTGTGGCAATTCCTCTGGGAACTAGAACTAGAAATACCATTTGACCCAGCCATCCCATTACTGGGTATACACCCAAAGGACTATAAATCATGCTGCTATAAAGACACATGTACACATATGTTTATTGTGGCACTATTCACAATAGCAAAGACTTGGAACCAACCCAAATGTCCAACAATGATAGACTGGATTAAGGAAATGTGGCACATATATACCATGGAATACTATGCAACCATAAAAAATGATGAGTTCATGTCCTTTGTAGGGACATGGATGAAATTGGAAATCATCATTCTCAGTAAACTATCACAAGAACAAAAAACCCAACACCACATGTTCTCACTCATAGGTGGGAATTGAACAATGAGAACACATGGACACAGGAAGGGGAACATCACACTCTGGGGACTGTTGTGGGTTGGGACAGGGGGGAGGGATAGCATTAGGAGATATACCTAATGCTAAATGACGAGTTAATGGGTGCAGCACACCAGCATGGCACATGTATGCATATGTAACTAACCTGCACATTGTGCACATGTACCCTAAAACTTACAGTATAATAATAATAATAATAATGTATAGTTTTTCATACATGCACTTCAATAAATTTTAAGTAACTTAAAATACCTGGCTAGGTGCAGCGGCTTATGCTTACAATTTCAGCATTTTGGAAGAATGAGACAGGCAGATTGCTTGAGCCCAGGAGTTTGAGACAAGCCTGGGCAACATTGTAAGACCCTATCTCAATGATTTTAAAAATAAAAAGAAATTATAGTGATTCAGTTACATATACATATCGTGTAATAAAATAAAGTTGCATACGGTAGGGTTTAAAAATATTTATTTATCCATGAAGATAATTATAGAAACAAACACTGTTTCATATATTTAATAGTTCAAGAAAAGACATCTTTGAATGCAAATATATTTAACTTAAATGTTTAGTTTTAGGAAGTATGTTAATGGCATATCCTTCAATATCCTTGGGAGGTACTTTCCTGAAAAGAACCTGTAGATAATACCTGTGAGCACTTAGATTTATGTTTTTGTGTCTTAAAAAGTTCCTGGGAACCAAAGTTATTTCAGCAAACCAAAATTATATATTCAGTAACATTCTAAGGTTGTTTCTCAGTGACCAAGAAGTAGGAATTGTTTGTTTCTCATTGACCAAGAGTCTAATTCTTAGACTCTAGTGATTCTGCTGCCACAGACTCCGAAGTAGCTGAGACTACAGGAATGTGTCACTATACAGAGCTAATTTTGCTTTTTTAATTTTCAGTAGAGACAGGGTCTCATTATGTTGTCCAGGCTGGTCTCACACTCCTGGCCTCAAGTGATCCTACTGCTTTGGCTTCCCAAAGTGCTGGGATTACTGGTATAAGCCACTGTGCCTGGCTGATTCAAAGAGCTAAGTCATTGATCTATCTGATGTACATCATAAAATTCATTAGAAGATGAATTACTATACTTTCTGAATGTAAAAATGATAAATACCCCCCAGTTCAGTTATTTTGATTCTACATTTGACTCATAAGACAAAAATATAGATTTCTCATTTGGGTGTACAGTAAAGCTTATAGATGTAAAACTGAAGCATATTTAGAAATTTGGCTCCAAAATGTGTTTGCTTATTAGGTTTACATTCTTTCACCATTTTTTTTTTTTTTTTTTTTTTTTTTGAGACGGAGTTTCACCCTTGTTGCCCAGGCTGGAATGAAATGGCACGATCTTGGCTCACCGCACCCTCTGACTCCCAGGTTCAAGCAATTCCCTTGCCTCAGCCTCTTGGGTAGCTGGGATTACAGTCATGCACCACTACACCAGGTTGATTTGTATTTTTAGCAGAGACGGGGTTTCTCCATGTTGGTCAGGCTGGTCTCAAACTCCTGACCTCAGGTGACCCACCCACCTCTGCCTCCCTAAGTGCTGGGATTACAGGCATGAGCCACCATTCTTGGCCCTATATTCCTTCTTATTTATTCCTCCACAACATTGCACTCCATATTTTTTCATGAATAATTATCTATTTATTGGATATACAAGATGTGTCAATTACAGTAGATATAAAAGTAAGATATTCATAACAAAATTAAAATATCTTTAGATAGTTCAACACAAAGAAATAGATATTTATGAAATGTATTTCTGAAGAAAAATACATTGTTAATATTTATAGTGACATGAATTCATTCAGATTTCTCAGCTTAACTTCATATCACTAGCAAACAGGGAGATGATGATGTGTGAAATTAGGAGACAAGTCACTTGTATTTGCTATACCAAGATGATATTTCTTTGATTAGACTAATTTCAGGTATAGAAATTCAGCTTCATCAGAGGAACTATGCATGTTTAGTAGTCTTCAATAAAAATCTAATTTTTTTCCTTACAAAGCAAGTATAATGTAAGTGGTCTGTAGTTGATCAATTTTAGCACTGAACAGTACAAATTGGATAATTCATGTTACATATATTAGATTTTTTTCTTAGTAGTGTACTGAAAAAGTGGTACTTAGCATTGGTTCCTCTTTTGGGTAATTATGGACAACTGGACATGCTCTGCATTTACAATAAAATAAAAAACATTAATTCTGGTGGGCAAGATGGATTTCATGCCACCTTAATGCCCTGCATGTCAGAGAATATGGTTAAACATCAACATCCTTCCTCTTAGTTGTCTTTCCTGTCTACCCAGATGAAAAATACAGGAAGCATTGTTTCTTTTTTATTTTTTGCAGCTATGGGGTCTTGCTATGTCGACCAGGTTAGTCGTGAACTCCTGGCCTCAAATGATGCTCCCTCCTAAGCCTCCTGCTGGGATTACAGGTGTGAACATAGTGTGCCTGTCCAGGAAACATTGTTTCAATGCATGACTCTAAAGGAAATATATGTGGTTCCTGTTAAGGGGGAAATATTTGAAAATCAGAACAGTGAAGGTACAGAGAAGGATCCCCCAAGCATGTGTGAAACACAATCCTGGAAGAGGAAACACACACATTCCACAGCTACCCACAGAACATTATTGCTCCTCTTGTGTCTGTCTGTATCATTTCAACCCTCTTAGATCGTTATATTCAGTGCCTTTGGGGTTTTTTAAAAATACTATTCCATTTTAAATAGATTTTATTTTGTATATTTAAGGTTCACATAATGAGGTTTTGGGATACCTATAGATAGTAAGTTGGTTACTATAGTGAAGCAAACTAACATACCTATCATCTTACACAGTTACAGTTAAGTGACAGGATCAACTAAAATCTACTTGTTTGACAAAATATCTAATGAAATGCAATTTTATTAACTGTAGACCTCATGATGTACATTACATTTCTAGGCTTGTTAATTTGACATATCTGATTCCTTGTAACCTTTGAGCTAAATCTCCACAGTTCTTTCTAGAGCCTTGCCCTTGATATCCACGGCTTTATTCCCTATTTCTGTATGTTTGCCTATTTTTTGATTGATTGGTTATTTCTTTTAGATTATATATAGGAGTGAGGTCATGCAATATTTTCTTTTTGCATCTGGTTCATTTCCCTTAGCACATTCATCCATTCATGTTATGGCAAATGGGAAGATTGCCTCCTTTTATAATGCTGAATAATATTCCAATATAGATCAACAGATGCACAGATAGTTTTAAATAGATAGATCAGGTACATAGAGAGATAGATGAAGGATGGAGAGAGATAGATGACAGATAGAGAGAGAGAGATAGGTAGATAGAAGAGAGATAAACACTATAGGTATCAGACAGATAAATAGATTACATGGATACATAGATTAGAAATGTAGATAGGTAGGTACGTTGATAGATGTAGATAGATAAGCTAGGTAGATAGATGATAGATAAGGTAGATAAGATAGATAAGGTAGATAAATAGGTAGACACATAGTTGATACATAAATAGATAGGGTAGCTAGATAAACTAGATAAACAGACAGATTATAGATAGATAATAGTTAGATGATAGGTAGATAGATATAAATAGATGATTAGACAGATAGAAAACAGGTAGAGAGATAGGTGATGAGATAGATACATTGATAGATAGATTGATAGACAAATAGAGATAGGTAGGTAGGGAGATAGAGGATAGATAGATAGATAAATAGAAGAAATAGATTAGGGAGATAGATAAGGGAGATATATCAAAAATAGAAAGATAGGTTGCAGATTTTGGCTCTTGTGAATAATTTTGCAGTGAACATAGGAATACAGATATCTTTACAAGATAATTTCATCTCCTTTGACTGTATACCAAGAATATGGATTGCTTATCATATGGTCATTCTACTTTTAATTTCTTTAGCAACCTCCATACTGTTTTCCATAATGGCTGCACCAATCTACATTCTTGCCTATTTTCCATAGTTGCTGCACCAATCTACATTCTCACCAACAGTGCACAAGTGTTCCGTTTTCTCCACATCATCATCAACATTTGTTGTCTCTTGTTTTTTTGATAGTAACACTAGTTTTGTAAAGATGTGCCATTGCACAAACTGAAAATGCATGTAAGGATATTAGAGTCAGCATCTGGGGAAACTGATACATTTTCAGCCAGAAAGAAAAGCCACAATGTAAGACTGTTAAAGAGAATGTGCAGAATATGCAGCATTTAACTGGGAAACATAGAGAGACCCTGTCTCTGCCATATATATATATATATATATATATATATATATATATATATATATACACACACACACACACACACACACACACACATATATAAATATATATTTTTAATTATATATTATAAATTTATATATAAATTTATTTATATAGTTATATATATTATTTCAATATATAAAAATATGTTTATAAGTATTTATAATTACATGTTTATAATTATTTAAATATAAATATATTTAATATTTTAAAATTTTTAAAAAATATTTAATAAATATTTAAATATATTATATATAAATATACATATTTAAATTTATATTATATAATATATAATATTATACATTTATATTTATATATTATAAATATATATTTATATATATATTTTGAGGGTGATATATATATACACACATATATCCTGGTGTGATTGCACGTGCCTGTAGTCCCGACTACTGTAGGGGCTGAGGCAGTAGGATTGATTGAGCACAGGAAGTCGAGGCTGCAGTAAGCCAGTATCACTCCATTGCATTTGAACCTGGGAGGCAGAATGAGAGCCTGCCTCAAAATTAAATAAAACTGAACAAAAAGAATGTGCAGCATGGAGGAAAACAAAGTTCTCATTGAAATATTTGCTAAGAAAATCTTATGCATCCTATCCAATCCATGACGAGTTCTTATGTTTACAAGGACAATTCTGGAAACTTGAGAGTCAGTAGCATGTCATATCTTGAAATAATCCTTCCCAGACCTATTTAGTTTAAAAATGTTGATCTTTTCTTGTCGTTTCTAGTACCATCTATGAAGACCTGAAAACATTTTCAGAACCATTTATATTAAATTTAGTAAACTTACAGTTTAAGTCAATTAGGTTCAAATGAGATTAAAGCTGATGAATTTTCTTTCTTCCCTGTCCGATTTAAACAACATATGTTTGGAGCCTTTCACACAAATGTCATTAAACTGCAATTTATTTTACAACTTCTCAGTAGTGAGTAAGTGAAAATATGCATTCTGGAATTCATATAATATGCACATTTGGATGAATGTAATTTTTGAAATGCAGATGAGATACTGAAATGAAACAATGAACATCTGTATATTTAGTCTATCTACACTAATTTGTGTACATATATCTGTGAAAATATTATATAAACATATATAATATAGAAGATAATTGATAGTAAATGTATAAGTTGCATTATTTTCTTAAAGTCTTACTTTGAAATCTCATTTCAGTGCTCTTTTTAATTTGTTTTTTCCAGATGAAGGACCCAGTGTCTTAAAATATGGTAGGAAAACTGGAAATTCAAAAAGACATTTTAGTCACTGTTAGGTGCTATGGAATGAATTGTGTTTCCAGAAAAAAAAATGTGTATATTGAAGTCATAACACCTAAGACCTTCTAATGTGGCCATATTTGTAAATAGTGTCTTTGAAAAGGTGATTAGGGTAAAATAAGGTTACTAGGGTGGACCTTGATCCAATAGAACTGCTGTCCTTTAAAGAAAAGGAGATTGGCCAGGCATAGTATCTCATGCCTGTAATTCCAGCTTTTGGGGAGGCTGAGGAGGCTGAGTTGCTTGAGTCCAGGAGTTCGAAACCAGCCTGGACAACATGGTGAAACCTGTCTCTACACAAAATACAAAAAACAAAAAATTAGCTGGGCATGGTGATGCATATCTTTAGTCCCAGCTACTTGGGTGGCTAACGTGGGAGGATCACCTGAGCTCATGAGGCAAAGGCTATAGTCAGCCATGATCATGTCACTGCACTACAGGTTGGGGGACAGAGTAAGATCCTGTATCAACAAATAAAAATTTTAAAAAAGAGGAGATTAGGACACAGACACCATGCACAGATGGATGATCATACAAAGTCACAGAGAGAAGATGGTCTCTACCTGCCAAAGAGAGAGGCCTGAGAAGGAAATAGCCTTGCCCACACCTAGATCTTGACCTTCCAGCCTCCAGGACTGTGGGAAAATAAATGTCTGTTGTTCAAGGAGCCCAGTCTGTGGGATTTTGTTATGGAAGCCCAAGCTGACTAGTACTGTGAGCATAAATAATTATATGAAAATAAAAAGCATTTTAAAATCATAAAGTTATTTACACTAGACTGGTCTTAGGATTCAAGAAAAATAAATGTCTGTTATTCAAGCAGCCTGGTCTGTGGAACTTTGTAATGGCAACCCAAGCTGACTAGTACTATCAGCATAAAGAATTATATAAAAATATGGCCGGGTGCAGTGACTCACCCCTGTAATCACAGCACTTTGGGAGGCCGAGGTGGGCAGATCACGAGGTCAGGAGATTGAGACCATCCTGGCTAACGTGGTGAAACCCCATTTCTACTAAAAATGCAAAAAAATTATCCATGTGTGGTGGTGGGCACCTGCAGTCCCAGCTACTTGGGAGACTGAGGCAGAAGAATGGCATGAACCAAGGAGGTGGAGCTTGCAATGAGCTGAGATCGCACCACAGCACTACAGCATGGGTGACAGAGTGAGACTTCATCTCAAAAAAAATTATATATATATATAAACACATTTAAAAATCATAAAATTATCTACATTACATTGATCTTAGGGTTCCCTGGGAAATCGAGTTTCAGAAGACACTTGTCCACAGAAATTTTGATGGGGAGAATGATTTTTTTTTTTTTTTTGAGACAAGGTCTTGCTCTGTTGCCCAGGTTAGTGTGCAGTGGCACTATCTCTCAACGTCAGAGGTTGAAATGATTCTCCTGCCTCAGCTTCCCAAGTAGGTGAGGTGCAGGCACACCACCACACCTAATAATATAAGAAATACAATTAATATAATATAAGAAATACATCTACTTTTCATATTTTTAAATAGAGATTGGGTTTTGCCATGTTGGCCAGGCTGGTCTCAAACTCCTGACCTCAGTTGATCCACCTGTTTTGGCCTCCCAAAGTGCTGGGACAACAGGTGTGAGCCACCAGTCCCAGCCAGGAGAGTGTTCTTAAACAACCCTCATAGGCATTGAATTGAAAGGCCTGGGGAGAAGGGAAGCATCGTGCCATGTAGGTGCAGGAGGAGCCTCTGCTGAGAGTATTAAAGTGTCCACTGCAAGTCTTTAAGTCTGTATAACAAATCCCTAAACTGAGCGAGACCCATTATCCAACCTCATGAGTGGTTGATGCAAAGTATGTCAGATAGTATATTTTATAACCATTCAAAGATATTCCTTATTGCACTCAGTTAACAGAAATTGTTCTATGACCATAGTGGTCTCCAAATAAGATTATTGGCCTTTGAAAATCACACCTCACTCATCACCACGTCATTGATTCACTTATGTATTCTTGAGAGGAAACAACCACTCATCCTTTCTCCTTGGCATCTCTAGTACAGCCTCCATGGAAATCAGTACAGAGCTTCCTCCAAACACTAACAATAGAGCTACCATATGATCCAGGAATCCACCCACTGGGTATTTATCCAAAAGAAAGAAAAGCAATATATCAAAGGGATACCTGCACCCGCTGCTTATGATGCAGCATATATCAAAGACAGTGATGTGTGAAATATTATTTTCATTGATATTGTTGATCGCAATATGAAAATGTGGTTGTGATAATAAAGTGTTATAATACAGGTGATAAATTGGGAAAAACTCATAGCATTTGGAAACTATGAATATGAATCATTAATCATATGCACTAATTATCCAGATTAAGAAATGATGGTTAATTTATTTATACTCTTATTGCTGCACTATTCCCAATAGCTAAGATGCAAAATCAACCTCAGTGTCTCTCAGTGGATGAATGAATAAATAAAATGTAGTGTATATTCACAATGGATTACTATTCCACCTTTGAAAAAAAGGACATTCTGTCATTTGCAACAACATGGATGGAACCAGAGAACATTATGTTAAGTAAAATAATCCAGGCACAGATACACACATTCTTCATGTTCTAACTTATATGTGGAAGCTACAAAAGTGGATCTCATGGAGGTGGAGAGTAGAATAGTGGTCACCAGTGGCTGAAGAGGGTAGTGAGGAGACAGAAGAAAAATGGATTGGTTAATACGGAACAAAAATACTGTTAAGTAGAAGGAATAAAATCTGGTGCTTGGTAGCACAATATGATGAATATAACTAATCATTTATTGTCTATTTCAAAATTGAAAGAAGAGTATATTTGAAATGTTCGCCACACACACTAATGATAAATGTTGGTGGTAATTGATATCACACTTACCTAGATTTGGTCATTATACCTTGTATGCTTCTATCAATTATCACAAGTATCCCATAAATATGTACATCTATGATGTATCCATTAAAAGGTTTTGAAGAGAAATTTATATTCTCTCTGTTTCACACTGAGTTTTCTCTGACATCTGTACATTCAATGTTTTTACATACATATCTGACTACAAAATAGATATCCTTCACATACCTTTTAATAATATATATATACTTTATATTTATCTCTCAATTTTCACACATAAATAATGGTTACATTTGGTAGTTATTTGGATTTTTCACTTGTATTTTTGCAGGCATTTTGATCAGAATTTTGGAGAAGGCACATCAGACACAGTGATGTGTAAAGTATTATTTTCATTGATATTGCTCATCTCAATTTAAAATGTGGTTATGACAATCAGGTGTTATAATACATGGGAGGGACAGTGAAAAACTCATAGCATTTAGAAAGTAAGAATATTAATTAATTATATGCACTAATTAGCCCAAATGAGAAATGATGATTAATCTATTCAGATTCAGCTTTTGGAAACACCAGTTAGAGGAGATGGAAAGCATGAAAAATGTTAATACAATTAACTGGCCTTTTTGCATCCAAAAGCTTTGAGTGTGGAACAACTCCCAAAGAGGGTGGCTTACTGACTTACAGCACACTGTTATTTCATGGCTCTAAGTAGAGACCACCAATGAAATGTATTTATTCCTGATCAGTTCTTAACTCAACCAAACAATAGAAGATGATAGATAGATAGACAGATAGATAGATAGATAGATAGATAGATAGATAGATAGATGGATGATAGCTAGCTAGAAAGATGATAGGTAGAAGATTGATAGATAATACATAGTTATATAGTTAGATGATACATAATTAGAATGATATAGAGAAATATTAGGTAGATGACAAAGATGTTAGATGAATAGACAGATATAGATAGATTGTAAAGAAAGAGAGAGAGAGAAAGAAGGAAAGAAAGAAAGGAAAGAAAGGAAAGAAAGAAAGGAAGAAAGAAAGGAGGAAGGAAAGAAAGAAAGTTGAGAGATGATGAAAGTAGATAGATGGATGTTGGGTAGATGAGGGATGATAGATAAAGACAGATGACAGATAATAGAAAGAAAGTGAATGGTAGACAATGATAGACAATAGATAGATAGACGATAGATAGATAGTAGATAGACAGATAGATAGATAGATACTGATAATAGAACAGAATCCATAAAAAACGCAGCTAGGTTTCAGAAAGAAAAAAAAAATTCCCCTAAAGTATGCTTTGAATGAGTAGGGGTTTGAGAAACATAAATTTGTTGAGAATAGTAACTCTGTGCATTATGATTTCCCATGAATCACTTTTAAAAAAGGATACACATAGGCTAAACTATTTTTTCAGGCAGCCAAGTTTATTTGTTTACTTTTTTATTTCCAGTATGAAATGGATAGATAATCAGACTCATTACCACCCAGTTGTGAAAAAGTCCACATACAGTGTTCAGTACTGTTAAAGGTTATGTACATGGATTTGCAATGAAGCTGAAGATATAAGGATAGAATGTGAATGGACAGTAAGCCAGAGGAGGGGTGGCACAATAGCTAGTCAGTCAGTTGTCATATCTAATGGTTTGAAAACACTGACTTGTAGAGATTATTTAAATTTCCAGCTTAATAAAAGAAGCACATATGAAATATGTGAAAGTGTTTAAAACATAAGAAAGAGAAACAATGTATACAAAGATAAACAGGAAATGCACCCCTGCTGAAAGACTTCACAATGGAAATGGAAGAAATTTTATATGGTTTTGAGTGATGAAAACAGAGAAAAGACAGGCAGTCAAGAGAGAAAAAGATAGAGAGAAACAGAGAGAAGTGAAGCAGTGTCAGGCACCATGGATCATGCCTGTTACCTCAGCATTTTGCACACTCAGGCAGGAGAATCACTAGGGCTCAGGAGTTGGGGACTAGCCTAGGCAACAAAGCAAGAACTTGTCTCTACTAAAAATTTGATAAATTAGCCAGGCGTGGTGGTACACACCTGTAGTCCCGGCAACTTGAGCTCACGAGGTTGAAGCTGTTCAGTGAGACATGACAGCACCACTCTACTCCAGCTTGAGCAGCAATGCAAGACTCTGTCTCAAAAATGGGAATGGAGGGAAAGAGGAGGGGAGGCAGGGGAACAAAGAAAGAGAGAAAAGGGAAAGGAGGAAAGAAGAAAGAAGGCAAGGAAGAAAGGCAGGGAGAGGAGAAAGGAAGGAGAACAAAAAAGGGAAAGATAAAGAGAATGGAAGCAAGGAAGGAAGAGAGAGAGGGAGGAATAGAGGGTGGGAGGGAGAGAGGGAGATGTAGCATGGTATGTGGAGAGTGAACTGTCAGCTCTTGTAAGTTCTTTCCAAAATTGCCAACCAAGAGTATCCCCTATCAGCATGGTGGCCACCCATCTCCATTGCCATCTCTCTCTTCTCTGTCTGTTTCTATCTTCTGACCATCAAATTTATTTCACACCAGTGTTAGGAAATGTCCCTTGTTGTCTTCTACAAACATTACCTATGTCTCCTTACTAAGCAATTGCTACCATCATGCATCTCACATTTATCCTATGCCATAAAGCTTGGTCATTTGGTTTAATGGAAAGGGACATCTCAGAGCTATACTTCTATGATGTGTGTGCATCAGAGAGTTAAAAAATTACAGTGAACATAGAGTTCCCATTAAGAACTATAAGGTGCTTACTATGTCCAGAAAAAGTCTTACACACTTTGTAAATAATAATTGAGGTGATTGTATTTTTACATTGTATTAATCACAGGTAGTTAAAGCAAACTCCTGCAAGTTGAAAAGACTGAATGATGTTAAATAATTTGATAATATATGTATACAATATTGTATATAAAAGAATATAAAATATACATATATGTAATTATTAATATTTTGAATTTAAAATAATAATGCCTTTGAAACAGAAATACCATATAAATAATGGCTGACAGGGTTTTTGTGTTTGAGATACCAGAATGTCCACTGATATTTTATTAGCCAATTTCTAACTCTGTGGATATAAGTGGAAGATAGCAATATCATCACACAAGATCGGGGTGAGTACTGTATCATCACTGGGCAACTTAATAAATGTTTTCACTTTATAATCAAAATAAAAATCTTTGAAGAATGGAAGGAGGGAGTGATAATTGAATTGTGTTACTCTGTTCTTAAAATATTAATAAAATGTAATGTTCATATGCCTAAGAGAGTAAGCTGCTATTTACTGTTGAAGATAGAAGCCTTGAAATAACCTTTACTCAATGAAGACATACCACTAGATACTCAGACTTTAAGCTTTGGGCAGTAAAGCATCCAAATGCTTTAATGAATTCATGTGCAACTGTTTTCTCAGCACAGTAATCCAAAAACAAAAAATAAAAACAAAAACCAAAAAAACCCAAACTCTAACAGCAACTTAACTACTTACAAGTAAATGCTTATTTTTAAAAGGGCTATTTGGCATTTCAAAATGATTTCAAATTGCACTGAACAAACTAACCATTCATTTTGCATTTGAGCAACTTGCCTCTTATTATTTAAATTGTGTCTAAAATAATTTCTCAATGATGGCTAATTTCAACTTCTTGTTAGGTCCATATGGATCACTAGTTCATTTTTGAGTAACTTACACTGGCAAGAAATCACAGATCCCAGAAATTTATGTTAGCACCAGATAGAACAAACATTAATTACCCTTCCTTAAGATCAACAGTTTTTAGTTTATTGTTTGTTTATTCATTTATTTATTTTTGAGATGGAGTCTCACTCTGTCACCCAGGCTGGAGTGCAGTGGTGGGATCTTGGCTCACTGCGAGCTCCAGCTCCCGGGTTCACACCGTTTTCCTGCCTCAGCCTCCCAAGTAGCTGGGACTACAGGTGCCCACCACCACTCCTGGCTAATTCTTTTTTTTTTTTTTTTTTTTGTATTTTTAGTTGAGATGGGGTTTCACTGTGTTAGCCAGGATGGTCTCCATTTCCTGACCTCGTGATTCACCCGCCTTGGCCTCCCAAAGTGCTGGGATTACAGATGTGAGACACTGTGCCTGGCCTTAGTTTATTATTAAGAAAGGTCATCAGATTACTGTAACTACTGAGAAGGAATTACTTCCAAACATTACCTTTTTAGCAAATAGAGTCAACTTAAACCAGGGATATTGCTAGTATTCATTATGGCACAGTTTTTTAACTTCTTTCAGTTCTTCATGTTTCTCTCGATCTTCTATATTTGTAAAGAGAGCATTTGTATACTGTTCCAAAATCAAATGATGTGTTAGTGAAAATAATTGTCCTGTTCACTATTTTTTATGTAACAGTTTTAATCATTCATCAATATGTATGGATTTAGCCAATTATAGCCAACTTGCTATAATTTTATTAATTATGCTGAGCATTAAGTAAAAATGAGCAAGCTATTGTCATCTGGATTTAGGACAAAGAAATACCAGAAAGAAGGAGCTTTTCCCATTTTTTTGTGGGGGGTTGTGGGGTGGAGTCTCACTCTGTGGCCCAGGTTGGAGCACAGTGGTGTGATCTTGGCTCACTGCAAGCTCTGCCTTCTGGGTGCATGTCATACTCCTGCCTTAGTCCTCCAAGTAGCTGGGACTACAGGCACCCACCACCATGCCCGGATAATTTTTAGTATTATCAATAGAGATAAGGTTTTACTGTGTTAGCCAGGATGGTCTCGATCTCCTTGTGTCTGGAGTTGGTTCCTTCCAGTGGGTCTGTGGTATTGCTGACTTCAAGAATGAAGCCACAGAACTTCACAGTGAGTATTATAGCTCTTAGTGGTGGCACAGACCCAAAGAGTTAGCAGCAGCAAGATTTATTGTGAAGAGTGAAAGAACAAAGCTTCCACAGTGTGGAACTGGAACCAAGCAGGTTTATGCTGCTGGAGGGGGTGGCCAGCTTTTATTCTTTTATTTGTCCCCACTCATGTCCTGCTGATTGGCTCATTTTACAGAGCGCCAATTGGTCCATTTTATAAACCTCTAGCTAGCCAAAGAGTGCTGATTGGTGCATTTTTGCAGATCACTGATTGGTGAATTTTACAAACCTCTTGCTAGCTACAGAGCATCAATTGCTTCATTTTACAATCTCCTTGTAGGAAAGAAAAGTTCTCTTGGTTCTCCATAGACCCAAGAAGTCCATCCGGCTTCACCTCTCAATCCCCCCTCTAAATGGGACACCCCAACTGCTGTTGGGAATAGGGTGATGACCACTCTAGCTATTTCCTGCTGGACAGGGGCAGAGAAGGGGCCCTGCAGTTTTAGTGTCCTCCAGAGGGGAACTCTGTAGGCCAGTCAAAGGACCAGTGGTTCGGTCCAGGGGCCCTTGGCAGAAGTTTTTAGTTGAGATCATTCGGGGTTTCATTGGTAAGACCATCTGTAGCTTGATGGCCTTAATCCTAGAGGAAGCAAATTTGACAAGGAGGTTAAAAATAGAGGGCCCAAAGGTGAGTAATAGCAGGATGGCTGTCACGGGACCTAGAAAGGGGAGAAGTCATGTCACCCAACTCCAGAGGTTGGTATAAGAGTTTGAAAGGCATGTGTCTGATTTCAGAATATTTTCCCGTAAATGCTGGTTGGTGCCTCATACTATCCCTGACTGGTTAGTGTAAAAACAACACTCTTCACCTAAGAAGGTGCAAAGTCCTCCTTTCTCAGCAGTAAGGAGATCTAGGCCTCAGCAGTTTTGTAGGGTCACTGCTGCCAAAGAGTCTATTTGGGATTGTAGAGTAAGGATAGATTTTGTTATTTCTTGCAAACTGTCTGAGAAATCCTTTGAGAGTGTGTGGTAGTAGGATAATGAAGTAGATAAACTGGCTATTCTGGCTCCTTTAACAGTCGCCCTTTCCAACCTAGTAAGTAAGGGTATTAATTGTATGGCCTGCACTGATGGACTTGAACTTTGAGGTGCATCACTGGAAATCACTGATAGGGTCTGATTTCCTGGGGCAATGTCAACACTGGGACTTAGGAAGACTAAGATGCAGGTTCATGTCTAGTTGGTGGGGAGGCAGATATAGGTTGAAGTTCCACATAAGAAGAATATGCCTTGGCTGGGTAGACAGGTTGTGTATGTTTTAAAGGTGTGTGAGTTTGTTGTTTACATTTTCCCATACTCCTAGACTACTTGCCAAGGTAGCTATGGTGAGCAGCTGGAAAGGAGTGCTGGGAGCAAACTGAGTGGCTCCCTGTGTTCTATTTTCCCATTGGAGAACAAACCATTTTGTATCTACTAGGAACCATTTGAGAGAGTGATTGAAAGAGGGGATGAGAAAGCAATCATAAGTCATGGGGACACTGCTGCAGGGGGTCCACAGTTGAATGGTCATGCAGAGAGTATGCCTGCCATTACAAAACCCAGACTGTTTGTTAAGCAAAAAGGAGATAATGATTTTTGGAGGTCCTGAGAAGTGAACAAGCCATTTGAATGGAGCTTTTTGGGTGACTTGGAAGTTTCTATGACCAGTTGGGCTTGAAGTTGTAGCTTGTAATTACACTAATGGGGAAGTAGGTGCCACAGGGGCAGGCCTGATAAGAGGTTGCATTGGGTGCATAAAGGGACTTGGAAAATTAAGATGGTATTCATGTTTACAGAGGCATATATGGGCTTTTCATTGCTTGTGTAATAGGTGAAGTTAGAAATGTAAGAAAGTAGAAGCTGAATTGTGCATCCTGTTAAGATATTCTTGGATCTATCAGAGATAGGAAAGTCAGCTAATAATTGCATATTTAGAAGTCGAAAAGGATATCTTCCTTCATAACAAGGGTGGTAGGTTAAGTTAATAGAGACCTAGTTTTTTGCAGGAACGGGAGTGGTAACATAAGCAGTGGTTGATAGAGAAATGCAAAGCCAACAGTCATTTACCAGGGAAAGATTGGACTGATTTAGCAGGGAGAGGGTTAAGATGAGAGTAGTGTAGATGTAATTAGAAGCTAGTGAAAAGGGAGGGGTGACGGTATGGGGTATGCAAGGAAGCAAGAAGAATAGATAGGCAAAGAGTAACTAGGAAGGTAAAGAGGGTGCTCTGGAAGATGAGATTATTTTATTCAATCTTAGTTAAAGGTAGGAGTAAGTTGCTGTCAGAAGGAAGGATGATAGAAAAAAGATTGTTGTGATTAGGATTTTTGTCCTGGCAGGAGCTACAGTATATAGTCATATTGCAAAAATTATGGTTAGTATGCTTCTTAATAACGTGATGAAAGAGTAAAATGGTTCCATTAAAGGGGCAAGGAGAGGTGTTAAAGATTATGCAGGTTTTCACTTATTTTTTAAAGTAGGAAGTGGTTTTTCCTCAGGATCAGCTGTAGGAGCCTTTTTGGTCTGGGATGTTTTCTTCCAAAATAGGAGATGCAAGTCCTCCAATGGCTCACAGGTGTATCAACGCTGGTCTGGCTTATCTTGGGACTCTCAAGTTGTTGGTCCCACAGGTTACTCAGGGAGTGTCCAAAGTTTAACTCAGGTGTGGTGAATCTAGGATTTCACTCCTGCTACCTTAACTGCAGTGATGGTAGAGAGGATTACTGAGCATGGTCCTTCCCACAAAGAATCCATAAATGGGGAGGTAGACAGGAGAGATTTGACCAACACTAGATGTTGCAGTTGAAACAACTCCATTCCCTTTTCTCTGTGACATCCTTCAGGTAGGTTTCCAACATTTTGTTGGTATTTTGCCAAAGACGTTATATATTTGACAAAGTTGGCCATTTCCTGATCAAGCAGGAGGTCCTTTGTGAGAAAAGATGGTCCATACAGCATTTCATATGGACTGAGCCTCATTTTGTCAGGAGAATTTTGTATTCTCAAGAAGACCATGGGCAAGAAAGTAGCCCATGGGAGAAAAGTTTCTTGTATTCATTTCCTTAAGTGCCTCTTGAGTGTTTCATTTGCCTTCTCCACCTTCCCTGAGGGTTTTGGCCTCCAGGTGCAGTGAAGGTGATACTCTATCCCTAGTGTCCTGGAAATTCCCTGAGTTATTGTGGCTTTAGAAGCCGGGCCATTCTCACTCTGTAAGCTTTGGTGAAGCCTATACCTAGGAATTATGTCATGAATTAGGACTTTAACCACTTCCTGAGCCTTCTCTGTCTTGCAGGGGAAAGCTTCTATCCAATTTATAAAGGCAACAACACAGACCAACAAGCATTGAAATCCCCTAGATATAGGCAAATGGGTGAAGTCTAACTTCCGGTTCTTTCTGGGATAGTGATGTATTCTTTTTTGCCCCAAAGGGGCCTTATGATAGACAAAGGGATTAATCCTTTGGCACACCTCAGAGGCTATGACTACTACTTGTCGGATGGTCCAGAGGAGATTTGGGCCTGTAAATAGGGATTTGGCCATTTGATGAGGGTTCTCAATATGGATATGAAAAGTTTGGTGAAGGGTTTTAGTATTCTTCATTGGCTGGCTTTGAGTATTCGTACCTTTCTCTCTTCTGTCATTAACCACCCTGAGGGGAGAAAACCATGCCCCTGTGAAAGTCTCCATTCTGTTTCATTCATGGAATACTGGGGCTTAATCTCTTGGACAGGATTGTTCCATATCAAGGGTCCTTCTGTAGGTATTTCCAATGGGAGGTTCCAACTGGAAGCAATTTTGGCCTCATCATCTGCCGGATGGTTCCCTACTGCCTTTTCTACTTCACCTTTTTGTGGCTTTGGCAGTGTAAGATGGCCACATCCTTGGGCTTTCGGACTGCGTGCAATAACTCCATGATTTCCTCGTGGTATTTAAAGGGGGTTCCCCCCAGAGGTTAGGAATTCCCTTTCTTTCCATATTGCAGGATGGGCATGTAGGATTAGATAAGCATGCTTATAACTATAATGAAGAAAACATGAACAATGCCCTCCAAAATCATATTTATTTGTGAAGAGGATCATAATCACGCAATTAAAATATTAGTTCTAAGAACCTTGGAAAGGCACATTTAAGGAAGCCTAGTGGTTAGGTAAATTGATAGCAACTGAGATAATTGAAAATTCTGAGCTTTTTACTGGACAATCAAAATAGAAACATTTAGGGAGAGAACTTATAAAGGATAATCAAAGGTAATACTCTTTATTACCATTTGCTTATCAAATGCTAGGTAGTGCCATATAATTATTAATACATAGTTTATTCCTATAAAAATACCTCAGGATTTCCTATTTGCAGATGCTATCATAAAGGTGTCACAGCTGTAGGTCATGTGATTGACATGATTCACTTCCCAAGCTTCTTCCATCCTTCACCCAGTAAATATTTATGGTTCCTCTCTTTGTATGTCACCATAATTTTCTGCTCCAGTGGTGTCCATCTGAGCATAGCCTAAATGGTAGAGACTAGGGTGTGGAGAGTGGGCAGCTAGGTGGATTTGGGATATATCACAGAGGTGCCTGAATTCACTGCCTTCATGGATTGACTACAATTGATTCTCCAAGTCCTGCCAAGCTTCCTGGACTTTTTTTTAATATAAAGTGGAACAATTGATGCCTCCTCATTAAATGGACCTTTTTTTTTTTTTTTTTTTTTTTTGACAGAGTCTCACTCTGTCACCCAGGCTGGAGTGCAGTGGCATGATCTCAGCTCACCACAACCTCTGCCTCTCAAGTTCAAACAATTCTCTTGCCTCAGCCTCCTAACTAGCTGAGATTACAGTAGTGCACCACCATGCCTGACTAATTTTTTTTATTATTTGTAGAGATGAGTTTTCGACATGTAGGTCACGATGGTCTCAAATTTCTGAACTCAGGTAATCCACCAGCCTCGGCCCCCCATAGGGTGGAATTACAGCTGTGAGCAACCATGCCCAGCTAAGTGAGCCTCTTCTAAGAGGGTTGATTTTTGAATACTGAAGAGGGTCCTTATTCAAAGGATAATTCTGAATAAACAACAATGGTATTTCCCTTGTGAATTGTTTTCTAGGGAAATAGGAAATATCAAGTCAGATTTGAGAAGAATTGGAATAACTACTATAATAACAGACATGGGCAGAATACAAAAATTACTTATACAGAGATGCAACCTTAGAAATGACAGCAAGAAGAGTTGGATTTAATGGAGAATTCTACAAACCCACCCAGAAAGAGATGGATTATTGTCATGTTATATAATATAAATGTACCAGAACAGACAGAAATATGTGCAAAGTTTCAATTAATGCAATGAAACAGTATAAGCCGAAAAAGGACAGAGAATGACTCAACATTGTTAAGGAAAGAATGGGAGTAGAAATGCTGAGTTAGTACACAGAGAGTTTTCTTGATATATTGTTTCCTCTGTGAAGACAAAGAAAAGCAAGATGGTATTGAGCATAAGAAATCAAACTGCACAAACTTCTGTGTTCTAATATTGGAGTCAAGAGAGTGTGCTTGTTTTCTCATTAGAGACATACAGAGAGAAAAACTCATGGTTAATAGGAACATGATATCGTTTCTACAGTGAAGATTGAAGAAGTCTACCAGGAAATAAATCCATGACCAGATAGTAAAGAAAGTCTTTGATAAAAGTAGGCACACTTGATCTGTTAAAATATGAAACAGGCAAAGCCCAAATACAGATAATTCTTTCAGGGATAAATTAGAGATCAAACCTTCTTCTGAATAGGTTTCATGTTCTCAGTGAATTATAAGTCAATGTCTTCAGGAAGATGGCTTGAAGATCCTCTAGTACAAATATTTAAAGTAGAAAGAAAGATGATTGAAATACTCATCTCCAAAGGACAGTATTACACTAAGAAGATGGATAAGTAAAGAAAATGTGGGATACATACACAGTACCAAAACCAGAAACCACATGATCATCTCAATAAACTCAGAAAATGCTTTTGAAAACATCCAGTCTCCCTTTGGGTTAAAAACCCTCAAATCAACAAACTGCCATGCACTACCATGCATTGAAGGAATGTACTTCAATATAATGAGATCTATCTATGACAACACATCATACTAAATGGGTTAAAACTGGATGCATTATTCTTGAAAACCAGAAAATGTTATGGATGCTCTGTCACTAGTCCTATTCAACATAGTACTGGAAGTCCTATACAGAGCAATCAGGCAAGAGAAAGAAATAAAATCATTAAAAAGTGACATTGGCCAGGTGTGCTGGCTCATACCTGTAATCTCAGCACTTTGGGAGGCAGAGACAGGCAGAATACCTGAGGTCAGAAGTTTGAAACCACATGGGCAATGTGGTGAAAGACCATCTCTAGAAAAAATAAAAAGCTTCACTAGGGGAAAGAAAAACCTGATACCAGCCACTGCAAAAACATACCAAATTTATAAAGACCACTGACACTATGAAGAAACTGCATCAAATAATGTGCAAAATAACCAGCTAACATGAAAATGACATGATCAAATTAAAAAAATTTTTTTTTGAAAAGAGGTTTAATGGACTCACAGTTCCAAGTGGCTGGGGTGGCCTCACAATCACAGCAGAAGGAGAAAGGCACATCTCACATGGTGTCAGAGAAGAGAAGAGAACTTGTGCAGGGAAACTCTCCTTTACAAAACCATCAGATCCCTTTAGTCTTATTCACTACCGTGAGAACAGCATGGGAAAGACCGGCTCCCATGATTTAATTACTTCCACTGGGTTTCTCCCATAAGGTCCAGCCCCACAGGGTCAGTGAGCTTTCCTTCTTCTGTGTGGAGATAAGAGATTCTAGAAAGAAAGACACAAGACAAAGAGATAAAAGAAAACTGGGCCCGTTTGACCACTACAAACAAGATGCGGAGACTGATAGTGGCCCCAAATGTCTGGTTGTGCTGTTATTTATTGGATACAAAGCAAAAGGGGCAGGGTAAAGAGGGTGAGTCATCGCCAATGATAGGTAAGGTCACGTGGGTCATGTGTCCACTGGACAGGGAGCCCTTCCCTGCCTGGCAACCGAGGCAGGGAAAGAGGACAGCCTAAGCCATTATTTGCATATCAGAAATTTTAGTACTTTCACTAATTTTGCTAATGCTATCTAAAAGGCAGAGCCAGGTGTACAGGGTAGAACATGAAAGCAGACTAGGAGAATGACCACTGAAACACAGCATCACAGGGAGATGGTTAGTCAGGCATTCCACAAGGGATGGAGGAGTAGAGTCTTATCTAAACATCTCGAGGGAAAGGGAGACTCCCTTTCCCAATCTGCTAAGTAGCAGGTGGTTTTCCTTGGCACTGATGCTACCACTAGACCATGGTCCACTCAGAAAAGGGCATCTTCTCAGATGCTGGTGGTACCACTAGACCAAGGAGCCATCTGGAGGCCCTGTCCAGGCACAACAGAGGGCTCACACTCTTGTCTTCTGGCCATATCTCACTATGTCCCCTCAGCTCCTATCTCTGCATGGCCTGTTTTTTCATAGCTTATGATTATAGAGCAAGGATTAATATAGTATTGGAATAAAGAGTAATTGCTACAAACTAACGATTAACGATATCCATATATGATCATATCTATGATCTATGTCTAGTATAACTCTTGCTGTTTTATACAGTTTATTATAATAGAACAGTTCATGCCCTCTGTCTCTTGCCTCTGAAACTAGGTGGCTTGCTGCCCACACTCTCCCACAACCCATGGGAATTGTGGGAGCCACAATTCAAGATGAGATTTGGGTGGGGACACAGACAAATCATATCAAAGGTTAAACATCACACTTGTTCTTCAAGTTTCCCACTTGAGTCTTTTCCAAGCATACTTTCCTTTTTTTCGTGTCTTAAAGCCTTTTTAAATAAACTTCTCTGCTCCAAAACTTGCCTTGGTCCCTTTTTCTGCTTTATGCCCCTCAGTTGAATTCTTTCTTCTGAGGAGGCAACAACTGATGTTGCTGCAGACCCATAAAGATACACTGCCGGTAACCCAACTACTTTCCACTGGTAAAACTATGGGCCTAGAAAAGATGATATAATTTTGAACCACTTGGACACATTTCAGAATTTCAGAAAAAGGCATCTCTTTAACTCGATGATAAGTACATCATGGAACTAACTTCAATGTCAAGAGAGTAAGGACAGTGATTTCATAATGTTTACGGCCTTCAGTATACTCAAATTTAATCATTGTTCTTTCACATTAAATAGTAGTATTGAGGCCACCTCGGAATCACTGTATACATTGGGAAAACAGGTTCTTATTTATAGTGCTGCAAATGTATTAGGGCTTTAAAAGTGAATGAGTTCTTTAACGTTCAAGGCCAAAATTGCTGACAAAGCCCCCTCTGTCTTCTTCAGTCCCCAGAGCACATCCTTCCTTCCAGGAGATGATAAACATGAAAGCACACAGCACTGACTGTAGTTGTCTGTCTCTGGCATATGGCACCAACAATGAGGGATGAAACACTCTGATAACTGGCTTGGGAATCAGAAACACTTCTTGCAAGAGAAGCAAAATGGTTCTTCCCTGCAGCATGAGAATTGTCATGAGTCCCTCCACTTTCAGAGAGGTTGCTTGAAACAGGAAAGGAGAAATCAGTCAAGAGTATAATGTCTGCATTCTTCGCAATCTGTCATTTCATTGGCCAAAGCTTTAGCTTGGAATAGGGTCTGATATTAGTTTTGGTTATGAGTTTGCCAGTGATCACCCCACAGTAGAAAGTCCCACGTGTTAGTCATAAAATCTTCATCTCAAGGACACCAGGCAATTCACACTTCATGGTTAATAAAAATGAAATATTGAAGACATGCTCAGAGAAGTGGCATAAATGAGTATTTACACAGCTATCCCAGAGATACTCTGTGTGAGTGAGGTGAGAACAAACAAGATGGCTAGCATCACTTCTTTTTTCAGAAAGCAAGCCAACAGGAGTCCCATGCAAGCATTGTATTCATTATGCTACTAGCTAAATCCAGGTGATTTACAACTGCAATTCATTTTCAGTGAAATACCTTTGCCCACATATTAAAACCTCTCTGCACAAGCATTTCTAAGCATTTCTAAAGCATTAAACAACCATTTTACAAACTCAATTCAGAAAAAAAGATGATCTCAGCTCTGAAATGTTTGTTAAGTCTCTGTTACATAATTGCATGTATGAATTCATCTGCTTCACCTATTTATGTATGTGTCAAATGAAGAGAAGTATTAACAACTCTTGCCTCCTCTTGTCAAAAAAAAAAAAAACTTTATGAAGAAGCTTTCATCATGTCGCTATTCCACCCAAATGTCATCTTATCTTGTATAACATGCTATATCATTTCATTTTAAACCTAGATGTGAGAAAAGTGATATCTCAAAAATGCCATGGTGAGAACACCCAGGTGTCCGGAATTTTATAAACTTTACTGTATACTCACATAAAATTTCTTCTATAGCCATATCACCAGTTTCTTAAATACATTATTCAATTCCCATGTTAAATAATAGCATTAGTTTATCCACTCTTTTATAGATACCTGACTTTAAAGTTCTCACAAGCTGAAGCTCCCATGTTCTTATTTTAAATAGAACAAAGAAAGTTTCTCTAGCTAAGATTGTCATTTTATTCATCACAGAATTATACTTGAGGGAAAATAAAAAGACTGCACTTGAATTATTTTAAAGCAATCTATGAAAACGTACTGTATTGGGGCATCATTCCCCAGTATCGTACGCAATACTAGCAAAACGGTTTCTATGGTTTAACTAACACAAAACTCACTTTTGTAAACAATGATAGGTCAATATTTTCAAATCAATTATGCTTAAACACATAAATCAAATGAAAGTCACACTCCATGTCTTTAGAGAGGATCATCCCATAACCAAAATTAGGTATATGGCCTTCTATGCTATCATCAAATATCTCACTGGTTAATGTTACTCAACATCTCATAACATATAACCCAGAACTCTCCCCATCAACACTCACACGCTTGTAATTTACGCATAGTCTGTCCCTTATATTTGTGACTTTCACAGCCACATATTCAACAAACCTTGGATTAAAAATATTTGAAATATTTTCAATTGAGTTGCATGGACTCCTTATATTTTCATATTCTTATGAATATGCATATGTTGTAAATAACACCGTGAAAATTTAAGGAGCTCCTGCAACTCAATAGGAAAAAAAAAAAAAGTCAAATAAGTGATTTAGAGGAAAGAAGAAATATAGGAAATAGTGCTTTACCCTAAGAGTCAATCTTAAATTGAGAGGTGAAGCCAGCTGGACTTCCTGGGTCTAGTGGGGATTTGGAGAACTTTTCTGTCTAGCTAAAGGTTTGTAAACACAAAAATCAGTGCTCTGTGCTAGCTAAAGGTTTCTAAACACACCAATCAGCATTCTGTAAAAACACACCATTCAGCACTCTGTGTCTAGCTAAAGGTTTGTAAACACACCAATCAGCATTCTGTAAAAATGCAATAATCACTGCTCAGTGTCTAGCTAAATGTTTGTAAGCACACCAATCAGCACTCTGTAAAATGGACCAATCAGCAGAACATGTGTGGGGCCAAGTAAGGGAAGAAAAACTGGCCACCCAAGTCAGCAGCGGCAACCTGCTCAGGTCCCTTTCCATGCTGTGGAAGCTTTGTTCTTTCTCTCTTCACAATAAGTTTTGCTGCTGCTCACTCTTTGGGTTCACACTAACTTTATGAGCTGTAACACTCATGATGACGGTCTGCAGCTTCATTCCCGAAGTCAGCAAGACCACAAACCCACCAGAAGGAAAAAACTCTGGACACATCCGAACATCTGATGGAACAAACTCCAGACACACCATCTTTGAGAACTGTAACACTCACCACGAGGGTGCGTGGCTTCGTTTTTGATGTCAGTGATACCAAGAATCCACCAGAAGGAACCAATTCTGGACACATTTTGGCAACCATGAAGGGACAATCACCTGTCAACAACCGGTGAGTACCATCGGGCCCCTTTGCTTGCTATTCTGTCTTATTTTTCCTTAGAATTTGGGGGCTAAATACCAGGCACCTGTCGGCCAGTTAAAAGCGACTAGCATGACTGCCAGACTAAAGACAAGGGTGTCAGGCTTTCTGGGAAAGGGTTTTCTAACAACCACTGACTCTTCGGAGTTGAGAGCATTGGTTTGCCTGGAACCAGCTTCCACTTTTCCTGTACTTCTGGGCTGAGCTGAGGGTTGACAGAGAGGAAAGCGATTCAGCTGCAGGGTCCCAACAACAAGTTAGTTGACCCTGCAGCCATGAGCGGAACTCTCAAAGTCATGTCAGCCAAGTGAGACTCACCCATCTCTCCTACCTATCCTGACCCTTGCCTCCCGGGTCCTAATGCTTGTCAGACAAACTTCCTTTTGCCTCTCTTGTCTGAGGCTAGTACTGCTTCTAAAAACCACTCCCTGTCTCTGGTGCTTTTCTAGTTTCTCTTATAAGAATGATTTCCAGTATAAACTTCAGGACTCTGTTACCTTCTTTAGGCACCTGGGCTCACCAATCAGAAAGACATAATTTTTGCCAAAAGCCCCATTGGGGCGGGGGACTATCTGGAATTTTAGTATCCATTCTCAGACTAGCAGGCCTAATGAAAGCTATTCCTGAACCTAGGATATGGGGAGCTTCAGAAATGGTATCCTTCCTATTCATAAAAGTGAGGGGAAAAGGCATCACTCTTCCAATTCTGGAGATCCCTTCCCTCCCTCAGGTTATGGCCCTCCACTTCAGTTTTGGGGCATAACATCTTCACAGGACAGGGGTAAAGTCCCAATACTAACAGGAGAATGCTTAAGACTCTAAAAGTTTTTTGAGAATGTGTCAGAAAGGGTCACTGAATCCAACCTTCCTCGATCCTCCTTGTGGTCTAGGAGGAAAACTAGTGTTTCTGCCTCTGTGCCAGTGAGCACAACTATTCCGATCAGCAGGGCATAGGGACTGTTGTGGGTTCTTGGGCAAGAGGTGTTTCCACTGCTGTGTTGGTGTGTGCAACTATTCCAATCAGCAGGGCCCAGGGACCATTGCGGGTTCATTGGCAAGAGGTGTTTCTGCTGCTGCATCGGTGAGTGCAACTATTCCAATCAGCAGTATCCAGGGACCATTGCGGGTTCTTGAGCAGGGGGAGAAACAAACATACCAAAACCATGGGCACTTTTGTCTTTCAGATGGGAAACACTCAGGTATCAACAGGCTCACCCTTGAAATGCATCCTAAGCCATTGGCACCAATTTGACCCACAAACCCTGAAAAAGAGGTGGCTCATTTTTTTCTGCACCATGGCCTGGCCCCAGTATTCTCTCTCTGATGGGGAAAAATGGCCCCCTGAGTGAAGTATAAATTACAATACTATCCTGAAGCTTGACGTTTTCTGTAAGAGGGAAGGCAAATGGAGGAAAATACCTTATGTCCAAGCTTTCTTTTCACTGAAGAAGAGACCACAACGATGCAAAGCTTGCAATTTATATCCCACAAGAGGACCTCTTAACTTACCCCCATATCCTAGCCTCTCTATAACTCCCCTTCCTATTAATGGTAAACCTCCTCTAATCTCCCCTACCCAGAAGGAAACAAGCAAAGAAATCCCCAAAGGACCACAAACACCCCCGTGCTATCAGTTATGTCTGCTTCAAGCTGTAGGGGGAGGGGAATTTGGCCCAACCTCGGTACGTGTCCCCTTCTCCCTCTCTGATTTAAAGCAGATCAAGGCAGACCTGGGGAACCCTTCAGATGATCTTGATGGGTACATAGATGTCCTACAGGGTCTAGGGCAAACCTTTGATCTCACTTGGACAGATGTCATGCTATTGTTAGATCAAAACCTGGCCTTTAGTGAAAAGAATGTGGCTTTAGCTGCAGCCTGAGAGTTTGGAGATACTTGGTATCTTAGTCAAGTAAATGATAGAATGACAGCTGAAGAAAGGGACAAATTCCCTACTGGTCAGCAAGTTTTCCCCAGTATGGATCCCCACTGGGACCTTGACTCAGATCATCAGGACTGGAGTCATAAACTTCTGTTTACCTGTGTTCTAGAAGGACTAAGGAGAATTAGGAAAAAGCCCATGAATTATTCAATGATGTCCACCATAACTCAGGGAAAAGAAGAAAATCCTTCTGCCTTCCTTGAGCGGCTACAGGAGGCCTTAAGAAAATATACCCCCCTGTCACCTGACTCACTCGAGGGTCAATTGATCTTAAAAAATAAGTTTATTACCCAATCAGCCACAGATATCAGGAGAAAGCTCCAAAAGTGAGCCCTGGGACCTGAACAAAATCTGGAGGCATTATTAAACCTGGCAATCTCAGTGTTCTAAACAGGGACCAAGAGGAACCAGCCCAAAAGGAAAAGAAAGATCAGAAAAAGGCTGCAGCCTTAGTTATGGTCCTCAGACAAACAAACCTTGGTGGTTCAGAGAGGACAGAAAATGGAGCAGGCTAATCACCTGGTGGGGCTTGTTACCAGTGTGGTTTTCAAGGACACCTTAAAAAGATTGTTCAATGAGAAACAACGACCCCCTCATCCATGTCGGCTATGCTGAGGCAATCACTGGAAGGCACACTGCCCCAGAGGGCAAACGTTCTCCGGGCCAGAAGCCCCCAGCCAGATAATCCAACAACAAGATTGAGGATGCCTGGGGTGAGCGCCAGCTCATGTCATCACCCTCACTGAGCCCTGGGTATGTTTAAACTTCGAAGGCCAGGAAATTTACTTCCTCCTGGCACTGGAACAGCTTTTTCAGTGTTAATCCCCTGTCCCGGGCAGCTGTCCTCAAGGTCCGTTACCATCCAAGGAATCCTGGGATGGCCTGTAACCAGGTATTTCTCCCACCTCCTCAGTTGTATTTGGGAGAGTTTGCTCTTTTCTCATGCCTTTCTTGTTATGCCTGAACATCCCATACGCTTATTAGGGGGGGACATATTAGCCAAAGCTGGAGCTATCGTCTACATGAATATGGGGAACAAGTTACTGATTTGTTGTCCCCTGCTTGAGGAAGGAATCAAGCCTGTAGTCTGGGTGTTGGAAGGAACAAACTCAAGCTCCAGCCATAAGCCTTGCCACAGGACAAAACTTCTCTTTATACATCACAGAGAGAACAGGAATAGCTCTTGGGGTCCTTACTCAGACTCAGGGGACAACCCCACAACCAGTGGTATACCTCAGTAAGGAAACTGATATAGTAGAAAAAGGCTAGCCTCACTGTTTACAGGTAGTTGCAGCAGTGGCCATCTTAGTGTCAGAGGCTACAAGGAAAGGATCTCACTGTCTGGACTACTCATGATGTAAACGGCATATTAGGTGCCAAAGGAAGTTTATGGCTTTCAGACAACCACCTGCTTAGATACCAGGCACTACTCCTTGAGGGACTGGTGCTTCAAATACAGACATGTGAGGCCCTCAGCCCTGCCACTTTTCCCCCAGAGAATGGGGAACCAGTCGAGCATGACTGCCAACAAATTATAGTCCAGACTTATGCCACCCAAGAGGATCTCTTAGAAGCCCCCTTAGCTGATCCTGACCTTAACCTGTATACCGATGGAAGTCCATTTGTGGAGACTGGGATACAAAGGGCATGTTATACCGTAGTTAGTGATGTAACCATACTTGAAAGTAAGCCTCTTCCCCCAGAGACCAGCGCCCAGTTAGCAGAACTAGTGGCACTTAGCGGAGCCTTAGAACTGGGAAAGGGAAAAACAGTAAAGGGGTATACAGATAACAAGTATGCTTATCTAATCCTACATGCCCATGCTGCACTATGGAAAGAAAGGGAGTTCCTAACCTCTGGGGGAACCCCTATTAAATATCACTCAAGGATATCATTGAGTTATTGCACGCAGCGCAAAAACCCAAGGAGGTGGCCGTCTTACACTGCCAAAACCAACAAAAAGGGGAAGGAGAGGGGAGAACTGCAGGATAAGCATCTGGCAGAGGCAGGGAAAGACCAGCAGAAAGGAAAGAGAGAAGAGAAAGAACATCAGAGGGAAAGAGAGGAAGAGACAGAGAAAAAGAGGGAGTCAGAGAGAGAGAGAGAGAAAGAGAGAGACAGAAAGTCAAAGAGAGCGAGCAAGAGACAGAAAAAGAAGGAGTCAGAAAGAGAGAGACAAAGAAGAATTCAAAGAGAAAGAAAGAGAGATGGAAGTAGTAAAGAAAAAACAGGGTACCCTGTTCCTTTAAAAGCCAGGGTAAATTTAAAACCTATAATTCATAATGACGGTCTTCTCCATAACCCTATAACTGCACTCCAATACCACCTTGTTCTCAGCATAAACAAGGGCATAGCCCCAAAGCACTGAGGCCACGGACAACCCATAGCCTTCCTATCAAAAATCCTTAACCCAGCAGGTTTCCTAACAGGGGATCTAAATCTTAACTAATTACCATACAAAGGTCTGACCAGGCCTAGGAGGAACCCCCTTCAGGACAGGAAGATAGACGATTCCTCCCAGAAGATTAAGGAAAAAGACACAATGGGCATTCAGTAAGTGACAAGGAAACTCTTGTAGAAGTAGAGTTAGGAAAATTGCCTAAAAACTGGTCTGCTCAAACCTGTGAGCTGTTTGCACTCAGTCAAACCTTAAAGTACTTACGGAATCAGGAAGGAGCCATCTATAGCAATTCTAAGTTAATATGGACTGAATAAGGTCTTTTTAATAGCACAGAACAATGGAAAGCCCAAACTTACAAGGTTTTCAACAAAAGTAAAGTTTGCTAAAACTTTACAGTGTAACATGTATTATCCTAATACCACACACTCTCATCTCAAAGGATTTCTCAGACAGTTTGCAAGAACTAACAAAACTTATCCTTACTCTACAATCCCAAATACATTCTTTGGCAGCAGGGACTCTCCAAGGCCTGGACCTCCTCACTGCTGAGAAAGGAGGACTCTGCACCTTCATAGAGGAAGAGTGTTGTTTTTACGCTAACCAGTCAGGGATAGTATGAATTGCCACCCGGTGTTTACAGGAAAAGGCTTCTGAAATCAGATACCGCCTTTCAAACTCTTATACCAACTCTGGAGTTGGGCAACATGGCTTCCCCACTTTCGAGGTCCCACAGCAGCCATCTTGCTACTACTCACCTTTGGGCCCTGTATTTTTAACCTCCTTGTCAAATTTGTTTCCTCTAGGATCAAGGCCATCAAGCTACAGATGGTTTTACAAATAGAACCCCAAACAAGCTAAACTAACAACTTCTACTGAGGACCCCTGGACCAATCCATTGTTCCTTTCACTGGCCTGAAGAGCTCCCCTCTGGAGGACACCACAACTGGAGGGGCCCTTCTTCACCCCTATCCAGCAGGAAGTAGCTGGAGAGGTCATCACCCAATTCCCAACAGCAGTTGGGCTGTCCTGTTTATAGGGGGGATTGAGAGGTGAAGCCCGCTGGACTTCCTGGGTCGGGTGGGGACTTGGAGAACATTTCTGTCTAGCTAAAGGTTTTTAAATGCACCAATCAGTGCTCTGTGTCTAGCAAAAAGTTTGCAAATGCACCAATCAGAACTCTGTAAAGATGCACCAATCAGCACTCTGTGTCTAGCTAAAGGTTTGTAAATGCATCAATCAACACTCTGTAAAAAGGCACCAATTAGCTCTCTGGGTCTAGCTAAAGGTTTGTAAACACACCAATCAGCACTCTGTAGAAACACACCAATCAGTATGCTGCGTCTGCGTAAAGGTTTGTAAAAGCACCAATCAGCACACTGTAAAAACACACCAATCAGTGCTCTGTGTCTGGCTAAAGGATTGTAAGTACCAATCAGTACTCTGTAAAAACTGATCAATCAGCCCTCTGTAAAATGGACAAATCAGCGCTCTGTAAAATGGACCAATCAGCAGGACATGGGCAGGGCAAAATAAGGGAATAAAAGCTGGCCACCCAAGTCAGCAGCGGCAACCCACTTGGGTCCCCTTCCACACTGTGGAAGCTTTGTTCTTTTGCTCTTCACAGTAAATCTTGCTGCTGCTCACTGTTTGGGTCCTCACTACTTTTATGAGCTGTAACACTTACCACGAGGGTCTGTGGCTTCAATCCTGAAGTCAGCGAGACCACAAACCCACCATAAGGAAGAAACTCCAGACACATTTGAACATCTGAAGGAACAACCTCCGGACACACCATCTTTAAGAACTGTTAACACTCACCACAAGGATCTGCGGCTTCATTCCTGAAGTCAGCAAGACCAAGAACCCACTAGAAGGAACCAATTTTGGACACAAAATGATAACAACAGTAATTTGGATTAGTCATATCTGCTGGAATATAAGTGATGCATTAATCTTTCTTGGGGATGACAGTTCTAGGCCATCCAGTTTCAGAAATATGGCTCAGCAATGGAGCCCAGTGGTGTTTCATGATGAATAAGAATCCCAAAGTTTGACCCATAGCCCATAGAATGCCCTCAACCCAAGACTGTACTCTTTGATGTAGTTGTCAGAAGTGTAAGGCCTTAGAGAAACAAAACATGAGATATTTCCTACATGAACGAACACCTTCCTCTCTTGGAGAGCAGGCAAAATAAACAAATTCAGGTAATAGGTGCATCCCTAATTTGAATACCTAAAACATGAAATGCTACAGAATCTTAAACATTTTGTGCATGGACATGACACCACATGTGGAAAATTGCATCTCTGACCTCATGTGATAGGTGACAGTAAAAACACAGGTGCAGAACACACAGTTTATTCAGTGTCACTAAAGGAAGAAAAATACCCTCACTCTCCACCCCTGCAGCTCCCATCCGCTGCAGTATATCTTTTCCAGGCATGCCACACTACTCCCATGTATGCATACCCACAAAGAGCAATAAAAGGACAGGAGGCACAGGCGCGGTGGCTCACACCTGTAATATCAGCCCTTTGGGAGGCTGAGACAGGTGGATTGCCTGAGGTTAGGAGATCAAGACCAGCCCGGACAACATGGTGAAACCACATCTCTGCTAAATATACAAAAATTATGCAGGTGTGCCTGGGCGCGGTGGCTCACACCTGTAATCCCAACACTTTGGGAGGCCAAGGCAAGCAGATCATGGTGAAACCCTGTCTCTACTGAGAATACAAAAAATTAGCCCGGTGTGATGGTGGGCGCCTGTAGTCCCAGCTACTCGGGAGGCTCAGGCAGGAGAATGGCGTGAACCCGGGAGGCGGAGCCCGCAATGAGCCGAGATCGCGCCACTGAACTTCAGCCTGGGCGAAAGAGTAAGAGTCCGTCTCAAAAAAACATATCTATCCAGGTGCAGTGGCAGGTGTCTGTAATCCCAACTACTCAAGAGGCTGAGGCAAGAAAATCTCTTGAACTCGGGAGGTGGAAGTTACAGTGATCTGAGATAGCAACACTCTATCCTGGCAACAGAGACTCCATCTCAAAAAAAAAAAAAAAAAAAAAAGATAATGGACATTTGTTCAGCTGTGTGAACCAACGTCAGATTCCCGAAGTTGTCCCACAGGACGCCCTACATGCATTACTCTCTGTGGTTTTTTTCCGTGCTTATTTTTGCTCTGTGGTGTAAACATATTGTTAAAAATGTCCAAAGCCTGCCCTATGGGTAACAGTGATAAGAAAAACAGGACGTGTTGATGTGTATCTATACCACCGAAAATCAAGCACTAGGAGAAACTGGACAGCATCTTAGAGAAGAGTACAATGTTGGAGTGATCACCACATACAGTTTCTTCTCATTAAAAAAATACAGTTGTCCTTTAACCAAAACACAGCATCACAGGTGGACTCTGGACACCTTGCCACTGTCTGTTGCTTCTGTTGTTTAACATCGGATACAGGTGTTCTGGTGGTGCCTGACAGAGCAGGAGCACCGTCATCTCACACAAACACCACGATTTTAAGTTCCAGCTCCCTTTCTAGCTTCATGCATTCCAAGCAAATCACTTCTCTTCAAACTACAAGCAGAAAGAGCAATAAAACACAGATAAGACAGCTCAGGCACAGAGGAGGTAGCAGGGAAAGTCTCTTGGGTAACTGCCAAACTTCACCCTCATACAATGGACCCCAGTAAAACAGTGGGCCTTAATGAGCACATTCTTTTCCCTTCAGGTGCACGAAGTTAGGGAAGCTAAAAGCAGTCTTGGGTCGTATGCCTGCAGCTGCAGAAAGCTACACATGGGAACAGACACAGAAAGGGTGGCTCTGACCTAACTCAGCTAGCCTTCCCGGTGAGGTTTATTAAAAATAAACCTGCCCCTGTTGACTCTAAAGACATCCTTGTGTTTCTCTCTTCTTTCTTTAATTCGTACAGTGCTACTGTGCAGCTTATTTACTCTGAACACATTAATATTCCACTGTATTAATGCTATGTTACATTTTTACTGCTAAGTACTTATTTGTGCATAAATGTAAGAAAGGTATTGCTTGTATCAGCCGTCCTCAATTTTTTGACCCCCAGGACCGGTTTTATGAAGACAATTTTTCGATGGATGGAGGGGACAGGGCATGGTTTGGGCATGAAGCTGTTCCACCTCAGATCATCGGGCATTAGGTTCTCACATGAAGCGTGCAACTTAGATCCCTCGCATGTGCAGTTCGCAATAGGGTTTGGAAGACTCTTGTCCACGTGGTTCCCTGAGATAATGACATCTTTGCTCTCTGATGGTTCAGCATACATAAACGTTGTTTCACACACAAACTTAGTTTTAAACATTAAATAAGATTACCTTCAGTCTATGTGTATTAGATGTATATGAAACATTAACAAACGTTGTGCTCAGACTTGAGTCCCATTCCTAAAATATCTCATAGTGAATATGCAGATATTCCAAAAATTTTAAAAATTCAATATCTGAAAGGCTTCTGGTCTCTAACATTTTAGATAAGGGGTGCTTAACCTGTAACTTGCAATATTTCTCTTCTGCTCTTTCTTTCTCTCCTCTGCCATCCAACCCATTGTAATTAATCCTTCAAATCTACTTCCACTGTAATGTTCAATCTTATTTCCCATCTGCCACACAAACTCACTTGGAAGTTTCATAATATATTGCCACATTCCTGTACCTATGCTTGTTCTTTATGAATATCACCCTCTATTACTTTGTGAAACTTTAATTCATTAAAACAAACTGGAGGATTGCTAAATGAGTTATCAATGTTACTTTCCAGATTGTGAGCAAAGGATTTCAAAAGTAAGAATTAACCATAATGGGAAATTGGCAACCCTTAAAACTTTATTTAATGAGTTCCTAGGACATTTTGGGATAGAGACTAGATTCTGTAAATATTAGGTAGAAATTTGAGGAGATACACACACACACACACACAAATTTAATGTATACACTATACATATATCGTTAATAATATATATGAGATATAAGGTATGGATAATTTGATATAAAATGAAATACTATTTCTTTCCATATATATTTCCATTCTACTTTATATATAAATATATATGCATTTTATATAATATAAACTTTATATATATATATATAGTAACATGGAAATATTAACGTAGAATGGGAGACTTGCGGACATCTAGGTTGTTTATAAGAGTTTACATTTCTAGGACACCAATGATTTTATGTTGAAAAGCTTTATCTCTTAGGGACTGAAAAACACTTCTACTACATGTAAATGGGAGGACAAATATGTCTTGGATATATTTGTATTTGTTTTTACAAAGTGGGATTTTACTAAATGCATTGCTCTGAGACTTTTTTGTTTGGAAAATGATCATATTTTAAATCCTTCATGTTTTTATTTTGTTTAATTTTTATTCATTTTTAAAAATTTATATATATATATATATACACACAAACACACACACACGTATATATACACATGACATGTGAAATATGTGGTTTATTTAGCCTTTAAATGATTGCATTATTTTAGAAAAAGAAAAGAAAAAGAAACACTAAAATTGTTTTCCAAAAGGATAATATGACATATTGCTCCTCATAAGAGGGCATTAGCTGCAGGGGTCTGGCCGCAGACCCTGACCCAAACGATGGATGAAGGAAACATACATTGACACACGGAAATTCTGCTTTGCCAGTCCAGCTGAGTGTCTGATGGCATACATACCAAGAGAGGTTTGTCACTGCAGCCGGCCCTGAACAGCTCAAACTTCAGGCATTTATTTTGTATGCAATTAACAACAGAAGCTCTGAGTCAACAAACTTGTGGATAATTAAAATGATTAGAGAGTAGTTCTACAAATGATTAAAGCTCAGGTACTGGGGTCTAAAGTAAATACCATTAGGGGGCAATATCCTTGGTCAACCTCCCCCCAGGGGGCCATCTGGCTTAAAGGTTAGTTAATGGAGGTAGGATAAACAGACTTAACTGTGGAAGCTTCTATTTTCCGTGGTATTTACTCTATGATCTAATGCTCTAAGGTCAGAACCGGCTGCCTTCGGCCCGTTCAATTATTACACAAACTATGTGACCTTTCAGACTTCCAGAAAGGTTTGTGACTATTCCATATAACTTTCCCTAATATTTCCCAGTAATATTTCTGCCACCATCCTCAGTGAAGCCCAACATTAATAAGATACCCTTTTTAGAATTGTTTGAGCCCATCAATAAAAACAGCAGAGTTTATTTAATAGCATCACTCACAGAAGTAAGTTTTAAAAACCAGTCAGTAGTTAAGGAGTCACATTTTTTATTTTAATATTTTCCAAGGTGGCCTGTGCCCTAGTTTTCAATTAAAATGAAGCTTTAGTTGAAGCATTCATTATTTATTAGATTTTATTCCTCACTATAAATCACTGTAATAATGGAGAAAGAGAGAACAGAAGATTCTCATTATGGACTTTCACAGGACACATTTAAACTCTTTTACCTCTATATTATTTAAAATCTGTTGCCCAAAGTAGTTTTGAAATGCAATCCACCTATTATGGCAACTACACCAACTGACATTAAATTTGTTCAGTTCCTCCTTAAAGTGGTAAAAGAGAACAATGACTCATCGGGCATTTTTAGAATGTTCATTAGGGGTTTTCCAGCCAGGAAGCACAGATTCCCCATGGCTAGGTATGAGAAGACAGAAAATTGAGCCAATTAATTACCACATAACATAATGATATAATTAATCCTTCAAATTTGCAACAAGCACTGCAACAGGGGAGAATTCCCCCTTGTTCTACATTTGGTCACTGGGATTCATTGCATACAAATTTAGATTGGACTAGTTATGGGAAAGCTATAAAAGGAGAAAAGGGAGAAGTTTCTTTCCCTTGGTTATGTCAAGTTGTCAGTCAAATGAGCCGAATGTGAGCAATGCTGAAGAAATTATAGGAGACTCCCTGTGCAATTGCTCAACCACAGCTGTATTGGCATTTGGGGCTGGATGGTCCTTGGCTGGGTAGAGGCTATCTTGTGTATGCTAGGATGGTTAGCACATCCCTGGCCTTACTCCTTGCATATCAATAGTACCGTTCCCCAGTCTGCGCAACCGAAATGTGTCCAAATATCTCCTAAGGGGCCAAATAACCCTAGTGGAGAACCAGTCAATAGAAAAATGGAACATATAGCTTGAAATCTATAGGAGAAGAGACAATGTATACACATTCAGGATATTTGTAGGATATACATAGTCTATTATTCTGTCTATACTGGATACTGTGCAGATCCATTGTCTTCATAATTAATAAAGTATTTTCTGATGTAGTTAATAAGCAAGTCATTATTTGCTTTTATATTCAAAGCTCTAGAGTAACATCACATCTCCCCTCCCTCCCTCCTTTCTTTCCTTTTCTTGTCTTGTCTTTTCTTTCTTTCTTTCTTTCTTTCTTTCTTTCTTTCTTTCTTTCTTTCCTTTCTTTCTTTCTCTTTCCTTCTTTCTTTCTTTTTCTTGCTCTTTCTTTCTTTCTCTCTTTCTTTCTTTTTCTATCCTTCCTTCCTTCCTTTTTTTCTTTCTTTCTGTTTCTTTCTCTCTCTCCCCTTTCCCTCCCCCTCCCCTCTCCTCCCCTCCCCTCCCCTCCTCACCTCTCCCTTTCCCTTACTTTCAAGACATGGTCTTGCTCTGTCACCCAGGCTGGAGTGCAGTGGTGTGATCATAGCTCACTGAAGCGTCAACCTCCCGGGCTCAAGCAATTCTCCTGCCTCAGCCTCCCAAGTACTGGAACTACGGGCATGCACCGCCCCACTCATCTAATCTTTGAAAATCCTTTGTGGACATTGGTCCTTGCTATGTTTCCTAGGCAGGTCTTGAACTCCTGGGCTTAAACCATTCTCCAGCCTCGGCTTCTCAAAGTGCTGGGATTACAGGCATGAGCCACCACACCTTGCCAAGAGTAACATCATTCCTAAAGTGAGCCTTACTCAAGACCTAATTTTCCTTTTCTAATTAGTGGCATATTCCAGAAAAAAAAAATTGTCAAGAGATTGTCATTTTCTGTCTACACACACACACACACACACACACACACACACACACACACACATATATATACATGTATACAATTCACAACATACATACATACATATACACACGTATACAATTAACGATATGTGTACAATTAGTTTACAATTAACAACAGAACTCTGAGTCAACACACTTGTGGATAATTGACATGATTAGAGAGCAGTTCTACGAATGATTAAAGCTCATATATATTTATAATGTCTCATTTTGTCACCTAGGCTGGAGTGCAATGGCATGATCTCGGCTCACTGCAACTTCCTCCCCCCAGCTCAAGTGATACTTCTGCCTCAGCCTCCCAAATCGCTGTGATTACAAGTGCACACCATAACACTTCCCCGCTATTTTTTCTATTTGTATTAGAGACAGGGCCAGTCTGGTCTCAAACTCCTGATCTCAAGTGATCTGCCCACCTCAGCCTCCCAAATTGCTGAGATTACAGGCATGAGCCACCATGCCCGGCCTCTACTTCAAATATGTTTATTTTTAACTTATGTATACAGATGGAATTTTAACATTTAGAGGTAAACTACCTGATTTGGTAAACTACCTGATTTTTGACAGGAGGCCACTTCGTTGGCCTCTCCAATATGGTATCTTTCATTTGTTTTATTAAAGCATGCAAGCTGGGAAGGTGATAGGCAATGTCCTATTGAAATTGGAAGCATATATAAGCCAGAAAGAGGCAGATAGCTACATCAGGTTTTTGTTTTGTTTTGTTTTAATTTTGGTTTTTGTTTCTTTCTTTGTTTGTTTTTTGCTTATGTTTGTTTGTTTGTTTTTTGGCTTTTTGAGATGCTGTCTCTGTCTCCCAGGCTGGAGTACAGTGGTGCAATCTTAGCTCACTACAAACTCCATCTCCCAGGTTTAAATGACTCTCCTGCCTCAGCCTCCCGAGTAGCTGGGATTATAGGCATGCGCCACCATGCCTGGCTAATTTTTTCTATTTTAAGTAGAGATGGGTTTTCATCATGTGGGGCAGGCTGGCCTGGAACTCCTGAACTCAATTGATCCACCTGCCTAGGCCTCCCAAAGTGCTAGGATTACAGGCATGAGCCACCACGGCCAGCCATCTACACCATGTTTTGCTTTCTGAAAAATTCAGTGCTGTTAGAATAGTCTTCTCAATAATTGGCAGGATATCAATTTGAGGGACTCACATAGTCCCACTTAGTGCTATGCACAAAAAGAAAAACAAAACAACAGAAACAAAAGCATATGATTCCAAGTATTGATTATGTCAATCTAGCTGTGCAACAGAAAATAAAGTTTTTAGAAGGTATTTGTAGGAGTTCTTTTTGGCCTTAGAGTAAGTAGGAGTTTTTCAAAGAAGATGCAAATGTGTTTCATCATAATTTAATCAAGGAATTAGTAAGTGATACTTACTTAAACTCCAAATATTCTGTTCTGCAAAAGGTGCCATGACAAGAATAGAAGTTTTTGCCCAGCAGAGCATGTGCATCTATAATCCCAGCTACTCTGGAGGCTGAGGTGGGAGACATGAGCCCAAGAGTTCGAGACCAGCCTGGGCAACATAATGAGATCCTGCCTCAAAAATAAATAAATAAATAAATAAATAAATAAACTTTGTAGATGTGATGAATATATTCCACAAGGGTTTGTGTTTTTGTCCAAAATATATAATGGATTTCAAATGAAAATATGTGAATAATTTACTAGCTTTTTAAAAAAGCATATCTGATTTCCCAATAAACTTAATAAAAATGTCTAGCAACAAGGGAAGGGATATGAACCACCATGATATGGCAGTAAATACTCACTTGAACAAAACAAAACTGACAAAACAGGTCAGAATGTGTATCTCCTGAACTAGCACATAAAACTTTATGCTGGCTGGGCACAGTGGCTCATACCTGTAATCACAGCACTTTGGGAGGCTTAGGTGGGAGGATCACTTGAAGCCAGGAATTCCATACCAGCTTGGACAGCATAGTGAGAACCAGACACTACAAAAACTAAAAAACTAGCTGTGCATGTGGTGAGCACTTGTATTCCCAACGACTTTGGAAGCTGAGTTGGGAGGATCACTTGAGCCCAGTTGCTCTATACTGCAGCGAGCTATGACCACACCTCTGTACTCCAGCCTAGGTGACAGAGCAGGATCCTGCCTATAAAAGCAAAAGCAAAAGCAAAACCAAAATATCTTAAAGCTGAATGAATAAATTCCCTAGCACCTGGAATTTTCACTCCAATATATGTGCCCAAGAAAATATTGTACACAGTAAACCTACTGGCACACATACAATACATTTCATGATAGCATTTTGTTAATAATCCCTACATGGAAACAATCAAGGTAACAATCAACAAAAGATCCATAAAGAGATTTGGGGAAAGCTACAGAGCAAGAAGAATGAATGTGCCAGTGCCAAGTGAGACAGAATTATAAATTTGGTGAACATAATGTTGAATAAAACACTTAGGCAGAGTTGCAAAAGAACATAGTATATATTTCCATCATTCTATGCCTGGATTTGCATAGTGCTTTTCCAGCATCCTGATGTGGTGGCAGTTCGCTGAGCTGTATTCATATGATTTGTGCCCTTCTCTCTCTGCATATTGTAATTGAATAAAGTGAGTGTATTTAAAAACGAAACAAGGCTGCATCAATATCCCCAGGGACTTGTCAGGCTGGATGAAACTAGAATTACGTGATGATGAAACCATCCAAAGAAATAACTATCTAGTGGGTATTTCTGCTGGAATATCTACTTCAGTCAGAACTTGGGACACGTCAGAGAGAAGTTCTTCAGAAATGCCATGATAAAACAACTGTGAATTATTTAGAAAGCAAGCTTACAATTGTAAAACTATACCTTTACTTCCATGAAACTCTTCTTTTGACCCCCACCAAACAAACAAACAGGTTTGTGAGGCATTATACATCATTCCATTTCCTTTCACTTCACAATGATTCAATCTTTTCTAAAACATTGTGATTTTGTTACCAAAAACAATGGGAAAAAATGATAAGTAACTGTAAAACTCTTTTTGAAATTTTTGCAGATTTCTTTAGAAGAACTTACAATGGATCTTCTGAATATATTCGATTCCTCTAAATTTTACTCAAATAAGGAAAACATTACCATTTTATTTTACAATACCTGTTGAAAGCATTTAGAATAAAGTCATAAGTTCACCTCTAAATATTTTCATTTATATTCAGAGTTGTCATTTTAAATTACAACTAGAATATTTATCTGTGTTATAATTTAACACAAAGATTAGAAGCGTCAAGCAGAAACACTTTGAGAAGGATTACTCATTATGAAAGTAATGATGAGAAAAAATATAGTTTTTTGTAGGAAGAGATCATGAGTAGGCTTATTCTAGTTAAAAACGTAGTATGACTTTATGTTTCATGAATTTTTATATACATTTTCATAGCTGTGGAAAGGAACTGAAGTAAAGTATATTCACACACTGCAACGTACTGCTGAAAATAATGTTTTTCTTGTATTAGGGACAGCCATAGTAATTTAGGAATTAAAAATTGTATATGAGAAGGATGAAAGCAAGAACATGAACAACTGTAGGAAAAGCCTGCTGAGCATGAGACAGAAAATTGGATTTAAGCTAAGGAGAGTAATTTTAATACCACGAAAAGGTAAGCAGGTCTTCTAGACATTTCTGAGGCGGATACTTCCAAATTGTGAAGAACTGATTAAAGGACACTCTCCAAAGAGGAGGAGAAAACAAATTATTCAAAGTATTTGCAATGCAAATGCACCTTTTGTTGAATTAAAGCAAGGATTACGTAGTGTTTATTAGATCAAATGAAGAGATAACATGATTATACAAAATTTATCATGAACACAGGTCATGAACATAGGTCTAAAGATTGTAAGTTGAAACGGTTGCAGTTTGACTAATCAAATCAACCTTAGACATGCTGTGGCTACAAATGGCAGTGATTCTGAGCTGTTTGTACAATTTTATCTTTAAAGATTATTTTCAAGAGCCTTTTTCAAATTGACAATATAGTAATCCAGGAAGAGGTATGCATTGTATCTGGAAGGGGTCTGTATCAGTATCAGTGGATACAATTATTAAAATTGATGCAATTGTTATACTTGATCCCACTGTTACAACTGATACAATTTTAACAAAATGTTAAATAGCAGCCAGAAAAGATTTGCAAAAAAATTACAACAATTGAATCACACTTATTATTTTGATAAGAAACAGCCTTTCAGCCCAAATAAAAGGAGGTTATATAAGTAACACATGAATCTGACTCTGACCCACAATATCTAAGTGAATTGACAAAGTTTTATTCTGTGACTTGGTAGGTTGTGGTGTTTTTCATGACTTTAAGTGCCCCATTTCACCCTATTGCTAGGAAACCTTAACTGTATTTTGATTGCTTGCAGGAAAACTAACTGAAAGCTTAGGTATATGAAACATGCAAAATACACATTTTTCCATAGACTGTACCAGTGAAATTTATTCAGGGAATAAAAGAGCACTTGGATACAAAAATGTACTTTTGGATTTGTTTTTTAAGTAGTTTGGGTTTGGTGTAGAGCAAACTCTAATGACATCTATGTATAATGCCAAATTTCAAAATGTTATTATGGATTAACATTTTAGGAAGTGCAGGCTCATGGAGGAAATGATGTTCAGACAATGGCCATAGGTTCTGAAAAAAGAAAATTAAAGAAGGACCCCTAGAGAAATTACTGAGGCTACAGTAGATAGCAAAGATTACAGATGGTGATGCAGGAGGAGATAAAGCTATTCAATTCTGATTTATGACATCAAATCTTCACAAAAATTTTGGAGAAAAATTGTGCCTTGAAATGTTTAGTCTCAATAAAAAATAATTTATTGAGCAAACCAATCTGTGACAGCATTATTTGCCTCAAGAAATATATAGTCTATCTAAGGAAGAGTATAGAACAACTACATACATTTTTTAAATTTCAGATTTTATGTTGGATGCAGGGGTACATCTACAGGTTTGTTACAAGGGTATATTGTGTGATGCTGGGGTTTGGGGTCTGACTGATCCCATTACCCATGTAGAGAGTGTGCCTGTATTATGTATACCCAGGTATATATAATATATATACACAAATATTAAATATTATAAGAAAGATAAATAACACATTACTAATATAAAAGATGTATACATTACCAGTAGGCAGAAACTAAATAGGGGGAAAATATTTAGATTAAATATTGAACATGGGTATTAAATTCACAGGCAGAATTGTGAAAGACTAGTGCAGAGTGATGTCAGTAAGTTAAGCTTGAGGTCAATATTTTTTAAAGACGAGAACCACATGCAATTTCACTGGTTGCACTCTGTGGATTCCTAAAAATATTTAAGCAGGAACTGATCTAAGATTAAGTTTACTTACATGGAATTGGAATGAAACTGGCCATATAGGTGACAGGGAATATATGTCAAAGCTTGCATGTCAGAATAGAAGTCTGTTCTTCTAAGAGTGTTCACTTTTGATGATATATGGCAAAGGTATGACATTTTATCTGAGAGGAAATGTAGCCTGTGAAAATTTTAATGGAACTTTTGGCAGTCGAAATTATCCTACTTCCTGCTGGCCCTATGAGTAAGTTAAAAAAAAATACCATTAAATCTCAGTTTTGTTTTTTTGGTAGGAAATAATCACTCCTACACAGATCATGAATTAGTTGGACACAGCAAACACACAGGTTATTTTTCACTTTACTCATTTGGTTTCTATTAAACACAATGTTGTCTCAACTGATTTCAATCCAGAACCAAGAAAAATGGCAAAAAAAAAAAAAAATACTTATTTTAACTCTAGTAACAAAAGGGACTGAGTTATTGTGTTAAGTAAGAAGAAATTATTGAAGAGTTTGGACCTCCTCTTCTGTATCTGCAATTACAAATCAACAAAGGATTAAACACTTTTTTAGTTATTATGTTTTTAGAGCTGGTGTCTTACTCTGCCGCCCTGGCTGGAGTGCAGTGGTGTGATCTTAGTTCAGCAAAGCCTTGACCTCCTGGGCTCAAGCAATCTTTCTGACTCAAGATTTGACACTTTACTATAATATATTTCAATCATAAGTTAATTTGAAATTGATTTCCAATAAAGACAAAATGAAAGATTAGTAATTAGGACATATAGCCCTGGCCTTAATCCCTGGATGTCAATAGTACTGTTCCCCAGTTTGGGCAACTGAAAAGTGTTCAAATATCTCCTAAGGGGCCAAATAATCCCAGTAGGGAACCAGTCAATGGAAAGATGGAGCATGGAGCTTGAAATCTATAGGAGAAATGACAATGCATACATCCAGGATATTTGTTGGATGTGCATAGTCTATTATTCTGTCTATACTGCATATTGTGCAGATCCATTTGTAGTAATAATTAATAAAGTATTGTCTGATGTAGTTAGTAAGCAAGTCCTCATTATTTGCTTTTATATATTCAAAGCTCTAAAGTAACATCACATCTCTCCTTCCTTCTTTCCTTCCCTCCCTCCCTCTTTTCTTTCTCTTTTTCTTTCTTTCTTCCTCTTTCTTTTCTTTCTTTCTTTCTCTTTCTTTCTTTCTTTCTCTTTCTTTCTTTCTTTGTTTCTCTTTCTTTCTTTCTTCCTATTTCTTTCTTTCTTTCTCTCTCTCTCTCTCCCCCCCTTTCCTCCTCCTCCCTTCCACTACTTACCCCTCGCTTTCCCTTACTTTCAAGACATGGTCTTGCTCTGTCACCCAGGCTGGAGTGCAGCAGTATGATGATAGCTCACTGAAGCCTCAACCTCCTGGGCTCAAGCAATTCACCTGCCTCAGTCTCCCAAGTACTGGAACTACAGGCACGCACCACCCCACTCACCTAAACTTTGAAAATCCTTTATAGGCATTGGTGCTTTCTATGTTTCCTAGGCAGCTCTTGAACTCTTGGCCTTAAACCATTCTCCAGCCTCCGACTGCCAAAGTGCTGGGATTACAGGCGTGAGCCACCACACCTTGCCAAGAGTAACATCATTCCTAAAGTGAGCCTTACTCAAGACCCAATTTTCCTTTTCTAATTAGTGGCATATTCCAGAAGAAAAAAAAATGGTCAAGAGATTGCCGTTTTCTGACTTCTTATTTATTTATGTATTTATTTAGACAGAGTCTCATTTTGTCACCTAGGCTGGAGTGCAATGGAGCAATCTTGGCTCCCTTCAACTTCTACCTCCACAGCTCAAGCAATTCCTCTGCCTCAGTCTTTCAAATAGCTGGGATTACAAGCGCACACCATAACGCTCCCCCAGCTTTTTGTTTTTTGTTTTTGTTTTTTGTTTGTATTTGTAGTAGAGGGTCAGGCTGTTCTCAAACTCCTGATCTCAAGTCATCTGCCCACCTCATCCTCCCAAAGTGCTGGGATTACAGACATGAGCCACCACAACTAGCCAAGAGTAACATCATTTCTAAAGTGAGCCTTACTCAGACCTAATTTTCCTTTTGTGATTGGTGGCATATTGCAGAGAAAAAAATGGTCAAGAGATTGTCATTTTCTGTCTCTCTCTCTCTATATATATGTGTGTGTGTATATATAGATACACACACACATATATATAGTGTGTGTATATATATATATACACACACACATAAATATATACTATATATACTCTGTCTAAATATATACATATATTTATATATATACACACACATATATACACACACATATTTAGACCTATAGACTATATACGTGTGTGTATATATGTATATACACACACATATACATGTATGTATTTTTTTTTTTTTTTTTTTAGACAGGGTCTCATTTTGTCGCCTGGGCTGGAGTGCAATGGCGAGATCTCGGCTCACTTCAACCTCCCCCTCCCTGGCTCAAGCAATTCTTCTGCCTCAGCCTCCCAAATAGCTGGGATTACAAGTGCCCACCATAATACTTCCCCAGCTATTTTTTGTATTTGCAGTACTGACAGGGCCAGGCTGTTCTCAAACTCCTGATCTCAAGTGATCTGCCCACCTCATCCTCCCAAATTGCTGGGATTATAGGCATGAGCCACCATGCCTGGCCCCTACTTCAAATATTTCTAAATTATGTATTAAGATGCAATTTTAATATATGGAGATAAAATATTGATGTTTTATCACAATGACTAATGTGTGAGAAAAGTCTTGTTAATTTCTATACTGGTACCCCATATGGATTACATATATTTTTATGGAACACATTTTACACCATTCCCAAAATATATATGTTGAAGTCCTAACTCCCAATGTGACTGGATTTGGAGACGGAATCTTTAAAGAGGTGATTAGGATAAAATGAAGTCCCAAGGGTGAGTCCTAATCCCATAGGATGGGACTGGGTATCTTATGAGAATAGGAGATGAGGACACAGACACACACAGAGAGACAACCATGTGAAGACCTGGGGAGAAGTTGGCATCTACAAGCCAAAGAGAGAGACCTTAGCAGAAACCAGCCTTGTCTACATCTTGATCTCACACTTACAGCCAGCAGAATATCTTTTGTTTAAACCAGCCAGTCTGTGTTATTTTGTTATGCCACTCTAGCAAACTAACATTTGTATGTTTTGCATTACAAAACCTCTTGGATAAACAATCTTGGCACTTAAGTGTAAAATTTATAATAAAATGGAATAAAAGTATGTTTTTTTCTGAGATATTGATTATATCTTGTCTACCTTTGAGTTTTATCAAATGGATAAAGCCTAGGAATAAAAAAATGTTATTGTTGACATGTTATTTCAGTTTATCTGAGGTAATTCATGATCCCAGTAGAAACTGCAAATACTTTTTCTTTATTTCTTCACTTGCATAACCATAATATTTCTTCAGATTATCACTGCATTTTCTAAAGTTGTTGCCATTTCTTTAATACCTTTTATTAATCATGTTCAGACTTTGTTCCTGTCTTTAGTTAGCTGTTTTTAAATCTAGCTGACACAATGCCAGACACTCCTATTTCAACACTGTAATAGAAAAATACTTCAGCTAAATATTAAAATAAAACCTCCATTGACTTAAGCTCTTTTCGTGTTTATGATTTCTGCCCATGAATGATTTAGAAAACAAATGTCTATATGTGTTATGGATTTAATTTTTACATATCACCTCTTTGCCACAGTAAGTCAATAGGGAGTTCTTTTCATGTAAATTAGTGCCAATTTAGACTTCTCAAGATGAGAACCACTACATTTCAGGAAAAAATAGGAAATTTAGAAGAGAGTTAACATACTGTTTATTATACAATATTTATTTTATAAGCAAAATTAAAAATCATTTTCCAAAATATCGATGTAGTGTTATATATATCATAAAGTACATAAAAGAACACAGTATCAGAATTGTGACATAGAAGGGAAACTGTAGTTTATAAGTCATAATACTAGAAACTTTCTGTTTTGGAAACAGGATGTAAGAGACGAAACTAGTAGTTATAAAAATGAAATGTCTTGTGAATACTTATAGAAGTTTCCAGTCAGGAATATTTTATATTGACTGGGCATGGTAACTTACACCTCTAATCCCAATACATTAGGAGGTTAAGGAGGGGGGATTACTTGAGGCCAAGAGTTTGAGGGTGCAGTGAGCTAGGATCACGTCACTGTACTCCAGCTGGGATGACAGCATGTGGCCCTGATTCTAAAAATCAAGCAAACAAACAAACAGAAAAGACTACCTTATACTCATTAAACAGAGGAAATTATACTAAAGTTAATATAATTGATCAAGATGTGTAATCTATTATTTCTTTACGATTATTATTATACTTTGAGTTGTGGGGTACATGTGCAGAACGTGCAGGTTTATTACACAGGTATACATATGCCATGGTGGTTTGCTTCACCCATCAATCCATCATCTACATTAGGTATTTCTCTGAATGCTGTCCTTCCCCTAGTCCCCCGACTCCAGACAGGCTTTGATGTGTGATGTTCCCCTCCATGTGTTCTCATTGTTCAGCTCTCATTTACGAGTGAGACCATCTGGTGTTTGGTTTTCTGTCTTGTGTTAGTTTGCTGAGAATGATGGATTTCAGCATCATCCGTGTCCCTGCAAAGGACATGAACTCATCCTTTTTCATGGCTGCATAGTATTCCATGGTGTGTATTGCCACATTTTCTTTATCCAGTCTATCATTGACAGGCATTTGTGTTGGTTCCACATCTTTCCTTTTGTGAACAGTGCAGCAATAAACATACATGTGCATGACTATATAGTCGAGTGATTTAACATCCTTTGGGTATATATCCAGTAATGGGATCGCTGGGTTCAATGGTATTTATGGTTCCAGATACTTGAGGAATTGTCACACTGTCTTCCACAATGATTGAATAATCTACACTCCAACCAACAGTGTAAACACATTCCTATTTCTCCACACCCTCCCTAGCATCTGTTGTTTCCTGACTTTTTAATGATTGCCATTCTAACTGGTGTGAGATGGTTTTGACTTGGATTTTTCTAATGACCCGTGATCATGAGCTGTTTTTCATGTTTGTTGGCTGCATAAATGTCTTCTTTTGATAAATGTCTGTTCATATCCTTCACCCGTTTTTTGATGGGTTGCTTTTTTTCTTGTAAATCTGTTTAATTTCTTTGTATATTCTGAATATTGGCCCTTTGTCAGATGGATAGATTGCAAAAATTTTCTCCCAATCTGTAGGTTGCTTCTTCACTCTGATGATAGTTTCTTTTGCTGTGCAGAAGCTCTTTGGTTTAATCAGACTGTATGTGTCAATTTTGGCTTTTGTTGCCATTACTTTCAGTGTTTTAGTCATGAAGACCTTGCCCATGCCAATGTTCTCAATGGTTTTGCCTAGGTTTTCTTCTAGGGTTTCTATGGTTTTAGGTATTATGTTTAAGTCTTTAATCCATCTTGAATTAATTTTTGTATAAGGTGTAAGGAAGGGATCCAGTTTCAGCTTGCTGCATATGTCTAGCCAGTTTTCCCAGCACCACTTATTAAATAGAGAATCCTTTCCCATTGCTTGTTTTTTTCAGGTTTGTCAAAGAATAATCTGTTATTTCTAATACAGAGTACTGCATGGCATATGAACTATAACCAATAAGTTAGCAATTGAGATAAATATGTAAAGAAGATTTATTTCATAAAATGATTTGGATACACAAAACAGAATCTCTACTGTATATGTTCACTAAGTATAGAAATATTTTAATGTGAGTTTGCAATGGAATCAGTAAAAATTAACTACCCTCTTTGAATAGACAGAGAATGAATATTTACAGGGAACCTCATATTAAAATTAATCCAGAATTTAAATGCAAAGAAGATAATCTTTAATGTTTTCTTGAGGTTAATGCTTAGTTTTAATTAAGATCATTAAACATTTTTGCAAATTTCAAATTTTCTAGTTGGTTATTGTGTCAGCCCATCCTCAGGTAGGATGATATGCTGGAGAACTTATGGTACCCAGAAAATCTATCATGTTAATGGTTATGGATGATTACAGGGAAAGGTTACAGATTAGAATCAACAAAGGAAAAGGGGCATATGGCTGAGTTCAGGAAACAAGGCACAAGTTGTCCCCTTTGATTTGACTTATAAGCAACAATGTGTAACATCAACAATGTATGACATCAACAATGTATTACAATACTTATGAAGCATTGTTGACTAGAGAGGCTCACCTGAGACTTGATGTCCAGGGTTTTTATTGGGGTTTAGTTCTTTAAACATGGAGACCTAAAGTTAGCATTTGATTAAGAACTATTAATGAAACATCAATGATAAGAATTTACCATTGAGTGCTGTTCTTTCGCCTTAATACTTATTGAGTACACCTGGGGTCTTATCCCTTGCTAACATGTTAAATACAAATGTGTTTCAGGCATAAAATGGGTGGCTTATCAACAATAAAAATTTGTTTCTTATAATTCAGGAGTCTGGAAAGTGCAAGAGTAATGCTGATTGAATTTCTGGTGAGGGGCAATTTTCTGTACATAGATGGTGACTTCCGGTTGTTTCTTCTTTTATAAGGATACAAATCTTCATGAGGGTTCTGTCCTCATGATTTAATCACTTTCCAAACACCTCATCTCATAATGCCATCAATTTGATGATTAAGTCTTCAACAAAAAAAATTCAGAAGGTACACACATTTAGAACCTAGCAATATATAATTGGAAATTTGCATAAATACTAGTGCTATCTTGTGATGAAATGCAGATCTAGACACACTCAGTAATTTACCTTAATGTTACATCCAGCTACTAAAGTGAGAGACCAAGGGACTAACATCAAATCCACCACATTTAAATAATGCTATTAGGGAGATAAGAGAAAAACACACAGATATATATGCAAGTGGATAAATCTGAAACTTTTGCCTGAACCTAGACAATAAGACTATCACGGTGCTGTGGTTTATACTGAGTCACAACTGAATAATAGATAGGGTCAGTGTTTGGAGTTCAAAGGAGAAGAAGGATTTTGTCCCAAATTTGTCAGGAGTGGGAAACAATTATGGATTCTTGCTAGACTAATAAAAGAGAACTGGGTCTCCTGCCTGACCCATTCTTTTCCATCCAGATGCTGATATTATACTAAAATCACCTCAGATGATCCTTACGAAGGCAGTGTGAAGTTGAATGGATGAGTAGAGTGACTGCAGAACATAGATTCTGCCACAACTGTTTATGTCTCTCCACCCTACCCTGTGCCCAGGATTGAGTTTTGTATAATAATAGGATCCATTGACTTGAGGCTTCCATGTGGGGTAAACTAAGATTTCAAAAGATGGCAGGGGATTGAGATTAGAGATTTCCATCATGGCCTTCCTGCTTGCAGAACCAGCTTAGGCATGCAGTGTCTCTCAACCTAAAATGACTGGTGATCCCAATGTGACCTTTTCTATCTACCCCATTTCTTTCAGGTTTCTAGAAGCTGATTTCCTCTGAGTCACTGATGTGTTTGCATGACTTGCAAGCAATGTCATGACAACCCTTGATCTGCCTTGGTATGGTGGCTCATGTTTGTAATCCCAGCACTTTGAAGGGCTGAGGTAGGAGGATTGCTTGAGGCTAGGAGTTCAAGATCAGCCTGGGCAATATAGTGAGACCCCATCTCACGATAAAAAATAGAAAAATTAGGTAGGCATGGGGGTGCATGCTTCTAATCCCACCTATTCAAGAGGCTGAGGCAGGAGTATTGATTGAGCCTGGGAAGTGGAGGCTGTAGTTAGTTGTGATCACACCACCGTACTCCAGCCTGGGCAACAAAGAAAGACTCTGTCTCAGACAAACAAAGAAACAAATAAAAAACACAAAAATATAAAGAAAGAGCTTTTGTTCTGTACTACGTTTTTCCAGGATATTTGTGTAGTGAGTGGCCTTAGATGGTAGAGATAATGTCCACATTTGTTTGCTTTCCTGGATAATAAAAATAATTCCCCCCAGCACAGCTAAGTTTGGGAAGGTTTATTATTCTTGCAATAGTTAATGTTTCCCTGACAAATTCCAGCAAGTCCATCAAGCATTCTTTAGTGCGATTTCCTGAATACCAGCCTCATTACTGTTGGGTTGGACCCTTGTAATTTTTACGATTCTATTAGTTGTATACCTTCTGGTTAAGACATTGAAGTACTGGGAGATGTTTTGGATGATGCTAAAGGGGTCAAGTTTATGGAACTAGATTTAGTAAAGGAGGTGAATGAGACTACTTTGGGGTTCCTGGAGGGGAAAGATACCATTTTCTGGGGGTCTGAATTTGTATTTAAAATGTTTTGAGGTATTCTTAGCACTAACATTATCAAACCCCACATTCTTCTCTGTTCTGTGTTTCTTTCATCACAGGAGAGCTGGCTGATTTATTCTGCCTAGACGTGGTCTTCTGGGAAGCAATTGCACAATCCCTTTCTTAGGAACTTTTGCCCAAAGTGCCTTACAGACCTAGAAGATGCCTAGGTTTATTTAATTATTGTGAAACTGGGGAGAAATGCAGAGCTTTTTCATATGGAAAAGGAAATGCTTCCAAGAAGGCAGTCTTCAATTCTGTGAAGGTCAAGTTGGCAAGCAGCAAAAGAGTCATTGTATTTTTCTTTTTCCCATTGGCTATGCAATTTGGAAATCTTGACTAAATCTCACTATCCTAAGGCAGGCATATCCATTTCTAACTTCAGATTTTAGAGGGACCTCAGACACATTAGATTCAAAAGAATAATGTTGGAACAAGCTGGAATTTAAAAAGCAGAAGAATAACAAGAAACACACCAAAAGACACAGGAAAACACACATATGTATAAATACACACACACACACACACACACACACACAGGAATTAGCAAATACACATGTCATAAAAACATAGCATCAAAGTTCTCATACAGATTTGAACTTGTAGCATGAGAAATGAAGGTAGATTTATCTCTCTGTGTGTGCGCATCATTATGCATGCACGTAAGTGAAAAAAATGATTAAATATGTGAATATATGCATATTAAATAGCCTTATAACTCTGGAGGTGAAGCAATTGTATTGTCCTGGAGTAAGTATAGAGAAGCATCAGTTTTTGTGTGTGTGTGTTTTTTAAATAATAATGAGCTATCAGGGTCATCATTGCTCATAGTCAATTCTTTGATATGGTTTGGCTCTGTGTCCTCACCCAAATCTCATCTGGGATTGTAATTCTCATAATCCCCATATGTTGAGGAAAGGACTGGTGGGAGGTGATTGTATCATGGTGGAGGCTCCCCCATGCCATTCTCATGATGTGAGTGAGTTCTCTGGAGATCTGATGGCTTTATAAGTGTTTGACAGTTCCTCCTTATTATGTATGTATGTATGTATGTATGTATGTATGTATTTATTTTTGAGATGGCGTATCACTGTGTTGCTCATGTTGGAGTGCAGTGGCATGATCTTGGCTCACTGCAACCTCTACCTCCTGGGTTCAAGCAATTCTCCTGCCTCGGCCTGACACTTTGTGAAGAAGGTATTTGCTTCTCCTTTGCCTTCCACCAGTACTGTAAGTTTCCTGAGGCCTCTCCATCCATGCAGAATAGTGAGTGAATTAAACCTTTCTGTTATAAATTACCCAGTCTCAGGCATCTCGTTATAGCAGCATAAGAATGAACTAATACACCCTCCATGTGTAGTGACACAAAAAAGAGTGATAGTGGTAGAATTGAACACCAAAGAAATGAAAGGTTACTGCTTCTGCTAACATTGATGTTACTTGTATTTCAAATAGCACACTGAGAACACACCTATCCCAAATGTACTTGCCTTCAACATTAGACTTCATGGTGTACTTTTTGTGATGGTTTGAAAGAAGAGGTATAGCATTTTACGTATGGACTTAACAGTCCTAAATTATGTTTAAAAATTTTCCTGAAGCTAGCAATACCACAAATTCCCTGGGCTTTTTGTCTACAATTGTACCAGTTCAGTAGTAGTATTCTCATTAATAACAACAGTCCTGTCTCCTGTTCTACCTAAATTTAATGAAAGAAAATAAAATTGATTCACGTTTTTGCATTGTAGCTAATTATTTTCAATCCCTGAATATGAGGGCTACATAAATGAATGACTTTAACGGTGAAACATTTTAATGCCAATCACTTGGAAAATCATAACATTTTACAATCACCATTAAACATGTTGTATATGCTTTAGGTGTTATAGTTATATGCAAAATTCATTTAGTATTTTAAACATTGTCAGTTGGAATTTTTATATTAGTTTACTAAAAACATATTAATTTTCTTTTATACAGCCCAACTTAATTTCACCATTTCTCTAAAATTTTCCTCTAGTTAAAGATAACTTTTTCAGAATTTTGAAACAACTATTTTATAGTAATAGATTGTTAAATATGATTATATAAGTATATATTATTTCTTTGATACCCACTGAGAAAATCATATGTCATATCGACAATGCTTTGAAATTCTTTAACATGAAATGACATTTATTTTGTAATTGAAGAGAAAGACTTCAAGTAGAAGAAAAATTAATGGCATAAATAACAATACAAATAATTATAGGAGTAATAATAAGCAACATGACCGGAAGGTTTACTATGTGTCAGGCAGTTTAAGGCATCAGTTAGGAGATTCATCATCACTATAAACTGGCCAGATGCAGTGGCTTATGCCTGTAGTCCCACTGCTTTGGTAGAGAAAGGAGGCGGGATCATTTGAGGCCAAGAATCTGAGACCCTCCTGGGCAACATAACAAACACCTGTCTTACACACACACACACACACACACACACACACACACACACACGCACACAAAATTAGCCATGCATGATGGTGTATGTCTGTAGACTCAGCTACTCTGGGGGTGTTGACATGGGAGGATTTCTTGAGCCCAGGATGTCAAGGCTGAAGTGAAATCTGGGACACTACAATCCATCCTGGGCAACAGAATGAGAAATTGTCTCTAAAAATAAAATAAATAAATATTTTTTTAAAAAAAATTACCACAGCAAGCTGATGGAGGAGAAATTTGGCTGGGTTGATCTATAGATGAAGACACTAAAGTGAGAAGAAATGTTAAAACATCAACCAGGAATCCAGGTACAATACGGATTTTGATATCTGGGTGCCAACCTTGGGCAACATCCCCAACCACCACATTGTCCCTTAACTGGATGCTAAATGCATGAACAGCATTTCCCAGGTAGAATTAGGAGAGACTGACATCACAGAGTTTGATTTTAGCAAAAATAATTAAGGCTAGAAAGGAGAAAATGGATTTAGCCTAATCCATCATGTGCTTTTCCTGTTCTCTGCATCACTCCAAGAATGTCAGCATCTGATGGGTGTGAAAAATCACACTTTTCTTGTACCTTGCACACTGTTTCCTTGTCTTGGGCCTTTCCTCATTATAATGGGACATACTTGTATCTCCATTCTTTCCATACTAGGAACTTTGGCTTCCGCTATGTATAATGTGGTTAACCATGCGCTTAAATACCATCAAACTTCAAAATGTGTTTCCGAATGGGATTCTTGTCCATGTTACCTTAAAGTTTCTTTTTTCCCAATAATAGGATATTCTTTAATAAGTGACCTCTTGGTCTAGATCATTAGTGTATATCTGCCCATATTGACAAGGGTATAGCTTGATTTTTTTTTTTTTTTTAAGAAATGTTGATGCTGTTTCTAGGTTAGGCAAAAGTTTCCTACAGAAAAAAAAAAAAAAAAAAAAGCAGGGTGATAATATTAAAATTAGTTTTGGTCAAGCATGTTGGGTCACACCTGTAATCCCAACAATTTACAAAATCAAGGTGGGAGGGTCGCTTGAGGCCAGGCATTTGAGAACAGCCTAGACAACATAGTGACACTTCATCTCTAAAAATAATTTATTTTTGAAAATTAGCTGGGCGTGGTGGCACATGCCTGTGGTTCTAGCTGTTTGGGAGGCTGAAGTGTGATGATTGCTGATCTCCAAAGAAAAAGGCTGTAGTGAACCATAATCATCCCATTTGCACTCCAGCCTGGGTCATAGAGTGAAATCTTGTCTCAAAAACAAACATAAGTGTTTATTGCCTAAGTTTTCTTAATTTTTCATTAAGAAAAAGCCGTTGGTCATTTTTTCTGGTTTAACATTTTATGCTTATTTTATTTTTTTTTTAAGATTGATTTCTCAGTTTGAAACAAAGGTTTTCAGTAGCCTGCTAGGACAAGAATGTGATTGGAATGGAGAAATTTCTTCCATGTAAGTTTCAGCTAAGGGCTATGTAATAATACAGAATAAATGATAGGGCCACTATTTTGATGAAACTATCCTTTACTTGAGGAAATTTTAACATCATCATGGGAAAAATTACCACTATTTTATAGTGTTATAGATTGTCTATCATTACCTACTTTTATTCTGAACAGAAAAATTTGCAAGTGGAGCTGAAAGAAATCAGAATGTTAGAATCACATGCATGTCTCAAATAAACTCATTTTTCAAAACTTCACAAACATATTCCTTGTGATCAATTTTATTTACCAAAGGTGTTCAGAGCATTTCTTCCATTCCACAGACCCTTCATATAGAGCAACTTTAAAGCTTTAAGATTCTTCTCAGACAAAAGATTCTCCTGGCAGGTGTGTGTGCTCAAGCCTGAAATAATAGCATTTTGGAGGCCAGGGTGGGAGGATTGTTGAGGCCGGGAATTGGAGACCAGCAACATAGTGACACCCTTTTTCTACAATGTAATAATAATAACTATTATTATTTTAAAATATAACCATGCATGGCAGTTCACCTCTGTAGTCCCAGTTACTTGGGAGGCTCAGGCAGGAGGATCACTTCAGTCCAGGAAGTTGAGTCTGCAGTGAGCCATGATAGAACCACTGCACTCCAGTCTAGGAGACAGAGCAAGACCATGTCTCAAAAATAAATTAATTGAATAAATAAGTAAATAAATAAATACATAAATAAATAAAAAGACGCTCTCTCCTCTGGAATCTGAGCAAGGCTGTGAAAACAGAGGAAGTGACACTATGTACATTCTGAGGCTGGATTGTAAATGAAGCCTAAGCCACTTCGGGGAGGTGCTTTGTACATTTCATCTGAGAGCTCTTGCTGAGCCAGCATCCATCCACACACATAGGAGTGATGAAACCTTCACTTCATTCTATTCCTCAGCCACAGAGTGCCTCCCCAACTTTGTAAACTCCAAACACCACAGGCAAAGACAGCCATATACAACGAACCCTTTCAGAATCCCTAAAGCACAAAATCTTTAGCATAATAAAACAATTGCTGTTCTACAAGACTGAGTTAGGCATCGGTAGAGTTTGGATATTGGATCCGCCATAACTCATATTGAAATTTTATCCCCACGTTGTATGTGGGGCCTGGCGAGAGGTGTTTGAGTCATGAGGGTGGATTCCTCATGAATGACTTGGTGCCCTTTGGAAGGAGTGAGTCCCTACTGTATAGTTCATCTGAGCATGGCACCCCTCTTCCTCTGTCTTTTCTTCCCTTGCATATGACTCTCCATTTACCTTTCACATTTGCCATTACTGGAAGCATCCTGAGGTGTTTACAAGAAGAAAAGTCTTCTTATACAGCCTGAAAAATCGTGACTCAGGTAAACACCAGGCTTTATAAATTGGTAAATTACCCAGGCTCAGGTATTTCTTTATAGCAATGCAAAGCAGACTGAGACAGAGTTGATCTGTACATAAAAATAGAATAGGAAAACACGCTCACAGGACACAGACAAACATGTTTTCAAATGAAAGCTAAGAAGATTAAATAAGGTTCCAAATACATAAGCAATTATTTGCAAGACTATTACTTTTATAGTATTAGTATATTACTAAAATAATTATTTTCTTAATTATTGATGGATGTGTATACATATTATCTATAAATATAGCTAATATAAATATGAATATATTTATATTATTTATAAATATAGTTCTATTTTTATGTATATCTATGATATTTATATTATTTATGTATAGATATAAATAATAACAATAATTTTAATTAACCAGGCTTGGTAGTTCACCCCTGTAGTCTCAGTTCCTTGAACGGTAATTATATGGTCTCTATAATATAAACATCTATTACTATAATTATATTTCTATTATATAAATAATAGATAATATTTATATTCTCTATAAATGGAGAATATAAATACAATACTCATATTATCTATCATATGAAACATATTTATATAATAAAAATATAATATATACTATAAATATACTTATGGTAAATTATTATATATTCTATAAATATACTATATTATATATTAAATAACATAATTATATTTATATATTATATTATATATTATAAATATAAATTTATTTATATTACATACATATATTATTTTTAATATAAATACAAATGCTATCTACGACTGTCTAGGACTGCTTACAAAAAAAGCAGTCCTTGATAAAATTTATATCTAAGGTATAAAATGAGCAAATGAGGTGTTTTAAAACAAGTAGAAGCTGGGCGCGGTGGCTCGTGCCTGTAATCACAGCACTTTGGGAGTCTGAAGCAGGCGAATCACTTGAGGCCAGGAGTCTGACACCAACCATCCTGGCTAACATGAAAAAAAAAAACCATCTTTACTAAAAATACAAAAGTTAGCTGGGCATGATGGTGGGTGCCTGTAATCCCATCTACTCCCAGCTGAAGCAGAAGAATCAATTGAACCTGGGCGGCAGAGGCTGCACTGAGCAGGGATCATTCCACTGCATTCCACCCTGGACAACAGGCTGTCTCAAAATTAATTAATAAAATAAAATAAAATTAAAATGAATAGAAGTGTTATATATTTGTGTGTGTGTGTGTGTGTGTGTGTGTGTGTGTGTGTGTCTGTATACATATAAATGGTTTCAATTTATGCCATTCAAGTTTTGTAGTGGGCAAGTAAAATAGCATTTCTCACGGCTTTAAAGCTTTTGCTGGGGTGACATGATTATACAAGTATAATGCTGAGCCATCCATTTTATAATGACTTTTGCACAAACTTCACAGATAACATATTCTGGCAAGGAACTTTTCAAGCATAAGAAACATTTTTTACTGACAAGTATGAGGAAAATTAAATTTAAAAGTAGGCACTATCTATCTCGTGTCAGCTTTCAATGAAGCAAAATGAGATTTTCACAGCCTTGTTCTCATATTTCCACAAAGCTTTCCCATTTCCTCTGGGAATGCCTGTTGAAAGAGCCACTTTTAATAATTAGAAAATAAAAGTAAATATGTATCATTGTCAAATTTCATTTCGACCCATTCAACTAAAAAAATAATACTAAATTAGGGTGGGTGACAGGAACTCCAGTCTCTGGGTCTTAAAACAAACAAACAAACAAACAAACAAACAAACAAAACAAGACAAGCCTAATTCCCCTAATGTGGAAAATCTGACAGATCATTCAATAAACATAGGTCATTAAATTCCAATCCACCAGAAATCAAAGCCATGAAAAATTTAAACAAAGAAAGGGAATTTCCCAGCCATTAGCTTAGCAAAAATTCAAATGTCTGCTGTATTCATTGTTGCAGAATTGTAGCAAAAGGGAATTTGTACCCAATTTTGGAAAAGCCATTTGGTATTGTCTAATGAAATGGAAAGTCTGCAATGGCATTTGTTACTCAACAGTACCTTTAAGAAGGCAAGACATGTTTAATTATTGGGGTTTTTGGGACAGACAGGCTGGATTTGATCTCAGCTTTTTTCCTGCTAGGTGTGTGATTTGAGCAATTTAGTAACTAGGCTTTAGATTTTCATTTTATGAATTAAGGCAACTAGACTTTTGTTGAGGCAAATAAGCTTAATATTTATAAAGAGCATTAACAAAATACCGCCAAATAAATGCTCACATATGTACACAAAGAGGCATTAATAATTTTGTTTCTTGCCATATTGTTTGTAGAAGAGGAAAAGTGGAAATGACTTAGATCAAGGAAAAGGGAGTAATTAAGGATTAATAGCTCATAGTGTATGCATACCAGGTATATTACAGTTATACAAATTGGCTCTATCTAAAAGGGCAATAAAATAATTACAAAAAGATGTATATAATAATGTACTTCTAAAGTAAATTTAAAAAATATTCACCAGCTATAGTTTATTGATACATATATTTTTACTGACAATATAAAAATGTACTTTGGAAGACATTATGAGAATATAATTGATTGATACACAACTTCAGCATTTGTCCCCAGTGGTTTTCTCTCTCACAAGATGTTTACACACTGTATGTGAACAAGTTTCAATTTGCAAAGGAATGCCCTAGAAGGCAAATAGAATAGAGTGAATTTTAAATATAGTGTGCTTGATGTTCTTAATTTGGAAAACATTTAAAAGATGTGCACTGTTATAATTAGCATGTGTGTGTTGTGTATGTGTATGTGTGTATATATGTGTAAAACTAATGTCCTATACATTTATATATATTTTATATCAACATATACATGTGCTCTGTTATAGTAAGTCAGCATGTTACATATAGGTATGCTTATATGTGTATATACATAAAGAAAAATGTCATATACATTTATATATACATATTTATATCAATATGTACATATGCACTGTTAGAATAATCAGTATGTATGTGTAAATGTATGTATATAGATTTGTGTATACATAATAAAACAAATGTCATACACATTTATATATACTTTTGAACAATATATACATTTTAATAAGCATTTAACATGTACAGTTGACCCTTGAAAAAAACAGAGATTAGAGATGAATTTTTAAAATATTAAATTTACATTACTTTTTTTCATTAAATAAAATTATTATTGGTAAAGTTGAAGTTTACCAAGTGAAATTTGTTGAAAGCAACAATCCACCATCACCTTGGCAGCTATAGGGAGGGGACTGCCATCAAACAAGCTTCAAATTTACCAATAATCATTATATTTAATAAAAAGCACAAATGCAACGAATATATAAATGTATATGTATATATATGACATTTATTTTATACACACACACAGACACACACACATGTATATACACACATGTAAGAATTGCTGTAACAATGAACATTTTTAAAATATTTTCCAAATTTAGAACATCAAACACACTAGATTTAAAATTCACTGCATTCTTTTTGGCTTTTAGGGCACACCACTGCAAATTGGAATTTGTTCACATAAATTAAGTAAACATCCTATGACAGAGGAAGCCCTTGGGTAAAAATGCCCATGTTGTATATCAATTAATGACATAAAAATAATCTAGTGTATCTCCTTTTATATGGCAATTCTATAAAATGTGTCTGTGTAGCTGGTGGTTTAGCAACTGTCTAAACAGAACTACCTGGATGCCCATAACATAATTATTCAGTCAGAATATTGTGTCTATTTTTTTGTGTCTTGAAATCATGAAACATATGGAAGAAATGTAAATAACAAAAAATATTCAAGAGTGTAACAAAATTAATTTTACTGAACACAAGTAGCTACATATATAATGATATAATTTAAATATAAATGTGTATGTATGTGTGTATATGCATATACAGCTGACCCTTGAACAACATGGGTTTGAACTGTGTGAGTCACTAATATGTGGATTTCCTTCCACCTCTGCCACCATTGAGATAGCAAGACCAACCCTTTCCCTTCTTCCTCCTCAGTCCACTCCAGGTGAAGACAATGGGGCTGAAGGCCTTCAAGATGATCCACTTCCACTTTGTGAATAATAAATGTATTTTCTCTTTCTTGGAATATTCTTAATGACATTTTCTTTTCTATATCTTACGTTATTGTAAAAATACAGTATATAATACATATAATGGACAAAATGTGTGTTAATTGACCATTCATATCATTGGTAATAGCCAATCTACAGTATACTATTAATACTTCAGTTTTGCGGGAGTAAAAATTATACATGGATTTTCAACTATACATGAGAGTCGGATGGAGCTTTGTTCCTTACCTCCCATGTTGCTCAACGGCTAACTGTATATGTTAAATGTTCATATAAATGTATGTATTGGTTTAAAATGTATATATTAAACATTCAAAAACATATGAAATATGCGTACATCCAAGTTATAGATATGTACCATATACATATATATGTGTAGGTGTGTATACACACACACACACACACACTCACACACACAAACACAAGTTTATGTACAAATGCTCCTTAACTTATGATGGGGTTATGTCCCAATAAACCCATAGCAAGTTGAAAATACCAAAATTTGAAAATGCCCTGAATACACCTAACCTACTAAACATCATAGCTTTGCCTAGCATACCTTAAATATGCTCAAAGCACTTGTATAACCTATCATGGAGCAAACTCCTCTAGCAACACAGAACACTGTAGAGTTTTGCCTATGAACCTTTGTGATTGCAAGGCTGAGTGGGAACTGGCTCCCTGTAGCCTGGCAAGAGGGGAAAACAGCACTTTCCACTGCATGCATGCTATTCTCACACCACCATTAAGTCCAGAAGTTGTAAATGGGACCATCTTAAGTGAAAGACCATCTGTATATCAATTTATATGTATACAAGTTTGTAAATAAATACACAAATCTATGTTTACATATATACAAGTGTATATATAAATATATAAGTGTACATGTATAAATAAATGTAATTACATATTATTGATGGCATTTGGCTCTGCGTTCCCACTAAAACCTCACTGTGAAGTGTAATCCCCACGTGTCCAGGGAGGTGCCTGATGGGAGGTGATTGGATCCTAGGGGATTTTTCCCTTGCTGTTCTCAAGATAGTGAGTTCTCACGAGATCTAATGGTTTAAAAATGTGGCACTTCCTTGCTCCCTCTCCCTCCTGCTGCCATGAGAAGATGTGCCTTGCTTCCGCTTCCCCTTCCGCCATGATTATAAGTTCCGTGAGGCCTCCCAGGCCCTGCAGCACTCTAAGTTATTAAACCTCTTTTCTTTAAAAATTACCCAGTCTCCAGTAGTTCTTTAAAACAGTCTGAAAATGAACTAATACAGTGATATGTAAGTATATTGTATATATTATTACTATTTATAATAATTTTACTAAACAGAACTAGGTACACATATAAAGATGTAATATATTTTATTTTATTTTATTTTATTTATTTATTTATTTGAGACTGGATCTTGCTGTGTGGCCTAGGCTATGGTGCAGTGGTGTGATCTGGACTCACCGCAACCTAAACATCTGGGGTTCAAGGAAACCCCTTACCTCAGCCGCTGTCTCCAGTAGCTGGGACCACAGGCATGCACTGTGATGCCTATATAATTTTTGTATGTTTGGTAGAGACAGGGATTTACCATGTTGTGCAGGCTGCTCTCCAATTCCTGAGCTCTCGCGGTCTTTCCATCCCAAACTCGCCAAGTCCTGGGACTTACAGGCATGATCTGCCGTGCCCCCAAAAAAAGCTGTAATTTAAATATGGAGATGGGTATTCATTTATATATTATAAAAAAGTATATATGGGGGTGGAGCCAAGATGGCCGAATAAGAACAGCTCCGGTCCACAGCTCCCAGTGTGAGCGACGCAGAAGATGGGTGATTTCTGCATTTCCATCTGAGGTACCGGATTCATCTCACTAGGGAGTGCCAGACAGTGGGTGCAGGACAGTGGGTGCAGTGCCCCATGCAGGAGCTGAAGCAGGGCTAGGCATTGCCTCACTCGGGAAGTGCAAGGCGTCAGGGAGTTCCCTTTCCTAGTCAAAGAAAGGGGTGACAGATGGCACCTGGAAGATCGGGTCACTCTCAACCTAATACTGAGCTTTTCCAACGGGCTTGAAAAACAGCACACCAGGAGATTATATCCTGCACATGGCTCAGAGGGTCCTACACCCACGGAGTCTTGCTGTTTGCTAGCACAGCAGTCTGAGATCAAACTGCAAGGTGGCAGTAAGGCTGGGGGAAGGGTGCCTGCCATTGCCCAGGCTTGATTAGGTAAACAAAGCAGCTGGGAAGCTCCAACTGGGTGGAGCCCACCACAGCTCAAGGAGGCCTGCCTGCCTCTGTAGGCTCCACCTCTGGGGGCAGGGCACGGACAAACAAAAAGACAGCAGTAACCTCTGCAGACTTAAATGTCCATGTCTGACACCTTTGAAGAGAGTAGTGGTTCTCCCAACACGCAGCTGGAGATCTGAGAATGGCAGACTGCCTCCTCAAGTGGGTCCCTGACCCCCGAGCAGCCTAACTGGGAGGCACCCTGCAGTAAGGGCAGACTGACACCTCACACGGCCGGGTACTCCTCTGAGACAAAACTTCCAGGGGAACGATCAGGCAGCAGCATTTGCGGTTCACAAATATCCACTGTTCTACCGCCACCACTGTTCTGCAGCCATGGCTGCTGATACCCAGGCAAACAGGGTCTGGAGTGGACCTCTAGCAAACTCCAACAGACCTGCAGCTGAGGGTCCTGTCTGTTAGAGGGAAAACTAACAAACAGAAAGGACATCCACACCAAAAACCCATCTGTATGTCACCATCATCAAAGACGAAAAGTAGATAAAACCACAAACATGGGGAAAAAACAGAGCAGAAAAACTGGAAACCCGAAAAAGCAGAGTGCTTCTCCTCCTCCAAAGGAATGCAGCTCCTCACCAGCAATGGAAAAAAGCTGGACGGAGAATGACTTTGATGAGTTGAGAAAAGAAGGCTTCAGATGATCAAACTACTCCGAGCTACAGGAGAAATTTAAACCAATGGCAAAGAAGTTAAAAACTTTGAAAAAAAATTAGATGAATGGATAACCAGAATAATCAATGCAGAGAAGTCCTTAAAGGAGCTGATGGAGCTGAAAGGCAAGGCTCGAGAACTATGTGAAGAATGCAGAAACCTCAGGAGCTGATGCGATTATCTGGAAGAAAGGATATCAGTGATGGAAGATGAAATGAATGAAATGAAGCGAGAAGGGAAGTTTAGAGAAAAAAGAATACAAAGAAACGAACAAAGCCTTCAAGAAATATGGGACTATGTGAAAAGACCAAATCTACATCTGATTGGTATACCTGAAAGTGACGGGGGGGAATGGAACCAAGTTGGAAAACACTCTGCAAGATATTATCCAGGAGAACTTACCCAATCTAGCAAGGCAGGCCAACATTCAGATTCAGGAAATACAGAGAACTCCACAAAGATACTCCTAGAGAAGAGCAACTCCAAGACACATAATTGTCAGATTCATCAAAGGCGAAATGAAGGAAAAATTGTTCAGGGCAGCCAGAGAGAAAGGTCGGGTTACCCACAAATGGAAGCCCATCAAACTAACAGCGGATCTCTCACCCCAAACTCTACAAGCCAGAAGAGAGTGGGGGCCAATATTCAGCATTCTTAAACCCAGAATTTCATATCCAGCCAAACTAGGCTTCATAAGTGAAGGAGAAATAAAATACTTTACAGACAAGCAAATGCTGAGAGATTTTGTCACCACCAGGCTTGCCTTAAAAGACCTCCTGAGGGAAGCACTAAACATGGAAAGGAACAACCAGTAACAGCCACTGCAAAATCATGCCAAATTGTAAAGACCATCGAGGCCAGGAAGAAACTGCATCAACTAATGAGCAAAATAACCAGCTAACATCATAATGACAGGATCAAATTCACACATAACCATATTAACTTTAAATGTAAATGGGCTAAATGCTCCAATTAAAAGACACAGACTGGCAAATTGGATAAAGAGACAAGACCCATCAGTGTGCTTTATTCAGGAAACCCATCTCACATGCAGAGACACACATAAGCTCAAAATAAAGGGATGGAGGAAGATCTACCAAGCAAATGGAAAACAAAAAAAGGTAGGGGTTGCAATCTTAGTCTCTGATAAAACAGACTTTAAACCAACAAAGATCTAAAGAGACAAAGAAAGCCATAACATAATGGAAAAGGGATCAATTCAACAAGAAGAGCTAACTATCCTAAATATATGTGCACCCAATACAGGAGTACCCAGATTCATAAAGCAAGCCCTCAGTGACCCACAAACAGACTTAGACTCCCATGCAATAATAATTGGAGACTTTAACACCCCACTGTCAACATTAGACAGATCAATGAGACAGAAAGTTAAAAAGCATACCCAGGAATTGAACTCAGCTCTGCACCAAACAGACCTAATAGACATCTACAGAACTCTCCACCCCAAAACAACAGAATATACATTTTTTTCAACACCACATCTCACCTATTCCAAAATTGACCACATAGTTGGAAGTAAAGCACTCCTCAGCAAATGTAAAAGCACAGAAATTGTAGCAAACTGTCTCTCCAACCACAGTGCAATCAAACTAGAACTCAGGATTAAGAAACTCACTCAAAACCGCTCAACTACATGGAAACTGAACAACCTGCTCCTGAATGACTACTGGGTACATAATGAAATGAAGGCAGAAATAAAGATGTTCTTTGAAACCAATGAGAATAAAGACACAACATACCAGAATCGCTGGGACACATTCAAAGCAGTCTGTAGAGGGAAATTTATAGCACTAAATGCCCACAAGACAAAGCAGGAAAGATCCAAAATTGACACCCTAACATCACAATTAAAAGAACTAGAAAAGCAAGAGCAAACACATTCAAAAGCTAGCAGAAGGCAAGAAATAACTAACATCAGAGCAGAACTGAAGGAAATAGAGACACAAAAAAACTCTTCAAAAAATTAATGAATCCAGGAGCTGGTTTTTTGAAAAGATCAACAAAATTGATAGACCGCTAGCAAGACTAATAAAGAAGAACACAGAGAAGAATCAAATAGATGCAATAAAAAACAATAAAAGGGATATCACCACCGATCCCACAGAAATACAATCTACTATCAGAGAATACTACAAACATCTCTATGCAAATAAACTAGAAAATCTAGAAGAAATGGAAAAATTCCTCGACACATACTCCCTCCCAAGGGTAAACCAGGAAGAAGTTGAATCTCTGAATAGACCAATAACAGGATCTGAAATTGTGGCAATAATCAATAGCTTACCAACCAAAAAAAGTCAAGGACCAGATGGATTCACAGCCCAATTCTACCAGAGGTACAAGGAGGAGCTTGTACCATTCCTTCTGAAACCAATCCAATCAATAGAAAAAGAGAGAATCCTCCCTAACTCATTTTATGAGGGCAACAACATCCTGATACCAAAGCCTGGCAGAGACACAACCAAAAAAGAGAATTTTAGACCAATATCCCTGATGAATATCGATGTAAAAATCCTCAGTAAAATACTGGCAAACCAAATCCAGCAGCACATCAAAAAGCTTATCCACCATGATCAAGTGGGCTTCATCCCTGGGATGCAAGGCTGGTACAACATACCCAAATCAAAAAATGTAATCCAGCTTATAAACAGAACCAAAGACAGAAACCACATGATTATGTCAATAGATGCAGAAAAGGCCTTTGACAAAATTCAACAACGCTTCATGCTAAAATCTCTCAATAAATTCTGTATTGATGGGACGTATCTCCAAACAATAAGAGATATCTATGACAAACCCACAGCCAATATCATACTGAATGGGCAAAAACTGGAAGCATTACCTTTGAAAATGGGCACAAGACAGGGATGCCCTCTCACACCACTCCTATTCCACATAGTGTTGGAAGTTCTGGCCAGGGCAATCAGGCAGGAGAAGGAAAAAAAGTATTCAATTAGGAAAAGAGGAAGTCAAATTGTTCCTGTTTGCAGGTGACATGACTGTATATCTAGAAAACCCCATTGTCTCAGCCCAAAATCTCCTTAAGCTGATAAGCAATTTCAGCAAAGTCTCAGGATACAAAATCAATGTGCAAAAATCACAAGCATTCTTATACACAACAACAGACAAACAGAGAGCCAAATCATGAGTGAACTCCCATTCAAAATTGCTTCAAAGAGAATAAAATACCTAAGAATCCAACTTACAAGGGACATGAAGGACCTCTTCAAGGAGAACTACAAACCACTGCTCAATGAAATAAAAGAGGATACAAAGAAATGGAAGAACATTCCATGCTCATGGGTAGTAAGAATCAATATCGTGAAAATGGCCGTACTGCCCAAGGTAATTTATAGATTCAATGCCATCCCCATGAAGCTACCAATGACTTTCTTCACAGAATTGGAAAAAACTACTTTAAAGTTCATATGGAACCAAAAAAGAGCCCGCATTGCAAGGTCAATCGTAAACCAAAAGAACAAAGCCAGAGGCATCATGCTACCTGACTTCAAACTATACTACAAGACTATGGTAACCAAAACAGCATGGTACTGGTACCAAAACAGAGACATAGATCAATGGAACAGAACAGAGCCCTCAGAAATAATGCTGCATATCTACAACCATCTGATCTTTGGCAAACCTGACAAAAACAAGCAATGGGGAAAGGATTCCCTATTTGATAAACGGTGCTGGGGAAACAGGCTAGCCATATGTAGAAAGCCGAAACTGGATCCCTTTCTTACACCTTATACAAAAATTAATTCAAGATGGATTAAAGACTTCCATGTTAGACCTAAAACCATAAAAACCCTAGAAGAAAACCTAGGCAATATGATTCAGGACATAGGCATGGGCAAGGACTTCATGCCTAAAACACCAAAAGCAATGGCAACAAATGCCAAAATTGGCAAATGGGATCTAATTAAACTAAAGAGCTTCTGCACAGCAAAAGAAACTACCATCAGAGTGAACAGGCAACCTACAAATTGGGAGAAAATTTTTGCAACTTACTCATCTGACAAAGGGCTAACATCCAGAATCTACAATGAACTCAAACAAATTTACAAGAAAAAAACAAACAATCCCATCAAAAAGTGGGCCAAGGATATGAACAGACACTTCTCAGAAGAAGACATTTATGCAGCCAAAAAACACATGAAAAAATGCTCATCATCACTGGCCATCAGAGAAATGCAAATTGAAACCACAGTGAGATACCATCTCACACCAGTTAGAATGGCGATCATTAAAAAGTCAGGAAACAACAGGTGCTGGAGAGGATGTGGAGAAATAGGAACACTTTTACACTGCTGGTGGGACTGTACACTAGTTCAACCATTGTGGAAATCAGTGTGGCGATTCCTCAGGGATCTAGAACTAGAAATACCATTTGACCCAGACATCCCATTACTGGGTATATACCCAAAGGACTATAAATCATGCTGCTATAAAGACACATGCACACGTATGTTTATTGCGACACTATCCACAATAGCAAAGACTTGGAACCAACCCAAATGTCCAACAATGATAGAATGGATTAAGAAACTGTGGCACATATACACCATGGAATAGTATGCAGCCACAAAAAATGATGAGTTCATGTCCTTTGCAGGGACATGGATGAAACTGGAAATCATCGTTCTTAGCAAACTATTGCAAGGACAAAAAACCAAACACCACATGTTCTCACTCATAGGCGTGAATTGAACAATGAGAACACATGGACATAGGAAGGGGAACATCACACTCGGGGACTGTTGTGGGGTGCGGGGAGGGGGGAGGGATAGCAATAGGAGATACCTAATGCTAAATGACAAGTTAATGGGTGCCGCATGCCAGCATGGCACATGTATACATATGTAACAAACCTGCACATTGTGCACATGTGCCCTAAAACTTAAAGTATAATAATAATAAAATTTAAAAAGTATATATATTTACATATACATAATATATTTTAACTTTATGTATATTAATGTATATACAAGCTTGTATGTAAATTTATAAATGGATATCAAATTAACATACACGTGTGTTTGTTGTTACATTTTAAATTTACGTTTCACAATTTGCCAAGTCATGTTATTAGTAGTACTTATGTGTATTTTTGTTTAATTGAACTTATTAAGGTTAAAAGAACCTTTGAACTGAAAAAAAAAATGCCTAAAACTTCAAAAAGAAGAAACATAGGGACAGCTTCCTCTATGCATCCCACAGTATATTAAATGTTGATTTCTGGGCACCTTGGAAATTTCAGTGTCTGAATGAAACATTCCAGCAAGGGTTGGAGTTGTTGCTCTGCTGCAGATTTTTTCTTTATTTCTGTAACAGTCCTGCATTAATCCTCTTCCACCCCTCATCTCAGCTTATACTTCAGGAAGTTGCCTTGATTAGCCTTTCTTGGCACAAGATGGATACCGCTTCCTAAAACACATGGGGCAACAACAAAGATATTATAGAGAAATTTTGGCTAAACTCAAGACTTTCTCTGGGCACCCGAGGAAGAAATAGCTGACAAATACTGTCAGAAGAAATGTTGGGTAATCCTGTGGAAAATCAAAACATCATCTATTTTTTGACCCTTTCATCAGTTCTGAACTCCTGAAGAAAAAAAAAAAAAAAGGTGATTCCAGTGGTGAGTTTTACACACCCATATGATTTACTCTTCCCTTTAGCAAAAGCAAAACTCTTCACAAGGCATAGAGATTTACTATCCTGAATCTTGATCTCTGTATTCAATTGTCCTACCATGCTGCAGTTTTTCTATATAACTAACATAGAAGCAGAAAGTATCTAGATTCTGCAGTTGGAGAGCATGAAACATTCATACCACTGGCCATAGCTGCACGTGACTCTCTCAAGTTTTTTTTTTTTTTTTTTAGAGAAACAATTCTCAGAAAGTTATAACCCATAGCTTCAAGAAACAGAAATTCTATATCACTAGACTGCTGGCATTATTCCTATACTTTGCCAAAAGAGCAGCATGAAAATAGACTCAATGATCCATAGCGGAACTACCTGAGTCAATCCCTTCATCTGTAACTCTGAAACACTGAAAATGTTGCTATAAATGTATCTACAATTACTGCCCAGCATCATGCAAATGACTCATTAGCGTGAAACTCAGAAATGTTTAAAAATTTATAAGGTTTTAGGAGAGTTTCCCCTGATGTTGTTTGAATTGCTAAGAAGTCTTACAGTGGACTTCTTACCTTAGGACATCCATGGACTAATTACATTCCGTGGGTCAAATCCAGCCCACTACTTGTTTCTGTAAATAAAGTTTTACTGGAAAACAGCCATGCCCATTCATTTATATATTGTCTGTGCCTGCTTTTGTGGTATGATAGAAGAGCTCAGTTACTACAAGAGAGTTTATGTATCTCACAGAGATGAAAATATTTACTATTTGACTCTTTTTATTAAAAGTAGGCCAATTTCATAGAACTATTAACAGTACTAAAATATAAAGCTGTCTCCCCATTTTTTTCTAATCTTTCTCAACTTGTCATGTCTTTACAAAATAAATTTATATTTGCTGTTGTTCTAAGTAAGGAAAAAATAAAATATTTAGTCACTGGCATGGTTTTCCATTTTTACCTTTATATTGTGTAATGCCAATTTTGAACTCCAGTATCTGAGCAGTTAACATGTATTCAGAATCACTGAAATTACACAAGCTGTTATTTTGTAGCATATGCATAAGTATCTACTGCATTCTTACCAGAACAGGGGAAGTGTGCCACACAAAATGAACTCAGCTGATTTTATTTTACTTCTTGATATTGACATATTCTAGCAACACTGTACCTTCAGCTCACTGATGATAAGGAAGGCATGTAACTAACAGGAACCACAGGTTGTCCTCTCATCCCCATCTCCTCTATAACATCATTTTCCGCATAAGTGGTTGCCTGACACAGCAAGAAGAATAAGAGATAGGATAGAATTCTTGTTTGTTCTGGGATTTTTTTTAGAATTTCATTGCCACTTATCTATGTTTAAAGTAAGTTTTAATTTGTACACAAAGCATGACCTCTCTGGGATGCAAGAGCACTCACTTTGTCATAGAAGTAATAACCTCACTTTGTGAATCTCACTGAATTTTCCCTTATTGCCAGTCCAGCAGAATTCTGTGCCCAAGAGGGTTCATGAACACTGTATGCAACTGGGTAGGAAAGAACAGTGGCAGAAGTGCATATGGTGCATATCTCCTCTAACCATGTGCATGCATTCCTCTTCTTTCATTGCATTCCACATATAAAAGGAAAGTGCAAAGATTAATTCTTTCAGAATTTCAAGACAGCAGTAGCAGAACTCTAAACCTAGCATGGGGCGCTCTGAACCCCAGGACCCTGTGGATTGCTTGAGGCCACACACCTGTGGAAGAGACACTGAGGTATGGAATGGAAATGTAAATGAATGCTGCCTAATTTCTGTTTTCAATCAATATTTTCCTTCCTCATCAAAAGAGACAACTATACTGAATGTCCTGCTAACTTTTCTAGCACTACTCTATTGTTAGAGAATACATTCTTAAGTTTTGCTTGAATTTGAATGTTATATAAGAGAATCATACTGTTTATAATGTCTTCCTTAGGTTCTTTCCTTGAACACGGTATTTTTCAGAGATTCACGCAGGGTGATTCATAATCATGAAGTTTAGTGATCTTCATTGCTGTATAATATTTCTGAGTAACTGATTTAACACAAATTGATTATCCATCTTCTTTTTGATAAGTATGTGTGCATTTTGAGTTTTTTTCAGCATTCTGAAGCTCCTTTGAATTTCACTTTTATGAGAGTTCTGTGCATGTATGTTTGTAATATTTTATTGATATTTTGGCATCTATTGATAAGTGAATCTATTTAGATTATAGTTGATATATTAACATGTTTGAATTATATTTTTAAAATATTCAAGCACTAGGAAAAGTGTTGTGCATTCCTGAAATGAACTTCAATTGATCGTGATGAATATTATATTTTCTAGCTCCATCAAAAGACGTTGTTAGAAATACCCCTATATGCATTTCATGGTGTAAGGAGTTCCTGAGTATCTGTTACATATGCATTCAAGTAGAGTTCTACACTTATGGTTCATTTTTAGAACAGACATTGTAGAGTGACAGCAAACTGTATTCTGAAAGCACGGTAACAATTTATAATCCAAGTAGGTATGAGAGAAAGTTCAAACTGATCTAAGCCTCAACATCACAGTGTTTCAGCCAACTATATGGTAAGAAATGATGCCTCGTTGTTAATGAAATTTATAATTTTTTATGAACAAACTTTATGGTTTTATATTTTTATAAAACCCAAATGATAACTTTTCTACACCACCTGTTTGAAAAATTCCCATTATTATAAGCATAGTATATGCATGTATATATGTTATTGGTATATTTGCTGGTAGAATATATTGAAGATACATTCTCCAAATTAGATGCATCACATATCACTCAATTTTAACATTGGATGGGCAAAATTTTTAACTTTAATGTAGTTGAATTAATCAAACTTTTAACCTTGGTTATAGTTTTTTATATTCCTTTTCTTTGTTTAAGATTACAGAGTTTCACTCTGTGGCCCAGGCTGGAGTGTGTTGCTGTAATCTCTGCTCAATGCAACGTCTGCCTCCTAGGTTCAAGGGATTCCCGTGCCTCAGACTCCTGAGTTGCTGGGATTACAGGCACCCGTCATCATAGCCAGCTAGTATTTGTATTTTTAGTAGATAGGTTTCTGCCATGTTGGCCAGGCTGGTCTCTAATGCCTGGCCTCAGGTGATCCATCTGCCTTGGCCTCCCAAAATGTTGAGATTACAGGTCTGGGCCACCATGTCTGGCCCAGTTTTTTATATACTTAATCATCTAGTATTGGAGCAGGAATGAAAGGAAATTAAAGAATATGTAAGCAGAAACTCTGTTATATGTAAAAAAAAAAAAAAAAAAAAAAATCCCCGAGAAAGAGAAAGAGCTGGAACACTTTATAAATTAACTGCCTGTTTTTCTGTCACTAGTGAGCCTTATCTCTCCTACTTTCCCAGGCATGGCGAAGATCCTGTTTCTCCAGCTGTGCAGTTGCAAGGTCACTAGACAGATAAACTCAAGTCATAAAACATGTTTTTTCTTGAAAAGTAGAAACGATGTAATGCGTGTCTTAATTGAATAACTGTCTTTGTTTCTCACTTCTGTAATACGCTTGTCCCTGCACAGATCCACCCCCAACCCACAAAATGCTTAAAATGTAACTTACCTCTTTGTTCAGTGCTCAGTCCTTTGCATGTTAATCTGACTGGATGGGTGCACCTAAAAAATAAATATCCTCCTCAACCCCATCAGTCTTTCTGATTCCTTATCAATCCCGCTACAGTATGATAAAGATATTTTCAAACACTTTGATATTTTTAAGGTTTTTAATTGCTCCTAAGTTTTAAAGTTCTAATATCAGGCTTTAAGGTCTAAGCAAACCTGTAATTATTTTTTAATTTAATTACTTATTTAAATTTTATAATTTGTACAAGATAGTTTACTAAAATGTTTACCTTTCTTCATTCATGAATAAATTATGTTTCCATAAATGTCTGTTTGGTCTCACTTTTTTTTTGTTGGTAGGTAAACCTATCCTAGCATCAATATTATGCTCTTCTAAGATTTAACAGTAAGGCATATGGAATCTCGTGGAACACATCTTCCACCTTCATCATTTCCATAAAGGGTTTCTTGGTGTATCTCATGCAATTGTCTCTCTATATAAATTTTTGGATTAGCTTATTGATTTCTACAAAACCTCTTTTTGGGAATTTTATTTAAATTTTATTGACTCCATAGGTTAATTAAGAGACAATTGACATCATTATTTATTGAGTCTAAGTATATTTTGTCAAGTAAAATTTTTGTTTGTTGTCTTTATAAATTATATGATAATCTGCATTTTCTAAATGATTATTACTATTGAAGATAAGAAAATTGATTTTTAAAAGCTGATTTTGTATCTAACAACACTATTAAATATTCATGTTGATTTGACCAATATGAGTTTGACAGTATATTTGTGTAGATTTTCTCTATGTATTATCATATGATTGATAAATAGTGACATTTTCCTCCTTTTCCATTCATAAAACTGTTCTTTCTTTCCTCTTCTATCCAGCAAAATAAAGAAGAGAGGCTCTGATAAAAAGCATTATTGCATTTCCTGATCTTAAATACAACAAACGTTGTTTGCTATAGGTTTTCTTAGTGTCCTGTCCCTCATCAAGAAAGCACCTTTGAATTCCAGTTCTCTAAGAGTTCTGCGCATGAAAGTTTATAATATATTATGAATTTATTTGTATCTATAAATAAGTGAACATATTGAGATGATGGTGCATACATTAGTGAGTGTAAATTATATATAAAAATATTCCAGCACTAAGAAAAATATTATGTGTTCCTGGAATCAACTTCAAGAGATCATGATATTACATTTTATGCAATCAACTTTTTTACATGTGTGTATCTCTAATTTCATTTCTGTGGTGATGAGTGAGACAGGTGTGGAGTAAATCAGTCCATTACATTCTTTTCTAGGTTACTTGAATTTGACATCTCAATTCAGCATTGTAAACTCTTACAATGAACCCATAAAGTTAGAACAAAGTTAAAAATAATTGCTATCTAAGTATCAGAGTTAGAATAAATTATTCCCAAGGTTTCCCCTCCCTTTAAGTTTCCCTGATTCTTGTATTTTTTACTTAAATTGGATATACAATTATTATTTTTTCATTATTTAATTCATAATACATTTGGCAAAATAATTTCTTTTTAAGTAAACATTTAATAGTGCAGTTTGGTTCGTGTTAATTATACTTCAACGAACCCCTTATGTTACTTGCCTAGTGACAGACTATGTGGGTAAACAGTTGATCAATATTCTGCTAAATGTTACTTATGAGATTTTCTATTTAAACAATCACATATTGTCACTTTTGTTTGTCATTAGTTTAGTATTGTATCTTGAAAATTTAGTATGTGCTGTTTTAATTATTACACAGACAATATCTGTATATCTATTGTCTATATCTATATTTATCTACCATATGTCTCTATATATTATCCATCATCATCATGATGTATATCCGTCATCAAATTATGTAGCTATCATCTACTATACCTATCATCCATTCTTAGGTATTACCTATCTTTCTCATTACCATACCTATGCATTCTATCTATTTACCTTATCTATATATCTTTCTATCTTTCTATATTACACTGAAGTGGTTTATCTTTTTGTGGTGGAGGTTGTTTTAGGAACGGTGTTTAGACTCTATAAAATCTCATTGAATTAAGTTGAATGAAAATCATTTTTTTAACAAGGCGTAAAGGCTTATACCTGTAATTTTAGTACTTTGGGAGGCTAAGGCAAGAGGATTGCTCAAGGCCAGGAATTTCGAGACCAGCCTGGATGACACAGAGATACAAAATAACAATGATTAGGCAGGTATGGTGGTGCACGCCTGTGGTCCCAGATACTTGGTAGCCAGCTTCAGGAGGACTGCTTGAGCCTGGGAGATTGAGGCTGCAGTGAGTCATGATTGTGCCACTGCACTCAATCCTCATGCCGCTCGATACCCCATGGCACTACCACTGTACAAAATACCCCATGACTGAATGTTTATAAATATCCTAATAGTCAGTATTAACACACTTATGCATGTCAACCCGAAGACATAAAGAAGGTTAATACATTGCTCTATAAAACACCTTTATTTGGAAAAAAAAAAAAATGGGCATTTATAGGATCAGGAAAATATTCTTCTTACCTTTGAACCTCCATATATTTTTCTCTTCACAGGTAGGGCCCTTGTACCTATGCCAAAGATTCAGGCAAGTAATGTTATTCTTAGGACCAATTTCTGTCCTCAAATAAAATGGGCTATTTCATTTAAAAATCAATTAAAAATAAAACAGGTAAGAGGGCCAATTGGGAAGTAGAGACAATAACACTATTAAAAATCCATGACTAAAGCACAGAATTAACTAAGTTCTCTTAATTCATCGTCTATATAAAGGCAGCAATGCACAGATGAATGTAAATTAAATTTTGAAATTAATTTTTGATTGTGGGTAGAGTTGAAACTAAAATTTATTTTTATATTTTTATTTCCTAATTTTAAAAAATTTCATAAATAAAAATCAGTAGTGAATATTCAAGGGCTGGATTTCTGTTCAATGGATAGAATTCTGTTTAATGGTTTTCTAGAAGGTGAAGAAAACACTTAGTACAGCCAACTTCTCTGAAAATCTACCACCTCGGTTATCCCCACTGATTAAATCTCTCGATGGTGTACTCTGACAAAAGATTTGCCTAAAAGTTATTGACTCAAGGAGAAAATAATTTCAAAACCAATAATAAAAATATTTCTTATAAAATTAAGTGTTGAAGCTGAACATGGAAGAACAGAATGAATGGGAATTTCATAAACGTATGAAGAGATAAAAAAGAGAATGGGCAAATAGATGAGTTAATGAGAAGGGTTACTCTCACGGTAAAACTTAAAACCAAGAGAGGCAAATACAAAGCAAAACAGAAACATTATAAATCTAAATGAGCAATAAATGCAAATAGGAAAAATATATATAAATTCTGAGACTGTGTGTTCCTGTAAGAGGAAAAAGATTTTTATCTTTAATTGAATCTGAGCAATGATATGCTGAATTCTCTAGGAATCTGTCAGGACAAACGTATTTTTTCCCTTCCTGTTTATTAGTGACTCAGGTAGTCACTGCCTTCTTGGAAACCATGTGAGAGGCACTGCCTCTTCATTGTGCCTCAGGCAGATCCATTCAAACACCTGCCAAAACACTGAGAACAGGCCACTTTACTACTGCACTCAGTCTTGCAAGGTTCAAAAGGTTTAAAGAGAGCAGTGATGCAAGGGAAAACATCTTTAAATAAATAGGTGGAAATTCAATGCTAGAATGTTACAGCAAGTAATGAAATGGAATCTGAAAATATCGTAATTGCATACAATTTTTGACCCAAGTGTATTTTACCAAAAACATAACAAGAAAAATATTGGCCAGGCACAGTGGCTCATACCTCTAATTTCAGCAATTTGGGAGGCCAAGGCAGGCAGATCACTTGAAACCAGGAGTTCAAGACCAACCTGGCCAACATGGTGAAACCCCATATCTACTAAAAATACACACACACCAAAAAAAAAAAAAAAAAATTGCTGGAAATTGTGGTGCCTGTCAGTAATTCCAGCTACTCTGGAGGCTGAGGCAGGAGAACAAGTTGAACCCAGGAGGTGGAGGCTGCAGTGAGCTGAGATCAAGCCACTGCACTCCAGCCTGGGCAAGACAGTGAGTGAGACTCCATCTTTAAAAAAAAAAAAAAAAAAAAAAAAAAAAAAAAAAAAAAAAAACAGAAAAAAAATTTGCATATAGAGGGGTATACACATACATAGTGTGTACGTGTGTATGTGTATGTTTGCATAGAAAAAGAGTGAGCTATAGAAGTGAATATTTACACCTATCTTGTTATCCATCCAACTTTTCATTCATATCTCCTGTTCATCCATCGTTCATCCTCTATTTCATCAAATATTCTCTATCATCAATAATCAATATTTTATATAAAACTTAAGTATCTTTTCTGTTACCTCTCTGTCCCTCAATCCAGCATCACTTGTTACTAAATATTTATTAATATCCTAAATTATATATATATTATTTATGTGTCTTTTATATTATCTAGCTAAACTACCTATCTATCCTATTTATCCATTTATCAATTATCTATTATCAATAAGCTATATTCATCGCTGGCATCTAAACATATTTTCTATCATTTCTTCATGTATCCATTCATCATGTATATCTATTACTTTCTTCAAATATCTATATTTCATATCTATTATTGAAATAGCATTTCCACTGTCTATCCATCCATCCAACATCTGTCTCTCCCATTTATGTACCCATCTATCATCCAAATTATATACATCGATTATCAATTATCTATATTTTATATCTATTATTTAAATATATCTTCTATTATCCATCTATCCATCATCTATCAATCTCACCTATCTATCATCTATCAATCTTATCTATCTGGCGTATCCATCTACAGAAACATACACAAACATCTGAGTAGTACTGACTGTCCACAGATTGTAAATTTCAAGGAGAAAGAGAAGGAGAAGAGTAAAAACCTGAGGCATATTTCCAAGATACCCTCTTCCCAGTATTCTACCCACATTTTCCAGAATGGGACTAGATGGTGTGGTTCTGTGAGACAGAGAAGGCTGAGTGTTTACTGCAAGTTAGTCTGTTAACAGAAAAGAAAAGAGAAAAGCAAGTAGGCAGTGTACTTTGAAGTCATTCCCCAGGGCCTATGGAAGCTGTCAATTTAGGTTACGTATTTTATTTGCAAAATTCCATTCAATATCTCTATTAATTGGCATTAATATTATTCTTGTTTGTATATGTAACTGTGCCACTTTCAAGGGGAGTTGATGCTTATGAGAGGAGGTGCCATCTGGGCTTCCTGGGTAGAGTAGGGGCTCAGAAAGCTGTGAAACTCACTTATTTCCTGCATCAGGACATACTTTGGTCTTGGATGAATAATATTGAAGATATATGTTTAAAATATTCCTAACATCAGAATTTGTACATGTGTTTTCTTCCCCAAGGAAGCTAGAAACAGTGAAAATGTTGTTGTAAGCTTCCCTGTGTCCTCTCTCCCTTCCCCATCCCCTGAAACTAAAAGGAATATTAAAAGCCTGTTTTTCTGTGACAAGCAGAGGTTATCTATTCTCCCAATTCCAATTATTTGGAAACACAATTTGTAAAATCCTGTGAGATACTGACTCCTTTGCCTTGACTCTGCAGGGTCATAAAGTAGATAAAACAAGTGGCAGTTCTGGTTTTCTTCAAGATCTGAGACACGTTAATTGTCTTTGTTTCTCGCTCTGGTAACATCTTCCGTCCACACGTATTTCCCGCCTTAAAGAGTTTAAAAGGTGATTGAAAAATCTAACACTGGCTACCCGCTTGGGAGCCCTTCCATGCTGTGGAAGCTTAGTACTGTTACTCTGCTTAATAAAGCCTACAACCTCTTTCTCTCAGTCCTATCTGTATCTCTCTCTCACCACAGGCTGCCGCCACACCAACACTTTGGCATGGCTAAGACAAGACCCTTAGGCATTACACTTATAGAAGGGAACCCTTATGACTTTATTGACAATTCTATGACATCCCTCTGCTACTGAGTCTATGAAGGAGAAAGTATTGTCTTTTTCAACATAACTCTAAGTTGTATATAACAGGACAATTTTCAGTAATTTTGTTCATTTTCTGAAAGAAATACGAGGCAAACTATCATATGCCTTGGTTATCCATCCGTTATTTCAGGGTGTAATGATTGCTTTTCTTTGAAGATAAAATTTTTGTAACCCTGAGACATGATGGAAAATTTATTCATTTTTCTAATTCATTTTTCTAAATTAATGTATTTTTCTACAGGTTTTGATATTTTTCCAAAGTAGTTTGATGTTTAGGATCAATAAAATTATGCCAGCATCTTGACACATGCATTGATGAAACCTGAAAATATACACTGTAAATTTTATAATGTATTTTTAAAATACCGTACTTACAGAATTGTGCCTAAGTCATAATTTTCATTTCCTTTTTTTAATACTGAAAACCTGCTTTCACTAATTTGCTGGCTACCTCAGTGGACTGCCTTCATAGCAATTAATTTGATCTCTGGCTTAATGAAGTCACACATTTTCAACATCGGTTTTCTTCAAAACTCAACTGCTTTTTTTTTCTGTTTAATATGTATTGAGAATCACAGAAACAATTACTTTCCTGTATTTTACTGAGGTTTATTTTTCCATCTTTTATTTTATTTTTGGAGAATTATTCACACAATAGAAGAATTATGAAGGAAAGTGCCCTAAAAAATAAATAAATAAAATACTGCAGACTTATGGGCACATTTGATAGGGTAATCACAGATTAACATTTTCAGACAGATATGATAAACTTGGAATCTATTGGGAATATCAACCACTTTAAAATTTTTCACTTTCTGTTTTGGAAAGAGCATATGAGAAGTAGATAACTACAGGTATTTGGCATTTCCAAGATTTTTGTCCTGGTGTCTCACATGTCTCTCATTCCATGATTTAAGCACGGGAAAGGAGGGATTGTGAGTAGGGTTTAATTGTAATCGGCAGCAGACAAGCTCTGAGGCTCTGCAGTCTTGACCTTGAAGATTACTCAGTCTTTATGATTCCAACAAAATGCTGGAGGTGTTACTGGACCCATCTAGGGGTTCCTTGCCTGGCACAGTAAGGGCAAACATTCACACTGAGGTTTTGAAGCAGCGGAAAGGAGGGTGTTTATATTTGCAGGACACCAAGCAAAGAGAATTGGGCAGTTCTCACTGAAGACCTAACCTCCCAGTGGCTTGCAAGTAATGGTTTTTAAAGGCAGTAGTACATTTCAGGAATGGAGAAGCCACAGGTAACATTGTAAATGAATACGTGGAGATCACACATTGGTTTTAATGGGAATAATATTCAAAATCCTGAGGAAATTGGACACTCAAACAAAGGATTCTTAGCAAAGCCATTTTATTTCTGCACAGAGGGGTGCTTCTCCTTGGCCAGTAGCCATGAGAGCACACCTGAATAAAGGGGCACAAGAGACATCATTCCTGGTGCAAGTCATGTGAGGCCTCTGAGTCTAAGCCTACACGTATACATCCAGATGACCTGAAGCAACTGAAGAATTACAAAAGAAGTGAAAATGGCCCATTCCTGTTTAACTGATAACATTATCTTGTGAAATTCCTTCTCCTGGCTCAGGAGCTCCCCCACTGTGCACCTTGTGACCCCCACCCCTTCCTGCAAGAGAGCAAACACCCTTTGACTATAATTTTGCACTACCTACCCAAATCCTATAAAACTGCCCCACGCATAACTCTCTTTGCCGACTCCTTTTCAGACTCAGCCTGCCTGCACCCAGGTGAAAAAAAACAGCTTTATTGCTCACGCAAAGGCTGTTTAATTGTTCTTTTCACACAGATGTGTGTGACAAGTCCTGCCCCGTATGTACCCTTTCCCCATTGGCCAGGGTCGGGTCATACTCTCTAAACTAATCCTGGTTGGCTAAACATCTGAACTTTTTTTTTTCTTTTTAAATAAGTTGGGCACATAAAGGAGAGAGGGGGGAGAAACAGTGTCTGTAATGAGCTAGACAGCTAGTCTTGTTTCTAAATAGTGAAAGGAATGTGAGCTGGCAACGCCTGGTACTGCGGCATGTCTGGGCATGTAAAAAAGGGAGAAAGGAAGAAAAAAGAGAGAAAAAGGAAAAAGGGATATAGGGGGGATGCTATAAATTAAACAATAAAGGATTGATCAGGCTATTTAAAGAGAAACCTCCTCATATCCCACAGTTTGAATTAAAAAGGCAGGATATTTTGAAGTGGGCCACCCAAAAATGACAGCTGGGTTGAAATATTTTCTGATTTCTGATTGGTTAAGGAGGGAAAGTTTTATCTAAAAACTTGCCTTCAGCAGAAAAGAATGTTAACTCTGGTCTGTGGGTGTGACTTCCTCCAATCTCATCAGGAAGAAATTTAAAACAAAGAATACTGGCAAGAGTTAAGTCCTTAGTTCTCCCATATCTGATGGGGGTTTACATGCTAGTGGATCCATTTGGTGGGAATTCATTGACTTTTCAATGACTAACTGAATGGTTAACAAGCACATTGCCTACTGTTAAGAGGCCCTTTTGAGAAAAGGGTGGCCTGGGTTAAAACATCCTCTCAGCTACTAGTTGGTACAGTTACCTTTTCATCCTACATACCCATAAAAGAAAAGCTTATTTTCCACTTAACCTGTGAACTGCCAGCAGATATCATAAAAGGAGAGTTTACCTGACTGCTATAGTCCTCTTCTCTCTCCTGTGGCAATCATCCTATCCAGAAAAAAAAAAAAAAAAAAAAAAAAGTCTCCTTACCTAAATCCAAATTTTCTTTTCACGTACACCAACATTTCCTTTTTTTTTTTTTTTTTTGTGACAGAGTTTCAGTCTGTCACTCAGGCTGGAGTTCAGTAGCATGATCTCAGCTCACTGCAACCTCTGCCTCCCAGGTTCAAGCAATTTTCCTGCCTCAGCGTCGTGAGTAGCTGGGACTACAGGTGCCCATCACCATGCCTGGCCAACTTTATGTATTTTTAGTAGATACTTGGTTTGCCATGTTTGCAAGGCTGGTCTTGAACTCCTGACCTCAAGTGGTCTGTCCACCTTGGCCTCCCAAAGTGCTGAGATTACGGCGTGAGCCACTGTGCCCAGCCCATATGCCAAAATTCAAGTAAGGAGAACAAGGGCTATCCTGATCTCAGAATTTGTTCAGGAAATATAACAAAAATCAATGGCTTTTTTTTGAATCTCTGAAGATATTTTTATTGATGATATAATTGTGGATGAAAAGAAAAAAACGGACGTTGAAATTAAACATACCTGGCTTATTTCATTGCCCCCTTTTAAACTGGTCCTGTTGTTGTAACTGAGCTAGTTATAGAGAAATGCCACACTTTGAGACTAATTTAGCAGTCCTTTATTTGCTGATGTACCCCACCCAGAATGGATATCAGGCTGAGCTGGAGGTCTTGTCATTGCAGCTGAGGTTTAGCAACCAGGAGTGGTGGTGTAACAGTTAAATTGACCCTGTCTGGGTGTTTTTGGAACATAGGATGCTGAACACAGTTTCAACATCAAATCCAGCGATATAAAGCCTTAATCCCCATGACATGCCATAATGCCATTGAGCTAAATTGGGGTTATGGATGGTTATAGTAAGAAGATTGCAATTTCCCCTTGCACACAGTTTAGGATGGGAAGCATGAGCTATGGAAAAGGTTGAAGGTCGGATTGATCCCCCAGAGTAGGTGGCCAAAGTTATACATGTCTAGTCAGGGCAGAAAAATTGGTAAGAATCTTGACACCTAGAGTCAGGGTGATTTCCAGGACAGAAGTAAAGTTCAACGTTCTGGAGTCCTTTTTCTGCACCTTTGGAGCTCCCACATCCAGTCTAGCCTCTGGAGTGTCCAAACTCTGCAGCAAGGTCGATGTTCCCTGCTCCTATGATTGGCAGATTGTGTTGCTCTTCGAACGTATGAGCAGGCTCTGGAAACAGAGCACATAAATCGACTGCCAAAGAGACTTCCTTGTAGGTCCCCGACTTCCAGGTGGTGTTTGCTAACACACTTCCTGTCATGAAAGAAGTCAGGAATAAAGAGTAGGAAGAAGCAGAGGGCACGACAGGCAGAAACAAACAAAAGAGAAAAAGAATTAATCTACTGGCTTCACTTGACTTAGGTGCAGTTGTAAGGGGCCTCTCCCAGTCTTGGGGACCCATGTTTCTTGCTGGGTTTTGTTAGTCTTCTTGATGCAAGAGTGATGTATCCAAGCAGGAATGTTATCTACTTTTAGAGCTCTTGGTGTGGTGAGGATGACAGTATCAGGTCCTTTTCAGGCAGGAGTAAGTCCTTCTTTCTGGAACTTTTTAACATACACCAGGTCACCTGGCTGGAAAGAGTGGCAGAGCCCCTTGTGGTCAGGAACTGGATTGGGATGTGCTCCTCAGACATGTGGCTGGATAAGGTCTTGTACCTGTTGCAGAGACTGCTGGTACTGTAACAAATTAGCTTGTGAGATTTCTGCTAAATGGGTATCTCTTAGTTTGGACAAAGTAGTAGGAGCCCTCCCAGACATGATTTCAAAAGGTGAAAACCTAGCCTGGTAAGGGGTGCATCTTACTTTAAGAAGGTCTAGAGAAAGGAGTTTTACCCAATTCTCACTGGTCTCTAGGATTAATATTGTAAGATTACTTTTTAGGATGCAGTTCATGCATTCTACCTGCCTAGAGCTCTGGGGTTGATAGGCACAATGGAGTTTCCATTGAATGTTTAATGTCTCACTAACTGATTGAGCTACAGATGAGGTGAAGGCTGGTCCATTATCAGACCCTATGGCAGCAGGCAGCCCATGTCAAGGAATGATTTCATTGAGTAATAGCTTAACTGCCATGGTGGCAGTCTCGTTTTTGGTGGCAAATGCCTCGGTCCATCTGGAAAAGGTGTCTACTAGCACCAGGAGGTATTTATACACTTCCCGGTGTGGTTTTATCTCTGTAAAGTCAATTCCCACCTTTCTCCTGGTGAGTCTCCCCAGAGGCGGTGGCCTGGGCTGGGTTTAGGACCTTCCTTGGCATTTACCTGAGCACAACCTATACACCAGAGGGCTGCTTGGTTAGCTAAGCCCTGAAGGTGGAGGATCTTGAAATGGCTCTTTAGAAGCTGGGCCAGTTTTATTGCTCTCAAATGTGTGGTAGAATGCAGATGACGGATTAAAGTTTCCCCGAGGACTTGGGGCATGAAGATTCTGGGATCAGGAAGAATTCACCAACCTTCCTGATTTTTACTGGCCTGAAGATCTGAAGCCTCTTTTTCCTCCTCTAGGGAGTATTCTGGGTGGTCTCGAAAGTCAGGCTGCCGAAAGGATATAGAGGGCAGCAGAGTCAAAGGCATGACTGGAAACTGAGCTGTCTTTTTAGCTGCAGAATCTGCTCTTTGGTTACCACAAGCAACGACCATATCTTCTTTTTGTTGTCCTTCGCAGTGAATTACAGCCACCTGTTGAGGGAACCAAACAGCTTCAAGCGAGGCCAAAATTTCTTCTTTATTTTTGATAGTTTTTCCTTCTGAGGTGAGTAGCCCATGCTCCTGATAGATGGCTCTGTGTACATGCACAGTAGCAAACGTGTATCTGCTGTCAGTGTAGATGTTAATGCATTTATTTTTACCCTATCGGAGGCTTGAGTGAGGGCAACTAATCAGCCCTCTTTTCCAAGTTGCCTGCCAGCAGCACCTGGGACCACAGTATATCTGTTTCCATAGTAATGGCTGGAGCAGCCTTTCATACTCCTTGTTTGAGGAAGCTGCTACTCTCTGTAAATGTGGTGGTGTCTGCCCCCTTTAAAGGCACATCTTGGAGATCAGGTTAGCCAATTTCTATAGTCACTAACAGTTCCTCACAGTCATGGATAGGTGTGGTAAGGTCTGGATCAGGGAGCAAGGTAGATGGATTTAAACACCTTGTGGGAGAGAAAGTTAAACGAGGCTGATCTAACAGTAAATTTTGATACTGCAGGATGCAAGTGTTCGACATCTATTTGGCAGAAGCACTTTGTAGCAATGTCTCTATGGCACGAGGAGCCATAAGGGTTAAATTTTTACCTAGAGTCAGTTTATCAGACTCCTGAACCAGGCTTGCTGGGGCTGCTATGGCTCGCAGACATCTTGGCCACCTGGAGGCCACAGGGTCCAGTTTCTTAGACAAATAGGCCACTGGGCATCACCATGGCCCCAAAGTTTGAGTGAGTACCCGTCTAGTGACTCCCTGGCTTTCATGAACAAAAAGGTGAAATGGTTTTGAGATTATTTGGGAGGGCTAGAGCAGGGTCCTCAGTTAATGGTTTTTTCCAGTATTGAAAAGCCTGTTCCTCTGTGTAAGTCCAAGCTAGCAGGTCATTTTCTCCTATAACAGAGTTTAGGGGCTTGGTGATTTCCGCAAACCCTGATATCCATAGATGACAGTATCCTACAGACCCCAGGAATTCATGTACCTGTCTCTTGGTGATGGGAGTGGGGATCCACAGGATGGTTTCCTTTTGAGCACTGGTGAGTGCCCTTTTTCCCTTGTCCATCTCATACCCCAGATAGGAAACCCTGGGGAGATAAAGCTTGGACTTCTTAGCTGAAACCCAGTACCCAAGTTTCTGGAGAAGGCAAAGCAGGTCTCGAGTATATTGCAGGCGGCTGTCAGTAGTTTTAGCAGCTAATAAAAGGTCATCCACGTACTGGAGAAAAGTGCAGTTAGGGTGACTGGCTCGGAATGGTATGAGATCTTGTTGGAGGGCTTCTCCAAAAAGTGTGGGGGAATTTTTAAAACCCTGGGGTAGCTGAGTCCAGGTTAATTGAGTGGTGTCTCCCAAGCCAGGATCTGTCCATTCAAAAGCAAAGATAGGTTGGCATTTGGGGACCAGAGAAATAGCAAAGAAAGCCTCTTTTAAGTCCAGGACAGCACATACTGTATGTTCTGGCAGAAGCAGGCTGAATAAAGTATAAGGGTTAGGGACAGTTGGATGGACAGTGACTGTCCACTTGTTAACTTCCTGCAAGTCCTGTACAGGCTGGTAATTATTTGTTCCAGGTTTCTGGACCGACAAAAATGGAGTATTCCAGGCAAACTAACACGCTGTGAGTATACCAGCTTGTAATAGCCCCTGAATATGGGGATTGATTCCCTCTCTAGCCCGCTGACTCATAGGATAGTTTTTTTTACCTGGACTGGCAGGGCAGTGACCAGGAGTTCTACAACTAACAGTGGATGACGCTTTGCTAGTCCTGGGGATTTTGACTCGGCCCAGACTCAAGGAAACACAATCTGTAGATACAATAGGAGAGGATTAGCTTTATTCTCCAGCGGTCATAATCAGGAGGCTGTAGGCAGAGAGGCCACAGGGGATGTAGTCAAAGAAACGAGGCAAGATTTTGGTGGAGCAGGAGGGTTATGGGGTGGTGGAAATGCGTGAGAAAAACTTTCCTCTTCTTCAGAAAAAGGCAGTACAGGAGGAGCTGAGGGGGCTGAGGGTCAGAATGACAGTGAGGCCTGGCTCAAAAGGACCTTGGAGGTAGGATTATGAACAGCACATGAGTGGAGCCAAGGGGAAGGGCCCCAGACCAAGCTCAGCCATTGATCAATGTAGGGAAACTGATCAGGGTGACTGGGAGTTCCAGCAACGAACTGCCACACACATTCAGTGACCCTTCCGGGGGCCACCCGGTTCCAAACTGTAGCTGTTCTACTTCACAGAGTGTCCAGAATTTGCCTTTTTTAAGGCAAACCCCATAATCCTCTGAGAAGCCCAGGGAGAAATTTTGTAACATACATTGGAGAGGGCTCCAATCTCTATGAGGCCAGGAAGAAGAGCTTCCCATTCTGGAAGCAATTTAACAAGGATTGAGCAGAAATATTAAATCCAGCACGGACAGAGAAATTCACTCTCTGGGGGCCTGTAGTATCAGAAGAACAGAAATATTACGACCAGAAGAAGTAGGAAAGCAACTATAGCCAACACTTCTTGCCACATAAGCTCTTTCTCTTTAGGTGTTGAGATCTAGGGAGAGGACAAGGGGTGGGTCTGAGGCCTGTGGGACCTACATGTTCCCTCCTTCCTTTTTGACTTATAGCCTGAATATTTTTGGTGTCTTCATGACTCAAAGGCAAAAAGTTCAAACTTGGCTTTTTCTTTTAAGGGTTTTAGGAGGGTGAGCAGAGCCAAGTCTTGGAGGTGCTGGGCTTGCTGTGACACAGGAAAATGAGATGTACGGGTTAAGGGATGGGGATGAGTAGGAAAGGGGCCACTTGGATCTTTCCTAAGGTAGGAGAGTAGCTACAGAGGGATAGAATAAGAGTCCAGATGGAATAAGGCAGTACAGGCGTAGGTTTCTCTGCACAGTGCCTTATCCAAGGGCATGGGAAAAGTTACAGGATGACAGAAAAGGTGAGCAAGGAAATCTGCAGGGTGGCTATTTTGAATCCCCCACTGATCTAAGGAGGAGGTGTTTCAGTCACTGGGGTTTGGGGTATGGCAATCCAAATGCCAGCAACCTTTATGGTGCCAGAAATCCCAAACGAGAGACTGTTTCCCATACACCTCCCCATAACAACACCTGATTTTTTTCTGACAGAAAAGACAGGACTGGGATGGCCAGCCCAAATGACTAATGAAAGATTTGAACTCCTGGGATAGAAAATCTGTACTAAGGACCTTCAAGAAGTCCTTGCCCAGTCATCTTGGGCAGTACTGAAGACCTGACATGTGAAACTTAGGCAAACACCAGACAGGAGAATAGACACTGGGGTATATAAACAGTTATGAAAGTTTTTATAGACAGACAAGATGAGGGGCTTCTGTGATGTGATCAGTCAGATGCCTGCCTGGCCACTCCCCTTGCAGGGACTTAGGCTCCTCTTGACATTGGCAGGCCAGTATAAACCCCCAGCTCAGGTCGAGCTATGCCCTTTGCTACCCTAAGCCTTATGAGGTCACCTGGAACCGCAGGTGAGGGCCCACTCAAACTCTGTAGCTTTTGCCATGGAGCTACAAACTTGAAATTCAAGCAAAAGCCCTTGAACTCCACATTCACTCACTCACTCCTTCAGAGTTTATTATAATTTTTTATACCCATTTAAACAGAGGTCTCCTTGAGACCTGAATGAGAGAAGAAGAAGAGACAGAGAGGGAGTGTGAGAGTCTTAACAGAGAAGCCTGACAGAAACCAGGACTTTGCCCTCCAGTGTCCTGGAGTGTGGACAGAGTCTGAGGGAGGGCCCTCAATAGGGCCATTTCCCTCCCAGAGAAACAGAGTCAGATCTGACTTACCTTCCCAGGACCAGAGACTGAGGACTCAGGAGTTGAATTTGGTGGGCACACACCAGCAGTCGATCCGTTCCCCCTCCGGAATACGGTGGCCTATGGTGCCTTGGAAAGTCTTCAGGTGGCACCTCCCCTATAAGACCACTGTCTGTCCAGGGGAGCCTGGAATGAATTCAGTACTCATCTGATGGCAAATAAATCTCGCCGGGACTTCCAAATGTTGTAACTGAGCGAGTTGTAGAGAAACGCCACACTTTGAGACTAATTTAGCAGTCCTTTATTTGCTGGTGACCGAGAGACGGCTAGTGCTCAAAATTCTCTCTGCCCCAAAGAAGGGGCTAGATTTTCTTTTATACTTTGGTTTAGAAAGGGAAGGGGGAGCCTAGCTGAAGCAATCTTACAGAAGCACAACAGACAAAAAAAGTTAAAAAGATGAACGGTTACGGGCAAACAAACAGTTCCAGGTGCAGGGGCTTTAAATCTATCACAAGGTGATAGATGTGGGGGCTTTGGGCGCTATCAACTGGACACAAACACTGGGGCTTTGAGTACTATCAACCAGGTGAATTCCTGGGAACTGTGGATATAGCTTGCCACAGTATCTTATCAGTAATTGCATTCCTGGATGTGCTGGGAGTCAGCTTGCACAAGTTAAGTCTTTGAGGAAGGGGGTGGGTAAGGGGCTGCAAGTGAAGGAGCCAAAATGGAGTCTGTCCACTTCTCTCAGCTAAGGGAGAGTCAATTCAGGTTAAAACAAGGTAGGATATCACACTGTGACCTTAAATACAGGCAAGTTACTTGCAAGTGACTTATGTCCACTAAGCCCCTCTTTACTCACTGGAGGGAGGAAAATTCTTAAAGGAGAATGACTTCAAATGCCATTTAAAACTAATATTTTGGGATGTCCATGGGAAAAAAAAAAAAAAAAAAGCTTAGCCACACAAAAGACTAATAATGGAATGGAAAAATTGTTCACCTGCCCTCAGGCCAAGTTCTCTCACCACGTTAATCATTTCTCATCATTTTTTCTTTAAGTCTTCTTGAGCCAAGATGATACTTCCAACATCTTTACAAACATTAAGATATATTTATTTACTCCAACATAACAATGACAAATAATACTTGCTCATAATATCATAACTTTTATAATTCTGCATTTTTTGAAAGATTGAATCTAAAAGTAATTTTTTCTATGTTTATTTCTTGAACCATTACATTTGGACTGTAGGATATAACATCTTACTCTTAAGTGATTAGCAAAGTAAGCATTATATATTTTCCTTGATATCCTCTCTTTCCGTCCTTAATTTACATTGGCTTTTCCATTCATTAATTAATTAACGTTTGAAACTGATGTTTTTTAATCCGTAAAAATAATGACTTACTATTGGTTTCCAATAAAGTTAATTCTGAAAATCAAAAACCGATCAATAGAATTGAGAATAATCCTTGTGTGGATATTTACCAGTGGACCCCAGAGAGTATGAATGAATCTACAGAAACCCATGTGATTTGGTCCCACGATATTCAACATGAACTGCTTTAAGAAGAGTTCATGTATCGGGAGAGTCATATCCTTCTTTGTTAAAGTCTAGCACATTACTTGAAAACATTGCATGATTGTGATTTTCCCTAGAGTTCACAACTACTCTTCTATTTCTTGTTGCAAGAAGAGACGTCTATTCTTCCTCTCTTGTCCCAATAAGAGTTCCTTGTTGACACTCAACCTTCTTTGAATAGTCTTTTTACATTTTTCTTCTCAGTATGTCTCTCAGCAGGCTTCTCTCTTTCTTTGAGTCACTGGATAAAATGATGGGAAAATATAAGTTTGTCATGCTATCACATTTTCATATCTTTTCTGTAGGTGATATTTCAGGCACACTTCAAATATTTTCTGGACTATTCAAGATATTGGTGAATAATCTGATTCACGTATGTTTAAATGACCAATGCAACCTAAAGTATAATTTCAATATCTCATTATATTTGAAAATTCCAGACCAGATGCAGTGGCTCACATCTGTAGTCCCAACATTTTGGGATGGATTGCTTGAGCTCAGGATTTCAAGACCAGCCTGGGCAGCACAGTGAGAGCCCACCTATACAATAAAATAAAAGAATTAGCTTGGCAAGGTGGTGCACACCGATAGTCCCAGCTACTCAGGAAGCTAAGATGAGAAGATCACTAGAGCCTGGGATGTAGAGGTTGCAGTGAACCAAGAGCAAGCCATTGCACTTCAGCCTGGGCAACAGAATGAGACCCTGTCTCAAAACAAACAAAAACAATCTCACTTTCCATTCATCTGTCAAACTTTATCAAGTTTGCAAAGATATTTGAAGAAGGATGTCATACTCACTTACAGAATTTTTTTTTTTTTTTCCTTGGGGCATTGTTGCTTTTATAGGACTTATTGCAACACCCACATCTCTGGCTTCTAGCTTCTGACTATACTTCTGGTTCTATTTTTCCTGTAGTGTCACATTCTCAGAAGGGAGAAACTTTGTCAGTGTCCCATCTGGGTGATCAAGGCTGTCATCTTTCAGAGCACACTTGGCCAAAAGAAATTGTCAATCATTCTCTGCTGCCCAACAACACCAGATGGCCAAGCCTGTGTTCTTGCAGTCTCACCTCTTTATTCACCCTTCACTAAACTTGCAGACAACCTAGTATCATTCACCTTCTTCAAAGAAGAGTCAGCCTATAGTCTCTCTATTCTGTGACCCCCAGATTCACTGAGAAAGTCTCTTGATGCTATGCTCCAAATGTTTGTGTTTTTCCAGAATAACATCTTGAGTCCTAACTTCCAAGGTGATGGTATTAGGAGATGGAAGGTGAAGAGAGTGGAGCCCACCTGAATGGAATTAGTGCTGTTATAAAAGGGACCCAGTAGATCTTCTTCACCTCTTTCACTGTGTGAGAATACAGCTAGAAGATACTGTCTATGGACATAAGTCCTCACCGGACCTAAGTCCCCACGGGACACTAAATCTACCACGTTTTGATCTTGGACTTCCAGCTTTCAGAAGAGTATGCAATCAATTTATCCTTTTTAGAAGCTACGCAGTCTATGGTATTTTCATTATTGCAGCCCAAACTGGATGAGACACTTGACGTCCCTTCAATCAATTTCACGTGGAATCTCCTTGATACTCTCCTAACAGAAGAGAAATGCACAGAACTTGAAAATGTCCCGCAAAGTAGCCCTCACCAGCTCTCAGTTATTTTGCTGAATACTAAGCTTATCCTTACATATGTTGAAGATAGGAGATGAGCTTGGGGGTCAAGATTTCTGCCTAGATCATCTAGTAGGGGTCAAGATTTCTGCCTAGATCATCTAGTACTGAGAGGGAAAAAAGGAAGAAACCCATTAAGCAGCCAGTTAGAGTTGTTCCAAGGTTAAATGGTTGAATTCTTTTAAACAAAAGAATAGCCTGCAGGCACACATAAGGGAACTTACACAGGGGAGCTTGACTGAGACATGCCCACAGCCATGCAGATAAGAAAGTCTATATAGCTGATTTGACTAGACTTGCCTGCAATGGAAAATTCCATCCCCTGACACAGGCATAGTAAGGAGAACAAAACAATATGGAGTAACTCAAGCTAAAGGCCTGTGGGTGCACTAGGAGGATGGGGTGGAGCTACCAGAACTTCACACCTTATGCAAATGAAACACTCATCCCTCAACGATTTCTTATAAAAGGCTCTATATTCAACTGTGAAATTGCAACCCTTTTTTGGGATGCCTCTCTGCGGCATAGGGCTTTCTTTCCTTTATTAAACTCCTGAGCTAACCTCATCCTTGTCATGTCTATATCCTTGATTCCTGAAGGATATCTCATTTATTGTTAACAGTTTGCATCTATGCCTATGACTATGTTTATTGTGAAAATATGTATAATTTAAAAGCTATGGCACTCCCCCACAAGAGCACTTTAAGCCATGAGAGAGATGTGACTGTCATCTGAGTCACATATGGTAGCAACTTCTGTTCTCAGATTATAGATTAACTCACTTTTTAATTCTCCGTGTTCTGTAAAAACACTAGGGAGAATTAAGCAACATCAGGCTGAGTGCAGTGGCATGACCTCAGCTCACTGCAAGCTTCTCCTCCCAGGTCCACACCATTCTCCTGCCTCAGCCTCCCAAGTAGCTTGGACTACAGGCACCCACAACCATGCCTGGCTATTTTTTTTTTTTTTTTCAGTAGATTTTTAACATGGTTTCACCATGTTAGCCAGGATGGTCTTGCTCTCCTGACCTTGTGATCTGCCCATCTCAGCCTCCAGATTACAGGCATGAGCCACCATGCCAGGCCCCTGTCTGCCCTTCTTAATTAATGATACTTGTGATAGATTAAGCTCCCCTGGGTTGTCCAGCTTCACTGAGAGTAGATAAAGAAAATCCATGACTGTTACAGCCTCTGTTTAAAAAAATTGTTAAATGTACTCTTCCCCCCATAAAAACTGCCTATAACCAATCTAATGGCTGCAACTCTGTGCCAATCTTGTAGGAATGATGTGGTAATCTTGCTAAAAACTCATCTGTCTCTGGCTCTATACATGAAACCTTAACTTCCCTACTCCATAATTTTGGAGTTGGTATGATGGGTGTGAACCATCCATCTTCACACTTGGGTCTTGAATTTAAACTTTGTTTGAATTATACTCTAACCTTTTTGGTTATTTAAAGTTGACACTATCTTTGTATCTGTGACACTTTCATAGGTACCTGAAAGACAAGTCCTAGGTTGTTAAAGATTTTTGTATGTGTGTAGGTAGATCTATGGCTATGTGAGGGATTCTTGAAGGACTGCTCAGTCTGCTGTAACAGATACCATGAACTGGAGGGCTTACAAAAATTATTTATCAGAATTTTGGAAGTCCAAGATCATCAAGATGTCAACCTGGTTTCTGGAGAGAGCTCTCTTCCTGGTTTGTTGACGGTCAGTTTCTCACTCTAAGTCCACATAGTATAGCTGTCCAGTGGGTTCACCTTGCCCACTGCCTAAACAGAGCCAATTTCTCAAGATAGGGGAATTACAGTAGAGAAAGAGTATGTTATGCAGAGCTGGCTGTATGGGAAACTGAAGTTTTATTATTACTGAAATTAGTCTCCCTGAGCATTTGGGGATCAGAGTATTTAAGGATAATTTGGTGGGTAGTGCAGCAGTGAGTCAAGAGTGCTGATTGGTGGGATTGGAGATGAAATCATGGGAAGTCGTGGCCATCCTCTTGTGCTGAGTCATTTCCTGGGTGGGGGCCACAACATCAGGTGAGCCAGTTTATCAGTCTGGGTGGTTCCAGCTGATCAATCAAGTGTAGGCTCTGCAAAATATCTCAAGCATTGGTCTTAGGAGCACTTTAGAGAACGTCAGAATCTTGTAGTTTTCAGCTGAATAGTCGACTCCTAAACCATAATTTGTAATCTTGTGGCTGATTTGTTAGTCCAACAAAGGCAGTCTAGTCCCAAGGGAAAAATAAGCCTTGTTTTGAGAAAGGGCTGTTATCATCTTTGTTTTAAACCGTAAGTCCCTCCCAAAAGTAGTTCAGCCTACACCCAGGAATAAGCAACAACAGCTTGGAGGTTGAAAGCAAGATGGAGTTAAGTCAGATTCAGAGACAGGACTAGCTGGATTTCCTATGCCGACTAAGAATTCCTAAGCCTAGCTGGGGAAGGTGACCACAACCACCTTTAAACCCAGGGTTTGTAACTCAGCTCACACCTGACCAATCAGGTAGTAAAGAGAGCTCACTAAATATCAATCAGGCTAAAAACAGGAGTTAAAGAAATGGTCAAATCATCTATCATCTGAGAGCACAGGGGGAGGGACAATGATTGGGATATAAACCCCAGGCATTTGAGCTGGGATTGGGAACCCCCTTTGGGTCCCCTCCCATTGTATGGGAGCTCTGTTTTCACTCTATTAAATCTTACGGTTGCACACTCTTCTGTTCTGTGTTTGCTCCAGCTCAAGCTGAGTTTTCGCTCATTGTCCACCACTGCTGTACACCACCATCATAGACCTGCCACTGACTTCCACCCCTCCAGATCTGGCAGGGTGTCTGCTGCATTTCTGATCCAATGAGGCCCCTATTGCTGTTCCCGTTCAAGCTAGAGGCTTGCTATTGTTCCTGCATGGCTAGGTGCCCAGGGTCATCCTAATAGAGCTGAACACTAGTCACCAGTTTCCACAGTTCTCTTCCATGTCCCATGGCTTGTAGTAGAGGTATAACACTCACCGTGTGGCCCAAAGTTCCATTCCTTGGAACCTGAGAGGCCAAGAAACCCAGGTCAGAGAATAAAAGTCTGGCTGCAATCTTGGGAGCAGCTGCCACCATCTTGGGAGCAGCCCACCACCATCTTGGGAGCTCTAAGAACAAAGACCTACCTATAACAAGATGTCTTTCACTCTCAGTCATAATTTTGCAAAGGTGGTTTCAAAGGCAGAGAGAAAAAAAAAGAGCACTGGGCTGGTCATCTTCTCATAAAAACATTGATCCCATCATGGGAGACCCACTTTCAGGATGTCATCTAAAACTGATTACCTTCTAATGCCCCATTTCCAAATACCAACCCACTGGGGGCTAGGGTTTCAGCATATGGTGTGTGACTGTGATGGGACACAGACATTTAGTCTATGGCACCTCCTTAACTGTAAACAGCTTACATCATTTTCCATGTCAATGTCTATGTCTATGTTTATAACCATGCCTGTTCATATTATAGAAGCCAAGGAAAAACTTGCCCTTTGCTCTCTGAAGGTTCGCTACAAATCACCTGATGAAAGGTAGATTAATAACGTTCCACAACCTAACTGCCCTGTGGGATCTTTTTTCCTATTGCCCAGAGAGAACTAAATGATCAAGACAAGGTAAGTGCAATAGAGGAAGAGTTTAATTCATGCATACACAGACAAACAAGAGACCAGAGTTTTATTATTATTCAAATCAGTCTTCTCAAAAATTTGGAGATCAGGGTTTTTCAAAGATAGTTTGGTGGGCAGGGGGCCCAGGAGTGGGAAGTGCCCACTGGTTGTGTCAGAGATGAAATCATAGGGAGTTGAAGCTGTCCTCTTGCCCTGCATCAGTTCCTGAGTAGAAGGCAAAGGACCAGTTGGTGAGTCCTGGTACAGCTATTGGTAGTCAGAAATGCAAAAAATCTGAAAAGCTATCTCAAAATGTCAATCCTGGGTTCTACAATAGTGATGTTATCTGAAGGAGTAATTGGGGAAGTTCAAAATCTTATGACCACCTAAATAATGGCTGGTAATTATTTAACTATGCTTATATCATAGTAGAATTCAGACCTTTATCCTCCTGACCTGGTAGGCTTTCCTTAGCTTTATACAGGCAATTTTGTTTTGGAAAATGCTTTTATAATTTAACTTGCAGGCCAGGAGTGGTGGCTGACACCTGTAATCCCAGCACCATGGGAGGCTGAGGCACGAAGATTGCTTGAGTTCAGGAGTTCAAAATTAGCCTGGGCAGCATGGAAAAAACCCATCTCTACTTAAAAAAAAATAAACAAAAAATAAAAAATAAAACAATTAGCCAGCAATGGTGGCTCGTGCCTGTAGTCTAAGCTACTTAAAAGGTTGATGTGGGAGAATAGCTTCAACTCCCAAGCTAGTTGAAGGTTGCAGTGAGCCGAGATCATGCCACTGCACTCCAGCCTGGGTGACAGAGGGAGTCCCTTTCTTAAAAAAATAATAAAGATAATAAAATAAACTATAAACTAAATTTCTCTCAACATTAGCTTTGGCACATGCCCAGGAAAGAGTGAAGATAGCCAACCTGTGAGGCTAGAAGCAAGATGGAGTGAGCTATGTCAGGTTTCTCTTACTGTCATAATTTTGCAAAGGAGGTTTCTATACGAATTTATTAATTTGGATGGAAAAGTACAAAATTTCTTAAAGAAGTGGCCAGATTATTGATGCTTTTATACCATCCTGGGCTTGGGTCTTACAGCATGTGCAAAAACAGATTATAAAACCTGGTAACTCAGGTTATGGACACCAGACAGGTTGTGGAAGAGGGAGAAGAGCATCTAGCTAGCAAAGGTGGTGGTGGCATGCAGATGAAACCTCACAGGTAGCAGCACTCAGAGAGAATAGATGGTGAATGTTTCTTTCAGATCGGTAATGGTGTTGGATTCTCAGTTCATCTTTCCTAGATTAGACAAACAGGACCTCAGAGAAAACCTGATTGTATCAATGCAGATTTTTCTTTTGGTTTTTGTTGCTGTTGCTGTTGTTGTTGTGGTTGTTTTTGAGACAGAGTCTCACTCTGTCCCCCAAGCTGGAGTGCAGTGGTGCAGTCTTGGCTCACTGCAATCTCTGTCTCTTGGGTTAAAGCAATTATCTTGCTTCAGCCTCCTGATTAGCTGGAATTACTGGCACTGCCACCATGCCCAGCTAATTTTTGTATTTTTAGTAGAGAAAAGCTATCACCATGTTGGGAAGGCTGGTCTCAAACTCCAGACTTCAAGTGATCTGCCTGCTTGGGCCTCCCAAAGTACAGGGATTACAGGTATGAGTCACTGCATCTGGCCTCAGATTTTTTCTACAGATGCAAATCTCCCCCACAAAAGACAGCTTTTGAACAATTCTTGTATTTACTGCACTTCTGACTACCCATACAGAAATATGCAAACGAAATACATTGTAAAAGAAAACAAAATTTCAGAACCCTCTATGTTCATGATGCCAAGGGAAAAGTTAAATCCTGGATACTTAGACACATAGTATGTCTGCAATTTTGCTTTTTAGATTGTAGATTAACTATCTTCCGTATTGATGTTGTTCTGTAAATTCCTACCAGAGACCAGAAACTAGACTTCCCCCTAACAATCCTTGATCGATCTTACAGACTAACTGCCTTCTTTATCATCCTGTACCTAGCTCAGACTAGATGGTGCCCAAGATGTCAGTTACATCTTCAGTGTGGAATGTTGCATACACCTTTCCCAAAAGAAGAACACCACTTTAAGTAACCAGATTGTTTTAACCATGCATCAAGCGATACAGAGAAAGATGATGAAATTCTGTCACACTTTTCTAAACTTTGTCCACATAAGGAATTCAAAACATCTACCCTTTGGAACCCGGATTTCTCTTCTTCAGAATCTTTGATTGGAATGTCATCCATCCTCAGACTTGAATAAACTATCTTGAGACTAGATTCTGACATTTTTTTATTGCGCTTGGTTGACAACATTTTGGGGTAAAATATTTTGATTATTTCAATAGTTATGTTATTATTACATAATAGTAAATTATTATTAAGTATATTTAAATATAAATATCAAAATATTAAAATAAATGTTAATATTTATTACATAAATATTGAAAGAAATTAAAGTATTTTACCCTATAAATGGTTCTTTTTCTAAAACCAGTTTATTGAAGTATGGTTGTCATACAAAAAGCTGTACATATGTATTATACACACTGTGATGTGTTTTAAGATAAGTATATGTCTATGAATCTATTGAATTTAGTTCATAGTTTAATTAAAAAATAAATATATTAACACTGTCTTTGGAAAACTGACAAGTTAACTACAAGATTGGAAATTATGTCTCAGGAGCCAAGTAGCCAGAGGCCACAAGATTCCCAATCTCCCTAGTTCCTCCTATAGATGAAACTACTATTGTAAAACCTAAGATTGGTGAGTGACGTATTTTTCAGACCCTGCATTCTGGTGAACAAGCTGGTGCCAGTCAGATCCATCACCCATACCAAGAAACCGGCTCAAACTAGTCTTGTGACTCCCACACAGAAACTGGAGACAGCAAGAAGAAAGCCAAAATTCCCTATCATTTCAACCCCAACCTGAGCAGTCAGTATTCCCCATTTCCTAGCCACCTGCCCACCTAATTATTATTTTAAAAACCTAGTCTCTGAATGTCCAGCAAGGCTGATTTGAATAATAAACTAATGTCTTCCCTGTGCCTAGCTCTGCATTGATTAAACCCTTCCACTTCTGCTGTATCAGTGAATTGGCTCTGTCTATGTAGCAGGCAAGAAGAATCTATTGGGCAATTACATCATGAAAGAAAATCAAATAATTTTCCAAAGTACAGATACAAAATTATACATTATTTCCCAAGGAAAAATAGAGCTCAATTTCAATCCACAGTAAAGAGTAACCATATGTTATTGACACATACACTCATATAATCTATATGATATATTATGCATATATATGTGTATATATATATATGTGAATAAGGTTCAGAGTGCAAGCAATTTACTGGCAGAAAGTGATAACGTTTCCTTCAGACATCTCCACGGCTACACTAACTGGGAGAATAGATTAACACAATTTTTACATAGTAAATACATTTAGATTCTCAAATTTGGATACCTCGATTACTTCCCACTTAAATCAGAAGAAAGCAGTCATTATGAAAAGTAAGAAGACTGGAATCATAGAGGTCACCACCTCTTTATAAATCATCTAATCAAAACCCAAATGGCAAACAAATAATTGAGACAATTTTTGGAAAAATAAAACTCCAGCCAGCCAAAGAAAGAAAGTGAAGTAAATATCTCATCATGTATGAAAACAAGTCTATAAACGATTCTCAGTGAACTTTGAATCCACTGAAATAAATAGCCATCTGTCCACAATTTTTAAACTTCAGTTACAAAACTGAAAGTACCTATAATGCACCTTTAAATATTTTGATGTCAATTGAGAAAGATGGAAGATTTAACACTTGCTAGTTTCATAGTTTTTGTTTGTTTGTTTGTTTCCCCGGTAGGTGTACAAGATATTCTAATGGTGAAAATGGGCAAATAGTGTTTCAGAATAGGTAATGCCTGGAAGGGTGTTATTTAGACATTACAGTGTATTAAAATTACATGAGTTCTTATGAAATACATATTCCAAAATGCTGTCCTTAAGAGAGTCTAGTTAAGTGGTTATCTGAAAGGGAAATCATATTTTTCAATCACTCAGCTGGTTTATTGCAATGGTCTTTTCCCTTATCTTGAGAAATACTGCACCTGAGGAACCAAAGCCTTACTCTCGACTGTTTTGTTACAAACAGAGAAATAGTTGCATGAACCACTACCACATCATTCATCCACCAAAAGGGTGCATCAAATAAGGGAGGTAAAGTACTAAAATAATGTACATGCTGCCCGTTGAAAGACATGTGATAACAAGAGATATCATAAAAAATTATCACAATCAAATGCTGGATTAACATTTTATGAATTCTGACACCATATCAATAAATGAAATGTAAACTTATACAGTCAATACATACACTCAAATCTAATCGGAAGAGTTTTTAATTTAAGAGAGGTCAACACCTCTATGAAAATACATGTAAAGAAAATCAGAACAAGCCTTGCTTAATATTAATAAATCCTTAATAGTAAGACAAACATCACTAAATGAAAATTGTAAAGCACAAAACCATCAATGCAATATGTCTCTGTTGATGTTACATAACAGGAACAGGGAGGCAGAGGAGTTAAAACCATAGATAGGGTCTTTCATGAGAAAGACTTGACCAGGCTCTGCTAGCTTTAAATGTGGAAGGGAGGCCGAGTGCAGTGACTCACACCAGAGATCCCAGAGCTTTGAGTGGCTGAGATGAGAGAATCCCTTGAGGTAGGGAATTTAAGATGAGTCTCAGCAACACAGCAAGATCTTGTCTCTACAAAAAATTTAAAAGTTAGTCAGATGTGGTGGCACATGCCTATAGGCCCAGCTACTCAAGAGGCTGAGTAGAAGGATCACTTGAGCCCAGGAGGTTGAAGCTACAGTAATCTATGATTGTATTAATACCACTGCACTAAAGCCTGGGTGAAACAGTGAGACTCTGAATCAAAAAAAAAAAAAAAAAAAAAAAAAAAAAAAAAAAAAAAAAAGAAGAAAGTCACTGTAAAAAACTTGCTTGGTTTCTTAACAATAGGAATAGTATAGAAGATAGGCAGAAAATTATTGTTAGGGTAAACAGGAAGAGTAGTCTCTTAGCATGTTACACAATTATATGTTCTCTATTGTTTGCTTTTAAAAATATTTTAAGGTTTTAAAGCCTCTCACAATAATATGACTTTAAAATTATGTAGATTTCTAATTGACTTACTCTCTTTTGGTATCTTATGAGATAAATGCAATTTTTAACAAATTAGCCCATAAAAAAATCTTAGACTGGATTAGTTTCCATGAAGTTGACAGAAAATAATAACATACATTATCACCTAGAGATATATATATATATATATTTATGTATACATTGTATATATTTAGATTGAAATAACTAATTCATTCTCTTCAAATACAATACTAGAAGCAATCTGTTGTGATGGGCAAGAAGATTCATTTTGTTGCTATTTTAAAATGCATATGCTTTAGACCTAGGATTTTTTCAGAGTACAGACTTTCTATTAGGCTAGTTCTCTTCGCATTAACATATCTTGATATTAATAAGAGAAGATGAGCAGTAACTAAAACTAATAAGAGAGATAGACCGCAACTATGAAAAACCAAGAATTATTCTAAGGTTGTTAATTATTATTACCATGCTTAATCATCAAATAAACCTTCTGAAACTGATGTAAAAGAAAAATTGAATCTTATTTTTATCCAAAATGGGAAGAGTCTTTAAAAAAACAAAACTCTGGTTTTCCTACTAGTTAGCCCTAACCCAGAAAATCAGTGTATCTTTCCCAATGAATATTGTTTTTATTTAGGTCCCCATTTCCAGTTTCTTCTTCTGTGAAATGGGATAACAATAAATACCTAGTTCATAGGGTGGAAATGAGAAAGAAATGAGAATGTTTGGAGATGCTTATCATAACACATAGAATTCAGTAAGCAGTCAAAGTATGTTATCTATTATTGTTTTACCATTAAGAATATTTGGTGGCTTAGTGAAATTTTTCAATAGGTGTGTTTTCTTTTTCTGCTTTGAATTTAGTATTTATTTGTTGACCTTGACAATGGAAAATTTTCCTGAATTCTCCAGGTAGTGCCAATGTAATCACATGGGTCCATAAATGTAGTAGATAAAGAAAAGAATGTATCAAAGTTGTGCCAGGTGAAATTCAACCAGCTCTGTGTGTGTGTGTGTGTGTGTGTGTGTGTGTGCGCGCGCACATGTGTGCATGTATGATTTTGTATATTTTTTCCCAGTAGTATAAAATTCACTTCAAATCTGCTATACCAACAGCCATGAGTTATTTCCATAAGCCCTCCCTCTTCTGGGTGGTGAATATTCAACAAAGGAAAGAGGAATACTGAGGAAATGTTTTCTAAAGTTTGAGCTGCAGGTGCTCTAGGAATGTAGATAAAGCACACTCTATACAGGTATGAGTGTGCATGTATTGAGTATATATAAACACACACACAAATATGTGTATATATGTGTGTTTAACATATGCACATTATTGCCTGTATAGGATGTGCATTATATATATGTATGTGTGTATATGTAGTGGTGTGTATATTGTTGTTTATCATAGAAAATAATATATAATTTGTATTTTTAGAAATTAGTATGAGATAGTGTTAATCAGTAAAAACTAGTTATCTATAAATATCCTGCATATAAGGAAAAAAAAAGTTTGGGAGCAACAGTTTAGGCCTGTAATTCCAGCACTTTGGAAGTCAAGGTGGGAAGAACTGGTTAAGCCCAGGGGTTTGAGACCAGCATGGGAAACATAGTGAGAACTCCATCTCTACAAGTAATTTAAAAATTACCTTCTCATGGTGCTGCACACCTGTACTTGGGAGGCTGAGATGGGATGACCACTGGAGCCAAGGCAGTTGAGGATTCAGTGAGTTTTGATTGCAGCGCTGTACTCCAGGCTGGCAGATAGAATGAGACCCTGTCTCAAAAACAAAACAAAACAATAAAAACTGGTTAAAGTACAAATAATAAAGCTGTTAGTTATTTTTACTGTGCAAAAAATAACAGTGATGGGCAGTCCACTGGTCTTTCTTTCCAGCTAAAAAAAATAGTCTTCCTGCCTGCCATTGAGATGATCACTTTGCACCTACATCACCATTAGAAAATGCCTCCCCCAACCCCAACCGATGTTGGATGCTCAGCAAACACCTTTCTCCTTCTCACACAGATCTTGACCCTCCTTGATCAGAGGCAATAGATGGATTTTCTATTTCTTCCTTTATATATGTCAAATGCAGGATTTTCTTTCATTATCAAAGATCAGAATCAGGGACTATTCTATTTCTAGACTTCTTGTTGACCCAAGAGCATTAGGCATAATCAAGTATGGTTTTGGAAGATAAGGTATATGAAGTATTACTCTGTAGTTCCTGACACTTAAGCATTATACAACATATATGCCTTATAATAAATTACAAATTTTTTTTTTTTTTTTTTTTTGAGACGGAGTCTGGCTCTGTCGCCCAGGCTGGAGTGCAGTGGCGCGATCTCGGCTCACTGCAAGCTCCGCCTCCTGGGTTCACGCCATTCTCCTGCCTCAGCCTCCCGAGTAGCTGGGACTACAGGCGCCCGCTACCACGCCCGGCTAATTTTTTTGTATTTTTAGTAGAGACGGGGTTTCACCGTGTTAGCCAGGATGGTCTCGATCTCCTGACCTCGTGATCCGCCCGCCTCGGCCTCCCAAAGTGCTGGGATTACAGGCGTGAGCCACCGCGCCCGGCCAATAAATTACACATTTTATTACAGGTTAAATGCCATAGAAGTGTTTAATAAACCCAACACATAAAAATGTTATAACAGTTTCTGGGAAAATACAGTAAGGCCGAGCTGCCAATAAGTAATGAAACTTTTTGTGCTTTTACTGCTGCATATTGTAATAAAACAATCTGAAGATTTTAGACCTCTTATAAGAAAATTATTTGACTTCCCTTTAAGGTAGGAGTCACCATTCGATTCGTTTATCAATTGTCTCTGCAAAATTTAAAGAAAGAAGCAATCTAATACTCTGTTAGAAATATTTATATTTATATGTGTGTTGTGTATCACTAAATATGTTTATAGTTGGCTGGGCATGGTTGGTAACACCTGTAATTTCAGCACTTTGGGAGACTGAGGTGGAATGACAACTTGATGTCACAAGTTTGAGAGCAGCCTGGACAACATGATGAAAGCCCATCCCTACTAAGATACAAAAATTCACTGGACGTGGTGGTGCACACCTGTAATCCCAGCTACTTGGGAGTCTGAGGAAGGATAATTGCTTGAACCCAGGAAGCAGAGGTTGCAGTGAGCCGAGATCAGGCCACTACACTACAGCCTGGTCCAGAGAATGAGACTCCACCTCAAAGATCCAACTAGAAAATCTACCATACATTTATTCCTCAATTTTAGGCATTTTCACCAAGCAAAACTACATCAGAAAGACAAGCAGGACAATGTATGTTATGTTATCTTGTGAACACAAGGTAATTTACTATGACAGCAAGGATAGTGATAAAACTGTTTAATGTAGTTGAACAGGTGAAGACAGTCTAATAATTTGCTAACTTATAAACAAACATAAAGAAGATACATTAGGTTAATAAAACCTGTTTGTAGAGATAAAGTACAATGTTACCATATTCTTTAGCTAGGTTATCACTGATTATGACTGGTTGTACAGTCTTTGTCCAGAAATATTTCTTAATATCATCACTACTTACAGAGACTTCTGTTTCAGCATATTCTTTACATAAGCCCTTTCCTCATGTATCGTGAATCTTTAAACGCATGGTTATTGACATGGTTGTTCGACAATAAAAATATTTAACCTCACATTTTAGAAGAAGTTATCATAGACTTTTAACAGAAAGTGGAGTGAATCCATCTGAAGACTGTACTTAATTTTCAAACTCAGGATATACAATAAACATCCTTTGAAAACTGAAGTCCTAGAATACATGTATGAGATTTTACTAAAGACCTAATTTAGCAAAATGAAATTGCATTTTCTAAGTGTAGGTTGCATAAATAAAAAAGATTGTCTGCAGACAATCTTTATTTTCATATTTCCACACTGTGCTCAATGCATAAAGTATGGTCAACCATAGCAAATTATGGCATTAAACCCAAAACATTCTCTGGCAATGAGAATAGCATGATCGAGGGAATCTGAAAACAGGTTGTTTGTGTAACTTTGCTTTAATTCCATCGTATTTTCTTTCTGCCTTTACATTTTATTCTCTTCTCTTCTGAGCATGTGAAAAATTCTGTAAATTCAAGTGTAAATTATGGTATAGGCAATTGTAAATTATAAGCATATTTAAATTTTATATTTGCACATATGTGTGTATATGTATACACACATGTGTATTGCATATTATGTACTGTTTACAAAATAAATCTATTGTATATATTTAAGGTATACAACATGATGTTATAAGTTACATACATATAGTAAAACATTTACTATGATGGAATTAATTTACATATTTATCATAACATGTTACTCACTTCACCCCTCTGGCAAGATGAGTTATAATCTACTCCTTTAGTAGAAATCCTACAAACAATAGTGTTATTACTTATAGTCCATAGGCTGTATATTAGATCTTTAGATTTATTCATCCACATATTTGCTACTTTATATCTTTTGATGTACATCTTACCATTTCCTACTTGTCACCCCATCCCTAAGAACTACTGTTTTTCTCTTTATGACTATGTATCTGAACATTTTTTAAAATGCCATTAAATATTCTCTTTTTATTTTTCTTCTTTCTTACTAAAAATGGTAATCATAGTTGTAACAGAATTCCTTTCTTCTCCCTTCAACCCTGCCTACTTATCTCACATAAACTCTTAACTTCAAATTTGCGAACATCTTTAAATGTCCAATAAAATGATTTACACTGGTATAGCAGTAGACAATAGAAATATTGGGGCCAATCAATTTAACATACCTGGTAGTTTATGAACTTGTCTGAAGTGTTTGTGGCCTGGTGCCATAAAGAAATAGCACCCGAACATAAATTTAATCTATTTAGTAAGGCAATTTTTACTTCCTGTAGAAAGGGTACACTCTCCAGCAGTTTTGTCACGAGAGTACACCGAACAAAGGTGACAGGGTCATTTATATCCTGATGCGTCCATCCTACTGCCGTGTCCAGTCTCCATCAGCTGGAATGTGACCTCACATTCTGTATTTGTCCCGATTGGCCAGCAACTTGCAATTTTTCAAAAGACACAAAGGTATAGGAGAACAAAGGAAGGAGGAAGTAACTTGTGAGATGCTGAGAAAGTTAAAAACACTTTTAAATAAGGAAGAAGAACACACTATGACCTAACACTTGCTTGGACCAGTATAAGCATGCCAGGGCAAATATTTATGCTAAATTGTGGGAGCTAAGAACATAAAATACATTGATTCATTATGGCTAGCAGACATTTAAGAATGTTAGCACAGGTCTTTGAATAAATATTGCTTCTAAGAGAAGTTACTATTTATTCCTAAATGGGGAGGAAAGTCTTTGAAGAGGAACCTCTACTTTACTTTTTACAAACTTGAAGTCAAGTCCAGTCCCATGAGCTTCAGATTGTCTTCCACTAGCAGCTGCCTGAGGCAATTGTGGGAAGCTCTTTCCAGCAAAATCAGCAGCTCTTGGTGACAATAGGTGGCCATTGAACTCTTTGCAACATTTCCAAGGAATAATTGCTCGAGCCAATTTTGTCCCATAAGGAGCTGACTCTGTTTTCTGCTTGAGAGTATTTCCCATGTCTCTGAAATTTTATGCACCTTGTTGTTCAGTGCTGTTGAAAGATCGGGAAGCCAACTTCAGTAATATTTTGTGCTATATGGTATACTCAACTTTTTCTTTAACATGTATACACCTATTACTGCTAAACTTCCAATAGCATTGTCTACATTTTGCATACATAAGATACTTACTTTTGATTCTTTGCTATGACTTACTTAGTGAAAGTTAAAAAGCAAATTGACTTATTTCTGACTCATGGAAAGAAAACAATACCAGTGTCTTTTGTTAAAAATTATTGAATTCCAAGGTAAAAAAGTGGAAAACTATTTCGATGTGTACTATGTTAAAAATAATCAGCCAGTTCCCATAGACCATCTATATAGGAAGGATCTATAATGAATAAGGGATATAGGAAGGTGTTGAAGACACAAGCTGATTAAGTCACTGAAGAAAACCTCCAGGGGACTTTGTAAATGTTAACAACGTAAGATGATTTTATAGCATTGATTTAATAAATGCATACTGAGGATTGTTGGTTGGTTTTGCCTGGGTTTCGTTTCTAGTGTATCCAGGCAATTCCTAAATGCCACCATAGATTTTTTTATTATTATACTTTAAGTTTTAGGGTACATGTGCACAATGTGCAGGTTAGTTACATATGTATACATGTGCCATGCTGGTGTGCTGCACCCATTTACTCGTCATTTAGCATTAGGTATATCTCCTAATGCTATCCCTCCCCCCTCCCCCCACCCCACAACAGTCCCCAGAGTGTGATGTTCCCCTTCCTGTGTCCATGTGTTCTCACTGTTCAATTCCCACCTATAAGTGAGAATACGCGGTGTTTGGTTTTTTGTTCTGGCGATAGTTTACTGAGAATGATGATTTCCAATTTCATCCATGTCCCTACAAAGGACATGAACTCATCATTTTTTATGGCTGCATAGTATTCCATGGTGTATATGTGCCACATTTTCTTAATCCAGTCCATCATTGTTGGACATTTGGGTTGGTTCCAAGTCTTTGCTATTGTGAATAGTGCCACAATAAACATACGTGTGCATGTGTCTTTATAGCAGCATGATTTATAGTCCTTTGGGTATATACCCAGTAATGGGGTGGCTGGGTCAAATGGTATTTCTAATTCTAGATCCCTGAGGAATCGCCACACTGACTTCCACAATGTTTGAACTAGTTTACAGTCCCGCCAACAGTGTAAAAGCGTTCCTATTTCTCCACATCATCTCCAGCACCTGTTGTTTGCTGACTTTTTAATGATCACCATTCTAAATGGTGTGAGATGGTATCTCATTGTGGTTTTGATTTGCATTTCTCTGATGGCAAGTGATGGTGAGCATTTTTTCATATGTTTTTTGGCTGCATCAATGTCTTCTTTTGAGAAGTGTCTGTTCATGTCCTTTGCCCACTTTTTGATGGGGTTGTTGGTTTTTTTCTTGTAAATTTGTTTGAGTTCATTGTAGATTCTGGATATTAGCCCTTTGTCAGATGAGTAGGTTGTGAAAATTTTCTCCCGTTTTGTAGGTTGCTTGTTCACTCTGATGTTAGTTTTTTTTTTTTTTTTTTTGCTGTGCAGAAGCTCTTTAGTTTAATTAGATCCCATTTGTCAATTTTGGCTTTTGTTGCCATTGCTTTTGTTGTTTTAGACATGAAGTCCTTCCCCATGCCTATGTCCTGAATGGTAATGCCTAGGTTTTCTTCTAGGGTGTTTATGGTTTTAGGTCTAACGCTTAAATACTTATACAGTTGTGTAGATAAGAGTGATTTTAGATATTTCAGAGAATCCAGAGCCACATAACTACCCAAAAGTGAGGCTCTGGGACATGATAATACTTTACCTCCTCTTCCAGGCTCCATTGCCAGGGGTAACAAGAAAACTTTTGAAATGCAGACAGCCCTAACCTGCGGCACTCATGTCCTGGCTCCCACTGTGGCCTGGCATTCCATTTCTCTGTGTTTATCAGTCATACAATAGCAGTAGCTTACAGGTCATCACGCTTCACCTCCTGGACTCCAATAATCCATGGAACCCATCTGATGATTCATCTCCTTCCTGTATACAACCTCTGAAATTTTCTTATTGCTTCATGGAATTATGGTGATCTTGTTACTACTGCTTCTAAAACCCTCCCTCAAGGACATCACCACCCCTGCAGTTATTTAAGATTCTGGGTTAAGTGGAGGGGTCATAAGAAGAAATGCCTTAAAGCCTTGGACTCTTAATGCTGGAATTAGCTTCCATGTTTGCCTCGTTCAAATTTCCACCTTCAGATCATTTGTCCTCTGGCTTCTTAAACCAACCAGCTTCGGATGTCATGGCATCTGATTTTATCAATTTCATCGTTTTATGATCTTATGATATCAAATTATATCAACCTCCTATACTGACACCCAACTTAGTCCCAATTATTTCTCAACATTGTTCCTCCTTCTTAATTTTCATCATCTCCTAGTGAGGTTATTCTTTTTTGTTTTCTTTTGAGACAGGATCTAATTCTACGGCCCAGGCTGGAGTACAGTGGTGCAATTATGGCTCACTACAGCCTGGAACACCTGAGGGCAAGTGATCATCCTGCCTCAACCTCTGGAATAGCTGGGAATACAGGCATGCACCATGATGCCCAGCTAATTATTTTAATTATTTTGTAGAAACTGGGTCTACTATGTTACCCAGGATGTTCTCAAACTCCTGGCCACAAGTGATCCTACCACCTCAGCCTTCTAAAGTCTTGTGATTACAGGTGTGAACCACTTCACCAAGCCCTAATTCTTGATATTAGGATATATACATGTAATTTTTCAGCACACTCACCTCTCAAATTCTCTAAAATCTTACCTCCAATATATTTTTCTATATTTTACGTAATTTCTTACGTGTTATAAGTTCCAATAAGTACCACTCCTCTATAATCTTAATAGCACAACTTCCCCTTTCTAATAACTCAAGTATTTGCAGCACACCACTACATTTTACTGAAATGCATCTTCTTTTCTTTTTCCTATTTCCCCACTGAAATCACATTGCCAAACCTCACAATCACTCCCACGGGGATTCCCTGAATCTCTTGCTTCGTTCTTGCTTTCTTTTATACTGGGTCGTAACCACAATTCTGGCTAAATAAAACTCCGCCTACACTCCATTGGCCTTCATCTGTGCACACAAATAAGCATACCAGCTGCTCAGACTTTATATTTGTGATTAGTTAGCTCCAAGTTGGGATTCCAGGAGCTGTTGCTATACTTTCCCAGTCTATGAATACTTTAACTCCTTCTGAGAGATGTTTTATAGTTTCTTTTCCTGGAATTCCAACACTTTTCTCTGCTAATCGGGAGATTAAGTTCTCTTTCATCAAGAGTAGGGAAGGGATGAGACACAAGCTTCCATGGGCTTCCACCTGCACATGCATCAAGCTACCAACATCTCAACCTACACACTCTTCCCTGTAGTTTCTTAATGTGGGTGAGTGGTACATGTTTTCCTCTAAACCTAATCCCTTTATCTGTGCAATAGATTCTCTCTTCCCTTTTCCTTTCAAGGATACAGCTACTTAGCTCTTGCCCTAGTGAAACCTTTCCATCCAACAAACACATACATTTGTCATATTTTCTATAATTGTAAAATAAATTATCTTGATCTTTGCTATGGTAAGAATTTTTGTGTCTTCTGAAATGTTTATGGTGAAATCATAAACCTCAATGCAATGTGTATTAGTCCCTTCTTATGCTGCTAATACCCAAGACAAGGCAATTTACAAAGGAAAGAGCTTTAACTGACTCACAGTTCCACATGATTGGGGGGTAAGGCTCACAATCATGAAGAAAGGCACATCTTATATGGTGGCAGGAAAAAGAGTTTCTGCAGGGGATCTCCCCTTTATAAAACCATCAGTTCTCATGAGACTTATTCACTATCACAAGAACAGCATGGGGAATACCTACTGCCATGATTCAGTTATCTCCACTTGGTCCTGCCCTTAACATGTGGGGATCATTATCATTCAAGGTGAGATTTGGGAAGGGACACAGCCACACCATATTACAATGGTATTTGGAGGTGGGGGCTTCATGTGGTGATGAGATCATGAGGGTGAATCCTCATGAATGGGATTAGTATCCTTATAGAAGGCACCTCATAGAGCTCCCTTGCCTCTTCCACCAAGAGAGGACACAGTAAGAGGGGCAGAAAGCAAGTTGTCACTGAATCTGCCATGTCTTCATCTTGGACGTCTCAGGCCCCAGAACTGTAAGAAATAAATTTCTGTTGTTTCCAAATTATCCAGTCTAATGTATTCTGTTAAAACAGCCTGAGTGAGCTAAGACAATCTCATTTTATCAGTCAGATAGTGGCACCAACCCCACTCCTTTCTTTGTGCTCCTATATCAGCAAAATTCCTCCATGATAGCTGTGTCTCCTCACCATGCCCCTGTTTTTTCCACCTGCCATTCTCTTTTAATAATGTCCATTCAAAATTTTCTACTACCTTTCTGAGAAGTTATGTAAAGGTCACTGATAACGTCAGAGTGTTGAATTCTATTTTCAATTCACAGTCTCTATCTTGAAATGACTTGTCACTTCTGCATACTGGTCTTTAGGACAATGCACTGCCTTGCTTGTGTGTGTGTTTCTTTTCCTACTATACCCATTGCTAATTCTCAGTTTGCCATTTCCTTTGCTTTTCCCTGATATTGTTAAATTCTGACTCAGTCTTTTACTGACATTCACTCCTTTCATACAGTGGGATGCCATTGAATGTCATCTACATATCAGAAAGACTCATTTTTTAATCCCTCTGCTACAAACTTATTTTCCAAACTCAATTTTACATGACTAAGTTCACCCTTGAAAAGCATCGGTTTGAACCACATGAGTTCACATGCATGAATTTTCTTCTACTTCTGACACCCCTGAGACAGCAAGAACAACCTCTTCTCCTTTTTCTCTTCCTAATCTTCCTCTTCCTCAGCCTACTCAATGTGAAAACAATGAAGATGAAGACCTTTATGATGATCCACTTCCACTTAATAATTACTAAATATATTTTCTCTTCCTTATGATTTTCTTAATACCATTTTCTGTTCTGTAGCTTACTTTATTGTAAGAATACAGTATAGCAGTATGTAATGCATAGATCATACAAAATATGTGTTTATTGGCTGTTTGTATTATCAATAAGCTTCTGGTCAAAAGTACGCTATTAAGAGTAGAGTTCCAGGGCAGTCAGAAATTAAATGCAGACTGTTGATTGTCAGTGGGGATCCGTGTCCCTAATCTTTATGTTGTTGTAGGGCCAAATTTACTTAAAATAATTAAATTTGCTTAGCACCATTTTTCATGGCCTCCAAAAAATTGCCAGGTGTCATATGAAAGTTTCCTTGTTATTTTTGAGTATTTTCTCATTTCCATATTTATTTTCAGTTGGTAAAGGAACTACTTAGAACGTTCTTTCTTAATTTCAAACATTTTAGGGTTTTTTCTAGTGGTGAAACTTTGTGTTCCGAGAAAAAGAGTTGTTGAAGTTATTGAACTTTGCTTTACAGCCCAGGATGTGGTCTGTTTGGCGGTCTTGTCAGGTCTCTGAGCCAAAGCTCAGCCATTATAGCCTCTGTGACCTTCACATATACATCTAGATGGCCTGCAGGAGCCAAGAAGTCTGGAGCAGCTGAAAAACCACAAGAGAGGTGAAACAGCCAGCTCCTGCCTGAGAGACCCTAGAGAAAAACGCTAGACAGTCTCTTAAGGAAAAACACCAGCTAGTCTCTTAGAGAAAAACACCAGATGGCCACTTGAAAAACACCTGATGGTCAGGAGTCAGGGTGTGTCGATGGCTATCAAGGGCACCAGAAGCCCAGGGCAGGGCAGGGAGTCCCGGTCCCCCTCCCCTGTTCCGGGAACTAAAAACAGAAAAACATTTCCAGGAAATACTGCCCGCCACCTGTAAGCCCCCTGACCAACCAGAGTGAGACAGCTGGCTCAGGCCATAATTAAGAACCAATCAGTTACTCCCAATCCTCGCGCCTTAATATGTGACCCAATCAAATGTGTGTATCCTCCCCTTGTTTGAATTTGTAACCTCCCGCTAATTGCTGTGTAACCCCTCCCTTGTTTTGATGTGTGGTTTTTGCCTATATAAACTGTGTGAAAACAGCTGTTCGGGGTCTCTTGGCCTCTTGTGCTGGAGACCCTAGCGCGCTAGTAATAAAGTGTGCTCTTTGCTGTGATCTCCGTGTCGGGTGGTCCCTGGCGGCGGCCCCATCCCGAAGTAGAATCTTGAGCAAGATTCTAACATTTGGGGGCTCGTCCGGGATTGGTCACCGCCTGACGACACCCCCACGACCCGCATGGCGAAGACCCGCTCGGCCCGGGCCAACGACGGACGTCCAAACCTCCTGCGCAGGTACTTTCGTTTTGTTCTGTTTGTCTGCTTGACTTGTGTATTTTTGTAGCTGGCTAAATCTGCAGGCGGGTTCTTCCTGCCATCTGAAGAGTACTGGTGCTCAGTCTGTATAAGTGTGGAAGGGGGGTAGACATGCCCGGCACCTTCCCACTTACGCCCCGGGGGACGCCCTGGTGGTAGTCTGGAGGAAAACTGACGATCCCGTCGGTCTTCTCACCTCTGTAGGCGGGTTTTTCCTGCCATCTGTAGGCCGGTTCTCCCGGCCATCTGAACCACTCTGGCGGTTGTCTGGAGGAGAACTGACGATACCGTCAGTCTCCTCACCTCTGTAGGCCGGTTCTCCCGGCCATCTGAATCCTTCGTGGAATTGTGGCGCCGTTCTCTCGCCACGCGGCTTCTGTGTGTGTGTGCAGTCACTGTTTTTGCTGTTGTCCTGTTTGTCTGTGTGTTAGAAATTGACTTGGGCTTGACTATGGGACAGACACTGACGACTCCTCTCTCTCTGACTCTGACTCACTTTCCTGACGTAAAGGCTCGAGCCCACAATCTTTCTGTTGAAATTCGCAAAGGGCGATGGAAAACCTTTTGCTCTTCCGAATGGCCCATCCTCGGTGTAGGGTGGCCCCAGGATGGAACTTTTGACCTCTCAATTATCTTACAGGTTAAGGCAAAAGTGATGGATCCAGGGCCACGAGGCCGCCCTGACCAGGTGGCCTATATCATCACCTCGGTAGACCTGGTTCGGGATCCACCCTCTTGGGTGAAGCCCTTCATCTCCTCAGCTCCTCCTTCCCAGTCGACCTTCCTCGCCTTGAAAGCCCCCCGAAACCTGACCTCGGTCCCCCTGAAACCTGTTCTCCCGGATGAGGGTCAGAGGGACCTCCTCCTTCTAGACCCTCTCCCTCCTCCGCCTCACAACCCTCTCCTCAACCCCCCTCCCTACTCCACACCCTCAGCCCCCATGTTGTCCCCTGCCCCTTCTTCCACCCCTTCGGCTCCTACTCTTTCTCCAACCTCCCCTTCTTCGGCGCCGACCTCCTCTTCTTCCACCCCCTCTCTGTACCCATCCCTTTCTCCGGCTCCACCTGAACTCACCCCTCAGACCCCGCCTCAGACACCCCGCCTCCGCTTACGGCGGGCCAAGGACTCCGGTGACCAGCCCACCTGGCAGTCTTCTCTCTTTCGCCTCCGCACCGTGAACCGCACGGTCCAGTATTGGCCCTTTTCGGCCTCAGATCTCTACAATTGGAAGACCCATAACCCCCCTTTCTCCCAAGACCCGCAGGCTCTGACCTCTCTGATAGAGTCCATTCTCCTCACTCACCAACCCACCTGGGATGACTGCCAACAGCTCTTACAGGTTCTTCTGACCACAGAAGAGAGACAGTGAGTCCTCCTCGAGGCCCGCAAAAATGTGCTGGGGCCAGGAGGATTCCCGACCCAACTCCCTAATGAGATAGATGAGGGATTTCCCCTCACCCGCCCGGACTGGGACTATGAAACTGCAACAGGTAGGGAGAGTCTCCGAATCTATCGCCAGGCTCTGTTGGCAGGTCTCAAAGGGGCCGGAAAGCGCCCCACCAATTTGGCTAAGGTAAGAACTATTACTCAGGGAAAGAATGAAAGCACGGCGGCCTTCATGGAAAGGCTCTTAGAGGGGTTCCGGATGTACACTCCATTTAACCCCGAGGCTCCAGAGCACAAGGCCACCGTGGCAATGTCATTCATAGATCAGGCAGCACTAGACATAAAGAGTAAGCTCCAAAGATTGGACGGGATCCAGACCTATGGGCTGCAAGAACTAGTTAGAGAGGCAGAAAAAGTTTATAATAAAAGAGAGACTATTGAGGAGAAAGAAGCTAGGCTAGCAAAGGAACAGGAGGAACGAGAAGATCGACGAGATCGTAAGAGAGACAGGCATTTGACTAAAATCCTGGCAGCAGTAGTGACAGGGAAAGGGCCAGGGCCAGGGAGAGAGGGGGGAGAACGAAGGCGCCCGAAGGTGGATAAAGACCAATGTGCCTATTGCAAGGAATGAGGACATTGGGTCAAGGAATGTCCTAAACGTCCTAAGGACCGGAAGAAGCCCACTCCTGTCCTGACCCTGGGAGAGGACAGTGATTAGGGGCGTCAGGGCTCCGAAGCCCCCCCCCCCGAGCCCCGGCTAACCCTTTCTACAGGGGGGCGCCCCACCACCTTTCTAGTAGACACCGGGGCCCAGCATTCAGTTTTGACAAAAGCAGACGGGCCTCTTTCATCCCGCACCTCTTGGGTCCAAGGAGCAACAGGAGGAAAGCTGCACAAGTGGATGACCCACCGAACAGTAAACCTTGGAAAAGGTATGGTGACTCATTCTTTCTTAGTAGTACCTGAATGCCCATATCCCCTTCTGGGGCAGGATCTGTTGACCAAGCTCGGAGCCCAGATACGTTTCTCGGAGAGAGGGGCCCAGGTGCTAAATGAGGATGGCCAGCCTATCCAAATTCGGACCGTATCCTTGCAAGATGAGTACCGGCTTTTTGAGACTCCTATCCCCACCAGCCCTTCTGATAATTGGCTGCAAGAATTTCCCCAGGCTTGGGCAGAGACAGGGGGACTTGGACTGGCTAAATTTCAAGCTCCGATTATAGTTGACCTCAAACCCACTGCAGTGCCAGTGTCCATTAAGCAATACCCCATGAGCCAAGAAGCCCGTATGGGCATCCGGCAGCATATTGATAAATTTCTGGAATTAGGAGTCTTGCGGCCATGCCGCTCACCTTGGAACACGCCGCTCCTCCCGGTAAAGAAACCTGGTACCCAAGATTATAGGCCCGTCCAGGACTTGAGAGAAATTAATAAGAGAACCATGGACATACATCCCACAGTCCCCAACCCTTACAACCTGCTGAGTACCTTAAGGCCAGATCACAACTGGTATACGGTGCTAGACCTGAAAGATGCATTCTTTTGCTTGCCCCTGGCTCCCCAAAGCCAGGGACTCTTTGCCTTTGAATGGAGAGACCCAGAGAAGGGGATCTCGGGCCAATTAACTTGGACTCGGCTTCCCCAAGGGTTCAAGAACTCTCCTACCCTCTTTGATGAGGCTCTTCACCGAGACTTGACTAATTTTCGCACCCAGCACCCAGATTTAACTCTGCTCCAGTATGTAGATGACCTCCTCCTGGCCGCCCCCACCAAGGAAGCCTGCCTGCAGGGCACCAGACACCTGCTCCAGGAGCTCGGAGAGAAAGGATACCGAGCATCTGCCAAGAAAGCACAAATCTGCCAGACTAAGGTAACCTACCTGGGGTACATCCTAAGTGAAGGAAAGAGGTGGCTCACCCCTGGGCGAATAGAGACTGTAGCCAGCATTCCACCGCCCCGGAGTCCCAAGGAGGTGCGTGAGTTCCTAGGGACTGCCGGGTTCTGCCGCCTGTGGATACCTGGTTTTGCTGAGTTGGCAGCCCCTCTTTATGCCCTCACTAAAGGGAGCAACCCCTTTACCTGGTCGGAAGAACACCAGCAGGCCTTCGAGGCTTTAAAGAAGGCGCTCCTCTCTGCCCCAGCCCTCGGGCTACCTGACACATCCAAGCCTTTCACCCTCTATGTAGACGAGAGGCAGGGGATAGCCAAAGGAGTCTTGACTCAAAAACTGGGGCCCTGGAAGAGACCGGTAGCCTACTTATCTAAGAAACTGGACCCTGTGGCGGCTGGATGGCCTCCTTGCCTCCGCATCATGGCAGCCACCGCTATGCTAGTCAAAGACTCTGCTAAGTTAACCCTTGGGCAACCACTGACTGACATTACCCCGCATGCCTTGGAGGCCATAGTGCGGCAGCCCCCGGACCGTTGGATCACCAACGCCCGCCTAACCCACTACCAAGCCCTCCTACTAGACACGGACCGTGTCAGCTTTGGCCCTCCAGTCACTCTGAATCCTGCCACCTTGCTACCTGTACCGGAGGTCCCGCTGAGCTCCCACGACTGCCGGCAAGTGCTAGCGGAGACCCACGGAACTCGAGAAGACCTCCAGGACTACGAACTCCCAGACGCGGACCACACTTGGTACACAGACGGTAGCAGCTTCATGGACGCAGGTACCCGGAGGGCGGGGGCGGTGGTAGTGGATGGACATGCCACAGTATGGGCGCAAGCACTGCCTCCTGGCACGTCTGCTCAAAAGGCTGAACTGATAGCTTTGACAAAGGCCTTAGAGCTATCACAGGGGAAAAAGGCTAACATCTACACAGACAGTCGGTATGCCTTTGCCACAGCCCACACCCATGGGAGCATTTACGAGAGACGAGGTCTCCTGACATCAGAAGGAAAGGAAATCAAGAATAAGGCCGAAATAATCGCCTTATTAAAGGCCCTTTTCCTCCCTAAGAAGGTGGCCATAATCCATTGTCCTGGACATCAAAAAGGGCAAGACCCTGTCGCCCAGGGTAACAGGCAAGCTGACCAGGCGGCCAAGCAGGCCGCTAGAGTAGAGACATTGACTTTAGTTTCAGGAACCAAAGAGGCTGACCAGGTACCCCCTTCCACAAGCTATATCTATACACCAGAGGACCGGGAAGAAGCAGTAGCCTTAGGAGCCACAGAAAACCCAGAGACTAAAAATTGGGAAAAAGACGGGAAGACAGTCCTCCCACAAAAAGAGGCCAAGGCCATGCTGCAGCAGATGCACTCTTGGACACATTTAAGTAGTAAGAAGCTAAAACTGCTCATTGAAAAGACTGACTTCCTAATCCCCAGGGTCGGCGCCCTCCTGTAGCAAGTAACGCTCGCTTGCAAGGCCTGCCAACAAGTAAACGCCGGGGCTACGCGAGTCCCAGCGGGGACAAGGGCACGGGGCAACCGCCCTGGGACCTATTGGGAAGTAGACTTTACTGAAAGAAAGCCTCACCATGCTGGATATAAGTATTTATTAGTGTTTGTAGATACATTTTCAGGATGGGTAGAAGCCTACCCCACCCGTCAAGAAACGGCCCACATAGTGGCCAAGAAGATATTAGAAGAAATTTTCCCCAGATTTGGACTTCCCAAGGTAATCGGGTCAGACAATGGGCCAGCCTTCGTCTCCCAGGTAAGTCAGGGACTTGCCAGGATACTGGGGATTAATTGGAAACTTCATTGTGCATACAGGCCCCAGAGTTCAGGGCAGGTAGAACGGATGAATAGAACTATTAAAGAGACCTTGACAAAATTGACCTTAGAGACTGGCTTAAAAGATTGGAGATGCCTCCTATCCTTAGCTCTCTTAAGGGCCCGAAACACGCCTAATCGCTTTGGGCTCACCCCTTATGAAATCCTCTACGGAGGACCACCTCCCTTGTCAACCTTGCTTGATTCTTTCTCCCCCTCTAACCCTGAGACTGACTTGCAGGCTCGGCTAAAAGGACTACAGGCAGTGCAAGCCCAAATTTGGGCTCCTTTGGCAGAACTTTACCAGCCGGGCCACCCACACACCAGTCACCCATTCCAAGTGGGAGACTCCGTCTATGTCAGACGACACTGCTCCCAAGGACTAGAACCCCGGTGGAAGGGACCATACATCGTTCTTCTCACCACACCCACTGCTGTGAAAGTTGATGGGGTCGCCGCCTGGATCCACGCATCCCACGTGAAAGCTGCTCCGAAGGCGTCAGGATCAGCATCGCCTGAGAAATGGAAACTTCGCCGCTCCGACGACCCCCTCAAGATAAGACTCTCTCGTGCCTAACCTCCCACCTACTGTTAGCCCTTTTGCTTTTGCTTCCCTGTGTTACCAGCAGCAGTAACCCCCACCAGCCCTATCGCTTGACTTGGCAAATAACTAACTTTGAAACCCATGAAGTCCTCAACGAGACTTCACATGTAGCCCCTTTAAATACCTGGTTCCCTGACTTGTACTTTAATCTTGACAAAATAGCCATGATCGATGAAATGGAGGATGGCGAGTGGAGAAAACGAGCAAGGAGAGTCTCCCTAAGTAGAAACGGGTTTTATGCCTGCCCTGGATTCCGGACGGGGCCTATGAAAAAGACCTGTGGTGAAATAATGTCCCTATACTGTGCAAGTTGGTCATGTGTAACTACTAATGATGGAGAATGGAAATGGGAAACCCAACCCTGGTATGTGACCATGTCCTATGTCCAGCCCTGTACTAGGACCAGGTATTCGGCCACTTGTAACTTAATCCGTGTCAAATTTGAGGAGGCCGCAAAAACTGACCCCCGCTGGACAACTGGACTAATTTGGGGCCTAAATTTATACCAAACTCCAGCATCTGGGCTCCCTATCCAAATTAGGCTATTAGTTAACCCGGTCTCAGCCTCAGTCCCGGTAGGGCCAAACCCGGTTCTAACAGGGAGAGCACCTCCTCAGTCAGGGAGTCGGCAAAAAGTCCCAACCACCACTACCACCACTTCCCCGGCCCCTACCCCGTCTCTTTCGTCGTCCAACTCCACTCTGTCATCCAACTCCTCCCTGTCCCCTTCGTCGACCAACTCCTCCCCCTCGGCGCTCCCGGGGACCCCCCACCGGCCTCCCGACCCGGAAGTAACCAATAGGCTCTTCAACCTCATCAAAGGCGCCTACCTCGCCCTGAACCAGACAAAGCCCGAATTCACCACCTCCTGTTGGCTCTGCCTGGCCGCGAGCCCCCCTTACTATGAAGGTATTGCCTCTATTGGTAATCTTACTAACTCCACTAGCCATTCTGGGTGTGCATGGGACCAGCATAAGAAACTTACCCTAGCAGAAGTGTCAGGGTCGGGAACTTGTATAGGCCGGGTGCCCCCTAGTCATCAGCATCTTTGTAATAGAACCCTGGCAGTGCCCAGAACTAGTCACTATCTAATACCCTCTGGGCCAGACTGGTGGGCTTGCAAGACTGGGCTCACCCCTTGTGTGTCCGCAGCTGTCTTCAAGGACGGTGAGGACTATTGTATATTAGTCCAAATTGTGCCCCGAGTTTATTATCAAACTGGAGAGTCTTTTGAGTCCCAGTTTCAGCAAAAATACCTAACTGCTAGAATAAAGAGAGAGCCTGTTTCCCTCACCCTAGCTGTTATGTTAGGATTAGGAGTAGCGGCTGGGGTCGGGACAGGCACCGCAGCATTAGTGCCCGGCAGTTATCAAATGCAACAACTCAGGGCAGCTGTAGATGAAGACCTCAGGGCCATAGAACACTCCATTACCAAACTTGAAGAATCTTTAACCTCCCTGTCTGAAGTAGTACTCCAAAATCGACGGGGACTGGACATAATTTTTCTGAAAGAGGGCGGCCTTTGTGCAGCCCTTAAAGAACAGTGTTGCTTTTATGCTGATCATTCAGGAGTAGTTAAAGACTCTATGGCAAAACTTAGAAACAGACTAGATGATAGACAAAAAGAAAGAGAATCCCAACAAAGCTGGTTTGAATCTTGGTATAACCAATCCCCCTGGTTTAGCACTCTCATTTCCACTATCTTAGGACCCCTAATCTTGCTTCTAGTCATTTTAACTTTTGGACCTTGCATTTTTAACCGCTTGATGGCTTTTATTCAGAGTAAGTTAAACATAGTGCAGGCTATGGTCCTGGCTCAGCGGTACCAGGCCAACAAAACTGACGAAGAGACTCAAGATTGAGCCTCTAAGTCACAAAAAGAGGAGGGAATGAGAGACCCTAGAGAAAAACGCTAGACAGTCTCTTAAGGAAAAACACCAGCTAGTCTCTTAGAGAAAAACACCAGATGGCCACTTGAAAAACACCTGATGGTCAGGAGTCAGGGTGTGTCGATGGCTATCAAGGGCACCAGAAGCCCAGGGCAGGGCAGGGAGCCCCGGTCCCCCTCCCCTGTTCCGGGAACTAAAAACAGAAAAACATTTCCAGGAAATACTGCCCGCCACCTGTAAGCCCCCTGACCAACCAGAGTGAGACAGCTGGCTCAGGCCATAATTAAGAACCAATCAGTTACTCCCAATCCTCGCGCCTTAATATGTGACCCAATCAAATGTGTGTATCCCCCCCTTGTTTGAATTTGTAACCTCCCGCTAATTGCTGTGTAACCCCTCCCTTGTTTTGATGTGTGGTTTTTGCCTATATAAACTGTGTGAAAACAGCCGTTCGGGGTCTCTTGGCCTCTTGTGCTGGAGACCCTAGCGCGCTAGTAATAAAGTGTGCTCTTTGCTGTGATCTCCGTGTCGGGTGGTCTCTGGCGGTGGCCCCATCCCGAAGTAGAATCTTGAGCAAGATTCTAACATGCCCTAACTGATTGACCGACCTCATGACATTCCACCAACTTATGACATTCCACCATTATGACTTGTTTCTGCCTTGCCCAAACTGATCAATTGATCCTGTGACATTCTTCTCCTGGACAATGAGTCTCATCATCTCTCCACCAGGAACCATGTGACCCCCTCCCCTACTGAAAACAGACAACCACCTTTAACTCTAACTTTCCACTGCCTACCCAAGCCCTATAAAGCTTCTCCTCTCCTATCTCCCTTCTCTGACTTTCTTTTCAGACTCAGCCCACTTGCACCCAACTGAATAAACAGACTTGTTGCTCACACGAAGCCTGTTCATGTGGTCTTCTATATGGACACATGGACATATGCCCAAGTTGGTCAGAGTACAGTTTGGTTTTACACACTGTAAGGAGATGGGAGACATCAATCAACATATATGTAAGATAAACATTGGTTCAGCCTAGAAGGGTTCAAGTTGGGAGGGGTCTTCTAGGTTGGAAGTAGATAGGTGATAAATGGTTGCATTCTTTTGAGTTTCCGATTAGCCTCTTTAAAGGAGAAAATCAGATATGCATTTATCTCAGTAAACAGAGGGAAGACTTTGAATAGAAGGGGAGGCAGATTTGCCCTAAGCAGTTCCCAGCTTGACTTTTCCATTTAGATTAGTGATTTTGGAGCCCCCAGATATTTTCCTTCCACAGTTATTATTTCACATGTTCTAAAGAATGTGTATTTTACACCGTGGATGTAAGGTTTTATAGATTACAAGACTAGTTTACTAATCATGTATTCCAATTTTAAATATTTATAACCTTCTACTGATTTTTTGTCTAGTTATTTTATCAGTTCCCTAGAGAAGTTTGTCAAATCCCCTATTATGTTATGGGTTTCTCTAGTTTCATTTTTTGAGTTTCTGCAGCTAAATTTCCAAATGGCACTTATTAATTCAGAATTTGAGTAACTTTTGCTGTTAAGTAACAGCATTGCTGCTGATTTTGATTCTTTGAAAGGACAGCAGTTGGACTTAAAATCAAAGGAAGAAGTTTGGTAGGGGAAATAAGCAAAGAAAAAATGGTGCTTTGAGGAAATGGCTTCCTCTTTTACACGTGCTAGAATTTGAAAGGTTTCTATGGGAGAGGGAAGAAGACAGTTGTCCCCTAGCAAGTCTGCCATCTGTCACCCTTGGAATGTGTCCAGATGATTTCAGACTCTGGGAAAGCAGCTGAATATTATTATCTGCCTGGTACAACTGATGCACTGATAAATTATGAAATGAGCATAAATAGCTGGTGCCAAATGTGATATAGTCTAAACATCCATTATAACTTAGCTGCAATTATTTTCACAATGAGACTGTACTGCCTGTGCTTTTTCCAATTCTGTAAACTTTCCAGGAATTTTCTCTTATGTCCCTGAAAATGTTTGAGCATTTCACTAGGAGTTCCTTGAATTCCCATCCCATCACTAGCTTCTGTGGATGCAAACTCTCATCCACAATTTGTTTCCACTATATTTCCATGCAATCAGTCTCTCCTATGTTTTATACTTCTTATTCCTCAAGCTCAGAGACAATTTAAACAGAATACTCCTCTTTCTCTGAATTGTCATTCTGATCACAACTGGTTTATTGACATGGCTGCAAAGTAGGTATACAGTTCTTGAAACCCTGTCTTCTTTATCTTCACTTTTTCACTGCCACCTTGTTAAGCACTGTCATTCATAAAGCTTTGTTCAGATAATTACGTTTTTAATGTAATAACTTGCAATATTGACTGGAGAAGCTAGCTAGGTTTCCTGGGTTGAGTAGGGGCTCAGAAAGCTGTGAAACTCACTGATTTCCTGCATTAGGAATTATTTCCATCCTGGATGGATAGTATTGAAGATACATGCTTAAACTATTCCTAACACCAGGATTTGTGCATGTGTTTTCTTCCCCAAGAAAGCTATAAACAGGAACAATTTTGCTCTAAGTTTTCCTGTGTCCTCTCTCCCTCTCTGCCTTCCCCCTCTCCCAAAACTAAAGTAAAAGGAATGTTAGCTGTCCACTTTTCTGTGACCAGCAGACCTTATCTATGCTCTCAATTCCAATTCCTTGTAAACATACTTGTAAAATCCTGTAAAATCCTGTCTCCTTTGCCATGCTGTGGCAAGGTCATAAAGTAGATAAAACCTAAGTTGCATATATTTTCCACCTTATGGAGTTTAAAAGGCATTCATATACTCTAATTCTGGCTACACATTTGGGACCCCTTCCATGCTGTGGAAGCTTTGTACTTTCACTCTGCTCAACAAAACGTACAGCTTTTTCTCTCCATCGGGCCATGTCACTATCACTTGCCCAGGTTCAGCCACCACACCAATTCTTTGGCATGGCTAGGCAACAACCTTAGCTGTGACATTTCGGTGAGCCAGCCAGGAGGCTCCAGGAAAAGCACCTAGATCTTCAGGTGGTGGGTATGATTGGACCTACTTCTCTTGCTATTCTGTTGTATCCTTCATTAGAATTAGGAGGATAAAAACCAGTTGGCCACTTAGAGGCAATTAGCATGGCCACTGGACTAAAGACACGGATGTCAGGCTGTCTGGAAAAGGGCTCTCTAACAACCCACGACTCTTTGGGGTTGGGAGAATTTGTTCCCAGTTTTGCTTTCCATGGTGGTCCCAAAGTACAACTGGGAGTGCTCAGTGAACATCTTAGTCTCCAGATACCCTGGTTGAGACCATGGTCCCACCAGAGTCTACCCCTGCAGAGGTTACTGAGCATGAGACATCTTCTGACTCCTGCCTCCTGGGTCCTTATGTCCAATGGCTAAACTTCTTTCCTCATCTCACAAGTAGATTATTCCTGCTAGGCAGGATCAAGATTCCCTATTTAGAAGTCTTAAATTCTTGGGGTGGTGCCCAGAAGACCTCTGTTCATGTTGCCCTCTGGGATTTAGGCAGGTGTCACCATTTGATGGCCACTTTGAAAGGCCAGTCCCCCATCATAGTGTATGGTCACCCACATCAGGACAATTTAAAGACAGGTCTGTAATTTTCATGTGGATAGTAGAAGCCTTAGGGCACTTCCACCATTGCTCCCCAGATAGACTTTCACCTACCTGGGGCCACTCAAGGACAATCTGTGGTGCATAGGCAAAGTCTTAGAGTTGTTGAATGGTTGTTTCAACCATTCAATAATTGGTAATGGAAGGGTGAATATACTGTCAGTTTGGACACGTGATACTAGTACCACCTTGAAAGGGGGGCTTACTACTTTGATGGCAAGTGGGGACAGAAGGCTAGAGTACAGCAGCTGTTCTCTCGGCCCTGGCCTAGAGGACATCCACCACGCCCTTAAAGCTTCTTAAGCCTCCTGTGGCTAATTCAGAGATTTCTCCTTGAAGGACAGTTTTGATGACCAGGCCCACATAAATTGGGCTTTAGCATGCAAGCATCAGTGGTGCCCCGACCCAGGCCTTGTCACCCTGGAAAAGGTAGGATGTGTTGGAGGAAGGACCACAATAAATCCAACAGTCCTTGTGCCCCATTTAGTGGTCAATGGGTGCATGGCAGGGGCAAAGGAAGTTTCCATCCTGCTGGTAAGCATGGTTAAATCCGGTAGACGGAGGGCTCAGGAAATGCAGCCATGAGCTTTGAGCACAATAGGACCTGACCCTTGGGGGACACCCTAAGAGAAGAAGAGTCCCAGTACTAACCAGGGGTGTGGGCATCTCTGTGTGTAAAATTCCAGATGGGCTCCATACCTTCAAAACTGGACACCCCCTTAAGATGTATCCTGAATAACTGGGACAAATTCAACCCTGAAACCTTACAAAAGAAGCAGCTAATTTTCTTCTATACCACTGCCTGGCCACGGAATTTCTTACAAAATGGAAAAACTTGGCCCCCTGAGGGAAGTATTAATTATAATACCCTTCTACAGCTAGATCTTTTCTGTGAACAGGAAGATAAATAGAGTATAGTCCCTTATGTACAGGCTTTCTTTGCCCTTCATGACAATACTGCCCTGTGCCAAGCCTACAAGCTTTGCCAAAATGACAAAGGCCCACAGTTACCTCCATACTCACAGCCTCTTCCCTCAGCCCCACTCTCTTCCCCCACTGACTCTCCTCCATCCTGCCCCACTGAAGTGGTAAAGAGAATGTAAACTCCCCAAGCCAGGCACCCAAACTATGTCCCTTACAAGCAGTAGGAGAGGAATTTGGGCCCTTCCTTGTACGTGTCTCTTCACACTCTCAGACTTAAAACAAATAAAGTCAAACTTAGGGAAATTCTCAGATGATCGTGATAACTATATAGATGTCTTGCAAGGATTAAGGCAGTCCTTTGATCTAACATGGAGAGATATAATTTTACTTCTTGATTAGACATTATGTCCTACTGAAAAGCAAGAAGCTTTAACAACAACCTGGCAATTTGGGATCTGTGGTACCTTAGCCAGGTAAATGATCAAATGGCCCAGAAGGTGAGGGAAAAATTCCCCACAGGGCAAAAGGCAGTCCCTACTGTAAACCCTCACTGAGATACTGACTCAGATCCTGGAGACTGGAGCCACAGGCATTTGCTAATTTGCATTTTGGAAGAGTTGAGGAAAACTAGGAAAAAGCCTATGAACTACTCAATGCTATCCACAGTTGTGCAAGGAAAAGAGGAAAACCCCTCAACTTTTCTACAAAGGTTAAAGGAGACCCTAAGAAAGCACACCTCCTTAGCTCTGGATTCCATGGAAAGCCAACTTATCATAAAGGATAAATTTATCACCCAGTCAGTGACTGACATTAGGAAAAAACTCCAAAAGTCTGCCTTAGGCCCAGAACAAAATTTGGAGGCATTATTGAACTTGGCAACCTCAGTGTTCTATAATAGGGACCAAGAGGAACATGCCAAAAGGGAAAAGAGATATAAGAGAAAGTCTCCAGCCTTAGTCATGGCCCTCAGACAGGCAGACCTTGGCAGCTCAGAGGGAACCAAAAGAGGAGTAGGCCAGTTGCTGCCCCCTTACCCATGTCCAAGATGCCAAGGTAATCGCTGGAAGTCACACTGCCCCAGAGGATGAAGGCCCTCTGGGCCAGAAGCACCCACTCAGGTGATTCAGCAACAGGATTGAGGGTGCCAGGGCAAGCGACAGCTCAGGCCATCACCCTCAAAGAGCCCCAGGTAACTTTGAACATTGAGGGCCAGGAAGTGGACTCCCTCCTAGACACTGGCCCTGCCTTCTCAATTTTAATCACCTGCCCCAGACGACTGTCTGCAAAGTCTGTTACTATCCGAGGAATCTTAGGATAGCTTGTAACCAGGCATTTCTCTCACCTCCTCAGCTATAATTGGGACACTTTGCTCTTTTCACATGCCTTTCTTGTTATGCCTGAAAGTCCCACACCTTTATTAGGGAGGGACATATTAGCCAAAGCTGGGGCTATTATCTACATGAATATGGGAAACAAATTACCCCTTTGTTGTCCCCTACTTGAAGAATGAGTCAACTCTGAAGTCTGGTCCTTGGATGGACAATTCAGAAGGGCAAAGAATGCCCATCCAGTTAAAATCAGGCTAAAAGACCCCACCTCTTTTCCTTATCAAAGTCAATATCCCTTAAGGCCTGAAGCTCACAAAGGATTACAAGATATTTTTAGACAGTTAAAAGCTCAAGGCTTAGTAAGAAAATGTAGCAGTCATTGCAACACCCCAATCCTAGGAATACAAAAACCAAATGGTCAGTGGAGACTAGTGCAAGACCTCAGAATCATCAATGAAGAAGTAATTACTTTATATCCAGCTGTACCCAACCCCTATACACTGCTCTCTCAGATACCAGAAAAAGCAGAATGGTTCACTGTTCTGGACCTCAAAGATGCCTTCTTCTGCACTCTGACTCCCAGTTCCTCTTTGCCTTTGAGGATTATACAGAGCACACGTCCCAGCTTATGTGGACAGTCTTATCCCAAGGGTTTAGAGATAGCCCTCATCTGTTTGGGCAGGCACTGGCCCGGGACCTAGGCCTATTCTCAAGTCCAGGCACTCTGTTCCTTTCAATACGTGGATGACATACTTCTGGCTATGAGTTTGGAAGCCACATGTTAGCAGGTTACTCTAGACCTCTTAAACTTTCTAGCTAATCAAGGGCACAAAACATCTAGGACAAAGGCCCAGCTCTGTCTACAACAAGTTAAGTATCTAGGCCTAATCCTGGCCAAATGAACTAGAGTCCTCAGCAAAGAGTGTATTTATCTTATACTGGCCTATCCTCACCCTAAGACTTTGAAAAAGTTGAGGGGGGTTCCTTGGAATCACTGACTTTTGCCAACTGTGAATTCCTGGATAGAGTGAAATGGCCAGGCCACTCTATACCCTGATAAAGGAGAATCAGAAGGCAAATACCCACCTAGTAGAATGGGAACTGGAGGTGGAAACAGCCTTCAAAACTTTAAAGCAGACCCTGGTACAAGCTCCAGCCCTGAGCATCCCCCAGGACAAAATTTATCTTTATATGTCACTGAAAGAGTAGGAATAGCTCTTGGAGTTCTTACTCAGACTCCTGGTACAGCCCCACAACCAGTGGCATACCTAAGTAAAGAAATTGATGTAGTAGTCAAAGGCTGGCCTCACTGTTTATGGGTGGTTGCAGCAGTAGCCATCTTAGTGTCAGAGGCTGTTAAAATAATACAAGGAAAAGATCTCACTTTCTGGACCACTCATGATGTAAATGGTATATTAAATGCTAAACGAAGTCTGTGGCTGTCGGATAATGGACTACTTAAATACCAGGCACTACTACTTGAGTACCAGTATTTCAAATATGCATGTGTGTGGCCCTCAATCCTGCCACTTTTCTCCCAGAGGGTGAGGAGCCAATTGAGTATGACTGCCAACAAATTTTAGCTCATACTTTTGCCACCCGAAAAGATCTCTTAGAAGTCCCCTTAACTGACCCTGACCTTAATCTGTACTCTGATGGAAGTTCATTTGTAGAAAATTGGGTACAAAAGGCAGGCTATGCCACAGTTAGTGATACAGCAGTACTTGAAAATAAACTTCTTCCTCTAGGGACCAGTGCTCAGTTAGCAGAATTCATTGTGCTAATCTGAGCCTTAGAACTGGGAGAAGAAGAAAGCATAAATGTATACACAGATAGCAAGTATGCTTTTCTAGTCTTACATGCACATGCTGCAATATGGAAAGAAAGAGAGTTCTTAACCTCCAGAGGAACACCTATTAAATACCACAGATAAATCATGGAATTAATGCACACAGTGCAAAAACCTAAAGAGGTGGCAGTTTTACACTGCTGGGGCCATCAGAAAGGTGAAGGAGAAGAAGCAGAAGGAAAGTGCCAAACAGAGTCTGAGGCCAAAATTGCTGCCAGGCAGGAGTTTCCTTCAGAAATGCCCAAGGAAGGACACCTGGTATGGAGAAACCTCCCTCCAGGAGGTTAAGCCCCAGTACTCTCCAACTGAAATAGAATGGGGACTTTCACAAGGACATAGTTTTCTCCCATCGGGGTGGCTAATAACATAGGAAGGAAAGGTGCTCATACCTGAAGCCAGCCACTGGAAAATGCTTAAAACCTTCCACCAAACTTTTCATACTGTTATTGAAAGTACCCATAACATGACCACGTCTCTATTTACAGGGCCAAACCTCCTCAAAACCATCAGGCAAGTAGTCAAAGCCTGTGAAATGTGCCAAAAGAACAACCCCTTGGCCCACTGTAAGGCCTCTCCAGGAGGACAAAGAACAGGACATTATCCCAGAGAGGACTGGCAGTTAGATTTTACCCATATGCCAAACCCAAGAGAATTTCAATACTTATTGGTCTGGGTTGATACCTTTACAAATTGAGTAGGAGCCTTCCCTTGTAGAATAGAGAAGGTCCAAGAAGTGGTTAAAGTCTTAGTTCATGAAATAATTCCTAGATTTGGACTTCCCATAGCTTACAGAGTGACAACTGTCCAGCTTTTAAAGCTACAACAACTTAAGGAATTTCCAAGGCACTAGGAATACAATATCAACTTCACTGTGCCTGGAGGGCACAATCCTCAAGGAAAGTTGAAAAGGCAAATGAAACTCTCAAGAGGCATTTGAGAAAACTAGAGCAAGAAACTCATCTTGCTCGGCCCACTCTGTTGCCCATGGCCTTATTAAGAATCTGAAACTCCCCTCACAGAATGGGGCTCAGTCCATATGAAATGTTGTATGGATGGCTTTTCTCACAGATGACCTCCTGCTCAATCAGGAAAAGGCCAATTTACTAAAAGATATAACTTCTCTGGCAAAATATCAACAAAATCTTAAAACTTTACCTGAAAAGTGTGACAGGGAAAAAGGAATACAGTTGTTTCAACCAGGAGATCTAGTATTGGTCAAGTCTCTCCCCTCTAGCTCTCCTTCTATGGATCCCTTATGGGAGGAACCATACTTGGTAATCCTCTCTACCCCCACTGCAGTTAAAGTGATCGGAATGGAATCCTGGATTCACCACACCCAAATTAAACCTTGGACACCTCCTGAGAAACTTACAGGATCATCAACTCATGAGTCACAAGTCAGCCAGACCAGCTTCGATACACCTGGCCGCCACAAGAGGACCTGCATCTCCTATTTTGGAAAGGAACACCTCAGACCAGAAAAAACCCTGCAGTTAATCCTAAAGAGGGACTTCTCCTTACCTAAAGGAGGATCAGTGGGGGGGGAAAAAAAAAAAAAAACCCAACATGATCTTTAACTTCTCTCCTTGCTCTCTTTAATGGAAGACTTCTACTGTTTTGTTACACTATTAAGCAGTATACTAACTATACTCTTTGCAGTAGGATTATATACTGTAGCTCCGGGTGGGACAAAAATCTTAATCACATCAACGTTTCTTCTATCTTCCTTCCTTGTAACAGCAATTCACTCCTTTTTCCCTCCTCTTTCCTGTGACCATTTCACTTACAACACTTCATGATTCCTCTCGTGTCCCTTTCTCCAACAACAACACACACCCGTGTCAGTGTGCCTCCCCTGGAGGAGACAACTGGCATTCTATCAGAAACTCTTGCAGATTGGGTAGCCCCTTCCAAACAGCCACATCTTTTGCCACTCATACTTACATGAGAAAAGAATGTTATAAAACTGTTCCTTGGAGCCTGTTTAACACCACCCTTACAAGAATACAAGAGACCTCTCCTGATAATCCAACCAACTATTGGATGTGTCTCCCCTTGTGTTTCCAGCCATATGTCCCAGTCCCTGTCCCCAGACAGTGGAACTTATCCATCCCAGTCCTAAACACCACCAAATTAATCGGTCCCATAGTCACCAATTTACCAGCCACAGAGGCCTCAAATCTCACATGCATGAACTTCAGCATGACTCTCAATAAAAACACCTCCCAATGTCATTCCTGGATGTCAGTAATGTCAGGTTTCACCTGTCTAACTTCAGGCATCTTTTTCATCTATAATAACACAGCCTGTTGATGCCTAAATAGCACTCCAAAAGAATTATGCTTTCTCTTCTTTATAGCAACTCCCATGTCCATATGCACTGAACAAGAGTTACAAAGTCTCCTTATAACACAATCTTGCCACATATGAGCCCTTATTGTCTCTTTTATTGTAGGAGCCAGAATAATAGGTGGGCTCCTATTGGAATTGGAGGCATAACCTCCTCCACTCAATTCTATTATAAATTATCACGAAAATTAAATGATGACATGGAACAAATTTCCAACTCCCTAGTGACCCTACAAAGCCAGCTTACTTCTCTAGCTGCAGTGGTCCTCCAAAACCAAAGATCCCTGGACCTATTAACAGCTAAAAGAAGAGGAACCTTCATCTTCTTGGGAGAAGAATGTTGCTATTTCATTAACCAGTCAGCAATCATTACTGAAAAGTTTAAATAAATAAGAGAACGGAAAAAAGTAGGAAAAAGGAGTTTGATCACTCTGAACCCTGAAATATGTTTAACCTATGGATACCTTGGCTACTCCCCTTTCTAGGTCCTGTGACACCCATACTATTTTTACTCACCTTTAGGCCTTGCATTTTTAACCTCTGTGTCAAATTTGTTTCCTCCAGGATCGAGGCCATCATGCTACAAATGGCCTTACAAATGGAACCTCAAATGAGCTCAAATCACAGCTTCTACCGAGGACACCTGGATTGACACATTGGATCCTTGACTGGCCTAGAAAGTTCCCCTCTGAAGAACACCACAACTACAGGGTCCCTTCTTTGCCCCTAACAAGCAGGAAGTAGCCAGAACGACCGCCACCCAGTTCTCAAGAGCAGTTGGAGGGTCCTGTTTACAGGGGGGACTGAAAGGAGGGGCCAGCTGGGCTTCCTGGATTCAGTAGGGACCCAGAAAGCTGTGAAACTCACTGATTTCCTGCATCAGGAATTACCTCAATCCTGGATGAATGATACCGAAGATATAGGCTTAAACTATTCCTAACACCAGGATTTGTGCATGTGTTTTCTCCCCCAAGAAAGCTATGAACAGGAACAATTTTGCTGTAAGTTTTCCTGTGTCTTCTCTCCCTCTCCGCCTTCCCCTCCCACAAAACTAAAGTAAAAGGAATGTTAGCTGTCCATTTTTCTGGGATCAGCAGACCTTATCTATGCTCCCAATTCCAATTCCTTGTAAACATGCTTTGTAAAGTTCTGTGATATTCTGTCTCCTTTGCCATACTGCGGCAAGGTCCTAAAGTAGATAAATCCTAAGTTACAATTCCAGTTTTCCTCAAGATCTAAAACATGCCGCAAATTGTTAACTGTCTTTGTTTCTTGCTTTGGTAACATTTTCCCACCACAGGTATTTCCCACCTTAAAGAAATTAGAAGGCATTTCTATAATCTAACTCTGGCTACCTGTTCAGGATCCCTTCCACGCTGTGGAATCTTTGTACTTTCACTCTGCTCAATAAAGCCTACAGCTTTTTCTATCGGTCTGTGTCTCTATCACCGGCTGCAGTCAGCTGCCACACTAATTATTTGGTGTGGCTAGGCAAGAAACATAGAAGTTACAATATTACCACTATATTTATTATTGTGTGTCCATGCATCTTTAATGTTAAACTCTTGAGGGAAGATACTAGTGTAGCTTCTAGTCATGAATCCTAGCACAGCACAATGGCCAGTGACCTAGTGTTTTTACCGGAAACACTTTGGAGAACCTCATATATATATGAGTATATATACATGGCTGTACCATCTAAGATTGTGTAAGTACACTCTAGGATGTTCACACAAAGACTAAATAATATGTAATATGTAAATATAATAGATACTAGAATATGTATAATGGGCATATTATGTATAAAAACATATACATGTAATACATATAATATATAAATTTCTAATATAGAAATATATGTATATATTTATTTCTAATATAAACTTGTACTATAATAGAAATATACCTTAAACATGTAATATATGTATATTTATATATATAAATTTTACATATAGTAAATATAAAATATGCAAACATACAGTACACAAATATTTACATATATGTAATATATAACTTACATGAAAATAAAATACAACTTACATATAAATAAAATATGTAATACTTATATTACACATCATATTTGTACAATTATATTTATATATTTACTTTTAAAACATAAAAATATATGTATATTTCTATAATATAAAAGCATTATATTTAATAAATATAAACATACAATACAGTTCATATGTATTATATAATATCATACACAATATTATCTATATGTGGATATATATTACATTCTCTCACAAGGAGTATAAAGAACACTATATCATATATATATATACACACACACATATACGCATATATACACACATATACATATACACACACACACACACCTGCATATATAGACCTATTCTGAATTTACCACTACCTCATTAGTTATGGGAAAAAGGGGAGCTTATGGTTACACTCTGGCAAATAGGTTACAAACCTTGTGTTTCTGCTATAACTCTCTAGAAAGACAAGCAAGATACAGAGATACAGAGATCTCAGGGGTTGTTGCTACTGTTTATAGGGTGTCACACACAGCCACTTGGATAATGTAAAACTTGATGTGACTCCCACCTATTAAAGGCCATGATTTTATTAATGTACTCTAAGCTAGGACTAATGATGGCCCATGATAGAAGACGAATCATATACGCAGAGAAGCATGTTGGATCCCATGTGCAAAGGGATGCTGACTCCTGTGAGAGAGACCCAGAGAAAAGCTGCCTTGGTTTCTGCACATTGCCAGATCCCATTTCAGTTACATTTGTTTTTTCTATATGCCTATGCCTATGTGTATGTATAAACAGTCATGTGTTACTTAATGACAATACTTCTGAGAAATGTGTCCTTGTTTGATTTAGTTCTCGTGCGAACATCCTAGAGTGTACTTATGCAGTCTTAGATGGTACAGCCTACTACACACTTAGGCTATATGGTAGAGCCTATTGCTCCTAGGCCACAAACCTGTACACACAATACCATGCTAAACACCACAGACAACTGCAACACAGTGGCAAGTACTTGTTCATCTAAACACTGAAAACGTACAGTAAGAATGCAGCATCAAAAATATGAAATGGTAGCTCTGTATAGGGCAGTTACCGTGAATGGAGTTTGCAAGACTGGAGGTTGCTCTGGGTGAGTCTGTGAGTGGGTGATGAGGGGATATGAAGACCTGCAACATTATTGCACACTTTTATTTAACTGGCAACATGCCTTTACACTAGCATGGACACAATCACATGAGTAATGCTTTTGTGCTACAACCTTAGGAAGCCTAGGACAGCGCATTATAATAGGAATATCTGAGGTCCATTATAATCTCATGGAATTCTTATCATATATGTAGTCTGTCATTGACTAAAATGTCATTATGTAGCATATGACTGTACATACAAGTGTGTATGTGAATATGCCTATACATCCATGTATATGTGTTTTAGAAGTTTCCCATGCCTGCCATTGAAATAACTACAAACTGGGTGGCTTAAAACAATAAGAATTTCTGGCCAGGCGCATTGGTTTATGCCTGTAATTCTAGCACTTTGGGAGGCCGAGGTGGGCAGACCACCTAAGGTCAGGACTTGATGAGTAGTGTGGCCAACATGGTGAAACCCTTTCTCTATTAAAATTACAAAAATTCCCCAAGCCTGGTGGCTCATGCTTGTAATCCCCACTACTTAGGAAATGTAGTCTCTCCTGATGCTGGGAGTTTAAAAATCAAAGTGAGGCAGTGCGTCTCTCCCTCCACAGGCTCCAAGGGAGGACCTTTCCTGCCTTTCCCAGCTCCTGGTTGATTCAGGAATCCCTTGGCTTGTTACCACATCATTCGAACATAGCTTCCATCTTCAGATCTTCCATATGTCTCTTTATCCAATTCTTCCTCTCCTTCTGTTACAAAGATACCAGCTGTCAGATTTAGGTTCTGCCATAATCCAGTATTGCTTCATCTTATGTCAATTACATCTGCAAAAATTATATAGATATAGATTCCTATATATCTCATATGTTATAAATTAATCACAAACATAGGTGTTGAAGAAAGAAAATAATTCCAGAAATAATGCTGCTGTAGTTTATAGCAATAAAAATATGAGTTTAGAGAACAGAATGCATACAGGCTGGAAGAAGAAATGACTCTCCAACAGAAGGCACTCATGGTGGTAAGGGGCTTCCAATCTATTCCCCACCACAGTGATCTCATCTCCAACAGAGTTGATCCTGTTAAGCCAGAGAAGCTTAGGGTTTTATCGTTTCTTAACTTCCATAATATTTATGTCTAACTCCCCCAAAAAATGATAAAGGGAGTATTTTATCCCACAGAAATACAAACTACCATCAGAGAACACTATAAACACCTATATGCAACGGAACTAGAAAATCCAGAAGAAATGGATACATTCCTGGACACCTACACCCTCCAAATACTAAACGAGGAAGAATTTGAATCCCTGAATATAACAATAACAACTTCTGAAATTGAGGCAGTAACTAATAGCCTACTAACCAAAAAAAGCCCAGGGCTAGAAGGCATCACAGCTGAATTCTTCTAGAGGTACAAAGAGGAGCTGGTATCATTCCTTCTGAAACTATCATTGAGGAGGTGTGTGTTTATTATTTGGAATTACAAATGGTTTTGTTTTGTTTAACTCCAGATTTATTGAATGCAAATAACAGCAAATTCTATATTATCAGATATGATACTGAAACAGGATAGTTCCCTGACCCTTTCAGGGGTGGGAATTGCAGTGCACAGGTGTCAGCAGGAGCGAACCCCACTCACTTGACCCACTGCGCTCCACCCCTCACCTATGACTCCTGAATCCCCAAAGAAGTGTTACAGTACCTTTTTAGCTTTGCCACCCATGGATGGCTTAAAAGTTAACAGCTCAGTGGAGGGTCAGTGCTACAGCCGTTTGCACTTACACTCTTGGCACCCAAGTCGTCCTGCATCCAGGAGGAAAGAGGTCACACAAATGAATTGAAGGAGGTAAATGTGGGGATTTTATTGATGATGAAAGTGGCTCTCAGCGGGAAGAGAGATGAAACAGTGACAGAGAGGGAAAGTAATCTTCCCCTGGGGACAGCTGGACTCCTCACCAAAGCTACACTGTCAAGCTGTCCCTGTGAAGTCAAGCTGCATCTCTCTGATGTCCAACCGTAGTCCCTGAGGTCCTGCTGCTTCTCCTCTTCTCCTTTCTCTGCTTGCTGAGCCTGGGGTTTTTCTGGGCACAGGAGCAGGATAGGGCAGACAATGGGTGGTTTTAGAAAAGGCAACATCTGAGTGGGAAAGCAAGGATGTCAATTCTCACTGTCAGTTTCAGTGTTAGCCTTTTTAGCTTGAGGGTGAGGCCCTTGCCAGGGACCCACCCTCTTCTACCCAGAATTTACCTGCCTCCTGTTCCTATCAATATTTCATATTTAGTCAGTTACTTCATCTTTTTCACATGATGTGAGCATAGTAAGACCAGTGACCAAAGTGGGCACATTTATATATCTATCTTTATAGATATTTCAATAGGTTATGTTCACAGTGAGCCACCAACTAGAAAACATCATTGCAACATTGCACTTGTAGGAATTTGGAGATGTCCTAAGTGGTTAACTCTATTGAAAGGGTCACATAAGTGCATAGCATATTTCTGCTCTCCGATGACCTATAGCTATTTAGACAATGTAGATAAATATACAGGCTCAGCCACAATGTGTTCTCAAGATATTTTGTTTGGCAGGAAACTACATTTCAGGGCATTAACTACAATGCCTGTAACGGGGTGAAATAGTTGAAATGATGCTGAAAGACGAAAGTTTCTGCTGTGCCAGAAACTTTCTGAGCCGCTATAGTTTAGGGCTGTCTGATTTTGGAATCTTTCTTTGATCAATTAAACTCTGTTAAGTTTAATATACTGAAAGTTTTTATTTTAACAATAGTATACATATATATATATACACAGTGTATGTGTATATATGTGTTTTTATATATAATGTGTGTATATGTGCATATATATCTAGTTTTATGTATATGATTATACATATATAGAATTCTACATATATATTTATCTGTAAAATGATTCCAAAAATATATAGAAAATTCCATATATAAAATTCTGTATGTGTGTGTGTATATATATAATTCTATCTTATATTATTTTCCTGCCAGCTGTCCCAGGGTTCATTCCTCTCTTTTGATGGGTCAACACATCCTAAGGTTTTTTTCTTGATTGTATTCCTTGGGCACCCTGCAAACTCCTCTGGGGGAAACTCCAGCCCTTAGAGCACTGGCTGCTCCTAGCAGTGTGCAGGAGGTGGTGCTAATACTTGGTGCGTTAAACAGACACTACTATGGCTCACAGCCAGTCTCAGGTGGAGATTCTTGTTCAAATTCCAAAATCAGCACTGAAGGGAAACATAAAGTAGAAGTAGAAATCTCATCTCTGAAAAACACTGACTCTCTAGGTTAACTCAGGGATCAGGTACTCTTTCTGTTGCCCCTTGTACCGTGGAAGGTACATACCATAAAGACAACTTTAAAATATTCTTTTGAACCAAAAATGTAGACTATTTCTCCCTTACATGAATATTTAAACAATTTCAAAATTAGTAAACATATATTCAAATATTGGACTGTTATTGTGTTATTTCGAGTATAATCTTTTCAGATATGCTCTTTGATTCTCTCTGGGATATAAAAATACAATTTTATTCACAATCTTGTAGAATCACTTAATAATTCCCATAGTCTGCCCATAGTTTCTTTCAGATTTTTCTATTGACTGGATTTGACACTTACAAATAATGTCCCATTTCTCTCTTTCTTCCCTATATATATAGATAATGTTTGTTTTTCCTTGAGTTACTTAAGATATCCAGAATATGATGAAGAGTGGCTAGTTAACTTATTCACTATTTTTAAAATGTATTTTGCCATTATCATAATATCTAAATGAGATATTTTGCAGATATTCTTGATCAGATTTAGGAATGTCTCTTTCATCTCTACTTTGCTAAACATTATTTTAGGCTGGCAGCCAAGATGGCCGAATAGAAACAGCTCCAGTCTACAGCTCCCAGCATGAGCAATGCAGAAGACGTGTGATTTCTGCATTTCCATCTGAGGTACTGGGTTCATCTCACTAGGGAGTGCCAGACAGTGGGCGCAGGACAGTGGGTGCAGCACACCGTGCGCGAGCCAAAGCAGGGCGAGGCATTGCCTCACTTGGGAAGTGCAAGGGGTCAGGGAGTTCCCTCTCCTAGTCAAAGAAAGGGGTGACAGACGGCACCTGGAAAATTGGGTCACTCCCACCCTAATGCTGTGATTTTCCAATGGGCTTAAAAAACAGCACGCCAGGAGATTATATCCCGCACATGGCTTGGAGAGTCCTACGTCCATGGAGTCTCGCTGATTGCTAGCACAGCAGTCTGATATCAAACTGCAAGGTGGCAGCAAGGCTTGGGGAGGGGCGCCCGCCATTGCCCAGGCTTGATTAGGTAAACAAAGCAGCCAGGAAGCTCGAACTGAGTGGAGCCCACCACAGCTCAAGGAGGCCTGCCTGCCTCTGTAGGCTCCACCTCTGGGGGCAGGGCACAAATGAACAAAAAGACAGCAGTAACCTCTGCAGACTTACATAACCCTGTCTGACAGCTTTGAAGAGAGCAATGGTTCTCCCAGCATGCAGCTGGAGATCTGAGAATGGGCAGACTGCCTCCTCAAGTTGGTCCCTGACCACTGACCCCCAAGCAGCCAAATTGGGAGGCACCACCCAGTAGAGGTAGACTGATACTTCACATGGCCGGGTACTCCTCTGAGACAAAACTTCCAGAGGAACGATCAGACAGCAGCATTCATGGTTCATGAAAATCCACTGCTCTGCAGCCACCACTGCTGATACCCAGGCAAACAGGGTCTGGAGTGGACCTCTAGCAAACTCCAACAAACCTGCAGCTGAGGGTCCTGTCTGTTAGAAGGAAAAGTAACAAACAGAAAGGACATCCACACCAAAAACCCCTCTGTACATCACCACCATCAAAGACCAAAAGTAGATAAAACCACAAAGATGGGGAAAAAAACAGAGCAGAAAAGCTGGAAACTCTAAAAAGCAGAGCACCTCTCTTCCTCCAAAGGAACAGTTCCTCACCAACAACAGAACAAAACTGGATGAGGAATAACTTTGACGAGCTGAGAGAAGGTGGCTTCAGATGATCAAACTACTCTTAGCTACAGGAGGAAATTCAAACCAAAGGTAAAGAAGTTAAAAACTTTGAAAAATATTTAGATGATTGTATAACTAGAATAACCAACACAGAGAAGTGCATAAAGGAGCTGAAGGAGCTGAAAGCCAAGGCTCAAGAACTACATGATGAATGCAGAAGCCTCAGGAGTCGATGTGATCAACTGGAAGAAAAGGTATCAGTGATGGAAGATGAAATGAATGAAATGAAGTGAGAAGGGAAGTTTAGAGAAAAAAGAATAAAAAGAAATGAACAAACCTCCAAGAAATATGGGACTATGTGAAAAGACCAAATCTATATCTGATTGGTGTACCTGAAAGTGATGGGGAGAATGGAACCAAGTTGGAAAACTCTCCGCAAGATATTATCCAGGAGAAACTCCCCAATCTAGCAAGGCAGGCCAACATTCAGATTCAGGAAATACAGAGAATGCCACAAAGATAATCCTCGAGAAGAGCAACTCCAAGACACATAATTGTCAGATTCACCAAAGTTGAAATGAAGGAAAAAATGTTAAGGGAAGCCAGAGAGAAAGGTCAGGTTACCCTCAAAGGGAGGCCCATCAGACTAACAGTGGATCTCTCAGCAGAATTTCATATCCAGCCAAACTAAGCTTCATAAGTGAAGGAGAAATAAAATACTTTACAGACAAGCAAATGATGAGAGATTTTGTCACCACCAGGCCTGCCCTAAAAGAGTTCCTGAAGGAAGCACTAAACATGGAAAGGAACAACGAGTACCAGCCACTACAAAATCATGCCAAATTGTAAAGACTATCGAGGCTAGGGATAAACTGCATCAATTAACCAGTAAAATAACCAGTTAACATCATAATGACAGGATCAAATTCACAAATAACAATATTAACTTTAAATGTAAATGGACTAAATGATCCAATTAAAAGACACAGACTGGCAAATTGGATAAAGAGTCAAGACCCATCAGTGTGCTGTATTCAGGAAACCCATCTCACGTGCAGAGACACACATAGGCTCAAAATAAAAGGATGGAGGAAGATCTATCAAGCAAATGGAAAACAAAAAAAGACAGGGATTGCAATCCTAGTCTCTGATAAAACAGAATTTAAACCAAGAAAGATCAAAAGAGACAAAGAAGCCCATTACATAATGGTAAAGGGATCAATTCAACAAGAAAGGCTAACTATCCTAAATATATATGTACCCAATACAGGAGCACCCAGATTCATAAAGCAAGTCCTGAATGACCTACAAAGAGAATTAGACTCCCACACAATAATAATGGGAGCCTTTAACACCCCACTGTCAACATTAGTCAGATCAATGAGACAGAAAGTTGACAAGAATACCCAGGAATTGAACGCAGCTCTGCACTAAGCAGACCTAATAGACCTCTCCACCTAATGGACCTACAGAACTCTCCACCCCAAATCAACAGAATATTGATTTTTATCAGCACCACACCACACCTATTCCAAAATTGACCACATACTTGGAAGTAAAGCTATCCTCAGCAAATGTAAAAGAACAGAAATTATAACAAACTGTCTCTCAGAACACAGTGCAAACAAACTAGAACTCAGGATTAAGAAACTCACTCAAAATCGCTCAACTACATGGAAACAGAACAACCTGCTCCAGAATGACTACTGGGTACATAACAAAATGAAGGCAGAAATAAAGATGTTCTTTGAAACCAATGAGAACAAAGACATAACATACCAGAATCTCTGGGACACATTCAAAGCAGCATGTAGATTGAAATTTATAGCACTAAATGCACACAAGAGAAAGCAGGAAAGATCCAAAATTGACACCCTAACATCACAATTAAAAGAACTAGAAAAGCAAGAGCAAACACATTCGAAAGTTAGCAGAAGGCAAGAAATAACTAAAATCAGAGCAGAACTGAAGGAAATAGAGACACAAAAATCCCTTCAAAAAATTAATGAACCCAGGAGCTGGTTCTTTGAAAGGATCAACAAACTTGATAGACCACTAGCAAGACTAATACAGAAGAAAAGAGAGAGGGATCAAATAGATGCAATAAAAAATGATAAAGGGGATATCACCACCAATCCCACAGAAATACAAACTACCATCAGAGAATACTACAAACATCTCTGTGCAAATAAACTAGAAAATCTAGAAGAAATGGGTAAATTCCTCAACACATATACCCTCCCAAGACTAAACCAGGAAGAAGTTGAATATCTGAATAGACCAATAACAGGCTCTGAAACTGTGGCAATAATCAATAGCTTACCAACCAATAAGAGTCCAGGACCAGATGGATTAACAGCCGAATTCTACCAGAGGTACAAGGAGGAGCTGGTACCATTCCTTCTGAAACTATTCCAATCAATAGAAAAAGAGAGAATCCTCCCTAACTCATTTTATGAGGCCAGCATCATCCTGATACCAAAGCTGGGCAGAGACACAACCAAAAAAGAGAATTTTAGACCAATATCCTTGATGAACATTGATGCAAAAATCCTCAATAAAATACTGGCAAACTGAAGCCAGCAGCACATCAAAAAGCTTATCCACCATGATCAAGTGGGCTCCATCCCTGGGATGCAAGGCTGGCTCAATATATGCAAATCAATAAAGGTAATCCAGCATATAAACAGAACCAAAGACAAAAACCACATGATTGTCTCCACAGATGCAGGAAATGCCTTTGACAAAATTCAACAACCCTTCATGCTAAAAACTCTCAATAAATTCTGTATTGATGAGACGTATCTCCAAATAATAAGAGCTATCTATGACAAACCCACCGCCAATATCATACTGAATGGGCAAAAACTGGAAGCATTCCCTTTGAAAACTGGCACAAGACAGGGATGCCCTCTCTCATCATTCCTAGTCAACATAGTTTTGGAAGTTCTGGCAAGGGCAATTTGGCAGGAGAAGGAAATAAAGGGTATTCAATTAGGAAAAGAGGAAGTCAAATTGTCCCTGTTTGCAGATGACATGATTGTGTATCTAGAAAACCCCATTGTCTCAGCCCAAAATCTCCTTAAGCTGATAAGCAACTACAGCAAAGTCTCAGGCTACAAAATCAATGTAGAAAAATCACAGGCATTCTTATACAACAAAAACAGACAAACAGAGAGCCAAATCATGAGTGAACTCCCATTCACAATTGCTTCAAAGAGAATAAAATATCTAGGAATCCAACTTACAAGGGACGTGAAGGACCTCTTCAAGGAAAACTACAAACCACTGCTCAATGAAATAAAAGAGGATATAAACAAATGGAAGAACATTCCATCCTCATGGGTAGGAAGAATCAATATCGTGAAAATGGCCATACTGCCCAAGGTAATTTATAGATTAAATGCCATCCCCATAAAGCTATCAATGATTTTCTTCACAGAATTGGAAAAAAACTAATTTAAAGTTCATATGGAACCAAAAGGAGCCTGCATCATCAAGTCAATCCTAAGCCAAAAGAACAAAGCTGGAGGCATCACACTACCTGACTTCAAACTACACTACAAGGCTACAGTAACCAAAACAGCATGGTACTGGTACCAAAACAGAGATATAGATCAAGGGAACAGAACAGAGCCCTCAGAAATAATGCCACATATCTACAACTATCCGATCTTTGACAAACCTGAGAAAAACAAGCAATGGGGAAAGGATTCCCTATTTACTAAATGGTACTAGGAAAACTGGCTAGCCATATGTAGAAAGCTGAAACTGGATCCCTTCCTTAAACCTTATACAAAAATTAATTCAAGATGGATTAAAGACTTAAACGTTAGAACTAAAACCATAGAAACCCTAGAAGAAAACCTAGACATTACCCTTCAGTACATAGGCATAGGCAAGGACTTCATGTCTAAAACACCTAAAGCAATGGCAACAAAAGCCAAAATTGACAAATGAGATCTAATTAAACTAAAGAGCTTCTGCACAGCAAAAAAAAAAAAACTACCATCAGAGTGAACACGCAACCTACAAAATGGGAGAAAATTTTCGCAACCTACTCATCTGACAAAGTGCTAATATCCAGAATCTACAATGAACTCAAATAAATTTACAAGAAAAAAACAAACGACCCCATCAAAAAGTGGGCAAAGGACATGAACTGACACTTCTCAAAAGAAGACATTGATGCAGCCAAAAAACACATGAAAAAATGCTCACCATCACTGCCCATCAGAGAAATGCAAATCAATACCATAATGAGATACCATCTCACACCAGTTAGAATGGCAGTCATTAAAAAGGCAGGAAACAACAGGTGCTGGAGAGGATGTGGAGAAATAGGAACACTTTTACACTGTTGGTGGGACTGTAAACTAGTTCAACCATTGTGGAAGTCAGTGTGGCAATTCCTCAGAGATCTAGAACAAGAAATACCATTTGACCCAGCCATCCCATTACTGGGTATATACCCAAAGGACTATAAATCATGCTGCTACAAAGGCACATGCACACGTATGTTTATTGCGGCACTATTCAGAACAGCAAAGACTTGGAACCAATCCAAATGTCTAGCAATGATAGACTGGATTAAGAAAATGTGGCACATATACATCATGGAATACTATGCAGCCATAAAAAATGATGAGTTCGTGTCCTTTGTAGGGACATGGATGACACTGGAAATCATCATTCTCAGTGAACTATGGGATGGACAAAAAACCAAACACCACATGTTCTCACTCATAGGTGGGAACTGAACAATGAGAACACATGGACACAGGAAGGGGAACATCACACTCTGGGGACTGTTGTGGGGTGGGGGGAGGGGGGAGGGATAGCATTAGGAGATATACCTAATGCTAAATGATGAGTTAATGGGTGTACACACAAGCATGGCATATGTATACATATGTAACTAACCTGCACATTGTGCACATGTACCCTAAAACTTAAGGTATAATAATAATAAAATAAAAAAACATTATTTTATACACATCAATGCCTTTTGAATTTTATAATGATTCACACAATATATAAAAATAATATTACGTTTTTTCTCTTTTTATTTTAAGTTACATTGATTGCATTTTAAATAAATACTAGTTCAACTGATAGGAATTGCAAACAAAAGAGATTGAGGAATGATGAAAAGTAGGCCAAAACTAGCAGATGTTAACTCCTGAAAGGAGACACACTTGGTGGTTTACACATTTATACTTTGTCATTTAGCTTAAGAGCAACATAAGCTGGTGTGAGATAGACAATTAGAACTCAAAAAAAAACAATGTCATTTTTTCCTAGAGGTATCTCAATGGAATGTCTTGAAACAAAAGATTCATTGGATTAACAACTGTACTCAAGCTCTGGAGTAGTGACTGAACTGTCAATTCCTGGTGGGAAATTTCAGGAGATCTCATCAAAACCAGCAGCAGAAGACTGAAACACTGAAGTGCTAGTTTCATTTGCTGCCACCCACAGGAAAGGGATTTTAGGGTTTGAGTCTTGATTAGTCAGAAGGTGCTCTAGTACATGGCATTAACTCCAAAAGTGTGGAGTTAAACTCCTGAAGTCCACACTTTAGGAGTTAATGCCATGTACTGGAGCTTATAGAATTGATCTAAGACTAACTGGAAAACCAAAAAACAAACACACTAACAAAAAATAAATCCAGTCCTTCACAGAACCAAGACTATCAACCAGTCATATAATAAGAATAACCAAAAATTGCTCGAAAGGTCATAAGTACCAAAATTCTCTGCAATACACAATCCACCATGAAAAAGTAATAACTGTCTATTGCAAATACACAGACAATTATGGCCTGTGTTCTAGAGAAAAAGCAGATAAAACAACTGAATCCAAAATAGTACAAATATTGAACTTAGCAATCAACTCCTTTAAAGCCATAACTACACGTATCTTCAAAGATTTAAAGGACAACATGATCATAAGGAATGAATGATTGGGGAACTCATCAGGGTAAAGAAATATTTTTTTTTCCTTTTTAATAATATGTTTAAAGGCATCTTATGATATAAATTGTGTCATTTCATTGTAGAGTCATTAACATGTGTAGATATTAAGTTTATGGCAACCAAAGTACACATGGAGTTCATTTGGATTATACTAACATTCTTACTTATAAGTGAAGAGGAATAGTAATAATTACGTTATTATAAGCTATATTAAATAGGCTGGGCATGGTGGCTCACATCTGTAATTCTATCACTTTGGGAGGTTGAGCTACCGGATGGATCACTTGAGGTCAGGAGTTTGAGACCAGCCTGGCCAACATGGTGAAACTCCATCTCTTCTAAAAATACAAAAGTTAGCTGGGGCATGGTAATGCATGCCTGTAATCCCAGCTAGTCAGGAGACTGAGGCAGGAGAATCACTTGAACTTGGGAGGCAGGGATTGCAGTGAGCTGAGATTGTACCACTGCACTCTGGCCTGGGTGACAAAGTGAGACTACATCTTGAAAAAACAAATGCAAAAGAAAACATTCCATAGGCTATATTAAATAAAAGATACTTGTTTACTTTCCTATATCAACTAGAAAAGTAATTTTAAAAAGAGCTGTAGATAAATAACCATTAGACAAATTACAACATTAAAAATTACTTGCACTCCTTGGGATAAGTTAGAAAGCTATCTACTGAGAAATGGAATTAATGGATCAGAAAAATAGAATCAATGGGCAAATACAAAATGAACAGAAAAATACTATACCTAAGCCTACATGTATCATTAACTACATTGACTATAAATAGATACAATACTCCAATTAAAAGCAGAAATTGGCATTTTAAATTTTCTTAAAAGTACTCAAGTGATATATGTATACATGTGCCATGCTGGTGCACTGCACCCACTAAATGTTGAGACAGCATCCCTAAGTGGGTGCTAAAACGTGTGCACATGGATGTAGAGAGTGGAATGAGAGACAACAAAGACTTGGAAGGGTGAGGGGATGGATGAGAAATTACTAAACGGGTACGATACACATTACTTGGGTGATGGATACCCATCCTAAGGGCCCTGACTAGACCACTACACAATCTACGCATGTAACCAAATTGCAGGTATACCCCATAAGTTTAGATGAACTTTAAAAACAGATTACATTTTTATGCTGATTTCTCCATATTTTCACCCATTTGGTTCATCATTTCCCCTAATTTACTTACCGTATTTATAATAACGATTTAAAAATCTTTGTCTATAATGTCTAGTGTTCTCATTGGTTTTGTTTTATAAATAATCTGTTATTGCACATGTAATTTCTCCCTTGACCTCATAGTTAATTTTCTTATTTCTAAGTGGTTAGAATTATAAATGATCTTTATTTTTTAAAAAAAGTACTCAAGTTAAAGTTTTCTAAAAGAAATGCATGATTTCTTTTATTCTCAACTTTTCATTTGATCCTTGTCACTGTCTGCCTGAGTAAGTTGCTGTATTTGTTTACTAGAACTGTGTTATGCATATGCTATCATTTGTTGGTCTATTATCTTGTTGATGAGCATCTGAGCTATTGTCAACTTGAGGCTGTAATGAATGAAACTGAAATGAACATTCATAAACAAGTGTCTTTGTTTACATCTTATTTGAATTATCTTGGATAAATAACAAGTGAAATTTCTTCGTCATAAAAAGGACATATAAATTTCACACAGATGGCAAAGCATTTGCCCAAGGGGCTGAATCCATTTCTATTGCTACATGCTTCAAAATGTGAGAGTCGCTGGTGCTCCCTTATAAGAATGGTGCAGACTCTATGATTAAAAAAAAGACGGAAGAAGAGAAACATTTGCTTTATTTCTACACGCCTGCCTTCATAAGCCTTTCTCAAAAGCCAATCTCAGATAAATTTGCCTAGTAAAATAAGATATTGGCATGAGTGAAATATAAAAATAGCAGCATGAACCGCTGCACCTGGACTATTTTTATGCATTGTTGATCATTTTGTCCTTTTGCTTTTAACTAAGCTGTTTCAGAGGATATGCCAATGGAGGAAATTTAGAAAACATGAAAATTTAAGACAATAGGTGAAGTAAACTTGCAAGAACATGAAAATAGATTAAGGGATTGGGATGGCAAGGGAACAAGGAAAGAAGAGAGTAACAAATTAAGAACTGGAGATACAATCTGCAAACATGGTCATCAAAGGCAGATTCAACATGACACGTAATTACTGTATCACTGTCACAGCTCTTTCAAGTACGTTAATTTATTTATTGAGTTGTAGACGTTATTATATCAGCCAAGAATGAGAACTGCATGCAAATGGCTCTGTTCATCTCATGCAAAAGACAATCCTTAAGAATATAAGGAAGGAGATGTGTCGCACAAAGTTTGAAATGATTCAGGCATATTTTAAATGCCACACAACATAGAATTAATGACTGTAACTTTTTAATAAAAATGTGTGCAATAGTCATGTTTTCATTGTTTTAACTTAATAATAGTATATTTTATTTGCATCATAGGTATCTTAAAATTTCAAGGAAATAAAGTATAAGTGTTGAATACAACTTTCTAGGAAATGTCTCATAGCTTTTACTTTGCTTAATTCAAAATAAAATTTGGATCGCAGAACTATTAAGGTTCACATTTGAAGACTACCTTGATCATTTGGTATTTGCATATTATCCAAAGATATCATTTGAAGAGTTTTACTTTTTTCTATAGCTCTTCAAACTAATAAATAAATGCATTTACATCTGCTTTAAACTCACATATTCAAAGATAATGCTGACAAATACTAACAGAACTCCAACATCCTGTATTAATACTTTTAATTACAAAGCAAATGAGAAGATGAGACCCTAAAATTTCGTAGGAGAGGCAGAAATTAAAATGAAATACAGACATGAAGATCTAAATTATGCTGGTTTTCAAATATCGCTTATAGCATCAGAGGTCAGGAATTTATTGACTGTTGAGATTTTGGAAGAGTTCATTATCATGTATGCATCTGATTCTTATAGATGTGAAATAAACATAAAAATAAATACCTACTCCATGGAGTTACTGTGAGAATTCAATAAGTTAATAGTTGGTAAGTGATTGCAAGAATGCCTGGCAGGTAGTAAGATACTATTAACAACATATTAAGTTGCGGCGGTGCGCCATGGCTCACGCCTGTAATGCCAGCACTTTGGGAGGCCGAGGCGGGCGGATCATGAGGTCAGGAGATCGAGAACATCCTGGCTAACACGGTAGAACCCTCTCTCTACTAAAAATACAAAAAAATAAGCCAGGCGTGGTGGCGGGCGCCTGTAGTCCCAGCTACTCAGGAGGCTGAGGCAGGAGAATGGCGTGAACCTGGGAGGCGGAGCTTGCAGTGAGCTGAGATTGTGCCACTGCACTCCAGCCTGGGCAACAGAGCGAGACTCCGTCTCAAAAAAAATTAAAAAATAAAATAAATAAATATATATGTATACACACACACATATATATGCACATATATATATCTGTTCAAAACATATTTAGAGTTGACACAACTATTCAAAAGAATTAACTAAAATTTTAGTACCAAATAACCTCTGAAGAAAAGTGAATTTAATGGCAGTGAAAATATATAATCATTAATTAAAATTTATTACTTATTAAAAATTACTACTTAGTGATAACAACCTTTACTACACTGGGATATGTAGCATTTTCTTTGTCCCTTTTGATGAGCTCTGTGTGATTAGAATTAAAATATGTGATGAAAACCATGTTACAGGTAAAAGTGCAATCTACCCCGGTCATATAATGGCATACAGTAGTCAAATTATTTTCTTAGATTATATTCTACTGAGAAATAATATCCACAATGCCTATCATATGTATAAAAATTGTACATCAAGAGAAGACAGTTTATGAAAAATTAAAATAAAATGGCCTTGAAGTTAAAGAAAACGCTTTGGAGCTATGGACACAGGATTTTACTTCCTTTGCCTCTTGCTATTTTTGCACATTTTGCATGCTTCAATTCCCTAGAATTATTTGGTGGTCAGTTCTGGGCATCCTAAGTAGTTATGAAAAAAACTGTGTCTACCTTTTAGTGTCTTCAACAGGACAAAGAAAAATTCTTATTGGCCTGCAATTCACTGATGATAACAAAAGTTTGATCTCTGAATTATTAAGAGCCACAGGGCTGATGGCTGAGTTGACCATATTGCGGTTTCCTGGATGTTGTAAATTTACCTAAACACAAATTAGACACAGGAAGAGATAAACATTGCTCATCCACCATGATAGTTGAGTTTGCCTTTGCTTTTCATGAACAGCTAAGAGCTTATGCCCAAGCAGATAGAGTTTATGAATTCTTGGTTGGATTTTTAGGACCTGTTTGTTGATGTGGCATTGCAGGGTCTAATTTGCCAGTAATTCCTTATACAAAATTATGCTTTGTTAAGTAAGAAGTTTATATTATCGAGAAACTCATGCAGGTGGCACTGATGAAACTTAAATGTTATATTAAATAAACATTGGGTTTTGACATTTAGTATCTAAGCTAAACATAAATCACAAGGCACCAATGTGATTGTGCATGGTACCTTCTGTTTGTTTTTTCCATCATAGTTATTAGAAGAATCAAGAGAAAAAAATCACTGATACATTCTTATTTTCTCTTAGCTATACGGCTAAGTTTATATTTCATTCTTTCTCAATTTTAGTACTTGGTCTTTTACATCCGTGTAATTGAACTAAGTGTTTGTCCTCTGAACCATAGTTTTGGATCCTAGCACTTGCTAAAATTTGTGTGTATGTATGTATGTATGTATGTATGTATATATGTATATATGTATGTATTTTACAGACAGGGTCTTGCTCTGTTGCCCAGGCTGGATTATAGTGGTGTTATCCTAGCTCACTGTAGCTTCAAACTCATGGGCTCAAGTGATACTTTTCCCTCAGTATCCTGAGTAGCTGCAACCACAGACATAAATAACCACATCCAGCTAGTTAAAAAAGAAATTATAGACAGGTATTGCTATGTTGCCCAGCCTTTTATCCTAACTCTTAATATCAATAAAACTACCCTGGTCATTTGGTATTTCTGCATTGTAAACCTTCTTTATTTTATTTTATATCACTTAACTTGCAAAAGCAATATATTACTGCTGCCCATGAAATTATCATCAATCTTTTGTTCTTTTATTTATTTTTTATTTTTTTTATTTTTGATGCTGGGTCTTACTATGTTGTCCAGGCTGGAGTGCTGTGGCATAGTCATAGCTCACTGAAGACTTGACTTTCTGGGCTCAAGTGATTCTCCCACTATAGCCTCCCATGTAGTTGGTACTATATGCTCATGCCGTCAGCTCCAGCTAACTTTTTTGTAGAAATGGGGATCTGACTACGTTACCCAGGCTGGTCTCGAACTCTTGGGCTCAAGTGACCTACCAGCATTGGCCTCCCAAACTTCTGGGATTATAGGCACGATCCACTGTGCCTGGCCCAGTCTTTTATTTTTATTAGGAAAAATGTAGGTGGGAAAGAAGTCTGGAGAAATCTGGGAAAGGCTCTGTGAGCCAGCAGTAAGTAAGGATAGTTTAACACAGAATGAAGGAGAAAAGAGGAGAAGCATGTCTCGCTTAGGTGGAAGAATGTTAGCTACCATGCATAAGCAACTACCTCTGCAAACATGCTGGGATAGATTTTGAAGGGCATCCGCTGGTCTTGAATCAATTAACAGCATCTGTAGCGAGATGCTAGAGAGCCATACCACAATGGTGCCTCACCGCTAATTTTCTCTGGTTTCTCTGGTACAGATTAATAAGCCTGAAAACATTATTGTACTAATAAGCAATAAAAAAGTGTACATGGTATCATATTTTATCAGTATTCTATTAATAGATGCTCCACAAATCATTCCATGTTCTCTTTGCTTTCTTCTAGCAAGTGAGTTGAATTGGGTAGGTTTTTCCTGGTAAGTTCTTCCAATCCTTTACCTTTTTTAGGGTCTGACTCATTGATTGTTTTGATTTTGTTGGGGTAACTCATTTTCCCACTGGCAAACATTATTAGTTTAATGAGATAAAAGCGGCACCCCATTAATTCCCTGTACTAAAAACTAACTGCTTTTTGTCCCCTTTTGTGTAAAAAGAAATGCCTTCTGAAAAACGGGATCAAATATCATGCTCAGTAATGTAACCCTTTCATCTGCTTAATTACTCAGACATTAACAGTCCCAAATGGCCAGGGAATATAGATTTTAAAATGCTTAAACTGTTATGGAGAGGTTTTGAAAGTCCCAGAAAAGATTACTAGCTACAGAAGTTGAAGAAAATATTCCCCAATATAATTATGAAGCACAAATTCTGAAGCTTCTAGCAATTTTAAGTCAATGTGTATGGGGGGCTGGAGAGATAGAGATGAGGATGTGGTGGATAAAGGACTGTCTTACTATAGGCTAGGAGACTGTTGTTATCTGTAATTGTTGAATAATAGGATATAGAAGGAAGCCAGTATCTTATGGTGATGGGATTCTATCTGAGTATTAGAAAGCTCTTCTCATTTCATAAGTCTAACAATTCAGAAAATAAATTTAAACTATAGATTGGGAAACTGGCTGAGAAACTATGGCAATAATTTTTGACAGAGATTATGGATATCTAAACTGAGAAGATGACCATGAGGTGAAGGAAGGGACAAATTTAACAGAAATTAGATATTGAATCCTGAGTTGACTGTCACTCCAGAAAGATGGGGCAACACATTGTTCTTATTACACAGAATCCTTCACCTCCAGCAGATATTTCTATAGATGAACATTGAGCTGCTGAAGTGATTAATGAATGTTCCTAATACATTTCTTGATGGTTTCCTTGTAATGACAGCACAGTAGCCAGGCAATTAGTGGTCCATAATCTGAGCCATAGTCAATGTCTCAGAGGTTTGAAAAAGATTTTTCTTCAAAGGTAAGAATAGATACTCAGTTTCCAGTACTTAGATCAGTTATAGATACCGTGGTAGCCAAGTCCACTCACAATGATTTTTCTGCAAAACTATTCTGAAATACATATTTAAGCAGACTTGAACTTGTTTGCAAATTTGATGTGATACTCTCTATTTTGCTGGAGCAAAACAGTATGGTATGCAGGTTATGTTGCTATTTTGACAGCATTCATGAGGTGTTGATTTAACAAACTAGGCTAAAACAAAAGTATTACAGCTTTTTATGTTGTCTACTTGATGTTCTATTTTGCTAACTGTTCCATTGATATTTACACACCAATTAACTGAACAAGAACTTCAGATTAAACATTTCTATTCTAGGTTGTGGAGGGGATTAGATACTCAGAGGCCACCTTTCACTTAGGAGAAAGAAGATGTGCAAAAAAATATAATAATAAAAGTGATAAGTGACAAAACTTTAGAAATGACACACTGAATGTGATGATTTATAAATGCGAATTTTGATGGATAATCAAGCCATGGTTTTGTCTTCAGAAACACACACACACACACACACACACACACACACACAGAGAGTGAGACAAGGAGAGAAGAAGAGAGAGAGAGACCTGAGTCAACTAAATATTCTATCAATTTAATGCTGGGTTTTCACAAGCCAGCCCAACCAGTTGTTAACAGATAGGCATCTAGCAAAAACACATCTTGCCTAAATCTCTGTTTTTACATATCAAATGTAGACTGCAATATACATTGTATATTGCAAAAGGTTATTGTAAAAATCAAGTGAAAATGGAAATACAGGGGTACTATCAATGTTCAACATACATTTGCAAATAATAACCTTGCTTTTATCTTTTTTTATTTTTGAAAAGTCAGATACAGAAATTAACTGTACAGTTAATTAGAATTTAAGTTAGAGAATCCAAAACTCAGAAAAAAATTATTACTTCATAGTATCTAAAGGACTTTTCATATAATTGCTTAGATACATTTAATTATCAAATATGCTACAATTAAATCATTGTAAAGAAAATCAGACTGTGTATTTTAAAGAAAGTTAAACTAATAGTTGCCAAAATTTATTTTATGTGTTCTAATTAGTTTCTCTAAAAAATAAAAAAAAAGTTATAAGCATACTTTATTTCACCAGTGCTAAAGGGCTTTTTATTTTTAGAAAAGAAGAGTGGTCCAGGTGTGGCGGCTTATGCCTGTAATCCCTAACCTTTGAAAGGCTGAGGCAGGAAGATTGCTTGAGGCCAGGTGATATGGCTTGGCTGTGTCCCCACCCAAATCTCATGTTGAATTGTAGTTTCTGTAATCCCCACAGGTCATAAAAGGGACCCAGTAAGAGGAAATTAAACCATGGGGGTGGTTACCTCCATGCTGCTGTTCTCATGATAGCGCATGAGTTTTCACAACATCTGATGATTTTATAGGAGGCTTTTTTCCCCATGTGTTCAGCACTTCTTGATCCTGCCATGTGAAGAAGGACATGTTTGCTTCCCTTTCTGCCATGATTGTAAGTTTCCTGAGGCTTCCCCAGCCCTGCAGAACTGTGAGTCAATTAAACCTCTTTTGTTTATAAATTACCCAGTCTGAGATATGTCTTTATTAGCAGGATAAGAATGGACTAATATACCAAGTCTCAGCTATCTGAGAACTGAACTGGGAGGATTGCTTGAGCCCAGGTGTTCGAGGTTACCCTGAGCTAGGATTGCACAACTGCACTCCTGCCTGGGTGATAAAGCAAGATCCCATCTCAAGAAGAAAGAAAGAAAAAGAGAGAGTGATCACATTAAAATACAAAGAATAATGTAACAAATATAACTAACCATTAGTAAATAAAATATAATCTGGAAAAAGAATGGGCATGTAATAAGCACCAATGTTTATTATTAGTTCAATTCTCATCCTGAGCTTACAATCTAAAATTCACCTTCATTTTCACCATTCACAAACACTCATTCAAATTTTCCAGTATATTTTCACATTTAAAGGAAAAAAAAGTCATACCACTAAGCTAACAACTTTTTTGATGATAACTTCCAACACCATCTGATGAATAATTTATTTGCAGTATTTCACACTTACAAACAGGGTAGACATGAAAATGTCACATATTCTCGAATATGAAAATGAATCAAAGTTTCTCTAATGTATAGACGTTTATTTGAACGTGTTGTATATAAAATATACATTTCCAGTTACACAAAAACAATTCTAAACCCTTCCACATGGCTATGATAATTTACACATGGAAAGCAACTTATTATATTTATCCTCTCAAACATCCAAAACTATTATCATCAGATTCTCAAAAATATTCTAAATATTTTGATTGTCAATATGAAATTATAATACTGCATGAAAAAAGTGCTTGGGCTGTATCTGCACTACTTCCTTCCACTTAGTAACCATACATTTGTAATATGTATGATATTTGATAAGGCAAAATGATCTTTCAGAGATTTTGCAAATGTTATTTACAACTGCAAATTAGATAAGAACAAATGATGCTTGCAAAAAGAGAGATGGGACAAAATCTTCAACCAGAAAGAGAAAATGAGGCAATAGAAATACACCCCTCGGTAACCCAAATATTGAAATTAACATATTTATATTAAATAATTCAGGAAACAATGATATTCTGAGAGATACTAGGCATATTAGTGTCCTTCTTCATAAAGATCTAGAATCAGCAAATATCTAATGAGGAAAATGGTCAGAAACTCAGGCTGAGACTCTGAGAATTCATTTTTACCGGCATCCTGGCCTCTCAAGTCTCTCAATTTTGTCTTTCTTGTGTTATAGGGTCAACAGCTCTGCAGTTCACTTGCTGGTGATTTCTTTTCTTGCCTAGTAGGAATTTCTTCATGGATGCCTTAGCTTGTTTTCTAGCACTGTGACTTGAAAAATGCCCAGAAGTAAAAAAATAGCTGCAGCTCACCAACCTGTACGTTTTGCCCTTATCCATGTGGTTGTAGTATTTTCAGTTCTTGCTTTCACCACAACCATCTGACGCTTCATTAAATTGTTTTTTGTTCTCTATTGTTATTGTTGCTATTTTTTAGTTGTTACTAGTTGAAGCATTGTTCTTTATACACAATTTAGGGAAAAACAGAAATGCTTTTATATTCATTTAAATGATTATATATCCTGCTCCCAATATAAAAAAAATCTACTTATGTTTACTTAACATAAACACATGCTAACAGTAAAACATGGATATATACACTTACGTATATACAGATAATACATACATAAGATATGCATAAATTAATAGATACATCATATAGATAAGTTAAAATATATCTACATTTACACCATTCAAAATAAAGAACTGTTCAAATTTTCCAATGTATTTTCACATTTACAGGAAAATAATATTATTATCAGTAAGCATCAGTAAGCTAATATTCTTGATCATAACTTCCAACACCATCTGATAAACAATTCATGTACAGTATTTCACAGTTATGAAAGAAGTTAGATGATTAAACACGTTTCTAGTTCCTTAACTTGAACACGAGTTTTGATATTTAAAAATATCAAAAAAAATGTTTTTAGGATATAGATATGCACTTCAATTTATTGTGTATGAAAATGTACATTTATGTTTAGATTTGTATGTATATCCTTGTCCTGTATTTTTGCATGTGTGCTGTGTGTGTGCGTGTGTGTGTATATGTACATGTTCCATACATTTTTCTATCATATATATCCTCATACATATGTATATTCCTGTCATATTTACGTTCTTTCTTTACTTATGCGTCTTTTTCTTTTTAAAATATAAACTTCAGTCATATTTATTTTAAAAATTTTATTTACATTGTTTTATATCTTCACTTCCTCTTGCATCATTGCTCTCCTAGAGTGTGCTGCAAATTCTGCTGATGAGCTGTCTTGTCATTTCAATGTCAGACATATTCTAAACTAACCTGTTTGGCTCTCCAAGCCAGAACACTTGCTGTATGCAAAGTTTCCAGAGAAGGCATTTTGAATTTCTGTCGGCCAAGGCACAAGGATACATGTCTTGGCATCATGGTTTAGTACAGAAATTCTTTTGGAATATTTGTCTCATATAGAAACAGTCAATTCCAGTCCCTGCATTCATGTACATCCTAAGTGTTATTACCTTGTGGTTAACCATGATTCTACGTGTGTTCACCAAAGATAAAACATTTAAGCCCAAAAATTCATTTGCTTTGGATCAAATATCTCAGTCTCATGCATGGGCATATTTCTCCTATATAAACATATATGTTCAAAACATTTAAGGTTTTGTTTCTATTGATTTGGAGAAAAAGAAATTTGGCATGTTCACCATAAGACATGCTGAATCAATGAGAAATATATTTAAGCCAGATTTAACAGAAGCAAATAAATCACTAGCTAAAATGATCTTTAAAATCCCAGTAATATTTCAACAATGTTTTTAAAAAATCACCATGCACTTAATCCCCAGCAGTTGCCAGCCTGCTCCAGTGACATGTAAACAAATCATTAAGGAGCATAATTTTCTTTCAACAAAACACCCCAATCTCCAGCTTCCACATTTCCAGGGGGAAATGCTCCAACACATTTTGATTCATTAGGCAATCTTAACAATGACTTAGCTATACATCTGACAAATACCTTTAATTAAATACGTTAGCATATTTGATAAAATAGAGATAGTACGAATTCAAGAGTCCTTAGATTAACAAGTTTCATTTTCTCCTTTTACAGGATACATCCAAAAATGTACAGCCTTTACTAGTCTGATACATTTTAATATGACATTCCTTAAAATTTGATTTAAACAGATTCTATAAAAACTCTATTAGTGATATTTTATTTCTGTAGAAATTGCAATGGATTTTCTATTTAAATTGCAATGCATCTTTCCGTTATAGTCATTCACCATTTGCAGATACAAGAGTAAAAATTTAAAGCAATGGGAAGTATACTAGTTATACATCTGTCCTACTACCAATAGCATTAGTAGGAGTTCATAGGAATACCTGAGCTAATGTGTCTACAGGCTGACCTCCAAATATTTCATCTTATCTTACATCCTAAATCATAAGTAAATCAGAAAAGCTTTAAATATAATATAGAGTAAGTACAACAAGAAAACATACACATCACATGTACAGAATATCCAGGGAAGGCCAGGTGCTGTGGCTCACGCTTAAAATACTAGCACTTTGGCAGGCCCAGATGGGAATATCACTTGAGCCCAGGAGTTTGTGACCAGCCTGAGAAAAATAATGAGGTCTCATCTCTACAAAAAATAAAAAAAGAACAGCTGCCTGACATCCCAGCTACTCAAGAGGCTAATGTGGGAGGATCACATGAGCCCAGGAAGTCAAGGCTGCAGTGAACTGTGATTAAACCACTGCACTCCAGTCTGGGTGACAGAGCAAGACCCTGTCTCTACAATAATAATAATAATAAACAACATCAAGGAGAAGAAATCCAATTTAGGAAAGGACAATTATGTCAATATTTCAACTGGTCCTGCAGTGCACGCTACATGAAATTAGATACCTGAAATGATATTAATTTGTTTTCTGAGTCTCCATACTATCTTTAGACATACTGAAAGCAACTGTATTTCACATAAATATAAAAATTGTATTAGGAGATATAAAATTTAAACTGCTTTGGGGATAATTTCAGGCTTGTAAATATAGCCATAATTATTCTTAAGAATGGATTAAGATCCAGGATGTTAATGACTGGAAATCAAGGGTTATGATAGAAAGAGTTTTCCAAAGAAATTTGATCAAATGACACTTCTCTGTATGGCATTTTAATGAAACTTTTTCTGAAGAATTTACATTATTACATGCTGACATATATATACATTTTGCATGTTAAAGAAAAAGTTTATATACACAAAATTAATTCAATAATTGCTATGGAACAACTCCTGAGTGAAAAACTATTTATTTGTATGTGCTGAGGATATATTAATACTTTAAAAAAAAAATTGAGACAAGGTCTTACTCTGTTGCCCAGGCTAAAGTGAAATGGCATGATCATTTGAGGCTCACTGCAGCCTCAAATTCTGGAGCTTAAGTGATCCTCTCAACTCAGACACCTGAAGTGCGTTCTACCACACTTGGCTAATTTTTAATAGGGTCTCATTACATTGCTCAGGCTTGTATCAACTCCTGGGCTCAAGTAATCCTCCTGCCTTGGCCTCCCAGAGTTCTGGGATTACAGGCTTGAGCCACTGTGTCCAGCCAGTATTGATACATTTAAAGGAGCCCTATCTCAAAGAATGTACAATCTAGCCCAAAGATGAATGTATGCCCAACCACCTCAAAAGGACCCACTGGATACAGGAACAGTCTGAAACCCTTAAGATTTTTTATATTCATTGAATAGTACTCTATATGTTGTATTCTTTAATAATATTCCATATTCTTACTACCGGAAATGCCTATGCTCCTGAGTATAATGAGTTCATTACTGCCAGATGTTCTTCAAAACCTGTGCACTATTTTATACCCTCCTTTCTTTCAGAAATTTGAGCCTTCTTTGAAAGAATGATTGATATGTTGAGATTCTATCACCTGTACTTATATTGACCAAATGCCAAAACCTCAGAGCACAGGTATCTTTCTCTACTCAATGCCACCTCCATGCTGCATTCTCTATGGTGCAGGCAAGCAAATATGTAAAGAACACCAAGAATATACAGCATATGTTCATACAGAGGTTACATTTTGTTTGAGGATTGCAGATGAGTGTCATGCCAAAAATCAAGTGTGCATAAATTATTAAAAATAGTAAAACTGGGTAAATAGAGTAGACTATATGATAAGCAAAAAAAAATCTCTGAGGAGGCAATATTTGAGATAACAGTCAAAATAGCTAGGAGGAATAGAATTTTGCTGGGAAGTATTTTCTGTTCTATAAATTGGATCTTGTCAGATGCCTTCAGCTCATTTACCACCAGTGCACAGAAATAACCCATTCTATCTGTTCCTCTCTCATGTATCTGATCCCTGGTTCACACTCCCTTCTGTGTTTGTCCAGAGGTATCTTTTCAGATCACCTTATTTATCTTGATGAATCTGTTTAATCGCTCACCTTTTCTCTTAAGTCTTGCTCCAATGCAAGATGTATCTCCATTCAACAGTCAAGGCCAGAAAGACTTAAGAGGGGACAGATGGCAACTGTCCCCAGAGCAATCATAAATTAAATTCTATCATAACTAAATTCTAATCCTATTCCTAATGGGTTTCTGTTTTTTTTCTATTTTTTCACAGAAAATTCAAACCCAAAGTGCTGGGATTACAGGCATGAGTCATGGCTCCTGGCAAATATAAAACTTTTTAAATGCATGTTTCTCTTTTAAAGATACAATACCTTATTAGAGATATGCTTTCTATACTTTGACATTGAATTCATGACCAATTGTGCTGACACTCATGCCTGAACAGTTTCTTTGTATGGCAAGTCACAGCCTTCCTGAACTTAGGAACATTAAACATCACTTCCAGGGTACATTTGGGGACCATTTAAAACATCAAAGTCACCAACAAAAAGGACAAAAACATGAAAAACCTAGCACAAAATAGTTCATGAAAAGAACACATGTTTACTACATGAGAGTCGAAACAAGAACACAGAGAGTCACCTCATTTCCCCTCAACTGCAAACCTGTGTGCTGATTTTTTGCTACCCTACAAGTATCTTTGAGGGATCCCCAGCCCACCATGAGTATTGATTTAGGCGTTATTGGTAACTTTAGTGAATTTGCAAATCACAATGATTTGTTCCTATTTCCTCTCTCTCACATGCTGGCCTCTCTTCTTTTCTGTCAACATGCAGACCTCATTGGCTTCAGCCTTTTTCATTCAACACACAGGATTTCTTAGTAATATATGCAGTCGACTTGAATAAGGAAGGCAAGGCCAGGACACACTAGATGTCATCAGTATGTTCAGCAGAGTTATCTCTAGAGAGAAAACAGAGAGATTGTGTTACCAGGGACGTTAAATCAAAACAAGTATGGATATTCATTATTTATAATTAAGAGGATTTGTTGATGCATTTTTTCTCACTATGATCCAGGCAATGTATTTAAGCTTAATATGAATAAAAAATAAGGCAAATAGAAATTTGGCTGACCTGATTTGTGAGAATCCTAACACAGGGAAAATTTAAATAAATATCTTTGTATTAGTTCATTTCAAACGTCCCGAATCTAGGTAATTTATGAAGAAAAGAGTTTTAATTGTCACAATTCCACATGGCTGGGGAGGCCTCAAGAAACTTACAATTATGGCGGAAGTGAAGGGGAAAGCAAAGACTTTCCTGAAATGGGGCCAGGAAAGAGAGCTAAGCTAGCAAGAGCAGGGGAAACTGCCTTATAAAATCATCAGATCTTGTGAGGACTCCCTCACTATCATGAGAACAGCATGGGAGAAACTGCTCTCGTGATCCAATCACCTCTCACTGGGTCCCTCCTTTGACATGTGGGGATTATGCAGATTACAATTCAAGATGAGATTTGGATGGGGACTTAGCCAAACCATATCAATCCTAGTTTCCCAAACTACAGACAGTGAGAGCTGGTCCAAGACTACAGCAATTCTCATCTATGCATTTCATAATCCTGTGCTACCCAGGGAGACATGCCTTTCTTTATAGTGCATAAACATTTTTGTTGCTTACTAAACCAAACATCTATTTCTCTCATAGTCACCCAAAGAAAACCTTCAATCTATCAACCACTGGACTTTGTCTTTAAATCTGCTCCGGTTTGCTTTACTAAAACTATTTCGTGAAGTAGCACATGAAAACAATTTGTATTTTTCACACCCCGAATCTGATATAAACATCTTACGCAAACACCTTCTAGATCTTCACGTCTTTATGGTCTCTAAATATAAAGAATGCATACTTGTTCTGAAATATTCCTAGAAGAACCCCAGAGGTGACTGTCTCATTCACAGATTAATCACTATTCTGTTTTGTCCCCCTCTCTGATCTATGCATATGCTATCACCTTATGAATTCTGCAGGGGGAAATATAAGTCCTAGCTTAACTTGAACTTTGAATTATCACACCTGGGTTAATTTTGGTTTAGAAGAAGAAGGGCTATGGAGAAGAGATTCAAAAGAAGATTATTGGATCTAAATTTCAGTGATTTAATTGGCCAATCTCTCTGATATTCAAGCAATTATCAGGGCCTGTGTTGGTGGTTGGTGACAATCTCTAGATGTAAACTCAAATCACCTACTTCTGTTGGTCTTCTCTTCTTACGTTACTGTCAGTTGTCTAGATATGCCAGATGTGATGGCTCACACATGTAATCCCAGCAGTTTGGGAGGCCAAAGCAAGAGGATCACTTGAATCGAGGAGTTGGAGACCAGCCTGGGCAATAGAATGAAATATTGTCTCTACAAAAATTAATTTAAAAAAATAGCTGGCCATGGAGGCACACACCTGTAGTCCTAGCTACTCAGGCTGAGAAGGGAGGATTGCTTGATCTTAGGATTTCGAGGCTACAGAGGGCTGTGATTGCATCATCATTGCACTCCAGCCTGGGTGACAGAATGAGACCTTGTCCCCCCACAAAAAGGTCTAGATAAAGAAGGAGAAACAAACAAAAGAAAAAAGCCAAAGATAGTTTAAAAAAATGATGAGAACAAATAAGTAATAGAATGTAAGAATAAAAAAACTGCAGCAGAAGTGAGGATGTTATACGAAAAAAAAAATTTAGGTAGGATTTGGACAGAAGAATGCAAACATAAATTTTATTTATTTGTATTTTATTTATTTTGTCCTGATACATATTTACTGTTTTTGATATATTTTATTGAAGTAACAATTAGTATTATTAGTAATAATTATATATGTTTATCCTTCATCAAGTATTTAGACACCTGGCCATTTGAGGCTTGAAATAATAACAAAATAATTTAGGTTTCTTTTAACACTGAGGAAAAGTTTTATATTTGGAAAATAATGTACATTCTTTTTATCACTGAAAAATAAATTGAATTAATGGTTCCACTGGGTTTTATTAAGGCCCTAAATCTGTAAAATGTGTTTGTCATTTTGTATTCCTATGATTATCTTCAGTGTTAAAAGTAATAAAGTCATTCTTTACATATTTAACCTAAAAGGCAACTTTTAATGCATGAATAGTTTAGTTCATGAAAGGAAAAAAAAATGTGATTTATAGTAAAAACACAATAGGTACATTCTTTTAAAAATTAGAATAGCTTGAAGTATTCCTGAACACTTTGCTTAAATGTCAAAGGATTATAAGAAACAAACATACCAGGATATGTTTTTAGTAATTCAAAGTAAGTATTAATAAGATGATAGGAATGTAATGCTCACATACTTCATTCAATCCTCTTGGAAATGAAAAAGCAAACATGACTATCTGGAATCTTACAGGCCATTTTGTAGGAAAAATTTGAATCCTAATTCATAATAGAATTTGGAACAGAATTCTGCCATCCAGAACCCTTTCATGGTCTGAGCTGTGTTCTAGTAGGAGGAAATAATAAAATAACTGTCAGTGTTGTATCGGCTTCCCACCATTCTTCTTACCACTAGAATATGTAGAGAGTATTCATCATTATCCCTGTAGGAATAGAAAAAAAAAAAGCCAATTCAAGTTGTCAAATGCAACTTTAAAGATGAAAGTAGAGGTTTTAGCAAGCAATGTGCCATCTTTCACTGACACGTTTTTGAATGTATATTATTTTCTTTGAATATCACTCTTGGTTTGGCATCATTATCACACAGATTTGAGGAAAACTGCATTCAAAGCAGAAGTTAAAATCTGACTCTTCTCCCAGAGCTGAAGCTGAATTCTAAGTAAAAATGAGAACTAAAAATAATTGATCTCATGAAAAAACACTAGAGCAGGGAGGAAGCAAGAATTTTGCAAAATAATTGCTTTCTAAACAAATGCTATATGAAATCCCTCTATAGATTTTCAAGCAAGATTGTGTCTTAAGTTTTTCTGTTGTTTATATTTTTTACTCTCGTTCATTCTCTCTTTCTGTCTCTCTGTCTTTCTCTCTGTGTCTCTCTCAATCTCTCTCTGTGTGTCTCTGTCTCTCTCTATTTCCTCTCTCTCTCTTAAACATGCACACCCTTCCCTGGAATCTCATTCCCTGCCTTATTCTTGCTTCTCCTTCTTTCTCTCTTGCTTTGGTCCCTTTTTCTGTAGTTGCAATGACTTCTCAGTCCTGTAACACATTTGCACTCTATTTTTTCCTTTTGTTCAATACTCCCTCCTCCTATGAGCATACTTAACTCTAGAAAATTCAAAAATATTTATTTCAATTCTGTGTCATCCTGCTGGGATTGCCCATTAACTATGTCTCTAAAGCTCCTTACAAATGCAAAATTTCTTCCTACATGTTCACTCTTTTTTTTTTTTTTTTTTTTTAGGACTGAGTTTTGCTCTGTGGCCACGCTGGAGTGCAGTGGCACAATTTCGGGTCACTGCAACCTCAACTTCCTAGGTTCAAGCAGTTCTCCTGCCTCAGTCTCTCAAGTAGATGGGACTGCAGGCATGCTCCACCAAGCCCAGCTAATTTTTGTACTTTTAGTAGACACGGGATTTCTGCATGGATATTCTTGATCTCTTGACCTCCTGATCCACCCACCTCAGCCTTCCAAAGTGCTGGGATTACAGGAGTGACCCATCGCCTCTGGCCCATGTTCACTCTTTATATCGTGAATATCTGGATTTGAGAGGCTGATAAGTTTTACAAACAACCTTTGAATTGCCATCTGTCTTTAGCCGACGGTTCAAGTCCTTTCTTTACAACTGGATGCTCTTAGCCACTTTCATTCCTTTAAAGTACAACTGCGGCTGGGCGCGGTGGCTCATGCCTGTAATACCAGCACTTTGGGAGGCCAAAGCAGGCGGATTAGGAGGTCAGGAGATTAAGACCATCCTAGCTAACACTAAAAATACAAAAAAAATACACAAACACTCTCTACTAAAAAAATACCAAAAAAATAGCAGGGCGTAGTGGCACGCACCTGTAGTCCCAGCTATTTGGGAGGCTGAGGCAGGAGAATGGCATGAACCCAGGAGGTGGAGATTTCAGGAGCCGAGATCACGGCACTGCACTCCTGTCTTGGGGACAGAGCGAGACTCCGTCTCAAAAAAAAAAAAAAAAAAAAAAGTACAACTGGATGCTGTTAGTAATGTCCATTCCTTTAAAGTAAATGATTCACCCTGACCGTGTACTCTGGCCAATTGTCTATTCCTTTGTCTCTACATTAAGTGGTAAATCTTCCCCGGGTCCTATACTCATTATTTTTTGCATCCTTATTTATTTATTTATTTATTTATTTATTTATTTATTTATTTATTTTATTTATTATTTTTTATTTATTTTTTGAGACGGAGTCTGTCTCTGTAGCCCAGGCTGGAGTGCAGTGGCGCGATCTTGGCTCACTGCAACCCCCGACTCCCGCATTCAAGCGATTCTCCTGAGCTAGCCTCCTGAGTAGCTGGGATTACAAGAGCTCACCACCACACCAGGCTAACTTTTCTATTTATAGTAGAGATGGGGTTTCATCATATTGTTCAGGCTAGTCTGGAGCTCCTGACTTCGTAATCCTCCCGACTTGACCTCCTAAAGTGTTGGGATTACAGGCATAAGCCACCGAGCCTGGCTAATTGGGTGATTTTTTTTTTTTAATTTCTTATCCTTGATTTTGAAGTGTTTTTGTATATTTTGGATACAAGTCGTTATCTGAAATGTGTTTCCAAAATGTTTTCTCCCAGTCTGTGACTTGATTTTTCATACTATTAACATTATATGTTGTACAGCATAACTTTTCAATTTTATTTTATTTTATTTTGAAATGGAGTTTCACCCTTGTTGCTCAGCCTGGAGTGCAGTGACACAATCTTGGGTGATAGCAACCTCTGCCCCTTGGGTTCAAACGATTCTCCTGCTTCAGCCTCTGGAGTAGCTGGGATTATCTGCACCCACCACCATGCCTAGCAGTGTTTTTCTTGTTGTTGTTGTTCAGTAGTAGAGTCAGGCTTTCACCATGTTGGCCAGGCTGGTCTTGAACTTCTGACTTCAGGTGACCCATACAGTTTGGCCTCTCAAATTTCTAGGACTACATGTGTGAGCCACTGTGCCCAGCCAATTTTAAATTTTAATAAAGTTCAGTATGTCATCTTTCTTTTCACAGATTCTGGTTATTCTGCTTATGCAGAATCTATGAAAAAATGTGAAACATTAAACTTGTGATACAAATATTATTCAGTGATAGAAACAAATGAGATCTCACTTATACCTAGGACATCATTGCCAAATCTAAGGTCATCTATATTTTCCTGGAATCTTGGTTATTTACTTTGCTAAGTTAAGTTTTATTTTATTAGTTTTATCAATAATTTCTTTTTTAGTGTACAAATATTACGTGCTTAAATGAATTCATCCTAAGTGTGTCACATTTTTTGCTACTTTTAAGCAGTACACATTGTTGTAATTTTCCATTTCAAATATTTATATCATAAGTATAAAATAAATTTAATTTTGTTTATTTAACATGTTCCTTGGAGAGTTGCTTAACCCACTTTTTTGTTATTTTGTAGATAATATGGTATATTCTTTATAAGTGTTCATAATCTATGTCTATTTTTTAACCCTTTTCCTCTCCTATTTGGTAGTGCAAATAGCTCTAGTAAAATTTTGTCTACATGTGATAGAAATAGACAGGTTTATTTTGTTCTTGATTCATGAACGAAAGCATAGTCTTTTACCACTAAATTTGAGTGTTAGATTTAAGATCTTGTTTGATAACTAGATAAAGTTCTGCATGTTTTTTGTGTTAGAGTTTTAAAAATTACATCTTGAATTTTGTCAAGTGCTTCTTTTTTATTTATTGAGATAATTATGGGCGATTAATTGGTCAATGTGCCATAACAAAAAATATATAGCTCCACGTGTATGGAGCTTAAGCAGCGTGGTGTGGCTTAAACAACAAAAATTTATTTTCTCACCGTCCTGGAGGCTTAAAGTCTAAGACTTAGGAGGTTGTCAGGGTTGATTTCTTCTGAGACCTCTCTACTTGTCTTGCTTGTGACCACCTTCTTGCTGTGTCCTCTTCATGTGGACTTTTCTCTGAGCGTCACTGGTGTCTCTCTTTGTGTCCAAATTTCCTATTCTTATGAGGACAGCCATCACACTGTATTACGGCCCACACTACTGACCTCATTTTAATTTCATCACCTCTTTAAAGGACTTATCTCCAAATATAGTCACATCCTCAGGTACTGTGGAATCAGGAATTGAACATATAAATTTTGAAAGTAAGGGAACAAAATTTAGTCCAAAAGATAATGTTTTCCTTATTTCTGATATGGTCAATAAAATTGATTGACTTCAAATGTTTGCACCATTTTGTCCTCTGGGTTAAATCACTTGGACATTAGGAATTCACATTTAAATATATTGTTGTATTCAATTGACTCACACTCTTTTGTATATTTCTTCAAATACTTCTGATGGATACAGCTCTGTATTATATATTAAATAATAAATTAATTAAATGTTATTACTATAATACAGTAATATAATATATTAAATACTGATTGATTAATATCAAGATAGCAAATTATATTATTTGAGCATATTAACATATCATTTGATACCTAAATAATATATATCAACCACATAATATATTTATGTATTATTATATAACACAAAGCTTGTTTTCAGTTTTTAGAACTGGATATTCATGTTCTCATAGGTTTCTATGAGGGGTCATTTGCTTGATAAAATTCTCCTTTTAGCTGTTTCTAAACATCTGTTTGGAACTTTTCTTATTGTCAACATGTTCTATTCTCTGAAAGAAATCAGCACATTATAAAGTATATTTCATTATTATATATTAATGTATCATTTATTAAAAATAACAGATTATATTATAAATAATATAAATTAGTAATACACTAAATATATTTAAAAATATATTAACATTATTTTATCATAACATTACAGTAAAATGTATATTACTATATAAAAATAAATTTTACATATACTATTATGTATACGTAATTATATTATTTAAATATATGAATATATTCTATATTATGCTAATTAATCTAAAATAATATAACAATTATATCATTGGATATTAACATATAATTAATATAATATATTTTAAGATATCAATTAAATAGATTTGATGGGCATAGGTTTGTATAATTTACAAAGCTCTTTATGTTATAGAAAGCTATGTTAATCAAATATAGTATATATAAATGATATATTAAATAAGTATATAGCTCTTTATACATATTATACATAATTGTACAGATCTATATACTTATATATAACATGTGTTTTATATATATACACACCCACAGCAATATACTTACTTATAAATAACATATATAAAAATCCGTCTCATATATATAATAATAACTTATAGGTAAGTACACAGGCAAATATACCTCTTATTTGCTTATGTCGTTATCATTACCAGTAGCCTGTCTGTCTTTGTAAGCATTGAAGTTACCATCTGATGCTATTATTGCAGCCAAATGAACTTATTTTAGCATGTCTTATAGGGCAGGTATGCTAGCAATCAATTCTCTAAGTCCTTATCTGTGTATGTCTTTATTTTACCTTTTGTTTGATGAATACTTATGCTGTATCTAGAGCAGAGTTTTTGTTTGAGAGGGTTTTTTTTTGTTTTGTTTTGCTACTTTGAATAGATTATCTCATTGCTACCAGACCCCATTATTTCCAATGAAAAGGAAGTTCTTAATCATGTTGTGGTTCCTTCTTCCTTGGTTAGCCATGTTTCTTTTTCCACTTTCAAGATTGTTTCTTCTTCTTTGGCTTTTTAGAGTGTGTGTACCATGGTGAATGTCTCAGTTTTTCTACTTGGAATTTTTCAGAAGTGTAGATTTGTTTTCATCATATTTGGATTGTTTTTAGCAAATACATTGTGAAACACATTTGCTTATATCTTTTCTTTCACCTCTCCTATAACTACCACTAGGTGTATGTTGATACCTCTCAGCTTGTTTGAGCTTCTGTAACAAGATACCATTAACTGGGGTGCTAATAAAAACAGAAAGGTAATTTCAACAGCTCTGAAAGCTGGAAGTTCAAGATCAATGTATTGGCAGATTAACATCTGGTAAGGAACTGCTTCCTAGTTCACAGATGACTGTATTAATTTTAATATGTCCCTCACATGGTGGAAGGGGTGTGGATGCTCTCTGAAGTCTCTTTTATAAGGACGCTAATCCCATTCATGAGGGATCTATCCTCATAACTGCCCAAAATCCCCACCTGCTAATATCATCACCTTGTGAATGAGAGTTACAAAATATGAATTTTTCAGACAACGCAAATACTTGGACCATGGCAGTGTTCTTGATGGTGTTTCAAATGTTTCTAAGGCTCTGTCCATTTTCCTTAACTTTCTATTTTTACTGTTCTTCTATGTGAATAAAAGTTGTCTTCAAATTCTTGCTTTTTTTTTAGCTCAAGACTTCTGCTGAGCCACTCTAGTAAATATTTCGTACTATTTTATCTTTAAATAGAAATAACGTACTGTTTAGCCCTAGAGTTGTGATTTAAACAAAAATAGACATTATTTTTGACACATGGTCTTGCTCTGTGCCCAGGCTGTAGTGCAGTAGCCTGATCATGGCTCACTGCAACCTCTGTCACCTAGGCTCAAGTGATCTTCCCCCCTCAGCCTCCTAAGTAGCTGGGACTATAGACATGTGCCACCCAACTGATTTTCTGTATTTTTTGTAGAGACAGTGTTTCACCATGTTGTCCAGACTGGTCTTGAACTCCTGAGCTCAAGCAATCTGTCTGTCTTGACATCCCAAAGTGTTGAAAGTACAAGTGTGAGCCACTGCACCCAGCCAAAAGTAATCTCTGTGTCTTTATTCATCATCTTTTTTGGGTATGTGTCATTGTTATACTTTGTTGTCACAAAACATGGTTTTCTTTATTTACTTGAACTTACTTCTAATAGCTGATTTAAAATGTTTTTCTGCTAAGGCCAATATCTTGGTTTTCTCTTTTTTTTTTTTCTTTTTTATGGACATTTTCGTTTTATACCTAGTAATTTTTTCCTTCTTGTTGTTATTGAAAAATTGGACAATATATAATCTAAATATCTAGACTATATCACATGAAAATCTGTATTTTGATTTTACCTTAAATTGTCATTGCTTCCATTTCTTGTTTCATGGGTTTTTTTGCTTGTTTTTTTGTTGTTTTATTTGCATGTTTTTGTTGTTTATTTGGTTACTTTCCTGGACTAAATGTATACATTCTCTACCCACTTTAGTGTGTAGTCATTGAAGTCTCTGCTCCTTGTTTTTTCTTTAATTTTGTTTAAGTCTGCCTTCAAAGGGGCTGACCCTGAGTCAGTGTAGTTTAGTAGTCAAGTAATGATTCATCCGTTTTTCTTAAGACAACTAGAGGTAAGAAGGCAGGAACATCCTCACTGAGGAAACCCGTGTGTAGGATGCAACACGCATTCAAAGTTCAGGTAGTTTACACTTAGCCATGGCCCAATAAGAGCTGATGCCCTGCTGTCTCGTTCCTGGGCATTACTGCAGCCTTGCGTTTGTACATAGCCTTCCAATTTCCCAGAAACATATCAACAGTTTCTAAAGTTGCCTATAACTGTGTTTTCCAATGTCTTTTTTTTTTTTTTTTACATTTTTTTACTCATTTTTTGCCCGCTCAGACAATGTGGTCTTTTAGATATCTGTGATTTTCTGGGAAGGCTGTAACCCCATAGTAGTCACATCATAAGGAACTGGGGGAGGGACTTTCATGCTAGGAGATAAATTACCGGCTGTAACTGCCCCAGGTGTGCCTGCCTATCAGATACCGGATATTGCAAAACCACTATTAAATCTTGCTTCCACTGTTCTTTGTGTCGCTGAGTCCATTCTTTGAGTTTGGATGTGTGAATGTGCTTCTCATAATCCATATGTGCTGAGACTTTTGCCTAACATCTTAATTTGATCTTCTTCCTATGACTTGGTCTTATGGTAGATTTGATCTGCTTCCCCTACTTTGATGGCTAATACTATAAGGAAATTAGAATAATATTTTTCCAAGGAAGAACTGCAAGCCAACCAGAAATGTGGTAGTGAGCCTATATTAGTAGGGACTTCCTCTAAATTTCAACATTGGTCATGTTATACTGTCTTCTCTTAAATCCTAACCCCCAACTCCCAGAAGCACATTCAAGCTTCTCAATGACGTAATGTTTGAAATGTTTTCTGATATTAAGAAAACCAAGCCTTTTTTTTTTTTTTGGAAATAGATATGGTGATCCAGTGACCATCCTTAAGTGACATTAGGTGGGAAATTTGCACTGCATCATAAAAGTCTCAACCACTATCTTGTAGCTCATGTTTTCTCTTCTCACAAGTATACATTGAGAAAGTATGCTATTAGTCTTAAAATATAATTATATCCTGTTTTGTGGTAGAACCAATTCTCTGTGTAGGTGCATTCAAGGGAATATCCCTGTGAAATATCAATAAGATAACCTTTCTTCAGAGACACATACATATGTTTATTAAATCAATTTATGTAATCATTTACAAATCCAGCAACATAAAATTGGGTATTGAAGGGGACAAGTAGGCAACCCATCTAGCGAAGTTCACGACTTCCTAGGAAAGAAGAAATTACATTTTGACAAAAACCCTATTTTATTTGCGTATTGATGATTCCAATGCCATGGAGATGATGATGTTGCAAGTATCCCTGATATCATTGTATTCTGTAAGAACGTAAAAAACAATATTGAGACACTCATATAAATTATATAATTTGGTGAGAGCATGCAAGAAAAGATAAAAGCGATTGATGAGAAAAATACTTCTGGAATGTCAATTTAGAACTCATTTCACAGAACTTCCAATTGCCTATGTGCATATATTGTTTCCACATGGAAATTTGTCATGGGAACTATTAATTGTGAGTGACCCAGTGACCCTATATCAAGACTTATGCTATATAGATGCAGTGGCTCATTCCTGTAATCTCAGCGCTTTAGGAGGCGTAGGCAGGAGAACAACTTGAGTACAGGGGTTTGAGACTGGCCTGGGGAACATAGTGAGACTCCATCTTTATTTATTTAAAAAATAATAGAAATATGTATGTTGACAGTTTCTAAGGTACATATTGATGTCTACAAGACATAGAAAATTATGTGTAAATCTGTATTGTGCATGGTTTCTGTAAACCTTATCTAGAATCCTAAAAATATTGTAGCCTGCAAAATAATGTAGTCACACTGGAGTTTTCTAGAGTTAATCATATTTTACAGTTCAATGCTTTACAAAATTTCTTCCCTTTGTCCCTATATTACAGAGTCTCCTTGTTTAGCCTAGATTAGTGTAATTATTCAATGCTTAAAACCCATATCTTACCTAAGTTATAGCTTTAGTCATGGAATGCTTCAAGAGGGACTATTTTGCTAATCAGTACTTCAAGCAGTATTTCCAAGAAAAAAAATTCTAGCATACTAAAAATGTTATGTAGTAAAATTATCATATATCTAGACATGATAATGAATTGCTAGAATTGCTAGAATCCCTACTCTATTCCTTTGATACAAACAATTTCATCCTTTCTTTTTTTTCTCTGCCCTGCAAACACTGTCTCTCCTCAAATCTTTTTTCCTAAAGATTCTGAAGTTCTCACTCTGTAACCTAACTCTTAAAAGTATATGACTTCACTGGGAGGATGAGGTGGGTAGATCACAAGGTCAGGAGATTGAGACCATCCTGGCTAACATGGGGAAATCCTGTCTCTACTAAAAATACAAAAAAATTAGCAGGGTGTGATGGCACGCACCTGTAGTCCCAACTACTCAAGAGGCTGCGGCAGGAGAATGACGTGAACCGTGAGGCAGAGTTTGCAGTGAGCCGAGATCGCACCACTGCACTCCAGCCTGAGTAACAGAGCGAGACTCCATCTCAAAAGAAAAAAAAAGTGTATGAATTCAGCTTACAATTATTTAGGAAAAGGATTCACATAGATATTGACAGTGATAGAACTAGAGACAGAGATGGACATAAACACAAAGACGTTGACACAAACCTACACGTAAAGGTGTAGACACAAACTTTAACCTGGAAATACACATAAATATTCACATACTGTGTACATATCTGGAGTTTATAAATCCATTACTCATATCTCAACTTGTAGTTGATATTTAACTTTAAAATTATCTATTTCAAACACTTGTTTTACATCCACACAATGCATCACTCTTCTACTTTGCTTTGGTGGTGTCACCATCTTTACAGAATGACATGTTCAAGCTTCAACATTTATATGAGAACTAAACTCTTGATCTGTAGTTTAAGTATGTCTTAAAACATTAATTTTAGGGGCCGAGCGCAGTAGTTCATGCCTGTAATCCCAGCACTTTGGGAGGCTGAGGAGAGCGGATTACAAGGTCAGGAGTTCAAGACCAGCCTGGACAATATGGTGAAACCCCATCTCTACTAAAAATACAAAAATTAGCTGGTCATGGTAGTGTGCACCTGTAGTCCCAGCTATTCAGGAGGCTGAGGCAGAAGAATCGCTTGAACCCAGGAGGCAGTCTGAATGAGCCGAGATCATCATGCCACTGCACTCCAGCCTGGGCAACAGAGTGACACTCTGTCTCAAATATATATATACACACACACACATACATACACACACGTATATATTTTTATATGTGTATATATATTTATATATGTATATATACACACATATAATTATATATGTAATGTGGATATATATTTATATATGTATATATACACACATATAATTATATATGTAATTTATATATATATATAAATTTTAATCACCACCATATCTGCTTATCCCACTGCTAAGTCTTCAACATTATTTTAATGAATATACTCTTCTCTTTATGGGTTCCTGAGGATCAATTATGACACAGAAAATGAATATCATGATTCCCTTATTAGGAAAATTACATCCATGCTGATTTCTCATATGATAAAGTTATCAAGAAAACTAAAATTATCAAGAAAAAAGTCTCAGTGTTTGTTTCCAGTTTAGTGTTCTACAATCAACTGGGTTTTGGTTGGTTGTTTGTTTATTTGCTTGATGGATTCTCACTACTCTGCTACCAAAGCTGGAGTGCAGTGGTGCAATCTCAACTCACTGCAACTTCTGCATCCCAGTTTCAACACTCATGCCTCATCCTCCCAAGTAGCTGGGACTACAGGTGTGTACCCACACACCCAGCCAAGTTTTGTATTTTTAGTAGAGAATGGGTTTCACCATGTTGGCTAGGCATATATCAAATTCCTGACCTCAAGTGATCTGCCCTCCTCAGCCTCCAAAAGTACTGGGATTACCATGTCCAACCTCTAATCATCTTCATGCATGTGTATCACCATACTGAGAACTCAATATTTCCTAAATTCATAATGAACTTTAACATAGCTGTACTTCTCTACATAGAGAACTTCCCATTTCTTTCTAATTCTTGGCTGGAAAATGTCAATCAGTTTTGAGGGGTATAAATGCCATTTCCTGTGTGTAAAATATTTCTCACTCCCATACACAACACTTTTGTTCAGTGATCAATTCTTTAAATGGCATTTATCATTGAGCCCTCTTTTCACTTAGTTGTCTATGCCCTTGTTTGTACTTTTAGCCTTTAAAATAAGACATATACTTTTATAATTTGTCATTTTTAATTCCTACTACACTGTGCCCAGCACAGTGCTCCCAGTACACTAAATGTTCTGCAAATATTTGCTTATTGCAAATATTCATATATTGATGAAAATTTGCCATCAAGGTGTCAGTTGGAAGTCAAAATTTCTATTACTAAAAAGTAAAAAAATAACAGATATGGGTGAGGTTTCAGAAAAAAAAGGAAAGCTTATACACTACTGATGGAAGGGTAGATTATTTCAACCATTGTACAAAGCAGTATGGTGATTGCTGAAAGAGCTACCAACAAAATTAACATTTGACTCAGCAATCCCATTACTGAGTATACATCCAAAAGAATATAAATTGTTCTATCATTAAGACACATGCACACATATATTAATCACAGCACTGTTGACAATAGCAAAGACATGAAATCAACCTAAATGCCCATTAGTGGCAGGGTGGGTAAAAAAAATATATGGTATAGGTACGTCATGAAATATTTTATGTGGCCATAAAAACAAATGGGATCGTGTCCTTTGCAGGGATATGGATGGGGCTAGAGGTCATTATGTTATCCTAAGTGAACTAATGCAGAAAGAGAAAACCAAATACAGCATCTTCTCACTTATAAGTGGGAGTTAAATGATGAGAACATACGGACACAAAGAGAGGAACAATGACTCTGGGACCTACTTGAGGATGGCGGGTGGAAAGGGAGAGAGGAATAGAAAAAAATATCTATTGATTATTAGGCCTAGTACCTGGGTGATGAAATAATCTGTAAGACAAACCCCAGTGATACAAGTTTACCTATGTAATGAATCTTCATATGTACCCGTGAACCTAAAAGTTTTTTAAAAAACAAACAACAAAATGTCAGGTAGAAAATCTTTTGTATATAGCCCTTCACATTGAAGTGAACCTTAAGAGTAACTTTATAAAACCTGTTTCCAATGTACATAAAGATCTCTGAAGAATAAAACATAGACCCTGAGGACATGACTGCCATTGGGATGAATTTCTGGGTTCTGAGAAAGGATTCTCTTCTAATTGCCTTTGCCTCTCTATTATTAATAATAAAACTCCAACAAAGCTTCTCAACCCCTATGCCTTCTAAGAAAACACTACATGGTGTTATGCAGGGCTTCCCTGCTCATGTTAAGACTATACCACAAACTAAGAGCACCGTTCTGTGAATAAACTTCAGAGTCACTGATTCTTGAATATAATCCAAACAAATTTGAGACCAGAAAGCAGGAAGATCATGAAAGAACAATAATCAACAGTTCTGTTACTTTAAATGGAGGCAAATTTTGCTTACTTCATGTAAAAAGTGAAGATGAGTGTTTCACCTCCATTATAGCATTCAATCCAATGGATATAACTTGTTATTGGTCCATTTTCCTGTATCTTCTCTACATCATCAACTGCCATGAAAATGGTGTACCTATCCCCTGCAACCTACAGAGGAAAAAGCCCATGAGAAAGGCTAGTCAGTGTCTTTTCTATTTTCATAATAATTGTCTCTACTTTATCTCAGGAATACAGAAATACATCTACTCCTCTTGAGCAAAGCAGGGCTCTGCACACTGCCAAGTAGAATCATATTACTAGAAATAGTGCTTCATATTCACATATATGTCACAGAATTGAAAATTTATTGAAATAGCTAAAATGATATAATCCAATTCTATGGAAACTCAGAAAGTGTCATTTTGCCACATTCAATTGTTTTTCCTTTTTTTAACAGAGAAGAAACAAGATGAAAAAATTTTAAGAGTTGGAAGACAGATTGTCTTATGAATATGTAGAGAAGTGGAGTGCTGGGCATATACAATTTTATACAACTGTGTGAGCTAGACTGACAAACACACACACACACACACACATATACACACATAAGAGTCATGTTACCAGTGAGTGGTCTTGCTCAGATGCAGGGTTTTGGTAAGCACAAATCAGATGAAGCACAACACAGCAGCAAAATCTTCATCTCATTCATGTTTATCTTTCCTCCCCTGGAGAAGCTGAGACTGGATCAGACATTGGAAATAATCTGAATTTGTTCAACTTTTATAGTGTTGATCTATTGGTATGAAGTGTAACAGATCATTTGTTCATCATACATTTGGTAAAGTATAAGTCCTATAGTATCCTCATTTGCAGTGATGGGTTTTTCATGACATTCTGTTGTTTTACTAGTGAAATGAGTTTTAAGAGAAGCTGGAGTTTGTATTGATAATTGACCTTCATGGTAAGTAAATAGACCCAATACATTTGAGGTATTTCAAGGACAGTAATATTTATTTGCTCAGATATCCTAAGTTCTGATACAGTGTATACAGCACAAGACATGTTTCTCCAACTCCTGTACTATTTCTTTAGCTTTGAATAGGTATGTTTAAACTTGTTTTCTAAAACTGAAGATGTTCTTGTGGTATAACAACATTAAAATGTGGCATCTATGTAGAAAGCTGAAACTGGACCCCTTCCTTACACTTTATAAAAAATTAACTCACGATCAATTAAAGACTAAAACATAAGATCTAAAGCCATAAAAACCCTCGAAGAAAGCCTAGGCAATACCGTTCAAGACAGAGGCATGGGCAAAGGCTTCATGACTAAAACACCAAAAGCAATGGCAACAAAAGCAAAGATTGACAAATAAGATCTAAGTAAACTAAAGATCTTCTACACAGAAAAAGAAAATACAGTCAGAGTGAACAGGCAACCTACAGAACGGGTGAAAAGTTTTTCAATATATCCATCTGACAAAGGGCTAATATCTGGAATCTGCAAGGAACCTAAACAAATTTACAAGAAAAAAACAAACAACCTCATCAAAAAGTGGGTGAAGGATATGAGCAGACACTTCTCAAAAGAAAACATTTATGTGGCCAACAAACATATGAAAGAAAGCTCATCATCACTGGTCATTAGAGAAATGAAAATAAAAACCACAATGAAATACCATCTCACACCAGGTAGAATGGGGTTCATTAAAAAGGCAAGAAACAGATGCTGGAGAAGATGTAGAGAAATAGGAGTGCTTTTACACCGTTGTTGGGAATGTAGATTAGTTCAATCATTGTGGAAGACAGTGTGGCAATTCCTCAACAATCTAGAACCAGAAATACCATTTGACCCAGCAATCCCATTACTGGGTATATATCCCATGGCTTATAAACCATTCTACTATAAAGACACATGCACACATAGATTTATTGCAGTACTATTCACAATAGCAAAGACTTGAAACCAACCCAAATACCCATCAATGATAGACTGGATAAAGAAAATATGGCACATATACAACAGGGAATACTATGCAGCCATAAAAAAGGATGAGTTCATGTCCTTTGCGGGGACATGGATGAGGCTGGAAACCATCATTCTGGGCAAACTGACAAAGGAACAGGAAACCAAAGGTTACGTGTTCTTACTCATAAATAGGAGTTAAACAATGTGAACACATGGACGCAGGAAGGGGGACATCACACACCAGGGCCTGTCAGTAGTTGGGGGCCTATGAGAGGGATAGCATTACGAGAAATACCTAATGTAGATGATGGGTTGATGGCTGCAGCAAACCACTATGGCATATGTATACCTATGTAACAAACCTACACATTTTGCACATATCCCATAACTTAAAGTATAATAATAAAAAAAAGTGGCATCTATACCATGAATCACTTGTCAAGAAGTCCCTCAGAGCACTCTATAATTAAATTTAACAAAACATTTTAACAAGAGCAAATTTTTACCTCCTAATCTACTGAAGAATCCCTTCCAAGTCTACCTCTACAATATAATTTAATATGACCATATGTATACAATCACATGTATACAATTTGATTATAATCTCAATCCAATTTATGAGAGTTCTGCCTTGCTTCTAGTGTCTGATATTTACTCATGTTATCAAACTGTTCCTCTTGGAGCCAGTCTAGATTAGAGAAACCATGGAAAATCAAGCTTAAAATAATACCCAATCGGATGATTTGCTATCAGGTATACACCAGTCCTAACTGAGGATATGGTGTTGATTATAAGAAATCAGATAAAAGTGTAATGATTCAGAGTATAAAATAAGGATGGAAACTGAACTGAACCTCTATAAATGAATGGACTTCTAAAATTGAACTGAAAGATGAATTTTAAAAATCTTAATTGAGGTATAAATAACACACAAAAATTTTTACATATTCAGGGACTATTGATAAGCTTTGACATGTAGCCAACTGTGAGACTTTTTTCCCATTCAGCACAATGAACATGTCCATCCATTTCCAATGTGTCTTTTCACTCCTTGTACTCCCACTTTTCTGTCCCAAGAACTGACCCTTTTGTTTTTTGACACTATGGATACATTGGTATATGTGGGTGATTTTATTTTATTTTTATTTTTATTTGCTTATTATTATTATATTTATTTATATATATATTTATTATACTTTAAGTTCTAGGGTACATGCACATAACATGCGGGTTTGTTACATATGTACACATGTGCCATGTTGGTGTGCTGCACCCATTAACTTCTCATTTACATTAGGTATATCTCCTAATGCTATCCCTCCCCTCTTCCCCCACTGCACAACAGGCCCCGGTGTGTGATGTTCCCTTTCTTGTGTGCAAGTGTTCTCATTGTTCAATTCCCACCTATGAGTGAGAACATGTAGTGTTTGGTTTTCAGTCCTTGCGATAGTTTGCTGAGAATGATGGTTTCCAGCTTCATCCATGTCCCTACAAAGGACATGAACTCATCATTTTTTATGGTGTATAGTATTCCATGGTGTATATGTGCCACATTTTCTTAATCCAGTCTATCATTGGTGGACATTTGGGATGGTTCCAAATCTTTGCTATTGTGAGTAGTGCCGCAGTAATCATACGTGTGCATTTGTCTTTATAGCAGTATGATTTATATTCCTTTGGGTATATACCCAGTAATGGGATGTCTGGGTCAAATGGTATTTCTAGTTCTAGATCCCTGAGGAATCGCCACACTGTCTTCCACAATGGTTGAACTAGTTTACAGTCCCACCAACAGTGTAAAGGTGTTCCTATTTCTCCACAACCTCTCCGGTACCTGTCGTTTCCTGACTTTTTAATGATCGCCATTCTAACTGGTGTGAGATGGTATCCCATTGCGAAATTTATAGCAGAAAATGCCCACAAGAGAAAGCAGGAAAGATCTTAAATTAACACCCTAACATCACAATTAAAAGAACTAGAGAATCAAGAACAAACACATTCAAAAGCTAGCAGAAGGGAAGAAATAACTAAGATCAGAGCACAACTGAAGGAAATAGAGAAACAAAAAACCCTTCAAAAAATCAATGAATCCAGCAGCTGGTTTTTTGAAAAGATCAACAAAATTGGTAGACTGCTAGCAACATTAATAAAGAAGAAAAGAGAGAAGAATCAAATAGACACAATAAAAAATGATAAAGGGGATATCACCACTGATCCCACAGAAATAGAATCTACCATCAGAGAGTACTACAAATACCTCTACGCAAATAAACTAGAAAATCTGGAAGAAATGGATAAGTTTCTCGACGCATACACCCTCCCAAGACTAAACTAGGAAGAAGTTGAGTCTCTTAATAGATCAATAACAGGCTCTGAAATTGAGGCAATAATTAAGAGCTTACCAACCAAAAAAAGTCCAGGACCAGATGGATCAACAGCCGAATTCTACCACAGGTACAAGGAGGAGCTGTTACCATTCCTTCTGAAACTATGCCAATCAATAGATAAAGAGGGAATCCTCCCTAACTCATTTTATGAGGCCAGCATCATCCTGATACCAAAGCCTGGCAGAGACACAACAAAAAAGGGAATTTTAGACCAATATCCCTGATGAACATGGATGCAAAAATCCTCAATAAAATACTGGCAAACTGAATCCAGCAGCACATCAAAAAGCTTATCCACCATGATCAAGTGTGCTTCATCCCTGGGATGCAAGGCTGGTTCAACATATGCAAATCAATAAACGTAATGCAGCATGTGGGTGATTTTTAAAAAAATGGAATCTTAGTGTATGTGTGGTTTTCTTTCCTGGATTTTTTCACTCAGCATAATGATTTTGATATTTATCTATATTGTGGTTGGCAGAGTTCAATTTCATTTATCACTGAGTAGTACTATATGGATATATCGTTATTTTAATCCAATTAAATATTGATGGTTAGGTGTTTCCAGGTCTGGACTATTGCCAACACAACTGAACACTCATGTAGAAGTCTTCACTGAGGACTGTGCTGTCATATTTCTTGGGTAGATTTATATGAGTGGAATTGATGGGCCAAAGGTGCATGTATAATTTTACATTCCCATGAACAGTGTATGAGAATTACAGTTGCTCCAAATTCAAGTTAACAGTCAGAATGATCATTATCATTTTTAGACATTGTAGTCAGTACATAGTGTTAGCAGATTTACACATTTACTTTACTTTTCTGTATGAAGATGTATAACATCTTTTTATTTGATGTCAGTATTTTTTTTAGTAAGTGTGTCTCTCGAAATCATTTGTCAAATATGGATTGGGTTCCTTTTTATTATCATTGTGTTTGAAAATTTATTTATACACTCTAGATTCAAGTCCTTTTTCATATAGACAATTTACAAATATTTTCTTCCGGTTTGTGGTTTTTGTTTCATTACCTTAACAGTTTGTCTCAAAGACTGAAATACATTAATTTTTTTAAAGTTAATTTTTTTTTCCCACTCATGGGTCATGCTTTGGTAAGACATATTTGCTTAGCTAAAGGTCTCAGTGGCTTTATAAGAAATATTTGCTTAGCTAACTGTCCTCTAAAGTTCATGTAGCTTTGGTTGTTACATATAGGTCTGTGATTCATTCACTTTCAATTAGTTGTGCTATGTAGCATAAAGTATGCCACAAAGTTCATTTTTTAATCTTTGCATATGAATATTCAATCTTTACAGAAACATTGGTTGAAAAAAAATATTTTCCACTGAATTGCTCACAAAATTATTGCCTATCAAAAACCCATTTTCAGCCAGGAGTGGTGGCTCACACCTGTAAAACCAGAACTTTGTGAGGCCAAGGCAGGAAGATCACTTGAGGTGAGGAGTTCCAAACCAGCAAGGCCAATGTGGTGAAATCCTGTCTCTACTAAAATACAAAAATTAGCTGGTTGTGGTGGCACATGCTTGTAGTTCTAGCTACTCAGTAGGCTGAGACAGGAGAATAACTTGAACCCTGGAGGTGGAGGTTGCAGTGAGCTGAGATCCTACCACTGCACTCCACCCTGGGCAACAGAGCAAGATTCCATCTCAAAAAAAAAAATTAGATAGATAGATAGTTAGGTAGATGATAGATAGATAGATAGATAGATAGATAGATAGATAGATAGATACATACATACATACATACATAGATAGAACCTCATGGTCTATATATTCCTTTTTCCTCTCCAGGACTGGGTTTCATTTGTTTGTTTGTTTTCATTCTGCTAACTTTGTTTTGGCCAGCATTAAATAAAACAAAGTTAGACTTTGAGGGTCATATGACTTCCTTTAGGGATAGAATAGAATAAAACAAGACTTAAAGAGTCAGAAGACCAATTGTGACTGCCTCACAGAATACCTAGTGTCTGATTTTCCCTTATTTCGCAGTTCACCTTAAAACCTACACAATTAATTCTGATTTTAGATTTCCTAAGTGAACCCAGGTAAGTTGCTTTTTCCTCAAAGGTGAACATTATATCAGTACAAGACATTTATAACCATCTTCTTCCCTAAAGCAGGTTCCTTAATACTGTTTACTGAGGTAAACTTCCATATAAAGTCATTATAATTCTGCTGGGGAAAAATGTAGAAATAATTTATTTTTTATTGTTTCATTTCACTAATAGCCTTATGAGAATCTCACCTTCAATTCAAGGTTTATTGATTGTCTAAACTGCTTCTCTAAGCAGTTGTGAATCCCCAAAGTTTGAGACAGATCTCAGTTAATTTGGAAAGTTTATTTTACCAAGATTGAGGACACACACCTATGACGTAGGCTCAGGAAGTCCTGACGACATGTGGCCATGGTAGTTGTGGCACAGCTGGCTTTATGTATCTTAGGGAGACATGAGACAATATAAGTAGTACATTGGTTTGGTCTGGAAGGTGGGACAACTTGAAGCAGGAAGACTGGAATCCAGGAGGGGACTTCCAGGTCACAGATAGGTGAGAGACGAACAGTTGCAGTCTTTTGAGTTTCTGATGAATCTTTCCAAAGGAGGCAATCAAATATGCTTTTCTCTTTGTGAACAGAGAGATAACTTTGAATAGAATGGGAGGCAGTTTGCTCTAAGCAGTTTCCAGCTTGTGGTTTTCTTTTACCCTAGTGATTTGGGGGACCCAAGATATTATCCTTTCACACAGTCAAGAAGGGGTAATAGTACTTCACATAATTTTTAGAAGTTTGAAAGAAAAAACCAAACAAATTTCCTCTAATTTCTGTGCATCTGGTTATTTTTAAGGACATTGAAATAACCAAATAAACTCATTTTAAAGTGATTTTCATATACCCATGTATATTTATTTCTTTTCCAAGTAATTTGTTAGGTAAGTACCATCACAATATATTTTGTTCTTACTGTAGGAATGAACAGTGGAACACATGATTTTCATGTCAGTTGAGTGAAAACACTCAGAATATTTATACAAGAGACCCTGATGCCAAGACATGTGGAAGCCTCAGAATCATTCTCTTTGATGTCCTTTTAGTAAAACTTGGCTGCAAGGAGTGTTCAGGCTTTCTCCTCAATTGACTGCTTGACTTCATACTTGGAAAGGATCAATAGTGTTACTGTCTCCTTTAATATTTGCTGTCTTTACTTTTGGTCCAAGATTTTTTCACCCTTTCTGTAATGTATTTCTTTGTATTCTTGTTCTAAATGATCTCCAGTCATGAAAGCTATCAAACAAAGTGTTTGTGGGTTACAAGATCCTTAGAAATCTACTCCATCATCTATCTCATTTAGTTGATTTCAAGCATGTGCATATTTCATGTTTAGAAATTTTAAAGAAAAAAATAAACATAATCCCTGTTAATGGGGAATTCAACCCACTATTAATGAAGAATTCAACCCACTATTTTCTTCACTAGCCGTTCTTGAGTGTCACTAACTTTTCCAGCTTTTTCTCTTGGAGATCTACCATCAGGAGTTCCCTGGGAATGTATCCTAAGATCATGTAATCTTAGATCATTGTAACTGCGAATCATGGGGAAAGTAAACTAGTTATTCTGAAGGATTGTTGCAGCAGGTCCATCTCTAGACCCTGAATCCTTTTCTTATTATATCTTTTTTCTTATTATATTCTCTCTTATTATGTCTTATTATATACTTAATATATTTTATCATAGCCTTATTATATCCTTTATATTATTATATCATTTCTTATTATATATCCTTATTATATTCTCATATTATATATTATATCTTTATAATATTTCTTATTATAACTTTATTATACAGTAAATCTTTCATGTACTGTATTCCTAAAAGTAGTATATGACCTTCAATTCACAACTCTCTTTCATTTAGTATGTTGAAAACTAGGGCTAGGAAAGATTGATGAAAACAAAGATCACCGGAAGAACATAAACACTTCACAACAAAGAATGCCTTAGGTATTCTTTGTAAGTATTTTCGGTCTTTCCTCCCCACATATATCCAGATTTCTGTAACTATGTAGCAAATATCTCCCAGTTTAAAGTTTTATTTTATTTTTTCTTCTTAGATCCTATAAGTTCTTTCTAAACAGTGCCAGAAACCTTTTGATTTTGGTCACCAGGGAGACAGCATTTTTCCTCAATGTACTTACAATCTATAATGGAATAATAAATAACTTGTCGACATTTAGAGACCGGATTCTGTTGGAATTCTGTAAAACAAGCCTCTCAAACAGTAATGTGCTCATTGGTCCCCTGAGGATTTTGTTAAAATGCAAGACTTGTATAGCATGTCTAGGATGGAGCCTGGAATTCTGGATTTCTAAGGAGCTTCCTGGCAATGTTATTGCCTTCAGGCCTTAAAATTGTGCTTTTCAGCAAGGGTTTAGAGTATTCTTTCCAAAATTGACGCTGTTGTAATAGTTTCCTGGTGTACTGGTTTTCCATGCAGACTTCTAGGCTTTTCATATAAAGGTTTGGAATCACGAGATCTGGGGAAGCATTTCTAAAAGTATTTATAGGGTACCCATTCCTAAGCAGGGGCAGTTCTGCCTCACAGGAGAAACACTTGGAAATGACTGGAGAGATTTTTAGCTGTCATGATGGAGGTGGGAAGGACACTACAACCGGTGTCTCCTGGATAGCAACTAAAGATGCTGCTAAAAAAGCCCAGGACAGCCCCTGCAACAGAAAATATTTTAGCCCAAAGAGTCCATCATACTGAAGTTGAGAAATTACAATTTATGTGTTAACTTATTACTCTCATACATTCTAAAAAACCCAATCCACAGAATAACTTATACACCCCTATGTAATTAATTTATTTCCCTAACTCCTGTGCCTCTCCCTTACTCTGTTCCAGCCTCACTGGACTTGTTGAGGCTCAAAAGCATTTTCATTTGCCCATCCTTACGTTGAAAATCCCAAACACCTGCTCACTCCTTTCCCCTTCTGACTTTAAGTTTTGTTTTATTTTTCTGATATTAGTCTCCCTGCACTGGAAAGTAAATTCCAAAATAGCTGAGTAGTTATAATTTTTGTTTGGCTGCATTTGAAATCCCTAGGACTGGTTGATGAATAAATTAATGTATGCCCCAGAATGTTTTTCTACTTTAGATTGGACAAACTTAGGCCATCCTGCTGCATAATTTATTGCTGAAAAAATAAAGGCCAAAGTACTTGCTCAGAACCCAGAATCCAGAACCCAGGAGTCACTGATTTAATCTCACTGAAGGACTTTGGGAGGCCAAGGCAGGTGGATCATCTGAGGTCAGGAGTTGGAGACCAGCCTGGTCAACATAGTGAAACCACGTTTCACTAAAAATAAATAAGTTAGCTGGGCAAGGGGCACATGCATGTCGTTCCAGCTACTGGGGAGGCTGAGGCAGGAGAATCACTTGAACCCAGGAGGCAGACCTTACATTGATAGAAGATCTCACCAGTGGACTCCAGCCTGGGCAACAGAGTGAGGCTCTGTCTTGAAAAACAAAACAAAACAAAACAAAACAAAACAAAATAAAATAAAATAAACTCGCTGAAGGATGCCTTAAATCAAGTGTTTCCAATCAGCAGTGTCACTTGGGCATAAAAGCAGGCTCTCAAAGGTAGGACACAGCAGCTTTGATGTGTTTACAGGAAGTAAGAATGAAATACTATCCCTCACTCTGTGACTAATTGTAATTGAAATACATGAGGAAAGGGGCTGACAAGAGTGATACATTTAACAAGACACATGGGAATGTAAAAAAGGAAGAAAGATGCAAACTGTTGCCTATAGAAGTTCCCACCTAGAAACAGGATAACAGATGATAAGGATCTCCCTGTGAAATTATTACCACGGCCTTACATCAGCATAGCTTCCGAGGGTGCGTCATGACTCTGATCCAGGAAAGAATTTCTATTTCTTGTTAAATGTCATCCTTGAGGACACTATTCTGTGGCAAACAACCAGGCAAAGGACTCAAAAACCCTAAATGTGAACAGCAGAGGCACAACACTAAATGTTTTCTCAATTTCTCAAGAGATATCCTCTTTCCTGGATTCTTCTATTAAGACTATTCCTACTACGGAGAATCCTTCAAATTCATTGAAGTATAGCTGGAAAGAGCTAGTAAAAAAAGTCTGACATACTCCATAGCCCTCCTAATCTTTCTGGGAAATTCTAGCCACATATAGTCACAGAAACATATGGAGAGGACTAGATATGATGTCTTACAAATGTCAGAGAGATTTGTGTTATAGGACACCAGGTCTGTATGCCTATTGCATATTAACAGGCCAATACACTGAAACACCAGAGTTTGTGGCAGAGAAATAGTTTAATGATCTCAGGGTTCAAAATGAGGACATGAGTGTGTATTAGTCTGTTTTCACAGTACTATAAACAACTACCTGAGACTAGGTAATTTATAAAGAAAAGACGTTTAATTGACTCACAGTTCTGTGTGGCTGGGGAGACCTCAGGAAACTTATGATCATGGCAGTATTTTAAGGGAAAGAAAGGAAAGGGGTGTCTTACATGTTGGCAGGTAAGAGAGCAAAGGGGGAAGTCTCTTAGAAAGCCATCTGATCTTATGAGAACTCACGCTCTATCATGAGAACAGTGTGTGGGAAACTTTCTCCATGATCCAATAACTTCCCAACAGGCCCTTTCTGACAGGTGGGGATTAAAATATGAGATGAGATTTGCGTGGCGACACAGAGCCAGATCACATCAAGAGGAGGCCCTCAAGTTCACTTCCCTGAGGAGTTCTGGGTTCTTGAGGGTATTGTGGAGGGCAGGGGGCTAGAAAGTTAGTGTTTTTGATTTATCAGGGAAAGGGTGATTAAATAATCAGAACATGGAAGCTGCATTCTTTGGTCAGCCAACTCCTCATGGAGTCTTTTAAAGCAGCTGACATTGGTTGTTTCACTGATATGCAGGATCTGAAAGAATCTCAAAATGGAAAAGTTTAACATTTCATACTGTTGAACCTGTTGTCTATAGAGCAGTTAAGGAAAACTATAATCCAGCATGTACTTGACTCTAATAGTAGAGACACCAAATAACCATAAGGTTGAAAGTCAGAAAGCAAGCTGACTTCATAATGAATGGTGAATGGGCTGCAAGCTTTCTTTATTTGTATTTCTCACCATCCCTTCATCACTGATTAATCTTATAAAGCTTACACAGAGACAATGTCAATAGCTTTCAGACAGATGCCATTGTCTCCTCTGCCTTTTGTTTTATGTTCATGTGTAGGTGTTTTCCTTTTGTTTGTTTGTTCTTTAACAACTTGTGTGTTTGTCTTACTGAATAATGGGCACTATATTCCTGTGTTGTTACTTTAGACATAGTCAGCTTTTGAACACAGGTCTTGATGAAAAATATTTGTAAAAAATATGAAAATTTCCTCCCAAGTTATTGTTGAATACTTGCTAGTGCCACCTTTGAAGCAAAAGCCAATGTCAGCAACAGCCAGTATTAGCAACTTTGAATTACAAACTGGCCTTTCTCAAGTTATATGCACTCTGTGATTTTAGTTCTCTGAAGAATGATTAGTATTTCTTGTTATCTTACAATAAATTATTAGAAAATATGGTATAGACCAACATATTATAAATTTTCATCCAAGTGTGCATAATAAAGGATACTCTGTAACGGTTCTCTACTCAATGCTTGCTATATGTTTAATAAATTTTGATTTAGTGTATGCAATGTGCTCACAATAATCTAAGCTTTGAAACTCAGCAATGGTCCACACAGACTTAATTCAAGATTCAGAGAAGTGAGCAGAGATAGTTTAGAAACATATTAACCAGTAATTTTGTCAAATACATTACCCGTTTCTAAGTTCTAGAATGATAAAGGTAAAAGGAACCTGTGTGTTGGGGGCTACATTTTGCGTGGAAACACTATGTCCATAGGAAAGGGTTTCGAAAAAAGCTTTCTGGAAATAATTGGAGAAGCAATTAAATGTGTATCTATGGATATAACATACAGGAAAGTAGTAATAGAATATGTGAGGCTTCTTGAGAGGTGATGTGGTTGTATTTACGAATTTATCAAAATTGTATACATGCATTCATTTTGATGAAGCATTTCACTTTAAATAGTTTTTTAAAAAATAATTGATACACATAAAAAGTATTCACAGCTGGGTACAGCCTGTAACCCCAACACTTTGAGAGGCTGAGTTGTGTGGAATGCTTGAACACAGGAGTTACAGACAAGCCTGAGAAACATAATGAGACCCCATTTCTAAGAAAATACAAAATTAATTGTGCATAGTGGCATAGAATTGTGTGCCCAGCTACTTAGGAGTCTGTGGTAGGAGGCTCGCTTGAGCCCAATAAGACAAGGCTGCAGTGAGCCATGATTTCACCACTGCACTGCAGTCAGTGTGACAGAGTGAGAACCTATCTACAAATTAAAAAAAAAAAAAAAAAAAAAAAGAAGGAAAGAAAGAATTTACTGACTGGTTGGTTGGTTAGTGATGCTGAAACTTTTAAAAATACTTGACAGTGTGGCAACTATGCTACATTCAGGTAAAGGACATGCCCATGACACAGTCTCAGGAGATACTTAGAACATGTGCCAAAGGTGGGCAGGACACAGCTTGGTTTTATACATTTTATGGAGACACAAGACATTAATTAATAGGTGTAAGAGGTACATTCGTTTGGTCCAGAGGGCAGGACAACTTGAAGGGTGGGCAGCTTCCAGGTGATACATGGACTCAAATATTTTTCTGATTGGATATTTGTCAAAAGTGTTCCTCTAAAGTCTTGAAATCAATAGAAGGAAGTGTCTGGGTTAAAATAAGGGGTCGTGGAGACCAGGGTTTTATCATGCATATCAAGCCTCCAGGTAGCAGGCTTCAGAGAGAATAATTTGTAAATACTTCTTATGAGAGTGTTATCAGAGACTCTTCAGAGTCTGCACTATCAGTCTTAAGGTCTCTACATTAATATAAATGCTGGTGAAGTGTGCCTGAATTCAAAAAGGAGTAAAGAATAATGAATCATGTGGCACCACTCATTCCCATCATGGCCTGAATGACTGTTTCAGATTTACTGTGAAATGCTTTCTCTGAGAGGAGGGTCCATTCAGTTGGTTGATGAGGAGCTTATGATTTTATTTTTGATTTATACTCCCCTCAGGTTCACTTTTTTCTCAGGGGGATTTTGTCTATTTGTACATAAGATGACTATCAAGCTACAGGGAAACTAGAACGTATTTTTTTCTAGTCATTTTTTTTTTTCTAATTTATTTGTACTCTACTGATATCATGCAACAAAGACGGAAGGAGCAACTAGGAAGTTGTTACATCCCAGAATTTCCATCAGAAGCAGAACATCGTGCCACCAAATCCACTGCCACCACCGTATTTATTTTATTTTATTTTATTTATTTATTTTTTTTGAGACAGGGTCTCACTTTGTTACCCTGGCTGGAGTGCAGTGGTGTGATCTTATTTCACTTCAACTTCTGCCTCCCAGATTGAAGCAATTTTCTCACCTCAGCCTCCTTAGCAGTAGAGACTACAGGGCTGCACCACCATGCCTGGCTAATTTTTGTATTTTCAGTAGAGCTGGAGTTGCACCATGTTGGCCAGGCTGTTCTTAAACTCCTAGCATCAAGTGATCCACCTGCCTAAGCCTCCCAAAGTGCTAGGATAACAGGCACGAGCCACTGTACCTGTCCAGCCTCCACCAAATTTTGTATTCTAGTGTGCTCAACTTCTCCTTTGCTTCTCATCTTCACATTCAATCTGAATTTGGTCATGCCAGTTCTTAAATATAATTCCAACAATGTGTTTATTTAAGTATGGCATTCTTCTCCACTAAAATACCACTTTTGTGCCTCATGTTACCTGCAGCCCTCTGCAAAATGAATAGGGCTCAAAAGGTCAGATGCAGGGGGAAAATAAACATTTAGCATTATTGGTTACATTGGCCTTAGTGTCCTGTTTCCAGAGAATTGAATGAAAAAAGTGAAAACGCAATACTTCCATGCAGGTGAAACAGAATATATAAAAAGAAACAAAAGTTTTCCTGTACTAGGCTGACTCACTCCAAGATCCAGGGAAGAACAGGGGTTTGTCAAGGCTTTGACAGCATTATCTGCAGAGCTGGGGCCCAGAAGAGAAAGACACCACAGTCTCTCCCTCACATCCTGGAGCAAGATTGGGAAAAACAAGTTTTGCTCTTCCAGCTTCCCCCTTCCCCCCTTACTATTCTTACACTTATCTTTGCAAGTTTTGTAAGTTCCTGCTTTTCCCTTCTGTGCAGCACAGTGAAGGTCACAATTTATGTCTGAGTTGTAACACCTGGCTTGAGTTGTAAAATCTGTCACTGTTTGATAAACTGTCTTTGTTCTGCTTCTGCAAGCTTGCTTACCTGCCGTACAGGTTTTGCACCATTTTGCAAAGTACGTATAAAAGTGAAGCCCTGTCTCTGTTCGGGTCTCAGCCTTTGGATATTAATCCACTTAGCCAGTGGCCACCTAAATAACATCCTCCTGTTCCACCCATTGATCTCATTGGTCTCTCGGGTCCCTTAATTCCCTCAACACAGGAACTTGGAAAATAGTATCTCAGACCAGGTGATCAAGGTCAACATCAAAACCAAAAAGAGGGGTGCTTCACCTCTCTGGACTTCCTTCTCGAAACATGTATTCTCAGTCTAATTTTGAGAGGCATTGGAACCAAAGTGGCTCCATCTTGAGTGAAAGCTAGGAAATCAAGGCTGGGTCTTGCTGGGCTGCATTTCCAGAAAGTGAGGTATTCCTAGCCTCTAGATGTTTGTGGTTAAGGAAACAAATTCATAACATTTACTAAACAAACCATCTTAAGAACAGGAGCACTCCTATTTTTGCTTTCAGGATAATAATATAGATTCTTGCAAAATATAGTAATTAAGAAAATTAATCCTTTATTACAAATCCTTGTAGCAGAATATATGTCCCCATGATCTATTTTTATCCTGTATATAAGTGAATATTGTACCTAGGGTAAATGCATTCCTCCTAATACTTTCTGGAATGCCCTACTCTGTCTATGGAGTAGCTGTGCTTTCAGTACTTTACTTTCTTAGTAAACTTGCTTTTGCTTTGCACTGTGGACTCACCCTGAATTCCTTCATGTGTGGGATCCAAAAACCCTCTCTTGGGGTCTGAACTGGGACCACTTTTTGGTAACATAATTATGAGAAAAAACATTCGTTGTATAAAAACTTAGCGACATCCTAAAAATATCTGACTCGTATTCCCCAAAATGAGCCAGATTTTCAGAAGCAAGGCAACTTTGAGTAACTGTCAAAGCCAAGAACAGCTTAAGGAGAAATGAAGACTAAATGTCATGTAGGATGTTGATTGGGATTTTGGAACATAAAAGGGACATTAGGTAAACTAAATGCAATCAGATTAAAGTACAAAGATTAGCTAATAATCATGTATCAGCATTGTTTATTAATTGTGATTAATGTACCATAGTAAAGTAAAAACATGGGAAGGGATGAGATGTATAGCAACTCTCTGTACTACATTCATGATTTTTCTGTAAAGCAAAGCTATTTTGTAATAAACAGCTACCCATTAACAGGGACTTATACGCTCACATGCTTAGCCCTTTGGGAGGCTGAGATTAGAGGATACCTTGAAGACAGGAGTGAAAGACCAGACTCACAACAAAACTGTCATCTACAAAAATAAAAGTAAAGAAAAATTATCTGGGTGTGCTGGTGCACATCTGTAGTCACAACTACTTGGGAAGCTGACAGAGGAGGATTTCTTGGCTCCCAGATTTCAAAGCTCCAGTGAGCTATGATTGCACCACTGGACTCCATCCTGGGTGACAGAATGACACTCTGTCTCAAAAAAAAAAAAAAAAAAAAAAGGAACACTATGAACTTCTCATTCACTGTTATTTCTCTATCTAGATCATGTGGATTATGAAGCTGGCACAGGAATACTGGCTTGTGGAGAAGTAAGTAAAAAGTGACCAATATGAGTAACAAATTATCCTGGTTACAACATGTTGGCTTAGATAAGGCTGTTGGCTTTAAAGCCATAAGATAATTTTTCTCTTGTGAAACCTATAAAGAGTTCCTAATTTCAGTGGGAAACAGATCATTTATCCACTAACTGTATTTCAGTCTATTTTGTCCCTCTGATTCTGGTAAGAGTACAATGATGTTAGGTCTAATTTGAGCACATGCATACTAACTCCATAGCAGACTTCTTCAAAAAAACAACATGTGAGTGCATGGATTAAAACTATCTTTGAAAACACGACCATGGCTAAGTTGATTTGACAAAGGAGTAAAATCCCTGAAACTACAATTTTGTGTTGAACATTAGGAACAAGCAGCTGTGTTTTGCTTTGGGTCAAAGGGTCATAGCATTCAACTTCCAGGCAATCAAATAACTCTTTCAACCTTTTCATCCTTGTGTGTATATACACATGGAAATAGCATTCTATCTTGTCATAATTATGTCCTTATCTCTGGGGACAGACTACAGGATTTGAACAACACTCAGTAGAGAATATGGCATTGCTAATACTGCTTTGAAATATTCCAAGTTTTCTCTGCAATGTGTAGATTACATTGAATATGAAAAATTTTCTGTGAAATAATGAGTTAATCTCACCTCACTCAACTGCCAATACCAGAGAAACACAACAAGATGTGGCTATTTTAAATTTCACTCCTGATACAGGATGTTCTAGTCAAATGAGTTCACTTCCCAAATTTCATTCAATACATCTTCCTTCACATTTTCATAATTTCTTAAAAATACACCAAATGCTTGTTGAAATTATTCTTACTTTAAAAAATAACTTTTTATTGTAATTGAAATAGCTTTCAAATCCTTTCTCCTTTATACTGTTTCCTTTTCATTCCATTAAATGTTGCTTTTTTTTTTCTTTTGTGAGGCAGAGTCTTCCTCTGTCACCCAGGCTGGAGTGCAGTGGCAGGATCCCGGCTTACTGCAACCTTTGCCTCCCTTGTTCAATCAATTCTCCTGTCTCAGCCTCCCAAGTAGCTGAAGCTACAGTTGCATGTCACCATGCCCAGCTAATTTTTGTAGTTTTAGTAGAGAGGGGGTTTTGCGATATTGTTCGTGCTGCTCTCAAACTTGTGGCCTCAGGTGATCCACCACCTCAGTCTCCCAAAGTGCTGGGATTACAGGCATGAGCTACCGTGCCTGGCCAAATGTTGCATTTTTGATGACTGTCTTCATTGCATAAAACATTATTGAATGCTCTATATATATTCAAGAGTATGTGTGTGTGTGTGTGTGTGTGTGTGTGTGTGTGTGTGTGTGTATTTAGTGAAACTCCATGCAAGTATGAAAATTTCTTTAAACAATTCCCTGTAACAAGTAGTTTGACCATGAAACATTTATTTTTGCTTTACTTTCAGGAATGTTTACTTATGATTAAAAGGGACAGAATTCCAAAGCCTAATTTTATTTATTCATCTGTTTTTAATCTATCTTTAAATGCATTTTCATGTACTGACAGGGAAAAAGAAGTGTATTACATCAAAATTCCAAAGCACTTAACCACTCACTCATATTTTTTTATTTTAATATCCAGGAAACTATGTCCAATTTTCCTTGTATAATTGAGGTGCTTAGCATTTGTAGACTAGAGGTGAATACGGCAAAGATAAAATAAGTCCAAATTACAAGTCCAGTTTAAATGCTGTTATCTTTGTATTTATAATATAGTTTTAATGAGATAGAGAGAGTAAATAGCTAACAGTAGTTTCATAGGAGAGAGCAGTTGGTTGAAAACATTCATTTATTTTATGAAAAGTAGGAAGAAAATAAAAAGCCCCATGTTAATTTTAAGATAAATATTTCAGCTTTGGATCTTAGTATTTTGTGCAAAATAGGCTAAATATAATTTTCTCTGAGCTCTGCCTAAAGTATTAAGGCAATGTTTTGGCACAGGCTAAAATCCAAAGGCAATCACATCTATGTTTTCAGGACTGTGCAATAGTTTTCCAATCATTCCTATTTTGAAATTTTTCCTGTAAACACATATTCCAAACACAGAATTCACCATGACCACTGAAGATACACACATTTTTTGATATTCATCGTCACTATAAATTTAGAAGTGTTCCTAGGGGCTCCTTCCCTCCTCTCTGCCCATCTTGTTTCTCTGGAGATTGGATACTCCAACTCCAACATCACCTTTCACTCCTCTGCCCCTTCCCTTCACTATCATCTATCATCAAGTGCTACCATCTCTGTCTCACTGCTCACCTTGTTTCAGTCCAAGTGTTCTAATATTTGAATGACTGCAATGCCTCCCTAACTGACCCCTTTTTATCTCTGATGCCGCATGAATCTTGATAAGCAAAATAGAACTTGTTCTTTTAAAAGTACAAATGGGTTAATGGTTCTCTGTTGCCTTCTGTCTCAGTCACAGGAAATGCCACAATTCATATGAATCCTATAAGGTCGCACCTGACCTGGTCTTCCCACCCTCCCTGACCAGATCTTTTCCCACTGTCCATTCTAACCCTTCCACTTGCAGCAAACAACTCAGCCTGCCACCTCCATACAGCAGAGAGATACACTCGTCCCGGATGTTTGTTCCCATTCTTTTCTCTGCTTGGAATAATCACCCCTCAATTAAGGCTTCCTCCATGGATGTCATCCATCTCTTTCTCAGCACCATTCTATTCTTCACAGCTCACTAGTTGACATCTGACATGGGATACATTTTGTTATTTACCTGTTTGTCTACCTTTTCCAATGCAAATGGGAAACTCCCTGGGAGAAAGGAAAACTCCATAGGAGAAAGGACTTCTAAGCTTTCTCAGCACTTTATGCCCAGTGCCTAAAAAGTACCCAATCAGCATTTGCAGAATTAGTGCATGCAATGGTTGCACTCTCCTCATGATATCTGAAAAGTTTTGATGCTTTTATTGTCTGAGTGGGCATATGGGCAAGCAAACTGATATGACACAGGGAAGTCTTCATACAAAGAATATCCCCTTCCACCATGTGATCCAGCAAGTCCACTTCCAAAAGACAATAAATAAATTTATCAAAAAGATACCTGGAGCTGTATATTTATCCCAGCTATATTCACAATAGCAAAGATGGAGCGTGTAATCTGTGTCCAGCAATAGATGATTGCATAAAGAAAATGTGTGAAATGGAATACTATTAAGCCATAAGAAATAACAAAATCATTTGTTTTGCAGCAACATGTGTAGAACTGGATGTCATTATGTTAAGATAAATAATGCAGAAACAGAAAGTCAAATACCATATCTTCTCAGTTATCACTGTGAGCTAAATAATGTGTACACATGGACCATGGACAGAGAGATGGGAATGATAGTCATTGGAGACTGGGAAAGGTGAGAGGGTGGGAAGAGAGAAGATGATGTGAAATTAGTTAATGGCTAAGATATGTGTTATTTGGGCTACGGGCACCCTAGGGCCCTGATTTGACTATTATGTAATCTATGCATGTAACAAAATTGCACTTGTACCTCAAAAATTTATAAAAAATGTCTCCTGCTGTAGATTTTCCAGGAATATTGCCACTGATGTGGGCTGATGAGAAAGGTCAAGTCTCCACCTATTCTTTCACCTTGTCTTTTAAATCCTCATCCTGCCTCTTCACTCTGAAGCTCTTGTCTTTTTCCAATATTTTTTAGTTTCTATTTGTTTCTGCTAAAATTGCAAATTAACTTTCCAGGTCTTGGATTTCTTCAAACGGAAGTATAAAGCAATTTAAAAATTATTCTGAAAACACACACACACACACACACACACACACACACATATATATATATTTATGTGTGTGTTTATATATGTATATGTTCTTCATATATATATTCTTCATTTATTACTTTCAGTGATTCTATTTATATATTTATTATTTCCTTTTGTGATTTTATGTTGTGCTTAATTTGCTCTTTCTTTTGCTGACTTCTTAAAAAGAAAGAACCTCTATTTTAAATCTTTAAAAGAACAAAAGCCTGTAAAGCTGTAAATATCCTCCAGGGTACTGCTTTAGCTGCATCCCACCCACTTTAATAAGTTAAATGCTGACAGTTTCTTATGCTTTTGTCCATGACCCTTGAGCTATTTAAAAACATTTTCCTTCAATTGTCAAATATTCAAAAATTTTCTATATATTTATTTTTATTGGTATTTAACTTAATTGTTTTTTAATCAACGAATATGCCTGATAAGGTTTTGAACTTTCAAAATGTATTATTATTTATTTTGTGGCCCAGAATATAATCTATCTTTGTGAATGCTTAATGTGCATTTGATGATCAGATACATTCTACAATTTGGGATGAATGTTCTGCAGATGTCTACTATTTCAAGATTTTTGATAAGATTACATAAGACATTTCTATCTTCACTGATGTTATGTTTGTTACATCATTTACTGAGAAAGGAGAACTACAATCTAACCCTGTAATTTTGAATTGGCCTGTTTTCAACTCTATTTCATGTTAGAATTGTACTCTATTTTTGAATACCTATTATTGTTTTCATACATGTTTCTTATTTGCATACTGTACTGATGCATTGATTCCTTTCTCATTAGAGAATATCCTATTTTGTATTTGGGTTCCCTATTTTGTTTTTTTGTGGTCTACTTTGTCAGATTTTAATATAGCTACCTCAGATTTATTAGGCCTAGAGTTTGCACAGTGTATCTTGCCAATCAACTTATTTAGAACCTAATGGATTCTAATCATTAATACATTTCTCTTGTAAATAACATGTTGTTAGATTTTTATTTTTATCCAGTCTATTTATTACATCCATATATTAAGGTGTTTAGGTCATTTATATTTTTTACCTAATTTACTGAGGCATAATACATAGAGTGAACTGCAACCATTTAAAATACATGGCTTAATGAGTGTGGAAAGACACATTTGCATAACCACATTTTCACTGCAATAAAAATGGAGAACATTTCTATAATTTCAAAACATTCCCTCATTCCCTTTTCCAGCCAAACCCCATCTTTTCCTGGGGCCCCTGGACATCAATGATCTGTTTTTGGACAATGTAAATTAAAAAGCGCTTTCCAGAATATCAAATATATGGAATCATACAAAATGTATCTGTGTGTGTTTATCTTCCTTGGCTCAATATATTGTTTTGAAGCTTTCATGCCTCTGCACAGATTAATGTGTTATTCCTTTCTAAAAATAAGCCCTGATATGATTGCAGGTATATATTACATTTTTAATCTATTTGCATTTTGTTGGACATCTGTCTTCTTCTCAGTTTAAGCTGATTTAGATGTACTTGAATAAATATTTATGAGCTTTTATGTTTTCATTTTCCTTGAGTAAGTATCAAGAAATAGAATTGCTGGGTTGTATGGTAAATTAATTTTAAAATTTATGCATACTTTCATTCTGTTCCAACCAGCAATAATATTAATTGGCAATCTCTGGATTGGATTCTTCCAATCAAGAAAGTATGGTAAATCTTTCAGTCTTAATATTTGCAGATTTTAGAAATATTTTTGTTTTATATCTCCTTTTTTCTAACATCTATTTATTATTCACCCATGTAACTATTACCTATGCATTTCTCACTTATCTCTATCTCTGTCAAATATCAATCTATATAGCTTCTATTATCTTTCTATCATCCTACTTATCTATCTGTCATCTATTATCTACCATCTGTCTCTCTATCATCCTATCTCTCTCTCTCTCTATGCATCCATCATGCATCTATCTACGTATCTATTATCTATCTACCTAATCTTTAACCCACTTCACTTGTAATAGCTTTGTTTCTACTTTCTTACAGTTATTTTCTCAAAAACTCAGGTATTTCAAAATACAGATTGATGTCTAAATAAATTATATCCTAGGATTTAAAAGCATCAGCTCTCATCACCATTGCTTTCACACTGTTGATCCAATTAGAAAATAACGACCTTCTTTCTGCAAATTTAATCTCACTGTTTGACCCTTACACATAATGCAAGATGTCAACATTTCACTTCTGCTAATTCTTCAAAACCTGTATTTGAGTTCTAATGTCCAAGTCCATTTTTCAGTTATATCTTAATTTTTAACATTGCATCTACTCTTACATTACCTTTATCTAAAATTTCAGAATTAATCTCTGTCATCTAGATTCCATCATCTTTCCGAATTCTTAGAATCCTCACTTCATCAATTTGTCTTCAAATTTTTTTCCTTAAATCATGTCTACTTTCAGGCCTCTCACAACTTAAAAAGGACAAAATGGTACACTATCAACAATTTACTTTTTCTGGCATGAAGCTTATATTTGATAATTCTCCTTACTTTTCTTAACAGCTTATCTTTTGGAGTTGAAACATCTCCTGTCTCAACTTCCTCATAGCTCAATTCACTCCTTAGCCATCCTTAAAAACACACCTGTTCACCCGTCTTAAAAGTGAAGCATCTCTTGCCAAAATCACAGACGGTGGCATTCCATGCTCCAAATCATACTCTTGCCTTATCATTTCCAATCACTGTAAAATATTCTAGATATTCTCCATCTCTTTGCAAGGCATACCTCTGTGGTGACTGTCTTGACTCTGCTCACTGTGTGCAAATGTTTATGGCATACCCTGGCTCAAACTCAGTCTCCTGAGTTATCTCTGGCTATGCTAATGAGATCTGTTTTCTTGAATTCTCATGCCAAAGAACACATTCCTCCATCTCTGCCTGACAAACCATCAATCCGCTTCCTGGCTAATCCCTTGTCATCCTCATGGAGTCAGGTCAGATGAAATCTCTTTCACAAATATCCCCTTATACTTTTTCTGTGAGTTAGTGTCCTAACTAACTAGGATCATGCCTAAAAATATATCAGTATTGTAATCAAATGGTTATTTATTTTTTTCCAGCACATGATTATAATCCTTGAGGGAAAAAACACTGAACATGTTAGATTTCTTACCTGGGCCTTTCCACTCAGAAGTGGACTTTATCTGGTATAAGCACTCATATTTTGTTTAAAATTGGATGATATTAATAAGCTATGCCTTTTACCTGGAACAAAACTATGCATTATAATTACAATTGTGAATCAGGAAAATGAAATAGAGGAACTTCACATTATTGGACCTGAGTTGGTAAACCACACCAAACTTTGGAGTGTTGGGCATGGAAAATGGACCCAGATAGTTCCCATAAAAGTGAAATTTGGGTGCATGTGTGGGTCACACCTGTCATCCCACTACTTTGAGATGCCAAGACAGGGGAACTCTTAAGGCTAGGCATTCAAGATCAGCCTGGGCAACATAGTGAGACTGTGTCTCTATAATCAATCAATCAATCAGTCAATCAATCTGAGCATGGTGGTGCACCTGTAGTTCCAGGTACTCAGGAGGCTGAGGGGGGAGGATCACTTGAACTGCCCAGCAGTTCAAGACTGCAATGAATTCTGACCATTCCACTGCATTTCTTCCTGGGTGACAGAGAGAGACCAGGTTCCTTAATATCAGTCATTCACAACAAGCCTGGGCAACATAGTGAAACCCTGTCTCTATAAAAAGTAAAAAATTATTGGAGCATGGCAGTGCAACTGTAGTCCCAGATACTCAGGAGACTAAGATGGGAGGACAAATTGTGCCCAGCAATTCAAGTCGGCAGTGAGCTATGATCGTGCCACTGCACTTCAACCTGAATGACAGGGTGAGTCCAGATCTCTTACAAAAATATCTAAAAACTGAAATTCAATGAGCACAGTAAAAGCTAGCCCAATTCTGCAAATGGTCTCATTTTCTATGAACTATTCTATCCCTAATTCACACTGAAAAAATATTGACTGCCAAGATGACCAAAAAATTGTCAAAATATCCAGTAAAATTTTGGTCTTTAAATTACAACTTCCATCAATTTCATAAAGAGTTATCTATTATTTTGTTCTCATGTTGATAATAAAGACATATCTGAAACTGGGTGATTTATAAAGGAAAGAAGTTTATTTGACTCACAGTTCAGTATGTCTGAAAAGTTACAACCATGGCAGAAGCAGCAGCAAACACGTCCTTCCTCACATAGTGGCAAGAAGAAGAAGTGCAGAAAAAGCCCTGTAAATAAACATCAGATCTGATGAGAACTCACTCACTATCATAAGAACACCATGGGGGTAACCACCCCATGATTCAATTACCTCCCACTGTGTCCCTCCCATGACATACGGGGATTATGAGAGTGACAGTTCAAGATGAGATTTGGGTGGAACATAGACAAACAACATCAAAGGCTTTGTGAACTCTGGCTATATTGGATAATCCCAGGAATGTTAGAGTAATTACAGTAGTATAAACCACAAGGAAAAGAGGCAAAAGAAAAAGTATTAACAACAAAGAAGACTTAATATTCTAAAGTTTAAAGAATGTACAAGTATAACTCTCTGTTTGTCTTCTTTATGACAAGGATCTCAGTTTATACAGAAAAAAGAGCTAAAGTTTCTTAAAAACAATAAATTGTATAGAGGACATTTTAAAGCATGCTAAAAGGTTTGCTAAAGCAGACCGTTTCTATAAAAGACGAAAACAACATCAAAATACAATAAATGAAAAAGCAATGATGAGAAAAGAGCACAGTGTGGACCATCAGCTGAGAAACCTAGTAAAGAGTAAGGAGCTGCAATCATAGAGATAAAGATGATAAAGAACAGGGAGAAAGAAGAAAATCTGTAGGGAAAACATGAAGAAAGACAGAAAGCATCAGTGTAGAAAAAAATCAATGCAATACAATTTAAAGGCATAAAAAAGAATTGGTGTCTAGACAACAGAACCATGCCACCAATCAAACATTACTGATGAAATTTGGACAAACATGTCCAAAATAACTTAACAGCTGAAATCCATCCCTGAAAAGACTCAAGTTATGTCAGCGATACCTAATCAGCCATAATTAAGAAAAAAATAAATAAACTAGGGTGGAAGTATCCTTGTCAAAAAGGTTAGGGTGATTTGTACTCCTTCGGGTTTTTAGACTAGCTTCAGTTTTGTTCTGTGGTAATATCCACCACCAAATAAAAGTGCATAAAACAAATGCAAGGAATGGAGTTAAGAACCAAACATTTTTGCAACCAGCCCCCGAAGTTTTTGCATGTTGCATGCATCTCAATATTTTGCATCTTTAGCCCTATTGGGTGTAGAAATAACAGGAAAATATTATTCAATCTAAAGCAAAAATAAACAAAAAACATAACATAATCATGACATTTTATTGTGGACCTTTCTAGAGGACAAATTTAAGGAAAATACTAAATGGTCAAAGGGAACGCATACAAAAACATGTGATTAAAGACTAGAAATAGACCTTCTATATAATTTAAACATACCATTTATATGAAGAAACACTTTTTTCAGTTGCAAGAGTTCTTTCAGGTATAGTCTTAGTGAGCTCCCTCAGAATATATTTATTGCATTGCCATTGAGACTGAGTCAATGGAACTTCATGTCCTATTCCTTGTTTGCTGGTGTTAGAAAAGCAAAATGATAAAAAGAAGCACTGAAGTGTGTATGGTTATCGAAGAACAATTCACAATTACAAAGATGTGGAATCAACCTAAGTGCCCAACTGTTGGAGTAGATAACGAAAACATGGTATATATGTACCATGGAATACTACTTAGCCATAAAATGATGAAATAATATACTTTGAAGCAACTTGGCTAGAGCTGGAGGATATTGTTCTAAGTGAAATCAACTTAGGAATGGAAAACCAAATACAATATGTTCTCATGTAATCGGGAGCTAAGCTATGGCTACACAAAGGTATACAGATATAATGGACACTAGAGACTCAGAAGCAGGAAAGGTGAGAGAGAGTTAGGGATGAAAAACTAGATATAGAGGGCCAGGTGCTGTGGCTCATGCCTGTAATCCCAGCACTTTGGGAGGCCAAGGTGGTTGGATCACCGGAGGTCAGGAGTTCCAGATTAGCCTGGACAACATGGCAAAACCCTGTCTTTACTAAAAATGTAAAAACTTAGCCAGGTGTGGTGGCAGGAACCGGTAATCACAGCTATACATGAGGCTGTAGCAGGAGAATCACTTAAACCTTGGAGACAGAGGTTGCAATGAACTGAGATCATGCCACTGCCCTCTAGCCTGGGCAACAAAGTAAGACTCTGTCACCTGCTGCCAAAAAAATAAAGTGCATTAAAATCTCAAAATAACGCCTATACAATTAGTCCAGGTAAGCAGAAACCACTTGTACTCCAAAACAGACTCAAATTTTTAAAAAGAAGCATTGTACTTTAATATTTAAACTACATACTAATTTAAATGTATACTCCACCTCCATATTTCTGCCACAAATGTAACACCCAAGATTGAGAAATATTCTAAAGAAAAAGGAAAGAAATAAAGCAGTGTAATTTTATCCCATACTATTTCTATAACCCCTTTAATAACAACAAATCCAAAAGTTATAAAAATCGACACGCCAAGTCACAATGGATTTATGATGCAGCGCCCTCTATAGGCAAGAGAGGATTGTACTTACTTTGCTAGGGAAGATTCCGAAATAAGCCTCCAAAAACCTGAATGCATGTTTCCATTTCCCTGAAAAACTAAGATTACAATCTTGGAAGCCTGGGGAATCACAGGGCAAGGTGATCTGGAAACACCAAGAAGCTAAGAGGGACATTGGTCATCTGGGAGAGGCCTTGTGCTATATCACCAGCATTAGGATGGTATTTCAGCATCCACAACCCAGTCTGAAGGCTGAGGAAGACTGCCTTGAAGTGTACTGAAGGCATGGCAACCACGATTGATCGCCAGAGTGAAATGTGTGCTCTCAGCCACACAAAACTGGAATCATGAAAATACTCAGTGGAGGTGTATTCCAGCAAAGGGGGATACTGTATTGCTTGAGAAGACATTCAAGAGTATAAAATGAAATGGAATGTTCAACTGACCCGTTACTGGAGAGGGTCCAGATCCAGAACCAGAGGGACAGTAAGAAAGAATTCAGGGCGAGTCTATAGAGTCACGTGAAAACAAGTTTGTTAAGAAAGTAAACAAATAAAAGAATGAGTACTACATAGACAGAATAGCCCCAAGGGCTGATGGTTGCCCATTTTTATGGTTATTTCTTGATTATATGCTAAAAAGAAAAGGGTGGATTATTTATGCCTCGTCTTTTTAGACCATGCATAGTAACTTCATGACATTTTCATGACATCTGTAAACTGTCATGGTGCTGGTGGGACTGCCTTTTAGCATGCTAATGCATTTTAATTAGCAAATAATCTGCCATGAGGAGGATCAGGATTTGGCCAGCTTTTTCTTGCAAACTCCTTTATCAGCAAGGTCTTTATGACCTGTATCTTGTGCTGACCACCTATTCATCCTGTGGCTTAGAATGCCTAACTGTCTGGGAATGCAGCCTAATATGTCTTAGCCTTATTTTACCCAGTGCCTATTCAAGATGGAGTCACTCTGGGACACACAAGCACTTCTACAAAATCAGTAGGCAAATAGCTTGTTTGATTAATCTCACCATTCCAAAATGAGAACTGTTCTTAAAAGGGCCATTGCCAGTTCCATGAGAGAAAAATGGAAGATTCCAGAAAAATGCAGATGAGAAAACTACTTGTAAAAAAGGCGATGGTGCAAGGAGATGGAGTTCACCAAATTGTTCTCCAGAGACTCACATAAAATACAATGGACATTATCTTTAAATAATTAAACAAGATGTGAATGGTTTCAAAGAAAAATTCTAAAAGGCCAGAAAAGGGTACAAACTGAGACGAGAGAGGTCAATAAATAAATAGCAGCAATGTTAAAAATATAGGAAAGCAAGTAAGAAAGTGACATGGGGGAACACAAGATAAAATCCTTTATATACATGAGGGAGATTCAAGAGTGAAGCCCACAAAATTAAGTACAAACTAAGACAAAAGTCATTTTAGGATTAAAAAATGGTGGAACATTTTATTGCTGTAGAAATAATTACAACAATTGTAAAATGCACAGTATGAAATTACTGAAAGACAAGACTTTAAAAATGACCAAAATATATTTGGATGTTAACCACCACTCTATTCTCTACTTCTATGAATATTTTAGATTGCACATATATATGAGATCATTCAATATTTATCTCTCTGTGTGTGAAAAGTAAAGTAGAGTTTCCTTTTCAAAGACCTTTCTCCCCATCTAATTAGAAATAAATAGCAACTCCTCTTAGAAGCAAAATTTATTCAAAGACCTGAGCCAACATTCTTAAATATCTGCTAGCTATAATAAATAAATCAATGTACTTTACGTTCTGAGCTCCCACAATTTATCCTAAATATTTGTCCTGGCATGCTTATACCAGTCCAAGTGTTGGGGGAAAGGCTTATGGGGTACCTGTATAAACTGGCCATAAAAATGTGGGACAATAAGTTGTGGAAAGCCACAAGAGACCTCTGACGAGGAAAGCCTTCTTATCGTCATTATGTTCCCATGCTCTGAGTGAGACTTGCTCTGTTATCCATAAACACTGTGTTCAAGAAGGACACTCCTTAGAAGCATTGGAATGTGACCAGACATGCAAGCTCCTAGTTAAGCCTAGTCCTACTAGCTGCTTTCCAATAAGTTAAAAGATACGCTGTTGAGCACAAAGGAGATTCATTTAAACTGCCACTGCTATAGATTACGCGTATGATGCACTCACTGCCTTTCACCATTTTGCCTTGAACATCTGCTTATTAAATCTAAGTGATTATACTCAAATAGTGTGGAGACCTGAACTCTGAGCCTTTTGCAGCCTCCATTCTGAAAGTAGCTCCCTGGCCCCTACTCTTTATGCCCTCTTAACCTGTCTCGTCTCATTCTTTTGTCGCCACCAGACTTTGGGTACCCTACAGATGGTGTTGAGGCTGGTCTCCAACAGTCCAAGCCAGCATTAGGTCAAAGCCTATTCCTCTTCCTTATCTGAAGATGTTTTTACCTTTCTCAGCATTCCACAAGTTACTTCCTTCTTCCTTTGTTCTCCTCTGCTTTTGCCTCTTTTAAAACTTTCTAAGTTGCTAGCAAATCAAAACAAATACAGAATGAGGTCCCGTTCCAGCCAATGGAAACTGGACACAGCAGTAGGGTGGACGCACCAGGTTATAAATGACCCCGTCTCCTTTGTTCAGTGTACTCTCATGACAAAACTGCTGGCGAGTGTAGCCTTTCTGCAGAAAGTTAAAAAATGGCCTTACTAAGGAAATTAAATTTATATTCAAGTGTTATTTTTTTACTGCACTGAGGAACGAGCATTTCAAACAAGTGCCATAAATATGTGCCATTACTATTTCACAATAAAAGCAAAAAGTAAATTTGAAAATATTAAGACGGGCATTCAAGATAAAAATTTCAACTTTCCTACGAAATTATGAAAGAAATTACTCTCACATTTCTTTACAGTGACTTCATTAGTATGTGGCGTTGAGGAAATGTCTATGAATTCCAGAAGAAAGGAATAATTATCCAAGACTTTTTTCCTGTCATAAACATGCTAAATTGTCCATCAACAGACTAAAATTTACAATCTAGCAAAAACTTAGTGTTCCAGTACTCATGCAATTTACAGTAAAATTCACTTAACGTAATCTAAGCAAGAGGCTGATGTGAGAAACAGGAAAGCAGAAGCTTTCATAAATTATTATTACAGAGTCATCCACCTGAATAAACAACAGAAATAAATTCCCATAGATGTATGAAATATTTTAAATCTTAGAAATGAACATGTAAAATAATATTACTAACGACAGTCATACTAAAGTTTATAGGGAATTACGACAGTTTCATCATCTTTAAGAACAGAAGTCCCTCATAAATAATAATTTAAATTATCAGTTAAATATGCAAAATTTTTCAAAGTAGATACATATATGTGTATATATATATTTTAAACTCTTATTTTAAGTATACATGTGTGTACATAGGTAAACTTGTGTCATGAGGATTTGTTGTATAGATTATTTCATTTTATCACCCAGGTATTAAGGCTTGTATCCATTAGTTATTTTTCCTGATCCTCTCCCTCCTCCCACCCTCACCTTCCTATAGTCCCAAGTGTGTGTTATTTGCCTCTATGTGTCCATATGTTCTCATCATTTAACTCTCATTTCTGAGTATGAACATATGATATTTGGTTTTCTGTTCTTCTTGCATAGTTTGCTAAAGATAATGGCCTCTAGCTCTATCCAGATTTGTGTAAAGGACATAATCTTGTTTTTTTTTCCTATAGCTACATAATATTCTATGGTGTATATATATCACATTTTCTTTATTCAGTATACACACCGATGGACATTTAGCTTTATTCCATGTCTTTGCTATTGCCAATACTGCTGCAATGAACATATGCATGCATGTATCTTTATAATAGAATGATTTCTGTTTCACTGGGTACATACCCAATAATGGGATTGCTGTGTCAAGTAGTATTTCTGCCTCTAGATCTTTAAGAAATCATCACATTGTCTTCCACAATGGTTGAACTAATTTACACTCCCACCAACTGTGTAAAAGTATTTCTTTTTCTCTACGATGTCATCAGCATCTGGTTTTTTTTTTTTTTTTTTTTTTGGCTTTTTGATAACTCATTCTGACTGGTATCAGGTGTTATGTCATTTGGTTTTGACTTGCATTACTCAAATATTCAGTAATGTTGACCTTTTTTCATATGATTGCTGGCCATGTGTATATTTTTAAAACAAAATGAGAGTCAACGTTTAGAAGGAATAAGTACATGTTACTAAAAACATAACTTTATTTTAAATTTAGAGATCTCTTTAATTTTACATCATAACAAATTTTTTTAAGTTATAACAAAGTTATTTTCATCTATTAATAAACTTATTAAGCTTTATTTGAAATGCCCGTTTGGTATCAGACAGTCTACAGTGTTTTTATATGGGCAAGTTACTCATAGGTCACTTAGCTTAACCATCCATTTCTCTCTCTCTCTTTCTGTCTCTGTGTGTGTGTATACACACATGCATATATGTGTATGTATATATATATAAAGGTATAGGTACACACAACACACATATGTATATAAAAGTGTTTCTGTTTTAATAGACATATAAATATATATATAGAAATGTGTGTGTGTTTACAGAAACAGAGAACTCAAAGATCAATATATTATTCTATATCTGACAAACAGTAGCCAAGTTATTCGAAGTAATCTTTACATTTCACTTGCAAAAAAAAGTAACATGTCCTATTTGTAAAAGTGGTTTTGGCTTTGGTTCTTATATAGCAACTCAAAGACATTTTAATGATTGCTTTTCTTCAAAATAGTATCTTCCTTAAGTAAAATGCATTTTCATGGAAAATGTCTACAGAATTTAGATATGTCAGAAAAATTAGTTTACTGCAGATAGGTCATCATAATGTTAATGTCATTTCAGTTTGGAAATAAAAATTTAAAACTTTCCATTACTTTTAAAATTGATTTTCGTGCAGAGGAAATAAAATAAAAACAGTGTTATATGGCAACCCAATTAAAATATTAAGTCAGTTGTAGAAACACAGCTAAAGTACGGAATGCCTTATTCACTCATAGCTACAACTAAAACGTTTCCGCATTTAGAAATCTACATCAGGATATTACAATATAAGTGTATCATGTTAGTTCTTAAAGCTTAGAATCTTAAGCTTCTTATTTATCACTAGTTCTCCTAGAGATACATATATTTCCAAAAAAGTACAATCTTTAGGGATGATGCCCACAGATGTATTTTTGCAAACTATGCATCCTCAGTGCTAAGAATGTTCATTTGTATTGAATGAGCCAATGAAAGTTCTCATCTTTGTTCCACTTGAAAACAAACATTCCACGATCCACACTCTTTGTCATCTGTCTTCTTTGGTAGAATCTCCAAAATACTTGGCATTCTGAGGGACTAGATAACAGCAAATCTCATGTGGACTATCCTAGAGTGAACACTCAGACCTATAACCTGGCAGTCAGTCATACCTGCACAATTCTCTCTTTGAGTTCGTGAAGTTCATGAGAAGTTCTGTGAAGTCTAAAAATATGTATGTATTTTTTTTGCAGGAATGCTAATGTCATCTTTTATTTGCTGTGGTACAAACCACTGATGGCCAACCCAGTGAGTGTGTCTATATGCAACAGTTTTACAAAGCAGCTGCAAATTATTTGACATTAATCACATCCAAAATTAAAAGATAATATCAAGGTATCTCTTGTACATCGCGGTGACTATAGTTAATAGCAATGTAGTATGTACTTGAAAATCATTAAAAACAGTAGATTTGAAGTGTTCTCACCACAAAAAAAAAGAAAAACAAAAATGCAGGTGAGGTGATGCGTATGTTAACTAGCTTATTTAGCCATTCCACGGTGAATATATAGTTCAAAACATCATGTTATACAAGATAAATATATATAATTTTTCTCAATTGAAAATTATTAATTAATTATTTTAAAGTCGAGGGTGTAAATTTTATCCGCTTGAATCAGGAATGAATTGTGGCTGCCTGGACCAACTGAGTACATTAGAAACGATGCTTTGTGGTCATAGTAAGTCCCTTCAGCTTGCACTTTACTTCCATGGGCCACGTATTTTTATGGTGCCTTCTCTTAGCATGCAGTACCCCAGTCTTCATTTCCTGAGAAGCACAGGATACATGGTGAAGCCACATGTTGTTGTTCTGGTCAACCATCTCAACTGAGTCCTGTTTTAAGTTGACTCAGTCCAGGCATGCACCCAGGCATGTGAGTGAAGAAACCATCCTGAATATAGACCAAGATGGTCTGTTCTAAGTGCTGTTCCATCTTCTACCTGTTGGCCTCAGCTCCAGGAGAAACAAACCACCTGCTGTCTGCACCTTATCTATATTTCTCCCCCTAAGAAACAATTAAAGTGAGATTTTCATCACTAAAATTCACACAGCCACGTCTATGATTCTGTCTGAAGAAATCAGCCCAGAGTTGCCAATTTGTGCCTTTTTCACCACCTTCCATCTGTACAACAACAGTGTACTTTCTCTAACAGACATAATTAGGAAAATAATCACACACACACACACACATACACACACACTCCAAGTTGGAGCCCAACTGGGGAGTCCCTGCTTATTGCAAATGGCCAGTGGCCCCAACATAAAGCGTCACAGTCCTCAGGTCATGTTTCCTTATCAGGGAGGAAGTCACAATAGACAGTGACCCAGTACCTCCAGCAGGCGTGGGGTTTCTCCTGAAGCCAAGATGACCATGAGCACAGCCAGATTCTGTGAATGGTGATCCTGTCTCTTAGAGCCCAAGATGTTGTCTGTCTTGGTCGTTTTCATGAGTCAGTAACAGCTTAGTAGACAGATGGGAATTAAGGTGTGGATTGCATTGTGATAAATTAGCTATTATCCAAAAAGAAAGAGACAGAGAGAGATTCATATTTGTAAATGAGCCCTAAATCTTCATCCATGACTCTGTGTGTTGTGTTTGCACAGCACAAAGACCTGTGTTTCTGTGAATAATAAAACAAAGTGACAAATGTATTTCTGTGACAAAATTGCTAATATCGTTATACAAATGGCTCCTTGTTTATCATTCTTTATTACTTTTCCTTAATCTCTAATTGTACCTCTACTCCTTTTCAAAAAATTATATTTGAGTAATACACTAATAAAAGAAAATAATAAATAAAAATAAAACAATACTTTTTATTTTGTTTCAAGTACGTAATTTCAGTTGGAAAAAAATCACGTTACACTAAGGACGAGATCCTAAACCATGCCCCAAGAGCATTGATTAAATTATGTGGTTTCTGCATATGGATGTTATGTGTCAGTATTTTTAGACAAATACTTACCTTGTGAACAGAATGCTTTGTGGATATTCGTTTTGCCAAAGCAAGTCATTCTGCATGGCAACAACCTTGGATGAGGTATGTTTATAGACTATATGAGGAAAATTATTGCCTATGATCTTTAATCTATTTTAATGTCCATTCATATTTTGGCCACTCAGCAGTATAATCAATGTGTAAGAAATAGTACACTTCAAACTCTATATTACATATTCACTTTTACACACACACATTCACACCTTTCAGTTAATGTTTGATCTATGTAAGCAAAACATGTCAAGTTTTTCTGTGAACTGCTCTGAAAATAAACTCAACATATTGCATTTAGGATAGCATCTCCTTATAGACACTTCCTAAAAGTTATTAGATCAAAATAGAGAGCATGGAAAAATGAAAACCCCTATTTTTATTATAGATAATTATAAAATTTTTTAGATTTTTATCTATAAAAGTTTATAGATAATTATCTATAAACTTTTATAGATAATTATCTATAAAAGATAATTATCACTCATTTTAAAACAGCAAAAGAATAAACAAATTTAAAAGGTATTTATGCCTGATCAAATATCACTACTTTCTAGTTCATAACTCACATATAAACATAAATTATGGAATAGATCTTTAAAGTATATCTGACATTACATTATTACAGTCTATACTTCTTCACTATCAGCTTTCTATGCCTCTTAAGTTGGCAGAAACAATCTTAATAATGTATTGTTGTAACAAAATTTCTTATCTGAAACATAACCAGTGAGTACAACATGAACTTCTTTGGAACACTAATCTCCCCATACAGTCATACCAGTGACACCTGAATTCAGAGCACAATTTGTACCATTACAAGTGTTCTCTTTAATTTTTTTTAAAAACACCTTTAACATGAAAGCTCAGTAGAGTTTTTTGTAATGCAAGCACCAATGTAATAAAATATTTGATAATGTCAGAGTGACAATTTGGGTTTTTCATTTTCCATCTGTATTTATATCTCAAAATATGGTGTTTTCTCTTTAGTAAGCTGGCAGTTAGGAAAAGTAGAAAATCTCAAAAGAAGGCAATGTGCAATGTGTTTTTTTAGTTCATCTCCAAGAACTGTATTTGGCAAAAATATATAGAAGTCAGCATAATGTAAAATATCAACTCTCTACTAAGTTTATGTTTCTCCTTTAACTCATTTGTTTCATTCTTTAATACTAAATAATGTAAATCAGCAATGCTGTGCCATTTAAATAGCATATATGTTTATTATTTTACTGAAACTGATGGGCTGGTCATAATGACTTACACTGGTAGCCCCAGCACTTTGGGAGGCTGAATTGGGTGGATGAAGGGGGTCAGGGGTTCAAGATCAGCCTGAGCAACATGGCAAAACCCTTTCACTACAAAAAATACAAAAATTAGCCAGATGTGGTGGTACACACCTATAGTCCTGGCTACTTGGGTGGCTAAGCTAAGAGGACTGCTTGGGCACAGGAGGTGGAGGTTGCGGTGAGCTGATATCATGCCACTGCATTCCAGCCTAAGTGACAGAGCCACACCTTGTGTTATTAAAAAAAAAAGAAAGAAAGAAAGAGAGAGAGAAAGAAACTTATGCAGGCAACCCCAGTTTGGGGCTGAGTTTGGGAAGGTTCTTGCCTTCGCCCAGGAAAGAATTCAAGGGTGAGCCAGTGGTGTTCAACAGCAATTATTCTGAGATGGCAGAAGTACTACTTACTGTTCCTTTCAGAGCAGGGCTACCTCGTAGGCAGGGTGCCCACAGTAACAACACAGAGGCAGTTCTGCAGTCATATTTATACATCCTTTTAATTACATGCAAATGAAGGGGAATTTATGCAGACATTTCTAGAAAAAGAGTGGTAATTTCCAGATTGTTGGGTTGCTATGGGAAGGAGTGGTAACTCCTGGGTGTTGCTATGGTAATGGTAAACTGACATGGCACACTAGTGGACCTGTCTTATGGAGAGCTCCTTCCATCTTGTCACTATTTTAACTAGCCCTCAGTTTGGTAAGGTGTGTAAGCCCCGCCTCCAGAGTTGGGTCCTGCCTCCTTCCTACCTTTCTGTTTCTGAGACTTGAAACACAGTACTGAGACAAATCCTCAGCGATTTTATCTCTGGAGTAAAAATGGACCAGGGAAAAGATTTATTGACAATTGTAAGGCTGAAGATGCTTTAAGAATTACGAAGGAATCTTCTTGATGAGAGGAACCTGGGATGACTGTGCTGACTGCATTTTCTCTGATCCTTATTCATAATCTTCCGTCTCCAGCTTCATCCTAATCCAACAGATATTCTCTTTGCAAATGAATAGCTTTCAACTCCAGAACCTTCTCTTTGGACTGTACTAATGGTATTGCCAGGAGCTCAAATATATCACCTTCCTCACAGAGATGTTCTTGGTGTCCCTATCAGTAAATTGTCTTTCAACAACTAGCCACATCCATAGAAAAAAACATATTGGAGGTTGAAATCCCTCTGAAGAGCTTCAAATATCAGAGATCCCCAGGGATCTGGTGTTGGAGAGTGTTTTTATCTGAGTCATTTCTTTAAACAATTACATCAACATCCTTCATTCCATGCTAACATTTTCTCCATGGAGGGAGGGATAAAAATCTTCCACTAATGCCAAAGAACAATTCCATGATACCATATGCATATACATATATATATATATATATATATATATATGTGTGTGTGTGTGTGTGTATATATATATAGGTGTGTGTATATATATGTATACGTAGTTTTTTGATGTAAGTGATGGCTTTTGTTTCATTACATTATCATATGAAAATGCAAGTGATTATAAATATGGACTATAATTTAGTAGAGGGGGCACTATGAGGAAGGAATTGTTACTTGGAATTACAGAGAGAGATATGTGGTAAGAGTGAGAATCCTTTGAAGATTTGTCATGGAAAGCAAATAAATAAACTAAAAAAACAAGAAATAAAAATTATCAGTCCTACAAAATCAAAAGTGTATGCCAGAATTGGTGATCTTTTCAGAAAGGAAAACAAAACAGAACACAACACAACACAATAAAGCAAACCAATAAAAGCCATCACCTAGGAAAACTTAATTATATGGACACAAGAGGGTGCCTGTGAATTGAAAAACCTAGTAAGCCATAAACAGCCCCTCACCAGTCCCTCATAAGTCAAAACACAATTTTCCTGATGGTACAGGAAAATTACACACTGAAAAATAAACAGAAAAAATATACAATTCACTGGAAACTACTGTTAAAATAAAATTCAAAGTGAAACCCCAAAATTTTTAGCCTAACGGGATGCTTCACACAGTGCCCAACAAAGTAAAGAAAAATTTTGGCACAGAACAATAACACCTATAAAGGTTGTTTCCTCAAGTGTTTCTTGATGTGAAGTGCATAGTTAAAACATATAAACAAACCCACCTGGAGAAAAAAAGAGTTAGTTATAACCAAAATCACTCACTGAACATTACATAACAAAAACCAAGTATTTTTGTAAATTTTATTCCTTTGGAATTGATATACATTTGCTTTGTCACTAAATGCATAATCAGTTTTAATAAATATTTAAATGTAACTGCAGATAAAGTATATTACCTTTTATCGAAGTGTACACTTGTATACACCCATAAGGGCATCTCATTGATGAATACATTATTTGCTTCCTTTTTTGTTATTTCATTCACTTGATAGTGTGAATCCTTGCATATCTTATATACTTATGTTATGAAAATTGGTTGCTCTCTTATTTAAAGCATATTCGTAAACATGTCTCTAGTGTTATTTGGAATATTTACTATTACACTTATTTTCTTTTATCACTAGTGCTTTGGCACCTAAATTTTATCTTTTCTTACATAATGATTAAAGCAAAAATTAGAACGGTTAAACCATGTATTATACAACATAATTAAGTGTTGTTGTTTGGAAACAAAGAAGAATATGGACAAACAATTAAATTTTTAAAAATAGGAATAAGATTCAAATACAAAAATCAAGAAAGTAGTGAGTAGAAAAAAGATTACTGAAATAAACAAAATCAAGACATCATGAGAGATTGATTTGTGTAACATACAGCAAATATGCTTGAAAATTTGTGTGAAATGTCTAATAAAAAGTAGCTATTTACCAAATGCAACTCATGTACGAAAAGAATCCTTCAATAAAACAATTTTCATTTATCATAGAAAATCATAGAAATATTTCAAATAAGTTATCCTCTAAAAACACTTCTGTTTCAATGGTTTAATAGATTTACTCCAATGTTTCAAATAATTAACAATTGTAATATTTCCTATAAAAATTATAATAAAAATGCAATATTTATATGACTCAAATATGACAAACATTCCTAAGCCTGATTTTCCAAAAAAAAATTGCATAAATCTGAAGTCCAGTAATATGATGCCTCCTGCTTTGTTCCTTTTGCTTAAGATTTTCTTGGGTATATGGTCTCTTTTTTGCTTCCATATGAATTTTAAAATAGTTTTTTTCTAATTCTATGAATAATGTTAATGGTAGGTTAACCAGAATAGCATTGAATGTATAAATTCCTTTGGACAGTATGGTCATTTTAACGATATTGATTCTTCCTTCCTAATGTGAATTTTTTTTTCCCATTTTTTAAGTAATATGAGGGTATATTTTCATGAATGTCTATGTAACATTACATACCATCATTATTGTCATCATCTGATTCATCACTATGATCATGATGTCATCACTATCATAATCACTACCACCATCAACATTGTCTTCATCATCACCACCATCACTATGACCATAATCAACACCATTATTATCACATCATCATCACCATCATCATCTTCATAGTCATCATCATTATTATCAACATCATCATCAACGCTATCTTCAACATCACCGCCAGGATTGTCATCTACATTATCACCATCATCCCTATCACCATCATCATTATGACCAACAACATGAACATCTCCATCACCACCACCATTATCATATCATCACCATCATCACCATTATTAACATCATTGTCATTGTCACAATTACCATCATCATAATCACCTTTATCATCATCATCGTCATTACCTTATTGTTATATATTACATATTGCTCACCATATGGGTATCAAACCAGAAAATTCATTTATGAGAAGGGGGAAATGTTACTTAATGTCACAGATAGGCTACACAATGCCAAATAGCATGTCAAAGATAATTATGAAATGTCCCATTAGTGCTAGTTTCTTCAGTTGAGAAGCAGTGTAGCTTTGTTTATTGAGATAGGCTAGTAGCCAGTAAAGGACAGAAGTTCATAAAACTAAGAGTGATAATTGACATTAAAATTAGTCCAATTTATCCCATTAATTGTTTCATAGATACTGAATTAATAGAGAACTCAAATATTTTACCCTGTTACCCAGCCAAAAAGGAGTAACTATAATATCTATGGTTAGGTTTTTTTGATGCAGTTTTATCACATTGCCTATGAAACCAAATTCAGTGAGTTAAATCATTTAAATCATAGTCAACTACAGTAGACAATATACAAATCTTCAAATAATACCTGTACAAAAAGTTTATTTTTCCAATTCACTTCTCAGATAATTCTTCTGAAATGTTAGTCAATCATCTTCTAGGAAACTTCTCTAACAAATCTCATTGTATACTGAGCTTCTCCCAAGTTCGCTATCCCAAAGTTAGTGATCACTCATCTCTGAGTAATGAGCTGATTAAAGAAAATGACCTTTGTTGTTAATTCTGCTCTCAGTACTCCTATAGTACTTTCAAACAGCAGTGATCAGAAGCTGAAATTCCGTGCAACTTTGTGGCACAGTTTCATGGGCATGATTCTATCTTTTCTTTCTTTTCTTTTCTTTTCTTTTCTTTTTTTTTTTTTTGAGACGGAATCTCACTGTTTCACAAGGCTGGAGCACAGTGGCACAGTCTTGACTCACTGCAACCTCTGCCTCCCGGGTTCAAGTGATTCTCCTGCCTCAGCCTCCCAAGTAGCTGGGACTACAGGCGCCCACCACCACACCCAGCTAATTTTTTGTATTTTTAGTAGAGACGGGGTTTCACCGTGTTAGCCAGGATGGTCTTGATCTCCTGACCTCGTGATCCACCTGCCTCGACCTCCCTAAGCACTGGGACTACAGGGTGTGGTTCTATCTTATTGGAGCTTAATGAAAAGTGCTTTTTGGTGTTACAGTCTATTAAAATAAGGAAAGTAGACATTTTTCTGGGTCATATTTTATTTACTTACAGCAAGGGAACTGGTGGGTCTGTACTAATGGCACAATAAATTATTACATTAATATATTGGACCCCTGAGATCATGAACAAATTCTCAAGAACTATTTTCTTATAACATCGCTTTTAATTATCTTTTCAATTAAAATCATGATGTCATAAGAGATAATCGCATGACAAAATTAAACAGTTGCAATAGAGTGCCAGCTTTGAAAAAAGTCATCATTTCTTAAAATAAAGCTAATTTAAAAATTATTTAAAGAAGTTCATGCATTTAAGCAATTTGTACTAGGCACTAAATTCCTATTACCAGTTTCACTGAATGAGTTTTATCAGTATCCCATACAAAAACAGAAATCTGTCAATTATTTTTATACTTGTATCATTTTTAAACAAAATCATCATGAGTAAATATAGAATTGGGTGTTTTCTGTTAATATTCCAGTAAGAAGGAAATGTCAAATATAATAAGTTTTTTTTTTTTTTTAATTTTCAGAATGGTAAGTAGTCCTTGTCTTTACTTTAAAAGATCGTGTTTGGCAAGAGGAAAAAAAAAATCTTAAAGTCTTTTGAAAACTTCATTTTAAAGTTGTACACACAATGCTTGTACCACCACAGTGCTAAATAATGACCTCGGACAAGTTCTTTGTCTTTTTAAATCCTCACTTTCCTGGAAAATAAGATGATCTCCATGGTTGCTTTTGGTACAATGAAGCTATACTTCATGCAGAAGGAGAAGAAACCTAATGGACCCAGTATGACAGTATTTATTTCAAGATCTAAAGCAACAAAGCATGCTAATAATCTTCATGCATTAACATTTTATTATCTTCAGACATCAGGTAGCTTCGGGTGCCTGTCAATTACAGAAATTTGGAAGCTAATGAATCAATAGTCAACACAGGGCTGGTAACTCTCTGAGTTTAATTGTTACATTCAAATATACATGTGAGAAATCATTAACCTGTTCTACCTGATAGATCATGTTTTTCAACACAGGTGGCTATTTTTATTTTCTATGTTCATCTTTAGCCAAGTGAGTTTATAGAGTGGGAAGATACTGTCAATTGCACCCAGCAGTTGAATGCCTGCATAATAAGAAGTGTTACAATGACATAGATGTCACGACTCTACATTTGCATAATGTGCACAAGTGTCAAATCATCCATGGATTTGTTTGTTTGTTTGTGTTTGGTTTGTGTTGTCGTTGGGGGTGGTTGATGGGTTGGTTTTGAAATACGGTCTTGCCCTATCACCCAGCCTGGAGTCAGGTGTCACTATTGCCTAACTGCATCCTCAAAATCCTGGGCTCAAGTGATCTTCCCACCTTGGCCTCCTGAGTAGCTAGGACTGGAGGCACACACCACCATGCCTGGTGAATAGTTTTGTATCTTTTGTAGAAATGGGGTTTCACCTTGTTGCTCAGTCTCATCCATGGGGTTTTTAAAAATAAAAGCCCTCTGAAATAAAAATTAACCTTTCTGCATCTATTGAGATAATCATGTGGTTTTTGTCTTTGGTTCTGTTTATATGCTGGATTACATTTATTGATTTACGTATATTGAACCAGCCTTGCATCCCAGGGATGAAGCCCACTTGATCATGGTGGATAAGCTTTTTGATGTGCTGCTGGATTCGGTTTGCCAGTATTTTATTGAGGATTTTTGCATCAATGTTCATCAAGGATATTGGTCTAAAATTTTCTTTTTTGGTTGTGTCTCTGCCTGGCTTTGGTATCAGGATGATGCTGACCTCATAAAATTAGTTAGGGAGGATTCCCTCTTTTTCTATTGATTGGAATAGTTTCAGAAGGAATGGTAGCAGTTCCTCCTTGTACCTCTGGTAGAATTCGGCTGTGAATCTATCTGGTCCTGGACTCTTTTTGGTTGGTAAGCTATTGATTATTGCCACAATTTCAGAGCCTGTTATTGGTCTATTCAGACAGTCAACTTCTTCCTGGTTTAGTCTTGGGAGAGTGTATGTGTTGAGGAATTTATCCATTTCCTCTAGATTTTTTAGTTTATTTGTGAAGAGTTGTTTGTAGTATTCTCTGATGGTAGTTTGTATTTCTGCGGGATCAGTGGTTGTATCCCCTGGCCATCAGATAAAGGCAAATCAAAACCACAATGAGATACCATCTCACACCAGTTAGAATGGCAATCCTTAAAAAGTCAGGAAACAACAGATGCTGGAGAGGATGTGGAGAAATAGGAACACTTTTACATTGTTGGTGGGACTGTAAACTAGTTCAAACATTGTGGAAGTCAGTGTGGTCATTCCTCAGAGATCTAGTACTAGAAATACCATTTGACCCAGCCATCCGATTACTGAGTATATACCCTAAGGACTATAAATCATGCTGCTATAAAGACACATGCACACGTATGTTTATTGCGACACTATCCACAATAGCAAAGACTTGGAACCAACCCAAATGTCCAACAATGATAGACTGGATTAAGAAAATGTGGCACATATTCACCATGGAATACTATGCAGCCATAAGAAATGATGAGTTCATGTCCTTTGTAGGGACATGGATGAAATTGGAAATCATCATTCTCAGTAAACTATGGCAAGAACAAAAAACCAAACACCGCATATTCTCACTCATAGATGGGAATTGAACAATGAGAACACATGGACACAGGAAGGGGAACATCACACTCTGGGGACTGTTGTGGGTTGGGGGGAGGGGGGAGGGATAGCTTTAGGAGATATACCTAATGCTAAATGAGGTGCTAATGGGCACAGCGCACCAGCATGACACATGTATACATTTGTAACTAACCTACACATTGTGCACATGTACTCTAAAACTTAAAGTATAATAATAATAAAATAAAAAAATTAACCTTAAATTATAATTTTAAATATGAAAATATCTATCTAAAAAGTACGTATACGTTTCTTATAAGACTTAAATATATCAATGTGTCAGACTGTAATGTGTTGTCTATAACTGATTAGTTGGTTGCCTAATATACAGTTACCAATGATTAAATAATTCATTCTGGAAGATAAGCCTCATGGCTTTTAATAAGGCATCCACACAGCCAAAGATTTACCTATTAAAGAAGATAGAATGATTGTACATGGCATCACTCTAAATGCATAGCTCAGTCTCTAAAAATGTATTAAGATATGTTGACAAACAATTAAATATGTCAAATAATAAACATATCAAGTAGATTACTGTTCCTAAGATTTAAAATAACTTTATAGTCATAGTTACTACATGTCAAATTTTAAACATTGTTCTTCTAGTTTTAGCTGTTTTTATATTTGAATTCAAATATTATTTCTACCTCTGCACATTACAACTATTCAATAGGGCCATTTGTTTCCTATTTCAGTTTTTACAAGCAGTGTTTAGCTTTTTATATCCCAAACTTCCTCACCATCCATAAATACTGGGTACTAAATTCAAACATGTACTACTATTTTCCTGTAAAAATTAATTCACCTTAGTGAGTACATGGGGATTGGCGAGTATGCCTGTGTCCCCATGTATTTTAACTTGTCTGTACTTTCTGAATTTGTTAACGACTCTGTTCAATTTTCCCATTGTCTTGACTGGATAGTTTTTTCTCTAAAAGTTGAAATGCTGTTATTTACATTTATTTCTAGAATAAGGCAAAGTGGGCAAGCAAAATTGCCTAACCCAATTTCTTTTCTATCAATTTTTACTAATTTTCATGTGAAGTATGTGCCCATACGTATTCAAAGAATGATATTTACCAAACTGTCTCCATAGTTGTATCCTGTGTGATAGGCTCTGCCTCTATTTTACTGAAGTGGACACTGACCAATTTGAGTTCATGCTTTTCATATTTTACAAATAACACACTGTAAATCAAACACGTAGTCTTTTACAGGATTGTGTGGTTAAACAAGCAAACTACAATCCCCAAATTGCGGCTTTTGATCTCAATTTTTATGGACCTTTCTGAGAAGAATCTTGCTAAGTTGGTAGCTTTTTTTCTCCATTATCTATAGTATATTTCATTTAACAATCATTATATACTCTTTACATTTTAGAGTAACTCACTAGAACAGTGATTCTCAAATGTTAGTGTAGGTAAGAACATTATGGAAAGCTTTTTAAAACATGGATTTCTGCAAAACCTTCAGATGCAGAAGGTTTGGTTTCATGCGTTTTGCTTCATTTTTATTTTATTTTACTGTAAATTGATAAATTGATAATTTTTAATTACATAAATAAATGAGATACAAAGTGTTGTTCAACGCAGAATAATTAAATTAAACTAGTTAGTATATCCTAACATTTTTGTGGTTAGAACATTTATAGTTTACTTTTTTGTCAATTTTGAAGTGTAAAATACTCCACATTACCTATATTCACCACACTTTGTAATATTATCAGAACTCAAAAAAAGGGAATAAATTACTTCTGTCTAATTGAGATTTTGTATCCTTTGACCAAAGCTTTCGTTTCCCTTATCCCAGACTCTGAAATTGCTGTTGTCTTCTCTGCTTCTAAGAGTGTGGTGGTTTTACATTTCACGTACATTTAATTTCTAACACATCCCTGGTTTTATTCCTCTGCTGAGCTACAAACCACACTTGAATTACAAAAATGAGGGCTGGATCATATTTCTTGTTAAAAAGTTAATCTCTAGAGATTAATAAACATGGCAATGCACTAACTGTTAGCTTATGCCACAACATGACTAGACCAGGTTGTTAAGTGTATAGACACAGACTAACGCTTATTTTCCTTGGCATTTCTATATTTACACTCACATTGTTTTTTCCACATTTTTGGCTTACAATAGAATGGAAGCTTTTACAGTCAACTTGGGGGGATGCAATTTTGCCATAAGATGAAGAGAGACAAGTAGAAAAAAAAAGAGTAAATATGCTAAAATACAACCTGTCTGTTCATCACATCCTTTCTAAATAAGATTTTCAAGTTATTGTTTAAAAGGGACAAAGCGGAAGGTGTATGACTTTTTGATATTGCAATTGTGATTCTACAGGGCAAAGGAAGTCATTTCTGAACATCCTTAGTCATTCTCCCTGAGAAATCATTGTTTTTTTATTTCCATAGGTTTGGGGGAACAGGTGGTGTTTGGTTACATGAAGAAGTTCTTTAGTGGTGATTTCTGAAATCTTGGTGCAACCATCACCTGAGCAGTATACATGGTAAGCAATGTGTAGTCTTTTATCTGGCACCACTTTCCCACCATTTCCCCTCTAGTCCCCAAAGTCCATTGTATTATTCTTATGCCTTTGTGTCCTCACAGCTTAGCTCCCACTTATGAGTGAGAACATACAATGTTTGGTTTGCCATTCCTGAGTTACTTCACTTAGAATAATTGGATCCAATTCCATCAAGGTCGCTGCAAATGCCATTATTTCATTCCTTTTTATGGCTGAGTAGTATTCCCTTATATATATATAAAATATTTCACATTTTATATTTTATATAATTATATATGATATATAATAATTTAATATATAATATAATATATATATACACAAAAACAATTTCTTTTTTAATTTATTATACTTTAAATTCTAGGGTACATGTGCACAATGTGCAGGTTTGTTACATAGGTATACATGTGACATGTTGGTTTGCTGCATGCATCAAGTCAACATTTACATAAGGTATTTCTCCAAATGCTCTCCTACCCTCAGCCCCCTACCTTCTAACGGGTCCCAGTGTGCTATGTTCCCCACCTTGTGTCCATGTGTTCTCATTGTTCAACTCCCATCTATGAGTGAGAACATGTGATGTTTGGTTTTCTGTCCTTGTGATAGTTTGCTGAGAATGATTGTTTCCAGCTTCATGCATGAAGGACATGGCTACATAGTATTCCATGGTGTATATGTGTCATAGTTTCTTAATCCAATCCCACTTGGGTTGGTTCCAAGTCTTTGCTACTGTGACTTGTGGCACAGTAAACATGTGTTCATGTATCTTTATAATAGAATGATTTATAATCCTTTGGGTATGTACCCAGTAATGGGATCGCTGGATCAAATCTAGATCCTTGAGGAATTGCCACAGTCATCCACAATATTTGAACTAATTTACACTCCCACCAACGGTGTAAAATTGTTCCTATTTCTCCACATCCTCTCCAGCATTTGTTGTTTTCTGACATTTTAATGATCGCCATTGTAAAGGGTGTGAGATTTTATCTCATTGTGGTTTTGATTTGCATTTCTCTGATGACCAGGGAAGATGAGCATTTTTTCATATGTCTGTTGGCTGCATAAATGTCTTCTTTTGAGAAGTGTCTGTTCATATGCTTTGCCCACTTTTTGAGGGGATTGTTTGTATTTTTCTGGTAAATTTGTTTAAGTTCTTTGTAGATTCTGGATTTTAGCCCTTTGTCAGATGGGTAGATTGCAAAAATTTTCTTCCATTCTGTAGGTTGCCTGTTTACTCTGATGATAGTTTCTTTTGCTGTGCAGAAGCTCTTTAGTTCAATTACATCCCATTTGTCTATTTTGGCTTTTGTTGCCACTGCCTTTGGTGTTTTAGTCATGAAGTCTTTGCCTATACCTGTGTGCTGAATGGTATTGCCTTGGTTTTCCTTTAGGGTTTTTATGGTTTTAGGTTTAACATTTAAGTCTTTAATACATCTTGAATTAATTTTTGTATAATGTGTAAGGAAGGGATCCACTTTCAGCTTTCTACATATGGCTAGCCAGTTTTACCAGCACAATTTATTAAATAGGGGATCCTTTCCCCACTTCTCTTTTTTTGTCAGATTTGTCAAAGATCAGATGGTTGTAGATGTGTAGTGTTATTTCTGAGGCCTCTGTTCTGTTCCATTGGTCTATATATCTGTTTTGATACCAGTACCATGCTGTTTTGGTTACTATAGCCTTGTAGTATAGTTTGAAGTCATGTATTGATGCCTCTAGCTTTGTTCTTTTTGCTTAGGATTGTCTAGGCTATGCAGTCTCTTTTTTGGTTCCATATGAACTTTAAAGTAGTTTTTCCTGATTCTGTAAAGAAAATCATTGGTAGCTTGATGGGGATGGCATTGAATCTATAAATTACCTTGGGTAGTATGGCCATTTCCATGATATTGATTCTTCTCATTCATGAGCATGGAATGTTCTTCCATTTGTTTGTGTCTTCTTTTATTTCGTTGAGTAGTGGTTTGTAGCTCTCCTTGAAGAGATCCTTCACATCCCTTGTAAGTTGGATTCCTAGGTATTTTATTCTCTTTGGAGCAATTGTGAATGGGAGTTCACTCATGATTTGGCTCTCTGTTTGTCTGTTATTGGTGTATAGTGATGCTTCTGATTTTTGCACATTGATATTGTATCCTGAAACTTTGCTGAAGTTGCTTATCAGCTTAAGGATATTTGAGGCTGAGATGACTGGGTTTTCTAAATATACAATCTTGTCATCTGCAAACAGGAAAAATTTGACTTTCTCTTTTCCAAACTGAATACCCTTTATTTGTTTCTCGTGCCTGATTGCCCTGGCCAGAACTTCCAACACTATGTTGAATAGGGGTAGTGAGAGAGGGCATCCTTCTCATCTGCCAGTTTTCAAAGGGAATGCTTTCAGTTTTTGCCCATTCAGTATGATATTGGCCATGGGTTTGTCATAAGTAGCTCTTATTATTTTGAGATTCATTCCATCAATACCTTGTTTATTGAGTTTGTAGCATGAAGGCTGTTGAATTTTGTCAAAGGTCTTTTCTACATCTATTGAGATAATCATGTGGTTTTTGCTGTTGGTTCTGTTTATGTGATGAATTACGTTTATTGATTTACATATGTTGAACCAGCCTTGCATCCCAGGGATGAGGCCAACTTGATTGTGACAGATAAGCTTTTTGATGTGCTGCTGGATTCAGTTTGTCAGTATTTTATTGAGGATTTTCACATTGATGTTCATCAGGGATATTGGTCTAAAATTCTCTTTTTTTGTTATGTCTCTGCCAGGCTGTGGTATTAGGATGATGCTGGCCTCATAAAATGAGTTAAGGAGGCTTACCTCTTTCTCCGTTGATTGTAATAGTATCAAAAGGAATGGTACAGCTTCTTTTTGTACCTCTAGTAGGATTTGGCTGTGAATCCATCTGGTCCTGAACTTTTTTGGTTGGTAGGCTATTAATTATTGACTCAATTTCAGAGCCTGTTATTCCTCTATTCAGAGACTCAACTTCTTCCTGGTTTAGACATGGGAGGGTATATGTGTCCAGGGATTTTTCCATTTCTTCTAGATTTTCTAGTTATTTTGTGTAGAGGTGTTTACAGTATTCTTTGATAGTAATTTGTATTTCTGTGGGATTGGAGTTGATATCCCCTTTATCAGTTTTTATACCATCTACATGATTCTTCTCCCTTTTCTTCTTTATTAGTCTTGCTAATAGTCTATATATTTTGTTGATCTTTTCAAAAAACCAGCTCTTGGATTCACTGATTTTTTTCGAAGGTTTTTTGTGTCTCTTTCTCCTTCAGTTCTGCTCTGATCTTAGTTATTTCTTCCCTTCTGCTAGCTTTTGAATTTGTTTGATCTTGCGTCTCTAATTCTTTTAATTGTGACATTAGGGTGTCAAATGTAGATCTTTCCTGCTTTCTCTGGTGGGCATTTAGCGCTATAAATTTCTCTCTACACACTGACTTAAATGTATCACGGAGATTCTGATACATTGTGTCTTTGTTCTCATTGGTTTCAAAGAATATATTTATTTGGGCTTTTATTTTGTTATTTACCCAGTAGTCATTCAGGAGCAGGTTGCTCAGTTTCCATGTAGTTGTGAGTTTTGAGTGTATTTGTTAATCCTGAATTCTAATTTGATTGCATTGTGGTCTGAGAGACTGTTTGCTGTGATCTCTGTTCTATTATATTTGCTGAGGAGTGTTTTACATCCAATTTTGTGGTCAACTTTAGAAAAAGTGTGATGTGGTGCTGAGAAGAATGTATATTCTGTTTATTTGGGGTGAAGAGTTTTGTAGATGTCTATTAGGTCTGCTTGGTGCAGCGCTGAATTCAAGTCCTGGATATCCTTGTTAACCCTCTGTATCACTGATCTCTCTAATATTGTCAGTGGGGTGTTAAAGTCTTCCATTATTATTGTATGAGAGTCTATGTCTCTTTATAGGTCTCTCAGAACTTGCTTTATGATTCTGGGTGCTCCTGTATTGGCAGCGTATGTATTTAGGATAATTACCTCTTCTTGTTGAATTGATCCCTTTTACCATTGTGTAATGGCCTTCTTTGTCTCTTTTGATCTTTGTTGGTTTAAAGTCTGATTCATCAGAGACTAGAATTGCAATCCCTGCTTTTTGTTTTGTTTTGTTTTCCATTTGCTTGGTAGATCTTCTTCCATCCCTTTATTTTGAGCCTATGCATGTCTCTGCACATGAGATGTGGCTCCATACCCTTTAAACCAACTCTAAGGTTCTTCTCAACTTCAAATAGTCCTCCTTTCTTCAACTTCTTTCTTCTTGGAGATTTCAAAGTTTGGCTCTCCATTTGCTTAGTAAATATTCCTCCATCCCTTTATTTGGAGCCTATGTGTGTCTTTTTATGTGAGATGGGGCTCCTGAATACAGCACACTGATGGGTCTTGACTATCCAGTTTGCCAGTCTGTGTCTTTTAATCGGGAAATTTAGCCCATTTACATTTAAGGTTAATATTGTTATGCATGAATTTGATCCTGTCATTATGATGTTAGCTGGTTATTTTGCCTGTTAATTGATGCAGTTTCTTCATAGCATCAATGGTCTTTACAATTTGGCATGTTTTTGCAGTGGCTGGTACTGGTTGTTCCTTTCCATGTTTAGTGCTTCCTTCAGGAGCTCTTGTAAGGAAGGCCTGGTGGTGACAAAAGTCTCTCAGTATTCACTTCTCTGTAAAGGATTTTATTTCTCCTTCACTTTATGAAGGTTAGTTTGGCTGGATATGAAATTCTGGGTTGAAAATTATTTTCTTTAAGCATGTTAAATATCGGCACCCAATTTCTTCTGGCTTGTAGGGTTTCTGGAAAGATCTGCTGTTAGTCTGATGGGCTTTCCTTTGTGGGTAACATGACCTTTCTCTCTGGCTGCCCTTAACATATTTTTTCTTCATTTCAACCTTGGTAAAACTGACAATTATGTGTCTTGGGGTTGCTCTTCTTGAAGAGTGTCTTTGTGGTGTTCTTTGTATTTCTTGAATTTTAATGTTGGTCTGCGTTGCTAAGTTTGTGAAGTTCTCCTGGATAATATCCTGAAGAGTGTTTTCTAACTTGCTTCCATTGTTCCTGTTCCTTCCTTTTTTTTTTTTTTTTTTTTTTTTTTTTTTTTTTAATGTTAATACGGAGTCTCACTCCATCTCCCAGGCTGGAGTGCGGTGGTGTGATCTCGGCTCACTGCAAGCTCCACCTACTGGAATCACACCATTCTTCCACCTCCACATCCCAAGTAGCTGGGGCTACAGGTGCCCATCAGCACGCCTGGCTAATTTTGTTTTTCTTTTTTTAGTAGAGATGGTGTTTCACTATGCTAGCCAAGATGGTCTCGATCTCCTGACCTCATGATCCGCCTGCCTTGGCCTCCCAAACTGCTGGGATTACAAGTGTGAGACACTGCACTTGGCCTCTTCCTGTCACTTTCAAGTACACCAATCAAACATAGATTTGGTCTTTCCACATAGTCTCATATCTCTTGGAGGTTTTGTTCATTTCTTTTCACTCTTTTTTCTTAATCTTGTCTTCTCACTTTGTTTAATTAATTTGTTCTTCAGTCACGGAATTTGTTCTTCAATCACTGACATCTTTTCTCCCACTTAATTGAATCAGCTATTGAAGCTTGTGCATGCATGCATCACAAAGTTCTTGTGTCATGGTTTTCAGCTCCATCAGGTCACTTAAAGTCTTCTCTACACTGTTTATTCTAGTTAGCCATTCATCTAACCTGTTTTCTAGGTTTTTACCTTCCTTGCAATAGGTTAGAACATGCTCCTGTAGCTTGGAGAAGTTCATTATTACTACTGACCTTCTGCAGCCTACTTCTGTCAACTCGTCAAATTCATTCTCTACCCAGTTTTGTTCCATTGCTGGCGAGGAGCTGTGATCCTTTGAAGGAGAAGAGGTGCTCTGGTTTTTGGAATTTGCAGCTCTTCTGCTCTGTTTTCTCCCCTTCTTTGTGGTTTTGTCTACATTTGGTCTGTGATATTGGTGACCTACACATGGGATTTTGGTGTGGATGTCCTTTTTGTTGATGTTGATGCTATTACTTTCCATTTGTTAGTTTTCCTTCTAACAGTCAGGGGCCTCAGCTGCAGGTCTGTTGGTGTTTGCTGGAGGTCCACTCCAGACCCTGTTTGCCTAGGTATCACCAGCAGAGGCCGAAGAACAGCAAATACTGCAGAACAGCAAATATTGCTGCCTGATCATTCCTCTGGAAGTTTTGTCCCAAAGGGGCACCCACCTGTATGAGGTGTCTGTCAGCCCTACTGGGATTGTCTCTCAGTCAGGCTACATGGGGGTCAGGGACTCACTTGAGGAGGCGGTTTGTCCTTTCTCAGAGCTTGAACACTGTGCTGGGAGAACTACTGCTCTCTTCAGAGTTGTCAGACAGGGACGTTTCAGTCTGCGGAAGTTGTGTGCTGCCTTTTGTTCAGCTACACCCTTCCCACAGAGGTGGAGTCTGGAGGGGCAGTAGACCTTGCTGAGCTGCAGTGGGCTATGCCCAGTTCAAGCTTCTTGGCCACCTTGTTTACCTACTCAAGCCTCAGCAATTGTGGATGCCCCTTCCCCCGCCAGGCTACAGTGTCACAGGTCAATCTCAGACTGCTGTGGTATCAGTGAGCAAGGATCCATGGGCGTGGGGCCCACCAAGCCAGGCATGGGAGGGAATCTCCTGGTCTTTTGGTTGCTAAGACCATGGGAAAAGTGCAATATTTGGACAGGCAGTGTACCGTTCCTCCAGGTACAGTCTGTCACAGCTTCCTTTAGCTAGGAAAGGGGAAATCCCCCAATGCTTTGCATCTCCCGGGTGAGGCAACACCCGCCCAGCTTTGGCTCGCCCTCTGTGGGCTGCACCCATTGTCCAACCAGTCCCAATGAGATGAACCAGGTACCTCAGTTGGAAATGCAGAAATCACCCATCTTCTGCATCAATCTTGCGTGCAGAACAGAGCTGTTCCTATTCGGCCCTCTTGGAAGTGACTCTGAGAGATTGTTTTCTTAACATTTTTATGAAGCTAAGTATTTTGACATGGTGTGTATATTGACTTGAGACATGACTTTTTTTCAAGTCATATTATTCCCTGATTTGGAAGGTTTCAATGTGCATAAAAATATAGATATGCAAATAAGAACTTATTTACTTTTTATTGTATTATTTAGAACCTCTGTTATTTTTCCATTCATTGTAACTCTTTGCTCTTATTAGAAATCCTTTGTAGAAATGATTGCTGAAATCTGATCTTCAAGTAATTTGAACATTGAAAAATCATTTAACATTTTACATTCTTAGTTGTGTGTATGAAATAAAGTAATGATAGAAACAACAATGACCTAATGTCTCTGACTTGACAGTTTTTCAATCACACCTTCTTCATGGTTTGGATGTAGACAAAGGTAAACTCTAGGTCATTGAAATACCACAGATCTGCCTCAAAAAAGTAAAAAAATGGCAGCTGATTATACACACACACACACACAACACACAACAATCACACAGATCATCTGTCTACTTTAGTGATAATTGCTAACATAACTTATTAAGTTGAAGTAAATAAAGTTTTGGTAAACTGAATGCTTCAGTTGAAACCACTAGGGGGTCATTACAGAATATAATTTTACCAGAGACCTGGTGGATGTAGTTGGAGTACATCCTAGTGCTCCCTTTTCAATATTCACCTTCATGCAGATCTTTCAAACCAACTGATTTCACAGACCACCATCAATGGTGACCAATGGAGATCAATACTTGCTAAATTTTGGAAATAAAATAGTAATGGAACTTAGAATCTAGCTATATGTATTTGCTAGGGCTGCCATAACAAAGTCCCACAGAATGTGCGACCTAAACAACATTTATTCTCCTACAGTCCTGGAGTCTAAAAGTCTGAGATCAAGGTGTCACAGGGCTGCTTCCTCCTAAGCCCTCTCCCCTTGGCTTGTAGATGCCGTCTTCTCCCTGTGTCCTCATGTGGTTGTCTCTCTCTGTGTCTGTGTCCCAATCTCTTCTTATAATGATGCCAGTCCTGTTGGATCAGGGCCTACCCTAATGACCTCTTTTGTTTTAATTGGCACTTTAAAGGACCTATCTCCAAATACAGTCACTGTCTGAGGTACTGGGCTTTAGGACTTTAATATGTGTGTTTGAGGTAAATGCTGCTTACATGAAAATGGAGGCAAAGTAACATCAAACAAACAATCCAAATACAGTCACTTTCTGAGGTACTGGGCATTAGGACTTTAATATGTGTATTTTAGGTAAATGCTGCTTCCATGAAAATGGAGGCAAAGTAACGCCAAACAATTGGTGAAATTTTTATCAAACAGCTTGTGTCAGACATACCGCTGGTGAAAATGTACCATATATATACACAATGGAATACTCTGCAGCTATAAAAAAGAATGAGATCACATTCTTTGCAGAAACATGGATGGAGTCCTTAGCAAACTATCATAGGAACAGAAAACCAAATACTGCACATTCTCACTTATAAGCAAGAGCTAAATAATGAGAACACATGGACACTTGGGGAGGAACGACACACACTGGGGTCTATCGGAGGGTGGAGAATGGTAGGATGGAAATAATCAGGAAAAATAACTTAATACTAGCCTTAATACCTAGGTGATGAAACAACCTGTACAACACACCCTCATTACACACTTTTACCTATGTAACAAACTTGCACATACACCTGTGAACTTAAAAGTTAAAAAAAGAAAGAAAATGTAGAATATAAATTTTATTCTTTTCTTTTTAAATAACTTATAATAAATAAACCTCAACAGCAGACTTCACATATTTTTATACTGTTGTTAGTAATATTTTCTCCTTCATTTTGTTTCCCGTTCCCATGTCTTTTCCCAGATCATACCTGCTTTCAGCATTTACTACTGAAATAACAGAATTGAACACAAACCTATTGTTGGGAATAGGCCCCCAAAATCTGGCCCCAAACTGGCCCCAAAACTGGCCATAAACAAAATCTCTGCAGCACTGTGACATGTTCATGATGGCCTCAATGTCCACACGGGAAGGTTGTGTGTTTACCGGAATGAGGGCAAGGAATACCTGGCCACCCAGGGTGGAAAACCGCTTAAAGGCACTCTTAAACCACAAACAATAGCATGAGCGATCTGTGCCTTAAAGACATGCTCCTGCTGCAGATAACTAGCCAAACCCATCACTTTTTGTTTGTTTGTTTTTTGAGACAGAATTTCGCTCTGTGGCCCAGGCTGGAGTGCCGTGGCACAATCTCTGCCCATTGCAACCTCCGCCTCCTGGATTCAAGCAATTCTCCCATCTCAGCTTCCCAAGTAGCTGGGATTACAGGTGCGTGCCACCATACCTGACTAATTTTTTTATTTTTAGTAGAGACGGGGTTTCACCACGTTGGTCAGGCTGGTCTCAAACTCCTGACCATGTGATCCAACCGCCTCTGCCTCCCAAAGTGCTGGGATTACAGGCGTGAGCCACTGCAACTGGCCCAAATCCATCGCTTTATTTTGGCCCATCCTTTATTTCCCTTAAGGAATACTCTTCGTTAAATCTATAATCTATAGAAAAAAATGCTTATCAGTGGCTTGCTGTCAATAAATAGGTGGATAAATCTCTGTTTGAGGCACTCAGCTCTGAAGGCTGTGAGACCCCCGATTTCCCACTCCACACACAATATTTCCATGCGTGTCTCTTTAATTCTTCTAGTGCTGCTGGGTTAGGGTCTCCCCAACTGAGCTGGTCTCTGTACCTCTTCTAACAAGTATAAAAGGTCCATCCTCCTGCCTTCCAATCATTCACTATCTGCTCCCAGACTGCCAGTTTTAAACTTCCATTATTGATCATCAGATGCTTTAATAAACTTTCCTTGTGCTAATTTCCAATTTACTTTCAATTCTGTAACCAACCTATTGCAAATTGCACAATAGAGAAAGACATATATTGACACTTTCTATTTCTCAAGTTTAGCTCTATCTCAGCAAGATTAAGACAGGGGCAGAGGTGAGTTTTTTGGCGTAAATGACCTTCTAAACTCCAAGGAATGGGTTATAAATGGAGACTTTTAAATAAAAACTTTAAAACATTGCTTTATCACCATTGGTGAATTAATCTCAATATCATACAATATTTAACATTATTTTTCATGAAACAGAATTTTGGAAATAGGAAATACATATGTTCCCATTTACAATATTTATCATACTGATTTTTTAAACTTCTAAGTTCAGGGGTGCATGTGCAGGACTGTTACATGGGTAAATGCGCATCTTTCATCATGCAGTAGTAAGCCTAGCACCCATTAGTTATTTTTGCTGATCCTCCCCCTCCTCCCACCTTCCAGTAGGCCACAGTGTGTGTGTTGTTCTCCTCTATATGTCCCTGTGTTCTCATCATTTAACTCCCACTTGTAAGTAAGAACATGTGGTATTCGGTTTTCTATTCCTGCATTATTTGCTAAGGATAAAGGCCTACAGGCTTCATCCATGTTCCTGCAAAAGACATGATCTTGTTCTTCTGTTATGGCTGCATAGTATTCACGCTGCTTTTAATATAAGAAATACATGCCCTGAACATATATTTTGCATATTTAGTTACCACATAAAACTCAGTGATATAGATTCTGATTATGTCTATTGTAGAATCCTGCAACTTACACTGTTTTTAAAAATTTTTCCATCATTCTCATGTTTTGCTTTAAAATTTTACAGAGAAGACTAGGCATGGCGACTCATGCCTGTAATCTCAGCAGTTTGGGAGGCTGAGGTGGGTGGATCGTTTGAGTTCAAGAGCTCGAGACCAGCCTGCCCAACATTGTGAAACCTTGTCTCTACTAAAAAATAAGAAAATAAAAAAGTTAGGTGGGCATGGGGGTGGGTGCCTGTAGTCCCAGCTACTCAGGAGGCTGAGGCAGGAGAACCACTTGAATCTGGGAAGTGGAGGCTATAGGGAGCTGGGATCGTGCCACTGCACTCCACCCTGGGTGACAGAATGAGACAGTCTCTAAACAAATAAAAACAACAAACCAACAACAAAACTTTACAGAGAAAATGAAAAGTAACCACTGTTGATAATTTTCCTCCTCACCATTAGGGATGATTATTCGAATTCTCTCATCATCTAGGATATAGAAGTAAAAAACGTACAAATCACCAAATTGCTAATAAAACTGTAGGAATTATTTATATGTGTTCTTTCCATGTCTCAAGCAGAGAAACTGCATCTGTACAGGTTTCAGCACATTTATCCAGAGTTGTTATGATAAATTTTCCAAAATGATCCGAAATTGCTGGTCCACAAATTCTTTTAAGATTTGTAAAACCTCAAATGTAAATGCAATGTATTTGTATGCGATGGTTTGACTACTCCAGCTTTATCACAAAAGATACCTGTATGTATTTTAAAACACTTTAATAATGTACTTACAGAAGATGTTGCAAAAAAATGCTTCAGAAAAAAAGAAGAGAAGAAAGAAAAACAAACACCAGATTCCAATCCCCCTATTATGCAACTTATAAGTTTTTCATTTTTACAGGAGCAGTCCATAGCTTTTTTGAACCCTCAATATGTCCAGTGTGTTTAATGGCTCTGCCAATCTAGGAAGGAGAGAATCACCAAGAGCAGAAACGTCCTCTGCTTGGTCATTTAATTAAAGATAATAAAAGACCATTTTGCTTCTTCACAGGCTTGAGTAAGCAGCATGGAATACTGTAATAGCGATTATTAAATGTTTAAATATCATGCTTAAATTTCTGATTTGGGTCATTATTTTTCAATTTTAAACAGTGCATAGTGACCCTCCCTGTAGATGGCAATATTATTCAAAACACAACATCACCTTTTATCTTCAGGAGATTTGCTGTGCATTACAGGTGAAGTGAGATTGTGTCGCAGACATAATATTAAATACATATATTATTTTATATATTTGGGGAATTGGATTTTGGAGATATGGAAAAAAAGACTGAATAAAACTGGCAAAATTTGACAATTGTTGAAACTTGGTAAATAAACCTAATAGACAGAAAGATGCTAGATGTTTTTTTCTGATCCTCTCCCAACTCCTACCTTCCAATCTCAAGTAGTCCCCAGAGTTTCGCTATATAACAAACCTGCACATGTACCCTGAACCTAAAATAAAAGTTAATACAAAAATAAATAAATAAAATAAAAAGTGCTTCTGTTTTCCTTACATGTGTAAAACAAAACAAAGATCTTAGATAGACAGATAAATGATAGATTGATAGACATCTTGTGTGGTTGAACAAGTGGGCAAAGATAAAACGTGCATCCAGTTCCATATGACTTAGTGGATGCTTGTGTTTATTTTTATTTATTTATTTGACATCAGAAATCAATATATTACAAAAGAAAGTTGTTTTCCCACTGTTCACTGATTTACTGTCTACTTTTGAATTTGTATAAAAACAACCAATGGTTGATACATGGAGGAAAATCTGGAACATGTTCTACATTACTGTTACTTAGAAAATAATAATAAATATCATTGCTTGGCTATGTAGATGATAGTTTTATTTAAAGGTTTAAGTCAATGAATCACCTAGTTACAACACAGTGTATGACACCGAGCTGCAGGAAGGCCTAGTACATATTTCTTGGATGTCTGGATTAGGGGAATATTTTGGAAGTGGTTTGTAAAATGGATTAAAGATGATATAATGAGCACATGGGCTGAGGGAATGGAGATAAGGGACTTGAGTGGTGTGCTCATGCACTACTATGCACAACAGTTATGCAACATGTACAGATGAGTCCATCCTAGTGAGTAGAAATTGGTCAAGCATCTGTGAACCTCAAACTGCACTCTCTGTGTGTGCTTTTAAAGTGTACAACAGCATTGGACAGACAGCCTGTCAAAAATTGCTGAACATGAATATCCTTTGTTTGCCATATGTGATAATGAAAAAAAGCAAAATTTTGTAGCACTACGTGGATTATATGGATGTGCGTGTGTGTGTGTACGTGTGTGCATGAATGCATACACAAGCTTATGTGTCTGTGATATCCTTTCAAATCAAGTCAAAAATATTTTATTTATATTCTTATCATTCTATAAATTATTTATAATGTGTGAATTTATATTTGTTATGTTCTGAATTCTAAATTTTGGGTGCATACACACCTAAAATTTCTATGTCAGAGCCTTAACCCCCAGAACCTCAGAATGTGATTATATTTGGAGACAGAATCTTTAAAGAGGTGATTAATGTACAAGGAAGTCACTAGGGTGGGCCCTGATGCATACAATAGGACTGGTGTCCTTGTAAGAAGAGGACCTGAGGATACAGACACACACAGAAGGACAATCCTTTGAGGACACTTCAAGAGAAGATCTCTTGAAGCCAAGGAGACAGGCCTCAGGAGGAACCAGCCCTGCTCATGCCTTAATCTTAGATTTCCAGCCTCCAGGGCTGTGAGAGAATCAATGTCCGTTGTTTAGAAGCCACCCAGTCTATGGTATCCTGTTATGGCAGCTCGAAACAGACTAAGACATCGCATAAGAAGAGGAGATGAGGACACACCCACACACAGAGTGACAACCAGGTGAAGAAACAGGGAGAAGACAGCATCTATAAGACAAGGAGAGAGGACTCACAACTCTGGGAGAATAAATATCTGTCCTTTAAGCTGCTTAGTCTGTCATCCTTTGTTACAGTAGCCCCAAGAGTAAAAAAGGTCCACATTATCCCAATGTATTATTTACAGGAGATAGTATAAATACATTCTTTTAAAAATTTTCAATATCCAGTCATTCCTGGATATTGAGTGACATCTTGTAAGAGCTTTCTTGCTGTTGGGGACTAACTAAAACATCCCTAGGCAGGGCAGGGAATTTTGTAGTAATCTAGTGTTTCTTCATTAATTAAGAAATCAATAAGAGAAAATATATAAGATTATTATGCTAGTATTAGAAGGCATCTTTTTCATTTAGAATGTATCCATAATATAGTTAAGAATATACAAATTTAAAGTGTAATCCTTACTTAGTCCACAGGTACTTATTATTTGAATTTAATAAAAGTGTTTTTATAATCAGGTATGTTCTACGTTAATCACAATGTAGGTCAGTATAAAAAGATGGTACTCTGAAGAAAATATTCATGGTGCTAAAATTTTATCTTTCCTTAGAAATAATATTTTCTCATCATCTTGAAATATTCAGACTAGAATCCTGATCTGTTTTGCTCAAGTGATGAGACAGACAAAAAGAAGAATGTGATATTAAGTGGCCTGCTGTCAGAAATATGTAGTAATTAGTTTTTGTAATGATGTCTAGAATAATACACATCACTTAAAAGAGGAAAGATAAAATATTAAAAATATTTTTTAAAAAGCCCAGATGTCAGAGGAAACTATGATATTTTAAGATGCCTTGTGGATGTGAAATGTACCAGTCACAAAAATAAGTGGAATAAATAAAAACATGAGTTACTTATATTAGAAAAATTATAAAGAAATATTTCTTTGTTTTAAGCAACCAAACTTGTAAATGTCGAACCTATGTAATAATCCTAGATGAAAATAGATCTCACTAAGATTTAGCATTGATTGCTAAGGATAATTACACATTTTATGTGTTAAATATACATATACCCCAAAGTTTGCTATTTTAATCATTATTAAATGTACAATTCAGTGGTATTCATTAAAATCACAATGCTGCTCAAGCCATGAGCACTATTTTCAAACCACTTTAATTACTCCAAAGAGAAACTCTGTAGCTGTGACTCCCTTCTTTTCCCTCCCCTGAGCTCCTGGTAACAGTTATCCTATATTTTCTCTCTATGAATTCGGCTGTTCCAGTTATTTTATATAAGTGGGATTATGTAATATTTTTCCTTTTATTTCATTAAGCATAATAAACTGTTCATCCACAGTGTGTGTCAGAGTCTCTTTCCCTTCCTTCCTGCCTTTTTCTTCCTTCCCTCCTTCCCTCCGTTCGTTCGTTCTTTTTTTTTTTTGATGTAGATTTGCTCTTGTTGCCCATGCTGGAGTGCAATGGCATAGCCTTGGCTCACTGCAACCTCTGCCACCCGAGTTCAAGTGATTCTCCTGCCCGAGCACCCCAAGTAGCTGGGATTACAGGCATGTGCCAGAACACTTGGCTAATTTTTGTATTTTTTTTTTAGTAGAGACAGAGTTTCACCATTTTGGTCAGGCTGGTCTCAAACTCCTGACCTCAGGTGATCCACCTGCCTTGTCCTCCCAAAGTGCTGGAATTGCAGGCATGAGCCACTGCTCCTGGCTGAGTCTCCTTCCTTTTTAAGACTAAATAATATTCCACTGTATGGATTGGCCACATTTTGATTGGCCGCCGATCAACTGATATACACATGATTTGTTTCCAATTCGTAGCTATTTAAAGAATGCTTCCATGAACACTCATGTATAATTTTCTGTTTGAGTCCTGTCTTTAATTACCTGCACCTGAATTTGAATAGTGCAATTGCTGAGTCATATAGTAATTCTACTTTTAATTTTGAAAGGAAGCATCATATTTTTACCTGTAATGACTATAGCATTTTACATTCTCACCAAAGACGAATAAGTACTCCTACATATCCACATCCTCACCAACACTTGTGACTTTACGATTAAGAATGATTTTGTTTTTTAACATTTTTTTTTTTTTTTTTTGTAGAAATGCACTATCACTGTGTTGCCAGGGCTGGTCTCAAACTCTTGGTCACAATCCTCCCACTTTTGCCTCCCAAAGTGCAGGGATTACAGACATAAGCCACTACTTCTAGCCAACATTATTTTCAACCGTGTACATATACTAAGAATTACTCCTAAATTAGACATGACTCACTAAACCCTGGATGAGGACCTATTAAAGATGGACCTCCTAGGTGAAAGGTAATATCTGAGTTGGAGAGAAAGCAGTGCCTTATTTTTCTACACCTGAAAGACAATGGTTGGCAAGTGAATTAGTCCATTTTCTATTGCTTATAACAGAATAGGGAAATTAATATTTAAAAAATAATTTATTTATTACAGTTATGGAAGTGAAGATGTCCCAAGTTGAGGAGTGGTATCTTGTAAGAACTTTCTTGCTGTTGGGGACTCATTGAAAATCACCAGGCAGTGCAGGGCATCCTATGTTGAGGGGGCTGAGTGCGCTGGCTCAGGTCTCTCTCTTCCCCTCTTATTGTGCCACGAGTCGTACCCCTGTGATAAACCAACAATTCATGAACCTATGAGTCCATGACTTAGCAAATTCTTTCATGCACGTGGAGCCCTCATCACACAAATAGCTCTCCAAGGCCATATCTGTCAACCTTGTCACATAGAGGATTATGCTTTAATATGAGTTTTGGAGCAGACAAATATTCAAAACATAGTGGATTTGAAAATAGTGATGATGTTTGCACAGCACTGGGGAGGAGAAAAAGAGGAAAAAGGTAAGTAAATTCAGGTGTCATGGAGACTCAAAAGGAAGAGTTTCTAGAGTTTGACAGTGTGAAAAAAATTGGAGCAGGGTTGAGGGACAGCTTTAAAATAATGAAAACTTTGGAATATTTTACAACTAAACTATTAAATCTGTTACTTTAGTATATTATTGAAGATTCTTCAGAGAGATAGAATCAATAGGATATAGAGATAGATAATACAGATATAGATATAAAAGGATAGACATATATTTAGAGATATAGAGATAAAGATATAGGTTGGGTGTGATGGTTGATGCCTGTAGTCCTAGCACTTTGGGTGACCAAAGCAGGAGGATCCCTCGAGCCCATAGTTCAAAAACAGCCTGGGCCATATGGCAGAGCCCCATCTCTAGAAAAAATGCAAAAACTAGCCAGGTGTCTGAGTGCATACCTATAGACCCAGGTATGCACCAACATACCTGGGACTGCAGGTTTGTTGTAGTCTGAGGTGAGGCTGAGGTGAAGGGATGGCTTGAAACTGGGAGGTTGAGGCTGCAGTGAGGCAAGGTCACACCACTGAACTCCAGTTTAGGCTATATAGCAAGAGCCTGTCTCCAAAAAGAAAAGATATATTGATTACAGATATAGATAAAGTTAGATATTGATAGGCATAAATATAGATGTATAAGAGGAAACTTAAAGGGGGATTGGCTCATGCAGTTATGGAGGATGAGAAGTCCCACCACAAGCTATGTCAAGTCAGAGAACCAGGGAGCCCAGGAGCATGGCTCAATTCATTTCCAAATATCTCACAACTAGCGAAGCTGACAGTGTAACTCTCATTCTGAGGTTAAAGGCCTGAGGACCTGTGAGGTAACTGGTATAGTCCTGGAGTTCAAAAGCGAGAGAACCTGGAATTCTGTTGTCTAAGGGCAGGAGAAGTGTGTCCCACCTCCAGCTTTAGGAGGAAGACAGTGTGTGTGTGTGTGTGTGTGTATGTGTGTGTGTGTGTGTGTGTGTGTGTGTGTGTGTGTGTGTTTCTGTCTGTCTGTCTGTATTTTTCTCGGCCTTTTTTGTTTTTCTAGCTGGGCCCTTAGCCAATTGAGTGATATTTCCACACACAGAAAGTAGATCTTCTTTACTCAATCTCCTGATTCAAAAGGCAGTCTTTTCTGGAAACTCTCTCACAGGTACACCCAGAAATAATGCTTGACCAGGTATCTGGGTAACCCTCAATCCAGTCAAGTTGACACTTAAAATTAATTAACTACTACCGTTCAGTACATAAATTTAGTCCGATGCATTAATAAATAAAATAAATGTTTTTTTTTCCAGGAAGGTTGTTTGAAACTATCAGGTATAATAGATCATACTACTAACCTAAAGCTACCAAAGATCAATATTGATTCTTGATTAGAAGAAGTTCAATGAAATGATTTTTTATCGTGATAATTAGTGCACAATGTTTTGCTGTAAGTTTTCTGAAACACTGTTCATTTGTACTTACTTTTATCCAAGATGAAAGATAGTCCTTAATTGTCTTTTAGACTGATTTAGTACTTAATATTTTATATCTTATTTTCAAACTATGGTAAAAAAATATTCTTACATACATGAAAATAAACAAATCAATGGAAATATCCTAATTTTCATCCCTTATCATTGTACTGAATCCTTAGTTTATTGGGAAGAATAATTAAAAAAAACCCTAAACCCCCTAGTGAGTAGTAGAAGATAATGTAACAAAATGAAAACTATTCGTAGGTTATTACTTTATGTCTAAATATTTCATGAATAAACATTCATGAAAGTGAAATAATCACTAAAAAACCAGCAATATATTTCTAAAGATAACCTACCAAACATGATAAGCTCCAAATCATCTTTCATTTTTTCCTTTCTACCCACAGAAATATGAATATCTGTAAAGTTTTGAGGTGAATATTTCATTTCCCAATTAACTAGTATCTTGTTTTGATATTGAAGAATGAGCTCTTTTTCCACTTCACTTGAATTGACAAGTTCATGGATGGGAAGGTGTCACCTGCAATCTCCTTGCAACAGCACATGTGCATAAGGAAGTTTGTCTTTGAAGAGATGGTCCTTCAACACTAGGCTGCAACTGACCTACATTTTGCAACAGGCAGTGGCTGCCCTGTGGCCCCATGTGTCTTCTCTGGGCATCACGCCCATAGTGTGTTACCAGAGGAGGCCTAAATCCTTTTGGTCTCCCCTATATATCAGGGAATAGTATGTGTTCTTTGCCTGCAATGTTCTCCCTCCAGGTATTCCCAGAGCGGGTTCCTTCTCTTTCTTCAATTCTGAGTCAACATCTCCAGTCCAATGGCTCTATAAGGAGTAATTTTTCCTCTCAAATTTCTCATCATGATTATGGATTTATTTGCTTCTTTAATGTATCTCTCCTCCCAGTAGGCTGTTGGCCAAAAAGATTGGGAATTCATAACTCTCTCACTAGCGTTTTGAATAGTAAAGGGAAATTGACAGTGATGAAGAATATCTGTTGAATGAATTCACAAAAGAAATTCAGTGTTAACTAATTCAGCCAGATAGAGGTTAAAAATGAAATCAATCACTAAAGGACAGAATGCAGATAGGCATTCTGACAATTGCCTAACAATGTGTCTTCAGACAATTTGATTGCTGTGCAAATATCATAGACTATGCTTATACAAACCTGAATAGCATAGCTGATCACATATTTAGGCTATATGTTATGGTGTATTTTCTACCCGGTTACTCACTTGTACAGCCTGATACTCCTCTGAATACTGTAGACAATTGCAGCTCAGTGATAAGTATTTGTATACCTAAAAAAAAAAATGAACACAGAAAAAGTAATGTGTTGCTCTATAATGCTGCAATGACTGCATGTCACTAGACTAAAGGAATTTTTCAGCTTTGTTACAATCCCCTGGGCCCACATCATTTATGTGCTCTATTATCAAAATATTGTTATGTGGTACATGACTGTAATTTAAATATGTATGCTGCTGATAGAAACTCTGCCTAAATCAAAAGTGTACCTACATTTAAACTATGACTAAATTAGATACATACCAACAAACAGACATGCACTGGTAAAATAGTGATGATAAGATGGTTTTTCTATTGTGATTTTTATATTATCATGTTATTCTTTTTAGCATAATTTAGCAAGTTTGTTATTTCTATAATGTTTATATCTTTAGTTAAAATATATCTCATTCTAAGTTTTTATTTAAAAGAATGAACATCTTTTATTTTCTGGTTGTTAATGACCTTTGACCCGTGGATAAGACCTGAAAGTCCCTTATCTACTCTATATTATTCTACTGCATTTATCTCCCCTGACATTTAAATTACATAATTTTTTTTATTGTTTTACAGCCTGTTGGTCTTATGTAGGGACAATTCTGCCTGAACAGCAGTAATCTGTTTTATTTCATCATGGTGAAACACAACAGATAAAATAGGCTTCAGCGAGTGCTTGTCAAGAAATATAAAAGGCACTAAAAAATTGGGAACCACATCAGCTTATCTAGGTGGTAATGCAATGGCAGCTTATAGAAGGTTTCTAACATCCCTATCCTTCCACATCTGGCACATGTGTATTCACAAAGGACTAAGCTAAAGTCCACCTGAAAAGACCACCTCAATTTAGGTGAATGAAATCAGAAATATTTACCAAATCAACTGTAAATGCCAAATATTTACCAATCATATACCATATGTAAATAAAAGATGAGGGTAAGGCACCTCATCTTTTATGTCTACTCTCTCTCTCAGTGTATGGAAATATCACCCAATTGGCTGGAGTCCCAGCTACTGGGAAGGCCGAAGTGAAAGAATGGCTTGGTCCTGGGATGTCAAGGATGCAGTGAGCCAAGATCACACCACTGAACTCCAGTTTCTGTGACATAGCAAGAGCCTGTCTCCAAAAAACAAAAAAAAGATACATTGATTACAGATATAGATAAAGATAGCTATTGAGAGGCATAGATATAGATGTAGGAGAGGCAACTTATAAGGGGATTGGCTCATGCAATTATGGAGGATGAGAACTCCCACCAAAAACGATGTCCAAGTTAGAGACCTCCAGAGCCCAGTAGCATGGCTCAGATCAATTTTGAAAATCTTGGAACCAGGGAAGCTGATGGTATAATTCTCATTCTGAGGACAAAGGCTAGAGGACCTGTGGAACACCCTCATCTTTTTTGTCCATATGGTATGAGTGATTGCCCCAACGGTAAGATCAGCCCATTGAAGCCAACTATTCATAATTTTATCTCATCAAGGACATACAGTTCTTTGTCCACCCCATTGCCCTCAACTGGACTCCCATTTGTCTGGAATATATTATTCCTAAATACCCAACAATTAATTGAGTAACATGCAAAATAAATAGAGAAAGGGGCAAAACTTCAGGTGTACTGGACGTTACAGGAAAAGTTTGAGGACCACCTGATGAATATCTTATTCAAAGAGGAAAAAGAAAAGAAGCAGTAGGGTGGGGAGGAGGAGAAGAAGAAGAAGAAGAAGGGGAGAACATGAGTAGGAAGATAAAAAGAATAGAAAGAGACAGAGAGAGAAATGAGTGAGCAAAGCTTGGACCACACAGTTTCTCAGTTCTTACGTGAGGATGACTGATGATGACGTTGTACACATATGATCTTTCAAAATGATTGAATTGAAGGGGTAATTATGCCATGTTATCATATGGTTTTCAGAAATACTCATCAAATCAGACACTGTGCAAACATTGGAAATATATGACGTGTAACACAAACTTCCTAAATGAGACTCTGTCATTTACAACAACGTGGATGGAAGTGGAGATCATTAAGTTCAGTGAAATAAACCAGGTATAGAAAGACAAACATCACATGTTCTCACTTATTTGTGGAAGCTAAAGATTAAAACAATTGAACGGACGGAAATAGAGAGTAGAAGGAAGGTTACCAGAGGCTGGGAAGCATAGTGGTTGGTGGAGGGGAAGTTGGGGATGGTTAATCAATAAATAAAATACTTACATGAATCAGATCATAGCACAACAGGCTGACCACAGTAAAAATAATTTAGTTATACACTTTAAAATAACTAAAAAAGTATAATTTCATTGTAAAAAAAAGTAATTGCTTAAAGTATTGAATGTCCCATTCACACTGATATGAGTATTACATATTGTGTGTCTATATAAAAATATCTGATATGCCCCATAAATACATACAGCTACTATGGACCCACATAAATTAAAAATCAGAAGTTTTTAAAGGAGAATTTCCTAAATTCAAAAGCTGTTACCACCTGCTTACATAGAATTAATCCTTCCCTACCTCTCTCAGCCTCTCTCGATCTTACACAATCAAACCTGGACACACACACACATACACACACACACACACTTCATGACAGTTCTGATTATCTAGCTGAAAATATATTAAATTTATGCCTCAAAGAAGCTTCATCTCTAACATTAGCTAATAAATTAAGTAGTTTTCTGGGAAGAATACTTGCAAGTACAATTGTGTTGTAAGTTTGTCAAAACTTATACAACTTCATGAGTGGCATAACAGAACAAGGCTGAAGTGAGGCAGTCTGTATTGAATTAGAACAATTAATATCCTTTTCCCAATAACAGAATGAACTTGATATGTCCCCTGATGTAAAAAGCATTAAATGACTTATATATAATATTATATCACAAGAAATAAAGCTGGCTGGAAGAGATAAACCAACAGAAAGTTAATTAAAATATATCCAAGTGTGAAGCTACCAGCAGCCTGTCACAATGAATTTCCTAGCAAAAAAAATGAGAGGATTATGAATATTAAAAATCTAATAAGAAATTGAACAGCATTTAACTTGAAAGGACAGTGTATGCATAATAATAGAATAACAGTGTTACATAAATACATAAAGTTACAACATAATCTTCATATGTTAATGACAATAATTGTCAATTTCTTATAAATCTACAAATGCACACGTAATAAGACTTAGAAGATCAATTCCTAAATATTTAACCAAGAAAAATTAAAACGTATCCATATTTGTATAAGAACTTCCATAGCAGGTTGATTCATAAAACCCCAATAGTACAAATACTCCAGACATTGTAAGAGAAGAAAAGAGAAAGTGTGGCATACTTAATATGGACTACCAATAATTACATAATAAAAAATAGGACTACTGATATAAACAATAACATTGAAGAACCTTTACAAAATGATGTTGATAGAGAGAACCCACAATAATACAAACTGTATATTTTTATTTACATAAAATTAGAGTAAAAAAAAAGAAACCCATGGTGAAAAAGAATGTTGTTCCCTAACTGGGTGGGAATGAGAATTGACTGAGACTAAAGGAGAGAGCTGAGTGAGTTCTTCACCTTCACAGAAGTTTGTTATACAGGTATATGCATTTGTCAAGATTTTGTGCAGGTATACTCAGGATTATGCATTTTACTTAGGGTTGCAAATTTTACCTAAACTAAAACAAAAAGAACCATAAACAAGTATTAATAGTATGCATACTAAAGTATTGGGTGATGGGAAGTAATGTTATCTGCCACTTATTTTTAAATATTTTTTTAAAAAGACAACTAGCTTGAATAAAGAGAACTACAAGTCAATAGATAGCTATATAGCAAACCAATTAAAATATGATACATCTGTACAGATGTTATAAGGGTGTTTACAGTTCTTTCACCTTCCCATATTTCAGAATTTGAATATTACATATTGGAAAAATAAGAACAGCATTAGTATATTTCAGTAAATGCTAAAGCATACATCTATAATGAAGGCAAAGAAACAAAAAACAAGTTGCAAAAATTATGAAGAAACACAGAAACCGGTATACTAAATAAACTTTGATAATTGTTTATTGTTAATTGCTGCTTTTAAGAGTATCCAGATAATACTGATTGAAAAGTAGGCTTTACATAGCCTTTACAAACTTTACCTTTATGATATTGGAGAAACTATTCCTGGCTTTCTCATAAGCAGAAAAAAATATTTCATCTGTATTTTGGGGATTATTTTTGCTTTTCTTCTTTTATGTATTTTTTTCTAATTTGTGTAAATTTAAGGGGTACAAGTGCAATTTGTTACATGGATGTTTTGAGTGGTGGTAAAGTCTGAGTTTTTAGTGTATCCACCACCTGAATAAGGCAAATTGTCCCATGAAGTAAATTCTCATTCATCACAACCTCCCACCTTCCCACCCTTTCAACTCTCCAGTGTCCATTGTTCTAAATCAGTGATTCCCCCAATTTTTGGCAGCAGGTACTGATTTTGTGGAAGACAATTTTTCCATGGATCTGTGGGTGGAGTGTAGATGGTTTCAGGCTGAAACTGCTCCACCTAAGATCATCAGGCATTAGATTCTCATAAAGAGTGCACAAACCAGATCCCTCTCATGTACCAGTCAATGGCCTTGGGGTAAGGGACTCCTGTTCTGCCTTATGCTTCAATGTGTAGACATTATTAATCTCCAAGTTGTAAGTTAGTACACATGGTTTTTGTCTTTCTGTTTCTGAGTTGTTTTACTTGAGATAATGGCCCCCAGTTGCATGCATGTTGCTGCAAAAAACAAACAAATAAACAAAAAAAATGGTTTCATTCTTTTTTATGGCTTAATAATATTCTATTGTGTACATATACCACATTTCGTTCATGAAATCATCTATTGATGGACACCTAATTTGCTTCCGTATCTTCTCTATTGTGAATATTACTGTAATAAACGTGAGTACAGGTATATTTTTGATATAGTGATTTATTTTCTTCTGGGTGGATACTCAGTAGTAGGATGGCTAGATCAAATGGTAGTTACACTTTTAGTTTTCTGAAGAATCTCTACAGTGTTTTCCATAGAGATTGTACTAATTTATATTCCTACCAACTATGTATAAGCATTCTTTTTTTTTATCCTCACCAATATCTGTTACTTTTTGTCTTTAATAATAGTCATTTTAACTGGTGTATGATGGTATCTCATTGTAATTTTAACTTGCATTTCTCTAATTATTTCAGCAATTTTTCATATGTTTATATAAGTATTTGTATATCTCCTTCGAGAAATAGCTATTTATGTTTTTTGCCTACTCCTTAATGGAGTTCCATGGTTTTAGTTGTTTTTGTTGATGTTTTTGAGTTTCTACTAATTCTGGATCTATATTTCAATTGAGGATTAACTTGCAAAGAATGTTGGTTTTTATTTTTTCCACAGAGATACAAAGTTATTACATAAATTTATAAACTGGAGCTGCAATATGGATTGGATAATAAACACATTCTTTCAATTATTTTGTACATATGCATAAAAAGATTTTTTAAATTATAATTTAAGTTTTAGGGTACATGTGCACAACGTGCAGGTTTGTTACATATTAGGAGATATACCTAATGTTAAAAAACATTATTCTTTTTTTTTTTTTTTTTTTGAGACGGAGTCTTGCTCTTTCGCCCAGGCTGGAGTGCAGTGGCCCGATCTCAGCTCACTGCAAGCTCCGCCTCCTGGGTTCACGCCATTCTCCTGCCTCAGCCTCCCGAGTAGCTGGGACTACAGGCGCCCGCCACCACGCCCGGCTAATTTTTTCTATTTTTAGTAGAGACGGGGTTTCACCGTGTTAGCCAGGATGGTCTCGATCTCCTGACCTCGTGATCCGCCCGCCTCGGCCTCCCAAAGTGCTGGGATTACAGGCGTGAGCCACCGCGCCTGGCCTAAAAAAGATTATTCTTAAGAGAGAACTATAACATTAATTTCTCAGATCTTCTTATAAATTTTAGTACACTGGAGATTGTATCATATATTATTACAACAGCTTCCACAATTAAATGAACTCTAATCATATTTTGTAGAATATAAAGTAGTAATGTATAACATCAAATTAATAAAAATATTTTAATCTGATTTCTTCATAAATGTAATAACTAGTAATTTAGCTATTCTTTTTGAAAGACATGATCACAAAAAAGGAACTAATCTCTCAACAAATATATAAGCATATTATTTGCATATAAATATATTATTTGCATATGTTTATAAATTTAGCTTTATTTTCTCCTAATAACATTAACACTTACAGGAACTGTATTCAGCATTAAACCTTTGAGCACAGATTCTTCATTTTGAGATATGAAAGTTATTGACATGAGATTTATAATATTTTAATCATTGTAATATTTTAATTATTGTTGTAATATAATGGCATATTCACCAGATTCTTGAGAAAAGATTGCTCTAATCAGCCTATTTATTTAAAATTGTTTAAGGTAGGTAAGTGTTCCTAGCTTAGCAGTTATTGCAATCAGAAATGGGAAGACTTCAAGAATTTCTATGTTGCTCTTCGGAAGTGTAAAGTCATTTAGCTGTATGATCCTTTATTGTCATTTTTTTCTGACAGATTTTATGAATTTATCTTTGTCTCAAAAGTTCATCATGTTGTATTAATGTGAGTCTATTTTATTTAATATGCGGGTAATTAATTTTTTTCTGGGACCTGGTTTTTCATTTCTGGGAAAGGCATTATTTTTTAATGTGAATCCTATTGGCAACCTTTTGGACACATTTGTTTTCTTTTGAGACAGGATCTCAGCCTGTCAAGCAGCTTGGAGTGCAGTGGCACCATCAAAGCCCATTGCAGCCTCATCTACCCTGGCTTAAGTGATCCTCTTACCTGAGCTTCCCAAATAGCTGAGACTACAGGTACACACGACCACACCTGGATAATTTTGATATCTTTTGTAGACATGGGGTTTTGCCATGTTGCCCAGCATTATCTTAAAGTCCTGGGCTGAAGTTACCTTCTCACCTTGGTCTCCCAAAGTGCTGAAATTACAGGTGTGAGCCACTGAGCCTGGCCACAGCTTTTTTTTTTTTTTTTTTGTCGGGGAGAAGGAGTCTCACTCTGTCGCCAGGCTGGAGTGCAGTGGCTTATGATCTCGGCTCACTGCAACCTCTGCCTCTTGGGTTTCACCACGTTGGCCAGGATGGACTCGATCTCTTGACATCGTGATCCACCTGCCTCGGCCTCCCAAAGTGCTGGGATTACAGCCGTGACCCACCGTGCCCTGCAACAGACAAATATTTATAGATGTTATAGGTTATACTTTCTCCATGTGTTAATTGCCTTTATTAATTCCTTACTTGTAATTTTAAATTTTTCAAAGTCTTGATGATTGTATAATCTAAAATTTTCTTCTTATTTTTTCAGGTGTGACTCAATTACTTCATTCTACAATCTCTCTTGATAATTTATAAGTGCTTCCTTTTTTATTTTTTATTTTTTCTTAGGTAGGATTTGAAATTATTCCATTCATTTTTTCTGTCTTTTAACAATAGCACTACCTCCCTATGCAAGTACATACTTTTCCTAATAGTATTTTCAAATACAATTTTGGCTGCTTCTCAGTTATATTTTGAATGTGTCTAAAATTATTTAGTTCCTACTCTCTTTTCTACTCATAAAATCAGTTTTATATAATTATTAACTTATTTCTCTGCCAACTCCTAAATTTCTACTGAGTCATTTTAGGACATTAAAACCCGACTAGTATTATAATTTTCCTTATGGTATATTTCTTGCTTTTAATAACTTTATTTTGGCAATGACATAATACATTCATAGTTAATAACCTTTTCCATTTTGCCTTATTGTTCTCCATGGTTTTACACTTTTTCTGTTGAGATATGTGCACAGTTGATTTTGCAGACCTTTAAATTAGGTATTGACAATGAAATTCCTTTTAATTAGTTGGGTGCTTTTTTTTGCTCGAATTTCTTTTTGGACACAGGGTCTTCCTCTGTTGCTCAGGCTGTAGTGCAGTGGTGTCATCTCAGCTCATTGAAGCCTCAGTCTCCCAGGCTCAAACAATCATCCCACCTCAGCCTCCTAAGTATCTGGGACCACAGATATCTACTACCACATCTGGCAATTTTTTTTATCTTTTATTTTGTAGAGTAAGGGTTTCACCATATTGTCCAGGCTGGTCTCAAACTCCTGGGCTCAAATGATCCTCCCACTTCAGCCTCTCACACTGCTAGGATTACAGGAATAAGTCACTGCACCTGACTTTGAATATTCTTACTTAGCTCAGAAAACAGCTTTTGAGCTGAACTTCCTTAAATGCTATAGTTGCCAATTATATGTCATTCCTATTATTAATATGAATGTTATTGTTACTAATATCATTTTATTGTTGTTTGTACAACTTGCCGTCTGTTTCCTCCAGCAGCTCAGTTTTCTGGGAATGTCATTTATGTGTTCGGATTCCCAGGTCTTCTAATTTGAAGGACTCATTTATTTGTGGACTGACTGGATCTTAAACCCTGTTATTAGAGTATTTTAAATTGCTGTGCCTCCTTGGAAGTACAGATAAAATGGTCTCAACCACCATCGGCCATTAATCAGCAGAGGTCACCATGGGCAGCCTACGGAAATCAGCAGGGGATGTCTGTGCATTAAAGAAATCAGGCTCACTCACTTTACATCATTGCAGCATCTGGAGGAAATCCCCATGAAACCATTGTCTGCCACTTTCTGGTCCCCACCCTGAGATTTCCTGAAACTGCATTTCTGATCCTCATTGCATCCATGAAGGAGAGTGCTCCATGTAAATTCCCTTGCTGTCGTTCCAACTACATCCAAACTTCATTCTTACACAACTTTCTGGCGGCCTCAGACATCAAGTCCAGGAGGGTCCAGTTGCTGGATCCTTGAGTTCAGGTGAACTGAATTGCGTTAGAGATATCTTTCCAGAATCACCTTCCACAAATCATCATTTATGAACTCATATATTACATGTGTTTCTCATCCTTTTAGTAGTAAATATATATCAGATATTTGGCTCAACTGTTTCAATGATTGGGATGGAATGAATGCAATTTTAGATCATTAATAATAACCTGGATTTTTATTATATGTGTATTTCTAAGAGTTAAAGAAAGAAGAGGGAAACATGAAAAGTGGCTCAACAGTCAAAGGTATGTTTATTTTGGAGAATAAAAATAAGAGGGACTTCTGGCCAATTTTGATCAGGAGTACTCTCTCTTACAGACTAAGAGTATTTAAGGTTTTATGGCAAGAGAGCTTATCGCAGGTTTGGAATGTTTCTGTGTGGAGGAGAAATTTATTGTGGGGTTGGAATGTCTCTGGTTGGAGGGGAGATTATTGTGAGTCTGTCACGTCTCTGGTCGAGGAGGGGTTTAACTCAGATTTGGAATGTTTCTGATCAGAGATGTCATTTGTGGTTTATGGTCATGCTGATGTTAGCCATTAGACTGATGCCCTTAGGGTTGGACTTAGGCAGTTTTTGATAAAGGAGAACTTTAAAATAGCGCTGCTTGTCCAAGATGGTAATGCCTCTGCTCTGCCAATACTATGTACAAATACAATTTTCATAAATTTCTTAATAAGAAAGTTCCAATCTCCTCTACTCATCTCTTCTTTCAATATCTTCTTTTCTGGTTCCTCTCGTCTCATACCTACTTACCCTGATTGTCATCCAAGGACTCAATCCCAGTATCATGAGTCCTAAAAAATATTTTTTCGTACATATTTTGACATAAAGAACACCTGGCTAGAAGCAATATCCCTTGAATGTAGGTCCTGAGAATGAGACAGCTGACACCTTTTATTAATTGGTAAAGAAGGAAACAAGCTTTGAATGAGACCATAGAGTGGGGGACATTTGTGTGCATGTCACTTTCATCCTGTTTTGCTTTCTCTCTCTCCTTTTCTCTCTCTTTCTCCCTCTTTCTCTATGTGTTTGTTTTCATATGTGTGTGTGTGTTTTAATTTCTTTTGTTCAATTTTTTAAAATTATACTTTAAGTTCTAGGATATATGAGCAAAACATTCAGGTTTTTTACATAGGTATACAGATGGCATGGTAGTTTGCTGCACCCATCAACCGAACATTGACATTAGCCATTTCTCTAAAGCTGTCCCTCCCTTGGCCCCCCATCCCCTGACAGGCCCCTGTGTTTGATGATCCCTGCCCTGTGTCCATGTGTTCTCATTGTTCAACTCCCAATTATGAGTGAGAACATGCAATATTTGGTTTTCTGTTCTTGTGTTATTTTGTTAAGAATGATGGTTTCCAACTTCATCTATGTCCCTGCAAAGGACACTAACTCATTCTCTTTATGGCTGCATAGCATTCTATGTTGTATATGTGCTACATTTTCTTTATCCAGTCTATTATTGATGGGCATTTAGTTTGATTCCAAGTCTTTGCTATTGTGAATAGTGCTCCAATAAACATATGTGTGCATGTGTCTTTATAGCAGAATGATTTATAATCCTTTGAGTATATTCCCAGTAATGGAATTGCTAGGTCAAATGATATTTCTTTTTCCAGGTTCTTGACGAATCACCACACTTTCTTCCAAACTGGTAAAACTAATTTACACTGCCACCAACAGTGTAAAAGTATTCCCTATTCCTCCACATTCTCTCCAGCATCTGCTGTTTCCTGACATTTTAATGAATGCCATTCTAACTTGAGTGAGATCGTATCTCATGGTGGTTTTGACTTGCATTTCTCTAATGACCAGTGATGATGAGCTTTATTTTTTTCTCATATGTTTGTTGGCCGCCTAAATATCTCTTTTGAGAAGTGTCTGTTCATATACTTCATCCATTTTTTAATATATTTGTTTGTTTGTTTCTTGTAAATTTATTTAAGTTCCTTTTAGATTCAGGATATTAGCCTTTTGTCAGATGGACAGATTGCAAAAATTTTCTCTCATTCCATAGTTGGCTCATTCATCCTGATGATTGCTTCTTTTGCTGTGCAGAAGCTCTTTAGTTTAATTGGATCCCATTTTTCAATTTTGGCTTTTGTTGCCATTGCTTTTGGTGTTTTAGTCATTTGCTCATGTCCATATACTGAATGGTATTGCCTAGGTTTTCTTCTAGAGTTTTTATGGTTTTAGGTCTTATATTTAAGTCATTAATCCACTTTGATTTAATTTTTGTATAAGGTGTAAAGAAGGGGTCCAGTTTTAGTTTTCTTCATATGGCTAGCCAGTTTTCCCAACACCATGTATTAAGTAGAGAATCTTTTCCCCATTGCTTGTTTTTATCAGATTTGTCAAAGACCAGATGGTTGTAGACATGTGGCATTACTTCTGAGGCCTCTGTTCTGTTCCATTCGTCTATATATCTGTTTTGGTACCAGTATCATGCTATTTTGGTTACTGTATCCTTGTATTATAGTTTGAAGTCAGGTAGTGTAAAGACTCCAGTTTTTTTCTTTTGCTTAGGATTGTTCTGGCTATATATGGTTCCTGACCCTCACGTCTCCTGACTGGGAGACACCTCCCAGCACAGGTTGACAGACATCTCATACAAGAGAGCTCTGGCTGGCATCTGGCAAGTGCTCATCTGGGACGAAGCTTCCAGAGGAAGGAACAGGCAGCAATCTTTGCTGTTCTGCAGCCTCCACTGGTGATACCCAGCAAAAAGTGTCTGGAGTGGACCTCCAGCAAACTCCAGCAGACCTGCAGCACAGGGGCCTATTAGAAGGAAAACTAACAGAAATGAATAGGTTCAACACCAACAAAAAGGATGTACACCCAAAACCCCATCCGAATTTCACCAGCATCAAAGACCAATGGTAGATAAATCCACAAAGATGAGGAATAAACAGCACATAAAGGCTGAAAATTCCAAAAATCAGAATGCTTCTTCTCCTCCAAAGTATCATAACTCCTCACCAGCGAGGTCACAAAACGGGATGGATAATGAGTTTAACAAACTGACAGAAGTAGGCTTCAGAAGGTGGGGAATAGCAAACTCTTCTGACCTAAAGGAGCATGTTCTAACTCAATGCAAGGAAGCTAAGAATCTTGAAAAAAGAGTAGATGAATTTTTAACTAGAATAGTCAGTTTAGAGAAGAACATGAGTGACCAGATGGAGCTGAAAACACAGCAGGAGAACTTCATGAAGCATACACAAGTATCAATAGTGGAATCAATCAAGGGGAAGAAAAGATATAAGAGACTGAAGATCAAATGAATGAAATAAAGGATGAAGACAATATTAGAGAAAAAAGAATAAAAAGGAATGAACAAAGCCTCCAAGAAGTATGGGACTATGTGAAAAGACCAAACCTATGTTTGATTGATGTACCTGAATGTGACAGGGACAATGGAACCAAGTTGGAAAACACTCTTTGGTATATTAGCCAGAAGAATTTCCCCAGCCTAGGAAGACAGGCCAATATTCAAATTCAGGAAATACAGAGAACACCACAAAGATATTCCTTGAGAAGAGCAACCCCAAGACACTAATCATCAGATTCACCAAGGTTGAAATGAAGAAAATAATGTTAAGGGCAGCCAGAGAGAAAGGTTGGGTTACCCACAAAGGGAAGCCCATCAGACTAATGGAACATCTATCTGCAGAAATCCTACAAGCCAGAAGAGAGTGGGGGCCAAAATTCAACATTCTTACAGAAAAGCATTTTCAATCCAGAATTTCATATCCAGACAAAACAAGAGGCTAAGCAAAGGAGAAATAAAATTCTTTACAGACAAGCAAATGCTGAGAGATTTTGTCACCACCAGGCCTAACTTACAGTAGTTCATGAAGTTAAATGTAGAATGGAAGAACTGGTACCAGCCACTGCAAAAACATACAAAATTGTAAAGACCATCAACACTATGAAGAAACTGCAACAACTAATGGGCAAAATAACCAACTAGCATGATAGTGACAGGGTCAAGTTCACACATAACAATATTAACCTTAAATGTAAACCGGCTAAATGCCCCAGTTAAAAGACACAGACTGGCAAATTGTATAAAGAGTCATGACCCATCGGTGTGCTGTATTCAGGAGACCCATCTCACGTGCAAAGACACACATAGGCTCAAAATAAAGGGATGGAGGAATATTTACCAAGTAAATGGAAAGCAAAAAATAAATAAATAAATAAAACACAGGTGTGTTTTAATTTCAATAGCTTTAGAGCTGCAAGTGGCCTTTGATTACATAGCTGAATCATATAGTGATGAAGTCAGGGATTTTAGCTGACCTGTCACCAGAATAGTGTACAATGTACTCAGTAGGTAGGTTTCATTCCTCAACCTCCTCCTAGCCTCCCCTTTCTGAGTCTCCAGTGTCCACTATGTTTGCCTCTGCATCTTCATACCTCAATTTCCATTCACAAGTGAGAATGTGCAGTATCTGGTTTTCAACTCCTAAGTTATTTCACTTAGAATAGAGGCCTCCAGTTACGTGAAAGTTGTTTAGAAAGACATTATTTCATTCTATCTTATGGCTGAGTAGTTGGAATGAGTGTATTTTGTGTTGTATATGGACATCAATTTTGAATAGGCAGCAGTGAAAAGTTATGATCTGAATTATAACCCTTACAAACACACACACACACACACACACACACACACACACACACACACACACACGCTTCATATGTTGAAGCCCCAACTCCCTATGTGACTATATTTGGATTTAGGAATTTTCAGAGAAAATTCAGGTTAAATAAGATGATATCCATGGGGTCCCAATTCTATAGTACTACTTACCATATAAGAGGAGAAAGAGAGAGAGATCCCTTGTTTTTTTCCAACCATGTGAGGCCACTTTGAGAAGCTGGATGTCTATACGCAAAGAAGGAAACCCTCCCAGAAACAGAAACTTGTGAGAGGAAAAATTGTTCATAATTGTGGAAGGAACCTTCTTGGACCTTCATCATGTACTTCCCAGGCCCTAGAACTGTGAAGAATTAAATTTCTTTTATATAATTGTGAAAGGAAAATATTTTCTTCCCCCAAAATCACTAAAGCTAAAGGGAAAAGTAAAGCTGGCAACTGCTTAGGGCCAAGCTGCCTCCCATTCTATTAAAAGTCAACCCTCTACTCACTGAGATAAATGCACATCTGATTGCCTCCTTTGGAGAGGCTAATCACAAACTTAAAAGAATGCAAACATTTTTCTCTTATCTACCCATTACCTGGAAGCCCCCTCCCCACTTCAAGTTGTCCTACCATTCCAGATGGAACCAATGTTCATCTTACATATGTTGATCAATGTCTAATGTCTACCTAAAATGTATACAACCAAACTGCTCTGACCACCTTGGACACATGTCATGAGGACGTCCTGAGGCTGTGTCACTGGCACACGTCTTGAACCTTGGAAAAATAAACTTTCAAAATTAACTGAGACCTGTCTCAGATTTTGGGGCTCACATAATGCATCATTTTATTTTTCTATGGCAATCTCAGCACAATTTCAACCCTTCTTGGTCTTCTGTCATCTGGAAATCTCTGTTTTCTTTCAGAAACTTGAGTAATTTTCTTAGTAAGGTATAAATTTAGTATTGTTTAGGTCCCAAGCTCTTCTGCTATGACTGAAATACAAAATAATAATGGAGAAATATTTAAAATAGAATCTTATTATCCCCGTATGAGACGCCAGTTGACAACAGAGAAGGGTTCCCTGGGTTGGACTCATGTAGTTGAATATAAAAGTATCTATTTGTTTGATCTAGGGAATTTCTCCTTTCCATATGGTTCTAAATATTCACCACACCACATTCTCATTCCAAGGAGGAGGAGAAAGTGAGTTCACCTCCCACTGGGTAAAACTAAGCAGACCTCATTCTGTCCAGCATAGTAAAAGACAACATTTTGGATCTTCTTCTATGAGAGTGAGAGAATAAATATTTGAGTGCAACAGAAAATTTCTTCCACTTTTTGTATAATTGCACAATGATTTTGAATCTAACAAGTAAAGATATGTTTAACTACTTCCATGAATAATAGCTTAATTGTATTTTTTCAACTTTTATTGTAAGTTCTGGGGCACATGTCCAAGATGTGCAGGTTTGTTACACAGGTAAACATGTGCCATGGTGACTTGCTGCACAGAACAACCCTTTACGGAGGTATTAAGCCCAGAATCAATTAGCTTTTCTTCCTGATGCTGACCTTCCTCCTACCCCTCACTCTGTGATAGGCCCCAGTGTGTTTTGCTCCCTCCCATGTGTCCATGTTTTCTGATGATTTAGCTCCCACTTATAAGTGAGAATATGTGGTGTCTGGTTTTTGATGCCTGCATTAGTTCGCTGAGGATAATGGACTTCAGCTCCATCAATGTCCCTGCAAAGGACATAATCTAATTCCTTTTAATGGCTGCTTAGTATTCCACAGTGTATATGTGTCATATTTTCTTTATCCAGGCTATCATTGATGAGCATTTGGATTGATTCCATGCATTTGCTATTGTAAACAGTGCTTCAGTGAACATATGTGTATATGTATCTTTATAATAAGATGAATTCTATTCCTTTCGTATGTACTCAGTAATGGGGTGTCCAAAAATGAACACTTTTACATTGGTGGTGGAGATGTCTTGAACTAATTTACTCCACTACCAACAGTGTAAAAGTGTTCATTTTTCTCTGCTTAATTGGTTTTAATAGTGTTGGCTGTTAATTTTTGTTCCTCAACTAATTTAAAAGATGATTCCAGAGATTCTTAGCTTCCTGTATTGCCCTTCCTAACACTGATTTCTCTGTGTGTGTGTCTTTGTGTGTGTGTGTGTATGTGTGTGTGTGTGTAACACCTAGCCTGTAATTAACTTCTTTAAAGGTTTCTCTGTTAGAATTTGTTAGTGTAAGTGTATGGAAGTGGGGGTGGTGGGAGAGAGAGAGACAGGTGTCTGCACTCAATCTCTTTTTATTTTTTTGAAAAGTCTATGACTTTTTAGGGTCAGGAATCTGTTCCTCTTATACATCTTTGGCTATGTTCCTTTCCAACAGTTTATTCTCCTTTTTCAGGAATATTTATAATTTATAAGTCATTGCGAGTATGGCTTTCTCTGCCTTTGTTGTTTTCAATTTGTTTTCTTGTTCACAGCATATATATTTTTTCCTTATGTTTTATGGTAATCCCTGCTTTTAATCTTCTAGAAAAATTTAGTTTACTGTGATGCCTATTTTCTTATATTTGCATACCACTGTAGATACTTTTTATTTAGGACATTGTATTTAAAAATTACATTCCCCAAACACAACTTTGAAAAAATGTTAATTATATCTTTAAGATTTGTGTACATTTTATTAATTCTGAATCAGTGGGAAGCTGACACTCTGAAGCTGATTTCCTTCTTTAAGCTAGAGCTCACTATTAAATAACTTTATTTCCCTTTACTTCATATGGCCAGTAGGTGCAGACCTTATTCACTACATTCTTTATTAAAACTCTTGCTATTTTTTAGGATCTGCGCATTTTGCCCCAGAATCTATAAGCAACCTCAGTCATGAATTAGGTAAAACACAGAGATCTTGGCTATATCTTTATTTCCTGAAAATGACTACTTTATTTTTAAAATATATTTAACATGAATTCATCATGGATTGAACTATGAATACAAGGTGAAGGAAACATATTGAACTGTCAAGTTCAGTGTGAGTTTTCTAGTATTGTGGATACAGTTGAATATATACTTAAACAGGATAATGCATTTAATGGTTTCATATCTATTGAAGTATCTAATGTTTGTAAATTTGCTTCCTAAATCCATACACAGAACTTTGTAAATCAATCTTGAAACATGTGATTTTGAAATACAAAGAACTTTTTTCTGAAAATATATTTAAAAACTTATATCTACTATAATAAATTGTCACCACTCATAAGTCTAATAGCAAAGCCACAATTTCCATCGAGAAATATTAATCCCCATTGAGATTTCACTATTTGCAGAGGGAATCAACAGCTTTTATTGTGATTTCTATTTAAACTGAAGGACCCACACATTTAACATAAGATTGTCCTTTTTGGTGTTTGCAAAGAGGAGCTGATAAGGGCTCCCTTGCATGTGAAATACAGATGAATGCCTTTAATCCTCTATGCTCGGAAAATCAAATGCATTACTACCAAGAATAGGCCAGAGACTCTGCATAGTTGCTACTTGAGAGATTAAATGAAAAAATGCCAAAATAACTACTTTCAATAACATAGAGGTTGAAAATATTTACACATAGATGGAAGAAATAATGCACGATTCCAGAGTAAAGGATCAGAACTGATCATTGACATAAATACTTTGTCTTTTTCATGTAAATATTATAAAACTACTTAAACAGAGAAGTCTCCACTGGAGAGATTTGAATGATAAAATGTTTTACTGTAGAGGGCCAAATGCTCTTGCAATATTTAACATTCCAAAAAGTTTGATGACTTGATCATTTCCAAGAATGCTCTAACAGTCACAGCTTCTGCCCTGAGTTTCAGCAGAATATACCAGTGTTTGTAATAAGCTACTAAGTATCTCTGATGGAAGGATATTTACTCTTTCTCTTTTTGTATTGGATCAATAACCAGTGGATATTGTTTACAAAATATGGCCAGGCAAATTATTTGATAACTATTGGTAAGCTTATAATTCAGTCTTCAATGGGAAAGTAAAAATTATAGTTAATATTACCCTAGTCTGAAATGTAAATATGCCATGTTTTCATTTGTAATTCACATCCAAAGAGAGTAATATAAACAGAATAAAACAACAATGACAAATCAACAAAACAGGACTGAGTGGGAATTTGGAAATGACAACAGAATTCATGCTGTCCAAAAATTTAGGACTAAACACTGGTAGAGGTGGATCATCATTAACACAGAACAGTAGCCCAGAATAAAATTGTAAAAGATGTACCCAAAAGAAGCCTTAAAACTTTCTAGAAATGAAGAATAACATAGGTGCTAGAATCTTTCTAACCTTAAGTGTTTCCAGTACTTTATTAGAAATTATAGCACTTAGTCCAAAAATTATTGTAGAAATCATCTTAGATTTCTAAATGTTTGTTAAAGAGCTGGGCATAAAATATGAACTCAATAAATGGAGATTTCAAGTGAAATGTGCATAGTTCATTCCTATTCAGCAATGGTTTGAATTAACCCACATATCAGAATTGCCTCATATTCTAAGAGGAAGAGAATTTGAGTAATAAAGTATGTGTCCCTTATTTCTTAATATGGCTATGATTTTACTGTATGTGTCTTGAGAAATTCATAAAACAATGAGATTATTTATGCTGAAAAGGGCAGATGCCCAGCAGATGCTCCAGCAGAACTTTGACTCTCACCATTGTTAGAAGAGTAGTGAGCAAGGTGCCATTTTTCCGAATGATTTTTCTTTTGGGAACCACCAATATTAACTTAGAATATTGGAAATTCTCAGTTCTTGGAAATCATGTTCTGATACCCTATTTAGTGATGAATTTCTTATAGGTATTATACGTGTGCATGTGTGTGTGTGTGTGTATGTGTTTTGAACTCAAAATATCTGAAACAGGTCTCACTCATTTTAGAAAGTTTACTTTGCCAAGGTTATGGATATGTCTGTGACACAGTCTCAGGAGGTCTCAATGACATGAGCCCAAGATGGTCAGGACACAGCTTGGCTTTGTGCATTTTAGGAAGACATAAGACATCAATCAATACATGCAATATATACATTGGTTTAATCTGGAAGGTGGGATAACTAGAAGCAAGAATCTCCAGGTCATATATAGATTTAGAAATTTTCTGATTGGCAATTGGTTGAAAGAGCTATTATCGGTAGAAAGGAGTACCTGCGTTAGGATAAGGGGTTGTGGAGATTGAAGTTTTATCATTCATGAAGCCTCCAGGTGGCCAGCTTCAGAGAAAATAGATTATAAATGTTTCTTATCATACTTAAGTCTGTGTGGATGATAATGCTGGAGGGGTATGATGAGGCATGTCCAATCCCCTCTTCCATCATGGCCTGAACTAGTTTTTCATGTTAACTCTGGAATGCCCTTAGCCAAGAGGAGGAATCCATTCAGATGGTTGAAGAGGCCTTTAAATTTTAATTTTGCTCTATCATATATATACATATACATAAATATAAAAATATACATTTATAGATTATATATTTTAGTATATATACATACATATATAATTTTAATATTTATATGTTTATAGAAGTTATATTTTATATAAAACATATCTATAGTCAATGTATAAATATATATTAAATGTAATATTTACACATAAATATATACAAATATAAATGTCATATATTTATATATAGTAAAATATGTAAGAATATATATTTATATTCTACTATATAAAGTAAAATATATATCTTTTATAGGTTTATGTGATATAAGACATATATAGTAAATACATGTATTTTAAAATATATGATAAAATGTATAGATATATATTTAAAGCTGTTATATGTAAATATATTTTTACACAAAAATATAAATATACTTTATGTATATTTATATTGTTACATATGTTTATATATGTTATAAATGATTTATATGTTTAATATATAATAACTATATATTTTTATGTTATATATAAATATATAACATATAAATATAACATCTATCTATATATTTATGTTTTATTTATATATTTGAAATTACATATAACATATATAACTTTATATATAAAATATCAGTATAGACTGTATATCAGTATATACAATACATAAATACATAGTCTCTATAATATATACATAGAAATGATGTTTTCAGTCTTAAAACTTATTCATCAAAAATTTGATGGTTCTAAGGAAAATTGTAACTTCATATTTTCCACCTAAAAATTTTATATTGACATTTTAACTAAGACGAACTTCATTCATAGTAAACAGTGAAAAGGAGGGGAAAAAAAAGGATTTGGTTCATAAAATTTATTATTAATCTATTCTAATATTTTTGGAGTTTCTAAACTATTTGGGAATTGCTCAAGTGCTATCATGTTTCTTTTCAGTATGTCAGTGATTATTAAGTCACTTCATTCTTTCCAGCTATAGGATATTGTGGGGGAATTCTCTTCAATGGTATAAGGACTGTTATGTACAAAAAAATGACATGACTCTTGGTTGGATAGCATTTAATATAAATGTCGTGGCTGACATATTGGTTTTGACAGTCATCAAAACTGGTGCACCTGATGCACCAGTTTATTCTCTGATCTTCTATTGCTTTGATAATCTTAATAAACAACAACAGAGCCACGTAACTGCCTTAACTTTGCCTGGATATCATGTTTCATAGGAACGTCCTGGAAAATGTCCCCATGAGAATGATTTCCATTCTTTGTATTTTATGTGTATGGTGATTATACCCCTGGGAACATTTCACGTGTCTACTTCCAATGGGAATGATGTGGGAGTACATTCCATTCCCACAGTTGTGTTTGCATGCTATCTTTTTTCTTCAAACTTTTCATTTATTCATGGATTTCTCTTCAAGATTTAAGTCCAACTGCTTAAGTAAAGTGGATAACTTAAAAGCCTGGTGCAAATTTGTGAATAATCATCATACTTCAGAGACTGACAATTTTTGTAAAGTAGGAGGCACTTTTAACTATACCTAGCTTTTAGTCAGAATTCAACAGATACGTAATAGCTTTATCACTGATATTTTTATTTTTATATTGGAGGCATCAGATAAGTAGAGAGGAAACGGTTTAACTCATCATAAAATCAACCGAGGCAGTCAATGAACGTTTGAAAGTGACTCCTTGTTTTAACTAAGCATGAGGAGGAGTCTGTGGAAACATACACACACACACAAGTCCACATAATTTTGGTGAATGTAGGAAGAAATAGGTTAACTTCAATATCCCTTTGGTATTTTATTAAGCTTGCAATATATTTGGATATTTCTACAGATCTAAGAAAATTTGTAAAATGCATACACTTGCCTCTTCTACTTTTCTTTTTTTCTTTTTTTTCTTTTTTTCTGAGACAGAGTCTCGTTCTGTTGCCCAGGTTGGAGTGCAGTGGCGCCATCTCGGCTCACTGCAAGCTGTGCCTCCTGGGTTCACGCCATTATCCTGCCTCAGCCTCCCGAGTAGCTGGGACTACAGGTGCCCTCCACCACGCTCGGCTAATTTTTTTGTATTTTTAATAGAGACGGGGTTTCACCTTGTTAACCAGGATGGTTTCAATCTCCTGACCTCGTAATCCACCTGCCTCTGCTTTCCAAAATGCTGGGATTACAGGCGTGAGCCACCGCGCCCAGCCTTCTCTTCCACTTTTCCATTTCCAGGATTACAATGAAGTCTTCACTTAAAATTTTAAACAGTTTCCTGGAAACTGAGACTTTAAGCTAAAGGATGTATAAAGAAAGCAATTCTGGCCGGCCATGGTGGCTCAAGCTGTAATCCCAGAACTTTGGAAGACCAAGCCCAGGAGTTTGAGAGACCAACCTGAGCAAAAAAGTGAGACCTCATCTCTACAAAAAACATTTAAAAACTACATGGTATGGTGGTGCTTGCCTCTAATCCCAGCCAATTTGAATGCTGAGGTGGGAAGATAGCTTGAGCTCAGGAGGTAGAGGCTGCAGTCAGTGACCTGTGATTATACCACTGAACCACAGTCTGGGCAACAGAACAAGACCCTCTCCCCCTGACCCAAAAAAAAAAAAACAGAAATCAATTTTTATCTTAGGGACAAGAGTTAAGTTCCTAATGTGTATCTCTGCTCCCAGAAACATCAGCGAAATTCTAAATAATATACTATACATTTTTTTTTCTTTTAAGACAGAGTCTTTTTTGCTCTGTTGCCCAGGCTGGAGTGCAGTGGTGCAGTGATCTTAGCTCACTGCAACCTTTGCCTCCATGGTTCAAGCGGTTCTACTGCCTCAGCCTGCAAAGTAGCTGGAATTGCAGGCACCCACCACCATGCCTGGCTAATTTTTATATTTTAGTAGAGACAGAATTTCACCATATTGGCCAGGCTGGTCTTGAACTCCTGGCCTCAGGTGATCTGCCCTTCCTCTTGGCCTCTCAAAGTGTGAGAATTACAGGCACCACACTTGGCCAAGACCCTATACACTTCTCATAGTCAACATTGAAATACATGTGAGATCTACACATATTTAAGAAAGGTTAATAAAGCAAGATAATTCCTTACCCAATGTTTGGTGAATCAATGAGTAATGGTGGTCATAGTGGTGGTGGGTTAAATCCAGGAATAAATTTTTACCAAGTGAAAATTCTCAGATGCTTCTTCCACCACCATGCAGTTCAAAAGGAAATTATCACACATATGACAGCTCACCAACCACTTTGAACCACAGAGATTATTGCTGTAGACTTTACAAATTTTCATTTCACAATAGTTTTTATCCATTTATTTATTTATTTTCCAAACTACTTATTCCAGTCCAGGTCTCAGGTGGCTGGAAAATCTCCCAGCTGCTCAGTGCACTAAGAAGAAACCAGACATGGACAGAATGCCATTGCATCACACGGCACACTTACACATGCATGCAAAACCACACTGGAATCATGTAGACATACTAATGAACCTAATGTGCACATATTTGGGATAAAAGAGGAAACCAGGACGCATGGAGGAAATTCACAAAGACAAGGAGTGAATAGGCAAACCACATAAAGATAGTATCCCTAACTGGAATTAACTTTTTTTAAACCCCTCTCATCAATGTTGTAATGAAATGACATTGAAATTAAAGATTATTTGAGGATCTGCTGTATAACCGACCAACATACTATGACTGTTGTTCAAAGTTGTCTGATGTGGTTTGGCTCTGTCCCCACCCAAATCTCATCTTGAACTGTAGCTTCCATAATTCCCAGGTGTTTTGGGAGGAACCCAGTGAGAGACAATTGAATCATGGGTTCAGACTCTCTCATGCTGTTTTCTTGGTAATGAATTAATCTCGAAAGAGCTGATGGTTTTATAAGGGATTTCCCCTTTCGCTTGGCTCTCATTCTTTCTTGTTGCTGCCATGTGACATGTCCCTTGACCCTCTGCAGTTATTGTGAGGCTCCCCAGACATGTGGAACTGTGAGTTCATTAAGCCTCTTTCCTTTGTAAATTACCCAATCATGGTTATGTGTTTTTAGCAGTGTGAGAACAAGCAAATACCATGTCTATGCTGGCAAATTGCCCAGACATTTTTGGAAATAAGAACTCAGAACAAAAGTCTAAAACTCCCATCAATAGCACAATGTTTCCATAATCTACAGCATGGGATGTGATATGGAATACTCACTTGTATTTTGAAGCTCTTCAACACTACACTAAAAACTATAACTAAAAACTTCTAGAAAGCAATCAATGTATCCCAGGACAATAAATTTTATTCTCTTGCTCAGAATAAATGTTGGCCACAGGTCATCTGCTGTCCTGTGTCTTGCCTTCCACAAGCTAACTCCCAGGCTGAGTGATGAATGCACATCTTTGACATGGCCATGCTTCTAGGAGAGTAAAGGGTGAAAAGTAGGTGGAACTAGGGTAGTGGTTCCTAGAATATCTGCTTGGAAACTGAGTACAGTTTCCACTCATATTTCAGTGACCACAACAAGTTGTAAGTAAGGTTGTGTCTGGCTTAATGGGACAGAAGTATCATTAGTGCATGGGAAGAGCCAGTTCCTTTAGGGACATTCCTGGTGATGATGGGTCAAGTTAGGTTTACAGTAATACCCTCTGCTGTACATTGCACAGGATGATAGGAGAACCAGTTAGAGGAAGAGGGAAAGGAGACAAAGAATAAGAGCTAAGGTTTCTCGAGTGTTCCTCATGGACTAGTAATTATTTTTCTTTCTCTCTACACATTCCTCTTGCTTACTGACTCTTGAAGTCCACTCACAGTAGGTGGCAAAGAGTTTAAACCCACCCAGTTTTAAATCACAGCAACTCTACTTTGCACTAGGAGACATGTGTAAATGAATGGAAATGGCAAATTGTAAACATGTAGATGTGTAAAACAATTTGCCAAAAATGACAATCTTTTTTTAATCCTCAGTATAATTCTTTGCCCAGGTCTGTTGATGTGTATTTCCAAGAAAGCTGATAAAACATCTCTAGATATTTTCAGTTAAAGAACGTAGAAAAAAGGTACCATTTTTACATCTAATGAAGTGATATAAAGTATAAAGATTTAAAATATACTGACATCAAAAAGGATGATATGTAATTCCATAACATCAGTTCATTAGTATAATCTTTATAATCAAATAAAGAAACTGAGAATTCTGCTAACCTGCACAGAAGTCTCCCCCCAAATTCTCAAAGACACCACAAAATAGAAAGATGATAAAGAAAATAAACAAAAACATAGACTCGGATTAGCATAACCAGGGTAGAGAAAATTCAAGTTAAACTTTTAATCTGAAAGCAAAATTAAGAAATAGGACAGGTAGAGAAGAAAGTATCTCAGATATGGTAAGATTTTAGTTAGTTTCCTATTATAGTCCCTTGTACAAAATGTAATTCCTTAAGAGATAATTTTGGCATAGGCTTACCATGTAAAAGATTTTACCTGGAAAATAATTATTATTGATGATTATGTATCTATACATATATTTTTTCTTTATCTTACCTGTTTGTGTTTTTATGTACTTCAACATCTATCTACATTTTCTAAGATGAGAATTAAATGTTCCTTTGAAAAATGCTGGTTATCTCAATTTAACCATCATGTATGCATATTTATATCTGCTTTGAATTATATGTTTTTTTAAACTAGGTCACATTAATAATCTATTGTGTGTTGGTGTGTGTTTGTGCCTGAGTGCACATACATGTGCATGGGAATCAATGAGATGATGCATGTGAAAACATCTCATATTCCATAAACCCATAAACCACCAAGTGTATGCATATATAAAGAATATGTGGCTGACATGTATAAAGTAATTCTCCCCTTTGAGTCACGAATAAGACCTGTGTCTATTAACCTTAGTCTCATTTTCTTTCTGTGTAACCATAAGAATGTCATTTTTAGCAAACTGTCTTGGGTTTACATGTGTTTAGCAATAATTACCCTCGGACATGATGTCCGGAGTGAATAATGAACATGTCTATGACATGCAGGCACTCTCCTGGTGATGAAAAGCATTCGTTTTTCTTGAAAATACCTACCTCCTCCCACTTTCAATCACTTAGTAAATTATTGCTATCACTTCATGACTATTACATAAAAGATCAACACGGTGTGTATCAAATTCAATAATTATTTGATAAAGTGAGAAATTAGCTATAAGATGCACTAATCTTTGTAATTCAATTAAGCCTTACAATTTTCTGAAGATTCATTGTTAATTGTTTTAAATTGATTAATCAATGTGAACCTCTGAACCTCTAATTTTCAATTACAAGCAATATGCATTTGCCACAGTAACAGAGCTAATTTCAAAATATAGCATCTAATCCTATAATGGTTACATGCAATATCAAGTTTAAAATAAGTCAGCACCTAGAAGGAAAAGTATTTAAAATACTACTTTATTAGCATTTTACTATGTAAGCCTAAAATGTTCCATAATTCTGGCACAGTACCTAATTCATATTTAATCCCATTTAAAACATTCAATTGAATAAATTATATTTTAAGGGAGCTATTCATATTAAGTCTTAAAAGGATAAACAGCATTGGAAAATTCAGGCAAAGAACAACTACCCTATTTGGCGACAAGTCAATAATGTGTTCATGTATGCAACCAATATGGACTCAATTGCTAGAAATAATGGAAACCATAAGACTTCACTCCAGTAGCTTAATATGCTTGCAGGACTTATTATACTCTATTAACCAAAAACAAATTACACTATTGTATGTGAAGGTTCCATTATTTTAGAATTGAGAAGGCTCTCATTTAGATATATGAAAAGAATATTGATAGATGGAGGAAGGACATTGGTTCTCAGAATAAACCAAGAAAGAATTATGCAATTGTAGGCAACAGCATAATTCTGACAGTGAGGCTGGGTGCAGGGGTGATGCCTGTAACCTCAGCACTTTGAGAGGCTGAGTCAAGATGATTGTTTGAGTCCAGGAGTTTGAGACCAGCCTGGGAAAACCAGTAGGACTCTGTTTCTGCAAACAATATATTTTTTTAAATTATGAAGTCATGGTGGCACCCACCTGTGGTCTCAGCTACTGTGAGGCTGAGGCGGGTACATTGCTTGAGCCCAGAAGGTCAAGGCTGAAGTAAGCTATGATCATGCCAATGGGCTCCAGCCTGGAAGATAGAGTAGAGATCCTGCCTCATACCCCAAAAAACAGTAATTCTGACAATGTTTGTTAAGTTAATGTTAATATGTTAAAAAATAATTAATGTTAATAATAATGTATTGATAGTTAACAATTAATATGTTAATAATTCTGACAGTTTATTCCATAGTAACCTCATAGCACAGAAACACCATAGCATATGAAAAACAGGGGATATTAGTCCTTCATTGAATTGTCTCTCCTTTATAAGCCAGAGAGTTCTCCTCTTTGGTGTTTAGTTTACTTTGCTCTTGCTGGGATTGAAATGAATTTCAAAATCTATTTTTTTCTCTAAAATCTTATGCTGCTATAATCACTTCCACAAAAATTATGCATGGATATATGAGTACATGAATAACAATACTAAATAAAAACATTGTATGGCATCCACAACGAAAACTCCCACTTAACATCTTCCCTAATTCTATTTGTTTCTAACTTGCTTTGCAATTTTGTATCATCTTAACTTGATAGAGCAGAAAGCATGACATAATTCCATTTTAAAGCAGTTCATGATAGAATAAAAATCACCAAAATGATTGCAATTAGGGTATACAATGATTTTTAACAAAGTCTTAAATTCCAAACACATACAGAGATTATTTTATTCAACTATAACCCTGAATTATAAATGGAACAACATTAGGATGCTAAACAGGAAGTCAGGAATCTTAGAGCCTCACCATTCCTGATTGGCATGAGTATGGGGAAGTGGAAAAATTAAGAATGGGAATTTTAGAAAAGGAGTTAGAGAAATGTGCAGCAAAAGATGGTACTTAAAAAGCAGAAACACAGGGCCACTGTGCTTAGGAATGATAAACATGTTAATTGAGTTATGGCATTGACATTAGGAATTAATCAATCTAAGTCAATTAAATCAGTCTAAAATAATCTTAATCTTACGTTGAGCATACAAATTTAATGTTCATTTTATACGAAGTTAGCACTTATGCCCTATATCATAGAGTCATTCCCATCTTCATTTTTCCTGCACCTCTTTCTTTTGCCAACCAGCAAATCCTGTTGGCTTTGCAATTAATTTACATGTCAAAAATGATTCCCACCACCTTGAACTCATGCACTGTGTCTCTCTCAATTTCACATCTCCCACAGCAATTAAGTGAGCTGGTCTTTTTCTAATTATGTCCGGTATGGACTGAATTGTGCACCTCCCCTCCCGAAAATTTATATATTGAAACTCTAACCCCCAATGTGACTGTATTTAAAAATGAGCCTTTAAAGAGGTAATTAAGGTTAAATGATGTCCTAAGCTTGGTGCTCCGATTCCATAGAATGGTGACCTAATTAAAAAAAAAAAAAGAAAAAAAGAGATCAAAGATACACCAGATTTCTCTCTCTCTCTTTCTCTCTTTCTCTCTTTCTCTCTCTCTCTCCTCTCTCATCCCTGTCTCTTCACATGCACGGAGATAAAATTATGTGAAGACATAGTGAAAAGGCAGTCATCTGCAAGGCAAAAACATGACCCTCACCAGAAATGTACCCTGCTGGCACCTTGATCTTGGACTTCCAGCCTCCATATCTGTGAGCAAATAAATGTGGTGTATTTGCAACAAGCCTATGGCATTCTTTTAGAGCAATGCAGCTAACAAAACATCTTTATCCGAGCCACTGTTTTCATAAAAGCCAGAATATTTTTGAAAAACATAAACTAAAACAGGTTGTTCATACATCTCTTGCTTTTAAAATCACATGTAGAATATAATCACGTGTAGACTATTCATATGAATGTTATTATCACATGTTGAATATCAGCTAAGTCTTGAATTTGGCCCCCAACATATTACAAAAGCTAACTTCCAATTGTTTATTCAACCTTAATTTATTTGAGTATTCTGTGCCCATGGCAAGCATACTGCTTTCACCAGAGTTCTTCAATTTTTGTCTCTGTTGCCTGGAATATTGAGTCTCTGAGGAGTTTCAGGAAAAGTTTGCTCGCTTGATGACAGACATTCTGCAAAAACATATCTAGTGGACTTCTCTGAGATAGAGAGAAGTTCTTACTTTAGGTCACATGGTACTTCCTTTTATTGAATATCTTTCTAGTTTATTGTAATTTCTATCATATTACTTGCTATAGGCTGGATGTTTGTGCCTTCCCAACATTAGCATGTTGCAATTCTCACCTCCCAAGGTGACAGTGTTAGGAAGCAGAGCCTTTGAGAGGTAATGAGGTCATGAGGGTGAAGCCCTTATGAATGGGATTAGTGGCCTTACAAAAGAGGTCCCAGAAAGCTGCCTCACCCCTCCTACCATGTGAGGACATAGAGAGAAGGTACCATCTATGAACCAGACAGGCTTCTCTCACTTAGCAATATGCATATCAGAGTCATCCATTTCTTTGAACAGCTTCATATATGACCTTCTTCTGTTGCTGAATAGTGTTCCATTGCATGGATGTACCTCAGCTTGGTTATTCACTCACCTTTTGAAGGTATGTCCTGATTCCTTAAAGTTTTTGGCCATTGGGATGAGAATGTAGAAACATAATCACACGTTGGTTTTTGTTTACAAAGCAGTTGTCTATATACCTATGAGTGCAATTGTTGGCTTTTATGGAGACCACGGGTAGCTTTGGGAAAGATTGTCAAATTGTTTCCTAAAGTTGCTATACCATTAGGCATTCAATCAGCAGTAAATGGGAGCTCTGGTTGCAATTTCTATTCCATTTAAAATAAACATTTTAGCCATTTTAGGAGGTATGTAGTGTTATTATTAAGATACCTAGTGGATGTCTACAAACCAAGAAGCAGGTCCTCATCAAACACAGAATCTGCTACACCTTGATTATGGACTTCTAGCCTACAGAACTGTGAGCAATAAATGCCATTGTTTAAAATCCACACACTCTATAGTTTTGTGTTAAAACAGCCTGACATAGCTAAGACTGTAATCATCACTGTTTTATTGCATTCAACATTTGGGTGTGTATTTATTCATTTTCCCTCTTTTTCTGTATTTAGGGTCAGGAGAAAGGATAGGAGACAAGAGGAGATGGAAAGCGGCACATTGCAAAGGCTCATATGATGTTTCTGGTCATGGCTTTGCAAAAAGCCTTGAAGCCAGATGATGAGTGGGTCTCTAGATGCGTGGTGCCTAAAAACAGAAGAGAAGCGCCGTATTTGTTTCCAATTGCAGCTGCCACATATCATTAAATGTATGCTGTGCACCTCGAAGATGGGAAGGAAAAGAAATTACCCCAAAATCAGCAAGATGCAGATATTCATCCTCCATCTTGGAAGAAAGGCTTCCTGCTTCCCAACTCTTCCTCATTAAGAGGAAATGACTCAGCCTTCCTGACAGTGCTTCCCCAATTATCTACTAAAGTTTCTATAAAGATGAAGTCCAGGCCGGGCGCAGTGGCTCACATCTGTAATCCCAGCACTTTGGGAGGCCGAGACTGGTGGATCACGAGGTTAGGAGATTGAGACCATCCTGTCTAACATGGTGAAACCCCGTCTGTACTAAAAATATAAAAAATAAGCCAGGCTTGTTGGTGGGCGCCTGTAGTTCCAGCTACTCGGGAGGCTGAGGCAGGAGAATGGCATGAACCCGGGAGGCAGAGCTTGCAGTGAGCCGAGATCGCGCCACTGCACTCCAGCCTGGGCCACAGAGCGAGACTCTGTCTCAAAAACAAACAAACAAAAACAAAACAAAACAAAAAAAAGATGAAGTCCAACTTCCCTGTTTGCAAAATAATGACAACAAAGCACCAAAATGAAGAACATCCAAAACTAATACTTGGGTCAGTCCACTGGACATACAAGAAGGTTTTCCAATAACAACCAGGCTACACAAGATGACGGAGAATTACCGTTTGGGGCAACTCACATACTCTCTATAATAGCCGTCCCCAACTCCCCAGCGACAGATCAGTACTGGTTCTTGGGCTGTTAGTAACTGGGCCAGAGAGTGGGTGAGCAATGGATCTTTATCTATATTTACAGCTGCTACTCATCACTTATATTACCACCTCAACTCTACCTTCTGTCAGATCAGTGATGGCATTAATTCTCATAGGAGTACAAAACATATTGTGGAATGCACATGCAAGGGATCTAGGTTGCATGCTCCTTATGAGAATCTAAGGCCTGATGATCTGTCACTGTCTCCCATCATTCCCAGATGGGACTATCTAGTTTCAGGAAAGCAAGCTCAGGGCTCCCATTTATTCTAGATGATGGTGAGTTGTATAATTATTTCATTATATATTGCAATGTAATAATGATAGAAATAAAGTGCACAACACATGTAATGTACTTAAATCATTGTGAAACCATCCTCCCCCACTGCCTCAGTCCATAAAAAATTGTCTTTCAGAAAATTGGTCCCTGGTGCCAAACAAATTGGGCACCACTGCCCTATAAGACCATCAGCTCCGTAACAGTAGACGTATGTGTGAGTGCCTGAATGGGTGAACCACCTCCTACAAACATATAACACTAACTATGTGTTCCTTTATTTAATTGGTCCTATATTAGTTTCCTACAACTGTTCTTAAAAATGACCACAAACTTAGTGTTAAAAGCAACATAAATTTATTAACCACACTTCTGAAGACCAGAAGTCAAAGTGGATTTTGCTGGACTGAATCAAGGTGTGAGGTGATTGTGTTCCTTCTGAACACTCTATGGAAGAATCTAACTCCCCAAATTTCCAAGTTTCTATTTTTCTATTTTTTGTTTGTTTGTTTGTTTTTGAGACATGGTATTCTTCTGTCACCTGGGCTGGAGTGCAATGGCATGATCACAGCTTACACTGCAGCATCAAACTCCTGGGCTCAGCCACTCAATTACTTGGGACTACAGGTGTGCTTGACCATTTTTTTAATTTTTCATAGAGAAACAGTTTCATTATGTTGCCCAGGGTGGTCTCAAACTCCTGAGCTCAAGCAGTCTTCCCACCTTGGCCTCCCAAGGTGCTGGGATTACAAATGTAATCCTCTGTGCCTAGCCCCCAAGTTTCTAGATGCTGCCCATATTCCTTGGCTTGTGGCCTCTTTTCAGTGAACAATAGCATCACTCCAATCTCTGCTTCTAGTTTTTCCTTATAAATCCCTTGATTACACTGCACCAATGTGGGTCATCCAGGATCATCTCCACACTTTTAGGTTATATCTGCAAAGTCCCCTTTGCCCTTTCATGTAGCATATCCACAGGCACCAAGGATTATGACTTGGGCATATTTGTGACAAGGTGTATTTTGCTACACCAAGCTCTAGATTTCATTTTAGATTCTGGACAGCTGCAGAGCCTTAGAAAGGAAAATTGTGAACCCATGTAAGTGTTCTCTTCAGAAAAAAAGGAATCATTGGTAAGAATCAGGATGACTACATAAACACATTTCATGTCCAACACACCCACTGCCCCAAGAATGGAGAGTGAGAACATGGTCTCATTCACTGTGGTCACTCTTTTACTTATACTTCTGGTCATTACTAGTAGGTATTCAATAATTAAGTAAAGCCCAAATAAATAAAATAGTAGTCAAAGCGTCTAAAACATGCTGATTCAGAAGGTAGACTGGTACCTAATTCTTGCAAATAATTTCCCCAAAATTGAATAAGAAAAAGAGGTAGTTATTTGCCGTGGTAAAAAGAGCAATAGTTTTTGTTTTGTTTTATTTATTTATTTTGAGACAGGGTCTTGCTCTGATACCCAGGCTTGAGTGTAGAAATACAATCCTAGATTACTGCAGCATCAAACTCCTGGGCTCGAGCTACCCCAACACCTTAGTCTCTTAAGTGACTGGGACTACAGGTATGCACTACTATGCCTGGGTACTTTTGCTTTTTGTAAAGATGAGGTTTCACTATATTGCCCAATCTAGTCTTGAATGCCTGGCCTCAAGTGATCATCCTACACCAGCCCCGCAAACTGCTGGGATTACAGATGTTAGCCACTGTACCCTGCCCCATATATTTTTCTAATTTTATATATTTATTTTTAATTTTTTTTAAAAAAACATAAACTACACATATTTATTCAAAAATATGACTGCAAAAGCAAAAGTAACAAATTGTGCATTAACTGATTTGTATGAAGAATCAAAAAAAGTCAAATGTACAGAAGCAGAGAGGAGAATAAATTTCAGTTCTGCAGGATGACGCTGGTTAATAACATTGTTGATGTCTGTTGTGAGACCTTAGTTTTTGTCTTCTTAGTTTAAAATAATTTAAACAAGAGACACATAGTAAAGGAGATACACCGTAGAATAATTTATTGCGAATTAAAAAGAATATTTTGAAAATTAAGTGTAGAATAGACAGGTAATACACACTGAGAGAGAGAGGATTCAGGTGGGCTGCTTTTAAGGATGAGACAGTATTGATTATTGCTGGAGAAACTCCCTTTATGGAATCTTATATAATGATTCATAAGGTTGTGGGAGAGGTGTTGCCAGTAAGCATTTTCTGGGTGGTCCTTCGGGCACAAATGCATGGTAGCTGTACTTGCTTGTTCATGGGTCGCAGGTCTCATTAACATCTTATATCTCCACCCAGGGGTGTGTATTTTACTATTACAATGAGCCAAGGGTCATCATTCCCAGATGGGACTATCTACTCTGATGACAGGTAATATCAAAGTGGACATTCTCTCTGCAGGGTGAAGTCCCTACTGAAGATAGCTTTGCTTGAATGAGCTCAATTACAATACCAATGCTGAGACTGATTGTGTTGATTGTATGATCCCCATGGTTGCTACATCTCCAGGACATGGTCACTTTCTTAACTACCTATCCTGCCTAAACACAATATTACATATTTGAAGTTTGCTAAGAGAATAGATGTTCTCACCACACACACATGCACACATGTGCACACACACATAAACACACACACACACTAAGTATGTGAGGTAGCAGACATGTTAATTAGCTTGATGCTGGTAATCATGTCACAATGTTCACATATATCAAAACATAGCATGGTATACTGTAAGAAGATGTGTAATGGTTAATATTGAGTGTCAACTTGACTTTTTTGAATGATGCAAAGTAGTGTTCCTGGGTGTGTCTCTGAGAGTGTTCCCAAAGGAGATTAACATTTGAGTCAGTGGACTAGGAAAGGGAGACCCACCTTCAACCTGGGTGGGCACCATCACATCAGCTGCCCATGTGGCTAGGATAAAAACAGGCAGAGGAATGTGGAAGGACTAGAATGGCTGAGTCTTCCAGCCTACATCTTTCTCTCATGCTGGGTGCTTCCTGCCCTAAAGCATTGGACTCCAAATTGTTCAGCTCTTGGACTCTTGTACATTCAACCACAGATTAAAGGTTGCACTGTCAGCTTCTCTACTTTTGACGTTTAGGGACTGAGACTGGCTTCCTTGCTCCTCAGCTTGCAGACAGCCTATTGTGGGAGTTCATCTTGTAAAGTCTTCATCACGTGAGTCAATACCCCTTAACAAAGTCCCTCTTACATACACATCTATCCTATTAGTTATTTTCCTCTGCAGAACCATGACTAATACAATATGCAATTCCTATTTTTATTTACACTTCAATAAATCTAAAAATGTCAAAAATAAAAAAGGCAAAACACTGACCAGTAGCATTATATCTCTCCACCCCCAAAAGCCAGAACTAAGGTAGCTAAAGTCATTCATAAGCACTAAAGTGAAGGAAGTTGTGCCTATAAACTACACACAAGCATCATCCATTCCCAAGAAATTGAAACAACTGAAGCCAATGGGAACATGTGTTAAGCGGGACTGATACGGACTGAATATCTGTCTGCCTCCAAATCCCTGTCTCAAAATTTTCAGCCACAAGGTGGCGGCAATAGGGACTGGGGGTTTCTAGGAGATAAGATGATGAGGGTGGAGCCTCATGAATGGGATGAGTGTTCTTGTAAAATGGATGTTAGAAAGCTTCCTTGCCCCTTGTACCATATGAGGAGAGAGCAAGAAGGTGCCATCTATGAACCAGGAAGCAGGTCCCCACCAGCGACTGAATCTTTCTCACACTGACCCTGGACTTCTAGCCTCCAGAACTGTAAGCAATAGAGTTTTACTGTTTTTTTTTTTTTTTTTTTTTTTTTGAGACGGAGTCTCGCTCTGTCGCCCAGGCTGGAGGGCAGTGGCGCGATCTCGGCTCACTGCAAGCTCCGCCTCCCGGGTTCACGCCATTCTCCTGCCTCAGCCTCCCGAGTAGCTGGGACTACAGGCGCCCGCTACCACGCCCGGCTAATTTTTTGTATTTTTAGTAGAGACGGGGTTTCACCGTGTTAGCCAGGATGGTCTCGATCTCCTGACCTCGTGATCTGCCCGCCTCCGCCTCCCAAAGTGCTGGGATTACAGGCGAGTTTTACTGTTTATAATCCACTCAGTCTACGTCATTTTGTCATACTAGCCCCAAGAGACTTAGATAGGAATTTCAGTGCATGATTGTGTATTCAAATTTTTAGTTTAATTATCTTTGTAAACCTGTTGTGTTTACTGAAACTGCAGCATGATGGAGCACGTTTTCTTATTTGAGAAACATGGTTTCTAACATTTCTCTGTGAAGAATTTAGCCAAAGGATTGAGATGTTTCTTTTAATTTTTAAAATTTCTTCTGTTTACAACAGTAGTTGTTATCTCATTACATTTTATCTTTGTATGAAAATATTATAGTAACAAAATGGAATGCTTGAAAGAAAAATGTCTGATAGAGTCTATAAAATATTATCTACTTTTAATATTTCTGCACTGACTAAATGAAAATGATGGAAGATTAATGTGGTCAAAAACATTTGCGGATAAATTGTTCAATATATGAGTGTGCTCTAAATAAAGTCCTTTCTCTATCAAAAATATTCTTGGTCACAGAGGATATACAATTCAAAGGAAATCAAAATAACTATACCTGCAGTTCTGTTGTGTTCAATTGCTCTACCTGGATTGGTAATGATATTGAGCATCTTTCCTTGGGATACTTTTTGTTTTGATGTAAACATTTTTAATTTGTTAAATCTCCAATAAAACCCAGGCCAGTGTCTGGGTCTCGAAGGTGGGACTAGAAAATAACAGTGAATATGTTCTTTTGGGGTGGCTATAGGCTCTTGTCCCCCAAACGTTTGCTAAAAATCACTGGCATGAGGTAGATTGATTAATAGGAGACAGGACATACAAATTTCTTTAATGTGTCTACATGGGTGCCTTCAGAATGGAGATCCCAAACCCCACTGAGGGCGAGAAGCTTAAATACAGTCTTGAAAGAATTAGGACTTGGATCCTGGTAGAACAGTGTATTAGTCTTTCCTTACGCTTCTAATAAAGACGTACCTGAGACTGGGTAATTATAAAGGTAAAACATTTAATGCACTCACAGTTCCACATGGCTGGGGAGGCCTCACAATCATGGTGAAAGGTGAAAGGTACGTCTCACATGGCAGTAGGCAAAGAGAATGAGAACCAACCAAAAGGGGTTACTCCTTATAAAACAATTATATATTGTGAGACTTTTTCACTACTGCAAGAAAAATATGGGGGAAACTGCCCGCATGATTCAATTATGTGCCACTGGTCCCTCCCACATCATGTGTGAATTATCGGAGCTACTAATCAAGATAAGATTTGGGTGGGGACACAGCCAAACTATATCAAAGGAGTTATGAGAAAGGGAGAAAAGGAATTCTGTGGAGTGGAAATATGATTGTTAGGGAGAATAATTGAATATATTGAATATGGAACAGAGATTAACTTAACTGGGTAACTTAATTTAATTGATCTTTGGAAATAGTCATTATAAAAAGGTCTCCTCAGGTGTGGCCACACCTTGATTTTGTTTTCTTCAGTAAATAATGAGGTAGTAGAGAAGTGGAGAAAGAACAACTGTTATCTTTGATGGCTCTGAACCTTAGGCAGACAAAGAAACTTCAGCTTCTTTGGGAGAGACAGCGAGAGGTGTGGGGAGGGTAAGAGAGATCTTGAAGCTTCTTAGCTTGAGCACATCAAAACACCATATTTTGGAGTATAAGTTTCTAAGCTCCAAAATTTTCAATAATAATGTTTGGGAAGAAGCCCATTTATAAAATAATCCTGGGAATCCAGAAGATAGACTTGAGAATATCAAGTATAGAATAGAGGTTTGAGCTCCAACTTTATTTGGAATTATTTTCATCATGAGTTTATGTAAAAGCAAGATGATTTATGCTAACGTTCATTGATTAACTCATTAAAAAAATCCTGAACATAGGGTAATGAAATATCCATTAAACACTGCATTCCAGACTAAAGCATGTTATTTGGGGGAGATGTTTAATAATCTGTAAATACAAACAAATATGTTTCACATGAACTTTCATACATAAAAATGAATGCATAAAGTATTTATAATCAACCCACTATAATTCCCCAATTGTGGGCAATAAACAATAGAAGGAGTGTGTCTCATGAAGTGCATGGGGCAGTTCATTGTGATTTAATGGTTGACATTTGAGTGATGGGACATCCCCTCAGAGGTATATAATAATAAACAAGAGTGAAAACATAGATATGAAGCACAACCATAGTTTAGGGATAAGCTCCAATTAGGTATTTCTAGAGACTCAAACCATTGATATAATCTGTTTTGGAAATGTTTCTCTATCAACTGTTGGATACAGAAAGAGAAACCCAAGATCAAATGGCATTCCACTTAGTAAGTGGATATTGCAATGAATTTATACCTCAGAACTTCTGAAAGTGTTTGCAGTATCTGGGAGTCCAAAATCAAAACAACACAAACAAACTGTAAGAAAAATAACTGCAAGAATTGTGCATTTGAATAGGTGCGGGAGTGGAAAATTAATATATTTAACCAAATGTGTCTGATTTTCTTGAGCTATCTTTTGCTTTCAAATATCAGCAGTGCTGATGACTGTCAGCTTTACTGAGGTCACCATTACAATGAGAAACTACATTTCTCATGCTGACTCAATGTGGAGTTGATGTTCACACCATCATCTCTACAGGGCAGGGAACCTTAGGGTTATTCATGTGTGCATATAAGAGAGAAACAGCAAAGAACCTGTATTGGTCCATTGTCACACTGCTATAAAGAACTACCCTACCTAAGACTGGATAATTTATGAAGAAAAAAGATTTAATTGACTCAAAGTTCCACATGACTAGGGAGGCCTAAGAAAACTTACAGTCATGGCAAAAGGCAAAGTGGAAGCAAGACACATCTTACATGATGACAGGAGTGACAGAAAGACCAAAAGGGCAAGTGACACTTTTAAAGTGTCAGATATTATGAGAACTCACTCATTTTCATGAGAATAGGATGAGGGAAACCACGTCCATGATCCAATTGCTTCCCACATCATTCCTTCCTGGATACATGGGGATTATAATTCAAGATGAGATTTGAGTCAGGACACAGAGTCAAACCATACCAGAAGGGGTTTCTCAAAATGAAAAACTAAACTACATTTCTGAAATAATGAGTTCCAATCCCACATTCTCTATTGCATTTCTATTCAATTCATTCCCTGAAGGTCCCTGATTCCTGTAAGCCATGCCAGGTAGGGCTAGTCTATACATCTATCTAAAAGGTGAAATTCTTTAATGTGAAATTCTGGTTATTCATGGCAGTAGTTCCAGGGTGATCTGATCTTTGAGAACAGCATAACCTATATTTAAATATCTAAAAGAGTAAGTAAAAAGTCAAATCAATACAATTTACTACTTGCAACAGTAGAATAATATAATAAACATTACAGATATAATCTATTATAAAAGTAATTCCTAACATTACTTTATTTTATTTTTAATTGACAATAATTGTACATACTTATGGGGCACAATATGATATGTTCACATATGTTTACACTGTAGAATGATTGCATTAAGCTAATTCACAAATCCCTACCTCACTTCCTTTTCATTTTCTTAATGAATTTCATTGTAGAAGGTGGAATTTTCCACAGCATACATAATTCGGGTCTCATTAAGAAAGCGTGTATTTATATGCACAAACTTGTCTTAGCATCTATCTAACTTAACTGGTGTGGTAGGTCAAATTGGGCATGTTTGTCATGATGATAAAGTGGTATGCAGACCTGGTCAGGACAGAAGGCAATCTGTATATTGCTAGTTCAGAGACCATATTTTGAGAAAGCCTGGCTTAAGAAATAGGAAAAGCAAATTATTGAAAAATTTGTAAAGTGGTAAGACTGTCATTTGGTAAAATTAATGCATTAATTTGTCCCCAAGATTATTGGATATAACTGACTGCTGTAGTTGGGTAATTTCTTAATGACTACAAAGTGAAAACAACATTTTTACACTTGATATTGCTTCATTTCAGGCAATATCATTATTGAACCCATCAAACATTTTAAATAATAACAGTTCAGTATGACCTCTGAAATATGATAAAAATAACAATTTGTGTTGACTCTTACAGAAAATGTTCTTTGCTGAAAACACATTTAACAACTCTGTGTAACTATTCTTATAAAATCAAGCAGTATTAAATATGTTCTTTATGCAAAATATGTTATGACAAAAAGCATTATTCAGCATCCATTATAAAGGAAGTTTTTGAAAACTAAATGGAAACACTTATAATCAAAGCAGGGTAGCTAGGCAAATAGACAGCCATGCCTGTATAACAGAAAAATGGAAGTGGTAATTAAGGCAAAGAGAAAAACTCTGAAACAAATGACAGCAGTTTTGTACAAGGATGTCCTAATTCAAAGTTTTTCTCAATAGTTTACCATAATGTTATTCTAAATATTGTATGGATGCTTGTTGCTTTAAATAAATTTTCAGAAGAGAATTTCACAGCATAATTAATCCTTTCATTATGTCTGCACTGAAAATTAAGCTAAAATCATTGCCACAAATTTATAAAAATGCAAGGAAATTAAAATAGTTTTCTAAATGTAGAATACACACACAGTAGACCTTCTCACTTCAAAAAAAGTCTTCTGTTTAAAATTAAAATTTTGCCCTACAGAATGAAGCTGTTCTTTGATTTCTTTGTCCTCTTTCATGATAATTACCTCTACTTTTACTTTAATATCCTGGGAAGGATATTAAATACCATTTGTAAATAACATTTTTCAAGCATTTCTTAATAAACTATTCTCTTTTAATTATGCAATGACAATGGCATGTGTATGCATGTATTTATAAACGTAAAATGTAAATACCAACACCTCACCAAGGCAAGTAATAAGCAGATCTATTTTTTTTCTTTCCAGCACTGTGTTCCCTTAACATAGCACTAAACATATTTTCAAGAAAATTATTTAAGAAATTTCTGTAAATACACTGCCATCTTCCTATGATTGCATGAGATATTTCCTCAGCCATATATGTTACACCTACTACAGTGAACATAAGCACTTAGGCTAGCTTACCTTAACAGAACTCTGACATTAGCCTACAGTTGGACAAAAATCACCTAACACAAAGCCTATTTCATCAGAAAGTGTTGAATATCTTACGCAAAAAAAAAAAAAAAAATTTGAAATACAGGTTGTCACTGGGCAGAGTAGAAATGTATGAGTAGCATCTGTTTAGTTTTGGGGGGATGCCTTAGGATCATGATATTTCACTCTAAAAAAGCAAATATCACATAAAATATTTTAACATTTCAGAAATCTGTGGAGTCAATTGTGCTTTTCAAAAGGATGGTGGACTCTTCTCAGCAGTAGATTACAGAAGTGCTAATCTCTACAACAAGATGCAGGACAGTTCTGAGCTTAGAATTGTCCCTTGACTTCACACTTTTCACAGATTTCCCTAGACGTATACATAGGTGAAAAATCTGTTTATAACTATTCAAGTATGGAAGCTAAACCCATTTCACTGATGATGATGAATAATGTTTTGCATGCTTCTCATACACACTGAATTTTCAAGGAACACAATTATGGAACTGTAAAAAAAAATGTTTTGTTCTATTAAATTCGTTTCTAAGTGAATAATTCTTTCCAGATAAAATAATAGCAAAGTTCATGTAAGTTGCAAGGAAATTCTATTTGAAATAATGACTGTTTCTATACTATTAACATTCTCACACAAGTGGTCATGTGTTCTTGATTACTGTGTAAAATCTCCTTTGAATTCTGCTCCCCAGTGAAAACATTGTCTGTCTTTCAAATCTAATTATGTTGGTAGGTAAAGGTGAATGTTCATTTGTGATTTCCTGTCACTAATTTTATTTTCCCTTAGCATGGGAAAGCAATCAGGGAGATACTTCCTTCACTGAAGAGGATTATTTAAAAAACAAACAAACAACAACAACAACAACAACAAAAACACAAAAAACGTAGATCCTTGAGAATAATGAGACTTTAATTCAATTTTTGTTTTATTTGTCCTCTACATGCACTGCTACAATGTGAAAATGCCAACTGCATCTATTTTCCATTACTTCTATTAAGCTTTACTATTCTGGAAATTTAAATGGTATAAACACTTTATAATCAATGATTATATGGTTTTACATCCTACAAAAACAGAGAGAGACAGAGAGAGAGAGAGAATAATGCAATTTGGGATACTCAAATTTCCACAGTTTACACCTCCTTTAAAATCTCACTGGCTAGAGTAAGAAGCAACACAAAAAGATTTTTGAACACATGGCAAGAACTTGACCCAAGAGATGAATATACTATATTTTTTCATGCAGTTTCCAGAAGGCTATTATCTGAAGAGGTGCCTTAAAGCAACCTGTCATTTATGAATTGCTTCAAATATATAATTCCAAAAATATTGAATGTCCTTATGAAAGAGTTTCCCTGACCAGACTTAGCTAGGGTCAGAGTAGTTCCAAACTTTAAATCACCATAAGTACCTATCTTAAACAAATTGCAATAAAATGGCACTGAAAGAAGAATTCCTTTAAAATAGTTACAGAATCTTCCTGTAAAAGTATAAAAACTGAAAAAGAACATAAGAGAGATAGGAGAGAAGGATAGTTTTGTCTGAAAAAATGGAGAATGAGAGTGATTTAAGCTCCAAGCAGCAAAGCCATGTTTTACCATGCTTTACCTTCCCCTGGCCTTTCACCTAATTAATGCATGAGAAAGAAATACAGAGATGATTTTCACACAAACTGCCAAACAGCCACAGTTCTAAAATGTAGAACACCTTGGAAAATTTCTTCATTGGCCACATCTCCAATCATTGAGGCTGACCTTTGCAGTTTAGCAGAGGGTCTTTAAGAGAACAAGAAACATGAATAAACTGGAAAACATTGGGACATTATTCCTAGTGAAATAAGCCAAGCCCTGCGATCTCACCTGTTCGTGGAATCTAAAAACAGAAATAAAACTCACAGAAGCAGAAAATAGAATGGTGGTTATGGAGCTGGAGCAGGGGAGATGATGTGTAGATATTGGATAAAGGAAACAAAGTTATCAAGGATGTCGGTTAAATGAAACAAAGTTATCAAGGTTATTAGTAAAAGGATACAGAGTTATCAAGAGTATTGGTTAAAAAAACAGAGTTATCAAGGATATTGGTTAAAGGACACAAAGTTATTAAAGATACTGGTTAAAGGAAACAAAGTTATCAGGCATAATGGTTAAATAATGCAAAGTAAGGCTACTGGATAAATGGCAGGAAGTTAGGGTGAATAATTTCTGAAGATCTATTGTACAGTATGATGACTATAGTTAATAATTATGTATTGTATTCTTAAAAATTGCTAGGAGTAGATTTTAAGTGTCCCCACCAAAAACCATGATAACTCTGTGAGGAGATGGCTATGCTAATTAGCTTGATTTAATAATTTCACAATGTACACACATATCAAAGAACTGTGATATACTCCACAAGTAAATGCATTTTTTTGTCAACTAAAATATTTAAAAGAAAAATTTATCATATTAAAATTCCAAGAAACAGCACAATTATATAAAGACAGGTCAGAACATTAAATGTAATGGTGTGGTGGCTCATGCCTTAATACCAGCAGTTTGGGGGGCCGAGGTGTGTGGATCACCTGAGGTCAGAAGCTTAAGGCCAACCTGGGCAACATGGTGAAACAACATCTCTACTAAAAATACAAAAATTACATAGGTGTGATGGCAGACCCCTGTAATCACAGCTACTTGGGAGGCTGAGGCAGAAGAATCGCTTGAACCTGGGAGGTAGAGCTTGCAGTGAGCCGAGATCATTTCACTGCACTCCAGCCTCGGTGACAGAGCAAGACTCCATCTCAAAAATAAATAAATAAATAAATAAATGTCAGAATATTAAATGTGGCCAGGTGTGGTGGCTCATGCCTGTAATCCCAGGACTTTGGGAGGCCGAGGTGGGAAGATCACTTGAGGCCAGGAGTTTGAACCACCCTGGGGTGTGTGGTGAAACCCCATCTCTACCAAAATACAAAAATGAGCTAGGCATGGTGGTGGGCACCTGTAGTCCCAGATACTTATGAGGCTAAGGCAGGAGAATCAATTGATCCTGGGAAGCAGAGGTTGCAGTGAGCTGAGATCATGCCACTGTTGGAATGATTTGAGGCCTATAGTGGAAAAGGAAATATCTTTCCTTTTCCAGCCTGGGCAACAGAGTGAGACTCTCTCTCAAAAACAAACAAACAAAACACTAAATGCTGTGGAATAAATCATTCAGTAGAGATGGATATCAAAAAAAATTGTCTAGTGCCAAAGTAAGGAAGTGGGAAATGGGGGATGGTAAAACAGATAAAATATATTGTCAGTATGAATTATGCAACCATTTTTTCGTGAAAGGAGTGTGCATAAAGATGAATGTGAATGGTCCTCAGGGTACAGAGTTGTTTTATGAAGGTAGAATTCACGGTAGAGAATTTATTTATATTATCTTCTAAAAGTATCCACTCTTGGTAACTTGTTTTTACTGTTTATTTTTGTCCATTCGTTTTCACATAATATGCCCCTGGAGGAAAGAGTGTAGAAGTGTTAGCTGGAGTAAGGAGTGAAGGTAAATTTAAAGTCATTCCCTAATTTCGTAACAAGAAAGGAGCTGTAAAGGAAAGAGGGTAGGATTTTGACACAGGTACACCTCTTGCATCGCTTTGTTGAGCTAAATCTGCAGAAAAGAAAAAAAAAAAAAGGAAAACAATAATTACCTACATGTGACATTTGTAAGAACCAGGTGGATTATATAACAGTCCCTGATATATTACAAGTGTTCAGTGTGTTATTACGACTATAATGATGGCTAGACCAACAGGTATAGTGGACTTCTTTAAAGTTCAATATGCAGGAGGATCAAAGTGTGTGAGAACTTGACTTACAAGAAATTCACAATCTTTAAAAAGGTATCTATTACTTGAATATGTTTCCAGGCCCTGCATCCATCACAATTCCTTCCATTAATTAGAAGGCTTTGCATTAAAAGGAAAATGTACCTTTCCTTGGTGCCACTCTAAATATGAAAAATAAATCTGAACAAGAGACAAGAGCATTCCCACCACAACAATTGCCTGAACACTTGCCCAGAGACATTCAAAATTATGAAACTCAATAATTAGCACTGAAATCAAAGAAAATTTGGATCATCTCTACCAGTAGGAAAAGTATGTCTGCTCTCTGCACTAACCCGAAATTCCTACTTCACTCAATAGGTCCCACTTTTAAAGGCCACCTGTCAGGACTTGGTCAAATGTATTAAACAGAAAGTTTTCCCCTGAAATAATCAGACAACTTGCATTAGCAATGTATCCATGACTAATCCTTAAACAAGGAACGCTGAGAATCGTCTGTTGCATTGACTATAAGTACCCTGTATGTTGTTTTGGTCAGTTCACTTGCCGGATAAACCAAGAGAGTAATTGATTAGTTTGTACAAACCAATATGTGATCTATTGTCGAGAAGGAAACACTTTTCTTATAGCTTACTGACTTCTTGATGTAATTTAGAAATGTTTATGTTAAAGTAAACATTCTGCAACCATTTTAAAGCAATTCTACTTTCAGTGCTATTTTATTACAGTTTGCTTAAGATGAGTACATATGGTGATTTAAAACCTGGAACTACTCTGACTTTAACCAAATCTGCTCAGAGAAACTCTTTCATAATTTCTTATATAGAACGTTTTGTTTGCTCAAGGTTTGTATGCATCATGCGTTATTCTAGTTGCTGGCAATTCTTCTTAATTCTTAGTAATATTATTCTGCTTTTTCAATCTGAACTGATTTTTCTTTCGCATGTGATCTTTCATCCTAATATTTTCCTCCCTGTTTCTTGAGTTTTGAAAGAAACATTAGAAAATGTGCAAAGTTTTATGTTAGGAAGAAGTGAGACACATACAAAAACCTGCATAGTGTGCAGAATAAGAATGACAGATCTAAAACAACATGGAAATATTTTGCTCTTTGACCATATAAGATAATAGACACTGGATCTACCACGTCTAAACAGAAAGCTTCCAAGTGCTGAAAAATGACTAAGTGATCACCGTGTTTGGAAGTATGGCAACAATATTGAAGAGGTGAAAACTTTCAGAGTAGGGTGTTAATCAACATGGTACCCTGAGTGGAAAATTAATGTTGTTGGTAGCAATATTTACCAATTATCTACCATGTATTAGAGATTGAATCACTGCAATCATATGATGCGCGGATTAGAGGTTGTGTTAATAAATGAAAAGAACCTGAAAATTTAGCTCCTAAACCCATAGGATTTTCACAGAATAATTATTATTTTCACAGATTATTACTGAGTGCTATTGGAAATTCTCCTAAATTCTTAATTTTTTACTTCTCAATAATAATTATCCTCCTTTTACAATCTGAAAGGATTTTTACTTTACAGTCTGTTATTCCAAAGTTTGCCTTCACTGTTTCCTGAATTGAATCAATTATGTTTTAGAATCTGGGTTTCATTTACGTGATGTTTTGTTTTTTCCTGTACAGTATTCTGTGAAAATCTCATGTGTTTAGGAGCCAAATTTTCAGATTATTTCCAATTCTAAGAGAAACCTGAGTTATCCAGCAAGACACATGACTGAAGTGGGTATCAGCACCATTTTGCATTGCCTTCTGGAAAGACTCTAGCCACCCCACCCCCCTTTTTATTTATCTCAACTCTTTATTGATTTGTGCCTCACCCCCTGAGCTTATTTCAGATTTATTAAATAACTAAGAAGTTCAATTAATAAAGCAGTTCTACTTGGCTCATCATAGGTTCCTGGGGAGGTGTTCTCTGTGTGTGTGTGTGTGTGTGTGTGTGTGTGTGTGTGTGTGTGTTTAACTTAACAATTTTGCATTATCAAGTGTGGCTGGCTCACAAGACACTACTCTAAGTCGAAAATACAGAGCTTCCATCAGTTGTGGAATCAGCATTTTAATTAGCAGGCCTTCCACAGAGAATTGACAATTGATTTTCTTAGCTTCGGGAGCCAGTCAGTGAATAATTCTCCTAGGAAAATTCCTGTGCTAGAAGATCATATTAGGCATGTTTAAGAAATACTTTTAGAGGCCGGGCGCCGTGGCTCACGCCTGTAATCCCAGCACTTTGGGAGGCCGAGGCAGGCAGATCACGAGGTCGGGAGATGAAGACCTTCTCCATCTCTACCAAACAACAACAACAACAACAACAACAACAACAAACAGAAAAAAAAAAGAAAAGAAAAAATACAGAAAAAAAAATTAGCTTGGCGTGGTGGCGGGCGCCTGTATTCCCAGCTACGCTGGAGGCTGAGGCAGGAGAATGGAGTGAACCCGGTAGGCGGAGCTTGCAATGGGCCGAGATCATGCCACTGCACTCCTGCCAGGGATGCGGAGTAAGACTCCGTCTTAAAAAAGGAAAAAAAAAAAAAAAAAAAATCTTTTAAATACTCTCTTTAATTAACTTCTGAAGTCTTCCAATCAAGGTGTCATGATTAGTTGCATTTCAATTACTTTATAATAGGAAGAGGTTCACTGAAGATGCAAAAACACTCTGTGTCTCAAATACAAAGGCTGCTGTCTTAGAAACTCTTCAATGGGTATTTTCACACAGGTAACCTATGTCTAGTTTTCCAACATCAAACGCATCCCATTTCGGAGATGCAGCTGCACAGTACTTTTTTTATTTCCATTTTCCTGAATGCTGAATTAACAATTTGAATCACTACAATCTTATGATGAAATGATAATTTGAAGGAAGTATTTACTTTTAAAATCTAATGCTCAGACATCATGTGTCTCATTTCTGGCAATTACTTAGAAATATAGATGCACTTATGAGTAAAATATCCAGGAAATATTGTCTTGTTTTTTGAACACAAATATGGTGCTATATTGTATTGAAACAATAAAACTTTAAAGCATAAAAGTCTCTTAAAGATAATTTTACTCAATTACCTTATTTTAATGAAGAATAAGCTGATCTCTACTGCTCTTTGGAAATATGTCAAAGATCATATGGCAAGTAACTTTCACTGTCATTCAGAAATCATAACTGAAAACTCCTGACCTTCAATTTAGAACTTTGATATTCTGCCACTCGTATTTGGAGAAACAGGGAAAAGTGGGGGAGAGAAAGGTTGCATATGGTGAGAATTTTTTTTTTCTGTTTGTTGGAAAAAACAGGAGCAGACTGAGCCACACAAGGAGATTACTAAGATGATATGTTTTGCAAATCTGCATTCTGTTCCAGAATTAAATGATTAGATCATCACCAAAGCTTCTGTAATATTTGTGTTTCTTGTTTATGAACTGGTGATGTTTTATATGGAAACATCAACACCTGGTGTTATGTATTAGTTGTTCTTTTCACTTTAAATTACTTTTATTGCAAAATATAACACGCAAAAAGTATATAAACAAACACAAATAAAAATGACTTACACTTGAGACAGCTCCCTTTTAACATTAATTAATGTCAATAAATAAGTTTGATTCCTCAAAGGAAAGCACACCATTCCAGTTAAAGCCTTGATAAAATTACCTGTTTCTTCAATTTTGTCCTGTTACAAAAGAAAACAGACTTTTTTCACTTGTGTAAATATCTACACTGCCATAACTTAAAAATACTCACAGATTGTTTACAAATTCTGGAGAAAATCTCACTCATAGGCGGGAATTGAACAATGAGAACACATGGACACAGGAAGGGGAACATCACACTCTGGGGACTGTTGTGGGGTGGGGGAGGGGGGAGGGATAGCACTGGGAGTTATACCTAATGCTAAATGACTAGTTAATGGGTGCAGCACACCAGCATGGCACATGTATACATATGTAACTAACCTGCATATTGTGCACATGAACCCTAAAACTTAAAGTATAATAATAAAAAATAAGTAAATAAATAAATTAATTATTTAATTAATATTTTTCTACCAAAAAAAAAAAATTCTGGAGAAAATCAGGTAGAGAGAAACAAGTATCCGCCTAATTTTGTTCACAGGAGTTTACTAAATTGTTAAAAGCTGTCAATAGCTCAAAAGAAAAGTTTATTTGACTTTGAAGTGCAAAACAAAGGATTAGCAATATTTTAAGCAAAATGTCAAAAAGATTACTCTAGTTCCCTATTAGTTCAGTTCATGTAGTTAATTTCTGTCCTGCTTTTTATTAGAAACCTGCATTCAAGGGCACATTGTAGAGCTTTATACCTGATTATAAAACACCCTCTAAAGAGGACCAGAAGAAAACAACAATTGTTCCTGGATGACAAAAAGTTTTAGGGTAGCCATAAAGTTGCAATTGACAAGGATATTAGCTACCTTTGTGGCACACAATAATTTTAATATAACAATTCTAATTATTACCAATAATGTACACCAGATATATCAGAATTATAGGAGACTCCCATAACTTTGGAACATGTATCAATAGCATATTTCTACAAATGTTGCCCAAAGAAAGCCAAACACCGTTTTATATTTGACAATGCTTCCTGTGTAGTTTTATGTAAAATAAGCCAAATTTTACCTTATAATATAACCTTATATTTGTGTGTTATTAATGTTAAATTTATTTTTAAATAAAACCTTATACACACATTTACCAAATTTTAAGTTTGACCATCACATAAGATTTGTATAGGCTGTTTTTAACCTTTTATAATTTTTTTAAAGAGTGGGTTAGTGCTTTAAGAGAAACCTATTGTATTTTTATTTTAATGCTCAATTTACAAAAAAAAAAAAAAGCTAAATGATACCTATTAACTTTAGCCAATATGTTTACACACAGAATTTCCTTTACAATTAACCCTCTGAAACTTGCTTAAACCTTCAAAACAATTCTTTAACCTTTTAATCTACGTAAAAATCCACACTCTCATGTCTCCTTATAGTATTTTTACCAAAGTGTATGCAAACTGTTTTTTCAATAGTCTTACATACATGTTATACTGTTAACTTTTAGCAAACTTTACTTTTGTTGGTAGGTTTGAAATTTTAGTTATGTACTAGGTTCACTAGGTTTAGAGCCTAGGACATGGACCGAAGTGCATGTAAGTTCTGGCTTATTCCAGCATTTAACTGCATGTGTCCTAGGTCCTGCCTCATTGCATATATATGTTGACCATGTTTATGTCTTCTTCTGAAGAGTCCCTTCAAGTCCTTTGCCCACGTTTAAATTGAGATATACATTTTTTTGCTTGTTTGTTTTGCCGGTTTGTTTGTTTTAACCCCTCACAGGAGACACTGATGTTACTGGTTAACCAGGATACTATTAATAAAAAAGTTGAAAACTAATGCAAAATCAATCTATCTTATTAAATGATAAGACAGTCTCTCTCATGTGGGAAGCCTAGTGACTGGCAAGAAGTCCAACATGGTGCCTGAATTTCCAAAAATATTCTGTACTTTTTGGGACAGTGTTCATAAATTCTTCTTCTGTAGGATATCTATGGGATTTCATATTTATTAATGATGAATTTTCCCATAAGTATGGCTTATTTCTATAAAACATATTCTTTAAACAAAAGCTTTTTCTCAAATATTTAGAAGGAATTTTATTCATTTCAAAGTGAATGTCCTCAGCATTACAAAGTGATATGTCCTCTTGTATATTTATGTAACATTATACTATAGTAACATTGGTGGAATTGGTACTATCCAGTGTTGAATAATAATTGCATGCCTTGAAAAAATTTTGCAAAATGAATACTGCCCAACACTAAAACAAAACACTCAGTAATTCCAGATGGCTAAACAGAATCAAGATGTATTTCTCTGTTATTTTAGAATAACATATATTTTAGCTGTTAATTCAAAGAATGTGGCATCAAAATAAATGCCCATGCTTTTTAAACATGATTTTATCAACAAGAATAATTGACACTGTTTGTAGAATTCGTCTTCTCGTAAAATATCATGAAAATTTCTTTTAATGAAGCCATTAACCACAAATCTCTTTGTACATCTTATTTAGGAACTGCATGTGGATATGTTCATTCAGTAATATACTAGGCAGGGAACTTTAAAAAACCTCAGTTCACAATCATTTCATCCACTAAAAGCCTAATAATCAGAAAAATGGCTGGGTAAGTTTTTCTTTGCATATATTACTTTTTCCTTGAAACAATTTTTCAGATTTAAATATTATAGTTATAAGAATATAAATTTGAAAAGTAAAAGCTATGTATGTCTAAATATTGCTAAATTATTAACATTTATATTTAAACTACCTCAATATTTTATATAGGCATATTAATTAATATCTATATTTAAGGTTAAGCTATATACAATCAGTAATTTTTTAAAGTGTATTTATATAAGTACTATATATCATTTCAAATTTTATATACATATTCTATGTTAATACTGATTTTTTAAAGTCCGTAATTATAAAAGTATTATAGCCAACTGAATTTCTGGCTATAATACTTATGTAAATCTAAATTTTAAATATTTCCTTTTAGTAATTCCATAATTTTCATGTAGAATTTGTAAACCTAATATTTTAAAACATTAAAAATTATTAAGCCTGTCTGACTCTATAAAATATACTATAATTTTAAAATTTATTTTTGAAAGCAATACTTTCTTGTTTCAAAACTTTAAAATTAATATATAAATGAACATGCATTAATAAGTCTCATTTTATATGCATTAATAAGTCTCATTTTATATACATGTCTTTATACATCCAGACCTGCTGACCTCATTAGATAATTTCATACATTTTTGTATGTTGCTGCTGTAGTCTAAACATTTGGGCTACACAAAATTCAGACATTCAACCCAAACCTCAAGTTGATGGTATTGTGAGGTGTGGCTTTTGGGAGTCATCACCTCATGAGGGTGAAGACTCATGAATGAGATCAGTATCCTTATAAAAGGCTAAACAAATCAGACTTTTTCTCTTCCTCTGCATAAGGATATAGTTTGAAGGCACAATTGGTGAGAATGGAAGCAAGAGTTCATTAGGAATGAAATCAGTGAACACGTTGATCTTGGACTTCCCAGCCTCCATAATTGTGAGAAATACATTTCTGATGTTGAAGCCCTCAATCTGGTATTTTGTTATGGCAACCATAATAAATTAATACTTTTTCTCTCTCTCTTCTTTGCCTCTTTCTCTACCTACCATAAACAGATAGATTAGATAGATAGATAGATAGATAGATAGATAGATAGATAGATAGATAGATAGATGGATGATGGATAGTTACATAAATGCCAATAAAATAAACATACATATATACTTAAATATGTATGGGAATGTATACATGCATAATGTATTATTCATTTTTACTCAAAATTTGGGAGATCTGCACCTTGACTTTTATTTCCCCCCAAAATTATCTGTTCTGATCATCTTTTCAAATGCCTTCATAAGGTGTTTATTTTTTTAACTTACATAGTATTAATTGGCTAGAATGATTTTCATAGGTTGATTCCAGTCTCTTGAAATGACAGAAAACCTTTATTTGAATAATGTGTACTATGTCACTTTGCACAGCTACGTGTTTATCGAAAAAATAAAGTGTATATCACTAGTTCAATAGGCAAATGCACTTGTCATGTTGACAGATGTTTCAAATTATGTCCAAGAAAGAAGACACCAAACTTTCTTCTGTCACCGGAGACAAATGAGACTGTTCATTTTCCTAAGGCTTTGCCCACCTCATGTGTTGTTGACCTGTAGATTCTGCCAATGCTGTATAAAATTATTTTAGAGTTGACATTAGGATTTGCATGGCTCTCATTTCTACTTGATACACATTGCAATGATACTTACGTGAAAACTTTAAAATTCTTTTAGACACCAAAAACAAAGCCATAACTCTATGTGTTCATTTGGATTTCTAAGCACAGGATGTATTAAGGTGAATCACAGTCACTGAATCATGTTCCACACAGAACTTAATAGCAACAAGTGTTGGTAATGATTAAGTGCTTGACATGAGCAAGACAACCTGTGACATACATGGATTAGCTGATATAAACTCTCTGAGATAGGTAGGTGCTATTATTAACCTTTTTTTTTTTTTTTTTTTTTGAGGCAGGGTATTGCTCTGTTGCCCAGGCTGGAGTGCAGTGGTGCAATCATAGCTCACTGCAGCCTCTACCTCCCAGGCTCAAGCAGTTCACCCACCTCAGCCTGCAGAATAGCTGGGACTACAGGCACATACCACCACACCCAACTCATATTTTTTAAAAATGTAGAGATCGTAACTTACTTTTTTGGCAGGCTGGACTCAAACTCCTGGGATCAAGCAATACTTCCACCTCAGCTTCCAAATGTGCTGGAATTACAGCCTTGAGAAACTGCACCCCCATTAGTTGCCAATATTTAATCTCCTATTAGCTTGCTCAAGACTACCAAACTGGAAGTAGAAACATAACCAATATGCTTTTCCTATTGCAGTCATTAACTTGACTTTTAGGTTGTGTAAACTTGTGTCTCTGCTACACCAAGTCATTTAATCTAATACACCCAATCAGCATGTCTGACCCCAATATTACCTTTCTCTTCATTCAAGAGGATTTTCTATTGCTCCTTGAATTTATCTTCTACTTTTATCTCTTATATTAGCTTTTAAGTTCTTGTTGATTTATTCTTTACCAGCCCTTTCAGATTTGAGCTTTTTCCTTTCACCACCCCAGGTGGATGCACCAACTCCAGTTCTTATCCTGTATAAAGCATCTGGTATTGTTTGGCTCTGTGTCCCCACCCAAATCTCATGTCCAGTTGTAATCCCCAATGTTGGGAAAGGGACCTGGTGGGAGGTGGGCAGATTTCTCCCTTGCTGTTCTCATGATAGTGAGTGAGTTCTCACAATATCTTATTGTTAAAAAGTGTGTGGAACCTCCGCCTGTGCTCTCTTTTGCTCTCCTGCTGGACATGTGAAGACAAGCTTGGTTCCCCTTTGCCTTCTGCTGTGATTTTAAGTTTCCTGAGGCCTCCACAACCAAGCTTCCTCAACAGCCTGAGGGACCATGAGCCAATTAACCTTCTTTTCTTTATAAAGTACCCATTCTCAGGTAATTCTTTATAGCAGTGTGAAAACAGGCTACTATCATACCTAAAAAGAAATAAAACATTTTTATAACACATTTTCTGCCCCTACCTTAAACTTTCATTTCTAAGCCCTTTGGATTGGCTTTGAAAACCAACTGTGAGTAGGCTTCACTTTTGTATCCAAGCTTACTTAGCTGCTACAACTGCTACATTACTGTTCTTTGGTATCAAGGATGCTTTCATTTATTTGTATAATTCCTTATTTCCTTCAAGAAACCCATTTTGAGGCATCTCAGCTTCCCAGGTACTGTGTTAGATACTTTACAAAATCATCTACTCGTGCTTTGAGAACCAATTACTTTGATTTCTTTAGGAATACCTGTGAAGAAATGTCTGCTGTGGCTTTATGAATTGAAGGGAGAGCTGTCTCAGCATCAAGAGAGTCACAATGAGAAATTAAGTCTGAAGGACTACAGTTGCAATGTTCAAATGTGACTAAATAAAAATTGATGAAAAAAACCTTGAAAACCAAACATTCTTGGATTTACAAGAAAGACAAATTCGTCTGCCCCTTAGACTAAACTTGACAAAACTACAATAACATGGCCCCACAAAACAAACTCTTCTAAAGATTATACAAATAAAAACATAAGTACATAATTGTCATCTGTACACTATTATTAGTGCATGTGCATATATTTATAATACTATATACGATGTATACAAAATAGCATACTGTATTTATATTACATCACAGTATGCATATAGATATATATTATATATAATATGCATGGATACAACAATATGTATATAATATATATTAAATATAATATATACACATAATATAGGTATATAGATAATACAAATTCAAAGGCACATAGATAAGATAGTATATATTAAAATGATAATATACTATATATTATAGCATTATGTACAGTATGCATATATACGTAAACATAAAATGATATACATTTTATATTAATCCTTTGGACTAGAGGTTGTTATATAAAAAAATTTTAATCTTATATACAAACAAACACACACAATGACTTTGTGTTCTTAATAAGGTTTTCAGCCAAAAATAAAAGTCTTACTACATTTTTCTGCAGCAGTCTTTCCTAGTAAGTTAAATTGTTTTCAGAATTTCTGATTAAGCCCAGCCAACATAAATTCAGAGGAAGATAATTTGACTCTTAACATTTTTAAAATCCTGCAAATATGCTTTATGATTATTAAAGGTGCATCTGCATCAGGCAAGCCGCCTCTCATCTTTCTCATTTTTATTAGGCATACTGGCTTCACAGCAGCTCTTGTGGTTCTCAAGTTCCCCAGTGGCTTCTGAGAGACAGCAAGTCTTCAAATCAAAGGTTTACTCCTCTAGAAGGAGAATGAGGAGATTTATTTCCTGTCAAGAATTCAGCAGTGCTTGAGAGAACAAAGTGGGCTCTCTGAAGACTCTTCAACAAAATATCTCTAACAAACATATGGAGAGGTTAAAAAAGAATTCTACACCACTTCATGATTTAGGAAATGCTTAAGAATTTCCACTGGGTTGGATCAGGCTATAATCTCTAAAATACTAAAGTGGTGTTTACAACAACATGAACATTTCTTTTTTAAATCATAGGAAGGAAATACCTATAAGTATCTGATTTATAATCTAGAGATATGCAGAATTCTCCATGTCTTGCCACCAGTAAGAACTTCAACAATCTATATGTGCTTGTGGTAGACCAAAAATGTATGCCCCCAAATTCCTAGACCTACTGATTATTGCAAGTTTGTGTTCCCAGCCCTACATCTCCAACTCCCTATGTATTCCTGCACCAAGGCTCACTTTCAGAGTTCCTCCACTATCTCATTTTGCAGCCCTAGGTCTTGAGCTTGGTTGGGTAGATAGTAGGTCAGCCTCCCCAACCACGGTCTCTGATGTTGTCAATTTTTGACTCTTTCTTCCCTGAATTTCTGAAAGTTTCATTGATGAGGAGATAAATAAATGGCAACTTGATTCCCATTAATAGAGAGTCTTGGTAGGGTCTGTGCTTTTGGAGGGTCTGTATAGTAGTATTTTAAGGAGTCCAATATCTATACTTTGATTCTGTAAATGGGTTGATATACTGGGCATGGGATCATGTCCAAATCCAGGGATTACAAAGGTCAGATTATTTTGAAGGGTTGGTGACCAGACTCCAATGAATCAGGAACAGTGTGAGAACTGTAAGTGGCAATTTTGTCCCACTTATTTTTGGTCATCAAAACGGGGAAGGAAATACACTTTTGTCCACTGGCATAGGGTGGATAAAAGTCAATATAATGCACAAATTTACTATAACCTAGCCCATAATGTCAACAGTGCTGAGGCTGAGAAACCTTGGAAGAATAGTAGTAGACATGAAATCTCAGAACACCTGACATTTCTGGGAATGAAGCTGTCAGGCTACAGTTACGGTTAAGGACAGGGTCTCTATCAGGGAGGTGGGGCTGTGTTAGGATTCTGTAGAAGTTAGGGATGCAGGTAATTCATGGACTGAGTCACAGGATGTGCTGGAGAACAGCTGTGTATTCATTAGCATGTATGCTTAGGGTCCTTGTTGTCCCACATTTCCACTGGTTGGGAATGTCCATATCTTCTATTCTATAGTTTTTTCTCCAATACCTAAAGATATTGAACTTCTGCATATTAGCTTGCTTTGTGTTTCTATAAAGGAATTCCTGAAGCTATGTCATTTATATATTTAAGAAGAGGTTTATTTGACTCACGGTTCTGCAGGCTATACAAGAAGCATGGTGCCAGTCTCTCCTTCTGGTGACGCCTCAGGAAGTTTCACTCATGATGGAAGAAAAAGAGGAGTTGGGAGTAGCACAAGGAAGAAGACAAGGGGAGGGAGCCAGGTGTTTTTTTAATTATATTTTGAGGCAGTGTCTCACTTCATTGCCCAGGCTGGAGTGCAGTGGTGTAATTACGGCTCACTGCAGCCTCAACCTCCTGGGTTCATGCAGTCCTCCCACCTCCGCCTCCTGAGTACCTGGGCCCACAGCTGTGCACCATCATGCCTGGCTAAGTTTTTTTTTATTTTTTTTAAATTTAATTTAATTTTAATTTTTTCTTTTTTTTTTTTTTTTTTTTTTTTTGTAGAGACAGGATCCCACTGTTGCCCGAGTTGTCTCTGATCTCCTGGTCTAAGTAGTCCTTCCACTTTGGCCTCCTACAGTGCTAGGATTAAAAGTGTGAGCCACTGAGCACAGTGCAGACTTCTTTTTTTTAACTATCAGATTTCATAGAAATTAATAGAGCAAGAATTCATGTGTTATTTCAAAGACAGCATCAAGCCATTTATGTGCTTGATGTACCCCCTGCTCCATTTCCAAAGGCTGGCCTGAATATATTCATCAAAGCTATTTGAGAAAGCCCTGCAGGAAAGGACACTGTCAAGAGAGTTAGGAAACAACCACTTTGCATGCATCTGGTTTACATATGCAATCGTTAATTTTTGTATCTGGAACTGAGGTTCAAATTCAGCTTTTCCCTCCAAAAGTGAGTTTTACACATGCATAAATGAGATATCGATATTTAATATGTTTTTAAAAATTAGCTGCCATTCATCAATGGATCCCAGCAACGGATCAAGAAATGTTGTTGTGTTTATGTGTTTCTCTATTGTTCTTACACATTTACAGCACTAGTGGGCATTGTGTATTAGCCTCATTGTACACTCAGGCAGGGTAAAGAGACATGCAGCCACAATGGTCTAACATTCCCTTTGCATACATTCTTCAGTGGCATCATTATTTTACAGGGATTTCCCCTGAAGGCCTGATATATAAAGAATGTTTTTATATGGATTATTTGTTTTTCAGCTTTATTCATCTTTGCAATCAAATGTCAATGACAGGTGCTTTCTTTGAAGGGATTTGCGTCTGATTCTAGCTGCATCTGAATGAGTTGCTGGCTGGAGTATCAGATGCCTATAAGTAACTCTCAATTAGAAAGGTACTCTCAATTCAGAAAGGGCCATGTCTCAGGTTGTTTAAGAAATCCTTTCTAAGGACAGAGAAGAGTGAGCAGTCTCTCCTTAAGTGAAGGATACATCATTCAAGCCAAATGAATATTATACACTATACAGCACATATATTTATATGCTCCTGAATGTAATTTATTACCTGACAACAAATGTGTAATTTAAAAATTATTAAAATTGTTCAAATTAAAAAGGAAGCATATAGAAATAAATTTTTAAAAATCTGTTTGCTATATCTGCCATTATGTAAATATTATTGTTACTTATCTGCATTATCACCCAAACATTGCACACATCATTCAGTGAATGTATATGAACAATATTAATTTTATGATTCAAAATTGGAACTTTCATTGTAAAACAATTTATTTACATTTATTATATTCCCATTCATGTCTTATATCACCACTCACATATTAATATATGCATGTATATTACCATAATATAATATTATATTAGTCTTTGTTCTTAAAGTAATATTTGCTTTCCAACCTGGAGGAAGAGAGATGGCACTATTCCAAAAAATGTCACCAAGTTCATGTTCTGACTCTGATACTTATTCGAATTTCTTTTAATTTTTTAAATTTATAATATTTAAAAATATATGGAATAGCTTTTTTTTTCTGAGGCAGGGTCTCACTCTGTCACCAAAGCTTGACTGCAATGGCATGATCATGTCTCACTGCAGCCTCCACCTCCCTAGCTGAAGAGATCCTCCCTCCTCAGCCTCTCAAGTAACTGGGGACACAGACATTTGCCACCATGACTGGCTAATTTTTGCATTTTTGTAGAGACAAGATTTTCTATGTTGTCCATGTAGTCTCAAACTCCTCGGCTCAAGGGATCTGCTTGCCTTGGCCTCTAAATATACTGGTATTACAGGTGTGAGCTACCCTCCTGGCCCACTTAATCCTTAATCTGGCATGTGCTTTATACTCTCCTGGCTCCACAGGGCTCTTTGATCTAGGGCCACTATTTATATCATTACCTAGTGCTATTGTGTGAATGTTAATGTCCCTGAAGAGTTCCTATGTCAAAGTCCCCATCCTCAAGGGGATGGTGTTAGGAGGTGTGGCCTTTGGGAAATGATGAGGTCATGAGGGTAAGCCTCACAGGTGCGACTACTGCCCTTATAGAAGGCACTACAGAGAGCTTCCTCGCCCCTTCTGCCATGTGAGGACACAGTGAGAAGGCTCCATCTATGAACCAAGAAGCAGGTTCGCACCAGACATAGAATCTGCCATTACTTGATCTTGGACTTTCCAGCCTCTACATCTGTGAGCAATAAATGTCTGTTGTTTAAAAGCCACCCTGTGATTATTTCTTAGAGAAGAAACAAACAAAAATGAATGGAAACATACTTTACCACCAAAATCATTAGCAATGTGGAACCCCATGCCAAATAATTGCATTCTTATACATGCTAAAAATCTCACTATATTTAGGGTGGAAAGAAAAAGTCTACTGGAGTTTTCTCACCAGGGAGAATAGAATCAGCCATTTTTTTTAAAGAAGATTCTTAATCTTTTGAGTTTTATTATTTTGGATATGTGGTATAGGAAGTAAAATATTCAGTATTTTTCATAATGCTTTGATATATCATTTTGATTCATTCTAAAATATTAGTAAAAGTTTATAAATTTCAAAATAATCCAAATCTCTTTATATTCCTGTTTCTGTCTCTGTCTCTCTCTCCGTCTCTCTTTCTCTCTGCCTCTCCCTCTCTTTTTTTGTCTCTTTCTCCTTTTTCTTTTTTTCTCCTTCTTTCTTCCCCTTTCTTTTTCTCTCTCTGTCTCTCTCTTCTTTTCTCTCCATGTCTCTTTCTTCTTTTCTCTCTCTGTCTCTTTCTCTCTCTTTCTGTCTCTGTCCCTTTCTCCCTTTCTTCTCTCTCTGTCTCTGTCTTTCTCTCTCTCTTTCTCTCTCCTTTTCTCTGTCTCTGTCTCTCTTTCCCTCTTTTCCTTTTTCTTTCTCTGTCTTGGTTTACCTGCACCGCCCCCCCCCCACCCTCCCACACACACACACACACACAAGCTCTCAGCCATCTTGAGCTTAGGTTTTTTTGTTTGTTTTCTTTTATTATTTCCTTCACTGTGCAACAACTTTCTGCCTCTATAATTCTGTCACATGACCTACAGCAAATTCTTGACTTGGAACATGCATTCTCCTTGACAGAGTTCTTCTCTAACTTAAATTATTCCCAGCACATACAGGAATTTTAGAATAATAATACACATATATGCACACATATAAAGAGAGGGACATAAGTTGCTGTATGTTGTTTATCTGAAACTGGGCTTTTCCCTCCTTAAATTCACTATATACTCACCTTCAGGTTTTCTGTAAAGCAGTCCTTTTCTATAATTTATCACATAAGTTTCCTAGAAACTCTTCATGCCTCACCTAAGAACAATCTAAGACATATAATATAAAGCTAAGAAATTATCTCCATTCTATATACTGGCTGGTTTCTCATTCACACCTCTTGTGTCATCCAAATTTAACACATATTACTTAAAAGATGTTACCATAAGTTCTGGCTACATAAGGCCTCTTCAGATTTTCAACACGTGGAGTTACCAGGGTCTTTGCAAGCCTATGCCTCTATGATTTTGCTGTACCTTTGCCATCTATTTTATTTTAGTGTTATCTACTTGAAATATACATCACCAAGCCAATCCACTAGCCTTTAAAAGCAGTCAGTTTAATGGAAAGTGAGAGGGAAAATTAAAGTTAAATTGTTTGTTTTATGTTATAGAAACGACAATAGATATGGGGTAATATCATCATTTTGCTATCAAGTCTCAAAAAGTTCAATTCAAACTCCATTTTTGATACAGAAATTCTGGTACATATTTATGAATCAAGTTGCCATTTAAATGAATTTTCACAGTGGAAACCAAGAATGACTGCTTCCTCTCTCTCTCTCTCTTTTTAAAACAGGGTTTCACTCGATCACCCAAGTTGGAGTGCAGTGGCATGATCATAGCTCATTGCAGTCTCAACCTCCTGGGATTAAGCAATCCTCCATCCTCAACATCCCAAGTAGCAAGGACTACAGGTGTGTGCCACTATGTGTGGCTAATTTTTTATTTTTATTTTTTGTAGAGATATGGTCTCACTATGTTGACTAATAGATACGGATGGCCCAATCATTATGGAATGATCTTAAATGGGAACACATATGGGGAGAAAAGTGTGGATCTAATGAGGAAATTAACATGTGAGTGGATAGAAAAGTGTCAGTGTTTGATAATACAGAAAAAGGTAATAAACCTAGAAGGGATTTGAAAGGTCACACAGATTTTGTGGAACCACAGACTAAACGAGGTGAAAACAATAATGATAGTTTTTGCTTGTTCACTGCTATAGGAGTGAGGCTAAGCAGAATTTCTGTGGGTTTTGACAAAGGCCATGCATATGAGGCCATCCTCATGAATTGTGTCACACTCAGTGGCCCTGGCAAAATGATAGGGCTTATGCAATGAAGAGGCAAACTCATGATATTAGCATGCAGTGAAAGAAGGCAGAGTGATCTGAGGTCCCCAGATCTCACCAGGAGGGGCACAGGTGGGCATTCAGAGATCAGACAATGGAATCATAAGTTGAGGAGATTTGTTCTGGACATGACAGGATGAACTGAGTCTGGGGGTCATGACAGGCTGAGTCCTGCTTCCCCAGAACACCCAACCTCCAACACCGAACATTGGTTATCATCAGTGTCAGTAAGGGATTGACTCTTTGTGAATCAGTCTTGATCCTAGAAATCCAGGGAATTTCAATGAACAGAAAACTGAATTCTAACAGAATATAGGTGGCATACAAGCCAAGCAAAATTCCTTTGTGATTTTTCTAATCCACTTAGGGTAAAAAGTGTTTCATCATTACAAGACAATCCATGATTATAACTCAACACATAATCATTTTTTATGAATGTTCTCATAGATCCCTGTTCAATCCAAGCATTTATGATTAACTGATTTAATTAGAGTATTGTTCTCAATGCAGGTGTGCATGAATTGAACAGAGATCAATCTGGTGACTTAATTGAAAGTTTTCCCCTTAAATAGAGTCATGGTCATTGATGAGTTCCTCTGGATTCAAATAATCTAGAAAAAGATTTCCCTTCACAGTCTGGAATTCCCAATTTAAAATAAAATTACAATGGCTTTAATGGTTTAGCTTGATTGTTCTTGATTTTACAAAGGTATGCCTTTTACAAATAACTTTAAGAGTTAGATAATCATTTTTTTTCTTATTTAGTTGGACATTGTTATAGTAGGTAGTCAACTACACTTTACTGTCTAATAAATACCAATCATTATATTTCTGCTTTATGTAATTTTGACATTGTCAATTCATGTGACCTACTCTCATTACTTTTGAAATAATAATACAAAAAAACTGAGAAGATAAGTGAGAAGTAAAGTCATCTTGGATAAAACTTCCAAATCATTTGACAAAGCTATAGAGCAATATTTCGCATCTCCATTTTAAAATATACTAACAGTTTTTTTACTAAATGGACAATAACTGTGTATATATTTTAAAACAACTGTTTAGAAGCAGCAATCACTAATAAAAACATATTTAGCTATAAAGTAGAAGCATGTGAGATTACAGAACTGTTTACAAGACAAATATTTTGGTAACAGTGCCGTGTTTTGGTTACTGTAGCCTCGTAGTATAGTTTGGAGTCAAGTAGTGTGATACCTCCAGCTTTGATCTTTTCGCTTAGGATTCTCTTGTCTATGTGGCCTGTTTCTTGATTCCATATGAAATTTAAAGCAGTTGTTTTTTCTAATTCTATGGAGTAAGTCAATAGTAGCTTGATGAGAATAGCAATGAATGTATAAATTACTCTGGGCAGTATGGCCATTTTTATGATACTTATTCTTCCTGTCCACAAGCACGGAATGTTTTTCCATTTGTTTGTGTCCTCTCTTATTTCCTTTAGCAGCAGTTTGTAGCTCTCCTTGAAGAGGTCCTTCACATCCCTTTTTAAGTTGGAGTCCTAGGTATTTTATTCTCTTTGTAGCAATTGTGAATGGGAGTTCACTCAGGATTTGGATCTCTGATTGTCTCTTATTGGTGTACAGGAATGCCTGTGATTTTTGCACATTCACTTTGTGTCCTGAGACTTTGCTGAAGTTGTTTATCAGTTTGAGGAGATTTTGGGCTGAGATGATGGGGTTTTCTAAATATATAATCATGTTTTCTGCAGAGACAATTTGACTTCCTTGCTTCCTATTTTAATACCCTTTATTTATTTCTCTTGCCTGACTGCACTGGCCAGAACATCCAATACTATGTTGAATAGGAGTGGTGAGAGAGGGCTTCCTTGTCTTGCACTGGTTTTCAAAGGAAATGCTTCCAGTTTTTGTCCATTCACTATGATATTGTACCAAAACAGATATATAGATCAATGGACAGAACACAGGCCTCAGAAATAACACCTTACATGTACAACCATCTGATCTTTGAAAAACCTGACCAAAACAAGAAATGGGGAAAGGATTCTCTATTTAATAAATATGTTTGGAAAACTGGCTAGCCATATGCAGAAAACTGAAACCAGTCCCCTTCCTTACACCTTATACAAAAATTAACTCAAGAGGGATTAAAGACTTAAACATAACACCTAAAAACTAGGACACAGGCATGTGTAACAACTTCATGACTAAAACACCAAAAGAAATGAAAACAAAATTGACAGCAGGGATCTAATTAAACTAAAGAGCCTCTGCACAGCAAAAGAAGCTATAATGAGAGTGAACTCATTGCAGAATGGGAAGAAATTTCTGCAATCTATCCATCGTGAAAGGGCTATATCCAGAATCTACAAAATACTTAAACACCTTTACAAGAAAAAAAAACAACCCCATCAAAAAGTGTGTGAAGGATGTAAATAGACAGTTCTCAAAAGAAGACATTTATGCAGCCACCAAACATCTGAAAAAAAGCTCATCATCACTCATCATTAGAGAAATGCAAATCAAAACCCCATTGGGATACCATCTCATGGCAGTTAGAATGGCGATCATTAAAAAGTCATGAAACAACAGATACTTGAGAGGACATGGAGAAATAGGAACACTTTTACACTATTGGTGGGAGTGTGAATTAGTTCAACCATTGTGGAAGACAGTGTGGTGATTCCTCAAAGATCTAGAACCATAAACACCATTTGACTCAGCAATCCCATTAATGGGTATTTACCAACGAATTACAAATCATTCTGCTATAAAGACACCTGCACACATATGTTTACTGAGGTACTATTTACAATGGCAAAGATTTGGAACAAACCCAAATGTCCATCAATGATATGCTGAAAACCATCATTCTCAGCAAACTAACACAAGAACAGAAAATCAAACACCACATGTGCTCACTCATAAGTGGGAGTTGAACAATGAGAAAACATACTCACAGGGAGGGGAATATCACACAATAGGGTCTGTCAGCAGTAGGGGCCTAGGAGAAGGATAACGTTAGGAGAAATTCCTAATGTAGATGATGTTTTGTTGGGTGCAGCAAACCATCATGGTACGCGTATACCTGGGTAACATGTACATTCTGAACATGTATCCCATAACTTAAAATATGATTTAAAAAACCAACCAAACAAACAAAAAACAGATATTTTTTGAAATATTATAAATTCAGGAAAATGGTTAAATGCTAACATGAATCACAAGTAGAAAGACATTCAGTGAGACGATTCCTAATGTTACATGATGTTGTACTTATGTGTCACCAAATTATTTAATGGAATCTATGGTAGTCAGTAGAAATAGTTAAGCTAGTATATTGCTATTAAAATGTTGATATCAGTGAATATACATGCATACATTCACATACATGCATTAGGGAAATACATTATGCAAAACTATTTAGAGACATAAAAATGACTGTATTATTCTTTTCTCATATTGCTATAAAGAACTACCTTGACTGGGTAGTTTCTGGAAAACAGAGGTTTAACTGACCCACAGTTTCACAGGCTACACAGGAAGCATCATTGTGGAGTTCTCAGGAAACTTACAGTCATGATAGAAGGTGTAGAGGAGCAAGCACCTTCTCTGCAACATGGCAGGAGAGAGAGAGAGAAGAGGAAGGTGCCACACATTTTTTAAACAACCAGATCTCCTGAGAACTCTATCATGACACACCACTAGGGATATCTTCCTAAATCATTGGAAACCACACTCATGGTCCAATCTCCTCCCAAAAGACCCCACCTCTAACATTGAGAATTATAATTCAGCATGATATTTTAGTGTGGACACAGATAAACCACATCAGTGACTTGGCAGATTTTTTTCACTCTGATATTCAAGATGTTTGCCATCAAGGTAGCTAATACCAGGTGTAATTATTACCAGAATTGTTTTCCTTAAAGAACTATTGAATTTTTTTTTGTTAATTTATTATTATTATACTTTAAGTTTTATGGTACATGTGCATTTAAATGATGTAGTTGTGTCAAACTATAGACCAGAAATACATGTTTCTTTCAAATCAAAAAGTTTAGACATCATTTAAGGAGTTTTTCTATACTTTTTTTTTGGCTTAGGTCCTGAGTGTGGCCACATAGAGAAAGTAAATTATTAATAACTCAGAGGCTTTCAATTACATTATTGTCTTGGTTTGTAGCTGACTGCATTAGGAATTATTTATAGAAAATCAGATCTTGAACAAAGTGAAATGTTGCTACTGAGACATGTGTCACACATTCCAGTCATTGCTACTGGAAAATGATTATATACTTCATTGTATTCTCAGTCAATATTTTCAAAATGTAGCTTTGCATCAAAGATGAAAGAATTACTCAAGCTATCAAATATTGAACTTTTACTAAAACACACAAAGTAGAACATGCAAATAAATTTGGCTGAAGATAAACATAAGACACATTTTTTACAATATATATCATTGCTAAATGCAGAGAAAAACAATTTTAAAAGTGCACACAAATTCAAAGCTTCAAGGAAAACAACTCTGAAGATCTAAGATTTCTTGAATGCTCTCTAGTATTCACTTACATTGCTGAAAATCCCCAGAGTTTCTGAGTAATAAAACTTAAACTTCTCTTAGAAAGTCTCTTTTAAGCCTTTGTTAGATTGGAAACAGGTGTATATGACCGCTAAAAATTATATTCTGTGGATAGAGAGTCCATTTGGTTTGTAACTACCATCGACTTTATTCATGTAATTTTACTTGATTCAAACACTTAATGTGGTCAAAGAGGACTATTTAAGTGGATTTATTTTGCGCACCACTTGCAGATTTGCAGATGAGTTTGTAGATATTTTTCAGTTATACTAAAAAAGCTGCAATACTTCAAATTTGTAATTCTGGAACAAGATGACATAAATGCACTTCTGCCTGTTTCCATTTTAAGAACAGACATAAAACCTGCATATTATATATAAAGCTAGTATAAGAGGTCCCTGACAGGTGAAGAGAAGAAAAAAGACCTGAGAACATGAGGAAAATCATGGGAATGAGTTCTCTGGATTTTCTGTTGTCCAGCATATACCACAGATGCACTGTGGCTTCCGCTCCACCCCCATTAGCAAAGACCAAGCTTCAAGCATAAACTTCCAACATTGCCCATCTGTAATATCCAGGTGGATACCAGACAAGACTAGCTGGTCTGGACTTTGATTTTACCAGGCAGAACCAAGACAACAATAATGACTGATTTTTTTTGTATCAACTTGACTGGGTCACAGGGCATGGAGATATTTGGGAAATCATTATTCTGAATATGTCTGCAAGATGGGTACTTGGATGAGATTCCCATCTGAATTCTTTTTTTATTCTTTCAATTATGTATGTATTTATTTATTATTTGAGATAGAGTCTCACTCTTGTCTCCCAAGCTGGAGTGCAATGGGGTGATCTTGGCTCATTGCAACCTCCATTTTGTGGGTTCAAGTGATTCTCCTGCCTCAGCCTCCAGAATAGGTGGGATCACAGGTGCCCGCCACCAAGCCCAGCTAATTTTTGTAGTTTTAGTAGAGATGGGGTTTCACCATGTTGCCCAGGCTAGTCTCAAACTCCTGAGCTGAGATCATCCACCTGTCCCAAAGTCCTGGGATTACAGGTGTGAGCCACTGCACCTGGCTTCCCATTTGAATTCATACACTGCAAAAAGTGGATTGACCCCTGCTGTTGGTGGGTCCTCTACAATCTATGAAAGCCTGGAATAGGAAACAAAGATTGAGTAAAAGGAAACCTCTCCTGCCTGATTCAGCTGAAACATCAGGATTCTCCTGTCTCTAAACTGGCACCTACATCATTGGCTTTCCTGGGTCTTGAGTCTCCAGTGTGAATCCCACACTGTCAGCTCTCCTGGGTCTTGGATTTTCGGACTCAGATTGGAATTCACACTCTAAGCTCTTCTGGGTCTCAGGTCTTCTGACTCAGACTGGAATTCACACCATTAGGTCTCCTGGGCCTTAGGCCTTCAGACTCAGATTGGACTTCACATGATCAGGACTCCTGGGTCTCAGGTCTTCAGACTCAGACTGGAAGTCATACCCTCAGTTATCCTGCATCTCGGGCCTTCAGACTCAGACTAGAACTCATGCCATCAACTCTCTTGAGTCTCAGGCCTTCACACTCAGACTGGACTTCACATCATCAGCTTTCCTGGGCCTTGGGCCTTCAGACCCAGATTAGAACTTACACCATCAGCTCTCATTGGCCTCAGGCCTTCAGACTCAGACTTGAACTCACGCCATTTGCTCTTCTGGGTCTTGGGCCTTCAGACTCAGATAGGAGCTCACACCATCAGCTGTCTTGGGTCTCTGGCCTTTAGTCTCAGACTAGAACTTAGACCACCAGCTCTCCTGAATCTCCCATTGCTGCCTCCATATGTTAGGAACTCTCATATTCAATTTCTGAGCCAGTTTCTCTTCATAAATCTCTTTGAGCTGGGTGCCATGGTTTACGCCTCTAATTCCAACACATTGGGAGTCCAAGGTGTGTGGATCACAAGGTCAGCAGTTCAAGACCAGCCTGGCCAACATGGTGAAACCCCATCTCTGCTAAAAATACAAAAAATTAGCCAGGTGTTGCGGCACGATCCTGTAATCCCATCTTCTTTGGAGGCTGAGGAGAATAACTGCTTGAATCCAGGAGGCAGAGGTTGCAGTGCGCCAAGATCGTGCCACAGCACTCCAGCCTGGGTGACACAGCAAGACTCTGTCTCAAAAGAAATAAGTAAATACATAAATAAATCTATTTGAATCTATCTATGTGTCTATCTATCTTCTATGGATGCTTTCTCAGAGAACACTGGCTAATACAAACTGTCTCTCCAACCCCACTAGAGTGGTGTCAAAAGACACCCAGTGGAGTTTTAGGGTGAGAAGTTTACCTGTTTCCCATTGTGGTGTCATTGCGGTCATTATGAGGCATCTGTTTACCCTCCTTGCAATCCCACACTGGACTTATCAACATGGATCACAGAGATTATAGGGAAAATGTGGACTTCTACCCCCTCTTCCCTGTAGTGAGGTGGCACTCCACTTATCCTGTGGGCATAATCTTAGAAGAGGTCTCCTACAAAAAAAAAATAATAATTACACAATGTGCCAAATCTCAAACATAATCCTAAATGGCCAGGATACAACTGAGAATCACTGTCCAATCACTGTCCTTGCTGAAACATAACATTCCTTCAATGAGTAATTAAAAGCTATCGAGGCAGATGAACAGATAGAAAGTTTCAGATAATTAATAGAAGACATAGAGAAGAACAAAAATTTGTTAGCACTAACAAATATTGTAACTGAATAAAAGATTACCAGATAGGCTTAAGAGCAGAATGGAGAGAACAGAGGAAAGATAAGTGAATATGAAGATATGATAGAAATTGTGGCTGGGAGCATTGGCTCATGTTTGTAATCTCTGCACTTTGGGAGGGTGCCACCTTGTAGCAGGTGGTTCACGAAGTCAAGAGATCGAGACAATTCTGGCCAACATGGTGAAACCCTGTCTCTACTAAAAATACAAAAATTAGCTGGGTGTGGTAGCACGCACCTGTAGTCCCAACTACTTGGGAGGCTGAGGCAGGATAATCGCTTGAACCAGGGAGGTAGAGGTTGCAGTGAGCCAAGATTGTACCACTGCACTCCAGCCTGGTGACAGAGTAAGACTCTATATCAAAAAGAAAAAAAGAAAAAAAAAAAAGAAACTATTTTAACCTAATTTAAATAGCAGAAAATAACAGATAGAAAATTATGTATAGTGTTACAGTGACCTAACTTCATGTGACTGGAATCCCAGAAGGAAAGGGGAAATCATTTGTGCTAAAAAAAAAAAAAAAAAAAAACTGAAAAAGTTTCCTAATTTAGCAAAAGTAACAAATACACAAATTGAAGAAACTGAAATCAAACCCATAATAAACAGAAAGACATTCACACCCATTATTCCTTATTTAATTAAAACATTATGTAGTAAAATTTCTAGGTAATATTGACCTACACATGTGAATGGTGAATGAGTATAATATAATATAAATTCATGCATTATAAGGGGAGTATATGCGGTGCGGGGTGAATAATACAACTTCCAGCATGAGAATGTCAGGGCAATGAACTCAGTGAAATAATAAAGCAAGTAGACTTCAAACAATCCCAATTTAAAAAAAAAAAAAACAGAAACAAAAAAATTAAGATATTTAGAAATTCACAGTATAAGAGAAGAGAAAAAAAGTCCAACTCTTTAAGGATAATACTCAATGTAAAGGAAAGCAGTGTGAATGCTATCTAATTAAAGATAAAGACTGTTGAGCAGAATTTAAACATTTTTAAATCAGTTTTTCACTTTACAAAATAGACAAATCATGAAGACATAAATATATAAACAAAAAATCATGATTATTAATTAATGGGATATCATAAATGGTGAAAATGGAAGAATCCACTGTACACATCAAGATGTATCAATTTAAAAAAGGAATATTTGAACAAAAAGTCTTAATGCAGAAAAACATATTCACCTAACTTTATTCATAGAAGTTTTTAAAACAGAAGAATTCATTGATATGAAATTTATGGAAGCATTCATGCAGGCTGATCTGGTGTGGAAATAAAAATTTCAGGTTAGATTAAAAGTTTTGTGGAGAACACAGAAGGAATTTGAGGAAAGTTTATGATCCAGATACAAATTTGTATGGTGGCATATTGTATTGCTCCTTTCTCATGCTGCTCATAAAGACATACTTAAGACTGGTAATTTATAAAGGAAAGAGGTTTAATGAACTCACAGTTCCACGTGGTGGGGAGGCCTCACAATCATGTCAGAAGGTGAATGAAGAGCCAAATCACCTCTTTCATGGCAGCAGGCAAAAGACCATGTGCAGGGGAGTTGCCCTTTATAAAATCATAAGATTTCATGAGATATATTCACTATCATGAGAGCAGCATGGAAAAGACCCTCACCCATGATTCAATTACCTCCCACCAGGTCTCTCTTATGACTTATGGGAATTATGGGAGCTACAATTCAAGAGGAGATCTGGGTGGGAACAGAGCCAAATAATTTGGGTGGGAACAGAGCCAAACCATGAATCTATTTACTAATGTTAAATCATCAGTTATTCATTTCATTTTTTTTCCTTTTCCTGATGTCCTAAAATATTTGTTTGTCTTACCACAGAAGGCAAGGACATTTTCAGTGTAAGTAATAAAGCCAAGATGCAAGGCTACATGTTATGGGCTGACAGTGAGCACGAGGAACAATTTTCATCTATTCATTCTTTAATTTCATTTTATCCTTAGGCGCTATTGCCTCATAATGGAGGGTGGAACCTCTTGAATGGGATCACCACCCTTATAAAAGGAGCTCCAGAGAGTCCACTTGCCCCTTCCACCATGTGAGGGCACAGCAAGAAGGCTCCATCTCTGTGAACCAGGAAGTGAGCCCAGCAGACACTGAATCTGTCATGCCTTGATCTTGTACTTCCAGCCTCCAGAACTGTGACCAGTAAATGTCTGTTTTTTATAAGTTATGCAGTCTCTATGTTATTCTGGTATAGCAGCTTGAATGGACCAAGACAGGATCCTTCATGGAAGGTATAGGTAGGTAATTTCTCATTCAAGGTAAAGAAGAATCATCAAACTCAGGAGGTCAGGCATGCTCCAATCAGCTTGAAATGACACATTCCCTGTCCTTAGTTGCAGGTTACTCAGGTGCAATTGATGACTCCTGTGTTGAAGGGTCCTCATACATTCAATGATTAGGAATATTCAAGCTCTCCTGGGTTTCTCCAGTGCAGACAGTCAGTGGCAAGGAAAGGATCTGAACTTTCAAACAGCAAAATACACAGAAATTTGAGAAATGTAGTGTTGTCAAGAAATAAAGAAACAACATCAGTTTGATTCTGAAAACTGTGCAGGCATTACCTTCAAAACATATTTTATTGCTGTGTTAGCAAAAAATAGAAAAAGAAGAAAAATGTTAAAGAAAGAAGGCCAAATTTTAAGTGAAATAATGTCATTTCTTAATTGTCAACTTTTTTTTAAGTTCTGGGTTACATGTGTAGGATGTGCAGGTTTGTTACAAATGTAAACGTGTGTCATGGTGATTTGCTGCACAGATCATCTCATCACCTAGATGTTAATCCCAGAACCCATTAGCTCTTCTTCCTGATGGACTCTTTCCCCTCCCCACTGACTGACTGACAGGTCCCAGCATGTGTTTTTCCTCCACATGTGGCCATGTGGTCTCATTGTTCAGCTCCCACTTATAAGTGGGAACATGTAGTGTTTGGTTTTCTGTTCCTTTTGTTAGTTTTCTGAGGATAACAGCTTCTAGCTCCATCCATGTCCCTGCGAAGGACAATTATCTCATTCCACTTTATGGCTGCATAGTATTCCATGGTGTATATGTACATTTCTTTAATCCAGTCTATCATTAATTGAGATTTGGGTTGATTCCATGTCTTTGCTATTGTGAATACTGCAGTCAACATACACATGCATGTTTCTTTAAAATAGAAGAATTTAGGAATATGAAAAATAATGGAATGAGGTTGAATTCATAAAATATAAGGTCAGCCATGAATATGTGACTTTTTTACACTCTACTACATAATATGTCGGGAATAACTGAGAACACATTGCAGACAGATCATGGGTCTAATTTATATAAGAAATCATTACACATACAGAATCTTAAAATAACATCCATTTATCAGTGCACTGTTTCTGCGGGTCAGAAGGCCAGGCACAAAGTCACTAGGTCTTCTGCAAGGCTGCAAATAAAGTATTAGCCACTGGTGCATTCTCACCTGAATGCTTGACTGTGGATAGAATCTTTTGCAAGCTCACTTAGGTTGATAACAGAATTTATTTCCTCATAGCTGTAGGGCTGAGGAAGTCCTACAGTGGCTTCTAACTGGCTGTGGGCTTCTAACCGGCTAAGGCCACTGTTAGCCAAAAAACTCCACAAATGTCCACCCACAACATGGTGTCATTCTTTTTGAAAGTTAGCAAGAGAAAAAACATGAATTATAGAGTCACTCAACTAGTACAATGAAGTCTTACAGAAGATAATATAATTATCAAAGACATATTTCATTTGTCGTAGGCAGTCAGGCTATGGTAACAAATAGCATAGACTGAGGCTTAAACAACAGCCATATTTCTTATAGTTCTAGAGACTGGAAATCCAAGATCAAAGTGCTGGAAGATTCAAATCCTGATGAGGCCTCTCTGTTCCTTTTATTTCCATCTTCTTCCTTCACCCTCCCACAGAAGATAAAGACAGGGAGAGTAACCTCTGGCATCGTTTCTTCTTATAAGGAAACAAATCCCATAGTGGCAGCTCCTCCCTCATGACTTCATCTAAACCTAATCACCTCCCAAAGGCCCCACCTCCAAATATCCTTACCTTGGGGGTTTAGGTCTCAATATATGAATTTCTGGGGGACACAAACATTTTATGCACAACACTATCATAATCGCCATAAAAGGTAACCTAATCAAAGAGGTAATCTTATTACATTTGGCAGTCTATGGGTCAGAGGAAGTCAAAAGTCCCACTCACACTGGGAGGAAATTAAAGAAAAGTGTGAAGACCAAGAGTTAGTTTCATGGAGGCCACACTGGAGTCTGTTCACCACAAATAATAATTCAGTTATTCTGTCTATCACCTATCTATCTAATCATATTTGTATCTATCTATCTATCTATCTTCCATCATCCATCCATTTCTTATTTTTCTACGTTTCCATCCATAGCTATCTATCTATCCATCTATTTATCTACCTACCTACCTATCCACCTGCCATCTCTATTTATCTTGCATATACTTATCCATTTATTTATTCATCCATCTCTTTCTTTCTCTCCATCCATATCTATCTATCTATCTAATCTATCTATCATCTATCAATCTACCCACTATCTCCATTTATCTTGCATGCACTTATTCATTTATCTACCCTTCCATCTCTATCTTTCTCTCTCTCCATTTCTCTCTCTCTCTCTCTCTCTCTCTCTCTCTCTCTCTCTCTCTCTCTATGTATCTGTTGACCTATTCATCTCTATTTTTCTATGCAGGTATTTATCTATTCATTCAGCTATGCATTTATCTCTATCTTTCCATCTATGTATTTATCTATGCCTATTTATCATCTATTTATTTATCTATCCCTCGTCTATGTAATTTTAAAAACAACTACATAAGCCAGAAAGTCATAACTGTATTTAGATCAGTAGATTTTTAATATGTGTTCATTTTTAATGTTAAACACATATTATGGTCCTTCTTTTAGAATATTTTGACTTTATTGAAAATAACATATTTATGTTTATTTAATAAACATTTTGTGTAGTGTGTTGTCTTTAGAAATAAGGTGGCACTATTGATTCTGTCTTTTCAGATGTTGTTAAAATCCTAATCACAAATCATTCGTTTGGGGATATAGCCAGCTGTATGTCATAACAGTGAGAGGAAAATGCATACAAGGCTCATAAAATGCTTCCAAAAAGCCTTTAAAAGCTTTTATAGTTATAATGTGTATAAGTTGGTTGAAAGAAAGCCAATATTCTAAAAAAGTGGTCTCCAGCATTTATGGCACCGGGGTCAAGTTTCTGGGAAGACAATTTTTTCCTGGACTAGGAGTTGGGGGAGATGTTTATGGGATGATTCGAGTGTATTACCTTTATTCTGCACTTTATTTTTATTATTATTCCATTGTAATACAATGAAATAATTATCCAGCTCTCCATAATGTAGCATCCATGGGAAACCTGAGCTTGTTTTCGGCAACTAGGCAGTCCCATCTGGGGGTGATAGGAGACAGTGAGAAATCATCAGGCATTAGATTCTCATAAGGAGCACACAGCACATGATGGGGTTTGAACTTTTATGGGAATCGAATGACTCTGCTGACCTGACAGGAGGTGGAAGTTAGGCAGTAATAATTGGAATGGGGAGGGCTGTAAATACAGATGAAGCTTTGCTTACTCATCCACCTCTCACCCCCTGCTGTGACACCTGATTTTTTGTTTTTGTTGTTTGTTTGTTTGTTTTTGTTTTGAGACAGATTCTCTCTTGGTTGCCTATGCTGGAGTAAAGTGCCATGATCTTTGTTCATTGCAACCTCTGCCTCCTGAGTTCAAGTGATTCTCCTACTTCAGGTTCTCAAACCAATGAGATTACAGGCACCTGCCACCACACCTGGCTAATTTTTGTATTTTTAGTAAGGATGGGGTATTACCATGTTGGCCAGGCAGTCTTGAACTCCTGACCTAAAGTGATTTGCTTCCTCAGCCTCCCAAAGTGCTGAGATTACAGGTGTGAGTAACTACCTGGCCGTGGCCTGCTTTTTAACAGACCACAGACTGATACCAGTCCATGACCTAGGGGTTGGGGACGCCTGCTCTAATGGAATCACCAGAAAATATTAAACAAAAGTCCATAAGTTGGCCATAGTTTTATGATTCAAAAGGTTTGTGGCCACAATATTAATAAAATGAGCAAAATATTAATCATGAGGAGGAAAACCCTATTATATAATCAGGAAAATGATTCACAGGTTATCACATGATTTTCATGAAGATAAAGCAACTACACTTGAAACTTCAAGTTAGACCATTCCATTTCAAAAACATGCCTAGACTTCTGATATTTTCAAGCATTCCCCATATCTCCACTACCTCAGCCAGCTGTTAGCTCAGAGATTAACACCACAAACAGTAAAACTATTGTGTACAAATGTCTACAAGTCCTGAGAGCAATTTCTAGCACTTCCACTTCTGTGGCCAGCATGTAAATGCCAAATTGTGATGCAATCCAATTTTAACAGCATAGTCTTCTTAAACACCTGTGTGTGAAATTTCTGTGCATGTGTAATTAGGATCTGTAAAGGGAGCTAGAAGAGGCCAATTTAATAAAAATGACAAATTGAAAGAAGTAACTAAAGAGGAAGACACAACTTTGCTGTAGGGCTCCTACAAACTTTTTACTAGTCCCTGCTGGAGAAATCCTGAAGGACTGGTTTATAGCCTCCTTTCTTAATGCATTAGCAGCCACTTTAGCTTCTGACAGTAGAAATTGAAAGAATCTCCACAGAATCACTTCATTTTCCTCATTCTCTGTGTCTGGTTTGGCTTCATTTAGAGACTATTAACAAATATCATGTTCCTCTTTTATGCCCTCTCACTGCAGAAACTAATGAAGCAGATTAGTTACTCTGGGAACACTGATATTGGCTCAGACAAAGCTCAGTGCCATCGATGAATGCAGCACAAAGTTAATTTGGGTCAGTGTTAGAAATATACATGGCAGTTTTGGAAACTTAGGCATTCATCATGACCATTGGAGCCATAGGTAATATAATTTAAATGAAGCAAATGTGGCTGCTTTGCTTATTCGTTAGCAGGGTAGCTAGGTAGATCATTTAATATTGCATTATTTTTGAAATACACAATGAGGGCTTAGACCTACAAAACTGGAAATCTATCTGCAGGAATGAATACAATCAGAATGTATGGCACCACAAAACTCATATATGTAGCCAGTCTGTGAATACCCTAGTTTGCTTGGTACCAGTCTATAAACTACAAAAAAATAAAAAATAAAAAGAACAATAAACACAGTTTGAAACATTTAACCTTGAAGAGTCATCTTTGTAAAATGCTCTAGAAAATCCACAGTATAATATGAACTCAATGATTTGTGAGCACTTGTAAGGGCTCCAGCACACATGCGATATTGTCTTTCATCATATTTTCCATGAATCTTGACAACTTCACAGTGATTCCCTGATAGCAACACTTTTCTGCTAGAAGAATGCCCTTGAAAGATATGACAGCAAGTATGCCTGTAACAACTGCCCAGGACAGACCATATTTCTCACGGTGGGAGTGGACAGTTAGAACATAACAGACTAGAAAATCATATTTAACAGTTCTATGTAAAGATTAGAAACATCATCGTCTAAGTAGAGGGGGGTCCCTGGACATGCCACTAGCAACTATCATCTCCAGAATTTTTTCACAATCTCTTATGGTATCTATGTCCATTACACTTTATTATGATTTGACTTACATATCTCAAAATTTATATGCTGAAGCCCTGCCCACCCCCACTTCCCAGTATCTTAGAATATGACCATATTTTTAAGTAAAGTTATTACAGATTTACTTAAGTTAGCATTAGGTCATATTAGAATAAAATGTACCCTTAATCCAGTGTGACCAGTGTCTTTATGAAAAGGAAACATTTGAACTCACGGGGAGAAGATCAAGTAAGACAGAAGCAGAGATTGGATTTATGCCACCAAGAAACTACCAGAAACTAACGAAAAGGCTGGATCAGTTACTGACCTCACACTTTCAGCAAGAGCACATTCCTAGTCTCACATTTCTGGCCCCCCAAAACTTTATGGCAATAAATTTATTTTGCTTAAGCCATTCAAACGGTGACATGGTGCTATGGCAATTCTAACACATGCAGCCCTTTTTTTGTTGATTGTTTAGGTGCAATAATTAGAATACACATTTACAACCTTAGGTAGCAAGACATTTTCTTATCCAATATTAGAAAGTTGAGCATATTTCCTGGGATATCAGAAAGTCAGATCTTAAAGCTTATGCAGCCGGAAAAAGAAATTAAGCAACATTTTGTGAGCTTTTATAGGTCAAATGGCAGGTTTCCTACCACCTTTTAGCTTGCCTTTGGAAACTAGTAACTCACTTCTGAAACCAAATCTCCCTCTATACTGTCAAGTTTCACCAGAAATTGGGTCATCTATTGCACACCCAACATGCAAGGGAGTGAGGACACCATCTGACTTCTACATTGTGAGTCAGCTCAGACCTGGAGTAATTCATAATCCAGGCAGACCGTTTTGACTGGAAGGCCACAGAGAACAAAGATCCACAAACATGTCTGAAATTTATAACATTAAAGATATTATTTTGTGATTACTTCATCTTTTTGTCTTGTATACATAGAAAATCAATGCTGTACCATCATAGTTTCAGCCACTGGGAATCCAAGATGAACAAGACAGTTGCATTTCTGTTCTTCGTGGAGCTTATATTCTAGTAAGGAAAATTATTTTAAGACATTAAAATATGTCTCACTCACAAGTAGGAGCTAAGCTGTGAGGTTGCAAAGCCATAAGAATGACCCAATGGACTTTGGGGACTCAGGGAGAAAGGGTGGGAAGGGGGTGAGGTAAAAAAGACAACATATTGGGTTCAGTATATACTGCTCCAGTGATGGGTATACAAAAATCTCACAAATCACTGTTAAAGAACTTCCTCATGTACTCAAATACCACCAGTTACCCAAAAGCTTATGGAATTTTTTTAAATAAAAGATACTAAAATAGAATTATAGTTATGACTAATGCTTTCAAGGATAAGTACAACTGGTGTCTATGTGCAGAGTTATGTTAAGTTGTTGGTCACACAGAGGATGGGTGATTTGAAGGAAAAGCCCACAGGTAGAGTTATGTGGGTTCACAGCTAGTGCAGAACACATTGTACAGGGAAAAAGGAAGATTGAAATCAAGGTCTGCTCTGCAAGCTCTGCCCTGGTACATTGTTGTGTCTGCCCCAACTGAGGTACGCTGTTTCCTAATAAGCACTATGCCTTGCATTGACTAAGGGGAGGTACTGTGTGCAGGTTGTGCTGAGGCTATACAAAGAAAAAAAGGTGAAAAGGAGAGACAGAAAGAATGCTGTTTACATTGAGAGCAAAAGGATGAAGAGATTCACCCTGAGGTCTAATTCTGATTTTCCAGTCTGTTCACTCAAATTTTCTCTGCACCCTGTATAAGTACATAGGGAACTTATGATGGTGATCAGATGTACTCTTTTTTTTCTTTCTTTCTTTCTTTTTTTTTTTTTGAGACAGAGTCATGCTCCATTACCCAGGCTGGAGTGCAATGGTGTGATCTCAGCTCACTGAAACCTCTGCCTCCCGGATTCAAGCTATTCTCCTGCTTCACCGTCCCAAATGGCTGGGTTACAGGCACTAACTGACACCAGGTAATTTTGTATTTTTAGTGGAGTCAGGGTTTTGCCACGTTAGCCAATGTGGTCTCAAACTCCTGACCTCAAGTGATACACCTGCCTTGGCCTCCCAAAGTGCTGAAATTACAGGTATGATCTACCACACCCAGCTAGGGTGTTCATTTTTGTACTTGGCCAGACAGGTTCTCTTTTACCCTGCATAACCTGTAGCCATTCTATTTTTCCACACTTTTGCTATTTGTTTGATTTTTTTCTCAAAGCATTTTACAATTATTTTGCCCAATTTAGAAATGAAATAATTATAGTGGAATTGGATGGAATCACACATACACACATTCATACACGTGCATACTTTTAGCTATAGATTTTTCATCAAAAGTTACCTTTTTATATGTTTAGATACTATTCATGACTCTTGATGACTATATTATTTTCTTACTATGAATGATTAGTGTGTTTCTATTTTCCCCTTAATTATAGGACTACAAAAATATTATGTTTTAAAGGTAATTATTTATAGCCAGCTAGTTTTCCAAATGTTAATATTAATGCTAGCTTCTACTTTTTCCTGTTACTCAGTTTTTCATGTATATGATTATATCAACAGAAAAAAACAGAAATAACTATCTTTTTATTTATATAGTTTATGCTACTAAACTTGTTCTTTAATCTACTAGCTAAAATCTCAAAGGTCATGTTATATAACAAGGTTGAAAGTTCTTTGTAGTTTTAGGACTGAGGCCCTCATTTCCTTCCTACCTCTCAGCCAGGTGCTAGCCTTTGTTTCTAGAGGCTGCTTGCCTGTTTTCTCTTCTCTTCCATGTGATACCCTCTAACAAAGGTGGGTCAAGTTTTTCTCTGACTTCCCTTCTGCTGCATCTTTCTGACTGCAGCTGGAGAAAGTCCTCTGCGCTCTTGTGTTTTCTCTCCCTCTCTCCCTCTTTCTCTCTCTCTCTCTCCCTCTTTCTGTCTCTCTCTCTCTTTCTCTCTCTCTCTCTGTGTGTGTGTTTAAAAATCACATGAAAGGCTCATGTAATTAGATTATGGCCACCTGGATAATCCAAAATGGTCTTGCTGTCTTCCTATTTGAAGGTCCAAATAGAAAAGAAAAAAGACATGCCTCATTAATTCTGTTGCTTTCTGGCAAAACTCATATACAATAAAGCTTAGTCTAAACTCAATGTACACTTTTAATTGTGTGTGTTGAAGGAGGAATATATTCAACTCCAAAATCCCTCGATTTATGAATGTAGATTTATTTAGAAGTAGGTCTGACCGATGCAGTCAAGCTAAGATGGGGTCACATTAGAGATGGTAGACCCCTAATCCAGTGGTTAACAGTCTTATAAAGAGAAGCAGTTTTAGATAAGACACACAGAGGGAAGATGGTCATGGGAAGCTGGGGTCACAGACTGGAGTGATCCATCTATGAGTCAAAGAACCCCAAGGACTGCCAGCAGTCACCAAGAGCTAGGAGACGGGCACAAAACGCATTTTCCCATTCAACTTCCAGAAGGAACTAACCCTACCAATGTCTTCAATTCAGACTTCTGGCCTCCAGGATGGTCAGAGGATATAAGTGTTGCTTTCAGCCACTTATATTGCAATACTTTGTTAGAACAGCCTAGGAAGGGAATACACCATCCTATTGAATTTAACCTCCCTCTCCCTGCCCCAATAGCTTCCAGGTTTCCATCTGAGACTGGAGATGCTGTGGTTTGCTCTTTCTCCTCTGTCTGTCTTCTATGTTCCCCTGTACAAAGAAGGAACAATATCTTTCTCAGGAAATATTTAGATTATGAATGAAAATTATGTGGCCAGAGCCCTAAAGCTGGCTTTCTGATGGTACACACGGCTGGGAACTCTGCCGGCCTCTTTCTTGTGCAGTTTGGCAAGGGTACCTTCCTAAAAAATACTGTCCTTTCTCACCCATCCTCCCCATATATGGAGGGTATGATTATAGTATAGGTGGTAGAACTGAGTTGGGTGTATCATAACCATCTCTGAAAGGTCGTTTGCTGAAAGGTTGAATGGATATACATTTTTGAATTTCTTTTTCTTTATAAAAAATCAAAATTTCACGGGGTTCTTGGATCATTCACGAGAAGGAATGCAAGGCATGAGGAATGCAGTGGCATGTGCTCAGCTCACTGCAAACTCCTTCTGGACTCCAGCAATCCTCCTGCCTCAGTCTCCCAAGTAGCTGGGATTGCAGGTGTCCACCACCATACCAGGCTAATTTTTGTATTTTTTTTAGCATTTGTGTATTTTTAGCGGAGATGGGGTTCTCTGTTAAAGAGCTGTTTGAGCTGTTCTGGAACTCCTGAACTCGAGTAAGTTGAGTCCTGCTTCAGCCTCCCAAAGTGCGTGAGCCAGTGTGCAAATGCTTAATGGATATTTTTCAACCCTGAAGTATAAAAACTCTTTGTTTCCAACTATGAGATTTGTATAGCGTGTTTGAGAGCAACAGCAAGAAATCCACTATACTGCCTATTCTTCTAGCATTTGAAATTCATGTAATGTTTCCTCTAGGTGTCTTTCATAAATTGATTCTGAAAGAATTAAAATAGTGAATGAATTAAAGCCTTTGTTACTGTGCTGCCTTTTTAAAGTTGGGCTAGCTTTTAAAATTAAATATGTATTTATTTATAGAGGACACTAAATTATAATAGCAGAAATTTTAAAAGAATTAAAAGAGAAAATAAAGCAATCCATATTTCCATCCACAGTGTAAATAACTGTTGTCCTTTGATATTCAAAATTTTCTTGTGCTTTTTATGTTTTACATATTTTAGTCATTAACAGATTAATATAAATGCAGATATGCAGACATATATGCCCTTTTCTAAAGATAATTTTGCCACTTATTCTTTTCATAATTTATTAACTTTTTTTACAATCTTAGAGAACTATACAGAGTGAATTTTAAAACAATATTGAAAAATGATGATAAGAAAGGACATCTATATATTTTACCTGAATTTAATAAATATTGCTATAGCATTTTACTCTGTATAATTTCTCATTTTCTTATGTCTTTATTTATTTTTTTATTACACTTTAAGTTCTGAGGTACTTGTGCACAATGTGCAGGTTTTTTACATATGTATACATGTGCCATGTTGGTGTGCTGCACCCATTAACTCGTCATTTACATTAGGTATATCTCCTAATGCTATCCCTCCCCCCTCCCCCCACCCCACAACAAGCCTCTGTGTGTGATGTTCCCCTTACTGTGTCCATGTGTTCTCATTGTTCAATTCCCACCTATGAGTGAGAACATGTGGTGTTTGGTTTTTTGTCCTTTTGATAGTTTGCTGAGAATGATGGTTTCCAGCTTCATCCATATCCCTGCAAAGTATTCCATGGCTGCATAGTATTCCATGGTGTATATGTGCCACATTTTCTTAATCCATTCTTGGACATTTGGGTTGGTTCCAAGTCTTTGCTATTGTGAATAGTGCCACAATAAACATAAGTGTGCATGTGTCTTTATAGCAGCATGATTTGTATTCCTTTGGGTATATACCCAGTAATGGCATGTCTGGGTCAAATGGTATTTCTAGTTCTAGATTCCTGAGGAATCGCCACACTGTTTCCACAATGGTTGAACTAGTTTACAGTCCCACCAACAGTGTAAAAGTGTTCCTACTTCTCCACATCCTCTCCAGCGTCTGTTGTTTCCTGACTTTTTAATGATCACCAATCTAACTGGTGTGAGATGGTATCTCATTATGGTTTTGATTTGCATTTCTCTGATGGCCAGTGATGTTGAGCATTTATTCATGTGTCTGTTGGCTGCATAAATGTCTTCTTTTGAGAAGAGTCTGTTCATAACCTTTGCCCACTTTTTGATGGGGTTGTCTGTTCTTTTCTTGTAAATTTGTTGGAGTTCTTTGTAGATTCTGGATATTAGTCCTTTGTCAGATAAGTAGATTGCAAAAATTTTCTCCCATTTGGTAGGTTGCCTGTTCACTCTCATGGTAGTTTCTTTTGCTGTGCAGAAACTCTTCAGGTTAATTAGATCCCATTTGTCAATTTTGGCTTTTGTTTGCATTGCTTTTGGTATTTTAGACATGAAATCCTTGCCCATGCTTAGTCAACATAGTGTTGGAAGTTCTGGCCAGGGCAATTAGGGAGGAGAAAGAAATAAAGGGTATTCAATTAGGAAAAGAGGAAGTCAAATTGTCCCTGTTTGCAGATGACATGATTGTATATCTAGAAAACCCCATCGTCTCAGTCCAAAATCTCCTTAAGCTGATAAGCAACTTCAGCAAAGTCTCTGTATACAGAATCAATGTGCAAAAATCACAAACATTCTTATACACCAAAAACAGACAAACAGAGATCCAAATCATGAGTGAACTCCCATTCACGATTCCTTCAAAGACAATAAAATACCTAGGAATCCAACTTACAAGGGACATGAAGGGCCTCTTCAAGGAGAACTACAAACCACTGCTCAATGAAATAAAAGAGGATACAAACAAATGGAAGAACATTCCATGTTCATGGGTAGGAAGAATCAATATTGTGAAAATGGCCATACTGCCCAAGGTAATTTGTAGATTCAATGCCATCCCCATCAGTCTACCAATGGCTTTACCCACAGAATTGGAAAAAACTACTTTAAGGTTTATATGGAAACTAAAAAGAGCCCGCATTGCCAAGTCAATCCTAAGCCAAAAGAACAAAGCTAGAGGCATCATGCTACCTGACTTCAAACTATATTACAAGGCTACGGTAACCAAAACAGCATGATACTGGTACCAAAACAGAGATATAGATCAATGGAACAGAACAGAGCCCTCAGAAATAATACTGCACATCTACAACTATCTGATCTTTGACAAACCTGAAAAAAAACAAGAAATGGGGAAGGGATTCCCTATTTAACAAATGGTGCTGGGAAAACTGGCTAGCCATATGTAGAAAGCTGAAACTCGATCCCTTCCTTACACCTTATACAAAAATTAATTCAAGATGGATTAAAGACTTAAATATTAGACCTAAAACCATAAAAACCCTAGAAGAAAACCTAGGCAATACCATTCAGGACATAGGCATGGGCAATTTCTCATTTTCAACTTGACAGAGAGTTTTAAATTTTCATGTTCAATTTTATCAGTTGCTTTATTAGCTTTTTTTTCTCTCTTTTTTTGTTTGTTTGTTCGTTTGTTCATTTTTAAGACAGAATATGGTTCTGTCACTCAAGCTGGAGTGTACTGGTATGATCATGATTCACTGCAGTCTCAACCTTACACACTCCAGGGATCCTCCTGTTTCACCCTCCTGAGTAGCTAAGACTGCTACTGGGACTATAGGACTACCTGGTACTACAGGAGTATGCCACCATGCTCAGGTAATCTTTGTATTTTTGGGTAGTGACAGAGTTTCCCTATGTTGCTCCTGCTGTTCTCTAATTCCTGGGATCAAGTGATTCTTCTAACTGGACCTCCCAAAGTGTTCAGATGAAAAATATGAGCCACCATGCCCAGCCAGTTTCTAAAGTTATAAGCATGTGTTGTTCTTTCTTCACAATTGTGTGGATAAAATAATTTATTTAAATAAAGTGTATCGATTTCCAGTAATACCTTCTATTTGGAAAATATTGCATTGCTTTATCAGCATATTGTTAATTGTCATTTATTAAAGTGTATTCAGAAATGTAGATAAATTATTGATCTGTAGTTCTTGTATTGCTATCTTGATTTGGATTATAAATAATTTATCATGATTTAATTAAATGGATCAGGGAACTCTCTTTAAGCAGAATTAAAGAGAGAATCAAAATCTGGTTGTGTGCACTTGTTTTGTAAAGGTATCATTTATAATTTAGCTTTAATACTCTACTTCTGAAACACTTTGCAATGAAAATCAATAAAAATGTATTGGAAATCTTTTATGTTAATAGGTGTAATCCTCTTTCTACATTATGTCAAAACTCTTCTTTATTTGTGCTTATTTTTTTCCTTCTCTTTCTAGCACTGTGCTACTTTGTCCACTTTCTCCTCATTCCTCAGTCTGTATTAAGATAAATGATTGCCCTGATTGTTTTCAAAGAATCAGCATTTGTACTTATACACCATTCCTTTGATTTCTTATTTTCTATACAATGTTTTGTCATTCTTACCTGAAACGGTACTGCTTTCACACAACCTTATTTTAAAGTTTTTAAGGTGATCAAATCATACCTCATATTCAAAAATTGTCTTCAATAAGATGCCATTCAGAAAATTTGCATCTGTATAATCTCTTTTTAGCACATATTTGACCATGTATTTTAACATTCAGAGCAAATTATGCATCTTTGTATTCTAACACTCAGAGGAATTTACTGTAAGGACTTTGATTCAATGAATATTTATAGAAATCTTGCTTAATTTATAAGCAATTGAGATCTTAACTGTCTTTTATTGCTATATTCTATTTCATAATTTAAGCTTAATAAATATATTTTATTTGCATTTAATAATTTTATAATCTTTCTTTTTTTTTTTTTTTTGAGATAGAGTCTTCCTCTTGTCACCAAGGCTGGGGTGCAGTGGCGCGATCTCTGCACACTGCCACCTCCACCTTCTGGGTTCAAGCAATTCTCCTGCCTCAGCCTCCTGAGCAGCTGTGATTATAGGTTCGTGCCACCATGCCCAGGTAACTTTTTGCATTTTTAACACAGATTGGGTTTCATCATCTTAGCCAGGATGATCTTGATCTCCTGATCTCGTGATCCCCCTGCCTAAGCCTTTCAAAGTGCTGAGATTACATGCATGAGCCACCGTGCCTGGCAAATAATTTTATAATCTTTCATATAAACTTCTTTCACACATATTCTATACATGTAAAATAAATATTTAGACATTTCTGAATGGTATTTCATTTTAATAGAAGCTTATTCTTGCTTCTTTTCACACATCATCATTATAATCGGGAGCAGGAATTGAAAATCATGCAGTTGAAGAACAAATATTTGTTGCTCTTAACGAAAATGTCATAGGTGAACTTGGCAAGGGTTATTAAATGCAGTTACATTTACACCAACAGAAATATGAACAAAATTCCCATAGAGATGGATCACTGAGGGTTTATGGACAAAGTCACATTTGAGATGAAACTTAAATTTTGCAATGTCATTAGAACAAAATATTTCACTATAATGGGAAGAAATTTTAAGAATAAAGAATGTCTTCCATTTGTCAATACCAGTGGAATATATCATATCTACAAACAATATGCACATTTAAACTGAAGTGTAATGGCTTCTGCCTTTTTTTTTTTCTTTTTCTTTTTTTTTTTTTTTTTTTTTTTGAGTCAGAGTTTTGCTCTGTCACCCAGGCTGGGATGCAGTGGCACAATGTCAGATCACTACAACCTCCACCTCTTTCACGCAAACAATTCCCATGCCTCAGCCTCCTAAGTAGCTTGAATTACAGGCATGCAGAACCACACCCGGCTAACTTTTGTATATTTAGTAGAGACAGAACTGCACCAGGCTGGTCTTGAACTCCTGACCTGAAGTGATCTGCCCACCTCAGCCTCCCAAACTGCTGGAATTATAGGTGTGAGCCACTGCACCTGGTCAGGACTTCTGCTTTTGTGTAAGTCTGAATAGCAGACACTAGATTTTACTTATAACTAAAGAAAACAAATCAGATTATATATTTTTATTTTAAAAATATTTTATGTAATATACAATATATTTTTATTTTAAAAATATTTTATGTAATATATAAAATATTTTTATGTATTTAAACATGTCTTTTATACAGATAAAATATATCAAATAGTATGCATATGTCCATACCTTTTAAAATATATATATATAAAATATATGCAATGTTTTGTATAACAACTATACATCAATTACACTGAAAATAAATGAATAGTTACAAATGGAATATAAAATATAAATATTACATGTATTAATAGAATAATAGAAAACATATAAAGTATAAAAATATATTGTAATAAGCTATTATTTGAAATGAGTACTTATATATATATATATATGTATATAAAACAAAAGCAACACTTTTAATGACAGTCAGCAAAAGGCAATGAGAGATGGGCAAAACAAGGAATTGAACCCCACAGCTTTCCAGGCTCGTAAACAGAGAGTTTCCAGGCTACTGCACATGGAAGTGGATTTCAGAAAAAGCCCAGTGAAACTCTGTGAATTGAGAAGACAAAGTTCAGAATCAGAGAATCAGAGTCAGAGAATCAGAACCAGAGAAAAATATGGCATCCTTTGCAGGAGAGAGCCTTGAAGAAGAGAAGGAAACCTAGAGACCTACCATGGATGCCCCTCAGTATTCAGCAGGACAGTGTATTGGGAAACTCCCTGAGGGCAGGAAAGAACCACCTGAATTAGTCAGACAGGGGAGTTGTTTGTGCTTAGCCACATCTGGGAATAGTGGCAGTCCTCACCAGCTAGACTAGTTTAACAGTTCACAAGTCAATGGGATTGGGTGAAGTACGCAGAAAGGTCTAGAGTCTTTATTAGTGGATAGTTCAGCCTAGATTAAATGTTGCTCTGGTACCACCTAATATGCATTAATCAAAAAGGACCAAACTGTTTTCAATATACCTAACCGAACCCCAGAATAAAGCTCAGGACTATTTACTGGAACACACACACATGAAAATATTAGATCATCTTGTTGGATGATCTTGAGCATCCAACAAGATCAAATCTAAAATGCCTGGTGTCCAAATAAAGTTTAACTAATATGTAAAGTAATGAGAACATAGAGTGTCAGAAATAAGAATACTATATCTAGAACATTGTCTTGAGTGGGAATCATGCCTCCTGGGAACACTGGCAACAATTCAACTCAGTAAAGTCACAGTGAAAATCAATGAGTAGAATGCTCTCAACAGCTGCATCCATCCATTTCAGAGAAGTGTTACTTATATATTTTTTCTTTTAATTTTCTTGTAGGGTGCACAGTTTAACATCTTTATTCTAATAGGTACATGCTACAGTGCATAATAAAAACGTAAATGAAAAGACCATTGGATAAGCTGAAAACTAAATGAAAATGTATGTAAATGTAAGAAAAAGGCATGTCAGAAATGATGCTCCCTCAGCTCTCCAAAATCATCAGGAACAAGTCTAAATTGTCACTATCAAGGGAAATGTAGACCAAATGACAGAATCTCCAATAAGCTATTTTGATTTTTTTAAAGTAATTGGGCTTTTGAAAAGAAAATTCATTGTTGTAGTAATTTCAAAAATAATTATAATTCCAACTGTGCTAAAACATGCAATGACCTTTCAAATTGGCAATAAAAATTTATTCTCCTGTTTTACTTTTTAATTAGAAAACAAATTGCAAACTTAGTAATATGAAGATATAATCAGATTCAGATTATGCTACTAAAAGTTTTGAGTGATGGTGAAGTTTATTGATTTTTTTCAGAACTGCCTCTTAAATTCAAAGTTTCTGCTCATTAAAGTTACATGAGTGAAGACAAGTAAAAATAACTGCAGTTAAGAAAAAGAGCCTTCAAGACAGCCTGTGGTCATTATGTTATTTCAATATCCAGAGAAAAAAGTGGAAACTTAGCTTTCCTGGCTGTGCCTTCGAGACTCCTGCTCCTCTTCATGCAAAAACCTGTAAAACAATAGAACACAGATAAATAAAAACAGATTAAAAACAAAGTAGTATCTTAAGTGTTAGTTTTGCAAATAATTCTGCTGAATTTTGGATGAATGTGTTTCTTGGAAATTACCAAGTTTTCAGTACAAATGTATTGCTACTATGTCATCTTTGGAAGAGTAACAAAGATTACGGGAAGAAAGTGAAGATTTAGTGTGATATTCCAGGAGTCTACTTGCACAACCAAGTATAAGAAAACAAGGACTTCCTTGAACCAAATTGGATCAGGAGACGGTGAATGTTTATTTTTGTGTAATGGCAAAGGATCCCCCAATGACATAATTAGCAAGAATTGTCAACAAATATGCTTTCATCTTTTAATGTGTTATATATATTATATATATGTTATATATATAAAAAATATATAGTAGTGTGTGAGTGTATATACACACACACACACACACACACACACACATATATATATATAGCCAGTTCTGGTTGTTTGGTTTTCTGGCTTCATCCCTCCTCAGGCCAACTTTTCTACACTCCTTTCTATGACACTGACACAAGATGTCAGTAAACTACATTTCCCAGATGTCTTTGCCAGCTGTCTTCCTGGTAGATTCTGCCTCAATGGCAGAGGAACCAGAAGACAGGAGGAGAGATTATTGTATGGAAGAGTTGTCATGCCAGTGCTTGGCAGTCTTTTGTAGTAGCTGGAATGTGAATCTGGGCAGGCAATTGTGGACTCTGTAGCAGCCCAGTGAAATGCTTGCCTCATCATTGCAAAACCTGTTCAGCAGCTCCAGAAGCTGCTGATGAGACATCTTTGTCATTGCAGGAGCAAAGTTAGAGCTTGGGAATTCAGCCCAGTGTTGACAGAAGCTTCCTTATTTGGAAGATGTCATAACATTCCTCACTTACAACATTTCCTTTCTGTGTTTTCCCTGGCATTTGTAACATTAATTTTTATTTTTTGAGACAGGGTCTCACTCTGTTGCCCAGACTGGAGTGTAGTGGTGCAATCATGGCTCATGGCAGCCTTGACCTCCCATGCTCAAGAGATCCTCCCAACTCACCCTTATGAGTAGCTGGGACCATATGCACACATAACCATGCCCAACTAATTTTTTATTTTGTGTAGAGACAACGTCTACCTATGTTGTCCAGGCTGGTGTGGAACTCCTGGGCTCAAATGATCCTCCTGACACAGCCTTCCAAAATCCTGGGATTACAGGCTTTAGTCACTGTGCCCAACCTAACATTGATGTTTTAAACCAAGCTCCTATATTAAAATCCTCAGTTTGAAACACCTGGCATTTTTTTTTAACTTTCTAGTTAATAAGGCACTTTCATGAAGCTTTATGTGTCTAAAATGGGTATCCACATAATAATAATTTGTATGAGTTTAAAGACAAAAATAAAGGCAGCAAGGTGTGGAATATGAGAGGTTCCTTCAATCTTAACTATGTGTATGAGTAGGACTCCTGTTATGAAAATGTCAAACAAAGAACATAGAAGTTATAAAGTAAATGAAGATATCTACAGAAACTTTTGGTTCTTAATGGAGGATTTAAATCTAAATGTATTATGAACGCTTTGTTCTTATAAGTCCATGATGAAAATATAAAGCAATGCTGCGTGTGTCAGCCATGTGTCTGGGATTATGTTTCATTCATATTTTATATGTGTAACTCAACATCTTAAACTATGCATATATCTGTAATCCCAGTACTTTGGGAGGCTGACATGGGCAGATCATGAGGTCAGGAGATTGAGACCATCCCTGTTAACATGGTGAAACTCTGTCTCTACTAATACACAAAAAATTAGCTGAGCATGGTGGCAGTTGCCTATAGTCCCAGCTACTCAGGAGGCTGAGGCAGGAGAATGGCATGAACCCAGGAGGCCGAGTTTGCAGTGAACAGAGATCGCACAACTGCTCTCCAGCCTGGGTGACAGAGTGAGACTCTGTCTCAAAAAAAAAAAAAAAAAAAACTACACAGATATTTTTAAAGTACATTGATTGTGGACATGACACTTAACTGAATAGAAATGTCATGAAATTTTGACCTGTGAACAATGACACAAAGGTAGCAATATAAAGCCTGAAGAAACAGCAAGAAGTGAATGAACTAGAATTACGGAATATGTTTAGAACACATCCAAGGGCTCAGATTGGTTGGAAATATTGAATAATATCTTGAAAGATCTGACATCAACAGTTAATAAATGGCATACTTCTATTCTCTCTACAAAATGTTTTATAACTTAATACTCTGAATCTGGGTAATTAAAAATTAAGATGAGTTTACTTGATGGACAAAGTAAGAAAGAGAAAAAATTTAACAAAAATGATTCAATAAGAAAAGCATCAATTTTGGACTTGCCTGTCCTAACTTATTATATTAAATTAAGAAAAATATTGAATTGCAAACTGGGAATTTAAAATTTGTAATTTTTAAAAGACTTTATTCTGTCTCTGCCAGAAATGGGTGAACTTGATAAAAAGTAGTAAGAATCAACAAGATATAAATTATGCTAACTCTTTTAGTCTATGTGCTACTGTCATCCTGTAGAACTGTTTGCATACCTGAATTCAACTATAAGAATAGTATCTGCTTTTCTTAAGCATTCATAGAACATTTCTCAAAAATCAGCTTTTTGATTTGTTTTGTATAAGTTGCCTGATCAAAGACAGTAAACTCAGTTAAATTTGAATTTAAGCTAACAAACAAATTATAGTAAATCTATGCCCAGAATATTGCATTAGGCATACTTATACTAAGAAATTATTTGCTGTTTAACTGAAATTCAAATTTAGTTAGGAATCTTGTATTTTTATTTGTTAAATCTATTAACTCTAATTCTGGAGGAAATCTTAAAAACAAAAAACAAGCAAACAAACAAAAACATAAAAAATGGTCAAAACACCATTTCCTCTGATGGTGAAGTAATGGAATTAGAAATAAATAAGAAAATCTACAAACTACTTATGTTTAAATATTAGTAAAATTTTACATAGCCCACTTGTTAAACAACTTAACAGGATAAATCACCTATCTATGTATCTATCTATGTATCTATCTATCTATCTATCTATCTATCTATTCATCCATCTAATCTATCCATTCTATCTATCTATCTATCTACCTACCTACCTACCTACCTACCTACCTACCTATCTATCTATAGATCTATCTATCTATCTATCTTAAATTTGGAAATTCTCCTCAGCATAACATTTTAATGATGATTCCTAGGATACAAGTGATGTGCTGAAAGTATCAATGTGTATCAGAAAACAAACATCTCTGCTTAGGTCTCTGTTTAGCTCTTCGGAACCCACTCTGTCCAGAGTTTAACTGTATAATGTCTAGAACTGATATATATATAAAAAAAAAGGTTGACTATTTTGGTCCTAAAACATCTTTATTTTATACTGTGAGCATTAAGGCAGTTAACTGATATTTTCCAGGGAACACTGTCCCACAAATCCATAGATTCCAAGTTAATTTACTTGAGTAAATTCTACTCTACTTTGTTGATATTTTTTGCTGAAAACATTGTGAAAATAAAAATGTTCCCACTGGCAATCAGAAGGCTTGACATTTGCTATAATTTTTTATATGTAATTCAACTTCTATTATTTTTTTCTTTTTTTATTATTTCTTTCTTTATTTCCTTTATTATTTCTTCATTTCATTTTTCTTTTCTCTTTTTTCATTCTTGGTAAAGAAAAAGTGTGTATTTCATGTTAGTTACTAATTTTATTATGTTCCAGTAATAAACAAGAGTTGAGAGAAGAGTAGGGAGAACTTTATTTTTCTAATTCTAATTTTATAAAGTTTTTTTAAATAACAGAAACATTTTTGTCAAAGTAGGTTTTCAATTTGTTAAAGTGATTATTTTAAAAACTAATTTTTAACTTATTATTTCCTTTATACTTTTTTAAAACATGGTCTTATTAAAACAGTATCCACTTTTTGATACCTATGTAACAAATTCTCTGTTTTCTTTTTTCTCAACCTAAAGATTAACAATAAATATAAAATAATTGGTAAACAATATTAAAATGTATTAATATTATATAAAAATAGGCAAAATAATTTGTGGTAAATTCTTCAGTGATTTTTAGTACAAACTTTTTTTGTTGCTGTTGTTTTATTGCAGAGAGAGAGTCTTGCTATATTTCCTGCAACTGATCTCCAACTGTTGGCCTCAAACCATCCTCCTGCCTTAGCCTCCCAAAGTGCTGGAAATTACAGGTGTGAGCCACTGCAGCCATTCATTTTCTTTTTTTTAATCCAGAACAAAAACAGGAAACACAAATGCATTTTTCTGAGAATATTTTACATGGCTGTTACCTCAAACTGATATAACATATAAAAATGTAAAGAACATTAGGATAGGGACAATCAATTTGAAAATTTTCATAAAACAAGCCGTCTTGTAGAAAATATAATTTACCACACATAGCTTCCGGTTCAGTTAGAGTTTTGGAGGTTTTAAAGACCCAGGACATTCGGTGGCAGATGAAAGTACCATAAGTTTTTCTCATTCTAGGTGGCCCTCCGCCCTGCCTGGGCTCTTTCACGCATCTGGGAATCAGCTTTCAATCACTCAGCAACCAGTCTTGGCTGGGATGCTTGAGACCATTCAGTCGTTTCTCTTATCTTTTATTTTCAATCAGTCTTGCCCGAGATTTCTATATGCTTAACCAAAGAGAGACAGACAAATTAACCCCAAATCAACAGAGCCATTTCACATCTCTGTTGCATCATATCTGCTAATCTCACCATGGTCAAGTCAAGGGACATGTGGCAGCCTTGCATCCATAAAGCCAACGTCGTATCAAATTCAAAACAAGAGCACCAATGAGGGAAAATACGCAGACAGATTCTCCTCATTGGCATAGAAACAAACATACTGCAAAGTTGAGCAAATAAAGTCAAGTAATAATGGCAATAGCGCCAATGAAACAAATTTGCAAACATTATACAACATTGCAAAAATCAGCAGACTCAATGTATCCCATTGACAAATTAAAATAGAAAAGCCTTTTTTCAAGAGATATAGGAAATTTGTTGATACATTGTGAACATTGTACTAAGCAATGAGCTTATACATTTTAAAGAAAATTTCTTGATAAAAGAAATGCAACATAATATTAATGGAAATATTGGTATTAATGGCAAAATATTAGAAACATTCCCCTGAGATCCATAACAAGACAAATGTCTCAAAGATGTGTTTTTGTTGTTTTGGGTTTTGTTTGTTTGTTTGAGGCAGAGTCTTGCTCTATCACCCAGGCTGGAGTGCAGGGGCGGGATCTCGGCTCACTTCAAGCTCCGCCTTCCGGGTTCACGCCATTCTCCTGCCTCAGCCTCCTGAGTACCTGTGACTGCAGGCGCCCGCCACCAGGCCTGGCTATTTTTTTGTATTTTTAGTAGAGACGGAGTTTCACTATGCTAGTCAGGACGGTCTCTATCTCCTGACCTCATTATCCTCCCGCTTCGTCCTCCCAAAGTGCTGGGATTACAGGCGTGAGCCACCGTGCCCGGGCAATAATTTTAACAATAAATTGGAAGTTCTATAAGTACAGAATAGAAGAGAAAAGGAAAGGAAAAGTTATTATTGGCAGATGATGCAGGTGATATAATTTTCCATAGATATATTCATGAATAAAATAACAATTTTATAAAGGATGCTCAATTAAAGATCAGTGCACACATATTTGTGGCATTAATTTACACCATTAATTGTCAAATATAAATGTTACGATTATTTATTTGGAAATCCCAACTGCAATTGCACTACATCTGTAAGTTCTTAGTGATAAATGGAATTAAAAAATGAACAAGAACTTTATATGCAGAAGAACAAATGTTTAAAGAGCAACATAACAAAATCAAAATAAATTGAGATATTTCAGTATTTGATACAGGTTGGGATCAAAAGTGTAAACATGTAACTTTTCCCTGAAATTAATTTAGAAGTTGAAGATTTTCCAAGACATTGATTTAAAATATATATTTTAAGTATATTTTCTGGAACTAACAAACTTCTCCCCAAAATGTGTATGGAAATATATCAAGCCAAGAACAAGAGCATTTTGAAATACCATGAAGAATAGTTGTTAACAGCTTTTCTTCTTTGATACTAAGATTAATACAATGGCCACTGTGGAATCTAGGAAGGTAAATAAAATACATCTCTTAAATTACAGTGCTTAGATGCAGATAGATGGAATATGGAGATTTTTATATTACAAATGTTGCATGATAAGCAGCCATCAAAAGAACATATCACATACACAGTTAATAATGATAAAATGACAATTTGTGTAACATTTGCTTTTGGGTACACTCGACAGCTATTCATATCAATGGCTTAATCAGATGGCACTTTATTTTTGTTGTATAGATATAAAGGTATGCAAAAAGAAGTGCTCAAGAAAGTCATTCTGTACCAAAATTTTGCAGCTTTCTTCTTCATTATTATGAAACCCAGAATTGCATGTTTCTGGTTCCAAGAAGCTCTGTGTAAATAATATTCTCACTACACCTAGGAAGGAGAGAAGCAGGTCACATATCTGAAGGATCATTCTGGTAGGAGTGAAGTAGTTTTATTCAAGCTGACTTGCACCCTCATTGTATTTTTCAGAAATGCATCTCATAGCTATATCTAGATGTTAAGAGATTTTGCAGAGGAGTGTATATTGTGCTATAAGTGTTGATTATCCTGAACAAATCAAAGAACTGTTCATATGCAAACATATATGGATGGAAATGAATAGATACTGCGGTATTAAATAGCAATATTGTCACAGCTGTCAATACAGTAGAGAAAGACAAATAGAAATCTCCATGACTCACAAATTAATTGAACTCCAGATAAAGTTAAAACCTTGATGTGAAAAGAAAATCCTTCAAACATTCAAAATAAAACACTGCATAATATCCTTACGATATTGATGTAGAAAAAATGTGTTACAGTTACACTAAATACTAGAGCATTTTCTATGAATGAATACATTGGAAATATGACTATAGAAAAGACAAAGCACTGTGATTACTTGGAAAAACATACAAACTCTGGAATTAAGGCATTGGGCTTTTCTCAGGCTTTGGTTGCTGAGCATTTTACAACCATTTTCACTTGCCCTTTTAGGGTGAGTTATTGTAGCAGGATGAGCCTTGGACAAAACCTCACAGACACCAAGGGAGTGAAGGAAGTAGCTTTAATCAGCTGGAAGCATTGGCAGACTAAGGTCTCAAAATCTGAGCTTCTCGAGTGCACAATTTCTGTCCCTTTAAGGGACCACAGCACTAAATATTTTACATGGAAAGGCCATGATTGATTGAGCAATCTACGGAGTATGTGACAGGGGCTTCATGCCCCAGTATTCAGAGTGAAACACAACAGAATGAGAAGTTTTACAATATCCTTCCATACAATGTCTGGAATCTATGCATAACATTAGTTGCTAGGTCATGGGTTGAATTTTAACTATCAGGCCAAGGTCAGGCGGCCCAGGCCTGGTTTTGGGTCTGGTTTTCGGTCTGATGCCTGGAGCCAGGCTGCCTGCCTTTAGTTTCACTTCCTTGTTCCTTCTTAAAACTGGTACTGAGTATAACACAATATAGAAAAATATGGGGGGGTCTCTTTCTCTCTTCTCTCATTTCCTCCCTTTGAAACACTCACTCATTTTATAAGAAATCCCACTTTCATTTTCACTACTTACATCTTCCTATGCAAAAGATTTATAGTGATTCATACAATATATTTGTGCTGAAGCATTCTGGTGAACTCAGGTAGTGATGAAGCTTTTTACATTTGAAGAATTACAACTAGCAAACAAGGGAGCAGTAAGCAGGTTCCTATTACTATTATTATTCCTATTATAAGAGTTTTAAATCCTCCTATTGCTGGGAACCAATTTCCAAACATGGCCTCGGGATTAAATCCATGCCACACTTGCATGGGTACATGTGCCAGTTTTGTTATATCTTTAACTATGTCTTCAACTACTTGCTCCGATCATCTATGTGTAGACAGCAATTAGTACGATTAAATTTTCCACAAACTCCTCCTTCAGCTGCTAGCAAGTAGTCAAGAGCTAGTCTATTTTGATAGATAGCATTTCTCATCTGAGTCTATTGCCATACAAGAACAGTCAAGGCTGGACCGGTTTTATCAGTAATAATTTCTAAAACAGCTTGCCACCATATGATTCAGTGGAGCGTGTAGATGGGGGTCCGATATCCCCAAAATCCATCTTGTGTCCAAGTGGCAGACCCATAGTATTGTATAATTCTTTCAGGGGGCCATTCATCATCTTTCCAGTTATATATGGCTATGCTTCATTTTTTGCGGGAAGCATAGACGGGAAAGCCTAGGAGTCCACCTGTTTTTATGGGCAGTAAGAAGAAAGATGGTTTAATAGTGCCAATTACACAGCTACCTGTCCACTGATCAGGTAGCTTAGCATAGACTCTATGTCCACATATCCAGTATAACCCGGTGGGGGCAGTACAGTCCTGGTGGAATTCTGGGGTGGGCCCAACCAGTCTGCAATTTTGGAAATTTACTGAATGGATTTTTTTTTTCTGTGTAATTGGAACTGCACCATGTAACTGGTTTTGTGGTACCATTATAGTTTTTGTCCAAGACAACTAAGCCATCCTACAGGAGGCGTGAATTCTTTTCCTTCTCTAGTTATGCAATGTTGTCCAATAATTGAGGCTTTTAGAACCCAGAAATTGTCAGGTGATTCTTTTGGGCTGGGAATTCATCAGGAACTGGGTCTGTAGGAACTAATTATTAGGCTTCCCATGGTCATCGATCTCCTGTTACAGTTCTTCCACAAACATAACATGAAGTTACTTTTAGAGACTGGGCTACATGCTTGGCTAATTGCAAAAACAAATTTCTAGTTTTTCCTGGAATTTCAGGCACTGGTACATTTAGTTCATCATAGAAAGTCTGAAATACTGGCTCTGGAGAGCGTTTTTGAGTCTCTCCTTTTACGAAAATGTTTACCTTAGGGTCTAGTCCTTTTCCATCAATGCCTAGAGATACGTTTTCTCCTTTTTTCCATCTTGGGTCTGAGGGGTTTGTGATTACTAATTCTAAAGGATTGCTGCTTCCACTCATGCAGGAGGGGCTTCCTTTCCCTTTTTGGAGCCAAACAGGATCTGTTTCATCTTTTTTTCCAAGTAGCCCAAATGACACAAGAGCAGTACCCACATTCTTTTCCACACAATACTAATTCATGACAAATGTATTTATTTTCGGTCATGTAGCTATTTTTCCTAATTAAAAGAGCAATATCCTGCTCCTAACTTATTGCTATTAATGACAGCACAAGGATCAAATTTTAAGATTATGCATTTGGCACCCCTTTTTATTCTGTTTTGGCTAATACTTTACTTGTATCATTTATGAGTCCCCACCAGTCTTCAGTCCTTAATCTTATTTCAAAAACTGTGGAAATGGAACGTTCAGAGGGGTGATAGCACACATCAGGCTCATCACTTCCTGGATTACAGACTTTGTACTGAGTGTTACTATACAAACACATTCCTTTTGGAATTTCTAGACATTCATAATAACTATAGAACAAAAAGATTGTCTTAACTTACTGTGCTACCTCAGTGACCCGATGTATGCACTGAAAGCACTCCTCTGTGTGGGAAGAAGCAGTGGAAGCTTTTACCACACAAATCCATGTTATAAGGAAAATAAGTCCTATGACAATTTTCCTCATGCTTTGGCCATGCGTAGACCAGTCAGGTTCCGGGTGTGACTGGAGCAGGGCTTGTCGTCCCCCTCAGGGTTGCTTTGCAGGGGTTGTCTAGGATGGGTTTGGCCTCCCAGGTTCCAGTGGCTGTGGGCTTTATGCAGCTATGGTGAATCTAGTCCGGAATTCCTTCTATCTTCACAGCTGTGGGAGTGGTCAGGATAATGGTATGGGGTCCCTTCCACCATGGCCACAAAGGAGCTATATTCCAGTCCCTGATCCACACACGGTCACCTGGAGAAAAAGGGTGAACTGGGGAGAATAAGCTGACTGGGCACTTCTCATTTACCCATGTTAAGATTGACAGGGTAATTTTCCCCGAGACCTGTAGCTGTTGCTGCAATTCAATTTCACCCAACTCTTGCGGAGTACCTGGAAGTCCTCACAGTATAGGAGAAGGCCTGTGATATAATATTTCATAAGGGGAGTATCCTATTTTCATAGAGGAGATGCACCTAATTTTAAACAATACTATAGGAAGAGACTGCATCCATTTTAATCCTGTCTCTTGACATACTTTCCCTAAACTATTTTTAATAGTCTGATTAATTCACTCCACCTTTCCGGAACTCTGAGGTCAGTAGGCAGCATGTAACTTCCAAGTGATTCCCAATATCTTTGCCGTCTCTGTACTACATCAGCCTCAAATGCTGGCCTATTATCTGAGCCGATCCATAGAGGCAGTCCAAACCTAGGGATGAGGTCTCAAAGAAGCACACGGGTAACTACACAAGCTTTTTCAGTTCATGTTGGATAAGCCTCTACCCACCCAGAGTAAGTACACATTAGAACCAGTAAATACTCGTTACCTCCACATTTGGGCATCTTTGTGAAGTCCACTTGAAGATCTTCAAAAGGAGCTCCTCTATAGGCTTGTATGTCAGGAGGAACAGAGGGGCCTTGCTTTGCATTATGCTGTCATCAGGTAACCCATCGCTGTGCTACTGTCTTAGCAAGAGCTGGCAAGTGTGAGATGTAGAAATACCAGCCTAACAGCTTTTCAAGTGAGTCTTGGCCTGAACGGGTAGTTTCATGTACAGCCAGCGTGACTGTGGCTCCTAGCAGCTGTGGTACAGCTATTCTCCCATCTAGTAACTTTATCCATCCTTTTTGTATTGCTTGTCCTCCCTCTGCCTGAATAAAGTCTTTGTCCTCTTTAGAATAAGTAGACACCAGATCAGGTGTTTGAGGGAGCAGAGAGGCTGTGACTGATGCCTGGCAAGGAGTAGACACTGCTTTTCGTGCCTCTGTGACTGCTCGGGAGTTTCCCTGGCTTACTGAGGTATAAGCTTGCTGATGTCCCTTGCAGTGCATGACTGCCACCTTTTGGGCTTTCCCACTGCCTCTAATAATTGCATAATTTTTTGTTGATATTTTATGTCTTTTCCTCTAGAATTTAACAGGGCTTTTTCTTTATATAATGCTCCATGTACTTGAAGGGTTAGAAAGGCATATTGAGAGTCAGGATAAATGTTTACAGTCTTACCTTCACTGAGTTCTAGAGTCCAAGTTTAAGCAATGAGTTCTGCTTTCTAGGCTGAAGTGCCCTGAGCGATGGCTTGGCTTCAATAACATTATTCAAGGTTACCACCACATATCTGGCACATCTTTCTCCTCGTGGATTGATGAAGCTGCTCCCGTCCACGTATAACTCCCAGTCCACTGATGCCCATGGCTGGTATCAAAGATTGGATCTGCTAGAATGGACTCAGTCCAACACCTCCACACAGCTATGTTCAACAGGGCTATCCAATACTGGGAGAAAGGTGGCAGGATTTAGGGTGTTACAGACTTCAATGGTTACGTAGGGGTTTTCACATAGCAAGCTCTGGTACTTGATTAATCTAGCATTTATTAGCCAATGGTGTCCTTTGGTATTCATTAAAATTACCACCGCATGGGGGGCCTTTATACTTAAGTTTTTTCCAAGGATTAGCTTTTCTACTTCTTGTGCTAACAGGGCTTTAGCTGCCAGGGCTCTCAGACATGGAGGCCAGCCTTTTGAAACTCCATTTAGCTCTTTTGATAGGTAGGCCACTGGCCTTGGCCAGGGCTGCACAGTTTGGGTTAAAACTCCAACTGCCATTTTTTCTCTTTCTGATACATAGAGTGTAAAGGGCTTTGTCAAATCTTGTAGTCCTGGAGCTGGGGTGACATAAGTTTTTCTTTTAACTTACAAAAGGCTTGCTGCTGTAGAGGCCCCCATTCAAAGAGCTCTCAGTCACCCCCCTTTGTAATCCCATACAATGGTTGGCTAGCACTGCAAAGTTTGGAATCCATAATCTGCAAAACCCCACAGCTCCTAGAAATTCCCTTACTTGCCTTCTGGTTTCAGGTTCTGGTAAGCTGCAGATGACCTGCTTTCTTTCTGACCCCAGGCTGCACTCCCCTTTCTGAATAGTGAATCCCAGGTAGTGTACCTGCTGTCTGCAGGTCTGAGCTTTCTTCTTGGACACCTTATACCCACAGTCCTCCAGGTGCAGGGCATCCATCCCTTTTGCACAACCGACTGAATGAATCTTCAGGCACTGGATGAGATAGAACTTTAGTTGTTGGCTTCCCTCTGTGGGTGGAGCAAGAACCTTCTTTAACTAACTGTCCCTTTGCTACTAGTAATGCTGCTGCCTGTCCCCTTAACCACTGTGGGGGGTCTAAAACTAGCTGTAACCAAGAATCTATATATGAGAAATGATCTGGGTGTCCTGGCTTACAAGTTACTTTGTGCCATACCTTTGAGACAAGACACCTGTCCAAGCTTCCTTCTGATGGCCAACCCACCTGTAATTCTGGCCAATCTATTTCACACAAAGTTCTAAGTTTTCCTGGAGTCATAATGACTCCATAGTCTCCTTTGAAACCTTTCTTGAAATTCTTTAACATAGTTCCCAATGGGATGGGCTTACTTTGAGGCTGGCCCATGTTTTCTCAAGACAAAATACCACGCCCACACCACACACTCACCACAAAACAAAGAATGGGTAAAGAGGGCACACACACCTTTAAGATTTATACCAAACCAAAATCAGAGTATCAGGCCAAGTCAAAACCAAAATCAAAGTATCAAGCAATTCAGGTAAAGTCAAAACCGGAACAATAGGGTCAATACAGACACACTGTGGGTGATCAGGCCATGCTTCCACTCAAATGGAGTGGGCAAATTTCAAAGACTAGTCTTACCAAGTTTCAGATGTCCGGACTCCAAGCGCCAGTTCCTTCCTGGTGTTCAGCCACTGTGTTAATCCTCCGTGGGGGCCCGTTATGTGCTGCTTTGGTGAGGCGTTCCACCGGGGCAATTGCCTACCCATGAGTGTTCTTTGCATCACGTAACTCAGGCTGGCTGGAGTCCCCCACAGGGATGCTCCACAGGGTAAGCCTAAGCTGCCTAAGGGGCTGCCTCGGCCGTCCATCAGTCACCTCACTTCCAGGTCAGGGAACCAAGAAATGTAGCAGGACAAGCTGTGAACAAAACCCCACAGACACCAAGATAGTGAAGGAAGTGGCTTTAATCAGCTGGAAGCATTGGCAGACTAACATCTTAAAATCTGAGCTTTCAGGTGCCCACCTTCTTTCCCTTTTAAGGGCTCACAACTCCAAGGGGGTCTGTGTGAGAGGGCTGTGATTGATTGAGCAAGCCAGGGGGTATGTGACAGGGACTGCAAGCACCAGTGGTCAGAGTGAAACAGAATAGAATGGGAGGTTTCACAGTGTCCTTCCATACAATGTCTGGAATCTATAGATAACATCAGTTGCTAGGTCAGGGGTGGAATTTTAACCACCAGGCTTAGGTCAGGCAGGCCCAGGCCTGGTTTCAGGTCTGGTTCTTTGGTTTCAGGTCTGGTTCCTAGGCGCCGGGCTACCTGCCTTTTGTTTCACTTTTCTTTCCTTTTCTGAGTATAAAACAATATAAAGCAATATGAGAGGGTCTGTCTCTCTTCTCTTAGTCTGTTTTTCACCCAGTCTCCACCTCTTCTATTGCCAGAACCAACAGTGGCCTTTGCAGTCTTCCTGACTTTCTTTGTTCTGTTCTTTCATTCCACTTGCTGTTTCCCTGGGATCTTTTTCTTCTCATATGTGGTGTTTCTTGAAAGTCTATGTTGGGGTTCATTTTTCTTTGCATAATGCAAAGATTTGTAAATTGTGCCAAAACCAGTTGTCTTAACCACCACCAAAATGAGTTCTGAATATGAATACAAACAGGACATCCTGGCTAGGCATGGGGGCTCACTCTTGTAATCCTAGCACTTTGGGAGGCCAAGGTGGGTGGATCACTTGAGGTCAGGAGTTCAAAACCAGCCTGGCCAACATCATGAAACCCTGTCTGTACTAAAAATACAAAAATTAGCCAGAGGTGGTGACACACACCTGTAGTCCCAGGTACTTGGAAGGCTGAGGCAGGAAAACCCTTGAACCTGGGAGGTGGGTGTTGTAGTGAGCCAGGTTTGCACCACTGCACTCCAGCCTGGGCAACAGAGCAAGACTCCATTTCAAAAAAAAAAGAAAAAAGAAAAAAAAAAAAAAAACCAGGACATTCTTTGGCTAGCATTTTTCTGGATTTCTGTCTTAAGTACTGTTGCCTTCCTGGCGTGAAGAACATTAATGACCATTTGTTGCCTCTGAAGAAGTCGGTACCTCATGACTTTCCTATGTAGATAGTTGCTGTGTCATTCATGTTGGCAGCTGAGTACCCTGGTGCAATCATAGCTCACTGCAGCCTTGAACTCTTGGACCCCACAGCAATCTTCCCAGTTCAGCCTCCATAGTAGGTGGCACTGTAGACACGTACCACCACACCCAGCTCGTATTATTTTGTAGGAAATGAGTCTTGCTATGTTGCCCAGGTCAATCTCAAACTCCATTCCCCTAGTGATCCTCCTGCCTCAGCTTTCCAAAGTGCTGGAATTACAGGCATAAGCCACTGCACCAACCCTAATTTCCATTTTCTAAGCGTATCTTCCTGTGCCAGAAAACAAGCACCTACAGACACTTGTGCCATCTGCTCTGTTGCTTTGCTCTAAATATAAGGCCCTGTGTCATCAGGATGCAACATACCAGACATTTAAACAGTGCATTAAGAGCAACAAGTCTGAACATGGCCAGTAGCCAACCAAAAGGGTTTATGTTTGTCAACAATAGATAGAAACTGAATCAGGACTGTTGCAATAATTCAGCAAAATTTGTCTGAACCCAGAAAATCTGAGAGGTCTCAGTTAACTTAGAAAGATTATTTTGTCAAGGTTGAGGACGCGCCCATGCATGACACAGCCTCATGGGACCCTGATGACATGTGCCTAAGGTGGTCGTGGCACAGCTTGATTTTATACATTTTAGGGAGACATGAGACATCAATCAACATATGTAAGAAGTACACTGGTTCGCTTTGGAAAGGCGGGACCATTTGAAGTAAGGGCTGGAAGACTTGAAGTGGGAGGGGGCTTTGAGGTAACAGACGGTGAGACACAAACAGTTGCATTCTTTTGACTTTCTGCTTAGCCTTTCCAAAAGAGGCGATCAGATATACATCTATCTCAGTGAGCAGAGGGGTGACTTTGAATACAATTGGAAGCAGGTTTGCCCTTAGCAGTTTCCAGCTTGAGTTTTCCTGAGTCATTCTGGGGACCCAGGATATTTTCCTTTCACACATACTAGCACTGAGTGACATAGCAATTGGTCTCCTGGCAGTCTGGAAATTTCAGCAACAGCTGATAAGACAGCGTGGTGAGCAGCCAGGTTCTAGAAAGCAAAGAGAAGTAGGCATCAACAACCTCGGAGCAGCACTGCTTTGATCCCCCCAGAATGTGCCAGACCATTCATGAAGTTTCTTATTTCCTTCTTAATTCAGCCTCATGATTTAGGTATAAACACTTGTGTGAGATTGCCCAGAGCTGCCATAAAAATCACCATAAACTTGGTGGTTTAAGAAAACAGACATTCATTCTTCCACAATTCTGGAGGCTAGAAGTTCAAAAATCAAGGTGCTTCCTCCGAGGTCCTGGGTAGAATCCGTCCTTGCCAATCCTTGAAATTCCTTGGCTTGTGGACATATCACTCCAATCTCTGCCTTTGTATTACATGAATGTCTAAGCTCTGTGTCTTTAAATCTCTCTGTCCTTATAGAGAGAGATTGTAGTCATATAGAATTTAGAACCCACCTTCATCTAGTATGACCTCATTTTCTCTTGATGGCATCTTTAAAGACCCCAGTTCCAAATAAAGTCTCATTTATTTGGTACCAGGGTTTAGAACTTTAATGTAACATTTGAGGAGGTCACAATTTAACCCATTGCACCCCAAAATACCAAGAAGAGGACCTGGGACTTGAAATGCTCTGTAACTTGCTCAGGAGAACACAGCTTAGGTGTTACTGGGCTGGGACTAGCGCCCTAGCCATGCCAACCCCAAAACTCCATGTACATCAACCCTATGGTGTTGAAGTAGGAGGCGGGACTTGACTCCAGAGGTGGGGTTGGACACAAGACCAGATTGAGGACTAGCTAAAACAGGGCAGACTTAAGCAGCTTTCAGTCAGACATGCCCACCAGTGTGCCATGTCTATTTACCATTGCCATGGCAACACCTGGGAGTTACCACCCATTTCCGTGGCAATGACCCAATAACTCAATGATTACGACCCTTTCCCTAGATATTTCTGCATAACCTACCCCTTAATCTGCATGCAATTAAAAATGGGTATACACTTTGGGAGGCCAAGGTGGGCAGATTGTTTGAGGTCAAGAGATTGAGACCAGCCTGACCAACATGGTGAAACTCTGTCTTTACTGAAAATACAAAAATTTGGCCGGGTGTGGTGGTGCATGCTTGTAATCTTAGCTACTCTGGAGGCTTAGGCAGGAGAATCGCTCCAACATGGGAGGCGGAGTTTGCAGTGAGATCATGCCACTTGCACTCCCTGGGTGACAGGGTGAGACACTGTCTCAAACAAGGAAAAAATAAAAATAAAAATAAATGGGTATAAATAGGACTGCAAAACTTCCCTGAGCTGTTACTCTCTTCCTAGGGGGTAACCCTTTTCTGCAGGAACAGTCACAAAGCGTAACACTGTTGCTTCAATAAAGCAGTTTTCTTCTACCTCTGGTTTGCCCTTGAATTCTTTCCTGGGCTAAGCCAGGAACCCCTGTGGGCTAAGCCCCACTTTGAAACTCACCTGCCCTCCATCAGTGTCTTTCAAAGGTGTAACCCAGGAGTAACATAATCAGGTGTGTTCATCAATTTGCAATTGCAAAAATATGGAACCAGCCCAAATGCCCACCAATCAATAGGTGGATAAAGAAACTGTGGTATATATTTGTACAAAGAAATACTAATCAGCCATGAAAAGGAATGAATTAACGGCATTCACAGCAAAGTGGATCAGTTTGGAGACTAAGTGAAGTCACTCAGAAATGGAAAACCAAACATTGTATGTTCTCACTCATAAATGGGAGCTAAGCTATAAGGATGCAAAGGCCAGGACTCTGGGGACTCTGGGGGAAAGGGTAGGAAGGGGGTGAGGGATAAAAGACTACAAATTGAGTGCATTGTATACTGCTCAGTGATGGATGCACCAAAATCTCACAAATCACCACTGAAGAACTTACTTATGTAACCCAACACCACCTGTTCCCCCAAAACCTATGGAAATAAAAAAATTAGAAAATTATGTGTGTTTGACTTATTTCAATGGACCATATTATTGTGCTGTCTTCACTAAGGAGTAATATGAAAGTGTCAAGTGAAATACAAATAACTGTCTTAATATTAACTATTAAACAAGGATATCTTTTTCCTAAGTGATTTGGGGCCACCATATCAGACCTTATTTGTCTACAAAAGAATTCCTTACAAAGGCTGAGCAATTTCTCTGCCAGTCTGTTCTAAGATCTCTAAAGCATCCATTTTCTCATCACTGTTAGGAGGATGTTCATTTTGAATTTAGAATACCCTAGAACAGAATCTTAGGATTTTAGCCTGAGAAATAACTTCTGAAATCATTTTCTCAAATGCTCTTATATTTGCAGATGAAGAACACAGAGTGTGAAGACACGAAGAGGCTTTGATGAGTCTGCACTGTAAAGGGAGCAGGACCATGAGGTCTGAACCCAAGGTTGTCAACCCCAAATGCAAGGTCCTTCTCCCTCCCTGGCTCCGGTCCTTCCATTGCATTTAGATGACATGCCTATTTTTGTTTCTTCTAAGCAGAGTTTTGATTAGCAACCCAGATTCCCTAATTTTAATCCCAAGACCCAAATTTAGATCCCTGCCAAAGAAATGCTGTCAATAGTATAGACTCAGGAAATACGCACATTTAAGAGCAAACTCCTTCAGAAATCTACTCTTGCTATCAATATAAGTAATAATGACTTAAGCAACCTCAGTTCTTGGCATCTTTTCTTTGTGGATAGAACCACGTATAGTTTGCAAGGCTGAGTGCCAAATGAAAATGCTCAGCTCTTGGGGAAACAGGTAAAAATAAAAATAAAATGCTTACTTCTGTTAAAACAAACTAAATATGGCCCAAGAAGGATTCCGTACTTCTATATTTGAGTCCTTGTGGATGAAGGGTATCCTAGTTTAATAGGCAGCCACAATTGAAAACCTAACTTAATAATATGCATCAGTAACAATAGCTGAGTGTTGGCCAATCCCAGGGGACATACTTCAACCACTCACAGACTGCTGAGTGTTCATACTGTGTTCAAATCAGGCAAACACCGAGCTGTAATCCATTTCACTGTTTCTATACCGCACTTCTGATTCCTGTACCTCACTTGACTTCTTTTGTCTATAAATTTATTCTGACCACAAGGCACCCCTGCAGTGTCTCTGAATCTGCTGTGATCCTCGAGGCTGCCTGATTCAATAAGATCTTTTCTTTGCTCAGTTAAACTCCACCAAATTTCACTTGTCTGAAGTTTTCTTTTAACAGTTCTCTGTTTCAAAATGTTTAAGGATTTTGACAGGGTGCTGGTAGAGCAGAAGGAAAAACAACAACAATAACAACTTTTTCCTCTGTCTTCCTCAGTTCTCTATACTGCCCTGGAAATGGAACTGACCAAAGAACCAAAGAAAAGCAGAGTTTATTAAGATTTGCAGTGTACATCCATTGTGGTGAAAGTCAGTGATGAGTAACTCAAAAGTGTGGTTAGGACATGGGCACATAGAACAAATCAGCCAAGAACAATACATTTGTCATGAAGAAAAAAGGCAAAGGAAAAAGGCCTTTTAAGCTCCTAGGAGCTGCAAACTTTGGGAAGATAAATACAGGAGGGAAGCTAATGGAAGATAAAGGCAAATTGAGTAAGGTTTTTTATGTAGATTCCTCTAGGCCTGTGTCTCTGGTAATTAACAGTCTAAGTCTACTTTCAGGCTAATAGGAGAGTGCAGAGAGTTGTTGTTTTTTTTTTTTTTTTCCACTCCCTTAGCTGACTTGCTTTTATTGTTTGAGTTAAAAAAGAACGAGATCATGTCCTTTGCAGGAACACAGTTGGAGCTGGAGGCCATTATCCTTAGCAAACTAGCACAGGACCAGAAAACCAAATACCGCATGTTCTCACTTATACATAGGAGCTGAATGATGAGAACACACGGACACAAAGAGGGGAACAACACACACTGGGGCCTTTCGGAAGGTGGAGCGTGGGAGGAGGGAGAGGATCAGGAAAAATAACTAATGGGTATGTGAACCCAGAAAGTCTGAGACAGGTCTCAGTTAACTTAGACAGTTTCTTTTGCCAATGTTGAGGACGTGCCGTGACACAGCCTCAGGAAGTCCTGACGACATGTGGCTAAGGTGGTTGGGGCACAGCTTCGTTTTATACATTCAGGGAGACATGAGACATCAATCAATATATGTAAGAAGCACATTGATTCGGTCTAGAAAGGCTGGACAGCTTGAAGCAAAGGCGGGAAGACTGGAAGCAGGGAGGCGGATTCCAGGGCACAGATAGGTGAGACACAAACAGTTGCATTGTTTTGAGTTTCTGATGAGCCTTTCCAAAGGAGGCGATCAGATACGCATCTGTCAGTGAGCAGAGGGGGGCTTTGACTAGAACGGGAGGCAGAGGCTCTAAGCAGTTCCCAGCTGGACTTTTCCCTTTAGCTTAGTGACTTGGAGGCCCCAAGATATATTGTCCTTTCACAGGTTCTGAACTTAATGCCTGGGTGATGAATTAATCTGTATAACAGCTGTTTTCTTTTAGCAGCTCTTGCTTTTCAATTTTCTTTGGCTCAAAATAATGCTTATCCCAAAGTGATATCTTTTGGGGTGACCTATCCTGCTCTCCCACAAGAGCCTTAAGCGAACTTTACAGCTGTCATGAAAAGACCACCAGGATGCCCAAATAGTGTAATAGAAAGGAGAGTTTTATTGGTGATATCACTTTGCAAACTGGGGAGTGAGTGTCCCTGGCATAAAGAAAAGATGCTCTCTCTCTGAAGAGGGAAAAGAGATTGGGTCTCATGCCTCATAGGGATCATATTACACAATAGAGTCATGCATATTCAGCAGGTTTGGTGGAGAAGCTATACATATTTATGAGGGGAGCTGAGTGCATGCCCAACGGGTAAACATATACGTAACATATGACTCATGTTCATTTTGGGGCTATGTTTTAGCATTAAAATGAGGTGAGGCATGGTGGCTCTTTCCTGTAATCCTAGCACTTTGGGAGGCCAAGGCAGGTGGATCACTTGTGCTCAGGAGTTTGAGACAGCCTTGGAAACAGGGTGAAACCTGGTCTCTACAAAAAATAAAAATAAAAGAATTAGCTGGGCATGGTGGCACATGCATGTGATCCCAACTATTTGGGAGGCTGAGGTGGAAGAATTGGTTGGGCCCAGAAGACTGAGGCTGCAGTCAGCCAAGACTGCACAACTGCACTCTAGCCTGGGTGACAAAGGGGAATGGTGTATCAAAAAAAAAAAAAAAAAAAAGAAAGAAAAAGAAAAAAAAGAGGTGGGATTTGGTTCTTTATGTGAAGAGGTGAACTATATGACGCAAACAGTGCGAAGCCTCTTGAGCTGCTGAAACTGGAGTAAGTTCTGTAGTTGCTTATTAGAGAGAATATGGGTAAAGCTGCTTCTCTGTCTGAATAGTGATCTGGGTTGTCAAGACTTAGAAGGGGCCGGGCACAGTGGATCATGGATCATGCCTGTAATCCCAGCACTTTGGGAAGCTGATGCAGGTAAATTGCTTGAACTCAGGAGGTTGAGAACAGCCTGGGCAACATGGTGAAACTCCATCTCTGCAAAAAATACACATGCTCAAATTAGTTGAGCATGGGGGCATGAACCTGTGGTCCCAGCTACTCAGGAGGCTGAAGTGGCAGGATCACTTGAGCCCAGGAGGTTGAGGCTTCAGTGAGGCATGATCATACCACTGCACTCCAGCTTGGGCTATACAGTGAGACCTTGTTTAAAAAAAAGTGTTAGAAGGGTCTGATAATTTGCCTGGGTAGCTTGTCTTCTTACGGAATTTAGCAAGAGTGTGGTTTTTCTTATAGCCGTAGGAATTTAGGAAGTTGCCACCCTAGCCTCTCTGTGAACTCAGCCTGTAGCAAACTTTTCTTTCCTTAACCTTAGGGTCTGTTTTAGTTGCTAAAGGGGCATTTATTTTGGTCTCTCTGATGACAGGGCCTTGTGCAACAGTGGAGGTCCTTCATCTTGAAGTTCACCCTGAACATGGATAATATCACCCAGACAACACTTGGAGCCTTCACAGTAACTTAGGGCAAGTGTCACTGGTTTTCCAAAACCCAGCCGAAATTTCAGGTCTCACTAGACAGGCACGGCCCTCTTCTTAGACTGTTCATGTTTAATGCAAGAGCTATATTTAAGCTGAGCGCCAAAAGATGCGTCGAATTCAGTTTAGCCTAAAGCTGCCCCCTGACATATTTTAAGGTTTGCCTAAAGGTTTCTCCGTACGCAGTGCACTGAAACCTAACTGGATGTGTAAACAGGCTGGAACCTACTTTTGTGCCAATCACAAAGTTTTGTCCGAAGGAAGTCAACTGTCCAAACCATGCTCAAATAAGGCCAATGGTGAGCTGGAAGGAATTTGGCTATTTCTGTACCTCACTTCTGTTTTCTGCACACCACTTTCCTTTTTCTGTCCACAGATCTTCTCTCAACATGAGACAGTGCTGGGGTCTCTCTGAACCGACTCTGGTTCAGTGGGTTATCCAATTTGTGAATCGTTCTCTGCTCAGTTAAACTCTGGCAAATTTATTTGACTTATTTATTTTTATTTATATATATTTTTAGAGACAAATTCTCACTCTGTCACCCAAACTGGAGTGTGGTGGTACCATCATAGCTCACTGCAACCTTAACCTCCTGGGCTCAAGCAATCCTCCCACCTCAGCTTCCCAAATAGCTAAGACTACAGATGCCACCCACCTGCCTCAGCCACCCGAGTAGCTGGGACCATAGATGTCAGCATTTTTTTTTTTTTTTTTTTTTTGGCTTTCACTGCCAGAGGAATCCTTTTGCCACTGGCAGATCTGATGGAAGAACCTATGTATTGCAATCCCTGGGTTGGAGATGCCACTGAGATACCTCAGAGGAAATGCCAAGGAAGGAGTGGAAAGCTGGATGACAGGAGACTGTTGGTCTGTAAGTGAGGCAGTAGCACTAGGGAATCCTGTCTTCAGCCACACTGGGTGGTTTTCTTTAAATTTATGTCTCATAGTAGTTCAAGTCATATCTGGCCTTCTGGGGACACAGTCCCAACATGTTTCTTTTGTTGTTGTTGTTGTTTGTTTTACTCCTCTGATGTTACAAAAGCTCCAATATATACTTCTTTTAAGGTGCCCTGGCTCATGCCTATGGGCCCAGCTACTCGAGAGGCTGAGGCAGGAAGACGGCTTGAACACGGGAGGTCAAGGCTGCAGTGAGCTATGAATGCACTATTGAACTCCAGCCTGGGTGACAGAATGAGACCCTATCTCAAAAGAAAAGAAAAGAATAAATAAGACAGTGCATTTCAATGAAGGAGCATTCTCTTAAAATGGAAGATAAAACACTTTTAATGGATGGGCATGGTGGCACATGCTTGTAATCCTAGCACTTTGGGAGGCCAAGGTAGGAGGATCGCTTAAGTCCAAGAGTTAGAGATCAGCCTGGGCAACATGGCAAAACCCTGTCTTGAATTCCTGGCCTCAAGTGTTCTGCCCACCTCGGCCTCCCAAACTGCTGGGATACTGTGCCTGGCCAGAAACCTTGTCTTTACAAAAAACACACAAAAATCAGCTGGGTATGGTGGTAGTGCATGCCATCCCAGTTAATCCAGGGGCTGCGGTGGGAGAACAGCTTGAGCCTGAGAGGTGGAGGCTGCAGAGAGTCGAGATCATGCCATAGCACTCCAGCCTGGGTAACAGGCTGAGACCCTGACTCAAAAAACCAACCAACCAACAAACAAGGAAAAAAATAAAACAACAACAACAAAAAAACAGAGTAAGCCAGGCTTGGTGGCTCATGCCTGTAATCCCAGCATGTTGGGAGGCAAAGGTGGGAGAATCACTTGAGCCCAGGAATTTGAGACCTGCCTGGACACCATAGTGAGTCTCCATTTCTATTTATATTAAAAAATAAAAATTTAAAAAACAGAGTACCTCAGAGTCACATATCATTAGTATAGATACAACTATTACCTACAAGGGGGTGAAGTATGTCCCCAGCAGAGTGAGAACCGATGATATCTCTTCAGATTTAGTTGTTTAATCTCATGAATCAACATCAGTTTTGTTGATTCAATGGTGCAAATATAAAGTTTGATGAAAGAAAACGGTTCTAGTGTTAGGTCATAGGGTGACTATAGTTTACAGTAATCTATTACATATTCAAAATTGCTAGAAGAAAAGAATTCAAATGGTTCTAGCATAAAGAAAAGACAAGTATTTATGTTGATAAAGAGCCCAAGTACTCATTTGATTTTTACAAATTATGTGAATCTATTCAATTATTACGTGTATCCCAAAACCATGTATATCCATTATGCGTCAATTAAAAAATAACAAAGAAAACTCCAAAAAACCCATGGCCTTTGAAGTAGATTTCAATGTTTCATATTGAATATTTACATATCATTATATTTACATATTGAATATTTACCTACTGAATATTTACATTTTACATATTCAAAAAGCATGTAATGAGTGGAGAATACCCTCAGGGAACATGCTAGCAATGTGGATACCATATTTGTCTTTCTCTTATGTGTTAGTGGAGAAAGAAATAAAAGAAGTACTATTTCCTACTTCATTAGTACCAGGAGAAGTGTTTGGCAGTAGAAATAGAGGAATGTTAGAGGAAATTTCCCAAGTTTGGAAAGGAAGGAAAGATTCCCTGAGAAAGTAGTGTTTGAAGGAAAATCTGATTGGTAAGGGGTGGTAATATGTAGCACTGGGTCTTTCCTGGTAGAGTTTAGCAAGGAATGGAGTAGGGAAACTGTAACCATGAGATCAGCTTGAACCAGTTCAACTCAATTGTTTAACCATTGTTTAAGCTGTTATACAGTTGCAATAGAACCAACACTGCATGTTGTGTAGCCTGGGCACAGGCAAAGGGAAAAAGCTTTGACTTCCAGTCACACCTGAAACTGATGATGCTTCCCTGTGGAACCAAAAACAGCTGGACGTGACTGGAACCAGGATGCTGAAACCCATTCAGAAGCAAAGGGTCTACTCTCCCAGAAGACATTGTGCTGAAATCCACTATTCCATATCTTATTATAAATAGCCAAGGTTAAAGCCCTTTAATTAAAACTTGCCACACCAGCACTTCCACATACCTCTTTTTCTTTTCTTTTGTTTGTTTCTTTCTTTTTTTCTTTTCTTTTCTTTTCTTTTTTTTTTTTTTTGACAGGGTCTTGCTCTTTCACCCAGGCTGGAATACGGTGGCGTGATCATGGTGCGCTGAAGCCTCGACCTCCTGGGTTTAATTGATCCTCCCACATCAACTTCCTGGGTGGGTAGCTGGGACCACAGGTGTGCACCATCACACCAGGCTAGTTTTCGTATTTTTTGTAGAAATGTGGTTTTCCCATGTTGCCCAGGCTGGTCTTGAACTCCTGGCCTCAAGCAATCCTCCCAGCTCGGCCTCTCAAAGTGCCATCATTACAAACATGAGACACTGTGCCCAGTCACATACTTCTTAACCCATAAACATTTGAGCTAAACCCCAGATCAGGGAGACAGATTTGAGCCCTGCCTCCTGTCTCCTTGCCAGCTGACCTCACAATAAAGCCTTAAAAAGGAAAAAAAAAAAAAAAAAGAAAGAAAGAAAAAGAAAAGAACAAAGAAAAAAAATGGTATCCTACAGCACAGCATGGTGGCTCACACTTGTAATCCAAGCACTTTGGAGGCTGAGGCAGGTGGATTGCTTCCGCTCAGGAGTTGGAGACCAGCGTGGGAAACAGCAAAACCCAGTCTCTACCCAAAAATACAAAAATTAACTAAGCATGGTGATTGTGCCTGTGGTCACAGCTACTTGGGAGGCTGAGATGGGAGGATTACTTGAGCCTGGGAGGCAGAAGCTGCGCTGAGTCAAGATCGTGCCACTGCACTCCATCCCGGGCAACAGAGTGAGACCCTGTCTTAAACAATAACAACAAAATCCCCAAAGCAATGCCCTAGTATTGGCTTATATACATGTCAAGCAGCAAGCCCATTGCTCAGTAACAAAATGGGTGACGCAACCCTGAAGAGCAGTAAGAACCGCAGTGTGGCTGGGAGACACAGAATGAGGTAAACGATGGCAAACATTGAGGATGGAGAGGTAGCAGGAAAGAAGCAACAAGTACAGATGATTCAGACCTCGTGGTCCGAGACGAGGAGCTTCTTCTTTATCCCAGGAATAGTGGAAAACCATGAAATGGGTCTACACAGAACACAGCACGGTCAGGTCTATAATCTCATCTTCTACTGTGTCCAGAGGGTTTTGGACTAGGGAAGAATAAGGCTGGGAATTGAGGTGGTACCAGTTAGTGGGATGCTGCAATCCAGAAAGGAAGAGATGATGAAATCTTCCACCTGGCTCCTGACATTATAAGAGCTGGCAGGATGTGGGCTGGTCCAGGAGCTATTTAGGGTCAAGCCACAAGACAAGAAGATTAAATGATTCATGATTAAATGATATCCATAGCCTCCAATAAATCGACTTCATCCTTGTTTTCTTGTTCTATTATTCATCCTTGTTTTCTTGTTCCAGACCACCATCTCTGAAAAAGAAGTAGGATTATTGTGAGAAGCCTTCTTTGATCTTTTGTTCTTTCCTTTCTTGGGGGGTGGGGACAAAGTCTGACTGTCACCCAGGCTGGAGTGCAGTGACATGATGTTGGTTCACTGCAACTTCCACCTCCCAGTTTCAAGCAATTCTCCTGCCTCAGCCTCCCGAGTACCTGGTATTGCAGATTTGCACCACCACGCCCAGGTAATTTTTGTATTTTTCATAGAGATGTGGTTTTGCCATGTTGGCCAGGCTGGCCTCAAACTTCTGGCTTCAAGTGATCCACCCACCTCCGCCTCCCACGAAGCTGAGATTACAGGTGTGGGCCATCACTTCTGGTTGCTCTATCCTTGAGGGGCTATAATGGAACCAACCAAGGAAAGAACATAGCAGCAAATGGCCACTCCTCACCTTGGTATTTCTGGGAATTGTATGAGGCTACTGTAGAAAAATGGTTTGATGAAATGAAGCCTGTGATCACCTAGTAAATTGTAGAGAAATGGCTTCCAATGTGAGGCTGTCCTTTCCCGAATACATGACCTTAAGGTGAAATGGATAAAACTTCTGGCTTGGAAAGGTAGTTAGTATAATTAGGACCATATTTATTTTTCAAATACAGAGTTGAGGACCCCTGTCGTTTTCTGTAATGCAAGTCTAAGTGGGCTCGGAGGGACTGTGAATTCTGGTCCTGGAACTGATTTCATAACCCGGGGCACATTCATGGAAATATACGGTAGGAAGGGAGCTTGGACAGGTCTCTACAGATCCCACTGCTGATTGGTTTTGATAGAAGAAATCACTTACGTGCCTCTGTAGCTGACTCCATTTTAATAAGACAGCGCAGCTTCCTCTCTCCTCAGCTTTGAACATCTGTGGAGACAGAGAATAAGGATTCTCATGCCATCTTTTAATGATGCTTTTATAAAACTTTTGACTAGATCGCAGGGCTTGCCTCTACTTTTCTCAAGATGCATTAAGCATTCTTTCTTCCCATTTGCATTCACCAACCCCTTTACCTTCTTTGTGTCCTCTCCAACCAAATATTTTTTTAAAAATAGGCATCTACACTTGACCAAAAGTTGAATACATGTCTACCTGAGGATACTAAAAGAGTTCTATCTTGATTTTCATACCTCTGACCTATATGTTATTTTGTCTTGTTAATAATCGTAACTTCCAGGCCAGGCACAGTGGCTCATGCCTGTAATCCTAGCACTTTGGGAGGCCAAGGCAGGAGGATCACTTGAGGTAAGGAGTTCAAGACCAGCCTGGCCAACATGGGGAAACCCTGTCTCTACTAAAAATTCAAAAATTAGCCAGGCATGGTGGCACACACCTGTAATTCCAGCTACTTGGGAGGCTGAGGCACGAGAATGGCTTGAAACTGGGAGGCGGAGGTTGCAGTGAGCCGAGATCGTACCATTGTACTCCAGCTTGGGCGACAGAGTGAGAGTCTGTCTCAAAACACACAAAAAAAAAAACAAAACAAAAAACTACATTGTAAAGATATTCCATGAATGGGGTCATACTATTAGTAAATGTTTGGATCAACATCTGTAGTCCTTTTAGGAAGTAATAAGAAGGTATAAGAGGAGAGGAAAGAGATCTTTCATTGCAATCTATGTGAGGCTTTGGGTGTGAGCTAGGTTTCTGGGGTTTTCTCAGAGAGAAACAGCAAGAGAGAGAGAGGCATGCTTATATTCCATGCTGCCAAGAGTGGCAAAGATATGACAGCATTGCTTCAGCAGTAGTGGTGACATTGAGAGGGAGATGGTCGTAGGAAGTGAAGAAGGAGAATTTTCCCAGTGTAGCACTTTTTTTTTTTTTTTTAAATAGAGAAGGGGTCTTGCTATGCTCTTCAGTCTGGTCTTGAACTTCCGGCCTCAAGTGATCCTCCCACATTGGCCTCTCAAAGTGGTGGGATTACAGGTATGAGTCACCACGCCTGACACACAGTGGAACACTTTGGTGCTTGGCTATAAAAATTATTCCCAAGAAGCCCAAAGATGGAGAAAAAAACATGTGTTGTGTTTACCAAAAACAAGATGTCTGCTTTGCATATAACCCAAAGGGAGATCACCTGGGGGCCCCTGCCAAACATTTGAAGAAAAATTTGCAGAAAGTTCCAAGTCCTTCAAGAGTAAAGACAAAAGAGTGAAAGAACACACCAGCATTCATGATTTCAAAGTTTGATTTGCTCCCGAATCAAAAGCCAGCTTTTTCATTTTGATTCACATCTATACGTTCACAAAAGCCATGCTCATTTTGCAAAACTCTTATGCTAAAAAGGTGATGCTTCCTCCTTCTAAATATAAACCCATTTCTCTACAAGTGTCTACTTTTCCTACTTTCTGACAAAGGGAAGACAATCTACCCTGTCTGTTTAATTTTTTACATGCAGCCTCTCTGACACGTGGAATTGGGAGACTGGGGTGCCAAATCTGTTCCTTTCAGTGTGTAATTTTATAGCTTTCCCCAGAGCAGAAGAGGACAAGTCAGGCAAGCTGTAAAGCAGAGGGGGAGGAATTTCATGGGAAAATTTTATTATGCTATGAAACCAAGACAGAATTTGATGCCAATGACCATCTTGGACAGGCAGGATCCAGAGAGAGATGAAGTCCATGACCTGCAGAAGCACAGTTTGAAGAAGGCATGCTGCACCCTAGCTGTTCTCTTTGCCCTGAATGGTTCCTGCCTTATGGGACCAAGGAAATGGCTATTGCTAAAAAGGTAAAATTGGCAGCTTCTAGGAAACTTCTGGAGGAATGTCCTGAGGCCCCTAACAAGTCAACATATGTTGGGTGGCTAAAAATAACAAGACTTTATTCTCCCCCAGTTCAGAACACCCGAGCCTGAGATCAAAGCATCTCAGGGCCACGATTCTCCAGAGGCTCTAGGGGAGGCTCCGTCCTGCCTCTCCCGGCTCCTGGGGGCTCCAGGCATCCCTGGGCTTGTGGCCGCACCACTCCAGTCTCTGCCTCCGTCTCCACATGGCCTGCTCCTCTGTGTCTGTGTCTGTGTTACCTCTTCTGTCTCTTATTTTATTGCATTTATTTATGTATTTTCTGCATCAAATCATCCATTGCTCTTCTGTCTCTTTTAGGAACACCTGTCATTTTATTTAGAAATCACTGTAATCCAGTATGATTTCATCTCAAGATCCTTAACTAATTACATCTGCAAAGACCCTATTTCCAAATAAGGTCTCATTCCAGGTTCTAGGCTTTAGGATATGGACAGATCTTTCTGGGGGCCACTGTTTAGTCCACTACATTTGTATTCACTTCCTTCCAGAGCTTCTAGGGGAGGATACTTCCTGCCGCTTCCAGCTCCTGGCATCCCTGGGCTTGTGGCCAAATCATTCCAGTCTCTGTCCCCATCTCCGCATGGCCCTTCTCCTCTACGTCTGTCTCTGAGAATGGCAAAGGTCTGGCAACATTCCTTCAGCTGTAGTGGTGACATTGAGAGGGAGATGGTGGTAACAAGTGAAAGAGGAAAATTTTCCCAGTGGAGCACTTTTTTAAAAAAATACAGATCAGGTCTTTCTATGCTGTCCAGTTTGGTCCTGAACTTCTGGCCTCAAGTGATCCTCCCACATTGACATCTCAAAGTGGTGGGATTACAGGTATGAGTCACCATGCCTGACTCCCAGTGGGCCACTTTGATGCTTGGCTATAAAAGTTATACTTCCAAGAAGAAGCCCAAAGATGGAGGAAAAAAAGCATGTTGTCTTCACCAAGAACAAGGTGTCTGCTTTGCACATGACCCCAAGAGGACACCTCTTAGAAAGACACAGGTCGTTGGATTTGGGGCCCATCCAGATAATCCAAGATGATTCCATCTTGAGATCCTTAACTTGGTTCCATCTGCAAAGACCCTATTTCCACATAAGGTCCTATTCCCATGTTCTCTGGTTAAGATGTGAATTCATATTTTAAATACAGCTTCCCTGGGACATAGTTGCCCAGCATCCAGTGATGTAACTGGATTTCTGTGTGTTTTTAAGAGCTGAAAAGGAAGGAATAATTATCATTCCTGAAATACCCTTGGTATTTTAGCAAAATAAAAGTTCCCCAGATTTGCTTAATGAATGTTTACAATAAGTAGCGGGGAATTAAGTATCATGGGTGTGATTTGAGACTTGGATGAATTAAGGGAAAAACTTAAAAGTTGTTAAAACCTTACTACCTCCTGCCAGCTCACCAGACACCTTTAATGCTTCAGGAGCAGCACACGAAATACAATTTTTGAAGGAGGAGAGTTCCAGGTCCACATCTACACCAATGGAAAAAATAACTGGGTGGAAAAGACTAGGAAAATGAACAGAGAGTAATTTTCAAGATTTCCTTTCATTAAAAAACAAAACTTCTTGTTCAGAGATAAAAGAAGGTGGAGCACTTTTTTTGTAAAGGGAAGAATTCTAAGATTTGGAGTGAAACATTGGTATGAGCAGTAAATGAATAGCCGAAAATATAAGATAAACTTAGTGGAAAGGGATTTTGAAATTATTCTTTGAAATTCCCTGTTTCATATGCTTTGTTAATCTGATTTATTTACATGCATTTAGTGTGAGCTTAGGGACTCATGCTTTTACTCATGTTATGCAGGATTTGGTGTATAAAGAAATATATCTCCCTATACTGATTATGGTTATTGGTAAAATAAAATGAAGACTATTGGTTATGATGTCTTCCTGGATTTGCAAATACTGGGTATGCACCCAGTTTCAATTGCAGGGAAGTATGTTATAGGGAAACTCATGAATCACTGCTTATTTTTCAAAGCGTGTGGAAATTCCACTCACATGAAAAAACATGCTTCCTCTTAAAACAGCGTAAGTCAAATGGGTGCTTTTGAAACAATGGTATCAACTCAGAATCAAAATTCTCTAGCTCTGTGATCATCAGTTGTAGAGTTAAAATATTAAGAGAAATTGCTTAAGTGTTGAAAAGATTTTGAATACATGACTATCACATAACCATATGGAATCAATGACAATCCCCAAATGCATGAGAAAGTCATTTTAAAAATTGATGATGCAACTATAGTTGGAATACACACACATAAACACACACAAAATGACCTATGGCAAGTTTTATGTATATCATGCAAATGTTAAGTTAATCGTCGCCTCTAGTTAATGCATATCCCCGATTTTCTGACACTGTGCATGAAATCTAGACCCACTTGTTGTTTTTGCAGAGTTACATGGAAATGTTGATTAAGTCCAAATGGAATCACAGGTTAGCTGAATTAAATGCTAAATGGCTCCAATCACTTCCTGGAGTGACAGAGAGGGGAATTCAGTGCAAATGCAACCTGCACAATGCCTTCTGTTGAAAATGTAGTGCATACTTGGATTCACATGGTCACCTCCACACAGTAGCTTAGAAAAGTGTTGAAACTTTACAGACAGACAAGGAGAGAGAGAGAAAGAGAGAGAAGATAGATAAATAGATAGATGAGCTAGAGATGACAAATAAATGACATACATATATATGTATATATACATTTATATATATAGATATATATAGATATAGAAATAAGTAGAATCAATGGTCTGGACAGCAGGATAAAGAACAGAATTTATTGAACCGAAATTCTCCATATGCCTCTGAAACAGTGCTAGCCAAAACCCTTCTCAGATGCAAGAGAGGGTCCCTTGATTTTCATTCCCTTGTTCCTCACACTAAGTCATCCTCATTCTTAGCAGTGAAGTGCTCTGTTTAGCACTAGAAGTCACAGACCCAGCTCCCAATGCAAGAGACATCTGCCTGTTAGCACTCAACATTAAAGAAAAAGTGGGAAAGCTGTTAACACTGTGGAATGGGATGAAGCAGGAGAGCAGGTGACAGCCACTGTTGCAAGTCTGCTGGCTGCATTGATGCTCTGTGTGGCTTCAGTCCTACCCAAGGGAGCCCTTGCCTGTGGGCTTTGCACGGTTCTTTTTGGCTCACAAGAGCATTAAGGGATGGTGAGAGACAATTAAAGCTCCTGCTGCCTCTGTCCAAACTTGACACAACCTTTAAAACTCTTGCTTGCCTCTGTCCAACCTTGACCCAACCTTGAGAAAAGAACAGTTTGATGATGTCTGAGAGCACAAAGAACAGGACTTGCAAGCCAGTTAGACCTGCATTTTAATCTCAGCTTTAAAGCTTAGTCAAGATGTGATCTTAAGCACCTCTTCCCACCTCCCTGCACCTCTGAGATATCCTGTTACATGATGGGCATTTTTCTTTGCAACATCATTCGTGTTGCAAATCAGACTGCAGAGCACACATTCAAATACAGGAAGGCATCACTTTGAATGAGCCAGGATTGAACCTCTGACACAGCTCGATTTGCACAAACAGCAATTTACTAAAAAATTTAAGTGTTTTATTTTAATGAGGTGTTGACTTACTTTACAGCCTTGTTTTTCGGAGGAAAATATTGAGGTTTTTTTCTCTTATATTCTTTACACTTAGAGTTGGTTTATCACACAATAGACATCAATAATTTGTTGAGTTAATCAAGAAAAAATCTAAAATTAATGGTGTTAATCCCTGGTGTTGCTTGCCATGTGATATAAGACATGGATTTTTTTTTTTTTCTTGAGACAGGGTCTGGCTCTATCACCCAGGCTGGAGGGCAGTGGTGTGATCTTGGATCACTGCAACCTCCACCTCCAAGCCTCAATTGATCCTCCCACCTCAGCCTCCCGAGTTGCTGGGACTCCAGGCACATGCCATCACCACAACCCACTAATATACTTTGTAGTTTTTTTGGGTAGAGAGGGGGTTTTGCAATGTTGCCAAGGCTGTTCTTGAACTTCTGGGCTCAAGCAATCTGTCTGCCTTAGCCTCGTAAAGTGCTAGGATTGCAGGCAAGAGCCAACATACCTGGCCAAGAATTTTTAACATACATCAACATTTCCATATATCGTATAGTTGTTTATTATTAGTAGTAGTAGTAGCAATAGTAGTAATTTAATTTTCAAGGTGAGATCTTGCTTTGTTGCCCAGGATGGAGTGTGGTGTTGTGATCATGGCTCACTGAAATCTTGACCTCCTGGGCTTAAGCAATCCATCCACCTCAGCCTCCTGAGTAGCTGGGAATACAGGTGCACATCACCATGCCCAGAAAATTCTTCTCTTTTAGGTAGAGATGGGGCCTTGTCATCTTGGCAAGGCTGGTCTTGAACTATGAGCCTCAAGAAATCCTTCCACCATATAATTGCAATAATAATTATTATTATTATTTTGAAATGAAGTCTCACTCTGTCACCCATGGCATGATCTTTGCTCACTGCAACCTCCACCTCCTGGGTTCAAGTGGTTCTCATGCCTCGGCTTCCCTACAGGCGTGTGACATCACGCTTTGCTAATTTTTTCTATTTTTAGTAGAGACAGCATTTTGCCACGTTGCCCAGGCTTGTCTTGAATTCCTGACCTCAGGTGATCCACCCACCTCGGCCTCCTGAAGTGCTGGGATTACAGGTGTGAGCCACCATGCCCAGCCACCATATTATTATTTTTAATAGACCATTATTTTTAGAGCAGTTTTGGGTTTACAGAAAAATCCAGTGGAAAGTACAGAGACTATCCATATATTCTGTTGCCCCCAGACACGCACAGCCTCCTCCACTGTCAACATCCCCTACTAGAGTGGTGCATTTGCTACAATCCTTGGGCCCACACTGACACATCATCATAACCCAAAGTCCATAGTTTAAGTTCACGGTTGGTGGTGTGCATTCTGAGGGTTTTGACAAATCCATAATGACATGCATCCCACACTATATTATCACAAGCATAGTTTCACTTTTCCTAAAATCCTCTGTGCTCCACCTATTTATATCCCTCCTCCCCCAACCTGTATCAACAACTGATCTTTTTATTTCCTCCATAGTTTTGTTTTTTCCACAATGTCATATAATTGAAAGCATGCAGCTGAGAGTTAACTTTAAAAAATAACATTCTGAATTATTTCTTTTGGAAAGAAAACTTTTTCTTAGCTAAAATGATGTTTAAATAATTACTATGTGTCAGACATTGTATATACCTTGCCTAATTTAGTTGTTAACTTCTTTGTGAAGAAAGTGTGCATATCCTCATTTTACAGTACAGCTCAGAGAATCCAAATTCAGGCAGGGTATGCATGTGAGCTTCTTTACCTTTGAGCCCTTTGCTATTGACTCTACATTTGTTTTTGGAAACCCCAGTTCTCCCAGCAGAATACTTTGATCTTGACTTTGGCCTTAGGCTTTATTTATTTCTATCCAGGTATCAATAGACAGGTTGAAGCACCACAAAGTTGAGATTTCCTACACGCAAAATATTCTTATAAGCAGGCTGGGCACAGTGGCTCATGGCTGTAATCCCAACACTTTGGGAGTCCGAGGTGGGCAGATCACTTGAGGTCAAAAATTCAAGACCAGCCTGGCCAACATAGAAAAACCCTGTCTCTACTAAAAATACAAAAATTAGCTGGGTATGGTGGTGTGCACCTGTAATCCCAGCTACTGGAGAGGCTGTGGCAAGAGAATTCCTTGAACCCTGGAGGTGGAGGTTGCAGGAAGCTGAGATTGCACCACTGCACTCCAGCCTGGGTGACAAAATGAGGCTCTGTTTCAATAAATAAATAAATAAAATGTTCTTATGAGCGATCGTCTCTTTAGGAATAAGGGAAATACCATTCCTATAAACAATTCATATTTTGTTATCACTGGTCTTCCGTTTTACCGCATATTTGATGGGCAAGTGAAGAAGAAGACCAGAAAAATTTTGGAGAAATGCCTCATGTACACAGACTTAGTAGTTAGAGAAATCAAACAAGAGAGGACCTCGTTTAGTAATGAAATAGTCTACCTGGGTTACCTGTATACACAAGAGAAGTTTTGATTTTTCATTTGGTAGAATGCTGGTAAATAATTCTTTCTTTTCCCTTTGACATCTTAATGTGAATTTTATTGTAATGTCTTATTGGGCAAATCAAAGAAAAACCACAAAGGGTTGTGGGTCTTGTGAAACTCTACTTAACATAAAGCAGAAAGTATTGAGATACCACAGAGAAGCTCTGAGGGACTCACTGGGTCTCTCTTTCCCTGGATTGTGTTACATTCATGAATTCACAGTGGAATTCCAGGTACAGCACCCTTTTTGTTGAAATGCTTTTCAGGCAGGCTCTGTAGGGACCTTTCTCAGAATCAATGACTGGTGATAACTCCTCCTAGCCTGCACTTATATTTGGAATCCATACAACCTCCTTGCATGCAAATAAAGATGGAAATGAAATATCTAGCTGTAATTAAGGAGAGTGAAAAGTGGATGATTGCTGCTGTAATCAATTGTGTTTCTATGAAAATACTTAGGCATAATTTTACCAAATTAATTTTGCAGTAACCATGTACTTGAGTTAACTTCTATCGAGTTTATTTGGGTTTAAAAGAAATACAGAGATGAGCCAGTTTTTACCCAGAAAGGCAGCAGGGAGCTACTATAATAAATTTACGTCTTATGGCTGGTCATGAAGAAAAGAGGTTCTGATTCTATGATTCACCTTGAAAGAAAAGAAATTCCAGTTTCTTTTTTTATTATTATTATACTTTAAGTTTTAGGGTACATGTGCACATTGTGCAGGTTAGTTACGTATGTATACATGTGCCATGCTGGTGTGCTGCACCCACTAACTCGTCATCTAGCATTAGGTATATCTCCCAGTGCTATCCCTCCCCACTCCCCCCACCCCACCACAGTCCCCAGAGTGTGATATTCCCCTTCCTGTGTCCATGTGATCTCATTGTTCAATTCCCACCTATGAGTGAGAATATGCGGTGTTTGGTTTTTTGTTCTTGTGATAGTTTACTGAGAATGATGCTTTCCAATTTCATCCATGTCCCTACAAAGGACATGAACTCATCAATTTTTATGGCTGCATAGTATTCCATGGTGTATATGTGCCACATTTTCTTAATCCAGTCTATCATTGTTGGACATTTGGGTTGGTTCCAAGTCTTTGCTATTGTGAATAATGCCACAATAAACATACGTGTGCATGTGTCTTTATAGCAGCATGATTTAGAGTTCTTTGGGTATATACCCAGTAATGGGATGGCTGGGTCAAATGATATTTCTAGTTCTAGATCCCTGAGGAATCGCCACACTGACTTCCACAATGGTTGAACTAGTTTACAGTCCCACCAACAGTGTAAAAGTGTTCCTATTTCTCCACATCCTCTCCAGCACCTGTTGTTTCCTGACTTTTTAATGATTGCCATTCTAACTGGTGTGAAATGGTATCTCATTGTGGTTTTGATTTGCATTTCTCTGATGGCCAGTGATTATGAGCATTTTTTCATGTGTTTTTTGGCTGCATAAATGTCTTCTTTTGAGAAGTGTCTGTTCATGTCCTTCGCCCACTTTTTGATGGGGTTGTTTGTTTTTTTCTTGTCAATTTGTTTGAGTTCATTGTAGATTCTGGATATTAGCCCTTTGTCAGATGAGTAGGTTGCGAAAATTCCAGTTTCTATGGAGAAAAAATCTAACTTCTATGGAGAAATTCTAGTTTCTTGGGGGAGAATTTGATACCAGAGACAAGAAGGGAGGAGAAGGTCAGAGAGAAGACATTTATACAGGAAGTGCAACACACACACATTCACACAAACACAACAGGCATAGGGTGGACACTTCAATAAAAGCAAGGAATAGTATGAAAAAATGCAGTTCTGGCAGAATGGCTCATACTTGTAGTCCCAGCACTTTGGGAGGCCAAGGTGAGAAGATCACTTGAGTCCAGAAGTGTGAGACCAGCTGAGAAACATGATGAAACACTGTCTCTACAAAAATGCAAAAAAATTAACTGGGCATGGTGGCACACGCCTGTGATCCTGGATACTCAGGAGGCTGAGGTGGGAGGATCACCTTAGGAAGTCGATCCCAGAGTGAACCAAGATTGCACCACTGCACTCCAGCCTGGGTGACAGAGGGAAACTCTCAAAAAAACCCCAAAAAATGCAGAAGAAAAATATTTGTATAGGATAGTAAAAAGGAGCATCCACTTAATTGAAACAGCCAAAGTATGCCAAAAATATTACAGATGGTTAAGACAGATTAAAATAATGCAGAGAAAGTTGTTAGCTTGGAGGTGGTCCTTATAATATGCAGAAAATCAAGGTAATTTTCTGTGTGATGATAATGGAAATGTGGATGCGAAGATCAACAAGAAACAATGACATCATCTGTTTTGCAGTTCTCCACTTCTGCTGTCTAATGTTGAAAAAGACCTTGCTTACCAAGTGCTTCCACAGGCAACAGGAGATAAAGGGTGGGTATGAAAAATAAAAGTGGCAATAAGAAACTATTCAAAGACATGAGGGTAACCTCCAGGCATCGCTGAGAGTGAGGGTAGAAAACAATGGTGCTAAAATGCATACATGATTACCATTTTGGATTCTTTACACAGACTGGGGTTTTCCTTAGTAAAGACTGTTAACTAATGTGCTTTTGGATTCTGTCATTCTTGTTGTACAGATCCCCTGCTTAGCCAAAAATTTAGCCTGGAAATCCTTGCAAGTCATCCTGTTAGTCGCCAAAGACTAGAAATAAAAATTTATTCCTACACTTTTCTAATTAGATTGATTGAATTATACTCTGGCCTCAGAATCTCTACAAAAATACAAAAACTTAGCTGAATGTGGTGGCTCATGCATGTAATCCCAGCTACTCAGGAGGCTGAGGAAGGAGAATCACTTGAAACTGGGAAGTGGAGGTTGCTGTAAGCCAAGATCGTGCCATTGGACTCCAGCCTGGGCAACAAGAGCAAAACTCCGTCTCAAAAAAAAAAAAAAAAAAAGACAGAAAATAATTTTTATAACTAGTGTAAGTATGATGATCAATCACATGATAATTCCCTCTACTTTTATCAGTTAAGAATTAAACTTTGTTATGCAAATAAATCAATATTGAGAAACACATGTCAAACAGGGAACAAAATGTCTTAAAACATTTTTTTTTTCTGGATAGTTCTCTTTTTCCAAAGTATATAAAAGTCTGTCATTCTTGGATATTTTCTTAACTTTATAACTTTATTAATAAGTTAGAACACCACCTTTATTGATTTTTAGAGTTGTAAACCAGGATTTTCTGACAAACAGGTTATGCAGATTTGAATCAGGCCATCAATTGATGAAAAATGTCTAAAAGTTTAATATTTAAGTGTGCTGAAATAAACTGGTGTCATCTTAAATAACAGAGATACTCTGTAAAAGAAAAGATATTTATTTGGGAACGTAGCATTGCAATGGAAAATCGCATGCCATAGGAAACTATGTGCATATTTATGGGGGGAGAAGGAAGATAAAGATTTTTTAAAGAGTATCACTTAATTGTTTTGAAATAATTATCTGTGGCTACAAAGATCAATAAGAAGGATGGGTTAGGCATGGTGGGTCAAACCTATATCCCCAGCATTTTGGGAGACAAAGGCAGGAGGATTGCTCAAGCTCAGGAGTTCAAGATGAGCTTGGGCAACATGGTGAGACCCTGTCTCAAAAAAAAAAAAAAAAAAAAAAAAAGGAAGAAAGAAAAGAAACAAGAAAAAAAGACACAAAGAAAGGAGAGACATAAAGAAAGAAGAGAGAAAGAAGGAAGGAAGAAAAGAAAGAAAGAAAAAAAGAAGGAAGGGAGAGAGGAAGGAAGGAAGGAGAGAAAGAAAAGAAAAAGGAATAAAGGAAGAGAAAACAAAAGAAGAAAAGAAGGAAAAAATAAAACATAGAAGGAAGGAAAGAAAGGACAGACAGGAAAAAAAGAAAGAAAAAAAGACAAGGGTGAAAAAGGAAGTGCATCTGTCTCTGGAGAGTAACAGGAAGTTTGTCCTGCACAGGACAGGAATAGAAAGTGTGCGCCACACAGAATAGAAACAGAAAGTGTGTCCTGTAAAGACTATGCACAAGAAGTGTGTCTCACACAAGGGAGGAACAGGAAGGGTGTCCTGCACAGGAGATGAACAGTAAGTGCATCCTGCACAGGGGAGGAGCTGGTAGTGTGTCTGTCTTAGGAGATTAACAAGAAGACTGTACTGCACAGGAGAAGAATAGAAAGTGTGTGCTTCACAAGAGAAGAACAAGAAGTGTGTCCTGCAAAAAGGAGACACAGAAAGTATGTCCTGCACAGGGGAGGAAGAAAAAGTGTGCCCTGCACAGAGGATAAACATGAGGTTGTCCTGTACAAGGGAGACACAGGAAGTATGTTCCACACAGAGGAGAAATAGGAAATGTGTCCTGCACAGGGGAGGAACAGGAAGTGTGTCCTTCAAAGAAGAGAAACCGGAAGTGTGTTCTTCACAGAAAAGAAACAAAATGTGTGCTGCACAGGGGAGGAACAGAAAGTATGTGCTGCACAGGGGAGGAACAGGAACTGTGTCCTGCATAGGGAAGACACAGGAAGTGTGTCCTGCATAGGAGAGAAACAGGAAGTGTGTCAGTCTCAGGAGTGTAACAAGAAGTGTGTCCAACACAGGGGAGAGTAACAAAAAGTGTGCCCAGAAACAAGAAAGAAACAAAGTGTGTGCTGCACGGGAGAAATGAGAACTGTAACCTGCACAAGAGAAGAACAGAAAGTGTGTGTTCCACGGGGGAGAAACAGGAAGTGTATCCTGTACAACAGAGGAACAGAAAGTGCTTACTGCACAGGGGGAAACAGGAAGTGTGTCCTGCACAGGGGTGACACAGGAAATGTGTCCAGCACAGGGGACACACAGGCAGTGTTTCCTCAAAAGAGGAGGAAAAGGAAAAACAGGAAGTGTGTCCTGTACAGGAAAAGAACAGGAAGTGTGTCAGTTTCAGGAGAGTAACAAGAAATGTGTCCTGCACAGGGGAGGAACAGAAAGTGTGTGCTTCACCAGAAGGAATAGGAAGTGTGTCCTGCAAAAAAGAATGTGCAGGAGTTGTGTCCTGCAAAGTAGAGAAACAGAAAGTGTGTTGTGCACAGGGGAGACACAAAAAGTGCATCCTGCACAGGGCAGAAGCAGAAGAGTGAGTCTCATGAGAGTAACAGAAGGTGTGTCAGGCACAGGAAAGACACAGGAAGCTCATCCTGCCCAGGGGAGGAAAAGGAAGTGTGTCTGTCTCAGGAGAGTAACAAGAAGTGCATCTTGCACAGGACAGAAACAGAAAGTGTATGCTGCACAAGGTAGGAACAGGAAGCGTGTCCTACAAAGGTGAGACAAAGAAAGTGTGTCCTCCACAGGGAAGACAAGACAGTTTGTCCTTCACAGGGGAGAAACAGGAAATGTGTCTTGCAAAGGACAGAAAGAGGAAGTGTGTCATGCACAGGGAACACTCAGGAAGTATGTCACAGACAGGAGAAGAACAGGAAGAGTTTCTATCTCAGGAGAGTAACAATAAATAGCTGTTACACAGGACAGGAACAGAAAATGTGTGCTGTGCAGAATAAGAACAGGAATTATGTCCTACAAAGGGGAGACCCAGGAAGTGTGTCCTGTAAAGAGGAGACACAAAAAGTGTGACCTGCACAAGGGGGACAAGGAAGTGTGTCTACAGGAGAGAAACAAGTATGTTATTCATAGGACAGAAACAGGAAGTGTGTCATGCACAGGGGAGACACTGGAAGTGTGTGCTAAACAGGAGAAACAGGAAGTGTGTCTTTCACAGAGGAAGAACAGGAATTGTGTTCTTCACAGAAGAGAAACCGGACATGTGTCCTGCACAGGGAAGTGACAAGAAAAGTATCTGTCTGAGGAGAGTAACAGAAAATTTGTCATGCACAAGGGAAATGCAGGAAGTGTGTCCTGCACAGAGTAGGAACAGAAAGTGTGTCTTTCTCAGGAGAGTAATAGAAAGTGTGTCATGCACAGGGGAAATAGGAGGTGTGTCCTGCACAGGGGAAGAGAAGGAAGTGTGGCTGTGACACTAAAGTAACAGGAAGTGTGTCATGCACAGGATAGAAACAGAAGTGTGTACAGGACAGGGCAGAAACAGAAAGTGTATCTTGCAAAGAGATAGAGGAAGTGTCTACTGCACAGGGGAGAAACAGTGTGTGCTGCATAGGGAAGACACAGGAAGTATGTCATTCAGAGAGCTGAAAGAAGAAGCATGTGTTTCACAGAAGAAGAACAGGAAGTGTGTCCTGCACAGGGAAGGAACACAAAGTGTTTCTGTCTCAGGGGAGTAAAAGGAAGTGAGTCCAGCACAGGGGAGACACAGGAAATGTGTCCTGCACAGAGGAGACACAGGAAGTGTGTCTCTCTAAGGAGAGTAACAAGTAGTGTGTCCTGCACAGAACAGAAACAGAAAGTGTGTGCATCACAGAGTGGGAACAGGAAGTAAGTCCTGTAAAGGGGAGGCACAGGAAGTGTGTTCTGCACAGGGGAGATAAGAAAATGTGTCATTCACAGGAGAGAAGCAGGAAGTGTGTCTTGCCCAGGACAGAAAGAAGTAGTGTGTCATGCACAGGGAAACACAAGAAGTGTTTAATGCACAGAGGAAGTACAGGAAGTGTGTCTGTCTCAAGAGATCAACAAGAAGTGTGTCTTGCACAGGACATGAACAGAAAGTGTGTGCTGCACAGGAAAGAAACAAGAAGTGAGTCCTGTAAACGGGAGATACAGGAAGTGTGTCCTGCACATGGGAAGAACAGCAAATGTGTCTGTCACAGAGGAAAAGCAGGAAGTGTGTTCTTCACAGAAGAGAAATAGAAAATGTGTCATGCACAGGGAAGTACAGGGAAAAGTGTATGGCTGAGGAAAGCTATGGAAGTTTGTCATGCAAAAGGGAGATACAGGAAGTGTGTCCTGCACAGGGGTGGAACAGAAAGTGTGTCTCTCTCAAGAGTGTAATAGGAAGTGCGTCATAAACAGTGGAAACACAGGAAGTGTGTCGTGAATGGGGAAAGAGCAGGAAGTGTGGCTGTGTCATGAAAATAACAGGAAGTGTGTCCTTCATAGGATAAAAACACAAAATGTGTATCGGATAGGGCTGACATAGAAAATGTGTCATGGAAAGGAGAGACACAGGATGTGTGTACCGCACAGGGGAGGAACAGAAAGGGTGTGCTGCATAGGGGAGAAACAGGAAGTGTGTACTGCACAGGGGAGGAACAGAAAGTGGGTGCTACATAGGGGAGACAGAGAAAGTGTGTCATTCACAAGGCTGAAAGAAGTGTGTCCTTCACAGAAGAAAAATAGAAAGTGTGTCCTGCAAAGGGAAGGAGCAGACAGTGTGTAGTGCACAGGGGAGGAACAGAAAGTGTGTGCTGCAGAGGGGAGAAACAGGAAGTGTGTGCTGCACAGTGGAGGAACAGAAAGTGGGTGCTGCATAGGGGAGACACAGAAAGAGTGTCATTCACAGAGCTGAAAGAAGAAGCATGTGCTTCACAGAAGAAAAACAGGAAGTGTGTCCTGCACTGGGAAGGAACAGAAAGTGTGTCTGTCTCAGGATTGTAACAGGAAGTGTGCCCACCACAGGAGACACACAGGACGTGTGTCTGTTTGAAGAGTAACAAGAAGAGTGTCCTGCACAGAACAGGAGCAGAAAGTGTGTGCTGCACAGGATAGGAACAGGAAGTGTGTCATGTAAAGGGAAGATAAGGAAGTGTGTCTTTCACAAAGAAAAGCAGGAAGTGTGTCCTGCACAGGGAAGTAAAACAGGAAAAGTATCTGAGGAGAGTAGCAGAAAGTTTGTCATGCACAAGGGAGACACAGGAAGTGTGTCCTGCACAGGGGAGGAACAGAAAGTGTGTCTGTCTCAGGATAGTAATAGGAAGTGTGTAGGAAGTGTGTCATGCACAGGAGAAACACAGGAAGTGTGTCCTGCACTGGCGAAGAGCAGGAAGTGTGGCTGTGTCATGAAAGTAACAGGAAGTGTGTCCTGCAGAGGCGAAGAACAGGAAGTGTGGCTGTCTCAAGAGAGTAACAGGAAATGTTTTATGCACAGGATAGAAACAGAAAGTGTGTATTGGATAGGGCAGAAATAGAAAATGTCTTACAAAAGAGAGACATAGGACGGGTACTGTACAGGAGAGGAAAAGAAAGTGTGTGCTGCATAGGGGAGAAGAGGGAAGTGTGTACTGCACAGGGCAGGAACAGAAAGCGTGTGCTGCATGGGGGAAAAAGGAAGTGTGTCATGCACAGGGGAGACACAGGAAGTGTGTTCTGCACAGGGAAGGAACAGTTAGTGTTTCCTGCACAGAGGATAAACAGTGTGTCTTTCACAGGGGAGAAACAGGATGTGTGACCTGCACAGGAGACACAAAGGAAATGTGTCTGCCTAGGGAGATTAACAGGAAGTGTGTCCTGCACGGGGAAGGAACAGAAAGTTTGTCATTCACAATGGAGACAGGAAGTGTGTCCTGCACAGAGCAGGAAGAAGAATTGTGTCCCTCCCCAGGAGAGTAACAGAAAGTGTGTCCTTCATAGGAAAGTCACAGGAAATGTGTCCTGCACAGGGAAGGAACAGGAAGTGTGTCTGTCTCAGGAGATTAAAAAAATTCTGTCTTGTACTGGGAAGGTACAGAAAGTGATTGCTCCTCAGGGGAGGAAGAGGAAGTGTGTCCTGCAAAGGGAGACACAGGAAGTGTATGCTGCACAGGGGAGGAACAGAAAGTATGTCTCTCAGGAGAATAACAGGAAGTGTGCTATGCACAGAAAGACACCAGAAGTGTGCCCTGCAAGGGGTACACACAGGATGTGTGTCCTGTCCAGGGCAGGAAAAGGAAATGTGTCCTGCACAAAGGATAAGCAGAAAGTGTGTCCTTGAGAGGGGAGACACAGGAAGTGTCCAGCACAGGGGAGGAACAGAAAGTATATCCTTCACAGGGGAGACAGAGGAAGTGTGTTCTGCACAGAGAAGAAACAGGAAGTGTGCCCTTCACAGAAGTAAAACAGTAAGTGTGTTCTTCACAGAAGAGAAATAAAAGTGAGACATGCACAGGGGAGGAACAGAAAGTGTGTCTTCACAGGTGAGACACAGGAAGAGTATCCTGCACAGAGCAGGACCAAAAGGTATGTCTTTCTCCAGAGGGTAGCAGGAAGTGTGTCCTTCACAGGAAGTGTGCCTTGCACAGGGAAAGAACAGGAAGTGTTTCTGTCTCAGAAGAGTAACAAGAAGTCTGTCCTACACAGGGAAGGAACAGAAAGTGTATATTCCACAGGGGAAGAACAGGAACTGTGTCCTGCAAGGGGAGACACAGGACGTGTGTTCTACACAGGGCAGGAACCACAGTATGTCTTGCACAGAGGATAAACAGAAAGTTTCTCCTGCACATGGGAGTCACAAGTGGTGTGTCCTACACAGAAAAGAAACAGGAAGTGTTGCTGCACAGGGGAGAAAGAGAAAATGCGTTTTTTACAGAAGAGAAACAGAAAGTGTGTTTTGCAAGGGGAGGAACAGAAAGTGTGTCCTTCACATGAGAGATACAGGAAGTGTGTCCTACACAGGGAAGGAATAGGAAGTGTGTCTCTTTTAGGAGAATGACAGGAAGTGTGTCCTTCACAGGGGAGACACAGGAAGTGCATCCTGCACGGGGGAGGGACAAAAAGTTTGTCTTTTACAGGGGAGAAACAGGAAGTTGCCCATGTTGTTCTCAAGCTCCTGGACTCAAGGGATCCTCCCACCTTGGCCTCCCAAAATGCAGGAATTACAGGTGTAAGCCACTGTGCCTTGCCCTCAGATCATTTCTTTATGGCCAGTTTTTACATGGAAAGGTGAGCAGAGGGAGTTAGAGTCATACTTTTAGGCTTTATGCCTGGCTTTGGGGAAAAAGGTGTCTTGTTTCTTGGATCCACCTTGGGAAGGAGGGATTCTAGTTTTTACAGTGCCTTGGATGAAAATGGGACTGAGATACTCAAGATGGTGAGTAGAGTGATGTCTGATCGTCCTCATTGCTACGCTCCCACCAGCACCATGACAGTTTACGAATGCCATGGCAATGTCAGGTAGTTACCCCATATGGTCGAAAAAGAGGAGGCAGGAGTAATCCACCCTTGTTTAGCATATCATCAAGAAATCACCATAAAAATGGGCAACCAGCAGCCCTCTTGGGACTGCTCTGTCTATGGAGTAGCCGTTCTTTTGTTCTTTTACTTTCCTAATAAACTTTCTTTCACTTTACTCTATGGACTTGCCCCAAATTATTTCTTGCACCAGATAAGAACCCTCTCTTGGGGTCTGTTTCCTGGACCCCATTCCTATAAAAATATTTGTTCAAAATAAATCTCTTCAAATATTTTACAGAGTTTGACTCTTTATTGATATTCTTATGAGTCAGGAGAAGAAAAATAATGACATTTTTGGGAAGAGAGAAAAAAATCTGTACCTCATAGAACAAAGGGATTTGTTTTTTCTCTAGTCCTGGGCCTCCTGGCTTTTTAAGTATAGCTATATAACTGCTTCTGTGCTCTCTCTCTCTCTCCCCCACCTTTCTTTCTACATCTCTCTCTCATATACTTCCCCCCACCTCCTTTCCCTACCTTCCTTTTTCTCTCTCTTTTCTCTACCTGTCTTCCTCCCTTGTTTCTCCTTACTTTCTTTCTTCTCTCTCTTCTTCTTGAGATTCCTAGATATCACCAGGGTGGCTCATATATGCCCTAGGTTGTGATACCTACTTGTGCTGTTGAAGGAGAGAAGGACGTGCCTTCCCAAAATATGCTGGATTGGTATCTTGCATATTTAGGGTTGAAAACACTGGAGAAATTGTAGTTTCAGAAAGGGCTAGTCGACCTGTCTCTTCCTGCAGGCAGCAAGCTATAAAGATTCCTCTGGGAGGGGATTCCTCCCCTTACCAGGGTAAGAAAATAGCTCTCATCACCAGAGACTGGGCTTTGGGACCTGCAATGGACCTCAACAAATGCGCTTCACACTAGTTTAACCCCTCCCATATATCTCCTTGTGACTTTCCCAGAAATTCACTGCCCCAGTTAGATTCTCTTTGTTTTTCATTTCTTCTCAAATTTGTCATTCTTCATCTAAAAGTACAGAAGTGTCTTGGTTTCATCACCTCTTTCAACATCACTCTTGGGAATATCCCCATTGTCTATAGAAAATTAAAATATGTATGTTTTCCTTTGTTAATCTGCCTAGTGTCAACTTGGTTTCTAGTTGCAGCTACAGAGCTCAGTAAGAGCTAAAGGGGGTTTAAAGGGATCTCTGGCTCCCCCTCCTGCATGCCATGCACACAGGGCAGCTGACCTACTGACACCCAGGATGCCTCATGAACAGCTCAGTGGGACAGGAGCTCAGAGGTCTTAGGGGTGTTTATGCAGACTCCAGTAGCTTCCAAGGAGGAACAGGGTTCAGCAGATCAAAGTTTCCCAGCATCTGTGATAGTCTGAAGCCAGCAGGAGGGAAGGTAAACAAAGACTCTCAACCCCAGCCCCAGGAGCCATGAACATTCATAGGAAAGGAAGGGAGAAGACAGTGTTGAGTTTCTGAAGAGGGGACAGTGGAAAGCAGCTCTAAGCAGAAATTGCCAGTATCTTCAGATCATTTCTGTGTCTTTTCCCTCTGCTGACTCCTGAATTACATTTGTTTTCCACAAAAGCAAAAAAAAAAAAAAAAAAGAAAAAAGAAAAAAAGAAAATTTACAAGGCTTCTTCTACCTTTGGTCACTATGCATGGGAATGTTCACATTTCTTTTCTTCTTTTCTCCTCCCTCTCCTTCTTTTCTTCCCTCTCCTCCTCCTCCTCCTCTTCATCTTCCTCCCCCTCCTCCTCCTCCTCATCTGTCTTCTTCTTAGACAGGGTCTCACTCTGTCACCCAGACTGGACAATCACAGCTCACTGCAGCTTCAACCTTCTGGGCTCAAGTGATCCTCCTATCTCAGCCTCCCAAAGAGGTGAGACTACCAGTATATGCCACCACGCCCAGCTAATTTTTTTTATTTTTTGGTATAGATAGGATCTTGCTATGTTGCCCAGGCTGTTCTTGAACTCCTGGCCCTAAGTGATCCTTTTGCCTCAGCCTCCTGAAGTGCTGGGATTACAGGGGTGAGCCACCACACCTGGCAAGGATGTCTAGAATTCTAAGAGCCTGTGGACAGGCTCTAAGAATAAATCTTTTTTCTTCTCTGGTGCAGACTGCCAAAGATCCCTTTTCCCAGGACTTATGTTTCTCTCCTTAGCATTAATGATTTCTACATTGTGAGGGGTGAGGCTGTTTTCTCACAACCATATGGAAATATGCATGTTAGGACTTTTCATAGTGTAAGCTCTAATGAGATTTTCCAAGTAAGAAAAAAGTTGTCAATCTCAGGATTTTAGTTTTGTTGCTAAGCCTTTTCAGGTTTCTGTGTGGTGGTGAGGTAGGAGAAATGTATCTTTTTCCCCTTTAATTTTTGAAACTGCCTTTTCTTCTTTTTAAGGATGAGTGTTCACAAATTGTGAAAGCTTCCATGAAACATGAACAGGTTGAGTCATAGCCTCATAAGTTTGTATAGTTGCCAGCGTTGACTGAAGTGATTGGAGGGAGAGTAAGGGCACCTGTCTTCATACCTTCTTGCTCCATTCTGAAAGCTCCATCTTATTTTCCAAAAATATACTCCATAATTAACGCTCCCTTCTCTGTTGGAGGCTTGCAGTATAAAAACATAATTTAATATTTTTGTCACCGTGGTATAAAAAAAGAACAGACAAGTCTGTGAGTTTGCAAGGACACTGGACTTTTTATTCTTTCCAATGCAACTTGGGAGACTCATTTTGATTAGGCTGTGGGTGAAATTTTGTTTTCATCTCTCATGGGGGTTACAGACCTTGGGATCCTGGTAAACACACACACATACACTCACACACACACACAGTCACACACACACAAACATACAAACATACACAGTCACACACACCCCACACGGTGTTTTTTCTGTGAGACATTTTTCTGTTTTTTTATTTTATTTCTTGTTTTTAATTTTACTTCTATCTTCCCACCAGAAATAGTGGCTTCAAAGCCATAGGTTAACACTTAAAAAAAAAAAAAAACAGAAACAAAGCATAGTGAATGGTGCAAATTTGATTCATTTTTTTCCTTTCAATCTTCCAAAGTGCATGTAGAAGGGTATAAAATAAAAGCTGAATAATCAAAGTTTTCATCAAAACCTGTGGTGTTAGTGTGTAGCTTTCTATTTTATTTTTTATTTTTCAGAAAAGAATAAGGAAATCATTTTTTTCTTGGAAGAGTGAAGTTTCTGTGAGTGTTTTGTGGGGTTAGAGACTGAATAAATCAGGAAGGGGACAGATATTTGGTGTGATTAGCAGGTTTGATTGAATGGAACCAGCTTTGAAGTCTAATTGAAGACATTTGACATTAAAATGCTAAGATTATGTTTTTCGCTGCACAAAATAAAATTAAAAAGAAACCCAATAAAGAAAAAATATATAATATGAAACATTTGTTCGCTAGGTGAGATACTATGCTGATGAAATTATTATTGGCATCTGAAGACTTTGATTGAAATTTATTTAAATTTTCCATTCTACTCAGTGGTGTTTTGCTGAAAACAGTATAAGACTTGTGGAACATGAAAAATAAACTTAAGTATCTTTTCCAAAATCAGTAGATATGACTAGAAGAATTTAAAACAAGATATAAAATTAACAACTATTTGGAGAAGAAAGTTGAAGAGGGAGATGAATGGGAAATGAACTTCTTATATTTCAGATTTGGAACTCAAAACATCCAGCCTAAAATAGGTTGGCAAATAAATACAGATATCTTGTGTAAAATTTCAGAGATTATCATCCAAGAATTAAAAACTGCTTGGGTGCAGTGGCTCATGCCTGTACTCCCAGAACTTTGGGATGTCGAGGTGGGTGAATTTCTTGAGGTCAGGAGTTCGAGACCAGCCTGGCCAACATGGTGAAAACCTGTCTCTACTAAAAATACAAAAAAATTAGCTGGACATGATGGCAGGCTTCCTGTAATCCCAACTACTCAGGAGGCTGAAGCACGAGAATCTCTTAAACCTGGGAAGCAGAGGTTGGGGTGAGCCAAGATTGTGCCATTGCACGCCAGCTTGGGCAACAAGAGTGAAACTCTGTCTCAAAAGGAAAATAAAATAAAATAAAAACCGATAAGGCAAAATGGATTTCCATTACCTCCCATTTGACCATATCTAGAAGGGGAGAAGGGAATTCTTTTCACATATTTTTACCTTTGTGAACTATTGTGTTTTTATGGCTGTCTTACAGGTATCAATGTTTCACCTTGGAACAGGGAACCAAAATAGTACATAAAGCTCTATTATCACATGATCCAGCAACCTCACTACTGGGTGATTGTCCAAAGGAAAAGAAATCATTATATCAAAAATATCCCTGCACACATGTGCTTATCACAGCACCATTCACAATAGCAAAGATATGAAATCAACCTCAGTGTCCATTGATGGATGATGGGATGTTTGGATAAATAAAATGTGATATATATACACAGTGGAATACTAAAGAGCCATAGAAAATAAAATCATGTATTTAGCAGCAACATGGCTAGAACTGGAGGCAATTATCTCAAGTGAAACAACTCAGAAACAGAAAGTCAAATTCTGCATTCTCTCACTTATAAGTGGGAGATAAATAATGTGTCCACATGGACATCCAATGTGGAATAATAAACACTGGAGACTCAGAAGGGCAGGATGGTGGGAGTTGAGGGATGAGAAATTATTTAATGGCTACAATGTACACTATTCAAGTGATAGATACACTAAAAGCCCAGACTTCACCACTATGCACTATATCCGTGTAACTGCACTTGTATCCCTTAAATTTATACAAATAAAAAAAAGCTTCTACATCTACTTTGCACTAGCCCATTACGTTTTACTTTCAATCAGTAGAAATGCAATTCTCTCTTTTACTTGGGATAAAAAAAAGTTTGTTGTTGTTATTGTTTGTTCTGTTTCTATGATGAAAAACACCAGTTTATGACTTTGCTTAGGGAAGGCTACATGGACAGTAAGCAGTCCCAGCTGCAGGAAATGGGATAATTAATAAAACATGGTCTACCCAAAGAGACAGTAGGACCCGGGATGGAGAAGGTGCATGTGAATGAAATCACCCCAGCAAGGCGTGTGCATTGGTTTCCTGGAGGGCTGCCATCACAAATTACCACACACTGCATGGCTCAAACTAACGGAGATTTATTCTCTCAGCCTTCTGGAGGCCAGAAGCATCTGAAATCCAGGTGTCAGCAGAATGGGTTCCTTCTAGATGCTCTAGGAAACACTCTCTCCAAGACACTTCCTGCTTCTGGTGGTTGCCAGCCATTCTTGATGTTCTTTGACTTGCAGATGCATCATTCCGATCTCCATCTCCATCTTCACATGGTCTTTTTCTTCATATCTCTCTGTGTCCTCTCCTCTCCTGTTTATTTATTTTTTTCAAAAATGCGTTATAAGACTGGCTAACTTTTCTCTTTTTTTGTACAGATGATGTTTCACCATGTTGCCCAGGCTGGTCTCAAACTCCTGGGCTCAAGCTATCCAGCTGCCTTAGCCTCCCAAAGTGCTTGGATTACAGGCATGAGCCACCACACCCAGTCCTCCTCTCCTCTTCTTATAAGGGTGCCAGTCACTAAATTTAGGGCCTACTTAAACTGCAAAGATTTTACTTCCAGATAAGGGCACATTGTGAAGTTCCAGATGGCCATGAATTATGAATTATCAGTGGAGAATGCTACTTAGCTCACTACAACGTGCAAAAGTGCAAGGACACACCTTCTGTAATCTTCTGTGACCAGAGGAGGGAAAGAGACTCAAAAATATTGGGAGGGCTGAGGCTGAGAAATGGAGTGAATTCCCTATGGGTAGCTTTTCCATTTCCAGGAAGTATGTGGTAAGATTATGAAGGGGATCAAAATATGCCACCCAAAAATATGACATTTCGGTGCAAGCATTACTTTGAGCTAAAGGCTACTGAATAAGAGCAGGCACAGAACAAGCTCTCTACCCTCCCCCTTTCTGTTAAAAAGCAGGGCATATGTTTTCCCTTTGAAAAGAAAATTCATTTGTAAAGAAAAATTTCATTTATAAAGGTGTCCTCTCATGGATGATTCCAGAGATAGGGATTATCACCTGAGATGACTTGAGTCTATATAATAATCTATACTTACCAGGCATTTTCTAGCCACCTTCTACAAACTTACCCCATCCTAGATGCTTAAATTCCATTTGCCTTTGTCTAGTTCCTTCTCTAAACTTTATCACCGTGTGTTAAGGTGGTATATAATCCCCTAGGTCCAAGCACCTCTTCAGGGTCCTCACTTCTTTTCCATGTGTCTCCCCATGTGTACATACAAAATAAACCATTTCTTCTGTAAACTTGTCTTCTGTCTGTTTAATTTGAAGTTCCCAGTAACTAAATTAAAGATAACAAAGGTTTTATTTCTCCCCTTCCTATAATTATCTATTAAGAGTGTGTTTGTGTGTTGGGTAGATGAGAAGTTGGTGGGATTGGCACTGGAAAGGTCTAATGTTAGACGATAGCATATAGTTAGATGTTGATTTTGTCAACGGCAAAAACTAGGATGACAAGGCAGTTTGGAGACCTGGTTGGAATGAAGGACCCAACTGTGCCATGGCACCCACATTTCTAGTAAAGATGAGCCCCTGGGTAAGAAGGGGATCTCTGGCATTTGGGCTCACTCAAAGATGGCAGATTTCCAGGTAAATGTTTGCATAGACAATGGGGCAAATAATTAAACATTTTGGAGAATTCTTCAGGTGTTGAACCATGGAATTTAAGTTGGGTGGGTAACAAAATGTAGGAAGCAGAACTAGTGAAGAAGGATTAAGCAAAAGAGTCAATGAACTGGAGAGTCTACCTTTGCAAATATGGTTGTGTTTCTCTCCCTTTCAAAGGATTATCAACATCCTCATTTAATGTTACCTCATTGGTATGAGCAACAGTATTTACTATCACAATGTGTGAAGTATTCAGTTTGAGGATGATGTCAGCAAGTCAAGAAACCTTAGAAGAGTATTTTCTTTTTGGAGACAGGGTCTCACTCTGTCATCCAGGCTGGGGTGCAATGATGTGGTCATGGCTTACTGCAGCCTCAACCTCCTGGACTCAAGCAATGCTCCCACCTCAACCTTCTGAGTAGCTGGGACCACAGGCATGTGTCACCATACCTGGCTAACATTTGCATTTTTTGTAGAGACAGAGTTTTCCTATGTTGGCCAGGCTGGTCTCAAATTCCTGAGCTCAAGCAATCCACCCACGTTAGCCTCCCAAAGTCCTGGGATTAAAACTATGAGCTGCCATGCCTGGATAAAATTGGTCTTTAAAATCATGTTTAACCATATGGCTTAATCACTCCATTTCCTAGGGATATATCAAGTAGAACTGAAAACAAGTACTGAAGCAAAAACTTTGTGTGCACATATTGAAAGCAGTTCTGTGCCCACAACACAGAAAGTGGAAACAACCCCAAATTTCATCAATGGTTCCATGGATAAACAGAATGTGGGCCATCCGGAAAGTAGAATACCATTCAGCCATAAAAATGAATGAATTGGCCTGTGTGGTGGCTCATGCCTGTAATCCCAGCACTTTGGGAGGCTGAGGTGGGTGGATCATGAAGTCAACAGATTGAAAGCATCCTGGCCAAAATGGTGAAACCCCATCTCTACTAAAAGTACAAAAATTAGCTGGGAGTGGTAGCGTGTGCCTGTAGTCCCAGCTACTGGGGAGGCTGAGGCAGGTGAATCACTTAAACCCAGGAGGCGGAGGTTGCAGTGAGTTGAGATCGCGCCACTGCACTCCAGCCTGGGTGACAGAGCAAGACTCTTGTCTCAAAAAAAAAAAAAAAAAAAAGAATGAATCTCTGCTACATACTACTACAATATGGATACATCTTGAAGTCATGAGGCCTAGTGAAAGATACCAGACACAAAAGGTCACATATGGTATGGCTCTATTTATATTAAACGTACAGAACTGGCAAATCCATAGAGACAAAACTCAGATTAGTGGTTGCCAGGGGCTGGGGGAGGAGGGAATGGAAATATCTCCCTAATGGGTACAGGGTTTCTTTTGTGGTGATGAAAATGTTCTGGAACTACGTAGAGGTAATGGTTGCATATCATTGTGAATGTGCGAAATGTCACTGAATTGTTCACCTTAACATGGTTAGTTTTTTTATTTTTATTTTATTTTATTTTATTTTTGAGATGGAGTCTCGCTATATCACCCAGGCTGGAGTGCAGTGGTGTGATCTTGGCTCACTGCAAGCTCTGCCTCCCAGGTTGACACCGTCCTCCTGCCTCAGCCTCCCGAGTAGCTGGGACTACAAGCGCCCATCACCACACCCATCTAATTTTTTGTATTTATAGTAGAGACGAGGTTTCACTGTGTCAGCCAGGATTGTGTTGAGTCCAGGAGGTTGTGGCTGACCTCATGAGCCATGTGCCTCAGCCTCACAAAGTGCTGGGACTACAGGTGTGAGCCATCGCTCCTAGACCCATCTTAACTCATTCTAGCATTAACTCGAAAGTGCACAGTCCATAGTCTCATATGAAATAAGGTAAATTCCTTCTGCCTGTGAGTTGGTAAAATCAAAAACAAGTTAGTTTCTTCCAAGATACCATTAGAGTATAGGCAGTGAATAAATACTCCCATTTCGAGAGGAAGAAATCTGCCGAAAGAAAGCTGCTACAGGCCCCATGCAAGTCTGAAACTTAGCAGGGCAGTTATTAAGTCTTAAAGCTCCAAAATAATCTCTTTTAATTCCATGTCTCCCATACAGGATATCCCAGTGCAAGGCCTTGGGCACGGGAGGTCTCAGAGAAAAAAGGGGGGGAAAAATCCTGCAGTTACCCTCTGTGTGAATCAAAGAAATTTATTTGCTTTTTTTCTAATTTCCTCATTATAGGTCTTATTTTAAGGCTGTGAGTTGAACACTGGTTCACTGTGGGAAAAAAACTGAAGAATGCTATGAATTTACACATTTTATAGAGACTGCTTATGGAGCTCCTTGCTATCCTAACCACCCAGAAGGTAGGATCTCAGTGGATGCGACACTTGGAAAAACAAATAATTATTTTTATCTTATTCACATTTACGTTTTGTTTGAATAATAATTTTGTTTTACCTTCAGGGTTTTTTAAAATGTGGTTTTACCTGGGGAGCCATTTACAATGTATTAGACATCCTCATTCAATGGGAAGTCTGCTATATAGGACTCAACAGTAGTTGCTCAAGAAGGGGAAGTTAATAATGTGTCAGAAGTCAGTGAGAAGGAATATAAAGAGATGTGAAGGCTTATCTTTGTTCTTAACCTTTCATACAGTCTGCATTTTATTTATTTATTTATTTATTTATTTACTTAGAGGGGTGCACCAGTGCACATAGCTATTTTTTTAATAATAAGCATTTTAACACATTTATCTAAAACATAGTTACAAAAGAAAACAGAGAAACATAATTGGAATACTGGGGAATAGTGTCTATCACTTCTGTCCTGTCTGTTGCCATTTTATAAAAAGCATTAAGAACAAGCAGTGTACCTATAGTTTTCAGAAACAGACATGTATCTGCTATGAGACAATTTTTTAAATGATGAAATAACTCTGTATGTGTTTGTATGCTTTGTATACCAGTTTACAGTAGATAGCTATTCAATTCCTCTTTGAGATGCAAAAGGAAAAAAAAAATCTTCCACAAGGTGTGTGTTACAGACTAAATATCTGTGTCTTCACACAGTGCATGTGTTGAAATCCTCCCTTCAAGGTGATGGTGTTATGACCTGAGGCCTTTGGGAGGTGATGAGGTCATGCGGATGGAGCCTAATGAATGCGATGATTGCTCTTATAAAACAGACCCCAGAGGGTTCCCTCACCTCTTCCACCATGGGAGGACACAGTGAGAAGGTGATCTGTGGACTAGGAAATGAGTCCTTACCAGACATAGAATCTGCCATGCCTTGATCATGGGTCTCCAGCCTCCAGAGCTCTGCATGATCAATGTGTTAAGCCATTCGGTCTTAGGTGTTTTGTTATAGCAGACTCAATGGACTAAGACAAGAAAAAAAGACTTTGTCACGCCTGTAATCCCAGCACTTTGGGAGGCGGGCGGATCACGAGGTCAGGAGATCGAGACCATCCTGGCTAACACGGTGAAACCCCGTCTCTACTAAAAATACAAAAAATTAGCCGGGCGTGGTAGCGGGCGCCTGTAGTCCCAGCTACTCGGGAGGCTGAGGCAGGAGAATGGCGTGAACCCAGGAGGCGGAGCTTGCAGTGAGCCGAGATAGCGCCACTGCACTCCAGCCTGGGCGACAGAGCGAGACTCCGTCTCAAAAAAAAAAAAAAAAAAAAAAAAAAAAAAGACTTTGGCTTCTAGCAAAGTGAACTTGCTCTGTCCTTAATAGACACAAACAAATGGACAAAGATGACTACATCATCCTAACCCATAAATCAAAGATTTTCAACCCAGAAGCAAAGATCCAACTGACATAAGCAAAGCTCCTCTCTTTACAGGGGTAAACAGAAAGTGTGCAGATCATAGGTAGCCTCTCTTATTTGTGCAAACCCCTTTGTGAAACTCCATGTTAGGCAGATTCATGGCAGAATCATCACTTTGGTAACCAAAAAGGAACCTTGCACACTTGTACAGTAATTCATCTTTAAGTGCATCTGACAAGCCAAGATACACGATATTCTTGGTACTGTGCTTGTCATTGTCAGTTCAGTGAAGAGCAGGATGGATTCATCAACTTTCATGAGCTACATGGTGGAAGAAAGGGCTGAGAAGTTAGTGGGCACTGGCTACCCCTGGTACAGATTGCATAGGGATAGATGACATCGATGTAATCTTAAGGTGGGAATGAATGGTGATCAGAGGAGGCTTCCTGATGCCTGTGCACTTTCTGAGCCCTTGCCGATGAGTGACAAATGGAAAGGCTACCTTGAGCAAAAGAAGAAGGGAATAGGGGTTCCTAGCAGGAAGATGGGGTTCCTGCTTGAGATTTCTAGCAGGAAGATGCCCCAGTGCCTTGGCTCATAGGAAAAAGTAGCAGATATTGAGGAACTAAAGTTGGTTAGCATTTGCTGGAGTGTAGCAGGTATTGAAGAGGCAGGCAACAGTGGTCAGGTAATGATGAATTTAGAGATGAAGGTGTGGAAATAAATGAATGCCACCTACGTGAAAAGAAGCAAGGTGTTTATTCAGAGCTTGGTGTAGCAAAGGAATCAGCCATCATCACTCACATCTGGCAGAGATTCAAAGGCTGGCACAGCCATGGGGAAGCTTTATAGTGGGGAAAAAGGGAAAACTAAGGTGTGTTCTGACTGGAGGCAGTTGGGAGTTCACCAGAAGTGAGACATCCTGTGTGACTGGTTAGGGGGCACATTTGGGTTTCTCTGCTTTATCCTAAGTTGGAAATGCGGGAAAAATTAGGGAAGCTCATAGTTATTGCTCAGGTTCTGGACATTTTCAGCTGGTTGCTACAGGGCTTGCTGTTAGCTTCCTGGGTGAGTTAATGCAGCTTACAGATTAGATCTCTCTCTTTATATATGGTCTAGTCACCATCCATTTGTATATTACTTCTCTCAATGGTAAGGATTTGAGAACATATGCTAGGAACAACAGTTATCTAAGTGTTTGACCCCAGGGAATTTTTATTCTATTACTTGTTTTGTCATTCTTTCTCCTTCATCTGTTCCATTTTTTTTCACATGTTGTGATGTGCGAATATCACATCACTGTTCTCCCAAACATGTAATTCAAGTTTCTTATCTTTTCCTCCATGGTTTTTATTTCTGTATTGTTGCTCTGAGTTTCAGATATTTCTTTCATTTAATATTCTAGTTCAGAGATTGGCAAATTTTTTCAGCAAAGGGCCAAATAGTAAATGATTTTGGCTTGGTAGGCCGTTCAGTCTCTATTGCAACTACACAACTCCATCGTTGTACTGCAAAAGCAGTCATGCACAATATATAAATGTATAGGTGTGGCTGTGCTTAAATAAAACTTTATTTACACAAACAGGTTGTGGGTCAGATTTGGCTGTTGTTACAAAATTTTCTGACTTCTTTTCTGGGTTACTTATTTAAGTCTCACAGATGTGTCTGCATCAGTGAATACAATGGCAAGTATAAATGCATAAATTTGTTTTCTATAAAATTGTATAAAGTATGTGTATGTGTCTGTGTGTTATATCTGCCTAAATACTCTGAAAGGCATCAGCGTGTGTAATCTCCAAATACATCACTTTGGTTTGAGAATTATTTTTAGCTGAGGTGAAAGGATGGCTTCAACCCAGAAGTTCAAGGTTGCAGTGAGCTAAGATCACACCACCTCCTTTGAGCCTGAGCAACAGAGTGAGATTCTGACTCAAAAAAAAAAAAAAGATATAATAAAGCAAATAATTAATAGAGGTGCAGAGGAGATGTAAATTCCACATATGGTCAGATAGACTTGTTGAACAAGAAACACAATTTTCCAACTTAGAAAATAGTTATGTCAAAGTTGAAGAGGGTGTATTCACAGAGAGGAAGTGGGAGAATCAAGGACTGGCATTTAGAAGAGTTCAGATGGCAGGGCCCGTAGGGATCACCGAGAGCTGGAATTGCAGGAGGAGCCACTTGTGTTGTGCGTCTTGAGTGATGACAGGCAAATAGTGGTTCTGGAAGTGACTTATGGAATCGGGATGGCTGGGGAGGTTAATTATGGAACTGGGAGGCCAGTGTGTCCAACAAATTATGCATATGGAAGGGGAAACTCTGATGGGGTTCAGCAAACACTACCCCAAATTACAACATTTTGGCATTTGAAAAAAATAAACAGCAGAAGGAGAAAAGCTGCTCTCAACTTTCCTTCAGCCTTCTCCCCTGAAACATGTTGCCCAGGCTGGTCCTGAACCCCACCTTCCTGCTGGGAACCCCTACTCCCTTCCTTTCTTGCTCATGATAGCCTTTCTACCTCCCACTCATTGGCAAGGGCTCAGCAGGTGCACAGGTATCAGGAAGCCTCCTCTGATCACTCTGCTCCCTGAAGCAAGTCAAGAAACTGGGGAAGAGTTCTCTAAACTTTCCCTGAAGCAGGTCCTAGGACCTTGATTCAAGAAGTGCCTTCTCTATCTCCAGAGAGAAAGAACATCTTTATTTCTGAAGACACAGACACAGAGAAGAATCTTAACATGCAGCCCTTGCTAGGTTCCCCCCACCCCAGTTTATTCCCGTTAGATCATGCCCTATTGTCCCTCAATCACACTTCCACATGACCACACACAAAAATAAATATAGTTTTCTGGCTGGTCATGGTGGCTCACATGTGTAATACCAACACTTTGGGAGGCTGAGGCAGGGTGGATTGTGTGAGTTCAGCAGTTTGAGACCAGCCTGGGCAATGTGGTAAAACCCTGTCTCTACTATATATATATATATATATATATATATATATATATATATATATATATATATACACACACACACATATATATGTATATATATACATTTATACACACACATATGTATATATATGTATATATACATATATATACACATATATATAAACACATATATATACACATACATATATATATCTGGGTGAGGTGATGCATGCCTGTAGTCTCCACTACTCAGGAGGCTGAGGTGGAAGGATGATTTGATCCCTAGAGGAAGAGGTTGCAGTGAGCCAACATTGCACCACTGCATTCCAGCCTGGGAGACAGAGCCAGACACTATCTCTCAATATAATAGTTTTCCCTGAGTCTTTGGGTTTTTATCCAAAAAGCTCCTGTATCACACAAAATTTATGCTAAATAAATATGTATGCTGTCTTTTCTTCAGCTAATCTGTGTTTTCCTCTCAGGGTCTCAGCCATAAACCTTGTGATGGGTGAGGAAAAGATCTTACTTTTTCTCTCCTACAATGTGTAGGAGGTAGGGAGTTTGTAAACCTGCAACAAGACTATGGAGGTGACCTGAGGAATGAAATACCCTCTGAAGAATTGCCTCAGAGGCAGACAGCAAAGACAAAAATGGTCTTGGGGATTGTCAGGGGACTAGGGACATAGACTATCAAAGGCAAGTGATGATGAGGTAATTGGGTGCATGGCTTATCTAGAAAACTTCTCCCAGAGAGTATGCATTTTTGAGGAAGTACAGGGCTAACCAAGATTTGCACTCTTGGCAGTTCAGAAAAATTTATGGACTCTGAGAATACAGGAAGTTATCTGAATCCATGTTAGCCATTCTGGCTCCAGAAAGAGGCTGCATGTCCAAGTTCTCTAGTAAGCTCCTGGGGAGTTACCAGGATGTGGCTAGAGAGAGAAGCTTCCCCTCTGGTGATGTTAAGACTTCTTGCCTCCTAGTCTTTTGCAGGAGAGAAATGTGAGCTGCATTTTTATCTTGCTGTGTAGGGTTATTTTCTGCAAATTGGCTGAGATTGGAGTGGCACCTCCTGCAACTTCATTTTGAGGACTCTCCCTAAAGACTGGAATTCCCTTAGCAAATATCATTTTTAATGCAAATCGTCTGTTTCAATAAAAAAAAAAAGTAAAAAGAAATCATGACCTCAGTTTTCTGCAAAACAGATGAGTCCTTGTTTTCACCAAAAGGCAAAGCACTAATTAATTTTTAAAATGCTGACCTCCTTTGAATTATTTTAATCCTTTAGATGAAAAATATGTGTCACAATTGCATGTGTTTTTATTCTTCCACAGGCTTGGAACTCTGGGTGTTTGGGGAGGCTTTTTGTTCTGTACGCCTCAAAGCCCTTAATACCTCATTGTGAACTTTGAATGACAGAACAAAGACCTGCACTGTGAGCAGGGGAGAGGCAAGGGTGAATTTTAAAGCATAAAGTGATTGAATTTAGAAGCAGCAGAGGTTGGAGACAGGGAGATAAATTTACTTAGTTGATTAATTTGCCTGGAGCTTGCCAACATATGCCAATTATATGACCAATTTGGGTAGAAAACAGACCTAGAAAAAGGAGAAAAACAGTATACAAATGAACACATGTGAGGTGATATTAGAGCATTGGCAGTGGGGCTATAGTTGATTTTAAGACTATGTGTGTGTGTAATTGGTGATCAAGAATTATTAGCCTTCAAACATAATATTAATTCAAAATATAGTTAGATTTGAATAAAGAGTGGCTTCTGTTGCAGAAACAGGAGGATGAGAGAAGCCTTGGGGTATATACAGGAGGATGTTGAGTGCACTCAGACTGAGCAGACTTAACATCCAAAACCTGGGCCCAGGACAAAGACAGCACTTGACTTTTATACACACTTCAAAAAGCAGGTGGGGTAGCTTGAAGCAGGCTTACAGTTACAGTGGCATGAAAGCAAGGATATGGAGGCAGAATAATTAAGCAAATTGTGACAGGTTCATAACTCAGAATTACATATGACAATTGCTATGCAACCCATATGGCTGTTATCTAGGTTTGCCCTAGTGCCTAATACAGCTTATTCCATGACCTTCACTATGGTGCCCAGGTGGCTGTATCTCAGACCTGCTCAGATGGTTCATGACCTTCATTCCATTACTTAGCTAAAATAGAATACTTGAAGTAACTAGTTACAGAAACAAGAATCTATAAACTCATACCATAAAACAAAGGAAAACTTGTTTTTCTTCTCTGATTGCTGAGGGAGTGCTGGGAGAGTCTCCAGAGCACATTTCTTTGTGTCCTAGCTTCTTAGAGAGTATTATCAAGACTTTTCCTGGGTCTGGGCTGTGCCTGTTGCTGCCTCTGAGACAAGTCAGCCTAATAAAGGAAAGCTAATTTCTCTTTCTTTTAAATTTTATTTATCTTTCATTCTTTAATTTCCTGCCTATTAGGGAGGATTTATAGCTTGCTTACTTACTTCTCCTTGAGCTTGGCGGTCATATTCCTTTCTGGGGAAAAATACAGAAGAGGTATTTTAGAATAGGGTAGAAAATAAAAATAAAGTAGAGTCCTGAAAGTAGATCTATGTCCTCACCACACACAAGCTGGGCTCATTTGTAACTCATCTCCACAGTAACTATATCTTCTTCACAAGGAATTAAATGAGAAGAAAACCATGGACTACTATACACACACTTTTTAATATCTTCTTTCAGCAACTTTTACAGATTTTCTCAACACCATTGATTTATAGGATTATGAGCAAGAAACATTGATGGCCATGAAGATGAATAAGGAAGGAGAAGTGGTCTTGATTAGTGAAATTGATGATGATTTCATGTCTTCTCTACCACAGGGGATGCCTAAGTTTTGCAATTCATATTATCAGATCTGATGAATTAGAAACTCATCCACTTCTTGCCTGCATTAGAAAAAATGGCAGATACTATGAGCCCAAGCAAAGCATGACTAATTTAACCTTTTGAAGAACAGGAAACTCCAACACACAATGAGATCATGTTCGGTTTTCCCAGAATTGTTTTTTGACTAAATGGAAAAAAAAAGTAATTTGTTAAATAATCTACAATGTCTACATCAAAGCCAAAAATACTTGGAGCTCTAAAAATGCACTTTACATTTTAACCCCAGGGGGAAATGTCTGTCTTTCAAAGGTGAATTAGGGCTGGGTGCCATGTCTTTCACCTGTAAACGCAGCACTTTGGGAGGCTGAGGTGAGAGGCTCACTTGAGCTCAGGAGCTTGAGAGAGCAACATGGCAAAACCACATCTCTACAGAAAAATAAAATTAGCTGGCCATGAGTTCATGTGCCTGTAATCCCAGCTACTTGGGAGGCTGAGATGTGAGATTCACTTGAACCCTGGAGATTGAAGTTGAAATGAGCCACTGTCTTACCTCTATACTCAAGCCTGGTCAACAGAGTAAGACCCTGTCTTCAAAAAAAAAAAAAGTGAATTAGGAAGATCAATGATTTCAATGATTTAAGAAAATAAAATTTGACTGAGATTTGGGGAATGTGCATTATACAGAAAAAAATGCAAAATGTGATTCCTTCGTAAAGATGTGCTGGCATTATTTAAGTATTAACACTCTCAATGGTGATATATCTTTAAAAAACAGGAAGAGTGCTTTCAGGGCTGAATCGTTGCTTTGGCAATTTGAACTAATCAAATTGACGAGATAATTGCTAAACCTCTCTTCATTTTGCATGTATACACGATGACTATGTCCAGGAAAACTGAAATGATGGCATAAACTATCATATATATGATAGACTCCACATCGACGTGGACCACTGGCCCCAGGACATATATTATCATACATATGGTAGGCTGCACTTCCACTTGGAGGCCCAGAAAGGTGACAGGTATTATCATACATATGGTAGATTTCATGTCCACCTGGAGGAGTGTAGCCAGGACATATACTATTATGCATATGATAACATCCACTTTTGGCTGGGTGCAGTGGCTCATGCCTGTAATCCCAGCACCTTGGGAGGCTGAGGCTGGTGCATCACGAGTTCAAGAGATTGAGACCATCCTGGCTAACATGGTGAAACCCTGTCTTTAATGAAAATACAAAAAATTAATTGGGTGTAGTGGTGCATGCCTGTAGTCTCAGCTATGGAGAATCTCTTGAACCCAGGAGGAAGAGGTTGCAGTGAGCTGAGATCAAGCCACTGCACTCCAGTATGACGAGACTCCATCTCAAAAAAAAAAAAAATCCACTTTCAGCTGAAGGACTGGAGCCAGGGCATATACTAGCATATACACAGTAGGCGTTATTTTCACTGGAAGTGTTGGACCTAGTACATATACTACTATATATATGGTAAATTCCAATTCCAAGTGGAAGACTGGCCGGGGGCTTATATTATCATCTATGTGGTAGATTTCACATCTACCAGGAGGACTAGTGGGGAGCATATATTACCATACATATGGTAATTCTTACTTCTACCTGGAGGACTGGCAGAAGGTCATATATTATATATATGGTAGACCCTACTTCCACCTGGAAGACTAGACCCAGGACATATAGTATTATATACATATATATGGTAGACTTCCTCTTCCACCTAGAGGAATAGACCCAGGGCATATTTTACTTTGTATATGGTAGACTCCTCTTCCACTGGGAGGAATACCATAAATAGACTTCTTTCACCTGGAAGACTGGACCTATGGCATATATTATTATATATATGCTAAACTCCCCTTCCACACTGGGGACTGGAACCAGGGAATATACTATATATGGTAGACACCACTTTCACCTGAAAAACTGGATCCAGGGCATATATTTTTATATATGTGGTAGATTTCCCTTCCACCTGGAAGAATATAACAGAGCATATTTTACCTTATATAGGACGGACTCCTCTTCCACCTAGAGGAATAGACCCAGGGCATATATTATCATATATTTCTTCCATCTGGAGGACTGAAACCAGGGAATATATTATATATGGTAGACTCCTCTTTCACCTGGAGGACTAGAGCCAGGGCATATATTATCATATATATGGTAGACTCCCCTTCCACTTGGAGGAGTAGACCCAGGGCACAATTTACCTTATATATGGTAGACTCCTCTCCCACCTGGAGGGATAGACCCAGGGAATATATTATCATATATACGACATACCCTTCTTCCACCTGGAGGACCTGTGTGATGGTTAATACTGAGCGTCAACTTGATTGGATTAAAGGATACAAAGTATTGTTCCTGGATATGTCTGTAAGGATGTTGCCAAAGGAGCTTAACATTTGAGTCAGTGGGCTGGGAAAGGCAGGAGCCCCCTTAAAGTAGGTGGGCACAATCTAATCAGCTGCCAGCTCAGCTAGAATATAACCAGGGAGAAAAATGTGAAAAGAGAGACTGGCCTAGCCTCCCAGCCTACATCTTTCTCCAGTGCTGGATGCTTCCTGCCCTCAAACATCGGACTCCAAGTCAATTTTGGAACTTGGACTGGCTCTCCTTGCTCCCCAGCCTGCAGACAGCCTATTTTTGGACTTTGTGATAGTGTGAGGTAATACTTAATAAAGTATTTAGCTCTGTCCCTCTAGAGAACCCTAATATACCCAGGGCATATATTATCATATATATGGTAGACTCCCCACTGGAAGACTGAAGACTGGAGCAAGGACATATATTATTAAATACATGGTAGACTCCCCTTCTACCTGGAGGAGTGGATCCAGGGCATATATTATTATATACATGGTGGACTCTCTTCCTCCTGCAGCCAGGACATATATACCTTACATACCGTTGGGAGAAAAGCTGAATGTTGGGAGAGAAGCTGAGGCAGGGCCTGGAACATGTCCAGGGTCCAGGGTAAAACCTCTCATGGCCTTTGGAATGTGTCCAGACTTGCTGGATCCTTGCTTCTAGCACTCTCATGATCTCAAGTAGCCATGTGTTTCAAAGAAAATGCTAAACCATCACAACTGTAGTTCATTTGCTTGATACATCACTTCCTTTCAACCCCCAAATCCTGACCACCTGTTTCTTTGTTTGATCACTAATGAATAGCATGGGCTTCCAGAGCTCAGGGTCTTTGCATCCTCCACACCAGTGTTGGTCTGCTCATCCCACTTTCTCTCTTAACTTGTCTTTTCTCATTCCTTTGACTCCACCGGACTTTGTCACCCCTGTGGCCTGGTGTTGGGTCTGATCACTTTTTTATACAGCAGTAGACTCATATGTACAGTCTACTGTTTTATACAGCAGTAGACTCATGCCCACAATGACACCATTAAATCCACCCAGTGAGGTTTTCTACTGTAGCGTTGACTGCATGGGGATTTGGTCAGCAATTCCCATAACCTCCAAATCCACTGGATGTCCTCCCATGCTAAAGCCCACTGACTTGGAAAACTCTCAAGTTGTGAAATAGATTCATACAAAAATGGACCCTCCGCTCCACATCTGGAATTCCATAATTCTGAATGTGTCCTCCTTTTCAGGCACTTCCTTGGACCATGTTTTGAATGCCTTTCCTGCACAGCTTACCTCTTCCTTGGACACTGCCAGTGCTACCACATTTGAGATGATGGGTCGGTCATTTTTGTTTTGCAGTGGTAGTCAGGGTTCTCCACAGAAACAGAAACAATAGGATATAGAAGTAGGTAGCGATTTGTTTTATGGAATTGGCACACGATTGTGGGAGCTGGAAAGTCTAAAATCTTCAAGACATGCTGGTAGGCTGAAGATTCAGGTAAGATTGATGTACAACCTCTAGTCCTGTTTCTGCAGGGTTGTGGGCCTGCAACTCAGGCATAATTTCTATACAGTAGTCTTGACGCAGAATTTGGTCTTCTTTGAAAAACCCCAATCTTTATTCTTAAGGCTTTTAACTGGTTGGATAAGGCCCATCTACCTGATGGAGGGTTGTGTCCTTTATTTAAAGTTAATTGATTGTAGACGTTAATCACATTTAGAAAACAACTTCACAGCAACACCAAGACTGTTTTGAGTAAGCAATGGATACCATAGCCCAGTGAACGTGACATATAAAATTAACCAATACATCCCAGGGACACTTAATAGGTCCAGTCCATCTGGTGGAAAAAGAGTCTAGCATTTATAAGATAATATATGCTCTGCCTCCAGTTCTCCAGGTGGAAGGTGAGTCTACCACATATATGATAATATATGCCCTGGGTCTATTCTTCCAGGTGGAAGGGGAGTCTCTCATATATATAATAATATATATGCAGTCCTCCATGTGGAAAGGGAGTCTGTATGATAATATATATGTCCTGGGTCTATCATCTACGTACCTATCTATCAATCATCTATGTATCTATCTACTAAATGCAAAATCAGGGCTAGGCATGGAGGCTTATACCTGTAATTCCAGGAATTTGGGAAGCCAAGGCAGGAGGATTACTTGAGCCCAAGAGTTCAAGATCAGCCTGGGCAAGATGGTGAGACCCTGTCTCTATGTAAAAATTAAAAAATAGGCTGGGCACCTTTGCACACACCTGTATTCCCAACACTTTGGGAGGCCAAGGCGGGCAGATCACGAGGTCAGAGATTGAAATCATCCTGGCTTATATGTTGAAATCCTGTCTCAACTAAAAATACAAAAAATTAGGCGGGCATGGTGGCATGCGCCTGTAGTTCCAGCTACTTGGGAGGCTGAGGCAGGATAATTGCTTGAACCCGGGAGGTAGAGGTTGCAGTGAGCCAAGATCAAGCCACTGCACACCAGCCTGGGTGACAGATAATAATAATAATAACAAAGGAATAATCAGGCTTTTAAATAAATAATTGTCCTTAAAAAAGGAAAAACCAGGCTTTTAAATAATTCGTTTTATTCAATATCTTACTGAAGACTGCAATCCCGGAATCTTTCAGAGAGTTTCTGTTAGACTGCTCCAAAACAGTGTTTCAACCCACAGCTTATATACAGGTGCTAGAGGTTATGCAGGTGCTCAGAAGTTACAACAAATGTGCTCAGAAGTCATAGAAGTCACCTCAGATGTGCTCAGGTGTTGCATTAGAGCCAGTTCTCATCAAAGTTTGAGTGCCAGGGAACAACTGTTTATAGATTACAGAGGCATAGTTATTAATCCTGTCAGACATTATCTTATGTGCAGGAAGGGGCAGGGGCTAGGAGCATTGAAATAATCTTTTCTAAAAATGCAGCGATCCAGGTAAGAGGTGTGGGAACACGTGCTTGATTTATCCCATTTATCACCCTCAGGGCATTCTTCCACAGGGCTGAAGTCACTCCATCAGGGATTTTGTGACATTCCCCTGGCAAACAGAAGGCACATATCCTGGTTTCTATTGGCAGTTTATCTGGAGAACTCTGGCTAACTCAGGAAGCATTTCCTCCTGAGATGGCATTCAATGATAACATTTTGCTACCTATGTTTCTTACAATTGGAGGAAGTAGTGACTGCGTAAAGGAGAAACAGGGATAGAATCCCCTTCAATTTTTGGCTTCCTGATCCCTAGAAAGGTTGGACAGGTGAGTGCAAGCATACATAAGCGATTATTTGGATGCAGACAGAGAAGCTTTGTCTGGGGAACATCATTTTGATAAAATAAGTACTACCAATATGAAAGTTTACCCCCTGTTAATCAGGACGCTATCCCTTTTACGAAAAATACTACTACAAACATGACTCGATGCTTGTTAAGGTCTTCATCATCACTTTTGGTGATTACTAGTACCCTCATTTGCAAATTTATTTTGCCAGTAAAAAGATGAAGGGTTAGAGAGGGGAGCAAGTGGCCCCAGCGTGGCCAAATGTTTTGTCTGCAAGCTGGCAATGGATTACATTTTCATGTAGCCTCCTGATTAGTCACAGTCTCTAGAAGAAAGAGGGTTCTGTTTACACACTGAAACCCTCTGTTTTCTTTTTTAATGAATAGTTTCCTTTTTGTTATACAGATCAAGAAAGAAAGGTGACTGGACTGGAATGTAAAATTTTAATCGATCTGCCTTTATAAATAGGGAATATTCATAAGGCAAAGGGGAGACACATCACATTGTGTCTAGAGTTGGTTCCTTCCAGTGGGTTCTTGGCCTTGCTGATGTTAAGAATAAAGCTGTGGACCTTCACAGTGAGTGTTACAGCTCCAAAAGATGGTGTGTACAGAGTTTGTTCTTTCCTATGTGTCCAGAGTTTCTTCCTTCCAGTGGGGTCCTGCTGATTGGTCCATTTTACAGAGTGCTGATTGGTCGATTTTACAGAGTGCTGATTGGTGCATTTTCAATCCTTTAGCTAGAGACAGAGTGCTGATTGCTGCATTTTTACAGAGTGCTGATTGGTGCATTAACAATCCTTTAGCTATACAGAGCACTGATTAGTGCATTTTTACATAGTGCTGACTAGTGCATTTACAATCCTTTAGCTAGACACAGAGCGCTGTTTGGTGCATTTACAATCCTTTAGCTAGACACAGGGTGCTGACTGGTGTGTTTACAATCCTCTAGCTAGACAGAAAAATTCTCCAAGTCCCCATTCGACCCAGGAAGTCCAGCTGGTTTCACCTCTCAACATCACTTCATAGGGAGTAAAATAATTAAACATCTCTCGGTGTCAATAAGCTTCAGTTAGAAAGCAGTGTTCCTGACTGAAGTAGATCATCACCTAAGGATGAAAATGAAGCCACCTAAAGATATTGAATCCTTGGGCTGGATTGCTTCAGAATTCTGGCCTTCTTTCTGTATGCTGACTGCCTGTCAACTTTTCAGGCAGCCCACATGGTGAGCAGGAAGAGAACCATGGGGTTTAGTCACCCACGATATCCTACTGCAGTGCAAGGGCTGGGGAAAGAGGGCTATTATTTGCATATGGGGAGGCATGAACACCATTAAACTGTTCCACTGCGGAGAATCTACAGGTACTAGAGATGAGGAGAAAGTAATTCAGTATTTTCATTTGTAAGCTAAATTTTTTAGTAAAAATATAAGTATGCAAATAAAGGACATTCATTTTTCTTGTTTTGGCTCACTCTAAGATAATAGACTTTATTTTTAGGGCATTTTTAGTCTTACAGAAAAATAACCAGAAAATACAGAGAGGTCTTATATACGCTTGTCAATGTAAAAAGGTCAAACTCTATGAAATATTTGAGGAAATTTATGTTGAGTCAAATATCAGTGACCAATGACCTGTGATGCTGTTACAGAATAGGGGTCCCGATCCTGACTCCAAGAGAGGGTTCTTAGACCTCATACAAGAAAGAATTCAGTGTGAGTTCATAAAGTGAAAGCAAGTTTATTAAGAAGCTAAAGGAATAAAAGAATGACTAATCTGTAGGCAGAGCAGGGATGTGGGCTGCTCAACTGCTTGTACTTATTGTTATTAAGACTTCTTGATTATATGCTAAACAAGGGGTGAGTTTTCTGGGAAAGGGGTGGGCATTTCCCAGACCCGAATTCCTCCCCTTTTGGGACCATATAGGGTAACTTCCTGATGTTGCCATGGTATATGTAAGCTGTCATGACACTGGTGAGAGTGTCTTTTAGCCACTAATCCATTATAATTAGTGTATAATGAGCACTGAGGACAACCAGATGTCACTCATTGCCATCTTGGTTTTGGTGGGATTTGGCCAGCTTCTTTACAGTATGCTGTTTTATAGGCAAGGCCTTTGTGATCTGTATCTTGTGCCAATGTTCTGTCTCTTCTTATCAGTTAGAATGACTTAACTTTCTGGGAATGCAGCCCAGTAGGTGTCAACCTTATTTTACCCAGCCCGTACTCAAGATGGAGTTGCCCTGGTCCAAATGCCTCTGATAACACAGCCCACAGGAGAGCTTGAGGACATGCATCTAAGGTGGTTGGAGCACTGCCTAGTTTTATATATTTTAGGGAGACATAAGACAATAATCAAATACATGTAAGATGTACATTTGTTCAATTCGGAAAGGCAGGACAACGCCACGCTGGGGGAGCTTCCAGGTCATAGGTAGAGTAAAACATTTTCTGATTGGCAATTGGTTGAGTTATTATCAATAGAAAGGAATGCCTGGGTTGTGATGATAAAAGGTTGGGAAGACCAAGGTTTTATTACTATCACATGGATGAAGCCTCCAGGTAGCAGGTTTCAGAGAGAATAGATTATAAATGTTACTTATCAAACTGAAAGACTGTGGCAATGTTAATGCTAGTCAGTTTTCCCTGAATTCCAAAAGGAGAAGGGTATAATGAGGCTTACCCAACCTTCCCTTCCTGCCATGGCCTGAACCAGTATTTTTTGTTGTTGTTGTTTGTTTTTTTGTTTTTCGTTTTGAGATGGAGTTTCTCTCTTGTTACCCAAGCTGGAGTGTAATGTCAAGATCTCAGCTCACTGCAACCTCCGCCTTCCAGGCTCAAGCAATTCTCCTGGCTCAGACTGCCAAGTTGCTGGGATTACAGGCATACAACACCAAGCCCAGCTAATTTTTTATGTTTTTAGTAGAGACAGGGTTTCATCATATTGTCCAGGCTGGTCTTGAACTCCTGACCTCAGGTGATCCACCGACCTTGGCTTCCCAAAGTGCTGAGATTACAGGTGTGAGCCACCGTGCCCAGCCTGAACCAGTTTTTCAGGTTGACTAGGAAAGTACTTGTCCAAGAGGAGGGGTCCATTCAGATTCAGACAGTCGGTTGGGGGGAGGCTTAGAATATTTTTTTTTTTTGAGATGGAGTCTCACTCCATCACCCAGGCTGGAGTACAGTGGCATTGTGTCTGGAGTTGGTTCCTGCTGGTGGGCTCGTGGTCTCTCTGACTTCAAGAATAGAGCCACGGACCTTCACAGTGAGTGTTACAGCTCTTAAAGATGGCACAGACCCAAAGGGTGAGCAGTAGCAACGTTTATTGTGAAGAGCGAAAGGACAAAGCTTCCACTGTGTGGAAGGAAACCACAGCAGGTTGCTGCTGTTGGCTGTGGTGGTCGGCTTTTTTTTTTAAATTTTACTTTAAGTTTTAGGGTACATGTGCACAATGTGCAGGTTAGTTACATATGTATACATGTGCCATGTTGGTGTGCTGCACCCAGTAACTCCATTTAACATTAGGTATATCTCCAAATGCTATCCCTTCCCTCTCCCTCTGACCACACAACAGGCCCTAGTGTGTGACGTTCCCTTTCCTGTGTCCGTGTGTTCTCATTGTTCAATTCCCACCTATGAGTGGGAACGTGTGGTGTTTGGTTTTTTGTCCTTGTGATAGTTTGCTGAGAATGATGGTTTCCAGCACCATCCATGTCCCTACAAAGGACATGAACTCATCAATTTTTGTGGCTGCATAGTATTCCATGGAGTATATGTGCCACAATTTCTTAATCCAGTCTATCATTGTTGGACATGTGGGTTGGTTCCAAGTCTTTGCTATTGTGAATAGTGCCACAATGAACATACGTGTGCATGTGTCTTTATAGCAGCATGATTTATAGTCCTTTGGGTATATACCCAGTAATGGGATGGCTGGGTCAAATGGTATTTCTAGTTCTAGATCCCTGAGGAATCGCCACACTGACTTCCACAATGGTTGAACTAGTTTACAGTCCCACCAACAGTGTAAAGTGTTCCTATTTCTCCACATCCTCTCCAGCAGCTGTTGTTTCCTGACTTTTTAATGATTGCCATTCTAACTGGTGTGAGATGGTATCTCATTGTGGTTTTGATTTGCATTTCTCTGATGGCCAGTGATGATGAGCATTTTTTCATGTGTTTTATGGCTGCATAAATGTCTTCTTTTGAGAAGTGTCTGTTCATATACTTTGCCCACTTTTTGATGGGGTTGTTTGTTTTTTTCTTGTCAATTTGTTTGAGTTCATTGTAGATTCTGGATATTAGTCCTTTGTCAGATGAGTAGATTGCAAAAATTTTCTCCCATTCTGTAGGTTGCCTGTTCACTCTGATGGTAGTTTCTTTTGCTGTGCAGAAGCTCTTTAGTTTAATTAGATCCCATTTGTCAATTTCGGCTTTTGTTGGCATTGCTTTTGGTGTTTTAGACATGAAGTCCTTGTGCATACCTATGTCCTGAATGGTATTGCCTAGGTTTTCTTCTAGGGTTTTTATTGTTTTAGGTCTAACGTTTAAGTCTTTAATCCATCTTGAATTGATTTTTGTATAAGGTGTAAGGAAGGGACCCAGGTTCAGCTTTCTACATAAGGCTAGTCAGTTTTCCCAGCACCATTTATTAAATAGGGAATCATTTCCCCATTTCTTGTTTTTGTCAGTTTTGCCAAAGATCAGATGGTTGTAGATATGCAGCATTATTTCTGAGGGCTCTGTTCTGTTCCATTGGTTTATATCTCTGTTTTGGTACTAGTACCATGCTGTTTTGGTTACTGTGGCCTTGTAGTATAGTTTGAAGTCAGGTAGTGTGATGCCTCCAGCTTTGTTCTTTTGGCTTAGGATTGTCTTGGCAATGCAGGCTCTTTTTTGGTTCCATATGAACTTTAAAGTAGGTTTTTCCAATTCTATGAAGAAGGTCATGGTAGCTTGATGGGGATGGCATTGAATCTATACATTACCTTGGGCCATATGGCCATTTTCATGATATTGATTCTTCCTACCCATGAGCATAGAATGTTCTTCCATTTGTTCGTGTCCTCTCTTATTTTGTTGAGCAGTGGTTTGCAGTTCTCCTTGAAGATGTCCTTCATGTCCCTTGTAAGTTGGATTCCTAGGTATTTTATTCTCTTTGAAGCAATTGTGAATGGGAGTTCACTCATGATTTGGCCCTCTGTTTGTCTGTATTGATGTATAAGAATGCTTGTGATTTTTGCACATTGATTTTGTATACTGAGATTTGCTGAAGTTGCTTATCAACTTAAGGAGATTTTGGGCTGAGATGATGGGCTTTTCTAGATATACAATCATGTCATCTGCAAACAGGGACAATTTGACTTCCTCTTTTCCTAACTGAATCCCCTTTATTTCCTTCTCCTGCCTGATTGCCCTGGCCAGAACTTCCAACACTGTGTTGAATAGGAGTGGTGAGAGAGGGCATCCTGTCTTGTGCCAGTTTTCAAAGGGAATGCTTCCAGTTTTTTCCCATTCAGTATGATATTGGCTGTGGGTTTGTCATAGATAGCTTTTATTATTTTGAGATATGTCCCATCAATACCTAATTTATTGAGAGTTTTTAGCCTGAAGTGTTGCTGAATTTTATCTAAGGCCCTTCCTGCATCTATTGAGATTATCATATGTTCTTTGTCATCAGTTCTGTTTATATGCTGGATTACGTTTATTGATTGCCATATGTTGAACCAGCCTTGCATCCCTGGGATGAAGCCTACTTGATCATGGGTGATAAGCTTTTTGATATGCTGCTGGATTCAGTTTACTAGTATTTTATTGAGGATTTTTGCATGGATGTTCATCAGGGATATTGGTCTAAAATTCTCTTTTATTGTTGTGTCTCTGCCTGGCTTTGGTATCAGGATGATGCTGGCCTCATAAAATGAGTTACGGAGAATTCCCTCTTTTTCTATTGGTTGGAATAGTTTCAGAAGGAATTGTACCAGCTCCTCCTTGTACCTCTGGTAGAATTTGGCTGTGAATCCATCTGGTCCTGGACTTTTCTTGGTTGGTAAGCTATTAATTATTGCCTCAATTTCAGATCCTGTTATTGGTCTATTCAGAGATTCAACTTCTTCCTGGTTTAGACTTGGGAGGGTGCATGTGTCAAGGAATTTATCCATTTCTTCTAGATTTTCTAGTTTATTTGCATAGAGGTGTTTATAGTATTCTCTGATGGTAGTTTGTATTTCTGTGGGATTGGTGGTGATATCCCCTTTATCATTTTTTATTGCGTCTATTTGATTCTTCTCTGTTTTCTTCTTTATTAGTCTTGCTAGTCGTCTATGAATTTTATTGATCTTTTCAAAAAACCAGCTCCTGGATTCATTGATTTTTGAAGGGTTTTTTTGTGTGTCTCTATTTCCTTCAGTTCTGCTCTCATCTTAGTTATTTCTTGCCTTCTGCTAGTTTTGGAATATGTTTGCTCTTGCTTCTCTAGTTCTTTTAATTGTGATGTTACAGTGTCAATTTTAGACCTTTTCTGCTTTCTCTTGTGGGCATTTAGTGCTATAAATTTCACGCTACACACTGCTTTGAATGTGTCTCAGAAATTCTGTTATGTTGTGTCTTTGTTCTCGTTGGTTTCAAATAACATGTTTATTTCTGCCTTCATTTTGTTATGTACCCAGTAGTCATTCAGGAGCAGGTAGTTCAGTTTCCATGTACTTGAGCTGTTTTGAGTAAGTTTCTCAATCCTGAGTCCTAGTTTGATTGCACTGTGGTATGAGAGACAGTTTGTTATAATTTCTGTTTTTTACATTTGCTGAGGAGTGCTTTACTTCCAACTGTGTGGTCAATTTTGGAATAAGTGCAGTGTGGTGCTGAGAAGAATGTATATTTGGTTGACTTAGGGTGGAGAGTTCTGTAGATTCTATTATGCCTGCTTGGTGCAGAGCTGAGTTCCATTCCTGGATATCCTTGTCAACTTTCTGTCTCATTGATCTGTCTAATGTTGACAGTGGGGTGTTAAAGTCTCCCATTATTATTGTGTGGGAGTCTAAGTTTCTTCCTAGGTCTCTAAGGACTTGCTTTATGAATCTCACTGCTCCTGTGTTGGGTGCATATATATTTAAGATAGTTAGCTCTTCTTGTTGAACTGATCCCTTTACCATTATGTAATGGCCTTCTTTGTCTCTTTTTGATCTTTGTTTGTTTAAAGTCTGTTTTATCAGAGACTAGGATAGCAACCCCTGCCATTTTTTGTTTTCCATTTGCTTGGTAGATCTTCCTCCATCCCTTTATTTTGAGCCTATGTGTGTCTCTGCACGTGAAATGGGCTTCCTGAATACAGCACACTGATGGGTCTTGACTCTTTATCCAATTTGCCAGTCTGTGTCTTTTAATTGGAGCGTTTAGCTCATTTACATTTAAGGTTAATATTGTTATATGTGAATTTGATCCTGTCATTATGATGTTAGCTCATTATTTTGCCCATTAATTGATGTAGTTTCTTCCTAGCATTTATGGTCTTTATAATTTGGCATGTTTTTGCAGCGGCTGGTACTGGTTATTCCATTCCATGTCAGTGCTTCCTTCAGGAGCTGTTTTAGGGCAGGCCTGGTGGTGACAAAATCTCTCAGCATTTGCTTGTCTGTAAAGTATTTTATTTCTCCTTCACTTATGAAGCTTAGTTTGGCTGGATATGAAATTCTGGATTGAAAATTCTTCTCTTGAAGAATGTTAAATATTGGCACCCACTCTCTTCTGGCTTGTAGAGTTTCTGCCAAGAGATCCGCTGTTAGTCTGATGGGCTTCCCTTTGAGGGTAACCCGACCTTTCTCTCTGGCTGCCCTTAGCATTTTTTTTCCTTCATTTCAACTTTGGTGAATCTGACAATTATGTGTCTTGGAGTTGCTCTTCTTGAGGAGTATCTCTGTGGCATTCTCTGTATTTCCTGAATTTGAATGTTGGCCTGCTTTGCTAGATTGGGGAAGTTCTCCTGGATAATACCCTGCAGAATGTTTTCCAACTTGGTTCCATTCTCCCCATCACTTCCAGGTACACCAATCAGATGTAGATTTGGTCTTTTCCATCATCCCATATTTCTTGGAGGCTTTGTTCATTTCTTTTTATTCTTTTTTCTCTAAACTTCTCTTCTCACTTCATTTCATTTTTTGATCTTCCATCCCTGATACCCTTTCTTCCAGGTGATCGAATTGGCTACTGAGGCTTGTGCAGTCATCACGTAGTTCTCATACCTTGGTTTTCAGCTCCATCAGGTCCTTTAAGGACTTCTCTGCATTGGTTATTCTAGTTAGCCATTCATCTAATTTTTTTTCAAGGTTTTTACCTTCTTTGCCATGGGTTCAAGCTTTGTCCTTTAGCTTGGAGTAGTTTGATTGTCTGAACCCTTTTTCTCTCAATTCATCGAAGTCATTCACCATCCAGCTTTGTTCAATTTCTGGTGAGGAGGTGCATTCCTTTGGAGGAGGAGAGGCACTCTGATTTTTAGAGTTTCCAGTTTTTCTGCTCTGTTTTTTCCCCATCTTTGTGGTTTTATCTACCTTTGGTCTTTGATGATGGTGATGTACAGATGGGGTTTCAGTGTGGATGTCCTTTCTGTTTGTTAGTTTTCCTTCTAACAGTCAGGAGCCTCAGCTGCAGGTCTGTTGGAGTTTGTTGGAGGTCCACTCCAGACCCTGTTTTCCTGGGTATCAACAGTGGAGGCTGCAGAACAGCAGATATTGGTAAACAACAAATGTTGCTGCCTGATCGTTCCTCTGGAAGTTTTTTCTCAGAGAAGTACCTGCCCGTGTGAGTTGTCAGTCTGCCTCTACTCGGGGGTGCCTCCCAGTTAAGCTACTCAGGGGTCAGGGAACCACTTGAGGAGGCAGTCTGTCCATTCTCAGATCTCCAGCTGTGTGCTGGGAGAACCACTACTCTCTTTTCAACACCGTCATATAGTGACATTTAAGTCTGCAGAGGATTCTGCTGCCTTTTGTTTGGCAATGCCCCGCCCCCAGAGTTGGAGTCTATAGAGGCAGGCAGGCCTTCTCGAACTGCAGTGGGCTCCACCCAGTTTGAGCTTCCCAGCTGCTTTGTTTACCTACTCAAACCTCAGCAATGACGGGCACCCCACCCCCAGTCTCGCTGTTGCCTTGCAGTTTGATCTCAGACTGTAGTGCTAGCAATGAGTGAGGCTCCGTGGGCATAGGACCCTCTGAGACAGGCATGTGATATAATCTCCTGGTGTGCCATTTGCTAAGACCGTTGGAAGAGTGCAGTATTAGGGTGGGAGTGACATGAGTTTCCAGCTGCTGTCTGTCACTCCTTTCTTTGACTAGGAAAGGGAATTCCCTGACCCCTTGTACTTCCCAGGTGAGGCCATGCCTCGTCCTGCTTTGGCTCACACTCGGTGCACTGCACCCACTGTCCTGCACGTGCTTTCCAATGCTCCCCAGTGAGATGAACCCAGTACCTCAGTTGGAAATGCAGAAATCAACTGTCTTCTGTGTCGCTCATGCTGAGAGCTGTAGAGCGACTGTAGAGTGACTGGAGCTGTCCCTATTCAGCCATCTTAGCTCCACCCCTGATCAGCTTTGAGTCCCTTATTGGCCCCTCCCACATTCCATTTCTGTCCTATCAGAGTGCCCTTTTTCAATCCTCCCCATGATTGGCTACTTTTAAACTCATGCTGATTGGTGCATCTTACAGAGCACTGATTGGCCAGGTTGGTCAGGGCAGAACTTGGTTTTATATATTTTACAGAAATATGAGACATCAATCAATACATGTAAGAAGTACATTGGTTCAGACTGGAAAGGAAGGACAACTCTAAGGTGGAAGGGAGTTGCAGACCTTAGGTAGATAAGAGAAAAAAGTGGTTACTTTTTTTGAGTTTCTGATTAGCCTTTCACTGAATGCAAAATTTAATTTACAGGAATTAGTCACTTATGCCTCAGTCTGGTTTAGTGAAACAACAGGACAGAGGAAGTCATCAGATATGCACTTATCTTACAGGAGCCAAGTGATGACTTTGAGTTCCTTCTTCCCTTTGTCCACAAGGAATTTCCTTGTGGACAAATTGTGAGGGAAGGATGTAGCTTTTTCATCTTTGCAGTAATCTTATTTAGGAATAGAATGGGAGTCAGGTTTGCCTGACACAGTTCCCAGTTTGACTTTTCCCTTTGGATTAATAATTTTGGTATCATGAGATATATTTTCCCTTCACAATACATTATTTTTCAACTAAAGTCCATAGTTTCTATCAGGTTTACCACTTCCGCTGTACACTCTCTGGGTTTTGACAAGTGCATATATGTTACTATATTATTGTAACACCTTTGCAGATATAAGGTAATCCAGAGAATGTATGCAGAATTGATTTAGAATTCCAGACTTTGTGATACTATGTTTTTATTTGTTTGTTTATTTTTTTAAGATGGAGTCTCACTCTGTCATCCAGGCGGGAGTGCAGTGGTGCAATCTCAGCTCACTGCCACCCTCGCCTCTCAGGTTCAACGATTCTCCTGCCTCAGCCTCCTGAGTAGCTGGGATTACAGACGCTCACCACCAAGCCCGGCTAACTTTTGTAATTTTGTTAGAGATAGAATTTTGCCATGTTGCCCAGGCTGGTCTTGAACTCCCAACCTCAGGTGATCCACCCACCTCGGCATCCCAAAGTGTTGGGATTACAGGCGTGAGCCACCATGCTGGGCCACGATGTTTTTTTTAAACCCCCAATTAATTTCTCTGCATCAATTAAGAAATAAATCTGGCCAGGTGCTGTGGCTCATGTCTGTAATCCCAGAACTTTGAGAGGCCAAGGTGGGCAGATCACGAGATCAGGAGATCAAGACCATCCTGGCTAACATGGTGAAAACCGGTCTCTACTAAAAATACAAAAAACTTAGCTGGGCGTAGTGGCGGGCGCCTGTAGTCCCAGCTACTCTGGAGGCTGAGGCAGGAGAATGGCACGAACGCAGGAGGTGGAGCTTGCAGTGAGCCGAGAATGCACCACTGCACTCCAGCCTGGAAGACAGAGCCAGACTCCATCTCAAAAAAAAAAAAAAATAATAATAAAAAAAGAAATCCATCTCTTCTAATAAAATGCAAAGGATTGAAGATTTCTTGTTGCTCACTTTATTAGCCTGTTTTCACACTGCTATAAAGAAATACCTGAGACTAGGTAATTTATGAAGAAGAGAGGTTTAATTGGCTTACAGTTCTGCAGGCTAGACAGGAAGCATGGCTGGGGAGGCCTCAGAAAACTTACAATGATGGCGGAAGGTGAAGGGGAAGCAGGAGTCTTAAACGGCCAGAGCAGGAGCAAGAGAGACAGAGAGGAGCTGCCATACACTTTAAACATCCAGATTTCCTGAGAACTCTATCATGAGAGCAGAACTAGGAGGATAGTGCAAAACCATTAGAAACTGCCCGCATGATCCAGTCACCTTGCTCCAGGCTGCATCTCCAGGATTGGGGATTACAAGTGAACTGATATTTGGGCAGGAGTACAGATCCAAGTCATATCACTCACCTTAAAGGAAGCAATGTCAGAGGCATGAAGGCAATCCAAAAAAATGATGTCCCTATTGGGAGTGTGTCATCTGTTAAGAATGTATATTGATAAGCAGTAGACACTTGTAATATATGTAGAATTATGCAGTTTAAGAAAACAAAGACAAGATCGTTCTTCAACACCAAGAGCCAGAGGATTGTCATGGAACAAACCAAACTTCAGGGAGGAAAAAAAAGGGTTTTTTCAAAAATTACCAAATTTTGACTGCAGCTCTACTTTTGACTTCCATGACAGGCAATTCCAAATTGACAAACTTTGTTTCTCAGCTTTGAGAATGGACTTTACTTGTGGGGTAACAGAGAAAGAGGATATCATAAATTCTCACTGCATAGAGTAGTGTTTGGCCAGTTAAGCAAAGAAAAGGGTTAATTTCTATTTAAGAAATTTTAAGCTTCCCAGGATTTTCTCTAGGTCTTGCCTTGTATGTACAAGTGCAATAAAGGAACTGTTTCACTGATGTCCTGATGAAACCGCCTTTGAAAAATTGTGACTGAGACAGTCAAAGAGGTCTAACCTAACCAAGTCCATCTTGCTTCTCACCTCTAAGCTGTCCTTTTTTATTCCTAGGTGTAGGCTGAACTATGGGAGAAAATTAGCTTATAGTTTAAAACATAGATGATAACAGCCCTTTCCAAAGCAGACTTTCTTCTTGCCTGGGGACTAGACTGCATTTTTAGGACTAATATTAGCCACAAGATTAGAAATTGTGGGGTAGGTGTCATGCACCTGGAGACTACAAGATTCTAGCCCTCCCTAAACTGCTCTTAAGTTCAGTGCTTGAGATATTTTGCAGACCCTGCACTTGATGAATCAGCTGGCACCACTCAGATCAATAAATTGGCCCCCCCATCCAGGAAGTGATTCAGCAAGAGGACAGCTTTAATTCCCTATGGTGTCATCCCTGACCAATCAGAAATCCTGGCTCACTGGCTTCCCCCACCCACCAAGTTGTCCTTAAAAACTCTGATCCTGGAATGCTCAGGGAGACTGATTGGAGTAATAATAAAACTTCAGTCTCCCTCATAGGTGGCTCTGCCTGAATTAATGTTTCTCTATTGCAATTCCCCTATCTAGATAAATCTGCTCTCTCTAGGCAGTGGGCAAGGTTAACTCTTTAAGCAGTCATGTGTTGCTTCTTGAGGCAACTAATTTCCGGCTCTGGCTTTTTTGTCTGTCTGTTGGTGAGGTTTCATTTCTAGTCTGTCTGAACTGTGTGTCTTCTGAGATGTTAAGCACTTACTGGGGAATTAGTTCATATTTGTTACTCTGGCTGCTATTTCAGTCTTCAGGTCCAGGACTTTGAGGTTTCTATATATATATATATATATATATTTTTTTTTTTGAGACAGAGTCTCGCTCTGTTGCCCAGGCTGGAGTGCATTGGCATGATCTCGGCTCACTGCAAGTTCTACCTCCAGGTTTCAAGTGATTCTCCTGCCTCAGCCTCCAGAGTATCTGGGATTACAGGCAAGTAACACCACACCTGGCTAATTTTTTGTATTTTAGTAGAGACGGGGTTTCACCATGTTGATCAGGCTTGTCTCGAACTCCTGACCTCAGGTGATCTGCCTGCCTTGGCCTCCCAAAATGCTGGGATTACAGGCTGAGCCACTGTGCTGGCTTTGTGTGTGTGTGTGTGTGGAGGCAGGGTCTTGCTTTGTCGACCAGACTAGAGTACAGTGGCATCATCTCAGCTCACTGCAACCTCTGCCTCCCAAGTTCAAGAGATTCTTCTGTGTCAGCTTCCCAAGTAGTTGGGATTACAGGTGTGCACCACTATGCCTAGCTAATTTTTTGTATTTTAGTAGAGACAGGGCTTCACCATGTTGGTCAGGCTGGTCTTGAACTGCCAACCTCAGGTGATCCACCTGCCTTGGTCTCCCAAAGTGCTGGGATTACACGTGTGAGCCACTGAGCCTGGGCTGAGGTTTAATTTATTTTAGTGATTGGGTTTTTTAACCTGAAATTCCATGTGTCAATGGTAAGAGGAAGTGTGAGTGCATTTGCTCAGCCTCTTGTGTCACTAGGATGGAACCACAGTGATCATTTAAAAGATAAATAGGGATTGGGTGCAGTGGCTCATGTCTGTAATCCCAACAGTTTGGGAGGCCAAGGTGGGTGGTTCACCTGAGGTCAGGAGTTCCAACGTGGTGAAACCCCATATCTATTAAAATTACAAAAATTAGCCAGGTGTGGTGGTCCACACCTGTAATCCCAGCTACTTGGGAGGCTGAGGTGGGAGAATTGCTTGAACCCAGGAGGTGGAGGCTGCAGTGAGCCAAGATTGCACCACTGCACACCAGCCTGGGTGACAGAGTGAGAATCCATCTCAAAAAAGAGACAAATAGAGTTGTGTAATATCATTCCCCTCTTTTTAAAACAGTCATTTGTAGACTTTAATAAAGTAGGATTGATTCACTCTTTTACAAAAGCAGTATACATATATATGTTGCATATATATTGCATATATATGTTGCATATATATATATATAATATATATGTATTTTTTTTGAGATGGAGTCTCACCCTGTTGCCCAGGCTGGAGTGCAGTGGTGTGATTTCAGCTCACTGCAATCTCCACCTTCCAGGCTCAAGCAATCCTCCTGCCTCTGCCTCCCCAGTAGCAGAGACCACAGACACACATCACCACCCAATTAATTTTTGTATTTTTTTGTAGAGAGGGGATCTTGCCCAGGTTTTTCTCAAACTCCCAGGCTCAAATGTTCCTCCTGCCTCAGCCTCCCAAGTACCTGGGACTACAGTGACACACCGTATTGCCCAGCTAATTTTTGTATTTTTGGTAGAGATAGTGTTTTGCCATATTGTCCAGGTGTTCTCAAACTCCTGAGTTCAGGTGATCTTCCCACTTTGATCTCCCAAAGTGTTGGGATTAGAGGAATGTGCCACTGCACCCGGCCGCAAACCAGTATTTTTTAAAAGAATTTTCCAAAATGTTAACATTGACTTTCTGGGTTGTGAGATCCCAGATACTATATGTCATACAATATTCTTCAATTATATCTGTAATTTTACCATTTTTTAGCAATAAAAAATAATAATATTGGGCTGGGCACAGTATCTCTTGCTAGTAATTCTGGCACATTGGGAGGCTGAGGTGGGAGGATTGCTTAAGCCAAAGAGTTTGAGACCAGTCTGAGCAACACTGCAAAATCTCATCTCTACAAAAAATACAAAAATTAGCTGGGCGTAGTGGCACATGCCACTTCCAGGTGCTTCCAGGTTCTTGGGAGGCTGAGGTAGGAGAATCACCTGAGCCCAGGAAGTGAAGGCTGCAGTGAACTGTGACTGCACTACTGCATTTCAGACCCTGCCTCAGTAGTGCATAATTATATAATTAAACTAATAATATTTAAAAAACATAGTGGATACAATTGCCCAGAAATTATAAGACCTTTAACTGAGTATCACGTGAAAGTAGCCAAAATTGATTTCTCAAAATTACATGATTTGGCCATAGATAAGGACATGTAAATTTGGGAAGAATTTATGAAAAAGAGAATGAGATATTTGATCAAAGATGAAGATCCCTGCTTCTGTCGGAAAATATGAAAGAACAACAGGACACATTCATTGTGATTTCAGGAAAGGTTTTAATGGGATGACTTCAAAAAGGAAGACATCTTTTTAATTGCAAAAATGGCAAGGGCACATTGTTGGTGTGAAGTCAGCAGGAAATAAATGAGCTAATCTAAGGCAATGACATAAAGCTTCCAGGAAAGAAATATGGACAGTGGTGCAGTCGTGAGAAATGTATTTGATCTTGCAGAAGTGGTGTCATTTGTGAGAGTGACAGGCAGATTCACACAAGCGCATAGAATGCACCCTACAGACACAGAACTGACACACCTCGCCTAAAGGGGAGCTGGAATTTAGGATGCATAATTTAGGGAGAAGATGATAAAATCATGGCTAACCAACTAGCACACACACAAATGAACATGTGTGCACGCACACACACACACACACGAATCTACTATATCAAAGAAAATAGACAGAGCCTGAATTTTTGGTGCACAATTTTAAAAGCAGATATTGTAAAAGTAAATTTGAGCTGGGCACTGTGGCTCACACCTGTAATCCTAGCAGTTTGAGAGTCTGAAGAATGTGGATCACTTGAGGCCAGAAGTTCAAGACCAACCTAGCACACATGATGAGATTCTGTCTCTACCAAAAATACAAAAATTAGCCTGGTGTGGTGGTTCACACCTGTCATTCCAGCTGCTGTGGTGGCTGACACATGATAAATGCTTGAACCTGAGAGGTGGAGGTTGCAGTAAGTTGAAATAGTACTACTGCACTCCAGCCTGGGTGACAGAGTGAGACTCTCTCTCAAAAAAAAAGAAAAGGGGGATTGAAAAGTATGATAAATAGAGAAAGTTAATTAAAATACGAGAATCTTGAAAGTTGTATATCATTACGGGTTAGGGATTAACTGATTAAGTACTATTCAATCCCTTTTCTTTCTTTTTTTTTAGACAGGATCTTAGTCTGCCACTGAGACTGGAGTTCAGCGGTAAAATAATAGCTCACTGCAGCTTTTAACTCCTGGGCTCAAGCGATCCTCCTGCCTTAGCCTCTTGAGTAGCTGGGACTACAGGTATGCATCACCACACCCAGCTAAGTTTTTAATTTTTTGTAGAGATTGGTGAGGGGGCGGGTCTCACTATGTTGCATAGGCTGGGGTCAAACTCTTTGCCTGAAGCCATTCTTTCACCGTGGCCTCCCAAGGCTCTGACATTACAGATGTGAGCCACTGTTCCTGGCCTCTTATTTTTTTAATGTATCAGTTGCACAAGACTCCTGCATACAGCCAAGCAGGTTGGAAAGAGATTAAGCTCTGATGAGAAACCATTCAGTCTTGTACATTTCCTTCTTTGTAGGATTCTGAACAGATCACCTTATCTCTAGATTTCAGCTTTTTCAGCTTCAAAACAAAAAGTTGGACCTGAGTTATCTTGACTGTTCTTAATGAAATTCTCTGAGTCCTGTATAAGAAAAAAACTATGTAATTTTCCCCTACTTTGTTCTAAAATATAGAGAGATTTTCTTCCTTTTAATTCTTTGTTTAGAATCCAACTTTATGTTTTGTTTTGAATAAATCTGTGAGAATGAGATGTTGATTTCTGTGGGTCTTTCAAGGTGAATTTTCTTTTTTTTTTTCCAGAATGGCAAAATAAGTTTATTTATTTATTATTTTACTGTATTATATTTTAATTTGTATTATTGCTTACTGTTACATATTTTCTTATAATTATTATTATTATTATTATACTTTAAGTTTTAGGGTACATGTGCACAATGTGCAGGTTAGTTACGTATGTATACATGTGACATGCTGGTGCACTGCACCCACTAACTCGTCATCTAGCATTAGGTATATCTCCCAAAGCTATTCCTCCCCCCTCCCCCCACCCCACAACAGTCCCCAGAGTGTGATGTTGGAAATCATCATTCTCAGTAAACTATCGCAAGAAAAAAAAACCAAACACCACATATTCTCACTCATAGGTGGTAATTGAACAATGAGAACACATGGACACAGGAAGGTGAATTTTCATTCAGGCATAAAAAAATGATTCACTCTTGGAAAATGTCAGCTGACTGAGTTGCCACTTTAAGTCAGGAATAAGTATAAAGTGCATTTTATACAGAATATTACCTATTCCATGTAACTCCTTAATAGAGGGTTTTATTTTGTTTTTGTTTTTGAGACAGAGTCTCACTCTGTCACCCAGGCTGGAGTGTAGTGGCGTGATCTCAGCTCACTGCAACCTCCGCCTCCTGGGTTCAAGCAACTCTTTGCCTCAGCCTCCCTGGTAGCTGGGATAACAGGCACCCGTTGCCATGCCTGGCTAATTTTTTTTGTATTTTTAGTAGAGACAGGGTTTCAGCAAGTTGGCCATGCTTGTCTTGAACTCCTGACATCGTGATTCACCCACCTCAGCCTCCCAAAGTGCTGGGATTACAGGCGTGAGCCACCGCACCTGGCCATAGAAGGTTTTAAAAGAAATCCAGACTTCATGAAATGAGAATATCCAGAGAGAAAAGGACTGAATTTGAAGAGAGAGAGGGGGGAGGGGGGGGGGAGAGAGAGAGAGAGAGAGAGAGAGAGAGAGAGAAGGAACTTCAGTGGTAACTGTGTTCAGCCAAGGGGATCTGCTAATGGAATTATGAAATCCATTTTGGTAAGTGAAGTGAACTTTCCCAGCCACCGACTCAAAGCACAAGATCGTAAAGTACTTAATGAACAGTGAAGGCTGACCTGTGAAAGATTAGGAATTTTACACGTGTTACTTAAGCTTCTCATTTCCAGAACCAAACTTCCTTGCAGTAAAAGAAAGAAATAAGTCAGCATGATGGCTCCATCACTGGTCTAACATCAGATCGTGCTGGTCTCAGCGACGAACAGAAGGAATGAGAAATCTTCTAACAGATTCCACATTTCTGGTATTGTTTTTTACTCCTCCAACTTTATTTTTACCTCAACTACCCTGTAGCCTGATCTCAGTATTTCCCCTGAAATACGACAATTTTTCTCTGAAATACAACAATCTTGCTACCTGAATCAGTAGATCATTGTTCCATGGCAAAGTAATCATTCAGGGAAGACGTGAAAGAAAAAAGACTATTCAAAAACCAGCTCCTGGATTCATTGATTTTTGAAGGGTTTTTTGTGTCTCTATCTCTTTCAGTTCTGCTCTGATCTTAGTTATGTCTTGCCTTCTGCTAGCTTTTGAATGTGTTTGCTCTTGCTTCTCTAGTTCTTTTAATTGTGATGTTAGGGTGTTAATTTTAGATCTTTCCTGCTTCCTCTTGTGGGCATTTAGTGCTATAAATTTCCCTCTACACACTGCCTTAAATATGTCCCAGAGATTCTGGTATGTTGTGTCTTTGTTCTCGTTGGTTTCAAAGAACATCTTTATTTCTGCCTTCATTTCGTTATGTACCCAGTAGTCATTCAGGAGCACGTTGTTCAGTTTCCATGTAGTTGAGCGGTTTTGAGCGAGTTTCTCAATCCTGAGTTCTAGTTTGATTGCACTGTGGTCTGAGAGATGGTTTGTTATAATTTCTGTCTTTTACATTTGCTGGGGAGTGCTTTACTTCCAATTAGGTTGTCAATTTTGGAATAAGTGTGATGTGGTGCTGAGAAAAATGTATATTCTGTTGAGGTCTGCTTGATGCAGAACTGAATTCAATTCCGGGTTATCATTGTTAACTTTCTGTCTCATAGATCTGTCTAATGTTCACAGTGGGGTGTTAAAGTCTCCCACTATTATTGTGTGGGAGTCTAAATCTCTTCCTAGGTCTCTAATGACCTGCTTTATAAATCTGGGTGCTCCTGTGTTGGGTGCATATATATTTAGGATAGTTAGCTCTTCTTGTTGAATGGATTCCTTTACCATTATGTAATGGCCTTCTTTGTCTCTTTTAATCTTTGTTGGTTTAAAGTTTGTTTTATCAGAGACTAGGATTGCAACCCCTGCCTTTTTTCGTTTTTCATTTTCTTGGTAGATCTTCCTCCATCCCTTTATTTTGAGCCTATGTGTGTCCCTGCACATGAGATGGGTTTCCTGAATACAGCATGCTGATAGACCACTAGCAAGACTAATGAAGAAAAGAGAGCAGAATCAAATAGATGCAATAAAAAATGATAAAGGGGATATCACCACCAATCCCACAGAAATACAAACTACCATCAGAGAATACTATAAACACCTCTATGCAAATAAACTAGAAAATCTAGAAGAAATGGATAAATTCCTTGACACATGCACCCTCCCAAGTCTAAACCAGGAAGAATTTGAATCTCTGAATAGATCAATAACAGGCTCTGAAATTGAGGTGATTATTAATAGCTTACCGACCAAAAAAGAGTCCAGGACCAGATGGATTCACAGCCGAATTCTACCAGAGGTACAAGGAGGAGCTGGTACCATTCCTTCTGAAACTATTCCAATCAATAGAGAAAGAGACAAGCCTCCCTAACTCATTTTGTGAGGCCAGCAACATCCTGATACCAAAGCCTGGGAGAGACACAACAAAAAAAGAGAATTTTAGACCAATATCCCTGAAGAACATTGATGTGAAAATCCTCAACAACTACATTTCAGGGCATTAACTACAATGCATGTAACGGGGTGAAATAATTGAAATGATGCTGAAAGAGGAATTTTGCTTTGCTTTCTTTAATTTGTTATCAGTAGTATACTGTTTGATATCAGTTTCAACTATAAGAGCATGCTGGGGAACCGAATTGCAGTGTGAAATAGTGCCCAGGTTTTGAGAGTAGCTCTTGGGTAGCACAGGCACCAAGAAGACCAGAATCATAGGGGTCTGTATAGTGCATGTAAACAGCATTCCTACCTCCTGGTCTCAAGCAATTCTCCCACTTTACCATCGAGTAGCTGGGATTATAGTGCACCTCCAAGCCTGGCTAATCTTATTTATGTATTTATGTATTTATTTATTTATTATGTATTTTAGATTTTTTTTATTATTATGTCCAGGCTGGTCTTGAATTCCTGAGCTCAAGTGATCCTCCACCTCAGCCTCCAAAAAAAAAAAACTGGGATTACAGGTGTAAGCAGCAGTGCCTGGCCTAATTGAAGCATTTAGATCATTTACTTTTCATTTGATTATTGGTAGCTGGAATTACATGTAACATGATGTAATTGAAAGTGTATGTTCCCTTACAAATTCATACATGGAAGCCCTAACTCCCAGTATGATAGTGTTTGGAGATGAAGGTTTTAGGCGGTGATTAGAATTATGTGAGGTTATGAGGAATTTCTATCTTTATAAGAATGGGAACGGAAACCTGACCGCAATCTGTCTCTCTGGCTGCCAAGTGAGGACACGACCAAAGGTGGCCATTTGCAACCCAGGAAGGGAGCTTTCACCAGAAACTGACCATGCTGTTAATGCTAATTATGAGCTTCCAGACTCCAGAACTTTGAGAAAAAACCAAAATATAAAGATACGTATTTTTGGCCGGGCGCGGTGGCTCCCTTCTATAATCCCAGCACTTTGGGAGGCCGAGGCGGGCAGATCACGAGGTCAGGAGATACAGACCATCCTGGCTAACACGGTGAAACCCCGTTCTTATTCAAAATACAAAAAATATTAGCCGGGCGTGGTGACGGGCGCCTGTAGTCCCAGCTACTCAGGAGGCTGAGGCAGGAGAATGGCATGAATCCTGTTGGCGGAGCTTGCAGTGAGCCGAGATCCCGTCTCTGCACTCCAGACTGGGCGACAGAGCGAGATTCCGTCTCAAAAAACAAACAAACAAACAAAAAGTATTTTTTTTCCTTTTTTTTTTTTTTTTTGAGACGGTGTGTCTCTGTTGTCCAGGCTGGAGTGCAGTGGCATGATCTTACCTCACTGCAACCTTAGCCCCCTGGGCTGAAGCTATCCTCCCACCTCAGTCTCAGGAGTAGCTGGGACTGCAGGTACATGGCACCATGTACACTAATTTTTGTAGTTTTGGTAGAGTTGGAGTTTCACCATGTTGTACGGGCTGGTGTTGAGCTCCTGAGCACAAGCAATTCTCCTGCCTTGGCCTTCCAAAGTGCCGAGATTACAAGTGTGAGCCACCACGCAAGGCCAGAAAATATATTTTTATTGCTCATATCACTAAGCCTGGAGTAGTGATAAACTCCAGGTTTGTTTTATGGCAGCCCTAGCTGACTAAGACATTTGGCAGTTAACTCTAAATAGAGTTTTAGAAAACACACATTCCTTTTACATCTGTCTTATGCGTCATCCACGAGGTTTATGATTCACTTGTATAAATCTGCATTTCTATCTGTTATGATTCTCCTGTTGCTAAAAGGATTTTCTTTGACATTTTTTGTAGTATTGGTTTGTGGGTGTTTACTTTTTCCATCGTTTTGTGTGTGTTTTTTTAAATTTTATTTCAATTTTAATTTTGTGGGATATTTTTACTCAGTTTAGGATTCTAGGCTGACATTTTCTGGCATTTCTTTAAAATTTTTTTGAAAATTTTCTCAATGTCTTGCATTTTCTATGATGAAAACATGATGGTTATTTGTATTCCTGTGTATATAATAATTTTTAAGCTAACTATTTTTAAAGATTTCTCCACACTTTGGAAGACACACTTTGTTTTTGAATATGATATACCTTGCTTTTGTTTTTAAATTTTTTTCTGTTTCATATTCATTGGAACTCTATGGATCTGTGAGTTTATGAGATTCACTAAATTTAGAAAATTGTTCACATTATTCCTTTAAATATGAATTTTTCCACCATTTCTGATTCCAGTCATCTGGTATTATTTTGGTTGAGGTTGTCTCACAGTTCCCTGGATATCTGTCCTCTTTTTAATCCATCATTTTGATGTTGAAGTTTTATTTAAGTAATTTCATTGGCTGAGTATTCAATTTCACTAATCTTTTCCTTTGCTGTGCCTAATATGATATTAATCTCATCTAATATAATCTTTATCCCAGAAATTGCATCTTCTAAATCTAGAGGCCTAATTTAGTTTGTAGATTTTTCTGGGCATGTTTTATATTGATAATTTTCACCACTTTCATTACCATGGGAATTTACAGTGGATTGCTTAATGCTCTGTTCTAATAATTGTACTATCTATGGCATTTATTGCTCTGCCTCTATTGAACTCATTTATTGCAACTTGATTTTTTTTATGTTTCTTTGCATACTACTAATGTTTGGTTAGACACACCCTTTGCAAATTCTACCTCTTTGAGAGAAGTGTACATTTGCATATATATTTTTGAAGTTTGCTCTGGAATACATTTATAAAACTTGAATATAGCTTGTTCATGTGAAAACTTTTTGCAGTTAGTATAGAATTCTCAATTTGGTATAAAATATGTGTCCATATAAAGTTAAAGTAAGGACATATGTCCATAGAAAAGTAACTCTTTTTACACAAATTTTCAATCATCAACTGATAGGGTAGAGGTGGTCACATAAAAGTGCATAAGGACTACCTCAAAACAATTCCCCAGCTCTTTAGTAAGATATTATTATTCAGCAATTCTGTTTTTAAAAGATATAAAAAGATATTTTTTAATAATAACAATTTTTATAAAATAATCTTGTTATTTTAAGTATTGAAAAATTCATTGTTTCATGAAATAATTGTTGAATACCTTCTTTGTATTAGACACAATTCCAGGTTCTAAACATACATACCCTGGTGTACATCTGACCAAAATTTCTGGCAATCACAGAATTTAATATCTTATAGTGAGATACAGATTTTGGATAGTAGAAATATGACAGCTGACCTTTGAACAAAATTGATATATGTATGCTGACCTCCCATAATATGAAAATCCATCTATAATTTTTGGTTCCCCCAAAATTTAACTCTCAATAGCTCACTGTTGGCCAGAAACCTTACTGATAGCACAAACAGCAGATTAACACATCTTGCATAAGTTATCTTTATGATATGCTATATTCTTATGATAAAGTATGCTACAGAAAAAATATTATTAAAAATAATGAAGAAGAAAAGATATATTACCTGTTCATAAAGTGGAAGAGGGTCATCATAAAGGTCTTCATCCTTGTCATCTTCACACTGAGTAGGCCGAGACAGAGGGGTTGGTCTTGGGGTGGCAGAGAAGCAGAGGGTGGGAGAGGAGTCAAGAGAGGCAGACACACTTGGTGTAACTTTTATTTTTAAAAATCTGAGTATATGTAGGCTCAATGAATGAAATATGTGTTTATCAAGGGTCCATTTGTCTGTTTAGTAGTAGACAGAGAGAACATTTCCTACACATTGTAAAGGAAAGAGCATATTCTATCTCCTAATCAGTGAAAATGAAAAGACCGCCTAACACCCAGGACATTAACACAGAATATACTCAAGAGTACTGCTTCAGGCTGGGCATAGTGTCTTATGCATGTAATCCCAGTGCTTTGGGAGGCTGAGGTAGCAGAATTACTTGAAACTAGGAGCTCAAGACCAGCCTGGGAAACATAACAAGGCCTAGTCTCTACAAAAATAAAGATAAAAATATTAGGTTGGGCATGGTGGTGTATTCATATATTCTTAGCTACTTGGGGGACTAAGGCAGGAGAATTGTTGAGCCCAGGGACTTGAGGATGATGTAACCAATGATTTGTGCCACTGCAATCTATCCTGGGCAGCAAAGACCTTGTCTCTTAAAAAAAAAAAAAATTAGAAAAACTAAAGAAGAGTACTTATTTAGTAGTTTGGCCCTAGATTACAGGTTTTTCTGGTCTCACCCAACTGTGATATAAAGAAGTTACTACAAAATTTTCAATTTAATGAGAATAATTTCACATGAGCATACAATAAGGAATGAGGACATGATTGTTTTACAATTATGAATCTATAAAGATTGTCAGTTGTATGCTGGGTTCAGTGGCTCATGCCTGTAATCTCAGCAATTTGGGAGGCCAAGGTGGGTGGATCACTTAAGGTCAGGAGTTTAAGACCAGCCTGGCCAAATGGTGAAACCCTGTCTCTACCAAAAAATACAAAACTTAGCTAGCCAAGATCATGCTACTGCCCCTGAGCCCGAGAAACAAAGTTGACACCCTGTCTAAGAAAAAAACAAACAAAACAAAAAACATTGTCACTTGTGTTACTTGCAGGTAAGGCACGAAGTTGAATTAAAGAAAAAAATACACATGCAAACACATGCAAGCATGTGTAAACACTCACATGCAGATATAAAGATATACCTATATAGTCAGTGCTTTGTATACATTACTTCCACAGCCAAGAATTCAAAGAGGATCAAATATATCTGGAAAAAATATACAACAAAAAATAACAATACAGTATTAAATATAAATTATAAAACAATGCACTATAGAACAACATTTATATTTTATGCAGTATTATAACATTTATATTTATGTTTAGATAACATTTATATTTTATGCAGTATTATAAATCATCTGAGGATTTAAAGCATGGGAAAGCATGTGCATAAATTATATGCAAATAGAGTGACATTTTATATCATGTCCTTGAGCACCCATGAATTTTAGTATCTGTAGGAGTCCTTGAACCAATTCCCATAAATCCTAAGGAATGACTGTATAAGGTATACCAGTTTACCCACTTTCTCAAAACAACAAAGAACACGAAGTGTGGGCTTTTCTTCTGACTGCTAAGACAATATATTTATTGTGAAAACTATTTTTTTTTTTTTTCCTGAGACGGAGTTTCGCTCTTGTTGCTCAGGCTGGAGTGCAGTGTCATGATCTTGGCTCACTGCAACCTCCGCCTCCAGGCTTCAAGTGATTTTCCTGCCTCAGCCTCCTGAGTAGGTGGGATCACAGGCATGCACCACCAAACCTGGCTGATTTTGTATTCTTTTTTTTTTTTTAGGAAAGACAGGGTTTCTCCATGTCAGGCTGGTCTCGAACTCCTGACTTGAGGTGACCACCTGCCTCAGCCTCCTGAAGTGCTGGGATTACAGGCGTGAGACACCATGCCTGGTCTATTGTGGAAAATTTAAAACATATTGGAGAAGTGTGTATTTAATGAAAAAAATAATAAAAAGAAAAAATATTCAAATACAACTTTTTTTCTGAATTGAATAAAGATCACATTGTAGGTCAATATTTTGCTAAATAATACTTTTGTTCTTTTATTTTGTTTTTTTAAAAAATAGAAATGGTGTCTTGCCATGTTGCCAGGCTGCTCTTAAACTCCTGAGCTCAACTGATTCTCCCACCTTGGCCTCCCAAAGTGCTGGCATGAGCTACTGTATTTAGCAAGTAGTTTTGACTGAAATAAGCTCATCATCTTAGGTGATTAAATACTAAAGTATTTAATACTAAATTAAGTATTAAATACTAAAGTAATTAATACTAAAGTAAGTATTTTGTCATTATTTTGTGTTTTTCTCTTTGAAAATAGAGTCATGAGTGCAACTGGCTGGGGCCAGCATCATGGGCCATAAACGAATTTACCAAGACAGTTGTGGATAAAGAAGAAGGCAGGTATATTAGAGAAAGCCTGAAGATATGTTGCAAGAAAAGTGTCTACAAAGAGGCAGAGACTGGAAGGAAATGTTAAAGGGTCATTCTGGAGGGGGCTATGTGCAGAACAAGGTCACGCCAATAGAGCTACCTTCAAAGTGAGGCATTTGGAAGCAGAATGTTGTGCCAGTGGGTTGTCTGTGATTAGCCATCTCTCACTACAATAGTTCTCCCCCTACCTCAAGCCCCTTCCTCGTTGCAGCTTACTTATCTTATTAAAATCTACAAATAGCATTTAAGATAGACTCTACCAAAGTCCGTAAAAAATACCCAAGCAAGGAAAATAAAGTGAAATTTATTCTAAAAATGAGGCAAAATTAATATTTAGGCATTTATATAGAGATGGTACTTTAAATGCATTTACAATGGAAAATAAGTGTTAAATGTGTGTCAGAATTATTCACAAATCAGGAAGTTTAGTTTGATTAATGTCAACTTCCTAAGTCTTTTCCTTTTTATCTGTAAGGAAAAATGTATAGGTGAGCCATGTCCTTGAAAATCTCTGATGTTTCATCTTTATTCTGTTAACAAAAACTTCAAGATCTGCTTCGAAAATGCAAAACCTGTCAACAAGGTTATGTCTGAAGAAATTAGAAAATATTTTTCAAAATATGTTACTGGGCATATGTGTGTTCTGCCAGTGTATTTTACAGGAAGATAACAACTTTGAGGTGCATGTTTTAGTAAGAATATGTATTTAAAAATCAACAGAAATTAAAATTAATTAAACTCTCATTAAAAGAAATATTTGCCTAAAATCAAAGAAAAAAAGGGAGCTAAACTAAATTTAATTTTTCCTGAAGTAAATTGCTTGACATAAATATTACTTATTTTATTTTACCTGAAAGCCTTAAATGCGGATAAAATGTTGAATGAATTCAAAACCCTCCTGCGTCAGAGTTTAAGAGATAAACTAACAGATATCCTTTAAATATGACAATTGCAGTTGTCATGTGGTTGGTGGTTGCATGCCAGTGAAGCCAAGACTCATCGAAAGTGAAAATTATAGCACAATTCAAGACAGCTTAGTGAATTCTTAGAGGTAAATATCTTAAATTCTTCTCTATGTTTCATAAATAACTTGGACTCACTAGACAACAAAGAGAAAAAAGTAGACTGCTCAGGGCACTTTGAATAACATGTTTCTATTTTTGGAGATTATATGTAGATTGCATTAGATATAAATATACTCATGGGCCACATAATGAGGTTTCAGTCAAGGAGTTTTCAATCAATGGTGAACTGCCTATAGGATGGTGGTCCCATAAGATTATAATGGAGCTGAAAAATTCCCTTTATCTAATGATATCGTAGTCATCTTAACATTGTACTTCAACACATTAGTCTCATATTTGTAGTGCCAACAGACAAACCTATTCCTCAAGAAGAGGCTCAGGCAGATGCTCCAGGAGGTATCCAGAAGAAGGCATTATTATCATGGGACAGGACAGCTCCATGCATGTTATTGCCCCTGAATACCTTCCAGTGGAACAAGATGTAGAGGTGGAAGACAATGGTATAGATGTTCCTGATTCTGTATGTCTAGGCTAATACGTGTGTTCATATCTTAGTTTTTAAAAAATGTTAAAAATAAAAATATAGTAACAATAATAAATTTTAAAAACAGAAAAAGGCTTATAAGATAAGGATGTAAAGAATGTATTTTTGGACGGCTGCACAGTGTTTGGGTCTTTTTTTTTTTTTTCTTGAGACGGAGTCTCGCTCTGTCGCCCAGGCTGGAGGGCAGTGGCGCGATCTCGGCTCACTGCAAGCTCCGCCTCCCGGGTTCACGCCATTCTCCTGCCTCAGCCTCCCGAGTAGCTGGGACTACAGGCGCCCGCTACCACGCCCGGCTAATTTTTTGTATTTTTAGTAGAGACGGGGTTTCACCGTGTTAGCCAGGACGGTCTCGATCTCCTGACCTCGTGATCTGCCCGCCTCCGCCTCCCAAAGTGCTGGGATTACAGGAGTGAGCCACCGCGCCTGGCCCTTTTGGGTCTTAAACTAAGTGTTTTGATAAGACTCAAAAAGGTTTTTTAAAAAATAAAACATTTATAGAGTAAAAGAAGTTATAGTACACTAAGGTTAAGTTAAGGAAACTGCCAATGCAAAATTATAACTGAGAATTATGACAGTGAAAGAGATCTGACTTAACCAACTCCACCTTGCTTCTAACCTTCAAGCTGTCCTTGTTCATTCCTGAGACTAGGCTGAATTTAGTTTACAGTTTAACTTTCAAACAGACGTAATTACAGCTCTTTCCCAAAACAAACTCCTTCCTTCCTGAGGACTGCCTTTGTAGGATTTATAAATTAGCCACAAGTTTAGAAATGCAGCTGAAGGCTCAAGATTCTGACACTCCCGTAATTGTTCCCGGGGATCACATCACTATTGTAAAACCTAAGATCAGTGCTTGAGATATTTTGCAGACCCTGTACTCAGTGAATCAGCTGGTACCACTCAGGTCAATAAACTCGTTCCTCTGATCTTGTGGCCCCAGCCCGGGAACTAACTCAATGCAAGAGGACAATTTCAACTCCCTATGATTTCATCTCCACCCAAACAACCTGCACTCTCAACACAATGGCCGCCCCTCACTCACCAAATTATCCTTAAAAACTCCAGTCCCGGACTTTTCCAGGAAACTGATTTGAATAATAATAAAACTCCAGTCTCCCATTGATATGGTCTGTCTCTGTGTCCCCATGCAAATCTCATCTCGAATGGTAATCTGAATTGTAACCCCTACAAGTTGGGGAGGGAGCTCCTCACAGGCAGTTAGATCACAGAGGCGGTTCTCCCACATTGTTCTGATAGTGAGTTTTCCTGAAATCTGATGGTTTTATAAAGGGCTTTTCCTGTCTTCACTCTGCACTTGCTCTCTCATGCGACAACATGAAGAAGGTTCCTACTTCTCCATCCACTTCCACCATGATTATAAGTTTCCTGAAGTGTCCCCAGCCAAGTGGAACTGTGAGTCATTTAAACCTCTTTCCTTTATGAATTACCCAGTCTCAGGTCTTTCTTCATAGCAGCGTGAAAACAAACTAATACACCTGAACAGCCAGCTCTGCATGAATAATTCTTTCTCTGTTACAGTTACCCTGTGTTGGTATGTTGGCTCTGTCTAGGCAATGGGCAATGTGAACCCACTGGGCAGTTAAATTAGTATTGAAGAATGCAAAAAAGTATAATATTACTGTAACCTAGGTGTACATTATTTGTAAAATCTACATTAGTGTATGGGAATATCTGGGTTTTCACTTTCACTCTTCACTCATTCACTCACTCACCCAGAACAAATTCTAGTCCTGCAAGCTCCATTCATGGTAAATGCCCTATAGAAGTGCACCAAGTTTCATCTTTTAGGTTGAATTTTTGCTGTACCTTTTCTGTTTATATATGTTTAGATATACAAATACTTACAATTCTGTTACAGCTGCCTACAGTACTCAGTACAGTAACCTGTTGTACAGATTCATAGCCCAGGAGCATTAGATATGTGGTAGGGTGTACCATGTAAGTTTTTAATATTAAATACATATATGATATATTTACAATACATAATTATATGATATATAATTTATATTATAATAGAAATATTAGACATTATTATATATTATGTTATTTTATATATTATGCCATGTTATACAAACATTGTTGTATATTATACATTATATAATATAATTATGTTTTATATATGAATTATATAACTGTTAATTATATAACTGATATTTATTTGATATATTATTCATTATACATGATATATAATTTACATATTGATAACACATAGTATATATTAATATGTATAATATATTAATATGTCATATTAAATTTCATTATATTTAAATAATACATATATTATAATATACATATGTATTCAGATATAATGCATATATAAAATATATTAATATATGTGAATATATTATATAATACATTATAACATAATATTTTATAATGCATAATATATGTTATCTGTAATATAGAATGTTATATTATATATTCATATATGTATATTTTTATATATAACATTTACCCTTCCTTTCCCATGTTAAATAAGTCAGAGAGATTAATAATTTGGTAGCTACATACCAGGAGAAGTAGCCCATTAATGTATTCATATGAGTCTTGGGGGGAAAGTGAAGTACAAGTTTTCCTTTAATCTTGGTGTTATCTTTACTTATCATACAATGCTGCTTCAAGGAAACCCTACAACTTGATAAACTTGTATTTGAATTAGAAAAAGGCATCCGGTATGCTGAGCAGACATAACTCTAGTCTATGAAACAAAGATTAATAAACAGAGTAAAGGTAGGTTTCAGCCTGCACTGACTACCTGGCCAGAAACTCCTTTGAAAATAACAACCTCCTAGAAGGATGTGTGGCCCTCCCCTCATATGACCTGTATATTATGAAACTGATAGAAATTCACCTAAGTGCTAAGACCATTAACAGAAAAATCAGACTTTGTATTTTCAAGAGGTTTATTCCAAGCCAATATGAGTGACCATTGCCCAGGAAACCCAGTCTCAAGAAGTCCTGAGAAAGTACACCTAAGGTGGTCAGAGTACAGTTTGGTTTTATATATTTTAGGGACTTTGAAGTTATAGGTAAAAACATCAATACATGGAAGGTATGCCCTAGTTTTATATGGAAGGTATCATGAGGCAGGTGCTTGCATGTTATAGATGGGTTCAGAGTTTTTGTTGTTGTTTGTTTGTTTGTTTGTTTGTTTTAATGACAGGGAGGCTTGCTCTGTTGTCCAGGCTGGAGTGCAGTGGCATGATCACAGCTCACAGCAGCCTGGAACTCCTTAGCTCAAGCAATTCTCCCTCCTCAGCCTCCCAAAGTAATAGGATTTCAACGATGAGCTATCCTGCCTGGCCAAGAGATTCTTTAAATTGCAGTAGGTTAAAGGAGTAAAGCTTTGTTTAAAATTTGCAGTCAGTAGAAAGGAATACTTAAGACAAGGAAGTCTGTTAACCAGAATACACTGGGTCAGAGTGACCTTCAGGGGTGCAAGAATTAACAGTTCCCTGGTGTGGCCTTAGGTCCTGTTTATAATTTAATATCTTATTTTCACAAAAAGTTTGCTTTGTCAGTTTTATTGTGCCTATTTTACCATTAATCCTGGTCAGTCATGTGTCTAAACTCCAAAAGGGAGTGGGTATAATGCAGTGTATACAATCATCATCCCAGTCATGGCCAAGTATTTAGTTTTTCAGATTTGCCTGGGGTCCCCTGGGTCCTGAGAGGATCTGTTGTTTGGAGGGCTAAGATTTTATTTTTGGTTTACACGGCCCACAAGAATCACAGGATCCTGGAAGTAAGTGGATAGTTCCTGTCTCAGATGAATGGAGATCAAGGATCAAGGAAGAGTGTCATGGTCTTCCCCCATAATGGTACCCACAATGAAGTTGCATCAGCTATGATATAGCACAGGGACAGACAGTGAGAAGAACCTGTTAGAAGCACTAATTCAGTAGGCTAGCATAGCACACAGCTTCCAGGTAGAAAAAGGACAATGACAGAGACCAGGATAATTCATCATGGCACCTAAAGAATTATCCTCCCTTATATCCATGAGCCTAACTCCACATCTTGGAGAGAGAAATAGGAGACAGAAAACGAAGAGTCCTGAGACATCTTTTCAAGAAATGTTGCCCAACAGTATAAAGCAAACAAGCAAACAAACAAACGAAACTATTCAAAACTATTTATTGAATGAGACTGAGTATAAACCCATGTCAAAGACAGTTGATTTGTTTTTCTCTACTAACTAGCAGGATATAGGACATAAGAGGAAGAACAAGTTAATTCCAGACTAAATAAATTACTTTGTTTTCTACCGATCCAGGTACCACTGAAAACAAATTTTTAAGCATATTTTTGCGAACCCAAAAGTATCTGAGAGAGGACTCAATCAATTTAGAAAGTTAATTTCGCCAAGATTAAGGATGCACTCAACCTCAGGAGGTCCTGACGACAAGTACTCAAGATGGTCATGGCACAGCTTGGTTTTATACATTTTAGGGAGATGTAAGACATCAATCATTATGTGTAAAATGAACACTGGTTTAGCTCAGAAACGTGGGAAAACTCAAATTAGGACTTCCAGGTTATAGGTAGATAAGAGACAAAAGGTTGCATTCTTTTGAGTTCTTGATCATCCTTTTACTGATTGTACAACGTAGTCTGACTCAGTGAATCTGCATTTTTACAGTAACAGTAGGTCAGAGAAAGCAATCAGATATTCATTTTTCTCAGGTAAGCCTCAGAGGGATGACTTTCTGTCCTGCACCTGTGAATATAAGCTATCCAGTTTACATTGCCAGGGTGAAAATCAACAGAACTGTTTTAGAGTGAAGATACTGAGTCCACAAGTAATTTCCTTGTGGGAAAATTGTGAGAGAGGTATGTAGCTTTTTTATACGTGTAGCTGCTTTATTTAGGAATAAAATGGGAGGCAGGTTTGCTTCATTCATTCCTAGCCTGACTTTTCCCTTGGCCTGGTGATTTTGGGGTTGTGAGATTTCACATATGTTATGTCATGGGTATAGTATGTCAAAGCATTAACAGTGATGTGTAGTCAAACAATGATAAGAATAAGTGTCTCATCTTTGAACATCTTCTTTGTAGGCTGACATATGGGAATTATCAGGATAATAAGGAAAGACTGTGTACTTAATTGCAAGAAAAGAGATGTGTCAAGGTGGGGAAGAAAGATCAGCAGAGGACTGGATGTGGCGGGATAATTCAAATGTCACAGCCTTATTCCAGAAAGATGACATTTCTTATGTGCTGGGACAAGCCCAGTCACACTTGTCATTCCTCCTCTGCCTCCCAATATTGTCTCTCATGATGTATGAGAAGTTTATGTAACAACAAAACTTATTTCACAGAACCTTCAGTCCAAGAGGAAATCCATTTGTTAATGCATCTCTACTGGACAGAGCAAATTAATTAAGTCCTTTCCACTTGCATTGATGAAGCTCCCCTTGGGGAAATTGTTAAAGTTTACAGGCAGAAACAGAAATTGCCGCTGATTAAAAAGCAGGGAGTCTCACTGATCTTTCCAGGATCAAGTAATGGGGACCCCGGAAAGATCATCCGATTATCTACAAATTGAAGACATTGAACCTTTTCTCTCTTCTCTCTCCATGAATCCTGATGCACACAATTTCATAACTCTAGAATCTGAATTTTAAGGAAATATGTGCAGAATTCTTAAATGAGAGAAAAATATGTATCGCATCTTTAAAAATAATTGTATTTCAAGGCAAATAATGTCAAATTTCATTTTACATTAATTAGTCATATTGAAGCAGCACATTTCCCTGACCCTCTTCACAGGACTTAAGATACAGGTGTCTTGTTTACCCAGCCTGTGTCTTTCACCCCCTTGTAGGAGCACACAGGTGAGCAGGTGCAGGAGCTGGGGTGAGTGCTTTTGGGCACCAGCAGGAGCTAACTCTGTGTAGGCCCCACAGCAGTGTTTAGGTGGTGCCAGTAATCACTGAAGCCCCAAAGGAAATGTTATAGTGCTCTTTCAGCTTTGCCATCTGTGTATGGCTTACTTGTTAACAGCTAAGTGGGCCCTCTGCGTTTTTGTGTGAAGTGGTTGTCTTCTCCCAGCAGGGGCAAAATGCAGGTGTGACAGCCTTTTGTATCTGCACTTGTGGCACCTGAGCTCTTGTCCAGTGTCCAGGAGAAATGAGATTGCATGAAAGAATTGAAGGATTGTAAATGCAGGGGATTTTACTGCTGATAAAAGTGTGTCAGTGGGAAGGGGAGATTAAAGGGGTTGGGGCGGGAAGGTAGTGTTCCCCTGAAGTCCAGCCATCTCCAATTGGATTATTCTCTGAAGTTTTGCCATCAAGCTGTTTCTCTGTCTTCTCTTCGACCTCCAGCTATAGTCTTCAATATCCACCTGCTTCTCCTCTCTCTGATGGCTGGGTCTGGGGTTTTCATAGGTACAGGATGGGACAGGGTGACTGTGTGTAAGTATGCCTGCTTATTCATAAAGTAGTGTGATAAAAATTAGACTAAAATGTATAGACTATTAATGTGTGTTTTGATAATCCCACACATCTACCTCTCCAATCAGCATAAAGAACATTTTCATCCCAGGAAAACTTTCTCCTATGATCCTTCCAGCATTGGAAAGCAGGATTCTATTTTGTCTTAACATGTGTGGTTTGTTGTTGGCTGCAGAACTTCATCTAATTTCAACACATAAATATACATGCTATTGTGTCTGGTTGTTGTTTTTTTTGAAACTTCTTAACACATGAGGAATAACACAAACAGTGGAGTCTCATCCTGAATCTTGGATCCAATAAGCCTTTGTAGAAGTTATCCTTCTTTCTCTCTTTACCTTCAACTCCACCTTCTGAGTCTCATTTCTCTGTCATATGTCCTTTATGTGTTGATGCCAATACCCTAATGGAGATGAACCTTTTACTCTTGTTTACGTTTATCTCATTATACTTTGTAAGGATATCCAATAGCCTAAACACCCAGGAATGAGCAAATTACGTCTAAACTGTAGCTTCCATCTGGAAAAATGTCTGCATATGAATTACTCGGTGTTTTTCCATTTCAATCATGACCCTGTCTCCTCAGCAACTACTCCCTGTTTTTAGAAATATCATTAAAAAATTTCTCTGCATCATTGACAGGCAGGCAAGTAACCAGTTTATGCATATGAGGAAAATATACCTTGGCAAAGGATCTCTCACTTCTCATCTTCCCTTTATGTATGCGGTGTATAAAAACAGAACTCTTCAAACTCATATGATGTCTCTGAAGGGAAGACATAAGAACTGCCAGGTCCTGTTGACCATGCTGTTCAACTTTGCTATATATATATATTACACATACATATTTTGTCAATAAGCTCAACAGATCTTGGTCTACCTTTTTTTTCTCTCGCTCTACCTTTTTTTTCTCTCGCTCTTTCAAACACCCCCCCCCACCCTGACACACACACACACAGAATTATTCCTAAAATCACCAAAGTTTTTAAGAAATGTAGAGATTTTGCTGAGCAGATCTGCAAGGAAAATTTCCAGAAAGAAATAATCAACCTCTTATCCAATCATCTTATATATAGTTCACCCTTGAATAACACAAGTTTGAAAGGTGTAGCTTCACTTAAATAAGGATTTTCTTCCACCTCTGCCATCCCTGAGACAACAAGGCCAACCCCTCCTCCTCCTCTACCTCGTCTGTCTCCTTAATGTGAAGATGACAAGGATGAAGACATTTATGATGATCTATTCCACTTGATGAATAGTAAATATATCTTGTCTTCTGTAGGATTATGGTTTTTGTTTTGTTTTGTTTTTACTTTTTTTTTTGAGACGATGTCTTTCTCTGTCACCAGGCTGGAGTGCAATGGCGCTATCTTGGGTCTCTGCAACCTCTGCCTCCTGGGTTCAAAGGATTCTCCTGCCTCAGCCTCCCAAGTAGCTGGAACTACAGGTGTGTGCCACACCACCTGCCTAATTTTTTTTATTTTTAGTGGAGATGGGGCTTCACCGTGTTAGCCAGGGTGGTCTCGAACTCCTGACCTCGTGATTCGGCTGCGTGTGCCTCTCAAAGTGCTCGATTACAGGTTTTCGTAAGCCACCGCGCCCAGCCAGGATTTTCTTAATTGCATTTCTTTTCTCTAGCTTACTTTTTGTTTTTTTGTTTTTTGTTTTTTTTACGCGGAGTGTCGCTGAGTGGCCCAAGCTAGACTGCAGTGGCAGGATCTCAGCTCACTGCAAGCTCCACTTCCCAGGTTCACGTCATTCTTCCATCTCAGCCTTCCTAGTAGCTGGGACTATACGCGCCCGACACCACGCCTGGCTAATTTTCTTTTGTATTTTTAGTAGACACACGGTTTCACCATCCCAGCTGTATTTTTATAATGAGGGGATCAGTATAATCTTCAAGTTGCTCAAGGGTCAACTACACTGTGGATATTGAATGAAACACACTTCTGAAGTCAAAAGAGACTAAGTAGAAGTTAGATGAGATTCCCTATTTTCTTATCCTCTTCTTCTGCATTGGAAACCATGGTTATTTCGTTGAAGTTATACGTTCTAAAGAGTGAATTGTAGAACCTTAGAATGATAAATGTCAGGGTGAAGGTATTTTTTAGTACCTGAACTCCAGTAGTCGCTTAAACTCTGTGGCCTTTGAAATCATTACCTGTGACTGATGGCTGGGAAGCTTGTATTTAAAACCTGGATTTATGCTGTTCAAACTCTAAATACAGAGGCATTTAAAATAACTACAATCATCGTAAGAGTCATCCTGGCTCATTGAATTTATAATCTTCAAGTTTTTAAACAGTAATGATGAATAGTCATATAATAATCAATTAATATAAAACTGGCCCTCTTAAACACATCTTATTTCTTTCTTTATTTTTATTTTTTATTTTTGAGGCTGAGTCTCACCCTTCGCCCAGGCTGGAGTGCAGCGGCGCCTTCTCAGCTCACTGCAAGCTCCACCTCCCAGGTTCACGCCATTCTCCTGCCTCAGCCTCGTGGGTAGCTGGGACTACAGGCATCTGCCACCACAACTGGCTAAATTTTTGTATTTTTAGTGGAGATGGGGTTTCACCATATTAGCCAGGATGGTCCCGATCTCCTGACCTCGTGATCTGCCTACCTTGGCCTCCCAAAGTTCTGGGATTACAGGAGAGAGCCACTGAGCCCGGCCAACACATATCTTATTTCTTTTCTAACTTTCTGGATAGGTATTTTCTATCCTCTTCTTACACATTTATTTTCCCTTTGATAAAAAATATTTAAAGTATGGAAAAATCATTTGTTCCAAGGGAATAAGCAAAGTATTCATCTAAAGAAAAAAAAAAGAAATAAATTTCTTACTGTTGATAGTGTACTTTTTTACAGAGAAAGAGGAGGAAAAACATAAAGGAGGAAGAAAATAAAGGAGGAAGGGGAAGGGAGAGGAGGAATAAAAGGAGGAGAAGGAGGAAGGTGGAGAAGAAGTGCTTAAAGTTCTAACATTACATCAAGAAAACAGTAATAGGTAAAATTAATTCTGTCAGCTTTGAAGTTTAATGGGATCTTTATAATAAACAATAAGAGAGGCATCTATGTTTGCATCAAATGGCTGGAGTACTATCTTTCAGCAGTTAAAGTTCGTCCATGTAATTAAATCAACATCAGCAAGAACAGTCTCTTTGTAGAAAGGCCATGTATCATTTCAAAAGGTTGAACTCACAAACACGTAGAAGAAACAGTAATAAATTACTATAACATGGTGCATTTCTGCCTGTTTCTCAATAACATAGCTAGAAATTTAGATAAGAAATTTCCAGCTAAGGTTTATATGAGGAGATGCAGCATGGAACATAATGGGCATTATTCAACAATGGTAATATTTCCTCTTCTCTTTTCTTGCTTTGGAATTGATAGTTTTATGTCTTTTGTTTTTGTTTTATCATTGTTGGTGTTTTATTTATTTTTTTTTCATTTGAAAAATCTAAGGCTCTCTTATTGGTCTCTCGAAGAGAATGCTTCTCAGAGACTACAGTGGTAACAAAATCAGTTAAAATAGGAGTATATATGTTTAAAATTTAAAAACATTAAATTGTTAAGTTACATTGTTAAGTCTTTTATAATAACTACTAAGAAATTAACTCTGCAAAATATATTTTTTTGTTTACAACAGAAATCCTATACTCTGAATGTAAAATAGTGTTCTAATTTAAATTATTAAGTTACAATTATATCTATATTAGAAACTATTTTCTGGTTATACTTTTTTAGGCCATTGTAAAAGAACAGAAAGAAGAAAACAGTATAATTTTCTTAATGAGAGAAAGTTCCAGAAGAAATGATCGAAAATACTAAGGCTGTTCACATGCTTCAAAATCAACTGCAGAAACAAAGATCAACATCAGCGGATTAATATTGGGTATACAACTGTAAATTAAAAAAAAATTATTATACTTTAAGTTCTGGGATACGTGAACAGAAGTTGCAGGTTTGTTACCTAGGTATACATGTGCCGTGGTGGTTTGCTGCATGCATCAACCCATCGTCTACATTAGGTATTTCTCCTAAGTTATCCCTCCCCTACTCCCGCCCCCACAGTCCCCAGTGTGTGGTGTTCTCCTCTCCATGTCCATGTGTTCTCATTGTTCAACACCTATTAGTGAGAACATACAGTGCTTGGTTTTCTGTCCTTGTGTTAGTTTTCTGAGAATGATGGTTTCCAGCTTCATCCATGTCCCTGCAAAGGACATGAAATCATCTTTTTTGTGGCTGCATAGTTTTCCATGGTGTATTTCTGCCACATTTTCTTTTTCCAGTGTATCATTGACGGGCACTTAGGTTGGTTCCAAGTCTTTGCATTTATGAACACTGCCCTGATAAACATATGTGTGCATGTGTCTTTATTTACAGTTGTAAATGTGTGTGTGTGTGTATGTGTGTGTGTGTGTGTGTATATATATATATATATATATATATATATATATATATATCTTTTGGATAAAGATTAGGCACCTAAGGAGAATAATCCTATGGAATAATCCTATGGATTATTTAGGAAAGTTGAAAATTTTAAGTAGGCAAGTAACGAAATAAACAAAAACCTTCTTCGGCAAAACACATCAATTCTCAATCTAATGCAATACAAACAGAATGAAATGAAACAATCTGTTCTTGCATTTCTAAACACAAAATGTAAGCCTAAATAAGTAGTTTTCAACATCTCATATACCAAAGGTGGCTTCCAAATATACAAGATGCGTATTTGTCCTAAAATAACTAATATCCATGAAATTGAAGTGCTTGATTTTTTTTATTTTCTTCCCTAACCAAGGGATCACTATTGTTCTTCTCCACTTAAGTCACGCTTACTTTTTATCAGTTTTGTACCAAAGACAAGGAATAACATAATAAACTTGCCTTGAGAACATTAATAAAAGTAATCCTCAGAACAAAATAATTTTAAGAGATGCTAATCCAAATTACTTAGTTACATGGGAATACAAAATTATCTTAGTTTCTTGGTGCTCTTATATTTAATCATGTGTAGCCTAGCTGAAGATGAATTTGGAATGTGAGTACTATGAGGGAAGCAAAACACCCCTGACTGGTTTCCAAGTTTAGTCTTCATGCTTTTTAATACAACTTGTTGTACTTTACAAAACCAAAGGAAGGCTGAGCTTCTATCTCCAGTCACTTTACTTTTCACTGAGTGACCACTGTCCAACTGTTAATTTCCTGGCAACGCTGTGACAAAAGATTCTATCCTACATTCACCGCCCACATCGGGGAAAAACATATTTTTAAGATATTATTCTCACCTTCTGCAAATTTTTACTGTTTTTTACTGTAAAAATTTTATGGTTGGATTTTACAGGCATTTTACTGTTGGAGACATACACTTGCAGCTTATCAACACAGATTTTATACACTTGGAATAGTTGAATCTTAAAAATAGAGAGTATTCTATAACAGCAACAACGTGTGATTTTCAAAAGATACAATTTATATTAACACTGTAAAAAGATATAACTTATACTAAAACTAAATATATTGCTAACTATATTAGTATTTGTGTGAAGCTGTATATGTATATAGGTAAAATAGAAACATAGTATTTATAATGTACATGTATATGTGCTTGGGTATCAAGCATGTACGTGTGCATATGAAGATATGCATGTGTGTGCCTATAAAATACAGCTAACAAATGACAGAAAACAATTTGAGGGCTGGGCATGGCGGTTTATGCCTGTAATCTTAGCACTTCAGGAAGCGAGGTGGGAGGATCACTTGAGGCCAAGAGTTTGAGCCAACCTAAGCAAAATTGCAAGACTTCATCTCTACAAAAAAACCAAACAAACAAACAAATAAATATTTTTTTAAAAGAAATTAGGTGCACATGGTGGTGCATGCCTATAATTCCAACTACTTGGGAGGCTGAGATGGGAAGATTACTTGAGCCCAGGAGTTGGAGGCTACAGTGAACTGTGATTGCAACACTACAATCCAACCTAGGTCACAGAGAGCCCATACAAAAACCTGAGGAGAAAAATAAGATTCTATATTGTGTAGCATATGAATTAGTCATGTTTAAGAAAATCCTACCTCTTTAATGTCATTTTAAATCACACGTATGTGCTATCAAATTCCCCACAGAGTTCCCTGTGGAAAGTACAGAACGAATTATCTCACTTAATAAAGACTAGCACCTTCTAACACTGCATAGATTTTGTTGCATTATTTAAAATTCTAAAATCTACATGTTGCTGTATTTACAACTTGAGGCCAAACATGATCTGGTTTCCACTAAGCAGACAAATCCTTGTAACATATGAAGCTGTAGGAAAACAATTGCATTTGGAATTTTTGCCTCTGCAGGCTAGCATGGTTAGGAGTGAGTTCAGTTTTTCTGCAACAATTATAGTACATATTACTATAATACTTTTGTTTGTAGCTACTGAGTGGCAGAACAGGAAGTGGAGTATGGCATGCATTTGAATCTGCATATGGATTTTAGCGTTTGTTTCCCCCTAGATTTGTATGTTGAAACCTAATCTTCAAAGAAAGTATCAGGAGGTGGGAAATTTAGGAGGTAATGACATCATGAGAGTGAAGCCCTTGTGAATGGGATTAGTGCCTTATTAAAAAACATCCCCAAGGTTTCCCTTGTCCCTTCCATCATGTGAGGACACACTAAGAAACTAGAAAGTGGGTCCTCACCAGACAGTCAATTTGCTATGCCTTAATCTTCAACTGCTGCCCATCAGAACTGTAAGCAATAAATGTCTGTTGGTTATAAACCATGCAGTTTATGGTGTTTTTGTTATAGCAGCCTGAATGAACTGAGACATACTGGGTCTGTCTATGTCAACTAGAGGACAATACCTCTCAGAATTTTAGCTTTTTAAAATCATAGCAAAGGAAAAAATATATATACATTTTAGTGATCATAGAAATTTTTCTGGTAATCTCACCTAGAAAGTCAGCATAAAGCCTACTCCTTCATTTGTCCACTGAATTTATACACCATTGCAATCACTTTAGGATTAAAGTGGATCTATTGTGTTTAGCTGAAACAGGAACAGAAAACAGTCTTCTGAAGATGAATGCAAAGATCAGAACTTATCCAAAAGTGTGCCAAGGATTCCAGAAGTTGTAGTAATGAACACAGTAAGGTGAATACAGAGGGATTAAATATTGATGGGTTAAATAAGAGTGATTATTACTAGAACTAGGAAACATGTGAGAGACATGCAATTACAAAACAGTGGATAAAAGAAAGATTTTTTATCAAATAGTGCCAGGATACTAGGGAAAAAAAAATTTCACTCCATAAAAATTCACTTCCAGAGAGATCTTAAAAATTGATCTTGTGCCTTCCCGTTTATTTGCTGGTATAATCATACAATGATATGAGCAGTTATACTCTTTGGAAAAAATAATATTGGGCCATTGTAAATTGATATGAAGTAAGTATTTTCATATCTTCTGTAATGGACTAGATGTTGCTTTTGGGAGAAAAAGAAAAGCAAGTAAAAAGATATATCTTGTGTAAAATAAAACCTTAAAATATTAGAAAAAGAATGTAGAATATATTGATGACATCAAATTAAATGAATTTATATATATATATAATTTTTTTTTTAAGACACAGGGTCTGGCTGTGTTGCCCAGAGTGGAGTACAGTAGCACAGTCATGACTCCCTGCAGCCTCCACTTCTTGGGCTCAAGTGAGCCTCCCATCTCAGCCTCCCCATAGCTGGGACTACAGACGTGAGCAACTGTACCCAGCCAAATATTTATTAAATAAAGAATAAAAATAAATATAAAATAAGTAAAGACAATGATTAAGTTTTCACATTAAAACTTTAAATACTCTTCATTAACAGTTGATATATGCATAAAAAATTTAGGCTTCTATATGTCCCAGATTGCTGAGAAATACTACTGTATCCTGTCACTTTCCAATGTATTTCTATTTGGGGTATAAATAGCTTATTAACCTAAACATAAAAATCAAAAGATAAATATGTGAAATACATTATATTCTTCAAAACTCAATTTTAAAAAACCATAAAATATTATTTGAGTTTCAATACTATATTGAAGACAATAAAATATTTACGGCCAACAAACAAAATATAATCAATCTCATCTGTACCTTGAAAAATAAAACTAAAGTTTAAAACCTTACCATTTTATACCTGTGAGATTGCACGTATTTAGCAATCTGACAACAGGTATGAAGTCTACCTAGAGGAGAACATCAACTCACATACTATGAATCAGAGTGTGTTTTATTGTATTATCTTTGTAGAACAATTTGGAATTAATTATCTGAAAAGTAAAATATACATCATAAACTCATTCTTTTGCCTTCTGGCTATATTTCCTAAAGATACATGTAGGATTATATTTTTATCGACATTGTTGATGAGAGCATTAAAATGGGTAGAACTCACCTCGTAACCATCTGAAAAGTTCTTCCAGCCCACTGCATAAAGAAAGGTCATGTCTTTGTAGTTGAGAAAGAGTTTAATAAACATGAGGCTGGCCATGCCACGTGAGATGTGGAGTTCTATGCAAATCGTCACATTCAAAGCACCTAAGTTAGGTGTTTTTCAAAGGCAGTTTGGGGGAATAGGTGGGGGTGGCCAGGTAACATGTGCGTGCTGCTGATTGGATGGGGTGGAGATGAAATCATAGGGCGTTGAGGCTGTCCTCCTGCTGGACCAAATTACCTCTGGGTGGGAACTCAGAAGTAGGGTTGTTGATCCATATGGAGTTATGAGTGTCTAGCATGCAAAAAACCAAGAAAGATATCTTAAAAGGCCAATCTGCAGTAGCGTTTTATTTGCAGGAGTAATTGGAGAAGTTGCATATCTTATGACCTGTGAAATAACAGCTGACAATCTTTTGTCTGCAGGAGTCAATCTTCTCTCCTCTTCCCAGGCTGATGGCCTCCCATCAGCTTTACAAAAGTGTGTTTGGGGCAAGACCTATTATCATTTAAATTGTAGCCTAGTCTGGGTGCTGTGGCTCACTCCTGTAATCCCAGCACTCAGGGAGACGGAGGCAGGCCGATCATGAGGTCAAGACATCGAGACAATTATGCCCAACATGGTGAAATCTCATATCTACTAAAAATACAAAAATTAGCTGGGCTTGATGGTGCATGCCTGTAGTCCCAGCTGCTCAGGGGGCTGAGGCACAAGAATCACTTGAACCCAGGCGGCGGAGTTTGCAGTAAGTCAATATTGCACCACTGCACTCCAGCCAGGTGACAGAGCAAAACTCTGTCTCAAGCAAAAAAAAACAAAATTGTAGCCTAAATGTCTTCCAAAGTCATCATGTCCCAATGGCCTAGGAATAATTAAGGGAAAGGCAAGATGGGGGTTGAGTTAGCTTAGCTTACTGTTAAAATTTTCTCACTGATAACAGTTTTTGCAAAGGCAGTTTCAATGCAGCTGTTAGTAGGTGAGACATTAACAGTAACTAAGCTGTGTCTAAATACGGCATCTATGGAAGATGTACCATCTGTAGGATATACTGTCCTCCTAAAAACAAGCTAACAAGCTTATGATATAGTGATGACATAAAGAGAAATGATGTAACTATATCTAAGTCTCTGTGTGTCTCACAGACAGATAAAGCTTATGGAGAAAATCATGTTCCACAGGAGGGTACCCAATGTGATCCCAAGCATATGGAGTTAAAACCACTAAAGAATATACAATGAATGTAAGTCTATGGAGCAAAATTGTGTATAAATGGAGGGAATGATAGGTACATAATTCTGTGGCATGATGTGTGTGGGCTGGAAGTAGTTTGCTCTGGCTGCTCTAACAAATTGCCACAAACTTGAAGTCTTATAACAACAAAAATTTATTATCTTACAGTTTTGAAAGTCCAGAGTCCTCAATGAATGTTGCTGGGCTGAAACCAAGGTGTTTCAATAGCTAGGTTCTCTCCATAGGGGAGACTTTGTCTCCTTGAATATTTCAGCTTCTAGAAGCTGCTGCTATTCCTCTTTTCATGGTCCCTTCTAATGTCTTCAAAGGGAGCAACATCTGGCTGTTTTCTTCCTCTTATGCCTTCTTTCAATTTTAAGGATCATGTATAACCCACTTGGATAATGCAGGATAACCTCTTTATTTTAAGTTTAGCCTATTAACTTCCATCTGCAACCATAATTCCCTTAGTCATGGAACATAACATATACAGAGTTTCCTGAGAAAATGATGTCGACATCTTTGGGGACCACTTTTCTGCCTATGACAGTGTATTAGTCTGTTCTCATGCTGCTAATAAAGACACACTTGAGACTGGGTAATTTGTAAAGGAAAGAAATTTAATGGACTCACAGTTCAGCATGGCTTGGGAGGCCTCACAATCATGACAGACAGCAAAGGAGAAGGAAAGGCATGTCTTATATGGTAGCAGGGAAGATAATTTATGTACAGGAACTCCCGTTTATAAAACCATCAGATCTCATGAGACTTATTCACTATTTGAGAATGTCATGGGAAAGACCCAATCCCATGATTCAGTTACCTCCCATTGGGTCCCTCCCATGACATGTGGGAATTGTGGGAGCTGCAATTCAAGATGAGATTTTGGTGGGGACACAGACAAAACGTATCAGACAGCAACTGTGATGAGACATACTCTTAATCATAGGATTTGTCGTACCAATATATATTTCCTTGATCTTACAGATACTTGATAAAATATTTTTTAAAATAAAGAATATAGTATATATTTTGTTGATGTCTATTTATGGCAAGGTAGAGAGATTACTGTTTACAGTAGTAATAGGAAAGTTATTTTCAATAAAATATATAAGAAATAACTAATCTCAATGGGATTATTGTTCACCTGAATGTAGTATAAGCAGTGTTTGTGTGTGTGTGTGTTTGTGTGTGGTATTTGCTCTGGAAGCTTAAGGATTTTCTTCTTTAGTACTGGTTTAATAAGGTTCACAAAATTATGCCCAACTGGGTTGATTTGCTTCTTTCTTTGATTTTTTTTTTAATTTGCACAGTTCCAAGTGAGCAGTCTTGGTAGAACACCTGTCTTTCCCTAGTTATGATAAATGATAAACTATTATTTCCTTTGATACTTTCTCCTTCTTTCTTTTCTTTCTTTTTCTTTTTCTTTCTTTCTTTTTCTTTCTTTCTTTCTCTCTCTCTCTTCTTTCTCTCTCTCTTTCTTTCTTCCTCTCTCTCTTTCTGTCTCTCTTTCTTTCTTTCTCTCTCTCTTTTCTTCTTTCTTTCTTTCTTTCTTTCTTTCTTTCCTTCCTTCCTTTCTTTTTTCTTTCTTTCTTGCCCTTAAAAAATACACACATATACACACAACGTGTATGTTTGTATGTTTTGGGACAATTCCTCAGCTCAATGAGTAAGGTTATTAATTTTTCTATTACTCAGTACAACCTATTCTACAGTACCCTTGTTGAGATTGTATTTCCACATGGTTAAAACACACACACACACACACACACTCAACAACAGAAGAAAAGGAGTTATACCCTAGAGCCTCTTGAAGCTATGTGGACACCGTGATGTTAGCCCAGTAAAGCTTATTTCTGACTTCTGGTTTGTGTGTCCACAAAGAAATAAATTTGTGTTTTTTTAAGTCACCAGGCTTGTGATAACATCTTACAGCAGCAATAAAACAACACAATTACCAATGCTCACCTGTATAAAAAATAGTATTGTATAGCACATTAAAGGAAAATAGTAGGGATATCAATATAAATTTACCAACAATAGTTACTTTTATAACAGAAAACACCAATAATAAAATAAATGTACAAGAGTAAGAAAAAAGTTAAACGCTGGATTCCTGTATGTCCAAATTAAAATCTATTTGAAGCTTCCCATGACAAACTGGTTTTCTTGAATACAACTTTTGTTACATCCAGTTTAACACTCTAAATGGATATGCACCATGATGTATCTGTTAAGAGTTAAAGAGGGAAGAAACATGAAATACCGATTGGCAGTTAAAGTCAAGTTGTCTTTAGATAAAAGCTGAGAAGGGCTCCTGGCTGATTTTAGCCAGGAGAAATGGCTGATTTTAGCCAGGAGTGCTTTCTCTTACAGACTAAGAGTATATATTGGTTTTAAGGTGACAGGGATTGTCACAAGTTTGGAATGTTTATGGGTAGGGAGAAGATTATGGCAAGGTTGGAATCTCTCTGAGAGGCAGGGAGGTTATCCTGGGGCAGACATCTTTCCAGCCCAGAACCAGGTTTCTCTTGGGTCTAGCATGTCTCTGGACAAGGAGGAGTTCGGAATGTTTCTGGTTTGATGTTATTTGTGGTTCATGGTCATGCTGACCTTAGCCATTAGGGTGATGCCTTTTGAATATAGGTGTTTTTTTATTAAAGTGAACTTCAGAATGAGGGGCTTGTCTAAGATGGTGATGTTCCTGCTCTGTCAACCCAGACCCTATGGTTATAAAAAGGATGATGTGTTCTTACTGGCAACTTCCTGCTGATGAGGAGCAGAGAGTCCCCCAGTCCCTGGTTGACTGTAGGAGCAATGCCATCTGCAGATATTTTTGGATGGTTGTCTATGAAAGGGCCATGATCCTGTTAGTTAAAAATATTTGAAAAAGGTTAAATAGGCAGGGTAAGAATGTTAGACCTAGGCATATTATTAGGAGAAGACCCAGGAAAGAGATGATGCATGCTATGATTTTGTTCCCAAACCAAGAATTCATTGGGTTGTTTTGGCACTCCCTTAGCTTTTAAGCCTTTTCTTTAAGTTTTCTACTAGGCCCAATATGTTGATACAGAAACAACATTCCTTACAAAATGAAAGGCAGAGGTGCATGTTTAGAAAGGCTCATGTGTTATTTTCTGTTAGTAACCATTATTCCTGCTGTGAAAAAAATAATTAAACAAAATGCTACAGTAATTGAGATTTTCTGTATGATATTCCATCCTGAGGGTGCTACAATATATATATATAGTCCTACTGCAAACAGTAGAGTGAGTAAAGCACTTCCCACAACGGTGGTGTAGTAAATAATTTTCATGAAAAAGTTTTAATATCTGGCTTAAAAATAGAAGTAGAAATGACAAAAAGTGTTGGTGAGGAAGGGGTAGGACTGAGTAAGATGAGCAGTTCTCAGTTACTTTTTTTTTTTATGATTTTCTGCTTATTTACATTGATATTTAGGACATTCCTTTGGGCTGCCAGAGGTTGCTTCATCAGCTTTCCAGGCTTTGACTCAAGTGTGATGTATTCAGAAGTTTACTCCTGTAACAGATATTGTCTTAATTACACTGGGTTCCATTGACTCACTAGATGAGGGGGCGAAGGATTCTGGGCATCCTCAGTTATTAGTTATCAGCACCAGGAGTGAATACATTTCCTCTTGTGATACTCGAAGGGCTTAGGGGCAGCACCTGCTGAAACATCTAATTTTCAGTTCATAGGGCTTTAAAAAAAAGCACAGTTTATTTTGGAAACTTGTAGCCAGAAAAAAAATAGAATTTAATTTAAATGATAAAATATAATAAAAACTGAGAAATATTAGGCAATACTGGAGTTTAACAACAGGTTTGGCTATAGTTTCTGAAACATAATTTTCTCTCTCCAGTTTCCCATTTTTATTAAAAGACAAATCATTGTCAGACTGATTTGGTTTATTATACTTGGCTTATTTGCATATAGTGCAGCAAGAATAATTATTTGTTATATAGGCCCTTCATATTGGCTTTGATGGAACTTTGTTCCATAGAAGGGATCTGAGATGAGAACTTTTTAAAGCCAAGCCCAGCCATGGATTTGTACCATCAAATACCTATGAGTTGGGTGAATTCCTCTCCTCTTGAGGTCCCAAGATAACTTGAGGTTCCCAGCCTGCTAGAAAGTGACATTCTTTATTTCCCACAAATCAGAAACCCTGTACAGGGACTGTGTACACGAAATATGAGGCAAGTTTTCCAAGGGCTTTATTGGCTTCATAAAGCCAAGTTTGATGCCTTAAAGGAAAGCACACAATTTCAGTCAAAGTCTTGGTACAATAACCAGTTTCTCCAATTGTGTCCCGTTGCAAATGAAAACAGATCCATATTGCATGTATGCAAATAACTGTATTACCATAACTTAAAAATACTCACAGATAGTCTGCAAATTCAAGAGAAAATCAAGTAGAGAGAAAAAGTTGCTCCAAATTTTGTTTATGGGAATATACTAAATTGTTAAAAGCTGTTAATAGCTCAAAATTTTTTTTTTCTTTGGAAAGCAAAATAAAGGGTTAGCAAAGCATTAAAAAGATTACTTCAGTCTCCCATTAGTATAATTCATGCAGTTAATTCCTGTCCTGCTTGATATTAATTAACATTTTAGCTCTTCAAAGTCCTGAAAGTTTTTCTTCTATTCTGATGTTACATTCTCCAAAATTATCAGAAACCTGCATTGAAGAGCACCTGTTAGAACTTCATAGCTAACTATTAAACCACCTTTTAAAGAGTACCAAAACAAGACAACAATTGTTTATGGATAACAAAAAGTTGTAGGATAGCCATAGTTAAAGACACAAGTGACAAGGATATCTGCTACCTCTGTGGCACACAATAATTTTAACATAAAAATTATAATTAATACTGATAATTCCCAGTAAGATGTATCAGAATTATAGGAGTCTCCATAAGTTTGGGACACATACCAAAACATATTTATACAAAAATAGCCCAAAGAAAGCCAAACATCATTTTATATTCTACAATGCTTCCTGTGTGATTTTATACCAAATAAGCCAGATTTTACCTTTATATTAGTGTGCTATTAATGTTAAACTCAATTTCTAATAAAACCTTGTATATGCATTTACCCAATATTAATGTCTGACCATGAAGTAAGATTTTTATAGACTATTTTTAACCCTTTATAATTTTGTTAAAGAGCAGGTTAGAAAAACCTGTTGTGCTTTTAATGCTCAATTTACAGAAAAACTGGATGATACCCCTTTAACTTTAGCCAATATGTTTACACACAGAATTTTCTTTACAATTAATGTTCCAAAATTGCTTAAACCTTCAAAACAATTCTTTAACCTTTTAAAGTAAGTAACAATCCACATTCTTATGCTTCCCTACAATTTTTTTTACCAAAAGTGTGTTTTACTTTCCTTACACACCTTGCTTATAAATTGTCTGTTCAATAGTTTTAAATGCATGTTATGCTGTTAACTTTTAGCAACATTTACCTTTGTTAATAACCTTGGTAAGTTTGGGATCTTAATTATGTTCTAGCTGTAGAACCTAGGACCTAGACAGAAGTGCAGATAAAGTCTGGCTTATCCCAGCATTTAATGTGTCCTAAGTTTTACCTTGCTGCAATGCAGACAAGTTGTACAGCTAAGAGATATAATGACATTTTATAAAGCATTCAGGAGACCTATTAATTTTTAAATTGTACAACATTTTTGGCATAAATTCTGTTTTATAAACTTGTTTACAAGTTTCACAGACAATCTCTGACATGCCTCAACTTTCTGACTTGTTGTAAACACACTTTTCTTTAAACAACAAGTTAACTTGCTTTAGGACAAGAATTTACCATATAAGATTCTTTTTTATACAAATTCTGTTTTCTTTAATGCTAAAGATGATAAAAGCTCTTTTCCAAAACAAACTTCCTTCACATTTGTGGACTAGACTGACTAAGGCCACAAGATTAGAAGTTAAGGTATTTTACTATATAGTTTAAGATGTAGCTATCTTCATTAAAACAATATTAATGTTTTACTTGTTAAAAATTATACAAGCAAAGATTATTTGGTTGGACTGAGTTATAGTTTTGTAGCCTCTCTGTCAAATTTTGACATATTATTGTATTTGGCAGCCATAAGTATGAATTTGCCTAATTAACAAATGCAAAGAAGAATAGATGCTGGCAACTTTTAAGACACTTCTAACTTTACTGTACCAGTATGTTTTAAAGATTAAAGTCATGGGAACTGAAAGGTCTCACAGCTTTTACCTTTTCCTTAAAAATATTTAAGTGCTTATTTTTCTTAGGCCAATTAATTAGAGCTCTTTTAATAGATATTGCACACATAACACATACATAGCCACATGGACAACCAAAAGAAGATTCAGTGGATATAAGATTTTTTTTTCTGCTAATTTCCCAATTGGAATAGTGGACTTCTGGTGAGGCCCTTTAAGAACAGGGCTATGAAAATGGCTTCCAGGACCTAATAAACAAGTATAGCTAAAAGACAAAGACAGATTTTGAGGGGTACTTATTTACTTTGAATTCATGGGGTTCCATAAGAAAAACAGATTTTTTTTTCTTAAAATAGGATTTGTGGCGCCTTTTCTGTTTTTCCGAGGACCCCAGGCCACCAGAAGTCATTTTAGGGTCTTTTATACATGCTCCAAGAGTGACAAGATAGAGTGGGGAGAAGTAATTTAGTTAATTGGGAAAAAACCTTTTCCAGAAAAACAAGATTGATGAAGAGAAAATATAAAGGCCATTTGAATATACTTACAGCTTTGATCTGCAACAACTCAGATGTGGAGAAATGGACAGGAATGCAAGTAATGCCTTTAACTCCCAGAGAGAGAAAGGCAGAGGTGGTTTCTGAATGGGTAACAGGTGGAGAAGGAGGAGGAGTGGAGTTTGGGGCTGAAGGCTTGGAGGCAGGAAGGGCCACCATGGCAGAGGGTTCAGACAGATGAGGAGCAGATGTAAGGGGATAATAATACAGAGTGAGTTCATCTGCAGGGTCAAAAGGAATTTTGGAGGAAGGAGAGGACCAGGGCACATTTTTATTAAGCAGAAAGACTTTATGAGAGTTGCAAGCTTGACATAGGGAGGGGTAGGATTTAAGGTAGAAGTAGAAGAAAACCTGAATATAGAGAAACTCTTGTCATTTGTCATCCCTGGTAAAGGTCCCTGAGAATTTGCAAGTTAAAGGCACCAATTTTGGTTTATCAGCTGCCATTATCCACTGTGTATTGGGGTCAAGCCATATTATAGTATAAGACTAAATGCTTAAGCCAAGTTTGGCAAGGTTGTGAAGGAGACAGCAAAGTGGAGAGGATGTAGGAATGTGGGATTATTTGGCACCCATATGGACTGGTGAGAAAAAGCCAAAAGTGTCTCGTTTTTTTTTCTATGCAGTTACAGAGAAAAGACAGAGACCCAGAATCCTCTTTCTAAGAGGACAGTCAAGCTGAGAAGAAACTGGATGTCCCCAAGATTTCCTCTGGTTTAGTCCGCCTTGTTCACTGAGGACCAGATGGCAGAACTCACTTTTCCTGGATATCACAAGAAAGTCAGGGGAGGGCAGATCTTACCAGCTGGATCTGGATTAGTGTATGTTGTTGGGTGTTCTGGAGAGAATCAGCAAAGCTCCTCTTCAGCTGCAGCTGCTTGAGGGGAGGGGGAGAGAGGGAGGGAGAGGGAGAGTGAGAGAGAAGAGAGAGAGAGGAGAGAGGAAAGAGAGAGAGGAGAGAGGAGAGAGAGAGGAGAGAGAGAGAGAGAGAGAGAGAGAGAGAGAGAAAGTGAAGTGAGAGAAAAGACAGGGTAGCAATTAACTCAGGAGGAGCTGCTTTTGCTGACTGCTTCCTGGGTTGCAGGAGAGCCTCTGCCCCTAATACCCAGCTGGATTTCAGCACCAAATGTAAAAGTTAAAGAAAGAGGAAAAAAATATGAAATATGGTTTGGCAGTTAAAGGCAGGTTTTCTTCAGATAAAACCTGAGAGGGGCTCCTGGCTGATCTCCATCAGTAGCACTTTCTCTTACAGACTAAGAGCATATATTGGTTTTGGGGCAAGGGGGATTATCATAAGCTTGGAATGTGTGGGGAGGAGTTTATGGCAGGGTTGGAGTTTCTCTTGGAGGAAGGACAGACATCTATCCGGTCCAGAGTGAGGTTCTCTTGGGGCAGACATCTTCCCAGCCAGAATGGGGTTTATCTCAGGGCTAGCATGTTTCTGGTCGGGGAAGAATTTGGAACGTTTCTGGTTGGAGATGTTGTTTGTAGTTTATGGTTGTGCTGACCTTAGCCATTAGCCTGATATCCTTTAGATTTAAGAGATTTTTTACTAAGGTGAACTTTAGAATGAAGGGCTTCTATAGGATGGTGATGCTCCTGCTCTGTCAGTAACAAGATTTTAAAAATTATAATAACTTTAAATTATGGTCATGATCAGTGGATTTTTTTTTGGTATCACATATGCATTTAAAAAAATCTGTGTGTATTCATGCAGGTATTTGAAGACTGTGTATTTGCTTGTTATCCCTGCAGTCTCTCCCTCATATTGCTTTTGTTTTGTGTGCATTTCACAATTTTGGGGTATGACAGTCTATGATTTGTTTAATTGTTTCAGTGAGATTGCGCCAAAGCCTGTGGGAGCATATGAGTTTGTATCTGACAGGGCTTGAGGGACACTGAGTATGAGATCACTTTAATTTGGCTGTGTGTGGTGGCTCATACCCATAATCCCAGCACTTTTGGAGGCTGAGGTGGGTAAGTCACCTGGGGTCAGGAGTTCAAGACCAGCCTGGCCAATGTGGTGAAACCCCATCTGTACTAAAAATACAAAAATTAGCCAGGTTTGGTGGTATGCTTGTAATCCCAGCTACTCAGTAGGCTGAAGCAGGAAAATCACTTCAACCCAGGAGGCAGAGGTTGAAGTGAGCCAAGCTCATGCCATTGCACTCCAGCCTGGGTGACAGAGTCTCACAAATATATATATATATATATATATATATATATTTCACACTTATTAAAAATGGCAAGGAAGCCTTTACTCAAAGTTGTTGCAAGAGGGATCAAGACTATTTCAGTAGCGGATAGAAATAGAACTCAATTCTGAATGTACTAGTATTAAGGGACAGATAGTGTAGGGGGCAAGACTCCTGGTCCCTTAAAGGTTTGTTGAAAAATCACTGACGTGAGGCAGATTTTCTGAAAGGCATCCAGATTTATTTAATGTGTATATTCCTTCATTCCTTTTGAATGAAGACCAAAACACACAATGACGTTTAGAAGCTTATTACACCATCTTGAGGTTACAGAAAGAATGGGGACTTGGATCCTACTACAACAGATAATGGGTAGAGGAGAAGAGGAAATCTACTGTGGAGAAATAAATGATTGATAGGGTACTTCTTTTTGAAATTTGAATGATCCTTGGAGACAGTCATTATACTTGTCAAGTAAGGTCTGCTTGGGTGTGGTCACATCTTGGTTTTCCTTTCTGCAATAGACAATGAGATAATTTGGAGTGGAAGTAAAAACATTTGTTCTCCTTTGTGGGACTGGATCTTAGCAGCTAAAGGAACTTCTGCTTCTTTGGGAGACACAGTGTGTGTGGAAGGTCAGAGAGACCTCGAAGCTTCATCACTTCAGCACATCAGAATGCCATATTTTGGGGTATTACATCAAAATAGCCAACAGGTAGAGTGAGAGGTTGGATGGAAACTTACTCAGAGGAACTTGGCAAAGCATCAGGGGTACAGGAAGAGGAGCTTAATTGGAGATCAAGAGTAGAGGAGTGAAGATTCTTGATGAACTGTTTTTGCAGTATTCATTGCTAAAACTAAGCTAACAGGCTACAGAGCAGGCATGGAGCAACAACAAGGCCAGGTGAAAAAGAGGGTTCAAAGAGGCCGCACCGAAGTTTGGTCTGGTAGAGAATCCTTGTGAGTCTTTGCATGTTGGTCCTTTCTCTCTTTGATCTAACAGCCATTCTCACATTTATTTCTCTTCACATGCAATTCCATGGTCCATCGCCAAGAGGTATCTTTAATTGATTTCAGTCAATGGTGTCAGAGGCATTTGAACCAGAACAACTCCATCTTGAAGAGAGGCTGGGTAAAATGAGGCTGAGACCTACTAGGCTGCATTCCCAGATGGTTAAGACATTCTAAGTCACTGTATGAGATAGGAGATAGGCACAAGGTATAGGCCATAAGGACCTTGCTGATAAAACAGGTTCCAGTAAAGAAGCTGGCCAAAACCCACCAAAACAAAGATGACAATGAGAGTGACATGTGCTTGTCCTCATTGCTACACTCCCACCAGTGCCATCACAGTTTAGATGCCATGGAAGCATCAGTATGTTCCCCTATAGGATCTAAAAGGGGAGCCCTCAATAACCCACCCTTTGTTTAGAATGTAATCAAGAAATAACCATAAAAATGGGCAACCAGTAACCTTCAGGTTTGCTTTGTCTATGGAGTGGCCATTCTTTTATTTCTTCACTTTCTTAATAAACTTGCTTTCACTTTACTCTGGAATCACCCTGAATTATTTCTTGCACAAGATACAAGAACCCTGTCTTGGGGTCTGGATGGGGACCCTCTTTGTGTAACAATGAGAGGCTATGGTAGAACCTGAAAGGAGAAAGGAGGTTAAAATCCAAGTAATTCAATATCTCTTCTGAGAAATAAACGTAAAATCCTAATCCCCCTAATTAACTGAATGGACCCCCTGTTGGACATGGGGACTCCAGGCTTAAAAACTCAGTTCTCACCCCTGGCTGGATAGGAGGTTGGATTTGCCTCTGCATGCCCTTTTCTTGTTAACCTTTAACCAGAATTATCTCCTAAGTATTAAACTGGAGCCAGCTTTGGAAACAAGAAACAGGACAGGACTTCTTTTTTGGCCCTTAGTTAGTCATCGGAGGTCACCACTAGTCCTCTCTCCCTCTTTACAATTTTGTAATGACAGCTTACTAATTTCACAAGGCATCCTTTTTTAAAACCTGACCATCCTGTCATGGAGGATGCACACTGAGTGTTTTTGTGTGTTCTCTTTCACCTTTTAACATCAGAGGGCTGACAACTTCACCCCCATGTCATGCTATTCCCATCCTGATGTGTGTGTGTGTGTGTGTGTGTGTGAGAGACAGGGTTTGCACCTGCCACCTAGACTTGAATGTAGTGGTGCAATCACAGCTCACTGCAGCCTCTGCCTCCTGGACTCAAGATATGCTCTCATTTCAGCCTCCTGAGTAGCTGGGACTACAGGAATGAGCCATGGCACTCAGCCCACCATTTTTTTTTTTTTTGTCCTCACTGCTACAGTCCCGCCAGTGCCATCACAGTTTAGATGCCATGGAAATATCAGGAAGTTCCCCTATATGATCTACAAAGGAAGCTATCAATAATCTGCCCCTAGTTTAGAATATAATCAAGAAATAACCAGAAACATGGGCAACCAGTAACCTTCAGGTTTGCTTTGTCTATGGAGTAGCCATTCTTTTATTCCTTCACTTTCTTAATAAACTTTCTTAATGAAGAGGAATGAAGCTCAGCTGTGCATGTGCATGTTTCTCCTTTCATAAATATTTATGACTCTTCTTGTAGCTAATTGAATATATATACCCTTAGCCAATCCATTCAGCATAAATTATTATTTTATTATTCTCTCCCTCAATGTTCTCTCGCTCAGGTTTTTCCAGAGGCTATACTTCACAGCCTGTGAGATGACCAATTTGCAGGCTGCAACCCATTATGAGAAATACAGTTCCCCTTTCCCAATTTATGAACCTCATGATTCTGCAGTTGACACATTTCTTCCAGAAGCTCGACCATCAATGGCCTTGATTTCCATGATTGCAAGTCCTGCCAGGTAAGTCCAGCACCTAGACTGTTGGGCTACACTAAGAGAAGTGGCATTGTCTCCCTGGGGTGGAAGTAGAGGGCTAATTTTGTGATAGGCTCAAAGTTTGCTTAGATAATATAACTCAATTTTTCAATATATTCAAGTTACAAAGTTATCCCAATATATAAAACAGAATAGAATTTCAGAATACAGCGTTTTTCACATTAGAATAATTTCTACTTCTTTGTCACATAGCAGTTGCTTTTTTCAGCCTTTTCAATGCCTTTGCAGAAAGCTTTCTCATTGGGATTCTTCCATCAAAAATTAAAATTATAACACATAGTTTATTTTTTGTCAACAAGAAATTTATTGTTCTCCATTACCAAAGTTTGGACATTATCTATGATGGCAGCTAGCATTACTTTAACATAAATAATGATAATATAATACAACTTATGTACAGTAAAAATGCATGCACAAAATGTGCACACTTTGTAAAACACATATAAACAAAAACAAGGCCAAATTTATTTTAAGATTTAATTGGCATTTATTTGCAATTTATGAACTTGTAGCAACCCATTCTCTAAAATACAATATGAGCTCCAGGCCAGGTGTGGTGGCTCACACCTGTAATCCCAGCACTTTGGGAGGCCAAGGCCAGCAGATTCCATGAGTTCAGGAGTTTGATAACAGCCTGGCCAACATAGTGAAACCCTGTCTCTACTAAAATTACAAAAATTAGCTAGGTGTCGTGGTGCAAGTCTGTAATCCCGGCTGCTTGGGAGGCTGAGGCACAAGAATCACTTGAACTCAGGAGGTGGACATTGCACTGAGCTGAGATCATGCCACAGCACTAATGGCTGGGTGACAGAGTGAGACTCTGTCTCAAAACAAAAGAGCTCCCACTAGGCATGACACAACAATGGGTTGTATAAGATGGGAACAAATGAATAGAACAATCTAAAGAAGTAGATTAGTAAATGTCAGGTTACTTCAGGTCATTTTTCTTGTAAGGTTTAAAGCAGAGAGGACATATGCTGGCTTAGGTTACCTGGGCCCTTTCTGATTAGTTGCTGTAACTTACCTGTTCTTAAGCAAAACTAATTGGTTTAAAATCTTCCAGCTTCCTTAAAATTTCACTTTTGTTATGTAGCACTTAGTATGAGTGACTCTATTATAATTTGGTCTGTTAGGACCTGGTATAGGACATAAGTCCAAAACAACTCCCTTCCATAAATTTTATATACTTTAAATGTTGCCTAATTAATTGCAATTCCAGAGTTGCACAGTGAAATTTAACACTATAGAGGAAAACAAATTACAACATAAATGTATGTGATGGTTTTTAATTTACACATATCTTTCACATGCCTTAGGGTTTAAACATGAATGGCATTCAAGTCTTTCATAATAGATTTGTCTATTTCTTTTATGCCTCACATGAGCTTGAAACCTGTTTAAGAGTAGTCATTTTTTTTTTCCTACTGGAAATCCTTTTATTGGAGAGTAGGTAAAATTGTTTTTATTGAGCAGGGAAACTTGACATTCTACCCTTGTTTCAGTAAAGTTTCAGAAAAGTCTGGGCAAGTCTGGAAGTCCATTGTATCCAGTATATGTGGCTACGTAAGAAATTTCCTGGAATTACACATTTTCTTGGAAGAACATTAGGAGCTGGTTCTGAAGATCAAATTACATCAGAAAAAAAAGGTAAATTGTATTGGGTTTAGTGGCTACAGCTGAAATTATTTTCTTACTCTGGCCCCTTCTCAAAAACTTAAGGTAAAAATTAAAGTTACATTATAAAAATCTTGGGAATATATTATGTGTATCAGGCAGAAACTCTCTGCCATGTTCACCAGAATTTAACAGATTACAAGGAGGTTCTTCCTTGGATTTAGTTAGTTTATGTTTGCTTCCCCAAAAGTTACTTATTAACATGACCTTATATCCCTAAGATATGTGATACCATGTAGTCCTATGATACCTGATACCACTTCCAGGTTTTGAAACACAGGCTTTTGTTAGACAACACAATTTTGTTTTTTATTTGACATTTCTCCATATTTCTTTTAGAGCACGATTGTAGATACTTCATTTTACCCTTTCTGAAACTTTCATGTTCTCTATAGATGCCTGAGTGTTCATTTTCTTATTTTTTCCTAAACAGTCTTAACAGGCAGTTGAATCTAATCCTTTGAAATACAATTTAAAACCTGATTGCTTGCTTGTCTAGAAATCTTACAAGCTACACGTACACACCAACACTGATATCTCTCCTTAAACCTACACCTTGAAGATTTCATAAGTTATTATCTTGTGCAGGCAATGATCTCTGACAACTCATCTATTAATATTTGTTTCTGTATCATGTTTTATATTTTTAGAAATAATATGCTCCCAATGATTTTCGCCATTTTTTTCTTTGAAGATGTTTTCTTTCTGTTTTAATTATGTATGTTTTTTTTCTTTTGAGATGTATCTTTAGACATCTTTTCTCTCTTCTTGTTCCACTTCTCTTAAAAAAATTTTTCTGTTTGTTTTGAGACAAGGTCTTGCTCTGTCACTCAGGCTGGAGTGCAGTGGTGTAGTCATAAGTCACTGCAGCTTCAGCCTACCCAGGCTCAATTATCCTCTCACCTCAGCCTGCCAAATAGCTGGGAACGCTGATGCACATTGCCAAAAATACTCCTGGCTAATTTTTGTAATTTTGTAATTTTTGTAGAGATAGGTTATTGCCTTGTGGCCCTGGCTGGTCTTAACTCCTGAAGAGTCCAGTCCACCTTGCCTCCCGAAAATGCTAGAATTGTAGGCATGTAGCAACTGTGCCTGGCCCTCTTACAAAATCTTCCATTGGGCCCCTTCATTCTCTTTATTCTTCTCTTAGTTTTTTGTCTTTTCTGTTTTTCTCTTAATTTAATTTGCTTGGGTAAATAAACAGTTGAGTCTCTTTGGCTCACTTAGTATAGTCTATTTAAGTCATAGGCTTTAAAATTGTGCTTCTTAATTTATTGAAATGAAAAATAAAATAGCATCCACCTACTCTTTTTATGAAGAGTGAAGAAGCTGACATTAATTCAATATTTGAAACTACTTTTAAAGAGTTTTAATATAGTTTTGCCTATGTTTACATTTTTATTTTTCTTTGGGTATAACAGTGAACTCAATTCCTTATGTTGACATGGTATATCATAATTCAGTTTTATAAGAAACCTAGTTGTATTATTTTTATAACCTTAATGGTAACTGACTGTGATACTGGTGCATAATTAACATAAATCAATGTAAGCAACATAGATAACTCAAATCAGGTTTTTAAGAAAACCTAAATTGAGAATAAGAATATTAAGGTAACATTTTTTGGCATTCTAATGACATTGAGGCAAGTCCAATAACAATTTATAAAACAAGGGCGGGGAGGAGCCAAGATACAAGATGGCCAAATAGAAACAGCTCCAGTCTACAGCTCCCAGCGTGAGAGACACAGAAGATGGGTGATTTCTGCATTTCCATCTGAGGTACCGGGTTCATCTCACTAGGGAGTGCCAGACAGAGGGCGCAGGTCAGTGGGTGCAGCGCACCATGCGCCAGACAAAGCAGGGGGAGGCATTGCCTCACTCGGGAAGCGCAAGGGGTCAGGGAGTTCTCTTTCCTAGTCAAAGTAAGGGGTGACAGACGGCACCTGGAAAATTGGGTCACTCCCACCCGAAGACTGTGCTTTTCTGGCAAGCTTAAAAAGTGGCGCACCATAAGATTATATCTCGCACCTGGCTCGGAGGGTCCTACACCCAGGGAGTCTCGCTGATTGCTAGCACAGCAGTCTGAGATCAAACTGCAAGTCGGCAATGAGGCTGGGGGAGGGGCGCCCGCCATTGCCCAGGCTTGCTTAGCTAAACAAAACAGCTAGGAGGCTTGAACTGGGTGGAGCCCACCACAGCTCAAGGAGTCCTGCCTGCCTCTGTAGGCTCCACCTCTCGGGACAGGGCACAGACAAAAAAAAAAAAGACAGCAGTAACCTCTGCAGACTTAAATGTCCCTGTCTGACAGCTTTGAAGAGAGCAGTGGTTCTCCCAGCACGCAGCTGGAGATCTGAGAATGGGCAGACTGGCTCCTCAAGTGGGTCCCTGACCCCTGACCCCCGAGCAGCCTAACTGGGAGGCATCCCCCAGCAGGGGCACACTGACACCTCACACAGTGTCAGTACTCCAACAGACCTGCAGCTGAGGGTCCTGTCTGTTAGAAGGAAAACTAACAAACAGAAAGGACATCCACAGCAAAAACCCATCTGTACATCATCATCATCAAAGACCAAAAGTAGATAAAACCACAAAGATGGGGAAAAAACAGAACAGAAAAACTGGAAACTCTAAAAAGCAGAGCGCCTCTCCTCCTCCAAAGGAACGCAGTTCCTCACCAGCAACGGAACAAAGCTGGATGGAGAATGACTTTGACGAGCTGAGAGAAGAAGGCTTCAGACGATCAAATTACTCTGAGCTACGGGAGGACATTCAAACCAAAGTCAAATAAGTTGAAAACTTTGAAAAAAATTTAGAAGAATGTATAGCTAGAATAACCAATACAGAGAAGTGCTTAAAGGAGCTGACGGAGCTGAAAACCAAGGCTCAAGAACTACGTGAAGAATGCAGAAGCCTCAGGAGCCAATGCAATCAACTGGAAGAAAGGGTATAAGCGTTGGAAGATGAAATGAATGAAATGAAGTGAGAAGGGAAGTTTAGAGAAAAAAGAATACAAAGAAAAGAACAAAGCCTCCAAGATATATAGGACTATGTGAAAAGACCAAATCTACATCTGATTGGTGTACCTGAAAATGACAAGGAGAATGGAACCAAGTTGGAAAACACTCTGCAGGATATTATCCAGGAGAAATTCCCCAATCTAGCAAGGCAGGCCAACATTCAGATTCAGGAAATACAGAGAATGCCACAAAGATACTCCTCGAGAAGAGCAACTCCAAGACACATAATTGTCAGATTCATCAAAGTTGAAATGAAGGAAAAAATGTTAAGGGGAGCCAGAGAGAAAGGTCGGGTTACCCTCAAAGGGAAGCCCATCAGACTGACAGCAGATCTCTCAGCAGAAACTCTACAAGCCAGAAGAGAATGGGGGCCAATATTCAACATTCTTGAAGAAAAGAATTTTCAACCCAGAATTTCATATTCAGCCAAACTAAGCTTCATAAGTGAAGGAGAAATAAAATACTTTACAGACAAGCAAATGCTGAGAGATTTTGTCACCACCAGGCCTGCCCTAAAAGAGCTCCTGAAGGAAGCACTAAACATGGAAAGGAACAACCGGTACCAGCAGCTGCAAAATCATGCCAAAATGTAAAGACCATCGAGACTAGGAAGAAACTGCATCAACTAATGAGAAAAATAACCAGCTAACATCATAACGACAGGATCAAATTCACATACAACAATATTAACTTTACGTGTAAATGGACTAAATGCTCCAATTAAAAGACACAGACTGGCAAATTGTATAAAAAGTCAAGACCCATCAGTGAGCTGTATTCAGGAAACCCATCTAATGTGCAGAGACACACACAGGCTCAAAACAAAAGGATGGAGGAAGATCTACCAAGCAAATGGAAAACAAAAAAAGGCAGCAGGGGTTGCAATCCTAGTCTCTGATAAAACAGACTTTAAACCAACGGAGATCAAAAGAGACAAAGAAGGCCATTACATAATGGTAAAGGGATCAATTCAACAAGAAGAGCTAACTATCCTAAATATATATGCACCCAATACAGGACCACCAAGATTCATAAAGCAAGTCCTGAGTGACCTGCAAAGAGACTTAGACTCCCACACATTAATAATGGGAGACTTTAACACCCCACTGTCAACATTAGACAGATCAACGAGACAGAAAGTCAACAAGAATACCCAGGAATTGAACTCAGCTCTGCACCAAGCGGACCTAATAGACATCTACAGAACTCTCCACCCCAAATCAACAGAATATACATTTTTTTTTAGCACCACACCACACCTATTCCAAAATTGACCACATATTTGGAAGAAAAGCTCTCCTCAGCAAATGTAAAAGAACAGAAATTATAACAAACTATCTCTCAGACCACAGTGCAATCAAACTAGAACTCAGGGTTAAGAATCTCACTCAAAAACTCTCAACTACATGGAAACTGGACAACCTGCTCCTGAATGACTACTGGGTACATAATGAAATGAAGGCAGAAATAAAGATGTTCTTTGAAACCAACGAGAACAAAGACACAACATACCAGGATCTCTGGGACACATTCAAAGCAGTCTGTAGAGGGAAATTTATAGCACTAAATGCCCACAAGAGAAAGCAGGAAAGATCTAAAATTGACACCCTAACATCACAATTAAAAGAGCTAGAAAAGCAAGAGCAAACACATTCAGAGCTAGCAGAAGGCAAGAAATAACTAAGATCAGAGCAGAACTGAAGGAAATGGAGACACAAAAAACCCTTCAAAAAATTAATGAATCCAGGAGCTGGTTTTTTGAAAGGATCAACAAAATTGATAAACCGCTAGCAAGACTAATAAAGAAAAAAAGAGAGAAAAATCAAATAGACACAATAAAAAATGATAAAGGGGATATCACCACCGATCCCAAAGAAATACAAACTACCATCAGAGAATTCTACAAACACCTCTACGCAAAGAAACTAGAAAATCTAGAAGAAATGGATAAATTCCTTGACACATACACTCTCCCAAGACTAAACCAGGAAGAAGTTGAATCTCTGAATAGAGCAATAACAGGAGCTGAAATTGTGGCAGTAATCAATAGCTTACCAACAAAAAGAGTCCAGGACCAGATGGATTCACAGCCGAATTCTACCAGAGGTACAAGGAGGAACTGGTACCATTCCTTCTGAAACTATTCCAATCAATAGAAAAAGAGGGAATCCTCCCTAACTCGTTTTATGAGGCCAGTATCATCCTGATACCAAAGCCTGGCAGAGAGACAACAAAAGAAGAGAATTTTAGACCAATATCTTTGATGAACATTGATGTAAAAATCCTCAATAAAATACTGGCAAACTGAATCCAACAGCACATCAAAAACCTTATCCACCATGATCAAGTGGGCTTCATCCCTGGGATGCAAGACTGGTTCAATGTACACAAATCAATAAATGTAATCCAGCATATAAACACAACCAAAGACAAAAACCACATGATTATCTCAATAGATGCAGAAAAGGCCTTTGACAAATTTCAACAACCCTTCATGCTAAAAAACTCTCAATAAATTTGATATTGTTGGGACCTATCTCAAAATAATAAGAGCTATCTATGACAAAACCACAGCAAATAACCTACTGAATGGGCAAAAACTGGAAGCATTCCCTTTGAACGCTGGCACAAGACAGGGATTCCCTCTCTTACCACTCCTATTCAACATAGTGTTGGAAGTTCTGGCCAGGGCAATTAGGCAGGAGAAGTAAATAAAGGGTATTCAATTAGGAAAAGAGGAAGTCAAATTGTCCCTGTTTTCAGACGACATGATTGTATATATAGAAAACCCCATTGTCTCAACCCAAAATCTCCTTAAGCTGATAAGCAACTTCAGCAAAGTCTCAGGATACAAAATCAATGTGCAAAAATCACAAGCATTCTTATACACCAACAACAGACAAACAGAGAGCCAAATCATGAGTGAACTCCCATTCACAATTGCTTCAAAGAAAATAAAATACCTAGGTATCCAACTTACAAGGGATGTGAAGGATCTCTTCAAAGAGAACTACAAACCACTGCTCAAGAAAATAAAAGAGGATACAAACAAAGGGAAGAACATTCCATGCCTATGGGTAGGAAGAATCAATATCGTGAAAATGGCCACACTGCCCAAGGTAATTTACAGATTCAATGCCATTCCCATCAAGCTACCAATGACTTTCTTCACAGAATTGGAAAAAACTACTTTAAAGTTCATATGGAACCAAAAAAGAGCCCACATCTCCAAGTCAATCCTAAGCCAAAAGAACAAAGCTGGAGGCATCACATTACCTGACTTCAAACTATACTACAAGCCTACAGTAACGAAAACAGCAAGGTACTGGTACCAAAACAGAGATATAGATCAATAGAACAGAACAGAGCCCTCAGAAATAATACCGCATATCTACAACTATCTGATCTTTGACAAACCTCAGAAAAACAAGCAATGGGGAAAGGATTCCCTATTTAATAAATGGTGCTGGGAAAACTGGCTAGCCATATGTAGAAAGCTGAAACTGGATCCCTTCCTTACACCTTATACAAAAATCAATTCAAGGTGGATTAAAGACTTAAACATTAGACCTAAAACTATAAAAACCCTAGAAGAAAATCTAGGCATTACTATTCAGGACATAGGCATGGGCAAGGACTTCATGTCTAAAACACCAAAAGCAATGACAACAAAAGCCAAAATTGACAAATGGGATCGAATTAAACTAAAGAGCTTCTGCACAGCAAAAAAAAAAAACAAAAAAACAAAAAAAAAACTACTAACAGACTGAACAGGCAACCTGCAAAATGGGAGAAAATTTTCACAACCTACTCATCTGACAAACGGCTAATATCCAGAATCTACAATGAACTCAAACAAATTTACAAGAAAAAAACAAACAACCCCATCAAAAAGTGAGCAAAGGACATGAACAGACACTTCTCAAAAGAAGACATTTATGCAGCCAAAAAACGTGTGAAAAAATGGTCACCATCACTGGCCATCAGAGAAATGCAAATCAAAACCACAATGAGATATCATCTCACACCAATTAGAATGGCAGTCATTAAAAAGTCAGGAAACAACAGGTGTTGGAGAGGACGTGGAGAAATAGGAACAATTTTACATTGGTGGTGGGACTGTAAACTAGTTCAAACATTGCGGAAGTCAGTGTGGCGATTCCTAAGGGATCTAGAACTAGAAATACCATTTGACCCAGCCATCCCATTACTGGGTATATACCCAAAGGACTATAAATAATGCTGCTATAAAGACATATGCACACATATGTTTATTGTGGCATTATTCACAATAGCAAAGACTTGGAACCAACCCAAATGTCCAACAATGATGGACTGGATTAAGAAAATGTGGCACATATACACCATGGAATACTACGCAGCCATAAAAAATGATGAGTTAATGTCCTTTGTAGGGACATGGATGAAATTGAAAATCATCATTCTCAGTAAACTATCACCAGAACAAAAAACCAAACACCTCATATTGTTTCTCATAGGTGGGAATTGAACAGTGAGAACACATGGACACAGGAAGGAGAACATCACACTCTGCAGACTGTTATGGGGTTGGGGGAGGGGGGAGGGATAGCACTGGGAGATATACCTAATGCTAGATGACGAGTTAGTGGGTGAAGCACACCAGCATGACACATGTATACATATGTAACTAACCTGCACATTGTGCACATGTACCCTAAAACTTAAAGTATAATGATAATAATAATAAAAACAATTTATAAAACAAAATTATTTCATGTATCTACTTTGTCCAAAGAGTAACTTAGTTGCCAATATTATTTAAACTTTATTTTTTTCCTTAGGGATACTAACCAAATATTTAAACAAATTAAAAGGGTAAAATATTGAAGTACAATTTGCATACCTTTCTTGCAAACTACTAATGAAGACCATTAATTAAAGTAAAATTTGAACCATTTTTCCTCTTAACATGTGGGTTAGATCACAAAGCTAACAAAAAATGATATATAACTGCATGTATTTGACTATAACTCCACATATATATGTAAAACACCATAATTTTGTTTATAAAAATAATATAGTTACTATATATGTGACTATTTAACTATATATAGAGATATAACTACATTTATATATCATAAGGAAGCAAAACAATTACAGCATATGGAATACAATTTCTTTTTCAGAAATTTGAGTTTTTTTGGTTGAAATGTTTATGAGTCATTATTGATTTGTATAAGCCAACCATAATACTTGCTCAGTTAAATTTTAAGAAAACCTATAGTCTAATTCATTATCATTAAGATTATTCAAAGAATAGCATTCTTATTCTGAAAAATATTTCAAAGTAATAACATAGAAACGTTTTGCCTAATTCCAAAGGAAACTAGGGGAACGCGTTTTGATGAAGCAGCAGGAGATGTGGGATTTAGATGCATTGCTGCCTACTTTAAATGGTAATTGATTAAGGAACAAATCCATATACTTGAGGCCCATTATATGCTGGAAGGAATAGGTGCACTAAGAATAAAAGTGCTTTATGATTATGTTATGAAGATGGCATGCCATTCTACATCCAGGACTATTATAATAATGGCATTTGTTTTCATTAGTTTTTGTAAGGGGTTGAATTGGCTTGAGATTTGAGGAATTATTAAGTACTTGTTTTATTGACTACCAGAACCTCTATTTAAAAGAATTATGTATGTAATTTCTAAAGGTGAGTTTCTCTTCATTCATTTCATTGACCTTATTTCAAGAGGCTTGCCATGATCTTCATTTTTAATAACTTAATTGATTCTATTATTCCCTAGGAAGATGTTCCTCACCTTACAATGGGCTTATGTCATGATACATCCATTGTAATAAAAATGTGTATAAGTTGAAAATGCTTTAATACACTTAACCTCCCAAACATGATAGCTTAGCCCAACCTACCTTAAACATTCTCAGAACACTTATATCAGCCTACAGTTGGGTAACATCATCCCAACTCAAAGCCTATGTTATGACACAATGTTGACAAATTCATGTATTTTTATTGAATACTGTACTGAAAGTATAAAACAGAATGGCTGTATAGGTACTTGAAGTATAGTTTCTGACAGAGTAGGAGCATCACCATCTTTCTAAAGTTTCTCATTCTTTCTATAGCCCCTCATTCTAAAATTTACCTTAATCAAAAACTGCCTGAATCCAAAGGGCATCAGCCTAATGGCTAAGGTTAGCATGACCATAAATCACTAATAACATCTCCAGCCATAAAAACATTCCAAACTCCCTCCCCCCGGCCAGAGACATGCTAGCCCCAAGATAAACCCATACTGGCTGGGAAGATACCAGTCCCAAGATAACCTCACCTGTGACCAAAGACATTCCATTCCTGCCATAAAGCTCCTCCCTAACACAGAAACATTCTGTGCTTGGAATAATCCCCCTTACCCTAAAACCAATACATACTCTTAGTCTACAAGAGAAAGTGCTCCTGACCAAAATTGGCCAGAAGCCCCTCTCAGGTTTATTTTCTCCAAAATAAATCTATTTTTAACTGTTGAGCCATATTTTGTATTTCTTTCCTCTTTCTTTAACTCTTACAGTTTCTACTGAATGCATATCCATTTTGCAGAATTGTAAAGGCAAAAAAAGTCTTCAGCCTAGCCATCTTAAGTTGAAGACTGTCTATGTGCTTGTCTAAGAGTATTCATAGAATGTTAGATTGGCTTCCTTTCTGTTATGAGGCCATTTATAGGAATAAAGCTTTCTTAAAATGAATAGCTTCCCCTGGGTTGACGCTACATGAAGACCATCCTTGATATAAAAATTGCTTTTTATAGATCCTGATAATTATGAAGTCGACAGTGAGTAAACATAGACCCTAAAGCTTGGGAGAAGCAACAGGCTCTGAAATGTGTAGGGTTAGATGAAGTGGCTGCATTTTTACCAGTGGCAAATCCATAATGGTCTGCAGCAAACTCACTCCTTGCCTCCTCAGAGAAAAGAATTTGCCTTAGGTGCATAAGGCAGAGGGAGAGTCCAAGGTAAATTTAAGAGTAGGACTGAGTGTTTATTGAAAATATTTAGAGCAGGAGGCAAAGAAAGCAAAGTACACTTGGAAGAAGTCTAAGTGGGTGACTTGAGAGATCTAAATGCCTGGTTCAGCCCTGGACTTGGGGTTGTATACCTTGGCATGGCTTCACGGTTTGTGTTTTTCCTCCCTTGATTTTTCCCTTGGGGTAGGCTGTCATCATGTGCAGTGCCCTGCCAGCACGTGGGAGGGTCCGCGTGCACAGTGTGTCTACTGAAGTTGTGTGCATGCTCAGTTGAGGCATTTTTCCCTAACCAGTCAAATTTTCCTTCAGGAAGATCATATACACGTTAAACTCCTCCACCATTTTGCTTTTTAGTGCACATGCTTGAGCCCTCTTGCCTAGTTCAGAAGACCTTATTGGGAAGCTGCTGATAACCAGCTTCAGGTGTTTTCTCTCTATTGGGAGACTGCCTTTCCTTGGTGCTGGCTGTGACCAATTATTATTTTAGAGAGATAGTTTAACAACCACCTTACCATCACCTAATGGTCACCTGACATTCCCAGCAGGGAAGCGGGGCCTCTCCAGGCTGCTCGTGTCTTCCTAACTGCCTACTCTAACAGCCTGAGTACACTCACATACATGAACTCACAAACAAAAGATTATTTGGCCTGAAACACAAAACAGTAACAACTTGTCAGCCACATATTCTCTAATGCCAAGAGATATCAGAATTCTCAAGGCAAACACACAGTAATGCAAATGCAAACAGAATTCTGTGTTCTTTACTACCTTAAATATCCACATAAAACTACTGATGAAATACACAAAACAAACTAATTTAAAAGTCTTTCTCTACTACTGCCACCAGTGTAGACAGATAATCAGCTATGTGCAAACCAGAATCACATCTAAGAATACACTTGGCCAACAATAAGATTCATGACTTAGAAGCCAACACACTTGCTCACCTTAATTGAAATTTACAGATGATAGTAAGAAGATGACAAGGAAACTCAAGCGGTGGAGGTTTGGGTGAGGAACGATTGAAGGTTACATATTCTGTTGATAACCATGATAGAAACTTTTGTGCGGTAATTGATATTTTAAAATCTCAAAATATAGGCTGTCAAAGAATAACTCAGAGATGTTTAGCTATCTGGCTAGTAATAATTGGGTCACTTATAAATGAAAGAGATGTTAGATGAGTTGTCAGTGGTCAAGAGCAAAATCAGGTTTATAAGGGAAAGGGAAGGCAAATACAGAGTCAGGAACACTTGGTCATGCTGTAGATTTGTAGGAATACTCATTAGCTAGCAGAATGAAAAATGATCAGTCTTGAAAATTTACTTTTTTTTTTTTTGAGATGGAGTCTCACTCTGTTGCTCAGGCTGGAATGCAGTGGTGTGATCTCGGCTCACTACAAGCTCTGCCTCCTGGATTCATGTCATTCTCTTACCTCAGCCTCCTCAGTAGCTGGGACTACAGGTGCCTGCCACCACACCTGGCTAATTTTTTGTACTTTTTTAGTACAGATGGTGTTTCACCATGTTAGCCAGGATGGTCTTGGTCTCCTGACCTTGTGATCCATCTACCTCAGCTTCCCAAAGTGCTGGGATTACAGGTGTGAGCCACCATACTCGGCCAAAATTTCAACTTTGAGGAATGTGGTGAGTCGCTAAAAAAACTCATTTTAATTAAATATGTATATAACTTCCTAAGAGATAATCCTGTGGCACTCATGTCATTACTCTCTATTTGAAGCTTTCCAGAGTCCACAGTTAATACCTGCATTTTACTAATACTTAATACTGGCCTATACAGAATTTATCATAACCAGCACATGGATATCCCTTGAGAATATTGGAATGAAATCATATTAACTGGTAGCTCTTTTTTTTTCTTTTACCACTTATGTCCCACAGTGCTGGATTTTTTTTTTTCAATGCCAATTCTACACATTCTTTCTTTCCTTGTGTGTTATAACAATTAGCTAATTTAAAGCATATACTGTCAGTCTATATACACACTACCTCTTTATGAAAGTTACTATAAAATTTGCAATTAGTTTCATACCTGCCTGGTCAAGATGGTGAAACCCCACCTCTTCTCAAAATACAAAAATTAGCCATGCATTGTGGCAGGCATCGATAGTCCCAGCTATCAGGGAGGCTGAGGTAGAAGAATCACTTGAACCTGGGAGGCAGAGGTTTCACTGAGCCAAGTTTGAGCCACTATGCCCCAGCCTGGGCAACAGAGCAAGACTCCATCTTAAAAAAAAAAAAAAAAAATTGCAATCATTTGGCCTTTTCTCATTCACTGAAGATTTTTAGCATGTTGCTGTCACCACAAAACTTATAATTTTAAATACTCACCTGTAAGAATATAGTAGTGGTGGGGCCTTTGGGAGGTCATGAAGGTAAAGTCTCATGAATCGGATTAGTGCCCTTATAAAAGAAACCCCAGAGAACTCCATTGCCCACTTCCACAATATGAGGACACAGTGAGAAGATGCTGTCTGTGAACAAGGAATTGGGATCTCACAGACATTGAATCTACCAAGTCTGATCTTGGACTTCTAGTTTCCAGACTGAGAGAAATAAATATCTGTCATTTGTAAGTTACCTAGTCCATGGTCTTTTGTTATAGTATCCTAAAAGGACTAAACAAGCTTACTCTGTTTCTTTTGGCCTTTTACCCTTGCAGTCTTTTGTAATGATTGTAATCTCCACATACGTAATCACCTACTAATCTGGCTTCTCAATTCTTTGAACTTCCAAACTTCTAAGATGTTTTTTCTTACACACGAGAACTTCTTACTCTTATTACTTTAACACGGGCATTAGGAATTAATAATACAGACAAAATATTGTTGTTGTTGTTTTTAATTACCAGTTCATGCATCTGCATTTCTGAATATCACTGGATGGATAAGAACCCATCCAGCTAACACTGCTGATGCTATCAGGGCTTCCAATTCAATAATCTCAACTTTTCATTATGACTTACCCCTGAATTACCTCATTTTCCTGTTTACTCAATTTTTCTTTCCTGGTTCAGCTTCGTAATTAATTTTTAAAATCCATTCCACCCCCTTGTTCTATTCTTCAGTTCTGTCCCTCTGCCCAAAGCCCATGACAGTTTGTGAAACCACTTTTACAAAAATTTAATCAGTGAGAAAATTATGACAATGAAAGAGATCCAAGCTAACTCACCCCACTATCTTGCTTTTCCCTTAAATATTCCTGCACTTGTGAGTGCAGCTGACTTTGGAAGACATTTAGGCTTTGTTGTTGTTGTTGTTGTTGTTGTTTGAGACGGAGTCTCGCTCTGTCGCCCAGGCTGGAGTGCAGTGGCGCGATCTCGGCTCACTGCAAGCTCCGCCTCCCGGGTTCACGCCATTCTCCTGCCTCAGCCTCCCGAGTAGCTGGGACTACAGGCGCCCGCTACCACGCCCAGCTAATTTTTTATATTTTTAGTAGAGACGGGGTTTCACCGTGTTAGCCAGGATGGTCTCGATCTCCTGACCACGTGATCCGCCCGCCTCGGCCTCCCAAAGTGCTGGGATTACAGGCGTGAGCCACCGCGCCCGGCTAGGCTTTTGTTTAAATGACAGTGGGCCTTGACTAAGACTCAGTCACTTTTGTAAAGCTATTGGGAAGCCGTCAGGCTGGGAAGATGACAGGAGCTTGAATCCTGCTGAGGTGCAGACCATTGTTCTGGAGGTTGTAAGATATGCAACTTCCTCAATTACTGCTTCAAATAACACTAGTGTAGATTGGTCTTTTGAGAGATATCTCTGCAGGTTTTTCATTTGTGATGCAAATGGCTCCACCCGGACCTGCCAACCCTGCTCTCCTGTGGCTCCACGAAGAAGCAATTCAGCCTGCAGAAGCAACATTTGAGAGACATTACGGCAGAGCAGGAAAGGGCTATACCATTGAAACTGTTTTGGATTAAAGTACAACTCAGCCATTTACCATCTGTGTCATTTTGCCTTAACTACTCTGTATCTGTAGTTATTAATAATTTCTCATGGGTGAAATAAAGATAATGCATTCATTCAATTTTGTTGTACAGATGAATCATGTGCATAGTGTTCTACTGAATACTATCATAATTTACTATTATCATTTTGATTAGCATCATCAGATATAGATTATTGCCTCCTTCTTGAAGGACTTCTTTTTCTTTGCCTTTCTTTCTTACCTCTGGTGATCTGTCAGTGTCGCATTCAAATTTATAATACACCAGTGACTCTCCTTTTGATGACTTCAACATTGACCTCTCACCTGAGTCCCAGGGTCAAATATCTATGGGGCAACTTAACAACTAGATGAGAAACTAGAGACACAGCTGCCCATAGCTGGTAAGCAGAATTGGTTGACAGGGCTGATACAGTTTTGCTGTGTCCCCACCCAAATTTTATCTTGAATTGTAGTTCCCATAACCCTCACATGTTGTGGGAAGTAATTGAATCATGGGGGTGGCTCTTTCCCATGCTCTTTCTGTGATAGTGAATAAATCTCATTAGATCTGACAGTTTTATAAAGGGCAGCTCACCTGCACACTGTCTCTTACCTGGTGCTATGTAAGACATGTGTTTGCTCCTCCTTTGCCTTCCACCATGATTGTGAGCCCTCCTCAGCCATGCAGAACTGTGAGTCCACTAAACCTCTTTGTCTCTATACATTACCTAGTCTTGGTTATGTCTTTATTAGCAGTGTGAAAATGGAATACTACAAATGTAGATTGAAGCATTTGAAGATTGGCATACAAGAAGAGGACAGAGAGATATGGAGGTCCTGAGTAAGCTGGGTTTTTGCAGGTCTGGCTAAGGAATCAGAGTTTCATCTGGGTGTGACTATAGTCATTGGAGGGGTGAAAATAAAAGATGTGGGGGTGCTTTCCTGAGTGCAAGCAAACTGCTTAGGGGTTCTTTTTAACATTCAAATGAAACACAGTAGTGCTTTGGCTGTGTCGAGAACAGAGGTAGCCATACAGAAGTGAGAGAGGAAGTATTTTGGTGGTAGACCTAACAGGAATGGCTGAAAAACTGACCATGGAGTATGACGAGTTTGCTTTGATTTGTGGTAACTGGGTGAAAAACTGGACCCCTTCATGTGATACTGAAGCTTAGGAACATCTAGCATAAACTTTGACATATTCTGTTGAAGATCAATCTATCTGATATCCTAGAGTTGGTTAACTCAGAGCCTTACACATAGTAAATAATTGCTTAAAAAATAAAAGGAATTGAAAGATGTAGGGGAAAGTAAGGAAGGAAAAGAATGAGAATGTAATGGCTAAATTAGGTTATTTATGCAGTTTCCTCTTCTCCCATAGGCTTTTTTACCCAGAATCCTCATCTTTTGAGGTAAAATCCTATGGGGAGGTTTTTTTTGACTTATTTAATTAGGAATATATTTTAAGCCCCAGAAAATAATGGGAGAATTGCGTTCTTTGTACTGTGATTTTGTCCAAATCTTGCTACCATACGGATTTACTTCACAACCGGGGCTTTGGGCTCTTGGCCAATTCTGAATTCCATTTTATTTGGAGTTATATTTTTTCTTTTATGATATTTATTGTTATGGATTTCAGAAAGGATAGCAAAGTAAATATGAGTTTGCTCCTCTAGCTTTCTCTATAGGCTTTAGACTTTATTATTATTATTATTATTATTATACTTTAAGTTTTAGGGTACATGTGCACAATGTGCAGGTTAGTTACATATGTATACATATGCCATGCTGGTGTGCTGCACCCATTAACTCGTCATTTAGCATTAGGTATATCTCTTAAAGCTATCCCTCCCCCCTCCCCCCACCCCACAACAGTCCCCAGAGTGTGATGTTCCCCTTCCTGTGTAGACTTGCAAATACTTAGATGTTCCAGCCTTAAAGGGAAATTTACAGCGTTTTTGGAATGTGAGTCATCTTCACTTCCCATTTCCTTAGCTCAGGTAAGTATGAATAAGACAGTATATTTCAAGTTAAATTTTGAAGCTCATCTGTTACCACACACATAATAGCATAAAATTAAAATGTTCCCTACCTCTTATCTTTTGAACTATCAAGGTTAAATGAATTATTCTATACTTCAATCATTTTACTACCACATTTAGTAACTCTCCCACTGGCCAACCTTGCTTTAAGCAGACATTGTGTTTTGTTATTGGCCTTCATAGAAACATTTTCCCATTAGTAATATCAATGGTTTTACTGTGAAACATTACCAAGTCAAACTTTACTGTGATTAAAATGACCTTAAGAATAACCACAGCATAAAATATTCAACTCAACTCAAAATGTAACCTGAAGATTCTTGAAATTTCATGTCTGTGGCATGCAACTGAAATTATTCTTCTGATATTTTTCTTTTTAACAATTAAGTCTTTACCTTCAAGATTATGAGGATAGATTTTAGATGAATAATTAAATAATATTATATGAATTTCTTAAAGTATTCACATATAATACTTGAAGCACATCATTCTGAGTTACACCTGAGATGAAATACTCCTTCTTGGAGAATAGAATCCATGAAGAAAAATATAGCCAGGATCTAACTCTGAATAAAATTTGTATAAAGGTATTGTAACTTATTAAGAACGTACTGTGTACAAGTCACTGTGCTAAACATTAGAGAAGTTATCTTTAACCTTCACAATATCCATGAAGTTTGGGTAAGAGCTCTATTTCTTAGGATGTTAACCACATGGATTTTACATGTTTTGCTTATAGAGATAAATGAAGAATTCATTCAGTCTGCAAACAATGTATTTGCAAACTACCTTAAATCACCTTTTTTACATAAATGTCTATGACACCCAATGAGAGGTAGTAGCTGCAGGTTGTTTTATTAATATAAATACATTGAAGTACCCTACTCAGGGAGGTGTTTAACCATGACTGATAACAGATTCCTTCCACAGAATTAGATAATGAACAAGAGACACAAAGTAGTTTGGTGCTTCTAAATAAATATGTTTGGTCACTGTTCTTACACATTAGTATTATTTAAAATTATTTTAAAAACCCCTACATAGAATATGTTTCAAAATATTTGATTTTGTCCCCAACTATTACTAAGATAATGGTCATCACAGACGAAAACACCAAACTGTATCTGGTGCTCACTAATTCTGTCCAAGTGTCATTGTTCCGTATGTTGGACCAGCTGTCATACACAAAGCTTAGTTTATAAAGAAGTACATGAGCAAATACATGATGTCTTGCTAACAAATATTGCTGAAATGGGAGAGTTCCATGGACTCCTTCATGGGACTTGTGACAAGAGTGTGAATCGCTTACTTTGCTGCAGTGCTCAAACCCCTTGTAACAGAGCATGCAGGAAAGCCAGTGTCTGGGCTGGGGCAGTGTTTTTGAGCTGTGGCCCCACAGCAGTGTCCATGGGTGTGTTACAATTAATGCTCTTTTAGCAGTTGCTGCCCACAGATGGTTAAATGTTAAACCAGTGCAGTGGAGAGTCAGGATGACAGCCTTTTAAATCTTACCCTCTTGGTACCTGGGTCCTTTTCCAGAATCCAGGAAGAATCACGTCACATGGCCTTGAAACATGATGAATTCAGAAGTTTTATTGAGTGATGGAGGTGGCTGTCAGTGGGATGGGGAGCTGGAAAAAGAATCTTCACCTGGAGTTCAGCCATCTCAGGCAGAACTCCTTTCTGACTATCCCGAGCTGAACACCTCTTAACATTCAGCTGTTTGTTCTCTTTCCTCCTTCTCTGCCACATCACTCTGCTGCTCTGCCTGTGCAGCTTGAGGTTTTTATGGGTACAGAACGGGAGGCATGGTGAGCCAGTGTGGTTTTGGAAAAAGGAACATTCAGGCAGGAAAACAGGATGTAAAGTTCTCATTTAGGGCTGTGGGCCCATTCGTGGGTGGGCCTTTGGTGGGGAACTGCCTACTTCTACACAGTATTTCCCTGCCTCCTGTCCATATCATTGCCAGTTATTGAAAGTTGGCCATATTTAGCTAAGTTATGAGCTTGTGTACTTGGCAGGCACTATCAGGTTTAGAGTAACAAGCTGTGCCACTGACATAAAGAGATATATTAGTTGACTACAATTTTTACTATAGTCAAGTCATGATGAAACTTTTAACAACATGTATGGCTGGTGATAAGGAGAAAATGGGAAAATGGGGCACAAGATAATGACAGAGGCTTGGCAGATTTACCAAATCATTGGGTGTACAAAATTAGGCAGATAGCAGGAGCAACAGTAAGTCTAGTGGTTTTTCATTGGCAGGAGAATAAATAAGATAAAGGAGCTTGTTTGAAGGGCTGCAGATTGCTGAAAATCTGTGTATGGTGATTTTGAGATGCAGTCCAGTAGGCATAGGGGTAATGTGGTTAGGAGTAAAGGGAGCTGAAATTCATGCAGCTCCTAAGGGTTGAGACACCATTGGTATAAGATAGTTTGGGAATCCAGGGCCTTTGAGGTCAGCACCAGGGGAATATAGAGGAGAAGCAGAGAGAGTGTAGAAGACATTGAAAACAACTTTGCAAAAATTATAGCTTAGGAAATTACAACAATGAAAGAGATAAGACCTAACTGACTCCATCTTACTTCTAACATTTAACCATTCCTCGGCATAGGCCAAACTAACCTTGGGGAGGAATTTAGTTTATTTTTTGACTCTGAAACAAAATTGATAATAGCCATTTCCTGAAAAGACCCCTTTCTTGCCTGGGGACAAGTCTGCCTTAGCATAATTAACAAATTAGCTACAAGATTAGAAATTACAGTTAGGGGCCACATGGCCTCTGGATGCAAGAGTCTGAATCTCCCCAAATCACTCCTGGGGATAACAGCACTGTTGTAAAACCTAAAACCAATGCTTGGGATATTTTTCAGACCCTGCACTCAAAGGATTGGCTGACAACACCCATATAGGTAATGTCACTTAACCAGTTCTGTGATCCCACCCAGAAACAGAAGACAGCAAGAAAATCTCACTTTGACCCCCTTTAATTCTATCTCCAACCTGACTAATCAGCATTCTCCCCACATCCCAATACCAAAACCACTAAGTTATCCTTAAAAACTCTGATCCCTGAATGCTATGGGAGACTCATATGAGTGATTATAAAACTTCTGTCTCCCACACAGCCAGGTCTGTGTGAATTACTCTTTCTCAATTGCAATTCCCCTGGTTTGATAAATTGGCTCTGCCTAGGAAGCAGGCAAGGTGAATCCATTGGGTGGTTACAAGATGGCCAGTAGTGTAGGTGTGGGTCAAAAGCAAAGAGCAATGAAAGATGCCACAGAGTAAGAAAAATGAATAGAATTATACAACAATAAGATGATGATGCCTCAGTATGAAAAAATAAAATAAAAGATCATCAGAAGGCACATCCTCAACTAGGAATAATGTCCTCTGCCTATGCTGACTTGAATGTAAACTCAGAAAAAGAAAAGATTCTTTTTAAATGCTCACTGTAGTATCCTGCATTAATGGAATGCTCTTAGAAAGTGCTGCATAATTATTTGTTAAATGCCTGGGAAGTCTAATGAAACAAGTTTTTCCAAGTCTGTTCCAGTATGGAACTATTTTGCAATGATCTCTTGAGCATCTACTAATTTCTGGACAATAATATATCATGATATATGTTGGTATATTCAAAGGTGAGACAAGACCCCACCTTTGAAATTTGACAAAGTAATACAATGTGAGAAAAGAAAAGACAAAGCATAAATTGTAGCTTTTCAAATAAAATAATTTTCTGTATGCACTGAGAAATGCAGAGTTGGGATGCTATGTCATCATATTTATATTATAAATAATGCTAGTGAAAAGCTTTTTTAAAAATTAAGTATAGAACTAAGATAACTAGCAAGAGAATCATTCCTGAGCACTGTAAATAAATACAAAATTCTAATATTGCCCTAATACATATAGTTCTGAAGAATGGGTCATTGGTTTGGATAACTCTCCATCTTATCTTCTTTTAGTATCAAATAATGATTTTTCACAAGTTTCACCATATGCCAGCATAATATTGCACTTATATGTGGACAATTGTGGTAGAAATCACTCTTCAATTTTCTGTAACCACCTTGAAATTCACTAACTCCTCTTATTTCTTTTTGTTAAAACTATTGTAGCAGGTTTGCCAATGCACCATTTTTTTGATTTTCTTCTTTGAAGTAGAACCCAGAGTTCCTTGCCTCAACACCAAGATATATAAGGAGCATGGACTAAATGATGAGGTTAGAGTGAAAGTTTAATGAGCAAAAAGAGAAAACTTTCTGTAACAGAGAAGAATTGCAAAGGACTGTTGCTGTTCTACAGTCAAATACAAGGACTTTTATAAACAGGCTCACAGGGCAAGGTATTTCATTTACATGAGGTTCAAATAACCAGTTAGGACCAGATGTTTCATTTGAATAAGGTGCAAATTCCTAACAGCTCCTCATTGTCCTTTTAATGCTCATGTGGACCCTTAGCCTAAGTTACCCCATGTTGTTTAACTTCCTTTACTGCACATGTGTAAGTGGGTGAAATTTTCCATTACAGACATGCTGAGTTTTGCTTTACTTTTCTTAGGCAAGTTTCAAGCAGTCCCCACCTCTGTCCTTTCCTGTGCATATTTCCTTAACTGAGTACGTCCAAAAAAGAAAAGCAATGTGCTCACTGATGCCTACTGTGTATACATGACCCTTGCTAGTTACACAGGAAGGCTCTTTGTAGTGGACTTTGCCTCCTTAACTAGGCTGCAATCTGATCTTTTAGGCTGTCACTTTGTCAGGAAGAAAGAAATTCTATCAAGGACTTGTCCTAGCTATCTGCCTAACTGGTTCCTTTCTCTCTTTTCTCTCACTACTATCCTAAATGTGGCTTTGCTTTCATTAATGTTTCACATGCTAAAAATGTTATGAGGAATCCCCAGTCCCTCAAAATGCAAAGTCTCAGGGCTAATATTTATGAAGATACAGAAAAATGAACAGCTGCTTACAGTGAAATGAAAGTACTGGGTGAAGTAAATGGTAATAACAGACTTATCATTTGTTCCATTCTTAAACTAACATATTCAGATTTTGTTGAAAATGTAGTAGAAAGAAAGTTGAATTCCAACTTGATTCAAGAATAGTTATTATTACTCAAAGACCTTGGAAGTGTTATTATGTGTTTTAATTAGTTGCAGATTTTTTGGATTGGGAGCAGATAAAATAATTTTGAAGATAGTTAAAAAATCAAAATATTTTCAAGCTACAAAGTCTGGTTCATTTAGGTAGTACATATGCAGAAATTTTGTCTTTTTTTATGGACAAAACAGGGAGTCTTATTAAAGAATTTTTCAGTGGAATGGGGCAGGAGGGAGGCTGATGACTGTACACACTTAAATAAGTTTGATCACCAAGACAGAAATATTTGGCTCATCTGTGGGTGAACTTGAAAGCAGGAGTATTACTTCCACCAAAGCCTTTGTGCTTATGTTCCTGACATCTTCAGAAAACGTTGAGGACATACTTGACAGCTCTTCTTCCTTACCTACAGAGGTTCTCATCTCTGAGAATGAGGCTGTTTAAAGATTCTCAGCAGGTTGCAACTGTTTTGTGCTCAGGGTCTTTAAAATTTATGAAAAGAAGGAATGCAAAAAAGGGTTATGTACACTTGAGTCAAATATATTGTGTTAAGAGGTAATGATTCTATTTTGTTTTCTGAGCTCAGTGCCTGTGGCTCCAAACCCTTTAAACCAAATCTAAGGTTCTTCTCAACTTCAAATAGTCCTCCTTTCTTCAACTTCTTTCTTCTTGGAGATTTCAAAGTTTGGCTCTCCATTTGCTTGGTAAATATTCCTCCATCCCTTTATTTGGAGCCCATGTGTGTCTTTTTATGTGAGATGGGTCTCCTGAATACAGCACACTGATGAGTCTTGACTCTTTATCCAATTTGCCATTCTGTGTCTTTTAATTGGGGCACTTAGCCCATTTACACTTAAGGTTAATATTGTTATGTGTGAATTTGATCCTGTCATTATGATGCTAGCTGCTTATTTTTCCTGTTAGTTCATGCAGTTCCTTCATAGTTTCAATGGTCTTTACAATTTGGTATGTTTTGCAGTGGCTTGTACCAGTTGTTCCTTTCTGTATTTAGTGCTTCTTTGAGGATCTCTTGTAAGGCATGCCTGGTGGTGACAAAATCTCTCAGCGTTTGCTTGTCTGTCAAGGATTTTATTTCTCCTTAGCTTATGAAGCTTAGTTTGGCGGGACATAAAATTCTAGGTTGAAAATTCTTTTCCTTAAGAATGTTGAATATTGGCCCACATTCTCTTCTGGCTTGCAGGGTTTCTGCAGAAAGATCCGCTGTTAGTCTAATGGGCTTCCCTTTGAGGGTAACATGACCTTTCTCTCTGGCTGCCCTTAACATTTTTTCTTTCATTTCAACCTTGGTGAGTCTGACAATTATGTTTCTTGGGATTGCTATTCTCGAGGAGTATCTTTGTGATGTTCTCTGTATTTCCTGAATTTGAATCTTGGCCTGTCTTGCTAGGGTGGGGTAGTGCTCCTGGATAATATCCTGAAGAGTGTTTTCAAACTTGGTTCCATTCTCTCTGTCCCTTTCCCGTACATCAATCAAACATGTGTTTGGTTATTTTACATAGTTCCATATTTCTTGGAGGCTTCATTCATTCTTTTTCATTCTTTTTTCTCTAATCTTGTCTTCACGCTTTTTTTATTAACTTGATCTTCAATCTCTGATATGCATTCTTGCCATTGATTGATGTAGCTATTCATACTTGTGTATGCTTCAGAAAGTTTTTGTGCTGTAGTTTTCAGCTCCATCAGGTCATTTATGTTCTTCTCTAAACTGGTTATTCTATTAGCAATTCCTCTAACCTTTTTTCAAAGTTCTTAGACTCCTTCTATTGGGTTAGAATGTGCTCCTTTAGCTCAGAAGAGTTTGTTATTACACACCTTCTGAAGCCTACTTCTGTCAATTTGTCAAATCCCTTCTGTATCCAGTTTTGTTCCCTTGTGAATGAGGAGTTGTGATCCTTTGAAGGAGAAAAGACAATTGGGTTTTTGGAATCATCAAATTTTTGTGCTGGTTTTTCTTCATCTTCCTGGAGTTATCTAACTTTGATCTTTGGTGTTGGTGACCTTCGAATGTGGTTTCTGTGTGGACATCATTTTGTTGATATTGATGCTATTCCTTTCTGTTTATTAGTTTTCCTTCTAAAGGTCAGGCCCCTCTGCTACAAGTGTGCTTGAGTTTGCTGGAGGTCCATTCCAGACCCTGTTTCCCTGGGTATCACCAGTGGAGGCTACAGAACAGAAAAGATAGCTGTCTGTTTCTTCCTTGGAAGCTTCATCCCTGAGGGGTACCTGCCAGATGCCAACTGGAGCTCTCCTGTATGAGGTGTCTGTTGACCCCTGCTGGGAGGTGTCTCCTAGTCAGGAGGCACAGGGGTCAGTGATCCACTTGAGAGGGGGAGTCTGTCCCTTAGTGGAGTGTGAGCACTGTGCTGGGAGATCTACTGCTCTCTTCAGAGCCAACAGGCAGTGGTATTTCAGTCTGCTGAAGCTGTACCCACATCTGCCCCTTCCCCCAAGTGCTCTGTTTCAGGGAGATGGAGGTTTTAAGTATAAGCTTCTGACTGGGGCTGCTGCCTTTTTTCAGAGATCCCCTTCCAAGAGAGGAGGAATGTAAAGAGGCAGTCTGGCTACAGTGGCTTTGCTGAGCAGGGTTTGCAGTACTAGTCTGTGATAAACTTTAAACCAACAAGGATCAAAAGAGACAAAGAAAGGGATTTCATAATGGTAAAGAGATCCATGCAAAAAGCAGAGCTAACTATCCTAAATACATATGCAGTAGAAATCTGTTCAAAGTATTTTTATCTCTAATTATACTCATGTCATGATGCCAAATAATGTTAATCGTTCTATAGCATCCACTATTTTTCTCTTTCTCTCTCTTTTTTCTTTTTTTCTGGGCACATGGCCCCAAATCTTAAGACTGCATTTTCCTCTATTGTATCTATATAAACCCAAGACATCCATTACTGGTCAAAGGCATGGAAATGAATGCAAAATTTTTAATTTCCAGGTAGTATGTATATCAGTGAACTGCTTGCCTTTGTGTGTGGGGATTTGTCAAATGAGATACAGTTCACTTTCCTCTCTACTAAAATACAAAAATTAACTGAGCATGGTGATGCATGCCTGTAATCCCAGCTACTTGGGAGGCTGAGACAGGGGGATCACTTGAACTTGGGAGGTGGAGGTTGCAGTGAGCTGAGATCATGCCACTGCACTCCAGCCTGGGTGACAGAGAAAAACCCCATCTCAATAATAATAATAATAATAATATGTCTGTCTGAAATAACCTTAGTGGATTATGGATTCCAATGCTCTCTGTTAGTAAAAATTATTAGGAAAGAGGAATGTTCAAAGAAAAGGAAGCAAAAACATTGAATGTAGATTCAGCATTAATTGCTGGGAGTAAGACTTAAATCTAAGTGAGAAGTCTTTGTTGGCAAGTCTTTAGAGATCAAGCTGATGGTGAAAAAACTCATCACTACATACCTGCAGGATGAATGGAGAAGATTATCACGCTAATCCTATGTGAATAGTCATTTGTCATTTCGGGTGACAATATTAGGCACCAATTAATAAAGTGACTAAAGTCAAACAAGTTAGATGGACATGAAGATAATTCACCCAAGAAAACACCATGAGATATTTGAAAGAAGCTTTCTAGAGAAGACAGGGATATTGCAGATACTGTGAACAGATTGTCTATAATTGTCTTATAAAATGTGCCTGTGATTAACAGAGTGTTACTATATCTTACTTAGTATAGGCTATATAAATGTAATTTAAATTTAGATATGCAACTAATTAATTAACTATTATAAACAAAATTAACTCCTTAAAGCTATTAGAATTTAATCTATGTAAGTTACTTGTTCTTGGTTATTTATTTATTTATTGTTTTCAGGGACATGGTCTTGCTGTGCTGCCCAGGCAGGAGTGCAGTGGTGCAATGACAGCTCACTGCAGCCTCCATCTGCTGGGCTCAACCTATCATCCTGCCTTAGCCTCCTGAGTAGCTAAGACTAGAAGATCATGCCACCAGGCCTGCCTAGCTTTTTATTTTTTTTAGAGACAGTCTTGCTTTGTTGCCCAGGCTGGTTTCAAATACCTGACCTCAAGTGATCCTTCAGTCTCAGCTTCCAAGTAGATGGCGTTCTAGCCCTGTGCCACCTGATCTGGCTGCCAGGACTTTTAAAGTAACAACTAGACATTATTTTTCTACTTGTAGGGGAGCAACATTTAACCAGGTAGAGTATCTAAAATACAAGAAAATTCTAGGAAAGCCATATGTATTGATGAATGATATGTGAATCTGCATTTGACTTATAATTTGTATTGTTCTTAAAGTCCTATTTCTCTCAAATGAAGGTATAAAAACATACCTGCAGCATATCTATCTATCTATCTATCTATCTATCTATCTATCTATCTATCTATCTACCTACCTACCTACCTACCTGAGGTAAGTTCTTGCTCTGTTGCTTAGGCTGGAGTACAGTGACTTGACCATGGTTCACAGCAGCCTCAACCTCCTGGGCTCAAGGGATCCTCCCATCTCAGCATCTTGAGTAGCTGGGACCACAAGCATGTACCACCACCATGGCTGGCTAAATTTTTACTTTTTTTGGAGATGAGCTCTGCCATGTTGCCCAAGCTGGTTTCAAACTCCTGGGTTCAAGCAATCAGCCCACCTCAGCCTCCCAAAGTGGAGCCACTATACCAAGCTGCATTACACGTTTTTTAGTATGGAGCAAAAGTATAATCTTTTTTAAAAAGAAATGGAAATGATATAAAGAAACAATTTTAAATGCTACTCATTTTTGACTGCTCTTTCCTAAAGATTATAGGAGCATCATGATTTTATGCTTTATTTAAATGTCTCATAGTTTTAGGTATCTTTTCCTTAATATTTTAGTAGCTCCATAATTTTCGGACCTTAGGAAAAGTGAAATGGGCCCTACAGTATGATTTAGATGATTGGCAGGTATCCATGCTCCAATCCAGATGTATGTCTACCCTCAGCTGCAATCTTGTCTTCCATTTTTGGCTGCTTGAACCCTGAGAAAAGATGAGTGATGTCAATACCTGAGTGATGTTTGTTTTGGTTTCAAGCAACAGAAACACCAATTAAAAGTGACTTGAATAGTGACAACAGAAAGCTGAAATGTTGCAGTACATTCATGATGCTATATCTAAGTTTTATAGACTAAGCAGTTTACAAACAATGGGCATTTATTGCTAATTATTCTAAAGGTTGGCCGTCCAAAATCAAAGTGTGGCATATTTTTGTGTCTGGTGAGGTTCTCCTTCCTGGTTGAGAGACAGCACTGAAGTTCTCTGTGTATCCTCACATCGTGGAAGGGGTGAGGGAGCTCACTGGGCTCCCTTTCATTAGGACACTAATCCCATCCATGAGGACTCCACCCTCACGACCTCCTCACCTCCCAAAGGCCCCACCTCTTAACACCATCACTTTGGAGGTGAAGATTTCAAAATAGGAATTTTTGAGTGGGCACAGGCATTAATTCCAATTGCACCAACTACTTTTAATAATAATGATAACCTTAATAAAAATAATAGCATTCTCAGCATACGTAAAGATCATCTTCACACAATAAGCTCATGGATCCATATTCACAGATGTCTAGTAAAACAATAGGTGTGCGATGGCCTTGAGCTTTCAAGGTTTTTCCATTTCCTTGCTTTGTCATTTTCTTTAATTTACCTGGCTTCATTAATATTTCCATCATACTTGCATTATGTCAGGGAAAAGAACAGACCAAAATGTCCCATATTACACATTTTGTGCTAGTATTTCATTGACCTGAAATGCATGGCTCTTATCTTCCTCAACTATTTACTGGGTGGAGAAATAGAATTATTGTAGCAGATATTGTACATTATCTCCTGCAATGCCCGAGCAAATTTACTTCCCTTTGTCTTCTCACACTACAGGGCAACACCACCAAGGTGCTTGATTTCCCAGCTAACTTTCTAGTGAGGTGCAAAGTCATGTCTGTGCCTCATATCTGGTCAATGAACATAAGCAATAACCTCTTGCAGTGAAAATTCCCATTCAGATTTTCCCGTTTCCTGCTCTGAACGCAGTTGGGATGGCTGGTGGTGGAGTGGGTCTTATGTGAACATGAGGAGAAAAACCATATAAAAATGGTAGACCAGATGATGGATGATGCCTGGGTCCCAGCTTAGAATTACTGCAGAAAATAGAAGCTTTCTACTTCTTCACTTCACACAGTTTTTTTAATCATTTAAATTTGCTAATAATTTACGAAAGATTGTGTTTTATCATATATGTCATCAAGATGTATTTTTACTGGATGTCAGAAGTTATTCCATCTTGTGAAAATGACTTGCTTTGCTTTGTAAATAAAAAAGCTCAAATACATATGTATTTTAAAAATGTTCATATATATGTACACACATATATACATACACACACACACATATTGTATATATAATAGTGTATTATAATGAAGTCCCACAAACATAGTAACTAGCTTCAGCAGTTATCCATAGATGGGCAATCATGAGTCGCACAACTATGGCAGGCCAGGACTCACTAACAGCTGAACATGCAGGGTTCCATTACAACTGTCTCAGCACTGACTGAGTGGTGAAGTTCAATATTAAAAGATGATAGAGCCAATGTCCTCATACAAAGGCTGGAATGTAACAAAAGCTCACCAAGAGTTTTGCCCAGGCCTCTCCTGGGCCTTGAAGCATTACAAGATAATGAAGGAATTCTTAACAGGACCCATTTATGATTAAACAAGTTTTACTGGGGGTCTAGAGGAATGCCCCAAACCTCCATGATTTAGCTGGAGAAAAGAAAAGGGTAATCACTCCAGCACCTAGACCCATTTAGATTAAGTAAATTTACTGAAGCTCTAGAGGGTCTTCAGGACTCAGCCCTTAGTTATAGATTAAAAGAATTAATCACCTATGTCTTTAGATGAATGTACACTTAGACATAGACATATAGCTTGGAAGGTATAGCTCTGGAAAACTGTAATTTTTAGTTGGCCTGGCAATATTTTCCCAGTCTTCTCCCAGTACTCAGTTACAGAAATAAACTTTCTTCTTTTCAAGTTCATCTGCATCTTGTTATTGGGCCATGAGAATAAGCAGCCCAACCCTTGTTTCGGTCTAGGTAAACAATCACCACTTTATATGTTATTTATAAAAGACATAGTATATAACCTCGTTCAAAATAATGTGTTACTTGTCTAAATGCAAGGACTTCTTTTTAACACAACAATAACAGCATAATCGTGCTTTAAAATTTAACAGTGTTTCCTTAATATTATCAAATATTAATATCATCAATTAAGGCTGGGTTCATATATGCTCAATTGCTTCAAATCCATTTTAATTAATTGTTTGAATCTCAAAATAGTAGTACTCCCTTGTCCATGAGAGTTATGTAAAAGACCTTGAGTGGATGCCTGGAAGTTCATATAGCACCTAGTGTGAGTGGTGCAAGGTCAGAGATAGCTAGGTTCATGCATATTTGTGTCTTTCTACAAGTTCAGAATTTTACTGATGCTATTTCAATAATGAAAGCCATGAGCTACATGAAGTTCTGAAGGGGACAATTCTAGTTCTTCCCATTGACTTGGTAGTCAGAATCTTGCGCACACAGGCTCAAGCCACTCCACAAGTCAGTCAATATTGCAAACCATACATAATAGTATACTTAACCAATATATAAATGTTATAGATTAAGCATTCCACAACAAACAAAGCAACATTTAACTTCAGCAGAAAAGGGACACGGTAAAGGGTTAGTCCAGGGAGGGTAACAAGAACAAAAAGAGACCAGGAGGTTCATTGATCTCGCAAGGATGCATCTTTAACATGGGTAGATGCTTTAGTGGCAGACGGTGGATGCTTATTACAAGTGAGGATGGCTATTTTATGCTACTGAAATCCTGCCACAGAGTCCTCAGGTGATGAATGACAATGGAAGAGTGTGCTTGCTTATGTCCTTATCTTCTTGGGTGCAGTCTTTATTGATCTGATAAGACATCTTGTCCCTGTTGGCAAGGTACCCTATGAAATGTAAGATGGAATCTTTTTCTAGGATGAAATCACCTATCTCAAACTAGCTCTATAGAGAACCAAACCCTATATATGGTATTACTTTTCTTTGATAAGTTTTGTTTGATTTTGAGATGGGATCTCACTCTGTTGTCTAGGCTGGAGTGCAGTGGTGTGATCATGGCTCACTGCAGCCTCGTATTCTTGGGCTCAAGTGATCTCCTGCCTTGGTTTCCTGAGTAGCTGAAACTGCAGCACACAGCATCATGCTTGGCTAATTTTTTAAAATTTGTTCTAGAGACAGGGGTCTTGCTATATTGCCTAGGCTGTCCTTGAATTCCTGGGCTCAACGGATACTCCAACTTCAGCCTCTCAATTAGCTGGGACTACAGTTGTGCACCACCATATCCAGCTAATTTTTTTGACTTTTTTTTTTTTTATTGTAGAGAGAAGGTTATGCTATGTTGCCCAGAGTGGTCTTTAACCCCTGTGCTCAAACAATCCTCCTGCTTCAGCATCCCAAAGTGCTGAGATTACAGCCATGAGCCACGGCACTGGGCGATGATAAATTTTAATTCATAAATAAGGCACTTAACAACAAAAACTAATAATAATTTACCTGGTAGTCAATTACAACAATATGTCAGCATCACTACTCTTGTACTTTGGGGCCACTAAGTGACACATAGGTGACTTGAACACAAGTGCTGCAATTCTGTGATAGTTAATGTAATCACTGAGGTGGCTATCAAGTGAGTAATAGAGGGAATGCATAGACACCATGGAGTTGCTGGACATGGCAGGATTCCCAACATGGGAAAGACAGAGTGAAAGCTAGAGATTTCTTCACACCTCTAAGAATAGTGCACTATTTAAAACTGATGAACTATTTATTTCCATTTAATATTTTTGGACCCTGGTTGATATGGTAACTGAAAACCAGAGAAAGAGAAACTGTGGATAAAGGGAGACTTCTCTACAGACAAGTTCCACATGGGGTATTGAGGAATAGTTCCCTCTTTTATATTTTTTTAGGCAGGGTCTCCCTGTCTTGCCCAGGCTGGAGTGCAGAGGCACAACCATGGCTCACTGCAACCCTGATTTGGCCTCCAGCAATCCTCTTGCCTCAGTCTCCTGAGTAGCTGGGACCACAGGTGTGCACCACCACATCTGTCTAAGTTTTAAATTTTTTGTAGAGATGAGGGTCTCACTCTGTGGCTCCGGCCTGTGTGCTGGGCCCAAGTGATCTTCCTTCCTCAGCCTCCCAAGGAAGTGCGGGGATTGCAAGTATGAGCCACTGTACTGGCCTTCCTTCATTTTTCTTTCCATTTGTTTGTTGAAGAAAAGGTGGGGAGGGTCTTATCATTTGTTCTGCATGGTTTCTCACACCTTAATAATGGAATTGTATTCCTGTGGGAAACCAAAATGCTACTTTTACACGCAGCTCCATGGTGGCACATGGCCTGCATTGTTGTATAATATGTACAATTATATCCAAGTTTTAGCCCTTCCCTTCCAAAAGACTTTAGACAGGCAGTTTCTTCCCCCTTGGGAGAAGAAATGATATAATTATTGCAGAAATTTGAAAAAAATCTAACATTGGGTGAATATTACAATTAATATCAGATCATGGAAAAAGCCAAGATTTCTGGACTAAGAAATCATTGGGAGTGGTGATGATTTCTAAACATCCAATTAGAGAAGAATGTCTATTTCCATGAAATGTATCACCAACTCAATACATTGAAAATTCTAAAAAGTAAGATGAATGGTATTCTGAAAATTATTCCTTAAGGGCTGTAAAAATGGCCTTAAGAAAATTGAAACCTCTTTCTTTGTCAAAAGGCAGCTCATTTCAGATGCATTCATGCTAGTTCTGAACTGCTTCCTGGTTCCATAAGCCATATTCCGGAAGCAAGCAGAGGCGGTATTGTGGGTGCACAGAATAGTAGGCAGGATTTGCGGTAATATCAGAAGTAGTAGAGAGCTGCCTTTTCTCAGATATATGAGAAAACAAAATGTAACTACTGTCCTAGGTTCTGGAAAAAAAAGCATTTTGAATAATATTTGAATCAGAGATGCCATAGGCTTAGAGAATTCTGAGTTAAAAAGGTGCATCCACATACATGAGGATTTTTAGGCACTTTGGGCTTTTTTACACAGTGTCAAATCACAGACGACTCATGGCTTTTTGGAAAACTTTCATCTGCCCTTCAAAGAGAGTATTGATGCTAAAAAACAGCACCACATAACCCCTTCCCCTATCCACCCACCTCCCTCCCCACACACAGATAGGATGCTGCAGAGAAATTAGACTTTCCAGCCTTCTCTCCAGATTTCTACAAGAGAAACAATGCCAACCACAGCACTAATAGATTAGGATATTGCTGCTAATACTATTAGTGATAGCAATAGTAATAATAATGGCACCACTAATAACAATAATATTGTTGTCATTAATTATAGTAATACCAAGGACAACTGTTAGAAGACATGTTTAAATTCACTGAGTGGTGCTTAAGTGCCAGGGACTCTGGAAAGTGATTTATGCACACTGTGTCCATCATTATAACCATTACTGTGTTTCTTGTCACAATAGCTGCATAGAGTAGATGGTGGTAATATCTTTGTTCTTACTTGAAATATTTAGAAAGTAAACTCAGAAAGTGAAAGCAGTGTTCTGAGAACCACAGAGATTTGAGCTGGAGAGAAATAAAACTCAGTGATTTTTATCCCTGTGTTCATTAGCCACTTGGGTGAGTATTCAAAAAGTCAGGTTTGAGCTTTTGCATAGTTTCTCCAGGGTGACCTTGTTCCTAAAAAGCAGAAACTCAAGATTCAAAGATTTATCATTAAATATTCCAAGAATATTAATACTCTTAAAGTAAAAGCCATATGCAAAACATATCATCCAATAGTTTCTGCCTTCAGAGAAAACTCTATAGACTTAAGACTTCAATTTCCAAATTTGTGCATTCCTATAAAAACACATAGGTGAGCAATATGTATTAGTTTTTTAAATATAATGAAAACAAACATAGTTATTAGTAGTAAAAACATAAATATATCACATTATGTTGGTGCAGAAGTAGTGTAGAATACTTCTAAAAGTGTTAGGAAACCAAGTTAATAAATGGAATATTATGTGCTGAGTGTGGTGGCTCACACCTGTAATCCCAGCATTTTGGGAGGCCAAGGTGGGCAGATCAACTGAGGTCAGGAGGTTGAGAGCAGCCTGACCAATACGGAGAAATACTGGCTGTACTAAAAATACAAAATTAGCTGGGCATGGTGGTGCATGCCTGTAAAGACTGCTGCACAGGAGGCTGAGGCAAGAGAATCACTTGAATCCAGGAGGTAGAGATTGCAGTGAGCTGAGATCGCACCATTCCATTCCAACCTAGGCAACAAGATCAAAACTTCGTCTCAAAAAATTAATTAATTAATTAAAATAAAATATAAAAATAAATAAATGGAATATTATATGGAAACCCTGAAATTTACTTTTTTCTTTTTAATGATTATTGAAATTTGCATGTAGTTACAGAATTATATTTCATATTGTTCTCTGATTGTATTATTTTATTGTATTGATGTGCCATACTAAAATCTAAATATGACATATAGTAATTGACTTTTATAATGCTTGGAATTGTACAGAATTAATGCAACTTCTACTTTTATTTGGTATTTTTTTAAGACAGGGTCTGGCTCTGTTACCCAGGCTGGAGTGCAGTGGTGCCATCTCCACTCACTGCAACCTCTGCTTCCTGGGCTCAAGAGATCCTCTCATCTCAGCATCTCTAGTAGCCTGGGACCACAGATGCCTGCCACCAGGTCCAGCTAATTTTTTTTTTTTTTTTTGGTAGAGACAGAATCTCACTATGTTGTCCAGGCTGGTCTCAAACATCTAGGTTCAAGTGATTCACTGGCCTTGGGTTCCAAAAAGTATTGGGATTACAGTTGTGAGCCACCACATCTTTCCTACAATTAATGCAACTTGTAACTGATGGTACTTACTGAGCAATAAGAACATTTACTATGAATCATGACAGGAATAAATATGTATCCTATCTATTTTTAAGATTTTCAGAAAATACACTTGTAACATTTTCTGTCAACAAATATTTAATTTTCCTGACTCCTAAACTGTGTCTGCACAATTATTATTATCATTATTTTTGATGAAAAATCTAGCTTCTAGAGGAGTGAGCTCAGTTATGGGTGTGTTTTGTTTCCTATGGTAATTTATTCATATGCATGTTTTAATGTTTATTGGTTTATTTTCAGAAAGAAAACTGAATTAATATAAAAGCCTGTTTTCCTATATAACATATATTTTTGACCTTATTTTATTAATTTTCTTTGAAGCCATTTTTATATTTTTGTTTCTAAAATCCTCAGAAAATATTTTATTTTATTCTTTTTGATCAAGCAACATTTTTGAACCTATAATTTTCCTCCAAGTACATTTGCAATGACATATCTGAAATTTGTCTTATCCTATTCTAATATTATATTGTTTTCTTTCTCAAAATAGCAGGCTGCACTTATTTTTTTGCTCCAGTAGGTTTTTCTCCGTAGTTCCTATGTGAGTTTAAAAAAATTCCCTTTTAATTCCTTTTGAGCTCTATCATATTATGGTCAGAAAATATAATCTATACAAATTCTACCCCACAGCCTTTACTATAAGTATTTCATTGGCATTGAAAAATAACATAAATTTTTAGTTTTATAATGTAGTTATAGTTTATATATGAGGAGGTATATATTATATACAGATATATATGGACATCTATTTTTATTTTCAAATTTGAGTAATTTAAAAATGTTATGTTTATTTTTATACACATACGTTTTAAATTCACATCTGATAGTCTTGCTTTGCAATTAGTGAGATGACTGCATTTACATTTCCTTGTTAAGGTCCATTTTGGTCTTGATTCTGCCATGTTTTATTTTGTTTTTGTTCTGTTCAATGGGCTTTGCTTTTTTGTTTGACAAATTTTGTTGTATGGGCTGATGCTCTCCCAAATGCCTCATCTCCCTTTCTATGATAGCACAGCATCTGTCTAGTTAGTTGTCTGACTTGTAATTAGTTAAAGTTAATCATTTTATTTTGAAATAATGGTGGATTCTCATGCGGTTGTAAGAATTGTGCCCTCACAAGTGTCCTGGGGGGGCTTGCTTTTTCCCTTCTGCTATGATAGGACTGAAAAGGCAACTGTCCATGACCCAGAAGGGTGCCCTCTCCATAACCTAATTAACTGTGCTGGTGCCTTGACCTTGGCCTTCCAGCTTCCAAAACTGTGAGAAAGAAATTTATTTTGTGTGTAAGCTACGTGGTTGTTGATTGTATTAGTCTGCTGTCATGATGTTATAAATTACCAGAGACTGGGTAATTTATAAAGGAAAGAGTTTTAATGGACTCACAGTTCCACATGGCTGGGTAGGTGTCACAATCATCGTGAAAGTCAAATGAGGAGCAAAGTCATGTCTTACATGGTGGCAGGCAAGAGGATCTGGTCAGGAGAACTCCCATTTATAAAATCATCAGATTTCATGAGATATATTCACTACCACAAGAACAGTATGGGGAAAACCACCTGCATCATTCAATTATTTCCACCTGGGCTCACCCTTGACACATGGGGATTATTACTATTCAAGCTGAGATTTGGGTGTGGACACAGCCATACCATGTCTGTGATCATTAGTTACAGCAGCCTGAATTGACTAAGACAATTAGGATTAGAATATTGATGCTGATACCATCAAGATATAGAACCTTTCCATGACCGCAAGAACCCACTATGTCCCCATTTGTAGACAATCTGTCACCCTTCTACACCCATCACTACTTAACTCCTGATAATCTTTCAACTGTCATCCATGTCTATAATTTGTCATTTTAATAATTTTATATAAATGAATTCTTATAGTCTGTCACCTTTGGTTACTGACATTTTCCACCTAGAAAATTCTTTTCAACTCATCCAGGTTTTGTGTAGAACAATACTTCATTCTTGGCTAGGCATGGTGGCTCACATCTGTAATCTGGCACTTTGGTAGGCCAAGGAGAGAGGATCACTTGAGTCCAGGAGTTTCAGACCAGGACCAGGATCTCACACAGACAAAAAAAGTTCATTCCTTTAATTAATGAGCAGTATTCAATGGCATAAATGTACCAGTTTATGGATCCCTTTACCCACTGAAGTGCATCTGGAAGTTTGTACTGTTTTGCTATTTTATTTTATAATTTTTTTTTATTTGGACTGAGTCTCTTATGCACCCTCACAAAGAGAGTCTCTTATCATTAATTTATATGATGTTTGTATTATATATTACATACTTATGATACATGTTATGCATTTATCCTGTGTTCTTTTACTATCATACCTATGAAACAGAATCTATCATTTTCTCCATGTGAGAGACAAGGGCACTATAAGATGTTAATTCCTACTCTTCTAAAATTTTATTTTTCATTCTCTAGAAATTTTGTTCAACACAATTATAGAAATGATGTTTTCTTCAGGTGTTAGAACATTATATTGTATGCCTGAATATTCAGGTTCTCTTCTTTTCATTTCCAGCCACTTTATTACCCAACTTTTTTGTTGTTGTTGTTAAGATTGCTTTAAAACATTTCCAACATGAAAAACAGGAAAGATAAAAAATGAAGAGGAAAATAACTCAGTCTGTGATTGAATTATTAAGTTCAAATATCAACAAGGGCCAGATAAATGCAAATACAGAAATAGAAAGAGAGAGAGAGAGAGAGAGAGAGTGACTGAGATTTGGTTTGGTACTATGATACTTTATTTTGGTTTTCACATAAGAGGCTGAAGTCAATCAGACCACTTACTATAATGTGTAATTTCCTGTTTCTTTTTTTATTGTGATAAAATATATAAACATGAAATAGATAACTTTAACCACTTTTACATATCCAATTCCATGGCAATAAATGCATTCCTGTTTTGTACAGCCATTGCCATCCTCCATCTCCAAAACTTTTAAATCATACCAAGCTCTGTACCCAGAAACGGCAATTCTGCATTAACCTCTTGCCCAGCCCGTGGCAACCACAATTCTACTTTCTCTCTATGTAAAGTCAGATACTCCAAGTACCTCATAGAAGTGGAATTATATAAAATTAGTTCTTTTGTGAAAGGCTCATTTCACTAAGCATGTTTTCCAGGTTCATCCATGTAGTATTATGTGTCACAATTTCTTTCATTTTAAAAGCTGAATAGGACTGTATTTTATGTACTGATATGGTTTGGCTGTTCCCCCAACCCCCATCTCACCTAGAATTATAATAATCTCTACATATCAAGGGTGGGGCCAGGTAGAGATAATAGAATCATGGGGGAAGTTTCTCCCATACTGTTCTCGTGGTAGTGAATAAGTCTCATGAGATCTGATGGTTTATAAATGGGAGTTCCCCTCCACAAGCTCTCTCTTGCCTGCTGCCATGTAAGTCTTGACTTTGCTCCTACTTGCCTTCCACCATGATTGTAAAGCCTCACCAGCTAGATGAAACTGATTTCATCAAGCCTCTTTCCTTTATAAATTAACCAGTCTTGGTATGTGTTTATTAGCAGCATGAGAACAAAATAATACATATACATACTACATTTGTTTGTCCATTTATCTGCTAATGCCCATGGGTTAATTCCATCTCCTGGCAATTGTGAGTAATGCTGCTGTGGACATTGGTATCGATATATATTTTGGGACTCCACTTTCAGTTTTGTGGGTATATACTGTCAGGGTTCAGAAATTGAAAGCCCCAAATACGATACCTTGGCATACTGAGTGTTTTGAGGTGAAAGAAATTGAAAAAAACACAAAAAGCAAGAAGGTTACTCTGTGAATGTCTCCCTCTTTCTCTCCCTGAAAATAAGGCACAAGACTTTTATTTCACAGGGTGCTGTCCCCTTGCTAGAGGCCAAGAGGAATCTGAATATGAAGGTCTTGTTAAAGTTACCCTAACACTAACCTTAACCTTCCTTACCATTAGATCATATTCATTTGTCCTCCAATTATACTTCATGATTACTCTTTATAAACATACAGTTTATCCTGGGTCTTCAGATCTTATTTCTGAAGGTTCTCATATCTATAAGCTTATGTTAAATAAATGTATATGCTTTTCTCTTCTTAATCTGTCATTTGTCATAGGAGTTTCAACCATGAAACTTCCGATGCGTAAAAAGCAGATCTTGCTTTTACTCCCCTTAAATACATGTAAGAGGAATTGCAGGGTTCCATGGTTATTCTATTGTTAACTTTTTGAGGATCTTCTTTCAGGAAGAAAAATGTATCTTTTTTTTCTACCCATCACAGGTTTATGGCTGAGGACCTAAAACTGCCTTTGCAAAAATGATAACAGACAATTATGACAGTGAGAGATCTGACCTAACCAAATCCATCTTGCCTCTAAACTCCAAGCTGTCCTTGTTCATTCCCAGGCATAGGCTGAACTCACCGTGGGAGACATTTAGTTTACAGTTTAACTGTGAAACAAAGACAATAAAAGCTCTTTTCCCAAACAAACCTCTTTGCTGCCTGGGGACTAGACTGCCTTTGCAGGAGTAACAAAGTAGCCAAAAGAATAGAATTTATAACTTAAGAGTTATGCAGCTAGAGGCTACAAGATTTTTTTTTTTTTTTGAGATGGAGTCTGGCTCTGTCCAACAGGCTGCTTTATGTGCTATGAAATGCACAATGTTAAGTGTACAATTTGATGAGTTTTGATAAATGCTTACTCTCAAATAACCAACATTTTATTTAAAATGTAGAACATTTCCATGACTTCAGAAAGTTACCTTAAGGTTGAAAGAGTTAAAGAAAGAGTTAAAGAAAGAGGATTACAGGAGTGAGCTATCTGAGATTACTCCTGTAATCTCAGCACTTTGGGAGGCCAACGGAGGCAGATCCTGAGGTCAGGAATTTGAAACCATCCAGGCTAATATGGTGAAACTCTATCTCTACTAAAAATACAAAAAAATTGCTGGGCATGGTGGCAGTTGCCTGTAGTCCCAGCTACTTGGGAGGCTGAGGGTGCCAGAAGTGGATGCAGGGGGATGAGGATAAGAGTTTTGGAGAAAGGAGAGATTCAGGGAGGGTTTTTATTAAGAAGAAGGATTTCACAAGGGGTACAAGATAACAGAAGGAGGGTTGGGATTTAAGGCAAAAGTAGAAGAAAGCCTGAATATAGAGAGTGTCTTGCTGCTTATCATTTCTGGTTATGAAATTGTCAAGATTCCTGAGAATTTTAAAGTTAAAGGTGCAATTTTCAGGCTATTGGCTGTCACTATCTAAGCTGTATTGGGGCCAGTCTGTGTTGCAATAAAAATCTAAACATGTAAGCCAAGTTTGGTGAGGGGGTGAAGGAGACAGCCCAGTGGAGAGGATATAGGGGTATGGGATTGTTTGCCACCTGTGTGAGCTGGTTAGAAGAAACTGAGGGTGTCTGTTTTTGTTCTAGGCATCCCCAGACAAAAGACAGAGACCCAGAACACTCTTTCTAAAGAGAATGGCAAGTAGAGAAAAAACTGAATGTCCCGAGGATTTCTTCTACCTTAGTTGCACTGGTCCTCTTGGGTCCAGATTTGGTGGGTTCTTGGTCTTGCTGACTTCAAGAATGAAGCTGCAGACTCTTGCAGTGAGTGTTACAGTTCTTATAGATGGTGTGTCCAGAGCTTGTTCCTTCTGATGTTCAGATGTATCCAGAGTTTTTTCCTTCTGTTGGGTTCATAGTCTTGCTTACTTCAGGAGTGAAGCTGCATACCTTTACAGTTAGTGCTGCAGGTCATAATGGTGGCATGTCCAGAGTTGTTTGTTCCTCCTGGTGGGTTTGTGGTCTCACTGACTTCAGGAGTGAAGCTGCAGACCTTCTCACTGTTACAGCCCATAAAGGTGGCGTTGACCCAAATAGAGAGCAGCAGCAAGATTTATTGCGAAGGGTGAAAGAACAAAGCTTCCACAACATGGAAGGGGAACTGAGCAGGTTGCTGCTACTGGCGCTAGTGGCCTGCTTTTATTCCCTTATTTGGCCACACCCACATCCTGCTGATTGGTCCATTTTACAGAGTGCTGATTGGTCCATTTTAAAGGGTGCTGATTGGTCCATTTTTACCAAGCGCTGATTGGTGCATTTACAAACCTTTAGCTGGACACAGAGTGCTGATTAGTGCATTTACAATCCTTTAGCTAGACTGAAAATTTCTCCAAGTCCTCTACCCAATTAGCTAGACACAGAACACTGATTGGTGCATTTATAAGACTTTAGCTAGACACAGAGTGTTAATTGGTGCATTTATAATCCTTTAGCCACACATAAAAGTTCTCCAAGTCCCTACCCAAACCAGAAACCCAAGCAGCTTCACCTCTCAATCCCCCCTCTAAACAGGACATCCCAACTGCTATTTGGAATTTGGCTGATGACGGCTTTAGCTCATTCATGCTGGATAGTTTTGAAGAAGGGGCCCTGCAGTTGTAGTGTCCTCCAGAGGGGAACTCTTTAGGCCAGTGGAAGGGCTAGTGGGTCAGTCCAGGGGTCCTCAGTAGAAGTTGTTAGTTGAACTCATTTGGGGTTCCATTTGTAAGATCATCTGAAGCTTGATGGCCTTGATTCTATAGGAAACAAATTTGACAAGAAGGTTAAACATACAGGGCCCAGAGACAAGTAACAGCAACATGGGTGCCACAGAACCTAGAAAGGGGAGAAGCCATGTTGCCCAATTCCAGAGGTTGGTATAACAGTTTGAAAGGCTTTGTCTGATTTCAGAAGCCTTTTCCTGTAAATGCCAGATGACATCTCGTACTATCCCTTACTGGTTAGTGTAAAAACAATAGTCTTCCCCTAAGAAGGTGCAGAGTCCTCCTTTCTCAGCAGTGAGGAGGTCTAGGCCTCAGCGGTTTTGGAGAGTCACTGCTGACAAAGAGTCTATTTGGGATTGTTCAGTAAGGATAGATTTTGTTATTTCTCGCAAACCATCTGAGAAATCCTTTGAGAGTGTGTGGTAATAGGTTAATGAAGTAGATAGATTGGCTATTCTGGTTTCTGTAGCAGTAGCCATTCCTAACACTGTAAGTAGGGGTATTAGACATATGGTTCTGCATTGACAGACTTGAGTTTTGAGGGGTACAGAGAAGGCCTGATTTCCTGGAGCAATGTTAATGTTGGGACTTGGAAAGACTAAGGTGCAGATCCCAGTTCAGTTAGTGGGAAGACCGATATAGGTCGACATTCCACATAATATACCTTGGCTCAGTAGATGGAACTGGTTGTGTATGTTAAAAAGGTGTGTGAGTTTGTTGTTTTCATTTTCCCATACTCCTTGATTACTTGCCAAAGTAGCTCTGGTGAGTGGCTGGAAATGGCGTGGGGAGAAAACTGAGTGGTTCCCTGAGTTCTGTTTTCACATTGGAGAAAAATCCATTCTGTATCTACCAGGAACCATTCAAGAGAGTGATTGAAAAGGGGGATGAGAAGGCATTCACTAGTGGTGGGGGCACTTCTGCAGGGGGCCCAGGGGTGAATGGTCATGCAGTGAGTATGTTTGCCCTACAAAACCTGGACTGTTTGTTAAGCAGGGAGGAGGTGCTGATTTTGGGGGACCCTGAGAAGCAGAGAAGCCAACTGAGTGGAGCTGTTTGGGTGACTCAGAAGTTACTACGATCAGTTAGGGCTTGAAGTTGTAGGGTGTAATGACACTGATGGGGTAGTAGGCGCCCCAGGGGCAGGCCTGATAACAAGTTGCATTGGATGCATAAATGGGCTTGGAAAGTTAAGATGGTATTCGCAGTTACAGGGCCATGTATGGGCTTTTCATTGCTTGTGTAATAGGTGAAGTTGGAAATGTAAGAATGTAAACATTGGATTGCACATCCTGTTAGGACATTGTTGGTCCTATCAGAGATGGGGAAGTCGGCTACTGATTGCATATTTAGAAGTTGGAAATGGTCTTTTCCTTCATAATGAGGGTGGTGGGTTAAGTTAATAAAAACCCAGTTTTTTGCAGGAATGGGAGTGGCAACATAAGCAGAGGTTGATAGAGAGATACAAAACCAACAGTCATTTGCCAGGGAAGGATTGGACTGCTTTAAGAGACAATGGGTGAAGTAGAGGTAATTTGGAGCTAGTGGAAGGGGAAGGGTGATTGTATGAGGTATCCAAGGAAGCAGGAGGGTTAGATAGGCAAACAGTAAATAGGAAGGTAAAGAAGGTGCTCCAGAAGATGAGATCATTTTATCTAGGCTGAGTTAAAGGTAGGTGTAAATTGCTGTCAGAAGGAAGATAGAAAGAAGGTTGATGTGACTACGATTTTCATCCCAGCAGGAGCTACAGTATTTAGTCCTATCACAAAGAGTATAGTTAGTATGCTGCTTAATAATATAATATAATGAAATAGTAAAAGGATTCTTTTAAAGGGTTGAGGAGAAGTGTTAAAGATTATGTAGGTTTTCACTTATCTTTTTTAAGGATGGAGGGGTTTTTCTTCAGGATCAGTGGTAGAAGCCTTTTTAGTCTGAGATATTTCCATCTGAAATAGGAGATGCAAGTTCTGCAATGGTTCTCAGGTGTATCGAGGCTGGTCTGGCTGATCTTGGGACTCCTGATCTGACGGTCCTGCAGGTTCCTCAGGGCATGTCCAAAGTCTAACTTGGGTGTGGTGAATCCAAGGTTCCACTCCTGTCACCTTAACTGCAGTTGGGGTAGAGAAGATTACCGAGTATGGTCCTTCCCACAAAGAGTCCATAGATGGGGAGGTATAGGGGAGAGATTTGACCAACACTAGATCTCCTGGCTGAAACAACTCTGTTCCCTTTTTCCTGTGACATCCCTCAGGCAGGTTTTTTAGGTTTTGTTGATATTTTGCCAAATAAGTTATATCTTTGACCAAGTTGGCCCTTTACTGATCAAGTAGGAGGTCATTTGTGAGAAAAGGTCATCCATACAGCATTTCATATGGACTGAGCCCCATTTTGTGAGGACAATTTCAGATTCTCAGCAAGGACATGGGCAAAAGAATAGGCCATGGGAGATGAGTTTCTAGTGTGAGTTTCCTTAAGTGCCTCTTGAGTGTTTCATTTGCCTTCTTGACCTTCCCTGAGGATCGCGGCCTCCAGGTGCAGTGAAGGTGCTATTATTGTATCTGCAACGCCATAGAAATTCCCTGAGTTATCTTGGCTTTAAAAGCCAGACAATTGTTGCTATGTAAGCTTTGGGGAAGCCCAAATCTAGGAATTGTTTCATGAATTAGGACATTAGTCACTTCCTGAGCCTTCTCTCTCTTTCAGGGGAAAGCTTCTATCCAATTTGTAAAAGCATAAACACAGATCAACAAGTATTGAAATCCCTTTAATAGGCATATGGGTGAAGTCTAACTGCCAGTCCTCTCCAGGTTAGTGACCTATTCTTTGTTCCCCCAAGGGGCCTTATGATGAACCAAGGGATTATTCCTTTGGCACACCTCACAGGCTTTGACTACCTGTCGGGTGGTCCCAAGGATATTTGGCTTGTAAATAGGGATTTGGCTATTTGATGAGTGTTTTCAATACCCACGTGAAAAGTTTGGTGGACGGTTTTAAGTATTTTCCACTGGCTGGTTTCGGCTATAAGTACCTTTCCTTCTTCTGTCATTAACCACCCTGAGGGGAGAAAACTATGCCCCCATGAAAGTCCCCATTCTGTTTCAGTAGGGGAATACAGAGGCTTAATCTCTTGGACAGGTTGTTCCATACCAAGGGTCCTTCCATAGGTTTTTCTAATGGGATGTTCCACCTGGCAGAAATTTTGGCTTCAGCATCTGCCTGACAGTTTTCTTCTGCCTTTTCTCCTTCACTTCTCTGATGGCTTTGACAGTGTAAGACTGCCACCTCCTTGGGGTTTTGCAGTGCATGCAATAACTCCATAATTTCCTTGTGGTATTTAGTGCTGGTTCCCCCAGAGGTTATGAACTCCATTTCTTTCCATACTGAAGCATGGGCCTGTAGGATTAGATAAGCATACTTGCTATCTGTTTACACACTTATTCTTTTTCCCTTTCCCAGTTCTGGGGCTTGGGTAAATACCACTAGTTCTGCTAACTGGACACTGGCCCTGGGGGATATCACTAATTATGGCATAACCTGCCCTTCACATCCCATTCTCCACAAATGAACTTCCATTGGCATATATGTTAAGGTCAGGATTAGCTAAGGGGACTTCTAAGAGATCACCTCTTGTGCCATAAGTCTGAACTATAATTTTTTGGCAGTCATGCCCAATTGGGTCCCTATCCTCAGGGAGAAAACAGTCAGGGTTTACGGCCAAGAACTTTCATATTTGAAGCACCAGTCCCTCAAAGAGCAGTGCCTCGTATTTAAGTAGGCAGTTGTCTGATAGCCATAAACTTCCTTTGGCACCTAGTATGCCATTTACATCATGAGTAGTCCAGACAGTGAGATCCTTTCCTATATTATTTTCATAGCCTCTGACACTAAGGCAGCCATTGCAGCAACTACCTGTAAGCAGTGAGGCCAGTTTTTTGCTACTACACCAGTTTCCTTACAACCGCATGCCACTGGTTGTGCGGTTGACCCATGAGTATGAGTAATGACTCCAAAGCTATCCCTGCTCTCTCTGTGATGTACAAAGAGAAGTTTTGTCCTGTGGGAAGGCTTAAAGCTGGAGCTTGTACTAGGGCCTGCTTTAAGGTTTTGAATGCTGTTTCTACCTCTGGTTCCCATTCTACTAGATGAGTATTTGCCCTCTGGCTCTCCTTGATTAGTGTATAGAGGGGCCTGGCTATCTTGCTGTATCTAGGGATCCATATTTGGCAAAAGCCATTGATTCCAAGGAACCCCTGCAACTGTTTTAATGTCTTAGGGCAAAGATAAGCCAATATAGGTTGTATTCATTCTTTTCTGAGGGCTCTGGTTCCTCTGGCTAAGATGAGGCCTAGATATTTAACCTGCTGTAGGCAAAGCTGGGCCTTCGACCTAGACACCTTGTACCCTTGTTAGCTAGAAAGTTCAAGAGATCTAGAGTAGCCTGCTGGCATGAGGCTTCTGAACTGGTAGCCAAAAGTAAAACATCCACATACTGAAAGACCAGAGTGCCTGAACTTGAGAAGTGGCATAGATCTTGGGCCAGTGCCTGACCAAACAGGTGAGGACTATCACTAAACCCTTGGCGCAAGACCGTCCACATAAGTTGGGACATGTGGTCTCTGGGATCCTCAAAGGCAAAGAGAAACTGGGAGTAAGAGTACAGGGGAATACAGAAGAAGGCATCCTTGAGGTCCAGAACAGTGAACCATTCTGCTTCCTCTGGTATTTGAGAGAGCAGGGTATAGGGGTTTTGTACAACTGGATATAGAGGAATTACTGCCTCATTCATGAGTCTAAGATCTTGCACTATTCTCCGCTGACCATTTTGGTTTTGTACTCCAATAATTGGGTGTTGCAGGGACTGCTGAACTTCCTTACTAAGCCTTGAGCTTTTAAATGTTTAACAATATCCTGGAATCCTTTATGAGCTTCAGGCTTTAAGGGATATTGCCTTTGATAAGGAAAAGTGGTGGGATCTTTTAGCCTGATTTGGACTGAGTGGGCATTTTTGCCCTTCCAAATTGTCCTTCCAATGCTCAGACTTCAGGGTTGATTCCCTCCCTAAGTAGGGGACAACAAATGGGTAACTTGTTCCCCATATTCATGTAGATAATAAGTCTAGCTTTGGCCAATATATTTCTCCCTAAAAAGGGTGTGGGACTTTCATGCATAACAAGAAAGGCCTGTGAAAAGGGCAAAGTCTCCCAATTAAAACTGAAGAGATGGGAGAAATACCTGGTTACAGGCTGTCCCAGGATTCCTCAGATGGTAACCGACCTTGAAGACAGTCATCTAGGACAGGAGATTAATACCGAGAAGGCCATGCCAGTGTCTAGGAGGAAGTCAATTTCCTGGCCCTCAATGGATAAACGTACCTGGAGCTCAGTGACAGTGATGTCATGAGCTGGTGCTTGCTCTGGGCACCCTAAATCCTGTTGTTGGATCATCTGGTTGGGGGCCTCTGACCCAGACAGCCTTTGTCCTCTGGGCAGTGCACCTTCCAGTGATTGCCTTGGCATAGTGGGCATGGACAAGGGGTAGCTTTTTTCTCATTGGACAATCTTTTTCAAAGTGTCCTTGTAAACCACATTGGTAAAAAGCCCTACTGGGTAATTGGCCTGCTCCATTTTCTGTCCTCTCTGAACCACCAAGGTTTGTTTGTGTTAGGGCCATGACTAAAGCTGCAGACTTTCTCTGATCTCACTTTCCCTTTTGGGCCTTTTCCTCTTGGTCTCTATTACAGAATACTGAGGTTGCCAGGTTTAATAATGCCTCCAGATTTCATTCAGGGCCCAGGGCTTGCTTTTGGGGATTTCTCCTGATATCTGCAGCTGATTGGGTAATAAACTTATCTTTTAGAATCAATTGACCCTCGAGTGATTCAGGTGACGAGGGAGTATATTTTCTTAAGGCCTCCCATAGCCACTCATGGAAGGCAGGATTTTCTTCCTTTCCCTGAGTTATGGTGAACATCATTGATTACTTCATGGGCTATTTCCTAATTCTCCTTAGTCTCCTAGAACACAGGTGAACAGATGTTTATGACTCCAGTCCCCATGATCTAAGTCAAGGTCTCAGTGGGGATTCATACTGGGGATGGCTTGCTGACTGGTAGGGAATTCATCCCTTTTTTTGGCCGTCATTGTATCATTTACTTGACTAAGATGCCAGGTATCTCTGAACTATTGGGCTGCAGCTAAAGCCACATTCTTTTCATTAAAGTCCAGGGTTTTATCTAACAATAACATGACATCTCTCCAAGTGAGATTGACGGTTTGCCCTAGACCCTATAGGACATCTGTGTAACTTTCAGAATCATCTGAAAATTTCACCAGGTCTGCCTTAATCTGCTTTAAATCAGAGAAGGGGAAGGGGACATGTACTTGAGTTGGGCCAAATTTGCCTCCCCCTACAGCTTGAAGGGGACATAACTGATAGCCTGGGAGGTTTTGTGGTCCTTTGGAGATTTCTTTGCTTATTTCCTTCTGGGCAGGGGAGATTAGAGGAGGATTGTCATTAATAGGAAGGGGAGCTATAGGGAGGCTAGGATATGAGCGTAAGCTGAAAGGTCCTCCTGTGGGATGTAAATTGCAAACATTGCATAGTTGTGTATTTTCTTTCAATGAAAAGAAAGCTTGGACATAAGGTATTTCACTCCATTTGCCTTCCCTCTTATAGAAAAGGTCAAGTTGCAGGATAATATTATAATTTATACTTCCCTCAGGTGGCCATTTTTACCCATCAGAGAGAGAATATTGGGGCCAGGCCATAGCACAGAAAAAAAATGAGCCACCTCTTTTTCAGGGTTTGTGGATCAAATTGGTGCCAGTGGCTTAGGATGCATTTCAAGGGTGAGCCTGTTGATGCTTGAGTGTTTCCTATCTGAAAGATAAAAACAACTGTGGCTTTGGTTTGTTTGTTTCTCCCCCTGCCCAAGAACCTGTGACAATCCATGGACCTGCTGATTGGAATAGTTGTGCTCACTGACACAGCAGCAGTAACACCTTTTCCCCAAGAACCTGCAACAGTCCCTGGACCCTGCTGATAAGAATAGTTGCACTCACTGATGCAGCGGCAGAAACACTAGTTTTGCTCCTAGACCACAAGGAGGACCCAGGAAGGTCATATTTAGTGGCTCTTACTGATCCATTCTCCAAAACCTGCAACTTGCCTGTCCTCCTAGACCACAAAGAGGACCAATACAAATCGGATTTAGTGGCCCTTAGTGACACGTCCTCAAAAAGCTGCTAGAGTCCTAGGCACTCTCCTGTTAGTATTGGGATCTTACCCATGTCCTGTAAAGATATTATGCCCCCAAAATGAAGTGGAGGGCCATACCCTGAGGGAGGGAAAGGATCTCCAGAGTTGGAAGAGTGACACCTTTTGTCCTCATTTACATGAATAGGAAGGATACAATTTCTGAGGCTACCCATATCCTAGTTTCAAGAATAGCTTTTGTTAGCCCTGCTTGCCAGAGGAGGAATTCTAAAATTCCAGATAGTCCCTCCTGTGATGGAGCTTTGAGCAAAAATTATATCTTTCTGATTGGTGAGCCCAGGTGCATAAAGAAGGTAACAGAGTCCTGGAGTTTATACTAGAAATCATTCTTATAGGAGAACGTAGAAAAGACCAGAGACAAGGAGTGTTTTTTTAGAAGCAGGACTAGATTCAGAGAAGAGAGGCGAGAGGACATTTGCCTGGCAGGCATTAGGATGCAGGAGTCAAGGGTCAGGATAGATAAGATAGATGGGTGAGACTCGCTTGGGCAACATGACTTTGAGAGTTCCACTCATGGTCACAGGGTCAACCAACTTGTTGGGACCCTGGAGCTGAATGGCTTTCCTCTCTGTTGACCCTCAGCTCAGCCCGGAAGTACAGCACAAGCAGAAGCTGGTTCCAGGTAAACCAACACTCCCAACTCCAAAGAGTCGGGGGTTGTTAGAGATACCTTTCCCAGAAAACCTGACACCCATGTCTTTAGTGTGGTGGCCATGCTAGTCACTTTTAACTGGCCGACAGGTGCCACTATTTAGCCCCTGAATTCTAAGGAAATATAGGACAGACTAGCAAGCAAAAGGGGTCCGATGGTACTCACCAATTGGCAATAGACAATAGTCTCACCGCTTAGCAATGGGTGATGGCTCCTTCTTGGTTGCCAAAATGTGTTTGGAATTGGTGGGTTCTTGGTCTCGCTGACTTCAAGAATGAAGCGGTGGACACTCGCGGTGAGTGTTACTGTTCTTAAAGATGGTGTGTCCAGAGTTTGTTCCTTCTGATGTTCAGATGTGGCTGGAGTTTCTTCCTTCTGGTGGCTTTGTAGTCTCACTGACTTCAGGAGTGAAGCCACAGACCTTTGCAGTGAGTGTTACAGTTCATAAAGGCAGGGCGTCCAGAGTTGTTCATTCCTTCTGGTGGGTCTGCCATCTCACTGACTTCAAGAGTGAAGCTGAAGACCTTCACGGTGAGTGTTACAGCTCATAAAGTCAGCACGGACCCCAAGAGTCAGCAGCAGCAAGATTTATTGTGAAGAGTGAAAGAACAAAGCTTCCAAAGCATGAAAGGGGACCCGAGCCAGTTGCCGCTGCTGACTTGGGTGGCCTGCTTTTATTCCCTTAATTTGCCCAATCCACATCCTGCTGATTGGTCCATTTAACAGAGAGCTTTTCATCCATTTTACAGAGTGCTGATTGGTCCATTTTTACCGAGTGCCAATTGATGCATTTACAAACTTTTAGATAGACACAAAGCACTGATTGGTACATTTACAATCCTTTAGCTAGACAGAAAAGTTCTCCAAGTCCCTACCCAACCCAGAAGCCCAGCTGGCTTCACCTCTCACTCTGAGGACCTGGTTGGCAGACCTGACTTTTCAGGGTACTGCGAGAAAATGAGGATAGGGCAGATCTTACCAGTTGGCTCAATTAGTGTCAGATGTTGGATGTTCCAGCTGGAATTGCCAAAAGGCCCCTTGGTCTAGAGATTTATGAGAAAGAGAGAGAGAGATAAAAAAGAGAGAGAGAAGCAAGGATTAGGGAGAAGGAGGGAAGAGAGTGAAAGCCATTGAAGGTGGCCAGAGGTGGGTTCCTGAGGCTTGAGGTTTGTGAGAACCCACTGGGGAGCAGCCCCAGCCTGAGCCTCACAGTCCCCTTCAGGTTACTTGTCCTCCTCATTCAAATTGCAGAAAAGTGAAGTGAGAGACAAGATTGGATCAGTGGCCAGAGACTTTCAGGATCCAGCAAGATGAGTAGCTGCTGTCCACTGCTTCCTGGGTTCCAAGAGAGCCTCTGGCCCCAACACCCATCCTTGGCTTTGGCACCAAATGTATCAGTTAAAGGAAGAGGAAAGAAACACAAAAAGTGGATCCACAATCAAAGACAAGTTTATTCTGGAGAAATTAACCTGAGAGGGGTTTCTGGTAGATTTTGTTCAGAGGTGCTGTCCCCCACAGAGTGAGTATAGGTATGTTTTAGGGTGAGCAGGCTTATCAAGATCTTTAAGTGTTTCTGGGTGGGGGAGAAGTTTATGGCAGGGTTGGCATGTCTCTGGTTAGAGAGGAGGTTATCTTAGGGTTGGTCTGTCTCTAGTTGGGAAAGTGTTTATCTTATGGCAGGAATGTTTCTGGTCAGAGATGTCATTTGTGGTTTATGGCCATGCTGACCTTAGTCATTATGCTGATGCCCTTTGGATTTAGGCTGGTTTTGATCAAGGGAAACTTTAGAATGGTTGTGATTGGCCAATATGGTGATGCTCCTGCTCTGTTAATGACTACTCCCAGTCTATCTCCACCATCAAATATAGGCAGCAAGTTTTCTCATTTCCATCAACATGATTAGATTTTTTGCGTTGAAGTTCAAATGCATCCAATATGGCCATATCTCCCTCTCTATATTGTTCAATACATCAGTGATTTGCTCCTTTTCAGCGCTGAGTAATATTTTATTGTATGAGTATACCCCCATTCTTCTGTTGATGGCATTTGCATTATTTACAGTCTTTGCTTATTAGTAATAAAGATTTTATGAATATTCTTGCTGAAGTCTTTTTGTGGACATAAAAATATTATTTCTCTTAGGTCAATATTAAGCATAGAAGTATAAATTATAGGGTCAGTATGTGTGGTTTTATAAGAAAATGCTGGTGTTCATTGGCAATGTGGGGAAGTACAAATCTATTCAACTAGTATTTTTTTTTTTAATTTCAGTCCTTACAGTTGGTGGGAAGTTATGTTTTCATGGTTTTATTTTGTATATTCTGATGACTAATCATGTTGAGCAGCTTTTTATGGCATTTATTGGCCAATTCTATATTTTCTTTAGTCATGTCTAAAATATTTGCTCATTTTTCAGTGGATATCTTTTCTTTTTTATTGATGTTTTAGTTTTTATATATTCTCGATTGAAGTCCTTGATCATAAACATATATTGCCAATGTTTACCTCTCAGTCTTTGGCTTATTTTTATTGTTTATTAACAGTGTGCTTTCATAAGTAAATAATTTACCATTCACAAAGTCTAATATGTCTTTTTTTCTTCTATGTTTAATTATTGCTCTATCCTTTCTAAGAGGTGCCTGCTTTGGGGTAGCAATTTTATTGTCTGACTACATAGAATTTGAATAAACAATCTGTAAATAACCTTTCAAGGATGATGGTATATTCTAAATAAGAAAATTATAGAATAAGAAAGTTTGCCCATTATGAAGACATGTGGAACCCAACAATATAGCATCAAACCATACCAAGTATGACAGACAAAGCTTCGGTAAAAATTTTGTCTATGAGGAATTTAAGTTTAGAAATTGAAGAGATCAAACTGTCAAATAATAAATGTGTTCACCTTGCCTGCTGCCTAGACAGAGCTGATGCTTCAAGACAGGGGAATTGCAATGGAGAAATGGTATTTTATTTACAACAGCCTTCATGGGAGACTGGTGTTTTATTATTACTGAAGTCATTCTCCTGGAGCATTCAGGGATCAGAGTTTTAAAGATAATCTGGTGAGTAGGGGCTTGGAAAGTAGGGAGTGACCTGATTGGTCAGGTTGGAGATAGAATAAAACAGGTTTGAAGTGAGGTTTTCTTGCTGTTTTCTCTCCCTGGGTGGGATGGCAGAACTGGGTGAGCCAGATTACCAGTCTGGGTGATGTCAGTTAATCCATCCCGTTCAGGGTCTGAAAATAACTCAAGCACTGATCTTAGGTTTTACTGCAGTGATATTATCCTCAAGAACAATTTGGGGTAGGTTCAGACTCTTCCAGAGACTGCATGACTCCTACAGTGTCGTTTCCAATTTTTTACCTATTTTGTTAGTCCTCCAAAACAGACTGGTCCCCAGACAAGAATGGGGTATTTTTGGGAAAGGGCTATTATCAATTTTGTTTCAGAGTCAAACCATGAACCAAATTCCTTCCTAAAGTTAGTTCAGCCTATGTCCCAGAATGAACAAGGACAGCTTAAAGGTTAGAAGCAAGAAGGAGTTGGTTAGTTATGATTTATTTTAGTGTCATAATTTCCTCAGTTATAATTTTGCAAAGTTGGTTTCAGAAGTAGAGATGTTACATTTGAACAATACAATTAATAAAAATGTGTCATAAGCTATACACTGAACTTTACATCCACAAATAATCTTTTCATTTTAAGATGTACATTTTAGAAAATTTAACCATGTTGTAGGCATAAAAGAAGTGTCAACATTTTCCAAAGAATCAGAATTGTATAACCTATGTTCTCTAGCCTTAAATAAAAATGTAAAGTAACATAATAAATAAGACTAAATGTAATAAATTCAGCCAGGCAACTGCTTTGTTTTTGCCATCTTAGGCTCAACTAACCAAGGTGATTCTTTGCCTGCAAAATTGAGCATTTGGGTTAGTTTCATCTAACACTTACAGGAACAAGAAATGCTGGGTTAGTAATGAAATGAGTTGATCAAACGCTCCAGGGCAGATCTGACAGTAGAACATGTTCAGGGAAAATTGCAGAGTATGCTTCCTCCTGTTTATTTATTTTGAGATGGAGTCTTGCTCTGTTACCCAGACTAGATAGAGTGCATTGGCACTAATTCAGCTCACTGCAACCTCTGCCACCAGGGTTCAAGCAATTCTCCTGTTTCAACTTCCCCAGTAGCTTGGACTACAGGCACATGCCACCACGCCTGGCTAAATTTTTTGTATTCCTACTAGAGACAGTGTACCACCATGGCCAGTCTGGTCTCAATCTCCTGACCTCAGGTGATCCCCCCTGCCTTGGCCTCCCAAAGTACTGGGATTACAGGCATCAGCCATGACACCCTCCTTGCAGAGCATGTTTCAGTGCACCAAGAGAGAAACAAAACAAAATGAAACAAAACATTGTAACATTTTCACTGAAGGCTGTTGGGTTTGTAATGCAGTAAGATGGCTTGTCTCTGTTAACCAAGGTTTACATTAAACAACAATTATTTTCAGTATTTATAGATGTGTTTAGAGCAAAACTTTTAAATTTTCTTTTCAAAAGATAGTGCTTTATCTAAAAATATAACATTATTATGTACTACTTAGAGTTGTGAATTTGATTAAGTATACTTTTCTCCCTCTCAGCCTGTTCGAATTTTAAAAATCTTTGTTTTCAGCATGTCTGAGCCATTGTGCTAATAAGACTTTACCCACCAAGAATCCATTTGCAATCATTTATTGCCACACCTGAGTCCATCTACAGTCCTGAAAACTGAAGCGAGAACTTATGCTTTCCATGTAGACAAATGAAAATTCCTCCAAAGATTAAATAAAAGATAAATTACATTTAAATCACAGGAGTATAGACAAAGTTCTTCATTTAACTGTCAGAGAAAAGGACAATCATTTCTATTGCTGGTCTGTACTGGCCTTTCCCTTAATTTTAAATGTTAACAGTGTCATTCACATTTATCTTCTTTTGCATCTCTTAAAGCAGTTTTCTGTTCTTTTACAGACAAATATGACAGGCCAGAGTGTAGTTAACAATTCTAAGATTCCTGGAAAAATATTTCTAGGTCTTTGTTCTGTCAACTCAGTGAAGAGATTGAGCTTCCACAGTGTGGACAAAGTCAGGTCTCTACTTGAATGGGGCAAAAGCTACTGAAAAAGAAAATAGAAAAAAGTTTTACATAAATTAAAATGTTCATATTAAATAGACATAAATTATTCTGGAAAAGGCATTAAATGTCAATTCATCTCTTCAGTTTTCTTCCAGATGATGATCTTAGCATTAAAGTATTCAAAATTTTCTCTTTTTGTTTCTAATTCAAATGACAGTTGTTTGGAGTTAAAAGGCTGTTCTGAAGGTTTTGTTGTGTTTGCTGCACACAATAGCTACAGAACCACTGGTATGCCTTCTAGGTGCTACATCATTGTTCATTTACTGGGCATGCAAGAAGTACAGAGCCTAGTAAGTTCCAGAGGCTGGCACCAATACTGGAGGGGCAACAATAGTCATCCCATGGCACCAACTCTGTGTGACTTCAAGTCTCATGGGAAAACAGCTGAAAGGGTTCCAGAGAAATAGTGTGCATGCATGCACACACTCATATACACTCTGTGGGATCATAGAACAGAAAAATATAGCTCTTGGAAGTGAATTAAATAACGCTCAATATAAACTCCAAGGATTATGGTTGTAATAATCTACATGAGTTCTGATAAGAACGTTTTATACATGTGTGGATTTTATATATTATATATAATTTTATATATTATATATAATTGTATATTATATTATATATAAAATATGTGTATATACATATATACACACGTAAACTATATATTTAAATACAAAAACATTTATATTATATATGTATATATGATATGTATATTATAGATTAAAATTGAATATCACATCGGTCTGGTTTAGAGTCAGACAGATCTGGTGTGCAATTATTTTTCCTGCATGTGAGCTGTGTAATTTTAGGCAGTTTATTTAACCTTTGTAACTTTCCTTCTGTACCTAGAAAATAGAGGTATCAAATGTGCTAGGGTATGCATGTGTCTCCCCAAATTCACATCTTGAAAAAAATTGTGAAGAATTGTGGTTAACATCAAAATTAAGCACACACCCCCAGCCCTGCCCAACCATTTGCATCAACTTCCTCCTGTATGCCAAAGCAAATGACTGGAAGCTGGGGTGAGACATGCCTCATTATACCCTGCTCCCTTTTCCTTTTTTTCAGGAAAAGCTGACCAGCATTTAACATCAACAGAAACCTTAAGTCTGATAAGAAACATTTACAGTCTATTCTCTCTGGGGCCTTGCTACCTGGAGGTCTCATTTGTATGATGAAACGTTATTCTCCATGACCTCTTATTCAAACCTAGATATTCCTTTTTATTGATAATAAAATTTTAAATCTATCTATAACCTGGAAAGCCCCCTACCAACTTTGAGTTGTCCCACATTTCTGAACAAAATGAATGTATATCTTAAATGTATTTGACTGATATCTCAAGTCCCCCTAAAATGTATAAAACCAAGCTGTATATTCTCAGGGCATCCTGAGGGCTATGTCATGGGACATGGTCAGTCATATTTGGCTCAGAATAAATCTCTTCAAATATTTTACAGAGTTTGACTCTTTTCATCAACAATTTTAATCCATATAATGTTAGAAAAATGAATCTAAGATGTACTCTTTGTTTTATGCATACATATAAATATAAATATACAATCATGTACCATATAATGATATTTTAGTAACAATAGACTGTATAGATAATTGTGATCCCATAAGGTTATAACACCATGTTTTCAATGTATCTTTTCTTGGTTTAGGTATGTTTAGTTACACAAATACTTACCATTGTGTTACAGTTGCCTACAATATTCAGTACGGTAAAATGCTGTGAAGGTTTGCAGGCTAGGAGCAGTAGTAGGCTGTACCATACAGCCTGAGTGAGTAGTAACTACACCTTTTAGGTTTGTGAAAGGCATTATGAGGTGCACAATGATGAAATCTAATGACCCATTTCTCAGAATGTATTCCCATCATTAAGTCAATGATGACTACATATACATATATAATTACTGCATACATATATATTTACTTACACAGCATATATTTATACCATATATAGTAATTGTCTATATATATGCATACTTATATATATACTTATATATTTATATGAATTACAAACAGCATGTTTTAGATGCAGTTGTATTACATTATATGGATTAAAACTGTTGTAATATATATCACAAGTCTTAATATATGTTTTATATAATATATAAAACATACTGCATATGATAGACCAGAAGCATTGCCATCTTGGACAAGTGCCATCATTCTAAAGTTCACCTTGATCAAAAACCATCTAAATCCAGAGGGCAACAGCCTGATGGCTAAGGTCAGCATGACCATAAATCACAAATGACATCTCCAACCAGAAACATTCCAAACCCACCTGACCAGAGATATGCCAGCCCTGAGATAACCTCCCCTCTGGCTGGAGACATTCCAACCCTGCCATAAACGTCTCCTGCAGTGGGTTTTCAAAACCTTCAGGTCTTGGGAATCCACCTCTGACCACCTGCAATGAGTATTTCATTCATCCTTCCTTCTCTCTTTCCTTGTGTGGCAACAGTCTAAAAGGAACTTTGCTGATTCCAACTAGAACATCCAATATCAGACACTAATGCAGCTGACTGGTAAGATCTGCCCTCCTCTGGTTTTCTTATGGTACCCAGGAAACTAAGGTCTGCCATCCCAGTCCTCAGAGGACCAGTGCTTCTAAGCTAGAAGAAATCTTGAGGATGTCCAGTTTCATCTCAGCTTGAACATCCTCTTTGGGAAGAGGATTCTGGGTCTCTGTCCTTTCTCTGGGGATGTCTAGATAAAAAACTGACAGCCTCGTTTTCTCCTTACCAGCCCACAAGGGTGTCAAATGTTCTCTCCACTGGGCTGTTTCCTTCACAGCCTCACCAAACGTGTCTTATGGGAAAAATGAAGCCAAAGCATTTGGTTTTTTTATTGCACCATGGCCTGGCCCCGGTAAAGATTAGTTAATGACAGCCAATGGCCTGAAAATGGCACCTTTAAGTTTCAGATTCTCAGGAAACTTGACAACTTCATAACCAGAAATGACAAATGACAAGAGGTTCTCTATATTCAGGATTTCTTCTACCTTAAATCCCAACCCACCCTGTGTCAAGCTTGCACCCTTCATGAAATCCTTCTTCTTAATGAAAACCCTCTCCAGGTCTCTCTTTCCTCCAAATCTCCTTTTGACTCTGCAGATGAACCCCCTCCGTATTCTCCTCCCCCTGCATCCACTCCTTACCTGTCCAAACTCTCCGCCTCACTGACCCCTCTTGCCCTCAAGCCTTCCAGCCCAAACTGCCACTCTCCCTCTTCTCTGCCATTGCCCATTCAAATACTACCAGTCAAACCACCTTGTCCATTCTCCCTCTCAGGGAAATGTCTGGCTGCAGGCATTGCTCATTTTCTTGTGCCTTTCTCCATGTCTGATTTGTCACAGAGTGTACAGCATCTGTGATCTTTCTCTGAAAATCCCTCTAATTATCACAGGGAATTCCTGCACATAACCCAATCTTTTAACTTAACTTGGCATGATATTTACATAATTCTAACCTCCACTCTCACCCCTAATGAAAAAGAGCACTCAGCTTCATTAAAATTGATATTGAAGCTATGAGTATATTCAAAAACTTTTATGTTTTCCTCTTCATAAATCTTGTTTTCCTGGAAAAGGTTAATTCTCAGTGAACTGAATTAGTTTTCTCCACTCTGTCTTGCCACTCTTGGTGCAAGCATGAAAAACCCTAAAATGACTTATCCTGGCCTGGGACTCCTTGAGGAAACAGAAAAGGCACCACAAATCCCATTATGGAAAAAACCTCTGTTTTCCTTATGGAATCCCTGGAATTAGAATTGAGTAAGTACCTCCCAAAATCTGTCTCTGTTTTCCAGCTATGCTTGTTTATTAGGCCCTGAAAGCTGCTGAAAGCTGTTTTCCTAGGCCTGTTCTTAAAGGGCCTCACCCAAAGGCCAGTAATCCAATTGGGAAATTAGAACAAAAAATACATATATATATACATATACATATACATATACATATACATATACATATACATATATATATACACACACACATATATACATATATACATAATCTTCGCTTGTATAATTTTTAAATAAATTAAACATTAATATTGGTTTAATGAAGGTAGCTACATCTTGAACTATTTAGTAAATTACCATAACTTCTAATCTTGTGGCCTTAAAACAGTCTATTCCACAGACCTGAAGGTAGTTTGTTCTGGGAAAGGACTGTTATCATGTTTGTTTCAAAGCTAAACTATAAACGGTGCTAAATACAGTATAGTTGAGGCGTGTCAGAGATTGTCTATTAAAGTCATTAAAAATTTTATAAAAGGGAATTTATCCAAGAAGTGTGGTACAATTTAAAAGTGATTAGGCCTCTAAAATGGTAATTCCTAGCTTTACAGCTTGCATGTTTTCAGTGAGGTAAAAATCTAGGACACATAGAGTTAAATGCTGGAAGAAGACCTTATCTGCCCTTCTATCTAGGTCCTAGTCTCTCCACCTAGTGCATAATTAAATTAAAACCCCAAACTTACCAACTAATTAAAGGTTGCTAAAAGTTAACACTGTAACATGTATTTAATACTATTGAGAAACACACTTTGCATATACTTTTAGTAGAAAGATGATAAGAAGGCATGCAAATGTGGATTTTTACCAAGATTAAAAGATTAAAGAACTGTTTTAAGTTAAACAACATAAAAATGAAGGTTTAAGCAATTTTGGAAGGTTAATTCTAAAGGAAATTCTGTGTAAACACATTGGCTAAAGTTGCGGGGTATCATCCAGTTTTTCTGTAAATTAAGCATTAAAATAGAAGCACAAAGGGTTTTTCTTAAAGCACTAATGTGCTCTTTGACAAAAATTATAAAGGGTTAATTTAAATGGGTCTACAAAAGTCCTACCTATTGTCAAACATGAAAATTGGGTAAATGTGTCTACAAGGTTTTATTACAAATTGAGTTTAACATTAATAGCACACTAATATAAAGTTTGGCTTATTTGGTATAAAATCATACAGGAAGCATTGTCAAATATAAAATGGTGTTTGGATTTCTTTGGGCTATATTTGTATAAATACATTATTGATGTGTGTTCCAAAGTTGTAAGACACTGCTGTATTTCTGATATATCTTTGTGTACATTATCAGCAATAATTATAATTGCTATGGTAAAGTTATTGTGTGCCACAAAGGCAACAGATATCCTTGTCAATTGTAAATTTAATTTTGACTACCCTAATACTTTTTGTCATCCATGAACAATTGTTGTCTTATTTTGGTTCTCTTTTGAAGGTGGTTTCATAATCAGCTATAAAGCTCTAAAAAGTGCTCTTTAATACAGATTTCTCATAAGTTTGCATATTATAACATTGGAATCAAGGAAAAACATTCAGGACTCTTGAAGAGCTAAAATGTTCATTAATATCAGGCAGGATACAAATTAACCTCCTGAACTGAACTAATAGGAGACTGGAGGATCTTTTTTATGTTTGCTTAAAATATTGCAAACATTTTCTTTTGCTTTCAAAAGACAAAGAAACTTCTTTTTAGAGTTATTAACAGCTTTTAATAATTTAGTATACTCCTGTGAACAAAATTTGGAGCATACTTGTTTCTCTCTACCTGATTTTCTCCAGAATTTGGAAACTATCTGTGAATATTATTAAGTTATAGTGATACAGTTGTTTGCCTAAATGCCATAAGAATCTGTTTTCATTTGTAACAGGATGCAATTGGAGAAACTGGTAATTTTACCAAGGCTTTGACTGTAATAGTGTTCTTTCTTTGAGGAATGAAACTTGCCTTATGAAGCCAATAAAGCCCTTAGAAAACTGTCCTCATATTTTGTGTACACAGTTCCTGTACAGGGTTTCTGATCTGTGGGAAGTAAAGAATGTCACTTTCTTACAGGCCAGGAACCCCAAGTTATGTTGATCCCTCCAGAGGCAACACATAGGTATTTAATGGTAAATTCCATGGCTTGACTCACCTTTAAAAAGTCTTATGTCAGATTTCTTCTATGGAACAAAATTCCATCAATGCACATTTAAAAGGCCTGTGTAACAAATAATTATTCTTCCTGCACTGTATGCAAATAATTAACAAAGTATAGTAAAGTAAATCAGTCCTACCATAATTTACCTTTTAATAAAAATGGAAAACTGGAGAGAGAAAATTATGTTTCAAGAACTGTAACACACTTGTTAAATTCTAATGTTGCCTAATGCTTCTCAATTTTTATTATTTTCTACAGTTTAAATTAAATTCTATTTTTTCTGGTGACAATTTTCCAAGATAATCTGTGCTTTTTTAAAGGCCCATAAACTGAAAACTAGATATTTCAGCAGATCCTGCCTCCACCCGACCAGACCATCATAGAAGGAAATCTCTTTAATGCTGGCACCAACAACTAATAATTGAGGGTGCCCAGTATCCTTTGCCGCCACATCTAATGAGTCAGTGGAACTCAGGGTAATTAAGACAGTATATGTTACAGGAATCAACTCCCAAACACATCACACTTGAGTCAAAGTCTCGAAAGCTGATGAAGCAACCTCTGACAGCCCAAAGGAATGTCCTAAATATCAACGTAAAAAAATAGGAAATCTTAAGTTGAAAATCATAAAAAATAAGTAACTGAGAACTACTAATCTTACTCAGTCTCACCCCTGTCTCATAAAATAGTTTTCATCATTCCTACCTCTCCTCGTAAGATTTATTATGCCACCCTTGTGGGAATTGCTTTACTCTACTCTTTGCAGTAGAACTACATACTGTACCACCCTCAGGTGGAATATCTGACAAAATCTCAATTACTGTAGTGTTTTTCTGATTATTCTTATAGCAGGAATAATGGTTACTAACAGAAAATAATGCATGGGTCTTTCCAAACTTGCACCTCTCCCTTTCATTAAGTGAGGAATGTTGTTTCTATCTCAATCGACTGGGCCTAGTAAGAGACACTGCTGATGAAAGACTTAAAGAAAGGGCTAAAAAGCTAAGGAAGTACCAAAACAACCAAATAGATTCTTGGTTTGGAAACAAAATCATAGCATGGATCATCCCATTTCTGGGCCCTCTCCTAAAAATACTTCTAGGACTAATGTTCTTCCTGTGCCTAATTAAACTTTTTCAAAGATTTTTAATAGGATCGTGGACATTTCATAGACAACTACCCAAAATCATCTACAGATGGAAACTCTTACAGTCAATCTGAGTCCTGAAATCTCTCCGTTCCCTTGTCAGCAGGAAGGAGCCAGAAAGAATACACTGCCCCCATCCTTTTTTATAACTATAGGGTCTGGATTGACAGAGCGGAAGTATTACCATCTTTAACGATCACTATCATTCTAAAGTTCATCTTGATCAAAAAGTATCTAAGTCCAAAGGGTATCAGCTTAATGCTATGACCATAAATCACAAATGACATTTCCAGTCAGAAACATTCCAAACGCCTCCCTAACCAGATACACGCTGGCCCCGAGATAGCATCCCCTTTCATTGGATAGATGTCTGCCCCAAGATAACCTGTTCTTTGTACATTATCCAGTCTAAGATATTTTGCTATAGCAGTAGGACCAGACTAAGTAACTATGCTTACATTGCTGGCTAGTGTATAAATATATAAAATTACATACAATTGACTCATGAAAAATGCAACGGTTAGAGCTGCTGACCTGCACTAAACATGGTCCCTGAAAGACACTACTTGATTGGTTGAAGATGAAAATGTCAGACATCTTTCATTTATTTAATCTGCAAAACTCATTTAAAAAATATTTCTTCCTAATGGCCACGGTTATGTGACCCCTATAAGATAGCCTTATGCAGTCTCTCATCAGAACAAAGTAGGCCATTCTGCAGGCATTCAGCAGTCTTTCTGGCCACAGCTGGAAGGTCCCTCCTTGCAAATGGACTTTGCCTCATTCCTGTTAATCTTTTCCAAAGCTAAAATTCAAAGACTATTCTTCATGTCTTCCAATGCCTCCCTTCCTTGTTTTTTTTACAAATATCTTTCCATCTTTTTCTATTTGCAATGATAAGACTTAAAAAGAGCCATTGGGCTAAAAATTCCTGACATAAAAGGAAATAGAGTGGAAGGACTAAAGTTTCTAAAGAGGGTACTCATAAATCAGAGTAATCACCTTAATGACCAACTTGAAAAAGACATAATAGATTTCAAGTATTTCTGTTTTCTCCTTTAGGTGAAACAGGGAAATTCCAACTGATTGCCTGGAAAATTGCTTCAGTCTTCTAGCTCCCTTGAAAGCAACTTTGAATTGAGCAGATACACAAAAACACTCTGTCTTCTGAAATTTTAATCTCTGCAAGATTATTTTACAACTACACATATTGATAATAAGGCAATTTCTCCAAGTGGGACACATCAGATAAAATGGTGTTTGTATATTTCTCTCACATTACTTTTTTCTATTTATTGAAAGCCCATTCTGTCACTAGAATGAATCTCTATCACCCCTGTTATTCCTTTTCTGCCAATATCCTTTTAAAAATTTCACTGATGACATTCAGGGTGAAATTCATTTTAGACTGAATTTGAAAAATAAATAAAGGTGTCCAGGTGCAAATGCAAGCCTTAAATTGTACATTTTTGGCAGGCATATGTAATTCATATATAACCTAGCATCTGTAAATATAAAACTAGTGGACCTCACTCAAGTTTCCCATAAGGGTAGATTTAAATATAGATGAGGATAGGAATATATCTCTTATTCCATCCTTACATTTATTGTTTGTAATGGTCACCAAAAATTAATCTTTTAGCCTTGCTACATATTTTATTATTTGCCAGAGCAAAAGCTGATCAATTTTAATCTGATTTAAAATGTAATCCAAAAACCTAATGTTTTTTAATAGAACAATGAAAATATTTTTCAATGACTTTGTGCATTAGTGAATGTATCCCTGAAAAGCATGTGTAACCTTGAATTAGTAAGTTATGTTTTCTTTGCCAATGCTTATTCATTTTGTTTATATAAAAATATGTTTACTCAGATTTTCTTCATTAAAGAATCATATTTAAATAAAGCATTCATTAAAATATTTTAGCTAAGAAAATGTGATGTAATAGAAGTCCAAACTGAATATTATCAGGAATTTTACATAGAATCATAATTTATTTTTCATAAGAATCAGAATTTGGTATAGACTTACAGATTAAAATAAATCAGATTAATTACTCCTATATACATCACTTTATAATGTCATTCTTACTTTATATAGGACAGTCTATGCTAGCATGAAAACTTGTATGAGTTTTTTGTTCATCTGTGGAAGCAAAGTTATGAACTATAGTCAGGTGAGTTCTGAAGGCAATGAATTCTCACATGCCAGTATTTAACAATGAAGAATGCTTACTGAATTGTTGCTGTCTTCATTATACTAATAGTTCTTACTCATATTATAAGAACTGCTATTGAATTAATGATTTGATGTTATTTGACTAGCAGTATATTTCAAGATTTGGAGAGCTGTCCATTATCGAAGTCGCTGAAATTATTTTTTATTTTCTCTAACTTGACTTTTGGTCCTCTTTCCTCCCCTTAATAGGCGCACAGTAAATTTTTATTTCATAGTGTTTATATTCCTAACATCATAAAAATGAGATGAATTTTATAACTTATTTGTACTAAGTTTTAAGTGACTGATAATGGTTCTGTATGAAAAGAATCAGTGTATTTTACTAAAGGGGAAAGCCTTAACATAAAGGAATTAATTAAGCCAGGTGCCGTGGCTCACAGCTCTAATCACAGCACTTTGAGAGGCTGAAGAGGGAGCATCATCTAAGATTTCCAGACCAGCCTGGAAAACATACTGAAAACTTACTTCCACAAAAAAGTACAAAAATTAGGTGGATATGGTGGCACACACCTGGTAGTGTTAGCTAGTTGAGAGGCTGAGGTGGGGGATCAATTGAGCCCAGAGGGTCAAGGCTGCAGTGAGCTAAGATTGGACCACTGCAGTCCAGCCTGGGCAACAGAGCAAGATCCCATCTCAAAAAGAAAAAGAAAGAAATTAAGTTCAGTTGGTTTCACTACATACAACAGGAGAATAAAGTTCATGTAAAAAGAAGTAAAGAAAGGGAGGAGGGGACATGGGGAAATTCTGGTCTAAGGGTATGATGGTTCTGTTAGACAGGAGGGGTTAACAATAAGAACTGAGGTGATGAACATGATGTTAATTAGCTTCACTCAATCATTTCTCTGGATATATATGCATCACAGCATCAGTTTTTACCTCACAAATATATATATACAATAGTAATTTGTCAATATCCAATGTAAATAAATAAATAATACAAATAAAGAATTGAGGAACACTTCTAGTTTAATCAAAATACTATCTGATCACAATTCTGCTTATAGAAACATGTTGTTGCTTCAAACTACCCAATCTACAGATAACAAAGAGAAATATGCAAGTAAGAAGATTAACAACATTAGAGAGCCATGAAGAAGTGGAGAATTTTCAAAGGCATCTTAAATTGGACGTGAAAAGCACTACTGTTAAAAGGAAAAGATAAATGAGCAAGGTGCACTGATCATGAAACACCATGATGAGAGTGAAAAGGCCATACCCAGAGATGGTATTTGCAACCTGTTTAAATAAAAAAAGGCACACATGTTCTGTATATACAATGTGCTCCTGTAAATCAATAAGTGAGAGGCTAACAACCCAATTAAGAAATGGGCAAAGGATTTTAACCAGCACTTCACACCTTGGACATTCAAATGCCCAATGCACACATGATACAGTTTGGACGCCCCATTCTGTTCTCATATTGAATTGTAATTCCCAATATTGGAGATGCAGCCTCTTGGGAGGATGGGAGTGGGACATGGGGATGGATCTCTCATGACTTGGTGCTGTCTTTGGGATAGTGAGTGAGTTCTCACAAGATCTGGTTGTTTAAAAATATGAGGCATCTTCCCCAGCCTTGCTCCCACTCTTACGATGTAACATGCCTGCTTCCATTTTTTTTCTTTCCTGAAATCATGGCTTTACACATGGCCTGATTTTCAGCTCATTCCTATCCATATGGAGAGTTCTGAAACTTGATGTGCCCAGTGTTTTGAAACTAGGTGGGGCAAGAGACTAGTGAAGGTATAAATGTGATCTGTTTTCTCTCATCAGATTTCCATAATGGAATGTTTGTTTACAATGTGGTACATTTTTTTGGATCCTTAATTGAATAGAATAATTGACACCATGGCTTTCTTAGCCTGACCCCAAGTGCTAAAAGCAAACAAGAAAGGCTAGTATTTGTGTTTATTTACAGTGACTGATGCAATCATTCTCCTTTGAAGAGCCAACATAATACTGATGTTGATATTTATCACTAAGTCAACTGTACCAGTCCTCTGTAAGGCCACATTTGTCATAAAACAGAATAGTGTATAGAGGGAAACAAATGAATATACAACCCAGTCGATACATCCATGTGGCTAGGTCTCAGAAACATATTAACAAAAGAAGCTATTCAGAATAATAAATACTGTATTATTCCATTTATGTAGAGTTTGAGAATGGACAAACCCAATTGATGGTATTAAAATGTAATTATTTTGGCATTGGGTTGTGGTAATTATTGGAAGGGAATATGGAGGTGAATTGATATGGTTTGGCTTGTTCCCACACAAATCTTTTCTTGAATTGGAGTTCCCATAATCTACACATGTCATGAGAGGGACACAGTGAGAGATAATTGAATCATGGGGGCGGTTATCTTCATACTTTTCTCATGATAGTTAAATGAGTTTTCATGAGATCTGATCATTTTATAAGCAGATTTAACCCCTTTCATACAGCACTTCTCCTTGCTGCCACTATATGAAGAAGGATGTGTTTGATTCTCTTTCTGCCATGATTGTAAGTTTCCTGAGGCCTCCCTAGCCCTGAATTTATAAAGGAAAGAGACCATTCAGCCCCTTTCCTTCATAAATTACCCAGTCTAGAGTAGGTCCTTATAGCAGTCTGAGAATGGATGTGGGTGCTTGGAGATGCATGCAGCGCTTAAATTTTGACTTTGGTGGTGGTTCTGTGGGTGTGTTCATCTGTAATCACTCACTTATCTGGACAGGTATGCTTTATATACTTTTCTGATGCAAATAGCTAATGTGAACATCACTAAATACACTGAGTGAGTTCTCTGTATAGCTGCATTCCAATCTATCTCTTTCAGTTCATTAGACCATTTCTTATTGAAATAGTTGGTCACACACAAAAAGTCATGTCTGCCATTCTTTTTATCTCATCAGGCAGAGCTTAAAATTAACCTTAATTTTCACAGTGGATTAGAAACCATGTAGGAGAAAAGACTAAAAATATTTTTAAAAATGAATGGATTAGTTACTTTAAAAAAAATAAACAGACACTTCTCAAGATAAGACATTTATGCAGCCAACAGACATACGAAAAAATGCTCGTCATCACTGGTCATTAGAGAAATGCACATCAAAACCACAATTAAATACCATCTCATGCCAGTTACAATGGCAATCATTAAAAAGTCAGGAAAAACAAATGCTGGAGAGGCTGTGGAGAACTAGGAAAGTTTATATATGGTTGGTGGGAGTGTCAACTAGTTCAACTATTGTGGAAGACAGTGTGGCCATTCCTCAAGGATCTAGAACTAGAAATACCATTTGATCCAGCAATCCCATTACTGGGTATATACCCAAAGGATTATACATCATTCTATGATAAAGACACATGCACATGCACATGTATGTTTATTGTGGCACTATTCACAATAGCAAAGACTTGGAACCAACCCATATGTCCATCCATAATAGACTGGATAAAGAAAATGTGGCATGTATACACCATGGAATACTATGCAGCCATCAAAAAGGATGTGTTCATGTCCTTTGCAGGAACATGGATGAAGCTGAAAACCATCATCCTCAGCAAATTGTCACAAGGATAGAAAACCAAACACTGCATGTTCTCACTCATAAGTGTGAGGTAAACCTTGAGAATACATGGACACAGGGAGGGGAACATCACACACTGGGGCCTGTTGTGGGATGGGTGATTGAGGAAGAGATAACATTAGGAGAAATACCTAATGTAAATGATGAATTGACGGGTACAGCAAATCAAAATGGTACATGAATACCTATGTAACAAACCTGCATGTTGTGCACATGTAACCTAGAACTTAAAGTATAATAATAATAATAAAAAGAATCCATTATAGAAAAGTGTGGAGTTCAAGGAGCTGCAATAAAGAAAAAGAGCTTCATTCTTAAAACTGGGGCTCCCTGATCTCCGAAAATCACAAATGCATGGTTGAAAACGCACATGTTGCCACAGTTTAAAAATCACCATGGGGCTGCCTCTCCCAATATCAGTTCTGTTTACTTTCTTTGCATAAATGCATAGGTGAGTTGACAAATAGCCTCTTTACCAGGCTCATATCCTAATGTAAATAGCTGTAGCAGAGCTTGAAAATTATTTGCAATCCCTTGCAGTTGTTTTCTCATTACCTATTTTTTTATTTCTTCTTCTTTTTTTTTTTTTTTTTTTGTCATGGAATGCTGCTCACACCTTGTACACATTCATTTTGCTGGTGGATGGATTTACAGTCACATTTCTATGCAGATAAGCTATGGACATTAGCCAGATGTCTCAATAAGATTCTGTTTACCCTGTTAGTAAGAAGAAGGTCTGATTCAAGGTAGAGAATAAAGAGTGGGATGGATTTTGTGAGTCCCAGCCAGGGATTTGTCCAGGAGACAGGTTAGCTTAAGCAACACATATTTATTTGACAATTTCTGTGGGTCAGGACTCCAGTGATAGCTTAGATGGGTCTTGTGCTTCAGGGTCTCCCAAGGATGCAGTCAAGGTGCTGACCACAAGACACAGGAAGTCTTGAATGGGGTGGGATCTTCTTTTGAGCTCATGTCTATGTTGGCAGGATTCAGTTCCCTGCAGATAATTAGATAAAATGGCTCATTTCATTGCTGGCTATTGGCAAGAGGTCAGCATCTGTTTCTTGTCTTGTAGATCTCTCCATACAACAATATATTTTAGCCACAGCCAGCAGAAGAAACTCTAGTAGAAAGATAGAAGCCATTGTCCTAGGTAACTCATTATGGAAGTGATATCCTGCCATCTTTGATGTGTTCTATGGGTTTGAATCAAGTCAGTAGGGCAGTTCACACTCCAGATTGGGGTCATTGCCCACTAAGTAGTATTTTACACATTTTTTTTCTAACCTACACCCATACAAACTTGTATACTCCTTATCTGTGTATGTATCTCTGAGCTTCATACATAAAATAAATGATTTTGTCACCTCCCAGGAATTAATTTTCATCCCCTTTGGGAAGATATTATTCCCAATAAAAATGCCCAAGGATCATCTACAGAGTCAAACTACCTTTGTTTCATTCTATCCCATCACTTGTCAGCTTTGTGATAGGCAAGTCGCTGAACATGTCTGAACCTCAGGCTTCCTAAGTGTAAAATGAGAATCACAATAGCACCCACCACTTATGATTTTTATGAGGATTAAAGACACAAGATACTTGAAGTACATATAACAGACTGGGTGGATTGTAGGAAAAACATAAATGCTAGCTTCTATTACTGCAGTGTGCAAAACACTATGTCTGGCATCTGGAATTCTGAGATGATACCCAAACGAGAGCCTCAAAGTGACCCACTGTTTGTTAAAGGAGATTGAAAGATTACAAAAGGTGTGAGATGTTCAGTTTCATCCAAGATGATTTATACATAGAAAAAAAGGAGTGTCTAAATTCTGATAAATCAACAGAAGGGCACAAAAAAAAAGGTTTCTCAGAGAAAAGACATTTCAGGGATAAGAAATAGTTTGAGCTGAGGAATAAAGAACCAAACTAAAGCAATGGCAATGTTGATGGTGACATAGTGGAAAAGAAGGACTGGAAATAAAATGACCATGTGGTAGTATACAGTGGTTATTCAAAAGATTCGCTTACGTAAATATACATTTCTCCACCTGCTTTTCTCTTCATCCATTCATTCATCCATCTCCATATTCATCAACCAACTCTCCATCCATCCATCATCCATCCACACCTGTTTCCTTTTGTCAATCCATCTACCTATTTATTCACACATCTCTTCATCAATTCATCCATCCCATCCATCCATTCATCCATCCATCCATTCATCCATCCCCACATTCATCCACCTGCTCTCTATCCATCCATCCATCCATCCATCCATCCATCCTTCCATCCATCCTTCCATCCATTTATTCACACATCCATCTACCTGTTTCCTCCATTAATCTATCTACCTATTTATTTGTCCGTCTCTTCATCAATTCATCCACCTCATCCTTCTATCCATTCATCTATCCATCCATTCATTCATCCACACATTAATTTACCTTTCTCATTCTGTAAATCCTTCTACCTATTTATTTGTCACCTCTTAATTAACCCCTCCCCCTCTTCCATCCATCTGTCCATTAATCCATTCACCCACTCATATATCCTAGATTCATCCAGCCACTCTCTATACATTCATTCATCCACACATTCTTCCTTGCATATCTGTTTATTCTCACATTCATCTACCTATTTATTTGTCCATCTCTTCATCAATTCACCCACACCAACCTTATATAAATTCATTCATCAATCCATATATGTGTCTGCCTGTTTAATTCCATCTATCCATCTATATATTCATCCTTACATTCATTGCTTCACCAACTCATCTATCTCACCCTTCTGTCCATCATCTATCCATTCATACACCCATCCACACATCAAGTTATTTATTCATCTAGTCATTCACCACCCATCCATCAATCTATCCATGTATGTATCCATCCATCCATCCATCCATCCATCCGTCCATCCGTCCATCCATCCATCCATCCGCTTTCTCTTTTCCACAAAGGATTTGAGATGCTATAGGAAGACAAAATAAATATAGAAAATGAATAATAAATGAATAAAATAGTGAACAAACTAAATGCTAAACTCATTGAGAATGGAAATAAGAGAACTAGAATAGGGACATAAAGTAGGACCAGGAATTTGATTTAAGCAAGTATGCATTCCATATACCTGCCCTTTGAGGGCCAGACATTCAGTATGCTAGGATGTTGAGTTGTTTATGCTCCCAAATCTATCTGTACCAAAATTTCTACTTCTTAAAGTGTAAATTTGGGAATTCTCTAACTTACTTATTGTACTCCACATCAAATATTTGATGGCACTGGAATAGACTTTGGCAAATGTAGTCCATTTTCTAATTTCTTCTTCATTTGCATTTAAAGGAATTACTTCTTCATTTGCATTTAAAGGAATTTGAGTTACAGAGGAGAGATGATACTTATTAAAGCCAAGACAGGTTTCAAATACTTTCTTCTGAAAATCCACTTTTTTCCTTTGCGGTCAGCAGCATTTACTATAGGAAAATATACACTTAACATTTAGCCAAAAATAAAAACTTCTGCAAAATGTCTATATTCAGATTGCTTCTGTATTTTGAGGTTGCCTTCACATTAACCTCAAAAGAACCCAGATGCTGGTGCTCAGAAGAAATTGAGTAGTTGAAAACCGCAGTGGAGTCAGAAATCAGAAGAAATTAAATTACAATTATGGCACTAAGCCCTAATCCCAGAAAATCAAAACACAATTAGTCAGCCACTAAATCCATTATAAAATATAATAAACATCATTAGAATTTTTTATCTCCCAGAAAATAAAGAGTTGGAGACATTATCCCATTGCTTAACCACTTTTCATAGTGGGGTCATTATTCCTTATGATGTTACTAAACACACTCATCAACCTAGAAATCCCAACTTTACCTTCCAAATACATGATCTCATTCTTCTGTGTAAAGTTAATCAAAGTTGTAAAAGTGCTTCATTCTCTATCTTTATTTTTCCCCACAGGGACAGGGAAATAAAAATGTGATACATTGGAGGAGAATCACAGGATGCAACAAATAAAACTTGAGATGTCTCTACTCTATGAGAAAGTATGTAGAGATTAACCCTCTCCTGGAAAATGAACATTTAAATGTGTTTTCTATGGATATCATACTTTTAGTTAGGAAATTCTTTATATCCAGCATGACTTTTTCATGCTGTAATAACCTTCCAGTTGTTAACCAAGAATTTTTCTAAAAAAGAAAAAAAAAAAAAACACTAAGCATGTCTTCTATGGGCTCTTTAAAATACTCTGAGAGTTTAGTCAAAACTTTACAACACCAGTGGTAAAGTTCTCAAGAATGGTGTTGATATGGTTTGGCTGTGTCCCCTCTCAAATCTCATCTTGAATTCCTATAATCCCCACATGTCCTGGGAAGAACGTGGTGGGAGATAATTGAATCATGAGGCTGGTTAGCCTCATGCTGTTGTTCTTGTACTAGTGTTACCACTCATCCATCAATCGATCCATCTATCTATGCATCCATCCATCCATCCATCCATCCATCCATCCATCCATCCATCCATCCATCAATTTCTCATGATATTTGATGGTTTTATAAGTTACAAGGTGCTATTCCCCCTGTTGCCAGGAAATTTTTTTTGTTGTTGCCGTATGAAGAAAGGTGTGTTTGCTCCCTCTTCTGCCATAATTGTAAGTTTCCAGATGCCTCTTCAGCCATGCCTAATTGTGAGTCAATTAAACGTCTTTCTTTATAAATTACCCAGCCTCAGACATGTCTTTATTAATACTGTGAGAATGGACTAACACTGGTGCTGTGCTAAGTTTTCTGAGTTAATCACCTCTTGTCAAACATGGCTAAAACCAGTTCACATCAGATTTTTATTTAACGCACAGTTTTCTTCTCTATGGTAGTCACAAAATATAGTGTATTTGTGGATACACAATGAATATCCATAAATCCTCATAGCACGAGTGAGTCAGTGAATCAACGAACTATTACTTACTGAATTAAATACAAAGCAGTTCAGACAATGAAACTAAAGTATCCATTTCTCATCTCTTTCAATTCGCACTCTACTATGGAAAGGAAACATAAACACCAAGTGAGTTCTAAGTTAATAAATTATTTCTAGGTTGAACTACAAGAAATTGCCACTTTGGTTTATAGGTCAAAAGTGGTTGAATATAAACTGCATGCTAATATTTGCAATCTTTCATTGATATTTGAAGATTTTTTCTTTTCTTTAGTCACATCTGAAACAACTTTTTAAGATGAGTTAGGATATGTAAATAGCATGTCAGTTTGGAAAAATAGCTAAACAAAAATCAGAAAGGACGCCAAACTCCTCAGTTTAGATATAAACAATTGATTACAGGATAAAGTTTGGTCATTGGTAAATGCTTCTTTTTTTTACTTTTTAAATTATACTTTAAGTTTTGGGATACATATGCAGAATGTGCAGGTTTGTTACACAGGTATACACGTGTCATGGTGATCTGCTACACCCATCAACTCACTATCTACATTAGGTATTTCTCCTAATGCTATCCCTACCTTAGCCCCCTACTCCTGGACAGGCCCCATTGTGTGATGTTCCCCTCCCTGTGTCCATGTGTTCTCATGGTTCAACTCCTATTTATGACTGAGAACATGCCATGTTTGGTTTTCTGTTCCTGTGTTAGTTTGCTGAGAATGATGGCTTACAGCTTCATCCATGTGCCTGCAAAAGACATGAACTCATCCTTTTTGATGGCTGCATAGTATTCCATGATGTATACATGACACATTTTCTTTATTCATTCTATCATTGATGGGCATTTGTGTTTGTTCCGAGTCTTTGCTATTGTGAACAGTACTGCAGTAAACATACCTGTGCATGTGTCTTTATAGTTAAATGATTTAAAATCCTTTGGACATATATCCAGTAATGGAATTGCTGGATCAAATGGTATTTCTAGTTCTAGATCCTTGAAAAATTTCCACACTGTCTTCCACAATGGTTGAACTAATTTACACTCCCACCAACAGTGTGAAAGTATTCTTATTTTTCCAAATCCTTTTCAGCATCTGTTGTTTCCTGAATTTTTAATGATCACCATTCGAACTGGTGTGACATGATATCTTATTGTGGCTTTGATTTGCATTTCTATAATGACAAGTGACGATGAGCTTATCTTCATATGTTTGTTGGCTGTATATATGTCTTCTTTTGAGAAGAGTATGTTCATATCCTTCTTCCACTTTTTGATGGCGTTGTTTGTTTGTTTGTTTTGAAAATTTGTTTAAGTTCTGTGTAGGTTCTGGTTATTTACCCTTTTTCAGATGGATAGATTGCAAAAATTTTCTACCATTCTATAGGTTGCCTCTTCAGTCTGATGATAGTTTCTTTTGCTGTGCAGAAGCTCTTTCATTTAATTAGATCCCATTTGTCAATTCTGGTATTTGTTGCAATTACTTTTGGTGTTTTAGCCATGAAATATTTGCCCATGGCTATGTCCTGAATAGTATAGCCAAGGCTTTCTTCTAAGGTTTCCATGGTTTTAGGTTTTATGTTTAAGTCTTTAATCTGCCTTGAGTTAGTTTTTGTATAATGTATAATAAAGGAGTCCAGTTTCATTTTTCTGAGTATGGCTAGCCAGTTTTCTCAACACCATTTATTAAATCAGGATTGTCTTGTCTATACGAGCTCTTTTTTAGTTCCATGTGAAATTTAAAGTCGTTTTCTTCTAATTCTATAAAGAAAGTCAATGGTATCTTGATGGGGACAACAATAAACTACTTTGGGCAGTATGCCCATTTTCACAATATTGATTCTTCCTAGCCATGAGCATGGAATATTTTTCTATTTGCTTGTGTCCTCTCTTATTTCCTTGAGCAATGCTTTGTAGTTCTTCTTGAGAAAGTCCTTCTCCCTTGTAAGTTGTATTCTTAGGTATTTTATTATCTTTGTAGCAACTTTGAATGAGAGTTCACTCACGATTTAGCTCTCTGTTGGTCTGTTATTGGTGTATAGGAATGCTTGTGATTTTTGCACATTGATTTTGTATCCTGAGATTTTGCTGAAGTTGCTTATCAGCTTGCGGAGATTTGAGGTTGAGATGATGGGTTTTTTTTAAATATACAGTCATGTCACCTGCCAACAGAGACAATTTGACTTCCTTTCTTCCTGTTTGAATACCCTTTATTTCTTTCCCTTGACTGATTGATTTGGACAGAATTTCCAATATGATGTTGAATAAGAGTGGTGAGAGAGAAGATCCTTGTCTTGTGCTGGTTTTCAAATGACATGCTTCCAGCTTTTGCCCATTTAGTGTGATATTGATTGTGGGTTTGTCATAAATAGCTCTTATTATTTTAAAATACATTCCATCAATAGCTAGTTTACTTAGAGTTTTTAGCATGATGGGGTGCTGAATTTTATCAAAGGCCTTTTCTGCATCTATTGACCTAATGATGTGGTTTTTGTCATTGGTTATATTATGTGATGGATTATGTTTGTTGATTTGCATACCTTGAACCAGACTTGCATCCCATGAATGAAGAGAAGCCAGTCAGACTAACAGCAGATCTCTTTGAAGAAACCCTACAAGAGAGAATACAGTGGCAGGCCAATATTCAACATTCTTAAGGAAAAGAATTTTTAACCCAGAATTCCATATCCAGACAAACTTAAGCTTCATAAGCAAAGGAAAAATAAAATCCTTTACAGATAAGCACATGCTGAGAGATTTTGTCACCGCCAAGCCTGCCTCACAAGAGTTCCCAAAGAAAGCACTAAATATGGAAAGGAATAATTGGTACCTGTCATTGTGAAAACATAACAAATTGTAAAGAACATTGACAATATCAAGAAACTCCATCAATTAAGGAGCAAAATAACCAGCTAGCATTATAATGACAGGATCAAGTTCACACACAGTAATATTAGCCTTAAATGTACATACATTAAATGACCCAATTAGAAGATACAGACTGGCAAATTAGATAAAGAGTCAAGACCAGTTGGTGTGGGCCAGGAGTGGTGGCTTACGCCTATAGTAACAGCGCTTTGGGAGGCCAAGGCAGGTCGATCACGAGGTCAGGAGATCGAGACCATCCTGGCTAACATGGTGAAACTCTGTCCCTACGAAAAATGCAAAAAATTAGCCAGGCATGGTGTCAGGCACCTGTAGTCCCAGCTACTCAGGAGGCTGAGGCAGGACAATGACATGAACCCAGGAGGCGGAGCTTGCAGTGAGCGGAGATTGCACCATTGCACTCCAGCCTGGGCTACAGAGTGACTCCATCTCTAAATAAATAAATAAATAAATAAATAAATAAGTAAATAAAAATAATAAAGACTAATTGGTGTGGTGTACTCAGGCGACCCATCTCATGTGGAACAATATACATAGGCTCAGAATAAAGTGATGGAGGAATATTTACGAAGTGAAAAGCAATAAAAAGCAGGGGTTGCAATGACAATCTCTAATGAAACAGACTTTCAACCAACAAGATCAAAAAAGACAAAGAAGGGCATTACATAATGGCAAAGGGATCAATGCAACAAGAAGAGCCAACTATCTTAAATATATATGCCCTCAATACAGGAGCACCCAGATTCATAAAGCAAGTTCTTAGAGATCTACAAAGAGACTTAAACACCAATAATACTGGGAGACTCAACCTTCAACAATAGTGGGAGACTTTAACACCCCACTGTCAATATTAGAAAGATCATCGAGACAGAAAATTAACAAAGATATTCAGGACTTGAATTCAGCTCTGGACCAAGCCAATCTAATAGACATCTATAGAACCTCCACCTCAAATCAGCAGAATATACATTCTTCTCAGCACCACATCACGCTTATTCTAAAATTAACCACATAATTCGAGGAAAAATACTCTTCATCAAATGCAAAAGAACGGAATCCATCACAAACAGTGTCTCAGACCACTGTGCAAAAAAATTAGAACTCAGGATTAAGAAACTCACTCAAAACTGCACAACTACATGGAAACCAAACAACCTGTTCCTGAATGACTACTGAGTAAATAACAAAATTAAGGCAGAAATAAAACAGTTTTTTGAAACTGATGAGAACAAAGTCAAAACCTCCCACAATCTCTGGGACACAGCTAAAAGCAGTGTTTAGAGGGAAATTTATAGCAACATATGTCCACAGGAGGAAGTGGTAAAGATCTAAAATTGACACCCTAACATTAGAATTAAAAGAACTAGAGAAGCAAGAGCAAACAAATTCAAAAGCTAGAAGAAGATAAGAAATAACTAAGATCAGAGCAGAACTGAAGGAGATAGAGAGATAAAATCTCTTCAAAAATCAATGAACCAGGAGCTGTTTTTTTTTGAGAAGATTAACAAAAATAGATAGACTGCTACCCAGACTAATAAAGAAGAAAAGAGAGAATAATCAAATAGATACAGTAAAAATGATAAAGGGGATGTCACCACTGATCCCATAGAAATAGAAACTATCATCAGAGAATACTGTAAATACCTCTATATAAATAAACTAGAAAATCTAGAAGAAATGGATAAATTCCTGGAAACATACACCATCCCAAAACTAAACCAGGAAGAAGGCTAATCCTTGAATAGACCAAAAACAAGTTCTGAAATTGAGGCAGTAATTAATAGCCTATCAACCAAAAAAATTCCCTGGACCAAGCAAATTCACAGCAGAATTCTACCAGAGGTACAAAGAGGAGATGGTAACATGCCTTCTGAAACTATTCCAAACAATAGAAAAACAGGGACTCCTCTTTAACTTACTTTATGAGGCCAGCGTCATCTTGACACCAAAACCTGGCAGATACACAATAAAAAAAACCAAAACAACAACAAAGAAAACTTTTAGGCCAACATCCCTGATGAACATTTATGCAAAAATCCTCAATAAAATATTGGCAAATCAAATCCAGCAGCACATCAAAAAGCTTATCCACAACTGTAAATGTTTCTTTTAATGTTCACCCAGTAAGATGAGGCATTAGGGACAATAAAGCAGTGGATTTCCTCTTTTGATGACTTAGCCTGAAAAGCTAATGAATCAGTTAAGAACCAGTGTCATTTTTCACAGAGGGGCCTTGAAGGACATGGGTCTGTTTTAAGAGTGAAAGCAAGCCTGGGCAGCATAGCAAAATGCCATCTCTGCAAAAAATAAAAAATTAGCTGAGCATAGTGACAGGTATCCATAGTCCCAGCTATTTGGGAGGCTGTGGGGTGAGGATAGCTTGAGTATGAGAGTGTGAAGATGCAATGAGCCATGGTTGCCCAACTGTACCCCAGCATGGCCAAAATAGTGAGACAAGGTCTCAAACAAGAGCAACAATGACAACAACAAATCTCTTGTGAGTACATTAGTACCAGATAATCCAGGGTTGTCTCCACATCTCAGGATTATTAATCACATCTGCATAGTCTTTTCTGCCACGTTATGTCACACATTCACACCTTCTGGCTTTCAGATGTGGACATTTTGGGAGGCCATTACTAACTCAAAAACTGCACGACTATGTAGAAATTGAACAACCTGCTCCTGAATGACCACTGGGTAAATAATGAAATTAAGGCAGAAATAAATAAGTTCTTTGAAACCAATGAGAACAAAGAGACCATGTACCACAATCTCTGGGACACAGCTGTTTAGAGGGAAATTTATAGCACTAAATGGCCACATCAGAAACCTGGAAAGGTCTAAAATAAGACCTTTACATCACAATTAGAAGAAGAGAAGCAAAAGCAAACAAATTTGAAGCTAGCAGAATGTTGGGATTCATTCAGGATGGTGGCAGAAATATTAAAGAGAAATAATAAGGAAAATTATAAGGAACAGTCACAAACATTTTGGAAGGCTGAGAGGTCACATAGCTTGAAACGATTGAACAGGCTGAAGGCAGCCAGTTTTTACCTTAGAGCATTAGGTCACAGGGTAAATACTAGGGGTAACAGAGGCTTCCCCAGTTAAGTCTGTTTACCCTAACTCCATTAACTAACCTTTGAGCCAGCTGGCCCACTCAGTGGGCAGGACAACCAGGGAAATTGCCCCCTAATGGTATTTAGGTTAGTTTGTGGTACCTGAGCCTTAATCATTCATAGAACTACTCTCATAGTCATGTTAATTATCCACAAGCGTGTTGACTCAGCACTTCTGTTGTTAATTGTATGCTACATGAATGTCTGGAGTGTGAGCTGCTCAAGGCCAGCCACAGTGACAAACTTCTCTTGGTGTTCAGGTGGCCAGACACTCAGCAGGACTGGCAAAACACAATATCTGTGTGTCCGTGTAGGTTGTATTCATCGGTCATTTGGATCATGGTATGTGGGCAGACCCCTGCAGCTAACGCTGTCTTGTGAGGAGCAATACTTCAGCAGAAGACAATAAATAACCAAGATCAGAGCAGAACTGAAGGAGATAGAGACATGAAAAATACCTTCCAAAAAATCAATGAATCCAGGAGCTGGTTTTTGAAAGATTAACAAAATAGATAGACCACTACCTAGACTAATAAAGAAGACAAGAGAGACACACTAAAGAATGATATGGGAGATATCATCACTGATCCCACAGAAATACAACCTACCATCAGAGAATATTATAAACCCTTATGCAAATAAACTAGAAAATCTAGAAGAAATGGATAAATTCCTGGATGCACACACCCTCCCAAGACTAAACCAGGAAGAAGTTGAATCCCTAAATAGACCAATAACAAGTTCTGAAATTGAGGCACTAGTTAATAGCCTACTGACCAAAAACAAAAACAAAAACAAAAAAGCCCAAGACCAGATGGATTCACAGCCAAATTCTACCTGAGAAACTAGTAACATTCCTTTTGAAAGGAATGTTTGGGACTCCTCCCAAACTTAATTTATGAGGCCAGCATCATCCTGATACCAAAACCTGGCAGAGGCACAACAAAAAAGGAAAATTTCAGGCCATTATCCCTGATGAACATCGATGTGAAAATCCTCAATGAAGTACTAGCAAACCAAGTCCAGCAGCACATCAAAAAGCTTATGCACCATGATCAACTTGGCTTCATCCCTCAGATGAAAGGCTGGTTCAACATATGCAAATCAATGAACATAATCCACCACATAATGAGAACCAATGATAAAAAACCATGGTTATTTTAATAGATGCAGAAAGGTTTTGATAAAATTCAACAGCCCTTTATGTTAAAAACTCTCAATAAACTAGGTATTGATGAAACACACCTCAAAATGATAGGAGCTACTTATGACAGTCCCACAGCCAGTATCATACTAGATGAACAAAATCTGTAAGTATTCCCTTTGAAAACTGGCACAAGGCAAGGATGTCCTCTCTCATCACTCCTATACATAGAATTGGAAGGTCTGGCCAGGGGAATCAGGCAAGATAAAAAATTAAAGCGTATTCAAACAGGAAGAAAGGAAGTCAAATTGTCTCTATTTGCAGATGACCTGATTGTATATTTAAAAAAAAAAACCATTGTTTCAGCCACAAAACTCCATAAGCTGATACTCAACTTCAGCAAAATCTCAGGATACAAAATCAATGTCTAAAAATCACAGACATTCCTACATACCAATAATAGAAAAGCAGAGAGCCAAATCACTATTGAATCTCCATTCATAACTGCTATAAAGATAATAAAACACCTAGGAATAAAGCTTTACAAGGAACACGAAAAACTCTTCAAGCAGGATTACAAATCACTGCTGAAGGAAATAAGAGAGGACACAAGCAAATGGAAAAATATTCCATGCTCATGTATAGGAAGAATCAATATCATGAAAATGGCCATACTACCCAAAGTAATTTATAGATTCAGTGCTATTCTTATTAAGCTACCATTGACTTTCTTCACAGAATTAGAAGAAACCACTTTAAATTTCACATAAAACCAAAAAAGAACTCATATAGCCAAGAGAATTCTAAGCAAGAAGAAGAAAGCTAGAGGCATCACACTACCTCACTTCAAGCAATACTAAAAGGCTACAGTAACCAAAAGAGCATGGTATTGGTACCAAAACAGATATATAGATGAATGGAACAGAAATAAAACCACACATCTACAATCATCTGATCTTTGAGAAGCCTGACAAAACAAGCAATGGAAAAATGATGCCCTGTTCAATAAATGGTGTTGGGAAAACTGGCTAGCCATATGTGGAAAACTGGTTAACCATATGCAGAAAACTGAAACTGGATCTCTTCCTTACATCTTTTACAAAAATTAACTTAAGATGGATTAGAGATTTAAACATAAGACCTAAAACCATAAAAACCCTAGAAGAAAACCTAGGAAATGCCACTCAAGACATAGGTATGGGCAAATACTTTATGATTAAAACACCAAAAGCAATGTCAATGAAAGCCAAAATTGAAAAATGGGATCTAATTAAGGTAAAGAGCTTCTGCATAGTGAAAGAAACTATCATCAGCGTGAACAGGCAATCTACAGAATGGGAGAAACATTTTACAAGCTACTTATCTGACAAAGTTCTAATATCCAGAATATACAGTGAATTAAACAAATTTACAAGAAACAACCCCATCCAAAAGTGGGCAAAGGATATAAACAAACACTTCTCAAAAGAAGACATTTATGCAGCTAACCATGAAAAAACGTCCTTATAACAGTTCATTAGAGAAATGCAAACCAAATCACAATTCGATATCATCTCAATGCCAGTTAGAATCGTGAATATTAAAAGTCAGGAAACAACAGATATTGGTGAGGCAGGGGAGAAATAGGGACACTTTCACACTGTTGTTGGGAGCATAAATTAGTTCAACCATTGTAGAAGACAGTGTGCCACCTCCTCATGAAATTGAAGTGCATTTCTAACTTTCCAGGAGCCAAGGAAATCCACCACCAGCTGACTGATTTTCCTTGTTCCCTTGATGTTGGCCAGTGATGTCATAGGCTGGTGAAGCAGTCATCCTGGCATCCAGGAGCCATGGGGTGGAAGTAGTAGGTACTGTTTTTGACCCTAATGGCATCAGAGGAGAACAGATCTCTGGAATACTGAGTAATGACTTTCTTAGAAGGTCTCCTTTCCACACAGGCACAGGCGATCAGTCATGAGAGGCCAATGTTGGCCAGTGATGTCATAGGCTGTTGAAGCAGGCATCCTGCCATCCTCACCATGTGGGCCAAGGGCTCTGCTCCCTAAACAGAACAGATGTAAGAGGAAACAGTGAGGGCCCCAGCTGGCACTACAGACACATCCTGTTAATTCTTGCCTTGGATGGTGTCCTTATTACTGGCTGATGACAGGGCTAATCCAGTACCAACACACAGGGTACAATTCCTAAGATGTTGATAGAGCTTGGATCTGTGTCCTTGCCTGAAATTCATGTGGAATTGTAATTCCCAGTTTTGGAGGTGGCTCCTGGTGGAAGGTAATTGGATCATGGGGGTGGATTTCTGGTGAATAGTTTAGCACCACTTCTTTGGTGCTGTATTGGAGATAGTGAGTGGCTTCTCACGAGAGCTGGTGGTTTAAAATGTGAGTGGCACATCCCCCTTTTCTCTCTTACTCCTGCTCTGGCCATGTAATGTCCCTGCTCCCTCTTTTTCTTCCGCCAGGATTATAATTTTCCTGAGGCCTCCCCAGAAGCTAAGTAGACATGAGCATCAAGTTTCCTGTACAGCCTGGAGAACTGTGAGCCAATTACCTCTCTATTCTCTATTAAAAAACAGTCTGAGGCATTTGTTTATAACAATGTGAGAATGGACCAATAGAGAGATGCATGCCAACATGGTAGATTTGGGCAACCCTTCACTGTAATTTTCATGACCTCAAAGAGCAGTCATCAATAGCTTAAGAATGGTAATGTTATCAGGTTGTGGTGACTTGTGCCAGTAGTCCTAGTTACTTAGGAGGCTAAGGGTAAAAGGATCACTTAAGCCCAGGAGGTCAAATCTGCAGTGAGCTGTTACTGAACCACTGCACTCCAGCCTGGTAAACAGAACAACTCTCTGTCTCTAAATAAATAAATAAAAGTGAATGGTGTTTTTGTAATAGATACATGAACCCTCAGACATTTTCCCACCTCCCCCAACCTTCCTGAATGGCTCTTGTAAAGAAATATGAATAACTTTCTATGCTAGTCTATTCTCTCTCTAACAGATTTCCCCACTTACTTCAACACAAAAGTCCCTGTATCTTTAAGAATTAACAACAATGGAAATCAACTATGTGGTTATGATGGAAGTCACTTTAATCTGTTTTAAAAGAACTAACAGATAATAACTATCCTATAGTATTCCTATCTTATGGTATCTCACCTATCAATACCTATCCTATAGTATTTCATGAGTCCATCCTCTAAGAGTCCCGAAACTCTGCGTCAAGGTGTCTGTTACCAGAGAATATTTAGGGGACCTATCCTCTGTGTAAAATTTACCCACCCCAGTCCGTTTGACAGAAACTCCAAGATTCAGAGATGTGACAACATTTCTAGTCATAGAATATAACAGTTAGGTGTTTACAAAAAAATTTCCCAAAGCTGCATGTCCTGTAGATATTTTGTCTACCAGCAACATGACCAATTTAGTTGTGAGAACTCAATGAACACATATACAGTAATTGAAATTATATCTGCAAGTGGATTCTTAGTCACTATTATCCCCATTCTTTTTCTGTTTATTTTAAAGATTGATTCACATGGAAAATTTAGATGCTATTCCACATTTATTCAGATGTATTTTGGTCAAAGAAGATTTTCATGGAGCCCTAAACATCATTACATCATTTTTTCTATGTATGTATGTATGTATGTATGTATGTATGTATCTCTCTATCTATCTATCTATCTATCATCTATCTATCATCTATCTAATCTATCTTCCTATCATCTATAATCTATCAATCTATTCCTGTCATGTATTATCTATATATATCTAACACATCAATTTATCTATTACCCAAATGTCTATCTTTGGTCAGAATTTAGGCACTATGTGAGAGTGATCAGCAACTACTATAATCTCAGAAGCCAAGTTAGGAATATTTCGTATCTATTGTAAGTTCCTTAATTTTAAACCCATAATCTGGCAATTATTTAGTATGATTGCTGTTACTCTTCTGAATGGGGAAAGATTATCTGGTTAAATTTGGACAAATCATTGCATTTTCTAAAATGATCTCTATAGGATGTTGATGATGTTTAATTGTTATATATGAGGATGTTTCAACCTAAAATGCATCTTTGAAATTCCATGGCATTTTCCTTTTAGAAATGAATTTAGTAGGTGATAATGTAATTTCTACACCAAAGGAAGAAAAAAAATCCCACAAAAGAAAATTAGGCATTTTGGGTCACACTTGAGTATTTGAAGGCTATTTGCATAATGACAAGATTTCATTTGTGAAGAGTTCAGAATGCCTACTGTTCATTCCCCACTTGAAGTCAGAATCTTGTTTGTGACATTGCAGTCATCTCCATGGCAACTAATTGTGATTCAACCAATTCAGGATTATGATAGGAATCAAGTGAGAACAGACGGTAGGATGGGGGAAGGTGGGCAGATAAACTTTCTAAATAAAATGTAAAAACCTCAGTATTTAAAGTAGAAAGAAGTCCTGCTGTAAATACTGTCCAGTGGATCATGGTTTTCATCAACCATGCACTTAATCCTGAATAATACTAACTAGCCTACAGGATGCGCAAAAGAACTGTGGTTTTGACTTGTTGAGATGTTATTGCTAACAATTTAAGGTTGTGGTAGTGAGGTTTTTTCTTTCCCAAAACTGGCATTTCTCTGTTATGCTGCTATAAATTAGTAAAGGTGTTCTCTCTAAACTTATCCAACAGATAGAAGTGAGTTCACTTTATGTTTAATTAATTTTCTAATCCCAGTGACTAGGTCAGTGTCTTCCCCAAAGTCACATGGCTTGAATTAAACTGGGCTTGATCTGAATTGTGATTTTGCGATTCTATTAATAATAGTACTTCAAGTAACCCACCGGCGGCAAGAGTCCAACTATCAAATGATGAATATATTTTTCTGACTTTCCTTAAAAATAAAATTTGCTTCTGAAACATGGCTAATTTTTTTTCCGGTTTTAATGTAATGTGCTCTCCAGAGACCTGGGGTTTGGCAAATAAATCTACCCATGTCTAAAGTTTTAAGACACTTTCTCAGTCAGTGTTTTAGAAAAGTGAACATAGAAGAGGAAATGTTGATGAAGGCTCACTGACATTCATTGACAATCTAGGAAACACTCAGACACGTGCATCCAACCCCACTTAATACTTTTAGAATACTCTGATGACAAAATTAGTTGTTTCTGCATATTCATAGGAATTCAGGCCAATCAAAAAATCGATGTCTGGCCAACATCGGTGATCAGAACACTCTAGTAACACAGAGGGATAGACTGTGGAAGACGGTATCGGGAACTGCACTCATATTTAAAGTGCTTATTACAGGCTGAATTTTATCCCCTAAAACTCATGTGTGGAAGTCCTAATCCCCAGAATTTTAGTATGTGACTGTATTTGCAAATACAGTCTTTACAGAGGTGATTAAGATACAATGAGCTCATGCCGGGCGCGGTTGGTGGCTCAGGCCTGTAATCCCAGCACTTTGGGAGGCCGAGGCGGGTGGATCACAAGGTCAGGAGATTGAGACCACCCTGGCTAACACAGTGAAACCCAGTTTCTACTAAAAATACAAAATATTAGCCGGGCGTGGTAGCGGGCGCCTGTAGTTCCAGCTACTCCAGAGGTTGAGGCAGGAGAATGGCGTGAACCCAAGAGGCGGAGTTTGCAGTGAGCCGAGATCGCGCCACTGCACTCCAGCCTGGGTGACAGAGCGAGACTCCATCTCAAAAAAAAAAAAAAAAAAAAAAAGGATACAATGAGCTCAGTAGGGCAGACTCTAATCCTCTAGGACTGGTGTCTTTATTAGAGGAGATGAGGACACAGACATGCACAGAGGAAACACCACATGAGGACACAGGGAGAAGATGGTATCTACCAGCCAAGGAGGGAGGCCTCAGGAGGAATGAGCCCTGCCCACACCTTCATCTCAGACTTCCAGCCTCCAGCACTGTGGGGTAATTAATGGCTATTTTTTTATTAGCCACTGATTTTATGGTATTGTGTTATAGCAGCATGAAGTAGACTAAGACACATCATGAAAAGAGGAGATGAGGATGCAGACACACACAAAGGAACAATCCTCTAAGGACACAGGCAGAAGGCAGCATCTATAAGCCAAGGAGAGGGGGCTCAGGAGGAATGAATCCTGGGGACACCCTGATCTTGGATTTCCAGCCCCCAGAATGGGAGAGAATAAATTTCAGTTGGTTTTAAGCTACCCAGTCTGCTGTACCTGGTTATGACAGATCTAGGAAATCTGGTGAGTAAATTTTTTATTTTATTTTAATAAGCTTCCATTTCTCATTTGGACAGTATAAATGGTGAAAAATGACCATGTCCCTGATTGTGAGAACAAGCTAATGGAGTGGTGTAATCAGATAGACAAGAAGGTAGGAGAGAGGAAATCTTTCTAATTCTGTGATGAACCTACAGTTTCTCTATAGAATCGATGCAAAAGCATTCCAAATATGTTCCGTGTTTTTTTTTTTTTTTAATCTAAACTATAATCTAATTCCCTTGAGTCAGGAAATTAGGAGCAGGATATTCCACACTTTTTTTGTTTGTTTGTTTGTTTTGAGAAAATACTATCTTGAAGTTAAAATTTTAGCTATCAAGCTGGGAGTGGTGGTTCACACCTGTTATCTCAGCATTTTGAGAGGCCAAGGCTGGATGATCAGTTGAGCCTAGGTGCTCAACCCTGACAGAAGGAGTCCCTGAGCACGGGGCAAAATAGTGAGACCTCACCTCTACCAAAAATATTTTTAAAATGAGCTGGGCATAGTGACCTGTGTCTGTAGACCCAGCTACCCTGGAGGCTGAGGTGGGAGGATTGCTTCATCCCAGGAGTTGGACACTGCAGTAAGCTATGATTGCACTACTGCACTCCAGCCTGCATGACACAGTGAGAGTCTGTCTCCAAAAAAAATCCAGCTATCAAAATAACAGTAGAAATTGCTTTAAATCCTACAAAAACATTTTAAGTTACTTCACTTTTATGCTTGCTTGTCTCTTTAGGAACATTTTATCATTATAGTACAATGTTCTAAGGGACAGAATCAGGAGCAAAATTAATGAAGTGGAGGCTACATATTCCACTCTAAACATTTTGGGCTATTCCAATGTTAAATAAATAATAAAATAATTGTAAGATTTTAAGCAGGGAAGTGGCCCAATCCAAGTTTTGTTTTAGAATTTTAAGTCAGGCTGCCTTGAAGAGAATGGATTTGAGGTGAGTATAAGGGGATTTGAGATGCCTTGTTGAGAGTCTACTACAACAGCCGGGCAGAAGAAGACAATGGTATGAAGTTGGGTGGTTGCAGTAAAAATTAAGCAAATGCACAAATTTGAAAAAAGAACAAAACAAAGTACAAAGACAAAAATATGTACTCACACATGTACACATATATAGATTTCAGAATCAAGAGAACTTACTGATGGTGCATGAGAAGGCATAAAAATGAAGAAGGAAGTGTGTTAAGTCAGTCAAGGGTCCCTTCTGGAACTTGATACACATGTATGCCAGGTGGTCTTTCATGAGGGTTCTTTTGACTCTGAAAAGACTCAGAATTGAGGTCCAATGTCAGGAAGCTGCCAGTCTATAGATCATAACTATGGGTGTTCGCTGGAGAAAAGAATGTGGCTGAAATGAATGAAAGGGTCAGGAAACAGGACACACTATTTAAAGCCAAGCACTGAAAACAATCCTGTGAATCTCTTATGTCCAAAGTAAAGAGGCAAGCAAGGCCTGGGAGGCAGGTTATCTATCAGGGTGACATCAGCCAGTGACCAGGTAAGGATGCTGATTTTTCTGGATAGATCCTGATGTAGTAATGATTCTTAAAAATGGGTGCTGTGAACTACTGATAGAACTAGAGTGGGTGACAGACAAAATTTTAAGTCCAAATGTCCTGTGCACAGTCCCTCTTTGCATTGCACAACTCTGAAACTTCATAATGTCATTAAATGAACTGCTTACATATTATATTTTGGAATACAAAACAGCCAGGCACTTCCATAACTGAGAGACAATCCAAAGTGAAAGGGGCAATATCCTTGCATATTTCTAGGAAAAATAGTCTTATGTGAGTCTAGCATAGTGGAAGTGGGACTCTGCCTAAAGTGATGAGGACCAGTTGGAAAGTCCTGTATAGTTGCCCAAGGCCCATGACTTTGGGAATTTACGTTGTTTGGACACCTACACAAAAGTAGGTCAGAGAGACCAATCAAAGCACTCTTTTTAAAGTTTCTGGCTGAACAAAGGTGGGTGGTACAAAGAAATTTCTTTCTGTAGCAGCTGTTGTCCTGGGTAATATAGAGGGTATAGTAGAGATTATTCAGAGTGTCACTAAAATATGCTGCCTTCCAAATACTTTGCTGAAATAATCAGGAAAATCCATTTCCATTAATGTATTTTTCAGAGATACAAAGTCATTAAGGATAGGATAAATCATCAAATCATTATGAGATGATATGAGACACAATATTAATTTGTGTTAAAATTTGTTTTTTAGAATCTATTTGCTCCAGCCTAGATTCAGATTACAAATTAAAGTTCAGAGACATTAAATTAAATCTTTACTTTTTTTCCAGATTGCTTCAGAGGACAATTCTAGGATAATCATTTACAAGATAATATTTTATTTTAAATATGTCAGTTCTTATAAGCAAAGTAGCAGAGGATGTCAATTCTAGGAAAAAAGGGTACAGAAATTACTTAAAAACAAAGAACTTACTGAGAAACACTTCTTTAAAAATGTTTACATTCCTTGTAGAAAGTTTGGAAAATACAGAAATCTTTAAAAGGAAGCAAAATTAGTCTCCTTAGGAAGGACATAAGGGGCATTTCAAGGTTGCCCATTTTATTCCAGGTTTTGACTTGTGTAGTGATTATACTGGTGTGTCCAATTTCTAAACATTTAACAAGATGGGCACCTATTCTTCCATTGGCTTTTGTTGATGAATAGTATTTGAGGAAACCCCTTTCACTTGGATCTCATTATCACTCTTCTCTGCCACCATGTAAGCCTTCTACTATGATTGTGAGGCCTTCCCAGCCATGTGGAACTGTGAGTCCATTAAACCTTTTTATTTATTTTTTTGTAATAAAGTACCCAGTCTCAGGTATGTCTTTGTCAGGAGCATGAAAATGAAGTACTACAGTATTCATTGTGTAAATCTATTACAATTTCTTTATGCATTTCCCTTTTGATAGACATATGGGTTGTTTCCTGTTTTTCTTTACTATGAATAAACCTGTCGTAGACATTCTCAAAGAGTCTCTGTGAGGACTTGTAGATTCTTTTTCTTTTTCTTTTTAATTTTTTATTTATTATTATTATACTTTAACTTTTAGGGTACATGTGCACAATGTGCAGGTTAGTTACATATGTATACATGTGCCATGCTGGTGCACTGCACCCACTAGTTCATCATCTAGCATTAAGTATATCTCCCAATGCTATCCCTCCCCGCTCCCCGCAACCCACAACAGTCCTGAGAGTGCGATGTTCCTCTTCCTGTGTCCATGCGTTCTCATTGTTCAATTCCCACCTATGAGTGAGAATATGCGGTGTTTGATTTTCTGTTATTGAGATAGTTTACTGAGAATAATGATTTCCAATTTCATCCATGTCCCTACAAAGGACATGAACTCATCATTTTTTATGGTTGCATAGTATTCCATGGTGTATATGTGCCACATTTTCTTAATCCAGTCTATCATTGTTGGACATTTGGGTTGGTTCCAAGTCTTTGCTAATGTGAATAATGCCGCAATAAACATACGTGTGCATGTGTATTCATAGCAGCATGATTTAAGTCCTTTGTGAATACACCCAGTAATGGCATGGCTGGGTCAAATGGTATTTCTAGTTCTAGATCCCTGAGGAATCGCCACACTGACTTCCACGTGGTTGAACTAGTTTACAGTCCCATCAACAGTGTAAAAGTGTTCCTATTTTTCCACATCCTCTCCAGCACCTGTTGTTTCCTGACTTTTTAATGATCGCCATTCTAACTGGTGTGAGATGGTATCTCATTGTGGTTTTGATTTGCATTTCTCTGATGGCCAGTGATGGTGACCATTTTTTCATGCATTTTTTGGCTGCATAAATGTCTTCTTTTGAGAAGTGTCTGTTCATATCCTTGGCCCACTTTTTGATGGTTTTTTTTGTTTTTTTCTTGTAAATTTGTTTGAGTTCATTGTAGATTCTGGATATTAGCCCTTTGTCAGATGAGTAGGTTGTGAAAATTTTCTCCCATTTTGTAGGTTGCCTGTTCACTCTGTTGGTAGTTTCTTTTTGCTGTGCAGAAGCTCTTTAGTTTAATTAGATCCCATTTGTCAATTTTGGCTTTGGTTGCCATTGCTTTTGGTGTTTTAGACATGAAGTCCTTGCCCATGCCTATGTCCTGAATGGTAATGCATAGGTTTTCTTCTAGGGTTTTTATGGTTTTAGGTCTAACGTTTAAGTCTTTAATCCATCTTGAATTGATTTTTGTATAAGGTGTAAGGAAATGATCCAGTTTCAGCTTTCTACATATGGCTAGCCAGTTTTCCCAGCACCATTTATTAAATAGGGAATCATTTCCCCATTGCTTGTTTTTCTCAGCTTTGTCAAAGATCAGATAGTTGTACATATGTGGCATTATTTCTGAGGGCTCTGTTCTGTTCCATTGATCTATATCTCTGTTTTTATACCAGTACCATGCTGTTTTGGTTACTGTAGCCTTGTAGTATAGTTTGAAGTCAGGTAGTGTGATGCCTCCAGCTTTGTTCTTTTGGCTCAGGATTGGCTTGACAATGCAGGCTCTTTTTTGGTAACATATGAACTTTAAAGTAGTTTTTTCCAATTCTGTGAAGAAAGTCATTGGTAGCTTGATGGGGATGGCATTGAATCTATAAATTACCTTGGGCAGTATGGCCATTTTCATGATATTGATTCTTCCTACCAATAGGCATGGAATGTTCTTCCATTTCTATCCTCTTTTATTTCCTTGAGCAGTGGCTTGTAGTTCTCTTTGAAGAGGTCCTTCACATCCCTTGTAAGTTGGATTCCTAGGTATTTTATTTTCTTTGAAGCAGTTGTGAATGGGAGTTCACTCATGATTTGGCTCTCTGTTGTCTGTTATTGGTGTATAAGAATGCTTTTGATTTTTGCACACTGATTTTGTATCCTGAGACTTTGCTGAAGTTGCTTATCAGCTTAAGATTTTGGGCTGAGACAATGGGGTTTTCTAGATATACAATCATGTCGTCTGAAAACAGGGACAATTTGACTTCCTCTTTTCCTAATTGAATACCCTTTATTTCCTTCTCCTGCCTAATTTCCCTGGCCAGAACTTCCAACACTATGTTGAATAGGAGTGGTGAGAGAGGGCATCCCTGTCTTGTGCCAGTTTTCAAAAGGAATGCTTCCAGTTTTTGCCCATTCAGTATGATATTGGCTGTGGGTTTGTCATAGATAGCTCTTATTTGTAGGTGTGGGTTGCCCCTACACACCTGTGGGTGTTTCTCGTAAGGTGGAACGAGAGACTTAGGAAAGAAAAAGACACAGAGAGAAAGTATAGAGAAAGAAATAAGGGGACCCGGGGGACCAGCGTTCAGCATATGGAGGATCCCGCCAGCCTCTGAGTTCCCTTAGTATTTATTGATCATTTGTGGGTGTTTCTCTAAGAGGGGGATGTGTCAGGGTCACAAGACAATTGTGGGGAGAGGGTCAGCAGACAAACACGTGAACAAAGGTCTTTGCATCATAGACAAGGTAAAGGATTAAGTGCTGTGCTTTTAGATACGCATCCACATAAACATCTCAATGCTTTACAAAGCAGTATTGCTGCCCGCATGTCCCACCTCCGGCCCTAAGGCGGTTTTTCCCTATCTCAGTAGATGGAGCACACAATCGGGTTTTATACCGAGACATTCCATTGCCCAGGGACGGGCAGGAGACAGATGCCTTCCTCTTGTCTCAACTGCAAGAGGCATTCCTTCCTCTTTTACTAATCCTCCTCAGCACAGACCCTTTACGGGTGTCGGGCTGGGGGACGGTCAGGTCTTTCCCTTCCCACGAGGCCATATTTCAGACTATCACATGGGGAGAAACCTTGGACAATACCTGGCTTTCCTAGGCAGAGGTCCCTGCGTCCTTCTGCAGTTTTTGTGTCCCTCGGTACTTGAGATTAGGGAGTGGTGATGACTCTTAAGGAGCATGCTGCCTTCAAGCATCTGTTTAACAAAGCACATCTTGCACCGCCCTTAATCCATTTAACTCTGAGTTGACACAGCACACGTTTCAGAGAGCACGGGGTTGGGGGTAAGGTTATAGATTAACAGAATCTCAAGGCAGAGGAATTTTTCTTAGTACAGAACAAAATGGAGTCTCCTATGTCTACTTCTTTCTACACAGACACAGTAACAATCTGATCCCTCTTGCTTTTCCCCACACTTATTATTTTGAGATACGTCCAAGAAATACCTAATTTATTGAGAGTTTTTAACATGAAGAGTTGTTGAATTTTATCAAAGGCCTTTTCTGCATCTATTGAGATAATCATGTGGTTTTTTTCTTTGGTTGTGTTTATATGCTGGATTACATTTATTGATTTGCGTATATTGAACCAGCCTTGCATCCCAGGGATGAATCCCACTTGTTCATGGTGGATAAGCTTTTTGATATGCTGTTAAATTCAGTTTGCCAGTATTTCATTGAGGATTTTTGCATCAATGTTCATCAAGGATATTGGTCTAAAATTCTTTTTTGGTTGTGTCTTTGCCCAGCTTTGGTATCAGGATGATGCTAGCATCATAAAATGAGTTAGGGAGGATTCCCTCTTTTTCTATTGATTGGAATCGTTTCAGAAGGAATGGTACCAGTTCCTCCTTTTACCTCTGGTAGAATTCGGCTGTGAATCCATCTGGTCCTGGACTCTTTTTGGTTGGTAAGCTATTGATTACTGCCACAATTTCAGATCCTGTTATTGGTCTATTCAGAGATTCAACTTCTTCCTGGTTTAGTCTTGGGAGAGTGTATGTGTTGAGGAATTTATCTATTTCTTCTAGATTTCCTAGTTTATTTGTGTAGAAGTGTTTGTAGTATTCTCTGATGGTAGTTTGTATTTCTGTGGGATCGGTGCTGATATCCCTTTTATCATTTTTTATTGCATCTATTTGATTCTTCTCTGTTTTTTTCTTTATTAGTCTTGCTAGCAGTCTATCAATTTTGTTGATCCTTTCAAAAAACCAGCTCCTGGATTCATTAATTTTTTAAAGGGTTTTTTGTGTCTCTATTTCCTTCAGTTCTGCTCTGATTTTAGTTATTTCCTGCCTTCTGCTAGCTTTTGAATGTGTTTGATCTTGGTTTTCTAGTTCTTTTAATTGTGATATTAAGGTGTCAATTTTAGATCTTTCCTGCTTTCTCTTGTGGGCATTTAGTGCTATAAATTTCCCTCTACACAATGCTTCGAATGTGTCCCAGAGATTCTGGTATGTTGTGTCTTTGTTCTCATTGGTTTCAAAGAACATCTTTATTCTGCCTTCATTTTGTTATGTACCCAGTAGTCATTCAGGAGCAGTTTGTTCAGTTTCCATGTAGTTGAGCAGTTTTGAGTGAGATTCTTAATCCTGAGTTCTAGTTTGATTGCACTGTGTTCTGAGAGATAGTTTGTTATATTTCTGTTCTTTTACATTTGCTGAGGAGAGCTTTACTTCCAAGTGTGTGGTCAGTTTTGGAATAGGTGTGGTGTGCTGCTGAAAAGAATGTATATTCTGTTGATTTGGGGTGGAGAGTTCTGTAGATGTCTATTAGATCTGCTTGGTGCAGAGCTGAGTTCAATTCCTGGGTATCCTTGCTGACTTTCTGTCTCATCGATCTGTCTAATGTTGACAGTGGTATGTTAAAGTCTCCCATTATTAATGTGTGGGAGTCTAAGTCTCTTTGTAGGTCATTCAGGACTTGCTTTATGAATCTGGGTGCTCCTGTATTGGGTGCATATATATTTAGGATAGTTAGCTCTTCTTGTTGAATTGATCCCTTTACCATTATGTAATGGCCTTCTTTGTCTCTTTTGATCTTTGTTGGTTTAAAGTCTGTTTTATCAGAGACTAGGTTTGCAACCCCTGCCTTTTTTTGTTTTCCATTTGCTTGGCAGATCTTCCTCCATCCCTTTATTTTTAGCCTATGTGTGTCTCTGCACGTGAGATGGGTTTCCTGAATACAGCACACTGATGGGTCTTGACTCTTTATCCAATTTGTCAGTCTGTGTCTTTTAATTGGAGCATTTAGTCCTTTTACATTTAAAGTTAATATTGTTATGTGTGAATATGATCCTTCTTTATGATGTTAGCTGGTTATTTTTCTCATTAGTTGATGCAGTTTCTTCCTAGTCTCGATGGTCTTTACATTTTTGCATGATTTTGCAGCAGCTGGTACCAGTTGTTCCTTTCCATGTTTAGCGCTTCCTTCAGGAGCTCTTTTAGGGCAGGCCTGGTGGTGACAAAATCTCTCAGCATTTGCCTGTCTGTAAAGGATCTTATTTCTCCTTCACTTATGAAGCTTAGTTTGGCTGGATATGAAATTCTGGATATGAAAATTCTTTTCTTTAAGAATGTTGAATATTGCCACCCACTCTCTTCTGGCTTGTAGAGTTTCTGCCGAGAGATCCGCTGTTAGTCTGTTGGGCTTCCCTTTGTGGGTGACCCGACCTTTCTCTCTGGCTGCCCTTAACATTTCTTCCTTCATTTCAACTTTGGTGAATCTGAAAATTATGTGTTTTGGAGTTGCTCTTTTTGAGGAGTATCTTTGTGGCATTCTCTGTATTTCCTGAATCTGAATGTTGGCCTGCCTTGCTAGATTGGGGAAATTCTCCTAGATAATATCCTGCAGAGTGTTTTCCAACTTGGTTCCATTCTCCCTGTCACTTTCAGGTACACCAATCAGATGTAGATTTGGTCTTTTCACATAGTCCCATATTTCTTGGAGGCTCTGCTCATTTCTTTTTATTCTTTTTTCTCTAAAATTCCCTTCTTGCTTCATTTCATTCATTTCATCTTCCATCGCTGATACCCTTTCTTCCAGTTGATTGCATTGGCTCCTGAGTCTTCTGAATTCTTCATGTAGTTCTCAAGCCTTGGTTTTCAGCTCCATCAGCTCCTTTAGGCACTTCTCCGCATTGGTTATTCTAGTTATACATTCTTCTAAATTTTTTTCAAAGTTTTCAACTTCTTTGCCTTTGGTTTGAACGTCCTCCCGTAGCTTGGAGTAATTTGATCATCTGAAGCCTTATTCTCTCAGCTCGTCAAAGTCATTCTCCGTCCAGCTTTGTTCCGTTCCTGGTGAGGAACTGCGTTCCTTTGGAGGAAGAGAGTCACTCTGCTTTTTAGAGTTCCCAGTTTTTCTGCTCTGCTTTTTCCCCATCTTTGTGGTTTTATCTACTTTTTGTCTCTGATGATGGTTATGTACAGATGGGTTTTTGGTGTGAATGTCCCTTCTGTTTGTTAGTTTTCCTTCTAAAAGACAGGACCCTCAGCTGCAGGTCTGTTGGAATACTCGGCAGTGTGAGGTGTCAGTCTGCCCCTGCTAGGTGGTGTCTCCTAGTTAAGCTGCTCTGGGGTCAGGGTTTAGGGACCCACTTGAGGAGGCAGTCTGCCCGTTCTCAGATCTCCAGCTGCATGCTGGGAGAACCACTGCTCTCTTCAAAGCTGTCAGACAGGGACACTTAATTCTGCAGAGGTTACTGCTGTCTTTTTGTTTTTCTGTGCCCTTCCCCCAGAGGTGGAGCCTACAGAGGCAGGCAGGCCTCCTTGAGCTGTGGTGGGCTCCACCCAGTTCCAGCTTCCTGGCTGCTTTGTTTACCTAAGCAAGCCTGGGCAATGACGGGCGCCCCTACCCCAGCCTCATTGCCATCTTGCAGTTTGATCTGAGACTGCTGTGCTAGCAATCAGTGAGACTCCGTGGGCATAGGTTCCTCCCAGCCAGGTGCGGGGCACAATCTCCTGGTGTGCCATTTTTTAAGCCCGTTGGAAAAGCGCAGTATTCAGGTGGGAGTGACCTGATCTTCCAGGTGCCATCTGTCACCCCTTTCTTTGACTAGGAAAGGGAACTCCCTGACCCCCTTCGCTTCCTGAGTGAGGCAATGCCTCACACTTCTTTGGCTTGCACACAGTGTGTGCACCCACTGACCTGCGCCCACTGTCTGGCACTCTCTAGTGAGATGAACCTGGTACCTCAGATGGAAATGCAGAAATCACCCATCTTCTGCGTCGCTCATGCTGGGAGCTGTAGACAGGAGTTGTTCCTATTCGGCCATCTTGGCTTCTCTCTCGAGGACTTGTAGTTTCATTCCTCTTGAATAAAATCTAGGTGAGGAAGTGTTTGGTTGTGGCATCATCATATGTCTTACCTTACAAAAAATACTCCAGATGCTTCAAAAAAGTAGTCTTCCCATTCACTATTCCACCAAAATGTGCGTGTGAATTTCAGTTAGGTATAATTCTACCATAGTTCTTTCCATCTGTTTTGTATTATTCCATTACTCTTTTCATACCTTCCTTTGGATTAATTCTTTCTTACTGGCATCGTTTGGCTGCATCTCCACCCAAATCTCACTTTGAATTGTAATATCTCCACACGTCAAGAGCAGTGTCAGGTGGAGATAATTAATTAAATGATGGATGCAATTTTCCCCATATTTTTCTTGTGACAGTGAATAAGTGTCACTAGTTCTGATGGTTTTATAAATGGGAGTCCCGGTGCACATGCTCTTTTTGGATGTGGAACTGTGAGTCCATTAAACCTCTTTCCTTTGTAAATTACCCATTCTCAGTTATATCTTTATTAGCAGTATAAGAATACTTAGGCACTTAGTATGTGACTTAATTTTCTCTACTAAAAAAAATACCCACATATATGTATGTACAAATACATATATGTATGTGCATGCATGTATACATACATATACATATATACATATACGTGAATATGCACACCTACATGCACACACACACACACACACACATACATATATTAATGATTATTCTATAGCAAAGCTCTAGCCCACTACCTTGTTTTGTGTGGTCTACTAGCTAAGAAGGGTTTCTATATTTTTAAATGGGTGACTTTAAATAGTTACATGTTTACCAACATGATATCCCTGATTTTGCCTCTCAATCTATAAACCAAAAACTAGAACAACTGTCCCCAATATTTTTGGAACCAGGAACAAGTTTCATGGAAGAAAATGTTTCCATGGACTGGGCTGGGGTGGATGGTTTTGGGATAATTCAAGCACGTGACATTTATCATGAAGTTTATTTTTATAATGAAATAATTATACAATTCCCCATAATGTAGAATCAGTGGGAGCCTTAAGCTTGTTTTCCTGCAATGAGGTGGCCCCATCTGGAGGTGATGGGTGATGGTGACAGATCATGAGTCATTAGATTCTTGTAAGACATGCACAACCTAGATCCCTTGCATGCATGTTTCATAATAGGGTTTGCACTCCTTTAAGAATCTAATGCTGCTGCTGATCTGAAAGGAGGCAAAGCTCAGGCAGTAATGTGAGTGATGGGGAGTGGCTGTAAATACAGATGAAGCTTTGCTTCCTTCCCCACCACTCTCCTGCTTTGTGACCACAGCACTGGTCTGTGGCCCAGGGGTTGGACAAGCCTCCTATAGACCCCTCCTACTGCCTGGTATTTAATAGAAAATGTTTGCCCACCTCTAACCTGGAGCTGTACTCTCCAATATGGTACCTGTTAGTCATATATGGATAATAGAAGAAAGTAGAATTAGAGGGTGGATTCAAGATGGCTGAATAGGAATAGCTCCAGCCTACAGGTCCCAGCATGAATGACACAGAAGACAAATGATTTCTCCATTTCCAACTGAGGTACCAGGTTCATCTCACTGAGGAGTGTCAGAAAGCAGGTGCAGGACAATGGGTGCAGCACACCGAGTATGAGCTGAAGAAGGGCGAGGCATTGTCTCACCCAGGAAGTGCAGGGGGTCAGGAAATTCCCATTCCTAGTCAAAGAAATGGGTGACAGACAGCACCTGGAAAACTGGGTCACTCCCACCCTAATACTGCACTTTTCCAACGGTCTTAGCAAACTGCACACCAGGAGATTATATCCCGTGCATGGCTCAGAGGCTCCTATGCCCACAGAGCCTCACTCATTGCTAGCACAGCAGTCTGAGATCAAACTGCAAGGCTGCAGTGAGGCTGGGGGAGGGGCACCAGCCATGGCCAAGGCTTGGGTAGGTAAACAAAGCAGCTGGGAAGTTCGAACTTTGTGGACCCCACTGCAGCTCAAGGAGGCCTGCCTGCATCTGTAGACTCCACCCCTGGGGGCAGGGCATAGCCAAACAAAAGGCCGCAGAAACCTCTGCAGACTTAAATGTCCTTGTCTGACAGCTTTGAAGAGAGTAGTGGTTCTCCCAGCATGCAGCTGGAGATTTGAGAATGGACAGACTGCCTCCTCAAGTGGGTGCCTGACGCCTGAGTAGCCTAACTTGGAGGCATCCCCCAGTAGGGCAGACTGACACCTCACATGGCCAGGTACTCCTCTGAGACAAAACTTCCAGAGGAATGATCAGGCAGCAACATTTGCTGTTCACCAATATACACTGTTATGCAGCCGCCGCTGCTGATACCCAGGCAAACAGGGTCTGGAGTTGACCTCCAGCAAACCCCAACAGTCCTGCAGCTGAGGGTCCTGACTGTTAGAGGAACAGTAACAAAGAGAAAGGACATCCACATCAAAATTCCATCTGCACATCACTATCATCAAAGACCAAATGTAGATAAAACCACAAAGACAGGGAAAATAAAGAGCAGAAAAACTGGAAACTCTAAAAATCAGAGTGCCTATCCTACTCCAAAGGAGCACAGCTCCTCACCAGCAACAGTGGGAAGCTGGACAGAAAATGACTTTGATGAGTTGAGAGAAGGTGGCTTAGGATGATTGAACTACTCTGAGCTAAAGGAGGAAGTTCAAACCAATGGCAAAGAAGTTAAAAATGTTGAAAAAAATTCAGTCGAATGGCTAACTAGAATAACCAATGCAGAGAGGTCCTTGAAGGACTTGATGGAGCTGAAAACCAAGGCACAAGAACTATGTGATGAATGCACAAGCCTCAGTAGCTGATTCGATCAACTGGAAGAAAGGGTATCAGTGGTGGAAATCAAATGAATGAAATGAAACAAGAAGATAAGTTTAGAGAAAAAAGAATAGAAAGAAATGAACCCAGCCTCCAAGAAATATGGGACTATGTGAAAAGATCAAATCTACATCTGATTGATGTACCTGAAAGTGATGGGGAGAATGAAACCAAGTTGGAAAACATCTGCAGGATATTATCCAGGAGAACTTTCCCAATCTAGCAAGGCAGGCCAACATTCAAATTCAGGAAACATACAGAATGCCACAAAGATACTCCTCGAAAAGAGCAACTCCAAGACACATAATTTTCAGATTCACCAAAGTTGAAATGAAGGAAAAAATGTTAGGGAGAGCCAGAGAGAAAGGTCGGGTCACACACAAAGGGAAGCCCAACAGACCAACAGCGGATCTCTCAGCAGAAACTCTACAAGCCAGAAGAGAGTGGGTGGCAATATTCAACATTCTTAAAGAAAAGAATTTTCATATCCAGAATTTCATATCCAGCCAAACTAAGCTTCATAAGTGAAGGAGAAACAAAATCCTTTACAGACAAGCAAATGCTGAGATATTTTGTCACCACCAGGCCTGCTCTAAAAGAGCTCCTGAAGGAAGCACTAAACATGGAAAGGAACAACTAGTACCAGCCACTGCAAAAATATACTAAATTGTAAAGACCATCGAGACTAGAAAGAAACCGCATCAACTGATGAGCAAAATAACCAGCTAATATCATAAAGACAGGAACAAATTCACACATAACAATATTAACCTTAAATGTAAGTGGGTTAAATTGTCCAATTGAAAGACACAGACTGGCAAACTGGATAAAGACTCAAGACCCATCTGTGTGCTGTATTCAGGAAACCCATATCATGTGCAGAGACACACATAGGCTCAAAATAAAGGGAGGCTTGGAGGAAGACCTACCAAGCAAATGGAAAACAACAAATTTCAAGGGTTGCAATCCTAGTCTCTGATAAAACAGAATTTAAACCAACAAATATTAAAAATGACAAAGAAGGTAATTACATAATGGTAAAGGGATCAATTCAACAAGAAGAGTTAACTATCCTAAATATGTATTAACGCAATACAGGAGCACCTAGATTCCTAAAACAAGTCCTTAGAAACCTACAAAGAGACTTCGACTCCCACACAATAATAATGGGAGACTTTAACATCCCACTGTCAACATTAGACAGACCAATGAGACAGAAAGTTAACAAGAATATCCCGGAATCGAACTCAGCTCTGCACCAGGTGGATCTAATAGACATCTACAGAACTCTCCACCCCAAATCAACAGAATACACATTCTTTTCAGCAGCACACCACACCTATTCCAAAATTGACAACATAGTTGGAAGTAAAGCACTCCTCAGCAAATGTAAAAGAACACAAATTACAACAAACTCTCTCAGACCACAGCCAAATCAAACTGGAACTCAGGATTAAGAAACTCACTCAAAACTGCTCGACTACATGGAAACTGAAACAACCTGCTCCTGAATGACTACTGGGTACATAACGAAATGAAGGCAGAAATGAAGATGTTCTTTGAAACCGATGAGAACAAAGACACAACATAGCAGAATCTCTGGGATACATTCAAAACAGTGTGTAGAGGGAAACTTATAGCACTAAATGCCCACAAGAGAAAGCAGGAAATATATTAAATTGACACCCTAACATCACAATTAAAATAACTAGAGAAACAAGAGCAAACATTCAAAAGCTAGCAGAAGGCAAGAAATAACTAAGATCAGAGCAGAACTGAAAGAAATAGAGACACAAAAAACCCTTCGAAAAATTAATGAATCCAGGAGCTGGTTTTTTGGAAAGTTGAACAAAATTGATAGACCACTAGCAAGACTAATAATCAAGAAAAGAGAGAAGAATGAAATAGACACAATAAAAAATGATAAAGGGGATATCACCACCAATCCCACAGAAATACAAACAACCATCAGAGAATACTGTAAACATCGCTATGCAAATGAACTAGAAAATCTAGAAAAAATGGATAAATTCCTCCACACATACACCCTCCCAAGAGTAAACCAGGAAGAAGTTGAACCTCTGAATAGATCAATAACAGACTCTGAAATTGAGGCAATAATTAATAGTTTTCCAAACAAAAAAAGTCCAGGACCAGATGGATTCATGGCCGAATTCTACCAGAGATACAAGGAGGAGCTGGTACCATTCCTTCTGAAACTATTCCAATCAATAGAAAAAGAGGGAATCCTCCCTAACTCATTTGATGAGGTCAGCATCATCCTGATACCAAAGCCTGTCAGAGACACAACAAAAAAAATAGAATTTTAGACCAATATCCCTGATGAACGTCAATGCCAAAATCCTCAGAAAAATACTGCCAAACCAAATCCAGCAGCTCATCAAAAAGCTTATCCACTGTGATCAAGTGAGCTTTATCCCTGGTATGCAAGGCTGGTTCAACATACACAAATCAATAAACATAATCCAGCATATAAACAGAACCAATGACAAAAACCGCATGGTTATCTCAATAGATGCAGAAAAGGTCTTTGACAAAATTCAACAACCCTTCATACTAAAAACTCTCAATAAATTAGGTGTTGATGGGACACATCTCAAAGTAATAAGAGCTATCTATGACAAACCCACAGCCAATATCATACTGAATGTGCAAAAACTGGAAGCATTCCCTTTGAAAACTGGCACAAGACAGGGATGCCTTCTCTCACCACTGCTATTCAACATAGTGTTGGAAGTTCTGACCAGGGTAATCAGACAGGAGAAGGAAATAAAAGGTATTCAATTAGGAAAAGAGGAAGTCAAATTGTCCTGGTTTGCAGATGACATGATTGTATATCTAGAAAACTCCATCATCTCAGTCCAAAAACTCCTTAAGCTGATATGCAAATTCAGCAAAATCTCAGCATACAAAATCAATGTGCAAAAATCAGAAGGATTCTTATACATCAATAATAGACAAACAGAGAGCCAGATCATGAGGGAACTCCCATTCACAATTGCTTCAAAGAGAATATAGTACCTAGGAATCCAACTTACAAGGGATGTGAGGGACACTTCAAGGAGAACTACAAACCACTGCTCAATGAAATAAAAGAGGATACAAAGAAATAGAAAAACATTCCATGCTCATGGGTAGGAAGAATCAATATTGTGAAAATGACCACACTGCCCAAGGTAATTTATAGATTCAATGCCATCCCCATCAAGTTACCAATGACTTTCTTCACAGTATTGGAAAAAATTACTTTAAATTTCATATGGAACCAAAAAAGAGCCCGCATTGCCAAGTCAATCCTTAGCCAAAAGAGCGAAGCTGGAGGCATCACACTACATGACTTCAAACTATACTACAACGCTACAGTAACCAAAACAGCATGGTACTTGTACCAAAACAGAGATATAGACCAACGGAACAGAACAGAGCCCTCAGAAATAATATCATATATCTATAACCATCTGAACTTTGACAAACCTGACAAAAACAAGCAATGGGGAAAAGATTCCCTATTCAACAAATGGTGCTGGGAAAGCTGGCTAACCATATGTGGAAAGCTGAAACTGGATCCCTTCCTTACACTTTCTACAAAAATTAATTCAAGATGGATTAAAGACTTAAATATTACACCTAAAACTGTAAAAACCCTAGAAGAAAACCTAGGCAATATCATTCAGGACATAGGCATGGATATACACTTCATGTCTAAAACACCAAAAGCAATGGCAACAGAAGCCAAAATTGTCAAATGGGATCTAATTAAACCAAAGAGCATCTGCACAGCAAAAGAAACTACCATCAGAGTGAACAGGGAACATGCAGAATGGGAGAAAATTTTTGCAATCTACTCATCTGACAAAGGGCTCATATCCAGAATCTACAAGAAACCCAAATAAATTTTACAAGAAAAAAACAACCCCATGAAAAATTGGTCAAAGGATATGAACAGAAACTTCTCAAAAGAAGATATTTTTGCAGTCAAAAGACACATGAAAAAATGCTCCTCATCACTGGCCATCAGAGAGATGCAAATCAAAACCACAATGAGATACCATCTCACACCAGTTAGAATGGTGATCATTAAAAAGTCAGGAAACAACAGGTGCTGGAGAGGATGGGGAGAAATAGGAACAGTTTTACACTGTTGGTGGGACTGTAAACTAGTTCAACCACTGTGGAAGTCAGTGTGGCAATTCCTCAAGGATCTAGAACTAGAAATACCATTTGACCCAGTCATCCTATTACTGGGTATATACCCAAAGGATTTTAAATCATGCTACTATAAAGACAGATGCACACGTATGTTTATTGTGGCACTATTCACAATAGCAAAGACTTGGAACCAACCCAAATGTCCAACAATGATAGACTGGATTAAGAAAATGTGGCCGTATACAACATGGAATACTATAGAGCCATAAAAAATGATGAGTTCATGTCCTTTGTAGGACATGGATGAAGCTGGAAACCATCATTCTCAGCAAACTATCGCAAGGACAAAAAACCAAACACCGCGTGTTCTCACTCATAGGTGGGAATTGAACAACGAGAACGCATGGACACAGGAAGGGGAACATCACACACTGGGGCCTGTTGCTGGGGTGGGGGAGGGGAGAGGAATAATATTTGGAGATATGCCTAATGTTAAATGAAGAGTTACTGGGTGCAGCACACCACCATGGCACATGTGTACATATATAACTAACGTGCACATTGTGCACCTGTACCCTAAAACTTAAAGTATAATAATAATAAAAAAAGAAAGTAGAATTAAATAGCAATGTCAAAAATCAGCCCCTATCTCACACTAGCCACATTTCAAGCTTTCACTATCCAAGGTTGCTGATGGCTACCATACTGAACAATGCAATACTTCTATAGACTAAATATTTGTGTCCTCCCACTTAATTCCTGTGTTGAAACATAACCGTCAAGGTGATGATATTAGAATGTGTGTCCTTTGGGAGGTGATGAGGTCGTGAAAGTGGGCCTTGTGAGTGGGATTAGAAATCTCATAAAAGGTACTCCAGAGAGCTCCCTCACCCCTTCTACTATGTGAGAACACAAGAAGGTGCCATCTATGAAGCAGGAAGCAAGTCCTCACCAGACACTGAATCTGAGGCTGTCTTAATTTTGGACTTCCAGCCTCCCAAACTGTGAGAAATATGTTAGTGTCATTTATGAGCTACCTAGTCTCTGGTATTTTTGTTGTAGCATTTCCAAGACACTAACCCATCTTCCGTCATCTCAGAAAGTTCTGCTGAAAGCATGACTGTAGAGAATTCAATATTTATCTTTAACATATCCTAATCAACATTTAAAAAATTATACTTCAGTAATTTCCCCTTATTATGGGTGATATGTTTGAAGGCCCATGTGGATCCCTGAAACTGAAGATAATACTGAATGCTATAGATACTATATTTTTTCTTATAGCTGTATACTTATGATAAGTTTAATTTATAAATTAGGGACAGTGAGATAATTGATAAAAAAAGGTAACAATTATAATAATATGCCAGCATATCTACTCTTATACTTTGGGGCCATTACTAAGGAAAATAAAGATTATTTGACCATAAGCACTCCATACCAGGGCAATGACTCCAATAACTGAGATGACTCCTAATTGTCTACAGAATAGATATACTGAAGAGAAAGATGATTCCTGTCCCTGGCAGGATAGAGAGTAATGATGGGAGATTTCATCCTGCTATGGTATAGTTAGGATTTTCGTCCCTACCCAAATCTCGTCTTGAATCGTAATCTGCATGTGTTTATGGAGAGAAACCTGGTGGAAAGTGATTGGATCGAGGGGGGTGGCTTCCCATGTTGTTATTGTGATAGTGAGTTCTCATGGGATCTGATGGTTTTATGAGCATCTAGCCTTTCCGCTGCTTGCATGCTCTCTCTCTCCTGCCGCCATGTAAGATGTGCCTGCTTTGCCTTCTGCCATGAATGTAAGTTTCCTGAGGCTTCCCTGCCATATGGAAATGTGAGTCAATTAAGCTTTTTTTCTCTTTTTAATTACCCAGTCTCAGGTAGTGTCTTTATAGTACTGTGATAATGGACTAATACATGCTACTTAGAACAACATGTACTTTAAAATTTGGGATGTGTTTATTTCTGGATTTTTTTCATGAAAAATCTCAATGCCATTTTGTGAGAATTCCTGGAGTATCTATTTGCTCTGTCTGTCATGCCCAACTTTCTGTACACCAAGAGAATTTTCTCCACCTTGTGACACTGCCTTCAATGTTTGGAGGGCTATTGTCTTATATCCTGTAAAGGTCAGGGATGTCCATGAAGCGTTTCATTAAGTTCTTCTTCCCTGACCTCCACCTTCTGAGAGAGGCTGCCATGAACTTGGGGTAGATTGTGCCTGAGGAGCTATGCTTCCCAGCTCTCTCCTCCTGTATGCACTATATTTGACATACTATCACTCTACCCTCTGTAGAGATGTTTGGGAAGCAGTTTGCAGGTGGATGAGGATCCGTTCAGAGACTAGCACTCCTCAGTTGTCTAAACTGACATGCCCACCTGCCTGTGGTCACTGCACCTTATAAAAAGTTTAGCTAGTGTCTTCTTTACCACATTAGCAGCTTCCTCTGCCTCTCCAAATCCAAAATGAAAATAGTCAGGTGTGTTTTCTTTCTTATATAGATCTTGTTACTTTTTGAATTCGGTTTATAGGTGTTTCATTGTTTCCTGAACTTTAGTTACATTTTTAAGCTAGGCACAGTGCCTCACGCCTATAATCCCAGCATTTTGGGAGGCCAAGGCAGGAAGATTGCCTGGGGCCAGTACTTCAAGACAAGCCTAGGCAACATAGTGAGCCCGTTCTTCTTCTTCTTCTTTTTTTTTTTTTTTTTTTTTTGAGACAGAATCTCACTCTGATGGCCATGCTGGAGTGCAGTCACATGATCTTGGCTCACTACAACACCCAACTCCCAGGCTCAAGCAATTCTCCTGCCTCAGCCTCTTGAGTAGCTGGGATTACAGGCATGTGCCACCATGACCAGCTAGTTTTCGTATTTTTACTAGAGATGGGGTTTCACCATCTTCTCCAGGATGGTCTCAAACTTCTGACCTCAGGTAATCTGCCCACCTCAGCCTCCTAAAGTGTTGGGATTACAGACATGAGCCATCACACCCAGCCTAAAAATATCTTTAAAAATTAGCTGACCATGCTAGTAGTGCAAGCCACTCTGGAGGTTGAGGTGGTAGGATCCCTTGAGGCTGGGAGTTCAAGTCTAGAGTGAGCTACAACTGTACAACTACACTCTAGCATGGACAACAGAGCAAGACCCTGTCTCAAAACAAAACCAAAACAAACCTAAAAAACCACAAAAGTTTAAAAAAAAAAACATAATTTTTTGGCCCAGCGTGGTGGCTCACACCTGTAATCCCAACACTTTGGGAGGCCGAGGTGGGTGAATCACAAGGTCAGGAGATCAAGACCATCCTGGATAACATGGTGAAACCCCGTCTCTACTAAAAATACAAAAAATTAGCTAGGCATGGTGGTGGATGCCTGTAGTCTCAGCTACTCAGGAGGCTGAGGCAGGAGAATGGCAAGAACCCAGGAGGCGGAGCTTGCAGTGAGCCAAGATTACACCATTGCACTCCAACCTGGGCAACAGATAGAGATTCCATCTCAAAAAACAAACAAACAAACAAACAAACAAACAAAAAACCATAAAATTTTTGACTAAAAAAAATCTTTTAAATAAATGTCTATTGTTTTGTTTATTAGGATGAGAGTAATATTTTTTCTTGAACTGGAAGAGTGACTCCTAATAACTATATTTAATCCTGAGGTTCAATTAGATAAGAAATGATTTTTTTTCCTGAAGAGTTAATCCAAATGCTTATAACTTTGCATTACAAGATAATCCAATTCTCTCTGGCTTTTTTGGGTTTTCATTTGTTTTTTCTTTTGTCTACTTCATTTCGGCATAATCAGTCACCATACAGCTATTATAATACAACAGTATTTTAATAATTTGAAATTTATACCAAGATATTTCAAATCTCCCTCTCTTACTCTATTGATCTTCTTTCTCAAATTGCCATGACTATGCTTGTATGTTTCTCCTTCCAGATGAGTAGAAAAATAACTTTTTAATCTAAAGAATGGAACAAAATTCCACTGTGGTTCTCTTTATTGTTGTGTCAAACATGATAGCTTAAGTCTAAAAGTTTTAATATGTTAAGAATACTGAAAAATCTCATCCAAAATCATGCCATATGACTTTATTTGTATTTGTTGTCTTCTACGTTTTTCAGTAATGTTTGTGTATTTCTTCATTAGAAATTTAATTTTGTAACAAGAACAATGGAGAACAAGGAAGTTTGTAGACATGAAGGACCATGTTCAGAGTTATCAGTGCCTAAGGCAGCCTTGATGAAAAAGAACACGTGGTCTGGTCTAAGTTTACTGCAGACTTCTCACTCTAATCTTGCATTATACTTGTAACATTTGTCTTCTTTTCACCCCATACTCCAGTCTCAGGCCCCATGTGTATTTTTCTGTAGTTACTCACTTATTTTCACAGATTAAGTGAAGTTTTTTTTAAAATGTCACTATTGGATAATTAATTCCAACTGTATATTTTCCAGAAATGGAAAAAATTCTCCATTATACTATGAATATTAAATTTTCTAATATGCATTTTAATATGACAGATTTTGATAGTCTGGTAATATGAAACAGTTAGGATGTTCATGACAAATGAAGAAAAATACATATAAATATTCACTCCATGATCTTGTTAAGATTGTGCCACTGCACAATTTTGAAAGTGTAATTCTTTCCATGTTGAAAGTGTAATTCTTTCTGAATTTGGTACTAAAGATTATGGTTGTTAAAGTCTGGCAGAAACATTGCTGAAGAACAGCTATTGTATTGTTCCACATTATTGAAGGAAGGTTATTATCATGTGCAGAGCAGAAGGTGAAAGAAAAAAAACAGAAAAAAGAAAGATATCTAGCAAAGTTCTCTGAACTGATATTCACCTCTCAGTATTGACATAGCCTACATTGAAACTTGGATAGCAACTGGAAACTGCTGTGGAAAGGTAGTCACTGTTTCTTAACTCATTAGAGGCAATATTAAATCATTAAAATTTGTAGGTCTGACCTAGGAAAAATACACAAGTGCTTTCATGCTGTGTATGTCCCAGAAATGTAGGTATGAAATCCAGCAGGTTATTTTCAGTGAAGGGCTGAAGTGGGTTGTGTTAACATAGCTTATGTAATCAAATTTCAAATGTGACACATCTCCTCTTTCATTCTTTCTTTCTTTCCTTCCTTCTTTTCTTTCTTTCTTTCTTTCCTTCTGATAGAGTTTCACTCTTATCACCCAGGCTGGAGTGCAGTGGCACAATCTCAGCTCACTGCAGCCTTTGGCTCCTGGGTTCAGGCAATTCTCCTGCCTCAGCCTCCCAAGTAACTGGGATTACAGGTTCCTGCCACCACACCTGGCTAATTTTTTGGTATTTTTAGTAGAGATGGGGTTTTGCCATGTTGTCCGGTCTGGTCTCGAACTCCTGACCTCAGGCGATCTGCCCGCCTCAGCCTCTCAAAACGCTAGGATTACAGGCATGAGCAACAACAACTGACCCACATTTTCAAACAACAAGATCTCATAAGAACTCTATCATGAGAACGGCAATGGAGAAATCCAGCCCCATGATTCAATCACATCCCAGCAGGCCCATCCCCCAACACTGGGTATGAAAACTCAACGTGATATTTCGGTAGGCTCACAGAGCCAAACTATATCACTGCACATACGGAGAACTACCATCCAAATTCTAGCTGAATATATTACTCTACTTTCATATTGATACAAAGAACTGCCTGAGACTGGGCAATTTATAAAGACAGAGGTTTAATGGACTCACAGTTTAGCATGGCTGGGGAGGCCTCAAGAATTTTACAATCATGGCAGGAGGCATAGGGGAAGTAAGACACCTTCTTCACAAGGTGACAGAAAGAAAAGCTCCTGAGCTAAGGGGAAAGAGCCCCTTATAAAACCATTAGATCTCACAAGAACTCATTCACCATTGTGAGACTGACATGGGGGAAAATTCCCCCAAGCTCTTCTTCAATTCTGAAGACCCATAAGATGTTATTAGATATGGTTGAAATAACCATCTTTCCCAAGAACAGCAAATGTTAGGCTTAATTAGTCTTATATCACAGAGAAAAAAATGTTAAGAATGAAATTGGAGTCACAATACTGAAAGAAACTCTGTATGTAAACATCAGTAGTTTTTTTTTTTTTTTTTTTTTTTTTTTTAATACAACTGGTGGTCCAGACAGATATTTTATGTGTTGAAAGACATTTACGAGGAGCCAAGATGGCAGAATAGGAACAGCTCCGGTCTACAGCTCCCAGCGTGAGCGACGCAGAAGACGGTGATTTCTGCATTTCCATCTGAGGTACCGGGTTCATCTCACTAGGGAGTGCCAGACAGTGGGCGCAGGCCAGTGGGTGCGCGCACCGTGTGCGAGCCGAAGCAGGGCGAGGCATTGCCTCACCTGGGAAGCGTAAGGGGTCAGGGAGTTCCCTTTCCGAGTCAAAGAAAGGGGTGACGGACGCACCTGGAAAACTCGGGTCACTCCCACCCGAATATTGCGCGTTTCAGACCGGCTTAAAAAACGGCGCACCACGAGACTATATCCCACACCTGGCTCGGAGGGTCCTACGCCCTCGGAATCTCGCTGATTGCTAGCACAGCAGTCTGAGATCAAACTGCAAGGCGGCAGCGAGGCTGGGGGAGGGGCGCCCGCCATTGCCCAGGCTTGCTTAGGTAAACAAAGCAGCCAGGAAGCTCGAACTGGGTGGAGCCCACCACAGCTCAAGGAGGCCTGCCTGCCTCTGTAGGCTCCACCTCTGGGGGCAGGGCACAGACAAACAAAAAGACAGCAGTAACCTCTGCAGACTTAAATGTCCCTGTCTGACAGCTTTGAAGAGAGCAGTGGTTCTCCCAGCACGCAGCTGGAGATCTGAGAACGGGCAGACTGCCTCCTCAAGTGGGTCCCTGACCCCTGACCCCCGAGCAGCCTAACTGGGAGGCACCCCCCAGCAGGGGCACACTGACACCTCACACGGCAGGGTATTTCCAACAGACCTGCAGCTGAGGGTCCTGTCTGTTAGAAGGAAAACTAACAAACAGAAAGGACATCCACACCGAAAACCCATCTGTACATCACCATCATCAAAGACCAAAAGCAGATAAAACCACAAAGATGGGGAAAAAACAGAACAGAAAAACAGGAAACTCTAAAATGCAGGGCGCCTCTCCTCCTCCAAAGGAACGCAGTTCCTCACCAGCAACGGAACAAAGCTGGATGGAGAATGATTTTGACGAGCGGAGAGAAGAAGGCTTCAGACGATCAAATTACTCTGAGCTACGGGAGGACATTCAAACCAAAGGCAAAGAAGTTGAAAACTTTGAAAAAAATTTAGAAGAATGTATAACTAGAATAACCAATACAGAGAAGTGCTTAAAGGAGCTGATGGAGCTGAAAACCAAGGCTCGAGAACTACGTGAAGAATGCAGAAGCCTCAGGAGCCGATGCGATCAACTGGAAGAAAGGGTATCAGCAATGGAAGATGAAATGAATGAAACGAAGCGAGAAGGGAAGTCTAGAGAAGAAAGAATAAAAAGAAATGAGCAAAGCCTCCAAGAAATATGGGACTATGTGAAAAGACCAAATCTACATCTGATTGGTGTACCTGAAAGTGATGCGGAGAATGAAACCAAGTTGGAAAACACTCTGCAGGATATTATCCAGGAGAACTTCCCCAATCTAGCAAGGCAGGCCAACGTTCAGATTCAGGAAATACAGAGAACGCCACAAAGATACTCCTCGAGAAGAGCAACTCCAAGACATATAATTGTCAGATTCACCAAAGTTGAAATGAAGGAAAAAATGTTAAGGGCAGCCAGACAGAAAGGTCGGGTTACCCTCAAAGGGAAGCCCATCAGACTAACAGCGGATCTCTCGGCAGAAACCCTACAAGCCAGAAGAGAGTGGGGGCCAATATTCAACATTCTTAAAGAAAAGAATTTTCAACCCAGAATTTCATATCCAGCCAAACTAAGCTTCATAAGTGAAGGAGAAATAAAATACTTTACAGACAAGCAAATGCTGAGAGATTTTGTCACCACCAGGCCTGCCCTAAAAGAGCTCCTGAAGGAAGCGCTAAACATGGAAAGGAACAACCGATACCAGCAGCTGCAAAATCATGCCAAAATGTAAAGACCATCAAGACTAGGAAGAAACTGCATCAACTAACGAGCAAAATCACCAGCTAACATCATAATGACAGGATCAAATTCACACATAACAATATTAACTTTAAATGTAAATGGACTACATTCTCCAATTAAAAGATACAGACTGGTAAGTTGGATAAAGAGTCAAGACCCATCAGTGTGCTGTATTCAGGAAACCCATCTCACGTGCAGAGACACACATAGGCTCAAAATAAAAGGATGGAGGAAGATCTACCAAGCAAATGGAAAACAAGAAAAGGCAGGGGTTGCAATCCTAGTCTCTGATAAAACAGACTTTAAACCAACAAAGATCAAAAGAGACAAAGAAGGCCATTATATAATGGTAAAGGGATCAATTCAACAAGAGGAGCTAACTATCTTAAATATTTATGCACCCAATACAGGAGCACCCAGATTCATAAAGCAAGTCCTGAGTGACCTACAAGGAGACTTAGACTCCCACACATTAATAATGGGAGACTTTAACACCCTACTGTCAACATTAGACAGATCAACGAGACAGAAAGTCAACAAGGATACCCAGGAATTGAACTCAGCTCTGCACCAAGGGGACCTAATAGACATCTACAGAACTCTCCACTCCAAATCAACAGAATATACATTTTTTTCAGCACCACACCACACCTATTCCAAAATTGACCATATAGTTGGAAGTAAAGCTCTCCTCAGCAAATGTAAAAGAACAGAAATTATAACAAACTATCTCTCAGACCACAGTGCAATCAAACTAGAACTCAGGATTAAGAATCTCACTCAAAGCCGCTCAACTACATGGAAACTGAACAACCTGCTCCTGAATGACTACTGGGTACATAACGAAATGAAGGCAGAAATAAAGATGTTCTTTGAAACCAACGAGAACAAAGACACAACATACCAGAATCTCTGGGACGCATTCAAAGCAGTGTGCAGAGGGAAATTTATATCACTAAATGCCCACAAGAGAAAGCAGGAAAGATCCAAAATTGACATCCTAACATCACAATTAAAAGAACTAGAAAAGCAAGAGCAAACACATTCAAAAGCTAGCAGAAGGCAAGAAATAACTAAAATCAGAGCAGAACTGAAGGAAATAGAGACACAAAAAACCCTTCAAAAAATTAATGAATCCAGGAGCTGGTTTTTTGAAACGATCAACAAAATTGATAGACCGCCAGCAAGACTAATAAAGAAAAAAAGAGAGAAGAATCAAATAGACGCAATAAAAAATGATAAAGGGGATATCACCACCGATCCCACAGAAATACAAACTACCATCAGAGAATACTACAAACACCTCTAGCAAATAAACTAGAAAATCTAGAAGAAATGGATAAATTCCTCGACACATACACTCTCCCAAGACTAAACCAGAAAGAAGTTGAATCTCTGAATAGACCAATACCAGGAGCTGAAATTGTGGCAATAATCAATAGTTTACCAACGAAAAAGAGTCCAGGACCAGATGGATTCACAGCCGAATTCTACCAGAGGTACAAGGAGGAACTGGTACCATTCCTTCTGAAACTATTCCAATCAATAGAAAAAGAGGGAATCCTCCCTAACTCATTTTATGAGGCCAGCATCATTCTGATACCAAAGCCTGGCAGAGACACAACCAAAAAAGATAATTTTAGACCAATATCATTGATGAACATTGATGCAAAAATCCTCAATAAAATACTGGCAAACCGAATCCAGCAGCACATCAAAAAGCTTATCCACCATGATCAAGTGGGCTTCATCCCTGGGATGCAAGGCTGGTTCAACATACGCAAATCAATAAATGTAATCCAGCATATAAACAGAGCCAAAGACAAAAACCACATGATTATCTCAATAGATGCAGAAAAAGCCTTTGACAAAATTCAACAACCCTTCATGCTAAAAACTCTCAATAAATTAGGTATTGATGGGACATATTTCAAAATAATAAGAGCTATCTATGACAAACCCACAGCCAATATCATACTGAATGGGCAAAAACTGGAAGCATTCCCTTTGAAAACTGGCACAAGACAGGGATGCCCTCTCTCACCGCTCCTATTCAACATAGTGTTGGAAGTTCTGGCCAGGGCAATCAGGCAGGAGAAGGAAATAAAGGGTATTCAATTAGGAAAAGAGGAAGTCAAATTGTCCCTGTTTGCAGACGACATGATTGTTTATCTAGAAAACCCCATCGTCTCAGCCCAAAATCTCCTTAAGCTGATCAGCAACTTCAGCAAAGTCTCAGGATACAAAATCAATGTACAAAAATCACAAGCATTCTTATACACCAACAACAGACAAACAGAGAGCCAAATCATGAGTGAACTCCCATTCACAATTGCTTCAAAGAGAATAAAATACCTAGGAATCCAACTTACAAGGGATGTGAAGCACCTCTTCAAGGAGAACTACAAACCACTGCTCAAGGAAATAAAAGAGGATACAAACAAATGGAAGAACATTCCTTGCTCATGGGTAGGAAGAATCAATATCGTGAAAATGGCCATACTGCCCAAGGTAATTTACAGATTCAATGCCATCCCCATCAAGCTACCAATGACTTTCTTCACAGAATTGGAAAAAACTACTTTAAAGTTCACATGGAACCAAAAGAGAGCCCGCATCGCCAAGTCAATCCTAAGCCAAAAGAACAAAGCTGGAGGCATCACACTACCTGACTTCAAACTATACTACAAGGCTACAGTAACCAAAACAGCATGGTACTGGTACCAAAACAGAAATATAGATCAATGGAACAGAACAGAGCCCTCAGAAATAACGCCGCTTACCTACAACTATCTGATCTTTGACAAACCTGAGAAAAACAAGCAATGGGGAAAGGATTCCCTATTCAATAAATGGTGCTGGGAAAACTGGCTAGCCATATGTAGAAAGCTGAAACTGGATCCCTTCCTTACACCTTATACAAAAATCAATTCAAGATGGATTAAAGATTTAAACGTTAGACCTAAAACCATAAAAACCCTAGAAGAAAACCTAGGCATTACCATTCAGGACATAGGCGTGGGCAAGGACTTCATGTCCAAAACACCAAAAGCAATGGCAACAAAAGCCAAAATTGACAAATGGGATCTAATTAAAATAAAGAGCTTCTGCACAGCAAAAGAAACTACCATCAGAGTGAATAGGCAAACTACAACATGGGAGACAATTTTCGCAACCTACTCATCTGACAAAGGGCTAATATCCAGAATCTACAGTGAACTCAAACAAATTTACAAGAAAAAAACAAACAACCCCTTCAAAAAGTGGGCAAAGGACATGAACAGGCACTTCTCAAAAGAAGACATTTATGCAGCCAAAAAATACATGAAAAAATGCTCATCATCACTGGCCATCAGAGAAATGCAAATCAAAACCACTATGAGATATCATCTCACACCAGTTAGAATGGCAATCATTCAAAAGTCAGGAAACAACAGGTGCTGGAGAGGATGTGGAGAAATAGGAACACTTTTACACTGTTGATGGGACTGTAAACTAGTTCAACCATTGTGGAAGTCAGTGTGGCGATTCCTCAGGGATCTAGAACTAGAAATACCATTTGACCCAGCCATCCCATTACTGGGTATATACCCAAATGACTATAAATCATGCTGCTATAAAGACACATGCACACGTATGTTTATTGCGGCATTATTCACAATAGCAAAGACTTGGAACCAACCCAAATGTCCAACAATGATAGACTGGATTAAGAAAATGTGGCACATATACACCATGGAATACTATGCAGCCATAAAAAATGATGAGTTCATATCTTTGTAGGGACATGGATGAAATTGGAAAACATCATTCTCAGTAAACTATCGCAAGAACAAAAAACCAAACACCGCATATTCTCACTCATAGGTGGGAATTGAACAATGAGATCACATGGACACAGGAAGGGGAATATCATACTCTGGGGACTGTGGTGTGGAGGGGGGAGGGTGGAGGGATAGCATTGGGAGATATACCTAATGCTGGATGACGAGTTGGTGGGTGCTGCGCACCAGCATGGCACATGTATACATATGTAACTAACCTGCACAATGTGCACATGTACCCTAAAACTTAAAGTATAATTAAAAAAAAAAAAAAAGAAGGACATTTACATTATGGAAGTAAATACTTTTTCTTGCGTATTTTATTGCTCTTATTTAGGGTAGAACTTATTCCTCCCACATGGTCGCACTGCTTTTTGTATGGCATCTCCCTTCTCCCCTCCCTCCCTTCTTCCTTCCTTCCTTTTTCTCTTCCTTCCTTCCTCCCTTCCTCCCTTCTTTATTCCCTCCATCCTTTCCTCTTTCTAGCCCTCCTTCCTTCTTCCCTCCCTCCTTCCTTCCCTTTTTCCTTTCTTCCTTCTCTCCCTCCCTCATTTATTCCTTTCTTCATTTCTTCATTCCTTTTTTACTTCCTTCCCTCCCTCCTTTCTTTCCTCCCTTTGTCCTTCCTTCCTTCCTTCTTTTCTTTCCTTCTTTATTCCTTCTTTCCTTTTTCTTTCTTCCTTCTTTTCTTCCTTACTTCCACCCGTTCTTCCTTCCCTCCCTCCTTTCTTCCTCACCTCCCTTTCTTCCTTCCATCTCTCCAGTTCTCCCTCCATCTGTTCTTCCTTCTCCCCTTTCTTTCTTCCCTTCCTCGTTTCTGCCATCCTTCACTCCTTCTCTCCCTTATTCCTTCTTTCCTTCCTTCCTTGCTTCCTGCCTCCCTTCTTCCTTCTTTCCTTCCATCTTTCCTTCATTCCCTCCATTCTTTCTTCCTTCCCTTCCTCCTTCCTTTCTTCCTTCCTTTTCTCCTTCCCTTCCTCCCTTCTTTCCTTCATTCTTTTGTTCCTTCCTTCCATTCTTCCTCTCTTCCCATTGTCCTGTTATCTTTCCGTCTCTCCCTCCCTCCTTCCTTCCTTTTTTCCTTTTCCTTTCTTCCTTCCTTCCTCTCTTCCCACTCTCCCTTTTTCTTTCCTTCCGTCCTTCATTCCTTTCTTCTTTCCTTCTTTCCTTCCTTCCTTTCCTCCTTCCTTCCTTCCCTCCCTCTATCATTCCCTGCCTTTCTTTCCTCCTCTCTCACTTTCTCCCTTCCTCCTGTTTCTTTTCTTCCTTTCTCCCTGTTGAATATTTCCTTTAGGGATTAGTGGAGGGCCTGTAATTTTCTCTCAATTATTTTCTTATTTAGCCAATATCATATTAGTCATGAAAATATTAAACAGTAATATCTGAAGCATATCACTGATGAGGAATCTGTTTTGCTACCCACTTTGCTACACAAAATTGTTGATCTTATATAGCAGGGACTAACCAATGGTTTTTGTGAAGGGCCAGAGGGCATGTATTTTAGGCTCTTTGGGCCATAGGTTCCCTACAATTTTTAAAATCTACTTCTGCAGCATGAAAAGAACCATAGGCAATGTGTTAACAAATGGTCATGATTTCTTGTCCATAAAACTTCATTTACAAAAACAGAAGTAGTCTGGGTTGGATTAGCACCATCAATTGCCAATGCCTGTCCTAGAAAGAAGAAAAACTCAACACTGCTCAGGTTAGAGCAATAACAGAAGCAATCTGTTAGTGGACTTTTGTGTTCCAATTACTTCATGAAACCTCAGTACTCAAGTAATGGAATAACAATTTAGGCTCAGCTATAAGCATCCTAAAACAATAAGATAGTCCAGTGTAAACATGAACTCATAGAAGCAGAACATCATTCAACATGCCAAAGAGGTTTCAGGCTGGAACTGAACTTTCTTAGCCATGGAGGCTAAGTGTTATGACCAGCCCTCTTCCTGCTCTTTCTTTCCTTCTACCCTCTCCCCTTCCTTCTTTGCCACTTTTCTCTTTTTCTTAGGATGAGAAAATATAGACAACTTTAGAACCTACAGAATGTCTTTTATTTCAAAGTCTATAAATCCATGGATGTTCAAGGCTGAGGCTAGCAATGTTATTGATCAGATTGAGTTGGATATTATACAATAGTGCTTTCTGGAAACTGGGACTTATTGGAGAGGGAGTCGTTTCCCAGGTATAAAGGAGGCTGAATCTTCTCAAATAGTGTCATGTGCATAAATGGTGTTAGGGATAAAAAAAAAATGCCCACTTTCAACTGCCCCCCAATCTTGCACCAGCCCCCACACTAGATTTTGTTTGGAAATGAATACATGCATAACCAGACTTGGGTTCATTATTCAACAAACCTAAAATCAGCAACTCATAGGAAAACAAAATGGAAGAAAACACTCCCCTTGGTGATTTTGCAGCATCTCCATAGACTGGTGCCCAGGTATGAATTTTTTCTTCTCTACACTCTCCTTGTCATAGCTCTGGCTTCTCTTCTATACTAAATGATCTTTGGATTGTGTCCTTTCCTATCTCCTCTGCAATGACTCTCACTAATGTGACTGATGGAAGTCATACTAAGAAAATAAGTGGCAATTTATTTAAAATGCAAAGCACTTAGCAATGGTTATAGAAAACCAGGAATCATGTTGAAAAGGAGAAAGAAAGACTGATAGATTAAAATATGTGCAGGAAGCAGAGGAAAATGCAATGATATCTGAAGTAAAAAATACAGTGTGAAAATACAGTTTTGAAAAGATCAACAAAATTGATAGACCACTAGCAAGACTAATAAGAAAAGAAAATAATCAAATAGATGCAATTAAAAATGATAAAGGGGATATCACCAATGATTGCACAGAAATACAAACTACCATCACAGAATACTGTAAACACCTCTACACAAATTAAATTAACTAGAAAATCTATAAGAAATGAATAAATTTCTGGACACATACACCCACAAAACACTAAATCAGGAAGAAGTTGAATTGCTGAATAAACCAATAACAGGCTCTGAAATGGAGGTAACAATTAGTAGCCTACCAACCAAAAAAAATTCCAGGACCAGATGGATTCACAGCTGAATTCTAGCAGAGGTACAGAGAGGAGCTGGTACCATTCCTTCTGAAACTATTCCAATCAATAAAAATAGAGGGCACATAAAAAAGCTTATCCACCAAGATTAAGTGGGCTTCATCCCTGGAATGTAAGACTGGTTCAACATATGCAAATCAATAAATGTAATCTATCACATAAATGGAACCAAAGACAAAAACCCATGATTATCTCAATAGATGCAGAAAGGCCTTCAAAAAATTCAACAGCGCTTCATACTAAAAACTCTCAATAAAATAGGTATTGATGGAACATATTTCAAAATAATAAGAGGCATTTGTGACAAACCCACAGCCAGTATCATACGGAATGGGCAAAAACTGGAAGCATTCCCTTTGAAAACTGTCACAAATCAGGTATACCCTCTCTCAACAATCCTATTCAACATAGTGTTGGAAGTTCTGGCCAGGGCAATCAGGCAAGATAAAGAAATAAAGAGTATTCAATTAGGAAAAGAGGAAGTCAAATTGTCCTTGCCTGCAGATGACATGATTATATATTTAGAAAATCCCATCATCTCAGCCTTAAATCTCCCTGAGATGATAAGCAACTTCAGCCAAGTCTCAGGATACAAAATCAATGTGCGAAAATCACAAGCATTCTTAAACACCAATAACAGACAGAGAGCCGAATCATGAGTGAACTCCCATTCACAGTTGCTTCAAAGAGAATAAAATACCTAGGAATCCAACTTACAGGATATGTGAAGAACCTATTCAAGAAGAGCTAGAAACCACTAGTCAATGAAATAAAAGAGGACAGAAACAAATAGAAGAACATTCTATGCTCATGGATAGGAAAAATCAATATTGTGAAAATGGTCATACTACCCAAGGCAATTTATAGATTCAATGCCATCCTCATCAATTTACCAATGACTTTCTTCACAAAATTGAAAAAAAAATTACTTTAAAGTTCATATGGAACAAAAAAAGAGCCTGCATTGCCAAGGCAATCCTAAGCAAAAACAACAAAGCTGGAGGCATCACGCTACCTATCTTCAAACTATGTTACAAGGCCACAGTAACCAAAACAGCATGGTACTGGAACCAAAATAGAGATATAGATCAATGGAAGAAAACAGAGGCCTCATAAATAACACCCCACATCTACAAGCATCCAATCTTTGACAAACCTGACAAAAACAAAAACGGGGAAAGGATTCCTATTTAATAAATGGTGCTGGGAAAACTGGCTAGCCATATGTAGAAAGATCAAACTGGATCCCTTCCTTACACCTTCTACAAAAATTAATTCAAGGTGGATTAAAGACTTAAATCTTAGATCTAAAACCATGAAAACCTGAGAAGAAAACCTAGGCAATATCATTCAGGACATAGGCGTGGGCAAGGACTTCCTGACTAAAACACCAAAACAATGGCCACGAAAGCCAAAATTGAAAAATGAGATCTAATTAAACCAAAGAGCTTCTGCACAGCAAAAGAAACTACCATCAGAGTGAACAGGCAACCTACAGAATGGGGGAAAATTTTTACAATCTATCCATCTGACAAAGGGCTAATATCCAGAATCTACAAAGAACTTAAATTTACTAGAAAATATCAAACAACCCCATCAAAAAATGGACAAAGGATATGAATAGACATTTTCAAAAGACATTTATGCAGCCAACAGACACAGGAAAAAAATGCTCATCATCACTGGCCATCAGAGAAATGCAAACCAAAACTACAATGAGATAACATCTCACACCAGTTAGAATGGCAATCATTAAAAAGTCAGGAAACAACAGGTGCTGGAGAGGGTGTGGAGAAATAGGAACGTTTTTACATAGTTGATGGGAGTGTAAACTAGTTCAACCATTGTGGAAGACAGTGTGGTGATTCCTCAAGGATCTAGAACTAGAAATACCATTTGACCCAGCCATCCCATTACTAGGTATATACCCAAAGGATTACAAATCATTCTACTATAAAGACATATACACATGTATGTTTATTGAGGCACTATTCACAATAACAAAGACTTGGAACCAACCCAAATGTCCAACAATAATAGACTGGATTAAGAAAATGTGGGACATATACACCATGGAATACTGTGCAGCCATAAAAAGTGATGAGTTCATGTCCTTTGTAGGCACATGGATGAAGCTGGAAACCATCATTCTTAGCAAATTATCACAAGGACAGAAAGCCAAAAACACTGCATGTTCTCACTCATAGGTGGGAATTTAACAACGGGAACACTTGGACACAGGACAGGGAACATCACACACTGGGGCCTGACATGGGGTGGGGTTTTGGGGGAGGGATATAGCATTAGGAGAAATACCTAATGTAAATGATGAGTTAATGGGTGCAGCAAACTAACACAGCAGTAGTGTACATATGTAACAAACCTGCATATTGTGCACATGTACCCTAAAACTTAAAGTATAATAAAAAATACACTGTGTGACTTATAGTTGGTACCTTAAACATTGATGTTCTCCAAGATGTTCTCATTGGCTATGTGTCCATCTGAACCATCTACAAGGATGGTGTGTATGTTGGCTGTTGTCTGAAAGACTTGCACACCCAATTGAACAAAAATCTCACACAAATACAACTATTTTGTTTTTCTAAGGCCAGAAGGCCGTCATAGATCCATTCAGACCCATCGTCAAACAGCTTGAACATCAGCTCTTCTCTGCTGCCAGGTCAGACCTGGCCTCAGAACTCTGGATAGCTAGCCATTTGTCTACCACCTATTTCCCTCTCAAATGTGTTACTGAGCAATAAATCGGCTCTTTTCTGATGCAGAAAGAAGCCAATTCCATGGCATTGGCTTTTGAGAAAAGAAAAGTTTTACTGTGAGTCAACTGGTGAGGAGACAGAAGGAAATGCTCAAATCTGTCTCTCTAATACGGGGATAGGTTGGGTTTTATAAGCATGGAATAATAAAGCATTATCTGATTGGATCTTGCAATGAGGCAATGCTGAGAGGAATCAACTTAGAGGATTCTGCCACAGGGTGAAATCAGGGCTCAATCTGATTGGACCCTGAATCCCACCGTGAGTGTTTGCTTCTTAATGCAGTCCTCATTCCTTGTTTCAAGGACTTAAGTCCCACCTTGGTTCATTTTGGAATGCCCAGGTTATGTGACCTTAAACTGGGGATCCAGGACAACTGAAAAACAATTCACAACCTTTCTACATAAAAGTTGAACCAGATTGCTCTGGTATGGTTACAAATGCAGTGTGTGCAAAAGAGAATGTGTCTCTATTCCTAGAAGTGCTCCTCCTTCGAAGGACAAGGTAAGAGATCTACCAAACAAGTAGTTGTTCTCTATAACCTGGGAGTCATCCTGCTATCTCTCCCCTCACCTGTCCTGTATTTTTTTTCCTGTGGCTGCAGTAACCAACTACCACAAACTCAGGGGCTTTAAACAACACCCATGTACTATCTTACTGTTTTGGAGATGAAAGTCTGACTTGGTTTAACATCAAGGAGTTGGTAGTGCAGTTCATATGATTTGTCTGTGTCCCCACCCAAATTTCATCTGAACTGTACCTCCTGTAATTCTCACATGTTGTGGAAGGGACCCAGTGGGAGGCAATTGAATCATGTGGGTGAGACTTTCCCATGCCATTCTCATGATAGTGAATAAGTCTCATGAGACCTGATAGTTTTATAAAGGGGAGATTTCCTGTACAAATTATCTTGTTGTCACATGTAAGATGTTCCTTTTTCCTTCCACCACGATTGTGAGGTGTCCCTAAGCACATGGAACTGTGAGTCCACTCAACCTCTTTTTCTTTGTAAATTACTCATTCTTTATAAGCAACATGAAAAACAGCTAATACAGCACTGTCCCTTTCTGAAAACTATAAGGAAGAATCTGTTCCATGTCACTTCCAATGCATAGAGGCCACCAGAATTTTCTGGTTCATGATTTTCTTCTCTTTCTGCAAGATCAATAGCATCTTCAAATCTCTCTCTTACTCTGACCCTACTGCCTTCCTCTTATAAGGACTTTTCTGATGACACTGGACCACCTGGATAATCTAGGATCAACTTCTGATTTCAACATCCTTAACTTAATCACATCCACAAACTCCCTTTTGGCAAGAAAGATCAACTATTCACAGGTTCCAAGGATTAGGGTATGCACATTTGTATTCTGTCTGCCATATGTTCCAAACCTGGTTATTAGTCTTAGATCATCCTTATCTTTAATATGCCTCCAACAAGCTCTTTTCACTGTGTGGTGATGCCTGTGCCATGGACAGCATCTACAATCTCACCTCCTCCTACTTGGATCACCTCTGTAGCTTTTTAATTCATGGTGTTTGACAATCTACAGCTCACATTTGGCAGGGATATTAGTACATTCTTGAACTATTATAAAACAATACAATATACTGGGTAATTTACAAAAAAAGAGAGGTTTACTGGCTCATAGTCCTGCAGGTTGTCAATTAGGAGTCTTTCACAATAATTGGAGCAAGAGACAATGATGACCTGAATTGAGATGACCTGAGAAACAGCAGGTATATGACACTAGTATTATAGAAATTATCTCTAGAGTCTAAAGAGTTTTGGTGGGTTTTGCCACATACCTATTCTCACCTTGGTAAGAGAACCATGAGATTCTAATTCCATTCTTCTCTTGCAGTTTTCTATTGTGGTTTAATTCCATTGTCCCCCTCAAAACAGAAAGCTGAAATTTACTGGAAGACAAAAATGGCACACCTGTTGACCAGCCCAACCAGAGTACACTCCGAATTTCAAATGTTAATCTAAATTTTCTCAAGATAAAAAACAAACTCTCACACAAACTCAAAGTGTTTTTCTCTGCTCTCACACTGCAATGACAATCAACATAGAAGCTGTCTATGAACAAATGTATGGGGGTTTCCACCCACACACCAAGCAAGCAAGCAGTTCTGCAGGGGACACCACCTCAGTCACACAAGACAGCTAACTCCATCTGCACAGTCACAAGTGTGGGTCTCCAGAACTTCTCCAAATAAGCTTCAAGTTGGGAGCATTCCAACGACCCTCTCTTGGATTGGATTAATTTGCTGGAGTGGGTCACAGAATTCAGAAAAATACTTACTTACACTTCCTGGTTTATTATACAGGATATTTTAAAGGACACAAAGAGTCACATGAAGAGATACATATGGTGAAGTCTGGGCAGGTGCCGACCACAGCAGTGTCTGTCCCCATAGAGTTTGTCATGCACCACACTCCAGGCACATGGGTGAGTTCTTGTCCACCTGCCTGCCAGCCTCCCTGTGTTCAGCTCTCTAGAAGGTCTCCAAATACAATCTTCTTGGTCTTTTTATGGAGATTTCATTGATAGGCATGATTGACAAACAAGTAGAAACGTGATTGTACAAAAAGGCTATTATCTAACACTAGTAGGCTGAGTTAGGGGACAGAGCAAGACCTACGTGTTCAGATCCCTCTTGGCCTCTCTGTGCAGTAGTCCTTCCTCCAGGGTAAGGAACAGGATACATTGTGAAAGAAATGTCTTAAGTCCCACAGCAAGACAGTTAGGGGAGGGAGGATATCTTAGTCCATTCCCATGTGACTGTGAAGAAATACCCAAGACTGTGTAATTTATAAAGGAAAGAGGTTTAATTGACTCATAGGTCCACATGGCTAGGGAGGACTCATGAAACTTCCAATCATGGCAGAAGAGGAAGCAAACATGTCCTTATTCACTTGGTGGCAAGAGAGAGAAGTACTGAGCAAAAGGGTAAAAAGTCTTCTATAAAATCATCCGTTCTTTTGAGAACTCACTCACTATCATAAGAAGAGCATAAGTGATTCAATTACCTCCCACCAGGTCCCTCCCATGACACATGGGGACTATGGGGAGTAAAATTCAAGGTGAGACTGGGGGGTTGGACACAACCAAATCATATCAGAGGGTCAGTGGGGCAAAACATAACACACCGGACTATGGATCAGAAGTTGGGAAAATGTTAGAGTCTTGCTTTGGGCAGGTGGAAGAAAGGCAGAAGTTCAGTGAGGAAGAGATTGTTTTCTGAAGTCTGCTTCTGAGGACAAAAGCACTCCACAATACAGCAAGGGTTTTGGGAGTTATGACCCAGGAACTGTGGATGAAAACCTATGTAATATATATCATATGTCCTAATATATATTAAAAATAATATATATGATTTTTCCTATATATATATCATATTCATATATGTTATATATCATAACATATATTAAAAATCACATATCATTCTATGAATTTCAGCTTTTTGTTTTAAGAGGAACAAAAGATTAAACCCCTCATGGAAAATGGTAGATGAGGAGTAGGATTTTTCTCTTTCCCAGGTGAGAATAGATTTGCATTAAAGAACACAAGAGTTCTCCAAAACTCTACCTAGAGCTCTTGTTTCTACCAAGGTCTTATATCTGCTATTTCCTGAATCACCCTAATTCATACATAGACAGATAGATGATACATAGATAGATAGATAGATAGATAGATAGATAGATAGACACATAGATAGATACATAGATAGTAGGTGATAGATAGATGCATAGATAGATGATAGATAGATAGATAGATACATAGATACATAGATAGATACATAGATAGTAGATGATAGATAGATAGATACATAGATAGATGCATAGATACATAGATAGATAGATAGATAGATAGATAGATAGATAGATAGATACATAGATAGATAGATACATAGATAGATACATAGATAGATATAAAGCATGGGGGTTAGGCTGTGTCCTTACCCAAATCTCATCTTGAATTCACACATGTTATGGGAGGGACCAAGTAAGAGGTAATTGAATCATGTGGGGCAGGTTTTTCCTGTGCTGTTCTCATAATGGGAAATAAGTCTAGTGAGAGCTGATGGTTTGAAAAAGGGGAATTTCCCTGCAGAAGGTCTTTTTGCCCACCATCATTCATTTAAGATGTGGCTTGCTCCTCCTTGCATTCCACCATGAGGCCTCCCCATCCATATGGAACTGTAAGTCCATTAAACATCTTTTTCTTATCTGTCTCAGATATGCCTTTATCAGTAGCAAGAAAACGGACTAATACATACATAATCACACCACCAAACAGCAGTCTTCATGCCAAAATTTATTTGGCAAAACCCTGTCTTTACCAAAAAAAGAAAAATTATTATCTGGACATGGAGTTGTTCACCTGTAGTCCCTACTACGTGGGAGGCCAAGGTAGGAGGATCCCTTGAGCTGAGGAGGGCAAGGCTGCAGTGAACTGTGATGATGCCACTGCACTCCAGCCTGGGCAGCAAGACAAGATCCTTCTCTAAAAAACATAATAAATTCAGAAAAAAAATTAATTAAAAATGAAACATTACTTTTAAAAAACTGATAGAATTTGGCATTTAGTCCAGTGTCTTTTCTGGATATTGTCCCTGTCTTAAAAGACAACCTGAGAATGAGATTATTAATTCCTTATAAAGTTTATTGTCATTTTTTGGATGAAATTAATACTCATGAGATAAACAGTATGGAATTTAACTTCAAATGTTTATTCCTACCTCCTGCCACACACCTACTTTGGGTGAACATCTGTATCAGTATGGGTTTTAGTCCAAAGCAATTGAAGCTCATTTTGGAATTTGGGAGAAATAAATTGAAAAGATACAAAATCCACCTTAGTGTAGTGATAAAGACTTGGGATCCAGTGCATACAAAGATATTTATAGAGGCTCCTGGAAGCCATTTGTCACCACACCAGTATGCAATGATGAGGCATGAGCCATCAGTTCCATGCTCCTCCCTTGCACAAGAGGTAATACCCTGACTAGGGAGACAAGTCAAATACCTGCTCCTTGGCCAGAGACCACATTTGTCTCACTGGGCTTTCTAAAATGGAGAGAGTTGACTTGGTGTACCTTAGCACTCAATTTCACACAATGAAAGGGAGACAATTCCCCTGCTGCTATAGACTGAGTGTTTGTGTTCCTCCAGCATGCGTATGTTGAAACCCTAATCCCCAGGGTGATGAGATTAGGAGGTGGGGGAACTTTGGAGGTGAGCAGACCATAAGGGTGTAGCCTGTGATGGGATTAGTGTACTTTTAAGAGGAAACATGAGAGCTTTCTCTTTCAATTTCTTTCTCTTTCTCTTTTTCCCTTTCTCTTTCTCTTTTCCTCTTTCTTTATCTCTCTTCCGCTTAGCCATGTGAGGATACAGTGAGAAAAAAGGTGGCTGTTTACAAACTGTACAGAAGGCCCTCTCCAGAACCTTACCCTCATGGCACCCTGATCTCAGACATCTCAGCCTCCAGAATTCTAAGAATTACATGTGTTTTTAAAATTCATCCAGGTTATGTTATTCTGTCACAGCAACCCCCACAGATGAAGACAGAAGCAGTTATGGCATATGTAGTGGATCTTAAGAAGCCAAAATACAGCATTAAGCATTAAGATCCATCAGTTAATGAAACATTCAGACAAATTGGTTTAGATATTTTCTGAGCTGGGACAGCTGCTTCAATAAGGAACAACTTTTTTGACACAAGACCACATGCATATGTGTAGATAATTCTATGAAATGTGTGCCACACAATTTTTCTATGTAAAGCATACAACCTAAATGGGCTTGTTTTATGATGATTTGTGGTAGGAGACTGTGATGTTCCTCTGTATACCAGTTGTGTTGTCCCAGTGAAAGCCCAGTAGTTCTCATTTTGTAGTCCTAGAGAGCACTTACAAGATTTGAAAAATGGAATACAGTTTTCAGATAGGTTAAGTTAGTTATTTCACACAAGTTCCTGAAAATCTAAGTGGATTTCACCTAATCTGTTACATGCAGTGAATCGTGTGACAAATGCATTTATAAAGTGTTACTCACACAGCATTATGGTAATTTGTCTGCCCAGTGGTGGAACCCAGGCACTATATTTTCCTCTAACCATTGTAATTCATCATTTCAAAGCATCACAATACATGTAAATACTTCCTTCCCAACAGGAGATAAATAGGATATCCACATTCAAGTCACAACATTTTCCCCCAACATTGTGACGAGACAGAGGAATTAACCTACTCTTTCAAAGCCCAGCAAGTCTCAGGAATGTGAGAGTACTTACAGGATATTATGAAACTGGATGCATTTATGTTTGTGCATTGAATGTTTTCATTTTGTATGGTCTAAAGAGATTGATTCAATGGCTGTGTATCAAAGATATACTCCAAATGAAGCTGGATTTTTAAAAAATCCTCTCGTTTTTCAAATATCTTGCACCTATATTGTGATAACAATGTTTTTGGTAACACAGCCCATTCTATTACTTTAGTACAAGTGAAATTTGGTGCTGATTATAGATGTGGTAAAACTATTTTCTATCTTAATATTTTTATAGTTATCACCATCTCTTTTCCAAGGCTGCATGCTCTGCAAGTCCATTTTTAGATCCACATTTTTAATTGTGTTTTGGTATATTATGGGCAATTTCTTAGACAAGGTGCTTTCAGCTCCATACAAATCTTGGAAAATTATGATATTCTCCCAGAGGCCATACCTTCTGTAAACTGATGAGATACTGATATTTCAGTTATGAATTTTAAAACCTTCTATGCTAAAAGGCTATCTCCATTGGAAGTTTAAACTCTCAGCATTGGGCAACTAAACTGTTAGAGTCATTTATACATGAGTGTTTTCCTGAAAATACAAATGATTTATTTGCAGAGTAGGCAGAGAGGGAGAAAGATTTTATTTTATGTTGTAAAATATATCTGTCTTCTTTTCTATGTCATCTCAGATGTAAGTGGGAAAGGAAGAGAGAAAGTTGGACCTCTGCCTGGTAGTTTATTTGTGGATCAAGTAAAAACACTCAACACAAATTCTTCTTGAAGGTAAATGCTTCTTCGTGTCACACATTGTTATGAATGCGAAATGAGCTTTCATCTACATTTTTTGCAGCAGTGTGTACTATAAAAGTGCCTGTTGTTTGGTAGAGATGGGGTCTTGTTGTGTTGTTTAGGCTGGGCTTAAACTCTTTGATTCAAGGAATCTTCCTGCATCAGCCTACCAGAGTGCTGAGACTACAGATGTGAGCTACCACAAGAACACATTTTAGTGTCCTTGATGAAAGGAACTCTTCTGAGTATCTTTAGCAACCATCCTTCCCTGCAAGAACATAGCAAAAGGGAAGATGATGTAAAGAAATAGAAAAGTGAACTATACCATACAGTCTTACATTCTTATCCTAGGAAATGTTTGCAAATACTTTCTCTCGGAAAAATTTGTCCAGACCAAATTTTGGTATGAGCCAGAGTTATTGAACAATGGGATGCCCAGTGTATTCAATTGAAAACTCTGGGAGATTTTCACATCTCACTCTACTTTCTCTCTACATTTATTTTCCTGGGAAATTTTAAATAATGGATTTGGAAGGAGAACTAACATGTGGGGTGCCTTTGAAACTACCACTGTCTTGAGGATTCCTAAGCTTTCTCATAGGATGTTGAATGATTTACTTCAAAGCCTAGGGTGATCAATTTGAATTATGAAGGTACAACTGATAAATAATAAAAAACATCCACAAATCCCATGAAGAATATTCTCTAGTACAGAGTACCCTGATGAAACTAGAGGCATTATAGCATATACTATTGACAAGTACACATTGAGACAAAAATAATCAACCTGCAAATATCTTTGCTGTGAAATGACTGGTCATGTTTAAGCACATCAATAACCCAAGAAAGAGTTACAGGTAGTAGAAATGGGGCAAGAATCAGAGCACATTCATGCTAAAATAAATGTGCTATAACAACAAATGAATAAAGGAGTATGGTATAATCAAATAAGAGAACATTTTCTTATGATTTATAGCAATTATCATCTACTCCAAAATAAGTTGGATTTGTGTTAGACAACTATCACAGAGATAAAGTATATTCAGAGAAGAAACTGAAAATATTCAGTGATAAAATAACATTGGTAAAAAAGCATGCCATGAGGGAGAATTGGGCTCAGAGATTGTAGTGGGCCAGCAATTTACTGGGGAGAGGTGATCCCCAAGGCAATAATACAAATATAGAAATTAAAGTCAAGAGTTAGTGAACATGGAGCAAGTGCAAGGGAGGACTGGGTGTTCCTAGTTTTTGAGGAGACTGGGTTTAAGGAACACTTGATATATTAACAAGCAAAGCAGGGTCATGACAAAGGTGGCCTTGCCATGTCACCACGATGAGATGCTAAGCTAAGAGCTACATCTAAACTACTCTAGAGAGCCTCATCCCTCACCCACTGCAAATGGTCCTCATGGCATGATATATGCAAATCTCTCTTTTTCCTGTGCTCCCTGTTAGCTTCCATTCACTATCTGAACTTCTTGGACTGTGCCATGTTTTAGAGACCTTGTTCATGTCTGCAGCTTAACTACATATCATTTAAAGAATTGGTATTTGTAATTTTTGAGAGTGGTTTTTTTTAGTCATTTATTTCTGCCCATTCCTGTGCCAAACATTTCTCAGATGAGTACCTTGATCTTTAAATACCCAATTTCTTTTTTTGAGGTCTTTACATATTTTTAAATTGCCCAAGAGACAGGATACAAGGTAACTGGCAACAGCTGTTCAAGAGCATCAAGGTCATAAAATGCTAGGAATAAATGTGAAACTGTCACTGATTGTAGGAGAGTATGGAGCTATCACAATTAAATACAATGAGCAATCCTAGATTGGGTCATTTCTGTAAGAGAACATGATGTGGTTTGGCTCTGTGTCCCCACCCAAATCTCATCTTGAATTGTAATCCCCACTTATTGAGGGAGGGTCTTGGTGGGTAACGATTAGATCACGTGGGTAATTATACAATGTTGCTCTCATGAGAGTGAGGGACTTCTTACAGGATCTGATGCTTTTAAAAATGTCAGTTATCTCTGATCTATCTCCTGCTGCCATGTAAGATATGCCTTCCTTCCCCTTCTGCTATGATTATACATTTCCTGAGGCCTCGCCAACCATGCATAATTAAAAGTCAATTAAACCTCTTTTCTTTATAAATTACCAGTCTCAGGTAGTATCTTCACAGCAGTGTGAAAAAGGACAACTACAGAACACTAGGGATAAAATTGTCAGAATTTTACTTAGATCTGTAGTTCAGTTAACAGCATTCTATCAGTGATAATTTCCTGGTTTTATAATTGCACTATGATGACAAAAGATGTTAACGTTAGAAAAAGCATTCCGAAAGGTGAACGGAACTCTCTATACTAGTTGGGAAACTTTTGGGAAAATCTATAGTTATCTTCAAACAAAGTGTTAAAACATAAATAAGGCTTAATTTATTTAGAATAAAACCATCCTGGAACTCTCTGGATTTTTTTTTTTTTTAATTGAGACAGAGTTTTAGTGTTCTTGTCCAGGCTGGATTGCAGTAGTGTGATCTTGGCTCACTGCAACCTCTGCCTTCTGGGCTCAAGTGATTCTCCTGCCTCAGCCCCCCAAGTAGCTGGGATTACAAGCAAGTGCCAACACGCTGGCCAGTTTTGTATTTTTAGTAGAGATGGGGTTTTGCCATGTTGGCCAGGCTGGTCTTCAACTCCTGAAATCAGTCAATCCTCCCACCTTGGCCTCCCAAAATGCTGGGAATACAGGTGTGAACAACAACATTCCACCAAATCTCTGGCATTTTATGAGTGGGGCAAGCATTCTTTTTCCTTTGTCTTAGAATTTTTTTTAAAAGTTATACAGACATTTACCTGTACTCCTTATATGTTACAAAGATTACAAGGTTTTGTTTCAGACTATTTTTATTACACAGAAGAGTTTCATTCTTTTTTTGGGTGGAGATAAAATTCACATAATATAAAATTAACCATTTTAAAGTGTACAATTCTGTGACTTTTAATGTTTTCACAATGTAATGCAACCATCACCTTTATTTGGTTCTTGAATATTTTCATCACCTTAAAAAGAAATCCCAGGCCCAGCTTGGTGGTTCACGCCTGGGAGTTAGCACTTGGGAGGCTGAGGTGGGTGGATCACCTGAGGTCAGGAGTTGGAGAACGGCCTTGCCTACATGGCAAAACTCTCTCTACTGAAAATACCAGAAAAAAAGAAAAAAAATTAGCAAGGTGTGATGGCGTATGCCAGTAATCCCAGCTAGTAGGGAGGCTGAGGCATGAGAATCACTTGAACCTCAGAGGTGGAGATTGCAGTCTGCCAAGATCATGCCACTGCCTTTCTGGGTGACAGAGCAAGACTGTGACTCAAAAATAAAAAAAAAGAACCCCATATCCATGCAACAGTCACTCATCACCTCCCACACCATCCTCACCCCTAGTTCCTAACAACCACGAATCAACTTTCTGTCTCTATGGTTCTCCCATGCAAACCTGGCTATTTCATAGAAATGGAATCACACAATATGTGGCTTTCTGTGTCTGATTTATTTCACTGAGCCCGGTGTTTTCAGAGCTCATTCACATTTCTGCATGTATCAGTACTGCACTCCGTTTTAAGGCTGAATAATATTCTATTGTATGGAAAGGCCACAATTTGTTTATCCATTCATCTGTTGATAGACATTTGGGTTGTTTTCACTTTTTCCTCATTGTGAATAATGTTGCTAATCAAGGTTTCAGTTCCTGCTTCACAGGGTCGGAGTTTCTCGGTAACATATGATAACTTTTTGGGCCTCATTGTTTCCATGCTTTAATTTCATTTTTTTACAGAAATTCTGCTGGCTTACTTACTTTTTCTGTGACTATAGTCATCAACCATTTTGTAATATTATAATTTTGCTCTAAACAGTTAAAATTATAAAATATAATCCTCCAGGGGTGTAAAGGATGAACATAAGGATTATATTTTATAATCTTAAACTCTTAGAACAATTATTGGCTATGGCTTTTTTTTAGAGCATGCTGGATTTTCTAATTTTACAGTTACCATCTGATATGGTTAGGCTTTGTGTCCCAGTTACAATCTCTATAATCACCGTAATCGTCTTGTGTAAAAGGAGACTATGTGGAAGTGATTGGATCATGGAGGTGGTTTCCCTCATGCTGTTGGCATGATACTATGTGAGTTTTCACATCTGATGGTTTTATGAGTCTTTGGTAGCTCCTCTTGCATCATTCTTCTTCCTGCCATCTTGAGAAGAAGACTGCTTCATCTTCTGCCATAATCTTAAATTTCCTGAGGCCTCCTCAGTCATGCTGAACTGTGAGTAAATTAAACATCTTTCCTTTATAAATTACCCAGCCTTGGGTATGTCTTTATTAGCAGCCTGAAAATAGACTAATACATCATCCTTACATACCATTGACAGTTATAGCATGATCACATATCAGAGTGTTTTAATCTACCCTTTATATTGATAAGCACATACATTTCTATCAACAATATTTAAAAAAAAAAGACATTAAACAAAATAACCCAGGCCTATGTTTTGCTTATGTCAGTATGAGCTCCATAGTAACCTACAATGTTGGTATCCTCACTGACTAACATCTTTCCTGTCTTCTTTCTTGGTATTTGTCTGCATGACTTCCACTCATCTCACTGCATTTATTTGCTCTACAAGAAATCTGCCTTTTTATGTTCTCCCATTTCTTCCCTTAGGGACAGTTTTTCCTACCTTCCCTTCTTCTGTCTTGAATTCATTTAGGTAAATATCATCATTCAACTCAAGTCCCTTGGAAGTGTCACATTTTGGTCTGAGAACTCCTTCTGATTAAGTAATTTGCTTTTCTTTTTTTGTTTGTTTTATTTTGTTTTGGTAGGGGAGGTAACAGGGTCTCTGGCTAGAAAGCAGTGGTGCAATCATGGCCCACTGCAACCTGCAACCTCTGAGCTCAAGTAACCTTATCACATAAGCCTCCCAAACAGCTGAGACTGCAAGTATGCACAACTGCACCCAGCTAATTATTTTTATTTTTATTTCTGTAGACATGGAGTTGACTCTGTTTCGTAGCTTGGTCCCAGACTCCTGGCCTCAAGTGTTTCTCCCTCCACAGCCTACAAAAGCGCTGGGATTATAGACATGAGCCACCACCCCTGGCCTTTTCTAGGTTTATTTATATCTCTGTCGCTTACATATTTATCTATATTAAATATTTTTTAAATATATGTGCATATTTGTATACAGATACTTATATGTAAATATATTGATAATATAAATATATCACTCTCGTTTTCATGTTTTGATATTTATGTAAGTATGATCACACTGGACAAATTGTTCTTTGATTTTCCTTTTTAAAAAATTTAGTGTTATGCTGATAAATTTATTCAGGTTGGAATATCTACCTGTGATTTATTATTTATTACTACTCCATTGTGTATATCTATTGATAGACCCTCTGGAAAAAAAAACTGATGTGTTTATGTAATCATAAGTTCATCATTATTAATTTGCTCTTAAATAGTCTGATGTGCACTCAATTAAAGGATAATTTTGCGAGGTTAAACCTCCCATAATACATAGATTGTGTATTTGAATTGTTAGTTTTTATGGTGAACTTCTTTTTCTACACTTAATTCTCTTTAACATGATGTATGAGTGAATGTAAAGCTGTCTCTTAAATCGAGTGTTTATTATGGTTTTCAAAATTGCATTCCTACATTCTGATTTCCAAGTACACCCACTTTTGCTTACATGAGCCATTTTCATTTAAGGGCATATTCACAATTTTAATGCCATGCCAGCAGCCATATCATTCTATTGTTCTGCTAAATTTAATGAAAATCATGAGTTCTTTGAGTGATTTCAACATTAAAATAAAAAGTATTCTTAACAACAGGTCCATCTTACACTACTCATATCCATCCACAATTACACTTTTATTCCGTGTATCCAGTTAATCATTACCCACAGTATTTTTAGGTTTAAATATAATAGTAATCAACAGTGCAACCAAATTGACAACATAAATATAAATATAGAGATCTCCCATTATAATGTGCTGAGACAAAAAAAAAAAACATTTAGTGCATATTTATACGTGTCCATTATTCCAGTAATCATGGCTTTGAATCTCAGTCTTTGATCTAATTAAAAATTAGTTTCTATATGCCAGCAAGAGGTGATTTGCATTAGAGAGCATTATATATTCTTTTTATTTCACACATACCTTCTGGTATTCTTCCAAATATAGTTCTAGGTACAGTGTTGCCTTTGAATATTTACAGCTACTCAAGATAACCCTAATGGCTAATTATGATAGAAACTGTAAGGCAGTAACATATGGTTTCCAGCTGCATCCGTGTCCCTTCAAAAGATATAAACTAATCCTTTTTTACAGCTGCATAATATTCCATGGTGTAGATGGAGACTTCCATAAAAGCACACAGAATATTCCTCCTGTAAGATAAAATGTTAACTTTGTGAAAGCAACAATTAATCCCGCTAGGATATTGAAGGGGGCAATAACAAAAATTCATGTGCAAAATAACTACAGTCATATTAAGATACATAATTCTATAGATCTATGGGAGATTTCTGCCCCACTCTAATCATGACTTGATAACTTCAAAGAAGAAATAATTGAGCACATCAGGACTAGATTCTATCTCTTTGAGGAGTCTTAAGAATTTATCTGCTTTGGGGGTTCTCAAAGAGTGGTCAGCAGCATCAGCCTCAGCTGGAAACCTGTTAGAAATACAGATTCTAAGGCCCTGCCCCTGACTTAAAGGAATCAGGACCTTGAGAAGCGGGGCTGTTCAGGTTATTACAATGCCTGCTAAATTTGGAGAATGCTGTTATAGCTTACCTTTGCATCCATCCGTGCTCCAAAGCACAATCTGATTTAAAAGAGTTTTCTCTCGCATTTCTAAAAAGGCAAGTGGTCAGAATTAGGGCATAATGAATTTTCCGTTAACACTCAGCTTTTCCCATAGGATTTTGCTGAATAGTTTAGGTTCCTCTGCACCACTCTCTAGGAACACTTGCTGGTCCGTGTTGCAAGAATCCTATGCATAATAGAATTGAAACTGTGATTCGATCTTTTTTCTAATGGCATACTGGATATAAAATTGCTAAGGAAATTGCCTTAAGGTTAAGAAACATAAGATAAGTAATGAATAGCACCTGGGTGAGTTAAAGAATTCTGCCTTATTTTTCTCATTAAGCTTTTTCTTTTAAAAGATGAACGTATTAAAAAAAATCATTGGTGGTGTCCAGTTACAAGTTGATTTTCAGGTGTGAAGAAAGGCCATTCCTGCAGAAGGAAAAAGATACCCTGCTTATGAAACTCTTTCTCTTCTAGCAGGAACCTGTAGGAATATTGATGAAATTATTCCTTGTTAAGATGCCTAAGCCTTATGGTAGTATAAAGCAATGCAATCTGGACATGGTGAAATATGAGAACCTTTAATATTGCAACAAAAGTTACTATATATATTTTTAAGTATACATTGATTTTCTTGGAGGCTAGATATTTTAATATATCTTGCTTCTTTTTTTAATGAAGCATGAGGGAAATTTTGAGCATATTGAGTGAATACAGCATAGAAAAACATTTCTCAAAATGTTCCATGGATGCTGATGAACTCTTCTGAGTTTAATAGGTGTTTTGCATTCACACATTCACATACACACTATGTATACAGCGTACAAGAGCTTCATGGACAAATAAAATCTGCTCCATCACCAAGAGGGGTCAAGGACTTTGATATACTAATGATCAGTGTGAACATTTACATGGAAGACTTCTGGAATGAGTCATTGTCTTAGTTCATTCAGAACTGCTATAACAAAATAACCATAAACTGGGCAGCTGAAATAACATTTATTTCTCACAGTTTTGCAGGCTGAAAGTCTGAGGTCAGGGGTCAGCATGGATGAGTTATTGGTGAGGGCAATTTTTTTGGTTATAAGCAGCTGTCTTCTCCCCGTGTCCTCATGTGGTGGAAAGAGTGAGTTAGCTCTTGAATCTCTTCTTATAAGGGCAGTAATCCCAATAATAAGTGTACCACCCTCATGACCTAATCTCCTTCCAAAGGCCTTACCTCCTAATACTATTCTTATGAATTTTAGTGGGACACAAATATTCAAACCATTTTATTTTTTTTTATACTTATTTGATCTCATGAATTTTAGTCCTAGAAACCTCCGCTGGGATGTACTCTTTCATACTCTAGCTGATTTGAATGTTATCTAAACTCTTCTAATCAATTTTAAATAGAACAGAAAATATATAGCACATACAATACAAGTGAAAAAAGTAGAAGGCTGTGAGAAAATAATACTAAAGGAGTCAGACTTTCTTAAATAAACCAAACAAATAAGTTAATACATTTTTAAAAAGCTATGGTTAGCCATCTTCAAGAACTCACATCATTGCAAAGTATGTCACACAAACACATATAAAATGTAGTGAACTCATTTCTTGAGTAAGTCAATCTTTACACTTTTTCTCTTTTTTTTTTTTGACTCTAAATATAGGTTAAATAAATGATACAAGAGGGAACTATGGGAAGTTTTTCATTGCCAAACTATTAGCTGTGATGATTGTAAAATCACTCATATCTTTATACAAAGAGTTATTTATAAAAGAAATAGCAAGAATTATAAGTCAGAGACCAAAATGAGATCCTCAGAGGTCACAATACTTCAATTATAATTGATTTGAATAGTTTCAGATGATATAATTTTTTAAACAAATTTATTAGAAATACTATTGCACAAAATAAAAAAAACTGTAGTAGATATAAAAGTAGACATGGTAAAGGAGTTTGTCAGCTTATAAGAGCACTTATTAACCAGTAAGTAGAAAATATCTAACACTAGAACAAAATAATACTCAACAGATACAGATTAGAATAGAAAAAGTAGGTGGCTCTTAACCATGAGAAACAATCACATGCCTTACAGTAAGAAAAGTATGAACAGATTTTTATCTAAGAAACTGGCATATCATACACTCCTGGTGAGACTGAGAATGTTCTAGAATGCTTCTTTAAAGCAATTTAGGTTATTGAAATTGAGTCTTTGTTTCTGACCAAGTAACCAAATATTTCCTACAGGAAGTGTGAGATATATAGTAACTGATTTGTCTTACTACCTGGACAGTCATAGTCATTTATTTATAATACCTATAAATTAGAAGCAATCAAAATATGCAATAATATGTAAATTAACTAAACATGTGATCATATGTAAATTGACTAAATAGCATATTCATATGATGATATGTAATGGGGCCACTGAAAGAAAAAAACATACTACATATTACGTGAAAAAAATGGAAAAAAAAAAGAGCATATATGGTCTAATCCTCATTATAGTATTTTATGTGGGGATATCAATAAGTGTTTGGACATCTAAGCATATAAGCCCCATTGAACCACTCACCTTCTCTTTTCATAACCAAGAATGTAAATCAAGTAACTAGTCTCACACCAAACATGGTATCCACATATTATAACTTATGAAAGGAATCAGGAGAAGTTATTTGAACATTTCTGGACCATTAGCACATGCATGAATACACACATGCACAATTCAAGATGAAAGCACATCTATACGTTAGAACTGGAAGCCATAGAGAGGTGGTTTGCAGCTTCATCCATGTCCCTGCAAAGGATATGAACTCATTCTTTTCTTATGTCTGCATAGTATTCCATGGTGTATATGTGCCACTTTTTCTTTATCTCGTCTATCACTGATGGGCATTTGGGTTGGTTCCAAGTATTTGCTATTGTGAATAGTGCTGCAATAAATATCTGTGTGCCTTTGTCTTTATAGAAGAATGATTTATGCTCCCTTAAGTATATACCCACTAATGGGATTGCTGGGTCAAATGGTATTTCTGGTTCTAGATCTTTGAGGAATTGCCACACTGTCTTCCACAATGGTTGAACTAGTTTACAGTCCTACCAACAGTGTAAAAGTGTTCCTATATCTGCGCATCTTCTCCAGCACCTGTTGTTTCCTGACTTTTTAGTGATCACCATTCTAACAGGTGTGAGATGGTATCTCATTGAGGCTTTGATTTGCACTTCTCTAATGACCAGTGATGATAAGCTTTTTTTCATGATTTTTGGCTGCATTAATGTCTTCTTTTGAGAAATGTCTGTTCATATCCTTTGCCCACTTTTCAATGAGGTTGTGTGTGTGTGTGTGTGTGTTTTGTAAATTTGTATGTTTCTTGTAGATTATGGATATTAGCCAGATGGATAGGTTGCAAAAATTTTCTCCCATGCTGTAGGTTGCCTGTTTACACTGATGATAGTTTCTTTTGCTGCACAGAAACTTTTTTGTTTAATTAGATTCCATTTGTCAATTTTGGCTTTTGTTGCCATTGCTTTTGGTGTTTTAGTCATAAAGTGTTTGCCCATGCCTATGTCCTGAATGGCATTGCCTAGGTTTTCTTCTAGGGATTTCATGGCTTTAGGTCTTATGTTTAAATCTTTAATCCATCTTAAGCTAACTTTTATATAGGGTGTAAGGAACGGGTCCAGTTTCAGTTTTCTGCTTATGGCTAGCCAGTTTTCCCAACACCATTTATTAAATAGGGAATCCTTTCCTCATCGCTTGTTTTTGTCAGGTTTGTCAAAGATCAGATGATTGTAGATGTGTAGTGTTATTTCTGAGGCCTCTGTTCTGTTCCATTGGTCTATATATCTGTTTTGGTATCAGTACCATCCTGTTTTGGTTACCTTAGCCTTGGAGTATAGTTTGAAGTCAGGGAGCATGATGCCTCCCAATTTGTCCTTTTTGCTTAAGATTATCTTGACTATACAAGGTCTTTTTTGGTTCCATATGAAATTTAAATTTTATTTTTCTAATTCTGTGAAGAAATTCAGTGGTAGCTTGGTGGGAATAGCATTGAATCTATAAATTACTTTGGGCAGTATAGCCATCTTCACAATATTGATTCTTCCTATCCATAAGCACAGAATATTTTTCTATTTGTTTGTATCCTCTCTTATTTCCTTGACCTACGTAGTTTGTAGTTCACCTTGAAGAGGTCCTTCTCATCTTCTGTAAGTTGTATTCCTAAGTATTTTATTGTCTTTGTAGCAATTGTTAATGGGAGGAGACTACTAGTGTTGGGGCCAGATAGTGGGTGGTTCTTGCATGCTCTGGTCACACACAACGGAAAGAAACCACCATCTCCATGCATTACAATGCAAAGGACAGATCTGATAAGTGGCAACAATCCCATTAGCTCCCTGTTCCCACCCTTTTGGGAATTGCTAGATCTTGCAATGGGATTCCCACTTCTCTGCCTGGGTCATGAGTATGTTTCAGGTGGCCAAACTGAGATATTCCAGCCACTGGTCCTGATCAACATTCTGAATTATAGAGATGCTCTGGTTCCCAAGAAATACCAAGTATTTGAGAAACATATGAGATGAAACAGATTCACATTAAACAAGGAAGCACGCTGTGCTAGTGGGAAGTCTGGCTATACTAGGAAAGATAATGAAAGGTGGTTCTGCTCAGAGCCCTCTGCCATCAGCCACATAACTTGTTACTTCTTAGAGGTTTGAATTCTCAGGCACTGTTTCAGACATGCTGAGTCAGAAGCCTTAGAAATGAGGTCTGTTAATCTATATTTTAAGAAGCAACTAGGGATTGTGAATGAGCCATAGATGTCACCCTTGTGAAACAATTCTCCACTTTTTTTCTGCCATGCACATTTATCCTACGATTTCAAGAAAAAACAAAAACAAATACAAAAAAAAAAACCAACAACAAATGAACTGGAGCAATTCAGTCCTTACCAATGCAGGAAATAGCTCAATCTCTTCCAAATCAAGACAAAATCTGAATACAGGAATTCTTGGGGTTTCCTTATATTATTCTGAGAAATAATAATCACAATCATTAGCTTCTATACAATACTCAATTTAATGCATGCTATGACACTTCTCAATTTAACTGATGTGACAAGGCTTTGTTGTATTCTTCCTGAATAACAGAAAACTTCACACAGTATGGTTTTAGTAAAAGTTTCATGTTTCATCATCTAGTGTCTATTGTACTATTTCTGAAATAAACCCACATGTAAGAAAGACAAGAGATTTTGCAATTTGTTGTTGATACCATAGAACATGAAGTATAGTATGGAAAACCAATCTTATAGAAATCTCACTTAAAATTAAGGGATTTATCAGCTTTGGACATCCATACAGCTAAACCACAATAATCTGAAACAGTGAATTATGGATATTACTGCACTGAAATACAGTTCAAATGGACATCTGCCCCAGGTTCCTGCCACCGAGAAAGAAACACCCCACATATTGCTTTAAATAAATCTGAACCACTTAACCAGAAAGCAAAGGCTTTCATCTAATAATAACAAGAATAAAGAGAGGATACCATGTCTCCATATACACATCTTGAGGAGTATTATGGATACTACCTTGTGTTAAACTTATGTAAGCTATATAGCTTTCTATTACACAGTTAGAGATGACCAAATACTTAAAGAAATTTGTAAGTGCTGCTGCTGTTGAGAGACACAGAGTTTGTATCTGACTCCAGCTCATTTGGTTTGGCTGTGTGTCCCCACACAAATTTCATGTTGAATTGTAATCCCCAGTGTTGGAGTTGAAGCTTGGTGGGAGATGATTGGAGCATGTGGCTGGTTTCGAATGGCTTAGCACCAACCCCCTAGTGCTGTCTCATGATGGATTTCTCATAAGATCTGGTTGTTTAAAAGTGTGTGGCACCAGATGGGTGTGGTGGCTCATTCCTGTAATCCCAGCATTTTGGGAGGCTGAGGCTGGTGGATCATGGTCTCAGGAGATTGAGACCATTCTGGCTAACATGGTGAAACCCAGTCTCTACTAAAAATACAAAAAAATTAGTGGGGCTTGGTGGTGGATGCCTGTAGTTCCAGCTACTTGGGAGGCTGAGGCAGGAGAATGGAATAAAAACCTGGAAGGCAGACCTTGCAGTGAGCTGAGATCCAGCCAATGCACTCCAGCCTGGGCAACAGAGTGAGACTCTGTCTCAAAATAAATAAAAAAAAAGTGTGTGGCACCTCCCTCCTCACTCTCTCTTCCTCCTGCTCCAGACATGTAAAATGTTCCTGCCTCCCCACTTGTTTTCTGCCAAGACAGTAAGTTTTCTGAGACCTACTGGCCTGAAGAACTGTGAGCCAATTAAATCCCCTTTCTTTATAAATCACCCAGCCTCAGTAGTGTGAGAACAGACTAACACACCAACAAAATTGTCTTTGTTATAGCTAATCAAAAATAAAGGAGAAAATCCAAATAAATTTTAAATTTTAAAATTTATTGTTAAATTGAATATTTCAACATCCAATTCTTAAATTCACCATTGTTCTTAAAGGTTCTAATAGGGCAACCCTTCCCTGAGTGAGTGGTATACACTGAAATACAGAAAGAAAAAGAAACATACAAGAAAGATATAAAGATGTTTAAATCATTAGCAATTTTCAGACCTTCATACTATCTCCTTAGGTAATGAGGGAACCTTGAAAGATGGAGAGTGTAACGAACGATACTTTCTGAGAAGATCATTATAAAATGGCTCTAAAGATCACAGAAACCTGTGGGGCAAGCACAAATACAATTGGATTTAATATGATTTTTTTGTTATATTATTTAAAACTCATGCACCGCCATTTTCAAGATAAACAGAAACATTTACTCCTCAACTAAAATATAAAGTACAGGCAGGGCATGGTGGCCTACACCTGTAATCCTAGCACTTTGGGAGGCCAAGGCAGAGAGGTCACTTGAGTTTAGGAGTTTCAGACCAGCCTGGCCAACATGGTGAAATCCTGTCTCTACTAGAAATACAAAAATTAGCTAGCCATGGTGGAAGATGCCTTTAATATCAGCAATTTGGGAGGCCCAGGCAGAGAGATCACTTGTGGTTGGGAGTTCAAGACCAGTCTGGCCAACATGGCAAAATCCCTTCTCTACTAGAAATACAAAAATTAGCTGGGCATGGTCACAGATGCCTGTAATCCCAGGTATGTGGGAGGCTGAGGCAGAAGAATCGCTTGTACTGGGAGGTGTAGGTTGCAGTAAGCCAAAATCCACCATGGCACTCCAGCCTGTGCAACAGAAAAAGACTCTGTCTGCAAAAAATAAAAAATAAATAAAAAGTACAATCTGTTATATGTAATATAAAATATACTATATTCTATTATTTAAAGATTCTAAACATATATGAGAGGTATATGGGTTTTTATTTTCTATATGAGTTTGACTTACTACATTGTCATTCAGATGATTTGTAGTAGGATTGTCTTACCCATGAGATCCGGTTTACCGATGAGGTTTGAAGGCAGATAAAATTAGTTTAAATTTTAAGCAGTGACTGAGCTTAGAAATGGATGATTACATCTCAACATGGTTCTGGCTCTGAGCTATGTAACTCTTATTGTGAGATCGCAAATGTAGTATTTGCCTAGATGATCTCTTTGTTGGTTCTATAAAGATGCAATGGCTGGATGATGTCCTTTTTAGTGCTTAGTTGCAGATAATACTCGTTCCATTTTTGAATTTTTTTTGTTTTAAAATATGCTTAGGGTCTTGGTATGACAAGTGTGAAATACTAAATTGTACAATGTCAGAGGCCAGGTGCAGTTGTGCATGCCTATAATCCCAGTGCTTTGGCAGGCTGGGGCAGGAAGGTCACATGAGACCAGGAGGTTGAGGGTTCAGTGACCTATGATTATAGCACTGCACTCCAGCCTGGGTTACACAGCAACACCTTATCTCAATAAATAAATAGTGAAATATCAATAGCCCTGAATTCTACATTACTATGCTGCAACTGCAAAAAAAGATCCATTCCAAAATGAATCTTTCCTTCTGCTTTAGACCTTGTCTTTAGAAAAAAAAAATGGCATTTAGACTTTTTCATGTTGCTTGGCAACATATTTTTATATTTGTGATGAACAGGACCAGCTACACAATTTATGGGGTTCAGGAAAAATGAAAATGAATGTCCCAGTGTTTCTAAATAAAGGATTTCAAGGCCACAATAGCAGAGCATTAAACAAAGCATGTGCCCTTTGAGCTGCGACACTGTAGAACATGGGTCTTAGCTTCATGAAGTAGGACCCACTGATGAAGACGAGAAGGTGCAAGCCTGGTGAGTTTCTGCATATACATATACATATGTATATACATCTACACATGTATATACATCTACACATATATGTGTACATATACATATGTATATACATCTACACATATATGTGTACATATACATATGTATATACATCTACACATATATGTGTACATATACGTATGTATATACATCTACACATATATGTGTACATATACATATGTATATACATCTACACATATGTGTACATATACATATGTATATACATATACACACATGTATATGTACATATATGTATGCATATATACATATGCATATACATGGGGATATCCCCAGCACGAAGATTAAAATAGATGCACTGAATTCTATTTGGTTTGCAAAGCTCATATGCAGTCTCCTGTTTAAAAGCAAATTCTTCTTCGCTTTGTACAATTTGCCAACTTATTGTTTGACGTTTAAATCTTCTATTAACTCAACACAATTCGAGATGTCATCTATGGATCAGGCAATGGGTAACAGCTTTGATGAGGATGTCCTGCAAAACTTTGTGGTTTCTCTAGGGAGACAAGGAAAGGAGGCATAAAATAGGTGTTTGTGGGTGCAAACCACAGGAACAGTTTCACCCGTTTGGAGGATCTAAAAGCTCTTAGGACAAGAAGAAAATTAGAAAAAGACTTGAAAGGCAATTGTGATAAGACAAAGAGTTGTCAAAGCAACCATGGAGATAGAAATAAGCATAAAACCAAACCAGAGAGGTCGCTATATATATATATTTTTTATATATATACTATATATATATGTGTATATATAGTTTAGTAACTGGCATATATGTTCAATGCATTATCAAATGCCATGAGAAGGACACAGTGAGGAGCTGGGAGAAGATCATGGAGAAAGACCCAAATTATTTTCCAGATAGCTTTGAATTAAAGTCTTAATAAAGATTGTCTTTTATCTGAAACATTGCCTTTGCATGTGAAAATAAATCACTCCAACATTTACCTTTTTCTCATGTAGTTTGATGTACATGGTAAGTGTATACAATTTTTATTTGTCAATGAGAAAAGCATTCTAGCTAAAATAGAAATAGAAATAAACTACCTTTAAAGAAAGGAAGCTCTACACAAACTCTGAGGTTTTTTTTTCTTTTCACTTTACCACGTAAAATATGTTCAGCTGAGGTTATCTCCCCCTGTGTATTCATTTTATAAATTGTTTCCCTTCCTCTAAAATACTTTGCCCTCTCTCTTTTGGGCTTCAGAATCTTTTGATTGGTGTATCATGTACATTGAGAAAAATGCAAAGACCAATATGTGCAGCTTGATGAATTTGCCTGAATAGAAAATTCATGTCACCAGCATTCAGATTAAGAAACTGGATATTTCCAGCACCCAGTAACTTGTGCTCAACCTCCTATAGATACCACCTACTCTGAGCACAGGCACAAGACTGATTTTAGCAACATTGATTAGCTTTGCATATGTTGTGACTTTATTTAAAGAAAACTGGATAGTATTTAACCTTTTGTTTCTGGTGGCTTTTAGTTAACATTGTTTAGAGATTTATTCATATTTTTTGTGTAGTTGTTGTTTGTATTTTCCTATTACTTTAGAGTATTTTCTTGTATAAATACAGCATAAGCTGCTTCTTCATATTGATATGAGAGGCCATTTGACTAGCTGTGGAGTTTTTTGGGAGTTAATACATCTATTTCAGTGAATGTATTTAGCTAGTTTTTCTGGGTATGAAATTGCTGGGTCACAAATAGTTGTATGTTTAAATTTTGGGTAAGGTACCAGTTTTTCCAAAGTAGCTGCCCAATTTTCATTTCCAGCAGATGTGAGTGTGATTTCCAGTTGGTCTACATTTTCTCCAACATTTGATATTGCCCGTCTTTTCAAATTCTAGCCATTATGGTAGCCAGTGGTTTTCATTTCTTTTCCCTGCCTGAAACTAATCAAGTAGAATGTAGGGAGACCCCCTGAAACTATTACTATGGAATAAAAGATGAAATGCTCCCGATAATTGTAAATACAAAATTACATGCAGGATTGTGTAAAAACAATGCTGGGTTGGACTGCCAGAATAAGCCAACAGCACGTGATGTGCTTCCCCCTGCAGAGAGCCTATGAATGGATGTGCAGTCAGGGAGGTTTCACATCACCAAGATTCCTATCCCAGAAAAGCAGATGTTCATAGCTTTGGGAATGGAATGTGACCCTTATGGAGAGCCTATAAACAGATGCATGGGGGACACCTGTCCATATGGATAAGATAGGGCTATAAACACCCTCATCTTGCTGCAGCTCTTCTAGCCCTCTTTAGGGTTAAGGCATACTCCCTTCTGAGAATTTCTGGTCTAACCAGTTGTCTAGCTTCACATCCTGTTTCCATGTATTGTTTGTAACCAGCTTTTGTTGCAATTGTTACTGCTGATTAATATCTTGCTAATCATAGGTTATGGAAAGATTGTGTTTCTGTTTTAAGGCTCTGTTAGAAATTACTGACACACACACTATATTGTAAGTTCTTATCTCTGTATACTGTACTTCTGCATATAAAGGTACTGTACTTCTACATACAAATGTTATGTTAAATAATTACTTCATCCCCATGTGACCATCTCGCCTCATAATCAAATGGCCCTAAATCCCTCAGTAACCTACCCCCACCCTCACTAAACTTAATAATAAATGCTGGTATATCCAGTGCATTGTTGGCACTGTGGGATCAGAAGGCGGTGACTCCCCGGACCCAGCTTTCACTATCTTGTGTGTATCTATTATTTCTCAACCTGCCGATCTGCCTGGAAACAAAAAGAGCACTCCATTGCATTTCAGGCTGTTGACCAGATCCCACAATATCTGGCACCCAACGTGGCCTTCTTTGTTCCTCCATTCAGTGCACTCCGAGTGCAGTTCCTGATGACTAGTCTTCAGTCTCAATGGTAAGGTCTCTGGGTACGCTTTTTCCAACTCTCCCCTCTTTTTGGGTTTGTCAACTGGTAATATTCCAGGGTTATCATGGGACAATCACAGTTTAAACACCAGGCTTATCTGTCTTTTATGAAACTTCTTCTTAAACAGGGTGGAATCAAGGCTGATTCCAATAATCTTGTTCTCTTATTTCAGACTATTGAAAAATATTGTCCTTGGTTCCCTGACAAAGGTTCCATGGACCTGTTAGACTGGGATAGAGTTGGTGCCACACTCTGCAAGTTTATGAGAGATGGTGTTTTACTTCCTATTTCTGTTTGGACTGACTGGGCTCTTAATTTGTGTTGCTTTACTTCCTTTTCAGTCTGGTAATCCTCTTCAACTGCCAGAAGTTAACGTGGATGGTGAACCTTCCCTTTAACTTCGGGTAGCTGACCCCCTTACTAGTACTCTTTCTGATGATGAAGAAGAATCTAATTTCTCCTTGTTTTCTCCCCAAGAGGAGGAACATGGTGATGATACCCTCCCTCCACCTCCTATCATGGAACCTGTGTATGTTAACTCTTCTTCTACTAAGCCGTTGCCCCCTCTGCCAGAGGAGGACGTGTGTCATTCTTCTGAATGGTCTGTTTCTCATTCCTCTCATCCTTTTGGACCACTCCCCTCTTTTAAGCCCACTGTTTCTTTTGACGCTCTGGGACCCCTTCTTTCAGAGACGTGGAACCCTGCTTCCCCCCACTCCACATCCTGGAGCTCCCACTCTCCTTCTCTCTCTTCTTCTGCCCCTGCTAGACCTGTCCGCACTTCTATTCAGGAGGCAATGGGTAGAGCTATGGCTTCTAGTGGTTTGGATGCCTGGCAGTTTCCCATAGCCATAGCCTCTAAGTGTGAAGGTGCAGGAGGGTGGGGAAAAGGCACAGCTAAAGGCCGGTGATATTATGAATCTTTCTCTGTACAACTCCTTAAGGATTTTAAAGCTGCTTGTGATCAATATGGACCAAATTCTCCTTATGTTAAAACTGTTCTACATTCCCTTACCACTGAAAAACAACTTGTTCCTATTGACTGGAATTTGTTAGCTCATGCTTCTCTTACCCCTTCTTGATTCCTACAATTTAAGACATTGTGGTCAGAAGAGGCCATGATTCAAACTTTGATAAATTCTGAAAATGAGACTGAAGGGTCTTATTATATGCTTATGGGTACTAGTGATTTGTGGAATACACTTGCTCGACAATTGGAATATAGTCAACGTATTTTAACTCAGGTTACTCAAGTGTGTTTACGAGCATGGGAATATATTCAAGACACAGGCAAGGCCCCTTTATCTTTTAGTGCTATTAAACAAGGTCCTTCTGAACCCTATCCTGATTTCATGGCTTAACTCACAGATGCTGCTGAAAAGGCTATTTCTGATACTAGAGCAAGAGATGTGGTTATCCAACTTATGGCACTTGAAAATGCTAACACTATGTGTCAGGCTGCCATATGACCATTACGTTGTAAAACCCAAAACACACCTGATGATGCCATCATTCCTTCCTACATTAGAGCCTGTGATGGTATTGGTTCTGAAACTCATAAAGCAAAGCTATGCTCAGGGCTCAAGCCATAACCTCATCTTTAAAAGCAGCTGCTGTTATTCTCAATGTTTCTACAACAGGTGTGCCCAATACTTTTCTTGGTACTTGCTACAAATGTGGGGGAGTAGGACACTTTAAAAAATCGTGTCCTTTACTTAATGCTAAACCCCAACAACCTACTCCACAAACTCCAAATTTACAAAAAACACCTACTACTATTTGCCCACGGTGTAAAAAAGGTAAACATTGAATGAGTTCTTGTCAATCTAAATTTGATATTATGGTAATCTGTTGCCTCCTTTTAATGTGGCCAACACTGTTTTTAATCCCTGTCCATTTCAAGGAAACAGGGGGAGGGGCCAGCCTCAAGCCCCAATCCCAATCAGGGCTCCGGAGTTTCGTTCCCCCTCCCTGTGGCTACCCCATAACTGCACCAGAAATGCCACAGACTCAAGTACAAACAGTGCCACAGGCATTACCTTAAATTCTATACCCACAACCCAATGCCAATTACCCCCTCCTCTTGTCCGAGTACAATGCCCGTCCACCTGCACCACAGGAGGGGACTCAATAGACTTATGTAGTACTCTCCCTTTGTCTTTACTCCCTGAAGAACAACCTGTCCTTGCTCCTACTGGAGTTAAAGGGCCTTTACCTAAAAATCATATTGGTTTAATTCTGGGCAGAGCTTCATTAGCCTTAAAAGGTGTAATTGTTCATACTGGCCTTATCCATGCCAACACTTCAGATGAAATGTGTTTGGTTATTTCTACAAAATCTCCCATTTTCATTGAACCAGAAGAATGCATTGCTCTTTTACTACTTCTCCCTGAACTGTGCCCCTCCACAGAATCTGCTACTCACACAAGAGGTGTAGAAAATACCTTTAAACAAAACAAAGCTGCTTATTGGGTTAATACTATTTCTTCTCACCATCCCACCTGTACTATTAAAATTTCCTGAAAAAAGTTTGAAGGTTTAGTCGACACTGGGGCTGATATTTCTATAATCACTGCTAATCAGTGGCCTTCCTCTTGGCCAAAACAGCCCTCTTCAACCAATTTAGTGGGAGTTGGAAAGTCATCTGATGTATACCAAAACTCTCTTATATTTCCTTGTACAGGACCTGATGACCAAATGGGCACTGTTCAACATTATATTACTCCAATTCCCATAAATTTATAGGGATGTGATTTACTGCAACAATGGGGGGCTGAGATGTCTATCCCTTTATCAAATTATAGTGAAGCTAACAAAAACAAAATGTATAAAATGAATTTTTTTTCCTGGAAAATGATTGGGAGTTAATGGAGAGGGAATTAAAGAGCCCTTGGAACCCTCCTGAAAACTTAACAAATCAGGACTTGAATATCCTTTTAGGTGCTGTCACTGCTGAGCCTCCCCTGCCAATCCCTTTACAACGGATGTGTGAGTCATTTGTTTGAGTAGAGCAGTGGCCACTGTCCAAACACAAATTGGAGGCTTTAATTGAAATTGTTAATGATTTACTACAAGCAAACACTATTGAGGCCTCCTTGTCTCCATGGAACTCGCCTGTTTGTTGTACAAAAAAAGTCAGGAAAATGGAAGATGGTAACAGACTTAAGAGCCATTAATACAGTTATTAAACCTATGGGTGTGTTACAATCCAGTATCCCTCCTCCTCCATGATTCCTAAGGAATGGCCTTTAATTATCATTGACTTTAAGGAGTGTTTTTTTCATATTCCTTTAGACAAGTCAGACTGTGAAAAATTTGCTTTCACTATACCTTCCATTAACAATTCAGCTCCCACAGTTAGATATCAATGGAAAGTTCTACCTCAAGGAATAATTAACAGTCCTACTATTTGTCAGTTGTTTGTTGGTACTGTGTTACAACCTATCTGACAGACTTTAAAAAATAATTACATTCTTCATTTTATGGATGATATACTGATTGCTGCCCCTACTAAAGATAAATTAATTCAATGTTTTACCTCTTTAAAATTAGCTGTTGCCAATGCAGGACTCCACATTGCTCCTGAAAAAATTCAACAAGCCACTCCTTTTCTGTACTTAGGAATTCAGCTAGAAGATTTCTCCATTAAGCCCCAAAAAGCCCAACTTTATACTGACAATTAAAACACCTTACATTATTTTCAAAAATTACTAGGTGACATCAATTATCTCAGACCAACCTTAGGCATCCCTACTTATGCATTATCTCATCTATTTGCCACTTTATCAGGAGATAGAGATTTAAACCATTCTCACTCTCTATCTGAGCCAGCAAAACAAGAGTTGTCTTTTGTAGAACAAAGAGTGAGAGAGGCAAAAGTCTCTTGTATTGACCCAAATTTGCCTTTATGATTTTTAGGTTTTCCTTCCATCCACTCTCCTACGGGCCTTACAGTACAGAATGATTCTCTATTTGAATGGGTATTTCTTCCTAATTCAGTCTCTAAAACTCTTTCAATATATCTTGATCAAATAGCCACTTTAATTGGGTTAGGACCTCAACATATCATTAAAATTTCCGGCTTGATCCAAACACTATTGTGGTCTTTTTGACAAAAAATGAGATTAAAAATGCCTTTTCTACATCTTTGTGCTGGCAGACTAGTCTGGCTGACTTCATTGGCACTATTGATAATCATTTGCCTAAGGCAAAATTCTTTCAATTTCTAAGAAATACTTCCTGTTTTCTACCAAAACATACTCATTCATCACCACTAGAAACAGCCGTTACCATTTTTACTGATGGATCCAGTAATGGAAAGGCAGGGTATGTAGGACCAAAATATAAAGTCATTTCTATTCCATACACTTCTGCTCAAAAAGCCGAGTTGTTTGCTGTTATCTCTGCATTACAGGATTTTGATCAGCTTCTTAATATTGTTTCTGACTCAGCATATGTAGTCCATGCCACTAAGGCAATAGAAACAGCTACCATGAAAAATATTGCTGACCCTAATCTGTTTTCCTTGTTCTCTTTGTTACAGAAAACTGTCAGAAACCAAAACCACCCTTTTTTCGTCACTCACATATGTTCTCATACTAACTTGCCTGGACCTTTAGCCAGTGGTAATCATAAAGTTGATACTCTAGTTTCTCTAGCTATTACAGATACAGAACAATTTCATCAACTCACTCATACTAATGCGTCAGGTCTTAAACGTAAAGATTCTCTCAGTTGAAAACAAGCTAAACAAGTTGTACAACACTGTTCTCGATGTCAGGTTTTTGTCTTACCCACACAATCTCCTAGAGTTAATCACTGAGGACTTTCTCCTAATGTTATCCAGCAAATGAATATTACTCATATTCCTTCTTTTGGAAAATTAGCTTATGAACATGTCACAGTTGACACTTTTTCCAATTTCATCTGGGCTACCTGTCAAACCAAAGAAGCCACATCTCATGTTAAAAAACATGTTTTCATGTTTTGCAGTTATGGGAATTCCTAATGAGCTCGAAACAGAAAATGCTCCAGCCTATTACAGTAAAGCTTTTAAAAATTTTCTTGATCAGTGGCATATTAAACATATTACTGGTATTCCTTACAACCCAGAGGGCCAAGCTATTGTAGAAAGAAGTAACAGAACTTTAAAATTACAATCACTTAAACAAAAAGAGGGGGATAAGCAGTTGTCTACCCAACACATACAACTAAACTTGGCATTGCTCACATTAAATTTTCTTAATATTCCTAAATCTAGTTCTGTTACTGCTGCCAAAAAACATTTCTCTGGTAACTGTCCTACGGTAAACTAAGGAAGAGAATTATGATGGAAAGATGTTCAATCTAATATATGGTCAAAAGTTTCTATTTTAACATGGGGAAGAGGCTATGCTTGTGTTTCCCCAGGTGAACATCAATCTGTTTGGATTCCTGCTACACACCTAAAATTGTGTCCTGAAAATGCATGCAACAACGATACAGAAAAATTTGCTGAAAAAGCACCACAGCAAGAAACAACTAGCATATCCCATCATCAAAAAGAAGAAAATGACCACACTAACTCCTTTACAACAGACGATCCAGTCAGACACCCTGAACAACTTGTCTCCAGTGATGCAGGTCCGGCTCAACCTCTGCCTCCTCCTGACAACACTGATCCTTCTACCCTCTGTCCCTCCACAGACTGTTAAAAACTACATATTTGGCCTATATTCCTTTTCCTCTTCTTATTCAAGCCATGACATGGATGGATGCTCCCATCGAGTTCTATGTTAATGATAGTATTTTGATGCCTGGTTCTGTAGATAATCATTGTCCTGCCCAACCTTGAGAAGAAGGAACCCCTTTCAATATCACTTTACGTTTTAGGTGTCCACCTTTGTGCCTGTGATCCACTAATGGATGTCTCTTGTTAGATATTCAAACTTGGGCTGTCACACTATCATCTGGTCACTCTGTCCTTCCTTTAGGACACTTGGTATCAGGACTCTCATTAAAACCTCTAAGGCAAATCAAAACAGGAATCACTGATTATATTCACGCATCCCAATATAAGCCTTTAGGATATGTGATTATATTCACACACCCCAATATAAGTTATGTCCTCTCTACTTGTCTTCAAATGCTGACAAATTAATATGGAAAGATTGTGTTAGCTCAGAAGGAACTGTGTTATTTAATTCTTCTCACTACACCATTGTTGGTTGGGCTCCCAAAGGTCATATTACTAATGATTGCTCTCAAGGTCACAGAGATTGTCAACATTTTCTCTGTTTTATTACTTATCAAAAAAGTAGTGACAACCGTCCACTATTATATCACAGATTTAACTCCTTTTTTCCTCTGAAGTGGAAAGGGGCGGGGGTTGCCCTTCAAAGCCAAGGCTCATTGTTCCCCACTTAGGACCTGAACATTCAGAATTATGGAGACTAACAATAGCTATGACTGGTATGAGAGTTTGGGCTGGAGAAAGTGTTATAAGTAAATCCACCTTGTCACCTCAAAATATGTATACTATCTATATACCACTTAAAAGTTGTGTTAAACCACCATATATGTTATTAGTAGGAAAGATGCATATTCATTTTGTACTCAGTAGTCATTCAGAAACCAACATAATTACCTGTGTTAATTGTTACTTGTATACTTGTATTGATTCATCCTTTAATCAAATCATAGTATTTTAATAGTCAGAGCCAGATAAGGTATTTGGCTCCCTGTAGACCTACATAGGTCTTGGGAATCTTCCCCCTCTATCCAGGTTATTAACAATATTCTACAGAAAATTCTTAAAAGGAGTAAATGATTTATTTTTAAATTAATTGAAATAATAATGGACTTGATTGCTGTTACTGTGACTGCTGCTACTGCTGGAGTTGCATTACATCAGTGTATTCAAACTGTTAATTTTGTGGGATAAATGGCAAAAAAAAATCTTCTTGGATGTGGAATTCTCAGTCAGGTGTTGACCAAAAATTAACTAATCAAATTAATGATCTACGACAAACTGTTATATGGATGGGAGATAGAATTATGAGTTTAGAACATAGATTACAAATGCAATGTGTTTGGAATACTTCTGATTTTTGTATAACTCTATTTCAATATAATGAGTCTGTTCACAGTTGGGAATCAGTAGAATGCCATTTACAAGGAAGTGAAGATAATTTAAGTTTAGACATAAGCAAGCTAAAAGAACAGATTTTTGAGGCCTCTCAAGCACTCTTAACTGCTTTACCTGGTGCTGAAATTTTAGACGGTATCTCTGAGGGATTATCTAATCTCAACCCCATTCAATGGGTAAAATCTTTGGGAGGATCCACTATCATTAATTTTCTTCTGTGTATGATTTGTGCTATTGGTTTATTGTTCACGTGTAAAATTGGAAAAAAATTCTTCAATCCAATTGTGATCAGTGCCAAGCTATGATTGCTATGGTTCATTTAAATCAGAGAAAAGAGGGAGAGGTAGGGAGACCCCCTGAAACTGTTGCTATGGAATGAAAGATGAAATGCTCCTGATTACTGTAAATACAGAATTGCATGCAGGATTGTGTAAAGACAATGCCAGGTTGGACTGCCAGAACGAGCCAACAGCACGTGATGTGCTTCTCCCTGCAGAGAGCCTATGAATGGACATGCAGTCAGGGAGATTTCACATCACCAAGATTCCTATCCCAGAAAAGCAAGTGTTCATAGCTTTGGGAATGGAATGCGACCCTTGTGGAGAGTCTATAAATGGACGCATGGGGGACACCTGTCCCTATGGATAAGATAGGGCTATAAACACTCTCATCTTGCCGGTGACTCTTTTAGGCCTCTTTAGGGTTAAGGCATACTCTCTTCTGAGAATTTCTGGTCTAACCAGTTGTCTAGCTTCATGTCCTGTTTCCATGGATTATTTGTAACCAGCTTTTGTTGCAATTGTTACTGCTGATTAATATCTTGCTAATCACATGTTATGGAAAGATTGTGTTTCTGTTTTAAGGCTCTGTTAGAAATTACTGATGCACACACTATATTGTAAATTCTTATCTCTGTATACTGTACTTCTGCATACAAATGTACTGTACTTCTACATACAAATGTTATGTTAAAGAATTACTTCATCCCCGTGTGACCATCTCACCTTATAATTAATGACCCTAAATCCCTCACTAACCTACCCCCGCCCTCACTAAACTTAATAATAAATGCTGGTATATCCAGTGCATTGTTGGCACCATGGGACCAGAAGGCAGTGACCACCTGGACCCAGCTTTCACTATCTTTTGTGTATCTATTATTTCTCAACCTGCCGATCTGCCTGGGAACAAAGAGAGAGCCCTGTTGCATTGCGGGCTGCTGGCCAGATCCTGCAATCGTAGAATAACCTTTAAAAATTGTTTATCAACCATTTGGATACTCTTTCTTTTCTTTTCTTTTCTTTTTTTGCAGCATCTGTCTATTTTGGATTTTTTATCTGTAAAAATTTTAAGGAATAAAATATATGCTCATTTTATTTTCTCCTGGTCTTAATCCATTCATCCTTTTACCCCAAGTATTTGGAAATGTAACAGTTTTAAAAGTAGGACTGAATGTTTACCAAAGAACATTTTTTCTTTGAGAGTTTCTCCTTGTCAACACATCACAAAAACCTATGTAAATCCTGTGGCTCTTGAATTGGGAATATGTCTTATGTAAGCAACAAGGCATGGAAAAGAGTAAAGTTTTGGAAATAAAGGGCTTGTCTTGGTTCCTTCACTTATGATCCACTATTACATGGGAAAGCTATTCCTTGCCATTGGACAACTTTGGCCCCAGCTTTCCAGGGTAATTTATAAAAGGAGTTAATAGTGTGTTTTTACCTACAAAAAGATTACTTTTGTAAGAGCAAACTTGTCTTTGGCATAAACACTGCATCTGCTGCATCTGAAAATAGCTGAAAGAGCATAGAGGGGAAAGTGGGAAAGAATGGCTTTGTTCTTTGCAACATTTCTTAGATGGATTTTAACTCTTATTATTTGAAAACTATTTTTGACACAGGCCATATTTATTAATTAATTCCTGAAAGCTTATCTGTTTCCTTATAATTCTAATTTTTCTCAAATTGGGAGAAAGAGCTTAAAGCAAGTTAATATTTGGGCACAGACACAATAGGGGTGGGTTTAGGGATAGCTCTCTTCCATTCAAGTTTTGGAACTGTTCGTGTCATTTCTGGCTCTGACTCTGCACCATGCCCCATGCTGGTCCCTCCAGGGAGCAGAAGAGAAATGCCAAGTCAAAAAATCTAGAGCAACATCTCAAATACTGCCTTGGTTATTTAGGTTTTCCTAAAATATGGATCTTTACTAAACCAGCTAGCCTTTAAAACCCAGGTGGGTAATACTAAAATCTTTCCTCCTGAAATGTATTCAACATCATTTTAGTTAGACTAGAAACAAATCAAATCAAGAAAAATAACATTTTACTAATTAGTAATAGTATTGCTGCTACTGGTCTTAAGCTTCTAGAAGATTAGATTAACCAGATGCCTCTAATTATTGTTTTGAGTCCATAAGGAATATTTCAGTCTATCTTCTGAGATACTCTTTGCACTAAGCAAGGCAAACAAGAGATATAGATTTCTAGCAGTTATTCATTCTTCCTGCAGTTTCTTCATGTCCAGCGGGGCAAGTCCTATCATAGTGTTTAAGGCCTTGTGAATGATAGTATTTATGTAATATATGGAATTTTTATACTCAAAATTTGTGAAAGCTCTGAAATAAATGTATATTCCTTTAAAATGCCTTGATGGTGATTTCAAGTTCATCCTTTACTCTCTTACTCTCTTAACACACCTTTAATTACATAAATCCTATATGAGTTAAGAATATGGTAACTGGCAGCCAGGTGGGATAGAACAGATTTCACAGAAAAATAAACACCACTTACTTACAAACATATTAAAAGTTGTTCAATAATATTCGTAATATTAAATGGTAAATTAAATCAGCAAAAATTCTTCTTAGCCTGTTGTTTCAAAATGTTTTGAAATATGTAGAGTAATGGCAAATATATGGGTAAAACAGACTCACTCACATGGCTATTGGTCAGAATGTAAACTGGTGCAGCCTCTTTGGAAAAAAAATTGATACAGCAATTGAAAAGCTAGATATGTACACTACGCATACATTGAAATATGTGCAAAGCCCTACAGACACAAATGTTCATTTGGACATTATTTATGAAATGCTAGAAACAACCCAAGTGGACATAATCAGGGACTTGTAAAATAAAGTATAGGTTCCATACAGAGGATTACTTTGAAGCTACAATTGATGTTTGCAGATTTGAGTTTTGCAAAATAAGCTTTTTAAATAAAAAATAAGGTACAAAATATTGTGTATAATATTCTCCAATTATGAAAAATGACATACATAAATATATACACACACACACACACACACACAGACCTGTAGATACATACATATATACACATTCACAGATACAACTAAGCACAGATGGGTGTACACCAGAACAATACACAAAGGGTATAGAAAGAGTTGTTAGTCTGGATTTTCACAGTTTTATACTCCATTGTATACTGCTTTTTTTTTTTTTTTGAGATTTTCTTCCCATGTATGTGCATGACTTTGAATTTAATTTAAAAGCAAGTTAAAATTAAAAACAAAAAAAAACAAAAAAAATAGATAAAAGTTTTTTGTCACCTTACAGCTTTGATTATTTTTTATTTTTATTTTTTACAGGTTTTTTAAATTTTTTAAACCCAATATCATTCTCCTTTGAGGGGGAGAAAAGCTGACAACATCTGTGATATTTTCTCAAATAAATACAGAATAGTTACTGAAGTAAAAACTAAATTAATCTCACCTTCATCCTGAGTGAATTCACAGTTTAATATTTCTTTGATAACTCAGGAGATGGATTATAAATTTTCAGTGTCTTGTACTTGATCTTATGACTGTCACATATTCTCGTGCGTTAGATTTGATGAAGTCTAGGCTAAAAGTTTTAAAACAATGCCTTTTGAAAGAATGCTAACAAAAGCTGCACTTCCTGATATTATCTGTAGCTTTTTATATTTTCACCGATGTTATATTTTTACTTTATCTTCCTCATCACATTGAGGATAGGTTATATCCATATATCTTTGTATCTCTCTTTCTCTAATTTCTACATAATTACATTTATTCTAAGATGCAATAATTGGGAATACAATATATAACAGACATACACTTAAGAATTTTAAAACAACATTCTTGGTAACATTGATTTGTCTAGTCTAAAAATAAAACCTGTGCTCACTGGTAAGAATTTTATAAGCCATAAAAAATTTGCATCTGACTCATGTGAGTTCTGTGAAGAATGGCACTATAGAAACACAACATACTACTATCATACTACAGCACCAGGTTGTCAATCTGGTAACTTCACTATCCTCACATTTGTAAACCTATCATTTGCAGACATCTGCTTCCTGCCTGCTTTCTCCACAGAACACAGAGCTTTATGACATCACATTAAATATCCACGTATCTCCACCACAAGATGGGCAGACGATAAATTAAAAAATTAAACTCTCCCATATTTTACTGGCATCTATATCAACTGCAATAAACATGTGTGAGGGCTTCTGGACAACAATTGCTCCTGTGATAATGGTTCTTAGACCTTGGTAACTTCTGTTTATTCTGCTAATTAAATGACAAATGGAAAGACTGAGAATGTAACTGAGGAGGGGGTGGGTGTGGATTAGGCTCTGTGACAGTTGCATGTGTCTTATATTTAGGTCACTTGTCAGGATATAAATCAGGCAACTTATTTCCCTATGTTTAAATGAGGGACCATCTGCTCTTCTAGGTTTGGCTGCACTTGGAGGCTGTACAAACAGATCTTGAGACGTCTTTGATGAGGAAGCACAGTAGAACACACCTGGCTGTTGGAGATGGGTAGATGCCAGCAGGGGAGGCATCAGGATCACATGGGAGAAGGCTAGGGGCACCAGGGAGAAGGCAAAGGGCACCAGGTGGAGGAAGGGGGTACTGGGATAATAAGGTTTGATTGTTTTTCATTCTTTGTGGGATTTCTTCCTCATTATTGGCTTGTTTTCTCAGGGACATTTTTAAAATTTTATATTTGAGAGTACATGTGCAGGTTTGTTACAAGGAGGCATTGTGTAATGGTGGGATATGGGCTTCCAGTGAACCCATCACCCAACAGAGTAGTGAACATAGTACCCAATAAGTAGTTTTCTAGTCCGCGCTCCCTCCCACTTTCCCATTTGGAGTAACCTAGGTATATTATTTCCAACTTTATGACCATATGTACCCACTGTTTAGCTCTCACTTATAAGAGAGAACTTGCAGTGTTTGATTTACTGACTTATTTTAATTCACATAATAGCTCAGTCCTTCTATATTGCTGTGAAAAACATAATTTCATTCTTTTTATGGCAATGTAGTATTCTGTGGTGTAAAAAAATCCCATGTTCATGGATTCATCACATATTCATCACAATGCCTATCAAATTACCAATATTATGCTTCACATAATGAGGAAAATCAATTCTAAAATTCATATGGAACTAAAAAAGAGGCTGAATATGAAAGCTATTGTAAGCAAAAGAGACAAAGCTGGAGGAATCATATTACCCAACTTCAAATTATACTACAAGGCTATAGTAACCAAAACAGAATGGTACTGGTAGAAAAATAGGTACATAGATAAATGGAATAGAGACCCAAGTTATAACACCACTCACCTACACTCATCTGATCTTTTGCAGTGACAACAAAAGTAAATGGGAAAAGAACACTATTCAATAACTGGTGCTGACAAAACTTGCTACTGATATACAGAAGAATGAAACTAGACCCCTATGTTTACCATATTCAGGAAATTTTAAAAAGTAGCACAGAGATATTTGAGAGGAAGAGACTGATGGAGAGGCATCTCATTTGCAAGTGTCTCTGAATGAGGCAAGGCAAAGCTGTTCAAAGGCAGAAGTGTTAAGTATGTAGAAGACAAGCTCAATCTGTAAAACTCATGAAAGGAATGAAACAATCTCCTAAGAATGCCAGACATCTTTCATTCAGATATAAAAACAAGACTTGAGTCTTTGAGGAGAGCCAGATCCTGCACACAAGAACAGATATTGCAGAGCCAACAGCAACTGTCTCAGCTGCCCCTTTGCTGAAATCTCTGTTTATTGATTCAGCTCTTTCCCAACCTGTTCAGCTCTTTCCCAACACAAAGTCAACTCCAAATATCCAGAATATTTGTTAGAGACATGAACAGGTATCTAAATTTCAACATGCAGCTTCAGAAAAGCATAAACATGCCTGTCTCACTCCTTGTAAAGGCTGATGAAAATATTTGCAAGCTATCCAAAAATTGAGAGGAGCCAACTCAAAAAGCCAACTCTATTTTTCCCTGAATTAATACAAAATAAAAGAAAAAAGTCAATCCTAAGCCAAAAGAACAAAGCTGGAAGCATCACGGTACCTGACTTCAAACAATACTACAAGGCTACAGTAACCAAAACAGCATGGTACTGGTACCAAAACAGAGATATAGATCAATGGAAAAGAACAGAACTCTCAGAAATAACGCCACTTATCTACAACTATCTGATATTTGACAAACCTGAGAAAAACAAGCTATGGGTAAAGGATTCGCTATTTAATAAATGGTGCTGGGAAAACTGGCTGGCCATATGTAGAAAGCTGAAATTGAATCCTTTCCTTATACCTTATACAAAAATTAATTCAAGATGGATTAAAGACTTAAACATTAGACCTAAAACCATAAAAACCCTAGAAGGAAACCTAGGCATTACCATTCAGGACATAGGCATGGGCAAGGACTTCATATCGAAAACACCAAAAGCAATGGCAACAAAAGCCAAAATTGACAAATGGGATCTAATTAAACTAAAGAGCTTCTGCACAGCAAAAGAAACTACTATCAGAGTGAACAGGCAACCTACAAAATGGGAGAAAATTTTCACAACCTACTCATCTGACAAAGGGCAAATATTCAGAATCTACAATGAACTCAAACAAATTTGCAAGAAAAAAACAAACAACTCCATTAAAAAGTGGGTGAAGGACATGAACAGACACTTCTCAAAAGAAGACATTTAGGCAGCCAAAAGGCACAAGAAAAAATGCTCACCATCACTGGCCATCAGATAAATGCAAATCAAAACCACAATGAGATACCATCTCACACCAGTTAGAATGGCAATCATTAAAAAGTCAGGAAACAGCAAGTGCTGGAGAGGATGTGGAGAAATAGGAACACTTTGACACTGTTGGTGGGACTGTAAACTAGTTCAACCATTGTCGAAGTCAGTGCGGCAATTCCTCAGGGATCTAGAACTGGAAATACCATTTGACTCAGCCATCCCATTACTGGGTATATACCCAAAGGACTATAAATCATGCTGCTATAAAGACATATGCACACGTATGTTTATTGTCGCTCTATTCGCAATAGCAAAGACTTGGAACCAACCCAAATGTCCAACAATGATAGACTGGATTAAGAAAATGTGCCACATATACACCATGGAAAACTATGCAGCCATAAAAAATGATGAGTTCATGTCCTTTGTAGGGACATGGATGAAATTGGAAATCATCATTCTCAGTAAACTATCACAAGGACAAAAAACCAAACACCACATGTTCTCACTCATTGATGGGAATTGAACAATAAGAACACATGGACACAGGAAGGGGAACATCACACTCTGGGGACAGTTCTGGGGTGGGGGCAGGGGGGAGGGATAGCATTAGGAGATATACCTAATGCTAAATGAGGAGTTAATGGGTGCAGCACACCAGCATGGCACATGTATACGTATGTAACTAACCTGCACATTGTGCGTATGTACCCTAAAACTTAAAGTACAATAATATTAAAATTAAAAAAGGAAAAAGTTTAGGTTGGCACTTGTGTTTTTAAAATATTTTGATTTATAGTAGTTGTATATATTTTGGTGGTCAATGTGAGATTTTGATACCTGTTTATGATGTGTAATGATCAAATCAGGGTGATTGGTGTATCTATCTTTTTAAATGCTTATCTTTTTTTGTGTGTGTTAGGAACATTTCAATCATTCTCTTCTAGCTATTTAAAAACATACAATAAGTTCTTGTTAATTATACTTTCCCTACTCATTATCAAAGACTAGAACTTATTGCTTCCATCTAACTATATTTTTTGTATTGTTAACCAACTTGTCTTTATTCCCTCCTCCCCCTTACACTTTCCAGCCTTTGGTACCTATTATTCTATTCTCTATCTCCATTAGATCCACTTCTTCAGCTCTCAAATGTTGTGGGAAGTCAGGGACACTGAACAGAGGGACCAGCTGGAGCTGCAGCAGAGGAACATAAATTGTGAAGATTTCATGGACATTTATCACTTCTCTGATAATACTTTTATAATTTATTTTGCCTGTCTTACTTTAATCTCTTAATCCTCTTATCTTCATAAGCTGAGAATGTATGTCATCTCAGGACCCTGTGATGATTTTGTTAACTGTACAAATTGATTGTAAAACATGTGTTTAAACAATATGAAATCAGTGCACCTCGAATAAGAACAGAATAACAGTGATTTTAGAGAAAAAGGGAAGACAGCCATAATGTCTGACTGTGCTGGAGCAGGCAAAAAAAGCCATATTTTCCTTCTTGCAGAGAGCCTATAAACAGATGTGCAGGTAGGAGAGATATCACTAAATTATTTTCCTAGCAAGGAATATATTAAGACCCCAGGAAAAGAATTGCATTCCTGAGGGAGGTCTGTAAACAGTTGCTCTGGGGTTGTCTGTCCTCTGCAGTTGAGATAAGGACTGAGATACTCCCTGGTCTCCTGCAGTATCCTTAGGCTTACTAGGATTGGGAAACCCCAGCCCTGGTAAATTTGAGGTCGTACCAGTTCTCTGCTCTCAAACCCTGTTTTCTGTTAAGATGTCTATCAAGACAATACATGCACCACTGAACATAAACTCTTATCAGTAGTTTCTCTTTTTGCCCTGGTCCTGTTTCCTCAGAAGCATGTGATCTTTGCTCTGCCTTTTGCCCCTTGAAGCATGTGACCTACTCCCTGTTCGTACACCTCATCCCCTTTTAAAATCCCAAATAAAAACTTGCTGGTTTTGCGGCTCAGGTGGACATCACAGACCTACCAATATGTGATGTCACCCCCAGTGGCCCAGTTGTAAAATTGCTGTTTGTGCTCTTTCTCTTTATTATTGAGACCAGCCAACACTTAGGAAAAATAGAAAGAACCTACATTGAAATATTGGGGGCAGGTTCCCCCAATGCTCACATGTGATTGCGAATATGCAATATTTGCCTTTCTGTGTCTGGTTTATTTTCCTTAACATACTGACCTCCAGTTCCATCCCTGTTGCCACAAATGACAGTATTTCATTTTTTTTAATGGTAAAATCATATTTCATTATGTATGTATACAACATTTTCTTTACCCATTCATTGAGGGACATTTAGGTTGATTTTGCACTTTGTCTATTGTGAGCCCTGCTACAAAATCATGGCACTACAGATATTCTTTTAATATACTGTTTTCCTTTCTTTAGGGCAAATACTTAGCATTGGAATTGCTAGATCATATGGTAGTCTTAATTACAGCTTTTTGAGGAACTCCCATGTGGTTGGTTCTCCCTAGCAGTTATACTATTTTACATTCCCACCAACAGAGAACAAGAGTTCCTTTTTTCCACATCCATTGCACGATCATTATTTTTTGTCTTTTTGATAATAGCTATTTTAACTGGGGTGATGTAATATCTCACTACATTTTTGATGACCCTTGTCTTATTGTCATAGACAAACTTCTTAAAAGTGTTGTCTTTAATCACTATGTGAATTTTCCAAGCTGCCAATCACATCCACAGCCATGGTCACATTCCCTGTCTTTAGCTCAACATTCTATTGAAATTGATTTCTAACTTGACTTTAGCCACACTGGCTTTTCCACGTGTCAGGACACACTCACCTTTTCCTGATGCGCTAGGCTTTTATTTGCTATCCTGTCTCCCTCTGCTTTCCTTTTCTGTCTAATATTCTCTGATCCCCCAGCATCTGCACCCTTTACACCACCTCTGAAGATATCCAGGCTATCCTAGAAGTAAATCCTTGTCCTGAATTCCTAGAGTCTGGGGATGTCCCATGATTTCATCCTACAGTATTGTAGTGTGTATGATGGGATAGTTTGTTTTGACTTGTGTACAGTTAACTGGGCTATGGGTTGCCTAGGTTGAGCATTATTTCTGGGTGTGTCTGTGAGGATGTATTAGTCAGGGTACTCCAGAGAAACAGAGCCAATAAGAGATAGATAAATAGATAGCTAGATAGATAGATAGATAGATAGATAGATAGATAGATAGACAGACAGACAGACAGATAGAGAAATAGGTTGATGCAGAGATAGATAGAAAGATAGATATAATAGGTATAGAAATAGATACTGAGATAGGTACAGATAGATAGTTGTAGAGATAGAAAAATAGATATAAATAGATATAGAAATAGATACAGGGATAGGGATGGAGAGAGAGATGCTTCAGGAAACTTACATTGTGGAAGGATGAAATCAGCATTCATTGTTTCTGGATGAAATTAGCATTTGAATTGGTCAACTGAGTAATGAAGTTCCACCCATAATCATCCAATCCGTTGAGAGCCTCAATAGAACAAAGAGGAGAAACTAGGAATCATCCCTTTTTTTCTGACTTACTGCTTAAGCTGGGACATCTCATCTCACCTTCTCTTGCTCTTGGGCTGGTATTTATACCATTGACTCCCCTCATTATCAAACCTTCAAACTCAGGCTGAATTTCAAGGCCAGGTTTCCTGTGTATGCATTGCTGATAGCAGGTCATGGGAATTCTCAGCCTTCATAGTAGCATGCAGCAATATATCATAAATCTATCTATCATTTATCTATTAATTTACATATCTCTATCTATCTATCTCTATATCTCTATATCTATGTATCTATTTCTGTCTATTTAGAGCTCTCTATCTCTATATCTATGTTTGATATCTATCTGATATGGCTGGACTCCATGTCCCCATCCAAACCCCATCTTGAATTGTAATCCCCATGTGCTAAGGGAGGGTTCTGGTAGGAGGTGATCAGATTATGAAGGCAGTTTCTTCCATGCTGTGCTTGTGATTGGGAGTGAGTTCTCATGAGAGCTGATGGTTTTAAAGTGTGGCACTTCCCTTTGCTTTCTCTCTCTCTTACTACTATGTAAGACATACCTTGCTTTCCCTTTTCCTTCTGCCATGATTGTAAGTGTCCTGAGGCCTCCCCAGCCATGCAGAACTGTTAGTCAATTATACCACTTTCCTCTATAAATTACCCAGTCTCAGGTAGTATTTTTATAGCAGTGCGAAAACAGACTAATACTACTGTCTGTTTATAACTATCTCTATATCTATTTATATCTTTCTATCTTTCCATCTATCTATCTCTACATCTATCTATATCTATCTATCTATCTATCTATCTATCTATCTATCTATCTATCTATCCCTTATTTGCTCTGTTTCTCTGGAGTACCCTAATACATGTTGTCATGCATATACTTTCTCTGCTGAACTTCAAGGGTTGCATGAGCATTTTACTTAGCTTTGTATATCCAGGCCCTAGCATATAAATGAAGCTCTGTAAGGATGTATTCAAAAAATAAAAATAAAAAGCCAAAACATAATTAAAAAATGAATTAATAAGTGCAAGATATGATGTTCAAATTCTGATTAGATTTCTTACCAGCATCATATTAATTAAGGTTTTTATTAATTCTGTTTTGCTGTTTCCTCCACTGTGAGTCAGCAGCAGAGTTTCTCAAGATCAACATTATTGACACTTGAGACCAGACAATTTTCAGTTTTGGGGGTTTGTTCCGAGCATTGTAGGATGTTTAGCACCATCCCTGTCTTTTAATCAGTAATTCCTTTTCTCTTCAATTATGACAAGAAACAATATTGTCTCTAGACATTGCTAAGCATTTCCTGGGGAAGTGGTGCAATATCAGTCAAGTAGTTCTCAACTTGGCATTCATCTTGCACCACTAATCTTTCTTCTCTTCCAAAGGAATGAGAAAGAAATAGAATTAAATAGAGACAGACATAATAAACACATTTCCAACCAATGAGCTTGTTTGGGATTCAGACTCAGAACATGGGCACATATACTAAAGCTTGGTTTGGGGTTAGCTACTGAGACGTGGGATGGTTTAGGTGTTCTTTAGTCTTGGTAGTATGGCCCACTGTGCCCACATCTCCCTCCTGAATGGTGCTAAACTCTTCTAGGGTCTTAACTCTGTCTTCTTCATGTCTATATTTTAGTAGAAGTCATAAAACAATGCTTTGAATATAAATTGAATTAACAGCCTATCAGCATTAAAAGTCAGATATACTCTCATTTGAATTAGAGGTATTACTGGTAAGCAATAACGAAACATTTTCCTTAGAAATCACATTTTTTTCTTAGAAATAGTACATAACATACTTATCATTTATTTAATGGCCAGTTAGAGACATTTACTATAAAGAATTGGTTCATATGATTGTGGAGGGAGTGAAGTCCCTAGATGTGCAGTGGGAAAGCTAGAAAGCTAGGGAAGCCCATGGTATGAGTTCTGGCCTGAAGGCCTGAAAACCAGGAGAGCCAGCAGTGTAAGTTCCAGTCTACATCTGAAGGCCTGAGATCCAGGAGAGCTGATGGTGTGAGTTCTAATCTGAAGGCCTGTGACCCAAGAGAGCCAATGGTATGAGTTCCACCTGGGTCTGAAGGCCCAAGATCCAGGAGAACCAAGGGTGTGAATTCCAGTCTGAGTCGGAAGGCCTGAGACCCAGAAGAGCTAAGGGTGTTAGTTTCAGTCTGAGAGTAAAGGCCTGAGATCCAGCAGAGCCAAGTGTGTCAGTTCCAGTCTGAGTCTGAAGGCCTGAGACACAGGAGATCTGAGAGTGTGAGTTTATCTAAGCCTGAAGGCCCAAAACCCAGGAAAGCTGCGGGTATGAGTTACAGTCTGAGTTTGAAGGTTTGAGACTCAAGAAAGCTGCTGACATGATTTCCTGTCTGAAGGTGTGAAACTCAAGGAAGCCAATGGTGTGAATTCCAGTCTTTTGACTAGAGACCCTGTAGAGCCGAGAGTGCAAGTTCCAGTGTCAATCCAAAAGCCAAAGAATCAGCAGAGTCAATGATGTTATTTTCAGTACAATATCAATTTTGAAGGCAGGAAGAAGACCAGTGCCTTAGTTCCAAAACAGTCAGGCAGAGAGAAATAATTCTGTCTTACTCAGTCTTTTATTATATTCAGGTCTTCCATGGGAAATATGATGTGCACCCACAATAGGGAAGATAATATGCTTTACCCGATGTACCAATTCAAATGCTAATTTCAGCCAGAAACACCCTCAGGGACTCGCCCAGAATAATGCTTAATCAAATATCTGAGCACTCTATGTCTTCATCAAATTACTACACAATAGTAACCTTTGTACTCATCATATACATTTTTAACATTTTTACATATTTATGAGAAAACTTACATTATTTGTGACAATGAAAGAGAAATCGCTGAAGTGTGAAATCTTTAAACCATATAAATCCTCAAATTACACTGTTTGAAACTTGTTCATTAAATTTGCAAACTGATAAATTCTCACCATGATTTTGCAGAGATCTTGCTGTTGTTCTTGTGCACATTTGAAGGTATTATTAATTAGAAAGATAAGGAAAGATCACAGCGTGGCTGTATAATAAGCCACATGACCTCTGAAAAAGTAATCCCATCCCTCATCCCCAACCCTGTACCCATGAGTATCTGTATAATAATATGTACATAGATGCAGACATATATACCGTCATACAGACTTCACAGAGACACACACATACATGTATCTGAAAAATGGAATAATTGAAATTAAAAGTGTTTGGGCCAGGTGCAGTGGCCCACATTTGTAATCCTAGCACTTTTGGAGGCTAAGGCGGGTGCATCATTTGAGGTCAGGAGTTCAAGATCAGCCTGGCAAACATGGTGAAATCCCATCTCTACTAAAAATACAAAATTAGCTAGGAGTGGCGGCATAGGCCTGTAATCCTAGCTACTCAGGAGGCTGAAGCAGAATGCCTTGAACCCAGAAGGCAGAGATTACAGAGATCTGAGATCCCACCACGGCACTCCACGCTGGGTGACAGCAAACTTCCATCTCAGAAAAGAAATAAAGAAAGCAATTAAAAGGGTTTTATAGAAGTTTCTGAAAATAAATGTGATATGCTAACTCAGCATATATTTTTTAAAATGAAAATATGATTAATATAAATTTACCTAACAAAATCCCAACGCCCTAATTACTTCCCATTTTTGAGATGAGAAATGTTTGTCTCAGAAGAGAAACTCTCCTTTTCCTTGTACTCTTCAAACGTATTTTCAATTAATGGAAGCTTTTTTTTTTTAACTAATCCCATTAAATATTGTGTATTTAAGCAATGAAACAATGGACTAATTATAATATTTTATTTTAATTTTACAAAACATTCAGACAAATTAACTTGAAAACATCAGACAGAACACAGGCAGATACTCTTACACATGCACACATCTAGGTACGTGAAATATTTCTATTTGAGAGCCATCAGTATATATAGAAGCCAAAATTTGTTAATAATTCAATGTTTCTGTAAACTACCCCTTTTATTCTTCTTTTAAAAACTATTCTATTTTAATGGAGTCTTATATATAATTTATTTTCCTTTGGAGAAACAATTTCTGCTGGTAATAAATACTTTGCTGTTACATGTTACCTTAAATAACTTAGAGCTATCAAGTTTGAAACCTTGGCTTTTACAAGATCATTTCAGGCCATCAGCAATGCATATTCTATGAAAATCCATCTAGGTTTTATGCCCCACGGGCATTAGGTATTTGTCCAAATCCTCTCCCTGCCCTTGGCCCCCACCACCCGACAGGCCCCAGTGTGATGTTCCCCTTCCTGTGTCAATATGTTCTCGTTGTTCAACTCCCACCCATGAGTGAGAACATGAGGTGTTTGGTTTTCTGTTCCTGTGTTAGTTTGCTGAGAATGATGGTTTCCATTTTCATCCATGTTCCTGAAAAAGGCATGAACTCATTCTTTTTTATGGCTGCATAGTATTCCATGTTGTAAATGTGCCACTTTTTTTTTAATCCATTCTATCATTGATTGGCATTTGGATTGGTTCCAAGTCTTTGCTATTGTAAATAGTACTGCAATAAATATGTGTGTGCTGTGTCTTTATAGTAGAATGATTTATAATCCCTTGGGTACATACTCAGTAATGAGATTGGTGGGTCAAATGGTATTTCTCATTCTAGATCTTTGAGGAATCACCACACAGTTTTCCATAGTGGTTGAACTAATTTACACTCCCACAAACAGTGTAAAAGCATTCCTATTTCCCCACATCCTCTCCAGCTTCTGTTGTTTCCTGAGTTTTTAATGGTCACCGTTCTAACTGCAATTAGATGGTATTTCATTGTAGTTCTGATTTGCATTTCTCTAATTATCAGTGATGATGAGCTTCTTTTCGTGTTGGTCGCATGCATAAATATCCTCTTTTGAGAAGTGTCTGTTCATACTCTTCATCCGTTTATGTATGAGAATTATTCTCCAGAGTTAGATTGCTTTTATTCGTTCATCTCCTTTCCCTCAACCAAATGAATTATTTACATAGACTAAGCGTGGCTTCTTATCCCTGTGACTCTTCACCTCCTGAATTCTGTGTGCATTTTTTAAGCAAAATTGAGATATTTAGTCTACTCTTTTTATGCAAATATTCATTGGATAAAATGTTGAAAAAATAGCAGCCTCCAGAAGACTGCATAATGAGCTATGATCAGTTACAATTACCCACTCAAAAGTTATGGGACATGAAAATCAGGCTACAGGATATACCTTGATAGCAAGAAATATGGTTGATTATAGAAAGAAAGTCTGTTAGTGAAACACCTTACATATAATTCATGGGTTAAATAAATATGTATTATATATACATATTACATATAAAGATCATGGGTTTTTAAATGGCAAGTCCAGGGAGTTGTGCCACATATTTTCTTTGATAAGTGATTCTGATAAGGTTTCGCTGAAAAGTTAACACATCTAGGTGTTTTGGCACATGACTTCTTCTCTAAAAATACATAATGGGTCCAAGTTTATCTACTGAAAGTTTAGCATTTATGTAAGGTTAGAATTATTAATTGAGTTCAACATCTGCTTTTGCTGCCAAACTTCAGAACAGTAATAACAGGTAGTAACAAGAGGTTCAAGATGTTATCCAAATAAATAAAAACAGTCGGTAGGGGAACAAATAAGAGCTTAGTGTACACACACACACACAAACACATGCACACATATATATGAATATATGTACCTATACATATATACACATGTAAATACACACTAACATACAACATACTGTCAATCTAAAATCATCAAAAGGATCAGAATCCAGTATAAAAGAGTTTATTCGGGTGCAAAGCTAAGAACAGCATTTCAGGCAACACAGACTCTGAAGGAATGGGATCATTGCTCCTAAATGGGCAAGTTAAGGTCTTGCTTAAATGGGGGAAAACAACAACAAAATTTAACAGGTTTACAATGTTTTTTGTGTGAGGCTGGTTTCTGAGTTTCATCAATTTGGTCAAACTTACATACAGCTAACTTACAGCTGCTTTCCTTCCCTTTTCTAAATTAAAAGTATATTTAATATTTCATCTTAGGTAATGTGGTAATTGTGAGATCTTTGTGCATGAGAAGCAAGAGAGAAGTTAATTCACAAGGAAAATCAACAGTGCAGTGGGAAGGGGTCTTCTCTGTTGCCCTTTAGTCATTCACAATATTTTACAAGACAATGTAGGTAAAGCAAAGGATATTCTATGATCAGCAGAACAAAGGTTGAAGCTGCCTAGGTTAAAGCTGCCTGTCAGGAGACTTAGTTCCCATAACCACATTCCTTTAAGTTTAAAAAAAAAAAAAAGTTCCAACAGCTTTGATTTTGAGTTACTTACTTTTACAACACTTATACTGAAGAGTTCTCTGTTGTTTATCTAAAATTTAAATACAACTCGTCATGTTATATTATCTACTAGTTCTGACAACACTAAATGGAAAGTTCAAAAGTTGGTCATCCTTCAGGAGAAACTTCATCCAGCAACTCCTTTATGAACCAAGTGCTTGGTTTTTTTCCTCACACTGCCCTACCTGCTGTTGTTTCAGTCATCTTAAAGCTAACTCCCTTGATGGCCCAAGGTCCCTTCCAAGTTCACTGCTTCTTGATTCATGTCCAGAAAAGATGCATGAGTTTACTTACTGCAACATTCCTGGCCCATCAGACAGCTTAGGGGAGATAATGTTATGATACAATGAATCTAGGTTGTCTATATTTAACTAGGAAATCCAGGGCCAAGGTTGATCTTCTTTAAAACCAAGTAGAAACCAAAATGTTTAAGAAAGTAGGAAAAGTCATGAGCAAATATTTCATATATTATGCACAAAACCTTGAGAGTGAGAGGTGAGAAGACCTTGAAGATGGGTGAAGTCTCTGCTGCAACTGCTCAACCTTGCTGTCATATGGAGAAGGCGGCTACAGGCAATATGAAAATAAACGAATATGGTAGTGTTCCCATTTATGCACACTGAAATTTGAATGTTGTATAATTTTTATCATCATGAAACATGAGCCTCCTTTTGATTATTTTCCCAATCATTTCAAAAATATGAAAATATATTCTTAGCCAGTTGTCCCTAAAGGAACAGATGGCCAGAGGTATTTGGCCTACTAGCCATTGTTTAATGGCTCTTCCTCCATGGTGGTAGATCCCTTATCTTGGCTGCATGTCAGAATCACCATCCCAGGTGAATGTAATCATACTCCTTGTGCTTGAGTTGGCTGAGTCACTAGATCTAGGGGTACCATCATTGTAGGCAACTTAATTCACCCAAGTGGTAGCAGAGTAGAGTTCAGGGCAGAAGACGTACTCACGCATTACTGGATGTCTCCCTTGATGGTCTGCTGCATCACTTGTGCTGCAAACCTGGAGAAATGGCCCTGGGCCACAAAAGGTGAAGAACTTCAAGATTTATAAAAGGCTTTTTAGAATAAGGAAAGTGTGAAGGGTGAATGCACACAAATAAGGAGACCAGTAATAGAAAGCATGCTACCATTCCTGATACACACTGAACACTGGTCTCATTGATTGTCTCCCAACAAACAGAGATTTCAGTGAGCTGAGATTTCCACTACTGCACTCCACGCTGGGCAACAGCAAAACTCCATCTCCAAAAAGAAAGAAAGAATTTAAAAGTGTTTTACAGACATTCCTGAAAATAAATGCAATGTGCTAACTCAACATGTATTTTCAAATAAAAATATGATTAATATATATTTACCTAACAAAATTATTGTTTTATGGCTGCGTGGTATTCCATGGTTTTATTATTAAACTAGAGAACACTGATAATCAATCCGGACTGCAAAAATAGAGAAGGCAGTCACGAATTTAATTTTAGAAGTGCTGAGTTACAGGTGTGTTTGGCATTTAGAAATGAGAGCAAAGAAACACATATTAGGGACTTAGCAGCAGAGAACTCATGGTAGAAGCTATAGGGATGCTTGGGAACCCACAGAAAGCAGAGTTTAGAGGCACAGGCTCAATTCAAGCACAGCTTTGGGAAATGCTGACTTATAAAAATTGTTGGATAAACTGAAGTCAATGAAGAAGGCGAACAGACTTAAAGCCACAGAGCCACGCCTTGAAACTGAGATGCGGGTGAATAGAGTCAAATACTGTAATGTCAGTGGTGGACTAAGAGGAGATAATTGGATCTGACTGCATTTCCTGAGGTCACTGGTAACCTTGGAGAAAAAAAAAAGTAGATTCAAAGACTGGTGTAGATGTGTATTGGGGGATTTGTGGAAAAATCAGATAGCTAGAAGTTACAGGTATCAATCAATAGAGACAAACGTGAGTGCTGAGATAGTCATGGGTTACCTCATTAACCAATAACGTAAGAATCTGGTGGAATTATTGGACAAAGCAAGAAAAAAGAAGCCAAACCAACAAAAATCTTGAGACAGGACATGGGAACTCAGAGAATTCAGAGATGACCGATAGAGCTCTGTGTCTCTAATGCTTTGGGGAAAAGTCCTAAATCCCACTGAGTGCATTTTTGCTCTTCCCAGATTGATAGATGTATGGCTTGGAGAGAGGCTCTGTCAAGCTTCTTCTAAACCCAAGCTAAGGCTAGTCCACCCTAGAAATCCCCTGAGCCCAACTGACCATTGAGCATTTGCTTAAGGTCCATGTGCAATGTGTCACACTGAACACATCCTGGGAATTGCCTTAGTGTCTAAAGTTATCATCATTCTCTCTCTCCAGTCATTTTATCTCATTTCACTTCGAAATCCTATCAAGGGATTGGAATCCAGGCATTCTGTGCTAGAATCTATCTTTATGGTTATTTTGTTTTAATATGTATTCTACAATGCTCCTCCACCTTTCACATTACACAGTTTTATAATTTTTAGTCTCACTGGACACATTTTCACACCAATTGCCTATTTGAAGAGTATGTATGGGTGCGTAAACATAATTAATTTCAAAGTTATATCATTTTTCAGAATAAGAATGTCAAAAACAGTCAAAATCAAATGTACCACATTGTAAATACCCCACTCAACCTTTCTTTCTTCCTTCCTTTCTTTCTTTCTTTCTTTCTTTCTTTCTTTCTTTCTTTCTTTCTTTCTTTCGTTCTTTCTTCCTGCCTATATTAAATGGACAGGTGTGTGTTAGAGAAAGAGAGATAGAAACACAGAGAGAAACAGTGAGACAGAGATACAGAGAGAGAAAGACAGAGAGAAAATGTTATGTTATGTTTCTATGTTATTTACAAGTTTCTGGAAAATATTTTATTATTTACTTAAACTAAATGTGAATATTCAAGATTTCTAAGATTCTCTTTATTTTGTTTTCTATTATAAATAAGTCAAAGGAAAGGATTCACTTTTGCATTTCAATTATCTTGAAATATCCTGTTTCAAGTCTATCTTATCTTCATTCTCACTTTACTCAGAAGACTAACTTTCACATCTGCTTTGCTGCTATCCAAGGATTCTCCTGTGTCAAAGAACTCCCTCAACACCCTCACATAAACATTTTATAAGATTTTCTCTTCTGCAAAATGGAGAGATGGCTCATCTGAATGTAGCCTTTTGGGTATAATCAGATGAGAAAACAAATGTCATTCTCTGATTGCAATTCTGTCATTATTGAGGCGATAACTTAATTTTGTGTTGCTTCCTTTTTCACTAGGGCCAGGACTGTCACCAGTAGTAAAGTCAATAGGCTTCTTGCAACACACATGGCTGGGTCTTCAAATCATTTTTGAAATCTAAATAAGCTTTGGAAATTGGGGACATGGAGCATAGTGGTCTCATTCTTTTCTGGAAATCAAGAGAGAAGGGAGAGTAAAATTTTCACTGTTTCTCTGGAGTTCACCCACACCCCTTCTCCAGGTCACCTGTATATTCAACAGAGATACATGGCTTTGCATCTCCCAGGGTGTGGCTCCAAATGAAAATTGAAGTCATCCTTTTGGGACATGTTAATTTTTCCTCTAAAGCAGCCTGTGCAGCCAATTTAGGGACAAGGCTGCTATCAACTCCTTCAGGTTGGCAAAACTCAGCACTGATTCCAGGTTTTCCCTGGGGACGTGATCAGCAATGGGCTCTCCTGCAGCCATTTTCCCCAGCCAGGTTTTGGCCACATTAAATTTACTCACTGACAACTTGTTATCACTAAGATTTAATAATAAAATGCAGATTTCCCAATAGTCTGTCTCTTTAAGAAACTATTTGAAGGTTACTGATTCAACTCTCCAAAACGTAAAAATTATAATCTTTTTATACAGTTGTCACATTCTCTGTGAAACTACTCACAGAGCTGGAAAAGTAAATGGTTTCATGTTAGCCTTATTCTAGCAGAGGCTGTGCATCTGCATCTCTAGTAGAGTTTGTTTAAGTGCAAGTTTCTGGGTCCTAATCCAGAGTGTTTGATTTAGCAAGTCTGCTTGGGGTGGGACTTGAGAATATGCTTTTCTAACTAGGTTTCAGGTGAGACTGATTTTGATAATGTGGGCACTGCTTTGAGAACTTCTTCTCTTACACTAATTTCTCATAACTTAACTAAAAAATTGCAAAATCAAATGATTCTTTATTTTCGTCTTCTAATTCCTACTTATTAGGAAATAGAAGGTTATAGATACCTCCTCAAAACTTCATAGTTTAATTATCTTCATCTCGGCATTTTAGGATAATTTAACTCTGGCTTGGAAGGTCATCAATTTAACAAAATTAATGTAGGCATCTTCTGACGTATCCATTACAGACATAAGTCTCTTAGAATTTACCATTAGAGGTTATTTCTCCCTTTAACAAAATTAATTTTAAAAACTTATTTATCTGTTTGAAAATGAACTAGGAACATCTACCTACCCACCAATATCGGAGGCACTTATACAGTCTACTCATTCATGGAAGGCCCATGTTAGAGGAGGAATACCTATAGTTCACCTTTAACATGTGCTTATTAACCCAGGGGTCTGGGAGAGCTCTCTGGGGGACTCATTATCTCACCTAATGAGTGGAATTTAAAGTGGCTCACTTCCTCTAAACAAAATCTCCCTCACTTGCAGGACACTATCTGAATTTCCATCCTCTATTTGACTACCTTGATTACCAAGTCTTTAATTCAGTAATTGGAACTAAAAGTCAAATGTAAGTGTTCATAAAAGAGGTGAGATATGGAGTAAAATTTATAATTATACCACAGATCAGTATTCATTTCCTAAAGATTCCATTACTATTTACCAAAGGCTGTGTAACATGAACAACAGATAAATATTCTCTCACTTCTGGAGACAGGAAGTCTGAGATCAAGGAGTAGATAGGGTCAAGTTCCCTCCAGAGGCTCTAGGGAAAGGATCTATTTTCCCTATTCCAGCTCCTGTTGATTCCAGTTGTCCTTTGCTTGTGGCATCATCAGTCCAGTTGGTATCTCCATTTCCATGTGGTCTTCTCCTCTGTGTATCTTCTCTTCTTTTATAAAGTCATGGCATTGAAGACTTATCCTAATCACAAAATCTTCAACTGAATTTCATCTGTAAAGACCCCTTTTCCATATACGTTCCCATCTACAGGTTCTGGGTGGACTTGTCTGAATGGAGAGATTATTCAACACATTACAAGGACAAATGACAGAAATGACTAGACGGTATGGTGTACCTCATGGGAGAGATAGAATAGTCAGGATTTACAAGCAGATATTCTGTGAATACAGGCTAAACAGTGCTGCCATTGGAAGGGAAAGTGGGAATCAAATGTTGATTTTCCATCTCTGCTGTTTATCATGATCTATAGACTCCCAAAAAACACACACAATACCAGAGATGCTATTTTTGAGTGACACAAAGACCATGGAACTGTCCTTTTTTACTTACAGGTAAATGGGAGAGACAATGGCATATTGCTTTTGCAGAGTTCATGCTAAAACACTCTTATGGATCTATGTATTCAAAACAGCCACTAAGGCCAGATGTGGTGGCTCATGCCTGTAATGCCAGAAATTTGGGAGGCTGAGGCGAGTGGATCACCTGAGGTCAGGAGTTTGAGACCAACCTGGCTAACATGATAAACCCCCATCTCTAGTAAAAAATACAAAAATTAGAGAGGTGTGGTGGGGCATACCCACAGTCCCAGCTACTCAGGGTGCTGAGGCAGGAGAATCGCTTGAACATGGGAGGCAGAAGTTGCAGTGAGCTGAGATTGCACCATTGAACTCCAGCCTGGGTGATGGAGTAAGAGTTTTTCTCAACACAAAACAAAACAAAACGGCCACCAAAAATATAAAAATGAGATGTTGTGAGTAATGCTTACATCACAAGGCCTCCCTTTCCCAAGTCATATCACAAACTACATTTGGAAATGGAGTTAAAAAGTAGAAGTAGGAAGTTAGCAGGACTTTATCAATAATTTCTTTTGGAAGACCACATGGAGAAGCTGGTGAGAAATTGTCTAGCTTATCCTTCATTCACTTATTTTGTAGTTATGAAGATGTCTTTTCTTAGTTGCACAATCTGTGGGAAAGAGGATATCTTCTTTGCCACTGTTTACTCACACAGGCAGATTTGAAAGTAGCAATGGAAAAAATAAACAATGAACACTCTTCTAAATAAAGCATAGAAAAGAAAAATAGTTCTGGATGCTGTGTAGTGGAGAGATTTAAGACTTGGCTAGAAGAAAACCAGAAGAGACAGACCCTGAGAAATATCCCATGTCCAAGTGTGATCCTTTGTGAAGTCAGGGCTGGAATTGGGTAAGACAGTTCTCTCTCCAGGTGAAAGGTACAGCCAGGGTAAAGGCCTGGAAGTGGGAAGTGGCTTATTTGTTGAATACATATAAAGAATTCCTCTGCAGTTACATATCAGGAGACTTCAAAAAGTTCATGGAAAAATGGAATTAAAATATAAAAGTTAAAAAATTACACTTTATTTCTCAACTTAATCTCCATCAAGTTCAAGTTCTGTAAGTGATAATATCAGCCATTTTAGTCCATCCCTAAAGAACTGAGACCCTTGGAATTTGCCCATGTCAATGCCATATTTTTTACATAATTAACTGAAGAAAAATCGGTGTCCTTTGACAAAATAGAAGTCAAAAGGAACCAGATCAGACGGTAAGATGGATGCCTAATTATTTCCCATTGAAACTCTTACAGAATTTCCCTCGTTTCATGAGAGGAATGAGTAGAAGTGTAGGGGTTCAGTCAGAATGATGGGGAAAACTATAAATTAAAACAGAAATCTTCTTAGAAGGCCAAAAGGTTTTGCAAAAGCTTCACGATAGTTATGACTGAGGGCAGCCTAATCCTCCTTGAGCTACAGCAAGGGGAATAAACATAGGAATATAGAGTAGTTTATCTAAATAGCTTGTTACTCATGTGGTTCTAAAACTAACCTTTGATCATTTGTGGGCAGGATAGCAATCTTGGAGTGAGGGGTGAGTAAGGTGGTCAGGATGATTACCCTCTAATGGTATTTACTGGAGACTTTCATCATTTAATGTGTACTGAATAAATGTCAGAAGGCCAGCAAGTCGGGGACCACGGCTGACAGCACACGCCTTGCAGTCTGTAAGTAGCCTGGACCCTCAGCCAGACTGACAGGTATAATATCTGTATGGGTGTACATTATTCATTCATCGCTGAGTCAGGGTCTGCAGGACCGAGCTCTGTATAGAAGCATTGCAGTGGTGGAGGAGGGCTCTCTGGTGAAGTTTTCTTGGGCATCTTTCTGCTAAAGCTTTGGCTAATTTTCTCAAATACTTCCATAATAAGCAGATGTTATTGTCCTTCGTCCTTCCAAAATGTCTACAAGTAAAATGCCTTGATCATTCAAAAAAACTGTTGCCACGATCTTTGTTCTTGTCTCATCCACTTTTGCTTTGATGGAACCCTTTCCATCTCTTCATAGCCATTGCTCTGATTGTGTTTTGCCTTCAGGATGGCACTAGTAAAGCTATGTTTTCTCTCCTGTAATGATTCTTCAGACAAATGCTTCAGAAACTTAATGTCACATGTTTAAGATTTCCATGGAAAGCTCTGCTCTTGTCTTCAGCTGATCCATATGCAACAATTTTGGCACCCATCTTCTGGAAAGTTTGCTCAACTTTAATTTTTCAGTTAGAATTGTGTAAGCTGAGTCAGTTGAGATGTCTATGGTGTTGGCTATTGTTTCTGTTTTTAATCATCAGGTCCTTTTTAATTAGGGCACATTCAAGATTAATGTTTCCTTTCAAATTTATGTGGATGATCTTACACTGCAAGCTTTATCTTCAACATTATCTTATCCCTTCTTAAAATGAGTTATCCATTTGTAAACTGCTGGTTTCTTTGCTGCATTTTCCTGATAAATCTTTCATAAAACATCCATGATTTCACCCTTCTTCCACCCAAACCTCACCATAAATTTGATGTTTGTTCTTTCTTTAATTGTAGTGGAATTCATATTGTTCTGATAGGGGCTCTTTTCAAACTGATGTCTTGTCTTTCTTAATGCCTCAAACTTGACTCTGTTCAGACATGTTATTACAAGCTAGTAAGAGTTTATCTTTGTGGAAAAAAACAGCAAAAATGTAAATCCATGCATAATTTTTTCATAACAAAACATTTCCATGAAGTTTCTGAAGTCAGCTTTTATAGTGAACAAAGAGAGTGTAAAGGATAAGACAATCAGGTCAAAAAATAGAGTTACATAAACCAGGGCTAAGTGTTTCCATTGTATTTTACAAATAGCTACACATTGTTGGAGAGGTCTGAAACTGCCTTCACAGAATTAAAAGACCACAAAATTAAAATTATGGTAGGTGCATGATTTTCAGCAACATATTTTCCTTTCTCTCTGATATTTTCCTCCTCCACGTATGATTGATTGTTCATAGTAATTTAATAATTGGTAGTCACCAATAATTGATTATCTTGCTGTCCTAGCCCCTGGGCAGGCTGCTTGCAAGATTAATGGACTTTTTTTTTTTTTTTAAAGAACAATGATTCTTAGATCTTGCAGAACTATTTAATAGCTTCCAGAATTTTAGCTTGCCAAAGGGTCTCAGGCAGCTTTGATTACTGGAACTATCACCCCTGAAAACTTTTCTGCTATATTCCAGGCAGAGTGAACGATAACCTGTCACTGTTTCCCAGCTTGCCTTCCACAGTAACTTGCAGTAACAAGAGGTATTGTAAACCTAAAACTGGCCTTTGAGATATTTTTAGACCTGTCTTGCAAATTGGTCAACTGACATCAACCAGACCAGTGGCCTGTAACCCCAACCAAGGAACTGACTAGTGTTGTGACTTCCTCTCTTCCCAGGAATTGATTCAGCGCATAAAGACAGTCAACACCCCTCTGAATTCATCTCAGACCAATCAGCAGCACCCTCCTCCTCATACCCCTGCTTGCCAAATCAACTTAAAAACCCCAGCCTCTGAAGTTTCAAGGAGGTGGCTTTGAGAAATATCTCCTTTCTTCCTTGCTCAGTTGCCTGCAGTAATTGAATTCTTACTTTACCTCTGTCTCAATGTTCACCTTTGTCCAGGCAGTGAGTGGGCAAGGACCTGGTCAAACATCAATAGGCTTAGCAGCAGAGAGCATGCTATGGTTTATATTTTTAGAGAAATACCCTGACCTCTGAGTCGAGCACTGATTGCAAGAGCAGGAATTTCAGAACTCAAAATGAGGGTGGTTCTACCACTTGCTTCTGGGAGTCACGTAGACATGCCCTAGACTGGCATAGAGTCTCCCTCATGAACTTGCAGAAGGAAACATGTATTTCCATAGATAAATATCATTGAGAAATAACATTTCCTAGGAGCCCATAGCCATCCTAGATGTTCCTTGAACTTTTTAAGGCTCCTAGGACATCAGAGGGATTTAACTAAAAACATATGTCCTCATTTTTCAGAATTAGGATGTAGAATTTTTAAAAAATTTTCCTCTTTACAGCAAACACTTCCTCCTTTTTGGCCTTTCTGGCTCTAGGACACATCACCTATAATGTGTTCTAGTCTCTGCAGTCAGAGTTTTTTCTAAAGAGTCAGAGAGAATTTTCTGAAACAAAAATTGGATCATGTCATTTCCCCACACAAAAACTTAATAGTTCCCCATGGCTGTCTCTCTCTTTCTCTCTCTCTCAATCTCTCTCTCTCTACATATATATATATGTACATATATATATATATACACACATATACGTATATATACATATACATATATGTGTGTGTGTGCACGCGTGTGTGTTATATATAGAGTATTTATTTATTGTTATATTATTTATTTATATATTCATATTTTAGCTGGCCTATAGACTCAGAGGGGAAGATGATCTTGTCTATTAATGTCATAGAAAAGGACACCCTCCCTCGCCACTTGTATTCAACATAGTATTGGAAGTTCTGTCCAGGTCAATCAGGCAAGAGAAAAAAAAAAGGCTATTAAAACAGGAAGAGAGGAAGTCAAATTGTCTCTGTTTGAAGAGGACATGATCCCATATCTAGAAAACTCCACTGTCTCAGGCAAAAAGCTTCTTAAGCTGATAAGAAACTTCAGCAAATTCTCAGGATAAAAAATCAGTGTACAAAAATGACTAGCATTTCTACACACCAAAAATAGGAAGAGAGCCAAATCATGAATGAACTCCCATTCACAATTGCTAAGAAAAAAGTAAAATATCTGGAAATACAGCTACCAAGGGAAGTGAAGGACCTCTTCAAGGAGAACTACAAGGAAATCAGAAAGGACATAAACATTTCATGCCCATAGGTAGGACGAATCAATATCATGGTAATGGTCATACAGCCCAAAGTAATTTATAGACCAGTGGAACAGAATAGAGATCTCAGAAATAAGACAAAACATTTACAACCAATTGATTTTAAACCAACCTGACAAAAACAAGCAAATGTTGCTGGGAAAACTGACTAGTCATATGCAGAAGATTGAAACTAGACTGCTTCCTTATATCTTATGCAAAAATCAAATCAAGATGGATTAAAGACCTCAATGTAAAGCCCAAAACTATAAAAAGCTAGGCAATACTGTTTAAGACATAGGCATGGGCAAATATTTTATGATAAAAACCTCAAAAGCAATTGCAACCCAAGCAAACATTGACCAAATGGGATGTAATTAAACTAAAGAGCTTCTTCACAGCAAAAGAAACTATTATCAGATTGAACAGACAACCTATGTAATGGGAGAAAACTTTTGCAACCTATTCATCTGACAAAGATCTTATATCCAGAATCTACAAGAAACTTAATCAAATTCACGAGAAGAAAACAAACAACTGCATTAAAATTTGATTAAAGGACATGAACAGACAGTTCTCAAAAGAAGATGTTTATGTGGCCAAAAAGTACATGAAAAAATGCTCAACATCACTGATCATTAGGCAAATGCAAATCAAAACCACAATGAGATATCATCTCATGCCAGTCAGAATTGCAATCATTAAAAACTCAGGAAAGAGAGGGTGGTTCCAAGATGGCTGAATAGGAACAGCTCCAATCTACAGCTCCCAGCATGAGCGACGCAGAAGACTGGTGATTTCTGCATTTCCAATTGAAGTACTGGGTTCATCTCATGGGGCCTTGTCAGACAGCGGGTGCAGGACTGTGGGTGCAGCCCAGCGAGTGTGAGCTAAAGCAGGGCAGGGCATCACCTCACCTGGGAATCACAAAGGGTCAGGGAATTCCCTTTCCTAGCCAAGGGAAGCTGTGACAGATGGCACCTGGAAAATTGGGTCACTACCACCCTAATAGTGCAGTTTTCCAGCAGTCTTAGCAAATGGCACACCAGGAGATTATATCCTGCACATGGCTTGGAGGGTCCCATGCCCACAGAGCCTCACTCATTGCTATCACAGCAGTCTGAGATCAAACTGCAAGGCAGCAGCAAGGCTGGAGGAGGGATGCCCACCATTGCTGAGGCTTGAGTAGGTAAACAAAATGGCCAGGAAGCTCGAAATTGGTGGAGCCCACCACAGCTCAAGGGGGCCTGCCTGGCTCTGTAGACTCCACCTCTGGGGACAGGGCATAGCCGGATAAAAGGCAGAAGAAACATCTGCAGACTTAAATGTTCCTGTCTGACAGATTTGAAGAGAGTATTGGTTCTCCCAGCATGCAGTTTGAGATCTGAGAATGGTCAGACTGCCTCCTTAAGTGGCTCCCTGACCCCCAGGTAGACTACCCAGGGCCTGGAGTGGACCTCCAGCAAACTCCAACAGACCCGCAGCTGCGGGTCCTGACTGTTAGAAGGAAAACTAACAAACAGAAAGGACATCCACACCAAAACCCCAGCTATACGTCACCATCCTCAAAGACCAAAGGTAGATAAAACCATAAACATGGAGAAAAAACATAGCAGAAAAGCTGATAATTCTAAAAATCAGAGTGCCTCTCCCTCTCCAAAGGAATGCAGCTCCTCACCAACAATGGAACAAAGCTGGACAGAGAATGACTTTGACGAGTTGAGAGAAGGCTTCAGGTGATCAAACTTCTCCAAGCTAACAGAGGAAGTTCGAACCCTCTGCAAAGAAGCTAAAAACCTTGAAAAAAGATGAGACAAATGGCTAACTAGAATAAACAGTGTAGAGAAGTCCTTAAATGACCTGATGGAACTCAAAACCATGGTAAAGAAATATGTGACAAATGCACAAACTTCAGTAGCAGATTTGATCAACTGGAAAAAAGGCTATCAGTGATTGAAGATCAAATGAATGAAATGAAGTGAGGAGTTTAGAGAAAAAAGAGTAAAAAGAAATGAATAAAGCCTCCAAGAAATGTTGGACTATGTGCAAAGACCAAATCTATGTCTGATTGGTGTACCTGAAAGTGACAGGGATATTGGAACCAAGTTGGAAAACACTCTGCAGGATATTATCCAGGAGAACTTCCCCAATCTAACAAGGCAGGCCAACATTCAAAGTCAGGAAATGCAGAGAATGCCACAAACATACTCCTCGAGAAGAGCAACTCCAAGACACATAATTGTCAGATTCACCAAAATTGAAATGAAGTAAAAAATGTTAAGGGCAGTAAGAGAGAAAGGTCGGGTTACTCACAAAGGGAAGCCCATCAGATTAACAGCAGATCTCTCGGCAGAAACTCTACAAGCTAGAAGAGAGTGGTGGCCAATGTTCAACATTCTTAAAGAAAAGGATTTTCAACCCAGAATTTCATATCCAGCCAAACTAAGCTTCAAAAGTGAAGGAGAAAAAAAAAACTTACAGACAAGCAAATGCTGAGAGATTTTTTCACCACCAGTCCTGCCCTACAAGAGCTCCTGAAGGAAGCACTGAACATGGAAAGGAAAAACCAGTACCAGTCACCACAAAAACATGCCAAATTGTAAAGACCATTGATGCTAGGAAGAAACTGCGTCAACTATCGAGCAAAATAACCAGCTAACATCACAATGACAGGATCAAATTCACACATAGCAAATTGCAAATGGGCTAAATGCTCCAGTTAAAAGACACTGACTGGCAAATTGGATAGAGTCAAGACCCATCAGTGTGCTGTATTCCAGAGACCCATCTCATGTACAGAGACACACACAGGCTCAAAATAAAGGGAAGGAGGAAAATCTACCAAGCAAATGGAAAACAATAAAAGACAGGGGTTGTAATCCTAGTCTCTGACAAAACAGGATTTAAACCAACAAAGATCAAAAGAGACAAAGAAGGACATTACATAATAGCAAAGGGATCAATTCAACAAGAAGAGCTAACTACCCTAAATATATATGCACCCAATACAGGAGGAACCAGATTCATAAAGGAAGTCCTGAGAGACATACAAAGAGACTTAGACTCTCACACAATAATAATGGGAGACTTTAACACCCCACTGTCAACATTAGACAGATCAATGAGGCAGAAAGTTAACAAGCATATCCAAGAATTGAACTCAGCTCTGTACCAAGTAGACTTAATAGACATCTACAGAACTCTCCACCCCATATCAACAGAATATACATTCTTCTCAGCACCACATCACACTTATTCCAAAATTGACCACATAGTTGGAAGTAAAACACTCCTCAGCAAATGTAAAAGAACAGAAATTATAACAAACTGTCTCTCAGACCACAGTGCAATCAAACTAGAACTCAGGATTAAGAAACTCACTCAAAACTGCTCAACCACATGGAAACTGAAACAACCTGCTCCTGAATGACTACTGAGTACATAATGAAATTAAGGCAGAAATAAAGATGTTCTTTGAAACCAATTAGAAAAAAGACACAACATACCACAGTATCTGGGATACATTCAAAGCAGTGTGTAGAGGGAAACTTATAGCACTAAATGCCCACAAGAAAAAGCAGGAAAGATCTGAAATTGACACCCTAACATCACAATTAAAAGAACTAGAGAAGCAAGAGCAAACACATTCAAAAGGTAGCAGAAGGCAAGACCTAAGATCACAGCAGAAATGAAGGAGATAGAAACACAAAAAGCCTTTCAAAAAATCAATTAATCCAGGGGCTGATTTTTTGAAAAGATCTACAAAATTTATAGACCACCAGCAAGACTAATAAAGAAGAAAAGAGAGAAGAATCAAATAGATGCAATAAAAAATGATAAAGGGGATATCACCACTGATCCTACAGAAATAAAAACTACCATCAGAGAATATGGTAAACAGTTCTATGCAAATAAACTAGAAAATCTAGAAGAAATGGATAAATTCCTGGACACATATACCTTCCCAAGACTAAACCAGGAAGAATTTGAATCCCTAAATAGAACAATATCAGGTTCTGAAATTGAGACAATAATTAATAGCCTACCAACCAAAAAAATTCCAGGACCAGACAGATTCACCGCCAAATTCTACCAGAGGTACAAGGAGGAACTGGTACCATTTCTTCTGAAACTATTGTAATCAACAGAAAAAGAGGGAATCCTCCCTAACTCATTTTATGAGGCCAGCATCATCTTGATACCAAAGCCTGGAAGAGACACAACACAAAAAGAGAATTTTAGACCAATATCCATGATGAACATCGATGTAAAAATCCTCAATAGAATACTGGAAAACTGAATCCAGTAGTACATCAAAATCTTATCCACCATGATCAAGTGGGCTTCATACCTGTGATGCAAGGCTGGTTCAACATACACAAAGCAATAAATGTAATCCAGCATATAAACAGAAGCAAAAACAAAAACCACAGGATTATCTCAATAGATGCAGAAAAGGCCTTTGACAAATTTCAACAGCCTTTCATGCTAAAAACTCTCAATAAATTAGGTATTGGTGGAACGTATCTCAAAATAAGAGCTATCTATGACAAATCCACAGCCAATATTATACTGAATGGGCAAACACTGGAAGCATTCCCTTTGAAAACTGGCACAAGACAGTGATGCCCGCCCTCACAACTCTTATTCAACATAGTGTTGGAAGTTCTGGCCAGGGCAGTCAGACAGGAGAAGGAAATAAAGGGTATTCAATTAGGAAAGAGGAAGTCAAATTGTCCCTCTTTGCAGATGACATGATTGTATATTTAGAAAACTCCTCTCTTTAAGCTGTTAAGTAACTTCAGCAAAGTCTCAGAATACAAAATCAATGTGCAAAAATCACAAGCATTCTTATACAGCAATAACAGACAAACAGAGAGCCAAATCATGTGTGACATTCCATTCACAATTGCTCAAAGATAATAAAATACCTAGGAATCCAACTTAGAAGGGATGTGAAGGACCTCTTTAAGGAGAACTACAAACCACTGCTCAACAAAATAAAAGAGGATACAAACAAATGGAAGAATTCGATTATAAATCATGCTGCTATAAAGACATATGCACACTTATATTCACTGTGGCACTATTCACAATAGCCAATACTTGGAACGAACCCAAATGTCGATCAATGATAGAATGAATTAAGAAAATGTGGCATATACACACCATGGAATACTACACAGCCTTAAAAAAGGATGAGTTCATGTCCTTTTTAGGGACATGGATGAAGCTGGAAACCATCATTCTCAGCAAACTATCACAAGGACAAAAAGCCAAACACCACATGTTCTCACTCATAGGTGGGAATTGAACAATGAGAACTCCTGGACACAGGAACGGGAACATCACACATTGGGGCCTGTCATGGGGTGGGGGGGAGTGAGGAGGGATAACATTAGGAGATATGCCTAATGAAAATGACCAGTTAATGGGTGCACACCAACATGCCACAGGAATGCATATGTAACAAACCTGCGTGTTGTGCACATGTACCCTAGAAGTTAAAGTACATATATACATATAGATATAAAAAAAAAAAAAACTCAAGAAACAACAGATGCTGGCAAGGCTGTGGAGAAATAGGAATGATTTTACGCTGTTGGTGGGAATGTAAATTTGTTCAAACATTGTGGTAGACAGTGTGCTGATTCCTGAAAGACTTAGGACCAGAAACACCATTTGATGCAGCAGTCCCAATACTGGATATATACTCAAATAATGTAGATTATTCTGTTACAAAGATACATGCATGTATGTATGTTCATTGCAGAATTCTTCATAATAGCAAAGACATGGAACCAATCCAAATGCTCATCAAATATAGACCGGATAAAGAAGATGTGGTACATATACACTATGGAATACTATGCAGCCATAAAAAGGAACTAGATCTTGTCCTTTGCAGGGACATGGATGGAGCTGGAATCCATTATCCTTGGCCAACTAACACAGGAACAGAAAATTAAACACTGCATGTTTTCATTTATAAGTGGAAGCTGAAGAATGAGAACACATGGACACATGGAGGGGAACAATACACAACAGTGCCTGTCAGAGGGGGTTGGGGGAGGGAGAACATCCAGATAAATCGCTAATGAATGTGGGGCTGAATACCTAGGTGACAGAAGGACAGTTGCAGCAAACCACCATGACACATGTTTACCTATGAAACAAACCTGCACATCCTACACATGTATTCCATAACTTAAAATTTAATTAACTTTAATTTAAAAATAAAACAAAATGAAGACACATTGCTTTTCTTAATGCAGAAATTTAGCCCATATACGTATATATGTATATGTATATGGGCTGATAGAAATTTGTCCCCTACAGAGTACATCTCAACATATTTCACAATCCATATTTTATTACTTTAAGACCTCTTAAATATTTTTATTTCTTACTGTATTACTTATATCTGGCATATACAAAAGGTATTAAAATACTTTAGAACAAATCAGTTCTATCAATCTTCAAAAACAGATCATCATGCTTTTACAGCAGTCAGAGTATCTGCAAATAAATCTAATTTTTACTTATCATTTCCAATATTTAGACCTGTCATTTTTACTCCAAATCTTAGTTTATTGTCCAGAATTTCCAATAATCATTTCTATCTATACAGGGATCCATTTTGTGTTCCTAGTTGAATTAGTCTACCTCAAGTTTGTTCATTATAAACTGGCTTTGGGTATGAGGTCAATAATCATTTGTTTAAGATCTATGCAGGCCATGCGTGGTGGTTCATGCCTGTAATCCCAGAACTTTGGGAGGATGAAGCTAGCAGATCACAAAGTCAGGAGTTCAAGAACAGTCTGACCAACATGGTGAAACCCCCATCTCTACTAAAACTACAAAAATTAGCCAGGCATGGTGGCATTCACCTGTAATCTCAACTACTTAGGAGGCTGAGGCGGGAAAATTGATTGTACTCAGGAAGTGGAGATTGCAGTGATCCAAGATCCAAAAAAAAAAAAAAAATGTGTATGCAAAAACAAATCACAGCTTCAAATTATTTTGGTAGAATTTAAGGCAGGGTAGTAACTAGAGAGAAGAGAGACAGGGAAATTAGTGTAAGGCATGGTCAAGTTTTTCTAATTTGACTTCCTGTCAGCTATAGAAACTACTGTTATATGTTCCTTCAATGCAAGTATTTCAACATTGTTGGACAGATTTTAAGAAGTGAATACTATTGATTTTTTGTTTTTTGTATTTTTTTTTCATTCTCTTGCTTCAGCCTCCCGAGTAGCTGGGACTACAGGTACCCGCCACCACACCCGGCTAATTTTTTTTTTGTATTTTTAGTAGAGACAGGGTTTCCCCATGTTAGCCAGGATGGTCTCGATCTCCTGACCTCGTGATCCACCCTCCTCAGCCTCCCAAAAGTGCTGGGATTAGAGGCCTGAGCCACCATGCCTGGCCATATAATTGATTTTTTAAGTGGGTCATTTAGCCAGTATCATTAGTCTAGCTGGATGTAATAGTCTCTGAGGTCTGTTTTTTTGCCAACATTCAACCATCCATCTAGAACTTCATTTCCTGGCTACATAGAATTTCTCTCAAGTTCCAACTCTCCCAGAATATTGCACTCCTATTCCCAAAATATTGCTTCATTCTGCATAGTTACGAGATCATACCCCAGCCTCTATTTCATGACTTCTTATGCATTTGAGAATTTCTGCATATATTTCTGCAGACCTTCTTAGAACCTTGAGTGGACTGGTGTGCATTTGATTAGTCATAGATGAGCATGCCCTCAGGAGATCTCATCAAGAAAATGGAACAGTCTTCAGGAAACACTGGCTCAATAGAAAAGGGCCAAGTTCTCCGGCTATGTTTGCTTCACAACTTTGCTTTAAGAAAGAAGCCTCATTTACATTCTTCTCCTGTTAATCTCTGAAGTCACCCTGCTGGAAATTATCTCTCTATCTTCTGGAAACCTTTTCTAGTATTTTTGATAATTTTGTTACTGCCCTGAGTTTTAAACACACGAAAAGATTTCTTTTTCCTATGTTATTTGCACATAGTAGATACTCTAAATCAGAGTTCTGCAACTATTTCCTGTAAAGGACCAAGTAGGAAGTATTGTAGGCTTTGCAGACAACATAGTTTCTGTTACAACCACTCATCTCTGTCTTTATCATGAAAAAGCAGACACAGACAATATGTAAATGAATGAGCCTGGCAGTGTTTCAACAAAACTTTATTCACAAGAACAGGCAGCTGTCAATTTTGCCTCATTGACCACAGATGTGTCTCTATGATCTTAAAATGGTGAAGTCACTAAAGATGCATAATTTTCTCAATTTGATGCTGTGATTATCTCCTATACACCATATATATATTTTCGTCTGGGATACCAAAGCATACATGCATGTCTGTCCTTCTTGTTTTGTGTTATTCTTTGATGAAAAAAAATACAGTGTTAATATTCCTGCAAAAGGAGAATTTGTTATGAGGCAGGTTTTTGAGATGGAAAAGAATGTGATACTGTTGGAATTATAACAATCTATGAATCCAAAGGAGTTTAAAGGTATCCATTTTTTTTTAGATAGAATTATTTATTATAGCACACTTGGTTCAAAATGAAGTAATTTCTGTCTAGGCAATAATCTAGAAATGTCAGGACAAGACAAAAACAGAAGATCCATTATTGCAAAAATTCTGTGACTGGCTGAGCAGGATGGCTCATGCCTGTAATTCAGCACTTTGGGAGGTAGAATTGGCAGGATTGCTTGAACTCTGGAGTTTGAGACAAGTCTGAGCAAATCTGTTAGTTCATTTTCATACTGCTATAAAGAAATACCAGAGACAGGGTAATTTACCAAGGAAAAGAGGGCTAATGTATTCACAGTTCCACATAGCTTTAGAGGCTCCACAATCATGGTGGAAGGCAAAGAAGGAGCAAGACACATCTTATATGGGAGCAGGCAAGACAGCCTGTGTTAGGGAACTGACATTTATAAAACCATCAGATCTCATAAGACTTATTCACTACCACAAGAACAATATGGGAAAGATCCGCCCGCATGATTTGATTATGTCCCACTGGGTACCCCCCGTGACAGGTGGAGATTATGGGAGCTACAATTCAAGATGAGATTTGGGTGGGGACACAGCCAAACCATATCAGCAATATTAGTGAGATCATGACTCTAATAAAAAAAGAATAAATTATATGACTGAGGTAAATACATTAGTTAATGGATCATTTCCCAAATTTTGGGTATTGTCTGTCAATAAAAACAGGATTACTTGAAATGAAGACATGAATGGACTCCATATTATCTAGCTATTTTTGTCACTTCATATAATTAATCAAGAAATGATTGAAAATGTATAAAAAGAACAAAAAAGTATAGCATATATTAAAAAGAAGGTATGAATCACCCCAGATCTCACCACCTAACTGTCAGCATTTGGAAACCAATATATCCAAGAGAAAGTGTATACTAGTCTCAGAGTCTAGAAACATAAATATATATATATATATACACACATATATATGTATATGTATGTATATATATATATATATTCTATTTAAATAATCATGCCATGTTTGAAACTGTTTTCTACTTGGCATCATCCTCAGAGACATTTGTATCATGTTACAAATTCCATCTTGGCAAATTCAATAGATACTATGCTGCATCTTCTGTTACATCCATTTAAGCCTCATTTGATGGGAGCTAAAGGGGATCTCTTCCTAGAATGCTTCTCTCTTGGCCTTGGTAACTTCTGGTTTTCCTTCTACTTCTCAGTGTTCCCCTCATCCTCCTTTCTACAGGGTCCTCCTCTAATCAGTTCCTAAGTGCTGGACTTGCTGAGGGTGTGTGGTGGGTACTCTCAGCTCTCTTCACAGAGTCTCCATGGATAATCTCAACTGAACCTCATCATCTTGCTGATTATATATGCATTGACTTCTCCTTCTCAGATCCATTTTCTGAGCTCCCACTTCCTCCTTGATTTCTGCAAGTATGTGTCTCACAACTCATTATGTCCAAATGTGAGTCCTTAATTTTCATCTATGTTTCACCATTCCCAGTTCCCCTAGCTGCATAGGGAGTCTGCCACCTACCTGGCACCTAATGTTAGAAGTCTGGAGTGATTGGGCAATTCCATTTTCATTATGCATCTCTTCAAAATGTTCAATGATTTCTGAATATCACAAAGAAAAATGTCAGCTATTTCAATGTCCTGAGTTGTAAAACAGTCCGCAAATCCCTGCAGCTGGCAGGATGTATTAGACAAAATTGCATTCAGATTCAGGTAACAGAAAAGCAACATTACTCCACCTTTAGCACGGAGCAGTGAGTTGGTGTGATGGCTCAATGATACTCTGAGGTATATAGACTCACCTCCTCTTTTCCTAAGGATGAAGCCACCATATCCCTAGGCTCCAGGCTTGAGCTTCATGTCTTATATAGCCTTGTGATTACAAGATAGCGTGACAACTCCATGCTTCAAAATCCCTAGTCTTGAAAAAAAAAAGGAGAAAGAGCAAAGGAGTGAAGGTCTTCCAAGTAAATCTTTGTCTTTTTATATCAAAGAGTTTGCATTCCCAGCCATGCAAAGCAGCAAGGGAATCCAGGGGCATTAATGAGTTTAAACAGTCTCATTGCAGTGTTCTGAGTGAGCTTTAGGTCTATTTATTAAAAAAGAAGGAGATACAGATAGTGGGTAGGCAAGAGACAGTGGTTGTCCTGGTGAGTCAGGTGCTAATAAAATTATCCAATGTGACTGCTGCCTACAAAGTAAAAACTGTGATGACAAAGTATTGAAGATAGCTGGGAAGTACTCAATGCTCTGACAAACTCTATTTTTATGGTCATGATCATCACCATCATCATCATCATCATCATCATCAATAATATCTTCAATATTCACAGCCCAAATCATAGTTGTGAATTATGTTTAAAGTCTTAGTTCCACTCTATTATTCCCTTACACAATTATTCCGGGGAAAGGATGAGGAAAATTATAAATATCTGGAACTCAACTTTGTCTCTTGATGGTAGCTGTGTTAGGGGAGTGGAGATATTCATCATATGAAAGCCCTGAGAAAAAATAAGAGAAGGTTATGCTAAATTATAGTAGAATCTTAACATCTTTGATAAAGGCACATATTTCATGGTGGTGATCTATATCCCAAACTAATTTGGAATGCTGAATTTCATGGATACTTCCAAAATTATTCTCATTCTCAGTCTGAATCACTTTGTAACACAAATTCATCTTAGAAAACAGAACTATGAGGATTATTTTCATTAACCAGACACTGCCAAAGAGGTGAAGGATGGTTCTGTTTCTCAACAGATGACTAAACCACCAGCAGAAGCAAACAAAATGTTCTCGCTATCCTGGATAGAACTGCTGCTTTTCACCTAACATTGCGGGCTATGAATTTGGAATCACAACAATGTTAATAAATTTACAAGGGATCATCCATGCTCTCTTCCAGTCAGGCAATCTAAGACAAGGATGCATTATGAGATAGTTGTCCAAGGAGAAGAATTTGAAATGTGGTTTGTAATGTCTGGGTGCATCTTGTTTTCTTGTCTGTTTGCACATACCCTCTTCTCACTGTGCAGCTAAATGGATTCATTTCATCGTCCTCATGAATACTCAGCCTTGTCCAATTGGTTGGACACACAACCAAGTGTTAGCCTCTAAATAATCTGCCATCTACAAAGAGATACTTCTTCACACCCACAAGGATGGCTAGAGTAAAAATTCCGATAATAAGTGATGGTTTAATAGGTGGAGCATAGAGGATTTTTAAGGCAAGGAAACTATACTGTGTGATCCTATTAGGTTGGTGCAAAAGTATTGTACCAAAGTATTAACAAAACCTGTAATTACTTTTGCACCCACCTAATATAATGATGGATGCATGTCATTATACATTTGTTCAAACCTCTAGAATGAACACCACCAAGAGTGAACCGTAATGTGAATTATGGACTTCAGGTGACAACGATGTGTATGTTCATCAGTTTTCACAAATGCACCACTGTGAAATGCCACATTGAGAGTAGGGGAGGCTGTGCATGTGTGGGGTCAGAGGCACATGGAAATTCTGTACCTTTTGCTTAATTTTGCTGTGACCCTAAAATTGCTTTTACAAATAAAATATAATAAAAATATTGAGCCAAACAAGGAAAGGAGGCTCCCAGGAAATGGCAGTGGCATAGTTAATCCAAAATAATAACTGAAAATCATGACTGCTTACATTTTAGAAGGGTGTGGTGGAGGTTGTATGCTCTCAAAGAGGTGATTTGTTGTTGGAGACAGAGGCTACATGTGAATTGCCTGTACTTTCACCTGAATTTACTGTGAAACTAAAACTTCTTTAAAAAATAAGTTCACTAAATAAAAAGTTTTTACATAGAGACATAAATTGTTGTACCAAAATACACCTAAACTTCTATACTTATCATAGCACTATTTACAATAGCAAAATAGTGGAATGAACCAAAGTGCCCATCAACAGTGGACTGGATAAGAAAATGTGCATATACCCCAAGGAATAATACACAGATGTGAAAAATAATAAACTCATGTCTTTTGCAGCAACATGGATGCAGCTGGAAACTATTATCTGAAGTGAATTACACAGAATGAAAAAAACAAATACCTGAGAATTTCTTGAACCCAAATACCTGGGTTTTTCTTCCTGTGTTAATTCACTTAATATAAGTGAAAACCCAAATACCACATGTTCTCATTTCTAAGTGAGAGCTAAACATTGAGAATAGATGTACCTACACATTGGAACAATAGATACCTGGGTTACTAGAAGAGGTAGGGATAATGGAGGCAAGGGTTGAAAAACTAACTATCGGGTACTATGTTCAGTACCTGGGTGACAGCAACAACCATACCTCAAACTTCAGCATCACATGATACACCCAGGCAACAATCCTGAATTTGTACCCCCTGCATCTAAAATAAAAGTTGAAAAAAAAGTCTTTTTGTAAATAAATCATGCAACATTTTAGACAATCTTTCAAGGTGATTTCACTTGCTGTTACAACTCATTTTAATTCAGCTCTATTTTGTAGTGTTTTCTTAATAGAAGAAAATCAGTGTGTACACCAAGATCCTTCTAGAATACTCCATCATCTTGTTGGATCATCTCTGGATATGTGTGTTAACTGATCTCCATAATCTGTAAGTGGGAGCCTGTGTATAGGAATTGCCTGTGAATCATACTAAAAAAAACAGTGCACCATAATATAAGGCCCTGCCCAATACACTGGCTTATTCCTCCAATGCTCCCTAATTACAGTCTTCATTTCTGTTGAACTAGACTGTGCAGCACAGGAGACAGCTTCTCATTTAGGCCTAGAGCCTTAGATAAAGAAGTTTAGCCCAGGCTTTCACCTCTGGCAATGTCCCAAGCTCTCTTGTATTAGAATCTAAGACTGTTTTCCAAAGAGAAGGCATGGTGCATCCCAGTAAACTGAGAACAAGGACTGTTTCCAGTAGAGACAAGATATATAATAAGATATTCAAAGCTCCCTCCACATCCTTAAAAAAATAGTTCAGCAAAACATCTCTGAGAAACCTGGTAATCCTATGTTACACAGTCTTCTTTCCTACTAAATGATATAGCCCCATTTCATGATATCTGCATCTTGAACCAGGTGGCTGTGGGATAGCAAGAGAGTGGAATAATGTTATCAAATATAAATGTCTGTCCTACTTGCTATGCTAAGAAAGGGCTTTGCTCTGAAGTCACCCTTTTTGTCATTTTGTAATGATTTGCCCTTTTACCCATTGTTTACTCTGTTTGGCATTTTTTCTAATGTGTATGGACTTTCTTCTCTATATCTTTTTTCTTTAAATTCATCAATTATCACAAGCTCCTCTGAGAAGAGTCTTGGTCCTCTGGGTGCGCCCAATCTGGAGCAAGAGATGCTAACATAAAATCCAAGTAGTGCCAGGATAGGAAATGCAACCCTAAATTGGTTGTTTAAATGCACAGGTCAGAGTTGACTATTCAAAGAGTGGAAGAAATGACTTTTGAGTCAGACAAAACAGGATGCACAGAAACACGGTGAAGTAAACTACATGGTGCACTTAGGTAATTAGGAATAGTACGAAAAAGGCTGGAACATATACTGGGTGGCTCTGACAGATGAATGTATCAGGTAAGTATATTAAGAAGAATGGAATCCAGCATGGTGGCCTGCACCTATTGTCCCTGCTACTTGGGAGACTGAGTCAGGATGATTGCTTAAACCTGGGAGGCAGATGTCGCAGTCAGCCGAGATCATGTCACTGCACTCCAGACTGGGTGACAGAGGAGACCTCAAAAAAAAAAAAAAAAAAAAAACAGTGTGAACTTTGTTCTGAAGGCACTACAGGTGCAACAGAGGACTTTAGCTGTGATCCTAGGGAAGTATATCTATCAAGTTATTTTACTCATCTGCTCAAAATAACAGAAAGCTTTTCATCTCTCTCAGCCTCTGATATGGTTTGGATCTGTGTTGCCATCCAAATCTCATGTTGAACTGTAAAGTCCAATGTTGGAGTTGTGACCTGGTGGAAAGTAATTGGATCATGGGAGTGGATTTTCCCATTGGTACTGTCCTTGTGATGGTGAATTATTGTGAGATCTGGTTGTTTAAAAATGTGTGGCATCTCCCTGGCTCTTCTCTTATGCTCTAGCCATGTAATATGGGGCTGCTTCCCCTTCATCTTCTGCCATGATTGTAAGTTTCATGAAGTCTACCCAGAAGTTGAGCAGATCTCAGCACCATGCTTTCTATACAGGCTGGAGAACCATGCAATAAAATTGTAATAAACATTTCCAGTCATAAATCTTTTGGTAAATCTGATGATTTCTTTAGGGTAAATTTCAAACTGTGGAGTTATGATAGCTTTAAATTGCACTGTTTTCTTTTCCTGAATCTATGCCTGGTCCAATAATAATTCGGCCCTAATAACCACACCCTGTTTTATTTTCTCCGTATTCTTAGAGATGCCTGAGGAATTGAGAGAGTGGTCATTTTCTTTAGTTAGTATGCTTTCTTTCAATTTAATAATTCAAACTCAACATTTATTCAATTTGCCCAACAATGCAATATGTTTATTATGTACTATCTAAGCATCATTTATCAGTAGACAAGATTCAGTTTAAGTGATTAAACACATAGACAAAAAAATGAGAGCTCATCCTTTTGGAAATATGAATTTATATTATCATCCATAATGATCAATAGTCACCTTAATTACTTAATTTTCTAACAGAAAACATTGGTGCTTACATGATTATTAAGTAACTCAACTCAATTTTAATTACTTATTTTTGACGAATCATGTCAGTTTCTAAGACCTTAAATTGGGGAAAAAAATGTCTGGAAGGTGACTCGCTCCTTCTCCCAAACTGAATACCATGGCTTCAATAAAATGATATAATGCCCATTATAAAGAATTGCCCATAAATCAGGAATTCCATTCAGTAGAACCAACTATGTAAAGAAATGATTCCAAAGTAATGACATACATCAGATCTAAAATGAGAGAGGACAGTAACTTGAAAATTAGTCTGAAATGGAGAGAAGAGACAAGGGTACTGAATGAAGCTGGTGTTCACTCTTCAAATAGAGATTGGCTTATTCTGTTTCAAGAAGAAATCAATCCTGGTTCAAATGAAGAAATATATTTTATGCCTACAATGGGAAATTTGCTTACAAATCTAATTCTGCTAGAAATAGGGACATTATGAGTGGGAAATGCCATTCAAATTAAGATTGAATAAATTTACTGAAAAGACATCTTGTTCATAAATCTTCCACAGCAAGCCCTCCCCAGACACCATCCTCTCCTACTTAGCACATAGACCCATATTCTTTGCTCTATTTTTGTTTATCTTAGGGATTATTCTCTTTCTAACATGTGGGTGGCTATGTTCATTTATTCATTGATACATATTCAGGACTTAGCTTAATCACAGTCTTAGAACTGGAACTTGAGAATATTCCTTGAATAAATGATTGAAAGACTTTAAGATGATCCCTACATGCAAAAAGTCAAGCTTTTACAGAAATTTCTTCTAAGACGGATAACTTAAATTAAAACTATCCAGTATTTCTGTTAAATGTTGTAAAGCCATTTTTAACTTCAATCTCTTTCTCAATCAAATAAGTGGAAGAAAACTTCATCTTCAATGAAAGCAAGAAATGATGACAAGTTCAGACCACTTACCAAGACACTCTCTGGCTAATTGTGAAGTCTACTCAAGAAAGGGTAGATAATGATAGCCTGTGTTCCATCAGAATAAATAGTTCCCAGAAAAAAAGTGTTTGAGATTTGAGAGTAATACCCAGTAATTAAATATAAATACAAATGGATGAGTGTAAATCCCTTTTCTCAACAAAGCCTGTGTATCAAGATGATATCGCTAGCTTCAGAATCCTGTTTTGAATGTTGAAAGCTGACTGTAAACTCCCCTCTGCCTCATCTTTCTAGAGAGGTGCTTATGGGAAGTTCAGAATAAAATCATATCAGTGAGAACAAAAACGAGAAAACACATCTGAATTTTTTTTCCAGTCCTTGGCTGACCCTTTATTTTATTTGTGTGTGTGTGTGTGTGTTCATGTCACTTTTTTTTATTATTATACTTTAAATTTTAGGGTACATGTGCACAATGTGCAGGTTAGTTACATATGTATACTAGTGCCATGCTGGTGTGCTGCACCCATTAACTCATCATTTAACATTAGGTGTATCTCCTAATGCTATCCCTCCCTACTCCCCCCACCCCACAATAGTCCCCGGTGTGTGATGTTCCCCTTCCTGTGTCCAGGTGTTCCATTGTTCAATTCCCACCTATGAGTGAGAAGATGCAGTGTTTGTTTTTTTGTTCTTGCGATAGTTTACTGAGAATGATGATTTCCAGTTTCATCCATGTCCCTACAAAGACATGAACTCATCATTTTTTATGGCTGCATAGCATTCCATGGTGTATATGTGCCACATTTTCTTAATCCAGTCCATCATTGTTGGACATTTGGGTTGGATCCAAGTCTTTGCTATTGTGATTAGTGCCGCGATAAACATACGTGTGCATGTGTCTTTACAGCAGCATGATTTATAGTCCTTTGGGTATATACCCAAGTAGTGGGATGGCTGGGTCAAATGGATTTCTAGTTCTAGATGCCTGAGGAATAGCCACACTGACTTCCACAATGGTTGAACTAGTTTACAGTCCCACCAACAGTGTCAAAGTGTTCCTATTTCTCCACATCCTCTTCAGCACCTGTTGTTTCCTGACTTTTTAATGACTGCCATTCTAACAGGTGTGAGATGGTATCTCATTGTGGTTTTGATTTGCATTTCTCTGATGGCCAGTGATGGTGAGCATTTTCTCATGCGTTTTTTTTGGCTGCATAAATGTCTTCTTTTGAGAAGTGTCTGTTCATGTCTTTTGCTCACTTTTTGATGGGGTTGTTTGTTTTTTTCTTGTAAATTTGTTTGAGTTCATTGTAGATTCTGGATATTAGCCCTTTGTCAGATGAGTAGGTTGCAAAAATTTTCTCCCATTTTGTAGGTTGCCTGTTCACTCTGATGGTAGTTTCTTTTACTGTGCAGAAGCTCTTTAGTTTAATTAGATCCCATTTGTCAATTTTCACTTTTGTTGCCATTGCTTTTGTTGTTTTAGACATGAAGTCCTTGCCCATGCCTATGTACTGAAGGGTAATGCCTAGGTTTTCTTCTGGGGTTTTTGTGGTTTTAGGTCTAATGTTTAAGTCTTTAATCCATCTTGAATTGATTTTTGTATAAGGTGTAAGGAAGGGATCCAGTTTCAGCTTTCTACATATGGCTAGCCAGTTTTCCCAGCACCATTTATTAAATAGGGAATCTTATCCCCACTGCTTGTTTTTCTCAGGTTTTTCAAAGATCAGATAGTTGTAGATATACAGCATTATTTCTGAGGGCTCTGTTCTGTTCCATTGATCTATATCTCTGTTTTTATACCAGTACCATGCTGTTTTGGTTACTATAGCCTTGTAGTATAGTTTGAAGTCATGTAGTGTGATGCCTCCAGCTTTGTTCTTTTGGCTTAGGATTGACTTGGTGATGTGGACTCCTTTTCAGTTCCATATGAATTTTAAAGTAGTTTTTTTCCAATTCTGTGATGAAAGTCATTGGTAGCTTGATGGGGATGGCATTGAATCTATAAATTACCTTGGGCAGTATGGCCATTTTCACGATATTGATTCTTCCTATCCATGAGCATGGAATGTTCTTCCATTTCTTTGTATCCTTTTTTTATTTCACTGAGCAGTGGTTTGTAGTTCTCCTTGAAGAGATCCTTCATGTCCTTTGTAAGTTGGATTCCTAAGTATTTTATTCCCTTTGAAGCAAATGTGAATGGTAGTTCACTCATGATTTGGCTCTCTGTTTGTCTGTTAGTGGTGTATAAGAATGCTTGTGATTTTTGTACATTGATTTTGTATCCTGAGATTTTGCTGAAGTTGTTTATCAGCTTAAGCAGATTTTTGCCTGAGACAATGGGGTTTTTTAGATATACAATCATGTTATCTACAAACAGGGACAATTTGACTTCCTCTTTTTCTAATTGAATACCCTTTATTTCCTTCTCCTGCCTAATTGCCCTGGCCAGAACTTCCAACACTATGTTGAATAGGAGTGGTGAGAGAGGGCATCCTTGTCTTGTGTCAGTTTTCAAAAGGAATGCTTCCAGTTTTTGCCTATTCAGTATGATATTGGCTGTGGGTTTGCCATAGATAGCTCTTATTATTTTGAGATATGTCCCATCAATGCTTAATTTATTGAGAGTTTTTAGCATGAATGGTTGTTGAATTTTGTCAAAGGCCTTTTCTGCATCTATTGAGATAATCATGTGGTTTTTGCCTTTGGTTCTGTTTATATGCTGGATTTATTGATTTGTGTATATTTAACCAGCCTTGCATCCCTGGGATGAAGTCCACTTGATCATGGTGGATAAGTTTTTGATAAAACATCTGAGTTTTTTTAAAAAACTGTCACCCCCAGGCCAGGCGTGCTAGCACATGCCTATAATTCCAGCACTTTGAGAGGCCAAGGCGGGTGGATCACCAGGTCTGGAAATTGAAACCATCCTGGCTAACACGGTGGAACCCTATATCTACTAAAGATACAAAAATTAGCCAGGTATGGTGGCGGGCACCTGTAGTCCCAGCTACTTGGGAGGCTGAGGCAGGAAAATCACTTGAACCTCGGAGGTGGAGGTTGCAGTGAGCCCAGATGACACCACTACATTCCAGCCTGGGCCACAGAGTGAGACTCTCGCTCAAAATAATGATAATAATAATAATATATTAAAAAAAAAACTGTCACCCCTATTATTTTCATAAGACTTACATGTCCAATTCTACAAGCCTGCCTGAGGTGAAGCAAGTTAAGTCTGAGAGGAAGTCATCACAAAATTATAAATACAAGCACAGAGAAACAATGGGATAACGGATGATGTGGTTTGGCTGTGTCCCTACCCAAATCTCATCCTGACTTGCAGCTCCCATAATTCCCATGGGTTGTGGGAGGGACCTGGTGGGAAATAATTGAATCGTGAGGATGGTTTTCCCCACAATGATTTCATGGAAGTGAATAAGTCTCATGAGATCTTTTGGCTTTTTAAGGTGAAACCCCTTTCACTTGGCTCTCAGTCTCACTTGCCACAGCAATGTAAGATGTCTTTCACCTTCTGCCATGATTGTGAGTCCTCACAACCAATGTAGAACTGTAAGTCCATTTACCATCTTTTTCTTTACAAATTACCTAGTCTCAGGTACATCTTTATCAGCAACGGACTAATACAGGGATTTTGCAATCATCTATACCAACTATCTAAACTATCCAATCCAAGAAAAAGGAACCCAGGACAAACAATAATGGATTTGACAAGAAGGAGTTTAAAGTGACAAACTAAAATGACAGCTATAGAACAGATCCCTTCAATTTTAGTCTTTGTGGATTGCCAATGGTCTGTTGTAAGAGAAGTAAAAGTCAAAATACCCACCAGAAAACTCTAGCTTAAAAACTGCAAGGAAGGCAGGTGGGGAGTGTGGAAAGAGAAACATGCCAAAAAAACAAAAACAAAACAAAACAAAAAGCAAACAAACAAACAAACAAAAAGAGAGAGAAAAATAATGTTCACATAAGCAAATATTGGTTTCAGAAAACTCTTCCAGTATCATTCTTCATATTCTACAACACATTTTCAAAACATGATTGTGCTTTCAACATGAGTTGAAATAAGTACATGCCTTTAAGCAAAAAAAAAAAAAAAAAAAAAAAGCTTACAAAACAGCAGAAATCACAGATCACTTGATTTAAATTAAGTTGGGAAAGCTCATAAGACAGAAAAAACAAGAAGAAAAAGATTGACAATGGTTATTTGGACTACAATAAAATACAATTTTAAAGACTGAAATACTGCCAGAAACACAGTGGATAGGTTTTAGGAAATCACTCCAAGTGACACAAGGAAAGATAAGCATGTTTTACATTGGATTAGATAGCAATGAAAGACAAACAGGATTCAATGTTTGCATAATTGACATTCCCTTTTTAAAAAATTTTATTTTAGTCTCGGGGTAGATGTGAGGGTGCCTCATATCGGGAAACTTGTGTCATGGGGTTTGTTGTACAGATTATTTCATCACCCAGCTACTAAGCCTAGTACCCATTAGTTTTTTTTTTCCTCATTCTCTCCCTCCCCCCACCCTGTACCCTCCAACATGCCCCAAAGTGTTGTTGCCTGAGGCAGCTCTCCTTTTGCTGTAGGGCACTAGCTGTGGGGAGTCTGTGCTTCACAGACCTCTGACCCTGCAATGGATGAATAAAGTACACTGACACACAGATATTCTGCATTGCCAGTCCAGCTGAGGATCCGAGGCCACTCACACACTCCAAGGACAGTTCAGTAAATAATGGCAGCTGTGGCCCTGAGCAGCTTGCACTCCAGACATCTATTTAGTATAGAATTAACAACAGAAGCTTTGAATAAACACATTTGTAGATAATTAACACAGTTAAGAGAGTAGTTCTAGGAATGATTAAAGCTCTGGTTCCATGGTCTAAAGTAAATACCATTAGGGGGCAATGTCCCTGGTGGACCTCCCTGCAAGAGGGTCATGTGGCTCAAAGCTTAGTTAATGGAGGCAGGGTAAACAGACTTGACTGAGGGAGCCTCTATTGTCCCTAGTATTTATTTTATGACCTAAGCTCTAAGGTAAGAACTGGCCACCTTCAGCCTGTTCAATTATTACAAGCTATGTAATCTTTCGGCCTTTCAAAAAGGTTTGTGACTATTCCGTATAACTTTGCCTAGTATTTCCTTTTAATATTTCTGCCACTATCCTGAGGGAATCCCAACAGTTTCCCTTTATATATTCACATGTTTTTATCATTTAGCCACCACTTACAAGTGAGAACATGCAACTTTCTATTGCTGCATTAGTTTACTAAAGATAATGGCTTCCTCCTCCATTCTTGTTCCTGCAAAGGCCATGATCTCTTTCCTATTTATGGCTGCAAAGTATTCCATGGTGTACCATGTTTTCTTTATCCAGTCCACATTGATAGGCATTTAGGTGGATTCCATGCATTCGCCCTTGTGAATAGTGCTGCAACGAACATGCAGATACATGTATCTTTATGGTAGGATTTATATTTATTTGAGTATATACCCAGTAATTGGATTTCTCGGTCAAATAGTAGTCTGTTTTTAGCTCTTTCAGGAATCACCATATTGATTTCCACATGGCTGAATTAATTTACACTCCTAACGTGTGTAAGTGTTCCTTTTTCTCTGCAACCTTGCCAGTAACCTTGTTATTTTTTGACATTTAATAATGGCTATTCTGACTAGTGTCACATTTTATCTTATGGCGGTTTTGATTTGCATTTCTCTAATAATCAGTGATGTTGAACTTTTTTCCAGATGATTGTTGGACATTCATGAAGATGAGAAGAGAAGAAAAAATTAAAGATGTCACAGAAGTGGCATTTTTAAGAATAAATCAGGACTTCACTCTAGTGGTTCCAAGTTGGTTTTCAGAAAAACGGCCACACAATAAATTTCTCATTAGACCATGGCTTAAGGATATTACAAAACGTTAAAAATAAAGATGAGGGCATTAAGGAAGAAAAGGAAGTCCAGAAGAACATGGAGTAAAAGAAGGTTGGCCTAGATGTTCTATGTCAGAATAGAATGGAACAATGGCTATAAAGTTTGATACAATATACTCTTCACAACTGTCCTTGAAGTATGAAGACATGTGACAGCAACCAGGGTTTCTTCTTGAAGAAGAGCTACTACTTACTCTTGAAATACATTCAAACAGATTATAGGAAAATTATTCTAAAATTCAGAAGGCTTGATCTCATGAGTGCTGGTGTGAAACATATCCATCCCAATTTAGTTCTAAGATAAAATTATTGAAAGAATTTTGGAAACTGGATTTAACTGTTACAGATTTTGCTTTTTCAAAATGACAATATAACCAACAAAATTGGTGAGCTGGAGAGAGTGTAGGTGCGAGGAAGACATCGCTAGAAAGTGTTTCATCTTTCATGGCAGATAGTCAATGGATGTCCTTAAAGCTAAAACATGCCATTAACAAAAACATAATGTCTCCAACCTTTTTACAGACTTTTGTTTCATTCAAGGATTCTTTTTTCCCTGACAAGACATTTTACTGTTTATTTTCATGTTAATACATACGGATTCTAGTTCATTTATTTTAATTGCCTGATGCAATTCTATACTGTGAGGTTGTAACATTTAATCAATCCATTTCATCTCTATAGAAAAATATTAAAGTACCTTCACTCAACAGTTACGACAAGTAGCACATCAGGCAACACTTTGGCACATTTTTTTTTGTTGTTGTTTTGTTTTTTGAGACGGAGTCTCCCTCTGTCACCCAGGCTGCAGTGCAGTGGCACCATCTCGGCTCACTGCAAGCTTCACCTTCCGGGTTCACGCCATTCTCCTGCCTCAGGCTCCCAAGTAGCTGGGACTACAGGAGCCCGCCACCGCCCTCGGCTAATTTTTTATGTATTTTTAATAGAGACAGGGTTTCACCCTGTTAGCCAGGATTGTCTCCATCTCCTGACCTCGTGATCGGCCCGCCTCTGCCTCACAAAGTGCTGGGATAACAGGCGTGAGCAACCGCGTCCGGTCACATATTTTTTTTTAAGTTATTTTAAGTTCAAGGGTAAATGTGCAGGTTCATGACATAGGTAATCATTTGTCATGGAGGTGTGTTATATAGATTACTTTATCACCCAGTTCCTAAGATGAGTACCCATTAGTTATTTTTCTTGATCCTCTCTCTCCTCAAAAAGGATAACATTGACCCCACAGAGTAAACGCCAATGCAATAAAGTAAAAGACCTTTGCTCCCTATAGTAAACATGCTATAACTTAGGGATTTTTAAATACTAAAGCATCAATAGGGAACTTAAACAAATTTGCAGGAAAGAATCAAATAAACCCATTAAAAAGTAGGAAAAGGACAGGAACAGACACTTTTCTAAAAAGGACATACATATGGCCAACAATCATATGAAAAAAAAAAATTGATATCACTGATCATTAGAAGAATGCAAATCAAAACCACAAAGAGAAACCATCTCACACCAGTTAAAATGACTGTTATTAAAGAGTCAAAAAAATGGCTGGGTGCGGTGGCTTCAGCCTGTAATCCCAGCACTTTGGGAGGTCAAGGCGGGCAGATCACCAGGTCAGGATATCGAGATCAACCTGGCTAACACGGGGAAACCCCGTCTCTACCAAAAATACAAAAAAAAAAAGTTAGCCAGGCGTAGTGTTGGGCGCCTGTAGTCCCAGCTACTCGGGAGGCTGAGGCAGGAGAATGGCGTGAACCTGGCAGGCGGAGCTTGCAGTGAGCCAAGATCCCGTCTCTGCACTCCAGGCTGGGCGACAGAGCGAGACTCCGTCTCAAAAAAAAAAAAAAAAAAAAAAAAAAAAAAAAAAAAAAAAAAAAAAGTCAAAAAATAGCAGATGCTGGTGAGGTTTCAAAGAAAAGACAACACTTACACAGTATCCGAGAGAGCGTAAATTAAATCCATCATTGTGGAAAGCAGTATGGTGACTTCTCAAAGAGCTAAAAACGGAACTACCATTTGACCCAGCAATCCCATTATTTGGTATATACCCAGAGGAATATAAATAAATCTTCCACAAAGACACATGCACATGAATATTCATTGCAGCATTATTCACCATAACAAAGACATGGAATCAACCTAAATGTTTATCAATAACAGATTGGATAAAGAAAATATTGTATATACCATAATACACCAGGGGATGTTATACAGCCATAAAAAAGAAAGAGATCTTGTCTTTTGCAGGAACACAGATGGAGGAAGAGGTCATTATCTTTATCAAACTGATGCAGGAACAGAAAATCAAGTATGGAAGGTTCTCACTTTTAAGTAAGACTAACTAGACATAGGCAGTTATAAGTAAGCAACACAGGTGACATTTGGTGGGTTTAATCAGGCCAGCCATCAGCTTCAAAGGGTAGCATTACAGCATAATGGAAAGAAAAAGTGATTCATTCCAAACCAAGTCATCTTGGGTGGAAACCACTTTCCCTATGTAAGAATCTATTTCCCTCTTCACAGACTTTTCTCGAAGACCAAATCTGGTAAAATATTTAAAATGTCTCACACATTGATTAACACAGGTGATTACATCTATTCAGGTGTTTTTTTGAAGTTTTCTTCCTGCTTTTCTTTTCCCACCTCCATCCCATGATTAAAAGAAAACATCACCTATCATTAACAGTTGGATAATGATTTTTTACTTTGTTTTGCTTGTCTTTACTTTTCATGGACAGAGAAAATTGGAACTGCAATTTATGTATACTCATAAGCATTCAGGCCACGTAGAGGGGTGTTCATTAAGGTAAAATGAATGCTGCATAAATTGATTAAATTCAATCTGAAGCTGTAGATTTTCATCTGATACAGGTGTTTTAAGGGGCTGTGATTGATACATCATTAAAAGAATTAGGTGTGAGGTTAAATTAGTTATTGATCCACCTCCAGGCTGACGCTTTTTATTGGGTATGTGAAACTGGACAGGCTGCTAACTGCCCACCATAAGTGAAGGAATCCCACCAGGCCTGCTCTACTTACTTGTAGCATGCAGAGAATAAAAAGAGATTTGACACCTTAGCGGATGAAATAGTCATTGAAAAAAATTGCAAGTAAGTTAATTTCCACCACAAAGGAATCTCTGTAATAGCTTATGCAAATGTATGTCCCCAGTAACTGCACACTCAAGGAGTACAATCCTATGTCTTTTACCTTTTTGAACACTTGGATGTCAGTGTGATGCAATTATCTAGTATCAATTCTAATGATGGAAGTTCAAATAACAGCCTACTGGTAAAATAGTTCTGTTTTAATGAAATTCTATGCACCATTTCTAAAAAGCAAATCTTGAAACTCAGTTTAACTTAGAGGGGGAAAATGATGATTGCAACTTAGGTTGAGTGACTTATTAATTACTGTAGCTCCACCATGATTTAGGCTACAACATAAGAATGGTTCACATGAACAGACTAACCACTTAATGAGTGTCTAGGGATCAGCAAACAATACCCCTACACGCAGACCTCAGCAACAGCTGCAAAAACAAAAGTTTTTCTCCTGCCCTCCTGTCTCTCAGTTCCATTCTCTCCTGAGGTGCCATTGAAACCTTAATCCCTCTTCCTCAAGGCATGCTCTGGAAACCAGAATCCCTTTTCCCCAAAGCCAGCCATAAAGCCTAAAAAAATGAATCTACTCACACCCACCTTTTGGTGTAAAAATTGGCCATGAAGAAATGACCTGATGTACCTTGCCTGACTGTAGGTCCTAAGACCCTTGTTCCAGAGAGGGTCCTGCCCCCACACGTAAAAGAAAGAGAGAGCTCCTCAGAGATCCCAAGAAGAATCTAGACAGATAGACCTGGCTAGGTTTCCCCCATCAGATCATCAGCATAACATCAGACCCTTTTTATCCAATCCTATTTCTATACAACTCTCCATACTTCATTGAACCTAAGCAAAAAAATATACGGTTTCACTGTGTCATTGGGTTTTCATTCTGAATGAACCCACATACATGTTAATAAAATTTGTATATGCTTTTTGCAATTAATCTGCCTTTTGAGAGCTTATGATTTACCAAAACTTCAGGGGAGATGTTTTCCTTTAGCCCTTGCATGAGGAAACCCTGAAGAATCAAACAGCATTTATTTACATTTCGTAGGCGATGTCTCAATACACATTCAACTGACTTACAAGAGTGATACCATGTTTTGAATGTGTATTTAGATAAATGCTTTATGCACACAAATGGGCACAATGACAATTAAATGGAGTCTAGGGGAAAGCAAATAATTATTTCAACAATTATTCACTGCATGTCCCTACCCAAGCTCCAAGCATCCTCTAGGTAATAGGACACAATGATGAGAAAACAGAGGACATCTATACTTTCACAGATCTTATATTTTACTGAATGTGGAGTTATCTAGCAAGGGATGAACAGAAAAGTATGTGATCAAGCCTCTTTTAGATAAGCTGAATGTAGTTAAAGAAAATAAACCCAGGTAAGGAGAGACAAAGAAAAATTTCCAAAGGAAAATTTAGGTCAATAAGTCATTGAAGATGGTACCTGAAACTCAGTGGTAAGGAGATGGCATCCCAGGAGGATCTGAGGGCTGTGATAGCCAGCCAGTGGCTGGAAGAATCAGAGGCCCTGAGGTATGCATTAGCTTTATGGTTTCAGGAAAGAGAGAGAGAAGGTCGGTGTTGCAGGATCACAGTGAAGGAGGCATGGTTAGACTTAGGGTGAAAAGTAGGAAAGAAGGCAGTCACACAGTCCTCATAGACTTCAAAGTGGAGCTTAGTTTACATCCTACATTCTATGGTAAGCCCAGTGAAGCAGGGGATTCCTAACAGTTGAATGCTGATAACTGCTGGAGCTGCTTGAAAACAGCCCTGCTATGACCACTAAGAACTCCCTTTAAGACATAATAGCAGCTTGGGTGAAGTGACAGCATCTGGGCATTTGAGTGTGTCTGGGGTGTTTTGGGGAATTTAACGTTGATACATGAATAACTTCCAGGATTTTTGCATTGTGTCAAGCACGTGAATGTGTTATTTACTTAGTGAGAAAGGCTAACAAACTACCTAGTTTACTTGTGGTGCAAAAGAGAGTCTAACTGAACCATATTTTAAATTTAGCCTGACTGGGCTTGGCAGCTCCCGCCAGTATTACCAGCTCTTTGGGAGGCCAAGGCGGGTAGATCACTTCTGTCCAGGAGTTCAAAACCAGCCTAGGCAACATGGTGAGACCTGGTCTGTGCAAAAAAATCCAAAAATCAGCAAGATATGATGATACACACCTGTATTCCCAGCTACATGGAAGGCTGAAGCAGGAGGATAGCTTGAGTCTAGGAGGTTGAGCCTGCAGTGAGCTGAGATTATGCCACTGCACCCAGCTGGGTAATAGAATAAGACCCTGTTTCAAAAAAGAAAAAAAGTTAAGAAAGTATGCCCCAGTTTTCTCTTTTTTGTCCTTTCTGCTCCCTCTCTCCCTCCCTTCTTTCCTTCCTTCCTTTCTTCCTTCTTTCTTCCCTCCCTTCCTTCTTTCCCTCCTTCCCTCCTTCCCTCCTTCCTTCCTTCCTTCCTTCCTTCCTTCCTTCCTTCCTTCCTCCTTTCCTTCCTTCTTTCACATTTTTGGTTCACTGTAGGAAAAAAAGACAGGAAATGAAACAAAAAGAAGATAAATATTGAAAATTGGCCATTCATTTTTTCCCCTTAATTACAGTATCTTTAATAAAAGATCACATAAAGCTCCAAAGAATGGAAAAACAATTAGCAAATTTATTAACCATTGCTTACCCTGTTAGTGTTAAGGACTAAAATTGCTTGTCTTAGATGAAGACTTCTGCTCTTATTAATGCCTTTTGCATGAAAGCCTATATTTCACAAGCATTTTGCAAAATGGAGTGACCAGCCTTGTAAATGGCATAAAGTAATGGCATTGTGAGTCAAGCAAAGACCATACTGACACAGCTAAATTGAGTGCTGAGGTGAAAACAGAAACACATCTCATGAATTTGCTAATGTTTGAATTTCTCCTAGGTTGATCTAAAGTATGTAATTTCATCACTGCAGGGAGAGAGCGCTTGCATAATGATAGCAGGAACTCTTTGTGATGTAGACTTCTTCAATTATTTATATGGCCAGATGATATTTGAGAAACTTCGTGATAATTACTGGTTGATCCAAATTTATATGTGAGGTTCTATTGTGGGAAATTATTAATTCATTAAGCAGATATTTGTCTTTGTACCTCTTGCATGCAGTACAATATCCTGGAAGTTCTAAAATGAAAAATGTAAACTGACAATATAATTAAGATTAAAAAGCAAACACACAAAAAGATGTTATACAAGATAAAGTATTGAGCATGTAATTTGCAAAAAACAAATAGCAGCATATTGGATTTTAGAGAAAAAAGTTTACTTTTTATCAGTAATTTTAACTTTTATTTTAGATTCAGGGCATACATATGCAGATTTGTTACCTGGATATATAGCATACTTAGGGTACAATTGATCTCCCCACCCAGGTATTGAGCAGAGTACCCAACAGCTAGTTTTTTGACTATCACCACCCTCCATCCTTCCCTATTTTAGTAACTACCAGTGTCTACTGTTCCCATCTTTGTGCCCATGAATACCCAATGTTTAGCTCCCACTTATCAGTGAAAACCTGTGGCATTTGGTCTTCCATTCCTTTGTTAATTGACTTAGGACAATGACCTCTAGCTACAACTATGTTGCTGCAAAGGACATGATGTTGTTATTTTTTATGACTATGTAATATTCCATGGCCCATATGCACCACATTTTCTTTACCTAATCCACCAGCGACGGGAACCTGGGTTGACTCCATGTGTTTGCTGCTGTGAATAGTACTGCAATAAACATACAAGTGCATGTATCTAAATTAGATTATCTCTGAAAGAAAATTATGGCTCTGTGTTTAATGAAGTGACATTTGGTTTGAACCCAGAAAAACAGGGAATATTTGGATACAGCAACATTTGAATTTGAGGATGAGAAGACATTTTGTCCCTACCCAAATCTCATCTTGAATTTTAGCTACCATATTCCCATGTGTTGTGGGAGGGATTGGTGAGAGATAGTTAAATCATGGGTACAGTTTCCCCCATGCTGCTCTCATGGTAGTGGATAAGTCTCATGATATCTTATGGTTTTATAAAGGGAAAGCCCTTTCACTTGGTACTCATTCTCTCTTGCCTGCCACCATGTAAGATGTGACTTTCCTCTTCATTCACCTTCCACCATAATTGTGAGGCCTCCTCAGCCACGTGGAATTTTGAGTCCATTAACCCTCTTTTTCCTTATAATTTACCCACTCTCAGGCATATCTTTAGTAGCAGTGTGAAAATGGACTAATATAATCAATCTAATTGATTCTTAAACTGAAACTATTTCTAAAGCAGCCCATAAAGAAGAAAGGAAAGAGGCACATTCTCATTGACAAGTTGCTCTAATATCATTTGATCAGGCACAGTTCCTTGTGAAATAGTTGTTTTTCTGTACAAAGTCTCTTCTCTGGATTTCCATTTGTATGTTTTCTCAAAGCTATCAGATTTACTCTCAAATAAAATCATTTAGCAATTGTAAATGACTATGACTAACTGACTCCTGGTACACTTCCCAGAATTTAAGTCTTAGGAGCAAAAGTACAATTTTGATATTTTGAATGATTTAACAAATAAGGCTTTGGGACCAAAATTGCTAAACAGCATTGTTCCAGGAAGACTTGAGGGATGATGATCTTGCCATGAATTTTTGTAAAATCTAGGATGAAGATGCAATTTTTCAACTCTAAACTCAGATCATTTGCTTCAGAAACTGACTTTAATATACCGTCAGGACGAAGGAGGGACTGGGGTCATGGATAGCAAAGTCTGCTTAATCTATACATGACAATGAACAAGATGAGTTACAAATTGGGAGCTTTAAAAATTTTATACAATGGTATTGATTCACAGGAAGCAGGTGGTTTGCCTCTGACTGTGAGGAACTCTGCTAAATGCAAAGAATAAGTGACCCCTTTAAATAAGCCACATTACAGTCACAGCTGATTCTGTAATGAGATACCATCATTTTAACTTCCACGATAGGACAGAATTATCCAAGGTCTGAATCTCTTGGAGCATGGTATATTCATATATCCAATATCCAATGCAGGGTGCCCCCTAAGAAAGTAGTTTTATTATATGGTGCAAGTTTAAATGGAGCAATAGGACTGCCCTCATGATTTGTTACTAAATCATGGGCAAAGAACAATAGATAAAATACGATGTTTTATTAGACCAAAGAGCAGTGTCTCTAGAAAAGATTGACAGCACACCACATACTACAATAAGCGCTGACTTTTTTTAAAGTCCCTTTCATAGACTGAGTCTCCCTAGTTGAGGCAGTAGATAGGGATTCCTGTGATTTTCATATAACTAAATTCTGCCTCTTCAGTGATCACCCATATGATATATTAATTACAATGAAGGCAGCTATTACAGTATGGCTAGACCTTGCTGAATTTCAAATGCAAAATTATATTTCATTTTCTTGTTACCTATTGTTTCAGTCTTTCTAAGATTGACAACAATAGAATTTGAGAACAACAAATGTATATTTGAAGGCCAAAGAGTGAAAGAGAAGGCATAGAAATATGCAAGTTATATAGCAAATCTCATTTAGATAGCTGGTTATTCCTGAGAAGGGTTTCTAAGTTCAGGAGACTTTTTTTTTTTTAGTACGTTTCAGGAAAATATTCAAAAATGATATTTTTTCTGTATTGTATTGTATTGTATTGTATTGTATTGTATTGTATTGTATTGTATTGTATATGAAATGCTACTTTCCAAAGAAGGTAATTTTCTCATGGTCTCTTTGCTTTAGGAAGCAGTCTGATATTTCTGGAATCAGGAGTAGATTGCCCCTCTTTTGTTATCTGATGGCAGACACTCTACTTACCATGTTTACCTCTCACCTGCTATGAAATGATATACAACAAATCTGTGTCTTACTCATCAACTTTTTGTACAAGGATAGATTAAAAATGGTAAAATTGTAAAACCACTACCACCTAATTAATGTGGAAAGTTTGCTCACAAAATATCATTCACTGGCGTCAACCGCCTATCCTGAAATTTCTTGAATAGGGAACTGATGGTATTTGCTAATCATTAATCCACTCTACAGAGTGAAATTTCTGACTGCAAACATGTATTTTTAGGTGGGAGTAATATTTAAAGACACCTCTTTTCATATTTGTATGTCAAAATAACCCTAGAAACAATCCAATCCTTGGGGCCATCCATGTGACAAACAGCTTATCATACCCATTAGCAAGCATTTGATGATAAAAAAAATTGTGTTAAGTTTTAAGTTGTGTCAGGAAGACAAGTTTAAACTGAGTAGTGTGGTTTTGTTTACCCACCAATTGTACCACCCCAAAAAATCTGGTCCAGAGAATTAATTGATTTTGCTAAGAGAAACTAGGACTGTTCAGAATCTATCCCCTAAGGTTAAACTGTTAGGGCCAGCTGTGAAACTCCAATATAGCTTTCTTTTTGTAACTGCAATATACCACACAAGATTGAATGGAAAATGTGATATTATATACAAGACATGTTTCTTCCCCCTCTCATGGACCTCAGACATTCCATTACTGTTTTCTGTCTTCACATCTCATAATGTTCTATGGATATAGACTCTTCTTTGACTATTTTGGTAACTGTGACCAGGGACTCCATTGTGTTGAAACAGCAGTCAAAAATATGCTCTGCCCTTTCCAAAAAGCACTATGCCTGGTCAGTTTTATAGGTGAAGTTTAGTAAAATTTCAATAAAGAAAATACATTAACTTTATAAGCTCTTTCAAAAATGTAAGTGTAAAACCTTCCTAGCTCATTTCATAGTGCTGGTGACCCTTAGATATAAAAATTTTCTATGTATATTTTGCATGTCTAAAATGTTTTTTTCCTAATTCACATAAACAAAGAAGAGAAAGCTCCAATACAAGCATAAAATAACAAACATTAATATTATCTAAGTCCATGTTTAGAATAAACTTTCTTAGCTATAAAACCATAGAAAGAACCCATCATTGTAAAGATTTACAGGTTGATAAACTGTATAAAGTAGTTTATATATTTATAGATTTATAAACTATATAAAATGTACCAATATACTACAACCAACATAATCCATATGCAAACATGAATGCAAAATGAGGACCAGCACAACTATTTGCAACATATAATTCTGCCTTAGTGTTTGCTAACATTATACCTATCTCTTCCCTTTCTCATCTAGACAAGAAGTTGGCAAACTTTTTCTATAGTCAGGTAGTGGAAAAATGTGTATCCACAGTCTCTAAGTGGGTGGGCATGGCTGTGGTCTAATAATATTTTAATTACAAAACAGTCTGGGTCCATGGAATATAAGTTATTTACCATTAGTCTGGATCATACATAGGTTTTGTTTTTAATTTTCTAAGGACAGACTGGTCAAATGTTCTATTTGCCCTTATCCGTTGTTACTGCCCAACAAAATATATGTTCATTCAGCCTTCCCTCTGAAGATGAGAAACTTTAATTATCTGAAGCTTCTACACTCCTTCCAATTGTATGGCTCACTGAATATTGATGACTGTGCAAATGACAAAGAGGCTGATATTGGCCTTCCACCTAGGCCCTCCAAGAGAATATGAGGACGACTTTTCCAAAAGCAACTGATATGAATCTTTCCATAGCTTTTGCTGGGCAAGTGAGTGCCAGCTCATATTATGTAAAATGCATTTAGGCCTTTACTCAGGCAAGTATCATTCCAAGTTTCCAAATAAATCTTTGAAGTCATTTATATCAAAAGAGCATCAAAGAACTTGCTTGCTTGTTACTCAGGGAATGCAAACATGGCCACACATTTTTGCTAGTCTTGTGCCTCATAAGACAGACAAACCATTACATAACAGTGACCAGATGCTCTGGCTCTATAACAATACCCCACATTGGCTGATAGAAAGAGGGCTCTACTTTGGCCAGGCTTGTTCTTCTTTGATAAAGCCTATAACACCAGTGATTTGGTAGGTCAAACAGGAGTATTACTTGAGGTCATGAGTTTGAGAACCTGGGCAACATAGTGAGACCTTGTCTCTACAAAAATATAAAAGTAAAATGGAAGAAAGAAGGCTTTAGTAACTCCATAGCAAAAAAAAGTCTTAACAAAAGTGGGATCAAAAAGTAAGAAAAAGGCAAATAAGTCTATCAGCTGTTCACTATCTCAACTATTCAAGAAAAGCAAAATCAAAACAATGCCATCTCTTAATCTATTTTTCATAGTTGGAATGAAAGGAAATAAAAGTAATGGACAATGTTGGTAAATGTCAGCTGGCAAGGTCAATGCTATACATTGTAAGTGGGCATTTAGATCTTTCTATAGGCCAAAGTGGGGATGAAACAAGAGAACTGCAATTTGCATGTCCCTTTGGGAAGAGGATATTGGGAAACAAGACTGGAAGTATGGGATACTAAATGTGGAAAGAGTAAAGAGATGACCACCTTAAATCTTGAGCTGCCAACAATGGGTGCTGGCAAAGCTTGGGCATCCTTTTGTGACACAATTACCTTAAGTCTAGCATGTTTCAGGTCACCCAAAGGGCTGAAAATAGAGGAGATCTCTTCATGATTGTTGAGTCTGAGAATTTCCATCTCCTAGATGCAATTCTCTGTGGGTGTGCATAGACTACCCAATTCTCCAACCATTCTGTTGAATGATGGTCAATACTAATATTGACTCCTGACTCTGGAAAATTTGAAGTGAGATTCTCCAGTGGAATACTCTTCCCTGAGCCCAGTTCTTTATCCAGCCTCTTACGTCACAAAGAACTTGGTCATATTCCTTGGCAGGGAGAGAATATTTTGCAGTGATTCTCAACCTCAGCTGTTATTCAAATCACCTGCAGAGCTTTAAACATCCCCCTCCCATGTTATAACCTGTACTAAGTTGAATATGCACTGGTATATTAGGACAGATTTGTTTTTTGTGTCAACATTTTCTCTAATAAAGGCATCAACAGCTGCTTCTTCTCCTGACGACTAACATGAGTGATGGGCATACATCTCAATCTCTTGGGGAATGTCTGGGAAAAACACAAGCCACAGACACATCTGTGGCTGTTTTTCCAAAGAAGTTTTCAGGAAGTTTAGTATTTATACATTTCCTTAAAGGTGTGGAGGAATGGAGGAAGAGGGGCAGGTAGGTGGTTAGACAACTACTACATATTCCGTATGCTGAGGTGGAAGTCTGAATGGATAAGGTTGGAAAGGAAGAGTCAATTATGCAGACATCTCTGCATAGGTGGAGGAAAAAGTCTTGACTTTGCATCTGGGAGGTAAGCTTGTAGTGAACATTATCAGTGTGTAGTGTTAGGAGCTAGATTTTGATCGATTGTATACTGAAGTTACGATTGGCTTGTCCTTGTTTCTGGGAGGCCTGCAAAGAATTTACTTGCAAGTGACCTGTGGAGGCTGTCCTTTCCAGGTGCCTTAGGACTTTCACCTCTCCACAGGATCTGGTTGGCACACAATATGAGTAAGAGCTATTCATTTGGAAAAGAGTGTTGGAATGACCTTCCTTTTTGTGTAAGATGTTTGGGGAAGTGGATACTGAGATTCAGAAAATTTTTCTTTACTTAAAAATATTTTTGAGTGCCAAAGTATATCAAAAGCACTATTCCCTGTGCTGGCGAAATAAGAGAAAATAAGACACAATCTTTGTCATAACATCACTCATGCTGCTGGGGGAATCACATATTTGAAAACAAATGAACAGATGTATTAGTCAGTTCTTACACTGCTATGAGGAAATACTCAAGACTGGATAATTTATAAAGGAAAGAGGTTTAATTGACTCCCAGTTCTGCAGGAATGGGGAAGCCTCAGGAAACTTACAACAGTGGCAGAAGGGGAAGGACACATAGCCTTCTTCACATGGCACCAGCAAGAAGTGCAAATCAAAAGGGGGAAAAGCCCCTTATAAAACCTTCAGATCTCATGAGAAATCACTGTCACAAGAACAGCATAGAGGTAATTGCACCCATGATTTAATTACCTCCCACAGGTTCCCTCCCATGCCATGTGGAGATTATGGGAACTACAACTCAAGATGAGTTTGGATGAAGACACAGCCAAACCATATCAACAGATATAACATCTATCTAGAGATGATCACAGATACAGAGAAAAGTGGCATAGGATAAAATGGCATAGTTAGACAGTGAATGGGGAAGAAGTTTTTATTTTAGAAAAGGAAACCAAGAAAAATGTTTTGAATTAGATGACATTTAAATAGAGACCTGAAACAAATCGGGGCACAATTTATCATTCACATCTAATAGGGCAACCATGCAGATATATAGGAAAAGGCAACCCAGGTTGAAAATATTAGCAAGTGCTAATGCATAGAACAGGAGGCTATATATAATTAATGACGTTACAAAAGACTATGGAAGATTTTATGGCTGGACTAGAATGAGCAACACAAGGAATTTGGGATAAGACCAGAAAGGTTATAGAATTAGAAGTTTAATTTTTATTTTGATCAAGATGAGAAACCATTCAAGAGATTTAAGCAGAAAAGTGACACAGTCTCACGATCTACATTTGCAAAAAACCCATCTGCCTGCTGAGTTGTCAATAAGCTGCCGTCGGCAGGTTGCCTGCACGACCTGGGATAGAAGTGACGAAGACTTGGATCAGGTTAGGATGGAGAATGTGGGGAGAAGGGGTCAAGGTTTGGATTCGATTTGACCCTGGCTGAAGAATTTGTAAGAAAGAAATGAGATAGGAATGACTCCCTCTATTTTTGACCTCAGTAGCTTGAAGAATAGAGTGGCTCATTTCTAACTCAGAAAAGATAAAAGAACAGATGGGGCAGAACTGAAGAGAGCATGGTAGTGGACATCTATTGCAAACTGTAGCTTGGGGTTGAGAGAGAATTTGGATCTTTCAAGATACTTTGAATTATATTAGATAGGCATAATGGACTTCTCTTACAAAGTCTGTGTTTCCCACCTCTGATTTTACATGGCCCAATTTTAGGAAAATCCTGTCTCTTGATTTTAAGTTTGCTGAGAACGTCAGAAAGTAGCTAATTCACTCCAACGCCCTACATTTTGCATTTCAGCTGCCCTACACCTTGATAGGCCAGAAACTGCATCCTGAGAAATAATTGGCGATAATTTAACTAGTGTTTTGTAACTACTTATTAATAATAATCAAACTAACATCTCAGAATAGTGGAGTTCTTAATTATTTCTGTCTTCATCATTCATTCAACCAGCTCAACATATTAGATGTGTGAATTATGGCAAACCACTTCTTAGAACATTATTCATTAGTAAGACAATTTTGGATGGCAAGAAATATGGAAAAAATTACTCCAACTGACTTTTAAAAAAGCAATGTATGTTGATGCATGTAGCTGAAATTCAGATGTAGGACAATTTTGAGGGTTGGTTTAACTAATAACTCCTTCTCCATTTTTTTGTGAAATTCTTTTGTTCTTCCTTTTGCAAGGAGTTGGCTGCATTTTCAGCCTGCTCTCTTTCATACTGCCAAAGTGGCTGTTGCATACCAGCTATCACAAGCACACGTCACTGTGTTCATAGAAGAGAAGTGCTCCTACCTATGCATGATGAGCCATAATCCCAATATTAGTTCCAATTGGACTACTTGGGTCATATGTCCTCCATGTGCTGACCAGTTTAAACAAACTGAGGTCCAGCAGAGCACTAGGGTCAGGTTTAGCCTCTATTGAGGTATGTGGCCAATGTGGATAAGTGGTGGATACTAAATAAAAATATGGGTGACATTAAAAAGAAGATTAAATGGATCATGGATTGGCAACCTACAATATGAATTCATGTTAAACACACACACACACACACACACACACACACACACTTTGTATGTTTTTATCTCTAAATGACTGATATGGTTTGGCTGTGTCCCCACCCAAACCTCACCTCAAGTTGTAATCATCTCCATGTGTCAAGCACAGGGCCAGGTGGAGATAATTGAATCGTAGTCATGGTTTCCTGTTCTCATGGTAGTGAATAAGTCTCATGAAATCTGATAGTTTTATAAATGGGAGTTCTCCTGCACAAGCTCTCTTGCCTGCCACTATGTAAAACATGACTTTGCTCCTCATTCACCTTCTGCCATTATTTTGAGGCCTCCCCAGGCACATGGATCTGTAAGTCTATTAAACCTCTTTCCTTTATAAATTACCCAGTCTCACGTATGTCTTTATTAGTGGCATAAGAAGAGACTAATACAACAATCACATCCATACATAAATATTTACAAATATAGGATAAACAAAATCTGGTATATATATATAGAATGCAGTACTATTCAGCCACAAAAATAATGAAACTATGTTGTTTGCATTAACATGGATGGAAACAGGATCATGGAGTTTGTTATCTGAAGTGAAACAAGCCAGACACAGAAAGACAAATAGCACATGTTCTTATTCATAAGTAGGTGCTGAAAATGGGTACAGATGAAATTAGACAATAGAATGATAGACAATGGAGACTTGGCAGGGTGAGTGGATGGAAGGGAGATGAATGATAAAACTTATTTAATGGTAAAATGTTCATTACTCAGGTGATGGATACTCAAAAAGTTCTGACTTGACAATTATACAATCTATGCATGTAATTTCATTTGTACCCCAAAATTTATATACATAACTCTGCCCTCCCCCCAAGAAACAAATATTCACTAATTGTTATGATAAGCAGCATCTATGAGGGTCCCCAGATTATTTTCCATTTGCGAAATTTACAACCTCATGCAGCTCCTTCCCTTCAGCTTGGATTGCACCAAAGAAGTTACTTCTACCAGAATACAGCAAAAAATGGGCCATCACTACTGAGATTAGAATTTTATCTTGTGAATCACCATTCACCTGCTTCCTCTGAGGGACACCTTTTGTAACCATTGGAGATGTCCTACAATAAAGACCACATGTAAAAGAATTGCCATCTCTGGACAACAGCTAGCAAAGAACTGAGATTGGCAAAAAGCAACATCAGTGTGCCTGGAAGCAGACTCTTGTCCAGTCAAGTTTTCACATAAAACCGCAGACCCAGATTGTTGTAGGAAGTCAGGGACCCCAAATGGAGGGACTAGCTGGAGCTGCAGCAGAGGAACATAAATTTTGAAGATTTCATGGACATTTATCAGTTCCCAAATAATACTTTTATAATTTCTTATGACTGTCTTTAATCTCTTAATCCCTTTACCTTCATAAACTAAGGATATACATCATCTCAGGACCACTGTGATAATTGTGTTAACTGTACAAATTGATTGTAAAACATGTGAGTTTGAACAAATGAAAACAGTGCACCTTGAAAAGGAACAGAATAATAGCAAATTTTAGGGAACAAGGGAAGACCTTATGGTTATAAGGTTTGAGTGACTGAGGGGTTGGGCAAAAGGAGCCATATTTTTCTTCTTGCAGAGAACCTATAAATGGATGTGCAAGTAGGGAAGGTATCACTATATTCTTTTCCTAGCAAGGAATATTAATATTAAAACTTTGGGAAAGGAATGCATTCCTGGGGGGAGGTCTATAAATGGCTGCCCTGGGAATGCCTGTCCTATGCAGTTGAGATAAGGATTGAGATACGCCCTGGTCTCCTGCAGTACCCTCAGGCTTACTAGGGTTGGGAAACTCCACCCTGGTAAATTTGTGGTCAGACAGGTTTTCTGCTCTGGAACACTTTTTTCTGTTGTTTAAGATTTTTATCAAGACAATATGTGTACTGTCAAACATATACCTTTATGAGGAGTTCTGCTTTGCCCTTGTCCTGTTTCCTCAGAAGCATGTGATCATTGTTCTGCTTTTTTGCCTTTTAAGCATGTGATCTTTGTACCTACTCCATGTTCGTACATCACCTCCCCTTCTGAATTCCTTAATAAAAACTTGCTGGTTTTGAAGCTCAGGCAGACATCACCATACTACCAACACGTTATGTCACCTCTGGTGGCCCAGCTGTAAAATTCCTCTCTTTGTATTCTTTCTCTTTATTTCTCAGCTGGCCGACACTTAACCAAAAATAGAAAGAAACTACGTTGAAATATGGGGGGTGGGTTCCCCTGATATCAGTTGACATTTAATTGCAACTTTATAGGAGTCCCTATGCCAGAGGACTCAACTCATCTGCTCCTGGATTCCTGACACACAGAACCTGTGATGTCAATAATTAACTTGCTAAGTTTTAAGGGGATGTTTTAATGCAGCAATAGATTAGAAATACAAAAATCATATCTCAAAACTGGAAACAATTTTAATATTCAACACTATGGGCTTGGTCAGTCAACTTAACTGAGACCTATGTTTTAAGAAAGATGAGTCAGTGCCACACATCTGTAATCCCAGAACTTTGAGAGGCCTAGGCAGAGATCCTGAGGCCAAGAATACAAGACCCACCTGGCCAACATGGTAAAACCCCATCTCTATCCAAAAAAATAGAAAACATTAGCCAGCTGTGGTAGTGCACTCCTATAGTCCCAGCTACTCAGGACACTGAAGCAGAAGAATCACTTGAGCCTGGGGGCAGGGTTTGCAGTAAGCTGAAATTGTACCACCACACTCCAGTCTGGATGACAGAGTTGAGACTCAGTGTCAAAAAAAAAAAAAAGAAAGAAAGAAAGATGAGTTAGACCCCTTTATCCCACCCACCCACTTACTTCCTGAGCATGTCACTGTGGTCCAGAAATTTAGCCTTCTATAATATCTCCAATTCTTTAAAAATTACAGTACCTATTTCATAAGACTATTGTGAAGACTAAATGGCACAATCCATTACTCAATAAAGTGTTTGGCAGAGAATAAATAATCAAAGAAGTAAGATTTCTTTTTTTAATTACTGTGTACTTATTGTAAATCATACTCTTGTAGAACATTCATGAATATGAGAAATGCTCATAATATATTATGTAAAGTTAAAAATATATATATATGTATATATATGAATGCATGGGCCAAAAAGATAGGGGTTTGTATGTTAAAATGTAAGTGGACTAATATTGGTTGTGTTGATGGTGGCACAATTCCATGAATTCATTTAAAACCACTAAATGTGGACTTTATGCAGGTTAATTGTGTGGTGTGGGAATTATATCTCAATAAATTTGTTAAAAATGTACACAGTGATTTTGTTTTCTGTTGTAGAAGTTTGTTTGTCTCATTATACATTTTGATATTTTCTATTGTGACCATATTTTTGTTTGTTTGTTTGTTTGTTTGTTTGTTTGAGACAGTGTGTTGCTCTGTTGTCCATGCTGGAGCACAGTGGCATGATCTTGGCTCCCTGCAGCCTCAACTGCACAGGCTCAGGTGATCCTCCTTCCTCAGCCTCCCAAGCCACTGGGACCACAGGCACATGCCACCATGTGCAGCTGATTTGTGTATTTTTAGTAAAGATGGGGTTTTTCCATGTTGTCCAGGCTGGTCTTGAACTCCTGGGCCCAAGCAATCTGCCCACCTCGGCCTCCTAACATGCTGGGATTGCAGGCATGAGCCACCATGCCCAGCGAGCCACCAGAGCTGAACATTTTTTAAATAATCAGAATGTCTTATTAAAAATCTAAGTTCAATTTAAAAATACATGCAGCAAAGAACCGTACAGTTCTTCCACTATGAAACTTTCTCACTTCCATTATGAAACTTTATCTCATACAGTTTGATATGGATTTATCATTCCTGGAAGTTTAACAAACAAAACAAAATTATTTTGTTTCTGTTATTGTATTAACAGCAAAACTTTTTAAGAGGTGTAAGTAAATCTAATTGCCATATGGAGTATTATATCATGTGAAAGGATAAGAAAAGCAGTGGAAATAATTTTCCAGTATTTTTAAAATAACTTTGCTTAAACCTACCCTGTAACACTGAGAAAGAACTATTAAAAAACACAATAGATATTGGTCCAGTATGCTGTATTGATTGATTGGTTATTCTCTACTCAGAAGTGTGTTCAATGCCTGGGATTCATTATCTCTTTGAATACCTTTTCATTCTTATGTGGCAGGTTTAAGGTCTCAGCTGCTTCTGAGAGAAGTCCTAACAACCCCAGCTCCTGAACTGTCACACCCGTGTTATAATTCCCTCTTTGTGTGTGGATGGGACCTAAAGACTTCCTTCTAATAAATGACATACAAAAAAATGATGAACTGCCACTTTCATGATTGGGTCTGAAAGGTATGTAGCCGCTCTCTTGGTAGCAGGCAACCCCTACTACCTTTTTGACTTAAACACTTTCATGATGCATGCTGCCATGTGTCGGAAGCTAGCACAGCAAAGAAGAAATAGAGACCTCTGTCAAACTGTCATCAAGTCCATCAACCTATCCATTAGCCCGCCAACCTAAAAGAAATCAAATCTGAATTCTGCCAGCAACTGCAAGAGCTGAAAGTGGAATATTTTCCTGTTAAGCCTTAACATGATTATGGTCAGAGAACCCAGTTAATCTGTGCCCAGGTTCCTAACCAGAGACATTGTGAGATGACACACTTGTGTTGTTCTAAGTCACTAACTTTTGAAATACTTTGTTCTGTTATAATCAATAACTAATAAGGTCTAATACCTTGCTTACTAAATGAGAAAGACATTATGTTGGGACAACTAAAAGGAGTGCCATTTTTATATAAGTGGGGAAAACTCTCCAATTTCTTATACAAAGAAGTGTTCTCACCAGGAAATACAACATTTCAACAAGTTGTCAGATTTTGATAAAAATCTAGTGATAGATCATTCATAAATGGGTGGTGTATAGGAATTCAGAAAGCAGTTCTTTTGAAAGCAAACTGAGCTCAGTTCTTTCGAAAGCAAACTGAGTCTTTTGAAAGCAAACTGAGTCTTTTGAAAGTGAACAGAGTCTTTTGAAAGCAAACTGAGTTTTTTGAAAGCAAACTAATCTTACTTTCTCACAAAATGCCACAAAGCACCTGTGTCTGACAGAATCCTAAACTCAGGCTCTCATTTTTGTCCCCCAACCCCAAGTCTATGCCCTTCCTGGTAATGGTAAGAATCAGAGGCTACAAGTCTTTCTTTCCACACAGGAATGTTTCACTATGTAATTCTGAATGCTTCTTTCTTAATTTGTTGGGATTTCACGGGGGTAATTTGAAATCTGCCTGTAGGCTGTGTTATGTACACACTATTAAGATCAGACTGTTTTTGCTCTCTGAGTGGATTCTTCATGGGCCTTCAATAGCAATTATATCTTTTGGATAATAATGGGTTTATGTCTGAGCATTTTCTATTATGCGATGAGATAAATGGCAATTACCCCAGCTGTACACTACGTGAGCTGTGTATTTAGAAAGCGTCATGTCATCACTCTGACCACAGCTAATGTGTGTGTGTGTGTGTGTGTGTGTATGTGTGTATATATATATATATATATATATATATATATATATATATATATATATTTATATATGGAATGTTTTCTGGAAAATATTGTGACCCCCATTTAATTCTTCAAAAAATAAAGCTGGATTTGAAATTTGCTATGTGTCCAAAATATTATTTTTAAGACATAAGGTATTCCTCCCTCTGTAGATTCTAATCTTAAGGAGTAAGAGATGTTTTCTTCCTGCTAACCTCAACATATATTCAGGATGTTTTTGTATGTAAAATGTAGAGTACTTTATAGGTCACAATTCATTTTCATTTTTTCACCCATGAACATGTGATATATGTGAGAAATACAAGGAAGTTCCATGCAGATTTAAGATTGAGAAGAACTCCTCTAGGCAAGTGGCTCTCAACTATAGCGGCACATTGTAAATCAAGGTCAGCATCGGTTTTATTGCTTTAAGGAGGTGTCCTTTACATCAACATTTTACACAAAGAGCTCCTTGGGTCATTCTAATGTGGAGCCAAGAATAGGAATCACTGTTGAAGCATCAACACTGTTTTTCACAGAAGTTGGCTTTGTATAGACCTACGGGGCCAGTCATCATTCACCGAATATCAATCCTCAATCCAAGATGTACCATATTCACGGAATAACCACTTTCTCTTGTCAGTCCTTTCTTCCTTCCTTTTGGGAGAATGTATTTCAGGTGCTACCTTCCTACAAAATGTAGAACATATTTCTCCCTGCAAGATAATCTTATATTATTTAAAGACATGTTTCTGAGTTGAAATATAAAGGTGATGTTTTAAGAAGTAAGGAATACTTATCTTAGAAAACACTAAAAATTCTCACTTCAGTGTTGTGAAACTCAAATTATTATTTAAAAATGTATTTAAAACTTCATTGTGAAACTCAAATTATATTTTATTTAAAAATTGGTATGAAACGTTGTAAGGGCATATGTCACAGATTTGCTTATTTTGAAAGTAAACTGTAGAGTACACAAACAAAATGAATGGTTAATTTCATAACATTCCAATTCTTAGAAAGCTAGAGAAAATATTCTTATCTTAGAGAATTAGTAGTTATTGTGTGGTCACCTGTCAAGGCAAAATGAAACTAAATTTCAAAATTTATTAAATAAATGTGATAGTTATTTGCTCTATCAAAGCATATACATTTGTTTTAGATTTTGCTATTATTAGGGTATGGAAGGAAGACTTTTGTAGAGTTGTTGTACTGACATCTTTTATGTTCCTCAATATCCTTTCTTCTCCAACACTTACACTGTCACTTCTGTGTGGTGCTTTATCCGAGTATAACTGGACAACAGTCTTCCATGCTGCTTGGCTTAGGGCTTCTCTGACATAGCATAAGACATCCACAAAGCCCACCACTCATGGGCCGCCACAGAACATAGCGCCAATGGCGCCACCCTTGGCCACTGCCTATCAGGAGCTGTAAAATAAGTGGTTTACCCCTTTGATGTCTCAGATAGACAATTTTAAGGTGTATTTCAGAGGCTTTTCAGAAGGTCCCTGACAGGATTGAACATGTGTTTTTCTGGAGGTGGATGAGTCAATGAAGCATCCTTGTACTGGGTGTTCCCTATTTTATTTCCTTTGTTCTAGACGCCTTCTTTCTGGAACTACATTCTTACCTAAATTATCCACCCACAAGCTTTTCCCACCACTGTTAAGGGAAGCCTGGGTAAGACTATAATCACATTATTTGCTTATCTTTCTTCCTCATTAGCTTGCATGTTTCTCTTGTAGATGAAGCTTTTTACTCACGTATCTTTGCAGCCCCTCACAACTACTGCACAAAATAAAACAGGCACTCAAAAATTATTTTCTGGATCGGTGAATGGATCTCAGGGTCTACTTCTCCAAGAAGTTTACTTCTGATAGCTCTAGCTTCTTTTTTCCAATGCTAACATGCTTCATTTGCCCTTTCCAGCATTTTTCTGTAGCATATCAAGGACTTAAGTCCTGTTTACTGCAAGATATTTAAGCACTTAACTCTTGTTCATGGCTTGTGTTTCAGTCTCAACTTGTCTATTCATTTTGCAGACGATTTCCTGAAGACAGAAATTCATAAAATTCATTTCAAGTAAGAAAACATAGGAAAGTACTTGGTCAACAGTAAAAGATACACAAGTGGTAATGATGATTGTGATGTAGATGGTGATGATGGTGATGGTGATGAAGATGATTGTGATGATGACGGTGATGATGATTGTGGTGGTGATCATGGTGATGGTGGTGATGATGATGATGGTAATGGCAATGATGATGATAATGGTGATGATAATGATGGTGATGATTTTGGTGATGGTGATGATTGTGATGATAATGGTGATGGTGAAGTTGGTGACAGGGATGATAATGATGAAGATGACGGTAATGATGATAGTGATGATGGTGATGGCAATGAGGGTAATGATGATTCTGATGGTGATGGCAATGTTGGTAATGATGATTGTGATGATGACGATAATGATGGTGATGATGATGATGGTGATGGGGATGATGGTAATATGATGGCAATAGGGAGAGTGATGATGACAATAATGATAATGTAATGACCAATAGGCAGACATCCTGTATTCAGTATAAAAGCAGAGTTCAGATATTAGCAGACTTCCATGGTTAATTTTTTTACCCGAGGGTGGGTCACATAGGAAGGTCTGTCTCTATGCAAGGCAAAGGGAAGTCATCATGTTCAATTCCAATTTCCTTAATTTCTATAGCAATAATAGCTCTATTGTTTCACCATCATCACATATTATCCCAGTTGGAATCCATGTGTCTCATAGGAAGGCAATTGACACATTTTCATTTACACCTCAAACTGGCTTATCAAAGGAGATTCTAGCACTCTTAGTAAATCCTGTCATTTACAACTAGGCGTTAGCTAATCTAAATAAGTCAGGCAGAGGAAGATATATACTGCATGATCTCACTGATGTGTTGAATTTTAACAGTTTACCACATAAAAGCAGAAGGTAGGACAATGGTTACCAGGACTGAGGTGTGGAAAAATTGGGGAGATGATTGTCAAACAGTACAACTTTTAGTTACAATGAAAGATAAACAGGTTCTGGAGAACCAGTGTACAGTATGGTGATGATAGTTATCAATACTGTATTGTATGCTTGAAATGCACTAAAACAGTAGGTCTTAAGTGTCCTCACTACCCATACACACATACACACACACACACACACATGCTAACTATGTGAGGTGATAGATGTGTCAAGTAAATTTATTGTGGTAATATTTCACAATATATACACATAGGAAAGCATCAAATTGTGCAACTCAAAGGTATATGATTTGTAAAAATCTATCTATAATACTGTCTCCTTATTTTGCTGTACTCTGTATTCTAAATTTTTATATTATTTTTTGTTAACGCTACTTTCTCACTATTCATTGGGAAATAGGTTAGATATATTTATATGGTCCTGTAATTGTTATTTTAAAGTATGGATATTATAATTTAAATTGCTTTTTTGCTTCTAATATGTCACTAAATCTTGTAGCTACATATTTAACCATTAACTGGTATACAGAAGTTCAATGATTATACAATGGCAAGACCCTACCTCCTCTTCCACCAATATATGTTAAACATAGAATTAAAGGAACAAAATTAAAATGACTATCCATTGAAGGATAAAATAACTGGTCAAAACAGGTTAACTTGAATGTCATTAGGAAAAAATGGTACTAAATTCAAAATCATTAGTGATGAAAAAGTAATTTTAGAAAAAAGTACAGTATTATTTTCTTATAAGAAGCTTAACTTAAATATATGAATTGGCATGTGTGGAGAAAATGCCCAATATCGGTACACTATTACAGATTTACAGGAGGTTATCTGTACCTTACAGAAAAGTAATTGCACGGTTACGTGTGAATTATGGGAACAACATAATTATTAGGCATTCGAAAAAGCATGATGTCTCTTCAAATAAAATATCATGTTACTTATGTTCCACTTTTAGCACACACATAACTGCTTTTGCTAATTGATAATCATTATTTGTTATTACTGAAAGTTTGCTTGAGTTTGGCTTATTGATTTTTCCCCCATTTCTTCCTGATCTACCTTTTTGTCCTCCATCTCTTTATCTCCTGCCTTCATGCATCTGAAAAGAGATGACTATTTGGAGGGTTAAATTATAATGAGGTGGCCATGATATGAGAAAGGTTACATTACAGAGGGTTACTCCACATTTTTACTCAGAAAATTCGTCAGTTGGAAAAACAAAAACAAAACAAAACAAAAAAATGTTTCTTCTGTTTTCCAAGAAAGTAAGCAATTTCTGGACATTTCCCTGGGTAAGATAATGCCTGAAGCTTCTTGAGAAAAAGCTAAAAGAAGAAATTTTAGAAACTACGAAATAGAGGCATTTGCAATGTGCTATGGTGTTCACTCAGCAATAACATTTTGCTCTTCATTTAATAGCAGGGCCCCATCCTGCCTAACAGATTGACACCCCGTCTCTACTAAAAACACCAAAAATTTGTTGGGTTTGATGACACACACCTGTAGTCCCAGCTACTCGAGAGGCTGAGGCAGGAGAATCTCTTGAACCTGGGAGGTTGAGGTTGCAGTGAGCCGAGATCCTGCCACTGCACTCCTGCCTGGGTGACAGAGCGAGACTCCATCTCAAATATATATGGAATATAAATACATATATATATGGAATATAAATACATACATATATATATGGAATTGCTATTGGAAGGCAAATTGTTTACATTCATGACATCTGTGTTGTTTTTAAAAATGGAATTCTAAAACTTATGAAATATGTGAGATTTGACCTTATTTTGGAAAAAAAAATATTGATCATTGTCTGGTAGCTATAATGATCTGGCAAAGTCATGATAATGTTTCTTAGACTACATGGCAAATAAAGCCTAATGCCAAAGACACACAATTGATCAGATGGCATTGCTTCTTGGGTCTTGAATAAAAAATATTTTATAATGTAAATGATTCTTAAGGTTATCATACGAAAAACATGTTTTTGCCATTTAGTTTTTGGTTCCATATGAAAAAATGGCTCTATATTATGAAAGCACATTTTGGAATCTTTCAGCTGACAGAGACTTTGGGATTAAAGATATCACTATCTATAACCCACAAAGGAATACTCGTTTCTAATATATATGCCCACAAAACCAACAACACTGGTTTATAAAAAAAGAGAGAGTGTCTCATTATGAGCTCAATTTTCTATAATCTGACACTGTGTGAATATAGTTCAAGATGGAAATTTCTTTCATTATAATTTTTTAAAACTGCTATGACCTTGTCAGCCACATTGAAATAACTAGAAGCAAAATTTATGCTTAAAACACACTGAATATGTACATTTATTAGAGAAGTTAATAGTATTTGAAATGAGCCATATTTCACTCTATGATGATCACAAAAACTTTGAGCCACACAGCATAGTCATTATAGGGATTGATCCAATGTATTTTATTTCATAAAGGAGTACAGGTACGTTTTACTGTACAACCACATTCTCCTGAATCTAGGTACTAGGAATATAGGAGCTGGAGGTAAATTATCTAATATAGTTAGCAGAAGTTACATTTCCTTAACACTATTCATGGATTACCTAGGGCAAATTATGATTCGTTCTTTATTGCAAAAAACAATTCATTTTATGTAGCAAATTGTGTCTACGACTAGTATTTTAGTTATTATTTCCCCTAATGTAGATTTCCAAGGGTACTACATGCCCACTAATATTTGGAAAATATTGACTAGAATTGCAATAGCAATTTGGTTCCTAATTTTCCTGTTACTGCATTTGTGGCATTCCTAAAAGATATCACCCACTTAGAATGCATGTCTTATTTTATTAAGCTATTCTCTCCATGAGAAAAGAGGAGTAGCGAAGCTGATATAGTACACTTCATGTTTCACTCTCAAATCACATTAAAAAAAAAAAAAGTCCTTAAGTGGTTTAAGCAGCCACACACACAAAGAGTGGCATATAATGAGAAGCAGTGCAGTATCTGCAGAGGCCACTAACTGAGAATGACACAAAGGACATAAAAATAGAGAGCATACCTTTAATCTGAATTTTTAGGGGTTATGATAGTGATGTATAGAGAGAGACAGTTGGCTCTGAAATGAATCAGATATTATAATTTGCTGTTTTTGTCATAATTTTAAATTTTTAACTATTATAGGCATTGTATATATTGTATGGACCTTGTATATGTTTGTGAAGTACATGTGATATTTTCCTGATTCTACTCTTTTAGTTATTTTGAAATATACAGCAGTGATTAACTATAGTCACCATACTGTGCTACTGAACACTAGATTTTATTCCTTCTATCTAACTGCTATGTTTGCACCCATCAACCACCCCCATTTTATCCTCCCTTCTGCATCACTCCCTTTCTCAGCCTCTGGCAGCCATGATTCTACTCTCTATTTCCATGAGTTCAATTTAAAAAAAATAGCTCCCACATATGAGTGAGAACATGCAAAATTTGTCTTTCTGTGCCTGGCTTATTTCACTTTACATAATGTCCTCCAGTTCCATCCATGTTCTTGTCAATGAGAGGATTTTTTTCTTTTATATGGCTGGATAAATTTCATTGAGTATATGTGGTGCCAAGCAAGAATGGGCTGCCTGGGGACCCAGCAAGCTCCCAGGACCTTTCTGCTGCTTCCTCTAGCCCTGTATTTCACTTGGCTCCCTAACTTGACTCAACACCAGGTGAAGTCAGAAACCTCTCCTGCAAAGAGACATTCAGCTTCTCCAGGGGAGGTTTGTGTTCAGGAGAGGAGGATCTACCTTTCCCACTTCCACAGTTGGGGCACTCACAGTATTTGAGTTGTCTCCCCAGTCCTGCAAAAGCAGTCCACTTCCTTCAGAAGGTGTGTGGGTCCTCTCAGGATTGCTGGTTTCTTCTTGCAGTTGATCTGCAGCTAAAACTTACAATGCAAGCCTCTGCATGCTGCTCTGTTGAGAGCTGCAATCCAGTCCTGCTTCCTGTCAGCCATTATCCATTGTGTATAGGTACCTCATTTTCTTTAGCCATTCATCTCTTAATGATCACTTATGCTGAATCCATGCCTTGGTTATTGTGAGTAGTGCTGCAGTAAACACGGGACTGTTGATGTCTCTTCCATATACTGATTTCCTTTCTTTTGGGTGTATACCTGGTGGTAAGATTGCTAGATCATATGGTAGTTCTCTTTTTAGTCTTTTGAGAAGCCTCCTGACTGCTCTCCATTGTGGCCCAACTAATTTACTTTCCCACTAACAGTGTACAAGTGGTACCACCCCCCCCCCCTTTTTTTTCACATCCTCACCAGCATTTGGGTAATTTCATCTCATGCAACTTCATCTGACTGTGTTCTTTCATTTATTCTTTCCACAATTTTTAAGCATCAGTGCTGTGTCACGTAGCATAGTAGGCTTGAAGAATAAGAAAATGTTTTTGGTTTCAAAGATCTTGCAATCAAATAAGAAAGAGAGATAAATAAATGAAGGGTGAAGGCATAGTGCCATGGCACCTGGAGGAAGAAACTGCCATGAGATGCTGCTATGAAAACTTCAAGATGCTTGGATGGATTCTTACCTTATCTCATGTTCCATGAGAAGCAGAGGTCAAGACAAGAGTAAACATGCAGGGATTTTCTTCTGCAAAATGCCAGTGTAAGAGAAAATGAAGAGAAAGCTATTTGCCTCTTCTTCTGTCTCTTCCATTTTTATATAAATGGATTTGTTCAATGGGTGCCTGTATTGACTGTCTTTTTCAGTTGGTGTGATGTTTTCAACATGTATCTGTGACGTAACATGCATTGGTACATCTTTCTTTTTGTTGCCAAATAAAATTTCACTATATAAGTTATCACATTATATTCATCCATTCATCAGTTTATGCTCTCTCACTTCATTTTACAATCTCAATATACAACCTCCTGATTCTTATGCTAGTTAAAAAAGATCTGTCCTCAAGTTTTCCTATCTCTATCATTGTGATCTCTTTCCTCTGACACAATTCTTGGTGTTTGTTCTCCAGGACCATAATAGGTACTGTGAAGATTCACAGTTAGGTCCTCTGACCTCCCAGCTCTAATTTTCAGCTGTTGGACAAGACCCAGTCTAGCCACTTACCCCTGACAATTATAAGGGCATGATTTTCTTCCAGCCTTCCTACTTGTATTAAACCAAAGTGGGCCACCATATTTCTTTCACTGCACATGGAGCACACTCGAATGTGCCCCAGAATCTCTGATAGGCATATTTATCTTGCATGTAGTTCATCACTCTCTGATTTTTGCTTAATTAATCATCAAATTCTGTAGAAATTCAGTTCAGGAATTTCACTTCTGTGTGTCCAGTGAGGCCAATACTGCACCAACAAATGCTCACGTAATAAGAATAAAATCTGGGGAAGAGACGCAAATCAACTATCTGAAGTCAGAAGAAAGTAAATACAAGCAGGCTGATTTTGGAGGGAAGTTGGTACCTGGATAAAACAAACCGCAAGAGAAACTGATTTCAAACTTCTAACCTCAGCAGATTCACCCAGGTTACCCTCCAGAACTGCTAGGATTACAGGCATGGGCCACTGTGCCCAGCCTGAGTTAAAAATCTTCAAAAGATATTGCAGTTTTTTTCCATTGTGCTCCTTTTTGTTGAAGATCATACTTATGAGCCTTGATATTTCAACATTATGAAAGACAAAGACACAAACAAGATTCGGTTTTGCAACTTCATATTTAAAGATATTTCTCCCAAATGACTGATATAGTGGAAACATAAACCTACTCCTGCATTGCAAGTTTTCTTTGTTAAATCCAGATAATAATTTATTTACATATTATTCATATTATTAACTGAAGGTTGTTGATACTATGGATTATCTTCTAGGGAATTTTAATGAGTTTATAATTTAGAAACAAAGAAACTACCGTCAGAGTGAACAGGCAACCTACAAAATGGGAGAAAATTTTCACAACCTACTCATCTGACAAAGGGCTAGTATCCAGAATCTACAATGAACTCAAACAAATTGACAAGAAAAAAACAAACAACCCCATCAAAAAGTGGGCAAAGGATATGAACAGACACTTCTCAAAAGAGGGCATTTATGCAGCCAAAAAATACATGAAAAAATGCTCATCATCACTGGCCATCAGAGAAATGCAAATCAAAACCACAATGAGATACCATCTCACACCAGTTAGAATGGCAATCATTAAAAAGTCAGGAAACAACAGGTGCTGGAGAGGATGTGGAGAAATAGGAACACTTTGACACTGTTGGTGGGACTGTAAACTAGTTCAACCATTGTGGAAGTCAGTGTGGCGATTCCTCAGGGATCTAGAACTAGAAATACCATTTGACCCAGCCATCCCATTACTGGGTATATACCCAAAGGTCTATAAATCATGCTGCTATAAGGACACATGCACACATATGTTTATTGCGGCACTATTTACAATAGCAAAGACTTGGAACCAACCCAAATGTCCAACAATGATAGACTGTATTAAGAAAATGTGGCACATATACACCATGGAATACTATGCAGCCATAAAAAATGATGAGTTCATGTCCTTTGTAGGGACATGGATGAAATTGGAAATCATCATTCCCAGTAAACTATCACAAGGATGAAAAATCAAACACCGCAAGTTCTCATTCATTGATGGGAATTGAACAATGAGAACACATGGACACAGGAAGGGGAACATCACAATGTAGGGACTGCTGTGAGGTTGCGGGGAGAGGAGAGGGATAGCATTAGGAGATATACCTAATGCTAAATGATGAGTTAATGGGTGCAGCACACCAGTATGGCACATGTATACATATGTAACTAACCTGCACAATGTGCACATGTACCCTAAAACTTAAAGTATAATAATGATAATAATAAAAAAGATGGATATAAGGTAAAAAAAAAAAAAAGTTCGAAATCAGCCTGGCCAACATGGCAAAACCCCGTCTGTACTAAAATTAGAAACTTTAGCCAGGTGTCATGGCATGCTCTTGTAGTACCAACTACTCTGGAGACTGAGGCATGAGGATTGCTTGAACCTGGGAGGCAGTGGTTGCAGTAAGCTGAGAAAGCACCATAGTACTTCAGCCAGCCTGCGTGATGGAACAAGACTCCCTCTAAAACAAAACAAAACAAAACAAAACAAAACTAAGACTCTAAAGCATACATACCATTGTAAAAGTTGCAGAATCATTGAGACCCAAGAGAAAAATATTAAAACCTTGGGGGAAAATGTTGTAATACAGGGCAAAGTGAATGAATACAGAAATAGCACCGGTTCATGTTATTTGCAGAAAAGAAACAAATGAATCAAAACAATGAAACAGATAATCTGAGAACTGCTTACAGAGTACCATCCTCGGTTTGTGTTTGTCAGTAAAGTTACAAATTGTGATTCTTAGTTCTGCCCGGGACAATTATACATATATCCTCGTCTTTCTTCAGATTTATTATGTTTTTGTATAATTTCAGATGACTATTCAATTGTCAGTGTTCTCAGTGAGTCAGGAAAAGGTTCTCCCTACATGGAAAAAGACAACTTGGTTCTCAGATTATGTAACAGTTTAAAGCATCTGCATTTTAGTGAGATGACTAGATTAAATTGGAGCCCAAAGGAGAAATTTCCATTTGTACCAGCTCTAGTCTTCCTGAAGTTGTAGAGGCTGCAGAGAGATCAGAAAGAATTGACTGTATATTTCCAGGGCTTCATTGTTTTCCACCCAACACAGTGTACTTTTGGTCTCAAATGCTGAGATCGTTTCATTTTCTTAAAAAAAAAAAGCTACATGGAGATAAATGTTTTACCTTCCTCCAACCATAAAAGTGTTATGAAAATTGTGATAGTATTTTTAAATAAGTGATGCAGTTTTTACTTTTTTATTTGTTTTTTTTATTTTTATTTTCAATTATCATGAATATATAATGGTAGTAAATATTTATGAGGTACATGTGACATTTTGAAAGAAACACACAGTGTAGCTCTTCTTAAGTTATGAATTGATAATATTAATAACTGTCTAGTTCTAGGGTACAAAAAAGCCACTTATTAATATTAATACACACTTATAAAGAACCTAGGGGATATTGTATGCTCTGAACTAGAAAAAGAAAGAGAAAGAACATACCATTTTTTCTTTAGGTGATTTGCATTCTCTTGAAGATAGCAGAAAAACACGTACAAAGATGTATAACAGACTGATACATGTTATGCACCAAGAGTGTTAAATTCTGAACTGTTGAGTGAATGAACAGGACAGGATTTTAGGGAAACAAAGCAAGAACTTCAAATCAAGGCTTCAAACAGAAAATAGAATTTGAGCTGACAGTCCCTGACCTCAATATTTTATTTAAGAAAAATTTCAGACATAAGGCAACATTCAAAAAATTTTAAAGTAATCGTCCACCTACCACAATATATGTGGTAGGTGGATGCTCCCTTTAAATTACTATAAATAGTCTTCTTAATTTCATACACTAATGTACTATTTCCATGAAATATCTATCTACCTATGCATCCCTATATGCATTCATTCACCCATCTTATTTTTGGATTCATTTCAAAGCAAATTTCACACATAAGTACATTTCTTTTTACATTTTTTAGCATGCAAAACAGGAACTACATATTAATATTTATTTATAGCTGTTGATGTAGATTTTACATGAAATTAGATGCACACATATTAACATAGATTCTCTGAGTTGTGACAAATATGTACATCTGCAAAACCAAACCCCTTTCAAGATAGGAAATACTGCCAACCCAGAGAAATGTTTTGTTTCTCTTTCCAGTAAAGTCTAGCCTCAGCAACAACATCTCAACCCCCTTCAGAGGTAACTGCTATCTTCCGGTTTTCCCAGTATAGATTAGTTTTTCCCATCCGGAAACTTTCTTTAAGTAGAAAAATACACTACACATTCTATTGTGTAATATTTCTTTAACTCCGCAGAAGACTTTTGTGATTTTTCTATTTCTTAAGTGTACTGTTAGTCTATTCTTTGTATTCCAGAGTACATATATGTATGAAAATACCAAACTTTGGTTATTTATTCAGTTACATATTCCAATTCAAGTATACTTGGATAATTTCTTTAAGCTTTATTGAGGTATAAATGATATACCAAAAATTGCACACAGTTAATGTAGACCTTTCAATGAGTTTGAACACATGTATATTCCCATGATACCCCCATCAGAATCAAGGTCCTAAAAATTACACATCCAACACTTCTGAAAATTTCCTTGTGGTAAAGATACTTAGAATGAGATGTATTCCTTTTACATATTTTGTGGTAAGAACACTTAGAATGAGATATATTCTCTTTACATATTTTTAAATGCACCATACTGCATTGTTAACTGCAGGTACTATTTTTTACAGCAAATATCTGGAACTTATTTTGCACAACTGAAACTTTATACCCATGAAAAACAATTCTGAATTTTCTCTCCCCCCAATCCCTGGCAATCGCCGTTCTATTTTAAAGGCATTATATAGGTGGAATGATGCTGTATTTGTCCAGTAGTGGCTGGCTTAATTCAGTGAGCATAAGGTCCTCTGGGTACATCCATGTTACTGCAAATGGTAGGATTTCCTTCTTTTTTATGGGAGAATAATATTTCCATTGTGTGTATGTACCACAGTTTCTCTATTGATTCATCTGTGGATGGACATTCAGGTTGTTTCCATATTTTGGTTACTGTGACTAATGCTTCACTTGGAGAATTTTAAACTGTAGGCTACTAGGTATAAATCTATGCCATAAACATTCTTATAAAGTCTTTTTGGAGACATATATTACCATTTCCATCTGATATTAATGCAGTCACTTCAGCACATTTGTGCTTGCTGCTTGACCAGTATATTTTTTCCCATCCATTTGCATTCAGACTATGTATAAAATACATGTTTATAGACTATGTATTTTTTGCTTATTGACCCATTGTGTCTATTTGTTTTATTGAATTTTTTTATTCCATCAATATTTATTATAAGTTAATATTTATCTTTTGAATTTATTTTTGTCCCTTTTTTCTTGACAACTTTTGTGATTTTATTTTTTTACCTTTAAGTTCAGGTGTACAGGCGCTGTTTTGTTACACAGGTAAACTTGTGTTGGGGGGATTTGTAGAACAAGTTATTTCAGAAATCGGGTATTTAGATTCTACTATCAGTTATTGTTTGGATTTTGAGCTATCTTTAGTGGTTGCAATAGGGAATACACACATTTTTTTTTAATTATACTTTAAGTTTTAGGGTACATGTGCACCTTGCGCAAGTTAGTTACATATGTATACATGTGCCATGCTGGTGCGCTGCACCCACTAACTCATCATCTAGCATTAGGTATATCTCCCGATGCTATCCCTCACCCACCCCCCACCCCACAACAGTCCCCAGAGTGTGATATTCCCCTTCCTGCGTCCATGTGATATCATTGTTCAATTCCCACCTATAAGTGAGAATATGCGGTGTTTGGTTTTTTGTTCTTGGGATAGTTTACTGAGAATGATGATTTCCAATTTCATCCATGTCCCTACAAAGGACAGGAACTCATCATTTTTATGGCTGCATAGTATTCCATGGTGTATATGTGCCACAGTTTCTTAATCCAGTCTATCATTGTTGGACATTTGGGTTGGTTCCAAGTCTTTGCTATTGTGAATAATGCCGCAATAAACATACCTGTGCATGTGTCTTTACAGCAGCATGATTTATAGTCCTTTGGGTATACACCCAGTAATGGGATGGCTGGGTCAAATGGTATTTCCAGTTCTAGATCCCTGAGGAATCGCCACACTGACTTCCACAATGGTAGAACTAGTTTACAGTCCCACCAACAGTGTCAAAGTGTTCCTATTTCTCCACATCCTCTCCAGCACCTGTTGTTTCCTGACTTTTTAATGATTGCCATTCTAACTGGTGTGAGATGGTATCTCATTGTGGTTTTGATTTGTATTTCTCTGATGGCCAGTGATGATGAGCATTTTTTCATGTATTTTTTGGCTGCATAAATGTCCTCTTTTGAGAATTGTCTGTTCATGTCCTTTGCCTACTTTTTGATGAGGTTGTTTGTTTTTTTCTTGTCAATTTGTTTGAGTTCATTGTAGATTCTGGATATTAGCCCTTTGTCAGATGAGTAGGTTGTGAAAATTTTCTCCCATTTTGTAGGTTGCCTGTTCACTCTGATGGTAGTTTCTTTTGCTGTGCAGAAGCTCTTTAGTTTAATTAGATCCCATTTGTCAATTTTGTCTTTTGTTGCCATTGCTTTTGTTGTTTTAGACATGAAGTCCTTGCCCATGCCTATGTCCTGAATGGTAATTCATAGGTTTTCTTCTACGGTTTTTATGGTCTTAGTTCTAACGTTTAAGTCTTTAATCCATCTTGAATTGACTTTTGTATCAGGTGTAAGGATGGGATCCAGTTTCAGCTTTCTACATATGGCAAGTCAGTTTTCCCAGCACCATTTATTAAATAGAGAATCCTTTCCCCATTGCTGGTTTTTCTCAGGTTTGTCAAAGATCAGATGGCTGTAGATATGCGGCGTTATTTCTGAAGGCTCTGTTCTGTTCCATTGATCTATATCTCTGTTTTGGTACCAGTACCATGCTGTTTTGGTTACTGTAGCCTTGTAGTATAGTTTGAAGTCAGGTAGTGTGATGTCTCCAGCTTTGTTCTTTTGGCTTAGGATTGACTTGGTGATGTGGGCTCTTTTTTGGTTCCATATGAACTTTAAAGTAGTTTTTTCCAATTCTGTGAAGAAAGTCATTGGTAGCTTGATGGGGATGGCATTGAATCTGTAAATTACCTTGGGCAGTATGGCCATTTTCACGATATTGATTCTTCCTACCCATGAGCATGGAATGTTCTTCCATTTGTTTGTATCCTCTTTTATTTCCTTGAGCAGTGGTTTGTAGTTCTCCTTGAGGAGGTCCTTCACATCCCTTGTTGGTTGGATTCCTAAGTATTTTATTCTCTTTGAAGCAATTGTGAATGGGAGTTCACTCATGATTTGGCTCTCTGTTTGTCTGTTGTTGATGTATAAGGATGCTTGTGATTTTTGTACATTGATTTTGTATCCTGAGATTTTGCTGAAGTTGCTTATCAGATTAAGGAGATTTTGGGCTGAGACAATGGGGTTTTCTAGATATACAATCATGTCATCTGCAATCAGGGATAATTTGATTTCCTCTTTTCCTAATTGAATACCCTTTATTTCCTTCTCCTGCCTAATTGCCCTGGCCAGAACTTCCAACACTATGTTGAATAGGAGTGGTGAGAGAGGGCATTCCTGTCTTGTGCCAGTTTTCAAACGGAATGTTTCCAGTTTTTGTCCATTCAGTATGATATTGGCTGTGGGTTTGTCATAGATAGCTCCTATTATTTTGAAATACGTCCCATCAATACCTAATTTATTGAGAGTTTTTAGCGTGAAGGGTTGTTGAATTTTGTCAAAGGCTTTTTCTGCATATATTGAGATAATCATGTGGTTTTTGTCCTTGGCTCTGTTTATATGCTGGATTACATTTATTGATTTGTATATATTGAACCAGCCTTGCATCCGAGGGATGAAGCCGACCTGATCATGGTGGATAAGCTTTTTGATGTGCTGCTGGATTCAGTTTGCCAGTATTTTATTGAGGATTTTTGCATCAATGTTCATCAAGAATATTGGTCTAAAATTCTCTTTTTTTTGTTGTGTCTCTGCCTGGCTTTGGCATCAGAATGATGCTGGCCTCATAAAATGAGTTAGGGAGGATTCCCTCTTTTTCTATTGATTGGAATAGTTTCAGAAGGAATGGTACCAGTTCCTCCTTGTACCTCTAGTAGAACTCGGCTGTAAATCCATCTGGTCCTTGACTCTTTTTGGTTGGTAAGCTATTGATTATTGCCACAATTTCAGTTCCTGTTATTGGTCTATTCAGAGCTTCAACTTCTGCCTGGTTTAGTCTTGGGAGAGTGTATGTGTCCAGGAATTTATCCATTTCTTCTAGATTTTCTAGTTTATTTGCGTAGAGGTGTTTGTAGTATTCTCTGATGGTAGTTTGTATTTCTTTGGGGTCGGTGGTGATATCCCCTTTATCATTTTTTATTGTGTCTCTTTGATTCTTCTCTCTTTTTTTCTTTATTAGTCTTGCTAGCAGTCTATCAATTTTGTTGATCCTTTCAAAAAACCAGCTCCTGGATTCATTAATTTTTGAAGGGTTTTTTGTGTCTCTATTTCCTTCATTTCTGCTCCGATTTTAGTTATTTCTTGCCTTCTGCTAGCTTTTGAATGTGTTTGCTCTTGCTTTTCTAGTTCTTTTAATTGCGATGTTAGGGTGTCAGTTTTGGATCTTTCCTGCTTTCTCTTGTGTGCATTTAGTGCTATAAATTTCCCGCTACACACTGCTTCAAATGCTTCCCAGAGATTCTGGTATATTGTCTCTTTGTTCTCATTGGTTTCAAAGAACATCTTTATTTCTGCCTTCATTTCATTATGTACTCAGTAGTCATTCAGGAGCAGCTTGTTCAGTTTCCATGTAGTTGAGCAGTTTTGAGTGAGATTCTTAATCCTGAGTTCTACTTTGATTGCACTGTGTTCTGAGAGATACTTTGTTATAATTTCTGTTCTTTTACATTTGCTGAGGAGAGCTTTACTTCCAACTATGTGGTCAATTTTGGAATAGGTTTAGTGTGGTGCTGAAAAAAATGTATATTCTGTTGATTTGGGGTGGAGAGTTCTATAGATGTTTATTAGGTCCGCTTGGTGCAGAGCTGAGTTCAATTCCTGGGTATCCTTGTTGACTTTCTGTCTCGTTGATCTGTCTAATGTTGACAGTAGGGTGTTAAAGTCTCCCATTATTAATGTGTGGGAGTCTAAGTCTCTTTGTAGGTCACTCAGGACTTGCTTTATGAATCTGGATGCTCCTGTGTTAGGTGCATATATATTTAGGATAGTTAGCTCTTCTTGTTGAATTGATCCCTTTACCATTATGTAATGGCCTTCTTTGTCTCTTTTGATCTTTGTTGGTTTAAAGTCTCTTTTATCAGAGACTAGGATTGCAGCCCCTGCCTTTTTGTGTTTTCCATTGGCTTGGTAGATCTTCCACCATCCTTTTATTTTAAGCCTGTGTGTGTCTCTGCATTTGAGATGGTTTTCCTGAATACAGCACACTGATGGGTCTTGACTCTTTATCCAATTTGCCAGTCTGTGTCTTTTAATTGGAGCATTTAGTCCATTTACATTTAAAGTTGATATCATTATGTGTGAATTTGATCCTGTCATTATGATGTTAGCTGGTTATTTTTCTCATTAGTTGATGCAGTTTCTTCCTAGTCTAGATGGTCTTTACATTTTGGCATGATTTTGCAGTGGCTGTTACTGGTTGTTCCTTTCCTTGTTTAGTGCTTCCTTCAGGAGCTCTTTTAGGGCAGGCCTGGTGGTGACGAAATCTCTCAGTATTTGCTTGTCTGTAAAGGCTCTTATTTCTCCTTCACTTATGAAGCTTAGTTTGGCTGGATATGAAATTCTGGTTTGAAAATTCTTTTCTTTAAGAATGTGGAATATTGGACCCCACTCTCTTCTGGCTTGTAGAGTTCCTGCTGAGAGATCTGCTATTAATCTGATGGGCTTCCCTTTGTGGGTAACCCGACCTTTCTCTCTGGCTGCCCTTAGCAATTTTTCCTTCATTTCAACTTTGGTGAATCTGACTATTATGTGTCTTGGAGTTGCTCTTCTCGAGGAGTATCTTTGTGGCATTCTCTGTATTTCCTGAATCTGAATGTTGGCCTGCCTTGCTAGATTGGGGAAGTTCTCCTGGATAATATCCTGCAGAATGTTTTCCAATTTGGTTCCATTCTCCTCATCACTTTCAGGTACACCAATCAGACATTGATTTGGTCTTTTCACGTAGTCCCATATTTCTTGGAGGCTTTGCTCATTTCTTTTTATTCTTTTTTCTCTAAACTTCCCTTCTCACTTCATTTCATTTATTTCATCTTCCATCACTCATACCCTTTCTTCCAGTTGATTGCATTGGCTCCTGAGGCTTCTGCATTCTTCACATAGTTCTCAAGCCTTGGTTTTCAGCTCCATCAGCTCCTTTAAGCACTTCTCTGTATTGGTTATTCTAGTTATACATTTTTCTAAATTTTTTTCAAAGTTTTCAACTTCTTTGCCTTTGGTTTGAATGTCCTCCCATAGCTCAGAGTAATTTGATCGTCTGAAGCCTTCTTCTCTCAGCTCGTCAAAGTCATTCTCCATCCAACTTTGTTCCATTGTTGGTGAGGAACTGCGTTCCTTTGGAGGAGGAGAGGCGCTCTGCTTTTTAGAGTTTCCAGTTTTTCTCTTCTGTTTTTTCCCCATCTTTGTGGTTTTATCTACTTTTGCTCTTTGATGATGGTGATGTACAGATGGGTTTTGGGTGTGGATGTCCCTTCTGTCTGGTAGTTTTCCTTCTAACAAAGAGGACCCTCAGCTGCAGGTCTGTTGGAGTACGCTGCCGTGTGAGGTGTCAGTGTGCCGCTGCTGGGGGGTGACTCCCAGTTAGGCTGCTCGGGGTTCAGGGATCAGGGACCCACTTGAGGAGGCAGTCTGCCCGTTTTCAGATATCCAGCTGCATGCTGGGAGAACCACTGCTCTCTTCAAAGCTGTCAGACAGGGACATTTAAGTCTGCAGAGGTTACTGCTGTCTTTTTGTTTGTCTGTGCCCTGCCCCCAGAGGTGGAGCCTACAGAGGCAGGCAGGCCTCCTTGAGCTGTGGTGGGCTCCACCCAGTTCGAGCTTCCTGGCTGCTTTGTTTACCTAAGCAAGCCTGGGCAATGGTGGGCGCCCCTCCCCCAGCCTCGCTGCCCCTTGCAGTTTGATCTCAGACTGCTGTGCTAGCAATCAGCGAGACTCTGTGGGCGTAGGACCCTCCGAGCCAAGCGCGGGATATAATCTCATGGTGAGCCGTTTTTTAAGCCCGTCAGAAAAGCACAGTATTCGGGTGGGAGTGACCCAATTTTCCAGGTGCTGTCCGTCACCCCTTTCTTTGACTCAGAAAGGGAACTCCCTGATCTCTTGCACTTCCCAAGTGAGGCAATGCCTCGCCCTGCTTCGGTTCGCGCATGGTGTGCGCACCCACTGACCTGCACCCACTGTCTGGCACTCCCTAGTGAGATGAACCCGGTACCTCAGATGGAAATGCAGACCGGTCTTCTGCGTCGCTCATGCTGGGAGCTGTAGACTGGAGCTGTTCCTATTCGGCCATCTTGGCTCGCTAATACCGGGAATACACGCATTCTTAGGTTTTCATAGCCTAAAGTTAATATTGTACCACCACACATAAAATGTGGAAAACTCACAAATATTCAGGTTCATTTACTAACTTACCCCCCCAGCTTACGGTACATTACACAGGCTTTTACGTTTACTTAGATATTTACCACTTCTGATATTACTCATTCTAAGATCTAAGTTTTACCTTCAATTCTTAGATTTTCATATCATTCAGTTTTGCAAGTGATGCAGTTCTAGTTTTCTTTTCCCTAAAAGTAATTTTTGTTACCTTCAGTCTTAAAGAATACTTTTGCTTAATATAAAACTCAATAATTTTAACTAGCATGTCAAAAATGTGGTTCCATAGTCTTTTTGTCTCCATATTTGTGAAGAAGACTGGGCAATTATCTAAAGCGTAAATAATGCATCATTTTCCTCTGGCAGCTTTCAAGATTTTCTTTTTACCATTGTGTTGCAGCAGTTTGACTCCACTGTGTTTACATATGCTTTTCTTACTGTTTATTCTGCTGATATTTATTAAACTTTTGAATGTGGGTATAAACCACTGCATTGGGGAAATTTTATTCAATCATATTTAGTGTAGCATTTCCCCACCCCTTTCTCCTCCAGAGATTCCAACTACACATTAGCTAAATCGTTCCTACATTGTGATACTGATTCAGGTGGTATGATTATTTCCTGCAATGTCTCTTGTCTCCCTCTGTCATTCTCAATACTTTATAGAAATCTGTCTTTAGGGTAACTTACTCTTTTCTATCCATTCTTGTGCTAAATCCATTCAGTTAATTATTTATTTCAGGTATTATATTTTTCACTTTCAGTATTTCCACTTGGATTTTCTTTTCCATCGTTCCTTCTTTTCTACTGAGATCCTCTATTTTCTCAGTCATCTTGGAATATATTCCTTATCCATCTGAAGTATATTATAATGGCTGTCACAGACAACTACCTTGTCCTGTATTTCCAACATCTGGTTCCTCTTGATGGAAAGGTGGGCTGATCTCTGTTGATGGTCTTTTTTCTTGAGAATGTATCCCATATTCCCCATTCACTGTATTTTGAGTAACTTTTGACTGTTTTGTGAATATTGGAAATGTTATTTTGAGGTTACTGAGGGCCCTATTAATTTGTATAACGTGTGTGTGTGTGTGTGTGTGTATGCATTTAACCAGATAATTGCTTTTGTAAGGAAGCAGGCTCCTAGTAGAGTCAGAGTGACACCATTTAAAAATCAACTCCATCTTAAAACTAGCAAGGCATATTTCTGGTCAGTCATGACTATGGTCGGAAGATGTTTATAGTTGAAGAAACAACCTAAAGATACCTACGAGGAAACACTTCTACAACAAAAGGAAGTCCAGATGTCCCAATACCCATAACAATATATGTTTAATAAACTTGCTTCTTTTATCACAAGTGACTTGCCTTAAATTCCTTCCTGAGTTAGATAAAAGAACCCTCTCTTGAGGTCTGTATTGAGATCCCTTTTTCTGGAAAATACTTTCATTAGACACCAAATACCTACACAGTTTCTGGATGGCAGATACAATTTCAACTTAGTTATTTTTTGTTTGAGATTATTTGACTATGTTGTACACATCTCATCTAGAGAGTTGAGACAAATGTATACACAGAATTTAGGGTTCTTTGTGTGTGAGTATATTCATTTTGGGATGTACCCCTTCACTGTCCAAGCACATAGTTGCCCCCAATTCTTTAATTTCCTCTGGCTAGAAAAGCCATAGGCTTTCTATATGAATTTTAACTAAGTGTTAATTGAGATCTATATTCTCGCTAAAATCTGTAACAATGGAAACTTCAAACTTGTGGTTTATTTTATCAAGGTACCAACTTCCCTCCAAAATCAGCCTGCTTGTATTTACTTTCTTCTGACTTCAGATAGTTGATTTGCGTCTCTTCCCCAGATTTTATTCTTATTACGTGAGCATTTGTTGGTGCAGTATTGGCCTCACTGGACACACAGAAGTGAAATTCCTGAACTGAATTTCTACAGAATTTGATGATTAATTAAGCAAAAATCAGAGAGTGATGAACTACATGCAAGATAAATATGCCTATCAGAGATTCTGGGGCACATTCGAGTGTGCTCCATGTGCAGTGAAAGAAATATGGTGGCCTACTTTGGTTTAATACAAGTAGGAAGGCTGGAAGAAAATCATGCCCTTATAATTGTCAGGGGTAAGTGGCTAGACTGGGTCTTGTCCAACAGCTGAAAATTAGAGCTGGGAGGTCAGAGGACCTAACTGTGAATCTTCACAGTACCTATTATGGTCCTGGAGAACAAACACCAAGAATTGTGTCAGAGGAAAGAGATCACAATGATAGAGATAGGAAAACTTGAGGACAGATCTTTTTTAACTAGCATAAGAATCAGGAGGTTGTATATTGAGATTGTAAAATGAAGTGAGAGAGCATAAACTGATGAATGGATGAATATAATGTGATAACTTATATAGTGAAATTTTATTTGGCAACAAAAAGAAAGATGTACCAATGCATGTTACGTCACAGATACATGTTGAAAACATCACACCAACTGAAAAAGACAGTCAATACAGGCACCCATTGAACAAATCCATTTATATAAAAATGGAAGAGACAGAAGAAGAGGCAAATAGCTTTCTCTTCATTTTCTCTTACACTGGCATTTTGCAGAAGAAAATCCCTGCATGTTTACTCTTGTCTTGACCTCTGCTTCTCATGGAACATGAGATAAGGTAAGAATCCATCCAAGCATCTTGAAGTTTTCATAGCAGCATCTCATGGCAGTTTCTTCCTCCAGGTGCCATGGCACTATGCCTTCACCCTTCATTTATTTATCTCTCTTTCTTATTTGATTGCAAGATCTTTGAAACCAAAAACATTTTCTTATTCTTCAAGCCTACTATGCTACGTGACACAGCACTGATGCTTAAAAATTGTGGAAAGAATAAATGAAAGAACACAGTCAGATGAAGTTGCATGAGATGAAATTACCCAAATGCTGGTGAGGATGTGAAAAAAAAGGGGGGGGGGTGGTACCACTTGTACACTGTTAGTGGGAAAGTAAATTAGTTGGGCCACAATGGAGAGCAGTCAGGAGGCTTCTCAAAAGACTAAAAAGAGAACTACCATATGATCTAGCAATCTTACCACCAGGTATACACCCAAAAGAAAGGAAATCAGTATATGGAAGAGACATCAACAGTCCCGTGTTTACTGCAGCACTACTCACAATAACCAAGGCATGGATTCAGCATAAGTGATCATTAAGAGATGAATGGCTAAAGAAAATGAGGTACCTATACACAATGGATAATGGCTGACAGGAAGCAGGACTGGATTGCAGCTCTCAACAGAGCAGCATGCAGAGGCTTGCATTGTAAGTTTTAGCTGCAGATCAACTGCAAGAAGAAACCAGCAATCCTGAGAGGACCCACACACCTTCTGAAGGAAGTGGACTGCTTTTGCAGGACTGGGGAGACAACTCAAATACTGTGAGTGCCCCAACTGTGGAAGTGGGAAAGGTAGATCCTCCTCTCCTGAACACAAACCTCCCCTGGAGAAGCTGAATGTCTCTTTGCAGGAGAGGTTTCTGACTTCACCTGGTGTTGAGTCAAGTTAGGGAGCCAAGTGAAATACAGGGCTAGAGGAAGCAGCAGAAAGGTCCTGGGAGCTTGCTGGGTCCCCAGGCAGCCCATTCTTGCTTGGCACCACATATACTCAATGAAATTTATCCAGCCATATAAAAGAAAAAAATCCTCTCATTGACAAGAACATGGATGGAACTGGAGGACATTATGTAAAGTGAAATAAGCCAGGCACAGAAAGACAAATTTTGCATGTTCTCACTCATATGTGGGAGCTATTTTTTTTAAATTGAACTCATGGAAATAGAGAGTAGAATCATGGCTGCCAGAGGCTGAGAAAGGGAGTGATGCAGAAGGGAGGATAAAATGGGGGTGGTTGATGGGTGCAAACATAGCAGTTAGATAGAAGGAATAAAATCTAGTGTTCAGTAGCACAGTATGGTGACTATAGTTAATCACTGCTGTATATTTCAAAATAACTAAAAGAGTAGAATCAGGAAAATATCACATGTACTTCACAAACATATACAAGGTCCATACAATATATACAATGCCTATAATAGTTAAAAATTTAAAATTATGACAAAAACAGCAAATTATAATATCTGATTCATTTCAGAGCCAACTGTCTCTCTCTATACATCACTATCATAACCCCTAAAAATTCAGATTAAAGGTATGCTCTCTATTTTTATGTCCTTTGTGTCATTCTCAGTTAGTGGCCTCTGCAGATACTGCACTGCTTCTCATTATATGCCACTCTTTGTGTGTGTGGCTGCTTAAACCACTTAAGGACTTTTTTTTTTTTTAATGTGATTTGAGAGTGAAACATGAAGTGTACTATATCAGCTTCGCTACTCCTCTTTTCTCATGGAGAGAATAGCTTAATAAAATAAGACATGCATTCTAAGTGGGTGATATCTTTTAGGAATGCCACAAATGCAGTAACAGGAAAATTAGGAACCAAATTGCTATTGCAATTCTAGTCAATATTTTCCAAATATTAGTGGGCATGTAGTACCCTTGGAAATCTACATTAGGGGAAATAATAACTAAAATACTAGTCGTAGACACAATTTGCTACATAAAATGAATTGTTTTTTGCAATAAAGAACGAATCATAATTTGCCCTAGGTAATCCATGAATAGTGTTAAGGAAATGTAACTTCTGCTAACTATATTAGATAATTTACCTCCAGCTCCTATATTCCTAGTACCTAGATTCAGGAGAATGTGGTTGTACAGTAAAACGTACCTGTACTCCTTTATGAAATAAAATACATTGGATCAATCCCTATAATGACTATGCTGTGTGGCTCAAAGTTTTTGTGATCATCATAGAGTGAAATATGGCTCATTTCAAATACTATTAACTTCTCTAATAAATGTACATATTCAGTGTGTTTTAAGCATAAATTTTGCTTCTAGTTATTTCAATGTGGCTGACAAGGTCATAGCAGTTTTAAAAAATTATAATGAAAGAAATTTCCATCTTGAACTATATTCACACAGTGTCAGATTATAGAAAATTGAGCTCATAATGAGACACTCTCTCTTTTTTTATAAACCAGTGTTGTTGGTTTTGTGGGCATATATATTAGAAACGAGTATTCCTTTGTGGGTTATAGATAGTGATATCTTTAATCCCAAAGTCTCTGTCAGCTGAAAGATTCCAAAATGTGCTTTCATAATATAGAGCCATTTTTTCATATGGAACCAAAAACTAAATGGCAAAAACATGTTTTTCGTATGATAACCTTAAGAATCATTTACATTATAAAATATTTTTTATTCAAGACCCAAGAAGCAATGCCATCTGATCAATTGTGTGTCTTTGGCATTAGGCTTTATTTGCCATGTAGTCTAAGAAACATTATCATGACTTTGCCAGATCATTATAGCTACCAGACAATGATCAATATTTTTTTTTCCAAAATAAGGTCAAATCTCACATATTTCATAAGTTTTAGAATTCCATTTTTAAAAACAACACAGATGTCATGAATGTAAACAATTTGCCTTCCAATAGCAATTCCATATATATATGTATGTATTTATATTCCATATATATATGTATTTATATTCCATATATATTTGAGATGGAGTCTCGCTCTGTCACCCAGGCAGGAGTGCAGTGGCAGGATCTCGGCTCACTGCAACCTCAACCTCCCAGGTTCAAGAGATTCTCCTGCCTCAGCCTCTCGAGTAGCTGGGACTACAGGTGTGTGTCATCAAACCCAACAAATTTTTGGTGTTTTTAGTAGAGACGGGGTGTCAATCTGTTAGGCAGGATGGGGCCCTGCTATTAAATGAAGAGCAAAATGTTATTGCTGAGTGAACACCATAGCACATTGCAAATGCCTCTATTTCGTAGTTTCTAAAATTTCTTCTTTTAGCTTTTTCTCAAGAAGCTTCAGGCATTATCTTACCCAGGGAAATGTCCAGAAATTGCTTACTTTCTTGGAAAACAGAAGAAACATTTTTTTGTTTTGTTTTGTTTTTGTTTTTCCAACTGACGAATTTTCTGAGTAAAAATGTGGAGTAACCCTCTGTAATGTAACCTTTCTCATATCATGGCCACCTCATTATAATTTAACCCTCCAAATAGTCATCTCTTTTCAGATGCATGAAGGCAGGAGATAAAGAGACGGAGGACAAAAAGGTAGATCAGGAAGAAATGGGGGAAAAATCAATAAGCCAAACTCAAGCAAACTTTCAGTAATAACAAATAATGATTATCAATTAGCAAAAGCAGTTATGTGTGTGCTAAAAGTGGAACATAAGTAACATGATATTTTATTTGAAGAGACATCATGCTTTTTCGAATGCCTAATAATTATGTTGTTCCCATAATTCACACGTAACCGTGCAATTACTTTTCTGTAAGGTACAGATAACCTCCTGTAAATCTGTAATAGTGTACCGATATTGGGCATTTTCTCCACACATGCCAATTCATATATTTAAGTTAAGCTTCTTATAAGAAAATAATACTGTACTTTTTTCTAAAATTACTTTTTCATCACTAATGATTTTGAATTTAGTACCATTTTTTCCTAATGACATTCAAGTTAACCTGTTTTGACCAGTTATTTTATCCTTCAATGGATAGTCATTTTAATTTTGTTCCTTTAATTCTATGTTTAACATATATTGGTGGAAGAGGAGGTAGGGTCTTGCCATTGTATAATCATTGAACTTCTGTATACCAGTTAATGGTTAAATATGTAGCTACAAGATTTAGTGACATATTAGAAGCAAAAAAGCAATTTAAATTATAATATCCATACTTTAAAATAACAATTACAGGACCATATAAATATATCTAACCTATTTCCCAATGAATAGTGAGAAAGTAGCGTTAACAAAAAATAATATAAAAATTTAGAATACAGAGTACAGCAAAATAAGGAGACAGTATTATAGATAGATTTTTACAAATCATATACCTTTGAGTTGCACAATTTGATGCTTTCCTATGTGTATATATTGTGAAATATTACCACAATAAATTTACTTGACACATCTATCACCTCACATAGTTAGCATGTGTGTGTGTGTGTGTGTATGTGTGTATGGGTAGTGAGGACACTTAAGACCTACTGTTTTAGTGCATTTCAAGCATACAATACAGTATTGATAACTATCATCACCATACTGTACACTGGTTCTCCAGAACCTGTTTATCTTTCATCGTAACTAAAAGTTGTACTGTTTGACAATCATCTCCCCAATTTTTCCACACCTCAGTCCTGGTAACCATTGTCCTACCTTCTGCTTTTATGTGGTAAACTGTTAAAATTCAACACATCAGTGAGATCATGCAGTATATATCTTCCTCTGCCTGACTTATTTAGATTAGCTAACGCCTAGTTGTAAATGACAGGATTTACTAAGAGTGCTAGAATCTCCTTTGATAAGCCAGTTTGAGGTGTAAATGAAAATGTGTCAATTGCCTTCCTATGAGACACATGGATTCCAACTGGGATAATATGTGATGATGGTGAAACAATAGAGCTATTATTGCTATAGAAATTAAGGAAATTGGAATTGAACATGATGACTTCCCTTTGCCTTGCATAGAGACAGACCTTCCTATGTGACCCACCCTCGGGTAAAAAAATTAACCATGGAAGTCTGCTAATATCTGAACTCTGCTTTTATACTGAATACAGGATGTCTGCCTATTGGTCATTACATTATCATTATTGTCATCATCACTCTCCCTATTGCCATCATATTACCATCATCCCCATCACCATCATCATCATCACCATCATTATCGTCATCATCACAATCATCATTACCAACATTGCCATCACCATCAGAATCATCATTACCCTCATTGCCATCACCATCATCACTATCATCATTACCGTCATCTTCATCATTATCATCCCTGTCACCAACTTCACCATCACCATTATCATCACAATCATCACCATCACCAAAATCATCACCATCATTATCATCACCATTATCATCATCATTGCCATTACCATCATCATCATCACCACCATCACCATGATCACCACCACAATCATCATCACCGTCATCATCACAATCATCTTCATCACCATCACCATCATCACCATCTACATCACAATCATCATTACCACTTGTGTATCTTTTACTGTTGACCAAGTACTTTCCTATGTTTTCTTACTTGAAATGAATTTTATGAATTTCTGTCTTCAGGAAATCGTCTGCAAAATGAATAGACAAGTTGAGACTGAAACACAAGCCATGAACAAGAGTTAAGTGCTTAAATATCTTGCAGTAAACAGGACTTAAGTCCTTGATATGCTACAGAAAAATGCTGGAAAGGGCAAATGAAGCATGTTAGCATTGGAAAAAAGAAGCTAGAGCTATCAGAAGTAAACTTCTTGGAGAAGTAGACCCTGAGATCCATTCACCGATCCAGAAAATAATTTTTGAGTGCCTGTTTTATTTTGTGCAGTAGTTGTGAGGGGCTGCAAAGATACGTGAGTAAAAAGCTTCATCTACAAGAGAAACATGCAAGCTAATGAGGAAGAAAGATAAGCAAATAATGTGATTATAGTCTTACCCAGGCTTCCCTTAACAGTGGTGGGAAAAGCTTGTGGGTGGATAATTTAGGTAAGAATGTAGTTCCAGAAAGAAGGCGTCTAGAACAAAGGAAATAAAATAGGGAACACCCAGTACAAGGATGCTTCATTGACTCATCCACCTCCAGAAAAACACATGTTCAATCCTGTCAGGGACCTTCTGAAAAGCCTCTGAAATACACCTTAAAATTGTCTATCTGAGACATCAAAGGGGTAAACCACTTATTTTACAGCTCCTGATAGGCAGTGGCCAAGGGTGGCGCCATTGGCGCTATGTTCTGTGGCGGCCCATGAGTGGTGGGCTTTGTGGATGTCTTATGCTATGTCAGAGAAGCCCTAAGCCAAGCAGCATGGAAGACTGTTGTCCAGTTATACTCGGATAAAGCACCACACAGAAGTGACAGTGTAAGTGTTGGAGAAGAAAGGATATTGAGGAACATAAAAGATGTCAGTACAACAACTCTACAAAAGTCTTCCTTCCATACCCTAATAATAGCAAAATCTAAAACAAATGTATATGCTTTGATAGAGCAAATAACTATCACATTTATTTAATAAATTTTGAAATTTAGTTTCATTTTGCCTTGACAGGTGACCACACAATAACTACTAATTCTCTAAGATAAGAATATTTTCTCTAGCTTTCTAAGAATTGGAATGTTATGAAATTAACCATTCATTTTGTTTGTGTACTCTACAGTTTACTTTCAAAATAAGCAAATCTGTGACATATGCCCTTACAACGTTTCATACCAATTTTTAAATAAAATATAATTTGAGTTTCACAATGAAGTTTTAAATACATTTTTAAATAATAATTTGAGTTTCACAACACTGAAGTGAGAATTTTTAGTGTTTTCTAAGATAAGTATTCCTTACTTCTTAAAACATCACCTTTATATTTCAACTCAGAAACATGTCTTTAAATAATATAAGATTATCTTGCAGGGAGAAATATGTTCTACATTTTGTAGGAAGGTAGCACCTGAAATACATTCTCCCAAAAGGAAGGAAGAAAGGACTGACAAGAGAAAGTGGTTATTCCGTGAATATGGTACATCTTGGATTGAGGATTGATATTCGGTGAATGATGACTGGCCCCGTAGGTCTATACAAAGCCAACTTCTGTGAAAAACAGTGTTGATGCTTCAACAGTGATTCCTATTCTTGGCTCCACATTAGAATGACCCAAGGAGCTCTTTGTGTAAAATGTTGATGTAAAGGACACCTCCTTAAAGCAATAAAACCGATGCTGACCTTGATTTACAATGTGCCGCTATAGTTGAGAGCCACTTGCCTAGAGGAGATCTTCTCCATCTTAAATCTGCATGGGAACTTCCTTCTTATCTTGTTAACATGTAGGATCTAATTAACTCAGTCTGGGATGAAGACTTGAAATTCTGCATTTCTAACAACCTCCTTGGAGGACAAAGCTGACCAGTCCTGGAGTAGTGTGGTTGAGTTTTGGCAACATTGAGATTACTCACACAACTCGATTTTTAAGTGCTTCAGTATGTGTTTATATGTGTCCTCTTGTTATCTTTATTAATCATTCACAGAGCATTCAACAGAACACCAACATGGCAAGTCATGATCCCTGCTTTCTAGGTGGAGACTAAGTGTGAAGAGTTGTCTACACCATGGCATGGTGCCCAGGATACGCTTATCCACACCAGACTGCAGCTCTCCACTGCAGCATCAGAAAGGTAAGGTTGACTCCTTTTGAAAGAAAGAAGCATGAGTCCACTTGCAATGTCTAAGAGCAGTGTTTTTGGAACAGGTATTTCCATGTGTATTTGTGTTTTTTGTGGCTGCTGTAAAAAACGACCAAAAGCAGAATGGCTTAAAACAATAGATATGTATTACCTTACAGTTCTGGAGACTGGGAGGCAAAACTGGTCTCACTGGAGTAAAATCAAGCTGTTGGCAGGATTGTATAACTGCAGATGTTTACGGAAATGGTAGTTTCTTGCTTTTTCCATATTCTAAGGACCGCCAAGTTTGTTTGTCTGATGGTCCCTTCCCTTCTTCTGCAAACCCAGCAATGTGGCCTCTCTCTGACTCTGGTGCAGTCCTCACATCTTTTTTTCTGACTCTGACCTCTTCTGTTTCCTTCTTCCATCACACAGGATCCTGTGATTACATTGGTCCCACCTTATAATTCAAGAGGATCTCCCCACCTCACAGTCAGCAGATTAACAGCCCTAATGGTAACTACAACCAAAAAAAAAATTGGTTTTTATTTGATGTTGGTTAAGTAAGTGTTAAACACTAAAGTTTGGAATTAAACAGGGCAAAAATATAAACTATATTTCCTATATACCTCAATCATCACAGAAACAAGTAATTACATTATAGGCTTGCTGTTTGCCCATGAACACAAAGTTACACATCTAACTAGATGTGTAACATCAAATAACATCAACCTAACATTAAATAAACCTTAAATCAAATAAGCAACAACTTTTTCCCTTTACCATGTAACAGCATAATTGTATCTTCTGAGGATTAGGACCTGGACATCTTTGGGAGGTCATTATTGCCATCTCTAATTAAAAAGGTCAGAAACTAGTTAAAGAGGGTTTATTCAGGCACAAAGTTAAAGACAGGCTGTCCTGGGAATCACAGATTCCAAATAATGGAAGTCAGTGTTTCAAAATGTGGAAGTTTGTGATTGCTTATATAGACAATGTTCAGAGAATTTTAACAGAATTTCAACATCTTTCAATATGATATTTGATGCAGTTACAGTGATCTGATTAGTTGAGGTAGACTTATTCTTTGAGGAAAGGTGTATTTAACATTCCACACTGAGGATGTGACTGGGAAGGGGTTTTGGGTTAGACCATCTGGTCTGAGTTAGGTACAGGACAATAAAGGAGACAGTTAATCTATAACAAAGATCAGTAACTGGAAGGGGAAGGCCTAGTCCCTGGTCTCTCCTAGTCATTTACAGAACAAGAGCAGTAAAGAAGATAGTTAAGCTATTATCTAAGAAGCAGAATTGCAAGCATGCTACATGACTCACTTTCCAGGGGTTAAGTCCCTCCTTGACATCATAAATTTAGAGGATCTTGAAATTGTATTTTATTTTCTGCATTATTGTGCCAACCATAGCATGGGAACCAAACCCACAGTTCTCATCACTCACTCCCTTCTTGTGTTCCCTCCAGAAATTATCACTTAGAAGACACTTGGAAGTTGAAAATATACTTTCTTATATTGGTCCCTTTTATTTCAGTGAAATTTGGCTTGCCTACTAGAGTATAAATGCCTTAATGTCAAAGGCTAAAAGGGAATCTGATTGTCACGCATTGCTTAACTAGAGGGATACATTCTGAGAAAGGGTCATGAGGTGATTTCATTGCTCAAATGTCATAGCTTGTGCTTACACAAGCCTAGGCAGCATAGCCTATGATGCACCAGTGTGACGTTGCCTATTGCTCCTTGGCTACAACCTGTAGAGTGTGTTACCATAATAAATATTACAGGCAATTGTAACACAATGGTCAGTGTTTATGTATTTAAGCATATTTAAACATGAAACAGTACTGTAAAAATTCAGTATTAAAATCATTTTTAAACAAAGAATATGTACAGGAAAAAATATGTGATTAAAGTATTTCTGTGATCAAACATATTTAAATACAGCAAAAGTACAGTTAAAATACAATACCAAAATCTTATAGTACCACCATTGTATATATGATCTGTCATTCACCAAAATGTGGTTATATGATTGTATTTTCTCCCTCATCTTGTGAATCTTTATGCAGTGTTGTTTTAGACCTTAAGATAGCCATTTCTAGAGTTGATTGGCAGTGATGCCAAATTTTAGAAAAATGCCAAAGAAAGACACTAACCAATTTTTAGACAGTCTTACATATGGACTTTATTTATTTATTTTTGGAAAAACCCCAACCCTATACCAGAAACAGTAGCTGTAAGTTGGAATACCAAAGATTTGTCACACCTGAATTTAAGGAGCCCTTAAAAATTAAACTTTATATTTAAAAAAATAAGAGTATAAATTTTAAACAACATTGTGTTGACAGGATTATGATGTTCTCTTGCAAAACAAACAAATAAACAAAATAGTTAAAAGTCATACTTAGAAGGCTGAGCATGGTGACTCATATCTGTAATCTCAGTATTTTAGAAAGCCAAGGTGGAGGATGACTTGAGGCAGCCTGAGCAACACAGCAAGACCCCATCTCTACAAAAAGTTTTAAAAATAGTTATGGTGGCACTCACCTTTAGTCCCAAATACTCTGGAGGTTAAGGTGGGAAGACTGACTGAGCCCAGGAGATGGACAGTGCAGAGAGTTGTGATTGCACCACTGTAATTCAGCCTGAATGAGAGTGAGACCTCACCTCCAAAAATAAAATAAAATAAATAAATAAAATAAAATAAAATAAAAAATAAATAAAATAAAATAAATAAAATAAAAACAATTAAATTAAAAATTAAAACTCATCCTTAGAGTATGTAGTATCCTGGTTAAATTTTTTTTCTTATTAACAAAAAATTTTTTCTATAATTATTAGAGTTTGTTTCTCTCCCATGTATTATTTGCTTTTGAAAGGAGTCCTGCCTTGCCTAGCTCTGTACAATTTTCTTCTCATGGTACTCTGTGTTTTTATATGCAAGTGCTTAATAAATGTTTTTACAATTATTTTTACTAAGTCCCTGATCCACTGATCCTGTGGATTAGTGGGTATGAATTTTCTTCCTCCTGAAGAAGAGAGAATTCCTCAATGATTGGGTGTATCATTACAAATTCACACTCAGTAGACCCACCTGGATTCCTAATCCATTTCCTTGCCTTATTTAATTTGAATTCCAGGCAATTATTTAATGTCTCTCACCTCAATTTCCTTCTTTGCAAAGTTGCCATAACAATCCATTTGCTGAGGGGTTTTGAGGATGCAGTGTATATAAAATTCTAAAAACAGGCGAGGTATCACTGTGACCATTATACTAATACATTTCAGCCTTTAGGTTATTGCTTTACATACTTGAAGGGTTTATCTCATTTCGTTTTTAATGCAAGGAAATAAAGGACCAGTGCTAGGCTATTTATTCCCACTCTACTTATTTTAATAAGTAAAGTGGTGAATACCAATGTTTGAAGAGAATGGTTTTAAAGCTTTGCAATCTTTCAGAGAAAGTCGAGTGGAATTTTCTTCTGTTGTTCATTCCACAATGAAAATCTTTCTCTGGTTGAAACCATCATTTTAAATATTCATGCAACATCAGTTTAAATATAGTTAAGGAGACATTTCCTCACCAATAAATAAAACATAATCCCCAAAGAAGGCAATCCAAATGTTCAATGTAGAAATTAGGTATTATTCTTTTAGCAGTGTGTGCTCTTAGAGGTGGATCTTTCATGTTATCTTAATTCCCTGTCTGTGACATTAAGACTAAAATATTCTCAGTACTATTAATAAAAAACATTTTACCTTTAATTATCATATTGAAAATATAAGTGCTCTGCATGCTGATGAAGAGATACTGCATCAGGGACCTTTAGAATAGGTCTGGCAGCGTTTGTTTTTTGGTAGAAAAATGTTTGCCATTAAAACCCAGCACAGCACAATTTACTGTGGTTTAATAGCAATTGATTAATTACCTGGATATGATTTAGAATAACTCATCTTTAATGCAGATAACCTACAAATCTTCAAGTGAAGAGGAGGTAAACTCCAAATTCCTCCTTTTAGAAGAGAGGATGTATGTGAATCATTATTTCACTGCAAAGGGCTCATTGAAAAACATCATTAGGGGAAACTTAGTCCAAGTTATTCAAAGGGTGAAAAATTGATTTCAATGTTGGAAATGAACAATGTTAAAAATTACTGGATGAGTTACTTAAATCTCCAAGTATCTTTCCAAAAAGAAATAACCTTTATATCCTGGAGTCAATAATGAGAACACTTGGACACAGGGAGGGGATCATCACACACTGGAGCCTGTTGGTGGGTTTGGGGCTAGGGGAGAGATAGTGTTCTCATTTTTCTACTCCCACTTATGAGTGAGAACATGCTGTGTCTGGTTTTCTGTTCTTGTGTTACTTTGCTGAGAATGATGGTTTCTAGCTTTATCCATGCCCCTGCAAATGACATAAACTCATACATTTTTATGGATGCCTAGGAGAAATACCTAAGGTAGGTGATGAGTCAATGGATGCAGCAAGCCACCATGGCATGTGTACACCTATGTAACAAACCTGCCTGTTCTGTGCAGGTACCACAGAACTTAAAGTATAATTTTAAAATAAAATTTAAAGCAATTTAAATATCTTGGAAGAGAAAAGGTTTTTTTTTACCCCAATAATTTGAATTATTTGGAAAAGCATTGTCTGTGACTTTTAGAAAGCAGCTAAATGAGTTTGAGTCATCCCAAGACCCACTGGTCATACACAACTGGAGACATATTATGGTCTTTTTCAAAGAGATGCTCACTCTTAACAAGAAATTATGTAATCTATTTCCTGAGTTCATTCAACTTGACTTGATTAAGAATATAATTGCTTTGCTGCAAACTCAAGGTAATCTGTTTGTGTGCCTGCTGAATAAATAAATGAGGGTGTGCACCGCTGGGAGAACCTGGAGGGAGAGGAACAAAAGCACAAAAGTAGGAAAGTGGAGATTGATGGAAGAGCAAGAGAAGGTGGTTGGTAGAGGAAGAGGCAGAGAGCTGAACCACATGATCACTGAGCTCCACTGTCATTGCCATTTCCCTGTGGCACAGATTCTCCAGGAGGGGAATATAGGATTAAGACATTCATTTTCCCCGCTTGGCATCTTTCATTTGAAAACAACAACAACAAAAAGTACATATTCACCAAAAATCACATTTAGACCTTTGCTTTGTGTATTCTGGGAAGGAGACAAAAGAGGCAGCTTTGGTAACTCATAGCTGACAACATCATCCCATTTGGGAGAGGAGTCACATAAAATATGAATTTCACCTAGTCTTAGGAAAGGAAAAGAGGGATTTTGCCGAGGCAATGATGTATTTTTCTAAATAGAAAACATCTGCTTCAGAGATGTTCTTTGCATTTCCCTCACAGCCAACCACAATAAATACCTCCTCATATTTTGTTCTAAAAGATGCCACTGCTTTGGAAAAGATACAATCACATCCTAGAAGTAAGGATACAAAGAGTTTCAGTAAACCAGTTTCACCCTTGCTTTTGTAACGTGTCCACCTTGGGGTGTTCCTTTTTGTTCATTTCTACCACGTTGGTATCTGTTACTAAATCATTTTTTTCAACTGCCAGTTGCTATGGTTTATGAATATCAGATTAAAGTCATTTTTTCTGTCAATGTCCCAGAAGCAAACTCCTCCTCCTTCATTTCACTGCCAGCCCATGACCACAGAGTGATCTGACTGACCTTTAGCTTCCCAGGACAAAGATGCAGGATAATTCAGCCTGCCCGTTCTGAAGCTTTTCTTAACAAGAGCCAACATAGCATGGAACATTTAAAACCTGTACAGTTAACACTCCCTGGCTGACCCATTTGTCTTCTAGAAAGACATTTGGCCACATCCGAGCACACACAAGAAAAAGCCAGTCAGGAGCAGCTCCTCTGGCCCTGATTAGCTGGCACGCATAAGTAATTCCCATTGCAGAATTAAACCATAATTATTCATATTCCTGACAAGCGTGGAAAATCCATGAATCCATTATTTGCGGTTCAATATATTCTTTCTAAATCAGACCATCTACAAACCTTTGTAATTTGGTTTAAGTGTTGGTCTTGCTTTGTGGATGAGGAGATTCTGCAAAGTATTTGACATCTCAGTTGGATGCATTTTAAGGACAGGTAAGACAGAAAGGGGAAGGCATGGGAAACAGTGCTTGTTAGCCCTTTTTAAAAATTTTTATTGCCAGTGGGCATGGAGAACTTTCTCAGGTTTTTGTTTGCTTATGAAATGAATCTTCCCTATCAGGCTGATCTATCACAGGGGCAATTACTTTTACTTATGCGTGGGGTTTGATACAGACGTACCTTCCTTCTCACCATACTGTGATTGCAGAAAAATGCCAAAAACAGCCACCTGAGAGATAATGGAAGGGTGTCATTTTGACTTTTATTTGATACTTTGCAACCTTGCCTCAAACATAGAGCTCCCTTTGCATCTCAAGTTTTTTATGTCTTACTACAGCCAACACCCAGAACTGAATCTCTACCTTCTGTTAGGGAAAACATGACAGGTTGCAGTTTTACATCGAGATGATGGGAGTGAATGCTCATCCTACTTTTCTAGATTTCTGTCTTTTTGTCCTCAAGTTTTTTTGCTTTGACATCCATGAAGCACACCGCCTCAGAAACTAAGAAGCATTCTTTTTATTGTGGTTATTTTGGGTAAAAATGTAGAAGACAGAAAGGCTGGAATCCAGTGCCAGTAAAATTTGACACTTGTCTTTCTATTAAGTAGGAAAGTTAGAAAAGTTAAAAATGTAGATCTTCCTTAGAGAAGTTCATATGACCACTTTGAGATTCATTCTGAACTTCTGAAAAATGGGTATAATAGTACCTATTTTAGAGGACATCTTCCTAATCGTACACCAGTGTAGAGAGACTTGGCTCAATAACCTCACTCATGTATTCCAGTGCACAGTGTAAATATGAGCTCTCCCTCGCTCTCTCTCTCTCTTCCGCTACCTCTCTGTGTGTGTTTTTGTGTATGTGTGTGTACACACAACAATACATGTTAAACATGGGTAGCCCTGACTTAGAAGGCTATTGAAGGAACCAGAATTAATGAATGCAATTGACAATGTTAAACTTTACTTGTGCTCCAGGAAAACGGTAACAGTAAAGAAATACCCCCCTACCTGTTTTGTGTGTTCTGAGAAAGCAGTTACTGCAAAAAACACCATTCTCTTATGCCTTAGAGAAGATTCATGGATGTCCTTCCACCTTTATTGTCACTTTCAACAAAGACACACATAAATCTTTTAATTCCTATTTTTTGTCTCATAAAAGTTTAGCTGAACTGTGGCTCCACAGATGCATTGGATTGCAATGCTTATTCACAGGACTGGACCTAGTTCATGTAAGCTTCTTTGCATCACTCAGAGAATCCTGAACTTTGACCCAATCTCAGTTGGAGCCAGGGCATAGACCCTTCTTAAGGGCCTCTCCAGAAAATTAACTGACATTACCACAAGGAAGATATTCTCTAGTCCAATTATGCCACCACCCACTCGCCCATGTCTGGTCCTTTCTAGTAGTTTGTCTCTAAACTCCTTTCTGCCTGACCTTTGACATGCTTGAAGATCTTACTCTCTGTGTAATGCTGCATACCAATACTCCCCTTCCCATTATTAGAATAGTGTCCCTCTTTATTGCAATAATCATTTTGAATAAAGTTTTCCTTCCCTACATCTAGATGTGTTTTTACTTGACACAACACAGTGAGTGCTTAGGTGTCTAGTACCACAACCTACATGATAGATAGCTTTGGCTATTACAGTTTTCCTCATTTGCAATCAAGTACATGAGATATGTAATTTAAAGCCCTGCCTGCCATCCACATACTGCATTTTGAGTGAGTCTGTTTGCACTACTCTGTATGTCATGGTGACCATTGCTTTTGATTGTTCAAGTGTTAGTTCACCTGACTCAAAAGGAAGCATGTGTCTGCACCTTGAGTAACCATGCTACCCTGCATTTATGTCTTTCAGGGCATCAGAAAAGGATAAGGACATGAAAGTAGACCGTGATGTTCCTGTTTTGAGGAGGTTATTGTCCATATAGGGAAGTGGTGGTGGCCCACTTGCATGGAAGGACAAGAAACAATATAAAAACCACATCACTGAGCTCTTAACTCTATCTTCCAACTAAGAAGAAAGTGATTAATGTGACCAATCAGCTCACAAAAGACCACAAGCAACTCCCAGTGCAGCTGGGCAATGAGGCAGGCTGGATTCTCCTTGTGGGTATAAACCAAAAAGTATCTGACACAGGTCTCAATCAACTCAGAAGTTTATTTTGCCAAGATGAAGGAAATGTCCAGAAGAGATCAACACGAATCACAGAAACTGTCTGTGGTCTGTGCCTTTCTCCAAAGATGATTTTAAGGGCTTCAATATTTAAAGGAGAAATGTGGGCTGGAGAGACAGGAGGGAGGGTATGGTCACATTAGTCTGGGGTTTGCAAGAGAAAATGAGCAGGTAACTGTGTATTCCTCTTGGACTCAGTAAATGGGCACTTTACTTAAGATCTGGTGAACACAGAGCAGACACCTGTGGCTTTTATCCATAGCTATCTTCTTAGGAGCAAAGGAAAAGGCCACTTCTTGCGTGACTCAGCTGTTAGCTTAATTTTTTTTGGCATAGCAAATTGGGGTACCAAGTTTTTATTTTCCTTTCACAAGGGAAATCCTTAATTCCTGAAGTGGAAACTGCCTATAAAATTGGAGAATGAGAATGAGCTTGGAGCCACAGGCATGATCTAGAAACAGGGCTATCTATGATCCGTGTCTGTATTTCTCTGCCCTCAACTTGAATGCCAGGACATCTTGCAGGAAAAGCTTGCCCCGTTTTCCGTAGAGCTGAATGCACACCTGAAAAAGTGTCTACAAAAAGTTAGAGCAGCTTCATATCCCATGGCTACTCCTATGCAAAGAAGGTGAGACCACAGGTAAGAGCCAACATGCACGAGTTACCACAGCTCTCATATGTTTCCCCAATCTTGACTTCAAATAGCAACATGGCTGCAGTTTCACTTTTGCTCTAATATTGTTACAGAACTGAATGGCGGTCTGCTTGCCTGGCACAGCAAGCCAAACACTAACATTAGGATAGCAGCGAGAGGAAGTCAAGCATTTATTTGCAAGCAACAAGCAAGGAAAATAGGGTGATTCATGCCCAAGACCCCACCTGCCCAGCGGCTTACAGGTAAGGATTTGTAAATGCAGGGGGAAACTTCAGGAAAACAGAAGCTACAAGTACAATTTTAAATCAATTCAAGAACGTTACACATTGTTTTTGCCCTAAAAGGCAGGATATCCTGAAGCAGGGGACACACAGGCTGATTCAAAGATTGCCTCTTGGCTAAGGAAAGAAGCTTTGTTTAAAAATTGGGTTGGGCAGAAAAGAATGTTAGCTCTGGCTCATGGACATGACTTCCCTCCAGCCCCCTCAGAAAGACATTTAAAATAAAGAATGGTGGTTACATTCTTAACCAGTTAAGTGGTTGCCCCTTAACTGAGGTCTGCATGCCAGTGAATGCATTTTCTGGGGTTCTGGGTTTCTGAAAAATGACTCAAGGACTTACGTTAAGATATTATCTTTAGTTCCTATAGGTAACCTAGTATCTCCTGGCTCTAGCTTCCTTTGTTGTTAAAGTACCATTACCTTCTTGGATATCAAGCTGCTTAATTACTTTTCAAGGCTAGCCAACTACCTGGAATTTCCCTTGAAGGAACTCGAGATTTTTCTTGACTTTCATAAGGCCTTTAAGAGGGGGTCCCGGCTTCATCATAAAACCAGGATAAAAATGGCTTTTGTGGGACACAGAAGATAGAAACACACAGGTGGGAAGATTCTAGGAAAAGTAATTTAGTCTAGGCAGGTTGACACATTACAAAATCGTAAGGCTGAAATCTTATCCTTATATGAGTAATTTGGCATTAGGCAATGTATTTGAAAAAGTGTATTTTTGGGCAATTGACATTATATATTGACTTTATATATTTATGCCATTATGGGGAACAACAGTGAAAATTCTATACTGGACATTAATTAAAACAAACAAATTACAGTGTCAAAAACTCAGTTATGCAAGTGAAGCTGTCTCTTTTCAATGGCAACATGAGAAATTAGTGTCCTACGTCTACTTTTTTAAAATAATTGACCAAGGTGCCTTCTGGGATGTGTTTTGGTCCTAGTAAATGCTACAGAATATAATAACAATGTGGGAAGACAACAGAAAGATCCTGGAAACCTCAACCAGGCACTATCAGCTTCCCTTAATTTAGAGCTGGATTCTTCAAGATCCAGCTCAAAAAGCTCTCTGAATAATGCAGAAAAGCTAAACTGACTACTCTTGCTTTGATCATGATGATGTCTTGCTCAGAATTATAGGATAACCCAGGGGATCACCAGAAGAAATCACCAAATTTTCTCTACGAAGGACCAAGTACTACAAATTTCTGTCTTTGCAGGCCATGTGATCTCTGTCTCAACTGCCCAGCTTTCCACTGTAACAGGAAAGTAGCCACAGAACATATGCAATAAAATGGATGTGGCTGTGTTGCAACAAAATTTTATTTGTAGACACTGATGTTTGAGTTTTATATAATTTTAATAGACTTTATTTTCTTAATATCAGTTCATAGGAAAATTGAGAGGAAGATACAGAGTTCACATCTACCCCCTACCCCTCCACAAACAGTCTCCTCCACTACCAACGTCTTCCACCAGAGTGGTGCATTTGTTGTCAGTGAACCTACAAGGACACATCATTATCCTCCAAAGTCCATAGTTCACATTAGGGTTCACTCTGTGTTTACATCCTGTGGGTTTGGACAAATATGTAATGCCTACTTCAGTATCATACAAAGTGTCTACACTGCCCTAAAAGTCTTCTGAGCTCTACCCTATTTCTCTCTCCTCCAAATACTTGGTAAACATGAGCACTGATCTTTGTCTCCAAGATTTTGGCTTTTCCATCTTTACCCACGAACAGTTAGCATAGTGACAGACATAATTACCAATAGAAAGATTAAAGTATAAAATGAAAAATCTGCACTCTCATCAGCGATAACCACTAAAAAAAGACCTTGACTAAAAAAAATTCCACAAATTTTTTCTACAACAATGTTGGAAAGAGATTTCTGCACCACCATAAGCCACATATGCCTATACTGTAATGCCAATAGCTTAAAGGGATATTTTGTATTGACTTTTAGAAGTCTCCCAGTGACAAATAAATTTCCCTAAATGTCTTTCCATTATGCATTGAAAATGCCAGAGCCCCAGAAGATTCCATAAGTGTTTTGAAACTGAAGCCACTGAATTGATGGAAACTGAGGTGGGGTGGGATGTTCTACTTTGACATCTGTCTTACAGACATGTTTATGAATATGCACTTTAGTTTAGAAAGAAGCACATTGAGTTTTGGAGGCCTGATGCAAATTAATTAATTAATTCAGCCTACAGCAGCAACATCTATGTCAAAGGCCTGCAGAGGTGCCAGAATCATCAATATTTAAAACATGAGTTTCCATTTCATTTTATTTTTAGAGCATTGCTTTCAAGAATTTATTCAATGACCTAATAATCTGTGCTAATATTCAGGTTGACATCAGGATCTTGATATTTTTGGGCCCAAGGTGAGGGACAGTTCATGTAAGTCTGCCTCTTACACAGGTCATCAGAAAAGCCCCCAAAATTCTTTTCCAAAGACTTTGATAATCAAATGAGGTCTTGCCAACCATGTCAGTTCCCAATCTCTTGCAGTCTTATCAAGACCTTGCATTTGCAAACCTTAGCTAACTTCTTTGTTTATGAGGAGTGAATGTATATCATGATTCTTATAAGTATTTAATAAATTAACTCATGCCTGCCCTTAGAGTTGCACATTGTTACTTCATTCCCACCTTCCAGATAGAGAAACAGAGGTACAGAATGGTTACGTTCTTGTCCAGGTTCATACAGCAGTAAGTGAAGTATCAGAAAGTGAATTCGATGCAAGATGGATGTTACTCATGCTCCCTGTACCTGCACCAGACAAACATGGTTCAATATTAATTTATTTAATTTAATTAAAATTAGCTAAACAGCAGAGTTGTGTTATGGCTTAGCCCTTGGACTTTTGACTCAATAACTCAACATTTCCTTTTTTAAAAAAAATTTTCGGAGATGAGGATCTCACTGTGTCATCCAGTTTGGAGTGCAGTGGTGCAATCATGGCTCACTGTAGCCTCGACCTCCTGGGCTCAAGCCATCCTTCTGCCTCAGCCTTTTGAGTAGCTAGGACTAGAGACATGCACCACCAGGCCCATCTAATTATTTTCTTTATTTTTGTAGAAATGGGGTATTGCTATGTTTCCAGGTTGGTCTCCAACTCCTGTACTCAAATGATCCTCCTGCTTCATCCTCCTGAAACTGAGATTACACGCATGAGCCACCACTGCACTTGGCTGACAACTTAACATTTCTGTTGCTCAGCTTTCCATACTTAGTACAGAGGTCCCAATTCTCCATTTATATGAAGTAGAGCTACTCGTTATACTCACCTCATAATGTTGCCTTGAAGATTAAATATCTGACATGCATCAACAGCATAGTAAGTGTTATCATGGCTGCTATTATCATTTGGAGGACTTCATTCAGTGCTAAGAGTGATAATATCATAACAATTGTGATTATATACCACAATAATTGTGATTAACAATTATATATTCTATGGATTTTTTTTGTGTGTGATGTGTACAGGGAATGTTCATTACCTTCAAAGGACAAAAAACATTCCAGGGTGTAGTCTTGATTCATAATAGCAATCACAGCACTTTGCTGTGGACAACAAGACAAACTGATTTCCACCCTCTTCCCATTGTTGAAGCAGGGGGTTTATCATGAAAGAGTCAAAGGGGAGGGGTCTGCAGAGAGAAGGGGAGCTGAGAACCACACAGAATCAGCACTGAGGTCCAATCTTAGAAGACAGCCCAAAAGGTTCCTGAATGGATAGACTTGAATTAGATATTACATAAACAACATGGCCAGGCAGTGGCTCACCCCTGTAATCCCTGTGCTTTGGGAGGCTGAAAAGGAGGATCACTTGGGCCCAAGATTTCAAGGCTAGCCTGGGTAACAAGACCCCATCTTTAAAATGTTTCAAGCACCTTTAGTTCCAGCTACTCAGGAGGCTGAGATGAGAGGATTGCTTGAGCCCAGGAGTCTGAAGCCAGCCTCGGCAACATAGGCAACATCTCTATAAGGTGGCGTGGTGCCTTTAGTTCCAGCTATGCAGAACGCTAAGGTGGGGTGATCACTTGAGCCTAAGAGTTTGAGCCCAGCCTGGGTGACATAGAAAGATCCCTTCTCCACAAGGTGGCATGTACTTTCATTTCCAGCTACTCATATAAGGTTGGAGGATCACTTGAGCCCAAAAGTTTGAGGCCAGCTTGAGTAACGTAGGGAGACCCCCTCTCTGCAGGGTGGCAGGCACCTTCAGTTCCAGCTACACAGGGAGCTGAAGTGGGAGGATGACTTAAACCCAGAGTTCAAGGCCACCATGAGCAACATAGCCAGACTTAGTATCTACAAGCTGGCAGGCAACTTAAGTTCCAGCTACTCAAGAGGCTGAGGTGGGAGGATCATTTGAGCCCAAGACTTTGAGGCCAGCCTGGCCAACATAGCAAGTCCCCCTCTCTTCAAGGTGACAAGCACCTTTAATCCCAGCTTCTCAGGGTGCTGAGGTGGGAGGATTACTTGGGCCAAGGAGTTCAAGGTTGCCATGATGTACAATTACACTGCTGAACTCTGAGTGAGACACTGTCTCTAAAATTAGAAAAGAAAAGAACACACCAGGAGAAACCATGGTAATAAGAACCTGCCTCTGTAAGGTCCCTAGTAGGTCTAGACCCCACCTTGTAGGTGCTATGAAAGTTACAATATTAGGTTTTTGTGCTGAATTTTCCAACAAGATCTAGGGATATCTGCAACTGTAGAACTTTAAGCATCAGCTGTATCTACATAGTGAAACACAAAACCGGCATAGAGTGTGGGGTTGCCCACCATGAGTACAGGGAGTTTTGATATCTAGGATTAAAGAAGACTGATTTCAGGAACCCCTGCAGCAATGAGACAGAAACACAATATATGCCTTATTTACAATATATTCATTATGCAGCACTATTTACAATAGCATGCTCTTGTCTTATGGGGGAACTTCCTTACATATTTTTAATTATACTCCATTCAAACTAGCTTGCCAATAACTTTTCAACCCAGGCTTTTCTTATTCATTTTTATTCCATTTTCTTCCTCAATTAGACACAACAATCAGTATACCATCAAGATAAATGGATTATGAATGGCTACCACCTTGTTTCCTAAGAAGGGATGCAATCTCCTGGCCCTATCAGGTCAGCCTCAGGATAGTCACAGATTCTCAGAGCAGTTGTCACTGCTTGCAACAGAGTCCTCACAAGGCTTCTAGAGCATACCTCACTCACCGCAGAGTCTCACCATATCCTGTGTCATACACCAGCAGCTCCTCATTTCATTCCTGGGCACTATCCTTATCAAGGAATCGCAGGTGATAGATTGGTCCATTTGTAGCCCAAAACGTACATCATTTATACAAATATTTGGATTCTGGCTCTCCCTTAAAAGTAACACAAATTACTGACTGTCCTAAATCTCCATTTCATCTGTCACACAATAGACATCTAGGTTTACTGTGAGGAGTCACAGATAGAAGATATTAGCAAATCTTATCCTGTTGTTGTGTTGTTGTTGTTGTGGTTTTTTAATTTCCACCTTTTAAGTTCAGGGGTACATGTGCATGTTTGTTACTCAGCTAAATGTGTGCAGTGGTGGTTTGCTTCACAGATCATCCTATTGCCTAGGTATTAACCCCAGCATCCATTAGCTATTATTCCCCATGCTCTCCCTTCCGCTGTCCTCCACCTTCTGACAGACCCCAGTATACAATGTTCCCCTCCATGTGGTCTCATCATTCAGCTCCCACTTATAAATGAGAACATGCGGTATTTGGTTTTCTGTTCCTGCATTAGTTTGCTGAGGATAATAGCTTTCAACTCCATCCATGTCCCTGCAAAGGACATAATATTATTCCTTTTCATGGCTGCATAGAATTCCATGGTATATATGTACCATTTCTTTTAATCCAGTGTATCATTGATGGACATTAGGGTTGAACCCACATCTTTGTTATTGTGAGCACTGCTGCCATGAGCATATTCACAGTATGTTGTTTATTCACAATTTGTTCATTACACAGCACTATTCACAATAGCATGTTCTTGTCCTGTGGGGAGGACTCTATAATCATCTCTGTGTGTATCTTATAACTATTAGCAGCATTTTGTTAGTAATAATATTGAGCTGGAAGTTGGTAGCTGTGTACTGGTGTTTTGCCTCACCACATAGAAGCAGCTAATGTTTAAACTTCTTCAGATGGACACATCCTTAGACCTTGTCAGAAAATTAGACACAAAAAATTAATACTGTAAATTTTATAGCCGGTACAAGTTGGGATCTAGACATCCCACTTTTATTTTCATTCGATCATAACAGCACAGGCATGATTTAAGAAATAAGCCACCACATTTCAAAGGATGAAGTCTCAGCAAACTGTGTTCATTGTGTTGGCTCTCAGAAATTATAGACTTTCTTATTCAATATTTGAGAAGCTTATTATGACAGCCTTCTGATAATAACTTCATCTTTTAATGATAATGCTTTCCTAAATACTTTAAAGCTTCCAAATCCAAGATGGATAGATAATAAACACCTGGAAGGTAGAATAAATTTGATAATTATTTCTAGACTATTTCCAGTTCTTAAAGTTGTGGACAACTATGGTTCATTTTCCATGTGACTTTGGAAACTGTGTAAATAAGAAATATAGGGTTTTCCTTTATTCTAAGCAAAAAATATAAGTGAAAAAAGTAAATAATATGATTGGTAAAGTAGGAAAATGTTACTTTATAAACATTAGTGTTAAAATTAAGGAGACTTAAGGGGAGAGAAGGACATAAAATGTTAGATGGCAATGTCCCCTGGTGAACTATGATATTTTTGGCCAAACAATATTAGATGCTATAAACCAGGAGTCTACAATCTACATCCCAGGGCAAATCTGGCTATGGTGTTAGGGCATTTATACATATTGGTTTTCGTGCACAGTTTCTGGTTTATAACTCCTAAAGCCCTTGGGATCTCCTAAGTGCTGTCTTTTATGTGTCTTTTGTCTGATAGGTTCAGAGTAGCACTGGTCACCAAAAAGACCAAGGCAGCATTAGAGGGTAGGGACTTTTAGCTGCATGCTCTACCTCCAGAGAGGGAAGATGGGACAAAGATCAAGTTGATCACCAATGCCTAATGGTCTAGTTAATCATCCTATGTCCTGAAGCCTCCTTAAAAATCCAAAGGACAGGGTTCAGAGGGCCCCTGGAGAGCTGAACAAATGTAGTTCAACAGAAGGGGGATGAAGAGCTTATCCAGCATTGGGACAGTGTCACACCCCAACTCCTCGGGGACAGAACTCTTCACTTGAGTAACTTCCCCAGACTTTGCCCTATGTGTCTTCATCTGGCTGTTTATCTGTACACTTTAAAATATCATTCCTAATAAACCACTAAATGTAAGGGTTTTCCTGAGTTATGTGAGCCACCTCGCAAATTAATCAAACCCAAAGAGGAGATTGTGGGAACCCCAACTAGAAGTTGCTTGGTCAGAGGTTGCAGAGGCCTGTACTTGTGACTGGGGGAAAGAAGAGTGTGGTCTGTGGGACTGAGTCCTTAACTTGCAGGATTTCATGCTATCTGTGTGTAGAGACTATTGGAACTGAATTAGAGGACAACCAAATGGTGTACACTGTTTTGTGTGGGTAAAAACCCTACACATTTGGTCACAGAAGTCTTCTTCTGTGCTGATGATTGTTGTGGTATGAAAGTAGAGGAAAAACATAGTGACAGAATTTTTACCTACATACCAACAGACACCTGCTTTGTGTAAATAAAGCTTTATTGGAACACAGATGTGCCCATTTGTTGAGATATTATCTACAGCTGCTTTCAAGCCACAGCAGCAGAGTTACATAGCTATAAGACAACCAGATGGCCTGCAAAGCCGAAAATATTTACAATTTAAAGTGTTTTTTCTACACTTTTTAAAAATTATATTGTAAGTTCTGGGATACATGGGCAGAATATGCAGGTTTGTTGTGTAGGTAAACATGTGCCATGCTGGCTTGCTGCACCCATCAACCCGTCATCTACACTAGGTATTTCTCCTAATGCTATCACCTATCTCTCTCCCCACCCCCTCACAGGTCACAGTGTGTGATGTTCCTCTCTTTGTGGCCATATGTTCTCATTGTTCAACTCCTACTTATGAGTAAGAACATGCAGTGTTTGGTTTGCTGTTCCTGTGTAAGTTTGCTGAAAATGATGGTTTACAGCTTCATCCATGATGATGGAAAAGACATGAACTCATTCTTTTTGTGGCTGCATAGTATTCCTTATTATACATGTGCCGCATTTTCTTTATCCAGTCTAACATTGATGGGCATTTGGGTTGGTTCCAAGTCTTTGCTATTGGGAACAGTTCTGCAATAAACATATGTGTGCACCTGTCTTTAAAGTAAAATGATTTTTAACCCTTCGGGTATATATGCAGTAATGGGATTGCTGGTTAAATGCTTCTAGATCCTTGAGGAATCACCACATAGTCTTCACAATGATTGAACTAATTGACACTCCCACCAACCATGTAAAAGTGTTCCTATTTCTCCACATTTTCTCCAGCATCTGTTGTTTCCAGACTTTTTAATGATCACCATTCTAACTGGTGTGAGATGATATCTCATTGTGGTTTTGATTTGCATTTCTCTAATGACCAGTGATTATGAGCTTCTTTTTTCATATGTTTGTTGGTCACATAAATGTCTTCTTTTGAGAAGTGTCTGTTCATATCCTTCACTCACGTTTTAATGGGTTGTTTGTTTTGTTCCTGTAAGGTTGTTTAAGTTCTTTGTAGATTCTCGATGTTAGCCCTTTGTCAGATGGATAGATTGAAAAATTTTCTCCCATTCTGCAGATTGCCTGTTTTCCATGATGATATTTTATTTTGCTGTGCAGAAGCTCTTTAATTTAATTGTATAATATTTGTCAATTCTGGCTTTTGTTGGCATTGCTTTTGGTGTTTTAGTTATGAAGTCTTTGCCCATGCCTATGTCCTGAATGGTATAGCCTAGGTTTTCTTCTAGGGTTTTTATGGTTTTAGGTCTTACATTTAAATCTTTAATCCATCTTGAGTTAATTTTTGTATAAGGTGTAAGGCAGGGGTCCAGGGGATGACTAGCCAGTTTTTCCAACACCATTTGTTAAATAGCGAATCCTTTTCCCATTGCTTGGTTTTTTGTCAGGTCTTTCAAATACAGATGGCTGTAGATGTGTGGTGTTATTTCTGAGGCCCCTTTTCTATTCCATTGGTCTATATATCTGTTTTGGTACCACAACCATGCTGTATTGGTTACTGTAGCCCAATAGCATAGCATGAGGTCAGGTAGCATGATGCCTCCAGCTTTGTTCTTTTCATTTAGGATCATCTTGGCTACACAGGAACTTTGCTGGTTCCATAGGAAATTTAAAGTAGTTTTTTTCTAATTCTGTGAAGAAATTCAATGGTAGCTTGATGGGGATAGCATTGAGTCTGTAAATTACTTTGGGCAGTATGGCCATTTTCACAATATTAATTCTTCCTATCCATGAGCGTGACATGTTTTTCCATTTGTTTGTGTCCTCTGTTATTTCCTCAAACAGTGGTTTGTAGTTCTCCTTGAAGAGGTCCTTCACATCCCTTGTAAGTTGTATTCCTAGGCATTTTATTCTCTTTGTAGCTATTGTGAATGGGAGTTCACTCATGATTTGGCTCTCTGTTTGTCTAATATATGTGTATAGGAATGCTTGTGATTTTTGCACATTGATTTTGTATCGTGAGACTTCGCTGAAGTTGCTTATCAGCTAAAGAAGATTTTGGGCTGAGACGATGGGGTTTTCTAAATATCCGATTATGTCATCTGCGAACAGAGACAATTTGATTTCCTCTCTTCCTATTTGAATACCTTTATTTCTTTCTCTTGCATGATTGCCCTGGCCAGAACTTCCAATACTATGTTGAATAGGAGTGGTGAGAGAGGGCATCCTTGTCTTATGTCAGTTTTCAAAAGGAATGCTTCCAGCTTTTGTCCATTTACTATGATATTGCCTGTGGGTTTTTCATAAATAGCTCTTATTAGTTTAACATATGTTCCATCAATACCTAACTTATTGAGTGCTTTTAGCATGAAAGTTTGTTAAATTTTATTGAAGGCCTTTTCTGCCTCTTTTGAGATAATCACGTGGTCTTTGCCATTGGATTTGTTTATGTGATGGATTACATTTATTGATTTGCATATGTTGGACCAGCCTTCCATCCCAGGGATAAGCTCACTTGCTCGTGGTCCATATGTTTTTTAAAGTGCTCTTGGATTTGGTTTGCCAGTATTTTATTGAGGATATTTGCTTCAATGTTCATCAAGGATATTTGCCTGGAATTTTATTTTTGTTGTGTCTCTGACAGGTTTTGTTATCAGGATGATGCTGGCCTCATAAAATGAGTTAGGGAGGAGTCCCTCTTGTTATATTATTTGAAATACTTTCAGAAGGAATGGTACCAGCTCCGCTTGTTACCTCGGTTGGAATTTGGCTGTGAATCTGTCTGGTCCTGTACTTTTTTTGGTTTGTAGACTATTAATTACTGCCTCAATTGCCGAACTTGTTATTGGTCTATTCAGGGATTTGGCTTCTTCCTAGTCTACTCATGGGAATTTATCCATTTCTTCTAGATTTTCTAGTTTATTTACATAGAGGTGTTTATACTATTCTCTGATGGTAGTTTATATTCTTGTGAGATCAGCAGTGATATCCCTTTAACATTTTTTATTGTGTCTGTTTGGTTCTTCTTACTTTTATTCTTCTTTGTTAGTCTGGCTAGTGGTCTATCTGTTTTGTTAATCTTTTCAAAAAACGAGTCTGGATTCATTGATTTTTTGAAGGGTTTTTCATGTCTCCATTTCCTTCATTTCTTCTTTGATCTTAGTCATTTCTTGTCTCCTGCTAGCTTTTGAGTTTGTTTGCTCTCGCTTCTCTAGTTCTTTTAGTTGTGATGTTAGGGTGTTGATTTTGGATCTTTCCTGCTTTCTCTTGTGAACATTCAGTGCTATAAGTTAACCTCTAAACAATGCTTTATCTGTCTCCCAGAGATTCTGGTACATTGTGTCTTTTTTCTCATTTGTTTCAAAGAACTTACTTATTTCTGCCTTAATTTCGACATTTACCCAATAGTCATTCCGGGGCAGGTTGTTCAGTTTCCACATAGTTGGGCAGTTTTGAGTGAGTTTCTTAATCCTGAGTTCTAATTTGATGCACTGTGGTCTAAGAGACTGTTTGTTATGATTTCTGTTCTTTTGCATTTGCTGAGGAATGTTTTACTTCCAATTATGTGGTTGATTTTAGAATAAGTGGTATGTGGTCCTGAAAAGAATGTATATTCTGTTGATTTGGGGTGGAGAGTTATGTAGATGTCTATTAGGTCCACTTGGTCCACAGTTGAGTTCAAATACTGAATATTCTTGGAATTTTCTGTCTCATTGATCTGTCTAATATCGACAGTGGGGTGTTAAAGTCTTCCACTATTATTATGTGGGACTCTAAGTCTCTTTGTAGGTCTCTAAGTACTTGCTTCATGAATCTGAATGCTCCTGTATTGGGTGCCCATATATTTAAGATAGTTAGCTCTGCTTGTTGCATTGACCTCTTTACCACTATGTAATGCCCTTCTTTTTCTTTTTTGATCTTTGTTGTTTTAAAATCTGTTTTATTGGAAACTAGGATTGCAACCCTGATTTTTTTTTTCTTTCAATCTGCTTGGTAAGTTTTCCTCCATTCATTTATTTTGAGCCTATGTGTGTCTTTGTCCATGAGATGGATCTCCTGAATATAGCACATATATGGTTCTTGACACTTTATCCAATTTGCCAGTCTGTGCCTTTTAATTGGGGCATATAGCCTATTTACATTTAAATTTCATATTGTTATATGTGAATTTAATCCTGTCATTATGATGCTAGCTGGTTATTTTGCCCATTAGTTGATGCAATTTCCTGAATATGAATGTTGGCCTATCTTGCTAGGTTGGGGAAGTTCTGGATAACATCCTGAAGTATTTTCCAACTTGGTTCCATTCTCCTCATCACTTTCATGTACACGAATCACACATACGTTTGGTCTTTTTACATAGTCCCATATTTCTTGGAGGCTTTGTTAGTTCTTTTCATTCTTTTTTCTCCAATCTTGTCTTCACACTATTTCATTAAGTTGATCTTCAATCTCTGATATCCTTTCTTCTGCTTGATTGATTCAGGTATTGATACTTGTGTATGCTGTATGAAGTTCTCTTCCTGTGTTTTCCAGCTCCATCAGGTCATTTATGTCCTTCTTTCAACTGATTAATCTAGTTAGCAATTCCTCTAACCTTTTACCAAGGTTCTTTGCTTCTTTGCATTGGGTTAGAACATGTTCTTGTATTTCAGAGGAGTTTGTTTCTACCCACCTTCTGAACTCTACTTCTGTCAATGCATCAAATTATTCTCCATCCAGTTTTGTTCCCTCATTGGTGAGGAGTTGTGATACTTTGGAGGAGAGGAGGAATTCTGGTTTTTGGAATTTTCAGCCTTCTTGCACTGTTTTTCCCTCATCTTATTGGATTTATTTAACTTTGGTCTTAGTTACTGGTGACCTTTGAATGGAGTTTATATGTGGTTGTTCTTTTTGTTGATGTCGATGCTATTGCTTTCTGTTTGTTAGTTTTCTTTCCAACAGTCAGGCTCTTCTTCTGCAGGTCTGCTGGAGTGTACTGGATGTCCATTTCAGACTCTGTTTGCCTGAGTATCACCAGCCAGCAGAGGCTGCAGAACAGCAAAGATTGTTGCCTGCTCCTTCGTCTGGAAGTTTCCTACCAGAGGGGTAGATGCCAGCCGGAGGTCTCCTTTGTGAGGTATCTGTCAAACCCTGCTGGGAGATGTCTCCCTGTCAGGGGGCACAGGGGTCAGGCACCCACTTGAAGAGGCAGTCTGTCCCTTAGTGGAGCTTAAGCAGTGTGCTGAGAGATCCACTGCTCTCTTCAGAGTTGGCAAGCAGAAACATTTAAGTCTGCTGAAGCTGCGCCCACAGCTGCCCCTTCCCCTAGGTGCTCTGTCCAAGGGAGATGGGAGTTTTATCTATAAGCCTCTGATGGGCTGCTGCCTTTCTTTCAGAGATGACCTGCCCAGAGAAGAGGAATCTAGAGAGTCAGTCTAGCTACAGGGACTTTCAGGCAGGGCAGTGGGATCCGCTGAGACCGAACTTCCTAGAGGCTTTGTTTACACTGAGAAGGGAAAACAGGCTACTCAAGCCTCAGTATGGCGGACTCCCCTCCCCCCATTAAGCTTGAGCATCCCAGGTCAACTTCAGACTACTGTGCTGCCAGTGACAATTTCAAGCCAGTGGATCTTAGCTTGCTGGTCTCCTTGGGGGTGGGATCTGCTAAGCAAGACCACTTGGCTCCCTGGCTTCAGCCCCCTTTCCAGGAGAGCAGGAGAGTGAATGGTTCTGTCTCACTGGTGTATTCCAGGCACCACTGGGATACATAAAACAACAACAACAACAACAACAACAACAACAACAAACTTCTGCAGCTAGCTCAGTGTTTGCCCAAATGGCTGTCCAGTTTTGTGCTTGAAATCCAGGATCCTTGTGGTGTAGGCACTCAAGGGAATCTCCTGGTCTGTGGGTTGTGAAGACCATGGGAAAAGCATGGTATCCGGGCTGCATAGCTCTGTCCCTCATGGCACAGTGTGTCATGGTTTCATTTGGCTAGGGGAGGGAGTTCCCTGACCCCTGTGCTTCCTGGGTAAGGCAATGACCCACTCTGCTTCTGCTCACTTTCAATGTGCTGCACCCACTGTCTAACAAGTTCCAATGAGATAAACCAGGTACCTCAGTTGGAAATGCAGAAATCACCTGCCTTCTGCATTGGTCTTTCTTGCTGCTGCAAATTGGAGATATTGCTATTTGGCCATCTTGCCCAAGAATCCTCAGAGTTTGATGTTTTACAGGAAAAGTGCATATGGCCTTGCTGTCTTATATGCATTAGATTTAGTATTTCCACCAACCTGAATTGATAGTTGTTTTTGTTTGTTGTTTTAACCAGATGCTCAGAATAGTTTAATGACCCACCCAACACCAAAAAAAATGGGGGTGGGTGTGTCATGATATGAGGTCCTGACATTTTAATTCTAGAGCTTTCTTCTACACCTCTGAGAACAAAAAAGTAGGTTTCATCATGTAGAGGCAGAAATCCTCCCATGCTGGATATATTTTGGGCTAGAGAAAAATTTTAGGTGGTAAAATGCGTCCATGTTATTGATATCTAATAGATGGAGACGACAAGATACCAATGATGTGGGATTTCTCATTCACATGCAGAGAAAATCTTTCTATACCAGTTTTATACACATGGAGTCACACAACCAGGGAGATAGGTACAGGCTTAGCCATTGCCCATTACATGTGGACAGTACTGGCCTTATAAATACCAAGAGTATATTCACCAAATTCCAGGTACACAGATATTGATCAGGCCATGAGCTGCCAATATTATTTAGACAGCTGCTACGTTATACTTGAGACAGTCTTGCATCTTGAAACCTCAAAAGAAGGGCTCCTTCATATTTATTCAGGATACTGTGCACACTTAGCTATGATTTTCAATCTAATCATCACTAATCTTAAATACCTTGGAATACAGAAAAAGTCATCCAAACCTATGTTTTAGTGTTAAATAATCTAAATTTCACCTTATTATTCAGGTTAATATCACCTGATACAGAGATTCTGTTCTTACCGATAGAGAAGCCAAAAACAGGCTATCCTTCACAGATCCATTCCTCTGTTTCTATTCCAATAACACTCATTTCTAGAAATTCATGAAGAAACCACACATTATCATTGTAAATTATCATCAGGGGATATACAAAATCATCACTTGTTTCAAAGATCTGTTCAGCTTTAAAATTTGTCCTAAAACATCAATGTTTATTTAACACTAAAAATAATTAAATTTAGATGACATCAATGGGTTAGGTGAATTCAAATTAAAGTTAGGTAAGCATTTGGCAGTATCCATAAATAGACAAACCTAAAGGGCTTTTATGAGGTTGTGCACCTCTTTAACACCTAGAAAATACACAAAAGCCCAAGGTTGCATTAATACACTCCAAATTAAAGGATTTTTTTATCTTTATATAAAGTGATGACTGTGTCTACATCAGGAGGTAATTTTCACAGTTCAGCAATTTTTACTTGAACTTTATTTTAGAGAAAGATCATGAATAAGAATGATCAACTGGAAGCCAAGTGTTTGGGAGTCAACTGCATGTAATCCACCAATATTGGATGAAAACCAGCATTACTTGCCTGGAAACCCATTAAAACATTGAACCAAGCACACAAAACAGACAAATTTATCTTCTGTAAATTATGGTTTCTCATGGGTTGACATGCTCAATATAAATGGCAGTATTAATTTCTTTAGCTTTGTATTTAATAGATAATTATCCTTTAAATAAATTAATCGACATAAATATTGCTGTAATAAATCTGTATCCACACTGTAATGTTCTTATCAGGTTAAATGAGCTTGAGAGAATCTCATCATTAAAAAATCACAATATTACTGTCTAGACCAGTGTTAAACAAAGAGCTCCTTGTGATGATGGAAATGTTCCATATTAATAAGGTGAAGGATCAAAACCATCAGTCACACAAGGATATTGATACCTTAAAAAGTGGCTGATACATCTGAGAATGAATTTTAAATTTTGCTTAATTTTTTTAAATCCTAATTTTAGCTTAAATAGCCATATTGGCTAAGGGCTACTCAACTGGACAGAACAAAATCTCTTTACCAGGTACCAAGAACCTCAATAGTAAGATAAAATGTAAATTATTTAACACTAAAAATAATTAAATTTAGAAGACTTTTTTTATATCAAGATACCAAAAGTCAGTGATGGTTAGATTATGACTCATTGGCCTGGGCACACTGCCCATGCCCATAATCCCAGCACTTTGGGAGGCTGAGGTGGATGGATCATCTTAAGCCAGGAGTTCAAGACCAGCCTGGCCAACATGTTGAAACATCATCTCTACTAAAAATACAAAATTTACTCAAATGTGGTAGCACATGCCTGTAGTCCTAGGGAAGTCTGAGACAGGATAATCCCTTGAACCCAGGAGGTGGAGGTTTCAGTGAGCTGAGATTGTGCCACTGCTCTCCAGCCTGGATGACAGTGAGATTTCATCTCAAAAAAAAAAAAAAAAGAAAAAAAAAAAGATTATGAATTATAGCTTAGTTTGCATATTATCCCACATGAATATGAGGGAGCCCTTTTACTGGGGGTTCAGGAAGCCAGATTTTCCCAGGTATAATCCAGTAGCTGTTCATGAAAACATTTATCATTGATACAAAAAATGTCAAGAATTTTGGGGTGTTAGTTCTCATGATACACCCAATTATTTGCTGTTTTTCAAGAGTTTAAATTTGTGGTAGGCTAAAGAACATCTCCTCCTCCCAGTATCCATGTTTTAATTCCCTGAACCTTTGATTATGCTATGTTTTATGGCTTTTATAAGCTAAATCATGTGTCCTCCAAATTTACTTGCTGGAGTCCTAACCCCTGGAACCTCAGAATATGATTGTATTTGGATAGGTCCTTGACAGAGGAATTTAAAATGAGGATCAAAATGAGAATTTAAAATTTTAAATGAGGTTACTAGAGTGGGCCTTAATCCAGTAGGATTAAGGAGAGTGGATTAGGCAACAGACACACACAGAGGAGATTATGTGAAGACACAAGGAGTAGATGGTGTCTACAAGCCAAGGAGAGAGGCCTTCAGAAGAACCAGCCCAGCCCACACCTTGATCTTGGACTTCCAGCCTCCAGGACTGTGGGAGAATAAACATCTGTTGCATAGGTCACCCCATCTGTGGTACTTTGTTATGGTAGCCAATGCAAATTCATACCATGACCAAAGGCTCTTTGTAGACATCTATACCATGGCCGTTAAAATAAGAAGATTATCCTGAATTATCTGGGTGAGCTCAATCTAATCACATGAGCCTTCAAAGGCAGAGAAGCATTCCTGGCTGTGTTCAGAGAAATGCAGCAGAAGAGGAGGCAGGAACAATTTGAAGCATGAGAAAAAGTAGGTCAGCTGTAGCTAAACCCAGTGCAGAGAACCCTGTTGAGCCACCTGCCACCTAGATAACTCCCTCTCCTTCTTTATAAGAAGCAGTGAAACATTCCAAGACTGAAGTGCAGTACTGTTGTCATGGCTCACTGTAGGCTAGATCTCCTGAGCTTAAGAGATCTTCCCACCTCAGCCTCCCAAGTACAAGTAGCTAGGACCATAGTCACATACCACCATGCCTGGCCTTTCTTTTTGTTTCTTTTTCTTTTCCTTATGTATGTATTTATTTATTTTTTTTGTAGAGGCAAGTTCTCACTATGTTGCCCAGGCTGACTTCTTATTTATAATACTGACAGATAACACATGAGATTCACTTCAAGCTGCTTAGTGTATGGTCACTGGTTATATCTGCAATAGAAAATAAACAGACAGCTAGATCATTGTTACTATTAAGTAATAATAATTCCTGGCACCATCCATGCCAGTTAATTTATGGAGCATTTAAAATAACTATTTTGAAGGCAAACTACTGAAAGCACTGAGATTCTCTGTCTTACTGCTAAAATCAATGAGGCTGCCTTTTCATACTTTAGGCACTTAGGAAGTTGACCAAATGCCAAGATGCAAAGCATAGACAAAGGTATTTTAAATGATTTTGTGCAAATTGCAAATTACTTTTCTGGGTAAGATATTACTTTTGACAAAGACTCAACTCAAAGCAACCAAGGATGATTGCAGAGAGTTTTCAAAACCTCATTTACCCACACAACCTTAATGGTAGAGTGTGTGATAAATCTAAGTTCTCAAAGGACCAAGAATCCAGTGGCAATCTTTTGTTACTAACATTTTCCATGGAAGTTATAGTATTAGTTATGGCAAATTAGCTTCAACTCTGCAGACATTTTTTTTTTCTCCCTGAGGTTGATTTGCTGCTTTCTCAGGCATTCTTCTTCTGGCTAGCTATCCTTAGCAAATTAACATACCATAAATATTTAAATTTAGTTGTTTTTCTGCTTTTGTTATCCACACAAAAAAAACATTTAGCTCTAAAGAAATCCTCTAAACTCTTGAGTTCACTATGTAACCACTAAAACTGTGCATAATAATTATGTGCACTTTTCACTAGCAACGTTCAACATCACAACTGATCAACAACCTGCTGTTTAATCATAATGCACTTTTTTCTGCAAATATTGATTTAGTGCTGACTGTATCTCAGGTACCTTTGAGAGGCTGTACAGAATACAGATGAGGGAGTTAGCATCTACAGTTAGAGATAGCCAGGCAAAAACTGCAATGCGTGATGCAGGGAATAGAAGAGGGCAGCTCCTTTTATGGAAACATTGAGGCAGATGCAGCAAACGTGGCCAGAGAGGACCAGCAAAGGTTTCCTGGAAGAGGAAACACATGCCTTCTCTTGGAGAATGAGTTGGACAACTTCAAAAACATTCCAAGGGAAAAAAAAAATATCTCCAGTAGACAGAATATTGAAAGAAAATACTAGGATGTGTAGACCAAAAACAAAAAACAGCTGAGGCAGATCTGGATCCATGAGAGGTTTATTTTGTCTGGTTTGAGGACACACCCTGCAAAAAACATATCACAGGAACATCTTGACCTGTACTTATTCTAAAGGGGTTTACAGAACTTCAGTATTTAAAGGTGAAAAGGAAAACATAGGGGAAGGGGGAAAGAAAAGAAAGATGGGCAAGCAATGAGACAAGTGGGTTGCATTCTTGTGAGGCTTTGGTTAGCGCTCAGTGAATCTACATTTTACAGTTGAAAAGGGGGTAGGGGAAAAGACAATCATCCATTCATCCCACACTCAGTAAATCTACACTTAATATAGGATAAACATGCAGAAAGAGGGAATAGAAGAAAAAGTCTGTGCCACATTTATCTTGGGATGGGTGCACGAATGATTTCTAGTCTTGTCCTTCTCCTGTACCTGGGAAAATAAGCCAGTAATTGACATTTCTAGGAAGAGATTCAACAGAGTTTGGTTTTAGGGATACGTCATACTGGGGATATGTATCCTGAAAAATTTGGGGGCTCACAAGGAATTTACCTGTTTGCAATTTGTGAGAGAGGCCATCTGAGGAGATCATGACTTTCTGTCATTGTGGGAAACTGGCTTATGGATGAGACTATGACACAGGGATATGAAATTACAGCTATCAATTTAGGAACAAAAGAAAAGCAGTTTTTGCATGACTCAGCTTCCAAGCTTCATTTTTCCCTTTGGTATGCTAAGTTTGGGGTCTCGAGATTATATTGTCTTTCACAGAGGTAAACACATAGTATGACATGAGGTTCAATAGCACTAAAGAACAGTACAGCAGAGCACAAGTGTAGGCACAGCTACTTTCTCACCCATTTGCTACATTTACCTGCTACTTCAAAAGAGAGGTATCTGCATTTCTTCCTCTGCTCTGAATCACAAGAATAATCTGAATCTGAGGATCACATGCTTTAACACCTGGCATTGATTTAACCCCACCTTGCCTCTGGCTTCTCCTATCATTCCATTGTTGGTTTGATTTTGGCTCTAGATATTTCCGTATACATGGGGTTGGCTGTTATTCATCTTGGTAGTTCACCTCAAAAGACATCCTCCCAAGTGTCCTTTCCCCGGGTTATTCACTCAAACATGACTCGAATCTGCTGTGAAGTGACCTTGCAGATGGAGTTAAGGTAACTCATTGGTGGGCCATAAACTAGAATGTCCTGGAGTATGCAGATACCCCAGTGTCATCACATGAGCCCTTAAAAAATGATGGGGCCATACAAGAGATGTGTGGAAGAGGTAGGCAGAGGAAGAATGAGGCAGAAAGCTTCTGAGCATGAGCAGGACTTGACCTATAGTTGCTGGCTTAAAAGGGAGCCATAAACCAGAAAACAACAAGGACCCCCTGGAAGCTTGTCAATAAACAAGTTGTTCTACGACTGCCTTCTCCCAAACCACCTGCATGATTTTGGAAACAATTCCCTGGTCAAGCTCCCAGGAAGGAAGAGAGCACTGCCTCCAATTTTATTTTCTTCTTGTGACTCAAAGGAGAGAACCAACTGAGCCATACTATGCTAGGAGGTCCAATCCACAGAAACCATGAGCTCATAAGTGGGTATTGTTTTAAGATGCCAAATTTATATTGATTTGTTACTTTCACATAGAAAAAGGAAATTTCATCTTCCAGGAATCCCTGGCAACATAAAATAAAAGTGATTACAAATAGTAGCTGAACACTGGGGGAAACACCATGCAAAACCAATGTTTTGATGTTTGATCTCTTTTTGTACCATGAGGAATGTCATAAGAATTACACCTCACTGAACACTCTACTAGACATGTACCTACACTATTCCATCACAACTCCACCAAAATAATGTCAGCCTTACCACTTACTCAGCTCTGAGATAGCATTCTATGTTTAGCAATATATTGACAGGTATGGATGGAGTGTATCCCCTGTGCACCAAGAAAGAGGATGCAGATCATAAAAGTAAACCATCAAGGTCATGACCATGGGGCTTTCCCATACAATGGGATATAAATTTACCTTTACAGAAGGTCAATTTAAAAGACAACCAAATAACGAATGGGCATGAAGCTTTAGTTTAGCAATACGAACAACTTGTAGAGATCTGCTATGCCACATTGTACCTAGAGTCAACAAAATTGTATTGCACACATACCAATTTGTTAAGTTAACTTTGTTAGGTTAAAAAATCTTAAGTTATCTAGGCTTTGTGAATCACATCCAAAAGCTCAGCATTTTGCAAGCCTGAGCCAGGGTGATCACTTAAACCCAGGAGTTCAAGATCAGACTGGGCAACCTAGAGAGATTTTGTCTCTAAGAAAGGTTAAAAAATGAAAATTAGCCAGGCTTCTGGTGGGAGTCTGTACTCCCAGCTACTCAGGAGGTTGAAATGGGAGGATCACTTGAGCTTGGAAGGTAAAGGCTGCAGTGAACTGTGAATGCCACTGCAATCTAGCCTGGGCAACAGAACAAGACCATGTCAAAAAAAAAAAAAGTTGAATGGTAATGCCTAGGTTTTCTTCTAGGGTTTTTATGGCTTTAGGTCTAACGTTTAAGTCTTTAATCCATCTTGAATTAATTTTTGTATAAGGTGTAAGAAAGGGATTTAGTTGCAGCTTTCTACATATGACTAGCCAGTTTTCCCAGCACCATTTATTAAATAGGGAATCCTTTCCCCATTGCTTGTTTTTCTCAGGTTTGTCAACGATCAGATAGTTGTAGATATGTGGTACTGTTTCTGAGGGCTCTGTTCTGTTACATTGATCTATATGTCTGTTTTGGTACAAGTACCATGCTGTTTTGGTTACTGTAGCCTTGTAGTATAGTTTGAAGTCAGGCAGCATGATGCCTCCAGCTTTATTCTTTTGGCTTAGGATTGACTTGGCAATGTGGGCTGTTTTTTGGTTCCATATGAACTTTAAAGTAGTTTTTTCCAATTCTGTGAAGAAAGTCATTGGTAGCTTTATGGGGATGGCATTGAATCTATAAATTACCTTGGGCAGTATGGCCATTTTCGCGATATTGATTCTTCCTACCCATGAGCATGGAATGTTCTTCCATTTGTTTGTATCCTCTTTTATTTCCTTGAGCAGTGGTTTGTAGCTCTCCTTGAAGAGGTCCTTCACACCCCTTGTAAGTTAAATTCCTAAGTATTTTATTCTCTTTGAAGCAATTGTGAATGGGAGTTCACTCATGATTTGGCTCTCTGTTTGTCTGTTATTGGTGTATAAGAATGCTTGTGATTTTTGCACATTGATTTTGTATCCTGAGACTTTGCTGAAGTTGCTTATCAGCTTAAGGAGATTTTGGGCTGAGACAAGGGGTTTTCTAGATATATAATCATGTCATCTGCAAATAGGGACAATTTGACTTCCTCTTTTCCTAATTGAATGCCCTTTATTTCCTTCTCCTGCCTAATTGCCCTGGCCAGAACTTCCAACACTATGTTGAATAGGAGTGGTGAGAGAGGTCATCCCTGTCTTGTGTCAGTTTTCAAAGGGAATGCTTCCAGTTTTTGCCCATTCAGTATGATATTGGCTGTGGCTTTGTCATAGATAGCTCTTATTATTTTGAGGTACTTCCCATCAATACCTAATTTATTGAGAGTTTTTAGCATGAAGGGTAGTTGAATTTTGTCAAAGGCCTTTTCTGCATCTATTGAGATAATCATGTGGTTTTTGTCTTTGGTTCTGTTTATATGCTGGATTACATTTATTGATTTGTGTATATTGAACCTGTCTTGCATCCCAGGGATGAAGCCCACTTGATCATGGTGGATAAGCTCTTTGATGTGCTGCTGGACTCAGTTTGCCAGTATTTTATTCAGGATTTTTGCATCAATGTTCATCAAGGGTATTGGTCTAAAATTATCTTTTTTGGTTGTGTCTCTGCCAGGCTTTGGTATCAGGATGATGCTGGCCTCATAAAATGAGTTAGGGAGGATTCCTTCTTTTTCTATTGATTGGAATAGATTCAGAAGGAATAGGCATGGACAATGACTTCATAAAAACACCAAAAGCAATGACAACAAAAGCCAAAATTGACAAATGGAATCTAATTAAACTAAAGAGCTCCTGTACAGCAAAAGAAACTACCATCAGAGTGAACAGGCAACCTACAAAATGGGAGAAAATTTTCACAACCTACTCATCTGACAAATGGCTAACATCCAGAATCTACAATGAACTCAAACAAATTTACAAGAAAAAAACAAACAGCTCCATCAAAAACTGGGTGAAGGACATGAACAGACACTTCTGAAAAGAAGACATTTATGCAGTCAAAAGACACATGAAAAAATGCTCATCATGACTGGCCGTCAGAGAAATACAAATCAAAACCACAATGAGATACCATCTCACACCAGTTAGAATGGCAATCATTAAAATGTCAGGAAAGAACAGGTGCTGTAGAGGATGTGGAGAAATAGGAACACTTTTACACTGTTGGTGGGACTGTAAGCTAGTTCAACCAATGTGAAAGTCAGTGTGGTGATTCCTCAGGGATCTAGAACTAGAAACACCATTTGACCCAGCCATCCCATTACTGGGTATATACCCAAAGGACTATAAATCATGCTTCTAGAAAGACACATGAACATGTATGTTTATTGCAGCACTATTCACAATAGCAAAGACTTGGAACCAACCCAAATATCCAACAATAATAGACTGGATTAAGAAAATGTGGCACATATACACCACGGAATACTATGCAGCCATAAAAAATGATAAGTTAATGTCCTTTGTAGGGACATGGATGAAATTGGAAATCATCATTCTCAGTAAACTATTGCAAGGAGAAAAAACCAAGCACCACATGTTCTCACTCATAGGTGGGAATTGAACAGTGAGAACGCATGGACACAGGAAGGGGAACATCACACTCTGGGGACTGTTGTGGGGTGGGGGAAGGGGGGAGGGATAGCATTAGGAGATATACCTAATGCTAAATGACGAGTTAATGGGTGCAGCACACCAGAATGGCAAATGTATACATATGTAACTAACCTGCACATTGTGCACATGTACCCTAAAACTTAAAGTATAGTAAGAAAAAAAAAAGTTGAAAATGTTTGTTAGGTGAAAATTTTATGTTATGTTAAATTTTTGTTATATTTCTTTATGTGAAAGTTTGCTTATGTGAATTTAACTTCCAAACAGAAATGGAAACAATTTCACTAAGAGGGAAAATAGTATGAAACTGATGAAAAGCTCTCGATAATTAAAGATATTGTAAACCAGCTAGTAGGGATGCTAGGGCTGAAAATATAACTGTAGTAGGATTGGAAAGGTCCCTGGAGGATGAAAAACAGGAAACTGAGGAGTGTCTTTCAACTAACAAGTGATTAGTCAAACCCATGGTTTAAAATAATTACTTGGTGTGGTCCTAAAATGTAAGAGGTAGGGTATGGGGTAGAAATGAGAGCAAGACCATTGTGGAGGATACTGTATTACCCTAGAAACGAAACTAAAGGAAGACAACTGGGTTAATGGACATGAGATTTAAACGCAGAAAAAACTTGTATGAGTGAAAATTTGCATTGAAAATATATAGTAGTTAGGAACATAAATGGAAAGAAATTTAAACTCACTCATCATTCTTAGAAAGAGGATCAGGGTCGAGCACTGTGGCTCATGCCTGTAATCCCGGCACTTTGGAAGGCCGAGGTGGGCACATCACGAGGTCAGGAGATCGAGACTGACACCATCCTAACATGGTGAAACCCCATCTCTACTAAAAATACAAAAAATTAGCTGGGTATGGTGGCGGGCGCCTGTAGTCCCAGCTACTTGGGAGGCTGAGGCAGGAGAATGGCATGAACCCAGGAGGTGGAGCTTGCAGTGAGGTGAGATTGCACCACTGCACTCCACCCTGGGCAACAGAGTGAGACTCTGTCTCAAAAAAAAAAAGAAAAAAAAAAAAAGGAAAGAAAAAGTATTGGAAGTGACCTGGCCATTCCTAGTGACAGAGTACGGTTAGAACCTGGGTCCTGCTGACCTCAACTCCTTCCTCTACAACAAGAAAGACTGACTGAATGTGGTGGAAAAGGGAAGGCTTGGTGCTGAAGAAAGAAAATTACAAACGGTTGATTATCCATATATGGCCTTCTTTAAGATCAAGGAAAGAATGAGAATTTGTATTGTGTTTGGTTTTGAATCTACTAAAATCATGTTGTATTTCAAGTTATCTGCAGGGGGATGGCACAATTTCAAGATTTTTGAAACATGCTGACCACGAGAGAAATTTGGTATTGACAGAGACAGGAGGCAGGGAAATTCTGGGCAGAAGAGTGGGGTCTGCTGTGATGTCCCCACCCCGAAGCCTAAAACCACCCAAAGTGAGAACCTGCATTCCTGTTTTCACATTTGAATGTTGCCCTTTCTAAAACCACCCATGGCCTGTCCCATCCCCATCCTGTGGCCACATAACCCCAGGCTCCACTGGTAGAGAGAGAAGAAGAGTAGAAGCAGCTGAACATTACAGCCTACTGTTGGACATTAGGGAGGAGCAGCTTAACTTGAGAAGGATGGCTTGATGGTGCAGCGTTTGAAGATTACCTTCCAACTCTGTTCCCTTTCTCAGCTCCCTTTCCCACTAAGAGCCACTTTCATCTGCAATAAAATCTCCCACACCCCATACTTATCATCTCCAATGTGTTCGTGCAACCTCATTCCTCCTGGATGCCAGAGAAGAATTCAGATGCCACAAGTATGGTTGCAAAAGATTGTCATACTCATCCTCTACTGAACTATTCATATTTAAGCCATCAATAAGATAGGAAAGCTAAAGGAACACCACTGTAACACTCCTTCTCAGGCTTCAGGGGTGGTGGGCACCCCCTTAGATCTGCTGCAAAGCCAGCACGATGTTCCTTCCTACTGGCACCCAAAGGCATACCCAAAAGCACTCCACCTTCTGCACCTGCTCACCTGTGTGCTCCCTCCCAGGAGTGGTTGAAAGCAGTGGGTTCCAGTGGGTGGAGTTTGCCCATGCCAGCACCCATGCACTCCAGTTCCCACCCACAAAGGGGTCCGGGAAAATTTCCTGCTTCAATATGGTGTGTGTGTGTGTGTGTGTGTGTGTGAGAGAGAGAGATAGGTAATCATTGGTGGTGAAATTAAGTGTGATTGGTGAGTCCATTCTAAGTAAGAATATTCAATTTCCTATAGCAAAATTTTACTGCTAAAATCAAGAAAAGCCCAATTACCTACAGCAAAAAAAAAAAAAAAAAAAATTCAACAAGATTTTCTGTTATCATATACTTCATGGTTACAGGATACTTTCCTTAGACATGAAATTTTTTAAATTGCAGTTAAGAGTTAAAGATCTAGGAGACACTTTTCTTTCTTTCCTTTTTTTTCTTTCTTTCCCTTCCTTCTTTCCCTTCTTTCTTTTCCTTCCTTCCTTCCTTCTTTCCCTCCTTCCCTGTTTCTTTACTTCTTTCTCTTTCTTTCTTCTTTCTCTTTCTTTCTTTCTTTCTTTCTTTCTTTCTCTTTCTTTGTTTCTTTCTTTCATTGAACAGAAGAAAGAATTAGATACTAATAGATAAGCATATCTTGCACAACTTAAATTTTAAAAGGAAATTCAGCCCCCACCTCACCAGTTTCTCTAGAAGACTTCCTTGTTCCTTGTGTTCTTGTGGTGCTAGATATATATATATATATATATATTTGAAAAAATATATATTTTTGAAACAGGATCTTACTCTGTCACCTAGGCTGGCACAATCAGGGGTCACTGCAGCTTCAATCTCCTGGACTCAATCAATCTTCCCACCTCAGGCTCCAGAGTATCTGAGACTACAGGTGCATGCCACCATGTCACACTAATTTTTGTATTTTTTTGAAGAGATGGGGTGTTGCTATGTTGCTCAGTCTGGTGTCCATCTCCTGGGCTCAAGTGATATGCAAACCTTGGCCTCCCAAAGTGCTGGGATTATAGGCATGAGCCACATGCCTGGCCAAGAGAACATACTGTATTTTTTTAACATCCTTTACTCACCTCGATTAAAAGAAGATTCTTCTGTAAAAGATGCTACTTTCTCAAGATACAAGACTTTTTCCTTCCTAAGGCATATTTACCAAATATTATAATTGCTTTAAAATATGTAAGAAAAGGCTGACTTAAAATTTTAGTTCATTATTTCCAGTGTTTATATTTCTGTGCTTTAGGTCTAACTAAGAGAGCCTCAGATTCTCCACTGCAAATTAAATGATATTTGAAATGTTTATGGCATTTTTAAATTGTTTAAAGATACTTATGTTTTATATTCCAATTTGACTTCAAATGCCTTTACCTGAATAGTAATGAGTTAATTCAATTTTTTTGTTCCAGATAACATGTGCTATCTGACACACAGCCTCCTGGGTTTCTGCCTATAATTTATTTATTTTCACTGAATTACTATGTATTAGTCATCTATTGCTCTTTTTTTAAGAAACAGGGTTTTACTCTGTCACTCAGGGTGGAGCTTGGTGGCACAATCATAGCTCACTGCAGCGTCAGTCTCCTGAGCTGAAGCAATTCTCTCACCTTTGTCGTCTAAGTAGCTGGGACTACAGGCATGTGCCACCATGCCTAGCCATTTTTAAAAAAAAATTTTACAGAGATGCAGTTCCACTCTGTTGCCAAGACTGATCTTGGACTCCTCAACAATCTTCTTGCCTTGGCTTCTCAAAGTGCTGGGATTACAAGCATGAGCCACCACACCCAGGAATCTATTGCTACATAACCTAATTATCCCCAAATTCAGCGGCTTAGAACAACAGCATTAATTATCTCACAGTTTCTGTAGTTCAGAAATCCAGGCACAGCTTAGCTGGGTCTTCTGGTTCAAAATCTCTTAGAAGTATCAGCCAGCTCCATGGTCATCTCAAATCTCCACTGGAAATCTTTCAGACTCACATAATGGGTGGTTGGAAGGACACATTTTCTTGCAGGATAGAGGACTGAGAGCCTCAAGTTCTCCCTGGTGTTAGCTGGAGATTGTCCTTATTACTTGCTAGTTTGTGTAGTGCTACATGGCAGCTGGCTTCACCAGAATGACTAAGTGAGAGGGCAAGAAAGGATACAGTGGTGAGATAGAAGGCATGGCACTTGCTATTTTATAATTTAACCTCAGAATAGGTGTCCTATCCCACACTTCTATTCAGTAGAAACCAGTCTAGCCGACACTCAATACACAATGGCATGAAGATCAGGAGGTGTGGATCATTGAGTGTCACTTCCAAAGTTGGCTATGACACTCCACTCTTGCAAGCAATCTGTGGCTCTACTAAGATTTGACTTGGGGAGGTTAGAGAGGTAGACAATCACAGAGAAGGCACATTAACAACTTCTAAGCCAGCTTTACATAATGCAATATTCCCAGCTAACAAATCTTCATGTGTACCCCCTAAATCTAAAATACAATTTTAAAAGAAAACCTTCTCATGACTCATATTTAAGAAAACAAGTCCTTAATTTACCCAAACCCCAAGGATTTCCTAGCTTCATGTCCTCAAATATTTCTCTATTCTCATCTCTTTCCGTCATTTCTCAACACCAGGATTGATCGGCAAGTTCTCAAAAATATTGTTTTCTTACACATATAATTAACTTTCCATAGCTCCTGCTAAAATTTTGCACCTGAAAATTTTCTTGGAGTTTGGAGCCAGCCAGGTCTTCTCTTTCCCAATCTCCACCCTTAACAGGTGGTTTTGACATTAAAGGATACATTATTTCTCACTCTTACATCCATTTCTTGTCTTCTTAACACATAATTGACAACATATGTGTGTATATATGTGCATATATATACACACACATGCAAACAGATTGAAAAATGAATTCAAAAAAACTAGGTCAGCCCACTAGAAGCAGGTACATTTTAAAGACAAGAAAACAAATTGAGTTACTGCAAGTTAAAGGGTCAATGAATCAATTAGAACAGTGTTCTTCCAACTTATTCCCAAGAATTCTTGATTTAGTGAGTTATTTCAAGTGTCCTGAAAGCATTTGATATAGTTATATGAAAACAAAAGTTGAAGTAAGAATGAACCCACCATAAAATATCTTCTAAATGATAAATTTGTTAAAGAAACTGTATTGTTTTTACTGACTGACTTTATTAAGAAACAGTTATAAATGTTAACTAAAAAAACAATGTCTTCATGAAATACTGTATTTGCTATTTTATATGTTGATCATATGCAAATGGATTCATTTTTGTGGCTGGTGAAGAACCAAGAGAGACACTCAATCTTGGAGTTATGTGTCTTTCCCTGAGTAGCAATGCTCCTGGTTCTTGTGTATACAGTTATCCAAAACAACAAACTGGAATAATGTTGAGCCCTGCTTGGGGCGTTAGTTAGAGTAGGCATTACCCTTTGTGCCCATAGAGCAGTGGGCATTTACGCCACACCATAAACATCTTTTATAAGCCTTGCAGGTGTATGTCTTGCAGGTGTTAGCACAAAAAGTCTTTGGCTGAAAAAAGAAATCAGGAACTAAGGAATGTCACCCATTCCAATGCCCAGGGTTCTGCCTGGCAGAACATTGTCTCAAAGTCTGCCTTCAACAATATTTTTCATAGAGTAACAACTTTATTAAAGTAAAATTCATAAATCCTATAATTCACCCCAGAAATGTATAATATCATGGTTTTCAGAATATTCATATTCTGTGTAATCATCACTACAATCAATTTTAGAACATTTTTATCCATCCCTTGGTCATCCCTCCCTAAGTTCCTCTATCCATCCCCACAACACTAGGCAACTACTAATCTAATTCTGTGACTATATAGATTTGTCTATAGTAGACATTTCATGAATGAAATCACACAATATTTTTCCTTTTTTACAATGGGATTTCCCTTACCACACCATCATCAGGGTCTGTCTATATTGTAGCTTGTATTTACTTCTTCATTCCTTTTCATGGCCAAATAATATACCATTGTATGTATATAGCAATTTTGTTTATCCATTTATAAGTCAATGAACATCTATCTGGGCTGTTTGCCGTCTTCACAGGGCATTTTTGTACAGGACAAATTTCTCCTTCTGATGTGAACCAGCCATTCCTTGTTTCACTGTCATCGTCCCAATAGGCAATACCCAAGTGAACTCAGAAGGGTGTGAGGGATGAAGGGCTTGCATGCTACAGAGTATGAGGTCAGATTTCCATTGGTCATCTTTTCATAACTGGTGCATGTGTTCTTACTAAATAAAGGTAACATCACATGGGAACAACTGAACTCTTTGGAGATGGGCAGTTAAAACAGAATCAGGGCTAGGCGCCATGGCTCACTCCTGTAATCTCAACACTTTGGGAAGCGGAGGCGGGAGGATCACCAGGTCAGGAGATTGAAACCATCTCCTGCCTAACAGGGTGAAACTCCGTCTCTACTAAAAATACAAAAAATGAGCTGGGCGTGGTGGCAGGCTCCTGTAGTCCGAGCTACTCGGGAGGCTGAGGCAGGAGAATGGTGTGAACCCGGGAGGCAGAGCTTGCAGTGAGCCGTGGTTGTGCCACTGCATTCCAGCCGGGGCGACAGAGCGAGACTCCGTCTCAAAAAAAAAAAAAAAAAAACAAAAGCAAAAACAAACAAACAAACAAACGAAAACGAATCAGACTCGGAGGGAAGAACACGGAGAATGTGGCTTACATGAATCAGGGTCTAGGTGAAAAACAAATTACAGAAAAGGAAAGGTAATAAAATATGCTGCTACTATTTCATAGATATTGGTGGCCATCAGGCAAAAGTGGAATGATGATTTTACAAGAAGAAAATAAACTTGAAGTCAGAAAAAATGTGGCCAAATTTGTCCTTCTTCTCCTAGTAAAAAAAAAAAAAAAAAAAAAAGTTAATTGATAAGATTCCTGTGACTCAAACATAGAAGTATGAAGGACGATTATAGGAAAAAATAATCCTTGAGAAGCAACTCATTAAATAATACAAACAATATAGTATTACCTAAAGGGTGACCTTTTCTGCAGGATTCTTACTTGTTTAGCCTGCCAAATCTCAAAATGTTTTCCTTATATTGGTTTTCTGTTGAACACGCCATCATCTGTCCAAACTTATCCACTGAAAATTGCACATTTATTCCACATATAATGAATTAATATTTGCCATTTATTCCACATATAATGAATTACTGTTTGCTCTTATTTAATTTCATTCCAATTCATGAGCTTCCCACATTTTAGCAACTTCTAAGAAATCACTTGACACTTTAATTTCTGTATACATGAGTGCTTATGTACATACAAATATAATCTACATAAATGCATGCTGTATTTCTTAATGCAGCACTTTTAAACGAATGGACCCAAACTATGCATCCAAGTGTTATTTGTGAATGTTGTGTCTCAACTATTTTTGAAGTTCCTGAGGAGGAATAACTTCTTTTGTTCTACAGGATTGTAGGATGACTGTAGTTAATGATAATATACAATATCATTTCAAATAGCTGGATCAAGAATATTGAACATTTCCAACACAATGAAATGATAAATATTTGGGAAGCTGATTATGTTAATGATGTTGATCTTATCACTATATATTACATTTATGGAAACATCACTATGGACTTCATAAATTTGTCAATTAGAAAAATCAAATGAAAAAATAAAAAGAAAACATGACATACCAAAAACCACCCACCTTCTTGCTTCAAGAATACCTGAATTTTAACAATGACAGTACTTCCCTGTTTGCTGGTGTTTGTTATGTCAGGTTCCTGTATCACATTTGTAAGTCCCATCATTTGTGTTGACCTTCACTAATGCATAGCACCTTCACATGTGTTGTGTTAGCTCATGAACAGGCACATAAGAAAACTTAGGCAGGGAGATTTGCTTACCTGCTCCCTGTCCCATGAACATGAATCTCTGAGCTACAACTGAGCCCACAGTGTTTGTCAAATTTTCCAACTCTCTTTCTATTCGCTTCCTACTGCGTCATGCTGCCATTTTGATAACTCACCATATTCACCGGGGTTGGCTTTGAATCATTTGGTTATTTCCCAGAATGAAAGCCACTGTTGGAGACTAGAAAAAAAAATCATTATTGAGGATTAAAAAAAAATCAGTTGCTATGTCTGAAAACAATGAGAATTGTATTATAATATATAGACAATATGGTGCAACAAAATCGTAGGGTATAGCTAGGCAGGGAAGCGGTACTATAGGAAGTACTCATAAGTTTCCATTATTCCATAGCTCTTTGAGAGTGGATTTGCATTTGATCCCCTTTCCTTGTTTTTATTTTGAAAAGGGTCAAATCTACAGAAAAGTTGAAATAATAATTCAATAAATACTTCTATACCTTTCATTAAGATTTACTAATTATTATTTTACCATTTTCTCACATTTGCTTTCTCTCTCTACTATTTTTGCTTATGCAGTCTGTATCTGATATTATATATGCATCAACAAGTACATATATAATTCACATGCAAATAATACAGAACATATAAATATAATACATACATATATATAGTCACAACTTTCTGAATTACTTGAAGTTGATGACACTTTACTGATGCTTTAGTATGTATCTCCTAAGAACAGAGACATAAGTCTATGTAACTGTACTATAAATATTACACTGAAGATATTTAAGATTCATACAATGGTATTATCTATTGTAACATTCTATATTCAAAAGTGTCTGTTGTCACAAAAATCTCTCTTCTGTATATTTAAATTCAGGTATCAATTAATGATCATGCTTGGCATTTATTGCAATAGGCTTTTGTTTTTGATTAAAAAAAAAAAACTCTTTTAATCTAGAATTGGCCCTCCAAGTTTCTGGTTCATCGTCTCACAGTATTGACATTTTTAACACAGGCTAGTTGTTTCATAAAATACTGGATTCGTATTCTTTTCATTATTTGCCTTATTGCGATTTGTATTCTATTCAGTATTTGCCTTATTGCTTCCTCATGATTACATTCAGGTGAAGCTCTTTGGTAAGACCACAACTTAGGTATCTAGAGCAAATCATATGTGGAGTCAAATAATGTTCATTTCTGCATTTGTTCTAAAGGATTCTCTTTCATTTAAGATATGTTGTAATACATATGTGTTGGCACATGTGTATATATGTGTGCATACATATGTGTATATATGTATACATGTCTATATATGTGTGTATACACATCTGTACATACATGTTTATTCATGTGTGTACATATATTTTTGTTTATACATGTGCATAATATGTGTACATATATTTATGTTTGTGTATATACATATTTGCATATAAACATGTGTATATGTGTTTATATATGTGTGTGTATACATACCTATGTATGTATATGGCTGATATTGAAAAAAGATGCTGGAGAATTTAGGTTCTGATACAATTACTTTTAAAAATGTTAATGTCATGCATAAAAAAGAAAAGAAAAGAAATACCAGAATAATTTTATTAAATAACACATTGACCGAGTCTAGCTAAAAAATTGACAGACTCTGAAACAGGTTTCAACATTTTCTCATCAAAATCTATAGAGAAAAAAAAGAACATGGATGTAGTTGTTGTAATCTAAAGATACACTCAACTTGTTGCTCAGTATTAGAAATCTCGGGGTCTCCAGGTGACTCTCACTGCCCCAATTTTCTATGATTTCTTTTAAGACCTAAATGTCACCTGGACACATCTCTTAAGAAGTTTCCAAAACTCAAAATGTAAGGCAGAAATGAACTGTACTTTTAGATCAACCTGAAATCCAGGCACCTTTTTTTGAAGATTGCTGTAAGGATTTCATAAAAAATAAACAATAACATGTCACAAATTCATCAAAAACTCAAACATTAGACATGCAAAATCCTGTGGTTCATTCACAATGTTCACATAGTAAAGAAAGGCAGCCTCCAGCCTCAGGAAACCTAACTATGTAGCAGCTAAATAAAGTATTTTTTGCCAACAATCTATATTGCAGCTTTATTACTAAAGTGGCTATGTTAAATTTAAATAATTACAAGGACAAATTCCATATCTTGGTGTTTCCATTTTTGAGGGAAAAATAGAAGTGTTTCATATGCATTTGGTCTAGACATACCCCTAAATGCGTACTAAAAATGCCAAAATTCCTTCAAATTTAAGCTTATAAAAATGTGTATGCAGTGATTTATTCCTTCTAAATACTTATCATTGTGTATTTATTTTCATGACCAATTCTTGACCCAGAGAGTTCACTAAGCATTCATTTAAGTCGCACATTAAAATATCCTCTAGACAGAAGATAGCATTGGCTGAATTATTTTAAAAGAAAATATATTATTTCTAAAGATTTTTCTAGTGTCACAACCCGGAGCATGTAATGATTTAAGTCTTTTTTTTCCTTTATGATTTCCTCCCAATAAAAATATAGAAAGGTTGACCACCACAGGCTCAACTATCCTTATTAAACCTTACCTATTCTTCAGGCTATGATGTCTTCAATTCATTTTTCTGCTTAACTAGATTTTCTAACGTAACTGTGGTACTGGTATTTCTTATTCCTTGTTGGAGGTCACCTTCATTTAAGAATTGAATAGCCAAAGCAGTTTTCAGTACATTTATGTTTTCATAAAGAGCATCATTTTTTTTTAAGTTGCAAGATTAGAATTTGTGTTTGATCTCTAAGCTGTAAGTCTTCATCTTACATCAACTATAACAGGGTGCTGATGGAAGATGAAGTTATCATTCTAAGTTAGAATTGTCCTAAGGCAAAAGCCCATGTTTTGCTCTTGGGAAAATAACTTCTTTTTCTTTCTCTAAGCCTTTAAATTCCAAAATTAGTTTCCACTTTGGAAGTGTTTCAATGAATTCATACTGATTTTTTTTTTTTTAAATTTCAGGCTCCATATGTGTCTCGCTAAGACTTTGTCATCAAATAGTCTACTCCACTATCTGAAATAAAAAGTTTTCATCTGTGGATTCTAAGGTTTAGACTTTACAACATGGCTTTTGTTTTCTTCATGGTATTAATAGGGAATGGTTTTGTACAAAAGTAAAAAAGTGGGTTACTCTACCAACCATGTAAGATTGTTGGCTGGGCATGGTGGCTCATGCCTGTAATCCCAGAACTTTGGGAGGCTGGGGTGGGTGGATCACCTGAGGTCAGGAGTTTGAGACCAGCCTGACCAACATGGTGAAACCCGTCTTTACAAAAAAATGCAAAAATTAGCCTGGCATGGTGGTGCACGCCTGTAATCCCAGCTACTCGGGAGGCTAAGGCAGGAAAATCACCTGAACCCTGGAGGCAGAGGCTGCAGTGAGCTAAGATTATGCCATTGAACTCCAGCCTGGGCAACAAGAGTGAAACTCTGCCTCAGAAAAAAGAAAAGCAAAGCAAAAAAAAAAAAAAAAAAAAAGATTGTTACAGATACAGGCCTGTATCTGTTACAGATACAGATATTTGTAAAGAAACTATTGTGTACGGAATATTGTTCTTGTTCCACCTCTTTAAGGGTATAAATTGCACCTTAAAATGCTATGTAGCTAGAAGGAACTCAATAATTACACATTGTGGCAACAATTGATTTTAAGAATTGATTAAACATCAACCCAGTAAATTATGACTCATCAATTTTCAAATTGCATAAAATGAAATGCCAATCTGCCATCTCCTTTATCATTTGTGATACCCAGGTTCTTATAGAAGAACAGATTACAGCATTTACAATATACAATACAAAATAAAGGAAATTTTGACAATTTCCTTTAAAAAAACTCTTAAATCATTTGAAGCCAAAAATATATCATCTCTCTTCTTCCATAGCCAGACCTCAAGTTACTCAGTAATTCTTACAATGCTTGAGATGATTCCTGTTTCAGTCTCTTCCCTAGATAAACCCTGTATCCACCCACCATTTCCCCATAGTTTACATTTCTCTTTTGGGCAAAGGCTAGTCAGAGATGGGAAGGAATCTTCCTTTTGTGCCAAGGAATTCCTGGGGTTGTAGAGAAACTCTGAGGTTCTCCAGAGTGTGTGCAAATAAATTAATTTGCTTTACCATTGTGGAAATGGCAAGGGAGGCTTGTTTTTTCTCTAGCTGGAGAGAGGCAGTTAATTTCAGCTCATTGAATTGAGTATTGGATCTGGAAGCACAGCTTACCCCACCAGCATTTCTGAACAAATACCTCCTCTACAGAAACAGCAGGTAATTGAGTTGGCACCGATGGGGTATCAAAGCGGCACTGCCAGAGTTCAAGTGTCTACTAAATTTCTTCCAAAGTGGACACTGCATGAATGATCACTTTCCTAGGTATCCTTCTTGGCATTTGGGGCCCTGCTGTTTATGTTAAGGGCAGCCTCCATGATAGCAAACCTGACTGAGAGGAAAGGACAAATGGAAAGGAGAGAGTCTCATTAGCTATCACTCTTGTAAATAGAACGACATCTGCTTCACTATACTCTTTCATTATACTTTTAAATTCAATAAGGGCATTTTACATTGCTTTTCTTTTCTGGGCTCAGTACCTCAGACTGAGACTGCATCTCAAAAGACTAATAATAAGTAAATAAATAAGTTGCTTTTCTTACCAAATGCATCAAATGCATAATATGCTTCACAAACAAATGTAGACTTATTAGTTTATTTATTTATTTATTTGTTTGTTTATTTATTTATTTATTTATTTTTACACAGGGTCTTGCTCTGTTCCCCAAGCTGGAGTGCACTGGCATGATCATATCATAGCTCAACACAGCCTCAACTTTCTGGGCTCAAGCGATCCTCCTGCCTCAGCCTCTCGAGTAGCTGGAACTGCAGGTACTTACCATCATACACAGCTAATTTATGATTTCTTTTTGTAGAGACCAGTTCTCATTATGTTGCCCAGGCTGGTCTCAAACTACTGGACTCAAGTGATCCTGGTGCCTATGCCTCCCAACTTCTGGCATTCCAGGCAAGTGCCACTGTGCCCAACCCTTAATAGTATTTTTGTAGTAGATTTCGAAAGATTTGGTCCATGGATCTCAGTCTCTTTAAATTCCTTCCCTTAATAACAATGGGTCTTTAACTTAAAGTGAATCACTTATTTCCTCTGAGCCTTAGCTTTTCAATTTGTAATGTGGGCATAGTAATATCCATTGTTATTACATACTAGTGTCATAATAAATTGTATTTCTTTAAAATAAAGAATAAAAAGGCCAGTCATAGCGGGTCATGCCTGGAATCCCAGCACTTTATAAGACTGAGACAGACAGATCACCTCAGGGTCAGGAGTTCTAGACAAGACTAGCCAAAATGGCAAAACTCTCTCTACTCTAAATACAAAAAGTTAACCGATGCCTGTAAATCCCAGCTACTTGGGGAGCTGAGGCAGGAGAATCACTTGAACCAGGGAGATGGAAGTTGCAGTGAGCTGCGATTCCAACACTGCACTCCAGCCTGGGTGACAGAGTGAGACTCCATCTTAATAAATAAATAAGTAAATAAATAAGTATTAACATTATAATCAAGCAAAGTCAACTAAAAGATGGCCCATTTGAATTTTAACTTTAAAGGGCTGCCAGGGAAAATATCTTTTTTTCACACTATTGATTTTATCCACAGCCAACAACAACAATAACAACAACAAAAGAACACAAAACCTTTTTATTAGAAAGAAGTTTGACCATGGATATTTGCAGATAGATATACCGTACATGTGCATTTCATGAATAACATCTAGAATCTAGAGCAGTTGTGGTCAAACTGTGGCTCTCCACCTGCTTTTTTGTAAATAAAGTTTTATTGGGACACAGCCAGGTCCAATTGTTTATGCATCATTTATGGCACGTTCATACTACAACAGCATAGTGCAGTAGTTGTGGCAGACACTGTCTCTCTCAGAAAACCAAAAATATTTGCTACCCAGCCCTTTGCAGAGAAAGTTTGCCAACCCTGATCCAGAGTTCAGACATGCTTTTCTTCTTGAGAAGTTTTCCACTTGATGGAAATCATCCAAAAACTTCTGGGTTGTCCAGATAGGAAAAATTAAACACAAAACCAAGCCAGATTATTGTGATTGTTACTTGAAATAGATCTCTCCCAGGTGGAAAAATTATAGAGACCAAAATTCCATGATGCAGATTCAGCCTAGTGCCTAAATAACTGGAGATCTTGAGAGAGAAGGCTCAAATAAAAGTCAGTAAAACCAGTTGGGAAGCTCATTTGTCTGCTTTATCTTTGTTATCATTGTTTCTCTGTATCAGGATGAAAAACATGTGACAACAGCCTAAGCCTAAAGACAAAAGCAGGGAAAGCAAGCAGTGGATAAACACTTCAGATGGTAAATGTATCTCTGATTGAAAATTATCCCCAGGATACATGCAGAAGATGTTTGCTGTCCTATTTACTGAGCAGGGAGTAAAGGATAAAAATGAAGCATATTTCTAGATGCTTTTAATTTCCTTAAAATATATGAAATATTTCTAAATTGACTTCCTCAAGTACACAAAGCCCTCCACAATCTAGGATCCTGGAATCCTTTTTCTCATTTTGCCCAAACTCTTAGATTCTTTGAATCTCCATAATGTTGGATTAGTTTATCACTTTGTGTCTTTGCATGCCTTGGAGTGCCTCACCCCAATTACCATCCTCCCCATTCTCCAACTCTGTTTTGTATCATAGGGATCCTAAGCTATGCAGATACTATTTTCCAAGATTCATGTCACCAGGCTTCCTGCTAGAATGCACCAGCAGGAAATTCGCTGAGGGGTAAAAGGGGAAATCCAGAATATTTCTCACCCCTCTTGTAATGTACCTTCTCTATGCATGGCTCAAAATCCTGCCCTCTTCACCATTGCAGCCTTCAGTGAGCTTATTAACATCAGCTTCTCCTTTTTATGATCCAGTATAGGGTTGGTGTCAGCTTTCCACTCTTACTAGCTTCTGAGTTCCCTCACTCTGTCCACATTGACAGCACATGTGTTACAAGTCCCCTCTATTCAGTTCTCTCTGTGGTACAATCCACTCTATTCAATTCCCTCTTGGTACAATTCCCTCTGTTCCAGGTTGGCTCCTAACTGATATATCAGCTTGCTTTTATGATAGTCATTTGGGTGCATTTATTAATCCTGGTTTCTCTCCTTTACAACCATCTTAAGGATTTAATCTGTAATTGGCCATCTTTGTGTATTCCCCAGTATCTAGAACACAGCTCAGCACATTGTAGCTGTGCAATCATTATTTCTTGAATTAATTTTGGTTGAAATTCTCACTATGGTCCAAACTTGAGGGGATAATATGACTCACTGTCTTACCAGCAGTATTATTTTCTAAAGTGTGAGCTGGTTGAAACAACCAGCATTCTGCAAATGTATGCTGCACTTATTGGATGAAGAAGGAATCACAGCTAAACTGAGAAACCAAGAGTTTGATGGACTGAGAAACCCCATTGGAGATTCATCTCACACAGCCATCAGAAACTGATAAATATTTCTATGTAATATTTCAGTGCACAATTGCTAATGCAAGCATAGGAAGACACTTGTTTTGTTAGATAATCATCTGAGGTACATCTTTCTCTTATATTCCATATTAGGCAACTGATACTAGCTCAGAAAATTTCTTTTATTGAATTACCTATAAATTTGACCTTTTGCTTTGTATTTCATGGCTACATTGAAAAAGTCTCCCAGTCTAGTTAAACAAGACATATTTTCTTTATTTATAAGGAAAAATTGGTACTTGGAGCCATCACAATTTGAGTTTACCCCATTCATTTCTCTGAGCAACACTAATTTTGGGGCTTCTTTAATTGGGCTTATGTGTACAATATTATCACTGCTTTCTTAAAGTATCAGAAGAGGAGATGAGTTAAAGCAGTCCAGTTAAAAAAAACACTGCTTGTAGATAGTAAAGTCTGAATCCTATCTCCACTATCAGCTAGCTCTTTGATCTTCAGGGAAGTTACTCAAGTGTGGTATCTTCATTCTTAGAGGGAGTATGGTGGAAACTATATTAGATAGTGTCCTGGGATTGAAAGGAGATGACACACATGAAAACTTACAGCACAGGATTTCACATATGAGTTCCACAGAGGACACTGGCATATGCTGACCTTACTCTGCATAGAATACAATCATTTCTGGGTAGCCAGACCCACCACCTGCTGAGATCCACCACCAAGAAAGACACATTTTTTTTGCTTCAACTCTTTCTTTTTTTGTCTATGGCAAATGGGGCACATTCCAGAAGGAACTACCCCCGCAAAAATTACTTTCCTCATCCTAAAAAATAAAATTAGATTTTTAACCTGGGTCCTTAATGTAATTAGAGTCCCTGTGATGTGTCTCCTCTGTGTATGTGGGGCATTTTCTTGAAGGAAGAGTAAACTATCCATTAAGTACATTATCAGAGTCCATGCCACCAAAAATTGTAGAACCAATATTGATATTCTTTTTCCTTACTAAATCTAGTTATAGGTAAGCTCCAAAAACCTCAATAATTTTTTGTGAATTTTAGTTACAGGCCATTTTTTTTTGAGACAGAGCCTCACTATGTTGCCAAGACTGGAGTTCAGTGGCATAATCACAGCTCAGTGCAGCTTCCACCTCCCAGTCTCTGGTGATACTACTACCTCAGCCTCTTGGGTATCTGTGACTACAGGCATGTACCACCATACTCAGGTTTGTTTTTTGTTCTTTGTTTTTGTAGATACAGGGTCACACTATGTTACAGTCTGGTCTCAAATTCCTGGGCTCAAGCAATCCACCAATTTCAGTCTCCCAAAATGCTGAAATTGCAGGCATCAGCCACTGTGCCCAGTCTACAGGCCTTTTCACAAACTATGTCACATTTCACCATTTTTATGTTTTGGTTTTTCCTATAGCTGTTTGAAAGAATACATAGAAACAACATCGAGAGACTGCCTTTCATGTTCTTACAGAACTGCATTTCATTCTTAAGGATTCCAAAAAAAATAAATACATAGCAGACATTAACCAGTGATGCTTTCTCTGCACTCGTTAGCAGAGCTATAATCCGATTATCCTACTAGGCTTCGATTCCATTACTTTCTATCATTTATTCTATGTTTCAGATGAACAATACACCTTAAGCTTTGGAGAATAAGCTATAAAATGCCCTGTATCTTTGACCTTCAATATGATCTTCTCCTGGAAACCTTGTTTCCCACAATCTAGTTACTGAACTTGTGCCTTGTCTTGGAGATCTGATCAAAAGTCTTCTCATCCCAATTGACTTTACTAGTCAGAATACAGACTGCTTTTCTCCAAGCTTCCATGAAGTACATGTTGTGTTGTCCTCATGGCCCTTCCTATTTTACCATTAAGTTCCTGAAAATAAGGTCCTCTTCTTTTCATTGTTGAGATACTTTTGTTTCAACTTAGGTAATGAGACTACAAGAATGACCAAACTGGTAGTCACTAATTATTAGAGTGTTAGGTTCAGTCAGTCACAATGTCCTAGGCTTTCTGGGAATGATGACCTCAGGGTGAGGGAAGAGCCTTTCTTCCAAATCAGGTTCAGAGCCTTAAGAATGAAGCCTGAAGCCTGGGGGATTAAGGCTTTACTAAATTTGCATGATTTAGTTCAACCCAGGCTAGACAGCCTTTCTCTCATCTTGAACATTTTCAACTATCAACTCCAATCCCTGGTGCAGAACTTACTGGAGAACCACAATCCAAGTAGTATGGTTCTTTCCCATACTCTTGATAGAAACAGGAGGCAGGGAAATTCTGGGCAGAAAAGGAAAGGTCCCTGGTGAAGGCCCCACCCTCAAACCAAAAAACCTGGAACCATACCTGAAGTGAGAACTTACATCTCTGTTTTCCTGCTCATATGTTGCCTTTTCCGAAAGCACTCAGGGCCCATCCCACCTCCCCATTCTGTGCCCGTAGGAACCCCAGGCTCAGCCGGCAGACAGGAGAAGCAGCTGGATGTCAGAGACTATGGTTGGACATTGGAGAAAAGTGGCTTGATTGCAGAGGGACAGCTTGACAGTGTAGTATCCGAAAGGAGTCTGGCCAGAAACAGCTGGACTTACTTACATTCACACCCCATCCATTTTTCAGCTCCTCTTCACACTGAGAGCCACTTTCAACAGCAATAAAAATTCCCTCACATTTACCACCTTCAATTTGTTAGTGCAATCTGATTCCTCTTGGATGCTGGACAAGAACTTGGGTGCCACAAGTGTTGGTACAAATAACTGTCATACTGACCCTCCACTGAGCTGTTAATGCTTAAGCCATCTGCAGATGGCAAAGCTAAAAAAGGCACTGTACCACTTCCGCTGGGGCTTTAGGAGTCACAGGCACCCTTCCCTAGAGGCTGCTGTGAGGCCATTATGGAGTTTGCTCTTGCTGGCAAGCAAAAGTGCCCATCTTGCTCCTGCACTCCCTCACCTGGCACTCCCACTCCCATGAGGGGTGGAGAAGTGAGTGAGTGGAAATCACCCATGCCAGCGCCCATGCACTCCAGTTCTTGCTCATGAAGGGGTCAGGGAAATATGCTGCCTCATTGTTAGCCCTAAATGACAGTGGCACGGTAGAATTCAGGTACCCCCAAGCAAAACTATTTATATGGGTAAAATGGCCAATGTGAAGAAGAAGTTTCTCAACCACGGGTATCATCCCAAAGACAGGCTCATTGCATGGCAGGCATTTTGCTGCCTGTGATTGTGGCAGGTACACATCTTTACCATCATTAGCCTAGCTTCCTATGCCCATCACTCACCCAGTGAAAGGTGGAGGCAAGGATTGGAAAATTCCAAGATATTGTGAACGTGTGGACAGTGGTCTGTGGTAGCACATTCACCTAGCTCATCTGTATGGCTTGTGGTCCTCAATATTTTTTTCACCTCTAACATCAACAACTGGAGGATAAAGTAGAATTCAATATGATACTGGCAAATGGTTGATTGATCCCAAACATTGATCTTCTCATTGCCAAGGAAAAAAAATCCTTCAATTATGTTGTAATATGAAGCAGCAGAGAGTGAAGTCTGCTTTTAGTAAAACACCTGGCAAATAGGAAATAATGGATCATATGTTGTTGAATGCATTAGGTATATTGCCTGTTTCCTGTACTATAAGTGTTTGCTGAAAACATTTATATCTTCTACAAAGATGTTCAGGACAGTTAATACAGAGACTGTGTCTTATTTACACATTTTGTTTGTTTTCTTTTTAGCCTGTTGGGACTAAGCCAGTAGCAGTTATTTGCTTTTCTTTCCTTTTTTTAAAAAATTTTACTTTATATACTGGGATACATGTGCTGAAAGTACAGGTTTATTACATAGGTATACATGGTTTGCTGCACCTTTCAACACTAGGTTTTAAGTCCTGCATGCATTAGGCATTTCTCCTAATGCTCTCCTTTCCCTTCCCCACAAGCCCCTGACCAGCCTCAGTATGTGATGTTTCCCTCCCTTTGTCCATGTGTTCTCATTCTTTGGCTCCTGCTTATGAGTGAGAATAAGCAGAGTTTGGTTTTCTGCTGTGTTAGTTTGCTGAGAATGATGGTTTTCATCTTCATCCGTGTCCCTGCAAAGGGCATGAACTCATTCTTTTTTATGTTGCATACTATTCCATGATGTATATATGCCACATTTTCTTTATCCAGCCTATCACTGATGAGCATGGGGGTTGATTCCATCTCTTTGATATTGTAAACAGTGCTGTATAAACATAAGTGTGCATGTGTCTTTATAGCAGAATGATTTGTAGTCCTTTCGATATATGCTCAGTAATGGGATTGCTAGGTCAAATGGTATTTCTAGTTTGAGATCCTTGAGGAATCACCACACCATCTTCCACAATGGTTGAACTAATTTACACCCACAACAACAGTGTAAAAGTGTTTCTATTTCTCCGCATCCTTGCCAGCATCTGTTGTTTCCAGACTTTTCAATGATCACCATTATAACTGGTGTGAGATGATACCCCATTGTGGTTTTTATTTGCATTTCTATAATGACCAGTGATGATGAGCTTTTTTTCATAAATTTGATGGCCACATAAATGTCTTCTTTTGAGGAGTGTCTGTTCATATCCTTCACCCACTTTTTGATGGGATGGTTTGCTTGTTTCCTGTAAATTTGTTTAAGTTCTTGTAGATTATGGACCTTAGCCCTTTGTCAGATGGATAGATTGCAAAAATTGTCTTCCATTCTGTAGGTTGCCTGTTCACTCTGATGATAGTTTAATTTGCTGAGCAGGAGCTCTTTAGTTTAATTAGATCACATTTGTAGTTTATGTTGCTGAGCAGAAGCTCTTTAGTTTATTTAGATAATATTTGTCCATTTTGGCTTTTGTTCCAATTGCTTCTGATATTTTAGTCATGAAGCATTTGCCCATGCCTATGTCCTGAATGGTATTGTCTAGGTTTTCTTCTAGGGTTTTTATGTTTTTAGGTTTTACATTTAAGTCTTTAATCCATCTTGAATGAATTTTTATATATGGTGTAAAGCAAGGGTCCAGTTTCTGATTTCTGTGTATGGCTAGCCAGTTACCCAGCACCATTTATTAAATAGGGAATCTTTTCCTTATTGCTTGTTTTTGTCAGTTTGTTGAAGATCAGATGGTTGTAGATGTGTGGTGTTATTTCTGAGGCCTCTGCTGTGTTCTATTGTTATATATATGCATCTGTTTTCATAACAGTATCATGCTGTTTTGGTTACTGTTGCCTTGTAGTATAGTTTGAAGTCTGGTAGCACGATACTTCCAGCTTTGTTCTTTTTGCTGAGGATTGTCTTGGCTATACAGGCTTTTTTTTTTCCATATGAAATTTAAAGTATTTTTTTTTCCAGTTCTGTGAGGAAATTCACTGGTAGCTTGATGGGAATAGCATTGAATCTATACATTACTTTGGAAAGTATGGCCATTTTCATGACATTGATTCTTCCTATCCATAAGCTTGGAATGTTTTTCCATTTGTTTGTATCCTCTCTTCTTTCCCTGATGAGTGGTTTGTAGTTCTCCTTGAAGAGGTAGTTGATCTCCCTTGTAAGTTGTCTTCCTAGGCCTTTTTTTTTTTTTTTTTTTTGTAGCAGTTGTGAATGGGAGTTCACGTATAATTTGGCTCTCTCTTTGTCTACTGTTGGTGTATAGGAATGCTTTTCTGTATCCTAAGAGTTTGCTGAAGTTGCTTATCAGCTTAAGGAGTTTTGGGGCTGAGATCATGAGGTTTTTTAAATATACAATCACGTTATCTGAATATACAATCATGTCATCTGCAAAGAGAGACAATTTGACTACCTCTCTTCCTATTTGAATACTCTTTATTTCTTTCTCTTGACCGATTGTCCCAGCCAGAACTTCATACTGTGTTGAATAGGATTGGTGAGAGAGGGCATCTTCGTCTTGTGCCTATTTTCAAAGGCAATGCTTCCAGCTTTTCCCCATTCAGTATGATATTGGCTATGGGTTTGTCATAAATAGCTCTTGTTATTTTGAGATATGTTCCATCAATACCTAGTTTACTGAGAGTTTTTAGAATGAGGTGGTGTTGAATTATATCGAAGGCCTTTTCTGTGTCTATTAATGTTATCATGTGGTTTTTGTCCTTGGTTCTGTTTATGTGATGGATTACATTTATTGATTTTCATGTGTTGAACCAGCCTTGCATCCCAGGTATGAAGCTGACTTGATCGTGCTGAATAAACTTTTTGATGTGCTGCTGAATTTGGTTTTCCAGTATTTCATTGAGGATTTTTACATTGATGTTTATCAGGGATACTGGCCTGAAATTTTGTTTCTTGTGTGTCTGCCAGGTTTTGGAATCAGGATTATGCTGGCCTCATAAAATGAGTTAGGGAGGATTGCCCCTTTTTTCTATCATTTGTAATAGTTTCATAAGGAATGGTGTCTTCCTTCTGAAATGGTAGTTTCAAAAGGAATTCTACCTCTGGTTGAATTTGGATGTGAGTTCAACTCATCCTGGGCTTTTTTTGGTTGATTGGCTATTAATTACAGCTTTAATTTCAGAACTTGTTATTGCTCTATTCAGGGATTCAACTTCTTCCTGATTTAGTCTTGAGAGGGAGTATATGTCCAGTAATTTATTCATTTCTTCTGGGTTTTCTAGTTTCTTAGCTAACAGGTTTTTATAATATTCTCTGATGGTAGTTTGTATTTCTCTAGGAATAGTGGTGATATTCCCTTTATCATTTACCATTTTTTATTTTGTCTATTTGATTCTTCTCTCTTCTTCTTTTTTAGTCTGGCTAGTGGTCTATCTACTATGTTAATCTTTGAAAACAACTGCTTCTAGATTTATTAATTTTTTGAAGAGTTTTTCTTGTCTCTTCTTCCATTCTGCTCTAATCTTAGTTATTTTTTTTTGTCTTCTGCTAGCTTCTGAATTTGCTTGCCCTTGCTTCTTTGGTTCTATTAATTGTGATGTTATGATATGAATTTTACATATTTACTGCCTTCTAATATGGGCATTTAGTGCTATAAATTTCCCCGTACACACTGCTTTAGCTATGTCCTAGAGATTATGGTACATTTTGAAGAATACCATTATTTATGCCTTTATTTGCTTGTTTACCCAGTAGTCATTCAGGAGCAGGTTCTTCAGTTTCCATGTAGTTGCGTAGTTTTGAGTGAGTTTCTTAATCCTTAGTTCTAATTTGATGGCACTGTGGACTGAGAGACTGTTTATTATGATTTCCATTCTTTTGTATTTGCTGAGGAGTGTTTTATTTCCAGTTATGTGGTTGATTTTAGAATAAGTGTGATGTGACACTGAGAAGAATGTATATTCTCTTGATTTGGGGTGGAGAGTGCTGTAGATATCTATTAGCTTCACTTGGTCTAGAGCTAAGTTCAAGTCCTGAATATTAAAGTCTTCCACTATTATGGCATGGGAGTCTAAGCCTCTTTGTAGGTCACCAAGAAGTTGTTACATGAATCTGAGGGTCCTGTATGGGGTGCATATATATTTAGGATAGTTAGCTATTTTTGTTGCATTGATTCCTTTATCATTTTATAATTCCTTTCTTTTCCTTTTGTGATCTTTGTTAGTTTAATGTCTGTTTTATCAGAGACCAGAAGTGCAAGCCCTGTTTTTTGGGGGAGGCTTGGTAAATATTCCTCCATTCATTTATTTTGAGCCTATGTATGTCTTCGCACATGAGATGGTTCTTCTAAATATAGCACATTGACGGGTCTTGACTCTATTCAATTTTCCAGTCTGTGTTATTTATTTGGGGCACATAGCCCATTTACATTTAAGGATAATATTGTTGTGTGTGAATTTGATCACATTATCATGATGCTAGCTAGTTATTTTGCACATCAGTTGATGCAGTTTCCTCACAGTTGTCATTGATCTTTACATTTTGGTGTGTTTTTGCAGTGGCTAGTACTGCTTTTTCCTTTCCATATTTAATGGTTCCTTCAGGAGCTCGTTTCTGGTAGGCCTGGTGGTGAGAAAATCCCTCAGCATTTCCTTGTCTGTAAAGGAATTTATTTCTCCTTTACTTATGAAACTTAGTTTGGCTGGTTATGACATTCTGGGTTGAAAATTCTTTTCTTTAAGCATGTTGAATATTGGCCCCACTTTTTTTGGCTTGTGGGGTTTCTGCAGAAAGAACTATTGTTAGTCTGATGGGATTCCCTTTGCAGGTAACCTGATCTTTCTTTCTGGCTCCCTTTTACGTTTTATCCTTTGTTTCAAACTTGAAGAATCTGACAAATATTTGTCTTGTGGTTGCTCTTCTCGAAGACTACCTTTCTTATATTCTCTGTATTTCCTGAATTTAAATGTTGTTATATCTTGCTAGGTTGGTGAAGTTCTCCTGGATACTATCCTGAAGTGTTTTCTAATTTGGTTCCATTCTCCTTGTCACTTTCAGGAACCCTCATCAATTGTAGGTTTGGTTTTTTCACATAAGCCCATATTTCTTGGAGACTTTGTTCATTCCTTTCCATTCTTTTTTTCTCCAATATTGTCTTCATGCTTTATTTCATTAAGTTGATCTTCAATCTGTGATATCCTATCTTCTGCTTGATCAATTTGGCTATTGAATCTTGTGTATGCTTCACGAAGTTCTCGTGCTGTGTTTTTCAGTTCCATCAGGTCATTTATGTTCTTTTTTAAAATGGTCATTCTAGTTATCAATTCCTGTAACCTTTTATTAAGGTTCTTAGCTCCCTTACATTGGGTTAGAACATGCTCCTTTAGCTCAGATGAGTTTGTTATTACCCACCTTCTGAAGCCTACTTCTGTCAGTTTGTCAAATTCATTCTCTATTCAGTTTCGTTCCCTTGTTGGAGAGGAGTTGCAATCATTTGGAAGAGAAAAGTCGTCCTGTTTTCTTGGAATTTTCAGCATTTTTCCTATGGTTAATTCTCATTTTCATGGATTTATCTACCTTTGATGTTTGAGGCTGAAAACCTTTGGCTGGGGCTTCTGTTTGGGGGTACTTTTTGTTGAAGTTGACGTTATTGTTTTCTGTTTGTTAGTTTTTCTTCTAATAGTCAGGTTTCTCTTCTGCTGGTCTGCTGCAGTTTGCTGGAGGTCCACTCCAGACCCTGTTTGCCTGAGTATCACCAGCAGTGGCTACAGAACAGCAAAAATTCCTGCCTGCTCCTTCCTCTGGAAGCTTCATCCAAGAGGGGCACCAGCCTGATGCCAGTCGGAGCTCTCCTATATGAGGTGTCTGTCAACCCCTGTTGGGACATCTCACCCAGTCAAGAGACATTAAAGTCAGGGACCCACTTGAAGACTGCTAAGGGCAGTCTGTCCCTTAGCAGAGCCCAAGCACTGTGCTGGGAGAACCCTCCCTGTGATAATATGCTGCTCTCTTCAGAGCAGACAGGCAGGGATGTTTAAGTCTGCTGAAGCTGCACCCACAGTTGCCCTTTCCTCCAGGAACTCTGTCCAAGGGAGATGGGAGTTTTATCTATAAGCCCCTAACTGGAGATGCTGCCTTTCTTTCAGGGATGTCCTGACCAGTGAGGAGGAATACAGAAAGGCAGTCTGGCCACAGCCACTTCGCTGTGCTGTGTTGAATTCTGCCCAGTCCTTAGCTGTCTGTGACAGGAAAACTGCTAACTCAAGCCTCAGTAATTGTGGATGCCCCTCTCCCCATCAAGCTCCATCATCCCAGGTCATATTTAGACTGCAATGCTGGTGGCAAGAATTTCTAGCCAGTGGTTCTTAGCTTGCTGGGCTCCATGGGAGTAGGACCCACTGAGTGAGACCACTTGGCTCCCTGGCTTCAGCCCCCTTTCAAGTGAATGGTTCTGTCTCACTGGAGTTCCCGGTGCCACTGGGGTATGAACAAAAAAAAACTCCTTTAGCTAGCTTGGTGTGTGCCCAAACAGCCAGCCAGTTTTGTGCTTGAAATCCAGGTCCCTGTTGATATAGGCACATGAGGGAATCTCCTGGTCTGACTATTCCAAAACCTTGGGAAAAGTGTAGTATCTCAGCCAGATAGCACAGTCCCTCAAGGCTTCTCTTGGCTGGGAAAGGGAGGCCCCACACTGCTTGCACTTTCTGGGTGAGGTGATGCCCCAGCCTGCTTCTGCTCACTTTCCATGAGCTACACCCATTGCCTAACCAGTCCCAATGAGATGAACAGGGTACTTCAGTTGGAAATACAGAAATCACCCGCCTTCTGCATTGGTCTTGCTGGAAGACACAGACAAGAGCTGTTCCTATTCTGCCATCTTGCCCAGAAAATACTATTTACATGTTTCTTAGCAGGGCACTTTACATACATAATAACTCATTAAGAATTTGCAAACAGATAGCTTATTTCTATTTCTTAATTTTAAAACATTTTTTAAAGACAAGGTGTCACTCTGTCACCCAAGCTGGAGTGCAATGGTGTAATGACAGCTCACTGCAGCCTCAGACTCCACGGCTCAAGGGATCCTCTTTCCTCAACTTCCTGAGTAGCTAGGAATAGAGGTGTAGGCCACCATGTCTGGCTATTTTATTTAATTATTATTATTTTTTGTAGACATAAGGTCTTGTTAAAAAAGATTGCTTGAGCCCTGGAGTTTAAGAATAGCCTGGGCAACTAGCCTGTTGGGCTCAAGGAGTCTTCCTGCCTTGACCTCCCCAAATGCTAGAATTACAGGTGTGAGTCACTGCACCTGGCCCCAGGCAGCCTATTTCTAGATATCACCCACCATCCATTTCAGAATGGGTGATGACTCTGTTCTGTCCTTCTTTTGGTGCAGCCTAAGCCACCATGTTTATCATTCCTGAGTTCCATCATTCATGCTCAGGTATTTGAAAATATAATAACTGTTGGAAAGAAAACAGAAACAGAACTGAGAGGTTGCATTTCACATACTTACAAAACTACTTGCATCTAATTCTTAAGGATTCCTCCCAAAAAAAGACATAGAAAGTATATTGTATTCCACTACTTTACTATTTTTTCTCTAGCCTACATCTATAGGACTACAGCAAGTATAGTAAAAAAAAAAGGTGGAATAAAATGTCTGTTACAGATTGCCTTTTCTCCATAGCACAGAATTATGTAATAGAATCCAAAAGCACAACATTTCTCATCTTGAGGAGTGCAAATAATAAATTCTGATAAGCTTTACGATCTTACTTCTAGTAAAAGAATCCCTGCCAAATGTGCTACACAAAAAGTTATATGAGCTTCCAGTACTCAAAAGAAATGCATTCAAACATTAAATTTGCAGAGTACCCTGGCAGGATTTATCTTAACTGCATTGTCCACAAATGATCAAAAGTACTTGAGCAAACAATTCCTGTATGAAAGATATTATACTACTAAAACCTAATGAAACTACATGCAACTTTTTCTTCCTTCCTTCCTTCCTTATTTTCTCTTGTTTTCTTTTTTCTTTTTCTTTTTTTTTTTTTTTTTTTTGACAGAGTCTCACTCTGTCACCCAGGCTGGAGTGCAGTGATGCAATCTTGGCTCACTGCAACCTCCGGCACCTCGGTTCAAGCTATTCTTCTGCCTTGACCTCCCAAGGAGCTGGGACTATAGGTGTGTGACACCATGCCTGGCTAATTTTTTGTGTATTTGGTAAAGATAGGGTTTCACCATGTTAGTCAGAGTGGTCACCATATCCTGACCTAGTGATTCACCCACCTCGGCTTCCCAAGTGCTGGGATTACAGACATGAGCCACCGCACCTGGCCTATATAAAACATTTTCTACTGCCTCGTTGCACTCTGGAAACCTGTAATAAACCTGAAAATAGATAATTTCTGATTTCTTGGAAGCAATGAATTGATTGTGTGTCGAGAATCACACACATGTCTGGTTCCACATGCTTTGAGATAGTTATGGAGACTTAGGCAGTTCACTTTAATTACTGAGTCTCATTTTCTTCCTTTGTAATAAGAGCCTGCAAGGACTAGAGTTGTGCTTCTGATGGAAAATAAAATGAGTCATGGAAGTGACGATAGCATTGTAAAAGTTGAGTGATTTCTTCAGTCACATGCTCTCTTTTAAATCTTTTAAAGTGGAGACTATTCCACTCTGCTATTGTACAAAAGCAGCCATAGGTACGGTGTTCCAATAAAACTTTATTTACAAAACATATGGTCAGTTGGAGAATCATGGACAATAATTTATCAAAACCCTTCTAAAGGATGTAAATTGCTCAGTCATACCTTACTTGGGTTGCTGAATAAGGTTTTGAACACATACTAGGTATGTGTTCTTGTTCACTACACTATGTCCACTGTGAAAACCAATTTATTTTAAAAAATTAAAGAAAATGACTACCTTTCGTCTTCTGATATCTTGAAACTTATAGAGATAACCATTAATAATGCTTTGGTATAACTGTCTTTAGTCTTGGTTCAGTAGACTTTGGTGCATGGTTAAGATTGTGTTAGTGGTAGATTCCTGTGTAGTCTCTGATTCACTTAACACATGTTGGCCAAGTGCAGTGGCTCGTGCCTGTAATCCTAGCACTTTGGGAGGCTGAGGTGGGTGGATCACCTGAGGTCAGGAGTTTGAAACGAGCCTGACCAACATGAAGAAACCCTGTCTCTACTAAAAAAAAAATGATACAAAATTAGCCGGGTGTGGTGGCACATACCTGTAATTCCAGCTATTAGGAAGGCTGAGGCAGAAGAATGACTTGAACCTGGGAGGCGGAGGTTGGGGTGAGCCGAGATCGAGTCGTTGCACTCCAGCCTGGGCAACAAGAGTGAAACTCCATCTCAAAAAAATATATAAAAGTCATAACCACTTTTCTTTATCATTAAAATCCTTAGTGGACATCATATTGATGTGGCAATTTTGCATCCCCTAGAGAACACAGATGAGTTATCTTGCCTCAAGATAGGACTAAGTTTGAAGTGCAAGTTGAAATACATCTCCAGGTGGGACCATATCCACTCTAGCTCTCCAGCCCCCGAACCCCAGCCTGCTGTCCTGCCCTTCTCCTGAGTGGTCTCCTTCAGAAAATCATGTCCATTGGTGGTTTACTGGATAAACAAAATGTGATGCATATACACAATAGAAAATTACACAGCCATAAAAAAAATGAAATCAAGTATTTAACTGCAACATGGATGAAGCTGGAAGCCAGTGTCCTGAGTCTAGTAACTCAGAAACAGAAACTCAAATACTATATGTTCTCCCTTATAAGAGGGAGCTAAACAATGGGCACACATGGACATCAGAAAGGAGATAACAAACACTGGAGACTCCAAAATGGAAAAGTGAGGGTCATGAGGGTTGAAAAATTACCTATTGAGTATAATGTTCACTATTTGCATAATGAGTATTCTATAAGCTGAATCCCCACCAGCATGCAACATACCCATATAAAAAACAAGCAGATGTAACCCATAAATCTAAAAAATAAGTATTATTGTTACGATAAAATCTGTTTCATAGGATTCCCTTGAAAATTAAATAAAATAATTCAGGTGAGGTGTTTGGCATTATTTCTAGCACATACAAAGGCTTCACTAATAATAAATATTATTATTATTACTAAAAACTAATGCACAAGAATCCTTCTCCAGGCTCTTCTAGAAAACTTGACCTAAGACACTCTGGGTATATACATTTTTAAAATTTGATTTGGGTCTTGGTTTTATGATCCTATTTTTACAAAATATTAGTTCTAAAATTCTTATTTTTAATTCTCATCATTTCATAGAATTTGAAAGCAAGCTAGAGAGAAAAATCATTATCATATCCTAAGAAAGATCTAACAAGTTGCCGTAAAAGCTTATTGGCATAATCTCTAGCTTTTGGTTTGAGAAAAATGTGTTCACTGAGACAGATAATGGCTCTGTCTCCTGTGTATTCAACATCATCTGACAGTACATTAGTGAACTGCAGGCTTTATTTTTGGAAAAAAAGCAAACTCAAAAGAGTAAAATAAATATAATAGCCAGAGACCAACTTAATTTAAAATTACCCCATGGGAGAAACATAAAAGTGAAATGGTTAATTCTCAACCTTCAGTACAGGATACAAAGAATGTTAGAATCATGTGAAGCAAGAAAAACCACATTTTTTTTTCCACAGTTAAAAAAAAAAAAAAAGTCTACATACTGTATCCCAGACAGAATGCAATCTTCTTTTTTCTTTCTTCCTTTCTCTTTCTTCCTTTCTCTTTCTTTCTTTTTCTTTCTTTCTTTCTTTCTTTCTTTCTTTCTTTCTTTCTTTCTTTTTCTTTCTTTCTTTTCTCTCTCTCTCTTTCTTTCTTTTCTTTTTCTTTCCCTCCCTCCCTCCCTCTCTCTCTCTCTCTCTCTCTTTCTTTCCTTTCCTTCTTTCTTTTTGATGGAGTATTGTTCTGTTGCCCAGGTAGGAGTGCAGTGCCACGATCTCCACTCACTGCAAGCTCCACCTCCTGGGTTCACTCCATTCTCCTGCCTCAGCCTCTGGAGTAGCTGGGACTACAGGCACCCACCACCACGCCTGGCTAATTTCTTTTGTATTTTTAGTAGAGATGGGGTTTCACCGTGTTAGCCAGGATGGTCTCAATCTCGTGACCTTGTGATCTGCCCACCTCTGCCTCCCAAAGTGCTGGGGTTATAGGCGTGAGCCACCGCGCCTGGCCACAATCTACTTTCAGAATGAATTCATTGTTCCCCACTCCAAATATTAACTTTTCTTTTTTTATTTTTTTATTTGAGCCAGCATCTGACTCTATTGCTCAGGCTAGAGTGCAATGGCATAATCTCAGCTCACTGCAACCTCTGCCTCCTGGGTTCAAGGTATGCTTGTGCCTCAGCCTCCCCAGTTGCTGTGATTACAGGTGCATGCCACCACCCCTGGCTAATTTTTGTATCTTTAGTAGAGACTGAGTTTTGTCATGTTGCCCAGGCTGTCTCAACTCCTGACCTTGAGTGATCGGCCCCCCTTAACCTCCCAAAGTGCTGGGATTACAGGCATGAGCCACTGCGCCTGGCCAAAATATAATATTTTTAAAGGTATGATTTCCCTGGCTCTTACCAAGTTAACTATGCTAACCAGGTTTTTGTTGTTTGTTTATTTTAATGTCTTCAGATAGATATTTATTTATCCAACTAACTTTGATACATAAATACATTTTGCACTAACCTTTTAAACAAAATGAAGGAATCAGTGAGATGATATTTTTCTTACAGAATTTTTAACTCATCTGAAAACATACCTGAGCCTCACAGAAGGTCTATTCAATGGGGTGGGGGTCATTGTAACATCCATCCACATTAATGTTGTATTAGTCCATTTTCACACTGCTGATGAAGACATACTCAAGCCATGGCAGTTTATAAAAGAAAGAGGTTTAACGGAATTTCAGTTCCACGTGGCTGGGGAGGCCTCACAATCATGGCAGAAGTCAGAAGGCATGTCTTACATCACAGCAGGCAAGAGAGAGTGTACCAGCAGGGGAAATGCTGGATGCTTTTAAAACCATCATATCTCATTAGAACTCACTCACTATCAGGAGGACAGTATGGGGGAACCAGTCCCATAATTCAATTATCTCCACCTGGCCCCACCCTTGACATTTGGTGATTATTAAAAGTCAAGGTGAGATTTGGTTGGGGCACAGAGCCAAACCATATCAGATGTGTTATTGGTAGGGTTCATTTGAGGGCTGCATTTCTTAAGAAGTTCCTTTGGCTACTAGTCCCCAAAATGTCAACATACCTTGCAGAAATTCACAGAAAAGTTGACCTTAGATATATCTATGTTGGTAACTTTTGTTTTTGCTTGGTTTTCTTTTGTTGTGACAATATTTTCTCTCATTCGGCATAACCCTAATTTCAACCCAGCCTACTGTCAGTAGCTTCAAAACTAAATAAATCCATGTCTCTCCATGGGAGCAATTTTGCTGTCAAGATGACATTTAGCAGAGTTTAAAGATAATTTTTGGTGGTTGGAGCCTTGGAATGTGGTGAATTCTACTGGAATCTAGTGGATAGAAGCTAGAGAGGCTGATAAGTATTTTGTGATCAACAAGACTGTGCCTTCTCTTCCCAAGAATCACCTACAGCCATTGTCACTGGTACTAGAGTTCAGTAATCCTAGTTTAAAGCATTTGAGGTGTCTGTTTGCAAGTTAGTATTTTCTGTAAATTAGTCCCAGTCATCAGTTGTTACTCATTAACTGTGTTGCAGGAAATATAGAATCAGTGTTTTAAACCATTTATTCTTGGCATTTGGGGCACAAGACCGACAAACGGTTAGAACCCTAGGAACAGGCATAGAAATTGATGGACAGCATCTTCATGAATATCCTCTGCCCCTCTACTGAGTTTCCATCACACACTTTTAGTCTCCTGAGGAAATACCCACCTCAGAAACACTAAACACACTGTCCTTAATGAATGTGGTCTAGAAACTAAAACCAACAAGAACGATGCTCTCTCGAATCTTGTTTATTTGGGTGTTCATGTAGAAGAGTTTAGAACACTAAGAACATGTGTTGAAAGATCAAAAGCAGGTTACAGCCTGGAAACTAGCCAACCCCTGATGCCCTAGTGTGGAATCCTGCATGGCTCACAGACAAAACTGGGTTTTTGGATGCTTTTAAATGGGAAATCATTTTTCTAACCAAGAAAAGAGAAAAAAGTACAAAGTAGAGAATAATGGGGGTACTACCTAAGACACAGTTCCTTTGGAGCAAAGCTTTGCTTCAGGTTGAACTTTTGTATATATTACAGACCCTGACTTATCTGGTAAGTGAAGTAACTTTCCATCAGCCCCCTTCTTTGTTAATTTAGTTCCAGTTCCACCTGTTTCCCTTTAATACTGTTTCCCTCCTTTGGATGTGATCACCTTAATATTGAATAGAGGTTATAGACTTGACTTTTTGGTTGCATTAATAAAAATCTCCATGCAAATTAGTGTAAAATTCTATTATGCATGAGCTTCCACCCAGGGTTTCTTTTTTTTCTTTCTTTCTTTCTTTCTTTTTTTTTTTTTTTGAGACGGAGTCTCGCTCTGTTGCCCAGGCTGGAGTGCAGTGGCACAATCTCGGCTCACTGCAAGCTCCGCCTCCCGGGTTCACGCAATTCTCCTGCCTCAGCCTCCCGAGTAGCTGGGACTACAGGCGCCCACCACCACGCACAGCTAATTTTTTGTATTTTTAGTAGAGACGGGGTTCCACTACGTTAGCCAGCATGGTCTCGATCTCCTGACCTCGTGATCCGTCCGCCTCGGCCTCCCAAAGTGCTGGGATTACAGGCGTGAGCCACCGCACCTGGCCCACCCAGGATTTCTTAGATCACTTATTTGACGGCCAACTCTGAAACTCATTAGTGTGAAGATCAGCCTTTAAACTCTGGCATCTAAGAAATACAACTATACTTTTTAGACTCTAATCTTCTGGTTAAACTGAAATGGAGAAAATACCATCTCAGTTCATTTTGCAAACCAACCACAGAGCAGTTTTCCCTGAGGTGCTTGCAAACTGCAATGGCTTCTGCAGAGAAGTGGTAGTACCTTCTGGTCTTTAGCTTCAGAGGCAGTGAATCTGGACTTTGACTTTGGTTGAGATAAGGAGATGAGATTTGCTTTGTCCTACTGTGGTTTCCAGTTCCGATCTGTGCCGGATGTCAGAAAATGAGAGGCCATCCACAGCCCTCATCATGTAGGCACACCATGCAGATAAACCCATCTAGGATCATGTCATCTCCCTAGGTTTTCTTTGCCCCAAAAGCAGAGAGCAAGACCAAGTCCTTTTGCTGGTATTGAATGTCCTCTGACTTTCTATTCATTTCCTTCTAATTTTTAATTCCCTGAGGAAATTCCTTCAATGGAAATACCAAGCATATTGTTGTTGATGGTTTTAATCTTCCAGAAATTAAATCCTACAGGACAGGGGCTTCTTTGAATCTGTTACAAGGCTGTTCTCCTAATGCCAGTGTTTCTCTCTGAAAAATAGATGAGAAAAAGAGGCAGGTTAGCGCATCCTTCAAAAATAAAATCTTGGGATAAAAACATGCCATCTCAGGATACTTTCTTTAGCCTTTTGCATCTTTTTCTGTTTGTTTTTTTTTTTTCTTTTTTCTTTTTTTCCCAGATAGAAGCATCTCTCTGAGATAGTGGCTTTTCTGCCTTAATGGTTGTGTTTTGGGAGATATGAACTTTCACTGAACAGTACTATTCTATCTGTGGTGTGGTATTACAAAATAATTCTATTCTTTAATATAATATAACATTTTCCCCCCATTTGACAACAAACATAAATGTTTATCTGAGGCCAAATTTTTCCCTAAAAGAGAAGAGCTGCAACTTTTTCAATCCTGTTTATTTCCATGCATGCCCTGATCTGTTCAAAGAAAGTTTGGTTGAATTTACTCTAACTCATGAATTATCTCTTCTTTGCTTCTGCTTAGCTCTATGTTTAGTAGACAGCTATAAGGCTGTCGGTATTTCGACAATACTTTCATTCTTCTCATTTGTATGATTGCAAGCACCAATGACTTCTTTGCATGAGGAAGCTATACATTTCATGAGACAATGCTGGTGGATGTATACTCCAGATTTGAAACCTAATAACTTTCCCACATGCATACTTCTGTTCTTGCCTACTTCACTTTATGTAATTTTTTCTTTTAACAGATTTTGTACTGGGACACCCAATGCAGGACCTCACAATGATAACTTTCCCGGAGTTACAATATGGATTATGGAAGCTTCTTAGATTTCTCTTTTTTTAAGACTGTTTTATTCCTTTTTTAAAAGTACATATTTAGAGGGTACATGTGCAGTTCTCTTACATAGATACAATGCACAGTAATGAAGTCTGGGCTTTTAGTGTAGCCATCAACTGAATCGAGTACTTTATGTCAATTAAGTAATTTCTCATCCCCTAATACCTTCATAAGCCAACAAAGTCTATTATTCCACTCTTTTTTTCCATGTGTACGTTATTTAGCTCCCAATTGTGAGTGACAATATACAGTATTTAATTTTCCTTTCTGAGTTAGTTTACTTAAGATAATGGCCTCCATTGTATCTATGTTGCTGCAAAAGACTGATTTTATTCTTTTTTATGGCTGTGTAATATTCCACAGTGTATTTAGACCACATTTTCTTTACCCAGTACACCATTGATGGGAAACTGTGTTGATTTTATAGCTTTGCTATTGTGAATAGTGCTGTATATGAATACACGAGTTCAGGTATGATTTTTTTATATAATAATTTCTTTTCCTTTGGATAGGCCTCCAGTAGTGGTGTTGATAAATCAATGGTAGTTCTGTTTTTAGTTCACTGAGAAATCACCACAGTTTTCCACTGAGGTTTTACTAATTTACATTCCCACTAACATTGTATAAACATTTCCTTTTCACCACATCCTCATCAACATCTGCTGTTTTCTGAGTTTTTAATTATAGCCATTCTGACTGGCAAAAATGATATCTCATTGTTGTTTTGACTTGGACCACAGTGGTGATGACTGTTGTCCCTGATAATTTGAGATTATGAGGATTTTTCATAGACTCACTGGCATTTGTATGTCTTCTTTTGAAAAGTGTCTACTCATGCCTTTTGCCCACTTTTTCATGGAGCAATTTTTTTATTTGTTGTTGTTGAGTGGTTTTAGTTGGCTTTATGAACAGGCTTTGTCTATGTGGTTTGACTTTGGTCAATAGTGCCCAGAGTTGCTTTACATTCAACACTATATTTTAGGGGAACTGGCTCCCAAACATTCAACTGGGTGCATCTCCTCCTAACTCTGCACTCAATGACATTATGGTGATCACTTGAAATCAGTCCCAGTTGGAGTATTTACACAACAGTCAACAAACATTGCACATCAAAGCTCTACCCCAACTCCTCTAAACAGGCAGTCACTGAGTATTTACTTGCCCTGTATTGCCTATGTTTCTGACCAAGCAAGAGTGATTAAAAATAAGACTGAAAGTAAAAATAACCTTGTTTGGAAATACAAAAAGATTGAAATGCTGCTGATGACACAAACAGCAGAAATCCTCACTGCCAATGTGTAAAATTAGAAAGATGGAAAAGTGTAATGACATACCAAGTTCCAAAGAGGTTATATCAATCACTACAAAAAAGAGAGAAGAGGTATTCAAGAACACACCCAAGGGAAGCCTTCAAGGCAAAAAAATTTATGTACCACTAATCAGATTTGGTTCAAAAGTATCCTTTAATGACCCAGTTTTCCTGGAGTCTCGAATGTCAACATCATTGCATAGATTTGTATATAAGTAGGGCCATTTCTTTTTCATGCAAGCAAAATCAGTGATTTTGAATTATATTAACAAGGTAGTATATTGTTTGTATGTGTCATGCCTATATTTAATGCATATAGAAGGCTTACACTGAAATGGAAAGATGTGGTATCATCTACTACTAATTCTTCTTTCCAAATTGCTTAATAACAGTTATATTCCCTGTATTCGGTATCTTTCTGCACATTTAAACTGTCAATTAAGCTACAACCAAGTCTGCCTTATTTCTTAAGGTCTGCTTTGTATTCTTTTCTTCACATATATTCTATCCATAAACACTTCCTAAGATTACTCTAATTCTAGCTTATGTCAATGATTTAAAATACTTTACACGTCTGTTATTATTAGGTACATTTTAGGTTTTATACTAAGTCAATATTCAACCAGATATATCTACATTTTGATGAAAATCACTGAACCTAGGGCAAGGACTCCAAGACAAAATTTCATGACTTTTTCCAAACCCATTATCCAAGAAAGTGGGAATGACTGGTGAATTTTAAATAAAATTGAAGTCTCAAGAAGGAGTGTCATGCGGTGATAATTTATAGCATTTTTGAATTTCCATTGTGAAAATACTCCTATCATGTCTGATTCTAGGCTGCAAAATGTCGTTACTGAATATGGAAATGGGAGGAGATGACCTCCGCTGACTTTCATGAACCAGTACAAGCTAGGTTCAGCCTACCATCCTTACAGAAAGGAAAAATAAGAAAAGGTGATAGTCTATCAGATGAGAGAAAATGAAGAGTTAACAAATGTTCTGGATGTGGGAAGGTATATTAGTTTTCTTTTGCTGCTATAAAAATTATTACATACATAGTGACTAAAAGTGAGATAAACGTATTCCCTTATATAATTGGAGGTCAGAAGTCCTAAAATCAAGATGTTGGCATGACTGATTTCTTTTTCTTTTCTTTTCCAATTTTATTTTGGATTTAGAGAACACATGTGCAGGTTTGTAACTAGGATATATTGTATGATGCTGAGGTTTGGCCTTCTAATGATCCCCTTGCTCAGTTAGTGAATATTGTACCCAACAGGAAGTTTTTCAACACTTGCCTCCTATTCCTCCTACCTTTCAAAATCCCAGTGTCTATTGTCCCAATCTTTATGTCCATGTGTATCTGTTGTTTAGGTCCCACTTATAAATGAGAAAATTTGCATTTGTTTATTTTCATACTGCTATAAAGAAATACCTGAGACTGAGTAATTTATAAAGAAAAAGTGGTTTCACGGACCCGCAGTTCCACATTACTGGGAGGCCTCACAATTATGGTGGAAGGTAAAGAAGGAGCAAAGGCATGTCTCACATGGTGGCAGGCAAGAGAGAGTGTGCAGGGGTTCTGGCCTTTATAAAGCCATCGGATCTCGTAAACCTTATTCACTGTCATGAGAATAGCATAAGAAAAAACCCAGCCCCATGATCAATTTACCTCCCACCAGGTCCCTCCCATTATATGTGTGGATTATGAGAGCTACAATTCAGCATGTGATTTGGTTGGAGACACAGCCAAACCATATCAACATGGTATTTGTTTTTCTGTTTCTGAATTAGTTCACTTAGCATAATTGTCTTCAACTGCATCCATGTTGCTTCAAAGGACATAATTTTGTTACTTTTATATGGCTGCCTAGTACTTCATGATGTATATGTACCACATTTTCTTTGTGCAGTTCACCATTGATGGGCACATAGGTTGATTGCATGTCTTTGCTATTTTGAATACTGCTGGGCTGAACATGCAAATGCTTGTGTCTTTTTGGTAGAATGATTTATTTTCCTTTGGGTCTATACCTGGTAATTGATTTGCTGGGTCGAATGGTAGTTCTGATGTAAGTTCTTAAAGAAATCTCTAAACTGCTGGCTGAACTAATTTGCTTTTCCACCAGCAGGCTGATTTCTTATGGAGGCTCTAGGAAGCAGTCAGCTCTTTGCCTTCTCTAGCTTCTAGAAGGTGTTCACATCCCCTAGCTCATGGCCCTGTGTCACCTAGTATCTGTTGTCATTGTTGTTATCTCATCTTTTTTTCTGTATCTGACCCCACTGCATCCCTTTTATAACAACCCACCTGCATAATCCAGGACAATCTCCCCATCTCAATATCCTTAACCTAACCACATCTGCAAAATCTATTTTGCCACACAAGGCCACATATTTGCAGGTTCTGGGCATTAGAACATGAAGACCTTTGGGGGCCATTATTCAGCCTACCCCAGAGGGAATCCTAAAGTAAGACATACTATGTCCTCTTCATCTTTCCTTGGCAAGGAGGAGACAAACTTTGGTTGATAGTATCAACTGTCATTTACAAAGGTTTAGAATCTGCACTCTGATACCCTTCTGACATCCTTTGCAAGTGGCCTCTTTCTCCGGGCTCAGTCATTTGTTTAAGTTAATTATGTTTGTTTGTTTGTTCATTTTTTGTTTTTGGGAGACAGAGTCTCATTCTGTTGCCCATGCTGGAGGAAAGTGGCACGATCTCAGCTCACTGCAACCTCCCCCTTCTGGGTTCAAGGGATTCTTTTGCCTCAGCTACTGAGCTAGGATTACAGGGGCCTGCCACCATGCTCAGCAAATTTTTTGTATTTTAAGTAGAGATCGGGTTTCACCACATTGAACAGGCTCATCTCAAACTCCTGATCTCAGGCAACCCACCCACCTTGTCCTCCCAAAGTGCTAGGATTACAGGTGTGAGCCACCACATCTGGCCAAGTTAATTATGTTTTAAAAAATGGTGTTTAGCAACCAATATCTCAAGATAACTTTCTATGTCAAAAGGCATTTTCTAGATGGGAAACTTAAATTATGACCTGTGTTTCAACCGATTAAAACACTGTCATTGATGAAGTGTGCAAAATAAAATGTCTTTGAAGGTACTCTTTTAAAAGACATGCATTTATGCAAGGTCTGGTTTATTTATGCAAGGTAGAGGTTTAAATGGAAGGGAAGAAAGGGGAAATGTTGTAAACCACTGTTTTGAACCACTTCTAAATTTACTGGATCTAATATATATAATATAAATTTAATTATATATATTTGTATATTATCATAAATCATATATTATATAATTATATAATACTGTATTATAATATATCATATATTATATAATTATATAATACTATATTATAATATATCATATATTGTATAATATATTATTATATTATTGACATAAATAATAAATATATGAATATATTTATTATGTATTTATAAATATATATTTATATTAGATATTTATATTATTAATTTTATAACAATCGACATTTAATAATATAAGTATATATACTAGATCTAGTAAAGTTAGAAGTGCTTTAAAACAATGGTTTTGAAAAGGGTAATTTATATATAAAACATATGTAAACATATATAAAAACATATATAAACATATATATACTTATATACACACACAAATAGTTATATATATGTATATATATACATGCACACACATATATTTAAGTCTTATTGACATAGTGCCATGACAAGTCTACCAAAGTATTAAATAAGCGGCTTCTGTGTTTCAGGCATAATTTTATTTGGGGAAAGAAGACCTTGTTGAACTGGGACCAACCATAATAAAGGAAACAAGCTGGCAATGTTTCCTCATTTCTATGGTCCTGTAGTTCTCTCCATGGCCAGATGTCTTTCTAAGGAATATGTTTTTGGAGAGGGGAGAGTTTGTGTTGAGATTAAGTCTTCTGAATAGAGAAGGGAGGAGTGATGTTGGAATATCACTTCTGCCACTCTAAGATGGAACAATGCTGTAGTGGATGAAAGCATGTCCCAGACACAATATCAAGGAGAAAGGGGACTGTTTTGTATGGAAAGGGAAAAAAAAAACTGCAAGTGATTTTGTAAGAAGGTTTACATCTAATGAATACAGGACAATGTTTACATTATGAGAAAACACAGAAAGGGGGTTAAGAAGGAGATAAGAGATGGATAGGCAATGCTTAAGGGATAGAGTTAGGGATGGGTTAATGAAGGCCCAAGGAGATGCAAGCCATGTCCTGCAACATGTGAGGCACATGTCACCTGCCTAGGCAAAGTCCACAGAAACTTAGCTAAAGAGAGAGCTCAGCTGTTTCCATGTCTTTGCTCTTGTATTAATTTTTTTTTTCTTTTTAAAAGATAGGGTCTAACTCTGTTGTCCATAACTCACTGAGGCCTCGAATACCTGGGCTCAAGGAATCCTCCCACCTCAGCCTCTCAAGTAGGTGGGGCTACTGGTGCACACCCCCAAGGCTGACTAATTTTTTTTAGATATAGTTGTGCAGATGAGGTTCCACTGTGTTGTCCAGGCTGGTCCCCAAATCCTGGGCTCATGAGATTCTCGTGCCTCAGCCTCTCAAACTGCGGAGATTATAGGTGTGAGCCACCGCACCCAGCCTAAGTTTATTGATGTGGACAATTTACAATAGCATATTCCAATAGAAATATGTGCAAATCACATGTGTCATTTTGAATTTTCTAGTAGCGTGCATTAAAACAACATAGATGGGATAGGTGAAATTGACTTGAATAACATATTTTCCTTAACTCAATAGAATTGTCCCTTGAACAACATAGGTCTGAATTGTGTGGGTTCACTTACATATAGAGGTTATTCTTTCTCTGCTACCCTTGAGACAGCAAGGCCAGCCCCTCCTCTTCCTCCTCCTCAGCCTACTCAATGTGGAGTCCAGGAGGATAAAGACCTTTACAGTGATCCACTTCCACTTAATGAATAGCAAATATATTTTCAATTCCTTATGATTTTCTTAACAACATTTTCTTTACTCTAGCTTACTTTATTGTAGGAATACAGTATATAATACATATAACATACCATATATGTGTTAATCTACTATTTATGTTATTGATAAGCCTAATAGTAGGCAATTAGTTGTTAATTTCTGAGTGAGTCCAGAGTTACATGCATATTTTCAATGGCACAGGGGTGGGCCCTCTTAAACCCTATGTTGTTTGAGACTCAATTTTATATCTAAAATATTACTATTTCAGCATAGGTAATCAATATTTTAAAATATCTAGGAAATATTTTGACTATTAATATATTTTGCAATAAGGTGTGTATGTGGTATTTGCAATCTATCTATATTTAGACTTGACCCATTTGAAGAATTCAGTGACCACCTAGTTGACTGGCCACCATATTGAACAGCAGGCCTAGAATAAGCCTGCTCCCATAGCTTGGGAATGTGATGATTTAGTGTCCTTTCTCTCTCAAATAAAAGCCTCAGTCACCCACAGAAAGATGTTGAGGGTATCAGAATGATGTTTCCCACACAATTTTATCTTATCTGCTATTATTATTATTATTATTATTAATTACTACTTGTTTTTCTGAAAACTCTTGGTGGGCGCAAAGTCGGGTCCTCCTTGTATTCATCAACCTGTTTTTTCCCAAGTCTTAGCTTCCTTGCTATGGTGAGATATTCCCAAATTCTCTCTTTCCTACCAGTGTGTTCTCTCACTATTTCCCTTGCTTTAGCTGCTCTTGTGAGCTCTGTCCACTGGGTGAGATGAGACAAACAGGAAAATGACTCACAGTAAACTCGAGAGTGAGAAGTTGTTAAGAGGCATGGGAACTGTCAGGCCTCTGAGCCCAAGCCAAGCCATCGCATCCCCTGTGACTTGCATGTATATGCCCAGGTGGCCTGAAGTAACTGAATAATCACAAAAGAAGTGAAAATGCCCTGCCCTGCCTTAACGGATGACATTCCACCACAAAAGAAGTGAAAATGGCCTGTCCTTGTCTTAAGTTATGACATTATCTTGTGAAGTCCTTTTCCTGGCTCATCCTGGCTCAAAAAGCTCCCCCACTGAGCACCTTGCGATCCTCACTCCTGTCTGCCAGAGAACAAATCCCCTTTGACTGTAATTTTTCCTTTATCTACCAAAATCCTATAAAACAGCCCCACCCTTATCTCCCTTCATGGACTCTCTTTTTGGACTGAGCCTGCCTGCACCCAGGTGATTAAAAGCTTTATTGCTCACACAAAGCCTGTTCGGTGGTCTCTTCACATGGACACAAATGAAACGAACTTCCCAAATAAAATAGGCTGGATTCTCTTTCTCCATCAAAGTGAGAGAGAGCACCAACAAGTGATTCAGAGTATGGGAAGTCAGCCAGAAAAAGGGGTCTCAAAGTGACTTGGCCTTGTCAGGAATTGCCTCTTGGGGGACTGCAGTGTTTGCAGCTGTGAAGCTAGACTCAGGCTCTTGCAAACACACTCAGAGTATGCAACTTGAACCTAATCACAAGCTTTATTTTGCACTGGGAAGCAGGACACAGGTGAAGAAATGGAGAAGGCCCTCCCTCTGAATGGACACAAGAAGGGACTAGGGTACTCTGGGTTATAATTTGGCTGTAGCCAATATTTACTCATTCTTTTCCCCTTCCTCCTCCTCTTCCACATCTTCTCTTTTCTTGCCTAGCTCTTCCTCCTCCTCATGTAATAGATTTAAAAATTATCTCAGTGAAATTGTAATTTGCTTATATAATAATGGTATTATTTTAACATGCATCTCTTCCTTTTTGCAACAGCCATTTGAATTCCTTTTTTCCGTATAAAATAATATATAAAAACAAATGATGGTGACATATATAATAAACAACCACTAATTGGAAGCCCATATTGGAAAAATGAACAAAGAAGAATAACTAGAAAGTCTTTGCAAAATAAAAACAATGAAAAGCATGGTTAAAAGTCATTGAAATAGTATTGTAGCATATTATAAATCCTCAATGATGAATACAACATGGCATTGCTAAATAGACAGAGACTACCCAATGGAACAGATCAAAGGGTTAAGGATAGGTAAAATGTATGTATGAATTCTGGACATGAATAGCTGACATCGCAATCTGTGGGAAAACATCAGTTTCAAGAAACAGAGTGGGACACTTGATTAGCCTATGGAAAAATTTAAATCTGAGGACGCTTAGGTGGCAGGATCATTTGAAACCAGAAGTTCAATACCAACCTGGGCAACAATGCAAGAGCTCACCTCTACAAAAAATAATAATAATTAGCAGATCATGATGGCATATTCCCATGGACATAGCTGCTTGGAAGGCTGATGTGGGAGGAACACTTGACCCCAGGAGTTTGAGGCTACAGTGAGATGTGATCACACCACTCCACTCCAGCCTGAGCAACAGAACAAGACCCCATCTCTTTAAAAAAATGAAAGAAAAAGAAAAATCTAGATCCATGTCCCACAATGTATTCACAAATAAATTCTGAATAGATCAATGATTTGAATATAAACAATGAAGCTATGTTTGTATTAAATATACTAGAAGAAAGGATGGGATAATTTATAATCTTGCAGTGGGAAGGTCTTTCTAACAATGACAGTATAAATAAGTCAAAAAGAAACTACTAATCAAAATTCTACATAAAAAATACCCCATAAATGGAGAATATTAAAGGAAACTTGGAGCTATCCCTTTCCTAGCTTTGTTATTTTATGAGTTCGTAAGAGAAAATGAAGTGCACCTAGACTAGCTACCAAAAATAAAACTAGTATTTCATTCCTCTATGGAAAACTCCAAATGTAAATATGAGCCCTGTGCTGTCCAGAAAGGTAACCAACAGTTTCCTGGGGCCATTTAAATTTAAATTTTCTTCGATTAAATTTGAAACTGCTTACTTGTTGATATGGTTTGGCTGTGTCCCCGCCCAAATCTCTTCCTGAATTGTAGTTCCCATAATCCCCACATGTCACGGGAAAGGCCCAGTGGGATATGTTTGAATCAGGGGATGGTTTTTCTCCTGTTATTCTCATGGTAGTGAGTAAGTTCTCACAAGCTCTTATGGTTTTATAAGGGGCTTCCCCTTCACTGCGCTCTCATTCTTTTCCTTGCTGCTGCCATGTAAAGAAGGACATATTTGCTTCCCCTTCTACAATTATTGTAAGTTCCCTGATGCCCCTCCAGCCTTGCACAACTGAGTCAATTAAGCCTTTTTCATTTATAAATTACCCAGTCTTTGGTATCTCTTCATACCAGTGTAGGAATGAGCTAATACACTTGTTTACATCTGCCACAATAAAATCACTCAATAGCCATATGTGGTTCATGACTACCATATTGGGCAACACTGATTTCTATGATTGCAAAAAATCCCGTTGGAAACCATTGACCATTTGCTGTTCAGCAAACTTTTCTTGAACTGTATTCCAAGCACTTCTGTCATTGTGGATACAAAGGAACACAAAACAGAGAGAAATTCTTGCCCTGAAGCCATTTATATTCTAGCGAGATCTACACGAAACCAGGGGGTGGTAAAGTCTTGTTGCATAGTGCCTCCACCTCTCAGATTCAGTACAGAGTTCGTTTATACAAGTAGGTTTGAAAACAAACAGTGATCCCTGAACACAACTAAAGGAGCCAATACTCATCTTTATAATCCCTGAGCGAGATACATCACCTCGTGCAAAAGCCACAGCAGTTTTTGCTTTTACTTTCAGTGGCAAAATCACAATGACTTTTGCACTAACCTAATAAACGCATCTGTGTTTGATCATAAATTCTTCTTTTTGAGTCATCTCCTTCTCCACCTTGTTTATAGGGAAACAGAATTATAGAGCTCGAGGGATGAAATGTCACACAGTTAGGAAGTGAGAGAATCAATTATCTATTCTCTTCATTGGACAGGCTCCAGAGAATGATAGAATGATAGAGAATGATAGAATCATAGGACAGGCTCTAGAAATGACAGGATACATTTCAGAGCAAGTCACTCTATGAACAAAATATCTATATCTTAGATATCTGAAAAACTGTGAAGTTTATTATTGAAAAGATTGTCCCATCTATTTATTTACAAAACATTTAGGAAGAACATGTAATATGTGCAAGATTCCTTTTTCCTTTAAGACTAGTTCTTTGGATGTGTGTGATGTGTGTTTACAAGGTAAGATTTCCCAGATTATTGCCCGAGTTTCTTCTGGGAGAGAAAACCAAGGGCTAAAAGACCCACAGAGACAGTGAATTCTTATAATATGCCATTATCTTCACATTGAATTTGAACTTCTGATGCCATTCAATCCAATCAGTATATAATGATTTAAATATGTACAACTATATGTGTTTAGGCAAAGTGTTAGTTTTCTGTTTAAATTGAATTCAGCTCATCCAAGCACTTGCAAAGTGTTTATTTTCCATACCTGTGATTATCTGAATTTCATTTTTTCTGTGTGAACATAAAACCAAGTCATGAACAATTTCCTAGAACACCATATTACCCTGCTGATTGGTAAAATCATAAACCATAGGTATTTGAGAGAAAGCATGTATTTATCAAATTAAAGACTGATATTCAGATCAATATCAAAGTTTTATATGTGTCATGAAAAGCTGTGGAAAATGTGTAAAATCCCAGCAAACAACATAGGTTCTATTAGTTCTTTATATAATGAAATTGGTAATTTAAATTGTGTGTTTACCATTTTAAAATAATTTTTAAGCTGTATAATTTTTTCTCTGACAATGTAAACTCTCTATAGAGATATTGAAAAGACCACAAAAGCAGAAAATGCAATCACCTATGACTTAAGAATTTTTGGACATGAATGTTAAATATTTATTGGCTTATTTGCTTTTAAATTTGGTTTTCTATGTTCATTTCACACAATTAAATATATAGTATCTAATATTCTCATTACATAAAATTAAATCTAATAATTGAGATTTCAATGCTTTGTACATTTTTTAAAATCCTTTTGCTTATTTATTTCTCTTTACCTCTCAGAATCAAAGCTATTTCTTTTGAAAACATTAAAATTATATTATCTTGGCTGCTCAAACATAGAAAGGGAGTTTAACATTAGACATAAATCAAATCTAGGAGCTGCAAGGTTGATTCAGCAAGACACTAAGTGTATGCGGACTTCTTCTAATCCCCAAATTGTCACACTGGACAAAACATCTCAGGGACATATTTGTTACTAAAATATAAGCTCCATAATGAGCAAAACTCAAATTTTTCTTTATTCCTATGTTGACTGGAACCAGTGTTGACCCAGAACACACCTTTCTTATTCATTTCTATTCTTTAGCACCGAAAATTCCCCATTCATCTGCCACCTCCACAAAAAAAATAACCTATTTTCTCGATTTTTTCACTCTAATTCTCTCAGCAGTTACTACGTAAGCTTTTGATGAGTGCAATTTAAATATATTCATCGCTGATTAAAGTCCTGTAACGGGCATTTTGGGAGAGACCCAGGCAAGTATATCTAGCCCCTGCAGTCAAGAAGTTTAAATCTAGAAAATAAAATAGAGATTGCTTTCTAATTAAATGATAAATTTAACGCCCGTCCTTTTATCTCATGGTAGCTTTTCCCAATTAATGTGCACATTGTGGCTATTAATCACTCAGCAAAGAACAGTGTTTTTCAGTAATGAGTTAAAAGTCCATGCTAATTCTACAATGTTCAGAATTGACCTTAGGCTGATTGAAGTGTAGCAAATTAATGACAATATAATATTAATAATTAGCGCTAACTGATGGAAAAGCTCAGTCTGAATTAGTGAAAAGAATGAATTTCTAAGATGCTCAATTGAAAAATTAAATGCTTAAAAGATTTGTCCATACTGCTGACTATAATGAACAAAACATGCTCATTTATAATTATTGAATTAATTGTACTCAAATCCATAGCCTTTCCTTTATTTTGTTTAAAATTTTCTCACCTGACCTAAGCCAATTTAGCTGCTCATCAGTTCCCAGGTGACTTAGACCTTATCAGGAGGCTCTCGATATAAGACCAGCCACAGAACTTGGCTTCCCAGGGAATGATTTACTGTGGAGATTAACCCTACAAACAGAACAAATATTTATTAGCCTACAGACACACTGTGATAACCTCAAGAATTGTCTTTGTATACAAGATCTTTTCACAAAAGATACTCATCGAGATAGAAAGAATGACACTCCAAAGTCAGAATTAGACATGTTTCAAGTTGCTTTCGGCAAAAGTCTCTCTTGGAAATGTAGGGGTTGGCAAAGGGCTGAGGTACACAAGGCTCATTGGATTATAGAACTAAGCATTGGCCTGAAGCTGCTAGGTGCTGGAGTGCTCACATTCTCAGACATACACAAGTTATATGTATTAGTTTCTTATGCCCAGTGTAACAGAGCATCACACACTTGGTGGTTTAAGACAATACAAAGTTATTATCATATGTTCTGAAGAAGTCCAGCATGTATCTCAATGCATGAGTTTCAAGGTGCTGTCAGCACTTCATTCCTTCTGGAAGTTCTAAGGGAGAAAATATTTCCTTGTTCTTTCTAGTATCTAGAGACCACCTATATTCCTTGATGCATGGCCCCAATTTCCATCTTCAAAGCCAGCAATAGAAGGTTTCTTGCCATTTCTCTCTGACCTATTTGTCTTTCTCTTTCACTTTTAAAGATTCTGTGATTCAAATGAACCCACCTGGATTATGCAAGAGATCTCCCTATTTTAAAAATCTCCCTATTTTAATTCCATCTGGGACCTGAATATCCCAGATATTTCATAGTTCCAGGGAATTCATATGTGAACGTCTTTGGTGGCAGCTTTATTCCATCTGCCACACTGTATTACCACATATATAATCACTGTCTATCACCATAAAAAACGTATTTCTAATACACCTTATGATAAATAAGGAGCCTCTGTTGTTGATTCCAAAAAGGATATTTGGAATATAAACTTTTTAAATATGTTTGGATTTGTGATTAAGATACTTAAAATGCTAAAGCTCTAGAGTAGAATGCAAGTAAAGTTAATGTTCATACAAACATACACTGTGCAGTTTATAAGAAGGCATTTCAGAGCCAATAATCAAACAATATGAGATGATACACTCAATCACTCAATGCAATTTTCACTATGAAGCATTCATTCTGTTTTCACCTCCAGAAGAGCTATTGCCTTCTAGCTGGGTTGCATTTGCCCATATTTTTTCTACTTCCTGGTTCATGTTTTATCCAGTACAGACCACTTGCATAACCAGGTGGTCTTTGTCACTCAGAGAATAGTGTATTATCTTTAGGTTGCAGAAGCTCTGTTGGAAGGCCTCTCTATGATTTGGATACTCCTCGGGTTGGACCATCAACCTGACTCACTGATCTCCTAAAAGTAGTAAAATCTGTCTTTTATTCTCCAGGAAAATGATGCCAAGACAACAACCTAAATTCAACTAATGGTCCACATATTCTGATCTCTGTTGCTATCAAAAACCTGCTTTGGAAGATCATTTCAACCAACTGATCTATTCATTTATCTACTAGATAGTTATTCAGAAACTACTGTGTTCAAAATACACAGGTGAATCAACACAAAAATTTTGTTTATGTCCTCAAGGGGCTCCCAGTGTAATAAAGATAACAATCATTTTAAAAAAATGCAGTTTAACTGAGTTTTATTACTGAGGTCCTGAAGTGATCTATAGTACCAAGGAGATACAAGTGGCATTTCCCAGGACAGCGGGTTTGTTTTTGTTCACTGCGGTAGACCTAAGTATGCCTGAGATAGTTAAGCAAGGGTTCCAAAAAAAGGCAGCTTATATTTTCTAGAAATACGAAGATATTACAGGTGAAAAAAGATGCATTTTTCAAAGCAAAGTGGTAGTATGGCATAGCATGAAGCATGGTTGAATGCTTCATACCAGGTAGAAATTGAGAAAGAGTGGGTAAAGGAGAAGACAGAGAAAGAGAAAGAAAGAGGGGAGAGAAGAGAAAAGATGAATAAAACAGAGGAGAAAGAAGAGAAGATTAAATAATAAAAAGGGGAGAGGTAGAGAAACAGGAGGAGGTGGATGAGAACAAAGAAGAAAAGAGGAGAAGACGGGCAAGGAGAGGAGAGTAAAGATAACAGAAGGGCCAAATAGGGCTGTGAACAATGGCTTATGCCTACAATCTCACTACTTTGGGAGACTGAGGCAGGAGAATTGCTTGAGGCCAGGAGTTGCTGACCAGCCTGGGCAACATAAGGGACAGCTAGAGACTGTTGAATTCCTAAAGAGGCTGGTATTCTGAGCTTCAGAATTAAGATGGTGCTCAACAGAGAGAGAAAACAAAGGGTTTTAAGAAGGGTCTAGAAATGAACACGTTTTAATTGAAGGAAGACTTTAGGACAAATTTTAGGAACGAATTCAGAGCCAGGAAAGCCAATTCAGAATTTACCACAATAGTGTGAGCACAAGATTCTGAAAGCAATTCATGGGAGGTCCTAGAAGGGAGAAGAGGGGCTGGATTAAGAGATACTGCAACAACTGACAGGGCTGTAGATAAATTCACAGTGGCTAAGGAGAGACAGGAGTTGGGGTGTTCCCAGGGATTCTTGTGCTGTTCACCAATGCCAAAAATGCTGGAGAGAAGAGGATATGGGTTTTCTTTTTCGGTAGGGGAGGGTAAACTTGGAGTATGTTGTATTTGAGATACTTAGGAGATTATATACAAAGAGTATGAACATAAGGTTTATGCAAATGTGCTCTAAGAATATGGCATTATTTCTGATCCAAAGAACAAAGCAAAGAATGCAGAGGGGAAAAAAACAAGAAGAAAAAAAGCAAAGCAAGAAGAAGAAAAAGAGACCTCTAACGATAAACTGTATTGAATTTAAAAGGCTTTTTAAAGTACAGGTATACACTCCGGTAGTTTGCAAGTTGCAAAAGTGTGTATCATTGTAGAAACGCTGCTGTGATCAGCAGGATAACAATAGGAAAAAATTCATGTTACATAATCCATTGTAAGGAAATCAGTCTTACAGATTCAAGTATGCATTGTTCCCTTTTTGAACTATAAAAGAGTGCATTAGCTTTCCTCCAGGGGAAGTAGAATGATGCTATAAAGTTAAATTTTAAGTAATTGAATGGCTTTTAAAACAAAGCAGCTGGGAAGCTTGAACTGAGTGGAGCCCACCATAGCTCAAGGAGGCCTGCCTGCCTCTCTAGGCTCCACCTCTGGGGGCAAGGCACAGACAAACAAAAAGACACCAGTAACCTCTGCAGGCTTAAATGTCCCTGTCTGACAGCTTTGAGGAGACCAGTGGTTCTCCCAGCACGCAACTGGAGATCTGAGAATGGGCAGACTGCCTCCTCAAGTGGGTCCCTGACACATGACCCCCGAGCAGCCTAACTGGGAGGCACCTCCCAATAGGGGCAGACTGAAAACTCATGTGGCCAGGTACTCCTCTGAGACAAAAATTCGAGAGGAATGATCAGAGAGCAGCATTCCCGGATCACAGAAATCTGCAATCCTGCTGACACCACTGCTGATACCCAGGCAAACAGGGTCTGGAGTGGACCTCTAGCAAACTCCAACAGACCTGCACCTGAGAGTCCTGTCTGTTAGAAGGAAAACTAACAAACAGAAAGGACATACACACCAAAAACCCACCTGTACATCACCATCATCAAAGACCAAAAGTAGATAAAACCACAAAGATGGGGAAAAAACAGCAGAAAAACTGGAAACTCTAAAAATCAGAGTGCCTCTCCTCCTCCAAAGGAATGCAGTTCCTCACCAGCAACGGAACAAAGCTGGATGGAGAATAACTTTGACGAGTTGAGAGAAGAAAGCTTCAGACAATCAAACTACTCTGAGCTACAGGAGGAAATTCAAACCAAAGGCAAAGAAGTTAAAAACTTTGAAAAAAATGTAGACGAATGTATAACTAGAATAACCAACACAGAGAAGTGCTTAAAGGAGCTGAAAGCCAAGGCTCAAGAACTACGTGAAGAATGCAGAAGCCTCAGGAGCCAATGTGATCAACTGGAAGAAAGGGTACCTGTGCTGGAAGATGAAATGAATGAAATGAAGTGAGAAGGGAAGTTTAGAGTAAAAAGAATAAAAAGAAATGAACAAAGCCTCCAAGAAATATGGGACTATGTGAAAAGACCAAATCTGCGTCGATTGGTGTACCTGAAAGTGACAGGGAGAATGGAATCAAGTTGGAAAGCACTCTGCAGGTTATTGTCCAGGAGAACTTTCCCAATCTAGCAAGGCAGGCCAACATTCAGATTCAGAAAATACAGAGAAATCCACAAAGATACTTCTCGAGAAGAGCAACTCCAAGATACATAATTGTCAGATTCACCAAGGTTGAAATGAAGGAAAAATTGCTAAGGGCAGCCAGAGAGAAAGGTCGGGTTACCCACAAAGGGAAGCCCATCAGATTAATAGCGGATCTCTCAGCAGGAACTCTACAAGCCAGAAGAGAGTGGGGTCCAATATTCCACATTCTTAAAGAAAAGAATTTTCAAACCAGAATTTCATATCCAGCCAAACTAAGCTTCATAAGTGAAGGAGAAATAAGATCCTTTACAGACAAGCAAATACTGAGAGATTTCGTCACCACCAGGCCAGCCCTAAAAGAGCTCCTGAAGGAAGCACTAAGCATGGAAAGGAAAAACCGGTACCAGCCGCTGCAAAATCATGCCAAAATGTAAAGAACATCGAGACTAGGAAGAAACTGCATCAACTAACGAGCAAAATAACCAGCTAACATCATAATGACAGGATCAAATTCACACATAACAATATTAACTTTAAATGTAAATGGACTTTACATTTAAATGTAAATGTAAATGCTCCAATTAAAAGACACAGACTGGTAAATTGGATAAAGAGTCAAGACTCATCAGTGTGCTGTATTCAGGAAACCCATCTAACATGCAGAGACACACATAGGCTCAAAATAAAAGGATGGAGGAAGATCTACCAAGCAAAAGGGAAACAAAAAAAGGCAGAGGTTGCAATCCTAGTCTCTGATAAAACAGACTTTAAACCAAGGAGCAGCAAAAGAGAAAAAGAAAGCTATAACATACTGGTAAAGGGATCAATTCAACAAGAAGACCTAACTATCCTAAATATATATGCACCCAATACAGGAGCAACCAGATTCATAAAGCAAGTCCTGAGTGACCTACAAAGAGACTTAGACTCCCACACATTAGTAATGGGAGACTTTAACACCCCACTGTCAATATTAGACAGATCAAGACAGAAAGTCAACAAAGATACCCAGGAATTGAACTCAGCTCTGCACCAAGTGGACCTAATAGACATCTACAGAACTCTCCACTCCAAATCAACAGAATATACATTTTTTTCAGCACCACACCACACCTATTCCAAAATTGACCACATACTTGGAAGTAAAGCTCTCCCCAGCAAATGTAAAAGAATAGAAATTATAACAAACTGTCTCTCAGACCACAGTGCAATCAAACTAGAACTCAGGATTAAGAAACTCACTCAAAACTGCTCAACTACATGGAAACTGAACAACCTGCTCCTGAATGACTACTGGGTACATAACAAAATGAAGGCAGAAATAAAGATGTTCTTTGAAACCAATGAGAACAAAGACACAACATACCAGAATCTCTGTGATACATTCAAAACAATGTGTAGAGGGAAATTTACAACACTAAATGCCCACAAAAGAAAGCAGGAAAGATTCAAAATTGACAACCTAACATCACAATTAAAAGAACTAGAAAAGCAAGAGCAAACACATTCAAAAGCTAGCAGAAGGCAAGAAATAACAAAAATCAGAGGAGAACTGAAGGAAATAAAGACACAAAAAACCCTTCAAAAATTTAATGAATCCAGGAGCTGGTTTTTTGAAAGGATCATCAAAATTGATAGACTGCTAGCAAGATTAATAAAGAAAAGAAGAGAGAAGAATGAAATAGATGCAATAAAAAATGATAAAGGGGATACCACCACCAATCCCACAGAAATACAAACTACTGTCAGAGAATATTACAAACACCTCTACACAAATAAACTAGAAAATCTAGAAGAAATGGATAAATTCCTCGACACATACACTCTCCCAAGACTAAACCCAGAAGAAGTTGAATCTCTGAAAAGACCAATAACAGGATCTGAAACTGTGGCAATAATCTATAGTTTACCAACCAAAAAGAGTACAGGACCAGATGGATTCAGAGCCAAGTTCTACCAGAGGTACAAGGAGGAAGTGGTACCATTCTTTCTGAAACTATTCCAATCAATAGAAAAATAAGGAATCCTCCCTAACTCATTTTATGAGGCCAGCATCATCCTGATACCAAAGCCTGTCAGACACACAAACAAAAAAGATAATTTTAGACCAATATCCTTGATGAACATTGATGCAAAAATCCTCAATAAAATACTAGCAAACCAAATCCAGCAGCACATCAAAAAGCTTATCCACCATGATCAAGTGGGCTTCAACCCTGGGATGCAAGACTGGTTCAATATACACAAATCAATAAACGTAATCCAGCATATAAACAGAACCAAAGACAAAAACCACATGATTATCTCAATAGATGCAGAAAAGGCTTTTGACAAAATTCAACAACTCTTCATGCTAAAAACTCTCAATAAATTAGGCATTGATGGGACGTACCTCAAAATAATAAGAGCTATCTATCACAAAGTCACAGCCAATATCATATTGAATGGGCAAAAACTGGAAACATTCACTTTGAAAACTGGCACAAGATAGGGATGCCCTCTCTCACCACTGCTATTCAACATAGCGTTGGAAGTTCTGGCCAGGGCAATTAGGCAGGAGAAGGAAACAAAGGGAATTCGATTAGGAAAAGAGGAAGTCAAATTGTCCCTGTTTGCAGATGACATGATTGTATATCTAGAAAACCCCATTATTTCAGCCTAAAATCTCCTTAAGCTGATAAGCAACTTCAGCAAAGTCTGAGGATACAAAATCAATGTACAAAAATCACAAGCATACTTTGCACTAATAACAGACAAAGAGAGAACCAAATCATGAGTGAACTCCCATTCACAATTGCTTCAAAGGGAATAAAATACTTAGGAATCCAACTTACAAGGGACGTGAAGGACCTCTTCAAGGAGAACTGCAAACCACTGCTCAATGAAATAAAAGAGGATACAAAGAAATGGAAGAACATTCCATGCTCATGGGTAGGAAGAATCAATATGATGAAAATGGCCATACTGCCCAAGGTAATTTACAGATTCAATGCCATCCCCATCAAGCTACCAATGACTTTCTTCACAGAATTGGAAAAATATACTTTAAAGTTCATATGGAACCAAAAAGAGCCAACATTGCCAAGTCAATCCTAAGCCAAAAGAACAAAGCTGGAGGCATCACACTACTTGACTTCAAACTATACTACAAGGTTACAGTAACCAAAACAGCATGGTACTGGCACCAAAACAGAGATATAGACCAATGGAACAGAAGAGAGCCGTCAGAAATAATGCTGCCTATCTACAATTATCTGATCTTTGAAAACCTGAGCAAAACAAGCAATGGGGAAAGGATTCCCTTTTTAATAAATAGTGCTGGGAAAACTGGCTAGCCATACATAGAAAGCTGACACTGGATCCCTTCCTTATACCTTATACAAAAATTAATTCAAGATGGATTAAAGACTTAAACATTAGACCTAAAACCATAAAAACCCTAGAAGAAAACCTAGGCATTACCATTCAGGACCTAGGCATGGGCAAGGACTTCATGTCTAAAACACCAAAAGCAATGGCAACAAAAGCCAAAATTGACAAATGGGATCCAATTCAACTAAAGAACGTCTGCACAGCAAAAGAAACTACCATCAGAGTGAACAGACAACCTACAAAATGGGAGAAAATTTTCACAACCTATTCATCTGACAAAGGGCAAATATTTAGAATCTACAATGAACTCAAACGAATTTACAAGAAAAAAACAAACAACCCCATCAAAAAGTGGGTGAAGGACATGAAGAGACACTTCTGAAAAGAAGACATTTATGCAGCCAAAAAACACATGAAAAAATGCTCATCATCACTGGCCATCAGAGAAATGCAAATCAAAACCACAATGAGATACCATCTCACACCAGTTAGAATGGCAGTTATTAAAAAGTCAGGAAACAACAGGTGCTGGAGAGGATGTGGAGAAATAGGAACACTTTTACACTGTTGGTGGGACTGTAAACTAGTCCAACCATTGTGGAAGTCAGTGTGGCGATTCCTCAGGGATCTAGAACTAGAAATACCATTTGACCCAGCCCTCCCATTACTGGGTATATACACAAAGGACTATAAATCATGCTGCTATAAAAACACATGCACATGTATGTTTATTGTGGCACTATTCACAATAGCAAAGACTTGGAACCAACCCAAATGTCCAACAGTGATAGACTGGATTAAGAAAATGTGGCACATATACACCATGGAATACTATGCAGCCATAAAAAATGATGAGTTCATGTCCTTTGTAGGGACATGGATGAAATTGGAAATCATCATTCTCAGTAAACTGTCTCAAGGACAAAAAACCAAACACCACATGTTCTCACTCATAGATGGGAATTGGACAATGAGAACACATGGACACAGGAAGGGGAACATCACACTCTGTGGACTGTTGTGGGGTGGGGGTAGGGGGTAGGGATAATATTAGGAAATATACGTAATGCTAAATGATATGTTAATGCGTGCAGCACACCAGCATGTCGCTAGTATACATATGTAACTAACCTGCACATTGTGCACATGTACCCTAAAACTTAAAGTATGATAATAATAATAATAGTAATAATAATAAAAGGGCTAATGAGATAATTTATAAGTTGAGATCTATGAATGAAGGTATAGATGTTAGTGAACCTTTGGTAACATTTTACATTTTTGAGAAGTTTTTAATTAAGGATAATCAAAAAGGGTTTGCTCATGCAAATTATAAATGATCAAGAAACAAAATACCAGAATACACAACATTTACCCCAAGTTATTAGATATTTTAAGGTGTGTGTGTGTGTGATAGTGTCATTCTTCATGAAGACTAAAATTTACTGCAATACCTGCTGGATTAAGAAGACACCAACATATTTATTTGGTCTCTCAATCTTTTTTCTACCATGTGAAAATTATACTTTCATGTAGAACCTGAAATGCTATTAGCAGAAACAAAATGTTGGCATCTCTGGGGCATTCCTGATACAAGAAGCTCCTTAATAGAGTTCTTATAGATATATAACATGTGTTTATAATATATTGTGATAATATAAGGTTTTGCATAATATGCCCAACTGGGGTGGGTATTCTGAGCTGTGGGTGATAAAATGTAGATGCTCAATAATTAAAAACTGTGAGTCCAAGGCCCATTATGTGTAAATAAAGAAGGGAAGGATAGAGAAATAAATATCTAGACCCTTTAAGCTGAGTTCCAAGTTAATTTTGAACTAAGAGAGGGAGAAAAAATCACCCTAGTCATCCCACTCATATGTAAATGTCGTAAGTATAGGTCTTTGGATTTTCATTTTGCTTCGTTTTGTTGTGCCTTGCTGCACTACGACCACTGCCTGTGACATTGACACTGCTGTTGAATGGATGGCTTTCTCTTTACCTATGCAGATCATAATAAAGTGCCTAGCTTAAAGAATGTGCTTAATACATTTTAGGTAAACAGATGGATAATTTGAATCAGGACAGAAGGATGAGTGGATGGGTATCTGAATGAATGAATGAGAACAGAAAAGAATAACGGATTTGTATGAAACAAAGGGAAAGAGAGAGCACTTTGAAGCTGAAAGGAAGAGTTACTAATTATAGGAGAAGGAGGATAAATTATCATGACTCTTCAGTTCATGGTATAGACAAGAGGAATAATTGGACAACAGAAGATTGAGAAGGCTACAGATTCTGATAATGTCTTCCCTATCTCCAATACATAACTTTGCATGCTGCTTAATGCAATATTTGCCCTCTTTCATTCAAACAATGCATAACTGATGCAGTTTGTCAGTCTCCAGTTTATAACACGGCAGTTAGTGAACACTGCTTTAAACCACTCACATGCACTAAATTACTGGGTATTAACAAGAAACATTTTGCTTAACTTTTTCTACACAATGAATCCTACATATACTCAAATGTGCTAAAGAAAAAATATACATATTCAATGGATTCAAATGAGTGCTTAAATAGTAGAGGCTTATTGAATGATTTGAGAATTTTACTTTCAACAATTTCAGTAATATTATGCAATCATCATTATGTTCTCCAGAAAAGTATAATGCCAAATTCCAGACATTTCACATGATAGGTGATTATGTTGTATACAAATAAATTGGCTTTCCTGATGTTAGAAGACTTTGAGGCTTATTTTCTGATTTCAACTTATAGACAAATCAGGAATACAGATTCATGAATACAGCTCCTTTTATCAGTGTGTCAGTAAGCAACAATTTTTTAAATTATTTTATTTTAAGTTCCGGGATACATGTGCAAAAAGTGCAGGTTTGTTACATAGGTAAATGTATTCTCAGAGGTTTGCAGCACCTACCAAGCCATCACCTGGGTATTAAGCCATGCATGCATTAGCTCTTTACCCTGATGTTCTCTTTCCCCTCACCCACTCTGGAACAGACCCCATTGTGTGTTGTTTCCCTCCCTGTGTTCATGTGTTCTCATTGTTCAGGTCCCACTTATGACTGACAACATGACATGTTTGGTTTTCTGTTCCTGTGTTAGTTTTCTGGGAATGATGGCTTCCAGCTTCATCCATGTCCCTGCAACAGACATGTCATTCCTTTTTATGGCTGCATAGTATTCGATACTCTTAAGTGCACTAGTAAGTTGCCTACTTTTTTTATATGTTATAAGTACCATATTTTCTTTATACAGTTTATCATTTATAGACATTTTGGTTGGTTCCATGTCTTTGCTATTGTGAATAGTGCTAGTAAACAACATTTAAAAATAAAAGTATTCTGGATTTTTCACTAAACCACGATAAAGTAGTGAGCTTGTTCTTTAGGAAACCAAGAGGAAACTATTGTAAAAATTCAGATTCTCATGGAAAAAATACTCTGTTAGAGCAATTAAGAAGGCAGGTGATTGAGGTATAATGCTGGGTCCTTTGATCCTCTTTTTGGGTCAGTTTGCTATTCTACTGAGTTCTTAATAGCCCACTCAAGTGAGGCAGACAATACTTAGCTATGCCCATAGTTGCTGGAGGTGAACTAATGCAATCTCTTATTGTCCATCCCCTGACTCTTCTATGTTGGTTCTTATGAATCTGATGAATGCAGAAAGAAGTTGACATATTTCAACTTGCTTTCATCACACTTGTGAATAGAAAAGGTTCTTCTTCTTGAAAGACTTCCTACCTACCACAAATTTTCTAGTAAGGGAAACTATTGTGTTTCCTAACTATACCACCACTCACTAATTCAAACAGGACATTAGCTCCCTAGTAAGTAGCCTGGTCAAGTCATATGACCTAGTTTTATTTTCCTCAATAATTTCTGAATGACTGGCTGTTATTTCACACAGAAGGCTTTTGTGGAGAGTTAGTCTCATGGATTTTCAGAATAGGGTGTTTCCATTTACTGGTTGTAAGAGTGGCCAGTTCTCAGCATTATTCTTGTCAGGTAAATATGCGTTCAAGGCAAAAAAAAAAAAAAAAAATTAAAAGATTCATTATAGGCAAAGGGAAGTTAAAAGAATTTTCCTCTTTCAGAATTTATCCAGTTGGATTTATAGTTAATCCAATAATTGCTTTAATCACAGAGCCTAACTCAGGGTACCTCACCTCTCTTTGTCTCTGTCCCTGATAGTTCCAGAGAACCCAGGATTTAGAGACCCTTTAAGTTATAATCACAAGGTTTGACTGAATGAATCAAGTATATGCTGAAGACTTTTACAATCATAGGATACCAAACAAAATATTGGCATTGTTGTGAATATTTGGATGGTAGATTGTATTCTTAAATAACATTTAGGATCATCTTGCAGAGCTTATTTTTTTCAGAAATAATTTTTTTGAGAAGAACACCACCAATGTGATAAAGTATGGTTATTGGAGCCTATTACATTTTTTGGCAATTTCCTGTAAGAGAAACTGTTGGCTTTGCACAGTCAAGACTGTTATCAGTCATTCAAATCTCTGCAGATCACTTTTTAACTGTGGGAAATCTTGACAGTCCTCATGATCAGCATCTCAATGCCATTGTCCTAGGAGTATTATTCCTACAGAATGTTAATGAGGATGTGTTATGGGCTTAGTTGAGCCCCTGACAAATTCATATATTGAAGTCCTAACCCCCAGTACCTCAGAATGTATTTGAAGACAGGTCCTTTAATGAGGTAATTATGGTAAAATGATGTCATGGGGAGGACACTAATCCGAAGTGACTCGTGTTTTTATAGGAAGAGGAGATTAGGACACAGACATACACAGAGGGTCAGCCACGTGAGGACACAGGGAGGAGATGGCATCTACAAGCCAAGGAGAGAGGCCTCAGGAGGAACCAACCCTACTAACAACTTGATCTTGAAATTCCAGCCCCTAGGACTGTGAGATTTGAGAGAAAAAAAAGTCTGTTTTGTAAACCCCCCAAAAATATAAACACCTATGTTTTCAACCTTAGAACTTTGCATCATCTTGTGTGTTATTAATCTACAAGAAACTATTTTTTGAGAAAGAGTTTCACTCTGTCACTCAGGCTGGAGTGCAGTGGCCTGATCTCATCTCACTGCAATCTCTGCCCCAAAAGTTGCAATACTTCTCTTTCCTCAGCCTCCCAAGTAGTTGGGATTACAGGCACACACCATAAAGACTTGGATAATTTTTGTGTTTTTAGTGAGACAGGGTTTCACCATGTTGGCCAGACGATTTGAACTCCTGATCTCAAGTGATCTGCCTGACTTGGCCTCCCAATGCTGGGAATAAAGATGTGAGCCACTGTGCCAAGTTGAAGCCATTTTTATATGCAATGTTTTCTAAGCTTCTTTGGCCATAGATCCTTTGTATTCAAATGATTTTGAGAAACTATTGTTCCAATAGAATGCTTTTACAAACATCACTCCACACCAAGCAGCTCTAATTAATGGGATTATGCACATCCCCAAATTCTCTCGGTTCACTTGTCAAGTTTTGTCAGCATTGCATTTGGTTTTGCTGGGTGAGATTATCAACCAGGAAGAGGGCCCTGAAAAGAAGTCTTGTCTGGGCTCTTTGGTGAAACTGTGTCTTCACATGCAGGTAAAAGCTTTGCCTGTTAGTTTGAAATAATAAATATGATGCTTCCTACTGTCAGGATAGTTTGAGCTTCAGCACAATTTAATAAGTATTAATTCCAAAAATGATGTGAAAGAAGGTGGATTTTTGTTTCACAAGGAAGACGACGGAATAAGCTAAAAAATATTAGGCAGCTTATGGGTGTATTTGAGAGCATGACTTCACAGGTAATCCCAGCACCAACAAGTACTCTGTGTAGGTGACTCAGTTAATCCATCTGAGTCTTTGTTTCTTCAGTGAGAAAAAATAGAAAATACAGTTTTGCCACCCCCAATGTATAAGATAATTAAATGAGCTGATTATGGCAGGCTATTTAGCAGGCAGCCTTGTATAATAACCACTCAGTAAGTGTTTCAAGTGGACTTAATCGAGGTTACCCATGAAGGAGTGGTACAGCTGGCTCCCAAATGGTGCCTTCTGATAGCCAAACACCTATTCATATCTTTGTATATGTAATTTTTATTTTTATTTTTTTATGAGTTGAGGTCTCACTGTGTTGCCCAGCCTGGTCTCAAACTTCTGGGTATTCATTTCTCTGTTTGATCCCTCCATGTCAGCCTCCTATGAAGCACTGGGACCACAGGTGAGCCCTACCACACCCAGCTGCCTTGTATAATGACACTTTTGAGACAGGTTACTGAGAACTAATTGCCCAGTGTTTAGTCATAACTAAGTGAACAGATAAAATTGCTATTATAACCATTAAAGCAAAGATCTATACCACTAGTACACAAATCATCAAAACTGGGGTGCCCCTACATATTTATAAACAAATTTCAAAATTCAAAAATGCACTTCAAAAAGTAGTAATGTCCGAAAGTTCATCAGAGAGACCAGTGAAATTTAATAAATAATAAATAAATATTGAAAATTACCTAAATACCACAGAACACAAAGTATACATTTGGCAGGGAAAAGTGAATTTCATGACAAAATGAAACTAAGTCATTTTGTTTCACAATCCTCAAATTTTATAATTCGAACACAGTGTGTTTCATTTGATATTATTTTTTTGGTTTGATTTTACTTCAGTTAGTTTGGTACATGCATTTCTAGGTCTTTGATAAAGGTTTCATCTAGCTTCCTTTTACACTCTTAGTTCATTTTCATGCTCCATGTCTACATTTTTGTTAAAAATAATATTATAACATTCCAAGAACATATTGCCTTAGAAACCAGTGGGCAACTTCCACTAGCTCACCCTTCCTGTTCTCTCCCTGCTGCCCAGTTGTGAGGTACTCATCTCTGTGCTTGTTCTGTTGTGGGTTTTTGCCACCCATTTTGCTTTTCACATCAATTTTCCTTTCTGGGAACCAACGACACTTGAGTTTGAGACCCCTGTCTCAGAGTTCCTTTGAGATGATACAGAACAAAACTAACTTGCTTATGTCTGGGAAGCAGAAAAAGATGTCAAGAGTGTTGAAAATGAGAGTCAAAGAAGGTTCTGGTTGCAACGGAAGTAAAAGTAGGTAATGAACCCCAAGGGGTCAGAAAATGATGAATGTACTGTGGCTTATACAATAAATTGAAAGACAGAATAACCCTTAGGGAATAAGAGAGAATGGTATAGGAAGCAGAAAGTGCTGAGCTTGTGGAATCAACAAATCAGAAAGAGTGAAGGAAAAAATCATTGAAGATTTGTTAAATTCCCTTCCAGTATAACACCAGATCTGTGTTCATGTTGGATGGCTGCTAGCTCCAGGTCTGTTTAAGAGAAGACTCCAGTTCATCAAGCCTCAGTTTTGTCTATGTTCTGTTGATGCCACAGACTGTCAAGAGAAGAGGACTGTCCAAAGCCTCCCAGAGTAACAAATGGAAAGTTCCAAAGCACCATTCTGATGCAACAGATATTGAGAAGAACTCTACAGAAATTCCCACAGGGAAACCACAAGAAGAGGCCTCACCTGCCTCAGTTGAAAGTGAATATTGATGAAACTGGCATGCTTTGGGCATGGGCTAAGACAGAACATTTATGAATAAGAATGATGTGGCTTCCTGGTTTAAATGTTTAAAGAATGGCTTACACTATTCTTATAGAGATGGATATAGGAGTAGCAAGCTCAAATTCTTCTTGGTTGCTGTGGAGTTAGGAAGCACTGATGTGCAAAGAACTGGCTTACTAACAGCTTTCATGAGTGTAGTGTATTTGAAATGATTCAGGTGTGCTTTTTCAGTCTCTTAATCTGTCTGTTACCTGGAATCAGCACAACTCGAGTGTATCACTTTTATTCATTCTGGACACTTTCTTATTCCATTTCTGGCATTTTTCTGTATTAGCCTCCAGCCTGATGGAACTGTGTGCCTTACCTGTGTCTGAAATTCTGTGCTATCTGGTTGTGAGGCATTCATAGACATGCAATTTTCTGGATTTGTATAAGCTGCCATTTAGGATTCAGAGGCTGGTTGTGAATGAGAAATTGGATTGGAGAACAGATTGTAAAAAGGACAGTGAAGATCTCCAGGTGACAGAATATGTAGGCATATACTTCAGGAATAAGATTTGGGATAGAAATGGGGACATTTTGGAGCCACTGGAACTTGAAATTCCTTTGGGTGGGGGAGGTATGCAGATTGTGAAGGGAGCCTGCTACAGAACAAGGAAGAGGACCAACATTTTAGGATACAGCAGAGGATGAAGAATCTAAGCCAGAGAGCTGGGTGCAGTGAATCACTTCTGTAATCCCAGCAGTCTAGGAGGCCAAGGCCGGCAGATTTCTTGAGGTCAGGAGTTCAAAACAAGCCTGGTCAACATGGGGAAACCCTGTCTCTACTAAAAATACAAAAATATGCCTGTTGTGGTGGTGTACACATATAGTCCTGGCTACTTTGGAGACTGAGGCAGGAGAATTGCCGGAACCTGGGAGTCAGAGGTGGCATGAACCAAGATTGCATGACTGCATGCCACCCTGGGTGACAGAATGAGACTCAGTCTCAAAAAATAAAATAAAATAAAAATAAAATAAAATAAATTATGTGCATTTCCTAGTCTACCATGATTGTGTTATACGTACATTTTCCTCAAGTGTACATATGTGGTTTTTTGCAATAATTTGTGTTAACGTTGTGACTGGAGCCTTTTTACTTACATGACCAGCTTCAAAGCAAGGAAGTTAGTGACTATCTCAGCAAGTTTTAATTTCTTTTATTCAGGACACAGAACATATAAGACCATAATTAATTCACTATTGCCTTGACTAGTGCAAGTCCTGTGCAACTCTACTGAAGTTCTCTGGAATTGCAGAGGATTGTACTTCTCTGTGACTTTCAATTGTTATTGAGCTTCCTGAAGCCAGGGTATACATGGATTTTGAAGGATAATTCTGACCAGGGGTATAACATCTCTTGTGTTGAATTATAGTTACAATGCTCCCTACGAATAGACAATCCAACCAACTTTACACTTACTGAAAAAATATACAGCCCATGCTAAAGTAATGGATGAAGCTCAGTTGTTAAAATACCTTGAACCTGAGAGTTGTGTAGCATCTGAGGGGACAGAATGAAATGGGGAGGTCATTGTGTCAGTGAAAATATTAACACAGAGCTGGGTTGGGCACAGTGGCTCATGCTTTCAATCTCAGCATTTTGGGAGGCCAAGGCAGGTGGATCACTTGAGGCCAGGTGTTAAAGACCAGCCTGGCCAACACGGTGAAAACCCATCCCTACTAAAAACACACCAATTAGCTGGGCATGTTGATGTTTACCTGTAATCCCAGCTACTTGGGAGGCTGTGGCAGGAGAATTGTTTGCAGGAGGCAGAGGTTGAAGTGAGCCAAGATGACACCACTGCACTGCAGCATGGGTAACAGAGCAAGACTCTGTCTCAAAAACAGACACAAGAAAACAACAAAACCCCACAATATTAACACAGAGTTATGTGAAAACTGTCTTTCTGTGAGACCAGAACACAATCTCAGTTCAGCAGAGTGTGTGCATTGAGAGGTGAAAGGTGATAAAAGCACACACAAATGTGTTAACAAGATTTTCTACAGTCGAGTGACAGGTCAACAGGTTAATTATGATATGGAGGAATAGCAAGGAAGAGATGCAAAGCAGAGAGGAATTAAAGCAGGTTCAAGTCAGGTGATTTACACAAAGGAAGAGAACATGAAGTATTTTCTAAAATATAATTTTAAATTTGTCTATTTGCCTTAAAGAAGCCATGCTGCCTAGTACTAATTCAGAAATACTTTGGAAAATGTACAGGTGCATTTTGTTATACAGATAGAAACAATAAATTTGGAAACATATATAAAAGGCAGAAAAGTGACTTTGGAATAGAAGATGGTATCAGTTATTTATACATTTATTATGCTTAATGCATCAATATATTCAGTGGCAGTTGTATAGGCCAGAAAAAAAAAAGACAAAATTCAAGGTAGTCAGAGAGAGAAAGAGAGTATTTGTAACCAAGAAACCATAAGAATATGCTAGATATACAAAAGGATTTTGGTCAAATTGAGCCAAAAGAATAATAAAGATTAATGTCCCATGTTACTCTTAGGGCATTGTCTTAGAGGTCTTCTTCTCATTAAAATGTAATAATTAATTAGAAAAATTTATGTAAGAATGAGGTGACAAACCAGGTCTCATGTGGTTCAACTAGCTCTGCTTTTGCAGAAGCAAGAGAGAATTTGGGTAGAAAGAAGATGCTTCCCTCACCTTACATATATAGGCATGTTTTAGTTACTACAAACCTACGTGATGCATCCTCAACTGAATTGGTCCCAGTCATATGTCACTCCAGTAGATGCCCCTGAGTTCACTTTCCATCAACTGCTCTATTGGTGGCTTCCAGTGGTGGGAATGGGGACCCAACACCTGGGAATTATAGTGCTAACTCTCCCTGCATGGTGGCTTTATAATTGGCTGACATAGTTGGAAACTGTGGCAAGTGTCCAAAGAGTTGCTTTGCTCATTCTTTGTGCCCTCAGAAATAGCTGGAAGAATAAAAAGAAGTATTAGAAACTCTACTGTGATGACTAATTGTATGTGTCAATATGACAGGGCTAAAGGAAGACCAGACAGCTGATAAATCATTATTTCTGAGTATGTCTGCCAGAGTGTTTCCAGAAGAGATTAGCATTTGAATCAGTGGACTGAGTAAAGAAGATCTCTCAAAAATGCGGCTGGCACTGTCTTATCTTTTGATGCCTGATGAAAACAAAAAGGCAGAGAGAGAAAGGGTGCATTATCTTTATTTTTGAGCTGAGACATTCACCTTTTCCTGCCCTGCAAAATCAAGGCCCTGTTTCCCAGGTTTTGGTGTTCCAGGACTTACACCATCAGCTCTTATGGTTTTCTAGACTTCAGTCTTGGATTACATCACACAAAGGGTTTTGCTAGGTCTCCGTATCTTGCCATAGCATGAGCCAATTCCCATAAAAAATATCCTCTCTCTGTATTTATATCTATTTCTGTATCCACCTATATATGTATCCATCTATTTATATCTATATTATTCATATTTAATTTATAGATAAATACGCATATCTATCAATAGGATGTTTATCCTGTTGACTATATTTCTCTAAAGAATCCTCATATAGTTACTGAAGACAGTCATATCGTGAGAAACAGAAATCAGCCAAAGGAACTCTCCATGGTCCTTCGTTGACTGTAAAGGGCCTGGATGAAGTGAAGACAAAAAGAATTGTAGGATCTGGAGCCAGACACGACCTGGAAGTTACGCTCATGCAGGTCATGAGAATAATGAATGTGGAAGAGCATCCTGAGGGCCAGACAGCTTAAGTCACTTGCAGAGGTCACATGGTGAAGAAATGATGAAGCACCTTGCAGATCAGAGGCTGGCTCAGCAAACCTATATCTTCTTCATCCCAGGCACAGAAGGCTACATACACTTCCAAGCCTCCCATATGCCAGAGGTCTTTGTGGAGCCCAGTTCTCACCAGTGGGGTTGGGTGGTGCTGCTGTGTGCTGTGTGCTACTTACAACGTGCAAACCTTCATGCTCTTTTCTCTTCCTTGCTGGCTGCAATAAAAAAAAATGCCCAACTTGGCCTTAGATGTCTCACGTTGGAGTTGGGAGAACCACAGTGTGGAAGAAAACTGATTTCTAAGATCAGCCATTAACAAAGCTCCCTTTTCAGTCATATCCAGACAAAAACATTCTCTGAACAAAGAGTGTGGACATAAATCCCTGTAATTTCTGCAGTTACTTGTATTTTTCTGATGCCATTTGTATTCTTTGAGCTACTGCTATTTGAGGCTGATCTACAGAAGCCACTGGTATAACTATAACTGCATCAGTCAGTGGATTAAATGTCTCACAACATGGCCATCTGCTAGAAATGGGGGAAGAGCAATGATGCCCTCAGGCTTTGACAAGCTTCTTGGCAAGGTAGATGGCAAAAAAAAAAGTGGAGTCAGGCTTTGAGACTAGAGATTTAGGAGGGAAAATTGTTCCCTCAAAACAGTAATGTATAGCCAAACTTTACAACTCTGCCTTGTACAGAATTTGCATGGAGATGGCATCTGTGGAGGATTTCAACAGGACTGTCAAGGACAGCTTCTCCAATTGCCTTTCCAATGATCAGCCAAAGAGTATATTGGTGAATATATATATGACTTTAAAATATAGAATTAGAGAGAAATAGAGAGATATAACTATCTAAATAAGAGAAATTTAGATAGTGCATATTTTGCAGCGAGTTTGACATTACAATGGAGTGACTTTGGACATTACAAAGGCATCTGATAAAATGTTTTCCACATGCTGAGATTGCTGCCTCACCCTTGGGCTATCCCTGAATTTCTCAACCATCCCACTGTCAGAGGCGTTTCAACCAGGGCAACTCCACATCCTGAAGAGGGACTGGGTAAAATAAGGCTGAGACCTGCCAAACTCATTCCCAGGAGGTTAGGCATTCTAAGTCACAGGATGAGATAAGAGGTCAGCACAAGACACAGGTCATAAACTACCTTGCTGATAAAACACATTGCACTAAAGAAGCTGGCCAAAACCCAACAAAACAAAGATGGTGACCATAATGACCTCTGGTTATCCTCACTGCTCATTATATGCTAATTATAATGCATTAGCATGCTAAACGACAGGCCCACCTGCACCATGAGAGTTTGCAAATGCCATGGTAACATCTGGAAATCCCCGTATATGGTCTAAAAAAGGGAGGAACCCTCAGTTCTGGGAATAGCCCACCCCTTTCCTGGAAAACTCATGAATAATCCACCCCTTGTTTGACATGTAATCAAGAAATAACAATAAGTATCCTTGGTTGAGCAGCTCAAGCCACTGTTCTACATATGGAGTAGCCATTCTTCATTCCTTTACTTTCTTAATAAACTTGCTTTCACTTTACTCTATGGGGTCACCTCATATTCTTTTTTGTGCAAGATCCAAGAACCCACACTTGGGGTCTGTTTAGGGACCCCTTCCTGGTAACACCACTGTTAACATTTGGGAGGAGATATTTCTTATGATGGGAAGCTGTCCTGTGTCCTGTAGTATCACTGGGCCTCTGCTTGCCAGTAACAACCTCCTAGTGAGGACAAGTAAAAAATTGTGGGGAAAAGAAAGAGAGATCAGACTGTTCCTGTGTCTATGTAGAAAGAAGTAGACATAAGAGACTCCATTTTGTTCTGTACTAAGAAAAATTCTTCTGCTTTGAGATGTTGTTAATCTGTAACCCTACCCCCAACACTGTGCTCACAGAGACATGTGCTGTGTTGACTCAAGATTTAATGGATTTAGGGCTATGCAGGATGTGCTTTGTTAAACAAGTGCTTAAAGACAGTATGCTTGTTAAAAATCATCACCACTCTCTAATCTCAAGTACCCAGGGGCACAATACACTGCAGAGAGCCACAGGGACCTCTGCCTAGGAAAGCCAGGTATTGTCCAAGCTTTTCCCTGTGTGAAAGCCTGGGATATACCCTGATGGGAGGGGAAAGACCTGACCATCCCCCAGCCCAACACCCGTAAATGGTCTGTGCTGAGGAGGATTCATAAAATAAGAAGGCATCTTTGCAATTGAGATAAGAAGAAGGCATCTGTCTCCTGCTTGACCCTGGGCAATGGAATGTCTCAGTGTAAAACCTGATTGTATGTTCCATCTACTGAGGTAGGAGAAAACTGCCTTAAGGCTGGAGGTGAGACATGCTGGAGGCAATACTGCTCTTTAATGCACCAGAGATGTTTATGTATGTGCACATCAAAGCACAGCACTTTTTCTAACATTGTTTATGACACAGAGACATTTGTTCACATGTTTTCATGCTGACCCTCTCCCTACAATTACCCTGTTATCCTGCCACATCGCCCTCTCTGAGATGGTAGAGATAATGATTAATAAATACTGAGGGAACTCGGAGACCTGTGATGGCGTTGGTCCTCTGTATGTTGAGCACCAGTCCCCTGGGCCTGCTTTTCTTTCTCTATTCTTTGTCTCTGTGTCTCTTTCTTTTCTCAGTCTCTCATCCCACCTGACGAGAAATGCCTACAGGTGTGGAGGGGCAGGCCACCCTTTCAAAAATGTCCAGATATTGCTAAAAATCCCTAGAGGACCCAGTTGCCTCTGATATCCCCTGAGTAGCTAAGCATAGCCAGACCTGACATTTGTATAAATGAATGAAAGAATGAATAACCCACCTTCCTAACTTTCACTGGTGTCCATGTAAAGAAACCACCAACTAGGCTTTGTGTGAGCAACAAGGCTGTTTATTTCACCTGGGTGCAGGTGGGCTTGTTATGCCCAGACCGTTTGTTCCCCAAAGAAGACCACCAGAGTCCAGATTCAAAGCCAAGTGGCAAGGATCTTTACTACAAGTTCGAACCTGGTCCCTCCATTTCACCGCATACAAGAGGGCCCCGAACAATGTGAGTGTTTGCTTTTTTATAGCCTGAAAGTTACAGGGGAACAAAGGAATTCTTTTGGTTCCCGCTCTTTCAGTAAAACTTTGAACGGCTGTCCCCTCATCTGTCCCCTTATCGGAGACTTTCCTGGTGGTGTTTGTACTGGGCTTGTTTGTTTTGAGCCCGGGGGAAGTTTAAGAGATATATGGTGATATGTGATGGGATGGGAGGATGGGATGTGTTTGTACTGGGCTTGTTTGTTTTGAGCCCGGGGCTGAGGAATGTGCACGGCTCTTTTCATTCCCCTCCTTTCTTTTCAGGTGTTTTTTAGAGCCGATCTTGGGTCTTATAAGTCTGCAATCTTGGGTCTTATAAGTCTGATTCTGTTTCAGCGTTTACAGGTTGGTATTGGGCTCTGAGGACCATGAGTTGCACAGTGTTAAACCTTTCTTTAACGAACCGCAAAATTCTGTTAACAACACAAGGTCCTACGGTAAGCAGAAATAGTAGACTCAGCAGGGGTCCAAGGAAGTGGGCTAACAGAGAAAACATAGATGAGTTCCACCATTGGTCTGCAGCTGAAGCAAACTGCCGTGTTCTTACTTCTGTGCTTAACTTGCATAACTGTTGGACTCAGTCTTCCACGAGTCCTGATTCATTTATGTAGAAACAACAGTCTTCCTTTAGAAACATACATGTTCCCCCTTTTTCAGCAGTGAGTAGGTCTAAGGCCCTCCAGTTCTGCAAGGTTACCTGTGCTAGGGACGTGAGCTGCCGCTGGAGGGAGGCAAGGGACTCAGCTGGCTCCTCCATAGCAACGGCAAATTGTTGGTACAGCTTGTTACTTTCTATAAGGGTGTGACCTAGGGCTCCCCCAGCCAGTCCGGCCGCCATGAAGGATGCGGTGAGGCAGATTCCTGCAATGAGGGGGAGAAATATGGCTCGTGCAGGTCTCGGTCTAGGGTCTGGGTGAATAACAGCAGTAGTCCAGTTACCGGTATACCCTAGGAACTCGCCGGCAGTAAGTAGAGTTAACCGGGGAACTAATGTGACAGGAAGACACAGTAGGTTGGTAACAGAGGGGCTTGATAGGTTTTTAGATAATGTTCCATTACACCAGAAGAATATGCCTGACGGAGCCCTTACGGTGATGTTAGCGGGTGTTGCAGTGATGTTGCAGAGGCTGGAATTAGTTCCTGAGAAACAGTAGGGAAACTTCTCTTGACTGGGGTTTAGGTATAGTGGCACGTTAGGGATAGGGGCATATGAGAGGTTTCGGTGGTTGTTAGCTTGGGCAGAGGTGGATGATCCCCATGGCAGGGGGACAGCAGTTAGCGGTGGATGCCCTAGAGTGGCACATAGAAAGCAGCCAGACAGGCTGTGAAGTCCTGTAAGGTTGGCAAGTTCTAATCCTTCTTGCAATAATTTTAACCAGGAAAAAGGACGTAAATCTTGTGTCAGGCGGTTTTCTTGTCGCTGGATATTTCCATGGACCAGGGGCCGTACCTGCACTAGACCCCGCCACAGATAGAGGTGACTGCTAGGCCATGTGGAGGCGGAGGAGTAGTATACAGCCCCGTGTTGAGGCGTGGTCCAGCGGGAGTTCCAGGGGTCTCTAACTATCCATTTATATGAAAGGTCTCTGTCTCATCTGCGATGGAAGGGCCATCTGGGATCTATCTGTTCTTCTCCACCCCACCATTGGTATTTATGGATGTTACAATAGTTATAAGGGCAGCCGGCACTTTGGTGCCACCAATAGTGCTTACAATTGTATTCAGTCTGATCATACTCGAAGCATATTATTGGTGCCACTGGTTTGGCTACTGGGAAATCGGTAAAATTTAGTAAAATTGGGCTATTGCACCCTGAGGAGGGGCAATCTGCACTGGCCACTAATTTCCCGGGCTTATGAGGTTGCCCAGGATGGGTTTGGTTTTCATAAAGCCAGAATCTCCAGACAAAGGGATTAGGAGCTGGCTTTATGTTTTCCCCAGCGGCCACTAGGGTGACTAATGTTAGAGTTAGACTACCTAACTGCATGTTTGCAGTGAGTTATGCTGCCGGCGCAGGGTGAGTTTTAAGGGGTTGTTCTTAGCTCTGTCCACAGTCCACGTGTCCGGTGCTTCAGCCGCCGCCGCCGTGATTGGCCCCAGAAGGTCGGAGGTTGGGTCCACTGGCTTGGCGTGGGTGTAGTGGATCCACGACGCAATGCCTTCTACCTTCAGGGCGGTGGGTGTGGTCAGGAGTACTTGGAGTGGTCCTTTCCACCTGGGCTGTAGGGTCTCTTGTCAGTGTCGCTTAACCAGGACCCAGTCTCCCAGCTGGTACGGATGGGGTGTCGGTGGGGGACTGGTCTCATTTAGCTCTTTCAGCTTGGGCCAGATTTCTTGGTGAATTTTCTGTAAGGCTTGTAAGGAAAATAAGAATTCAGAGACATTTTCTGTTTCAGACTTAAGCAGGTCATCTTTTAAGCTAGGAAGCAGGGGTGGAGGTCTGCCATACATGATTTCGTAAGGGGTGAGGCCCAGTTTGTAAGGGGTATTACGGGCCCGGAACAGAGCATAGGGGAGAAGGACTACCCAATTAGCGCCAGTCTCTATAGTCAATTTAGTTAAGGTCTCTTTTAAGGTCCGATTCATCCTTTCTACCTGTCCTGAACTCTGGGGCCTCTAAGCGCAATGTAGTTTCCAATTTGCCCCAAGGACGGAAGCCAAGTCCTGACTTACCTTAGCAACGAAAGTGGGCCCATTATCTGACCCTATCTGGATGGGGAAGCCATACCTGGGGAGGATATCTTCCAGAATTTTCTTTGCTACGACCTTAGCAGTTTCTCTTTTGGTTGGGAATGCTTCAGTCCACCCTGAAAAGGTATCTAGAAAGACAAGTAAGTACCGGTACCCGTACTTTCCTGGCTTTATTTCAGTAAAATCTACTTCCCAGTAGATACCGGGCCTGGTTCCCCTGAGCCTTGTTCCTGCTGCAGCTTGAGATTGGGGGTATGCGTTGTTAAGCTGGCAGACTTTGCAACTTTTCACGATACTGCTGGCCATCTCAGCTATATGTCTGATTTTGAGCTTGGAGCGTCTGATCAGGTCTATCATCCGCCGGGCCCCCAGGTGGGTGGTTCGGTGGATGTGTTCTAACACCTGTTGTCCTAATTTTTCTGGTAGGATGGTTTGGTCATTAGTATCAGTCCACCACCCATTCTGGATTTGTTTCAGGGGAAGTTTGTCAATCCACTGGAGATCTTGTTCTGAATATTCAGGGAAATATGGCAAGTCCCAGGGGCCCGGGTCAGGGAGCTGGAGTGCAAGGATTTGGCTGGGAGCCTTCACCACATTTCTTGCAGTTTGGTCTACCAGAAAGTTGCCTTGAGCAGTTGGAGTAGTTAGTTTCTGATGCCCTGGGCAATGTACAATGGCTAATTTTTCTGGCCTCCATAGGGCTGTTAGCAGGGCTAGGATCTCTTGCTTGTTTTTTATCTCTTTTCCTTCAGCCATCAGTAACCCTCGCTCCCTGTAAATGGCCCCATGTATATGCGCCGTTGCAAAAGCATATTGGCTGTCTGTGTATACTGTCAGCTTTTTCCCCGCCCCTAGGGTAAGAGCTTGGGTAAGCGCTATCAGTTCGGCCTTCTGGGCCGAGGTCCCCGGGGGCAGGGGTTCCGCCCAGATTACCTCAGTCTCTGAAGTTACTGCCGCCCCAGCGTACCTCTGGCCTTGATGCATGAAGCTGCTCCCATCAGTGAACCAGACGAGGTCGGCGTCAGGAAGTGGGCGGTCCTGCAGGTCTTCTCGAACTCCGTGCACCTGAGCTAGTATCTCGGTGCAGTCATGGAGTGGGGCGTCCAGGTCCGGGTTGGGCAGCAGCGAGGCAGGGTTTAAGGTCGTTGGGGGCAGGAAAATTATCCTGAGAGGATTTAGTAGTAGTCCTTTGTAGTGGGTGAGCCGGGCGTTACTCATCCATCGATTAGGTGGCTGTTTGAGTACACCTTCGATGGCATGTGGAGTAACGACCCGCAATTCTTGCCCCATGACAAGTTTATCAGCATCTTGCACCATCAGAGCCGTGGCCGCAATCATTTGGAGACAAGGGGGCCACCCGGCAGCTACTGGGTCTAACTTCTTTGACAGGTAGGCAACTGGCCTCCACCAGGGGCCTAAGTTCTCAGTTATTACCGCCTTGGCGACACCCTTATTTTCATCCATGTATAAGTGGAAGGTCTTGGTAACATCAGGTAGTCCTAGTGCAGGCGCAGAGAGTAGGGCAGTTTTAATCTGTTGGAAGGCCAACTCGGCTTCGTCTGTCCAATTAAATGGTTGTTGCCCCCGTGTTGCCTGATACAAGGGTTTAGCCAGTTCTGCGAACCCAGGTATCCATAGTCGGCAAAATCCTGCCGACCCCAGGAACTCTCTCACTTGTCGGGTGGATTGTGGCCTGGGGATCTGCAGAACAGTTTGTTTCCGGGCGTCTGTTAGCCAGCGCTGCCCTCCCTTAAGCAGGTACCCTAGATATATTACCTCTGGCTTACAGATTTGAGCTTTCTTTGCCGAGGCACGGTAGCCTAGATTCCCTAGAGCTTGTAAGAGACCCTTGGTCCCTTGGATGCAAGCTTCTTGGGTCTCAGCAGCAATCAGGAGGTCATCAACATACTGGAGTAAAATTATTTCAGGGTGTTTACGTCGGTACTCACCCAGGTCTTCATGGAGGGCCTCATCGAACAGGGTAGGAGAGTTTTTGAATCCCTGCGGCAGCCTGGTCCATGTCAGTTGGCCACTTATGCCCCTATCAGGGTCATTCCACTCGAAGGCGAAGAGCTTTTGGCTCGGAGGGGCTAAAGGCAAACTAAAGAAAGCATCTTTCAAATCTAAAACAGTGTACCATTGATGTTTAGGGTTTAAGGTACTTAGGAGGGTATACGGGTTAGGTACAGTTGGATGTATGTCCACAACCCTCTTGTTGATTTCTCTTAAGTCTTGTACAGGTCTGTATTCTCCACTATTAGGTTTTCATACCAGCAACAATGGAGTATTCCAGGGTGAGTGACATGGGCATAGGACCCCTTGGTCAAGGAGCCGGCCAATATGCGGGGCAATCCCTCTCTTGGCCTCTAGGGGCATCGGGTATTGGCGTACCCGCATGGGGTCTGTCCCAGGCTTAAGTTCAATAAATAAGGCAGGATGGTGTTTTGCTAGACCTAAGCCCCCCGTTTCCGCCCACGCTTCTGGATACTGCTGGAGCCAAGTTGCTATGTCCTGGTCAGTGGCCGCTTTCTCCTGGTGGAGCCGGTACTCATCTTCTAGGTTTATAGTCAGGATGGACACGGTTTGATTGTGGGGGTTGGTCACGACGGGCCCCTCAGGGAGGAAATGGATCTGTGCTCCCATTTTAGTTAGCAGGTCTCTCCCCAATAGGGGACAGGGGTACTCAGGGATAACCAGGAAAGAATGGGTTACATTCTTGGCTCCGAGGTTTACTGTTCTTTGTGTTGTCCATGGGTATTTCTTAACTCCTGTGGCCCCTTGTACCCACGAGGATTTGGAGGATAATTTCTCATTAGTTTTAACTAAGACCGAGTGCTGTGCTCCTGTATCGACCAAGAACTGGACTGGGGACCCCTCCACTTGCAAAGTTACCCTAGGTTCGGGGAGGGGGTCCGAACCCCGTCTTCCCTAGTCTTCGTCTTGAGTGACTAGTACGGGTGTAGACCTAGGGGGTCCGGGTCCCTGTCCTCGTGGTTTCTTTTTGGAGCAGTCTCTTACCCAGTGGCCAGCCCCCTTACAATAGGCACATTGGTCTTTGCTCAGATTATCATGCCGGGGGGGCCGCCTAGGTTGGGTGTACTCTGGCTGTAGATGCTCTTTCTGTACCACTGCTGCCAGGACCTTGGTCATTTTTTCAGTGGCCTTAAATTGCTTTTCCTCTGGAGTATCTCTGTTATTGTAAACCCGCTGGGCTATCTGAAGGAGGTCCTGAATCCACTTTCCCTCCAAGTCTTCTAATTTCTGGAGTTTTCTCTTAATATCTGGGGCTGCCTGATTTACGAAAGACATTACAATAGCTGCCTGACTTCCTGGAGCCTCTGGATCTATGGCGGTGTACTGTCTAAAAGCTTCCATTAATCTTTCTAAGTAGGTAGCTGGGCTCTCTGTCTTTCCCTGCAGAATAGAATATACTTTAGCCAAATTAGTGGGCTTGCGAGCAGCTGCCCGGAGACCTGCCATTAGAGTCTGGCGATAAAGGTGTAGCTGTCCCCTACCTTCTGCCGTGTTGTAGTCCTGCGCCAGCCTGGTCAGAGGAAAGGTTGCGTTTATGAGGTCGGGGTTGGCAGTCGGTTGACCGTCGTCCCCTGGGACCAGCTTTCTAGCTTCTATCTGTATTCTCTCTCGCTCTTCCATGGTGAACAAAATTCGGAGGAGCTGCTGACAATCATCCCAAGTGGGCTGGTGGGTGAACATGACACTATCTAGTAAAGCCAGTAAATCTTTGGGGTTGTCTGAAAACTGAGCACTCTGAGTTTTCCAGTTATACAGATCACTGGTGGAGAATGGCCAGTACTGGAGCCTGGGGATTCCTGTGTCATCCGGGGGTCCTATTTCCCAAAGGGGTAAAGCCACCGTGGAGTCAGGTGGCTGAGGGGGGCTGGTCCGTGAAGTGCGCCCTCGCGTCCTCCCCGCCGGCCCTTCAAAGTTACTTTCCCTTTCAGCGGGCCTGTGAGTGCCGGCCACCTCCCGTCCACCTGCTCCCTCCCGCAGCTCAGCCAGGGGGGCTGGGGCCTGGGGCCCAGAGGGGTACGTAGGGGGTTCTGTGAACAGTGGGTCCCCGCTGTCAGGTAAAACAGGATGGGGGGGGGCAGTTGGTTGCTTGGATTTTAGTGGTCGAGCAACTAGTGCCTTACAGGGTTCAGAGGCCAATTGGAAAGGGGACAGCCAAGGAGGCGGGTTCTCAACAAGGTCCTGCTATATGAGGATATATGGGATATGATCTAAGTGGCCCACACGCCCAGGTAGGAAAATCTTGGACTTTACCCTAGTGATGACAGCAAGTCGGAAGGTCCCTTCGGGCGGCCACCCCACATCAAAGGCAGGCCATTCGGAGCGACACAGAGTAATTAGCTTTCCTTTCCTGATTTCTATACCAAGATCATGGCCCCTTGCTCTAACTTCTTTGAAATTACTCGTAAGGAGAGATAGAGGAGTGCTCTGGGTATTACCCATCCTGTAATAATTTGTAGTCTCTTCCTGTAAAGGAATGTGGGTTTGAATCCCTGTAAAGGAAATCTGATCTGACTTACTTATTAGTGATATCTAATCGCAGGCGCACTTTGGCAGCCTTGGTCAGAGGCAGCTGCTGCCCGCCAAACCGGGGCAGTTCAGATCGCAAGCGCACACCGGAAGCCCGGGTCAGAGTTAGCTGCCTGGATCGCGGTCGCGCTGGGGCAGCCCAGATTAGAGACAGCTGCTGCCTGCCCAACCGGGCAGCTCAGATACGGCTGCTGCCCGCCAAACCGGGGCAGCTCAGATCGCAAGCGCGCACCGGAAGCCCGGGTCAGAGTCAGCTGCCTGGATCGCGGTTGCGCTGGGGCAGCCCAGATTAGAGACAGCTGCTGCCCGCCCAACCGGGCAGCTCAGATACGGCTGCTGCCCGCCAAACCGGGACAGTTCAGATCGCAAGCGCGCACCAGAAGCCCGGGTCAGAGTCAGCTGCCTGGATCGCGGTCACGCTGGGGCAGCCCAGATTAGAGACAGCTGCTGCCCGCCCAACCAGGCAGCTCAGATACGGCTGCTGCCCGCCAAACCGGGGCAGCTCAGATCGCAATATAGATCAGATGAGAGCCAGGGGACGTCTCCCACCGGTCTCCGCTGGCCGTGCTATAGCGCGTCTGCCAGGACTGTGCCAGCTCCAGTTTCAGACCTCGCGACTCACAGATTCGGATTCAGAACAGACACGGACAGACAAACGGAGATGAGCCAGCTCACCTATCAGTGGATCGATCCTAGCAGATCCGTTGACCAGGGGTCTGGTAGGCTTGGGGAATCCCGGACGGGCCCCCAGATGTTATGCCCAGACCGTTTGTTCCCCAAAGAAGACCACCAGAGTCCAGAGTCAAAGCCATGTGGCAAGGATCTTTACTACAAGTTCGAACTTGGTCCCTCCATTTCACCGCATACAAGAGGGCCCCAAACAATGCGAGTGTTTGCTTTTTTATAGCCTGAAAGTTACAGGGGAACAAAGGAATTCTTTTGTTCCCCTGTAAAACTTTGAACGGCTGTCCCCTCATCTGTCCCCTTATCGGAGACTTTCCTGGTGGTGTTTGTACTGGGCTTGTTTGTTTTGAGCCCGGGGTAAGTTTAAGAGATATATGGTGATATGTGGTGGGATGGGAGGATGGGATGTGTTTGTACTGGGCTTGTTTGTTTTGAGCCCGGGGCTGAGGAATGTGCACGGCTCTTTTCAGGCTGAGTCCAGAAAGAGAGTCAGTGAAGGGAGATAGGGATGGGGCCATTTCATAGTATTTGGGTAGGTAATGGAAAATTACAGTCAAAGGGGGTTGTTCTCTGACAGGCAGGGGTGGGGTTCACAGGGTGCTCAGTGGGGGTGCTTTTGAGCCAGGATGAGCCAGGAGAAGTAATTTCACAAGGTAATGTCATCAGTCAAGGCAGGAACAGGCCATTTTCACTTCTTTTGTGGTGGAATGTCATCAGTTAAGGCAGGAACAGGAAATTTTCACTTCTTTTGTGATTCTTCAGTTACTTCAGGCCATCTGGATGTATATGTGTAGGTCACAGGGTATATGATGGCTTAGCTTGGCTCAGAGTCCTGACATTCCTGTCTTCTGATATTAATAAGAAAAATAAAATGAAATAGTGGTAAAGTGTTGGGGCAGTGAAAATTTTTGGGAGTCGTATGGAGAGATAATGGGCGATGTCTCTCAGGGCTGCTTTGAGTGGGATTGGGGCGATGTGGGATCTTAGAGTGGGAGAGATTAAGCTGATGGAAGATTTTGTGGTAAGGGGTGATATTGTGGGGTTGCTAAAAGGAGCATTTGTCATGTAGAGTGATTGCTGATGGCCTAGATGCGGTTTTCTATGAATTGAGAAACTAAATGGAAGACACAAGGTCTGAATGAAGAGAAGGAGAAAAACAAGTATTAAATGACTAAGAATTGGGAGGACCCAGGACAGCCAATTAGAGAGTGCCCAAGGGGGTTCAGTATAGCCCTCCCAGCAGAGATTATTTATTTACTTCAAGAGTGGTGGTTTGGGGATAGCACCAGGAGATATCAGCTATGATGGCTTGGAGAAACAGTGCAAACTGGCAATGTAAACAAGAGTAGGGCATTTATAAATAGTTGAGCATGGTGAATAAGAGTATGATGAGACAGAAGATAGCAGGGATGACAAGTTTTTTGTGGTGCAGTCTAATTTGGTCTGGTGTCTGGAATGAGACTGGGGCCTAATAAAAAGGAGCATCTATATAGGAGCTCAGATGGGCTATACCCTGTAGCATTCCGAGGACAGGCTGGAATTCTGAGAAGGGCAAGTGGTAAAGTATTGTCCAGTCCTTTTTAAGTTGTTGGCTGAGCTTGGTGAGGTGTGTTTTTAAAAGACCATCAGTCCGTTCTACCTTTCCTGAAGATTGAGGACAGTAAGGGATATAAAGGTTTCAGTGAATACCAAGAGCCTGAAAAACTGCTTGGGTGATTTGACTAATATAGGCCAGTCCGTTATCAGACTGTGTAGAGGTGGGAAGGCCAAACCAAGGAATTCTGTCTGACAGAAGGGAAGAAATGACCGAGGTGGCCTTCTCAGATCTGTGGGAAATGCCTGTACCCATCCAGTGAAAGTGTCTACCCAGATCAAGAGATAATTTAGTTTTCTGACTCAGGGCATGTGAGTAAAGTCAATTTGCCAGTCCTGGGCAGGGGCACATCCCTGAGCTTGATGTGTAGGGAAGTGGAATGTGGGGGGCCTGAACAATCTCTGAGGAGGAGTAGAATAGCAGATGGAACACTGAGAAGTTATTTCCTTAAGGATAGATTTCCACAATGGAAAGGAAATGAGAGGTTCTAAAAGGCGGGCTAGTGGCTTGTAACCTACATGGAAGAGGTTATGAAATGATGACAGAATAGAATGGGCCTGTGAGGCTGGAATCGTTCTTGCTCCAAGAACCATTTGCCTTGTGTAGGAAGAGATTGGTAGTTGGAAGTTTCATTAGGGAGTAGGTGGGAGTGAACAATGAGAAGGAAAAAACTGCTTTAGGGATAGAAGTTGGAATACTAGCTGCTTTTTAGCTACCTTATCAGCATAAGCATTGTGCTGAGTGATGGGACCTGATGCCTTTGGATGGCTGCTTTTTTAGCTACCTTATCAGCATAAGCATTGTTCTGAGCAATGGGATGTGATGCCTTTTGATGGCCCTTGCAGTGAATGACTCCAGCTTCCTTCGGAAGTAAAGCAGCTTTGAGAAGCGTTTTTATTAAAGATGCGTTAATGATGGAGGACACTTGCATAGTGAGGATTTTTTTTTTCCCCATATAACAGCTTTGTGGTGCAGGATATGGAAGGCATATTTAGAGTCAGCATAAATATTGATGCATAGTCCTTTTGCAAGAGCAAGGTCTCAAGTTAAGGCAATGAGTTCGGCTTGTTGAGAGGTAGTGTGGGTAGGTAACAGAAAGTAGATGCACCAGGTGTGAGGAAGGAAATAGATTTTGGAAGTTATTAGAACGGTAGAGAGTGAGTTGAGCATAGTTTGTGATTTTGAGGGCCTCTATAAGTATTAAGGCAGTGGCAGCTGCAGCACACAGACATGAGGGCTAGGCTAAAAGAGTAAGGTTAAGTTGTTTGGATGAAAAGGATACAGGATGTGTTCGTAGGTAGGAACTCTGGCTTGACTGAAGTAATGGGGACTGTCTGTGAAGCCTTGTGGCAGTACAGCCCAGGTAATTTGCTGAGCCTGATGGGTGTCAGGGTCAGTCCAAGTGAAAGTGAAGAGAAGCTGGGGTTAAGGGTGCAAACAAATAGTAAAGAAAGCATGTTTGAGATCCAGAACAGAATAATGGGTTGTGGAGGGAGGTATTGAGGATAGGAGAGTATATGGGTTTGGCACCATGGGGTGGGTAGGCAAAACAATTTGGTTGATAAGGTGCAGATCCTGAAGTAACCTGTAATGCTTGTCTGGTTTTAGGACAGGTAAAATGGGGGAATTGTAAGGAGAGTTTATATGCTTTAAAAGGCCATGCTCTAACAGGATAGTGATAACAGGTTTTAATCCTTTTAAAGCATGCTGTGGGATGGGATATTGGCATTGAGTGGGGTAAGCCTGATTAGGTTTTCATGGGATGGTAAGAGGGTGCATCATCTATTGTCAAGAAGGATGTAGAGGTGTCCTATACTTGTGGATTAAGGTGGGGAGATACAAGGAGAGGATGTGAAGGAGGATTTGAATTGGGGGAAAATGTGGCAATGAGGTGTGGCTGTAGCCTAGGAATAGTCAGGGAAGCCAATAATTTAGTTAAAATGTTTGACTTAATAAGGGAGCTGGGTAGGTGGGGATAAATAAGAAGGAGTGCATAAAAGAATATTGTCCAAGTTTGCACCAGATTTGGGGAATTTTAAGAGGTTTAGAAGCCTATCCATCAATACTCACAACAGTTATGGAGACCAGGGAAACATGCCCTTGAAAAGAAGGTAATGTGGAGTGGGTAGTCTCTCTACTGATTAAGAAGGGTACAGACTTACCCTCCACTATGAGTGTTACCCAAAGCCTCTGTGATGGCCTCCCATACAGATGTGACACAGCTTAGGAGGAATCCCAGGCTGCAGGTATTCCTTGGCTCTGTGGACAGATTTCTGGCACTTGAAGCAAGATCCTGGGGTAGGAGTTCCTGGAGGAACACTTGGCCACTGCAGTTCAGGCATTTGGAAGTTCTTGTGTGCTGAAGATGTGGCTGGGGTTTGTCTCACAGTGGAAACAAGGAATTGCAACTCAGAAATATGTTGTTACTTGGCTGCCTCTACACTATTATTGTAAACCTTGAAGATGAGGCTAATTAAGTCCTGTTGTGGGGTTTGAGGGCTGGAATTTAATTTTTGGAGTTTTATTTAATGTCAGGAGCTGACTGAGTAATAAAATGTATACTAAGAATAAGATAGTCTTTTGACCTTTTAGGGTCTAGGGCTGCAAAGTGTCTCTAGGTTGCTCCCAAATGAGGCATGAACTGGGCTGGGTTTTTCTATTTGATGAAAAAGAGCCTAAATGCTAACTGATTTGGGAGAGGTCAGATAAAGAAAAAGGAGCATTAACCTTGACTCTGCCTTTAGCTCCAGTCACCTTTTTAAGAGGAAAGTGCTAGTCATGTAATGGAGAGCTAGTCGTGGAAAGAAACTGTGAGCCAGACTGGAACAAAACTGTAAGCCAGACAGGGTTTGAGGAGGGGAGGTGATAAAAGGATCATAGGGTGCATGAGCAGAGGCTGAGGAAGAATTGGGACCTGGCTTGGCCTGGCGAGGAGCAGCCTGGGGAGGAGGGGAGAGGTCAGATGGGTCCATAGAAAGGAAGATTGGAAAGACTCAGTGACACTTGGGATTGGGACTGAGGGGACAGGCAGGAGGGAAAGAAGCAAGATTTGGGACTAGTTGCATTGGGAACAGAGACTAGGGAGGGACTGATGTGTGAAAGAATGCCTGGACATCAGGCACCTCAGACCATTTGCCCATTTTATGACAAGAACTCATTAGATCTTATAGGATGGAAAAATCAAAAGTGCCATTTTCTGGCTATTTGGAACCACTATTGTGTTTGTATTGAGGTCAAGAGGCATTGCAGAAAAAAAAAAGGCATTCAGGTTTTAGGTTAGGTGTGAGTTGAAGAGGTTTTAAATTGTTGAGAATACAGTCTAAAGGAGAAGAAGGAGGAATGGAAGATGGAAGTTTGCCCATAGTGAAGGAGGCAAGTGCAGAGAAAAGAGAGTGTAGAGACATGGAGAGAAGGTGTGGGGGATAACTGCCCCCCAGGAAAGTGGAGAAGGGGTGGAGACAGGGAGAGAAGGGGCAGGAGGGGCTTGCCCCCTAGAAAAGTGGAAAAGGGATGGGTAGAGATGCGGAGAGAAGGGGTGAGTTAGCAGCCCTGGGCTGCCTGTGGGTGTACATCCAAAGCAGGCATCCCCACAACTGACTTGCCACAAAGGGAATGTGGTTAAATGACCAAGGCAGGCATCACTGTGGTGATCAGACATCAATGAAATGTGGGTGAATAATCAGGCAGGTGTCCCCACATGATTAAATACCTAGGGAAGACTGTCTTCCTAAGTCTGTGACCAGGGCCAGAGTTTTGGGTCCACAGATAAAACACATCTCCTTTGTCTCTACCAGAAAAGGAAAGGAACTGAAATTAAGGGAAGGGAGAGACTGAAGTGTGGCCCCAAGATTGAAATAGAAAGAGGTTGACGGATAGTGAGAGAGGTTGGAGAAGAGAGTAAAAAGAGGCCGCTAATCCGATTTAAAATTGGTGAGATATTCCTTGGGCTGGTTGATCTGAGGACCAGAGGTTGTAGGTTGATCTTTCTCATGGAGAAAAGAGCAGGAGGACAGGGGATTGATCTCCCAAGGAATGTTACCCAGTCTGGGTCATGGCACCAGATGTCATGCACATCCATGTGAAGAGACCACTAAACAGGCTTTATGTGAGCAACAAAGCTGTTTATTTCACCTGGGTGCAGGTGGGTTGAGACTGAAAAGAGAGTTAGTGAAGGGAGACAGGGGTGGGGCTGTTTTATAGGATTTGGGTAGGTAATGGAAAATTACAGTCAAAGTGGGTAGTTCTCTGGTGGGCAGGGACTCACGAGGTGCTCAGTAGGGGAGCTTCTGAGCCAGGAGAAGGAATTTCACAAGATAAAGTCATTAGTTAAGGCAAGGACAAGCCATTTTCACTTCTTTTGTGATTCTTCAGGCCATCTGGATGTATACATGCAGGTCACAGAGGATATAATGGCTTAGCTTGGGCTCAGAGGCCTGACACTAACAATGGTTACTTTACATTTGAAATACTAGAGCCCTTTCCCCACTACTCTTTATGAACACAGAGATCACCTGGAAAAAGTCTGTGCACTTAACTCTTTTACTAGGTGACCTTGGGTATAGGAGAAAAAAAGCTCCATGTCCTGGAGCAATCAATATTTGGAAAGTAAAATCACAGGAGAAATAGGGTGTCATACAAGTCGCTACTAATTTCCTTGACAAACACTTTTTTGAAGAGCAATGTCAACTATCTGAAATCACTGTTTTCTCCATCCCAGAAGACTTCTAGAGAGGGTTCCTTTCAAAATTGGGTTCTGGGAGTCCGAGTTCTAGTGGAATGCTGTCACCATGAGACCCTGTGATGCACTAGCCCAGGAATGATGGCAATAGTCAAGCAGAGCCCTGTGCCTGTTCTCTTCCTGGCACAGAGGCATATCCAACTGAAGCAGTCCTCCCCAAATTGCATCCTGGGCTTTGGGAAAGCCTTTGTGAATGAGATCATTGAAGTGGATAGATGAAAATGAGAGTGTTCTGAAACTGGCAGGGCCTGCAAAGGATTCCTGGGGGGAATTCCTCTGTGAAGAAAACAAGGTAAGGTACCTAAAGCCCAATGAGAGCCCTCCTGCTTAATAATGAAGTACAGAAAGCTGCGCTTTCTTCACCTCACCTCCCTTACTACCCCATAAAACAAAACTTTCCAGGATGCTTCAAAAGCCAAGTGGTGCAACAAGTCACTTTGCCAAATGTGGTCTTTGAAATCAGGGGACTCACCTCCTGCAAATGCCATTCTGTGTCTGCTCATCCACACAGGAAACTTTGCAATGAGAATGTTTACACTAGCCCTCCATAAAGCACACAGTTACAACCCATCAGGAGGTATACAATCAGCAACCAGGATGCACTATCTGCTCTGGGCTTAGAGGCATGTCTCTGCATACCTGAGACAATGAATGTGGTGAAAGGGTTTTGATTTCCATCTTGCATGTGGAATCTCATTCCCTCTTAGACATAATGAGTAATGGGGTCACCTACACCTCCCTTGAAAAAAATGTTCTGAGATCACACTGTAGCTCCTCATCCTCTGGGAATCATTGATGTCTGTTAGATATTATAGAAAGCAATAGAGTTGAGAGTACCCCCTTCCCTTGTCCTCAAGCTAAGTGATAATATCTGGCACCCTGACGGGTGTCAAAATGCTTTGTTGATCTGACTTCTGGAATCCATTTAATCCCTAACTGGGCTTCCCACAATACCAGTGCTCTGACTTCAGTGAGATTTGTAATATGCACCTGTCTCTGAGGATGGCTCAACTCCCCTGGCCCCCAAGGTATTCCAAGTATTCTATCTCTTCTAATTTCTCCTGAAATTCCTTAACTTCCATTACACATCCTGTAATTCAGCCTAGATGACCAGATTCAGATTTGCACCTGTCAATCAGCCTTTCATGTTCTTAATGGAGAGAATGGAAAACATTCCATTCTTACCAGACAATTCCTCTCCATGCCCCAGAGCTGGCAGAGCACCTAATTGTGATGCTGGATAAAGTGGGTCTCCAGGGGCACTGGGCAGCTACAGTTTTGAGGACAAGACCCACATACAGCCAGTGGGCCTCAGGGCAAGGCACTGTGGGGTGTAAGACTCTACCCAGTAAAATTAGAGCCTTCAAACCCATAACTCCTCCAATTTGAAAACTCCAATTGCCTCTGGAAGATACTGCTTCTTTCTTCTCTAAGAAAGCACCTTTTGTCTGGTGAGAGTAATAATTGTGTGTGGGAAGTCCCTTACCACGTGGTGTTCAGACATTGGAGAAAGGGAAAGGGAGTCATCACTCTGACAGCCAGGAGAGATCTGTGAAGCTGATGGAATTTCAGAGTGCAGGGTGTCCTTTTCATACAGTAGACCTGAGTGTGTGCTGCTCACATTCCAAAACAAAAGGACAGGGGAGGTGAGGACCTATATAGAGAGCCACTGCCTATATAAATCAGCTTTCCTTGCAAACCATAAAGCCAAGGAACAATAGAGCTGTGAATCCTGGGAAGCATTTTGATTTTGTATTCTTTCACAGCTGTCTCATTAACAAATCAACATCTCCAGGAGAGCATATTTTAAATGTAAAGTGAACAGTTAATGTTCCTAAACTATCTCTTATTTTAAAGCCATAGGAAACCTTTTATGGGGAGTATCTTCCCAAACTCCTGTACATGACAAAAGCTCTGGACAGAAGATAGAAAGACTGGGTCACCCTGGACCCCCTCAGTGAGGTGGTTGGGTTATGTTCTGTTGAGAAACCATGGAGTGATTACATGAAGAAAGCCTCTTCTCTTTACTGGTGTCAAAAAAAACATTAGATAAGAAATGGCAACTGGGGAAAGGAGGGGTGAATTGTTTAATTTTTAACACACACTGCATAATCTATTAGTATGGTTGTTCCCTGCCACAGATGTTTCAAGCATTAATTGAATAAAGGGATGGTTTCACCAAGTTTGGCAAAGTGATTTGTTGTACTGTTTGGTGTTTGAAGAATCCTGGATATTTTATCTCCAAACAGAATGGTCCTTTGTGATTGGTGAGAATAGTTTGAGACTACATAGTCATGGAGCCTCAGAAGGACAAGTTTGTGTTTTTCAAATGATTAGATCCAATCTGTGGGTATTTGGTAGGTTGCCAATATGTTTCTTTAAATGTGTCAGCAGGGCGCGGTGGCTCACGCCTGTAATCCCAGCATTCTGGGAGGCCAAGGCAGGTGGATCACCTAAGGTCAGGAGTTCACAACACGCCTTGGCAACAAGGTAAAACCCCATCTCTACTAAAAATACAAAATTAGCTGGATGTGGTGGTGGGCACCAGTAATGTCAGCTACTTGAGAGGCTGAGTCAGGAGAATCGCTTGAACCCAAGAGGTGGAAGTTGCAGTGACCCAAGATTGCATCACTGCACTCGAGCCTCAGTAACAGGAGTGAAACTCTACCTCAAAATTTAAATAAATAAAAATAAATAAATAAATAAATAAATATAAAGTGCTCAGGCATCATCTCTAATTTAAGCAGGCAATTTCTTTGGAAAATCAAATTGTTATAAATAAAGTTTCAGTGCCTAAAAAGAAACCGCACTTGAATATAAAATTGTCTTTTTAATTCTCAGGAAGACAAGGTACTTCTATAGAAGGGTGTGCTCTCAATGATGGAGCAATGGTGGGCACACACCTGGAAGAGAGAGGGGATGGGGTTCTTATCCATGACACATGTGGCCCCTGCTGCTGTGTCATTCCCCTATTGTTTAGGATTAGATCACACAGGCTAAACTAATTCCAACTGGCTAATTTAAAGACAATGATGGGGTAAGCACTTTGGTGGGAGTCAGGGCAGAGCAGGTAGCAGGTAATCAGAATGAGTTAGGGTGGAGCAGGTGATCAGAATGAGTCAGGGTGGGGTAGGTAAATGAAAAAGGTTGCTTTACAAGGAATTTAAGTTTCAAAGCAGAAGGCAAAGAATTGAACATACTGACATATTAATTATCTGAAGAGAAATTTAGAATTCATATTCAACAAAATGCAAAGGAAACCACATAGAATCATATGGAAAAACTCCTACACCTAGAATATGCTTGTGTGAAAAGAAAAAAATATATATTTTATGCTTTATGCTCCATTAAAAACCGCTGGATCCTTTCTCACTGTTGAATCTACTATTAGCTTAAAAAGTTAATCTGACATTATTAAAAATTGAGGTGGTTAAAAATGAAACGGGTAGATAAAATAAATAGAACATATGGTTATCCACCTTAGAATTGTCAGGCAGGTTGCTAAGGAGCCCTTGTAGCAGGACTACTGGGAATCCTTGAGATCATGACCCATATTGCCAGGCATAGTCCCCAATGCACAGGCATGGAGTCTTTAAAGTTAAAGTTTATTTAAAGAAAAACAATAATGGCAACAACTAAAATATGGTGAAAGCTATACAATAAAAAGATATAAACAGAGGAAACAAAGTGCAATTTATAGACTTGAACTGATTCTGAAATAAAAGGAGAACAGAAGGAGGAGAACAAGAAAGAGGAGGAAGAGAAGAAAGGGGCAGGGGAGAGAAAGAGAAGAGATAGGAGGAGGAGAAGGTGGAAGAGGAAAGAGAGAAGGATGCAAAGGAGAAGGAGGGGAGGGAGAAGTGGAAGGAGGAGGAAGAGGAGGAGAAGGGAGAGCAAGACAGGAGAACAAGGGGAGAAGAAAGGTGAAAGAGAGAAGGAAGAAGTGGGGTGAAAAGAGGAAGGAAATAGGAGAATAAAATAAAATAGAGGGCCCAGTGAAATTACTCACCCATGTAATCCCAACACTTTGGGAGGCTGAGCTGGGTGGATCCATTGAGGCTAGAAGTTCGAGACCAGCCTGGGCAACATGATGAAACCCTGTCTACTAAAAATACAAAAATTAGCCTGGTGTGATTGCTCACACCTCTAATCCCAGCTACTCAGGAGCCTGAGGCAGGAGACATTTTTGACTCAGGAGGCAGAGGTTGCAGGGAGCCAAGGTTATGCCACCGCACTCCAATCTGGGTGATAGAATGAGACCCCATCTCAGAAAAAAAGAAACTGCAGGTCCTGCCATCCAGGAAGAGAAAGAAGAGGGTGAGGATAGGGAAGGTGAGAGAAGGAGGAGGAATAGAATGGGGAGGAGAAGATGGAGGAAGAAAAGAAGGAGAACAAGGAGGAAGAGAAGGAGCATGGATAGGAAGAAGAAAAGGATGACTATCGAATGCACTAATTTTAGGCGGGGAGTAGTGGCTCATACTTGTAATCCTAGCACTTTGGGAGGCCGAGGCAGGTGGGTAATTTGAGGTCAGGAGTTCAAGACCAGCCTGGCACACATGGTGAAATCTTGCCTTACTAAAAATACAAAAATTAACTTGTTGTAGTGGCACATGCCTGTAATCCCAGCTCTCAGGAGGCTGAGGCAGGAGAATCACTTGAGATTGGGGGTCAGAGGTTGCAGTGAGCACAGATTGAGCCACTGCACTCCATTCTGGGCAAAAGAGTGAGAAAAAAACCCACTAATTTTAGAACAATTGGGAATATTTCAACGGGCACTGCATCACAGAAGATGATATTGAATCATTGTTATTTTTCATATGTGTGACAATGCTAAAGCAGAAGAAATTCCTCCTTTGAAAACTCACCCTGCATGTGTGAGGGAAACTAAGAGTAAAATTGTCCAAACTTGAACAAACAGAAATCAAAAAATCTCAGCTAAAAGGGCCATAGGAAGAATGTCTAATGAGGGGCCATGCTGTTCTATCCCCAGGGCAGCAGGTAAGGATCAATAGGGTAGGGGAATCTTGAGGTCAGACCAGAAAGAGAAGCTCACAATGTGTGGAAGAGTTCAGCAGTGGATACACCAAATGGATAAAGACACCAGTACAAAAGCAGGACAGAAACAGGTGAGATGACCCATTTGTGGATCTATAAATAGTTCCAAACAGCTCTGTACCTCCTCAGGCAAGCAGGTGGAGGAACTGGATGACAAGCAGTCTGTATTCGATGAAACCATGAATTCAAGCAACTCCTGTTCCTGAAGTGGAAATCTTGATGTCATGCAATGTAGCTTTTCTCAGGCTATGTATAAAAGCAACACCTGAGCATATAGGTTCCAATTAAAATTATGCAAATAAAATGAACTCTCACAATGCAAATTCATGGATTGCTGATTAGTTGCTATTCTGAGTGACTCTCTATGAGCAGGAACAATTCATGCCCTTATGGTATTACCAGGGAGTGGATCTAGTCCATTCCTCCATGAATTGACGCAATCCCTGAGCACTTACTTTGTAACCTATGGTTCTAGAAGACTCTTCAAAAATTGACGGATAAAAGAAAGAATGTGCAGGCCCCATCAGCTGAGAACTTCAAATGAGGATATAGGAATGAGACGGACACAAACAAAAAGATTCAAAGACAACAAATGTGAAATTTGAAGTAATATACTGAACACTGCAGATAAATATCTCTGAGTTATTATTTGGAAGACACTTTATAAAGACTATAATAGATAGTCTTTATTTGTTATAGACTTATACTACAGGTCTTCCTCTGTGAAGGAGAACAGATTCCATGTAATGATCCTTCATGGGGATAGAGTCTTAAGGTTAATCACACTGAGGGATTAAAAACATAGGACAGGCTGGGAGCAGTGGCTTATGTCTGTAACCCCAACACTTTGGGAAGCCAAGATGACAGGATCACTAGAGCCCAGGAGTTTGAGACCAGCCTGTGCAACATCTACAAGACTCCCACATCTACAAGAAAAAAAAAAAGAGCCAGCCATGGTAGTGTGCATCTGTAGTCCCAGCTGCCCATGAAGCAGAGGTGGGAGGGTCACTTGGACTCAGATTAAGGCTGCAGTAAACTATGATCATACCACTGCACTCCTGCCTGGGTGACAGAGCAAGACCTTGTCTCAAAAAAAAAAAAGAAAAGAAAAAAAAGACAGATGTTGCTGGATGAAAAGTGGGATTAGGTGGGTGGAAGTGAGGAAGCACAGGACACCTTTGGGGGAAATCACAGGGAGCCCATGAGACAGAATCCAGAGCTGTAGAAGGGAAGTTAGCACAAACATTGGCCTAAGCCCTTCTTGTAAGGGGCTGCAATGTAAAATGAAACCTTTCATACTACAAGATACTCCAAGGACTCCTTATCCAGAGCAATAAGGAGAAATCTAGCAGATTTGGAATCTTAAATTCCTTCTAAGAGGCAGAAAATATAAGACACAGACACAGAGGAGAAGATCATGTGCAGATGGAAATAGAGACTCCAGTGATATAACCACAAGCCCAGGGATGCCTGGAGCCCCCAGGAGCTGGGAGAGGCAGAAAGCGTCCTCCCCTAGCATCTCTGTAAAGAACTGGTTACAATTATTGTGAACGGAACAGCTGCCTCCAGAAAAGATAAATCCACATCACAAAGCCCAGAACCTGGAATATGACCTTATTTAGAAAAACAGTCTTTACAGATTTGTAATTAAAGTCAGATCTGGAGATGAGATTATTCTGGCTTAGGATGGCCTTAATTGAATGACCAGTGTCCTTCTAAGGACAGAAGAGGAGACATAGAAACAGAAGAGGATGCCATGTGGAACCAGATGTGGAGACAAGTGACAAGGCCACAGCCTAGGGATGCCTGGAGCCCCCAGGAGCTAGGACACACAGGAAGGATCCTCCCCTGAAGCCTCCAAAGGCATGCCACCCTGTCCACACCTTGATCTCAGACTCCCATTCTCCAGGATTTGGAGAGGATACAATTTTTATTATGCTAATCAACAAGTTTGTAGTAATTTCTTACAGCAGTCCTAGGAAACTAAAACTAATAAACTAGTACAGATTTGTGACACTATTGTGTTGATTTGCCTTTGCAGAGAAGTAGGTACTATCCAGGCAAGGGCTGAAACTGGCTGTAGACAGCTGGGCTCAGAGCAGGAGAAAAGGCCAGGCTTTCCCTTGTCTCCTGGATGGACATGAGCTGTGGAAGTTGGCCGGTGACTGGCTGTAAAAAGGACAGGGTGGTGTGTTGACCTGATAGACCTAATGCAAAGTCAAACAAAGCTTCAAAATCAATGCACCAGTTATTCCCAGCAAAATTCCATGAAGGCATTGAAAATCTTCTATGTCTGTAATGTGGCTGACTCTGGCTGATGGGACTCTTTGCAAAGGGAGTATAAAATGTGTCTTGTGTTGCAAAACTTCTTAATATATCTTTTCATTTGTGCCTTTCAAAAACCAAAGTGACTCTGCAGAGTTGGCCTGTCTCTACAATTTGGCTGAAAGATAGCCTACGGTACCCTTCCAAGAGGTTTTTCTTAGCTGATTGATTGGGAAGCATACAGGCACAGCCCCCTTCATGGAAGGAAGAGGCATTTTCTTCAATAAGTATATGACTGTGGCTGGCAGATTAAAGAGACACTACAATGGAGTTATTTGGATTCTTAAAGTTACCCAAAAAAATAAGCAAAGAAAATTCAAATAACCCCATCAAACAGTGGTCAAATGCCATGAACAGACATTTCTCAAAAAAAGATATACAAATGGCCAATAAACATGATGCTCAACATGCCAACAAACATGTTCAAAATGCCAACAAATGCAAATTAAAGCCACAGTGAGATATCAACTTACCCTGCAAGAAAGGCCATTGGGGGAGGGATAGCATTAGGAGATATACCTAATGCTAAATGACGAGTTAATGGGTGCAGCACACCAACATGGCACATGTATACATATGTAACAAACCTGCACGCTGTGCACATGTACCCTAAAACCTAAAGTATAATAATAATAATTTTTATTAACTTAAAATATAATAATAATTATTTATTATTATTTATTATTAACTTAAAGTATAATAATAATAAATTATTATTATACTTTAATAATATTAATAATATTATTATTAATATAATAATCTTATTATAATTATTAATAATATTTATTTTATTTTATTTTATTATTTATTTATTAATATTTATATCAATATAATATAAATAATAATTATATTAATATTTATATTAATAAATAATATTAATATAAAGTATTATACTTTAATAATATATAATTATATAATATAATAAATTATTATTATACTTTAGGTTTTAGGGTACATGTGCACAACGTTCAGGTTTGTTACATATGTATACATCTGCCATGTTGGTGTGCTGCACCCATTAACTCGTCATTTAGCATTAGGGGACTATTAATCATGCTGCTATAAAGACACATGCACACGTATGTTTATTGTGGCACTATTCACAATAGCAAAGACTTGGAACCAACTTAAATGTCTAACAATAGACTGGATTAAGAAAATGTGGCACATATACACCATGGAATACTATGCAGTCATAAAAATTAATAAATTTTTTTTAAAAATCAATAAATAAAAAAAAGAGTCAAAAAACAATAAATGTTGGTGTGGATATGGTGAAAAGGGAGTGCTTGTATACTGCTGCTGGGAATGTAAATTAGTATATGGAAAAGAGTTGGAGATTTCTCAGAAAACTAAAAGTAGACCTACTATTTGATCCAGCAATCTGACTACTGAATATCTACCCAAAGGAAAAGAAGCCATTATATGAAAAGGACACCTAAATGCATGTTTAGTACAGCAGAATTCACCAATGCAAGATATGGAATCAACCTAAGTGCCCATCAACCAATGAGTAAATAAAGAAAATATGGTATATATACAGCATAGAATACTACTCAGCCATAAAAATGAATGAAATAATGTCTTTGTGATGGGGCTGGAAGCCATTATTTTAAGTGAAGTAACTCAGGAATGGAAAACCAAATACCATAGGTTCTCACTTATAAGTGGGAGCTAAACAATGAGTATGCAAAGGCATACAGAATGGTAAAATAGACACTGGAGACTCAGAATCTGGGAGGGTGGGAGGGAGGTGGGGGATAAATAACTACATATTGGGTACAATATACACTACTCAGGTGACAGGTGCACTAAAATCTCAGACCACACCACTATACAATTCAACCATGTAGGCAAAAATTATTTGTATCCCAAAAAGCTATTGAAATAAAAAAATTATATATTTTTAAAAGTTGCTGCAACTATAATTGATGTGATGTTTAGTTTTATGTGACCACTTGACTAGAAACTGGTGACAAGTTGTTTGCCTGGACACATAGACTATGCCTTGTTGGGAAGGAACTCTTTTGTTTCTTTGTTTTTGGTACAGGGTCTTGCTCTGTCACCTAGGCTGAAGAGCAGTGGTACAAAATATAGCTCACTCCAGCCTCAAACTTCTGGGCCAAGCAATCCTCCTGCCTCAGCCTCCTGAGTAACTAGGACTACAGGTACATGACACAATGCCTGGCTATTCTCAAAAAAAATTTATAGAGATGAATCTTTCTATGTTCTTCAGGTGGGTCTCACTATGTTGTCCAGACTACAAGTCATCCTCCTGACTCAGCCTCCCAAAGTGCGGGGATTACAGGCATGAGCCACCAAACATAGCCAAGGGAGGGGAATTTTTTTTTTTTTTGAGATGTGGTGAAAATTTACAATCAGTAGAGTTTTAGTAAAGCACATTGCGCTCCATAACATGGGTGGGCCCCATCCAGCCAGTCGAAGTTCTTAAGCACAAAGACCAATGTTTTCCAAAGAAGGAAGAATTCAGCATCCAGACTAACATAAAAATTCAGCCTGGGTTTCCAGCAGTTAGACTCAAGGCTGTGTTATACACTATTTTCCCGGTCTCCAGCCAGCCAGTCTGTTCTACACATTGTTGCCAGCCTCTGGCCCAATCAAATAAACCTTTCTCCGTCTCTGTCTCTCCTCTCTCTCTGCATATATAGATTGGTACAAAACTAATTAAAATTTTTGTCATTAAAATTAATTACTTTTGCACCAATTTAATACATGCATCTGTGTGTATATATGTATACCTACATATACATATATGTGTATGCATATGTATATGTTAGTATATGTATATATGTGTATGTATGTACACATGTGTATATATACAGATGTGGGTGTGTGTATTATGTGTTTATATGTAGTGTGTGTGTGTGTATATATATATATATATACCTGTATTTGTGTGTATGTATATATATATATCCTTTGTGTTACAATCAAATGATACTTAGTTATTTTTAAATGATAATTAAATTATTATTGACTATAGTCACCCTGTTGTGCTATCAGGTACTAAATCTTATTCATTTTTTCTGCTATTTTTTGTACCTGTTAATCATCCCAACTTCCCCTTCACCACCATCCCCACTACCCTTCCCAGTTTTTGGTAAGCATCATTCCACACTCTATTCCCATGAATTCCATTGTTTTAATGTTTAGCTCCTTTAATAATGTTAATTCTGCTGGGTCACTTTGTGTGTTAGTAGGGAACAGAGAGATACAGACAGAGAGAGAAAATAAACAGAGAAAGAGAGAGAGATAAGAGACAGAGATAAAGAGACAAATGGAAACAGCTGTTTTTTGTATATGAAGCATATATTTCTCATCATCTCTAGATGAAGAATTGTACATATGGTAACTTTCCAGAGTGGTTTTGTTGTGCACTGTCTTAGGTAGCCTAGGACTACACATTACAATATACTCTTCAGTCTCTGTTTCAGAGCCATTGCATTACTCAGACTTTAAAGCTTTCAGAGACATTGCTGCCTTTTATTCTTATAATATTTCTCTAAGGTCAAACTAGGTGATATTTTTATTACCACTATCATCACTTTCTTGTTGTCTCATTTATATATGAGAATGCTGATAGGAACAAACCCAGAATTTGGTCTTTTCACACTGCCTGCTTATCTCTTTTTATTACACTGTGCTGGTAGCATTATGAGGTTCCTATGTGCATTCAATTTTGTAGCATATTGTCTGATACATAGTATCCAGAATAAACAGCCTTAATAGTAACAATTAACAGTTCACATTAAAATGCCACTCACATTTAGTTTAAAAAAGTGAATATATATAAAAATGAGAAAACCTAATTTAGTGGATTATCAATGTTCATACAGATCTCACGTGAAACTGGACAAATACATTAATCCAGCAGCTAAAAATGCAAGTTTCCACATGTGTTCTTTTCCTAGAAATGTATGTATTGTTTAAGTCATTGTGCCATTTTGCATGTATACTCTTCTTGGCAAGTTTAGAGTTACAATATGTTTAAAGAAGGACATGAATCTTTGATAATTGTGTTCTCTCAACTGTAAGGCAGGTTTCTCCACAATCCCTTGAGTAACGCAAAACTACATTTTCAAGCACAGTGGAACTAAAGTTCCCACTACCCATCACCCTCTTTATAAAGGCATTAGGCTAATACCTTAATAAGGACTCTGTAAATAGCATTAAAGAACCACTTAAGTTGTTTCCTTGAGAGCGTTGAGTTCTGTGTCACTGAAACATTTTGCTAGTAATTATTTGAGGGAAATTATCAACGGAGCAGAACAGAAGTGAAATTCTTGAAGCTACAAAATGTTTTTAATTTACTCTAGAAAAGAGTCCATTCACAAACTTGGAGGTCTCTTTTGCAATCTTTCAGTGGCATTGTCCTTACTGAACAAATGTTCCAACTCATTTTAAAATTATCTTTGATACAGTGGCTGTAATATCACCCCCTCTTCAGAGTTCTTCAGAAGATCCTTTGAAACTCTTTTTGAATTTAAATATACATTTATAATGTCATGGTTGTAAGGCAGAGTGCTGCAACCCTTCTTTTTGTTTCTCAAGAGCCAGGTAATGTTTTAGAATTTTCACTCTGTATACCCAATAAGCAATACAGAGAAAATTATGTAGGTATATATATAACTGGTTATTTTTTTTTTCAACTTTTAAGTTCAGGGATACACGTGCAGGTTTCTTACATAGGAAAATGTGTGTCATGGGGGTTTGCTGTGCAGATTATTTCATCACTCAGGTATTCCCATTAGTTATTTTTCCTGATGCTCTCACTTTTCCCACCCTCCATCCTCTGATATGCCCCAGTGTGTGTTGTTCCCCTCTATATGTCCATGAGTTCTCATCATTTAGCTCCCACTTATGAGAGAGAACATGCAGCATTTGGATTTCTGTTGTTGCATTAGTTTGCAAACGATAATGGCCTCCAGCTCTATCTATATCCCTGCAAAAAACATGAGCTCATTCTTTTTTATGGCTTTATAGTTTTTCATGGTGTATATGTACCACATTTTCTTCATGCAGTCTGTAATTAATGTGCATTTAGGTTGATTCAATGTCATTACTTGTGAATAGTGCTGCAATGAATATAAGAACCATTCTTAACACACCAGTAATTAAAAAACTGTACCAAAGAGCCAAACATGGCAGCTGGTCAGATTTAGTTCACTGATAAGATTTAGTTCACTGTCCTCTGTCTGAATGTATCAAAATGGTCTAATTTATGAGTAGTGATTTTAGTAGTAATAATACTATTAAAAATAATCCAAGTAATTGAAATTTACCTGTTGACTCTTATGAATCATTTTACATTCATTACCATATTTGATTCAGGTGAGTCCCTTTGTTTCAACTGTCATTGTAAGTGCCATCCCTATTTGGAGATTTAAGGAGGGGACTAATTTGATTTAATTCCATAAGAATAGAATGATCTTTTGTCTAAGGTGTTCATAAAATGCTTTTTGGGATCAGCTGGCAATGAATGATGGATCAGCAGTTCTGAGCACTGTTTTATTGACACTGCCTTCTACAAGACAGGATTTAGAGAAAAACAATAGGCAGTACATAATACCACTTAATCCTCAGAAGGATTTTAGAGGATAAAAGATGTGTAGGCAAGTTTCCAGTGGGGACTGTGGACTTTTCCCTATTTGCTGTTTTGATCCCAGACTCAGCCGCATGTGTTACCTCTCCCGGCACAAATGCAATTTTCATCACAGACACTTGTCTATTGTTTGCACACTGAAATACAAACAAGCCTAAATTCATCTTGCAAAAATCATTCTTATGTCTAAAGCAATAGATATTTCTACATAAATAGATGTTTACATAGGTTGTACAGGTATGTTGTAGAATGATCTATCCACTCAAACTCATATGAATTCCATAGAGAAAAATAATCGACATGGTACCTGCTGTCATCTCAATGAGGCAGCAGAAGATGATAAATCATTACATGCTATGGCAGAATATGCGTGATTAGTTTCTTTGCAATGAAGTAGAACAAATCTGAACCCTCAGGTCAGGAAGTCCAGCTCCCTCATGATCTCACTGGTAAAGGATCATCCTGTGGTTATTAACCTCTCTTTTCCCCTTTGTTCCACACTTAAGAGTTTGAAACTGAACTAGAAGAAATCGAATAGGAAGAGTTTTAAGATTTCAGCCAGATAGAAACCCTTCAACTATTTTCTCTTTCACAACCCTTGCTTTAAGAATGTAACTGACACAGGGTGCAGTGACTCACACCACTAATCCCAACATTTTGAGAGGCTAAGGCAGGAGGATCGCTTGAGCCAAGGAATTTGAGACACACCTGGGCAACAAGGAAAAAACCCATCTATACAAAAAAAAAATTAAAAAATTAGCCAGGCATGTGGCATGCACCTGTAGTATCAGCTACTCAGGAGGCTGACGTGGTGGGATCAGCTGAGCCCCCAGGTTGAGGCTACAGTGAGCCATGATCACGTCACTACACTGCAGCCTGTGTAACAGAGTGTGACCCTGTCTCAAAGCGAAAAAGAGAGGATTTATCTTGGAATCTACTAGATTCATTTGACCCAGCATGTGGCTGCTTGAATACTACCACAACAACTATTCTATGGAATTGGCCTTGGTAACAGTCATGTTTTGTGTTGGGGTCTATTCAAACATGCAGCACCATAAACCCCTGAAAATAAATACTTTAGATAATACTTTCTCTTTTGTTTCCCCACATTATTTTTATACAGTGAAGATACATTTATTAGTTTAAAATTAGGGTAATTTAAAAGTTTTTTATTATGTAAAGTACACACAGCCTAAAATGTACAACTTTAACCATTTTTAAGTGTTTGCTTCAGTAGTAATTAGGAACACTCACATTGTTATGTAAGCCAATCTCCAGAATTCTTTCTTTTTTTTTTAACTTTTATTTTATGTTCAGGCATACACATGTAGGTCTGTTATTTAGTTGATATGGCTTGAATCTGTGTCCCAACCCAAATCTCATCTCCAACTGTAATCACCAGTTGTGCAGGGAGAGACATGGTGGGAGGTGGTTGGATCTTGAGGGTAGTTTCCCCCATGCTGTTCTTGTGATAGTGAGGAAGTTCTCCCAAGATCTGATGGTTCAAATGTGACAGTTCCCCTGCTCTCCCTCTCCTTCCTGCCACCTTGTAAAGAAAGCTCCTACTTCCCCTTCACCTTTCATCATGATTGTAAGTTTCCTGAGGCTTTCTCAGCCATGCGGAATTGAGAGTCAATTAAACCTCTTTCCTTTATAAACTACCCAGTCTCAGGGTGTTCCTTACAGCATGCTAAAAACAAGCTGATAAAACAGAGAAACATAATTCCAAAATTTACTACAGTGGAGGCCCCAATAGACTTAATGCAAGTCATGGGATTTAGTGCAGAAAGACTTTCTGCCACCTGATCTAATGCCTCAACTCCAGGCACAATGAATAAATGAGCTTGAGAGGCTTCAAAAATTTATTTCTTTAATTTAGTTACGTCCAAGGATAAATTATCTTCCCTACCCAGAAGGTGTCCTTTGACCATTTCCCATGAATGATCAGTCTCATTGTAGGAATGTGGTGTGATACAGAAATCAGAAGTATTCCAATTGCATTGCATTTGCATGCGATGTTTGAGACTTACTACCCGATCTCCAAGCCAAATAACAGATTGTCTTAGATCATTAATTTGATTAGCTAATTTTTGATCAAAGCCTTGTTGAGAACTCCACATTTGGTTGGAATTGGCTTGCCAATCATTAACAAAATGAGCCGTTTGAATAGATTGGTGTAATGCCATCCCAGCAGTGGTGGCCAGTGCAGTGACTGTAATTAGGTCCATGATCACAGCGATTAAAGTGAAAACAAATCTCTTAGATCTTTTAAAAATTCGTTGTAACACTTCATTAATTAAATGTACTGAGGGGGAAGATTCCCAAGGTCTGGGTAAAGTTACTGGTATCTAGATTTCTTTTTGAGCTTGAACCAATATTACACTTTTCCAGGAGTCAAAACAGAAGTTAACACAGGTGTGTAAATGACAATTAATGCATGGGACAGTTTGATTGCTCATTCAAATTTTGATATTTCCCATTAACAGCATGTAAGGAGGCTTAACACAACTCTGTATAGGAATATACAGGTTGGAGGTAAACAAAGCAGAATGTCTGAATCTATGTTGATACTGAGGGAGAGGAGTGGCAGTGGCCATGCCCGATGTCCTCTGCTGTAAAGAAGCAATCTGAAGTGCCTGGGGATGCCAAAGAATCAGAAGGGCATACCTAGGTTGAGAAGAATTATCATAAGGCCAATTGGAGTCCCATAAAGGAGGATTGGCATCACAAAGAGGAAGAGGATTCAAAGGGGATTTATCATGGTGTTCAGAATCACGGATGTGAGGGGCAGTAGTGGGGACAACAGACAGAAAAGTTTCCCCTTTCTATACTCGCAGTCTGGACATGGCAATCACCATTTTCCAAAATTCTTGGTGTTCTGGGCTCAGAATGGGGAATATCATATGAGGCCTTGTCGGGGGTAATGCCCTTATGCTTCCATTTTAAGTGAAAGAATGAGCTGAACCTCCTATGCAAAGTAGGATGATGATCCTCATCCTCCCAATAAGAAATAAAATAAGTAGCCTCCAGGCATTCCCTTCCATCAGAGAGGCAATTGTTTTTTAAATAGCCCTTTGGTGCCCAGTCTATTACTAAACCATATGAGTCATTTTTTAATACTATTGCATCTGAGTTAACACAGTCTTCCCAAATTAAAGTTTTAGATGGGCCCTCAAAATTTTTAGGACATGTTTTTCCTACAGGTTTATATTGAAAGCATGGGGTATCTCCTATTACTCCCCCTTTCATTTGTCTTAAGGGAGACAGGGAGAGGCCAGTGACCAAATGTCTGAATTATCTTGTAGCTCATATCTTTGGAAGATAAGCAGCCTCAACTTGAGTTTCTGGATAGATACAACCAGGTGCATGTCCGAGGCAAAGAGGAGGGTATTTATAACCCATAGTAACATTAAATGCAGTGTCTTATTCTCCTGGTTGAGTGGGGCAATGGTCATCTGTGGCTCCAGGCATCCACACACTATAGTTAGTATGGATTTCTGCAGGAGCATCCATCCAGGTGAGAGGTCGAATGAGTGGAGGAAAAGGCACATAAGCCCAGTAAGAACAATTTTATGCAGCAGGTAAATCAGTTTTAGGGGAAACTAGTGAGACATAAATTACAAGGAGGAAAATTATTAAATAAAACCTATTGTAAGTGAGACCCAGTGCTGAAGGAGGAAGAGAAGAATGGAGGGATGTTATTTTCAAGCTAATAGAAATGGTGAGATTTTTAAGTTTGTAAGGAGAAAAAGAAAGGTAATTAGGAGAAGTGGGATGAGTTAGAGGGGTCTCTGTTGCTATTACGGAGGATTGAATCAGACCCATTTTGATTTGGCTTGTCAGTTTCTGAGGAGTTGGCCCAGATCTCACTAGGTATGAGGGCAGTCTCTGATGAGGATGTCTTTTTCCTGGGGTTTTCATTGTCAGTATTCACATGAAGTTTAAGTCTTCTAGTGGCACCCAGACAGGGCATTGATGATCTCCTGGTGAAACACAAGCACACCTTCTTCCCCATATTATAATTGTTCCGGCTTCCCAGATATTGGTTTGGGAGTTTTTCCATAACACTGGCTTGCCTTCATTTAGGGAGAATTTTTTGCCTATATAATGGCATTCAGCTGCAGTCAGAGTATTGTCTTTAGCAACATTTAGAAAATTTAAAGTAAATAATGCTGAATGTAATTGGGAGTGGGGAGTGGTTAAATTATGTTTTCATTTTTCAGACTTTTTGGACAATTGAGTTTTTAAAGTGTGATTGGCTCATTCCACCACAGCCTGTCCCTGAGGATTGTAAGGGATTCCAGTATTATGGGAAATTACACATTATTGCATAAATAAATCAAAAGCCTTACTAATATATCCAGGGGTGTTGCCTGTTTTTATTTGATATGGAAGACCCATAACTGCAAAACAAGAATACTTATGTCTTTTAACATGGGCCATGATATAAGGCTGAATTGTACCCTTTTGACCATCAGGGCCAGTGTAAGGCAAGATAAATGTGCTCTGGTGAACTTCATTAGCTTTTCCAGCACCTACTAGTCTCATGTTGGAGGGATGTTTAAGCCAGGAGGAAGGCCATAAATTAGAAGAAATAATAGAAACATTAGCCCTGGTATATACTAGGCCCTCAAACTTTTTTCCTCAAATGTGTATGGTGCAGGTAGGATGTTGCTCAGAAATTACATTAATCCAATAAGTGGCTTTTTCACCACTGGAGCCCATCCCAGGGCCCCATATCTTATCTCCTTTGTTTAAAATGATATTAGGTAATAAAAGTAATTGAGCAATTGACTCACTGGCCAGAATGGAAACAGGAACCTTGGTAGACACCATAAGTTTAATCTCATCAGAGGAATCAGAATTAATGAGACCAGTATGAACTATGATACCTTCAGCAGAGGTGGATGCCCTAGCTAACACCACGCTCACCAAAACTTGAGGTAAAGGGCCAGTGACCACCATGGGGACAATTAAAGGCAAAGAATTAGGTAGTAAATTTAGAGGAATGGTACTACAGAGATCGACTGCCCCACCCCCTACTGTGGAGGTAGACAAGCATTGTACTGAGACAGAAGAAGAGGCCGGGACCCATCTGGGTTGGCCGTAGGTCAATTTGTTTGTGCTGGGGAATGAACTGTGGCCTCTTGAAGTGGAAATGCAACATTGGTCTGAGTCTGAGGTGTCCCATTTGATATTGGGGCCTGGGACTGGCCCAACTTCCTGTTTCCCTGGTTCTGTGGCAGGGGGTTTCCATCTCTATCAGACTTAGAGTGACAACTACTTGCCCTGTGTTTACCTTTATGACAACGTGGGCAAACAGTAGCAGGAGCATTTGGCCATGTTTGTTGAGCTGGCTTGGCTGCTTTTAAGTTTTTAACAGTGCACTTTTTTTGAGTATAACCAAGTTGAGCACAATTATAGCAGGCTCCAAGAAAAGAATCAGTTGAGCCAGTTTGATTGCTATCCTTCATGGCCCATGCCCACAGAATAGCTTTGTGGGTCTCCAACCCAATGCCTTCACAAGCTTTAATATATGCAGGCAACACCTCATGATCAGGTAAACTTCGTCATTTTGATGGAACGCATGGCCATTTTACACTCATGGTTCACATTCTCAAAAGTTGACATACGATCGACAATATCTTGAGTGCGCTCATCAGAGACAGAATTTGGAACTGCATTGTGTAATTTGGCCAAAAAATCAGGATAGAATTTATAGTGTCCCTGTTTAACAGTAGTAAAAGAAACAGGAGCTTGGCCTGGGGCGTGTAATTTATCCCAAGCTCTCATACACAGCTTTGTTACTTGTTCCTTGGTGAGAGCATCAAAGCCTAATTGGGCAGTAGTGTCAGAGTAATTATTGGAGTCTGTGAACTGAGATGGAGTAATTAGAATGCCACCAGCCCAATTTAGCTGAGTCTGCAGATGAGCCTCTTCTGACCACCAGGTATGGAATTGTAAATGCTGAGATGGAGTTAGAACAGCTTTTGCCAAAAGGCCCCAGTCTAAAGGAAGCAAAATGATCTCAGTAGAAATAGTCTGTAATACCATTTTAACACATGGAGAAGTAGAACCAAACTGAGTAAAAACATCCTTGAATTCTCTTAAAAAGGTAAGATTAAGCAGTGCATATGGATGCACTTGTATACCTTGAGCATTGGGAGGTTCCAGGGTGACCAGATAAGCCCACGCCTCTAATGCAGTTGTTTCTTTGTTGTGTCATAATAAGCATTGCATGGAAGTTTCAAGAACAGGCACATGAGACGGAGTCAGCATAGAAGTGACATGAAAAGTATATGTAGATAAGGGAAACAGAGGTTAAGGAGGTCAGACTGGTATGAGAGTGTGAGAAAGGGGCATTGGGGGAGCAGAAGAGGCAGGTGCATACTGGTGATTATTGTCCCAATTCTGTGCAACCAGAGTGGCAGGGGTATCCTTGTGCGAAGAAGGATACAGAGAAGCAGGTTGAGTGGATGGCAAAGTGACCAGTTGAGGCATCGAAATGACAGGAGGGTGAGGGGCTGCGGTGGACAGGAGAGGGCCTGTAGAATTGCAAGTAAATTGCAGTTTGGTCCCAGAGTCATTAGGTGGCTCTGGAGACAAATCCTGCAAAGGTTTGAAGAGGGAAGAGTTAGCATAGATATGGTCCCAGACTGTTCAAGTCAGGGCTGCAGGAGCTACAAGTATTGGCTCTTTGTGCAAAGAAATAAGATCATCAGAGTGTGATGTTAAGCCAAAGTCACTGGAGTTAGATATTGAATTCTCAATATCATCAGGTGGGGGAGGAGTAGGTAAAGGGAGAGGCTGAGCAGATAACGAAGGCCAAGTGGGAGAGAAAAGCTGAGGAAGAGGTAGAGGGTCACCAGATTCAGAAAACTGTGGTAACTGCAGGGTGTCACAGGATTAATATGTCACTAGGATGCCACGTACCAAGTCCCAATCACCCCAAACACTGATGGGAACATAATTTCCTGTCAGGACCAGTTCCCCAGAATTTTGCACCAACATGATCCCATAGTTCCACATCTAACATTCCCTTTTCAGGAAACCAAGGACAGTGTTCTTCCACTGCCCTGAATAGAGTGACCATATTTTTCATGGGAACCCGAACTCCACCTGATTTTAACAGAAGTTTAATATACCAGAGATAAGCATAATGTTTAGATTCCGCATGACCCATAGTTACCCCAGACAATACACAGACAACTCACCAATTTTCAGGGAGCCAAACAAGCATTTCTGTGGACCAGACCGATGAACGTTTCACCACACCTACCAAAGGGAATCAGGTTCCCACATGCACTTAGGATAAAGAAAACCACATTGGTGTGCCAGATATCAGGGAATCCCACCTCCAATATTTCAGTGTAGGTTCTTTCTATTTTCCATAATCAGACTGTGATGTCCACCTGAGCCACAAATCCAGCAAGCTTTTATTAAGGATCTCAAAAGGGAAGGAGTGTACAAACAGGGAGTAGGTCACATGCTTCAAGGGGCAAAAACCACAGCAAAGATCACATGCTTCTGAGGAAACAGGACAAAGGGAAAAAGGCAGAAACTCCTGATAAGGGTCTATGTTCAGCAGTGCATGTATTGTCTTGATAAACATCTTAACAGAAAGTAGGGTTTGACAGCAGAGAACTGGTGTGACTAAAAATTTACCAGGATGGAGTTTCCCAATCCTAGTAAGCCTGAGGGTACTGCAGGAGACCAAGGTGTATCTCAGTCCTTATCTCAACCACATAGGACACACATTCCCAGAGCAGCTGTTTATAGACCTTGCCCCAGGAATGCATTTCTTTCCCAGGGTCTTAATATTAATATTATTTGCTAGGAAAGGAATTTAGTGATATCTTCCCTACTTGCATGTAGGGATTGCATTTATAGGCTCTCTGCAAGAAGAAAAATATGGCTCTGTTTTGCCCGATCCCGCAGGCAGTCAGGCCTTATGGTTGTCTTCCCTTGTTCTCTGAAAATCACTGTTATTCTGTTCTTTTTCAAGGTGCACTGATTTCATATTGTTCAAACACACATGTTTTACAATCAATTTGTACAGTTAACACAATTATCATAGTGGCCGTGAGGTGACATACATCCTCAGTTTATGAAGATAACAGGAGTAAGAGAATAAAATAAGACAGGTGTAAGAAATTATGAAAAAATTATTTGGGAACTGGTAAATGTCCATGAAATCTTTACAATTTACGTTTCTCTGCTACAGCTACAGCTGGTCCCTCTGTTAGGGGTCCCTGACTTCCTGCAACAACATGGATCAAGATTTTTAGTTTATATGATCCCCATGCTTCTTGAAGCTACAACATGCAAGTAAAAAATGAACTGATCCTGAGGGAGTGTCAACACTAGAGCTCATGGAAAAAACACATTTAAAAACCTCCTACAAAGGAATACCCTCATTACAAACTGCACAAAATTCCCACTGATAAAACCCTCCTGAAGATAAGTTCACAATCAAAAATCACAATATATGTGAAGTCACAACCCAATGCTCATGAAGGCCAAAATGAAGATCAAAAGGCACAACAAAATTCCCACTGATAAAACCCTCCTGAAGATGAGTTCACAAAAATCACAATACATGTGAAGTTCCAAACCAATGCTCAGGATGGTCAAAAGGCACAAACAGCAATATAATCACAATAACATAATACATAATTAGGTTTGGATTATGAAAAGCATTTAGAATGGAAGGAGCACAAGAGATAAGAGGAAGATACTGTAAATAAACAACAGATGGATTTGAAATAAATATGAGAACTTATAGAAGTAAAAACCAAGCCATAGAACCTAAACCTCAATAGGTAAATTAAAGACCAGATTACACATGACTAAACTGAGAAAGAAATGAATGGGGAGATGTGAAAAATCACTTAGAATGCAGCACATAAATATCAACAGATAGATTGTATCAAAGTGTGTTTGAGAGAGAAGGAGGGTACATGGAAGAGATTCAGGATACAATGACTAAAATGTGTTGGAGAATAACAGCATTCTGAGAATAAGGAATAAACAATATTCCAAAAGATAATGATGGCAATATTCCAGAATCATATGAAACAGGAATATATGAGTCATGAAAAAAAGTGAACTCCAAGTAGGAGAAATAAAGGCAAGTCCACACCCCAGCATATCAAACTGAAACTCAAGAAAGGGCAAGTGAAAACCTACCAAAGCAACTAGAATAAACAAAATATGGTATACAACCAGATAATAATAGGAGCAGTACAGCTTAGAGTAGGAAGATATATATATATATATGTGTATATGTATATTCTCTCTCTCTCTCTATATATATAGAGAGAGAGAGATAGCAAATATATATAGTTCTATTTATGAATACACACACACACTTCAACAAAACAATCAGTAAGAGGAAAAAGTCTCCATAGAACACATTAAATGAAAAGAATAGTATTTCAATAAAGAAAAACACCTGAATGACCAATTACACATGAAAAGGCATTTTTTTTCCTGGTCAGGGAAATTCAATTTAAAACAGCAATGAGACTCCGCTAAAATTGACAAAAGAAAAGTTACAATATCAAGAAGAGAGGAAGACAAGAAGCCAAAGGTGATCCCTTGCTCTGTTGGAGCGAGTGTGAATTGGTGAAACAACTTTGAGACACTGTCTTGAAACCTCAGGATAATTGAACATGTGTTCAGACTACCAGTCAGCTTTCTAGTTGAGGGAAGCTCGAGTTATGTGTGCAGTGTCATTGACAAGAATGCCTAGAGTAACTTGCATGGAATAATGAAAAGTTAGAAACTGCCAACATTGTAATAATCAATAAGATGAATAAACTTCAGTTGTAGTTATCAGTTCACTTAATCTCAAAGTTAACTATAAATGAAGAATGACCTTCAGAATGAAACATTTACTTAAATTTGACAAATGAACCTCTATCTTTATATCTATTATCTGTCTTTATATCTATCTATATATCTATCTATTATCTATTTATATATCTACCTGTCTACTTGAATACCTACCTATTATCTATGTATCCAATATTCCATCTATTCTATCATCTATTATTTATGTCATTTATTGACCTATCATCTATCTAGTCTATCATCTATCTACTCTATCATCTATCATGTTGCCCAAATACAGAATGAAATATTTACTTAAATTTGACAAATGAACCTCTATCTTTATATCTATTATCTATCTTTATATCTGTCTATATATCCATCTATTATCTATTTATCTATCTACCTGTCTACTTGTATACCTACCTATTATCTATGTATCCAATATTCCATCTATTCTATCATCTATTATTTATGTCATTTATTGACCTATCATCTATCTACTCTATCATCTATTCTATGATATATCATCTACCTATCTTTTCATCTATCATCTACCTGTTTATCTGTCTTCTATTTTGTATCTACCATCTATCTATATCTACTTATAAATATAGGTAAACACATAGGCATTGTAATGATAAGACAACCCAGAGCAATTACAAAACTAAATTAACTAGAGTCCACTGGGAAGGAAGGGGTGGAAAATAAAAGGGGTGCACATAGGGGATTTGAAAATATTTCTTCAGCGTATAATTGTATTCTGAAAACCAACATAAAGAAGACATGAGGGAAATATGGTAATGCTATTCACATTACTCCTCCCTCCATCTCCTCCTCACACCCACAAAATCCCTACGCCTTATCCAGTTGCATGGCTGCATTCCACAACATCCAAATCTTGACACTGTCTACCTCAAAAAAATATTATTGGGACATGGGAACAACTACAGATATAATTTTCCTACTGTGAAAAGTTCTTCCTAAGTTTCAAGAATAAAAAGAAATATCCAATTCACAATTGGTTTGTTTTCCTTTCATTCATTTCACTTTTTTTTTCCTAAATGGGATATGTTTAAATACACATAAAAAAACAAATAGGAGAGGCCATCCTATTTGAAACTATTATTTATTCATTTACTGTTTTTTAGAAATAAGGCCCCCAGGAATCTTGGGCATATGTGAAAACACATATGCTTACAAACTTAGATAATGAGATTCAGTCATGGCAATTAGGTTGCATTTAAAATTCCTAGCATCAAGTGTAAGAATCTAAGTACTCACTTTTTGAAAGTAACACACTTTTATCTCTGTGCATTGTCTCTAGTATTCCTAAGTCAGTCTCTTTCTTTGCCATGGTTTAACTTTGTAGTCTTGTCTTTCCATTCTTTCCCCAGAGTAGGGTAGTCTTAAGAGTTGGGGTGATTAACATCTCTAATAATTTGTATAGCATAATGTAGTTAAACGTTTTTCTTAGGATAGTGAATGTGCAAAGAAAATGGAAGATCAACAGAGGAGAGAAACGTTGCTAGCTGTCATGGTTTCCCTTTCAGGCATTAATCATTATTGCTTGAGAAGAAAGTTAGACTTTTATTGCCAATATATTTAACTAAATGCCACATATGTGTGTGTGCATGCGTGTGTGTGTGTAGTGTATGTGTATGTATACACACAAAACACCCACATACCCATAAGTATATATAGATATGCATACACACCTATATATATATGCACACATAAATATGTATACACCTATATATACATATAGTTCTCTCTCAGAGATAGATATAGATAGACAGACAGATACATAAATAGATAGATAGATAGATAGATAGATACATAGATAGATAGATAGATAGATAGATAGATAGATAGATAGATAGATACATAGATAGATAGATAGATAGACAGACAGACAGACAGACATAGATGTGGATAGAATAGATGGTAGATAAATAGGATAGATGGAATAGAAGATTGAGATAGATATGGATGGAATAGATACCTCGATAACATGAGATAGATAGAATAGATAGAAACCTATAGATCAGATAGAGAGATTAAATAGAGATAGATGTGACACACATACACGCATATATACAGATCTTTAGAGTTCATGTCAGGCAGCTTTCTGAAGATAATCTATGTATTAACTTCACAATTAAATCTTCAAAACAGCCATGAGTTAGAAGATATCATTATAACAACATTGCACAAAGGACTGTTGCCCAAAGAGGCAAGTTACCCGACTTCCCCCAGCTAGCAAAAAGTGCAGGAGTGATGTGAATCCAGCCTGTGTGGTCTGTAGCTCCTTCTTCTGAACCACTATGTGCTATTGGAAGTTGCCATTTCTTTAGTTTTCCTGAAGTGCAAGGTGGCACTACAAGTGGATACCAATGTGCATAGAAATATTCACAGCAATCCTTCCTACTGAATTTATTATTCCACTCCCAAAGCCAATCATCAATATAGAAATTTAACATTCATCCCTGCCATTCTATGTATTTAACCAAATCTCTTCCATATGACAGTTGCATTTTTACTTCCAAGCCACTGGAGGAGATGAAGGATCCTCTGTAGTTTCTCTTGCTGGCAATAAGAGTTGCAAAAGCAAACTTTTGAATGCATCTAAGTTAATCACCAAAGAGTGGCATTAGTAGTCCTGGTTCAATTTAAGTAGGTCCTGTATAGGACGTTCTTTATGTAATGAATACTTTAAGCCCTATCATTACTATTCTCATGTACATTCATCATTATCCACAAGTAATGGAAAAGCTTTTTCTGGCTCCCCAAGTACTGTGCGCTCATTTCAGAATATCTAATGCTCCTAATGCATTCCTTAGTGATGACTCCAGTGTGTGATGAGGAACAGGGGTTTTGGAACTCAGAAAGCCAGCATGTCATTGCACACTCATCTTTAGTGGAGGCCCCTTGCCTAGTTTGAAATGCAATCCTGATACATACAGCCCAAAATACCTAGCCTTTCTGCTTCAGGTTATTCAAACCCAATGAAATTCTGATATCGTTTTAAAGATAATTATTGCACATAAAAAGTCACTTCTGATTTTTGTATGAGAAAGATAATGATTGCACATAATAAACCACCTATGATTTTTTTATTATTATACTTAAAGTTTTAGGGTACATGTGCACAATGTGCAGGTCAGTTACATATGTATACATGTTCCATGCTGGTGTGCTGCATCCATTAACACGTCATTTAGCATTAGGTATATCTACTGAGAATGACGATTTCAAATTTCATCCATGTCCCTACAAAGGACATGAACTCATCATTTTTTATGGCTGCATAGTATTCCATGGTGTATATGTGCCACATTTTCTTAATCCAGTCTATCATTGTTGGACATTTGGGTTGGTACCAAGTCTTTGTTATTGTGAGTAGTGAAGCAATAAACATACGTGTGCATGTGTCTTTATAGCAGCATGATTTATAGTCCTTTGGGTATATACCCAGTAATGAGATGCTGGGTCAAATGGTATTTCTAGTTCTAGATCCCTGTGTAATCGCCACACTGACTTCCATAATGGTTGAACTAGTTTACAGTCCCACCAACAGTGTAAAAGTGTTCCTATTTCTCCAAATCCTCTCCAGCACCTGTTCTTTCCTGACTTTTTAATGATTTTCATTCTAACTGGTGTGAGATGGTATCTCATTGTGGTTTTGATTTGCATTTCTCTGATGGCCAGTGATGGTGTGCATTTTTTCATGTGTCTTTTGGCTGCATAAATGTCTTCTTTTGAGAAGTGTCTGTTCATATCCTTTGCCCGTTTTTAGATGGGGTTGTTTGTTTTTTTCTTGTAAATTTGTTTGAGTTCATTGTAGATTCTGGATATTAGCCCTTTGTCATATGAGTAGGTTGTGAAAATTTTCTCCCATTTTGTAGGTTGCCTGTTCACTCTGATGGTAGTTTCTTTTGCTGTGCAGAAGCTCTTTAGTTTAATTAGATCCCATTTGCCAATTTTGTCTTTTGTTGCCATTGCTTTTGGTGTTTTAGACATGAAGTTCTTGCCCATACCTATGTCCTGAATGGTAATGCCTAGGTTTTCTTCTAGGGTTTTTATGGTTTTAGGTCTAACTTTTAAGTATTTGATCCATCTTGAATTAATTTTTGTATAAGGTGTAAGGAAGGGATCCAGTTTCAACTTTCTACATATGGCTAGCCAGTTTTCCCAGCACCATTTATTAAATAGGGAATCCTTTCCCCATTGCTTGTTTTTCTCAGGTTTGTCAAAGATCAGATAGTTGTAGATATGTGGCGTTATTTCTTAGGGCTCTGTTCTGTTCCATTGATCTATATCTCTGTTTTGGTACCAGTACCATGCTGTTTTGGTTACTGTAGCCTTGTAGTATAATTTGAAGTCAAGTAGAGGGACGCCTCCAGCTTTGTTCTTTTGGCTTAGGATTGACTTGGTGATGCCAGCCCTTTTTTGGTTCCATATGAACTTTAAAGTATTTTTTTCCAATTCTGTGAAGAAAGTCATTGGTAGCTTTATGGGGATGGCATTGAATCTGTAAATTACCTTGGGCAGTATGATCATTTTCACGATATTGATTCTTCCTACCCATGAGCATGGAATGTTCTTCCATTTCTTTGTATCCTCTTTTATTTCATTGAGCAGTGGTTTGTAGTTCTCCTTGAAGAGGTCCTTCATGTCACTTGTGAGTTGGATTCCTAAGTATTTTATTCTCTTTGAAGCAATTGTGAATGGGAGTTCACTCATGATTTGGCTCTCTGTTTGTCTGTTATTGGTATATAAGAATGTTTGTGATTCTTGTACATTGATTTTGTATCCTGAGACTTTGCTGAAGTTGCTTATCAGCTTAAGGATATTTTGGGCTGAGACAATGGGGTTTTCTAGATATGCAATCATGTCGTCTGAAAACAGGGACAATCTGACTTCCTCTTTTCCTAACTGAATACCTTTGATTTCCTTCTCCTGTCTAACTGCCCTGGCCAGAACTTCCAACACTATGTCAAACAGGAGTGGTGAGAGATGGCATCCCTCTATTGTGCCACTTTTCAAAGGGACTGCTTCCAGTTTTTGCCCATTCAGTATGCTATTGGCTGTGTGTTTGTCATAGATAGCTCTTATTATTTTGAGATATGTCCCATCAATACCTACTTTATTGAGAGTTTTTAGCATGAAGTGTTGTTGAATTTTGTCAAAGGCCTTTTCTGCATCTATTGCGATAATCATGTGGTTTTTGTCTTTGGTTCTGTTTATATGCTGGATTACATTTATTGATTTGTGTATATTGAACCAGCCTTGCATCCCAGGGATAGAGCCCACTTGATCATGGTGGATAAGCTTTTTGATGTGCTGCTGGATTCAGTTTGCCAGTATTTTGTTGAGGATTTTTGCATCAAGTTCATCAAGGATATTGGTCTAAAATTCCCTTTTTTTGTGATGTCTCTGCCCGGCTTTGGTATCAGGATGATGCTGGCCTCATAAAATGAGTTAAGGAGGATTCCCTCTTTTTCTATTGATTGCAATAGTTTCAGATGGAATGGTACCAGTTCCTCCTTGTACCTCTGGTAGAATTCGGCTGTGAATCCATCTTGTCCTGGACTCTTTTTTGTTGGTAAGCTATTGATTATTGCCACAATTTCAGTTCCTGTTATTGGTCTATTCAGAGATTCAACTTCTTCCTGGTTTAGTCTTGGGAGGGTGTATGTGTCAAGGAATTTATCCATTTCTTCTAGATTTTCTAGTTTACTTGCATAGAGGTGTTTGTAGTATTCTCTGATGGTTGTTTGTATTTCTGTGGGATTGGTGGTGATATCCCCTTTATCATTCTTTATTGCATCTATTTGATTCTTCTCTTTTCTTCTTTATTAGTCTTGCTAGCGGTCTATCAATTTTGTTGATCGTTTCAAAAAACCAGCTCCTGGATTCATTAATTTTTTGAAGGGTTTTTTGTGTCTCTATTTCCTTCCATTCTGCTCTGATTTTAGTTGTTTCTTGCCTTCTGCTAACTTTTGAATATGTTTGCTCTTGCTTTTCTAGTTCTTTTACTTGTGATGTTAGGGTGTCAATTTTGGATCTTTCCTGCTTTCTCTTGTAGGCATTTAGTGCTATAAATTTCCCTCTACACACTGCTTTGAATATGTCTCAGAGATTCTGATATGTTGTGTCTTTGTTTTCATTGGTTTCAAAGAACATCTTTATTTCTGCCTTCATTTCGTTATGTACCCAGTAGTCATTCAGGAGCAGGTTGTTCAGTTTCCATGTAGTTGAGCGGTTTTGAGTGAGTTTCTTAATCCTGAGTTGTAGTTTGATGGTACTGCAGTCTGAGAGACAGTTTGTTGTAATTTCTGTTCTTTTATTTGTGAGGAGAGCTTTACTTCCAACTACGTGGTCAATTTTGGAATAGGTGTGGTGTGGTGCTGAAAAAAATGTATATTCTGTTGATTTGGGGTGGAGAGTTCTGTAGATGTCTATTAGGTCTGCTTGGTGCAGAGGTGAGTTCAATTCCTGTGTATCCTTTTTAACTTTCTGCCTCATTGTCTAATGTTGACTGTGGGGTGTTAAAGTCTCCCAATATTATTGTGTGGGAGTCTAAGTCTCTTTGTAGGTCACTCAGGACTTGCTTTATGAATCTGGTTGCTCCTGTATTGGGTGCATATATATTTAGGATAGTTAACTCTTCTTGTTGAATTGATCCCTTTACATTATGTAAAGGCCATCTTTGTCTCTTTTGATCTTTGTTGGTTTAAAGTCTGTTTTATCAGAGACTAAGATTGCCACCCCCGCCTTTTTTTGTTTTCCATTGGCTTGGCAGATCTTCCTCCATCCCTTTATTTTGAGCCAGTGTGTGTCTCTGCAAGTGAGATGGGTCTCCTGAACACAGCACACTGATGGGTCTTGACTCTTTATCCAATTTGCCAGTCTGTGTCGTTTAATTGGAGTATTTAGTCCATTTACATTTAAAGTTAATATTGTTATGTGTGAATTTGATCCTGTCATTATGATGCTAGCTGGTTATTTTTCTCATTAGTTGATGCAGTTTCTTCCTAGTCTCAACGGTCTTTACATTTTGGCATGATTTTGCAGCTGCTGGTACCATTTGTTCCTTTCCATGTTTAGTGCTTCTTTCAGGAGCTCTTTTAGGGCAGGCCTGGTGGTGACAAAATCACTCAGCATTTGCTTGTCTGTAAAGGATTTTATTTCTCCTTCATTTATGAAGCTTAGTTTGGCTGGATATGAAATTCTGGGGTGAAAATTCTTTTCTTTAAGAATGTTGAATATTGGCCCCCACTCTCTTCTGGCTTGTAGGGTTTCTGCCAAGAGATCCGCTGTTAGTCTGATGGGCTTCCCTTTGTGGGTAACCCAACCTTTCTCTCTGGCTGCCCTTAACATTTTTTCCTTCATTTCAACTTTGGTGAGTCTGACAATTATGTGTCTTGGAGTTGCTCTTCTCAAGGAGTATCTTTGTGGTTTTGTCTGTATTTCCCGAATCTGAATGTTAGCCTGCCTTGCTAGATTGAGGAAGGTCTCCTGGATAATATCCTTCAGAGTGTTTTCCAACTTGGTTCCATTCTCCCCATCACTTTCAGTTACACCAATAAGATGTAGATTTGGTATCTTCACATGGTCCCATATTTCTTGGAGGCTTTGTTCGTTTCTTTGTATTCTTTTTTCTCTAAACTTCCCTTCTCACTTCATTTCATTCAGTTCATCTTCCAGCACTGATACCCTTTCTTCCAGTTGATTGCATTGGCTCCTGAGGCTTCTGCATTCTTCACATAGTTCTTGAGCCTTGGCTTTCAGCTCCATCAGCTCCTTTAAGCACTTCTCTGTATTGGTTATTCTAGTTTTACATTTGTCTAAATTTTTTTTCAAAGTTTTTAACTTCTTTGCCTTTGGTTTGAATTTCCTCCTGTAGCTTGGAGTAGTTTGATTGTCTGAAGCCTTCCTCTCTCAACTCATTAAAGTCATTCTCCATCCAGCTTTGTTCCATTGCTGGTGAGGAACTGCGTTCCTTTGGAGGAGGAGAGGCGCTCTGCTTTTTAGAGTTTCCAGTTTTTCTGCTATGCTTTTTCCCCATCTTTGTGGTTTTATCTACTTTTGGTCTTTAATGATGCAGAAGTACAGATGGTTTTTGGTGTGGATGTCCTTTCTGTTTGTTAGTTTTCCTTCTAACAGACAGGACCCTCAGGTGCAGGTCTGTTGGAGTTTGCTAGAGGTCCACTCTAGACCCTGTTTGCCTGGGTATCAGCAGCGGTGGCTGCAGAACAGTGGATTTTCATGAACCGTGAATGCTGCTGTCTGATCGTTCCTCTGCACGTTTTGTCTCAGAAGAGTACCTGGCCGTGTGAGGTGTCAGTCTGCCCCTACTGGGTGGTGCCTTCCAGTTAGGCTGCTCAGGGGTCAGGAGACAGGGACCCACTTGAGGAGGGAGTCTGCCCATTCTCAGATCTCCAGCTGCATGCTGGGAGAACCACTGCTCTCTTCAAAGCTGTCAGCCATGGACATTTAAGTCTGCAGAGGTTACTGCTGTCTTTTTATTTGTCTATGCCCTGCCCCCAGAGGTGGATCCTACAGAGGCAGGTAGGCCTCCTTGAGCTGTGGTGGTCTCCATGCTGTTCCAGCTTCCTGGCTGTTTTGTTTACCTAAGCAAGCCTGGGCAATGGTGGGCACCCCTCCCCAGCCTTGCTGCCACCTTGCAGTTTGATCTCAGACTGCTGTGCTAGCAATTAGTGAGACTCTGTGGGGATAGGACCCTCTGTGCCAGCTGCAGGATATAATCTCCTGGTACACCATTTTTTAAGCCCATCAGAAAAGCACAGTATTAGGGTGGGAGTGACCTGATTTTTCAGGTGCCATCTGTCACCCCTTTCTTTGACTAGGAAAGGGAATTCCCTGACCCCTTGCACTTCCTGAGTGGGGCAATGCCTCACTCTGCTTCGGCTCATGCACAGTGCACTGCACCCACTGTCCCGCACCCACTGTCTGCCTCTCCCTAGTGAGATGAACCCGGTACCTCAGATGAAAATGCGGAAATCACCCGTCTTCTGCGTCGCTCATGCTGGGAGCTGTAGACTGGAGCTCTTCCTATTCGGCCATCTTGGCTGACCCACCTCTGATTTTTGTATGAGCAAACACAAGATCAAAAAATGAGAAGCCACTTTCAAATCATTCAGACCTTGACATATCTGAGGAGATTTAATATAAAAATAATTAGTTGCAAGTTGAAGTGAGGTCCTGCTTGTCTAAACGGGGAGTGGTAATGCAAATGAGTCTGAATGGCAACGTGTGTGTAAAGCATTGTTAGACACAGTAAAAGCCTTGGGTTTTTACTGGGTTGGATTTCTTAGAAGTAAACCTTTACACAAGGATTTGGGTGCAAGTAATTCACTGATTAAAAAACCAGTTGCTCCCATGTCAGGTGGTCTCTGGCTTTGGGATCCTTTTGGTAGAGAGATAAGAGATAAATTTTTAGAAGGAGCAACTCATTGTCAACCAAGGATCAATTTCCAGAGCAATGGAGTAGCTGTGAACTGTTCTCCAGAGCAATGAAGCAGCTGTTAACTGTGAGTAGTCCCACTTCCAACAGTCAATGTGAATTGACCCTTTAAAGAGTATTCTCAGGGAACAGAAACAGCATCTCCATCCCTACTAATTCCTGAAAATAGACATCTCTTTAACCATCTATTTAAAATAATATCCCTCTTTATTCTGTGATGCCTAATAAAACCCACTTGGAAACTTTAGTATGTTAAAATCAGATTAGGTAATGGTTTACTATGCAAACTGTAACTGTACTTACTAAAAGTCATAGTTGCTAATTCTTTCACCTATATCCTAAGTATCAGGTAAGGGTTTGTAAATACAGTGATTTTTTTCCCCTAAGATTTATTGGTATGATTTCCAAATCTGTGGTAGAATTTGCACATGTGTTTTCTTTGCTTACAAATCCTCACACTTAGCAGGAGCTGATGCTTAGAGAAATGATTTCTCAATAAGCAGTTGAGCTGGATTTATTAGCAGGTTTTATAAATCAAGTGCATAATATATAGTTTAAACTTCAGAAACCACAGATTTATGTATCCTTGCAATAAATCATGAGAATAAGTATCCACTAAGTCCTTATTTTAAGCTAATCTGGTCAATTGCTGGGTAAATACTTCACATCTTTAAATCCATTTCATATTAATAACTAGAACTCATTATTTCAGTAAATATTTGTTGATTTATTTTTACCCTAAATACCCTAAAAACATTGCACAAAGGACTTTTGTCCGAATGTCTGCATTTGGAGAAGTTTGGAAACTTGGCTGCATATTAACAGTTACAAAAGATAGCTAATGCTATCAACATAAGAATGAATGAAAAATGTACAATAATAATATTGAATTCCATACTTAAAGGATAAGACAGAATTTAAATGAACTTAGCTTCCATTCTCAAAAAGGCATCATTTAATAATAATTATATGGTAATAAGTCATCATTTATAATTGTGTGGTGTTTATAACTGACTTAGCACCTTATGTGTGCTTCTTAATTTTGTTCTGATGGTAGGAAGTAGGTTGCATATATGTTAAAAAAATATTAATGAGACCAAGCCTCAGACATTCAATGTGTTACCCAACATCACTGAGATAGCCTGTCTGTAGTCTCTTTTCTCCAGGTTTTGGCATCCAGCCCTCCTGTGACAACGATCCTAATATGCATTAGCATGGATGTGAATGTTAATTGCATGAGGCAAATGTTCGCTATGGCCACTTTGATTTCTCTCTTCAAAGTCTGTGTGTACACAAATAATCATACTAAAGATTGAAACTGAAATTCTATTTGTTTATACCTTCCTCCATAATCATGGAAGGGGACAACCTTCCCCATGGAAGGGGAATGGAAGCCCCACCTCTAGTTGACACAAACCACTTTTACAGGTTTTAATGCCACTTTTCTTTTAGTATTATGTAAATTCCCAATTGTCAGAGAATGTTGGCCAAGTTTCATTTATTCTAGAAGACACAGGCTAATGCCTATTTGCTTTACAATGGTGGAGCTTGTTCAATTGCTGTCATACAGTCATTAAAAAAAAAAAAGACATGTCAACACATCAACTTCATATTCTTTTCTTTTCTTTCTTCTTCTTTCTTTCTTTTTTTTTTTTTTTTTTTTTTTTTGAGGCAGGGTCTAACTCTGTCACCTAGGCTGTAGTGCAGTTGTGCGATCTTGGCTCACTGCAACTTTCACCTCCCAGGTTCAAGTGATTCTCCTGCCTTACCCTCCTGAGTAGCTGGGATTACAGGTGTGCACCACCATGCTCAGCTAATTTTTGTATTTTTAATAGAGATAGGGTTACACCTTCTTGGCCAGACTGGTCTCAAACTCCTCACCTCTGGTGACCGGCCTGCCTTGGCCTCCCAAAGTGTTGGGATTATAGGCGTGAGCCAGGGTGCCCATCTTTGATTTCATTTTCTATAATGGATTAAACACTTTGTTAATATTATTGAACACAAAAGTAACATTTTATAATTTTGATCATTGATTAATAACAATATGGAAAAGCCCCATGCAAGAGAATCATCAAAGAAAAGGTTTCTATTAGATCCTATAAATAACAAACTACCCATTTGAAAAGAAGAAACTGGCCAGACATGGTGTATTACACCTGTAATCCCAGCACTCTGGGAAGCCGAGGTGATGGGATCATAAGATCAGGAGATCAAGAACATCCTGGCTAACATGGTGAAACCCTGTCTTTACCAAAAATACAAAAAATTAGCTGGGCGTGGTGGTAGGCACCTGTAGTCCCAGCTACTCTGGAGGCTGAGGCAGGAGAATCGCTTGAACTCAGGAGGCGGAGGCTGCAGTGAGCTGAGATCACACCACTGTACTACAGCGGGGGTGACAGAGCAAGACTCCCTCTCAAAAAAAATCTACATACACATACATCACTTTAAAAAATACTTCTTGGATTCCAGCTTGTGATAAAATGCTGTATTCATTGGCTTGAGCTGCCATTAAAAAAAATCACAGACTGGACAGCTTAAACAACATAAATTTATTTTCTCATATTTCTGGGAGCTGGAAGTTAAACATCAAGGTGTAGGCAGGACTGATTCCTCCTGAGGCCTCCCTCCGTTGCTTGTAGATGCCATCTTTTCCTTGTGTCCTCAAAGGGTCCTTCCTCTGTGTAGGTCTGTGTCCTCATGTTCTCTTCTTATAAGGGCACCATTCCTGTTGGATTAGGGCCCACTCTAGTGACCTCATGTTACCTTAATCACGTACTTAAAAACCCTATTGCCAAACACAGTCACATTCTAAAGTCCTAGGGGTTAGGGATTCAATATATAAATTGTTCAAGAAAACAATTCGTCTCACAGCTGCGCATGTACAACTTTTCCTGATCCACCCACTGAATGAAGATATGGAATCAGGACAGGAGTTATGGGATGGCTATTGGAGGACTCTAAAAATGAAATGGCTACTACCTACTTATGAGAATGGCCCAAATTTACAACCCTGATCAAACCAAATGTTGCTGAGGACACAGAGCAACAAGAACTCTCATTCATTGCTGGTGGGAATGCCAAACAGTACAGCCACTTTAGAAGACAATTTGCACATGTCTTACAAAGCCAATCATAGTCTTATGATAATATCTAGGAATTGTGCTCCTAGGTATTTACCAAAATGAATTAAAGACTTATGTTCAAACAAAACTGCACATTAATATTTATAGCAGCTTGATACATAATTGCCAAATCTTGGAAACAACCAAGATGCCCTTCAGTAGATGAACAGAGAAGTAAACTGTGTTAAGTGCAGACAATGCAATATCACTCCTCCCTAAAAAGAAATGAGCTATCAAACCAGTAGAGATGTGGAGGAATCTTGAGTATGACTAAGTGGAACAAGACAATGTGGAAAGTCTACAGACTGACAGTCTAACTGTAGGACACTCTGGAAAAGGCAGGAATTATGGGATCAGTAAACAGATCAGTGCTTGACAGGATTTTGAGGGATGGAGGGAATAGGCAGAACACAGAGGATTTTTAACGCAGTGAAAATGCATGAGACTGTAATGGTGGATCCATGTCATTATACATTTGTCAAAACCCACACGATGCACAACACTAATGAACCCTAATGTAAACTAATGTGAATCCTAATGTAAACTGTGAACTTTGGATGACAGTGATGTGTCCATGTAGGTTGATAAATTGTAATGTACCATCTGTTGCATGATGTTAATTGAAGGGGAAGCTATTCATACATGGGGCAGTGGGAAGATTTCCCACTTAACTTTGCAATGAAACTAAAATAACTATAAAACAGAATGCCTAGGCAGGGCACAGTGACACATGCCTGTAATCCTAGACTTTGCAAGCCCAAGGCGGACAGATCACAAGGTCAAGAGATCGAGACCATCCTGGCCAACATGATGAAACTGCGTATCTGCTAAAACTACAAAAATTACCTAGCTGTGGTGGTGCACATCTGTAGTTCCAGCTATTCAGAGCCTGAGGCAGGAGAATTGCTTGCACTCAGGAGGTGGAGGTTGCAGTGGGCCGAGATTGTCCCACCTGCACTCCAGCCTGGCAACACAGGAAGGTTCCATCTCAAATAGTAATAATAATAATAATGATAATAATAATAGTAATAATAATAATAATAATAATAATGCCTATTTGCTGAACACAGTGCCTCATGCTCATAATCCTAGCACTTTGGGATGCAGAATCATGTGGATCACTTGAGGCCGGGAATCCAAGACCATGCTGGCCAACATGGTGAAACCCCGTCTCTACTAAAAATACAAAAATTAACTAGGCATGGTGGAACATGCCTGTAATCCCAGCTACTGGGGAGGCTGAGGCATAGGAATCACTTGAATCTGGGAGGCAGAGGCTGCAGTGAGCCAAGATCACATCACTGCACTCCAGACTGGGCAACAGAGGACATTCCACCTAAAAAAAAATACAATAAATTTTTAAAACCCTATTAATTATAAAACAACAACAGCAACAAAAATTAAATGCATCCCATTCAGAAATTGTAATGTGTTTAAATCAGATTAGGTAATAGCTTTTTGTACCTAATTGTAATTGAACTTACTTAAGATTACAGTTGCTATGACACAGGAGACAGATTGAAGAAGATGACCAGAGTTCCAATTCACACCAAGTCAGCAATGAGCTCGTTATTGTTTTTGTTTTGTGATCTGAAACAGTTTGGCTCTATGTCCCCACCAAATATCATATCAAATTGAAAGCCCAGGGTTGGAGGTGGGGCCCAGTGGTAGGTGACTGGATCTCATAGGGGTGATTTCTCAAGAATGGTTTAGTATCATCCTCTCTGTGCCATTCTTATGGTACTGTCTCAGTTTTCATGAGATCTGCTTGCTTAAAAGTGTGCAGCACTTTTCCGATTGCCTTGGTCCTGCTCCTGCCGTGTTAAGTCACCTGCTTCTACTTTGCCTTCTGCCATGAGTAAAAGCTCCCTGAAGCCTCCCAAGAAGCAGATGCTGCCATGCTTCCCATACAGCCTGCAGAACCATGAGCCAATTAAACCTCTTTTCTTTATAAATTACCCAGTCTCAGGTATTTATTTATAGCAGCATGAGGAAGGACTAATGCAGGGTCCCTCATCCTGAATTCAATGCACCAACAAACCAGGAACTGAGCCCATTGGCACAGGCAGAGAGGATGACAGAAGCACTTGTACTGGCTTGGGGATCAGGAAAGAGGTGTTGTACCATTCAGACAGGGTGCAGAAACTCTGATTCTTCTCTTTTACTTTTGATCTTTTCCTCTGTTTTCATCTTTGCTTTCTTTTGTACCAGCCTTTGCTTGATCCTGTAACAGGAAAGGAGTGAGAAAGAGCCCACAGGTACCTCAGTAGTTGACTACAAGCAAGGTTAGTTCCTTTCTGTTCAAAAGAGGTGTACTATTTCAACAGACAATGTAGTCATTTCTTAAAGGTTGTCTGCAATGTGGAATCTAAAATCACAGCCACAAACTTTTTGTGTGTTCTTAAGGAAAATGCATTGCTCTATGTGACACTCATAATGTTTAGTTTTGTTTATTTACTTGACTTTTTTATCATCATGCATTTGGAAAACATCAGTTGATTAATTTATGCAGATTTTTGATATGTGGAAATATTTCATTATACAGGGCCCAAAAGTCATATTTGTTAATGACATCAGCAATTTGATTTGAAAATATTTTGCTACAGGGAGTTCTCAGTAGTCAATGAAAGTTTTCCAAAAATCTGATTTTTCCTTGAAGTGAAGGGCTCACTTTATTCAATTCTGAATTACCATGGTGAGTCCATCGACATTCCTTCAAATGCTTTCACTCTTCCATGAAAACAGCAGCCACTTCAGCATGCAACTGAAGCAACGTTAACACTTGCTTTTCTGAAAAACAGCCATCACACTTCAGTATGCAGCAGAAGTGCTCACAAGCAGTTTCCATTTCACCGTAGAGATTATTAACAAGACATACATAGACGAGCTGTATAAAATTCTACTGTTTCCTCCAAACCACTCTTAAGTGAATCATCCATTTCTCTTCGTTTCTGAGACAGCAAGATGGCGGCTCATACCTTTTGGTGTCACTGTTTTGATTTGTTTTAAGGCACCAGTATCTTTACTCACCACTGTTTTGTCACTGAAGTGGATATGTCAGCATTCAGGAAAAGGCACATGACATGAATATGTTATGAAAATTGTTTTGACCTCTGGGTTTTGAACCCCCTCATAGGATCTTGGGGACTCCAAGGTTCTGAAAACCACACTTTGATAATTACTACTCTAGCCTACTATAAATGTTTATAATTGTGGACAATTACAGGTTTGATTTTGATATGTTCTGTTACTGCAGCTTATCCTGTTGCAAGTATGAATGATTTGTGAACCACAACTACTCCCAAGTATGTTTGACCCATTGGTTTCTTACTTTACTAAGAACTTTGTTTCCACCAAGGTGTGTGTTTTATAAGACAGCGAAGCAAATAATTCCATTTTTCATATTAGATCAGCATTCACAACAAGCATAGAGTTGCAAGTATAATTTAAAAACTTGCAAAGCTCTAATTTTATTCCATAAACTAGCTATTTAAAAAACTTCACCATTATTAGAAGTACCTCCATTGAAATTCTATATCTGTCCTTTGATGTTACAAACAGAAAACTGATGCCATTCATGTGCTTGTGAAGGTGAAGCTCTTTTGCTAGCAGAGCCAACATGCTAACAGCCATCACTTCACTTTCCGCATATGAACAAGAACATTTGGAAATAAAAAGCAGGGAAATTAGGCAGGCTATGGTGGCTCATGTCTCTAATCCCAGCACTTTGAGAGGCTGAGGCAGTCAGATCACTTGAGGTCAGGAGTTGGAGGCCAGCCTGGCTAATATGGTGCAACTCCATCTCTAATAAAAATACAAAAATTATCCAAGCATCGTTGTACATGCCTGTAGTCCCACCTACTCAGGAGGCTGAGGCAGGAGAATGGCTTGAACCTGAGAGATGGAGATTGCAGTGAGTGGAGATCATACTACTGCACTCCAGTCTGTGTGACACAGCAAGACTGTTTTAGGAAAAAAAAAATTTTAAAGAGGGAAATTAATATCTGATAGTCATTCTATCTAAATTAAAAGGAAATAACAACATGAATTACAAAGCAGCTATGATAAGAGCATTTAGATATGTGCATTAACTGGAACATTGTTTTTCAGCATATATTTCCTGTATACCTAACTTATAATGTCCTACTGCCATGCTGAAGTTTAACCTGATGGCTTTAAATACATTTCTTGGGCAGTGGTACCAGCCATGGGTCAACTAACAAATATACCAGATGGCCAGAAATACTGAACCTCATTGTGAACAAACAGAAGCCAACAGCACCTAGGTTTTTCTTTCCTTGCACAATTGGCTGTATCAATGAGGCCCCTACACACTGTCTTTATATAGCAGTGTTAATCACTTTGCACCAGGAAAAGTTTAGGACAAGAGGTTAGTTGCTAGTATTTCAGAGGTAACCAGGGGAAGTGAGAACTCGGAAAACCATGTCTGCATTCTATATACTACTAGAGAACACCAAGCAAGCCGACTCTGCAACTTCACAGAAGAGCTCTACCTAACCTCTCTCAGCTTTCCAAAGTGCAACTATGAATAATAACATCGTTAACTATAATGCAATCCATAACCAAGGCTAAACTGAAGAGGCTTCTGAGACAACCAGCAAACACATGCACATTTTGAATGTGCAAGAAACATGTCCCTAAAACCAAGAAGTATGACTACCAAATGAAGTAAAAGGATTGCAAGAAGTCTACAGTGTCGTGGAATCCTCTAAATTAATGGTTAATAACATTTGGGGGAAAGGATGATAATCAGCATTTGAGTGTCTTCTTTTCTTTTCTTTCCTTTTTTTGAGACAGAATCTAGCTCTGTCACCCAGGCTGGGGTGAAGTAGTGCAATCTCATCTCACTGCAACCTCTGCCTCCTAGGTTCAAGCAATTATTGTGCCTCAGCCTCCACAGTATCTGGGATTACAGGCACCCACTACCACACCCAGCTAATTTTCTTTGTTTTTTTATTTTTAGAGATGGAGTTTTGACATGTTGGCCAGATTGGTCCCGAACTCCCGACCTCAAGTGATCTGCCTGCCTTGGCCTCCCAAAGTGCTGGGATAACAGGCATAAGCACCCAGGAGAATTTGCGAACTTGAGAATTTGCTACCATTTGAGAATTTTCTGAGTGTTATGAACAGCCTCCCTGGAAGAATGCAGCTCTCTGTAAATACTATCCACCAAAATTCAGAGTCCAAAGAGACCCTGAAGTCTATAATCTCCCAATCTCTACTGTTTGGATCTCCCAAAAAAGTAATTCTTCAATGGTGGTTCTATTTCTTCTTGGAATCACTGTGGAATTTTGTGAGTTATTTTTGTGTGTGTTGTTATTATTGTTATACTAATTTATTTTCGCTATTGACATTTAGTGGACAAATGCCTGGAATGAGAAAATGTGTAAGAACATACATACATGAAACAAAACAACAAAAGAATTGTATCATTTCCCATACAATTTTGAAATATCCTGCTGGGTATTTATGTATATATAAAACCTGTCAATGATGACCTGAATCTAAATCTAGAATCTAACTCTATTTTATATCTAAACCCAAGCACTTTTTTGCACATTTGAACTTTCCAAGAAACAGCTGCCAAGTAATTAAAGGAAAAATTATAGTTTATTTATTTGGAAACTTACCAAGAGTTGTTAATAGTTTCAGAAAATTTCAACACTGCTTATGGTATTTGAGCCCCTGGCACAAAGAATTCACCATCCCCATCCCATACTCCTAAGGTTTGTCCAGGGTGCTTGCAACTATCAAAAACAGCTGATTTGATGTGTACATATAAATATCTGAGCAGTTTCTTGTGTCATGCAGTGAAAATACATACATTATATTATTGCAAATTTCTTTCCACTTATTTCTTCTTTGAATTGCAATTAGGAAACTTCATAGAGCTTTGGAGAATAATTATATATTATGCATGTAAACTATTTGTGCCTGATACTTAGTAAACACTACGCTCTATAAAATTAGCTGTCATTAACATCATTATTATTATGAATATAAATGTGTGAGAACAAGTGGTGTATTTTAAGTATTTGTTATATAAGTGGGAAATTTGTGTCTCTGAAAGTTTGCAAGAATTGTTCTAGGAAAAATCCAGTTTGAGAAGTTTAAGGAAAATTGTCTTTAACTGAGAGGCATGATGTTAAGATCTACCTTTAAAAGATAGGCTTGTTTTACTTCTATTGCCTTAAATGTGCCATGTTTTTGACATCACTGAAATGCTTCCTCAACCTAGAAAAGGAGTCCTAACTGTGCTTGTAATTTTAGATGATTTTAAACTTTTTCCCTTGTTCCATTCAGTACATACAGTCCATCTCCTCCATATTTACTGAGTGTTGACAGAATGGACAACCATTTACAGAGAAGTCTTTTGCCTCCAACATTAAATGACATGTTTGCTCAAACAAAAGCAAATTCATGGAGCCTCACCACAAACAGGCCATGGCCATGTCCCTCATGTGGTTGCTCATGAAGTCTTTGTTTACCATGTCTGCCTGTCTCACATCCCTCTGTGATTACAGACACACCTATCAACATCTGTATTTATGATCAATCATTTTTCTCTCTGTGATCTCCTAGGGACTCCAATGCAATCAACCCCACCAAAAGGGTGACATTTCAGCACTTTGGTTTTGCTGAGGCTACCTTGCTGAGAAGCAAATAAGATGTTTGATTTTTGCTGGTAAAATAAAATTGGCAACCATGAGACCTAAGAGATTCTGAAAAATGGCATGGACTTTATAATTTCTTGCAATAAAAGTCAAATCATGCATTACTTTCTTGGCTATGTTTCAGGGAGTAAGACCAGGGAATCTTGCTAAATGTGTGTGTGTGTGTGTGTGTGTGTGTGTGTGTGTGTGTAGCTATCTATCTATATTTATACACACAGACACACATATCTTTGAGATATTTATGTATCTTCAGGAAATAGTGACTTTCCTGAAGATATGTAAATTGCTTATATATATTTTTTACCCTTTGATAAATGCCTATTGCTCCTTCTTTCACTCTTCAAATAAATCTCCTTTAAATTTCATAATTTGCAATGTAAGATGTGCATAATACTATCTGTTTTGTAATCCTTAAAGTGCATAAATCCACTTTCTGTCAATATCAGTAATGAGTCAGCAATAAGTGCTTATCAGAAAAAGCAATTCCACACTACATCCTAGCTAAGTTCTCATCTATCCCAGTCAGAAGTATTATCTTAATGAAGAGTAATTGAAGGAGAATTAGCTTACCTACCTTCTAGATTTCTAAAATATCAGGAAATTGCATAGTCTGTGTATTTGCACAATGGTTTCTATTTGTTTGATTTTGCTATCTCCACATGAAACTCAAATTTTTCATGGTCACTAAAAGTAAAAATTAAAAGTAATGGCAAAAACTGCAATTACTTTTTCACCAGCCTAATACATCATCATCACATGTTGAAGAGTACAGCACACACGTCCTTAAAACTAGCCCTTTCATAGATTGTAAGGATATGTTATCATATGTACTATAACAAGTATATGACATTTCCCTGCTCCCTAACATTATGGCCCCAGCCTGCTTTCCCTTCAATCTTCTCTGTCACATTTTTTTCTCAAACTTGGTGTGCATCCCCTGAACTTGGGAATATCTGACTCTCTCCTGAGAATAGGAAACTGCTTTGTGGTGCAGAGAACAGGGCGGCTGTGCCTGAAAATATACTTCCTCCTATCATCAGGGAGATGGCTTGTGGATTGTAATAAGAGGAGCAGGGTGAACCCCATACATCTGCGTTGTCTTGAGAACATCTTACAGTGATGAGTTCCCACCTGTGCAGCCTGCAAATGCAGCTTCCCCTCTCTGCTCTTGCCCTCCAAGAGCAGAAGTGGAGGTTTCAGAGTTCCCGTCCTGAAGAGCAACACATACTGTCTTTGTCCATGGGTGACAGGAAATAGCAAAGAGCCCACAAATGGGTCCAATAGAAAATGTTTCAGTCTTGACCATAAGTTAATTCCAGAAAGCAAAGAAAGAGTCATCAATTACAGTGGCATGATATCTGCTGAGGAAGACCCTACTGAGGCTCTTACCTCTCCTTCCTCATTGTAGATCCTGATATTAAAGAATAAATAAATAAGCCACCAAGCAGAGAAGAAGGAGAGAGAAAAAAAAGAGACATCATCCCCTTCCCATATACTTAAACTGACCATTCTTCATCAAGCTATGTGCACTTGGGGAAAAGGAGAAGCTGTAAATTTATTTTGTGTTTTATTGTTGTGGTTTTGGGTTTTTTGTTGTGGTGGTTGAGATAGGGTCTTGCTGGGTCACTCAAGCTGGAGTGCAGTGGAATGATCACAGCTCAATTTCTTGGGCTCAAGCAATCCTCCCACCTCAGCCTCCCTATTAGCTGGGACTTCAGGCATGTGCCACCATGCCTGGCTAATTTTTTTTTATTTTCATTATTTATCTATTTATTTATTTTATTTATTTATTTATTTATTTATTTATTTATTTATTTATTTATTTTGTAGACATGTGCTATAGCTAGGTTTTCCAGGCTGATCTGTCAACTCCTGGGCTCAAGCAATCCTCTCATCTTGGTGTCTCTTACAATTTCAGCTGTGAATTTAAATCAAGATGATTTTTCTTGGCTGGGTGCATTGATTGACACCTACAATCCCACTGCTTTGGGAGGCTGTCTCAGGGAGGATTTCTTGAGCCCAGGAGTTTGAGACCAACCTGAGAAACATAGAGAGATCCCAGCTCTGGAAAAAAAAAAAAATAGGTGGGCATGGTGGTGGTGCACTTAAAGTCTCATCTACCTCAGGGGCTGAATTGAGCCCAGGAAGTCAAGGCTGCAGTGAGCTATGATCATGCCACTGCAATACAACCTGGGTGACAGAGCGAGAACCTAATCTGAAAAAAATATATAGAAATTACATCGTGCTGTGCCTGTACTCCCAGCTATTCAGAAGGCTAATGTAGAAGGATTGCTTGAGTCAGGAAGTCGAGGCTGCAGTGAGCTATAATTGTGCCACTGCACCCCAGCCTGGGTGACAGAGTAAGACCTTATCTCTAAAAATATAAGCTAAAATAGGATGCTTTTTCTTTAACTTTTTTTTTGTCTGTAACTGGACATCTCTTATAAGTGAATGATGAACTGTATGATCAAAGCCTACGGAAAAAGCAAGATTCCTCTCATGGGGCGAGTTTCCATTAACAGTAAAAGGCAACATGAGAATGTGCTCTGATTGTATTTCAGGAAGGAAAGAGCTAGCCATACGCTTGATGAATATTTATCAGGTTCTGACTAAAACCCCAGACTGTGCTAAGTACAAGGGGAAATGAGAGAAATGAAACATGGTGTATCTGCTGGATGAGCTCATTGTCTTAGAGAAAGTACAGACAGAAATCCAGGGACAGAGAGAATGTTTTGCCCCCACCTCATGCTGCATGGTAAATGATTAATCTAGTGTGAACTGAATGGTTCCTATTCCTAGCAGGCAATATCCTAATTAATTAAAGGAACAATGCTTTATTTTTCATTCTAAGAAAAAAAATTAAAGGAAAATGAGTTTACCTTTACTTGCAATAGACCATTCTAAAAGCATGTCTTGTGCAGCTATTCTAGAAAGTAGAATGAGCATTATACTAGGTACTTTGGAATGAATGGATCGTTTTTTTTAAAAATCTTGGTTATAATTAAAAGTGATTGGGAAGACAAAGTGAATGTCCCTAAAACAATAGGTAATATTGTTACCTATTTGAATGTATTTACCTGTGACTTCCAAGCAATTACAATAAATGCTTCACAGTTTTATGAGGGTTGGAGCCAACTTGATTGGTAAAATCTTAGAAAACAAAGTAGGATTTGCAGAATAATTAGGATTTATCTCAAAATAAGGAAGAAGGTAAGTTCTATAGCGAAGATGATAAAATGAGTCAAGGCATTAAGAGTTAGAAGGGAATATTTTTAGAGACCTTGCTTAAAGCAGACTGACAAAAAGTTGAGTTTGTACAATACAGGGAGTCAACACTCATTTGTCAAAGTAGAGAAGTGAAAATTATAAGAAATCCAGAAGAAATTTATATTTATAATTAAACAATGGAAAAGTATAGTAGAGTTTGGAGCAGAAAATGTCAATAAGATTTCAGTAAGATGAAATTTATAGAAGAAATTGCCAGTTGACAGAAATAAGAGAATGTTCAGTCAATTAGGTTCATTGAGAAGCTACTAGCTTCATTTACAGAAGAGGGTGAGTGTGAGAAGTAAAGGTGGAATTATTGGAAAGGAAGACCTATACGATTTGCACTTCCACCAACATAGCAGACTGATTATGCCCAACCAACATTCTTGCTAAAGAGGTCATGGAAGTTCTAGAAAAAGTGGAATGTTCTTTAGAAGACATATCTGATTCTAAGAAAGCAGAAGTCATTAATTGCTAGGGGGTAGAAACACAATAGGTCAGGAAACCTGGGTGTTCAGAAGATTTTAAATGTCTTTGAGGGCCTCAGTCATTATCAGGATAGAGAATAAAGAAGATACTGATCTTGTACTGAGGATGGGGTTGGAATTGAAAGCATTTTGTTCAGAAACTCAAAAGAGTATTCTGCCAGTCTGGTATTGGACTAGAAAAGATATCTGACAGCTAATACAAGAAAAAAATAGAAAAACGTACCCTTTAGACCAAAATCCAGGCTGGAAAAATGTCTCCTCTAATGAATTTGTAATTTCAGAATTGTCCTTTCAAAGATTTGGGCGTTAGACCTTACCTTAGCTACACAATTTAAGAAGATCCAAGACAATAACTGGACTTCCGATGGTGCCACGTTGTTAACGCTCAGGACGCTTACATCTGGGAAGGTGGTTCCTCCCCTGGAAAACTGGCCATAAGGATTCTTATAGATGCACAGGTTAACAATCATGCAAACTCAAATTAAAAACCACACAAGGCAACAAGCCACCAAGAACAAGAGTTAGCTGTAGAAGCAAACAACATGTTAGACCTTCAAGGAATTTGAACTTTTGGATGCTCAATCATAGAATGTAACACCTCACATATGTAGAATTTTGGATGTAACTCAAATACATTTAGGATGTTTACAGCAACAAGCAGGAAACAGACTGAATGAACAGGACATCAAGGTAAAAAAAAAAAAAAAAAAAAAAAAAAAAAAGACAAGCAATCGTCCCTAAGACAGCCTCCCAAAGCAGTGGGATTACAGGTATCAATTGCTGCACCCAGCCAAGAAAAATCATCTTGATTTAAGTTCACAACCGAAATTGTTGTAAAGAGACCCAAGATGGGAGGATTGCTTGAGCCCAGGAGTTGGGATACCAGCCTGGAAAACCTAGCTAGATACCATGTCTACAAATGAACAAAAAAATTGCTACAAACAAAGAACAAATGAACAAATAAATGACACAAACAACTGAGCAAACAAATGAACAAACATAAGACACAACACATAGAGCATTTGTGACTATGTATTAAAATTAAAACCGTGCAGATTAAATAGAAGGTAAGATGGAGCTGAAGAAAATTATTAGTGTATTATAAATTATATCTTAAATATAATACAAAAATGCAACAGAAAGAGACAAAGACTGGAACATAAGGGTGAGAAGACAATGAGAACAAAAACATGAGTTTTAGGCCAGGTGTGGTGCCTCATGGATGAAGTGCTAGCACTTTGGGAGGTCAAGGAAGGCTGATCGCTTGAGCCCAAGAGTTCAAGACAAGGCTGGTCAACATGGTGAGACCCTGTCTGTACAAAAAATACAAAAATTAGTTTGTCATGATGACATATAGCTGTGGTCTCAGCTACTGGTGAGCTGAGATCATGCCACTATACTCCAGCCTGGGTGACAAAGCAGGACTCCATTTCAAAAAAAAAAAAAAAAAGGAAAAATATATCTGATATATATCAGATACAAATCTTAAAACCCAGAAAAGCAAGAGTGAGCTGGGAAGCATAGCTGGAAAGAGCTAATAGTTATGAAAGCTGTGACTCTCCAGATTCAGAAAGCTCATAAAATACATTCACAAAGTACATAAATTAAGAAGAAATTTATATTTAGCTGGAATGTAGGGAGCTGGCAAATTATGCAAGTCATAGAGATGATAATCAAAACAGCCAGGGGTGGGAAAGGAGCCATTCCTTACAAAAGTCAACCATTAAGCAGGCTTCTCAACAGCAATGATTGGAAGCCATGAAGCAGTGAATAAAGTGTCTTCAAAACCCTGCAAAGGAATTATCATCAACCTAGAGTATTTACCTACAGCAAAAACAGTACATAAAGTTGTCAAGAAAAATATCCAAGACAAAGTCAATTATACACAAAGAAAAGCATTTACCTCAGAAACAAGGAAAACAACTCAGAGTGAGACTAGTGAGTGAGGAAATTGATAAATGCTATTTAATTTGCACAAATATTAAGTATAGTAAGCAAAAATAATAATGTCTAATTTGGAGAATAATCAAACAATATAGGAGAGAAGGGGTAGGAAGAACTTAGAAGATGCAAAGGAGGTGTTTGGAATTTAATTATTCTCAATTTTATGTGATATTTCATAGGATGGCAGAAATACAGATTGCATTTAAACTCTCTGAGTATTCAAAAATTTAAGGGTAACTGATAATAGGATAAAAACAAAGTATAAGCTTTCAAAGAAAGAGAGAGGCAGATGAAGTTACATAGAGCAAAATTGTTTGACAATAAAAATAAATCTACAGGACAAATAGAAAGCACCGATTACAATGGGAGAAATTAAACTTTAGAATAAATGTAAATGGACTCAATACAACTGTTAAAGATGAGAACTTGACATTTAAGATGAGAACTTGACATTTGATTTTTAAACATCTCATTATGTTTAGCTGTAAAAAGCCATTTGTTAAACATTCAGGACACACAAAATTTTGAAAGTAACAAGTGAGAAAAACAAATGCCAGGAAAATAGTAACCAAAACCCTGTTATTCTACCGGTATTAATATTATAAGATCTCCAGGTAAAAATCTTTAGTAAAGAGGCAGCATATCAGAACATCAAAATAAAAATTAAACTCACCAGGAAATACTTAAAAACAATCCTAGTTTATATATGGCAAATACACACCAAGGAGCAGAAATGTTCCCCAGTGAACTTTGAAAAAGAAATACAAAAGTAAGACTGTTGTACAAAGGAAAAAGGAGAAAGATCAAAAAGAGGGATATATCATTGAAGATATTGGGAACAGAGGATGTATGTCATTACAAAAGAAAAAATGGATGTCATCACCTCAAATTGGACTATTTAAGAAAGAGGTGGCCGGGCACAGTGGCTCACGCCTGTAATCCTAGCACTTTGGGAGGCTAAGACGGGCAGATCACGAAGTCAGGAGATCAAGACCATCCTGACCAACATGATGAAACCCTGTCTTTACTAAAAACACAAAAAGTTAGCCAGGCATGTTGGCAGGTGCCTGTAGTCCCTACTACTCGGGAGGCTGAGGCCAGAGAATGGCATGAATCTGGGAGGCGGAGCTTGCAGTGAGTGGAGATAGCACCACTGCACTCCAGCCTGGGTGACAGAGTGAGACTCCATCTCAAAAAAAAAAAAAAAAAAATGCAGATTACATGATTCATTTGTGATTTTTAGTATATTCAAGATATAATTATGATCAACAAGAAAGTATTAAGGCTAATATTTTGGGGGTGGCCATGATTCAAACTATCTTTGAGGAGTTCCTCATAGGCATAGAAGGTGGAATTTTGAATGTGCCCACTTGAGATATATAAATATAGGTAGGTATAGATACATTGCATTGCTTCAGATTCTCCATGAAAAAATTACTTAAGCACAGTAGGCATTTTCAAAAAAGAAATTTTGTAAGAAAAATCACAACAAGTCTAAGGATCAGGGAGCTCTTTTCAAATAATATATCCAGATTATCTAAAAAGTCCTAAAGCGAAACTACATAAGAGAGGCCCAGAATATAACGGTTGGGTCAAGAAAGCACCGATCCTTAATAAGCTGCCACATAAAAATGCCAAAATTACAACAGAAAAATATTTATAATTTTACATTTGCTACAGAAGACACCACCTGTTGCTTGCTGTAGAAGGTACACTTTTCACTGTCGACAAAGAGACAAAGTTCAGTTTCTCCTTTGCTTTACCTTGGTGCTAGGCTGGACAGAATAGAACGAGCATGGTTAGGAAGGAGTGGGAGTTTTTGACACTTTGCAAGTTACCTGCCCAATGTTCATTGTGCTTTCCTTCAGCCTGAGTAGTCCTCTTGCTTTGCTCTGCATTGCAATATAACTGGTTAGAATAGGACTTCATGGTCTGTCCTGCCATAAAGCTGGGTGATACTCTTTGCGACGTCAGTCTAGCCAATGGGCTTTAAATGGAAACCATTGCCTTGGCTTAGACAAGTGTGTCTTGCTATGATATGAACTTGTCTGGTTTATTCCTTGTATTCTCCCATTTTTCCTCCTCCCATTGTGGAATGGAGACAAAATCATTGGAGCAACAGCTGACATGTTATGACCATCATGGAGAGAGAGACAAAAGAGAGTGGCACCAAATGTGTCCCTCTTATTTCTGAATTCCTAAGCAAAAAATAGGCTCATGTCTCCTTTCAGAACTTTTATTAAATGAGAACAGGAACAGAAATTGTTTGATAATCATACTAACAATAGATAACATTTCATCAGCATAAACTGTGTCAGCTTTTTCTGGAAACATCTTCTCTTATAGCAAATTTTATGCTCACCACTTTCGGGGGAACTGCCCCCATAATCACGTAGGTTCTTTTCTATTTTCCTAAGCATCAGCTGGCTTGAGCAATAAAGGGACAGGGTACAAAAGAGTACAAAAGAGAGAAATTTTAAAGCTGGGCATCCGGGGGGAGACATCTCACGTTGGTAGGATCTGTGATGCCCCACAAGCCACAAAAACCAGCAAGTTCTTATTAGGGATTTTCAAAAGGGGAAGGAGTGTACAAATAGGTGTGGGTGACAGACATCAAGTACTTGACAGGGTAATAGGATATCACAAGGCAAGTGGAGGCTGGGCGAGATCACAGGGCCTCAGGACTGAGGCGAAATTAAAATTGCTAATGAAGATTCAGGCACCATTGCCACTGATAACATCTTATCAGGCGACAGGGTTTTGAGATTAACCGGTCTGATCAAAATTTATTAGGTGGGAATTTCCTCTTCCTAATAAGCCTGGGAGCACTATGGGAGACTGGAGTCTATCTCACCTCTGCAATCTGGACCAGAAGAGACAGGTACACCCCAGGGGGCCAGTTCAGAGACCTACCCCTTGGTGCACATTCTCTTTCTCAGGAGTTCCATGCTGAGAAAAAGAATTCAGTGATATTTCTCCCATTTCTTTTGAAAGAAGAGAAATATGCCTTTGTTCTGCCCGGCTCACTGGCGGTCAGAGTTTAAGGTTATCTCTCTATTCCCTGAACAATTGCTGTTATCCTGTTCTTTTTTCAAGGTGCCCACATTTCGTATTGCTCAAACACACATGCTGTACAATTTGTGCAGTTAATGCAATTATCACATAGTCCTGAGGCAACATACATCCTCTTCAGCTGACAGGATTAAGAGATTAAGGTAAAGACAAGCACAGGAAATCACAAAGGTATTGATTGGGGAAGTGATAAGTGTCCATGAAATGGTTACAATTTATGTTTAGAGATTGCAATAAAGACAGGCATAAGAAATTACAAAAGTATTAATTTGGAGAACTAATAAATGTCTATAAAATTTTCACAATCCACCTTCTTTCTTCTGCCATGGCTTCAGCCAGTCCCTCCATTTGGGGTCCCTGACTTTCTGTAACACACCACACCCCTATGAAATATATGTTACAATTTTTCCCATCTTACAGAGAAGGAAAAGCAGCAGCTCCTACATTAACATAGGGTGTAAGAGGCAGAGTGAGAATCTGAAGGCAAGTCTGTCTTTGAAGGCTATAGACTTACGCACTAGGCTATACTGGGCTTCAAAGCCCAGCTTCCTCTAAAGCACCTGCCCATGCTGGTGCTCTGAGAGTCACAGCAGGATGCAATTCTAAAAATTTTAATCATCTACTAGGAGTACAATCCTGGTAAAAGAACACTTAAAGCATTTTGAATCTGCTTAAAACACTGGCCTCAACAATTACCACCTGAGACATTGAGAGAATGTGTTGTTGACATCAAAGAATATTGCCATCTTTGAAGAACCTTTATCAATGGGAAGGTTGAGAATATATAAGAATGGGAATACCATAAAAACTTCTTTCATGGCTTTGACCTAAAAAAAATTAAACGTAATTATTGACTCGTGAATAATCTCATGATTAGTCCTATTTATTTGTTACTGTGTTCATAATAATATAATAGACACCTACACAAAAATATACTTTCAAAAATAACTCATTTTTGATATTTGGTTCTTCTATTCTATCTCCCTGTATTTCTCTCTCCAGAGAAGCTGTTATCCTAAATCCCGTATTTATCACTTTCTTGCTTTGTTTTGTACTAAGTCTTAACTGAAGAACTATGTATTTCTAATACATACACATTCATATAATATTTATGTTTACTGCTTAATTTCTATTTAGTTTTTTAAAACTTTATTATACCATGTTGAGTGCTTAAGCTTTTGAAGAATATGAGCATTTTTCAATAATTTCTCTCATGACCATTTATTAGATCCCACTGGACTCTACGAAACCAAGTTAGGAAACTAAAGCCAGTCCTCCACTTGTTTTTCTAAAGATAGCTATTGTAAACCCATTTGCTTACATATTGACAAGGGCTGGGTTTTTGAAAACAGCACAGCTGGGTAGCTGTGGCAAAAATCTTATGGCCTACAAAGCCAAAAATGTTTGCCATCTGCTGGTACAGAAGAAAGGCACTGACCCCTGCTCCACCATATTTTTACAAAGATAAACAATGGAGAGTCTCTGACAACAAGGAGCCCTCAACCCAGAATGATACAGATCTAAGAGTAGCATGAAATGGAAATGGAATGCAGTGGACACCATTTGCAGAGCAAGGACAGAGCATGTGGACAAAAAGGAGGATGTGTCTTGCCATTCCCAGAGGAAGTTAAGAAAGTTTCAATCAAAAGATGACGCTGACTGCGGCAGGAGATAGAGAGGCCATTGGAAAGAGGTGGGAAAGTAGGGAAAGAAACAACAAAGAAGGTAAGAAGGATGTGGATATAGGAAAGGAATTGCTTTATCTTGAAAACCAGAATATCATTTGTCCTATAGGAAATACAGAAACAAATACAGAAGGACTACCATTCTCCTCTCTGCTTCTAAGAGTTTGATATTTTTAGATTCCACAGATAAGTGAGATCAGGCACTGAGGAGTTGTTGGTGAAAGGATACAAAATATCAGTTAGACAGAAGTAATAAATTCAAGAAACACACAGTTAATGTATGCTTGAAAACTGCCAAGAATGTAGATTCTTAAATGTTCCCCCTGTTAAAGCAAACTAAATATGGCCTGAGACGGACTCCGTACTTCTATATTTGAGACCTTGTGGATGAACTGTAACCTCGCTTAATAGCCAGAAAAAATTGAAAACCTAACTTAATAGTAAGCACCTGTAACAACAGCTGAGTGTAGCCAATCCCAGTGGCCATACTTCAACCACTTGTAAACAGCTGAATATTCAAACTGCATTCAAATCTGGCAAATGCTGTTGTAACTAATTTTGCAGTTTCTGTACCTCACTTCTGATTCTTCTATGTCATTTTACCTATTTGTCTATATATTTGTTCTGACCATGAGGCACTGCTGGAGTCTCTGTGACTCTACTGTGATTCTCGGGGCTGTCTGATTGGCAAATTGTTCATTGCTCAATTAAAGTTCTTTAAATTTAATTTGGCTGAAGTTTTTCTTTTGTTAGCCCTGCCAAATAAATAAGTAGATAAATTCATTGATATGTTACTTTGATTTAACTGCTTCTCAATGTACACATATATCAAAACATCACAATGTATACTGTAAATACATATTATATATAATTTTATTTTTCAATTAGTCATTGAATAGAAGGACTCTCTATTTACTGGCAACACCCCCTCATACTGATGACATCAGTTTCCTCTACAAGGGAGTTCTAGTGGCCCACAACCTCCCATCCTGAGCAAAGAGAATCACTGAATTAAATTGTCTAGTTTACTAGATTATTATGCTGGGTACTTTGGAAATATTACTATTTGCAGAGAAGTAACTTCCTCCCTATGTTTTGAACAATAGGCTTTGCATTACTTCAAATCATTGATTCACATGGCAATTCCATTTTTCTCCCAAAAATATTTATTGATATCTCCCCCCTACCAAAACAACAACTGTGGTTCTATAGCATAACTTGGCATGGCCAATTAATCCAAGGAGGCTTGAGAAGTATAAAGTGATCTCAACTTTAACAAACCTTAGTTTGCTTATACTAAGAAAATATCTGATGTGTCATACAGGAATTATTTTGGTAAAATAGATGTATTTGAAGGAGGTTGGTATGGAAGAATAAATTCTCCAGCCTCTGTCTGGGAGAGATATCTCAGAAAAGAATAATTTCTAAAAACACTGAAAAGTTACAAGGAGCTTTTATATAAACTGCCTCTTGCAAAACAGGGTAGTTGCAGCTACAAGTAAATGGTGGTGGTTTCTGTACCATCTGCATCTGTCGTATTTATTTCCCTAAAAACCCTGAGTACTTTTTTGAGGAAGCTGATGGATACATCCATGGGTACACAACTGTGAATCTGACTATCTTACACAAAGCAGGAATTCCCACACAAAATTGAACCTGAGAGATTGGTTAGGGATTTGTCCATTCAACTGTGTTTTGTAGTTGATGATTTCTACATAAAATTAAGAAAGAGATGTATTAATAAACAGGTTTTTTTTTCTTGAATACTAAATACTTGTTATTTGTCAAGGTAACACAGAATCACTGTGGTGCGTATGATATTTATTATGAATGTGCACGTATTTAAGGGTTATTGATTTTATTATAGAATGCACAGGTTAGAGGCCAGGCATGGTGGGGCACACCTATAATCCCAGCACTTTGAGAGGCCATGCTGGCAGATCACTTGAGACCAGGAGTTTGAGACCAGGCTGGCCAACACGGTAAAAACTGAATCTCTAATAAAAACACAAAAATTAGCTGGGAATGGTGTTGTGCACCTGTAGTCCAAGCTACTTGGTTGTCTGAGGCAGGAGAATCACTTAAACCCAGGAAGCAGTGTTGCATTGAACCAAGATCGTACCACTGCACTCCAGCAGGGGTCAAGATTTTGCCTCATAAATAAATAAATAAATAAGAATCCCCAGGGTACAGACTATGAATATGCCTCAGAATTCAGATGTACCTAAATCCTGGTTGAGGGAGGAAAGAAGATGAGAGTAGAAAGCATCGTGAAGCTTTAGAAGTGGCAGGACCACACATTTGTGTATTTATTCATGTGCTGAGCCAGGGCCATACAGGCAGAGAACTGCATTGGCTAAAGCAGATGTTGTGAAGACAAGTAAGCTCTGCAGCAGAGCTGTTCTTTTCTTATCTCATGTTATATATAGCAAACTATAAGGCTGATGAACACTTGGCAGTCTGTTCAGAAAACACCAAAACTTATTTCTAATTTGTGAAAAAATAAATATAAAATTTCAGTGATGTATTATGACAACTCTAATTCTAGTTTTACAGACAGCGGCCATTCTTGGTAGTTGTCAAAATATTGGAATGTCAAAATATTTTTAGAGTATTTCACTTGAAAAATATATATTCTGCACTTCTCATACTATGAAGTTTATGATATAATTCACTGTCATCACTATGGAGTTAGTTCTTTCTTTGATGCCACTTCAACTTCACTTACTTTTAAGTGTTTCTTTCTTTCACACTTTTTCTAAAGAGTGGGTGATTATAAATTGTTCTGATTTTATTCCTTAATATATTGCTCCACATTCCTAGCTAAATCATGCTACTGTGTGCTAAGAACTTCATGCTAATCCAATTCATTCATTCTTTTACTTGAGTTTTGAATCAAAAATAGAATTTTATTAATCCAAACATTGTAATCTACCAGGTTCAGTTGTTACTAAAATGAAAGACTTTTATTGTTGATTTTTAAAGGACAATTTTATTTATTATTTATAATTTGTTATATTTTTATATCAAAGTTTTACAACTTTGATTTCAAAGAGAGAGAGAAATCTCTTTCTTTCCTCTCTCTCTTTCTCTCTTCCCTCCTTCCCTTCTTTCCTCCCTTCCTCTCTCTCTCTCTTTTTCTCTCTCTCTCTCCTTCCCTCCCACCCTCACTCCTTCCCTCACTCCGTTCCAGATTTAGAGAGGCTTGCTGGTTTGGGGTTGCCCACTGATACTCCAAACCATCTGCCATGCCACTACAGGTCTAACAAGCTTTGAGGTTGCTGAGTATCTGGGTAACTACATAATATTTTATTAAGTGAGGATGGTTATCAAGATGAAGACTCATGAGGGAAACCTCATCACACTAGATATTAAAATATGAAACAAATTTGCTATCAAAACTGGCGTGTTGGTTCACACTTGTAATGCCAGCACTTTGGGAGACCAAGGCAGGTGGATCACTTGAGTTCAGGAGGTTGAGAGTAGCCAGGTCAACATGATGAAATCCCATCTCTACTAAATATACACAAATTAGCCAGGCATGGTGGTGCAAGCCTATAGTCCCAGCTACTAGGGAGGCTGAGGCAAGAGAATTGCTTGAACCCAGGAGCGGAGATTGTAGTGAGCCGAGATAGCCTCACTCCTCTCCAGCCTGGATGACAGGGGGAGACTCTGTCTCAAAAAAGAAAAAAAAAGAAAAAAAGACTATCAAATTGGCATAAGAATAAAGAAAGTAGTGAAACAATAGAAAGTAGAGTAATAGAGCCAAGGATATATAGAAATGTAGTAAAGGATGAAGTCAGACTTAATATCATTTAGGCAATAGTGGACTTTAAAAAAAATGGTATTATGACAAATATGTGCAGCCATTTAAGAAAAGATACATTTAGACCCAACCATCTTACCATACTCAAGACAGAATCCCCAATGGAACATAGATCTAAATTTTTTTAAAATAAATGAACTGCAAAAGAACTAGCAGGAAAGCTGAAAATTTTTTTCTATGACCTGATAGTAGGGAAATGGCTTTTTGTAACACAAAACTCATATCAATAAAAAAGACTGATAAATTTAAGTACATTTTAAAAAATTCTACATTGCATAAAATCCCATAAGTTAAGAAAAAAGCCAGTGACAATGTGAAAATATTTGCAGGATTTATAAGTGGCTAATAGTCCCAATATATAGAAACTTGTAAAAAAGGGGGAAAGAGATTTTTTAAGCATAGGTGAAAAGCACAAACAAATAACTAGCAAAAAAAAGATATTCTAATAAAACAAACACAGCAACAGAAAACCAAATATGGCATGTTTTCACTTATAAGTGGTAGCTGAATGATAAGAACACATGGACACATAGAGGGGAACAACACACATTGGGGCCTTTCAGAAGGTGAGGATAGGAGGAGGGAGAGGATAAGGAAAAATAGCTAATGGGACTAGGCTAAATACTTGGGTGATGAAATAATCTGTACCAAAAACCTCCAGGACACAAGTTTACCCAACAACAATTCTGCCCTTGTACCGCTGAATATAAAACAAAAGTTAAAAGCAATCAAATTAGAAAAAAAATTGACGTTAAGCATATGAAAAAATGTTGAACTTTACTCGCAGTGTAAGGAATGCAGATGTGTACAGGGGAGGCTCCTCACGAATTTTCATTACAAAAGGTTGCTTTTTTGATCAAAAGAATCAGAAATGGTGGGAGCAGTCAGGGTCAATACTGCAGTTGACTTGTGGGTATTCCTTTGTCTTTTGGAGATTTCAGCTAATCCAAGCAATCTTGAAACCACTGATATTCTCTTGAATGTAACTTTTATACACTTGGAAATACACAGGCCAACACGCTCAATATTTGCATTGCAAAAATGCAAAAAGCTACCTTGATTTTTCATTACTGATAACATGAGTTGTTAAATTATCTCCTCTATAACTGAACATTATGAGTATTAGGTTTTTAGAGTGAAATGCTTTATCATTGTTTTTATAAACAAATGAAAACCTGATGGAGAATTCTTTGGCTTGCTGATAATATATTTCACTTTCAAGTAAAGGTAATTTAATTTTCAGTTAATCTCAGGAAAGGGACCGGCTGTCTCACATAAGTCCCTGTTGCCAATTTATATGTACTGTTGTTTCAAGTAATAATCTGACCCGAACTGCCATTAAAAAAGCACGTCTTTTACCAAATATTCTGTCTCCAAGTAACCCTTATGTCTAGCCTGATAGTTAACAAGAATTTTTGAATGCGTAAGAGCTGTCTGAAGTCTGTTTACGTAAGAGTTAAAGAAAGAGGGAACATATATGAAAAGCAGCTCAACAGTGAAACACAGGCTTATTTTGGAGAACAAATCTGAGAAGGGCTTCTGGCCGATTTCAGCCAGGAGCACTCTCTCTTACAGACTAAGAGTATTTAAGGGTTCAGGGCTAGACAGCTTATGAGAGGCTTGGAATGTTTTGGTGTATGGAGCAGAAGTTTATGGCAGAGTTGGAATATATCTGGGCAGTGGGGAGGTTATCTTGGGGCTGACATCTCTCCAGCCAGAGGGGAGGTTATCTTGGGGCTGGCATGTCTCTTGCTGGGGAGGGGTTTATCTTAGGGTTGGAACATTTCTGGTTGAAGATGTCATTTGTAGTTTACGGTCATGCTGACATTAGCCATTAGGCTGATGCCCTTTGAGTTGGATTTAGATGGTTTTTGATCAAGGGGAACTTTAAAATGGTAGTGCTTATGAAAAATGGCAATGCTCCTGTTCTGTCAGTTTCTTGCTGTAAAATATATTGTTAAAACCAACTATGAGTGTATTATCATGGGTATAATTGATAATGGATTGTTAGTAAATCATTATTTAAACTTCCTTGCAATGAAAGTGCTTTCTTACTTTTAATTGTTCCAATCAATGCAACATAAAAAGCTTTCTGATAAATTTTCTGTTGACAATGGTTAGAGATGGATAAGTACAGTAAAATCTTCACTGGGCAAAACCTCCATGTTTTTATTTATCAAGATTCATGAGGAGGGGGCAAATATTTAGGATTTTAAACCATCAGACCCTAAAAAAGTTACAATGTAACCCTGCTTTATTTTATTATGAAAGTATTATAAATTTATATAAATTGTTAAATAATTATGAGTCCATATAGGAGTGTCCTAACATATCTTTACTGTATAAATATATCTTAATTCCTTTTAAAAATGAGTTTAAGGCTGGGCACAGTGATTTATGCCTATAATCCCAGCACTTTGGGAGGTTGAGTTGGGAGGATCACTTGAGGTCAGGAGTTCAAGACCAGCCTGGCCAACATGGTGAAACTCTGTCCCTACTAAAAATAGAGAAATCAGCCATGCATGGTGGTGTGTGTCTGTAGTCCCGGCTACTCAGAAGGTTGAGGCATGATAATTGCTTGAACCCGGGAGGCAGAGGTTGCAGTGAGCCAAGATCATGCCACTGCACTTCAGCCTGGGCAACAAAGCAAGACTCTACCTCAAAAAAAAAAAAAAAAAAAAAAAAAAAAAAAAGTAAGCATATTTACCAAGATTCATCATTTTAAAATATTCTCTGCTAAAATACAATTTCTTGCTTAACTCTTGTTCAATATATTAGATCATAACTATTAAACTATCATAAGTTAAAAGAATCTTGAAAGTGGATCGAATCAAAGTATTCTATGGTACAAGTCTAATTTTAGGCAATTTAGCTTTTTATTTTTACCTGCATCATGCTCTGCACCCATCCGCCATACACTTATATACCCATTGAGTCTATCTTGTGGCCTGTCATGTAGAGGACTCTGGATTGAAAGTAAGCTGTTGGTTTCTTGTCCTGAATATTTTTCTAAGTACTCTCAACTGCCTGTACCTCAACTTTAACACCTGTAAGATGAGATATGAGTTAGTCAACATCAGAGATGCCAAGTTGGATTTATCCAGTGTCAATCTATGATCAGCTAGAATTGTCTACATTATATGCTTTGTTGAGAAGAAATACAGGCTTTGCTGGAAACAATACTGATTGTTTCATCTGCACAGAAGCCCCCAAAATAGGCTTGTAGTATATATTCCAAATACCTGCTCCCTGGGTCCTTCAAATGTCTAGTTAACTTTCTGTGTGTGGTATGTGTCTTTAAGTGTAGAAGCGAAGTTTTTGTGTATTTTTAGGTCTATTTCACAAGTCTCTATTCTGTTTCCTTGATCTGTTTGTCTATCTTCATGGCAATATTGTGATGTCTTTAATACTATAGCTTATATATATCTTAAAATTAAGTAGTATTACACCTTCAAATTTGTTCTTCTTTTTTATTTTTTTGTAGCTATTCCAGGCTATTACAATTTACTTACAAATTATAGAATAAATTTGTCAATTTTGAGAAATAAAATTAACTGGGATTTTGACTGGGATTGTGTTGAATCTACCAATCGATGTGGGCAGAACAAATATCTTGAACACACTGAGTCTTCCCAACTGCGAGCAAAGTATATCTCCCCATTGATTAAGGTTTTCTTTAACTTCTCTCAGTAATGTTTTGTAGTTTTCAGTGTACAAGGCTTTTTTGCATGTCTTCTGTAGGAATTATCCTAAGAATTTCATATTGTTGATATGTTTGTTGTTAACATTGTTTTCTTAATTTCAATTTTCAAATGCTCATTGCTAGCATATGGAAATACAATTTAATTTTTGTCTGTTGATCTTTACCTTGAAATCTTCCTAAAGCATTTAATAATTCTAGTAGCTCTTTGATATATTCCATCAGATCTTCTGCGTGGATGAGCACGTCATCTGCAAATAAGACAGTTTTGACTCTTCCTTTCCAATATGGAGAATTTTTATTTTCCTTATTTTACCAGCTGCAATCTCTAGTAGAATGGTGAGTACAAGTTGTGAGAGCAGATGGACTTGTCTTGTTTCCAAATAGCAGTAGAGGGAAAGAATAATTCACCATTATGTTATTAGTTGCAGGTTTTATGTAGATGCCCTTTATCAAGTTGAGAACATTTATTCATTTTCCAATTCAGATAACAATATTAAAAATCAGGAATGGACACTGAATTTCAGCAATTATTTTTATTCAAATGTTAAGGTGATCTTGTTTAATGTTAGTATGGCATTGATTGGTTTCAATGTTAAAACTACCTTATATTTTTAGAATGATCCTTTCTGATCATGATTTAATTAACTTTTTATGTAGTTTTGCTACAATTTGCTAAAAATACACTTAGAAATGATTTCTCTATGATTATAAGGAAGATTGGCCCGTTGTTTTATTTCTTTATGCTGTCTTTTGTGCAATTTTATATGACAGCACACATTCACTTTACTTTCACAGAATGTGCTATCATTGTAATTAATTTTAGTTTTAAATATCTTATAAACCTCATAATACATTCTTATTATTTTGTTTAGTCAATCATCTGTATAAAACACTTAAAGATAAAAATCTTATAATTTTATCAATTATCTACCATTTATGGTGCTCTTCCTGCTTTTGCATACAATCCAGATTTCCACCTAATATCAGTCCCTCTTCCTAAAGGAATTCTTTCGACATGCATTGTACTGCATGTCTGCTGATCATGAATTCTTTCTGGTTTTAAACATTGGGAAATGTCTTTTCATCACCTTTGTTTGATTAAAGATATTTTTCCTGGGTTGTATATTATGTATACATATATGTATACATATATATTATGTATACATATATACATATATATGTATATTATATGTATATATGTACGTTATGTATACATATATTATGTATAATATATGTACGTTATGTATACATATATTATGTATAATATATGTACGTTATGTATACATATATTATGTATAATATATGTATGTTATGTATACATATATTATGTATAATATATGTATGTTATGTATACATATATTATGTATAATATATGTATGTTATGTATACATATATTATGTATAATATATGTATGTTATGTATACATATATTATGTATAATATATGTATGTTATGTATACATATATTATGTATAATATATGTATGTTATGTATACATATATGTATGTTATGTATACATATATGTATGTTATGTATAATATATGTATGTTATGTATACATATATGTATGTTATGTATACATATATGTATGTTATGTATAATATATGTATGTTATGTATACATATATGTATGTTATGTATAATATATGTATGTTATGTATACATATATGTATGTTATGTATAATATATGTATGTTATGTATACATATATGTATGTTATGTATAATATATGTATGTTATGTATACATACATGTATGTTATGTATAATATATGTATGTTATGTATACATATATGTATGTTATGTATAATATATGTATGTTATGTATAATATATGTATGTTATGTATAATATATGTATGTTATGTATACATATATGTATGTTATGTATAATATATGTATGTTATGTATAATATATGTATGTTATGTATACATATATGTATGTTATGTATACTATATGTATGTTATGTATACTATATGTATGTTATGTATACATATATGTATGTTATGTATACTATATGTATGTTATGTATACTATATGTGTGTTATGTATACATATATGTGTGTTATGTATACTATATGTGTGTTATGTATACATATATGTGTGTTATGTATACATATATGTGTGTTATGTATCCATATATGTATGTTATGTATCCAAATATGTATGTTATGTATACAAATATGTATGTTATGTATACATATATGTATGTTATGTATGCATATATGTATGTTATGTATGCATATATGTATGTTATGTATGCATATATGTATGTTATGTATACAAATATGTATGTTATGTATACATATATGTATGTTATGTATACTATATGTATGTTATGTATACATATATGTATGTTATGTATACTATATGTATGTTATGTATACTATATGTATGTTATGTATACATATATGTATGTTATGTATACATATATGTATGTTATGTATACTATATGTATGTTATGTATACTATATGTATGTTATGTATACATATATGTATGTTATGTATACAAATATGTATGTTATGTATACATATATGTATGTTATGTATACAAATATGTATGTTATGTATACAAATATGTATGTTATGTATACAAATATGTATGTTATGTATACATATATGTATGTTATGTATACAAATATGTATGTTATGTATACAAATATGTATGTTATGTATACATAAATATGTATGTTATGTATACATAAATATGTATGTTATGTATACATAAATATGTATGTTATGTATACATAAATATGTATGTTATGTATACATAAATATGTATGTTATGTATACATAAATATGTATGTTATGTATACATAAATATGTATGTTATGTATACATAAATATGTATGTTATGTATACATATATGTATAGACTTCTATACCCAGCAAAAATATAGATAATTATTATAAGTACCTTAAGTATGTTTCTTCTCTGTCTTTTTGCTTACATTGTTAGTGACAAGAAACCAAAGTTATTCTTATCTTTGTTCTCCTATATGTAATGTGTTTTTCCCTCTGGCTGATATTTAGAGTTCATCATTATCACTAGTTTTGAGCAATTTGATTATGATGTGTCTTGGCAAAGGTTTTGTCAGCTTTCTTGTGCTTAGAGTTGGATGAGATTCCTTAATCCATAGGCTGATAGATTCGTAAAGTTTTTCAAAAATTTCTGGACACTATGTCAAGTATTTCTCTGCATGTGTGTCCTCTCCCCTTTCCTTTCCTTTGAGTATCCCAGTTACTCAAATATTAGGATACTTGAAGTTGTCCCACAATTCATTGATGCTCTTTTCATTTTTTTTTCTTCTGTGTGTCTCACTTTAGATAGTTTCCCTTGCTACTCATTCAAATGCTATAAACTTTTGTGTGGGCATCTCTGTTTGTGAGATGGAGTCTATCTCTGTCACCCAGTGTGGAGTGCAGTAGCATAATCTCGGCTCACTGCAACTTCTTCCTCCTGGGTTCAATTGATTCTCCTCCCTCAGCCTCCCGAGTAGTTGGGACTACCTGCCTCCACACCCGGCTAAATTTTGTATTTTTAGTAGAGATGGGGTTTGACCATGTTGGCCAGGCTGGTCTCAAACTCCTGACATCAAGTAGTCTGCTTGCCTAACCTCCCAAAGTACTGAGATTACAGGCAGCTGCCACAGCGACCATCCCAAATGCTATAAGCTTTGAATTGCCAGATGTGAATTTTACTACTTTGGGGGTTGGGTTTTTTATTTCTATAAAAGTTCTTAAGTTTTATTTTGGGCTTCAGTTATGGAATTTTGAATGAGATTGATCTCGAGTCTTGCTTTTCAGGTTTGTTAGGCAGCACTTGATTAGAGTTCAGGCTGTTGCTAATCATTTTTTCCTTATTAAAGTAAGACCAACCTCAAAAGTTTATGCAATGTTTCATGTATTTAGGGATTTTTTTTTTCCTTCTGGCTGGTGAAAAAGGGCATCATTTACAGCCTTCTGTGAACCTTAAGCAGTGTTCTGGTTCTTTTGGATATTTACATCTTCATCCTTGCATACATTTTTCATATCCATCCTGCTGTTGGTGAAATACTGAACAGGCACACTCTGTAGGCCTTTTTTTTTTTTTTTTTTTTTTGAGGGTGAGGTTCTCTGTATATCTGTCTTCTCTCCTGTAACCCTGACCTTTAAATTCTAGCTGCCTTGCTGTCTCCAAACTCTTAGGTTGATTGCTTCAAGTCATTACTTCTGTGTAAGTTCCCCTCTTTGTACCATTGCCTGGAATCTCTCTCAATGTGGAAGCTATGCAATCACCTAATCAGCTAATAAACTCACCTCATTTATTAGCTCTCTTCTGGAATCACTTATCTATTGATTGATATCAATCAACAATGGTCTTAAAAACCATTGTTTCACATATTGTCTTTGTTTCTTTCTGATGGGAAGATAATTACCTGTTTACCCCCTCTTAATAAAAAATGCTAGCTTTATATTAACTTTCTACATCTAAACTTATATAAATCCCAATGAAGAGGACATTTTTACAGTGATTTGAATATGAGAAATATGAATTTTGTATATTTGAGTTTTTTTATACCAATAATCTTGCCACCCAGCTACTTTCTCAAATGCAAAAGCAAATTAACTACTGCCATCAATCCAAGTTCTCACTGGTTTATCTATAATGCAGAAACAATACGGAGCCATGGTCACGCAGCCGGACTCTTGTTTATATCATGGTTCCAAAACTCATCTGTTGTCTTCAATTGGGCAAGTTACCAATGCTTGTCATGCTGCCATTTTCTTATGCATAATGTAGGGATGACAATAGTACTGCATTATTGAGTCATTTTGAGGAATAAATGAGTTGGTATTTGTTAGAACCTTAAAACACTTCCTGGCATATAATAAGTATCATATGTGTTTGAAAAAAAATGACAAATCTACAAAACGAATTATAAATGATGGAGTGGAAAATGTGCAAGTATTATCTGTGATTTCAGGAACCATTATGTAGACAAATAGCTCTCTCATTCCAGTTGTAATGGTTTTATCAATAAGTTTTGCTTAAATCTTTAATAGCATTATATCACATCAGTATTTTTAAATGCATCATCCTGACAAGACTGAAATTAAATCATTACTCTCATTTTAAATTCAGAATTCTAATGATACTTGCTACTAAATACATACAGAGTATTTATCATCCCTCCAGCTACTTACTAACAAAAGAAAAGAGCTTTTTTTTCCCAGAGGAAAAACATAAACATGTACTTAAAGGGAAAATGTTAAATGGTCTGATAGAGGAATAAGGTCAGTGTCCAGAAATGAATACATCTAGTGAATTTAGGGGAAGGCATTTCTTAACATCCCCTCTTTGAAACTGGATGTGTATCAGATATTTCCCTGGAGAGTAGGACAAAGATGTGAGAATTTTCGAATGCACCAAATGAAGAACTAGGAGTAGAATTCTGATTATCCAATCACTTTCTGCCTTGAAACCTTTTGCATATAAATGTTCATGTTGCCACTTTCACCATACTGTAATTCCAATTTAAAAGTTACAACCTAAAATCATCCAGATGTAGCTATCTTATGGATTTAAAAGAGACATGAGTTTTAGTAAACTCTCTTTGAGGATCAGAAATGGACACATGAGTTGGAAAAACATGGTCCTATCACAGGACATTTATTTGGTCATTTTTGTATTGTTCAGGTTCTGAAAGGTCACCTGACTCAGAGCAATAAAATTTGGGTTCAATTCAGTTTCAATTCACCCATATCAAATGGTGAGATCCTGGTCATGACAGGGGTCAAATCATAGCTCACTGATGCCTCCAAGTCCTGGGCTCAGGAGATCTTCCCACCTTAGCTTCCCAGATAGCTGGGACTATAGGTGCACAACCATGCCCAGCTAACTTCTAAAAAGTTTTGTAGAGTTGCAGTCACCCTGTGCTGCCCAGGCTGGGCTCAAACTCTTGGCCTTCAGTAACCCTCCTGCCTCAGCTAAAAATGTGCCTTTTTAACAAATACCTGGGACATCATTATCTATCTATTTGGGGACTAGACAGCTTAGAAACTACTCTTTTCTGTTATTGTGTCCAGTTGGTTATTCACAGTCTTCTTTTTTTCTTTTTCTTTTTCTATTGTGCAAAAATTAATTAACAATTAGATGTTCTCAGATCTTCCTCTTGATACAAATTACCAGTATGTACTTATGTACATTGTAGGAGGAAAAAAAGGCAAAGAGAAAAGAAATTACTTCAGTCTACAGATAAACCTTCCTTTGCTTTAGAAATACATAACTTTGTAGCTGAGCTTATGTGTGAAAGAACATCTAAGAAAATTTTAACAGAATTTGTAGCCATTTAACAAAAAACATGCTCCAGATTTGATTACATATTAATGCTAATCAATGTCATCAGCTTCAACGTACTATTTTAGTGTTAAAATGTCTCATCTTTAATTAAGAAATTTAGTGTGACATAAGGTACCACGAAGGACAGTAAATTCCTGTACCTGCTGACTCCATGGAATTCTGAACAGGGCACGGGGCCAGGATATTGCCCTGGTGATCTGTCCTGGCCAGGGCCTACCCGGATCCATTCAGCTGGATAAGTACATACAGCCAGTCCTCATCGAAACTGATTGTCTAGAGTTTTGTTCCTTTACAGAAACAGGAGTTTTCACATAAGGGGACAGAAACCACTCATCAGATATCTAAACTCTATTAGTTTTTTACTGCCTCTGTAAAAAAGCACCATCCATTTATTTGCCAGCTTAAAACAACACAAATTTATTATCTTACAGCCTTCAGGTCAAAATTCTGACCTGGGTGTCACTGAGTTAAAATGAAGATGTTGGTGGGATATCTTTCATTTTGAAGTCTCTGGGGAAAATTTATTCTTTGGTTTGTCCCAATATCTAGAGGGTACCCTCATTCCTTGGCTCATAGCCTCCTATCTACATTCCACACGATGCTTCATTCTCTCTTCCTCTCCTTCCCCTTCCTTTCTCCTTTTTTTCTTCTTTTCTCTCTTCTGTTCCTTCAAGGTAACTTCAACTCCAAACACAGATAATATGCTCAACCCATTTTTATTGGATGAATAAATCAGTCAGGACTACCCAGCAAAATCCAATACGTTTCACATTTTTGGATCCAGTCATGTCTCCCAAAAGCATGCCCTTACATGGCAAATAATAAGCACATAATTCAAATCCTATGATAATGCCATTATGCATTCTTTGGGGTTTATGATTATTTAACTCCCTCTTTGGTCACAGCAGAACCAACGCTGGCATCATTGTGAATTTTGTGATAGAATCATAGGCATAAAATTTCAGAACCAGAGGCAACTTTGGAGGCAGCCAGTAGAGATTTCAATCTTTGTAAAAAGAAAACACAAGGCCTCACAGTAACTGGCCTGAATGAAGATACCGCCATGGTGCAGAGCCCAAGGACTAAAGTTCATTCACCTGAAATGTACTCCAATATTTTTTCCATTACCTGACAGCTATTTGCCCTCTCCCCACACTTCTACTTCTCCTATCTATTCCTAAGTGCAATTTAAGAAAAAATGCTCTTACCTCTAGTGTTGATTGGAGTGGAAACTGTCACAACTTCTTGGGAAAGCATTTAGGCCTGTGCTTCAGCAACTGTGAAAATCTTCATAGCCAAAATTCTACATGCATTAAGGGGTCCATTTTCATAATTTCAAACATCACAGATTGATATGGTTTGGCTGTGTTCCCACCCAAATCTCATCCTACATTGTAGCTCCCATAATTCCTACGTGTTGTGGGAGGGACTTGGTGGGACATAACTGAATCATGGGGGAGTTTCTCCCATATAGTTCTGTGGTAGTGGATAAGTCTCACAATATCTGATTATTTGATAAGAGAAACCCCTTCCACTTGGCTCTCATTCTCTCTTCTTGCCTGCCAATATGTAAGACATCCCTTGCTCGTCTACCATGATTGTGAGGCCTCCCCAACCATGCGGAACTGTGAGTCAATTAAACCTCTTTCCTTTATAAATTACCCAGTCTTGGCTATGTCTTTATTAACAGTGTAAGAACAGACTAATACAGTTCATCTGCTAATACAGTTCATTTAGGAGATGAACTGTCTGTTCATCTCCTAAACACCCCTGATATCATAGACATGCATAACCAGGGCACTGTGACATCATCGTGGCCTGGGACTTGTACCAGTTGGGAGGTCAGAGATGCATCCAAGCCTTGGCCCATCCCCAGCCCAGAGGAAAGTTAAGGAAGGACAGATGCCAGCTCACCTTACCTGTGATATGTTAGAGGAAATTATAATTAAGATACAAGAAGTATCTCCCACCCCATTCCTACAACTGCTAGTTGATGTTGGAGCTCAAATGGGGGCACAGGAATGGAGAGATATTACTACAGACAGCTATTTATGGGTGAGGATGGGAAACAGAACTTGAAACAGACAGTTTGACTCAACTCCTGGGTCAATTTTGATCTCAAATGAGGCCACCCCCTTGTGCATCTTTGTGGGCAGTGGGGAAAGAGCAGGGAGATGGAATGAAGGGGCTGAAACTGGAAAGCTCTTTAACTCTAGAAAACAGACTCATTATGGTGACATTCCTTCTCCTCACAAAGTTCATCTCTGCATAAGTGTTTCATACATTTGTCATAATTAATTAGCACAAACTGTTACACTATCATTAACCAATGTCTGTATATTATTTAGAGTTCCTTCCTTTATGCATAACATTCTTTTTCTGTTCCAGGGTCTCTTTCAGGGTACCCTACATCTTTAATCATCTTGTCATCTTAGGTTACTTTCAACTGTGGCAGTGAGAGGTGACAGCGTGCTGGCAGTCCTCAGAGCCCTCGCTTGCTCTCGGCACCTCCCCTGCCTGGGCTCCCACTTTGGTGGCATTTGAGGAGCCCTTCAGTCCCCCACTGCACTGTGGGAGCCCCTTTCTGGGCTGGCCAAGGCCGGAGCCCACTCCCTCAGCATCAGGGAGGTGTGGAAGAGACAGGAGCGGGAACCGGGGCTGCGTGCGGCGCTTGTGGGCCAGCTGGAGTTCCAGGTGGGCGTGGGCTTGGTGGGCCCCGCACTCGGAGCAGCCAGCCAGCCCTGCTGGCCCCGGGCAAGGGGGGACTTAGCACCGAGGCCAGTGGCTGCGGAGGGTGTACTGGGTCCCCCAGCAGTGCCGGCCCACCGGCGCTGCGCTCGATTTCTCGCCGGGCCTTGGCTGCCTTCCCACAGCGCAGGTCTCGGAACCTGCAGACCGCCATGCCTGAGCCTCCCACCCGCTCCGTAGGCTCCTGTGCCGCCCAAGCTTCCCCGACGAGCGCCACCCCCTGCTCCACGGCGCCCAGTCCCATCGACCACCCAAGGGCTGAGCAATGCGAGCGCGCGGCGCGGGACTGGCAGGCAGCTCCACCTGCAGCCCCAGTGTGCGATCCACTGGGTGAAGCCAGCTGGGCTCCTGAGTCTGATGGGGACGTGGAGAGCCTTTATATCTAGCTCAGGGATTGTAAATACACCAATCAGCACCCTGTGTTTAGCTCAAGGTTTGTGAGTGCACTAATCGACACTCTGTATCTAGCTGCTCTGGTGAGGACGTGGAAGAACCTTTATGTCTAGCTCAGGGATTGTAAATACACCAGTTGGCACTCTGTATCTAGCTCAAGGTTTGTAAACACACCAATCAGCACCCTGTGTCTAGCTCAATGTTTGTGAATGCACCAATCGACACTCTGTATCTAGCTGCTCTGGTGGGGCCTTGGAGAACCTGTGTGTGGAAACTCTGTATCTAACTAATCTGATGGGGACGTGGAGAATCTTTGTATCTCGCTCAGGGATTGTAAACACGCCAATCAGCACCCTGACAAAACAGGCCACTCGGCTCTACCAATCAGCAGGATGTGGGTAGGGCCAGATAAGAGAATAAAAGCAGGCTGCCCGAGCCAGCATTGGCAACTCGCTCCGGTCCTCTTCCACACTGTGGAAGCTTAGTTTTTTCGCTCTTTGCAATAAATCTTGCTACGGCTCACTCTTTGGGTCCACGCTGCTTTTGTGAGCTGTAACACTCACCGCGAAGATCTGCAGCTTCACTCCTGAGCCCAGCGAGACCACGAGCCCACCGGGAGAAACGAACAACTCCAGACGCACTGCCTTAAGAGCTGTAACCCTCACTGCCAAGGTCTGCAGCTTCACTCCTGAGCCAGCGAGACCACGAAGCCACTAGAAGGAAGAAACTCCAAACACATCTGAACATCAAAAGGGACAGACCCCAAACGCGCCACCTTAAGAGCTGTAACATTCACCGTGAGGGTCCACGGCTTCATTCTTGAAGTCAGTGAGACCAAGAACACACCAATTCCGGACACAGCAGTTTCTCAGACTTTCCTTGTTTTTGACGATCTTTATGGTTTTGAAGAGTACAGCCTAAGGTTTTTTTGTTTTTTTTTTTTTTTTGTAGAATGACAGTTAATTGCAATTTTTCTGATGGATTTATCCTGTTTAGTCTAGGGTTATAGGTTTTTGAAAGAAAGACTGAGGTAAAGTACCGTATTAATCACACCCTAGCAAGGGAGCATCCCACCAACATCACATGTTTCTGTTTATCTTGACGGTGATCACCCAGTGGAGGGAGTATTTGTCAGGTTTCTCCACTACAGTTACCACTTGTTGTCATGTAAAAATATATTTAATACATACAGACATGTGCAAAGAAAGAATTAAATTGCCTGTAATTGCACTACTGTAATCTATTGGGCATACATCTTTATAGATATATTTGTACCTGTATCTATATCCATATCTGTGTATCTAGAGATAGGTTTACATATACAAAGTCATTTCGACTTGTTGTGTTAATTCATGTATTACACCAGTGGCCTCGTCTGTCATTAGTTATCCTGGAACAATATCATGAAATAGCTGCATTGAGTTTCAACTCCTTTTAGTTCTACCCCAATTCTCCATTTGGGGCATTCATTTTCTGTCCAACTCTTCACTGTGAATAAACAAACTTGGAAAAACATACAATTATATCATTCCACACATAGGTTAGTGACTGTATAACTTATGTTTCTGGGAATGGAATTGCCAAGTCAAAGGGTATTCATTGACCATTATTACAAGGTGAAAAAATAACGTGTTGGTAACACTATGGAGAAGAAGGAACGCTTATACACGTTGTTGGGAATGTAAATTAGTTTAGCTACTGTGGAAAGCAGTTTAGAGATTTCTCCAATAACTTAAATAGAATGACCATTCATCTCAGCAATCCCATTACTGGGCATATACCCAAAGGAAAGCAAATAATTCTGTCAAAAAGACACATAAACTGTTATGTCCGTCATATCAGAATTCACAATAGCAATGACATGAAATCAACCTAAAAACCCATCAGTGGTGGACTGGATAAAGAAAAGGTGGTACATATGCACCTTATGTATACTACACAGACACAAAAATAATAAAATCATGTTACTTACAGCAACACAGATTCAGCCTAAGTGAATCACATGGATTCAATCCTGAGTGAGTTAATGCAGAAACAGACAACCAAATACCCAAATACTTCATGTTCTCACTTATAAGTGGCAGCTAAACATGAGTACTCATGGACTTAAAAATGGAAACAGTAGACACTGGAGACTAGTAGAATGGGGAGAAAGAGAGGGTGGCAAAGTTTAGAAAAGTACCTGTTGGGTGCTATGCTCACTACTTGGTTGATGGGATCACCTGTGCCACAAACCCCAGTGTCGCACAATATACTCAGGTAACAAAACTGCACACCTACTCCCTGAATCTAAATTTTAAAAAACTAAAATTAAAATTAAAAACCAAAGTCTATTTGTATGTATAAAGCCTTTCCTGTATGTTGCTGTATTTTTTTCAGAAACTTATAGCAATTTATCTCCCACCAGAAACCATGGATTGTCATTTACTTCCCTCGAATATCACTAATATTTAATATTTTCCATTGGAGTGGGAAAACATTTTCACTTCTATTAAGACCACAATGACGAGGCCAACAGGGTTACTGATGTCCAGTTCCTAAGTTTACTCTCTGCTCTGCATCTCTCCTGTACCTTTCTTTAATAGATTCTCTATCAATACCATGAGCTCCAGTCCCTGCAGAATGCAGTGGTCTCTTGAATGAATGCTTCATGACCTTTTGTTCTTCCCAGCATTTGCAAGTACTGTTCCCTTGGTCTGGCATGTTCTTATCCAACCTTTGCTACTTACCCTTTTCTTACTCCAGTTTCTTGATGCAGTTTGGATTTTGCTTTCTTGTCTTGGCTGTTTCATCTTATGCATCAACATGCCTAGGATTACGGTGCCTTCCTGTTTTGTCAAAGACCAGTTTTGCGATGATGCTGTGAAGGTATTATGTAGGTATGATTAACATGTACAATTAATATGTTTTGAAAAAGCAGAATGCCCTCTGTGATGTATGAGTGTCTTAGTCCACTTGAACTATTACACAAAATACCATAGACTAGGAGATTTATACCATAGACTAGGAAATTTTACTCACAGTTCTAGAGGCTGGGAGCCCAAGATCAAGGTGTGGCAGATTCCGTGTCTGGCGAGGGCTCTCCTTGGTTCATGGACGGGAACTTCTTGCTGTGTCCATACATGGTGAAAGGAGTGAGGGAGCTCTTTGTGGTTTCTTTCATAAAAGCACTAATCCCATTCCTGTGGGCTCTACCCTCATCACTTCATCACCTCCAAAGACCTCAACTCCTAACATCATCACCTGGGGAATTAAAATTTAGAAGTATGGATTTTGTACGGAACATGCATGTTAATTCTTAAACAGAGGACTTAATGCAACATTAAGGGCTTTAAAAGTAAAAACTGAGGATACCCCAAGAAGGATTTCTGCCTCCAGCCTGCAACATAGAAGTCCTACCTACATTTCAAGCTTTCAGACTTAAGACTGCAATACCATCACTTACCTGAAACTCCAATCTGTAATCCTACAGATGTCCAAAGTGCTAATCCCCATAATGACATGAGCCTATTCCTAAAACCAATCTCTCTCCTTCAGTGAATGTGAGTGTGTGTGTGTGTGTGTGTGTGTATATATATATATATATATGTCCTGTTTCTCTGATTAGCCCTGATTAACACGACTAATATACCTTATAAACTGTAAACTTTCCATAATATCACCCTAGCATTTGATTTAGGCACACCAAAAAAGCAAAGAATAAAAAGAATTGCCAACTTCACCATTTTTCTTGACCGGCTCAACCTGCAGATCAGAATGACAGAGGGCAATTCTGGGGTCACTCATCATGTATTTTAATGATGTTTTCAAAAGAAAATTTGTTCTTAGGGCAGGTTTAGTGGCTCATACCTGTAATGCCAGTACTTTGGGAGGCCAAGATGGGAGAATAACTTGAGGCCAGGGGTTTGAGACTAGCCTGAGCAGCACAGTGAAACCCCATCTCTTCAAAACATGCAAAAAGTGAGCAGGGCATGGTGGTACATGCCTGTAGTCTCAGCTACTCAATAGGCTGTGGTTGGAGGATCACTTGAACATGAGAAGTTGAAGCTGCAGTGATTTGAGATTGTGTCACTTCACTCCAGCCTAAGCAACAGAGTGAGATTCTGTCGCAGGAAGGGAGGAAGGAAGGAAAGGAGGGAGGGAGGGAGGGAGGGGAAGGAAGGGAGGGAGGGGAAGGAAGGGAGGGAGGGGAAGGAAGGGAGGGAGGGGAAGGAAGGGAGGGAGGGGAAGGAAGAAAGGAGGGAAGGAAGGAAAGAAGGAAGGAAGGGAGGGAGGGAGGAAGGAAAGAAGGAAGGAAGGAAGGAGGAAATCACCCCCTGTAAGCAAGTGGGATTTGCACTGGGAGATTATAAAACATGTAATAACAAATGTTTAGAGTGCACAATGTGCCTACAATTTCACTGGAAACAATCAGCTCATTAGCTGTCTTGAGTGCTTCTTTAAATTGTACTACTGGCTCCCCAAGTGCTGCCTAAATTATCCAGTTATTTCAATTGTGCATGAAAAGAATTTGCCCTGTGTTCATGGACAAGGAGCAGAAGCTCTTCTATTGGTATCACAGGAGAAACATGGGCCAATGTGTTTGACAGCTTGCTGCAAATCATACTTATAGAATTGTCAGTATGCTTGCAGAGCAATTACCTATCTTCCCATAAAACAAACCTATGTCATTATATTCATGATACACGTACTGGTGCCACAAAAAAAAATGTTTCCTAGGCCTAACTGTGAAAAATCCCAGCTGGCTTCAGTGTTTCACCCCGTCATTTCAGAAGTTTGTGAAGCCAAGGCAGGAAAATCAGTGTAGTCTGGGAATTTAAGGCCAGCCTGTGCAACATAGTGTGACCCTCATCTCAGCAAAAAATGTAAAAAAAAAAAATAGCTGGGCATGGTCTCCTTGCCTATTGTTCTAGCTACAGGATGAGTCAGGAGGATTGCTTGAACCTGTGAGGTCAAGGCTGCAGTGAGCCCTGACTACGTTACAGCCTGGGCAACAGAGCAAGACCCCGTCACCAAAAAAAAAAAAAAAAAAAAAAAAAAAAAAGGAAGAAGAAGAAAAAGGAAAAGAAAAAGAAGAAGGAGAAGGAGAGGAGAAAAGAAAGAGAAATATCCCTTAACATAGATGAATAGCAACTGGTCTTTTAAACTCTTTTCCTTGACTAGACCATTTTTACTTTGCAGGTCCTGTTAACTCATGAAATTTCATCTTTACAAGGAAAAGTCTCCCTTGGGTATGTTTTTTTTTTATGTTTTAGAATTCTTTCATATGGTGTTGACATCTTAAAACTCAATGCACAAGACAATGTGTTGAATTGTCACCAATGTAGAAATAATGGTTAGCTCTTTAAATGTTTTGAAATTAATTGAATTATGGAATGTTAGAGATTGCATCGACCGTTGACAAGACAGCATCCCATCCTGAAGACTGACATATCTTTGCCTAAAATATATATTTAGAAAAGTTTTGAATTGTTGTCTACACATCAATTAACTCACCGCTACTTAAGCACCCAATGGAAAAAATAAATGAACATGAGTTAGTGCCAACAGCCCATAATCATGTTTTAAATATAGCTTTTATTTTGCATCCTAATTTCTTGTGATACTTGAATGTTCTTTTAATTACCTGTGATTTAATTTTTTTAATGATTTAATCTTGCCCATTTGTACTCCCTGTGCTGAAAAGTATAAGTGGCATGAGATTGACAGACCATTCTGCAAACATTACATCAAGTAGAGAGAGTTTTGAGTGAACAGCAGGAATCTGAGAACCGAATGAGGCAGGTCAATTTTTAGCGCAAGCTTTGCAAGCAAACAGCTATGTTCCTATCCATACATTATGTCTCTGAAACTCAGTCTCCTCATTCCCCAATGCATAGGCATTTTACCTGTCTCAAAATTGATTTAAATGAGTCAATGATTATTAGAGTGTCTCGAAAATGGAAAAGTGCTTTGCAGTTGTAAGGTAGCATGACTCTTTTTTAAAGGAAACTGAGAAGTTAAGCTATTCAAGGTAATTTTTAATTACTATTTTCTTAATATATTTTCAATAAATTCTAATATTAGCGTTCATTTGGTTCATAGCACTGTAACTAAAATTTGTATTTTAATATCATAGAGTAAACCTAACGTCTGTTTCTAATTTTTTGGTTGTTGTTTGTTTTGGGAAAAGCATTAACATTGAATTTGAATTTGGTAAATGTTAAATTCTATGAATGTTATTTAGAAATTCATAATAATCAACATAAGTTTAAGATTATTTATTGAATAGTAGCACACTACAGTTGAATGGAAATATACTTGTCAAATTTTGAGCACACACCATGAAATAGATTTTATTTCTCTTTCCACATGTACAAGAAACCAACAAAATTCTCTGCAGGACAAATACAGAGAAAACAAGAGCTAGCATTATACATAATGGTGAAAGGCTGGATGCTTTTCCCCTAATATCAGAAAAGGTGCAAAGATTTCTGCTCTCACCACTTCTATTAAACATTATACTGGAGGTTCTAGCCAAGGTAATTATGTCAGACAAAAAAGGAATAAAATAAAAGGCATGTATACTGGCAAGAAAGAAATAAGACAATATCTATTTGCAGACGTCATGATCTCATAAAAATAAAATTCTAAAGATACAAGATCAATATTTAGAAAGTCAATTGAATTTCTATATGCTTCCAATGGAAAATCCAAACAAAAAATTAAGAAAAATAATTCAATGTATAATAGCAGCAAAAAATAAAATACTTAGGAGTAAATTACACAAAGTAGTATAGTGTAATACTTAGACACTGAAAACTACAAAACTTTGCTCGAAGTAGTTAAAGAAAACCTACATAAGTGGAAAGGCATCTTGTGTTCTAGGTTTGGAAGACCTGATATTGCTAAGAAGATGGGACCTGACAAGGTGGTCTCTTGAGTCACCACAATCCCCAGAAAAATCCCAATGGACTATTTCAGAAGTAGAAAAGTTGATCTGAAAATTCACATGGAATCACAATGCATTCTGAATAGCCAAATCATTCTTGAAAAAGAAGACCAAAGTTGAAGAACTGACATGTTAATTAATTGCCAGGTGGATAAACAAAATGTGATACAGCCAGGCAATGGAATAGCTAACCATAGAAAGGAATGAAGTACTGGTACATGCTGCAACATCGATGTGCCTTGAAAACATTATGCTAAGTGAAATAAGCCAGAAACAATACCAGTCTTGTTTGATTCTATTTATGTAAATGTCCAGAACAGGCAAATCTATAGAGATCATAAATATATTAGTGTTTGCCTGAGGCTGGGGTTGTAGTGGGATAGGGCGTTAGAATGCAGAATAACAGCGACAAATACAGCATTTATTTTGGGGATGATGGAAATATTCTAAAATAGTTTGTGATTATGGTTATTATTTTACAATGCCAAAACCCATTGAATTTTACACCTTATATGGGTAAATCATATCTGAATAAAACTGTTAGCAAAAGAAAAATACAAACCAAAAAAAAAAAAAAATCTGTAAGTGAGAGAGTTCTGTAGCTTGAACTACTTTTTATAATTGAGTCAGCTCTTTTCACAATGTTGATTTTTCTCCCTTGATATCCCACAGTTTATTTTCTATTAAAGGAAGGATGAGTTCTGGGACTTTGGGTGAGTCTTACTTCGCTAGGATACAGGCATCAATTCCTCTGTCCTGCATGTGGGGGAAAAAATCTGGGTTTGAAAGTATGGAATTCTGATTAACATAATCAATTGACAACCTGATGTTTCTGCTGTTGGAAAGGGGTCCCGATCCAGACCCCAAGAGCAGATTTGTGGCTCTCATGAAAAAGAGAGCTCAGGGCGAGTCCACAGTGCAAAGCAAAAGCAAGTTTCTTAAGAAAATAAAGTGGTAAAAGGATAGCTACTCCTCAGACAGTCTGGTGTTCCTGGAATGCACCTCTAGGTACAACTCTTGTTTATATATAGGCTAACAACAACAACAAAAAAAATCATAGGGAGATGTGCTCCACTACAAAGATTTGTGATAAAGGATGAATTTTCCTTATTATATTTTGTAAGAATTGATATTATTATCTTTAAAGCAAAATTAGGAATACTTTTGTTCTCAAGATAATGGAATATCCAGGATATTCCTGAATCTGGGTCCATTTAGAAAACATTGTTAATCTATTCTTCACTTAACCTTAAACATCTAGAGGCTAGGAATACCTAACCTTCTTGGAATGCAGTGCAGCAAGTTCCAGCTTCATTTTTACTAGCCATCTCTCAACATGGAGCTGCTCTGGTATGTGTGTCTCTAATATTTCTAGACTAATTACCTAGAACAGAACATACAAGGTCCAGGACTTTTGTTGATACTATGTATATGTAACTAAATTTGATAATATATGTAGTAACTATAGTATTTCCTAACAGATTATTACTTAGATGTGGGGAATATATTGAATGTGTGTGTTAAATTCATAACCAACAATGTTACTTTACTGACTTAACATCTCCATTCTTCCTTTCTGGTTGATTCTTTTAAGCTTTATTTACAAAATTATCCCTTCCTCCAATATAATAACTCTACTTTCTCCTTTATAATTGGCACAGTATATTCCATTCCTTTCTCCCTCATATTGAATTAGATAGTAATTCTAAACTAACACTAGTGATTAATGTTGTGGGTCCTCATGAAAGCAACTAAAGAAAATGTGGTCTCTTAAAGTCTCTAAGAAGAAAAGAAAACAAAGAGATTTAACTGAAACTGCCATTGCCAAATAATACCTGAGACAGTGAATGAGGTCTGACCTAACAAACTCCATGTTACTTCTAACCTCCAAGCTGTCCTTATCCATTTCTGGGCAGAGGCTGAACTAACTTTGGTAGGAACTTATTTTATTGGTTATAGTTTGAAGCAAAGACAGTAACAGCCCTTTCCCAAAACAAACCCGCTTCTTGCCTAAGCACTAGACTGCCTCTGTGGGACTAACAAATTAGTCAAAATATTAAAAATCATGGTTTAGGAGTCACATGCAGGTAGAGGCTGCAAGATTCACAACCTCCCCAAATTCCTTCTAGGGTTAACATGACTTATAAAACCTAAGATTGGAGCTTGAGATATTTCACAGTCCCTGCACCCAGTGGATCAGCTGGCACCACCTAGATCCATAAACTGGCTCATTCAATCTTGTGGCCCCCACCCAGGAACTGACTCAGCAGAAAAGAACAGTTTTTAGTTCCTATTGAGAGAGGAGAAAGGAAAGAACCTGGTCAGGTAGGCAGTTAGGGTGGGTCCTCAGTTGAATTCTTTTAAACAAAAGAACAGCCTGCAGCCACAGATAAGAGAACTTGCAAGATGGTAGTGGGGCATGCCTAAGACATGCCCATAGCTTCACAGATAAGAAGGCCTACCTAGGTAATTTGCCAACACATGCCTGCAATGGAAAATTCCATCCACTAACAGATGCACAGTATAGGGAACAAAGCAATAAGGGCTCACGTGCAAATTAGGAGGATGGGCGGAGCTACCAGAAGTTTGCACATTTAAGCCCCACATTTTGAGGGAGTCTGATTTAAGTAATATATAATAATAAAACTCTGGTCTACTGCACAGTTAGCTCTTCATGAGTTACTCATTCTCTGTTGCAATTCCCATGTTTTGATAAATCCCCTCTGCCTAGGCAGCAGGCAAGAACCCATTGAGTGATTACAAAACAACAAGCAAACTGGTAAAAACTACTGAAAGAAATGAAAGAATGGAGACTGGTAGTTCTGTCCAAGAAAGAATTTTGACACTACAGTGCTCTTCAAGGATGTTACAAGTGGACCACCAGTGTGAGATGAGCAAACTCAAGCTTTTCACGTCCCTGATTGCCGCTCAGGGAATTCCACCTGCAGCTGGTGAACAGCAGTAGGGCAGCATTTTCTAGGTTCACCCAGCACCTAGATAGCCTATGTGGTGGTGTTTTCTGAACCCGGAACAAAAGTGCACAACAATGATGTTCACCTTGATTACTCAGTGGAGGTGGTGTTTGTCATACCTATCCAAAGCAAAATTACACATTTGCCTTTAGTCAGGGTTCTCCAGAGGGACAGAACTAACAGGATAAATGTGTATATAAGGGGGAGTTTATTAAAGAGTATTGACTCACATGACAGAAGGTGAGGTCACACAATAGACTGTCTGTAAGCTAAAGCACAAGGAAGCCAGCCTGAATCCCAAAATCTCAAAAGTAGAGAAGCTGAGAGTGTAGTCTTCAGTCTGTGGTTGAAGGTCTGAGTCCAAAAGCTGAAGAACATGGAATCTGATGTTTGAGGGCAGGAAGCATACAGCACAGGATAAAGATGTAGACTGGAAGTCTAAGCCAGGCTAGTCCTTCCATGTTTTTATTAGGGTTCTCTAAAGGGACAGAACAAATGGAATATATGTATATATAAGGGGGAGTTTATTAAGTATTTATATTAACATATAATTAATATATTTATATATTAATAGCATATATTAATTAGTAATATATATAAATGGGAATTTATGAAGTATTAACTCACAGGATCACAAGGTCCCACAACAGCCAATCTGCAGGTTGACAGCCCGCAGGCAAGGAGAACCAGTCTGAGTTCCAAAACTGAAGAACGTGGAATTCGATGTTCAAGGATAGGAAGCATCCAGCACTGGAGGAAGATGTAGGCTGGGAGGCTAGGCCAGTCTCCGTTTTTCACATTTGTCTGTCTGTTTATATTCTAGCCATGCTGGTAGCTGATTAGATTGTGCCCACCCAGATTAAATGTTCATCTGCCTTTCCCAGCCCACTGACTCAAATATTAATCTCCTTTATCAACACTCTTACAGACACTCACGAACAATACTTTGTATCCCTCTATCCAATCAAGTTGCCACTTCAATATGAGCTTGTTGTTTCTCATTTCACTTAATGATTTATAATCCATTAGTATCATTGGTCATTTTGATACTCAAGCTGTCTCCAAAATGGCCAGTGGTAGCTTCTCCAAATTGGCTTCTGTGTCTTTTTCTATAATTTCATGACTCTTTGAATATTTTTTATATGTTATATTCCTGATTAGTATCTTACACTGCTCCTGACTCAGCCTGGGATTCTGCAATTTTTCCAAGGAGCCCTGGAATCTGTAAATGAAGAATGATGTATAGAAGCCAAACTCTGGATCCACAACATGCTCATTAACATTGGAGTGTCCTCATGCCCAGAGCCTCTTAGTGAACAAAATAGGCACACATATACATGGTGGGGGCTATGGCTTTTCATCCCCAAAATATTTGCTGAAAATCACTGACATGAGGCAGATTGATTAAGAGGAGAAAAGGCATACCAATTTATTTAATGCATATACACTGGAGCCTTCAGATTAAAGACCCAAATTCTCAATCAGATTGAAAAGCTTATATGCCACCCTGGGTTAGAGAAAGGATCAGGACTTGGATCCTGGTAAAGCAGGTGATGGGATGGGGAGAAGAATAATTCTATTGAGGGAGAATAATTTCTATTCTAGGGAGAAAATAATTTCTAGGGAGAATGACAGAAGGGGATCAGAGATTAACTTCTGAAGAGTTCTCTTTGGAGTTAAAATGATCCTAGGAAGCCACTCATTATAGTCGTAAAAAGGTCTGCTCAGTTGTGGGGTCACATTTTGGTCTTTTCTGAAGCAGATAATGAGATAGCAGAGGGAGGAAGAAAAAACAGTGGTTCTCCTTTAGGGGCCTGGATATTTGGCAGGTAAGGAAACTTTGGCTTCTCTGGGTGAGAAGTTTAGGGGAGGATATCAGAGATACCTTGAGGCTTCTTTAGTTCAGCACATCAAAATGCAGTATTTGGGAGTATTGGGTTCTGAACCCCAGCAACATGTACCTATATTTGTTTTCTTTATCTCTCAAAAAGTCTATCTTAAAGACTATTACTTGGTGCTGATACCTCCAATTCTATATCCATACCCACTGTGTTTGTTTCAGCTTTCTATGTTCTTAATTGTAATTTGCCTATCTGGCAGAAATTTGACTCCCATTATTCTTAACATTTGTGCTTATTTTTATTTGCCCTTCCCTTCTATATGTATCCAATCCTCCAAATCAGCTGTCATGTCTTTCCCCCAAGACAGATGTTCACTGCTGTATGTATGTATTTATTTTTATTTTTGAGAAAGAGTCTTGGTTTTTCACCCAGGCTGGAGTGCAGTGGCATGACCTCAACTCACTGCAACCTCTGTCTCCTAGGTTCAAGGAATATTCATTCCTCAGCATCAACAGTAGCTGGAATTACAGGCAGGCACCACCACACCTGGCTAATTTTTTCCTACTTTTAGTAGAGATCAGATTTTGCCATGTTGGCCAGGCTGGTCTTGAACTTTTAACCTCAAGTGGTCCTTCCACCTTGGCCTCTCAAAGTGCTGGAATTACAGGCATGAGTCACCATGCCCTGCCCGCTTCCCCATATTTAAACATCACCACCTCACACCACACAGTCTTCCTGTGTGGTCACCATCCTCACACTGACTCTGACCTCTTTCTCTGGACTACTGGGGCTTTTTCCCTTCTCCAGTGTTGACACCTGTCTTTCTCAACCCCATGCTGTAGATTCAGGACCAAATTTGTCAGAGGCATTTGAACAAGCTTGACCCCATCTTGACCACAGGCTCCTGCCTCCATGCCCTGGGCATTTTTTTTTCTTAAGAGATGGGGTTTCACTATGTTCCCAAGGTTCATCTGCAACTCCTGGCTTTGAGTGATCCTTCTGCCTCAACCTCCCAAAACACTGGGGTTACAGGTGTAAGCCATGGCACCTGGTTCCAATTTTCTATTATTGCCATGTTTTGAAAGTGTTCCTAAAATCCATGTATTGGAAACCTATTCTCCAATGAAATCGTGTTGAGAGGTGGGGCTTAGGAGAATTGCCTAAGGGTCCTGAGGCCTCCAACCTCATGAATGGATCAATGCTACTTATAAAAGGGCTTGCAGACAGGAGTTCAATCTCTTCTCTCTGACATTCTTTCCTTCCATCACAAGATGATGCATCATGAAGACCCTCAATAGATGAGGGTCTCTCAATCTTTGACTTCCCAGCCTCCAAGATTGTAAGAAAGAAATCTCTATTCTTGATAAATTACCTCATCTGTGGTACACTGTTACAGCGCCACTTAACAAATAGAGGCAATGACTGAGAATGGAAATGTTTTTCATCCCTGGCCACAGTTTTCAATATTTCACTTGTTTATGGTTTAATTAAAGAAAGGAATGCAGAATAAGCAAGTCTTTATTCAAACTTCATTGGTCAGAAATGACAAATAAATGCTATTTGGATAATGTAAAAATAAGTGTTACATATACACCATGGAATACTATCCAGCCATTAAAAGAAATGAGATCACGTCCTTTGCAGGGACATGAATGGAACTGGAAGCTATTATCCTCAGCACACTAACACAGGAAGAGAAAATCAAACACTGCCATGTTCTCACTCATAAGTATGAGCTGAACAATGAGAACGCAAGGACACAGGGAGAAGAACATCACACATTGGGGCCTGTTGGTTGGACCTGGGGAGGAAGAGCATAAGGATAAATAGCTTATGCATGTGGGGCTGCATACCCAGGTGATTGGATAATAGATGCAGCAAACCAAAATGGCATGCATTTAACCTATGTAACTAACCTGAACATTCTGCACATGTATCGTGGAACTTAAAATAAAAGTAAATTCGATTTTTTAAATGTACAAAAAAATTTATTTTGAATACAACCAAGCACCCACTAAAAATGGCACCAAAAGAAGGACAGGTTCCCAGCACAAGCCATGACGCTAGTTGCTAACACCCACTCCTCTACTGGAAAAAAAAAACACAGATTTCAGTGATAAGAAAGATAACTCAAATGACCTTGTCCATTTCATTGCCAATGCAGTTTCCAATGAATGTTCCTTGAAATCAACATCATCTAGATAGTGTCAAATATGTAAACATACAAAATAAAAAGAATGTAAATCATGACAGTGATCATATTTACTGTATACTCCAAAACATGCTGGGAGCTACTCTCTACAAGTGGAAAAGATGAATGGGCATTGTGCTCCAACATTGATTTACATAGATCCTTTGGTATCTTCCAATAAATATTTCCTTTTCCACACAATAAAGGGATCACATGTAACCAGTCAATTTTATCTGTAAATCTTTCTAGGGATCAGAGAAAACCATAAAGTACTAAAATTTTCAGTGCTTTCTAAAGTAAATTTGAGATTCTGAGATAACAGACATTGCCAGTAAGTAAGTCAATACTGCTTAAAACATAGCAGGGAAACTGCCTTTGCAAAATTATGACTGAGACACTAAAACAGATGTAATTTAACTGACTCCATCTTGCTTCTAACTCCCATGCTGTTCTTGTTCATTCCTGGGTATAGGCTGAACTAACTTTGGGAGAAATTATTTTATAGTTTCTTATTTAAGACAAAGACAATAACAGCCTTTTCCCAGAGCAGATCTTCTTCTTGCCTGGGAACTAGACTGCCTTTGTAGGACTAACATTAGCCACAAGATTAGAAATTATGGTTTAGGACTCATACAGTTAGAGGCTACAATATTCTAACCCTCTCAAACTGCTCTTAAGAACAGTGCTTGAAATATTTTGCAGAACCTGGATTTGATGGATAAGCTGGCACTACACAGATCAATAACTGGCCCAACTGACCTTGTGGACCCTGAACAGGAACTGACTCAGCACAAGAAGACAGCTTCAACTCCCTATGATTTAATTCCTGACCAATCCCTTCCCCACTCACTGGCTTCCCCCCACTCACCAAGTTGTCCTTAAAAACTCTGCTGCCTGAATTATTGGGGAGACTGATTGAGTAATGATAAAACTCCAGCCTCCCACATAGCTGGCTCTGTGTGAATTACTCTTTCTCTATTTCAATTCCCCTGTCTTGATAAATTGGCTCTGTCTATGCAGAGGGCAAGGTGAACCCATTGGGTGGTTACAAGACCTGGTAAAAAGTCAAGAATAAAATGAAGAAAGATGATGTCAAGTACTAAAAGTTTGTGTCTTCCCTACTGCCCCAAATGTATATGGTGAAGCCTTAATTGCTATTGCAATGGTATCAGAGAAGGAGCCTTTGAGGGGTAAGTAAGCCATGAGTACAGAGTTTTCATCATGGGATTAGTGGCCTTATAAGAAGCAAGAAGAGAGAGATGATGAATCTCTGTCCACCATGTAAGGATACAGCAAGAAGACACCTGTCTGTAGGCTAGGAAGAGAGCCTTCACCACACAGTGGATTTGCTGGTGCCCTGACCTTAGACTTCCCAGCCTCCAAGCAGTGTGAGAAATGAATTTCTGCTGTTTAAGCCACCCAGTATTCTGCTGTATCAGGCCGATCTAAGTCAAATGAAAAACAGGGGAGAAAAAGACACAGACCACACAGATCAGACCTGGGCTGACACCACAGGGACAGCATTTCTACCATGAGACATTAGGAATCCTCAGATTCACTTCCATGGCTGTTGACAGTTTTGTCTCCCATCTAGTTGACCGTGGGTGCAATGCTGTGGGTTTCTATTCTAGTTGTTTGTGGCATAAAAGTCATTTACTAGAAAGTTTATCATCTACTTCATGGGAATTTAGCTAAAAGTTTCATGGCAGAGTAGAATACTAGAATGTGTCTCACTTTGCACAGCATAGTTCTCAGACATGGTGCTACTGTTGGAAGGAACGTGGGCAGTGTGGCACACAGAACAGCAAGCTGTTGGAAGGAATATTATCCTCTCTAATTAAAGAAGTAAGGGATAGGAGAATTTCATCTACCTTACAAAAGCCTTGCTTTCCATTTGCATGATATGTCGTCAAAATTGAGTATAAGCCCTCAGACCAGTAGCAATTTGCAGGTACATAGAGCTTGGAAAATGAAAAGAAAGAAGCCCATTTCTCAAAATCAAGGGAGATTCTTAAGGGCTCTCAAAAGAGGGCAGCTCCATCTCTCAATATAGGGGGAAATTCTGAGGTTCCAAACTTAGTAAACACATTTTAGGCATATTTCAAAGAAATCAGAATCCAGGTACAACTTCCCAGGAGCTGGGTGACTTCTCTGTTGTTGTTTTTATTTGCAATGTAGGTGTACTTATATCTATTTTACAAGGTACTTGTGAGGATTGCAATAGAGCATACATGAAAAACTTCTGATACATTTCAGTGGCTCAGAAAGTAGTCATGCTTCTTCCTCTGGCATGCTGAAACTTGGTTCAGAAACGTTGATTTGTTTCAACACTATTATTAGAAGTGGCATAACATAATTTTGAAATACTAAGTGGATTTTGAAACAAAACATTCCAGTGACATGGCCATAACTTTGTAGATATTCGGCAAACATCAGGCTTTATAGATCTTACCTCATTCCACATTTTACCTCACTCAAAGAGGTTCTTATTCAATAGTTAATGGATTGAAGAGATATGTTGAATCATTATTCTTTAAAATGCGCTGAGATAATGTTCTGGGCACTGAAAGAAGGCTGGTGAACAAGACGTAGTTTTCTACCTTAACATAGCTTAAAATAGACTGGAGAATTACGTTATGTGAAGAGTAATCAGAAATACTTAGGGGAACACCTAACATGGTGGTCTGGGAACAACCCTTAGAACAATAGGGATGGTCTTCTGAGAGATACGTATACATAGAAAAGGAATAGATGAGGATGGACATGGGGGATCTGGGGAGAGGGAAGCATAACCCAGGAAGCCAATATCCCATGCCACAGGCTGAGAAAGAAAGGATCCTAATGTACTTTTAGAACTAGGTGGTTAATCCCTGCTAAAAACCAAAGTAAAAAGCAAATAGCCACAAGAGGTGAAGCTAGAGAGATAATTAGTAGAATGAGTTAGGGTTGGGGTAGGAGAACAGCAAAGATTTAGTCACAAATCCAAAACATTAGACAAAGGTTGCAATTCCTACAGACCCACAGGGAAGCATTCTTCATGGATTCATTTCAGTGACACAAAGAAAAACCCTTTGAAAATTATTGCTTTCTTATTAAATATAGAATTTATTGGCCTCTGTTGGAAAAAAAATAGGCATGGAAGGAATTGGCTGAGATGAGTAAGTAACAGGCTCGAGTAGAGAAAGCATTTGGATTTTCGAACTGTTATCACAAGAAAAAAGAAGATCTGATTTGAACTCTTCGTAAGGAAAAGTAAAACCTGGAGAGATCAATGCAGCAATATTGAAGACGATTGAAGATTGCAGATACCAAGGCGAAGAAAATGCATGGAGCTGTTTTTTAAAGATAAGATAATGTATTAGATTTCTTGATGCTACAGTTCCCTGGAGAATATCACTGTAAGCTACAAAGTGTAGCTGTGGACCAAGGAAATGAAGACTAGTGAAGGAGGGAAGTAAATATTGAGGACATCAGAGAAAAAATTTTCCTAAGCTGAGAAAATAATTGAGTTTGGTGACTAAGAGTGCTTGCCAAGAATGTCGTAGAAACAGGAAACAATCATATACATGCATTAAAGCAGGAAATATAAGTGACCTAAAAAATGGAAGGAAAAACATAGCTTATCCTTGGGGGTTTTCCACTAAAAAAATGCCATAAGGTGATTTAAAAATTATACAGAGCTTTTAAGGAAAATGGTTGTGGGGCATCATTTATAGGCATAGTTCATTTCCTCTCTGAAGGAAATGCAAAGTCAATCATAGAGGGAAAGGGTGAATAATTTAAATATGTATTGTGGGTACATGTTTGAATATGTCACATTACATCAACTGAATGGATTCTTTACATATATATATATATATATAAATTGTGCAAACATATAGAAATTTAGGAAATACAATGTACCATATTAAGTATTAACCAGTAAAATATAATTTGATATGAATATGATAGCAATGCACAAAATATACCTGAAAAAATTAGGTTGAAGTATAGCCACACGTTACTAGTAACTGTCTCTGGGGGAACTTACTATGATGCTTTTATTTTTTCCCCTCTTCAGTATGTGAAATGTAAACTTTTGGCCAGTTGTGGTGGCTGTCCCATATAATCACAACAGTTTGAGGCCAGGGTGGGTAGAAGGCTTCAGCTCAGGAGTTTGAGACTAGGTAGGGTAACAGTTGGAGATTTCTTTCTGGAAAAAAAAAAAAAAAAAAATTAGCCAGGTGTGGTAGTGTGCACCTGTAGTCCCAGCTACTTGGGAGGCTGAGGTAGGAGGATCACTTGGCCCCAGGAGGCAGAGGTTGCAGTAAGCTGAGATTGAGCCACTGTACTCCAACCTGGAGAACAGAGCCAGACCCAGTCTCAAAGAAAAAGTGACGTTTTCTAGAGTTAACCTGCATTAATTTTGTAAAGAAAAACAAAACTTTAAAAAATAAAATCATGTATTTTCAAGGTATTCATGAGCTAGCATGAAATCTGGACGTGATCACCAGGCTGGCACCATCACAACCCCACAGGAGCTGATCCCTTCCTTTGTGTTTCTACTTTCCAGCCTCTACATGTGTCTTAACCTTTCTGCATGGCATCACAGTCTTCCACTTTTCCCCCTATCTCTTCTATTTCTATTTACCTCATAGCTTCTGCTGCTACCTCTGAAATTTGGGCTTCCTTAATGTGTTGAATAGCATGACCTCTAAGGTTTCTGATTTTTCTTCCTCATTCTGTTTCCACATTTGAACTCAGTTCTCATTTTTCAACACCTCACTTTCTCAGTGTGTTTTCTAGTTGATATTTCTAGAAGGAGCCTACCCCTAGTCTGTGTCATCTCTTCATACCAGACCACACCTTATGTGTCTGGCCTCATTCTTCCTCTTAGGTCAGATTTCCCTCCCCTTGGTCCCATACACAGCATTCAGGGAATAAAAACAAGAACTCTCCATAGTAGATCCTTCAACATGGGGTGTGGCCAGGGCAAGGAGTATGGCATGGCAGTCCTCCTCATGATTGAAAATCCATACATAAAACCATTGGCCCTGCTAATAACAGACATTTAGCTAATTGCTGTTACTCAACGCAAATCGTGGTTTCACTGTTTAAGCCATTGATCTGTAGAGGATGAAAATGAATCTTTGCCTCTATTGACATCTAATTCTCATCTCCCTTCTTGTTTTCCCTTGAAATAATGGGATGGCTTTAAGAAACCTATGTTCATTAGATACATAGGTTACTGGAAATGTTTATAATGGTACTCTTGATTGAGTAATGTACCACGTACCTGACACCCATTTAGTTATAGGAACAACCTTAGGAGGCTAGTATTATTATTACTGTGTTATATATAATGGAAGCTGAGCTTAGAAAAGTGACATGACTTACCCAGGGCCATATGGCTTACAAGTGGCTATGTCATGGCTGGAACTCAGGCTTGGTGGCTTGTAAAGCATGACCTGCCCCTGCCTGCACCATCAGAATACACTATGGGACTGGAACAGTGTCTCATCCCTGTAATCCCAGAGCTTTGAAAGGCCAAGGTGGGAAAATTGCATAAGGCCAGGAGTTACAGAACAACTTGGGAAATGTAGTGAGATCTCCAGTCTCTATAAAACATAAAAATAAAAAATTAGCTAGTCATGGTGGCAGGTACCTGTCTGTAGTTCTAGCTACTATGAAGGATGAGGTGGGAGGATCATTTGAGCCCAGGAGTTGGAGGTTGTGGTGAGCTATGATCACAGCACTGCAGTCCAATCTGGGGAAAGGATAAGACTCTGTCTCAAAAAATAAATAATAACACAAAATAATGCATTGTAGAGCATATATGCATATAGATGAACATATATGCATTGATGTGAGAGATAGACACAAATTAGACACTTCTAATTTTTCTGGGGAGTTCTGATCACAAAAAATGAATTTGCTAATGCCTTTCCTAGAGAAAAAAAGATGTATAATTTGAATCTAGCACACAGATAAAGAGACAATAGAGCCTTATCATGAGTTTCAAGTATGGGATGAGTGGTAGTTGTCAACTGGCATTTGTATAGGTACAGATTCCTTTCCATCTCTTTGCACACTTTGTCTGTGCTCATTAAAGTGGAGTTCGTATTATAAGTACATGTCTCTGGCTTTTCATCTTCATCATTTCATCTTCACTCTTCCAAACGCCCTACATATCTACACATGCCTTATTATGCCAATGATGAAACAAAACCAAGATGTAACTGGAAGCCATGATCACTTGAAAAACAAATACTTCAGCTTCAGTCATTGAAGACAATGTTCATCAACAACTTGACGGGGCACATATGGGTGGGTATAGCTATACTGAATGCAATTGAGTTTCCCAAGTTTAAGAGGTACACCTAGGAATTTGAGATTATGCCTTATGTGCACATAAACTGCTAAGGAAAGAAATCGAAGACAATTATGCAAATAATTTGAAAGAAACATAAAAGTTTCTGCCAGAAATTGTAACTTCACTTTTTGACAGTGGCATGTTTTATCTCTAATTAAAGACAAGAAACACGGTGGCATTGTATTCTACAAGTGGCCTGGATTCATTTTAAAATGTGTTCTTTAATAGGAAGTGAAAAGTTATGTAATCTCAAAGAGCGGGAGGATGCAAAAAGTTTATCTTGAGTTCTAATAACTTGTCTACCACCCACAAAGGTGCAACCCTGAAGAGGCTTAATAAGCATTAGGAGTCCTATTTTCTCTGTAATTGTAGCAGAAGAATAACATTGCTTTTGCTATTGCTAACCTGCCTGCTTGCCAAAAAAAAAAAAAAATGGATTGAAGATGGTTTATATAAATAAACCCAATATAAACGTAGCTATACTTCATAAATCGAAAGACAACTATTTCACTGTAGAAGAAGGCAGGCTGTGCTGCACATTGAAACTTTTCTAACGTTGTTTTGTTTTCGCCCACAACTAAGATATTCTTGCTGGTGCAAATCCCTGGAAAACTGTCAAGTATCTTGCAAATGTAGGCATTATTACCATTCCACTTCACTTAGATTATTTCTATTTGTTTTTTGTATTTCTTAGAGTACAACTAATTTTATATATACAAAAATATATAAATTATTTTTGTTCCTGAAAGTGTACAGTGAGAATATTCCAGTGCAATTAATGTCTGCCCCAAAGCATTAGCAATTATTAAAAAAAAATTCTGTGTCAAGAGGTTACTGCCTATTCCACTGCCTGCAGCTGTGTCCCTGTGGGATTTTTCATACTGCTCCATTCTCTCTGCACTACTTCAGTCCTTATATGATCACAGCTCACCCTCCTTTATTCCCAAAAACACCTCCACAACAAAGCTGCTATGTGGAACCAGCCTTAGCATCAAAATATGCAATAACCTCTTTCCTCCCACATCACTTTGGGGTGTAGAAAAGTGAAGGGAATGTTACTCTCACCTTTACAGAGAGAGAGATATAGAGAGCCTACAAACTTGTGACTTGCCTTAAACCCTCTGAAGAGGACAAGGCCTTCCAAGGAGAAATGCGATATGTGACTGAGGGGAGAAGGCCAGCCTTTACAACAGCAAATTCAACAATATCAGCTAAATTATGTTAAACAATTTTTATAGGTCCAATGTTCATGACCATATCAACCTGAAATAGCTGCAAGTCCCTCTAGGGAAAATTTTTGAAAGACTTTGAAATGGAATTGATGTCCTAACCATCTCATCCATCTGGCTTATTTCTGCCTCCATTGACCTTGATCAGGCTATTTACAACACTCTAAGTTATAGAACCCTGATAGCAAAGCAAATAATTTCTGTCCAAAGTGACACAAACGACGTATGATGGGATGCCACTGTTTTTCACCATGTAAATTTTGCATGTGTGAAAAAAGTGTGACATTTTTTGGATGTGTCAACTTGGCCACATTATGCAACAGGAAACAAATACTAGCAGCTGGTCATTTATGCAATCATTTATAGATTCATTTTAGCTTTCTTTATTGGGCCAAAAATATACAAACTAATTGCCTATTTTATCAATTCCCTCATTAACTAATAAGTGAAATAAGATATTTAGCACATACTTACTTTATACCTTCACAGGAGTCTGGAATTTGTCTTTTAAAAAATTTTAATATCCCTAGGATCCCAGACACAAAGGAAGTTTTCACCTACTCCTGGTCTCTCAACATACCTCTTTATGTTCTCATGAGAAAGCTTGGAATCAGGTCAGGAGATACTAGAGAGCTCAGCTCAATGATGCAGGCATGCCATGCATGTTTACTCACCCCTAGAATCACAAGCCCTCTGGGAGGCAGAAGTGGAAGGATCACTTCAGTCAGGAGTTCAAAACCAGCTTGAGCAGCACAAGACCCTGTATTTCCAGCTACTTGGGAGGCTGAGGTTGGAAGATTGCTTGAACCTAGGAGTTCGAGGCTACAGTGAACTCTGATTATGCTGGTGCCCACTGCACTCCAGGCAGGCAACAGAGTGAGACTCTGTCTCTTAAAAAAAAAAAAAGGCCAGATACAGTGGTCTTCGGGAGGCTGTACTTCAGGAGGCTGAGGGGGGCAGATCACGAAGTCAAGAGAATGAGACCACCGTGGCCAACTGGGTGAAACCTTGTCTCTATGAAAAATACCAAAAATTAGCCGGGTGTGGCAGCATGCACCTGTAGTCCCAACTACTCAGGATGCTGAGATAGGAGAATCTTTTGAATCCAGGAGATGGAGGTTGCAGTGAGCCAAGATCATGCCACTGCACTCCAGCCTGGGCGACAGAGCTAGACAACGTCAAAAAAAGAAAAAAAGAAAAGGTGCAAGCCTGAAAGTGACCCCCATTTCACTGTCAATAAAAAGTGCAGTCATTTCACTAATTAAAAAAAAACACAAAGTCCCACCAGGATAATTAATATTGAGGGTCAACTTGATTGGATTGAAGGATGTAAAGTATTGATCCTGGGTGTGTCTGCAAAGGTGTCATCAAAGGATATGAGCATTTGAGTCAGTGGACTGGGAGAGGCAGACTCAACCTCAATCTCAGTGGACACAATCTAATCAGCTGCCAGCATGACCAGAATAAAAAGCAGACAGGAGAATGGGAAAGAGTCGACTGTCTGAGTCTTCCCGCCTGTAATCTTACTCCCATGGTAGATGCTTCCTGCCCTTGAGCATCAGACCCCAAGTTTTTCAGCTTTTGGACTCTTGGACTTACTCTAGTGGTTTTCCAGGGGCTCTCCAGCCTTCGGCCACAGACTGAAGGCTACACTGTTGGTTTCCACACTTTTGAGGTTTAGGGACTGGGCTCCTCAGCTTGCAGATGACCTATTGTCAGACCTCATCTTGTGATCGTTTGAGTCAGTTATCCTAATAAACTCCCCTTCATAAATTCATCTATCCTATTAGTTCTGTTTCTCTAGGGACCCCTGACTAATATACCCACAAATACCTGACTTCTTCAATCATTGGAAGCAAAGACTTAAATCACTGAAAAGAGATGCAGCAAACGATATCAACCCCATAGTCCAGGCAAAGACCCTTCCTTCATAGCCAGGGCAAGGATAGAAGAAAAATCCTCTAATTTTAGAAAAGGAACAGAGAACTCATGTGGCCCCAGGATCTTATCCTAATATCAAGCAGTGCTCTGCTACCACTAGGGAAAAGAGCATGAATTGCCTCCCACCATAGCCAACCATAGATTCCTCCCTGAGTTTGGCTGTTGTGGAAGGGAGAAAGTCTCATTTCCCATCCTTGAGAACAGAGGACTAGCCTCAATCAAAGGCTGGATTAGGAAAAGAGAACCTACTCTTTCATGCCATCTCCATCACCAGCAGAGCAGAAACTATGAAGCAAAAGGAATGAGCTGCTAGGGAAGGTGGGAGAGCACAAAGGGATGCCTACCCTGTAAGATGCAGTGGGCAGAGAAACCAAAAGCTGAGGGGAGAACAGAAACAATGAGAAAACCATGCTTGGTTTTTAATGCTTGCCTGATGCCATCTGAAAATTAATTAATTAATTAGATATATAAAAATTTTATATAAATATATATTAGAGATAGATTAGATAGAGAGATGATAGATAGATAGATAGACAGACAGACAGACAGATAGAGTCTGATTCTGTTGCCTAAGCTGGAGTGCAGTTGCTGGGATCATAGATCACTATAGCCTCGAACTCCTGGGCTCAAGGAATCCTCCTACCTCAGCCTTGTGAGTAGTTAAGGCTACAAGCCCAAGCCACCATGCCCAGCTAACTTTTTATTTTTACTTTTGCAGTAAAGTAAATGGGGTCTTGCTTGTTGACCAGGCTAATACTATTTTTGAAAGAGAGGCTCAGCATTCTCATTATGTACTCAGCCAGGGGCAAGATGGAGTTGATGCTTGTTTTCTGCTACTTTGCATGTGAATGCCAACATTCAACCCATTTGAACAGAAATTCCTATAATGTGTTTTCAGAAACCCTTAGTAACCAAAAGACCCTTTCAAGGAGTCGTTAGGGTCCAAACCATTTTCTTAATACCCCCAGACCGTGTTGTTTTTTTCCACCCCCCTCCCTCATTCCTTCCTGAGTTAATAGTAAAGTTTTCCAGAGGCTACATGACATGCAGTATTACAGCAGATTGAATGCAGAAGCAGAAAAGAAAATCTGTCTGTCTTTGATTAAGCCCACTAAAAAGATTAGTGCAAAACCGTATGGTCTTACTCCCTGGTTTTTAAAAATTGTTATTTTTAATAAAAATGTTTCCATATTAACCATGCAAAGAGATTATTATATATAAATCTAATAAAATCATAAATACCTCACATTTTTACATTTTTGTTTCTACTTTAATAAATATAACCTGCATTATAAATGTTATTTGAGATCCTCAGTAATTTGTAAGAGGGTAACATGGCCTTAAAACCAAATATTTGGAAGAGTGCTGAGTCAAAGCAGATAGCCTGCTAAACTGCTCCTACAACATACATTTGACAAAGCTTAAAACACTTTTTCCCAGAGCTGATATGTGTTGACTTGAGAATCTATGCATGAACCTTGACTTGACCTTGAGGAAGACCTCTGCCCTTCTTTGCTGAGGATACTTCATCATTTTTAAATTTTAAAGACCTAAATGACATGTTACAGAGATTTCAGAATATTTAACTGCTTCTCTTCCATGGTGACTGAAGATGACAATAACATATTAAGAGAAGGTGGGGAAAGATGACAATAATATAAGAGAAGGTATGATTGAAAGGAAATGATATATACTAGGAAAAATGGAACACAATTTTATATGTGCATAAATGTACATGTTTTGTGGTCTAGTAAAATAATTACAGGTGTGGAATTGATAAGCTATGGGAAAATTCTGTTTTCACTGAGTTTTAGTGAGTAGGATGCATGCTAGTTATTGTACCAAATAACTCTGCATCTCACTGCAACAAATGTTTCCTTCTCTATACAGAGATGTCCCTGGTCAAATGGTCCTGGGTGGCTTTTCTCTACAGCAGGTATTTTAATGTGTACACGATTCATCAGGTGGTCTAGTCTCAATGCAGATTCTGATTCAGCAGCTCTAGGATGAGATTGGGACTCTGCATTTTAATGTTTTTTTTTTTTTTTAATCTGTGCATATTTATGGGGTACCTAAGAAATTTTATTACAGGTATATAACACATAGGCATCACGTCAGATATTCAGGGTGTTCATCATTCTGCTGCACTACATTTTTGCAGAGTACAGTTACCCTACTCTGTTGCCAAGCTTCAAATTTATTCCTTCTATCTTACTGTCTGTATGTCCTATTTAACCCATGTCTCTTCATCCCCTCTCCTTTCATGCATCCATCTCAGTCTCTGTAACTGCTTTTCCACTCTCTTCTACCATGGGTTCAAACTTTTTAGCTCCCGCATGTAAGTGAAAACATTCATTATTTGTCTTTTTTCACCTGGCTTATTTCACCTAATAATGACTTCCAGGTAAACCTATGTTGCTGCCAAGAGACACAATTTCATTCTATTTTATGGCTCAATAGTATTCCATTGTGTCTATTTTCTTCGTCTATTAATCTGTTTGTGGACACTTAGGTTGATTCCATATGTTTGAGCCTCTGCTTCCCAGGCTCAAATGATTCTCCTTCTCCAGCCTCACAAATAGCTGAGACTACAGGTGCAGGCCACCTTGCCTGGATAATTTTTTGTATTTGTGATAGAGACAGTGTTTTACGATGTTGGCCAGGATGACCTTGAACTCCTGACCTCAGTGATCTGCCCACCTTGGCTTCCCAAAGTGTTGGTATCACACATATGAGCCACTGCTCCTGGTCTTTTATTTTTCATTTTTAAATGAAAGCCATTTTGACTTAGGTAAGTTTAGATGAAAAAAATGCTTAGTATCACTAATCATCATAGAGACTGCATTTTTATGAGCCCTGAGATGATGCTTCATGCTACTGGCTCCTGGATCAGGCTTTGGTGAGACTATGAGCCCAAAGGCATGGGGCTCTGGTCAAAGTGTCCTTTCCCCCTGTGTCCACAGGAAGAAGAACTGAGGTTGGTAAATACCTATCCAGTTTCTGCCATACATAAATATTTAGCTATTACTATGCATATATTTAGGATATTTTGTTTCAGTTTAGATGTGTTAGTGCATTTAGCTTTTAAATGACCTTTTTCCTAATTTGTAAATGTTTTATATTTCCCATGTTGGTAGTTCAAGGAAAATAGAGTAAAATGTTACTATGCTTATGTTACATCAGCCTGGCAGGAAGTCCCTCCAAGTCCATAAAATTTTCCAATTTTCAACTATGTAGGAAAAAATATATATGGTAGTCCATTTCTAAGAGAAAGTGCCTTGAATAGGCTTGGGCCCGCAAACTATGGAAGAACAGGATACACTACGCCCCTGCTTTAATAGCGGGCGCCTTTTTGTTGGGGATCCCCTTAGTAACCCTCACCCAAACCAAGAAGTTTAGTCTAGAATGAAAGTTTACTGACCTGCAAAATAGCTCACTTTATCTATACTTATCAGCTTGCCTGACTATCTGGGTCATAATTCAACTACGCGAGGAGCCCAGAACTGACCATGACTGCAAGGCATTATAGGCTGCACCAAAATGCAGCCAAACAATGCTAAAGAAAACACACCTAAAAGCCCCAAGCCAGCAACCAATAGGCAATGTCTGGGAAGATTGTGACCCCCATAGTACTCAGCCTATGAGGAACCGGAGGAGGGACTTGAGTACTAAGGGATAAATTGCTTGTTGTAAATGTACGGGCTGTGGCTGCCTACCAGATACCTGATCCTGCAAGGGGGTCATTAAAAGTCTCACTTCCACTGTTCTTGTCTCTGAGTCCATTTCCTGGGTTTGGATGGGTGAGTGTGTTTCTCACAACCATGGCCAGAAAAATTTTTCTAGAAAGTCCATGTTTCATCCCAGTGTGAAGAACTAAGTACTTAGGTGCATAGGATGCAAAAGAAATAAGCCCAGTGAATTTGAATGGCCACATGAAAAAAGTGTCTTAATCCATTTTGTATGACTGCCCAAACCTGATTATATTTTCTAAAATGTAAAAATTAAATATGGATGGTCTCAAAAGAAAGTAGCTTACATCTAAATTTATTTAAATAAATTTTAAGGAATTTACATTGTATTTTCCTATGAAGGCAACAAAGCATTTGATTAAAATTCTGTCTATCTTGCTATCTGCTATTTTATGCAATTACTATCCCCTTGGATAGTTCCCTTTTATTATTCCTTAAAGGAAAACTGCAAAGATAATACATGGATAAAGCTGAATAACTAGGCAGTTTTACAACTCTTGCACTTTGACAAAATTTTGAGTCAGAAACAAAAGTTGAGTTTTGAGAGAAAAATGTTAAATTGTACACCCAGTGCTGATCACTACTTGGGAGGATATATAGAAAAACACATTCTTTTGGTAAATGGAAGGTTTCTGAATTGTTGACTCCATCACAGATTCCTATACTTCTTTGATACATTTATCATAATATAGAAACCACACGGTCCTCAATGGCTGACCAGAGTATACTATTTCTGCATCTACATGAGGTTATTATGGAATGTGGTCTAAATCAAATGGGAAGAGAAGTCATACCACACAGGAGAATTCAATAGCCACTAACCGTGGCATCAATCTCCATATCGCATGAAGACACTGTTTCTTGAGCAAAGACTGCATTTCTGTAGAAACTCAGCCTTGTGGGAGAAAGTGCATAGGCATTGAAAAGGCAAAATATACTTCTTATATTCTGAGATATATAGATAAATAGACACAGGAATATTATTTAAAAGTCCATAGAACTGTCCAGGCACAGTGTCTCACGCCTGTAATCCTAACACTTTGGGAGGACAAGGTGGGTGGATCAAGATCAGGAGTTCAAGACCAGCCTGGCCAAAATGGTGAAACCCCATCTCTACTAAACATACAGAAAATGAGCCGGGTGTGGTGGTGAGCACCTGTAATCCTAGTTATTCAGTAGCCCCAGGCAGGAGAATCACTTGAACCCAGGAGGCGGAGGTTGCAGTGTGTCGAGATCACATCATTGCACTCCAGCCTTGGCAATAGGGTGAGACTTTAACCTCAAAAAAAAAAAATTCTATACAACTATAGCAGACCCATTTTCCCTTCTTGTAGAAGTGTTCTCTTAAGGAACCTAAGGATGCAATTGTGAAGGGGGGGGGGGGTGTTTTACGGAACGTTTATAAAAAGGCAAATGTCAAAATAATTTAACAAAAAATAAACTTAAAAACCAGGTACAGTGCATACACTGGTCGTCCCAGCACTTTGGGAAGCCAAGGCAGGTAGATTGCTTGAGCCCAACAGTTTGAGACCAGACTGGGCAACATAGCAAAACTCTTGCTCTCAAAAAAAAATTTTTTTTAAATAAGCCAGGTATTTTGGCATGTTCCTGTGGTCCCTGTTACTCTACAAGCTGAGGCAAGAGAATCGCTTCAGCCCGGGAGGTCAAGGCTGCAATAAGCTATGATCACAGCACTGTACTCTAGCCTGGGCAACAGAGAAATACTCTGCCTCTAAAAAAGAAGAATAAATTTAAGGAGTGAGTGGACAGATTGAACTTACCTGAAGTAAGCATCTTTGACTATTCAGAAATAAAATGTTTCCAAACAAAATTGAGTTTCAAAATGTGGCTATCATGATAAAGAAAAAATAAAAATGATTTCCCTGCTACTATACATATCTTAAAGAGGAGCATTTTTATTTCTTGGTAGTACTTTTTACTGAAAAGGTGAAAATGAAGCAAATGTTGCTGGTACAAAGAATTAAAGATAGCTCATGTCATTCCATCTCCCATGAAGAAAATAAACAGGAATAATGCTAAAAATGAGAGGGAAATGCTGCTGTTTTTTAATCCACAGGAAAGTGTCTGATATGGGTTGGGTGTGTCCCTACCCAAATCTCATCTTGAACTGTAGCTCCTATAATCCCCATGTGTTGTGGGAGGGACCCAGTGACAGGTAATTGAATAATAGGACGGGTTTTTCCTGTGCTGTTCTTGTGATAGCGAATAAGCCTCATGAGATCTGATGGTTTTATAAACGGCAGTTCCCCTGCACATGCAAACTTGCCTGCCACCATGTAAGACATATATTTTCTCCTCCTTCACCTTCCATAATGATTGTGAGGCCTCCTCAGCCACATGCAACTATGAGTCCATTAAACCTCCTTTTCTTAGTAAATTACCCAGCCTTGGGTATTTCTTCATAGCAGTATGGAAATGGATGAATACAGTGTCACATCACAGAAAATCACTTAAATTCCATTCTTTACTTGGATTTATTTCACTTTATCTTTGTACAAATAGACACAGTAAATTTTACTCTCTTCAAGCCCTAGTAATTTACAAGTAGGAGAGTACAGTATGAATAGTATGAGTGTGCTTTTAAATAAGATGGGCAGCCATTTCTCTTTTACACAATACATTCCTAAAAATCAACAATAAAGTTGAATATGAGAAAATCAAATAATAACTTACCCACTAACAAGAGTACTTTAAGTCCATAAAACAAAAATTCATACTAAACTATCCCTTTCAGAAAAAGAAATCATTGATGATACTATGGCAGCATTTCATACTTGCTGTTTAGTTTTGTTATTTTTCTTTAGAACAGCAGTGGTGGGCTTAAGCCCAATAAGGTAGAGATTCTACCTTATTTTCTTATCAATAATAAATTTTATTGATAATAATATAAGGTAGATATTCTACATTTTTCATCTCACTGAAGGATTTTTCACTTTTTTTTCAATCTCATTGACTTTTTGACACATATTACATATTTCGGTTGTAGCATGCTGGGTGTTCTATTTCCTAACCCTTAAGAAATAAAATTATAGAAGAAAAATCAGTAAGATATTCAAAGAACCTTCTTAGCATCACTGTACAAAGAAGAAGAGTCAATCTAAAAGTTACCATTCACTAGCAGAGAATAGTATTCAACAGAAGCCTGTGGTTCTCCATGATCAGATGTCACAGGAAAGCAGAATTTTGCACATTCACAAATAAGTATAGATATAACTATATACAACCACAATGATAGATACATGTGTGGATATCTAAATCCTTATATGTACAATACATACATGTGTGGATATCTACATAGTTATATAACCATGCTGAGAGCTTGGAAATTCAGTTGAAGGCCAGATGGTGGACGAATTGAAACTCAAGCTTGGGAGATTGTCTGTGAGAGCATTGTCTTGAGCATAGCCAGAGATTCTGGAAGATAGTGAGCCAAAGTCATGATGATATCCTGGAATCCTGCAAACTGTGGCTTGGCCACCTTTCACCTGTGTGGATTGGGAATCTTTCGATACTCACTGGCCCTCAGTCTTATAATCTGTAAAGTGAAAATGATAGGACTGTTGTAAAAATTAAATGTGAGTTCTATGTGAGGTCTCTTTAACATGGCAGGCATCCATTAGTGTAGGCTTATCATGATTATTGCTGAGACACGTTCCTTGAGAGCATCCCTCACTGGGAGATGTCTAGAACAATGAAGTAGGTAGACGTGTGGAGAATGGTAGCGGTGAGGGTACGTAGGAGTTAGATGTGCAAAGAAATCTAGAAATTAACCAGGATTGGAGATTTTGTAACACGAGTCCAAGGAAAGAGACTCAAGCCAAAACAAACCTGACAAAAAATTTTTGGTAAAGTCTCAATGACTTAATATCAATTTTTAGAAAAAGTATTTATATTTTAGGAGAACCACTGGATATAGTAATGGCATAATCAAAGAAATTAAATAAAATGTTAAAAGTAATAGACATTTCAGTCATTTGTATAGCTAAAACAATAACTTTATCATTACGTCATCATTATTGTCATCATCACATGAGGTAGGATGTATCTATCATTATGGAAAGCCTAGGAATGGTTATCTATTGATTTGGGGGGGGATAATTATTAATATCATTGATGTGCTTTGGCTGTTTCCTCACCCAAATCTCATCTTGAATTGTAGCTGCCTTAATTCTCATGTGTTGTGGGAGGGACTGGTGGTAGATAATTCAATCGTGGGGGCAGTTTCCCCCATACTGTTCTTGTGGTAGTGAATAAGTTTCACCAGATCTGATGGTTTTATAAGGGGTTTCCCCTTTCACTTGGTTTTTATTCTCTGTTGCCCGCTGCCATTGAAGACATGCTTTTCACTTTCTACCATGATTGTGATGCCTCCCCAGCCACGTGGAACGGTAAGTCCATTTAATATCTTTTTCTTTATAAATTATTCAGTTTCATGATGCTGGTCAGAAGCGTGAAAATGAACTAATACAATCTTCAATACAATCCTTAACATGGAAGAAGGAACCGCATCTTTATCAGTATCATGAAAATGAACTAATGCAATATTTAACATGGCAAAAGGAACTGGTCATCTGTTCTGTCTGTAAACAATCCTGTACCTTCATCACAGAAACTTGCAATATTTAACCACCTCTTCATTCTTCAAGAATGATATTAAATGTTCCTTCTACTGTGCAAATTTCCTATTCCTCCAATATTTTCTATTATTGTTAATTTTCTGCTGTGTATACATGTCAGATACTGATCATGGTTTGTAATGTCCTATTGTCTGATAAATTGCTGGCCAACTCTTGGGCTGGACAGACTTTAAAATTACTCCCAGTGATCTGCACTTTCTAGCGTGTACTTTCTTTTATAGGCCTCTTCCACTGAATGTACCCAGGACCATGGGATATAAACTCTACATTTACTTTATGCTGCATAAAACTTCATCTTGCTAGTCTACTCTCATTAGAGATTTTCTCTCCCAGGGACATTGAAGAAGCCAGTGTTCATGTGAGCTGAGGACAGTCCATAAGAGTGGAGGGTGTCCCTCCCAAGACTAAACCAGGAAAAAGCTGAATCCCTGAATAGACCAATAACGAGTTCTGAAATGGAGGCAGTAGTTAATAGCCTACCAACCAGAAACACAAACAAACCAACAAACAAATAAAACCACAGGACCAGACATACTCAGAGCTAAATTCTACCAGAGGTACAAAGAGGAGCTGGTACCATTCCTTCTGAAATGATTCCAAACAATAGAAAAACAGGGACTCCTCCATAACTCATTTTATGAGGTCAGCATCATCCTGATAACAAAACCTGACAGAAACACACACACACACGCACACAAAAATTCAGGCCAATATCCCTGATGAATATCAATGTGAAATTCTCAATAAAATACTAACAAGCCAAATCCAGCAGCATATCAAAAAGTTTATCCACCAAGATGAAGCTGGATTCATCCCTGAGATGCAAGGCTGGTTCAATATACACAGATGAATAAACATAATCCATCACATTACAGAACCAATGACAAAAGCCACATGAGTATCTCAATAGATGCAGAAAAGGCCTTCGATAGAATTCAACACACATTCATGCTAAAAATATGCAATAAGCTAGGTATTGATGGAACATATATCAAAATAATAAGAGCTATTTATGACAAACCCACAGCCAGTATCATACTGAATGGGTAAATGCTAGTAGCATTCCCTTTGAAAACTGGCACAAGACAAGGATCTCCTCTCTCAACACTCCTATTCAACATAGCATTGGAAGTTCTAGGGCAATCAGGCAAGAGCAAGAAATAAAGGGTATTCAAATAGGAAGAGAGGAAGTCAAATTGTCTCTGTTTGCAGATGACATAATTGTATGTTTAGAAAATGCCACCATCTCAGCCCTAAATTTCCTTGAGCTAATAAGCAACTTCAGCAAAGTCTCAGGGTATAAAATCAATGTGCAAAAATCACAAGCATTCCTATACACAAATAATAGACAAACAGAGGGCCAAATCATGAGCAAACTCCCATTCACAATTGCTACAAAAAAAAAAAAATACCTAGGAATACAACTTACAAGGGATGTGAAGGACCTCTTCAAGGAGAAATACAAACCACTGCTTAAGGAAATGAAAGAGGTCACAAACAAATAGAAAAACATTCCATGCTCCTGGACAGGAAGAATGAATGTCATGAAAAGGGACACACTGCCCAAATCAATTTATAGAATCAATTGTATCCCCATCAAACTACCATTAACTTTCTTTACAGAATCAGAAAAAACTACCTTAAATTTCTTATGGAACCAAAAAAGAGACTGTATAGCAGACAATCCTAAGCAAAAACAACAAAGCTGGAGGCATCATGCTACCTGACTTCAAACTATACTACAAGCCTACAGTAATCAAATCAGCAAGGTACTGGTACCAAAACAGGTATATAGACCACTGGAACAGAACAGAGGACTAAGAAATGACGTTACATATCTACACCCACTTGATCTTTGACAAAAGTGACAAAAACCATCAATAGGGGAATGATTCCCTATTTAATAAATGGTGTTGGGAAAACTGGCTAGTCATATGCAGAAAATGTAAACTGGACCCCTTCCATACACCTTATACTAAAATTAACTCAAGATGGATTAAAGACTTAAATGTAAAACCTAGAACCATAAAAACCCTAGAAGAAAACCTAGGTAATACCATTCAGGACATAGCAATGGGCAAAGTCTTCACGACTAAAACATCAAAAGCATTGGCAACAAAAGCCAAAATTGGCAGATGGGATCTAACTAAGGAGCTTCTGCACAGCAAAAGAAACTATCATTGGACAGAACAAGCAACCTACAGAATGGGAGAAAACTTTTGCAATCTATCCATCTGACAAATGGCTAACATCGAGAATCTACAAAGAACTTAAATGTACAAGAAAAAACAAACAATCCCATCAAAAAGTGCGCAAAGGATACAAACAGAGACTTCATAAAAGAAGACATTTATGCTGCCAACAAACATATGAAGAAAAAGCTCATCATCACTTGTCATTAGAGCAATGCAAATCAAAACCATAATGAGATACCATCTCACACCAGTCAGAATAGTGATCATTAAAAAGTCAGGAAACAACAGATGCTGGAGAGGATGTGGAGAAATAGGAACACTTTTACACAGTTGGTAGAAGTGTAAATTAGTTCAACCATTGTGGAAGACAGTGTGGTGATTCCTCAACAATCTAGAACCAGAAATATCATTTGACTCAGCAATCCCATTACTTGGTATATACCCAAAGGATTATAAATCATTCTACTATAAAGACACATGAACACATATGTTTATTGCAGCACTGTTCACAATAGCAAAGACTTGGAACTAACCCAAATGCCCATCAATGATAGATTGGAGAAAGAAAATGTAGCACATATACACGATGGAATACTATGCAGCCATAAAATGCGATTCTTTGCAGGGACATGGATGAAGCTGCAAACTATCATTCTCAGCAAACTAACACAGGAACAGAAAACCAGACACCACATGTTCTTGCTCATAAGTGGGAGTTGAACAATGAAAACACATGGACACAGGAAGGGGAACATCACACACTGGGGCCTGTCAGGGGGTGCTGGGCCACAAGAGGGATAGCATTAGGAGAAATACCTAATGTATATGACATGTTGATGGGTGCAGCAAACCACCATGGTACATGTATATCTATGTAACAAAACTGCATGTTCTGCACATGTATCTCAGAACTTAAAGTGTAATTTAAAAAAAAGAAAAAAAAAAGAGTGGAAAGTGTCCCCTAGCCCATAACCAGCAAGAAGCTGGGCTCTGAGTTCTGCATCCACAAGGAAACTAAATCTGACAACAGCATGCCTGAGGTTGGGAGTGAATTCTTCCCAAGTCCAACCTCCAGATGAGAACTCAGCTTAACACTTTGAAGAAAGTCTTTATAGACTCTAAGAAGAAGACTTGGCTAGGGTTTTCCTGAATTCATGACCCACAGAACCTGTGAGATCATAGATACATATTATCCTAAGTTTGGGGTACATCACCATTTCTATCTAGGCAGAAAGAGGACGCACATTACTGACCACTTTATGTCCAGTTCAGTGTAGGACACTAAACAGTAGAGATCTTAATAAAGATATCTTGGAGATAGATGACTGGATAAATGATCTTAATAAAGAAAGAAAGGAGAAAGTAGTGAATTGGAAATGAATGGCATTGAGTTCTTGCAAAGATTTACTCAGTCTCATTGCTGAGTTTTTGTGATGCTGGTAGAAACTCTGCAGCTAAGACAATTGTCTGCAGCTAAGGCAACTCATATTGAGTCAATAGACATAACTATATGAGTAAAACCTTCAGAGATGGATGTAAAAGGGAAAGTTCTGCTGTTTACCAACTACTGATACTGCCAAAACTTTAAACTTCCTTTTATTTTATTCTTTTTAATTTGAATGGGGAGGATAGTAAAGCCTCACATAGAATAAATTAACAAACAACTTCAATGGAAAGACAGGTCTGTAAGCTTTTAAGAAGCTTCTCCATATTCCAAGCCATGATCAATATGATTTGACTTCTACTGTTTCTTTCCAGAAATATCAAGGGACATTATTACTCAGCTGCAGCAAACTCTCAATTATGACTCTCCCTAATACCACATTAATCTTGTCTATTTAATTCCATATGTTGTTTCCCTGATAATCATTTTTATTACACTTATGGAGAGAGGCAACAAATATTAAGCTCCTTAATGCAACAGGGGTTTTGGTAAAATGTGAGATTTCTCTGTTTCTCTATTTCTTGACTAGCAGTCCTTCAGATTGCTAGGTACAGTGTTTTGCCCATAGGTTAGACGCGTTCATTCAATCATTCATTCAATAAATATACAGTGAGGACAACATTTGTGCCAAGCATGTGTAATAAACTTTTTAAAAATAGAAAAAAAAAGAATATGACTTCAGAGACCTATTCGTTCTTCTGAAATCCAAGATTAGGCTTTGAGATCTTTTAGTTGTATTAGTAACACAATGCTACAGCAGAACTGAAGAAGATCACAACAGGAGTGGCCAGGGTGCTGTTTTAATTGAAACACTATTTGCATTTGTAAAATGAACAATACTTCAATAGACAAAACTTTATCTTCCTATACCTGCAAGAATATTCACACAAGGATATTTTGCATATTCTCACAGATTTAGCCCTGAATCACTATGGCCAAGTTTTTCATTGATATTCAATGACTTTTCATATTAACATCACTTTGGAATATATGCTCTTAAAAATGATACCTCTAAGAGATTTTGTGTTTTCATGATTAGTACATGGCCATGATTAGTTTTTCATGATTAGTGAAAAACTAATTTCATGACTAGTTTTTTATGATTAGTGTTTTAATGATTAGTACATGGCTAATTTCATCTAACCCCTTATACTAAAATTTTGATGAATGCTGTGAAAATGGATCAATTAATTCAATTGATGTCATGCTTTGCTTAAGAAAGAGAATGAAAGTAATTCATATTTTATGAATGAAAGGGAGCAGAGTCTTGCAATCTATGAATTTACGTAAGAAAACACTCTTAATACAGTTGATAGTTGTTCTAAACTTGAAAACCTATGGAAAAGCCTTTGTAACTCTAAGTCATTAGAAAGACAGATTTCCAGCCTTGAACATGTTCGTATTTCTTTCCATTCTTGATTTCTATCAACTAAATCAATTGCATTCGGTTATTTAACTTCAATAATAAGTAAATCTGAACAAATATTGCCATAATAAATCAGCCATCCAGTGTCAGGCCTCTGAGCCCAAGCTAAGCCATCACATTCCCTGTGACCTGCATCTATGCATCCAGAAGGCCTTAAGTAACTGAAGAATCACAAGATAAATGAAAATGGCCTGTTCCTGCCTTAACTGCTGACACTACTTTGTGAAATTCCTTTTCCTGGCTCATCCTGTCTCAAAAGTTCCCCTACTGAGCCCCTTGTGACCCCCGCCTCTGCCTGCCAGAGAACAACCCCCTTTGACAGTAATTTTCCACTACCCATCCAAATCTTATAAAATGACCCCACCCCTGTCTCTCTTTGCTGACTCTCTTTTCAGACTCAGCCTGCCTGCCCCCAGGTGAAATAAACAGCCTTGTTGCTCACACAAAGCCTGTTTGGTGGTCTCTTCACATGGACATGAGTGAAATCCAGTAACTGGAATCACATGTTCACTAGAGCATGTCATGTTGGGTTTAAGAGAAATTCACAATTTAATCATATTCTCTGGCATTGAAAAAACAGAAAAGTTAAATTACCTTGTTTGGCAATTTCAAGGCACCCCTGGAAATGTCCAGTTATTGTTTTACCAGCATATTTTGCTTCTGTTGACGACATAAGTCCACAATCGAATGTACTTTTAAATATATTGGAATCACAAATCAAGATTTCAGTGTTGTAACAAAATGCCTTTGAAGACTTTTCTTTTTATGAAAAGAAAGAAAACTTTCCTGAAACAAAATGATTTAATAAGATGAGAGGAGGCTGATGTGAAATTCTGACTTCCAAGCCGCACAGTGCCCCAACATTCCTGCTGGATTTTGTAACAATTGAAATCAGAGACTAGCATTAAAGGATGTCTGTTTACCCAAAGTTGTCCAGGACTTTTTACCTCCAGGACTTTTATGCAGCTCTTTTTCTCTTATTCTTTGATGCTAGCTTCATCTATAACTACCTCAGAAAATATGATCTCACTCTCTTTTCCTCTCTCCCTCTTGTGCTGTTTTACTTTCTTGGAGAATCTGGGCTGTATAAATGCCACAAAAACTTGCATCAAACTGTTAGGGCACTGGATGTTAAAACACTCATTTTACAACTTAACCCACTGCTTAAATTGCACTGCCAAGATGACAGAGATTAAATCATAACTCCCAGAAACACAGTCTAGAACTTAATGAAAAAAGTTCTACCAAGATATGTATATTTTATATTGCTTCCAGCCAACGGTGCTCATGGTGAACCCATCCGGAAGTTCATTTAGAAAGTCAAAGAAGAGAAAGAAAGCAAGAAACAGCATCCCAGCAAAGGAAGTTATATAATTCTCTGGGTTATTTTTAGAATTTTTTCCATGGTGAGACAAATAACAGATGTAAGAATTAAATTAATAAGGTGCATTTAGCTTCTTCGTAACACAGTGAGCTTTCTGACTAGTGGGGTATGCTATCTCTGCATCTATAAGGAAAAGCCTTCCAGAAGATAAGCATTGCTTTCACATTTCATGTTGACAATGCAAAGCAAATGTCACACTGTTTTCAACTCTTTATTTTTAAGCTTAGGAAGCGCATCAGAAAGAGGGGGAACTGATTCACTTTCTCAATAATTTGCCAGAAGGCTTTCTCCCTACTGCTTGGGAGTCCTCAAAATATTTCTTTACTTGCATACTGTTGAGCAAATAGTGTTCTGTTTTCAATAGTTTCCCAACTCGTGCTTCTTAAGATGATGTAAAACCTGCAAATATCAGTACAGTTACACATTTCACTCTGTTCTCAAGTGTTGCTATTTATTATTGTTTTTCCTTCAAAACCTACTTTCTGTTGAATGCAGTTTGATTTCTTTCCAAGCCAGGAGGCATGTACTCAGCATAGCTATTCCATATCCATCATTTTTTTAAGGATATCCTGGAAAAAGAAACAATGCTCTGAGTTTCATAACAATTCTACGAATATTAACTCCACAGCTGGTGATGAAAATGTGCATATTACCAAAAAAAAAGTGGGGATCTCAGTAAGGATACTAAACAGAAACAGTGAGAAGCTCCTCATTACAATTGAACAAGGCACAGTCAGGATCCTAAAAGTATTTTTTCATAGTGAGTATTTCCTTTCTCTGACTCAGCAGATGAAAGCAAAGGAGCTCCGTAGTTTTGCTGCTGGGGAGGCTAGCCAAACCTTTCATTTATCTAATGCCTCTAGCTTTCGTGCAGACTTGCAGGTCTCAGGTCTCAGAAGAAGCCAGCAGTATTTGCAGAGGGGCTGAATTAATGCTGAATGGCTTTGAACTCATTCTGATGCAATTCTGCAAAAAAAATTTCATACACTCACCATGACTGCAAGTCAGAGAACTTTTGTAAGACGAGAATTTTGAGGAGCAACTTAAGAGAATCTGTCTTCCATGCAGGCAGCCTAAATTTTGTCAAAAGGTACAACATATGCCAGAAAAATTTCAGAAAGCTTCCCTAACTCCCTGAAGTGGCCAAGATGAGGAAGATTTGGTGTTTCAAACACAGTCCTCTGCCCTGTGTGCTGGTCTGCTATTTTTCCCTTTTCTAAGTGGGGCATTGATTACTGAGTTGTGAGTGGAGGTTCCTCTTCCAAAACTATGCCTTCCTAAACTACGTCTCTAAGTCTTGGATGGAAATATCTTACATCTCAAGGCCCACTCATAATTCTTATCCTGTTTCTTCATATCATTATAATGGCTATTTTTTTGCTGTTTTTTGGAGGCTCCTTTGGAATTTTTCACTTCCTCACAGGTTATTTAAATAGTGTAATCATTTCAGAGCCTCACTAACAGTTAAGAACCAGATGAACAATATGTCTGTCTGAGTCATGGCTGCATTTTTTAGGCTTTAGACTTTCACGCCCCACACTTAATGCTGTCTTTACTTTGTAAGGCCTTCCTCCTATGGGCTGTGAGTCTCTTTTAAGTTGTAAATTCTCAGAACCAGCATTTTGCTGCAACTGAACTTCCTCTGACAAGAGTCAGCAGGGTTCAGCGTCAAAATTCATCTAATTTGGTGGCTCATGAAGACCTGCTTGTGGTTGGTGGAATGAGAACTCACTCTGTGTGAAGGAGCTTGCAGTCTCTGGCCTGCCTTTTTCACTGAGGACAGAAAACATAGGCTGAATGTTACCCACCATGTGAGGAGCTGAGCTGCCCCCCACTGTCAGGTTGATACCTTGAAGTTCTGAGAACCTCTGAATGTGACTTAATTTGGAGATACTCTTTAAAGATGGGGTAATCAAGTTAAGATGAGGCCATTTAGGTAGGTTATAAACCAGTATGACCAGTGTCCTTATAAAAAGGGGGAGTTTGGACACGGAGACAAAACACAGGGAGAAGATGGCATCTGCAAGCCAAGGAGAGAGGGATCAGGAGAAACCCACCCTGTTGACATCTTGGTCTTATACTTCCCACCTCTAGGACCATGAGAGAATAAATGTCTGTTATATTAACCATGCAGATTGTAGTACTTTCTTACAGCAATCTGGGAAGACTAAGACTCTCCCACCTATCCATAGCCAAAGGTCACCAGAAGGCTAATACTTTAAACCTGGGCTTTCTGACATTCTGCAAGTTATCAAATGTAGTGACAGGATGACATTTGATAAACAGGGAGACACTATTTGATCAACCATGAAACTTTCAGGAAGAGCTTTCATGTGCTGATAGCTGAGTATGGCTTCCAGGACAAATCTTGCTACACAGCAAGAAAAAGTTTGACAAAATCAGCTGCATGAAACTCAAAATTTCTAAATAACAACGATGTCCTCAACAGCATAAAGAAGACAAGGCATGATGAGGGAAAATACATGCAATAAATCTGTACCAGTCATAATTCTCCAAACAAACAGAACCAATAGGTGGGATGGGCATCTATATCAATATATATATCTTAGTCAGGCATGGTGACATGCACCTGAAGTCCCAGTTACTTGGCAGCCTGAGGCAGGAGGATTGCTGGAGACCAGGAGGTCATGGCTGAAGTGAGCCATGATTGCACCACTGCACTCCAGCCTGGGCAACAACACAAGACCCTGTCTTAAAAAAAAAAAAAAAATTATATTGCCTGGTGTATATTTACAGATTATTGTATATATTATAAACATATATAAATATTATATATTTAAATATATTATATACCAGGTAGAGATACATAAATATATATAATCAATCTTATATATGTTATATGGTATATACACAATTCAGCAGGGTTCAATGTCAAAATTGTTCCAATTTGGTGACCCATGAAGACTTGCTTGTGGTTGGTAGGACCAGAGCTTACTCTTTGTGATACATATATTGTATATGTATGTACCATATACAATAATATATGGCATATATATTATTACAATGTACATATTGTAATAATATATGGTATATAAATACATATGCTATATATATTATTACCATATATTATTCTTACAATAATATACATGCTATGTATTATTATAGTATACATATTATATGTGGTATATGTATATTACATATTATATACCATATATCATATATAGCATGATGTACATTATATAGGTTTATCAATGAGAATTTTATATATAATATATGAAGATGTATTTATTTCAAGGAATTGGCTCACTGAGTTATAGGGGCTGACATGTTGAAAATCCGTGTAGCAGCAGTCTGGTGGCCTGGAAACTCACATAGGGACTGGTGTTGCAGTCAGTAGACAGAATTCCTTCTCTTCCAGAATATCTCAATTTTGGTTTTAAGATCTTACAACTGATTGCTTAAGACCCATCCCATAATGAAGGATCACCTCCTTCACTTAAAGTCTACTGTTTGTGGATGTTAACTACTCTACAAAACACCTCACAGTAACAGCTAGTATTTGATCAAACTGCTGGATCTGATTGCTTAGCCAAATTAACACATTATGGGCTAAGTTGTACACTCCCAGATTCATGTCTTGAAATCCCAACCCTCAGTATCCTAGAACATGACAGTATTAGGAGATATACTCAACCCATGGTATCGCTGGGGGATAGGTTCCCGAACCTCCCCCCTCCGGATAACAAAATCTAGAAATGCTCAAATAACCTTATGTAAAATGGTGTAGTATTTGCAATTAACCTACAGACATCTTCCTGTATACTTTAAATCTGAGGTCCTCAACTCTCAAACCATGGACTGATATCAGTCCTGTGGCCTGTTAGGAACTGAGCCACATTAGCAGGAGGTCAGCGGCAGACGAGTGAGCGTTATTACCTGAGCTGAACCGCCTGTCAGATCTATTGCAGTGTTAGATTCTCACAGAAGCATGAACCCAATTATGAATTGTGCATGCAAGGGAGCTACATTGTATGCTCCTTATGAGGATGAAATGATAAATGTAATGCGCTTGAATCATCTCAAAACTATCCCCTCATCCCCCAGCCCTGCATCTGTGGAAAAACTGTCTTCCACAAAACCTATCCCTGGTGCCAACAATGTTGGGGATCACTGTTTTAAATCGTTCCTATATAGCTGATTTCCTCTGTTGTTTGAGAATAACAAGGAAAAAAAAGTATGTATGTGTTGAGTGCAGACACAACCATCCACTTTTTTCCTTTATATTTTCAAATAGCAGTTGGTTAAATCCATAGATGCAAAACCAACAGATATGGAGAACTGACTAGTGTGTTTAAAGAGATATTTAAGGTAAAATAAAGTCATTCGGGTGGTCCTTGATCCAACAAGGCTGGTGTTCTTATAAGAAGAAAAAATTGGCAGGGCGTGGTGGCTCACGCCTGTAATCCCAGCACTATGGGAGGCCGAGGCAGAAGGATCACGAGGTCGGGAGATCGAGACCACCGTGAAACCCTGTCTCTACTAAAAACACAAAAAATTAGCCGGGCGTAGTGGTGGGCGCCTGTAGTCCCAGCTACTCGGGAGGCTGAGGCAGGAGAATGGCATGAACCCGGGAGGCGGAGCTTGCAGTGAGCAGAGATCGCGCCACTGCACTCCAGCCTGGGTGACAGAGCGAGACTCCATCTCAAAAAAAGAAAAAAGAAGAAGAAAAAATTAGGACACAGGCAAACACAGAGGGATGACTATGTGAGGACACAGGGAACAGGTGCTGTTTACAAGTCAAGGAGAGAGGCCGCAGCAGGAACCAGCTCCTTCCATACCTTGTTCTAGGACTTCTAGCCTCCATGACAATGACAACATTAATTCTGTTGTTTAGGCTATCCAGCCTAGGTACTTTGTTAAGTCAGCTCTAGCAAACTAATGGAACAAAATAAAATAGAAAAATATGAACAAACTGCAACAGAAAAATATGCTCAAAATACAAAAGAATGTGGGCTGGGAAACTTAAAATATATCCAGAACATGTACCACAAAGGAATAAAGACTGCCCTGTTGAGGGTGACAGAAAAATATATACATTTAAATAAATAAAAATGCTTTTTTTCCCCATAAATACCAAAATGCAAAACAAAACAACGGTGGGGGTTCCATATTTTTAAACTTCCAATTTGTAGCAATCCGAAAGATGGATAAGGAATAGGAAGCACTTTTCTTATTTATTTATTTATTTATTTATTTATTTATTTATTTATTTATTATTATACTTCAAGTTCTGGGGTACATGTGCAGAACATGCAGGTCTGTTGCATAGGTATACAAGTGCCGTGATGGTTTGCTGCACCCATCAACCCGTCGTCTACATTAGGTATTTCTTCTAATGCTATCCATTCGTTACCCAGCTAGCCCCCGACAGGCCCCAGTGTGTTTTGTTCCCCTTCCTGTGTCCATGTATTCTCATTCTTTTAAATAGTGACTGAGAATCAGGCAGCCCCTTGGGAGGGAAATCTGGGAGAACAGACCCAAGGTTAAGAGACACACAGCCCATGACCCAGCATGTACTTCCACTTCAAGGAATACATTCGGAGAGATGCATTTCCACATCACAGAGAGATATATGCTGAAAGGTGTTTTCACTGCATAATTGCTTTGAAATATCACAAAAACTAGGGGGAAAAAAAAACTAAAATGACTGTTGACAGAAGTTAGCTAAATCACAGTAGTTCAGACACTGAATGGTAGGCAGCCATGAGAAAGATCGCTCACGCATATCCAAGTACGTGCATGTTTGTTGTTGGGGGAAGGTTAGTGGGTGAGTAAATGTATGTGTGAATCAGTCTATTTCCAGATGGTTACTGGAGAAAGCTGTAACAGCAACAATCTCAGACAGCAGTGCTCAGAATCTGTTCTTCAAGGACAATTGACTCTTGTTTGTACATCTTTTCATATACTTGCAATTTTTTCTCCATATGTGCTCCAATTTTTGGTTAAAATCATTGATTAAATATTCATGAATTGCCTCATTTCTGTTAACATAGTGCTACATTGGGCCCTATTCTTAAAAATAATCATGTTGATACTATACACAAGTGGCTTGTAAAACACTGTAAGATAAAGATTAATAATGAGTTAATTTCTAGAAAAAAACAAATATGCCAGCCTTTTCTTGAAGCTATAAAATATCTTTGAAGCAGTCCCGACTCAAGATTATCAGATATAATTTCCATCTTTTACATGCATTCTGAAGGCTGGTTATGATTCACCATATCCAAGCAGACTGTTATATAAAAGTTGACTTAGTTACTGAGCACATCACATCTTACATCTGTGTTTTGTGCTTATAAATACAGAAGGAATCCTTTGCAGTAATAAAACTATGGACCATAAAATGTGCATTCAATAGCTACAAAGAAGAAAAACCTCTGACCTTAGATTCATAGTTTTCTATCCAGGTTCTAAAAGTTTTGGAAAAGATGATGACATGCTTAAAGTATTCTCCAAATGCCAACAATGTTCATTGCTGCCTCTAAGCAGACAGACTGTCATCATTAAGAACACTTCTGAGAAGCTCACAGAAAAGACAGTACCTGATATTTATTTAATCGTTCTACAATCAAATTAGCTGCAGTTTCTTCTGCAGAACTCAGGTCATCTGACAGCTTGATGATGCAGAAGCAGAATGCTTCTTTCAAATACTGAGCCAGCTTTTATTGTGGGATTGAGTCACTGTTTGGTCATGTTTTGAGCATCCCTAATATCCCCAATATGCCACCCCAAAAGGCACTAAACTTAGAGCTGTGAACTCTAGTGCCTATTCTATGATGAACTACGTTTCTGGGTGGAATTGTGGCCACAAAAAAAATTCATATGCTGAAGATCTGCTACTTCCTACCTTCTCAGAATGCGACTTTATTTGGAAATAGAATCATTGTGGATGTATTTAGTTAGGTTGAGATGTGGTCATTAGGGTGGGTCTTAATCTAACATCATGGGCATCTTCATAGAAAAAACAAATTTGGAGAGAGGCATACCAATAGGGAGAATGCCACATGAAGATAAAGACAGACATTGAGGCACAGATAGTGCTTGTATAAGTCAAGGAATGCCACGGATTGACAGAAAGCTACCAGCAGTTAAAAGAGAGGGGTGAAACAGATGATTGCTCATTGAAAGGAAACAGTGCTGGCCCTACCTGGATTTCAGACTTCTACCCTCAAGAATGATAAGACAATACATTTCAGCCAAGGCTTCTATCTAACTCCTGAACTTGTACTAACTTTTTATATGGACAACAATAAGGAAGGGGACATTAGTTTACCCAGTATGGACAGAACATCTGAACTGCAGAAAGAGGTTAAAGAGGTTAAACACAAAAGATTTCAAGAGAGATATGCTAACCCTATTTCGAGGAATGAGGTTTGGTCAGAACATAAACTTGGAAGTGAAAATTGAGGTTTAAAAGTACCCTATGGACAAGACTTCTGAAGTTGGGAAATTACCGTTAACAATCTCCAGAAGAAAATTATGCTCCTCAGATAGGAATTAAAATGTGCCCTCTCAGTGGGGTTTCTTTTTTATAAACCCAATGTATCATTTGTTTAAATATTTTCTTATTGATTTATTTTTTAGTAATTTTCTTTTTTAAATAATTTCAAATTTTATTTTAGAATCAGGGGAGTATATGTGCAAGTTTGTTACCTGGTATATTGTGTGATGCTGAGGTTTGGTGTAGAAATGATCTCCTCACCCAGGTACTAAACATAGTATCCAACAGTTTTTCAGACCTTGCCCTACTCCCACCTTCCTCCCTCTAGTAGTCCCCAGTGCCGATTTTCCCCATCTTTATATCCATATCTGCATAGTGCTTAGCTCCTAAAAGACACATGCAATTTGTGTGTTCATAGCAGAGCTATTCACAATAGCAAAGACATGGAGTCAACCTAGGTGCCCATCCACAGTGGCCTGCATAAAGAAAACATGGCCTATCTATGCCATGGAATAATATACAGACATAGAAAAGAAGGAAGTCAAGTTTTTGCAGCAACCTGGATGCAGGGAGAGTTGATTATCTTAAGCAAGTTAACACAGGAACAGAAAACCAAGTACTGCATGTTCTTAATGAGATTTTGTTATTTCCCATAAACACAATTTTAGAATATTCATGAGGCAACATTTGGAATTCAGGTATGCTAATTTCTCCCCTTGGGAAAAAGTAGGGTATAAAACAAGATATAATCAGGTCTCATACATAAAGATCTCCATTCCATGCTATGTGTCATCAAATGGTCAACCATGAGCTCTAACACAGGAATCTTAGGCTATCCTGTCAGGCCAGGCATCTATTGGGCTGCTCTTGATCTAATCCTTCCTGTACCCCACCAAAGCACATTCTAATCTAAAATACTATATAACATGACTATAAACAGTTGAGAGTGACAATACGTAAAAATGTTATGCGGGTCCGTGTGAGGAGACCACCAAATAGGCTTTGTGTGAGCAATAAAGCTTTTTACTCACCTTGGTGCAGGTGGACTGAGTCTGAAAAAGGAGTCAGCGAAGGGGGATGGGGTGGGGCAGTTTTCTAGGATTTGGGTAGGTAGTGGAAAATGACAGTCAAAGCGGGTTGTCTCTTGCTGGCAGGGGTGGGGGTCACAGGTGCTCTGTGGGGAGTTCCTCAGACTCATTGTCCGGGAGAAGGAATACCACAAGGTCAATTGATCAGTTAGGGTGGGGCAGGAACAAATCACAATGGTGAAATGTCACAGTTAAGGCAGGAACTGACTATTTTCCCTTCTTTTGTGGTTCTTCAGTTGCTTCAGGCCATCTGGATGTATACATGCAGGTCACAGGGTTTATGATGGCTTAGCTTGGGCTCAGAGGCCTGACAAAAAGAGATGACTTTAAACAGGTTTCTAGGTAAGTGTGTCCTGCAATTCTATGCTCTGGGGACCTGGAGAAATTCCCTCTCTGGGACAAATTGGCCCTTTCTGTGGCTGTGAAAAATGTGCTTCTCATTTCCTTGACTCCAGGGAATGATATTTACTGAGAGCCCAAGATGCTGGGCTTTGAAATCCATCACCTAGTTAGCAACTTGCCTATTCTACCCAGAGACTTAATCCCTCCAGTGACTGAGGATGGCTGGGACACCTAGGTGAGTCCTTTACTGGAGACTCAGGACTCATGATGGCCAGTATTGGCTGGAGTTCTACCAGATCAGCATTCACAAACTTCCTGCTCCCATCCTCTTTCCTTTATGGGAATTCAGAGTAGCATTGAGCTCTCTGTTGTCATCTCCCAGGCTCTTTGGGATGGCAGGAAATCTCATCCTGAACATGATTTCATTCTTTTTTATGGCTGTGTAGTATTCCATGATGTAGCTGTAACACATTTTCTTTATGCAGGTCACTGTGGATGGGCACCTAGATTGATTTTGTATCCTGAGACTTTGCTGAAGTTGCTTATCTGCTTAAGGAGACTTTGGGCTGAGATGATTGGGTTTTCTAAATATATAGTTATGTCATCTGCAAACAGAGACAATTTGACTTCCTCTATTCCCATTTGAATAAACTTTATTTCTTTCTCTTGCTTGATTGCCCTAACCAGAATTTCCAATTCTATGTTGAACAGGAGTGGTGAGAGAGGGCATCTTTGCCTTGTGCCAGTTTTCAAAGAGAATGCTTCCAGCTTTTGCCCATTCAGTATGATATTGGTTCTGGGTTTGTCAGAAATAGCTCTTACTATTTTGAGATATGTTCCATCAATACCTAGTTTATTCAGAGTATTTAGCATGAAGTGGAGTTGAATTTTTTCAAAGGACTTTTCTGTATCTATTTAGATAATCATGTGGTTTTGTGATTGGTTCTGTTAATGTGATGGATTATGTTTATTGATTTTTAAAAATTTTAAAATTGAGTTTTTAAAAAAATGTTTGCAGCATTTGAATGTCCCCTTTTCTCCTTTCTAGTCATGAATCTTTAAAAAAAATGAGGGTTCTGTTTTGGTGAAGGTATAAGCTTCCCAAGGAATTGGTATATCTTTCTATTTGAAAAGAATGTCTGCCTGTGTCTAATGAATGTACTTGACTCTTTTAGGATATTTTTCAGGATAAAAGAAACATGAATATGTCAGAATAGCTGAATATAAATTTTTTCAAAAAAATTGTTTGAGTTGTAGAATAAATGATAGAGCTGAAGAGAAAGTAAGAGGTCAGGACAAAACCCAGCCTGGTTTACATATTTTCCTTTTCTTTTCTTTCCCTTTTTTCAAGTTCACTCCTAAGCTGTCCCACATACATATTTTTAGGTAAAAAGCTAGAATTGGGTGGCTGCGGTGGCTCACACCTGTAATCTCAGTGCTTTGGGAAGCCAAGGCATGTGGATCACGAGGTCAGGAGTTTGAGACCAGACTGGCCAATATGGTGAAGCCCCATCTCTACTAAAAAAAAAAAAAAAAAAAGAAAAGAAAAATAGCTGGGCATCATGGCACTTCCCTGTAGTCCCAGCTACTTGGGAGGCTGAGGCAGGAGAATCACTTGAACCTGAGAGCTGGAGGTTGCAGTGAGCCATGATGCTGTCACTGCACTCCAGCCTGGTCAACAGAGTAAGACTCTAATACAATACAACACAACACAACACAACACGACACAACACAACAAAATACAATGCAATATAATATGAATATGTCACAGATATCAAAGAATCATAGTAGGTTACAGAAGAATGGCAGTATGTGACTTTCTCTGGCCTAAGGACTCAGTTTAGAAATAATACTAAGACTCGGAGGGGTCAACTGGCTTGCCGAAGATTACAAAATTAATGGGAAAACTAGGACGAAGACTCATATCTCAGTACCAGGTTGATGACTTTTGTGTGTGTGTTTGTGTGTGTGTAAATTTAATTATCAGCTATTTTATCCTTACTACTAATCTCCTACTATTATAGAGTTTCTCTTGTTTATTATTCACAGGGTCTGTGGTGGACCCAGGCTAGGGAAGTCCCCATGGTTCAGTGGTTCATATACAAGTCCTTCCCCTTCAACATAGGCAGGAATAGTGACTTTCATCTAGCCAAAACATGGCAAAGCTGAAGGGAGTTTTTTTAGATGTAATTTATATCCTGAATCAGTTGATTTTGAGTTCTCTGCTGTGGAGATTATGATGGGTGAGTCTGATTTAATCAGGAGAAAGGCCTAAAAAAGACTGATCTCTCACTGAGGTGAGAGATGCTCTTTGAAGGCCTGATGAAATAAGAGGCCATATTGGAGAAATTCAAGTAGCAAGGAAGAGTGAGTGTCCTCTGTGGAGTGTGGGTAGCTTCTATTACCCAATTGTTGCCTCTAATCAATAGGTAGTACAACTGGGAGTCTCCAGACACATAGCTGAAAGGAAATAAATTCTATCAAATGAGTTTGAAAACAGCCTCCTTCACACGTAAGCCTCCAGATGAGAACACAGCCTAGCTACCCCCTTGATGACAGCCTATTGAGAACTTGAGCAGAGGACCCAGCTAAGCCATACCTACACGACTGACTTACAGAAACTATGAGATAATAAACATATGTTGTTTTAGTCCTCTATGTTATTACAAAACAGTAGTAAACTAACACAATATCTGTTCCCAAATGTTCAGCAAATGTAGCAGGTTGATAATTGATCACTTATAACAGTGGAAGCATTTATTAATTTTTTAAAGACTCTCAGTCAAGCAAAGTGGTTTGGGAGAATTAATAAATCAAGCAGCATTGAGTGAAAATTTAAATAATGCTGTTATTATGCATTAGTCGTCTAACATTTGTTTGTATTTGTTAATTTTCTTGTTTGATCTATTTAGTTTGAACAAATGTAAGAAAAACAGAGATTTCCTTTTAAAGCGTTAACTAACATGGGCACCAATAAAAAATGTGAATGAATAATAAAGTGTTAATAATGTTTATAAGAACTATGAGGCATATTGGAATAGTTCTTTTTTTTTTTTAAATTGCAATGTTGAATGTTAGATAAGTGAAGGAGAACAATCTATTTTTCTACATTTGGATTAGAAGTCAGAGCAAGAGCATACATGAGCATTTGATGACCAGCAGTTCCAAAGCTAAGGTCTTATAAAAAGTCTTCTATGCCTAGATGATATCTTAGTATCCATTCCAGCAGGGTGGATTCTGTTAGTTCATATAAAGACCACAACGTGTTTATAAAAAGCCTTTTGGCATTGTTAAATAAAAGACAGAGAGACAAAAAATCTGTGTTAACTTCAAAAATCAATAAATTGCTGAGGTTTGCAGGTGAGCGTAAACAGCACATAATTAGAAAGATCTTGGGAGATGAAGGATCTAATATTCAAACCTATTGTGCAATCAACAGAAGGTCAAATGTTCTGAAAGCATGTATCCTTAAGGTAAATATCCTAAGTTGTGCTCCACATTTTGTCTTGGGATAGAAAAAAATAATAACTAAGAAACATGAATCTCTGAGCATGATCAGTTCTTTGAAGAAGAAGAACAACAATAATTTTAGGTATTTTTTTGACATATATATTCCAATTTACTCACTCTGATTAGTCATCACATGAATAAAATGTTAATTTATTAAATCTCTTAACCCTTAATATAGAGGGCTGTTAATTGCTTTAATTAATACATGAGCATATTGAGTCAGAGATACAGTTTGTTTGGATTCAGAACCAGACCCTTTAACTCTACACCACACTGACTTTATAATAGAATTAGATGTGTATTAGTAATTCTTGCTGTGTAACAAATTACCCCCAAAACATAGCACCTTATGACAACCACTACTGATTATCACAGTTTCTGCAGATCAGGGACCTCAGCATGGCTTAAGTGGGTGTAGAGCTCAGGTTCTCACAAGCATGCAGTCAAGATGTTGGCTGGTTGTGTTCTTATCTGGAGATTCAAAGAAGGAAGAATCTGGTTCAGGTATAGCCAGGTTGTTGGCAGAATTAAGTTACTTGCAGCTCCAGGACTGAGAGTTCTGTCCATTTCTTGCTGCCAAAGACCAGTTCCCCATCTTAGGTCATTCTCAGCAGCTTGACAGTTGGGCCTCTCACCCTGATGACTGACTGCTTCAAAGTCAGCAAGAGAAGGAATCTAGCAAGAGTCTGCTGGCAAGATTGAGTTTTATGTAGCATAAGGTAAACAATACACAGAAGTCACATCCCACGATCTTGGACACAACCAAAGAGTGTATCATCATACACAAGGGTGTGAACACCAGAAGGTGAGAGGCATTGAGGGTCACTTTAAAGTCTACCCACTACACCCAAGAGGACATGTGGGCTTCTCCAATATGGCTGCTTATATCATTGAGCCCACAAGGAGAACCTTTCCCTCTGCTGAAGTTAGACCTGCCCAAGATAATCACCCACTGGATTTACTTAAAATCAACTAATTTGGGATCATTAATTGCATCACAATTTTTTTCACCTTCTCTATATTCTGCATAACTATAAGTAAGGCACAAGTCCTACCAAACTCTATGGGAGGGAATGGCACACAGGTCTGGACACCTCTATGGGGACCATTGGCATCACCTTAGAAATATATTGTCTATCACAATATATTTGAAATGCTTATGCACAAGTTCTAAAAATATAGAATTCTAAACAAAATTATCACTGGCAACTACTTATAAAAGAAAGAAAGATGTTTTTCAGGCATAAGTGACTCCAAAACTGTTTCATTTAGATCTTTATGCAAACAATATGAAAGGATATACTTTATCATAAATATAAATAAAATGAAATAAATAGGAAGTTCTATGTGTCAATGTGCAAGATAAATAAGGGCCACTATGAGCCATGTTGTTAAATCTATTAATTAATGTTAATTGTAACTATAATGTTAACATAATATTAAAATGTTATTCCAAAAAGTAAGCTGCAATAGAAATATTAAAATCAATAAGGGATGAGATGTAAGGAAGGGCCTTCACCAGGTTGGGTACATTAACACAATTATCTCATGCAGAAAGAGGATAAAAGCTATGAAGTTTACTAGAAAGTTAGAAAATCTGAATATTTTAAAGAGCAAGTGGAAAAAGTAAGGAAGCTAAGCCAACAATGAATAGCATCCCCAGAGGCCAGAAAATAAGAAGAAAAAAAAAGAAGTCAGCTAAAGGTCAGGGTTAAAAAATGGAAAATACAATTGAGATAGTAGAAATATGCCCGTTTATCTGTTATCACACTAGACATGAAAAGCTAAACTTCCCTATTAAAATGGCACAGACACTCAGGTTGAATTAAAACTAAATAAAATGATAATCCAGCTTTAAACTATTTAATAGTGATACATCTATGAAAAAATTTTGAAAATAATGGAAATGAAACTTGCATACCATAATAGCAATAACCAAAATTAAGTTGATTGCAATAGAATTGAAGACAAAAGTAAGTAACAAAAGTTTAGGAATTTAATATCATAAGAAAAACGTGCCATCAGATATCCATAATAATCAAAAACTCATTACATTGAGACTAAGAAGAGAGTGGTTGTTTTTGTTTGTTTGTTTTTTGTTTTGGGACAGAGTCTGGCTCTGTCACCCAGGCTGAAGCGCAGTGGCACAATCTCAGCTCATGCAACCTCTGCTCCTTGGGTTCAAGTGATTCTCCTGCCTCAGTTTCCCAAGTAGTTGGGACTACAGGTGCGCCCATGATGCCTGGCTAATTTTTGTATTTTTAGTAGAAATGGCATTTCACCATGTTGGCCAGACTGGTCTCAGACTCCTGACACAGTGATCCACCTGCCTAGGCGTCTCAAAGTTCTGGGATTACAGCTGTGGGCAGAAGAGAATCTTTATAGATAAGTAAATAAACATATGTGTGTGCATGTGTGCATCTAAGTATTATATAGTATGTATAGTATAGTAGTATAGTATACTATAATATGCTATAGAGTAGTATAGTATACTATAATATGCTATAGCATAGTATAGTACAGTATAGTATGTATAATAGTATATATGTGTGTACATATATATATATATGCACATAAAATGACAGAATCACTAAAAGATATTTTAAAACCATATCTGTAGTGGAAGACTTGAATGAACCTTTGTCAAGTGTTGATAGAGAAAGCAGAACTCTCTTCCACCAAAAAAAGAGAGTGAAAAGGATACAACGTATAATGTAGTAATTAACAAACTTCATCTGATTGATATATCAATATGTATCACAAAAAGACATTATGTGTTATTTTTCAGGCATCTAAATTATTTTGAAAGATTAACCTGTGATGCAGACAAAATCTCAAAAATTCCATAGCCAAATTCATAGAGACAACATTCTCTGGCTATTGTGCAATTATACACCAACAATAAAGGAATATAAAACTATTTGGGTGACAGCTTCAGCTGAGGCCCAAACCTCAGCATCATGCAATATAATCATGTAACAAACCTGCATGTGTACCTCCAAATCTAAAATTTACAAATATAAATAAATAAAAATTAAAACATGCAGAATGCATTGGCTAGAAGAGAAAATTGGAAGCACACAGATAAAAAAACAATAAAAATGTTTTAAAATCATTATTTGAAAACACAAGAAGATGACTTTACATCCTTGATTTAAGAAGAAGCCTGTTGCAAATTGTTAAATCCACTGATTTCTTAGCCTAATTTTGGCTACTACCAATTATTACTGTTCTTGCAGAAAAATCAGAAAAATTCTGATTTTCCAGGGTCAGATAATAATTTTTGAAATGTGACTATGTTGTATGTGGTTAGCCTCAATTCTGTTTCCCTGGCACCTGGCTATTGAAATCATACATGGATGTAGAAATACACATTTGTTATTATTTGCAATACATATTCATTTTCTTCTGTGATGGAAGCACTTATCATTCATGGCTGTATTGCTAAAATGTTCACGTTTAGAACTTTCCATTTGCAAGAGTATATTCATCTTAGAAATATCTTGGGTGCTACTTAAGCATTGCCAAATAGTATACAGCAACTATATGGCACCTGGAAATATATGGATTTATGATTTCCCTAAAGGACCCAGGAAGGAGATGAAGGATTGAAAGATGCCATACAGCAAAGTAAAAATAGGGTGCAATCACTAATTACTATTTTCATGTTGACACTGAAATTTCAGGTGCAGGTTTTTAAGAAATATTCTAGGTTGAAAATGGATTTTGTAATGACTTTCCCAGAACAATGCATCTAATTAAATCTCTTGAAAGAAAAGTGCTTTTCTTTGCTTTAGTAGAACTATAGTAGATAAAATCAATATAAAGATGTGACTTATGCATAGATCTATTGTTAATGCCGTTTTAAAAAATACTTCCCAAGTGATTTGATTGATGATTATTTAAAATAAAGTCAATTTTAGACTTTATTTTCTTATAATTATAGCTACTATAGAGCTTTTAGACAGTTATTTACAATTTACAAAGATGAATTGACTACTCACCTGTGTGAACACAGCAACTAACACTGAAGTTATTGCTATACCTGGTGGAATTCAATAATAAGAGGGTAAAAGTCTATGAAAGTAGCCTAGATAAACATTATTACTGCAATTCATTGATATAATTTTGTCTAACAATGTAACAATTGCATTAAAGTCAACTGCTTTACTTGTAACCTGCTCTCATAATAAGAGGAACTAGGCAAATTCAATTAGATGTAGTAAAGTACTAACTTTGGCATGTTTGGTTCTAAGTGTGGAGCAATTAAAAAGGAAACAACATTCATTTCATTATTGTATGTGAAATAGGATTATCTTCACAATCCATTTGGCACTTTTCATCAACATATTTATTTTCCATGCATCCTCCTGTATCCTAAAACAGCTTTAAATAGTGATTTAAGGAAAGACGTTCTGAATATTTAGTAGCAAAGAGAATAGATCAATTAAAATTAATCATTGGAAGGTTGCTGGTTGATAATTAGAATCATGTAATTCATGTGCCTAATCACTCTGTGTTTTGTTTTGTTTTGTTTTGTTTTGTTTTGTTTTGTTTTGTTTTGTTTTAGATGGAGTTTTCCTCTGTTGTCAGGCTGGAGTGCAGTGGTGCAATCTTGGCTCACTGCAACCTCTACCTCCCAGGTTCTAGTGATTCTCCTGCCTCAGCCTCCTCGGTAGTTGGGACTACAGGCACTCACCACCACATCTGGTCAAGTTTTTGTATTTTCAAAAGAGATGGTGTTTCACCGTGTTTGCCACGATGGTATGGAGCTCTTGATCTCAAGATCCACCCATCTCAGTCTCCCAAAGTGCTGGGATTATAAGCCGGAGCCACTGTGCCTGGTCAGCACTCTGTCTTTATAACTATGGAAAGTAGCCCAGGTATCAGCCACAATGTGTTCCTAGATCTTCTTGTATTTTGAAGTCTCCTTTTAATAGGCACACATTGAAGGATGAAGGGCCCACCTCATATCCTGATTTGGTTTCTTATCACTATCCCTGGGGACTCCAGAGGAATCCAAGGGACATCCACCCTCTGTCCAGTCCTCATTCAGGTCTAAGGATGAACCTGCCCCATGGCTTCATCCTACTATGAATGCCAAGCACCTGTCAGGATTCCATCCGCAAACCCTACCCCAGTGATTTCAGACCTCCTACAGGGCACTCTGACAAAACCATGGAAGGTGTGGGCCATGGTGACTTCAAATCAAATATTAGAAATTCCAGTCTTAAGAATTTTATTTTCTTCTGAGAGCACAGGCTTTATCTGAGCTCTCTCTTTTCAGATCAGACCCAAAAATTTCACTCTTCACACTCAAGGGGGAAATTCAAGGCATTTCTCTCAGTCAGGAGTTGGCAAGCATTTTCCATAAAGGTCTGGATAAAGAACAATTTAGACTGTAGGACTGACAACCAACTCTGTCTCAGCTATTCACTTCTGCCACTATAGCATGAAAACAGTCACAGACACAGAGATTGGGTGTGACTATGTTTTCATGGATATACACTGGAATGTGAAATTTTTATGACACTCATACGCCAAGAAAGACTCTTATTTGTTTTTCAACATGCAAAATGAAAACTCTATTTGTAGTTTGCAGTCCATGTGAATACAGGTTTTGCGTGGATTTGGCCCTGAGATCATAGTTTTCCATGTCCTACCATAAAAGATAAGTATCACTTTGGCTATGCTTCTTAAACACTAACCCAGTACATGGAAACTGCAACAGACAGATTTCTTTAAGTAACATAATTAAAGAGTTTTACTACACCCAAAAAGACTTATCTTGAACAGAAATTGGACTTAGTGGGGGGCAGGACTCAGGCTTATAATCCCAGCATTTTGAAAGTTTGAAGTGGGAGGATCACTTGAACTCAGGAGTTTGAGACCACCCTGGGCAACATAGAGAGACTCCATCTCTACAGAAAAATACATTTAAAAAGAAAATTAGTCAGTTGTGTTTGTCCCAACACAACTACTGGGAGACTGAGGTGGGAGGATGGCTCTAGTTTAGAAAGTCAAGGCTGCAGTAAGCTATGATTGCATCACTGCACTCCAGGCTAAGTGACAGAGCAAGACCCTGTCAGAAAGAAAGAGAAAGAGAGAAAAGAGAGGAGAGAGAGACAGGAAGAAAGGAAGCAAGGCAGGAAGGGAGGAAGAAAAGAAGGAAGGGAGGAAGGAAGGAATGAAGGAAACGGCAGAAAAGATCGCAAGAAAGAGAAAGAATGAATGAAAAGAAGAAAGAAAAAGAAATTAGTCCTAGAATCAGAAAACCTTGATTTCAGGCCTAACTCAGGTGCACCTGTTTTGGAACTTCTGAAAACAAGACCTGACTACTAAATTCCTAATGTAATAAAACAATAATAATTCCTGTCTTGTCCAATCCTGTGGATTTCTGAGCAGTTGATATGAAGGAATGTAGAGAAAGGCTGCACTCCACATTCTTTCCTACCAGTGAGGGTCATAGCAAAGAGGTTTTATGTGGCTAGGATTTGATTCTTTGGGCCTCAGAGGAGGAAACCTATTACCTGCATGCATTGCAACATACACCTCCAGAAAAGGCAATGAAGTTTGACCAGACTTATTCTCTCTTATTCTGCCTTTGTATAAAAAAAATCAGCAGATATGACTCTGTGGCCACAGCTTAGTCATGATCATGGGATTCTCCCCAATGTGAAAATCATGCTGTAGTGCTTGGTTCAGTAACAACTCTTCACTTCAAAGGTTGGTGATCAGTGAAGCTCTGTTCATTTGAATCAACCAGGTTTGCCTTACAAGGTTCTCCTGCAGTCGCTATCCTTAGCCTCTGAAATAATTTGTCTGCATCGTCCTGCTACAGATCACCAGGCAGAGAGTTGAGGTAAGATTCCAGTGCAACTGAAATATTTATATTCCATTTTTAAAGTTTTATGACTCCAAATCTCTTCAACAGGCAGAGAGATTAGGTGAGATTCCAGGCAATTGCTCACTTAAAAATGTTATGATTCCAGGCCAAGCATGGTGGCTCACGCTTGTAATTCCAGCACTTAGGGAGGCTTACGTGGGTGGATCACTTGAGGCCAGGAATTTGAGATGAGCCTGGGCAACATGGTGAAACTCCATCCCTATAAACAACACAAAAAAATAACTGGGCGTGGTGGCATGTATCTACGGTCCCAGCAATTTGGGAGGCTGAGGTGGGAGGATAGCTTGAGCTCAGAGAACAGAGGTTGCAGTGAGCTGAGACCATCCCGTGGCACTCCAGGCTCAGTAACAGAGTGAGACCCTGCTAAAAATAAAAAATAGGAAAAAAAAAAAAAAAAAAAAAAAAAAGACTTGACTCCGTGGCTCAAGCCTGTAATTCCAGCACTTTGGGAGGCCGAGGCAGGTGGATCACAAGGTCAGGAGTTCAAGATCAGCCTTAGAAAGACGGTGAAACCCTGACTCTACTAAAAGTACAAAAAAAAAATTATTAGCAGGGCATGGTGGTAGGTGCCTGTAATCCCAGCTACTCAGGAGACTGAGGCAGAGAATTGCTTAAACCCAGGAGGCGGAGCATTCAGTGAGCCAAGATCGCTCCACTACATTCCAGTCTGGTTGACAGAGCAAAACTCTGTCTCAACAAAAAAAAAAAAAAAAAAAAAAAAGGATTCCAAATTTTTCTATGTTGTTTTTGTTTTAGTGCTTTAAAATTTTTAAATATTTTATGTTCACTTTTATTTATTTTTTTCCACTTAACTTTTACATTTTGTTGAAAAAAAATTTCCAACTCCCCAGTCAACTTTTAAAAATATTTTTGACACGCAATCTCTAACTCTACTACCTTGAACAACTATGGTGACATAGACCCTCTACTTGGAATTTATGGCACTAAGCAAACCCACCTATAAATACCAGGTATGTTAATTGTGTAAAATACAATGCCTGAGGGATAATGAAGAATTTTCAGGGTGTTCAATTTCTCAGGTTGTCTATAATTTCAGTCTCAGTGCTTAATAAGCAATAAACACATAGAGGACTCCTGGCACACTTAACAAAAATAATTAGTTGAAATAAATGATCTTATTTTTTAAGGCACAGAGAACCTACAGAAAAAGTTTTGTGCACTCTCAACTTAAAATTTATATAAGAAGGAATGCCTTCTCAGGTTGGAAGATCCCATTAGGTCCAAGTGGAGACCAGGCCCGCCTCGGCCTCCCAAAGTGTTGGGATTACAGGCATGAGCCACCGCGCCTGGCCCCCAGAATTTTTAAATTGAATTCTTCATGGAATTTTTCTTGTTTCAATTTCCTAGAAAAAGTTGTGGTGTGCTTTCTTTCTTCTCTGATAGCCATGAAATCAAATTTCTAAATGATGCCAAACAGGGAGTTGGAAAATTTTTAAAAAAGTCATTTATACTGGTTGAAGTCCAGCCCACATTGAGACTGACTTAATGGCTAGACCAAATTGGTTGTTCAGTGTCAAGGTCTATCAAAGCAAACTGAGTGTACTTCCCTTTCAGATGACTGCAGACTTATTAAAAGAGCTGATCCATTTCTAAAAAACAACAAAAACAACCCCAACTCCCCAACAACTTTGAATTTGTGTTTTGTCTGACATACCAATCTCCTGTCTTGGTTTTAGATTATGTTGGATAAATCCGCAGTATCTTTCACGATTATGTTTCTTTTGGCTCTATATAAGTTTGTTTGGAGGATTGTTGTTGAGTATTTCAACACAGGGTTTGGTAAGAGAATCTTCTGGGTGTGAGAATAGAATATGACCAGTGATTTGTCCTTTTATCTCATTTTTCAGTTTATCTCAAGGGAAAGCACTCTTCCAAATAAGAATATTGCTATATATTTGCTTATCTTGGAAGAAGCCCCTCTGGAAATTAAAAGGGCAACATGGTGAACACTCATCAGTTTTGCAAGCATTAAAGTGAAGTGGATTCGCTTTGGGCTATTTGTTTTTCTTGACACTTATTTTTCTTGAATTCTCTCTGAGACCTTGATTGACACTCCCTTAAAATATGTAACACTCAGAAAGATTCAGGGCAGATAAAACCAATTCCAGCCAAATGGTAAAAACCAAAGCAGAATGGGAAAATCTGTTTAACAACTAAAACTTCCTCACATACTCAATTTCAATCCCAATGTCAATGACAAATGCAACCTGCAAAGAAGTCAATCTTAGGACATCCACAAAGAGCTCAGTATTTCAATGTGGTTCTGGGTCTAAATGTTTTGAAAGTAGGGGAAATGTAGTTCTCCTCATGAAGTGCAATTAAATAAACTTTGTTCACACACTGAGAAAACACAAACACTGCATATTAACTGCCTGTTTTTATTTTTAAGAAACAGGGTCACTCTTTGTTGTCCAGGCTAGAGTACAGTGGTGAGATCATGACTCACTGCAGCCTCAAAGTCTTGGGCTCAAGTGATCCTCCTGCCTCAGCCTTGAGAATAGCTAACAGTACAGGCACACAGCTGCATGCCCAGCAATTTTTTTTTCTTTATTTTGTAGAGATGAAGGCTTGCTGTATTGCCTAAGATGGTCTCAAACTCCTGGCCTGAAGTGATCCTCCCGCCTTGGCCTTCCAAAGTGCTGGGATTAGAGATGTGAGTTACAATGCCCACCCAGCTACCCACTCTTAATGCAAGCAATTTTCCACAAAAAGTTCATTGACTTTATTATAATAAACTGATGTGGTGTTGTGGAAACCTAGCCAAAGTATTTTCCATCACATTTTTTTTCTCATCGCCTCTTCACCATAGTTCCCTGGTTTTCATCCTCAGTAAAAATTGATAGTTATGCCCCATGAATCATATTTAAATGACAATAAATTTAAAGAAATAATAATCACTTTATAACCATCAAAAGGTCTTTCACATCAGTTACTTCCCTATCCAGAAATATCCCCAGCTGAAATAACAAAAGCTTTGCACAGCCTTTTAAAAAATATAACACAATTTTCATAAATGTTTTTAAACATCAAACTTGATCAACAGAACATTTCAACTGCCACTGTGTGAAAGTAAATATGAATGACCATGTAGGAGTAGAGCTTTTCAATTTGTTTAATAGCCTTACTATTCTTCGTGAAAGCTGCCTATGTTTTCATCTCCCGAGAAAACTGAGTACGAGAAATCAAACTTAGCACATTCCTGCAGTTAACTTCTCAAATTGTTTCCTGTCTGTCGCTTTTTTCTCATAAAGTAAAATATTCATCCACTGCAAATGTTCAAATTCAATCACTATATTACTTTTGCTGAAATGTCTACTTCAGTAAGAGAAAGCAGGAGATATTTTAATAATGAAATAGTATAAAAGGTTTCACTAAAAACAACTAAAATTTTGTGTTACCACTATTAATCCCTTTAAAGTGTGTGGTACATGTTTAAATTCCTCTGTCTCAACAAAACAAACTTCCATCATGTTCACAGAACAAAAAAAGTGCTTCAAATTATATCATTTAATTATAGTTTCATATGTTTGTGAACTATATGACATTGGCTTGTGAAAAAAAAAATAATTTTCCCAGTCCTTGACTTCGAATGACAGATATGGAATACTGTCTTGATGACTCAGGTTGAGTGAGAATGTCTACTGTAATTGTGTCTGATTCATTCCCAACTGTCCAGTAAGATCAATTCTAAGTCTTCCATTGGAGAGTGAGGGGAAAGGGCTGTTGCTGTCATTTTTAATAACAAGAAAGTTGTCACAATTACTGTGTCTAATTTGTTTATTGTACATTTTGTTGAAATATAAAATTTCTTAGTCATGTTGTTATAAAATATTTAAATATTATTGGTAATACAAATAAGTAAAAGCCATATATTATGGGAAGATATCACCAAATTCATTGAAACTAACTTTAATACATGCCTCCTAAACATATTAGTAAAGCCCCACACCTAACAGCTCAGTTTTTCTTTTCTTTTTTTTTTTTTTTTTTAAGATAGAGTCTCCGTGTGGGCTGGAGTGACAATGGTGTGATCTTGGCTCACCGTAAACTCTGCCTCCTGGGTTGCAGCAGTTTTCCTGCCTCAGCCTCCTGAGCAGCTGAGGTTACAGGCGCTTGCCACCATGCCCAGCTAATTTTTGTATTTTTAGTAGAGACACAGTTTCACCATGTTGGCCAGGCTGATCTTGAACTCCTGACCTCAGGCGATCCACCTACTTCGGTACCCCAAAGTGCTGGGATTACAGGCATGAGCCAAGGTGCCTGGCCACAGCTCAGTTTCTTCTAGGCCCATGTCCCCGTCACTCCCACCCCCAGATCATAAGAACTTCACTCCACCTCCTTTGGAGGAAAAGGCCTCAGTCAAGGAAAGGAATCAATCTCCAACAGCATTGTAACCAAATATGCATACTATTTTAAATACAAAAAGCTAAATTTTAAATAATAGCCATTCTAACTTATGTGAAGTGGTATCTCCTTGTGGCTTTAATTTGCGCTTCTCTGATGACTCGAGATGTGGAGTATTTTTTTGTGTTTATTGACTGCATGTATGTCTTCTTTTGAGAAATGTCTATTCATGTCCTTGGCCCACTGTTTAATGGGTTCATTTGTCTTTTCCTTGTTAAATTGCTTATGTTTCTTATGTCCTTATAGATTCCAGATATTAGAACTTTACTGGATGCATAGTTTGCAAATATTTTCTCTTATTCTGTAGGTTGTCTACTTACTCTCTCAATAGTTTTCTTTGTTGTGCAGAAACTCTTTAGTTAAACTAAGTCTCATTTCTCAATTATTGTTCCTGTTGTGATTGTTTGTGAGGTCTTAGTCTAAATTTGTATTTTCTCATGGTAGGTTTTATGGGGTTAGGTTTTTGATAGTTATTAAGCTTACAAATATTAAAAGTCAAGACTGGTTTATAACAACAGGCCATTGCCAAAAAGCATGGGTCCTTTTAAAATGTCTGGCTCCATGCTCAAAGGACAAAGTGATCGGTTACAAAGGGTTTCACTAGACTTGTAACAATCATTTAATTATTTTACATAAAATTACAATAAAACCAATTGGGACAAGCTGCATTTGTGAAAAGCCATCAAACCCCAACATAGATGGAAATGGAAAAGCTAAACTACAGTTAACCAGCAAGTAGATATATAGATATAGACTATAATTATACACTATGTTTCACTGTTTTATTAATTTGGGCATCAATTAATCAATTTTTTAACTCTTGAAAGGTATTCCATATAATGCAAGAATTATTCACATTGCATCTTCCAGTTCTCCCTAATAGCTGCAGTGGTCTCCTAGACCAATTTGCACTTGATCATGACAGTTAATCTCTCGTATTTCAGAATTTAAAAAAATGTCATTGTTAAACACAGTGTCCATTAAAAATTTAATTTTACAATCTTAAAAATACATACATTATTTTAAAAGGTAAAACATGTTCAAAAGTCATTACTAATTATTATGCTTCATTTTACTATTATCTCTACTCTTGCGGTTATTTAAACCTGTTTCATCTTCATTGTGGAAACCCTCTAAAATCCTATACTAACGCACCTCTCTTTGCATGTCCACGCTCTGGGATTTCACTTTGATATATGAAGTTGGACAGAATCCAAGTAAATACACTTTGGAATTCAGTAAATCCTACTAATCAAAATTTCCGCCTCTGACACTTGTTAATATTTACCACCATGCTTCATGTAGAATTCTTCCCCATAATATAAACAAACATTTTCTGAGGACAATGCCTAATATCTTTCGTTTTGTTTTTTGTTTTGTTTTGGAGACAATGTCTTGTTCCAGTGCCCAGGCTGGAATGTAGTGGTGCCATCACAGCTCACTGGAGACTTGAACTCCTGGGCCCAAGTGATTCTCATGCCACAGCCTCCATAGTAGCTGGTACTATAGTTGTGCACCTCCACACCCAGATAATTTTTTGTATTTTTGGTAGATACAGAGTCTCATTACCTTGCTCAGGCTTGTCTGTAATTCCTGCATTCAAGTGATACTCCTGCCTTGGCCTCCCAGATTGTTGGGTTTACAGGCCTGAGCCAATGTTCCTGGTCCCATCGTCTTTCTGAACAAATTAACACACTGAGTAACGTACCGAGTATATCCACCTCAGTAAACTTTTTTTTTACATACTTTTGGTGAATGTTTACTGATGCTATTTGAAGACATGGTAACATTTTATAATTTGTCCCTTAAGTCATAGATTCAGTGCCTTATAGAAATATTTATCAGCTTATTGTTCATTATCCCCACCACCACCTCCAGGAAGACAATTTAGACATATTTTTAAAATTTGGCCCCGCCATGTGATTTTCACACTGCCGACAGATCTGTTTTTGCTTGTCTACACTATGTAAATCTTTATACATAAACGACTAGCTTTTTGGCTCCTCAAGGACCATTTTTTATTCCCCAGAGGTTGACATTATCCTGTCAAGAAGGGAAGTCTAATAGTTTAACAACACTATTTGCTGATGGTGTTACTCATTCCTTGTTAGCTAAGCCATATCCCGTGAAACTCTTCTTCAGTATTTTGCTCATGTCTTTTGCTGTGTCTGCTTCTAGATAGAAACAAGAATTCTTGGCCAGGCACAGTGGTTCATGCCTGTAATCCCAGCAATTTGGAAGGCCAAGGTGGGAGGATCACTTGAGGCCAGGAGTTTGAGACCAGCCTGGCCGACATGGTGAAACCTCGTCTCTACCAAAAATACAAAAAATTAGCCAGGCGTGGTGGTGCACACCTGTAGTCCCAGCTACTTGGGAGGCTGAGGCAGGGGAATCACTAGAACTTGGGAGGGAGAGATTGCAGTGAGCTTAGATCGCACCATTGCACTCCAGCCTGGATGACAGGGTGAGACTTCATCTCAAAAAACAAAAAATTCTTTAAAGTCCTACCTATAGCATTGTGTCCAGAATTTATTCCTTCTGGTGGGTTCTTGGTCGTGTGACTTCAAGAATGAAGCCATGGACCGCCACAGTGAGTGTTACAGTTCTTAAAGATGGTGTGTCCAGAGTTTGTTCCTTCACATGTTCAGATGTGTCGGGAGTTTCTTCCTTCTTGTGGGTTTGTGATCTCACTGACTTCAGGAATGCAGATGCAGAGCCTAGCAGTGAGTGTCACAGCTCATAAAGGCAGTGTGGACCCATAAAGTAAGCAGCAGCAAGACTTATTGTGAAGAACCAAAGAAGAAAGCCACCACACCAAGAAAGCAGATGCTAGCAAGTTGCTGCTGCAAACTCTGGTGGCCAGCTTTTGTTCCTTTATTTGGCCCCAACCACATCCTGCTGATTGGTCCATTTTACAGAGTGCTGATTGGTCCATTTTACAGAGTGCTGATTGCTGATTGGTGCTTTTTTTACAGAGTGCTGATTGGTGTGTTTACAATCCCTTAGCAAGGCACAGAGTGCTGATTGGTGCATTTACAATCCTTTGGTCTCCACACGACCCAGAAGCTCACCTGGCTTCACCTCTCAGCATTATTATCTACATAAGTCAAGACATGCTTAAGAGACTCTCTAAGCCTCCCTTTTCTTAACTGTGTTATGGAGTGATCAAAGACCGTCTTCCCCCACTTATTGAAAATATTCAGGAAGAGGTTGCATGTGGAAAACTCAACCGCATTCTCTGATTATAAGTGAATCACTCTTCCCTTTAAATATTTTTCCACATTCCAGTTTGGTCAGTTTCATTTCAGTAGATGAGAGCATCTTAAATACTATTTATAAACACAATCTTATGTAGACCAGATGAAAATACTTATCTTTGTATCAATAGTTTGCTGTCTCTCGGTGCATGTGTGTGTGTTTGTCTGTGAGTGTGTGTGTGCATATCTCTCTCTGTTTATCTGTCTCTCTCTTTTTACTCTGGCTTTTTTCTGCTTCCTCTCTCTCCTTACTTTATTCCCTTTAGCAAAATAGTAAGTGGGCTTAAAACACCTGGACTACGGGACGGGTACGGTGGTTCACACCTGTTATCGCAACACATTCGGACGCCAAGCAGATAGATTTCGTGAGCCCGGGAGTTTGAGACCATCCTGGCCAACACCGTGTAACCCTGTCTACTAAAAATAACAAAATAATTAGCTGGCGTTGGTGGCATATGCCTAGATTCTCAGCTACTGGTGAGGTTGAGGCAGGAGAATCGCTTGAGCCCTACGTAGGAGGAGGTTGCAGTGAGTCGAAATCAGGCTACTGCACACCAGCCTTAGAGAGAGGGATACTCTATCTAAAACAAAACATCAACAAAAATACGTAGAGTACCGGGTGGGAAAAAGGCCAAAAATTGGAAGCAGAGTGAAAGGAAAGCCCTGTGGATAGCAGGCTGCTTCAAGACACGCAGAAGGAAACATTTATTTCTCTAGGAGTCCTCTAACAGGGTAATTCAGCTTCTAAACCAATGCAGGGTGTTTGACCTCCACAATAAATGAAAAGTGCATGCCCTTAATTAAGCAAATGATGGCTTGATGGGAAGCCAGATTGTGGAGGAATGAGCCATTGGAGGGAAGATATCTTTGCTTCTCTGACAAGGCAGGGGTGGTGCAAACTGATTGATACCCAGAAAGACCCAGTGTCTGCAGCCCAGGGAACATTGCGGTGAAGTATTTCCCCATCTAATTTGGTAATTTAAAGTGCCAACAAAGGGGAGAACAAAAGTCTTGTGAGTTGCTAGTCACTGCCTAGTTTTTGTGCTGGTTTTCTGTTCATACAGAGCAGACAAATTAACGGGGAAAATTCCTCTAGGGGGAAGGTCTCTGAAGTGTCAGAATCACTCTCCCCCAAGCTCTGGGGAACTAGCCAGGTGGGGATGGCCAGAGGAAATTCAAACTCAGGACGTGTGTGTCTGTGTGTGTGTGTGTTTCAGAGGCTTCACCTATGTACAAAAATAAGTGTGCCAGGTGTGGTGGCTCATGATCGTAATCTCATCACTTTGGGAGGCTGAGGTGAGAGGATCACTTGAGGTTAGGTGTTTGAGACCAGCCTGACCAACAAAGTGAAACCCTAGAAATACAAGCACAGTGGTGGTGCATGCTTGCAATACCAACTACTTGGGAGGCTGAGGCAGAAGAATCACCTGAACCCTGGAGGCGAAGGTTGCAGTGAGCCAAGATCACCCACTGCTCCCCAGCCTGGGCAACAGAGCAAGACTCTTATATCAAAAACAAACAAATAAACAAATAAGTGAAGATAGTTTAAAAGAGAGTTATAAAAATCATGAAATCTTTGTTCGTTTGTTCGTTTGTTTGAGAGGGAGTTTCACTCTTGTTTCCCAGGCTGGAGTGCAATGAATGGCACAATCTCAGCTCACTGCAACCTCCGCTTCCTGGGTTCAAGCAATTCCCCTGCCTCAGCCTCTTGAGTAGTCAGAATTACAGGAGCCTGCCACCACACCAGGCTATTTTTTTTCTCTATTTTTGGTGGAGATGGGGATTCACTGTGTTGGCCAGGCTGGTGTCGAATTGCTAACCTCATGATCCACCCACCTTGGCCTCCCAAAGTGCTGAGATTACAGGTGTGAGTCACCATGGCCATCCAAAATCATGATATCTTTTAAATACACACAATGAAATAGTTGATACTTTCAGCACATAAAAGAAAATACAGTGATTGTGTATATCCTAAAGAATCTCATGTTGGGGCCCTGCTGTTATTGATGATGAAGCAGTTGTTGTGTGAATTTCTTACCCCTGGGTCTCCTTCCTCATCCTGCCTCCTCTTCTTGAGGCTGGAAGTGTGGCCACAGGTTGATGCCTGGAAGTCGGTCAGGAGGGTGCTGTCCTGGGACAGGCAGCCTCTTGTGCAACCCTGAACACAAGGATGGTTCTCAAAGAGACTGAGGTCTCAGGTCAAGGAAGGGCTTCTCAAAGGAAAAGTGTGAGAGAGCCTGAAGTTTATGAAGGGCAGCCTACAGGTCCCTCACAGGAAGCAGAATTCACTACATTTTACAATCCTTGCTTGTCACTGCCCAGTTCCGTCCAAGGGGGAAAAATGTGGTTGGAGGGGTGGTGGCTGTGGGATGGGGGTGTGTGTGTGTGTGTGTGTGTGTGTGTGTGTGTGTCTGTGTGTGTGTGACGGAGAGAGAGACAGAAGAGAGGAAGGGAGACAGAAATTACTTTTCTGAGTGTCATGAAACACATTTCCAATTTGAATAAAAATATAATGTATAAATGATTTTTATTTTCTTTAAATTGGCCAACTTGAAACAAAGATTTCTTTGTAGTCTTGTATATCCTATGTGCTAGAGACTGCGATATAGATATTTATCCCCATTCACTATTAAAGGCTGCTTTACCATTTGGGGTCTAAGAACAGAGTGGCTTAATATTGCTAGTTGTTAGTGCCCGTAACTTAAGAATTATAATGATGTGCATAGAAACTGTGTTTACCTGGGACTTCCATCTGTTCCTTTTGTTAATAAAAAGCATGTTACTTCCTTTAATACCAGAAGGCCAATGACATTAAGATTTTATTAGATCTCATGTGCAAGTGACTACACCATGGTCTGCATAAGACAAGAATCTCAACACTCAAGAAAGATGCAATGTAAATGGGAAGATGTGGTAACATCCACTGCTCCCAGGAAGTTTCCATTGATTTTTGTGAGTAATAAGATCAGTGTACAAAATGAAAGTGAAGTGAAGAAACTGAAGGCAAATTTGACTATTATGCAAAATACATGAAGGGAAAACAAGATTATTGATGTATTGATTACCAGTGAACTGCACACTTAAGAATGGCAAAGACAGTAAATCATATATCTATATTTCACCTCAATTTAAAAAATGAATTAGCTGAGTGCAGTGATTCATGCCTGTAATTATGGCATTTTGGGAGGCCGAGGCAGGTGGATCACTTGAGTTCAGGAGTTTGAGACCAGCCGCACCAACATGGTGAAACCTCGCCTCTACTGAAAATACAAAAATTAGCGGGGCGTGGTGGTATGTGCTTGTAATCTCAGCTACTCAGAAGGCTGAGGAAGCAGAATCGCTTGAGCCTGGGAGATGGCACAGGTTGCAGCGAGCAGAAATTGCACCACTACACTGCAGCCTGGGCAACAGTGCAAGTCCCTGTCTCAAAAAATAAAACAAACAAATATTTTTAAAGACAGGCCTTAGGGACAGACATGGAAATGGAACCCACAGTGTGATGGATGGACCCGCCCAGCAACCCACACACACATGCACACTGTGCATGTCATTACAAATAGGGCAATTAGGTGCTGTTAGAAAGTTAAGGTGTTTTTAGAGTAGGAAGGTGGGACGATGAATTTTTTGGAGGAAGGGATTTTTGGGGAAATGGGTGAGTCAAAGGAAATTGCACTGATCCCATCTTGAGGAAGATTTGGGGGACTATGCATCAGTCCATGAAGAGGAAGTCATCTCCTGTGGAAGGAACATGAAACACAGCAGTCAGCAACTAGCAGTATGTGATCAGCCAACACCTACTGGTTTAACAGTGGTTCTTGGCCAGGAAACTTAACACTCCCTTCCTCTCCTCCCCCAGGAGTATTTGCAAATATACAAAGGTTGTTTGTTTGTCAAAATGACTCAGGAGCCTAGTGCAATTACGACAGAGGTGCCAGAAATGGTAAACATTCTGAAAGGCACTGGAGACAGACATATCACAGAGATTCAAAATGACAACGGGAAGGTGGTGAGAAGAATTGCCTAGCATGGCTTTCAATTTTGTGCAAATTGAAGAAGTGATTCCCTGTTTTTTTGGGTTTTTTTTTTTTTTTTTTTTTTTTTGATGGTTTGTTTCTTTGTTGTTTTAGAACAATGATTCTCAATGATGGTGATATTGTCCCCCAAGACACACTGAGCAATGTCTGGAGACATTTTTTACTTAAACAACTGGGTAGGGCTGGGGAAATGATACTAACATCTAGTGGGTGGATGCCAGGGATGCTGTCTAACACCCTGAAATGCACAGGATATCCTTCTATGAAAAAGAATTTTGGAGCCACAAATATCAATTGTGCTAAGAGTGAGAAACCTTGCTACAGGCCTTTCCATATGTATGTAGTTCAGGAAATTTGAAGTCCCTGGAATGGCATATTTCTGGACTCTCACACCGTGCTCAGCACAGTGCCTTCCAGATATTAGGAGGATGTGCTCATCATGTGTTGATGTGGTGAACTGTAGAAAGATCAAGACTATTGGAGACAGCAAAACAATTCTCAGACAAGGTTAAGAAAATCTATTTTGCTTGATACAGAAACTACAGATTTGGTTGTTAAATTTCTCCTCTTCCTAATTTGACACCTTTTGGCAGGCTTTATGAGCAGATTATGAACGTTTTACTCTGGTTCAGTCATCTATGCTGTGTCTGAAAGAGATGTTGCAGCAATCCTGCAAACTGTGAAATAGCCAGCATATTTGTTCAACTTGCTCAATTTCTTTTTACTCTTCCTATCTGCTAAAGTTGTTTATTGTCATCTGTGTCTATATCTATCCCTACATATGTATTTGCATGCATACATAAATAATTTATTACAGCATAGTGGCTCAAAAAATACAAATTTCATATGTCTTGGCTTCTGTGCATCAGTATTTGGAAAACAGTTGAATCCTCTGCATCATGTTTTTTTTTTTATTTTTCATTTATTTATTTTTTTGCGAGCTGCCATCAAAATGCCAGCCAGGGCTCAGGTCTCATCTGAAGACTCCAGTGGGGAAGAACTCACTTTGAAGCTCACATCATTGTGGGTAGAATTTGGCTTCTCATAGGCTGCTAAAGTGAGGGCTTTAGTTTCTCATTGACTGCTGGCCAAGGCCCAATATTAGTCCCTAAATATGTAGACTTTCTCCACATGAAAGTTTACCAGCACCTATTATTATCACAGGGGCACCCCAGCATGTCTGGGGCAGGCCTTAGCCATCTCATGCAGTATTTCATACTCTTCTTTAAAGCCCTATGCATTCCACATTGATCCTTTTTATGACAAAAATATTAAAATGAACAAAGATATCTTACAGTCATCATAATCACAAAATAGGTGTTTTTTTTTCAAACATAAATCAGCAAGGAAGAAGAATGGCTGGCAAGATGGAAGTCACAATCATTATAAGCTAACCACAAAAGGGACATCCTTCAAATATTGAAGTATTGTATTGGTTAAAGGCAAGTTAATCCAGTAGAGGATAGATAAATATACAAACGTACATAATATATGGTATACAAGCCTGGTGCGGTGGCTTATGCCTGTAATCTCAGCACACTTTGGGAGGTTGAGATGGACAGATCCCTTGAGATTGGGAGTTCAAGACTAGCCTGGACAACATGGTGCAACCCTATCTCTATTAAAAACACAAAAATTAGCTTTGTGTGATGGGATGCACCTGTAATCCCAGCTACTTGGGAATCTGAAGCATGGGAATCATTTGAACTCAGGAGGTAGAGGTTGCAGTAAGCTGATGCCATGCCACTGCACTCCAGCTTGGGGGACAGAGTGAGACCACATTTAAAACAAAAAAAAGTATGTAATGTGTGGTACATAGTCTCTCTCTCTCTCTCTTTCGCTCTTGCTCTTTTTCTCTACATGCATGTGAAAGTGTGTGTGCGTTGTGTGTATTTTTAGAATACGTCTTTCTCTGTTGCCCAAGGTGGCGTGCAGTGGTAGCACAATCACAGCTGGCTACAGCCTTGAACTCCTGGACTCAGGCAATCCTCTTGCCTCAGCCTGCTGAGTATCTAGGTCTATTGGTTTGCACCATTGCACCCATCTAATGTTTTAATATTTTTAGAGATGGGGTCTCTCAGTATTGTCCAGGCTCTTCTCAAACTCCTGGCCTCAAGTGATCCTCCTGCCTCAGCTTCCCAAAAGTGTTGGGATTACAGGCATGAGCAACTGTGCCAGGACTGTAGTCTATATTCTTTATATATATATAAAATGATCTTTTATGAATTACATGTATTATCTACATATATAATATACACTATATATATTCGATACACACACACACACAATATAATGCTTTTTTTCTTTTTTTTCTGTTTTTTTGTTTGTTTGTTTGTTTTTTGTTTTTTTTTTAAGAGAAGCTCTGGTTCTGTTGCCCAGGCTAGAGGGTAGTGGTGCAATCTCAGCTCACTGCACTGCAACCTTCACCTCCTGGGTTCAAATGATTCTCCTACCTCAGCCTCCCGAGTAGCTGGGATTACACATACCTGCCACAAAGCTCAGCTAATTTTTATTTTTATTTTTTTTTATTTTTGGATTTTTTGAGTCTCCCAGAGTGCTTGGTTTACAGGCATGAGCCTCTGCACCTGAGAATGCATATTTTCAAATAGGGTTTCCTGCAGCCACCTCAAAGACCGCGGTGATAGAATGGTCCGTCATCCCCCTCTATCAGTACACACACTTCATTTACAGCATCCATGCATGGTCTGTACCATAATTCCCAGATTTGTGTTGTTGTGGAGAAATAAAGATGAATTGCATTAAAAAAAATCTGTATACCCTTGCCGTCTCCAGTATTATGTCTGCAAAGTTCACTTCATCAATTATTCTACTTTTATATATTAAAATTTTAATATTTTATTATCTTAAGGGCAGCACTGGATTAACAGAAGAATTCTGAAGACAGTAAGACAGTCACATACATATTATTGAGGGTACATACTATCAACATAACATCACTATTGATGATGACCTTGCCCACGTGTTTGACGTAGTGTTTGCCAGGTGGCTCCACTGTGAAGTTACTCTATTGTCACTCTTTTCCAAACTGCAGGTACAAAGTCACTATGTCAGCCCACACTTAAGGAATGCAGATTAATGCACCCCTCCATGAGAGTGGACAATGCTATTAGTGCATTCTTGCCTTGGTATAAAGAAATGCTTGAGACTGGATAATTTATAAAGGAAAGAGGTTTAATTGGCTCTTAGTCCTGCAGGCTGTATGTGAAGCATGGCAGCATCTGCTTGGCTTTTTAGGAGGCCTCAGAAAACTTACAATCATGGTGTCAGGCGACTGGGAAGCTAGGTGTCTCACATGGCCAGCACGGGAGGAAGAGAGAGAGAGAGAGGAGGTGCCACATGCTTTTAAAAAACCAGAGCTCGTGAGAACTCACCCACTATACAGTACTAAGAGGGGAAGGTGCTAAACTCTACATGAGAACCCTGTATCCATGATCCAATCACCTCAGGTCTCACCTCAAACCCTGAGGATTACAATTCAGCATGATATTTGGGAAGGCACACAGATCCATGCCATATCACAATATCTGAATAAATTATTTGGAATGATTTATCTATTACCCCTCATAAATTATTTATATTATCAATCATTTGTGTATATCAATATTGAACTCATAAAGCATTTTTTATTCTTTGGGTTATAATAAAATAATGCTTTATTTACTCAACTGCTCAAAGGGCTACAACTGTGGCCGTTGGGAGTTCTTTTGGTTGGCTTTTCTGTTCCTCTGTCCTTTGATATACTCTTATCGTTACATTTTGTTTGTCTTTGCTTTTTGTCTGTTTTAGCACATTTTTACTTTCTGTAAGTACATGATGCTCCAGGCTCATCTTGGATATTTCCTGCACAATCCTAGAATCATTGATTTCTGTATTAAATCCCTGGGTTCTTTTATTGGAGAATATTATTAGAAATCAAAGTCAGAGCATTAGTTGTGCTTATTGGTACTTAGACTTTGTGGCTTTTAGATTCCACCAATTGTTTTTAATTATCATTATCATTCCATTATCATCAAGTGCCAGGAAAAATACAGCATAATAATAGCATGACTCTGTGGTTTTGTGCATTTCATGTAGGTTTTATTCCTATAATATTATTGGCAAGCACTAACCAATAGCTAAATTTTAATCACCTATTAGCCAGTCTTTAATAATGTATGACAGGGTGTTAGATAGACTGTTTGATATGATTTGGCTGTGTCCCCACCCAAAAGTCATCTTGAATTGTAGCTCCCATAATTCCCACACATCATGGGGGGACACTGTGGGAGGTAATTGAAACATGGTAGATCTTTCCCATGTTGTTCTTGTGACAGTGAATAAGTCTCATGAGATCTGATGATTTTATAAAGGGGAGTACCCTTGAACAAGCCCTCTTGCCCACCACCATGTAAGAAGTCCCTTTGTTCTTCCTTCATCTTCTGCCATGACTGTGAGGCCTCCCGAGCCATGTGGAACTGTGAGTCCATCAAACCTCTTTCCTTTACAAATTACTCAGTCTTGAATGTGTCTTTATTAGCAGCATGAGAACAGACTAATAGACTGATTTTATAGGTACTGTATCTCCCCCAAATTATTGCAAATGATTCTGTGTTTTTTTTTTTCCCAAGAAAATGGACTAGATCTGGTTGAAGTGGATACTTGGCATTTTAGATTGATTATTTTTAAAATCCACTGCAATTAGTCCGATTAAGGATAAAGTTCTAGCACTGTTCTGCCAATGTGTATTTATGTAGTTTCACTAAAGCCCAGTGGTGCAAGCAACAGAGAGAGTGATGAGTGGGCATTCTAATTGGCTCTTATGGCAATGAGCACAAACTCATGTCAGGGGATGACAAAATGTATGGCTAAACCTAAGGATGAGCTTGGAAATTTGAAGTTAATTCTCAGTGAGTCACTGGAATCAGCCCAGAGACAAAGTGTCTCAAAGGAAGAAAAAGTATTGCAGTGCAGAAGGTGAGAAAAGCTGCCTTGGGGAAATTTAGACTTATCCAAGAAGCTGGGCATAATGGCTGTGCTCAGAATGCCTCTCCTCACAAAGTTTGTACATTGAAATATAATTCCCCATATGATATTAAGAGGTAGGCCCTTTAGAAGGTGATAATTTATCTTATGAATGGGATTGGTGCCCGCACCAAAGAGGCTTTCAGTATCCCTTTGTCTCTTCTGCCACGTGAGTACACACAGCAGCCATCATCTTTGAAGGAGAGAACCCTCCCCATGTGCTCAATATGCTTGTGCCTTGATCTTGGACAACTAGGCTTCAATAAATTGCGGTGGTTTATAAATTACTCAGCCTAAGGCAAGCTGTAATAGGAGCCCAAATGGACTAAGAGAGTGGCTTATTGGACATATGGAAATATTTTCTCATTAACCAAGAATGGAAAGTCCACAGCAAGTTAAATACGTAAGGAAGCAGGTCATCATTGACCTCAGCCAGATATATTTTTACTTTTATCTACAGTCAGTGAGTCAATAAATGTAGGTGACCACAGATCTATCTGCTCAAATTCGATCCTGAAGATGGATGTATGGAGTTACATTAGGTGTGGGGAAAGAAGGGTCATACTGAAAACCAGCTCCTGATACAAGGTCAATTGGAAGCAGAGTTGGTGTGAAAGATTCTGGGGTATGTGGCATAAATGGGTTTGCCAGATAAAAGTCTACAATGCCAAGTTACATTTTTTTTTCTTTTAGACTGAGTCTCACTCTTCACCCAGGCTGTCATGCAATGGTGTAATCTGAGATCACTGAAACTTCCACTTCCCAAGTTCATGATCCTCCCACCCCAGCCTCAGCACAAGTAGCTGAGACTACAGGAGCACATTACAACACCTAGCTAATTTTTGTATTTTTGGTAGAGACAGGGTTTTGCCATGTTGGCTTGGCTGCTCTCAACCTCCTGACTTCAAGTGATCCACCTGCCTTGGCCTCCCAAAATGCTAGGATTACAGGGGTGAGCCATTGCATCCAACCCCTAGTTGCATTTGAATTTGAGGTAAACAAAGAAAAAATATGGCATAATTGTATCTCAAATATTGCACGAAATATAATTTCACTAAAGTTTTGTTATTTTGAGTCCTGTATTTTTAGCTGTTAAATCTGGCAAACCTAGGCCCAGATGTCTGTGCTAATATCTGGTCCATCTATCACTTAGATAGATAATTGTGTGGTTATATGCTGTCTACTCATGTGGTTATAAGCTGACCACTCCACTACTCCCAGACAGCTTCCTTACATAGGTTTCCTATGACAAAGCCCCTGTCTTAATACTGCTCATCTTCTTGAAGATACATTTTAAAAAATACATTAAATGTGGATTAATATTAATATATTAATTTAATTATATATTATATATTAATTTAATTACATATTTTTAAATTAATTTAATTAATATATTGATAATATCAATATATTAATATATTAATATTAATCCACCTTACATATTACTTCCTGTGCAAGTAACATAAACCCAGTTAAATAAGCTTAATCAAAAGAAAACAGAAAAGGAAATTTGTTGGAGGACACAGAATGTCTCAGAGGTTCCAAGGGCAGTTTATCAAAATGAATACGGTCCGCTGAAAATTCATGTCTACATAGAACCTGGGAATGTGACCTTATTTGGAAACAGGGGATTTGCAGATGTGATAAAGGTAAGGATGAAGATGAGATCATACCAGATTAAGGTGGGTCCTCAACCTAATGAGAGTATCCTTACAAAAGACAGAAAAAGACACATGAAGACACATACAGAGGAGAAGGCAATGGGGAGATGGAGGCAGAGACTGGAATGATGCCATCACAAGCCCAGAGGTGCCTGGGGCCACCAGGAGCTGGGACAGAGAAGAAGGATCGTCCTCTAGAGCCTCCAGAGGGAGAAGAGCCAGGCAGACACCTTGATTTCAGATATCTTGCTTGAGAACATCTTTGGTTTAAGCTGCCTAGTTTAAGGTAAAGTGTTACAGCAGGTCTAGGAAATGCATACAGGTAAGAATGTGATGGGGCTGGGTGTGGTAGTGCACTTCTGTTACTTTAGCACTTTAGGGGGGTTGAAAAGCTGGAGGTTCCTGTGAGAGACGACGGTGTGCTGGCAGTCCTCACAGCCCTCGGTCGCTCTTGGCACCTCCTCTGCCTGGGCTCCCACTTTGGTGGCACTTGAGGAGCCCTTCAGCCCACCGCTGCACTATGGGAGCCCCTTTCTGGGCTGGCCAAGGCCACAGCCCTCTCCCTTAGCTTGCAGGGACGTGTGGAGGGAGAGGCGGGAGCTGGAACAGGGGCTGTGCACCAGCTGAAGTTTCCGGTGGGTGTAGGCTTGGTGGGCCCAGCACTGGCAGCGGCCGGCTGGCCCTACCGGCCCGGGCAGTGAGGGACTTAGCACTCGGGCAAGCAGCTGTGGAGGGTGTACTGGGTTCCCCAGCAGTGCCAGCCCACCAGCGCTGTGCTCAATTTCTCACTGGGCCTTAGCTGCCTTCCCACGGGGCAGGGCTCAGGACCTGCAGCCCGCCATGCCTGAGCCTCCCATCCCCTGCATGGGCTCCTGTGCAGCCCGAGCCTCCCCAACTAGTGCCACCCTCTGCTCCAGGGCACCCAGTCCCACTGACCACCCAACGGCTGCGAAGTGCAGGTGCATGGCGCGGTACTGGCAGGCAGCTCCACCTGCAGCCCTGGTGCTGGATCAACTGGGTGAAGCCAGCTGGGCTCCTGAGTCTGGTGGGGTCTTGGAGAACCTTTATGTCTATCTCAGGGATTGTAAGTACACCAATCGGCACTCTGTATCTAGCTAAAGGTTTGTAAACACACCAATCAGCACCCTGTGTCTAGCTCAGGGTTTGTGAGTGCACCAATCAACACTCTGTGTCTAACTACTCTGGTGGGGCCTTGGAGAACCTTTATGTCAACACTCTGTATCTAGCTAATCTGGTGGGGACGCGGAGAACCTTTGTGTCTAGCTCAGGGACTGCAAAGGCACCAATCAGCACCCTGTCAAAACAGGCCACTGGGCTCTACCAATCAGCAGGATGTGGGTGGGGCCAGATAAGAGGATAAAAGCAGGCTGCCTGAGCCAGCAGTGGCAACCCGCTCGGGTCCCCTTCCACACTGTGGAAGCTTTGTTCCTTTGCTCCTTGCAATAAATCTTGCTACTGCTCACTCTTTGGGTCCACACTGCTTTTATGAGCTGTAACCCTCACTGCGAAGGTCTGTAGCTTCACTCCTGAAGCCAGCAAGACCACGAGCCCACCGGGAGGAATGAACAACTCTGGACACGCCACCTTTAAGAACTGTGACACTCACTGTGAGGGTCCACGGCTTCATTCTTGAAGTCAGTGAGACCAAGAACCCACCAATTCCGGACACATTTTGGTGACCCAGATGGGACTTTCGCCTATCGCCAAGCAGTGAGACAATCACCTATTGCCAAGCAGTGAGTACCATTGGACCCCTTTCGCTTGCTATTCTGTCCTATTTTTCCTTAGAATTTGGGGGCTAAATACCGGGCACCTGTCGGCCAGTTAAAAGCAACTAGCATGGCCGCCAGACTAAAGACACTGGTGTCAGGCTTTCTGGGAAAGGGCTCTCTAACGAACCCCGACTCTTCAGAGTTGGGACCGTTGGTTTGCCTAGAACCAGCTTCCACTATTCCTGTACTTCTGAGCTGAGCCAAGGGTCAAAAGAGAGGGAAGCCATGCAGCTCCAGGGTCCTTACAAGTTGGTTGACCCTTGGGCCATGAGAGGAACTCTCAAAGGCATGTGGCCTAAGTGAGACTTGCCCATCTATCCTACCTATCCTGACCCTTGCCCCCCGGGTCCTAATGCCTGCCAGATAAACTTACTCTCATCTCTCTTCTCTGAGGTTAGACCAACTTCTAAAAATTCCTACCTGTCTCTGGTGTTTTCTAGTTTCTCCTATAAGAATGATTTCTAGTATAAACTCCAGGACTCTGTCCCTTCTTTAGGCACCCGGACTCACCAATCAGAAAGACAGAATTTTTGCCCAAAGCCCCATCATAGTGGGGACTACTTGGAATTTTAGGATCCCTCCTCAGACTAACAGGCCTAACAAAATCTGTTCCTGAAGCTAGGATATGAGGAGCCTCAGAAATTGTATCCTTCCTATTCATATGAGTGAGGACAAAAGGTATCACTCCTCCGACTCTGGAGATCCCTTCCCTCCCTCAGGGTATGGCTCTCCACTTCATTTTGGGGGCATAACATCTTTATACCACAGGGGTAAAGTCCCAATACTAACAGGAGAATGTTTAGGACTCTAACAGGTTTTTGAGAATGTGTTGGTAAGGGCCACTAAATCTGATTTTTCTCGGTTGGTCCTCCTTGTGGTCTTGGAGGACAGGCAAGGGTGCACATTTTCAAGAATGCGTCAGTAAGGACCACTAAATCAGACCTTCCTCTGTCCTCCCTGAGGTCTGGGAGGAAAACTAGTGTTTCTGCTGCTGCGTCGGTGAGCGCAACTATTCTGATCAGCAGGGTCCAGGAACCGTTGAGGGTTCTTGGGCAGGGGTTGTTTCTGCTGCTGCGTCAGTGAGTGCAACTGTTCTGATCAGCAGGGTCCAGGGACTGTTGCGTGTTCTTGGGTAGGGAGAGAAACAAAACAAACCAAAACCGTGGGCGGTTTTGTCTTTCAGATGGAAACACTCAGGCATCAACAGGCTCACCCTTGAAATGCATCCTAAGCCATTGGGACCAATTTGACCCACAGACCCTGAAAAAGAGGTGGCTCATTTATTTCTGCACTATGGCTTGGCCCCAATATTCTCTTTCTGATGGGGAAATATGGCCACCTGAGGGAAGTACAAATTACAATACTGTCCTGCAGCTTGACCTTTTGTGTAAGAGGAAAGGCAAATGGAGGGAAATACCTTATGTCCGAGCTTTCTTTTCACTGAGGGAGAATACACAACTATGCAAAGCTTGCAATTTACATCCCACAGGAGGACCTCTCAGCTTACCCCCATATCCTAGCCTCCCTATAGCTCCCCTTCCTATTAATGATAATCCTCCTCTAATCTCCCCTGCCCAGAAGGAAATAAGCAAAGAAATCTCTAAAGGTCCACAAAACTCCCCGGATAATTTATGTCCCCTTCAAGCTGTAGAGGGAAGGGAATTTGGCCCAACCTGGGTACCTGTCCCCTTCTCCCTCTCTGATTTAAAACAGATCAAGGCAGACCTCAGGAAGTTTTCAGATGATCATGATAGGTACATAGGTGTCCTACAGGGTCTAGGGTAAATTTTTGACCTTGCTTAGAGAGTTGTCATACTACTGTTAGATCAAACCCTTGCCTTTAATGAAAAGAATGTGGCTTTAGCTGCAGCCCGAGAGTTGGGAGGTACCTGATATCTTAGTCAAGTAAATGATAGAATGACAGCAGAAGAAAGGGACAGATTCCCTCCCGGTCAGCAAGCCATCCCCAATATGGATCCCCACTGGGACCTTGACTCAGATCATGGGGAGTGGAGTCATAAACATCTGTTGACCTGTTTTAGAAGGACTAAGGAGAATTAGTAAAAAGCCCATGAATTATTCAATGATATCCACCATAACTCAGGGAAAGGAAGAAAATCCTTCTGCCTTCCTTGAGTGGCTACGAGAGGCCTTAAGAAAATATACTCCCCTGTCACCCAAATCACTGGAAGGTCAATTGATTCTAAAAGATAAGTTTATTACCCAATCAGCTGCAGATATCAGGAGAAAGCTCCAAAAGCAAGCCCTGGGCCCTGAACAAAATCTAGAGACATTATTAAACCTGGCAACCTTTGTGTTCTATAATAGGGACCAAGAGGAACAGGCCCAAAAGGAAAAGCGAGATCAGAGAAAGTCTGCAGCCTTAGTTATAGCCCTCAGACAAACAAATAATGATGGTTCAGAGAGGACAGAAAACAGAGCAGGCCAATCACCTGGAAGGGCTTCTTATCAGTGTGGTTTACTAGGACACTTAAAAAAAGATTGTCCAATGAGAAACAAGCTGCCCCCTTGTCCATGTCCACTATGCAGAGGCAATCACTGGAAGGTGCACTGCCCCAGAGGACGAAGGTTCCCTGGGTCAGAAGCCCCCAACAAGATGATCCAACAACAGGACTGAGGGTGCCTGGGGCAAGTGCCAGCTCATGTCATCACCGTCACTGAGCCCCGGGTATGTTTAACTAGTGAGGGCCAGGAAATTGACTTCCTCCTGGACACTGGCGCGGCCTTCTCAGTGTTAATCTCCTGTCCTGGATGACTGTCCTCAAGGTCCATTACCATCCGAGCAATCCTGAGACAGCCTGTAACCAGGTATTTTTCCCACCTTCTCAGTTGTAATTGGGAGACTTTGCTCTTTTCGTATGCATTTCTTGTAGTGTCTGAAAGTCCCACACCCTTATTAGGGAGGGATATATTAGCCAAGGCTGGAGCTATTATCTACATGAATATGGGGAACAAGTTACCCATTTGTTGTCCTCTACTTGAGGAGGGAATCAACTCTGAAGTGTGGGCATTGGAAGGACAATTTGGAAGGACAAAAAATGCCCGTCCAGTCCAAATCAGGTTAAAAGAGCCCACCACTTTTCCTTATCAAAGGCAAGATCCCTTAAGGCCTGAAGCTCATAACAGATTACAGAACATTGTTAAACATTTGAAAGCTCAAGGCTTAGTGAGGAAATGCAGCAGTCCCTGCAACACCCCAATTCTAGGAGTACAAAAACCGAATGGTCAGTGAAGACTAGTGCAAGTTCTTAGACTTGTCATTGAGGCAGTAATTCCACTATATCCAGTTGTACCCAACCCCTATACCCTGCTCTCTCAAATACCAGCAGAAGCAGAATGGTTCATAGTTCTGGACCTCAAGGATGCTTTCTTCTGTATTCCCCTGCACTGGGACTCCCAGTTTCTCTTTGCTTTCAAGGATCCCACAGACCACACTTCCCAACTTACATGGACGGTCTTGCCTCAGGGGTTTAGGGGTAGCCCTCATCTGTTTGGTCAGGCTCTGGCCCAAGATCTAGGCCACTTCTCAAGTTCAGGCACTCTGATCCTTCAATATGTGGATGATTTAATTTTAGCTACCAGTTTGGAAGCCTTGTGCCAGAAAGCTACTCTAGATCTCTTGAAATTTCTAGCTAATCAAGGGTACAAGGTGTCTAGGTCGAAGGCCTAGCTTTGCCTACAGCAGGTCAAATATCTAGGCCTAATCTTAGCCAGAGGGACCAGAGCCCTAAGCAAGGAATGAATACAACCTATACTGGCTTTTCCTTGCCCTAAGACATTAAAACAGTTGAGGGGGTTCCTTGGAATTACCGGCTTTTGCTGACTATGGATCCCTGGATATAGCAAGATAGCCAGGCCCCTCTATACTCTAATCAAGGAAACCCAGAGGGCAAATACTCATCTAGTTGTATCGGAACCAGAGGCAGAAATGCCTTCAAAACCTTAAAGCGGGCCCTAGTACACACTCCAGCTTTAAGCCTTCCCACAGGACAGAACTTCTCTTTATACATCACAGAGAGAGCTGGGATACCTCTTGGAGACCTTACTCAGACTTGTGGGACAACCCCACAACCAGTGGCATACTTAAGTAAGGAAATTGATGTAGTAGCAAAAGGCTGGCCTCACTGTTTAAGGGTAGTTGCAGCAGTGGCCATCTTAGTGTCAGAGGCTATCAAAATAATACAAGGAAAGGATCTCTCTGTCTGGACTACTCATGATGTAAATGGCATACTAGGTGCCAAAGGAAGTTTATGGCTATCAGATAACCACCTACTAAGATACCAGGCACTACTCCTTGAGGGACTAGTGCTTCAAATACGCACATGCGTGGCCCTCAACACTGCCACTTTTCTCCCAGAGGATGGGGAACCAATTGAGCATGACTGCCAACAAATTATAGTCCAGACTTACGCCGCCCGAGATGATCTCTTGGAAGTCCCCTTAACTAATCCTGACCTTAATCTATATACCGATGGAAGTTCAGTTGTGGAGAATGGGATACGAAGGGCAGGTTATGCAATAGTTAGTGATGTAACCATACTTGAAAGTAAGCCTCTTGTCCCAGGGACAAATGCCCAGTTAGCAGAACTAGTGGCACTTACCCGAGCCTTAGAACTGGGAAAGGGAAAAATAATAAATGTGTATACAGATAGCAAGTATGCTTATCTAATCCTACATGCCCATGCTGCAATATGGAAAGAATGGGAGTTCTTAATCTCTTGGAACCCCCACTGGATGCCACAGGGAAGTTATGGAGTTATTGCACATGGTGCAGGAAACCAAAGAGGTGGGAGTCTTACACTACCAAAGCCATCAAAATGGGAAGCGTAAGCAGCTGGCAGAGGTAGGGAAAGACCAGCAAGAAGGGAAGAGAGAAAGAGAAAGTCAGAGAAAGAGATAGAGAGAGGAAGAGACAAAGAAGAAGTCAGAGAGAAAGAGGGACAGACACAGAAAGTTAAAGAGAGAGTTAAAACGAGAAGAAGAGACAAAGAAGAAGTCAAAGAGAGAGATGGTATTAAAGAAAAAACAGTGTACCCTATTCCTTTAAAAGCCAGGGTAAATGTCTATCTACTCAGCCTAGGCATATTCTACTTATGTGGATCTTCAACTCATATCTGTCTCTCAGAGAGTTTGAAAGAAATAATGAAATCTATTCTTACTTTACAATCCCAAATAGACTCTTTGGCAGCAGTGACTCTCCAAAACTGCCGAGGCCTAGACCTCACTGCTGAGAAAGGAGGACTCCTCACCTTTTCAGGGGAAGAGTGTTATTTTTACACTAACCAGTTGGGGATAGTATGAGATGCCAACTGGTGTTTACAGGAAAAGGCTTCTGAAATCAGACAATGCCTTTCAAATTCTTATATCAACCTCTGGAGTTGGGCAACATGGCCTCTCTCCTTTCTAGGTCCTGTGGCAGCCATCTTGCTGTTACTCGCCTTTGGGCCCTGTATTTTTAACTTTCTTGTCAAATTTGTTTCCTCTAGAATCGAGGCCATCAAGCTACAGATGGTCTTAAACAAGGAACCCAAAATGAGTTCAACCAACAAGTTCTATCGAGGACCCCTGGACCGACCTGCTGGCACTTCCCCTGGCCTAGAGAGTTCCCCTGTGAGGGACACTATAACTTCAGGGCCCCTTCTTCACCCCTATCCAGCAGGAAGTAGCTAGAGCAGTCACTGGCAAAATTCCCAACAGCAGCTGGGGTGTCCTGTTTAGAGGGGGGATTGAGAGGTGATAGCCTGCTGGCAGTCCTCACAGCCCTCGCTCACTCTCGGCACCTCCTCGGCTTGGGATCCCACTTTGGTGGCACTTGAGGAGCCCTTCAGCCCACGCTGCACTGTGGGAGCCCCTTTCTGGGCTGGCCAAGGCCACAGCCCACTCCCTCAGCTTGCAGGGAGGTGTGGAGGGGGAGGCATGAGTGGGAACTGGGGCTGCATGTGGCACTTGCAGGCCAGCTGGAATTCCAGGTGGGCGTGGGCTTGGTGGGCCCTGCACTCAGAGCAGCCGGCTGGCCCTGCCGGCCCCGGGCAATGAGGGACATAGCATCTGGGCCAGCGGCTGCGGAGGGTGTACTGGGTCCCCCAGCAATGCCAGCCCACCGGCGCTGTGCTCGATTTCTCACCGGGCCTCAGCTGCCTTCCTCTGGGGCAGGGCTCTGGACTTGCAGCCCGCCATGCCTGAGCCTCCCATCCCCTCCATGGGCTCCTGTGCAGCCCGAGCCTCCCCAGCGAGTGCCAGCCCTGCTCCACGGCGCCCAGTCCCATCAACCACCCAAGGGCTGAGGAGTGCAGGTGCATGGCGCGGGACTGGCAGGCAGCTCCACCTGCAGCCCCGGTGCTGGATCAACTGGGTGAAGCCAGCCGGGCTCCTGAGTCTGGTGGGGCCTCGGAGAACCTTTATGTCTAGCTCAGGGATTGTAAATACACCAGTTGGCACTCTATCTGTAGCTCAAGGTTTGTAAACACACCAATCAGCGCCCTGTGTCTAGCTCAGGGTTTGTGAGTGCACCAATCGATGCTCTCTATCTAGCTACTCTGGTGGGGCCTTGGAGAACCTTTATCTCAACACTCTGTATCTGTATCTAGCTAATCTGGTGGGGACGTGGAGAATCTTTGTGTCTAGCTCAGGGATTGAAAACGCACCAATCAGCGCCCTTTCAGACCACTGGGCTCTACCAATCAGCAGGATGTGGGTGGGGCCAGATAGGAGAATAAAAGCAGGCTGCACGAGCCAGCAGTGGCAACCTGCTCGGGTCCGCTTCTACATTGTGGAAGCTTTGTTCTTTCGCCCCTTGCAAAAAATCTTGCTATTGCTCACTCTTTGGGTCCACACTGCTTTTATGAGCTGTAAACCTCACCTCGAAGGTCTGCAGCTTCACTCCTGAAGCCAGCGAGACCACCGGGAGGAATGAACAACTCCGGACACACCGCCTTTAAGAACTGTAACACTCACCGCGAGGGTCCACGGCTTCATTCTTGAAGTCAGGGATTCCAAGAACCCACCAATTCTGGACACACCTGTGAGGTCAGCAGTTTGGGACCAGCCTGGGCAATCTAGTGGGACCCTGTCTTAATATTACATTGTTCCTGAATAATTGTGGTTTTTGCCATTAAAAGTAATTGTGAAAACCAAAACTACTTTTGCACCAACTTAATAAAAATTATGAAATAGCTGGGTGTGGTGGCACATGCCTGTAGTCCCCAGCTACTGAGGAAGCTGAGGCAGAAGGATCACTTGAACCCAGGAATTTGAGGTTGCAGTGAGCTATAATAATGCCTCAAAAAGAAAAGAAAAGAAAAGAAAAGAAATGAAAACAAAACAAAACAAAACAAAACAAAATATGATGAAGATCCAGAAGGATGTGCAGCCCATCTCTTTGCCATTCATTACACTTCTGTCTTCATATCTACTTCCTCCATTTTCCACCGGACAAGGTGAAAAAGCATGACCAGTTAGGCCTCTAAATTTACCTGTTGCCCATCTACTCCTCTAGAGCCACTGTTTGCTGTGTACATGGCTGTGTCCATGGATTGTGGTGTCACAGTTGTGAGACAGATTTCCAGGGAATGCATATCCATAGGCCAGCTTAGCTTACATGCTCAACCTTGTACCAAGCAACGTGGCCAGAAGATGCAAATCTCTTTGGATAGACCCAGAAACTCCTATTTTAACTCTGAGCCTGTATGACCAGATGCCTTGAAGGCCATGCAAATCTGTCCTGCAGGCAAGAGCTTCTCCAATTTCAGCATTTGGTTCAGCATTTGGTGCAAATCACCAGAGAACATGTTTGACACAGTTGACCTGGGGTGGAGACCCAAAGTTATGTATTTTTAACAGGCTTCCAGGTATTAATAACACCCATGATATTAGATCCAGGACTATAATCTGTTTAGCAAAGTACCAAAACTTTAGATCTTTTTGTATATTTGGAGGAAAAGAACAAGTATTGCATGGGTGTTCTTTACATAATTTTAGTCATGACAATTCCAGGAGAATATTACCAGGCTCCTAATATGCCAGTGCTTTATAACAGATCGATCCTCACTCAAAACAATCCCATTTGTATTTATACATATGTTCCATCTGCTCTGTTTCCACTTGTATACATACACAGGTGTGTGTACTTGTAACATGCAATACAGTTTTTGCAATACATTCCCTCTCTTCTTAATGAATCATACCTGAAAAAAAACAAAAGGGGTGTTTTAAAATGATTCCAATAGAGGCTTTGAGTTTGAAAGAATAAAAGAGAGCCATTGTCTTAGAAATTTTTTGTCAACCTCATTTTCTTTCAACTAAAATTTGTAAACCATACTGCATTCACCAGAGAAGGTGTATATGGCTATATGCCTATGTCTGACACTGGTAATTAAAAAGAGAGAAGCCTGTTTGCTTGAGCTTTGATAAATAAAACATACTGATGCTACCTCTTATTATGTCTTCCCCCTATGTTAAATGTTTCTTTTTGAAAATATAGATTATTTGAAGTACAAAGCAAGAAAGCAGGAAGAGAGTGTATGTGCACACACAGAAGAGAGATACAATCAGGCATAAATCAACCATTCTGGGAATATAAACCCCTCTGTATCATATACATATATATACACATATAAAAATATAGATATAGATAAATCTCTACATATCAATATATAGATATAACTATACATATAGACAGATACATCCATATCTCTATAGATATCTATAGAAGCTACAGATATACATATATATTTCTACAGATATCTACAGATACAGATATCTATAGAGATAGAGGTACAGATATGTATTGAGATACACATAGCAATCTTTATAAACACCTATTATAGAGAGGTAGATGTATGAATCTATATAGATCTATCTATCTATATACCTATTTCTAAATCTCTCTCTTTCTCTCTCTCTCTCTCTCTCTATATATATATGTACATCAACAATTCCAAGGTCCCAATTAACTTGGAGAAAGATTTATGTGTATTTGCATACTTTTAAAGTGTAGTGCATGTGCCATTCATCAAAGAGACATATACATTGTAAAAGATTTTCATTTAAAAGTCTTAGGCAAGAACATTGATACAATCACTGTATAATGTCATTTAAAAATAAACTCTAGGGCCTCTTATTTGAAATTCAATATCCTTTGTTTTCTTACAAAAGCAATAGTTAATGGATTTCTCACCATCAATGAATGTTACACAATAAATGGTGTGTTATGGGTTTGAAATAACAGGTTTCAGAAGAATAAATCCTTCAAGAAAACTGAAATATCTTGCCCACAAAGAAATCTTTATTCCCATTAATCAGATGCAAAACTTCAATTAAGGGCCTGTACAACCTTCTTACTGGAAAACGTGAACTTAAAGTATTTCCTTCAAGGTTTATTAATCTTATAAAATACTTTCCCTACAAAACCAAGGGGGAATAAACAAGATCATCTCTTTATCTCTTCCAACTGTATTTCTGTAACTATGTTTATGTGTAAAAAAAAGTACCTCCATCAACTATTTCAAGAAAATCTCATTTAAGTGACTGAAATTAATTTTAAATTTATGATAACCCAACTTAAACTGGTCTGGAGTTTACTTGATATCATTGAAAGAAAAAGGTTTATTTAGCAACAGAATGAAATTTGCTAAACCTTAAGGGTGCAAACATTTCTAAGGTATATATCATATTACTCTTATTGAATCCATGTTGTTAATTATCTTACTCTGTAATCTAGACTTTAAATCCTGTTTGGGAATAACACTCCTTAAATGTTTTCTAAAAAATTGAGTATGTTGTTTACCCTAGTTTATGATTTATATATAGATAATATATAACTTAACATTATATATTTTAAATATATAATATCTATATTCATATGTGGATATAGATAGATATAGGTATCAAAACAGATATACAAATGTTACTTTTTGTCCTATGATTTCTGATGTATATTAAAACTTATGCTCTGAACTGGCCTTATATAATTGTGAAACCTGTGGCATTTATCATCAATATGTTGCAGAGACTTTTTTTTAAACCGTGCCTAAAATAGCAAATAAAAGTAAGAAACACCATAAATAAACTAACAGATATATAAAAATAAAATGAGGAAATTGTTTGGATTAGAAGGGGCATGGGGTAAAGAATTAGGTATGTGAGAGCAAAAACTATGTCTTATTTATCCATCTTTTGTATTTTGCAGAGTTTGTGGAACAAGCAACAGTTCTCACATTCATGCTTAGTGAATAAGTGAATAAAAACAACAATTAGCAAACCACTTAAAAATGACCCACCGTGAATCACAAGGTCAGGAGATTGAGACCATCCTGGCCAACATGGTGAAATCTCCCCTCTACTAAAAATTAGCTGTGTGTGGTGGTGTGCACCTGTAGTTCCAGCTACTCGGGAGGCTGACTCAGGAGAATTGCTTGAATCTGGGAGGTGGAGGTTGCAGTGACCCGAGATCCCACCACTGCACTCCAGCTTGGCAAAACTATAAGACTCCATCTCAAAAAAAAAAAAAAAGAAAAAGATCCACCACAAGCCTGCTATTTCTGAATTTACCTTATCATTTTTTTTCTTTCACAGTAAGACTATAATTATGATTTCAACTTCCTCATCTGATTCCCAGTCATGAATCTATCTAACATATTCAGCTGAAGGCTGTCAATGTTCTACTGATTCCAAAATGCAATGATACTCTCCCATTTTCCTTCACTCCTAAAATCTCTGAAGACTGTGACACAATTGATTCCTGCCTACTCCTTGAGGAGGTTACAATCCTTCCTTGAATTCCATGCCATGTTTTCTCTTGCCAGAGATCTTTGCAGATGGGACAATGACACTATTTCAGGTTGCTATCAAGACCCTACCCAGTGTCACTTCCTCCAAAGATTTGCCTTTCCTTTTAAGTGAACACTTTCTCTATTTTACACCAAAATGTTAAGTATCATATCCATAGGGTTTGTGCTCAGATCTACAGATCCTACTTTAAGATCCCTATTCAGATCAAATCTCCTCTCCCAAAGATCTCAGGTCTGTTGGTCATTGGTATTTCTATGATCCACAAGCATCTCATTTTTCTTTCCATACAAGTGACTTTGGGTGAATGCACTATCACTCATCGTATCCTTCCCATCGCACCACATCAAAGCTATCTTTAGTCTTTTCTCATTTTAGGGCTCCATCTCGTTTTTACTCAACTTTTGCAACTATGCATATAGTCAAATGCCATCCATAGTGAAAAAAATTTACTACTACTCTGAAATTTCCCTATTACTGGGTATTTTCACTACTAATACCCTAATTTATGAATGCTGCAGTATCACTGTCCTCTTTTGTTCTAGAATGTCCCGGACCTTAAATTTCCTCAGAGTAAATTCTCTGAAAGGTAATCTCTGCCACCATCCCCCACTAACACCGATAAGGATTCCAGTCAATGAATATTCATAATCCTTTGTAGTCCAGCCTTCTTCTTCTCCTCTTTGAATCACAAGAACCTACAAGTAGCTCACCACCATTCCTGTTCTCAGAGTTTAACTTGAGTATTATCTAATAAAACAACCTCATGTAGCAGGGTGGCCCCACATATGCAGGTTCCCAGAACTCACTCGAGACCTGCGAAGTTTGAATCCTGGTGTTTAGCTCTAGAGGCGTGGATTTTGTAACCATCTTCCTGGGTCATCCTTGTTGACTTTGAAGTTCCAAAGCCTCTGCTCACTCCATATCTATTTCTCTTCTCTAGATATTATTAACTTCGAATAATTTCCCATATCTACTCTCCAATTCCCCAGAAAAAACTTGTTCTGTGAACCTTTTTCTTATCATCCCAATAGGATGCTTGTTATGCCTTCTGTATGCTTTGGAGTTGGCATATATCACACATTGAGTTGCATTTTAAAAATGGAAGAGTTTAATTTATTCCCTTATTAGATTTTAAGCATCTTTTATACTATACATATTTATCTTTCCAATAATGATTAATAACATAGTATATATTATTATTGCACTAACAATTATCCTACTGAAAATATTTCTGTTTCAATTCGACCATTGTATTAGGAGAGTCAATAGGAATCAGTAGTGCCCTATAGTGTATCTGGCTTCACCAGTATTGTATTTCGAGTTCCACATATTGATCCCATAGGAGCATTAACATAATAGTATGTATGAATATATGTATGTTCATAATAGTATGAACATAACAGTATGTAGAATGTAGTTGATGAAGACACTGAGATGGAAAATCAGAGAGAACAAGTAATGTGGTATAGATTATGTCTCACGTTTCATCCAGTTCTTTGTACCAAACCCAGCTTATATATCCTTCTAGGAACCCTACTGTTTTATTTCATTTTATGGCTCCTCCTAGCTCCCACATCTCACCATACTCCACAATTAGATTTCAAGTGGAAACATGAAGAATGATATCCTTATCTCTTCCAGGAATTCAGAATTTAAACCTCTGAAGCTCTTCTGTCTGTATTGTAATTCTGTGGCTCAGTTGTTAAGAATTGGTGTTTTAGGTTCTATCCTGGTCACTTATGAGGGATTTTGGATTAGGGAAAATTATAAACTCATAATATCTTACATTCACTTTTTCTTATAAGCATGATTCCATTTGTCTAAGATGCTTTCTGATTTTTTTTTTTTTTTTGAGGGAGGGTTTCATTCTGCAACACAGGCTGGGGTACAGTGGCATGATCATGGCTCACTGCAGCCTCAACCTCTCTGGCTGAAGTGGCCCAACCTTCAGCCTCTTGAATAGCTGGTACCACAAGCGTGCACTACCACTCTTATTTTAATTTTTTGGTAGAAACAGGATCTCACTACATTGCCCAGGGTGATATCGAACTCCTGGGCTCTAGTGTTCCCCCTGCCTCAGCCTCCCAAAGTGCAGAGATTCCAGGCATGATCCACTGCTCCTGGCCTTTTTTTTTTTTTTTTAAGAAATTAATTAATTAATTTTAAAAAGTCTTAGTGAAGTAATTCAGACAGAAGTGACTTGTCTGCTCTCTCCCAGGTCACATGTCTCAGGGAAGAGATCTGCTACCCAACCAATGCACCCACAAACTAAGCCAAACATTCAGATTTTGCCCAAAATCTCCCTCCCAATCTCACTTTATCATGCTGCCTTAAAGTATTTAGAGTTGATGTCTCCCCACAGCAATCTCCACTCCCTTCCCTTCCCCTCTCCCCTCCCCTCATCTCCCCTGCCCTCCACTCCCCTCCACTTCTTTTCTGTCCCTTCTTTTTCTCCTTTTCTCTTTCTCTCTCTGTCTCTCTCATTCAGGATTTGATTTGTCACAGCCATTTTTGCAACAACCTTACAAACATTTTCTTTGCTTTCCACATTGGCCCTCTTCAACTAGTTCTCCATGTTGCCATCACAGTGATTGTCCTAAAACATAAATCTGATTATTTCTTCTTCCCTCACTGCAGAAAATATGTTATTGGCTTTCCCACTGCCTACTGGATAAATTCCACCTTTTCAGCATGACATTCAAAACTCTTCACAATTAGGTCTCTAATCCTTTCCTCACTACCTTCTTTTCAAACTCAATGTCCTGCCATGCCAAATCCTCCCTATTTCCAGATCTCCACACATACAGTATTGCTGTGATGTCTTTAGCCACGGCTTCTTTTTCAACTTCTTCAACCAATCAGTGTCGATGTACCATTCCTTCCCTACTCCGAATGTTCTTCCTTTGCAAACCCTTGGTTAATCATTTTAACCTCTATGGGTCCCTATTAATTTATATGTATTCCTTGTACACACCTTCCTGTAATCACATTTTTTTCTCATGCTTTTCATTATCTTGTCTACTATAATATACGCTTTCTCAAAAATAAATGTATAAGTCTCACTCACAGTTACATGTCTGTGCTTAGGACTGTGTCAGTGCTTAAAAAAAAACCTGAACTTATGAATAAGTCAATGAATTAATACATTCTTGGCAAAGTCCATGACTTTGTGGCCTATTATAAATTAGTGTGTTCAAGTTGAGGTTCTGGTTTAGTTTAGGACATAGATATCTATATATAGTTCATATATCTACATATATATGTCTACATCCATGTATATCACTGATTTGGGGGATAAGCTATATTTATAAACAATACTATCATGTTAATGGGTCTTCAATATCTACACAATAATGGAAAAAAGTATAGTATATTTCTAAATATCTAATAATGGGAACACACACATATATGTATGTATGGATATACATTTTTCTATTATTGGCTATAGATATCTTTTAATAGATAAGTGTATATCTATGTACCAATCTTGTTGGCAAAGGATGCTTTCATGCATATTATCTCATTTAGTCCCCACAAGGAAAAGCAACCCACAGGAAAGGTAATAATAATGTCAGCTCAACAGAGTCACAGAACATACCTGACTTTATGACAAGGCGAAATTTGTGAGGATAGAGTCTTAACATGAAACCAGGTCCCCAGATTCGTGTCCATCATCTTTCCCATTATTGCTCATGTTGTCCAAAATCCTTCGCATCATTATGGAAGGCTTCATGCTTAGGTTTACTTCCTAAAGCAGAAGCAATTAGGAGAATGTCCTATGTGTTGTGGACATTATCTTTTTTCCTTCCATAAATAAATTAATGGGCCATGAAATAATTTTAAGAAAAGCTAACTTTTATAGCCAGGTAGAATAAAAGTAATCACCATGAAATATTGTGAAGATAAGCAGGCCCCACACACTAGCTCAGCTAATCAATATGACAATATTACATGGAGATTATCTGTTCCATTTTACAGATGCAGAAATGGAGGCGAATATTAAAATTCATTCCTAAGGTCACATGCAACTTAAACCCAAGCAATCTCATTTTAGAATCTGTGTTCATTGCCACAACATTCTATGATGTACTCTGATCTTTGCATTGCCAATTTAAATCCAACTTTCTTCAAGCCAACTTTAAATACCGGGAACTTTAAGCATTGTCAATTTCAAGCCAACTTTCTCCAAACCAACTTTAAATACAGGGGTCACACCCTCCTCCTCGACCCCTGCAACTTGAAACTCCCTGGGAAAGATAACCTCCTGGACCTGGGAAATGAGGAGTATTTAGAAACAACTGCCTTTTGGTGAGCACACCTCCTATATTTTATCCAAATCATGAAATTATAACAATAGAAGTAAACAAAAAGCCTTCATTCATCCTCTTTCAACCATAACCTCGGCATAAAAAGCTCCTGTACTTTACAGAGCTGCATTCCAATTTTTGCTGCTCTTAAAAATTATTGTAATATCATTGCTTCCCAATTGAATCACAATAACGCAGACATAGGGACTGCTGGAGACTGTGACCTTAAACAGTTAAAAATGTCTGCATATCCGACATCATGTTTGGTGTGGAGAGTACCTAGAGATTCCTAAAAAAGCAAAGAGGAAGAAGGTTTGCTGTGCGCATCTGGGTACCCTGCTCTATCTCCAGGGTACCCAGGATCTCTCTGTTACAGCTGGTTTGCACTGGGATTTGTTGCTCTTTGCATGAGGTTGTAGCTGTGGACGTGGGTTTTGTAGCGATTGGGCCGACTCTGGAGATCTGTTGGCTGCTGGCTTTGTTAATTTCATTCATTTTGGTCCAATGGCAGAAGGAGAGCGCCGGAAGCAGAAGGACCTCTCTCCCCTAGCTCTCTTTTTCTTGCAGAGACATCTTTCTCCCATCTCTGTCTGTTAGTACAGAGCTCTTATTCAGCCACTAGCTCGGCCCTTCCTGCTTCAATTGTAATGCTTGTTCTGCCCGGGGACACACTATTGACAGCAGAAACAATGAATTTCCTCCAAACCCGGCAATGTTGGTGGCTCTTGCATTCCTCTGGATGAGCGAATCTAGTTGGGGGGTTCCAGAAGGGGAAGGCGCCTGGGCTTTCAATACATCCTCCTGAATCATACTGCGTTTCAGGTTCCTTAGAAAAATTTGGATGTGTAAAAAGAACTCTTAACGGCGATGCAGGTCTTCCACAGCTAAGGTAGGTGCAGTTTTAAGACGTGTCTCTCGCATATTATTATCCTTATTTTAAAAAGCCGTTTAAACAATTTGACTTGCAGTGGCTCTCCAGCAAAGGAGGGAAAGCCTCACTGGGGATATTTGAGCTTCATTTCATCTGATATTTATTTATTTTTTCCTTTTATTATTATTATTATTGGACAATTTGGGCTGGACTCTCTCCCATCTGTCTCGCTCCATTTCTTTGGTGTGGATGGGAATGTGGACATCAATGTATGGCTTTTACATGCAATCTCTCCACAGGAACATTTGGTTTTCTTTTCACTTAAAAATAAAAATGCAGGCCACCAATGTTGTTTGGAAGCATTTTGCTGCAATCAGCTGTTTGAACAGCTCTGGGGCCATGTGCGATGTGTTTAAAAAGTAGCGCTGCCTTCCATACAAATTAAAGGAAGACTGTGGCGGGGAAAGGAGGGGAAAAGAAAATATATATATATATACACACAGACATATATATGCGTATGTGTGAGTTCGTGAGTGTACACATACACACACACACACATATATATGTACACACACACACACATACATGCAATACAGGGGAAAAGGAGGGAAAAGGCCAGGGCTGGAGATGGCGAAAGCAGGAGGACTTCTGCAAACTGTGAGCATGGAAGGCTTTTCTTCTCTTTTCTCCCCACTCCAAAGCCCTCGTCTTCTTTAAGAAAACCACCACCGTCTGGGGTGCTTCTTTTGGGAGGCTGGGGTTGGGGGTTGGTGCCATTAACCAGAGAGAAAAGGGGAAATAAAGCTTGGTTGCGGTTGCATTAAGAGATTTTTTTTCCCCCTTCCTTCATCTCCTGGCCTCGGATAAGATAAGGTTTGGGGGATGCACGAAATAATCCAAGTGATTGATTAGACCTGGCATGGCTTGGTTGGGCTGGAGAAAGATCGGGGCGCGCTGGAAACCCCGCGTGAAGATGAAATGACTGTAGCTCCGTGCTGCTCCTCCAAACCCGGGAGCGGTCTCCATGCACTCCATGACGGGGGTGGGAGTGGTGAGGCAAGCCGCAAAAGTGGGGTAGAGCTGGTGGTTTTGCTTCTGCGGAAGCCTTTGAGTGTGGCCTGGACCTTAGATGGGGGTGCAGGGCGGTTTGCCGCTGCCACCCTCGGCACCATCTCTGAACTGCCCGCTTTTCCGGAGGAGCGGAAAAGTTGGAAGCCGAAAAGACAGGCGCCCGGAGCCGTGGTCTAGGTATCAGGTGATCCGGATCGCTAGTCCGTGCCCACTAAGAACAACCCTTCTCCCATCGGGGGTTCGGAGGAGTGTTCAGCCTGCGGGTCTGCCAGTCCCTAAGGTAGGGATGGGGGAGGGGTCTGAGGAATCCGTTCCAATAGGCACACCATCCCCACAGCGCTAGAAAAGGCAACCACCACCCGCTCCTTCCTCCCGCACCATCCCATCTAAAGGCTCTCTGCTGACCCGGGCCGATTTCTTCTGGTCTCTTCTCCCCCGCTTCCCACCTCCCAATTCCCGCGCAGCTCGGCTCCGTTCCCTCCCACTCCCCTAGGCGGTACTGAAAGCGAAGATCAGCCAAGAGTGCAGTCGGAGGCGGCAGAGACGGTGGCGGGTGAGCTAGGGACTGTGGGACGAAGCAGGGAGAGAGTGAACTTCAGCCCCGTCCCCTCCCCACTGCCGCGGCTGGGGCAACCGAACCCGCGCCTGAAGCGGCTTGGCTTGACCTGCGGAAGCGCGGGCCGGGATGGCGTGGGGAGAGGGAGGTAGGTGCCACTGGGCTGCAGATGACGAGTGGGTCGGGGGCTTGCTGTGGGACAAGAGGTTCAGGTTCCGGCCTGCGCCTTCCACTCCGCGGTGGCGCTGTCAGCCTGCGGTTTTCCAGGACTCCGATCTACCCCAGGGACGCTCTCATCCTTCAGGCGGTCTCCTGGACGCCCTTTCCTCCCCTTGCCCCCAGCCTGACCTGGCTCCTTCGCCCCTCGGAGAACCGGTAGGTTGGGGTCCCTCGGCGGGGGTCTAGTGAGCCTAGTCGCGTGTTTGCGCCCCCGGTATCTAGGCCGCGTGCCGCGCGCAAATCCGGGCCCAGGCGTACAGTTCTGGAGCCTAGTCGCCGCCAGACACAGGGCCCTTTGTACCCGGAGGAGCGGGAGCGGGGGCGTCAGGCCAACCCTTGCACCCCAGGGGCCTGCCTAGGACCACCCTGGGAACAAATGTCTCGCTCGGAAAACGAGGTGAACCCGGAGGATGTCCTCCGCACCATACCCCTCCCGTTCTTGAGAAGGCTTTTTCTTTTTTTCTTTTTTTTTCCCCGGTTTCCTTTTCTCTGGCTTCTTCCACACCTTACCGCAGGTGTGGGCCTCTTTTCATGTATGTGCGGCTGCTATCTCGGGGATGGAGGGGAAGGCGGTGTAGGAGGCAGCGTGGAAGGGTACTAGGAGGTGGCGGCGGAATTTTGGGCCTGGTGATGCGCCCGAGCTTGCAGCTAGCTGGGACACTGGGCCCCCCAGTCACGAATTCAGCCCAGGGTTTGGGCGAGACTGCCTGGAGCAAGGACGGAGGATCCAGATTTACCATTTGGACCCAAATTAAGAAATTTGGGGTGGGGGTTGGGTAGGGGTTTTGAAACTAAGCAGGTGACGTCCTTGCGAGCTGAATCCACAAGGTGGTAGTATGGCTTATATTATTTTTATTTTATTATTTTATTTTATTTTTCTGTTGTTCATTTTTTTGTGTGTGTGGGGAGTGGGGGATGTTTTTTTCTCTGTGTACTCCAATCTTATGCTTTTTGAAGGCATCCATTGCCCGTAGGGTTTACATAAGACCGCGTTGCATTATATTTTCTTAAAAGAGGGGTGGTGTGCATAAGCTTCCATTTCAGAATCAGTCGCTCCTGTGATGTGAGGGAGGCAAAAGCAAACAAAAGCAAAAATAAACAAAATAAGAAGTTTAGGGAGACTTCATTATCCCCACGAAGCCGGAATTGCCAGTTTGTGTGGTCGTTCTGCCGGCAACATAGAAGTGCGTGTTTCAGAAATCCTTGGATAGCTTCTTTCTTCTCCAACTAGAAATTAAATGGCCAGGGTGCAAACACCTGACTTTGATGAAAACAAAGTGGCAGAAACTACAAGAGATCTGATTGCTTTCAATGAACGCACTGAGACTTTTCCTAGAGGATGGCAGAGCTGGGAGAAATCAGATCTCAAAGAAATCTGCAGTTTTGTGAAGGCAGATTTGCAGAGTGGAGAATTATTTCATACCTTTAGTTGGCCCTGGAGAAGATGTTAGCAGTAATCCGTCAAATCCTTAGCATAGATTTTCCTGTGGAAATGAGCAAAATGTTAAGGGGTTGGGGGATGGCTATATAGGAATTTCATGGAGACCTCTGCAAGGATGTATTTTCTCAGATTAGAAATCCGGTATTTTATTACACAATGCAATGAATGCATTCTACACACACATGCATTCCATATTTCTGTATGTGTGTCTGTGTGTGTGTGTGTGTGTATATGTAGTCTTTTTAAAGAGTATCTTTGACATGTAAAAACAATCAGGGCCATTGTAGGAAGTGGAAAATTACTTCATCAGTTTTAAATCAGTGGATTAAAATCGGAGGCTTGATTTTGTGTGTGTGTGTGTGTGTGTGTAACACTAGAATGATAATTGCATTTTCATAATAATGTTTGTGCTTGGATACCATTTTAAAGTTGCTTTGATGTTTTCTTCTCTGGTGAAAGAATTTTTCTTTTCTTTGTGTTTTATTTAAATAAACTAATGCTTCATATACAGTAGGCCCTAAAACCAGTAACCTAGCTGATTTTTACTCAAACCTAAGAATATAACAGATACTTGGTAAGGGACTAGTGGCTGCATAAGGTAGATAATTATGTTATCTTGATGCTGTAAAATTTACAAGCAGACTTGAAGGAATTTGAAAGTTCACGGTTTTGGGCCTGGAATGTAGACTAATGGTAAGCATACAGATTTTTTTTTAATTTGTGAATTTGGCTTTTTCATTTTTGTGTGTGTAGTAATTTGTGGAAAGCTTATAGTCTCTCCACAAAGACAGGAGCTTTTGACTGACTCGCCACCAGAGAATTGCTTTCACAAGTGCAGGGGTCTCTTTAAAATCTCTTTGGAATACTGTGCTTTTATTTCTACACCACAAAAAAGGATCTCACAAAAGTAAACATTCAAGTGCATGACGGAATGACCTTTTTTAAACATTCTTTCATTTTAATTGGTACTCCACACTTCAAACCTTTCCTAAAACTTTGAATATTGCCAATAATGCAAGTTGCTCAGCGAATATTGTGAATATTGCATTCAAATGAAGTAGCAATATAAAAATATTTTAAGTCATTTAATGTCCTCCTTCTGAAGACAGGCGTATGTGGTTAAAATATACTTAAATTCCAAATATGGTGAGAGCTGGTCTTAGGATGTGAATGTCAAGTTTAAGCAACACAATTTTAGTTTGTAAACCAGAATGTATTCTTTCTATACTACTTTCTGATTTTTAACAATATGTATTCTATTCCTAAATGGGAAAAATATGTTCAGTTGAGTTCAAATCCATTGCTGTTTTCTGTTTTTGTCTTAGTACTACACTTTTTCAGAGGAGAGTCTTCATCTCTTACTTAATTATGTGAATGGATTTTCAGACAGACTGTGCCTTCTGTATAGCCACCTTTTATTTCTTAAACCCCTGAGCTACCAGTTTGAAATCAAAGATACAGCTTTTGCCCAGTCATTTAGAGAAAGTGAGAATGGAAATTGAAGCCCAGGCCATTGAGGCAATTAGGTCATCTGCTGTGCCCTTTGCTACCATTCAGTCAACGAATATTTTACAGTTTCATCATTTTAATCTAAACAACCTACATTTGGACTTTGAAAGGCTCCATTGTTTTTTGTTAAGTGAATGGCAGTGTAGGAAACCCTTCCTCATTTTTCTTGGGGCAGAGTGGCACACATGAATGAGAAAAAAAGAAGGCAATACCTCCTAGCAGTTTGTCATTCTGACATTCATAGGCTTTGAATAAATGTGTAGATGAAAAGGTCTTCTCTCTGCAGGTGATTACATGAAATAAAAAATAAGTAAATAAAAGTCTCATAAAAACACTACAGGAGTGGAAGGTTGATGGTGGAAAACAGCCTATCTACCTTGGGTTGAGATTTCAAACTTTAGACATTTTGTGTTGAGTTCACATGTCCCTGATGTATGCGGAACAGCTCCATATACCACATCTTCCCAAGGCATGCTCATCTTCCCAGAAATCGTACCTGAAGGAGAGCAGGCCTAACCCCAACAATATTTTTAAAAACTCTCTCTATATATGTAACTATATATATAGAGTAAAATCTGTATCTTACCATATATAATATATATAGTAATATATATTATAATAAGGTTTGTATTTATAAAGGAAAGAAGTTTAAATGACTCGCAGTTCAGCATGGCTGGAGAGGCCTCAAGAAGCTTACAATTATGGGAAACGGGAAGCAAACACATCCTTCACAGGATGGCAGGAAGGAGATGAATGAGAACCAAGTGATTCATGGAAAGCCCCTTATAAAACGATCAGATCTTGTGAGAACTTACTCACTATCATGAGCATGGCATGGAGGAAACTGCCCCTGTGATTCAATTATCTCCCACCATGTGCCTCCCATGACACATGGGGATTGTGGAGCCACAATTCAAGATGAGGTTTGGGTGGGGACACAGTCAATTCATATCATGAGGTTTTATTATTTAAGACAGGAAAAGAGTAATCCTCCATACTTTAGACGGGAGATGAAGTACAGTGAACATTTATAGTCCCATTGGTTGAAGAATACATTTCGACGAGAGAAATGTTAATTTCATTATATTGCTAATGAAATGATCTAGGCTTTCACTGCTCTCTGGAAATGTGGAGAAGTGGCCCAGGATTTTGTTTGGGTTGTTCTATTTAAAATGTACATTACATAAAGAAATCATGATTTGTCAAAGTAACAGAGTGGTATTTTTGGCTTACAATGGGACTTTCTTAGCTCCATCTGTTAATATCGGTGATCATTTTGGTTTTAAGAGGCCAGTATCTGATTGGATGATGAAAACCTGGATCTCAAAGCCATCACCCCAGACATGTGATTTTATTAACGTCTGTGGGCATCTCTCCTGGCTCCCACATCAACCCTTCATCCAGGCTCATTTTCTCTGTTTTTGTTTGGTTGTTTGTATGCTTTGGGTGGGGAAAGGGGACACATCTTTTGCTAAGGCCACCTTTTTCAGTCATGAAATGTAGCCTGTCAATAAGCTGAAAAGGAACTTGAGTTGTTTCAGGTTGCATTAGGTAATAAGTTTTTGGATCCTTTAAAAAAAAAAAAGGACTGAAGTTACTAAAAGTGTTATTGGCACTGATAAAAGAGCCATGGTGAATTGTGGTTTGTTTTCACAAGGTGTGGAAAAGGCCTCCTTTGTTCTTTGATGATGGCTGTAGTGAAGTTGCATGCGGTGCCATTTTCCATGTTTAGTATTTCAACAATACCAATATGTGGCTCTGGAGTATGGGACGGGCAAGTCGAAGAACTCAGTGAGGCATGCCATGTGACTCCAATGGTCAGTCAGAGCTGTTCAGCATGGAACTATGGTCCCAAAAGCATGGGGGATGGGGGCAGAAGAAACTCATTGCAACTGAGTGTCTTTAACTTGTTCCAGCCCTCACTACTCTCTGTGAATATAACTCTGTGAGTGGGTTAGGTGAGGAAACTCACAAAAGTAAATGCATGTTTTCACAAACAAATTTTATCATTGTTAACTGTTTTCCTAAGTGAGACAATATGCCCTCATGCCCTGAAGCTACACTGTAAGAATGGCAGTATGTATGAGCAGGTGTATACACATACATGTGCACATATGCCAACACACTAACTAGGAACTAGTCCTTGCAGAAAATGTTTTTTTCAGTCATTGTAACACACTAGATAAAAGCAAGTGTGTGTGTGTGTATATATATATACACACACATATATGTACATACATGTATAAACACATATATGTACATATAGATATATATCTGAAGGAAAAATATCATTTTTCATTAGTTACTTTCCTTTTTTTATTCCCATCATTCACCAAACCTATGTTATATTAAACAATCCATAACACCTGGCCTGGACAATAGAGTGAGACCCTAACTCCACAAAGAAACAAAAATTAAAAACAAAGTAGCTGGCACTAGGCAAGTAGCTGTGGTTCCAACTGAGGTGGGAGGATCACTTGAGCATAGGAGTTCATGGCTGCAGTGAGCTATAATTACACCACTGTACTCCAGCCTGAGAGACAGAGCAAGACCCTATCTCTAAAAAATATATATAAATAAAACATAAAAAATAAAAATAGAAAATTTACAATGAAAGGTGTAAAGTTACCTATGATGGGCCTGGGTGTAATCTTCATTTAGGAGTGAATATATTCATTAAAGTGAGACCTAAGTAGTATAAAGTATGTGTTTAGGGACAGGTGCCCATTTTCTCTAGGTCTCCTGGAAGATTTTTTTTCTAAATTGAGTTCTGATTCCAAAAAAGGTGTTATTGCCTATGCTTATGGTGAAACTATATGTGTGACAAAATGCTACTCTGTCTTGTCCATCAATATTGTGCAATGTGGTATTCTTTCATGGAGCAATTGACAACTTTTACAGTGATCAAACTGGGCACTCTTTACTAAGGCTAAACTCATAACCCTTTTATCTGACTTTGTAGAGGATTCTCACCTTTATTTCTCTCGGTACCCAAAGGCTGGCCTCAGAGACTGTTCCCATTGAAGCCTTACAGAAAGCTTGGTAGAGCATTGTAACAGCCCAGCTTCAGAAACCCAGCTTTGACTTTCAATAAATATGAAGGAGTTTGAAGTCACAAATGTTGAGAACCTCATTATAGTCTCTTTATGATCTTGAGTCCCTCTCTTCCTGAAGACTTCCTTTGAACTCAAATTTAATATGCACTACTTATTCACACTTGTACTTATGGAAAAGCATTGACAATCCCAGGTAATAACTAGAGAAGAAGTGAGTGAATGCTAGAGGGTTTCTCATTTAGGTTGTTCACTCACCACTGTGCACAGGCTCTTTAGAAATCTCCTTACACATGATGAGACTGTAAGCAGACTTATGTTTCTGAAGCATCAGTATACAGGGGTGCAGAAAGAAATGGGCTAGGTCACTTAGAGCTACGAGTATAACTAAGATGGACAAAAGAGTTTTATTTGCAGATTATATCTATAGAGCCTTCATCATCTATATCTGTATCTATATATAAAATAGGGTGCATATAAACATACACAGATCATAGATTATTCATTTCAGTTTCTACATACAATATATAATTTATATACAATTGCATTTATATGCATTTATATAATAGTATTTGTATACAACTTATATACTTGAATAAAACTATCATCAATAGCTGTTTAATATATATTTATTTCTAGATAGTTGTATTTATGTACATTTACATAATTGTATTTATATACAGTTTATATTACTGATGAAATCCTTTATCACTTGCAAACTTACTTATACAAAATACAATTTATCTAAACATAAAATGTATTATATAAATATAAGTTATATATTAATATATAGCATATACAATAAGTCATAAATATATAATAAAAATGTGTTTTGTATACTTATTATATATTGAGTATAACTCATTTAAATACAATTTTTATATTATATAATGTATTATGTATTGTGTAATAAATATAATTTATATATTGCTATTATATATACCTATTTTATAAGATATAATAAAATCCATCTAAATCTATAATAAAATATGTATATATGTTCTGTATATGTATTTTTCTTGCTTTCTATGTATTAAAAATACATGCAAACTATATATATAGATATGCATTTTCCAAAAGAAACTGTGTTATAGGTGGTGAGTGAACTTCTAGGCTGATTCACAGGAGCTATGGTTACTGTGGTTAGTGGTCCATGGAAACTACAACTTTACTTTCAAGTGGAGCATAAGAGCTATAAATGACTGTAATATGATGGCAAGCACATCATGGCACTCTGTGAATCCTGAGAAATCGACCTTTCGTGTGTTTTGTGAACCAGTCAGGAAAGCTCATTTGAGTGGGAGTATGTGTCAAGCCATGTGTCTCTCCCACCGAGATGGATAGACAACATCTGCTTATAGACTGAGAAACTATCTGAGGTTGTGTGGAAGTCATGACAAATTGGCAATGTCCTCAGTGTGTTCGGGGTGGGAGGTGGTGATGTCCCTGGATCTATGCTTAGCTTTTATCCCTCTGTGGGACCAATTCTGTTGGCAAAATCACTTCTGTGGTCTTGCTCCAGATGAAAAATCAACATGGAAGGCTTAGGGGTTTAGTGGTCTAATAATGGCAAGAAAGAAAATCAGTGACTAAGATCAATTTATCCTTTTGTGCAAAACAGCTTTTTTATTGGAGGAGCTAGCTCTTATATAGAGCAGGAGCTAGCTCTTATATAGAGCCACCTAGTATGTTCTTTCATTTGTCATTTTTATTGATCATCTACTATATGCCAGATACAGGCCAGAAAGCAAATTCTGAGCTGGTAATGGAGAGGCAAAATAGGCCATCCCTGTACTCTAAAAAATCCTGCCTATGTGTGGATGTTCACAAGAACGTTGTTAAGATTTTTAGTTCAGGTATGGATTACTTTCTTTCATTTTTGTGGTATACTTTACTTTTTTTTTTCTTTCATCCTCATCCCTCTCTCCTTCCCTTCCTTCCTTCTTCCCTTACTTCCCTCCCTCCTTCCTTCTTTTTCTCTATTTTCCTTCCTTTTTTTCTCTCCCTCCTTCCCTCCCTCCGTCCATCCTTCTTTCCTTCCTTCCTTTCTTCTTCCCTCTTTTCTTTATGCTATTTGGATGAGTGATAAAATCTCAAGGGTCCTTAAAATATTAAAGGGAAAATGAAGATAATTCTATTGAAGAACAGATCAAATAGGAAAGAGTAATGAAAAGAAAGCTTCCTGGAATGAGAAATTAGCATGTTCTTTACAATTTAATAGAATTTTTCATATACCATATTTGTATAGCTGGTTAGATTTTAAAACTTTGTCAAACCCTACATTTATAAAACCTTAGTTTTCATTTTAGTAAGTTATATGGATGAATGCACACATAAAGCAGACTACCTTGATTCAACAAAAACATTCAAATATTAGTGATCCTTTTTTTTTTAACATATGGTAGTGGAAACAGCTTCATTAATTTATGGCTATTTCCTACATACTTTTTAAAATCAATAAGCAACAGTCAGATATTTCAGCATTTTTAAGGCATGAACAGTACCTTGAATTGTAATATATTTTAGTCTAAAACATCTGGTAACATCACAGATAATTGCTTCAAACTCTACTGCCGCTCATATAATTTACTTTTTTCATCAATTTAAGGTCTTTTAGAGTCATGAAAGGACCTTTAAAATAGACAACATCACTCATACTATTGAGCTAGGATTGCTTAAAGATGGAGCATAGATTACATTGTCTCAGAGGAAAATATTTTATGAAGATTCTTTTTTTTGTGTGTGTGTGTTCTTGGATACATGTGCAGAATGTGCAGGTTTGTGATAGAGTTATACATGTGCCATGGTGGTTTGCTGAACCTATCAACCAGCCATCTAGGTTTTAAGCCCCACATGCATTATGTATTTGTCCTAGAGCTTTGCCTCTCCCTTTCTCCCACCCTGCACCAGGCAGTGTGTGAAATTCACCTCCCTGTGTCCATGTATTCCCATTGTTCAGATTGGACTTATAAGTGAGAACATGTGGTGCTGGTTTTCGGTTCTTCTGTTAGTTTGCTGAGAATGATGGTTTCCAGCTTCATCATGTTCATGGAAAGGACGTGAACTCATTCTTTTTCATGGCTGCTTAGTATTCCATGGTGTATTTGTACCACATTTTTTTCTATCCAGTCTATCACTGATGGTCATTTGGTTTGGTTCCAAGTCTTTGCTATTGTAAACAGTGCTGCAGTAACCATACATGTGTATGTGTCTTTATAGTAGAATGATTTATAATCCTTTAGGTATATACGCAGTAATGGGATGGCTGAGTCATATGGTATTTCTGGTTCTAGATCCCTGAGGAATCTCCACACACTCTTCTGCAATGGTTGAACTGATTCATAGCCAACAAACATGTGAAAAAAAGCTCATCATCACTGGTCATTAGAGAAATGCAAATGATTCTTTAAAAAGTATAAGAACTCCTGAATCAGGTATTTTATCTTGAAGAGGCTCCCTGGTCCAATATTTCTGGAAAACCTCATGTATCATTTGCCTCTCTTGAATTTTACCCTGAAGACAGACACATTATGGCCTTAAAGCCTCCTATACTAATGGATTTAGCAGGCATACCAAATAACTTAAGGTTGGTTCTTTGTAATGAATTTTAATCAAATTAACTACCTAACAGTATTCAGAATACTTCCGTTGACACAGAGCAGAAAGAAGTGCCAACAGGATATGAAGTATCTTTAAATTACCAAAATAATTTGGAGAAATGAACTTGTTGATTTTTTCTTTATTTTATTTACTTATTCAAAACTTTTTGAGTGCCAAGAAGTGGGATAAAAATACAACGAAATTGTTTATTTTTCCTATATTAACGATAGGCTAATATTATTTTGCACCTCTGGTCTTATGTTTGAGAACAAATAAGTTTTATCTGAATATTTTATCTCTCTCTCGTGTGTGTGTGTGTGTGTGTGTGTGTGTGTGTGTGTGTGTTTAATCTCTCATGTCCTGTCAAAAATTAAGAAAAAGAACAGTTTGATTCAGTCTTCACACATCTTTCTTAAACAGTTAAAGGCAAAATCATCAGAGCTACATGGCCCAAATATTAGCAGGTAGGTTCATGTTTGAATTCTCAGAGGGTGATTATGTAGTTCAATTTTAACTCCTTCAACAGACAGACTACTATCGTTGATGAGCAAGGAGACAAAAGTATTTGATAAACATTATATAGTTAATATTATCCTTGAGGGAGGGGAGAAGGCTGCCTGTCTTAGGTAATGCTTTCGATGGCAGGTTTGTCCTAGGCTTGAGGTAGCAGGCTTGCTCTATTGGCTGAAGAAGCCTTAACATGCATGCCAGTATTGCAGATTTACCCACATGCCAATTGTATGCTGTGGAAAGAAATGAATAATGTAGATCCCATTACAGAGAATGATGTGGAACAGATAGACTTAATGCATCAGAACCAGTGAGCAGTAGACAAGACATTTAGAAAATAACAACAGCAGTGAAAACAAATATAAACAAACCACAATCAAAACCATTACATTTGGGTTTCTGGTTGCCTGTTACCGCAGAGGGTTCTGGTTACAAGCTAAAATGTAACCCAGTAGGAAGGTCAAGACAAGGCCCTTCATGCTGTGTAAAACAGTAACAAACAGTAAGGATGACCCAGGGAGAAAGGGTAACAAGTTACATTGAAGTTAAATACTAGGGAGAAAGTGTAGCAGTTACATGGAAATTAAATACCAGTTACCTGTGCAGAGACTGAAAATACAAAGCAGACACAGGAATGGTAGTAGTAGAAGGCCAAGGGCAAGGGATTGGTGGGGGGAGGGGGGTTGGGGGGATGGGGCGGGAATCTGAATTTGATCTGAATTTGTTGCAGCTTGAAATTGCAGCTTGAAACTAGCCAGCCAACTCTAATGAGGGCATTGATATGGGAAAAACACTACCTCAGAAAAAAAAATCTGACAACCTAGGTAGAGATCAAATGGTACCATATTCTGAGGATGGAATAATAATTCACACATGGCTTCACATAAAATTTGTGTGACAATGGTTATTTACTATGATTCAGTCTGCCATGACAATTTTACCAGTAAAATAACTTTCTAGGATTTATTTGATATCAGTTGATAAGCCTACCTTAAATGAATAACCAGAATATGACAATTGAAAATTAATGTAAAATTACACAAATAGTTATGTGTCTAGATATTTCACAATCAAATGTATGTGGGCATTTAATCTAGTCAGATCCCAATAATAAAAAATTCTTTCTTTCTAGACCAACATTTATCTTGATATTATACTTACATATGTAAATTACAACCACATATTTGCATATGTAAATTACACAGCAATTTACACATAGATACATACATAGCTCACTTTTTGTTGGGGAACATATTTTCCTGAAGGTTTTTTTTTTTTTTTTTTTTTTTTTTTTTTTTTTTTGAGATGGAGTCTCGCTCTTTTACCGAGGCTGGAGTGCAGTGGTGCTATCTCGGCTCACTGCAAGCTCCGCCTCCCGGGTTCATGCCATTCTCCTGCCTCAGCCTCCTGAGTAGGTGGGACTACAGGCGCCCACCACCGCGCCCGGCTAATTTTTTGTATTTTTAGCAGAGACGGGGTTTCACCATGTTAGCCAGGATGGTCTCGATCTCCTGACCTTGTGATCCGCCTGCCTCGGCCTCCCAAAGTGCTGGGATTACAGGCGTGAGCCACCGCACCCAGCCGAAGGTTTTTAAAATAATAATTATTCTACCTGTAATGCCATAGCAGTATTGGTAAAAAGTTCAAATGTGGCTGGGTGGAGTGCCTCATTCCTGTAATTCTAGCATTTTGGAAGGCCAACACAGGAGGATTACTTGAGTCCAGCACTTTGAGAGCAGCCTGGAAAACCCTATATGTACAGAAAATAAAAAAAATAAAAAATAGAGTAAGCCAGGTGTGAGTGGTGCATGTCTGTATCCCTGCTACTCAGGAGGCTGAGGCATAAGGATCACTTGAGGAGTTTATCAGGAGTTTGAGGCTGCAGTAGGCTATGACCTCACCACTGCATTGCAACCTAGGCAACAGACTGACACCCTGTCTTTTAAAAAGAATTCAAATGCATCATTTATGTGGACAGATTTGACTGGTGTCATTCTGTTGCTGAATCATTCCAAGGTATGCATTTACCTTTTCTCTCTTGAAACAGCTTATGCAAAAACAAACAACTAAACAGAGAAGCAGTTTGCAAAACTATATTTAAAGGTAAACCATACTCCCTCACCCCAAACTCCACAAAAATAGTTTTATGTAGAGAAACCACAGATGGTGCAGCCCCCAAATCTGGAGCATCCTCAGGTACCTTGGGGTATTCTGGAGTGAAAGACTAAATCTCAGAGGCTTTTGGTCACACTTGGGTAGGCATCCTGATTGGCTAGTGAAGAAACAGCTGTCCATGCTGTGGTCAGTTTCAGCCTTTCCTGGAAGGGAATTTTCCAGCATTGGGTGTTCCTGAAGATGCTTATAGCAAGTTATGTTCAATGAAGCCAGCTGCATCCTGATTTATCTGTTATTCAATCTGTGCTGCATAATAAAAAAGGTCTGCTTTAAAAATGAAATCATGCACTTTGCTTTATTTTGCCCATTTGATATTTCTTCTAATGTTGTAAGCTTCTCATGAATTGGCATAAGCAGATATGTTACAAATTGATCCATCCAGGACATCCTTGCTAGTCTTAGCTCACCATAGCAAGTCAGAATGGAAGACAGTTGCTTCTCCTCCCTTACTCTCCCCATCCCACCTCACATCTGACATCCTTCCCCTCTGAGGAAAAATAATCCTCTGTTCAAATTTAAAAGCATGGCCTGGTACGATGGCTCATGTCTGTAATCTCAGCACTTTGAGAAGCCAAGGCGAGCAGATCACTGGAGGTCAGGTATTCAGTCAGTGATACACTCTCTATACTAAAAATATACAAATTAGCCAGGTGTGGTGTCATGCACCTGTAGTCCCATCTACTTGGGAGGCTGAGGCAGGAGACTTGCTTGCACCTGGGAGGTAGAGGTTACAGTGGGCTAATATCATGCCACTGGACTCCAGCCTAGGCAACAGAGTGAGTCTCTGAAAAAAAGAAAAAAATATAGAAAAATGTTCAAGTATTTACTGTCCACATCTTTCAGCTATTTAACACTTCACTGGGATTGTGAAGTGAAATGGAGTGCCATTATTACCTTGTTAGCCACTTTCAATTTGGAAAGGTAAAAATGTCCTTCAATGGCTATTGAACTGCCTGCACTGAACTTAAAGTACAGTTTGTTGGAATATTCGTGATGAAGTTGAAAAATAGAATTACAGATTATTAGGACTTGAATGTACTTGAGGAATCATTTGTATTCCCTCATGTACACAAGGAAATTGAGTCACAGAAAGTTTCTGGGATTTATCCCCATACTTTTAAACACTAAAATGTTCCCGAAATGAAATGAAATACTTCCAATTGTTAACATATCTGCTTATGTCAATTCATGACAAGCTTACAAAATTAGAAGAAACATCAAATGGGCAAAATAATGTGAAATGCATGATTTCATTTTCAAAACAGACTTTTTTATTATGCAGCAGAGATTGAATAAGAGATAAATCATTTTGATGAAAGGAACAATGAGAGAAAGCAAAGAAAGACATGTCCTGCATTAAAAGCTGCATTTGGTGGTAACTCATTTTGTTTTATGAGTTATGATGAATGCATCTTAGCTGTTTCTAACCTCCCTCCCATTCCCTATTTTTATTTGTCAGTTAAAGCACAGCATTTTTCCCTTTTTTTTTTTGAAGTGTTAATTAATTGCATTTGTTTAATGCATCTTGCTGTGTCTCAAGCATTGTTAACAAGGGATAATGCCTTTTTTCAGGGATGATTCCTCCCTTTCCTTACGGGGCTTTGTCTGTGATGGGAACTTTATGTTTTATTTATTTATTTTCTTTTTAAGAGACAGGGTCTAACCAGGTTGCACAGGCTGGTCTCAAACTCCTGGGCTCAAGGGATCCTTCTGACTGACCTCTTGAAACATTGGGATTACAGGCGTGAGCCACCGCACTTGGCTCTATCTTTCTGCAAAAACCTAGCAATTCTAATTCTCTCTCCATCTATGTCTAGACCAGGGAGATATAATCAAGAGAAAAGAAACACCTACCTTCATTAGATTAAGAGTCAAAAGAGCCTACAGGCAAAAAGACTCCAGGACCCTCTTGAGTGAGCCTGTGCATTGAAATCTTCAGCTTCATAGAGACACAGAAGTCCAAATAGGAAGTTGGATTTGCCCTATTTTCTTAGCCTCTTCTAGTCTGTGACCGTTTCTTAGTCTTTCCTTGTTTTTCATGACCTTAATCGTTTTTTGGTATTAATATTATGGAGAATGTCCACCACCTGGGGTCTGTCTGATGTTTTAGACAGGGATATGTGTTTTGGGGAGGAAATCTGCAGAGATGAATCAATCATTTATATCACTATGGGCACATGGATGTTTTGGATATGTTTTAGGTTTTAATTCAACACTACATTACTGTAACTTGCTCTACTTTATATTCTTTGTGGCCATGATGAGACACTAAAACATCTATTCACTTGAATAGCAAGTAAATGAGAGGACTCAATGGCAAATGACTGTTATGCTTTAACATATCCAGTTCTTTGTATATTTTTTGACATTTAGGTTATTTTAATGCTTTTGCTCCTTGGTCCTCTAAGGTATTTCCTTCTTTTTTTTTTTTTTTTTTTTTTTTGCTCCACACCCCTCCCTCCTCTAACTTGTTTTCAAATTCTTCCTTGTAAATTGTGCATTCCTCATTCTAGGGGCATTACTTATTTTCTTTTGCTTGCTTCAAAAAACATTCTGCCTTGGTCTGTACACATTTTCCCTCTTATATCCTTTCTGTAAGCATTTGTATTCAGTTGAAATCTTATGGAATACTTTACCACAGAAAATTTCTGGTGTATACCAAAAAAGGAAATGAAAATAGAATAATGGATCCCATTTGCCCATCATTTGCTTCAGCAATTATGAATGCATAGCATAATCTTTAGTATTTAACCTCATTTATGTTTCCATTCTTTTTATGGCATGATGCAATTTATTTAAAGATAGTTTGGTGAGAACCATTCACTCCCCTGGAAAGGAGGCTGAAGCCCAAAAGTCAAAGTGGTGTGGCTTGGCGGGTCCCATCCCCACTGAGTCCGGCAAGCCAAGATCCACTGGCTTGAAATCTCGCTGCCAGCACAGCAGTCTTAGGTCAACCTGGGACACTCCAGCTTGGTGTGTGTGTTGGGGCGGGGGGGGTGGGGGAGGGGGGCATCCACCATTGCCAAGGCTTGAGTTGGCAGTTTTACCCCCACAGTTGTAAAGAAAGCCGCCTGGCAGTTCAAACTGGTCAGAGCTCTCCACAGCTCATCAAGGCCACTGTGGCAAGACTGCCCCTCTAAATTCTTCCTCTCTGGTCAGGGCATCTCTTAAAAAAAGGCAGCAGCTCAGTCAGGCACATATAGTTAAAACCCCCATCTCCCTGGGACAGAGCACCTGGGGGAAAGGGCAGCTGTGGGTGCAGCTTCAGCAGACTTAAACGTCCCTCCCTGATGGCTCTGAAGAGAGCAAAGGATCTCCCAGCACAGTGTTCAAGCTCTGCTAAGGGTCAGACTGCCTCCTCAAATGGGTCTCTGAAACTTGTGTATCCTGACTGGGACACACCACCCAGCGGGGGCCAACGGACACCTCATACAGGAGAGCTCTTGCTGGCATCTGGCGGGTGCCCCTCTGGGACAAAACTTTTAGAGGAAGGAGCAGGCAGCAATCTTTGCTGCTCTGCAGCCTCCACTGGTGATACCAAGGCAAACAGGGTGTGGGATGAACCTGGAGCAATCTCCAGCAGAACTGCAGCAGAGGGGCCTGTTAGAATGAGAACTAACAAACAGAAAGGAATAGCACATCCACTCAGAGGCCCCATCTAAAGGTCATCAACATCAAAAAACAAAGGTAGATGAATCCACGAAGATGGAGAGAAACCAGTGTAAAAGGCTGAAAATTCCAAAAACCAGAATGCCTCTCCTCCTCCAAAGGATCACAACTCCTCACGAGCAAGGGAACAAAACTGGATGGAGAATGAGTTTGATGAATTGACAGAAGTGGGCTTCAGAAGGTGGGTAATAGCAAATTCCTCTGAGCTAAAGAAGCATGTTCTAACCCAATGCCAGGAAGCTAAGAACCTTGAAGAAAGGTTAGATGAATTTCTAACTAGAATAACCAGATTAGAGAAGAACATAAATGACCTGATGGAGCTGAAAAACACAACATGAGAACTTCATGAAGCTTACACAAATATCAATAGCTGAATTGATCAAGTGGAAGAAAGGATATCAGAGACTGCAGATCAACTCAATGAAATAAAGCAAGAAGATAAGATTAGAGAAAAAAGAATGAAAAGAAACGAACAAAGCCTCCAAGAAATGTGGGACTTTGTGAAAAGACCAAATTTAAGTTGAAGTGGTGTACCTGAAAGTGATGGGGAGAATGGAACCAAGTTGAAAAATACTCTTCAGGGTGTTATCAAGGAGAACTTCCCCAACCTAGCAAGGCAAGCCAACATTAAAATTCAGGATATACAGACAACACCACAAAGATACTTCTCCAGAAGAGCAACACCAAGATACATAATCATCAGATTCACAAAGGTTGAAATGAAGGAAAAAATGTTACGGGTAGCCAGAGAGAAAGGTCATGTTACCCACAAAGGGAAGCCTGTAAGGCTAATAGCAGATCTCTCTTCAGAAACCCTGCAAGCCAGAAGAGAGTGGGGGCCAGTATTCAACATTCTTAAAGAAAAGAATTTTCAACCCAGAATTTCATATCTAGCCAAACTAAGCTTCATAAGGGAAGGAGAAATACAATCCTTTACCGACAAGCAAATGCTGAGAGATTTTGTCACTATCAGGCCTGCGTTACTGGTGCTCCTGAAGGAATCAGTAAATATGGAAAGAACAACCGGTACCAGTCACTGCAAAAACATACCAAATTGTAAAGAACATTGACACTATGAAGAAACTGCATCAAATAATGTGCAAAATAACCAGCTAGCATCATAATAACAGGATCGAATTCATACATAACAATATTAACCTTAAATGTAAATGGGCTAAAAGCTCCAATCAAAAGGCACAAACTGGCAAATAGGCTAAAGCGTTAACACTCATTGGTGAGCTCTATTCAGGAGACTCATCTCATATGCAAAGACATACATAGGCACAAAGTAAAGGGATGGAGGAATATTTACCAAGCAAATGGAAAGCAAAATAAAAAAGCAGGGGTTGCAATCCTAGTCTCTGATAAAACTCACTTTAAATCAACAAAGATCTAGAGACTAGGGCATTACATAATGGTAAAGGGATCAATGCAAGAAGAAGAGCTAACTATCCTAAATACATATGCCCCCAGTACAGGAGCACACAGATTCATAAAACAAGTTCTTAGAGACCTACAAAGAGACTTAGAATGCCACACAGTAATAGTGGGAGACTTCAACACCCCACTGTCAATATTAGACTGAACAGTGAGACAGAAAATTAGCAAGGATACTCAGGACTTGAACTCCGCTCTGGATCAAGTTAGATCAAGTGGACCTAACAGACGTCTATAGAAGTCTACATCTCAAATCAACAGAATATACATTCCTCTCAGCACTTCATCTCAATTCTTCTAAAATTGACCACATAATTGGAAGTAAAGCACTCCTCAGCAAATGCAAATGAATGGAAGTCATAACAAACAGTCTCTCAGACTGCAGTGCAATCAAATTATAACTCAGGATTATAAATCATTCTACTATAAAGACACATGCACACATATATGTATTGCGGCACTATTCACAATAGCAAAGGCTTGGAACCAACCCATATGCCCATCAGTGATAGACTAGATAAAGAAAATGTGGCACATGTACACCATGGAATACTACACAGCCCTAAAAAGGATGAGTTCATGTCCTTTGCAGGGACTTGGGTGAAGCCGGAAGCCATCATTCTTAGCAAACTAACAAAGGGACAGAAAACCAAACACCACATGTTCCCACTCATAAGTGAAAGTTGAACAATGAGAACACATGGACACAGGAAGGGGAACATCACATACCAGGGCCTGTGGTGGGGGTGGGGGGCAAGGATACTATTAAGAGAAATACCTCATCTAGATGACTAGATGACGAGCTAATGGATGCAGCAAACCACTATGTCATGTATATACCTATGTAACAAACCTGCACATTCTGCATATGTACCCCAGAACGTAGAGTATACATAAAAAAGATCTTTCAGTACATTGCTGTAAAATATAGGAACCATTTTATTTTATTTAGTTGCAGAATCTTTTCCATGCCTAAAATTATCAACAATAATTCCTCTATGTCATCAACTATCAAATTATAAATGTCAAAATAATATTTTCATAGTTTGCTAACTCACACAAGGTCTATGCACTACAATCAGTTGATTTGTCTTTTACATTTCTTTTAACTGATATAGATTTCTTATCCTTTTATGCACATTCTTGTTGAAAAAAACTGCTCTTTTTACTCTACATGAAAGTGAGTTTTAGAATCGGAAAATTTAGCTGTCAAGTTATTTTAGAAGGAACGTGAGTATTTTCCATAATGCACAGTCTTAGGTTACCAACTCCTTAGGAGCAAGTGCTGTGTGACTTGGTAGTGATCTACCCAGAAGGAATGCTGCTGGGTAAATTTGGCCAGCTTGTGTGACAGCTCTTTGGACTCACTATATCTCAGTTTCATCTGCTTTTAACAGTGTTTTCTTTTGAAGATAGTTCCTGACTCTGTCACCCATGCTGGAGTGCAGTGATGCAATCATAGCTCAATGCAGCCTTGAACTTCTGGGCTCTAGAAGTCTTCCCACATCAGCCTCATATTATCTAGTACCTGGCAGAGATACAGATCTGATGAGAAACAAAGATAAAGGGGTGTCAGAAGGTAGCTTTTGCTGCATCATCACACATGCACACATGCACACACACCTGCATGCATACACACATGTGTACGCACACACAAATAATCAACTGCAATTTTTTCCTCTTTACCAACCCACAGTTAGCTAAAATTATCATTAGGGTATTTCTAGGTTATATGTGCACACACAACCTACTTAAGTTCTGAGCTCAATATTCTGTTTTATTCTTTCCTGTTCAGAAGCCAGCATCCATAGCTCTGGGTCTCATTATTTGCTTTTTGTTGTCCAGTTGTGCTCTACTGATTTAAAAGTTATCTTTACATTTTCAGTTTCCCAGTCAATTCAAGCCAAAGCATATTTATTGGGCATCTACCATGTGCTATGGACTGTGAGGGACTTAAAGATTAATAACAACAACCATAAAAACTCATTGATATGCTGGGCATTATTTCTCTCCCCATGGCCTCCAAATGCTTGGCCCATAATTCAAAACACTACAGCAACTTGAAGGCAGCAGATTGTTTCTCATTTCAGGGATCCACAGGTATATGGCTTCTCAAACAAAGGTCTGGTAATTCCAGGCTGCATGCAGCTATTCTTCCTTTAAAGACTGAGAAACCATGCATACAACATCTTTTCTTCCTTCTTCGTTTATACATTTGATAATTATATACTGACATCTTACTTTGAGAAAGTCGTCATACCAGATACTGTCAGTCATAGAAACAGAGTTAAGATTCAACCTCTGATCCCAAGGAAGGCAGACTCTTAGTAAGGAAGTCAAAACAATAAATGAAAATCCCCATACTGCAAGGCATGCACATCATACATTCCATAAGTGGGTAAAAACATGCCCTGGCAGCACAGAATCTTGCTTTCCATTTGTGTCATTGAGGACAGTGCATTAGTTGTCTATTGCTGCATAAAAAATTCCTCTAAACTTTAGGTTAAAACTGCAAACATTTTTTTTTTCCTCGTTCAATTTTCTTTTTTTTTTATTATACTTTAAGTTTTAGGGTACATTTGCACATTGTGCAGGTTAGTTACATATGTATACATGTGCCATGCTGGTGCACTGCACCCACTAACTCCTCATCTAGCATTAGGTATATCTCCTGATGCTATCCGTCCCCCTTCCCCCCACCCCCACAACAGTCCCCAGAGTGTGATATTCCCCTTCCTGTGTCCATGTGATCTCATTGTTCAATTCCCACTTATGAGTGAGAATATGCGGTGTTTGGTTTTTTGTTCTTGCGATAGTTTACTGAGAATGATGATTTCCAATTTCATCCATGTTGCTACAAAGGACATGAACTCATCATTTTTTATGGCTGCATAGTATTCCATGGTGTATATGTGCCACAGTTTCTTAATCCAGTCTATCATTGTTGGACATTTGGGTTGGTTCCAAGTCTTTGCTATTGTGAATAATGCCGCAATAAACATACCTGTGCATGTGTCTTTATAGCAGCATGATTTATAGTCCTTTGGGTATATACCCAGTAATGAGATGGCTGGGTCAAATGGTATTTCCAGTTCTAGATCCCTGAGGAATTGCCACACTGACTTCCACAATGGTTGAACTAGTTTACAGTCCCACCAACAGTGTAAAAGTGTTCCTATTTCTCCACATCCTCTCCAGCACCTGTTGTTTCCTGACGTTTTAATGATCGCCATTCTAACTGGTGTGAGATGGTATCTCATTGTGGTTTTGATTTGCATTTCTCTGATGGCCAGTGATGATGAGCATTTTTTCATGTGTTTTTTGGCTGCATAAATGTCTTCTTTTGAGAAGTGTCTGTTCATGTCCTTCGCCCACTGTTTGATGGGGTTGTTTGTTTTTTTCTTGCCAATTTGTTTGAGTTCATTGTAGATTCTGGATATTAGCCCTTTGTCAGATGAGTAGGTTGCAAAAATTTTCTCCCATTTTGTAGGTTGCCTGTTCACTCTGATGGTAGTTTCTTTTGCTGTGCAGAAGCTCTTTAGTTTAATTAGATCCCATTTGTCAATTTTGTCTTTTGTTTCCATTGGTTTTGGTGTTTTAGACATGAAGTCCTTGCCCATGCCTATGTCCTGAATGGTAACGCTTAGGTTTTCTTCTAGGGTTTTTATGGTTTTAGGTCTAAAGTTTAAGTCTTTAATCCATCTTGAATTGATTTTTGTATAAGGTGTAAGAAAGGGATTCAGTTTCAGCTTTCTACATATGGCTAGCCGGTTTTCCCAGCACCATTTATTAAATAGGGAATCCTTTCCCCATTGCTTGTTTTTCTCAGTTTTGTCAAAGATCAGATAGTTGTAGATATGCGGCATTATTTCTGAGGGCTCTGTTCTGTTCCATTGATCTATATCTCTGTTTTGGTACCAGTACCATGCTGTTTTGGTTACTGTAGCCTTATAGTATAGTTTGAAGTCAGGTAGTGTGATGCCTCCAGCTTTGTTCTTTTGGCTTAGGATTGACTTGGTGATGTGGGCTCTTTTTTGGTTCCATATGAACTTTAAAGTAGTTTTTTTCCAATTCTGTGAAGAAAGTCATTGGTAGCTTGATGGGGATGGCATTGAATCTGTAAATTATCTTGGGCAGTATGGCCATTCTCACTATATTGTTTCTTCCTACCCATGAGCATGGAATGTTCATCCATTTGTTTGTATCCTCTTTTATTTCCTTGAGCAGTGGTTTGTAGTCCTCCTTGAAGAAGTCCTTCACATCCCTTGTAAGTTGGATTCCTAGGTATTTTATTCTCTTTGAAGCAATTGTGAATGGGAGTTCACTCATGATTTGGCTCTCTGTCTGTTGTTGATGTATAAGAAAGCTTGTGATTTTTGTACATTGATTTTGTATCCTGAGACTTTGCTGAAGTTGCTTAAGGAGATTTTGGGCTGAGACAATGGGGTTTTGTAGATATACAATCATGTTATCTGCAAACAGGGACAATTTGACTTCCTCTTTTCCTAATTGAATACCTTTTATTTCCTTCTCCTGCCTAATTGCCCTGGCCAGGACTTCCAACACTATGTTCAGTAGGAGTGATGAGAGAGGGCATCCCTGTCTTGTGCCAGTTTCCAAAGGGAATGCTTCCAGTTTTTGCCCATTCAGTATGATATTGGCTGTGGGTTTGTCATAGATATCTCTTATTATTTTGAGATAGGTCCCATCAATATCTAATTTATTGAGAGTTTTTAGCATGAAGGGTTGTTGAATTTTGTCAAAGGCTTTTTCTGCATCTATTGAGATAATCGTGCAGTTTTTGTCTTTGGCTTTAAAACTGCAAACATTTATTATCTCATACATTTCTGTACTTCAGGGATTCGGGAGCAATGTAGCTGGCCAGTTCTAGTTCAGGATCTCTCATCATGTTGTAATGAAATCGTAGACAGGGCTTGCAGTTTTATGATGATGTGAGAGAATCTCACTTATGTGTGCTGGGCAGGAGGCTTCAGTTCTTGGCCACATTGGCTTCTCCCTAGGGCTATACATGAGACCTTAACAGCTGGCTTTTCTGAAAGTGAGGAGAGAAAGAAGGAGGCTAAAAGGGAGTCTAATATGAAAGCCACACACTCTTAGAACTTGATCTTGGAGATGACACCTTGTTGCTTTTGCACTAGATTTGGAGGTGAAACCTTGTAACCCCAGAAGGTGTTAATTGTAGGTGTCAATTGGCCATCTTGGAAGCTAGACTATCACAGAAGCTCTTCCAAAGGAGGTAGCTTAGGAGCTGCATAGAATTTTGTCATAAGGACAAAGGAGAAACTGTGAACAAACACATAGGTACAGCAAGTGTTGAGGATGGGCTGTGTTGTGTTCAGTGTTATCTTAAGGGTTGAGCTTCTGTGATGAAATTGAAATCAGATCATTTCAGATGGTGCAACTTGCTGGTAAGCCATGGATGTTATTCTGTAGGCAATGGATGAATCATAGCAGGACTTTGCAGAATTATTAAAGAATATCAGTTTCATGATAGTAGAGGTTGGGATAGAATAGAGAAGATTAGTAGTGCGAGTTGAGATCTACTGATAGATTCAACTGGGTTAGAGATTGAGGAAATAGGGAAGGAATGAGGCTCTGCAGAGGCATTGGAAGGATGATACTGATAGAAATTTGCAAACCGTTAGAGGCCAAGACAAGAAATAACCATCCAAAGTTGCAGTTATAGGTAAAACTGTCCAATTAAGAAAAGAGAAAGAGTTCAGAGTTGGGTGAAGGTCAAGATTATTAGATGCTTTGGAGATCCTTGGGACTGATAGATATGTTATTTATTATTTTCTTGGTGATTATAAGGTAATTAGTAGAAATTTAGAGATTATTGTTTTTCCATATTTTCTTGTTTGGAGGCATTTTTTTAAACCTGAAATTGGCATTTCTTTTTTTTACCTGAAACATATCCATTATCCAGACAGTTTCAGTGAGGCACAGTGGCCGAAGTAGGAGGATGACTTGAGTTCAGGAGTTGGAGACCAGCCTGGGCAACATGGCAAAATGCATCTCTACAAAAAATATAAAAATTAGCCAGGCATGACGGTGTACACCTGTAGTTCCAGCTGTGTGGTAGGCTGAGATTGGAGGATCAGTTGAGCCTGGAATGCAGAGGCTGCAGTGATCCCAGATCACGCTATTACACTCCAGCTTGGGTGACAGAGTAAGACCCTGTGTCAAAACAGAATAAAACAAACAAAAACAAAACAAAGCACAAAACACAAAAACAAAAACAATAAAACTTTCTTAACCATTCTAACCTAATTATAATTCTAAGACCTATCTGTGTCCTGACCTCAAGAGCAGGTACAATTATTGAAAAACATTTCTTTAATTATTCCCAGTTCTCTTACACCTTTTTTTCTCACAATAGGCAGCATCCCCTCAGTTGTCCAGCTGACCACTGGAAGGGCTGATACCTCAGGAAACACATACCCTGCTAGGAGATTCTCCATAGGCCCTGACTTGTTTATTGCCCTGCTTTAGGTAGCTTTCTCCTTCCTCACATTCTGTTCTCCTAATTTTCTTCCACTGCCTAATAATTGAACTGTCTTTTCTGACTGTCTGTTCCTCCTGCCTTTGCAGTTATTGTAACTCCATAAATGCCACCCTTGAGTCACTTCTCTTCCTTCCTTCCTACTATCTCTCTTACTGGCCTATGTAGCCTTGCATCTACTCATGGTTTGATGATAATTTCCTTTGGAGAGACCCCAGGGGCCTATGCGTTCTGCCCTCACTTCCCCTCCAAGTTTCTTCCTGCCCTTATAGCTCCCCTTTGAACAACATTGCCTATATGTTCTGCCCAAAACTCAATTCAGTGTTCCCAAAATTTTCTCATCATCTTCCCAAGCTTACCCTGCTCCCTGCTCATAGCATCTCCTCTCAGTCCCTTATCTTGGGTTTGAATTCCCTCTCTTTCCCATCCCCAATGTAAATCACTTTCAGAAATAACAGGTACTTCCATTTCTTCTTCTGTGATACATCTCTAATTTCCTTGGTCATATGCTCCCTTTTTCTGTTACTATTTTAATCATATCCTGTCTATGACTTGTACACTCTCTAATCTATTTTTAAAGCTATTCTTTCTTCATCTTCCTATATAATTGATTGTGTAAGACTATCTCATTCAAAATTCATCAACAAGTGTTCACTGTGCTACACGACTTGCCCCATCTCCATCGTCACAGCGACAGTCATCATTTCTTTCCTCTGGATGGTATACTTCATCTTCCATCCAACCTGAGTTTCCCTAGGAATCACTGCATTTCACCGTTGGTTTCTTGCTTTTTCTCATTCTTTTCAGGCTCTCTTCAACTTGGAGTACTGCTACTATTCCATCTCCCCACAACTTATTCATTACTGAGGGCTAAAATGCTGTTTCTTGCACTTCTCTCCCAGTTTCCTCATTCTGCAGAACTAATTTACTGATTCCTCTCTCATCAGGGACAGTTCCTTTCCAAAATCCTACAACGTGGGTCCATGAAATCAGCTAGAGAAAAAGAGGGACAGGATGGAGCGCTAGGATTATCATGGCCACTGACATACTGGCCTCTGGGGGTAGGAAGACTAATACTCCCTAGGAAGGAAGGAAAAGAGTCTTGGAGAGGACTGTTTTATCTCAGTATTTCCCAGAAGCTCCAACAGTGGAGACTTCCCTGGGACCTTCACCCCATCTGCTCCTAATGAGCTTCCTGCCTGTGGGGCTCCACTCAGAACGTTACGTCCGGTGATGCATAGGACACCATTTGCAGAAATGTGTGCATGCGTCCTGGCACGTGCGTGCTTCCTGGCGTGTGCGTGCTTCCTGGCATGTAAGTGCATGTGCACATGTGGCATTTACTGAGCATGCATGCATTGATGTGAGAATGTATTTTCTTCCTTTCCACGATGAACTGCCACAGAATGGTTAAAGTTTTTCAGGGCTGAAAAGGTTGTTTTAGCTTGAATATGCACAAATATATTTTTATTGCAGCAACTATTTAAAATAGCTCTGAAAGCCATTATTTTCCCCATTCCTTCTTCCCCCAAAATTTGACTCTTTATCCAATTTTCCATTCTGTGTCTTTTAATTGGGGGCATTTAGCCTGTTTACATTTAAGGTTAATATTGTTATGTGTGATTTGATCCTGTCATTATTATGTTAGCTGGTTATTTTGCACATTAGTTGATACAGTTTCTTCATAGCATCCGTGGTCTTTACCATTTGGTATGTTTTGGCAGTGGCTGGTACCGGTTGTTCCTTCCATATTTAGTCTTTCCTTCAGGAGCTCCTGTAAGGCAGGCCTGGTGTTGACAAAATCCCTCAGCCTTTGCTTGTCCATAAAGGATTTTATTTCTCCTTTGCATATGAAGCTTAGCTTTGCTGGATATGAAATTCTGGGTTGAAAATTCTTTTCTCTAAAAATGTTGAATATTGGCCTCCACTCTCTTTTTGATTGTAGGGTTTCTGCAGAAAGATCCACTGTTAGTCTGATGGGCTTCTCTTTATGGGTAACCCGAGCTTTCTTTCTGCCTGCCCTTAACATCTTTCCTTCATTTCAACCTTTGTGAATGACAATTATGTATCTTGTATCTTGGGGTTGCTTTTCTCGAGGACTATCTTTGTGGTGTTCTTTATATTTCCTGAATGTGAATGTTGACCTGTTTTGCTAGGATGGGGGAGTTCTCCTGGATAATATCCTGAAGAGTGTTTTCCAACTTGGTTCCATTCTTCCTATAACTTTCAGTTATACCAGTCAAACACAGGTTTGCTGTTTTTACATAGTCCTGTCTCACGTGCAGAAATACACATACAGTCAAAATAAAGGGATGGAGGACTGTTTAGCAAGCAAATGGAAAGAAAAGAAAGGAGGGCTTTCAATCCTAGTCTCTGATAAAACAGACTTTAACCAACAAAGATCAAAGAAGACAAAGAAGGGCATTACATAATGGTAAAGGGATCAATGCAACAAGAATATCTAACTGTCTTAAATATATATGCACCCAACATGGGAGCATCTAGATTCATAAAGCAAGTTCTTACACCTACAAAGAGACCTAGACTCCCACACAATAATAGTGGGAGATTTTAACATCCCACCGTCAATATTAGACAGATCAATGAGACAGAAAACAAGGATATCAGGACTTGAACTCAACTCCGGATGAAGTAGACATAATAGACCTCTACAGAACTTTCCACCCTAAATCAACAAAATGTACGTTCTTCTCAGCACCACATCACACTTATTCTAAAATGGACCATATAATTGGAAGTAAAAAACTCGTCAGAAAATACAAAAGAATGTAAATCATAACAAACAGCCCGTCAGACACACGTGTGATCAAATTAGACTCAAGATTAAGAAACTTACTCAAAACTGCACAACTACATGGAAACTGAACAACCTGCTCCTGATTGACTACTGGGTAAATAATGAAATGAAGTCAGAAATAAAGATGTTCTTTGAAATCACTGAGAACAAACACACAACATATTAGATCTCTGGGACCCAGCCAAAGCAGTGTTTAGGTGGAAATTTATAACACTAAATGCCCACAGGAGAAAGTGGGAGAAGATCTAAAATTGACACACTAACATCACAGTTGAAAGAACTGGAAAAACAAGAGCAAACAAATTGCAAAGCTAGCAGTAAACAAGAAACAACTAAGATTGTAGCAGAGCAGAAGGAAAGAGATACAGAAAAACCCTTCAAAAAATCAGTGAATCCAGGAGCTGGTTTTCTGAAGATTAATAAAATAGCTGGACCACTAGCAAGACTACTAAAGAAGAAATGCAGAAGAATAAAATAGACACAATAAAAAATGATACATGGCATATCACCATTGATCCCACAGAAACACAGGTACCATCAGAGAATACTATAAACACCTCTATGGAAATAAACAAGGAAATCTAGAAGAAATGGATAAATTCCTGGACACATACATCTTCCCAGGACTAAACCAGAAAGAAGTCAAATCTCTGAATAGACCAATAACAAGTTCTGAATTTGATGCTGTAATTAATAGCCTATCAACTAAAAAAAGCACAGGACCAGAAGGATTCACAGCTTAATTCCACCAGAGGTACAAAGAATAGCTGGTACCATTCCTTTTGAAACTATTCAAAACAACAGAAAAAGAGGGAACCCTCCCTAACTCATTTTATGAGGCTGGCATCATCCTGATACCACAACCTGGCAGAGACACAACAGAAAAATAAAATTTCAGACAAATATACCTGATGAACATTGGTGTGAAATTTTTCAATAAAATACTGGCAAAGAGAATCCAGCAGCACATCAAAAAGTTTATATATCACAATTGAGTCGACTTCATCAATGGGATGGAAGTCTGAATCAATATATGAAAATCAATAAATGCTGTCCATCACATAAACAGAACCAATGACAAAACCACACATGATTATCTCAATGCAGAAAAGGCCTTTGAAAAAAATTCAACACTCCTTCAAGCTAAAAATCCTCAATAAATTAGGTATTAATGGAACATATCTCTAATAAGAGCTATTTATGACAAAGCCATAGTCAATATCATACCGAGTGGGCAAAAGCTGGAAGCATTCCCTTTGAAAACTGGCACAAGACAAGGATGCCCTCTGTCACCACTCCTATTCGACATAGTATTGGAAGTTCTGGCCAGGGCAATCAGGCAAGAGAAAGAAATAGAGTATATTGAAGTAGGAAGAGAGGAAGTCAAATTGTCTCTGTTTGCAGATGACATGAATGTATATTTAGTAAGCTCCATTGTCTCAGCCCCAAAACTCCCTTAAGCTGATAAGCAACTTTAGCAAAGTCTCAGGATTCAAAATCAAGCTAGAAAAATCACATGCATTCCTATACCCCAGTAATAGACAAACAGAGAGCCATATCATGAGTGAACTTCCATTCACAATTGCTACAAAGAGAATAAAATGCCTAGGAATACAACTTAAAAGGGATGTGAAGGACTTCTCGAAGGAGAGCTACAAACCACTGTTCAAGGAAATAAGAGAGGACACAAACAAATGGAAGAACATTCCATGCTCATGGATTTGAAGAATCAATATTGTGAAAATGGCAATAATGCCCCAAGTAATTTATAGAATCAATGCTATCCCCATCAAGCTACCATGACTTTCTTCACAGAATTAGAAAAAACCACCTTAAATTTCATATGGAACCAAAAAAGAGCTTCTATAGCCAAGACCATCCTAAGCAAAAAGAACAAAGTTGGAGGCATCAAGCTACCTGACTTCAAACTATGCTACAAGGCCCCAGTAACCAAAGCATGGTACTGGTACCAAAACAGTGTGTGTGTGTGTGTGTGTGTGTGTTTGTGTGTGTGTAAAATATATACATTTTCAATATGTAAATATATAAATACATAAATATATTATATTAATGTGTAAATATATATTCATATATAAAAATATATAAATATATAAATTTGTAGATATATAAATTCTGACATTTAGGTTTCCTTCTTCTTAGGAATTCCACCAAAATTACACGAGTAACACTATACTAAATTTTTACCTACTATCATTAAAAAATAATGACTTACTCAAAGCTCTGACACTCATTAGAGCAGGTTGATATGGTAGAAAATTCTAGCCCTATGCAACTGGAGTGATCTTGATGCTAAGACAATATGACCCAAAACCTTGTCCTTTCCTTTTGGCTATATGAATATTTTCTAACTTTTGTGGACAAAATATGTCTCATTTTCCTCATGATGGTGTTTCAAAATGAATTGATGGGTGTTTTTCAGTTATTAGTGGATAGGAGCTCTTTTAGCTCAGCCCTTCAAAAACTTGTGTTTGATGTTGTAATTTTGTAAATTATCTCAATGTATGCCTATATGCATACACACATAATCCCCTACCTAAAAGATCAACCTTTGCTTAGAATTTCTTCCTTTTTATTTTTTTCCTTTTTTTTTTTTTTTTTTTTTTTTGAGACACGGTCTTGTTCTGTTGCTCAGGTTGGAGTGTAGGAGTACAATCATAGCTCACTGCAGCTTTTGAGCTCCTGGGCTCAGGAGATCTTCCCACCTCACACTTCAGCCTCCCCTGAGACTACAGGCATGTACCACCACACCCAGTTGATTTAAAATCTATTTTTTTGTACAGATGCAGTTCCTATGTTATTCAGGCTGGTCTCGAACTTCTGGCCTCTAGTAGTCCTCCTGCTTCAACCTCCTCAGACTACAGGCATGAACCATCATTCCTGGCCCCTTACTATTTCTATATTTTACTTTTAGTATAAGTCTGTGAAAGAAGTATATTTCTCATAGTTTGTTGAACTGCACACCTGATGATGTTGAAGGATCTGCACGATGGTTATGATGGTTGCTGTCATTGCACTACAGTGCTTTTTAAAAAAATGAAAATATTCATTTCTCACTAGAATAGTCATACAGGCATTTATTTGTTGCTTTAGAATTTGGAAACTTCTTTTTATATTCATAGTTGTATTTCATTCTGCCAGCAGATTAGGCAGATTCATCCTCTCCCACTTTCCAGTGGTAGAAACAGGTGTCCTGAGGCAGTGAAGTAGTTGTTGGAAAATCACTGTGGTTTGCTTTCCAGGGATTTTCTTGTCCTCTGAGTGCAAAAGTATCATAATACATGGCACATTCCCACAGGAAGTTTAGAGTGTGAAAAGTCAATGTATTAATATACATATGGGATCCACTTCCACTCAAAGCAAAACACATTGAGTCAAGTATCAGAGCTCAGTGGGTGTACATGATGGCATTTAATTTTCCTAAATTACTTCATATAATTAATATACAATAAGCCTTTGTTATGATGCTACACATCATTTTTGGAGTCACAAGCTTTCAACCTTCATCTAACTAAAAGATGGATATCTTCATTTTATATTAGGTGGTCTGGAAGCCATAGTAGTGTTAGAGAGCACATAGGGAATGTTTTAGTCCATTCGGATTGCTGTAAGGAAATGCAATAGACTGTGTGGCTTATAAATAACAGACATTTATTGCTGAGTTCTGGAGGCTGGGAGTTCAAGGTCAAGGTGTGGCAGATTCAGTGTCTGGTGAGGACACACATCTTTGTTTGTAGATAGTGCCTTTTCCTTATATCCTCATGTGGTGGAAGGGATAAGGGAGTTCTCTGAGTTCCCTTTTATAAGGGCACCAGTCCCATTCATAAGGCTCCAACCTCATGACTTCATCACCTCCCAAGGGCCTCACCTCCTGATACCATCATCTTGGGGGTCATGATTTCAACATAGGAATTTGGAGTGACACAACCATTCAGATCATAGCAGAGAGAGTGAGATGGGACTTGCCGAACTCCATAAAGCCATATGAATATTTTCAGTTCCAGTCCTATTTCCATTTTTTATTGTTGAGTTATGAACTTGATTGATGCCTCCTGGTATTTTTCAAAATGTTCTAGAGCTCTCATGATCAATATTAAACCTTTCCCATTCAAAGGACATGATTATTTGTGTGAGTAATGTGTTGCTATTTGACAAAGGAGTACAACTATAAATAAATCTTGACTATCTTGATGTAGGAAATAAATACACCTGTCAAGATATACTATAATGCTTTTGTAGTCAAAACAATGATGGAGCTAGCATTGTGACTCATGCTTGTAATCCCAGCACTTTGGGAGGCCGAGGGAGGTGGATGACTTGAGGTCAGGAGTTCGAGACTAGCCTGTCCTACATGGTTAAACCGCATCTCTACTAAAAATACAAAAATCAGCCAGGCATGGTGGTGCATGCCTGTAATCCCAGATACTCTGGAGGCTGAGTAAGGAGAATCACTTCACCCCAGGATGCGGGGGTTACAGTGAGCCAAGATGGTGTCACTGCACTCTAGCTAGGCACCAGAGTGAGACTCGATCTCAAAAACAAAACAAACAAACAAAAAATGGTGGATAGAATAGGATATTATTTAAATGAAAACTGTAAGGGGAGTTGTATGCTCTCAAATGTCATTATGCACAGTCTAATATGTCCCTTTCACTCTGCCACTCTACCTGCTAATTTGCTTCCTTAATTCAGACTTACCTATTAGGTTATTAGTTATAATATAGGTTGACAATTATGCAGCTTTTCTTCTTTACCAAGACCTGTTCCAAGTGCTTTTTATATTAACTCATTGGTGTCAACCACTCTACCCCATAGTAACCATTAGTATTAGTTTCCTATCTGTGCTGTGGTAACAAGTTACTACAGACCTAGTGGCTTCATACACTTCTACCACTCAGAAGTCCAAAATGAGACTTAGGAGGCTAAAATCAAGGTATCATCAGGACTTCATTATTTTTGGAAGCTCTACGAGAGGATACATCTCCCTACCTTTTCAAGATTCTGGAAACTTCCTACTTCCCTTGGCTCATAGGCTCCTTTCTCCACCTTCAATGCCAGTAGACTGAGTCCTTGTTCTGTCATCTTTTTGTTTGTCCCTCTTTTTCCCTTTTCTATGGGCACAGTGGATAACCTGGAATGATCTCCCAATTTCAAGGTCTGCTGACTGGGAACCTTAATTCCACCTGCCTCTTTCATTCAAATCCCTTTTCCATGTAAGACCACACAACCACGCATATTAACACATGGGCATCTCAGGGGGACCATTATTATGCAGACCACACAGTTGTTATCTTCATTTTATAGCCAAGAAAGACAAACAGTTAGAGTTAAATCACTTACTCAGATTGTTGGTCTGCTAAATGGTAGAGCTAGTTAAAATTAGGAGCATACACAGGGAAGCTAGGCAGTGTTGTGATCAAGGCCCTTGGCCCCCTAAAGTTTCAACGAAAAATCATGGAGATGATCAGTGACTATTACTGTCCACTCAACCGGGTTGCACAGAGGGAGAGAGAGACCAGGAGTCTGGCTGGCTGATGATAATGTCTTACCCTATTGCTAGCAGTGTTGCTTCCTGGGTTCTCTGCACTGTGGCTTTCAAAAGAGCAGAGCAGCTTTGGTGACCCCACTTGTTGTGCCATAACTGTAGAGGCCAAGGCTTTTTACCTCCTAAAGTTTTACTGAAAAATTACTGACTAGGCAGACCAATTTACAGGTGAAATGACATGCAAACATGCTTAATGCAGATACAAAGGAGCCTTCAGAATGAAGACGCAACCTCTCTGTGAGATCCTGAAGCTTATATACCAACCTGAGGTTACAGAAAGAGTGGGGGCTTGGATCCCAGTAATACAGATGATGGGAGGGGGAGAAGAGGAATTCTGTCGAGGAGATTACTAGAACAGAGATTAACTTGTAAATAACTCTTTTTGAAAATTAAATAATCCTTGAGGACAACCTTGGAAAACTGTCTGTTGAGGTGTGGTCTCATCTTGTTTTTTTTCTGCAGTCGCTAAGGATATAACAGGAAGGGGTTAAAAACAATTATTATCCTTGTGGGAGTCTGTGTCTTAGGCAAATAAAGAAACTTTAGCTTCTTTGGGAGAGGCAGTGGGAGAGGGGGAGGTTGGACTTCTTCAACTCAGCCTGTCAAAATGCCATATTTTGGGGTATTGGTTTTTGAGCCTCAGCAGGACTCATACAGTGTTGTGGGATTTCGGGCTGAGCCATGGTGGGACAGATTTTCCCCTGAGATCCTTGTGCATCCAAATCGGTAGGTGCCTGTTCACCTTCAACATGAAAAAAACTGACACAAAGCAATGAGTAGGAAATTAGGGGGTAAATGTAATGAAACAAACGTGTGTTAAACAACATTTCTCCATAATATTAAACTAATGTGAAGAATTTAGAGTCAGGAATTTTTCTGGAAAGTGTAGGCTCCACCTTCCTCAGAGTATGAATTTGTAGGATGCTCTTCCCCATTCACTACTCCACCCAACATTTCTGACAGTTATCAGAAGAAAGAGACCTGGTATAATTAATCAAACTCAAGACATTTAGGTCATTGTTTGCTTGAGATTCATCAGGAGGTCTTCTAACCATGCTGCAAACACTTTAACTCATCAAGGCTTCACAGATGAATTTACTGATTCCACAAACTTGTAAATTGTATTTCCAGAGCCAATGTGAACTCTCTCAGTTATGGTTTTTGTCTTGAAGACTGTGACTTTCATTTAAAATGTTGTTTCAATGATGCATTTTCTGAACTCAATGAAATTATGAAGGGACAGATTTTAAAGTCCATAACAATTTTGTTTTATTAAAGCTGCCAAATATTTTTAAAATGGTGTGAAGAGGCACAAGAAAATGTAAACCCTAGTTACCACTGAGACGTCCCATTGTTTAGTCATTTCAGCACCACTGCATAGACTTCCATAATATGAGAAAGAGACTTAATATCCTAGTCATGAGGAGCACAGGGTTTAGGGAAAAATACATACACATATATATCTATATGTTGATATACACACACACATATACATGCACACACACTCACACATACACAATCAGTGACTTCTTATGATGGTTCAACTAATGATTTTCAACCTTATGATGGTGTGAAGGCAATACACATTGTAGATGTCCACAAAATATTTAAAAAGCTTTATTCTGAGCCAAATACCAGTGACCTAGGCCTGTGACACAGCCCCAAGAGATCCGGAGAACATGTGCCTAAGGGGGTTGAGCATGATTTTATACATTTTGAAGGGGAGAGAAGTTACAGGCAGACATTCATCAATTCAAGGTATACATTTGTTTCTTCCAGGAAGGTGGCACAACTTGAAGCAGAGGATTCCCAGTTATAGACAGATTCAGAGGTTTTCAAATTGGCTATTGGTTGAAGGAGTCAAGTTACCTAAAGACCTGGAATCAATAGAAAGGAGTGTCTGGATTAAGAAAAGGTGTTGTGGAGACCAAGGTCTTATGCAGACAAAGTCTCATAGTTGGCCATCCTTAGAAGCAATAGATGGCAAAAGTTTCCCATTCAGACCCTTGAAAGATGCTAGATGCTCATCTAATCACATCAAGATGAGCAAAAGACCAGTCAAGGGAAGTAAACCTGAAAAACTTGTTCACACCACTTTATCCCTCCTTGGATTAGATAGTGTTTGCCTCATGGTTAGAAGATCTCCTGATGAATCTTGAGCAAACAATGCCCTAAATGTCTTGAGTTTGATTAATTATCCCAGGTCTCTTTCTTCTGACAATTCAGGTAAAGAGTAGAATGCAGCTCTTCCTTATAAAAGGCAGCTTTGTGGGGCCATTTCAAAATATATGAAAGAAGTACATTTTGGGGTAAAATGCTTTGATTTCTTTTAGGGCATGGTATCTATCATGTGATGCTACACCAGAGAGGTTGAAATTTGGTATCTTTTTGTTATCAAGAGTCTGTTTGGTTGGTCTTATGATCTCTGTTTTAATGTTAATTCTGGTCAGTTGTACCTGAGTTCCAAAGAGAGAAGTGTATAGTGAGGCATGTCCAATCCCCATATCCCCTCATCGCCAGAAGAAGTTTTTCAGGATTAGTTTGGAATGCCCTTGGCAGACAGAGTTTATATTCAGTTAACTGGAGACTTAGAATTTTAATTTTGGTTTACAGAATTCACTAGAGACTCTACGTCTAGTACCCATATAATCATTCTAATTTGCACTTTTGGTACAGGATTCAATAAATTACATGAGATGCTCAACACTTTATTATAAAATAGACTTTCTGTTAGATGCTTTTACCCAACTGTAGGCTAAAGTAAGTGTACTGCACATATTTGAAATAGACTAGGCTATTTTGCATGATATATTTGGTCTATGTGATAAATTTTTGTCTTATGATATTTTGAACATGTCATGGGTTTTTCAGATGTAATCGCCATTGCAGTTCCAGGAACATCTGTTTGTATTTTATGGGTGTGTTTGTATGTCTGTGTGTGTTTGTGTGTGTGTATGTGTGTTCTTCAACTCCTTGGACATATCTCAACCTTTCAGAGGCTTTGTTTTCTTCTTTGTAAAATGAGAACAGTGGTATTTCTCTTTTGGAATGTCATTGTGGAGTAATTTAGAAAAGCGTAGCATTCAACCGGAAACCCTCATAGCATTTATTGCCTGGAAAATGATGTTGATTTCTAGGGGAGATAAGTACTTTCTTATTTATCACATTTCATAAAAGGAAGGAACCTACTTTTCTTGAATTTTAAAACACATATGTGCATTGGGAATGGGAATGAGAATACACTTAGCAAAGTGATCCCTCTGAAGACAATGGTAATGTGTTTGCCAAGGGGATTAATTAGACGTATTTTGCAATACTGTTTATAGAATGGAAAACAAGAAATTGAGAGGAGGTAGTTGGAAGTGTGCACTTCTCTGCAGATCAGCCAACTGGCCTCAGTACTTTAGGTAAGGGATTTTAATTTGTCCTTTGGTTTACAGGACAACGCAGACTTACTGCTGTTTATATTCATCAAACACACATACCTGAGTAGCAGATCTCTACTCTCCCTTTAAATAAGGTAATTCTATGGAACATTTTTGAAAGCCTAGAAAAATGTAATACAGAGGTGATGTGAAAGAAAATTACATCTATTGTCCTGTTATCCCTTGCCTTTCTCTGGATATAAATGTTTTCCACATTTTTGCAACCTTTCTCTGCCTAAGCTTTCATTTTGGGGAAAACATAACAGTGTATGATTTTCTGTGTGTTTAATTCTAAAATTGCAAAGTTAATCCCACACCATTGTGGAGATAAACTTTTGAGTTTCTGTTTGAAAATTTGGGGATATGGAAATTGTCAAATACTGCTGATATATATGTTTAAGAGACCCAAGGGCATGAAAACATCTGGATTTTTAAATATAGTGTCTGGTAATCACAAAATACGTTGTCCTACATTGAGAGATAACTGTTTATTAATCATAGTTTCTCTTCTATACTTTATTATTATACTTTAGGTTCTGGGTTACATGTGTAGAACGTGCACTTTGTAATAGGTATACATGTGCCCTGGTGGTTTGCTGCACCCATCAGCCCATTACCTACATTAAGTATTTCTCCTAATGTTATCCCTCCCTTAGGCCCTACCCATTGACAGGCCCCAGTATGTGATGTTCCCCTCCCTGTCTCCACGTATTCTCATTGTTCAGCTCCCACTTATGACTAAGAACATGTGTTGTTTGGTTTTCTGTTCTTGTGATAGTTTGCTGAGAATGATGGTTTCCAGCTTCATCCATGTCCTTGCAAAGGACATAAACTCATCCTTTTTTATGTATTCCATGGTGTATATGTGCCATATTTTCTTAATTCAGTCTATCATTGATGGACATTTGGGTTGTTTCCAAGTATTTGCTATTGTGAATAGTGCCTCAATAAACATACGTATGCATGTGTCTTTATTGTAGAATGATTTATAATCTTTGGATATATGCCCAGTAATGGGATTTCTGCGTCAAATGGTATTTCCAGTTCTAGATACTTGAGGAATCACCACACCCTCTTCCGCAATGGTTGAACTAATTTATACTTCCACCAACAGTGTAAAAGTGTTCTTATTTTTCTGTAATGTCTCCGGCATCTATTGTTTCCTGACTTTTTAATGACTGCCATTCTAACTGGCGTGAGATGGTATCTTATTTTGGTTTTGATTTGCATTTCTCTAATGACCAGTGATGATGACTATTATTTCATATGTCTGTTGGCTACATAAATGTCATCCTTTGATAACTGTCTGTTCATATACTTTGACCATTTTTTTGATGGGGTTTCTTTTATTCTTGTCAATTTGTTTCTTTTATTCTTGTCAATTTGTTTAAGTGCTTTGTAGATTCTGGATATTAGCCCTTTGTCAGATGGATAGATTTAAAAAATTCTCTCCCATTCTCTAGGTTGGCTGTTCACTTTGATGATAGTTTCTTTTGCTGTGCAGAAGCTCTTTAGTTTATTTACATCCCATTTGTCAATTTGACTTTTGTTGCCATTGCTTGTGGGGTTTTGGACATGAAGTCTTTGCCCATGCCTATGTCCTGAATGGTATTGCCCAGGTTTTCTTTCAGGAATTTTATGGTCCTAGGTCTTACATTTAAATCTTTGATCCATTTTGAATTGATTTTTGCAAAAGATGTAAAAAAGGGGTCCAGTTTCAGTTTTCTGCATAGCTAGCCAGTTTTGCCAACACCATTTATTAAATAGGGAGTCTTTTCCCCACCACTTTTGTGTGACAGCTTTGTCAAAGATCAGATGGTTGTACCTGAGGCCTCCATTCTTTTCCATTGGTCTATATATCTGTTTTGGTACCCATACCATGCTGATTTGTTTACTGTAGCCTTGTAGTATAGTTTGAAGTCAGTTAGCATGATGCTTCTATCTTTGTTCTTCTTGCTCAGGATTGTCTGGACAATCTGGGCCCTTTTTTGGTTCCATATGAAGTTTAAAGTACCTTTTGCCAAGTCTGTGAAAAAGACAGTGGTAGCTTGATGGGGATAGCATTTAATTTAGAAATTACTTTGGGCAGTTGACCATTTGCAATATATTGATTCTTCCTATCCTTTAGCGTGGAATGCTTTTCCATTTGTTTCTGTCCTCTCTTATTTCCTTGAACAGTGGTTTATAGTTATCTTTGAAGAGGTCCTTCACATCCCTTGGAAGTTGTATTCCTAGGTATTTTATTCTCTTTTTCACAATTGTGAATGGGAGTTCACTCATGATTTGGCTCTCTGTTTTTCTGTTATCGGTGTATAGGAATGGTTGTGATTTTTGCACAGGATTTTGTATCCTGAGACTTTGCTGAAGTTGCTTATCAGCTTATGGAGGTTTTGAGCTGAGACGATGTGGTTTTCTAAATAAACAATCATGTCTGTGCAAACAGAGACAGTCTGACTCCCTCTTTTCAAAGTTGAATACTCTTTATTTCTTTCTCTTGCCTGATTGCCCTGGCCAGAATTTCCAATACTATGCTGAATAGAAGTGGTGAGAGAGGGCATCCTTCTCTTGTGACGGTTTTCAAAGGGAATGCTTCCAGCTTTTGCCCTTCAGTACGATATTGGCTGCAGGTTTTTCATAAGTAGCTTTAATTATTTAGAGATATGTTTCATCTTTACTTAGTTTATTGAGAGTTTTTACCATGAAGGATATTGACTTTTTTGAAGCCCTTTTCTGCATCTATTGAGATAATCTCATGGTTTTTGTCATTGGCTCTGTTTATGTGATGGATTATGTTATTGATTTCCATATGTTGAATTAGCCTTGCATCCCAGGGATGAAACCATCTCAATCGTATTGGATAAGCTTTTTGATGTGCTGCTGGATTCTGTTTACCAGTATTTTATTGAGGAGTTTCACATTGATATTCATCAGGGATATTGGTCTGAAAGTTTATTCGTCTGAAGTGTCTGTGCCAGGTTTTGGTATCAAGATGATGCTGGCCTCATAAAATGAGTTAGGGAGGATTCCCTCTTTTTCTGCTGTTTGGAATAGTTTCCAAAGGAATGGCACCAGCTTCTCTTTGTACCGCTGGTAGAATTGGGCTGTGAATATGTCTGGTCCTTTTTTATTTGTTGGTAGGCTATTAATTACTGCCTCAGTTTCAGAACTTGTTATTGGTCTATTCAGGGATTCAACTTCTTCCTGGCTTAGACTCTGGAGGGTGTATGTGTCCAGGAATTTATTCATTTCTTATAGAATTACTAGTTTATTTGCATAGAGGTGTTTATAATATTCTCTGATGGTAGTTTGTATTTCTGTGGGATTACTGGTGATATCCCCTATATCATTTTTTATTGAGTCTGATTCTTCTCTCTTTTCTTCTTTATTAATCTGGCTATTGGTCTATCTATTTTGTTGATCTTTTCAAAAAAAACCAGCTACTGGATTCATTAATCTTTTGAAGGATTTTTCATGTCTCGATCTCCTTCAGTTCTGCTCTCATAGCAGTTATTTCATGTCTTCTGCTAGCTTTTGAATTTGTTTGCTCTTGCTTCTCTAGTTGTTTTAATTTTGATGATAGGGTGTCAGTTTTATATCTTTTCTGCTTTCTCTTCTGGACATTAAGTGCTATAAATTTCCCTCTGAACACTGCTTTAAATGTATCCCCGACATTCTGGTACGTTATGTCTTGTTTCTCATTGGTTTCAAAGAACATCTTTATTTCTGCCTTCATTTCTCGAAAGGGGGGCCGAAGCCAGGGAGCTAAGTGGTCTGGATTGGTGGGTCCCAACATGGTAGAGCCCAGGAAACTAAGATTCACTAGCTTGAAATTCTTGCTGCCAGAACAGCAGCAATCTGAGATCCACCTGGGACAGTGGAGCTTAGTTGGGGAGACGAGTCCACCATTGCTTGAGTAGGTGGTTTTATGGCCACAGTATAAACAAAGCTGCCAGGAAGTTCAAACTGGGTGGAACCCACTGCAACTCAGCAAGTTGGCTGTGCCCAGACTTCCAGATTTCTCTGCTCTGGACAGGGCATCTCTGTAAAAAGGCAGTAGCCCCAGTCAGGGGCTTATAGCAAACTTAAATGTCCCTGTCTGAAGGCTCTGAAGACAGCAGCCAACCTCCCAGCATGGTGTTCAAGCTCTGCTAGGGTCAGTCTGCTTCCTCAAGTGGGTATACTGACTGAAAGACACCTCCCAGTTGGGGCCAAGAGACACCTCATACAGGAGAGCTCTGCGGGGCATCTGGCAGGTTCCCTGCTGGGTCAAAGCTTCCAGAGGAAAGAACAAGCAGCAATCTTTGCTGCTTTGCAGGCTCTGCTGATGATACCCAGGCAATCAGGGTCAGGAGTGGACCTCCAGCAAACTCCAGCAGACTGACAGCAGAGCAGCCTGACTGTTAGAAGGAAAAGAAACAAGCAGAAAGGATTAGCATATCCACTCAAAGACCCCATCCAAAGGTCACCAACATCAAAGACCATGGTAGATAAATCCACAAAGATGGGGAAAAACCAGCACAAAAAGTCTGAAAATTCCAAAAACCAGGATGCCTCTCCTCCTCCAAAGGATCACAACTCCTCGCCAGCAAGGGAACAAAACTGGATGGAGAATGAGTTTGATAAACTGACAGAAGTAGGGTTCAGAAGGTGGGTAATAACAAACAACTCTAAGCTAAAGGAGCATATTCTAGTCCAATGCCAGGAAGCTAAGAACCTTGAAGAAAGGTGAGTCTAATTGTTAACTAGAATAACCAGCTTGAGAAGAACATAAACGACATGATGGAGCTGAAAAACACAGCACGAGAATTTCGTGAGGCATACACAAATATCAATTGCTGAATTGATCAAGCAGAAGAAAGAATATCAGTGATTGAAGATCATCTTAATGACATAAAGAGAGAAGACAAGATTAGAGAAAAAAGGATAAAAAGGAATGACCAAAGCCTTCCAGAAATATGGGACTTTGTGAAAAGACCAAATCTATGCTTGATTGGTGTACCTGATAATGACGGGGAGAATGGAACCAAGCTGGAAAACACCCTTCAAATATTATCCAGTAGAACTTCCCCAATCTAGCACGATAGTCCAAGATTCCTATTCAGGAAATACAGAGAACACCACAAAGATACTCCTTGAGAAGAGCAACCCCAAGACACATTGTCATCAGATTCACCAAGGTTGAAATGAAGGAAAAAATGTTAAGGGCAGCCAGAGAGAAAGGTCGGGTTACTCATAAAGGGAAGCCCATCAGACTAACAGCAGATCTCTCTGCAGAAACCCTACAAGCCAGAAGAGAGTGGGGGGGGGGGTCAATATTCAACATTCTTAAAGAAAAGAATTTTCAACCCAGAATTTCATATCCAGCCAAATTAATCTTCTTAAGCAAAGGAGAAATGAAATCCTTTACAGACAAGCATAGGCTGAGGGATTTTGTGACTACCAGACCTGCCTTACAAGAGTGCCTCAAGGAAGGACAAATAAGGAAAGCAGCATCCAGTACCAGCCACTGCAAAAACATGCCAAATTGTAAAGACCATTGACACTATAAAGAAACTGCATCAATTAATGGGCATAATAACCAGCTAATATCATAATGACAGGATCAAATTCACACATAACAATATTAACCTTAAATGTAAATTGGCTAAGTGTCCTAATTAAAAGACACAGACTGGCAAATTGGATAAAGAGTCAGGACCCATCAGTGTGCTATATTCAGGAAACCCATCTCACCTGCAAAGACACACATAGGCTCAAAATAAAGGGATGGAGGAAGATCTACCAAGCAAATGGAAAACAAAAAAAGGCAGGGGTTACAATCCTAGTCTCTGATAAAACAGACTTTAAACCAACAAAGATCAAAAGAGACAAAGAAGGGCATTACATAATGGTAAAGGGATCTATGCAGCAAGAAGCGCTGACTATCCTAAATAGATATGCACCCAATACAGGAGCATCCAGATTCATAAAGTAAGTTCTTAGAGACCAACAAAGAGACTTGCACTCCCACACAATAATAGTGGGAGACTTTAACAGCCCAGTGTCAATATTAGACAGATCAATGAGACAGAAAATTAACAAGGATATTCAGGACTTAACTCAGCTCTGGACCAAGTGGATCTAATAGACATCTACAGAGCTCTCCACCCCAAATCAACAGAATATACATTCTTCTCAGCACCACATCACACTTATTCTATAATGGACCACAGAACTGCAAGTAAAACACTCCTCAGCAAATGCTCTCCACCCCAAATCAACAGAATATACATTCTTCTCAGCATCACATCACACTTATTCTATAATGGACCACAGAACTGCAAGTAAAACACTCCTCAGCAAATGCAAAAGAAGAGAAATCAGAGCAAACAGTCTACCAGACCACAATGCAATCAAATTAGAACTCAGGATTAAGAAACTCACTCAAAACCACACAAATACCTGGAAACTGAACAACCCGCTCCTGAATGTCTTCTATAATTTTGAAAGCCAGCTTTATATTTCCTGCCCTAGGGAGATGAAGTAAAGTAAGCAGTAGATCTAGTTAGATATATGTGTTATTTTGTTTAGCAAGGGTTAATTTGAATTTTGCCATTTCACAACAACTGATTGTGGCTGGGAACATGCTAATGGTTATGGTGACTGTATTCACTCTTTCTTTGCTTTGAATTTTTTTTTTTTTTTTTGGAGATGGAGTTTTGCTCTTGCTGCCCAGGCTGGAGTGCAATGGCACAATCTTGGCTTACTGCAACTACTGCCTCCCGGGTTCAAGCAATTCTTCTGCCTCAGCCTCCCCAGTAGCTGGGATTATAGGCATGCACCACCACGCCTGGCAAATTTTTTGTATTTTTAGTAGAGAGAGGTTTCTCCATGTTGAGGCTGGTCTCGAACTCCTGACCTCAGGTGATCCACCCACCTTGGCCTCCCAAAGTGCTCGGATTACAAGTGTGAGCCACCACGCCCAGATTTTTTTTTTTTTTTATTGTAACAGGGTCTCATTCTGTCACCCAGACTGAAGTGCAGTTGTGCCATCTCAGCTCACTGCAGCTTTGACCTTCTGTGCTCAAGCAATCCTCCCACCTCAGCCTCCTGAGTAGCTGGAACTACAGGTATACAAATGTGTGCCACCATGCCTGGCTAATTTTTTTATTTTTTGTAGAGATGGGGTTTTGCCATGTTACTCAGCCTAGTCTGGAAATCCTGGGCTCGAGCAATCTGCCCACCTTAGCCTTCCCAAGTGCTGGAAATACAAGTGTGAGAAATACAAGTGTGAGCCACTGTGCTCAGCCTTGATTTGAATTTGAGGGATAGTATAGTTCTGTGTTACTACACCTAGTAGAATATTAGCATATTCAGTGACTTTAATTAGACTTTAGTGTAATCCCCAGTAACAATCTGTTGCCTTGCATGTTCTATTTTCTTTCTTTTTTTTTTTTTTAATTATACTTTAAGTTTTAGGGTACATGTGCACTACGTGCAGGTTTGTTACATACGTATACATGTGCCATGCTGGTGTGCTACACCCGTTAACTTGTCACTTAACATTAGCTATATCTCCTAATGCTATCCCTCCCCACTCCCTCCACCCCACAACAGGCCCCAGTGAGTGATGTTCCCCTTCATGTGTCCATGTGTTCTCATTGTTCAATTCCCACCTATGAGTGAGAGGATGTTCTGTTTTCTAAAGGTATATACGAGATTCTTGTATTCTTTTCATATTAGTGACCCCTGGCCAGAGTAGGAGCTGTAGAGGCCACAGTGAGCCCTTCAGGAGAATGAGATACAGGAGAGTCACTGCTTGTGTTCTTGAGATGATTGGATGACAAAGAGGGAAATGATAATGTTAACTGAGGAAAGTCTAGAACTGCAGGTTACCATATGTATCCCATATTTTAACCCTCACTTGTTGTTCCATTATATTTTTCTATGTAAGTTTTCACTTGCAGTCCTATTTCTTTCTTATTTAAAAATCATGTTAATCATTGGTATTAGTAGCATCTTTGCCAGATAAAAAGGAAAAACTAAAGTGAATGCTTTATGACGATATGTGGGAGGAAAGAATGTAATAGTACTTGAGGAATATTGGAACTGATTATATATTACATGGCAGTGGGTAGTGTTTAATAAAATGATTATATTTCATAGAAAGCATTACATCTTCTTTGAGTGAGAAATATAGAGATAATTTCATGCTACCCTCACCCTTTCTCTTAAACATATATATATATTTTTAAATTTAAGTTAGAATTTGAGTAATTGTATTACCATATATATATTTTTAAAACTTAAGTTAGAATTTGAGTAATTGTATTACATGTGGTGCTGTTTTTCTCAGAGGAAAAATCAGCAAATTATTTCAAAGATATGGAGGATATGGTCTTTCTCTATATCCAGGTGGGACTGAACAATGTATTAGCCAAGGAAAACCTTCCCTTTCACCCACTGGAGGCTCACTGAAAATCATGTCACAAAAAGCAGATTAATAGTAGAAAAGCAATACATATTTATTAAGTCATAGATCTGTGTAACACAAGAGCCTTCAGAATGAAGACGCAAAGATACGATGGAGACCATTTTTTTTTCTTAATTTCAACTTTTATTTTAAATTCAGAGGATACAGGCTTGCTACATGAGAATATTTCATGGTGCTGATGTATAAGGTACTGTTGATCCCAATCAACAGTGGTAAGCATAGTGGCCACTAGCTAGCTTTTCAACCCATACCCTACTCTCTCCCCAGTCTAGTAGTCCCTGTGCCTATTGTTCCCATCTTTATTTCCAGATTTACTCAAGCTCCCACTTGTAACTGAGAACATACAGTATTTAGTTTCCTGTATCCTGTGTTAATTCATTTAGTATGGTGGCCTCCAGCAGTATTCATGTTTCTGCAAAGGACCTGATTTTGTTCGTTTTCATGGTTGCATAGTGTTCCACAGTGCATGTGTACCACATTTTCTTTATTCCACCACTGATGAGCATCCAGGTTGACTCATGCCTGTTTTTGCTATTGTGAATATTACTGCAGTGAACATACAACTGCATGTGTCTTTTTTGTAGAAAAATTTATTTTCCTCTAGGTATACACCCAGTAATGGGATTGCTGGGCCAAATGGTAGTTTTGTTCTAAGTCCTTTGAGAAATCTCCAAACTACTTTCCATAGTAGCGTAAATATTTTACGTTCTCACCAGGAGTATATAAGCATCCCTTTTTCTCTGCAACCTCACTAGCTTTTGTTGGGTTTTTTTTTGTTTTTGTTTTTGACTTTTTAATAGTAGCCATTCTGACTGGTGTGAGATGGTATCTCATTGTGGTTTTGATTTACATTTCCCTAATGACCAGTAATGTGGAGCATTTTTCATATGTTTATTGATTACTTATATGTTGAGAAGTATATGTCCATGTTCTTGGCACAACTTTTAATGTGGTTATTCGGAAACTCAATTTTTATGCCAAGATTCAGGAAACTGCACAGCCAGTAGAAATAAGATTGGACAAAAAGGCCCTGATCTAAAGCTAATGGGCTGAGTGGGGAAACCCAGCCAGGCCTGTCTGCCTAGATTCTTCTTGGCCTTTCTGAACAGCACTTCTTCCTTCTGGATGTGGGATAGGACCCTCTCTGGAATAGGGGTCTTAGGACCTACAATTCACACAGTCAGGGCAGAAGATTTCTTTATGGCCAGTGTTTAAGAAAGTCAGGGGGAAAGTTAAGGTCATCTTTTATGGCTGCTTTGATAGGGAAGGGGTCTGGTTTGTATGACCTGCCTTTGGGAGGAGAGGTTCCAGTTTCTTTGGCCAGCCTCTAGGGAGAGTGGAATTGAGACACAGCAGGTCAGGAAAGGGTCAGAGATAAACCTTCTGCCTCTGAGGCTGTTGAAGTCTTCATTTTGTGGTATCATTCTCTGAACCCCACCAACACACATTTTTTTTAACTTCATACAAAACACTTAGATCAGTTGGGTCCAAACATGGGTTTATACACTGTGTGGCAAAAGTATGGTCCTTCCCTCTACTCCAAAGGGAACAAATGAAATTTATTATTTATTTATTTATTTATTTATTTATTTATTTATTTTTATTATACTTTAAGTTTTAGGGTACATGTGCACAACGTGCAGGTTTGGTACATATGCATACATGTGCTATGTTGTTGTAGTGCACCCATTAACTTTTCATTTAACATTAGGTATATCTCCTAGTGCTATTCCTATCCCCTCCCCCCACCCCACAACAGGCCCCAGTGTGTGATGTTCCCCTTCCTGTGTCCACGTGTTCTCATTGTTCAGTTCCCACCTGTGAGTGAGAACATGTGGTGTTTGGTTTTTTGTCCTTGAGATAGTTTGCTGAGAATCTAATGGTTTCCAGCTTCATCCATGTCCCTACAAAGGACATGAACTCATCATTTTTTATGGCTGCATAGTATTCAGGGGTGTATATGCACCACATTTTCTTAATCCAGTCTATCATTGTTGGACATTTGGGTTGGTTCCAAGTCTTTGCTATTGTGAATAGTGCAGCAATAAACACACGTGTTCATGTGTCTTTATAGCAGCATGTTTTATAATCCTCTGGGTTTATACCCAGTAATGGGATGGCTGGGTCAAATGGTATTTCTAGTTCTAGATCCCTGAGGAATCACTACACTGACATCCACAATGGTTGAATTAGTTTATAGTACCACCAACAGTGCAAAAGTGTTCCTATTTCTGCACATCCTCTCCAGCATCTGTTGTTTCTGACTTTTTAATATTCGCCATTCTAATTGTTGTGAGATGGTATCTCATTGTGGTTTTGATTCGCATTTCTCTGATGGCCAGTGATGATGAGCATTTTTTCATGTTTCTGTTGGTGGCATAAATATCTTCTTTTGAGAAGTGTCTGTTCATATTCTTTGCCTACTTTTTGATGGAGTTGTTTGTTTTCTTCTTGTAAATTTGTTTGGGTTCATTGTAGTATCTGGATATTAGCCCTTTGTTAGATGAGTAGATTGCAAAAATTTTCTCCCATTTTGTAGGTTGCCTGTTCACTCTGATGGTAGTTTCTTTGGCTGTGCAGAAGTTCTTTAGTTTAATTAGATCCCATTTGTCAATTTTGGCTTTTGTTCCCATTGTTTTCAGTGTTTTAGACATGAAGTCCTTGCCCATGCCTATGTACTGAATGGTATGGCCTAGGATTTCTTCTAGGGTTTTTATGGTTTTAGGTCTAACATTTAGGTCTTTAATCCATCTTGAATTAATTTGTGTATAAGGTATAAGGAAGGGATCTAATTTCAGCTTTCTACATATGGCTAGCCAGTTTTCCCAGCACCATTTCTTAAATAGGGAATCCTTTCCCCTTTTCTTGTGTTTGTCAGGTTTGTCAAAGATCAGATAGTTGTATATATGCGGCATTATTTCTGAGGGCTCTGTTCTGTTCCATTGGTTTATATCTCTGTTTTGGTACCAGTACCATGCTGTTTTGGTTATTGTAGCCTTGTAGTATAGTTTGAAGTCAGGTAGCATGATGTCTGCAGCTTTGTTCTTTTGGCTTAGGATTGACTAGGCAATGCTGTCTTTTTTGGTTCCATATGAACTTTAAAGTAGTTTTTTCCAACTCTGTGAAGAAAGTCATTGGTAGCTTGATGGGGATGGCATTTAATCTATAAATTACCTTGGGCAGTATGGCCATTTTCACGATATTGATTCTTCCTACCCATGAGCATGGAATGTTCTTCCATTTGTTTATATCCTCTTTTATTTCATTGAGCAGTGGTTTGTAGTTCTCCTTGAAGAGGTCATTCACATCCCTTGTAAGTTGGATTCCTAGGTATTTTATTCTCTTTGAAGCTATTGTGAATGGGAGTTCATTCATGATTTGGCTCTCTATTTGTCTGTTATTGGTATAAGAATGCTTTTGATTTTTGCACAGTGATTTTGTATCCTGAGACATTGCTGAAGTTGCCTATGAGTTTAAGGAGATTTTGGGCTGAGGATGATGGCATTTTCTAGATATACAATCATGTCATCTGCAAACAGGGACAATTTGACTTCCTCTTTTCCTAATCGAATACCCTTTATTTCCTTCTCCTGCCTGATTGCCCTGGCCAGAACTTCCAACACTATGTTGAATAGGAGTGGTGAGAGAGGGTATCTTTGTCTTGTGCCAGTTTTCAAAGGGAATGCTTCCAGTTTTTGCCCATTCAGTATGATATTGGCTGTGGGTTTGTCATAGATAGCTCTTATCATTTTGAGATATGTCCCACCAATACCGAATTTATTGAGAGTTTTTAGGATGAAAGTTGTTGAATTTTGTCAAAGGCCTTTTCTGCATCTATTGAGATAATCATATGATTTTTGTCATTGGTTCTCTTTATATGCTGTATTAGGTGTTTTGATTTGTGCATGTTGAATCAGCCTTGCATCCCAGGGATGAAGCCCACTTGATCATGGTGGATAAATTTTTTGATGTGCTGCTAGATTCAGTTTGCCAGTATTTTATTGAGGATTTTTGCATAGGTGTTCATCAGGGATGTTGGTCTAAAATTCTCTTTTTTTGTTGTGACTCTGCCAGTCTTTGGTGTCAGGATGATGCTGACCTCATAAAATGAGTTAGGGAGGATTTCCTCTTTTTCTATTGATTGCAATAGTTTCAGAAGCAATGGTAGCAGGTCCTCCTTGTACCTGTGGTAGAATTCGGCTGTGAATCCATCTGGTCCTGGACTTTTTTTGCTTGGTAAGCTATTAATAATTGCCGCAATTGCAGAGCCTGTTATTGGTCTATTCAGAGATTCAACGTCTTTCTGGTTTAGTCTTGGGAGGTTGTATGTGTCTAGGAATTTATCCATTTCTTCTAGATTTTCTAGTTTATTTGCATAGAGTTGTTTATGATATTCTCTGATGGTAGTTTGTATTTCTGTGGGATTGGTGGTGATATCCCCTTTATCATTTTTCATTGCATCTATTTGATTCTTCTCTCTTTTCTTCTTTATTAGTCTTGCTAACGGTCTGTCAGTTTTGTTGATCTTTTCAAAAAACCAGCTCGTGGATTCATTGATTTTTTGAAGGGTTTTTTGTGTCTCTATTTCCTTCAGTTCTGCTCTGATCTTAGTTATTTCTTGCCTTTTGCCAGCTTTTGAATGTGTTTGCTCTTGCTTTTGTAGTTCTTTTAATTGTGATGTTAGGGTGTCAATTTTAGATTTTTCCTGCTTTCTCTTGTGGGCATTTAGTGCTATAAATTTCCCTCTACATACTGCTTTGAATGTGTCCCAGAGATTCTGGTAGGTAGTGTCTTTGTTCTCGTTGGTTTCAAAGGACATCTTTATTTCTGCCTTCATTTCCTATGTACCCAGTAGCCATTCAGGGGCAGGTTGTTCAGTTTCCATGGAGTTGAGCAGCTTTGAGTGAGTTTCTTAATCCTGAGTTATATTTTGATTGCACTGTGGTCTGAGAGACAGTTTGTTATGATTTCTATTCTTTCACATTTTCTGAGGAGTGCTTTACTTCCAACTATGTGGTCAATTTTGGAATAGGTGTGATGTGGTGCTGAAAATAATGTATATTCTGTTGATTTGGGCTGGAGAGTTCTGTAAATACCTATTAGGTCCACTTGGTACAGAGGTGTGTTCAGTTCCTGGATATCCTGTTTAGTTTCTGTGTGGCTGATCTGTGTAATGTTGACAGTGGGGTGTTAAACTCTCTCATTATTATGGTGTGGGAGTGTAAGTCTCTGTAGGTCTCTAAGGACTTGCTTTATGAATCTGGGTGCCCCTGTATTGGGTGCATATATATTTAGGATAGTTAGCTCTTGTTGTTGAATTGACCCCTTTACCATTATGTAATGGCCTTCTTCGTCTCTTTTGATTGTGTTGGTTTAAAGTCTGTTTTATCAGATACTAGGATTGCAACCCCTGGCTTTTTTTGTTTTCCATTTGCTTGGTAGATCTTCCTCCTTCCCTTTGTTTTGAGCCTATCTGTGTCTGTGCACATGAGCTGGGTTTCCTGAATACAGCACACTGATAGGTCTTGACTCTTTATCCAATTTGCCATTCTGTGTCTTTTAATTGGAGCATTTGGCCCATTTACATTTAAGGTTAGCCTTGTTATCTATGAATTTGATCCTGTCATTATGTTAGCTGGTTATTTTGCTCATTAGTTGATGCAGTTTCTTCGTATCCTTGATGGTCTTTACAATTTGGCATGTTTTTGCAGTGGCTGGTACCAGTTGTTCCTTTCCATGTTTAGTGCTTCCATAAGGAGCTCTTGTAGGGCAGGCCTGGTGGTGACAAAATCTCTCAGCATTTGCTTGTCTATAAAGGATTTTATTTCCCCTTCACTTGTGAAGCTTAGTTTGGCTGGATATGAAATTCTGAGTTGAAAATTCTTTTCTTTAAGGATGTTGAATATTGGCCCCCACTCTCTTCTGGCTTGTAGAGTTTCTGTCAAGAGATCAGCTGTTAGTCTGATGGGCTTCCCTTTGTGGGTAACCCATCCTTTCTCTCTGGCTGCCCTTAACATTTTTCTTTCATTTCAACTTTGGTGAATCTGAAAATTATGTGTCTTGGATTTGCTTTTCTTGAGGAGTATCTTTGTGGCGTTCTTTGTATTTCCTGAATTTGAATATTGGCCTGCCTTGCTAGATTGGGGAACTTCTCCTGGATAATATCCTGCAGAGTGTTTTCCCACTTGGTTCCATTCTCCCGGTCACTTTCAGGTACATCAATCAGATGTAGATTTGGTCTTTTCACATAGTTCCATATTTCTTGGAGGCTTTTCTCTTTTCTTTTTATTCTTTTTTCTCTAAACTTCTCTTCTGACTTCATTTCATTCATTTGATCTTCCATCACTGATACCCTTCTTCCAGTTGATCGAATCGGCTACTGAGGCTTGTGCATTTGTCGTGTAGTTCTTGTACTGTGGTTTTTAGCTCCATCAGCTCCTTTAAGGACTTCTCTGCATTGGTTATTCTTGTATCCATTCGTCTAATTTTTTTTCAAGGTTTTTAACTTCTTTGCCATGGGTTCAAACTTTCTCCTTTAGCTCAGAGTAGTTTGATTGTCTGTAGCCTTCTTCTCTCAATTCGTCAAAGTCATTCTCCATCCAGCTTTGTTCCATTGCTGGTGAGGTGCTGCATTCCTTTGGAGGAGGAGAGGCACTCTGATTTTTAGAGTTTCCTGTTTTTCTGTTCTGTTTTTTTCCCCATCTTTGTGGTTTTATCTACCTTCGGTCTTTGATGATGGTGACGTACAGATGGGGTTTTGGTGTGGATGTCCTTTCTGTTTGTTAGTTTTCCTTCTAACAATCAGGACCCTCAGTTGCAGGCCTGTTGGAATTTGCTGGAGGTCCACTCCAGACCCTGTTTGCCTGAGTATCAGCAGTGGAGGCTGCACAACAGTGAATATTGGTGAACAGCAAATGTTGCTGCCTGATTGTTCCCCTGGAAGTTTTGTCTCAGAAGAGTACCCAGCTATGTGAGTTGTCAGTCTGCCCCTACTAGGGGTTGCTTCCCAGTTAGGCTACTCGGGGGTCAGGGACCTACTTGAGGAGGCAGTCTATCCATTCTCAGATCTCCAGCTGGGTGCTGGGAGAAACACTACTCTCTTCCAAGCTGTCAGACAGGAATATTTAAGTCTGCAGAGTTTTGTGCTGCCTTTTGTTTGGCTATGCCCTTCCCCCAGGGGTGGAGTCTGCAGGGACAGGCAGGCCTTCTTGAAGTGTGGTGGGCCCCACCCAGTTCGAGCTTTCTGGCTGCTTTGTTTACCTACTCAAGCCTGAGAAAGCATGGGTACCCCTCCCCCAGCCTCACTGCCACCTTGTAGTTTGATCTCGGACTGCTGTGCTGGCAATGAGTGAGGACTTTGTGGGTGTAGTACCCTCCGAGCCAGGTGCAGGATATAATCTCCTGGTGTGCTGTTTGCTAAGACCATTGGAAATGCACAGTATTAGGGTGGGAGTGACCTGATTTTCCAGGTGCGATCTGTCACCCCTTTCTTTGACTAGGAAAGGGAATTCCCTGACCCCTTGCACTTCCGAGGTGAGGCGATGCCTCACCCTGCTTTGGCTCATGCTCAGTGTGCTGCACCCACTGTCTGACACTCCCCAGTGAGATGAACCCCGTACCTCAGTTGGAAATGCAGAAATCACCCATGTTCTGCATCACTTATGCTGGAAGCTGTGGACTGGAGCTGTTCCTATTTGGCCATCTTGGCTCCACCCCCCATGAAATTTATTTTGGAGAAAGTTAACTCAGAACAGAAGGACCTAGGGATATCAGAGAGTGGAGATGGGGCAAGGGCCTGGGCTCCCTGTCTGTCCTGACAAAGTTAGGACAGAAGGACCCAGAGACATCAGAGAGTGGAGTGAGGGTGAGGGCCCAGGCTCCTTGTTTGTAAGGGAATTGTCTACACTGTGCATACTCATGATCATCAGCTTTCTTGTCCTTCCTTCAAAGTTGAAAGTCACCGGACTCCTTCAAGTCCATCCTGGAGGATCCCTTTCTTCATAAACTGAACTGTCCAAGAAAAGTATTCCATAATTGGTATTTAAAGGCCATTTGGGCCTATTACTTATGTACTGTAAATATGTTCATCTGCTGAGGAGGGAACCCTGGCTATCCACACAGACCTGATTCTTAAGTGAGAAAAGACAGTCTTAAATCCTAGATATTCTTGAGAAGGTTTCAATAAGAAACTCATTTTAAAAATTGAAAAAATAATCATCTGGAGGTAGCACACACACCAACCAAGGAAACAGGGACAAAATTAATCTGTAACCTGTAGGAAATACACTGAAGTAGTGACTCATAAAAAAATGGGAATTCTATTAAAATGTAACATATTACACAAATTAAAGAATCCTATTGGAGAGTGAATATGAGGAGATCTCCAATGGATAAAACTTCAGTTAGAGAGAGTGATAGCAAAGGGAAAGGAACAAATATGGAGACTCTAGGAATCTGACATTCAAACAGTATTTTCAGGAAGGATGACAGAGAATACAAATAAGCAAAAGTGACTTACATTCAAATAGTGTTTAAAAAATAATCCCAGCGTTATTGTGTAACAGTGCTGCAATAAACGTATCTGTGCATGTGTCTTCATAGTTGAATGATTTATAATCCTTTTTGTATATACCCAGTAATGGGATTGCTGGATCAAATGGTATGTCTCATTCTAGGTCCTTGAGGAATCACCACGTTGTGTTCCACAACAGTTGAACTAATTTATACTCCCACCAGCAGTGTAAAAGCATTCCCATTTCTCCACATCCTCTCTAGCATCTGTTGTTTCCTGACATTTTAATGATCGCCATTCTAACTGGCATGAGATTGTATCTCATTGTGGTTTTGATTTGCATTTATCTAATACACCATGAAATATATGCAGCCATAAAAAAGGATGAGTTCATGTCCTTTGCAGGGACATAGATGATGCTGGAAACCATCATTCTCAGCAAACTAATACAAGAACAGAAAACCAAACACCACATGTTCTTACTCATGAGTAGGAGTTGAACAATGAGAACACATGGACACAGGGAGGGGAACATCACACACCAGGGCCTGTGATGTGGTGGGGAGTAGGGGGAGAGATAGCATTAGGAGAAATACCTAGTGTAGATGACGCGTTGATGGGTGCAGCAAGCCACCATACCATATGTATACATATGTAACAATCCTGCACATTCTGCCCATGTACCCCAGAACTTAAAATGATAATAATAATAATAATAATAATAATAATAATAATAATAATTGCCATCATCATCATCATCATCCCAGCATTGAGGGATCTACACTTCCAGGTTTAGGAAACAACATCAGGGTTCATCACAGTGAAAGAATTGAAACTCCAAACTCCAAAAGCACATTGTGAGATTTCAGAAGAGCAAATATGTAGGAAAGACCATAAGAGCTTGAAGGCTGTATTAGTCCATTCTTGTACTGATACAAATACCCGAGAAAAGAGGATTAATTGGCTCATGGTTTTTTAGGCTGCACAGGAAGCATGATAGCTTCTGTGGTGGCCTCAGGAATGTTTCAATCATGGCAGAAAGTGAAAGCAAAGCAGGTTCATCTTATGTGGCTAGAGCAAGAAGAGGAGAGAGACAGAACATGCTACAAAATTTTCTACAACCAGATCTCCTGAGAACTCACTCACTATACAGTACCAAGGGGGATATACAGTATCATTCAAGAGAACTCTGCCCTCCATGATGCCATCACCTCCCGCCAGGCACCATCTCCAACACTGGGGATTAGAATTCAATATGAGATTTGGGTGAGGATAGAGATGCAAACCGTCTCAAGAATTTGTAATTTCATAGAATGCTTCATGTTTTCACCAAATGTTAAAATATAGAAACTTTCATTATTCTAAGAAAAAATAATTTTACTACATAGAACTCTATCTTGGAGCAGCTCTTTGTGGGCAGGCAGAGTCAAAGCATTTACACTGATGTATCATTTCAAAAAATTTACCTTTCATGCTTCCCTTCTTGGAAAGATGTGTGATCGTGTGTTCCTTCAAACAGTGGAATAAATGATGAATACAAAGATGGAGAATCTAAGAAACAGTGGCCTTCACAGAAGACAGCTGAAGTAATTCAGACATCAGATTATTGCCTGGAGCAGGCTGGGACATCTGACATCCTAGAGTTAAACTTCGAGGAGAATGAACATAAAAGAAAAGGAAGTAAGCCATTTGACCAGGTAGAAATAGTACTCGAGATGGGCTTTAGTCCAGAAAAATTGAACAATATACACACAGACAAGCATGAAATGAAAACCTGAAGCAGTTATTGTCTCCAGATAAAACAGGAGGCGATTCAATGAAGGAGATTTAATTGGGATAGAAGGCTTAGTTCAGGAGTGATTAGTTCAGAAGTAATTGCACAGTTACAGTAAAGTTGAAGAGAGAAGGCTGGGTACAGTGGATCATACCTGTAATCCCAGCACTTTGGGCGGCCAAGACAGGCAGATCTCTTTAGCCCAAGACTTGGAGACCAGCCCTGGCAATATGGCAAAACCCCATCTCTACAGAAAAAAAAAATGCAAAAATTAGCCAGTGTGGTGGCACTTGCCTGTAGTCCTAGTTATGGCAGAGTCTGAGGTGGGAGGATGTTTTGAACCTGGGAAGTCGGGGTTGCAGTGAGTTGTGATTGTACCATTGCACTGCAGCCTGGGCAACAGATCAAGACCCTGTCTCTAAAAACAACAACAAACAAACAAACAAACAAACAAACACGGGGCAAATAGAGTGGGGGTTGCCCATAGGTGATTAATAGGTAATATCTAAAAATAATATATCAAGAAAAAATAGCATGAACTATTTCTTAGAAATATCAAGAAGATATTTGAAGGAGAGAAGCTAAGAAATCTGAAAGCATTTGCTTTCTAGCAAGTGTGGTCCTGGGATGTCGTATGCTGTGCAAAAAAGTGCTGTTGTGCAAATAACACTTGTAGTAGTTCGACTTTTAAAAATTCATGCATGCGGGACCATCCTGGCTAACACGGTGAAACCCCACCTCTACTAAAAATACAAAAAATTAGCTGGGCATGGTGGCAGGAGCGTGTAGTCCCTGCTACTCAGGAGGCTGAGGCGGGAGAATGGCGTGAACCTGGGAGGTGGAGCTTACAGTAAGCAGAGATCGCGCCACTGCCCTCCAGCCTGGGCGACAGAGGGAGACTCCATCACAAAACAACAACAACAACAACAACAACAACAACAACAACAACAACAAAAAACCACCTCATGCATGCCTTTCTTTGTTTCCAAAGAAACAAGTAGTTTTATACTACTTACATATTATGGTAGAATGATTTATAATCCTTTGGCTATATACTCAGTAATGGGATTACTTGGTCAAATGGTATTTCTACTATTCTTTGTTTCCAAAGAAAGGCATGGTATGGAAATGGTTTCCAACAGTTGGAGAAACAAATTTTTTTTCCAAAAGAAAAATGATAAGGCCAAGATTGAATGGTATGTGAATGTGAGTATGATAGTTAAAAGCATTATTTCTCAAATGTACCTTCCCATTGGAATCAGCTGGAGAATGTAATAAGTATTAATGCCTGTGCTATGGTCCTCCAGAGATACTGACTTGCTTGGTCTGCAATGCAGACCGGGCAGTGAGATTTTTTTCAGTTCTCCTTAGGGATTGTGAGATACAGCAGAGTTTAGGAAGCATGGATCTAGGTTTGCTCAGATTCTTACTTTAATTTAAAAATCTGTATCTGGGCATAATGGGTCATACCTGCAATCCCAGAACATTGTACTGGGTGGAGGTGGCAGGATCATTTGTATCCAAGAGCTCCAGACAAGCCTGGGCAACATAGTGAAACCCCATCTGTATGAAAAAAAAAAAAAAAAAAGAAAGAAAAAGAAAAAAATTAGCCAAGTGTAATAGTTCATGCCTATGTTCTCAGCTATTCAGGAGGCTAAGGTAGGAGGATCACTTGAGCCTTGGTGGTCATGGCTGCAGTCAGCTGAGATCACACCACCACACTCTAGCCTGTGCAACAGAGAGAGACCCTGTCTCAAACAAACAAACAAAAATTATGCAGTGTACTCTTCAACAAGATAAAGTGGTTTCAGTAATAAACTACTAATAATATGATGATTTAGATTGAGCAAACTTCACTTAGTCATTTCTTTTTTATTATCTGATATGTTCTTTATAAAAAGTTTTAATTGCTTAAAAATGACCTAATGCTTCTCCCAAGCTTCCTTTTTTTTCTCTCTCTCTCTTAACTGAAGTCACAGAATGTTCTCCTGTGTGGAGTGCTAAACAACATTAAGAAATTATTAGCTTTAAGGACATTCTAAGAGTAAGGTTATAAACCTAAAACCCCTAAAAGATAAAAGAAAATTGGAAGAGGCAGTACGAAGACTGTCCTCTCTCAAAGGGTCCCTTCTCATGGAAATAGGCTGCTATTCCAGGTCAGTGGGAGGTGATCCTATGGGAAGCCCGTTGTGTATGGCCCATGGCACCATTCCAGCTTAATTGTTCCAATTCCTCCTGTTTCTCTGACTGCACATGAGGTTAAATTAAATATAATGTTCTCAGTTTGCATTTCCCAGGCAGTCATCCTAAGTGGCTTCTTGAAGGCGGTCTGTGCATTCCACTATCTAATTCTGTGATGTCCTTTAACTCGAGGGCCAGTGACATGATTATCAGCTCTAGAAGTTCATTCTGTGGTCAGAGATGCTTGTGCAGTGGCCATTTTCTTTCATTATGATCTGGCCTTTCCCAAGCTTCAGAAGTGGAGAGGATTGACTTTCCTACTAATGAGCATTGGCACTTAGGAAGTGAATACTTTATCTGTTGCAGCTAGTGTGTTCTACATTTCTTCAGTGTACCTCCTGCCTGGTAAATATCAGATTATTTGTTGACCATCTCTCAGGGTATAGTTCTTTGTGTTATTAAATGAGAACCTAGTGGCTTACAAAACATTGGCTTTTGAGGAGCCACTTTTATCCTAGATGATAACTCAAATCCATACAGTGCTGATATTTACAGCTGGGAGATGACATTGTCTTATCCTTGGGTCTATTGCTCAAATTTCTGATTTCAGCAGGACTTACTCACTGGCTGCCTTCTGTCTTGGGGATGCCTTTGATCTGTCTTGCCTTGGGGGACCCTCCCTCTGACCTGGATTAGCAGCCTATTTCCACAAGAATGGACCCTCTGAGAGAGGACAGTCTTCGTACTGGCTCTTCCGATTTTCCTTTATCTGTTATGGGTTTTGGGTTTATAAATTTACTCTTAGAATGTCCTTAAAGCTAATAATTTTTTAATGTTCTTTAGCATATTACTAGAACTATTCATCTGCTTGAGAGACTGAGGAAGGAGTGTTGCTTGAGCCTGAAAGATTGAGGCTGCAGTGAGCTGTGATCCTGCCACTGCACTCCAGTCTAGGTGGCAGAGAAAGACCTTGTCTCAAAAAAATAAAAAGGACAGGTACAATAGCTCATGCGTGTAATCCCAGCACTTTGAGGGGCTGAGGCAGGAGGATTGCTTTAGGCCAGAGTTCTAGACCAGCCTGCAACATAGGGAGATCCATCTCTTCAAAACATAAAAAATTAATTAGACATGATGGCACATGCCTGTAGTCCCAGCTTCTTGAGGGGTTGAGACCAGCAGGAGGATTTCTAGGGCCTAGGAGTTCCAGGATGCAATGAGCAATACTTATGTGGTTAATACATATTGAAACCAGTTATTGGAGAATTAGTATGTGTTCTCCCACAAATTCAGTATGTTTTTGTAATGGTCCAACTAATTCAAATGGTATAAACATAATATAAGCAAATTATTTTATGTTGTTTGTTTAAAAACCTTTTTGACTGAATCAGTCTATGACGCTTTAGTATTTGAAGTTGTGGGCAGAACTTAGTCTTAAGATAGCACTCACCTTGGTGATAGATTTCCATGGAGGGAATTTTTGCCAGATGTTAATTTAGCCTGAAGATGTTATAGATGTGGACAGTCACGCCCTCTAAGTCTGGGGTGGGCTAATTGAAAAGAACATGCAAGAACCAGGCTTGTTAAGGGATAAACATAGGGGAAATGGAACAATTATGGCAGAGATTGAATTGGGTTTAATTGGGTTAGGAAGAGTGAAAGAATAGATTTTAATAAGAGGTCTGGAAATAGCCAAGAAACCCACTTATTGTAGAAAATGTGTGACATCTGATTACCGTAGTGAAAGAAAGATCCCCCTTTAAAAATCCTATCTATACAGAAAGAAATGGTAGGTAAAAGGAAATCTTCCCATGGATGTATTTAAGAAAAACAGTGGGGAGGTCTGAGATTTCAAAGGGCCATGGTTCAGATTATAATTCAAAAGAGAGGCAAATGATAGTTCCTCTCTTCTTCGGTTTCAGGAAGGGGGAAGATTTTGCCACTTGTGAAATAATTTTGGAGCTTCTATAACCTTGAGCCTTTCTTCTTATTTTTTCCTGGACTTGAGACATAAGGGGATTGATAAGATGCGGCCAGAGAAAAAGCAGGTTTTGAAATGCCTTTTTTGATTCTGTTCATTTCTGGAATTCTCCATCATGGTCCTTAAAGAGTACATATTTGTTCCTGATACACAACATGCAGTGGTCTATTAATGAAGCTTTATTTCCTCAGCTAGGTTCCCTCCTCCATTAATTTGTGGGATTTTAGATGAAAACTTACTTGAACTGTGGTTTTCTCTGTGTTTGTGAATGGAAGGACATGTTTGTCTTTGACCTTCCTTTAGTTTCACATCTTAGTCTTGATATTTAAGTAGCTTTGTTTCAGACAGAGAAGGACCATGCGTTCAGTTGCTGGGACTGCTCTCTAGGTTAGAGGCTTTCTGGTCTTGGGGAAGATTCCCCGCAAACTAAGCAAGTGGCATAGATGCTTAATATTCTAAATGAGAGAAGCACTAGAGTTTTTTATTCATTACTTGTGAGTGCAGATGTGGCCTCTGGGGAAGCTCAGCTGAGGTGGTCTCATGTTCCACCAAAGGTCACCAGGGAGAGATGGCCAGGAAGACAGGAAGACTTGTCTCACCTGGGAGGGTATGGCAACAGCTATGCAAGACCTCTTGTTGGAGATATGTGACATTCATTGTTTTATTTATTTTTTGAAACAGAGTTTCATTCTTTCACCCAGGCTGAAGTACAGTGGCACGATCAGGGCTCACTGCAACTTCTCTGTCTCGAGCTCAAGCCATTTTCCCACCTCAGCCTCCTGAGTAGCTAGGACAGCAGGCAGGTACCACTCTGTCCAGGTAATTTTTAAAATCTTTTTAGAAACAAGGTATTGCCATGTTGCCCAGGCTGTTCTGGAACTCCTAGGCTCCACTCCCGCATTGGCCTCCAAAAGTGCTGGTATTGCAGGGAAGAGCCTTGGTGCCTGGCCCATTTATTCTTAAGTACTTATGCTCAGGGCAGGTCTTCCAAGGGAAGAAAAGAACAGCCAGATAAGACTCGTATGAGATAGCTGAGGAGGCGGCATTTCATCCTTCCATGCATATCCTCCTTATCCACAAGCAGAATGCTGTCCTACAACCATTGCTGTCCCCATTAGGTCATGATAGGTAGACATGCAGGTGATGACCACAGACTGGCAGTTAGCCAAGGATTCTCAGTGTTGCACATTGCATGGGTGAGTGTGTGTGATGGATGCCTCTGGCAGTTTGGTGGAAAATTGGTACGTTTTGTAAAAATGATATGTTTAAGTCTTCTAATAAGGTAAATACTTATAAGAGGAAGTCAGTTTTATTGAAATAGTTAGCATATATATTAATATTAATATTTAAGGCCAGGTGCATTGACTCATTCTTGTAAATCCCTGCATTTGGGGATGCTGAGGTGAGAAGATCTCTTGAGGCCAGGAGTTCAAGTTGCCAGCCTGGACAACAAAGGGAGACTATTTCTACAAACAATAAAATAAAAAAAATATAAAAGATATATTTAAACTGGGCTGTAGTAATACATGTGTATCTTTATTGTATATTAAGTAGCTGGATCTACTTATGAGGTTCATACTAGTCACAATTTCTTAGTACAATTGAGTTTAAACAATATTTTGGGGTATTTGTCCTACCAACATTGATAATGGAAGAAAATACTAAATTTCAGTGCACGGTAATGAAACTAAACATGTAATTCCTTTTTCCCATTGCAGTTAGTAGAACCCATAGAATTTATCTAAAGACACCTAGGTGGCAAAAGATAAATGCTTGAGGGTATGATACCCCATTCTCCATGATGTGATTGCATACCTGTATCAAAATATCTCATGTACCTCATAAATATATATACATGCTATGTACCCACAAAAATAAATAAAGAAAGAAACTTGGATGGGATTGGGATTTTTGATGTTAGGGTGGAGCACGTCTGCACTGAGGATTGTGTAGAGGGAAGAGTTTTGATTTATTATACCCGTTTCTTTAAAAAAACAAAACAAAACCAAAAAAAACCTGCATGTGATGTGAGGAATTTTGCCAGAGGTGGGGAATGTGAAACTCACTAGTTGAAAACATTCTATACTGAGGTAATTTTTTTATGTCAAAAAGAAAGTGAAGAGTGTGGCAGATTAAAATCTTCATGTTATTTGCATTTTACAAGCTTGGAAGTCTCAATATCAATTATTATTGACTGCTATTTACTGCAATTTTTGACACAAAACATACTTCATTTTAATGAACTTTGCCTTGTTTGAATGTTCGTAAGACTTTGGAGGGAGTTTTAGAAAGAGATAGTTGCCTTTGATCCCTGAAGTATATTATTTGGTCTATCCTGATTCTGTCTCTTGACTTTGCACTTGTCTTTCCTGAACCCTGTTTAAAAGAAGCTTCTTTTTATGCCTCTTTTCTTCCTTCCTATTCTAATATGAGATACAGAGGTTTTTATGGGTAACATCTTGTCTATATGCCAGATTGTGGAAACCTTGGTTGTTACCCAGGGATGGAAGGTCTGATCTCAGTTAAGTTCTGACCCTAGGATAAGAAGCCCCTCTGGAGTAACTGACTCAGTGGGGTAGAGCCTATTTTCACAAATTAATATTCCTGTCTGGGGATGGCAGTGGAAACATTTTGGGCAGTGGGTGGAAATGATAATGTTCAAGCCTGAAGATGAAGTTTGCCTTTTCTCGGAGCTTGTACAGTGTCATACTCCGGAAATAAACTGTGTGGGAAAGGTGGTGTTTAGTAACCTAGAGCTGTACACCTTGCAAGGCCCTCATCTTGTCATTCTGCACTGTAAGAAGCACATGAAGGAAGAGTGTAGGCTGTCAGAGACAGCATCACACTGAAGTAGCAACTTCTTACATACAGTTGTCTGCCTAAAATAAAGTAACTTTAGCAAATAGGGTCTGTGTATAGAAATTGGAAACTCTAGCCAGGGTTGTGAAAGATGGAGCTGGGGTCACAGGTGGTGGACTGGAAAACGTTCTGAAGAAACTCAGCTTTTTGGATATTGTACAGTTCATTAGGGGAGCTATGAGAAGCAGTTATGAAGCTCCTTATGAATGAAACGTAGAGGCTGGGTGCATTGGCTCACACCTGTAATCCCAGCGCTTTCGGAGGCTGAGGCGGGCAGATCATGAGGTCAGGTGATTGAGACCATCCTGGCCAACATGGTGAAACCCTGGCTCTACTAAAAACACAAAAATTAGCTGGGAGTGGTGTTGCATGCCTGTAATCACAGCTACACAAGAGGCTGAGGCAGGAGAATCGCTTGAACCAGGGAGTCAGTAGCTGCAGTGAACCGAGATCACGCCACTGCATTCCAGCCTAGCAACAGAGGAAATCTCTGTCTTAAAAAAAGAAACAAAGAAACAAAAACAAAGAAAGAGATATAGAAACATACCCATCAGTGTTACTCAGGAGGGTTCTGGTTCCTGTTTTGCACTTGGAAGTACACACTTGTTCTTGTCCACATTATCCTCCATCTGTCCACATGATCATCCATCTGCAGTCCCACCACCAGCCAAGGGTCGTGCCAGGTCAGAAGTACTACTCCAGGTCAAACTGTGTTATTTTGAAATGGAGTTGTTTGTTATTGTTGTTCTTACTCAAACTAGCAGTTTTCCTTTGTAGAAGAACTCGGTTTCCACTCTGGGTTAAATATTTCATTTATGTGATCAAGATTATCTCTGTCCATCAGATACAGCAGTGAGAAACCCTTTTACAGGAAATGGGGTTAAAAGTGACAGGATATCTACAATTGTTTACTTTGCTAAATTGCAGGTACATATATTCGCAGAACTAGTTTTGATAACCTTTTTAAAAATGGGCTTATTTGACATTGGCTGAAACTAAGACTCTAGCACTTTACTGCTACATCAATGAATGACAAGTCTCTCTCTATTCAGCATGAAATCCCTGCAGGCAAAAACCACAGGGACTACATCATGAAGGCTATGAGAATTTTATGGTGGAAACCTGAGTGAAGCAGGTGGTAGAAGAATCAGATGTAGTACCATGCCCACAGGAGATGATCTAAGAATGCCATCACACCTAACCTTGCAAGTTTTCTACCTTCTGTGTCTTGGTTTCCTCTAATTTCTTTGTCTCTTTTCTCCCTTTTAATTTAATAGGGTTTGCTGAAGACTTTCTCTCTTCCAAGTTCAAGTATTAGTCATCTCTGGGCTTTGCCGTTAGATACTCATCATAGTCTAACAATGAATGTAAGCACTGAGGAAGTAAGTAATGGTGACAATGTGGATGTTCCTTTTGGTATCATTTTTCTCATGCTCTGTAAATCTTGGTGGTCTCATATTCATATTATTGAATACCAATGCTTAACCCCTCTCTGCCGTCTTTACAGAAGTCCCCTGGTCTACCTCTCTCTACATGTCTAAAATTGTAGAATTGTCTTCTAGGCACTCTATTGCAAATTCCCTTCTGCACAAGCCCAACATTTCACAGAAGGAGCAGGTGGGGGGCAATGGACCACAGCATGGCTCAATTGTAGCAATTGAAAGGCAAGCTTTGTCTCGTCAGCTGCAGTGTTTACTACTTGAGGATGGGAATTTGATTGGTGTATCTTTACATTTTATCAAACTGGGTTTCACCATGGAAGCATTCAGTGGTACCTCAGTGAATAATTATAATTAGCTAGGATTTCTTTGGAGGATATTTATTGTTCTAAATTTGTATATATTTATATGTACATACTGTATTAGTTCATTTTCATGCTGCTGATAAAGACATACCTGAGACTGGGTAATTTATAAAGAAAAAGAGGTTTAATGAACTCATAGTTCTTTGTGGTTGGGAGGCCTCACAGTCCTGGCAAAAGGCAAGGGAAGAACAAAGGCACATCTTACATGGCAACAGGCAAAAAGAGAGAGCTTGTGCAGTGGAACTCCTCTTTAAAAAAACCATAAGATCTTGTGACCTCATAGTTCACATGAGAACATGACAGTGAATAAGTCATGGGTGGAAACTGCCCCCATGTTTCAATTATCTCCCACTGGGTCCCTCCCCTTACATGTGGGAATTATGAGAGCTACAATTCTAGATGAGATTTGTGTGGAGACACAGCCAAACCATGTCACATACATATGCATATCTTTATGTAGGGGATCTTTATGTAAGGTATGTGAATACAGGTGTGTATATTCATATACTCTTGTACTTTCTCAAACACATACCATAGAATGTGTAATAATGTGTCTGGAATTGGTGGGTTCTTGGTCTCACTGACCTCAAGAGTGAAGCTGCGGAACCTCGCGATGAGTGTTATAGCTCTTAAGGTGGCGCGTCTGGAGTCTGTCCCTTCTGATGTTCAGATGTGTTCGGAGTTTCTTCCTTCTGGTGGGTTTGTGGTCTCGCTGGCTCAGGAGTGAAGCTGCAGACCTTCGCGGTGAGTGTTACAGCTCTTAAGATAGCGCATCTGGAGTTGTTCATTACTCCTGGTGGGCTCGTGGTCTTTCTGGGCTCAGGAGTTAAGTTGCAGATCTTCACGGTGAGTGTTACAGCTCATAAAAGCAGCGTGGACCCAAAGAGTGAGTAGTAGCAAGATTTATTGCAAAGAGCGAAAGAACAAAGCTTCCACAGTGTGGAAGGGGACCCAAGTGTTGCCAATGCTGGCTCGGGCAGCCTGCTTTTATTCTCTTATCTGGCCCCCACCCGCATCCTGCTGATTGGTAGAGCCGAGTGGCCTGTTTTGTCAGGGTGCTGATTGGTGCATTTACAATGCCTGAGCGAGATACAAAGGTTCTCCACGTCCCCATCAGATTAGTTAGATACAGAGTTTCGACACACAGGTTCTCCAAGGCCCCACCAGAGCAGCTAGATACAGAGTGTCGATTGGTTCATTCACAAACCTTGAGCTAAACACAGGGTGCCGATTGGTGTATTTACAATCCTTGAGCTAGATACAGAGTGCCGATTGGTGTATTTACAATCCCTGAGCTAGACATAAAGGTTCTCCACCTCCTCACCAGAGCAGCTAGATACAGAGTGTCGACTGGTGCACTCACAAACCTTGAGCTAAACACAGGGTGCTGACTGGTGTATTTACAATCCCTGAGCTAGATATAAAGACTCTCCACGTCCTCACAAGAGCAGCTAGATACAGTGTCGATTGGTGCACTCACAAACCTTGAGCTAAACACAGGGTGCTGACTGATGTATTTACAATCCCTGAGCTAGATATAAAGATTCTCCACGTCCCCACCCGACTCAGGAGCCCAGCTGGCTTCACCTAGTGGATCCCGCACCGGGGCTACACGTGGAGCTGCCTGCCAGTCCTGCGCCGTGTGCTCGCATTCCTCAGCCCTTGGGTGGTCAATGCGACTGGGTGCCGTGGAGCAGGGGGTGGTGCTCGTCGGGGAGGCTCGGGTCACACAGGAGCCCATGGAGTGGGTGGGAGGCTCAGACATGGCGGGCTGCAGGTCCCGAGCCCTGCCCCGCGGGAAGGCAGCTGAGGCCTGGCTAGAAATCCAGCGCAGCGCTGGTGGGCCAGCACTGCTGGGGTACTCAGTATACCCTCCACAGCCACTGGCCTGGATGCTAAGTCCCCCATTGCCTGGGGCCAGCAGGGCTGGCCGGCTGCTCCGAGTGCGGGGCCAGCCAAGCCCACGCCCACCCGGAACTCCAGCTGGCCTGCAAGCGCAGCAGGCAGCCCCGGTTCCCGCTCACGCCTCTCCCTCCACACCTCCCTACAAGCTGAAGGAGTGGGCTCCAGCCTTGGCCAGCCCAGAAAAGGGCTCCCACAGTGCAGTGGTGGTACTGAAGGGCTCCTCAAATCCCACCAAAGTGGGAGCCCAGGCTGGGGAGGTGCCAAGAGCAAGCAAGGGCTCTAAGGACTGCCAGCAATGCTGTCACCTCTCAATAATATCCCTGAATTACATCTGCTACTCCGCTGCTCTACCCATCTAACAAGTAAGTGATGGAGACATTGATGGTTCTATTAGTCAGGGTTCTCTGGAGGGACAGAACTAACAGGAGATGTAGATATATATATATATATATATATATATATATATATATATATATCGCTAACCCTTACCATAACATATATATATGTGTGTGTGTCTGTGTGTGTGTAAAGGATATACAAATATACGTACAACTAATAGGATATATGTATGTGTGTTTATATAGATAATATATATGTTTTTATATAAATATATATAAATTACGTATATGAATATAACAAAATATATAAAATATATATTTATATATAGTATATATAAACACACACACAGATATATATCCTATTAGTGATAAGTGATAAAGAGTAGTGTTTATATATATACCTATATAATAAATTCTTCTTTTATATATATACACATCTATATTTGTGTGTGTGTGTGTCCAAATATATATAAGTTTATTAAGCAGTAGGAACTCACAGAATCTCAAAGTCCCACACAGTAGACGATCTGCAAGCTGAGGAGCGAGGAAGCCAGTTAGAGTTCCAAAGCTGAAGAATTTGGAGTCTGATGTTCCAAGGCAGGAAGAATCAAGCACAGGAGGACAGATGTAGACTTGGAGGGTAAGGCAGTCTAGTCTTTTCACGTTTTTCTGCCTGCTTTATAATTTCTGGCAGCTGATGAGATGGTGCCCACCCCGCTTGAGTGTGGGTCTGCCTTCCCCAGCCCACTGACTCAAATGTTAATTTCCTTTGACAACACCCTCACAGAGACACCTGGGATCAGTACTTTGCATCCATCAATCCAATCAAGTTGACACTCAGCATTAACCATCACAATGGTGTACAACTGACTGGAGTTAAAGTGAGGCTCAGGCTTTGAATCATAGTCGTAAAACTGCACAAATTATCTGCCCCATACTACCTCCCAGACACATAATACATGCAGGAGTAGGTGTTTTTGTGCCTGTTATAGTGCATTTGAGCCTGTTGTTCTTTACTTTGCTCTTGTGTCAGACCATCTCTCCAAAAACAGATGATCAGCATCATACGCAACTGGTAGTATTGATTATCTGCAGCATAAAGCATGGAACATGGGATTTTCAGGGAATGGAGTAGGAAAAATTCCTGAACCTAAGCAGCTTAATAGCTTAATATTTCACTTGGTTAGTTTGAATACATATATTTCTACACACACACACATGAAATTACATGGATAATATAAGCTTTAATGTATTGTATATATAATATAAATCTCTCTAACCTCCAAAAATGTATATATCCAAACTATTTGTCAATTTCTCTCTCTCTTTCCCCCTCTTGCTCTTTCCACATATTTATGTATAAAACAGTTTTTCAAACTAACCAACTGAAATATTAAGCTCCTATGTTATATATATAATATATATTTCTGCAAATAACCAAAATATCAAAGCAATTAAGCTCCTGTTTCATGTATCTATTGTGTATATATATATATATGTGTGTGTGTGTACATATATACAGTATTTCTCCAAACTAAGCAACTGAAAAATATTAAGCTCCTATGTCTTACGTATATAAAATATTTATTCAAATAACCAAGCAAAATATTAGGCTATTAAGTTCCTATGAATAATGTTTTATTTTATTCTATATAAATAGAATAATATGAATATGTTTCATATTATTCTGTATATTATATATATATACACAGCAGGTTAGTTTGAAGACATGTATGCATATATTAAAATCTACTTTATAATTTGATATATATTAAGTTAAGTACAAACTTTCATGAAATATGTATGAGAAGAAGGAAGATTATTTTTATAGTACGATTAGTACAGTGAATTCTGGGGAAAAAGTAAATACTCATTTCAAATCCTCATGTACAATTCAAATAAACAAAAATCTGGTGGCATGTTTACAGCCTACTAATATAGATTATGTGGTGTTGGAAAACATTTTATTTTTACAAGTACCTAGTAGGTGTATATATCTGTGGGTTATATGAGCTATTTCGATATAGGCATACAATGATAAAAATCACATTAAAATAAATGGGGTACACATCACCTCAAGCATTTATCGTTTATTTGTTTTACAGGCTTTCATTTATACTTTTAGTTATTTAAAAATATGCAGTAAATTAGTGTTGACTGCAGATACCCTATTGTGGTATGAAATGCTAGATCTTCATTCTGTCTCACTATATTTTTGTGCCTATTAACCATCCCCACTTCTCTATCCCTCCCATTACTCTCCCCAGCCTATGGTAACCATCATTCTATTCTCTGTCTCCCTGAAGGCAACTGGAAGGCTATTTTTCTTTTTTTCTTTTCTTTTTTTTTTTTTTTTTGAGACAGAGTCTCACTCTGTCACCCAGAATGATGTCGCCCAGTGATGCAGTCTAGGTTCCCTGCAACCTGCCCCTTGTGGGTTCAAGCGTTTTTCCAGTCTCAGCCTCCCAAGCAGCTGGGATTACAGGTGCACACCACCTTGCCCTGCTAATTTTTTTTTTTTTTTTTTGTAGACACAGGGTTTCACCATGTTGGCCAGGCTGGTCTCGAACTCCTTACCTCGTGATCCACCCACCTAGGCCTCCCAAAGTGCTGGAATTACAGGCGTGAGCCACCACACCTGGCCTGGAAGACATATTTTTAAAGGATAGGCTGGAAGGCTGCATTGACTTTCGCTGTTTCTGGCTCACTAAATCCTGCTATTTTCTGCAGTAGGGATTGCAACACTTACGTTATGCTTTCCTACTGCAGAGAAGGACATTCTGTTCCCACTGGGCTCCTATACTGCCTCTACAGTCAGCTTTGGAGATAACAGCCTGAGGTGTCAGAGCGTTTTGGTGGTGAAAGCATCTTAAGATGTCACTGGCACAGCTGGGTGCTGTGGCTCACGCCTGTAATGCTAGCATTTTGGAAGGCTGAGGCGGGCGGATCACGAAGTCAAGAGATTGAGACCATCCTGGCCAACATGGTGAAACCCCATCTCTACCAAAAATACAAAAATTAGCTCGGCAGTGCCTGTAGTCCCAGCTACTCGAGAGGCTGAGGCAGGAGAATCGCTTTAACCTGGGAGCAGAGGTTGCAGTAAGCCGAGATCGAGCAACTGCACTTCAGTCTGGCGACTGAGCTAGACTCGGTCTCAAATAAGGGGGTTAAAAAAAAAGAGGTCACTGGTACAAGCCCTTGTTTTGCAGTGGAAGGAGATGAAGTCCAGGCCACTATATGATGGGCCAGAGAGCACTTGGCTAATTAGTGACCATGGCTATAGTGGCTCAAGTTCCCTGGCTGCTGGCCATGGCTGGCAGGATCCTGGGGCTTTTATGCGTAATACCTGGGTCTGTTGCCTTGGGTGTGTTGCATTGGGCTTGTCGCATAATCATGGAGAAATAGATTTTCTCTTCAATTTTTAAATCCAAGATATTTTGGTAGCACATGGGAAAATAAAGTCATTGAGTAAGAAAACCTATACAGATGAGCATCTTTTGATTAAATTTTCATTATAAAATAATCACAGTCACAAAACCTGAATCAAAACGTATACACTGATAATCATCTTAAAGAGTAAAAAATAATCAGGTACATAGTATTGTACTCACTGACAGACCAGGAAAGAGCATTCCCACTGTTTTTGTATATCAGTGTGAGTTTGCTTCCTGTTTCCTACCTCGCAGAGAAATGTACTTCCTCAGGATTTGGTTTTCAGAATGCCCTTGCTATGTTATTTCAGGACAAACATAGTTCTGAGCAATATATTGTTTAGTTTTACCCTTATGTAAATGAAAATCACACTATTTGTAGTGTTTTATGGCTTGGCTTTTATGTTTGAGGTTTTCCCATTTTGGTCCATATATCTGTATTTTATTCATTTTTTACTGTCGTGTAAAGCTTTCTGCTTTAATATGCCAACATTTATTTATTCATTGTCCTATTTATGGATATCTGGATTGTCCTAACTTTTTTTGCAATTACAATTTGGGTTGCATTATCCCCAGCAAACTAATGCAGGGACAGAAAACCAAACACTGCATGTTCTCACTTATAAGTGGCAGCTCAACGATGATAACATATGAACACATGTGGGTGGAGAACAACACATAATGTGGCCTGTCTGGGGATTTGGGAGGAGGGAGAACATCCGGAAGAATAACTAATGGATGCTGGGATTAATACCTAGGTGATGGGTTGATTCGTGCAGCAAATAACCATGGCACATGTTTACCTGTGTAACAAACCTACAAATCCTGCACATTTACCATGAAAATTAAAATAAAAGTTGAAGAAAAAATATTGGGGCTGCAATGGACATTTCTATACATATTTTCTGATGCAAATATTTTAGAAACCCTATAGAGGATGGATGTGTGTGTGTGTGTGTGTGTGTGTGTGTGTGTGTGTCTACTTTCACCATAGGCTTCTGTATCTTCTACTTTTCAATGTGATTTAAAATTGTTTTGCAGTGGGGTTGCACAGAGGCTCAGCATCATTGCATGGGAGTTCTAGTTGCTCCAGATCTTTCTTCAGTAGTTGATATCATTGTATCAAATTTTTATTAATACTATTCTGATTTCATCTGCATTTCACCAATAATGAATGGCATTGAGCCTCTTGTCCTATGTTGAGGCTATCTGTAGATGTGAGGACTTCTTCCTTGATATGGATTTATGGTGGAGGAATCAACCACCAAAGATGGCTCTGAGTGTAGGCTGAATGACTAAAAATATAATGATCTAGTTATCTAAATATAAAACAAAATTGTTTAAGCAGTTTGGGGGATTGGAGAATGAGATTTTTAGGAGAACCATAAGATATCTATCTGACTATATTCTTGAAGACAAGATAGTCATGGCAGTACAGGCATGGTGGCACATACCATTTTGTCACCTGGCACTACACATGTGTGCTTCCATGACCTTGAGGATATATATGACTTTGAGTTTGGTGAGACAGATGAACACAAAGCCCAGAGAATCTGCAAATTATTTGAATTAGATGTAGATATTGTGTTTGGAAAACATTTGACACAGAAAATCAAGCGTTAGCAAGCATTTATTATTTGCTTGTGTTAGCTTTAGATATGCAGATGATGAATAATAAGAAAAAAAGCATCACAGGTAGGGATAGATACTGTCATGAAAATTTAAGCTTCTCACGGGCAGGAACTCATTCTTAACCCCACTATGTGCCCTTACTAAGCGCAGTGATCTTTCTGGGATACTTCTATGATCTGAAGACTTGTGTCCTTCCAGAATCCACATGTTGACATTGTAACCCCAAAGTGATGGTGCTAGGAGGTAGGGGCTTTGGAGCTGACGAGATGTTGAGAGTGGATGCCACATGAATGGCATTAATGACATTTTAAAAGATACCCCAGGGAGATTACTTGCTCCTCCCCCCTTTTCCAAAGTTATAAGGAAAAGTCAGCCCTCTAGGCATTGGGCCCTCACCATACACTGAATCTACCATATCTTGATTTCGGATTTCCAGTCTCCAGAACTGTGAGCAATGAATGTCTATGGTGTATAAGCTCCACCACCACCCGCCCCACCGACACTCACCCCAGGCTATGATATTTTGTTACAGCAGCCTGAATGGACTAAGCCAACTTGTGTGTTTTGCTGTTGTCTTATTTCTTTGGTCAGTGTAGGATCTTGCTGTCCGCATAGTTTGCTCGAGAAAGATGGATGCTGTATTCCTAATGGTGTATTTGGCCTTCCTATCTATGGAATATTCTCCTATCCAATCAGTCTTGGTAACATATAAATGATTAACTCTACCCTTGGGTATAGTTTGGGTTCTGCTAAGTCCCCTGCTGAAAATTCTGGTTTCTACCATTATGGCTCTTGCATGTTCCTGATCCATTAAACTTCAGTGGAAGAATAGAAATGGAGAGGGAGGTGATGGAGTTGATATCTTAAACTGCCATATGGTGCAAGACCATCTTGAAGATAATATATTTGGTGTCTTCCTTATCTTTTTAAGAGCGGCCTTGCTATGTTGCCTAGCCTAAAATCAAACTCCTGGGCAAGTGATGGTTGTGGCTCAGCCTCCCAATTACCTGGCATTACAGACATGTACCACCATGCCTGGCCACGTTTTTACTCTCCAATTACTCAATATATAGTAAAGCTAATGGTTCACAGTGGTTCATTTTTTTGTGTGTATTCCAATAACATTTTATTTATTTATTACCTTGAACATATTCAATATTTATTTGACAAGTTTTTATAATTTTAACTTTTTTTTTTTGATTCATGTGGTATGAGTGTAAGTTTTTTTCTCTGGGTGTATTGGATGGTGCTGAGGTTTGAGGTGCAGATGATTCTGTCATACACCTATGGAGCATGGTACACAATAGGTAGTTTTCCAACTTTACCCTCTCTGTCACCCCTATTTAGTAGTCCTGAGTTTCTGTTATTGCTTTATGTTCATGACTATCCAATGTTTAGTTCCCACTTATAAGTGAGAACATGTGGTATTTAACTTTCTGTTTCTGCATTAATTTACTTAGGATAATGGCTTCCAGCTGCATCCATGTTCCTGCAGAGGACATGATTTTGTTTGTTTTTATGGCTGAATAGTATTCCATGGTATATATGCATCACATATTCTTTATTCAAACCACCATTGATGGGCACTTAGGTTGATTCCATGTCTGCTATTGTGAATAGTGCTGTAATTAGCATACGTGTGCATTTGTCTTTTTTGTTAGAATGATTTATTTTCATTTATATATATATATATAAAACCATTAATGGGATTGCTAGGTCTATGGTAGTTCCTCTTAAGTTCCTTGAGAAATCTCCATACTGTTTTACACAATGGCTAATTCACATTCTCACCAACAGTATATGTAGCCTTCTCTTCTCTGCAGCCTCAAAGACACCTGTTGTTTTTGATGTTTTATGAACAGCCTTTCTGACTGGTGTGAGTTTTTGATTTGCATTTCTCTGGTACAAAATGGTGGATTTTGAAATGAGATTTGATTTCTAAATTTTATAGAAACTGCATAGATGACTGCAAAGAACTCTTTAAGATATGACAAAAGACAAATTAGATTGTAATCTCCTTTATACAGGACAAGAAATAAAGAGGAGAATATTAAAATATGTACACATACAAAAGTAGATGAATTGGCGATTGCTGGTGTTGGATGCATGTTAAGCAGGGATGAAGGAGGTGTGTGTGCATGCATTCGTGGCCATGTGTTGAGAGTGGGCATCCATGTAGGTAACAGCAGAGAGCTTTGGGGTTCAGAAGAAAAGATAAGTCACATCCCACTCAGGTACCCTAAAATGTTGTCTTCTCTAGAAATGAAAGAAGAGGGAAGCCAGAGATGTCTGTAGCTTGCATAGTTTTGGGAATAGCTATTTTAGACTTCGTCAGTGAACAGCATAGAAGGATTGTTGTTCAAGCCCAGTTATTTGGGCAAGGATCAGATTCTGTTGCTTTTGTTTTCTGGATGCTCCATAATGAATGTGAGATGGAAGCAGATGTCTCAAGTGCTTCTTGTTCTCAGAAACCTCCTGACAGCAGACATCTCAGTGGGCCTAGACCTTCAGTGTGTCTGTAAGTAAAACACAGGGGAGGGTGCTCTTTCTCATTTATCTTACTTTTTTAATGCAATTACAAAGCTTCTTATTTTCTAATATATTCCAAGCCTTTGAAAGACAAGGCCATAAACACCCAGGATATCTGATTTTATTCATGATAAGACCAAAATACCTATGATCAGGGCTCACCTTAATTAAGTATGTATCTTAAAATTAAACCAATCTCAGTTTGAGGAATTCATACTTTTGGAAGAAATTTATTACAGTTTTTGTTCTGAACATTATATTATGATAGGCTTGAATAGTGTGAGCCTTGCTATAATTACAACCTGAGTCACAATAACTTCCCTGCAGAAGATGATTTAAAATACCCAATCAATTTATGAACTGGTCAAAAATGTCATTCTGAGGTATTTTTTTTATGCAGTCTTTGCAGAGAAGACATGCCATATAGTCCTTCTTCATTCCCAAAGCATATATATATATACGTATATATGCACACACACATACATATACATATAAATATACAGTGAAGTTAGTTTTTACCTTTGTTATCAATATTTTTTATACATAAAAATTTTATAAATGATTTGTGGCATCCCCTTTTTATCTCAGGAAAATTAAAAATCTCTCTATCAACTTATCTATGAATAACCACATTTCATCCCTTGTGAAATCCATTTTAGTTTGTGAAACTCACATGGGAGATCTTTTATTTTTTGCCCGCAAGGATGTAGGGTGGTTAAATTTACAGAGATTCTTTAATGATGATAATATACATTTGACTGATATCAATAAGAAATATTGATATTATCAATATCAACATTTTTTGCAATGCTAAAAATTTACAAGTTGTCGAATTATTTAATTATTTATTTTTATTATACATTAAGTTCTGGGATACATGTGCAGAATATTCAGGTTTGTTACATAGGTATACACGTACCATGGTAGTTTACTGCACCTTTCAACCCATCATCTAGGTTTTAAGCCTTTAAAACCTTTAAGCATTTGGTACTTGTCCCAATGCTATCTTTACCTTGCACCCCATCCCCCAAGAAGCCCCGGTGTGTGATGTTCCACTTCTCCATGTTCATGTGTTCTCATTGTTCAACTCCCATTTATGAATGAGAACATGTGGTTTTTGCTTTTCTGATCCTCTGTTTGCTGAGAATAATCATTTCCAGCTTCATCCATGTCCCTGCAAAGGACATTAACTCCTTCTTATTTATGGCTGCATAGTATTCCATGGTGTATGTGTGCCACATTTTCTGTATCCAGTCTATCATTGATGGGCATTTGGTTTGGTTCCATGACTTTGCTATTGTAAACAGGAATGCAATAAATGTACATGTACATTTGTCTTTATAATAGAATGATCAATAATCCTTTGGGTATATACCCAGTAATGGGATTGCTCAGTTAAATGGTATTTCCAGCTCTAGATCCTTGAGGAATCACGACACTGTCTTCTACAATGGTTGAATTAATCGACACTACCACCAACAGAGTAAAACATTCTGTTTCTCCACATCTTCTCCAACATCTGTTGTTTCCTGACTTTCAGTGATTGCCATTCTAACTGGGGTGAGATGGTATCTCATTGTGGTTTTGATTTGCATTTCTCTAATGACCAGTGATGATAAGCTTTTTTTCGTATGTTTGTTGACTGCACAAATGTCCTCTTTTGAGAAGTATCTGTTCATAAACCTTACACTTTTTGATGGGGTTGTTTGTTTTCTTCTTGTAAATTTGTTAAAGTTTCTTGTAGATTCTGGATATTAGCCCTTTGTCAGATGGCTAGATTGCAAAAACTTTCTCCCATTGCCTGTTAACTCTGATGATAGTTCCTTTTGCTGTGCAGAGGCTCTTTAATTAGATCTCATTTGTCAATTTTTGCTTTGTTTCAATTGTTTTTGGTGTTTTAGTCATGAAGTCTTTGCCCATGCCTATGTCCTGAATGGTATTGCCTACATTTTCTTCTAGTTTTATGATTTTTTCTCTTATGGTTAGGTCTTTAATCCATCTTGAGTTAATTTTTGTATAAGGTGTTAAGAAAGGGTTCAGTTTTCGTTTTCTGCATATGGCTAGCCAGTTTTCCCAACACCATTTATTAAATAGGACATCCTTTCTTCATTGCTTGTTTTTTTTCAGATTTGTTGAAGTTCAGATGGTTGTAGATGTGGGTGTTATTTCTGAGGCCTCTGTTCTGTTTCATTGGTCTATATATTTGTTTTCTTACCAGTACCGTGCTGTTTTGGTTAGTGTACCCTTGTAGTGCAGTTTGAAGTCAGGTAGCATGATGCCTCTAGCTTTGTTCTTTTTGCTTAGGACTTTCTTTGCCATATAAGCTCTTTTTTGGTTCCACATGAAATTTATGGTGGTTTTTTTACTGTGAAGAAAGTCACTGTTCGCTTGATGAGAATAGCATTGAATTTAAAAACTACTTTGGGCAGTTTGGCCATTTTCACAATATTGATTCCTCCTATCCATGAGCATGGAATGTTTTTCCATTTGTGGGTGTCCTTTCTTATTTTCTTGAGCAGTGGTTTGTAGTTCTCCTTGAAGAGGTCCTTCACTTCCCTTGTAAGTTGTTTTCCTGGGTACTTTATTCTCTTTGTAGCAACTGTGAATGGGAGTTCACTCATGATTTGTCTCTCTGATTGTCCATTATTGGTGTATAGGAATGCTTGTGATTTTTGCACATTGATTTTGTATCCCAAGATTTTGCTGAAGTTGCTTACCAGCTTAAGGGGATTTGGGGCTGAGACAATGCAATTTTCTAAATATTCAATCATGTTATCTGGAAACAGAGAATAATTTGACTTCCTCTCTTGCTATTTGAATATCCTTTATTTTTTCTCTTGCCTGACTGCCCTGGCCAGAACTTTCAATACTATGTTGAATAAGAGTGGTGAGAGAGGGCATCCTTGTTTGTGCTGATCTTCCAAGGGAATGTTTCCAGCTTTTACCAATTCAGTATGATGTTGGCTATGGGTTTGTCATAAATAGCACTCATTATTTTGATATATGTTCCATCAATACCTAGTTTATTGAGTGTTTTTAGCATGATGTTGTGTTGAAATTTATTGAAGGCCTTTTCTGCATCTATTGGGATAATCACATTTTTTTGTCATTGTTTCTGTTTATGTGATGGATTATGTTGATTGATTTGCTTATGTTGAACCAGCCTTGTATCCCAAGGGATGAACCCGACTTGATCATGGTGGATAAACCTTTTGATGTGCTGCTGGATTTGGTTTGCCAGCATTTTATTGAGGATTTTTGCACTGATGTTCATCAGGGATATTTGCATTAAATTTCATTTTTCTGTTGTATCTTTGTCAGTTCATGGTATTAGGATGATGCTGGCCTCATAAAATGAGTTAGGGAGGAGTCCCTGTTTTTCTATTGTTTGGAATCATTTCAGAAGAAATGGTACCAGCTCCTGTTTGTATTGTTGGTAGAATTCAGCTGTGAATCTGTCTGGTCCTGGGCTTTTTCCACTTGGTAGTCTATTAATTACCACCTTAATTTCAGAACTTGTTATTGGTCTATTCAGGGATTCAGCTTCTTCGTGGTTTATTCTTGGGAGAGTGTATGTGTCCAGGAATTTATCCATTTCTTTTGGTATTTCCGTAGAGGTGTTTATAGTATTCTCTGTTGGTAGTTTGCATTTCTGTGCAATCAGTAGTGATATCCCCTTTAATGTTTTTATTGTGTCTATTTGATACTTTTCTCTTTTATTTTTTATTAGTCTGCCTAGCAATACATCTATTTTGTTAATTTTTTCCAAAAATCAGCTTTTTGATTCACTGATTTTCTTGAAGGATTTTTTTTATGTCTTTATCTTCTTCAGTTCTGCTCCAATCTTAATTCTTTCTTGTCTTCCACTAGGTTTTAAATTTGTTTACTCTTTCTTGAATAGTTCTTTTAATTGCAATGTTAGGGGGTTGATTTTACATCTTTCTTGCTTTCTCTTGTGGTCATTTAGTGCTCTAAATTTCCATTTGAACACTGCTTTAAATGTGTCTTAGAGATTCTGGTACATTGTATCGTTGTTCTTATCAGTTTCAAAGAACTTATTTATTTCTGCTTTAATTTCCTTATTTACCCAGTAGTCATTCAGGAGCAAGTTGTTCAGTTTCCATGTAGTTGTGTGGGTTTGAGTAAGTATCTTAATCCTGGGTTCGAATTTGATTGCACTGTTATCTGAGAGACGGTTCATTATGGTTTTCATTCTTTTGCATTTGCTGAGGAGTGTTTTACTTTCAATTTTGTAGTCCACTTTAGAATAAGTGTGATGTGGTGCTGAGAAGAATGTATATTCTGTTGATTGGGGTGAAGAGTTACATAGATGTCTCTTAGGTCTGCTTGGTCCGGAGCTGAGTTCAAGTCCTGAATATATTTGTTAATTTTTTGTCTCATTGATCTGTCTAATATTGACAGTGTTGTGGTAAAATCTCCCACTATTATTGTGTTGGAGTATACTTAAGTCTGTTTGTAGGTCTCTAAGAACTTGTTTTATGAATCTGGGTGCTCCTGTATTGGGTGCATGTATATTTATGATAGTTAGCTCTTCTTGTTGCATTGATCCGTTTACCATTATTTGATGCCCTTCTTTGTCTCTTTTGATCTCTGTTGTCTTAAAGTCTGTTTTATCAGAGGCTATGATTACTACCCCTGCTTTTCTTTGCTTTCCGTTTGCTTGGTAAATATTCCTTCATTCTGTTATTCTGAGCCTATGTTTTACTTTGCCTGTCAGATTGGTCTCCTAAATACAATACACCAAAGGGTCTTGACCCATTATTCAATTTGCCAGTCTGTGTCTTTTAATTGGGACATTTAGCCCATTTACATGTAATTTTAATCTTGTTATGTGTAAATTTGATCCTGTCATTATGATGATAGCTGATTATCTTGCATATTAGTTGATGCTGTTTCTTTATAGTGTCATTAGTCTTTACATTTTGGGAGTTTTTGCAGTGGTATTTTGGTAGTTTTTGCAGTAGCTGATATCTTTTTTTTTTTTTTGCCCCGTATTTAGTACATCCTTCAGGAGCTCTTAAAGGCAGTCCTGGTGGTCAGAAAATCCCTCAACATTTGCTTCTCTGTAAAGGATTTTATTTCTCCCTCAATTATGAAACTTAGTTTGTCTGGATGTGAAATTCTGTTTGTTTGTTTGTTTGTTTATTTATTTATTTATTATCTTAAGAATGGTGAATATTGGCCTGCACTCTCTTCTGGCTTGTAGGGTTTCTGCAGTGATATCTGCTGTTAGTTTGATAGGCTGCCTTTTGTAGGTAGCCTGCTCTTTCTCTCGGGATGCTGTTAACATTTTTTCCTTTGTTTCAACCTTGGTGAATCTGACTATTATTTGTCTTGGAGTTGCTCTTCTCAAGGAGTATCTTTGTGGTGTTTTCTTTATTTCCTGAATTTCAATGTTGGACTTCTTGCTAGGCTGGAAAAGTTCTCCTGGATAATATCCTGAAGTGTGTTTTCTAACTGGTTCCATTCTCCTACTCACTTTCAAGTACACCAGTCAAACATAGGTTTGATGTTTTCACATAGTCCCGTATTTCTTGGAGGCTTTGTTAATTCCTTTTCATTCATTTTTTCTGTAATCTTGTCTTCACATTTTATTTTATTAAGTTGATCATCAATCTCTGATATACTTTCTTTCCCTTGATCGATTCAGCTATTGGTACTTGTGTATGCCTCAGGAAGTTCTCGTGCTTTGTTTTTCAGCTATATCATGTCATTTATATTCTTCTCTAAACTGGTTATTCTAGCTAGAAGTTCTTGTAACCTTTTATGAAGATTCTTAGCTTCCTTACATGGGGTTAGAACATGCTCCCTTAGCTCAGAGGAGTTTGTTATTTCACACCTTCTGAAGCCTACTTCAGTCAGTTTGTCAAACTCATTCTCTGTTCGGTTTTGTTCTCTTGCTGGTGAGGAGTGATGATCCTTTGGAAGAGAAGAGGGATTCTGGTTTTTGGAATTTTCAGAATTTTTGAACTGTTTTATTTTTCATCTTCATGAATTTGTCTAACTTTGATCTTTGATGTTGGTGACCCTCAGATGGGATTTTTGCATGGGTGTCTTTTTTGTTGATGTTGATGTTATTGCTTTCTGTTCGTTTGTTTTCATTCTAACAGTCAGGCCGCTCTGCTGCAGGTCAGCTGGAGTTTGTTGAAGGTCCACTCCAGACCGTTTTCCTGGCTGTCACCAGCAGAAGCTGCAGAACAGCAAAGATTGCTGTCTTCTCCTTCCTCTGGAAGCTTCTTCCCATAGGAGTGGCCACCTGATGTCAACCAGAGCTCTCCTATATGAGGTGTCCATTGAACCCAGCTGGGAGGTGTCTCTCAGTCAGGAAGCACCTGGGTCAGGGACCCACTTGAGCAGGCAGTCTGTCCCTTAGTAGAGCACAAGTTCTGTGCTGGGAGATCTTCTGCTCTCTTTCAAGCCATAGGTAGGAACATTTAAGTTTGCTGAAGCTGCACCCATAGCCATCCCTTACTCCAGGTGCTGTGTCCCAGAGAGATGGGCATTTTATCTATAAGCCCCTAACTGGTGCTGCTGCCTTTCTTTCAGAGATGCCCTGCCTAGAGACGAGGAGTATAGAGAGCCAGTCTGGCTACAGCAGCTTTGCTGAGCTGTGGTGGGTTCCACCCAGTTTGAACTTCTCGGAAGCTTATTTACACTATGAGGGGAATACTGCCTACTGAAGCCTCAGTGATGCCAGACACCCCTCCCTGCACCACATTCAAGTGTCCCAGGTCAACTTCAGACTGCTGTGCTAGCAGTGAGAATTTCAAGCCATTGGATCTTAGCTTACTGGGCTCCGAGAGGGCGAGATCAGCTGAGCAAGACAACTTGGCTCCCTGACCTCAGCCGCCTTTTCAGGGGAGAGAACAGTTCTGTCTCACTGTGGTTCCAGGCAGAACTGGGGCACGGAAGAAACAAAAACAAAAACAAAAACAAAAAAAACTCCTGCTGCTAGCTCAGTGTCTGCCCAAATGGCTGCCCAGTTTGTTTGTTTGTTTGTTTGTTTGTTTATTTATTTATTTATTTATTTATTTATTTATTTTACTTTAAGTTCTAGGGTACATGTGCACAACCTGCAGGTTTGATACATGGGTATATATGTGCCACGTTGGCTTGCTACACCCATCAATTCATCCTTTACATTAGGTATTTCTCCTAATGCTATCCCTCCCCAAGCCCCCCAGTGCCTGACAGGCCCCCATGTGTGACGTTCCCCACCCTGTGCCCAAATGATCTCATTGTTCAGTTTCCACCTATGAATGAGAACATGTGGTGTTTGGTTTTCTGTCCTTGTGACAGTTTACTGAGGATGATGGTTTCCAGCTTCATCTACGTCCCTACAAAGGACATGATCTCATCCTTTTTTATGGCTGCATAGTATTCCATGGTGTATAAGTCCCACATTTTCTTAATCCATCTATCATTGATGGACATTTGGGTTGGTTCCAAGTCTTTGCTATTGTGAATTCTGCTGCAATAAACATATGTGTTCATGTGTCTTTATAGGAGCATGATTTATAATCCTTTGGGTATATACCTAGTAATGGGATTGCTGGGTCAAATGGTAAATCTAGTTCTTGATCTTTGAGGAATCATCACACTGTCTTCCACAATGGTTGAAATAATTTACACTCCCACCAACAGTGTAAAAGTGTTACTATTTCTCCACATCCTCTCCAGCATCTGTTGTTCACTGACGTTTTAATGACTGCCATTCTAACTGGTGTGAATGGTATCTCATTGTGGTTTTGATTTGTGTTTCTCTAATGACCATTAAAAACGAGCATTTTTTAATGTGCCTGTTGCTACATAGATGTATTCTTTTGAGAAGTGTCTGTTCATATCCTTTGCCCACTTTTTGGTGGGGTTGTTTGCTTTTTCTTGTAAATTTGACTTTGAGTTGTTTGTAGATTCTGGATATTAACCCTTTGTCAGATGGGTAGATTGCAACAATTTTCTCCCATTCTGTAGGTTGCCTGTTCTCTGTGGTGGTAGTTTCTTTTGCCATGCAGAAGCTCTTTAGTTTAATTAGATCCCATTTGTCTATTTTGGGTTTTGTTGCCATTGCTTTTGGTATTTTAGTCGTGAAATCCTTGCCCATGCCTTTGTCCTCAATGGCATTGTCTAGGATTCTTCTAGGATTTTTATGGTTTTAGGTTAACATTTAAGTCTTTAATCCATTTTGAATTAATTTTTGTATAAGGTGTAAGGAAGGGATCCAGTTTCAGCTTTCTACATATGGCTAACCAGTTTTCCTTACCACTGTTTGTTAAATAAGGAATCTTTTTCCTATTGCTTGTTTTTGTCAGGTTTGTCAAAGATTAGATGGTTGTAGATGTGTGTGTTATTTCTGAGGCCTCTGTTCTGTTCCATTGGTCTATATATCTGTTTTGTACCAGTACCATGCCATTTTGGTTACTGTAGGATTGTAGTATAGTTTGAAATCAGGTAGTGTGATGCCTCCACCTTCATTCTTTTTGCTTAGGATTGTGTTGGCAATGCAGGCTCTTTTTTGGTTTCATATGAACTTTAAAGCAGTTTTTTTTTTTTCCAATTCTGTGAAGAAAGTCATTGGCAGCTTGATGGGGATGTCATTGAATCTATAAATTACTTTCGGCAATATGGCCATTTTCGTGATATTTATTCTTCCTATCCATGAGCATGGAATATTCTCCCATTTGTTTTTGTCCTCTTTTATTTCATTGAGCAGTGGTTTGTAGTTCTCCTTGAACAGGTCCTTCACATCCCTTTTAAGTTGGATTCCTAGGTATTTTATTCTTTTTGTAGCAATTGTGAATGGGAGTTCAAGCATGATTTGGCTGTCTGTTTGTCTGTGAATGGTGTATGTAATTGATTTTGTATCCTGAGACTTTGCTGAAATTGCTTATCAGCTTAAGGAGACTTGGCGCTGAGATAATGGGGTTTTCTAAATATACGATCATGTCATCTCCAAACAGGTACAATTTGACTTCCTAATTTCCTAATCGAATATCCTTTATTTCTCTCTCTTGCCTGATTGCCCTGGCCAGAACTTCCAACACTATATTGAATAGGAGTGGTGAGAGAGGGCATCCTTGTTTGTGCTGGTTTTCAAAGGAATGCTTCCAGTTTTTGCCCATTCAGTATGATATTGATTGTGGGTTTGTAAAAAATAGTTCTTATTATCTTGAGATATGTTTCATCAATACCTCGTTATTATTTTGAGATATGTTTCATCAATATCTAGCTTATTGAGAATTTTTAGCTTGAAGGGCTGTTGAATTTTGTCAAAGGCCTTTTATGCATCTATTGAGATAATCATGTGCTTTTGACATCGGTTCTGTTTATGTGATGGATGACGTTCAACGTATATGTTGAACCAGCCTTATATCCCAGGGATGAAGCCAACTAGATTGTGGTGGATAAGCTTTTTGATGTGCTGCTGGATTCAGTTTGCCAGTATTTTACTGAGGATATTCACATTAAAGTTCATCAGGGATATTGGTCTAAAATTCTCTTTTTTGTTGTTGTGCCTCTGCCAGGCTTTGCTATCAGGAAGTTCTTGGCCTCATAAAATAAGATAGGGAGAATTCCCTCTTTTTCTATTGATTGGAATAGTTTCAGAAGGAATTGTACCAGCTTCTCTTTGTACCTCTGGTAGAATTCAGCTGTGAATCTGTCTGGTCCTGGGCTTTTTTTGGTTGGTAGGCTATTAATTGTTGCCTCAATTTCAGAGCCTGTTATTGGTCTATTCAGATTCCATTTCTTCCTGGTTTAGTCTCGGGAGGGTGTATGTGTCCAGGAATGTATCTATTTCTTCTAGATTTTCTAATTTATTTGTGTGGAGGTGTTTATAGTATTCTCTGATGGTAGTTTGTATTTCTGTGGGATCAGTGGTGACATCCTTTTTATCTTTTTTTATTGCATCTATTTGATTCTTCTCTCTTTTTTTCTTTATTAGTCTTGCTATCAGTCTATCAATTTTGTTGATCTTTTCAAAAAACAAGTTCCTGGATTCATTGATTTTTTGAAGGATTTTTTGTGTCTTTATCTCTTTCAATTCTGCTCGGATCTTAGTTATTTCTTGCCTTCTGCTAGCTTTTGAATTTGTTCTTGCTTCTCTAGTTCTTTTAATTCTGATGTTAGGGTATCGATTTTAGATCTTTCCTGCTTTCCCTTGTGGGCATTTAGTGCTATAAATTTCCCTCTACACACCATTTTAAATGTTTCCCACAGATTCTGGTACATTGTGTCTTTGTTCTCACTAGTTTCAAATAACATCTTTATTTCTGCCTTCATTTCATTATTTACCCAGTAGTCATTCAGGAGCAAGTTGTTCAATTCCCAAATAGTTGTGCACTTTCAAGTGAGTTTCTTAATCCTGAGTTCTAATTTGATTGCAGTGTGGTATGAGAAACAGTTTATTGTGATTTCTGTTGTTCTGCATTTGCTGAGGAGTGCTGTACTTCCAATTATGTGGTGAATTTTAGAATAAGTATGACGTGGTGCTGAGAAGAATAGACATTTTGTTGATTTGGAGTGTAGAGTTCTGTAGATATCTATTAGGTCTGGTTTTTGCAGAGCTGAGTTCAGTTCCTGGATATCCTTGTTAACCTCCTGTCTCATTGATCTGTCTAATATTGACAGTGGGGTGTTAAAGTCTCCCATTAACATTGTGTGGGAGTCTAAGTCTCTTTGTAGGTCTCTAAGGACTTGCTTTACGAATCTGGGTGCTCTTGTATTGGGTGTATATATATTTACAATAGTTAGCTCTTCTTGTTGAATTGATCCCTTTACCATTATATAATGGCCTTCTTTGTCTCTTTTGATCTTTGTTGGTTTCAAGTCTGTTTTATCATAGACTAGGATTGCAACCCCTGCTTTTTTTTTCTTTTTCTTTCTTCTTCTTCTTTTTTTTTTTTTTTTTGCTTTCTATTTGCTTGGTAGATCTTCCTCCATCTTTTTATTTTGAGTCTATTTGAGTCTTTGCACGTGAGATGGGTCTCCTGGATCCACTCCAGATGCTGTGTGCCTGAGTATCACTAGGAGAGGCTGCAGAACAGCAAAGAATTCTGCCTGATTCTTCCTCTGGAAGCTTTGTTTCAGAGGGGCACAAGCCAGATGCCAGTTGGAGCTCTTCTGTATAAAGTGTCTGTCGACCCATCCTGGGAGGTGTCTCCCAGTCAGGAGGCAAGGGGGTCAGGGACCCACTTGAGAAGGCAGTCTCTTCCTTAGCATAGCTCAAATGCTGTGCCTGGAGATCCACTGCTCTCCTCAGAGCAGTTTAATTCTGCTGAAGCTATGCCCAAAGCTGTCCCTTTCCCTAGGTGCTCTGTTTCAGAGAGATGGATGTTTTTTTCTATAAGTCCCTGACTGGTGCTGCTGCCTTTCTTTCAGAGATGCCCTGCCAGTGAGGAAGAATCTAGAGAGGCAGTCTGGCCACAGATGCTTTGCTGCACTCTGGTGGGTTCTGATGAAATTTCGGGCTGCTTTTTTTTAATCTGTGAGGGGAAAACCTCCTACTGGAGCCTCAGTAATGGCAGACAACCCTCCCCCTACCAAGCTTGAGTGTCTCAGGTGGACTTCAGAGTAGTGTGCTGCCAGGGAGAATTTCAAGCCATTGGATCTTAGCTTGCTGGGCTCCATGAGGGTGGAATCTGCTGAACAAGACCACTTGGCTTCCTGGCTTCAGCCCTCATTCCAGGGGAGTGAAAGGTTCTGTCTCGCTGGATTATGAAAAAAAAAAAAAAACTCCTGCAGCTAGCTCAGTGTTGGCCCAAATGATCGCCCAGTTTTGTGCTTGAAAACAAGGGCCTTGGTGGTATAGGCACCTTAGGGAATCTCCCGGTCTACAGGTTGTAAAAACTGTGGGAAAAGCATAGTATCTGGGCTACATATCACAGTCCCTCATGGTTTCCACTTGCTAGGGGAGGAAGGTACCTGTCCCCGTGCACTTCCCGGGTGAGTCAGTGCCCCATCCTACTTCTGCTCACCCTCCATGGGACACATCCACTCTCTAACCAGTTCCAATGAGATTAACTGAGTACCTCAGTTGGAAATGCAGAAATCACCTGCCTTCTGATTTGTCTCACTAGAAGCTGCAGAATAGAGCTGTTCATATGTGGCCATCCTGCCAGATCCTCCCTAATTTATATGTTAGTATATTTTCACACACACACACACACACACACATACATGGCAGCACTAAATTATATTCTCTAAATGTACTTACAGATACTTAATCATTTGCACAGCCACTATCATTTTATGCTTGATGGCTTAGACAAGTAAATCTCACTTGTGGGTGGTTTTGGCCACCCGGGGTCATTCAGCACTGTCTGGAGACATTTTCCATAGTTAAAACTGGGTAGGAGGTGCCACCATCATCTAGTGAGTAGAAACTGGGAATGCTGCAAAATACCATACAATTTAGAGGCGGCATCTCTACAACAAAGAATCATATGGTTCACAAATCATTATCATTGTGCTGAGATGCGGCAATGCTGAGCTTCAGACTATAGCAATTTTTTGCAAATTTGCTAAATTTCAAAAAATGAAGGAATAAAAAAAAGATAGCTCTCAACCTGTGGGTATTGTGAATGCCTAACTTAGACTTAGGAAGTATACAGGTGCCCTTGGGCTTGTCTTCTTTGTCTGCTGCTAGTTTATAATTGCTCACTGCCCATCAGGACCTTGTGGGTTATAGATTTAGATAGAGGAAGGATTTGATCATACAGGTGGGTCAGTCATAACCAATATGTGAGTCACAGTCTCACTCACATTGAGTTTGAGAATTTAAGGCATGGGCTGGAATTCCTCATGGAACCGACATTATAAACCTGGGAAGAAATCTACCCACTGAATTCCACTTGAGCTGTCTGTTTCAGCAACTGTTCAATACTTTGAGGTTACATACTATCTCATTTAATCCCAACCTGGGATAGTGTGTAATACCAAATTCTTTACAGCTACATGGGATTAAATTAGGTAGTATGTGAAATTCCAAATAGTAAATTGGTAAAGTGATGCCTAATGAATTTGAATGAGCTGCTGCCAGCCTACTTAGTACTAACAGTGAGCTAATAGCACCTTGTGTCCCTGTACCCAGAAGTCTTTCTTGCAGGACTGTAGCCAACATGTCAGCATGTTGTCTACGTTGACTGGACATCTTCTGTGCTCTTCAGCCTTTGCCTATATATGCTCCTGTCCTGCTCTGCACAATTTAATGAAGCAGGTGGGACACACTAGTTTACGTTTTTAGTAGTCTGCATAGATTGACTTGCTTCCCTCAGTTCACAGAGATAGCTTCCCAGGATACAGATTTATCTGAATTACAAGTTGATGGCCTCATTGTTCACAATAGCAAAGACATGGAATCAACCTCAATGCCCATCAGTGGCAGACTGGATAAAGAAAATGTGGTTCATATGTACCATGGAATAGTATGTAGTCATCATAAAAGAATGAGATTATGTCCTTTGAAGGAATATGGATGGAAATCGAGGCTATTATCCTTAGCAAATTAATGCAGAAACAGTAAACCACATACTTCATATTCTCACTTATAAGTTGGAGCTAGAAATGAGAACTTACGAACACAAAGAAGGAAACAATAGAAAAAGGAGCGTATTGGAGGATGGGCAGTGGTAGGAGGTAGAAGATTAGGAAAAATATTTATTGGGAATGAGGCCTTGTATCTGGGTGATGAAATAATCAGTACAACTAATGCCTGTGACATAAGTTTACCTGTATGGCAAACCTGCACACCTACCCCTGAAGCCAAAATAAAAGTTATAAAAAAGGTGATGGTCTCACCTATTCTCTTGGGGAAGGCTCCGAAAGTAACAGCTACCTCTAGTTAAAAATCTTCTGGTTAAAAAAAGAAGCAACCAAACACGACATCACTCTTTGTTTTTCTTGTCTGTCTCTTAATTATTCAGAAATGGGATTGCTGCATGGCAGACATCCGAATGTTGTCTACAGTACAATTCAGAGTTAGAAGCAAACACCTAAATCAGCCATTTGGTGAGATGCTATTTGTCACTTTCAAAGTTACAATCCAGATTTTCAGTGTGTTTTCATCCAACTCTGTTGAACTTTTCCCAGGATGTCATGTACTATGGAATTTCCCCCCAGTAGGTATTATTGTTCTGTGATACATCCAGTTCCAATGTGTTTTATTAAAAAGAAAAAGCCATGTGATGTATTTTGTTCAATTGATTACTTAAATGAAATGGATAACTATTTTCTGATGCAAATGCTCTGAGTAACCCACAAATTCCTCAGAAACACATTTGCATACTTTGAGATGAAGAACACTCTAAACGCACCCTCCTTGTGACACCTAGTGAAACGTTTTCTGTCCCTAGAGGATCATTTGACATACTGTCCATTGCTGCAAAACATTCTTTTATTGTCACAGGAGCAGCGATTTCCCTAGAGATAGTCATATTATCCTTGTAGAGACCAATTGAGGTGGTGACCCTTTAAAAGTTGACTCCAGTGTTAATGGGAAAGTAACTCAAATGTAGCCTTAGATTTTTAAATGGGGTACAGGGTGAAGAGGATACCCTCTCAGGCATGCAGCAGCTTACTGCAAACTCAGGATAATTGCATCAACACTTTTAGTTATGAAAGATGTCTTCAAGAGACCAACACTGCAGCATGTACTTGAAATGCACCATCTTGTACAGTTTTTTTTTTTTTTACAAGAAACTGAGATTCAGAACAGTGAAGTATGTAGCCTAAGTATATATGTGCACTTGAGTAGAACAAGGAAAATTCGTGTCCAAAGTCTACACTCTTTTCGGTTGATGATTTTCCCCTTGTGGCCTGATAAATATCCACATCACAATGACAGGATGGCCTGGATGCATGCTTCTATTTTGCTCCTACTGGAAAACTTTTAGATCTGCATGCATATCCCCTTAGGAAAGAATGAAAATTGCCTTAAACATTTGAGAAAAAGTTCTTTTGATAACCCGTCTGGTAAACAATAGTGAAATTTGTAGGTGTCATTATTATCACCTGCATAACCTGTACAATTCTTGAACGTCGGTTTGTTCATTCAACACAGATGTGATGAGTGTTTTCTAAATGTCAGGCATTGTTTCTGGTGATAGGATGTACAGCCTGGATTAAGAAAAGTGATGGACACTAGGCATGGTGACTGACGCGTGTTATCCCAACACTTTGAAAGTTTGATTGAGGAGGATCTCTTTAGGCCAGGCTGGATAACATAGAGACACCTATATCTACAAAAATTCCAATGAATTGCCCAGACATACTGGTGCATGCTTGTAGTCCCAGCTACTCGGGAGGCTGAGGTGGGAGGTTGGCTTTAGCCCAGGAGTTGGAGGCTGCAGTGAGCTGTGATAGCACCACTGCCCTGCAGCTTTGGCAATATGGCAAGACACCATCTGTAAAAAAAAAATAATAATAATAAAGACAAGTTATGTTTTTGCTATTGTCGACTATGTGGAGATGGCACTATACACATTCATATACAAATTAATAGGAATTTCATAGAGAGATGTTGTGGATTTCATGGAAGAGCCAGCCAGTGTTCTAGGTGATCATTGTGTGGCTTCATTATTCTTGTCTGCTTTCTCCCTCCTTTAGGTTGCATTGGAGTTTTCGAAAGACTTATCTTTCTGCAGGCTCGCCTCTGAGCTTTGTCTCCTTGGAGCCACCTCACTTAGACAGCTTCGGATGTGGATGCAGATTTGAACCATGTTGCGTCCCCAGGGACTGCTATGGCTCCCTTTGTTATTCACCTCTGTCTGTGTCATGTTAAACTCCAATGTTCTTCTGTGGATAACTGCTCTTGCCATCAAGTTCACCCTCATTGACAGCCAAGCACAGTATCCAGTTGTCAACACAAATTATGGTAAAATCCAGGGCCTAAGAACACCATTACCCAGTGAGATCTTGGGTCCAGTGGAGCAGTACTTAGGGGTCCCCTATGCCTCACCCCCAACTGGAGAGAGGCGGTTTCAGCCCCCAGAATCCCCATCCTCCTGGACTGGCATCCGAAATGCTACTCAGTTTGCTGCTGTGTGCCCCCAGCACCTGGATGAAAGATTCTTATTGCATGACATGCTGCCCATCTGGTTTACCGCCAATTTGGATACTTTGATGACCTATGTTCAAGATCAAAATGAAGACTGCCTTTACTTAAACATCTATGTGCCCACGGAAGATGGTGAGTACCTCACTGGAACAGAAAACAATACTTCTTGTGCAGTGTGTGGAGAGATTTACCAGGAGGTTTTTATAATGTCTCGTGCATGATCTTTTCTATAACCTGTTTATTTTATTTTAATTTATTTTTCATATTCCAAATGCAATTCTTGCAGCAGCTTACCACATGTTCCACTTGTATATATTGGGACATCTACTGGATGGACAAAACTATAAATAATGACTTTATTTTCATATATTACCTAATTAATGTTTTATAATTTTATTTGCAGATGAAAATTAATATGAGCATATAGTGTTGCATGTTATACCTGAATCATCTGTAAAGGAATGAATCCATAGAAAAAATAATAGAATTAAGTACACTACCATGCTCCAGTTTACAAACTGAAAGATAGAGAAAATGGTTCTTTCTGCCATAATGACTTGAGATATTAGCACCTTTTTTGAGTTTTCAAAGAAAAACTTTATTTTTTTTAATATACAAGCATGAGGTAGTTCATACAATGATAGGATTTCATTGTTTAGAATCCATTTTCTTAATGTAAATTTGGACTTTGTTTTCTTCCAAGATCCACTACGATCAAATGACAAAATATAGTCAGATGATTCTAGCTACATTAGACGTGATGTGTTTGTACTTTTAAAAATTTCCTCTTTTTTCTATAAAACACCAATGAAAGTCTGTAAACACAAAAACATTTAATATATTAACCTAATGTTAGTAAAACATGAATAGTTTTATGTCTGTATAGATTTCAAATTCAGATTTCCTCGAAGAATAACCAAAGTTATGCCACAGTGGTATCACATTTCCCGGTTAGCATTTCCATATGCCATTTTTAGATGAGGAGAAAGGACAAAAGAGAACAAAATATACCTGGAAAGAAAGGAAATAATTTGTGAGAATAATATACATATCTAATGTAGAAACTAGAGCTTGTCTTTTGCATAAAGTTCTTCGTGGAGAATGTGATAAATTTCTTTTATGGAGAATTTTTTTCTTCTCATTGTTCTTTAAACTTTAATACCTGGAAAATATTTTTCAGTAAAATTTGGCTGAAAGTACTAAATAAACAATTACATTAATTCATTGATCTCCAAAATTATATTGCATCTGTAAGATTACTCTCTCTCCAGGTAATTGCTAGTTAGTCTAAGTAGAGTGTCATTAAAAACTAGACCAGGGTTGTGTGCCATTGAGATTACAAATTGCCATTGAGATTACAAGGAATAGTTCAGAGTAAAAAATTAAAGGACTCTGCTTCATCATATTAGTGGTTTCTAGAATATTGCCCTTGTCATTAGGGTGACAGATCTCCCAATCATCTCATAAAATCCAGGTCTGAATGTGACTGAAGGAGTCAAACTGACGTTTGGATGCTGTACTTCCATAGGGTGTTCTGTGCTGTCTCTGTGCCTAATAGTCCCCTTTGTGCATGTGTGTGATGAGAAAGAGCTGTCAAAATCTATTAGGGTTCTCATTTGAGCAGCCACCTGGGTTGAGATCTTTCTCATAAAGGAACTATTCAAACCAAAAGTAAAAAGAATGGAATACAAAAATTCAGAGAAAAACCCCAAACAGGACAAAGTATTACAATTCCTTTTATAATACATTGGATATGCTAGAGTCTAGGACCTGGTGATTTTATAGAGCTAGCCTTGGCAACAATGAATGCACTTCAGATAGGATGCCTCCTCATATAGGATGTTGGATGGAATGAGACCACCCATGAAAAAAATCAATAGCTTCCATGACAGCAGAGCCCTGTAGGTACAATTGTGTGGGTGGAGACCACAAACAGTGTGGACGTTTCATTGTGATTCAGTATTGAATTGTAATTTGGGGAGTATAACTCTGTGAAAAATGCTATTCAGTGAAAAAGTAATCCAAATTTCATAATAAACCCAGTTCCACTTCTATTCTTTAGTCTTTTTGAAGCAATATGCGCATACGATCTTGAAAAGGGAATCAGAAATTTAATAGTGACTGAAAAGGTAGAATAAATCTCCCCACAATGTGTAAACTTTAAAATTTTGCTTGTGAGAGTTCAAAGCTACAGCCCTGCATGTTTACACAAACCACAAGTCACAGACTATTGAGTTAGGAGGGTTTTTTGTTTGTTTCCTCAGTTGTTTTTGTATCTCTATCAACTCGATAGGCAATACAAAGACTTAGATATTTAATTATTGTTCATTCACTAAGTGAATGAACTCTGCATTCACAACAACATACTGAAATGTTGGCATCACGCTGATTCTCTCCAAAGGCCTTCTCTTAGGCAGTATCTGAATTCATATCAGTGCTTTTGTTTAGCAGGATAGTAATATTATTATCTGGAATTCAAAATTCTACTCTGACCACTTAGAATCTCTACTTTTTTTGTTTAGCTTTGTCTTTCTGCCTTGATCAGATTTGCTAAAACTTCCACATTCTTAATTTCATAAAATGTGTACATTTATTAAAAATGCAAAAACAGACTTTATTTCAGTTAAGTACTTATTCTTAAATTTAAGAAATAACTTGGATGAGAAGTGTTGGACATTTCTTTGTAGTACAATAGTTTTATGAAACATAAATTGTTTTTCGGTAGAAAGCAGTATTTTTTATAATTCCCTTCAAATAAATCACGTCTTGCTGAAGTTGAGTCTTTTCATTCAAATTGTCATCATGATCTACTAAGCGTAGTCTTGAGTCTTTATACCTAATTACAAATTTCTATATTTGTAATTAGCTATGGTGTACAAATTTATTTAGATTTTATATATTATACATTTCTTTATTGTCTAGATGACAGGTTAATTAACTTAAATTGCATATTTAACATTTTGATAGGTGCTCAAGTAAGGTTAAAATCAAAGCCAGTCGGAAGCTCTAGTAGGACACATGGGATATTGCTCACAAGGAAGAGTTGGAGACCGAATCCGCATGGTGTGTGTGTGTATGTGTGTGTGTGTTTGAGAGTTTGTGTCTACATGTGTCAGAGAGAAAGTGCCAGAGGAAAAGAGGGGGTAACTGAGTGACTATTTTGAAGAAGCAATGCAGAATATGGCTTGGTAGCTTGATTAAACAAAACTGATGAAAGTCAAGCTGAGAAGTTCGAATCTCACATACTAAGTTCATGTCAGTTCATACATGAGAGCATGGCACTACAATTTGAGACTTCTCTTGGTCACCAAGAGGACTGAACACAGAAAGACAAGCTATGGAAACGCTTCAGGTTTTTAATGAGAACCCTTGGTATTGAAGTGAGGTTAAAAAGTAACGGAAAAATAAAAGACACATTTTGAAGTAGTTGCTCACACAAGATATTGTATTAAATATAAAGCTTGGAAGAGAAAAAGCCGTAAGTTGAGTCCAGGGTGTCTTGGGGAATGGACAGCGCCAAGGAACCACTTCCGGAGTGATTTACACCTGTGCTTTCTCTCTGTATCCTTGGACATACATCTTAAGGTCTTATTCTTGAATGATTTCAGGGCAAAAAGCCCTTCCATTCTTCATAAAGGTGTGTCCGGAATTGGTGGGTTCTTGGTCTCACTGACTTCACGAATGAAGCTGCGGACCCTCGCGGTGAGTGTTACAGCTCTTAAAGATGGTGTGTCCAGAGTTTGTTCCTTCAGATATTCAGATGTGTCTGGAATTTCTTCCTTCCGGTGGGTTCGTGGTCTTGCTGACTTCAGGAATGAAGCTGCAGACCTTCGTGGTGAGTGTTACAGCTCTTAGAGGCAGCGCGTCTGGAGTTGTTGGTTCCTTTCGGAGTAGTTCATCCCTCCCGGTGGGTTCCTGGTCTCACTGGCTTCAGCAGTGAGGCTGCAGACCTTCCCAGTGAGTGTCACAACTCTTAAAGGCAGCGCGTCTGCAGTTCTTCATTCCTTCCTGTGAGTTCGTGGTCTCGCTGACCTCGGGAGTGAAGTTGCAGACCTTTGTGAAGGTGAGTGTTACATCTCATAAAGCTGCGGGACCCATAAAAAGTGAGCAGCAGCAAGATTTATTGCAAACAGCAAAACGACCTTCCACAGCATGGAAAAAGACACCAGCAGATTGGCGCTGTGTGCTTTGGGCAGCCTGCTTCCATTCCCTTATCTGGCCCCACCCACATTCTGCTGATTGGTCCATTTTACAGAGAGCTGATTGGTCCATTTTGACAGAGTGGTGCATTTACAATCCCTGAGCTAGACACAGAGTGCTGATTGGTGCATTTACAATCCTCTAGCTAGGCATAAAAGTTCTCCAAGTCCCCGCCAGATTAGCTAGATATAGAGTGCCGATTGCTGCACATACAATCCTCCAGCTAGACGTAAAAGTTCTCCAATTCCCAGTCAGCCTGGTGTCTGGGCCTGTGATCCCAGCACTTTGGGAAGCGAGGTGGGCGGATCACGAACGAGGTCAGGAGAGGAGACCATCCTGGCCAACACATTGAAACCCCGTTTCTACTAAAAATACAAAAAATTAGCCAGGTATGGTGGCATGGGCCTGTAGTCCTAGCTACTGGGGAGGCTGAGGCAGGAGAATGGTGTTAACCTAGGAGGCTGAGCTTGCAGTAAGCCGAGATCTCGCCACTGTACTCCAGCCTGGGTGATAGAGAGCAAGGCTCAATCTTAAGAAAAAAAAAAAAGTTCTCCAATTCCCCAGCCGACTCAGGAGCCCAGCTGGCTTTACCTAGTGGATCCCGCGCTGGGGCCTGCAAGTCCCGTGCCCCACGCCTGCACTCCTCAGCCCTTGGGCTGTCAATGGGAGTGGGCCCTGCCGAGCAGGGGGCGGTGCCCGTTGGGGAGGCTGGGGCTGCGCAGGAGCCCACCGTTGGGGGGGCTAGGACATGGCGGGCTACAGATCCTGAGCCCTGTCCCACGGGGAGGTGGCTGAGGCCTAGAGATAATTGGAGCTCCATGCGGGCGGGCCGGCAGTGCTGGGGTACCCAGCGCAACCTCTGCTGCTCCTGGCCCGAGCAGAAAGCCCCTTTCTGCCCTGGCCTGCCACTCCGAGTGCTGCCCGCGGAGCGGGGGCCCGCCGAGCCCGCGCCCACCCAGAACTCGCGCTGGCCCGCAAGCGCCGCGCACAGCCCAGTTCCTGCCCACACCTCTCGACCTCTCCTTCCACGCCTCACCGCAAGCAGAGTGAGCGGGCTCCCGCCTGGGCCAGTCCAGAGAGGGGCTCTCATATTGTAGTGTGGGCTGAAGGGGTCCTCAAGCGCAGCTGGAATGGACGCTGAGGCCTAGGACGTGCGAGGGAGGGCTGCTAGCACGTTGTCACCTCTCAATGGGACTGAAAACCCTGGGAAATATAAAGAAAAAATATAAATGGAAATCATTATTGCCCAGGTGCGGTGGCTCATACCTCTAATCTTTAGTAGGCGGAAGTGAGTGGATCACTTAAGGTCAGGAGTTTCTGATCAGCCTGGCCTCAGGAGGCTGAGACAGCGGAATTGCTTGAACCTGAGAGACAGAGGGAGATTGCAGTGACCCAAGATTACACCACTGCACTCCAGCCTTCGTGACATAGTGAGACACTGTCTCAAAAAAAGAAAACAGAAAAGAAGGAAAGTCACTATCATTGTCTTTTCATTGTAGGATAACAGCAAATGCCATTGTGATTTCTAGAGAAGTGAAATTCTGTTTTTGTTTGTTTGTTTGTTTGTTTTGCTAGCAATACAATCGAAAAAGGAAGCTATTTAAAAAAGAGCAGATAATTGAATGCAAGGTGTCCCTATCATCTTTTTTCCCCAAGATGAAACCTGCGACTTTGAATTCTATTACTTAAGTAAACATGCCACGATTAGTGATTGAAGACCTATTCGGTGAAGCTTGGAGCTTTATGATGAAATATAAACAGATGTGACATGGACATTGACGTGTAGAAATTTGGAGAGTTAGTAAACGTAGAGGTAGATGATAAGCCACAGCATCCTAGTGAAGGAACAAAGAAAGTTCTGTGACAGCTCAGGGACAAGTTATGTTTTGAGGAAATCTTGATGGAATCTATAAATGGTTGAGCTGTGTCCTGAAGATTTGGGCTATAGAAGGGATTCATCTATTAAGCATCTGTTGACTGGAACATTTGAACACACAAATCTATGTTAAGCAGCTTGGCGCCAATCGTTGCTGTTGTTACTACTTGGGTGTTAAGTGTGGCATGGTAACAGAAGCTCTGCTTTACCACGTGCTCTTTCTGTCAGTGCCATATAACAAAAGTTATTTTATTTTTATTTTTATTTTTTTTTATTTAGAGACAGGGTCTTGCTCTGTCACCCAGGCTGAAGTGCAGTGGTGCAATCGTAGCTCACTGCAGCCTCGACTTTCTGGGTTCAAAGAATTCTTTCATCTCAGCTTTCTGAGTAGCTGGGACTACAGGTGCACTCCACCACACCTGGCTAATATTTTGATTTTTTATTTTGTATAAATAAAAAATTTATACAAACTGTTGCTCTGGCTGGTCTTGGGCTCAAGTGCTCTCCCACCTCGGCCTGCCAAAATGCTGGGACTACTGGCATAAGCCATTGGACTGGGACCATAAAGGTTTATATGTTATCCATAGCTGCTCACCATGGCACTTTGTGGGGTAGACAAGCTACCTAAGATGAAAGGGTGGCAGATGAACAACACGGAAACAAGCTAGAAAGTCAATTGGCTTTGCTAGTGTTTTTACAAAAAAATGCATTCGCTTCCCTTGTAGATAGCACTGGATGTAATTCAAGATATAATTTATAGCACGGTTTTCATCCTTGAATATCTCCCATCTTTTCAGGAAGTCGTACATACTTTTCTGGCATTCTGCGTTAGTCAAAGGGTGTTGGACTATGTCCAGCTGGTAGAAAATAACCTAGCCTCAATCTGGCATTGAAGGAAAAATTGAAATTTATTAGAAGGGTGGTGAGATATCCAAATTTACTGCAAAAGTCGAGAAATCAGATTGGGAGAAGGGCAGATATGCAGCTAGACTTTAGAGGCACCTGGAAGAAATGAGCTCAAGGACATCACCAATCTTATGTCTGGTTCTTTGCTTCTTTCTGGAAATAGACTTGCTTTACGTGGTGAGTGAGAGGGTTCTCTGCAGTTTTCACTACATGCATTTTGTTTTTCTCAGTACCACCAGTGAAGGACAAAGTTCCATAATTCCATACTAAAAATCCCTGGGCAGAGTTTTAATTGGCTCAGTTGACGCAATAGTAAGAAGAGATAAAACTGGGCTGCTCCTGGGTATAACAGTTGGCAGGGGGAGAAGGACAGCTCTTACCACAAGGTGTCTGGAATGAGCAGGCACTGCTTCACTTCACTGTCCAAAATATTTTTGAGGAGCAATTATATGCCAGGCAAGCTTTAGAGGCTGAGATTTCAAGTTTACAAGCATTTCTAATTTTGAGTGATAGGTACTTGTAGGCAGAAGAATCATGGTCCTTGAGAGATGTGCATGGCCTTCCTCCTCCCTTCACCTGTCATTGCTGGAATCTCGGAATAGATTGCTAGGCATGGCACCTGACTTCTTCAATACGCTGCCTTAAGTATTGACTTCAAATGGCAAAGGGGAATTAAGGTTGTAGACAGAATTATGTTTGCTAACCAGCAGACCTTCCAATAGAGATAATTATCCTCAGTTACATAACTGAGCACGGTATATTAACAGAAGCCCTCCAATGTGGATGCAGAAGGCTCAAGAGGAGATCAGAGTTGGAGTAAAGCAGCATGTAAAAGAGATACCTGGACATTGCTGGCTTTGAGTATGAGAGAGCCAGGAGAAAGGAATGTAGGCAGCAGCGTTTAGAAGCTAGAGAGGCAGGGAAACTGATTCTTCCTTAGCGCTTCCAGAAAGGAGCCCAACAGCCCTGCTGACACCTCAATTCTATCCCCATGGAAGAAACTGTCTCTTGGAAGAAACTTTACCTCTGGAAGAAACCCTAGCCCCGTAGAAGAAACTCTGAAGAAACTGTAAAAGAATAAATGTTTGTTGTTCCAAGCTTACTAAATTTGTGGAGATTTGTGATAGTGGTAATAGAAAACCAAGGAAGAGTTTTATCACCCTTTAATATGATTTGAAATTCATAATGAAGTATTACTCTGAAAACAAAGTTCAGAGTCGCTGAAGTCATTAGGTTTTGAGCCTTCTGACCCCAAGTCCATTCTGGGATTCTACTTCCAATAATTTCTAGTTGAAAACACTCTTGGGCACTTGGAGCTTTCTGTCTTCCTCAAGAATGTTGAGGAGACCATACAGATTATTCTTTTAGGGCAGATATTTTTCAGATTTTTAAAAAAATTTCTCTTCTAAACTTTGAGTGAGAGTTACCCTGTCCCTGAGTGGGATCTTGCACTGTTACCCAGGCTCTAGTGCAGTGGCACAGAAGCTCACTGCATCCTCAAATTCCTGGGCACAAGTGATTCTACCACCTCAGCCTCATGAGTGTCTGGGACTACAGGCTGATACTGTATTAAGCTTCAGAGAAGAAGCATGTCCAGGTTCCTGCAAATTAGAAAATGGTAGCAGATATATATTTTTTTTTTCAAGAAGGAGTTTTGCTCTTATTGCCCAGGTTGGGGTACAGTGGTGTGATCTCCACTCACAGCAACCTCTGCCTCCCAGGTTGAAGTGATTCTCCTGCCTCAGCCTCCTGAGTTGCTGGGATTACAGGCATGTGCCACCATGCCCAGCTAATTTTTGTAGAGATGAGGTTTCACCATGTTAGTCAGGCTGGTCTCAAACTGCTGACCTCAAGTGATCCACAAAGAAACAATGAAAAAAAAATCCCCTATTAGATTTACATTACAATTTTCAGCCACCATGACTGTCTAGTTTTTAAATTTTTTTAAAGAGTTGTAGCCTTCCTATGTCGCCCAGGCTGGTCTGGAACTCCTAGCCTCAAGTGATCCTCCCATCTCAGGCTCCAGAATTCTGGGATTACAGAGATAAACCACCATACTCAGGGACATTCTGCAAATTTGACATTTTGCATTAGGTTAATATAGCCCCAAGGCAAATTGTCCTAAACAGCATATTCAACAGATACACTATTTTGACACAGGAAAGTAATAAAGGGTCATTTAAATTTTTTTTTCAGACAGCTATGACAGATTTCCAGAGATGATGGCTTTGAATGACTTATAACAAAATACCCAAATGGTTCTTTCATCATCTGTCTCCATAGAGTTTCACTTGTGATGGTGGCTGCACCTTTACATTTCTTATTTTCCTACTTACAAACACTGCTGACAAAATCCTCTGAGCTCTCCATTCCTTCCAGCTACAACTTAACCTGTGGTCTCTTCTGGGCAAAGTGACTCACCTTTTGAACGTATGCCTTGTTTACTCCTCCAGCCAAAACTTGTTTGCTGGAGTTGGAATGCCAGTTTATCCCCTTGGCAGATCATTATGGGCAAGTGACTCAGCTTTCATGGGACACAGTGCCCTTATGTCTAAAATAGAGGTAGCTGAGAGGTTTAAGGTTATAATCCATATAAAATGCTTAGTATCCAGCACATACAAGCACCCTGTAATCTGATGTAAGTGCAATATCAGTAATAACATAAAACAGAATTTGAAAATTTCAGCAAAATTGCATGTGCATAGTGGGTCTGGTATGTGTATTAATCCAGGCATAATAAATGCTGATCATCTGTGACATAGATGTTTACTGTTGTAGTGGAGGGGTAAGCTGAAGAAGTAAGACCAACAGCCCATTATTTCTGGTGGTTTCTAATATGGTTTTAACAAATGGGAATTTCAGGAAAAGTAACACTTTTTAAAAGAGCTTACTGTTATCATTCTGCTTTATTCCTAATTTTAGTCTTTTTGAGCTCCTGTTGTCAAATGGATTTTGAGCATATGTGAATTAGATAAATTATTAACCATGAAAGGATTAGAATAACATTTTGGAAAATTCCCTTAAACTATCAAGTGGCAATAACACTACTCTTTGTGTGTGATATTAAAGAGAAATTAATTTTCATTTTCTTGTTGTCTAGACACACAAAGTCCAATTGTATGCATGTAATCACAAAATCTAGGTGAAAATTGAAAACTATGTTAACAGAGTGAGACCGATGTTTTAACCAATCAACATCAACATGCAACTAGGTGACAATTATTAAATTACTCCAGTTTTCATCTGTCAGTTGGATGTTTGACGTTGTGTAGACATAGCTTGCCAGTAAAGATAATTATGAAAGATTATTAAATAAAGATCTCCCTGACATGGATTAATTGAAAAGTATTTAGTATTTTTTTTAAGCACAGTTAAACTGGGGTGGATTTCTGATAGCATGTTTCTCTCCCAGCACAAAAAGCTTTCAGCAATTTGAATATTGAGTAATAATCTTATTGAGGGTTTGGAAATTATGTGTGTTTTGAATAATATTATTGGTAGTATTTGGTAGTATGAATTATGCCTGTTTGGATAATTAAGAAGTAGCTTTTCCTAGCGAAGAACATTTTCCATTACATACATAATCTTTCAGTACATGAATTTTAATTCAATTTACAATTTAGATTCTTGTCGTAATTTGAACAATACAGATTACCTAGAATATAATAAAAATCAAATTTTCATATAGTGCATATCATAAGAATTTTTATCTTAGAAATTGTCAGAGATAGAAACTTTAGTTACATCTAGTCCATTGGAATATTTGGCCATTTAAAACAATTAGCTTATTATTTATTTGTGGAGTCTTGCTTCCTAAGATGTTGTAGTCTAATTTTTGTCAATTAATATTGCTGATTTGAATTCTGTTATTTATTTTGGATACTACTTTAGCCAAGCTATTTATTATTTATTCATTTTTTATTTTGGAGACATAGTCTTGCTCTGTTGCCCAAGCTGGAGTGCAGTGTGGTGCAGTATCCACAACCTCTGTCTCCCAGGTTCAAGAGATTCTCCTGCCTCAGCCTCCCACGTAGCTGGGACTACAGGCATCTCCCACCACGTCCAGCAAATTTTTGTATTTTTAGTAGAGATGGGTTTCACCGTGTTGGCCAGACTTGTTTTGAACTTCTGACCTCAGGTGATCAGCCCACCTTGGCCTCCCAGAGTGCTGGGATTACAGGTATGAGCCACCATGCCTGGCCTAGCCAAGTCATTTAAACTTTTAAATATTTAGTGTCATCACTTATTAAAAATAAGACTAATATGATTATAGGTCCTCTGTTTTTTTTTTAGAATTATAGTGATTTGGGAGTAAATAAATATATACGAAATAATTATACAATAGAAAAGATTCGTGCATTCTTAGAACTTTAATGTCATGTTAATTGAATGTTAATCCAATGACTTTATCTTTCATTTCAAGATTCCTTGCCTGAATGAAGTAGTGGAAGCCCTTGTTGAGAATAGGTCCTATCTTACTATTCCGCTTTTTGGTTTTCCTAAACCAGGTTGTTTACATAATGACTAAGTTTAACATTTTCTCTTTATGTTTAAGCATCTCTTTCCTTGGTGCAATCACAGCCAAACTGCAGTGAAAACAAACAGAAATTGAGAGGTTGTGAGCTCCAGATTTCAGAGCCACAGAGAGTTTGTGAGATCAAAAAATAAATTTATTGTGAGGTCAATAAATAAATTAGACCTACCTAAATCACACAGTCAGTTTAAGGCAATGGAACCAGAGGGAAAGACTCCAAAAGAGTGACCTATCTATGGAATAGCTACTGGTAAAGTGAAGCAACAATGAGACAGTGTAGTCTCCACCTTATTATTTCAATCTAATGTTCTGTATTGAGGTTCAGAGAAGCAGGTCCAGGTTTCCACAAATTAAAAAGCGGAGGATTGCTCCTGTAATCCCAGTACTTTGGGAGCCTAGGTTGGGGCTTCGCTTGAGCCCAGGAGTTTAGGCCAGCCTGGGCAACATGACTAAACCAGAAAAATGAAAAGAGTTGGGCATGGTGGCACTGGCCTGTAGTCCTAGCTACTTACGGGGCTGAGGTGGGAGGATCACTTGAGGCTAGGAGATCAAGGCTGCAGTGACCAAGACCACAGCAGGGCACTCCAGCCTGGGTGACACAGTAAGACCCTGTATCTAAAAAAGAAATAAAGGAAAAATATTTCCCTGTTAGATTTTACATACCTGATGATGACTTTAATGGTGAAGGTAAGCATTGGTGTGTGTGTTTGTTTGTGTTTGTGTGTGTGTGAATGGTGTTGAAGGAAGCCCATAGGAAAAGTACCCATAATTTATTCAAGATCAAGTATGTTACAGTTTTCTTGGCAAATGCCAAGTTATAAAACACATAAACCACTCTACAACCTCTTCTTCCCTAAAACCCCAAACATCTTGAAGTCTCCTTCAAGCCAGATATCCTCTTGATCCTCTGTGCAAGTTGTCTGCACAGTCCTCAGGTTTGTCTTTGGGTAAGTCCCTGTTGCCATCACAAAGAAAGAACACAGCAGGTATTGATTTGTCTCAGACAAAGGAGCTCTTCTGGTGGGTTTCAACAAGATATGAAAATTCTAGGTTCATGAACACTCCCTTTTTCTTCCTAAAAAGAATATTTTTAGCTACATTCTACTCCACTCTGTCTTTTATGACATAATCCTTCACTCAACCAGGGAACACCCACTATTTGCCTAACATCCTATCTGCCTATCACATATGGACTTTAGCCTCCAGTTAGACCAATGATGCTATTGATCTCCTAATCCCAATGTATACTCTTTGGATATTTTCATCTCTTTTCCATTGCTTATTATCTTTAGAGACATTTTAGGTAGCTCATTTAAAAATTATTAATAAATAAATCATTATTTGTAATTAGCATAGACAAGGACTTAGGTGAGTGTAAGTGGGTATGCAGAGAGATCTAACCCCACTGCTGGAAAAGTGAGTGGCAAAGTCCCATTGATATGTGACCCAACTAAACCAACGTTTCATAAAAAGCACAAAGTCTTCAGCGACTGCTTTAGGATTTCAGGGGAAAGAAAATGGAGGCAAATGTGAAAGTTGAGTTGATGTCTTCATTTCTTTTTCTTTTCTTTTCTTTTCTTTTCTTTTCTTTTATTTATTTATTTATTTATTTATTTATTTATTTATTTATTTTATTATTATTATTTTTTTTGAGACAGAGTCTCACTATTGATAACCAGGCTGGAGTGCAATGGGATGATCTCAGCTCACTGAAACCTCCACCTCCTGGGTTCAAGCGATTCTGCTGCCCCAGCCTCCTGAGTAACTGGGACTACAAGCATCTGCCACCATGCCCTGCTAATTTTTGTATTTTTAGTAGAGATGGGGTTTCACCATGTTGGCCCGGCTGGTCTCGAACTCCTGACCTCAGGCAATCCACCCACCTCAGCCTCCCAAAGTGCTGGGATTACAGGCGTGAACTATCACACCTGGCCGAAAGTGGATGTTTTCTGTGGCGGTTCCTTGATAGAAAGGTTTTCATCCAGTCTTGAGATGAATATACAGAGTGTAAACACATGGTTGTGCAGTGAGGAAATGCTGTCTATGTTTCCTAAAACTGAGGTTCTTGTTTATTGCTTCTTTAGCTGCACAAAGACATAACACATGCAAAATTGGGGAGAAAGGAGAGATAAAACTATGACAAAGCTGGAGGCAATGTGCAATGATGTTGTAATTTAACATGCAAAGTACTCACTTTAGTATTTTTTACATTGTTACACTGTGACATTGCAGGATTCATAAGTGGAATTTCATCCAAATTTATTCTAATGCATATTTTTTTCTACTTAGCAGACTATACAATATGGTTAAATCAAAGAACATGAGATTTTGTTCTTACCAAATTCAAAAATACTTTTTATCACCTGTTACTTAAATCATTAACACAAAAGATTTCAGTCTCCCACAAATTTCTAATGTAGTAAAATCCTTTCATAATTTTATATTCAAAATATATTAATTCAGATGACTAGTATGAAATCAATGAAATCAAGTTATGATTTGCATGTTTCTAAAATGTTTAAATTTAAAAATGGAAAAGTAAGCCTTAAAAAACTGCAGGTTTCTCAAGAATATTAAAATGTTAACAAATTATTTAATTTTGAGCTAAAATCAGATAATGAGAACAGATTTCACCACTGCACATTCTACAGGGATCTTTGCATTTTATACTTGTTTTGTTTTGTTTTATAGGAGGAGATTTTGGTATATTAAATATAATACTAGACATTTACCTGGACGTAAATGGTAGAATCAACTTAGACTCTAATCACAGAATGATAACATCTTCCAAGTAGAAGGAGCTTTTGGGGTCATTTAACCAAAACTCTTTCACCTTACACTATTTCCATGTTCATGTTAACCTTTTGGTACTCTAAGAAGAGATGAACTATCATTTCTTAAGTTCTAGAAGTTGAATTTAATTATGATTTTACAAATCTGCCATCCCCAGTAGACAGTAAATGCTTTGAAGACCCAGAGCATTTTTGAGATAAAATAATGAGTTATATATTTTATTGCATGAAACAAATGAATGAACCTGTAGTGCCTGGCCACCACCTATTTTTTTTGAACCTGAACAATGAAGATGTTTGTAGCTTTTTCTCTTCATTATGGGTTGAGAGGGTAGGGGAGGGATAGAATTAGGAGAAATACCTAATGTAGGTGAAGGATTCATGGGTGCAGCAAACCACCAGGGCACATATATACCTATGTAGCAAAACTGCACGTTCTGCACATGTAACCCAGAATTAAAAGTATAATTGAAAAAAGACATTAAAGAAAGGGAAAGGTTGGTGATGTTTACCTGAGCACTCTCACAAACAGAGATGAAGCAATTTTGAATGTTACCTTCCTCTTCTAACATATAGTTCTGAAAGTCTTAGAAAACATGTTATTTTATTCCTTCCAGGTAGTCTTTTGCAAGCATCCTCCTCAGTGTCAAGCATTTATTCTCATGCATCCCATTATGTGTTATGAATACACCCAGAGTTTATGTGAAATTTTTTTATTTTTTATTTTTTGGCAAATGTATTAAACTCTTGGTTTGTATATTTTGAACTGGAAGCCACATTTTTGTAATACTTTAAAAGCAATATATTTTATAATATGCTTTAGAAATTAAAAGAAAATAGGATACCTCCATTTCCTATGACAAACTCTCAGCATACAGCAAGGCAAAGCTATTTGCTGCTGAAGCTCAATTTTTCCCTGCAGATGCTGAATGTACAAGAATTAACAGCCAAGCCAGGACCCTGTTTACCTTATGTTTCCCTGAAATGCCAAGCCCATGAAGTGTTACAAGGAGGGAAGACAGCATACAAGCATGATATAATGACTAATAAGCTAATTGGTTTATAGTTTTGAGAAAGCAGTTGGTTGCCTATGTTTTTTTTTTTGTGTGTGTGTGTGTGGTGCAGAAATATTTGTATTTCATTTAAGTGCAACTAATTTCTATTTAAATTTAAGCTGCCATATGTATCTACTGGCTATAGCATTAGAGTGTTCGGCCTTAGCAACCTCCTTATTACTATATACTTTTTCTTTTTCTTTCTAACACTTTTTAAAATATACTTTAAGTTATGGGATCCATGTACAGAGCATACAGGTTTGTTACAAGGCCATATGCCTGCCATGGTGGTTTGCTGCACCCATCAGCACGTCATCTACATTAGGTATTTCTTCTGATGCTATCCCTCCCCTAGCCCCCCATACACCGACAGGCCTCAGTGTGGGATGTTCCTCTCCCTGGGTCCATGTGTTCTCATTGTTCAATTCCTACTTATGAGTGAGAACATGCAGTGTTTGGTTTTCTGTTCTTGTGTTAGTTTGCTGAGAATGATGGTTTCCAGCTTCATCCATGTCCCTGCAAAGGACATGAAATTATCCTTTTTTATGGCTGCACAGTATTCCATGGTGTATATGTGCCACATTTTCTTTATCTAATCTATCATTGATGGACATTTGGATTGCCTATTTTTAAATGCAGTGAGCTATAATTTGATTGAATGCAGAAGGAATCATTTCCAAGAAATTAAAGTTCGTAGGTTGGAAAATAACCGAGTTCATCGTTAGGGAAAGCTTATTCTAAAACTTCGGATAAAATGAGCTTCCTCTTACATTTTATTCAACTTAAGATCTCGTAGTTACTTATAATCATCATTATCATCATCAAAAACATCATCAGAATCATCACCATCATCATTATCTAAATTTGAGTAGCCATCAGAAGGTATTGTGAGTTCCTAACTTCAGAAGGATTAATTTCTTTGAGATTTTAATACTGTTATTTTAAGACTGTGGAGCATGGGTTAGATCTGTGTTTTAAAAACTTTGACAGACCACGTCATTGGTAATAGTTTTCTCTTAGCATGGGTTTTGAGTTGACTTGTGTTACAGTTGAATTGTGCACCTCAAAAAAAAGTTATGTTGATATCTTAACATCTGGTTCCTAGGAAATTCACCTTATTTGGAAATACGGTTTCTGCAAATGCAGTCAAGTTCAGATGAGTTCATACTGTGTTAGGGAAGATTCTAAACCCAATATGATTAGCGTCCTTGTAAGAAGAGACCGGCACAGGAAAGGCAGAGCCACGCACGGGCCCAGCCCTGCAAATCTCTAGAAGGTGACGGTATTCTTTAAAACACTTCAAAATCATTGGAAGAAAATTACAACTGGGCTCTGCCTCCTGGCCTGGGGATGTAATTAGCTGTATAGAAAACACTGTGATAACCTACTAAGGAGAGCAGCCTATCAAGAAGATCAGGTGTTTGGCAATCAGCTCATTTCTCCAAATGCACAAGTGAAGAAGGCAACTGTTTTTCTCAATCCTGCAGCTTGCAAACGCAAAGCCAGAACTCGATTTGAAAAAAATGCTGCCCTAATTTTACATATATCCAGGATGGATATGTCTATTATTAGGGCAGGTTATGAGGAATAAGTCAAGGAACTCCTGGAACTGATGTTAAACACAGATGTGATCGTTGTTGTAAGAGGAGATGGGACACTGAAGGAGGTTGTTACTGGAGTTCTTCAAAGAACAGATGAGGCTACCTTCAGTAAGATTCCCATTGGATTTATCCCACTGGGACGGACCGGTAGTTTGAGTCATACCCTCTTTGCTGAACATGGAGACAAAGTCCAACATATAACTAATGCCACATTTGCCGTTGTGAAAGGAAAGACAGTTCCACTTGATGTCTTGCAGATGCAAGGTGAAAAGGAATAGCCTGTGTTTGCAGTGACTGGCCTTCGATGGGGACCCTTCAGAGATGTTGGCATCAAAGTTAGCAAGTACTGGTATCTTGCGCCTCTAAAAATCAAAGCAGCTCACTTTTTCAGCACTCTCAAAGAGTGGCCTCAGACTCACCAAGCCTATATTTTACACACGGCACCTACAGAGAGATCTCCCAGTGAACCAGAATAGACCCCTGTACAAAGGCCTTCTTTTTACAGAAGAATATTACAAAGTCTTGCATCCTACTGGGCACAACCGGAGCATGCCCTTTCCCAAGATGTGAGCCCAGAGATCTGGAAAGATGTGCAGCTGTCCACCATTGAACTATCCATCACAACACAGAAAAATCAGCTTGACCTGAAAAGTGAAGAAGATTTTATGAACATCCTAAATGAACGAACACCATCAGCAAAGGAGACTTTATAACTACAGGAACTCGAAAGGTTTGAAACCACAAGCTGCACATGGAAGGCAAAGTGTCTCCAAGCCAGCCAGTGCACTTTCCTTGTTGCCAACGGAGCTGGGGGCTCTTTTGGCATAGACAGTGAAGAGTGTGATGTGAAGCCTGTGGAGGTGAAACTGCTCCCCAGGAAGCTGCAGCTTTTCTATGATCCCAGGAAGAGAGAATAGATGCTGGCAAGCCCCACCCAGAAAGCAGGCAGAAGACAAGTGCTCTGAGACCATACTTTAGGCCACCAGCAGGACCAAAAGGGAACAGATGCCTCAACCATCCCAACAGTGTTGTCAGAGTGTCCCAAGGGCTTTTTCATGGCAAGTAGCCTCTGGCCTTCTCCAGCAGTGCTTCCCAAAGTGTACTCTGTCACCTGTTTTGCAATCAGGTTTTGTTAGGGCATATTTTATTTTGGTGTGATGGTTGACCCTCCTAAACACAGACTTTCCTCAGACTGGTTCAAGATGGAAAGGGACTTTCTTCTGTTTTCTCCCAAAGTGCAGCCACAGTGCAGAGCCCACAGTGGGCTTAGGCTGCCTGGGCCTTTCCATTCTGCTTCTGTCTTTTGACCATGCTCAGAATTCTGGGGAAAATGCCTTCCTTCCCTGGTGACCTTTTCCTGTTTCTAGGCTTCTCCACAAGTGCTGCTATTTTGTGAGCTCTGGCTCCTGTTTAGCTTTTATATCAGTTCTATCCTCAGTCCAGAAATGTATATGAGGTTGTGTCCCCCTTCAGCCATGGCAACAATATTGTAAAATGCTAGTTTTTATTTTTTTAGGTAGTGCTTTCTAAATGGTTTGCATGAGAACTACCTGGGGTACATGTTGAAAATTGATTTATTTGGAGTCCACACCAAATCTAATAACTCATTTTGTGGATAAGGCCCAGGAATCTGCATTTTTTAAAAGTTGGCCACCCTTTCCAGGTGATTATGTAAGTTGTCCCTCAATGCACTTGGAGAAATAGTGTTTTAAAGCAGTGGTCCACAAAGTATTCTGCTTGTGTGCCCCCCAGAAGTATTTTGAAAAATCATGTATTCCCTTACCCATCTAAGTTGATATCTAAGATGTTCATGGGACATTAAATAGTTGACATAATTTGTATTTGCTGCTTTCACGTAAATATTGGTATTTTAAAATAAAAACTGTTATATCAAAAAAAAAAAAGAAGAAGAGATGCAATGACAAAGACAAAAACAAGGAGAACACCATGTGAGGATGGAAGTAAAGATTGAAGTGATTCATCCCTAAACTAGGGAGCACTGTTGCAAACTATGAGGAACTAAGAACAGAAGCATGAAGCATGAAGCACAATCCAAGACAGAAGCATGAAATGGATTTTCCTTCAGAGCCTCTGAAAGGAAGCATCTTAATTTTGAACTCTGCTCCAGAACAATGAGAGACTATAAGTTTTTGTTGTTTCAAGTCACCAAGTTTGTGGTAATTAGTTACAAAGTCCCAGAAATGAATGCAGTCTGGATTAGGTATATTCTGTATATATAAGCTGCCTAAGAATGCCAGAAGCCAGAAGAGGTGGTGTCTGCATTTCTGGTTCCTAAAATCCTCTCTCAGTACCCACTGTTCTGTCTGTGGCAAAGCTCTCCTGACACATTTTTAGCCTTTAGGCTATGTCCTATTTCCCCTGTCCACTAGGGAAGTAGTTCTTGAATTCCCACCTCCCAAGGCTGGCATTTTACCAAGTGAAAGACACTGCCTTTGTGCAACTCCCTCCCCTTTGAGTGTAGGGAGGAAATAGGATTTCCTTCTGTCTCATGGAATATGATAGAGGTAATGGAACACCACTTCCATGATTACGTTATATAAGCATATAAATGTGTCTTACTAGCATACCCTTTCTGTTGCATTCTTGGTTTCCATGCTTTGATGAAATGAGCAACCATGTTGAACAGGTGCAAATGTCAAGAAGCTGACAGCTGCCTCTGAAAAACAGCCGCCAAGGAACAGAGGCATTCAGTCCAGCAGTCCACAGGACATTGAACTCTGCAAACAAGCGTGTATGTTTGGAAGTGAATCTTCCTATGTCAGCTTTAAAATGAGACCCCAGCTCAGGCCAACACCTTCATCAGTAAGAGACTTCAAAGCAGTGGGTCCAGCTGAGCTAGTGCCTAGATTCCTAATAAGCAAAAACTGTGATAAAGTAAATACATTAATTTGAAGCTGTTTAAGCCTACTGGCCTCACCCAGTCTCTTCCCAACCCTGGAGAGTACATTTCAATCTAGGTGTCTCTTTCCACTGGATATAGACATTGGTTGGCATGCAGCTAAAATCAGGCCAATATGCATAGTTGCATATTAACTAAATTTGTGGTTGTTAGAAAGTAGTCAATAACTGTGGCATAATAAGCAAAAAGTGGATTTCAGCTGAGTACAGTAGCTTGCACCTGTAATCTCAGCTACTTGGGAGGCTCAGGTGGGAGAATTGCTTGAGGCCAGGAGGTTGAGGCTGCAGTGAGCTATGGTAGTGCCAGTGCAATCATAGTTCACTGCAGCTATGAGCCTGGGAGACAAAGCAAGACCTTCTATTTAAAAAAATACATGGATTTCAAAAGCTGGACAGATTGTAACCCAAATTCTACATAGATACCATGTCTCCATTGGAGGGATATATATTTTTAGGTTTTGCAATCTTAGGAATAGTTGGCAAGTGAAAAAAATTGTGGTTAAATTGACTTAAGGGAAAAGAAGAGATTTTCAGCCTCCCTTTACTAGCAGTACATTTAATTTAGAAAATAGTGTCCTCAGGTTTAATCATTGCCGTTAGGAATCTGGCACTTTGGTGCCATGTTTCTTCTTTTGGCTTTCTCAGAGATGCTGTCTTTGTGTGGTGGTAGGCAGTCAACAGCATTTCCTTGTATGTCATTGTTTCCTCAGAAAGCAAATTGGCCTGGTAACTATGCGTATTGGCCTAATTTTAGTTGCATGCCAACCAATGTCTATATCCAATGGAAAGAGACACTTAGATTGAAATGGCCTCTCCAGGGCTGGGAAGAGACCGGGTGGGTCCAGTAGGCTTAAGGTGGATGCAAGTAAGATTGGTCCCCAGAGGAAAATTGAATGCTAGGTAAGCAAAACTCATTGATGTCCATTGTCATTGCTCAAACTGCAAATAGTCCCAAGGAAGAAAGAATGGCATGGGTGCTTCATGGAAGAGACTAACTAGGGGGAAAAATCTTACCTAGGATGTTTCTTTTTTTTTAGCTGAAAAGAAGAACTTGGACATTCAGAAATGAGAAAACTTGTTTATTAGCTGCTGTTGTTGGTTTGTAAACAGCTGTAGCTTTTAGTGACATATAGAAATAACATGACAGGAACAGATGAGGTTATTTCTATTATGATGTTATACAGGCAGTTCTATGTTGGGAGTCATCCTCCTGGGGCAATCCTGGATCTGGAAGCTGTCAGCTGGTGACAAATTAGAGATAGCTTGAGATTTAATGCCAGATGGGAAACATGACCTCAAATGAACTAGGGTCTTTAGTCCTGGGTGTAATATGCTGTGCCTTACATCTCTTTTAAGAGTTCTAACTGAAAGTTTAGGTTTACTGTAGAATAAGCCAATTTGGGGAGCTCATCTTGTGAACATGAAAATGAATTTGGACAAATTTCAACCTAAGCCTTTAGCACAGTTAAAGTTTGGAAAGAGTTTCATTGTAGAGCATTAGGCAATTGGCTGACAAAAGAGCATCCAGTTTTTTCTCAAGGAATTCTGCAAAAATCAAAGGAGGTCCTACTCAGTCATCCTCCTTTTTCAGCTTGGTGGACTTGTTTGTGAGATTGTGCTGTGAATGGGTTCTCAGGCTGGTGATAAAACCTCATCTTCAATTCTTGTGCAGCTTTGTATAAGTCCAAAGAGGCACCACTATATCCTTACTACATGAAGTGTCATTGGGTTGTTTGTTAATGTTTGCTTCCATATGGGCCCCAGGCATTAGCAAACATGAAGTTTATTCATTTATTTATTCACTCAGTGAATATTTATTGAACCTAATCTAATTTTCAGGCCATTTTGCTAAATGACATCCTATCACTTTTATTGAAAGCCATAGAGGGGAAACTGCACAACTAACTGGAACCATTTAGTATAATCATAGCAATTATGCAGCAAGCTGGGGAGGTATGAGAACATCTGGGAGGAGTATGTATCCCAGACTGAGAGAGTGAAAATGCAGTAAGGAGAAATTTGACGAATGAGTAACTGACCAAATTGCTGGGAGGAAGGTCATTTCAGGCAAAGAGAAGAGTGTGTTCAAAGCTGAAGTCTAGAGCCTGACATTAATATCGATTCTCTTAGCTAAGTGTTGTTTATGAAAACGAAGTTTGTGAATTTGAAGCCTGAAATGGCTAAAGTGTAGTCAATGTATGGTCAGTTAATCTCAGAGCACATCCTTCAGTCATCAGTGGAACTAGAGATAATATATTGACATATGTGCTCTAATGAAAGCTGAGTAGCTCAACTGGGACAAGTGTTTATCTAAAAGGGGGTCTGACCTCCTTTTAGAAATGGGAAGCAAGGGTGGACAGCATAACCCATAGACCAAATCATTCACACTTTCTGTCTGTTTTTACCAAAGGGGTTAATGGAACACAAATACACCCATTTATTTACGTATGTCTGTGACTGTTTTCACACTACAAAGGCAAAGTTGAGTTGTTGCAAGAAACCATGTCGCCTGCAAAGTCTACAATACATACAATCTTACCCTTTATTTTAAAAAGTGTTCTGACACCTAATATGAAGGACTGGCTTCATGAAGTCAAGTGGAGATCTTCTAAGTTACCATATAGACATGAAAGGAAGAGTACAGAAGTTCCATGATGTACAGCAGTGGTTTACAAATTGGCTATGAATGTTTTCCAAATGCAGATTCCTGGCTCTATCTAGGCTTCCAGTGAATCACAAAATCTGAGGATAGGGCCCAACAATTTGCATTGTAGTGGCCTTCTAGGTGATATTGATGGCAAAAATTTGAAAATTGGACCTGAATTTTTTTTTTTTTTTTTTTTTTTTTTTTTTTTTTTTTGTGACGGAGTCTCACTCTGTTGTCCAGGCTGGAGGACAGTGGCGCAAATTCGGCTCAGTGCAAGCTCTGCCTCCCATGTTCACACCATTCTCCTGCTTCAGCATCCTGAGTAGCTGGGAACTACAGGCACCCACCACCCCCGGCTAATTTTTTATATTTTTTTAGTAGAGATGGGGTTTCTCCATGTTAGCCAGGATGGTCTCGATCTCCTGACCTCATGATCCACCCACCTCAGCCTCCCAAAGTGTTGGTATTACAGGTGTGAGCCACCACACCTGGCCTGAAATATTTTTTAATCCAAATATAAACAGATACTCCTTTCTGCCATTAAAAAACAATTAGGAAAAAAAAAAAGATAAAAGCGTTTTTAAGACCATTGCTCATATGGCTTACACAAGATAACTTCCTGAAGTGACCTCTAAGACAAAATAGTTGCAAAGTATTTCCGTGTTCAATTAAATTAAAGGGTGGGCAAAAAGAAATTATTAGTTGTAGATATTTAAAATCAAATCAGTTTAAACAAAACACTGTCAACACAGCAGCCAAAGAACATAATCAATCAAAAGATGAATAAATATACACAGTTATACAGTACTACTGCTACATGATGATGATTATGATGGTGATGATGAGGATGGTGATGATGAGGATGGTGATGATGGTGATGATGATGGTTATGATGATGGTGATGGTGATAATATGGTTGATGAGGATGGTAAAAGTGTTGGTGATTTTGATGATGTTGGTGTAGAGGATGGTGAAGCCATGCTAATATGTTGATGCTGATGGTGATGATGGTGTTGGTGATGAGGATGCTGAAGGTTATGGTGATGATGACCTGATGACGATGGTGCTGCTGATGACAATGATGATGGTGATGGTCATGATGATGACAGCAATGAAGATAACAAATATTGTGATGATTGTTTTGGTGATAATAGTAATAACTGTGGTAATGGCCTGTTTCTACATTGCAATGTCTATTTCTCCCCCAGTCTCCATACAAACAGAACCACCTTAGAAACATTTCAAACTTACCATATTCAAAATGCAGCTGCTGCTTTTGATACAATGAATGCCCTTCTGTCTGCATTTTTACTATCTTAGGAGAATTCACACCATCTCCTCATCACTTAATGAGCCAAATGTGCTAGCTGCTGATCCATGTTTCTGAATGGCTGCCTTGAGGAATTGGGGTCCTACAGTGAGCAGCAATGCTGGACTAGGGCAAGGATGAATAAAGAAGGGATGAGTTCAAGTTGTTGGGGGAAAACAGGGCAGCCAACTTTATCTGGAGCTCTCAGATGGGCTTAGTGTTGGTGAAGATATTTCCAAAGACATTTTGAAGACTTGGAGGTATGTTATCAGGCAGAACAGAGCTTCCTAACTAAGAGCAATTTTGGACCTGCTGTACAGGACAGCCTCCAACCCACACAATGATCTGGCCCCTAATGTGAATATTACTGAGGTAGAGATAACATGAGGTAGACTATAGAAGTCTATAGAAAAAGAGAATCTGAGCAAATTGTGCTAGGGGAACACTGAAGAATGTGGAGCAATTGAACAAATGCCTGTGCAGACATATTGGTACAAAATTGCAATGGAGCACCAGTGGGACAGGAAAAAGGGACAAGTCCTACAATATCAGTTCTTGACCATCCCTGAAGTGCACCAAAGCTACAGAAGTTGGTGTGCGTGAATTGTCTCATTGATCCTGTTTGGTAATTACCATGTTGACAGCTGGAGTCCCATGAAGGAACATTTTTAAGCAGCAAAGTGGCAAGCTCTGATTTGCATTTTGAGATTAATGACTCAGACAACCAGTTATTTGTTAACTTGCTGGATTCAGCCTAGGAAGACATCTAGAGGGTGTAATTTGATTTATTTTGCAGAGGGATGATTGGCCTCTACATTATCTTGGTACACTGCCTGAATTTCTGAACACCACAGAATTATGTATTTGGCATATGGCCATCTCATTTCTAAGACCCATCAAAGATGTGAGAATGGATTAGATGTGGAACAAGTTGACGATTAGATTAGTTTATCAGATGATTAGTGTGCCATGCTAATTTATCAAGACATGGGATATTTAAAGAAGGGGAGAGTAACATATGTATGTAACATATAGAGGGAAGATAGGAGACCGTTGTCTCAGTTTCTTTTTTCATAATGAATCAACAAACCTATTGGTAGATAAAGTTTAGGTTTAATTCTGCTTTCTAAGTTAGGCTGCAAAATACTTTTTATCAGTACTCTCTGAAACTGACTGTCATGTCAAGACTCTAAAAGAGTATCCATAGTTATATTTAAAAATAAAATATCATCTTTTCATCTTATGTAGAACAACGTCTGTTTACTACTGCTTGGAATACAAAGAGGAATTTAGCTGTGGCCATTAGAAAGTGACAAACAGTGTTTCTTCCACTATGCCATAATTATAGTGAGAGGAAAGCATCAAAAAGAAAGTTCTTTTATATACAGTTGGCACAAAAATATTCACATATGTAAATGATATAAATAATGCACCATAAAAAGAAAACCTTCCATTACTATTAACAAAATTAATCAGTTGTCATTACCATGGGATTTAGGATACATCTTACATGTTCTTGGTTAGATTCATGAGTCAAAGAATAATGCCTAATTGATGAAAGTGGCCTGTAATTTTGTGCTTTTAAAACAATGGCCTCTGGCCAAATATGGGCAAAATAAACAACATTTGATTTATTACTTTACATTGATTTCTTGCATCCTGCTGGAAAAGAGAGATGACTTACAATTATAACATATTTTTCCTGCACGATTAACATCATTGTTGCCAGTTTTATAGAAGAAGCAGGCAAGTGGGCTTGCAATGATTTATTATGAATGCGTGAAACAATTAATGCTAGTAGCAACAGAGTTTTAATAGGAAAAAGTTAAAGCACACAGTATTAAAAATAAAAGGGGCTGGGTGCGGTGGCTCATGCCTGTAATCCCAGCAGTTTGGGAGGCCCAGCCGGGCAGATCGAGACCAGTGTGACTAAAATGGTTAAGCCCATCTCCACTAAAAATACAAAAATTAGCTGGGCATGGTGGTACATGCCTGTAATCCCAGCTACTCAGGAGGCTTGAGGCAGGAAAATTGCTTGAACTTGGGAGGTAGAAGTTGCAGTAAGCCGAGATGACACCACTGCATTTTAGCCTGGGCAACAGAGCAAGACTTCATCTCAATAAATAAATAAACAAATAAACAAACAGAGCAAGACTTCATGTCAAGAAATAAATAAATAAATGGTAAAAGGAAAAGTTGGTATCAAAATTGTGTCTGATTTAGGCAGGTTTATACCTCCATGGATGGCTTTTTCATAACAATAATTGTATTGATATTGGGGGCTTTTCTGTGTTTCAGAGAGTTTCATGTGGATTTCCAATATGGTAAAATATATAATATTGTTATATGAGGGAGTGATGGAAAATCCCATCAACGTTGGCATTTTTTAGAAAGAAAAGAGGCATAGGGAATATTTTAATGATTTGAGGCTAGGTCTGGGGGGATTCATGCCTGTAATTCCAGTGTTTTGAGAGGCTAAGGAGGGAGAATGATTTGAGCTCTGCATGTTTGAGACATCATAGGCAACATAGCAAAGCCTCATCTCTACAAAAAACAAAAAGTGAGCTGAGTGTGATGGCAAGCATGTGCTGGCAATCTCACCTACTAGGGGAGGCTGAGGTGAGAGAATCACTTGAGCCCAGGAATGCCAGGCTTCAGTAAACTGTAATCACATCACTGCACTCTGGAGTGAGCAACAGAGCAAGACCCTGTCTCAAAAAAAAAAAAAAAATTGATATTTTCTTTCCCCCACAGTTGTCATATACAATGAAAACTGTATATTTAAGCCAAAATAGGTTTTGTAAACATTTAACTATTAAAAAAGAGTCAGGCTTGCACATAGATACATGATATTGCTTTGATTTCTTCAGTTTTCACCTGCCCTGGTATGAGACCCATGAAGTAAGCATTCTTCTGGGCACAGAAATTATACTCCTAAACGTATTATTTATTAATATATAATGGAAAGAGAAACATTTCAAAAATAAAGACAAATTAAGCTTTAATGAAAAGCAATCATACACTGATGAATTTAAAGTTTTGGAGCAAATACTATTGTGTTTGATATCTATTAGTCTATTTAACTAGTGAAATATGAGCAACGCAAAATCAAACATCAATAGAAGGTTCCAACTAAGCTTGTTTCTCATATGGTTTCTCTGCCAGTTCAGACCTCAAGAGTACCTCCTCTCTACAAAGTAGACTCTCTGCCCCACACACTGATTTCCAGCCTTTTCTGTTTCATGGGGTGACTTGCTGATCTTCTATGCATGGGTAATAGTACTCTGTTGACAGGCAAGAGTTGTGTCTTCCACTTGGGTCTTCTAATCTGCTAAAGAAAGCAACACACAAAGTATAGCTTACAATAATTATCTGTCAAATTTATGTCAATCACAATGTGGATGGTAGATTTGTGGTTTCTCTTTTGTCTTGAAAGGAAGACTTCAATTTTCTCTGCAGCTGTGGTACTTTATAAATTATTTCCTCTTCCGTCTTTTAAAAGTCACTCTTATTTACCACCCCATTAGCCACGGATTCAGTGAAATGCCCACGCATGCAGTGTTGGAGTCACACATTATTTCAGAAGACCACACAGCAGTAGGCAGTATTAAATAAATGTCTGAAATGTGAGCCAGGAATGTGTTTTTACTGGACTGTCATTTTCTTGCAGGCTCATTTGTATAATTCACTCCAGTGCATCTCAGTTTTATTTCCTATTATGCAAAATAGAAGATAATGATAGGTTAGCACATTCTCTGCTGATACTATTTACATTCGTGTAAATAGATATTGCTAGGGGTGTGTGCCTCAGACTATCCCATCCTTCATAGGGCCCCATGTTTCAACTTTCTAATAACCCATCTAAGACACCTAGGCACACAGGGGAGAATACTCTGATTTAAACAGTCCACCATAAGCCATACACAGTGGTGCACCATGTGGTCCCAGCTACTCAAGAGGCTGAGGCCGAGATCAGATGAGCTCAGGAGTTCAACACCAGCCTGGGCAGTATAGCAAAAGCCTATCTCTAAAAAATAAAAATAAACTCACCACTCTGAGTTTTACATGTTGTAAAAATCTTCCACTGGCTCCCATCTATTATGACTGGTTTAGTTTGAAACAAAATCATTAGTTTTAATGTAGCAAAATTCCATCGACATATTTTTCTTTATAAGAGCTTCTCCTAAGTAGCACCTGTTAGAGAAATCCTGTTCTACCCCAACATCTAAAAAACATTTTCCTGCACATTTTTCTATAAACATTAGAATTTCATTGTTCATGCAGACATTTTTAATCTATGCAGAGCATATTTTTATATATGGAGTTAGGTAGGGATCTCATTTTTTTTCCTGCAATAAGGAAGCCTTACTTTTGACACATGAAAGAAACAAGGTACTTTTTCCCAGTATTTGTTGTGTCAGCCAGGGTCCTGATAGGAAAAGATGGAATGCAACTTGAGAAATATAATAAAGCTGGGGACAGTATATAGGGCACCAACACAGGGTAGTGGAGCCCTTATGTGAAGTTGCTGATACCCACTGAGGTTGAACTGGACCTACCTACGAGGGAGGGAACTGGATTTCATATACATAGGCCTTACTCGCCTTCTGTCCTACAGATTACCTACTAGTGTCTTCCTTGGCTGAAACCAAGGGACAGCCAGAAGGCAAGAGTGAACTCACTTATTTACCTTCCACAGTACAGAATAGTGGAGATGAGAAAGAGTAAATCTGGAAGGGGCCAGATCCCGCCCCACCCCCCACAAAAATATAAGTTTGAAAATTAATCATATATACATCAGCCAATCCTAGGGCTTTATATTTGGCCCTGTTCATTTGCTGATCTGTTTCTGCAAGATGAAGAATGACTCAAATATTACAAATGACATATGTTTTCCATCTTCAACATTCCCCTTGCTTTTGGTAGAATTTATTCTTTCATGTACATTATGGAATCGATGTGTCAAAGTGTGCAACATTCTTCTATCTTTGCTGGGAATTGTATTTATTTAAAAGTTGGTTTGAGGAAAAATAAACATCTTCTAAGCTTATATTATCTCACTTGTAAACTGTCATAGTTTATTACTTGTTGAGATCTGATCATAGCTTTATTAAAGACTTTAAGCATTATGTATTAATTAATTATTATTAGTAGTATTTTGCAATTGATACCTTCAATTACATTTTGTACTCCTGGTATAAAATAATGTTGATTTTTTTACATTGATTAAATGTTCAACCGTCTTTTTGGATTTTCTATTATTTGTAGCAGCTTTTCTGTTAAATTACATAATTTCCACAAAAATGTTGACATTATCTGCAAATAATGATCATTTTCTCTCTTTCCTTTTAATACTTGTAAATTTTAAATCCTTTCTAACTTCTACCATTGTATGGCCCATTGACATCTGGTGTGAGGATGAATGCTATTGGTACAAAATTTTATTCCCATTCATGATTTTACAGGAAATGGGTCTAACATCTTTTTTGTAAATACAATGTCGAGGAGAGATTTTTCACATACAGTCATTTTCAAATAATATGAATTTCTTGTAATTACCATTTATTTTCTAAGTTTTTAAAATGCTTTCTTCTGATCATACATATTGATTATTGCCAAATAATCAGTTGGCATTTCTACAGCCGCTTATACAGCTGCTTATATCATAAAAGAATTATAATTATTCTTCATAATTAGTGTACTTTTATAATTAATAGATTTATAAGGTATCTATTCAATTTAGAAAAAACAAATTTTTCATCATAATAGGAACAAAATGGCCTCTCATGTTATAGTGGAATATATTGTATATTCTAAAAATAGCCACTATTCTAAGTTTAGTTTGTAAATATTTCACTTAGGATGTCTACATCTACATTCATAAGTGAATTTGATTTATAATTTTATGATGTTAAACACTCTATACTTTTAATATGAATGTTAAACTATCCATACAAAAGGATTTTGATAGCTTTATTTAATTTTATATTTTCTGCAGAAAACTTCAATACATAGGATTATTAAAAATTTTCTGAAAATTATCTTGGGTGACAAGTTTTTGTGTGGGAGATTTTTAGTTACCCTTTCAATACTACTAATAGTTTTTAGTTTAAGTTTATTTCTTTGTGTAATGTTGCTTTTTTCTTGACGATTTCAATTTAGCTTTTTAATATCAGGTTTTATACTGTTAAAATATTATTTTGTATTTTTTATATTTTAATTTACTTGGTGTTTTAAAAGTGATTTTCCTCTTTTCCTTTAAAGACTATTTGTTTTCTTAATCTGTCTCCCTTCCTTGGTCAGTCTTGGCAGAAGTTTGTTTATATTATAAAGCTTTTCAATAAACTAGTTTTCATTTTGGTAATTATATCAACTCTTTTTTCTCTATTTCATTAATTTCTGCTCCTATCTTGATTATATCCTATTTTCAGATTTATTTGTATTTATTCTGTTTTCTCTTCTTCCTGCCCTCTTCTTGACTTGTCTCCATGGCTTCTTTATTTCCAATTATTCTTGTTGCCTTGTAAAGGTATTTGAAGTTTTAATTGTCCCTTTAAGCACATCTTCAATCTCATCTGACAAATTTTCACGTGTGACATTTGAATGATCCTTGGTTTCCAACTATTTTTGTTTATATTGTATCATAAAAGCATGTGCACACACCCACACACAAATACATATATGCAAACTAATGACAGAACACTAAACATATATATGTTTATATGTGTGTAAACATATATATGTATATATATATATGTTTAGTGTTCTGTGTCCATAGCTTTCAAGCACACACCAAATGTTTACAAAATCTACCTTTCAAAAAGATACAGCAGCATACAACATTGTATTCTATGACCATAATTCAATAGAATTAGAAATCAATAGTAAAAAGCGTTCAAAATAATGATAGAACACTAAACATATATGTACATTTACATGTACATACATGGTTACGTGTGTGTGTGTGTGTGTGTATATATCTGTGTTCTGTGTGTGTGTGAGAGTGTGTGATTTGAGGTGCATATATTTCCATAGATAGCCACCGGATCACACATGTCAGTTATTTCAGTCTTCTATATCTTATTTATTTTGGGGGTGGCAGGTGGGGGACTCTGTCTCACTCTGTTGCTCTGGCTGGAATGCATTCACTCAGTCTCGGCTAACTGCAATCTCTGCCTCCTGGGTTCAAGTTATTCTCATGCCTCAGCCTTCCAAGTAGCTAGGATTACAGGTGCACACCACCACACCTGGCTAAACTTTTTTTATTATTATTTTTGAGACAGAGTCTTGCTCTGTTGCCCAGGCTGGAGGGCAATGGCACGATCTCAGATCACTACAACCTCTACCTTCCGGATTCAAGTCATTATCCTTCCTCAGCCTCCCAGATAGCTAGGACAACAGGCGCCCACCACCATGCCTGGCTAATTTTTGTATTTTTAGTAGAGGTGGGGTTTCACCACGTTGGCCAGCCTGGTCTTGAACTCCTTACCTCAGGTGATCCTCCCATCTCATCCTCCCAAAGTGCTGGGATTACAGGCATGAGCCACTGTGCCCAGCCAACTTTTGTATTTTTAGTAGAGACGGTTTCACTGTGTTGGCCAGGCTGGCCTGAACTCCTGACCTCAAGGGATCCACCTGCCTTGTCCTCCCAAAGTGCTGGAATTATAGGTATGAGTCACGATGTGTGGCCTGTATCTTCAATTAGATTTTGTCTTCTAAGTTCATCACACCAAGAATGTTGAGTTTTATTCTCTTGTAACATTTCATCTTATCGTTCCTTTGTCTTGTATATTTAATGCATATGGATATACTACATTATATATATAGTATGTATGTATAAACATGTACTTACCTTTTACATGTTTTCAAGCTTATTAGGATGTTATATGAAAGTGTCAGTTGTACCTTTTTGATCTTCCATTCCTTTTCTACTATTTATTATCTATTATTGATATTTATGATTTTGGTTTGATACTAAATTTGCTTACTATGATTTTTTCTTTACATATTTCTTACATTTAAAATTTTTAGTCTCTTCCTGTTCGTGTATCTGTTTGTTTTAAATATATCTGTTTTCAACAATATGTTGCTAAATGTATTTTAATCACATTTTATCTGTTTATCCTAATTGTATTTCTGCAGTTATCATTATTATAGATTTCATTTCTGCCACTTAGTTTTATATTTTATATGTATCAATCATGCTTTTTAAACTTTGACTTTTTTTTTTGTTTTGCTTTTCCTGACTTGCAGTGTATAATTTTAAAAGTTTCTCTTACTGACCTCATTATTATACTCTTTTTTTACTGACCTCATTATTATACTCTTTTTTTTATGATTTTTTTTCCTCCTTATAGTTTGGATTCTTCAAATTTCCTGTTTATGTTGCACTTATATTCTAATGAAGATACATCGATTCTTCTTATTGGCTATCAAACTTTTCAGTATCCACAATTTTCCTCAGAATAAGCTATAGATTTAAGATTTTCTCAACTCTTTGGCATCTCTCTCTCTCAATCACCCCACACTGTGTTAGATTCTAAGGGAATTTGGGCTGTAGATCATGTTAAAATTTGATTTTAGATTATTGTGTCTTTGGAGTAATGTCTTGTCATTACTTGTATTATACTGCTGTATTCTGGGTTTATTTCTCTCCTTCCTTGCAGAAATACGTTGTTTCAAGATTTCTAAGAATTAAATAGATTTGGATTTAAGCTATCATTTAAATAATAGTTTGGCTGGACATAAAACCTAGGCAGATCTTTTTTCCCCTGCACTTGCTGGGGATGAGAAGCCACTGTTTTTTGTATCCTACACTGCTTTGTTGTTACCCCGATTTTCAATCCATTGCACATCACCTGCTTTTTCTCATTGGAAGAATTAGACTTACTTTGTTTATATTTGAGGTACTCAAAAATCAGAATTTAATTTTGCTTTTTTGTGTTTTAAATCAACCTGTTCCTTACTTTATGAGAACTTTCCATTTTAAGTCTTTCTTTTTTTTTTCCCCTCTCATCCTGGGAACTTCTCAGCCTTTCTGCCTAATGTAGTTCTTGCTAACGTTTTTCTCTTTGTTCTCTTTCTGGGTCTTTTTTTTTACAGGACTGGCAACACTTCTATTTCCATCTTCCATACTTCAGCATTTGGAGGATGTTTTTCCTCCATTTTTCATCCCGGATCCATTTTGGGAAAGTGTCTCTCTGTCTTTTGCCACCAATATTCATTGTTTGTAGGTATCTTTCCATTTCAGCCTGTTCTTTGTGCTCTCCATTTCAACAATTTCATTTCTCCTCCCCAGTTTCTCATGTGACTTCCTTTGACACCCTTTGTTCCAACTTTATATCTCTATAATTGTCTCTCTGTCCATTGGACGGATAGTTAATCTACTTATTTTGAGTCCCATGTTGTTTGCTTGGGTCATTTGATAGTTGTTATTTCATATATGATGTTACATTTGTTTAAGTGTTTTGCTTTTTGACTGGCTCTGAAGTATTTCTTGGGAGTTTTTTGTTGTCGTTGAGGACAGTAGATATCTTGGAAGATAATGAGTATCCAATGGCCAATCAAAAGCCCACCCTCAGCTGGGCACGGTGGCTCATGCCTGTAATCCTGGTACTTTGGGAGGCTGAGGCGGGCAGATCACCCGAGGTCAAGAGTTTGAGACCAGCCTGATCAACATATCATTAAATTAGAGCTTTAAGTTATATCACTGATTTCATATGCCATGGAAAATTGTAGGGTGTGGCTTACAAGGCAATCTCATAAGAAGTATGACTTTTGTCTTATAAACAACAACCCAACCTTGGAGTTTGTTCCAGTAAATTTCATGAATATAAAATAAACTATATAAATAAAGTAACTAATATCCTACTAAGTCTTTTCCCTCACACATGCTTTTTTGCCTAAAGCCATTTAAAGTCTCTGATGATTTAAATCTATAATTCTGTCATGGAGTGGTAGAAACCCAGAGAATATACAAACGTTGAAAAACTTTAAGAGTCACTGGTTTAACAGAAGTTGGCTGGGCTTACTGGCTCATGCTTCTAAACCCAGCACTTTGAGATGCGTAGCTGGGCAGATTACTTGAGGGCAAGAGTTTGATACCAGCCTGGCCAACATGATGAAACCTGTCTCTACTAAAAATACAAAAATTAGCTCGGTGTGGTGGTGCAGGCCTGTAGTCCTAGCTACTTTGGAGGTTGAGGCAGGAGAATTGCTTGAACCTAGGGGTCTGAGTTTGCAGTGCCCCGAGATCACAGCAATGTACTTCCAGCCTGGTGCAACAGAGTGAGACTCCATCACAAAAAAAACAAAAAACGAAAAACAAAATGACAACAACAACAACAACAAAAAACAGTAAAACAGAAATAGATCTAATTTTTCAGACTAGAGTCACTCAGGTATGGATGGATAAGTCCATCCACTATTTGTGTATTAAGCTTTTTTTTTTTTTGAAACAAGTGTATTCACACTTGGATTGACTGTTAATATTCACTCCAAACTAGGACATTGCAAAGAACACTTAGGATGTTATAATTCTAGGCATTTTTATAGTCTCAGAATTTCAGATTTATTGCAATGTTGTAATTTTTTATAGTTTATTGTCTTTCTGTAACACCTAGTAAGTTCAAAAACTCGAACTATAGGTTTTCTTGATAAATACCAGCGTCACTGCTTTCTATGTTTATATTTTTCTTTTAATACATGATCTGAGTTAAAAATTAAATATACATATGTAAATTATTCTTTTGAAAAAATATTACCTATAATAGTTTTTAAAATAAATGTTTATTTAATTTTAGATTTCTGCTAAATTTGTGAAGATGTGGAAAGGATTTTCCTTATACCCCACCCTTGAATTTCCCTTCTATAAATATCTTAAACATCATTATTATACATTTGACACTATTAATGAGCCAATATGTACAATTTTTTTTTTAACTAAAGCCCACTCATTCTTCAGATTTCTTTGGTATTTTCGTTCTGCCTTTTTTCTTTCCTCAAACCCCACCCCAGATCCCACATTACATTTAGCGGTCATGTCTCCTTGGGCTCCTCTTGATTGTGATGATTTCTCCTTCTCATTTTGTCTTTCATGGCCTTAAGAGCTTAAGGAGGACTAATCAGGGGATTGGTAGACTGCCCTTTTGTTTGGGTTTGTCTGATGTTCTTCTCATGGTTATACTGGGGGGCTATGGATTGTGCAGAGGAAGACCAGAGGTGAAGTGCCACTTTCCTTACTTTGTATCAAGGGCACATACTAGCACCATGACATTGCAGTTGCTACTAACCTTGATCCCATGGATGAGGTGATGTTGGCCAGATTTCCCTACTATCAAGTTACTCCTCTTGCACACACACTTTCCATATTGTACTCTGTGGAAAGATGACACTTTGTGCAGCTCACACTTAAGAAATGGGGACCTGCTATTCCCCCCTGGAGGGCAGAGTATCTACAGAAATTACTTGAAATTATTTTACATAAGAGATGTCTCTATTCTGAGCCACTCATTTACTCCCTCATTTACATATATCAGTATGGTCTTATGGATATTTATTTTATACTTCAGGTTGAAATCTAATATGATGTTATTTATCTGCATAGATTTTGTGTTTGTTTTTAGTAGATATGAGGTCTCACTGCTTTGCCCAGGATGTTCTTGAACTCCTGGCCTTAAACTTTAAAACTTTAAAAAAGAGGGATAGCTTTTTAAAAATCCTCATTTTTACTTTAGATCCAAGTGTTAGATATGCAGATATGTTACAAGGGTATATTGTGTAATGCTGAGGTTTGGGCTTCTGTTAGGTTATTCTGTGTCCAAATAATGAGCACAGGAAGTTTTTTAGTCCTTGTCCCCCCTCAGTAACAACTTGTAGGAAATAATTTGAGACTGATCATTTTTAATTTTTAAGCGCTGAACATGCAGTTATTTTATCTGGAAGGTAGACTAGAAAAACAAAATTATATTTGACATTTTAGGACATAAGTGTTTTCTCATTAATCTTGATGTACACAAAGCCAGGTTATCAATGTATTTATTCATGACTCTAGCTTGTTTCATTAAAATTATTTTCCTGCAAAGAAAATGCTTTTTTGCTACCCTGAATATTTAACAATTTTTAGAATATTTTATCTTTAAGAGCTATAAACATGTTTTAATATCCCAAGGTAAGATATGGAGATTTTTGTAGTCTGTCCAGCCTGCTGTAGCAGAATACCTTAGACTGGGTAATTTATAAACAATAGACATTTATTATTATTATTTTCATTGAGACAGGGTCTCTCTCTGTTGCCCAGACTAGAGTGCAGTGGCTTGATCATGGCTCACTGCAGTCTTGACTTTGTGGGCTCAAGTGATCCTCCCACCTTAGCTTCCCAAGTAGCTGGGACCATAAGTGTGTGCCAGCACACATGGCTAAATTTTATTTTTATTTAACTTTTAGTAAATATGAGGTCTCACTACTTTGCCCAGGGTGTTCTTGAACTCCTGGCCTTAAACAGTTCTCCTGCCATGACCTCCCAAAATATTGGGATTACAGGCATGAGCCACTTAACCCAGTTAAAAACCGACATTTATTTCAAACAGTCCTAGGAAGTCCAAAGATCAAGGTGTTAGCTGATTCTTTGTCTGGTGAGGGCCCATTACCCCACATGGCACCTTCTTGGTTTGTCCTCGAATGATGGAAGGGAAAAAGCAGCTTCCTGCAATCTCTTTTATATGGACACTAATCCAATTCATGAGGGTGGACTTATCACAATGTATATTGGATTTCAGCATATGAATTTTGGGAGGTTACCACCATTCAGACAATAGCAAGATACATTAGGTGTGGGGTGTTCTGGACTTGAGTGAATCTGTGTAAGTCCTTCACATGTGCTTTGCTTTGCTGGATGGGGTAGCTATTTCTGCCTCAAACCACCTCAGAGGGCTTCAGATTTCAGTGACACATCTGTCACTTTTAACGCACATCCTTGAACCTCCATCTGTGTGCAGATTAAGCAACAGGTGATTTTAAGGTTCAGGCCTAAGGTTTTTTTATTATTGCCTTTCATTTCCATTTCTAGTTCTTCCGAAATCCTTCATAATGACACCTGAGAGGAGACACTCATAAACTTGTTAGCCAGGATTCCAAGGTACATAGAAGCTGTTTCTCCTGGGTGAATATCACAAATGCCTCCAAGGGCAATTGAATTTCTTTCTGTCTTTCATGGATTTTTACTTATTGTCCAGATATGCTCCTCCTAGTGAGAGGGTCACTTCTGATTTTTCCTGCCTCCACAGAACAAGGGCTTCAGAGAGGAGACACTCTACAGCTCCTTTGTTATTAAATTATTAAATGCATTTCCAGTATGAAGGCAGCCTATGAGTACAGAAGCATATTAGAAAAATCCAGTCTGCTGCATATCTGTTTATAGGGTTTGAGCCCAGTCAAGTGAGGATGCACAGAATTCCACCATTCTGACAGCCCAGCCCCCTTGCAATTGGAAGGGTCTCTAAATTCCTTCCTTGCAGCTAGGGTTACTGGCTACGAGTGACAGCCTCTTGTGCATAGGGAGTGAGGGCGGAGAGGGACCAGCAGAGCCCTAGAATGTCCTTTCCACTGGACATTGAGCATCTAGACAGCTCAGACTCTGGAATAGCTTGTACTATAGGCGCATGCTACCATGTATGGCTAATTTTTATTTTTATTTTTGTAGACATAGGGTGTCAGTATTTTGCCCAGATTGGTCTCAAAAATCCTAGCGTCAAGCAGTCTTCCTGCCTTGGCCTTCCAAAGCACTGGGATTACAAGTGTGAACCACTGTGCTTGGCCATAACCTATAGTTTTTGTTAGAGATTATTAAATAAGGATGAGATTAAAATGAGGTTAGTCTCATGCTGCTTAAAACAGTGATAGGCTTAGGAGCAGCTGCAGGAATATCTGATCCAATCTTGGAGGCAGCCTGAAGGGCTTCCCAGGGAAAGCACAATTTAAGCCAAAACCTGAGAGATGAGCAGGGATTGACCAACTAATGAGCAGACCCACACACCAAATTCTGCAGTCAGTTCCTTGCATGGCATGGAAAATTGATTCTACAACTATGCATTACTTTTCTCCCACCAATCGCCTGCCCTGCTTTATTTTTTATCTTTATTTCTACAGGGTCTCTGTCACTCAGGCTGTAGTGCAGTAGAGTGATCTTGGCTCACTGCAGCCTCGATCTCCTTGGCTCAAGTAATCCTTCCACCTAAGCCTCCCTAGTTAGAATAGCTGAGACTACCTATGCACAACACCATGTCGGGCCATTTTTTTTTTTTTTTTTTTTTTTAGAGATGGGATTTTGCCATGTTGGCCAGGCTGGTCTTGAAATCCTTGGCTCAAGTGATCAGCCCACCTCGGGGTTACAGGCAGGAGACACCATTTTTAGTTTGCATGTGTGCGGTCAGTCATTCTACAACTAATAATATTTAATAATAATTGAAAATATCCTGTAATTTCCAAAAAGGTAAGCTTAAGTTCTCTTGAAAAATGAATTTCTGTGAGAAGGCTTTGGTGGTTTGACTTGAAGCTGATAACAACATTAGTGTTGGGCATTTGGCTACACACCTGTCACATTCAAAATCTAATCAATTTTCAATCTTTATTTTGGTGGCAGTAAGTGCTGAAGATTTTAATCCACTGTGTATTTTCCTAACCCAGATTCTACTCAAAGCAGAGGTTTAGAGAAATCCCTTGTTTATTGCAAATATCATGCCAAGAATAAGGATGAGGAACCAGCACAGTGATGAAGGGAGAAATGTAATCACTATTTACAATAGCCAAGTTGTGGAGTCAACCTATGTATCCATCAACCATGCATTGGATAAAGAAAGTGTGGTACATATACACCAAAGAATACTAGGCAGCCATAAAAAAGAATGGAATCATGTCCTTTGCAGCAACGTGGATGTGGCTGGAGGCCATTATCCTAAGTGAAATAACTCAGAAACATAAAATCAAATATCACATGTTCTCACTTATAACTGGGAGCTAAACAATGGTACGCGTGGTTGTAAAGATGGAAACAACCAACAATGGAGACTCAAACAGGGGAAAGGATGGGAGAGGGTGAGGTTTGAAAAATTACCTATGGGTACAGTGTTTACTCTTTGTGTGATTGGTACCCTAGAAGCCCATATGTAACCAGTGTACAATATACCCGTGTAAGAAAACTGTACATGAACCCCTGAACCTAAACTAAAATTAAAAAACAAACAAAAACCACACAAAAAAATTGTATTGGCCACAGAGGAGAGATGCCTGCTTGACCCAGTGAGGTTGTGTGAAAACCCTTATGATATATGTCCCCATACCACCTTTCCCAGGTGAAAATGGAGGACCCACATTCTCCTCATCTTTCACCCTTAATAATGTACTGGTGTTGACATCTCCAGGCTACTTGGGGAGTGCTAAGTAGGTTTTAGTGTGCATCCCCTGTAAGGCATTGAAGGAAATTCAGGAAATCAAGAAAAAGTCAAGTTTGCAGGTATGAAGAGAGGCAGCACCTTCATGAAGCTGGTTGAAGTCTGGACAGAGCAGATCACCACAAGAGTGACTGGAATAAGCCATGTGGCCAAGAGGCATCCAGCGCAGCCATCAAGTGAAACAGAGTTCTTCCAGCTGTGGTAGAACTAGGGTCAAACTATGTGAAAGTGTTCAAAGATTCTTTGCATTGAATTCAAGCTCATCATTCACTTGCACTCAAATCTGTGAGACCATGTTTATATTGTAAAGAAAGGATAAAACATAAATTCATATTTCAATTTTTAGGTTATCTGAATGAATGGATTTCAAGAGTGCTTAAGTTTTTTCCTAGATGTTCACAGCTTTTCAAATCATCTTCCTCAGAACGCTGAATCCCGCTAATTGAGTGATTTTCTGATTGTCATGTACTCACACAATTGACTAAATGTCTTACTATGCTTTCTTGATAAGTAGTGTCTCTACATGTGAAGAATCTATCTATTTAATCTATCTACCTGCCTATATATCTCTATTTCTCCATCTAGTCTATCAATCTATCTTATCTATATAATCTCCATGTATCATCTATCTGTTATCTATCTATCTATCTGTCTATCTATCTATCTATCTATCTATCTATCTATCTATCTATCTATCTATGTCTATCTATCTTCTCTCTTTCTCTCTCCTCTCTCTGAGTTGAGCAAATTACTTACAAGTTTTTGTCATGTAAGTGAGCAAGACTATATACACACACCTATAAGAAGGCTTGAACTACAACATTAAAGTGGCTGCAGATTCAGTGTCTGGTGGGGACCCACTTCCTTGTCCATAGACAGGGCCTTCTCACTGTGTCCTCACATGGTAGAAGGGGCAAAGGAGGGGGCTCTCTGGGGTCCCTTTTATAAAAGCACTCATCTCATTCATGAAGCTCCACAGTTATGATCTTATCACCTCCAAAAGTGCTCGCCTCCTAATAGTGTCCTCTCGGGGATTAAGATTTATATCTTTTGTTTTAAATTTTTAATTTCTATATGAGTACATAGTAGGTGTATATATTTATGGGGTACCTGAGATATTCTGGTGCAGACATGCAATGCGTAATGATCGTATCACAGCAAATGGGGTTGTCTATCTCCTCAAGGATTTGTCTTTTTTGTTACAAAAAATCCAATTGTATTATTTCAGTTAAAATGTACAATCAGTTTACTATTGACTAAAGTCACCCTGTCATGCCAGCAAATACTAGGTCTTATTTATTCTTTCTGACTATAATTTTTGTACCCATTAACCATCCCTACTTTCCCCATCCTACTCCCACTATCGTTTCCAATGTCTGATAACCATCTTTTGATTCTGTATATTTATGAATTCAATTGTTTCAATTTTTAGCTCCCACAAATAAGTGAGAACATGGGATAATGGTCTTTCTGTGCCTCGCTTATTTCACTTAACATAATAACCACCAGTTTTATCCATGTTGTTGTAAATGACAGGATCTAATTCTTTACTATGGCTTAATAGTACTCTATTGTGTATGTGTAGCCCATTTTCTTTATCCATTCACCCATTGATGGATGGTTAGGTTACATCCAAATCTTGGCTATTGTGAACAGAATTGCAACAAACATGGGGGTGCAGATATCTCTTTGATATACTGATTTCCTTTCTTTGGGGGTTTGGATGTAAACATATGAGTTTTGAGGGGACAACATTCAGACTGTAGCTTACTGTACTATCTATCCATTCATCCACCTGTTTATCTATTCCATTTCTAAATATTGCATGGCATATTTTCTTAATTCTTTCCAATGTCTTATTGAGTTTTAAAATAAGATTACATTTCTGATAGGCCACATATGGGGGCATCTTGAAAAGTACATCTGAGGCAGGTCAGGAGTTTGAGACGAGCTTGACTAACATGGTGAAACCTCGTCTCCACTAAAAATACAAAAATTAGCCAGGTGTAGTGGGGGTCACCTGTAATCCCAGCTACTCAAGAAGCTGAAGCAGGAGAATCACTTGAACCCGGGAGGCAGAGGTTGCAATGAGCTGTGATTGTGTCATTGTACTCCAGCCTAGGGTACAGAGTGAGACTATGTCTCAAAAAAAAAGTACATTATCTTTATATTTTAAATGTTTTGGGGTTTTTTCTTTATTTTTTCATATTTAATTACATTTCTTTCAAATGACTTCTTTGGGAGACATGATTTTTGTACCTCCTGGGACTGCCACAATTCTCCTGCCTCCTGGGATGTGATCGATCTCTAGTCTGCCTCAGGTATAAAGATGATATTCATGTTGATGACATTGAGAAGGATGAGGAGAAAGGAGTTGATCAGAGATCTATATTCATGGTATATTTGCTTGCCATGTCTGCTTATCCTCTTCAGAATGTAAACTCCAAGACTGTGGGTCTTTGTTTTCTTCGGTACTACCTTGCAGAGTCTAGGTCCTATTCAAAGCTTAATATTTGTGAAGTGCATGAATGAATAAGTGGATCATAATATTATCACCACCGTTGGTATGGCTTTTGTTTCTCTCTCTGTATTGTCCTCTCTACTTTTCCTTAATTGTTTAATTCTCACACAGATTGCCGAAGATTGCTTTGCCAACTGTCCCTAGGTAGAGATAAATTTCCCTCCATGGTGTTTTCACTGGACTCTACCTGCAGCTATATATATCTTGCATTTTCTAACACCCAGCCCCACCACATAATAAGACTTGATTGATTGAAGACCCTGAGTTAGCTTTGCATAAAACCAAGGTGCTTTCCACACAGACATTCACAGACATTTTCACATTTCGTACAGCAACTGATGAACTAGGCTGGAAATACACTTTTTACTGGCTTATCGAGAAGAAAACAAAGCTTAGGGAGATTGATTATGCAGGATTTAATTTGTAACAAGCAAAGAGAACACTATTGACTTCAAGTGGACATCAACACATTATCATCTGATAATTTTTCCAGCATCCTTTGCCTCATCTGTTAAATTATAAACTAATGCTGATGTGTACAATTCAGTTCAGCTTCACAAATGTTTAATGAACACTCGCTCTATAACAGGGATTATTATATAAATAGTTCTTTATGATGTAAGAATGTTTAATAGATACTTTTTATCCATTCAACTTTGAAAGGCTAATGCCTAGTCATAGATACCAGGAAACACTTGAATGAATGAAGACATGTTTTCTGCTGTCAAAGAGAGATCAGACACCAACAAGTGGCCAAGAAAGAACAAAGTAATTTTGATCAACAAAACTTATAGAAGAAAATAAGCATTATTTGTTGTTACATATACTTCAGAGACATTTTAGTGCTCAAAGTTTGATAGAAATTGATACACAGGACTTGCGCCTCTGAATTGGCTATACCAGAATATTCTATGAGCTACAACCAGATTTAACATTAACCTGTAGTTACTTGTGGTTTATTCATCTATCCACCTAAACACTATGAGCAACTTCAATGTGCTCTTCATGGTACTCGACTTTAGGCATTGTATATGGAGCAAAATAGACATATTTTCTTATTTATTGTGGCTTATACTCAGATGCAGCATTTCTTCACCAGTGGTAATTTTGCTCCTGGGGACATTTGGTAATGTCTGAAGACAGTGTAGGTTGTCATGACTGGGTCTTGCTTCTGGTGTCTAATGGGTAGAGGCCAGAACTCCTTCACAATAGAGAACTATCTGACCAAAGAATGTCAGCAGTGCCAAGGTTGAGAAACTCTTCTAACGGTTGGAGAAAAATGATCAATGGATCACCCACAATTATAATTACAAACTGAGCTATGTGTTAGATGCTGGTAGAGCTGATTTCCAAGGTTACTGATCTAGTCATGAGGATACATATTGATACTAAGGACATGTGGTTGAAGGGGCAGGACTGATTTATTAGGGTAAGAAGTTCATGGTGAGCAGAGGGATTGTCATGCAAAGACTCCAGGGCTTGAAGGAGCCCAGTGCAATCAGGATCTGAAGTGACAAGTGTGGCTTGAGAACAGAGGCAACAGGGAGTTAGGCAGGAGGGGAAGCTGGAAACGCAGGCAGGGGTAGACAATAAAAATATGCCAGCCATTTATATTACACAATTCTGTAGGCTTCTTTCTTCTTTCATTCTTGATACTTTTCTATAATAACATTCAAGCATTGGATCAGCACCCTTTGTTGTCTTCTGTAGCCCAAAGGTTGACCTTGGAGACACAAAGGCAACTGTGACAATGGTTTCTGCAATAGGGAGATCATATTCTCACTCAGAAGACATTTGCAGGATGTGATTAGTGATTCTCACATACATGTCAATTTCTTCCTAAGACCTTGTGCTTTTTTAGTTTTTATTTTAATATTATTATTGTTATTATATAGTTTTTTTGAGAGAATTTTGCTCTATCACACAGACTGGAGAGCAGTGTTGTGATCATAGCTCATTGCAGCCTCCAACTCCTTGTGTCAAGCAATCCTCTCGCCTCAGCCTCCCAAATAGCTGGGACTACAAGCATCCACCACCACATCCAGCTTATTGTTTTATTTTTTGTAGAGAAGGCCACCTCTACAAATTATGTTGCCCAGACTGGTGTCAAATGCCTGGGCTCAAGCATTCCTTCAGCCTGAGTCTACCAAAGTGCTGGGATTCTAGATGTGAGCCATGAAACCCTACCTTCTAGTTTTTAATTGGCTTATTTTCTTCGCACATTTCAGTGAAGCATTATTCATTTATCGTTACTGAGGTTTTACTTTTTTTTTTTTTCTTTCCCAGAGTTAGATTTCAGACAACTCACCTTTGTTACCAATTTGAAATGCTAGGTGTCAATTCTTAATATAGTTGTAAAGGGCCATGACTTGAGGATATGTTATTTTTTGGGGCTTGAGTTTGGATTGGTTTGAGTTGAATGCAATTGCTAAGCCATTGAATAAGGGAACATTGCTGAACTAATGAGTGACATGGATTATTTCTTATAGGTGAGAGTGCATTTGTGATAAAGGCATTGTTTTAGGATACATAAGGGTCATGGTGTATTTTCTTGGCTAGTGCTATGAATTCATTTGTGCTATTTCTTTTGAATTTTTGTATTTCTCTACTCTCCATCTTATTAAATCAGGTGTTTCAGGTTTGAGGTTCTGCACATTTTTCTCTGGGGTTAGATAGAGGGACTAAATAGGTGGAGTTTAGGGTAAGGGGATATTCACAGTCCTGCCCTCCTGCAACCACAGCAACACCCCAGTCTCTCATAAGACTGTATTTGTTCTCCTACTTACATTCTTTGACCACTATTATGAACGTTTTCAATAGTCTATCCAATGAAAACAATGTTGTCAATGATTGTCTTTAGTAAGTCTGTAGTCAGATTCATATCTTTAAAATATGTACACTGTGTGAATATTTCAAAGTATATATCATGAAAATAAATAAGAAAAAAAAACAAGAAAGCTGAGATAGCTCTATTAATATTAGGCAAAGATACCTTCAAGAAAAGGAGTATTTCCATAATAAAAGAGAGATAGTCATAATGATACAAGGAAGAATCCACCTGACATAACTAATAATTTTAATTTGTGTACACCTAATAAGAGAGCTGTAAATTACACAATTAGACAGCAATAAATGCAAAGAAAGACCCATCAATAATGATAGTTGGAGATGTTAAGATGTTACCAAAATAGATGAAAGATGAAGGTGGAAAACACACACACACACACACACACACACACACACACAGATACATACACACATAAATACAAGGAGGATACACACACACACATACATGCAGGGAGGATATGAAAATTTTCAACAACACTTTCAATGCCCATGGCAAGTTTGTACTCTGAGTCCAACCTCCCTTCACAATTCAATAAAGAGACAAACAACCCACAATTTTACTGCATTTCATGATTAGGTTCCCGGTGTCTCAAGGCCTCTGGCCAGCCATGTGTGTACAGGAACACACACACATCAAATAAACAGAAAAATGAATGTATAATCTCAGACTGTGATTAACACCAAAGACGAAAATCAGAGAGGGTTTGCAGTCATTAACAGGCAAGCTGACCTCACCTTTGATACAAGGACACAATGGTGTTCAGGCGAAAAGAAATGAATAGTTGTTACCCAGTTGGGGAGATAAGAATGATGTTGTAAGAATAAGGTAAATTTGTGCATAGGATTCCAGTTGGCACAGATTTTTTAGTGCAGAAACAGGAAGTGGAAGAGGGACAGGGTTGAGGATGTATAATTCAACAGATCATTCAGGTCCCTGTTGGAGAACTTTAAGCAGGGCTCTGTCAAAGTCAGTTTGGTCATTTCGATAGATGACTCTGGGTGGGGAGTGATGGCAGAATGAGATGGACACATATTAGGCGATCACTTTCATCTAGCAGAGACACTGACAGCCTGGACCAGAATGACGAAGATGGAGAAAAGTTATATGAACCTATTTGAGAGATATTTCAGAAGGAAACCAAAGATGTGGTACTGAGTTACTTGGAATGTGGGAAAGGAATGGAAAGTTGGATGGCCTTTCCATCTAGTTTCTGTGTAGATTCCGTGCGTGATCCCTTTGCTTAAGACATAAGCACTGTGAGATTACAGATAATCTATGTATAGGTTCATGTAAAGAGTTTTCCCTTTTCTTAGATTTCCATCTAAATTGAGATTATTGTCTTTCACTGCATGTAATCTCGTTACTACCTGATTTGGAATGCTATTTCCTTATACAAGCATGTTGTGAGAATAATGCTTGGTGCCAAATGTTACGCAAATAGTATTGATTTAAATGTGGTAACATAGATAACTGTTAACATATGTACAATAGATAACACAAGTATATAATATATAAATATCATATAATAAATGCTAATTAATATAAATGAAGTATACTGGGGAGGAAAATCTGAAAGGTGTTAATGACTTAGGGACCTTATCAATGTATATCAATCATTCTCACACTGTTATGAAGAACTACCTAAGCCTGGGTAATTTATGAAGAAAAGAGGCTTAATTGGCATGCAGTTCTTCATGCTGTATAGGAAGCATGGCTGGGAGGCCTCAGGAAACTTACAGTCATGATTAAAGGTGAAGGGGTAATAAGCACATCTTACTATGGCAGAGCAGGAGAGAGACCCAGCCAAGGGGGAAGTGCTACACACTTTTAAACAACCAGATTTTGTAAGAACTCACGACCACTGGAACAGCCAAGACGAAATCCACCCCTATTATCCGGACACCTCCCACCAGGTCACTCCCCCAACATTGGGAGCTACAATTCAATATGAGATTTGTGTGGTGATATACAGCCAAATGACAACATAACCTCTCATAATGCTATTTCCTTCATGATAAATATCCTTTGAGGACAAAATGTCATTCAAAATGTGATAATAATTTTGATAATAATTAATGCAAGCCTAATAAACATTCTCTGTATACATTTTGTAATACATTATAATATGAATTATATTCAGTAATAATTTCACTTAAAGAATAATTTAAAATATAACAGGCAGATAACTATAGGTAATAGTTTAAAACATAACACTAAAACTTGCATGGTTTTGGTATTTCAAATTTTAGGTGGGTGCTACTATATTTTCAAGGACACAATGAACATAACTGAAGGCAAACCTTGAAATTTTACTTTCTTAAATCTGATTACTTTCTTAAATTTTACTTTCTTAAATGTGAAGAGTTGTGTTAATTTATTTGGAATACTTAAATTCGCCATTATATATTCTTTTTTATGATGTCATTAATAATGTTTAAAAGTCAATAACACATCTATTGTTACTTTGGTTAAAAGCTACATAGATAGTAGTAGCTATGGTACTTGGATGAAGAAAGCTGAAGTTTATTATTTTTCTTTCTAATTTTAATCCCTAAGGTCTTTGATAAAAGACTTACACAAACCCCCCTTTAGTAACCTAATCTTGTAAAATAATCCTGTTCTTAAAATGGTGATAGAGATTTGCTTGGTTTATGCTACATAACACCATAATACCACATTAAGACTTGATTCTCTTTATATCATGGAGCAACTCAGGTAGTGTTACAAAGTGCTGTTACTTAGTAAATGTGGTGAAGAGCAAGCTCTCCAGAGCAGTGCCATGCCTGTGTCTGATGTTTTCCAGTGTGGAAAACTGCTCAGATACTAATGGTTTGTTTCAGGCGCATTGACAGCCTGATCATAGGCTCTAGCCATGTACCATGAAAAATGGCTTCTCCAGGGGCTTAAGAAAGACGATGAAGAGCTTTGCATTTTCTCTTGGCATTTCCTGCTATTGTTAAAAAGCTCACATATGCAATTTAAAAATGTTCCATGCATGGAGCATGACAAATGCCATGTAGAAAATAAAACTGCTTTCGTTGACATTTTTGGCCAATTTCCAAACGGTACCATTTTCCACATTTTCCCCTTTGTGGATTTGCAAAATTTGGCTTGTGCAAAATGCCTGCCCCACAATACAGTCTAGGTTGAGAAGTGCTACATGTTAAAAAGCAAACTGTGTATAAATGAAAATGGCACATTCAGAATAAAAGTAAGAAATTAAATGCCACCAAAAAATAGGGAAAAACTTGTAAATGAGTCTATCAAAACTATTAAGGAATCTCAAAATGAAAGAAAGGATTAGAACTCATCAATAACAATGTCCAATTGCATTCATATGTAAAGAAAGTAAAATCAACTTTATGTTATTTTAGTTCACTTTATTTTATTCTTATTATCCTTTTACCTAGTTGAATGGCAAAACTAAATTTAGTTATCTTTGGGCATTGAAAAATGAGTACTCTCACAGTTTGATAGATGGAGGAAGAATTAAGGTAGAGTTTTAGAAGTTGAGTATTATACAATAAAATTTAAAAAGAGACCCACTTTACTCCTCTGGAAGCACTTTTGCTTCCAGGAACCTATGCCACAGATATATGCAGAAAAATGTATGTACATAGATGATCATTGCAACTGAAATTTATCTCATCAGGAAAACGTGTAAATGAATTTTTTTGAGCACATAGAATACTAAAACTATCTTTCACTTGAAATTGTAGAGGCAAAGCAAAATGGGAAGGCAGAGAATAATACATAAATTTATGTAAGCATGTATACATACTGGTATATACACATAGATATGAATGCACAATTGTATGCATAGACATATGTATACATACATGTGTGTGTAGGTGTATGCTTTTGTGTAGATTTGTATAGAAATATGTATATTTTACTGCACAGAAAAATGTCAAGAAATAAATTATTAGCAATGTTTAGAATGGGACTATGTTACTGTGCCCTTACAGAGAGGCCTTGATTGGCAGAGAAAATGAAAACTATAACTGCTCCTATACTTAAGAATTTTTAAAATCCTTTGTAATGAGTTTGAATAATTTATTTATATTACAATTATGCAAATCTTCTATGTGTGTATAAGAAGCCATGAAAAAAAGATGGTTTCATGTGATAGAGGAAACTAGCACAAGTTAGAATTTTGACTCAGCTGATGAGAAAGTATTTGCCCAAAGCAATCTAATCAAAGCTTTGTTGCATGAGCCTGGTGTGGTGAGTCACACCTGTGACTGCTTTGTTTGGGAGACCAAGGAGTGAGGATCACGTGAGACCAAGAGTTCAAGACCAGGCTGGTCAACATAGTGAGATCCTTTCTCTACAAAAAGTTTAAAAAATTAGCTGGGCATGGTAGCTCATGCCTTTGGTCTCAGCTATGCAGAACGCTGAGGTGGGAGTATTGCTTGAGTCCAGGAGTTTGAGGGTGCAGTGAGCTATGATCAAACCACTGCACTCCAGCCTGGGCAACAGAACAAGACCCCATCCTTTAAAAAAAAAAAAAAGAAAAGAAAAAGAAGAAAGAAAAACGCTGGGCATGGTGGGTCACGCCTATAATCCCAGCACATTGAGAGGCCAAGGTGGGTGGATCACTTGAGGCTGGGAGTTTGAGACCAATCTGACCAACATGGAGAAACCCCATCTCTACTAAAAATACAAAATTAGCCAGGTATGGTGGCCGGTGCCTGTAATCCCAGCTACACAGGAGGCTGAGGCAGGAGAATCTCTTGAACCCAGAAGGTGGAGGTTGCAGTGAGCCAAGATTGTGCCATTGCACTCCAGCCTGGGTAACAACAGTGAAACTCCGTCTCAAAAAAAATAAAAATAAAAATAAAATAAAAATTAAACACTTTGTTGTGTGGAAGAAAGACATATGGTTAAACAAATATAACCAACGCCTTATTTCTGAGTAGAAAGACTGATGCATTGTAGAAAGGATAATACAATTTAGGTCGATTTTGAGATTTAGGTAAGGACTATCAGAATTTCCAGGAAGCTCTGCTGTGGTTCATTGTTACAGGGAAATTACTCAAGGGAATATATGGCTTGGAATCATTTTGCTTTTTTGTTACATTTCCTAGTATTCATTGCTTCTTTGGACTTGTGAGAAGCCTCTCAGAGAAATAAGGAATACCGCACATCCTCTATATTTTCTCAGCTTTTGAAAATTAAGTTTTATACACTTAAGGGCAGCCACAACACATGAAAACATTTTAGGCTGGGCACGGTGGCTCATGCCTGTAATCCCAGCACTTTGGGAGGCCGAGGTGGGAGGATTATGAGATCAGGAGATAAAGACCATTCTGGCTAACATGGAGAAACCCTGTCTCTACTAAAAATACAAAAAAATTAGCCAGGCGTGGTGGCGGGCGCCTGTAGTCCCAGCTACTCTGGAGGCAGATGCAGGAGAATGGCATGAACCCAGGAGGGGGAGATTGAAGTGAGCTGAGATCGCACCACTGCACGCCAGCCTGGGTGACAGAGCGAGACACAGTCTCAAAAAAAAGAAAAAAAAAGAAAAAAAAAAAAAAGCTCATGGGTAGGAAGAATCATATCATGAAAATGGCCATACTGCCCAAGGTAATTTACAGATTCAATGCCATCCCCATAAAGCTACCAATGACTTTCTTCACAGAATTGGAAAAAGCTACTTTAAAGTTCATATGGAAACAAAAAAGAGCTGGCATCGCCAAGGCAATCCTAAGCCAAAAGAACAAAGCTGGAGGCATCACACTACCTGACTTGAAACTATACTACAAGGCTACAGTAACCAAAACAGCATGGTACTGCTACCAAAACAGAGATATAGATCAATGGAACAGAACAGAGCCCTTAGAAATAATGCCGCATATCTACAACTATCTGATCTTTGACAAACCTGAGAAAAATAAGCAATGGGGAAAGGATTCCCTATTTAATAAATGGTGCTGGGAAAACTGGCTAGCCATATGTAGAAAGCTGAAACTGGATCCCTTCCTTACACCTTATACAAAAATCAATTCAAGATGGATTAAAGACTTAAACATTAGACCTAAAACCATAAAAACCCTAGAAGAAAACCTAGGCATTACCATTCAGGACATAGGCATGGGCAAGGACTTCCTGTCCAAAACACCAAAAGCAATGGCAACAAAAGCCAAAATTGACAAATGGGATCTAATTAAACTAAAGAACTTCTGCACAGCAAAAGAAACTACCATCAGAGTGAACAGGCAACCTACAGAATGGGAGAAAATTTTTGCAACCTACTCATCTGACAAAGGGCTAATATCCAGAATCTACAATGAACTCAAACAAATTTACAAGAAAAAAACAAACAACCCCATCAAAAAGTGGGTGAAGGTCATGAACAGACACTTCTCCAAAGAAGATATTTATGCAGCCAAAAAACACATGAAAAAATGCTCATCATCACTGGCCATCAGAGAAATGCAAATCAAAACCACACTGAGATACCATCTCACACCAGTTAGAATGGCAGTCATTAAAAAGTCAGGAAATAACAGGTGCTGGAGAGGATGTGGAGAAATAGGAACACTTTTACACTGTTGGTGGGACTGTAAACTAGTTCAACCATTGTGGAAGTCAGTGTGGGTATTCCTCAGGGATCTAGAACTAGAAATACCATTTGACCCAGCCATCCCATTACTGGGTATATACCCAAAGGATTATAAATCATGCTGCTATAAAGACACATGCACAGGTATGTTTATTGCGGCATTATTCACAATAGCAAAGACTTGGAACCAACCCAAATGTCCAACAATGATAGACTGGATTAAGAAAATGTAGCACATATACACCATGGAATACTAAGCAGCCATAAAAAATGATGAGTTGATGTCCTTTGTAGGGACATGGATGAAATTGGAAATCATCATTCTCAGTAAACTATCGCAAGAAGAGAAAAACAAACACCGCATATTCTCACTCATAGGTGGGAATTGAACAATGAGATCACATGGACACAGGAAGGGGAATATCACACTCTGGGGACTGTGGTGGGGTGGGGGGGAGGGGGGAGGGATAGCATTGGGAGATATACCTAATGCTAGATGAGGAGTTAGTGGTTGCAGCGCACCAGCATGGCACATGAATACATATGTAACTAACCTGCACAATGTGCACATGTACCCTAAAGCTTAAACTATAATTTTAAAAATGGCATAAACCTTTAAAGCCACAAAAAAATAAAATAAAATAATAAATTCCCTCTAAACAAAAAAAAAAAGAAAACAGTTTATTTCTTCCTCAAACCTTCTTTACCTAGCCTCACTCAAACCAACCCTTAATTTTTCCTTTTTTTTTTTCCCCCAAAGCTATGCAGCTGACACGCATCTGCTCACTTGGCATAATTCAGTTGGCATCCAGTAAGTTTAAGAAATTCTATCTGGGATTCATGCAATCACAACCCACATCCAAAAAATAATAGCAGCACTTATAATAAATAATAATAGTGTTTTTTGTTTGTTTGTTTTTTTAGTATTCACATAGGTTTTCTCCCTGGATTTTCACAACATTGCAACAAAATAGACAAAATAAATGGGCTTCTCTTCAGCCCTGAGTTTTGCCTACTCTTAACCCTTTGGAGAAAAAATGGCGCTGAGCTGTCAGTCAGTCGCCCTGTGGGAGAAGACACCAGTCAGTGTAGATGGCTTTCTGAATATATTGACTTGATTTCTATCACCAACAATGGCATATTCAGGCTGTGCTCCATGCCAGGTGCCATGTGGTCATGGAGTCTACCACACCAGAGGTATTCTCAGAAGTAGTATTGAAAACACATAGGCAAGCATTGTTTAAGACTGTATAAACATAAGCTTTGTCCAGACATGGAATACAGTGGGAGTTTGCTAGGATAATCCCAAATACCAGTACATACCAGAAAACTTACTATAGCATGAGTATTGAAGGCAAAGATGCTTTTGGTATGTAACTAAAATAATAGCATGAACCCATCTTTTAGTGTGAATATTGAATAATTAATGTTACATACATGAAGCTAGCATGTACTGGAAGGACTCAAAGTAACTGAAAACTATACATTTCTTCACGCCATTTATTTAAGACTTCAGCTCCTTTACACAACCATACTCAGTTACCTTTTGCCTGTTCTTGACTTACTAAGGGAAGATGGTGTGGAGCTACAATTTATAATCCAGATAATGATTACTAGAGTCCATACTCTACTCTGAATACTGAAAACTGCAATAATGGCCCTAACTTAAACTTCCTCTTCTTCTGTTTATCACTTCTTCCTTCCCTCTTTGATTGCTCTTCCATGAATCCTTGCAAATCTCCAAGCACTGAGTATCCTTCCATCCACCAAATGTCTGATATAGATGGCTGGGTGTAACTTTAAGGCTCTCACTAAGACGATCAATTTTCTCCTCGCTTGTGCTGGGCCCACCCTCTCATTTCTCAGCCAAGATATCAATTTATTGTGTCCCATAGCACTGCTAGCATTAATGGAATTATTGCATGGTTTGGCCTCATTTTTAGTGTGTGGTTTTCAGAAACATCTGAGATCTTAGTGTTGGTTTGCAATCTGTCTTAGTCCCTTCTGTGCTGCTATGAAAGAATACCTGAAACTGGTTTATAAAACAGAAATTTATTTCTCATAATTCCAGAGGCTGGCAAGTCCAAGATCAAGGCACCATCATCTGGCAAGACCTTCTTGCACATCATCAGATGGCACAGGGGTAAAGAGCTGAAGAGAGAGAACCCACTCCTGCAAGCCCTTTTTTATAATGATATTCATCTATTCATGAATTTAATTAAATTCAAACTATTCATGTTCATTACCTAAACATCTCCCATTACCCACTAACCCACAAAACACTGTCTTATTAGGGGTTAATAATATTCATGACAATGCATGAATTCTAGGGACACATTCACACCATAGCAAAATCCATTTACACTCTCTCCTCATCAAGGTTTATGTGTTTTCCAAAGGGAATCAGTTCAAGTTTTTTTGACCTTTCCTCTTTTGTTTTCATTAGATCTCATTTTTAGACTAACAGATTACTTTGTTCCTATAACTCTCGTGTCTTTCAGAATCTGGGCCAGTTTCCACCTCCCAAGTGGGATCTAGGAGTTAACCCCACCGTCAACCCAAGTACTCCTCCTGTGTCCAATGGCCAGTCAGCCTCAATCCTGTCTTCTCTTGAGTTATGACATATTTTTCACCTTCCATTAATAGTGAGTCTGTTGAAATAGGAATTTATACTTCCTTCTTTGTCCTCCATTTCCCCAAAATCTGTTCTCTATCCTTACAATTTTATGCTAATAAATCTCATTAAGGTATGACCAGTGATTTCTACATTGCCAAACCCAGTGGCGTCTTTTTAGTGATGATCTTCTATCAATATGATAGTCACTTATCACTTGCAGAATTCTTATTCCTTTTCATTGTATCACTATGTTCTGGTTTTATTCTACAACTCTGAGAAGTTCTTTTATATTTTCTTCTCTTACTATTCTTAAATGTTGACTTTTCTCAAGGTTTGTTCTTGACTTCATTCTGTATATTGTATGTCTGGATAATTCATTGCATCTTCTTATCTTCCAACTATCTGCCTCTATGTGGATGATTCTTGAGTCTTTATTTTCAGCCCAGGCCACTAGCTTCATTCAGTTACAGTGTTTGTAATTTTAGCTCCTGTTAGAAATCTCTAGTTGAGTGTCACATATACACTCCAAACACAACACATTCAAATACTGAGAAATACTCTTCCTCTAAAACCTCTTCCTCACTTTCCACCCTCCTGTTGGCTAAAGGTGCCTCACATCCCAGAGTGTCCAAGATAAAAACTGATTTTACTTCTCTTTTCTCACCACTTATGTAAATAGATATCTGCCTCTCATGATTTCTTCCCTGCAAAACATCCCTAGCTATGTGCTTTCTGCCTGTGGCCCACTGTGACAGCTTCCTTCTCTCAGTTTAGATTGTTATGCAGTCCATTACTCTTCTGCCTCCTACCATCAGACTACTATTGGAGTCACCTTCCTGATTCTTACATTCAATGACTTCAATGGTTAAGTGATGCGTTGCAATCTTTCTTATATGATTTTCTGCTGCTACAACAGAATACCTGAAACTGTGTTATAAAAAATAGAAATGTATTTCTAATATTTCCAGAGGCTGACAAGTCCAACATCAAAGCACCATCATCTGGCTAGTCCTTCTTGCACCATCATCCGGCAAGACCTTCTTGCACAAGGGCAAACAGCTCAAGAGAGTGAACCCACTCCTGCAAGGTCTTAAAAATGCATCATGGAAAAATTTCTTGAGTGGCCCCCTTTTTACCACCTGAGAAAACCTAAAACCCTTGGGACAGCATAGAAGACTCCTTAATCTGCTCATGTCTCCCTTTTCCAGTGTTAGCTCCTTTTGCTTTCTTTTGTATACCTTGCGCCCTTGCCCATTGAAACAAACAGCTCACAGTTCCCCGAGCATACCTGCCTTTCTACCTGCCTGGGAGCTGCCTTTTAATAGGCTGTATATAGGCTGTATCTTGATAACTTCCTCCCAACTCTCCCTCTGGAAAGGTCCCAGTCATTCATTTGTTAAGGCCCAGTGAAAATTTATTTCCCTTCACAAAATATTTTTAGGTATACATATATATGCATATGTATGCTATCTGTCTATTAGATATATCTTCTTTTTGGCCTTTTTTTTTTTTTTTTTTTTTTTTTTGCAATAGGGTTTCAGTCTGACACCCAGGCTGGAGTGCAGTGTCATGATCCCTGCAATCATGCAGCCTTGACTTGCTGGGCTCAAGCAATCCTCCCACCTTAGCCTTCCGAGTATCTGGGAATACAGGTGCATACCACCATGCCCAGCTAATTCTTATACTTTTTTGTGGAGACAGAGTCCCATTGTATTACACAGTATGGTATCAAATTTCTGGGCTCAAGCAATCCTCCTGCATCATCCTCCTAAAGTGCTGGGATTACATGCCTGTGGCCACTGTGTCTGGCATTATCCTTGTTAATTTAATGCCTACCTCACTTGTCTTTTTCAAATAATACTTAATGAATGATTTCTGGATTGATACATCCATGAATGAAATGATAGTTTGCCAAAATACAGAATATTAGAGCCTTGGTGTCACCTTGAGATTATTTAGATCAGAAAAGGGGATTTTTTTATATTAGAAGGTTATTCACTGTATTATTTTTAAAAAGTTTATTTATCTCAGGTGTGTTAATTGTTGAGAATGTAACAGAAAATAAGATATGAATGGTCTAAGTGTTTAGGCATTATAATAAAGTTGAAGAAATGAGAAGAAATCCCATGGTGTTTCTTCTCATGCATTGATAATAAAACTTCTTTATTGATTGCAACTGTACATTGGCAGCACCGCCCCAAAACTGGAAAATAAGATCAAATTCTCCTTTGTTCTTCTTTCATCACCTTGCATTTTTATTTCTCTTGGGCTTATTGTTATGAGTTTGGTTTCTAGCTTTTACAGCATAAGAAAGAAGTGGAAATCAAGACGGAAAGAAGTTACTATAGTGAGAAAGTGTCATGTCCTGCAGGCCAGTCATCTCAGAGTCTGACTGCAACACCCATGACATAGGCCGTTCTTTTTCTTGCCCATGACCCTTTCCAAACTAATATCACCAGACTTATATTCCTGTCCTCTTTATAAATGGGGGCTGTTGTCTAGCAGGCTAGCTTACCAGAAAAAGGACTTTCTCAGACGTGCTTTCTCATCCTGATGGTTTCCTTTACCAGAAGTGAGGCCACAACCTTCAGCATGCATTTATAACAAAAAAGAGAGATTGACTATTTTCATTTAAATTCCATGTTTCTGCTTGGCATAGTGGCTTATGCCTGTAATCCCAGCACTTTGGGAAGCTAGGGTGGGAGAATTGCTTGAGAACAGGAGGAGTTCATGACCAGCCTGGGCAACATAATGAGACTACTGTCTCTACAATATAGTTTTTTTCTGAGACAAGATCTCACTCTGTTGCCCAGTATGGAGTCCAGTGGCACGATCTCAGCTCACTTCAGCCTTGGCCTCCCAGGTTCAAGTGATCCTCTTGCCTCAGCCTCTGGAGTATCTGAGACCACAGTTGTGCACCACCATGCCCAGATATATATTTTTTTATTTTGGTAGAGATAATTTTTTTATCTTTTTGTAATTGCTGCATTTTTGCCATGTTGGCCAGGCTGGTCTTGAACTCCAGACCTCAGGTTGTCTACCTGTCTTGGCCTCTCAAAATGCTGATATTACAGTGTAAACCACTGTGTCTGGCCTCTAAAATTTTTTTTCCAATTAGTGTGCTTGTAGTCTCAGCTACTTAGGAGGGTGAGTCAGAAGGATTGCTTGAGCTTAGGAGTCTGAGGATACAGTGAGCTGTAATCACCCCACCCTGGGTGACATAATGAGATGCTGTCTCTATAAAAAAATAAACAACTTATAAATTTTCACATAATCATAAACCTGTGATGATGCGGATACTTCATTTTCACATTTAGGTCTTTAATACAGTGATACCTTCTCTTTGGGCAACAGTCATCTTCACTCTCTACCGTGTTGATAAAGTTTCCACTTCGCCCTTGAAGATCTTGTGGCTTATGAGGAAACAATTAAAGGGATGTCCTTCAGCAGAACAGCCATCCTGTTTAGGAAGAAACTAATTATTGTGTGAAAGGGACAGGGTGATGTTATTGGGTAATGATAGTAAGAGTTAAAACCAGTTCTCTTGAGCTGTTACTTAGATTCCATAACTGAAGCTGATTTTGCATCCTTGGCACTAGATGTTATTCAGCTGACAGCCATGGATTCCCAGGGGTTCCAAGAAACCCCCAAACTATCTGTCACCTTTATGAGTAGGTAAGAATGTATTTTTCTTGGAGAGGAGTGTCTCCTCAAAGAAGTCTCTGATGTAGAAGAAAAGATGAAAAATCTCTGCTTTGGATTCGGAATGTCAGGACTACTCACTTTGAACTTAAGGAGAATTTCTTCTTAGTATGTACGAGATTAAACCATATGGGGTTGCCATTTTCTTAGACCCATATAGTCATTTTCATATGGCTTTTATTTGGACAATAAGATCATTGTGTAGTCCTTTTTTCCTTTTTTCATCTCTCAAACTTTTTCTCCTCTTGGGCATATTGTTCCAGGTTTCTTTTCTGGTTTCTAGATCATAAGCATTCATGCAGTCACATTACATTCCCTCCTAAATTGTAAGCTCTCCAAAGAGAGGGGATATCACTGCTTTATGTTCTCACCCAACTTTGAGTAGGGACAATAGCAGGAAACAGAAAGCATTTTCACAGAAAGGATGGAGTCCATTTGTGTCATATGGATCTTGTTTGAAACTTTACCTGTGTGGCCTGGGGTGAATTAATACAACTGTCTTTAAAATCTAGAACTGAAACCTCAGCAGATTGCCATAAGGATTCCCAGAAGTTAGGAGCTCCTCAGTAAATATAAGTATCCTATTCTCTTGGGTAATGAAGCTGACCCACAGGATGATGCCAGTTATATCCTTGGTATTATAAGCATATGAACAACAGTTCATATTTATTGAGGCCTCACTATGTGTAAGACACAATTGTGTGCTTTGGGATATTTGCTCATACATGAAACAAATGTTTAAATAAAACAGCATGCCCCAAACTGGAGATGCAGCTGTCATTAGCATTGACACCTTCCCAGTATCATGGTGCCCATGGCTCCATGTGGGTTAATCTAAAGATAGGCTCAGGCATATTAAATTGGGAAGGTTGTCTTCGGATAATTCAAGCAGGATTAAGTAAATAGTGAATGAAGAGCTAGATTAAATGAGGAGTTTGGGACATGCATCTCTGCTAGATGCATTTGAGCAGGAAACATAGGCAAGACTTAGCTGCTTTAGTTTTCACAGTAGGGCCATGAGATTACACTACTGTTTATTAACTCTATTACAGAGATGTGGAAACTGAGATTAGGATGATTGAATAACTCAGCCAGATTAGGAATAGGGCTGGTAGTCTTTAATGCAAGTCTCATGGGCTATGCTGCACATACTCTTAACAACTTGCTATCTTCATGGTAAAAGCGAAGAACAAACCCAATTCCCTTTGCCATGCCATTCTTGCTATATTAGCCTATTTTCACACTTTTATAAAGAAATACCTAAGACTGGGTAATTTACAAAGGAAGAAGATTTAATTGATTTACAGTTCCGCATGGCTTGGGAGGCCTCAGGAAACTTACAATCATGGCAGAAGGTGAAGGGGAAGAAAGGCACCTTCTTCACAAGGCAGCAGGAAGGAGAGAAGTGCTGAGCAAAGGAGGAAGAACCCTGTATACAACCATCAGCTCTCATGAGAACATTAGGGGGGAACTGCCCCCATGATCTAAACACCCCCCACAGGGACCCTCCCCCAACACATGGGGATTACAATTTGGATTACAATTCTAGATGACATTTGGGACAGGACATAGAGCCAGACCACATCACCTACCATTTAATTAGCTTACTCAACTATCTTGCAAACATTCCTTAGGGAGCAAAAGGGACACACTCATAAATGGTTTTAATGTATTTTAAAAGTTATCAATATTGTAGTTTAATCATAATTTTTAAAATGGTGCATCTCATGTCATTGGCTAGGATCAGCAGATGACATGCTGTATCTTGGGGTGAATAATTGCTGCAAGCACTTTATTGGAGTTGCTGTTAGTAGTCATGCTATCTACTTTGTCCTTTCTTCTCCCATTTCAACCAACCTGGCAGGGATTGACCTCAGTAGTGAGTTGCTAGACATCAGGAGAAGTCAGAAGTAAGTGGAAGAGGGCCTGCTGTCTAGAAGAACCTCCCCCCACCCGCCTGGCCCATTGCAGTGACAACACACATGCATGGGAGTAGGTTAAATAATTCTTCTCTCATTGATCCATTCATTCATCTTTCATCCATGAATTAACTATTCATGACTGATTGTTGTTGACTCTGAGCATACCACAACAAAGAGGATGCACAAACTGTCCTGCTGTTACTTTAGTTATGGGGACAGAAGATAAAGCAGTGATCAAATGCATGAAGGACAGAATTTCTGATTGTGATCATAGTTTTGAGGGAAATGAAGCAGTGATAACATCTAACGTGGGTTATGAGGATCTCTGAGATGGAGTGTCCAGGGCATGTCTTTTTGAGGGTGAGGAATTTAAGCATCCCAGACACAAGTTCTGACCCAAACATTAGCCTTTTCATTGTGAGAAAGGGCCTCAGGAAATTTAATAAATGTAATGGTAGGAATTCACGATAACACTACAAGAAACCAAGCTTTGTTTGTGAATGATGGGGTTAGAAGGGGTTTGTTGCTAGAAATCCCATTTGCAGGTTCTAAGGCTGGGGTTGAAGTAGAAGCAACAATCTCTTGTCTTTTGCCAAGCAAAGAACAATCCCTGGTATCTGGCAAAAGAGAAGTATCTTCCTCTGAATCCTGGTGTTGGCCATAAGCCAAAGTTCTATATTAGTTTTCCTTTTTGGTTGAGTTGGGAAGCAGTTGGATGATTAGCTAATTGTTGCTGAAATAGAAGAAAGGCAGATTAAAATATAGAAAATAACTCCTATTTAATGATTAAAAAATGAGATTAATCAGACAAAATTGTAATGAAAGGTGAGATAATTTTGTTTTATAAAACTGTAAAATTTTAGTCTGGGCATGGTGGCTGACACCTGTAATCACTTTGGGAAGCTGAGGTGGGAGGATCGCTTTAGCCCAGGAGTTCAAGGCCAGCCTGGTCAACATAGGGAAACTACATCTCTACAAAAATTATAGAAATTAGCCAAGCATCATGGTATGTGCCTATGGTCTCAGCTACTAGTTAGTCTGTGGCAAGTAGAATTGCTTGACTCTGAGAGATCAAGGGTACAGTGTACTCTGTCCTGGTTGATAGAGTGAGACCCTGTCACACATACACAAAAAAGCTATAAAATTTTCATATGTAATAATATTGAAGGTAAAGTGGAAAATGTCATAAAATATATTTTAATCCTATGGTATAAATTTCTCTCTGTTCATTAGTTACAAAAATTTGAGCATAAACACTTTCAAATACAAACCTGTGCAAATGTCATAGATGGCAGGTGGTATATCACTTTATATATTTAAGCTGCATGTGGGAATAAAAGGATAAAAATAAAAGTTAAATTTAAAATTCTAATGAAGGAACATATTAGAACTACATTATGGAGGACTTTGTTCATTTATGGTCTGAGCACAGATGATGCTAAACATGGGTTGTCAACTTCAGTTGGCATCCATTTAAAATGAACACACTAAACACCTTGAGAAGAAACTGCATGAAAAGTAAAGAGCATTATCCAAGTGAACTTCATATCTCATCATTTGCCTGTGTTTATATATTAATAAATACCTAAGTAATTGGTTTAATTAATCAGTATTTTATTTTGGTGTTGAAATAATGAGTGGCTGAGCATGCCAGATGTATTCATCTGATACATTCTTCCAGTCACAGGGTAGGCTGCATTAGGTGGTAATGCTTTACCCTGAATTCATCTGTAAGTTATGAAGGGAAGTCCATAACTCTGATCTCAGAGCATTTATTCCATTGTTGATAAGCCAAGCTGTTGCTCTCACTTAGTTGTTAAGGAACAAGGCTAACAGGACCTTGATATGTAAAGTATGTAAAATATGTCCTTTCACGAAACTCTGAAACAAACAATGAGAACAACCAGAAAAAAATGCCAGAGTCATACAAAAGCTGTCTCTATTTTTTAGTGATAATTCCTCAAGCTCTTGTCAGCCACTGAGTGACCATAGATGGATTTGCAGTTGTTGCCAGTGTGGCTGATTTTGATAGGACTAACATAGGACCAGTGTAGGGAGCTATTTATTAAGATGTTTTTGTTAGTCAGTGTTTACATTTTGGGTGTTCTCTGATAACATACATTAATTCCTATTGCAGTATTTAATAAAGTGTAACTGTGCCTGTTCCACATGTCTAAACATATTCAAATATGGAGACTTTGTTTCGGTCTCTATTGCAGATACTAAATATCATATTGTAATTAGAGCTATACAGAGATTTAGCATGTAAGACTGGCAAGTCTTAGAGGCTAGCATTTGTGATTCAGTAAGAAGGTGGTGATTGGAGTGAACAAATCACGTGGGGCACAATTTTGTGTTTCTGGCTTGAGTGACCAGTTCTTTCCTCTTCCCTGCCTCAGTGCAATTTCACATTGTCTTCATTTTGTGAGATCACCCTGTGTCTTAGCCCATTTAGTTTTGCAATTAAGGAATCTCTGAGACTGGGCAACATACAGAGAAAAGAGGTTTATTTGGCTTATGGTTCTGCAGGCTGTACATCAATCATGGCATCAGGATCTGCTTCAAGGGTACAGATCCTAGTGAGGGCATCAGAAAGCTTGCACTCATGGTGGAAGGTGAAGAGGAGCTGGTGTATGCAGAGATTACATGGCAAGAGAAGAAGCAAGAGAATGGGGGGAAGTATGTGCTAGGCTCTTTTAAACAATCAGCTTTGGGGGGAATGAAAAGAGCAATAATTCAGGTAATTCAGCAATTACCTCAAGGAGAGCATCAAGGTGCTCATGAGGCATCCACCTCTGCGACCCAAACACCTACCAACCAGGCTTCACCTCCAACATTAGGAATCAAATGTCAACCTGACACTTGGAGAGGACAAACATCCAAACTCTAGCACTCTGTCTCCTTAGGTACATCTTTAATCTTCAGTGACTTATCTTCAGTGACTAAGTTCTCTTTGGAAAATGCAAATGTAGTCATGTTTCTTTTTTGCTTGTAATGTCTTACTGATTTCCTGTTCTTTATAGCTTCATGTTGCATCTTCATCAATTGGTGAACCAGTTGATGAAGACAAGATCAGCATCCTGAAGTATCTTCTACACTTTACTTCAAGATTCTCAGAATGCATGTTAACTTTACTGCACAGTGCTGTTTGCCCTGCTCTGGTGTATCTGTGTTAACCCCAGTGCACTTTTCTCTGATCTTCCTAAGGCTCTTACCTTCTTAGTTCCTATGGCAGTGTTTAATAAAGTGTAACTAGTGCCTGTTCCACCTTGTCATTAGTCGTTTCTGGAACTATGTTGCCTATATGAATATGGGCTACTGTGGGCAAGTACAATGCCTGGCATGCAGCAAGGTCTCTATTAATGATTGTTTGGCTGCTAGAGGTCTCTTTGCTGTTATCACATCCATTCATTTGTCATCCTCTTTTCCCTAGTCGTCTTTCCCTGTACCTTTGCCCTTGTTTCTCCATGAATCAATATAAATAGTATAAGCTTTGTGCAAAACAGACCTTCACGCTTGTCTTATGTCTTCATTGCTTTCTTCTGCATACTAAAAGGCCATTACCTTCCTCTCTCTGACTCTCAATTTCCTAATCCGTATAATTTTGATAGTTATCTCCCCTGTCTGCTATTTCTGACGTTGGCGTGAACACGGATATGCGAAGTACCAGACTTTCACTCCTGTCTCATGATTGCATTGCCTTCTGCATACTAAAAGGCCATTACCTTCCCTCTATGAGTCTCAATTTCCTCATCTGTATACTTTTGATAGTTGTTTCTACTGTCTGCCATTGCTATGACAATGGCACAAACTCAGATATGCAAAGTACCTTTGGGCTAAATGTGCACAAAACCTTCAACCTGCTGCATGATAATCTCACCTTTGCTTGACTGGCTAGCTCTGTTTTATTGGTAGTTGGATGAAGAACATGCCAACAATGTTATGGACAATATTGCTTACAATACAGATGATCCCCTATTGGTAAATAGCATCATGGCCAGGAAAAACCATAAAGACTTGAAAGAACCTAGTGGGAATACCACCCCACCTCAGGCTTCCTGGAGGGCAAGTTTCGGAGTCACTTTGCAGCTGCTATGTTCACTCTAGGGACAATGGAAACTCTGCTCATGGAGTATTTACAGGGAATATTGGCTGCTGTGAAGGCTGGGACTTCAATGCCAAGGAATACCCAACTCCTGTGGATATGGACCTTATAGAGATCTTTGCATCTCAGCTAACCTTTGTGGAGTAGATGGTTCCCACATGCCAGCTGCAGCCTTCCTGATGAGCTGAGGGTCTTGTCTATATTGTTTTGAGTTGGTTGGCACCATGTTGACTTTGAGGAGTCTTGTTATTCTGCATGTTTAGTGTAACCTAAGAAGATCCTTACCGGACATTAAAGAGCAAAGACAAGTGTCCCTCTAACAGAGTACTGGCTAAACAATTGGTATCCTCTCTGATGCTTCTTGCCTGCTTGAAAGCTCTTTTCTTTCATCCTTCATAGTCACTTCTTACATCTGACACAACCTTCAGCTTTGCATTATTCCTTCATTATCTTTGCTTGCCCCACATTTTTTAAAAACATAGTTTTTAAATTGTGACCAAATGTACATGACATAAAATGTACCATTTGTATATGTACAGTTGAGGGGTATTAAGTACATTCACATTGTTTTGCAAATGTACCTTTTTTTGGTCATCCTGTGTCCTTATTGTACTCTTTCCTGGTTTATGATGCAGTGTCTTATATATGATGTAATAAATGTCCTCTGGGTATCTCAGTCTTGTATACTCTGGTCCTCTGTTATATCATGTACAGCTTGAGGGTAGAGATTGTGCCCTACTAATCTTCCTCCTTCATCACATGAAATATTGTCTCTGCACAGTAAATATTCTTCAGTCTCCTTTCTGTCATGTTTTTCTGTATACCATGACACTTATTTGCCAAGGATCGCTTTGACCCTCTAGGCAAAATTTCACCATTGGTAACAATGCTAACGTTCACATAAATCTTAAGTTGAATCTGAATTTTAAATATTTGAATATGTTTTGAGTCCCAAATTTGTCCAGAGCATAGCCACTGTGCCCAGCTATTTATTTTCTGAATTATTTTTTGGTAGAGATTGGGTCTTGCTATGTTCCCAAGGCTGGTCTGGAACTCCTAGGTTCAAGCAACCCTCCCTCCTTGACCTCTCAAAGTATTAGGATCACAGATAAGAGCCACCATACATGGCCAAAGTTTCATATTATTTTAGAAGGTGATGAGTGTTCTGAAGTGAACTAGAGAAGGATACGTGTTATCAGAGTTGCTGAGGAAGTTGCAGTACTTTAAGTAGGGTGATCAGTGACAACATCAATGAAAACAGAATGTGGCAGTCGAGAATTTAAAGAGTTAAGGGAAGAAGCCATGATGATATATGAGAAGGATGTTCCAGGCAGAGGAAACAGCCAGTGCCAAGGCCCTGGGGTGGGAACATCCCTGTTCTCTTTAGCACAGAGCAGTGTATTTGTCTGCTCTCATGCTGCCAGTAAAGGTATACCCAAGACTGTGTCACTTATAAAGGAGAGGTTTAATAGTCTCACTGCTCTACATGGATAGGGAAGCCTCACAATCATAGTGGAAGGCAAGGAGAAGCAAAGTCATGTCTTACATGGATGGCGGCAGGTAAGAGAGAGCATATGCAGGGGAACTTTCCTCTATAAAACCATCAGATCTTATGAGACTTACTCACTATCATGAGAACAGTATAGGAAATATCCATCCCCATGATTCTGTTACCTCCCATTACTTCCCTCCCACAATTATTGGAGCTACAATTCAATATGAGATTTGGGTGGGGACACAGCCAAACCATATCAAGCAGTAAGATACATGTTGCCAGAAAAGAGTGAATAGTAGGTATCAGAGTAGAGCAACACTATTGAGATATTTGTAATTCTGAGAACCAGGAAGAACAAACGGAAAGATTTCACCTGATAAATCATGTGTCAGAGTGTGTTTTAAAGCAGGACTTTGCTTAGCTGAGGCTTACCTGTCAGGGCAAGGATGGAATGAGGGAAACCAGTTAGAATCCTGATGCAAGAGTCAAGATGAAAACCTACAACTGGGAACTGAGGAGAAGTCGCTCGGTTTTTTAACACATTTGAAATAAAATTTGCTCATGATTTGGATGTGGAGTGTGGGAGATGGAAGGAAGTCCAGAGTTTTTGGCCTAAACACTGGAGAAGGTAGAAGTGATCACAGGTGACATTGGAGGATGAGCTGGCAGAGATATTCTTCAGGCATTATTAGATTTGAATGTTTGAGTTTGAAATGTCTATGAGACATCAAACATAATATATCGCATAAGGACATGTATGACAAAGTCTGAAGTTCAAGAGAGAAATCTGTGCTGAAGAGAAAAAATGTCAGCCTAGATAGTGTCGATGATATCTAAAGTTATGAGGCTGAATGAAATTATCAAGAGAGTTCTGTGGACAGAGAAGGCAAAGGGCAAAAGACCAAGGCTGGAGTGATTGGTAGTCATAGGAGGACCTGCAATGGAAATGAAAATAATTGTATACAGTGTAAAAGAATATCTGGTAACATTGAAGTCAATGGTTGAAAAAGGCATTTCAGTGAGACAGAGGTAGTCAACAAGGTGTAATTCAAATAAGTCACAAATGAGCATCTATTGCTAAGGTTTCCACTACAGATGCAACCAAAAAGTGTCATCATGCTTTTGTCTGTCTGATTGTGGCAGCTGAGATTGAATAGAGGTAGGAAGAGGTGAAAAAAGAATGACGAAAATAGAAGACATAGCAATGCAAATGTCATTGTTGACCTTTACTGGAAAAGTAATAATTTTAGTGGAGTTTGGGGGTAAAAGCACAATTGGAGCAGCTTTCAGAGAGAATAAGGTCAATAAAATTGGAATCAATATGGATAAATATTTTCAAGGATATTTTCAGAAAAGGAGCCATATATATTAAATGTAATATTATATCATATATAATATATATGATAGGAGGTAACTGAATCATGGGGATGGAGTTTTCCCATGCTGTTCTTGTGATAGTAAGTCTCATAAGATATTGTATTATATATTATATATTAATATCAATTAGTTAATATTAACATTAATATTATATTATATATAATTATATATAATGTTTTTGTATTTCGGATGAGAAAATTGTTTTATCGCTTTTAAGGTGGGGAATCTAACCACATGTCTGTGTGCTGTAGGGTTGATCTAGGGGCATGATGTTATCCATCAGGGCAGTTTAAAGTATATTACATTATCCATCAGTGCAGTTTAAAGTGTATTACATTAACAAGTATCCCTAAAATGTCTGTGACATGCGCAGCCACTAAAGTTTATTTCTCACTCATGTTCAAGGTTCACTAAGGGTTGACTGTGGCTGTTTCTGTGTCTTCTTAATTCTGGGACTCAGGCTGATATAGAAGACTCATTTCTTATTATTATTTTGGCAAAGGGCAAAAATGTGCATAACCTCATTTTTATCTCTTAAGGTTCTCACTTGCAAGTAGCCCTTTTAATTTCTGTTCATCTTTCACTAGCCAAAGCAAGTCAAATAGCTATAACTGAAGTTCTAAACTGAGTTAGTGTAATTCTTTCCAGTTAGGGGCAGGGCAATATTGAAAGTGTGTATTTGTCCCCGTGAAAGGGGAGGAAATTTCTTTATACAATAATACAACATACAAGAGGAAAGCAATTCTGATGATGTAGCAAGAGAGGGGTATTTTGTTGTTGGATTGTGGGGAGTCGATAGAATTTGAAGAGTAAGAGTCAGCTTTAGATATGGTTTCTTTCATTCCTCTCTTATGAAAAGAGGGGGCACAGAAGATGGGAATGTTATTGTCACATGGGTAAATGGGTTGGTGGTGGTTTGTGCATGTTTTCTTCAGATTGTTAGAATTTTTTCGGTGTAGTAAGAAGCCAGGTCATACGCTAACAGCGAAGATGGAGCAGGAAGGATTGGGGATTAGACGAGGGAGAAGAAGGTGCCAACTATTTAGCAGAGCGTTTGAGAGAATTCATCAGAGAAGTTTATTATTCCAGGCATCTCCATGAGCCTACTGGAGGTTTGTGGTCCTGAGTTTAACATGAGACAAGTCAGCATGATTGAATATCTTTTTTCACCTGGCTAATCGGCAAAGGCATAGCCACTGCATGCTGGGTGGAGAGGTAGATTTCACCAGGTTTGGTGTTGTGCCAAGGAAGAGTCAAAAATTAAGACTGGATTAGAACTGAAGGTGTCTGAAGGATGGTGGATCTGATATGACTCCACAACTCTAAGAAATGAAGATCCAGTGCCACCATCCCCATCATGGAAATGACAAATGAATCAAACAAAATCATTTATCACTTTGTACAAGATTCGGAGGGCTTGTGTGTCTATGATCTCAGGCCTCAGAAAGAGTAAATTGGTTATTTTTTTTCTCACATAACTCTGTGTGTGTGCATTAGTACAATTTTTTATTTTTGCCCTAGAATGTAAACATAAATTTGTCAAATTAAAGCAGTAAATTGGAAAAAAAATACAGTTTTGTATTATCTGTAGAAAAAATGTTACCACAGCTATGTAGTCTATGAAAATGGAAAAATTTATTATGTATTTAATTTTTACCCAAGAGTAGTAAAATGAAGACACCTATATAATTAGGCAGGTGACTGTTAAAATATTAGATTTTTTGTTGAAATTCCTTGGCTCAGAAAACAGGTTTCATGCCATGCTGAAAAATTACTTAGTTTGATGAAAAAGTGAACAAGACATGACAGTGAAATCATATAACGTTCAGATGGGAAATAGCAAAAGTCTATTTTTTCAATAAGTGGCTGGAGTAAGTTGTCCTTGTTTTGGGTCAAGATCTTATTTTGGTGTCTCAGCTGAAGATACCCTCTTCACAACCTATTAGGTATTGTGACATTGATTAAGTATTATCAAGCAGAAAGTATTTGTAGGAAATTCTTTGTGCTAGGTAGGTAAGGCAATTGCTACCACAGGGGCACAGATTTTGAAACATTTCAGGAGGATCCAAAGTCTTACTGAGAAACTTAAGGCAGTCAGCAATTAGAGGATAAGATAATGGATGATTAACTACTACTGTGTGTGGGGTAGACAATTAGAGAACAATGCAACACACATGTTTTAAAGTGCTGATCATGAGTTTGAACAATGATGAAAAATGGAAGAAAACATCACTGGCATGGGCTGACACTGTCAGGGGTGGTGTGTTTTCTCATGTGCTGTTATCCTCTCATCAGTGTTGAGTTGGATAGTATTCCCAGGAATGGCTGCTTGGCTTCACTTCTCTTAACAGAGAATTGCTCTACCCCATAAATCTGCAGACACACCTGGATCTTGAATTTCCATTTTACTCTGGAAGATGTAAAGCTGCAAACAAAATCAAATCACATTTAGCGCCTTTCTGGACTTTCCCGAAGTACTCAGTAGTCATTCTAGCTCACATCTTAAGTCCCCCAGGGTTCAATAAGTATACTAAATGCATATTTGAACCATTTCCAAAATCTAATTCACTTTGATCAATAGTTGTTTCCTATGAATTTGCTGTGTTTTCTTCAATATAAAATACTTTCTGTGATTAATCTTTCAGTAGACCAAAGGTGAGGTAGATTACATTTATTCTAAATCATGAATGATTCATTATTTTACTGAAAGTAAACACATCTATCATATTGACTCCATATCATATTCTGTTGTATATCCTCACTTAGATGTCTTTATTATTTTTTAGACAGCTTATATGATTGTATAGAGCTTCAGGCAGTTTACATAGACAAAATATCTGAATAAAAGTACGATGATCATATTTTATTTTGTCAGTTTAAAATGATGTTTAATGATTTTTAATTCCAGAGAAAACGTGTGTGTGTGCATGCATGTGTACACATATTTTAAATTAATGGTTTACTGAGAGGATTTTTTTTCTCTTTGTATGACTAAGATATCTGAAATTCTGCCAAAAGTTGTTGAAATATGCCCTTCTTAAAATGTCAATATGTCTATAACATATTTTTATGATATTTCAGTATTAGATATGTTCATTACTCCATGTACTAATTAGGTCTTATCTTGTGATGATGAGTCATTAGACCTATTATATTGAAAATATTTTTAGGTAGAAATTTATATAGTCTCTGACTAAAATCTTATGTTGAGTATGTGGGTAAGTTGCCTTGGGATCACCTGATTGTATTTTTATTGTTGCTGACTTTTCATCATTTTATTAATGTGGGAATAAGGACTTCTTTTTTATGGTGTATTTCTGTATCACCTTCCCTTAGATTATATTGTACAATGAACAGGCAGAAGATACTAAGATCTTATTAAAACTAGAACTTTTAACCTAAATGGGGATTTATGAAGCTAAATTAGCCTAATTGCATATTACAATGACCACAGCATATTAATCAAACATGTGACCCTTACATTTGCAATTTAATGATCTTTAATATGAAAAGCATTTTGTAATATAATCTGCTTGATGAACAATTGCTATATTTACTAATTTTTACTTATCTAATTCTTAATTCATGCAATTTATCTAATTCTTAGTAATCTATATGATTCAAGCCTCTTATAGATTTTTATCTCTACCCAGTTTTTCATCCAGCTGTCTTTCTGGTTATCTCTGCCTTGGTGTGCTTGAGTATTATTTCTGATTCTTTGACTCCAATGTACTTTGAAGTGTCTGAACTTGAGGTGGCAGAATCAAGGTACTTCTATAGAGGCCACTGAATTTGTTTTCTCATGATGAGGTACAGGAACAATTTCTCAAAGCTGCCAAAACACTGCCCCTTAGTCTATGCAAATCAGCAAGTACAAATGCATGTGACTCAATCAACATCATGAAACCACTTTTTGGAATGCCTGATGTTGACAAAATGTGATCTTGTGACAATATGATACATTTATTTAAGCCACCTTGTGGTATCAAATTGGCACCATTGACAACATACTTCTTAGACGCTAAATGCAATAATTTGTTGCTTCTCATTTTCCTACACTGCTTTACTTCATTAAATCTGTATCATTAAAAATATTTATAGCATTGCTGAAGTCACTTCCCAGGAGCTAAGGAATGTCTCCATCTGTATGCTGATCCAGTTCCTACTGGCATTTGCTTGGATGCAGAGGCCATCCATCTCTTGCCATTGATATTTGTCAATTGATGCTTTTTTTCCTTCTTTCCTGGTGGCTTAGGAAAGGTTCTGATGCTATATCTGCTACAGATGCCACCATGGCCAGCTAATTTTTTAATTTTTGTTTTTGTAGAGATGGAGTATTGCTGTGTTGCCCAGGATAGTCATCCACTCCTGGCCTCAAGTGATCCTCCTGGCTAGTCCTCCCAAAGTGCCAGGATTGGAAGTGTGAGACACCTCTCCCAGCCCCAGTGCTTGATATTTAAGAGCTTCAGGCATGGAAAGATTTTGTCTGCCTGCCACAGCCTTCCATCATTTTGGGATGTATTTGCTTGAGACAGCTGAATATGTGACAATCTGAACTGTGGTTGCTGGCAATTGGAAAATAGTAGATTGTTCTGTTGATCTGCTGGGAGAAGTACAGCAGCCTGCAGAGGAATAGAAGCCCAGGGGTTTTATCTGGCACAGAATTACTCTAGAGAGCCATGTAAAAAATTTAATTTCTGTTTTTATAATTTATTGTTATTATTTTTAGAGACAGGGTCTTGCTCTGTCTCTCAGATTGGAGTAGGATAATCATAGCTCACTGCAACCTTGAAATCCTCAGGTTGAGTGATCCTCCCACCTCATCTTCTCAAGTAGTTGGGATGACAGGCGTGCACCACTATACCTAGCTAATTTCTCTATTTTTATTTTTGTAGAAACAGTATCTCTCTCTGCTGCCCAGTCTGTTCTTGAACTCTTGGCTTCAAGTAATCCTCCCATCTAGTTCTCCTGGAGTCCTGGGGTTATGGGTGTGATCATGCCTATCTATTTGGTTGCTGTTTTTAAATAGATTATGGGTGTGATCGTGCCTATCCATTTGGTTGCTGTTTTTAAATTTGTACCTTTATTGTCATGCTAAATAGGAATTCTGATGGTACTGTTGGCTGAATAGGGTCAACTGGAACACACATTTTTGTTTTACAGGTAAATACGATGAAACTTAAAATGTAGCTAATGTTATTCCTGAAACGAATATGTGAAGTTCTAATTTAGGGACGAAAATTAAAAAAAAAAAAAACATATTGCATGTATTAAACACCTTGTTGGCTATGTTTCACCTGTAATTTCATTTGGAGGTAGCCATTGCTTCTTAACTCATGCTAACCGTGCATTAGAGCTATTGATTTTTAGCAGCTACTATGCTTTCATGCTTGCAGATCATTTCTCTCTTTGGAAACTCTATTTGATGACAAAGCTGGCTCTGTTACAGAGTAATGGTAAAAGAAATGACTTACCAGAATTTCAAATGAAATGTGCAACATACATGATGATGCATGGTGACTGCTATAACTATTTCCTAATGTTGTTAACAGCCATGAAAGCATCCAAATGAAATAAGATTGAATGCCTTTCTGCGTTGGATTACAAGATTAAGCCTGTATTCCTCTGTGGCCAAGTGATAAAATAATCAATCACACCCACATCTATCATGGCCAAGAAAACATTTATTTCCTCACCTCCTCCCATAGGCAAATTGCCCTGGGAGGAGCAATATGGAAAATAATGTAGTTCACAAAAAAGCCTCTTTCTCTACTTAAGATAACAGTATCAAGTTGAAAATTAACCTTGACCTCTTAAAAGAAAGGAATATACAGTAAAATATGAACTATTAAATACATTTTAATATAATATCTCATGAAGAGCAATAATGCTAAGGTTCTTTTTGGCTATTTCCTTATATTCTTGCTTAGATAACAAGATCACATTTGTATCTGATGACTTTCTCTGATGATTTAGATATGTAAGTGGCAATAAAATTAATATATATTATAAACAGATTTAAATTATTTCCTGATGCATAATGTTAACAGCAGTAGATGTGACTGTGAGGTTTTTCCTTTGATGTTAATTTCGCTTTTACAATAATCCTCATTTTCCACATTTTTTAATTTTCTTTTTGTTATAAGGTCTAGCTGTGTCACCCAGGCTGGAGTGTAATCACACGATCTCAGCTCACTGCAATGAGGTTCAAATGATTCTCCCATCTCAATCTCTTGAATAGCTGGGACTACAGGATGTACCACCATGTCTGGCTAATTTTTTGTGATTTTTGTAGAGACGAGCCTTCCCCATGTTGGCCAGTCTGGTCTGGAATTACTGAGCTCCACCTACCTCAACTTCCCAAAGTGTTGGGATTAAGGCATGAGCCACCATGTGCATATCATTTTCCAAATTATTTACAAAGTGTTTCTCTTACATTAATAACATAAAGTACTATTTTAAAAAGACTGACTTTGAAAATAACATAGATAAAGCACTAAATGTGAACATCAGAAGAACAGGTTAAAAAATGCTGGAATATTCTTCAGGATTAGGGAAATTGAGATTTTTTTAATAAAATGATATTTAAATCTTAATAATAGAATGGCTGTACTTTTGTTTGGAGTATTTAAATCTTCTCATTTAAAACCAGTTCTGCACAGAAGTTTTACAGAGATGCTAATTGTTGTATGAAATGGAATATTATTCTGGCATTTTGAGGAAGGGTAGACATAGAGAAGAGAAAGGAAACTTGCAGTCCACCTAGGTTTTGTTTGGGCTTCTTTGTGTGTGTGTGTGTCCAAGCCACAAGCTAGGTTTATTCTTGAATAAACACTAGCCAAATTGTTTTTCCTGAACCGTCTATTACCTGCATGTACATAGACCATGGTTGTGTTCAAACTAGATAATCAAGATGACTTTTTTTGTTTTAGAGACATTTAGTTAGTTGTAATTACATGGACAAATAAAGCAGCAGTTTATCAAAAAAGAAAGAAAGGATTAAAAAATTATGCATAGGAAACGCAGTATGTAATTTCTGCCTTTCTGTTTCTGGGGTGAGGCTGTGCTAAATAAGATTAATTTAAAATTGGGATTTGGCAAGTAATTTCTATCAAAATCTCAGCAGGAGTTTTTGTTGCAACTAACAAGCTGATGTGAAAAATTTGCGTGGAAAGTCAAAGGACCTAGAACAAGCAAAAAGACCTTGGAATAGGGGAAGAAAGTTGGAGGGCTTTCATTTACCATATGCAGAAACCTGAAACCGGACCCTTTCCTTACACCTTACACAAAAATTAACTCAAGATGGATTAAACACTTAAGACCTAAAACCGTAAAAACCCTAGAAGAAAACCTAAGCAATACCATTTAGGACATAGGCATGGGCAAACGCTTCATGACTAGAACACCAAAAGCATTGGCAACAAAAGCCAAAACAGACAAACAGGATCCTATTAAACTAAAGATCTTCTGCACAGCAAAAGAAACTAGCATCAGAGTGAACAGGCAATCTACAGAATGGAAGAAAAAGTTTGCAACTTATTTAACTGACAAAGGACTAATAACCAGAATCTACAAAGAACTTAAACAGATTTACAAGAAAAAAACAAGCACATCAAAAAGTGGGTGAAGTATATGAACAGACACTTCTCAAAAGAAGACATTTATGCAGCCAACAAGCATATGAAATAAAGCTCATCATCAGTGGTCATTACAGAAATGCAAATCAAAACCACAATGAGATACCATCTTATGCCCCGTTAGAATGACAATCGTTAAAAACTCAGAAAACAACAGATGCTGGAGAGGATGTGGAGAAATAGGAATGCTTTTACACTGTTGGTAGTTCTACCATTGTGGAATACAGTGTGGCAATTCCTCAAGGATCTGGAACTAGAAATACCATTTGACCTAGAAATCCCATTGGGTATTTACCCAAGTCTCTTTGGGTATATACTCAAATGATTATAAATTATTGTACTATAAAGACATGACTATGTATGTTTATTGTAGCACTATTCACAATAGCAACAACTTGTAAGCAACCCAAATGCCCATCGATGATAAACTGGATAACAAAATGTGGTACATATCTATCGCGGAATACTATGCAGCCATAAAAAAGGACGTCCTTTGCAGGCACATGGATGAAGTTGGAAACCATCATTCTCAGCAAACTAACACAAGAACAGAAAACCAAACACCACATGTTTTCACTCATAAGTGGGAGTTGAACAGGAGAAAACATGGACACAGGGAGGGGAAAGTCACACACCCGGGCCTGTCATGGAGTGGAAGGGTAGGAGAGGGATAGCATTAGGAGAAATGCCTAATGTAGATGCTGGGCTGATGAGTGCAGCAAACCCCAATGGCACGTGTATACCTATGTAACAAACCTGCACGTTCTGCACATGCACCTCAGAACTGAAAGTATATATTTTTTTTAAATAAGGGTACCATAAAGCTATAGTAATTGAGATAGTAGGCAACTCATTTGGGTATAAGTTTGGATTAATGATATATAATTAATTACAGTTGGCCCTTGAACAAAACAAGGTTTAGAAACCCTGCACAGTCGAATATTCACTTTTAACTTTTTACTCTCTCAATACTTAACAACTAATAGCCTACTGTTGACTGGAATACTTACCAATAACATAAACAGCTAATTAACACATCTTTTGTAAGTTATATATACAATATGCTGTATTCTCCAAATAAACTAAGTTAGAGAAAAGAAAATGATATTAAGAAAATCATAAATAAGAGAAAATACATTTACCACTCATTAAATAGAAGTGGATCTTTTTGAAAGTCCCCATCCTCATCTTCATATTTAGTAAGCTGAGGAGGAGGAAGGAGAGAAGAGGTTGGTCTTTCTGTTTTCAGGGATGGGTGGTAGAGATGGAAGAAAAAGGTAGATCTGCACAGCACAGTTCAGACCTATGTAGTTCAACAGTCAATTATAAACAGTTTAGAAATCAATCCTTCAATTTATAGTCAACAGGTTTTTTTAAATGCTGCGAAAACAATTAAAGGAGGCAAGGATAGTCTTCTCAATAAATGGTACTGAGACAATTGGTTATTCATATGCAAAAAGATGGATTTCAACCCTTAACACTTATTATACCCAAAAATTTACTCAAAATGAATGACAGATGAAAATGTAAGAATTAAAATTCTTAAACTTTTAGGAAACATCAACAACACAGGACAATGTCTTCAGGGCCATGGATTGGGAAAGATTTCATAAATGTGACTTCAAAAATACAATAGTTAAAAGAATTGATCAGTTGAACCTCAAAAGGACAATCCTTTAATGAAAAGTATTGATCAGTTTAAAGTCATCAAAATGAAAAACTTTTGCATTTTGAAAGTTATCACTGAGAAAACCAAAAGACAAGCCATAAACTGGGAGAGGAGATTGGCTAACTATATTCCTGATAAAAGACTTTTATCTCCAAAATGTGTAAAACACAACAAAACACTATTCAGTAATAAGACACAAATTATTTTTTAATTGGCAAAAATATATTATTAGACATTTCACCAAAGAGAGTATACATGAGAAGATAGTTAATATCATTAGTTATTAGACATTAGCTACATTAAAACTACAATGAGGTCAGGTGTGGTGGCTTATGCCTGTAATCCCAGCACATTGGGACGCCAAAGTGGGTGGATTGTTTGAGGCCAGGAGTTTCACACCATCCCGGCCAATAGGGAAAGACCCCATGTCTACCAAATACAAAAATTAACCAGGGGCGGCCGGGCGCTGTGGCTCACGCCTGTAATCCCAGCACTTTGGGAGGCCGAGGCGGGCGGATCACGAGGTCAGGAGATCGAGACCATCCTGGCTAACACGGTGAAACCCCGTCTCTACTAAAAATACAAAAAAATTAGCCGGTCATGGTGGCGGGAACCTGTAGTCCCAGCTACTCTGGAGGCTGAGGCAGGAGAATGGCGTGAACTCAGGAGGCGGAGCTGGCAGTGAGTAGAGATCTCGCCACTGCACTCCAGACTGGGCGACAGAGCGAGACTCCGTATGGAAAAAAAAAAAAATTACCCAGAAGTAGTGGTGAAGGCCTGGAGTCCCAGCTACTTGAGAGGCTGAGGCACAAGAATTGCTTAAACCCATGAGGTGGATAGAGGTTGTAGTGAGCCGAGATCACACCACTGCCCACCAGTCTGGCTAACAAAGTGAGACTCTATCTCAAAAAATAAAAACAAACAAACAAAAAAAACCCTACAATGAGACACAATTTTACACCCATTAGTATGGCTATAACAACAACAACAAAAAAGATATTAGCAAGTGTTGTCTAGGTAATAGAAAAAATAGAGACCCTTTATATCACCATTGATGAGAATGCCAACTATTACAGCTAATTTGGAAAATAATCAGCCAATTTCTTAAAAGAAAAACATTAAACATAAATCTGCCTTATGAAACAGCAATTTCAGCCCTAGATATGTATGCAAAGAGATGAAAATATATGTCCATGCAAAAAATGGTACACAGGTACACAAATAATTGTTCATAGCAGCATTATTAATAATAATCAACAAGTAGAAATAGACCAAATGTCACTAAAAAATAAATGGATTTAAAAGATGTGGTATACCCATACAATGGAAAATAATTTAGCCCTAAAAAAGTATTGATGCATGGTACAATATGGACGGACATTGAAATTATTATGTAAAGTAAAAGAAGCCAGACACAAAAGACTACATATTATATGAGTTCATTTATATGAAATGCCTAGAAAAAGACAAATCTTACAAAGACAGAAAGTGGATCAGCAAGGCTATCGCTCCCACGCACTCAGCCAGGTCTGATTTTAAAGGATATTAAGCCCCATTAAATGGAAGTTAAGTTTTGTTTGATGCATGGAAACAGCAATATCAAGTCTTGGTTTCAAAATATGTTTAACCTCTTTTGAGTTATGTAGAACTGGAAAATGTTTTTCACTCGCAAGTATTGGACATGACAGTATTTCCCCTCTGCCTTAATCCACTTATCCTAGAACCCTATAGGAAGGCAAAGACTGTTTTAATTGAGCGACACAGTTAAAGTTATTGATAGTGGGGTATGCACACATGGGCTACATCTGTCTATGAAAAGGAAACAATGGATCCAATTTTTTAAGTAATTCAAGCAAAATTAAATGTTCACACCTTTTAAATCTGGAAGCTATAAAAAGCAAAATGGCGCTCTGTACACAAAGAGCATAGCCTAGTTTTTGCTATCCTTAAGCCTCTTCCTGCATTTTGCCTATATTAAATTTCCTATGCAGATATTATTGAGGTGATCAGGTAGGTGACTTCAATTTTTATTTTCTATAACAAATTCAAATTCAATAACTTTCAAGTAATATTTAATAACTATTTTAAACACAGAAGACATAGTCTGTAATATTTTGTCCTGACTTAAATACTTATTGCAAGTAGTAGATGTTAATAGAAGAAAACAATACTGAATAATGGGTAGTTGTTCTTTAAACATGGAGTAGAGGTAAATCTTAGTGATTTAGGGACATTTCTAATTTTTAGAGATTGTGCAATTTTAAGTTTCTAATGCATGCAATTAATGTCAATTTTCTGATATTTTGATTAAAGTCCTCCCATGTTTGCTGTATGTGCTTTTGCTTGCCTTATGAAAATTTCTAACCATAGTGTATCAGTAACATTTCAAAAATGTATTTAAATTATAATATGTTCAAATCAAAGTACTGTCAAATATGCCATATGCATTTCATTTAAGAATATGGGAAATACCTTTAATAATTTTATTTTCTCTTTTTTTAAAACTCACATTAGCATTTTTTTGCAGTAGCATCATTTTAACCCCCAACTGCATATCCACAGTATAGCTAATATTTTTTACAAGTAACATTTTGAATTTGTTCTTCTTGACATCTTTATGTTTATATGCATTTTGCATTTCCCTATCTCATTTTTTTGAAACCAAATGTAACCAATTTCAAGTTTTTGTGTTACATTCATTTTTTTTCTTTTACTAGGTAGCATCTTTCTCTTTTCTGGATTTTTTGCAAACATATTGTTTCTGAATTCTCTTTCATCCCTTTATTTTCCTTTTCAATATCACCCCAGGAACCAACATAAAGAGAAACGCAGACGATATAACCAGTAATGACCATGGTGAAGATGAAGGTATTTTTTGTTTTTTCAAAGCTCAACCCTGATGCATGATTTTATGTCTATCTATCTCTCTCTTTTTTTTATTTCAACCTGTTTTTCCTCCCCTTATTTAACTCTAGTACACTTTTGTGTGCTTCTTTATTTTCTTCTTGTATAGAAACCACTGTTATTTTTAACCCCAGTTACCATGTACTGGAAACAAATCACTGTGTGAAGTATAAACATTGTTTCTGTACATGAAAATAGTAATGAAATACTACTTACAGAGAAGCCCACCTTTTTTTTTCTTTTTTTGGCTTTGTCACAAGAGAAAAAATAGAATTTTAAAGAATGCATGTATAGTCTCTTTTATCCCTTCCAAATGTTATTTTGTAAGTTAATATACTCCTTTGGAGCTTCAGTCTTCCTAATTAGTTTTGCAAACTGTAAAACTTTGCAGCACCTTAGAATAATTTTTTCATAGGACTGAAGTTTCAATTTTGTTTGTTTGGTTTGGCATTCTTTACAAACATATTGATTCCAACATAGTCATCCAATAATCTGCTTACAGTGAAGTACATCAAAAAGCATTTTAACAAGACGCTGTTGTTAACAAGCCCTGATTCTTTCAGTACTGCCTTTTACAACATTTAAAGAAAAAAATAAGAAGTAGCTCAGAACTGAAAAAGGACAAAAAGCTAGCTATGTGCATCTTTGTTTTCACACCACCGTTCTTTGAAAACATGTTTCTCCTTTAAATGTTTTATTGCTGTGAAGTTTATTTTTAAGGTGACAAAATTGCTCTATAGATTATCTACCAGCAGTGGAAATATTTTTCATAAAGGTGGAAGGTCTGAGCAGTCATGCAGAAAATATACACACTATTTTTATCCCCTTTGTGTAAAAGAAATTTGTTTTTGTTTTTGTTCTTGTTTTTTTTAAAAGAGAAGAAACAACAAGAAAGTACTCAAGCCGTTCCTCATTGGTAAGGCTCTATATGATTAGCTAACTGCACATTTTTTCCCATCTGGGTAGCAAAATGTATGGAATTCTATTTATTTTTCATAAACAATAAGGCCTTGGCTGGACCTTTGGGTCTCTGTCTGAAAGGCCAAGCCCAAAAGTGAGTGTTGCATTATCCTTGCTGGTCAAGCCCCATTTTCTTGAAAGTGTCTTTTGACCAGTTCTTGTAGTTGCTCCCCTCCTTGCTTATCTTCATAAATCAACTGTTCTCCAAGAAAAGAAGTCATGCCAACACTCTTTTCATGCCTGGTCTTCCCTTAACATTTTGATTATTACTGAGCACATAGGGTTGTCACTGCCTCAAGTAGCTCTCTAAGAGGTCTCGATTCTGATGGTGGTAGAAGTTCAGGTACCCCTTCTTTGATAAGGGCTTCTAAATGCCTGACATTTTATCAGTATTGAGCAAATACATAAAAATGAAATAAACTTTTGTTCTCTCATACCTTATACTGCTCTAATTTGTATCCTCTTTGGTGTCCTGTCACATACTTCCTTTTGATAATTAAGATCTGTTTTCATATTATTCCCAGTGAATGTTTATTACCATGAAAATGCCATCTAATTTTCTCTTAATATTAATAAGCTGTGATTTTTTGAATTTGCTTTAATGTAACAACTGGTATCACTCCACAAGTTCAAGAGAATCTTGTTGTATGTTTTATGAAAGGTAAGAGATGTTAATTTCCCATATTTTCAAAGGGAGCACTTTAAAGCAGCCCTTCAAAATCTCTACTTATTATTTTTACCACAATTTACTAGCCAACAGCTGGTAGTGGTAAAAGAAATGAGGCCAAAAACAGGAAATTAGGAACCGGGAAGAATAAGTGGAACATGAGAAAAGCCATTTCTTATTCATATAGCAGAGGACATTTCCCATAGAGTATGATGAATAAGTGATGAATGAAGATTTTTACTTTATATATGAATTTTATATGAGAAAATAAAAGACACTTTTCTGCCGTGGATTAAATATCTGCAAATAAATACTTGGGTAACTTGACATTCTTTTGTGTGCTTTACTGTGACCATTGGGTATGTCATGTCATCTGTATGCACCCTGTAAAATTGTGATCATAATTCATTCAAGTTGGAGCCACCATCCAAACGATGGTAATTCATATCCTCAGAATTCCTTTCTCATATTTCAAGTGTCCCTGTGAATTATGAGGGGAAAAAATCTTTATTAAAGAAAAAAGTGAAAATAAATATGCATGGATACTTGGATTTTTCTTTTAGTAACAAAGATATTTAAATTATTTGTATACACACACACACACACACACACACACACACACACACACACCTGTACCTAGAAATGTTTATAGGGGAGGTCAGTTTTCTGAAGATTAAATGCAGCCCTAATGTCAGATTAATGTTATAAACACATCGTTTAATCACAAGTTTTTAGAGAGCAGGCTCCGCAGATAGTCTCTAACTTTCTATCATTACAAATCGCTATTTTTATATCATTGCTAATTTAAATAATAAAGTAAATTATGAAGAGGAATCATTGGTTGCAAGTCACCATGGGAGTTTAGTCCCTGTGAAAATATAAAGCATTTAAATAATTTGTATTCTTTTACCATTTTTTATTACATCTCTTTAATTTTTGTCACTTGAATATATTAGGATGATGATGATACTGTAATCACTGGAACGAAGACATTTGCTTGGGCATCTTTCCTTTTTTCCCCCATTTTTGTTCTGTTAATAATTTTTAACTATAGCTTTTCCTTTCTTGTCCTTATCTGTCCCTTATCAATCATTGATAGTTTCACTACTATTTTTAAGTTTTTATTGTTAAATTGAAGATGAATCTGTACAGTTACTTGTGAATTAAGATGCAGCTAAGTTAAAATCAAGTATAATTTTGAAGCTGATTTTACATTTAACTAGATGATTAAATATATTTTTTCAGGTGCTTCTTCAATTTAAATCAAGTTTTATGGTTTCAGCAAAATTTAGAAAATATGTACTTTACCTAAAAGCTTTTCTTTTAGTGCTTTGGATATATACAGAAGCTTAAATGAGTAAAGTATCCCAAACATCCAGATGCTTCTCAAAATAGCATTTCCAGAAACAGAAAAAGTAATAGCATTAGTCATGTTACTTAGAAACTCTTATCAAGTGTCATATCATCCATAAAAATTAATTTGCTTACTTCAAGTCAAAATAAGGAAATCAGTGAATCTCCTTTGTTCTTAATTTAGCATCAGTGAGTGAGTCAGTAAGATTCTTTACTGCGTTTCCTTACTTGGCTTTTTTTTCCAGATATTCATGAACAGAACAGTAAGAAGCCAGTTATGGTCTATATCCATGGGGGATCTTACATGGAGGGAACCGGTAACATGATTGATGGCAGCATTTTGGCCAGCTATGGGAACGTCATCGTTATCACCATTAACTACCGTCTGGGAATACTAGGTAAGTGATTTCATCATGTGAATGACTTAGCAAGAGGAAACATGAAAGTTCCACTTCTTATTTTGATGGGACTCATGGATTTGAATCCTGTTATTACAGTTCCTGGTTAATTCCACTTTATGGTATTTACTTTATGTTATCAGGTATGTTTTTTCCTTTTATTACCTTCATGCAACATGACCATTTTATTGTTTTATTATCATTCTTTTCCTTTCGCTTCTGATACAAAAATTTTTTTCTTGTGGAAGTTGAATCCCTTCTCAAAAAAATGGCCACTTCAAGTTCATCAAGAATAAATGAAATTTTATTTAAAGCATGTTTCTTCATTGGAATTATATGAATGTGTATTTATCTACATAAGTGTGTATAATGAGCACATATTTGGTGATATGATAATTAGTAATGGCCATAGATCTTAGCTTTCTAGTCTGATTGTGTTACTATATGAATTAGTATATTGTATGGAGGAAAAGATTTTATCCAGTTCCCTAACTGATTATGTTGAGGCTTTGGAAGATCTGCTGTTTAGGTTCTGTTAGTTGACTTTTTTTTTCATTTGATAATCTACAATTAAAGGCCAAGTACATGGAAATTCAAGTTTAGCTCCTCCTTGTTTAGATGTTTCATTCATTGTCTTCTAATTGTGGGTTGGAAAATTAAGTTACAACTTCAGGGTAAAGGTTTTAATACCTTCTTAGATGACCTTTCCTGCTGTTGGTTAGTTCGTGAATAATATTCCTAGATCTCTGTAAAAACATTTGTTTTTTTGGGTAAAAATCCATTAAAATGATTTAGAAAATAAAATTTTAACAAATTATTCAATTCACTACATGTAGGTTAGCTTGAATGAAGTTATATTTGTTGCATGCATTTGATCTTGAATTGAAACCTACAGTTTAAGAAAATCTGCATGTCTTTATATTTTTAACAGACTGTCAGAGTTATAAAAGCAAAACATTAGAGCTTTACAGTATAATTTTTTTTCTTTAGATCTTTCATGGACATTTAAAATCACTCATTATGAAGAGACCATAAACCATGGGTTTCTAAGAGGTGTGCTGAATTTTGCAACTGGCTGGTGTGTTTTCTAAATATTCCTGTAATCTTCATGTATTAGTTTTTTTTTTTTTCATAACAAATCATGACAAATGTTCTCTTTAAACAAGAGGAATTTACTTTCTCATAATTTGGGAAACCAGATGTTCAAAACAAAGGTGTTGGCAGGGCTGTCTTTCCCTGGGTAGCTCCAGAACAAGATTCTTTCTTGCCTTTTCAGCTTCTGGTGGCCCTGGTGTTTGTTTCTATCTTCACAACACTGTCGTCCCTGTATTTTATGTGTCATCTCCTTTTCTTTTCCTTTCTTTTCTCTTCTCTTTTTTTGGGGGGAGGTAGGGGGACAGAATCTCTGTCACCCAGGCTGGAGTGCAGTGACATGATCTTGGCTCACTGCAACCTCTGCCTCCCAGGTTCAAGCAATTCTCTGGCCTCAGCCTCCTGAGTAGCTGGGATTACAGGCACCCACCACCATGCCCAGCTAACTTTTATATTTTTTTAGTAGTCATGGGGTTTCACCATGGTGGCCAGGCTGGTTTCGAATTCCTGACCTCAGGTAATCCACCCCTGTCGGCCACCCAAAGTACTAGGATTACAGGTGTTGGCGACCTTGCCAGGCCTCCTTTCCTTGTAAGGATACCAGTCATTGGATTTAGGGTTTATCCTAAATTCAGGATAATTATATCTGAAGACCCTTAACTAATTACATCTGCAAAGACCCTGTCTTCAAATAGATCACATTCATAGTTTCCAGGTGGAAATATATTTTTGGAGGATATTGCTCAACCCACTCCACCCAATCCATGATTATTGCAATATTTATGTGTGAATATAGGTGCTTTCAGATGCTTCCATTCCATATGTGTGCACAACCACTGTGTTCAGAATTCCACCTTGCTTTCTACTTACTAGGCCACTCTGGTAAGATGATCTGAGGACAGTCTGGAATTCTTCTTCCCTTTGTATTCAAATAATATAGTCATGCAGTATCTAAAAGTTTATTCCCTGAGCCTTTAAAACTTCTCCATCAGTTTGACAAGGAGTAAAAGTGTTTTTCCCCATTTGTCACAAAACTTGTGCAAAAAGCACCTTTCCCATGGGCCAATACACAGAGCTATATTTCACATTTTCTTCTTAAATTACAGGGTTATAAATATCAAACAAAACCTTTACCTTGCTGTATTATTTCTACCTTTTCCCTCTATTACTAATTCCAATTACAAATGCTCACTAATGTTCTACCTTGGAATTGCAATTTGGGCATGTGCCATCTGAAAATGGAGGTTCCTAAAAATTAATATCAAAGATTAATGCAAGTTTTAAAAAAGGGACTTATTCAAACATAACTCCCATTTTAACGTGACTCATGGACTTTTAATGAAATGAATGGCCTTGTAATGCCTAATTTTTTTTTCTTAAAATCAACTGTGTCATAGCCTTCTCTTTAGAACATATCTGATTTGCCAGAACCCAAGATTTGTGAGATGGTGTTATTTTTTATTTTTACTCTTTCCCCACCCCATAGTACCATGAAGAGATTATGTAACATCCTTTTCTGGTTTTAAAGACAGGTGAATAATGATTATGTAACATGCAAACAAGTTGGGTGTTTTAGAGAAGGTGGTGTTAATGGTGTCTGATTCACAGATGCTGGCTTGAACCTTACTGGTGTTAGGACCTATATTCTGGTAAGATCCAACTTTAGGCCATGGATTACAGGACCTAGGTGTATAAAAACGATACCTAAACCCCATAAGATCTTAGTTCACTGATCAGCAGGAGAGATACTTTTCTTTCAAATGATACCATCAGATGCATCTCCAGCAGACTGTTAAGTCAGTGAACAGAAAAATGCCATTATAGAGAAGTTCTTCAGACTTTTAAAAATTTCCTAGGATTATGCCAGTGATTCCTACTACAGAGACAAAGATATATGTATTTCTGAATTTGAGATGTTGGATATTGGTAGAGATTCATCTTTTGAATGCAAATAAATATGCTTTACTTTTAGCCAGCATGAATGCTCTCATTTGCCACAGGTTGGCCAGCTTAAGTATGAAGAGTGTTGTGGGTAACGTTAACAGAAGGTTTTTATAGTACCAAAATTTCTTTCTTTTTTTATTATCCTATTTCAGAAAGTTTCTTAACTCTGAGATACTTTTTATTGGGGATAATAGTTCTGGTGCAAGTATAGATTAATAGATTATTAAACACTTCAATATATAGATGGAAGAGTACAAATAGTATATTATTACTGATTCCCATTTACTCTTCCTTTAATTTACACTGGAATTTTTGTTTATGCTAACTTTTGAAGATACCAATGATAGGAAGTTCATAGTGCTTGCCTTTTATAATTTTTCCAGAGCTTATTCATTTGAAGTTCAAATTTGGAAACTTTCCTTTTGTTCTTTGGGAAACAGATATTATTGCTATTCAAAATGGGTAATCCCTAAATTGATGTAGAAAAAGATATTTGAGGCTGGATGCAGTGGCTCATATCTGTTATCTTAGCACATTGGGAGGCTAAGGCAGGAGGACCACTTGAGGCCAGGAGTTTGAGACCAGCCTAGACAATATGACAAAACTCCATCTCTGCTAAGAATACAAAAATTAGCTGGGCATGGTGTCACACACCTGTAATCCCAGCTACCTGGGAGGCTGAGATGCATGAATCAGTGGAGCCTGGGAGTTGGAGTGTGCAGTGACCACCTCACTCCACACTGGGCTACAGAGCAAGACTGTGTTTCCCAAAAAAGAAAAGAAAGAAAGAAAGAAAAAGAAATTTGAGATATCCGTATTGTCCAAAAACTATAATTCAAATACTTAATGCAGTAGGTAGTAGCATCATTAACTTACTGACCCATTCATCAATTATAACAGAGGGAAGGTTCTATGTTAGTGTCTTGGAGGCTGATTGAGCTAGGGCATACAATTTTAAGTATGAGTTTCATAGAACAGATTCAGGAGGTCTAAATAGAGGGGTCTACAGTTAGGAAGCACCCTTAATCCCACCCCTGAATTACTGACAGCAACACTAACTAGGCAGCAGAAAGATATTTCCTGATCTCAGCAGTCAAGACAATGGTACTAAAGGTTGCTAGATAAATGTGATTTTTTGTAGTCACTCACCTGCAAGTTATAGGCAAGATAATATTTACCTGCACTCCCACCAGAAATTAGACCTAATTGACTGCTATTAATCAGAACATGACATTCCAACCTCTTATTCATGGTTAGCAATATATCCCACTTGCTTCACTTTGTGATTCATCATTGCATGGGTATAACTGGACATGGAATGCTTTTGAAACTGAGTCTCAAGTTCAAATCACCATAGAACCTAAAAAGAAAATGCAGGAGAGACAAAACAGAAGAAAAATGCCAAACAGAGAGTTATTATTTAGATGTGTTCATTCTGTGAACAGAGAGCAGATTCTCTTGGATCTGGCTGAAATAGGGGCCCCTGGTGTGGTGAAAGTGGTTTATATCTTCATACATGTTCCCATGGGCCTATACAACCAATCTCATTTGACAAATGAAGAAATGAAGGCTTGTGGTCAGGGTCACAAAACTTGACAGTGGCAGAAGTGGATCCAATTTCCAGTCAAATCTATGACTCAATCCATCTTGGCCACAATCATAGTGCAAATCAGTTGCTTTGTTTCCAATCAGTACCCACACACCAGAAGGTCAGCTCTTTAAGGGCATTAATTGTTGTTGTTTGGTTCATTGTTGAGTGTTTGGAGCTTGGACCAGTACATCGAAAGTCTTAATTGTTGACATTCTCAGTAATGCAAAATAAATTGTGTTCTTGGATCATTGGCATCATATCCATTAGGATGGCTGTTAATAAAGTAAACGTAAAATAAGAAGTTGTGATGGAGATGTGGAGGAACTGGAACTCTTTCACATTGCTGGTGGGAATGTAAAATGGTACAGTCATTGTGGAAAACTCTTTGGCTGTTCCTCAAAAAAGTAAACATGGAACTACCATATGTGATCCAACAATTCTACCTCCGGGTATATACTCAAAAGAGTTGAAAGCAGGTATTCCAAAAGATATTTGTATTCCCAAATTCTTAGCCATGTTTTCTCAATAGCTAACAGGTGAACTTTTGAAATAGCCACTGCCAAGTGATGGATGAATGGACAAAAATTGATGTATATGTATATATGTATGTGTGTGTGCACAAATACAAACACATACACTACTGAAATGGAATGTTATTCATCTGTAAAAAGGAAGGAAATTCTGATACATGCTACAATATAAATAAACCTTGAATACATCATTCTAAGAGAAATAAGCTATAAGCTAGTCACAAAAGGACAAATGCTGTATTATTTTACCAATATGGGGTTCCTCCTAGAGTTGTCAAATTCATAGAGACAAAAAGTTGTATGGTGGTTGTGTGGGGCTGGGAGACAAAATGGAAAATTATTTTCTAATGGATAGAATTTCAATTTTGAAAGGTATAAAATCATTTGGAGATGGATGGTGGGGGCAGTTGGACAATAATGTGACTATTCTTAAGGCCACTCAATTATACACCAAAAAATAGCTAAAATGATAAAATTTCATATTATCTATATTGTATCACAACAAAAGAAATCATTATGATATCTGTGATTTAATTGACTCATTGTAATCATTACCATGTTAGGTCGTGTTCAGTATCTCATATCCAGCAATATTGCAATGGACATGGTAATTTTTGAGTGGTAGAAACTCACGTTACTTTTAAAAACACATCTGTGTGTATTCACATACTCTTATATTTCTTGGAAGTGAAATTATACTCTCTATATCTCATTTATTTCTCGTAGCAAAATGTTTACAAGGTTTTCAAGATTCATCCACATTGTAGCATGTATCAGTCAGTACCGCATACTGGTTTATGGCTGGATACTGTTCCATTTTATGATAGACCACATTCTATTATATATCTATTTTTCATTTGATGGACATTTGGGTTCAATTCATACAGAAAGAAAGTAGACTAGTGGTTGCTGGTTCTGGGATGAGAACCATAGGGAATTAGCATGTCATGGTTACAGAGTTTCCATTTGTGAAGAAGAAAGAGTTCTAGAGATAGATTCATAAAAATGTGAATTACTGAATGGCATCAAACAGAACAGTACACTTTAAAATGGTTCACATTATGTTATGTGAATTTCATCTTAAATAGAAGAAGAATACAGTCTGAAGTTGTCATGTACTTCACTAGGATGATCTCTTTAAAAGGGTAGGAAAGAAATTAGTGTTCATCCATGTCCTCAAAAGAGCATATAAACAAACTAAACAACAATCAAATAAAACATGTCACTGTACCTCACAGCATCCCAAAAGGGAAGACTAAACTAAACTGTTCTCAGGTCTCCTTCTTCCTTATGTGTTACTTTCAGAGGCACTTTAGCTTAGGATTTAATTTGACTATTCACAACCCCAGGGTGTCCATTTGATCTCACAGCAAACTTGAGTTGACTTTGACCAGGGAAACACTTTACTTTAAGAAACTGTAGAAAGGAGAAAATTTTATACGTATCCAGTTTCCATCCATTTCATTGCGCATATGGTGAGAACTTAAGTGTTGTAAGTATGCCACTTGCAGGGCCTGGGCTCACAGCTACAAGCTATATTTTGTATTTGCATCCACTGTTTTGTTAGCAAATGTATATACTTGCTGACAAAATACATGTTTTAAGAAATAAAATTATTTTAAGAACAAAATAATAATATGTTTTAAGAAAACATGCTTGTATTTACCTTTTATTTTTCATTAAAAAAAATGTTTATGGGCTGGGCACGGTGGCTTATGCCTGTAATCCCAGCACTTTGGAAGCCCTAGGCAGGTGGATCAGGATGTCAAGAATTTGAGACCAGCCTGGCCAATATGGTAAAGCCCCATGTCTACTAAAATTACAAAAATTAGCCAAGCATGGTGGCGCACACCTGTAGTCCCAGATACTTGGGAGGCTGAGGCAGGAGAATCACTTGAAGCCAGAAGGCAAAGGTTGCAGTGAGCCAAGATCATGCTACTACACTCTGACCTAGGTGTCAGAATGAGACTCCATCTAAAAAAAAAGTTCATGAAATTATGGATGTTAGAAATTCAGTTTTGTTACATGGGTTTATTCATAGTGGTGATCTCTGGGCTTATATTGTACCCCCGTCACCTGAATAGTGGAACCTGTATCCAGTAGGTATTATTTCATCATTCATTCTCCTTCCATGTCCTCATATTTCATAGCCTCCAGTGTCTATTATTCCACTCTGTATGTTAATGTGTACCTGTTGTTTAGCTCCCACTTATAAATGAGAATATGCAGTATTGAACTTTCTGAGTTATTTTACTCATGATACTGAGTTCCACCCAGTTTTATCCATGTCCCTGCAAAACACGTAATTTCATTCTTTTTTATGACTGACTACTGAGTTGTATTCCATGGATATATAAACTACGGTATATATAATTTATGTATCCAGTTATCTAGTCATTTGTTACGGACACTTAAGTTGATTTCATGACTTTACTATTGTGAATAGTGCAGTGATAAACATATCAGTACAGGTCTCTTTTTAATAGAACAATTTCTTTTCCTTTGGGCAGAAACCCACTACTGGGATTGCTGAACCAAATTATGTGTGTGAGTGTGTGTGTGTGTGTGTGTGTGTGTGTGTATAGTTCTTGTTTTTTTTTTTTTGAGACAGAGTCTGACTCTGTCACTAGGCTGGAGTGCAGTGGCATGATATTGACTCACTATAAATTTCATTTCCCAGGTTCAAGTGATTCTTCTGCCTCAGCCTCCTGAGTAGCTGGGATTACAGACCTGCACCACCACCCCCAGCTAATTTTTGTATTTTTAGTAGGAACGGGGTTTCACCATGTTGGCCAGGATTGTCTCGATCTCTTGACCTTGTGATCTGCTTGCCTTGGCCTCCCAAAGTGCTGGGATTACAGGGGTGAGCCACTACGCCTGGCCCCAAACGGTAGTTCTATCTTAAGTTATTTGGAAAATCTCCATCCTGTATTCCATAGAGGTTGTATTAATTTACCTTCTCACCAACAGTGTATAACTGTACCCTTTTCTCACCATTCTTGCCAACGTATGTTGCTTTTTGACATTTTTCAAAATGTCATTCATTTCCACATTTTATTATAATTCCTTAAAATTATGACTTTTAACAAAGAGAAGGGAAACATACAGTTGGTAATTTTTTAAGTGCTGTATAATTTCTAGTTAGAAAGCCACAGATAAGCCCCGTGCTGAAGCGAGGTGGTAAAATAGCACAAGTTTGAAATAAAGTAAATTTGGGAAGATAAAGTTGTTTTTAGGATGATAAAGATGTTTGATGTTTAAACTTGGTCTAATTTTTCTAACTTTTACTGTATTCTTCACACTTACCCAAACCACAAACAACAAAAGTGAGATAAGGCAGTGATTGGGGATCCTGTTCCAATGCAGATACCAGAGATTCTCTTACTGGAATGATGAATGGTTAACAGCTATGCTGCATGTGGAAGTAAAATGCTTTCCTCCAAAAAAAAAAAAAAAAATGGACCATTAAACACATAGCTTGGGCCTTTAAGGTCATATCAACCAATGGTTGACCCAACGTCTGTCCAGGTGTTCAGTCTTTCTTCCTGTGATATGAGTTCAGGTAGTAGAAACTCAGGGAAAGGCCCTTTGCTTTCTTTTTTGATGGGTCCAGACTTTATCAGATAAGCAACATTAGAGAAAAACTTCCTCCTGTGCCTTGGGGTCACAGAGGGTTGAAAGACAAGAGGGAGTGAGAGAAGATGAGAGACATTGAGGCTTCTTCTTCAGTTCAACACAGCCAAGCACCATATGTTGGAGTATGGATTTCTGAGTCCCAACAGCTGGGTAGTGAAGACCACCCAGGGCTGTGTGTTGAGGATTCTGATGCAGACAGTCAAGGCTCACTTCTCTGAGAGGAAGCTAAATGCGACTCAGGAACACATCCCCATCTCAAATGTGTTTGTTATATTGATGACAGTTGGCACTCAGATAGCATGCATCCCTTGTGGTTTCAACAGTTGGTTGACATGACCTTAAAGGCCAAAGCTATGTATTCATTGGTCCATTTTTTTGAGGAATGCATTTTATTTCCACAAGGCAGCAAAGCTGCTAACCATTCATCATGCCAGTAATAGAATCCCCGGGATCTGCACTGGAACAGGATCCCCAATCACTGCTTTATCTCACTTTTGTTCTTTGTTTTGTTTTAATTTGTTTTATGTTTTACGAATAATCTGAAGTTAAAATATAATTGATAAAAGCAGTTATCTTGTGATATCAGGATAAGTAAACTAGTGCACTTCAAGCAACATCTAACCAAGTGTCATTTTCTTGCTGGATTGCAATATTGATAGGCACATGGGATAATATCTCACGTAGATCCTGATTGCAGATCAATGCATCTTGATCCTGCATCTTGACCCTCTTCTCAGTGGTCTACATTTATGCCTAAAGAAAAATATTCTGTCAATCCTCAAGAACATGAAACACTACAATCTGCAGAGCAAATTGCCAGCAGGAGAAAATGTTACCAAATATTCAAAAGCATGCTTTTTGTATAAATGATCTTGAAACTCCAGGTAATGGGGGAAACAGGGTGAGGAGTGCATAAGCCAAGAACCTTATTTGACCCAGCAGCTTCCGGTTTCTAAAACCCTACTCATGCAGTGCCAGGAGGAAAATAACCAATTGGCATCACTTAATGTTTAGTGATAGAAAAAGAAAAGCATGCCTTTGTTCATTTTCTACTCTTCTCATTTCCTGCCTCACCATTCATCAAATGAAACAGTACATTTTCATTTTCTCTATATGACTTGTAGTATTTTTGGGAATAGATGATGCGCTTAACATATTGCTGTTCATTTATGAGAAAAGATATTTCTGCTATTGTCAAAAGAGAGTGTCCATTTGCGAAATATCTAGTGTATGAGGACAAGTTTTATTTTCATTTTTCCATTGTCTTTATATTTTAAATGTAGTTATAAAATGAGAGAACATGGGATCACAAAGAAACATGAAATTCATAATTAATAAATGTGATTTTCTATTTGTTTTAGGTATGCAAGAGGCACGTTTGTGTGGGAGCTCAAAAATGTTTAATTATTTTAAATCTCCTTTCACTAATTTAATACTTTTTTTTGAGTTCAGTTGCAATCTATTACACATGTTTCTTGATTTTAGGGCGATTCTACCCCAACGTGCAAAATAAACAAGTGATCCTTCTAGTTCTTTACAAGTTTCTTAGTGAAACACGGCATGTCCCTGATGCTTTCATGGGTGGGAACTGGAGTGCACAGGTGCTGGAACTTGCTGGCCACTTCGGGGCAGGCAGGGGCAATCTCCATTGACTCACTGCTCCACCCCTCACAGGAGGGGAAGCACATGTGAGAGGGTGCAGGAGCCAAGATGGGCAATTTTGGATGCCAGCAATTTTAGGTGTAAGGAAGAAGGAACTCCATATCACCCCCACAGCAGCATCTCATAGAGGGTGTTTGCTACCCTGGAAGCCCCAGAGGAAGTACTACAGTGTCCATTTATCTTTGCCATCTGCAGACAGCATGTTAACAGCTCAGTGGTGGGTGGGTGTGACAGCCTTTTACACCCACACTCATTCCACCTAAGTTCTTGTCCAGCCTCCAGGAACAATGAAGTCACACAAACAAATTGAAATGGTAAATGTGGGGGATTTTATTGCCAGTAAAATTGCTCTCAGGGGGAAGGGAAGCTGGGATAGAGCAGAAAGTTAACCTTCCCTAGAAGTCCAGTCATTCATGGTCAAAATCCTCTCCAAAGCTGCACCATCACAATGTACTTCTGAAGTCAAGCCACTTCTCTCTGATGTCCAACCATTGTCTCTAATGTCCAGCTGGTATTTCCCTCTGCTGTTTATGCCTAGAGTTTTTATGGGCACCAAATGAGGGGCAGGGAGGGCCACGGGTGGTTTTGGAAAAGGCAACATTCAAGTAAGAAGACAGGAATGTAAGTTCTCACTTTGGGCTGTGGTTGCATGCTTTTTGGCTTGAGGGTGGAGCCAGGTACCCACTCTCTTCTGCCCATAATTTCCCTGCCTCTGTCCCTATCAATTTTATATTTATTTTAGGTATGCAAGAGGCACATTTTTGTGGAAGTTTGAAAATGTTTAATTATTTTAAATCTCCTTTTGTTCATTTAAGGAATGTCTTTGGAGCTCAGATGTCATTACGCATGTTTCCTGACTTTGGGGAGCTTCCTTGCTAACATGGGAAATAAACAGAGTCCCTAGTAATTATTTCCAAGTTTCTTAGGTAACCAATTATATGTATTCTACACCCCTTAGCAGTGAGTGTTCATGTTGTCAAATTTCCACTTGTTCTTAAATGAGATTAAAACACAACAACAACGATGTTTAAAAGTTTCAACTATAAGAATATAAAATCAATGTATACTCTTTTGGGTTTTTCTCTAATTTTTTCACAGAATTCTGGTTTGCAAAAAACCAGTAGCTGATTTATCTTCTGAAGAGCTCTGTCTAAAATTAATAGGTGTACTTTCATAAGCACACTTCATTTTGCAGGTGAAAAATTTTCTCCCAACAATTGTATATGATAGTGATTTACAAGTCAGTATTTTTGCTGTAAAGAACGTGCCTCTAAGTATCATGTGAAGTAATTTAAATTATGCCATTTCTTAGTAAGCATGTTGACTGAATCTCATGTATTTCCACTGATTCCACACTAAACAAACTATGTTTTATTTTTACTGCATTTGACTTGGTTTATATAGTTTACATAGACACTTTTGTATGTCTAAGCATGCCTGAGCATTGTACTACATGGCATAGTAATGTGGTTTGGCTGTGTCGCCACTCAAATCTCATCTTGAATTGCAGTTCCCATAATCCCCACATGTCATGGGACAGACACAATGGGAGGTAATCGAGTATTGTGGGTGGTTACCTTCATGCTGCTCTCAAAATAGTGAGTTCTTATGATATCTGATAGTTGTATAAGGGGCTTTTCCCCCTTTTGCTCAACACTTTTTGTTGCTACCACCATTTGAAAAACACGTTTGCTTCCCCTTCTTCCATGATTGCAAATTCCCTGAGGACTCCCCAGCCATGCTGAACTGTGAGTCAATTAAACCTTTTTACTTCATAAATTACCCAGTCTTGAGTATGTCTTTATTAGCAGTGTGAGAACAGACTAATACAGGAAATCAGTTCTGAGAGTGGGGTGCTGGTGTAAAGATACCTGAAAATGTGGAAGTGACTTTGGAACTGGGTTAAACAGGCAGAGGTTGTAACAGTTTGGAAGGCTCAGAAAGGAAGATATGGGAAAGTTTGGAACTTCCTAGACACTTGTTGAATGACGTTGACCAAAATGCTAATAGTGATACGGACTATGAAGTCCAAGCTAAGGTGATCTCTGATGGAGAAGAAGAGCTTCTTGGGAACTGGAATAAAAGTGACTCTTGCTATGTTTAAGGAAAGAGACTGGCAGCATTTTGCCCCTGCCCTAGAAATCTGTGGAATTTTGAACTTGAGAGAGATGATTTAGAGTATCTGGTGGAAGGGGAATTTGGGGTTAGAACCCACATACAGAGTCTCCACTGGGACACTGCCTAGTGGAGCTGTGAAAAGAGGGGCATACTCCAGACACCAGAATGGTAGATTCACTAACAGTTTGCACCAAGCACCTGGAAAAGCCACAGAGGGTCAACGCCAGCTATTGAAAGCAGCTGGTGTTGAAGGGTGTACTCAGCAAAGCCACAGGTGTGGAGCTTCCTAAAGCCATGGGAGCCCAACTTTTGCATTATTGTAACTTGGATGTGAGACATGGAGTCGAAGAAGATTATTTTAGAGCTTTACAATTTGGCTGCCCCACAGGATTTTAGACCTGCATGGGGCCTGTAGCCCCTTCATTTTTGTGAATTTCTCACATTTGGAACAAGTGTTTTTTAGCCAATGCCTCTACTCCCATTGTGTTTGGAAGTAACTAACTTGCTTTTGATTTTACAGGCTCATAGGCAGAAAGCACTTGTCTTGCCACAGGTGAGACTTTGGACTTGGACTTTTGAGTTAATACTGAATGAGTTAAGATTTTGGGGGACTGTTGGTATGATATGATTTGTGTTTTGAAGTGTGAGGACATGAGATTTGGGAGGGGCTAGGGACTGAAAGATATGGTTTGGCTGTGTCTGCATCCAAATCTCATCTTGAATTATAGTTTCCCTAATCTCCCTATGTTGTGGGAGGGACCCAGTGGTAGGTAATTGGATCTTGGGGGCAGATACCCTCATTCTGTTCTCATCATAGTGAGTTTTCATGAGATCTGATCGTTTCAGAAGGGGCTTTTCTCCCATTTGCTCTGCCCTTCTCCACGCTGCTGCCATGTGAAGAAGGACATTTTTGCTTCACCTTCTGCCACAATTAAGTTTCCAGTGGCCTCTCCAGCCCTGTGGAACTGTGGGTTAATTAAATGTTTTTTCTCTATAAATTACCCAGTCTTGGGTATGTCTTTATTAGCAACATGAGAATGGACTAATATCCATGGCACACAGAAATCTTTCTGGGGAGAAAAAGCATGGTCTACAATATTTTCTTACTCAGAAATAAGGGGATTCCTTGGGAAATCATCTTCCAGATAAAATCATAGCAAGCTGTGGCAGGAGATTTCTGAAGATCAAACATCCTTGTATGTGTCTATAAATATTATCTGAGTCAGCACTCACAATCTGATAAATGCCCTATGTGTTCCAGTTTTCAAATGGTAGGTTTTGAGACAGAATTCACATGTCAGATGAGTCACATAAATTTGCAGAATGTCTGTGAAGGGGCATGGATATCTTTGGTTAGTAACTACCCAACCATTTTCCAAAGTGGACTTGATCTTTGGTATTAGAATTGAGAAGTCCACCTGACCTAAAGAGAATAAGGTATCATCAGGAAGAAACAATATAAAACAAATTTTTTTTACTGTTCCATTAGCCAAAAGCAGATGATGTCTTAGAGATGTTTGGTTACATAGAGGAGAATGAAATTAAAACACACAAAACAAAGCTATCCTCCTGTTAATATGATTTACTGTATAGGACACACTAATTTACTTAGTGAGAAAAGACAATGGTTTAGGGGTACAAAATGCAGTTAGATAGAAGGAATAAATTATATGATTGGATAATGTGGTAGGGAAATGTATATTTCAAAATAGCTGGAAGAGAAGAATTGGAATGTTCCCAACCCAAAGAAAAAATAAATATTTGAGATGATGAATATCCCAGTTACTCTGATTGGATCATTACACATTGTTTACAGGGGTGAACATATTACATTTGCCTCTCAAATATGTTCAAATGTATTATATTGATAATAAATAAGTAAATAAATGGCAAAAAACAGCATTTCCAAAAGAGTATATTTCTATTAATAACTTTTTAAAGGGAAAGAGTCCAATGAATTGCAATAAGGTTAAAAGACAGAAAGATCCTGTCTCTAAAAAAAAATAAAAATAAAAATACATAAATACATTGCCAAAAGGTTAAAGAAGTAAAAACCTTCTACACATCCATAACTATAGCACCATTCTTGCTGTGGTAACTAGGGTTTTCTCTAGGCTTAAATATTTTAATTATATTTCATATTGATACTTGCTAATAATATAATATGTATTGCATAGATGACAGACTGGCCTTTTTGTGGTGGCTTTTGCTTGCTTGGCATATGGTAAAATTATTTATGAAACTTTAGGAGAAAGGTTTTTATATTTTCTTTTTTCTTTAGTATTGTGGAGTACAGTTCAAACTAACTAGGAAAATTAAAGACCCAAGATATTTTATAATTATACTAATATCATGAGTAATTACAAAAATAACAATAATGACTTTCACTCTGTTTTCCAGTCCTGGTCAAGATATTTACACGCAATGTCCAATTCAATTCACAAAAGCAATAAAAAGAGACGCTATTTTTTTTTCCATTTGTCAAACAGTAAAGCTAAGGTTACAGTCTTTCTTTTTGATAACCTGGTGGTGATCTTTTGGGATATCATTGGAATCCCATTGGTTTTTCTCCAGAGGTACCTGCCATTAAGACTTGTTGCCTCAGTGGTTGATATTGGCCTAGACTTCTTAAGTAAAAAATTATTTAATGTTAGGGCTTCTGCCTCACTTTTCTAATTAGTGGAGCATTTTGCCTCTCTACAGAAGAGAATCCCGGAAAATGCAAGAGCTGTCTGGTGTTGCTTAGTGTTCCTGATAATATAGTATTTTCAGTAACTTTAACTCATATCCGCAGGGCTATGGAGAGGGTCACATATTTTTATTCAATTAAATGTCAACACTTGAGAAAAACTTTGACTGTCAGAAAAAAACTGAGTGAGATACTCAGCAAATTGTTTAACAGTTGGGGAGTTTGCAATAGTCTATGAAAACTGTTTTACTTTATAGAGCCAGAGAAATTTTTCATTGACCCTAGAACAGTGTTGGTTTCACTCAGGGATGCTAACTTTGCTAATATATTTATCCATATACTGATATAATAATTATAATATCATGCTTGTCACTCACTTTGTAACAACCAACCACATTGTCAGAAATAACATTTGTTATCCCATCTCCCTCTTACAAAAATCCTATGAGATCATAATATTATCTTGATTTTCTTTAAACAAATACCACCAGAGGCCCCCTCTTCTTGAATTAAGTTGGGCTTATTGACTCTTATGTATTTCTATTATTATTATTATTCATTACAGATAGGATCTTGCTGTGTTGCCCACTCTGGTGTGCAGCTGTGTGATCATAACTCATTACAGCCTCCAACTCCTGGGCTCAAACAATCCTCCCACCTCAGCCTCTTGAATAGCTGGGACTACAGTTGCCTGCCACCACGTTTGGCTAATTTTTATTTTTATTTTTTTACAGGTGTGATCTCATTATGTTGTCCAGGCTGGTCTTGAATTCATGACCCCAGATGTTCTTCCCACTTCTATTGACTCTTTACAACAAGAAAGAATATGTACATAGGGGATGTCTCAGTACAAGGGTAGGAAAGAGTTAGAGAATTGGGGCTTGGTTTAAATGATTTACAGAGGGTTCTGGAAAACTGTGCTTGAATTTGGAATTGATACTTTCAGGACGTGTTGGCAATTCTATGACTGGTTATCTTAATCTTATGTAAGAGGAGGAAAAATGAAGCATAGGTTAAAGCAATGGTTGACAAAGAAACAACAGTCACTGATGATACCAAGGACAGGTGGACACTTGATCATGTTTGAGTGTTTGAATAACCACTTTTTTGTGTAAGTGTCCAGACATGATTACAATGTGGTCTTCATTTTGTCTTGTTCTTTCATGATCACACAGTGGTTTTTTCCTTCTGTCACTGTTCTATTATTATTATTATTATTATTATTATTACTATTATTTATATTCAATAGAACAATGGCACAACCTAGCTGCAAGGGACAGGCAAACACCCAGGATTGCCAGGGTTTAGGTGACATTGCCAGGTCAGCTACTGATCACTAGGGACTGCTTTTCTCTTTTGTGAGTAACTGAATATTAAATAAACTGAGTAACATATCCCAAATCCTACAGAAAGTTGGAGGTAATACTGGAGTCTCAACAAAGACTATAGAGGAGAGTCTAGCCCATTAATCTCCAGGCTTTTCTCTAGGAAACCAAAGACCAATATTATATTTGTTGCAGAAAAGAGACACCCTATAGTCAACATAATGTCCAGTGGGAGTTAATTTTAATGAGGTTCTTTTTCAGAATTCAAGAAAGCTGGAGAAAAGAGGTGTTGTGTAACTCACATACCAGGAGGCATCTTCTGTAGCTAGTCAGCAGATGTCTCTTCCACTGGAGGGATGTGATCTTAAGGATAGGAGAATTCCATTTATAACCAAGACCACTTCATTCATGGGCCTGGATTGGATAGGGATGGCCCATACCAAGGTCTTTGATTCTCGCTTTTATTGTTACATTCTGTATGACTGATTCAGATTTGTCCACACTAATATATTTTCTCTGGTTCTGATCATTGTGGCCATGTCTTCCTAGAACAAAGGCCTTGGGTTAATTTTTGCAGAGTAATGACGTTTTCAGCAGCAGCTGAACTCTGTAGATCAATATTGCTCTTTCTTGTTTTCTTCCAATGGCAACTGAACATGCAAGACACATCAGGAGAAGGGTATGAGATTCCCCAGTAGCTAACCAGCAATAATAATGCAACATGTAAGGCTAATGCATGCCCTTGAAATGCCAAGGGATAAATTCATATGCATTTTTTCATTTACGGTTTGAAGAGCCAGATGACATGAAAAAGAAAAATATTGACAAAAGATATCTTATCATTTATTTTCAATTATTAAGCTTGATTTTCATACATTCAACCTTAGTTTTTTAACAGGTACATGACTCTAGTTTTTGAAAGCCAGAAGAATGCACGTATAAAACCTTTTTTGTCTAACAAATTAATCCCATGTTTCTTGGTTCTGATGCTTGCATACTGCTTATGTTAAAACAATTGTGAGCAAGCCCAAACTATACTTTTTTTTTTGAGATGGAGTCTCACTGTGTTGCCCAGGCTGGAGTGCAGTGGCGCAATCTCAGCTCACTGCAAGCTCTGCCTCCTGGTCTCAAACTATTCTCCTGCCTCAGCCTCTGGAGTAGCTATATTATACTTATTTTTAAAATGACAGTATGGCTGAGGTATTCAAAATATGTTTAAAGGTTCTAACAGAAACATATTAGAAAAAAAGAAGTTTGACAGCTTTTAAGGTTATTAGATACAGAAATTTATACTTAGATTTATTTAGATTGAAAATTAATCCTAAGGCATTTAACCAGCTGGGAGAGCTTATGCATGCATACGAGTTTCAAGCTGCAACTAAGGCAGTTGGGCAGCAGTAGAAACAAAAAGTTGATATTTATTTTCTTTCAGAACCAACTGTGACTGATTAACCACAAAAGATCAGCAGAGGTATTTGGGCCTAGGTCATGTTGATGGCCTTTTGGGTTTTAGTTTGCTTTAGGGTTCATTGCTGCAAAAGGAAGCCTCCTCTACAAAGGAGATGAGACTGCATGAGTACAAAGCAGAGAGATGCAGTGCTTTCTACAGCACTGAGTAGGCAAATTGTGCAGATTTTTCAGTAGAATCTACTTAACACCAATCCATGCATTTGCATTTTATTAAAATGAAACTATGATAATTTAAACTGCACATTGCAGATATGACCTATAAAATGTTTGATGTCCTATTTTTGGCAAAAGTTTTGAAAATTTGCACTCCATATCAATTTCTCTACTTATATGTTTTAGTTATTTTTTGTAAAGAATGCCAGATTTTCAAAGCAAGTAGGCCAAGAGGATGATCTTTTTTTCCTCTTTTTTTTCCCCCGATGTTTAAAATGCAACTGCCATGGGGCTGTGCCATTTTAGCTGTTGGAAAAAAATAATCTACTATGCCTGGGTTGTATGTGTGAGTCACCAGACCTTCTGGGAATGATTCTTTGACACATTCTACCAACAATTTAACATGATACAAAATCATTTTCATATCTTGTGATAGTGTCAGCCAAGTGTTACATACACTTGGAGATAAGTGCTGAAAAAGGTGTTTGAATAAAATTGTTTTCTTAAAGCAACTATAGAGGATGTGATAAAAAGATGCACAATTACATTTCATAAATTGAGAGAGTTTCCTAAACAAGAGAGCATTCCTGGAAATGTCAGAGAAAAATAAAAAGATCTTAAAGATGTTGTATTAAGATAAGTTAGACTAAGGCAGCTTGGACATGTGTCTCCTTTACTTCATGTTTATATATAAGTAAACATTAAAAGTAGAGGAATTTCAGTTTCCACATGACTTATATAGGAGCAACAAATGGGGCTTTCAACTACTGACCACATTGGCATATCACCCAATGTTTTCTTTCAGACTTCTCTACCTACGACAAAACCATTGTGGTATTAGAGCTTCATGAACTGTGTATCTTTGATTAGTTGATTTAACCCGTCTGGCCCTCATTTTTCTCATCTGTAAAATAATTGAGTCTTATGGTGATTTGAAGATCAAAAGAGTTACTACACAAACGGTGCTAGTAAGAGTCCCTGCCACATGGAAAGGCTAGTACACACACACACATATATATATACACACACCCCCTCATACTTTTATATATTAAAGGTGTATGGTTTATGAATTATTGCATTAGAAATGTAAATCTGTTATATATATCATATATATGATAACTGAAATACAGATTATGTAATTTACACCACCTATTTTATTTTGTAACTTCGTAAACAGATTTTGAAAATTTTATTTTGTGTGTATGTCTTCCAAGTCATTCCCTAAACTTCATTAAAATCCCTTTGATTTATGGGAAAATATCTGTATATATCAGGTATTCATATATATAACACATATAACTCTTCTGAGTTTATAAACACACATATATATATAACATAGAAAATTACTAACTCATATATGTGCCTATCTATATATATATATATAACATTGTATATTACATATATATACATTGTGTATATATAACATTGTATATTACATATATACATATATATAACATTGTATATTACATATAAATATTTATATTACATATGAATAATCGTCACGTTCTGACAGAATTTGTTAATCTAACCTCCCTCAACCCCACCCCAAAAAAAGTAGAAACTAAAAATAGAGGAATTTTAAGTTCCACATGATTTATGTATAAGCAAAAAATGGGACTACTGACTACAGATCACATTAGCTAATCATACAGTTTTCTCTTCTGTGCTTTGTTGTAAATATGATTTTTATTTAAGAGGATATTATTAATTATCTATACAAGAATTAGCTATCTTCTCCATACTTCTACTTTGGTTTCATGTTTTTAAAAGGGGTGAGGATAGGCTGAGCACAGTGACTCACGCCTGTAATCTCAGCACTTCAGGAGGCCAAGGCAGGTGGATTACTTGAGGGAAAGAGTTTGAGTGGCCTCGCCAATGTAGCAAAGTCTGATCTCTGCTAAAAATACAAAAATTAGCCAGGAATTGTGGTGCATGCCTGCAGTCCCAGCTACCTGGGAGGCTGACACAGGAGAATCACTTGAACCCACGAGGTGGAGGTTTTAGTGAGATGAGATCATCCCACTGCATTCCAGCCTGGGTCACAGAGCAAGATACTGTCTTTAAAAAAAAAAAAAAAAAAAGTGAAAGGGTGAGGATTGTTATTTCTATGGGCAGGCCCACACAGCATTGGATTCCTCAGAAACTGCGCAGTAAATGGGAGTCTCTTAGCACATCTGACAGAACTTCAAGGGGCTGGCTGTTCATTATCCCACAGCCCACTCTGCTCTGTGTAAGTGGAGACTCCATGTCTTTGTTATCTTGCAGTCCCTAGATGATAAGGGCACAGAGAAAAATCACAGAAATCAAACATGGTAGCACAGAAAAACACCCCAAAGTCAAGGATGAGATGAAAGTTGTGATCGTACACATCAAAGTCGGACTCTTATCTAGATGGGCATACCTAAGCCACAGGCTGACAGGCTGAGATTCTGCAAAGGCTCTGGACCCCAGATAAGTTTAAGTGATTGCATCGTGATCTCTCCTTTTCATTGGTGGAGGCAGTGCTTTGAATGACTAAGCTGGATATCACTTTCCAGGGAATCCTTTTAGGCAATGTGACTATCCAGCTATCTCTGGATGGCTTCGGTGCCATAAATACTTTTCACTTGGTTGAGGATACTTTTAGTTTTATATTCATGCGTCACCTTGTACAGAAATGTGTGTTTTGGGCTTGTAAAAAAGTTTAATCATAGGACAAAGGGCTATAGGTTTCATATTTATTCACAGTTTGATGAACAGCACTTATGGATACATATGTGTGTACGGTAAGTGCTCACTGAATTCCTCTTGAGTGATAAGCTAGGATACAAAATGTCAGAAGATAAAGAGTGAGGATGGGCACTGGATCCAAATGTCATTGAACTCTGAGGGTCTCTTGCTGGTTGAAACAACAGAGTACTTTTATTTCCATTCTAAACCCTCCATGACCCATGTCCTTATACCAATGAATCACCTCCTCAATAACCCCTCAAACATGGCATCTTTGAAGTAGAGCCTCATTGACAAGCACTAATTAAATGTCTGTCATGGATACTAAAATGTATATACGGCCTTTGTGCCTGGACAACAGTACATGTGTCAGCTGTTTCTTAAGCCTACATCCAACCATTAAGTAAAGCCCAGTGCGCTCTTAGTTCCTCAAATCTGTTCAAGTCTTGATGTTTGTTCAACATTTTGCCTGGCTCCAGTCATATGTCTCCAGCTATCTGTAATGGACTCAATGTCCTGCTTATAAAATGCTTTAGTCATGTGGGTTCATTTTTGGTTTAGCTGTATAGGTCAGAATAAGTTAGAAATAACCAAAATGCTCCAAATCAAGTTCTAGCTGTTTTGATACAAACATTTTCCATCAACCTTACTTCTCCCTAATTCATCTGTCTGTTTCTGTGCCCTTTCCCATGGGGTAAAACCTTTTATAGTATCCAGATGCCTTCTACACACAGAAGCAATTTTGTGCAAAAGGCTCCCCAGGGGAAGAAGAGGACAATGCCTTCATGGGAAGCTCCTTTCTGTTAAATCGGATTTGCATACCTAACCAAAGCATTTGCTTCAGTTAACCAAGTGAGGGTGGAGAAAGTCTTGCAAAACTATAGCTACATTGAGAGAGATTATTAAAATTATTCAGTCATTCATTAGAGGAGCTTTGACAAAGATTGCAGAAACAGGTATAAAACAGGAAATATTACCAAAAACATTCTCAAAAATGTTTTATAATGTCCAGAACAACTGGCATGACTAACATCAAAGAAGGGATATGTTTTGACGTTGATTTACTAACCGCTTATCATTGATACTAAATCCTCCTTTGAATACTTATTTACGATTAAGACAGTCAAGTTATATGAGTATGTTCAACCAACAAAGGTTGCAAAACATAGTGAATTTAATATTCCTCTGCCATATGGCCATCCTACACTTCTGCATCACAGTCATGGCTCTGCAAATAGATCAGACTTTTTGGCCAGTCCTTTGGGGGTCACTGCATTCTAAGGTGCTTGACCAGGAAGTAAGATGCTCTTCTCACTAAGTGATATATGTGTGGTCCTTGTGGATCTGCTAAGAATCTCAGAAAAGGAATAAAAGATACATGAAATTGTTTGCATGCTACTAGCTCTAGTGGGTAGATTGGTGGCATATTTCTTCTTGGCAAAAGACAGAAGGTATCCAAAAGTTCACCATTTTTCTCCTGGTTGGGGAATCGTGTCTTTTAGACCATTTTGTTCAAAAGAAAGGTAAAAATAGCATGAAAAGAAAACCCCTAAATTGCCTTACTCAAGCCTTCTACTCTAAGTGACTTGTATAAAATGTCTTGTTCAGTAGTTACCCAACTCCCATCTACCCCTAAGAGGTTCTAGTAAAGTACAGACTAGCTGGATTTAATAAAGCACAAATAGATAGCAGATGCATTCTTACATCTCAATCTAATCAGTAGCCTTCTTTATCCTCACCCATGGCTGACTACTATGCATAAAGAATAGGAATTCTGACCACTCAAGAATATTAACCATACATTCAGTCTATTGCAGTTTCTCCTCCATTACACATTTTTTTTTTTTCGCTTTTCTATCCTGGGACAGCCACAGACAGGACAACTAGTCAATAAGAAATGAGTGTGAAGGTGACAACTTTCCTCACTAAGAGGATAGGGGCCATGAGAGGAAAAGGGTACTTCTTGTGTGGCTGGTAATGGAGTTAAAATTTGATGCTACAGTCTTCTGGGAGCAGCAGCTGTATGTGCTTGAACTTTTACTTTGGAGGCATCCTCTAATTCCAGGGGTTCTGTGGCCAGTACCATCCACTGCAGTTCACTTAACTTGGGCTGAGTCTGTTTCTTCCCTCCATCACTTCAGCTGGACCTATTCTTTGACCCTCACATGGTTTCCAGTGGTGAAACCAGGGAAGAGTCTCTTTGTAGATGACCAAGGAGCACCTTTTTCTATGTAGTTCACATTTGGCTCCATCACCATCACAGCTAACATGTCCAACCCTCCAGCATCTTCAACCTTCGCCACTGTCTTTGCACTGCCCCATAAGGCCTGAATAAGGCTGATGGGTCATGTATGGCAGGGCTACCCCAACAGTCTAGTCATAGGTCTTGCATTGTTGGACACACTTCTTGATTTAGAACTATGGCTTTCAGTCATGGGTAGGTGTGCCCCAGTTGGCAAGGTAAGGAGACATTTCCAGTTGTTACAGTGAGTTTGAAGGGTGTTAATGCATTTAGTTCATGGAGACCAGGGTTGCTGTTCAATATCCTACAATGCACAGGACACTTGCCCATAGCAATGATCTGATTCCAAATGTCAACGGTGCTGACATCAGTAAACCCTGCTCTAAGTCAATGCTTTTTTTGTATGCATATTTAAAATGCCTCCTCCAGCTAAACCATTAGCTTTTAATGGGGTATACATTTTTCTTTCCAAGGGATGTTTGGTTATGCCTGGAGACACTTTCAGTTTTTGCAGCCAGAGTTTGGTGATGTTTCTGGTATCTAATTGATACTAATCCTAGATGCTGCTCAACATACTACTATGCAGAGTATGGCTCACCAGAACAAAGAATTATCCCATTCATAATGCCTCTAGAATTAAGATTGAGAAACCTTGGTTTAGAATACAGGGAGAGCTAGTGGTATCCTCTAAGATGCTGTCTGGAAGCAGCTTTGAGGACAAGCAGAGACCAGAGACTTTGAAGCCATATTCACAGGGTTTGATATAGTTTGGATATTGGTCTTCTCCAAATCTGGTGTTGAAATTTGATCCCCGCTCTTAGAGGTGAGACTTGGTGGGAGGCGTTTCTGTCTTGGGCCAGATCTCTCATGAATGACTTGATGCAGTCCTCCAGATGATGCATGAGTTCTTGCTCTGTTATTTCCTGGGAGATCTGGTTGTTATAAAGAACCTGGCACCTTCCTCTCCTCTCTCTCTTGTTTCCTCTCTCGCCATGTGATCTGTGCACACAGCAGCTCCCCTTCCCCTTCCACCATGAATGGAAGTTCCCTTAGTCCCTCATCAGAAGCAGATGCTAGTACCATGCTTTTTGTACACCCTACAGAACTGTGAGCCAAATAAACCTCTTTTCTTTCTTTTTATTCTTCTAATTAGAGACAGGATCTTGCCCTGTTAGAAAGGAGTACAGTGGTGCAATCATTGCTCACTGGAGCATCAAACTCCTAGGCTCAAGCCATCCTCTGACTTCAACTTCATGAGTAGCTAGAACTACATGTTGCATGCCTCCATGTCCAGTTAATGTTTATTAAAAATAGTTGTAGGGACAGAGTCTTGCTGTGTTGCCTAAGTTGTTCTCAAACTCCTGACCTCAAAGGATCATCTTGCTTCATCCTACTAAAGTGCTAAGATTACAGATGTGAGCTGCCATGCCTGGACTCTCTTCTCTTTATAAATTACTCAGCCACAGGCATTCTTTTATAGCAATGCAAATGGAGTAAGACATTGTACAAGTCCCACATTAGGCACTAATAGATCTGTCTGTGATTCTGGACAAGTTATATAACCACTCTTTGTGTCTAAACCTGTTGTTTGTTTCTTTCTTTATTCCTTATCAGGTCCAGCTCCAATGATGATAAAAATATAGATGTAAATGGAGCTAAGAGGGGTGCCTGACCAAGAGTAAACAGTCCAGAAGTGTTATTCTGTCAATATGACTTGGATTTTTGCTTCGAAACTTCAGCTGAAACTGACATGACAGGAAAAGGCCCAAATTAGAATTCTTCTTATGCAAAATTCCTTCTGTGAGGAGGTAGCCCATCTGTTGTCAAATAATCCGAGTTGTAGAAATTTATTAAATTTCTCCTTTCTTGCCCCTTGCCTCCTTCATTAAATGAAATCAGATGGTGACAGTATAAGGAAGTTAAAGTGAAGGTAAAATAAAACAGACAGGAAGAAGTCTGTCTTCAGATTGGACATGCAATTATTCCTGTCTTTGCTGCTGATTTCAATTATAACTCATTGGAATTATCAGTCCACAATAGATGTTCCCTGCCTATGTGGTGTTTTTAATCAAATGTTGACATCATTCTCACATGTTCACTGTTATTAGCACTGATGGATGTAATCTTCATGTTTTCCTCTGAACACTGCATGCCAAGAAAGGGGCCCTCTATCCTCATAGATTTTCTAGGCAAGAGAATATCAGGCCCTCACCTGTCATATTTCCATCTCATTCAGCACAAAACACCCTGGCTCATGGAAACTGCAAGCATCGTTGTCAGCTGCACCTGCAGGCACCATGGGATTGCAAGTCAGCATACCCTTTCAGAAATGAGGATGAAATTAGAGGTAGAGAGAAAATTCTCCACTGTCCTCTCACTTGTCTCTGTTATGGTTTCTGCTGTGTTTTCATTGATTATGCTATAGGGGGAAAGGAGGGAAAGAATCCCCTAAGAAGAACAGTGTCTCACTGGACATTGTTTCTTTGCAAAAAAAAGAAAGAAAGAAAGAAAGAAAGAAAGAAAGAAAGAAAGAAAGAAAGAAAGAAAGAAAGAAAGAAAGAAAGGGAAAAGAAATATTTTTGGTATTTTTCACTTTTTCCACCCTAGAATCTAGATACCACCTTTAAACAGATTTGAATCCCACAGGGAGAATGTGGTCACATATTTCACTACAAATGCTAGACCATGTCTTCTGGCATCAGAAATGCTGTATTGTGCATGTGTTCTTGCTGCAAGACATCTTCAACTTGGTTTTTCAGGGATAGGTAAAGCATTAGGCAATCTGAATAAAATTGCATTTCTTGCAACTGAAAATTTTTGCATGTACACACATACATGTATTGGTATTACTGTACAGCTTGCATGGTGCAAAGCTGAAGACTCAGGGATTAAAGGAGGCTGAAATTTAGCCCTGGACACACTGTGCAGCCTGGGTACCTGTAGGGCTGCAATTCCTGGCTAGAGGTGTGTCTATTTCTCATGCATCCAGTAGAAGGTACCCTTTTGAAGGTCTCTCAACCCTCTCCTCATTCCCCTCCACCTATCATATTTAGCATACTGTGTGTTTGTCCTTAGTCTGTTTAATCCACCTTGATCACTTTGCAGCCTTTCTTTATTCCCAGTGTGTAAATCCGTATTTTGAATGCATTGAGCTAGGTTTCAGACATATGCCTTTCCAAATAGACTATCATGAAGGATGCCATTCTGGCGCAGCTATGCATTCTCTTCTGTGTAAGAATGCTCATTGTGTAGTCTCTCCTTTTAAAGTCTGTTTAGTGTAATGTTCACTGACTTTTCCATGCACCTCTTATGTAATCTTTTGCCAGTTCTACCATTTCCAATAACCAATGAAGATACTTGCTTCATGTTAAATTCTAAGTAATCTACTTTCTATTGAACTAAATCATTTCTCCACAAAATGTCTTTGAATAATTAAAGATCTTATAATGTGGTTTCCATAGACTGAACTGAATATTTCATGTGGCTAGATAAGTAGGTAAAGTACAGTATAGTAGCAACTGGTGTACACACTTAGAATGTCCTAATAAATTATTGCAGATACTGATATGCAATGAGAAAGAATAACTGTAGTGTTAAGCCCCAGATGGTATTATAGACCTGAGGATGGGTGAAGATGGGCCTGGGATTAATGGATTGATAGCTCAGTTCGTATTGGAGTTTCATGTCTGAGATTCAGTGAATTCGAGGCTATTCTTCACCTGCTGCAATTCTAGGGAAGTGTGTCCCCTGAGGAGTCGCTGAAGTGGCTGGGAGTTTGGATGGGGTTCTTTCAATACCCACCTTTTAAAAAAAATAGTGTGGCTCTGTCATGCAGGCTGAAGTGCAGTGGTATAATCATGGCTCACTGCAGCCCCAAACTCCTGGGCTCAAACGATCCTCCTGTCTCAGCCTCCCAAGTAGCTAGGACTACAGCTGGGCACCACCATAACTAGGTAATTGTTTTAAAAACTTTGCAGAGACAGTCTTGCTGTGTTGGTTAGGGTGGTCTCAAACTCCTGGCCTGAAGCAGACCACCAATGTTAGCCTTCCAGGGTGCTGGGAGTAAGACATGAGCCACCGTGCTGAACTGCAATACCTTTTTAATTAGTGGGAATTAGAAAACAGAAATTCTGCAGCATGTTTTTCTTGTTAACATGAATCAGTCTTGGGTGAAGTGTCCATAGTTTTTAATGATATTTTCAAAATGAACAATTTAGAGAAAGGCATCAGAAACCACAAATAATAAGGCCATGTGAAGGAATACAATAGATGCATGTGGTTAATTGGTCAGCATTTATGCTGCACTTAGTTTCCCGTTGATTTTTGTTAATGAGTTTGAAGTATAACACACAGAAACCAAAGTTCTGTGTTTTGTATTATGTTATATTATCAATGCTTAGTGCAATTTGAAAGCCTAAAGCAAGTATTTCTGTAACAAACACACATTTCAAGAAATATAATGTTCCTATCTTCAAAACAATTCATGCTCTTTTCCCATTTTGTCTCCTTATCCTCCTCAGTGATAAGCATTTTTCTCTTATGCTTTTCTTTATATTTTCCATGCTTTTCTTTACATTTTCCCAAAAAGAAAGGCATCCTTGCATCGCATAAATTTTGCTTGTTTGGAGATACTAAATGAATGCAACTTCATATTACTTTCCGATGTGTTCTTTTCAGGCATAATTCTGTTTTATAAAATTCTTATATGCTGCTATGTATACATTCATTCCACTACTTTTAATTGTTGTATAGTGTTCTAAAATCTGAATATATCACACTCCATATTTCCATTTTATTCCTAATTGATACAGATACTTTTTCCAGTTTGAGGTTATTACGGACTTGTGTTATGAACATTCTTTTTCACGCATCCTCATTTCTCACAAGCATTGATTTTCTGAGATATATACCACTATGTAATTGCTGGTTCAAATCTTCAACTATATACTCTTTTCCAGTACACAAATGCCTGTTTTCACCAGCAGTATGCATCCTTCAACATGTAGCAGTATAAGAATTCTGTTTTCTTCTTCTGATCTAATGGGTGTATGTGGAAACTCACTGTGTGTTTATTGTGTTTTCCCTGAGATTGAGATGTTTCCATTTATTTATTGGCCATTTGTTTTTCCTGATTAGTGGAAGCATCTGTTTGTTTTTGATTAGTTTTTCTGTTAGATTGTGTGTCTTCTTATTGTTTTATTTTGATTAGAGTACTTCATTGATTATGTATGTCACAAATTTCTTCTTACGTTTTTTGTTTTTAATTTCTTATCTTTTTTTTTTTTTTTTTTTTTTGAGATGGAGTGTTGCTCTGTCACCCAGGCTGAAGTGCAGTGGCATGATCTTGGCTCACTGCAACCTCTGCTTCCCAGGTTCAGGCAATTCTTCTGCCTTAGCATCCTGAGTAGCTGAAATTACAGGTTTGTGCCACCATGCCTGGCTAATTTTTGAATTTTTAGTAAAAACGGGGTTTCACCATTTTGGTCAGACTGGTCTTGAACTCCTGACCTTGTGATCCACCTGCCTCGGCCTCTCAAAGTGCTGGGATTACAGGTGTAAGCCACCTAATGATTTCTTTAAAGTTCTTACTATTAGTTTACACACTTTATCATATTTTTTTTCAGATTAGCACTTTGGGATTTTTATTAATGGTATCTTTTCCTACTCAGAGATATGAAGATTTCCTTTTACTTTATCTGCAAAAAGGCTTATGATTTTATCTTTGATATTGAAAATACACATTGAATTTATTTATTGCATTCTGTAAGAGGTCTAGTTTATTTTCCCTTAAAATGTCACAAACCATTTATTTTAAACAATTTAACCCATATCACTAAAGTTCAACTGGTCTCTGTCTACCACTGTGCCAGTAATCACATTTTTTATCATCATGATTTTATAATAATACAAAACATCTAGTATAGCAAATATTCTTTCCTTGTTCTTTTGCTAGAGAGTCTTGGCTATCTTTGGTGTGTTGACTTTTGTATGAATTTTGGAATACCCACCTTGAAAAATAAATAAGCATCTGATTTTCAATTAATAATGAATTGAATTAATTAATTACTTAATCTCAAGGCTAGTTTGGGCTGATTGGACATCTTTAAACATTGAACAGACATATTCATGGAATTGTACATCCTTATACACATTTAAGTATTTTAGATTTTTTTCTCTTTCATATTCTGTACTATTCTGAATAGCAGTCTTTTATACATTTTGGGTAATTGATTTGTAAGAAAAGATGTTTTCAAAAGTATGGTAATGTTTGTTTTAAAATGTTCATTCTCTGTTATTGCTAAAATGGAAAATGCCATAACTTACTTGTTGAACATTAATTTTGCAACTTGTGAAACTCTTGTATTCTTTGGGATTTCCTAGAACACACTCCTATCAACTGTGAGTAAAAACAATTTTGCTATTCCTTTTTAATTTTTGGATGTGTTTATTTTTCTCTCCTTAACAGCTCATTCGTGTAACCCTTCAAACACAATGCCAAATAGAACAAAGACTTGAGCATCTCTTTATGACTTTTGACTTTAAAGACAAGGTTTCCAACACTCTAACCCATTAAAATGAGGTCTTCAATTCTACTGACTTTTAGTTGTGAATTTTTATTAGATTAGGAAAATTCCCTTTTATTTTTTGTTTGCTAAAATATTTTTGAAGCTGTGAATGAATGGATGTTGCATTTTGTTATTCTTTACTGAATGTAGTGTGGTTTTTTTGTTTCTTTTTTCTTTTCTTTTCTATTTTATTTTATTTTATTTTTTTTGAGACAGAGTCTTGCTCTGTCACCCAGGCTGGAGTGCAATGGCGTGATCTCAGCTCACTGCAACCTCTGCCTCCTGGGTTCAAGCAATTCTCCTGTCTCAGCCTCCCCAGTAGCTGGGACTACAGGTGTGCACCACCACGCTCGACTAATTTTTTGTATTTCCATAGAGATGAGGTTTTACTGTGTTGCCCAGGCTGGTCTCAAACTCCTGAGCTCAGGCAATCCACCCACCTCGGCCTCCCAAAGTGCTTGGATTACAGGCATGAGACACCGCACCTGGCCAATTTTTTTTTCTCTTCAATGTCACTGTAATGATTTTATTATATATATATTACATTTTTGTGACATAATTATAATATATAAAATATATTTTATATATAAAAGATGACTTTATATAAGATATATAAAAGATGATTTTATATATATAAAAGATATGACTTTCTTTTATATGTGTTTATATATATACATAAAAGATATTTATAGATTTTAATATTAATTCCACTTTGTGTGTTGGGATGAACCTAATTTGAGAATTATATATTCATATGCTTTTCACGCATTGCTGAAAATAGTCCCTGGGTGATGTTGTTGGCAACTTTCTTAATCCTATTCTTTATTGAATTTTGGATAGAAGTTACACTATCATACAATAAAATTGAAATATATGTCTTTTTTTTAATACTTAAAGAGATTAAGATTGGGGATATATCTTCATTAATATCTTCCTGAACTAAGAAATACCACCGTCTCTGCATAGTTTTCCTTGTGGCTTGAGTTTTGGCAGCAAATTTGATGTCTTCCTTTCTTTTGTTTCTTTGTTTTGAGACAGGGTCTCATTCTGTCATCCACACTGGAATGCAGTAGTACAATCATAGCTTACTGCAGCCTCAACTTCCTGGGCTCAAGCAACTAATTTGGTATCATAAGTGATGGGGGGACTGGGTGTGGTGTCTCATACCTGTAATCCTAGCACTTGGGAGGCTGAGACAGGTAGATCACCTGAGGTCGGGAGTTCAAGATCAGCCTAGCCAACATGGTGAAACTCCGTTTCTACTACAAATACAAAAATTAACCAGGCTCTGTGGTGTGTGCCTGTAATCAGCTCCTGAGTAGGAGGTTTAGGCAGGAGAATCACTTGAACTCAGGAGGCAGAGGTTGCTGTGAGCCAAGATCACGCTGCTGCACTCCAGCCTGGGTGACAGAGCAAGAATCCATCTCAAATAAATAAATAAACAAACAAACAAACAAATAAATGATAGAAGGCTTATTCAGATGTGTACTTTTGAATCACTTTTGTTCTCCTATACTTTTTCAAAGAAGTCTTTTTACTTCTTTTAAATTTTCAAATTTTTGAAAATGCCAATGAACTAATTTTTGGTTTTCCTCTTCATTCTATTTTATGTTGTTTTTCCATTAATCACTACTGCTATCTTAATTATTTACTTCTGATAAATCTTGCTGTTGTTTTACTGTCTTCTTGAAATGCTGATTTTATTAACTTTAAGATATGCTTCTTTTCTCATATGTTAATATATACCTGGAAATTTTGCTCAAGTACTGAATTCCACAAATCAGATAAATGATACTTTTGCTTTTGTTCAGATAAACTATTTTGTAATTTCTATCATTAATTTTTTAGTCATGAATTTTTTCACAGATTATTCTTTAGTTTCCAAATAGACTTTTTTTTTCTGGTTGTTTATATTTTTATACTTCATTTATTTCTCACCAGTGTGCTTTGCATACTTGAGAAAAGTATATATTTTGCAATGGTTGGTGCAATATGTTATATGTCTAATATCTCAGACTGCTGAAGTATGTTGCTCACATACTCTATGTAGTTTTATAGGTAGTTTACATGTTCTTTCAGTAACTAAAATAGGTATATGAAATTTCCCCTTGATGTTTATGGATGTTTAAAACCTTTCCTATATTTTTTCAAACTTTAGTTTTTTGTGTTTTACGTGCTTATCAATTTTAGTGGATACGGTCTAGAATTGTTATTGAATTGTGGCAAATTGAGGTTGTTCTCATTATAAAATGATCCTCTTTAAGTTTTGTGGTGCTTCATGCCTTAATGTCTGTTTAGTCTGACATTAACATTACCTTATGTTTTAATGTTAATGTTATCTTATGTTTGTTAATAATCGAATTGTGTATTGTTTCTATGTGTTTACTTCAGGCCTTTCTGCTGGCTGAGGCTTTGAGTGTTTTCTATGTAGCATCTATTTGGGTCTCATTATATTTGACTTTTAACTGCAGATTCACTGATATTTACTTTCATTTTTTATATATTTGTGTTCAAGTCCTCTATCCTAAATTGTGCTTTTAATATCTCACTTCTATATCTTGCTTGAATTGCTTTTTAAAAAATCATTCCAGGCCAGGAACAGAGGCTCACACCTGTAATCCCAGTACTTTGGGAGGCCAAGACAGGAAAATCACTTGAGGATCCTCCAGGAGTTCAAGACCAGCCTGAGCAACATAGCAAGATCTCATCTCTTTGAAATATAAAAATAAAAATTCGCCAGGTGTAGTGGTGTGCACTTGTAGTCCTAGGTACTCCAGAGGTTGAGTAAGCAGGAGAGTTTGAGCCCAGGAGATTGAGGTTGTAGTGACCTGTGATAACACCAATGCACTGCAGCCTGGGCAAGAGCCAAGCCTGGAACAAAATCCTGTCTCAAAAAATAAACAAATAAATAAAATTATTCCATTTTCTTTACTCCTACTTCTCCCACTACACTAGCTGTTAAAAGACTGTACTACTTTTAGTAAATAATCCTAGAAATTACAACATGGGTCCTTAACATAATCACTAAATTTAATTAATACATTTCCTCTTCTCTGAAAATAGTTAGTAATCAGTGTGTTTTAACTCCATGTTTATGACCTAACTTACTTGCTGTTAGTACCTTTCGATGTTTTGTGTTTTTTAGGAAACTTTTTCAGATATGATTGCTTATTTTGTTATTTCAATATTCATTTTGATTTTTTGACAATTACACTCCTTCATTTGTGTTTCATTTCTCTTTGTACCTCCTACTTTATCTGTGATTATTCTCTTACAAAATCTATTGGTGATTTAAAATATATTTTCAGAGATAGTGAGCTGTTGGAAGCTCTCAGTTTGCATGGCTAAGTATGTCTTTATCCACTTCTTGAACAATTTTCTCGTTGAATTTTAATTTGCAGTTACTTCTTTCAGCTATTCAAGAAATCATTCTCCTATTCTCTGGATTCCACTGTTCCTATGGAGAATTTAGCTGTCAGTTTAAAAGTTACTTATTTAAAAATAATATATTTGGGTGGCTACGGTGGCTCAAGCCTATAATCCCAGCACTTTGGGAGGCTGAGGCAGGTGGATAACCTGAGTTCAGGAGTTCGACACCAGCCTGGCCAACATGATGAAACCCCATCTCTACTAAAAATACAAAAATTAGCCAGGTGTGATGGTGGGTGCCTGTAATCTCAGCTACTGGGGAGGCTGAGACAGGAGAATTTCTGGAACCCGGGAAGTGTAGTTTCCAGTGAGCCGAGATCACACCATTGCACTCCATCCCAGGTGACAACAGCAAGACTCTGTCTCTCTCTCTCTATATATATATTAAATATATATTAAATTAATTAAATATTATATATTATACATTTAATATATATACTATATACACATATACACACATATATGTGTGTATACATTTTATATATATATATATATATATATATATATATATATATATATATATATATTTGGTAAAGTTAGTTTGTATCCCCTTGATACCTTTAAGATAGTTTTGCTTTCAGTTTCTGCCATTTCAGTGTGATACTGTTTGGGGTTTATTAATCTGATTAGAATTCCTTGATCACCTTGAAATCTGCCATGGGCTTTTCTTCTGTTCTGAAAATAGTCACACCTCTTCAAATATTGCTACTGTTTCTTCTGTTTTCATTGTGTTTGCACATAATTTAGATTTTCTCCCTCTGGCTGCTTTTTTAGTTTTTTTTTGAGTGTGTGTGTGCTTTTTAAAAAATCTTCATTTTCAAGCTTCATTCTGGATTAATTTTCCCATAACCTACTTCACTAATTCTCTTGTTTACTCTATCTAATCCATGGCTAAACCAATGTGTCCAATCCTTAAATTTGATATGTATTTTCATTACATTTCAAGGTTGAATTTTTGTTTCTTCTCAGTTTCCACATTTTTAAAGTTCTCAATTTTATATTTTCTGGAATGCTTTCTCCCTGGTTATTTTAAAGTCTGCATCTGTTTTTCTTCCTTTTTTACCCCCCTATCACTGTTATGTTTCTTCCTCTTTTTTTGTTTTTTGGTCTCACTGACAAATATCTTCATGGACTAAGTATTAGAATTATGCATATATTCAGCATTCTCATTTTGTTTTTCTTATTTCTAGCTCTCTATTTTATATTCTTTGTATATTACATCTCATGTTGTTGCCCAGGCTGGAGAGCAGTGGCACAATCATAGCTTACTGTAGCTTTGATCTTATGGGCTCATGTGAATCTCTTGCCTCAGCCTTCTGGGTAAGTGGGACTACAGGTGCACACCATCATGTCTGGCTAATATTTTATATTTTAATTTTTTTTAGTGACTAGATCTTGCTCTGTTACCCAGACTGGTCTAACTCCTGGCTTCAAGCAATCCTTGTTCCTCAGTCTTGCATAGTTGGGATTACAGGCCTAGGCCACTGCACCCAGTTTCCCAACGTTTTTCTTCTTTGCATGATACTCTCTGGATCATTTCTTCTCATCTCTTCCCAAGGGTATACAATATCCTTTTTAACTTTTCTGCCCTTAGGCAGATGCATTCATTTTCTCATTTTGTTTATTTCTCTGATCTAGAAATTTGATTTGATCTTTATTTTTTCATTCTTATACTTTCTTATTCCTGGCAGATGCTTTCCAACTTGTTGTTTTCAAGGTCTTTGAACACCCTTCAGAAAATTGGTTATCATATATATATCTGGTCACTGCACTATCATAATTCTTTTGGGATTTCTACCAGCTTTTGCTGGTGACTTTTTGTTTCTTTCTTCATGGGTTTGGTAATCTTTGTGAATTGGCTGCTGTATTTGCAAATGGATTAAGGGCGTGTTCCGAACCTGTGGACGCTGGAATTCAAGGTTCTTTCATTCACTGAGCCATGCTGTTCCCTGAATTTCTTAGATGCTATGAAGGTAGACTACAAGTCCTTGCAAGACCGAATTTACTTTTGTTTAATGCTTGCCTTCAGGGGGAAACCTACAAGGTAGGAAAATGTTAGAGGTGAGTATATTAGATTGTATACCTCAGGAGTGACTAGGGTTTGAGAATTGTCCCATTATCTGCTGATGCTGCAAGAACTCTAACTGTTTCTTCAAGATTGGAACAGTGCACTAAGGCAAAGGCTGCACTGTGTGCCGGGCGTCTAGCTAGACCATCATTTGGTCATCAGTGTTTTTTGTTTATTTGGTTGGTTGATTGGTTATTTTGAGGCAGGGTCTCTCTGTCACCATGCTGGAATGTAGTAGCATGATCATGGTTCATTGTTGCCTCAAACTCCCAGGCTGAAGACTTACTCCCACCACAGCCTCCCCAGTAGCTTAGACCACAGCTGTTTGCCACCAGGACAGGCTAATTTTTAAAAACTTTTTGTAGACACAAGGTTTCACCATGTTGCCCAGGCTGTGATCATCAGTTTTGAAGCTATAATCTTAAATATAATTTTAGCACTGAAATGCTTTTAAGAGACTTTTCAAAATCACACATATTACAACCCACTTTCAATTAGAAGGTTGGTCTGAATGATCTTCTCTGTTACTGCTAGATGTAGACTTCTGTTTTCTGCTGATATCCACAGAAATGACTAGGTAGAACATGAATTTATAGAGATAATTCAAATATCTTATTAGCACTCCATTATCTCAAGAGCACTTCTGAGTTCAGAGAATCATGACTTTCTTTTACAGGCATTAAAATAAGTTAAATCAGCAATATTATTTCTAACAACTAACACTTCAAAGAAATGTCAGACAGTTAATCATCACCTGACACCATAGCTCATGCAAATCGTGTTTTATTTAGGATTTATGTTACTGCTAGCATTTTGGATGAAAATATACTGTTTTTTGTTTTGTTTTGTTTTGTTTTTTGTTTTTGAGACAGAGTCTAGCTCTGTCGCCCAGGCTAGAGTGCAGTGGCGAGATCTCAGCTCACTGCCAGCTCCGCCTCCCAAGTTCACGCCATTCTCCTGCCTCAGCCTCCCGAGTAGCTGGGACTATAGGCGCCCGCCACCACGCCCGGCTAATTTTTTGTATTTTTAGTAGAGATGGGGTTTCACCATGTTAGCCAGGTTGGTCTCAATCTCCTGATCTCCTGACCTCGCGATCCGCCCGCCTCGGCCTCCCAAAGTGCTGGGATTACAGGCGTGAGCCGCCGTGCACAGCCAAAAAGATATTAACATTTTTCTCTGAAGCACTGAGTCATACTTTTGTTTTTTCACAAGATTTTTTACACTTTTCAATTAGTATGTGAGTGTTCCTCAGGAAATGCATGTTTGGCTATTTTGCTGTTTTAGAGTGTTTCATCTTTGAAATGCATGATTAAAAGCCATTTTAGAAATTAACACGAGTGTGTTTAAATACAAATTATGAAGCCAGTGTTTTGTTTCAAACTTAGGGATATAATCTTTTTTTTCCATGAAAATGCTCTCATTTATATATACATGAGGTTATGTAAGACTTTTAAAGATTGATGATGGATTTAGTGCCAGCTGTTGATTAGTATGTCTGCAATGGATCTACAATATGGCAATAACACTAGGTACTATGCAGAGTTACTGTGAGAAATAAATAAGACACGATGTATATAATTCACCTAGCAGACTTATTTGTATACTATAATTATTCAATAAATATTGACCCTTGTGGTTATTTATCTATCTATTGATAGATATTTATGTTGATTTATCTACTGATCAGTCCTATAGCAGTAAATTTATCTTTAAAATCTAGACACATTAGGAAAGAACAATGTTAGATTTTATGTCAAGAATAAAATTTCTTGATGTACTAAAATAATATATTTTTTCTATTAATGCAAGTTAGGCTTTTATATTGATTATTTTGAATATTTTACTGTGCTTGGTATGTTTTCAAAATTTAGTAGTTCTTAATGCAAGTCTACTTTTAAAAACTTTTTCATTATCTAGTAAGGTTTACTAGTGATTAATTTTAATTTAGTAGACATGAAAAATACACACCAGTTTTTCACACACAATCATAAATCCTGTACATCATATTGGTGAAGTGGGAACTAAACTGCATCAAATTTCCACTGAATAATAGAAGAGCAATCTATGATGTAATTGAAATGTTAATAAATATTGTAGAAATGGGAAATTTTCAGAATGTTCAGATTTGTCAAGAGAATCTCAAAGCGTGACACTTTTCTGTAATCTGTCATAGATAAATCAGGTCTTTTGTTATGTTGTTTTTCTCTTTTTATTTCCAATTCATCACAAAAATATACTTTGGTTTATGAATATGTGAACTATAGAGTAGTAAATTTGACAAAGTCTACATGTTGAAAACTACATTCGACCACTGAGGGACACTGATGAAGGCTTAAACAAATGGAGAAAAGACTGTATTCACAAACACGACATCCTCCTAAGAAGATACAATATTGTTAATATATTTATTTTGTACAAATTAATCTACAGACTCATTGCAATCCCAAATGAAATAATGGTAGACTTTTAGAAAATACATAAATTAACAAGATGAATTTAAAATTTAAATCAAAATACAAAGGATGTGCAGTAGCCAAACATCTTTGTAGGAGTAGAACATATTGGGAGGACTCCTGCTACTTGACCTCAAGACTTAGTGTGGAGCTATACTGATTGAAACAGGGTATTATTCATATAAAGATAGACAAACAGATAACTATCACAGACTGGAGACTCCACATGGAACTACACATATATGGACAATGAATTTTCCAAAGAAATACAAAGGCTTATCTTTTCAAATCCAACTGGAAGCAAGCAGCTTTAGTTATATTATAAAATTTCCACTAACTAGAATATTCTTGGGTAAAAATGAAGTGTCACCTCAATGGAATTTTTAAACTTGCACCCTATGTCTGAACACGATTCTTTTTCAGTCAGGCATGTAGTTACTGAGGACACATTTCTGAGCTGTGCATACATCCCATCCAGTCCCATCCATAGATGTATTGAAAGCATGTGCTTACTGCAAGAGCAATGCACTAGCCTTTTTCCTAGAGTTGGGTCTTCAAAGAAAGGGCCTTTACTCAGAGTATCTGCCCAGGGTACAAGACTGACTTAAAACCAGTGTTAAAAATACACATGGTACTCTGAACCATCTGCTGGAGGACCTCCCTGTGTCTGACACAGTCTATCTATTGAATGTCATGGAAAAGATTGATGGTTGAAGCAAATCATTTTATGCAGTTAGAAAAAGACCATGCTGATCTTTCAGTTTTTGAGCCACATCTACCTAATCCACAGTCAGATTTGTCAGCCTCAGCACTACTGATATTTGGGACTTCATAATTCTTTGCTTTGTTAGGCTTGTCCTGCGCATTGTAAATGTTCACAGTCCAGATACCAGTACATAAATAGATACAGTTTTTACCAATTAAAATAAATAATTAAAAAATCATCTTTACAGGTAAAAATAATAAGCAGCCAGACACAGTGGCTTATGCCTGTAATCCCAACATTTCGGGAAGCCAAGGCTGGAGGATCTTATTAGCCTGGGATTTTGATACCAGCCTGTGTCACATAGTTAGACTTGCCTCTAAAAAAACATAAAAAATTAGCTGCTGGGCATGGTGGTACATGCCTATAGTCCCAGCTACACAGGAGACAGACGTGATAGGATCACTTGAGCTCAGGAGTTCAAGGCTACAGTGAGTTATTGATGATTCCACCACAGTCCACTGTAGGTGACAGAGCAAGACCCTGTCTCCAAAAATAAAAAATAAGTAAGCTAAATACTTTTGAATTGAAAAAAATGTATTCTTTAAGAGATATCTGATAATCACCTACTATGACCATGTTTTCATCCTTCAAGGATTTCAAACTATTATAAAAATCTTCTAAACCCCTATCTCTTTAGTTTAAATTACTTACGTGAATTTAATGCTTCAGTATGTGACACCAATTATTGATTTTAAAAAATAATAGATCTGTTTTAATATTCCTTTACCAATATTCCTCATGTTCGTGAGAAAATATGAGGCAGTGCAGTTGACTGCATTTGTATTTATTTAATATCATGAGCAAGTGGGAAAAATTCAGAAGTGGCACCGAGTTGATCATCTCTGTTATCATCATGAGAAGGATGCACAATGTGAACATTCTGCCATATGGCTTTTCTCTGTAAAGTGCAGGTCAAGGGGCATGAAGAGCTTGTACTATTTTTAAAAACATCTTTCTGAACAGATAATGGAGGCTTAACTGTAGTGTAAACACGCTAATGCACAAATCTTGAAAAATGTAAAATAAACTGTGTTGAGATTAGAGGTGATCTATTCACATTTGAAGGATAGAAGATATGCCTACCAGCCGTAAAAGGGGTGCATTTACTTTTATTTTTGAGAACAGCATGAGAGCAGAAAGACACATTAACAAAAGGGTAAGAGTCTTCAGAGCAGATTACTCCCACTTGAAAAAAATGAGTTAAGTGATTTTACAGCAGGAAAGATATTTGCAGCAAGAAGTTTCATTAGTCACCAAATGAGGTTTCTCTGACATATATTTTCACAGAATGTGAAGCATGAGGAACAATAAAATTTCTATATTTTTCTTGTGTTTATTCATTTGGCTGGAAGATTCCCTTCCCTAGCCTTCTGGAAGTTTCAGTCTTCTAATCTGATTTAGTGACCTTTGTTCACTAGGAAGAACATAGTCCATTTACATTTGCCAAAGAGTATTTACATGTATTTGCAGTTTAAACAGGAAACATTCTAAAAAATAGAGGGTGTGTTTGTTGAAAACATTATGACTATTAAAGTCAGAGAAGTTACCTAAAACAGAAGATGCTCAGAGTTTGAAATTGGATGGTTATTAATAGATGCTTCTTTGTGTTGACTGGAGTTTAACTGCCAGTCCTTTCTTAAGCCAAGAGATTTTCCCAAAAGAAACACTTCAGGCCGGGCGCGGTGGCTCACGCCTGTAATCCCAGCACTTTGGGAGGCCGAGGCGGGTGGATCACGAGGTCAGGAGATCGAGACCATCCTGGCTAACACAGTGAAACCCCGTCTCTACTAAAAATACAAAAAATTAGCCGGGCGTGGTAGCGGGCGCCTGTAGTCCCAGCTACTCGGGAGGCTGAGGCAGGAGAATGGCGTGAACCCGGGAGGCGGAGCTTGCAGTGAGCCGAGATCGCGCCACTGCACTCCAGCCTGGGCGACAGAGTGAGACTCCGTCTCAAAAAAAAAAAAAAAAAAAAAAGAAACACTTCAGTTATAGGCCCAGTAAAGAAACTGGAATCTGCTTTATGAATTGGCAATAAAAAGAAAAGGTGGGGAGGATAGGTGAAGAAAAGAGAGAGGGAGTCTTCAGATAGGAAACCCCCCTTGCTTCCCTTGGAGTCTCATCTTAAGATTTAAATTAAATTGAAGACCATATTAAGGAATAGAAAATATCAGGATTTTTCTTTGTGACACATAATCAACTTTATCTCTCAAACAATTTACATGATGACTTACAGAACGACTGCAAAATGTTGATTCTACAAAAGATGACCAAATTCATTAGGACTACTCATTTGTCTTCAGTTATACTTTCTGCAGTTTCAATTATCTATGGTCATCCATGGTCAGCAGAAAATTCCAGAAATAAACAGTGCATCAGTTTTACATTGCCCTTGGTTCTGAATAGCATGATGAAATCCCCAGCAGTCCTGCTCCCTCCCAATCCATCCTGTCCAGCCAGTGAATCCTCCCTTTGTTTGGCATCTCCATGCTGGTAAGGCTGCCTGATCTTTAGTCATTTAGTAGTCTTCTCAGTGACCAGATCTGTCATGTTACTGCTGTGTTTGTGCTCAAGTAACCCTTATTTCACTTAACAATGGTCCCAAAGTGCAAGAGTAGTGATGCTGGCATATTTCTACAATTATCCTACTGTATTGTTAGCTATTATTATTAATCTCCTACTGTGCCTAATTGATAAATTAAGCCTTTTCATAGGCATATATGTATAAGAAAATGCATAGTACACACAGGGTTCAGTACTATCTGTGTTTTCAGGTATCCACTGTGGGTCTTGGTACATACATAACAGAAGACTACTGCTGTCCACATTTGTAGCAATGATCACCTTTCTTTCATTGTGCAATGGCATATTTCTCATTTGCCTCTGATGACTCATATAAATGGAGTTTTCTGTCCATATTTCTAGTGTCATTCTGTTCAAAATTGCATAGGTCTTCCTTACGATGATTAAGGTTTTCTCTGCAGCCCTTATCTTTTTCCTGAGCCCTCACTAGAATCACCTTCGACGTTCTACTCATGGCTTCATAGGCTCTGTCGATCATACACTTCAAAACTCTTTCAGATTCTACTTATTACCCAGTTCCAGAGCTGCTTCTGAATTTGTAGGTGTCTGTTATCTCAATACCACACTCTCAGGACCAATTTCTGTCTTAGGTCATTCAGGCTGCTATGATGAAATAACATAATCTGGGATGGGGTGGGAGGTGGGTTGTAAAAAACTGACATTTATTTCTCACAGTTCTGGAGGCTAGTAATCCAAGACGAAGGTACTGGAAGTTTCAGTCTCTTGACAGCCCACTTCCTAGTCCACAGACAGCAACTTCTCCCTGTGTCCTCACATGGAAAAAGGGTGAGGGGCTCTTTGAGATCTCTTCTTTAAGGGCACTAAGCTCATTCATGAGCACTCCATACTCAGGATCTAATGACCTCTCAAATACACATCCTCCTAATACCATCTCCTGGGAAAGGGAGTTTAGGATTTTAAGGTTGAATTTGAGGAGAATGCTAACATTCAGTCTATAAAAGAAGACAGTACAGGAAAACTACAGAAATCAATAAACTCGGCTATTGTTTTGATTAAAATAGAGCCAAGTGCATTTTTATTTTACATGTTTTACTTTATATTTGTTATTAGTCTTCTAAAAAACAAATACACATAGTGATAGTTAATTCTTCCATGATGTTTTTGAAAATGTGTTGTTCTGCATTGGCTATAAGTCTCCTCTCTGACTTTGAAGACCTTGGAAAGCTGCCAAATATCCCAGAACTTGTTACCTTGAGTCTTAAAGTGAATAAAATGACCTCAGTACTACCTGTCTTATAAAATGCTCTGCCAATTGATGCATACAGTATGCATATACTTTGAACCAAGTATGTTTTGAGACTGCAGGTTTGGGTGTTATTGGAATACATTTGACTCTATATTTCTTTTTATGGAAACAGATATACACACTTAATGTCAAATAGTCTGGATCTTTTTATGAGCTAATATGATTAGCTAATGTGATTAGTAGAATAAGCAGTCTCTTCCCATCTTAGTTTGTGTATCTGCCTTCTCCTAGAACTCAACACAAAATGAGCTTCATGATTCACATTTATGCTAACATGGAGACAGAACCACCTTGTGCAAAACAGGTAAAAGCAGATATAAGATGCCATAAAGGGAAATGAGACTGAATGTGTTCAATTTCGCTTTGTTTGGCTTATCATGTATCATAGAGATGTGCTCCTACATGCAGTAGAAACAAAAACATCCCTTAACACTCGTTTGAGCAGTTCAAAATCATATTTTTTATGTTGTGCGAGTTTCAGGTGATAAATCCTCTTCAAGATACATCAGGGGTTCACAAAAATGTAAAAAATATGTTCAAAGTTTGAACTGACTCATATTTTTAGCATTCATGGCAAAGAACTGCTTTTCTAGCCTTAATAGGTTTTCAAATGGACTTTGATGTGTTAGTAAATCAGAATTACCTTTTTCTTTTTAAGCTCCTGTGTCTTATGTAAATGGCTGTGCTGACTTTTAAGGAATTGAATATTCCAGAAAATGTCATGGAACCTAAAACAACGTAACATTCTGATTTTTAGATCTTAAAGGGATATGGTGTTAAATATAGCTTTTGATACCCATCCAACCTGTGCAAAGTTTTCTCTGTACATGTGACTTTCAAATTTGAGAATTTAATATGTCAGTGAAGGGAAATCTGTATACCTGCTGAAAACAAAATAGAAATAGAAATTCTGAAGGAATTATTGTAATTTACTTAAATAAGAACTGTAAGTAGTCAAAGACTATTAGTGGAGTGACAATAGATTTCTTTTGAGACCTTCAAAACCTTTTTACTACCAAAACAGCTGTTATATTCTGAAAGGCAGTCTCTCTTTACAAAAAGCATTATCCAGAATTTTAACTTATTTTCACAAAGAACATTCTACAAAATTAGTGTACCTTTGTTTAAAAATAAGATTCTCCCACCTGAGGTCTGAAATTTATTATTAATGTGAATATTTTAAGCATTTTTAGAAGAAAATAATTTTGTAAAAGATGTAAGTTATGAAAAATAGCACAGTGAAGTACAACATTCACAAACTTACTGGAACCTTGTCCTAAAAATGAACTAATTATTGGATCATATGGCAAACTGGTTAAGAAGGATAAGAAATTACTTTATATCATTAAAAACCATATGACTATCCACCTGTGCTTCTAAAACTTTTTCTTGTTACGTTCTGCTATTTTACTTAGAATTCTTGTCCATTACACTATTATTTTAGGTTAAGGAACAATGTGTTTAGACAGCTGCTCATTAAAGTACTAAATAGAAAAGGTAGTAGATTAAGCTTTTCACCCACAATTTATATATTATCTTATAATGTGTGAGAGACAACAGCATAATAAAGATAAATTCTTCATCAGTCTTAGTTACAATAGGGCACTTTTTGCTTTTATGCCTCTCATTTTATTTAAATTCCTTTGTGAAATTATGTAAGTTCTTTGAAATATTGCTTTAAAATATATTTAGTCTTTAACATATTTTAAAAATATGGAAATGTATAACATGTGAAATTTCCCTATCAGCATTTCCTGTATATTTTCTCCAGCTTTGTCTTGAATTACAGACAGATATTGTACAACTATACCACCCAACCACACAAATTTATTCATTTACACATATTTCTTTTTAGTGCTGTTTTGCAAAATTGGGATATTAATTATACTTCTCTGCAACTTGCTTTACTTACTATTTTTTTTTCTATCTTTTTGCAGCTTTGTGATAATCCCAAGCATTAAGACACATTATAATGTCAGTGGAATAAATTAGACAATACAGTGCCAATTAACTAAGGTTTCCAGAGGCAACTCTTTTTGTTATTGATACAATGCAAATACAAGTTTTTCATGCAGGGCTGCCAGGGCCCTGGAGTAGAAATCTAAATCATAACCGAAACAAACATTATCACCACACAGAAAGTAACAAAAAACATTTCATGTTGGTTTGGAGTATTTGAATAATATTTTAATAATTAGGTTTTAAAGCAGAAACTGACAGCTTTGTCTACTTCACCCATCCTGTGGTGTCAGATGCAGGTTATGGATCTGGCTGACAGGGAAATTGAGGTAGGAAAATAAAATAAACAAAATGATATTATGTACCTGTGCTTTGGTTTAAGGATGATAAAATTATTTAACCTTATGTCCACATTCCTGGAGTGGTTCCTTACCCCTACCTAAGAAAATCCACCTCTTACTTCTTCAACTGTTCAGATCTCAATCAACACAGCTTTTTGTCATTAGCATGCCGGAAATGCATTGTTTTCATGAAACGAATTACTGGTTACATCAAAATGAATATTAGCATGAACTCTCATTGGCCCATAATGTTAAAATATTCAAAATATATGAATTGGCTAAAATAATTTACAGAAAATCCCTACAGTGGCATTATCAAGGTATAAAAATCCAGAGGTGTCTTTGCCTTTGACCTGGTGCAATGCCCATGGCTTGAAATCTCTTTAGCCCTACATTCAGATGTTGACACAGGAGAATTTCTCATTACCTGATGCTGACTGAAAAAGATAAAAGAACATCACTTATTTTGTCCTTAGAGGATTGAAAGGCAGAGAAGCTACAAATAGAAGTTGTACCTCAAAATTTTTGAAACAATACATATGAACTGTTTTGCATCTGCTGTGGGGGTCTGATGAATGACAATGTATGTAACACATTTGGCTCTGAGACACACAGGATGAAATAATATAGGTGGAGAGAAGGAATTAATAACCATCACTCATCTCCTTTTTCTGAGGTTACTTTTACCTACCAAAATGAACCTAAAAATTTTACCTGAACAAATTGGCTCAGATAGATTGCAACATTGACTTTATTGTTTGTCCTAGGGCTGCCCCTGGGCTGAACCTAATGAAACTCGGGCGGGTTATATGAAAACTGCAATAGCCTGTATCTCTACACTTTCTGCAACCTGGTTTCTGCACAGAGAAATGCTGCATGTGTTTGCTGTAGGCAAATCTTAAATAAACCATGACCCCGCAAGAAGAAGAGAATGATGTGCAGAGATACTTTAGGGAAGGGATAAGATGGCAATTTTGAATGGGAGCCCACATGGTACAAGTACTCATATTCCATTACCAACTTCAGAAGCTTAATTACTTTGGAAAACCATTTTTCACCTTATTTTAGTAATATGTCAAGCATTTCAGGTGGTCTGCAAATCCGTATAGCCCATGGTCTTAGCCTACCTCGTCAAACATCAGGCAGAAACACTTTCTAAACCCATTAAAAAGAGTCAAGCAGGAAATTGTGAGTATATAGTATTAAGGAGATGAATTTGCTATTCTTAAATTTATAGAAAAAAAATTCTGTATTTTCTTCATCAATCTCCACTTAATGACAGATTTGTTTTTTATAAAAAGATGCATGACAGATAATACTTATTTAAACTTACAGTGGTAAACACGATGAAATATTCTTGTTTTTATCCAGACATCTGTAAGAATTTCAGAATTATTACCCTTGACAAATTCATGTATGCCTGTTTTTGTGGAAATCTTCAACTTTTGTTCTCACTGCTCCCTGTCTTCCCCCACCAACAAACCCTGAATACGTGGGAATTTCTCACAAGCTATTATTTAACTGCATTCCACATGTCCATCAGATGTCCTACACAAGATGGGTTAAATCAAAGCTTTTTCTTTGTGGGAGAAGATAACAACTGGTTTATATTAAATTCATAAAAATTTTTCTCAATACTACAGGGTGATAAAGACAAGAAAAGGCCACTTTAAAAGGGAGCCATTTGAAAAAATAAAATAAGGCAGAAATGTTTCACTTTCCTAGCCAGTATGGAAATAATTTTGCAAAAACTAAACTGTAATGATGGAATTAAATTTATTTTATATTGAGCAGAAGTTACATTATGCATGAAGCAACATAAAAATTTTTGGACCACAAAGAGTGATTCTGGACAACATAGTCACTACTGCTCTTGGTGTGGTTTTTAGGGGGTTGCATAATTGGTGAGTTCCTTACCATCACCTCACCTGGGAAGAGAAAGGGGTCAGGGAACTCCATCCCCTATCCAAGGGAAGCCCTGAGGAGTGTGCTGTGAGGAACACTGCACTCCAGCCCAGATACTAAGCTTTTCCTATGGTCTTTGCAAGCCCCATACCTTAGGAGATTCCCTAAGTTCCCACCAGGGCCCTAGGTTTCAAGCACAAAACTGGGCAGCCATTTGGGCAAACACCAAGCTAGCAGCAGGATTTTTTTTTTCATACCCAGGTGGCGCCTAGGACCCCATTGAGACAGAACAATTTACTCTCCTGGAAAGAGGGCTGAAGCCAAGGAGCCAAGTAGTGTAGCTCAGCAGATCACACCCACACAGAGCCCAGCAAGCTAAGATCCACTGACTTGAAATTCTCACTACCAGCACAGAAGCCTGAAGCCAACCTGGGATGCTGTGGCTTGGTGTGGGGAGGGGCGCCTGCCATTACTGAGGCTTGAGTAGGCGGTTTTCCCCTCAGTGTAAACAAAGCCTCTGGACAGTTAGAACTCATCGGAGTCCACCCACAGCTGGGCAAAACGACTGTAGCCAGACTGCCTCTCTAGATTCCTCCTCTCTGGGCAGGGCACCTGTGAAAAGAAGGCAGCAACCCCAGTCAGGGGACTATAGATAAAACTGCCATCTCCTTGGGATAGAGCACCTGGGGAAAGGGACAGCAGTGGGCACAGCTTTAGCAGACTTGAACATTCCTGCCTGCTGGCTCTGAAGAGAGCAGTGGATCTGCCAGCACAGCGCTCAAGCTCTGCTAAGCAACAGACTACCTCCTCAAGTGGGTCCCTGACCCCTAAGCCTCTTGACTGGGAGACACCTCCAAGTACAGTTTGACAAACACCTCACACAGGAGAGATCTAACTGGCATCTGGTGGTTGCCCCTCTGGGACAAAGCTCCCAGAGCAAGGAAGAGGCAACAATGTTTGCTGTGCTGCAGCCTCCACCAGTGATACCCATGCAAACAGGGACTGGAGTGGACCTCCAGCACGCCCCAGCAGACCTGCAACAGAGGGACATGACTGGTAGAAGAAAACCTAACAAACAGAAAGGAATACCATCACCACCAACAAAAAGGACACCCACACAAAAACCTCATCCAAAAGTCACCAACATCAAAAACCAAAGGTAGATAAATTCCTGAATTTGAGGAAAAACCGGTGCAAAAAGCCTGAAAATTCCAAAACCAGAATGCCTCTTCTTCTCCAAAGTATCACAACTTCTCACCAGCAAGAGAACAAAACTAGATGGAGAATGAGTTTGATGAACTGACAGAAGTAGGCTTCAGAAGCTAGGTAATAATAAACTCTTCTGAGCTACAGGAGCATGTTCTAATCCAATGCAAAGAAGCTGAGGACATTGAAAAAAGGTTAGAGGAATTGCTAACTAGAATAACCAGTATAGAGAAGACCATAAAAGACCTGATGGAGCTGAAAAACACAGCATGAGAACTTCGTGAAGCATACACAAGTGTCAATAGCCAAATTGATCATGCAAAGGAAAGGATATCAGAGATTGAAGATCAACTTAATGAAATAAAGCATAAAGACAAGATTAGAGGAAAAAAGAAGGAAAATGAATGAGCAAATCCCCCAAGAAACATAAGACCATGTGATAAGGCCAAACCTACATTTGCTTGGTGTACCTGAAAGTGACAGCAAGAATGGAACCAAGTGGGAAAACACTCTTCAGGATATTACCTAGGAGAACTTCAGCAACCTAGCAAGACAGGCCAACATTCAAATTCAGGAAATATAGAGATCAAAGATACTCCTTGAAAAAAGGAACTCCAAGACATATAGTCATCAGATTCGCCAAGGTTGAAATGAAGGAAGTAATGTTAAGGGCAGCCAGAGAGAAAGTCTGGGTTACTCGAAAAGGGAAGCCCATCAGACAAACAGTGGATCTCTATGCAGAAACCCTACAAGCCAGAAGTGGCTTGTAGGGTTTATTCAACATTCTGAAAGAAAAGAATTTTCAACCCAGAATTTCTTATCCAACCAAAGTAATCTACATAAGTGAATGAGAAATAAAATTCCTTACAGACAAGCAAATGCTGAGCGATTTTGTCACCACCAGGTCTGCCTTACAAGAGCACCTGAAGGAAGCACTAAATAAGGAGAGGAAAAACCAGTACCAGCCACTGCAGAAACATACCAAAATATAAAGTCCTTAGACACTGTGAAGAAACAGCATGAACTGGCAAAATAAGCAGCTAGCATCATAAGGACAGGATCAGATTCACAGATAACTATATTAACCTTAAATGTAAACAGGCTAAATGCCCCAACTAAGATACACAGACTGGCAAATTGGATAAAAAATCAAGACCTATCTGGTGTGCTATATTCAGGAGAACCATCTCATGAGCAAAGATAACATATAGGCTCACAATAAAGGGATGGAGGAAACCAATGAGAATGCTGACACAAGGTACCAGAATCTCTGATCTCTGGGACACAACTAAAGCATTGTATAGAGGGAAATTTATACCACTAAATACATGCAGTAGAAAGTGGGAAAGGTCTAAAGTCAACACCCTAACATCACAATTAAAAGAACTAGAGAAACAAGAGCAAGCAAATTCAAAAGCTAGCAGAAGACAAGAAATAGCTAAGATCAGAGCAGAACTAAAGGAGATAGAGACATGAAAAACCCTTCAAAATATCAATGAATCCAGAAGCTGGTATTTGACAAGATTATCAAAATAGATAGACTGCTAGCTAGACTAATGAAGAAGAAAATAGAGGAGAATTAAATAGACACAGTAAAAGTAATAAAAGGGACATCACCACTGGTCCCAAAGAAATACCAACTACCATCAGAGAATACTATAAACAGTTCTACACAAATAAACTAAAACATCTACAAGAAATTGATAAATTCCTGGACACACACATCCTCCTGAGACTAAACCAGGAAGAAGTTGAATCCCTGAATAGACCAATAAAAAGTTCTGAAGTTGAGGCAGTAATTACTAGCCTACCAACCAAAAACGGCACAGAATCAGGCAGATTCAGAGTCGAACTCTACCAGAGGTACAAAGGGTAGCTGGTACCACTACTTCTAAAACTATTCCAAACAATAGAAAAAGAGGGATTCATCCCTAACTCATTATATGAGGCCAGCATCATCCTGATATTAAATCCTGACAGAGACACAACAAAAAAATAAAAATAGAATTTCAGGCCAATATCCCTGATGAACATCGATGCAAAAATCATTAATTAAAATACTGGCAAACCGAATCCAGAAGCCCATTACAAAGCTTATCCATGATGATCAAGTCTGGTTCATCCCTGAGATGCAAGGCTGATTTAACAAGAGCAAATCAATAACATAATCCATTGCATAAACAGAACCAAAGACAAAAACCACATGATATCTCTATAGATGCAGAAAAGGCCTTCGGTAAAAATTCAACATCCTTTTATGCTAAAAATTCTCAAAAAATTAGGTATTGATGGAATATATCCCAAAATATTAATAGATATTTATGACAAACCCACACCCAATATCATACTGAATGGGCAAAAGATGGAAGCATTTCATTTGATAACTGGCACAAGACAAAGATGCCCTCTCTCCAAACTCCTATTCAACATAATATTGGAAGTTCTGGCCATGGCAATCAAGCAACAGAAAGAAATAAAGGATATTCAAATAGGAAGAGAGGAAGTCAAATTATCTGTTTGCAGATGACATGATTGTATATTTAGAAAAACCCATCATCTGAGCCCCAAATCTCCTTAAGCCAATAAGTAACTTCAGCAAAGTCTCAGGATACAAAATCAATGTGCAAAAAATCACAAACATTCCTGCACACCAATTGTAGACAAACACAGAGCCAAATCATGAGTGAACTCTCATTCACAATTGCTGCAAAGGGAATAAAATACCTGGGAATAAAACTTACAAGGGATGTGAAGGACCTCTTCAAGGAGAACTGCAAACCACTGCTCAAGGGAACAAGAGAGGACACAAACAAATGGAAAAACATCCCATGCTCATGGATAGGAAGAATCAATATTGTGGAATTGGCCATACTGCACAAAGTAATTCCTAGATTCAGTCCTCTCCCCGTCAAGCTACCACTGACTTTCTTCACAGAATTAGAAAAAAAAAAAACTACCTTAAATTTCATAAGGAAACAAAAATGAGCCCGTATATACAATCCTAAGCAGGAAAAAAAAAAAAAAAAGCTGCAGGCATCACCTTACCTGACTTCAAACTATAGTACAAGGCCATAGTAACCAAAACAGCATGGTTCTCATACCAAAACAGATGTATCAATTAGTGGAACAGAACAGAGGCCTCAGAAATAATGCCACACATCTACAACCATCTGATCTTTGACAAACCTGACAAAAACAAGCAATGGGGAAAGGATTTCCTAATTAATAAATGGTGTTGGGAAAACTGGCAAGCCATATGCGGAAAACAGAAACTGGACCCCTCTTTACACCTTTTACAAAAATTAACTCAAGATGGAATAAAGACTTAAACATGAGACTTAAAACCTCTTTTAAGGACCCACAGCATTTCTGAGCATCAACACATGCATCATCAACCCAAAACCATGGAGGCAGAAGGAGGGAAAGCATTTGAAAAACTAGAAGAAAATCTAGGCAGTACCATTTAGGACATAGACATGGGCAAAGAAAACACTTCATGACTAAAACACCAAAAGCAATGGCAACAGAAGCCAAAATTGACAACTGGGATCTGATTAAACTAAAAACCTTCTGCACAGCAAAAGGAACTATTACCAGAGTGAACAGGCAACCTACAGAATGGGAGAAAAAATTTGCAATCTATCCATTTCACCAAGGGCTAATATCCAGAATCTAAAAGGAACTTAAACAAATGTACACACACACAAAATCAAACAACCCATCAAAAATTGGGAGAAGGACATGAACAGACACTTCTCAAAAGAAGACATAAGTGCAGCCAACAAGCATATGAAAAACAGCTCATCATCACTTGTCATTAGAGAAATGCAAACCAAAACCACAATGAGATACCATCTCATGCCAGTTAGAATGGCAATCATTAAAAAGTCAGGAAACAACAAGTTCTGGAGAGGATGTGGAGAAATAGGAATGCTTTTACACTGTTGGTGGGAGTGTAAATTAGTTCATCCATTGTGGAAGACAATGTGGTGATTCCTCAGGGATCTGGAACAAAAAATACCATTTGACCCAGCAATCCCATTACTGGGTATATACCTAAAGGATTATAAATCATTCTACCTTAAAGAACATGCACATGTATGTTTACTGTGGCCCTGTTCACAATAGCAAACACTTGAACCAACCCACATGTCCATCAATGATAGACTACTTAAAGAAATGTGGCACATATACACCATGGACTACTATGCAGCCATAAAAAAGATGAGTTCATGTCTTTTGCAGGGACATGGATGAAGCTGGAAACTATATTCTCAGCAAACTAACACAGGAGCAGAAACCAAACACTCATGTTCTCAGTCATAAGTGGGAGTTGAACAAGGAGAACACATGGACACAGGAAGGGTAACATCACACATCCAGGCTTGTCAGGGCTTAGAGGTTAGGGGAGGAATAGCGTCAGGAGAAATACCTAATGTAGATGATAGCTTGATGGGTGCAAGAAACCACCAGGGCACGGTATATATACCTCTGTAACAAGCCTGCATATTCTGCACATGTATCCCAGAACTTAAAGTATAAGAAAAAAATATGTAAACAAATTATAATAGGAAAATGTCATATTCATATTATGAATATGTACTTCAAATTAGCTGTTGAATAAAATTAATGAAGTCACTTAAAAAATAAAATGCAGGTTATTCTGGAGGGTATTAAATATTTATCAGTAACTATCATTTGTTAAAAACCAGGTATCCCCAATATGTTACTGGATGTGTGAGAAAGAGTTTCTGGAGATGTATTTTGGGGAGTCCACTACAACTGATGAATTTCATCTCTTCTTTGTCTCTCTGTCTCTGACTCTGACACTCTCTGCCTCTCACTGATTGCTTCTCTCTGTCTTTACATACACACACACACACATACACACACACACCATACACAGAATATTTCAGAAATTCTCAACACACACCACCAGTAATGCCAACAATTAGATTATAAAACTGGCAGTAATTTTCTTTCAATGCGGCTTTCTATTTCATTGTGTCACAAATACCAAAGTAACAGGTGGACAATCAGGATACATTTTGTCATGTTTACATTATGTAATAACTAATCTAAAACAAATGCCCAGTGGAGAGTTTCTTAGCTTTCTGTCAGTTTTTCAAATGTTTTCCCTCCTCCTGCCTCCCTGGTCTCGGGTTGGCGATGCATGTGCTGGTGCTCAGAGATGCTATGGGTCCTTACAAGAGGTTTTGAGCTGGGGCATAGATGATTATTTCCAAAGCAGTCTGCCAAACCCTCAGTTCCTGTAATTCTACACATTTTCAGTCAATGGAAACACAATGAGAAAGATAGTTTGGGTGGTTCTTGGATTGCAAACTTAGGCAGCCACAGTCTCAACTAGCAATACTAATTTTTCTCATCCTTTCCATTTCTACCCAGTGTATAATTTATATAAATTTCCTCTGCAAACCAAAAAAATAAACTATTCCTTATTTTATGATGTTATCAATATGTCTGTGTCTTAGACTATAAGTGTTGGCATAGAAACCAGCTTATGCTTCTATAACTTTTGTTGTATGATCTTTAAAATTTTGACTTGCTGGTAAACATAAATATAAATATAGAAATAAATATAAATACAAATATATTTGCCTGAGTGTCAAAATTATATATATAAAATGTATGACTGTGTGTATATATACACAAATATTTTATGTAGATTATATATATAATGTAATGTAAAACATATATTACATCATATATTACAGATTAGCTATATATAATATATATTTATGTTTTATATTTATATTTATATATTATGTAATGTATAATATATATTTTTTATAATTATATATATAATTTCATTAGTTGTATCATTTTCTCCAGTTTGATTTCCAGTGGTGCAGAACATTTTATCCATATTCCTGATACCAGGAAAGGGTGCATATTGACAGTGCAACTCAAGTAAAATATTTAGAAGACACATGGCTATAATTAGTTACTTGCATTTTTCCTGAAATCTTTTCATGGTGTTGCCTATTTAAGAATATCTTGCTTTGCTTTCCGAGCAAATAAACTACACTAGCAGCATTTCTTGAATCTCTTTGATCTGTGTGGTGTGTTGGTGTGGTTTTACACAGGATTTTGCCTATTTTTTTTTTAAGTGTGGATATTCCTCCTTTTATCCTTTAACAAATATTGAAATATTTTAAAATTTTTAATACTGGTCTCATTAGGAATGAGAGTTTCCTATAATTTTCCTGGGGTAATGTTATACAATGCATTTCTTAAAAAAATACTTCTTAAATTTTGTTAATGTTCTGATTATTTTTCTGTCATTATTTTGGCACTTTGTATTGTTACATTATGATTCCATATCCTCCTTTGATTCCAGCACTGAGAATTGGTTTTCATTTCCATGAACTCATTACTGAGGTCCTTGTTTCTTTTGAGATATTAAACTTGACCCTGATTTTTTTTTCTTCCCTGTGAGAGTGGAAATTATCATTCTTTTCTACTGGTTCAGCAAAAAAGAAATGCTACTTCCTAAAGAATATATTTTTTCTATGATTAAATATGTTTTAGATAAAACAAAAGCTTTTTACATCTGTCCATAAAGTGTAGGTTTTGAAATTCTCATTGGTGATAGCTATGTTTATTTTCTTACCTGACACATCAGCTACCACAGTTAAATTCGGTGAACTATTTCTGTATCACTTACTGATGAAGAAATACATGGCTGTCTCATGTTGGTAAGTGTATTGCTGTTCCACAATCTGAATATATTTTGCTTAAACCTTGAGGTGTTACCACATGGTAAGGATTTTAAAAACACACTCAGATCATAATAGTAGTTATCTACTTTCAATGTTGTAAAGTCAGATATACCATTGCAAGTTTAAAAACAGAGAGTACTTTGTAGTTTAAGTATCTGATTTACCTTGATAAACACTTTCATCAGTTTTGAGAGCATATACAAGCTATATTCTGCTCTTAAATTTTCAAGGTTTGGGGGTGTGGGGGAGAGTGGGAAGGGGAAGGAGGAGAGGGTGAGTGTGAGGGGGGAAGAGGGAGGGAGGAAGAGAGGAAGAGAGAGAGAGATAGACAGAGAGAGACAGAGAGAGAAATTGTCATGGTTCATGGAGCCATCTAACTACAAATGTCAGTTTATGAGACCAGACACAATGGCTCATGCCTGTAATCCCAGCACTTTGGGATGTTGAGGCAGGAGGAATACTTGAGCCCAGGAGTTTGAGATCAGATTGGGCAACATAGTGAGACCCCATCTCTTCAAAAAATAAAAAATATAAAAAATTATTCAGGTGTGGTGGTGCCTGCCTGTAGTCCCAATTACTTGAGAGGCTAAGCCTGGAGGATCATTGAGCCCTGGAGTTGGAGGTTGCAGTGAGCTATGATTGCACCACTGTATTCCAGCCTGGGTGACAGCACAAAACCCTGTCTCTGTATAAATAAATAAATAAATAAATAAATAAATAAATAAATAAATAAATAACTATGTATGTTCTCTCCAGCTTTTCATAGTCCCCGAAAGCCTTGCAGCCTTCCAAAACTTGATTTTCTTCTAAATTTCTCAGAAAATTGAGGGGAAAATAGCACTTAGAATTTGACGACAGCTGTCTACATCACCTGGAATCTCTGGCAGAACACCAATTCAGTCTCTTCTTTGAGCTTCACAACGCAGGCATATATTACAATTTTATTAGGTTGAGCACATATGGCCTTTACCCTCAGGAGTTCCTCCATAGTTCTTCCCTGCTAATCTCCGTAGAGAGAGGCATTTCTGCACTTTTATTCAAATTAACAGCCCATAAAAGAAAAGAGATCTTAAAGGCTGCAGCCTCTCTGGGACTTGCATGGGGTGTCTCCTATTATTGCGCATAATGCTGTGCTGAAATACAGGTCAAATACTCTAACATCCTTTTGCTCATTGTATGAACATTATGCATATTGCAGTTTGAAACTAGGAAGAGAGAAGAGCAATATTACAGGTGAACATGAATGCATCAGAATATGATACCTTTAAATTAGAAGAGAAGGCTCTCAATTTTGAATTCTCAGTGTTTCTCTTCTAATACACACAATGATGTCTTTCACATGATTTTAATTTTGATTATTATGGATAAATAATAGATGTATATATGTATGCAGTGTTTTCCCACAGGCATGAAATGTGTAATAATCAAGTCACAGTAGTTGCAGCATTTATTACGGCAGGTATTTATTCCTTCTCTTTGTTAAGAGCATTCCAGCTCTACTCTTTAGTTATTTTAAAATACACAACAAATTATTTTTATTGAATCACTCTGCTGTGCTACCAAATAGTAGATTTTTTTTCTTTTTTGAGACAGAGTCTGGCTTTGTCGCCCAGGCTGGAGTGCAGTTTTGTGATCTTAGCTCACTGCCACCTCGATCTCCTGGGCTCAAGCAATCCTTCCACCTTAGCCTCCTGAGTAGCTGAGGTGACAGGCCCATGACACCATGCCCAGCTAATTATTATCATTTTTAATTTTGTACAGATGAGGTCTCACTGTGTTGCCCAGGCTGGTCTCAAATTCCTGAGCTCAAATGATCCTCCTGCCTTGATCTCCCAATATGCTCGTATTTCAGATGTGAAACTCTGCCCAGCTGATAGGAATTTTTGATAGAGTTTCCCAATAACTGAGCTTTCAAAGATTTTGGATAGCGACTGAGATAGTGCAAAGATCTCTCTAAATATCACAAGTCTGACCAGGGACCTTGTGTTACCTATATGAATACACTGAGGTTGCTGTCTGTCTCTTTGATAATGTATAAGCAGAGAATGGTATATTGATGCTTATCAGATTTTCAGTTTAATATTGAAGCATTACAAATTAAAATATAAGGTGTGGGATACATGCAATTTTACTTTAGGGGTATGCAAAACCTGAGGGCCCCCAAAGCAGAAGAAGGCATTCAGCCCCTCCTCTGCATTTCCTCCCTCCTGAGTTGCCAGCCAGCCAGCCAGCCTGTCTTACAGATTCCAGACTTGCCAGTTCCCAGATTGCGTGAGTCAATTCCTTAAAATAGATCGATCTAATAAATTTATCCTATATTGGTGAACAAATTTAGCAGAGAACTTTGATATATATTAGTACCACTTATTATTTTTAGAAAAGTTGGAATTTGAATAACTTATACCAAAGTTTAATTCGTCATCCGGTGTGTATGTTATAAATGCACACCCACTCACAGAGACCTATTCATGGCCTCACATAAAAATAGGCAATAGATACAGGAAAAGACAGGCAGCCATAGAAGGTCTTACATAAGAAACCCCATCCTTCGCGCACTCACTCAAGAACGTTGTTCCCAACATCTACATCTTTTGTAGTTTATATCCACTGGGCACCCCTAACATCCATCCACATTCTTTCATTTATCCCATTTGGAAATAAGCATCTGACCTGCACTTTCTCTGCCTGATGTGGCTGTATGTCTTTGTTTCTCTAGCAACCATCTGCTCATCTTCCAAGAGTCCTCACTGATCACATCTCAACTCCTCTTCACCTATCCTTTCTTAAATCCACTCCACTTCACCAAACTCCTCTTGCCAATTATACAATTGGATCCTAGGCCCCACAAAAGTGGAGCTACTATTCCTAATGTTCCTAAAAAATGACCATTCTGCATTTTCCCTCCAATCTCCACTGCCTCTATTTTTGGAAAAAAATTTCATCTTTGGAAAAGCATTTAAGACCAACTTTTTTTCCCACTCTGGTGGGAAATGAAATATTGCTGAATGCAGAGGACAACTACATGAATTCATACTATTTGCTCTGGCAATATTCCCAGATCCTTATCCTGGAGCATTTGTGGTAGTTGGGAGGATGGATTTTCTAGCAGTATATAGACTGAATGTGTATGTCCCCCAAAAATTCATATGTTGAAACCTAGTCCTCAACTGTGTAGGTATTTGGAAGTGGGGCTTTGGGAGGTAATAAGGCCATGAGAGTGGAGCCCCATGAGTGGAATTCCTACCATTACAAAAGGGTCCCCAGAATTCCTACCATTACAAAAGGGGCCATTGCAAAAGACACCCTCATCCCTTTTACCATGTGAGGACACAGCGAGAAGGTGCTGTCTATGACCCAGAAAGTGGGTCCTCACCAGCCACTGAATCTGCCTTGATCTTGGACTTCCGGTGTCCAGAACTGTGATCAATTTTTGTTTTTTACAAACCATGGGTACAGTCTTTTGTTTTAGCAGCCAAAACAGGTAAGATAGGCGATGCTAGAAAGTAATGGAGATGTCCACAATCACCCTGAATCATGTACTGCTTCCCAACCTCCTGTCCTCCTAGCAGAGACAGCAGGAAAAAGAAGGCTTACTTCCTCCAGATTCAATGCTCTTCTACCCTCAGCATTTACTGGGTGGTGTATATCTGTCACAGGTTATAAGTTTCATGAAAAGCATGTACCATGCCTCCCTTTTTCCTCATGCACGCATGCAGCAAGCCAATTAAGGGCATAAAACACAGCACATAAAGCCCTCCATTGATTGACTTAAATTAATTTCTGAACAGTTGCAAGGGTAACTGAGGGCCCACAGGGTTTTCATGTATCATTTAAAAAAATTTTAAATAATGTGATTTGATTTTTTATCTATATTCTTATTCTATAGAAATTAATCTATCATATTTCAATAGTAACATGGTTGACATTGAGGTTTAATATAATATGTTGGAACACACATGGTACCTTGATTCTGAATCAACACTGTATGTGCAATTTGATGTCTGATGTATGATTTGGGGCAGTTTGAAGACCAGACATTTCTTTGTACTGATCCTCTCCCATTCCCTGTGTGTGAAGGGAACCGTGGGAATAAATCAGTCTTCAATGGATAGGATAGTTGCCTTTGTCCCTGGAAGGTTTCATCAACTGATCACAGCAGTCTGTTTTTCTGAGTCAAGATGCAACTTCCCCTTGATGTAGGACACTACATATAGTGTAGTGTGCTATTCCATATCTATTGGAATCATCACACATGATCAGTCAGGTTTAATGTCAAGTCAGGTTTAATGTCAAGGGTGTGATAGAAATGGATGCAGATAGTCTTGCAAATTTAGTTGAACCCTCTCTCTGCATCTTCTGCTGGCCTCAGTGACTATCTTCTTGAATAGAATGTTCTGGGAGTAATGATTTGGGACTTCCAAGGATGGATTATAAGGAACAATTAAGCTTCCCTTTAGGACATTTGGAGTGCTGATTCTTGTGACATTTCCTTTTGGAACCCATACCTCATGCTGCAAGTGTTCAAGCCCCATGGAGAGGCTATGCATGGTGCTCCAATCAGTAGCTTTTGCTTCATTTCCAGTTGACAACCAGCAGTGCCACCATGTGAGTGACCCATTAAGGACATCCCATCTGATTGAGAACTCCTATCCCTTAGCTAACTCAGGAACTCTCAAGAGAGAACTTCTCAGCTAATCCCAGTCAACTCACAGAATTATGGGAGATCCTCATAAAAGAGTGTTTGAAGCCATACATTATGGGCATGTTTGTTACACAGCAATAGCTAACCATTGTTACACAGCAATAGCTAACCAGAGCAGGCATTGAAACCAGAAGTGAGGATCTCTTTCAACAGAAACCTAAAGTAAGTGGTGTTGGATTTGAGGCCAAATGGTATATGGAAGCTAGAACCTCCATGGGGCGAGACAAAGGGCTTAAAGAACAGGGAAAGAAAATTGGAGGCTGGGGCATTGGAATTGATGAAGAGAACTCTTTGAATGACTGACTCACAACAGTGAGCACTTTTCTCACTATTGGTGAGAAAAGTAACCTTTTGCATTGCGCAACTGCATGCAAACTGGATTTTGTCTTTTGAGATAGAAAGATGGCATCTCAACACATTTGTCATGTGTAGTTCCTAATAAGCTTAATACTTAACATAAAGTTCACAGGCCTGTGTTATTTATAATCTTAGTATAGTATAGTTTACACTGGATGGCAAAAGGTCACATATACAATGACAATAATAGATTCTTTTAAAATTTATTTTGGTTACACTTAAATGTAAATTGTGAACATCATTTCTATTTTCTATTATACCCCATGGCTTTTCTATTGTTTGAGTCATACTAAGTCTATTTTTATTGCATAAATTTTGCAACATATATTCTAACAGGAAAAATAAAATTATAAAACATATGGTTTATATATGTCTTTCCTTTAAATGTGAGATTTTAACTAGGTTTTCTTCTTCTCTGTTACTATGCATATGTCTTTTTATTCTTTGGATCAATATATTCCCACATCCCCTGGAACATTTTTTGGAAAGTTGGCAGTGCTCTTATAAATTCTTTTTAGTCTCTATCTGCCTGACATATATTTAGGTTCCATATATATTTATCATTTTCTACTTAAATATACATATTTCCATTTTTATGCTTATGCTATTCTGCAAATGTCTGATTTTTAAGGATGAGACATGCATTTAAAAAGGACATCTGTATCTTCTTTCAGAATATTTTTTCCTTAATATGTGTTACTTTCATATTTGAAATTTCATACCCACAAACATACACATACAAACATGTGTGCATAATATACATCTCACAGAAATGTCCACCACTTTGGGAAAATGTCATTTCTGTTGAAAATGTCTTTACACCCACAAAATATATATTATTTCTTGGCCTAAGCCACAGATCCTCTGTCACCACTATCAATTCATCCCCAGAGTCTAAATCACTTGAAATTAATATTGTTTCTTTGAAGAATTTCAGAATTAATTTTTTTCCTCAAAATTTCATGAACTTGCATGCATTTTTTACCTCAGACCTTGAACACTCTGGACAAATTCCTTTATCCTTGTAAATTTTTTAACTAATTCTAAACAAAATACCTTTGTTCACTTTTCCCCTAAATTTGCTAACTTTCATGCATTTTGTTTTGTGACTTGAAAATGCTCTGGAAACACTTCTTTATGCCCATGATTCTTTAATTCTAAACAAGCTACTTTTATCAATGCTGACAAGGTTGTAGAGAATAGGAAATCCTTATACCATGTTGGTGGGAGTGTAAATTGTTTCAACTATTGTGGAATGCCGTGTGATAATTCCTTAAAGAGCTAAAAGCAGAAATACCATTTAACCCAGCAATCCCATAACTGTGTATATACCCAAACAATTAGAAATTGTTGTATCAAAAAGACACATGCATGCATATGTTTATTGTAGCACTATTCACAATAGCTAAGACATGGAATCAACATAAATGTCCCTCAGTGTAGACTGAAGAAAATATGGTACATATACATAATGGAATAATATGCAGCCATAAAAAAGAACAAGATCATGTCCTTTGCAGGAACATGGATGAAGCTGCAGGCCATTATCCTTAGCCAACAAATGCAGGAACAGAGAACCAAATACTGCTTTTTCTCACTTGCAAGTGGGAGCTAAAGATGAAAACACATGGGCACAGAGCAGAGCATAATAGACATTGTGACCTATAAGAGGGCAGAGGGTGGGGAGAGGGAGAGGATAAGGAAAAATAAGTATCAGTGTACTAGTCTTAGTACCTGTGCCATGAAATAATCTGTTTAACAAACCGCTATGACAGTAGTTTACCTATATAACAAACCTGCACACATATCCTTGCACCTAAAATAAAAGTTTTAAAAAATACCAGCATCCACTACATGTATGGACAGTTTTCTTGGGTTTCACCTCAGAAAACACTGCTAAAATTCAAGATAAAATTACTTTGATTACATGGGTTAATAATAGCTCTCTGTGTGTGTCTTAGTCCCCTCTCTGTTTCCTATGTGTATTACTTGATTTCTAAATAAACTGTAGAAGCTCTAAGTACTTATTTGAATCTCTACATACAATGGTGCCATGTTATCTAATTTTTCCTTTAGGATGTGTACAAAGACTGTACAAAATATTTGAATTGTGTAATGGTATCCAGTATGGATAATAAAGGATAAGTAAATTTTTGAGAAGTCAGTTAAGTCCGGGCGCGGTGGCTCACGCCTGTAATCCCAGCAATTTGGGAGGCCAGGCGAGCGAATCACGAGGTCAGGAGATCGAGACCATACTGGCTAACACGGTGAAACCCCGTCTCTACTAAAAATACAAAACATTAGCTGGGCGCTGTGGCGGCTGCCTGTAGTCCCAGCTACTTGGGAGGCTGAGGCAGGAGAATGGCGTGAACCCGGGAGGCGGAGCTTGCAGTGAGCCGAGATCGCACCGCTGCTCTCCAGCCTGGGCGACAGAGCGAGACTCCGTCTCAAAAAAAAAAAAAAAAAAAAAAAAAAAAAGTCAAAAAATAACAGATGCTGGTGAGGTTGCAAAGAAAAGAGAACACTTACACAATATCGGAGAGAGTGTAAATTAAATCAATCATTGTGGAAAGCAGTATAGTGACTCCTCAAAGAGCTAAAAACGGAACGAAAAAGAAAAAAAGAAAAAAAAGTTAAAATATAATAGATACATAGATGTCTAATTTTTCAGTTCTGAACTATGGACATTTTTGCAAAGATACATGCTTTTCACTTCAGGAGGTATTTGTCAAGGTCTGGAAAAAATATTGGCTGCCACAGCTAGATTATAGGAGTGAGTACCACTCGCATTTCAAGGCCAGAGACCAGAGATACTGTTAAGCCACCCACAAGGCATAGGATAGCCCAGCACATTAAATAATCTTCCATCTACACGTGTCAATATTCCTGAGGTTGAGGAACCCAGATCTAGAGTAATATTGATGAGCAGTAAGTATGGGCCGAAGCGTCGTTTTCCATATGGCTGTGATAGATTTTTTAAAATCATCATTGGAAGAAATAAACCCTCGGTTCTATGGAAGTCATAAGGAATATTCTGCCTGTGTGCTTGTACAACCTTGGCTTGGAGCAGCGGTGGATATAATGCAAGTGGCTTTGCAGAATCATGGGGTTTTCTAGAGGTCATTTCATCACCCAGGTATTAAGCTGAGTACTCATTAGTTATTTTTCCTGATACTCTCCCTGCTCCCACCTTCCACCCTCAAGGAGGTCTCAGTGTGTGTTACTCTCCTCTATGTGTCGATGTGTTCTCGTTGCAACTGTATATTAATTACAATGGGGCATCTCCTGAATTTCAGAGGAATACTTGTTTCCTGATTCCTGATGTATATACTATCAGCATATACATAAATACATAAATACATGGCTGTGAAATCACATAAAGCCTTTACTTCCATACTTGACTTCCTGCAGAACCTCCACGTTTCTTATGAGCTTCCATTTTTCTTTCTTCTTGGCATTTATCATTACTTAATGAGAGGTTTCCAAAGTTAAGAGTAGTACATTAATTACCATTTCTCCTCTTCCTCCTCCTGCTCCTCCTCCTCTTCCTCCTCCTCTTCCCTTTCCCCTTACTCTCTTTCTCCCCCACCTTCTCCTCTTTCTTCCTCTTTTTCCTTCTTTATTTATTTATTTATTTATTTATTTATTTATTTATTTATTTATTTCTGAGACAGCATTTTGCTCTTTCACCCAGGCTAGAATGGAGTGACACCATCATAGCACAGTGCAGCCTCAACCTCCTAGGCTCAAGCAATCCTCCTGTCTTGGCCCCCCAAAGTGCTGGGAATACAGGCATGTGCCACATGCCAGACTACTTTTTATTTTTACTGTCTTTTTTTTAAGAGACAGTCGTGCTCTCTTGACCATGCTGGTTTTGAACTCCTGGGCTCGACCAGTCCTCCTTCCTTGACCTCCCAAAATGCTGAGATTACAGGCATGAGTCACCATGCCTGGCCTTAAATTGTGTATCTTCTAATTGATGTAGACATTTATGCCCTATTTATTTGTGCTTTGAAGTGAACTGATTCTGAATGTCAGTGCTAGAGCACTGCTTAGTGTTTGGGGGTGGTTAGGCAGATATGCAAGTTGTTAGAGCATAAAGCTGCTCACTGCTCCCAGTAGAGGGGCTGCAACTGTTTGGAGGGTTTTAGAATACTACCATTTGTGAGTTATGTATGAAGTTAGGGAAGCCTACTACTCCTGATTAGACTGGCAACAACTTTTTGCATTATAAGACAACTGAAATTTCATGTCCAAGCCAGGTGATCTGAGCTACCCCTGTTCATTCCAGATCCAGGGCTGGTGAGGCAAAATGGTATCCCCAAAACAGATGGGTCTCTTTATTGAACTTCTGGGTTATCTCCACCATGTAGAGAAGATATAGAATCATGCATTTATAAACTGTATGGTTGAAGATGGCACCCACAGTTACATTTTTCTCCCAAACTTCCCTGGCCTATCTCAGTTCTTAGATATATTGTCTGAGGATTCCTGATTAGGCATAGAGTAATGAGGAAATTTTCTCCTTAGATGATTATGGCAAGCTGCTATAGGCCTGTTATTTATCCTCAGTTAATATGGATATTCTAGTAGGAGGGCACAGTGAGGTAGGAAGAAATGGTAACTCTGAATTCAAAGTATCTCTTAATTTAGAAGGCAAGTTTACCATCCTGAAAGTACTGAGAGTCTCAAATTTCATGTAAGCATATTTTTGAGCATTTTCTACAAATCCTCGTTTCTTCAAATCCCATCCTTTGCAACCTCAAGTTTATCCGGAGGATTCACACTGCCTGCAAGTCCTTCTTGTATGCATTTCTTGTTGTTTCTGTAACAAATTATCTCACCTGTAGTGGCTTAAAACACACACATTTATTATATTGCCATTGTGAAGTTCTGTAGTCTGAGTAGCTTGGATGGTTTCTCTTCATTGTCGACCAAGGCTGAATTCAGTGTGTTGGCAGCAGGGTAGTGTTTCTTCCTCCATATTCCAGGGATGCATTCACTTCCAGAAACATCTGGGTTGTTGGCTACATTCAGTTCCATCAGGTTGAGGGTCCTGCTTCCTTGCAGGCTATTGATTGGCTGAGGGCAAATTTTGGCTTCTTGAGAATCGAAGCATTCCATGACTCCTGGCCTCCTTCCTCATTCTTCAAAGCACAGCTTTTAATGTTCTGAATCTCTCCAACTACCTTTTCTACCTCTTCTGTCCTTTCCCTTGTCATATGGCTTGTCTGACCTGATTGTTCTGTCACTGTTTTCTTGGTTTTCAGTATCATACAATTGTATTGGACACATTTGGTTATTCTAGGATAATCAGCTTATCTTAACATCAGCTGACTAGTAACCTTAATTGTATCTGCAAAGACCATTCATAACAGTACCTAGATATATGTTTAACTTAATAGCGAGGGGAATAAGAATCTTGAGTGGTGTCTTTATAATTCTGTTTACCACACACCCATCCGGGTGGACAGACTCCTTACAACTGGGTTTGAGTACTCAGAACAATGGCCTTCCATCTTTACTCACCCAGGGAGCTCCTCCAGGGAAAGCTCATCTAAGTAAGATCTCACCATTATTTTCATGCCCTTTCTTTTTTTTTTTTTTTCTTTATTGTTTTGAGACAGAGCCTTGTTTTCCCTCCCATACTGGAGTGAAGTGACATGATCTCGGCCCTGTGCTACCTCCACCTCCCAGGTTCAAGCAGTTCTGCTGTTTCAGCCTCCTGAGTAGCTGGGACTACAGGAGTGTGCCACCACACCTAGCTAATTTTTGTATTTTTAGGAGAGATGAGGTTTCGCCATGTTGGTCAGGCTGATCTCAAACTCCTAACCTCAGGTGATCCACCTGCCTCAGACTACCAAAGTTCTGAAATTATAGGCATGAGCCACTGTGCCCAGCCTCTCCTGATCTTTTGAAGTCCAAGTAATAATCCTCAGGTGGCAGTGCACATAATTGTGGAGAATTAACCACTCCTCTCTGATGTTGCTTGTACCCACCACAAATAATTTGTCTATTTATTTTTACTTTTATTTTCATTTTTTGAGACAGGGTCTCACTCTGTCACCCAGGCTTGAGTGCTGTGGTGCAATTAGAGCTCACTGCAGCCTCGACCTTCTTGGCTCATGTGATCCTCCCACCTCAGCTTCCCAAGTAGCTGGGACTAAAGGTGCATGCCACCACCCATGGTTAATTTTAATTTTTTTTCATTGATACAGAATCTTGCTCAGGCTTGTCTTAGAACTTTTAGGCTCAAGCAGTTCTTCCATCTCAGACTCCCAAAGTGAGCCACTATGCCTAGCCTATTTGTCCTTTTTAATTTAAAAGACTCAACATGTAGAAATAATTTTATCCCTTCACCTTGTGCATTAAGAGCTTCCTTTTTCTTGCAGATGGCTGAACTGAGGCACCATAAGTGATGAGATGACATTTTGTATTTTTACACACATTCCTGCCCTTTCTCAGATGAGTCTAGGCTTTCATCAGTATTTAAATGCTAACTTATTCTAGCAAGACATTTAGGTCCAGAAAATACTTTAAAAAATAACATCTTCACAGAAAGAACCTCCAGATAGTTAAAAATAGGGGAACTTGTGGATACACCATATCCTGAACAATTAGTGTTGCTAAATAAACCACATTATTTTAGGTTTTTCTTCCTGATTTTTTTTTCTTCCTTGTGTTACTTTAATTCTGGAACATAACTGGGAACTGATAATACTACAGCAGACCCTTATCTCTTTTCTTTATTATGACTGGAAATCATAATTAGAAAGATGGATAAAAATGGAAAAGCTTAATGACGTATGCATATTTTTATAAGACAGAAATATGGAAAGATACGAGCAATAAAATAATTCAGTTTAGAATGGGAAGGGTTATAAAACACTTTTTAAGCAGAAAAGGAATCAGAGAATGGCACTTTATAATATAGTAATTAAGCCTATTTATTTGATAAAATTCAAATGTCATGTCCTCTTTGTACCTATGAGTGCACATTAACAGTAACCATAAAAAAGAATACTTGGAGCTACAGATATGTGTGTGTGTGTGTGTGTGTGTGCATCTGCACCTGTGTCTTTGTGTGTGTTCCATCTGATTTGATTTTTCACCATATCTCTATTTTTGCACTCCCAAATGTAAGTATTTAAGTGTTTATTATATAAAATATTTTTGCATTCTTCCTCCCTTCACATGCAGTGATTTACAAATTTCCTATCTGACTATTTCCATCCTGCAAAGCCCCCGAATGCTGTGGCTGAGGTACTCCTCTTTCTGTTCCCTTCTCTATGCAGGTGGAACGTCTTCTGGGAACCATCTTCCATCTATAAGTTTCCCATTCACAGAGGTGGCTAAATCTGTAGCATGCATCCATCCATATCCAATAGTGTCTTTACATGGGTGGGTTGGATAATGCAAAACCAAGCTTCAACGTCAATGGTGTGAGAAGTACACACACACACACACACAAATATAAACATGCATAATCTCTGTATATCAGAAGGGTATTATCCAGAGTTAATATTAATGTACACTCTTAACTACAAAGAGGTCATGACATCCAAATTCCATTAAGTACATTGACTAAATTACTATATTATAAAGCTCCCATTCTCTAATATCTTTTGTGCTAAAAATATTCCCAAGCCATGTTGAAGATATCTTTCAACAGTTATGTTTCCTAAAAATATGCCTAGATTGTTAAGTGTTCACTTCTTCATGTGTTTTTCTGGTTATGATTTTCAGTCATAAAGATGAAAGTGACAAGGGTCTCAGTAGTGTTTTACCTCTAAACCTAATACTGACCCTAACAGAAATTGAAACCTTAAAACTAACCTGTGGCCTTTGACCATTGCTTCTTGATCATTGAGCTGACCCATGACCCTGAACAGAGAATGAGAACTTGAACCCAAATTTTAATCTGGACCCTAACTAATGACTGGATATGAAACCTAATTCTACGCAACCTTGAAAATGAATCTAAATTTAAACTCAAAAGCAAACCCAACCCAACACCTGCTTTAACTTTAATGTAAAATTTTGAACTCACCCTTGACTTTTGCCAGTAACCCTTGACTCTTGACCCCTGATTTGAACACTGAAGGCATCTACCAAATTCTCTAACCCACAGACTTTGATCCTAATCCTGACCTTTGACCATTGTCCCTAATAATGAATATAATCCCTTGATCATAATATTGACTTGTGCTCCTACCCTGACATTCAATTAGTGATCTAACCATACCCCAAATTGAACTTAAGCCAAATCCTAACATGAACCTTTATCAATACCTGAAACCCATCCTAACCCTTGATCTTTGATCTTTAACCCTCTGTGTTTTGCTCCTTGACTCCTGACTGTGAGATCCCAGCCTGGACTAAAATCCAAACACACACTCAACATCATTCTTGACCAGAATTGTTACCCAAACCTGAATAGGAACCCAAACCCTTACCCTACCCACTTACAAATCTGAACACAAAACCTATACCTATTCTGAACTTGGGGATTTGAGTGTCTCGGTCCTGTTTGGTAGATGCAGAGTTTGCAGGCCTTCAGTCATGGTGGACACCACAGACTTGAAGAAACTCTCCAATATATTTTTTGGGAAAAAAAGATGCAACTATTTGAGAGCAAGATGTTAAAACATTCATCCTCAATTTCTGTTTGTACAGACTTCAAGGTGAAATACATGTGGCTGGACTTGTGATATTTCCAGCCACAAAATTGTATTATGTAGAGATAATGTAGGTTTCCCTGTCTCTGAAAATGCATTTATTCAACCAGTACTTACTTGCTCCAGAAGTGCACCAGGGACCATTTTAGGCCCCTGGAGGCAGCCGTAAGCAAAACTTCCCAGATCCCTACCTATGGAATCCCTGCCTATGGAATGGACGTTGTCATAATGGATGTAGATAAGAAGTATCCTGGACTCAAATCTGAACTTCAGTCACTCTGGAAGTCCAAACTCCTGCCCAGACATGTTTTCCTATTACTCACAGAGGATAGGTGAGGACTCAGGTTAATTAAGGTGGTTATTTTTGTTGCCAGTTTTATCTAATGTCCTTTGTGGATGATGTGTTTTTCACTTGGAATACCAACATGAGAGACTGGGCCACTTCTCAATTCAGAAATCCACTCAAGGCCAGGCATGGTGGCTCACGGTTGTAATCCCAGCGCTTTGGGAGCCAAGGTGAGAGGATCGCTTGAGCCTAAGAGTTCGAGCCCCTCCTGGGCAACCTGACTAAAGCCTGTCTCTACAAAAAGAAAAAAAAAATTAGCTCAGTGTGGTAGCACATGCCTGTAGTCCCAGCTACTCAGGAGGCTTGAGGTGGGAGGATCCCTAATCCCAGGATGTCAAGGCTGCTGTGAGCTATGATTGCACCATTGCACTCCAGCCCAGGAAACTGATCCTGTCTCAAAAAAAAAAAAAATTCAACTACATGTAGAAGAGTGTGTGTGTGTGTGTGTGTGTGTGTGTGTGTGTGTGTGTGTGTGTGTTCATTAGATTTAACTGAGGATTTAAGGAGAAATTTGGAGGCATATTCTCATATGGGAAAAATAGGAAAATAAACCTTCTAAAATCAACATCTAGCCCTTTTGCTGATGACCTTTTGGCTATCCTAACATAAACTTTTCTTCTGAATGCTTCAAATCTCAACTCAGCAAATCCACAATGAGCTATAGGAAATTCACGATCTCTTCTTTTCTTTGGATTTCACCCTCCGCCATTCATGATTTAACAAATAATTCTTTGAAAGGCAGTTCTCTTTCAAAGATGAGTTTTGCTTCTCTGTGTTAAAATAATAAATATGTGTCACTGTTAAAATAGTTTTGCATACATGAGGGAACTCCTTTAGAAGCTTTATTGGGTTTCTTAGCTGTGCTTGCAATTCGAATAATTACTACATAGCAATTCCAGTAACATAGCCAATACATCAGAACCCTCAGGGGAGGTAGCCAGGAACTTTCTTGCAAAACATCCCCTACATATTCATTCCTCTCTGGAGACGACTGGTAAAATTTACAATCTGTAATAATTTCTACAGTCATGGCAACTGAGAATGGTAGAACATTAGTTTTAAAAATCATTTTAATAAAATGGCTTTATAAATATTGAGATTTAATTATTTAATTTGCTCCAGTTAAGGAAAGATTTCATTTGGCACAAGACTAGGACAAATTAGAATACGTATAATTTTCTTCATTCCAGACAAACAATTATTTTAATGTCTACTGGTACTTAGACCACAAACTTAATTCATTGATTTCATAGTATTAGAAAATATAGAGTGAGAAAATTGTTAGCAGGGCACAGTGGCTCACGCCTGTAATCCCAGCAGTTTGGGAGGCCGAGACGGGCAGATCACAAGGTCAGGAAATCGAGACCACCCTGGCTAACACGGTGAAACCTTGACTCTACTAAAAAAACAAACAGAGAAAAAAAAATATATAGCCGGGGGTGGTGGTGCACTCCTGTAATCCCAGTTGCTCAGGAGGCTGAGTCAGAAGAATGGCCTGAACCCGGGAGGTGGACCTTGCAGTGAGCAGAGATCACGCTGCTTCCCCGCAGTCTGGGTGACAGAGCGAGACCCCATCTCAAAAAAAAAAAAAAAAAAAAGTTAGAAGTTGTTAAACAGCTGGATTTGACCTAAAATTACTCCAAGAATGTATCATTTTTTATGCCTCAAGCTGTTTTGTGCAGTTCTATTTTCAACTTCCATAGACAATTGTAATCTTTTATTTTTGTTATCTTATTAGAGAATGCTTCATGATATGGATGTGAATAATTAAATGAACATCTTTCTATGTACAGCTTGAATTTAAATTAGAACATGATGGAGATTTTTGGATTCCCTTTAATTCCTATTGTAAATTGTATTTCTTTAAACCTGCCCAAAGGGTAACCATCTTTCTGAAACCAATTCATTATTTCCTTCTTTTACTAAATTTTATTTCTACAAAATTAGCACTACCAGCTTAACCTAAAGAATATATTGTCATCTGCTTTTGTTCTTTTATAAATGTCATTCTGTGTTTTTCTTGACCTAGCATTTCCTTTTTCATTGAATGGTATGTTTTTGATATTCAACCATAAAAATGCTTGGAGCTGTAGTTCATTTATGTTCACTGATATGAGAAACCACACCCTATGGTTATTCCACAAGATATTTAACTTTTTCAGAAGCTGGGTATTTGAATTGGCCTTATGTAAACAGTTCAACTGTTAGTATTCTGTGCATATCTTGTTGAAAAAAAATGAAGTTTCTCTACCTAGAAATAGATTTACTGGACTATATTTTATATCCATATTTAGATATGCATCCTGATGTCAAGAACTATTTAAGTGGTTTAACAGTTTTATTTATCCAAGAACCATATGAAAGTTTCTTGTTCTTACGTTCACTGTACTGAGTCCAAAGTTGAATAGAAATGAAATTAGCTATCTTTGACTTGTTCTGTCTTTAGACAAAAAGAGTTTAAAAAAAAATTTTATTTTGAGACAGTCTTACTCTGTTGCCCTGGCTGGAGTGCAGCGGCATGATCTTGTCTCACTGCAACCTCTGCTTCCTGGGTTCAAGTGATTCTCATGCCTCAGCCCCCTGAGTAGCTGCCACTACAGGTGTTCACTACCATGCCTGGCAAATTTTTGTATTTTCAGTAGAGATGGGCTTTCACCATGTTGGCCAGGCTGGTCTCGATTTCCTGACCTGAGGTGATCTGCCTACCTCAGCCTCCAAAAGTTCTGGGATCACAGGTATGAGCCACTGCATCCAGCCAGACAGAAGTCTTCTAATGTTTTATCATTATGTATAATATTTGGAGTAGGATATAAATAAACTATCTTTTTCAGATAAATAAATGTTTATTTCCTTAATTTGATAACATAAAACCATAAATTCATTAGAGGTAATTTTTTTCATCTTTTAATATTTTCCTTGCTTTGTGTTTAATTTGTTCATGTAGTAAATTAAATAAGTTAACTTTCTAATATCAAGCTAGTTTGATATTCAATATACTCTTTAATATCATTTTTGTATTTGTTGTTATATATTAATCATTTTTGGATCTCTGTACTAAATTGGATAGGCTGTAATTTTCCTTATGTTAGGCTTCTCTGGTTTTAGCCTCAACTTAATAGCAGCTGTGTAGAACTAGTAAGAAAACATTTCTGTTCTCTGGGAGAGTTCATATAAAAAATTCCTTAATTAATAGGTGGTAGACTTGCTATTCAGTCCACCTTGGACAGATGATGTCTTTGATGTAGTTAAAAACATCTTTGATTTCCTGCTTGATTTGTGGGCTTTATTACATATTGATTTCTTATATATATTAATAACAACATGTTTGCCTGTACCTGTCTGTTAACACTTTATTATGTTCTCTTTTTTCATTTGTCTGTTGTCTGTATACATTTTGTTAAACTATTGTAACAAATTATGAGAAATGTAGTAATGTAAAAGAGCAACCATGTAGTATGTCATGGTTCTAAAGGTCAGAATTCTTGGTGCAGTGGAGCCTAGCTTGGTCCTCTTCTTAAGGTCTTCCATAGGTGAAATCAAGAGACTGGCAGGGCTGTATTCCTCTCTGGGGGCTGGAGGGATGAATCTGTTACAACATGTAGATTTTAAAAATCTAAGTATTTGCACTAACTTCTGATTTTACCATATTAGATCCATAGGGTGAATTCCTATTTCTTGATCATTTGAGTCTTAGAGAAGCTTGATTTCCGTCCTACAACATCGTTAGATTATTACAGATTTCTTATCTGCTTTTAACAAGGGGTTTTTCTCTGTTTTTTGTCAAGATTAACATAATATTTTCAACATGTATTATACTTGAGTTGTATATTGTGAGTATATAAGTACACACAATGAACGACTCTTCAGCCTTAAAAAAGTAGTAAAGAAGAAATAGGCCGGACGCGGTGGCTCACGCCTGTAATCCCAGCACTTTGGGAGGCCGAGGCGGGCGGATCACGAGTTCAGGAGATCGAGACCATCCTAGCTAACACAGTGAAACCCCGTGTCTACTAAAAATACAAAAAAAATAGCCCGGCGTGGTGGCGGGCACCTGTAGTCCCAGCTACGTGGGAGGCTGAGGCAGGAGAATGGCGTGAACCCAGGAGGCGGAGCTTGCAGTGAGCCGTGATGGCGCCACTGCGAGGCTCCATCTAAAAAAAAAAAAAAAAAAAAAAAAGAAAGAAAGAAATCATGTAATTGGTGACAACACAGATGTACCTGAAGGACATTATGTGAAGTGAAATGAGCCAGGCACATAAAAACAAACACTGCATGATGAAATGTGAAATCTAAAGAAGTCAAACTCACAGAAACAGAGAGTAGACTTGTAGTTGCTATAGGCTGGAAGTTGTGCACATGGCGAATTTTGGTCAAAGAGCATAAACAGTTTTTTCCTTCCTATAATATTATTTTCTTAGGTTCTAATTTTTGAGCTATTGGGATTTTCACATCATAATTTTTTGGTCTTACTTATGCTTGCATATCTTTTACTACTCTTGAATAATTTTAGTCTTTCTATATCTTTTGGCTTAAAATTTGTCTCAAATTGGTTGCATTTTTCATCTTTGGTTTTGTTACAAACGTGTGATTGTCTGGAATTTTTAATTTATGAGTTCAAAACATTTATGTTTGTTGAATATTAATTTTACTAAGGCTTAGTTTGCCATCTTGTTTGATATGTTCAATTTAGTTACTTCAGAATAAGCATAATATAACTGTATATTTTGTCTTTGAAAACATCAGTTTCCACCTGTCATTTAATAGATATACTTCTACTGGATTTAAAACTATATTCTATTTTTTGTTCTTACTACTGTTGTTGATCATAACTGAGCACAGATACTGCTATTTATTTTCCCAGTTTTTGTTTTTGTTTTTGTTTTTAAGGCGGAGTCTTGTTCTGTCCCCCAGGCTGGAGTGCGGTGGCGCGATCTCAGCTCACTGCAAGCTCTATCTCCCGGGTCCACGCTATTCTCCTGCCTCAGCCTCCCGAGTACCTGGGACTACAGGTGCCTGCCACCATGCCCGGCTAATTTTTAGCATTTTTAGTAGAGACGGAGTTTCACCATGTTAGCCAGGATGGTCTCGATCTCCTGACCTCGTGATCTGCCGGCCTCGGCCTCCCAAACTGCTGGGATTGCAGGCCTGAGCCACTGCACCTGGCCCTTCCCAGTTGTTTTTATAAATTTAGCAACATACTATTGGTTTATACCAATTGTGTCCCATTTCTATATGAAAATCAAAAATATATAGAATACATCAAGGAATTTGTTGACAGATCTGATAATTTCTGTAGCAGTCCTCTAACAAGACAAACATTTTTCAAACATGCATCTCCTTTTAGTTCCACCACTGAATGCCATTTAAGTAGATAGTTCCTAGAATTTAAGTTCTGGGCTGTTATCTATGTATAATTGTTGCATTCTTTTTTACCCATTTTAGCCAAATATAAATTATAAATTTTTGATTGTCCCTGCATTTCATATATTTTCCACAATTCTTATCAAAATACTCATATTCTTTGATAGATGTTTTCTCAAAAATATTTTTGAGTCGTTGAACTTTTGTTTAGCAAAATGTTTGAGTCCCTTTTTGATCAATTTTTTGTTTTTACTTTGCCTATACTATTTGTTTCTAAACAAAAAATTTAAATTCACAGTTATTTTTCTTCCAACTTTCAAATATCACTACTGTATCTGCAGATGTTCTGTGCTATCACTGGAAAGTTTAATGTCAGTCTGATTCTTACTCATTCATAACTCAGCTATTTTTTTCTCTGAAGGCTATTATAATTTTGTATTTGTCTTTGACGTCCTTGAATTTCATAGCAATATATGAACTCGGGGCACTCTATGAGCTCATTCAAAATAAAGTTTTTGTTCTGTTTGTCTGTTTTAAGCATATTTTCATTCATTCATCAACTTAGTTCTTTCTGTTTTTTTCTCTCTTACCTATTATTGATATATCTACCAAAACTGCCTTTCTCTCCTTTATTCTTTCCTGGTGTTTCCTATGAATGTTCTTCCATCTGATCTTCCAATTCAGTAATTTGTTCTTCAATTCTCTCTGTTCTAAGATTTATCTTAACTATTATGTTCTTGTTCATCTTTACTATTACTTATTCCATACTTACTATATTTACCAAGTTATCTTTTAATTCTTATTATAATCTACTATTTGAAATATATTACCTTAGGTGATCAAGTGTATTATTTTATCTTTTGTAATTTCTTCATTGATCTGTTCCAATAATTATATCTTATGTAGAAGAGTTTTCATCTGTTGAGAGAGATAGAGTTTGGTAACTTTTTTAAATATTCAGGTATATAACTTTTTAAAAAAAACATTTAGCTTGTATTCTCCTTAGGTGGGTGAAAACTCAACCATCAACCTGTTCGTAATTGTGGATTTGATATGACTTAAGGCCAGGCCCAAGTCTATGTTTATTTTACAAGATTAACACTCAAAAATCACTTTTAGGTTACTCTGGTGCACTGAAAACCTGCAAGGAAGGCTTCTTATTTGAAATGTGCCTTTAAACTCTAAATGAACTGGCATTACAAAGAGGCAGCCTCTTTAACATCCTTTCTGGGGGCATGGAGGGGAAGGGGCTGAAGCAGGAAAAGCCCATTGTGGCCATGAGTGACTGGTGGCCCTGTACGTTTTTAGCCGACTCCTCAATGCATCTGAGTTTCCCCTAGGCTTACCGAAATCCTACTACTCGATGGCTGCTGTAGAGTTCTATGTTGTATGGAGAAGAGAAGATGGAAGGGAGATTAGATAATGATTAACTCAAGACATTTTTGCTAAGAGACAAGAGTGAACCTAAGATTTTTCTTTCAAACTGGCATCGTTGTGTTACCACTTCCACCCTCTGCCAGAAGGTTTAGCCACCCCCATCCGCCATATATACATGATTCTTCAGGTTGTACTCTCCGCAGAATGGCTTATAGTTTACTGCTTTTATGTTCTGTTATTGCTCTTTCAGTAGATCGATGCCTTCATTTTCTTAGCCTCTGTAGTTTCTCAAATGTAGATTTTCATGGAGGAAGCAGCATTCTCTTCTATTCACCATCTCAAAAGAAGCATAAATCTTTTTCTTGATTTTTTAGTATTTTTCCCAACCCATCAAATAAATCTGTACTTCTACCACCCCCCAGACTTTGCACTGAAGAGGATTGAGAAATGGTGAAATACTTAGCTATTGGATAGCTTTTTTCATTCCCACAGACCTCATCAGTTATTGTTAGCTAATATACCCATTAAGAAAATTACTGAGGAAACACCACATACATCCTTATTAATTCATCACTTGTCAAAATCTTTCTAAGCACCTTTCATCTATTTCTAAAAAAAATCCAAATATTTCAGGGACAATTTCCTAATATTTTGGTTTTGAATGTCACATAGTTCATCTATCATCATATATGATAGCTATAACTACAGAAACCAAAATATTAACTAATTCTTAATGACAATTAGGATAATGAAGGATCTATTAGAATTCCTCTGGGTGTCTTTGATTGTCATATGAATTTTTAACCAAAGACTTGTATGAGTTCCAGAGAGCAAACCCACTACATTTTCCCTGCCCTGACTTCCAGCCCATCACTATGTAGATCCATTGTGGAGCTTTGTTACTCCTTTGTAGTGTATTAAATTCGAGGATATAATATCATCTGATTATGGATGAAAGTAATGGGACACTTACTGCCATGAGAGCCCCTCATGACAGGTGATAGTTGAACCAGAAGTTTAAAGAACTGTGGCAGACAGGAGAGGGTAAAACAATAGGACGCAGGACCCAGGAATACATTAGGGAAGGCAACAACAGTGAAGGAAGAGCTAGAGTAATTGAAAGGCTGATAAACATATTTGGAGCCAGTTCTTTTTATGCTATCATTAAGATAAAATCAGTAAATCAGTAATCCTTGCCTGGTGGATATTTCTTCTTTGCAAGAAAAATGTTTTAACTAAAGGAAGTCATTTTTGATAATTTGATTTATATACATACATATATCCTCTGTACAAATTGCCTCCAAGCACTTTGGGGACAGGAGAAGAGGGGAAACCTGTGAGATTGATAGTTGCTAGATAGATAGATAGATAGTTAGATAGATAGGTTAGAGATGTAAAGATATATTCTCTCTATATATATATTTTTTCTTTGTCTCTCTAAAGACATGATTAGGAAACATTCTCTTGCTATATATAAGTATATATATTTTATACATACTTACATATTATATATAATTTATATATAAATGTAATATATATTATATGTATCATAAATATAAATATATTTTTATATACACATTCTCTCTACAGATAGAACATATCTATCGAGAGAGACATATGCAGTATATGTATATGTGTATGTGTATGTATATCTAAAACAAAGAAACAATATAAACACAAAATCCAAATGTCAAGTGGAAGAAAACTCTAATCAGCTACAAGGGACAATTAGAACATCTGTAAGAATAATATGTGTACTGGATTTAAAATGATAAAGACATTAAAATGCATATATTCATCATGATACCCAGAATAAAACTCACTGTTAATATTACTAGGCAATGATCACGTTTTCCTGGATCTTGATCAATAAAAATTATGATTTTTCCTACATTTGGAATAAATACTGAATTTCACAATAACTAAAAAATTGATGATTACAAGTAAAATTCCAGATAATATATGCAGAAATAACAATAGTATAAGAAAATCATTATTTTGTGAAACCCCAAATTAAGTTAAGTGTGTGAGTCTGTTCTCACACTGCCAAAAGAACTGCCTGAGACTGGCTAATTTATAAAAGAAAGAGGTTTAATTGACTCACAGTTCTGCAAGGCTGGGAAGGCTTCCAGAAACTTTCAATCATGGCAGAAAGAGAAGCAAACATGTCCTTCTTCACATGGTGCCAGGAGAGAGAAATCAGGTATACATTATAATTTATTCCTCCTGTTTTTTTTAGTTTGTTTTTTGTTTGTTTATATTTTCCAAAAATAAGAGGCCATATCCAACACAGTGAAGCAAAATGAACAAAGACGTTCAAATACTGAAGTTGAGCATAAATTTGACTTCACAATTTCTGTCAGATGAACCAAAAAAAAAAAAAAAAAGAGAGAGAGAGAAACATTTGATTCTGGGATTTTTATTTCCAGAAAGAGAAAGCTTTTCTCTTTTTCTTCTGATTATTGATGAAGAGCAGTTATGAAGTTGGAGATAAAAGGAGAAGATGGCAATGATTGTTCCTTGTTCTTTCTTTCTGCAGTGGCTGTCAGCTTCACTGATGATATTAAGATTAACACAGCAAAGCCTGACTGCCTCCCTAAAGACAGATACTTCCATTATGTGTGGTGGTACCCTTCACTCCTGAATCTAGAAAATACTACTTGGGCCATGTTAAGTTTATTCTTAAAAGCCTAACATTGTGTAGCTACAGCTGCCCAACAAATCTGCCCAAAGCACTGTTCCCCAAATTATGAATATGCATACAAATAACTTTTCAGTTTTCATGCCTACTCCTGGATCATACCACCAGACATTCTGATTTGGAAGTCGACTGTGGAGCCTATGCAATTTAAAATTTTACAGACTACCCAAGGTTATGTGGATATATCCCGAGATAGTACAGCCTTCCCAGGCTGTCGGTGCCATAAGGACTTGGAGAGATCGCCCTCGCTTACCCACAAACAACTTGCAGGACTAAGAAGAGTGCTTAATGAATATGTGTTCAAAAAATAAAGGAATGCACCTGTGCTTGGAGATACGTGGAGAGCGCTCTCTCTCTGTTCATCTCCCCTCTGTATCTCTCACTCTCTCTCTGGCTCTCGTTCACTCTCTCTCTCTCTCTCTCTGATTCATTTGCTATGCCGCTGAGTCATACAGTGAGAAGCAGCTTAAGGTCATTAAAAGGTTGAAGCATCGTGGGAAAAAGTGAACATGTTTTCATTTGAATCTCTATTTTTAACTCTTTCTGAACTTGAGACTGTTGCAGTGATAATGAAATAAGCCTATGGTGGTTCCTGGAAATCATTTTAGACACACAAATTTCTAACATGTATAGAGATAATATGTAAGATCACATTATATATAAGGTCACATAGAGTAAGTATAATATATAATCAGATATAATTATAAAAAATTACATATAAAACTATATTATATATCATACACATATATTCATATTATATAAATATATAGTATATATTAATTATCTATAATTTTAAATATAAATTATATATGTAATTATATATTATACATTATATTATATATAAAATATATTTCATATTATGGAAATATATTTTATATATTACATATTATATATAATATATAAAATTGTATATTCTATAAAAATATATATCATATATAAAATATAATGTATAATTATATATACTTCATTATATAATATGAAATTATTATATATAATACACACTATATATGGTATATAATATATAACATAATTTAAATATAAATTTTATATAATATATAATTTTATAGAATACATTATATACCATAAGTATATAATTATTTTACATATAATATATAAAATATAATATAATATGTATTGTATATATGTATATAATATTTTATATATAGAACATAATATAAATTTGTATATGATGCATATCATATAGTATATGTAATTATTATATCTAGTTTATGCTATATTATATGTAATATATAAAATATAATTTTAAACATAAACTATATATGTTATAATTTATATATTATAATATATGATTAAATAATATATAATAAGTATATATACTTAACATGTGTGATCTTGTTAAGTATAATACATATATTATATATAATATATATTATATGTATATAAAATATATTAAACTTACCATATATGATCTTGTTTGACATGTCTTTTTGGATAGAAAAGCACTTAAATTACCCCTACTTCAGCAATGAGGATGTTGTGTTTAGGCCAAAAGGCAATATAAACACAACTTGCTATTAAAGTTTTTTCTTAATCATCACTACCACTGAGCCATTAATAAGTATTTTCCTGCACAAGATAATAATAGCATCTCACATTTCCATGGTACTTTATAATGCCTGAAGCTCTTCCACATTCATAATTTTGTTCATGTCATAGAAAGAATGAGCTTTAGTAACCTCTTCCATGTATGGGGATCACAGAATGAGTAAAAGCCTAGGGTGCAGTTAGAAAAGAACTAGGTTTCAGTCATCTAGCCACAGTTCTAGGACTCTTGAATGCATGTGTAACTCAGGCTGAAAATCCCGGAAGATACATCCCCATCCCAAGAGCACCTACACAATTTCAATAACCTGGTTACAACTGATGCACTTTGGATATTGCACTCTTCACAAACATCTATCCAAATGTAACATGAACCCACATCAGAACAACTATCGAATCCCCACTCCTACCAAATATTCATGTCTGGTATTACCACCAAAGCCTGAAGCACCCTGACAACATGTGTCCAGATGTTGTTGAATTTTTTCCACCCTGACTGCCTCTCACCGAAAGCCAGAACCAACTTGCTCCTGGATGACTGCAGTGGACTTCTTCCAAAGGCAGCCTCCTGCAGTCACATCCATCAGTGGCTCTTATGGACTTCACAAAACCATAAATTCTATCACATACTGCTATCTTCCCATTCTTATGTCTTGTCATTGTTTTATAATAAATTCCAACATTTTAGTCACTTTTCCAAGTGTGAAGTCACTTATGCCTACCACTGTAATACCATTCTTTCACATTTCCTTAGTCATGATGAGTCAGTTACACTGGGAATCCTTCTGTTCTCCTCACCCTTTAAAGTTCCTTTTGGAACTTTGAAACTTATAATTATTTTCAGGAATGTTTCCCTCTTAACATCTTGTGGCTGCTTCCCTGTCATCATTTCCTTCCATTTCTACCTTTCCAGAGAGGCTTTGTTTAGAAGAAAATATAGGAGCAAATCTTTGCCAGCTAGGCTTATGAAAAGTTTTCTTACATAGAACACAAAATACAAGAACTGTAAGAGAATGTATTGATTACGAGGACTTCGAGGCACCACGAAGAACTCAGACAAAAAGCTTCAGATTCAGACAAAACATTTGTAACTAACAGAGCAGAGAATTGACTTGCATCTTGAATATATATAAATATCTCCCAACTCAATTGTTAGGCAAGCGCCCTATAGAGCAGCACTCCTGAACATTTTTGACATCAGGGACTGGTTTCACATAAGTCAATTTTCCCATGTCGTTGGATGGTTTCTGGGTGAAAATGTTCCACCTCAAATCACTAGGAATTACATTCTCATCAATAAGCACACAACCTACATCCCTTGCATGTGCAGTTCTCAATAGGATTTCCGCTCCTATGAGAATATAATGCCACCACTTAACTAACAGGAGATGGAGCTCAGGCAGTCATTTGGGTGATGGGGATTGGCTGTAAATACAGAGGAAGCTTTGCTAGGTTGCCTGAAACTCCCCTCCTGCTGACCCAGTTCCTAAAAGGCCATGGACCAGGCTTTGGTGGTAATACAAGATGTGAATGTGTGGTAGGAGTGGGGATTCAATGGTTGTTCTGACGTATGTTCATGTTAGACTTGGATACATGTTTGTGAAGAGTGAAATATCTAACGTGTGTTGGTTGTATCTGGTCCAGTACTGGACCATAGCCTGGGGATTGGGGATCCCTGCTGTAGAGGACAGAATAACAAACCCCTATGTATGTTCACATCCTACGTTTTGTGGCAAGAAGGTCTTAAGTGACGTGATAAAACACTTTAAGATGGGGACAGCATCCTCAAGTATCTAGGTGAGCTCAATGTAATAGAAATATCCTTATAAAACAGAAACTGAAACTTTGAAACAATAGAAGATCTGCAGGTGAAACAGAGGTCAAATAGAGATTAAGGTGCTGTGCTGCTGGCTATTAACGTGGAAGAGGGGTCCATGTGTTGGAAGCCTCTAAAAGGTGGGAGAAACAAGGAAATAGTTCCACAATTGTACGCTGCAGAAGGTACCAGCACTGAAGAAGCATTTTAGACCTCTGATTTCCAAAACTATCAGATACTAAGTATGTGTTGGGTTAAGCCACCAAGTTTGTGTATGTTATGGCAACAACTAAGAAACACATACATCACATTATTTAACCTTTGCTTGTAAACAATTTGTCTCTCCATGCTGGAGGGTGAATCTCCTGATATCAAAGATCCTGTTTGTATTGTTCATTGTCTGTGTCTTCAACACTAAGGACAAAACATGACTAGCATATTTTGAGCATTCATGAAGACCTGTTAAATGAACCCATGGAATAATCTCAAATGCCTGCTAAGTATTTTATCTCAATTTCATTTTGTTATATTAAAACCTGTGGTCAGGTGTGGTGGCTCACGCCTGTAATCCCAGCTACCTGGGAGGCCAAGGCGAGAGGATCAAGAAGTTAGGAGATTGAGACTATCCTGACTAACACGGTGAAACCCCGTCTTTACTAAAAATACACACACACAAAAATTTAGCTGGGCATGGTGGCAGGCGCCTGTAGTGCCAGCTACTCAGGAGACTGAGGCAGGAGAATGACATGAACCTGGGAGGTAGAGGTGCAGTGAGCTGAGCTCATGCCACTGCACTCCAGCCTGGGCAATCATGCGAGACTCTGCCTCAAAAACAAAAACAAAAGCAAAAAACAAACAGAAATATTAACAAAAACAAACAACAACAAATAAAAACCTGTGCTTTTTTCCCAACAATTAACTTCAACTCTTTATTATCATTCTTTTGCCTTGGGGGATAATATAAGGTTAATTATATTTTGTAAAACACAAGAGTCATGACCAACATAGCCTCCGTGTGCTGTCTACTCATGATGCAGTGTTTCAAATATAAAACATATATATAGTATATATGTATACATACATATATACATTCAACAAGCAAACAATATATATATTACCCTGGAGAACTGCTTTGTTGAAGCCTATAAAAGTTTGTGTGTGGAGCTTATAAAATTGAGTGTGATAAAAGTTGGAAAATTGAGATAAAGTGGAGAATTGTTACTGTGATAGTTGCTTAAAATCTAGTTTTTAGAACAACACTAAGTTTGACCATAGCTGCTCTGGTATGTGATCCATTTAATGTTTTTGCTTTTGTACATTAATTGTCAGAGAGCTATCTTAGCCCGAGATATTTAAATCTGTTAGTGAATAAAGACTTCCATGCAACACCGAGACAGAGTTATCAAAAATGAGAAATCCTTGGCAATTATAATAACAAACTTTAGTACAGTAAGAGATATAATAAGACACTGTAACTGCTCTCAGATCAAACATCCCTCCTGCTTAGAGAAAAAAAAAATTGCACTTAGTGCAAATAGAATTGCACCAATTTCTCTGATACAGCCTGAAAATTAAGCCAACATTTCAGGTCTTGTAAGAAAAGTTGCTGTCTTCTGGCTTAGAAAAGGCATCCCAGGTAGTGGCTGACCATTAACAGGAAGATGAGCGTTATGAGGTAGCCATCTTCAAAAAGAAAAATGGCAAAGACTTTACAAAACCTTAATGTTACAATGTATAAAAATAGTATAAATAAGTAAGAACTTAAAGAGACAGAGAGTGTGGTTAAAGCAGCAAGCCAGTAGGACAATTTTAGTGTATAGCTTAAGGTACAATATATGCATAATTTACCCTTCCTTAATTCTAGAAAATATTGTCTGTCTTCTTCAATAACCTTTCTATTAATGAAACTAAACATTCCACTGGGATTTTAGCTCTTTTTTATGCTGTCATATTTACTTTGCTACTGTATGTGATTACAACTAACTTCTAATTTGTCTAATATATGTGATATTTTATCTAGTATTTCATTCATTTAATATGAATTTTAATTAATCTAATATAATGTAAAAGTCTTTTTCTTATATGTATTTTACAGTGCCTTTTATATGTGTTTTATCTCCATACTTTGATGGTGAAAACTTACTTTCAATTCAAGTGTTTTAAAATACTCTCATTAAAAACAAATGGAAATATAAATGAAAAAAAATTTTCTGTAACTTTTCAAAGTATATATGGAAATGCACTCAACTGTGGCAACATTTTCCCCCAGGTTTAGCATATTGCTTGGATGATTATGGCTACTTCATACATGTTTGTTGAATGAGAATTTTTCATAAATTTCATAGTGTATGTAAAAGCTATGGTATGTTTTTTGTCTTGTCTTTCTCTTTTGACTTTAAACACATAGTGGCTAAACACAGAGCAGGCTGAATAAATACATCCCCCCTTTATGCAAAATTATTCACTAATAAATGGTATCTAGTTCATTCTTTAAAATACCATCAGAGAACACATAATATCTCTTTACCATTTGCAAAATTTTGAAGTCAGAGTCTAATTTGACCAGCAGTCGATTTTACCCTTTGGACTCGTTTAATGTATTTGAAGAACATTTATTTGTTCCTCATGTATGCAGGTGAAGCAAAACTAAAGAGCATGGCTTCTGATCTTCATGGAAGCAGGCTAGTAGGCAGCTATTTTTTGTTTGCTTTTTGAGATGGAGTCTTTTTTCTTGTCACTCAGGCTGGAATGCAATGGCATGATCTCCGCACACTACAATTTCTCCTCCCAGGTCCAAGTGATTCTCATGCATCAGATCCCCGAGTAGCTGGGGTTACAGGCATGCACCACCACACCCAACTAATTTTTGCCTTTTTAGTAGAGATTGGGTTTCACCATGTTCGCCAGGCAGGCCTTGAGCTCCTGACCTCAGGTGAACTGCCTGCCTTGGCAACCATTTTTGAACATATTCCACATGAGGCACAATGCTGTTTCTTGTACATTGTCCAGTTGAGCTCCTCAGCTTTCTATGTGAGTACTACTATTCTCCTTTTTTCACATGTAAAGAAAGCTGGGCTTTGAAATCTTAAATAACATGTTTGAGGCCTTACAATAGATTACACCCCAAAGGTGTCAGACTGAATCCATTGAATCAATAACTCTGACAGCAATTACAAAGCAAATGACCTTTGTGTAACATGGTACATTCTATAACAGAAATTCATTGAATGCCATTTAGTGTGCTGAGACAATACAAATAATCACACAGGACGCTTCTGGAAAGAGGTCTACATTGGTAGAAAGACATGGCCAGGTCCTACCTGATTATGTAGGTGACTCCTGCAGAAGATGCAGAGCCTGCCCTTCAGGTCACACTGACCTTTCAAGTGGTGCTGTGTCCATGAGCTAGCCATGCAGCTTTTTTATATGGCCATAGGCACAGGAAGGGGTGCTGAGGCAAGCTGTTCAAGGCAATTAAAGGCTGCAGAGGCCACCTTAGATCTTGAGGACTTCATATAAAAAAGCAAGCATTTCAAAATCCAAGGCATATTTTGGAAGTAGTTAGCAAGTATAGTGGTGGATTTGCAAGCTCAAGAACATAAGTAGGGCATCCCTTGAGAAGGTCACATGGGCCCACACAGGATGACCCTTGGATTCCCAGTAATGAATTTGTGTGTCCAGTACACTCATTATATTGTGTGTGAATGTGATTGCTAAAAAAGAAGATATAAATTGTGAACAAAATATAAACAGATATTAGCAATAAAACATGAACATTTTCTATAACCACCTCCTTTGAGATAATCACTCTCCATTGTTTGAATTCCTTCCACATTTTATTTTTTAATAAAATAAATGGGCCACGCGAAGTGGCTCATGCTGGTAATCCCAGCACTTCAGGAGACAGAGGCAGGTGGATCACTTGAGGTCGGAAGTTTGAGACCAGCCTGGACAACATGGCAACGTCTCTGCAAAAAATACAAAAATTAGCCCACACATGGTGGCACATGCCTGTAATCCCACCTATTTGGGGGACTGAGGCAGGAGAATTGCTTGAATCCAGGAAGTGGTCGTTGTAGTGACCCAAGATTGTGCCACTGCACTTCAGCCTGGTCGAGGCTCTGTGGCAAAAAAACAAAAAACAAAAAACAAAACAAAACAAAACCCTAAAAAATATAATAAAATACAATAAAAAGTATTTAGCAGCCCACTATTTTTTTTTTTTCAGGTGGAGTCTCACTCTGTCACCAAGGCTGGAGTGCAGTCACATGATCTTTTCTCACGGCAACCTCTGCCACCCAGGTTCAAACAATTATCCTGCCTCAGCCTCCCAAGTAGCTGGGATTACAGGCAGCCCACTATTTTTATTGACACACCATAGATGTGTTCCTGTCTCCATGCATGTAAATACTCCTTAACACTTCATGCAAACAAACAGCATCCCATAATATGGATGCAGCCAAGAGAATCCACTCAAGTCACTGATTTGTGAACATTCAGCTTGCTGCTATTGTTTGTTTTTAAAATTACAACCCATGTGAATTGCAGAGCCATGGGTGGTTATTTTTATGCATCAGAATAAAGATTTTCATAGAAAAACCATTCAAAGCATTAGGACTCCTAGGTCAGAAGTCTCCAATTTTAATTTTCCTGGGTTTTACTCATCCTCTTACATTGGACAGCATCATGATTATTTTGATAGTGCAGATATTCAGAGAAGGCTGAAAGGACATAAAACCCAAGTGGTTAGGTCCTGGACGACTGTGGTTCTCATCTCAGGCACTAGGATGCAGACCCAGGGAGGAACAAGATGTACAAGCTCTTTGAAAAATAAAACCAAAAGGATGTGACAGCCAATTGAATGAGAGTCACAGCAAATCTGGAGATATATTCAAGGAGAAACTGCTCAGTTAAAAAGATTCAAAGTTGTCTGGGTGTGATGGCTCATGCCTGTAATCCCAGCAGATCACTTGAGCTCAGGAGTTTGAGACCAACCTGGCCAACATGGCAAAACCAGATCTCTACTGAAAATATAAATATTAGTCAGGCATGGTGGTGTGAGCCTATAATCCCAGCTGCTTGGGAGGCTGAGGCAAGATAATCACTTGAATTTGGGACATAGAGGTTACAGTGGGCCGAAATCATGGCACTGCACTCCATCCTGGGCAACAGAGTGAGAGAGTCTATCTAAAAAAAAAAAAAAGAGACTCAAAGTTGACTCAAAGAGAATTGTTTCCAGGCAGGCCATTCTCAAATTTTCATTTCCATGAAACTCATATATCAATTATCTTCAAATTTTGATATATTATTGTTTATTAAGCAAACTGTATTTATTATTTTATATTTTGCTCAGAAAATATCCATCTTGGTTTTTTTTATTTTATGTAATTGAAACTAAAGCACTTAAAAAAGCTTATGCAGCTTCATTATAGATACATGTAGGTGGACGTTACCTACTTTATGAAAATGATGCAAGGAATCTCAATAAGAGTTTGTGGGCCCCAGAGTTTGGAAATCTGTGGTATAAATACCGTGTGTCTGTTATAATTGTCTTAGATTTTCTCTATTGACTTTGGAAACTAAATTTTGGCTCTGTGAAATAATGATATGATAACATGATACAATAGGAAAATAGTCTGCTAGTACTCATTCCATTTTTAAGTAAAGTAAAAACTAAAAATCAAAGGCACTGAATTTCAACCAGCGCTACCTATCAAGCTACAGAATTTGAGTGCAGGACGTCACGTTCCTTCCCATCCAGCACACTCTGTATATGTATGTGCTCCTGTGTTGAATCCTACACAATTTAAAACAGAAAACTGAAGCCTCACCTTTTAATAAATTGACTATGAATGATTTCCTATAACCATCAAAGATTAGTTTTTAATCTATTTGACTGATTTTTACTTTTTATACCTCTGCCTTCATTCTCACCAGATTTCTTTTTGACCACAGTAGTGTGACCTAAAACAAATTCTGTTTGTTCTCACTGAATAATTTTTATTTAAACTTTTCCTGTTTGGTGTCACTTCTTTAGTTTAAAGGTGCACATATGTGTGTCTGTGTACATATACATTCATACCCATACATTCATATATATGGTTATATATGCGTATTGTATGTATGCGCCAGCTACAGGTAAATGACACACACGGAAATGGTCAAAGATATTTAACTTCTCTATTCACATGATTATCTTCTGGTTACTTGTCTCCAAAAAATGCCTACTGTGTTTATACGAGGAATGATCTCATTAAAGAAAGTGGATTATGACTTTAATGTCATATAACAATGTCTTTTGTTAATTAAAAGGCCAACAATATCTGACCCCATTTTGTTCCTTATCATTGACTTGCAGGGCATGCAGAAACAAAAGACCTGCAATTATTCTCCTAAGCCTTGTGATATAATTCAAAAGGAGAGGAAACATCTACATTATTATTTACAATAAAAAGTGGAAACTTTTCTATTCTAACAACAATATTAAGCCCAACTAGAAATCCTCATGTTTATGTGATACTCATTTTAGTCAACATGCAGAAGGAAAAACTGATTCCTGTTTTACAGCACCTTTACCATGAAACATGTTTTTAAATAACCACACTAACTGAATGTATTAGTCTGTTCTCATGATGTTAATAAAGATATTCCTGAGACTGGGTAATTTATAAAGAAAACAGATTTAATGGATTCACAGTTTCACATCGATGGGGAGGCCTAATAATCATGGCAGAAAGTAAAAGAGGAGCAAAGTCATGTCTTAAGTGGTGGCAGGCAAGAGAGCATGTGCAGGGGAACTGTCCTTCATAAAATCATCAAATCTTGACTACGAAAATAGCATGGGAAAAATTCACGCCCAAGATTAAGTTACCTCCTGGTGGGTCCCTACCACTATGGGAGCTACAATTCAAGATGAGATTTGCCTGGGGACACAGCAAAATCATATCACTGAAAATATCGATTGATATTTCTTGTGTGTCTATTTTTGTCGTTGATGTTCCTTCCAGAGCCCTGGATGAAACTTGGCATCAATGTAGCCATTAACATGCATTAATTCTACATGATCTCTTTTGCATCTTTCTTTTATTGTTCAGTTGGTAGAGGAGAGGTTGCTGATTTACAAGCTTCATTTTAGGGAGAGTAAAACTTAAAAGCCAAAATTTCATCAGCTAACAGGCTCACAGTATGGAGCCTAAAGGACCTGTCAATGAAGGAGGTTATTTGTTGTATATCTGTGGTTTTAGACAATCAAGGGGGTTGTTTTTTTCATTCACCTGGAATATGTATTTAAAGTTAAGTGATCTACCTGAGAGCTGAGTTCTCAAGAAGAGCACTCACCTTTGATACTATGCATGGCTCTCTCCAAGTTGATGAGCTACCATCATTTTGCTCTCTACAATCAGGAGGCAAAACCCAGTGATTTAGGTGTGCAGGATTCCTAAAATATTAATTTTAATTTGCTACAAAAAATAGCAGGGTTTCTGGTGTCTGAAAACTTTTGAAAAATCACACCATTAGAATATTGTTAAGATCACTCTTTATTTGCACTTAAGAAGATAACTTTGTCAGGAAAATTTTCTTTCTTCCTTCCTTCCTTCCTTCCTTCCTTCCTTCCTTCCTTCCTTCCTCCCTCCTTCCCTCCTTCCCTTCCCTCCCACCTTCCCTCTCCCTGCTCCATCACATAATATAGCTATAATGTGCTGCCTTTTCCTCTCCTCCAGTGTTATTGATAGGAAAAACTGGCCAGGTACTGATGAATAAAGAAAAAGAGATTTACAGTGAGATCTGATTGTCACAGATCAGGTGCCTTATGAAAACAGGTCATTTTCTTCTTCAAACAATAACTTTCTGAGCTCAGAATTTCATGACAATAAGCCCACATGCTTCTTAAGTCTCATTTATGTAAAATGTGATTTAGACCTCAGAACACTGTAACCACCCAACAGACTCATCTTTACTACACAGATAGAGCTGATTAGTCAAGATAGAAGAATTGCAATAAAGAGTTTAATTCCTACAGAGCTGGCTAAATAAGTGATTGGAGTTTTATTATTACCTAAATCAGCCTTCCCCAAAATTTGGAGGCTTGAGTTTTTCAAGGATAGTTTGGCATTTAGGGGCTAGGGAATGAGTGCTGCTGGATTGGTTGGGATGCAATTATAGGGTTTTGGAAAACAACCCTGGTGCACTAAGTCACCCTCTACATGGGGATACAGAGATGTTAATGGTCCCAGTGGGACCAATCAATTGTTGCAAATAAAAGCCTGAAAAGCCATCTCAAAAGGCCAATCTGTACTATTCTTATCACCTGAGTAATAACAATTCAAGATGAGATTTGGGTGGGGACACAGCCAAATCATATCACCGAAAATATCTATTGATATTTGTCGTGTGTATATTTTTGTGGTTGTTGTTCCTTCCAGACCCCTGGATGAAATTTCGCAACAATGTATCCATTAACATGCATTAATTCTACATGATCTCTTTTGCGTCTTTCTTTTGTTATTCAATTGAAAGAGGAGAGGTTGCTGATTTACAAGCTTCATTTTAGGGAGAGTAAAACTTAAAAGCCAAAATTTCATCAGCTAACATGCTTAGAGTATGGAGCCTAAAGGACCTGTCAGTGAAAGGTCCTGTCACATGAAATTTACCTACACAATAAACCTATAGTTGTACCCCCAAACCTAAAATAAAAGGTTTTTAAAGGCCAATTTTAGTTTCTAGTGATTGGGGAAGTTGTAGATCTTGTCACCTATGGAATTGTGTCTGGAGTTTCTTCCTTCTGGTGGGTTCATGGTCTCACTGACTTGAGGAACCAAGTTTCCACTCAACCCAGGAAGTCCACCTGGCTTCACATACCAATAGAAGGTGTCTCCTCTAAACCAGACACCCCAAATGCTGTTGGGAATTGGGTGATGACCGCTCTACCTACTTCCTGATGGATAGGGGCAAAGAAGTGGCCCTGCAGTTGTAATGTCCTTCAGAGGGGAACTCTCTAGCCCAGTCTTGGAGCCACAAGGTCGATTCAGGGGTCCTTAGTAGAAGTTGTGAGTTGAGCTCATTTGGGGTTCCATTTGTAAGACCATCTGTAGCTTGATGGCCTCGATCCTGGAGGAAACAAATTTGACAAGGAGATTAAAAATAGAGGGCCCAAATGCAAGTAATAGCAAGATGGCTGTCACAGGACCTAGAAAGGGGAGAAGCCATGTCACTCAACTTCAGATGTTGGTATAAGAGTTTGAGAGGCATTGTCTGATTTCACAAGTCTTTTCCTGTAAATACTGGGTGGCATCTCATATTATCCCTGACTGGTTAATATAAAAACAACACTCTTCCCCTAAGAAGGTGCAGAGTCCTCCTTTCTCAGCAGTGAGGAGGTCTAGGCCTCAGTAGTTTTGGAGAGTCACGGCTGCCAAAGAGTCTACTTGGGATTGCAGTGTAAGGAAAGATTTTGTTATTTCTTGCAAACTGTCTGAGAAATCCTTTTAGAGTGTGTGATAGGTAGTAGGATAATGGAGTAGATAAACTGGCTATTCTGTTTCCTGTATCAGTGGCCATTCCTAACACTATAAGTAGGATTATTAGTTGCATGGCCCTGCACTGACGAACTTGAACTGTAAGGGGCACTGATAGGGTCTGATTTCCTGGGGAAATGTCAGTGTTGGGACTTAGGAAGACTAAGTTCCAGGTGCCTGTCCAGGTGGGGAGGCAGACGTAGGTTCAAGTTCCACATAAGAAGAACATGCCTTGGCTGGGTAGACAGAACTGGTTGTATATGTTAAAAAGGCTTGTGAATTTATTGTTTTCATTTTCCCATACTCCTAGAGTACTTGCCAAGGTACCTCCAGAGAATAGCTGAAAAGGAGTGTTGGGAGAAAACTGAGTGGCTCCCTGTGTTCTATTTTCCCATTGGAGAAAAAACCATTTTGTATCTACTAGGAACCATTCAAGACAGTGATAGAAAGAAGGAATGGGAAGGCTTTCATTAGTGGTGGGGATGCTGCTGCAAGGGGTCCAGGGATGAATGGTCATGCAGGGAGAATGTTTGCCATTACAAAACCCAGACTGTTAAGCAGGTAGGAGGTGATAATTTTTGGAGGCCCTGAGAAGCAGACAAGCCATCTGAATGGAGCTGTATGAGTGACTCACAAGTTGCTATGATCAGTTGGTGGTTGAAGTTGTAGAGTATTATTACACTGATGGCATTGTAGGTTCCCCAGGGGCAGGCCTGATAACAGATTGCACTGGATGCATAAAGAGGCTTGAAAAGTTAAGATGGTATTCGTGGTTACAGGGCCATATATGGGCTTTTCATTGCTAGTGTAATAGGTGAAAGTGGAAATGTAAGAGTGTAAAAGCTGGATTCCATGTCCTGTTAGGGTATTCTTGGTAAGCTTTGTGATAACCCAAATCCAGGAATTATTTCATGAATTAGGACTTTAACCACTTCCTGAGCATTCTCTGTCTTGCAGGGGAAGGCTTCTATCCAATTTCTAAAGATATCAGCACAGACCAACAAGTATTGAAATCCCTTTAACTTAGGCATAGGCATGAACTCTAACTACCAGTCCTGCCCGGGATAGTGCCCTATTCTTTCTTCTCCCAGAGGGGCCTTATGATGGACCATGGGGTTTTTTCTTTGGCACACATCACAGGCTTTGACTACTTGTCAGATGATCTGGAGGAGACATGTCCCTGTAAATAGGGATTTGGCTATTTGATGAGTGTTCTCAATACACGTATGGAGAGTTTGGTGGAGGCTCTTAAGTATTTTCCACTGGCTGGCTTCAGGTATGAGTACCTTTCCCTTTTCTGTCATTAACCATCCCTAGCATAGAAAACTATACCCCCGTGAAATTTTCCATTCTGTTTCATTTGGGGAATACTGGGGCTTAATCTCTTGGAGAGGGTTGTTCCATACCAAGGGTCCTTCCACAGGTACTTCTAATGGGAGGTTCCGCCTGGTAGCAATTTTGGCCTCAGCGTCTGCCTGACAGTTTCTACCTTTTCTCCTTCATCTTTTTAATGGCTTTGGCAGCACAAGACTGCCACCCCCTTGGTTTTTGCGCTGTGTGCAATAACTCCATGATTTCCTTGTGGCATTTAATGGGGGTTCCCCCAGAAGTTAGGAACTCCCTTTTTCTTCATATTGTAGCATTGGCTTGTAGGGTTAGATAAGCATAGTTGCTACCTATACACACATTTATTATTTTTGCTTTTCCCATTTCTAAGGCTCGGGTAAGCACCAGTAGTTCTGCTAACTGGGTGCTGATCCCTGGGTGAAGAGGGTTACTTTTCAAATACTGTTACATCACTATGGCATAACCTGCCCCTTCATCTCCCATTCTCCACAAACGAACTTCCATCGCTCTATAGGTTAAGGTCAGGATTAGCTAAGGGGACTTCTTAGAGATCCTCTTGGGTGACACAGTCTGGGCTACAATTTGTTGGCAGTCATGCTAGATCGGTTCTCCATGCTATGGGAGAAAAGTCGCAGGGTTGAGGGCTGCACATGTGCATACTTGAAGCAAAGTCTCAAGCAGTAGCACCTGGTATCTAAGCAGGTGGTTATCTGATAGCCATAAACTTCCTTTGGCACCTAGTGTGCCATTTACATCATGAGTAGTCCAGACAGTGAGATCCTTTCCTTGTATTATTTTGATAGCCTCTGATACTAAGATGGCCACCACTGCAACTACCCGTTAACAGTGAGGCCAGCCTTTTGCTACTACATAAATTTCCTTACTTAGGTATGCTGCTGGTTGTGGGGACACTTAGTGCGTCTGAATAAGGACTCCAAGAGCTATTTACACTCTTTCTGTGATGTATAAAAATAATTTTTTTAATGTACGAAGGCTTAAGGCTACAGCTTGTACTAGGGCCTGCTTTAAGGTTTTGAAGACTGTTTCTGCCTCTGGTTTCCATTCCACTAGGTGAGTATTTGCCCTCTGGGTGTCCTTGATTAAAGTATAGAGTGGCCTGGCCATCTCTCCATATCCAGGGATCCGTAGTTGGCAAAAGCTGGTGATCCCAAGGAACCCCTGCAACTGTTTAAATTTCTTAGGGCAAAGGATAAGCCAGTATGGGCTGCATTTATTCTTTGCTGAGGGTTCCTCTGGTTAAGATTAGGCCTAGATATTTGAATTGTTGTAGGCAGAGCTGGCCTTCAATTAGATTCCTTTTACCATTGATTAGCTAGAAACTTCAAGAGATCTATAGTAGACTGCTGGCATGTGGCTTCCAAACTGGTAGCAAAAAGTAAATCATCCACATTCTCAAGGACCAGTGTACCTGGACTTGAGAAATGACCTAGATCTGGGATAGCACCTGACCAAACAGATGAGGGCTATCCCTAAATGCTTGAGGTAAGACCGTCCATGTAAGTTGGGAGGTGTGGTCTGTGGGATCCTCAAAGTTAAAGAGAAACTAGGAGTTAGAGTGCACGGGAATGGAGAAGAAGGCATCCTTGAGGTCCAGAACAGTGAACAATTCTTCTTCCTCTGTTGACAGTGTAGAGGTATAGGTCTTAGGTGCACCTGGATATAGATGAATTTCTGCCTCATTGATGAGTCTAAGATCTTGCACTAGTCTCCACTAACAATTCGGTTTTTGTACTCCTAGAATTGGAGTGTTGTAGAGACTGCTGCATTTTCTTGCTAAGCCTTGAGATTTTAGATATCTAACAATATCCTATAATTGTTTATGAGCTTCAGACCTTAAGGGATATTGCCTTTGATAAGGAAAATTGCTGGGGTCTTTCAGCCTGATTTGGACAGGGCCAACATTTTTTGCCCTTCCGAACTGTCCTTACAATGCCCAGACTTCAGGGTTGATTCCCTCCTCAAGCAGTGGACAACAGATAAGTGACTTGTTCCCCATATTCATATAGATAATAGCTCCAGCTTTGGCTAATATGTCCCTTCCTAATAAGGGTGTGGGACTTTGAGGCATAACAAGAAAGGCATGTGAAAAGAGCAAAGTCTCCCAATTACAACTGAGGAGCTGGGAGAAATGCCTGGTTACAGGCTGCCCCAGGATTCCTCAGATGGTAATGGACCTTCAGAGCAGCCATCTGTGGCAGGATATTAACACTGAGAAGGCCACATCCATGTCCAGAAGGAAGTCAATTTCCTGGTCCTCAATGGTTAAATGTACCTGGGGCTCGGTGAGGGTGACAAAATGAGCTGGTGCTTTCCATAGGCACCCTCAGTCCTGCTGTTGGATCATCTGGTTGGGGACTGCTGGTCCTGAGAACCTTTGTCCTCTGGGGCAGTGTGCTTTCCAGTGATGGCCTTGGCATAGTGGACATGGCCAAGGGGGTGACTTGTTTCTCACTGGACAATCTTTTCTAAGGTGTCCTTGAAAACCACACTAATAACAACCCCTACCAGGTAATTGGTCTGCTCCATTTTCTGTCCTCTCTGAAGCACCAAGGTTTGTTTGACTGAGGGCCATGACTGTGGCCTTTCACTGATCTCACTTTTCCTTTTGGGCCTGTTCCTCTTGGTCTCTATTATAGAACACCAAGGTTGCCAGGTTTAATAATGCCTCCAGATTTTGTTCGGGGCCAGGGCTCACTTTTGGAGCTTTATCGTGATATCTGCAGCTGATTGGATATGTGTTAGGATCAGTTGACCCTCGAGGGAGTTGGTTGACAGGGGAATATATTTTCTTAAGGCCTCTTGTAGCTGCTCAAGGAAGGCAGTAGGATTATTTTCCTTTCCCTGAGTTATGGTGGACATCATTGATTAATTCATGGGCTTTTTCCTATTCTCCTTAGTCCTTCTAGAACACAGGTCAACAGATGTTTGTGACTCCAGTCCCCACGATCTGAGTCTAGATCCCAGTGAGGATCCATATGGGGTACAGCTTGCTGACCAGTAGGGAATTTGTCCCTTTCTTCGGCTGTTATTCTATCATTTACTTAACTAAAATACCAGATCTCCAAACACTCAGGCTGTAGCTAAAGCCACATTATTTTCACTAAAGGTGAGGGTTTGATCTAACAATAGCATGATATCTTTCCAAGTGAAGTCAAATGTTTGCCCTGGACCCTGTAGGACATCTATATACCTATTCAGGATTATCTGAAAACGTCCCCAGGTCTACCTTGTCTGCTTTAAATTAGAGAGGGAGAAGGGGACATGTACCTGGGTTCAGTCAAATTCCCCTCCCCTGACAGCTTGAAGGTGACATAAGCCATAGCCTGGGGGTGTTTGTGGTCCCTTGGAGATTTCTTTGCTTGTTCTCCTTCTGGGTGGGGGAGACTAGAGGAGGCTTATTACTAATAGGAAAGGGAGCTGTATAGATGGTAGGATATGAAGCTAAACTGAGAGGTCCTCCTGTGGAATGTAAATTTCAAGCTTTGCCTGGTTGTGGATTATCCTTCAATGAAAAGAAAGCTTAGACATAAGATATTTCACTCCATTTGCCTTCTCTCTTACAGGTCAAAGGACAGTATGGCATTCTAATTTATACTTCCCTCAGGTGGTCATTTTTCCCATCAGAGAGAGAATATTGAGGCCAGGCCATAGTGCAGAAAAAAAAATAAGCCACTTCTATTTCAGTGTTTGCAGATCAAATTGTTCCCAATGGCTTAGGATGCATTTCAAGGGTGAGCTTGTTGATGCCTGAGCGATTCCCATCTGAAAGAAAAAAACAAATGTGGTTTTGGTTTGCCTTTTTTCCTTGCGCAAGAACCTGCAACAGTCCCTGGACCCTGATGTTCCGAATAGTTGTGCTCGCCAAAGCAGCAGCAGAAACACTAGTTTTCCTCCTAGATCATAAGGAGGACCAATAAATGTCGGATTTAGTAGCCCTTACCAACACATTCTTGAAAATCAGCACTCTTGCCTTTCCTCTTAGACCACAAAGAGGACTGAGAAAAATCAGATTTAGTGGCCCTTAATGATGCATCCTTAAAAATCTGTAAGAGTCCTAAGCATTCTCCTCTTAGTATTGGGACCTTACCCTTGTCCTATAAAGATGATATGCATCAAAATGGAGTGGAGGGCCATACCCTTAGGGAGAGAAGGGATCGCCAGGGTTGGAAGAGTGACACCTTTTGTCCTCACTTCTCATCACATGAATAGGAAGGATATAATTTCTGAGGCTCCCCTTATCCTAGCTTCAGGAATAGCCTTTGTTAGGCCTGCTAGTGTGAGGAGGGTTGATAAATTCCAGATCATCCCCCTCCCAACAAAGCTTCAGGTGAAAACTATGTTTTTCTGATAGGGGAACCTGGGTACCTAAAGAAGGAACAGAGTCCCACAGTTTATACCAGAAATCATTTATAGGAGAAACTAGAAGATCACCAGGGACAGGGAGTTGTTTTTAGACACAGGGCTACCTTCAGAGAAGAGAGGCAGTAGGAAAGGTTGTCTTACAGGCGTTAGGACCCAGAAGGCAAGGGTCACAATAGATAGGATAGAGGGCGAGTCTCGCTTGTGCAGCATAACTTTGAAAGTTCTGCTCATGGCTGCAGGGTCAACCAACTTTTTGTTGGGACCCTGGAGCTGAATGACTTTCCTCTCTGTCAACCCTTGGCTCAGCCAAGAAATGCAGGAAAAGTGGAAGCTGGTTCCAGGCAAATCAATGCTCCCAACTCCAAAGATTCAGCGGTTGTTAGAGAGCCCTTTCCCGGAAAGCCTGACACCTGAGTCTTTAGTCCAGCAGTCACACTAGTTGCTTTTAACTGGTCAACAGGTGCCTGGTATTTAGTCCCAGAATTCTAAAGAAAAATAGGACAGAATAGCAAGTGAAAAGGGTCCAGCGGTACTCACCACAGGGCAATATCCTGGATGAGCCACTAGATGTGTCCAGAGTTGGTTCCTGCCAGTGGGTTCGTGGTCTTGCTGACTTCATGAATGAAGCTGCTGACCTTCACTGTGAGTGTTACAGCTCTTAAAGGTGGCATGGACTCAAAGAGTGAGCAGCAGCAAGATTTACTGTGAAGAGTGAAAGAACAAAGCTTCCACAGAATGGAAGAGGACCCTAGTGGGTTGCCATTGCTGGCTGAGTTGGCCAACTTTTATTTTCTTATTTGTCCCATCCCATGTTGTCTGTCTGTCCTATCAGAATGCCCTTTTTACAATCCTCCTTGTGATTGACTACTTTTAGGTTCCTGCTGTTTTGTACATTTTATAGAGTGCAGATCTGTGCATTTTACAGAGTGCTGATTGGTGCATTTTACAATCCTCTTGCTAGCTACAGAGTGCTGATTGGTGTTTTTACAGAGCACTGATTGGTGCATTTTACAATCCCCTTACTAACTACAGAGCGCTGATTGGTGCATTTTACAATCCTAGCTAAAGAGTGCCTATTGGTGTGCTTTACAATTCTCTTGTAAGACCGAAAAGTTCTCCAAGTCCCCACTCGGCCCAGGATGTCCACCTAGGTTCATCTTTCAGATAATGTTTGGTAATCATTTAACTAAGCCAACATCTTAGCAGAATTCAGGCATCTGTCATTTTTCTAACCTGCTGGTCTTTCATTAGTTTTACAAAGGTGGTTTAGTTTTAAGAAGGGCTATTATCATTTAAACTATAAGTTCAATTTCTCCCAAAGTTAGCTTGGCTTATGCTCAGCAATGATCATTGTAGTATGGTGGTGAAAGACAAGATGGTGTTGGTTAGGTCAGATCTCTTTCACTGTCATAATTTTCTCACAGTTACAAGTTTTGCAAAGGTGGTTTCAAGATGAAAGGAGTATACTCTTGTAAAGAGCGTAAAATTATTTCAGTCATTCTGTACCTGAAACAGGCACTCCCCCTTTTTGATAGTTTAAATTTAAAAAGAAAATTAATAATCCCTGGATGTTGCAGTAAATGGAAATTCCAATGCAGAAACTATGAAAACACATGCTTCAAAACACCACATTCTTCTGTTAAACTTCAGAGATGCAAGCATTGCCATTTCCCTTGGCGACCTTACAGAATATTTGGAGGAAATTCTGAACCTCAAAGATCAATCCATCCAGTAGGATACTGTTTGAAGAACTAAGATTTTTAACACAAGGGACATTCATTAGCTTGCTATTGGAAAGGTTACAAAAACTCTTGTTTTGTAAGGGAGGAAGGGATTGTGGTGGAAGAAAGGCCAGTGATTCACAGCATGTTGAAAATCTTCACGCTCCTCTGCAGAAACAAAATAAGCCAACAGATCATTCTGCAGAATTGAGAAAGAGAGAACAGTGAGTTAAGAAAAGATGTGCTGAAGACAGAATCGTTCTGTTAGAAAATTACTCGTGCCTTAAAAATTAATTACCTCTTTCTTTAATAGGGGAAGAAAGCATTGCCCTGTGGTATTATAGGGCACCCACACTGACATTATTCATCATTGTCATATGTACCCTGAATGAAAGGATTTTTTCTCCCAGGCAAAGCCTGATGCTCTTTATGAACAAACCGTGTCAAAGATTTAGTGATGGAGACAGGTGTTGCAGAACATTTTTGGCATAAAGCACTAATTAGTAATCACTAATTAAATGGTGGGGGGCTTGCGTAATGTCTGAACATACCCACTAATCACAGCTAATCTCACATCAAGTTTATCTGAACTTTAAAGAAATCACATTGGTAGGATGTGTCTTAAGTAAGACCAACCTCACAGATGCAATACTGCCTCTCCTTGAAGCTGCAGGCAATGGTGACTCCTGATTTAGGCTTAGAATTTATTGTCATTGTAGGAAAAAAAAAATCTTATGACTTTCTTTGAAGCCTGGCCATTTCCTCCTTTCCAGCTCAGAGCATTTTTCCAATTGTTCACGAAACCTAATGGAAGAAAACCTGGTTAACTCTACTGGTATGCAGCCTCATCCTCTACTCTTTTTGTTTTAAAAGTAGAAGCCAACACTCAGTCTCTCATTGGAATGCTGTCAACTTTGGTTAGGAATATGCTTTGAAGTAGTTGGTTTGGATTTATGTTATTTTAGGGCTTAAAGCAGTCTGTCATCATACAAACAAGCCCCTCCCTTATGTGACACTGTTGTTCATAAAAGGCATCAGACTTTGCTCGGGAGAAATGCTCAACTAAGGACATGAAAATGGTAAAAAACAACAATGCAAGAAACCTTCCCCAAATACTCAACTATAATATTTGTTCCTTACATACAATTTCTTTTTTTGAAGATCTATGTCATTAACTCATTTGAAGGGATATTTTGTACGTAATTTATCATAGGAGTCTGTTGTGTTTAAAGAAAAATGTGCACACAAATGGTACCTTGAACCTAGTAAAATTTACAATGACTTCTGGGATTGCTTCATGTTATTAATATTTTAGATTCATTTTGTCTTCTATTAGCCACATATATACCCAAAGATGACAAGGTATCATAATGTCAACTTAACAGTAATCATTGTTTATGTAATTATTTCTGCCACAAAAATTTTTCTCTAGTTTTTTCTTTAATTTCCTGTAATTTCCGCTAACATTCTAGATTCATTTTTCCTTCTACATTAGCCACATATATACCCAAAGATGACATGGTATCATAAGGTGAATGTAAACAATAATCATGATTTGTGTAATTATTTCTGCCACAAAAATTGTTCTCCAGGTTTTTCTCTAATTTCCTATAATTTCCACTAACATTTTAGATTTATTTTGCCTTCTACATTAGCCATATATACCTAAAGATGACATGGTATCATAATGTCAACCTAAACAATAACTATTATCTATGTAATTATTTCTGCCACAAAAAATTTTCTACAGTTTTTCCTCTGATTTGTGGGGGACAGGGTTGTGGAGAGAGAGAATGAAGAAGGCAAGCTATGAGATAACTTTTCAAATAGTGGGGATGTGTACACAATTTTTTTTGACCAACAAAAATGTCCTGTGTTCTTCTGTAGGGTTTTTAAGTACCGGTGACCAGGCAGCAAAAGGCAACTATGGGCTCCTGGATCAGATTCAAGCACTGCGGTGGATTGAGGAGAATGTTGGAGCCTTTGGCGGGGACCCCAAGAGAGTGACTATCTTTGGCTCAGGGGCTGGGGCCTCCTGTGTCAGCCTGTTGACCCTGTCCCACTACTCAGAAGGTAATAATGGTGTCCCCGGGGTGGGTGGGCAAATGCCCTGAACCAAGAAATGAATAGTCAGAGTTCATAGCTGAGATTCATGTCCAGGTTGCTAGAAGTCACTGTGGAAATTGCAACAGAAAATGCCCAAAAGACAAAATGAACCCATCTTCACATATTTTAACTCAGCTTTTTTTCCATTTGCTCTGTCACTCAGGCTGGAGTGCAGAGGCATGATCATAGCTCATTGCAGCCTCCAACTCCTGAGCTTAAGCCTTCTCCAATCTCAACCTGCTGAATACCTGGGACTAATGGTTAAATTTTAATTTTTATTTTTATAGAGAAGTGGTCTTGCTATGTTTGCTCAGGGTGGTCTCAAACTCCTAGCCTCAAGTGATCCTCCTCCCTTGGCCTCTCAAACTGCTGAGGTGACAGAATTGAGCCACCATGCTTGGTCAGCAATATCTCCTCATTTAAGTGTGTGACAATTAGGTGTCGGTTACAATGATAGGAAAAAAATAACTGCTTTAGAAGAGCGGACACTATTGTTTCTTTTGACATTCTCACTGTATTTGAACATTTAAAATTTTATTAACTTCTAGCTACAATTTGGTAAGAGTAATATGGAAGAGAGACAGTACGTCAATAAGGAAGAGAAATAGTATGTCAATATTGCAGATTTATAGATTTTTAATCAACTGGGCTTTTAACCACATGTTTTTTTAAAAGACACTTCTCTAATCACATTAATTCTTTTTTTTTTTTTTTTTTTTTTTTGAGACGGAGTCTCGCTCTGTCGCCCAGGCTGGAGTGCAGTGGCGCGATCTCGGCTCACTGCAAGCTCCGCCTCCCGGGTTCACGCCATTCTCCTGCCTCAGCCTCCCGTACATTAATTCTTTAAATCTTCTGGAAACATTAGGAACATGGCTGGTGCATTCATAGAGAAGTAGATTCTACCCATAGGAATAGTGTCTCTCTCCCTGACTCTGTCTCCCTCCCTCTCTCTCTTCCCTTTTCACTCTCCTCTTTCCCTCTCTCTTTCTGTCTCCCCCCTCTATGTCCTCTCACTTTCTCTCTGTCTCTCTCTCTGTTTTCCTCTCTCTCTCGCCCTTCCTCTCTCCCCTCCTTCCACTGTCTCTCCTCGATCTCCCTCTCCCTCACACTATCCTCTCACCTCTTTCTCCTTTTCTCCCCTTCTCTCTTTGTCTCTCTTCCTCTCTCTCCCTCTCCAGTTCCCCAGTTTCTTCCTCACTGTCTCTCTTCCTCTCTCACTTCCCCCCCTTCACACTCTGTCTCTCTCCCTTTATTTCTTTCTCTCTGTCTCCCTTTTTCTCCCTCTGTCTCTTTCCCTTTCTTCCTCTCCTGCAAACATGACTTTCAGCAAAGGACCACCTTACTGGTCAGTTCAGCATGAGACACTTGGAAGTGTCCACAGTTTGCTTTCTCTCTCTCTCTCTAACACACTTTTAGGAAGAAACTCCCTGCTGGGCCAGTCAGCATGACATCCTCTACTTGTCCCCGTGGGAGCTCCAAACCCTCCCTGGGGCCCTGCTAATAACCTGGAAAAAGCTGCTGTTGGCAAAACAGAGAAAGCGGAAACCGCAGAAATACACGCACATCATGTTACCTCAATCAGACATGCACTTGTACGTGGTAGTTAGCATAGGCAACCATACCCAACCAGATATGCACTTGGGCCTCTAAGTAGTAATTGCTCATGCTGCCTAAGTGGTGGTCAGCATAGACAGCCACACCCCTGAGCCCTGCCAGAGCACCTGAGGCTCACTCAATGCAATTCCCTGCTGCTAATGCAAGAGGGAGACTCTCTGCAGTATCAGATGAAACTTCAAAGAGAAGTCCACAGGAATTTGAGGCAATTGGTTCTGGAAGCTTGATCACCAATTCTTGGCTGTGGCCTAAAAGGAGAAAGCAGGAAAATCTGCAGAACAGATCCAGTCCTCTGTTACCTGGCCAGGTACAAATGAATATTCATAATAGCCATCTCAGTCATCAACACAGCATTGTGATATGTTCTGTGTCATTGGTAGGCTTCAGAATGGCACCACACTGACTGGACCATTTACATCTGAAGTACTTAAAATCTTAATGGAATTTTTCTTTTCTTTTTTTTTCTTTTTTTTTTTTGAGACGGAGTCTCACTCTGTCACTCAGGCAGGAGTGCAGCATCATGATCTTCACTCATGTCAACCTCTGTCTCCCAGTTTTAAAGTGATTGTCCTGCGTCAGCTTCCCAAGTAGCTGGGCTTACAGGTGCCCATCACCATGCCCAGCTAATTTTTCTATTTGTAGTAGAGATGGTTTTTTACCATATTGGCCAAGCTGGTCTCAAACTTCTTGACCTGATGTGATCCGCCTGCCTCAGCCTCTGGAATTGTTATTTATTAAAGTTATCAGCTGGGTAAGGTGGCTCATGCCTGTTATCCCAGCAGTTTGGGAAGCTGAGTGGGGAATATGGCTTGAGCCCAGGAGTTTGAGCCCAGCCAGTGCAACTTAGTGAGACCACATTTATACAAAAATAAATAAATAAAAACAAGCCAGGGATGGTGGTGGACACCTGTGGTCTCAGTTGCTTGGGAGGCTAAGGAGGGAGGATCACTTGAGCCAGGGAGGTCAAGGCTGCAGTGAGCTCTGAAGGTGTCACTGCACTTCACCCTGGGTGGCAGAGAGAGACTCTGTCTAAACATAAAGAAATAAAATTAAAAAATACCTTTCTTTAAAGTAACTGCAGGACTTTCTTCCCTTCCTGCACCATCTGAACAAGTTTCTAGATCACTATGCTCCTCAGTGTCTTCTTTAGCAAGATGGGACAGATGAGGATTTCCTAAAATCCTCCAAACTCTGAATTCCTTGAGTCCGTAGTTCATAATGTTTTGCCCAGGAGACCAAATGACTTTTGACCTCAAACTAGTGCTAATAACAGGGAAGAGGAAAGGCTCATATTTGTAGTAACTTTATTTTAAAAACAGGAACAATGAATAATCTGCTGAACCATTTGGCATAGAGATTTCTATGGCATTTTTGAAAATACATAGATATTCACATTTCTCAGTTGATATGACAGTTGTAGATTTAGAAAGCAGTCAGAACAAACTTCAGGAGTAATGAAACACATGTAAGCCACACTAATTAGAGGAAAGTGTTAATTATTTAAGTCAGCAGGTTGGAAGTTATTATTTGCTGCAAAAATACCTTTTTGTTGGTCATTTATGCAAGGCAGTGCTTCTAAACAGCCCATCAGTATTATCAAGAATTATGAAAAATATGAGCCCGGCACTGTGGCTCCTGCCTATCATCCCAGTACTTTGGGAGGCTGAGGTGTGAGGATTGCTTGAGTCCAGGAATTCAAGAACAGCCTGGGCAACAAAGCAAAACCTTATCTCTGCAAAACATTACAAAAATTAGCCAGGTGTGGTGGTACACACCTGTAGTCCCAGCTACTTGGGATGTTGAAATGGGAGGATCAGTTGGGCCTGGATGGCAGAGGCTGCAGCAAGCCAAGATCATGCCACTGCACTCCAGCCTGGGTAGCAGAGAGACACTCTGTCTGAAATAAAGATAAAGATAAAAATACCCAAATTGTTGGCCTTAGGAATTCTAGTCTAATGAAGGCAAAGTACCTGTGGAAAGAGATAGTTTTATGAAGGTATTCACCCCAGTATTATTATCATAGCAAAGAATGAAATGGAAAAGCTACAAGATCAAAAGGAGATGAAAGTTATTAGAAACCATATGCAATAACTCAAAAGAATAATAATTTATCTAAGATATTCAACAGCTGGAAAAATGCAGTGTAGACAACTATATAAATATTGGGCTCAGCTATTCAAAACAATGTTTGAATGGAAGAGAAAGATGTAAGAAAGAATTATGTTAATTCCCAACATACTCATTTTGCTAAGGTGAGTTGTGCTTTAATGTTTGACTTATGAGTGATTTTTTTTCATTATCCAAGTTTTTTAGTGTCATCAGGAGTTATATTACTTCCCTAACATACAAATAACTGTTTTATATATGTTACTTATATATGTGTGTGTGTGTGTATATGTGTGTGTGTAATATATGTGTGTGTATATATATGTGTATATATATGTGAGTATATATATATATATATACACACACAAATATGCTGCTACCTAGATTATTGCCAGTAGTTATAAGAAGGGTAGAAAAGGAACATCTCAGAGCATTTTTATCTAATTCTGAATGTTTTAACTAATGAAAGTATCCAACAGATTACATATTGACATTTTTTTCTTTTGGACATTTTAAAATAATCTTCAGAGCCAAGTACTCAAGTCAATACTTGTACATTTCTGACAGAAATGTTTCCAAGATGGCTTTGCTGACATAATGGTTAAAGCCATATTGGTTTCAAGTTGCAGTCCTGTGTGTCATCTTTGGGCAATCCTTTAGTCTTTAAAAATCACATCTTCCTGATGACAATCACATTTTCCTCATATTTGATTGCTTCCATGACATGAAAAATCAACACGGCATCTGGACTTACAGCTGAATGCTTTATTCTTTACTGCCTGACTCAGTCTGGGATTTACAGAAACGTCAGGAAGTGATCGTAAATGGAATGCTGTGATTTTTACGGCCTGCCATCTCTTGTCCTGTTACGATTAAAAATACAGATTTTATACTTCTGGACATTCATGTAGTAGACTGAGCTGATGGAATTTTAAGCTACACAGAATTTTACTCCTAAAATTGCCCATGCTTTTTCAAGTTTCTCACCAAGTGGAGAATTTTTCCTATGTGGCAAAAAAACAAAACCAAAAACAAAACCAAAAACAAAACAAAACAAAAATATCTCTGAGTTACCAGTGGATATAGTTTTGAAGAAAATGACAAAAAATACTTGTTAGTTGGGTACCTGGTTGAGGATTAGGCATAGCTAAGCTAATGCATTTACATTAATTCCCAAACCGTAATATCTTCATTAGACGCAGGATAGAAATGCATTTCTAAATTAGCACTCTGAAATTCATTCAACTGGATTTATTTTTTCCCATAATGAAGAGACACCTGGATTTGTTTGTGAGACAAGATAGCCTTTGACCTTTTACTAGTTTAAGGCCTGTTTTTTTTGTTTGTTTATTTTCCCGTTTGGAAATGGGAATGTAGTTGCTGTTGCGTTATTATATATGGCATCTGGAGGCAAGGAAGCAAAAATGACACTAAATTGAGGAAGAAAAAAAGAAATCACATGTATTTTACCAGTGCATGAAAAGCCTCAATGTGGTTTCATTTCCTTAAACTCGTGTGTGTGTGTGTGTGTGTGTGTGTGTGTGTGTGTGTGTGTAGAATAACATTTCCTAAAATGAATGTTCAGGGGGAGGGAATCAAAATGAAAATGGGTAAAAGAGCCCTCTGACAGAGCTGAATGCTACTACATCCAGAAATTCACATGCTTGCGAGACAATCACAGCCTTCATTGCTCAGTAAAAGCTGCATTTCTGTCCTGTGGGTTTTCATTTGCATGTCCACAATTTTGCACCTGCAGGTCTCTTCCAGAAGGCCATCATTCAGAGCGGCACCGCCCTGTCCAGCTGGGCAGTGAACTACCAGCCGGCCAAGTACACTCGGATATTGGCAGACAAGGTCGGCTGCAACATGCTGGACACCACGGACATGGTAGAATGTCTGAAGAACAAGAACTACAAGGAGCTCATCCAGCAGACCATCACCCCGGCCACCTACCACATAGCCTTTGGGCCGGTGATTGACGGCGACGTCATCCCAGACGACCCCCAGATCCTGATGGAGCAAGGCGAGTTCCTCAACTATGACATCATGCTGGGCGTCAACCAAGGGGAAGGCCTGAAGTTCGTGGACGGCATCGTGGATAACGAGGACGGTGTGACGCCCAACGACTTTGACTTCTCCGTGTCCAACTTCGTGGACAACCTTTACGGCTACCCTGAAGGGAAAGACATTTTGCGGGAGACTATCAAGTTCATGTACACAGACTGGGCCGATAAGGAAAACCCGGAGACGCGGCGGAAAACCCTGGTGGCTCTCTTTACTGACCATCAGTGGGGGGCCCCCGCCGTGGCCACCGCCGACCTGCACGCGCAGTACGGCTCCCCCACCTACTTCTATGCCTTCTATCATCACTGCCAAAGCGAAATGAAGCCCAGCTGGGCAGATTCGGCCCATGGCGATGAAGTCCCCTATGTCTTCGGCATCCCCATGATCGGTCCCACCGAGCTCTTCCGTTGTAATTTCTCCAAGAACGACGTCATGCTGAGCGCCGTGGTCATGACCTACTGGACGAACTTCGCCAAAACTGGGTACGTTCATCCTCGTGTTGGGGTATCACTATCCTTGCCACTTGTTTGTGTCCTCAATATAGGTGTTGCTTCTACTGCCACGTGCAGGAGCACACACGCATACACATACATACACATGCATGCACACATATACACACAGACACACGCTTACACACACAGCAGTAACAGGCAGCTTCTCCCCCATCATCTGTGAGAACTCAAATTTTCTTTATTACCAAACTGTTTTACTCCTAAAACACTTTAGTGTCAAACCAGATTTTTACTAGATTTCTAATTGCCCATTAGAAATTCTAGAATTCCTACTTGCAGGTGCAGGACTTACACATATATAATGGTTCTGTTAACGGCTGATCAATTTTGCTTTTGTTCTTACTGTTGTTGAAGAGACACAGTCTCACTCTGCTGTCCAGGCTGGTGTGCAGTGATACAACATAGCACACTACAGCCTTGAACTCCTAGGCTCAAGCCATTCTCCTGCCTCAGCCTCCTGAGTACCTTGGATTACAGGTGACTGCCATGGCTGGCTAATGTTTTTTTTTTTTTATTTTTTTGTAGAGACAAGTTCTCACTCTGTTGTCTAGGCTGGAGTGCAATGGTGCAAGCATAGCTCACGGTGGCCTAGAAATCATGGATTTATTTGATCCTCACATCTCAGCATCTCAAGCAGCTGGGACTACAGACATGCACCACCATGCCCTTACATGGATTTCTGTAGAGACAGGGTTTCCTATGTTGCCCAAGCTGTTCTGAAACTCCTGGTCTCAACAGATCCTCCCTCCTCACCCTTCTGAATAGCTGGGACTACAGGTGAATGCCACCATACCCAGCTAATTTTAAAATTTATTTTGTTAGAAAGAGGATTTTGCTATGTCACCTGAGCTACCACTTGGGGAATTGTTTAGATTGCCTGACCGTATGAATACAAACAATTGTCACAATATTTATAGAGAAATATAAATAAATATTCCTATATATATTTAACATATATAGAGAGAAGAGAACTATTCCCACATGTATAATATATATTATATATATATTTGCATTTGTATATATATACACATAAATACCAGTATATTTCTGTGTGTATACATATATAAATAGTAATATATATATACTATATATGCATATACTATATATACAATATAGAAATACAAACAACTACAAATATATACATGCTATATATACAAGTACAAATTTATGTACATATACATATATATTTGTATTTCCTTTGCTGTATAAATAGAGAGCAAACAAAGAAAAATATATGATATTTGTATTATATTGTTATATGTCATGCATATATAAACACATACACACACGTATGTCACAGGAAAGCTCATTTATTGACCTAAATATAGTAGAAAATATACAAAAAACACACATACAACAGAGTCTGCCAATATTCTACTGAGTGGATTCTCTTCAAACCATGGGAGAAAAGAAACAAAAGCATCCTAAATAGCTCCAAATATTGTGGCATCTTTTAATTTTCTCCTGTCTAATAATGTAACTATGGAAATCAATGGAGTATCATTCTGTTCTACCTGTGTGTGCCACCGTCATCCACCCTGAGTTTCTTTAAACTGAATAGAAGAGCAACATGTGCATGTCACCCAGGGAGGGTCAATCTTCCCATGTGGAATGAGGCTCTCAGACTGCAGTGGCCCTGCCATGCATGAGCTGTACACAGTAATTCTGATAAGATCAGAGGACACGTTTTTTGTTTGTTTGTTTGGTTGGTTGATTTTTTTGGCAAACATATAGCATGTAGCATGTTTTTGAAGTGGAAAATGTATCATCTGGATATCAACTTTCCAAAATCAGACTGTGTAGATTTGGTCTGAGAATGGCTACCAGGAGGAGAACAGAGGAGGGACCAACAGTTGATGGAGATGCTCGTCTATCACTGAAAGGTTCTTTCCTGCATGAAGAAATGATTTAAATCAAATTCATAATTTTTTCTAAGTAAACCTTGTTTATTAGTTAGCTTGGGCTGCTGTTACCAGAGTGCCAAAATCTGTATGGCTGTGCCAGGCAGCGTGGCTTATGCCTGTAACCCCAGCACTTTGGGAGGCCGAGGCTGGAGGACTGCCTAAGGAGGTCAAGAGTTTAAGACCACCCTGGGCAACATAGTGAGAGTCAGTCTCTACAAAACAAATGATGCCCCACAAGCCGCAAAACCAGCAAGTTTTTATTAGGGATTTTCAAAAGGGGAGGGAGTGTGCGAATAGGTGTGGGTCACAGACATCAAGTACTTTACAAAGTAATGGAATATCACAAGGCAAATGGAGGCAGGGCGAGATCACAGGACCATGGCAGTGGGGCGAAATTAAAATTGCTAATGAAGTTTCGAGCACCATTGTCATTGACAACATCTTATCAGGAGACAGGGTTTTGAGAGCAACTGGTCTGACCAAATATTTATTAGGCAGGAATTTCCTCTTCCTAATAAGCCTGGGAGCACTATGGGAGACTGGGGTCTATTTCACCCCTACGGCCTCAACCATAAGAGATGGGCTCACCTAGGGGGGCTGTTTATAGGCCTATACTTCCAGGCGTGTATTCTCTTTCCCAGGGATGTTCCTTGCTGAGAAAAAGAATTCAGCAATATTTTTCCCATTGGCTTTTGAAAGAAGAGAAATATGACTCTGTTCTGTCTAGCTCACCGGTGGTCAGAGTTTAAGGTTATCTCTCTTATTCCCTGAACAATTGCTGTTATCCTGTTCTTTTTTCAAGGTGCCCAGATTTCATATTGTTTAAACGCACATGTTCTACAATTTGTGCAGTTAATGCAATTATCACATGGTCCTGAGGCAACATACATCCTCATCAGCTGACAGGATTAAGAAATTAAAGTAAAGACAAGCATAGGAAATCACAAGCGTATTGATTGGGGAAGTGATAAGTGCCCATGAAATCTTTACAATTTATGTTTAGAGATTGCAGTAAAGGCAGGCATAAGAAATTATAAAAGTATTAATTTGGGGAACTAATAAATGTCCATGAAATCTTCAGAATCCATGTTCTTCTGCCATGGCTTCAGCCAGTCCCTCCGTTTGGTGTCCCTGACTTCCCACAACACGCAGTATTAGGGTGGGAGTGATCCAATGTCCCAAGTGCCATCTGTTACCCCTTTCTTTGACTAGGAAAGGGAATTCCCTGACCCCTTGCACTTCCCAGGTGAGGCGATGCCTCGCCCTGCTTCAGCTCACACTTGGTGCACTGTACCCACTGTCCTGTGCCCACTGTCTGATACTCCCCAGTGAGATGAACCCGGTACCTCAGTTGGAAATGCAGAAATCACCCATCTTCTACATCGCTCATGCTGGGACGTGTAGACTGGAGCTGTTCCTATGCAGCCATCTTGGCTCCACCTACCAGTCTTCATATATTTTATAGAACCATTAAAACAATAGTGAAATCTAAATAATGCTGTTAAATTCTCATTAACTCCTCCTGACTCCCAAAGACTATGATACTGAGGCTGGCTATGTCATTATTAAAAAAGAAAAAGAAAAAAAAGATAGGAAAAGATAAAGGAAGTTAATTTGTTTTATGAGGTGATTATTATCATGACTGGCATCAAATGGATGCTTTTACCAAGATATCATGAAAGTCTGAAAGAGCCGTGAGAATACCAGTGATCTCTCTGTTACTGAGTGCTTTTTAATGCCATGAATCTATTTCTTAAAGTCACCTGGTTTAGAGCCTGTGATTTCCACCCTGCATGTAGGGAGTACATTCACATTGCCATTCATGGTCTGTGTTGAGGGTGCTTCTAGCTTTTGTGAAGGCCCTGACATCACTGGAAGAGAGGAGGAAGGAAAAACCACAGAGCAGAGATTCTCTGATGCTACTCAAATTAAAAGCTTCAGGTAGAGAGTTCACTGAGGTAATGAGAGCCTGAATGTCAGTCTGTCTGAAGCCTCTATTTTTGTTTCTTCCATCCATGGGAAACATCCCTGAAATAACAGACTGTATTAATGCAATGAGTTCTCTTGTTTCATTGGAAAGGTATTAGAATGACTCAAATGATTCATCAAGGAAGTTACTCAGAACTTACATGTCATGTGAAATGCATGATGTGGATTCAAATATAAATGTTTTAAGTGATCACACTTCTTTGGCAGCCCTATAAGAGAAGGGAATGGGGAATTTAACTGTTGCTAGTTATTTGCTTATTGTAAATTGGATGGTGGCCTGATCCCTCCAGGGCAGAGAAAGACTCCCTGGTCGTCAGGTGCAGAGAACAAATGAAACTGATACCTGTAAGGAGAAAACATGGGATGTATCTCATCTGCTGTCATGGTGTGACCTGGCAAGTTTAACACCATTCTACAGAGCACACACTCAGACAATGACTCACAGAAAAGGAGAGGGTATTTCTGCATATCCTCACTGTTCCCTTCCAGCACTGGAGGTGACAGGAGGAAACAAGATTAGCTCCCAGAGTGTCTGTCAGTACACAGTGCTGTGGAGAGAGAATCACATTGTGCCAGGACATGCTTCCCCACTCTCAGTGGTCATCATGTCATGTGTTTTAAACCTGCAGGCATAGCACAGTCTCCTGATGACAAATGTTTGTGGAGATGAAGTGGATGGTGCCTGGATGCTTCTTTACAGACATCTCAAAGCAGATGGTTCTGACTCTTACTATGAGTTTTAAAGTACATATACCTGGTATGCATATACCTTTGGAATTTGGATGATCACAGAAAAATGATGTTGGAATGTGCATGTCAGGAAAAATTAGGAAGGGAGGATGAAGGGACTGAAGGAAGGAGAATTGTGATGAAGGAAAGAAGGGAAGGAGGGAGGAAAGAGGGAGGAGGGGTGGGAGGGAAAGAAGAGAGAGAGAGGAAGGGAGGGAATCAAGAAAGGAGTAAAGGAAGGGAGGAAGTAAGGAAAGAAAGAGGGAAGAGGGAGAAGAGAAATGAAAGATGTAAGAAGGGAAGGAAGGGATGGAAGGTGAAAGGAAGGAAGGGAGGAAGGAAGGAAGAAAAGAAGGAAGCAAAGAAAAGAAAGTGAGAGAAAAGAAAGAGAGGAAGGGAGGAGGAAGAAAGAAGAGAGGAAGGAAGGAAAGAGAGATTAGGGAGAGAGGCAAGGATAAAAATGAATGGAGACAAAAAAGAAGGAAGGGAGAGAGGAAGAAAGGAAGAGAGGGAGAAAAAAGAGGGAATGGAGGAGGACAGGAAGAAAGGATTGAGGGAAGGGAGGGATGGGTAAGGGAAAGAAGAAAAACAGGGAAAGGGGCGGTGAGAGATAAAAGAGGGAAGGGAGTAGGGGAGGAAGGAAAGAAGGAGGGAGGGAGGGACAATTGGATCCTTGCTTACAAATCATGTCACCTGTATATTTTCATGTTAACATTAGGTAAGAGGGCCCTCCCATCTTAGAAAGGCAGATTCAGCAAGCACACACAGTAGACACGAGAAGAAAGTTGCTGCAGAAGCTCTAAACCATGAAAACCTTGATCAAGACAGGATGTTGAAATCAGTGAATGCCAGGGCCTCAAATAATCCTTGCTACTTTTTAATTATTATTTTGAATAGGGAAGCAAGTGCCCAGGCCTGTGCCTGAGGGTGATTCTCCCCTGTAGCAAGGAGGTGTTTCAATGTTAGTCCAGGTCACGGGACTAAAATCATGCTTGAAGAGAACTGAGTAAGCCCAAACATGCAAAGCCATTGTAGAAATAAGGTAGATTAAAACCATTTTTGGAAATGAGAAGCACCATCAAGCAAAAGTGAAAACTAACTCTGAGGTTTGAAAGGGTCTCTAGAGAATTAAACTTATTTTCCTCTAAAATTATTTGGGAAATAGGAGAAAAGGGGTTTGTCTAAGCTGATCAATAAAATGCAGGTGCCCATTGATCCAGGATTCTCTCATTTTGAGCTCTGTGTGGAAAGAGATCAGCAAAAAGGAGTGGGGGAACCTTGGTCTTTTTTTTTTCTTCCAAGACAGAGTCTTTCTGTGTCACACAGGCTGGAGTGTGGTGGTGCGATCTCATGTGATATCAGCTCACTGCAACCTCCGCCTCTGGGTTCAAGCAATTATCCTGTCTCAGTATCCCAAGTAGCTGGGATTACAAGCTCCCATCAGTGTACCCAGCTAATTTTATTTTTAGTAGAAACAGGGTTTCACCATGTTGTCCTGGTCTCAAACTTCTGACCTCATGATCTGTGCACCCCAGCCTCTCTAAGTGCTGGGATTATAGGCTTGAGCCACTGCGCCCAGCCAAATCTTGGTCTTTTTATAAGATATGATAAAGAGCAGTGCTTTAAAGTAATCAAACAATAGATTATAATATGTAATAGAAGAAGTTGTGTGCTATTGGAAGTCAGAAATGGGAAGAGAGTTTTGTAATGGAAAATCAGATCAACATATATTTTCATTTTTTATGTTGTTGCACTGAGTCTGAGGCTTGTACATCAGATTGATTTCTATCTTTTTTGCATCAGACACCATCACTGCTGTTGAATGTTCTCTATTCCATCAATAATTTATATTCAACCATTGCTAAATCTGTTGAGGAAAAAAGAAGTCCCAATGAAGTGTTTAGCAGGGATTGGTTACAGAGAGTTGCAGCATAATTCTAGTTGTAAAGGCGACCTTTAGTACCAAAAAGGGATTTTAAGCTGAATGAATGAACATCCTCCCCAGGTGTGGTGGAGGAGTCACTGAATGCATAATAAACTAGTTTGCTAACAATGTTTTGGATATAAGGAAAACCTATGCTACTTAAAGGAACAGCTGAGAGTGTTCATGGATATTTTTAGAGAGATCATAGTACTATATCCATCTCTAGCTAAAGAAATGAACAAGACCTTAGAAATGCACTTGAGTCTCTCCTGCCAAGACGACATCTCAAATAGAACAGCTGGAAATGGCTGTGTTAGGTGCTAGGGGATAAGGAGGAAGACAGGCATTGAGTCTTTTACTAGAGACACCAACTAGCGTTTCTATCCTCAGTCATTACAATCTTTAATTTTACTCACAGGAATTTAAACATTTCTTATGCTGAATAAAAACTAAAAAAATAAAACACTGATATCACACATCTAGACCTCACTGTCTGCAGGGTTTGGTAAGGGAGAATGACGTGGGCTGTCATAATCTCCACAAGCTTATCAGTGCTTAAGAATTCTGGCTATGCATCCCTGAGATCTTTAATAGACAGATTACATCGGGCAGCAGCTCACTTATCTGGATTTCCCAAATCCTCTCCTTTATTCTTCAAGAATACATGTTTTTTATTTATTTTTTAAAGAACAGAATAAATATTTTTTCTTTACCTTTCGAATATACCCTGAATCCTTCAAAAATTGCCTAGTAGTCAACATGAACAGAATACTCCTTTTCCTAGATTCTCAGTGCTTAGTAGATGAGATAGCCACACATCTAATAGACCCAATTTAGAAAAATTGGATCCATGAAAAAAACGAGGAATCTTCACTTCCATTTGTTTCTTTAGAACACTAAAAATTAATAACAAATATTAGTACGAAGTTTTTCCTAAAATATTTATTCATTTATTTTTCTTTCAACACACATTAATTAAGTAAAAATTTTATAATTATTTCAGAAGGCTTAAAGAAGCAAAAGAAACATGAGATGATAAAATGAATCCAGTATTTTTTCAAAGCCATATCAAAATATATGCATTCCAAATAAAAAGCAGTAGACTTTTCAAATATATTGTTTATGAATTAATATCACTTATGTGATTTTATACATGTATTTGTTCTCACTCTGTTAGTAACATGAAAGCACAGCAGTTAGTGTGCATTCAAGTAAAAGGTAGAGGTCAACATACTTTTTCTTCTCTATTACATTATACAACTTATATCTGTATCTATAGATAGATATACATGTACGCATATGTACATATGTTATACATACATATATATACTGCATATAGTATATGGTTAGTATACAGTATAAACTCTGGTACACAGTATACTTATATATAGTATGTAATATACAGTATACTTTTGTATACTCTATAATGTACATAATATAGAATTATAGTATGTACTATGATACACAGTATATCACTCCATCACTCCCTAGTTCCCCCTCCCTTGCAATATTGTAGGTGTTCTAATTTTTATATTGGAAGAGAGGGGATAATATTTCCTGAATTCTTACCGTATGTCAGACATTTTGTCATTATCTTTCAACCTTCATCACGTGTCTCCAAGCCTGATATTCTTATTCTCTATGTAGATGGGTAAGTTAAGGCCAACAATGGCTGGAAAATTTGCTCAATATTTCACAGCTGTTAATGAGCCAGAGCTTCAGAAATTTGAATACAGGGACATTATTTCCTTTATGACCACCACAGACTCAGATTGAGGGGAGAAAATCTTCCTTTAGCACATGTGGCATCTCTGAGTCAAGTATATTGTTCAAATCCTGCACAATGTCTGGCAATGACTAGATATATACTCTTCCTTGGTCCTGTAGCCTTCTGCCATACAGGCCAATATGCAATGGTTGGAGGCAACTTCACAAAAGTCCCCCTAAGGAAGAGTTACTTGGAGGATGGACTTTAGATTACACCTGGAACCATTGATCAGGATGTTGCAACTCCCTGCCTGCCTGGGTCTGCACATTACATCTCAATGCTGAGTACTAACCATTAGATGACATTTTACCATGCACAATCTCAATTTTTTGTAACAATTAAACCTTAAGATGTAATTGGTTTTATAGCTTACTTTATCAACCATAAGGAAAGGTAGAAATGAGAATTTGGTATATTTGTTTTTTGAAGGGGAAATGTTATCTTAAAAGGGTTAGTTGCAAAGATGTTTAAAGGCTCTATGCTTTATGAATTATCTCCAAATTTTTATGATTCTCCTTCTACCTCTGCCCACTTGTGCAAATAATAATAAGATAATTCTTCAGTGTATAGCTTCCAAGCACAATTTAGCATCTGCAGCAGCCCTCAGCTTGTTTCTGGGTGTCTTATTTATACTAAATATGTTAACCTTGCCGTAAATATATGTACAATTTTAACAAACTTCTTACAGCTGCTGTAATGTGCTTTCATCTTTTCTGGACTCTGTCTTCAAATATTGTCCACATGCATATGTATTTCACTTTCAAATAGAGAGCAAACAAATGATGCGTGTGTTGACTTGCAGCTTTTAATTATAAATCCTATTTTATTTTGCGTTAATATCAATTTTCATTGCTGTAACTGCAATATCTGTTCATTTACTTCAAATGCAATTATTGAGTAAGAAAGAGAATGCCCACTTGTTGAAAAATTCTTAATCAGAATTTCTCAACCTGAGTACTGTTAACATTTGGGTCCAGATAACTTCTTTGCTGTGGGGGTCTCTCCTGTGCACCAGAGGGTGTTTAGTAGCATCCCTCACCGCCACCCTTCATAGGAACTGCCCTCTGTCTACAAAAACCAAAAATGTCTCCAGACCTTCCCAAATACCCCTCTGGGGCAAATCACTCCTGGATTAGTTTTGCAGTTCAGAAACAGTGAAACTTGAAATACTGAAATTTTTCCCAGGACACTTAGTTTTCCTTTATTTTTGAAGATCATTTGATGCATTAAAAAATAGTAAACATGTTATAAAAATTGCATAATGATGCTGTCAGGATTTATATTTAAAAGAAAAATAAGAGCAAATTTTAAAGGAAAAGACAACATGATAGACATGCCTAGGATTAAAGCAGAATGTACCTTTGCTGCTTGGGTATTTTGTGCTCATTGATAAATATATATGAAGAGCAGGTTGTAACTTCCTGATTTATTGGTTTAAGATAATTTCATATCACATGTGGAAGAATATGACCTTTCTTTTTTTCTTCCTTCTATCCCCAGTGATCCAAACCAACCAGTTCCTCAGGATACCAAGTTCATTCATACAAAACCCAATCGCTTTCAAGAAGTGGCCTGGTCCAAGTATAATCCCAAAGACCAGCTCTATCTGCATATTGGGTTGAAACCCAGAGTGAGAGATCACTACCGGGCAACGAAAGTGGCTTTCTGGTTGGAACTCGTTCCTCATTTGCACAACTTGAACGAGATATTCCAGTATGTTTCAACAACCACAAAGGTTCCTCCACCAGACATGACATCATTTCCCTATGGCACCCGGCGATCTCCCGCCAAGATATGGCCAACCACCAAACGCCCAGCAATCACTCCTGCCAACAATCCCAAACACTCTAAGGACCCTCACAAAACAGGGCCCGAGGACACAACTGTCCTCATTGAAACCAAACGAGATTATTCCACCGACTTAAGTGTCACCATTGCCGTCGGGGCGTCGCTCCTCTTCCTCAACATCTTAGCCTTTGCGGCGCTGTACTACAAAAAGGACAAGAGGCGCCATGAGACTCACAGGCGCCCCAGTCCCCAGAGAAACACCACAAATGATATCGCTCACATCCAGAACGAAGAGATCATGTCTCTGCAGATGAAGCAGCTGGAACACGATCACGAGTGTGAGTCGCTGCAGGCACACGACGCGCTGAGGCTCACCTGCCCTCCAGACTACACCCTCACGCTGCGCCGGTCGCCAGATGACATCCCACTTATGACGCCAAACACCATCACTATGATTCCAAACACACTGACGGGGATGCAGCCTTTGCACACTTTTAACACCTTCAGTGGAGGACAAAACAGTACAAATTTACCCCACGGACATTCCACCACTAGAGTATAGCTTTGCCCTATTTCCCTTCCTATCCCTCTGCCCCTACTGCTCAGCAATGTAAAAGAGACAAATAAGGAGAAAGAAAATCTCCAAACCAGGAATGTTTTTGTGCCACTGACTTTAGATAAAAATGCAAAAGGGCAGTCATCCTGTCCCAGCAGACCCTTCTCATTGGCATTTTCCAGTATTGTGAGATCAATTTCTGAGCATATGAAATGTGAAAAGTATATGTTTCTGTTACAATACTGCTTTAAGATCTAAACCATGCCAACAGATGTTTCGTGTGACTAGGACATCACCATTTCAAGGAACTGTGTGTTTCCAACATCATGGTAGCAGCACACACTTCCAAAGCTCAGCCAGGGACACTTAATATTTTTTAATTACAATGGAGATTTAAACATTTTTATGTGGGCTACACAATGGATGGCTCTTCTTAAGTGAAGAAAGACTCTATGGGCTTTTACACAGCACATGGAGCTGTAATCCAGAAAGAAGGAAATGCAGAATTTTATTATCAAAGTAAGCGAATTGACTGTGCAGAAAAATTGTAGGGTTCTGTGGAAGGAGGTATTCTGCCAGCCTGAACTATATTTAAGAAACTTCGTAAAAAATAAAAATGTATATAGCTGTGAGCTCAAACAAAAACTGCAGACAAACAAAAAAGAGAAAAGCTTTTATTTGTGTTTTCAGTTTGAAAGAACTTTTAGCAAGGTTGTGCTTTCAAACACATATTAGTCCTACCACCTTAGTTCCTCTACAGCAAAAGAGGCTTTTCTTCTTAATTACATGTAAACAAAGACATGGGATTTTCTGACGTAAGATTTTCATTTGTAGGAATATGTGATGTCAAATGGAAGACTCAGAAGTTTTGTGTGGCCTATTTCTCCCTGTCAGGTTGCACAGATGCATGTAGAGCATTCTTAGGAGACCATTGTTTTAGAAAACTTTGATTTGTACATGTTAGTTTTCATGAAATTGCAACACAGAGATAGGTCCTAAAAGTGGAATCTATTTAAAACTTGTTGAATTAGACACACACACACAGACACACACAAAGAATCAGCAGAGAAAACAAAATACAAGTCCTGTTCTGTAGTTCTTGCCCTTTGAATATATTTGGGAAGAGTTGCTTCCTATTTCAGGACCCTGCCAAAAAAGAAGAAAGCTTGCCTTTGGTGGGGCTATGCCCCTTGGAGTAAATACAGCTCTGTGTTCCCTAGCAGCTGCCGGAGGATTTGGCTGATGAAGTACCTGCTCAGCTTAGCTAATCAGATTAAAGGAAGACATGTGTGTCTTTTGTTTAAGCACCTAGTCCCTTATTTATCAGTAAACAGGTTTTTAAAAATCGTTTATGTCATTTATAGGATAAAACATATGCTTGTCTGAAAATATCACCTTTTGTGGATTTATCTGACCACCAAATAACAGATATTAAGAAGAATGGGGGGAAAAGGATAGAACATTAAAACTGCTTTGTATAGGTTTTTGGGGAAATTAGGATATCTTCACTGACAAGACACTGAATGGAATTTATTCACCCATTTTAAATTGGTTACTTGGGGATCAGAGATTTGTCTCTCCAACAGCTTGTGATTTTCTTATTACTCATTTTCAGGAAAGTTTGTAGTATTACAAAGCAGCAGGAAACACAGTAGCAATGGTTGCTCTATATTTTGTCTTTCAAAGATTACTGCATTACCAAGAAACAGTAGCCAAAGATGTTTGAAGATCATGTCCCTTAGCTGCATTTTGGGTTATTCTAGAAATCCAATGTTAAATGCCTCTACTAAAGTGGGGATTCCCCATGAAAATTGTCCAGCTACCTGACTCTTTTGCAATAACAACTTTGATTACTGAATCCATACACTCAAACTATAGTGATATATCAGTGTTTGGGAGTGACCTCTAGAAAAAAGAAAACTGTTTTTAGAAATACATAAAATCACTTCCAAATCCTGTTGCTTATGTTGGGTTAAATTTGAAAGCGATTCTCTATATATAAATATGTGAAATATTATGATCTGAACTTAGCACACATGAAGCAACATTTCTTTGCTACACAGAGGTGTCTTGGTAAGATTTCATTCCCAATTCATTTTTCATAGAGCTATGATCAGGCAATTTCTGCAAGCAATGTATGACCCCACCTGAGCAACCACAAATAGGCTCTCCATGAAACTGCAAAGGAACTGATGTGTGGCATCCATGCTGGTTTTGTCTGTCTATAATATGAATTCAAGTATCTGTTCATATTTCCAATTGTCTCCTGCTAGCAATATGTACCACAACATGACAGTCTTGTGACATCTTAAGGGAAAGAAGAGTTCCTGTTAAATGAATAGCTTTAGCTTTTACAGGGGATTATGATTAAAAGTGATTTAGTACATCTTACATGATATCTCATTTCTACATGAAAAGAAGTTATAGAATCTTCATAGAGTTCCATGAGAAAAATATACTTGCTATTTATAGAAAAAGAGAAAAAAGAAAAAAATGAGAAACACGTAAGAAAAAGTCCTTTCCTAGGCTTTTCCTTGATCTTCAGAGGCACACAGGGTTTAATGGTTCCTTGGGTTATTATTTTGAGGTTTTGTTCTTTCTTTTGCCTTAAGTAATGATAGAAGATATATATGGCCAGACACATATGTATAAACTTTTCAACAGCATTTTAATAATAAAATATCACACTATTTTCTAATGCTTTGTACAAACAATTATGCATCTGTTCTTTCTTGGTAGGTGGAATATTTTATTTACTTTTGCTATTCTTTGAATACCTTTTTCTTTGTAAATGCTAAGTGGTAGCTCTCACATAGGCTACAAATGGATAAATACATTTGGTAATGGGATGGTTTCTTTAGCTTTGGCCAGCTGCACAGTTGAGGAGGCTCTGCTGGCCTGATTTTGGAAAACCAAGCCCTGTTTGGTGAAGCTCCTGAGATGACACTGCCTGAAAATGAGTATTTGGTTGTGTTATTTCTACCACTGTTCATTCTTGTGTCTCTATGTTTTGAGTTGTGTTCAACAAACTGATGCCTTAATGGTTTCAAATAGAAAGCCTTAGGTGAGTAAACCTTCTAGTGACAGCAAGAAATTCTACTGAATGAAACTCCAGAGGCAGAAAATCATTGTCATTCCAATGGGAGCTCAACTGTCAATTCCTTCCTGTGCATTCAGCCATCACGAACTTAATTCACATTCACAGTAGCTCTAAGGGGCAGGCACCTGCATTACTCCCCTTTCATAATGGAAGATGTTCTGACTTTGAAACATGCCCCCTTGGACAGGAAAATTTGATGGATAACAGGATAGGATATCCTCATATCCCAATCTTTCACCAAGAAGTTATACAGCAAACACTTGTAAGTCAAGGTCTTGCAAGATAATCTTTGCTAAGTAGCAAGTAAAGAAATATAGCAAGGACCCAGACTCTTTGGAATATGTGAACTAAATCCTTCAGATGTTGTTGGCCTCAATCATGTTGTGAAGGCACACAGGAGAATACATACACATATGCATATATGTATATATGTACATGTATGTGTACATTATATATGAGTATACAGGTACCTATCCTATATATGTATGTATGTATAGAGTCACAGACAGCATAATGTTTTGGACAAATATAGATCACATATATGATGATGGTGTCATGAGATTAAAATACCATGTTTTTATGGTACCTTTTCTGTGTTCAGATATGTTTAGACAAACAAATGCTTATCATTGTGTTACAGTTGCCTAGGGTCTTCTCTCCAGTCACATGCTGTACAGGTTTGTAGCCTGGAAGAACTAGGCTATACCATAGAGCCTAGGTGTGCTATAGGCTACACATCGGTTTTGTGTAAGTATACTACATGATGTTTGCACAATGATGAAATTGCCTAACGAAACTTTTCTCAGAAACCTATTAAGTGATACATGACTGTCTATGTTTACATTATATATACTGTATATGCACACATGCATATATGCATATATATTATACATTTACATATGTACATGGATATCACATACTTTAAATTCCTGAAGATGTCATTTTCATTAAATACGTATGCACACACACTCATAAACACACACAGACTCATATATACACACATATCTATAACACATTTGTGCTCACATATACATTCCTCTGTGTGTGAGTGTGTATTACATTACTCCTTTTTATCTGTGAAATCACATTCTGCAGTTTCATTTACTGTGATCAACTATGATCTAAAAATATATGAGTACTTCAATAAGATATTTTGAAAGAAACCACATTCACATAACATTTATGACATTATAATTGTTCTATTTTATTAGCTATTGTTCATCTCTTACTCCATCTACTTTATAAATTAAGCTTCATAATAAGTGTGTATATTTAATAAAATATATAGTATATAAAGGGTTTGGTACTATCTGTGGTTTCATGTATCCACTGGAAGTCTTGGAATGCATTCTGCTTGGAAAGGGAGCGTTACACTATATACTTACATATAGACACAGATGCATATATACACATACATAATTTACATATATAGACATATTCGCCGATATGAATGTACTTAAATCTCTAAGAATGGCACTTTCATTAAATGTACACAAATAAACATGTATACACACATATATATGTATATATATATACACACACACATATTTAACTGAATGTCATCTTCAGGCATTCAAAGTCTAATTTTTAGCAAATTTCAGCTGGAGGGAGAATCACTCTTGTTTTGACTATTTTATGCATTCTTGTTCATTTTGAATAACTCAAGGAATGCTAAAAATTATATGCATCCATTCAGTGAAACTTTACTGAATATCTCCACTGCCCCAGGCCCTGTGCTGGGCTGGTGTTAAAATTGAAGAACAAACTTCTCACACCACAAAACTTGAGGGGAAGGCAGAGAAACACAGAAGCAAGGAGAGGCAAGGGGTGCTGGAGATGGCACCCATGTTAATAAGGGGTGCTAATAAATGTCTGGACACTGCCCTTAACCTAGTCTAGGAAGATCGGGAATACATTCTGTCTGAAGAAACCCCTAAGCCAGGTCTTTCCAACTCTGTAGAAAAAATATTAGTGGGTGGTGTGTTGTGGGGAGGATAGAATTACACATCTTTGAAGTAAGAAGACAGATGAAGACATAGGAAGACATGGCTCCTGCATCATGGGTGAAAAATACAAGGTGTTTTTTAGAAAGGTGTGAAAAATGAGACAGAAAGAAACTGGCTGATAAAAAACCTCCAACTGCAAGACAGGGAGTTTGGGCTTTGTCCTGAAGTCAATTGAGAGACACCAAATGATTGCACCAAAGTGGATTATGAGTGTACTTAGTTGAGACATTTAGCAGTAATTCTCAAAAGTTCACGTACTTAGGAATACACGGGATGTCAACTTAAAGTACAGATCCTTACTGAATTGTGGTTTGGTGAACCTGTGTCTGAATTTCCAAGACAATCTCTAAGTGATACACTTGTTGCTCGTTCTCAATTAACCCCAACTTATTTAGGTTGCAAAGATGGAGAACTGTTCACTTTAGAAGTAACCATGAGGATAATCTGCATTGGAATGAGAGGGTTCTGGATGCAAGGAAAACATTAAAGAGCCAGAGCAATCAGAAATTAATTACTGTCCTGTTTTTAAGGGTGATGGAGACAGTAATAAGACAAGAAGTAAAAAAGAAAAAAAAATGATAAGAAATGCATCTTATAGCTGCATGTACCAGAACTGATAAAGCGTAGTCATCAAAAACCACCTGGAACCACATTTGTCCTTAAGCTTTTGTTTAGGAACTTGTTTCAACAGAGAGAGGAGAATGATGAGATACCTTGGAGACAGTTTCAGACAGGCTGGTCAAGGGTTTGGGCTTAGACTGGGTTGTTTTATAAGTGCTAAGAGGGCCAAAAACTTGTTTCTGCATTGGTTGCTGTCATGATAATGGGGATGTCAATATCCTTTAGCAAGAAAGTGACAGGACCAGAGAATGACTAGCATTGTCTTCAGTAAAAATAAGCAGTGGAAGAGAAGGGGATTTGGGGTCATTTTCAGTGGTTCCAGACTGTTCATGTTTCTGGCTTGTCCCATACTGGCCGTGGGCTGCCTTCATCTAATGAGGAAGTTCGTTCAATTATTTTTATGTGCAGCCAGATGCACCTTGACTTAGCAATTAATTATCAGGCTAATTCTAGCAGCCAGATATAAGGGCTGTTTTTTGTTGTTTCTCAGAACTTCCAGGAAATATATGCATATGTCACATCTCCTAGGCCACCTGGTTCAAAAAAAAAAAAGTTATGCTAAGGAAGTAAAAGTGATACTTTCTCTGCAAAATCTTATTAATATATTGAAAGAAATTGAGATATAAAAAAGGTCCACTGTACCTCTACCTTTCTCTAAAATGATCATACATGTAAATTCTTAGAACACCCACAAATAATCTGGTTTCCTCTAGAGGCAAGAGAATTAGAAAAAAAAAAATGAGAAAAATTAGCCAGGAGAAAACCCTGCCTGAAATTAACAGGTGACATTCATTAAAGTGGAATGTTCCGACTAGTTCTCAAAGTCACTGATTCCTAAAAGGGCCGGAGAGGGAGTCCTTGGAGACTAAGACAAATTGCCAACAGCCATAGCTGGAAGGTTACAAAAAAGAAAAATCTTTCTCACCCCTGGGCCCTAAACACAAGAACTTGGACTCAGCAGAAAGGAAATGGGAAGATGCATTTCTGGCATCTGGAAACTGGGGTACAGAAAATTAAATTGCTCAAGGTTGCAGACTTAGAACATAAAATTTATAGTGTTCACAATCATATTGTTTTGTTTTTAAGAGCATGTGCTTGTCAACTATTCTCTAAAAAACCTGGTTATTGTGGAAATATATGCCTCCCTGTAGACATTTTGCGGAAGAAAAAAATCACTATAATCTCTCTATTTGTAGAGAACATTGATAGCTTTATATCTTAAAAACTTGTCATGTACACACACACACACACATAACACAGAGTAGGTTGAGAGTGCTTATAGAATTTTGTAGAGTGCTCATTTAAAACAGTTTCTCAGTTTTGCCTATGATTTTATTTTACTTGTGCTTATTTTGCTTTGTGCTCATTTTTTGGCTGAAATCGCACTTTAAAGCCCTTGTTTTGCTTGCATCTCACCTGAATGCACATGGAGAGTGCATGGAACTTGGAAAATTAAGGTTAGAGAATACAAAGAAGATACAGGCGCATGGAAACATTGTGAATAATGCTTAGCATAGAAGAAGGCAGGCTTGGATTGCTACAGAATGTACACCAAAATGCATTAAATAGGACTGGCTTTCAAAAGCAGCACTCTTTGCTGAAACCCCAGGACACCTGCTCCTAGCCAACGATGTCTATGAACTGCTTAACCTGTGGGACTAGTGCACACACTTTGTGAAATATGTGGCTATTTTTATCATCCCACTATCCCCAGTGAATTTTGTCATCCCCATCACACCACAGGAAAAACCCCTTTTCTCCAGACTTGGGCAATTGGAGAAACTGTTATCTCCCCACCTGACTGCTTCAGAATCTCCTTCCTCTGTCCTCAAATACCATTAGAAGAACATTCAGCAGTGGACCCAGGACAGATCCCCACCTCCAAACCCAACTACTTTGGTTTAATGTTGTCATTTAGGAAGAGTGATTCCACCTTAAAGATCTATCAAATATTTAAGTAAGAATACATTTAAGTGTGAATATTTCATATACTTAAGTTTTAAATGTGCAGTATTTTTCATCTTGTCCCTCCCTGCCTCTGAAATCTAAATTTCTATATGCTGGCTTGCTCCTGAAAGAAAAAGAAATTTAGCAGGATACACCATCACTGTTTATACCATTTAGTCACAGTTTTCTTATAAACCTAAGTGGGACCCATTATAAAACACGTTTTAACTTTGTTCTTCCAACCCAGGGAATTGTTTTTCAAACCCAATTAAGTGTGTCTTCTGCACTAGCAGAAACAAAGTACAAACTAATGTTTTAAGATGTGTCTCTCTTAATTTAGGGGTATATATAAAATACTTTGTAATATGGAGAGCTAACATTTTGCAATCTCTGTTAACTATTAGAGTAACCTAGGAAAATAAGAATTTACAACATGTTAGCACACAAGTATTTCAAATTATGTTTGTCTTTTATGAACCATGTATGCTGGAGAAAAAAAATACTAACATTTCCTTTTGTAAAAATAAGAGTAAGCTGACAGTTATTTAAATGGTCCCTGGAAATACTATTCCAATGTCAGGCCTATAGGAGGAATGCATGGTTTTGTCTTCTCACATTTTGAAGCAATGGGCTGCAACTTCAAAATTATGCAATTAATATAGGTGTTTACTATACAAAAAAACAGAGAAAATATGGCATTCACTTGTGAGACATGTAAATTAAATCTCACAGTTACCTCTGTCCTCTGCAGTTTTGACCCCTTGGAATTTCACGAAAAGTAATTTAATTGAGCAAGCATTCACATTGCTGCCAGAACTTATAGAGCCTATGGATTATCATCTTGGTTTCTAGTCCAAGATGCTATACAAAGCCTTTTATTTAATTATCTCATTTACCATGACATATTTTATCACCTATTTAAATTGACAAAAATATCAGAACCACATAATGCAATATTTCTACTAAAAAGCAGCATCAATTTGACTTTTATTATATTAATCCACCATATAGTTACTATAAGCAGATACCACAACAAGTCCTTTAACAAATAAATAGTGTACAATTTGAGTCTATCCTGGTTTTATTCTTCATAGATGGGCAACTATTCACACAATTGTACCCTGTAGCAGTTGTCCTGAATTAATCGGACTTGGGACAATAGCTCAATTTCGTACCCTTTTTAAGTTATTGATCTTATTTCCTATCTTAATGGAGAAGCAGATCATGTATTTTTTGCATTTTTTAATTTTTTTGTTTCCTTTTTTAGGGTTAGAAGCTATGTATGATATTAAACCTTTTTTTCTCATTTCCTTCCTTCCTTCCTTCCTTGCTTCCTTCCTTTTCTTTCTTTCTTTTTTTTCTGTGAGAAAAATTCTCTCTCTGTTGGGCAGGCTGAAGTGCAGTTGTGCAATCATGGGGGAGGGCAGTGTTGCAATCTTGGAGGAGTGTGGTGTTGCAATCTTGGCTTACTGCAACTTCCACCTCCCAGGTTCAAGGGATTTTCCCACCTTAGCCTCCCGAGTAGCAGGGATTACAGGCACATGCCATCAGGTATGGCAATTTTTTGTATTTTTTTGTAGAGATGGGTTTTCACCATGTTGGCCAGACTGGTCTTGAACTCCTAACCTCAAGTGATTTTCCACCTTCTACCTCCCAAAGTGCTGGGATTGCAGGTGTGAACCATAGTGCTTGGCCTTTTTCTTATTTTCTTCTGCGTTGATATAGTCTGTGGCTACTCAGTAAGAAAAACTCAGTTTTCCTTACAAAATAATAATAATAGTAGAAGTGATGATGGTGATGATGATGATGGTGGTGATGATGAGGATGAGGATGAGGATATAGATCAATGACAGCCCCTGACAATAAAAATAAAAATGGAAATCAGAATGAACATGTTTAAAGTATAGATGAAGGTGGAGACATTTGACAATGTGAAATTGGGAAGCACTGAGGAAGTTGGATCAAGTGAAAGGCAAGACAACATGATCTGGAAGAAACTATATAACCCAGAGAGGAAGAGGAAGGGAAAGGCAGAAAAAGGGAAGGGAGCATTCTTGGCAGTCTGAGCATGAAGGATTCCTGGTTGTCCTAAAATTCCCCGTTACAGGGCACTTTGTCTACATAGCAACCCTTGTCTGATGATTCTCTTTTCCTTGCAATCAAAAATCCAAGATAAGCCATCAGTATTGACAAAAAACTTATTGATGACTTGAGAGCTGGTTTGGATGTTGGTAGATTTTACAACTCTTCTTTCCCTTAGATTTTATCCCTCTTTCTGCAAGGTGTTTAGGCACTTTATCAAGAATGTTGTTAGCTCTGGTAAAAGGCATGTGAAAGAAGAGATTAAAAATATGTGAAATAATAGGAGTATTCCATCTCTTCAGTAGACATAGCACATCTTTTTTTGAACAAATCTCCTTTAAACAAGTCTTCCTCTAAACAACTCTCACTGGCTGTTCTAATTCCATGATCTTCCCACCTATGTCTATCTCCACTGGGCTTCAGAACATTTTCTTCATTCTATCACATATCACATTTGTGATGAGAATCCTTATGTTTATTTCTGAGTTGCAATAACAAAATCACTGGAGTCAGTGGGGTCTGTGGCTCATGCTAAATATCCTACCACTTTGGGAGACTGAGGCAGGTGAATCCCTTGAGGTCAGGAGTTTGAGAGAAGCCTGGCCAACATGGTGAAACCGCATCTCTACTAAATATACAAAAATTAGCCAGACTTGGTGGTCCACGACTATAATCCCAATTACTCAGGAGAGCGAGGCAGGAGAATCCCTTGAACCTGGAAGGCAGAGGTTGCACTGAGCTGAGATCACACCACTGCACTCCAGCTTGGGGAACGGAGCAAGACTGCCATCTCAGGGGAAAAAAAAAACCAAAAAAGCCTGAGATGTTAGTTTTATGTGGGGATGTGGGGTGAACCTGTTACACTTCATTACTAATCAAAATCTGCATTTTTAGTGATTAGTCCCCAAGACAAACGGATTGTTAAAATGACATGAAGACAAGGAAGTTCTTTCTTGTTTTCTTGTAATAGCAAATCCAGTTAGAAACAATAAGTAGGGCTGGGCGTGGTGGCTCAATCCTGTAATCCCAGCACTTTGGGAGGCCAAGGTGGGTGGATCACAAGGTCAGCAGTTTGAGGCCAGTCTGGTCAACATGGTGAAACCCCATCTGTACTAAAAATACAAAAATCAGCTGGGCACAGTGGCAGGCACCTGTAGTCCCACCTACTCAGGAGCCTGAGGAAGGAGAATTGCTTGAACCCAGAAGGTGGAGGTTGCAGTGAGCTGAGATCACCCCACTGCACTCCAGGCTGGGCAACAGACCGAGACTCCATCTAAAAGATTAAAGCAACAACAGCAACAACACTATAAGGTAGCTTCTTCCACCCAAGTGATTTGGATTGGACCATACTGTTAATTTATTGGAATGTCGGTGACGTATCAGCAGCACTCTGAAAAGACAAGCACCCAACAGAAAGCCTAATGCACTTTGAGTTCTGAATAAACACCTCTTAAGTGCAAATGAAAAAGATGTGTATTTATTGCTCACCCATTGCAAAGATAGCAATATAAAAAGATCAATTGAAATTATAGTTTTAAAATGGGAAATATTTATGCAGAATGCCTATTTGTAGTATGCATTATCTGAATCTAAAACCAGCTGCTAGCCTGCCTACTTTGTAGAGTCTACAAACACCATGAGATCTGTAGTGTGCCCAGCTGGGTAAGGGGTAAAAATGCATCTCATAGCACCTGCTCAATGATCCTTTATTTAGAACTGAGCTAATGTGGGAAATTACTTTCCAGCCTAAAACATGAAATATAAATGCAGTGTTTCTTGGTGGAATGGATGATGATATTAACAGCTGGTCTTTCCTAAGATGTGCCTCCTGAGGACTAAATGATAAGTAATTTTCTGGAAGAACTGTAAATAAAGGCAGCATATTTGAGGTTATATATTTTTATTATGTAATTATATGTTGATAATAAAAATAAATAAGTAAAAGAAAAGTCTTTCTTTCTCAACATTGGGAATAAATCCATGCTCAACCTAGGAAGGGAAAGACTTGGAGTACTATGCTAAAGGGCTTTGTTACATTCACCTGTAAAGTGTGCATCTAAATAATAGCAAAACACCAAGAATCAGTTGGCTTGCGTTATTCTCCACTAGCAGTGGAAGCTCAAGTTACCCTACAGTAAGCCCCTAATCTCCACATGCTTATCTGCTCACCAAGGAGAGTGTTTGGCCAGCTTGCACCATGGGGTCCAGGTAAACAGCCTCACCCTATACTTTGTGATATTTCTTTTGTGCCTTTTCTTTTTAATGAGAAATGGAGGCTCTCCCTGGAGACAAGGTAACGGATCACCGAAATCCACTTTCTTGGTCAATATTCAAGTTACCATCAAGGCCATATTGCGATGTGGATAGACAAAAATATTTCCATGAATTTTGTGAATTGTATTTTTTACTAGTTTGTTATGTAGAGAAAGATACCCTTCCATCTTTATTCTTTCTTTCTCCCTTCACACTTACTTCTTTACTATTTGTTCCTCTTCCTCATAAACATCCTAACAATCTCCGTGTGAAGATGAAGAGATAACATTGAGGAATATATCATTATGCCAATTTTCTAAGTGTTTTATGAAACACAAAGTTACTGGAATTTTTTTCAAGATTTTATCAGTAAGAAGCCTTAATATATATTCATGTATAATAGTAAGTAAAATAGAAGGACATACAGTATTCTAGTCTTGTACTGACCACTATATGCATGTGTGTGTGTGTGCACATGCATATGTGTGTGAAAAAACTCATATACATGATACACAGATACATATTATATGCATGCATATCCAGGGTAGCTGTGTTTATACACTTACGTACACTCAAAAATAATTGTAAATAAAGCTCTTTAGAGCATACAAACTTTTCTTTTGAAACAACAATTGCATATTTATCCTGACTGATGCTTGCAAATGCTACAAACAATATTTCAAAATGAACCTTTACTTTCCTTGGGATTTTTGGGATGAATTTTGATAAGCACAATCTTTTTCCTTTTTTAACTTTGAAAAATTAAACTTTTTATTTTATAATCCTTTAGGTTGACAGAAAAGTTACAAAGGTAGTACAGGTTTTTCCCATATATATTGCATCCAGATTCTCCTATATTGTAATTATATATTGACGAATAATACTCTATATATTTATGGAGTACTACTTGATGTGATATATGCATTCAGTATGGACTCATTGAACAAAGCTAATTAACATATCCCTCACCCAAAAACTTATTATTTATCACTCCTGTTTAGCCAAAATTTTGTATCCTTGGATTATTATCACCACATTCCTCTTATCCATGCCCCTGGAAAGCACCAATTTACTCTCTGTTTCTCTGAGCTGGGCTTTTTCATAGACTCTATATATGAGTGAGATCATGCAGTGTCCATCTTTCTGTGTCTGGCTTATCTCATTTAGCATAACATCCTGCATGTTGTCGCAAATGGCAGGATTTCCTTCTTTTTAAAGTTGGGATAGTATTCCATTGTGTAGCTATACCACATTTCCTTTAGCCGTTCATCTGTTGATATTGTTCATTTCAAAGTAAAGTAAGCCTACACTAATTAGGAAAAACGACACTTGGGATGTGTGATGAATCTTTTAATATTAGCATCTTATTGACATATCTATTGACATGAATGATGGCATTCTGCTTCTATCGAAGACATTAGTTCACACCTATGTAGCAAACCCTACATGTTCATGTTATTCTCCCATCCTCATAAGAGCCATTACTTCTGAATGTAAAAAATATATAAAAAATATATATACTATATGTATACATAGAGTATATATAATATACAAATATATACACTATATAAATATATATGCCATCTAAGTATATACGTGTATTTTATAGCACTATATAAACATATATACTATATAGTATCTAAATATATTATATATACTATATATAGTATCTAAATATACTATATATAATCTGTACATACTGCTTAAATACTGTGTGTGTGTGTGCATATAGTATATTATCTATATATTGTATAGTATATATATATAATATGTATATACAAAATTATGGTCAATTTGCCACAATCCAGTTACACTTACATCTATACTGTCTCTTGAAAGATAAACCAATGGACAACTTCCACTTTCTACTTTAGATACTGTTTTTATTGCCTAAGATTTTACACACACATGCACACTCTCAGGAATACATTATGTATGGCTAAGGATGTGTGTAAAACAAATGATATAAATGTATAGTATGTGGTTCACACACACAAACGCAATACATGCATCCTTGTATGTGTGTATCTATACATAACCATAATCTTGCAAATGACATAAACTGAATATGCTGCTAAGATTAATTGTGCTAAAATCTGCCTCTATAATAGAAAATTTTTCTGCCGTAAAGAAAACAAAACAATGTTTTAATGAGTGGTCCCTGAGGTATATACAATATGTAATAGAGCATACAGTTTCTAAGAGTTTTATGGAACACAGTTACTGGATTTTTTTCCCAATTTTCTTGATCAGTAGGAAGCATTTAGATATATTCACTAAGCTAGGTGCGGTGGCTCACACGTGCCTGCAGTCCAAGCTACTCGAGAGGCTGAGGCAGGAGAATCGCTTGAACCCAGAAGGCAGAGGTTGCCGTGAGCTGAGATTGCGCCACTGCACTCCAGCCTGGTGACAGAGTGAGACTCCATCTCAAAAAAAAAAAAAAAAAAAAAGATATACTCATTTTATTATATGTTTGTTTTCCTAAGCCATTAAAGATGCTTTAAATGAAGTGTATAAGGAGACTTTGAAAAATGTGTCAATATAAGCAAAGTACACAACGAGTCCCTCATCCATTCACTTCTTTTATTGGGAGACAACATTTTGTGATAGGTGAGAAAAGTTCACATCTGAAGCCAGCCTGATATAAATTCCAAGCTCCCCCTTACCAGCTGTTTAAACATTAATAAATGATTTACTTTCTTCATCTTTTCCCTCACAGGGCTTTAGGATTAGAATATCACTAATACATGAATCTCAGGACTTAAAACTAAACATTTAAAAAGAATATCATTAATATCATACACCTGATATGAATATTATAAATAGATTTTGGTATCCCTATTTATCTACCACATATCTATTCATATCATCGGAAAGAAGTATTGCAGGAGATTAAAAAAACAAATCAAATAACAGAAAAAAATAACAAATAAAATAACGCAACCATGTTCCATGAAGCAACGTGAGTGTCCAAGTAGATAGAGCTATCTGCTCTGCATCAAGAGAGGCAGCAAGAATTTCAGTTGGAAATGGGGAAGGCTGAATGAATAGTGGAGGGTGTGAGTAGGGAGTGTGCTGAAATAAGAATGACAACCCAAGTGTCAAGACTTCTCATTCACCTTCTGAAAGCCCAGTTAAGGCACTTCTCACTGTCATGCATAAGTGAGTTGAGCTGCATGGCAGATGAACTTACTTTGAAGACAAAGAGTCTATGGTTTTGAAAAATTCCTTCCAGGTCCATGAATGTTTCTTTCCCATTCCATTTCCTAGAGGAAACAGAGGCACCAACTCAACCAGGATTTTACTGTTAATCAGCAGGGAAATAGAACATTTGACACCAGTATATGAATACAAATTTTGTTAATATCCTTGGATTCATAGAAGGTCCTCTGGGAGGAAGGGAGATGAGAAATTCCAAAATATTTCATTGGAAATTTTCAGCATCTCAAACTAGCAATTTCTACTGTGTTGTACATACATTAGAGAATGATTATATTTAGTGCTCATAAAACTGATCCTAGGAAAACATGATAATCATTTCAAAATGATGGGAAGAGGCATACACAAATATATTAGTCTCAACTTCAGCTCTTTATATAGCATGGGAGACCTCGAATTGGAACATGTTTGGGTTTTTTGCTTGTTTGTTTTTCTTTTTTTCTTCTTCTTCTTTTTCTTTTTTTTCAAAGAATGTGTTTTATTTTATTTTTAAAATTCCAATAGATTCAAAGAAAGAAAACAATTTGTGTTTTCTTTCCAGATTTGTGTCCCTGTCCAAATCTTGTATCCAGTTGGAGGAGAGGCCTAGTGGAAGATGATTGGATTGTGGGTAGATTTCGCTCTTGTTGCTCTCATGATAGTGAGTGAGTTCTTATGGGATCCAATGGTTCAAAAGGGTGTGGCACTTCAAAATTCACTCTCTCTTTCCTGCCACTGTAGGAAGAAGATGCTTGCTCCCCCTTCACCTCCTGGCATGATTGTAAGTTTCCTGAGTCCTCCTAGACATGATTCCTGTTATGCCTGAAGAACTTTGAGTCAATTAAACCTCTTTTTTTAATACATTACTCAGTCTCAGGTAGTTCTTAAAGCAGTGTGAAAATAACTAATACAGAAAACCACTCAATTCCCCTTCAGGCTAGGACTTTAAGCTTGTCTCTTGTCTCTGGAGCAAGAACTGCCCCTGACATTCCAACTCTGTGATTCCGATCATTGTAGATAATCCCATCCCTGTCCCAACAATTATTGAATGTAGTAACTCCTAATTCTTTTTGAGAATCATGGACTTGGTCATTGCTGCATTCCATATATTTCTTTACTTTATCTCCCTTTTAGAAGTAAAGATGTTACAGTGGTGATGGTGGAGATAGTGGTGGTGGTAATAGTGAAAAGAAGAGATAATGGAAACAGAACATTGCCATGGCTGGGCATGGAGGCTCACACCTGTAATCACAACAGTTTGGTAGGCCAAAACAGGATGATCACTTGAGCCCAAGAGTTCAAGAACTTCCTGGGCAATATAGCAAGACCTTATCTCTACAAACAATTTTTAAAAGTAGCCAAGGATGGCTATGCACACCTGTAGCCCAGCCACTTGGGAGGCTGAGACAGAAAGATTTCTTGAGCCCAGGACTTGGAGGCTACAGTGAGCTATGATCATCCTACTCTACTCCAGCCTGGCTGACAGAGCAAGAAGGTTTCAATAATAACAATGAAAATAGAAAAGTAAAGAGAAAAATCACCAAAAAACCCTACTCTATTAACTACAGTCACCATCTATTGGTGGTTGACAAAATTATTGGGTGAAACTTGGAGAAAAAATATTAATAAAATACTGATTACTTTAAAAATATATATCTGAAGAGAGCTTTTAGTTACAAAAGTGGGCTTAGATTTCAAAAATGACTTTCATAAAATATACTTTAAGTCATGGATATCTAAAAATCATAAATAGTCAAGAAAATTTTCTAAGAACTTTACTGACTTTGAAAGTGGTTATTGGAAGTCATAGCTTTGCAATATGGAGATTCAATGGCACAATTGTGAGAACTTCAAAACCAATAATATGCATTGCAAGTATTTGTACTGAATCAAAGATTCAAGGGCAATTTCAAATGATATATTTGTTACAAACCAGACATACAGGGTAGAAATTGTTTCAAAATATGTAATAGCTTATTAAAGGTACTATTACTGATACCAAGGAAAACGAAGCTTTCTACTTTTTAAACAGAGATTGGAAATATAGAAAATAATGCAAAGTAAAGCAGACAAAAAATATTCACACTTCCTTATAAGTGAATGATAAATCATATGTACCAATTGCCCACTTTTTGGTCTGGCTTGGCGGGGCCTCACCCCCTTGGAGCCCAGCAAGCAAATATCCACTGGCTTTAAATACTTGCTGCCAGCACACCAGCCTGAACTCAACCTGAGACTCATGAGCTTGGTTGGGGGAGAGGCATCAGCCATTGGTGAGGCTTGAGTAGGCAGTTTTACCCTCACAGTGTAAACAAAGCCTCAGGGAAGTTCAAACTGGGGGGAGCCCATCGCAGCTAAGCGAAGCCACTGCAGTGAGACTGCTTCTCTAGATTTCTGCTCTCTGGGCAGGGCATCTCAGAAAATATGGCTGCAGCCCCATTCTGGAACTTATAGATAAAACCCCCATCTCCCTGGAACCGAACATCTGGGAGAAGGGGTGGTTGTGGATGCAGCTTCAGCAAACTTAAATGTCCCTGCCTGACAGCTCTGAAGAGAGCACTGGATCTCCCTGCACAGTGCTTAAGCTCTGCTAAGGGACAGACTGCCTCCTCAACTGGATCCCTGACCCTCGTGTATACAGACTGGGAGACACCTCCCAGTAGGGGCTGACAGACACCTCACACAGCAGAGATCTGGCTAGCATCTGGTGAGTGCCTTGCTGGGACAAAACTTCCAGAAGAAGGAACAAGCAGCAATCTTTGCTGTTCTGTAGCCTCCACAAGTGATACCCAGGAAAAGAGGGTCTGGAGTAAACCTCCAGCAAATGCCAGCAGACCTGCAGCAGACAGGCCAGACTGGTAGAAGGAAAACAAACAAACAGAAAATAATATCATCAATATCAACAAAAAGGATGCTCACACAAAAACCCCATCTGAAAGTCACCAACATCAAAAACCAAAGGTAGAAAAATTCATGCAGATGATGAAAAATCAGCGAAAAAAGCCTGAAAATTCCAAAACAAGAATGCCTCTTCTCCTCCAAAGGATCACAAAAAGCTAGAAGGTACTAGTGGCCAATATTCATCATTCTTAAATAAAATAATTTTTGACCCAGAATTTCATATCCAGCCAAACTAAGCTTCATAAGCAAAGGAGAAATAAAATCCTTTACAGAAAAGCAAACGCTGAGAGATTTTGTCACCCCAGACCTGCCTTACAAGAGCTCCTGAAGGAAACACTAAATATGGAAAGTAACAACTAGTATCAGCCACTGCAAAACTTACCAAATTGTAAAGGTCATCCACACTATGAAGATACTGCAATGGTCAAAATAAGCAGCTAGTATCATAATGACAGGATCAAAATCACACATAACAATACGAACCTTAAATGTAAACAGGCTAAATGCCCCAGTTAGAAGACACAGGATAACAAATTCAAAAGTGTCAAGACCATCAGTGTGCTGTATTTAGGAGACCCATCTCATGAGTAAAGACACATAAAGGCTAAAAATAAAGGAATGGAGGAATATTTACCAAGCAAATAGAAAGCAAAAAAAAAAAAAAAAAAAAAACAGGAGTTGCAAACCTAGTCCCTGATAAAACAGACTTTAAAATAACAAAGTTCAAATGAGACAAATAGGGCCATTATATAACAGTAAAGGGACCAATGCAACAAGAAGAGCTAACTATCCAAAATATATATGAACCCAATTACAGGAGCACCCAGATTTGCAAAGCAAGTTATTAGAGACCTTAAAAGTGACTTAGACTCCTACATAATAATAGTGGGAGACTTTAATATCCCACTGTCAATATTAGAGAGATCAATAAGAGAGAAGATTAACAAGGATATCCAGAACTGGAACTCAGCTCTGGGTCAAGCGGACCTAATAGACATCTATAGAACTCTCCACCTGAAATCAACAGAATATACATTCCTCTCAGAACCACATTGAACTTATTCTAAAATGGACCACATATTTAGAAGTAAAAGACTTCTTAGCAAATGCAAAGGCCGCAGAAAACTTAACAAGCAGTTTCCCAGACCATGATGCAATCAAATTAGAACTCAGGATTAAGAAACCCAAAACCGTGAGGGCAGCCAAGATGGCCAAATAGGAACAGCGTGAGCGACGCAGAAGACAGGTGATTTCTGCATTTCCATCTGAGGTATTGGGTTCATCTCACTAGGGAATGCCAGACAGTGGGTGCAGCACACCATGCAGAAGCAGAAGCAGGGCCAGGCATTGCCTCACTCAGGAAGTGCAAGGGGTCAGGGAGTGTCCTTTCCTAGTCAAAGAAAGGGGTGACAGACGGCACCTGGAAAATTGGGTCACTCCCACCCTAATACTGTGCTTTTCCAATGGGCTTAAAAAACCTCCCACCAGGAGACTATATCCTGCAACAGGCTGGCAGGGTCCTCCGCCCACGGAGTCTTGCTGATTGCTAGCACACTAGCCTGAGATCAAACTGCAAGGTGGCAGCGAGGCTGGGGGAGGGGCACCAGCCATTGCCCAGGCTTGCTTAGGTAAACAAAGCAGCCTGGAAGCTCGAACTGGGTGGAGCCCACCACAGCTCAAGGAGGCCTGCCTGCCTCTGTAGGCTCCACCTCTGGGGGCAGGGCACAGAAAAACAAAAAGACAGCAGTAACCTCTGCAGACTTAAATGTCCCTGGCTGACAGCTTTGAAAAGAGCAGTGGTTCTCCCAGCATGCATCTGGAGATCTGAGAATGGGCAGACTGCCTCCTCAGTGGGTCCTTGACCCATGACCCCTGAGCAGCCTAAGTGGAAGGCACCCCCCAGTAAGGGCAGACTGATACCTCACACAGCCGGGTCCTCCTCTGAGACAAAACTTCCAGAGGAACAATCAGACAGCAGCATTCGCGGTTCACGAAAATCCGCTGATCTGAAGCCACCGCTGCTGATAATCAGGCAAACAGGGTCTGGAGTGGACCTCTAGCAAACTCCAACAGACCTGCAGCTGAGGCTCCTGTTTGTTAGAAGGAAAACTAACAAACAGAAGAAAGGACATCCACACCAAAAAACCTATCTGTACATCACCATCAGTAAAGACCAAAAGTAGATAAAACCACAAAGATGGGGAAAAAACAGAACAGAAAAACTGGAAACTCCAAAAAGCAGAACACCTCTCCTCCTCCAAAGGAACACAGTTCCTCACCAGCAATGGAACAAAGCTGGACGGAGAAAGACTCTGATGAGATGAGAGAAGAAGGCTTCAGATGATCAAACTACTCTCAGCTACAGGACGAAATTCAAACCAAAGGAAAGAAGTTTAAAACTTTGAAAAAAATGTAGATGAATGTATAACTAGAATAACCAATACAGAGAAGTGCTTAAAGGAGCTGATGGAGCTGAAAGCCAAGGATTGAGAACTACATGAAGAATGCAGAAGCCTCAGGAGCCAATGTGATAAACTGGAAGAAAAGGTATCAGTGATGGATGACGAAATGAATGAAATGAAGGAAGAAGGGAAGTTTAGAGAAAAAAGAATAAAAAGAAATGAACAAAGCCTCCAAGAAATATGGGACTATGTGAAAAGACCAAATCTACGTCTTATTGGTGTACCTGAAAGTGACGGGGAGAATGGAACCAAGTTGGAAAACACTCTGCAGGATATTATCCAGGAGAACTTTCCCAATCTAACAAGGCAGGCCAACATTCAGATTCAGGAAATACAGCAAATGCCATAAAGATACTCCTTGAGAAGAGCAACTCCAAGACACATAATTGTCAGATTCACCAAAGTTGAAATGAAGGAAAAAATGTTAAGGGCAGCCACAGAGAAAGGTCGGGTTACCCACAAAGGGAAGCCCATCAGACTAACATCTGATCTCTCAGCAGAAACTCTAGAAGCCAGAAGAGAGTGGGGGCCAACATTCAACATTCTTAAAGAAAATAAGTTTCAACCTAGAATTTCATATCCAGCCAAACTAAGCTTCATAAGTGAAGGAGAAATAAAATACTTTACAGACAAGCAAATGCTGAGAGATTTTGTCACCACCAGGCCTGTCCTAAAAGAGCTCCTGAAGGAAGCACTAAACATGGAAAGGAACAACTGGTACCAGCCGCTGCAAACTCATGCCAAAATGTAAAGACCATCAAGACTAGGAGGAAACTGCATCAACTAAGGAGCAAAATAACCAGCTAACATCATAATGACAGGATCAAAATCACACATAACAATATTAAATGTAAATGTAAATGGACTAAATGCTCCAATTAAAAGACACAGACTGGCAGATTGGATGAAGAGTCCAGACCCATTAGTGTGCTGTATTCAGGAATCACATCTCACTTGCAGAAACACACAAGGGCTCAAACTTAAAGGACATAGGAACATCTACCAAGCAAATGGAAGACAAAAAAAGGCAAGGGTTGCAATCCTAGTCTCTGATAAAACAGACTTTAAACCAACAAAGATTAGAAGAGACAAAGAAGGCCATTATGTAATGGTAAAGGGATCAATTCAACAAGAAGAGCCATCTATCCTAAATATATATGAACCCAATACAGGAGCACCCAGATTCATAAAGCAAGTCCTGAGTGACCTACAAACAGACTTAGACTCCCACACAATAATAATGGGAGACTTTAACACCCCAATGTCAACATCAGACAGATCAACGAGACAGAAATTTAACAAGGATACCCAGGAATTGAACTCAGCTCTGCACCAAGGGGACCTAATAGATGTCTACAGAACTCTCCATCCCAAATCAACAGACTATACGTTTTTTTTCAGCACCACACCTATTCCAAAATTGACCACATAGTTGGAAGTAAAGCTCTCCTCAGCAAATGTAAAAGAACAGAAATTATAACAAACTGTCTCTCTGACCACGTTGCAATCAAACTAGCACTCAGGATTAAGAAACTCACTCAAAACCACTCAACTACATGGAAACTGAACAATCTGCTCCTCATTGACTACTGGGTACATAATGAAATGAAAGCAGAAATAAAGATGTTCTTTGCAACCAACGAGAACAAAGACACTATATACCAGAATCTCTGGGACACATTCAAAGCTGTGTGTAAAGGGAAAATTATAGCATTAAATGCCCACAAGAGAAAGCAGGAAAGATCCAAAATTGACACCCTAACATCACAATTAAAAGAACTAGAAAAGCAAGAACAAACATTCAAAAGCTAGCAGAAGGCAAGAAATAACTAAAATCGGAGCATAACTGAAAGAAATAGCGACAAAAAAAAAAACTCTTCAAAAAATTAATGAATCCAGGAGCTGGTTTTTTGAAAGGATCGACAAAATTAATAGACCACTAGCCAGACTAAAAAAGAAAAAAAGAGAGAAGAATCAAATAGATGCAATAAAAAATGATAAAAGGGATATCACCACCAATCTCATAGAAATACAAACTACCGTCAGGTAATACTATGAACACCTCTACACAAATAAACTAGAAAATCTAGAAGAAATGGATAAATTCCTCAAAACATACAACTTCCCAATACTAAACCAGGAAGAAGTTGAATCTCTGAATAGACCAATAACAGGCTCTGAAATTGTGGCAATAATCAGTAGCTTACCAACCAAAAAGAGTCCAGGACCACATAGATTGACAGCCGAATTCTATGAGAGGTACAAGGAGGAACTGGTAACATTCCTTCTGAAACTATTCCAATCAATAGAAAAGGAGGGAATTCTCCCTAACTCATTTCATGAGGCCAGCGTCATCCTGATAACAAAGCTGGGCAAAGAAAATTTTAGACCAATATCCTTGATGAACATTGATGCAAAAATCCTCAGTAAAATACTGGCAAACTGAATCCAGCAGCACATCAAAAAGCTTACCCAACATGATCAAGTCACCTTCATCTCTGGGATGCAAGGCTGGTTCAATATACACAAATCAATAAATGTAATCAAGCATATAAACAGAACCAAAGACAAAAACCACATTATTATCTCAATAGATGCAGAAAAGGCCTTTGACAAAATTCAAAAACTCTTCATGCTAAAAACTCTGAATAAATTAGGTATTGATGGGACGTATCTCAAAATAACAACAGCTATCTATGACAAACCCACAGCCAATATCATACTGAATGGGCAAAAACTGGAAGCATTCCCTCTGAAAACTGGCACAAGACAGGGATGCCCTCTCTCACCACTCCTATTCAACATAGTGTTGGAACTTCTGGCCAGGGCAATTAGGCAGGAGAAGAAAATAAAGGGTATTCAATTAGGAAAAGAGGAAGTCAAATTGTCCCTGTTTGCAGATGACATGATGTCATATCTAGAAAACCCCATTGTCTCAGCCCAAAATCTCCTTAAGCTGATAAGCAACTTCAGCAAAGTCTCAGGATACAAAATCAATGTGCAAAAGTCACAAGCATTTTTATACACCAATGACAGACAAACAGGAGCCAAATCATGAGTGAACTCCCATTCACAATTGCTTGAAAGAGAATAAAATACCTAGGAATCCAACTTACAAGGGACATGAAGGACCTCTTCAAGGAGAACTACAAACCACTGCTCAATGAAATAAAAGAGGATACAAACAAATAGAAGAACATTCCATGCTCATGGGTAGGAAGAATCAATATCGTGAAAATGACCATACTGCCCAAGGGAATTTATAGACTCAATGCCATCCCCATCAAGCTACCAATGACTTTCTTCACAGAATTGGAAAAATCTATTTTAAAGTTCATATTGAACCAAAAAAGAGCCCACATCACCAAGTCAATCCTAAGTCAAAAGAACAAAGCTGGAGACATCACACTACCTGACTTTAAACTATACTACAAGCCTACAGTAACCAAAACAGCATATGGCACTGGTACCAAAACAGAGATATAGATCAATGGAACAGAAAAGAGCCCTCAGAAATAATGCCACATATCTACAACTATCTGATCTTTGACAAAACTGAGAAAAACAAGCAATGGGGAAAGGATTCCCTATTTAATAAATGGTGTGGGGAAAACTGGTTAACCATATATAGAAAGCTGAAACTGGATCCCTTCCTTTCACTTTATACAAAAATTAATTCAAGATGGATTAAAGATTGAAACGTTAGACCTAAAACCATAAAAACCCTAGAAGAAAACCCAGGCATTACAATTCAGGACATAGTCATGGGCAAGGACTTCATGTCTAAAACACAAAAAGCAATGGCAACAGAAGCCAAAATTGACAAATAGGATCTAATTAAGCTAAAGAGCTTCTGCACAGCACAAGAAACTACCATCAGAGTGAACAGGCACCTATAAAATGGGAGAAAATTTTCGCAACCTACTCATCTGACAAAGGGCTAATATCCAGAATGTATAATGAACTCAAACAAATTTAAAAGAAAAAAACAAAACAACCACATCAAAAAGTAGGTAAAGGACATGAACAGACACTTCTCAAAAGAAGCCATTTATACAGCCAAAAAACACATGAAAAAAATGCTCACCATCACTGACCATCAGAGAAATGCAAATCAAAACCTCAATGAGATACCATCTCACACCAGTTAGAATGGCAATCAATAAAAAATCAGGAAACAACAGGTACTGGAGAGGTTGTGGAGAAATAGGAACACTTTTACACTGTTGGTGGGACTGTAAACTAGTTCAACCATTGTGGAAGTCAGTGTGGCAATTCCTCAGGGATCTAGAACTAGAAATACCATTTGGCCCAGACATCCCATTACTGGGTATATACCCAAAGGACTATAAATCATGCTGCTATAAAGACACATGCACACGTATGTTTATTGCAGCACTATTAACAATAGAAAAGACTTGGAACCAACCCAAATGTCTAACAATGATAGACTGGATTAAGAAAATGTGGCACATATACACCATGGTATACCATGCAACCATAAAAAATGATGAGTTCATGTCCTTTGTAGAGACATGGATGAAATTGGAAATCATCATTCTCAGTAATCTATCGCAAGGACAAAAAACCAAACACTGCATGTTCTCACTCATAGGTGGGAATTTAACAATGAGAACACATGGACACAGGAAGGGGAACATCACACACTGCGTCCTGGAGACAAATAACAAGTTCTGAAATTGAGGCAGTAATTAATAGCCTAAAGAAAAAAAATAAAAAAAATCTAGGACTGGATGGATTCACTTTAGAATTCTACCAGAGGTACAAATAGTAGTTAGTACCATTCTTTCTGAAACTATTCCAAACAATAGAAAAAGAGGGACCCTACCTAACTCATTTTATGAGTCCAGCATCATCCTGATACTAAGAACTGGAAAAGACAAAACAAAAAAAGAAAATTTCAGGCCAATATCACTGGTGAACATTGACGTGAAAATCATCAATAAAATACTGGCAAACCAAATCCAGTAGCTTGTCAAAAAGATTATCCAACACTGTCAGGTCAGCTTCATCCCAGGAATGCAAGGCTGGTTCAATATACACAAATCAATAAACATAATCCACCACATAAACAGAACCAATGACAAAAAACATATAATTATCTCAACAGATGCAGAAAAGGCCTTTGACAAAGTTCAACATCCCTTCATGCTAAAAACTCTCAATAAACTAGGTTTTTATGGTATGTATCTGAAAATAATAAGAGCCATTTATGACAAACCCATAGCAAATATCATACTTAATTGGCAAAAACTGGAAACAATTCCTTTGAAAAACAGCACAAGAAAAGAAAGCCCTCTCTCACCACTGCTATTCAATATAGTATAGGAATTTCTGGCCAGGACAACCAGGTAAGAGAGAGAAATGAAGAGTATTCAATTAAGAAAATAAAAAGTCAAATTGTCTCTGTTTGCAGATGACATGATTGTATATGTAGAAATCCTCATTATCTCAGCCCAAAGTCTCCTTAAGCTGACAAGCAAGTCTCAGGATACAAAATCAATGTGAAAATATCACAAGCATTCCTATACACTAATAACAGATAATCAGAAAGCCAAATCATGAGTCAGCTCCCATTCACTACTGCTATAAAGGAATAAAATATCTAGGAATACAACTCACAAGGGATGTGAAGGACTTCTTCAAGGAGAACTACAAACCACTGCTCAAGGAATTAAGAGAGGACAAAAACAAATGGAAAAACATTACATGCTCATGGATAGGAAGAATCAAATCATGAAAATGGCCATACTGCCCAAAGTAATTTATAGATCCAATGCTATCACCATCAAGCAACCATGACTTTCTTCACAGAATTAGAAAAAACTATCGTAAACTTCATAGGGAACCAAAAAAGAGCCCACCTAGCCAAGAATACCCTAAGCAAAAAGAACAAAGCTGGAGGTATCAAGCTACCTGACTTCAAACTATACTACAAAGCTACAGTAACGAAAACAGCAAGGTACTTGTACCAAAACAGATATATAGACCAAAGGAACAGAACAGAGTTCTCAGAAATAACACCACACATCTACAGCCATCTGATCTTTGACAAACTTGACAAAAATAAGGAATGGGGAAAGGATTCCTTATTTAATAAATGGTGTTGAATGCCAAGTTTGTACTGCAGATTCTGGCCAAGAAACAGATGAAAGAAGTAAGCAGATTCAGGTATTTTGCCTGACAGAGCAGCTAAGGGACTGCATGGCTTAGCACTGCTGATGAGAGTGCAGCTGCAGCAGCCTCAGTAAGCCAAAGATGCTCATATTTATTTTTGTGTAGATCTGGGGACAAAGGCGTGGAGCCAACGCAATTTGTAATTAACATGGTTGACCCCCCAAGTAGAGGACAGTCCTGTGCACGAATGATCAAAGGTTGGTTTCTGGAGACATAAGTAAATCAATTTATCTGATAAGTTCCTTTACATTCCCTTGTTATCTACCCTTTACCCTAAAGAGAATTTAGCTGTCATCAACTAAATTTAACTCCAGAATTTAGCTTCTGTCATCAGCTAAATTCTCTTCTGAGGTTTTTCAAAACCTCCTGGCCTTCCAAGAAGGTTTGTGTCTTTCCCTATTAACCTTTATAAATTTTCCAACCATTCTGATCAATCTACATCTCCCCTTTTTTTGTGTTTTTTTTGGCATCAGATTTTGTTGTTTGGAGAGTACAGATGTGTGCAGCAACAGGTTTGTCAGGTGCAGCAGTTATAACTCATATTCTGGCTTTGCATTCTGGAATTAGTAAATAACATAAGGAAAACATGAGTATAATCAGTAATATTCTTTTCTAATCAAAGAGTGACCCCCCAGGAGTGGCGTTCTATCCAGAAGAGATGTTCTTGCACATCCTTCCATATGGCTGTTTGTTGGGTGTATAGATGTACAGCGTTTAGAGACTCTAGAATTTTAGTTTTAAGTTGCTTTACATCTGTGGTTAAATTATAATGTAGGGCTCCCCAGAGGTGTTGTTTTACCTCATCCTAACTATGCATTGATTGATTCTAAGATAGAGAGGTGACACAGATATGCTTATGACACCTGTCACAGTTTAATTGCTGTTGGAATGTCAGTGCATCTTTCCAATCCTCTACATATTCCAAGGCAACCTCAAGGGCTTGCAGGCATGCAAGCATCTTTTGATCTATATCCTGCTGTAAGAGAAGCTCATTAGACATATTTATGTCTAAGTTATATATAAAGGTAGCTGTTTGTACTGATTCAGTAATAGAGGTCACAGCAACACTAGCAGTTGCCAAGAGACTATGGCTGAGACTCTAAAGACTATAAATGTGCCTATGAATCTTTTGGGTTTTGCTTGGAACAATGCACGTTCTCAGGTGGCAAGGGCAGAGGGACCCTGCTAATCATGTGTCAAATTGACTGATAGAAATACCTCAGCTTGCCTCCTTAATACCATGACACTAGTAATATTTAAATTAGATATATTATAATTAGTGATACCTGAGGTGAACCAAGCCTGTCCTTGCATTTGGGTCACAAACGTGTAGTTTTGGGGTGTAATGGATATATTTTTCTCATAAAGAAAATATATGGATGGGTAGTGTAAATCAGGCACTGATCTTGTGATTATGAATAAAGGTCATAGTATAATTGTTACTGAAATTACAATATATCCTATGTCAGGTGTTAAGGGAGATGCTAAGCTGTCCCAGGCACTGTAGGGTATCTTGGGATATCCCATCCCTGCATTGGCCCAAATCATAGAGGAATAGGACATGGCTAAAAAACTGTGATTGATGCCATCAGGGATTTGGACATCAGTATGGTCGCCCTGCAAATGGCCTTGGGGGCTCCAGTCTAAGACATTATAATTGTCTAACTGGAGGCTACAAGCTAGTCCCCCATGACAGACCTCATTACTTTGTTCTTTAGTACAGGAGGAAATGTTGGGGAAAGGGGCATTAGTTGTATTGTCCAGTTTGAGGCTACCTGCAACCAAGAATGTTAAGGCATTTCCTTTGCCATAATGTAGCTGTAATTTTGTTTGGGCAGGTACTCAGTAAGGGTTAGAACTTTTATAACTTATACTTAGTGGGAGGATGGTGGAGTGATAGGTAGTGTTACCTGGCACCTTAGTCCAAGTTGTGTCATTAATGAGGGACCCCACTGGGAGTAAGTCAATCCAATCCCTCCTAGGCAAGCAGTTACATTATTAGAGGATGAGAGGGTGTGTCTGCTCAAGTAATAGGGAAGATGAAAGGCGGATCTAAGAGATAAGCCCAATACAGTGTAGCAGGTACGGGTTGCAGACAAAGTGAGAGCATAAAAAAGGATCAAAACCCTACACGAGTTGCAATGCACAATAGAAAGCATAGAAAGGAATAAATTACATGAAGTGAATGTTGTCTGTATCCAGAGCAGGATTCACTCAGTCTTCTGAGTTGTCTTTTCAGCATCCCCCTGTTAATGTCTGGGGCTTGTGTCATCTGAGGAAACCACATCGTCCAGGGCTGCAGGTCCTGCAGGGTTGTTTTCTTCCTTTCTGTTACTGAGCTGGGTTATAGCCACTCCATGGTATGCTTTGATGCGTTGTGCTGGAATCCAAAAAGGACCTGAGGGGGTGTGAACATAAGCTTATCCTCTTCTCAAAGTTAGTAAATCATTTAGACCACACCATGCATTACTATTTACATCTTTCCATAAAACTGCATGTTTTATGTCTTAAGAGGTTTTAACAAAGTGTTTTTCTATAGTTGACTGAAATTTATTATTTAAATTTAAGAAACCAAGGGTAAATAATGCTTATGCTAGTAGTGTTGCAGGGTCCTTACTCATATTCTCTCATTTTTGTTTTTGAGCATATTTTTAAGAGAGGAATGGACATGTTCTACTATAGGCTGTCCTTGGGGGTTATAAAGGATGCCTGTGGAATATTAGGTGTGTCACATGAGAAAAATTGTTGAAATTGTGAGCAGGCATAATCTGGATGCTTAGCAGTTTTAAATTTTGTGGGCTGCCCCATAAATGCCAAAGTTAAAAGAAGATGTTTAATGACATTGGTTGCAATCTCCTGGAATAACATGTGCGCTAATTAGGTTGATAATTGATATCAATGAATACATATACATATCTAAGTTTTCTAAATTCAGGGACATGAGTAACATCTGTTTGCCATAACTGATTAGGTTGTAGTCCCATAGGGTTAACACCTGTTGAAAGAGAGGATGTGCCTTTGATCTAGCAATCTGGGCATTGCAGGATAATTTGTTTAAATAGTCTTTGGGTGTGTTGAAATTGTTTAGATAAGTATCTCCAATTTTGGTGGAAAAAAATGATGCGATTGGGAGGTTTGGTCAAGCAGTGATGCCATAAATTGCAGGTCTGCTTGATCATTGCCATAAGCCAGTGGTCCAAGCAATGAGATGAGGACTCAAATATATGTGATAAAAACATGATGTGTACATTGGTCCAGCAACTGGTGACGTTGAAGAAAAAGTCCAAATATGGTGGGTTCAAAAGTGGACTTAATGAGGGATATCTTAAGGTTTTGTAATAAACATTGTGAGCAGAGACACTAACAATATTGATAGGCTGAGCAGAAAATGCTTCTAAGGCCAATATTAGGGCTCCAACCACAGCTTTCTGAGTACTAGTAAATCCAGATTGAGTGAGGGAGTTATGCAATTCCCACCCAATAGCTGCTTTTTCACTTTTGCCAGAGCAATCTGTAAAAAGTGTTAAACCATTATGTATGGGGGAGTGAATTACTTTGGTAGGCATAACCACAGGATTATGAGATAAGAATTGAAGTAGTATGTTAGCAGGAAGGGAATGTTCTATATGGCTTGTGTAATCAGTGTGCTAGTTGCAGGTCTAGAGATAAAGGCGAGACTGCCTGGAGTTGCATTTTACTCAAGGAAATTCTTATGACATCAGGGTCATAACCTAGCAACTAATTGTATGATCTGTGGCCTGAATAGATAGATGACTTTGCTAACTAGCTGGGTATAGGGAGATAATGTTTTAGTCCTGGTATATGAGCAAAAAAACCCATTCTAGTAAGTGCAGCTCTGGGGCCATTTGTCATGTTGATATTGTTGGGGAATGTTTAGTAGGAAAAACAATTGGATTGAATATTATGGGTCCATGCGATCTAGTTGCCTCTGAGAAATAGCTTGCTTTGCTTCCTCAATTTCTCTTTTTGCTTCAGGAATTAAATACCTGGGAGAGTTCAGGGCTGTATTGCCCTTAAGCATAGAAAATAGGTTTTGTAACTTATCAGTAGTTATGCCTAACATGACACGAAGCCAATTAATATCACCCAGTAATTTTTGGTAATCATTTAATGCATATAAATTGCTAGTATTTAATTTAACATTTTGAGGTCTTACTGACCAGAAAGCTATTATGTATCCAAAATATCTCCAAGGAGAGGACATGTATACTTTTTTCAGATGCTATGATTAAACTTATTAACTGTGTATTCTTTTGAACAGACGCATATAAACTTAAAAGTACTGGATCTGTTAGTGGCTTCTGGTAAAATATAATCCATAAAATTAATAATCTGGCAATTAGAAAAATCTATTTTACTGGGGAGCAAAGTGTGATTTACATGATACTGACACATGGTAGGACTGTTCAGCAACCCTTGAGGTGTACTTTCCAAGAAATCAGTGAACTGGCCTTCATTATTGATAGCTGGTATTGTAAATGCCAATTTTTCTCTTTCCTGTTCTGCAAGGGGAATGGTATAAAATAATCTTTTAAGTAAATAATGACTATAGACTAATTTTGAGGAATCACCACAGGGGAAGGGAGCTCCTGTTGAAGGGGCCCCATAGGTTGCAGATTAGCATTAGTAGTCCATAGGTCATGTAAAAGTCTCAATTTGCCAGATCTTTTGTGTATGATGAAAATGGGCAAATTCCAAGTGCAGTTTGATGGTCCTATATGGCTGGCTTTTCATTTCTCCTCAACTAATGTATGGGCTTATTTTAATTTCTCTCCCTTTAAAGGCCACTGCTCTACCTAAATTAAATTTTGAGAGAGCCATGTTAGGGGTAGGGGAGGAACAACAACAGTGGTCATAATTAGAAAAGGGTTTGCTGTTCACATTATTCATTAAGTTCTGTCCTCTAGAGGAGGAATTACCTGGCATCTAAAATTGTTTTAGCTAGCACTGACCAGTTCCATGGGGTCATATGGAAGTTGTCTGCTAGGGCTTCAATTAATCCTTTTGTAAATGGGCTAACAGCCTCGTTCTCTCTAATGCTTTTCCTTATCTCTTTGTAAGCATCAAAAGAAATATGTTCATATATCTGATTGCCTTGTTGATCTTGCATTACTAAACAGGCTAAGAGCTTGCTTTTAATGCTGTATGCTTAAGACAGGGTCCAATAACTGTAGTGCATCTCTTGTCTTTTTTCCAGTATATTGAGGGACGGAGCTCAGGCAAAACCTCTATTCCTCTTTGGTATTTTTGCCTGGTAATGGTGAGGCTGAGGAATAAGGAGGAGGCAGTAATGTGGGTGACAGTTCCTCCTCCCTTCCCTTTTTAGGCTCTTCTGTGTAGAGTGAGATGAAAGCAGCCCTAATTAAGGCCTATAACCTTAGAGATTTTACTGGAATTCATTGCCCTTGTGCATGATGTTGTCTAAAATTTTTCCTCACTTGTTCCCAGAGCTATAGATCTAGTTCTATAGAAATATAGAAACCCTCTTCTGGAACTTGGAGAGTTCAAGTAGTATGTTACTTCAGAACCCCTAGTTCTATAGAACGCCTCTTCTGGAAACCATGAGTTATGGGAAACAACAGTTTGCATTAGGTGCCTTAATTGAGCCTGCAAAACTGAGACTCTGCTAGCTTTAAACAGCTGTTTCAATAGTTTTATATACTGCTGCCATTGAGCTGATGACTGTTTTCTCATGATGAAATCCTTGCCTGAACAATTCCTTCAAACTTGGAAATCCTGAGCAGGCACCAATGACTTAATGATTGCACAGTCTCTTACCTTTTTCAAGGGATCCATTGTGATCCTTTGCAGTGTTCCTCACGTGGGGCACCACCTGCCAAGTCTGCCCTACAGACTCTGGTTGAGCTATGCATGAAAGAAGTACACAGACAGGGATTATGCCTGACAGCGCGGCTAAGGGACAGCACAGCTAAGCACTGCCAATGAGAATGCAGCTGCAGCAGCCTCAATAAGCCAGAGACGCTCACATTTATTTAGCACAGATTTAATGACAAAGTCCTGGAGCAAACACAATTTATGGGCAATTAACATGTCGACCCACCAAGTAGAGAGCACTCCTGCATTTGAATGATCAAAGGTTGGCTTCTGGAGACAAAGTAAACCAATTTATCTAGATAACCTCCTTTACATTCCCTTTCTATCTACTTACCCTTTGCCCTAAAGATAATTTTGCTGCCCTAAAGAGAATTTAGCTGAAGGCAGCTAAATTCTCTTCCGAAGCTTTTGCAAAATCTCTCTGCCTTTGAAGAAGGTTTGTGTCTTTCCCTAAAACTTTTATAACTTTTTCCACCACCCTGAATGATCTTCTACAGTTGAGAAAGCTGGCTAGCCATAGGCAGAAAGCTGAAACTAGATCCCTTTCTTACACCTTATTCAAAAATTAACTCAAGGTATGTTAAAGACTTAAATGTAAGAACTGAAACCATAAAAAACTTAGAAGAAAACCATTTAGGATATAGGCATGGGCAAAGACTTCATGACTAAAAAATCCAAAAGCAATGGCAACAAAAGCCAAAATTGACAAATGGGATCTAATTGAAGAGCTTCTGCACAGCAAAAGAAACTATCATTAGAATGAAAAGGCAACCTACAGAATGGGAGAAAATTTTTGTAATACACTCATCTGACAAAGGGCTAAAATCCAGAATCTAAAAGGAAGTTAAACAAACATACAAAAAAAAAAAAAAAAAAAAAAAGCAACCCCATCAAAAAGTGGATGAAGGATATAAACAGACGCTTCCCAAAAAAAGACATTTATGCAGCCAACAAACATATGAAAAAAAGCTTATCACCACTGGTTATTAGATAAACACAAATCAAATTCACAATGAGATACCATCTCATGCTAGTTAGAATGGCAACTATTAAAAAGTTAGGAAAAAACAGATGTTGGAGAGGATGTGGAGAAATAGGAATGCTTTTACAATGTTGGGAGTGTAAATTAGTTCAACCATTGTGGAAGGCAGTATGGCAATTCCTCAAGGTTGTAGAACCAAAAATACCATTTGACCCAGCAATCTGATTATTATGTATATAGCCAACTTATTATAAATCATTCTACTAAAAAGACACATGCACACTTATGTTTTTGGGACACTGTTCACAATAGCAAAAACCTGGAACCAACCCAAATGTCCAGCAATGATAGACTGGATAAAGTAAATGTGGCACATATACACCATGGAGTACTATGCAGCCATAAAAAAGGATGAATTCATAGCCTTTGCAGGGACCATGGATGAAGCTGGAAACCATCATTCTCAGCAAACTAACACAGGAACAGAAACCAAACACCACTTGTTCTTACTTGTAAGTGGGATTTGAACAATGAGAACACATGGACACAGGGAGGGGAACATCACACACTGGGACCTGTCAGTGGGTGGGGGACTAGGGAAGGGATAGCATTAGGAGAAATACCTAATATAGATGATGGGTTGATGGGTGCAGGAAACCACCAGGGCAAGTTTATACCTATGTAACAAAGCTGCATGTTCTGCAGTACTTAAAATATAATTAAAAAAAAAAAAGAAAAAAAAAGGAAATTAAATAGGAGAAAGAAATTGTGTGCTTGACATTTTTCTCAAGGATGGAGCTGGGTTCCACAGTGCATTAGTCACAATGAAATCTAAGCTGGTTGCTCAGAAAGAGACAGAGAAGAGGACATAGGCTCCAGAATGGCCCTATCAGAAGTAGTTTGTAATTTCAGATACTTTATTCTTTACCCTAGTCTTTGGTTAGAAATGAGACTTGGCTCCTCAAAATTAAACGTTGTATGCAGTTTTTTAAGCATATGAGATTCTTTAGACGTACTTGAATGATTACCATTTGTTCTAGTTAATTCAATCTCATTTCATTTTCTTTCTGATTGGGGTTTAAGTGACCAAGGAATCAGGTTTTATGCCTGTTTTTGGATGCTTTTTATTCTTCCCAAGAAATAAAAATAAATAAATATTAAAATTATACTAATTTTTTACCTAAGATTGAATTTACTTAATGACTTACTATATTTCCATTATAAAAAAGTGTGTGTGTATGCATATATATGTGTATGTGTGTGTGTTTGTGTCCTGTAAGTGACTCAACATATGTAAGGGTTGATAAATTTATCAGGGGCAACAAGAGCAAATTGCTAGTATATATGTTAATATAAAATTATTTATGCATGTTTGATGTGTGTAAAATAAATCATTAACATTTACATATTTAATTTCAGCTTCAAATGATGCAGTTATTCAAATAAGACTTGTAATCCCAAATGTTAATGCTTATTATTTTTGCGAAAACCCCATTGAAATTTAACCATCTTCTTCCTAAATCTGTGGACTAACAGAAAAAAAACCCTGCTCTTTTTATAAAAGTAAACCAGACATTAATTTAATATTAACTTTTAAGTATGAAATTATAACATTAAAAAATGATTCTATGCCCTCTTAAAATCAGTTTCTGAATATAACTTTTTACTTTGTCCCAATATACGAATAGTTGTTAGTATGTAACCATTGTGCTGTGTACATCTTTTTCATGATTGGATGGTCTAAAACCCTAAGTGTTCAGGCTGGGTTTGGTGGTTCATGCCTGTAATGCCAGAAATTTGGGAGGCTGAGTCAGGTGGATCACTTGAGACCAGGAGTTCAAGACCAGCATGGCTAAAATGGTGAAACCCCATCTCTAATAAAACACAAAATTTCACCCTGCATGATGGCACATGACCGTAATCCCAGCTACTCAGGAGGTTGAGGGAGGAGAATCACTTGAACCCGGGGGGTGCAGGTTGCAGTGAGCTGACATCACACCACTGCACTCCAGCTTGGGCAAGAGAGTGAGGCTCCATCTCAAAATAAACAAATAAAAACCATAAATGTTCAATTGTATACATTCTGTAATTTGGCAAAATTTTTGTCTTATTTAAAATTTATAGTTACTTTTTGAGCAGTCTGACCCTTTGGTAGGATTTATCAGAAGAAGATAGTTTGAATTTTACAGAAATGTTGCTAATGTCTGAAAACCGATTTCACTTGGCTTTATTTTAAGAGCTGACAGATGGGTTTCCTATATCACAAGATTTTTTTCTGACATTTCTCAAAAATATCAGCAAGAGGAAGCAAGATATCATTTAAATAGCAATTTTTAACATCATTTGAGTCACAAACACTTTGAGTAACTGATCAAAATTACTGGCCTCAATCAGAATAATGAACACATGCATGTTTTCAGAATTTGAGAGGATTTTCCTTGCATACATGGATCACTGGCTAAGAATGTTTCCTTCAGAAAGTAAATTGTTGGAAAATCAAGCTCTCTTTTTTAATTTGAGAGGAAAAGTAATTTAAAGAGATAACTATCAGCAAATATTCACAATGAAAGTGGTATGTTAGGCCAGGTGTGGTGGCTCACGCCTGTAATCCCAGCAGTTTGGGAGGCTGAGGCTGGCAGATCACGAGGTCAGGAAATCGAGACCACCCTGGCTAACAAGGTGAAACCCCGTCTCTACTAAAACTACAAAAAAAAAAAAAATAATAATAATAATAATAAATAAATAAAAATTTAAAAAAGTAGCTGGGCGTGGTGGTGCACGCCTGTAATCCCAGCTATTCTGGAGACTGAGGCAGGAAAATAACGTGAACCTGGGAGGCGGAGCTTGCAGTGAGCCGAGAACGCGCCACTGCACTCCAGCCTGGGAGACTCAAAAAAAAAAAAAAAAAAAAAAAAAAAAAAAAAAAAAAAGAAAAAGAAAACGAAAACGAAAAAAGAAAATGATATGTTACCAGTATGTCCTGAACTTCCATGCATAAAAAGAAATGATTTTCAAAAATAAGAATTTGTCATGTCCTTAGTGTTCATGCAGATGTTATAAGAATAGTAAGCATTTTCAAATATTGAACTTAATGTTTTAAAGGTTATTGTTTCCAAGGTACAAATGGGTACACTGACAACAAAAATTGATTGTTTAATCAGTTTTCCTTGTGAGTAACAGAGTAGCAATTTCTCTTCTGTTGCTGTTGTTAGATTTTAGACTCTCCACCAGATTCTATTTAAAAGTGTTCAATCACTGGATAAAATACATATTTTAAGTAATATCAGGGGATTCAATGTTACTTTTGACAATTTTAATTTAATATCCAGTTCCTTGAGTTACTATTTACAATAATTTCTTACAATAATAAAAGTATATACAGCTAGATGATACAGTTTCAATTGGATAGATCAACATGATGCTAAAAAAGAGTAAGATTGGCCTGGCTCAGTGGCTCATGAGTGTAATCCCAGCACTTTGGGAAGCTAGGTGGCAGATCACTTGAGGTCAGGAGTTTGAGGTCAGCCTGGCTAACACAGTGAAATCCCATCTCTACTAAAAAAAAAAAAAAAAAAATACAAAAATTAGCTGGAACTATTTGGGAGGCTGAGGCAGAAGAATTGCTTGAAACTAGGAGGCAGATGTTGCAGTGAGCAAAAGATGGAGCCACTGCACTGAGATGTTTTATACGTTGTTCTTTGTGATGCTTACTTGGTTACATCAGTTTTTTTTTTTTACCAAAGTGCATTAAGCTGCATAATTATGGGGTATACAGTCTTTCCTGTATACATTGTAACTTAGTGAGTCACTATTTGTAAAGACAATAAGCTAAGTTTCACCTCTGATAACATATATCTCTAAAAGGAACAATTTTACAGGATTTTCATAGGGCTTATGCAATACATTTTATGTATCAAATAATATTCTGTGGGATTAGTGTGCCTGACAACACAATCTATGAAACTGTCATTTACATGGTATTTAGTATTTAAAGACAACATCAAATTATAACCCATTTGTTAAAATGAATGTTTCCCTTTAAAATGATTAGACTTTGAAAAACTGCCTTAGGTGGCATAGCTCACTGATAAGTGATTCCAAATGACACATTACTACAGAAAGTTAAAGAAGTGGATATTTTGAATTTCACTGTTAGAAACATAAAACTAATTCTCAAGAGTAAATATCAGTGAATGGAACTAATTAAAAGATACTATAACATTTGTCTATTTTCTTCATATATATTTTTAACAGGCATACATAATAAACTGAAATTTTTTTCTAAATCCAGTTTCTTATGTTCTAAATGATGCTAAGAAAATACTTTTTAAGTTTATTTTTCTGTCTTAAAATTTATTAGAACCATCACACACTCCAGCACACTAGTGAACACTAGGGAACCTACTAATTTTTCAGATAAACTCTCATAAGTGCACACATAGAAATGAGTGATACAATTGGTGTGAAAAATAATATTGCTAAGCTAATCTAATTATCTTACCTACAAAACAATGATAGGCTAGGGAAAAAAGTCACTTACTATTTGTTAGATATCTTCAATAATGTCAATTATTTGGGGGAACAGAATATAAAACTTTCAACTCATTAGAAAAAACATAACCTTGAGGATTTCCTGAGTGTATTTTAAAAATGAGAATTTGTGCTCTTATGGGGTGAATTGATAGTGATTCATTTTTAAGCACATTCATTACATGCAAATTTATGAGGGTGCATTTTTCCTCCTTATACTCTTGGTAGGTACTAAATCTGCAAACTTCAACACTTCTAAAGGAGAATGAATTGTTTTGCTACACATTCTAAGCAAAGGAATGTTGAATAAGATTTTGACAGATCCTTTTAACGAAGTGATTTTAATTTCTATATTAATACAATAAAATATAGAAAGCTAACATAACTTGAATAAAAATGGTTAACAACTTAAGGGAATTTGAAGCTACAGTTGAACTTGTTTCCATGAATTGCCATCAATCAATTTGCTCTATCCTTTGCCTATGAGCTAAAACAATAAACCATAGTTGTTATTTCTGTTTTTGTTCCTCACTACTAAAACTAACAGAAGAGCAAGCCAATAGATAAAATAATATATATTATAAATCACTTGGAGAAAAATATAACCCATTGGAGAATGGAAACGTCCTTCAAATATTCATAAGGTTCAAATGGATTTTTTGCCTGTTTGCATGCTAACTCTCATCTGAACATCTCAAGTGCATTGTCAACTTTCATTTTAAATAGAATTTGTGCAAGATATTAAACCAGTTACTTCTCTGTTTTACTGTTTTTTCTTTCATTGCTTTGCGTTTGAGAGTGGAAATTTTTTTCCAGGTTTTATACAAAGATCTGAGATGTTGGATCAATATATATGTATTTTTTGAGATGTAACTTACATACAAAAAACGCATAAATTCAAAGGACTGTTTTTGATGATTTTCATCTATTGTATACATCCATATGACAATGAACCAATTTAGGATACAGAACTTTTTCATTACTTTAGAAAATCACCCCATCTAACCATTCTCCACCAACTAACTCTTCAACAGAGGGATGTTTTCCTAACTTCTATTGCCCTGAAAATGTTTTTTCCTGTTCTTGTGTTCCTTAATAATAAGAAAATACGACATGTATCTCTGTAGATTTTTAACTCAATAAAACACTTTTGAGATTCATCATGATGTTGTCTTTGTCAGTAACGTATTCATTTTTTATTGCAGTTCTGTATTCCCTTGAACAAATACATCACAGTTTCTCTTTTTTTCCCAGATGTTGGGCATTTGGGTTTTTTCCAGGTTTTGACTCTTCTATAAAGATTTGTATATCTTTGTAGAACATATTTCACATAGGTAATCTTCTGTAATTCCTTTTGAGATTTTTTTTCCTATGACCACAAACTTAATATATACATATACTTTAAGTTGTGGGATACATGTGCAGAATGTGCAGGTTTGTTACATAGGTATACACGGGCCATGGTGGTTTGCTACACGTATCAATCTGTCATCTACATCAGGTATTTCTCTTAATGCTATCCCTCTTCTAACCCCCCAGCCCTCAACATGCCACTGTGTGTGATGTTCCCCTCCCTGTGCTCATATGTTCTCATTGTTCATGTCCCATTTATGAGTGAGAATATGTGGTGTTTGGTTTTCTGTTCCTGTGTTAGTTGGCTGAGAATGATGGTTTCCAGCTTCATCCATGTCCCTGCAAAAGACATAATTCATCCTTTTTTATGGCTGCAGAGTATTTCATAGTGTGTATGTGCCACACTTCCCTTATCGAGTCTATCACTGTGGGCAATTGGATTGGTTACAAGTCTATGCTATTGTGAATAGTATGGCAGGAAACATACACGTACATGTGTCTTTATAGTAGCATAATTTATAATCCTTTGGGTATATACCCAGTAATGTGATTGCTGGGTCAAATGATATTTCTGGCTCTTGATCCTTGAGGCATCACCACCCTGTTTTTCCACAATGGTTGAACTAATTTACACTCCCACCAACAGTATAAAAGCATTCATATTTTTCCACATGCTCTCCAGCATCTGTTGTTTCCTGACATTTTATTGATTGTCATTCTAACTGGCAGGAGATTGTAACTCATTGTGATTTTGATTTTTGTTTCTCTAATGATCAGTAATGATGAGCTATTTTTCATAGGTTTGTAAGCCACATAAATGTCTTCCTTTGAGAAGTGTCTGTTGCTATCCTTTGTCCACTTTTTGATTTTTTTTAAGGTTACTTTTTTTTATTATACTTTAAGTTTTAAGGTACATGTGCACAACGTGAAGGTTAGCTACATATGTATACATGTGCCATGTTGCTGTGCTGTACCCATTAACTCGTCATTTAACATTAGGTATATCTCCTAATGCTATCCCTCCACCCTGCCCCGACCCCACGACAGGACACAGTGTGTGATGTTCCCCTTCCTGTGTCCATGTGTTCTCATTGTTCAATTCCCACCTATGAGTGAGAATATGCGGTGTTTGGTTTTTTGTCCTTGTGATGGTTTGCTGAGAATGATGGTTTCCAACTTCATCCGTGTCCCTACAAAGGATATGAATTCATCATTGTTTATGGCTGCATGGTATTCCATGGTGTAAATGTGCCACATTTTCTTAATCCAATCTATCATTGTTGGACATTTGACTTGGTTCTAAGTCTTTGCTATTGTGAATAGTGCTGCAATAAACATACGTATGCATGGGTCTTTATAGCAGCATGATTTATAATCATTTGGGTATATACTCAGTAATGGGATGGCTGGGTCAAATGGTATTTCTAGTTCTAGATCCTTGAGGAATCGCCACACTCACTTCCACAATGGTTGAACTAGTTTACAATCCCACCAACAATGTAAAAGTATTCCTATTTCTCCACATCCACTCCAGCATCTGCTGTTTCCTGACTTTTTAATGATTGCCATTCTAACTGGTGTGAGATGGTATCCCATTGTGGATTTGATTTGCATTTCTCTGATGGCCAGTGATGATGTGCATTTTTTCATGTGTCTTTTGGCTGTATAAATGTCTTCTTTTGAGAAGTGTCTGTTCATATACTTCTCCCATTTTTGATGGGGTTGTTTGTTTTTTTCTTGTAAATTTGTTTGTGTTCATTGTAGATTCTGGATATTAGCCCTTTGTCAGATGAGTAGATTGCAAAAATTTTCTCCCATTCTGTAGGTTGCCTGTTCACTCTGATGGTGGTTTCTTTAGCTGTGCAGAAGCTCTTTAGTTTAATTAGATCCCATTTGTCAATTTTGTCTTTTGTTGCCATTGCTTTTGGTGTTTTAGACATGAAGTCCTTGCCCATGCCTTCTGTCCCGAATGGTATTGCCTAGGTTTTCCTCTAGGGTTTTATGGTTTTAAGTCTAACATTAAGTCTTTAATCCATCTTCAATTAATTTTTGTAGAAGGTGTAAGGAAGGGATCCAGTTTCAGCTTTCTACATATGGCTAGCCAGTTTTCCCAGCATCATTTATTAAATAGGGAATCATTTCCCTATTTCTTGTTTTTCTCAGGTTCATCAAAGATCAGATGGATGTAGATATGCAGCATTATTTCTGAGGGCTCTGTTCTGTTCCATTGGTCTATATCTCTATTTTGGTACCCAGTGCCATGCTGTTTTGGTTACTGTAGCCTTGTAGTATAGTTTGAAGTCAGGTAGCATGATGCCTCCAGCTTTGTTTTTTTGGCTTATAATTGACTTGGCAATGCAGGCCGTTTTTTGGTTCCATATGAAATTTAAAGTAGTTTTTTCCAATTCTGTGAAGAAAGTCATTGGTAGCTTGATGGGGATGGTATTGAATCTATAAATTACCTTGGGCAGTATGGCCGTTTTCATGATATTGATTCTTCCTACCCATGAGCATGGAATGTTCTTCCATTTGTTTGTATCATTTTTCATTTCATTGAGCAGTGGTTTGTAGTTCTCCTTCAAGAGGTCCTTCATGTCCCTTGTAAGTTGGATTCCTAGGTGCTTTATTCTATTTGAAGTAATTGTGAATGTGAGTTCACTCATAATTTGGCTCTCGTTTGTCTGTTTTTGGTGTATAAGAATGCTTGTGATTTTTGTATATTGATTTTGTATCCTGAGACTTTGCTGAAGTTGCTTATCAGCTTAAGGAGATTTTGGGCTGAGACAATGGGGTTTTCTTGATATACAATCATGTCATCTGCAAACAGGGACAATTTGACTTCCTCTTTTCCTAATTGAATAAGCTTTATTTCCTTCTCCTGCCTGATTGCCCTGGTCAGAACTTCCAACACTATGTTGAATAGGAGTGGTGAGAGAGGGCATCCCTGTCTTGTGCCAATTTTCAAAGGAAATGCTTCCAGTTTTTGCTGATTCAGTATGCTATTGGCTGTGGGTTTGTCATAGATAGCTCTTATGATTTTGAGATACGTCCCAGCAATACCTAATTTATGGAGAGTTTTTAGGATGAAGTTGTTGAATTTTGTCAAAGGCCTTTTCTGCATCTATTGAGATAATCATGTGGTTTTTCTCATTGGTTCTGCTTATATGCTGGATTACGTTTATTGATTTGCATATGATGAACCAGCCTTGCATCCCAGGGATGAAGCCCACTTGATCATGGTGGATAAGCTTTTTGATATGCTGCTGGATTCAGTTTGCCAGTATTTTATTGAGGATTTTTGAATCGATGTTCATCAGGGATATTTGTCTAAAATTCTCTTTATTTTTTGTGGTGTCTCTGCCAGTATTTGGTATGAGAATGATGCTGGCCTCATGAAATGAGTTAGGGAGGATTCCCTCTTTTTCTATTGATTACAATAGTTTCAGAAGCAATGGTAGCAGCTCCTCTTTGTACCTCTGGTAGAATTTGGCTGTGAATCCATCTGCTCCTGGACTTTTTTTAGTTGGTAAGCTATTGACTATTGCCTCAATTTCCGAACCTGTTATTGATCTACTCAGAGATTCAACTTCTTCCTGGTTTAGTCTTGGGTGGATGTATGTGTCGAGGAATTTATCCATTTCTTCTAGATTTTCTCATTTATTTGCGTAGAGGTGTTTATAGTATTCTCTGATGGTAGTTTGTATTTCTGTGGGATTGGTGGTGATATCCCCTTTATGATTTTATCTATCTATTTTATTCTTCTCTCTTTTCTTCTTTATTAGTCTTGCTAGCGGTTTATCAATTTTGTTGATCTTTTCAAAAAATCAGCTCCTGGATTCATTGATTTTTTAAAGGGTTTTTTTTTGTGTCTCTATTTCCTTCATTTCTGCTCTGATCTTAGATATTTCTTGCTTTCTGCTAGCTTTTGAATATGTTGCCCTTGCTTTTGTAGTTCTTTTAACTGTGATGTTAGGGTGTCAATTTTAAATCTTTCCTGCTTTCTCTTGTGGGAATATAGTGCTATAAATTTCCCTCTACACACTGCTTTGAATGTGTCCCAGAGATTCTGTAATGTTGTGTCTTTGTTCTTGTTGGTTTCGAAGAACATCTTTATTTCTGCTTTCATTTCGTCGTGTACCCAGTAGTCATCCAGGAACAGGTTGTTCAGTTTCCATATAGTTGAGAGGTTTTGAGTGAGTTTTTAATCCTGAGTTCTAGTTTGATTGCACTGTAGTCTGAGAGACTTTTTGTTATAATTTCTGTTCCTTTACATTTACTGAGTAGTGCTTTACTTCCAACTATGTGGTCAATTTTGGAATAAATGTGGTGTGGTGCTGCAAAATGTGTATATTCTCTTGATTTGTGTTGGAGAGTTTTGTAGATGTCTATTAGGTCTGCTTGGTTCAGAGCTGAGTTCAATTCCTGGATATCCTCATTAACTTCCTGTCACATTAATCTGTCTAATGTTGACTGTGGGGTGTTAAAGTCTCCCATTATTATTGTGTGGGAGAAGAAATCTCTTTGTAGGTCTCTAAGGACTTGCTTTATGAATCTGGGTGCTCTTGTATTGGGTGCATATATATTAAGGATAGTTAGCTCTTCTTGTTGAATTGATCCCTTTACTATTATGTAATGGCCTTCTTTGTTTCTTTTGATCTTTGCTGGTTTAAAGTCTGTTTTACCAGAGACTAGGATTGCAACCTCTGCCTTTTTTTGTTTTTCCTTTGCTTGGTACATCTTCCTCCATCCCTGTATTTTGAGTGTATGTGTGTCTCTGCATGTGAGATGGGTTCCCTGAATACAGCACACTGATGGGTCTTGAGTCTTTATCCAATTTGCCAGTCTATGTCTTTTAATTGGAGCATTTTGCCCATTTACATTTAAGGTTAATATTGTTATGTGTGAATTTGATCCTGTCATTATGATATTAGCTGGTTATTTTGCTGATTAGTTGATGCAGTTGCTTCTAACCTTGATGATCTTTACAATTTGGCATGTTTTTGCAGTGGCTGTGCAGGTTGTTCTTTCCATGTTTAGTGCTTCCTTCAAGAGCTCTTTCAGAGCAGGCCTGGTGGTGACAAAATCTCTCAGCATTTGCTTGTCTGTAAAGTATTTTATTTCTCCTTCACTTATGAAGCTTAATTTGGCTGGATGTGAAATTCTGGGTTGAAAACTCCTTTCTTTAAAAATGTTGAATATTGGCCCTCACTCTCTTCTGGTTTGTAGAGTTTCTGCTGAGAGATCAGCTGTTAGTCTGATGGGCTTCCCTTTGAGGGTAACCCGACCTTTCTCTCTGGCTGCCCTTAACATTTTTTCCTTCATTTCAACTTTGGTGAATCTGACAATTATGTGTCTTGGAGTTGCTTTTCTCGAGGAATATCTCTGTGGTGTTCTCCATATTTTCTGAATTTGAATGTTGGCCTGCCTTGCTAGATTCGGGAAGTTCTCCTGCATAACTTCCTGCAGAGTGTTTTCCAACTTGGTTCCATTCTCCCCATCACTTTCAGGTACATCTATCAGATGTAGATTTGTCTTTTCACATAGTCCCATATTTCTTGAAGGTTTTGTTCATTTCTTTTTATTCTTTTTTCTCTAAACTTCTCTTCTTGCTTCATTTCATTCATTTGATCTTCCATCACTGATACCCTTTCTTCCAGTTGATCGAATCAGCTACTGAGGGTTGTGCATTCATCACACAGTTCTCGTGCCTTGGTTTTCAGCTCCATCACATCTTTTAAGGACTTCTCTGTATTGATTATTCTAGTTAGCCATTCATCTAATTTGTTTTCAAGGTTTTTAACTGCTTTGCCATGGGTTTGAACTTCCTCTTTTACCTTGGAGTAGTTTGATCGTCTGAAGTCTTCTTCTCTCAACTCGTCAAAGTCATTCTCCATCCAGATTTGTTCCATTGCTGGTGAGGAGCTGCACTCCTCTGGAGGAGGAGAGGAGCTCTGATTTTTAGAGTTTCAAGTTTTCTGCTCTGTTTTTTCCCATCTTTGTGGTTTTATCTCCCTTTGGTCTTTGATGGTGGGGACATACAGGTGGGGTATTGGTGTGGATGTCCTTTCTGTTTGTTCGTTTTCCTTCTAACAGTGAGGACGCTCAGCTGCATGTCTGTTGGAGTTTGCTGTAGGTCCACTCCAGACCCTGTTTTCCTGGATATCAGCTGCAAAGGCTGCAGAACAGTGGGTATTGGTTAGCTGCAAATGCTGCTGCCTGATCGTTTCTCTGGAAGTTTTGTCTCAGAGGAGTACCCAGCCATGTGAGGTGTCAGTCTGCCCCCACTTGGGGGTGCCTCCCAGTTAGGCTACTCACGGGTCAGGGACCCCTTTGGGAGGCAGTCTGTCTGTTTTCAGATCTCCAGCTGCGTGCTGGGAGAACCAGTACTCTCTTCAAATCTGTCACTCAGGGACATTTAAGTCTGCAGAGGATTCTGCTGCTTTTTGTTTGGTTGTGCCCTGTCCCCAGAGGTGGAGTCTACAGAGGCAGGCAGGCAGGCCTCCTTGAGCTGTGATGGGCTCCACCCAGTTCAAGCTTCCCAGCTGCTTTTTTTACCTACTCAAGCCTCAGCAGTGGCGGGCGCCCCTCCCACAGCATCGCTGCCACCTTGCAGTTTGATCTCAGACTGCTGTGCTAGCAATGAGTGAGGCTCAGTGGGCGTAGGACCCTCCAAGCCAGGCGTGAGATATAATCTCCTGGTGTGCCATTTGTTAAGACCATTGGAAAAGTGCAGTATTAGGGTGTGAGTGACCCAATTTTCCAGGTGCCATCTGTCCCCTTTTCCTTTGAGTAGGAAAGGGAATTCTCTGACCCCTGGGGATTCCCGGGTGAGGCGATGCATTGCCCTGCTTTGACTTATGCTTGGTTCACTGCATTCACTGTCCTGCACCTGCTTTCTGACACTCCCCAGTGAGATGAATCCGATACGTCAGTTTGAAACGCAGAAATCACCCATCTTCTGCGTGGCTCATGCTGGGAGCTGTAGACTGGAGCTGTTCCTATTCGGCCATATTGGCCCCACCCATAGGTTACAAAAAGATGTCTTTTTTCTTGTACATTTGTTTCAGTCCTTGTAGATTCTGGATATTAGCCCTTCACCAGATAGATAGATTGCAAAAATTTTCTCCCATTCTCTAGATTGCCTGTTGACTCTGATGATAGTTTCTTTTGCAGTGCAGAAGCTCTTTAGTTTAATTAGATATGATTTGTCAATTTTGGCTTTTGTTACCATTGCTTTTGGTGTTTTAGTCATCAAATCTGTGCCCATGACTGTATACTCAATAGTATTGCCTAGGGTTTCTTCTAGGTTTTTTATGGTTTTCAGTCTTATGTTTTAGTCTTTATCCATCTTGAATTAACTTTTGTATAAGGTGTAAAGAAGGGGTCCGGTTTCAGTTTTCTGAATATGGCTAGCCAGTTTTCCAAGCACCATTTATTAAATAGGAATCCTTTTTTCATTGCTTGTGTTTGTCAGGTTTGTCAAAGATTGATGGTCTTCATTGTGTGGTGTTATGTCTGAGGCCTCTGTTCTGTTCCATTGTTCTATATATCTGTTTGATATCACTACCATGCTGTTTTCGTTACTATAGACTTGTAGTATAGTTTGAAGTTAGGTAGTGTGATACCTCCAGTTTTTTACATTTCCTTAGGATTGTCTTGGCTACACCCATCTTTTTTGGTTCCATAAGAAATTTAAGATAGTTTTTTTTCAAATTCTGTGAATTGGTGTATAGGAATGCTTGTGATTTTTGCATATGGATTTTGTACCCTGAGACTTTGCTGAAGTTGCTTATCAGCTAAAGGGGATTTTGGACTGAGACGATGGAGTTTTCTAAATACACAATCATGTCATCTGCAAACAGGAAAAATTTGACTTCCTCTCTTCTTAATTGAATATCCTTTATTTATTTCTCTTGCTTCATTGCTGTAGCCAGAACTCCCAATTCTGTGAATAGCTGTGGTTAGAGAGGGCATCTTTGCCTTGTGCCAGTTTTCAAAGGGAATGCAGTATTTTCCTATTCAGTATGATATTTTCCCACTCAGTATGGTATGTGGTTTTTGTCATAAATCTTTCTCATTATTTTGAGATATGTTCTGTCAATATGTAGTTTATTGAGAGTTTTTAGTATGAATTGGTGTTGGATTTTATAGAGGGCCTCTTCTGCATTTATTGAGATAATTGTGTCTTCTTTTGTCATTGGTTCTGATTATTTGATGGATTACATTTATTGATATGCATATGCTGAACCAGCCTTGCATCCCAGAGATGAAGCTGACTTGATCATGGTGGATAAACTTTTTGATGTGCTACTGGATTCGGTTTGCCAGTATTTTATTGAGGATTTTCACTTCAATGTTTATTAATGATAATGGCCTGAAATATTCTTTTTTTGTTGTGTCTCTGCCAGGTTTTGGTATTAGGATGATGTGGGCCTCATAAAATCAGTTAGGGAGGAGTCCCTATTTTATATTGTCTGGAATAGTTTCAGAAATAATGGCACCAGCCCCTCTTTGTACCTCTGGTAGAATTCAGCTGTGAATCCCTCTGGTTGTTGGGCTATTAATAACTGCCTCAATTTCAAAACTTGTTATTGCTCATTCAGGGATTTGATTTCTTCCTAATTTAGTCTTGGGAGTGTGTATATGTGTCCAGAAATTTATGCATTTCTTGTAGATTTTCTAGTTTATTTGCATAGAGGTGTTTATAGTATTTTCTGATGGTAGTTTGTATTTCTGTGGGATCATTGGTGATATCTCCTTGATCATTTTTATTGTGTCTATTTGAATCTTCTTGCTTTTATTCTTTATTAATCTGGCTAGTCATCAATTTTGTTAATCTTTTAAAAAAAAACTGGCTTCTGGATTCATTGATATTTTAAAGGGTTTCTTGTGTCTCTCTCTCCTTCAGTTCTGCTCTAATATTACTTATTTCTTGTCTTCTGCTAGCTTTTGAGTGTGTTTGCTCTTGCTTCTCTAGTTCTTTTAATTGTGATGTCAGGGTGTCAATTTTAGATATTTCTTGCTTTCTCCCGTGGGCATTTTGTGGTATAAATTTGCCTCTAAACACTGCTTTAGTTGTGTCCCAGAGATTCTGGTATGTTCTCTTTATTCTCAGTGGTTTCAAATAACATCTTTATTCCTGCCTTCATTTTGTTATATACCCAGCAGTCATTCAGGAGCAGGTTGTTCAGTTTCCATGTATTTGTGTGGTTTTGAGTGAGTTTCTTAATCCTGAGTTCTAATTTGATTGCACTTTTGTCTGAGAGACTGCTTTTTATGATTTCTATTGTTTTGCATTTGCTGAGGATTGTTTTACTTCTAATTATGCTGTCAATTTTAGAATAAGTTTGATGTGGTGCTGAGAAGAATGTATATTGTGTTGATTTGGGGTGTAGAGTTCTGTATATGTCTATTAGATGTGCTGGGTCCAGAGCACCTTGAAATCCTTGTTAATTTTCTGTTTCATTGATCTGTCTAATATTGACAGTGCGGTGTTAAAGTCTCCCAGTATTATCGTGTGGGAGTCTAACTAACCACTGAGGTTTTAAAAATTATCTTAACTTTAAAAATATGTAGGGCTTGCAGAGTATCCCGGCTCATGCCTGTAATCTCAGCACTTTGGAGTGTTGAGGCAGGCAGGTCACTCGAGTTCAGGAATTCAAGACCAGCCTGACCAACATAAAGTAACCCAATCTTTACTAATACTACAAAATTGGCCAGGCATGGTGTCCCATGTCTGTAATCCCAGCTATCTGGGAGGCTGACTCATGAGAATCACTTGAGCTGGGAGGTGGAGGTTGCAGTTGTGCTGAGCTGTGGTCGCACCATTGCTCTCTAGCCTGGGCAACAAGAGTGAAACTTGGTCTCAAATATATATGTGTGTATATATATATATATATATATATATATGTGGCTTTCTCTGTCTCTATGTCTGTCTTTCTGTTGTTTGTTTCTGTGTGTTTCTCCTAATCCTTCCCCTTTCTCTCTTTCTATCTCACACTTATCTCTTGCTTTGTTTTATGCCATGGGGTTTTTCTACATATTTGATTGTCATTGATTTATAATTTAACATCCTTTTAGCTAGGGGATATATTTGGTATGACTCCAGTCCTTTGATAAGTTTTTAGACATATTTTAAGGCACAGTGTGTAATCTATTCTAATGAATGTGCACTTGCAAATCAGTGTACCTTCTGAAGTGGCTGGATATACTGTTCAGTAAATGCCAATTAAGTAAATTTGGTTGATAAGGTAGTTGAAATCTTTCATATTTTTACTGAATTTTTGTCCGTTGTTTCTGTCAGTGAGAGTGAGTGGATTTTTTTCCTATTTCCCACATTACATCTATTTTTGTTTTCTACATCTTAAAGTTCCGTTCTTAACATTTATTGCAGTGCAAACCTGCAAAAGAGAAATTCCTTCAACAATTTACAGTTTTCATTCCATGGTCTTCTATACACCCATGTTTAAAGGAAACTGCAAAATTTTATTTGTTGCATTTTGATAACTGCAAGGTGTGTTCTTATTATCTCAGACTGTAGGTTTTTTTTATAATTTCAGTTTTCATCAGATTGACTATGGAGTGCCCAGGTGCAGCTTTCTTTGTGTGCATCCTGCTTGAGAGTCTCATATTATTGTGGTGACATATTTTATCAATTTCAGGAAGGTATTGACCATTTTGTTTTTCAATATTATTTGGCTCTTTTCTCAATTTTATGTCTTTTTGAAGCTCCAATTGCACACACAACTTTTGATACTATCAGCTGACACCTGCTCCTTTCTGTTTATCTACTTTTTTACTTAAAAAAAAGTGTCTGCGCCGGGCGCCGTGGCTCACGCTTGTAATTCCAGCACTTTGGGAGGCCAAGACAGGAGGATCATGAGGTCAGGCGATCGAGACCATCCTGGCTAACATGACGAAGCCCCGTCTCTAGTAAAAATACAAAAAATTAGTCGGACGTGGTGGCGGGCCCCTGTAGCCCCAGCTACTCCGGAGCTGAGGCAGGAGAACGGCGTGAACCTGGGAGGCGGGGCTTGCCATCAGCCGAGATCGCGCCACTGCATTCCATCCTGGCGAAAGAGTGAGACTCCACCTCAAAAAAAAAAAAAAAAAAAAAAAAATCTGTCTGTTTGGATATTTTTTATAGACCTATGCCAAAGGGCACACAGAGGCACTCAATTTGCTTTTCAAGTTTCCTGTTGAGTAACTCTAATAAATATGTCATTTCTAAAAACTTTTAAAAATCTCTGGCTTAAAAATAGTTATACCAGAAATAATTAAATATTTTATAAATAATATATAAATTTGTAATCATACCTAATAAAAACTTTTGGTGTCACTTTACATTTTTACCTTTTTACTAAAATATACACTCTTATTTTCCTTCTTCTTCTACATGAGTTCCTGTAACATAAATACCTTCTCTGATAGTGAAAAGTATTCTCTGATAATCCTACAATTTCTAGATCTGCTTTTATTCACTATTTCCTCTATTGTTCATTGGTTACACATTTATAATTATTTGGAAGTCTCATTATGTTTGATTTGCATGTCAGACATTTTGCATAAAAGCCTAGTAGCACGTGAAATATGTAATTTTTTGCTCCAGGAGAAAACTGGTCATTTTTTTTCTCTTTCAAGCCCCTAAAGTGTGGATTTGTGCCAATTTGACCTCTAGTTGAACTGCATCTATGCTTTCCACCTCTTTAGTTTAATTTTCTAGTGACTTCAAACTTTCCATAGACATGCCTGGGCTTTTTTTTTCAGCATCCCTTGCAATCTTGAGCATTTGTATGATTTCATTTACTGGGTGGCCTCCCTTGTTTACTACCCAGCATCCATCTTGTAGGAGTTCCTTTTCCAGTTCTGCTTCTATAGTTTTTGTTTTGAGAAGACCTTTTTCCCTACTGATGTCTTCCCCTAGGTTTTAGACGGCAACTGCCTTGCAATCTGTGAAGGTCAAAAATGCTTTGGAGAATCTCTCTCACCATTTTTCGTCTCCTGCCTTCAGAGCGTGGCTTCATCGTACTAGGGGTGGGCCTGAGGACCTCATAGGGATACATCTCAACTCCTGTATCCTGTGCCCAGGCAGGTATGAACTGCTCACACATTCTGGGAAGACCAGAATATATGGGGGGGTGGGGATCCGCAGCACCCGTGGCGCACACCCTCCTGGAATTCTAATCTGTCTCAGCAGCCCATCGGTTATGGAAAGTTTGTTATAATTTTGGATTTTAAAATAAACTGCCACCCCTTTTCCTTCTAGTACTCTGGCTGTAATCTATCAGGGAGGTGAAAAACCATGGCCCACGTCTCCCTCGCAAGGAGATCATCACTTTTCTATTGATTGCAGATTTCTTTGCCTCCTGTGTTTATAATAAATTTAATTTGTGTAATTTCCAGTGGGTTCAGGTTGACAGGATGAACATGATATTCTCTCACTACTTTCTATATTCTAATTGGAAGAAGAAGCACAAATATAAAATTTAAATTGAATGCCTACTAAAAAAGAACTGAAGGCAAGTGTTCACTTAACTAATAATTCTGACATATGAAAATATATTCTGTATACGTATAAATATGTAAATATACAAATATAGAAGTACATACAAACATAAAAAGTATATACATATTCAAATAGTACATTTTATAAATATAAATATGTACATTTTATATGCTTATATACACATATATATTTATGTGGTAAATGTAGTACAGTATACATATAGTTGTTTCTTTCTTTTTTTTTTTTTTTTTGAGAGAGGTTCTCACTCCATCACCCAGGCTGGAGCGCAATGGCAGAAGCTCAGCAAACTGCAACCTCCACCTCCCAGGTTCAAGCGATTCTCATGCCTCAGCCTCCTGAGTAGCTGGAATTACAGGTGTGTGCCACCATATCCACTAATTTTTGTATATATATATATATATATTTATATATTATATATTTATTATACATGTGTGTTTTTTTTTGCTTTTTTTTTTTCAGTAGAGACAGGGTTTCACCATGTTGGCTAGGCAGGTCTCAAACTCCTGGCTTCAAGTGAACAACTTAAGGAGTTATATGTTAAATTATATATTATTAAATATAAACATGCATATTTATATATTTGCACTATATATTTATACATAGTGTATATGTATACACCAAATATAGTATAGATTATGTACCTAAATATGTATATAGTATATACTATATAAATATGTATATGTATATATATATTTTATATAATATATACATATATAAGTATAATTGTCCCTCACTTTCTCCAAAGTACTAGTTCCAGGACATTAGCAGATAGCAAAATCCAAGGATGCCCAAGTCCCTCTAATAAAAAGGCATAATATTTTCAAATAACCTATCCACATCCTTCTGTAGACATTAAATAATCTCCAGGTTGCTTATATTATCCATATAATGTAGATGCTATGTAAATACTTGTTATACTGTTTTTTTTAAAAGTATGTACATATTCTGTACAGTTGCAATTATTTATCTTTTGTTTCCCAATAGTTTTGATCCTAAGTTAATTTAACCCCTGGAATATGGAGGGCCAACTCTCTCTCTATATATATAGATGCGCACACACACACAGACACACACACAAGCCAATAATTATCTACTTTTATATGCAGATTTAGCTTTGTATTCTATACTTATGTAATTATACATACATATGCAAGCACAGGCACATAAAATTTTATACCTATAAATCTTCTGAACCCTTTTGTATTAATGATATTAAGTAAGGTTCAACCATGGTGAACCAAAGTGGGAACTTTTTTATTTGAAGTCAGTATTATATGACTTAATGACAGAGAAGAAAAAAGCCATAGCTACATAAGGTTTCCCACAATAGACATCTTAATTTCACAGCCCATTTTGTAATCCCTGCATATTCAGGCCTCCATAGAGTTATTTGAATGGGTTTTGTTGAAAATTCCTATATTTGGAACATACTCAGTCCTTTGTAATATCCAATATTAAAAAGTTCAGATATTTATATTTTTACAATGATGGCATATAGTACCCTACACTCCATAAATTGGAGAATGTGCATGCAGAATTAAGATAAAAGGTATTAGGGATATCCTACTGAAGAAGAATCTCCTGGGAATGATAGTGCCCAAGTCTCCCTGTGTTTAGGAATAGTTAGAAACCATACATCCCAGGCTCAGAAATGAAGGAGAAAAAGACATTTTCCCCAGAAACAGAGGTCGAACTGACTTCTCTGCCATGCTGTAGCCTCTTTTCTCACTTTCCTAATTGACCTTTGCATGTCCTTCATTTCTATTGTAACACAAACATTCTCTAATATCATTCCTTTTGTTTGACTCAAATTGCCTAGCCAAACCTCAGTCTGTGTTGTAACTCTCATACCTGTTGCTGTTTAAAAAGCAACTATTATTTAGTTTGACCTTTTCAGAGACATCAGTGTAGATTGTGTTTAGCTGTCTGGTTCTGCTAGTTGAGGTCAGGCTTCCCCAAAATTTTCAGAAGGACAAGTCAACCACATGGTTCTCTCCCTTCTTGGCTGCAGTTGGCAGGTGACTAGGGGCTTGTTGGTCCGAGATGAACCCAGATGTGACTTCTCTTGGGTGACACACAGGGGCAGATCGAAGGTATGGAGCAGTAGTCTTCACATTGCTAGAGAAGGAATTTATATTGTGTGGACATGAATACAGAGAAGGAGGAAGAACCTGGTCTCTACTGTCATCAACATCTGTATGACATTTAAGGTCAGCTGATACCCTTGAATAAGTCAAACCTTCTATTTTGCTACTCCCTACCTAGCTTCTGTGTTCCAGCTGATCCCAGCTTTACCTATTTATTCAAACCTCTCTCCAGTATAAAATATATATTCCTATCAATCATCCCCCAAATAGGACATTATTATGGTTTTCAAACCTGAATTTCAAGGAAAATCCTATAATCTGTAATTACATACTTATAGTTAAAATATGATTTAGAATAAGGTTATCTGGTACATAATACTGGCTTGATGAAGGGCACACAAATATGCTTAATGTAAGAATTGGGTGGGGGCAAAGAGCACTGACAAAATGAAAGATATGTAATGCATGGAATTATTCCTTAACTTTATGTAAAATCATAGCTAATCCTCAAGATACAACAAAAAACACTATTAATGTCAAATTTTTATTAAAAAAAAAACAGGCCCACATATCGTATGTGGATACATATATGTGCATCTTTTTGTGTGTGTCTAAACATATACATATGTATGTATAAAACTTTATTGCAATGCCTCCAGTATGTGACTATATATTTTGATAGTAAATCTACTTAAATTAAATACAAATTAAAAATCAGCTTCTTCATTTATACTGGCGACACTCAAGTTCTCAGTGGGTACACATGGTTTATGCCTACCATACTGGGCAAGATAGAGGTAGAACATTTTTTTTCTTTATAGAAAATTCCACTTGTTCCTTGAAAGCCATTAAATTCACATGCACATTAATTATTCATAAGAGGATCATGTCTCTTCCTGGGGATTTAAATGGCCAATATCTCCATGTTTATCAATCTGCCCTATGTTGAATTTTCTTTCAAAAAGCAAATAGTAACAGCAGAGGATATTCCCATTGCAGATAATTTCCAAAGAAGACATTACATTGAATAATTGAAAAGTGCAGCTTGTGTTGTTCTTTAGGTGAAAGTCAATAGGACTGGGACTTGTCACTGAAAAATGACAATAGGTAAAATAGGCTCTGCCAATCAGTTCTAATATGCTCTGCCTTTAAACAGAACTGAAAAGAGATAATGACACTTTCTCAGTTGGACAGCCCAGATTATTGATTATTCCATAAGTCACAGTTCAAAACTATGAGTCTTAACTTTTAATTCTGTCCAGGGGGTGATGGGTTTGTTCTATGTACTGCTATGAAAAGTATTCCATTTCTTGTGGATCATGCCTATCAAAGAGTATTTACTAAGGCAGAATTTTTGCATAAACAACTGAAGTGGGGTGGCATGCAGTGGCTCATGCCTGTAACCCCAACACTTTGGAAGGCCAAAGCAGAAAAATCCCCTTAGCACTCTTGAACCCAGGAGTTTGAGATTAGCGTGGACAACACAGCAAGACCCCATGTCTACAAAACAAATTTTTAAAAATTAGCTGGGTAAGGTAGTGCTTGCCTGTGTTCCTAGCTACTCAGGAGGCTGAGGCAGGAGGAGTGTTTGATCCCAGAAACTCAAGGCTACATAGGACTCTAGCTGGGCAACGGAGCTAAATCCTATCCCCAAAACACACACACACACACACACACACACACACACACACACACACACACACTCTGAAGCCCACCATATAAAACCATATAGCTTTTATAGCTTCACTAGCCTGCTCTTTTTGGCTTAGTTTAAATCTATTTGGGTACTGACAGATGCTTTTCAAAATAACTTGTCCCCCATACGTGGTCTGCCCTGCCATCTGTCCCAATCATTTATTCAATTGTTATCAAGTGACAGGTAAGCATTGCAGATGAGTTTCCAATTGGCTCTGGCTGTGTCCTGGTAGAAGGAAAATGCAGCCAGATATGAGTGCTAATTTTGATCTTTTACAGAAGCTACTAGCTTAAGCTTTGTATGCCCATGAAGGTCATCAAATCAAGATTATACTTCAGTGAACTCTTATTTTTCCCAGGTTAAATGCCTTCTTCCAATCTCAGGAGAATAGTTATTGAAGTTGTGATATACTTATCCAAACTTCCTTAAGATGCAGTTAATTAAATCATTCTCTTGTAGGTTTTCCAATATACCTTCTTATTTTCTCTTATAATCACAATAGCTCACGCTATTCTAAAATGCATGGTTTTGTTGATTCAAGTGTGCATTGATTTAAAGACTCCTCTTAATTATTTAAAGTAACTTTGGTTTGATATGTAATATTGACATAATTTTCCTTCCAAAGTAAAGTTAAAGAATTGAGTCAAAGACTGGAAAACTCTGCAGAATTAAAAATAGACTTGCATAGAGGAGAGAGTCCAGGAAGAAGTTGGCATCTTTCTTACCAAAAGATATTTGTATTCAACCAGGGAAATGAAGAAAGAGGCTATGGTAGTCTAGAACTTGTTTTCTCAGATACTATTTCAGCCTAGGTCTTATATAAATGTTGTCCTTTTTAAGAACCTTAAAAACAACAGATTTGAAGCAATAGAGGAAGAAGTGATGACATCAATATGATGATAGCTGACCATAACAGTCATGAAATCGTGAAAATATTCCATTTAGATGAGCTACTTATCTATTTAACAGCATTAGAATGAATGCATAGGGCTTTTCTTCTTTCTTATGCCTGATATTGATAAAAACAGAAGTTATAATGGTCAACACATATTTAAGAGCTAAAGAGATGTCAAATGGATTACACATATATTAATTTAGCTCATAATATATCTTGGAAACACCGTGATGAATTCTGGTTTCACCATTGTTTTTTCCTGCTTTGAGGTGGCTAATTATTTGGGCAAAGGGAAGTTTGATATCTCGGTACAAAGTATTCAGAAGAGAAAACGTCATGCCTTGAAAACTTGTATCATTAGTGACTGCTCTATTTGCCACCTTAGCAACCTTCCTGCCATGTGACTTCAGTTATGAGTTTTAAATAGGATAGTATAAAGGGGCTAGTCTGGGCCACTGTCCTCCCTCCTGTAGTTGGGGTCAAAGCTACAGTTTGTGTCAAGCATGTTTCATCTGTATTTCTTCTGCAGCTCAGATAACAGGGGCCATGGCATGTCACTGGAGGTGAAGGTAAACCTACCAGTGCAGGCACCTGTTAATCCACCACTCACATCAGATGGACTCATCTTCTATTGCCCAAACAGAATCATATGTTCAAAGTCAAGAGGAAAGAAATGTTTAGCAATGAGTGCATATATTATTATTTCCAGAAAAGTGAAAAATTAGGACAAATCATTGAATCTTTCACATGCATCTTCTTGTGTGAGTTGAAAGATAAAGTGTTTACTGTTAGACAAGGATAAAACATTACACTTAAGTACTGAGAGATGGGTGGATAAAGAGTGATCACAGCCGCATAGGCTTAACCATTGAGTCAACAGTTCTGAGTCAGATATGGGAGACAGAAATGACCAAGACAGTGGCACTGGCTTAAACGAGTAGAGTTCCATGCATTTGAACATGATATCATGATGTAAGGTAACTAGAAAGTGGATATCTATAGGAGAAGGGCATCAATTTGTACACAAGTATGGAAAACTGGAAGTAGATTGAGGTTTGGGAAGAGTGTAGAACTCAAGTCACAAGACCAGCCTTGGAATATGAAGTCTACCTTTATCAAATAACACTTCTGAGACTCAGGGTCTTCCACCCAAATGTCCAAGGAAACAGTACAATCTAAGTTACATGACTTAAGATTCCCCTGATATAAGGCAGGATTAAGTTTGATGAAGGAATTTGCAAATAATAGCGATGATACTGAGAACTCTACAGCTTAATGAATTTGTCAAAGTTACGTAGAGTCAACAGAAGATCTCAAATGTGAAACTGATGCTTCTTGTTGTCTTTAAACTTGGTTAAGGATCAAATTAGGAACTCTTGATAATTCTAGAAAATTCCATGTCTTCTATACTCTTCCATTCCTACAGTTCCTCCAAACTGGAACTTGAATGTACAATTTTTATCAGATTCAAGTCCTAATGTTTAGCAGTAGAACTGCTTCATAATTGGTGTTTAGTTCTTTCATTAGGAGCTACATAATGCCTGTTTGTCCCTCTTTGGGGGAAGCTAAAACATTAATGGTCATTGATGAAATCTGTCTTCATAAGGAGTTGCAAAATGATGATAGTGTAATTGTATACATCTTTCTACTCTTAGTTGGAATTCTTTAAAAGGAAAATTTCCTTCATAAACTGCATGGTTTCTAAGAATTCAAGACTATCCAAAAATACAGGATGTTGTTTACAGGACATAACAGCTGACTTGAATAGACTCCCACTGGCTAAAGATCAAATACTTTGACCATCAGTAATAGTGATAACTTAATGCATTTCAACACACTAAATTTGATAAAAGAAGTGAGTTCCCAATGATGTTTATGATAGGCACATTGATCACCTTTAGAAAATACTTGCAAACTGAAAAATAAAACAAAAAGAAATCACGTGTCCTAGTTTTCCTTAAAAAACTCTTGAATAGATTAATCAGTAACATTTAAAATATACATTTTTATGGAATCACCTATGAGATATGTGTCATATAAACACAGATCTTCAGTTTCCTGTATAAATCTTTAAGATATATATATATATATATATATATAACGTTACTCTATTATAGGTTCACAATAAGACAAAAAATGAGGAAAGAGACCATGTTGCATTTTGACCTTGGCACATAAACCATTGGGCTGTTTCTTGACATGCAACTACAACGGCTGGTCAATGTTGTTTTGTGTGCCTGGAGGAAAATGTATTCCCCACTTTATTGACTGGTGATGCATAGTACACATCTTTGAGTATAACTTTAGGAGAAACAAAAGATAATTTATCAAAGGATATTAACTTCTCAATACCTGTTGTGTGAGTTATCTCCTAATGATTCTAATACTTCTAGTATATGAGATCAATTCAACAAAATTGAGGTGAAATGAAAGAATTCGAAGAATTGTGATAAAGTTAGGCAAATATGAAATAAATTATAATAACCATCTTAAAATACAAACAGAATGATTTCAGCTCTCATGATTTTAATTTACAACTTTATTTTTTATGTAGTGCAATAGTTCCTAATTTAATTAGACATAAAATTTTGTCTCAGACACAAAATGAGCCACAATGGTAATTTTTGCTTGGGACATCCATTAAAGAAACCTTTCTTTAACACTAACATATATTTTACATCAAAAGGAAAAGAATACAATGGTGGAAGCTTGGGAATATCACTGGAACACAAGTGCTCTGAAAGTCCAGAGCCCTATAGGTTGCAAATCACTGAACAGAACATGGATAATTTAATACAATTCCAAGCAGCATTCCCAGGGTTCATCATTTCTCTGCTCTCCACTGTAAACACAGTGAGAGGGGAAAAAATTAGGTGGCATCAGTACAAAATATTATGCAAACACTAACAGGTATATTTAATATACCTGTTGGATACATACATTATTGTGATGTGAGGCATTGCTGTTTGGTGGTGGAAGAACAGATTTGGACTTTAAACACTTACACACTTAAAGAGCCATTTTTTTTTATCATACAAAGAATTACCCATATTAATAAGGTCACCAAAATGTTGGTCAAAGAAGGAAAACCTGATGAAAGAAGACAAAAAGCCCACTGATTCTGAAGAGTAGGCTCACTACTTCCTCATATTTATTTAGACATGTCAATTTGGATATATAAGAATATATTTTTAAATGTATTATTTCTGTCTTCTAAAGAACTGCGTCCGGAGTTTTTTCCTTTGGGTGGGTTCTTAGTCTTGCTGACATCAAGAATGAAGCCGGGACCTTCGCGGTGAATGTTACAGCTTTTAAAGATGGTGTGTCCGGAGTTTGTTCCTTCAGATGTCTCTGGAGTTGGTTCCTTCAAGTGGGTTCATGATCTGGCTGACTCAAGAATGAAGCCGAGCATGTCCGCAGCAAGTGTTACAGCTCTTAAAGGTGGTGCTGACCCAAAGAGTGAGCAGCAGCAAGATGTATTGTGAAGAGCAAAAGAACAAAGCTTCCACAGTGTGGAAGAGGACCCCAGCGGGTTGTGATGCTGGCTGGGGTGGCCCCCTTTTACTCCCTTATTTGTCCTGGCTCACTTCCTGCTGATTGGTCCATTTTACAGAGTGCTGATTGGTGTGATTACAATCCTTTATCTAGACACAGAGTGCTGATTGGCGCATTTACAATTCTCTTGTAAGACAGAAAAGTTTTCCAAGTCCTCATGCGACACAGAAGTCCAGCTAGCTTCACCTCTCAGAACCAATATATAAATTACAATCCTTCAGGGTTAACAATTGAATGGTCTTGTGTTCAAATCCCAATCTTGGCTGGGCACGAGACTCACACCTGTAATCCCAGCACTTTGGGGGTCCGAGGCAGGCAGGTCACATGAGGTGAAAAGTTTGACACCAACCTGGTCAACATGGTGAAACCCTGTGTCTACTAAAAATACAAAAATTAACAAATGTGGTAGTGTGTGCCTCTAGTCCCAACTACTAGGGAGGATGAGGCAGGAGAATCTCTTCTTCGGAGAGTTGGAGGTTGCAGTGAGCCAAGGTTGCACCACTGCACTCCACCTTGGGTGTCAGAATGAGACTACATCTAAATAAATAAATAAATAAATAAATAAATAATAAAAAATACCAATCTTGGCACTTACAAGTTGTGTGTTCTTGGTCAAGTTACTAAATTCTTTTTATTTGGGAGGACCATTCTGAGAATTCAAGTTAACGAAGCTAACATTTTTGGCACAAAGGTGAGTATTTAATAAACAATAGCTCTTATACTGAGATTAAGTCATGGGGCCAGCAAAGGTTTCGAAATTCATCCCCAAACATAGATTTTATGCTGCCCTCCACTGCCGTGTATTAGTTTATCCATGCATTTATTTATTCACATATTTATAAAATAAGTTTAAACACTACCCTCTATTTAGCTTATAGATTATTAACAAATAGATGTATTTTAGGAGAGCACATTCTATTGGGACAGAAAGATGAAACATCTAACAGTGAATTAGAGGACCTAGGGACTAGACTGGAGTGGAAGTGAGGATTCAAAATGATGCATGTCAATGGTAAATGTCTGCTAACAACCCAGGCAAGGTTCAGTGGTGTGATACTCAATTTTAAAAATGGGTATTAATCCCAGGCGTATGGGAGTCCAAAGCAGGAGGATCACTTGAGGCCAGGAGTTTGAGACCTGACTCGGGAACATAGCAAGACCCTGTCTCCACACAAATTTTAACAAAAATTAGCTAGGCATGGTAGTGCTTGCCTGTAATCCCAGCTACTTGAAAGGCTGAGGTGGAAGGATATCTTGATCCCAAGAGGCCAAAGTTGCAGTAAGCTATGACTGTTCCATTGCACTCCAGCCTGGAAAACACAGTAAGACCCTGGCTCAAAAAATAGTAACAACAAATGGGAAGTTTTGTCTTACCTAGTATCAGAAGTGGCAACCCAACACTTTTCCCATATCCTATCTTTTAGAAGCACAACACTAAAGCCATACCAAGACAGGGGGTCTCTTGTGACTCCTCATTCTATTGCCAAGAAGTTGCCTGTTGCCTCACTCAAGGATCAGCAAAATAAATATGTGTTGGTTGACTAAATGTATGTAAATCTGGAATTAAGGCAGGATGCAAGTGCTGGTATCTATGGGATAATAACAATGATGATGAAAATGGTAATTATAACAATTATATAACACTTACTAGGAGCCAGGCATTGTTCTAAACATTTTATATCTTTACTCTTTAATCCCCACAAGAGTTCTGTGAGGGAGTTAGTACATTATTCAGATTTTGCAGATGAGAACAATGAGAAACAACAAGGTTGAGTCACAGGCTTAAAGTCACCCTACTAGATGCCTTGAATTTGTGATGTGAACTCCCAGAGGTTTTCACTCAATATCTGTAAACTTAACCAATACCAACTCTCATGAATAGAGCAAGATTCTAAGATATTTTAATAGTAAATAAACAACTCAAAAATATAAACGTTCTTAGCTGCCCTAATATAAATACAACATTTAAATAAATACTGTTTCACTTTAAAGAATTTCCCCTTTAGAAAATTTAAAAGAAAACAAAAACAATCAAAGTCACACATACAAGGAACTTTATGAAACTTTCCCTTCACACCTCCAAATGAGGCAAGTCCACTGAGATCCTGTGATATGTGTTTCTCATGTCCTTTGCTTCCCTTTTCTAACTATAGCAATTTGTCCCATCTTAGTATCTCTCAGAAGTTAATCTATAACTGTTTTTGTCCTTTATATGGGAGACAGAGAATTTTGTTAAGAAAGTACCAGAGTATCTAGTCAATCTTGGGGAAAATAGGGCAGATTGGCTTAAAGTTCAACATTGAGAATCTGTGGTCTGTGGTCTATCTCCTGGAACAAGCATTTTATTACTTTTAAAACATTAGCTAGTGAGTTAATCTGCTGAAGCTTCAGTTTCCTCCATCTGAATGTTGCTGTGACATTTAGTTCTCAAAATGCACCTATAAACCCCCCAGAAACTAAACATAGAGTGACTAAATGACATAGAAATACCACTCCAGAGGTATATACCCCAAAAGATTTAAAGACAGAAACTCAGATACTTGTAAGCCAATGCCCTTTGCAGCAGCATTCACAATGACCAGAAGGTAGACAAAACCCTCATATCTATAGACAGACAAATGGATAAACAAATTGTGTTGTTTATGCAGTGGAATATTATTCAGCCATAAAAAGGAAGGGAGCTCAGATATCTTTTACAACATAGATGAGCCTTGATGACATGCTAAATGAAATAAGTCAACCACAAAAGGACACATATTGTCCAGTTCCACTTATATGAGGTACCTGGAGTAGTCAAATTTATAGAGACAGAAAGTACAATAATGGGTGCCAGGTGTTGGGGGAGGGGAAAAATGAAGTTACTGTGTTATGGGTACAGAATGATAAAACTATTTTTCAAAATAGAGAGTGGTGTTGGCTGCATCACAGTGTAAACATAATTAATGTCACCAAATTGCACTCTTAAAAGTGGTAGAAAATGCTATATATACAATTAGCAATTTCATCCCCTTATATGTATATATTTATTTTATATTATTTATTACATAGTGTTATATAAAATATGATTGTATATATAATTTACATAAAACTAGATCCACCTAAGCATGTCATCAATTGCAGTTGTTAACATTCCTAAATGTAGGTGGACAATCCATATAAGATACTAAAAATCGAGGGTGAAAAATGGCTAAGAAGAGCAATGAATTATTTAAATGAATGTTAATTAAACATCTGGGTTAGAGATGTCATCCAATAATGGCTCATTTTGCTGTGGTCTTACACAGTAAAGAGCATGGTTCTTAAGTCATAAAATGCACTTGTTCTCCTGGCCCACCTAAGCCCCTGGTTTTATGACAGCAAGAGAAGTACAGCCAGCCAGGTGTGCTGGAAAGACATTGCATGAATAAACTACATTGTGTTGCTTATTGGGACTTTTGTCAGAAGGAAGACCAAACATGAAGGAGGGAAGTGAATTTAAAAGGTTCCAACTGTGTTGTTGGTCTTTTCCATGAACTTAAAAGTGGCTTAACTGGAGTCATGTTCGTTGCTTCCTAAGTGGGCCAGGGATGTTAGCACCTCTCTTTCTCCACTTTGGCTGCATGATTGAATTATCTAGAAAGATTTTGCAAAGCCTCATGTCTAAGCTCATCCAGGACCAGTTAAGCCACATTCATAGAGATTAAAATCCCATCCTTAGTATTTTTAATGCTTTACAAATGATGCTGGCCAGGCGTGGTGGTTCATGCCTGTAATTCCAGCACTTTGGGAGGCCTGGGAAGGTGAATCACTTGAGCCCAGTTGTTCTAGACAAGCCTGGGCAACATAGTGTGAAACCCTGTCTCTATTAAAAAAAAATAAAAATAGTTTTATCTTTTATCTAAAAAAATGCAGGATTTGAGGTGGTGACAGAGGCCCATACTACCTGGGAGGTCCCAGCTACCTGAGAGGCTGAGGCCCACACTACCTGTGGTCCAAGCTACCTGGGAGGCTGAGGTGGGAAAATCGCCTGGAACCAGGAGGTCAAGGCTGCAGTATGCTATTATCATACCACTGCACTCCAGCCTGAGTGATGGGAGAGAGACCCTGTATCAAAACAACAACAGCAAACAAATGATGCTATATGCAGCCATCATTGAGAATTGCCATAGTCGATGCCAATAATGTCAAGTTGCTGGGTGATAAACTCAAAATCTACTTAAATATTTTAATTGTAAAAATAATCTCAAAATCTGTTATGTGACATTAAATCCAGTTACATTTAAGTCACCTACCAAAGAAAAAATAAAATAAAAGTCCTTTTCCAATGCTAGCTTTAATATTGTTTTGTTTTGGGAGCTGGAGATTAGAACCTGTTTAATTTGAAAATAGTGTAAGTTATATTTTATTGTAAGTATATGTCACACAATTCAGTGTTCAGATCTTAAATTTTTGTAACTCTTTAGACTTTTACAAAAATCCAGGAATTTATTTCATTATAAAAAAATTGTTCAGTCTTCATTGATTCTTTTTTTTATGTCCAATTTATCAGCATGTTTCCTTAAGTGTTGTTGCATCCAACCAAATCACTCTTCACAGAGTCCCATTACTTTTTATTGCTACATCCTGCCTATGGGATACTTAAGCATCACTCCAAGGCCCTGTGGTCTGTAGAGATCCAAAGGGTAGGCCTATTGTTGATTTATATAGCAGTACTTGAAATGATAAACTTCCTGCCATAACTAAATTGGGCACTAGTTATTTTGTATCCAATTATGCCCTTACTTGAAACCAATGGATTTTCTAGATAGAGGAACTTTGGCAAATCATGTTATATTATGAATCTCTTGTTCCAGTGTCTGACATATATGAGAATTTGATGTGGGAGTAGAAAAGAAAAATCTACAATGTATGATTTCTCTGCTCTCTGGAAGTAAAAGTCCAATGTATAAAGTTAGACAAATTGCACATTTATGAGTGGAGGGACTTTGTCCTCTGAGATAGAGGGCTGAATAGAAAAAGAAGAAAGATTGACAGAGATAGAAGAAAGAGGAAAGAGACAGCAAGAGAAAAAGGAGGAGGAGGAAGAGGAGTGGAGACAAAGAGAACAGGTGATCCAGTGGAATTCTTACACTTAGTACACAGTGTAAATAACCACATGCTGAAGGAAAGTGAACAGATAAAAGAGAGAAGCAACTCTAATTCAAAAACAACATTGAACTTAGGAAGCACAGTTAATTGAGTAAGTTATAAAGTTTATCAGACATATATGAATGATCCTCAAATGTTTGATGTGATGTTACCTTCCTTAAATAAATAGTATTATAAAAATAATCTAAAGATTTAAAAATTTGTCCTGAGTCAAGAAAACAAAACAAAACAAGAAAAAAGAGTAAAATGGAGTGTAAGTTTTTGCTGAAAAACATTCTCAGAATTCAGCCCAGAAGGCATGAATTTGAAAAATACAAGTAATAATAAGGAGATATATATTAAATCCACAGTTTGCAAAATATCTTTTCACCATCGTGTGTCTGTTAGTGATGATGTTGGCATGGACGCAGATTCAGCCAGCCAAAGACTTGTGATCTCTGCTCCAGACAGTCAAGTGAGATTTTCAAATATCAGCACTAATGATGTAGCAAAGACTCCTGAGATGCATGGCACTGAAATGGCAAATTCATCTCAATATCTGCATTAATAGTCCTAGAAGGAGAAACTAGAATGTACAGTGGGGGTTAATTATTAGAGAATCAAATAATACGCATTTCTGTAAAAATAAAGAAAAACATAAGGAATGGACTTAGTGTCCAGCATGATAAATATCTAAACAAATAAGCAAATCATATTGTTGTAGAATTTCATAAATAGTGGAAAAACAGGTCCTCATATGGGAAAATTATCTACAAAACCACAAAATCAAATTGTCATTATATTTATTTTCTATGACATTACTAGCATCTACGATGATGGAAAAATATGTTTAAAAATTAAGGCAAAATAAAATATGGCAATGATAGTCCTTATTTTTTTCAAATTATTGTTAATATTAAATAGGTTAATAATTTAAGGTATTTTAGTTTCCTACTACAGAATAAATCAAAGTAAATTCTCTGTCTCTCTCTTTCTCTCTCAGACACATACACAAACACTTTATTATTTTAGATCTATTAAATATCTCAATATGAAAACATTGAATATATAAAAATAATGAAAAAAGATGATATGTTATAATCTTTAAGATAGAGGAACTCCTCTTTTAAAACGCTTCAATAAAAAAAAAACTACTCCCTAAAATATTGAATCATTTGGTTACCTCAACATTAAAAATTCACAACAAACTACAGTTATATGTTGCTTAACATCAGGGCTCTGTTCTGCTAAATGTGACATTAGGCAATTTCATCATGTTTGTGTGAACATGACAGAGTGTACTTACACAAATCTAGGTGTTATAGCCTACTACACACCTTGCCTATATGGTACAGCCTATTGCCCGGAGGCTACAAACCTATGCAAAATGTTACTAAACTGAATATTGTAGGCAACCATAACACAGTGATAAATATTTGTGTATCTAAACACAAAAAAGTTACAGTAGAAACATGGTTTCATAATCTCATGGGAAGAGTGTGGAATTGTGGCTATTCAATGACTAAAATATTGTTATGCAGTACATGACTGTATATCCAGAATTTGTGTTTAAAAACCTCCTCACAACACAAAGGAAACCACTAATGAAAAAAATTATCAAAAGATTTGATCAATTTATTCAGGATTGCAAAAATACAAATTAAATACTAAATACTAATTAACCTTATTACTAATAAGGGAAGCACAATTTTCTCTCATCATATTAGCAAACACTTCAAAAGTATGATAAAAATCAGGCCTGGAGTAGGGAGTTTAGTGCTCAGTATGAACGTAAATTTGCTGAATTTTTTTAGGTTAATTTGGCAGAAGCTATTACAATAAAAAAATCAGTCTGTGATTTAGCAATTCTACTTCTCATGGCTTATTTTAGAAAAACATGCATCAAGAAGCATGTGCAAGGATGTGTTTCATGGCTTTTCTTCTAACAGTACAGAGCTTGGAAGGACATAGACACCCACAGGAAGCACAGTGATAATATATGCAGTTAGACAGATGGATAAATGAATAGATAATAGATAGAGTTAGTGTAGATGAATAAATGGATATATATATAGTTAGATGTTAAAGAGATGGGTGGAAGGATGTATAGACAGATAAAAGATACATATAGAGATATACATTAGATAGATCAATAGAAATTTATAACTACATAAATGCTGCTCCAGCATGAGACATATCAAATTGATAGTGGCTTTTAGAGAGGGAATTATAGTTGGACATGATTATTCAGTGTATCTTAGGATTATCTGTATTTTGGGAACTTTCAAAAACAAAATCGATCCATGTATTACTTGCTAAATTAAAAGTTTACTTTGATAAAGATCATACTTGATCAAGTCCACCATGAAAAAAAAAAAAACTTACATCAAATCTATGAGGATTTTTGTGCTGCATAAGCAAAGCTTAGGAACTCTGCAATGGAGAGAGACTCAATCTGTTAGACTGGGATCTGCAGAGAAACAGAACCAAAGAAGTTTCTTGGAAGGCGTGGGTTCATGTGACTGTAGCGGCTGGCACACCCAAAAGCTATAGGGCAAGGCTTCTGGCTGGGGATTCAGGAATGAAGTGATGCTGCAGTCTTGAGGCGGAATTTCTTATTGTTCACAAAACCTGTTTTTGCTCTTAAGGACTTTCAACTATTGTTGGATGAGACTTACTCCCATTATCCTCTTAAAGTCAACCGATTGTGGTTGTTAATGACATCTACAAAATACTTTCACAGCCAAACCTATGCTAATGTTTGATTAAGGAGCTAAGTGCTATGGCCATGTCGAACTGATACATAAAACTAATGTCTCATGCAGCGTACTCCTGCTCCAGTAAAGCACTGATGATTCCAGATTGGGGCATAAAGAATTAGAATCTCCATAGCACCAAGATGATCTGATTCCCATTGTTTCCGTTTTATTCTCTTTGAACACAGCTGCGATTACAGCATCAACACTCCAATTATTTTGAATATGTGTAAAGTTCACGGAAGGACATTTTGTTGGGTATGCACCTCTCCTCCACGTTTAATTTCTGTGTGAGTTCTCTCTTCCCTTCCACTCACTGTGGCATCTGAGGAAGTGCAGGGTTAAGAACAAAGTCAGTTTTTTAGACTTGCAACCTGGGAGTCAGAACCAGGACCCTGGAGACATCATTAAGATATTATCACTTTTTATGTGGATCCTTGGATGCCAATCATGCTTCAATTACAACATGCTTCAAGAAACTCACTTATATCACCACTTGAGACATGGAAGCAGATTATTTCCTCCTACTAAGTAGTTAAAACTTACTTGTTAAAATGGAAATGTTAATATTCCCAGAAAAAAACTTATTTGATACTTGAGAAATTAATTCCTTAAATTTCTCTTTTTTTTTCAACATTTAACCAGTCATGTCTGATCCTTCTTATCTCAGTTTTGAATGATTTATTCTGCAACCCCATGACACCACTTTTTGTGAATTCGTGCTACTTTGAAATTTCTCTAGAGTAGGCAAATGACACACCACAATTCAACATTTTATCACTAGATTTCTGAGAAGAGCCACGTCATTGAAAGATAGACCCTACCACCTGATTTTTATATATTTTTTAAAAATGGTGAAATTTGAATTATTTTTATTTTTTCTTAGTTTGCATTGATACTTTTATAATAAGAGTATTCTCCTCTTAGACATACTACCTGATATTGACATAGGTTAATGTCATACTACCTGATGTTGACATAGGTTTATGTTTCAATCTTGAACAAGAGTCAAGAGTAAATTTTCAAATTTTGATTATTTCATAAAATAGATATATTAGTGCAATAATATTTCCTTTTCAAATGGCAGGGAACAAATCATTTTTCTTTTTTTTTCTTTTTATTATACTTTAAGTTTTAGGGTACATGTGCACATTGTGCAGGTTAGTTATATATGTATACTTGTCCCATGCTGGTGCATTGCACCCACTAACTCATCATCTAGCATTAGGTATATCTCCCAATGCTATCCCCCGCCCCTCCCCTCACCCCACAACAGTCCCCAGTGTGATACTCCCCTTCTTGTGTCCATGTGATCTCATTGTTCAATTCCCACCTATGAGTGAGAATATGCGGTGTTTGGTTTTTTGTTCTTGCGATAGTTTACTGAGAATGATGTTTTCCAATTTCATCCATGTCCCTACAAAGGACATGAACTCATCATTTTTTATGGCTGCATAGTATTCCATGGTGTATATGTGGCACATTTTCTTAATCCAGTCTATCATTGTTGGACATTTGGGTTGGTTCCAAGTCTTTGCTATTGTGAATAATGCCGCAATAAACATACGTGTGCATGTGTCTTTATAGCAGCATGATTTATAGTCCTTTGGGTATATACCCAGTAATGGGATGGCTGGGTCAAATGGTATTTCTAGGTCTAGATCCCTGAAGAATCGCCACACTGACTTCCACAATGGTTGAACTAGTTTACAGTCCCACCAACAGTGTAAAAGTGTTCCTATTTCTCCATATCCTCTCCAGCACCTGTTGTTTCCTGACTTTTTAATGATTGCCATTCTAACTGGTGTGAGATGGTATCCCATTGTGGATTTGATTTGCATTTCTCTGATGGCCAGTGATGATGAGCATCTTTTCATGTGTTTTTTGGCTGCATAAATGTCTTCTTTTGAGAAGTGTCTCTTCATGTCCTTCGCCCACTTTTTGATGGGGTTGTTTGTTTTTTTCTTGTAAATTTGTTTGAGTTCATTGTAGATTCTGGATATTAGCCCTTTGTCAGATGAGTAGGTTGCGAAAATTTTCTCCCATTTTGTAGGTTGCCTGTTCACTCTGATGGTAGTTTCTTTTGCTGTGCAGAAGCTCTTTAGTTTAATTAGATCCCATTTGTCAATTTTGGCTTTTGTTGCCATTGCTTTTTGTGTTTTAGACATGAAGTCCTTGCCCATGCCTATGTCCTGAATGGTAATGCCTAGGTTTTCTTCTAGGGTTTTTATGGTTTTAGGTCTAACGTTTAAGTCTTTAATCCATCTTGAATTGATTTTTGTATAAGGTGTAAGGAAGGGATCCAGTTTCAGCTTTCTACATATGGCTAGCCAGTTTTCCCAACACCATTTATTAAATAGGGAATTCTTTCCCCATTGCTTTTTTTTCTCAGGTTTGTCAAAGATCAGATAGTTGTAGATATGTGGCATTATTTCTGAGGGCTCTGTTCTGTTCCATTGATCTATATCTCTGTTTTGGTACCAGTGCCATGCTGTTTTGGTTACTGTAGCCTTGTAGTATAGTTTGAAGTCAGGTAGTGTGATGCCTCCAGCTTTGTTCTTTTGGCTGAGGATTGACTTGGTGATGCAGGCTCTTTTTTCATTCCATATGAACTTTAAAGTAGTTTTTTCCAATTCTGCGAAGAAAGTCATTGGTAGCTTGATGGGGATGGCATTGAATCTGTAAATTACCTTGGGCAGTATGGCCATTTTCATGATATTGATTCTTCCTACCCATGAGCATGGAATGTTCTTCCATTTGTTTGTATCCTCTTTTATTTCCTTGAGCACTGGTTTGTAGTTCTCCTTGAAGAGGTCCTTCACATCCCTTGTAATTTGGATTCCTAGGTATTTTATTCTCTTTGAAGCAATTGTGAATGGGAGTTCACTCATGATTTGACTCTCTGTTTGTCTGTTATTGGTGTATAAGAATGCTTGTGATTTTTGTACATTGGTTTTGTATCCTGAGACTTTGCTGAAGTTGCTTATCAGCTTAAGGAGATTTTGGGCTGAGACAATGCGGTTTTCTAGATATACAATCATGTCATCTGAAAACAGGGACAATTTGACTTCCTCTTTTCCTAATTGAATACCCTTTATTTCCTTCTCTTGCCTAATTGCCCTGGCCAGAACTTCCAACACTATGTTGAATAGAAGTGGTGAGAGAGGGCATCCCTTTCTTGTGCCAGTTTTCAAAGGGAATGCTTCCAGTTTTTGCCCATTCAGTATGCTATTGGCTGTGGGTTTGTCATAGATAGCTCTTATTATTTTGAAATATGTCCCATCAATACCTAATTTATGGAGAGTTTTTAGCATGAAAGTCTGTTGAATTTTGTCAAAGGCTTTTTCTGCATCAATTGAGATAATCATGTCGTTTTTGTCTTTGGTTCTGTTTATATGCTGGATTACATTTATTGATTTGCATATATTGAACCAGCCTTGCATCCCAGGGATGAAGCCCACTTGATCATGTTGGATAAACTTTTTGATGTGCTGCTGGATTCATTTTGCCAGTATTTTATTGAGGATTTTTGCATCAATGTTCCTCAAGGATATTGGTCTAAAATTCTCTTTTTTTGTTGTGTCTCTGCCTGGCTTTGGTATCAGAATGATGCTGGCCTCATAAAATGAGTTAGGGAGGATTCCCTCTTTCTCTATTGATTGGAATAGTTTCAGAAGGAATGATACCAGTTCCTCCTTGTACCTCTGGTAGAATTCAGCCATGAATCCATCTGGTCCTGGACTCTTTTTGGTTGGTAAGCTATGGATTATTGCCACAATTTCAGATCCTGTTATTGATCTATTCAGAGATTCAACTTCTTCCTGGTTTAGTCTTGGGAGAGTGTATGTGTCGAGGAATTTATCCACTTCTTCTCGATTTTCTAGTTTATTTGCATAGAGGTGTTGTAGTATTCTCCGATGGTAGTTTGTATTTCTGTGGGATTGGTGGTGATATCCCCTTTATCATTTTTTATTGTGCCTATTAGATTCTTCTCTCTTTTTTTCTCTATTAGTCTTGCTAATGGTATATCAATTTTGTTGATCCTTTCAAAAAACCAGCTCCTGGATTCAATAATTTTTTGAAGGGTTTTTTATGTCTCTATTTCCTTCAGTTCTGCTCTGATCTTAGTTATTTCTTGCCTTCTGCTAGCTTTTGAATGTGTTTGCTCTTGCTTTTCTAGTTCTTTTAATTGTGATGTTAGGGTGTCAATTTTGGATCTTTCCTGGTTTCTCTTGTGGGCATTTAGTGCTATAAATTTCCCTCTACACACTGCTTTGAATGCATCCCAGAGATTCTGGTATGTTGTGTCTTTGTTCTCATTGGTTTCAAAGAACATCTGTATTTCTGCCTTCATTTCATTATGTACCCAGTAGTCATTCAGGAGCAGCTTGTTCAGTTTCCATGTAGTTGAGCGGTTTTGAGTGAGATTCTTAATCCTGAGTTCTAGTTTGATTGCACTGTGGTCTGAGAGATAGTTTGTTATAATTTCTGTTCTTTTACATTTGCTGAGGAGAGCTTTACTTCCAAGTATGTGGTCAATTTTGGAATAGGTGTGGTGTGGTGCTGAAAAAAATGTATGTTCTGTTGATTTGGGGTGGAGAGTTCTGTAGATGTCTATTAGGTCTGCTTGGTGCAGAGCTGAGTTCAATTCCTGGGTATCCTTGTTAACTTTCTGTCTCGTTGATCTGTTTAATGTTGACAGTGGGGTGTTAAAGTCTCCCATTATTAATATGTGGGAGTCTAAGTCTCTTTGTAGATCACTCAGGACTTGCTTTATGAATCTTGGTGCTCCTGTATTGGGTGCATATATATTTAGGATAGTTAGCTCTTCTTGTTGAATTGATCCCTTTATCATTATGTCATGGCCTTCTTTGTCTCTTTTGATCTTTGTTGGTATAAAGTCTGTTTTACCAGAGACTAGTATTGCAACCCTTGCCTTTTTTTTGTTTTCCATCTGCTTGGTAGATCTTCCTCCATCCTTTTATTTTGAGCCTATGTTTGTCTCTGCACATGAGATGGGTTTCCTGAATACAGCACACTAATGGGTCTTGACTCTTTATCCAATTTGCCAATCTGTGTCTTATAATTGGAGCATTTAGTCCATTTACATTTAAAGATAATATTGTTATGTGTGAATTTGATCCTGTCATTATGATGTTAGCTGGTTATTTTGCTCGTTAGTTGATTCAGTTTCTTCCTAGTCTCGATGGCCTTTACATTTTGGCATGATTTTGCAGCGGCTGGTACCAGTTGTTCCTTTCCATGTTTAGCACTTCCTTCAGGAGCTGTTTTAGGGCCGGCCTGGTGGTGATAAAATCTCTCAGCATTTGCTTGTCTGTAAAGTATTTTATTTCTCCTTCGCTTATGAAGCTTAGTTTGGCTGGATATGAAATTCTGGGTTGAAAATTCTTTTCTTTAAGAATGTTGAATATTGGCCCCCACTCTCTTCTGGCTTGTAGGGTTTCTGCCGAGAGATCCGCTGTTAGTCTGATGGGCTTCCCTTTGAGGGTAACCCGACCTTTCTCTCTGGCTGCCCTTAACATTTTTTCCTTCATTTCAACTTTGGTGAATCTGACAATTATGTTTCTTGGAGTTGCTCTTCTCGAGGAGTATCTTTGTGGGGTTTTCCTGAATTTGAACATTGGCCTGCCTTGCTAGATTGGGGAAGTTCTCCTGAATAATATCCTGCAGAGTGTTTTCCAACTTGGTTCCATTCTCCCCATCACTTTCAGGTACACCAATCAGACGTAGATTTTGTCTTTTCACATATTCCCATATTTCTTGGAGGCTTTGCTCATTTCTTATTATTCTTTTTTCTCTAAACTTCCCTTCTCGCTTCATTTCATTCATTTCTTCTTCCATTGCTGACACCCTTTATTCCAGTTGATCGCATCAGCTCCTGAGGCTTCTGCATTCCTCTTGTAGTTCTCGAGCCTTGGTTTTCAGCTCCATCAGCTCCTTTAAGCACTTCTCTGTATTGATTTTTCTAGTTATACATTCTTCTAAACTTTTTTCAAAGTTTTCAACTTCTTTGCCTTTGGTTTGAATGTCCTCCCATAGCTCAGAGTGATTTGATCGTCTGAAGCCTTCTTCTCTCAGCTCGCCAAAGTTATTCTCCATCCAGCTTTGTTCTGTTGCTGGTGAGGAACTGCGTTCATTTGGAGGAGGAGAGGCGCTCTGCTTTTTCGAGTTTCCAGTTTTTCTGCTCTGTTTTTTCCCCATCTTTGTGGTTTTATCTACTTTTGGTCTTTGATGATGGTGATGTACAGATGGGTTTTTGGTGTGGATGTCCTTTCTGTTTGTTAGTTTTCCTTCTAACGGAGAGGACCTTCAGCTGCAGGTCTGTTGGAATACCCTGCCTTGTGAGGTGTCAGTCCGCCTCTGCTGGGGGGTGCCTCCCAGTTAGGCTGCTCAGGGGTCAGGGGTCAGGGACCCACTTGAGGAGGCAGTCTGCCCGTTCTCAGATCTCTAGCTGCGTGCTGGGAGAACCACTGCTCTCTTGAAAGCTGTCTGACAGGGACATTTAAGTCTGCAGAGGTTATTGCTCTTTTTGTTTTTCTGTGCCCTGCCCCCAGAGGTGGAGCCTACAGAGGCAGGCAGGCCTCTTTGAGCTGTGGTTGGCTCCACCCAGTTCGAGCTTCCAGGCTGCCTTGTTTACCTAATCAAGCCTGGGCAATGGCGGGTGCCCCTCCCCCAGCCTCACTGCTGCCTTGCAGTTTGATCTCAGACTGCTGTGTTAGCAATCAGCGAGACTCCGTGGGCGTAGGACCCTCCAAGCCAGGTGCGGGATATAATCTCCTGGTGTGCCGTTTTTTAAGCCCGTCGGAAAAGCACAGTATTCGGGTTTGAGTGACCTGATTTTCCAGGTTCCGTCCATCACCCCTTTCTTTGACTCGGAAAGGGAACTCCCTGACCCCTTGCGCTTCCCAAGTGAGGCAATGCCTCGCCCTGCTTCGGCTCGCTCAGGGTGCGTGCACCCACTGTCCTGCGCCCACTGTCTGGCATTCCCTAGTGACATGAGCCTGGTACCTCAGATGGAAATGCAGAAATCACCCGTCTTCTGCATCGCTCACGCTGGGAGCTGTAGACCGGAGCTGTTCCTGTTCGGCCATCTTGACTCCTCCCATTTTTCTTACACGTATTGAGGTGAGTAAAGGTCACTTGATGACTATCAAGCAGACCATCTGGAAGCAAAACCCTTTGCATCTGAGGCATTCAAGAAGAAATTTGTAAGTAGCTGGAACTTCTTTTTCTTTCTTTCTTTCTTTTTTTTTTTTTTTTTTTGAGATGGAGTTTGCTTTTTCATACAGGTGGAAGTAAAGTGGTGAAATCTTGGCTCACTGCGACCTTTGCCTTCCAGTTCAAGCGATTCTCCTGCCTCAGCCTGCTGAGTAGCTGGGATTATAAGTGTGCAACACCACACTTGGCTAATTTTTAGATTTTTAGTACAGGCGGGGTTTCACCATGTTGGCCTGACTGGTCTCAAACTCCTGACCTTAGGTGATCCACCTGCCTCTGCCTTCCAAATTGCTAAAATTACAGGCATGAGCCACTGCACCAGGCCTAAGTAACTAGAATTTCTATACATCTCCAGAATGCATGTATATCAAAAGCTGTTGTGCAGCCTTTGCTGACATCGAGGCACCAAAATATCTACACAAAAAATGTGGCTCCAATTACCCTTCAGCTCCTGCTCCAAGGTCCGTAAGCAACCCTAATAAGAGTTCAGCCAGTGCACTTCATCCTCCCTTGCCGAAGGGCACCCGCCTTCACTCTGCTGCAGTGTTCTTTCTGTCTAATCCAACTTTCTTTGTCAAACCTGTACTGTTGTTGGTAGATTCTTTTTACCAACTGCGAGCCAAATACTTGGCTACAGGGGCTGTGACACCTTGCACGGACATATATGACACATTTTTAAATATGTGTGTGTATGTAAAATTGAAAAAATATGAAACATATATAATATATGGATGCATAAGTATATGTGTGTATATATATGTATATTAAATATATTTCTATCTTGATGTAACACTTTGGCTTATCTTGGAAATGAATGAAATCAGAAATTATCAGGCATAACCTACCTGATGGCCAGTTAATAACAAAACAACAAGGTATGAGTCTACATTCTATCGTGTATGTTCCATATCACATGGAAATAACAACAATAAAATATCTTATCATGACTATTTGTTGTCAATATATTTCCCCAAAAGGCAGTGTTCTTTCTGTTGCTCATATTTCTGTTGTACCAAACAGAAAGGAAACCAGGAGGCAGTGCCACTCTTTAAATGTGGAGAAATATACTATGGATCCATTAGCATTTCAAATTGACTGAGGCCACTTTCCTTCTCAAATGAGCCTGAGAAGTATAGTATGCATTATATTATGAGTCTTTCATTTTGCCTTGTTACCTGGGGGCACAGATTTAGCTAAAAATAAATGTCACACTGTGTTTCCTGCAAGTATGCAAGGATGTTATCATCATCACTGTTTTGACTGAAATGGGGTGCAAAGATGATTTCTAAACACAAACATCTGTTTTGAGCACAGAAGCAAAAATACCTGGAGCATGTATTGTATTATAGATGCATTATTGTGTGGATGAGTACCTGTGTGTTTGTGTGTTGGACTCTTGCAATATGCACTGAAAACCTAGCAAAGCGTAAGAGGCCACACCTGAATATATGTGTTTGTTGACAGAATTAAAGTCCAACTTTGCGCCAGTTTTTCCACATTCAAAAAACTACAGTGTGGTTATTTACAGAAAAGACACTCAGTAGTTAGTTTTGTAGGCTGTGCTGAATATTTGGTTTGCCCTGATTATTTATTTGATGAGTGTCTTGAGATACAAAATATAGCATTACATTTGGGCTCAGAACCGCCTAATTTAATTCACCCATGCAGAAGTTGTCATATTTGAATGAGAAAATAAATGAAGGCTGAAGCCACCTTCTTGCTCTTGTGTTGTTTATATGCAGGGTCATCTCCAACCTTATGATCTGTGTACATCTTAGAGTAATAGACAAGCTAAATCTCTACAGGAAGCAAGCTTTTTTATATTTCAAAATTCTAAAACCTCCCATAAACATTTGTAACTGTTCCTAGACCAACATATTTGTGTCATTTTCTGACACATTTCATCTGATACTACTATATTTTTATTTTGAGAAATATTTTTTATAATGGGAGATAGAGTTATGAAATAAACCCAATGTAACTCTGGCCATTATTTCAAAGAGAGAACATTCTAGTTTCAAATAATCTAACCTAGAATATAATTTCTCTTGGAAAAAATTGGATGGAACACCATTAGCCTCAAGATATAGATTAGTCCTGCCAGGGAACACCGGCAGTCTGAAAAGGTTGCATTTTATTTACTGAATAGTGGCCTCTGCCAGCCTTACCTTGGACAATCTTTAGCACTCCCTTATAAATAAATGCAGACTGCCACTTTCCCCAGGACAGCCTCTATGACAAGACTGGACTTCAGCAGCAGCTGCTGCAAATCCAAGCTCACTCCATGCTAAATCTCTGGAATTTTGGGGCCTCCTAGATGAGTCCCCAGCTCGTTTTCTCTTTCCAGAGTGTCTGAAGAGAATCACATTTCTCCGTATGCTGAAGCTGGGTTACTCTCTGAGTGTCCATCTCAATTTCAAAGATCATTGAGTACCTCTCAGTTAGAGGTGACCTCAGAGCCTTCCAGATGGCTTCTGGTTCCCTATAGATAGCTGAGGCTCATTCAAGCTTTCTGTAACTTTGGTAGAAACGTTTCTGTACTGCTTGCATGCTAAGGAAATAGATAATTATTTTCAAAATAACTTTTCTGTGTATAGCTGACATATGTATAGCTAATAGACATGTAGCTATGTATATGTAATTTTATATAGCTCATTTATATAAATATATAGCTTATATATGTAATTATGTATAACTCATATATGTAGCTAATATATAAGTAAGTACATGTAGCTAATACATATAGCTAATATAAACATAATTATACATAGCTACTATATGTAATTATGTATAGCTAATATATGTGATTTTATGTATAGCTAATATATATGTAACCATATATAGCTAACATCTGTACTTATAAGTTATACATGCAATTATATACAATTAATGCATATGTAATTATATATAGCTAATATATGTGATTTTATATATAGTTCATATATGTAACTATATATAGCTAATATATGTAATTTTATGTCAGTTATCTATATTGAATGCATATGTAATTATATATAGCTAATATGTATGTAATTTTATGTAGCTTATAGGTAAAATATATATAGCTTATATATGTAATTATATATTGCTAATATATGTAGCTAATATATACATAATTATATATAACTAATATGTATATAATAATTATTATACATGTAGTTATATGTATGTAATTATACATAGCTAATATATGTAGTGTATATGTATAATTACATAATATAATTATATATATTGTTACATAATGTAGAAATACTTAAATATCATGTTATAATTAAATATACATTATTTTATAATTATTACAATATGCATAAAAGATCAGTTTATGTATTTAATAGATATAAATATTGGAATATCTGTTAAATATATAAACTGTCTAATCTTTTGTGAATGCTTTAGGTAAAATATATACCTGAAGTATATCCATTAAATACTTCAGGTTAAATATACACCTGACATATATTTGTTAAATATATATGGCTTTTCAGATGGACAGACATTGAGGAAATTGCTTCTCACTAGGCAGGCAGATGGAATCAGGGATATAGAGAGTGCCTGGTAATCTGATCAGAAGATATCACAGTACAACGCATCCCAAAAACTCACTTAAAAGCTAAAGGCAAACAAATCAGCTGACGTCTGCAAATAAACATGCAAGTCTCTATGTTTTGTCTTGGTTTTCACCCTATTTCCAGAAGTTCTTCTTTGCTGTCTTCCCTTCTCTCTCATCTTTTTTTGTTCATTCATTTTTTTTTTTTCTTTCTCTTACTTGCCAAGAAAAAAAAAAACTAATGCAAATTGTGCTGCTATAAACCTGTGTGTCCTACAGTGACAAGAAGTCCACTGTTAATTCTGGTCTTCATTTATCTATAGGAAGGTGCTTTTCAACCCACTTCCCAGCTTTATTCAAGATTTTCTTTTTTCTGGTTTTCTGCATTTTAAAAGCAATACATTTCGTTGTACTTGTTAGTATTCTTCTTGCTTGGTATTCTCTGAAGTTTCTAGACTGTGATCAATGTCAGTCATTATGTCTAGAAAAATCTCAGCTATTCTTACCTCAAATATTTTTTCTGTTCCATCCTCTTTTTATTCTCCTTCTGATATTTCAATTATAAAGAAATGTCACAACTTTTGTAATTATCCCACAGTTCTTGGTTATTGTGTTTCTGTTTATTTTATCTTTTTGGCTTTGAATTTGGGCTGTGTCATCAGTGAAACTGGAAGTTTTTCTTCAACTATTTTGAGCATGTTATTTTGTATTGTGTCACAGTATTGACCCTTCCAGGGTATCCCTAGTCTGTATTTATTTATTTATTTATTTATTTATTTTTTAGAGGGAGTCTTGCTTTGTTGCCCAGGCTGAAGTGCAGTGGGTAAATCTTGGCTAACTAAAAATCGCTGGTCTGTTTTACGATCCTGTGTGAACTGATCATCCATGGGTTACATAAGCAAGAAAGGAAATTTGGGATCAATAAGATAGGATTGATCATCTAGAAGCAAACCAACATCTACACCATGGGCATTCTGCAATGTTCTCTTCAGGAATTTACACCTTGTATAACAAAAATTTTGCTAGCATAATATAAAATTCCATCAATGGAACAGTAGTAAAAACAAAAGAAAGTCAAAACAAGAATAACAACTTATGAAAACAACCATCCTCAAGACACTGGTAATAGCTTTTTTTGAACAAATTCTGTTTTCTCTCCAGTGTAAAATTTCTGCCATACCAGAACACTGGGTTTGGATCAAATTAAATGGTTTACTGACTTAGTTAAGTCACTAGAAAAGAGGAGAGAATACCTTTATTGAGTTAACAGTTATATATCAAATAGCATACAAGGCATACATTATCCAATGTTAGTCTCACTATATGATGGCAAAGGCTACCATATATTATCATTTTCCCTACTATCCACTGAGGCAGGACAAGAGTAGGTAACAGACTTTGAAGCCAGGGTTTCCCTGTCACAGAACATAGGCCTCCTTTTAATCTCATCTTTGCTTTCTTTCTCCCTGCATATAATTAGGGTAGAGACCACTATTATTTTAATCATATCTTCATCCTTGGATCTCAGTAAGGACCTAGCACATATTGGACACAGGTATGTCTTACACACACACAGAAAGAGAGAGGGAAAAAAATGGGAGGCCATGTCGGTTTGACTTTGATATGTTTTTGCTGAATTCCACATACAAATCTTATCTTGAATTGTAGTAATCCCCATATGTCGAGGCAAGGGCCAGATGAAAATATTTGAATCATGGGAGTAGTTTCCTTCATACTGTTCTCATGGTAGTGAGTACGTATGATGAGACATGTTGTTTTTACAAATGGGAGTTCCTCTGCACAAGCTCTCTTGCCAGCCACCGTGTAAGAATGTGACTTTGCTTCCCATTCACCTTCTGCCATGATTGTGAGGCCTCCCCAGCCATGTGGAACTGTGAGTCCATTAAACCTCTTTTTGTTATAAATTACCAAATTTTGGGTATGTCTTTATTAGCAGCATGACATCAGACTAATACAGTCTTCAATGCTTGTACCCTTTTATTGCCAAGATGTGCTCCGATACTTTGGAAACATTGCTTAATCTGCCTTATTCTAATTTTCTGTCCTCTGCACTGATGGGTAAGAATTAACTATAGGAGCTCAGAAATCCCAGTTGCATTTCTCTTTCCCTCAGCCCCATGTTGACACATGGATGTCAAAGAGCCTGAGAAGGAAAGAGGCTTGCTTTAGTGATGCTGATTAAATAATGGGTGGATCTTTGGTAGGTGAAGTGTAAACATCTTTATGAAGATGCAGTTGATGGAAGAATAGAAGATAGAAGCTATTGGTGGAGCAACATGGGTCAATGTTTATATTGGGAGGTTAATATTGAACTCTGTGTATGTATATGTATAGTCTAATGTGTGTACATGTATACAGTTCACCCTGGAACAATGCAAAAATTAGGGGTACCAACTGCCAGGCAGTAAAAAATATGCGTATAACTTTTGGCTTAATGAAATCTTAACTACTAATAGCCTATAGTTGACCTGAAGCCTTACACATAACATAAACAACTAATTAACACATATTTTTTATGTTCTACTATATACTGTATTTTTACAAGAAAGTAAGCTAGAGAAACAAGTGTTATTAAGAAAATCATAATGAAGACAAAATGTACTTACTATTTTTTTTTTTTTTTTGAGACAGTCTCACTGTGTCGCCCAGGCTGGGGTGCAGTGGCAAAATCTCAGCTCACTGCAAGCTACACCTCCTGGGTTCACACTATTCTTCTGCCTCAGCTTCCCAAGTACCTGGGACTACAGGCGCCTGCCATCATGCCTGGCTAATTTTTTGTATTTTTAGTAGAGATGGAGTTTCACTGTGTTAGCCAAGATGGTCTCAATCTCCTGACCTCGTGATCTGCCTGCCTTGGCCTCCCAAAGTGCTGAGATTACAGGCATGAGCCACCGTGCCCGGCCATATTTATTATTTTTAAGTGGAAGAAAATCATCATCAATGTCTTCATCTCTGCTGTCTTCACATTGAGTAGGCTGAGGAAGAGGAGGTGAGAGAGGAGGGGGTTGGTCTTGCTATCTCAGAGGTGGCAGAGGTGGAAGAAAATCCATGTATAGGTGCTCCTGTGCAGTTCAAGCCTGTGTTGTTGAACAGTTGGCTGTATCTGAAAGCTGATCTATTCTGAAGTTGCTGCAAAATTCTCCAGAGAGTAGTACATCAGTTTTTAGCAGTGAAAAGATAATATTGGCTGGGTCAGGAAAGTAAATACAGAATAAATGTTTTCATATGATTTATGCAAACTAGGGCAAATGCTAAGAAAACTTGATAAACATCCCTTTAGGAAAGACTTGCCAACATTTTCCAAAATACTGGGTTAATTAGTCAAGGACACTCTAAGTCAGAATGGGCAATGTGGAAAAATGTTCTCTTGATAGACCACCTTACTTTTAACCATAAGCGTACACATCACAGGTGAGCACAAATAATTTAGAAATAATCCATATCCATTAACTGTCTTCTCAAAACTGTGTCTGCAAATACTAGAACTGAAAAAATGCATGAGAGATTTACATTTTCTCTTTCAATTTTTTTTTATTATACTTTCAGTTTTAGGGTACATGTGCATAACGTGCAGGTTTGTTACATATGTATACATGTGCCGTGTTGGTGTGCTGCACCCATTAACTCGTCATTTAACATTATGTATATCTCCTAATACTATCCCTCCCACCTCCCCCCACCCCACAACAGGATCCGGTGAGTGATGTTCCCCTTCCTGTGTCCATGTGTTCTCATTGTTCAATTCCCACCTATGAGTGAGAACATGCGGTGTTTGGTTTTTTGTCCTTGCAATAGTTTGCTGAGAATGATGGTTTCCAGCTTCATCCATGTCCCTACAAAGGACATCAACTCATCATTTTTTATGGCTGCATAGTATTCCATGGTGTATATTTGCCACATTTTCTTAATCCATTCTATCATTATTGGACATTTGGCTTCATTCCAAGTATTTGCTATTGTGAATAGTGCCACAATAAACATACTTGTTCATGTGTCTTTATAGCAGCATGTTTTATAATCCTTTGGGTATATACGCAGTAATGGGATGGCTGGGTCAAATGGCATTTCTAGCTCTAGATCCCTGAGGAATCACCAAACTGACTTCCGCAATGGTTGAACTGGTTTACATTCCCACTAACACTGTAAAAGTGTTCCTATTTCTCCAAATCCTCTCCAGCACCTGTTGTTACCTGACTTTTTAATGATCCCATTCTAACTGGTGTGAGATGGTATCTCACTGTGGTTTTGATTTGCATTTCTCTGATGGCCAGTGATGATAAGCATTTTTTCATGTGTCTTTTGGCTGCATAAATATCTTCCTTTGAGAATTGTCTGTTCATAGCCTTTGCCCACTTTTTGATGGGGTTGTTTGTTTTTTTCTTGTAAATTTGTTTGAGTGCATTGTAGATTCTGGATATTAGCCCTTTGTCAGATGAGAAGATTACAAAAATTTTCTCACATTCTGTAGGTTGCCTGTTCACTCTGATGGTAGTTTCTTTTGCTGTGGAGACACTCTTTTATTTAATCAGATCCCATTTGTCAATTTTGGCTTTTGTTGCCATTGCTTTTGGTGTTTTAGGCATGAAGTCCTTGCCTATGTCCTGAATGGTATTACCTAGGTTTTCTTCTAGGGTTTTTATGGTTTTAGGTCTAACGTTTAAGTCTTTAATCCATCTTGAATTAATTTTTGTATAAGGTTTAAGGAAGGGATCCAGTTTCAGCTTTCTACCTATGGCTAGCCAGTTTTCCCAGCACCATTTATTAAATAGGGAATCCTTTCCCCCTTTCTTGTTTTTGTCAGGTTTTCAAAGATCAGATAGTTGTAGATATGCGACATTATTTCCGAGGGCTCTGTTCTGTTCCATTGGTTTATATCTCTGTTTTGCTACCCAGTACCATTCTGTTTTGGTTACTGTAGCCTTGTAGTATAATTTGAAGTCAGGTAGTGTAATGCCTCCAGCTTTGTTCTTTTGGCTTAGGATTAACTTGGAAATGAGGGCTCTTTTCTGGATCCATATGAACTTTAAAGTAGTTTTTCCAATTCTGTGAAGAAAGTCATTGGTAGCTTGATGGGGTTGGCATTGAATCTATAAATTACCTTGGGCACTATGGACATTTTCATGATATTGATTCTTCCTACCCATGAGCATGGAATGTTCTCCCATTTGTTTTTATCCTCTTTTATTTCATTGAGCAGTGGTTTGTAGTTCTCCTTGAAGAGGTCCTTCACATCACTTGTAAGTTGGATTGCTAAGTATTTTATTCTCTTTGAAGCAATTGTGAATGGGAGTTCACTCATGATTTGGCTCTCTGTTTGTCTGTTTTTGGTGTATAAGAATGCTTGTGATTTTTGCTCATTGATTTTGTATCCTGAGACTTTGCTGAAGTTTCCTATCAGCATAAGGAGATTTTGTGCTGAGAAGATGGGGTTTTCTAGATATACAATCATGTCATCTGCAAACAGGGACAATTTACTTCCTCTTTTGCTATTGAATACCCTTGATTTCCTTCTCCTGCCTGATTGCCCTGGCCAGAACTTCCAACACTACATTGAATAGGAGTGGTGAGAGAGGGCATCGCTGTCTTATGCCAGTTTTCAAACGTAATGCTTCCAGTTTTTGCCCATTCAGTATGCTATTGGCTGTGTGTTTGTCATAGATAGCTCTTATTATTTTGAGATACATCCCATCAACACCTAATTTATAGAGAGCTTTTAGCATGAAATGTTGTTGAATTTTGTCAAAGGCCTTTTCTGCATCTATTGAGGTAATCCTATGGTTTTTGTTGGTAGTTGTGTTTAGATGCTGGATTATGTTTATTCATTTGTGTAGATAGAACCAGCCTTGCATCCCAGGGATGAAGCCCACTTGGTCATGGTGGATAAGCTTTTTGATGTGCTGCTGGATTCGGTTTGCCAGTATTTTATTGAGGATTTTTGCATCGATGTTTATCAGGGATATTCGTCCAAAATCCTCTTTTGTGTGTCTCTGCCAAGCTTTGGTATCAGGATGACGCTGGCCTCATAAAATGAGTTAGGGAGGATTCCCTCTTTTTCTATTGAATGGAATAGTTCCAGAAGGAATGGTAGCACCTCTTCCTTGTACCTCTGGTAGCATTCGGCTGTGAATCCATCTGGTCCTGGATGGTTTTTTTGGTTGGTAATCTATTAATTATTGCCTCAATTTCAGAGCCTGTTATTGGTCTATTCAGAGATTCAACGTCTTCCTGGTTTAGACTTGAAAGGGTGTATGTGTCGAATTTATCCATTTCTTCTAGATTTTCTAGTTTATTTGCATAGCAATGTTTATAGTATTCTCTGATGGTAGCTTGTATTTCTGTGGGATCAGTGGTGATATGCCCTTTATCATTTTTATGGCATCTATTTGATTCTTTTCTTCTTTATTAGTCTTGCTAGGGGTCTATCAATTTTGTTGATCATTTCAAATAACCAGCTCCTGGATTCACTGATTTCTTTAAGGGTTTTATGTGTCTCTATTTCCTTCAGTTCTTCTCTGATCTTAGTTATTTCTTGCCTTCTGCTAGCTTTTGAATGTGTTTGTTCTTGCTTCTCTAGTTCTTTTAATTAGGGTGTCAATTTTAGATCTTTCCTGCTTTCTTTTGCGGGCATTTAGTCCTATAAATTTTCCCTCTACACACTGCTTTGAATGCGTCCCAGAGATTCTGGTATGTTGTCTCTTTGTTCTCATTGGTTTCAAATAACATCTTTATTTCTGCCTTCATTTGGTTATGTACCAGTAGTCAATGAGGTGCAGGTTGTTCTGTTTCCATGTAGTTGAGTGGTTTTGAGTGAGTTTCTTAATCCTGAGTTCTAGTTTGATTGCACTGTGGTCTGAGAGACAGTTTGTTATAATTTCTGTTCTTTTACATTTGCTGAGGAGTGCTTTCCTTCCAAGTATGTGGTCAGTATTGGAATAGGTGTGGTGTGGTGCTGAAAAAAATGTATATTCTGTTGATTTTGGGTGGAGAGTTCTGTAGATGTCTATTAGGTCCCCTTGGTGCAGAGCTGAGTTCAGTTCCTGGATATCCTTGTTAACTTTCTGTCTCATTGATCTGTCTAATGTTGACACTGGGTTGTTAAAGTCTCCCATTATCATTGTGTGGGGGTCTAAGTCTCTTCGTGGGTCTCTAAGTACTTGCTTTATGAATCTGGGTGCTCTTGTATTGGGTGCATATATATTTAGGATAATTAGCTCTTCTTGTTGAATTGATCCCTTTACCGTTATGTAATGGACTTTTTTGTCTCTTTTGATCTTTTTTGCTTTAAAGTCTGTTTTATCAGAGACTAGGATTGCAAACCCTGCCTTTTTTTGTTTTCCATTTGCTTGGTAGATCTTCCTCCATCTCTTTGTTTTGAGCCTATGTGTGTCTCTGCGCATGAGATGGGTTTCCTGAATACCGCACACTGATGGGTCTTGACTCTATTCAATTTGACAGTTTGTGTCTTTTAATTGGAACATTTAGTCCATTTACATTTAAGGTTAATATTGTTATTTGTGAATTTGATCCTGTCATTATGACGTTAGCTGGTTATTTTGCTCATTAATTGATGCAGTTTCTTCCTAGCCTCAATGATCTTTACAATTTGGCATGTTTTTGCAGTGGCTCATAACAGTTGTTCCTTTCCATGTTTAGTGCTTCCTTCAGGAGCTCTTTTAGGGCAGGCCTGGTGGTGACAAAATCTCTCAGCATTTGCTTGTCTATAAGGGATTTTATTTCTCCTTCACTCATGAAGCTTAGTTTGGCTGGATGTGAAATTCTGGGTTGAAAATTCTTTTCCACTCTCCTCTGGCTTGTAGAGTTTCTGCTGAGAGATCAGCTGTTAGTCTGATGGGATTCCCTTTGTGGGTAACCTGACCTTTCTCTCTGGCTGCCCTTAACATTTTTTCCTTCATTTCAACTTTGGTGAATCTGACAATTATGTGTCTTGGAGTTGCTCTTCTCAAGGAGTATATTTGTGATGTTCTCTGTATTTCCTGAATTTGAATATTGACCTGCCTTGCTAGATTGGGGAAGTTCTCCTGGATAATATGCTTCAGAGTGTTTTCCAACTTGGTTCCCATTTACGATTTCTTGATATAAGCTGCAAATATTTGCAGCGTTCTGAAACAAATAATTGCAGAGTTCTGAAAACTTAGTCTTTAAGGTTTTCAGGGGACGTATTGAAGGTAAGCTCCTTGGAGCCCAAGAAGAGTCAGCTGCCTAATATCTGGAAGCTTGGCCTTATCTCAAAAGGCATGTCAGACAGGCTAATTACTCCCCTGTAAGAAAGTGAAATTGTTCAATTCCCAAGAGGCTGCTATGCTATTTGTATCAGTGAGCTATTTGAGAGTGCCATTAGTATTGGGAAGGCACTTTTGATTTTTATCAGCCCCATACCTTCCTCTCATATCAGCTTCATTAATCCAGTCCTTATCTCTGATCAGTGGACAGATAATAACAAAGTCCCAGAGAACAGCCAGCAATGAAAACAATTTATATTCTTCAAAGAAAGTAAAAGTATCTGATTCTATCTGTACCCTCAGATAGAAGCTTAAATATAAAATTTGTGAAATAGTATCAATCTCCCTTAAATGGCACTGTATTTATCAATTTAGATTGTTTTTAAAAATGGCCTCTTCAATTAAGGATTTTTTAGGCAGATAATGACCTTCCTATTGCTATTTAGTGGAATTGTAGACTATCACTCAACTATATATACTAAACATAAGACCTTAAAAGCCCCAAACATTTGAATGGGTTTTTCCCTAAAATATTATAGATTAAACAACAAAAACCAAATAACAACTAATCATCTTTGCCATAGATATTCCTGTGGCAGGTATTCCTGCTATATTCAAAGTCACTTTGCTGCCCTTGTAATTCATGGATTTCTCAAAAAGAATAAAATGATATAATATATAATATATATTTTCAATTATATCTGTTAAATAAATATTAAATGTTATATGTTACATATGTGTATATATATATTTACACTTAAATATGTTTACCCTAAGGCACTTTTACGGTAGGAAGTTTCAAATAGGAGAGGCCCTATTTGAAATTAATCATAGATATTTACTTTTATTTTGTCTTCCAAAGCACTACAGAGTATTTGATTCTTTCTGAAGTCATCAATATTATTTTTGTCTAAAGACTTCAGAAAGCCAGATTGTCTCTCAAAAACAATTTATTTCTCGTTTGCTTGCCTGGATATTTTCTAATTCCATCCTTAACCTTTTATATCAGTTAAAGTTGATTTTTTTACTTGCTTTTTTGTCTTTCAGATACTAAATTGTACTCACAAAAGAACAGCAGATAATATATGCAAAGCACAAAGAAAAAACATGTTTAATAGTTTTATGATTACTTTCAGCAATACAAATGGCTGTGGAAAGTATTTTAAGGCTGGGCATAGTGGCTCAGTCTTGTAATCCCAGGACTTTGGGAGGCTGAGGCTGGTGGATAATTTGAGGTCGGGAGTTGGAGACCAGCCTGGCCAACATGGCGAAACCCTGTCACTACAAAAATACAAAAAATTACCCTGGTGTGTTGGCACACATCTGTAATCTTAAGTAGTCAGAACGCTGATGTAGAAGAATCCAGGAGGCAGAGGTTGCAGTCAGGTGGAATCGTGCCATTCCACTCCACTCCAGAGCGAGACTCTGCCTTAAGAAAAAAAAAAAAAAAAAAAAAAAGAATAAGATTTAGGCTCCAAAGAGCATTCTTGAAATTTTGAATTAGTAGTTCAGCTTTTTCTTTTAATTGAATTAAAATGGATTAAGGTAACTAGATAATACTAAATTTCCAGTCTACTTTGTGTTGTGTAATTGTTCTGAGACCTTTGTTTCTTGAAGTGTGAAAATAAACTAGTGACAATTGGACTGTGCATAGCCAAATAGCCAAATAAATGTGAAAATATAAATATATATGATGTGGTTAAGCTCCAGGAGATCAGATTGGTATTGCCACTGGTGATTCTCTGAGATGAAAAAGCACAATGAAATTCATGTCATACACAAATTTATACAATAAATATTTATGACATGGATGAGTAAGTGAATAAATAAAGACATGACTATTAAGACAAGAATCTTTTCTGGGCCAAAGAGTAATAATGTTCATTGTAAATTAAATGAAGAGAAAAAACTACACACACAAAGAATATATAAATTAAACACACTTTACGTCAGTTTTTCAATACAATATTGATGAGGTCCTACATGTGCTTCTTGAACTATTTGAAAAAAACTAAACAATCAAGATGCAGTATATCATTGCATCTTATATTGTCCAAAATATCAATGACCTGATACCACTAGGCTAACTTAAATAGAGATTCTATTCATACTCTAATGTGGCTAGATTTTCCTTCAATTACTACTTGAAATGTAATTTATTGCTTCATTTTATTTCCTAGTAAATCTTAATCTAGGATGTAAGTTTCGATTTTAACTTGGCATGGCCAATATATTGCTAATTACAGAGATATGTGGATAGGATTTTGTCTTTAAAAATCTATAAGGTATATTAATATTCTGTGAATGATATTTTAAAACACATTACTAAACATAAATGGATTATTAAGTTATATATTGATATAATGCGGTTGGGAAATTTTATTAGATCAATATATGTTCAAAATACGTATGAGTAAAGCTACAATCAAACTAAGCAATATGAAGAATTGCATATTGGAAGTATCATTTGGCTTCTCCCCAGAAATAACACAATGTAATTACTTTGTTAAGAAATGTTTTAGATAATAGTATATTTTCTTTTTTCTTTTCTTATTTTTCTTTTCTTTTTTTTCTTTTTTTTTTTCTTTTTTGAGAAAGAGCCGCACTCTGTTTCCAGGCTGGAGTGCAGCGGCATCATCTCGGCTCACTACAACCTCTGCCTCCCAAGTTCAAGCAAGCAATTCTCCTGCCTCAGGCTCCTGAGTAGCTGGGACTATAGGTGCATGCTTCCACATCCAGCTGAATTTTTTTTTTTTTTTTGTATTTTAGTAGAGATGGGGTTTCACCATGTTGCCCAGGGTGGTCTTGATCTCCTGAGCTCAGGCAATCCTCCCACCTCAGCCTCCAAAAGTGCTAGGATTACAGGCGTGAGCCACTGCACCTGGCCAATAGCTTATTTTCAAAGGAGATATTTTCTACTAATTTAAAAAGTGGAATGTCAAGAGGTACTAGACAAAGCGAGCTCTCTGTAAGAAAAAAAATATGTAGTTTAGGAGAGATAATTACTTGAATGATAATCATCATAAAAATAACCACAAATCGTCCAGTACTAGACACCTGGTGATTTCTCAACTATTTGATAGTGAAAACAAACCCATAAGATCAGTAAATTCAGTGTTATTAGAATTATTCTTCTCTTAGTACTCAGGAACTGGAAACACTGAATCAAAGATGACTGTGTAAGTTGAAAGCAAAAAAGAAAGGAAGGAAGGAGAGAAGGAACAAGGGAAGGAAGGAAGGAGGGAGGCAGGGAGGGAGGAAGGGGGGAAAGAAGGAAGGAGGGAAGGGAGGGAGAAACAGGAGAGAGGGAGGGGGAAAGGAAAAAAGGAAGCGATGGGGTAGGAAGGAGGCAAGGGGTGAAAAATAGAGAAACGAAGGAGGAAGGACCAGGGCAGGGAAGGAAGGATGAGGAAGAAAACATGAGCAATAGATGTCAAGAAACAAATTTCTTTTGCATCTTGTTACACCCTGTGATATGTTTTGGATGTGTCTCCACCCAAACCTCATCTTGATTTGTATTTCCCATAATCCTCACATGTTGTGGGAGGATCCCAGTGGAAGGTAATTTAACCATGGGTGTCATTAACCAAATGCTGCTGTTCTCTTGATAGTGAGTTCTCATGAGATCTGCTGGTTTTATAAGAGGCTTTTCTCCCTTTTGCTCAGGATTCTCCTTCTTGCCGCCATGTGAGGGATATGTTGCTTTTCCTTCTACCATAATTGTAAGTTTCCTGAGTCCTCTCCAGCCATGGGGAGCTGTGAGTCAATTAAACTTCTTTCCTAAATGAATTACCCAGTCTCGGATATGTCTGTATTAGCAGCTTAAAAATGGACTAACATACCCTGTCTATCACCATTCTTGACTAATGCAATGCACAAGTATTGGATAACTTGAAATGACTTCAAGGTGTTCAGTATATGAGAAAAATCTGGATTTTCTCACAAGGACTTTCCTTTGCTAGCTGTGTGACACAGTAATTTCCGGGCACCTTTGTCTCTATTTGTTCGTCAGTAAGTGGAGGGGAATGATTCCTTCCTGTCCTAATTGATGTGTAGCATAAGTGGCATATTTGCATGGTGCCCAGAACAGGTGCTGCCTTTTAATTAGTCCCTTATTTTAGTCCCTTGTATTTTTGGTACTTTTTCTTACATTTTAGAAATTGTCTTTGGTTGAACTTGAATATTATCCACTTCACAGACTCCTTTTCCCTTCTCAAAGGGCATATTTCTTCTGCCACAGTGGGATATTTATCTCTAAATAAAAGTGCCCTTGTTTTAAACCCCATTGTTGGCAATCAGGTCAGATAATGCAAAAAGGGAGTAACATGTCAAAAAACAAAAAAACAAACAAACAAACTCAATATTATTGTGGTTTTGTTAGTTTATTTCTTTAAATGAATTTATTCCATTTCATGTAATAATATTTATCAGTTATAATGTCTGTTACCCACAATTGGTAGCCACAATTGGTACCACAATTTTTTTGCATGTAATATTAGAGGAAAGAATAGCTCCATCTCTGCCACATAAATATTTCAAATATTTCAAAATAAACAATTAAGTCATTGTTTGTTTGTTTGAAGTGGAGTCTTGCTCTGTCAGCAGGCTGGAATACAATGGCACGATCTCTGCTTACTGCAACCTCCGACTCCCTGGTTCAAGCGGTTCTCCTTCCTCAGCTCCCACGTAGCTGGGATTTCAGGCAAACACCACCATGCCCAGCTAAGTTTTGTATTTTTAATAGAAATAGGGTTTCGCCATGTTGTCCAGGATGGTGTCAATCTCCTGACCTTGTGATACGCCCACATCAGCGTCCCAAAGTGCTGGGATTACAGGCATGAGAAATCATGTATTTTAATTATGTATTCCTGCAAGGAAATATTCAGATTTGCCTAAAAACTAATAGTCATCTTTTTCTTTTATTTTCCTATTCCAGCCCAAAATGTTGAAATTATCTATGAATAAACTTAGACCTAAGCAGTCTCCAAAAGAATTTATATTGTTTACAATTCAATTTAGCTAACGTTTGAGTAACTATGTTCAAAGTGCTGTGTTATGAGATATGTGGAGAAGAAGCCTACATAGTTCCTGTCCTTCATAGATTTATTTATAGTGAAGGCAGCATACAAGTGATTAATTAAAATTCATTGCAAAAATAGTACTTCTATGCCAGAGATGGTAAAGGCAAAGTAGTGATTCATTAAACCTTAGAGGACGTGGTTACACATTTTTAGGGATGAGGCATTTTGTTTCAAAGTTAAAGGCTAATGAAAATTTTAACAGGCTCAAAACATGGGAAAGAGATTCTAATCTAAAACAATAGCATGAGGCAAGACATAAAACACCAAAATTAAAAACTCATATACCCAACATGCAATTATGTTTTTTATTTGAGGAGGTGCAGAAGCAAAATTGTCAGTATTTGATGGACAGAACAGAGGAAGAACTCTGGCTAGAAAGTTGAGTCTGTTTCTTAAAATACCTTCATTGGCATAAGAAAGTAGCCTTGATTTGCAATAGAGAATACTTACCACTATAATTAAAATGACTAGTCGCTAACATAATTTGTTTTGGAAAAGAGAAAAGAGGTATAAAGAGAAAGTAAAGCCAAAGAAGAGATGATAAATATAGAAATAAATTACATATTTTATAAAGAAAAAGCATAGATTTTGTTTTTAAAAACTATACCTTGATAATCATAATTAAAAATAGTTTAAAAATTCAAAGGAAGAACAGTAAATTGGAATGATGTAGTAAAAAAAGGGAAAATGCATTATAAAGGAATTCACAAAAAATGGAGGACAGAGAAAAACTAGGCACACTGTCAAGCAGAAGGTAAGATAAATATTAACAAATACGTTATGGGATATATCTGTTTGCGTTTGAAAAGATAGAGTGGTAACATATGAAGAATTAAAGGAAAATATGACTTCTCTGTGCAAAAATATACACCAAACCATCAGATTCAAATATTTAAAAGGCAATACAATTAAAAAAAGAGCTAAAATAAAGGAAAGTAAAGCCAGCTACTGAACAACAGCAACAAAATAACTAATCATAAAGAAATGGCAAGAAGACTGACAGATTCTTATCAGCATCAGTAGAACCCATATAAAATAGACTCATATTACAATGTGTTCTAAAAGGAAACTTTCAACCTGTAAGTGTATGCTCACTTAAACTGTCTTTCAATAATGGTAAAATAAATAATTTGTGGACATACATAATTGAAATATTCACAAAAGAAACTCAATTTTTCATAAAACCTACCAAAATATATACCTTATATAAAAACAACAAAACACAGTAATAGGGAAAAGACCCCAAAATTTGTCAAAATATTTTTTTAAGATGTAACTCACCGAAATATTTCACTCAAAAACTTCACCAAAGTTTTTCAGGTAATTTAAAGGACACTAAATGATTCTTGGCAGCAGTGGTGTTAGGGTGATTCTGAGGCTGCCATTTTGTGAGGAAGCCCAAGCCACATGTAAAGCCTGTCTGCACGTGATACTTCCATTGATAGCCTGCTTGAGCCTAGTGTTCAATGTGTTTCAGTCCATATGCATGACATGTAAATGTCTTGATATTATTATTATCATAACATTGATTTACATGATATGTAAATAAAGAAGCCTCCCCCAGATTCTGGCTCCCAGCCATCTGAATTACACACAGCTCTTTGAAACTTACCAGCTAAACATCCAGACTCCATGGAACAGAGACAAGCTATTCATATACCTTGACTGAATTATAAAAGCCTGGCAAGGGTTAGCATAATAAAGCGGTTATTGTTCTGTGCCATGCAGTTCTGGAGTAGTTTGTTATGTGGTGATGGAGATCTCAAACCCTACAAGCCAGAAGAGAGTGGGGGCAAATATTCAACATTCTTAAAGAAAAGAATTTTCAACCCAGAATTTCATATCCAGCCAAACTAAACTTCATAAGTGAAGGAGAAATAAAATACTTTACAGACAAGCAAATGCTGAGAGATATTGTCACCAGCAGGCCTGCCCTAAAAGAGCTCCTGAAGGAAGCACTAAACATGGAAAGGAACATCCGGTACCAGCCGCTGCAAAATCATGCCAAAATGTAAAGACCATCAAGACTAGGAGGAAACTGCATCAACTAACAAGCAAAATAACCAGCTAACATCATCATGACAGGATCAGATTCACACATAACAATATTAACTTTAAATGTAAATGGACTAAATTCTCCAATTAAAAGACACAGACTGGCAAATTGGATAAAGAGTCAAGACCCATCAGTGTGCTGTATTCAGGAAACCCATCTCATGTGCAGAGACACACATAGGCTCAAAATAAAAGGATGGAGGAAGATCTACCAAGCAAATGGAAAACAAAAAAAGGCAGCAGGGGTTGCAATCCTAGTCTCTGATAAAACAGACTTTATACCAACAAAGATCAAAAGAGACAAAGAAGGCCATTACATAATGGTAAAGGGATCAATTCAACAAGAAGAGCTAATTATCCTAAATATATATGCACCCAATACAGGAGCACCCAGATTCATAAAGCAAGTCCTGAGTGACCTACAAAGAGACTTAGAATCCCACACATTAATAATGGGAGACTTTAACACCCCACTGTCAACATTAAACAGATCAACGAGACAGAAAGTCAACAAGGATACCCAGGAATTGAACTCAGCTCTGCACCAAGCAGACCTAATAGACATCTACAGAACTCTCCACCCCAAATCAACAGAATATACATTTTTTTCAGCACCACACCACACCTATTCCAAAATTGACCACATACTTGGAAGTAAAGCTCTCCTCAGCAAATGTAAAAGAACAGAAATTATAACAAACTATCTCTCAGACCACAGTGCAATCAAACTAGAACTCAGGATTAAGAATCTCACTCAAAACCGCTCAACTACATGGAAACTGAACAACCTGCTCCTGAATGACTACTGGGTACATAACGAAATGAAGGCAGAAATACGGATGTTCTTTGAAACCAACGAGAACAAAGACACAACATACCAGAATCTCTGGGATGCATTCAAAGCAGTGTGTAGAGGGAAATTTATAGCACTAAATGCCCACAAGAGAAACCAGGAAAGATCCAAAATTGATACCCTAACATCACAATTAAAAGAACTAGAAAAGCAAGAGCAAACACATTCAAAAGCTAGCAGAAGGCAAGAAATAACCAAGATCAGAGAAGAACTGAAGGAAATAGAGACACAAAAAACCCTTAAAAAAATTAATGAATCGAGGAGCTGCTCTTTTGAAAGGATCAACAAAATTGATAGACCGCTAGCAAGACTAATGAAGAAAAAAAGAGAGAAGAATCAAATAGACACAATAAAAAATGATAAAGGGGATATCACCACTGATCCCACAGAAATACAAACTACCATCAGAGAATACTACAAACACCTCTATGCAAATAAACTAGAAAATCTAGAAGAAATGGATAAATTCCTCAATACATACACTCTCCCAAGACTAAACCAGGAAGAAGTTGAATCTCTGAATAGACCAATAGCAGGAGCTGAAATTGTGGCAATAACCAATAGCTTACCAACCAAAAAGAGTCCAGGACCAGATCGATTCACAGCCGAAATGTATCAGAGGTACAAGGAGGAACTGGTATCATTCCTTCTGAAACTATTCCAATCAATAGAAAAAGAGGGAATCCTCCCTAACTCATTTTATGAGGCCAGCATCATTCTGATACCAAAGCCGGGCAGAGACACAACCAAAAAAGAGAATTTTAGACCAATATCCTTGATGAACATTGATGCAAAAATCCTCAATAAAATACTAGCAAAATGAATCCAGCAGCCCATCAAAAAGCTTATCCACCATGATCAAGTGGGCTTCATCCCTGGGATGCAAGGCTCGTTCAATATACACAAATCAGTTGTTTAATAGTCAATATCTGCCATTACAGAGAAGTATGCATATTCATGCCATGATAATGCAGGTGATGTCAGTGGAAAACGGAATATTTTATACCGGACAGTAAAAGGCTTAAATCCCACTAGATTTAACTTTTTTTAAGTTTACATGTAAGACTTATATAAGAACAGATCTCCTTCTGTAACCAAACCATATATGCTGTTGCTGCCTTACTCATGGGTTGTGTGTTCTCTGTCTTTAAGCCACTGCATCTCATCATGCTTTTTGCCATAAAGTCATCTTCCGTGAAGCTAATAGATGGCATACATTTTGTTTGTTTGCTTGTTTGTTTGAGATGGAGTCTCACTCTGTCAGCCAGGCTGGAGTGCAGTGGCACTATCTCGGCTCACTGCAAGCTCTGCCTCCCAGGTACATGCCATTCTCCTGCCTCAGCCTCCCAAGTAGCTGGGACAACAGGTGCATGCCACCACACCTGAATATTTTTTTCTTTTTTCTTAGTAGAGATGGGGTTTCACCATGTTAGCCATTATGGTCTCGATCTCCTGACCCCGTGATCCACCCACCTCAGCCTCCCAACACATAGATTTTTCACCTAAAACATAACCTGCTAAAATAATTTATGCATCAGAGTTCTCCAGAGAATCAGAACCAATAGGTTAAATAAAAATATTTTTAATCAAGCATTGACTCGTGAAATTACAGAGGGCAAGAAATCCTATGATCTGCTGCTGTCTGCAAGCTGGAGACTCAGGAATGCCAGAGGCATAGTTTGAAGCCTCAGAGTCAGAGATAATAGTGTAGATTCCAGTCAGAGTCTCATGATCTTTGAACCGGGAGCTTGAAGGCCAGGAGAAGATCTATTTCCTGGATCAAGCTCCCAGGCAGAGGGAGAGCAAACCTAATCTTCCTCTGTGGTTGTTGTTTTATTCAGGCTTCCAGTGGATTGTATGATGCACCCTCACCTTGGATCAGGCTATCTGCCTTACCTGAATCCAAATGCTCTTCTTGAAACCATTTCTTGAATGCTTGAAAGTCTTCTTGAAACATCCTCCAAGGCACATTGAGACATGTTTAATCAAATATAAGGCCATCCCACAAACCGATCAATTTAATATGCAAAATTAACCATCACAGATGATTCAATTACCAAGCAGTGCTTTAAGAGGTTCCTATTAGTCCTAAATACTGGTTCTGTACAAAAATAAAATAAAATAAAATAAAATAAATAGCAAAAAGGCACTGTTAACACTGGCATGAATAAACGAAGAGAAAAAGGTGAAAGAGAATAGATTATATCAAAGACATTTTTGAAACTGCCATGAAGCATTTTTTTTTTTTAAATCAAGCATTGCTTAAAACATTCAAGACATGAGAAATGCATACTGGTGGAAGATAGTTGTTTCTTTCTTTTTTTTTTTTTCTTTTTCTTGCAATGGAGTCTGTGGCAGAGCAGGAGGGCTGTCATCTTGTACAAAAACCAACACTTTAAGTTCCAGCTTCCTTTTTAGACTCATGCATTTCAAGGAAATCATTTCTCTTCTAACTACAAGCAGGCAGAAAGAGCAGACAGTAAAACATAGATACGACAGCTCAGGCATAGAGGGAGGTGGGGTAAAAGTCTCTTAAGTAACTGCCAAACTTTGCCCTCATACAATGGGCCCCAGTAAAACAGTAGGCCTTAATAAGCACATTCCCTTACCTTGAGCTGCACTAAGATAGGGAAGCTAAAAGCACACTCGTGGGGTATGCTTGCAGCTGCAGGAAGATCTGTGGGAAGAGACACACAACTCTCCCTCCCAGATAAGAACAACAAAGAGACACAGAAGCAGTCCAAGCCTCTGATAAATGCTCCCATCTGGAATTCTTAAAAGCTCTAAGTCTCTAAGAGAGTGTGCCTCTGACCTAACTTGGCGAGAAGGCTCCTCTCAAGTTTGTTTTCTCTAAAATAAACCTGTCTTCACTGGTGAGCCACCTTTCATGTTTCTTTCCTCTTTCTTTAATTCTTTTATTTTTTTATTATACTCTAAGTTTTAGGGTACATGTGCACAATATGCAGTTTAGTTACATATGTATAGATGTGCCATGTTGGTGTGCTGTACCAATTAACTTGTCATTTAACATTAGGTATATCTCCTAATGCTATCCCTCCCTGCTCCCCCCACCCTATAAGAGGCCCCGGTGTGTGATGTTCCCCTTCCTGTGTCCATGTGTTCCACCCAGGCTGGAGTGCAGTGGCATGATTTTGGCTCACCACAACCTTTTCCTCCTGGGTTCAAGGGATTCTCCTGCTTCAGCCTCTGGAGGAGCTGGGAGTACAGGTGCACAACAACCCATCTGGCTAATTTTTGTATTCTTAGTAAAGACAAGGTGTCACTATATTGCTCAGGCTGGTCTTGAATGCCTAGCCTCAAATGATCAGCCTGCCTTGGTCTCTGAAAGTGTTGGGTTTACAGGTGTGAGACACCACACTTGGCCTGCTAGTTATTTCTTAATACTCCCTTTGCAGAATGCGTCTTTCATGGGTTTATCCGTATTCTGTTTACTATTACATTTCATTTTATTTCTTTTTTTCGTTTGTTTTGCCTTTAAAAACTTAGAATCTCCAAGATGGTAATGTGACCCCTGTTTACAAATTCACATGTGAAGTTTACAACTTCACATTAAATTTGTGTTCTGACTTGGGATAACGTCTTAATTACCAAATATCTGTGACTCTAAGCAGCTCATTTTTCTTCACATGTTAATCTGATAATGCATTTTCTAAAAAGTTAATTGTGTTTTTTTACGTTTGTGCAATGATTTGTCACAAACTTAACAGCTACAGCACCATGTAATGATTTATCAAAAACTTAACAGCTTGCAACAGCACACATTGATCATCTCACAATTTCTGTTGTTCAGTCATCTTACCAAACTCACTTGTATCCTCTGCTCTGAGTCAAAAAAAGCAGAAATCAAGGAGTCAATCAAGGCTATGGTCTCCTTGAGGTTAGGGAGTCCTCTTTCAAATTTATTTATTGAAAGAATATATTATATTTTCTTGCAGCTATGTAACTCACACTGTCCTGATTGTTTAAAATCAGCAATTGACAGCCATTCTTCAGGAGGGATTCTTCTTTTAAGAGATGTTACCTGATTGAATCAGATTTCATTTATCTACCAAATGGATATTAGAAGAATAACAGCCATTAAATGAACTAAACCTAAACTGATTTGCAAATTAGCTCACCCCCTTTGAGATATTCTATTAGTGAGGAGTTGGTCACAGGTTCTGCTTGCACTAGGTGGAGAGAATTATACAAAAAAAGTAACCCTTTTGGGATTCTGTCAGGGTGTGCCCATCAATATGCATTGTCTCCTTCATAATCTTTTAAAAAAAACATTCCGAGAAAAAAAAATCTTTCAATCTTCAGTAGGCAGAGAATGGCACTTTCTATTACAGACTCTTGGATTCAGCCCATTCTTTATCACTTGTGGAAGACAACTTTCCATGGAGATTTTCTCCCTCTGTTTCGAATTTATTGTTTAAACAGACAATAAATTTTTTATGGTTTGATTACCAATTTTGTATCTTATCATTCCTTTATAAAAAATAAGATTCCCAGTAATAATTTAATAGCTTTGATTTTGGAAGTACTTTTTACTTGTGTGTGCTAGTGGGGGTGTTAGATTGTATCACAGAGGAAGACTTTTGAACTTACTAAGGCTTTAATCTTTCTAAATCTCATTTTTCTCAGTCATAACAGTGGAATAATGCCCACAAGTACAGTGTGAGTGCATATAAGCTAGTCTTATGCAAACATTTTTCTAACAATTAAATAATTTTATAACAATCATAAAAAATGTGTAACACATCATGAAAACATTTTTGTAAAGTTAAGTATACCATAATATTGATGTTACTACTAAGGATAACAGAAATAGTGAGATCATCAAATCAAAGTAACAAAATTCTAGAACTTACCCAGTTTTATTAGTAATTTAAAGTACACAGATAATTATGAAGTACAGCTAAAATTGGAGATGGTATGGGACATTCATCACTGGTCCCAAAGTAATTTTTTATCACATCAGCATATGTACATATGCTGGATATATGTACATCCCAGTACATATCCACTGACTGGATATATTTCTGTCTTTAGTGCGTAAAGTTACATTATTAATATGGAAGGGAGCAACTTTGGGTGTAAAATTTTTCCAATGTCTACTCATCTAATTACATAAAAGTTTTCACGGTGCCATTTTCTATAATTTCATAAAGTCCAGGTCTGCTTATCAGAAGTGATTCTAGCCAGGCTTCTTACATCCAACCAAGAGCATTCCACATTTAAGGACTCTTCCTCTGGCAAAAAAATAGTAAGTGTCCAGGAGGTTTCTCCCTGACATGTTTTCAAGGGGATTTGACCAGTTTACTTCTCTTCTTCCTTTACCAGGGGCTTCTATCTTCCCCATAAAAGGGAAGTATGAATTGCAGAGCTGTTATTTCACACCTTTCTTCCCTCTGTTGATAATGAGCAGTCAGACACAGTGGTTTTCACTTGGTGCTTCCCAAAGCCTTGGATGATAGTACATAGAAGTTTCTTCAGTAGCAAATGTTGAGAAAATCCACCTGTGTAGAGACAGTGTTGGCTTCCCTAACCCTTTCCTCAACTAAGTCATTTTTTTCTATATTCTGTACATATTAGACTCCTGCCCATGATTCTACCAGAACCAAGGATTTTGTAGCTCAAAAAGTTATGTTTGTACCAATGTTAAAAGAACATAATAATTGATATGGTTTGGCTGTGTCCCAACTTAAATCTTAATTTGAATTGTAGCTTCCATAATCGCCATGTGTCATGGGCGGGACCTGGTGGAAGGTAATTGAATCATGGTGGTGGGTTTTTCCCATGCTGCTTTCATGATAGTGAATAAATCTCATGAGATCTGATGGTTTTATAAAGGCAGTTCCCCTGCACACACTCTCTTTCCTGCCCCCATGTAACATGTGTCTTTGCTTCTCCTTCACCTTCCACCATACCATGATTGTGAGCCGTCCCCCGCCATGTGGAAGAGTGAAAAGAAAAACTTCTTTTTCTTTATAAATTACCCGGTCTCAGGTATGTCCTTATCCCAGCGTGAGAATGGACTAGAGAATAATTTTTTTTGTCCTGTAACAAAGAAAATGTAGGCATAAAAGGCAGTCATGGATTAAGGATAATTTTTGAGGATTATAGAAAGGAAAAACATTGTTCTCAACTGGGATGCTTTCGTTTTTCACATTTCTCTGCTCTTCTATTGAATTCTATAAATATTAAATTTATTTCAATGCTCAGCTTAGCATGTTTTCCCACTGAGTCATAATAGCCACTGATATAGTGCTTTCTCTCTCCTCTGAACAAAAAGACATACTGTTTTTTCTACTATTTTGGTAGTTATTTTCCTACTATATCATGAGAACTTTTTTCTCATACTGATATTTTCATTCACCTTTTCCTGTTTCCTCTCAGGAAAGTAGCATATAAAGCATACTTTTCTGTCAAAAGTAGTAATTCCCATGAGGGCAGAGATTACATTTTAGCATGCATCATTTATTTCCAAACTAGTTCATTAAGGACATATTAGACTCATAAAGGGTGACTTTAAGTTTCACATGTTGCTATGCTATTTTGAATGAATGTGCCCCTACTTGGCTACATAGCTTTCTTATTGGCATATACTATTTGTACATATTTATGGGGCACAAGTGGTATTTTGTTCCATGCATAGAATGTGTAATGATCAAATCAGGGTATATGGGGTATCCATAACCTTAAACATTTATTATTTCTTTGTGTTGGGAATATTTCAAATCTCTTCTAGTTATTTGAAATACGGACTAGAATTGTTGCTAACTATAGTCACCCTGCTGTGCTGAAGAACATTAGCACATATTCCTTCTATCTAACTCTGTATTTGTGCCTATTCAACAGCCTCTCTTCATCCCTTACCATTCCCAGCCTCTGGTAATCTTCATTCTACTCTCTACTTCCATGAGGTCAACTTTCCTCAGCTCCCACATATGAATGAGAATATGCAATATTTGTCTTTCTGTGCCTGGCTTATTTTCTTTAACATAATGGATGTTCCATCCATCATTCTGCAAATGACAATATTTCTTTCTTTTAAAAAGCTGAGTAGCATTCTGTTGAGAATATATACCACATTTTCCTTATCCATTTATCCGTTGGTGGACTCTTATGCTGATTCGATAACTTTATTATTGTGAATAGTGCTGCCATAAACATGCGAGTGCAGGTATCCCTTGATATACTGACTTCTTTTTCTTTGAATAAATACCCAGTAGTGGATTTGCTGGATTATATGGTAGTTCTATTTTCAGTTTTTTGAGAAAACTCCATGATGCTTTCCTTAATGGCTGTAGTATCTGCTAGTACATTGATAAAGAGCATATAATTTGTGGCAAGAATTTGCTTATTTTAGCATCAATTTCTATCATAAATTGTTTAGGCCAAAAGAGAAAGATGTAAAAAATACATATATCTTGTTTCCATTCTCCCACAAATGGTGAAAACATATTTATTTCAGGAGAATGAAACAAATAGAAACAAAACCACTACATATTTATTCATAGACAATACACAGTATATGATTTTGTCCATATTTATGGAAGACTTCAAGAATGGACAGTGAGATACCACTTAGCCAGTAAGTATCCTTCCATTACAGCTGTCCAGCCTATGGTCTGGCCACTCCCCACCAGGATTTGAAGACATTATGTCTTGCTTGATTGCCATTAATGCTGACTAAAGCTACCAAATCCACTTGGTTAAACCCCACAGACCCTCCGAAGACTTCTCAATAATGTTTAAGGGATTATTGTTGTCTACTGAAAGAGTTTTCTGAAATGCTTTCCAGCTTATTTTCCAAAGAATATAAAACACCCTACAGGTTCATCAGGAAAATCACCAAGATATAAGGAACTCTAGAAGTCTTTGACCAAAGCTATGTTTAACTTGGTTGAACACATATTCATCTTGCCAAATCTTTTTCCAGACACCCAGCTTCCAAAATACCTCACTGTTCTAAGACAGTGAAACAAGATGGTTCTAAGTTGTTCAGACCAGTAGTTTTAGGTGGAAGCGCATCTTAAACCACAGTAACAGGAATCTTCCCACAGAACCCCTGTGAGACCACTTGTTCCTTCCATTAATATAAAAGACAACTTGTCTTCCAACTATGTATCCAAAATATCATCCAGTGGCTTCACAAATACATTTATTCACCTGTTCAATACCAGGTGTTCTGTCTTATCCTTTATGCTTTTTCTTTTCCTTTTTAAATTTTTTAAAATCACAATGTTCACAGCTCGTATTAGTTCAGTGCTCACACATCATTTATTATTCAGGACAATGTCATACATTTTTTATTAGTGTTTTCCATTCCTTTTGTTTTTTCACACTCTCAATCTGAGCTCTATTTTTTAAAACATTAGTCATTTTCTGATATTTCATTTGAAGCTACAATTTCATTTTCCAATTCCTATTTGCTAGGATTTCATTTTCTGCTGGTTGAGCTTCCCTTAAACCATAGAATAAAGTTTAATTTTTAAAACCTGACCTGTTTTTATGATTTCTTTCGCCTCACTTGCTTAGTTGCATGCTATCTCAGAATAACACATCTTGGGCTGGGTTTTGCAAAGAAAAGCAACTGGCTGGATAATTAGGAAGTAGAGTCCTTTCTATCAAAAAGCAAAATTTAAAGGAAGTGATTCACTTGTGGAAAGAACTGCAATGTACATATTCATTTCAGGAGAATGAAACAAATAGAAACAAAACCACTACATATTTATTCATAGACAGTCCACAGTATATTACTTTGTCCATAGTTATGAAAAACTTTGGAATGGTCAGTGAGATGCAACTTAGCCAGCAAGCATTTGAAACACAGTAAAACATTTGAAAATGTGTCTAACGTATATCCCAGGAGCATTTTACCAATGCATATAAATGAATTTAGATACCAGACTCCGCTTACATTCCTTTTTTTATGATTACCCTCCTCAGTTCTGGTTAACATTGAACTAACTTACCTGAAAGGTAAAGATCTTACCTGGAATAGTTGTTGAAGATGCTGCAGTGTTAACCCTGGTTTTCAGCAACAGGTGACACTCTCTTTCATCAACTTCATTCCCTGATGGCATGAATTCTGCTGCCTTTTTCTTCTTGACAGGCTGTGTTAAAATAATTTTAAGATTTATTTCATTTTAGTATTATTTATTTACTTATTTCAATAGCCTTTGGGGTACACATGGTTTTTGGTTAGATGGATGAAGTATATAGTGGTGAAGTCTGAGATTTTAGTGTACCTGTCACCTACATAGTGTACATTGTACCTGGTATGTACTTTTTTATCCTTCACTCCCCTCTCTTTTTTAATTATGGTCTTTATTTTGTCAATTGAGCCTGGAAACTGATTTCCTGTCACACACACCTTCATTTGAACTTCTAAACTCTCTCATCTCCCAGGCACTGAAGTAATTCGTAATGTTGATGGAAAGGGATGATGATGTTTAATTATTATCCACAGGAATAACTTAACTGAACCCACAATCTCTAATAGACTTTTTTTTTGTTATTTTTTCAGGGGTGGAGTGATATTTTTCTTTCTATCTATTTATTTTCTTCCAACTTTTGTTTTAGATTTAGGGTTACGTGTGCAGTTTTGTTATATGGCTAAACTGGGTGTCAGAGGAATTTGGTGTACAAATTATTTCTCCAGGCAGGTAATTAGCATAGTATTCAATGAGTGGTTTTTCAATCTTCTCCCTTGTCCCACCTCCCACTCTCAAGTAGGATCCAGAACCTATTGTTTTCTTTTTTTTGTTTCCATGTGTGAGCAATGTTTAGCCCTCACTTGTAAGTAAAAATGTGGCATTTCATTTTCTGTTTCTGTGTTAGTTTTCTTAGGATAATGGTCTCCAGTTGCATCTGTGTTGCTGCAAAGAAAATGGTTTCATTCTTTTTTTATGGTTGCATAGTATTCTATGATGCATATGTACCACATTTTCTTTATCCAGGCTTCCATTGATGGGCATCTAAGTTGATTCAATGTCCTTTCTATGGTGAGTTGTGCTGCAATGAATGAACATACTCATATGTCTTTTTCATACAATGATTTATGTTACTTTGGGTATATACCCAGTAATGGGATTGCTGGGTCAAACGATAATTCTTTTTTAAGTCCTTTGAGAAATCTCCAAACTGCTTTCCACAGTGGCTGCTGGTGGGAATGTAAACTACTTCAGCTATTACATTCTTTATAAATTTTTATATTTTGTCTGCAAATAACTCATAAATCTTTAAATAAATTGTTCATTGTTTCCCTTTCCAACTCATCTGTAATTTTCATGAAACAGAAAAAAATAAGTTTCTTCATTATTTCACTGCTTTAAATTAGACTAATTCTGCCTCTGCTTCTGAGAGCAGGATTCAGGCCAAAATCAGCTTGGTTGAGCACCTCAGAACATCTATGTGTCTCTGGGCAAAGACTGTGGCTAACTACATCTGGAATAGACCCAGCTGTACCCTGGAAAGGGCAGTAATATGAGAACAGAAAACAGAGACAACTAATTTATGTCCTTCAAAATATCATAATCAGTAATCAATTAGTTATTCGCAAAGGTCAATAAAATTGATAAGCTACTAGTGAGACAAGCCAAAAAAATTGAAAGCATACACTATTAATCAGAAGAAAGAGGAAGAAAGGAAAGAGGTGCCACCACTACTGATCTCATGGACATTAAATGAAAATAAGAAAAAGAGTATATTATGAACAATTCTATGCTCACATATTTCATGATTTAGATCAGGAGTCTCTATCCCTGGGGCCATGGACTAGTACAGGTCTGTGGCTTGCTAGAAGCTAGGCAGAAGGAGGTGAATGGCAGGCAAATGAGGAGGTGAATGGCAGGCAAATGATCAGAGCTTCCTCTGTATTTATAGCCACTCCCTATCACTGGCATTGCTGCCTGAACTCCATCTTCTTTCAGATCATCAGCAGCATTAGATTCTCATAGGAGAACAAACCCAGTTGTGAACTGTGCATGGGAGGGTTCTAGGTTGCACTCTCCTTGTATGAATCTAATGCCTGATGATCTGTCACTGTCTCCCATCACCCATCACCACACTCATATGTTTATATATATATATATATATATAAAATATGTAAACTCTATATATATGGGGTTTTATATATATAAGTGTATATACATATATAAAACTGGTATGGGAGTGTATATATATGAGTATGTGCATATACTGTATATAATTTCCAAATTCTTATTGGTGAATTGTCATGGGCCATATATATAGAGAGACAGATGATAGATATCATATCTGTATCACATATATACATACGTCAAAATTTTCATATAGATATAAATCTTCACATATATGCTTTTATATATCTTACTGGTTCTATGATACAGATTTAGACATATATCATATAAGGGAGTTGTATCATATATCATATAAAGGGAATTGTACCTTGGTATCTGTGGGAGATTGGTTTGAGGATATTTCAAGGCTATTAAAATCAATGTCTACAAAAATCCGTCCTATAAAATGGTGTCATATTTGCATGTAACCTACACACATTCTCCTACATACTTTAAATCATCTCTATATTACTTGTAATACTCAATACAATGCAAATGCTGTGCAAGCATTTAAAATACAATTTTAAAATGTATTATTGTTTTAATAGTTGTACCACAATTATTTATTTTTGAAAATAGTTTTAAAATATGGTTGAACCCCTGCACGTGGAACCCACAGATATAGAGGTCCTACTGTATTTGTTTTGTTTGTTTTTTGTAACAGAACCTCACTCTGTTGCCCAGTCTGGATGCAGTGCCATGATCTCAGCTCAGGGAAACCTCCACCCCCAGGGTGCAAGTGATTCTCATGCCTTAGCCTCCTGAGTAGCTGGGATTATAGACACACACCACTATGCCCAGCTAGATTTTTTGTTTGTTTGTTTAAGTAGAGATGAGGTTTCACCATGATGGCCAGGCTAGTCTCGAACTCCTGGTCTTAATTGATACTCCTGTCTCGGCCTCCCAAAATGTTGGGATTACAGACATGAGCCACTGCGCCAGGCCAATGTCCAACTATTTTTGATATACAAGTAGATTATATCTCTATCTACTTATCTATCTATTATCTATCTATCTATCTATCTATCTACCCATAGATTTATTATGAGAAATTGGGTCACAAAATTATGAGCTGAGAAGTCCCATGATCTACCTTCCACAAGCTAGACATTCAAGAAAAGTCTCTTGTATAATCTGATCCAAGACTAAAGATGAGAACATCTATGAGAATCAAGTGAAATCCTAGGCCAAGGGCAGAAGCAGCCTCATGTCCCAGCTCAGGCAGTCAGTCAGGAAGCAAAAAGAGAAAACTCTTCTTTCTCTCTGCCTTTTTGTTTTACTGAGAACCTCAACAGATTTGCTGTTACCCACCCACACTGGGGAAGGCCATCTACATTATCAATTCCACTGAGGCAAATGCCAATCTCATCCAGAAACACCCTCACTGACATACCAACAATCATGGGCAAGATGTCCCTTGGTTTGTGGCCAAGTCTTCCCTATCTCTCCTTCCTTCTCCATGTAGCCTTTCCTGTGTCAGCCTCTCCTCGTTTGTATCATCTTTTGACACCTGTCCTTGGATTTAGAGCCCACCTACATAATCCAGATTAATCTCATCTTCAGATCTTCACCATAATGGCATCTTCAAAGGTGTTTTTCTCAAATAAGCTCACATTCACAGGCTCCTGAGATTATGATAGGGATATACATTTTGGGAGACATCAGTCAATCTACTGCAGGCTTCAACAATGCTACCTAACTTTCTTTTTAAGTATGTTCTTATTTTCTGTGTGTGCTCCATCCACTGAACTGATCATACAAATATTATGAACAGCTTTTGGCCCTCAAATAAGGTAGCTTTTTGTACTGTTATGCCTAGTGGTACCCCAGAATCTGTTATCTAATTTATATCTTTACTGTTAATATCTGCATATGATGTATTGCATTAGATTGCTGCATAGACATTTACTTTCCCCTGCAAATAAAAATCTTCCTGCATCTCTCTATATTGGCTTAGAAATGCAGATCATTATCACCATTTTTTTTTTTTTTTTTGAGATGGAGTCTTGCTCTGTCACCCAGGCTGGTGTGCAGTGGTATGCTCTTGGCTCACTGCAACCTCTGCCTGCCAGGTTCAAGCAATTCTGCTGCCTCATACTCCAAAGTAGCTGGGACTCCAGGAGGCCCCCATCACACCCAGTTGATTTTTTTGTATTTGTAGTAGAGACAGGTTTCAGCATGTTGGGCAGTCTGATCTGGAACTCCTGAATTCAAGCCACTCCCCTACATCAGCCTCCCAAAGTGCTGGAATTACTGGCATGAGCCACCACTCCTGGACTTTTTTATTTCCTTTCTTTTTAGAGACAGGATTTCCCTTCATCATTCAGGTTGGAGTGCAGTGGTGTGATCACAGCTTACCGCAGCCTTGACCGTCTGGGCTCAAGGGATCCTACTATGTTACCCAGGCTGTTCTCCACCCCTAAGCTCAAGGGATCCTGCCACTTCAGCCTCCCAGGTAGCTGGGATTACAGGTGCACACACATCCACTTGCCCAGCTATTTTGTTGTTGTTGTTGTGTTTTGTATTTTGGTTTACAGATAGGGTCTCACCAGGCTGCCCAAGCTGGTTGTGAACTCCTGGCCTCAATCAATCCTTCTGCCTTGGCTTCCCAAAGTGTGCTGGGATTACAGGTGTGAACCACTGCACCTGGCCAATTATCACTTCTTAACCTGTTTCCTTTCTTTACTATATTGTGAGTCCCCCAAGGGCTAGTGGGCAACTTGTTTGCCATAGTGACTGCCCTCTCACTCATGAATAGCTTTATTGCAAAATAGTGCCATATATGCTACGAAAGAGCTATTGAATAAGCTAACACATGTCCTATTTTATTCTTTACACTTCCAATTTAATATAGAGGTATAAAATCCTGTTTCTAAGCAGTTTTTTTTTTCTTGTGACATGTTAGGCTATTTCAGAGGTGTTTGCATACCCTGGATAAAGTGTCCATTCATTTGTTCTGCATTAAAAAAAAAAAAAACTCTGCTCTTCCTCATCTTGAACAAGGAGATGCTTCTCACCAGGCCAGTGGAAGGAAGTTCCCAAAACCTCAATGCTTGACAACTGCTGCAACCTGGGCTGCAGGGCAGCTTGCCATGACAGCTTTGGGCCCTTTCTGTTCCAAGCAGCAGTTGCCTCATAGTTTTAGCTGTGTTAGTTTCCTCCTACATTGTCAGTCTATTTTCCTACTTTTATGAGCAGATCTGAAATAAATTTAAAAACAAGTTGCTCTCAGATGCATGGCTACCAGGGCTCATTTTCTTAGCCCCAACCTAGAGCGTTACAGTTAGGGTCAAATTGTCTCTCAGGATACACAGCACTGCTGGAAGCTTAGCAACAGATCCTGGAACCTGCACCTTCTCCCTGGATATAGAAAAACAGAACCAAGTGTGCAGAAATAGGTAAGGGATGCTTTGGGCTGAGGACAGACCAGTATAATGCTCTGGAGAGTTGCAGAATTTCTGTACATTTTATTGATTTTGGGGTTTATATGTTGATCTTTGTGTTTAACTTAGGAATTGGCACTGTGTAAATGGTGAGGAGAATGTATTTGCTCTCTTTAGGTGGAATTCTAAGGTAGAGTGTTGACACACTACAGTCTGCCATCAGTCTGCCATAGGCCCTCTGGTCTGTTTTTTTAAGTCAAATTTTATGAGCACACAGTCAGGAACATGCATTTGCATGTTGTCTGTAGATGCTTTTGCTTTACAATGTCAGAGTGGACTACCTGGCTCACAAAGCTGAAAATATTGACTCTCTGTCCCTTATAGTAAATTGTGTTCATCTTTGTTCTATGTCATCAAATGAAGGTGGAGTTGGTTATGATAAAAGACCTGTGTAGGTTTTTATGTTTCTGTGTCTCCTTCTTTGTTTTTGTTTTGTTTTTTGTTTGTTTTTTTGTTTTTGTCTGTAAAATAATTGGCTTCAGTCTCTGAAATCCTCCCAGATGCTGGCATTAACATCTCCATCATATTTTTAACTGTTATTGACACTTTGCTCTCTCTTGCCTTTACACTATAAAAGTGGAAAACATGGTTTATTAGGCTTATACCAAGACCTGTATATTCAATATATGGTATATGTGTTAGAAACATTTCTTTCTAAATTAAAACTTATGGTTTCTGGGTAAGAGGGTTTCTGCTCTATGATACATATTCCCAGACATATTCTAGAAAAAACAGGTCTTTTTTTTTTTTTTTTGCAAAAGAAAGCATTTTGCCAAATTTGATGATGCTAATAATAAGACAACCAGGTGGGAAGTGTTCCCTGGCAGAACCTCCAACCAACCTGTACACTGGGAGGAGAACAGTGTGGGGTGGAGACACAAACGTTTGTACCATTTGCAGTGAGGAGCAGCTAGGTCCCTCCTCTTTCTGGGTGGTACATGGAATTCAAGCTGTGAGGCAAGAAGCACACTGGAGGACCTCTGTCTTGCAGAGAGTTCCTGTTTTCCATTTTTTTTTTCGTTTTTATTTGATAAAGCTCTGCTTTACTTACCCTTCGAATCATCTGCAAGTCTAAATTTTTATGGCTGTGTGACAAGGACCCTGTTTTTAGATGAACTAAGGAAAAGTCACACAACAGTAATATGGAAAAGTTATGTAAAAAAAATGCAGGGATGGTAAGATATATATAAAATCAGGGTGTATTGATTGATACAGATATCTAAAGTTAACTGAAAAATTGCCATGGATGGTTTATGAAGGTTCCAGTTAAGTTTGTTTGGAAGCTATGGAAAATATGTCAATTCCAAATGACCCCAAGAATGATATAAATCATGTGTCTACCAGAAAAAGTCAAAGAAGTGATGGTAAGGGCAATAACAGATCTTTTATTTTATACTAGCATGTAATTTAAATGTAGAATACTTTTAAAATTCATAAAAATGAACAAAAAATCAGCATTATTTTAACACTCTACAAAGAACTAATATTAATTATTATGCAATTTAACAATTTGATGCCTGGTCTCTTTTCCTATTACTAAATGTTTGATATTTTAAGTGGTGTAATTGAGTGACTAAAAGGAATGCAGTAATTTAAGGAATTTCAAAGCCAATCATAAAAACTATATTAGAAACTAAAGGCCAATATAGTGTGAAAATTAACTTAATGTCCATTGTGTGTGTGTGTTGTGTGTGTATGTGTGGAAATCAGAATAACATTACAGTAAAATAGTGTAATATGATTTGCATGAGAAATTCAAAAATAATTTGAAGAAGAAATAAAATAGGACTTCACCTTTCCTTTGCAAACATGTTTTGATGAAATTTATGAATAATTTGGTCCTACAAGTGCCCTTCATGGAAATTCTGTTTGCTTTACAAGGTATTGAACATGATTCGATTTAATCACATTCTGAAAAGGACAATTGCTTATAAAATGATTATTTTGAAACAATCTTTATTTAGAGACTGATTTTTTAAATAATATTTTGTTTCCCTGTAAGCATATTGTCACGTTGGTATTTATATTTTTTACATATAATTAAGTAATCTTTTCTTGTCTAATTATTTTCTCCTTTGAGAGAACTATACTCCTAAAAAATAAATATAATGACAAAATTTGTTTTCGTTTTTTGATGATAACAGGAATTAAAATTGAGTTCCCCTAATACAACAATGGATAAGATGTTTATTTGGTATGTCTGATATTCTTTCTCTTTTTTGTGTTTAAAGGGCTCAAAGATATACTGGAGAAATTTGCTCTCAATCCAACCTTTCATTGTTCCTGATAATACTGACAAGTATAGAAGCTATCCCTATGAGAATGTCCTCTGTAAAACTAGTAAATAAGATATATGTGCACTTAAAATGTGTCAGGCATGATTGTAAGCATTTAACAGATATTATTATGCCATGTATTAGCAACACAATGAGAATAAATACAATTATTTTCCCTGTTTTATAGCTGAGGAAACTGAGACATAGCAAAATTAAGCTGGGTGTCCATTCACATGGGTAGTAAATGGCTGAGTAGAGGTGCAAATCCAGTTTCTTTGCTCTTAAATTCCTATATTTAGACCCCAACATAATCCTCAGCACTGTGCATAAGATAGTGCATGTGATAGGCATGTATTACCTTTGATATAGATATGCTTGTACAAGATGCAGATGCAGGAAGTCAAAATCACTCTGTAATCTGTCTTCAAGCCAAGAGGCCATGCCTGCACATGAATGTAATTGCCTTTGGAAGTCATGGTCTTTCCTTGATGCCAGATTTTCTCCCTATGAATGGATATGTACACTACAGAGAATTTTTAACAAGCGTCTGCAGACATTGACACAAAATATCTCACAATAGTGGTAATGGGTTTTCAGGCACTAAGCTACTCATTTGCTTTTGCACAATTCCCTTTATAAGCAAGGACATTAATTTGCAAAACTCATCTCTGGAGCAAAAATAATGCACACATAGCTGAAATGGATGTCTTCTTTGACTCATTCTCAAGCTAAATCTACTCAGCCTTGCAGATCTGAGCACATAGTACTATACAGCACTATGGAATGTTTGGGGTTGCCTATCTCTTTTCCTTTCACCTTTTCATGGGCCTGTTAGTCTTTCATATGGCCTTAACAATGGTTAGTTTTTTCTGTTATGAGGGAGAAAAGTACGATTTTGAAAGACTGCATTTTCTTTTTTTTTTTTTCATGATCTGTGGTTTTCTTTTTAATTATCTTTAGTTTTGTGATCACACATAATTTTAAAATTTGTGTATGTCTCCATTACTTTAATCCTTTTAAGTTGGCAAAAGCACCTTTCCCAATCACAAATACACAGTTCTACAGTTTTATGTTTCTGAATGGCTGTTTAAAGACAATCCTAAATTATAACTTAGTTAGACTTAGACTGTAAAGAATACAAGAGTGAAGTTTAACTTGCTACTATTTTAAAAGCATGTGATCTTATAGATCTATAAGATGTGAGAGGTGTTGAATAATCTTTAATATTACACATAAACCACACTAAAATGCCTTTCAATAAGTAAAAGGAACCATTTTAAATACAGGGAATTATAATTAGATTGGCATAGTTAAGGCCAAAACTATAGACATGGCTACCTTATTTATCTTCAACCCTTGCCTTTAAGAGGGAAATGAACATAAAACACAGGTGAATCTTGCTTGGTTCTAAGACAGTGAAGGAATTTCCCCAGTATTTACATATATTCACATAACCAGTTATATAAATCTAAATATAAAACCAATCTCCAGTAAGTTTTAAGATGGCACTCACCATCTTTGTGAAAAGTTGAACATTACTAACAAAGTCTAATCATATCTTTAGAAGGGGTAAACAGTGATAGCATTTACTGAATTGGAGTTACTATTAAAATTCAAAAACTGAACATATTTATTTAACCCCAAGCCAGTATTAGTTTTAAATCAGGACTGCCCAACAAAATATTCTGTCAGTCATTCATGATCCGAATTCTGGTGTATGAGATATATTAAAGGATGGTACACATAAAAAAAGTTAGGAGACATTTCTGTTTTGTAATAAATAAGGCAGTGGCCAATTATTACTCATTAGTAGCTTTTTTGAGATAAGCTATCAAGTCTGCCCTTTCTTCCTTTTTCTTAATGCTGACAAAGATTATTTTTGTTCCAGCGATGTACTTCTTGGGATTCTCCAAATACTCCATCAGTGTATCCTCTCCGCAAATGATGCCTTTGTTCTTATTGGTGGCTGTGTAAGAATATGCAGGGGCCAGACCTGTCTTCTGTTCCCAGTGCCACACCGTTGAAAAGGGAGGCAAGCATAAGACTGGGCCAAATCTCCATGGTCTCTTTGGGTGAAAGACTACATTTTCTAACATAATACCAGCCAAAAAATTGAATAGCACTTTAAAACAAGACAGAGAGACTCACTTTGCTGTGTTTAGAATTAATTTTCTCCTGGAAAATGTAGACTGGTGTTACATGCCATATTTAGAAGTTAGCCACTTATGCTATCATAATTTTATTAATAATATAACAAAATAAATGGGATTTATTGGTAGTGGGAATCTAACATACCACAAGAAGGTACAGAAAGCCATTGTCTAACATTTACTCTGTATGTTTAATTCTAACTCTACACAAGACAGTCAATTTATGAGGTGGAATACAAGGGCAGTGTGCATCTAACTTCTAGAACAACAAAGTAGTTACTGTGGTTAAAAAAAATTTAAACTGAATATATGTAGCTAGATAGAGGGATCAAACATATGCAAATAAAATATTTCATATATAATAAGATTTTGTTGTATTAAGTCTCATCTCAAGCATCTATGTTGATTAGCAGAATTACAGAAGGTTAACAGACCTGGTTGTAAAATAATAAAAATTCAAGTAAGTGATTTGGTCACAAAGCTTTTCCATGATCTGCACTTAGAGAAAAAATACTAGCAACACTGTGTTGAATAGGAGTGTTGAGAGAGGGCATCCTTGTCTTGTGCCAGTCTTGTGCCCATTCAGTATGATATTGGCTGTGACAAAGAATACTAGCACACTGAAGAAGAGAAGAAAAAAATTATGTAACTAAAAGGTTAAAGTAAAGAAGATGTAATCAATTTCTGTGTCTTCTTTCTACAACTACCATTGGGGTTTATGTCTATGGAGAAGAATATCAGAGGAATAACAGATTTATGGAAAGGGCAATGATACACTCAGAGAAGCTTTATAGAGTGCCAGGAAATATATCCTCCCTTCAAAAGGAAACCAACCATAGCTATTTATCAATACCCAGACCCAGTATGCACAGAACAGACTGACAGGTGCACATAGGCACAAGCTTCTGGCTAATTTTGTCATAAAGCTATACCTTAAGCCTATGAGGATACGTTTTTCCTAAAATGTTTACCTCTATAAAATAAGTCCTCATGCATTATTTTCAAACTTGTCTAAAATTATGCAAATGTTCTATTATATATTCATACTGAAGGTCATTCGATTGGATTGAACGGTCCTCTTCACCAAATATATATATATATATATATATATATATATATATATATATATATATATAAAATATCCATTCTGAAGCTATGAAAATGGCCTCATTTGGAAATAGGCTTTTTGCCGATATAATTAAGTTAATATGCAGTCATCCTGGATTAGGGTGTCTATAAATACAACGACCAGAGTGCTTCGAAGAGATAGAAGAGGAGACAAAGATACAAAGGAGAACCCCATGTGAGAGGCAGGAAGGAACTTTCCCTAGATCCTCCTAAGGCAGTGCAGCCATGAGACACCTGATTTCTGACTTCTGGTCTCCAGGATGTTTTGAACATCTCTTTTTTAATTTCATTTTTTAAACCCATTCAATTAGTGGTACGTTGTTATTGCAGCCCTGGGAAACAAAGGCAGCCCTGGGAAACAAAGAAAACTAGTCCTATATAACAATGAGTAATTTTGAGTCTGATTAGGAAATGTAAGTTCTTCAGCATGTACAAATTGATATAGGATTTAAATTGCTAATTTTCCTACCTTTGTGTTCCCTTTAAAAATGTATTCAGGCAAAGCAGTGATGCATTTCTAATAACTGATCTTTCCTGTGGGGATGTTGTGAGCACTCAAATTCACATGTCATTAGCCCCTCTATGAAAAACATAGGAAGCAATTAGCCAAGAGAGCTGGGAATAACATTGCAAAATCATCACTGAATCTCTAAAGTCCCCCTAGAACACAAAACCGAAGTGTCCTTGAAATAGACTTAATTGGGAAAGCAGCAATTCTCAGATTATTGGTTGCTTAAGCATCACTTGTATGATGTGATCATGAAAAGCAGAATATCTATGTGTCAGTGTACTTTATTCATCCGTCATTGGGTCAGGGTCTGCAGGACAGACCTCTGCAGTTTGGTTCTGTGGTCCCATCCAAATCTCATCTTGTAGCTCCCATAATTCCCATGTGTTGTGGGAGGGACCTGATGGGAGATAACTGAAGCGCAAAAATTATGTCTTTCTGATTGGTGAGCCTGTGTGCCTAAAGAAGGGAACAGAGTCCTGAAGTTTATACTAGAAGTAATTCTTGCAGGAGAAACTAGAAAAGCACCATGGACAGGGAGTGGTTTTTAGAAGTGGGAATAACCTCGAAGAAGAGAGGTGGGAGGAAGTTTCTCTGACAGTCCTTAGGACCCAGGAGGCAACGGTCAGGAGAGATAGGACACATCCCATCTGCAAAAAAGTGCAGATTCTGAAACTGCATGGTGATTCTCATTCTGTAGGTCTGCAGTGGTTCCCACCACCTGCATATGTATGAGGACTAAGGTGGTCCCAAAGAAGGCGGTCGAATGGGATACTGTTCTAGAGATAGTTCATGATTATATTCCCATGCTGACACTTCATTATAGTTCCTAGGAAAGTTAGTCAGACTCCCTGGGCCCCAATTTCCTCATTTCTAAAATGAGAAAATAATTAATACTGACACCATGCATTGATATTAAGAAAATATGAAATTTAAAAACATACATACATATCCATCTATATACAATATAAAATTATATCTACCTTATAATATAAATATCAAATGTAATTAACATTAATATAATATTCATGTTAAATGTAGATATGCAAGTATATATTACAAATATATAAACAAATGTGTAATTTCAAATAAAGTTTTATAAATATATATGATGTATACTATATATATATTTCTGAGTACAGTATTCTGTCCTATTGAATTTGGCATAAACAGCACCTTTTAGTTTTAATTTTAATACTATTACTTAAAGAGAACACTCAAACATCACAGAGAGTTTGCAAGGACAAAAAACCAAACACTGCATGTTCTCACTCATAGGTGGGAATTGAACAATGAGAACACATGGACACAGGAAGGGGAACATCACACTCTGGGGACTGTTGTGGGGTTGGGGGAATGGGGAGGGATAACATTAGGAGATATACCTAATGCTAAATGATGAGTTAATGGGTGCAGCATACCAGCATGGCACATGTATACATATGTAACTAACCTGCACATTGTGCACATGTACAAATAATAATAATGATAATGATAATAATAATAATAAAAGAAATAGGTATCTGCATTGAATTTTCTCCTAAGATAATACTAACATATATAATAATGTTTATTCTTCCTTTTTGCATTGTACCTTACATATGGATTTTGTTTGTTCTTTTCATGCTTTAAAAATATTGGTATCACCTTTAGTCCTTAGAAGCAACTGCAGAGGTTTTTAGGTCAAATTTCATGAAAATTGAGGTATGTGTATTTTCTTATACCAGAAATATTTATGGCTATCATCAGTGACTACAATGTAGGATAAAATATAGAAATTCACAGAGAAGATATAATAATTCAACTCATTATTGAATTTGGAATTATTTGTTAATTTAAACAAAAATTAAGAGACAAGGTGTATTACCCAGGCTGGAGTGTGGTGGTGTGATCATAGCTCACTGCAGCCTCAAACTCTTGGGCTCAAAGAATTGTCCTGCCTCAGCTTCCCAAGGATTTGGGACTATAGGTACACACCACCATGCACTGGTAATTTTAAAAATTTTTACAGATACAGGGTCTTTTTCTGTGTTGCCCAGGCTGCTTTTGAACTTCTGGCTGCAAGCAATCTTCCTGCTTCATCCTCTCAAAATGCTGGGATAAGAGGTATGAGCCACTGTGTTCTTAACTTTGATAAGTAAAAGGAATTATAGGGAAAATCATATGGAAATCACAATGATAGTTACAATTTCTCCTGTATCAGTGGCTGGACAAGGTCAATGACCTTAGTGGATGCTTTTCAAATAATAGTTCTAATTCCCACAACAATCATGGATAAATTAAGAGCAATCTCTTTGTCCTTAATTCAATAAAAGGATAGAATATGATTTGTAAAATCCCCATAATTTTACACATGTCCGAATTATGATAAGCTAGGTAATTTGCACAATTCAATTCAGTGTATTTGTGATGAATCCAGTCACTGAATCAACTTCATTTTGATCCAAAACCCACTTTATCCTGGAATATGACTCATAAAAGACAAAGAAAATAGAAGTGTCAAAAAATAGACTTTTGACATCCGATCACTGGGAAGTCTTGACAAAGATGTGGGGAAAATGTAATATACATCCCAAGTATATAAAGCACAAACGGTATTCCATATTTTATAAATGATACTAGCTGGGCTCCAGTTCTTGGGTAGAATTGTATTTTTATTTTCTATTTTGGAGACAGGATTTCACTCTGTTATGCAGGCTAGAGTGCCCTGGTGCAAACACAGCTCACTGCTGCCTTGACTTTCTGAGCTGAAATAATTCTCTCTCCTCAGCCTCCAGAGTAGCTGGGACTAAAGGCAAGAACAACTGCACCCATCCCACCATTTTTTAAAAAAACGTACTACCTATGAAGAGGCACAGGACATCACACCCAGCTATATATTTCGTTGTTGTTTGTGATGGGGGTCTCACTATGTTTCCCAGTCTGGTTTTGAACTCAAGCAATCCTCCCACCTCAGCCTCCCAAAGTGCCGGGATTTCAGGCATAAGCCACAATGCCCAAACAGTATTCTAGATAATATACAAGAAAGCATTTACAAGAGTATGTGATAATATATGAAAATAGTTTTCAAAATGATTCTCCACAAGTATTTTAAAATAAGATAAATTTGTATTAGTCTGAGAGAGATTGTATTTTGGATAATCTGTCTGTCATTCTTTTTTTTTTATTATACTTTAAGTTTTAGGGTACACGTGCACAATCCGCAGGTTAGTTACATATGTATACATATGCCATGCTGGTGCACTGAACCCACTAACTCGTCATCTAGCATTAGGTATATCTCCCAATGATATCCTTCCGCCATCCCCCCACCCCACAACAGTCCCCAGAGTGTGATGTTCCCCTTCCTGTGACCATGTGTTCTCATTGTTCAATTCCCACCTATGAGTAAGAATATGCGGTGTTTGGTTTTTTGTTCTTAACGATAGTTTACTGAGAATGATGATTTCCAATTTCATCCATGTCCCTACAAAGGACATGAACTCATCATTTTTATGGCTGCATAGTATTCCATGGTGTATATATGCCACATTTTCTTAATCCAGTCTATCATTGTTGGATATTTGGGTTGGTTCCAAGTCTTTGCTATTGCAAATAGTGCCACAATAAACATACATGGACATGTGTCTTTATAGCAGCATGATTTATAGTCCTTTGGGTATATACCCAGTAATGGGATGACTGGGTCAAATGGTATTTCTAGTTCTAGATCCCTGAAGAATCGCCACACTGACTTCCACAATGGTTGAACTAGTTTACAGTCCCACCAACAGTGTCAAAGTGTTCCTATTTCTCCACATCCTCTCCGGCACCTGTTGTTTCCTGACGTTTTAATGATTGCCATTCTAACTGGTGTGAGATGATATCTCATTGTGGTTTTGATTTGCATTTCTCTGATGGCCAGTGATGGTGAGCATTTTTTCATGTGTTTTTTGGCTGCATAAATGTCTTCTTCTGAGAAGTGTCTGTTCATGTCCTTCACCCACTTTTTGATGGGGTTGTTTGTTTTTTTCCTGTAAATTTGTTTGCGTTCATTGTAGATTCTGGATATTAGCCCTTTGTCAGATGAGTAGGTTGCGAAAATGTTCTCCCATTTTCTAGGTTGCCTGTTCGCTCTGATGGTAGTTCCTTTTGCTGTGCAGAAGCTCTTGAGTTTAATTAGATCCCATTTGTCAATTTTGGCTTTTGTTGCCATTGCTTTTTGTGTTTTAGACATGAAGTCCTTGCCCATGCCTATGTCCTGAATGGTAATGCTTGGGTTTTCTTCTAGGGTTTTTATGGTTTTAGGTCTAATGTTTAAGTCTTTAATCCATCTTGAATTGATTTTTGTAGAAGGTGTAAGGAAGGGATCCAGTTTCAGCTTTCTACATATGGCTAGCCAGTTTTCCCAACACCATTTATTGAATAGGGAATCCTTTCCCCATCGCTTGTTTTTCTCAGGTTTGTCAAAGATCAGATAGTTGTAGATATGCAGCATTATTTCTGAGGGCTCTGTTCTGTTCCATTGATCTATATCTCTGTTTTGGTACCAGTATGATTCTGTTTTGGTTACTGTAGCTTTGTAGTATAGTTTGAAGTCAGGTAGCATGATGCTTCCAGCTTTGTTCTTTTGGCTTAGGATTGACTTGGTGATGTGGGCTCTTTTTTGGTTCCATATGAACTTTAAACTAGATTTTTTCCAATTCTTTGAAGAAAGTCATTGGTAGCTTTGTGCAGATGGCATTGAATCTATAAATTCCTTTGGGCAGTATGGCCATTTTAATGATATTGATTCTTCCTACCCATGAGCATGGAATGTTCTTCCATTTGTTTGTATCCTCTTAAATTTCATTGAGCAGTGGTTTGTAGTTCTCCTTGAAGAGGTCCTTCACATCCCCTGTAAGATGGATTCCTAGGTATTTTTTTTTCTCTTTGAAGCAATTGTGAATGGGAGTTCACTCATGATTTGGCTCTCTGTTTGTCTGTTATTGTTGTATAAGAATGCTTTTAATTTTTGTATATTGATTTTGTATCCTGAGACTTTGCTGAAGTTGCTTATCAGCTTAAGGAGATTTTGGGCTGAGACAATGGGGCTTTCTAGATGTACAATCATGTCGTCTGCAAACAGGGACAATTTGACTTCCTCTTCGCCTAATTGAATACCCTTTATTTCCTTCTCCTGCCTAATTGCCCTGGCCAGAACTTCCAACATTATGTTGAATAGGAGTGGTGAGAGAGGGCATCCCTGTCTTTTGCCAGTTTTCAAACGGAATGCTTCCAGTTTTTGCCCATGCAGTATGATATTGGCTGTGGGTTTGTCATAGAGAGCTCTTATTATTTTGAGAGACGTCCCATCAGCACTTAATTTATTGAGCATTTTTAGCATGAAACGTTGTTGAATTTTGTCAAAGGCCTTTTCTACATCTATTGAGATAATCATGTGGTTTTTGTCTTTGGTTCTGTTTATATGCTGGATTACATTTATTGATTTGCATATATTGAACCAGCCTTGCATCCCAGAGATGAAGCCCACTTGTTCATGGTGGATAAGCTTTTTGATATGCTTATAAGGGACATGAAGGACCTCTTCAAGGAGAACTACAAACCACTGCTCAATGAAGTAAAAGAGGATACAAACAAATGGAAGAACATTCTGTTTATGGGTAGGAAGAATCAATATCAAGAAAATGGCCATATCACCCAAGGTAATTTATAGATTCAATACCATCCCCATCAAGCTAACAATGACTTTCTTCACAGAATTGGAAAAACTACTTTAAAGTTCATATGGAACCAAAAAAGAGCCCACATCACCAAGTCTATCCTAAGCCAAAAGAACAAAACTGGAGGCATCAAGCTACCTGACTTCAAACTATACTACAAGGCTACAGTAACCAAAACAGAATGATACTGGTACCAAAACAGAGATATAGATCAATGGAACAGAACGGAGCCCTCAGAAATAATGCTGCATATCTACAACTATCTGATCTTTGACTAACCTGAGAAAAACAAGCGATGGGGAAAGGATTCCCTATTCAATAAATGGTGTTGGGAAAACTGGCTAGCCATATGTAGAAAGCTGAAACTGGATCCCTTCCTTACACCTTATACAAGAATTAATTCAAGATGGATTAAAGACTTAAACATTAGACCTAAAACCATAAACACCCTAGAAGAAAACCTAGGCATTACCATTCAGGACATAGGCATGGGCAAGGACTTCATGTCTAAAACACCAAAAACAATGGTAACAAAAACCAAAATTGACAAATGGGATCTAATTAAACTCAAGAGCTTCTGCACAGCAAAAGAAACTACCATCAGCATGAACAGGCAAGCTACAAAATGGGAGAAAATTTTCACAACCTACTCATCTGACAAAGGGCTAATATCCAGAATCTACAATGAATGCAAACAAATTTACAAGAAAAAAACAAACAACCCCATCAAAAAGTGGGTGAAGGACATGCACAGACACTTCTCAAAAGAAGACATTTATGCAGCCAAAAACACATGAAAAAATGTTCACCAACACTGGCCATCAGAGAAATGCAAATCAAATCCACAATGAGATATCATCACACACCAGTTAGAGTGGCAATCATTAAAAAGTTAGTAAACAACAGGTGCTGGAGAGGATGTGGAGAAATAGGAACACTTTTACACTGTTGGTGGGACTGTAAACTAGTTCAACCATTGTGGAAGTCACTGTGGCGATTCCTTAGGGATCTAGTACTAGAAATACCATTTGACCCAGCCATCCCATTACTGAGTATATACCCAAATGATTATAAATCATGCTGCTATAAAGACACATGTCCATGTATGTTTATTGTGGCACTATTCACAATATCAAAGACTTGGAACCAACCCAAATATCCAACAATGATAGACTGGATTAAGAAAATGTGGCATATATACACCATGGAATACTATGCAGCCATAAAAAATGATGAGTTCATGTCCTTTGTAGGGACATGGATGAAACTGGAAATTATCACTCTCAGTAAACTATGGCAAGAACAAAACACCAAACACTGCATATTCTCACTCATAGGTGGGAATTGAACATTGAGAACACATGGACACAGGAAGGGGAACATCACACACTGGGGACTGTTGTGGGGAGGGGGGAGGTGGGAGGGATAGAATTAGGAGATATACCTAATGCTAAATGATGAGTTAATGGGTGCAGTACACCAGCATGGCACATGTATACCTGTGTAACTAACCTGCAGATTGTGCACATGTACCCTAAAACTTAAAGTATAATAATAATAATAACAAAATAAGAAATAAATAAAATAAATAAAATAAAATAAAACGAGAGATACCTAATGCTAAATGACGAGTTAATGGGTGCAGCACACCAGCATGGCACATGGATACGTATGTAACTAACTTGCACATTATGCACATGTACTCTAAAACTTAAAGTATAATAATAATAAAATTTAAAAAAAACCTGTAAAGAAATAAGGACAGAGAAGAAACAAAAATGGAAGGAGGAAGAGAGGAAAGAAAGGAAGAAGGAACGAAGGAAGGATGGAAGGAAGGAACGAAGGAAGGAAGGAAGGAAGGAAAAGAAAGAAAGAAAAGGAAGGAAGGAAGGAAAGAACGAAAGAAAGAAAGCAAGCAAGAAAGAAAAGAAAAGAAAGAAAGAAAAGAAAGAAAGGGAGGGAGAGACGGAGGGAGGGTGGGAAAGAAACAAGGAAGGCAGGAAGGAAGGCAGGAGGGAGGGAAGGAAGGAAAGAAGGGAGGGAGGGAGAAAGGAATGAAGGAAGGAAGGAATGAAGGAAAGAAGGAAGGAAAGGAAATGAAGGAAGGAGAAAGAGACAGAAAGAGAAAGGAGGGAAATGAAGAAGAAAGAAAGAGAAAGAAAGAAAGAGAGAGAAAGAAAAAAGAGAAAGCTAGAGAGAGCAGAAAGAAAGAAAAGCAGAAAGAAAGAAAGAGAAAAAGAGAAGAAATAAATCTCAAAAGGAGAAAACCAGTGTAATAAATAAATAGACTCAAAACATTTTGCCTTCACCACACACTATAATTTCTTGGTAGTACTCCCCATTGGCCAAATTTAAGTAAAATCCAGTTAGCTAACGGATCAAATCCATACAGGACACCATCCCTGGGCAGTCAAGCTGAATTTCTTATGAGAATTGTTTCTTCATGTTCGAATGAAAATTCCCAGCACTATGTGCCCTCTGCGCTCATCAACATTTCTCCTCATCCACCATCTGGGATGGTATTCTATGTCCAATGTCCCCTCAATCATTGTGTCATTGAGGGTGGATTCCAATTTCAGTGAACTCCACATGAAATCTCACATGTCAACCACTCGACTCTTGACATACAACAGAAAAGGTGGAGTAGGAGAAATAAGTAATATTGGGAAAGTCATTGCTGCATTAGACAGAATGTCTGTGCCTACCAAAACACACATACTAAAACTGCCACCCCCAAGGTGATGGTGTTAGGAGGTGGGGCCTTGAAATCATGGTCCCATGGAAGGCAATGAAGTTATGAGTATCAAGCATCATGAATGAGTACCTTATAAATGTGACCCAGAAAGCTCTCTGGCCTCTTCCACCATGTTAGGACACAGTGAGAAAGCACCATTTATGAATCAGGAAACAGGTTCTCACCAGGCATTGAATCTACCATGACTTGATCTTAGACTTTCAGCCTCTAGAGCTCTGAGCAATAAAATTCTGCTGTTTACAATCCACCAGTCTATTGTTTTTTAAAAAATAATAACTTGAACAAACTAAGACAGTTACAGACTGCAGCTCTGACACTGGTCACATGACCCAATTGACAATTATATCTGACTTTTTTCATCCTGGTTTTCTGTTCCTCTCCCCAGCTGCCAGCAGACAAACTGGATGGTGCAAGTCAAACCCAGTAGGATTTGGCTTTTTATTCTTTTCTTTTTCTTTTTCTTTTTCTTTCTGCGATAGAGTCTGGCTCTGTCACCCAGGCTGGAGTGCAGTGGCATGCTCTTGGCTCACTGCAAACTCCACCTCCTCAGTTCAAGTGATGCTCCTCCCTCAGACTCCCAAGTAGCTGGGATTACAGGTGCATGCCACCAAACCCAGCTAATTTTTGTATTTTTGTAAAGATGAATTTCACCATGTTGACAAGGCTGGTCTTGAACTCCTGACCTCAAGTGATCTGCCTGCCTTGGCTTCCCAAAGTGCTGGGATTATATGCCTGAGCCAAAATGGCTGGCTACTTTTTATTACTTTCTAAATGTTTCCATTTTCATCCTCTTGTCAATGAGATGTGAACTAACTTGCTTATGGTTCTGCAATCCTGGCCAAGATTCTGCAGGAGACAGAACACCTGATTTTAAAGAAGCTTTCACTATTGGCTTCCATCACATTGTTTGCCTAATCAAAAGTTGTAGGTGTCTCACCCCAGTTAAAATGGCTTATACCCAAAAGACAGGCAATAGCAAATGCTGGCAAGGATGTGGAGAAAAGAGAACTTCTATACCCTGTAGATGGGAATGAATGTAAATTACTACATTAGTATATTAAAAGTTCCAAAAAAACTAAAAATTTTCTGAGGAAGCTAAGATTTGAAAGCAACCAAGTTCCCATGAGCAGATAAATTGATAAAGAAAATGTGGTACATATACACAATGGAGTATTATCTAACCAAACAAAAAGAATGAGAGCTTATCATTTGCAACAACATGGATGAGACTGGAGATCATTATAAGTGAAATAGGCCAGGCACAGAAAGAAAATCATTATATTTTCTCACTTATTTGTGGAATCTAAAAATCAAAACAATTGAATTCATAGACATAGAGAGTAGAGAGATAGTTACCAGAGGCTAGGAAAGGTAGGAGGTGTGTTTGGGGCATGGAGGTGGAATGGATAACGAGCACAAAAAATAGAAAGGATGACCGTGACTTACTATTGAACTGTTTGCAACTCAATGGATTAATGCTTCAGTCAATGGATAACCCAGTCTTCATGATGTGCTTATTGTATGCCTGTATCAAAACATCTTATGTACCCTATAAATATGTACACTTACTATGTACCCAGGAAAATTAAAAAAAAAATTTAAATTAAAAATTTGTAGGTGATCCTGGACCCTGGCAATGTCAGTGGCTGTTTCCTATGAGGAGGTGGGAAAGAACTGCATAGACTGCAGATTTCATGAAATATTGGTCATGCTATTCTTTTAATACATCTCAGTTAGTAAAGCAAGTATGTGTGAGTTTTTCTGAAAATGCCCTTAAAGAGGCTCTTGAGTTCTTTGCCGAAAAGCCATAGAAATGAAATAAATGTAGACAAGTTCAGGGTAGGCTATTAGGAAAACTAAATGCACAATTTCCTTTTATGTACTAGAACATATAGATTTTTTCTTAGTAAGGTAAACTTCACATAACATGAACATTATTAGATGTTTTGAAGTGTACAGTTCAGTGACCTTTAGTATATTCAAAATGTGTTGCAACTATCATGTCAGTATAGGTATGAAAAATTTATTCCCAAAGCAACACCATTCCTATTAAGCAGTCACTTCTCATTCCCACACCATCCAGACACTGTTGTGTGTGTGTGTGTGTATGTGTACGTATGTAAGATTATATTGCCACATAGGAATAAAAAATCATTCCACTCATCTTGCTTTATTTTCAAATGGCTGACTCTGGTACAATATTGTTGTAGGTATTTTTAAATCTTATTTTATATTGCTTCATTTTTAATTGGTAAAAACAAAACATATACATTTATTGGGTGTAATGTGATGATATGATATGTGTATACACTTTGGAATGATTGAATCAAGACAATTAGCATTTCCATCACTTTATATACTTATGTCCCAGTGGTAAGAATGTTTATAATCTCTTTTAACAATTTTGAAATATACAATGCATCCTTATTCACCATTGTCACAATACTGTGCAGTGGATCACCAAAAGTTATTCCGCTTCTGTAACTTAAACTTTGTATGCTTTGAGCAACATGTCCCCCTCTCCCAATCCACTCCCTCTCCCAGCCCCTGGCAACAACCATTCTACTCTCTACTTCTATGCATTGAACTTTTTTAGCCTTCACATATAAGTAAGTTCATGCAATATTTGTCTTCACTTCTCTGGCTTATTTCTCTTAAAAGAATGCCCTCCAGGTTTACCCATGTTGTTGTGAATGACAGGATTCCTTCTTTAAGGCTGAATGATAGCATTATTCACAATGGTAAAGACATGGAATCAACCTGCATTCATCAACAGATGAAGGATAAAGAAAATGTTGTATATATATACACAATAGAAGGTCATTGTTATTTTAATATTTTTATATAAACTGTTTTATTATAAATAGTACCAAGTACATACAAAAAGAAAAAAGAAAAAGAAGGGAAACTCCATACATCTGTCATGGAGGTCACATAATAAACACTTCCCAAACTTTTTTTGCCCTTTATACCTCTATTTCTATTTTATTTGTTGTCTTTTACAGCCAATTCCAGAAACTACACCTTCTCACCTATAATCCTTTCAACACTCATCTCTTACAGATATGAATTTTATAAATAAACTTGATGCTACTATCACACCTGTAGTGAGTTTGATAGTGACCCCCAAAGATATGTTCAGTTGGAATCTATGACTATGACCTTATTTAGGAAAAGAGCCTTCAAAATGGAAGTTAAGGATCTGAAGATGAAATCATCCTAGATTATCTAGAAGCATCCTAAATCTAATGACAGATGTCTTTGTAAGACACAGAAGAGGAGATACAGACACACAGGAGAAGGCCACATGGAGACAAAGGCAGAGATCAGACTGATGTGTCCATAAAGTAAGAAACACCTAGCCAATAGTACCTCCCCAGGAGGCAGGAGCCCAAGATTTCCTCTGTATCTCCACAAGGAACCAACCTTGCTCACACCTCGATTTCACACCGTGGCCTCCAGAACTGGACCTAATGCCTCCAAGTGATGAACCATGGGAGATAAATTACTCAATGTTTTCACATATCACATTTTAATTTCGTACTCCACACCATGTGTCTGATAGTACCATAAATAGCTTATTTGAAGGTCACTATGCACTTTTTAATGTATTAAAAGTAAAACTACAGTTAGGACTAAATGCTTTTAAACTTTGTAGGAAAAAAAATCTTTAAAAAAATTAGTTAAAATTTCCTTCGGCTGCTCAAAAACATATTTCAGCACCTTTGAATTTTTGATATCAACATTTATACTGAATATAAATGTGATTTTGTTTTCAGTTTATACTGAATATAAATTTATACTGAATATAAATGTGATTTTTAAAATCATACATTTATTAAAATGAGATTTCTTTGGGATGTAGTGTCAAAAAATATTTTAAAAATCATGTCATGGAGTTTTACTATTCAATTAAATCTTCAATACTAATACACCCATATATTGTGTTAATAAGAATTAAGGATAACCATGACAATTAATTATGAGCTTGTGGGTGGGTAATGTGTTTTTTTAAGTGGCATGCACCAATAATGAATATTTGAAATATTTCAACTGGATTACTTCCCTGAAACTAGAAGAAGCAGAGATAGTCATGCATTTAAGTAAATTTTAAAAGTGTAGGTGATTTTTGAGTAGAAATTTCTTAACCCATTCCTCCAGATTTAACAGGTTTTGATTAGATTTAGTTTAAACATAGTTTGTTTAATTTAAACAAATTGAGATTGAGTAATGTGAAGCAATTGTGCAACTTCATTTTCCAAGCTGATCCTGAACCCTGGTTTCTATCAAGAGTAGCAATCATAAAGAACAATATTTTATATGCACAAAGCAAGGGATAACTGAAAGTTAGGGGTTCAACTATAACAGAAGTAAATACCTGTACACGGTCCTTCATTTTTAACCTATTGCATATTAGGGCAAGTCTTATTTCTTGGGATTTCCTAACTACTGTTTTATTTTTAATACATTAAAAAGTGCATTGTGATCTTCCTTCTTGGTATGCTCACATTTTTCTAGTGAACGATGCTATGAGTTTCCAAGGGATCACTGGCTGGCTGTGGCATTTCTCCTTTTGTCCAGATCTACACTTAAAATGGGTATCTTCTAATTCCATAAATCCATGTGGGTATGGACCTTAGTTTTATGAAAATATCATGATGATGTGTCAACCCTACTTCCTTTAGCTTGACTCTTTGTTACCAAGAAAACCAACCAGGTCCATTATTATAGTTGTCTTATTAGAGTAAAACTAACCCAGTCTGAAAGGAGCCCATCAACAGCTTCAGCTTGCAGTAAAGAAGTTAAGAATATATTTTAAGAAAATTTGGCCAAATCCTTTGGCCAAACTATCTAATCTGTATGATGACTCTCCCCACCTGTGTGTCCCTAGGGACTTTTTTCAATAACAACATAAAATGCAACAAGAGAGGGACATTTTACATTCTTATAGGTTAACATGTTTAACATCTTAATTTATCAATAGATAAATATCCTGGTTTCCAGTAGCTTCAGGGAAAACAAACACTTGAAACATTTCAAATATTCATTTTTTCATGTGAAATACCATACCCATTGTTGTGTCACTAACACATTGTGTCTCAGTTCGATAAAAGAGAAAAGCAATATTGCCTCATTATTGCTTTCTCCCATTCCTTCATTTGTTGCATTTGCATATTTCCATGCATCCTGCACATGTGCCACAGCACAGCATGTTTTAATTCAATAGAGTCTTCCTTACCTAAATAATTTACTAAAATTTCAAATCTCACACACGACACATTTTAGAACCAAAAGTTCCAAACAGGAGAAATGTTTAATTCATAAATATTTGTTGCATTCTGTAATTCTTCCATGATCCATTATCTGAACATTAAATTTAAGAAAGCATTTAATTCTAAAGTACCATGAAATTCTGAAATACCAGGAATACTCATGCACATATTATTTTCAGTGGATCTTAAAAATATTAATAATTCAGCATTTTTTGAACGCATAGCAACTCTGATTCAGACAAGATAAAATGTTTTGAACTCATGTGTTTAGAGAAAACAGGAGGGAAACATCAGCCTCAGTTGAAAGCCAATGTGACATTATCTCTGATTTATAGTTACCAGATGCAAAGATAACTGGGGAAAACTATTTTTTTTTTTTTTTTGCCTCACTACACACTTAAGTAATTATACAAACCAGAACTAGTAAGGCACTCACTTTATCAAACCTTTTATTCTTAAGCTTGGGATTTATTGCAGCTGACTTTTCATAGTTGTTATCTGTGGAACACAGAGAGGATGAGATACAATTCCTACCTCATGGAATGGCTGTGAGAATTACACAAGGGAAAATCTGTGAGCCCACAGAAATATCTGCTGTCATGTTTTATTTTATAATTTATCCATTTTATGTTTCTGTCTGCTCATTGGAGACACACAAACACAATTATTTTTCTGATACTGGTTAATTGGCTTATCCATATTGAATATCAACATCATTCCTATAATATTGCAGGAAGGCTGTCATCTGTAGAAATCTACTGATTAACATTCTGGAATTTACATATTTTATGTAGTACTTTATCGTGGCTACAAAAAGCAGTAGTGCTGTAGAAAACTTACAGTTTTGTAGACTTCCTAAAACTTCTGAAAATATGTAATTAAAATGGATGAATTGTAAGGTTTGCAAATTATTACTTATGAAAGATGTTTAAAGAACACTGATATTTGTCCTATTGCTCTCCCTTCTCTTGCTTCCCATCCCCCAACAGGCCCTGGTGTGTGATGTTTCCCTCCCTGTGTCCATGTGTTCTCATTGTTTAACTCCCGCTTGTGAGAGAGAATACCTAATGCATGCGGGGTTTAAAATCTAGATGATGGGTTGATAGGTGCAGCAAACTACCATGGCACATGTAACGAAAATGCATGTTCTGCACATGTATCCCAGAACTTAAAGTAAAATTTAAAAAAAAGAAAATGTGATATAACTTTTTACTCTGCCATTTGCTTGTTTTATGGCTTATTGTATATGAAACAATAAACCTTATAATTTCCTCATAAAAAAGAACACTGATTTTATTTTACAGCAAACTGGACCACAGCTTTACACACACCAAGAATGCTAAAGAATAGGCTAGACATTACATTTTTTATTTAAAAATAACCCCTCCTTTTTACAACTGATTAAGGGATTGGTTAACTTCTCTAAATCATTTTCAGCCAAGGAAGCAGATGGTGCCTTTGCCTTATCTGTAAGAGTTTCTTCTGCTGTTGTCTATAAGCTGCTAAATTTCTTTTAGGAAATCTTCCTTGCCTTGTCTCATGGTGACATGTTCTGGGATGTCATATTTATAGAAGTGACAATTAAAACCAGTTTTGTAAAACTCTTCCTTTCTACTCATCTTAAGTACTATGTCTTCATTAGCATTGTTTCCTCAGAGCTTTGCATTATCCAATATGTCAAATAAAATCTTGACCATTTTATCCTTATTATTGTAGGAATGAAACAATATCTCAAAGAGAAAAGAAAATGTGTGTCTCTTTAGAATTATATGCATAGTAAAAGTATTCTTCAGAAGGAAATTCTAAAGAAGAGAGTGGAGAAAGAAAAAAATAGGGAATTTTAAAACAATACAGAGAATCATTGAACATGAAGTTTGGATGATTGAAAAAACAAAAGGGTACACACTCTTTAGCTCTCCTGACCAAAGAAAAAGTATTAGTGGAGGAATCTTCTGAGAAACAGACAACCCAGTGTTTCATAAATGAAAAACGATCGAGTTAGAATTCTATTTTGTAGTTTTTAATTTGCTGGGGAGGAGTGTGAACAATGAATATTTCTAGTAGGAAAGGTGTCAATGCATGGAACACCCCAGAAAACTTTGAATCCTTTAAAAATACATCATTAGGATAAGTGGCCTGAGGGCAAGGGATATTACATACAAATACAGTCAGTGATCTCATAGTTGCATTTGCAATGCTTAATATTGAAGTTTTTCTGTAATTCATGTTGAAGAGAAATATGTGGACTTAGGTAACTGTTGGTCCACAATTTTTGAGGAGGTTTGTCAATGCATTAAGCCAACCAGGTATGGATTATGCCCATATTTATTTGAAAATAAATTATTATTAATATTAGGTGCAGGACTCTCTTTTACTAAATTTATAGTATCATTTAATTTCATACCTTCTTGGCTTCACATTGCCCTTTCCAAAAGCACCATCATTTCCGAAACTTAATTGCACAGAAAGTAAGTCCAATAGATGTCAGAAAATAACACTCAAAAAGTTCTGTGACCCCCATAAGCTCACTAAAAATTTAATAACACAAATATATTTGAATTTCCCAAATATTAAAAAGAGGAGGATGGGTGGATCTACTGAATAATAATGTATCTAGGGAAAGAAGAATGGTTCAAAATGAACCCTGTCCTAATTTTCATCAAAAGTTTTATGTTTTAAGATTTTCTTTCTTTGAAGAAGAAATCTATCTCTGCATAAGAAGCTATATATCTTGCTTTTTATTAATCCCATTATACCATGCCTGTGAAGACAAAATAAGTCTTAGACCAAAAGGGGGCATATGAAAGAGAAACAGCATAGTTTATTTTCGTGCTTTATTTCTCTAGAAATGAGCTCTGCAGATGCCTTTGGTTCATCTCAAAATATAAATCCAAAGAAATATATCACTTTAATGTAACTGTGGCTTCTATTCTGAATTTTTTCCCCCTAAAACTTGGGGCAGAAATCAGCAATTATCTGAACTGTCAAGGCTTTGCCTGTTTGTTCTTTTAAGTTAGAAATCTTCACTTTGAATGCATGGTTATAAAAAAAAGAAGATTCCCCCGGCTCCTCCTTCCTGTTTTATTTTTAATTATTTTAGTGAAACCATCTATGGCAGGTGAGTGATAGGATAGTTTATAAAAACCGTGTAGATGCTTTTTCCCTACTAGGTTCTTATTAATTCTCAGTGAAATGTTGATCTCTTCTTGAATTCCTGAGATATTTATGCTTTTTGAAAACATCTAAATTGATGTGTTCCATTTATATTCTGTGCAGAATTATTTCTTGTATGCTTAATTCTTTGTCCCTAAAACATTCAGACTTTCATTTCCCACTTTACACTTTACATAGAAAAATTTGTAATCTGCCTTTAATGGAATTCAGTAACAGTAGCCTAAATCAATTTGAATCCATTGCAAAATTTAGTTTCTAAGATTGTTTTATGTCCATCTACCATTTTTGAATTGAAAACACATCATAGTTTACAGAATAAATATATATGACAAGAAGTGCATTGTATCTATTACTTGCTCATAATGTTTATATTCATATTGTTGTTGTGCTGGCATTTAATAGTCACACACACACTATATATATATATATATATGTATGTGTATATATATATATATATGTATGTATATATATATATATATACCTGATTAAGTGAATTTATTTCAAATAGTGTCCCTTTCTGACATTTAGACATTAAATTGATGCACACTATACAATTGTTTTATTTCAAGTCAATTGATAAAGCAAGGCTTCAGATAATTCATGTCTTTCTGCATCTTGTGAAAATGAAGAATACATTAAAGTTGCATATGAAATTAAAGAAGTTCCATCTAAAGAAAGAATGTAATATTTGTAACCATTACTGGGGAACAAAATGTACTGGATATAATTTTAAAACAGCTAGTGACATGTTGCAAATGTAAATATTAGTAAGATGCTCTTTTGTTAGGTGCTAAATTGAATCTTCAAAACTCATATAGGGAGATATATTACAAGACTGTTTTTCCATCTTTTTGAAGACAAATTCCGAACATTGTCTATGATGCAACAATTTTGCTGCTACACAAAGTAAATTACATGTTTTCTTTTCTTTTGTTTCCTTGCAAATTAAATTCTCATAATTTTACTCCAGTGGAAGCAAATTCATACAGGTTCAGAGCAAATGTTATTAGCACCACAGGCTCCATAAGAAAAACTTGAATTTGCTTTCTAATTTCTCCATTTTATTGTTTTCTTTCACTGAAATTCCAGCTGAATTGGGAACCCTTTTCCCTGTATGACTCACCTCTTCAGGATATTTTCTTCTGTGCTGAACAGAAAAGTGCGCTTCTTTATGGTGTGTATTAATCCATTTTATCCTGGATACTTCTTAAGGGCATGTAACAAAAGGAACCCCTGATAGATACCTATTATGTGCACATAAAAAATTAAATAATTAAAAATTAAAGAAACCTGTGTTAATATTCAGTTGGTTTATTATTTTATCACTGCTACATTCACTTTAAACCAAAGCTGGGAACTTACAGATACAAATATCAATTTGACAATATTTGATTCCCTTGAATGTAAGTTTCACTCTGTTTTCTAAATTATAAAACACACAAGAAAATCAATCTCACATAACACAAACACATACACACAACTAAACAAAATACACACATAAAGCTCTCAATCTTGTAAATAATTTTACTGTATGGAAAGAAAAATGCCTAAATACAGAGTGCATCAGTAAGCATAAAGAAGTTAAATATAATGGCAGATTTAATATAGACTTATTTATATCAACTGTGTCAGAATAATAAACCATCCTATGGGGGAGTAAGTGTGGATCTATTTTCAGAAATATAGGATATTAGATATGCCAGTGTGATATTGTAGTTACAGAAACTTTATTAGTAAAATCTTCAAATACAATTCTCATTTTATTCACTTAGATAGATGGCCTTACTCAGGGCATTGTGTGGATTGAGCCTCAAAGCTGCTGACACTGGACTGGGTTTTGTTATTCACCAAGGACAGTGGAGCACAGAATGATAAGGGAGAAAATGCACCTGGAGCCTCTCTTCCAAGTAAAGGGGCTAAGTCATATACATCTTTCCACTGTAGCATCAACAACTAGAGCACCTTGTACAAATTTCTTTTTCCTGTTTCGCTAACTTTTTGCCTGCCATATTGGTCATGCCTGTACATTGGCCACATGGTTGCCATGGTTTCTTGCTTCTTTCTTTCCAATGACCAAGACGTGCTTCTTTCTTTCTCTCTTTCTTTCTATCTTCGTCTTTTCTCTTTTCTTTCTCTTTCTTTCTTTCTTTCTTTCTTTCTTTCTTTCTTTCTTTCTTTCTTTCTTTTTATTATACTTTAAGTTTTAGGGTACATGTGAACAATTTGCAGGTTCGTTACATATGTATACATGTGCCATGTTGGTGTGCTGCACCCATTAACTCGTCATTTAACATTAGGTATATCTCCTAATGCTCTCCCTCCCCCCTCCCTTCTTCCCACAACAGGCTCCAGTGTGTGATGTTCCCCTTCCTGTGTCCATGTGTTCTCATTGTTCAATTCCCACCTATGAGTGAGAACATGTGGTGTTTGTTTTTTTGTCCTTGCAATAGTTTGCTGGGAATGATGGTTTCCAGCTTCATCCATGTCCCTACAAAGGACATGACTCATCCTTTTTTATGGCTGCATAGTATTCCATGCTGCATATGTGCCACATTTTCTTAATCCAGTCTATCATTGTTGGACATTTGGGTTGCTTCCCAGTCTTTGCTATTGTGAATAGTGCTGCAATAAACATACGTGTGCATGTGTCTTTATAGCAGCATGTTTTATAATCCTTTGGATATATACCCAGTAATGGGATGGCTAAGTCAAATGGTATTTCTAGTTCTAGATCCCCGAGGAATCGCCACACTGACTTCCACAATAGTTGAACTAGTTTACAGTCTCACCAACAGTGTAAAAGTGTTCCTGTTTCTCCATATCCTCTGCAGCACCTGTTGTTTCCTGACTTTTTAATGACTGCCATTCTAACTGGTGTGAGATAGTATTTCATTGTTGTTTTGATTTGCATTTCTCTGATGGCCAGTGACAATGAGCATTTTTTCATGTGTCTTTTGGCTGCATGAATGTCTTCCTTTGACAGGTGTCTGTTCATATCCTTTGCCCACTTTTTGAATGGGTTGTTTGTTTTTTTCTTGTAAATTTGTTTGGGTTCATTGTGCATTCTGGATATTAGCCCTTTGTCAGATGAGCAGATTACAAAAATTTTCTCCCATTCTGTAGGTTGCCTGTTCACTCTGATGGTAGTTTGATTTGCTGTGCAGAAGCTCTTTAGTTTAGTTAGATCCCATTTGTCAATTTTGGCTTTTGTTGCCATTGCTTTTGGTATTTTAGACATGAAGTCCTTGCCCAGGCTGATGTCCTGAATGGTATTGCCTAGGTTTTCTTCTAGGGCTTTTAAGGCTTCAGGTCTAACATTTAAGTCTTTAATCCATCTTGAATACATTTTTGTATAAGGTGAAAGGAAGGGATCCAGTTTCAACTTTCTCATATGGCTAGCCAGTTTTCCCAGCATCATTTATTAAATAAGGAAGGAATCCTTTCCCCATTTCTTATTTTTGTCAGGTTTCTCAAAGATAAGATAGTTGTAGACATGCAGCATTATTTCTGAGGGCTCTGTTCTATTCCATTGGTCTATATCTCTGTTTTGGTACCAGTACCATTCTGTTTTGGTTACTGTAGCCTTGTAGTATAGTTTGAAGTCAGGTAGCATGATGCCACCAGCTTTGTTCTTTTGGCTTGGGATTGACTTGGCAATGCGGGCTCTTTTTTGGTTCCATATGAACTTTAAAGTAGTTTTTCCAGTTCTGTGAAGAAAGTCATTGGTAGCTTCGTGGGGAAGGCATTGAATCTATAAATTACCTTGGGCACTATGGCCATTTTCCCGATATCGATTCTTCCTACCCATGAGCATGGAATGTTCTTCCATTTCTTTGTATCCTCTTTTATTTCATTGAGCAGTGGTTTGTAGTTCTCCTTGAAGATACCCTTCATTTCCCTTGTAAGTTGGATTCCTAGGTATTTTATTCACTTTGAAGCAATTGTGAATGGGAGTTCACTCTTGATTTGGCCCTCTGTTTGTCTGTTTTTGGTGTATAAGAATGCTTTTGATTTTTGCACATTGATTTTGTATCCTGAGACTTTGCTGAAGTTTCCTATCAGCTTAAGGAGATTTTAGGCTGAGATGATGGGGTTTTCTAGATATGCAATCATGTCATCTGCAAACAGGGACAATTTGATTCCTCTTTTCCTAATTGAATACCCTTGATTTCCTTCTCCTGCCTGATTGCCCTGGCCAGAACTTCCAACACTCTATTGAATAGGAGTGGTGAGAGAGGGCATCCCTGTCTTGTGCCAGTTTTCAAAGGGAATGATTCTAGTTTTTGCCCATTCAGTATGCTATTGGCTGTGGGTTTGTCATAGATAGCTCTTATTATTTTGAGATACATCCCATCAATACCTAATTTATTGAGAGTCAATACCTAGTTTATTGAGAGTTTTTAGCATGAAGAGTTCTTGAATTTTGTCAAAGGCCTTTTCTACATCTATTGAGATAATCCTGTGGTTTCTGTCTTTGGTTCTGTTTATATGCTGGATTACATTTATTGATTTGCATATGTTGAACCAGCCTTGCATCCCAGAGATGAAGCCCACTTGATCATGGTGGATAAACTTTTTGATGTGCTGCTGGATTCGGTTTGCCAGTATTTTATTGAGGATTTTTGCATGGATGTTCATCAGGGATATTGGTCTAAAATTCTCTTTTTATTGTGTCTCTGCCAGGCTTTGTATCAGCATGATGCTGGCCTCATAAAATGAGTTAGGGAGGATCCCCTCTTTTTTATTGGTAGGAGTATTTTCAGAAGGAATGGTAGCAGCTCCTCCTTGTACCTCTGGTAGAATTCAGCTGTGAATCCATCTGGTCCTGAACTTTTTTTGATTGGTAAGTCTTTCTTTTCTTTTTCTTTTATTTTTTTGAGATTGAGTCACCCTGTCATCCAGGTTGGAGTGCAGTGATATGATCTCAGCTCACTGCAACCTCTGCTTCCTGGGCTCAAGCAATTCTCCTGTCTCAGCCTCTCAAGTAGCTGGGATTACAGGCATGTGCCACCATGTCCAGCTATTTTTTGTATTTTTAGTAGAAATGCGGTTTTACCATGCTGGGCAGGTTGGTCCTGAACTCCTGAGCTCAGGTGTTCTGCCAACCTCAGCCTCCCAAATTGTTAGGATTACAGGTGAGAGCGACTGCACCTCTTGAAGACTTGGTAATTTCTAAAGAAAAAAAGGGTTAAACAAACTCAGTTTTTCATTTCTGGGGAGGCCTGAGGAAACGTAAAACCATAGCAGAAGGGGAACACATGTCTTACTTACATGGTAGCAAGTGAGAGAAAGCGAGTTGTGAGGAGGAATTGTCTAGACACTTGTAAAACCATCACATCTCATGAGAACTCACTCACTATGATGAGAACAGCATGGGCCACACTGACCCCATGATTTCATCACCTCACACCAGGTTTCCCCATCAACATGTGGAGATGATAAGCATTATGATTCAAGATGAGATTTAGGTGGAGACATAAAGCCTACTGATATCAGGCAAAAAACTGTACATTTTCACAACAAACTCAGTAGTGCAGATGGAAGGCAAAAATGGGACTCAATAAATAGCATCAGAATCTGGAAGAGTCTTAGAAGACTTAAAGAAGGGAAATGTCATTATGTTTGGAATCACGTTCATTTCTTTCACTAATGTTTACAACATACAGGTCAAATTATTTATTTTTTTATTAAAATTTTTTTATTTTTTTATTTTAATTATTATGGGTACATAATTGTCATATATATATATATATATATATATATATATATATATATATATAACATGGAATTTTTTGACACAAACACACAATGTGTCAGGATTAAATCGGGGTAATTGTGGTATCCCTGAACCCAGCATTTACTATTTCCTTGTATTCGGAAAATTTTAAGTTCATTGTATTAGTGAGAGTTCTCTAGAAGAACATATATATATGTATATATGTGTGTCTGTATATATATACACACACATATATACACATATATATACACACGTGTGTGTATATATACATACATATGTGTGTGTATATATACGTACATATGTGTGTATATATATACATACATATGTGTGTATATGTATATATACATACATACATATATGTATATATGTGTATATATAGATATATAGATATCCATATAGATACATAGATATACACACACATATATAGAGAGAGATAGAGAGAGAAAGAGAGAGAGGCAAGTTTATTACCTCTTTACTCTCATGATCACAATGTCCCACAATAGGCCATCCCCAGGCTGAGGAGTGAGGAGAGCCAGTCCGAGCTCCAAAACTGAAGAACCTGGAGTCTGATGTTTGAGGGCAGATAGTATCCACCACAGGAGAAAAATATAGGCTAGGAGGCTAGGCCAGTCTCTCTTCACATTTTTCTGCCTGCTTACATTCTAGCCTCACTGGCAGTTGATTAGATGGAGCCTAGCCAGATTAAGGGTGGGTCTGACTTTCCCAGCCCACTGACTCAAATTTTAATCTCCTTTGGCAACAACATCACAGAAACAGCCAGGATCAATAATTTGTATCCTTCCATCTAGTCAATTTGACACTCAGAAATAACCATCACAAGTCTACCGTTTGTCAACTTGAACCCATACATATCTCCTGAGATTATATATAATCTTTAAGCAAAGACAAGAATGTCATAATTACACCTAATATAATACAACTATATTTCATACAACCAGAAATGCATCAATCCCCAACCCAAATGTTATTATGTAAAGTTAACAATACTTAAATGGTGATGTGAAGTCAATAAATCTATGTCACAGGATAAAGGAGAAAGAAAATAAAATGAAGATATTTTAGTAGTACAAGTATATACATGCACAAACATGCTTTTAACAAAAGAAAAATACGCTCATGAAAATTACAGTCCTCATTTCTGCAGCTGGTCACGTGGTCGTGGCTAGTATTGATGAGTACCTCCTTCTATTACCAATTCTGTATTCCCTTTGCCTTCAGCAAGGACCTCAGCATGTTGTGTTCTTTTTTCCAGGTAGAGTGACTCAAACCTTCATTCCTGAAGGGTCTGGGTCATTTGTAGCTCTGCCTGGGTTGAGCTGTTGTAGTTTCCCATTGATCTTATTCACAGGGCATGGTAATGCTATGAGACACCCTAATAGGTCTCCTGTGTGCCATGGATACTCTTCCTTATCTCCATTGTAGAGTAGTAGACTGATTTCATCTTGATAGTCTGGGTCAATTACCCTGGCCACCACAGTATGTCCTGTCTTAGCCTGTTGATTTAAAAGTTGTAGGAGCCCAAACTGTCCAGGTGGAATCTTAACTTCCAGTTTAATGGAATTACTGTTGTGTCCCCTTTCAGGTCGTGGCAGCATTCCTCCCTCTGGAATAAAGACCTTGAGGCAAGCAGAATGTAATATCACGGGAACAGGAAGAAAAAATTTTGCTAGTGGGTTACTAGACGTGAAGGTGAATGATGCCATTTCCACTTCCACCCCTTGATTCCTGGACCTGTGGATTCTGGTTTTGGGAGAAAGAGTATCATATATTGGACACTGATTCAGAAGATACCCAGCCTTCTGAAGAACTTTGACCCAGCCCTGCAAAGTATTCTCATCTATTTGACATTGTAAATGTGGCTTCAAAAGGCTATTCCAGAATTATATTAATCCAGCTGCTTCAGGATAATGGGGAACATGGTAAGACAGGTGAATTCCATGAGCATGTGCCGACTGTCACATGTCTATGCCATAAAGTGAATGCCTTGGTCAGAGGCCATGCTGTGTGGAATGCCGTGATAGAAGATAAAGCATTCATTTAGTCCATGGATGGTAGTCTTGGCAGAAGCATTCTGGGCCAACCTATACCTGGGGTGAGTGTCTATTTCAGTGAGGACAAACTTCTGCCCTTTCTATGATGGAAGAAGTCCAATAAAATTAACCTGCCGCCAGAGAACTAGCTGGTCACCCTGAGGAATTGTGCCATATCAAAGGCTCAGTGTGTCTCTTCTGCTAGCAAATTGGGCACACATCAGCCGCTATAGCCAGGTCAGCCTTGGGAGTCAATGTAAGTCTATGTTGTTAAGCCCATGCATAACCTCCATCCCTGCCACCATGGCCACTTTCTTCATGGACAATTGGGCAATGACAGGGGTGGCTGGGGAAAGAGGCTAAGTGGTGTCCACAGAACAGGTCATCCTATCCACTTGATTATTAAAATCCTCCTCTGTTGAGGTTACCCATTGCTGAGCTCTCACATGCAATACAAATAACTTCACAGTTTTTGACCACTCAGAGAGGTCCTTCCATATAGGTCTTCCCCAAGTTTCTTTGTCACCAGATTTCCAATCATGCTTCTTCCAAGTACCTGAATATCCAGTCAAACCATTGGCTATAGCCCATGAATCAGTATATAATAGCACTGCAGGCCATTTCTCATTTTATGCAAAGTGCACAAACAGGGGCAATGCTCAAGGTTCTGCCCTCTGGAAAGACTTCTCTTCAACACTGTCCTTCAGTGATGCCCTGCAGCTGTCCACTTTCAGGTGTTGCCTGCATAACATGCAGCACCATCTACAAACCAGGCCTTCATCTTCTCTTCCTCTGTCAACTGATCATAGGGAACTCCCCATGAGGCCATCAGTGCAGGCAGGGGGAGACAAGGCAGGGAGGTAGGAGTGGAGACAATGGTGATTTGAGCCACTTCCTCATGTCACTTACTTGTGCATTGATGAGCTGTTTGAGCCTGACTATGTATATTCCACTTTCATTTGATGATAGAATGCTACTGTGCATGACTGATCCACTTTAAGGCTACATGGGTCAGAATGCACCCAGTTCATGATAGGGAGTTAAGGTCACATGGTGACTTGATCACCTATAGTCAAGTGTTCAATTTACACCAAATCCCAGTAATAGGCCAAAAGCCTTCTCTCAAAAGGAGAGTAGTTATCTGCAGACTATGACAAGGCCTTGCTCCAAAATCTGTGGAGCCTCTCTGATTAACCTACAGGGGCCTGCCAGAGACTCCAAGGAGCATCCCTATCTGCCACTGATATCTAAAGCACCATTGGATCTGCTGGGTCATATGGTCCAAGTGGGAGAGAAGCTTGTACAGCAGCCTAGACCTATTGCAAAGTTTTCTCCTGTTCTGGACCACACTTAAAACTGGCAGCCTCTTAGGTCACTGGGTAAATGTGTTGGAGTAACACACCCAAGTGGAAAAATCTGTTGTACCCAAAATCTATGTAGGATTTTGTAAATCCATGTAGGCTAAATCCATGTAGGCACTAGGCATTGAGCCTCTTTCTTGGTTGTAGAAGGGCCCAAAAGCAATTACTTATCTTTCACCTTAGAAGGAATATCTTGACAGTTCCCACACCACTGGACCCCTAGAAATTTTATTGAAGTAGAAGTTCCCTGAATTTTAGTCAGATTTGTTTTCCATTCTCTGGCACACAAATATCTCACCAATAACTCAAGTATGTTTACTACTTCTTACTGGATTCAATCAGCATAATGTCATCAATGTAATGGGCCAGTGTAAAATCTTGTGGAAGTGAAAACTGATCAAGGTATCGCCAAATAAGATCATGACACAAAGATGAAGAAGGAGAATTGACATGCCCCTGAGTTAGAACAGTAAAGGCATATTGCTGGCCTTAACAGCTCAAGCAAATTGTTTCTAGTTGCCCTGATGGACAGAAATGGAGAAAAAGACATTTACCAAGTCAATGGCTGCATACTAGGTACCAGAAGATGTGTTTATTTGCTGAAGCAATGAAACCACATCTTGTACAGCAGATGCAATTGGACTCATCACTTGGCTAAGCTTATGATAATCCGCTGTCATTCTTTAAGGTCCGTCTGTCATCTACACAAATGAAAGAGTTGAACAGGGAGGTGGTGGGAATCACCACCACTCTGTCTTTCAAGTCCTTTATGGTGACACTAATCTTCACAATGCCTCCAGGGATGCAATTTTTTTTTTTTTTTTTTTTTTGGTGTACTATTTTTCTAGGTAAAGACAGCTCTAATGGCTTCCATTTGGCTTTTCCCACCATGATACTCTTCACCCTGCCAGTCAGGAGGCCAATGTGGGGATTCTGCCACCTGCTAATTATGTCTATGCTAATTATGCATTCTGGCACTTGGGAAATGACCACAGGATGAGTCTGGGGACCCACCAGATCTACTGTAAATTGGACCTTGGATAAAACTCCATTAATTACATAACCTAGATACCCCCTACTTTAACTGGAGAACCACATTGTTGCTTTGGGTCCCCTGGAATCAACAACAGCTCAGAGCTAGCTTGCAGTAGTCTCTGAAATGTCTGATCATTTCCTTTTCCCCAATGGATGGTTACCCTGTTAAAAGGCTAGAGGTCTCCTTGGGGTAGGATGGGAGGAAAATTTACAGCCTACATTGTCAGTAATGTAATGGGGTCCTTCCTCAAGGGGGCCTGGCCTCCCCTTTATTCAAGGGATTCTTGGTCTGTAAACTGGATCAAGACTGGAAATTTATGGAAGGGCTGTGATTCTCTGTTTTTATAATTCAAATGAGTCTTTTGTCCATTTGATCTAGAATTTTTCTGCTTATACAAGTTAAGTAGGCATCCAGTAATTCAGCTGTATCAAGCAGAGGAATCCAGTAATTCAGCTTCCTATCAATTTCACTTCAAGGAACACTGTGATTAATCAGCCAATGCCAGAGCTCTACCTGCATCAGACTATTCTAATTGCTGCTTTGCATCTGCTGTCCATTACAGAAGCTTCACCCACCTTGCCTTTAATGATTGAGTGCGGCCACTTTCCCCTTACCACCGGAGGATTCAATTATTCCCATTGTATTTAAATGTTAAATTTAATTGTATTTAATTTTTAAGTTTTGTAGCTGAGTGACTGTGGTTCCCACTGTGAGATCTGTTACACAGAGAAAAGCAATTACAGGGCTCTTAAAAGAAGGTGCTATGCTCACAAATCTATTTCTCAAAGCATTGGTCAAGGGTATACCTTCTGAACTTTCCCAGCTGGGATGAGGAGGTCTAAAGTGAATAATTCACTCCGCCATTCCAATCTCCCTGAACATTTTGATCTCTTCCCCTACACTAAACGAAGGGAGATCAGGCATTTCCAGCTCACACACAGTGGGCCATCTTGTAATTCACATTTCAGCTAGCCAAGCAAATAAATTATTAGAACATTTTTTAACTCCCTGAGTTGAAACAGTAAATGCAGTGTCCCTACTTAGTGGGCACACATCAATAAATTCAGCCAAATCCAACTCTGCATCAGCCCTATCCAACTCTATCTTCCTTCCATTATCCCACACTCTTAATATCCATTCCTATGCCTGATCTCCAGATTTCTGTTTATATAAATTACAAAACTTAAGCAGTTGTTTTTGATAGTAGGATCTCAACTTCATCTCTAGGGTTCTGCCAGGACTTTCATCTAGTTACAGGTCTAGAAGCAAACAGAGGTGTTGGGGGTGGTTCCTGGAGAAAATCAACATTCTCTTGCCTGGCAACTGCCTCGGGAGAAGCCATCATTGTTGCCTCAGGCAGTGCAGGGTTTATCTCCTTAGACAAATGTGGAAAGGCTGTCTGGAAAAAAAGATTCACTTGAGTTTGCAAACTCAGTGTCCCTAACTTCATCAGGGTCCTCCCACATGTCCCCATTCCAAGTTGAAGGGTCTCATTCTTTTCCAATCAATTCCCTCACTTTAACAACAGACACCTTGAAAGGGGTTGTGTGCACCTTTTGTTGCAGGTCAGCCATTTGCATTATAACAGCTTCTGTCTGTTTTTCCACAATTTCAACTCTTTCCCTATGGGAGATAAGACTCTCACACAGGTCAATCTTAGCAGACGTGGGGCTTAATATATACTTCTGAAGCTGGGAGATAGAATCCCCAAGTTCATAATTTTTTTTTTTTTGGCATTTTGTCCACTGAACTTAGGAGCAACCAATCAGCTTCGTTGTGTTCCTTGGTTCTCCACATGTGGTAAAAAGTATTATGTATAGAGTCACTAAACTCCTTCCCTCTCATGAGTGATGAATAAGTAGTGTCAAATGCATTTATTTTGCATAACTCTCAAAATAGTTCATGCCAAGGACTATCAGTGTTCTACATACAATTAGAAGTAGGGTCCTTAGAATTTTGGGGTCTAATTATATTAAGCAACCAAATGCAGAAACCCCCAAATCAGCAAAAGAATTCCATTCTTAATATTCTGTTACTCTAGAACCATTCCTAGTACAAAAATCTGAATTAGTCAGAGTTATCTAAAGGAACAGAATTAATGAGAAATATATATATATATAAAATATATACATATATGTAATATATATATAGACACACACACAGTGGAACTCTATGTTTGTGTATATGCACACATATATCTGTATATATTTGTACATATATATGTGTATATATATATATACACACAGACACACATAATGGAACTATATGTGTGTGCGTGTATATATATACACATACACACATATATATACACACACATATGTAGAAAAAGAGAGAGGTAAAGATATTATTATAGATAGTTTATTAAGTATTAACTCATATTTTATTACGTATTAACTCTCATGATCATAAGGTCCCACAATAGGCCACCTGCAGGTTATGGAGCAAGAAGAGCCAGTCTCAGTTCCAAAACTGAAGAAATTGAAGTCCAATGTTTGAGGACAGGAAGCATCCAGTGTGAGAGAAAGATGTAGGCTGGGAGGTTAGGCCAGTCTCTCTTTTTAAAATTTTCTGCCTGCTTATATTCTGGCCACACTGGCAGGTGATTAGATTGTGTCTGCCCAGATTAAGGGTGAGTCTGCATTTCCCAGCCCACTGAATCAAGTGTTAATCTCCTTTGAGAACACCCTCACAGACACACTCAAGATCAGTACTTGTTTCCTTCAACCCAATCAAGTTGACAATCAGCATAACCATCACATCCACTTTTTAGCTATAGCAAAACATACAAAAAAAAATACTAACTATAATCATTCTATTGTGCTGCCCAATACTAGATACTATTCATTCTACCTAAACGTATTTTTTGTACTTATTAACCATCCCCACTTTATGCCCCATTGTTCTCTACACTTCCTAGCCTCTGGTAACCATCATTTTCCTTTATATGTCCATGACTTTAATTTTTTGACAGTTTTAGCTCCCACATATTAAGGAGAACATGGAAAATTTGTCTGTCTAGCCTAAGTTCTTTCACCTAACATAATGATCTCCATCTCTATCCTTGTTGGTGTGAATGACAGGATTCCATTGTTGGATACGCAGGTTGATTCTAAATTTTGGCTATTGCAAATAGAGATGCAATAAACATAGGAGGCAGATATCCTTTCTATATACTAATTTTCTTTCTTTTGGATGAATAACCAGTATTGGGATGGCTGGTTCATAGGGTAGCTCTGTTTTCAGGTTTATGGGGAAACTCCATACTCTTCTCTGTAATGACTACACTAATTTACATTCTACCGTGGAAAGTTTTAGGGTATATTGACACTGACATTTGTTTTAAGAGAGTTACTTAATTAATTAAATTTCAAGGTTGCTGCACAGAGATGAGCAGCTGGTATGGAATATTAGCCACAATCATCACAATCATCTCAACCTTATTATTCTCCTTCCACTCTTTCTCCATGTTTTTGGGAAGAGGTGATGATCCAGAGATTCTGAAGCATGGTAACATCACATAGATATTGTCTGCTTATTAGTTCTTCTGACACCTGCTCTTCAATGGAATGAGGTTGAGGGGGTAAAAAGGAAATATAATGTAGACACATTTCCCTTTTTTAAAAATGTGACTTAGATTGATGAGAGGGCGGGGTAAACTTTTTCCTATTAAAGAAAATGTTTACTAGGGTGTCGTAACAAAATACCACACGCTGAACGTGGTTAAAAAGTAGAATTGTATTATCTCAAAGTTCTGAGGAACTTCTGGAGTTCTGACCAAAAGTCCAATATCCAGGTGTCTGCAGGACTGAGGGCTTTGAGCAAGAATCCCTCCCAAGTCTTTTTTTCTTTATTTTTTTTTATTTTTTTAATGTCAGGCGTTTGGCTGACAATCTCTGGCATTGCTTGCCTTTTAGACACATCACCTGGATTTTTGCTTTTATTCACATATGTTCTTCCCTCTCTGTGCATGTTGGTGTCCAAATCTCCTATTTTTATAAGGACTCTAGTAATATTGCATGGTGAGGCCAGCTAGACTTCCTGCATTAAGTGGGGACTTGGGGAAATTTCCTGTCTGACAAGAGGACTGTAAAATGCACCAATCAGGAACTTTCTTATGTTAAAAGAGGATTGTAAAATGCACCAATCAGTGCTCTGTAAAATGCACCAAACAGCACTCCATAAAACGCACCAGTCAGCACTCTGTAAAACGCACCCATCAGCAAGATTCTAAAAGTAGCCCATCACGGGGAGGATTGTAAAAAGGGCACTCTGATAGGACAGAAATTAAACATGGCCAGGGAAAATAAGGGAATAAAAGATGGCCACCCCTGCCAGCAGCAGCAACCTGCTCAAGTCCCCTTCCAAGCTCTGGAAGATTTGCCCTTTCACTTTTCACAATAAACCTTGCTACTACTCACTCTTTGGGTCTGTGCCATCTTTAACAGCTGTAACACTCACCACGAAGGTCTGCAGCTCCATTCTTGAGGTCAGCAATATCACGAACCTACCAGCAGAAACCAGCTCCCCACACATCTTGGGGACTTGTCTGGGATATTGCCACGTGGTGAGTACCATCAGACCCTTTTAGCTTGCTATTCTGTCCAATTTTTTCTTAGAATTCGGGGGCTAAACACCAGGTACCTGTCAGCTAGTTAAAAGTGACTAGTGCTGGGGGCGGCGGCTCATGCCTGTAATCCCAGCACTTTGGGAGGCTGAGGTGGGTGGATCATGAGCTCAGGAGATTGAGACCATCCTGGCTAACATGGTGAAACCCCGTCTCTACTAAAAATACAAAAAATTAGTCGGGCATGGTGGTGGGTGCCTGTGGTCCCAGCTACTGGAGAGGCTGAGGCAGGAGAATGGCATGAACCTGGGAGGCAGAGCTTTCAGTGAGCTGAGATAACACCACTGCACTCCAGCCTGGGTGACAGAGTGAGATTCCATCTTGGAAAAAAAAAAAAAAAGTGACTAGTGCAGCCACCAGACTAAAGACATGGGTGTCAGGCTTTCTGGGAAAGGGCTTTCTAACAATTCCTCGCTCTTCATAATCAGGATTGTTGATTTGCCTGGAACCAGCTTCTGCTTTTCCTGCACTTCTGGGCTGAGCTGAGGGTCAACAGAGAGGAAAGCCATTCAGCTCTGGGTTCCCGACAAAAACTTGATTGACCCTGCAGCCATGAATGGAACTCTCAAAGTTACTTTGCCCAAGCAAGACTCACCCTTCTATCCTATCTATCCTAACCCTTGCCTCCTGAGTCCTAATGCCTGTCAGACAAAATTCTTCTCACCTCTCTTCTCTGAGACTAGTTCTGCTTCTAAAAACCACTCCCAATCCCTGGTGCTCATCTAGTTTCTCCTATAACGATGATTTTTAATATAAATTTCAGGACTCTGTTCCATTCCTTAGGCACCCGAGCTCAACAATCAGAAAGACACAATTTTTGCCTGAAGCCCCATCATGAGGGGACTATCTGGAATTTTAGGATCCCTCCTAAGACTAGCAGGCCTAACAAAGGCTGTTCCTGAAGCTAGGATATGGGGAGCCTCAGAAACTATAGACTCCAAAATTAGGGGGATATTCATATAGTGAGAAGTGAGGATAAAAGACATCACTCTTCCAACCCTGGAGATCACTTCCCTCCCTCGGGGTATGGCCCTTCGCTACATTTTGAGGCATATCATCTTTATAGGACAAGGGTAAGTTCCCAATACTAAAAGGGGAATGCTTCAGATTCTAACAGGTTTTCAAGAATGCATCAGTAAGGGTCACTAAGTCTGATTTTTCTTGGTCTTCTTTGTGGTCTAAGAGGAAAGGCAAGGGTGCAGGTTTTTGAGAATGTGTCAGTAAGGGCCACTAAATCTGAACTTCCTCAGTCCTTTTTGTGATCTAGGAGGAAAACTAATATTTCTGCTGCTGCTTCAGTGAGTGCAACTATTCCGATCAGCAGGGTCCAGGGGCCATTGAGGGTTGTTGGGCAGGGGAAAAAAAATATGGGTGTTTTTTTGTTTCAGATGGGAAACACTCAGGCATCAACAAGCTCAAACTTGAAATGTATCCTAAGCCATCAGGACCAATTTGACCTGCAAACCCTAAAAAGAAGCAGCTTATTTTTTTCTGCACTATGGCCTGGCCTCAATATTCTCTCTCTGATGGGGAAAAATGGGCCACTTGAGGGAAGTAAAAATTACAATACTATCCTGTAGCTTGACTTTTTCTGTAAGAGGGAAGGCAAATGGAGTGAAATACCTTATGTCTAAGCTTTCTTTTCTTTGAAGGATAATCCATAACTATGCAAAGTTTGCAATCTGCATTCAACCAGAGGAACTCTCAGCTTACCTCCATATTGTAGCCTCCCTAACAGCTCCCCTTCCTATTAATGATAAGCCTCCTCTAATCTCCCCCACACAGAAGGAAACAAGCACAGAAATCTCCATGGTACCACAAAACCTCCTGGGCTATGTGTTATGCCCCTTTCAAACTGTAGCAGGAGGGGAATTTGGCCCACCCAAGTACATGCCCCTTCTATCTCTCTGATTTAAGCAAATCAAGGTAGACCTTGGAAAGTTTTCAGATGATCCTGATAGGTATATTGATTTGCTGCTGTGTCTAGGGCAAACCTTCAACCTCACTTGGAGAGATGTCCTGCTGTTGTAAGATCAAACCCTGGCCTTTGAGGAAGAGAATGTGGCTTTAGCTGCATCCCAAGAGTTTGGAGATACCTGGTATCTCAATCAAGTAAGTGATCGAATGACAGCTGAAGAAAGGAACAAATTCCCTACCAGCCAGTAAGCCATCCCCAGTATAAATCCTCACTGGGACATCAACTCAGATCATGGGGACTGGAGTGGAAACATCTCTTGACCTGTGTTCTAGAAGGACTAAGGAGAATTAGGAAAAAGCTCATGAATTATTCAGTGATGCTCACCATAACTCAGGGAAACAATGAAAATCCTACCACCTTCCTTGAGCCGCTATGGGAAGCCATAAGATAATATACTCCTCTGTCACCTGACTCTCTCATGGGTCAATTGATCCTCAAAGATAAGTTTATTACCCAATCAGCCAAAGATATCAGGAGAAAGCTCCAAAAGCGAGCCCTGGGCCTTGAATGAAATTTGGAGGCATTATTAAACCTGGCAACTTTGGTTTTCTGTTATAGGGAGCAAGAGGAACAGGCTGAAAAGGAAAAATGAGATAAGAGAAAGGCCACAGCCTTAGTCATGGCCCTTAGACAAACAAACCTTGATGGTTCAGAGAGGACAGAAAATGAAGCAGGCCAATCACCCAGTTGGGCTTCTTATCAGTGGTGTTTGCAAGGACACCTTATAAAAGATTGTCCAATGAGACACAAGCCGCCCCCTCGCCCATGCCCAGTATGCTGAGGCAATCACTGGAAGCCACACTGCCCCAGAGGACAGAGGTTCTCTGGGCAAGAAGCTCCAAAACAGATGATCCAATAACAAGACTGAGGGTGCCAGGGCAAGCGCCAGCTCACATCATCACCATTATTGAGTCCTAGGTAACTTTAATTATTGAGGGCCTGGAAATTGACTTCCTCTTGGACACTGGTGTGGCCTTATCTGTTAAGTTCCTGCCTGGGACAGCTGTCCTCAAGGTCCATTGCCATCTGAGAAATCCTGGGACAGCCTAAAACTAGGATTTCTCCCATCTCAGTTGTAACTGGGAGACTTTGCCCTTTTCACATTCCTTTGTTTTCATGCCTGAAGGTCTCACACCCTTATTAGGGAGGGACATATTAGTCAAAGCTGAAGCTATTATCTACATGAATATGGTGAACAAGTTACCCATTTGTTTCCCCCTACTAGAAAAGGGAATCAACCCTGACATCTGGGCATTGGAAGGACAGTTTGGAAGGGTAAAAGATGTCTGCCCAGTCCAAATCAGCCTGAAAGACTCCATCACTTTTGCTTATCAAAGGCAATATCCCTTAAGGTCTGAATCTCATAAAGGATTACAGGATATTGTTAGACATTTAAAAGTTCAAGGCTTAGTAAGAAAATGCAGCACTCCCTGAAACACCCCACTTCTAGAAGCACAAAAACCAAATGGTCAGTGGAGTCTGGTGTAAGATCTTAGACTCATCACTGAGGCAACAATTCCCTTATATTCATTTATACTAGTTGTACCCTATACCCTGCTCTCTCAAATGTGAGAGGAAGCAGAATGGTTCACTGTTCAGCATCTCAAGGATGCCTTCTTCATTACCCTGCACTCTGACTCCCAGTTTCTCTTTGCCTTTGAGAATCCCACAGACCACATGTTCTAACTCACATGGGCAGTCTTGCCTCAAGCGTTTAGGGATCGCTCTTATCTGTTTGGTTAGGCACTGGCCCAAGATTTAGGTCACTTCTCAAGTCTAGGCACTCTGGTCCTTCAGCATATGGATGATTTACTTTTGGCTACCAGTTTGGAAGCCTTATGCCAGTGGCTACTCTAGATCTCTTGAATATTTTAGCTAATCAAGAGTACAAGATGTCTAAATTTAAGGCCCCATTCTGCCTACAACAAGTCAAATATCTACACCTAATCTTAGCCAGAGGAACCAGGCCCCTCAGCAAGGAACAAATAGAGCATATGCTGGCTTGTCCTCCCCATAAGATATTAAAATGGCTGTGGGGGTTCCTTGGAATCACCAGCTTTTTCCAACTATAGATCCCTGGATACAGCAAGATGCCAGGCCCCTCTATATTCTAATCATGGAGAGCCAAACGCAAATACTCATGTAGTTAAATGGGAACCAGAGGCAGAAACAGCCTTCAAAACCTTAAAGCAGGCCCTAGTACAAGCTCCAGACTTAAGCCTTCCCATAGGACAAAACTTCTCTTTATGTATCACAGAAAGAGCAGGAATAGTTCTTGGAGTCCTTATTCAGACTCGTGTGACAACCCCACAACTAGTGGCAAACCTAAGTAAGGAAATTCACATACTAGCTAAAGGCTGGTCTCACTGTTTATGAGTAGTTGCAGTAGTGGCTCTCTTAGTGTCAGAGACTGTCAAAACAATACAAGGAAAATTTCTCACTGTCTGGAGTACTCATGATGTAAATGGCATACTAAGTGCCCTAGGAAATTTATGGCTATCAGACAACAAGCTGTTTAGATACCTTAGCTAATCCTGACCTTAACCTATAAAATGATGAAAGTTCATTTTGGGAGAATGGGATATGAAGGGAAGGTTATTCCATAGTTAGTGATGTTACAGTACTTGAAAGTAAGCCTGTTCACCCAGGGACCAGCACCCAGCTAACAGAACTAGTGGCGCTTACTCCAGACTTAGAACTGGGAAAGGAAAAAAAAATAATAACAAATGTGTATACAGATAGTAGGTATGCTTATCTAATCCTACATGCCCATGCTGCAATATGCAAAAAAGGGAGTTCCTAATCTCTGGGTGAAACCCCATTAAATACCACAAGAAAATAATGGAGTTATTGCATGCAGTGCGAAAACCCAAGGAGGTGGCCATCTTATACTGCTGAAGCCATCAAAAAGGTGAAGGAGAAAAGGTAGAAGGAAACTATCAGGCCGACACTGAAGCCAAAATTGCTGCCAGGTGGAACCTCCCATTAGAAGTATTTATGGAAGGACACTTGATATGAAACAACCCTCTCCAAGAGATTAAGCCCAAGTAATCCTCGACTGAAACATAATGGGGAATTACACAGGGCATAGTTTTCTCCCCTTGTGGTGGTTAATGACAGAAGAGGGAAAATTACTCATACTCAAAGCCAGCCAGTGGAAAATACTTAAGACCCTCCACCAAACTTTTCATATGGGTATGGAGGACACTCATCCAATGGCCAAATCCCTATTTACTGGGCCAAATCTCCTCTGGACCATTCGACAAGTAGTCAAAGCCTGTGGGGTGTGCCAAAGGAATAATTTCTTCGTCCATGATAAGGCACCTCTGGGGGAACAAATAATAGGGCACTATCCTGGAGAGGACTAGTAGTTAGACTTCACCCATATGCCTAAGTCAAGATGATTTCAATACTTGTTGGTCTGTGATGATAGCTTTACAAATTGGATAGAAGCCTTCCCCTGCAAGTCAGATATTGCTCAGTAAGTTGTTAAAGTCATAAGTCATAAAATCATTCCTAGATTTGGGCTTCCCCAAAGTTTACAAAGTGACAATCGTCTGGCTTTTAAAGCCACAGAAACTCAGAGAATTTCCAGGGTGCTAGGGATACAATATCACCTTCACTGCACCTGGAGCCCACAATCCTCAGGGATGGTCAAGAAGGCAAATGATAACACTCAAGAGGCACTTAAGGAAACTAACACAGGAAATTCATCTCCCATGGCCTACTCTCTTGCCCATGGCCTTGTTAGAATCTGGAATTCTCCTCACAAAGTGAGGCTTAGTCCATATGAAACACTGTAGGGATGACCTTTTCTCACAAATGACCTCCCACTTGATCAGGAAACAGCCAGCTTGGTCAAAGATATAACTTCATTTGCAAGACATCAACAAAACCTTAAAAACCTACCCAAAGGATGTCACAGAGAAAAGGGAACAGAGTTGTTCCAACTGGGAGATCTAGTTTTGATCAAGTACCTCCCCTCTACCATCTCCATCTATGGTTTCTGGGTGGGAAGGACCATACACAGCAACCCTCACTACCCCCACTGCAGTTAAGCTGGCAGGAGTGGAATCTTGGATTCACGACACCAGAGTTAAACTTTGGACAACCCCTGAGGAACCTGTGGGACCATCAGCTCAGGAGTCCCAAGATCAGCCAGACCAGCCTCGATACACCATTGGAAGACTTGCATCTCCTATTTCATAAGGAAACATCCCAGACTAAAAAGGCTCCTACAGCTGATCCTGAGAAAAAAACCTTTCCTACTTAAAATAAATAGATGAGTGAAAACCTACATAATCTTTACCACCTCTCCTTGCCCCTTTAATGAAATCGTTTTACTGTTTCATCACATTATTAAGCAGCATACTAACCATGCTCTTTGCAGTAGGACTATATAAAGTAGCTCCTTCTGGGATGAAAATCCTAATCACATCAACCTTTTTTCTATCATCCTTCCTTCTGATAGCGATTTACTCCTACCTTTAACTCAGACTAGATAAAATGATCTCATCTTACAGGGAACACTCTTTATCTTTCTACTTAGTCTTTGCGTATCTATCCCTCCTTTTTCCTTGGATACCCAACACAGTCTCCTCTCCCCTTCCACTACCTCCTGATTATCTCTATAAGACTCTCAACTTAATCCACTCTCTGTTAAACCAGTTAAATCCTTCCCTGGCAAATGACTGTTGGCTTTGTATCTCTCTATGAACCACTGTTTATGTTGCCACTCCCATTCCTGCAAAAAATTGTGTCTCTATTAACTGAATCTACCACCCTACCACCCCCATTATGAAGGAAAATATCTTCTAAATCTGCAATCATTAGCCAACTTCCCTGTCTCTGATAGGACCAAAACTACCCTAAAAGGATGTGCTATCCAGCTTTTAAGCTCTTACCTTTCCTACCTCACCTATTACACAAGCAATGAGAAGCCCATACATGGCCCTGTAACCATGCATACATGTTAACTTTCCAAGCCCACTTATGCATCCAACACAACCTGTTACCAGGCCTGCCCCTGAGGAACCTAATATCCCATCAGTGTACTTACAGCCTACAACTTCAAGCCACAATTGATACAGTAATTTCTTCTCACCCAAACAGCTCCATTCAGAGAGTTTGTCTGCTTCTCAGGGCCCCCAGAAACCATCACCTCCTCCCTGCTTATGAAGAGTCTGAGTTTTGTAATGGCAAACATACTCCCTCCAAGACCATTCACCCCTGGACACCCTGCAACAGCACCCCTACCGCATGTATGGGAAAATGAAAACAACAAACTCACACACCTTTTTAACATATGCAACCAGTTCTGTCTACCCAGCCAAGGTATATTCTTACGTGGAACTTCAACCTATATCTGCCTGTCCACCAACTAGATAGACACCTGCACCTTAGTCTTCCTAAGTCTCAACACTGACATTGCCCCAGGAAATCAGACCCTATCAGTGCCCCTAAAAGCTCAAGTCCATCAGCATGGGACCATACAACGAATACCCCTACTTACAGGGTTGGAAATGGCCACTGTTACAGGAAGCAGAATAGCCAGTTTATCTCCTTTATTATCCTAATACCACACATTCTCAAAGGATTTCTCAGCAGTTTGCAAGAAATAGAAAAAAAAATCTATCCTTACTCTACAATCCCAAATAGACTCTTTGGCCACAGTGACTCTCCAAAACTGCTAAGGCTTAGACCTCCTCATTGCTGTGAAAAGAGGACTCTGCACTTTCTTAGGGGAAGAGTGTTGTTTTTACATGAACCAGTCAGGAATAGTATGAGACACTGCCTGGCATTTACAGGAGAGGCTTCTGGAATCAGACAATGCTTTTCAAACACTTATACCAACCTCTAGAGTTGCACAAAATGGCTTCTCCCCTTTCTAGGTCCCATGACAGCCATCTTCCTATTACTCCCCTTCAGGCCCTGTATTTTTTACCTCCTTGTCAAATTTATTTTCCTCAGGATTGAGGCCATCAAGCTATGGATGGTCTTACAAATGGAAACCCAAATGAGCTTTACTCACAACTTCTACTGAGGACCCCTGGACTTACCCACTGGCCCTTTGACTGGCCTAGAGAGTTCCCCTCTGGAGGACACTACAACTGCAGGGCCCCTTCTTTGCCCCATCCAGCATGAAGTAGCTAGAGTGATCCTCACCCAGTTTCCAACAGCAGTTGTGGTGTCCTGTTTAGAGGGGAGATTGAGAGGTGAGGCCAGCTAGACTTCTTGGGTCAAGTGGGGACTTGGTGAACTTTCCTGTCTTGCAAGAGGATTGTAAAATGCACCAATCAGCTCTCTGTAAAATGCACCAGTCAGCACACTTTAAAACCCACCAATCAGCAGGATTTTAATAGGACAGAAACAGAACATGTGAGGGGGCAATAATGGAATAAAAGCTGGCCACCCCAGCCAGCAGCAGCAACCTGCTCATGTCCCCTTCCATGCGGTGGAAGCTTTTTCCTTTCACTCTTCACAATAAAGCTTGCTACTGCTCACATTTTGGTTCTGTGCCATCTTTAAGAGCTGTAACACTCACCACGAAGGTCCGAGGCTCCATTGCTGAAGTCAGCAAGACCACGAACCCACTGGCAGGAACAAACTCTGGACCCAATATTGCACTTAGAGCGGAATCTACTTCAATATGACCTCATATTAATGAATTATTCCTGCAATAGCCATATTTTCAAATCAAATCACATTCTGAGACAGTTAGAATTAGGATTTTCACATATGGATTTGGTGCTAGGAGACATAATTCAACCCAGAACAGAAATCGTGAAAAATAAATGAGAATTTTGAACTGTAAGTGAATACGACTAGTGTAGAAAGATTCTACTGTAATAACTTTGCCAAGTTGGTCATAGCCTACTGCTGATTATGGTTTTGATGTTTTTGATTAACGTCTATTATTACGTCTACATGAGGAATGCAGTTTCTGTTTTGATATTACAAAATCTGGGAATATCAGTAAAATTTTATTTTATTCTATTTTTAATTTTAATTATATTTTTAATTGAAAAGCTATACTTATATACACTTTGGGTTACAATGTGACATGATTCTATATGAATATAATGTGAAAGTATCCAGGAGAAGCTGAACTTTTATTATTAGTAGTAGTAGTAGTAATACTAATATTGAGACAGGGTCTCCCTTTGTCACCCATAATGGAATGCAGTAGTACCATCTTTGCTCACTGCATCTTCTACCTTCCCAGCTGAAGTGACCCTCCCTTCTCAACTTCCCATGTAGCTGGGATCAAAAATGTTTGCCACCACAACCAGCTAATTTTTTTTTATCATTTGCAGAGAGGAGTTCTCGTTATGTTGCCCAGGCTGGTCTTGAACTCCTGGGCTCAAGCAGTCCTCCTGCCTTGACCTACCAAATTGCTGGAATTACAAACATGAGCCAGATCAGGCATGCCTGATCTGATCTAGAATTTTAGAATCACAAATTTGATGAAGAGTTTAGAGAATAAAGATAGGAATTGAAATATAAAGATTTTTAAAAAAGCAGGTCCTGTGAGGTGTTACATGCCATTACTTTCCAATTAAATTTATGAGAAAAATTATCAAAAAGTGTATAGAAGATAAATCAATGAATGAACTATGTGAGATGATGGATATGGTAATCAGCTGGGCTGTAGTAATCATGTCACTACGTATATGTATACTGAAATGCTGTGATGTGTTTCTCACATAGATACAGTTTTTAAAAAGGTACACCAATAAAAAATTACACTATGAAGCAAAATAAATAAATATAGATGAGATCAAATCCTATTTCCAGCTAGTTCCTAGTTATAATAAAATTTTGTATGTCAACTTGTACACCCATCTTCAGAGCCCAACTGAAGACAATGATCTACATCTAACACCACAGAGCTCTTGGAAAACTTGGGTAAGAAAACTTATATCTCAAAGTACGTTACATACATCTCAGCTGATTTGGCCATTTTCCAAAAGTCTGCATAGCTTTCTGGGAAGAGAGGGTTGATGATTCCAGAAGGAATGTGATGTTTGGAGCATCCTGCATGCATGCTTTCTTGATGTTTGAAGTTTCCAAAGGTACCATGCAGAGAGTAAGCCCTCAGTAAATATTAGCTATTGTTATTGTGCATGCCCCACATATTGTTGGTTTAGCTGTGGCACTTTCTGGTTCCAGTAGCTACTTAAGAATTTTGAGGGATGTAATAGAATCATTGGTGACTTGAATCTATAATAAAAAGTGGATATAAATCTGGACAGATTGGGGGGTCATTCTTTGGTGAATTATTTTTATTATATTAATGAAATTAGTCCTGTGGGGTTTTTTTGTTTTTAATTTTGTTTTTGTTTATGCTTGTATTCTTTACAATGCACATTTTTGTCATCTATATCCTGTACTCTATGGTAAGAATGTTATGTTGGCATTATGCAATGTTTAAAAATGCTTCTTTTTTTTTTTTTTTTTGAGACGGAGTCTCGCTCAGTCGCCCAGGCTGGAGTGCAGTGGCGCGATCTCGGCTCACTGCAAGCTCCGCCTCCCGGGTTCACGCCATTCTCCTGCCTCAGCCTCCCGAGTAGCTGGGACTACAGGCGCCCGCTACCACGCCCGGCTAATTTTTTGTATTTTTAGTAGAGACGGGGTTTCACCGTGTTAGCCAGGATGGTCTCGATCTCCTGACTTTGTGATCCGCCCGCCTCGGCCTCCCAAAGTGCTGGGATTACAGGCGTGAGCCACCGCGCCCGGCCGGAAAATGCTTCTTAAAACACCACCCATATCCACCATTGTGGAAAGCCCATAGATGCTTATCTAGACATCCACTTAGTTCCATAGTGGCTGTTCACTGGAAATTAAAATCAGAAGTAGCCTAGAGAATGTAGAAAGATCTCATCTCTGTAAAAAAAATATAAATATATATATAGAGAGAGAATAGCTAGGTGTGTTGGTATGTGCCTTGTGGTCCCATCTACTTGGGAGGCTGCAGTAAGAGGACTGCTTGAGCCCAGGAATTTGAAAGTGCAGTGAGCTATGGTCACACCACTGCACTCCAATCTGGGTGACAGAACAAGTCCCTGTGTCTGAAAAAAAAAATACTTAAAAATTTAAAAATCAGAAATTACAAAAGGAAGTGAACTGCAGATACTATAATACATGATCTTTGGGGTGTGTTCTCTTGAGTAAACCTGCAAGGTTTTATGCAAGGTGAAAGGGTGAAAACTAGAATGACAGATAAATCCTTTCCTAATGTTAGAGAAATACCTTAAAGTGTTTGAGCAAGCCTTTCAAAATTGTGGTATCCATCTCCCACGTTTCCCATCCCTTTAATTTTGACTGATATACAGGGCCTTAAAAATGCTGGATGAAATAATCATTTCCTTCATATTAGGAAAAGTGACCTCTGTTACACACACACACAGGTGCTAAAAGTGCATTTTTTCAAAGTAGGAAAATGGAACACCTTTTTAAAAAAAGAAAACTGATGGTAAAATTACAGATGAAGAAGCTCTTGAAGGGAGGAAGGAAGAAAGAAATGAGGCAAAGAAGGGAAAAAGGAAGATAAGAGAAAGTAATGAGGACGAAGGGCAAAAGGAAGGAAGAAATAAATAAGAAAGGAGGCAGAAAAGGAGACAAAAAGAAGCCAGATTAAAATTAGTACTTTGAACTAGGATCTCAAGGAAAACACAGCGCAAGGCAATGCAACGCTGTAAAATACCGCTGTCTTAAGTTGAATATGTGTCATGAGTATGTAACTCCTTTGAGAAATTAGTAGTAAGACTTCCATTTATAAAAGAGCTTCTATTTTTTCAAAGTTAACAGTTAAATATTCATCATTAGCCCTTTTGTTCTTTACAGTAATGTTTTAATGAACAGAGAGCAGGTATTAATACCACTGATTTATTAAGAAGGACAGTGAAGCCTTATTTCTCATCTTCCAGCTCACTTCAGAATACAGGATTATTAACTCTCAGTCCAGAATGTCTGGACTTGATCTTTCTATGCTTCCTTGCAGGAGAAATTTTATCGCTTTAAAAGTAAATGCCTCTTCCTGAGAGGCTAATTCTGGTTTCATATAGAATTTCATTTATTATCAAGGATGAGTGGAGAGGAAATTGTCCATGCAAGCAATCACTCCTTTCAGCTTCTGTAATTTGCATCATCATTATCTTGATAAATGTTTTAATAACTTTAAGCAATTTTGGAAGATGAATAATTTAGGAAGTGCCAGTGCAAAGTAAATAATTCAGATGATTCCATGGTTGTGAATTCTAAGAGGATTATTAGACCAGTTTGTTTTTTTCTTATTTTTTGAATTTTATATCTCGATAATATTGCAACGGCACAAATAGATCATTTCTTATTTCTGACATTAATTATATTAAAAAGCAGTTACATCTAAGTCTTTTCAGATAATTGATTCCTACATACTTATTTTCATTTCCAATGTTTTAGGTGATAATCCTCCCTCCCTCCCTCCCTCCCTTCCTTCCTTCCTTCCTTCCCTCCTTATTCCCTACTTATGTGGCTCAGTGGGGCACATCTGCTTGTTCATATGTGTGTTTAGATTCTGGGCTCCCCTGTTTTTGTCAGAAGATTATTGCTTTCCTTATTGTTTATTCGATTCATTCCTCAAATGGACTATTTCTATGTGCTAATTATTTTCCTTCCAGGTTTCTGAATGTTGAGGCATCAATACCACGAAATTACTTAAAGTGATGGAAAGTTATTCAGTCAAATAGAAGACTTTAGAGAGTCAATGAATCCCTTACCATTTCAGGAAACATCTTACATACATGTGTATATACAGATATTTTTTCTCCATATATTTTTTTTTCTAGGAGAATGTATATAGCTTTCATCAGCTTTTCAATGAAGAACTAATTAAATCCCACCACACAAGATTTTTTTTCTTGTATTCGTGTTTGTATGTGTGTGTGTCACATGTATTAATTTTTAATTGTGATAAAATACACATCTATACTTTACCATTTTAATCATTTTTAAGTATACATTCAATGATATAAAGAACATTCACATTGTTTTACATCCGTCACCTTCATCCATCCCCAGAATTCTCTCTTGCAAAACTTAAACTCTATACCCATTAAAATACTTCCCATTACCTACTCTCCAGCCTCTGGAAATCACTATTCTACTTTCATTCTCTCTGATTTTGTCTACTTTGGATAGCTCATATGAATGGAATCCTAGACTATTTGTTCTTTTGTAACTAGTTTGTTTCATTTAGTATAGTGTCTTCAAGGTTCATCCATGTTGCAGCATGTCTTTCCGTTTCAAGGCTGAATGATATGCCCTGTATTGCACATCACAATTTGTTACTCAATATTTCCAAGATTCTAAGTAAGAATAGACCATGTAGACGGCACATGTCCAGAGACGTAGTCTTGTTAGAATGGCAAACCACCTTACTAGAACATTGGATGTTATATCCAGGCTTATTCAAACATCACTGGATTATATTGACATTTGAGTGTGAGTGATATAAATTATCAGTGTTAACCAGGAATTTTAAGAAAATGTATTGATAATTAGGAGTCACACACAGGCCCCCCCAACACACACACACACACACACACACACACACACACACACACACCATTTACTCTATAGCCCCATTGTGGAAGAACTTACTTACATCTTTAAAGATTCCAATCTATGAACTTTGTACACCCCACAATTGCTCAATATGTTCTTCAGATTGCTCTTTAGATGTTCAGCACTTTTTTGGTTAGACTGGGTCCTGAGAATGTGATGTTATTTATGCTATTGGAAACATCATCATAAAGGTAAATGTAATTTGTTTTTTACTAGCATATAAAAATAGAATGGATATTTTTGGTGTTCTTGCTTTTATTAACTGCTAAATTCACTAATTCTCCTAGCTGGGTTATAGATTAAAATTACACCGTAATGTTTTAAGACAGGCTTAATCCTTCCTTTTCAATAATTTTACTTTCAATTTTTACTTTACTAACTATGTTACTATAATTACAATAACTAATTACAAGTACCTACCAGTATATCATGTAGAGACTTGCCCACACCAGACATCTTTGCCTTATTATTGATGTCCGGGGAATTTTCAGCATTTCATATGCTCCTTGCTGTGTTTTTGTTTCTTTGTTTGTTTATTTTCATTTCTTGTTGAATTTTTCAGGTAAAAATCATTCATATGTTTAAGGAAATTTTATTCTATTCCAGATAGTGTACTTCATTAATTAAAACTTATCGTCCTTTGAAAAATTATTTTTTGCATTTATTGAGATGCCATATTTATATTCTTTTTTCTTTTAATGCAATAATTTCCCTCAAATGACTTACAGCTCCTCACTGGGCATAGTGGATCACTCTTGTAATCACAGCACTTTGGGAGACCTAGGCAGGAGGACTGTCTGAGGCCAGAAGTTCAAGACTGCCTAGGGAAATGCAGAAAGACCTGATCTGTATTTTTAAGAAATTTTAAGTTAAAAATAATTCACAACTCTAAACTATCCTATTACTCTGAATTCCTGAAATAAATCCCACTTGAATTATGACACATTCTGTAAAATTGCTTCCTTTTTGTTAATCACTAGAATATACGGCATATTTGTCTCTGTATAGATATAATTTTATAAATTTGGCATTACTTAGAAAGATTATTAAAAAATTATCTCTAATTTCATTTTTTATTGTTGTTTTTGTTTTTGACACCCATTTTTGTTCTGTTACCCAGGCTCTAGTCCAATGGTGTGATCTTGGCTCACTACAATCTCTACCTCCCCAGTACAAGTGATTCTCCTGCCTCATCTGGGACTACAGGCACATGCTATACACTCACAGCTAAATTTTGTATTTTTCATAGACAGAGTTTCACCACATTGGCCAGGCTGGTCTCAAACTCCTGACCTCAGGTGATCTGCCCTCCTTGGCCTCCCAAAGTGCTTCATTTATTTTTATTTTTTATTTTTTTAGGGGGGTCAGGTTTTGGTATTAAGCTTATGCTGATCCCCGGAACATCTTGGAGTAGATTAAGTTGTCTTGATCTTCTGGTCAAATTTATTACTACTATAAATTCTGCCATTCTTCTATTATATATTCTTACAGTCTTTTTAATATATAAAAATATTATATGCCTTAGTTATAACTTACTTGCCTTATTTGCTATTTTTGTTGACAACCTTGGATATTCTATTTGTATAATAAAAATCTGCAAATAATAACAAAACATTACTTTCCTCCTTCCAATGTGTATGCCTTTCATTTTCTTACATATTTAGTTGTGCTAGCCAGTACCTACAGAAAAAAGCTAATAGAGTAGAAGTTTCTTATTTATTTAGCACTATGATAGATGCTTTTTGATTGATGTTTCTATATATTTTATATATTGTCACATTGTTAGTATTTCTGCATTATATAAGTAATTTATATTATATACCTACATAATAACATAACATACAAACATATCTTAACATCTTGTACATATAAATATTTTTACATATGAAGAAAGACACCTATATTTCTGCATTGTCTTGAAACAAAGAATGAGAATGAACTTTTATTAAATGAATTTCATCACTTATTGTCATAACCTGTTTTCCATGATTATATTAATATTTTAAATAAATTTCCTCATACTGAGATTTGCATGTATTGAAATAAATCTCAAGCTATCACAATGAATTTTTCTTCAAACAACAGCTGTAGTCTATCAGCTAGTTGTTAAAAAATATTCCCATCAATTAATTTATGCCTGTGCTTTGTTTTTAAATTTTATGTTGATGTTTTGCAAGCTTTATAATAACATTTTAGAACGATCTTTCTTCTCTAAATCAATTTAAATATCAAGGAATTTATCTTTTTTTCAAATAAAATACTGTTAAAGAATTTGGAACTGATGTATTTGATGGGGACAGTGTTTGAGGTGAAGAATGAGGTTTGGTCACTTTGGGATGATATAATTAGTCTGTTTTGAGTTTCTGTTTCTTCTAGAAAAAATATGTATGGGTCTGGAAAATTATCCATTATATCTAAGTTTTCAAATGCATTTCTGTGGGATGGATCAAAGGAATTGGTTTTGATTTTTTAATCTTTTCCCATAGTTAGGATTTCCTCTCATCATTTGTTTTATGCATTTTTTCATCCCCCCTTTTATTTGATGATCACTATATTAAACAGTGTTTCTGTCATATTTTTTTTCCTTACCAAGGAACTAATGATAAGAATTTCATTTGCATTTGTATCCTTCTTGGTTTTGAATCTTTATAATTCCTTTCTAATTCCTGCTGTGTTCTTGTAGTTTTGATGTTGTTGTTGTATTTTGTTTTTTCTTGAGAAAATACAACTGTAGTGAGAATCCTTCCTTGGAGATGGCACCAAGGTGTAGTTTCTGAAAAATAATTACTAAGCAAGTTATGCTACGTGGTTCTTCATGGCTCCAGTACTCTTGGCTGCAACAGTCTGAAATGTTAGTATTTAAAATTTCATCACCACTTATGCGTAGGGCATACTGCAAGCATATTCAACATGAGGGTGAGAAAATAGCATGGATTTCAGCCAGCAGACATAAGAGTGCAATTTGTGTACATTCTGGGAATGTAAATCCAGTATCATCCATAACTCAAGCGAGGGAGGAATATTTAGTTCAACACCTTATGAAGAGTTTAAAGTTGCCCTGGCAACAGAACTCTAATAAAGAAAAGTTCTATTCTGTGTTGAGTAATGCTACAGTTTTTATCCCCAGTTCTCAAATATTTCCTTTTCTTTTTGCTTCTACTAGATTCAAATACTCTATATTTGACTTGAGCATGAATTTCCCATTGTATGCACAATTATAAGAACTCCCAGATATTTCCAATATGGATTTTATTGTTGAATCTGAAACAGAAAGAATTCATTTCATGAACCCAGTCCCCACCTAGAGGCAACTAACTTTTGTGGTGCTGCTAAGAATATTTTCCCAGCCTTTTTTTTCCTACTGTCAGGCCCAATATTCAATTTTAACATTAATATGATGTTGTCCTACTATGATATTAATTATTTTACAATGTCTGTGTAAAATATTATACTGAAAAAAATGTGATTGCCTATATTAGCCTGAATGAAAAATGTCTCAAAGCAAACCATTTTCAATAAACGTGCATTAGGACTCTTTGAACGGTGCTACCACTGGTGTTAAAGGTGCTGCCCAAAGAAATTATGTGATTTATGAAATTTTAGTCCAATTTTTCTTTGGTATTTAACAAAAATCTTGTGAAACTAAGAGATTAGAAGCAAACTTCTGCTTTATCTCTTATTCAAAGTAAGGCTTCTTAAGGTATACCTCAATCCATTTATTAACTATTTGAAGACTTTAAACTTTGGATCACAAATAAATTTAAGACAGGGATATTAGATGTGCACATTTGTTTATACTGTGATAATTCTCGGTAAACTACATGTGAGAGTTTCTTTAGTAATTTAACTCAATAAGGAAATGAAATGGCTGTAAAATAAACACAAGTTATCTAAAGGGAGAAATATTTTTTCCTGGTTTACATGAATTGTTTCTTTAGAACTTTTGAATTATATAAGCCCCCAAACAAGAAAAATTACCTCAAGATGGTTTGTTGTCAAACTCAAAGTAATTTGAAGTAAATCTGAGTGCTTATTATTTTCTTAAGGCAATTTTCATGTTGGCAAATAATTGTCTCTAATATCTTTATTTCTAACACACCTGGGATCATTGCATAATAGCCTTGATTGGAGGGAAGGGAATAATGCAATAATCAGACAGTTAAGTCAGAAGGATGGGGTGTGTGTATTAGAATCCTCTACGATTTTGTAGGGTCACAGATTTTGTATGACTGCCAGCTAACACTTTCAATGATAAAGAAGTTTCCATGTCTCCAACTGACATATTTTAGTTTCATCATTGTTTCCCTGTTTTGGATGGTAGCACTAATAAGCAGAAAAATGGCCTGGAGACTGTCAAAACAAAACAAAACAAAAAGAATATTAGAAAAAGAACAGATGATCAAATGTTACTGAATTTTTAAACCGTTGAGGAATGATACCTTGTTTTTATCATCCCTTTGTCTTTGTTTTCAAGAAAATTATTCCTATCTTATTCTTTCGAATGAACTTCAAAGCAGTTTGCATAGACCTTGGCGGTTAATAAGAGAGAGGGAGACAGACACAGAAATAGAGACAAAAAGAGAGAAAAGGAAAAGGAGGAAGAGAGAGACAGAGCAGAGAGAGAAAGAGGGTAGGAGGGAGAGAGAGAAAAGGAGGGAGGGAGAGGGAAAGATAAAGAGACAGATACAGAGAGAGACAGAGGAAAGAAGAGAGAGAAAAGGTAGAGAGACAGGACAGAAGGAGGAGAGAAAACAGAGAAAGAGAGGGATATATAGAGAGAGACTGGTTGAGTAATGCTTTCAAGATCATATTTTAAAATCCTGGACAAGAGAGTGCCTGTTTTATGGTCAAGGAGTATTTACCAATTCACAAAAGTCATACAAAGAAAGAAATGGCACTAAATCAAGAGCAATTCATAACAACACATGGAAAAGAAAGAAAAAGGAAAATAAAGTTCTCCCTTCTAAAGTCAACATATCGTGTACTTTGGGCCCTCTCCTACTCAATGGAGGCTCCAAAAGAATTCACCCTGTATTTCCTACTCTTCTTCATTTGGTGTTCAGATATTACCACAGTGCTCCCTATTTTGCATCCCCAAACAATATACCCAAATCCTTTACCTTGGATGATTTCTTGTTTTGTTTATTCATTTCTTGTTTTTCAACATTGTAGCCTAAAGTCTTTTCCACATTTCCCCCAAATGCCTCCACAGAATCCAACAATGACTTCTTTCTTTGCTCAAATTTTGTGATCTTTCTATTGTATGCTTTCTGTTTGACTTTTGGTATGATTGATCATCTTCCTTGAAATAGCGTGGCTTCCTTGACTTGGGTTCCATTGGTGACTCCTGCTTTTTCTTCATGGTTTTTGTAAGCCCTTTTTAATAGGTTTATGTCTCTCCTATCTCATATCCACTTAGCCACTTAATATCCCTTGTAGTTATCTGTTCTCAAGGCTGCTAGTCATGCTTCTATTATAGATCCCTAAACTACTTATCACTTTATGTGTAGTTTCTGTACAACATTTTAAATTGATTCCAGGACAATTACACACACACACACACACACACACACATGCCTTGTTATTATCATTCTTTTATTGTCTTTGTTTTTGTGAAAACTATTCCTATACCATTCTTTCAAACACGCTTCAAAGCAGCTTGCACAGATCTTGCTGGTTAATAGGAGAGGGAGACAGAGACAAAAAATGTGTATGTATATATAATTGTCCTAGAATCAATTTAAAATATGGCATAATATATATAATCAAATATAATACACATTTAATGTTTTTTATATATACACATATGTAATTGTCCTGGAATCAATTTAAAGTATATATATTTGTATTTAGTGACAAGATCTTGCTCTGTTGCCCTGGCTGGAATTCAGTGGCATAATCACAGCTCATTGCAGCCTCAATCTCCTGAGCTCAAGTAATGCTCCCACCTCAGCCGCCTGATAGCTGGGACTATAGCTGTACACTACCATGCCCAGCAATTTTTAATTTTTTTTTTTTTTTTTTTTTTAGAGACAGGGCCTCATTATGTTTCCTAAGCTGTTCTCGAACTCCTGGCCTCAAAAAATCCTCCTGCCTTGGCCTTCAAATGGGACCATTTTATTTGAGGGCTCTATTCTTATCTAAAAACCATCGGACCCCTACCACTTTCCTGAATGTTTTGTCAATAATGAAGAAATGCTATTTCTATTAATGTCATTGACATAAATTGAGCCACTTAAAACAAAAAAAAAGTGATAGAAGTACCTATCTTTTATTCTTTGTATCCAATCCCTATGTAATCATTTCTTATATTTCACATTCAACTGAAGTCCATGTGAATTTCATAAAATATGGTGAAATTTTTCTCTTTTGTTTCTCTTTTGTTTCTAGTGTCATCTTTCAGAACAGATTTTTGTTACCTGGGGTTTGCATGACTGAATTCATCTTCCAGCAGCTCTTTAGATTTTATTGACTTCCACAGGTCTCTTCTGCAAGCTCCATTCAAAGCTTCCTTATAGGAGATATTGATTCCACAAATCATTTCCATTATGCCATTCAAACAGCTCCACAGAAATTCTATTCAATCTGTCTCACATCCTCCAAATACTCTTCATAAGATGCCCTTTCTTAACCCCAACTGTTTGCTGTGAGTATTCTTTCTCATTTAGTCTAGACTTTCCTTGCCTGATGTTCCAATCCTGTGAATTCTGAAGGTGTGACCTTATGAAACCACTCTATTCAGATACTCTCTTTTTTAATAGTGTCACATAATGGATTAGATAATCAATCCAAGGGGATATGTTCAAAGCCTCCCTCATCCATTTACTCCTTGAGTGATCTAAGCAAGCTATTTAGAATCTCTCACACTCAAGTTTCACTACTTTAAAAACAAAACAAACTTGTGACTTATAGCATGTGCTTAAATGGATTGTTATGAATATTTCTGTTATTTTATTTATCTAACCCAGATTGATGTAGACAGTGAATGCTTAATATATTGAATTAAATTATTACTAAGTATATACAAAAAGATATTTGATAATGTTTGTACTATTGTTTCACAAACCACTACTCCACTGAAGTGCTGAACTGCTTCGTCAAGCCCAGACAGATTAGACAGAAGGGCTGGAAGCTGCAGTATGTGTCCACTGCCAAATTCAGAAGCTTCCATAGGGATATGGAATTTCCAGGAAAGGGTTATCCTCCCTGTGGGTGAAGGGTTATCCCCTGTGAACAGAAGACTAGGAAAAGCTGTCTACTGAGGACTGTGAACTAAGGAGACGAGAGAAAAACTAGGTAGAATCAGTGACAAGAGAGAATCAGGTGACACATGCCCATATACCCATATCATTTCAATCTTGCTTCCAGTCTTATCTGAGTCCCAGTTATGGTCACATCTTGACCAATTTGGAGTCTGTGACACAATCCTATGTCTGTGCAATAAATACTGTCCCTTGAGCACTTGATTATCTCCTTCAACTTGTAATTTATTTTATTTTGCCTTTCCGATTCACCCTTAGAAGAGGAAAGGGGGGTTGAGAAACCTTGTTAGTTGATTATGAAACTCAGCCAGTAGTTTGAAGGAGCTATTTATCTCCAAGAAAGAAACACTTAGGCATATCAATCCATGGTCTTAATCCTTTCCAGTGGAAAATAACTAATCCCAGTTGTTTCTCATTGTATTACTGGTTCAGAGAAGGATAAGAAATTATAGAGTAATAAAATGGTTGACATGAAACAGGTTACAAGTCTGGTAGTTTCTTCTCCTTCTTGCATATCTGGAGAAAAAAGCACAAAGAGGTTAATTGATCAAATTGCTTTTGGTCAGCTGACTGGAGTGGGACAATGGATTGAAGGTCTCTAATGAGAAAATAATGCATGTGTCATCTCCTTCTTTCAGGTTTGATAAATGGTCACACCTATTTAATCCAGTAAATAAGTTAACAAGACCTACAATGCACACCATTCCCCAAAGGCTGGATATGCCTTGGGGTAGAATCAATGCAGCCATTAAAATATTCCACAGATTCTTCACAGGTAGTGTGCATAGTTCACCTTCCTTAAAGCATTGGATTACAGAAAACATGAACACTTCTTTTGGTAGAAGGAATAGAAGGAAGTCACTAAATAATTGAACATTTAAGCAAAAATAATAGGTCCACTGAATGGGATAATTCAAGAGTATCGATTGAATTAAATCCATTGGCAAAAACTAGTGGTTCTTAAACACCATGGAAGAAGGAAAAAGAACAGGTCATTTTGATATTTTCTTTAAATGTTTCTTCTTCTTTTTAATTTTTTTAAAATTGAGACAGGGCCTCATTCTGTCACTCAGGCTAGAGTGCAGTAGTGTGATCACAGCTTACTGCAGTATCAACATTCCAAGCTCACGTGATTCCCCCAGCTCAGCCTCCTGAGTAGCAGGGACTACAGGCATGCACCACTGTGCCTGACTAATTTTTTAATTATTTGTAGAAACAGGGTTTTATCATGCTACCCAGGCTGGTCTTAACTCATGGACTTAAGTGATTCTCCTGCTGTGACCTCCTAAAATGGAGTATTTCCTAAAAAGAATGACTCTCTCCTTCAGCATGTAACTTCTTTTATTCTGCCTTCCTAATTCACCCTCAGAAAAGGAAAGGGAGTTTCGCAGACCTTCTCCGTTGATTTTGAAACTCATCCACAATTTTAAAGGAGCTATATCCAAGAAAAAAACCTTTGGTGGGTATAAATCCAATGTTGTACAGACTTGGGTAATGCTAATTATAGTTTCTTGAGTTTTTACAGGTGTCTACTATGGTTAGAAATTTGCACCCATTATTCCTGTACTTTGAAAAGTCCTGCAAAAGTAACCTCACATCTTCACAACTCAAGACTTTTCTCAATCCATATTGGTGGTTGTGACTTTCAAATCCTCTCCATACTATAGTTATTTTCAATGCATACATGTATAGGTCTTAGGAGATCCAAGAGGTATCTATGCTTTGGGAGAGAGGAAAATGCCATGAACCAGGATAACTTTCTCTCTCCAGTGATAATTCTGGGAAGCATGCCCTGTTCTTATGCATCAGAACTTAGTTCTCTACATGTAGCATTGCAACAGCTCCATGACAGCCATACCAAATTTTTAAATTCTTGCCTATGGAAATCTTCCCCCAACATCATGCAGTAAATGACAGTCCAGGAGTTCAAATGCAGACCTCTTCTGTTTACAATCAGTACAAAATAGGTGGTGCATCTTAGGATTTGTCTTCTTCTTCTTCTTTTTTTTTTTTTTTTTTTTTTTTTTTTGAGACAGAGTCTCACTCTGTTGCCCAGGCTGGAATGCAGTGGTGCGATCTCGGCTCACTGCAATGTCTGCCTCCTGGGTTCAAGCAATTCTCTGCCTCAGCTTCCTGAGTAGCTGGGATTACAGATGCATGCCACAATGCCCAGCTAAGTTTTGTATTTTTACTAGACACAGTGTTTCACCATCTTGGCCAGGCTGCTGTTGAACTCCTGACCTCATGATCCACTTACCTTGACCACCCAAAGTGCTGGGATTACAGGCATGAGTCACTGAACCTGTAGAGGGTTTGTCTTCTAATTGGAGCCAGAAGTTAATAGGAAAAAAACTTAGGTTCCAGTTTAATTGACTGCCTTCCAGCTGGGAGATATTGGACTAATCACATCCTCATTAGAGCTATATTCCTGTCTGTATAAAATTGAGCTAATAAAGCATATCCTCTTCTCAACTTTTTTTTTTCACTGAGAGAATCAAAAGAAAATATTCATGGGGAAGAACTGTGTAAATTTTGACCACATTATTAAGATGGAAGGTGGTAGTGCTGCAGTTATTTTTCTGCTTCACTTAAAAGCTCAAGAAATAGTTTTTTTTTTCTTTTACTACAAAGAGAAGTATGCTTCTTCCTGGAGGAAATCCTACTACTAAAAAAACCTCAGATTATCATTTTTTATCCTTAATGAGAAATAAATGAATTGGCTCCATTATTTTGCCCTCTGGCTTAAATGGAAAAGGGAAAAATGGACTTTTGTGTGAAAAGTATATTCTATAACATGAGCTCCAATACAATAGAACTTGGACAATTATCCAACTATCATGACCCGGAGATTGACATATTACAGTCATGCATTCATAGAACTCAGTGACACAGTGGGGGCAGGGAGGTGGACCTCCTGCATGAAGGTTTACTCAAGTGGAAAGATACAGGAACTTGATCTTCTGTTGGGAAGTATTCAGTCTGATATCATTCTATGCCCCATGATTAATTTTTGTGTCCACAGATGATTTATTTTTATATTCATGGGCAAGAGATATGTCTTCTCATGTATATAATCAAGCTCAAAGTTAGAAAGGGGCTTTATACAATGTGTCCTCATTGTATCCTTGTCAAATAGGAAGAACCAACAGTACGTGACTTCTTTTTTTCTTGATTTCCCTAATACCTGCATTTCTCCCTGGGTCTGATTTCAATTCACGACTTTTTCTACTCTAAACTTATGCTGAAGCTATATCCAATGACTGATGGTTATAAATATTTATTTACAAACATTGCACATTTACTTCCAAACACTGATTTTGTGATAAAGCACAGATTATTGTTTCTAGTTTACTGGCATCTTAGAACTGATATTTCATGACATTAAATGGGCTCACTAAATGATGATGTTTAGTATGATTTCATCGGATCAAAAACATCGGCTAGGCATTTGAATCTTTTCTTCTTGTAACAGATGTTGGAAATTCTAATTTTTTTCCTTTGTTATTGTTGTTTTATGTGAGGAAGATATATGTAACACAAATTCAGAATTTTAACTCTTTTTGTGTCATCGAATACATTTACATGCTTGTGGAGCTATTACCATCATTCATCTTCACAATGTTTTCACCTTCCCATACAGAAACCTTGTCCTTATTAAACAACAACTCCTCATCCCCCTCCCTCAGTCCCTGCCTCTTTTCATTCAACTTTCTGTCTCTATGAACCTGACCCCTCTAGTATCTCATATCAGTGAAAATGATATAGGAGTTAAAAAGAAATTATTTAGGCAGATTATGAGGGTAAAAGGAGTCCTCGGCAAGGCTTCCCTTTTAATAAAAGTAGCCCCCAAATCACTTGTTTTCTAACAAAGAGCCGTCTATATAACTGAGCTGCAGACACAGCAAAACAAGCTAGAAACTTGAACGCCGGTGAATGCCGGCACTTGTGCTAATAGGAAACGGCTACCTGGGGTCCAGTGATGTTTAACATGGCAGCTCCATCTTCCCTTTTGTTTGTCAACCACATGTGTGGTAAGGAACAGACAACATGGCACCAGCCATAGAGAGACCCCCATCTGCATAATAAAAGATTGGGTTGGGATGGTCCACTTCTTCACACACGATCCAAATGTCACATATCTGGTCTGACCAATCTCTTGGGCCCTGTATATTTCAGACACCTACCCCTCCAGTTCATCTATAAAACCCTGTGCATTTTTTTTTCAACATGAAACTGGAAGACCCACTCAGGTGCCTCTCTCTTCATGTGAGAGAGCTGTTCTCTTTTCTCATTCTTTCACCTATTAAACTTTTGCTATTAAACTCACTTGTTGTGTGTCTGCATTCTCAACCTCATTGGGAGTGAGACAATGAACCTCAGGTATTTAGCCCAGACAATGACACCACTTCAATACCATGCAGGATTTGTCCTTTTGTGACTGGCTTATATCCATCACTGAGCAAAATGTCCTCAAGATTTTGTTCAGTGTTATCCATCAGTGAACAAAATATCCTCACGGACAACAATCCATGTTGTCGTCTGTGTCAGAACTTCTTTCCTTTTTAAGGCTGAAGAAATATTTCCAGGTATTTGGATTTCAAGAGGGAACATTTTCAATATTAGAAGATAATTGTTCCTAAATTTCATGTTCATGATAAGCTGTATTCTTCAGCTCCATGGGAAGTCTATAAGACATAGTGATGTAAGTTGGACACAGGTGAACACTGTTAACTTGGATGATGACTTTGCTATGGTTTATGAAGCTTTATCTGTAACTGGACTGCAGGGCTACTGAGAGACATGACATGTTCCATTTATATCTGTTTCTGGTATGGTGCCTTCCTACAACATTTTTCACATAATAGGAACTCAGCAAATTAGTGATATCTTGTACTAGTCAATGCTCCAGTGAAAATAGTAAATGTGTTTATGTTTCACTATGGGTTGAACTGTTCCTCTCCCAAAATTCATACAGTGAAGGCTTAACTCTAGTGTCTCAGAATGTGACTTTATTTATAGGTAGTTCTTTCCAAAAGTAATTAATGTAAAATGAAGTCAGTAGGGTGGGCCCTGATCCAATACGACTGGTGTCTTTATGAGAAGAAGAGACGAGGACACAGACACACACAGAGGGATGGCCCAGTGAGGACACAGGGAGAAGACAGCATCAACAAGCTAAGGAGAGAAGCATGAGGAAGAACCAGCTCTGCTTACACCTTGATCTCAGACTTCCAGCCTCCAGGACTGTCGGAGAGTAAATGTCTATGTTTACAAGCCATCCAGTTGCAATGTGGACACAGGCACACACAGAAGGATGACCCTGTGAGGACACGGGGAGAAGATGATGTCTACAAGCCAAGGAGAGAGGCCTCAGGAGGAGCCAACTGGGGCAACATCTTGATCTTGGACTTCCAGCCTGCAGGGCTGTAAATGTCTATTTGTTAAGCCAGTTTGCAGCATTTTGTACATCAGCCCTAGCAAATGAATACATGCTTACATTTAAAATTATATGAAATATAAATCATATTTATATTATGGTCAAGATGGACATAGTTGGAAACCTTGAAGAGGGCAATTTCTGACCATCACTGGCCATGGGAATGGAATTGACATGGCTGGTGAGAAATGAAAAATTGGAGACAATGATACTGCAACCTCACTTTTCCCCTATTTTCTTTATTTTTCAAGTGCTACCCTTCTAAGAACGGTGCTGGAGTTTCTCCATTTGATGAGAGTAAGATGGTTGTGTGATTCATTGTGGAAACACATGCGGGGATCCCCTGGAAGCAGGGCAGAGGAACATCTTTACTGCATGCCCTTTTCATTTTTTTTCATTGTAAGAATGTTTATCTTATTATTTTTTTTTATACTTCAAGTGATAGGGTACATTTGCACAATGTGTAGGTTTGTTACTTATGTATACATGTGACATGTTGGTGTGCTGCACCCATTAACTCGTCATTTACATTAGGTATATTCCCTAATGCAATAGGTATATTAGGTATATTCTCCTCCCCCACCCCATGACAGGCCCCAGTGTGTGATGTTCCCCTTCCTGTGTCCATGTGTTCTTATTGCTCAATTCCCACCTATGAGTGAGAACATGCGGTGTTTGGTTTTTTGTCTTTGTGATAGTTTGCTGAGAATGATGATTTCCAGCTTCATCCATGTCCCTACAAAGCATATAAACTCATCCTTTTTTATGGCTGCATAGTATTCCATGGTGTATATATGCCACATTTTTTAATCCAGTCTATCACTGATGGACATTTGGGTTGGTTCCAAGTCTTTGTTATTGTGAATAGTACCACAATGAACATATGTGTGCATGTGTCTTTATATCAGCGTGATTTATAAAACTTTGGGTATATACCCAGTAATGGGATGACTGGATCAAACAGTATTTCCAGTTCCAGATCTTTGAGGAATTACCACACTGTCTTCCACAATGGTTGAGCTAGTTTAGAGTCCCACCAACAGTATAAAAGTGTGCCTATTTCTTCACATCCTCTCCAGCACCTGTTGTTTCCTGACTTTTTAATGATCTCCATTCTAACTGGTGTGAGATGGTATCTCATTGTGGTTTTGATTTGCCTTTGTCTGATGGCCAGTGATGATGAGCATTTTTTTATGTGTCTGTTGGCTGCATAAATGTCTTCTTTTGATAAGTGTCTGTTCATATCCTTTGCCCACTTTTCCATGGGGTTGTTTGTTTTTTTTCTTGTAAATTTCTTAGAGTTCATTGTAGATTCTGGATATTAGCCCTTTGTCAGATGAGTAGATTGCAAAAATTTTCTCCCATCATGTAGGTTGCCTGTCCACTCTGATGGTAGTTTGTTTTGCAGTGCAGAAGCTCTTTAGTTTAACTAGATCCCATTTGTCAGTTTTGGCTTTTGTTGCCATTGCATTTGGTGTTTTAGACATGAAGTCCTTGCCCATGCTTATGTCTTGAATAGTATTGCCTAGGTTTTCTTCTAGGGTTTTTATGGTTTTAGGTCTAATATTTAAGTCTTTAATCCATCTTGAATTAATTTTTGTATAAGGTGCAAGGAAAGGATTTATTTTTAGCCTTCTACATATGGCCAGCCAGTTTTCCCAGCACCATATATTAAATAGGGAATCTATTCCCCATTTCTTGTTTTTCTCAGGTTTGTCAAAGATCAGGTGGTTGTAGATGTGTGGTATTATTTCTGAGGATTCTGTTCTGTTCCATTGGTCTATACCTCTGTTTTGGTACAATTACCAAGCTGTTTTGGTTACAGTAGACTTGTAGTGTAGTTTGAAGTCAGGTAACATGATGCCTCCAGCTTTGTTCTTTTGGCTTAAGATTCTCTTGGCAATGTGGGTTCTTTTTTTGTTTCCATATGAAGTAGTTTCTTTCCAATTCTGTGAAGAAAGTCATGGTTAGCTTGATGGGGATGGCATTGAATCTATAAATTACCTTGGGCAGTATGGCCATTTTCATGATATTGATCCTTCCTATCCATGAGCATGGAATGTTCTTCCATTTGTTTGTATCCTCTTTTATATCATTGAGCAGTGGTTTGTAGTTGTCCTTGAAGAGGACCTTCACATCCCTTGTAAGTTGGATTCCTAGGTACTTTATTCTCTTTGAAGCAATTGTGAATGGGAGTTCACTCATGATTTGGCTCTCTGTTTTTCTGTTATTGGTGTATAAGAATGCTTGTGATTTTTGTACATTGATTTTATATCCTGAGACTTTGCTGAAGTTGCTTATCAGGTTAAGGAGATTTTGGGCTGAGATGCTGGAGTTTTCCAAATATACAATCATGTCATCTGCAAACAGGGACAATTTGACTTCCTCTTTTCCTAATTGAATACCCTTTATTTCCTTCTCATGCCTGATTGCCCCGGCCAGAACTTCCAACACTATGTTGAATAGGAGTGGTGAGAGAGGGCATCCCTGCCTTGTGCCAGTTTTTAAAGAGAATGCTTCCAGTTTTTGCCCATTCAGTATGATATTGGCTGTGGGTTTGTCATAAATAGATCTTATTAGTTTGAGATATGTCCCATCAATACCTAATTTATTGAGAGTTTTTAGCATGAAGTGCTGTTGAAGTTTGTCAAAGGCCTTTTCTCCATTTATTGAGATAATCGTGTGTTTTTTGTCTTTGGTTGTGTTTAGATGCTGGATTAGGTTTATTGATTTGTGTATGTAGAACCAGCCTTGAATCCCAGGGATGAAGCCCACTTGATCATGGTGGAAAGCTTTTTGATGTGCTGCTGGATTTGGTTTGCCAGTATTTTATTGAGGATTTTTGCATTGATATTCATCTGGGATATTGGTCTAAAATTCTCTTTTTTTGTGTGTTTCTGACAGGCTTTGTTATCAGGATGATACTGGCCTCATTAAATAAGTTAGAGAGGATTCCTTCTTTTTCTATTGATTGGAATAGTTTCAGAAGGAATGGTAGCAGGTCCTCCTTGTACCTCTGGCAGAATTCGGCTGTGAATCCATCTGGTCCTGGACTTTTTTTGTTGGTAGGCTACTCATTATTGCCTCAATGTCAGAGCCTGTTATTAGTCTATTTAGGGATTCAACTTCTTCCTGATTTAGTCTTGGGGGGTTGTATATGTCCAGGAATTTATCCATTTCATGTTTATTTTCTAGTTTGTTTGTGTAGAGGTGTTTATATTATTCTGTGTTGGTAGTTTGTATTTTTGTGTGATCTGTGGTGATATCCGCTTTATCATTTTTTATTGTGTCTATTTGATTCTTCTCTCTTTTCTTCTTTATTAATCTTGCTAGCAGTCTGTCAATTTAAAAAAAAAACAGTTCCTTGATTCATTGATTTTTTGAAGGGTTTTTTGTGTCTCTGTCTCTTCAGTTCTGCTCTGATCTTAGTTATGTCTTGCCTTCTGCTAGCTTTTGAATGTGTTTCCTTTTGCTTCTCTAGTTCTTTTAATTGTGATGTTAGGGTGGGGCACCCTCTGAGACAAAGCTTCCAGAGGAATGATCAGGCAGCAACATTTGCTGTTCAGCAATATTTGCTGTTCTGCAGCCTCTGCTGCTGATTCCCAGGCAAATAGGGTGTGGAGTGGACCTCCAGCAAACTCCAACAGACCTGCAGCTGAGGGTCCTGACTGTCAGAAGGAAAACTAACAAACAGAAAGGACAGCCACACGAAAACCCCATCTGTACATCACCATCATCAAAGACCAAAGGTAGATAAAACCACAAAGATGGGGAAAAAATAGAGCAGAAAAGCTGAAAATTCTAAGAATCAGAGCTCTTCTACCCCTCCAAAAGAATGCATCTCCTTGCTAGCAACAGAACAAAGCTGGATGGAGAATGTCTTTGATGAGCTGACAGAAGAAGGCTTCAGACAACCAAACTTCTCCGAGATAAAGAAGGAAGTTTGAACCCATTGCAAGGAAGCTTAAAACCTTGAAAAAAGAATAGATGAATGGATAACTGGAATAACCAGCATAGAGAAGTCCTTAAATGACCTGATGGTGCTGAAAACCATGGCATGAGAACTACGTGATGAATGCATGAGCTTCAATAGCTGATTCGGTCAACTTAAAGATATGGTATCAGTGATTGAAGATCCAATGAATGAAATGAAGTGAGAAGGGAAGTTTAGAGAAAAAAGAGTAAAAAGAAACCAACAAAGCCTCCAAGAAATAGGGGACTATGTGAAAAGACCAAATCTACATCTGATTGGTGTACCTGAAAGTGACGAGGAGAATGGAACCAAGTTGGAAAACACTGTGCAGGATATATCCAGGAGAACTTTTCCAACCTAGCAAGGCAGGCAACATTCAAATTCAGGAAATACAGAGAACACCACAAAGATACACCTCGAGAAGGGCAACTCCAAGACACATAATTGTCAGATTCACCAAAATTGAAATGAAGGAAAAAATGTTACACACAGCCAGAGGGGAAGGTTGGGTTACCCACAAAGGGAAGGCCATCAGACTAACAGTGGATCTCTTGGCAGAAACTCTACAATCCAGAAGAGAGTGAGGGCCAATATTCAACATTCTTAAAGGAAAGAATTTTCAACCCAGAATTTCATTTCCAGCCAAACTAAGCTTCATAAGTGAAGGAGAAATAAAATACTTTACAGACAAGCAAATGCTGAGAGATTTTGTCACCACCAGGCCTGCCCTACAAGAGCTCCTTATGGAAGCACTAAGCATGGAAAGGAACAACTGGTACCAGCCACTTCAAAAACATGCCAAACTGTAAAGACCATCAATGCTAGGAAGAAACTGCGTCAACTAACGGGCAAAATAACCAGCTAACATCATAATGACAGGATCAAATTCACACATTAAAATATTAATCTTAAATGTAAATGGGCTAAATGCTCCAATTAAAAGACACAGACTGGAAAACTGGGTAAAGAGTCAAGACCCATCAGTGTGCTGTATTCAGGAGACCCATCTCATGTGCAGAGACACACATAGGCTCAAAATAAAGGGATGGAGGAAGATCTACCAAGCAAATGGAAAACAAAGAAAGGCAGGGGTTGCAATCCTAGTCTCTGATAAAACAGACATTAAACCAACAAAGATCAAAAGAGACAAAGAAGGCCATTACATAACGGTAAAGGGGTCACTTCAATAAGAAGAGCTAACTATCCTAAATATGTATGCACCCAATACAGGAGTACCCAGGTTCATAAAGCAAGTTTGTAGAGACCTACAAAGAGACTTAGACTCCTACACAATAATAATGGGAGACTTTACACCCCACTGTCAACATTAGACAGAACAACTAGACAGAAAGTTTAAAAGGATATCCAGGAATTGAACTCAGCTCTGCACCAAATGGACCTAATAGACATCTACGGAACTCTCCAACCCAAATCAACAGAATATACATTCTTCTCAGCACCATATCACACTTATTCCAAAATTGACCATATATTTGAAAGTAAAGCACTCCTCAGCAAATGTAAAAGGACATCAATTATAACAAACTCTCTCTCAGACCACAGTGCAATGAAACTAGAATGCAGGATTAAGAAACTCACTCAAAACCACTCAACTACTTGGAAACTGAACAACCTGCTCCTGAATGACTACTGGGTACATACTGAAATGAAGGCAGAAATAAAGATGTTTTTGAAACCAATGAGAACAAAGACACAACATACCAGAATCTCTGGGACACTTCTAAAGCAGTGTGTAGAGGGAAATTTATAGCACTAAATGCCCACAAGAGAAAGCAGGAAAGATCTAAAATTGACACTGTATGTCCTTTTCTATAAAGAGTACACATTGGGCTGGTTGCTGTGTGGAACCCTCAAAATGACCTCTTGGTCTTTCTTATAAGGACAGAGTTGGACACTGTTCACTTGAGAGACTTCTTTACTAGGGTTGATGCAGCTGTTTCTCTAACTAGACTTGAGGCCTTCACCTGCCTTTTGTAGATAACAAATTAAAAATTAATACAAAACAAACACTAAATGTGAGTGATGTGTGAGTTGGATAGCTGCAGTTGAAATCCCTGCTTCACCTTTATGGGGCTATCTGGTAGTGGATAAATTATTCAATTTCTCTATGCCTCCTCAGCCTCCTGTATCCATAAAATTTGGAGAGCAACAGGACCTACTTAACAGGGCTGCTATGAGTATTAAATGCATTACTACATAAAAAGTGACGTTTAAAGAATTCATGTATTGGATACAATATATTCAACTCCAGTGATGGACACACTGAAAGCCCAGACTTCAACACTATACAATTCATCCACGTAACCAAGAACCACATGTACCCATAATGCTGTTGAAATTTTAAAAATAAATGCATTTAAAAAAATAAAAAATAAATGAAAATATTTGAAAAAGTAATGTTTAGAGCACCAGAAACAGGATGTACTGATAAACATTAGCCATTATTACCATATCAAATATCAGACCTAGAGAAGTTACACAATAATTCTAATACTTTCCCAATGTATTGATAATGATGTTTTAAAATAGGTCACTCAATCTTATTTGCATGTATAATTCTTCAGGTAAAATTTAAAGTTGGCTTTTCAGAAATGTGATTAAGGAGAAAAAAAACAGGTTCAAGTGATTTTCTGGATGCGTCCTTCCAAATACTAAAAGGAAAATTAACATTAATTTTACACAGTTCTTTCAAAAAGTAGAACAAAAGAAGACACTTTCAAAATCTTTTTTTTTTTTTTTTTTTTTTTTTTTTTTTTAATAGGGTCTGGCTCAGTCACCCAGGCTGGAGTGCAATGATGTGATCTTGGCTAACTGCAACTTCCGCTCCCATGCTCGAACCATCCTCCCAACTCAGCCTCCTGAGTAGGTGGAACTACAAGCACATGACACCACAAACCCAGATAAATGTTGTGTTTTGGACAGGGTGTTGCTATGTTGCCCAGGCTGGCCTCAAACTTCTGACCTCAAGCAATCCTCCTGCTTTAGCCCCAGAAGGGCTAGGATTATAAGTATGAGCTACTGTGACCCAGCAAAAATCTTTTTATAAGGCTTGTATTCATTATCCTAATACCAATATCAAAGACAATGCAAAAGAAATAAAATGTAAGATTGTAGCCATGCACAGTGGCTCATGCTTGTAATCTCAGCACTTTGGGAGGTTGCGGCAGGAGATTGCTTGAGGCCAGGAATTTGAGACCAGCCTTTCTTCTTGCATTGCAAAGATTCTTGCATTGCTGTTCAGTAGTGCATGGTGAAATCACATCTCTACCAAAATTAGCTGGATGGTGGTGGCATGTGTTGTCATCCCAGCTACTACTCCAGAAGCTGAGTTGCGGGGATGGTTGGAGCCTGGGATGTAGAGGTTGTCATGAGTCAAGATTGCACCACTGTACTCCAGCCTGGGTGACACAGTGAAAATATGACTTAAAAATAAACAAATAACATAAAATAATGCAAAAAAAGAAAGTAAGTATGAAATTACAGTTCAATATGTCTCTTGAAATAAGACACAAATCTCCTCAACAAAATGGTAACATAAGAATGGTTTGGACATTATGACTTTGGAGTAATCATTTTAAAATTAAAATCTCTAAAAGCCATACTATCTTCCTGCTGTGAGGGTGGCTAGCCAATCAATGAAGATTCAGGCCTTCAGCCCATTACAATGAACACATACAACAGGAAGGAGAGATGAATCTTTATATTTTCATTTACCAGACTTTGAGGATACTTGTTATCATGAAAGACAAATTCACTCTGACTGATAGCCTCTAATTGGGAATGTTTGGGGATGTTGAATTATAGTTAGCTAATGAATTTTTGTATGATTTTATTTTATTTTAAGATTCCTGCATTGCTGTTCAGTAGTGCAAACAGGTAGTCATATTCTTTTCAGTGTGCTCTTTTCTGGTCACTTTTGGTGTGCCATAAGGTCTCACTGGAAGGGCTATCACTGGAGTCATTTCTTACATCATCCGGCAAATAGACTTCAATCTCTGAGATGCAAGAGCAAAGAGATATTGTCAGTTTCTGTCTTGCAGCTTTTTTTCTGTGATTGCCATTTTCTATTTTTCTTATTAATTTCTAGCATACTAAATTGTGAATAGAAATTATGCACCTTTCCTAACCTTTCAAAATTACATAAGGTACTTAAATCCATAGAATAATATATTTTTAAATATTTTAAAAGCTTTCTGTATATTTATTTTTGTTATGGAGACAGTAGATTAAAACAATACATGAAGTAATCTCTTCCCATCCTTTGTTCTTTCTTGAAAAACTTTGTTGTTTCACTTTTCAGTAAAATTCTTTTTAAAAGTCTTAATTTTTACAGATGATTTGGTTAGTCAAATTTGAAAAATAATGTGGTCTTGGGAATAATTGGACTAGAACCACCAAAATATTTCTTATTGAATAAAGTACATACCTACTTAGAAAAAAATATTTGACTCAAAGACAATACAGACATGCTGAGGGAATGATTATTAAAGAAATTTTAAAATAAAATGACAAATCTAGGGAATAAAAAGAAAGAGGTGTTCATCCGGTATTTGATTTACTGACTAAATTTGAGACTCTCTCCATTTCCTTTTCTTTCTTTTTTTTTTGAGACAGAATCTCACTCTGTCGCCAGGCTGGAGTTCAGTGGTGTACTCTCAGCTCACTGCAACATCCACCTCCCACATTCAAGCAATTCTCTTGCCTCAGCTGAGTAGCTGGGATTACAAGTGACTGCTACCAAGCCCAGCTAATTTTTGCATTTTAAGCAGAGATGGGATTTTACCATGTTGGCCAGGCTGATCTGGAACTCCTGACCTCAGGTGATCCATCCACCTCAGCCTGCCAAAGTGCTGGGATTACAGGTGTGGGCCACCATGTATGGCTTCCACTATTTTTCTTTATTCAATGATCAACCACGAACACATGGATGCATCAAAATACATGAAGCAGATTTGAATGATCGAGTGAACATTTTCTGCTATTATTGATAATGTGTTGTCTTATAATGAGAAATTTCTATAGCAGTTTAAAACTAAGTAAAAACTTACACAATACCAAATTAACTAGTTAGAAAACAGCTGGGTGGAGAGCTTTGCCTAACACTTTAATGTAATTATGAATCTTTCTATCCACATTGATATGAATGAGAATTTAGCCTTGGTGTGATATAAAGACTGCTTTAACATATTTCAATTTACCCTTCTTTAGTACCTGTCATATCTCTCCAATCTGAATTGAAAATTAAATTTACTAATCTGAACTTTGTGCTAATATTTAAAAATCCTGCTTTTATTAAATGTCAGCTATTAGTCATCCATGAAATTTTATTTTTTTAATTCCTTCATGGAAGATGAGTTACTGGAGCAAGAAACTAATCAACATTATAAATTCAGATAATCTTGGTTGGGGAAAGACTGTGAATATACTTTACTGTAAGAAAGCTCCTTATTGCTACACAGTTTTGTTTATACATGTGTGTGTGAAGGTAATAATGAGTATTTTCAAGTAGAACCAAATAAGGAAAAATGAGGTTTATATATTTTGTCTCAATTTCTCTCTCTCTCTCGCTCTCTGTGTGTGTATGTGTATGTGAGGGAGAGAGAGAGAGAGACAGAGAAGGACAGGTAAAGAGACAGAAGGAGTCTGTTTTTGTCTCCACTAAATGCATAGAAAATGTATGCAAATTGTCATTTGCATACATTGCAATGACATGTTTTAAATCCTATGAAATATGCATTTAATTAAAAAATGAGAATGATGTGAGTCATCTAATTTTTCCAGTTAATTTTATGAGTAAATTACTCATTACATTTAAAAAAAGTCATTAAAATAATCTGTGAAAGTGGAAATTTAAAACAAGGCATTCAGTTTTGCATTTGTTTTCTTGTTAGATACTATGATGAATATATGAATCACAGGATGGTTGCCATGAGAAACTGTCTTTTATGAGTAAGAAAACACATATCCTGTTAATTAGAAAGACATTCTATCACATCATTGTAGGAGGAAATCCAAATAACTTGGTAAGAATCAAGGCTTAAGCAACAGATATTATAGGACCAATAGGTTAATGTGCCTGCTGTACAGTACCTGCTCAGTTACCCTGGGACAGCAGGGTTTGCAGCAGAGAAAATTTCGTGATTGCAGTGCACTGAGCAAGGAGATGGGAGAGTTCTAGGATGGGGTTTTTAAGGAGATCATGGAGCACAAGGGACTGGAACTTTGGGTTCAGTGATTGGTTGGGGTAATGAGGAGGAAGTCATCAGGATATAGAAACTGCATTCTTTGGAGAGTCAGATCCTCATGGGATCCTTCAGACCAGCTGAGGCAGTAGTTTGATTGATATGCGGGAACTGAAAGAAGATCTCAAACGGAAAGCGTAATGTTTCATAATGTCCCTTTGGTTATCTGTAGAGCAGTTAAATGTACAACTCTTACTGGCTGATATGTCATAATACAGAAGAGTAAGTCATATGTTTTATGTAATGTGACCATTACTATCTGGTTAATTAAAGAGATGATTAGTAGAAAAGTATGATAACTGGAAATATTGAGGCTATGAGTTAATCATTTCAGCCATAGTGGTTAGTATAATGGAAACAACTAATGGGAATCTCACTATGTAAATGTAATGACAGCAACCATCCCTCAGTACTTGTATTTATGGGACAAGGAGTAATCAATACCAATTAATTATCTTTTCTTATCATTTTGAAGCACACAGCATGATAAGGAGGCAGGATGGGTGTGGTCAAAAAAGGTATGGCATGGTAAGAATTTTGAATTGCATTTTTCACATAAATGAATGGGTGAGGCAAGGTAAGCAGGTTTACGATTGGCTGGTTTGAATAACTTCAGTAGAATCCAGTGTGAAGGGGCTTCCCCTAGTTGTCTCATACCTGGTCCTGGGATGATGAGGACAGTGAAATAGAAATGTGGAGTATGAGAGACCAGTAAAGGAGGTGGTTAGGGTGTGGCCTCTGGACTGGTTGGTTTGCATATGAAAGGCAAACATGCACTTGGTTCTTTACCATGTTTAGGAACTGGCTAATTCTAGGAGGTATAGCTCCCTCAAGGTCAGCAAAACTCCAAAATGTCAAAGTGTTAGAATTAAAGTCATGCTTAAAACAAAAACATCTGCCCTAAACATCTTTCCACAGTGTATTCCTTTTAAGATCATTTCCATTTGCTTCTTGGGTTGCATTTAAGACTGTAGTTATACAGATACCTATTATTTATTTAATAGTCCATGTTTTCTCAGCAGCAGGAATCTCTATCCACCTTTTATTTCCTCAGTCCACTTCTGATCTGGCAGCAACCAAAGTGAACAACTTCAAGTGATCTCTGACTCATCTTTAATCCATGGCATTATACTCCAAGAAAACACTGGGAATCTTTCTGCATTCTGGCCCAAGTTCTTCCATTCCATGTGAGCTCATGGGGTCTTTGAAAACAGCTGAGAAGTTGAAGAGAGAGAGTCACAATCCCTTAGGATAAGTGCTCATACATGGTGGGCAAGATTCAATTTTCTTATGGTATCCCACATCTCTCAGAAGCAGCTGGCATCATCACAAAAATAAAATGTGTCCACTACAGCATCAGTTAAGATGTTTGCCCTTGGATAAAATCCTGCAGGGATGGGACACCAACTTTCAAGACACATTTTATGCAGCTAAACGATGACCTGTATATGATGCTCTGTCATCAATAACTAGTGGTACACAGGTATCCAGGAACTTATGTGTGATAGTAGGTGTGTCCTCTTTTCTCACAATTTTGAGTTACCCTTTTGCAGAACTTGGGGCTTCCTTGTATGCAACTGGCCCGTCTGCAACATGGCAGTCCTGGTTCCAAGGCGTCATACAGCCAAGGGTTGCTCTCAATCTGAATGTACTCTTATCACTTATCACCTTAGGCTCTTCATGGCAGTGGGCCAGAAGCAAATAAATGAGATATTATATTGATAGAAGTTTATCCTTAAGTGTTAGAAATGATGGATTATAATGGGGCAAGGAAGAGCATGTCTGGAACTTGGGACATTTACTAGGCTGTGGTCCAATAAAGCAAGGCAGTGAAAGGGACATGCCTTGTCTCAGATGAGACTATAGACTTTGAGCATTTGAGTTAATGCTGGAGTGAGCAAGTTTGGGGGACTATTTGGAAGACTTCATTGTATTTTGCAATGTGAGAAGAACATGAGATTTGTGAGAGGTCAGGGTAAAATGATATAGTTTGGTTATTTGTCTCTGCCAAATCTCATGTTCAATTGTAATCCACAATGTTGGAGGTGAGGCCTGGTAGGAGGGGTTTGTGTCACAGGGTGGATCTCTCATGTCTTGGTGCTATCTTTGCAATAGTTCATGTATTCGCATGATATCTGGTCAGTTAGAAGTTTGTGGCACCTCACCCTTGATCTCTTTCTTGCTCTATTCTTGCCATGTGCCGTGTCTGCTCCCTTCTGCCTTCTGTCATGATTAGAAGCTTCCTGAGGCCTTTCCAGAAGCAGATGCTGCTCTGCTTCCTGTACAGCCTGCACAACCCTGAGCCAATTAAACGTCATTCATTATAAATTGCCCAGTCTCAGATATTTGTTTATAGCAGTGCAAGATGGCCTAAAACACTGATATTTCTGTGGAAGAGCTGTGAAGATGTATATCACTATTGTTTCCAATCCAAATACCAACTTAGATATATTTATTTCTCTATTAAACAAAAATAATTATTGCCTTCTATCCACTATTTGTGTAGATATCTGACAGTATCTTCTGATATTTAAGGCTCATAATATATAGAATAGCAGCTTATAACATTATGATTGTGTAAAATTAAACTTTCCAAGCTATAAAACTACTCACCAGTCATTTAGGGAGAAGTGGCCTTTTCATTTCATTTATGTAATTATTTATTTATTTATTTATTTATTATTGCCTTGGCAGAAACAAAATATCCTTTTTTTATTTCTTTTGTAGGAAAGAAACTGCCATCATCTTTGGAATTTGCATGTTCTTGCTCCTTGAGGCTATTTTTGGATTTTATACCCCACAAATTCAAAGACTTATTATGTTATGAAAAGTGAAACCAAAAGGAAAACATACTGATTTTCAAAAGGTGTGAATGTAATTTCTCTCTGGCTTCTCTTCTTTGTTTAATGCTTTTGTATTTGAATGTTAGAATGGATACTTTTAGTGTGGAGGATGCTTGTTTAATGATATTTACACACTGTGAAATGCCTGCCACCGTATTGATGTGTTTTATTAAAACAACAGCTCTATTAGAGAATATAAATTTTTCTTTAAAATTTAGACTGGTACATAGAGGAAATATTAAAATGCAAATTTCAGTTTGGCATTTTGTTCCTATTTACCTTTTCTTTTTTTTTTTTTGAGATGGAGTCTCGCACTGTTGCCCAAGCTGCAGTGCAGTGGCATGATCTCCGCTAACTGCAACCTCCGCTTCCCAGGTTCGAGAGATTCTCCTACCTCCCAGCTAATTTTTTGTATTTTTAGTAGTGACAGGGTTTCAATACATTGGCCAGACTGGTCTTGAACTCCTGACCTCTTGATCCACCAACCTCAGCCTCCCTAAGTACTGGGATTACAGATGTGAGCCACCACAGCTGGCCCCCATTTAGTTTGTTTTTAAAAACCTCTGAAGTCTTTCAAAGACCCTTCTGAATTGGTTAGGATAAACCATAATAAATAAATCTAATTTCAGATTCTAGACCTCTTTTCCCTATTAAGTTACTGATTTCAGGAAAACTACCCTGATTTTTCTCCTCCAGCATTGATAACTCTTCTATTGCTTCCTCATTTTCATTGTTTACTTCCAACCTCCCATTTCCTGACCCAATATTCAAAAAATAAAATGACATAGTTCTGATTTTTTTACAATGGTTATTACAAACATCAGTAGACATTAAAAGTAGAAATATTCATGGTTTTGTCATCGGGTTCACTTGGGATCAGTGTTCTAAATGTTGTTTTCTTCATTTTGTATCAAATCCAACTTCAATTTCTAAGGGAAGACTTGCTTCATCACTCATACAGCATTTTCCTTCTCTCTTGCTGCATCTTATCTTTATCCCAGGACTAAACATGGAATATGATTTACTGAAAAAGTTCACAAATTCAGAAGTTATCATAGAGAAACAGGTAAGGGTTTGAGAATAGGGCATGTGTTTTTATTTCAATAGAATTGGCTCACCCTTCAATGGCTATTGGTTGTGTTAATGCTGGAGGGGTTACCGAATCAGAATGCTTAAAAACGCTAAATATGGAAGGCTAGTAGATTGTAACTGAGAGCTGGCATTGTATCATGGGGTGGGTGAGGGGATGCTTGACAACCAAATGTTGTTGGAATAGTCAAACTTTCATTACTGGAATTGTGCTGCTTAAGAAGAACAGGGAAACAAAACCATTCCACCAATGCATGAAGAAAAACATCTAACTTATTGAATTTAAATTTTTCAGAAGCAGAGAGAAATGTTCCTAGTGTTATGAGCCCTCTTCAGGTTGCTTTGTGTTTGTGCTGTCTCACCATTTTCTGATCAACATTAATCGATATATGCCTTTTGAGTATTTTCTCAAATCTTGAAAGAAAAATTCAAGTCTCCAACGTTTCTTTCTCTGTAGCTTTTCTCATTCCTTAAATGAATAAATGTGCATCCTGATCTTAGTCAAGTCCTAATGGATTGTGTATTTTCTACAAAGCGGAATTCTAAACATGCCATCCTCATAAATGCTGAAGGGTAAAATTAAAATTTCTGCTGTATTGAACATAGACCTTTTAACGTCCCCAAAAATGTAAATATCACTCTTGGGCTAAATTAATAAGCTATTTAAATCCCTGCAGAAACTTATTTCTGTCTATTCAATATCAAAAGCACAAAATTGCAGTTTTGGGCTGAAGAGGCTAACACAAATCACATAGCAGGTGCCTGTGTTCTGTGTGGGGAATTCTAGATCTCAAATTAACTTTGTATATCAAGGAAGAGCCAAAAAGGAAAAGAAATATAATTAAAAGGAACCAATGTAATTTTAAATATTTTAGTAGAAAAAAATTAAAGTTAACCTCATGAAGACATTTTGCCATCAATGTAGAGAAGATAATGTTTCTTTTTGTTTGTTTGTTTGTTGTCTGCATTGGATTCCTGAATTTTTCTGCCATCCTACCAAGAAGAGTGCAACTTTCTATATTCTTGCTATTTGCAAAAATTTCAAGTCTTAGTGTCTTCATGTTTCTCTCTTTCTTGCTATTGCTAAAGCTTTAAAATCATTGTCTATGTTGCAAGTTGAATTGTGTCACCCAAAAAGGTTTGTTGATACCTTCCATCTTGACAACTGTTGCTGTGACTTTATTTGGAAATCAGAATGCTTAAAAACATTAAATATGAAAGACTAGTGAACTGTAGCTGAGAGCTGGCATTGTATCATAGGGTGGGATACTGAGGGAATGCTTAACTACCCTATGTTGTTTCAATAGTCAAACTTTCATAGCCAGAATCATGCTACTTAAAAAGAACAAGGAAACAAAACCATTCCTCCAATGAATGCTTGGAAATAGGATCTCTTTAAATAAGTAATTAAGATGAAAGTTAAGAGGAGGTCATGCTGGAGTGAACTTCAGCCTTAATCCACCATGACTGGCATCTTTGTTAACAGGAGAAGATAAAACTGACATTACAAAATTATAACTGCGACAGTGAAAGACATCTGACTTAACCAGCTCTGTTTTGCTTGTAACTTCTAAACTCTCCTTGTCCATTCCTGGGTGTAGGCTGAAATAACTTTGGGAGGAATTTAGTTTATAGTTTAAGACAAAGAAGATAATAATCCTTTCCCAGAACAAACCTCCTACTTTCCTGGGGATTAGACTACCTTTGTACAACTAACAAATTAGCCACAAGATTAGAAATTATGGCATAGGATTCATGCAGCTGGAGGCTACAAGATTCTGACCCCCCTTAATCTGCTCCTAAGATCAGTGATACAGATATTTTGTAGACCCTGCACTTGATGAATTAGCTGGAACCACCCAGATTGATAAACTGGCTCATCTGCGCTTCTGTCCCCTACCCAAGAACAGACTCAGTGCAAGAGGACAGCTTCAGTTCCCTACTGTTTCATCTCTGACCCCACCAGTCAGCACTCTAAACTTACTGGCCTTCCCCCACACACCAGATTATCCTTAAAAGCTCAGATCCCCAAATGCTCACAAAGACTGGTTTGAGTAATAATAAAATTCCAGTCTCCCACACAGCTGGATCTGCATGAATTACTCTTTATTGCAAGTCCCCTGTCTTGAGAAACTGGTTCTAGCTAGGCAGTGGGCAAGGTGAACCAACTGAGTGGTTACAAAGAGACACAAAGACAGACACACAATTAAAAGACTGTTATGTTAAAAGACAGACACACAGAGACAACATCATAAAAAGACTAGAGAGAAGCAACTGTAAGCCAAGGAACACTAAAGACTGCAAGTATCCCAAGAATTTAGGAACAGGGCATGGAAGAGATTCTACCCATATTCTCAGAAAGAGTGAGTCCCTGCCAACACCTGAAATTCAGACTTCTGGATTCCAGAACTGTGAGAGAATTCATGTCTGTTGTTCCCAGCTATCCACAGTCCCAGGAATCTAATTCAGTCATTATCTGTGTGTTTTTTTCCCCACATTTCTGTGTCATATGGTTGAATCTTTGTCATCAATTGTCATTTTTTGATTCATAATCTCTCTGGCTACTTTTCTTTTATCCACTTCTGATTTGTTTTCCCTGCATCCTCCCTAACTGTCAAGACACCGAATCAATTGGGAAGAGGGAGAAGAGCATGAAGAACACTGTGGTTTTCTCCCCTCATGATTCATTGCTGGAGAGGACATGGATCTATACCTTTCTTTCCTTCCTGTGGGGTAGTTGAGTGGATTCCACAGGAAAAAATATATACTTCCTTTTTTTTTTTTTTTTTTTTGAGTCAGAGTCTTGCTCTCTCACCCAGGCTGGAGTACAGTGGCATGATCTCCATTCACTGCAACTTCTGTGTCCTGGGTTCAAGCGATTCTCATGCCTCAGTCTCCAAAGTAGTTGGGAATATAGGCACGTGCCACCACTCCTGGTTAATTTTTGTGTTTTAGTACAGATGGGGTTTCATTATGTTGGTGTGGCTGGTCTTGAACTCCTGAACTCAAGTGATCCACTTGCCTCAACTTCCCAAAGTGCTTGGATTATAGGCATGAGCCACCATGCCAAACCTGAGAAAATACATTCTAATAGATAAAGCAACACTCAAAACCAATTTTCCTGTTCTTGTTAGCAACGTTATGTCTCACTTTCCTATCCTATCTCCTCAGAATTGAGAAACATACTTCTCTATTTTATTATGGTCTTATACAAATTATGACCATGATTTTCATCTTAGAGAGCCTAAGAAATGCTTTTATTTTCATGTTTTGTAGACGCCTACAAACTTGATGGTGACATATGATGATTAAGATATTACATTTAGTTTTAGATACTATCATATCCACGTACTCTGAAATTTATAAAGAAAAGTTGCTTTTCATTTCACCTAGTCTACTGAGAAAACAATATTCCTTTCTGTACCTAAGTCAATGAAGAGGTAAGTATAATATCTGCACCATTTCCTCAACACTCTATTTGGTCTATATTTCAAATGAACTAGTTCATTTTCTTCCCAGTTCTCAGTGAGACAAACTTCTATACATTTTGAGACATTAACACAAATCCAGAAGTTTATCTCATTAAAAATCTTGTTAAAAACATAAAAGAGAGGGAAACAAAAAATTAATAAGGCACAAAATTTAGATTGAAAATAAAACAAAGACAGATGGTGATACCAGAATTACAAATTAAGCCAAACACTTTCCAAAACCTCTGTTGGCTTTGGAGTTTAGATCTATTGTTTCTAGTCATAGCAGAAAAGCCTCTTGTATCTAAAAGCTTAGGATCCTGTTGAAAGAAAGTGTAAATCTAACAAGCATAATGTTTACTTTAGGAAATTCTATTTTATTTGGTATGAGAATATATATGTACACCAACATTCACACACAAGAGAATAAAAAAGCGTCAAATTAAAAAAAAATGAATCCACAATACACTTGTTAGCCTGGGCGACACAGAGAGACTCCGTCTCAAAAAAAAAAAAAAAAAAAAAAAAATACATGGGTTGAATATCCCAAATCTGAAAATCCAAAATCCAAAACTTGAGTGTCAACATAACACTCAAAGAAAACGCCCATTGGAGTATTTTGGATTACTGGGTTAGGTATGTTCAACTGGTAAGTATAATGCAAATATTCCAAAATCTGAAAAAACAAAATCCAAAAAAACCTCTGGTTCCAAGCATTTTGCATAAGGGATATTCAATCTCTGTGTGTGTGTGTGTGTGTATGTGTGTGTGTGTGTGTGTCTGTGTATGTGTGTGTATATATATTACATGTCAGCTGTCCCCAACTGTTTTGGCACAAGGGACCAATTTCATGAAAGACGATTTTTCCACAGACTAGGGGGTGGGGGTTGATTTTGGGATGATTCAAGCACATTACCTTTATTGTGCATTGTATTCCTATTATTATTACATTGTAATACATAACAAAATAATTATACAACTCACCATAATGTAGAATCAGTGGGAACCCTGAGCTCATTTTCCTGCAACTAGATTTTCCCATCTAAGGGTGATGGGAGACAGTGATAGATCATCAGGTATTAGATTCTTATAATGAGCATGCAACCTAATCCCTCACATGCACAGTTCACAATAGTGCTTGTGCTCCTATGAGAATCGAATGCTACTGCTGATCTGAGAGTAGGCAGAACTCAGTCAGTAACGCAAGTGATGGGGAGTGGCTGTAAATACAGACGAGTCTTTACTTGCTAGTCCGCTGCTCTCCTCCAGCTATGTGGCCCAGTTCCAATATATGGATATAGGTATATGCATATAGCCAGTGGCACAATCTCCTCTCAATGCAAGCTCCACCTCCTGGGTTCACGCCATTCCCCTGCCTCAGTCTCCAGTGTAGCTGGAATACAGGTGCCCACAACCACACCCGGGTAATTTTTTTTTTTTTTTTTTTTTTTTTTTTGTATTTTTAGTAGAGATGGGGATTCATTGTGTTAGCCAGCATGGTAGCGATCTCCTGACATCGTGATCCACCCGCCTTGGCCTCCCAAAGTGCTGGGATTACAGGCATGAGCCACAGAGCCAGGCCATATTGTTTTAAACACAGTGTGTTCATAGAAATTTTGAGGCCAGCAGCTCTGAAGACAACTGCTAATGAAAAAAATAGCCTCTTAATCATGATTCCCAAGAATAAAGGGCATACCATGCCATGGGGGGTTTCATAGGAAGCACCAGGTTAGTCAGGAGGCAGAGGAAGATGGGAGTATTGTGGGCAGAGTCTTTAATGTGGTTCCTATGGGAGAAAGGGTAAGGCAGGGTGAGTAGGCTAAGATTCGCTATTTAGGGACATTTCAACAGGCTGTGGGGCACAAGGATCTCCCTCCTAACTGTCTGATAACTGGCCTTTGGGTCATTGAGGCAGGTGAAGAGAACCCAAATTATGAGAGCCTCATAGAGGAGGCAGTTGGAGGTGTAGAGTTTTGACTAGTTGGCTTGTAGATGTTAAAAAAAAAAAAAAAATGTGCTTGTAGACTAGTTCTTCACTGTCTCTAGGAATTGGCTAGCCCTGGGAGTGGCTGTCACTCCAGGGTCAACAGGGCTTAAGATGTCAAAGCATGGGATGACAGAAAATTAAATACATGGTTAATTCTCTCTCTCTTAGCACTATGCCATCTTAAGCTTTAGTTATACAGTATTTTTGCTAGAATGGAACCAAGTGGCCAACTGTGGCAGTGTTTTACATGACTGTATTATAAATGCAGGGCTGCAATGAATAATTGAGTCCTTGAGGTTTCAACTGCACAATTCTGTCTTCTTTCAACAGGGAGGCATTACTTTAATGTAGTTCAAAATTCTGGCAGATAGATTCTCAGATAATTACAGCAATATCAAGTGCAATAACATTGACTGTTTTATTGTCCCTGAAGTGTTGGAAGAGGACATCGGGGTCTTCCAGGAGTGGTTTGACCTCTAGAGACTTTCCGGCAAGCACAGTGACACTGAATATCAACAGCAGCAGTTGTCTTCAGGGCTTCCATGCTGGGGTTTGAGAAAAATGCTTTCTATGGAGAAAGAGGGAAGTCTATGTATATACCCTCAAACAAAAGATCAATGGCAGATGATAGCCAGGGGCAAAGCCCAGTCCAACATCTGGTTTTGTAAATAAAGTTCTGTTGGAATACAGCAATGTTCAAATTTTTACCTGTTGCCTTAAATATACACACAGAAGCTATTTTACACGAGACTGGAAACTATATTTTGTATGCATTTTCATTTTGTTTAAAGGAGGCTTTGTGAACTCAGTGGTTATTGAACTCAATAAGTCTTTTCCATTCAGCACAGAGATTAAAGGGTAGATTTTTTTTCCATGCTTACTGTAACAGTACTCATAAATATGTCTGCTGAAGCCAGTAACTTCATCAATTAAAACTTTGGTTTGCTTTAAACATTATCATTTGAGACTTAACATAGATTAATAGGTTAAAAAAGTACAATTACCATAATAATTAGAGTAACTGTAATAATGCATGCTTTAATCTTTCATGACATTGTCATTGAGTATATCATATTAAAGAAAACCTATTTGGTCTCATTATAACCTTAAATGATTTTTTCAAATATTTTAAAAGAAAAGAGTATATTCTCTCCAAATGTTTTGTGCGTGAGAGGATAGCAAATGACTTTCAAAGTAGCGACCAAATAAATCAAAAGAAAATGTCCAATAGTACATATATATTCTGGCAAAAACCCAATATGTACATAGAATTCTTGCAACAATCATTAAAATCCATAAATATGTTTTTGAAGAATGTTTACTCTATTTAATTTTCATGTGGTTGTAGGAATTGTATGCATGAAACATGTCTTTTCACTAGCTCTTCTCTGTCATAAATGTTGACTCTGACAATTTGTTTTCCTACAATTTCTAGGTGAGTGCTTCTCAAAATTTAACATGCATGTGAATCATCTAGAGATTTTATTAAACTACAAGCCCTGCCTGTATTGTTCAGGAGTGAGGTGCATAGAATCTGCATTTCCAATAAACACTGAGGTCAAGCTGACACACATGCAAAGATTTGACCTGCAGTGTCCAATATGGTGGCCATTAGCAACATATGGTCAATTAAATTTAATAAATTGAAATTAAATAAAATATCCAGTCATTTATTTTTAGTAGTGCATGTCAGTTATTAACAGCCAAGAGTGGCTTGTGGTTACTATAATACACAGCTCAGATATACAATATTTTCATAAGTGCTGAAGGTTTTATTGGAAAAGTCTACCCTTTAAGATGAGAGAAGAAAGAGTGAATACTGTTTCTAAAATGAATAGCATATTTACGTTTTTCAATATAGTGACATATTTCCTAAAGTAAAAATACTTTCAAAAGCATTTTTGACTATTATGTAGTGGTTTAAAGAATTAGAGTATATAAAATACATATGAAAGCATAGTTGAACCAAGATATTTTCTTTATCTGACAGCTGATACTCATTGAATTTTTTAAATAGTCGATTTTGAAGTATTCATCATGTATATGTCTAGAGACTTCATTTGAATCGAGCAAATATGCCTAGAAGATAATCTCTTCATGCAAGGTAAGTAAGTGTGGTGGCATTACCATACTGTATATTTTATTTCTAAATTTTTCAGTTTAATGCATAGTAAAAAATATTATGCCTATCTTTTTTAGAAAAAAAAAGAGTTTTTTTCCTAAAACTCAACAAAGTGTTATTAAGTGAGCGCTGGAAGGCATTTAGTAAACCTTTATAAGCCAGAGTGCTGGAAGAGCAAATCAGTGGGATATTGGTTTCCAGGGTCTAATTTCATATTCCTGAACTAACTTAATTTGTGTGTTTTATAGACTTGATGTTCAAGGCAAAGTATCAGATTTCACAGAAAAAAAAAGTGAAGATATCTTCCAGATCTCAACAACCATTCCTCATGCATTTTGAATTAGTGTTAGTCATCTAAAGATGAACAAGCTGCTTTAGGATAAGAGGCTATTGGTAGAGACTCAGAGGTAGGTCCCTGAAGAAGTGTCAGTGTCACTTCAGAATGAAGTAAAATGAAAATGTATTTTCTCTAGTCACCCTCACTCTTTCAGTTTCCTAGATATCTACTAATCCCTTATTCATCAAGTGGTATCTTTTAGGAGAACTTCAACGATCTTCCTCTTTTGCAAGATCCATCTCATTGGGCATAAGGAAGGAGATGCAATGTTGGGAAATAAAGCATTGCAGTGGCTCACCTCTGTAATCCCAGTATTTTGGGAGGATGAGGTGGAAGGATCCCTTAAGGCCAGCAGTTTGAGACCAGCCTGGGCATCATGGCAAGACCCTGTCTCTACCAAAAATAAAAAACAATTAGCTGGGCATAGTGGTGTATGCATATGGCTCCAGCTACTTAGGAGGATGAAGCAGAAGGAACACTTCAGCCTGTGAGATCAGGGCTATGTTGAGCTTGAACACACCACTGCCCTCCAGCCTGGGTGACAGAGCAAGAGCCTGCCTCAAAAAAAAAAAAAAAAAAAAAAAAAAAAAAAAATATATATATATATATATATATATATATATATATAAAATTAAGCATATAGATGTTTCCCTGAGAAGTGCCTTTCTGTTAAATCAAGGGTTGATTGTAAGAAGGATGTCTTGTTCCTCCAAATATGATCAATTATTATAATCTAGTTCAAAATGAAGACAACATTTTTAAGAAATGCTAACAAAATATTTATTTTGAACTGTTAGCATATTGAAATTTTTATTTCCTCACAATTTCAGTAAACAGACATTTTAAAAATTCTGACATTTTTTCTATCTAACTTTGTATTTATACTTTTTTGCACACATTATATGCCTTTTACATGCTCTACTCTATGTAATTCATCATTCCTTTTGTGTATTAGAAAACTTATTAACATCTGTTCATCATTTTTCTCCATTATATATTCAGTTAAATGTTTTTTTGAAAACACTTGTCTAAACTTTAATTGTAATATTTTTTCTGTTTGTTTTTGAGACAGGGTCTCTCTCTGTCACTCAGGCTGGAGTGAAGTGGAGTGATCACAGTTCAGAGCAATCTCTGCCTCCCAGGCTCAAGCAATCATCCCATGTCAGCCTTCCAATTAGCTAGGACTACAGGCATGCACCACCTCAGCTGGCTAATTTCTTGTTTGTTTGTTTGTTTGTTTGTTTGTTTGTATTTTTAGTAAAGAGGGAATTTTATCATGTTTCCCAGGCTACTCTCAAACTCCCGAACTCAAGAGATCCACCCACTATGGCCTCCCAAAGTGCTGAGATTAAAGGCATGAGTCATCACACATGGCCTAATTGTAGTGTATCATAGAAATGTTAAAATATGTTAAAATATCATAGAAATGTGAAAATTTCTTTCTTTCTTTCTTTTTTCTTTCTTTCTTTATTTCTTTCTTTTTCTTTCTTTTTTCTTTCTCTTTCCTTCTTTTCTTTCTTTCTTTCTCTTTCTTTCTTTCCTTCTTTCTTTCTTTCTCTTTCTCTCCTTCTTTCTTTTTCTTTCTTTATATTTTTCTCTCCCTTTCATGTAAATAGTCTTAAAAATATTGTTTTTAATACATGTGGCTTTCATATAAACAGTCTTAAAAATATTGTTTGTAATACATGTGGCTTGCCAATATTCTCAGTGGTGATTGTTAAAAATGGTGGCGTGCATGTTAAAGAGTCTTACTAAGGGAATTTTGTGAAACTAAAATTTGAAATTCTCTATCTCCTTGTAAAGTTTACGGACCAGATTTTGACTGAGCAATTGAGTGAGTGTGAATCAGTCACCAGGTAACTTTTCTTTCACTGTATTTCACTTGGCTCTTTACCATATGAGCTGTTCCCTGGGCTCTTATCTCTGAAGCCAATTTCATGATCAGTGACTAGAAATATAATTTTATATAACTTTGATATTTAGAGACCATTCATTTACCAGTTTTCACCTCAAACAATGCTGATTATTTTCCTCTGTGAATTCGGAAATTTGCAATTTTTCTTAAAGAAACTGATGTTGAAATCAGAAAATGTATGCAATAAGTTAATCTTGGGCCTCCTTATAAGGAACATTTTTAAATATGTGAATTATCAAATTAAAAAATAAAGCCCAAGATAATGATGTTTTAGAAATGTCCCAAAAACTGGCAACTTGATTTCAGTACAATGAATGATACCTGAATATATGCAAATAGGATCTCCTTTATTTCTCTTATCTCAAAGTTTAAATGTCTGCTCCTTTCATTATGAGTCTGATGGCTGACTTATGACTCTGTGCATGTGAAAATTACCATGCTCAGAATGTTTAGTTTTCAGTGACTAGGGCAGGTCATGCAAATAATAGTTCAGCTCAACATCCCAATTATGTCAATATGTTTACTTCTTTAAATTAATTACTTAAGGTTGCATCTGTTATAAACATAATATTTTAATTTTGTGATCATGAGAAGGGAGGCAGCTTTAATGTACACAAGCAATTTATAGGTTTATTATAATCTTTTCCCCACCTAAAAATGCATGGAATTGGTTAGGTACTTGTGAAGCATTCTAACGATCTGTAAATGAGTGCATACATTGTATATATGATGGCTTTTTATTTGCTTTGGGTTTAATCTTGCTGATAATCCAGCTCAAAGGCAGTTATCTTTTTCCTACATAGTTTCTTTGAAATGGGTGCAGAAAAATCTTTTCACATATGTTCCTAAGTAGCAAATATTCACACACATCATCATGCATTTATTAAGCTTGATATTGTCTACATACAGGTTTCATTAATGTCAATATGGGAAATTGCTCAGACAATTCCAACAGCTGTATAGAGTTGTTAAACAGATCAGAAGGTCCATAATCCATAATATTGAATAGCCTTATGGAGCCATGTTGGGAGAAACTAGTTGAACTTGAGACAAAAATTATTCATCAGATTTAAACATGGTGGTACAAAAATGGATCTGAAATGCATAAATCCCATTCTGGAGCCAAAAAGAAGAGAATATTTCAAATAGAAAATGGAGGAGAGAAGGTAGGATGTGATTTTGCTTTGCCTACATCTCCTTCTCAAGATACTGGCTTTAAAACCAGTGAGCCACTCTGAATCTTTGGAAGGAAAAGTCTAAGTTCCAGCACACTGAGGTTGGCTGTTATAGATGTGTTTCTGATTTTGAGACTTTCCCATTTTAGGGAACCCTTAGATTAAGATGGGGGGAATCACTAAATGATTATTCCCACCTCCACTGTATACTGACTGCTCCTTAAGAAAGTGTCATTAGACTCCTAGGAGAAATCTTGTAGGGGAAAAGATGTTTCCTTCAATCTCATAGCATCAACGCTCTCATTTTTGAGAAACAAACCTGGGCTTAGATTAAGATTATGCCAAATTATGGGATTCAAGAAAAAGCTTATCATGCTCAACTATTGAATGACAGTATGTGACAGCCAACCAATTAAAGGTAATTTAGGAGAATAAAATATTGGGAGAGCTCTGGAGTAAGAACAGTCATTCCTGGAATGGAAGCATTTAATAAAAATGACCATATGCCTGAAGTGACTAGGGTGGGGAAATGTCCGTGGTGAGAATAGAGTGAAGCATGAGCCATGCAACATGCTGGGATAGATGGTGCTGATGGAACATTTTGAGGAGACCTAAGCTGTTGGTGGAGGTGATAGGAGACCCAGGATAGCAGAAAGTATGGGATTTTGAACACACAGAAATGGTCCTGGTATGGTTTGACTGTGTCTCCACCCAAATCTCATCTTGAATTCTAGCTCCCATAATTCCCACGTGTTGTGGGAGGGACCCAGTGGGAGGCAACTGGATCATGGGGACAGGTCTTTCCCATGCCATTCTCATGATAGTGAATATGTATCACAAGATCTGATGGTCTTATAAAGGGGAGTTCTCATACACAGATTCTCTCTTGCCTGCTTCCAGGTAAGATGTGACTTTGCTCCTTATTTGCCTTCTGCTGTGATTATGAGGCTTCCCCAGCTATGTAGAGTTGTGAGTCAATTAAACCCCTTTCCTTTATAAATTATCCTGTCTCAGGTATGTCCTTATTAGCAGCATGAGAACAGAATAATACCAAAGGTCTGTTCTGACTAGTAGAGAAAATTGACATAGCATCACAGAATGGTCCCAGACAGAGCTAGCAGTGTGTGTTTGCACCAAGAGCAGTACAAGCTACTCTTGGTAAGCTTCACGGGGACTGCTACCAGCCTAAATCCAAAAATCACAGTTAATAAGTCTGAGTGGATATAGAAGAGAGATAACAGATTTGTGACTTGTTGAAATAACCACCAGGACATCTGTATCATAAATTAAAAATATAGCTGGATTCCCAGATGCTGACCTCCATGCAGGGAAAGGCTTAATAGTGCAGGGAATCCCTAATTCCTTCATGGCTTTGATAGCTTTTCAGGTACTGAGAGGGAAATCCCTAAAATACATGGATCTTGTATGCTCTTGTGAAGAATGTTGGTTTCACAAAGCAGAAGGAAAAGAGAGAAAGAGCTAGTAGGAGAGCAACATATGAGGTTGCTTCTTTCTCTTATAGAAAATTTGTGGATATTATTTTCAACTCAGACCTACAATGTGCACCATCATCTTTCCTCATTACCTGCTACAGACCCACCAACCCACTCACTCCCACACACATATTTAAGGAAAAAACAACAACAGATACTCTGTTGCTCCTAGGTACCTTCTTTCTTATTCAGAAATCCATGTATATTCCTGCATTTTGGAAGAAATCACCAAAGTGACCCAGTATGAATCTATCCATTTATGAGTCATGTTTCCATAACTCAAACAATTCAAAAGTTTTAAAACCCAGAGACTCAAACAATTAAAGCAAAAATATTTTTTTGATTTTCAGTTTTTATTTTATGTTCCAGGGTCCATATGCAGGTTTGTTACATGAGTTTATTGTGTGATGATGAGGTTTGGGGTCCAAATGATCCCGCTGCCCAGGTGTTGAGCGTAGTAACCAAAAGAAAGTTTTTCAACCCCTGCTCTCCTCCCTCTTTCCCACTCCAGTTGTTCCTACCTTCATGTTCATGGGTACCCAATGTCTAGCTCCCACTTATAAGTGAGACCATGTGGTATTTGCCTTTCTGTTCTTGCATTAATTCTCATAGGATAATGGCCTCCAGGTGCACCCATGTTGTTGCAAAGGACATGATTTCATTCTTTTTTTATGGCTGCCTAGTATTCCATGGTGTCCATGTACCACATTTTCTTATCCAGTCTACCGTTGATGGGTGCCTAAGTTGATTCCAAGTCTTTGCTATTGTGAGTATTGCTGTGATGAACATGCAAGTGAATGTGTCTTTTTGATAGAACAAGACACATTCTTTTTTTTTATTTTGTGTGTGTACCCAGTAATGGGATTACAGAGTCAAATGGTAGTTCTGTTTAAGTTTTTTGAGAAATTTCCAAACTGCTTTCTGCAGTGGCTGAGCTACTTTACATTCCCACCAGTAGGGTGTAAGTGTTCCCTGTTCTCTAAATCCTCACCAACATCTGTGGTTTTTTGACTTTTTAGTAATACCTGTTATGACTGGTGTGAGATGCATTCTTTTTTTAAAAGTGTCTCTTCTCTTTCAAGTGCGAGATAGAAATTAACAGCGAATGCATATATACTTGGACAAAATAAGCCGTGGGAAGAACTTGTCACACTTGGTTATTTCCTGCTAGAATAAGTAGAATTTCTAAGCTAATTTGTGAAAGACATCAAGAAAAGACATTCAAACTCCCATTAGCATAACCAGGTTTTATAAAATCAATATTTTATTGTTAAATGTTGCTTTATTAGCTGCATTTCTTCCTAATTGCATACATTTAGAAATTTCATTTAATTTGGCTCATCCAGAGGTTTTGTTAGTCTTTGCTTGGATGTGTTTGTTTATTTTAGCTATAACAATAATATAATCTCATAATAGAAAATTTAAAAACAAACTTACTTTACAAATATTTTTATCTAGCTGACTATCACGTATCTTTTTAGGGTTTTAAGTTGTGCAACTTAAATATGCTTCACTTTTCAATACTGTATTTTCCCTCAATATACAACACTTCCCACATTTACAGATGTGCATTCCTCTTATCATTTCCATCGCTAGCCCATGAATTGTTTTTAACAGTAGGTAAGAATTAGACTATGTGCAATATTTTGACATGAACACATTTTTGCTACAAATTGTTCAGTATTTCAGAAGGAATACTTACTATATCTACTCAGTAATGCAATTGTCAGATTAAAGGGTGTGAATAGTTTCTTGGCTTTTCCTTCAAATTTACAAACTGTTTTTGTCAAATCTGCACTAGTTTACTAGTTCCCAAATATGGCAGGAAGAGTTACCCAGTCCTCATGTCGGCAGAAATAATGAAATCTTCATGCAATTAATAGAAGAAATGGGGGAACATGGTTAAGTCTCAATGATTGTCCATTTGATGAACACTATTGCTTATTAATACATAAGTTACTGTCTTGATATCTTAGTATTTTTTCCAACAGAACTTCAAGGTGCTATTTATAAGATAACTTTATAACTTACTTTTTTTATAGTGTTATCCTTCCAACCTCTTATTTATTCTGTTTTACTTTTCATTTTAAATTGAATTAGAAAATATTTCAGTGTCTAAAACCCTGAAACCCATTCATACTTAATATATATGAATGCATGAACCCATAGTTATTTCAGACCCATGTTTTTTTAAATTATAGATAATATTTACATATTTTTATATGTGGATTCTTACTAATTTGAGAAACATTTAAACATAAAGAGTAAACATTATGGCACATAATAACACAATAGATTGTATTCTGTAAAGTGTGTTCAGCATTCACAAATCAATTAATATGACCCAATATTTTAACATACAAAAAGGTTAATTGAGATATAATTAATAGAGGACCATATTCAAGACCTTCAAAATAATTAATTTATAGATATACACATATATGTTTATGTGTGTGACAACATCATGATGATAAAGATTATAAACGCAGCCATCACCTCCAATTTTTTTGTGTGTTTTTGTCTTCCATGTCTATCAGACTTGAATCCCTTTCCCTAGGCAAACTACAATCTGTTCTCTGTCTCTGTAGATTAGTATGCATTTCCTATAATTTTGTATAAATTGAATCAGACAGTACTTACTCTCCCTCTCTTTCCTTGCAATCTGACATTTTTTCACTGAGCATAATTATTTTAACACTCAAGTTTTTGCAGGTATCAATACCTTATTTCTTCTTATTGCTAAGTAGTATTTCTTTTTTTTTTATTATAGTTTAGGTTTTAGGGTACATGTGCACAACGTGCAAGTTTTTTACCTATGTATACATGTGCCATGTTGGTGTGCCGCACCCATAAACTCCTCATTTAACATTAGGTATATCTCTGCATGCTATCCCTCCCCACTCCCCCCTCCCCAAAACAGGCACCTGTGTGTGATGGCTCCTTCCTGTGTCCATGTGTTCTCATTGTTCAATTCCCACCTATGAGGGAGAACATGTGGTGTATGTTTTTTTGTCCTTGTGATAGTTCACTGAGAATGATGGTTTCCAGCTTCATCCATGTCCCTACAAAGGACATGAACTCATCATTTTTTATGGTCGCGTGGTATTCCATGGTGTATGTGTGCCACATTTTCTTAATCCAGTCTATCATTGTTGGACATTTGGGTTGGTTCCAAGTCTTTGATATTGTGAATAGTGCTGCAATAAACATAGGTGTGCATGTGTCTTTATAGCAGCATGTTTTATAATCCTTGGGGTATATACCCAGTAAGGGGATGGCTGGGTCAAATGGTATTTCTAGTTATAGATCCCTGAGGAATTGCCACACTGACTTCCACAATGGTTGAACTAGTTTACAGTCCCACCAACAGCGTAAAAGTGTTCCTATTTCTCCACATCCTCTCCAGCACCTGTTATTTCCTGACTTTTTAATGACGGCTATTCTAACTGGTGTGAGATGGTATCTCATTGTTGTTTTGATTTGCATTTCTCTGATCGCCAGTGATTATGAGCATTTTTTCATGTGTCTTTTGGCTGAATAAATGACTTCTTTGAGAAGTGTATGTTCATATACTTCACCCACTTGTTGATGGGGTTGTTTGGTTTTTTTTTTGTAAATTTCTTTGAGTTCTTTATAGATTCTGGATATTAGCCTTTTGTCACATGCGTAGGTTGCAAAAATTTTCTCCCATTCTGTAGGTTGCCTGTTCACTCTGATGGTAGTTTCTTTTGCTGAGCAGAAGCTCTTTTTAGTTTAATTATATCCCATTTGTCAATTTTGGCTTTTGTTGCCATTGCTTTTGGTGTTTTAGACATGAAGTCCTTGCCCATGCCTATGTCCTGAATGGTATTGCCTAGGTTTTCTTCTAGGGTTTTTATGGTTTTATGTCTAATATTTAAGTCTTTAATCCATCTTGAATTAATTTTTGTATAAGGTATAAGGAAGGGATCCAGTTTCAGCTTTCTACATATGGCTAGCCAGTTTTCCCAACACCATTTTTTAAATAGGGAATCCTTTCCCCATTGCTTGTTTTTCTCAGGTTAGTCAAAGATCAGATAGTTGTAGACATGAGGCATTATTTCTTAGGGCTCTGTTCTGTTCTCTTTGTCTATATCTCTGTTTTGGTACCAGTACCATGCTGTTTTGGTTAGTGTAGCCCTGTAATATTGTTTGAAGGCATGTAGCCTGATGCCTCCAGCTTTGTTCTTTTGGCTTAGGATTGAGTTGGCAATGAGGGCTCTTTTTTGGTTCAATATGAACTTTAAAGTAGTTTTTTCCAATTCTGTGAAGAAAGTCATTGGTAGCTTCATGGGGATGGCATTGAATCTATAAATTACCTTGTGCAGCATGGCCATTTTAACAATATTGATTATTCCTAACCATGAGCATAGAATGTTCTTCCATTTCTTTGTATCCTCTTTCATTTCATTGAGCAGTGGTTTGTAGTTCTCCTTGAAGAGGTCCTTCATGTCCCTTGCAAGTTGGATTCCTAGGTATTTTATTCTCTTTGAAGCAATTGTGAATGGGAGTTCACTGATGATTTAGCTCTCTGTTTGTCTGTTATTGGTGTATAAGAATGCTTGTGATTTTTGCACATTGATTTTGTATCCTGAGACTTTGCTGAAGTTGCCTATCAGCTTAAGGAAATTTTGGGCTGAGACGATGGGGTTTTCTAGATATACAATCATGTCACCTGAAAATGGGACAATTTGACTTCTTCTTTTCCTAATTGAATACCCTTTATTTCCTTCTCCTGCCTGATTGCCCTGGGCATAACTTCCAACATTATGTTGGAGATAGGGCATCCCTATCTTGTGCCTGTCTTGTGATCTCTGAATATACCAATAACAGGCTCTGAAATTGTGGCAATAATTAATAGCTTACCAACCAAAAAATGTCCAGGACCAGATGGATTCACAGCTGAATTCTACCAGAGGTTCAAGGAGGAGCTGGTACCATTCCTTCTGAAACTATTCCAATCAACAGAAAAAGAGGGAATCCTCCCTAACTCATTTTATGAGGCCAGCATCATCCTGATACCAAAGCCTGTCAGAGACACAACAAAAAAAGAGAATTTTAGACCAATATCCCTGATGAACATCGATGCAAAAATCCCCAATAAAATACTGGCAAACCAAATCCAGCGGCACATCAAAAAGCTTATCCACCGTGATCAAGTGGACTTCATCCCTGGGATGCAAGGCTGGTTCAACATATGCAAACCAATAAGTGTAATCCAGCATATAAACAGAACCAATGTCAAAAACCACCTTATTATCTCAATAGATGCAGAAAAGCCCTTTGACTAAATTCAATGACACTTCATGCTAAAAACTCTCAATAAAGTAGGTATTGATGGGACATATCTCAAAATAATCAGTTATCTATGACGAACCACAGCCAATATCATACTGAATGGGCAAAAGAAATTTTTTATTAGTCCTAGATCACATTTATTTTTTCCTATGTTTCTTGTAGAAGTATTAAAGGTTTACATTTTAAATAAACGTGTAAATGTAGGCCAATCGTTCATTTTGAGTTAGTTTTTTTATGATGCAAGTTATATATGGATTTTTTTGTTTGCATATGGACATCTGATTATTCTAGCATCATGTGTTTAAAATAAACATTCTCCACAAAATTGTCAGAAATCATTTGTCTATACATGTACCTGTCTATTTCTGGATATGGTATTGTGTTCCCTTGACTTATTTGTCTATGTTGGTGGACAATAGCATACTGTTTGATTACATCACCTTTATAATAAACAACTTGAAATCAGGTAAAGTCCATTCTCCAACTTTATTCTCCATTTTTAAAGTCAATTTGGCCAGTCAAGATTCTTGGCATGTCTATGTTCATTTCCAATTCAGCTTGTCAGTGTTCCACCCCAAAAAGCTTGCTGTGAATTTGATTGCTATTTTGTGAAATGCCTTGGCACATTTAAGGTTAATGCACATATTAACAATAACAAGTGTTGTGTTCTGACTTTTAATACTGTATATTTCTTGGCAATGTGCTTGGGTTTACCATGCACAGGTCTTTAATATCTTTTGTAAGATTCACCCTGTAAATATTCTGTGTATTTCTTATTGTGTAAAAAGCTATCTAATTTTTATTTTAGTTTTGATTCCTATAGCTAGTGTAAAACAGTACAATTGATTTCTGTATATTGATCATATCTTGTGCAATCTTTTCTTACCAGATAGTATTAATTGATTGTTAATGAGTTATTAATCCATTATTCATTCATTTTAATGAATTATTAGTTCATTGTGAATTTTACCTTGTTGGGTGCTTGAAATGTTCGCATTCCCATAACTGCCTTTGACATTCGTTCTGAGATAAATTTAAATTACTTGGGCACAATTTGATTCTGAGTTTTAAGGTCTTATTTAAATCTTAGCTTACATCTTACTTTCAAGATTTACTAGATTGGACTGAAACTATTCTCAGAAAAGGGCTAATTAATGATCCCTTCCTGAGGCACCATCATTCTGTGCACTTTACCTAATGCCCCATGTTTTATGCAATTCTCTAGTCAGGCTGTTTGGAACAGAAATTGTTTTGGCCCTGACTGATCTTTGGGAAATGTTCATTTTCATCTTCTTAGGTGGTTTGTTGACTTACCTGGTGTGATTTTCTATAGATTTGTGCTAAAGTTGTTAGGTGGTTATATGCTTTGGCTGCATCGTGACCCAAATTCCATCTTGAATTGTAGCTCCCATAATGTCCACATGTATCGCAAAGACAAAAACCAAACACCGCATATTCTTACTCATAGGTGGGAATTGAACAATGAGAACACATGGACACAGGAAGGGGGACATCACACACCGGGACGTGTTGTGGGGTAGGGGGAGGGGGAAGGGATAGCATTAGGAGATATACCTAATGTTAAATGACAAGTTAATGGGTGCAGCACATCAACGTGCACATGTATACATATGTAACCAACCTGCACGTTGTGCACATGTACCCTAAAACTTAAGGTATTAAAATAAAAATCTCCACATGTTATGGGAGGAACCCAGTGAGAGATAATTGAATCATGGGGTCAGGTCTTTCCCATGTTGTTCTCATGATAGTGACTAAGTCTCGTGAGATCTGATGGTTTTATAAAGGAGAATATTTCTGCATGCATGCTTTTTGCCTGCCATTTAAGGTATGCCTTTGCTTCTCTTTTGCCTTCTGCCATGATTGTGAGGTCTCTCCAACCGTGTAGAACTGTGAGTCCATTAAACCTCTTTCTTTTATAAATACCCAGTCTTGGGTCTTTATTAGCAGTGTGAGAATGAAATAATACAGGTGGTTATTTCCCCATCCTTGTGTAGGTTCCTCATACCTATGCAGTGATACACACTCAGAGGAAAACTTCAGCAGTTTTCTCCGCAGATCTCCATTCTCATCTGGGCGAAGCTACCTCTCTCCTGGTACTCTGCCCTGAGAGACCTAGCAGCCTTGTTTTCCCAAGACTCAAACACTTTTGAGCTCAACCTGGCTTCTCCCTTTATAAGTCAGGCCTGGGAAACACTTTCAAGCCAATAAGCTGGGGCAATACTACATCTCATCTTGTTTCCCTCTTGCCAAGATCACTATCCTTAAGCACTATTTCTTGCTTTTCATTTTCTTAAAAGTTGTCAGTTTCTTACATTTTCTCCATTTTTGGCTGATTCCAAGACAGCAAAATAGGTCCCTTTTAGATAGCTGTGGCCAGAAACTGATGCTGTCATATGGTTTTTGTTTTTTGTTTGTTTGTTTGAGACGGAGTCTCACTCTGACACCAGGCTGGAGTGCACTGGCATGATATCTGCTCACTGCAACTTCTGCCTCCTGGGTTCAAGCAATTCTCCTGCCTCAGCCTTCTGAGTAGGTGTGACTACAAGCATGCACCACGATGCCCAGCTATTTTTTGTATTTTTAGTAGAGATGGGTTTTCACTGTGTTGGCCTGGATGGTCTCTATCTGTTGACCTCATGATCCACCTGCCTCCCGCTCCCAAAGTGCTGGAATTACAAGTTTGAGACACCATGCCCAGCCTCATTTTTTTTCAAATTTTTTATTTTGACATATTTGTAGATTCATATACAGTTGTAAGAAACAACACAGAGAAATACCATATACCCATCACCCAGTTTTCACTGATGGTAACATCTTGCAAAACTATGATACAAAATTACAACCAATATATTGACATTGATACAATTAAGATAGAGAACATTTCTGCTACACAAAGATACTTCATGTTGCACTTTGATAACCACCTTGTCTTCCCTCCCATCTACACCCCTTACTCATAGCAACCACTGGCCTGTTTTCTATTTCTACATGTTTTGTCATTTTAAGAATCTTATATAAAAGGAAAGATACAATATATAACATAGAATTGACTTTTTTTTTTTTTTTTGAGACAGAATCTCGCTCTGTCGCCCAGGCTGGAGTGCAGTGGCGCAATCTTGGCTCATTGCAAGCTCCGCCTCCCAGGTTCACACCATTCTCCTGCCTCAGCCTCCTGAGTAGCTGGAACTACAGGTGCCCGCCACCACACCCGGCTAATTTTTTTTTATTTTTTATACAGACGGGGTTTCACCGTGTTAGCCAGGATGGTCTTGATCTCCTGACCTCGTGATCCTCCCGAGAACTGACTTTTTACATTCAGCATAACTATCAGGAGTTTCATTCAGGTTGTTTGTGTATCAATTTTCATTATTTTTTGTTAATGAGTAGTATTCCATGACAGAGATATACCACAGCTGCTTTAATCATTCACCCATTGAAAAGCAATTGGGTTGTTTCCAGTTTGAGGCTATTACAAATAAAATCTCTATAAACATTTGCATACAGGATTTTCGTGAATGTAAGTCTGCATTTCTCTGGGATAAATGCCTAAAAGTGCTATTGCTGGATCATAAAGTAGTTGCACCATAGATTTTTTAAAAAACTGCTAGTCTATTTCCTAGAGTGGCTGTCCCATTTCACATTCTTTTTTTTCATTTTTTTTATTATTTATGTATTTATTTATTTTTATTATACTTTAAGTTCTAGGGTACATGTGCACAACGTGCAGGTTTGTTACATATATATATATACATGTGCCATGTTGGTGCGCTGCACCCATTAACTTTTCATTTATGTTAGGTATATCTCCTAATGCTATCCCTCCCCACTCCCCCCACCCCACAACAGACCCCGATGTGTGATGTTTCCCTTCCTATGTCCAAGTATTCTCATTGTTGAATTCATACCTATGATTGAGAACATGTGGTATTTGATGTTTTGTTCTTCCGATACTTTGCTGAGAATGACCAGCTTCACCGATGTCCCCACAAAGGACATGAACTCATCCTTTTTTATGGCTGCATAGTATTCCATGGTGTGTTTGTGCCACATTTTCTTAATCCAGTCTATCATTGATGGACATTTGGGTTGGTTCCAAGACTTTGCTATTGTGAATACTGCCTCAATAAACATACATGTGCATGTCTTTATAGCAGCATGATTTATAATCCTTTGGCTATATACCCAGTAAGGGAATGGATCTAGTTCTAGATCCTTGACAAATCGCCACACTGTCTTCCACAAAGGTTGAATTTATTTACAGTCTCACCAACAGTGTAAAAGTGTTCCTATTTCTCCACATCCTCTCCAGCACCTGTTGTTTCCTGACATTTTAATGATCTCTATTCTAACTGGTGTGAGATGGTATCCTCATTGTTGTTTTTGATTTGCATTTCTCTGATGGCCAGTGATGATGAGCATTTTTTCATGTGTCTGTTGGCTGCATAAATGTCTTCTTTTGAGAAGTGTCTGTTCATATCCTTCACCCACTATTTGAAGGGGTTGTTTTTTTCTTGTAAATTTGTATGAGTTCATTATAGATTCTGGATATTAGCCCTTTGTTGGATGAGTAGATTGCAAAAATTTTCTCCCATTGTGTAGGTTGCCTGTTCACTCTGATGGTACTTTGTTTTACTGTGCAGAAGCTCTTTAGTTTAATTAGATCCCATTTGTCAATTTTGGCTTTTGTTGCCATTGGTTTTGGTGTTTTAGACATGAAGTCCTTGCCCATGCCTATGTCCTGAATGGTATTGCCTAGGTTTTCTTCTAGGGTTTTTATGGTTTTACATCTAACATTTAAGTCTTTAATCCATCTTGAATTAATTTTTATATAAGGTGTAAGGAAGGGAACCAGTTTCACCTTTCTACATATGGTTAGCCAGTTTTCCCAGCACCATTTTTTAAATAGGGAATCCTTTCCCCATTTGTTGTTTTTTCAGTTTTGTCAAAGATCAGATGGTTGTAGATGTGTGGTATTATTTCTGAGGGTTCTGTTATGTTCTCTTGGTCTATACCTCTGTTTTGTACCAGTACCATGCTGTTTTGGTTACTGTAGCCTTGTAGTATAGTTTGAAGTCAGGTTGCCTGATGCCTCTAGCTTTGTTCTTTTGGCTTAGGATTGTCTTGGAAATGTGAGCTTTTTTTGGTTCCATGTGAACTTTAAAGTAGTTTTTTCCAGTTCTGTGAAGAAAGTCTTTGTTAACCCGATGGGGATGCCATTGAATCTATAAATTACCTTGGGTAATATGGCCATTTTCATGATATTGATTATTCTTATCCATAAGCATGGAATGTTCTTCCATTTGTTTGCATTCTCTTTTATTTCATTGAGCAGTGCTTTGTAGTTCTCCTTGAAGAGGTCCTTCACATCCTTTGTAAGTTGGATTCCTAGGTATTTTATTCTCTTTGAAGCAATTGTGAATGTGAGTTCATTCATGATTTGGCTCTCTGTTTGTCTGTTGTTGGTGTAAAAGAATGCTTGTGATTTTTGCACATTGATTTTTTATCCTGATACTTTGCTGAAGTTGCTTATCAGGTGAAGGATATTTTGGGCTGAGACGCTGGGGTTTTCTAAATATACAATCATGTCATCTGCAAACAGGGACAATTTGACTTCCTCTTTTCCTAATTGAATACCCTTGATTTCCTTCTCCTGCCTGATTCCCCTGGCCAGAATTTCCAACACTATGTTGAAAAGGAGTAGTGAGAGAGGGCATCCCTCTCTTGTGCCAGTTTTCAAAGAGAATGCTTCCAGTTTTTGCCCATTCAGTATGATATTGGCTGTGGGTTTGTCATAAGTAGCTCTTATTATTTTGAGACACATCCCATCGATAGATAATTTATTGAGAGTTTTTAGCAGGATGGGCTGTTGAATTTACTTAAAGGCCTTTTCTGCATCTATTGAGATAATCATGTGGTTTTTGTCTTTGGTTGTGTTTATATGCTGGATTATATTTATTGATTTGCATATGTTGAACCAGCCTTGCATCCCAGGGATGAAGCCCACTTGATCATGGTGGATAAGCTTTTTGATGTGCTGCTGGATTCGGTTTGCCAGTATTTTATTGAGGGTTTTTGCATCTATATTCATCAGGAATATTAGTCTAAAATTCTTTTTTGTTGTTGTTGTGTTTCTGCCGAGCTTTGGTGTCAGGATGATGCTGGCCTCTTAAAAGGAGTTAGGGAGGATTCTCTCTTTTTCTGTTTATTGGAATAGTTTCAGAAGGAATGGTACCAGCTCCTCCTTGCACCTCTGGTAGAATTCGGCTGTGAATCCATGTAGTCCTGGACTTTTTTTGTTGGTAGGCTACTCATTATTGCCTTAATATCAGAGCCTGTTATTGGTCTATTCAGGGATTCAACTTCTTCCTGGTTTAGTCGTGGGAAAGTGTATGTGTCCAGTAATTTATCCATTTCTTCTAGATTTTCTAGCTTATCTGCATAGAGGTGTTTGTAGTATTCTCTGATGGTAGTTTGTATTTCTGTGGGATCGGTGGTGATATCCCCTTTATCATTTTTTATTGCATCTATTTGATTCTTCTCTCTTTTCTTCTTTATTAATCTTGCTATTGGTCTATCAATTCTGTTGATCTTTTCAAAAAACCAGCTCCTGCATACATTGATTTTTTGAAGAGTTTTTTGTATCTCCATCAGTTCTGCTCTGATTTTAGTTATTTCTTGCCTTCTGCTAGCTTTTGAATGTGTTTGCTCTTGCTTTCCCAGTTCTTTTAATTGTGATGTTAGGGTGTCAATTTTGGATATTTCCTGCTTTCTCCTGTGGGCATTTAGTGCTATAAATTTCCCTCTACACAATGCTTTGAATGTGTCCCAGAGATTCTGGTATGTTGTGTCTTTGTTCTCATTGGTTTCAAGGAACACCTTTATTTCTGCCTTCGTTTCATTAGGAACTCAGTAGTCATTCAGGAGGAGGTTGTTCAGTTTCCATGTAGTTGAGCAGTTTTGAGTGAGTTTCTTAATCCTGAGTTCTAGTTTGATTGCACTGTGGTCTGAAAGACAATTTGTTATAATTTCTGTTCTTTTACATTTGCTGAGGAGAGCTTTACTTCCAACTATGTGGTCAGTTTTGGAATAGGTGTGTTGTGGTGCTGAAAAGAATGTATATTCTGTTGCTTTGGGGTGGAGAGTTCTGTAGATGTCTATTAGCTCCGCTTGGTGCAGAGCTGAGTTCAATTCCTGGGTATCCTTGTTGACTTTCTGTCTCGTTGATCTGTCTAATGTTGACAGTGGGGTGTTAAAGTCTCCCATTATTAATGTGTGGGAGTCTAAGTCTCTTCATAGGTCACTCAGTACTTGCTTTATGAATCTGGGTGCTCCTGTATTGGGTGCATATATATTTAGGATAGTTATCTCTTCTTGCTGAATTGATCCCTTTACCATTATGTAATGGCCTTCTTTGTCTCTTTTGATCTTTGTTGGTTTAAAGTCTGTTTTATCAGAGACTAGGATTGTAACCTTTGCCTTTTTTTGTTTTCTATTTGCTTGGTAGATCTTCCTCCATCCCTTTATTTTGAGCCTATGTGTGTCTCTGCATGTGAGATGGGTTTCCTGAATACAGCACACTGATGGGTCTTAACTTTTTATCCAATTTGCCAGGCTGTGTCTTTTAATTGGAGCATTTAGTCCATTTACATTTAAGTTTAATATTGTTATGTGTGAATTTGATCCTGTCATTATGATGTTAGCTGGTTATTTTCCTCGTTAGTTGATGCAATTTCTTCCTAGCCTCGATGGTCTTTAAATTTTGGCATGATTTTGCAGTGGCTGCTACCGGTTGTTCCTTTCCATGTTTAGTGCTTCCTTCAGGAGCTCTTTTAAGGCAGTCCTGATGGTGACAAAATCTCTCAGCATTTGCTTTCTGTAAATTATTTTATGTCTCCTTCACTTATGAAGCTCAGTTTGGCTGGATATGAAATTCTGGTTGGAAATTCTTTTCTTTAAGAATGTTGAATATTGGCCCCCACTCTCTTCTGGCTTGAAGAGTTTCTGCCAAGAGATCCACTGTTAGTCTGATGGGCTTCCCTTTGTGGTTAACCTGACCTTTCTCTCTGGCTACCCTTAACAATTTTTCCTTCATTTCAACTTTGGTGAATCTGACAATTAAGTGTCTTGGAGTTGTTCTTCTCGAGGAGTATCTTTGTGGCATTCTCTGTATTTCCTGAATCTGAATGTTGGCCTGCCTTGCTAGATTGGGGAAGTTCTCCTGCATAATATCCTGCAGAGTGTTTTCCAACTTGGTTCCATTCTCCCCATCACTTTCAGGTACACCAATCAGATGTAGATTCGGTCTTTTCACATAGTCCCATATTTTTTGGAGGTTTTGTTCATTTCTTTTTATTCTTTTTTCCCTAAACTTCCCTTCTTGCTTCATTTCTTTCTTCCAGTTGATCGCATCAGCTCCTGAGGCTTCTGCATTCTTCCTGTAGTTCTCGAGCTTTGGCTTTCAGCTCCATCAGCTCCTTTAAGCACTTCTCTTTATTGGTTATTCTAGTTATACATTCCTCTAAATTTTTTTCAAAGTTTTCAGCTTCTTTACCTTTCATTTGAATTTCCTCCTGTAGCTTGGAGTAGTTTGATTGTCTGAAGCCTTCTCTCAACTCGTCAAAGTCATTATCTGTCCAGCTTTGTTCCACTGCTGGTGAGGAACTGCGTTCCTTTGGAGGAGGAGAGGCTCTCTGCTTTTTAGAGTTTCCAGTTTTTCTGCTCTGTTTTTTTCCCCATTTTTGTGGCTTTATCTACATTTGGTCTTTGATGATGGTGATGTACAGATGGGTTTTTGGTTTGGATGTCCTTTCTGTTTGTTAGTTTTCCTTCTGACAGGACCCTCAGCTGCAGGTCTGTTGGAATTTGTTAGAGGTCCACTGCAGACCCTGTTTGCCTCAGAGGAGTACCCTGCTGTGTGAGGTGTCAGTCTGCCCCTACTGAGGGGTGCCTCCCAGTTAGGCTGCTCGGGGATCAGGGATCAGGGACCCACTTGAGGAGGCAGTCTGCCCTTTCTCAGATCTCCAGCTGCGTTTTGGGAGAACCACTGCTTTCTTCAAAGCTGTCAGCCAGGGACATTTAATTCTGCAGAGGTTACTGCTGTCTTTTTGTTTGTCTGTGCCCTGCCCCCAGAGGTGGAGCCTACAGAGGCAGGCAGGCCTCCTTGAGCTGTGGTGGGCTCCACCCAGTTGGAGCTTCGGGGCTGCTTTGTTTAACTAAGCAACCTAGGCAATGGCGGGCGCCTTTCCCCCAGCCTCGCTGCCACCTTGCAGTTTGATCTCAGACTGCTGTGCAAGGAATCAGGGAGACTCCATGGGTGCAAGACCCTCCGAACCAGTTGCAGGATATAATTTCCTGCTGCGCCGTTTTTTAAACCCGTCAGGTAAGCGAAGTATTAGGGTGGGAGTGACCCAATTTTCCAGGTGACCTCTGTCACTCCTTTCTTTGACTACCAAAGGGAACTCCCTGACCACTTGTGCTTCCCAAGTGAGGCAATGCCTCACCCTGCTTCGGCTCGCACAGGGTGCACTGCACCCACTGTCCTGCGCCCACTGTCTGGCACTCCCTAGTGAGATGAACCCTGTACCTCGGATGGAAATGCAGAAATCACCCGTCTTCTGTATCGCTCACGCTGGGAGCTGCAGACCAGAGCTGTTCCTATTCGGCCATCTTGGCTGCCAGTAGCAAAATATATTTATTTAAAATATTGTTTTAACCTAAGCCATGCGGAATCACTCTGGATTTCTCATTGATGAGCAATTTTTTACACATATTGCCAGTTATATTAGAGTTCAGCATTATGGCAATTATGTCTAGATAAAAATTCACAAACCTTTATGTCCCAGAGTTACTAATTCTTCATACTAAAGCAAGTTATAGGTGTATTTTCTAGCTTAACAACAAAGCTACAGTTGCAAAAATAACAAGAACAACAAAAATATTAAGGCAGAATGAGGACTTGGGAAAAAATTCTCTGAATTGGATACAAATCAAAGCCACAAGAAATGCAATAAATAGAAGCAAACAAAAACAAGAACTAAATGTATAATCTTAGCTTAAAGAACATCTTTGCTTGGGAAACACATGTATGCATGATAATGAAGTAGGCATACTCTGAATATTTTCAATAAGATGTTAATGCCTTCTTTTTCCAAATGAATGAATCAATTTCATATTTCTTGTCTTTCAACTGATTCAGTATAGGTATTGTAGGAGCTTTCTATTTCCACACCTGGTATATTTTTTCACAACAAATTTATCTTTGTCTATAATATTTATAAACATTTTTATCATCCTCATAAATGTATCTCTATTATCTTTATAAATTCATCTTCATAAAGCATTCCACACCACTGACACAGAAAAAGGGGAAATAAGACAGAGATTTTATTACAAAGAAAGGAGCTAGAAGGGCTGGAACACTCCAACATCCAGAAACAATGTGGCAATGAGGAAAATGGTAAGGAAACAGACATATTTGCAAGGATGCTTTAAAAATGGGAGGCTGTGATATCACAGTTATGTTGACAATTACTCCAGAATAATCATATTCCCATTGGCCATGTTGTGCCTTTTAATTTCAGTGGACAGAAAGCATACATTTTAATTTTTAACATTTTTATAGATTTAAAGTGTAGAAGTGCAGTTTTGTTACATGGATATATTGTGTAGTGGTGAAGTCTGGGCTTTTAGCATAACCATCACCCAAATAGTGTACATTGTGTTCACTAAGTAATTTCTTATCCCACACCCTTTTCTCATCCTCCCACCCTTTGAAGGCCCCAGTGTCCATTACTTCGTTCTTTCTGTCCATCATTTTGCTCCCATTAGTAAGTTAGGACATAGTACTTGACTTTTTGTTTCTGAATTGTTTCACTTAAGATAATGGCCTCCAATTCCATGCGCGTTGTTGTAAAAGAGAAGATTACCTTCTTTTTAAGGCTGTATAGTACTCCACTGTGTATATGTATCATATTTTCTTTATCCAAGCACTTGATGAACACTTAGGTTGATCATCTTTGCTGCTGTGAAGAGTGAGAAGGTACACTTTTGAATAATTTGTTCTGGAGGTAAATATATGGATGAAAAGTACATGAGTGACTTGGTAGTAGTATTACATCATGAGGAATTTCCTTGGAGATTATGGGATATTCTAAAACATGCAGTGGCTATGCAGTCTTTTGAATCATTCTGACCTCAGGAATTTTAACACAAAAATACATGCCCTTTTATTATTGTGGGGTCTTTAGAAGTTATTAGAAAATAGATCTAGTTTAACTGTTTCCACAGTGTGTTGTAAAACTGTCTGTAAATTGAGTTTCTTGCTTTGTGACATTCTTTAATTTTACATCTAGCAAAGTATGCTTTGGCAAATAGAGAAAACATAAAGTCCTCATTAACAATCACTTTTTAAAATGAGGGTTAACCATTGACAATATTATTAATATCTAAATGTAAAATATTCATTTTAGAAGACTGCCCATATAATTGTGAGCTTTCTTTCTCTCCAATGTATGTGTGTGTGTTTCCTGACTTTAGATAAATGGGTTTTCTATGAGAAACAGAGTTGATTACTTCTCAAATCTTACCTAATCTGAACCGTGTTCTGCAGCATGAGAAACACCAAATTATTGCTTTAAACAACCAACTCTTCCCTCAGTGTGTTCATTTTATTTATTTACACATTGCATATTTGTTTCAAGTGAAAATGAAAGTGGACTATATCAGAAAGCACACAAGGGGAATGCTTCTCTGCCCTGTGCATTAAAAATCATTCCTGACTGGGTATGGTGGCTTACACCTGTAATCCCAGCACTTTGGGAGGCTGAAGCGGGTGGATCAGGAGTTTGAGGCCTGCCTGGGCATCATGGCAAAACCCCATATCTACTAAAAATATAAAAGTCAGCTAGGCATGGCAGTAGGCATCTGTAATTCCAGCTACTTGGGAGAATGAGGCACTAGAATTGCTTGAACCCAGGAGGTAGAGGTTACAGTGAGCTGAGATTGCACCACTATGCTCCATCCTGGGCAACAGAGTGAGATTCTGTCAAAATAATAAAATGAAATAAATAAAATAAAATAAAATAAAATAAAATAGTATTTCCCATGCTTTCCACGTAGACAAATCCATTAGTTTAGTTTCATTTAAGTGTGCTGAAGAGAAGGTGATACTCATTCATCTTGAATCTGATACTGAGAACAAAATGAAGTTAGCTTTATAGAGTTCAGGAATTAAATTAGAGTAGGCCTTTTAGTCATTGTAAATCATCTCCATGCAGGGTGGTGGCTAGGACCTGTTGCATCTCTTATTATTTTTTTCTCTTTAGGAAAATTTAAGTTAGTATTTTCCTCAGTTCATACTCATCCTAGTAAGCCACCTGCTCTCAATTGAGACAAACAAAATGAAAAAACTTCAGAAGTCAATTAATGAATAATGTTATTTCCTTTCAATATAGGTTACTAAATCTTACAAGTTTAGTTTTGATAAAAACTGACCCATGCAAAATGCTGCTTCCCTTAGGAAGTTACGTATTATTAGAGTATTATATAGTTTCCATGGCTTATCCATAAGTCAGGAAAACAGTAAAGTCCAGAGAATCTTAAATTGGAGGTGTAAATGGTACACTATTGTGAAATACTTTTGAGCTATATATTATTTCTAACTGCTACTCTTCTTCTTTATATCTTTGAAATGTTAAGCTTAAGATACATATCCATCCTAAATCTGTAAATTAAATATAGGCCATGAGATGGATGAGAATTTTGGCATGTTACCAAAATGAGTCTAATATTTTTGAGATTAAAAAATCTGTAAGAATAATTAAGAAAAAATGTAAGAGAAAGAAGTATATGGAAGAAATCCTGTTCTCTCACATACCAATGTGTACTCATTTGCTACCATCATAGAGACAATGGGTACTTGAAAGACAGCAAAATATAGCTTTACAGAATAATATTCAAAAGCTAGAAGCAGGTCATCAGTATAAGGCATTGATCACACATGAGAAGATAATCTGAAGTCAGTGAAATAATTCCATAAATGGTGTTTGGATATTTGTTAATCTATGTAGTAGGTGTGGTGAAGAAAGATTCCCTACTCTCACAAAGAAGATCTAAAACTCCTTACAAAATTTAAAACAACAACAAATTATTAGATGAAAAGAGATGATATTTTCAATGAGTTGGAAGTGGAATATACTTCCAAAGCTTTACACAATATCCGGAAAATCATGGTACCATGATATGAGATATCAGAATGATGATGTTGGGGACTATATTCATTGACCACATGGAAGTCTTGAAGTTATAAATAAACAAAAATATGAAAATGTTTTCTTATTTCCTTTACTATTGAACACATACAAGGGGCAATGGATTAGTTTCACTATTTCTTAAAAATCTTAATATTAAAGATTTTTATTATAATATTTTATCTTAGTATTGAAGAAAAATTAATATTACTTAAGACAATAAGGCCAATAAAATAATTTTAAAATGTGAAATAAAGTATTCATATGAAAATAGAAATGGCCAAAGAACATGATAAGTGATTAATTACACTAGCAATCAAATAAAACATAAACATAGACATGAAAACATTTTTTAATTTATCATATTGGTAAAATAAAATGTTTAAAATATAAAACCTTGCAGCTAAGCTGGGAAAAGGGCATGCATACTTTGGTTTTAAAATGACTAAATTCAGCCAGGCATGGTGGCTCACGCCTGTAATCCCAGCACTTTGGGAAGCCAAGGCAGGCAGATCACAAGGTCAGGAGTTTGAGACCAGCCTGTTCAATATGGTGAAACCCTGTCTCTTCTAAAAAATATAAAAATTAATTGGGTATGTTGATGCGCTCCTGTAGTCCCAACTACTTGGGAGGCAGGGACAGGAGAATCGCTTGAACCCAGGAGGCAGAGGTTGCAGTGAGCCAAGATCATGCCACTGCATTCTGGCCTGGGCGACAGAGCAAGACTCTGTCTCAAAAAAAAGAAGACTAAATTTATTTTGTAAATTGATTAGAACTACCTACAACACATATTATTTTAATATGTTTTATACACATATATTTACAGTATCTTTCAATTATTCATATTATTTGTTATATTTGTTGCTTCTTTCCGCATATACTATACTGGATCCTAGAAATGTGTTTCTAGGTTGTCAAATACATGAAACTTTTTTGTTGATGACCCTTGAATTTTATGTCATGCTTAATTTTTTTCTTTCCCTTTTTTTTTTTTTTTTTTTTTTTTTTTTTTTTTTTTTTTGAGACAGAGTCTCGCTCTGTTGCCCAGGCTGGAGTGCAGTGGCACAATCTGGGCTCACTGCAAGCTCTGCCTCGCGGGTTCACGCCATTCTCCTGCCTCAGCCTCCTGAGTAGCTGGGACTACAGGTGCCCGCCACCACGCCCGGCTAATTCTTTTTTGTATTTTTAGTAGAGACGGAATTTCACCACCGTGTTAGCCAGGACGGTCTCGATCTTCTGACCTCGTGATCTGCCGGCCTCAGCCTCCCAAAGTGCTGGGATTACAGGCATGAGCCACTGCACCCGGCCTTTTTTTTTTCTTCTTATAGAGAGGGTTATCACTGTGTTGCTCAGGCAGGTCTCAAACTCCTAGTCTCAAGCAATTCTCCTGCCTGGGCCTCCGTAAGTGTTGAAATTACAGGTACAAGTCACAGTGCCCAGCCAAGCTGAAAAAAAATACTTTTAACATGGACAATCCACTGCTAAAAATGGGAGACATAGAAATACAAGGCCACTGCATCATTTCTATAGTATATAGATACAGTCCTGTGCGTTAAATGGAATCATCATTATTTAGGTAAAAATTAGGAACCTCATTTATCTTAGAATACATGATCAACTTTCAGCAATGATGAAAATTTTAATTTCTCCTAGAAAGGGGAGAGTTACAGCTTAAAACATTTATATTTTATACCCTAAGACTAGTGTCTTAAGCCATAAGAGTGGTTACAACATAAATCATTTGTGTTTGGATTTTGCCAAGGATTTTGAGTTTACTCAACATTGCTATGTGTTGTTTATCACAATTTCAGTATTAGGGGCCATGTGTGGTGGCTCATACCTAGTATGCCAGCACTTTAGGAGGCTGAGGTGGCTGACCCACTTGAGTCTAGGAGTTTTAGATCAGCATAAATAACAAAGTGAGACCTTATCTCTACCAAAAAAGAAAAAAAAAAAAAAAGCCTATCATTGTGACACGTGTCTTTGGTCCCAAATACTAGGAGACTGAAGTGGGTAGATTTCCTGAGCCCAGGAAGTCCAGGCTGCAGTGAGCTGTGATCACACCAGCTAGATAATACACTCCAGACTAGATGATAGAATGAGAGTCTCCCTCAAATTTCAAAAAAGGCAAAATAACAACACCGAAAAAAAGAAAAAAAAACTCTTGGCATTAGTACTGAAACTGAACAATATATTTAATTCTCAAAATGATTGAGTGCCAATCAGGGATGTGCACCTATATTTCCTCAGAAGCACAATTCTATGTTTTCAGCTGTGTGTGTGTGTGTTTGCATATTTAGATGCTTGCTGGAGTCAGACTATTCTAAACCATACACTTATCTATAGAGGAGTACACTGCAAATGAGTTTGGTTTCTGAGTCATCTCACTCATTAGTCATGTTTTGTCATTGTAACATCAGATTATTTGTGGCATCTTATGAGAAATAGCCTTCAAGGAGACAGTTCATGATAGCTTGCTGTTTAAAGTGTTCTTATTTAAATTCCCAAGGATTTCATGAGAACTGAACATAGTGTTTTTCCACTCAATATCAGGAATATTCATGCTTATTTTGTGGCAAGCATTGTTTTTTATCTTAAAATGTTTGTGGAAACATATGAATGAAAGACATGTAACCCCAGTTTAGCAACACCTATAACAACATCATGCTTTGCTTAAGACTTTCGATCAGACATCCTGTCTTCCCTAACCCTTCGACTTTTTGTTCTATTCCACTTTCCTAAGATATATATTCCTTTATCAAAGAATTTATAGTGCACTATTTTTTCTTGTCTATATTTATGAATGCACAATAAAACAACTTCTTGAAGAAGGGTGTGCACATGGGTGTGTGTGTGTGCTTGGCTTTTATTTGTCCTTTAAGTGCAGAACAGTGGTTTCATTTGACTGTAAAGCTGTATCTCCTTCTTTCTTGGCATGTAAAGATGGCAGGTGGAGCATTCTTTGCCTGCTACCCTCTCCCAGCCACTCTCACTTTAGTGAAAGAATGGTTTGGGCTATGCCTTCACCATATAATTGAACCCCGATATCTATGATTGCAAACAACAATGGCAGACACTTGGCAAAGAAAACTTGTATTGTACTCTTCTTCACCCTTGTGTTCTCCTGGAGATGGTACTTAATGTTTCCTGATTTTTTTAGGAAGCTCTATTATATTTGAGTCAGCTAGAAAGACTCTATCTTTAGAAATCCCTAGATAAAGTAGAGATTCAGTTGAAATTATTCTGCATTGGGAGGCAAGAAACTCTTGAGACATACACACCCAACCATTGTCCAGATAGAAGAGAGGATACGGGATGTGTTCAGATAGCCATTGGTCCCAACTGTCCTGTTAACTATCTCTGAAGTATGGAAGATAGAGGAAACAGCAGTTTTTAACAATAACAAGGATATTTTGAAGCCATTACACCATTCTGAGAAGCAGAGCCTGGGGAAAGTGTCCTTCCCTCTTTCCTTGGAGGATATCTAACTATTTCTGTCATTTCAGCTGTGGAATAGGCATAAGCATGAATCTGTCGTAGATTCCCAGGCCTGTGTGGTGGCCTTTGTAAGAGACACAGTGCTCTATACATTACCATTTCTGAGATTACTGTGCACTTGGGAGTGAATGACACAATCCCAGAAATTTCAAATTATTTTCTTTGTGATTAAAAACATCTGCAAATGTGCGTCAAATTATTTAAATTGCCATGGGAAAAAATATCACAGGAAATAATTCTCTAATATTATAAAAAGAGATTAAGTGTTAAATATATAATCCTGCACTAAGAAACAATACTGGATGAAGTAAAATATCAAATAGATAGTCAGAAAATGATGAAATTTTAAGTTCAAGCAAATAGTTGGTGAATGGGATTTAATAAAACATATCTGTTGTTTCAATAATTCTCTGCTTTTGGAGGTGGTCCACACATTCACTCTCTACCATAGATCTGTATGAACTTATCATCTGTGCCATTTACAAAGTCTCATTTCTGTATTTTGATAAATATCTACTCACATTGTTATAAGAAAAGTTATATTTACAGATAACTATCAACAGTGTTGCCTTCCAAACATTGAATTATTATTCCAGGGAAACATTGGCTTTTGAAAATAGAATTTCATAAAATAGACACGTTTCCCCGTCAATATGTAATCTGTGAAACTTATTTTTGTGGCATGTTTAGAATGTATCAAATTATTTCATGAGAATCTGCCAGACTCAGTCATCAAAATCTGTCTTACATATTGAGTGCTCTGCTAGGAATTATTCAGTTCGTATTTATTCCATATTCAAGAGTTTAGATTTGAAAGAGACAACGTAAAATTGTTCCATTATTTTTTAGTGATTCTATCTCTTCTGGTTTATCTAGAAATTATGCCTGCTTTAAATAAACAAGTTTCTTCCTGTTGAAATCCAACCTATGCATTCGTGAGAGTTTTGTTAGGTGAGATTCCTGAGTGGATATTTTTGGATTTAAATGCAATATAGAATTTTCTTAAATTAGAAAGTAAAAAAAATTATTCCACAGCAAAGGTATTTTGCTCATAATTGAAAATGGCAACATGGTACAGAAGTTAGATATGTGCCGACTTTGGATATAGAGTGCTCATTTTCAACCTTGGACTAATTCAGCAAAGTGCAAGCTGCCCAAACCTGAGACAATTTATTTAGCTCCATCAACCACAATTCCATCAAATCCAATTGTCATTGTGAAGATCTATTTAGATAATATACAGAAAGTACAACATTGACATATAATAAATGACTGGCATGTCTTTATACGTTTCACAAGGTAACATGATTTCATATGCTTGTAGTTTCATTAATGGTGTCTTATCAATGTTAGCTTTTCGGTATTGCTTGAAATGCCATGAACAAGACCAAGAGGGGGAAGAGTCAGCAATGGCCACTTCAAGACAGAGCTGAAGGCAGAGATAATGGTTTCTTGTTTGCCAGGGATAGAGGATATGCTTCATGATAACTATAAGTTAATTATCCCAGTCTTTCAGATATGTGCAATTGTGAGCTTGAGAACTTTTACGGTGAAAATTTAGGATGAAAAGCCTAATCTGTGTGCTACCCTCTCCTAATAGTAAAAGGTTAACTGAGTCTTGATACATAGAAGGCGTTTCTTAGCTTTATTATTTTTGTTGTCAGATGGTGTGTACATACACACAAAGAACATCTAAAAGTGCTGAAAAAAATCTGCATGCCATGCAGTGGTCATTCAAACCATTCACATCACATCACATTCTGCTTTAATCAACTGCAATGCTTTTATGGGGTCTCTCATATTTAGCTTCCAAATGAATCAGTGTATTAATACCAACACACAAAATGTCCATGTCTTTGTCCTCTTAATCCATCCCTATATTACAAAGATTACATAAATAAAAAATATATTATAGAAGACATAGGCTTTGGGCATAGAATATAGAGTATTATTGACCCAGTTTTTTCAGATTTGGAAGAGTATATCTCTTTGAGACAACTTCCATTTACAGAGCTGCAGCTCTTTCTACAGAAGTGAACATTAAGATCTAGGTAGTGACTTTTCCAGAAAAGAATGTTGAGGACCTTATTCTATTTTCTCATCAAAAGCCTTCATCAAAAGAGAGATTTATGCTACTGTTAGCCCCTCTGCAAGCACTAAAAACAGAGAAAAGTAAATTGCCTTATGAAACAGTTAATCCAGAACATAGGATACTATCTTTAGTACTTCAGAACAAATGACACACCATACATAACCTGGTGATTAACCTTCAGAAAAGAAAGATGTAACCTTAATTCCAATATATTTGCCATCTTTTATGTTTATATTTATTTATGTATTTTTCATTTATTATACTTTAAGTTCTGGGATACATGTGCAGAACATGCAGTTTTGTTACATAGGTATACAGGTGCCATGGTGATTTGTTTCAGGCATCAACCTGTCATCTACATTAGGTATTTCTCATAATGTTATCCCTCTCCTTGCCCCCACCTCCCTGACAGGCCCGGCGTGTGATGTTCGCCTCCCTATGTCCATGTGTTCTCATTGTTCACCTCCCACTTAAGAGTGAGAACAAGAGTGTTTGGTTTTCTTTTCCTGTGTCAGTTGCTGAGAATGATGGTTTCCATGTCCATCCATGTCCTGCAAGCTACATGCATTCAGTCATTATTATGGCTGCATAGTATTCCATGGTGAATATGTGCCACATTTTCTTTATCCAGTGTATCATTGATGGTCATTTGTGTTGTCTCCAAGTCTTTGCTATTGTAAATAGTTCTGAAATAAACATACATGTGCACGTGTCTTTATACTAGAATGAGTTATAATCCTTTGAGAATATACCCAGTAATGTCAAATGCTAGGTCAAATGGTATCTCTGACTCTAGATCCTTGAGGAATCCCCACACTGTCTTCCACAGTGGTTGAACTAATTTATACTCCCACTAACAGTGTAAAAGTGTTTCCATTTCTGTACATCCTCTCCAGCATTTATTTCCTGATTTTTTAATAATCAACATTCTAACTGGCATTAGATGGTATCTCATTGTGGTTTTGATTTGCATTTCTCTAATGACCAGTGATGATGAACTTTTTTCATGTTTGTTGGCTGTATAAATGTCTTCTTTTTAGAACTGTCTGTTCATATCTTTCACCCACTTTTTGATGAGATTTTTTTTCTTGTAAATTTGTTCAAGTTCCCTGTAGGTTCTGGATATTGGCCTTTTGTCAGATAGATAGATTCCAAAGATTTTCTCCCATTCTTTAGGTTGCCTATTCACTCTGATGATAGTTTCTTTTGCTATGCAGATGCTCTTTAGTTTAACTAGATCTCATTTGTCAATTTTGGCTTTTGTTGACATTGCTTTTGGTGTTTTAGTCATGAAGTCTTTGACCATGCCTATGTCCCCAGTGGTATTGCCTAGGTTTTCTTCTGGGGTTTTTACCGTTTTAGGTATTATGTTTAAGTCTTTAATCCATCTTAGTTAATTTTTGTATAAGGTGTAAGAAAGGGGTCCTGCTTTCGGTTTTCTGCATATGGATAGCCCGTTTTTCCAACATTATTTATTAAATAGGGAATCCTTTCCCCACTGCTTGTTTTTCTCAGGTTTGTGAAAGATCAGATGGTTGTAGATGTGTAGTGTTATTTCTGAGGCTTCTATTCTGTTCCATTGATCTATATGTCTATTTTAGTACCAGTACCATGCTGTCTTGGTTACCACAGCCTTGGAGTATAGTTTTAAGTTAGGTAGCATGATGCCTCCAGCTTTGTTCTTTTTGCTTACGATTGTCTTGGCTATATGGGCTCTTTTTGGGCTCCATATCAAATTCAAAGTATTTTTTTTTAATTTTGTAAAACAAGTCAATGGTAGCTTAATGGGGATAGCATTCAATCTAGAAATTACTTTGGGCAGTATGGTCATATTAACAATATTGATTGTTCCTATCCTTGAGCATGGAATTTTTTTTTCATTTGTTTCTGTCCTCTCTTATTTCCTTGAACAGTGGTTTGTAGTTCTCCTTGAAGAGGTCCTTCACATCCCTTGCAGGTTGTACTCCTAAGTATTTCATTCTCTTTGTAGCAATTGTGAATAGGACTTCATGCATGATACAGCTCTCTGCTTGTCTATTATTGGTGTATAAAAATGCTTGTGATTTTTGCACACTGATTTTGTATCCTGAGACTTTGATGAAGTTGTTTATGAGCTTAAGGAAATATTGGGCTGATATGATTGGGTTTTCTAAATATAGAGTTATGTTGTCTTCAACAGAGACAATATGACTTCCTCTTTTCCTGTTTGAACACCCTTTATTTCTTTCTCTTGCCTGATTGCCCTGGCCAGAACTTCCAATACTATTTTGAATAGGAGAGGTGAGAAAGAGCATCCTTGTCTTGTGCTGGTTTTCAAAGGGAATGATTCCAGCTTTTGCCCATTCAATATGATATTGGCTATGGGTTTGCCATAAAGAACTCTTATTATTTGAGATATGTTCCAATAATGCCTAGTTTATTGAATATTTTTAACATAAATGGTGTTGAATTTTATTGAAGGCATTTTCTGTGCCTATTCAGACAATCATGTGGTTTTTGTCATTGGTTCTGTTTATGTGATGGATTATGTCTATTTATTTGCATATGTTGAACCAGCCTTATATCCCAGGGATGAAGCCAACTTGAACGTGGCGGAAAAGTTTTTTGATGTGCTGCTGGATTCAGTTTTCCAGTATTTTATTGAGGATTTTCACACTGATGTTCATCAGGGATATTGGCCTGAAATTTTATTTTTCTGGTATCAGGGTGATGCTGGCCTCATAAAATGATAAAGGGAGGATTCTGTCTTTTTCCATTTTTTTCAGAATAGTTTCAGAAGGAATGGTAGCAGCTTTTATTTGTACCTCTGGTAGAATTTGGCTGTGAATCCACCTATTCCTCGGGTTTTTTTGGTCGGTGCCATCACTTTTCTACATGTATTCATGCATTCAAGCTACTACAACTCTGCAACATGCACATCTAGCTGCCCAATAATTCTTACTTGAAACCATTCGTTCCTTGTATCTTCAAATCCATACATGGGAGTGATCACTCATTGTATTCAGAAGTTGCACCTACACTCCAAGATTGAAGGCCACTGGAGGTCATTCTTAGGGTACATTAGTACATTTTGCGGCCGCCAGAAATCTAACTTTTGAGAGTACTGCTAACAATTTTGCAAGTGTTTTGTTCCTTAGTTAACAAGATTCAACATGCCCACATCATCTGTTTTTCCCCTATGATTAGAGCAAGTACGAAATTATCACCCTAAAAAAATCATAGAATTGGAGTTCCATGACACTCATTTTCTGGAGTTGGAGAAAGACTGGAGCTTTGAAAGAATGTTGGAAATAAGTCTTATGCTCCACATCTGAGTTGAAGCTGGTACTAAAAAGCTATTTTTAAAAGTCTTAATAATTGGGACAATGATTTTACTTATTTAATTATTTGAAAGATGTTCTGCACTTTGTAAAATGTGTATTTGGTTCTGATGCAAATTTCTTCCCTGCCATTGTTAAGAAATACAGCTGTGGCCCATTCATCCAGCACAATAACACCAGCTATACACACAGAAGCTTTGCAGCAGGAGAAAGAAGGATGTTTATTTGCAGTGCACCACAGATGGATAATCAGGTTGCTCATGCTTGAGATCCAACCTATGCAATGGCTTGCAGTTAAGGGCTTTTAAAGGCAGATCTAAATTTCTGGAAAGCAGAAACTACAGGCAAAATAGTAAATAAATACTCAAATGTTACACTTGGGTTTTGGTGTAACATGGGGGAATATTTTGAAGTGGGAGCATACAGGTCATAAGTAGATTAGAACATTTTATGATTTGGAATTGATTAAAGAGACAAGGTTTTCTTTAAAAATCTGAGGTCACACTGGATGAGGTACCTCACTGTTGTAATCCCAGCACTTAGGGAGGCCAAATGAGAAGATCATTTGAAGCCAGGAGTTCCAGATCATACTGCCCAACACAGTGAAACTCTGTCTCTCAGAAAAATACAAAAATTAGCTGGGTGTGGTGGTGCATGTCTGTAATCCCACTTACTCTGGAGGCTGAGGCAGGATAATTGCTTGAAGTTAGGAGGCAGGGGTTGCAGTGAGCTGTGATCATGCCACTGCAATCCACCCTGGACAACAGAGTGAGATAAATAAAAAATAAAAGCTTGGCCGGGCGCGGTGGCTCACGCCTGTAATCCCAGAACTTTAGGAGGCCGAGGCGGGCGGATCACGTGGTCAGGAGATCGAGACCATCCTGGCTAACACGGTGAAACCCCGTCTCTACTAAAAATACAAAAAATTAGCTGGGCGTGGTAGCGGGCGCCTGTAGTCCCAGCTACTCGGGAGGCTGAGGCAGGAGAATGGCGTGAACCCGGGAGGCGGAGCTTGCAGTGAGCCGAGATTGCGCCACTGCACTCCAGCCTGGGCGACAGAGCGAGACTCCGTCTCAAAAGTAAAAATAAAAAATAAAAATAAATAAAAGCTTGTGGTCAGCAGAAAAGAATGTTACCTGTCAATCATGGGAATGACCTCCTCCAGGTCCCTACAAAAAAATAATTATAAAACAGAATAGGCAGTCAGAGTTGTCTTCATTTCCCCTCACCTGACATCTACGTTCCAGGAGATCTGTTTAGTGAGGGTCCAGATTTCTGAAAAAAAAAGTCAGGGATATATACTAAGGTATTACCTTTAATTTCTCTACAAGAACCAAATATTATGTGATTCTAACTTTCTTGGCTATTGTTTTAGGCTACTATTGGAAATGGGAGAATTCTCCTGATTTCTTTGCAGAACTTGCAAGAGCGGTGTGGCTTACTTATTCAGCTGCTGCTGCACTCAAACCCCTTGAAGAAGGGAGATCATGGAGGCCAGTGGGTGCCAAGGCTGGGGCAAGAACTTTAGGGCTCTGGCCCCACAGCATCATCTGAGGGTGTCTTACAGTGAATGCTATTTTAGTAGTTGCTGTCCATGAGTGACTAAGTGTTAACCAGCTCAGTGGTCAACATGACAGCCTTTTACACCCTGCCCTCTTGGTACCCAGGTTCTTGGATTCTTGTCCAGTGTCTAGAAATAATGAGGTCACATAGACTTGATGGATAGAGAATGCAGAGATTTTATTGAGTGACAGAGTTGGCTTTCAGTAGGATGAGGAGCTACAAAAGGGTTGGAGTGGGAAGATAACATTTACCTAGAGTTTGGCTCCTCTGCAATCATCCCAAGCTAAACTCTCGAAGTTCAGATATTTCTTCTCTTCTCTCCATATCTGCCATGCTGCTCTGCTGCTCACCCTGCTCTGTAGCTCTTCTGCTCATGGAGCCTGAGGTTTCAGGTTCTATGGGCACAGAATAGGGGGTGGGGCAGGCCAGAGTTGTCTTGAAAAAGGCATGAGGGGGCAAAAACAGGAATGCTTGTTCTCATTTAAGGCTATGGGTGCAGGCTTGAGGGTAGAGCTCTTGCCAGGATCCCTGGCTTCCTGCCTTCTGTCCCTATCACCATCACCTTCTTACTTACTGAGTTATTTAATTGCTTCTCAGGGCTACACAGGTACCTGGAATTTCCTTTAAAGGAACTGAATATTTTCCTTTGTTTCCATGCTTGGTGGGGCCACCCAGGGCATAAAGGAACTTGCTAATATGGGGTTTCTGCTCTGTTTCACCATTGAGGTGCTTTGGGAATTATTGGGGTTAACTGATACTGGTCACTATTGCATACTTGCATGCCGGTCAGCCTCCCTGGGACTGTGGTGCCATCTTTCTATTACTGTGCATAGAGACCCCTTAAAACACACACACACACACACACACACACACACACACACACACACACACATATCCCAGTTTCAAAGGCATGTGACCCACAGCAACTCCATCTTGAAGAGGAACTGGGTAAAATGAGGCTGAGACTTACTGGGCTGCATTCCCATATGGCCAAGGCATTCTAAATCACAGGATAAGATGAGATAAGAGATCCGTACAAGATACAAGTCATAAAGACCTTGCTGATGAAATAGGTTGCAGTATAGAAGCTGGCCAAATCCCACCAAAACCAAGATGTCCATGAGAGTGACTTCTGGTCATCCTCACTGCTATACTCCCACCAGCAGTACTCCCATGACAGTTTAAAATGTCACTGCAATATCAGGAAGTCACCCTATATGTTATAAAAAGAGGAAGCATATGAATAATCCATCTCTTGTTTAGCCTATAGTCAAGAAATAACCCAGAGGCTGCTGTGTCTATGGAGTAGCCATTCTTTTATTCCTTCACTTTCTGAATAAACTTGTGTTCACTTTACTCCATGGACTCACCCTGAATTCTTTCTTGCATGAGATTCAAGAAACCTCTCTTGGTGTCTGAATCTGGACACTTTTTTATAATACAAGTGCAAAATTTCTAGCACACTGTGAATCCATAGGCTAATTTGTATCACCCAATGGCACCAGCCTGCAGAATAAACTACAGTATGACCTGGAAAGGAAGCTCAGGTACCATACTGTTCTGATGAAAACTCTGAATCAACTATAGAAAACCAGGACTCATTCTTTGTAAGGTTCTGTTCATTTCTATTGTGCCAATCTCCTTCAAATAAAGGCATCCAGGGGAGAAACCAGCAAGATGGCCAAATAGGAACAGCTCCAGTCTGCAGCTCCCAGTGAGATGAATGCAGAAGGCCAGTGATGTCTGCATTTCTAACTCAGGTTCCATGTTAATCTCACTGGGACTGGTAAGGCAATGGGTGCAGCCCACAAAGTACAAGCAGAAGCAGGTGGGACATTGCCTCTCCCAGGAAGTGCAAGGAATGGGGGAGCCTCCCTACCCAAACCAAAGGAAGCCATGAGGGACTGTGCTATCCACCCCAGATACTATGCTTTTCCCATGGGTTTTGCAATCCACAGACCAGAAGATTCTCTTGTGTGCCTGCACCACCAGGATTCAGGAAAAATTGGCTAGCCATATTCAGAAAACTGAGACTGAACTTCTTCCTTAAGCTTCATACAACATTTAACTCAAGAGGGATTAAAGACTTAAATGTAAAGCCTAAAACTGTAAAAACACTAGAAGAAAACCTAGGCGATACCATTCAGAACACAGGCATGGGCAAAGACTTCATGACTAAAACACTAAAAACAATTGCACCAAAAGCCAAAATTGACAAATGCAACCTAATTAAACTAAAGAGCTTCTTCACAGCAAAAGAAACTATCATCAGAGTCCATATGCAACCTACAGAATGGGAAAACAATTTTTGTAATCTTTCTGACAAAGAGCTAATATCTAGAATTTACAAATAACTTAAACAAATTTACAAGAAAAAACAAACAACTCCTTCCAAAAACTAGTCAAAGGATATGAACAGACACATCTCAAAAGAAGATATTTATGTAGCCAACAAACATATGAAAAGAAGCTTATCATGACTGGTCATTAGAGAAGTGCAAATCAAAACCACAATGAGATACCATCTCACACCAGTTAGAATGGTGATCATTTAAATGTCTGGAAACAGCAGATGCTGATGAGGATGTGGAGAAATAGGAATGTTTTTACATTGTTGGTGGGAGTGTAAATTAGTTCAAGCATTGTGGAAGTCTGTGTATCAAATTATTCAAGGATCTAGAACCAGAAGTACCATTTGACCCAGCAATCCCATTACTTGGTATATACCCAAAGGATTATAAATCATGCTACTATGTGGACACATGCACATATATGTTTATTGCAGCACTCTTTACAATACCAAACACTTGGAACCAACCCAAATGCACATCAATGATGGACTGAATAAAGAAAATGTGGCACATATACACCATGGAATACTATGCAGCCATAACAAAGAATGAGTTCATGTCACTGCAGGACATGGATGAAGCTGGAAGCCGCCATCCTCAGCAAACTAATACAGGAATGGAAAATCAAACACCACATGTTCTCACTAATAAATGGTGCTGACCAATGAGAATATGTTGACACAGGGAACATCACACACTGGGGTCTGTCAGTGGGTGGGAGCAAAGGGAAGGGAGAACATTAGAACAAATACCGAATACATGTGGAGATTAAAACCTAGATGACAGATTGATAAGTGCAGGAAACCACCATGGCACATGTAATAAACCTGCATTTTCAGCACATGTATCCCAGAACTTAAAGTGATATAAAATAGATAACAATAAAAAAAGAAAGGTATCCAGATTAGACTATGGAAAGTGTTAATATCATTTACATTTGTATAGATGTTTAAACAATAGTAACCTTTGAAGCTTAGTAAATACATGGCGGTCCCATAGAAAATTTTATTTAAATATCTGTATAAAATAATTCACGAGATTTCTTTGGATAATGATAAAAAAGATATTGAGCCTATTCATGGGGAAATCAAACTCTGAAATGTATTTAACCAGGTTTATTCTTCTTTAAAAAATTACTTTAAGTTCTGGAATACACATGCAGAATATGCATGTTTGTTTCATAGGTACACATGTGAGTTGGTGGTTTCCTACACCTATCAACCCACCATCTAGGTTTGAAGCCCTGCATGCACTAGGTATTTGTCCTAATGCTCTCCCTCCCCTTGCCCCACCAGCTGAGAGGCCCCCAGTGTGTGATATTCCCCCTCCCTCATGTCCACATGTTCTCATTGTTCAACTTTCACTTATGAGTGAGAACATGTGATGTTTGGGTTTCTGCTCTTGTGTTAGTTTTCCGAGAATGAGGGCTTCTGGCTTTATCCATGTCCCTCCAAAGGACATTATCTTATTCTTTTTTATGGCTGTATAGTATTCCATGGTATATATGTGCCACATTTTCTTTATCTGATCTATCATTGTTGGGCATCTGGGTTGGTTTTAAGTCTTTGCTATTGTAAACAGTACTACAATAAACATACATGTTCATGTGTCTTTATAGTAGAATGATACTTTAAATTACATGTGGAATCAAAAGAGCGTGTAAAGCCAAAACAATCCTAAGCAAAATGAACAAAGCTGGAGACATCCTGCTAGCTGACCTCAAACTATACTACAGTAACCAAAACATCATGGTGCTGGTACCAAAACAGATATATATAGACAAAAGGAACAGAACAGAGACCTCATAAATAACACCATACTTCTAAACCATCTGATCTTTGACACAGCTGACAAAAACAAATAATGGTAAAATAATTCCCTATTTAATATATGGTGTTGGGAAAACTAGCTAGCCCTATGCAGAAAACAGAAACTAGACCCCTTCCTTAAACCTTATACAAAAATTAACTCAAGATGAATTAAAGATTTAAATTGAAAACCCCAAATCATAAAAATCCTAGAAGAGCACATGGACAATAACGAGATTTATTCTGAGGCAACATGTGTGGCTATAATGTGAGAAACAGCCTCAAGGTGTCCCGAGAAAGTGTGATCAAGTTTGCTGTTGTACAGATTGGTTTTAGAAATTTTAAGAGCAGAAATTATAGGTAAAATTATAAGTCAGTACATGGAAGGTGTACATTGGTTTGGCCTGAAACTAGCAGAGGCTCATTTCTGTCTCCAATTTTGCCTCATACAAATTGTATGCTCCATGCATGTTTGTGGTGATGATTATTCTGATGAGCTTGTCACTCAATTCTTCAAACGACAGATAACTCTTTCTTCTGAGCCATGTGCAACCATAGATTACCAGGTTTTGTTTTAGAAAGCATTTATTCCATACTACTACATGCCAGATGTACAAGTGTGGTGAAAGGTTTTATATGGCAGCATCCCTGAATAAACCAAGTAAAATAATAACAGAATAGGCAGAATCTGAAAATGCTATGTTGGCACATTTTTCATCGGATCTATCCAGAACAGAGAAAGCAAGGAGAAGGGAGAGTTATATATGTCATTCCTAAATTCACAAGAGATACAGTCTTCTGTACAGGTAAAACTACAGGAATTTTCTTATATAATTGCATTTAGGTAATGACGCTACACTACATTTCTTGTATTGTTAGAATATTTAAATTTATTTATTTATAAAATCTGCTTTTACTTCCAAAAATTAGCAATTATCTAGCTCATGAGGTAAAAGCTTGCTATTCTCTCTCATTAATTACAAGCATTTCATGATGGAGTTCATGATCAAGTTATTGATCATTTATAAACACCAAGGTCTGCTTTGTTGGTGAATGTTAAGTAAAAAACAAAATAAAAAAAAAACAATAGAGTTTGCAAATATTAAACATAGACCCAATGGACACAAGGTCCAGATGTAAATAAAAAATTTAAAAATAGCAATGTTATAAGCAATATAAATTAAATTTCCTTGTAAATGAAAAAGAAGATGAACTTTTTAAAGATATTTTATGAATGTCATATTGTGCTTCTTTTTAATTAGATCTGTATAATGTTGTATTCTCATAAGATACCCACTGTGCAAACCTTGGCTTGTTTACCTGCAAACTCACATTCGTATTTTACAAGGTTAACATTGCATGTTTTCATCTGCAGTTTTGCAATGCTGATGTTGGATTTTGCATGTTATTGTATTATTCTCCTTGTAATGTAACAATATTGTCTGCTCAGAATTGACAGTCAAAGAGTTACAAGTGATTTAGTAATACATGCCCTGTCTACTCTAGGTTCTAAAGGTAATGTTTAAATACCATACACATTTTGATAATTGAAAAGTATGGAAATTTTAGGTATAAGATTTGACTTTAATATTAATGTCTTGAGCACTTAGAAGTTCATTCAAGATAGATATCCTGTCAGCATTCATTTTACCAGCAAAAAATTATGATGTATGGATGAGGTATACTGACCTATGTCAAAATTGAAATTTTGTTTTTCATGTTGGCATAATAATTCTAATTTTTAATTAGAGATGTTTAAAAAATGAAGCTTAGAAATGTTACCCACTTTGGCTAGATTGAATGCAAGACTGCTTTCCATGCTGATGAACAGCAAAGTTAATCAGTTTATAACTTACTTTCACAGTAAATTAGGAGATTAGGAGTTTGACAACTCAAAAGCCCACACCCTTGCTTTCAGTTCAAGAAGGAAAAGTATGGTATGTGACTTAGAGGAAACTACCCTAAGAATATTTCAAAATTGAGAATTCCAAATTCATATATTTTGACAGGAGTTGAACATTAAGAACACTATTAGCAAGGGAATGACTTGTCTTCTCTAAACTTTGTATAGAATTTGGAAGGCAGAAATGAATACTTCCACTGGCTCATAAGAATGGCAGTCAACAGATACTGTTCAGAATTGACACAGGTGAGAAGGGAGGCTTCCTCTGTGGACCAAGATGTGTCAGGCAGAAAAATGCCTCCCCTCAAAGCTAAGAACATCCCAATCCTGTGAAACTATAGATAGCTTATGTTATATGACAAAGGGGAATTAAGATTGCAGGTAAAATCAAGTTTTCTAATCAGTTGACTTTACGTCAGGGATATAATATGGACCATCTGCTTACATCCAATGTAATCACAAGGGAAGAGAGTATCAGTAAAGAGAATTATGAACAAAGCCATGTGAGAAAGACTCAACCCAATGCTATTGTCTTTGAAAATGGAGGAAGTGTTCATGAGGCTTGGGGCACAGCAGCTTCTAGGAGATAAAAAAAAAAAAAAAAAAAAGGAAAAAATGGATTCTCCACTGGAGCCTCCAAAGGGAAGGCAGCCTTGCTGACATCTTGATCTTAGCCCAGTGAGACTGATTTTGGACTTTGGACCTCCAGCACTGTAACATGACATTTTTTGTTCTAAGTGATTCCATTTGTACTCGTGTGTTACAATAGCAATACGTAACAAATGCAAGGTGGATGATAGATTTGCTAGTAGGAGCTGGCGGAAGTTTTCTAGACTGTTTCTGACGTTCCTGAAGTTGTCACCTGAAAAGGAGCAAGGATTTAGTAATGGGAATATCAAGGTAAAAAGTGTGAAGGACTTACCTCCATGAAGACAAGACAATAAAGTGACAAGAAGAACATGATAGACGTGGCTGGCTGCATGGACATCCTATTTGTGTACAATGAAATTAAATTTAATCTTTTGTCTGGATGCACAATAAATACTAGTTTAATTATGTAACACTTCTTCAGCAAAACATGTTCACAATGTATTGTCACAAAGTTATATACAAACACACAAAATAACTAAAAGTCAATGATGTTCTTGGCTGGGTGCGTTGGCTCACACTTGTAATCCCAGAACTTTGGGAGGCCGAGGTAGGTCGATCACCTGAGGTCAGGAGATCAATACCATCCTGGCCAACAAGGTGAAACCCCATCTCTACCAAAAGTAAAAAATTAGCTGGGCCTGCTGGCAGGCGCCTGTAATCCCAGCTACTCAAGAGGTGGAGACAAGAGAATCACTTGAAAATGGGAAGTGGAGGTTGCAGTGAGCTGAGATCCTGACATTGCATTCCAGCCTGTGGCACAAGAGCGAGACTTGGTATCAAAAAAAAAAAAAAAACCTTTCAAAACACTATAATGAATTGTTTTCCCTAGATCTCAAAAAAAAAAAAAATAGTATGTTATTACAGGAGGAATTACATGTTCTGAGGTATTACACATTACTAGGAAGAGTGGAAAATTTCTTTTTAAGAAGTTGTAAAATTTTCACACATTGTAATGATGGTTACAACAGTCTAGGAAAATTATGCCTCACTACATGGGCTAAGACAGTCAGTAAACATTGATTACTACGATTTAATTATGATAATGACTATGGAATTCAGGAACTGTAATTTATAAGGGTTACAGCAGTTCTACCAGCTATGAATCTTTATCTAATGATTTAGCTACTTTATAACCCAGGTTGTATAAATAGTTTCATATTAATAGCACTTCTAAATTATTGATTAGACACGCTTTAAATGCTAGGCAACTTCAGGCCCCTCAGAATCAAAATATTTCCTTATTTTGATACAAGATACAAGTAGTTGTTTCAAAAAAGATACCCAATAATTAATTTATATGTATGATTTTTATATTTTTTGGTAAATATTTTGTATTTTGCATAAGTTAAGGAGTTTAAAATATAGACTATAGATTCATATAATTTATACCCATTAAGATTTAAGTCATTTAATAATTACAGAATATATATTCACACATTTAAATGAAAGATCCTTAACCCTTTATGTATTTTATACAATTCTTGTCCAACTTAAATTTAACTGCATGTAAAAGTTTAATAATTTCCAATTGCATTTCTAAATTCAGAATATAAAAAATCATGTTTTTCAGTATCCAAAAGTTAACATCTAATTTTCTCATCCCAGTATACACAACTTTCTTTAAAATATACATAAAATTTCAAAATCCCAGTGGCATCAGAATGTGTCTTTCAGTATTTGCATGCTGGTTTTCTCATATACCATTAAAAATTGTGTTGAAAAGCCTATAAAAAACAATTGTCACCTTATATCACTTTGCAGAAAGCTAAACACAAGAATCAGAAACCCAGAGTGAATGGTACACATTCTAACTGGAAGCTCTCTATCTCTTAATAGGTTGTCAGAAAACTCCACACCTATTTGTGGGTGAGAAGGAATACACACAACTTGAAGTCTTCTGTTGAAGTATCAGGTGTTCTGCTCCTAGGACACTGTGAAGAGAATCTGTGTGCTATTCATTGGTGAATTATGAACAGACGATATGCCTGTTGACCAATATTTCAATCATGAGTGTAAATGAGTAAAAATAACATGGACCACCCATGTCAGAAACCAGTGGTAACATTCAGAAGTTCACTGTGCTCACACACTGAGGATTAAATATGAATTCATAATGTCATGGGCTGTTCTACCTTTCAACAATGGTACATAGCATTTTTCCTGACCCAGTATTCAATAATTCCTTTATTTAAAAAACTGATTGATCATTTGCTATATGCTATGATAAATCATAAAAAGAAAGATGATCAATCAAAAAAAGAAAAAGTCAACATCTTCACAAATTCAATAATTTGATTATAATGCTTTGCAAAAATGCTAGAGGCTCAGAAGAAATATCATAATCCATTTCAGAGGAAGTAGCTGGAGTGAGAATTGATGAACAGGATTCATCCTGCAAATAGATGATGGATACATTTTGTTAACTAAAGGCGGCTTTGGAAACATTTGGAAGAAAAGTAGCATGGTATGATGTTTAGTTATGGAGATGAAGGTGATAGGAAACATTCCACTTTTAGACTTGTTGAAAGTGAATGGCCATGGATGAAAATGGCAAAAAAAAAAAGAAGAGGGCATATCTGAGCAAACTGCACTTTGGACTTGTCCAAGGGATATCTGCTAGAGATGCACAATAGAAAGAACTTTCCTTTAACCATGCCTTATTAAACACCTCTACCAGTGACCTAGATAAAAGTATGTAGTTCTTACAGTGAAAGCTGAAGATGAGATTAGATAGCAGTGGACTAGGTATTATTTTAATTGACAAACTTGGGAAAGATCTAGATAGATAGAAGGTGCACATTGGGACTCTACATTTAGGCACAGAAATCATTAGCACTGCTACAAAAGGAAGCAGAATTTATCATTGGTTTAGTGGTATAGTGCAAAAATGCTTAGTGTACTATATGTACTTAGTGTGAAGGATTGGTGTGTCAGGCATACCAATGCAGTCTCATGAACAATTATCTAATAGTGACTCTACTGACTGTCCTTTGCAATGGGTTAAATGATTCCTCGATTATTCCTTTTAGTTCAGTGTTCTACTTAAATATTGCTAAATACTTGTACATTAAGTATTGTCTTCATGGAGTGATTTAGAAACATGACCTTCTTATGAATTTTCTTTTAACCAATATCTTAGTAGAATAAGCATGAAAGAGCAGAGTTATAATTCTAGGGAGTTATTTTAATTAGTGTTCCAAGTATTTTAATTAGCATTCTAGTTATCTACTTATCAGAGAAAAGTTTTGGATGCACTATGCAACTCATACTTTTAGATGTTCCTGCCATTACAAAATGCATCCTAATACTTTGTAGAGAATCTTTTCAGTAGAAGTTGATAATTATATTTTATTTTTCCCTTGTTACTCTCTACTTATCTATTTGTATAATCTATTTATTGATTTATCTCATAAGAAACATGTTCTTACACATAAAATCAAATACATTTTAATCTGTTTCAAAAGGAAGTTAGTGTATGCAATTAGTGAATTAAAATAAGACAAAAATGCAATTTATATATGTGTAATATTTTCCTAAGACAAATTTTTACAAACATGAATGTGTACATTGCCAAACTATAAAAATAGTTCACACTCAGTTGTTTAATAACTCAGGATACTTCCGTGGGCACATGAAATAATAACATAATTATGTAACATTATTTGAAATTACTCCAAAGTATAAAATAATATGTGTTACGGCGACTTTAAACTACATAAAATAACATATAAATTATCTCCCTGAGTCAATAAATATATAAATGAAAAAAGTCAAAGTTGTTTAAAGAAACTATTGAATAGACTATACCAAAGGTTAGACATATAAGGAAATTATCAATTATTATTAAAAACCTGTTTTCTATGACACATTCATAATTTTTAAAAAATGACATTTTATATAGAAAAATATTGTTTATGTTTTATAAATCATATCAAGTGTTTGTATTTAATAAAATGAGCACTAATTTGCAGAGGAGTATAACCTTAGGAGTAATATTGCCATATTTCTCTACTGAGATTCTGTGAACATGAATATAGGAAACTTATCGGTTAAGAAATACATTAAATTAAATTTCACACAGTAAAGATTTTGCAAACAATACAGTAATGGAAGTTTGTGAAATGTTATGACAATTCATTGTATTTGGTTGCAATTATACCTATACCCCAAAGTACGAATTGTTTGTACTTTTTAAGAAGTCATTAATGATTACCCACACAATATACTGCATTGTATTATATCTCTGTATTGTTTGTTCTGTTTTCTATTTTGTTTATTTTGAAGAACTTTATTTTTGTTTGTTTATTTATTTGTTTCCTGAGGCAGGCTCTCTGTCACCTATTCTGGAGTGCAGTGGTGCAATCTCTCCTCACTGCAACCTCCAATGCCCAGGTTCAAGCAATTCTCTTGTCTCAGTCTAAGCCTCCCAAGAAGCTGGGACAACAGGCATGTGCCTCCATGCCTGGCTAATTTTTGTATTTTTTTGTAGAGATGGAGTTTCACCATGTTGGCCAGGCTGGTCTCAAACTCCTAACCTCAAGTGATCTGCCTTCTTCGGCCTCCCAAATGCTGGGATTACAAGGATGAGCCACCATGCCCAGCCTGGCTTGAAAAACTTTATAGTTATAAGAAATAATGTAACTTATTGATCCAAACAGAACATTTTTAAAATTTTTATTTCTATCATTATATGACTATAGGAAAATTACAAACAGTATAGCACAAAATAAAAATTCTGAGAAAGTATCCCAAAACTTTAGCATATCTTGAGACTGATCTTATGATATATTAAACATTGTGTCTTTGGGAGGCCAAAGCGGGCGGATCACGAGGTCAGGAGATCTAAACCATCCTGGCTAACATGGTGAAAACCTGTCTCTAATAAAAAATACAAAAAATTAGCCGGACATGGTGGCGGGTGCCTGTAGTCCCAGCTACTCGGGAGGCTGAGGCAGGAGAATGGCGCAAACCTGGGAAGAGGAGCTTTCAGTGAGCAGAGCTAGTGCTTGGGCGACAGAGCAAGACCCCTCCTCGAAAAGAAAAGAAAAAGAAATTGTGAACCACAGATTTAGAACTATTGGAGGAAAATAGCTTTATTTATTATAAATCTACTAGAGTTTTACCATTATGGAAATATTTGCTTGACATTAAATCCAATGAACACTTAATGGTTATTTTAAATGTTTTTGCCCACCTCTATGTTGTTCTCTTTGAGTAGAAAAGATGAGCAGTATCCTAACCTCATACTCACCATAAGAATCTTCAAAATTCATGTAGTTAAAAATGGATAACGAACATGCAAACTTGAGGCCTACTTTAAAAATCAAATGCAGAATCCAGAAAATCATTGAAAATTTGCTGAGACTCCTGGTAGGCAATCAATTTGGCATAACATGTCACTGGACGTTTATCAAGGTCTCCCCACATGAATCTCATTGGATTCCTTGGCTCGTTTGTCTTTCTAGGAGAGTTACTATAAATTTAGGCTAGAGACAGTGGCCATAAATATGAATAACCAGCTCAGATGTTTGCTGAGCTGTAATTGAGACATAAGTTCATGGAAGGGAAATGGTGGTTAATTGCATCCAATTAAGAAAAGGGGTATCTTACTGTTACAGACCACTTAAGTGATTCATATGAAAATTAAACATTTTCATTTGATGAATTCCCATCATCAAGAAATAATTTTTAGCTGGGTGCAGTGGCTCATGCCTGTATTCCCAGCACTTTGGGAGGCCAAGGAGGGTGAATAGCCTGAGTTTATGAGTTTGAGACCAGACTGACCAACATCCTGAAACCCAGTCTCTACAAAAAAAAAAAGAAATACAAAAATTACCCAGGCATGGTGGAAGTTGCCTGTAATTCCAGGTACTCAGGAGGCTGAGGCAGAAGAATCTCTTGAATCTGGGAAGCTGAGGTTGCAATCAGGCAAGATTTCCCTTGCACTCTAGCCTGGGTGACAAGAGGGAAACTTGATCTCAAAAAAGAAAAAATGTTTAACATGGTGAGGTATTATACATACTATATGCCCTATGAGCTATGTGTGTGTGTGTGTGGGGGGGCATATGTAATTGCATAGCGCATGTATATATAGGGGTATGTGTATGTGTATGTTTGTGTGTATAGCAAATATATATATATATATGTATATATATATATACACACCCCCCACACACACACACACTCTCTCTGCCGTCAAGTTGGCCCCAGTGTCTATTGTTTCCATGTAATTTAGCTCCTACTTATTAGCAAGAACATGCCATGTTTAGTTTTTCTGTTCTTGCATAAATTCCTTAGGATCGTGGCCTCCAGCTGCATCCATGTTATTGGAAAGGAGTATATTCTCTTATTTTTATGGCTGCATAGTATTCCACAGTGTATATGTACCACATTTCTTTACCCAGTCTGCCATTTATGAGAATCTATGTTGATTCCATGTGTTTGTTATTGTGTACGTATATATATATATATAAATATTTGAGCAATATACATATATATGTTGTGATTGTATATAGATATATGTATGAGTTACATATATATCATATAAAAATGTATGGGCTCACATACACATATCATACATATATGTTACACATATACATATGTGTATGAGCTCACAATATATCATACATATGTATCATGTACATATATACATGTGTACATATGTGTGTACATATATATGACATGTATGATATAGATGTAACTCATACATGTATCTATATACAACAGCAACATATATATATATAGCTTATACATACACGCACACAATAACACAGGCATGGAATCAACATAGATTCTCATAAATGGCAGACAGGATAAAAATGTAGCACATGTATATGTATACACATGTATACATATGTGTACATGTGTATGTATACATACAGATACATATGTGTACATATGCATGATATATATGTATCTCATAGGGCATATAATATTTTGTATATACACACGCATATATATGTACACACACACACACACACACACACTTCTGTTAGTGAGAATAGGAAGCTGTTTCAACATATCTCATGGCTCATGGGTTTAAGTTGAATAATAATGTACCTGCCAATATATCCATATATTCCAGGCTGAATGCAGTTTACAATATCTCTGTTTCCAAATGCAAGACTTGGAATGAGAGATTTTATTTGTGCCAGAGAATAATGATTTTCTAGGACTAAATACTGGTGACGGAATGAAAGTATATTAATTTTCAATTTTGAGACAACTTGATATAAAAGTTTTCACCAGAGGTTGAAACTCAAAGATCTCACATGTGAATTAATGGAGAAAAAGCATGGGAACACACTCAAAACTTATTGCACAGTCCACCATTTTCACACATATTTCTTATGTGATGTTCAGCTTGTTTCCTCTTTCCAACTTTTATTTTAGGTTCAGGGGTATATACGTGCAGGATTGCTATAGAGGTAAATTGCCTGTCACAGGGGTTTATTTCATTACCCAGGTAGCTGACCATAATACCAGATAGGTAGTTTTTTGGTACTCCTCCTCCTCCCTTCCTCCACCCTCAAGTAGGTCGCTGGTATCTATTGTTGTCATGCTTTTGACTACGTGTACCCATTGTTCACCTCCTACTTATAAGAATTACTTCTAAGTGAGTACATGCAGCATTTGCTTTTCTGTTCTTGTGTTAATTTGCTTAGGATAATGGCCTACAGATGCATCTATGTCGCAGCAGGACTTGATTTTTTTCTTTTTTATGGCTGCATGGTATTTCATGGTGTATATGTACCATGTTTTCTTTATCCATTCTACTGTTGGGCATCTAGGTTGAGTTCATGTCTTTGCTATTGTGAACAGTGCTTCAGTGAACATAATGCATACATGTGTCCTTGTGGTGGAATGATTTCTATTTCTTTCGGTGTGTACCCAGAAATGAGATTGCTGGGTCGACGGATAATTCTGTTTTAAGTTCTTTGTAAAATTGTCACACTGTTTTCCACAGGTACTGAATTAATTTACATACATTACATTAATATACATCCTGCAGTGTATACGTATTCCCTTTTCTCCACAACCTTGCTAGCATGTTATTTTTTTAGGAATAGCCATTCTTACTGGTGTGAGATGGTATCTGATTGTGGCTTTGATTTGCACTTCTCTAATGATTGGTGATGTTAATCTTTTTCATAGGCTTGTTGGCAGTGTGTATGTCTTCTTTTGAGAAGTGTCTGTTCATGCTCTTTGCCCATTATTTTAATAGATTTTTGTTTGTTTGTTTTCACATGTTAATTTCTTTTAGTTCCTTATAGATTCAGAATATTAGACATTTGTCAGGTGCATAATTAGCAAATATTTTCTACCATTCTGTGGGTTGTCTGTTTACTCTGTTGATAGTTTCTTCTGCTGTGCAAAAGTATCACTTGCTTTTTTCAAAAGAAGCTAGTATATTTGACATTATGACTTTCTCAAGTCAGTGGCTAAAGTAAAAACCAGCAGAAACAGCTGAAAATACTATTATGATTTTTCTATCTTGGAGAATCCTCCAGGAATCCCCATATTGAAGATATTGAAGATAGTATTGAAGATAAATATTCTGTATTCTCTTCAGTTCAATGGAAACAGATTTATCTTCCCATATTGTCAATTTGTATGAAAAATGTAAAACTTTAAATATTACAATCCCATTCCTGTGTGGTGAGATTGGCACCTTATGCAAAACATTCTAGAACTGAGATGAGTAGAGGTGACATCTGACAAATTTTTGCTGGGATGTCCTGTTGGAGTTCTGTTCAATTATTTATCTATATTGCTCCCTTGTTCGTTCTCTGTTGACAGGGAAGAATGGATGAATTAAATAAGTTAAGGGCCTATGTAATGCAGTGCTTATGTATTCCTATTTGTGGTTTATTCTTAATTACAATTGGATTGCTTCCAGACATGTGACCATCTTCAGTCTCACAACTTACGCCGTCTCTCTTGTAATGTGGCACCCACGTTCTCATTTATTTTTAATTTGTTTTATTTTATTTTATTATTATTACTGTTTAATAGACAGACTCTTGCTCTGTTGCCCAGCTGAAGTGCAGTGTCATGACCCGGGTCACAGGAGGCTCAAACTCCTTGGCTCAAACAATCCTCCTGTCTCAGCCTCCCAAATAGCTGGGACTATAGGCATGCACCATTACCAATTACCATTACAATTATATTGGTAATTCTTCTTTTCTTTTTGTAGAGTTGGGGGTCTTGTTTTATTGCTTAGTCTGGTCTTGAACTCCTCAAGTAATCCTCCTGTACTGACCTTCCAAAGTTGTGGAATTACAGACATAATTCACTTTTCCAGGCCTGAAACCACATTTTGTTTATGGCCTGTCAGACAAGTGAACTGAAGGTACCAGCTCCTGACAGAAAAACAATGTGTGATTTTTCAGGCCCTGCCAAAGACAATTAACAAAAGCTTTGCCTGGGCCAGGCACAGTGGCTCAAGTTCTTAATCCCAGCACTTTGGGAGGGTGCAGGCAGGCAGATTACCTGAGGTCAGGTTGTGGAAGCCAGCCTGGCTAACATCTCTACTATAAATATAATAAAAATTAGCTGGGTATTGTGGTGCATGCCTGTAATCCCAGCTACTTGGGAGGCTGAGGCTTGAGAATTGCTTGATTGCTTGAACCCAGGAGGCAGAAGTTGCAGTCAGCCAAGATGCCAAAATTTCTACGTGACAGAGTGAGACTCCATCTCAAAAGAAGAAAGAAAGAAAGAAAGAAGAAAGAGAGAAAGAAAGAAAGAAAGAAAGAAAGAAAGAAAGAAAGAAAGAAAGAAAGAAAGGAAAAGAAAGAAAGGAAAGAAAGAAAGGAAGAAAGAAAAAAGAGGGAGGGAGGGAAGGAGGAAGGAAGGAGAGAGAGAGGGAGAGCGAACGAAAGAAAGAAAAAAAGAAAGAAAGAAAGAAAGAAGGAAAGAAAAAAGAAAGAACGAAAGAAAGAAAGAAAGAAAGAAAGAAAGAAAGAAAGAAAGAAAGAAAGAAAGAAAGAAAGAAAGAAAGACAGAAAGAAAGGAAGAAAAGTTTTGCAGGACAAGCTGTCCTTCACACACCAGATGTGGTTCCAAGCCACTGCCGTCTCTTAAGTGTTGCAAGCAGGGACTCAGGACCCCGAATGGTCATGTTTTGATGTACGTCTGCATTACTGACCCAGGTGATTCCATGTGGAAGCCTCTTTACTAGAGACTTTTGGTGGAGGTCTTCCCTGGATGCCTCTGCAGAGACCTCTCTGATGAGACAGAGTGGTGATATAGTTTGGCTCTGTATCCTCACTCAAATCTAATCTTGATTTGTAATTCCCAGGTATTGAGAGAGGGACCTGGTGGGAGGTGATTGGATTATGGGGCCAGTTTCCCCCATGCTGTTCTTGTGATAGCGAGTGAGTGCTCATTAGATCTATGGTTTATAAGTGGCAGTTTCATCTGCACTCTTGCTCTCTCCTGACACTGTGGGAAGATACGCCTTCATTCCCCTTTGCCTTCCACCATGATGGTAAGTTTCCTGAGTCCTCCCCAGCCATGTGGAACTAGGAGTCAATTAAACCTCTTTTCTTTATAAATAACCCAGTCTCTGTCTCTATCTTCATAGCAATGAGAATGAACTAAAACCAGTGGGAACATTGAAGATATTTTCTACACTCTGAATCAGTCTACAGGACTTTTCCACTCTTGTCCACTACCCTACTGTCACCCTCTGCCCACCCCCAGGTCCATAGAACCACAGAAGCCCTTTGTTTATGGCTCACTTAGAAGTGAGACCAGTCCCTATAATACATGCATCTTTATTCATCAATTTGACCTTTGACTGGCACTATTTCATGAAAAAGAATGGAAAAAGAAATGGGGTCTCTTTATGTTGCCCAGGGTGGTCTCTAACTCCTGGCATCAAGTAAACCTTGGCTTTCAGCCTCCCAAATTGCTGAGATTATAGACAAGAGCCACTGTGCCTGGCTGACTTTCCTTTAGACTCATTGGAGTAATTGTCAACTCTTAATACCAACTCGTTAAAAACAAACAAACAATACAAAAAACACCCAGGCCATAGGAAACACAAGTGATCCTTCCTTCACTTGTAATCTTATCTCTGTCTTCCTTTTTGCCTTTTTGTAAACTACCACAAAATATTCTTTTCCCAATGAACAAAGATTAAAAAGAACAAAAAAGTGTATTCATATTCTAAAAATATAGTTTAAGCCTATTGTTTTAAAAAAATTCAGTTACTAATGGTCCCTTAAATTGGCAAGCATTGAAAATTGTAACTACATATGCAACTTGATTGATGGATTTTTTTTGAGAATTGGAAATAATACTTAACGCACTTTTTCTGCCCTTGATCTCCAAGTATCTACGATATCAGTGCCCAACAAAATTGAAAGCACATGGATTTCCATTTCATTTCCATCTCTAGTTTAGCCTTGTACTCTATTAGTTACTTATAGTGAACTGACAAACTTGCTGGTGCCTGATGACAGAGAAAAAGATATCTCCTAAAATATTTACCAATTTCTTCAGTATTTGTTCTCATCACCATTGTCATCCTTTCCAGACTTAACTTAGGAATGAATTCATAAACTCCCTAATCTGTAGTTTATCAGTAGTTGATCCCTAATCTGTAGGAAGAAAGGAAGGAAAGAGAGAGAGAGAGAGAGAGAATGGGAGAGAAACTCCCTAATCTGTAGTTGATCTTATTTTCCCCAGGGCCTAGTGACTGGGGTGAGTATCACTTTAGTTAGTATTTTGAATCACTCTGAAGTGACTTAAAATTCAAAGGTCTTGCATGCAGTGAAATGAAAACCAAGGGCCTTTGCAGCCTTTCAATTGTTCCTATGAATAAAATACTTTCTACATTTACAGAATAAATGACTTTAAAGTGTTATGTTATATTCAATGACATTTGATGGAAGAAAAAATAACCATTTCATTCATGATGAATGTCAAGTTTTGGAGTTGGGGAACTCAAATCAACTTTATCAACTAGGATTCAAATGGTGACATTTGTTTTATTCCATGGATGCTCTGAACTTAGTGGTAATAAAGAATCATGGAGAAAGTTGATAAACTGGGGTTGCTCTGGAAGTACCCTGTCCAGCCTAATTTATTGCCAAATGTGTAAAGAGAACAGGGACCTCTGCAGGATGTTTCTGTGATAAAGTCATCTTCTGCAGTCTGCCTGGACAGCACATGAAAAGCTATGACTCTTGCCTTCTAGCACTTAATACCTGATTAGCTCTTTCTAAACAATGCCACCTGCTCTTTCCTCTCTACTGAGCATGTGTTACTGCTGTGGGACAATCAGAGATGGGAGAGAAGGAAGAGTTCAGGAGAGTCCTTTATTATTAAGGTCATCACCAGCTCAGTCGGACTAGGGTCCGGAAAGTCTGAGCCCCGAACAAAGGAAACAGCAACCTTTTAAGCAGTTAATGGTGGGTGTTACATGATGCAGGAAGTGTACTTACAGAAGTGAGAACAAAGGCAGTTAATCGCTTTTTTTTGGTTTGTTTGTGTTTTTTTTTTTTCTTTCTTTTTTTGACAGTGTTTGTATAGCTTTTAATGTAGGAAATTACTATTTTACTCCAAGGTTTTTGTTTAGCTGTTATCAGAATGGAATGACAAAAAGTTGGGAGTGTAATAGTGATTCTGCATATTAATCACCTACATATACACTTTCAGTGAATAATAGGCAGTTTTTGTAATTTTTTTCTAATCCTATGTTACTTCTAAATTATGTTTATTGAAAAGTAATTTTTTTTATTATACTTTAAGTTTTAGGGTACATGTGCACATTGTGCAGGTTAGTTACATATGTATACATGTGCCATGCTGGTGCACTGCACCCACTAACTCGTCATCTAGCATTAGGTATATCTCTCAATGCTATCCCTCCCCCCTCCCCCCACCCCACCACAGTTCCCAGAGTGTGATATTCACCTTCCTGTGTCCATGTGATCTCATTGTTCAATTCCCACCTATGAGTGAGAATATGCGGTGTTTGGTTTTTTGTTCTTGCAATAGTTTACTGAGAATGATGATTTCCAATTTCATCCATGTCCCTACAAAGGACATGAACTCATCATTTTTTATGGCTGCATAGTATTCCATGGTGTATATGTGCCACATTTTCTTAATCCAGTCTATCATTGTTGGACATTCGGGTTGGTTCCAAGTCTTTGCTATTGTGAATAATGCTGCAATAAACATACGTGTGCATGTGTCTTTATAGTAGCATGATTTATAGTCATTTGGGTATATACCCAGTAATGGGATGGCTGGGTCAAATGGTATTTCTAGTTCTAGATCCCTGAAGAATCGCCACACTGACTTCCACAATGGTTGAACTACTTTACAGTCCCACCAACAGTGTAAAAGTGTTCCTATTTCTCCACATCCTCTCTAGCACCTGTTGTTTCCTGACTTTTTAATGATTGCCATTCTAACTGGTGTGAGATGATATCTCATAGTGGTTAATCGTTATTTTACATTTGCTGTACCGCATGTTCTACATCCTTGGGAAAAACATGTTTTTGTAACATATACTTATCAAATTTGTGACCTCACAGCTGTGCTAGGAAGGTAAGCAGGAACTCACTGAGCCTCAAGGAATGTGAAACTGTAGAACACAGATAAGGCTCATTAAGCACAAAAGAGAATTAGTCAGTTAATATTCTCTTCTAAATCAGGCTTACCAGAGGGCTATATTACACTTAGCTTTTTAAGGAAAAATAATAAATTTATTGGTTATTATTCTTATAAAATTTATTAATTCCCTCTTCATCCCCTCACCTTTGGTGCTTGCCATAAATGCAGATTAATAAAGAGCACCACAATTATTTATTTCTTCTGATATAGGCACACATTCTTCCTGAGGGACTGATTGGTATCTTTGCAGTGCCATCAGTTTGGTGGTAGTTGTTCGGTCTGCTATTGCTTCAATGGTGGACTGAAAGCTTCTGATTAGAAGAGGTAAAAGACAAGGTAGTATTAGACATCCTCCAATTATGACTATAAAACCAATTATCAAAGTTTTAAAGCCTCCAAACCATAAGAACCATCCTCCAAAGATTGTATTTTGGCTCCCTCAAAACAAGGTCTGCAGTGGGACATGGGCTAGCTTCTGCCTTCTAGCAGTAAGTTCCATAACAGCTCTTCCATTATCATCCATTTGTAAACAGCAGTTGGTGAAATTTATTTTGCCACAGACTCCTCCTTTGGAGACTAGGAGATAGTCTAATCCTAGGCTATTTTGGTATATGGCATCTCTCATTTGGGTAGCTTGTATAGCTAACAGATCCAAGTCTTGAGCTGTTTCATTGACTATAATTTCTAGTAATGCTCATAGTCTTATAATTTAGTTCAGCATGTAAGTAGGAGTATGGTAACCCCATCATCCATCTTGGGCCCACGTAATTGGCCCGTAATACCTTATAATTCTCTCAGGAGGCTATTCATTGTCTTTCCAATTACCTATTTCAATATATTTTCTTATGTTTGTGTTTATCTTCTCAGTGGCATTTATTTGGGTGAAGACATTCTTTCTGGTCCTCTTTATTTCCTTGTTATAGACTAGGCGACTTAAATCCTCCCCTGGCTTAAATGGGAGCAAGAAGAAGGATGGTCCTATTGTCCCTAACATACAGGCTGTAGTCCATTTTTCAAGCAAAAGTTGGTAGGCCTTCATCCCACAGACCAAGTATAGTCATGCTGTTGCTCTCCAAATATTTGGGGCATCTAGTTAATACCATAACTGATTTAATGTTGGAAATTGGGAGACAGGGTTCAAGTCTGGCACAAAGGAATTCTCTATATAGCTTCTCCACTGAGTCTTATTTTCTGATTCCTCAAAATATAGTTGACCTAAACAAGTTATATCTCCTACTTGAGTTTGAAAGTCTTTCCCCATCATGCTATGCAGTATCTTCCAATGATATTGTCAGTAGCCAAACACTTGGGTTGGCATTACATTTTTTTTTTTTTTTCTTTTTCTTGAGGCAGTCTCACTCTGTCACCCAGGCTGGAGTGCAGTGGCGCCATCTCGGCTTACTGCAAGCTCCGCCTCCCAGGTTCACACCATTCTCCTGCCTCAGCGTCACGAGTAGCTGGGACTACAGGCGCCCGCCACCACACCAGGCTAATTTTTTGTATTTTTAGTAGAGACGGGTTTTCACTGTGTTAGCCAGGATGGTCTCAATCTGCTGACCTCGTGATCCGCCCGCCTCAGCCTCTCAATGTGCTGGGATTACAGGCGAAAGCCACTGCACCCGGCCGGCATTAAATTTTGTAGTGAATTCTCGTATAGTAAAGTTATCTTATGGCATTAGTTCTCTGGCTTCCCAAGGCTATTGTTCACCTATGCTAGTACCTCCACATACATAACATGAGCTGACTCCAAGATTTGTAACTATACTTTTAGCTAGCTGATCAAATAGATTCTCAGCTGACAGCAGACGAAGCTGGATTTTTGGTTCCTTGTTGTCAAAATGCTTATTAAAAGACTTGAAAAACCTGAAATGTGGCATTGTATTGACTTTAACCTTAGCTCGTTTGGGTCTTCTTAATAATGACCAATGGAATGCCACAATTTGCTCCTTCCCAATTAAAGCTTAGTGTACCTTGGTGTCCTTTAGTCCAAAAGGGCATGATTCACTTCAGTATGGTCAGATTAAGGGGGTCACATGTTCTAGTTGCACAACCAACCTTCGCTTCTTGGCTGGCAAGCAAGGCTACTCTTCCTGTGTAAGGGTGTTCACTGAACTCATGGGTAGTCCACTGATTGTTACAATCAGGGCATCCCTCTTCCATTTCTCCTGTTATGGCCTTGGTGGCCTTAATATTGACCCTTTCTTGCTCTAAGTTTTTGCAGACCACTCCTAAATTGTATAGGTTGCTGAGATATGTAGCCTGACAAGCATCAAAAGATATAGAAACTGATCCTGTATGTGACTAAAGCTTTAGCCATGTGTGGACTCACTACCGTCCAGTGTGATTGGAGCAGGACGGTCATCCTTTTCTGATGTGCCTTGATCTTTCTGGAGGATCAGTCAAGTTGGATTATCTGGATCTTGCTGACTCCTCCACCAGTCTGGGACTGGGGCTGCAGGTTTCAGTCAGCTATGATGGATCCAGGACATGATACCTGCAATTTTACAGAAGAAGGGATAGATATGATCACAACAAGGGGCCATCCCACAAGGGCCTGAGGGTGGTAGGGTTCCGATGTTTAACCCATACAGAGTCCCAAGGTTGAAAGAGGTGTACTGCCTCTGTGAGGCTAATAGGTATTCTCTCTCTTACTCACCCTTGTATTTCTTGTATTACTTCACCTAATGCCTGCATTTGTCTCCTTAGGGTTAGCTCTTCTATTTATTTTAAATCTCCTTTTATCTGACCTATGAGGGGGGGGTGGTCATCCATATACTATCTCATAGGGTGAATGCCCAGTCAATTTAGTAGGGGTACACCTGACTCAGAGAAGGACAATGGGCAATACCTGATCCCACCTTAAATGAGTTTCTTGGCAAACCTTCTTCAACAGTTGTTTTAGTGTTTGGTTCATCCTTTCAACTTTTCCAGAACTCTGTGGATGGTAGGCTGTATGTAGCTTCCATTTAATTTTAAATATTTGGGGTAGTCGCTGCACTACTTCTGCCACAAAAAAAAAAGCTGGTCTGTTGTCCGATCTAAAGTTAGTGGTAGTCCAAATATAGGAATAATGTCCTTTATTAGTATTCTGGTTACTTCTTGACTATTCTTGTGAATAGTTTCTCATTATCATGACTTACAGTGATTTAATTATCAGTCTGATACCTTTTCTGTTGAAGTTGCCTTTTTGAAGCAAGAATTATTTTGAAGAGGTGGGTGGGGCAAAAGAGAGGTATTGATAACTCTTTAGAGGATGTTTATATGTTAAGTTTCTTGATTGTGATGATGGTTTCCTGGTTGTATATACTTATCAAAATTTATCAAATTATATGCTTTAAATGTGTGCAGTTTTTGTATGTCAATTATACTTCAATAAATCTGTTTTAACAATGGAGCTTTGTTGGGCCATGTGTGGTGACTCACACCTGTAATCCCAGCACTTTGGGAGGCTGAGGTGGGGCCATCATGAGATTAGAAGATAGAGACCATCCTGGCCAACATGGTGAAACCCTGTCTCTACTGAAAATACAAAACTTAGCTGGACATAGTGGCACATGCCTGTAATCCCAGCTACTCAGGAGGCTGAGGCAGGATAATCACTTAAACTGGGGAGTCAAAGGTTGCAGTAAGCTGAGATCATGCCACTGCACCCTGGCAACAGAATGAGAATCTATCTCAAAAAAAATGGGGCTTTGTCATAACAGCAAACTAAAAATATGTGACAGTGGCATGTATAGCTATGTAACAAACCTGCACATTCTGCACATGTATCCCTGAACTTAAATAAAACAAAACAAATCTAAAAATGAGTTGGCTATAAGGCAAAAATATGAGTCCAGAGGTGCAAAGTCTTCATTCATCTTCTTAAACAGTGATATGGAGAAATAGAAATGTCAGGCTACAAATTCAATCACTGGTTATGGGTGTGAAAGAAAGAAGAGACATAGGAGGGACATAAATTATTAGAACCCAGGAATAATATACATGAAAAATTAAGTATTTGGATTTAGCCACAGCTGTACTTGACCAAGATAATCTGTAGTAGAAATTTCCCAAGCATAAAAAATTATTTATATTACCAGCACAAAGAATGAATAATTCCTCATGTTAATAAGTTCCCAAGCTTCAATATCTAATGTCTCTGTCTCTGCAGCAGAATCAGTTCTCTCAATGACCAAACATTTCCTCTCAATAGAAAGTTGCAATGATCAGTCTTATTACACAGCAAACAAAGACGTTGAAACTAACTCACAAAACATCTTGAGGCATTGATGGAAGAGTTGATCTACTGCAAAACCAAGTTGCCAACAATCACAGAGGAGAAGATACCGGCTCAGATCTGCACAGCCTAGCTTAACTCACTCTCTCGCCCCTGAGCTCCTATGCTGTCCATCTTTGCTTGCCTCATGATACTAATATTTTCAGTGATTTGCATACTCTGAAAATTAAAAGATCATTCATACATCTGCCACCGTCATAGGTTCTTTGCCTCAGGTGTATGGCAAGTGAATATGCAGAGACACTGGGGTACAGTAGAGAAAGAGGTTTAATCAGAGAACCCCCCAAAACAAGAAGATGGGAGGACACCTCAAATCCATCTCCAGAGGAGTCTGGAGCTACAGTTTTCAAGGATTTCAAAGTGGGCCCAAGTGTAGACATCACTGATTGGTGGGAGAACGCAGGATGAATCCCAAGACAGGAAGATGAAGAAGCTTTGTTCTCATGCCAATTGGATTCCTTTGTGGGGATCTTCAAACTGGTTGGCATCAGTTGTTTCACTGGAACTCTTTAGAATTATGCTGGATCTGTGGAAGCAATTTTTAACAAAACTCTTATGATTCTATCTATAGGATATATGATTCTATCCATTGGATTACTATAGATAGATAATGGTATCTACAGGAAAATGTGGATGCAAATTATCAGAATCTAGTTCTATGTGATTTCCATTTACAAAGAAGTGTGTAAAAAGCAGCCTGACTCATGCTTAACTATAAATGTATTTCTGTCAAGAATTCTTGTGTACCTTGTGAGGACGGTTTCAGATGTACAGCTTTGCATTGTAGCAAATCCCATTTATCTGCCAATAATATGAAGCAGACCAACCTATTATCCCACCCACTATCTCAACAGGCAAAAAGAATTGCCTTGTCATAGGAGACTTCTGCCAAAGAAATCACATATATATGCATATATGTAAATGCTTAGGTATATGTATACATAAAATGTAAAATAAAAACCATATCAGGGTTTGCCTTATGGAGTAATAGTCTATTTTCCCTACTTTCTGAATGTGAGGAAGGATCACACCTTGTTATCATCCATATGTGTAGGACCTCACCTGCTTCCTACTCCATAATGGGAACTTTGCAAGGTCTCTTACATGCATCTTGTAGTTTAGATATTGAAGGAACTTGGAAAGAAAGGCATTTTCTCCAGGCTACAGAGAAGGACCCTGAGACAGAGCTTCCATCCCAAGTGACAAACTTATTTCGTATTTTGCTTTAAGTTATCCTCCATCACAATTTCATTTTTTTCTCATCACCCCCCTAAGGAGATTTTTAATTCTTATGTATTTGTTTATTTTAGTTTTTGAAAGAGACTCACTCTGTTCGCCAGGCTGGAGTGCATTGATGCAATCTTGGCTCACTATAACATCCACCTCCTAGGTTGAGGCAATTCTCCTGCTTCAGCCTCCCAAGTAGCTGGACTTACAGGTGCCTGTCACCATAACTGGCTATTTTTTGAATTTTTAGAAGAGACAGGGTTTCACCATGTTGGCCAGGCTGGTCTTGGACTCTTGGCCTCAAGTGATTTGCCTGCCTCAATATCCCAAAGTGTTGGGATTATAGGTATTTATTTGTAAGACAATATCTGGCTCTGTCATCCATGCTGGAGTTCAGTGGTACAACCTCAACTCACTTCAACCTTTACTTCCCAGGCTCAGGTGATCCTCCCACTTCAACTTCCCCAGTAGCTGGGATAAAAGATTGCCATGATTGGATATTTTCTGTATTTTTTTTGTAGAGATGGGGTCTCACTATGTTGCCCAGCATTGCCTCAAACACCTGGCCTCAAGTGGTCTGCCCACCTTGCCTACCAAAATGCTGGGATTCCAGACATAAGCCCCCATGCCCAGCCAAAAGCTCAACATTCTTTTTCTAATTGTCTATGCTCCAGTAAAATGTTAATACCATGAACATGCTGCAGGTCAATTTATGTACTGTATGTATGTCTGTGCTGTATATGTCAACAAATAAGATGTTTCTTTCACCCCTCAACATTTCCACTATTACCTCTACTTGACACCCTTTGACAGTTGAAAATTCGTGATAAACTAGAGTGCACAGGGATCCAATCATACAATTCTGTTTAAATGGCAATGTTTTCCCTCTGGTAGATTTAAACTTTCCCAGTACAATCAAGGAGTAGAAGGAGTAATATTTGAGTAGGTAAAATATTTTTTCAGTCTTTTCAGGTGCACTGGCTCATGCCTATACTCCTAGCACTTTGGGAGGCTAAGGTGGGAGGATCACTTGAGCCCAGAATTTGAGACCAGCATGAGAAACATAGTGAGACTGTATCTCCACAAAAATTTTAAAAATTAGCTGCATGTGGTGGTGCACACCTGTAGTCCCAGCTACTTGGAAGATGAGGTGGGAGTATCACTTGAGCCCAGGAATTTGAGACTGTGGTAGGTCGGCAGTGATCATACCTCTGCACTCCATCCTTGGCAACAGAGCAAGACCTGTCTCTAAAAAAGTAATAATAGTAATAATTCTCCAATATTATGCCTAGCCTTATTATATCACAATAAAAATACTGCACAAAATGCAGAGTGAATATCTCTGATGAGGGATTAATTTTATTGCAGAATTGATCCTGAAACCTAACATTAGTATAGTCAAGCCAACCCTGAAGATAACAGAAAGACAAAAGCAGGAAAAAAAAAGTTGTTGAAAAGTAAACGTAGAACTACAAAATCTCAAACCTAATTCTTGCAGCAAGCAATATATGACATTCTAAACTATATACACACACATAAAGAAGAAAAAGCCACAAGTAAATATTAAGAAATGGTAAGAAGAGAAATAGTAAAAAATGTGATATATGCAGTGACATGCTTGTGAGTTAAATGAATTTAAAAATTAAAAAATAGATATTCAGGATTATATAGTTAGTTAAAATTGATCCAAAATGGTGTACAATCTGTAACCCTTTTTCTTGAAATAACATACAAAATGCTAGAGAAATAAAAACAAGCAAAAATTACAAACTTCACCAACTCAGGAAGCAGCTGGCTCAGATGATTCTGCAAGGAAAATCTACTAACTCTTTAAATAAAAGTTTATTCCAGTGCTTTTTTAAAGGTAGCAGAACCCTTAAAATGGCATATGGGAATTTTGTGAAGTAGAAATGGAATAAACATCTGACCAGGTCACATACATACAAGCATTTCACACACTCTCACCTGGAAAAGTAGACTTGCTTCATCAGTTTTTTAGAGTGTGGTCTTAAAACCCCCAACAAGGATGTAAAAGGTTTAAATTCCTCTCTCCTTGCCTGCCTTCCCCCAACCCCTGGTTCCATGCTTCTTCCTCTGTACCTCCTTCTCTTTCCCTCCCTCCCTCTCTCCCTTTGTTTCTCCCCCTTTGTTTCTCTCCCTCCCTCTCTCTGGACTCCCTTCTTCTCCCTCCCTCTCCATGTGTCTCCATCTCTCCCTCTCTTCTTTTCTCTCCCTCTTCCTTTCTTTCTCTCTCTCTCCCTATCTCTCTGTCTCTCTTTCCCTCTTTTTCTTCTTCCTTCACCTCTGTCTCTCCCTCTCTCTCCTTTTGTTTCTTTCTCCCCCCTCACTCTCTCTTTTTTCTCCCTTTCTCTTCCTCCCTCTCTCCCCCTTTCCATCTTTCTTTCTTACTCTATTTGTACCCTTCTTCCTCTTCTCTCTCACCCCTGTATCCGTTTTCCTTCCTTCCTTCTGGTCCTTCTCTCTCTCTCTGTCTCATTTTCTCTCTCTCTGTCTCTCTCCTTCTCTCCTTGCTTCCCTCTCTGTCTCTCCAACTCTCTCCCTCTGTTTTTCCCTCTCCCTCTGCCTTCCTCCCTGTCTCTCCCCCTCTTCCTTCCTCTCCCTTCTTCTGTCTCTCTCACTCTCTCTCTCCCTCTGTGTCACTCTTTCTCTTTAATTTCTCTCTCTTCCTCTCCTCACCTTCTATCAGTTTTGCTTCTTATGCTTAATATATTTTTGGAGCTCAGTTATTAACTCCATATACATACAAACCCATATCCCTTCCTACCTATACATCTCACTAATTTTTTTTCCAGTAAGAAATGGACTTTATCTTTATTAACAGTCATCCTCTTCATATCTACTCCAATGAGAGTAGCAGAACCACTCTGGCTTTCTTCTCTTCAGTGTCAGCATGGGAGAATTCTTCTACTTTAAGAAACTTCAGCTCGTATCTGTATAGTAAATACATCTTTAAAAGAAACAACATAAGGTGGGGCCATTCTTTTTAAAACCAACCTAGCAATCAGTCCTTTAATTTGAGCATTGATTCTGTCTTTGTGCAGTGTAATGTCTGCTATGATTGCCCTTAAATATTCCATCATTAATTTATTTTCAATTTGTCCCACTTGTTTCTTTATTCTCTTTTTCTCTCATATTCTTTGTTGAGTAGACTTTACTATTTTATTTTAATTGTTTTAAAATATGTTTAGCTTTTTAAATTTTTTTCAGCAATAAATTCAGCAGTTATAATACCTATATTAGATTGTGAGTTAAGCTTCAATGCATTATGCAATTATATTGCATAAAGAAAACCATCTCATACATTAAATTGCTCTGGGTGAGTGGTTCTGTGTGAGTCAGTGGCTGAGCGGTTAGTGAATGTGAAGGTCTAGGATGTTACTGCAGAGGACTGTAGACTGAAAACACTGTGAACATAGGCCACACTAAGTTTATTAAAAATACATTTCTTCTTTCAATAATAAATGAAACACCTAACTGTAACCATTTTACTTTATACAGTTTTTTATTTTTTTAACTTTTTGACCCCTTTACATAACATGTCTTAAAATGAAAACGCCAAGAATATTTTTGTTTTTATATTTTTATTCTACAAGCTTCTCTCTCTTTTTTTTTTTTCTTGGTTTGTTTTAGAGACTGGATCTCCCTATATTGCCTACACTCTAGTACAGTGGTGCAATCATGGCTTATTGCCGCCTTGAACTCCTGGGCACAAGCAATCCTCTACCATCAGCCTCCTGAGTAGCTGGGACTATAGGCACATACCACCATGCCTATGGTGTCTGCCCGCCTAATTTTTAAATTTTATTTTACAGACAGGGTCTCATTCCATTGCCAAGGATGGTCTTGAACTCCTGGCTTCAAGTGATCCTCCCACCTCAGTCTCTCAGAGTGCTAAGATTATAGACATAAGCCACAGTGCCTGACCTACAAGCTTTTTTCTGTTTTTAAATAATTTTTTTCCTTTAGTTACTCTGTAACCTTTTTTTAAAAAACTAAGACACCAACACACATTAGCTTAGGCCCGCACAGGTCAGTATCATCAAGTCTTCAATAGAAAATAGGGATTTTTCAGCTACACAAAAGAGACTGTGTTTATTTCTGTGGACCTATGGGACAATGGTTGTTTATGTGGTTGGTCATTAGCTTAAATGTTATATGTGGTGCATAATTGTATTTATAATATTTATTTTCAATAATTTATAATACTTATATGACTTTTTGTCCTGGAAGTCCAAAATGTAGGTCATCTCTAGATCTGTTGTTCTTTCAGGATAGTTAAGGTGTTTGATTATTACATGATTTCTTCATCTCTTTTTCGAACTGGCTTCATCATTTTACATTCCCATTGGCAATATGTGAGTAATTCAGTTTCTTCACATGCCTGCTAACATTTGGTGTTGTCACTTTCTTTTATTTTAGTCATTCTGAATAGGTGTGTGTATGTCATTCACATCTGTGTGAAGCGAGTCCACCAACAGGCTTTGCGTGAGCAACAAGGTTGTTTATTTCACTTGGGAGCATGTGGACTGAGTTAGAGAAAGGAGTCAGCAAAGGAGGATGGGGTGGGCAGTTTCATAGGGTTTAGGTAGGTAGTGGAAAATTACAGTCAAAGGGGGGTTGCTTTTTTGAAGGCAGGGGCAGGGGGTCACAAGGTGCTCTGCAGGGAGCATCTGAGACCCATTGTCCAGGAGAAGGAATTTCATAAGGTAATGCCATCAGTTAAGGCAGGAACTGACCATTTTCTCTTCTTTTGTGGTTCTTCAGTTGCCCTCAGGCCATCTGGATGTATACATGCAGGCTTGGGCTCAGAGGCCTGACATTCCTGTCTTCTTATATTAATAAGAAAAATAAAACGAAATGATGGTGAAGTATTGGGGTAATGAAAATTTTTGGGGGTGGTACAGAGAGATAATGGGTGATGTTTCTCAGGGCTATTTCAAGCGGGATTAGGGGCAGAGTGGGAAATTAGAGTGGGAGAGATTAAACTGAAGAAAGATTTTGGGGTAAGGGGTGATATTATGGAGTTGTTAGAAGGAGCATTTGTCATATAGAATGATTGATGATGGCCTGGATGCAGTTTTGTATGAATAGAGAAACTAAACGGAAGACACAAGGTCTGAAAAAGAGAAGGAGAAAAACAGGTATTAAAGGACTACGAATTGGGGGGACCCAGGACATCCAATTAGAGAGTGCCCAAGGGGGTTCAGCATAATTATTTGCTTGGTGTTTGGAGTAAGGAAAACTAGTGTGCACGTATCTGTCCAATTAGCAGGTAGACACATGTAGATAGAGGATTCACAGAAGAAGAAGAGAACTTGTGCAAGGAAAAACTGGAAATGCAAAGTGAAAAGATGAGAAGGAGTACTAAAAGAGGTGTCTTGCACCCAGACTCTTTAGGGATCTAGTGAGGGCAGAATCCATTAGAGGTTGTAATGGGGATTGATGGGGCAACTGCATACAGGAAGAGGTGTGATTTTTATGGTGTATGAGAAAGCTTCGAGTGTCTATGAGCAACCTTTCACTGTTATTTACAGAGCTGGATATAAGCAAAGAAGAAGAGGGCCTGGGAGAAGAATGAAAAGCAAGGAGAAGGTAGCGAACGATGGTGTTAAATACAGGGTAAATGTCTTTTTAAGCAATAATAACTGCTAGTGCTTTTAAGTTTGTCTGTATTGATAGAGGGCTTATTTGTAATATGGAGCTGGAAAGTCCTATTTTTTTCAGGAATGGGTGTAGTTAGGCTTTACATATGAAGAGTGAAGGAGCATAGAGAAGGTGCTACCCAGGGGAATTCCAGTGGGTCTTTGCCAAGAGATGAATAAGGGAACAGCCACAGGAATAGTAGTGTGTGTTGTGAGCGGTCCAATTATAGGGGAAGTAGAGTTAATATAAGGAGAAAGGTTTTTTAAGTAAGTGTGGAGAAGGGTGTCAGCTTGCTGATGTGAAATGTCTGGGGAGGTCTTGCTGGATCTGTCTAGAAAGTAAAGAAGTTCTTCTGTAGGGTAAATGTGAAAGCTGTTAAAAAAAAAAGTTCAGAGATATAGGGAGAAAGGAGATGTTGCCCAGTCTGTGTGTAAGGCAGGGACAGCTGTGTAAGTGCAGGAAGAAAGGGAAATGCAAAGCCAGCAATTGTTTGCTAAGGAGGGATTAGAAACAGCTAAGTGAATGAGATTGATAGTGTAGTGGAGATAGCTGTGTCGAGAGGTAGAGGGTGGCATAAGAATTGCAATGAGAATAAGAGTGAGTATAAAAGTAAAGAATAGGACTTCATCAGGGTGATTCATTGTCCAAGTGAAAGTGAAGAGAGCCTTGGATGAAGGGTGCAAAGTAATAGTAAAGGAAGTATGTTTGAGATGAAGAGGAGAATAATGGCTTTTGGAGGGAAGTATTGAAGATAGAAGAATGCATAAGTTTGGTACCACGAGGTAGATAGGCAAGACAATTTAGTGGATAAGGCAAAGATCCTTGACCAGACTGTAAGACTTGCTGGTTTTTGGACGGGTAGGATAGGAGAGTTTTAAGGAAAGTTTGTAGGCTTTAAAAGGCCATGTTGTAACAGGTGGATGATAACAGGCTTTAACCCTTTAAAGCCTGATGTGGACTGGGATATTTGCATTTAGTGGGGTAAGGGCAATTAGTTTTTAATGGATGATAAAAAGTACATGATCAGTTACTAAGGAGGGAGTAGAGGTGTCCCATACTTATGGATTAAGGTAGGGAGACACAAGGGGAGGATGTAAAGAGGCTTTGAACTAGGGAAAAGGGTGGCAATGAAGTGTGGCTGTAGCCCAGGAATAGTCAGGGAAGCAGATAATTTAGTTTAAATGTCTCTACTTAATAAGGGAGCTGGGAAGGTGGGGATAACTAAAAATGAGTGCATAAAAGAATGTTGTCCATGTTGGCACCAGAGTTGAAGTTTTAAGAGGCTTAGAAGCCTGACCATCAATAACCAAAACAGTTATGGAGGCAAGGGAAACAGGCCATTGAAAAGAAGGTAATGTGGAGTGGGTAGCCTCCATATTGATGAAGAAGGGGATGGACTTACCTTCCACTGTAAGAGTTACCTAAAGTGTCTGTAATTGTCCAGGCTTCCGAGGTGATTGGGCAGTGTCAGTTTTCAACCGCAAAGCTGAGAAGATCTGGGAAGGAGTTAGTCAGAGATCCTGAGGCCAGAGTTCCAAGGGCTCTGGGAGTGGTTGCTGGGTGATTCAGACAGTTCAATTTCCAGTGGGGTCCCACACAGATGGGACACAGGTTAGGAGGAATACCAAGCTTCAGGCATATCTTGGTGCAGTGGCCAGATTTTCAGCACTTGAAGCAAGATCCTGGGGGAGGAGACCCTGGAGGAATGCCTGACTGCTGCAGTTTAGGCATTGTGAAGTTCTTTTGTGCCGGGGATTTGGATGGGGTTTCTCCCAAAGCAGAGGCAAGTAATTGCAACAAAGAAATATGTTGCCACTTGGCTGCCTCTTCTTTATTATTGTACACTTTTTGAAAGCAAGGTTAATTAATTCTTGTTGTGGGGTTTGAGGGCCAGCTTCCAATTTTTGAAGGTTTTAGCTGATTGAGTAATAAAACGCTTATTGAGAGTAAGATGGCCTTCTGGCCCTTCTGGGTCCAAGGCTGTAAAGCTTCTCAGGGTTGCTGCCAAATGAGCCATGGGCTGGGCTGTGTTTTAATTTTTTCCTTGAGTAGTTTCTTTAAGTTTGTCATAATTAACAGGTTTGTATGCTGCCTTTTTAAGCCCTTCAACTAGGCAGGAAATCATGTGATCTCACCTAGCTATACCTGAGGAATCTGCCTGATAGTTCCATTGGGGATCCTCTCGGGGAACTACTCTAATGCCTTCCTGGAGGTCTGGCTTATGAAGCCGGTGGTTGTCAGCATGAGATTGGGCTAGAGAAAAAATAATCTTTCCCATTCATCTGTGGAGAGGGTTTAAGTTAGGATGACATTTAAGTCACTCAATGTTAAATTGTAGGACATAGTTAGATATTGGAATTCCTGTATATATTTAGGGGGGTCTGATGAGAAAGAGCCTAAATGCTGACTTATTTGGGAGAGGTCAGCTAAAGAAAAAGGAGCATTAACCTTGACTATGCCTTCAGCTCCAGCCACCTCTGTAAGAGGAAATTTTTGAGCAGGTGGGCAAGAGCTAGTTGCAGAACAAAACTGTAAGCCAGACCAGGTGTGGGGAAGGGAGGTGACAGAAGTGTTGTAGGGTGGGGGAGCAGAGACTGAAGAAGAGTTGGAGCCTGATTCAGCCTGACAGGGAGTGACCTGAGGAGAAGCAGTCTGGGGAGGAGGAGAGAGGTCAGATGGGTCTGTGAAAAAGGAAGATTCAAAAGACTCAGTGACACTTGGGTTTGGGACTGAAGGGACAGGCAGGTTGGAAAGAAGGAGGATTTGGGAAGAGTCACATTGGGAACAGACACTAGGGTGGGAACAAAGTGTGAAAAATGTCTGGATGTCAGGCACCTCAGGTCATTTGCCCATTTTTTGACAAAAATTATCTAGGTCTTGTAGGATGGAGAAATCAAAAGTGCCATTTTCTGGCTATTTGGAACCATTGTTGATTTTGTTTTGGGGGCCAGCAATATTGCACAAGAAAAGAAGGCATTTATGTTTCAGGTCAGGTGTGAGTTAAAGAGGTTTTAAGTTCTTGAGAACACAGGCTAAGGGAGAAGAAGGGGAAATGGAGGGTGGAAGTTTGCCTATAGTGAAGGAGGCAAACCCAGAGAAAAGAGAGGGTGGAGAAACAGAGGTGGGGGAGGTGGTACTTGCCATCCAGGGGAGATGGTGCTTGCCACCCAGGGGAGGTGGTAATTGCCACCAAGTTGAAATATCAAGGCAAGCATTCCCATGTTGATCAGACACCTCTGAAATGTGGGTGAAGGGTCAGGCAGGTGTCCCCACAATGATTTAGACACCAAGGGAAGACTATCTTCCTGAGTCCATGATCAGCACTGGAGTTTTGAGTTCACAGGTAAAACATGTCTCCTTTGTCTCTACTAGAGAGGAAAAATAACCAGAATTGGAAGGACAGGGAGATTGATGGGTATCAATGGAGGCTGAAGGAGAGTGAAAAGACTGCTTACCTGATTTGAAGTTAGTGAGATGTTCCTTGGGCTGGTTGGTCTGAGGACCCGAGGTCATAGGTGGATCTCCTCATGGAGTGAGGGAGAGGACAGGAGACCGGTCTCCTAAATGAGTCCCTTGTCCCAGGTCTTCAGCACCAAATGTCACACGCATCCATGTGAAGTGAGTCCATTAACAGGCTTTATGTGAGCAACAAGGCTGCTTATTTCACTTGGGTGCAAGTGGACTGAGTCTGAGAAAGGCGTCAGCAAAGGCAAATAGGGGTGGGGCAGCTTTATGAGATTTAGGTAGGTAGTGGAAAATTACAGTCAAAAGGAATGGTTCTTTTGTGAGTAGGGGTGGGATCACAAGGTCCTTAGCAGGGAGCTTCCGAGACTCATTGTCCAGGAGAAGGAATTTCACAAGGCAATGACAGGAGTTAAGGCAGAAACTGGCCATTTTCACTTCTTTTGTGGTTCTTCAGTTGCCTCAGGCCATCTGGATGTACACGTGCAGGCTTAGGCTCTGATGCCTGACAGTATAAGTATTGGATTATGGGGTTCTTTCTTTTCTTTTTCTTTTCTTTTCTTTTCTTTCTTTTTTTTTGGGGCGGGGGGGGATAGGTTCTAGTTGTGTTGCCCTGTCTGGAGTGCAGTAGCTTGATCACGGCTTACTGAAGTCTCCACCTTCCATCAAGTGGTAGTTGTGCCAGTTGTGTGCTACAATGCCTGGCTATTTTTTTCTTTTTACTATTTTATAAAGATGAGGTCTTGCTATGTTTCCCAGGCTGGTCTCAAACACCTGGCCTCAAGCAATCCTACCTAAGCCTCCCAAAGTGCTTGGATTATAAGCATGAACAACCATGCCTGGCAGGCAGTGTTTCTAAATATTTTCCTAATGTTAAAAGTTATTGAGCACCTTTTCACATACTTATTTGCCATTTGTATATTCTCTTCAGTGAAATATCCTTTTATCTCATTTACCAGTTTTCTGAATGGATTTAGAGTGTGTTTCTTTACTGCTAAGTTTGGAGTATTCTTTTTTCTTAATTACCAGTTGGTTTTCATACATGTCTGCCAATCTATAATTGGCCTTTTCATCTTGTGAATAAGGGTGTTTGTAGACCAAATGTTTTTAACTTTGACTAAGTGAAATTCACCAAATTTTTTTTCTTTTATTTGTCATGCTTCCTGTGTCATCTCTAAGAACTCCTTGCCTGAGCTTAGGCACAGTAAAAGTTCTCTTCTTGCTGTTGTAATTTTTGCTAAAGGTTTTTACAGTTTTATGCTTTATACTTAAGTCCATGATCCTATTAGATTGTATTTTTAATGCTAATAGATTCAGAGGCTACATGGGGACAATTGTTATAGGGATATATTGTATACTGGTAGAATTTGTGCTTCTGGTGTATTTATCAGCCAAACAGTGAACATTGTTCTGAGTATGTCATTTTTCATCTGTCAATCTTTTCCCTCACCTTCTTCTGGAATCCCTAGTGTCTATTAATTTTTTACCTTTATGCTCATGTGTACCTATGGTCTAGCTCCATTTGCAACTGAGAATATGATTTTCTCATTCTGAATTATTTTACTTAAAATAATGGCCTCCCATTCCACCCATGTTACTATTAATACAAAAACATAATTTCATGGCTACATGGCATTCTATATATATAATATATATGTCATATATTATAAAATATTGTCTTCATTGAATCATTCATTGATGGACACTTAAGTTGATTCCGTGACATTGCTATTAATAATAGTGCTGTTATAAACATACAAATGCAAGTGTCTTTTTGATGTAACCATTTATTTTCCTTTGAGTAGATTGTCAGTAGTGGGATTGCTGTGTCAAATACTGGTTATACTTAGTCCCTTGTAAAACCTCTCTATTGATTTCCATAGAGGTTATACTAATTTACATTCACACCAGCTGTCTATCTTCTTCTTTTTCTTCTTCCTCTTCTTCTTCTTCCTCTTCTTCTTCTTCCTCTTCTTCTTCTTCTCCTCCCTCCTCTTCTTTCTTCTTCTTTTCCTTCTTCTTCTGTTGTATTTTTTTTGACTGAGTTTCACTCTTGTCACCCAGGAGTGCATTGGAGGGCAATGACATGATCTCAGCTCACAGCAACCTCCACCACCCAGGCTCAGGTGATTCTCCTGCCTCAGCCTCCCTGGTAGTTGAGAATATAGGCACACATCACCCTGCCCAGCTAATTTTTGTCTCTTTAGTACAAATGAGGTTTCACCATTTTAGCCAGGCTGGTCTTGAACTCCTGACCTCAGGTGATCTGCCTGCCTCGGCCTCCCAAGGTGTTAAGATTACAGATGTGAACCACTGCACCAAGCCGGTGTTCTTTTTTTCATCACACCGTTGCCATATGTTAATTTTTCAAATAAATTGTGGGTCATAAGTTGAGGTTATATCTGATTCTTTGTTTCCTATGGATATCCAATTCCTCCAGCATTATGGTTTGGCAAATTTGAGGAGGTTTCAGCTATTCTTTCTCTGAGCACTTTTTTAGCCTGCCCTCTCTTGTCTTGTCTTATACGAGGACTCTCATGACACAAACTATAGATATTTTGTTATAAGACCACAGGTCCCTATGCATCTACTCATATTTCTTCCAACATACTTGACCCCTTATCTCTGTATCTCAACCTTGAAGCTATCCATTTTGTTTTGTCGTTGTTTCTAAATTTTTTCATTGTAAGATTATTTATTATTATTTATTATTATACTTAAAGTTTTAGGGTACAGGTGCACAACGTGCATTAGTTACATATGTATACATGTTACATGTTGGTGTGCTGCACCCGTTAACTCGTCATTTAACATTAGTTAAATCTCCTAATGCTATCCCTCCACCTCCCCCTACCCCACAACAGGCCCCAGTGTGTGATGTTCCCCTTTCCGTGTCCGAGTGTTTTCATTGTTCAATTCCTACCTGTGAGTGAGAACATGCAGTGGTTTTTTTTTTTTTTTTTTTTTTTTTTTTTTTTTTTGTATTTGTGATAGTTTCCTGAGAATGATGGTTTCCAGCTTCATCCATGTCCCTTTGAAGGACATGAAATCATCCTTTTTTGTGGCTGTATAGTATTCCATGGTGTGTATGTGCCACATTTTCTTAATCCAGTGTATCATTGTTGGACATCTGGCTTGGTTCCCAGTCTTTGCTATTGTGAATAGTGCCGCAGTAAACATACTGTGCATGTGTCTTTATAGCAGCATGATTTATAATTCTTTGGCTATATACCCAGTAATGGGATTGCTGGGTCAAATGGTATTTCTAGTTCTAGATCTCTTAGGAATTGCCACACTGGCTTCCACAATGATTGTACTAGTCTGCAGTCCCACCAACAGTGTAAAAGTGTTCCTCTTTCTCCACATCCTCTCCAGCACCTATTGTTTCCTGACTTTTTAATGATTGCCATTCTAACTGGTGTGAGATGGTATCTAGCATGTGTCTTTTGGCTGCATAAACGTCTTCTTTTGAGAAGGGTCTGTTCATATCCTTTGCCTACTTTTTGATGGGGTTGTTTGTTTTTTCTTGTAAATTTGTTTGAGTTCATTGTAGATTCTGGATATTAGCCCTTTGTCAGATAACTAGGTTGCGAAAATTTTCTCCCATTATGTAGGGTGCCTGTTTACTCTGATAGTAGTTTCTTTTGCTGTGCAGAAGCTCTTTAGTTTAATTAGATCTCATTTGTCAATTTTGGCTTTTGTTGCCATTGCTTTTGGTGTTTTAGACATGAAGTCCTTGCCCATGCCTATGTCCTGAATGGTATTACCTAGGTTTTCTTCTAGGGTTTTTAAGGTTTCAGGTCTAACATTTAGATGTTTAATCCATCTTGAATTAATTTTTGTATAAAGTGTAAGGAATGGCTGCAGTTTCAACTTTCTACATACGGCTAGCCAGTTTTCCCAGCATCATTTATTAATAGGGAATCATTTCCCCATTTCTTGTTTTTGTCAGGTTTGTCAAAGATCAGATGGTTGTAGATATGTGGCATTATTTCTGAGGGCTCTCTTCTGTTCCACTGGTCTATATCTCTGTTTTGGTACCAGTACCATGCTGTTTTGGTTACTGTACTTTTGTAGTACAGTTTGAAGTCAGGTAGCATGATGCCTCCAGCATTGTTCTTTTAGCTTAGGATTGACTTGGCAATGTGGGCTCTTTTTTGGTTCCATATGAACTTTAAAGTAGCTTTTTCCAGTTCTGTGAAGAAAGTCTTTGATAACTTGATGAGGATGGCATTGAATCTATAAATTACCTTGTGCAATATGGCCATTTTCATGATATTGATTCTTCCTACCCATAAGCATGGAATGTTCTCACATTTGTTTTTATCCTCTTTTATTTCATTGAGCAATGGTTTGTAGTTCTCCTTGAAGAGGTACTTTATGTCCCTTGTAAGTTGGATTCCTAGGTATTTTATTCTCTTTGAAGCAAATGTGAATGAGAATTCACTCATGATTTGGCTCTCTGTTTGTCTGTTATTGGTGTATAAGAATGCTTGTGATTTTTGTACATTCATTTTGTATCCTGAAACTTTGCTGAAATTGCCTATCAGCTTAAGGTGATTTTGGGCTGAGACGATGGGGTTTCTAGATGTACAATCATGTCATATGCAAACAAGGACAGTTTGACTTCCTCTTTTCCTAATTGAATTCTTTTTATTTCCTTCTCCTGCCTGATTGCCCTGGCCAGAACTTCCAACACTATGTTGAATAGGAGTGGTGAGAGAGGGCATCCTTGTCTTGTGCCAGTTTTCACAAGGAATGCTTCCAGTTTTTGCCTATTCAGTATGCTATTGGCTGTGGGTTTGTCATAGATAGCTCTCATTATTTTGAGATACGTCCCATCAATACCTAATTTATTGAGAGTTTTTAGCATGAAGGGCTGTTGAATTTTGTCAAAGGCCTTTTCTGCATCTATTGAGATAATCATATGGTTTTTGTTGTTAGTTATGTTTATATGTTGGATTACATTTATTGATTTGCTTATGTTGAACCAGGCTTGCATCCCAGGGATGAAGCCCACTTGATCATAGTGGATCAGCTTTTTGATGTGCTGCTGGATTCGTTTTGCCAGTATTTTATTGAGGATTTTTGCATCAATGTTCATCAGGGATATTGGTCTAAAATTCCTTTTTTTGTGGTGTCTCTGCCAGGCTTTGGTATCAGGATGATGCTGGCCTCATAAAATGAGTTAGGGAGGATTCCCTCTTTTTCTATTGATTGTAATAGTTTCAGAAGGAATGGTAGCAGCTCCTCCTTGTACCTCTGGTAGAATTCGGCTGTGAATTCATCTGGTCCTGGACTTTTTTTGTTTGGTAAGCTATTAATTATTGCGAATTTCAGAGCCTTTTATTGGCCTATTCAGAGATTCAACTTCTTCCTGGTTTAGCCTTGGGAGTGTGTACGTGTTGAGGAATTTATCCATTTCTTCTAGATTTTCTAGTTTATTTGCATAGAGTTGTTTATAGTATTATCTGATGATAGTTTGTATTTCTGTGTAATCTGTGGTGATATCCCCTTTATCACTTTTTATTGCATCTATTTGATTCTTCTCTCTTTGCTTCTTTATTAGTCTTTCTAGCTTAAAAAGCTTATTTTGGCTGGATATGAAATACTGGGTTGAAAATTCTTTTCTTTAATGTTGAATATTGGCCCCACTCTCCTCTGGCTTATAGGGTTTGTGCCCAGAGATCCACCATTAGTCTGATGGGCTTCCCTTTGTGGGTAATCCAAACTCTCTCTGGCTGCAATCAATATTTTTTCCTTCATTTCAGATTCCTTCATGGGGATTCTGATGATTATGTGTCTTGCAGTTGCTCTTTTCAAGGAATATATTTGTGGTGGTCTCTGTATTTCCTGAAATTGAATGTTGGCCTGCCTTGCTAGGCTGGGTAAATTCTCCTGGATAATATCCTGAAGGGTGTTTTCTAACTTTGTTCCATTCTCCCCATCACTTTCAGGTACACCAATCAAAGGTAGGTTTGGTCTTTTCACATAGTCCGATATTTCCTGCAGGCTTTGTTCATTTCTTTTCACTCTTTTTTTCCGTAATCTTGTCTTCTTGCTTTATTTCATTAATTTGATATTCCATCACTGATATCCTTTCTTTTGCTTGATGAAATCAGCTATTGAAGCTTGCATATGCTTCACGGATTTCTTGTGCTGTCATTTTTAGCTCCATCAGGTCATCTGTGTTCTTTTCTGCACTGGTTATTCTAGTTAGCCATTCATCTAACCTTGTTTCAAGGTTTTTAGTTTCCTTACAATGGGTTAGAACATGCTCCTTTAGCTCAGAGAAGTTTGTTATTACCCACATTTTGAAGCCTACTTCTGTCAACTCGTCAAACTCAACCTCTGTCCAGTTTTGTTCCTTTGCTGGCAAGGAGTTGAGAATCTTTGGAGGGGAAGAGGTATTCAGTTTTTTGGAATTTTTGGCCTTTCTTTTGTGATTTCTCTCCATCTTTGTGGTTTTATCTATCATATTTTCTTTGATGTTGTTGAACTACATGGGTTTTTGTTGTGGATGTCCTTTCTGTTGATGTTGATGCTATTCCTACCTTTTTGTTAGTTTTCCTTCAAACAGGCCCCTCTGCTGGAGGTTCATTGGAGTTTGCTGGAGGTCCACATCAGGCCCTGTTTACCTGGGTATAACCAGCAGAGGCTGCAGAACAGCAAATATTCCTTCTTTATCCTTCCTCTGGAAGCTTCATCCTACAAGAGAACCTGCCAGATGCCAGCCAGATCTCTCCTGTATGAGGTCTAATCAGAAATTTGACTTCTGAGTATGAGGTGTCTGTCTGCCCCCTCTGGGAGGCGTCTCCCAGTCAGTCTATGCACGGTTCAGGGACCCACTTGAGGAGGTAATCTCTCTGATATCAGAGCTGAACTGCCATGCTGGGAGAATTACTGGTCTCTTCAGTGCTGTCAGGCTGGAACATTTAAGTCTGCAGTAACTTGGCCCACAGCTATCACTTCCCCAAGGTGCTCAGTCCCAGGGAAATGAGGATTTTATCTGTAAGTCCTTGACTGGGGCTGCAGCCTTTTGTTCAGATATGCCTTGCCCACAGAGGTAGAATCTAGAGAGGCAATCAGCCTTGCTGATCTGCAGTGGGCTCCGCCCAGTTTGAGCTTCCTAGCAGTGTTGTTTACCCTGTGAGGATAAAACTGCCCACTCAAGCCTCAGCAAAGGCTAACGCCCCTCTCCACATCAAGCTCCAGCTTCCCAGGTAGATCTCAGACTGCTGTGCTAGCAGTGAGGATTCCAAACCAATGGACCTTAGCTTGCTGGGCTCCGTGGGCATGGGACCCACAGAGCCAGGCACCAGAGGGAATCTCCTGGTCTGCTAGTTGCAAAGACCATGGGAAAAGTGCAGTATTTTTGCTGGAGTCTACCATTCTTCCCGGTACAGACTCTCGTGGCTTCCCTTGGCTAGGAAAGGGAAATACCCCAACCCCGCACGTTTCCCAGGTGAGGCGATGCCTCGCCCTGATTTGGCTTACCCTCCATGGGCTGCACCCATTGGCCAATGAGGTACCTCAGTTGGAAATGCAGAAATCACCATCTTCTGCCTCCTTCTCACTGGGAGCTGCAGACGGGAGCTATTCCTATTTGGCCATCTTGGAACCTATACTGAAATTTTACTCCTTACTCAGAATAATTACCAAATAAATAGAATAATGCCTATCATATGATCATTGAAAAAGCATTCGTTGTCACATGTGAATGTTGAGAAATATTTTTTATGTGAAGAGATAGCACTTTTTGTAGGTTTTTTTTTTTGTTACTTTATAGAAATACAGGCCAATTATTCATTTTTCTACATCATGCATTTAAAATGTTACTTTTTAATTAAAAACATAATCTTGAGCTCTTTTATGACAAATGATATCAATCTATTTCATTCTTTTAAATTTCTGTTGTATTTCTCTGTATTGATACACCTTACTTTAAGTGAGCCCTCTTCTATTGATGGAAATAAAGTATTTCAATATTTACTTCAAATGGTCTGTTTTTCATTTGTCAGTTTTTTTTAAATAAAAACAATGCATCTATTTATTTATTTGTTTATTTAAGAGACAGTGCCTCACTTTGTCTCCCACGATGGAGTGAAGTAGTGCAATCACAGCTCACTGCATCTTTGAACTCCTGAGATTAAGTGATCTTCCATCTCAGCCTCTCAAGTAGCTGTGATTATAGACAGGCATGATTAAGTCTGACAAATTTTTGATTTAGTTTTTTATACAAAGAGCTATGTTTCACAAGCTGGTCCCAAACTCCTGATCTCAAGCAATCTTCCCATTTTGGTCTCCCAAACCACTGGAATTACAGAGAGATTCCACTATGCCCAGCTCCTTTTTTTTTGAAATTGTATTTTAATATCTGTCTACAAATCATTTCTGTACATGTATTCATTTGTGCACTCAATCTTAGCATTATAACTTTGAGGTCAGAGGATATAAAAAACTAAATTTCTAAGTGTAGTGTCCAGCCCTACAGGGCCTGTGGGTTTTAAAAATAAAGACATAAGACAAAGAGAGAGAAAAAGACAGCTGGGCCCAGGGGACCACTATCACTAATGCGCGGAGTCAGGTAGTGGCCCCGAATGCCTGGACTTGCTGATATGTATTGTATACAAGGCAAGGGGATAGGATAAGGAGGTGAGTCATCTCAAATCATTGATAAGTTCAAGCAAGTCACGTGTCCACAATGCAAGGGGTCTCTCCATTTGTGGTAGTCGAAGCAGAGAGGGAGGACAGCATACATCAGCATTTCTTCTGTGAACTTATCAGAAAGATCAAAGACTTTAATACTTTCACTAATTTTGGTACTGCTATCTTCTAAGAACTTAAGAGAGGCAGCAGGTGTACAGGCAGAACATGAAAGTGGACAAGGAGCGTGACCACTGAAACACTGTACCACAGGGAGACGTTTAAGCCTCCAGATGACTGTGGGCAGGCCTGGCTAATGGCAGGCCTCCCACAAAAGCTGGTGGATCAGAGTGTTCTCTAACTCCTCCAGGGAAAGGGAGACTCCCTTTCTCAATCTGCTAAGTAACAAGTGCCTTCCCGGGCACTGGCACTACTGCTAGACCAAGGTCTGCTAAGTAATGGGTGCCTTACCAGGCACTGGTGCTACCGCTAGACCAAGGAGCCCTCAAGCATCCCTTATGTCAGTGTGACAGATGGCTCACACTCTTGTCTTCTGGTCACTTCTCACAATGTCCCTTCAGCTCTTAACTCTGTATGGCTTGGTGTTTCCTAGGTTATAAATATAAAACAGAGATTATTATAATAATAAAACAAAGACCAACAATACCAACTAATGATTCATAATATTCATATGTAATCAGATCTATATCCTATTTCTACGATGTCTTTCTTATTCTAATTATTTTCTTTATTATACTGGAACAGCTTGTGCTTTCAGTCTCTTGCCTCAGCACCTAGGTGGCTTTCTACTCACAACTAAGCTTTTCTAAATTTTCTCCAAAGGTTTTACTAACTGAGGTTCCTTATGGGTCTATATGTGATTCTCTAAATGCCCATCTCTTCTAAGTCCTTGTTGGCTTGAGATTGTTAAAATTTAGCAAAATAAAAGATGAAAGATTATATCTATGTTTTAATTAGAATTTTAATTAAGAGAAAGGTTATTTTTGCAGACATAATTAAACCCTGCTATTTCCCTTTCTGTCATGTGCCTGATAAAACTATTGGTTCTTATCCAATATACACAAGCGTGTTCAGATAAAATAAATTAAATAATAGCATATGTAAACATTTACAGATTAATCTGAGAAAACTTCCCAGGAATAAGACATATGTCTATAGGCTTTACATTATAGATATATCTCTATAAACTTTATATCATATAATATAAAGATATATTATATTTATATATTATATTTATATTTTATATTATTCCCAAAGTAGATCAACCTGAGATATTCTAGACTTTTCAGAAAACAAAAAATAAATCAATGGGGCAGTATGTTACATGATAAGACCACTTATGTGGGTTAGGGTCCAATAAGACAGGTGTTAGTTGTCAAGACAGAAATGTTCAGTGTTAGAAGACCATGTAACAATGTATACAAACTACTGAAAGAAGAAAAGTGTAACCTACCAGTTTATATAACCATGCTGTCATTAAAAGATAGTGCCCATGGGGGAAAAATGCACATTTAGGATGTATAGTTCCTGCAACTTCTGTTAGAAAAAACACCAAATAACTATTTTGTTTTCTATTGATGCTACTAAAAGTTACCAAAACTTATCAGCTGCAAATCTGATTGGATCAAATAAAAGAAACAAAGTCCCATCAAAAAAACTAAAAGATATAAAGGAGAACCAAATAAAAATCTTACAATGGTCCGTGATCCCAGTGTAGCCTAACTGGGAGGTTCCCCCTAGTAGGGGCAGACTGACACCTCACATGGCCGGGTACTCCTCTGAGACAAAACATCCAGAGGAATGATCTGGCAGCAATATTTGCTGCTCACCAGTGTCTGCTGTTCTGCCACCTCTACTGCTGATACCCAGGCAAACAAGGTCTGGAGGAGACCTCCAGCAAACTCCAACAGACATGCAGCTGAGGGTCCTGACTGTTAGAAGGAAAACTAACAAACAGAAAGGACATCCACAACAAAACCCCATCTGTATGTCACCATCATCAAAGACCAAAGCTATATAAAACCACAAAGATGGGGGAAAATAACAGAGGAGAAAAACTGGAAACTCTAAAAGTCAGAGCACCTCTCCTCCACCAAAGGAACGCAGCTCCTCACCAGCAATGGAAGAAAGCTGGACAGAGTATGACTTTGATGAGTTGAGAGAAGAAGGCTTCAGATGATCAAACTACTCTATGCTAAAGGAGGAAGTTCAAACCCATGGCAAAGAAGTTAAAAACCTTGAAAAAAAATTAGACGAATGGCTAACTACAATAACCAATGCAGAGAAGTCCTTAAAGGACCTGATGGAGCTGAAAACCAAGGCAGGAGAACTACATGAGGAATGCACAAGCGTCACTAGCTAATTTGATCAACTGGAAGAAAGGGTATCAGTGATGGAAGATCAAATGAATGAAATGAAGTGAGAAGAGAAGTTTAGAGAAAGAAAAGAATAAAAAGAAATGAACAAAGCCACCAGAAAATATGAGACTATGTGAAAAGACCAAATCTACATCTGATTGGTATACCTGAAAGTGATGGGGAGAATGGAACCAAGTTGGAAAACACTCTGCAGGATATTATATAGGAGAACTTCCCCAATTTAGCAAGGTAGGCCAACATTCAAATTCAGGAAATACAGAGAATGCCACAAAGATACTCCTCGAGAAGAGCAACTCCAGGACACATAATTGTCAGATTCACCAAAGTTGAAATGAAGGAAAAAATGTTAAGGGCAGCCAGAGAGAAAGGTCGGGCTATCCACAAAGGGAAGCCCATCAGATTAACAGATGATCTCTTGGCAGAAACTATACAAGCCAGAAGAGAGTGAGGGCCAATATTCAACATTCTTAAAGAGAAGAATTTTCAACCCAGTATTTCATATTTAGCCAAATTAAGCTTCATAAGTGAAGGAGAAATAAAATACTTTACAGACAAGCAAATGCTGAGAGATTTTGTCACCACCAGGCCTTCCCTAAAAGAGCTCCTGAAGGAAGCACTAAACATGGAAAGGAACAACTGGACCAGCCACTGCAAAAACATGCCAAATTGCAAAGACTATCAAGGCTAGGAAGAAACTGCATCAACTAACGAGCAAAATAAACAGCTAACATCATAGTGAAAGGATCAAATTCACATACAACAATATTAACCTTAAATGTAAATGGGCTAAATGCTCCAATTAAAAGACACAGACTGGCAAATTGGATAAAGAGTCAAGACCCATCTGCGTGCTGTATTCAGGAAACCCATCTCACATGCAGAGACACACATAGGCTCAAAATAAAAGGATGGAGGAAGATCTACCAAGCAAATGGAAAACAAAAAAAGGCAGGGGTTGCAATCCTAGTCTCTGATAATACAGACTTTAAACCAACAACGATCAAAAGAGACAAGGCCATTACATAATGGTAAAGGGATCAACTCAACAAGAAGAGCTAACTATTCTAAATATATATTCACCCAATACAGGAGCAACTAGATTCATAAAGCAAGTCCTTAGAGACCTACAAAGAGACTTAAACTCCCACACAATAATAATGGGAGACTTTAACACCCCACTGTCAACATTAGACAGATCAGAAAGACAGAAAGTTAACAAGGATATCCAGGAACTGAATTTAGCTCTGCACCAAGTGGACCTAACAGACATCTACAGAACTCTCCATCAGAAATCAACAGAATATACATTCTTCTCAGCATCACACTGCACTTATTCTAAAATTGACCACATAGTCAGAAGTAAAGCACTCCTCAGCAAATGTAAAAGAGCAGAAATTATAACAAACTGTCTCTCAGCCAGTGAGAAAACATGGCACATTGTAAAGACCATTGATGCTATTAAGAAACTGCATCAAGTAATGGGCAAAATAATCAGCAAGCATTATAATGACAGGATCAAATTCACACATAACAATATTAACCTTAAGTGTAAACTGGCTAAATGCCTCAATTAAAAGACACAGACTGGCAAATTGGATAAACAGTCAAGACAATCCATGTGCAGTGTTCAGGAGACCCATCTCAAGTGCAAAGACACACATAGGATCAAAATAAAGGGATGGAGGAAGTCATCTACCAAGCAAATTGAAAGAAAAAAAAGCAGGGGTTGCAATCCTAGTCTCTAATAAAACAGACTTTAAACCAACAAAGATCAAAAAAGACAAAGAAAAACATTATATAATGATAAAGAGATCAAAACTACAAGAAGAGCTAACTACCCTAAATATATATATGCACCCAATCCAGGAGCACTCAGATTCATAAAGCAAGTTTTTAGGGACCGAAAAAGAGACTTAGACTCCCACACAATAATAATGGGGGAATTTCACACCCCACTGACAATATTAGACAGATCAGTGAGACAGAGAATTAACAAGGATACCCAGGACTTGAACTCAGCTCTGGACCAAGCAGACCTAAAAGACATCTACAGAACTCTCCACCCAAAATCAACAGAATATACATTCTTCTCAGCACCACATGGCACTTATTCTAAAAATTGACCACATAATTGGAAGTAAAACAATCCCCAGCAACTGAGCAACCTGCTCCTGAATGACTACTGGCTAAATCACAAAATTAAGGCAGAAGTAAAGATGTTCTTTGAAACCAATGACAAAAAGGATAAAATGTACCAGAATCCCTGGGACACATGTAAAGCAATGTGTAGAAAGAAATTTATAGCACTAAATGCCCACAAGAGAAAGCAGGAAAGATCTAAAATTGACACCCTAACATCACAATTAAAAGAACAAGAGAAACAAGAACAAACCATTTCAAAAGCTAACAGAAAAGAAGTAACTAAATTCAGAGCAGAACTGAAGGAGATAGAGAAACAAAAATCTCTTAAAAAAATCAATGAATCAAGGAGCTGGTTTTTTGAAATGATCAACAAAATAGATGACTAGCAAGAATCATAAAGAAGAAAAGAGAGAAGAATCAAACAGATGCAATAAAAAATGAAGGGGGTATCACCATCAATTTCACAGAAACACATACACCCTCCCAAGACTAAACCAGAAAGAAGTCGAATCTCTGAATATACCAATAACAACCAAAAAAAGTCCAGGACCAGAGAGATTCACTGCCAAATTCTACCAGAGGTACAAAGAGGAGCTGTTACCATTCCTTCTGAAACTATTCCAATCAACAAAGAAAGAAGGAATCCTCCCTAACTCATTTTATGAGGGCAGAATCATCCTGATAGCAAAGCCTGGCAGAGACACAACAAAAAAGTAGAATTTTAGGCCAATATCCGGGATAAACATCAATGCAAAAACCCTCAGTAAAATACTATCAAACCGAATCCAGCAGCACATCAAAAAGCTTATCCACCACGATCAAGTCAGCTTCATCCCTGGGATGCAAAGCTGGTTCAACATATGCAAATCAATCCATGTAATCCATCACATTAACAAAACCAATGACAAAAACCACATTTTTATCTCAATAGATGGAAAAAAGTCCTTTGACAAAATTCAACAGCCCTTCATGCTGAAAACTCTCGATAAACTAGTTATTGATGGAGCATATCTCAAAATAATAAGAGCTATTTATGACAAACCAACAGTCAATATCATACTGAATGGGCAAAAACTGGAAGCATTCCCTTTGAAAACTGGCACAAGAAAAGGATGCCCTCTCACCACTCCTATTAAACATAATATTGAAAATTCTGGCCAGGGTTATCAGGCTAGAGAAATAAATAAATGATATTTAATCAGGAATAGAGGAAGTCAAATTGTCTCTGTTTGCAGATGACCTGATTGTATATTTAGAAAACCCCAACGACTCAGCTCCAAATCTTCTTAAGCTGATAAGCAACTTCTTCAAAGTCTCAGGATACAAAATCGATGTGTAAAAAATCACAAGCATTCCTGTACACCAATAGCAGAAAAACAGAGAGCCAAATCATGACTGAACTCCCATTCACAATTGCTACAAAGAGAATAAAATACCTAGGAATGCAACTTAAAAGGGATGTGAATGACCTCTTCAAGGAGAACTACAAACCACTGCTCAATGAAATGAAAGAGGACACAAACAAATGAAAGGCCATTCCATGCTCATAGATAGGAAGAATCAATGTTGTGAAAATGGCCATACTGCTCAAAGTAACTTATGGATTCTATGCTATTCCCATCAAGCTACCACTGACTTTCTTTATAGAATTAAAAAAAAAAAAACTACTTTAAATTTCACAGGACCAAAAAGAGCCCTCATAGCCAAGACAATCCTAAGCAAAAATAACAAAGCTGGAGGCCTCACACTACCTTACTTCAAATATACTACAAGGCTTCAGTAACCAAAACAGCATGGTACTGGTACCAAACAGATATATAGACCAATGGAACAGAATAGAGGTCTCAGAAATAACGTCACACATCTACAACCATCTGATCTTTGACAAACCTGACTAAAACATGCAATGGGGAAGGGATTCCCTATTTAATGAATGTTATTGGGAAAACTGACTAGCCATAAGTAGAAAGCTGAAATTGGATCCATTCCTTTCATTTTATACAAAAATTATCTCAAGGTGGTTAAAGACTTAAATGTAAGAAACAAAACCATAAAAACCCTAGAAGGAAACCTAGGCAATACCATTCAAGTCATAGGCATAGGTAAAGACTTAATGACTGAAACACCAAAAACAATGGCAACAAAAGCCAAAATTGACAAATGGGATCTAGTTAAACTAAAGAGCTTCTGCACAGCAAAAGAAACTATCATCAGAGTAAACAGGCAACCTACAGAATGGGAGAAAATTTTTGCAATCTATGTATCTGACAAAGAGCTAATTTGCAAAATGTAAAATGAAATTAAACAAATTTACAAGAAAAACACAAACAACCCTATCAAGGAGTGGGCAAAGGATATGAACAGACACTTCTCAAAAGAGGACATATCTTCAGCCAGCAAACATATAAAAATGCTCATCATCACTGGTCATTAGATAAATGCAATTCAAAACCACAATGAAATACCATCTCACTCCAGTTAGAATGGAAATCATTAAAAAAATCAGGGAACAACAGATGCTGGGAAGGATGTGGAGAAATAGGAACACTTTACACTGTTGTTGGGAGTGTAAATCAGTTCAACCATGTGAAAGACTGTGTGGCAATTCCTCAATGATCTAGAACTATAAATACCATTTGACCCAGCAATCCCATTACTGGGTATATATCCAAATGATTGTAAATCATGCTACTATAAAGGCACATGCACACGTAGGTTTATTGCAGCACTATTCACAATACCAAAGACTTAGAACCAATCCAAATGTCCATCAACAATAGACTGAATAAAGAAAATGTGGCACATGTACATCATGGAATACTATGTAGCCAGAAAATGGATGAGTTCATTTCCTTTGCAGGGACATGGATAAAGCTGGAAACCATCATTCTCAGCAAACTATCACAAGGACAGCAAATCAAATACCACATGTTCTCACTCAAAGTGGAAGTTGAACAATGAGAACGCATGGACACAGGGAGGGAAACATCACACACTGGGGCCTGTTGAGGGGTGGGGGAGCTAGGGGAGGGATAGCATTAGAAGAAATACCTAATGTAGATGATTAGTTGATGGGTGCAGCAAACCTACATGGCACTTGGATATGTAAATAACAAACGGGTACATTGTGCATATATACCCCAGAACTTAAAATATAATTTAAAAAAAAATTCATCTGATGCATCCTTGTGTATCCATTTAAAAATAATTTGTACTTATCTAAAGAGTACCTAGATTCTCTCAGAGCACTATCTACAGAAAGGTTTCTCTATTTATGTTATAAACGTAATATAATAATTCACAAGGGAAAATATATGTTCAAGTTTGCAAAATTATGTGGTCAATTTTACAGTGTTTAGAAGCATTAGAAGTCATGAAAATATATGAATGGGTACTTGATTCATCATCTATATTAAAATGTCTATATTTAACTTTAAAATTATATTTTTTGGTAAACAAGTCTGTATTTGGTAATATTTTCTTCTTATTTAATTTAAATATACCATCTTTTGTTTTGTCTTCTAACCACAGGTTTGTGTTTGATGTTAACTACCCTTGCAATACTTACAAACCTCCTAAATGACTAAGTGCCTAAAATCAGAACAAGAGAAACTCTGGAATTTGACAGACCTGCATTTGATAATTCTGTGTTAGTTACTGTGTGTGTTTGTGTAATCCCGGACAAGCCATTTAAGCTTTTAATATCCATTTAATACATTTAAATTGGATCAAGGTATCTATCATGGGCTATACGCTGTCAAAAAATTCCTACGTTTAATTTCTAAATCCCAGTACCATTGTATGTGACTGTATTTGGATACACCATCCTTAAAGAGGTGATTAATGTAAAATTAAGTCATGTGGATGTGAGCCCTTATAAAGTAGACTGGTATCCTTATAAGAAAAAGAGATGAGGACACAGAGGCACGACCATATGAGAACACAGGGAGAAGACAGCATCTACAAGCCGAGGAGAGAGGCCCCAGAAGGAGTCAGCCCTGCCCATGCCTTGAGCTTGCACTCCAATACTTCTGTTTTGAAGACTAACCAGCAGCCATTAAACTCCACAAGTGTTGTTGTTGTTGTTGTTTCTCTTTTATTTATTTTTTATTTTTATTTTTTAAATTTCATTATTATTCTACTTTAAGTTTTAGGCTACTTGTGCACAACGTGCAGGTTTGTTACATATGTACACATGTGCCATGTTGGTGTGCTGCTTAATAGTAAGGTGAAGTTTATGAAAGTGAAGTGTTACAAACACACATAGCAAACTTTTCACATTAGGTTACTTTCATTTTATTCACTGACATTCTGAAAACTAGGATTACCGATGATTTAACTCACAACATAATTATCTTCATAAAATTAAATGTGGCAGTTTTTGGAAAGTTATTATTTTTACTTTTATTCTTTCACAAATTATCAAGCCAGAAAAAAGTCCCTTTCTCTCTAGAGATGACATTAGAATTTTACATGCTCCTCACAAACACATTCTGTAGACTATATGTAATGTGCATTTTTTAGTGTTTTCCAGGAGAGTAGAATGACAGAACAACAAATAAAACCCCTAAACAGAAAAATCAAAGCTCAAATACATGTGATTTCACCTCCTCTACATTAGTTATTTGATAGAAATGTTTTCAATTTTCAGTTTTCACCAACTTTTCATTATGGACATATTCGGGGAAAGTTTACAGCTGTCCCTGCACTATTGATTTTATTTTCACCCTAGAGTTTCTATTTTTGATAAAATGAGAGTACAATCAGCTCTCTCTATTTGTGCATCCCTTATCTATAAATGCTCCCAACTCCTGATGGATAATGTTAATATGGGAAAAAATTAAAAAGTTAAAACATAACAATATAACAATAAAAATCCAGAAAATACAGTGAAATGCCTATTTATATGGCATTTACATTGTATTAGGTACTGTAAGTAATCTAGAGATGACTTAAAGTATACAAGAGGATATGCAAAGGTTATATGGAAAAAGGTATTTATCTAAGGGACTGGAGCATCTGAGGATTTTGCTATCCTCAGGAAGTCTTGGAGAAAATCACCTGCAGATACTGAGGGATGACTGTGCAAGTTTGAGGAAATATTTAATTGTCTCAGAGACATTTTTATGTCTGTTTCTAATCAGACTTCAACTGTTATATGTTCCCCACTGCAACATGTTTGTAATAATCTCTCCATTCCAATAGGTCTTCAACAGGTCTCCAATTCTCATTTATCTTGCAGATTGTCATAAGACCCCACTGTTATTGCAAAATTCAGTTTCTCTTCTGTGTAAAGAATCTTTTTATTTTATTTATACTTATCATTTTTGTTATTAAGTTTTTCAGACACGGTTTTGCTCCATCACCCAAGCTGGAATTTAAGTGATTCTTCAGCCTCACCCTTCTGAGTAGCTGTGACTGCAGTCACCTGCCACCATGCAGAGCTAATTGTCCTCTGTGTAGAGAATCTTAAAAGGTAAAGTTTCACAGGACATGAAAATATAGGACAATAATAAAGTGTTTAAATTCCTGCCTAAAACAGATTTGAAGTTTCAAGTGCACAGGAAAAGCATTATGTTTGCAAACTGAAAGTATTTAATTAAAAAGAATTGTAATACTTCCCATTGCAAAGTGTTATTCTTTAGTTTTTTTAAATGAAATTCTACAGAGATAATGCATACGAAACACATCAGAATTTTGGATAATATATATTTAAGTTTAGTGATTGTTTTTAATTATTCTTAACACAAAACCCAATTCATTTTATTATACTTTCTAAAATATTCTAAATGTCTTTTCTCTTACATCTGGTTTGGTTAACATCTTCTTCGTGGCTCCACAGAAGAAAATCTTCCTTTTCTTTTATAATCCAATATTATAGGTCTTCATCCTTCATGTTCTACAAAAACAATTGAACTGACATCTGTGGTTTGCATCACCTGGGTTAAATCTACCTCAACTTTTGCTCTTAATTTTGTCCTGGTCTCCCAAAATTACAATCAGTCTTCTTACTTAATCCACAAAACATTTATCTACCACGTTGTGCAAAAAATTCTTTGTTCTTTTACTGATTTTTAATGCATATTACACGTATTTGTGTATTTTCTGTTATGGTAGTTCTTTAACACTTATTTTCCAAAGGGCTTTATCTGTTAATGTCAAAACATTGCTGACATGGAGCAATGTATATTCTCTTCCTGAGACATCTGTGGATGGTTGATCTTGTTGTTGCTGTTTTATTGAACCAGTTATATGTTTTTCTTTTTTTTCTGTGATCATCTATACTCATGAACAGGCTGAGAAAAAGTAATGATAGGTTATTTTTTGGCTAGTAATGCCAAAAAAAAAGGTTCTTTAACTTTCTGAATTAAAATCAAGCTCATAATATTAGCAGGAAAGCTTGTTTTTCAAGTTTTGTCTGCATGTTGGTCAGTTGTGGCTAAGAAAAAGCAGCAAATATTTGCCACAAACATTTTCAGAAGAGATGAAGAAATGACCCCTCCTTGAATCACTGAAGGAATGCAAGTATTTCACCTTTGAACAATACTTCACTCAGGAGGTAGCAGAGGACTGTGGCTTATTAGTTTATTTGAAATGTGCACGTCTTCACTGTTTTATCAAGCTGTTGCATTTTATAGGAAACTAAAAGTTTGCCTGTGCACTATAGGGGCCCAATGTTTTTGATTTGATGCTGTGCATGATTTTTTTTCTCTAGTATTAAAAGAACATCACACTGATTCTCATCCCAAAGATGTGAATACTAGCTAGCTCTTTAATCTAATTTGATTTTTAATCTACTTCATTATAGTTTTAGTGTCTTGCATGCGTAAAAAATAGTTGCTAAAGAATCCTGAATTCATATATGGAAAGAGAAACTAGGGCTTTCTTAGATGGAAAGTATCTACCAGCTAATTTGATAATAATAATAATAATATAATTCCTCTATAAACCTCTTTCCAAAACAGTCCTCTCTCCATAAATGTCTTGGTAAGATTTACAAATCTATGAAGAAAAAAAGGTGACAAAATATAATGAATTTATTTTAAATTAAATAGTTTGGTTATCTGAATTTTAACATATCTTCATATAGAGCTGGGTCCCCAGGAAACATAATCTACTCTAGGTAAAGATTAACTCTAAATGGAAGATGCACCAAACATGCTAATATATATAGTTTACCTTTTGTGCACACAAAACAAGGAAACAATAATGAGTCAAAATTTATGCTTTGATGAAAAGCACTAAATTCCTTGATCTGAATCCTTTTGGTAAAGCTAAACTAGACAGTATTTAAATAATATGATTGACATTGACTACCAGCTATGCAATAATGGAGCAAGTTAAATAACCAAAGCATCCTGAAATAGTAACATCATTCATAGAATTGTTGTTACTTTGTGTCTTAAACACATGTAGGTAGTTTTTTCACATTTACTGGGCTGGACCACACAGAGTATGCATTCAAGTTCTGTTACTTGAATTTAATTCAATTTGAATGCTTTGCTGTGTAAAATAAGGGAGACAATAAATAAAATTAAGTGGGGAGAGGGGAGAGAGAGAAAAAATGTACTCTAGTTAATTGAATGTCTCACACTGTGGCATGAATGAAACTTGCACGTTTATAACCAATTATTCCAAGTCTTCCTCAATTTTTCATAACATATAACTGTTTTAATATAAGGTAGAAATAACATTTTGAAAAAGAGAATACTGTCTATAAGAAGGAATGATATCATAGTAATCATTTTCTGTACTTGTAAATAGTTCTTCTCTACCAATTCATGAAAACTTGTTTAAGTTACAGGTAAAAATTCAAACAAAATGAGTGTTTGCAGGCAGTAATGTGGCGCAGCTTCTCTCTTCTCTCTGGTCACATTGCAAATATAAATTCAATCTTGCTATTTTTCTTGTTGAATTACATAGTGGATAGAGTGGTCGATGCTCAATAAAATTGAGGCTTGGAAAGCTTCTGAAATTTCAACATGTTTTTCTTTGTGCCAGAAAGATGGAAAAAGTAACAAAAATATAAATCCCTTTCCTGTGTGCTTGTGCTAAATTGTCAGGAATTAGCACTCATTTTCCATCCTTAAAGCCCTCCATGAAGGCTATCCAACTCCTATTTCAGGGAGGAACAGTTAATAAAGGGGATGCTAAGAAAAAAATAAGCATCTTTTGGGGCTACAATGAACAATGGACCTGAAAAATGCTGGGTTTCTGGTTTCCCCCATCCTCTCAACTAACTTCCCTCTTTCTTCTCACATTCAAGTACTGACCTATGATAACAAGACCTCTCACACTTCATCCAGTTTGGATTTCTCCATTTCCAATGCTGATTGCTATTTGCACATTTGCAGGGGTTTGTTTGAGCTGAAAAAGTAGTACTGCAGGTGAGTGTCTACTTTCCAGATGGAAAATCTGTCTACCAAAGGATCATTAAACTCTAAAGACATGGAGAGGTATAGGTAAATGAAAATGGAAAATTCTATGGTAAATTTGATGTCTTAGGCATTTTTAAAGTCATTTTAGTGGACAAGAAAACTATGGTGCATCTATACAATGGAAGCAAATCAGCAATAAAAAGCAAACAAACTATTCATACATGAGAAACCTTCAGCACATCTTAAGGGGATTATACTCTCAAGGTGTGGTGAGATTAAGTCCAATTTTAACTATCCCCACGGGTACCACTGAGGAAGGGCCCCTTATTCCTCTCATGACAGCTTTAAAAAGAAAGTTTGACCTTGTTACCTTCCTAACTTGGGAAAAAAAAATCAATTACCAAGCCAAAGGCCAGAAACATCATTGCAATGTAGTTGCCTATTATGTATGTAAAAATTCTATTGAGCAGAAACATGATTTGCTTCCAATGCTGAAAGGAGAAAAATAATTTGTTCTCTCTTATGCACAGTTTTGCTTTCTGCAGTTTCTGTTACCAAAAGCACAGTACTATTAAATAATTCCAGAGAAATAGAGAAACCATACTTTCATGACTTTTACTATGGTATTTTAATTATTCTACTATATTATGTATTATTGTTGTTACTCTTTGAATGTGCCTAATTAACACATTGAACTTCATCATAGGTACATATTCATAGATAAAACATAGTATATACAGGGTTTAGTCCTACCTCTGGTCTCAGGCATCTGCTGGGGTTCTTGGAACATACCCCTCATGGATAATCAGAGACTACTGTAGCATGGGTATGCTAGTAACTCATCAATATTTGTCCCTGCAATGGTTGTTTGTTTTTTTGTGAGTGAACAGTTATGTCACTAAATGAAATAATTCACCTTTTCTGTGTGAGTCATTTGAAAGATGTAGACATAGATACATATATAGGTAAATCTTATTTCTAATTAATTCAGTTGGTTACAAATACTCACAGATATCAAATAGACATTCTAACATTTTCTCCAAGCTGGGCACAGTTGCTCATGCTTATAATCCCAGCACTTTGGTAGGCCATGTTCAAAGGGTTGTTTAAGCCCGGCAGCTCAAGAACAGCCTAAGCAACATAGTGGGACTTCATCTCTACAAAAATAAAAATAAAAAAAATTAATCAGGCATGGTGGCACATGCCTGTAGTCTCAGATATTTGGGGACCCTAGGTAGGATAATTTGATCCTGGGAGGCCCAGTTTGCAGTGAGCCATGATCACTGCATCTGAAATTATTCTCACTACTTATACAGGATAAAACTCCTAGCTCTAATTTCTAATTTGCTTGCACACAGAACTACAGGCATGTAAAATTCTAGCACACAGGCAATGGTTGAGAAAAGAGCTAATATACCATTTTAACATTTTAATGCTTTCAGGCCATAAGCACTGCACTCCAGAGTGAGATGTTATCTCAAATAAAATATAATTAAATAAAAATGAAACAAATAATTAAATAAAATTTATTCACTGTGACAAACTAGTTTTTCGAGGCTATCTTTGGTACCATTCTACAGCTCTACCCAATGACAAGATTTGTTATTCATCTATAGCAATACATTTCTAGATGAAAATCCAAAAATGGAAGGTTTTCACCATGACATTTTTAACACCACCAAAATCTTACTTCTGCTCTATGCAGCCCACATAATACTAAAATGGCAAATAGTAATTTCCTCTTGGGATTTTTAACACCAGATGTTTTGTCATTTATTCAAATAAAAATATGCAATCTATTGTAATGTTTGCAAACAATGAAACAGCTTGCTTATGGCCTGAAAGCATTAAAATGTTAAAATAGTATATTAGTTATTTTCTCAAACATGGCCTAAATCCTAGAATTTTATATGCCTGTAGTTCTGTGTGCAAGCAAATTAGAACTTAGGGCTAGGAGTTTTATCCTGTACAATTAGTGAGTATAATTTTAGATGGCAGCTCTCCTTAAAAACAGGATTCTATGTCCAGAAAATAGAATATGAATGTTTCTTGGTAAAATGTAAAATTAATCACATTCCATCATTTATATGAATATCATGAGGCTATTTTCTTTTTCCTTCTGGGATGAGGCAAAAGCATACCTAATAAGTTCAAATCATTTTTTTCCAATATATGATTTGTTATAATGGCACATAGTTTCTCAAGTGTAAATATATACTTTTAGAATCTTAATAATGCTAAAATCATCTGATATTTTGTTCTACTGCCACAATATATGGAAAATATACTTTTCAAAATACAATTTTATTTGCTTGTTTTGATTTATTTATATATTTTTATATTTATTTATTTATTTATTTATTTATATGAGTTTGCCAGAGCTACCACAACAAAATGCCACACACTGGGCAGCTTAAACAGTAGAAATATATTTCTCACAGTCCTGGAGGCTGCTAAGTATAAGCTCAATGTGTCAGAGGATTGGTTCCTACTGAAGTCTCTCTCCTTGGCTTGTGGACACTATCTTCTCCTCATGTCCTCACATGTTTGTCCCTATGTGAGTCTCTGTGTCCTACTCTCCTATTCTTATGAGGACACCAGTCTTACTGGATTGGGATCCATTTTAATGACTTCATTCCAACATAATTATCTCAAAATGTCCTCTCTTCAAACAGAGTCACATTCTCAGGTAATTGCAGGTTAGAGAACTTAAGTTATAATTTTGGGGACATATAATTGAGCCCATGACGTTACTTCAGCAGAGAGATGTGTTGGTTGCCTCTTCTCACCTCAGTTCCCATCAGTAAATCACCTTGTTCCTCTACAGAGAAACTGAGCCACCCTAGGCTGATTGGAGCACTTCCAGGATGTATGCCTCTGGGATGGGAGACAGATACAAACTCCTTAGTGATTAGATCTCCTCCTGTGAGATGAATCAGTTCTTCAGTTGGAAAGAAGTAACAACAAATTAGATTGACAGTTAAGAATTATGGCATAGAATGGTATGTCTCAAATTCTAATTTGCATAGATATCCCCTGCAGATCTTATTACAAGGCATAACCTCATGAGGTAGCTCTGGGATGGTTCTGCATTTTTAACAAGCTCCCAGGTAAGGCTGATTAGGCTGGTCCAAGGTCTGTACCTGTCATAACACAAAAACACAGCTATGTATCGTGGGCATTGCGGTTTTTGGAGGTTTGAAGTCAGTCTGACCAGCAAACTCTCCGTACTTACCCAAAGGTTCTGGTTTAATTTGTTTTGCAGTAGGTTGCAGAATTGCATCTATCAAGAGTAATGGGTTCAGTCCAAGAGCTGCTACTTCTGTGGAGCCTTGGCAAGTTACTCAACTTTTATTGCCTAACATTCATCATCTGTGATGTGGAGTGATTACTAAAAATGTTCACCTGCAGTCAGGCACAGTGGCTCACACATGTAATGTCAGCATTTGGGGAGGATTGCTTGAGGCCAGGAATTCAAGACTAGCCTGGGCAACAGAGTGCAACGCTGTCTGTACAACAATTTAAAAAAGTAGCCAGGTGTGGTGGCACATGCCTATAGTCTCAGTCCCAGCTACTCAGGAGGCTGAGGTGAGAGGATTACTTGAGCCCAGGAGTTCTAAGCTGCAATGAGCTGTGATTGCACCAGTGCTCTCCTGCCTGAACAACAGAATGAGACTCTATCTCATAAAAAAATACTCACCTCAAAGCTCTGATGCAAATTATTTACCACAATATTTGCAGTTTTTAAAAAATCCTGATATATATGGAGTCACTAATAACTATTTGCTTAATTATTCCTGAAGAATTTTTATTTCTTGCTATTGTTTTCACATTTCTTTGAATGGCAAAATGATCTGAATAATATTTATAATAAAATCTAAGTTGTGATTTAGAACCTTAAGTATGGTTATAAGAAATACTTTATATAATGCACCATAATAAGATCTACAGTAACTACATGATGACTTACACTGAAATTGAAAACAAGAAATCATTTACATATCTATTTTATCATTCTTTGCACAATTCTTTGCATGTTTTAGGTTTTCTATAACATGAGTAATTGAATAGAGCCTGTTCTTCAGCTTATAGTTTAAAACATATGACTTTTTGCAAATTACTAAGTGCCCTCCCCCTACAACTTACAGTGCCCCAACTTACAATTTTATAGCTTTACAGTGGTGAAAAATCTACACTCAGTAGAAACGACACTTCAAGTCATGTCCTCATGTAATAACATTGTTTTTCACTTTTGTTTCAGGATTCAATAAATTACAAGAGATATGCAACACTTTACTACAAAGCAAGCTTTGTGTTTGATGATTTTGCCCAACAATAGGCAAATGTAAATGTTCCAAGAACATTTAAGGTAGGCAGGGGCAGAACTATGATGTTTGGTAGGTTAGATGTATTTAATGTATCCTCAGCTTACAATATTTTCAGTATACAATATGTTTCTGGGGATGTAAACTCATCATAATTTAAGAAACATCTTGCATACACTCTCAGAAACTTAAAATACATACTTGATACACACAAATAACTAACTAATAATAAGAAATAGGCCATTTTAGTATAAGTAAAATAAGATGCTGTAATATTGAAAATTCTAGGCTACATATAGTGTCTGAAACATTACTTAAGTTACTTTGGTGATTGAGCAAACTTTGGTACACCCATACCAGGGGATCTACTTAGCAAGAAAAAAAAGGAATAAACTATTGATACATGCAACAACTTGTCTGGATCTCCAAGGATGTGTAAAAAGCTGGTCTTCCAAAGATACATCTTCAGCAACTTCATTTACGTAACATTTTTGAAATGACAGAAGTATGGAAATGAATAACAAATTGGTGGTTGCTGGAGCTTAAGGCAAAAGTTCATGGTAGAAGGGAAGTGGGCATGGTTATAAAAGATCAACATAGGAGATGCTTTTGTGAATGGAATTTGACATGATTTGTGTCTGTGTCTCCATCCAAATCCAAAGTTGAATTGTAATTCCCAATGTTGGGGGAGGGACCTAGTGGGAGATGATTGGATCATGGAGATGGATATCCCCCTTGTTATTCTTGTGATAGTGAGTGAGTTGTCATGAGATCTTGTTGTTTAAAAGTGTGTGACACTTCCTCTTATGCTCTGTTTCTCCTGCTGATGTGATTTTCTCATTTCCCCGTTGCCTTCCGCCTTGATTGTAAGTTTACTGAGGCCTCCCAGCCATGCTTGCTGTACAGACTGCAGAACTATGAGTCAACTAAACATCTTTTCTTCATAAATTACCCAGTCTCAGATAGTTCTTTATAGCAGTGTAAGAATGGAATAATACAGAATTGTTCTGTATAGTGGCCATCTCAAGAATAATATCCTGGTGGTGAAATTATACTTCAGTTGTGCAAGACATTACACATTGGAGAAAACTGGTCAATAGAATCTCTATCATATTTTAAATATGATATCATATTTAAATATGATATATTTAAATATGATATATTTAAATATCATATATTTAAATATGATATCATATTTAAAATATCATATTTTAAATAGCTGGAATCTCCAGCTATTTCAAAAGTCAAAAAAAGTTTAACTTAAAAACATTTCAAAACTGCAATAAATTGACCACAGGGAAGAATTTATTAACTAAAGTTAATGCAAATATAGAAAAAATATTTATTTTCTTTCAATGTTGCAAAACAATGTCTATTATGAGAAGGCATTTTCTTGACTTTAAATGTTTACCAGCTAGAGCTTGGCTGGGTTCCTGTCTCTTAAATAATATGTTGCAATTCACAAATGGAGACCAAATATTGTTATCTTCAGGTTACATCTAATCTGTTTTCCACCTATACCTTTTCTTATTATTTAGCTGATGAGCTACTAAGCTGTAACTTGTTTCTCCTTTTCTAATTCAATTATGTGTACACTTACAAAGATTTGCTTTGGCATAAAGGAGAGAAATGTAGGTTAGAGTCCACTTTCTAACTGTAAAATCAGTTTACAAAAGGATCTTTACATTCTCAAGACAGGACATTGAGAGATGAAACCGTGTCTCTACAAACACACACACACACACACACACACACACACACACACACAAATTAGCTGAGCATGGTGGCATGAACCTGTAGTCCCTGTTACTAGGGAGTCTGAGGCAGGAGGATCACGTGAGCCTGGGAAGTTGAGGCTGCAGTGAGCCATTATCAAGCCACTGCACTACAGCCTAGGCAGTAGAGGGAGACCCAGTCTCAAAGACAGAAGGAAGATATTTGATTTTGTCACTTGATAATCTTAAAATCATAGGTCAGAACAGAATGTCAGAAACGTTCTGCCTACTCAGAATAGTTGTCTTCTCTTTCCCATGGCCTCTCATTTTTAGCTGATACAAAATTGGATAAACTCATGACACCTCAACTCCTTCTAGAAATATCATGGTTCAACTGAGGTACCCAGTCCATCTCACTGAGACTGGTTGGACAGTGGGTGTAGCCCATGGAGGGCAAGCAGAAGCAGGGTGGGGTGTCTCCTGACGTGGGAAGCACAACAGGTCAGGGAATTTCCCTTTCCTAGCCAAGGGAAGCTGTGAGTGACCGTACCAGGAGGAAGACTACACTCTGGCCCAAATATTGCACTTTTCCCACGGTCTTCTCAACCGGCAGATCAGGAGATGCCCTCCGATGCCTGGCTCAGTGGGTCCCACCTCTATGGAGCCCAGAAAACTACGATCCACTAGCTAGAAATTCTCACTGCCAGGACAGCAGTCTGAGGTTGACCTGGGATGCTCGACCTAGTTGGGAGAAGGGGCGTCCTCCACTGGTGAGGGTTGAGTAGGTGACGTAAACAAATCCTCACAGGGTAAACAAAGCTACTGGGAAGTTCGAACTGGGTAGATCCCACCACAGCTTAGCAAGGCCAGCTGCCTCTCTAGATTCCACATCTCTGGGCAGGGCATCTCTGAAAAAAGTGCAGAAGCCCCAGTCAGGGACTTATGAATAAAACCCCTACCTCCGTGGGACAGAGCACCTGGGGGAAGGAGTGGCTGAGTGCAGCTTCAGTAGATTTAAACATCCCTATCTGCAATCTCTGAAGACAGCAGCAATTCTCCCAGCACAGTGTTGGAGCTCTGATAAGGGACAGACTGCCTTCTTAAGTGGCTCATGATCCCCGTGTAGCCTGACTGGGAGACACCTCCAAGTACAGGCTGATAGACATCTCATACAGGAGAGGCCTGGCTGGCACCTGTCAGGTGCCCCTCTGGGACAAAGCTTGCAGAGGAAGAAAAAGGCAGCAATCTTTGCTGGTCTGCAGACTCCACTGGTCCAGTGAACCTCCAGCAAACTCCAGAAGACCTGCAGTAGAGGGGCCTGACTGTTGGAAGAAAAACTAGGAAACAGAAAGGAATAGTGCCAACGTCCGCAAAAAAACACGTCCACTAAGAGACCACATCTGAAGATCACCAACATCAAAGACCAAAGGTAAATAAGTCTGCAAAGATGGGGAGAAACCAGTGCAAAAAGACTGAAAAGTCCCAAAACCAGAATGCTGCTTCTCCTCCAAGGGAACAGAACTCCTTTCCAGCATGGGAACAAAACTGGATGGAGAATGAATTGGACGACTGTCAGAAGTAGGCTTCAGAAAGTGGGTAACAAAAAACTCCTTCCAGATATAGAGGTTGTTTTAACCCATTGCAAGGAAGCTAAGAACCTTAAAAAAAGTTAGATGAATTGCTAACTAGAATAACCAGTTTAGAGAAGAACATAAATGATCCGATGGAGATGAAAAACAAAACACAAGAACTTCATGAAGCATACACAAGTATCAATAGCTGAATCAATCAAGCAGAAGAGATGACATCAGATATTGAAGATCAACTCAATGAAAGAAAGCAAGAAGACAAAATTAGACAAAAAAGAATGAAATCAGATGAGCAAAACCTCCAAGAAATATGGCAATATGTGAAAAGACCAAACCTACGTTTGATTGGTGTACCTGAAAGTGACGAGGAGAATGGAACTAAGTTGGAAAACACTCTTATAGATATTACCCAGGAAAGCTTCCCCAACCCAGCAAGGGAGGCCAACATTCAAATTCAGAAAATGCAGAGAACAACAAAAATATATTCCTCAAGAAGAGCAACCTCAACACACATAATTGTCAGATTCACCAGTGTTGATGGAAATGAAGAAAAAAATTTTAAGAGCAGCCAGAGAGAAAGGTTGGGTTACCCACAAAGGGAAGGACATCAGACTACAGTGGTTCTTATGGCAGAAACGCTACGAACCAGAAAAGAGTGGGCAGCCCGCATTCAACATTCTTATAGAAAATAATTTTCGGCCAGGCACGGTGGCTCATGCATGTAATCCCAGCACTTTAGGAGGCCGAGATGGGTGGATCACCTGAGATCGGGAGTTCAAGACTTGCCTGGCCAGCATAGTGAAACCCGTCTCTACTAAAAATACAAAAATCAGCCAGGCGTGGTGGTGTGCACCTTTAATCCCAGCTACTCAGGTGGCTGAGGCAGGAGAATTGCTTGAACCCTGGAGGCTGAGGTTGCAGTGAGCCAAGATCATGCCATTGCATTCCAGCCTGCATGACAGGACAAGACTTGTCTCGGAAAAAAAAAAAAAAAAGGAATGAAAATAATTTTCAACCCAGAATTTCTTTTTTTCATTATTATACTTTAAGTTTTAGGGTACATGTGCACAAGGTGCAGGTTAGTTACATATGTATACATGTGCCATGTTGGTGGGCTGTACCCAGTAACTCATCATTTAATATTAGGTATATCTCCAAATGCTATCCCTCCCCTCTCCCCTGACCCCACAGCAGGCCCTGGTGTGTGATATTCCCCTTCCTGGGTCCATGTGTTCTCATTGTTCAATTCCTACCTGTGAGTGAGAACATGCAGTGTTTGGGTTTTTGTCCTTGTGATAGTTTGCTGAGAATGATGGTTTCCAGATTCATCCATGTCCCTACAAAGGACATGAACTCATCATTGTTTATGGCCCCGTGGTGTATGTGTGCCACATTTTCTTAATCAAGTCTATTATTGTTGGACATTTGTGTTGGTTCCAAGTCTTTGCTATTGTGAATAGTGTCATATCCAGTCAAATTAAACTCCATAAGTGAAGGATAAATAAAATCCTTTCCAACAAGCAAATGCTGAGAGATTTTGTCACCAGGCCTGCCTTAAAAGAGCTCTTGAAGGAAGCACTAAACATGAAAAAGAACAAATGGTACCACCCACTGCAAAAATATACCAAGTTGTAAAGACCATCAAGGCTGTGAAGAAACTGCCTCAACTAATGGACAAAATAATCAGATGACATTATAATGTCAAGATCAAATTCATACATAACAATATTAACCTTGAATGTAAATAGGCTACATGCCCCAACTAAAAGAGAAATCAGATAAAGAGTCAAGAACCATCCGTGTGCTGTATTTAGGTGACCCATCTCATGTGCAAAGAAACACATAGGTTCAAAATAAAAAGATGAAGGAAGATTTACCAAACAAACAGAAAGCAATGTAAAACATGGGTTGCAATCCTAGTCTCTGATAAAACAGACTTTAAACCAACAAAGATCAAAAGAGACAAAGAAAAGCATCACATAATGGTAAAGGGATCAATGAAGCAAGAAGAGCTAACTATCCTAAATATATATGCACCCAATACAGGAGCACCCAAATTCATAAAGCAAGTTCTTAGAGACCTACAAGGAGCTTGGACTCCCATACAAGACTTTAACAACCCACTGTCAATATTAGACACATCAACGCAAAAGAGAATTAAAAAGGATACCAAGGACTTGAACTCAGCTCTGGACCAAGCAGACCTAATAAACATCTACAGAAGTCTCCACCAAAAGTCAACAGAATATACATTCTTCTCAGCAACACATCACACTTATTCTAAAAAGGACCACATAATTCGAAGGAAAACACTCCACAGCAAAGGCAAAATAAATGAATTTATCACAAACTGTCTCTCAGACCACAGGGCAATTAAAGTAGAACTCAAAGTGAGTCCATCTTGAGATAATTTTTGTATAAGGTGTAAGGAAGGGGATTAAGTAGGATTAAGAAACTCACTCAAAACTGCACGACTACATGGAAACTGAACAACCTGATCCTGAATAACTACTGGGTAAATAACAAAATTAAGGCAGGAATAAAGATGTTCTTGGAAATCAATGAGAAAAAAAGACCAAACATTCAAGAATCTCTGGGTCACATTTAAAGCAGTATAGAGAGGGAAAATTATAGCACTAAATACCCACAAGAGAAAGCAGGAAAGATCTAAAATCAACACACTAACATCATGATTAAAAGAACTAGAGAAGCAAGAGCAAACAAATTCAAAAGCTAGCAGAAGACAAGAAGTAAATAAGATCAGAGCAGAATTGAAGGAGATGGAGACATGAAAAACCCCTCAAAAAATCAAGGAATCCAGGAGCTTGTTTTTTCGAAAAGATCAACCAAATAGATAGACTGCTAGCCAGACTAATAAAGAAGAAAAGAGAGAAGTATCAAATAGACAACAATAAAAAATGATAAAGAGCTATCCCATAGAAATACTAATGCTGAACCCACAGAAATACAAACTACCATCAGAGAATACTATAAACACGTTTATGCAAATAAACTAGAAAATCTAGAAGAAATGGATAAATTCCTGGACACATATACCCCCCCAAGTCTAAACCAGGAAGACGTCAACTCTCTGAATAGACCAATAACAAGTTCTGAAATTGAGATACTAGTTAATACCCTACCAACCAAAAGAAGTCCAGGACCAGAGAGATTAACAGGTGAATTCTACCAGTGGTACAAAGAGGAGATCCTACTATTTCTTCTGAAACTACTCCAAACAATAGAAAAAGAGTGACTCCTCCCTAACTCATTTTACGAGCCCAGTATCTTCCTGAAAACAAAACGTTGCAGAGACACAACAAAAAAATAAAATTTCAGGCTAATATCCCTGATGAACATCAATACAAATATCCTTAATAAAATACTGGCGAACCAAATCCAGCAGTTCATCAAAACTCTTATCCAACGTGATCAAGTCAGCTTCATCCCTGGGATGCAAAGCTGGTACAATATATGCAAGTCAATCAATGTGATCCATCACATAAACAGAACTAATGGCAAAAGCCACATGATTATCTCAATAGATGCAAAAAAAGCCTTCGACAAAATTTAACGGCCTTCATGCTGAAAACTCTCAATAAACTAGGTATTGGTGGAACGTATCTAAAAGTAATAAGAGCTATTTATGACAAACCCCAGCCCATATCATACTGAATGAGCAAAAACTGGAAGCATTCCTTTTGAAAAGCGGCACAAGACAATGATGCTGTCTCTCACCACTTCTATTCAACACAGCATTGGAAGTTCTGGCCAGGACAATCAGGCAAGAGAAAGAAAGAAAGTGTATTCTATCAGGAAGAGAGGAGTCAAATTGTCTCTGTTCTCAAATGAAATGATTGTATATTTAGAAAACCCCATCATCTCAGCCCCAAATCTCCTTAAGCTGATACGCAATTTCAGCAAAGTCTCAGAATACAAAATCAATGTGCAAAAACCACAAGCATTCCTGTACACCTAATAGACAGTGAGCTAAATCATGAGTCAACTCCCATTCACAATTGCTAAAATAGAATAAAATACCTAGGAATACAACTTACAAGTGATGTGAAGGACCTCTTCAAGGAGAACTATAAACCACTGCTAAAGAAAATAAGAGAGGGCACAAGTAAATGGGAAAACTTTCCACACTCATGGATAGAAAGAATACGATGAAATTGGCCATACTGCCTGAAGTAATTTATAGATTTGATACTATGCCCATCAAGCTATCATTGACTTTCTTCACAAAATTGGAAAAAAAATCTGCTTTAAATTTCACATGGAACCAAAAAAGAACCCGGATAGCTAAGACAATCCTAAGCAAAAAGAACAAAGCTGGAGGCATCATGCTACCTGACTTTAACCTGTACTACAATGCTACAGTAACCAAAACAGCATGGTACTGGTACCATAACAGATATATAGTCCAATGTAACAGAACAGAGGTCTCAGAAATAACACCACACAACTACATCCATCTGATTTTTGACAAACCAGACAAAAACAAACCATGGGAAAAGGATTCCCTATTTAATAAATGGTATTGGGAAAAGTGTGTAGCTATATGCAGAAAAGAGAAACTAGACCCCTTCCTTAAACCTTATACAAAAATTATCTCAAGATGGACTCGAGGCTTAAATATGAGAACCAAAACCATAAAAACCCTAGAAAAAAAGCTAGGCAATAATATTCAGGACATAGACATGGGAAAAGACTTCATGACTAGAACACCAAAAGCAATTGCAATAAAAGCCAAATGGTCAAATGGGATCTAATTAAACTAAAGAGCTTCTGCACAGCAAAAGAAACTATCATCAGAGTGATCAGGCAAGCTACAGAATGGGAGACAATTTTTGCCATCTATCCATCTGACAAAGTGCAAATGTGCAGAATCTACAAAGAACTTAAACAAATATACAAGAAAAAACAACCCTATCAAAAAGTGGACGAAGGATATGAACAGGCACTTCTCAAAACACGTATGCGTCCAATAAACATATGAAAAGATGCTCATCATCACTGGACATTAGAGAAATGCAAATCAAAACCACAATGAGATACCATCTCACACCAGTTAGAATGGCGATCATTAAACAGTCAGGAAACAACAGATGCTGTAGAGGATGTGAAGAAATAAGCACGGTTTTACACTGTTGGTGGGAGCATAAATTAGTTCAACCATTGTGAAGACAGTGTGACAATTCCTCAAGGATTTAGGACCAGAAATACCATTTGACCCATGTGGGCAGCAAGCCACCCAGGTGCTGAGGCAAGAGACCGAGGGCATGAGCTGTTCCAGTGTAATAAAATATATAAAATAACAGGAGTTATGCTAGATCTATATCATAGATATGATTATATATAAATATCATTAATCATTAGTTTGTAATAATTACCTTTATTCCAATATTATAATAATCCTCGCTCTATAATTATAACCTAAAAAAAAAACAGGCCTACAGAGATAGGAGCTGAGGGTAGATGGTGAGAAGTGACCAGAAGACAAGAGTGCAAGCCTTCTATTAGTCCTAGATAGGGCCACCAGAGTGCTCCTTGGTCTAGTGGTAACTCCCCCTTTTCCAGGGGAGTTTAGAGAAGACTCTGCTCCACCACCTCTTGTGGAGGTCCTGACATCAGTCAGGCCCACCTGCAGCTACCCGGAGGCTGTGCATCAGCAGTCGTGCTCCTGGTCCGCTTTCATGTTCCATCCTGTACACTTGGCTCTGCCTTCTACATAGCAGTAGCAGAATTAGTGAAAGTATTCAAAGTCTCTGAAATGCAGAAATAATGGCGTAAGCTGTCTCTCCTCTTCTCTCTGCCTCAGCTGCCAAACTGGGAAGGGTCCCTGTTTGGTGGACATATGACTCACGTGACCTTATCAATCATTGGAGATGACTCACACTCCTTACCCTGCCCCTTTTGCTTTGTATGCAATACATAAAAGCACAGCCAGGCATTCAGGGTCACTACTGATCTCCATGTCTTGGTGGTAGTTGTCCTACGGGCCCAGCTGTCTTTTCTTTTATCTCTTTGTCTTGTGTCTTTATTTCTATGATCTCTCACCTCTGTATACAGGGAGAAAAGCCCACAGGCCCTGTAGGGCTGGCCCCTACAGACCCAGCAATCCTCTTACTGGATATATATTCAAAGGGTTATAAATCATGCTGCTAGAAAGACACATGCACACATATGTTTATTGTGGCACTGTTCACAATAGAAAAGAACTAGCAAGTAACCCAAATGCCCATCAATGATATAGTGGATAATGAAAATGTGGCACATATACACCGTGGAATACTATGCAGCCATAAATAGCAATGAGTTCATGTCCTTTGCAGGGACATGGATGAAGCTGGAAACCAAAATTCTCAGCAAACAAATACAAGAGCAGAAAACTAAACACCCATGTTCTCACTCATCAGTTAGAGTTGAGAAATTAGAACACATTGAAACAGGGAGAGGAACATCACATACTGGGGCCTGTCTAGGCTTGGGGAGAGGGATAACATTAGGAGAAATATCTAATGTAGGTGACAGGTTAATGGGTGCAGCAAACCACCATAGCATATGTATACCTATGTAACAAACATGCACATGTACCCCAGATAGTAAAGTATAATTTGAAAAAAGTGGTACATATACACCATGAAATGCTATGCAACAATTTAAAAGAGAAAAATCATGCTATTTGCAGCAACATTGATGTCCCTGGAGGCCATTATCCTAAGCAAATTAATGAAACAACAGAAAACCAAATACCACATATGAAACCCTTAAGTGGGAGCTAAACATTAAATCATCAAGAAATAAAGATGAGAACAATAGACACTTAGGACTGCTAAAGGAGAGAGGGTAGAGGGGTACAAGGGCTGATAATTAATTTTGGAGTGCTATGCTCCCTACCTGGGTGACAGAATTATTTGTACTCCAAACCTCAATGTCCCGTAATATACCCAGGTAACATACTTGTACATGGACCTCTTGAACCTAAAATAAATTTGAAATTTTTTAAAAAAAGAGAATAAAAGCATACTGAGAAAAAGAAAATAGTAAAAGATATAATACAATAAAACACACAGCAACAACTTTCATGAAGCCAAAACTACAAGAGATGTAAAATGTCAGATAGAAACAAAAGATGAGAACTGCACTGTGTATGAGACAGATAAAACAAAAAATTAGACAAAAGACCCACGATGTAATCAGTAAGATAGATTGTGCTTGTGTGCACAAATGTTGTGCTTTATACTATATTTTCTCAATAGACAGAACAAACTCCTTACAAAGTCCTGATGGAAAAACAGATTTAATACTAAGTGGCAAAAAAAAATTCAAACAATACCCCTCTCATCACAAAAATATAATTGGAAATTATTCATTAAAACAGGAAAGAAAATTGCAGCTGGAATCATGAGATTCTTGCTGTATTAGCCTGTGTCACTATGAAAGAATAACTGATGCTGGGTAATTTCGTCAGGCTATACAAACATGGCACCATCATATGCTCAGCTTCTGATGAGGCCTAAGGAAGCTTACTATTATGATAGAAGTAGGAGGGAGAGCAGACACACTTCATGAGCTGAGTGAGAGAGAAAGGTAAGAGGTGCCAGCTGGTTTTAAACAACTAGCTTTAATAGTAACTCATGCTCATGGGGAAAGCACCAAGCCATTCATGAGGAATTCATCCCTTTAATATAAACACTTCCACAAGGAGTAACTTCCAACTTGGGGATCACATTTGAATACGCAAATTGGAAGGAACACACATCCGAATCACATCACCTGCGTTTGTGCAAATTTTAACAAATAGCCAATAAAATTGGTTGCCTGTGGAGAAGAGGCGGGAATGGAGTGGAAGATATGGGCACAGTTGTTGTGCACAAGAGATAAGAAGAGAGACAGTAATGCCTTTCTAAGTGCACCTTTTTGGGCAGTCCTGACTCTTAGAACGCAGCAAAGCTTCACATATTCCCAAAGTAAATGAATGATTGAAGTCAACCAGATGTGCTGCTGTCAAGAGGGAATTACAGGACCCAACCAGTAAAGGAATAGCCTTAACTGAAGAAACAGGAAAGAAAATTGCACACCTGGATAAATATTATGGGTTGAATTTTGTATTTTTGTTGTACTTTTGAAATTTTTATGTTGAAGTCTTAAACACTAGTACATCCAAAAGTGGTCTTAATTGTAATTCGGGTTGTTGTTGATGTAATTAGTTACCGATTTATGCCTAGTGTTCCATTGTTGGAATGCTAAGCTTGTGGGAGTTATTTAAATCCAACTGCATGAGGTCATTGAAAAGGTCTGATTTTCACACACAAAAAGTTTGGAATCTCAAGCTTAAATGGGTTAAGAGGAAGTCTTCCTGGAGTGAGATGGATTCCTAATCCAGTATGACTGGTGCTGGTGTCCTGATAGAAATGGAAATTTGTACACAGAAACACATACACATAAGAAGAGGACTAGGGTTATGTTGCCACAAACCAAATAATTAGCACAAACTTGGAGGCAGAGGTAGGAACATATTTCCTAGTCCCTTCAGAGAGAGAGAGCATGGCCCTTTGCACCCCTCGATTTCAGACTTTTGGCCTTCAGAACTGTCAGAATATGAACTTCTGTTGTTTAAGCTGCCTAGTCTGCAGTACTTTGTCATGATAGCCCTAGCAAACTATTACAAGTTTGGGCCATTTCGACACTTACAAAAGAAACTATACATAGGTATTATATATTTAAAACTGCATTTTCCCCAGGAAGCTTTTCAATGGGATGTTCTCTGTCTTCATCAGGGATTTTTAGCCACCAGTTGAAAGCCACTGGAATAAGCAGATGGAATCTGTCAACCTAAGGTTTTTCAGCCTCAGAAGATTGACATATGAGGGTTGCATCATTATTTTGGGGTTGCACTGTGAAATGTAGCATGTTGAGAAACATTCCTGATCTTAACCAAATAGATTCCAATTCCAATAGATGTGACAATGAAAAATGTCACATAGAACTAAAACGTCGAAGAAAGGATACTAGAAGCAGGGAAGGGTAGGGGGAAAAGGACATAGGGAAAAATTTGTTGAAGAACACAAAATTACAGCTACATAGGAGGAATAAGTTGTACTGTTCTATACTACTGCAGGATGACTACAGATATTGAATGTTCCCAACACAAAGAAATGGTACATGTTTGAGATGATGTAGGTATGCTAACAACCCCAATGGGATCACTATACATTGTACGCATCAGAACATCACTGTGCCATGTGAATATATACAATTATTATATCTAAATTGAAAATTAATTTAAAATTTTTAAAAATGTTATTTAAATGTCTCTAGAGTTTGTTACACTTGCAGGAAGCAAAATCACCTCAGGGTGAAATGACTGCTCTATGGAATTATGCTCAGGCATAATTTTGAGACAGGGTCTCACTCTCTTACTAAGGTTGGAGTGCAGTGGTGTGAACTTGGCTCACTGAAGCCTCCACCTCTCAGGTTCCTCCCACTGCAGCCTCCCGAGTAGAGTACCTGGGATTACAGGTACACACTACCACCGGCTAATTTTTTGAATTTTTCATAGAGATGAGGTCTTGCCATGTTGCCCGTCTGCTTTCAAACTCCTAGGCTCAAGCAATCCTCCTGCCTCAGCCTCCCTAAGTTCTGGGATTATAGGTATGAGTCACCATACCATCCTGTGTTTTCCTTTCTTTTTAATATGTACAAGCTGATTCTTGGTAGACTTTCAGAGTGAGAGAAATCTCTGGTTGTTTCGGTGGGCTTTGCATAACCACCCTTTGCTTCTCATAGGCCTAATGTAGTTATTTGAGGACCATCTATTTACTGCATTTCTACATTTTATTTCATGTCTTCCTATATTATAGTAACATTTTTACAAATTTAAAATATATTATTGTTTTAATTTGTATAAATGTACAGTGTACAAGCTCAATTTTGTTACATGAACTTGTTGCATAGTTGTAAGTCAGGGCTTCCAGTTTACCGATCACCTGAATAGTGTACATGATATCCATTAAGTAATTTTTCATCTTCCCCCCTCTCTCAGCCTCCCACCTTTCAAGTGTCCGATATCTATTATTCTACTCCCTATGTCCATTGTGCACATTACTTAGCTACCGCTTCTAAGTGAGAATATTTAGTATTTGTCTTTCTGTTTCTGAGTTGTTTTCCTTAGGTTATTTAGCCATGATAAAATATTTTTAAAACAAGACTACTGTATTAGTCTGTTCTCACACTGTTAATAAAGACACACCCAAGACTGGGTAACTTACAAAGGCAATAAGTTTAATAGACTCACAGTTCCAGATGGATGGGGAGGCCTCACAATCATGGCAGAATGTGAATGAAGAGCAAGGTCATGTCTTTCATGGCTTCAGGCAAGAGAGCTTGTGCTGTCTTAAAAGGTAACTCCCGCTTATAAAACCATCAGATCTCATGAGACTTAATCACTATCAGGATAAGAGCATGTGAAAGACCTGCCTCCATGATTCATTTATCTCCTACCAGGACCCTACCATGACACAATGAAATTATGGGAACTACAATGCAAGATGAAATTTGGGTAGGGACACAGCCAAGCTATATCAACTACTTATTAGTCAATTTGGTCAACCAATAAGCAAGAAAATAACCCTTTTTTTTTTTTTTTTTTTTTTTTTTTTTTTAGAGGAGTCTCGCTCTGCCACTCAGGCTGGAGTACAGCGGCTTGATCTCAGCTGACCGCAACTTCTGCCACATGGGTTCAGGTGATTCTCCTGCCTCACCCTCCTGAGTAGCTGGGATTACAGGCGTAATCCAGCTAATTTTTGTATTTTTAGTATGCCAGGTCCATCCCGTAGATCCTGGCAAAGAAACGCACTAAAGGAGTACTCAGTGAAAGAGCAGCCAGGGGACTCCCAAAGAGTGAGCAGTTTCGATAAGCTGGAACTGCTGGAGCTGCTAGTTTTTATTTAGTACAGACATGATGCTGAAAGCCTGGAGCCAACACAATCTGTGGGTAATTAACATTATTGTGCCCCCTTTCTGGGAGTAGTCTCATGTGAGGATGATCAAAGATTGATTCCTGGTTAACATAAGTAAACAAGCCTCTTTATGCTAAGTTCTCCTATATTTTCTTGTACCTATTCCTCACCCCTCTGCTTCAAGTAAGAGAACAGCTGCCTTCACCTTACTCTTCCCTGAAGCTATGCAGAGCCTTCTGACCATTCAGAAGGCCTGCTACTTTCTCTGTAGTGTCTCCCACCACTCTGACGAATCCCCTATATTAGTAGAGGCAGGGTTTCATCACGTTGGTCATTCTGCTCTGGAACACCTGACCTCATGTTCTGCCTGCCTCAGCCTCCCGAAGTGCTGGGATTACAGGCATGAGCCACCATGCCTGGCCAAAAATAACCATTTTTAAAAACGTGTAGTAACTAGTTGATATACACTTCACCATCATGTTAACTTCAAAGGCTTGCATAACTTAAATGATTTGAATTAAGTAGGGTTTTTAATTAAATATTATCTAAAATGACTCTATCATGGTAATTTACTTTGCTTGAGAAAATATCAATAATATCAGATGTAGTATCCATGGGAAACTGTCATTCTTTGGTTCTCTGTGTGGTTTTTCTTCACTCATTTACTTTCTAAGTGACATATTTGTGAGACTCACAGTCAAAAAGAGATCCCTTCAGTTTGATAGTAATTTGTGACTTACAGGGTTTATTTTACTAAAGAACTCGTTTCAAAATTCTATTTAAGAAGTTTGTCCTTCTATGTCAAACACTGTTCCAAATGGAGGCATATAATCTCCACCAAATAATAATCGAACTATTTAAGGCATCCCTTTCATCATGCTTTTTTCCTTTAGATTTTCATTAATTTGATGGTAAGCTATACTACCTATGAAGAGGCACAGGACATCACACCCAGCTTTTTGTTTTTATATATGCAGTTGGGAGTAGAGAGAGATAGGGAGTAGAATGATAGACATTGGACACTTGGAAGGGTGAGAGGCTGGGAGGTGTGGGAGGTTGAAAAATTACTTAATGGGTACAATGTACACTGTTCAGGTGATGGGCACACTGGAAGTCCTGACTTCACGACTATGCCACATGTCCATGTAACAAAATTGATTTTGTACCCTGTACATTTATACAAATAAAAACAGAAACGTTTTAAATATTGTTTAAAAAGTTACTTTAAGTACTAAAGTTTCAGTTTCCCTTGATGCTAAAAGCATACAATGCTTCTGTAATTAATAATGCTTTTATTCTTCCATCAGTTTTATAAAGATGAAATCATCCATGGGTGTCCTATTTTCACATTGTTCCCACAGATCCTTTTGTCTGTTATAAAGTAGAGATAAATACCAGCATCAAAAACTTAAGGAAAAATGGAGGTGTTTACTTGTAGATAGATAGCTTTTTTTTTTTTTTTTTTTGCATTTCTGTGAAAATCAAGTGAAAAACTACCAAGTTATAAATTAGTTTTCCAACCTGTTTCATCAGTACAAACAATCTGTGAAATTTCTAAGGGAAAGTCAACTTTATCACATACAACCACATATCTCAAAACTATAGAGCATTGTCTTATTTTCTTTTCTTTCATCCAAAAATTTACTACGTGGATATGATCACCTAATTGCTGATATTTGATTGCTCTGAACCAAGAACGTAAGTTGTTTAAAAAGGTGGTTATGTTAATATGTTTTGATTATTTTCATTCAATTGTTTTAACTGGTCTAATTACCCATATTAATCAAATGGTACATTTCAAATCTAACTTATTAGAAAACATGGATTCCTTAAGAAAAATCAATTATATAGGAGGTCACAAAGTTATGGATTTCTTAAGTAAAATTAGTTATCTAGAAGGTCACTTTCATAGGAAATATATGTATATTTTAAAGATACTGGTGTAAATGTCAGATATGAATTGAACTTATTTCTTTACAACTAATTGGTATGGTGTCAAAAAAATCTTTACAAATCTTCATAATAGTAATGGAAGCAAAAAAATATATATTTTCATTTTGTTTTTTACTTTCTTTAATTTATGTCATTTATATCAGTAGTCCAATTTATTTTAGAACCTGAGAACACACATTTATATTTCTTTTTAAACTAAATGCAATAACAAGATAAATATGATTACATATTTCTTCCAGAAGAAATCTCACATAAAACTATAATTTCAATGTATAGCATTTTCAACCACATACTTCATTAATACTACACTACAGACCAGCATTTGCAAAAATAAAAGCTGGTTATAAGAAAAAAAAAGTTATTGTGGATTTTACATAACCATTAGGGTCATTAAGAATGACAGATAGGATTTTTGCATCAATGTTCATCAAGGATATTGGTCTAAAATTCTCTTTTTTGGTTGTGTCTCTACCCAGCTTTGGTATCAGGATGATGCTGGCCTCATAACATAAGTTACGGAGGATTCCCTCTTTTTCTATTGATAGGAATAGTTTCAAAAGGAATGGTACCAGTTCCTCCTTGTACCTCTGGTAGAATTCGGCTGTGAATCCATCTGGTCCTGGACTCTTTTTGGTTGGTAAGCTATTGATTATTGTCACAATTCAGAGCCTGTTATTGGTCTATTCAGAGATTCAAATTCTTCCTGGCTTAGTGTTGGGAGAGTGTATGTGTCGAGGAATTTATCCATTTCTTCTAGATTTTCTAGTTTATTTGCGTAGAACTGTTTGAAGTATTCTCTGATGGTAGTTTATATTTCTGTGGGATTGGTGGTGATATCCCCTTTATCATTTTTTATTGCATCTATTTGATTCTTCTCTCTTTTTTTCTTTATTAGTCTTGCTAGCAGTCTATCAATTTTGTTGATCCTTTCAAAAAACCAGCTCCTGGATTCATTAATTTTTTGAAGGATTTTTTGTGTCTCCATTTCCTTCAGTTCTGCTCTGATTTTAGTTATTTTTTGCCTTCTGCTAGCTTTTGAATGTGTTTGCTCTTGCTTTTGTAGTTCTTTTAATTGTAATGTTAGGGTGTCAATTTTGGATCTTTCCTGCTTTGTCTTGTGGGCATTTAGTGCTATGAATTTCCCTCTACAAACTACTTTGATTGTGTCCCAGAGATTCTGGTATGTTGTGTCTTTGTTCTCATTGGTTTCAAAGAACATCTTTATTTCTGCCTTCATTTCGTTATGTACCCAGTAGTCATTCAGGAGCAGGTTGTTCAGTTTCCATGTAGTTGGGCAGTTTTGAGTGAGTTTCTTAATCCCGAGTTCTAGTTTGATTGCACTGTGGTCTGAGAGATAGTTTGTTATAATTTCTCTTCTTTTACATTTGCTGAGGAGAGCTTTATTTCCAACAATGCGGTCAATTTTGGAAGAGGTGTGGTGTGGTGCTGAAAAGAATGTATATTCTGTTGATTTGGGGTGGAGAGTTCTGTAGATGTCTATTAGGTCCGCTTGGTGCAGAGCTGAGTTCAATTCCTGGGTATCCTTTTTAACTTTCTGTCTCATCGATCTGTCTAATGTTGACAGTGGGGTGTTAAAGTCTCCCATTATTATTGTGTGGGAGTCTAAGTCTCTTTGTAGGTCCCTCAGGACTTGCTTTATGAATCTTGGTGCTCCTGTATTGGGTGCATATATATTTAGGATAGTTATCTCTTCTTGTTGAATTGATCCTTTACCATTCTGTAATGGCCTTCTTTGTCTCTTTTGATCTTTGTTGGTTTAAAGTCTGTTTTATCAGAGACTAGGATTGCAACCCCTGCCTTTTTTGGTTTTCTATTTGCTTGGTAGATCTTCCTCCATCCTTTTCTTTTGAGCTTATGTGTGTCTCTGCATGTGAGATGGGTTTCCTGAACACAACACACTGATTGGTCTTGACTCTTTACCCAATTTGCCAGTCTGTGTCTTTTAATTGGAGCATTTAGTCCATTTACTTTTAAAGTTAATATTGTTATGTGTGAATTTGAACCTGTCATTATGATGTTAGCTGGTTATTTTGCGTGTTAGTTGATGCCGTTTCTTCCTAGTCTCGATGGTCTTCACATTTTGGGATGATTTTGCAGCAGCTGGTACCAGTTGTTCCTTTCCATGCTTAGTGCTTTCTTCAGGAGCTCTTTTAGGGCAGGCCTGGTGGTGACAAAATCTCTCAGCATTTGCTTGTCTGTAAAGTATTTTATTTCTCCTTCACTTATGAAGCTTAGTTTGGCTGGATATGAAATTCAGGGTTGAAAATTCTTCTCTTTAAGAATGTTGAATATTGGCCCCCAATCTCTTCCGGCTTGTAGACTTTCTGCCGAGAGATTCGCCGTTAGTCTGATGCACTTCCCTTTGTTGGTAACCCAACCTGTCTGTCTGGCTGCCCTTAACACATTTTCCTTCATTTTAACTTTGGTGAATCTGACAATTATGTGTCTTGGAGTTGCTCTTCTCGAGGAGTATCTTTGTGGCATTCTCTGTATTTCCTGAATCTGAATGTTGGCCTGCCTTGCTAGATTGGGGAAGTTCTCCTGGATAATATCCTGCAGAGTGTTTTCCAACTTGGTTCCATTCTCCTTGTCACTTTCAGGTACATCAATCAGATGTAGATTTGGTCTTTTCACATAGTGCCATATTTCTTGGAAGCTTTGTTTGTTTCTTTTTATTCTTTTTTCTATAAACTTCTCTTCTTGCTTCATTTCATTCATTTCATCTTCCATCACTGATACCCTTTCTTCCAGTTGATCGCCTCGGCTCCTGAGGCTTCTGAATTCTTCACATAGTTCTCGTGGCTTGGCTTTCAGCTCCATCAGCTCCTTTGAGCCCTTCTCTGTATTGGTTATTCTAGTTATACATTCGTTTATATTTTTTTCAAAGTTTTTCACTTCTTTGCCTTTGGTTTGAATTTCCACCTGTAGCTCATAGTTTGATCGTCTGAAGCCTTCTTCTATCAACTCGTCAAAGTCATTCTCTGTCCAGCTTTGTTCCATTGCTGGTGAGGAACTGCAATCCTTTGGAAGAGGAGAAGTGCTCTGCTTTTTAGAGTTTCCAGTTTTTCTGCTCTGTTTTTTCCCCATCTTTGTGATCTTATCTACTTTTGGTCTTTGATGATGGTGAGGTACAGATGGGTTTTTGGTGTGGATGTCCTTTCTCTTTGTTAGTTTTCCTTCTAACAGACAGGACCCTCAGCTGCAGATATGTTGTAGTTTGCTAGAGGTCCACTCCAGACCCTTTTTACCTGGGTATCATCAGCGGTGTCTGCAGAACAGTGGTTTATTGTGAACCACGAATGCTGCTGACTGATCATTCCTCTGGAAGTTTTGTCTCAGAGGAGTATGCGGCTGTGTACATTGTCAGTCTGCACCTACTGGGGTGTGCCTCAAAAATCTTCAATAAAATACGACAAACTGAGTCCAGCAGCACATCAAAAAGCTTATCCACCATGATCAAGTGGGCTTCATCCCTGGGATGCAAGGCTGGTTCAGTATACACAAATCAGTAAATGTAATCCAGCATAAAAACAGAACCAAAGACAAAAACCACATGATTATCTGAATAGATGCAGAAAAGGCCTTTGACAAAATTCAACAACCTTCATGCTAAAAACTCTCCATTAAGTAGGTATTGATGGGATGTATCTCAAAATAATAACAGCTACCTATGACAAATCCACAGCCAATGTCATACTGAATGGACAAACTGAAAGCATTCCCTTTGAAATCTGGCACAAGACAGGTATGCCCTCTCTCACCACTCCTATTCAACATAGCGTTGGAAGTTCTGGCCAGGGCAATTAGGCAGGAGAAGGAAATCAAGGGTACTCAATTAGTAAAAGAGGAAGTCAAATTGACCCTGTTTGCAGATGACATGATTGTATATCTAGAAAACCTCATTGACTCAGCCCAAAATCTCCTTAAGCTGATAAGCAACTTCAGCAAAGTCTCAGGATACAAAATCAATGTGCAAAAATCACAAGCATTCTTATACACCAATAACAGTCAAACAGAGAGCCAAATCATGAGTGAACTCTCATTCACAATTGCTTCAAAGAGAATAAAATACCTAGGAATCCAACTCACAAGGGAGGTGAAGGATCTCTTCAAGGAGAACTACAAACCACTGCTCAATGAAAGGATCAAAGAAATGGAGGATACAAAGAAATGGAAGAACATTCCATGCTTATGGGTAGGAAGAGTCAATATCATGAAAATGGCCTTACTGCCAAAGGTAATTTATAGATTTAATGCCATCCCATTCAAGCTACCAATGACTTTATTCACAGAATTGGAAAAAGCTACTTTAAAGTTCATATGGAACCAAAAAAGAGCCCTCATCACCAAGTCAATCTTAAGGCAAAAGACCAAAGCTGGAGGCATCATGCTACCTGCCTTCAAACTATACTACAAAGCTACAGTAACCTAAACAGCATGGTACTGGTACCAAAACAGAGATATAGATCAATAGAACAGAATAGAGCCCTCAGAAATAACGTCACAAATCTACAACTATCTGTTCTTTGACAAACCTGAGAAAAACAAGCAATGGGGAAAGAATTCCCTATTTAATAAATGGTGCTGGGAAAACTGGCAAGCCATATGTAGAAAGCTGAAACTGGATCCCTTCCTTACACCTTATACAAAAATCAATTCCAGATGGATTAAAGACTTAAATGTTAGACCTAAAACCATAAAAACCCTAGAAGAAAACCTAGGCATTACCATTCAGGACATAGGCACGGGCAAGGACTTCATGTCCGAAACACCAAAAGCAATGGCAACAAAAGCCAAAATTGACAAATGGGATCTAATTAAACTAAAGCACTTCTGCGCAGCAAAGGAAAGTACCATCAGAGTGAACAGGTAACCCACAAAATGGGAGAAAATATTCGCAACCTACTCATCTGACAAAGGGCTAATATCCAGAATCTACAATGAACTCAAACAAATTGACAAGAAAAAAACAACCCCATCAAAAAGTGGGCAAAGGACATGAACAGACACTTCTCAAAAGAAGACATTTATGCGGCCAGAAAAAAACACATGAAAAAATGCTCACCATCACTGCCCATCAGAGAAATGCTAATCAAAACCACAATGAGATATCATCTCACACCAATTAGAATGGTGATCATTAAATAGTCAGGAAACAACAGGTGCTGGAGAGGATGTGGAGAAATATGAACACTTTTACAGTGTTGGTGGGATTGTAAACTAGTTCAACCATTGTGGAAGTCAGTGTGGTGATTCCTTAGGGATCTAGAACTAGAAATACCATTTGACCCAGCCATCTCAATACTGGGTATATACCCAAAGGACTACAAATCATGCTGCTATAAAGACATGCACACGTATTTTTATTGTGGCACTATTCACAATAGCAAAGACTTGGAACCAACACAAATGTCCAACAATGATAGATTGGATTAAGAAAATGTGGCACATATACACCTTGGATTACTACACAGCCATAAAAAATGATGAGTTCATGTCCTTTGTAGGGACATGGATGAAATTGGAAATCATCATTCTCAGTAAACTATCACAAGAACAAAAAAATCAAACACCGCATATTCTCTCTCATAGGTAGGAATTGAACAGTGAGAACACATGGACACAGGGAGGGGAACATCACACTCTGGGGGGGACTGTTGTGGGGTGGGGGGAGGGGGGAGGGATAGAATTGGGAGATATACCTAGTGCCAGATGACGAGTTAGTGGGTGCAGCGCACCAGCTTGGCACATTTATACATATGTAACTAACCTGCACATTGTGCACATGTACCCTAAAACTTCAAGTATAATTAAAAAAAACATTAAAAATAATAATAATAAAAAAGAATGACAGGTGATCCAAAATAAAACCTCCCTCAGACTAATACAAATTTATCTTATTTTAAAATACTACTGGAGTATCATTTTGAAAACTATTTTCATAGATTATCACATACTCTTGTAAATGCTTTCTTGTATATTATCTAGAATACTGTTTGGGCGTTATGGCTTATGCCTGAAATCCCGGCACTTTGGGAGGCTGAGGTGGGAGGATTGCTTGAGTTCAAAACCAGATGGAAACATAGTGAGACCCCCGTCACAAACAACAACAAAATATATTGCTGGGTGTGATGTCCTGTGCCTCTTCATAGGTAGTATGTTTTTTTTAAAAATGGTGGGATGGGTGCAGTTGTTCTTGCCTTTAGTCCCAGCTACTCTGGAGGCTGAGGAGAGAGAATTATTTCAGCTCAGAAAGTCAAGGCAGCAGTGAGCTGTGTTTGCACCAGGGCACTCTAGCCTGCATAACAGAGTGAAATCCTGTCTCCAAAATAGAAAATAAAAATACAATTCTACCCGAGAACTGGAGCCCAGCTAGTATCATTTATAAAATATGGAATACCGTTTGTGCTTTATGTACTTGGGATGTATATTACATTTTCCCCACATCTTTCTCAAGACTTCCCAGTGATCGGATGTCAAAAGTCTATTTTTTGACACTTCTATTTTCTTTGTCTTTTATGAGTCATGTTCCAGGATAAAGTGGGTTTTGGATCAAAATGAAGTTGATTCAGTGACTGGATTCATCACAAATACACTGAATTGAATTGTGCAAATTACCTAGCTTATCATAATTCAGACGTGTAAAATTATGAGGATTTTACAAATCATATTCTATTCCTTTTATTGAATTAAGAACAAAGAGATTGTTCTTAATTTATCCATGATTGTTGTAGGAATTAGAACTATAAATTGAAAAGCATCCACTAAGGTCACTGACCTGTCCAGCCACTGATACAGGAGAAATTGTAACTATCATTGTGATTTCCATATGATTTTCCCTATAATTCCTTTTACTTATCAAAGTTAAGAACACAGTGGCTCATACCTCTCATCCCAGCATTTTGAGAGGATGAAGCAGGAAGATTGCTTGCAGCCAGAAGTTCAAAAGCAGCCTGGGCAACACAGAAGAGACCCTGTCTCTGTAAAAATTTTTATAATTACCAGTGCATGGTGGTGTGTACCGGTAGTCCCTGCTCCTTGGGAAGCGGAGGCAGGACAATTCTTTGAGCCCAAGAGTTTGAGGCTGCAGTGAGCTATGATCACACCACTGCACTCCAGCCTGGGTAATACATCTTGTCTCTTAATTTTTGTTTAAATTAACAAATAATTCCAATTCAACAACGAGTTGAATTATTATATCTTCTCTGTGAATTTCTATACTTTATCCTATGTTGTAGTCACTGATGATAGCCATAAATATTTCTGGTATAAGAAAATACACATACCTCAATTTTCATGAAATTTGACCTAAAAATCTCTGCAGTTGCTTTTAAGGACTAAAGGTGATACCAATATTTTTAAAGCATGAAAAGAACAAATAAAATCCATATGTAAGATACAATGCAAAAAGAAAGAAGAATAAACACTATTATCTGTGTTAGTATTATCTTAGGAGAAAATTCAATGCAGTTACCTATTTCTTTTTATTATTATTATTAGTAGTAGTAGTAGTAGTAGTAGTATACTTTAAGTTTTAGGGTACATATGCACAATGTGCAGGTTAGTTACATATGTATAAATGTGCCAAGCTGGTGTGTTGCATCCATTAACTTGTCATTTAGCAATAGGTATATCCCTAATGCTATCCCTCCCCCATCTCCCTACCCCACAACAGTCCCCAGAGTGTGATGTTCCCCTTCCTGTGTCCATGTGTTCTCATTGTTCAATTCCCACCTAAGAGTGAGAATATACGGTGTTTGGTATTTTGTCCTTGAGATAGTTTGCTGAGAATGATGATTTCCAATTTCATCCATGTCCCTACAAAGGACATGAACTCATCATTTTTTATGGCTGCATAGTATTCCATGGTGTATATGTGCCACATTTTCTTAATCCAGTCTATCATTGTTGGACATTCAGGTTGGTTCCAAGTCTTTGCTATTGTGAATAGTGCCGCAATAAAAATACGTGTGCATGTGTCTTTATAGCAGCATGATTTATAGTCCTTTGGGTATATACCCAGTAATGGGAGGGCTGGATCAAATGGTATTTCCAGTTCTAGATCCCTGAGGAATCGCCACACTGACTTCCACAATGGTTGAACTAGTTTACAGTCCCACCAGCAGTGTAAAAGTGTTCCTATTTCTCCACATCCTCTCCAGCACCTGTTGTTTCCTGATGTTTTAATGATTGCCATTCTAACTGGTGTGAGATGATATCTCATTGTGGTATTGATTTGCATTTCTCTGATGGCCAGTGATGGTGAGCATTTTTTCATGTGTTTTTTGGCTCCATAAATGTCTTCTTTTGAGAAGTGTCTGTTCATGTCCTTCACACACTTTTTGATGGGGTTGTTTGTTTTTTTCTTGTAAATTTGTTTGAGTTCATTGTAGATTCTGGATATTAGCCCTTTGTCAGATGAGTGGGTTGCAAATATTTTCTCCCATTTTGTAGTTGCCTTTTCACTCTGATGGTACTTTCTTTTGCTGTGCAGAAGCTCTTTAGTTTAATTAGATCCCATTTGTCAATTTTGGCTTTTGTTGCCATTGCTTTCAGTGTTTTAGACATGAAGTGCTTCCCCATGCCTATGTCCCGAATGGTAATGCCTAGGTTTTCTTCTAGGGTTTTTATGGTTTTAGGTCTAACATTTAAGTCTTTAATCCATCTGGAATTAATTTTTGTATAAGGTGTAAGGAAGGGATCCAGTTTCAGCTTTCTACATATCGCTAGCCAGTTTTCCCAGCACCATTTATTAAATAGGGTAAACTTTTGCCATTGTTTGTTTTTGTCAGGTTTGTCAAAGATCCGATAGTTGTAGATATGTGGTGTTATTTCTGAGGTCTCTGTTCTGTTCCATTGATCTATCTCTGTTTTAGTACCAGTACCATGCTGTTTTGGTTACTGTAGCCTTGTAGTATAGTTTGAGGTCAGGTAGTGTGATGCCTTCAGCTTTGTTCTTTTGGCTTAGGATTGACTTGGCAATGTGGGCTCTTTTTTGGTTCCATATGAACTTTAAAGTAGTTTTTTCCAATTCTGTGAAGAAAGTCATTGGCAGCTTGATGGGGATGGCATTGAATCTGTAAATTACCTTTGGCAGTATGGCCATTTTCACGATATTGATTCTTCCTACCCATGAGCATGGAATGTTCCTCCATTACTTTGTATCCTCTTTAATTTCATTGAGCAGTGGTTTGTAGTTCTCCTTGAAGAGGTCGTTCACGTCCCTTGTAAGTTGGATTCCTAGGTATTTTATTCTCTTTGAAGCAATTATGAATGGGAGTTCACTCACGATTTGGCTCTCTGTTTGTCTGTTATTGGTGTACAAGAATCCTTGTGATTTTTGTACATTGATTTTGTATCCTGAGACTTTGCTGAAGTTGCTTATCAGCTTAAGGAGATTTTGGGCTGAGACAATGGGGTTTTCTAGAAATACAATCATGTCATCTGCAAACAGGGACAATTTGACTTCCTCTTTTCCTAATTGAATACCCTTTACTTCCTTCTCCTGCCTAATTGCTCTGGCCAGAACTTCCAACACTATGTTGAATAGGAGTGGTGAGAGGCCTCCCTGTCTTGCGCCAGATTTCAAAGGGAATGCTTCCAGTTTTTGACCATTCAGTATGATATTGGCTGTGGGTTTGTCATAGATAGCTCTTATGATTTTGAGATATGTCCCATCTTTACCTACTTTATTGAGAGTTTTTAGCAGGAAGAGTTGTTGAATTTCGTGAAAGGCCTTTTCTGCATCTATTAAGATAATTATGTGGTTTTTGTCTTTGGTTCTGTTTATATGCTGGATTACATTTATTGATTTGCGTATATTGAACCAGCCTTGCATCCCAGGGATGAAGCCCACTTGATCATGGTGGATAAGCTTTTTGATGTGCTGCTGGACTCAGTTTGCCAGTATTTTATTGAGGATTTTTGCATCAATGTTCATCAAGGATATTGGTCAAAAATTCTCTTTTTTGGTTGTGTCTCTGCCTGGCTTTGGTGTCAGGATGATGCTGGCCTCATAAAATGAGTTAGGGAGGATTTCCTCTTTTTCTATTGATTGAAATAGTTTCAAAAGGAATGGTACCAGTTCCTCCTTGTACCTCTGGTAGAATTCGGCTGTGAATCCATCTGGTCCTGGACTCTTTTTGGTTGTTAAGCTATTGATTACTGCCACGATTTCAGAGCCGGTTATTGGCCCATTCAGAGATTCAACTTCTTCCTTATTTAGTCTTGGGAGGGTGTATGTGTCAAGGAATTTATCCATTTCTTCTATATTTTCTAGTTTATTATTCATAGAGGTGTTTGTAGTATTCTCTGATGGTAGTTTGTATTTCTGTGGGATCAGTGGTGATATCCGCTTTATCATTTTTTATTGTGTCTATTTGATTCTTCTCTCTTTTCTCCTATATTAGTTTTGCTAGTGGTCTATCAATTTTGTTGGTCCTTTCAAAAAACCAGCTCCTGGATTCATTAATTTTCTGAAGGGTTTTCTGTGTCTCTATTTCCTTCAGTTCTGCTCTGATTTTAGTTATTTTTTGCCTTCTGCTAGCTTTTGAATGTGTTTTCTCTTGCTTTTGTAGTTCTTTTAATTGTGATGTTAGGGTGTCAATTTTGGATCTTTCCTGCTTTGTCTTGTGGGCATTTAGTGCTATAAATTTCCCTCTACACACTGCTTTGAATGTGTCCCAGAGATTCTGGTATGTTGTGTCTTTGTTCTCATTGGTTTCAAAGAACATCTTTATTTCTGCCTTCATTTCGTTATATAACCAGTAGTCATTCAGGAGCAGGTTGTTCAGTTTCCATGTAGTTGAGTGGTTTTGAGTGAGTTTCTTAATCCTGAGTTCTAGTTTGATTGCACTGTGGTCTGAGAGACACGTTGTTATAATTTCTATTCTTTTACATTTGCTGAGGAAAGCTTTACGTCCAAGTATGTGGTCAATTTTGGAATAGGTGTGGTGTGGTGCTGAAAAGAATGTATATTCTGTTGATTTGGGGTGCAGAGTTCTGTAGATGTCTATTAGGTCCGCTTGGTGCAGAGCTGAGTTCAATTCCTGGGTATCCTTGTTGACTTTCTGTCTCGTTGATCTGTCTAATGTTGACAGTGGGGTGTTAAAGTCTCCCATTATTATTGTGTGGGAGTCTAAGTCTCTTTGTAGGTCACTCAGGACTTGCTTTATGAATCTTGGTGCTCCTGTATTGGGTGCATATATATTTAGGATAGTTAGCTCTTCTTGTTGAATTGATCCCCTTACCATTCTGTAATGGCCTTCTTTGTCTCTTTTGATCTTTGTTGGTTTAAAGTCTGTTTTATCAGAGACTAGGATTGCAACCCCTGCCTTTTTTTGTTTTCTATTTGCTTGGTAGATCTTCCTCCATCCTTTTATTTTGAGTCAGTGTGTCTTTGCACGTGAGATGGTTTTCCTGAATACAGCATACTGATGGGTCTTGACTCTTTATCCAATTTGCCAGTCTGTGTCTTTTAATTGGAGCATTTAGTCCATTTACATTTAAAGTTAATATTATTATGTGTGAATTTGAACCCGTCATTATGATGTTAGCTGGTTATTTTGCTTGTTAGTTGATGCAGTTTCTTCCTAGCCTTGATCGTATTTACAATTTGGCATGATTTTGCAGCAGCTGGTATCGGTTGTTCCTTTCCATGTTTAGTGCTTCCTTCAGGAGCTCTTTTAGGGCAGGCTGGTGGTGACAAAATCTCTCAGCATTTGCTTATCTTTAAAGTATTTTATTTCTCCTTCACTTATGAAGCTTAGTTTGGCTGGATATGAAATTCAGGGTTGAAAGTTCTTTTTTTTAACAATGTTGAATATTGACCCCCAATCTCTTCTGGCTTGTAGACTTTCTGCCGAGAGATCCGCTGTTAATCTGATGGGTTTCCCTTTGAGGGTAACCCGACCTGTCTGTCTGGCTGTGCTTAACATTTTTTCCTTCATTTCAACTTTAGTGAATCTGACAATTAGGTGTCTTGGAATTGCTCTTCTTGAGGAGTATCTTTGTGGTGTTCTGTGTATTTTCTGAATCTGAAAGTTGGCCTGCCTTGCTAGATTCGGGAAGTTCTCCTGCATAACTTCCTGCAGAGTGTTTTCCAACTTGGTTCCATTCTCCCCGTCACTTTCAGGTACACCAATTAGATGTAGATTTGGTCTTTTCACATAGTCTCATGTTTCTTGGAGGCTGTGATTTTTTCTTTTTATTCTTTTTTCTCTAATCTTCCCTTCTCACTTCATTTCATTCATTTCATCTTCCATCTCTGATACCTTTTCTACCAGTTGATCGCATAGGCTCCTGCAGCTTCTGCATTCTTCACGTAGTTCTTGAGCCTTGGCTTTCAGCTCCATCATCTCCTTTAAGCACTTCTCGGTATTGGTTATTCTAGTTATACAGTAGTCTAAATTTTTTACAAAGTTTTTATCTTCTTTGCCTTTGGTTTGAATTTCCTCCTGTAGCTCAGAGTAGTTTGATTGTCTGAAGCTTTCTTCTCTCAACTCGTCAAAGTCATTCTCCATCCAGCTTTATTCCATTGCTGGTGAGGAACTGCATTCCTTTGGAGGAGGGGAGGTGCTCTGCTTTTTAGAGTTTCCAGCTTTTCTGCTCTGTTTTTTCCCCATCTTTGTGGTTTTATCTACTTTTGGTCTTTGATGATGGTGATGTACAGATGGGTTTTTGGTGTGGATGTCCTTTCTGTTTGTTAGTTTTCTTTCTAACAGACAGGACCCTCAGCTGCAGGTCTGTTGGAGTTTGCTAGAGGTCCACTCCAGACCCTGTTTGCCTGGGTACCAGCAGCGGTGGCTGCAGAACAGTGGATTTTCATGAACTGTGAATGCTGCTGTCTGATCGTTCCTCTGGAAGTTTTGTCTTAGTGGAGCACCTGACCATGTGAGGTGTCAGTCTGACCTTACTGGGGGGTATCTCCCAGTTAGGCTGCTTGGTGGTCAGTGGTCAGGGACCCACTTGAGGAGGCAGTCTGCCTGTTCTCAGATCTCAAGCTGCGTGCTGGGAGAACCACTGCTCTCTTCACAGCTGTCAGACAGGGACATTTAAGTCTGCAGAGGTTACTGCTGTCTTTTTGTTTGTCTGTGCCCTGCCCCCAGAGATGGAGCCTACAGAGGCAGGCAGGCTTCCTTGAGCTGTGGTGGGTTCCACCCAGTTCCAGTTTCCCAGCTGGTTTGTTTACCTAAGCAAGCCTGGGCAATGGCGGGAGCCCCTCCCACAGCCTCGCTGCCTTGAAGTTTGATTTCAGACTGTTGTGATAGCAATCAGCGAGACTCCGTGGACATAGGACCCTCTGAGCCATGTGTAGGATATAATCTCCTGGTGTGCCGTTTTTTAAGCCTGTCGGAAAAGTGCAGTATTAGGGTGGGAGTGACCCAACTTTCCAGGTGCCGTCTCTCTCCCCTTTCTTTGACTAGGAAAGGGAACTCCCTGACCCCTTGCACTTCCCAAGTGAAGCAATGCCTCACCCTGCTTGGGCTCATGCACAGTGTGCTGCACCCACTGTCCTGCATCCACTGTCTGGCACTCCCTATTGAGTTGAACCTGTTACCTCAGATGGAAATGCAGAAATCACCCATCTTCTGCATTGCTCATGCTGGGAGCTGTAGACCGGAGCTGCTCCTATTTGGCCATCTTGGCTCCAGCCCCCACAGATACCTATTTCTAATGCGGGGTTTTGTGACAACAAAAGGAATTGTACATGTACAATGTACAATCTCCACAAGTACAAATGAATAATTGTACAACTTCCAAAATTCCATTTAGCCTATATATGACAACTAGAGGAATTACTGAGTTGATAAATGTTATAGTGTGGAGTAAAAATTCTGCAGATTATGTGCCTAATACATTACCTGGTTTAATGTTTACAAATGTTTAGAAATGCTGTAAATGTTTATATATTCTATAAATGTTTATAAATTATAGTTTATAAAGTCAAAAGCTTAAGGCAGAAATTAAGTTTCAGTATCTGCTGTGAGTTGAACTGTGTGATTTCTTTCCTTTCTCTTTCTGCAAAAATGATCACAACCAAAATGGCACATGTAAATTTCCTGACATTTAGTCATTAGAAATTGCTTTGTACTTCATTTTAATATCTGACATATAATCCATAATGTCACAGAATATGGCAGATTTGGGGTCTCCCCCTTGTTTAGTATTTTATTTATAAAATAAAATTTTGGAAGTTGTATTTTATATATGGTCTAATGAACAATTTGAACTCTGAGTAAACTTTTTGATGTTCAAGTTTACCTTGCACTTTATATGTTAGAAGTTCTGAAATATGCTATGAGAATCCCCTTCCAGGGTAAGTCCCAAAATTCCTTGATAGATGCAGATTCTCAATGAAGCCAACATTAAGCTACTTCCAGGGACCTACCAGGTCCACCTTCCAAGCTGCTTGGTTCTAATGAGGCCGAGGCCATGTGTGCCATACAGTGGTTCCTCACAGCTGCCTCTCTGATCACCTAAGTCAGCTCCACTTTTATATCTCACACAAGTGGATTTAACTTAAAGAACATAAGTTTGACATCTGACTGGAAGATTAGCTGGAAAAAAATGTAAGTTTAGGTTTCTGAGCTGTTCAGTCAAGAAGAAAAGAAGGAGATCATAATAAACATTTAGAGATTAATACATGTTCAAAGAGGCAACTCAAGTTTTCATCTACAGCTAGAGGTACATTTTGCACCTTCTGTGACTGCAGAAGCCAGATATTAATGGAAAGTCACAGCTGGTCAGACTAGGGATCGATGTCATGCTCACTTAACAGCTGCTATTCAGACACATGACTTATCTTTACTCAGAAACAAATCATTACAAATGCTGGTGCCTGCTGTACAGCTATTGTGGCAGCAAATGTCTTTTTTTATTTTCTTCCCATTTCTTTATTCTCTATCTCAATAAGCAACAATCCCTACAAGCAGCTGACTTTCATATAACAGAGTCAGCATTACATATTTACCAACTTGGCAACATTCAGCCTCTGTGTGTCCATATGGATCTTAGAAGTATTTTCACTACCTCACTCTCTCACAATTGGTCAGCTACATTGATGCTGATGGAGCTGGAAGCTTAGTAGGTAGCAATACTTGAGGTACATGTGTAAAGATTGATGCTTGCCACAGAATGGATGATAAAGACTAAGTCTTTGTTATCAAATACCACAGACTAGGTGGATTAAAAAAAGACAAAACAGAAATTTGTTTTTTCATAGTCCTGGAGACTGGAATTCTAAGATCAAGGTATGGGCTGCTCTGTTTCCTCCTAAGGCCTCCCTCCTGGACTTGCAGACACTATCTTCTCCCTGTGTCCTCACATGGTTGTCCCTGTCTGTTTGTGCCCTAATCTTTTTATAAGGACACCTGTCCTGTTGGATTAGGGCCCATCCTAATGATCTCATTTAAGCTTAATTATCTCTTAAAAAGCCCTGTCTTTAAATACAGTCCCCTCGGGGGTAAGGGCTTCAACATGAATTTTAGGGAGACACAAAGCAGCCCATAACAGTCCATGAAAGATCAGTATTCTAAACGCTCTGTGAAATATCTTATCATCCACAACCATGCAGCATACCCTTCATTTCACCTGGAAGTAAAAGTGAACAGAAATTCGTATTCTTACTACTATACATGCTGGCAGGCTTTGCTTGGTGCCCAGTGGGAGAAAAGCTTACCACTTGTTTTGTTTACAGAACAAACACCTTTTGCTTGTAAGCTCTGTCACCCAGCAGATTTACTGTTGTGTTAAGTGCATATAACAGATCATGGTTCTGATAGGATTAGTAGAAAGCCCCACTAGGATCATTATAATTAAATCTCTCATTTGTGTAAGGAAATGTTATGCCATCTTTGCAGTCTTCTCATTTTGGATAAAAGCTGCCTGCTTTTTACAGGGTCCTGGTAGAGACTGTTCAGCTCACTATCAGAGTCCTGTTGTCAGTCATGCATCTTGACGTACACATCAGAAAGTGGGTGTTTTCCATCCCAAGGAAGAAGTGAGCCCATGGACACCATTATGAAGGGGAATTAGCTGTATAAAGTAGGGATCAGACAAGTCTAGCAGACATAAATTGTTTGAAAAAGCAAAATGTTCACATTTACCAATGTGCCTTCTCTTGCATGTGACCTCCTCATTACCACAAGGAAAGATAAAAATGATCGTGTGTTTCTCCAGTGAAACAGAACTAATAGGAGATAAGTAATTGGATAGATGAACACACGGATAGCTAGCTAGATGGATGGATGGATGGATGAATGGATAGATGGATGGATGGATGGATGAATCACAGATGGATAGATGAATGAATAAATGAATGAATGAATGGAAAGATGGATGAATGACTAAACAGACAGACACATAGGTGATGAATAGATATATAGCATGATAGATACTCTTTATTATAATAAGTGTCTCACATGGTTATAGAGGCTTAGAAGTCCCACAACCTGCTGACTGCAAACTGAGAACCAGAAAACCCTGTAATGTAATTCAGTCCAAGTCTGAAGGTGATGATGTCTGAGGTCAGGAGGAAATGGATATTCTAGCTTAAAAATAGAGACTGAATTCACCCTTCCTCTGGCAGTTTGTTCCGGCTGGACACTCAACAAACTGGATGAGGCCTACTGACTCTGGTGAGGGTGGATCTTCTTTACCTACTGTGTCAGTCTTCTCTCACACTGCTATAGGGATGTATCAAAGACTAGGTAATTTATAAAGGAAAAAGGTTTAATTAACTCCCAGTTCTACATGCCTGGGGAGGCCTCACAATCATGATGGAAGTTGAATGAGGAGAAAAGTCACATTTTACATTGCAGGAGAAAAGACTGTATGCAGGGAAACTCCCCCTTATAAAACCATCAGATCTCATGAAACTTACTATCACAAGAATGGCATGGGAAAGACCTGGATGTCATGATTCAATTACTTCCCAGCAGGTCCCTCCCACAACTCTCAGGAATTATGGGAGCTATAATTCAAGATGAGTTTAGGGTGGGAACACAGTGAAACCATATCACCCAGTCTACTGATTCTAATGCTAATGTCTTCCAGAAACACTCTCAGAGATGCTCACAAATAATGTTTTACCAGCTGTCTGTGCATCCCTTAGGTCAGCTAAGCTGACACATTCAATTAACCATTACATCAGGTAACAAAGAAAAGACATATTTGCACCAGATTTAGATAGAAAGACATGCTCTACAAATCATGCTTACATTATTAGGACCATTTTATTGCTCCAAAACAATGAGATATGAGGAGATAAAATGATGCTTATTGCAGTGTAGCGACAGAATGGATGCTCAGAAGGACAACTGGGTGTTTACAGGAACAAATAAAACCTACCTGCAGCCAGAGAAACATCACAGGTGGCATATAGAGAAGTAATAATTAGATCAATTCCTAGGTTTTTCATCAGTAACATGAAGAAGTCATACAATGCAAATGATGAAAGAAATTTTCTGTCAATATAAAATTCAAAAACAGTAAAGAATATCCTTCAAAATATTGTACCAGTAAGTGCACGTTTACACAGAAAAGTCCTGAGACAGTGTATCTGCCATGGTAGCATAATAGAAATTTTATGAGTGGGAGAAATGGATGACAGTAAAATGAAAACATTGCAATATGTATACTCAGAAAGAAGGAAAGATAGATAGATGATAGATAGATAGATAGATAGATAGATAGATAGATAGATAGATAGATAGAATATATTATGGGGTACCAAAATGCAGGGCCCAAAAATGTGTAAAATATATGTGTGAATGTAATAAACCTAATATCCATGGATTACGATGTTCTGTGATATTGAAGTCTGTCTTCTAAAACATGTATGATTTAGAAACATCATTTCCCATCCCATCCCCTTTATTTTTCATTTATTGGTTCACTTGGCTATCATTTTGTACACAGACCAATACTGGAGTTTCTGTCCTCAAAATGTCTTTCTAACTGTTATGAATTAGGGGAGAACTTTTGGATAACCATATGTTCCAGGTACCTGGGCCAATTCTGGTGTATACCTCTTGTGCCAGCACAAGAGGTAATAGTTATTTCTCTCCAACAGGTGTTCCACTATGTATATTACAAATTCATTCTGTAGAAAAACACCAGGATTGACTGGGTGAGGTGGCTCACACCTATAATCCCAGAACTTTGGGAGGCTGAGGTCGGTGGATCACGAGGTCAGGAGTTCGAGACCAGCCTGGCCCACATAGCAAAACCTTGTCTCTACTAAAAATACAAAAATTAGCCGGGCATTGTGTTGTATGCCTGTAATCCCAGCCACTCAGGAAGCCAAGGCAGGAGAATTGCCTGAACTGGGGAGACAGAGGTTGCAGTGAGCCAAGATCATGCCCCTGCACTCCAGCCTGGGTGATAGAGGGAGGCTTCTTCTCAGAAAAAAAAAGAAAAGAAAAGGGAAGTGAAGGGAAGGGAAGGAAAGGGAAGGGAAGGGAAGGGAAGGGAAAGGAAGAGAAGGGAAGGGAAAGGAGAAGCAAAGCAAAGCAAAGCAAAGAAAAGATGAAAAACACAAACATTAACTTTGCAATTCCAAATGGTTTAAATCAAATCCCTTCAGTTTATCTGGGACTCATTAAAAACTGTTAGAATTTTAGATGAAATCGACTAGGCTGGCCAGACTCAATAGCTCATGCCTGTAGTTTCAGCATTTTGGGAGGTCAAAGTGGGAGAATTGCTTGAAACCAGGAGTTTGAGAACAGACTAAACAACTGTACTAGTCCCTTCTCATGCTACTAATAAAGACATACCCAAGACTGGGTAATGTATAAAGAAAAGAGGTTTATTGGCTGCATAAATGTCTTCTTTTGAGAAGTGGCTGTTCATGTCCTTTGCCCACATTTTTGTGGGCTTGTTTGTTTTTTTCTTGTAAATTTGTTTGAGTTCATTGTAGATTCTGGATATTAGCCCTTTGTCAGATGAGTAGGTTGCGAAAATTTTCTTCAACCATTGTGGAAGTCAGTGTGGTGATTCTTCAGGGATCTAGAACTAGAAATACCATTTGACCCAGCCATCCCATTACTGGGTATATACCCAAAGGACTATAAATCATGCTGCTATAAAGACACATGCACACGTATGTTTATTGCAGCACTATTCACAATAGCAAAGACTTGGAACCAACCCAAGTGTCCAACAATGATAGACTGGATTAAGAAAATGTGGCACATATACACCATGGAATACTATCCAGCCATAAAAATGATGAATTCATATCCTTTGTAGGGACATGGATGAAATTGGAAATCATCATTCTCAGTAAATTATTGCAAGAACAAAAAACCAAACACCGCATATTCTCCCTCATAGGTGGGAACTGAACAATGAGAACACATGGACACAGGAAGGGGAACATCACACTCTGGGGAATGTTGTGGGGTTGGGGGAGGAGAGAGGGATAGCAATGGGAGATATACCTAATGCTAGATGACAAGTTAGTGGGTGCAGCGCACCAGCATGGCACATGTATATATATGTAACTAACCTGCACATTGTGCACATGTACCCTAAAACTTAAAGTACAATAATAAAAAAAAAGAAAGAAAGGGAAAAAAAGAGGTTTAATTGACTGACAGTTCCATGTGGCTGGGGAGGCCTCAGGAAACTCAGGAATCATGGTGCAGGGGGAAGCAAACACATCCTCCTTCACATGGTGGCAGCAAGACGTCCAGATCAATTGGGAGAAAAGTCCCTATAAAACCATCAGATCTTGTGAAAACTCACTCACTATCACAAGAACAGCATGAGTGTAACCCGTCATTAAATTACATTCCACCAGGTCTCTCCCAGGGCATGGGATTATGAGAATTACAATTCTAGATGAGATTTGGGTGGGGACACAGTCAAACCATATCAGAAACATAGCAAGACCCATTATGTACAAAAATACAAAAACTAGCTGCTTGTGGTGGCTCATGTCTGTAGTCTGAGCTACCTGGTAGGAAGGTGAAGTGGGAGGATCACTTGAGCCCAGGAGGCAGAGGTTGGAGTGAGCTGAGTTCACACCAGTGCACTCCAGCATGAGCGACAGAGAGAGATCCTGCCCCCCAAAATAAATAAATAAATAAATAATTAGTGAGGCAGAATATGGTCCCTCTTAATGTTGCCTGTATATCACACACACACACACATATATATTTTCTACCACCAAAGCCTCTCACCACTCTCATTACTGAATGAAGAAATAGACTATGAAGAAGAGGACCTTCATCATTTGATCATAGTAATATAAGCCTATCTTGTGGCCAAAAACTAGCTGTCATACCCCAGACAAAAGATTCTTACTTGCATGAGTTGGACTTCAAACTATCTCCAAGTTCCATACGTCCTTTTCAGTGTAAGAAACTTATCATTATTTTTCCTTCACAAATTTAGATATACATTCCAAATACTTTAAAGGAAGGAAAGTGGTTATTTTTAAACCTTTTTTATTACAGGGAAATTGAATCAAAATAGTAGGCAGCAATGTAAAATGATTTGTCTGAAAGAGGTTTTAATAAAACATGCTGCATTAGTAACAGCAATAGCTGTGAAAGCTTTTTTGAGTAATTCTTGACAATTCCATACCACAAAGTCCAGCTCCTCTTCCTTTGCTGCAGAGCTTTTTAAAGTCAGACATGAATCAGAGTTCTAGAAGCACTGATACCAGTTGGTGAAGTCCTGTGACATGTTTTATTATTCTGCTTGGAAAAGAAAAAGGACGCTTAAAATAGAAATTGGTGAGAGGAACACTCATCAGTGCTCAGCTAGTATTACTCTATGAATTATGCACATAATTTTCTTTATAGGTTTTACATAATCGTCCCATTTTGAGCAAAATTGTGAACTGACCAGCAAAAATGTTAAACATCCAAAACAAAAGAAAGGAAGAAAGAAAGAAAGAAAGAAAGAAAGAAAGAAAGAAAGAAAGAAAGAAAAGAAAGAAAGAGAAAGAAAGCTGAACACAGTATCAAGGGAAACAACTTGAATGAATTTCTGAGTTTGGGATTGCAATCTTGTAGGTCTCAGACAACATTGCTGGTTGGCAGAGGGTTCACAGTCTGCGATTAATTTATAATCTATCAAAGCTGCATGAGTCTATATGAATATATACAACTGGTATCCATGGTTTCTGCTCACTTCTACAAGACTCGATGTCTTTACGAGAGCAAACTGATACTTTTATATATGCTTAATTAACATGATAGGAAAAGCTTTGATTTTTTCCCTATTCAATATATCCTTATAATTAGACACTACTACAATTTATTTTTCACCTGTAAAGTAATAGGTTTTGTTTAAAGCTAGCTAATTAAATCTGAATACAATTTGTGGTTGCAGAATCTAGAAAAACAAGACCCCCCTTTTAAATTTATGCGTAAGTTTATTTTATAAAAATATACTCTAAACATTATAAACTCATTTCTAGAATGTTTGCCTATTTGTTTGAAATTTATTGGATAATATATTCCATTTCACAGGATACTATTTCTTCTCAGATCTCTATTTTGGTTTTACATAGATTTGTTTCCAGTTTAAAAAAATCATTCAGTTAAAGTAATGATGGCTTCTTATTTCTAGCAGAAAGAATAACATTTATCTAAAACAAATTTTATAAAATACAAAAATAGCATTTATTTCATTGAGTAAACAAACTTTTTTATATTTTAAGATAAATCTCAAGTACCAAACTTTTGGAATATGAACATTTCATTATTTGTACATCAAAATAACATTATGTAAAAATTCCATGTAAAAATATATTATACCCTGAAAGTCTAACAAAACCACTTAGTCACTCTTTTGCACTAAATAACATATAGATAGATTTTTAATCTTGCAAGTATGTAATAAAATAAGGGTGTCTATCCTGTAAACAAACCAAGATGAGTTATTTTGACTCCAAGGAAATGAGATGTTTTAAAATAAATGTAATTATTTGTTGGAGATAAATGAACATGACACTCAAAAAAACCTTTAATTTTCTGATCTCCCTTGTCATTTTATGTCATGCGTTTAATGAGAAGAGCTGATAGATGTCAAATTTTCTAGATGCTCATAAGACTGAATAATACTGTGGTTTTTTTTTAACCTGAAGTATTTTAGAAAATGAATTCAGGTCACAAAGATTCTATTGTGTTTGCCATTTATAGTAACAGAGGCCGATACTGTATGTGAATTGAAGTTCTGCTTATTTTTTTAACCTGTACAGGTAATAATAATAATTGTTATTATGTACAACACAATTAATGATCATTATTATACAAATGTATAATTGCATTATATAAGGATATATTATACAATGACAAATAATATAATTATAACATAATATATTGTATTACATAAGTATCTGTAATATAATACACATAATAATATAACAATATTATATACTCACATATGATGATCATTATAGAAACAACAAATATCTCTTGAACATTTATCTTATACTCGTCGTTTCAAAGTATGTTATATGAATTTGCACTTTTAATCTTCACTACAAATATATAAGGTGAAGGAAAGTATAGTTCAAATTTAAAAATAACAAAACATAGAAACAGAGAGCTAGATAAACTGCTGGAGATACCGACCTTCATCACATACAGAGATTTGATATCATAATTGAATTCCTTTTCATGATTAAAAAACAGTTGCTATATCATGATTTACATCTATGAAAAATGCAAGTAATTATCATTTACTCTTTGCCCAGAAAATTCCTGCAGTTGAGTTGTTCAATCAGCAAACTGTATTGATTGAACTGCAGAAAGAATAGCACAGTCATGCTATCATAAGTTTATCTTATGGGTGTAACTTTTCCCTTGCATCTCACTTTATCATTAATTGCCTAAAATGCAACCACTATCTGTATTTATTTCATTATGTTTAACACATCAGAAGAATACCTACTTATGAGAATTGTGCAAAAAGAGAACAAAGATCACAAAAAGATTTGACCTGTGTAGCTATTTGAAGACCTAATGGTGCCGTTTTTGTGAATGATGGCTTTCCAAACTTATTCCCTGATAAACCTGTGGTTTAACAATTTGACATAACCTATTTGTTGTAGCCATAACTTGGTGTATGATTAAACATGAATTTTTAATTTGGTAGTTGTGGTGCAAACTGCTGAGAGACTGAAAAACAATATTAAAGCAAGTCAGAAACTTCACCCTACAATCTATTTGTTATCCTCTAATTTTACAGAGCATGCTCATTTCCTCTTCATGTTATTTCCAATCAACTACATGCTATGTAAAGGAAAATTGGGCCTTACAAAGAAGCAAATACCTGTTTTCACTGTTTGGGGGCTTCTGTGAACTGTTTCTAATTTATCCATTAGACCTTGCAATGGAGAAATGAAAGAAAAGAAATAATTTTGAAATTGGGTTGACCAAACAGAGGAATAAAATAGATTCAAATTTTAGTTTATTCTTAAGCAGAAATAACCAATCAGGTAATATGAATGTGCCCGTATTATGCTGTAGCATAATGTAGACATAATTTTGGCTTGACTTTTGATGGTAAAAGTTAACAGGCACAAAAGTAATATAGCTATTAAGGGACTTGGAGAGTAGGTGGGGCAAACAAGGCAAAAATAAAAGTGTAGATATAATGCAGGTCAGTGTCCATCTAGTCAGTGTAGCCAAGATGGAAGAGAATACAGTAGAAAAGAAATCCCAGACATCATACCAGGCATAGAAGTTGAGGCAGAAGAAGAAAACCTGAACAAGAATCCCTGGAACCTGCCCCCTGCCTCCAGGGCAGAAAGAACAATAGCACAATGTGGCTGATTTCACAGTGAGAATAAAACAGTTTGCTGCTTGAGGTGTTTTGTTTTGTTTTTTTTTCTGTTTGTTTGTTTGTTTGTTTGTTTTCCTCACTCTGTCGCCAGGCTGGAGTGCAGTGGTGATTTCGGCTCACTGCAACCTCTCCCTCCCAGGTTCAAGTGATTCTCCTGCCTCAGCCTCCAGAGTAGCTGGGACTACTGGTGAGTGCCACCAGGCCCAGCTAATTTTTGTATTTTTAGTAGACGCAGAATTTCACCATGTTGACTAGGATGACCTCTATATCCTGACCTCATGATCTGCCCTCCTTGACCTCACAAAGTGCTGGGATTACAGGATTGAGCCACCACGCCAGGGCTGCTGCTTGAGTTTTAACCATACTTCTTCATGTTGGTAGCTGACTTAAGATATGCTTCATTTTCTTCGAAATTAACAGTGTTTGGCAAGGATGAATGAAAAGATAGATTCAATAGATAGATAGATAGATAGATAGATAGATAGATAGATGAGATAGGTGGATAGATTGATAGAATAGATAGATTAGATAAATTAGAGAGAGAGAGATTAGACAGATTAGACAGACAAATGAGATGGACAGAGAGATATGTAGGTAGATAGATGCATAGATAGATAGATATAGATACATAGATGGATAATAGATGGAAATATACATGATAGATAGATAGATAGATAGATAGATAGATAGATAGATAGATAGATAGATAGAAAATAGATGGAAATATACATGACAGGTGGATGCATAAATGGTAGACATAGTAGAGATAGATAGATAGATAGATAGATAGATAGATAGATAGATGATAGATGATAGATAGATAGATAGATAGATAGATAGATAGATATAACAGATGAATGGATTAATAAATAAAGAGCATAGATGGATGCATAAATAGGCAGACAGATGCCAGATAGGTAGATGATAGATATGATTGTTAGATATGATGGATGAATGTATAGATAGATATGATGGAGGGAAATATAGTCTGATTGATATGTGTACTTATATACCTTATTAAATAAAGGTCTTCAATACACAAATTATTTATCTTTTCATAGTTCATTTAACAAAAGAGCCTATGATTATAGTACTGTTCTAGAGATTGCTTTATCTAAAAAACAATCTAAATATTAATCTAATACCACTCAGGTGGTTTCTCTCTGTGAAAAAGTCCTAACTCAATGAATATTCAGAGAACACATGGTCCAATGATCAACCACAGAGAAAGAGGCTTTTATATTCAAATAAGACAGATTAATAGTTAGATAGATAGATAGTAGTTAAATTTTTACATCAACCAATATAATGTGACTTAAAATTTGACTTTTCATTAATCTATAAATCTGTTATGCCTTTTTTAAAAGAAGGGTATTTGCCAAAAACTGACTAGATATTGAGTTGTTGAATGAAACCTTTCATATTTTGATATGACATATGAAAAAGTAAGAGCAGTATTGATACGATAACTATTTATAGAGGGTCGCTGGAGCTCCAGGTGCTGCTCAGCAGGTAGTGGAAAATCAGGGCAATTATGATATGATGAGTGACCTCAACTGTCATAATTTCATGAAAATCAACACCAAAAACAAAGCAGGATACAAAAATGTCCTCTATGGAAATAATTCAGATTATGAATCTGGAATCACTCTGTCCCAAATCTTAGGAAAATTATGTTCATGTGTATCTTACATCAGAGACAATACAGATAGAATAATTTCATAACCTTCAGGTCAAACATTTTTGTTAACTGAAATAAATGAAAAAACTTAGTGGCATTTTAATTTTAAATTTGCTTAATTGGTCCATAAATAAAAATATAATTAACTCTAAGTACTTGCATGAAATGTGAATATGTATGATGACAGAAATTAAAACGAAACCCTTGTCAGAGTTTAAAATGCCATAGAATTAAACATAAATAAAATTTTCTTCTGGAGGTTTTTTGTTGTTGTTGTTCCTCATAAGGAGTAATGATACCTATCAGTAAGATGTTAAATTTCTCTAACATAATACACAATTTTATTTATAATTAAAAAATTATTGTTTGTTTATCAGAGAAGCTCCAAATGTAAATTGCTTATTTTTTAAATTGTTTAAATTGTAGCCCCAGTTTGCTCTGTAAAGGGCTCTTTGACCCATGCATTTGCCAGAGGAATATCACTTATCTTTCAAATCTAATTGAATTTTAAATTCTTTTTAGAAACATTTTAATCTCACATTTATATTTGGATAATGTTTTCATGATAGAAAGTATCTAAATAGAAATATGTCTATACTTATACATTTATATCTATATTATATATAGTGTATATATAGAGTAATTTGTATGTATAGGAGCTATATAGTATTAATAATGTTATATTTTCATATTTTAGTCAGAACTTAATATGTATATATAATATGCTTTTATTTATTTTTTTAGATATATAGAAGAAAATTGAAGAATAAAAGAATTAAGGTGAAACAGACATTATTGAGAGGTTTTTATTCATTTAAAACATACGTGTTTGATACTTTGGAGTTTAGTATTTATTTCTTCACTGAAATAATTCTTCTTCCATATGGCCATTAAAATAAATGAATAAATGTCAATTTATTGAGTCAATAGTTTTAATTTGCTTAATGTTAAAAATGATTTTACGATTAATAACCATTTCACTTGAATTAGAAGTGAACGTTAATAATGTAGGGTTTTTATAACAAAAATTATTTTAAGACAAAGTTAAAATTTAAAAATAGAATAACAATAACTCTAAACTCTAAGTTGTTTCCCAAACTACAATAATATTTTTAGCAAAGGTAGAGGGGTAAAAATATATGTGTTTTATTGTTCTGTAAGACTAAAATAAGAAATCAAAATATGATTTGTTATGTAATAAAGTATTTATTCTACTTAGATCCAATTCTCATCTCCGAATAGATTTTTGGTATTTTATAGTTCCTATTAACAAAAGTAAAATTCTAGTTGGCCAAACAACTTACCCTTAGTGGTTTTCTTTTCCTTAAACACACAAACATCTTTAAGCAACACTGCTTATTCAAAAATTTATTAATGTAATAACTATATTTTAAATATGAATATGTATTACATAAGTAATTATTAAATACTGGTAACTAATAACTTGGTCAATTCAATACAATTTAATTATTGATAAGTTGTAAATTATTAAAGAACTATGTGCATCAACTATATGTTGTATCAAGAAGACACTCTCACTAATCATAATACAACTTAACAAAGAAAAATATTTTTTCACAAAACACCTTGTCGTCATAGAATAAAACATGCATAAACACGGTAACATGGATGTACTGTATTAAAAATTAATGTGGTAATTCTTACTGCTTGTGTTCTTTTTTTTTTTTTTTTTTTTGAGATTGAGTCTCGCTGTGCTGCCCAGGCTGGAGTGCAGTGGCGCGATCTTGGCTCACTTCAAGCTCCGCCTTCCGTGTTCACACCCTTCTCCTGCCTCAGCCTACCCAGTAGGTGGGACCACAGGCGCCCGCCACCACACCCGGCTAATTTTTCGTATTTTTAGTAGAGACGGGGTTTCACCGTGTTAGCCAGGATGGTCTCGATTTACTGACGTGATCCGCCCACCTCCGCCTCCCAAAGTGCTGGAATTACAGGCATGAGCCACCGCGCCCGGCCTCTTATGTTCTTAATACTATGTGATGTGTTTTCTTGAATTCTTAATTCACCATTTCCAACTGAAATTTGAGTTAATACATTTACCAATACTTGTCTTAGGGGTTATTTCGTTTTTAATGTTTTTTTGTTTATGTTTTTGTGGGTTTTTTTTGAGACGGAGTCTCCCTCTGTCGCCCAGGCTGGAGTGCAGTGGCACAATCTCAGCTAACTGCAACAGCCACTTCCCGGGTTCAAGCAATACTGCAGCCTCAGCCTCCCAAGTAACTGGGATTGCAGACCGGCACCATCATGACCAGCTAATTTTTTGGACTTTTGTTAGTGAGGAGGTTTCGCCATGTCGGCCAGGCTGGTCTCAAAACTCCTGGCCTTAATTGATCTGCCTGCCTCGACCTCCCAAAGTACTGTAATTACAGGCTTGAGCCACCGCACCCAGCCTAGCTTTTAAATTTTGAAAACATAAAAAATAGCAATATTTTATGCAATTTGAGAGAGTAAGTGTGCCAGTGTCTATTATCAAAGGTATTTGGTTTTGGAAGTTGAACTGTAATTTGAATCAATAAGTAAGATACTGTTATTTGATATGAGAACCCACAGGTAAATTATGTGATTTGAAAATTTGCAAAAGTGCATTACTCTTCTTTTGAATTTTAGTTAATAATTGACAAAATACCTGTTAGCAGAGATATCTGAACATTGAAATTTTGTTTGACATGTAAGCTAATAAGTATAGAAATGTTATTTGGAATTGGGTTAATATATGTACCAGACCTTGATATGATCTTACTTTGTGTTGTCACTTTTATTTAGGAATTCAAATAGTAAATATACTGCTGTTATTTGGACATTGAAATTGGGTTAAACTTGAATTTAAATCTACGTATACCTGTATACGAGTGTGACAAAGAATTTGAGCCAGTAAGTGCACAATTGTGAGTTATCTGCCTTGTTTGTATTATGAAATTTAAAAATAAACCTGAACTAATAATTAACCAATATTATTTCCATTTGGAACTAATAATAAGTGTACTTACTGGAACTTATTGGTGTTATTGGAAAATAACAATAAATTTGAGGGTGAATTCAGATTCTCTGGAATCTTGTCTAATTTATTTTTCTGGTTACTCTCAGAAATAATTTCAGAAATGAGTGTGACATCTTCCCCTGCTGACTGAAACCACTAACTTTCCACACAAGGGTAATATATATATAGGACATTACACCTCATCACCTTATTCTGTGAATGCTATTCATGTTTTAACAATTCCATTGACTTAATCATAGCTTCATTTTATTGCTTGACAGCTTCTCAATTTCATTGTTTCTGAAGTTTCCCATGGTAGACCCAAGAGCCCTGATCCTGGTATAGGGTCCTACCCAACGTGTAGATTTTAGCATTGTACAGAAAAGTCTGTATAAGTTTAGATTGAGGATCACTCAGATTGCTTGAGAGATAGTTCTGCAGGATATTTGTGTGAGCAAAATAGCTTTTGCCCTCACCAACCTCCTCCTCCGAATGTGTGTCCTGTGTCTTCATTTAATCAATGCTCATTCAGCAAACACAAGGCAGAGTTGCTCATTTGCTTTTGCATGGCATCTCATTTTGACTGGGGCAGCCTGTATGAAATTTTGTACATGACAAAAATTTCCGTGAAATGGCCAACTTGGTTGAGCTCTTTATTTTAGGACTCTTTATAAGTTCCTGACGTATGGCCTTCCTCTCACTCTATTTTTATCACCTGTACATCCGATTCATGTAAATTATTTCAGACATCCCAGCCTTTGTAAACTTGGCAAATTCTATTTTAGTACTTTGAGCACAATTTCTCCTCTTTCTCTGTCACCCCACTCTTCTGAATAACTCTGTCTTTACTTTCAGATTTCACTGAAGCGACACTGCACTTGAAAGTGTTCAGAGAAACCTTTATTCATAGGTAAAACAAATTTTTGAGTTTGCATTTTCATAATACCTTGTGTGTTTCTATCACATAATTCACCCCCATGTATATGCATTGTCTCCCTGCTAAATGATGAGCACTTGAAGATGAGGGCTGTCTCTTACCCATTCCTGGTCAGTGTGTTGAACATATGCTAGACACTCTGTTAACATCAACTAACTTTATCAGCACCACACATTAACTTAATTGCATTCTGATGTATAGAGGAAAAAAAAAGTGCCTTAAAAAATCACAGTTTAGACGGACTTTCTCATGATCTTTAATGCCATTTAATATTATAGAAATGGATAATGAAAATCCTGGAAATAGCATTCCCAATATCCCAGTCTGAAAATAATAATATTTTCAAAGCAATGCCCCATAAGCCTTTCCGTTTGAACTTTATTTAATATTGAATGGCTGATGATCACCATTATGTGCCCTATGGATCTTCACTTGTCTAGACTTACCCATCAGTACTCTTTTTTATTTTTATTTTTTATTTTTTGAGATGGAGTCTGGCTAAGTTGCCCAGGCTGGAGTGCAGTAGCGCGATCTCGGCTCACTGCAAACACCACCTCCTGGGTTCACGCCATTCTCCTGCCCCAGCCTCCCAAGTAGCTGGGACTACAGGTGCCAACCACCACGCCCGGTTAATTTTTTGTATTTTTAATAGAGACGGGGTTTCCCCATGTTAGCCAGGATGGTCTTGATCTCCTGACCTCATGATCTGCCCGCCTCGGCCTCCCAAAGTGCTGAGATTACAGGTGTGAGCCACCGCACCCAGCCCCGTCAGTACTTCTTGTAAATGCTTGCCACAGAGAATGGCCACACAATTCTTCATCACCATATAGGTGTCCACTGAACAACAGAGGGATCTGGGCACCAGTCCCCTACACAGTCAAAAATCCATGTATAATATTTGACTTCCCCAAAACATAACTACTAATAGGTTATTGTTGACTAGGATCCTTATTGATACCACAAACAGCCAATTAACACATATTTTGTATGTTATATGTATTATATATTCTATTCTTACAATAAATAAGCTAGGGAAAAGAAAATGTTATTGAAAAAATATAAGGAAAAATACCTTTACTAGTCACTAACTGGAAGTGAATCATCACGAAGGTCTTCATCCTCTTCATGGTCACATTTAGTAGGTTGAGGAGGAGGAAGAGGAGAGGTTAGTCTCGCTGACTCACTGATGACAGAGACAAGGAAGGAAGGAAGGAGATCATTATATAAGGAGAAAGAAAATCTTCATGTAAGTGGACTTGTGCAGATCAAGATAATGCCTTACGAGGATCCACTTAGTTCATTTCCCTAAAACCTTATTTGGGTCAACTTTAACCTATGTCTAGCACAGCCAGCCACCTACTGCTTCCTCTCTATAATTCAGCATTATTATGAGATCTGTCAACCACTTTTGCAATTTCCATGATGAAATTTCCCAATCAACTTAGTGCCCATAAGCCAAATCTTCCCCCAATTGTATTTGTTCAGTTTCATTTTTGGATATAAATAGAAAAAAAAATTAGAAGGATGACATCTTTTCCCCCTTTATGCCTAGATTTCCACTGTAAAGTAAATACAAGACATGCTTTTTTGAAAAAACATGATGATGTTAGGTGGATAGTTTAGTGGTTATAGAGTAGTTCTCCTCAATAAGATAATTGAAAAATAATTCATGCTGTGTAATTTTATAGTGTTTGGTAGTTTGAATGCATTAAACCATTGCTGAATTCTAGTTGATAAAAGCATCAATGACCCAATTGTTGTACTGCTTTATTATTATTAATTTTTAATTTGTGGAGGACAGTAGTCACATTCATGAAGAATTTGACATTTATTTTCCCAATAGAGGAAATACTGCATTGCATCCATAACGACTAATATTACATTGCATCCAGGATCAGAAGCACTGAGAAGTTGATGCTGTGAAAAGTTTAGAATAAGGAGAGTTTATTCTAATCCCAGGAAAATTCTAATTAACTCTAATCCCAGAAATAGGATTAAAATTCAAAAAATTAAAACAAAAATACCTAATCCTATCATAGACAGAATGTAGTATGTCCATACAAAATGATTATACAGTTACTGAAACTATTACTTATAACAATAGTAGCCTAAACATTCCTTCTTTTCTTCATTTCTCACTCGTACTTTGTCTTTCTGTCTCTATTTTCTTGCTTCCCTCCTTTCATTGGTTATTCCTACCTTTATCTTTTTTCATTTTTTTCTTTCTTCCTCCCTCTCTCCCTTTCTTCTCTTCTTTTTCTCTTTCATTCTCTTTCCTGCCTCCCTCTCTCCTTTCACCTTTGATTTTTCCTTTCTTTCTTGTTTCTTTCTTTTTTCTTTCTTCCTTCTCCCCTCTTCCCTTCCTTTCTTTATTTTCTTCTTTTCTTCTTTCATTTTTTTAAATCTTTCCTTCCACCCTGCTACCCCCATAGAATAGTGATCTACAACTTTAAGGATAACTTCTTATCCACATTTCCAGTTGCTAAGGAATAGCTATTTTTTGTCTCCTCTATCCATTCAAAAGAACTCCAATTGTTTATGTAACTTATATTTCTGGCATATATTGTAAATAAATAAACAATAAACTATTCTTAGTTGCTTCTCCATTCAGCAAATTAGGTAGCGGCTGAGCAGGTGGTCCTCCCCTGTCTTCCATTTGTGGAATCCCTCACAACAACATTAGGTCAAGGATACAAAGGAAGATGCCAGACACAAGATAAATGAAGGCTTACATTCTGGAGCAGACCACACTGCATCTAGATGTCAAATTGAGAGGGTCTATTGCATCATAGGTTCTAATTGATGGCATGTTGTTGCAGGAAGTAGGCTAGTCCTGTATCTCTGCAGGAAGGAGACTACTCCAATATCCCAAGAGGATGAAAATGTAAGTATCAGAGTGTGTATACACTAAACACATCCTAGTGTGAAGGCTAACTTGGGTTGAGCTCACCCAAACCTTCTCTTATGCCCTCACTCATCCTGGGCAATATACTTTTAGATACTGGAAGCAGATCCTGTGACTAGCCTGAATTTCAGGAGCATATTCCTTTATAAATAGCATTGCCTGCTCTGTTTCCTTTAGGAAGCAAAAGTACAGGCTTTTTTTGTTTATAAGATTGTCAGTGGTACCCACTGGTCAAAAATAGTTGATACTGCCAGCAGAGATGTGCCAATGGCCACAGCTACAACCAGGTATAACCAAATGTAGACCACAGAATAGTTGCTACAATGTAAATGCAGTATTTACTGTGTTTAGCAGGGCTTCTTCATGTCTACCTCTAGTAGCGACCCTGTGAAGAAGGGTTGTGGGTAGTAAAAGGTAATTCATTCTTACCACCATCTGCAGAGTTATCTTGTCTACTTGTGTCTTGCAAAATCCTCTACATCCCCTTGCAAGAGTCACTATTTTGTTTGAAACTCTTCAGAAACACACTGAGTTCTTTAACCCTCATTTGCTCTGGGATATCCTCTCACAGGGTTCAGACAATAGTATCTCAAAATATGATACTTTGTGCATGCTAAACTGAAAAAGGAGCCTTATGTTCTCTCTCACCTCCCACCCGTATCCCACCAGCTCCTCCAAAGCACAGGATGAAGTTGTTCTCTGAAGTCCCCTTATTTGCCTGTATTAGTCTGTTCTCACATTGCTATGAATAACTAGCTGGGACTGCGAAATTTATAAATAGAAGAGGTTTAATTAACTCGCAGTTCTGTAGGCTGCATAGCAAGCATGGCTGGGGAAGCCCCAGGGAACTTACAATTATGACAGAACGCAAAGGGGAAGCAGGCATGTCTTACATAGCAGAGCAGGAGACAGAGAGAGAGAATGTGTAAAGCAGAAGTTCTAAACACTTTCAAACACCCAGATCTCTTCAGAACTTTGCCATGAGATGAGCAAGGGTAAAGTCCTCCCCCATGATCCAATCACCTCCCACCAGGTCCCACCTCCAACACTGAATCTTACAATTCAACATGGGATTTGGCTGGGAACAGAGCCAAACTATATCTTTGCCTAAAAGCCATAACCATCAAAGAAGAAAACAACAACATCCAGTCCCTTCTTTGAGTTTGGATTAAGTGAGCCCATACTGATGGAAGAAACTGAAATCTGTCAACACACATGGATGGGCTTTTGTCACAAACCACTGCTCTGGAGTCCTAGTAGACTTTGTCCCAGGCCATTGTGCATTCTTTGACCCGCACATCTCATCAAAATGAGAAGGTTGATTTCCTTGTGATTTTTTTTTGTCCAAGAAATGTAGGTATCTCCTCCTTTTGCTGTAACCTGGGCAAAAAATCTCACTTACTCTAGTATGAATCAATGTAGTCATTTTAACCAGGGGCAAAATTAATTAATTAATTAATACTAATTAATCATTCATTGCATTTTAACAGAATTTTTCTTCTCTCTCTGCTCTCATAACCTGTTTTGCCAAGACGCAAGCCCACATTCTTTCTGTAAGCTCAGTATGGTAATACAAGTTTCTGCACCTTACTGGGGAGCTGGGTCGTCTTCATTCTGAAGCCTCCTGTGTCATCTAAATAATCAAATAAATGTGTTTGTCTTATCTCCAATTAATCTGCCTTTTATGAGTTGATTTTTCAGCTGACCTTTGGAGGGCAAAAGGGAAATTTTCCCTTGTCCCTTATGACTCTCAGAAGATTAACAAATACTAAATTCCCAAGTATCTTCAGCTTTTGCTAAATGTCCAAAACAAATGTGTCATGCACTGGCAGATGACAAAGGCAAATTTATTTGTGTTTCTGTTGTTGTTGTTGCTGTTCTGAAGTATCTAACAGCATTCAGAGGGAAATTCCCTGTACAAAACCTAGTCAAGGTCTTCTTACATTGACTGATTGCTGCCATCAGTTGAAGGGCAGAAGTAAAATCATAAAATTATTCAGGAAAAAGGGATTCCAGTTTCAGGAGTTAGCTTCCTCTGGCTTATTGAAATCATTGTTTCTACTTTTTTTTTTTTTTCTGACAAGCCCCTATATAGCCTGTTTTCATTACCAGAGGAAGTTGTTCAAATTCTCTGTCTTTTCATGGATCTTGTCACCTCCACTAATGCATGCTTTTATGCCTTCCTTCAAGCAGCTTTAAAGATTTTGATGTATTAAGTGTGGCTGTGCCCCTATGTGTATTGATTGCTGTCAGTTGAAAGGCAGAAGTGAAATCATGGAATTCTTTGGGAAAGAGGGATTCCAGTATTGGGAGTTAGCTTCCTCCGGCTTCTTGAAATCATTATGTTTCTAGAAGTTTTTCTAACGAGCCCCCAAATAGCCTCTGTTGATTACCAGAGGAAATTGTTCAGGTTCTCTGTCTTTCCATTGGTCTTGTGACCTCCACCAATTCTTGCTTTGATGCCTTCCTTCATGCAAGTTTAAAGATTTTGACGGAGCAAGTATGGTTGTGTTCCTACATGTAGAAGACAAGGTGAGTAGGTGAGTTCTCTGATTCAAAATTAGCCTTCCCTCTAGCCTCGTGAGCAAGCCAAGAGGTCCTCACATCTCACCAAAATGAGAAGGTTGATTTATTGTGATTTTTTGTCCAAGAAACGTAGGTATTTCCTCCTTTTGCTGTAACCTGGGCAAAAATTCTCACCTACTCAAGTATGAATCAATGCAGTCATTTTAACCAGGGGCAAAATAAATAAATAAAAATAACAGTAAACTCAAAAAGCATTGATGAACCATATAGATTCTTACTGAAGCCTTTAATAGGAAATGCAGATAATTTACCTGACAAGCAACTCAAAAATGCTTTCTAGCCTTCCTCTCTAAATGTCTCACTTCCATAATTCTGCATACATGGGTGAATGCAACCTCTTTTTTTTTCCATGCCCACTGCTCAAATCTCTTTCCAGTTTCTGAAGTTTCTCTGTTTATTTTATCTGATTATATTTTGTTCAATTATACAAAGCAATAGAGTGCTATCTGTATGTTGGGGCCAAGAAAAAACTTCTCCTTCAGTTTCACTGAAGATTACTGACAAGAGACTGGTTAATAGGAGAAAAGGATACAAGATTATTCAATGAGTACATGGGACCCTTCAGAAGGAAGACCCAAATATGGGGAAACTGTCAATTTTTAGGCTTAGGTTCAAAAAACTATGTACAGCCAAAAGAAATAGGATTCTACTAAAAGGGCCTGTTCTAAAGCTAATGGACTGAGTGGGGAAACCCAGCCAGGCCTGTTGGTCTAGATTCTCCTTGACCTCTCTGAGTGGCACTCTTTCATTCTGGGTATGTGGCAGGAATGTCTCTGGGATAGGAGTGCTAGGACCCACAGTCAAAGAAGGTAGGTCAGGGAATTTTTTTTATGGCCAGTTTTTACACAGAAAATTGGTGGGAATGTTAGAGTTATATTTTTAGATTTTATGGCTGGCTTTGGGGACAAGGTGTTTTGCTTTCTCTGATCTGGGGGAGGGGAGGGGAATATGGGTTCTTTTTTTTATGTAGTGCCTCTGGGGAGAATGGGACTCAGTGACAGGAGGGAAGGTGACATAGTTTGGCTGTGCTGCCACCCAAATCTCATCTTGAATGGTAGTTCCCATAATTCCCACCTGTCATGGGAAGGACCAGGTGGGAGGTAATTGAATCATCTAGACAAGTCTTTACCATGCTATTCTTGTGAGAGTGAATAAGTCTCAGGAGATCTGATCGTTTTATAAAGGGGAGTTCCACTACACACATTCTCTTGCCTACCACCATGTAAGATGTGCCTTTGCTCTTCCATTGCCTTCTGCCATGGTCATGAGGACTCCCCAGCCCTGTGGAACTGTGAGTTCATTAAACCTCTTTCCTTTATAAATTACCTAGTTTGGGGCATGTCTTTATTAGCAGTATGAGAACAGACTAATACAAGAGAAGGTCAGAAAAAAACTCTTGCCTCTGAGACGTATTCTGAGGCCCTCATTTTGGGACGCTATTTTTCTGAGTCCTAGCCTGTGCTTCTCTAAATTTAATTTGTTTATTATTATTCTTCTAAATTACACACAAAATGGCATTGAAATGAACAAAACTTTCATTCTTCATATGTACTTCAACAAGCCTCAACTTTTAGAACACCCTGCTGCTATGGAGACAGTGGCTTATTTATTAACATGGCTTTAATCTGCCCCGAAGGGTCAAAATAATAATAATCCTTAGCTTGATTTACATTGGAGGCTACATTAAGTTTCAAATGGTTTTATTTCAAGTTTGTGAAGAGTGTTAGAACTTTTGTGGTCCCCAAGTATTGCCCATACAAGGAGGAGATTAGTGTAACCCAATTCATCCCATCACTGGGTTTGAACAAAACATTACTACAAACATAGCATTTGTGATAGTAGAACTCCATAAAAATTAAGTAAATGCAAGACATAAAATTATCAAATCCAATGGTAGTAAAGCCAAATCCATTCCATGATTTCAAGGGAGAGTGAAGACCAGGCTTATATTTCCAAATGAGTCCTCAGATATTGTATATTACAGCAGAAATTGTTTGAGGTAGGATATCTATTATAGCATAGTTTTCTTACTGAAACCAGTATGATTCCCTAACCTGAATTATACCTTATAGATGTCTTGACCATAAGAAATGGTACTAACTATCCTCAAAAGTACACTTTAGCTTTCTGAAACATTTTAAAACAACTCTATCATTTTCATGCTTGGAAAGCAATGCTGGAGTTTGAAAGGGGTCACATTATTCTGAACACTAAGGAAAAGATTTCTCATGACTCCATGGCAAGTTTAATCCCCTGGTGTATGTCTAGGGTCACTTGTTAGCTTTAAATTTTATTTGCTCATGTTTTCTTTGAGCTGTATCCTTGGCATGATTAAGGATTTTGGGAACATTCATTTTTATGCAGTTTTTCTAATACAATAGTAATTAATGAAGAAACGTGTATTTGTTTGTTTATTAGCTTGTTTTGACACTTATCTGGGAATTGGTTTCCTTTTTTAACAATGTAGTATTTAGATTCTCTTGTTTCATTCCAGGGAATTTTCTTCTTAGGATAGGGGGACAAGGAAAGTATCAGTAGTTTATAGATTTTTTAAATGAAGAAAACACTAGTTCTAATGAATAAGAAGAGGAAATAAGTAATCTTTTCATAGTTAATCCATCTTCCCACAGGAATGCAAAAGATGTAATGAATTAACTGATTTTAACTTGCAGTCTTCCATTTAATGCTGCAGGTGCACCAGAGTATATAAAATTTTCCACGTTCAACATAAAGAAGTAGAAGATATTGAATCTGAGAGGTTCTTGTTGTTATTTTTATTACTACTGCCTGAAGATGACATGTATTAATGGAGGCTCCTTCGTAAGTGAAAATATGTTTATTATGAAAGGTAATGGGCAGACACTCATCACATAGTTTTACCCGAAATGAAGATTAAAATCTACATGGAGAAATAGTAGACATTATTGTCAATGTGAACATTCATATGAAAAATTAATTGCAATGCCTTTATAATGAGTCCCACGGAAGTCTTTCCATGTTTCCTGAGTAGCATTCCCAGAGAATTTCAGCCCTGGTGGCCTGGTACTAACAATTCACTTGCAAGTGATAATGTGTTTAACTGACCTGTACTCTGCAAAGATGTCTGGTGGCAGCACAACAGCACTGCAGAAAGGAGAGGTTAAGGAATGTACATAAAATTAAACAAAATTGTAGGTGCTTCAAAAAATGAATGAGTCCTTGCATCACAGATGAATCAAATATTTCTGCATGTCTTGTTTCAAGAAGCATGAAGCAAAGTGGCAAAAAACTTGAATACACATTTCAGCAAAGAGGATATAATATCTAGATGTCCAATCAGCACTTAAAAAGATGTTCAACATCACTGATCCTGACAGTACTGCAAATCAAATCCACAGTGAGATGCCACTTTACACCCTGTTATCAAAACACATACACAGAAAATAACCAGTGTTTGTGAGGATCTAGATAAACTAGAACCATGTGCATTGCTGTAAGAAATGTAAAATTGATACAGACAGGAGGCAGGGAAATACTGGGTAGAAAAGGGTGGGTCCCACCCTCAAATCTGGAAACGCATGGCCCTAAATGGGAACAGTCATTCCTGTTTTTGCTCCCAAATATTGCATTTCCCAAGATCACTCATGCCTACCATGCCCTTATTTTGTGCCCATATAAACCCCAAGCTCCATGAGCAGAGGAACAGAAGAGCAGCAGAACAGCACAGCAGCACAGCAGAGAAGGAGAGAAGAGAGGAGCAACTGAATGTCAAGAGGAATTGAACTGGGGACAGTCAGAGAGGAGACTGGCCAACAGACAGCAGAACTCCAGGAGATGTTCATCTTCCCACTCCATCCCCTTTCCAGCTACCCATGCATCCTGCTAAAAGCCACCTCTGTCACTGAATAAAATCCCTGCATTTACCATCCTTTAACCACATTATTCCTGGATGCTGGACAAGGACTCGGATACCAAGATGGCAGGGTGTAAAAGGCTGCCAGCTCAGGCTGGTTTAACACTTAGCTATCCATAGAAGGCAACTGCTAAAAGAGCATTAATTATAACACACCCTTAGATGCTACTGTGGAGCTTGAGCCCAAATATGTTCACTCCAGCTCCTGCACCTACCCATCTGTGTGCTTCCACTCCTGGAATCTAGGTTTAGTTGTTTCTTGGAGATTTTGTTTCTTTAGGAAGGCTCCTGTTTCGCATAAAATATGTGTTGAGTAAATGTGTGTCCTTTCCTCTTATTAATCTTTATTTGTTAGAGTGGTTGTAACCGCCCAATGGGTTCACCTTGCCTGCTGCTTAGACAGAGATGATTTATCAAGACAGGGGAACCACAATAGAGAAAGAGTTATTTATACAGAGCTGGCTGTGAAGGAGACTAGAGTTAGCTTTATTACTACTATAATTAGTCTCCCTGATAATTTGGGGAGACTTTTAAGAATAATTTAGGGAGAATTTTAAGAATAATTTGGTGGGTAGGGGGCCAGTGAGTTGGCAGTGGTGATTGGTTGGATCAGAGATGAAATCATGGGGAGTTGAAACTGTCTTCTTGAGCTGAGTCAGTTCCTGGGTGGTGGCCACAAGATCAGTTGAGCCAATTTACTGGTCTGAATGGCAGCAGCTGACCCATCGAGTGCAGGTTCGGCAAAACATCTCAAGTACTAATCTTAGGTTGGACAATAATGATGTTATCCCCAGGAGCACTTTGGGGAGGTTAGAATCTTGTAGCCTCCAGGTAGGGCGCGGTGGCTCACGCCTGTAATCCCAGCACTTTGGGAGGCTGTGGTGTTTGGTATTCTGATCTTGTGATAGTTTGATGAGAGTGATGGTTTCCAACTTCATCCATGTCTCTGCAAAGGACATGAACTCATCCTTTTCTATGGCTGCATAGTATTCTTATCACTGATGGACATTTGGGTTGGTTCCAAGTCTTTGCTATTGCAAACAGTACCACAATAAATATACGTGTGCATGTGTCTTTATCGTAGAATGATTTATAATCCTTTGGGTATATACCCAGTAATGGGATTGCTGGGTCAAATGGTATTTCTAGTTCTAGATCCTTGAGGAATCGCCACACTGTGTTCCACGATGGTTGAACTAACTTACACTCCCACCAACAGCGTAAAAGTGTTCCCATATTTCCACAACCTCTCCAGCATCTGCTGTTTCCTGACTTTTTAATGATCATCATTGTAACTGGCGTGAGATGGTATCTCATTGTGGTTTTCATTTGCATTTCTCTACTGACAAGTGATGATTAACATTTTTTCATATGTCTGTTGGCTGCATAAATGTCTTGGTTTGAGAAGTGTCTGTTCATATCCTTACCCATTTTTTAAGTAATTACAGGGCTAAAAAGTCAAGAAAAAAACAGATATTCATTATCACCATTATTATTTGACAGCATTTTGCAATTTTATCCCCAAACAAAATTTTTCTCAATCCAGGTCAGGCCTGATGGCTCCATACCTGTAATCCCAGCATTTTGAGAGCCCAAGGTAGGAGGATCGCCTGAGCCCAGGAGTTTAAGAACCGACTGAGCAATATGGTAAGATCCATATCTACTGAAAAATATAATAAAATAGAAGAAATTTCCCCATCTCTGAATCTATTATGGTTGAAAAAACATGATTGACAATGATAAAGCTGACCAACTTGTTTATTCAAAACAAGGCATATGAGTTTATCTAGAAATTTCTCTCTGGATCAAAAGAACAAAAAGCAATATGCCCAATGAAGAGTGATGATTTTCTTCTAAAATATCAGTGAGCCATGCATGCTATAAAAGAAGTCTCAGAATCCCCTTTTCATAGTAGTTCTATGTTGTAGAAGTAAAATATGGAGTTATCATTTAGCCTGTGTCCCTTGGACTGCACTGTGGTACTGATGGAGAAAGACTGGGAAGATTCCCTTTATAGCATCAGCCTAAGCATTCTTCCCTGCTCAGGGCTATCTACAACTTCTTTCTTCTTCAACAGAAAGGATAGCTTTTTCAACTTCAGTTGGAAGAAAAGAGTCAAGATAAGTGAGACTAAGAAGAACAAGCTGTAACAATGAGCCCCTGCAGCTCTTGACTTATGTAATCCACCAAAAGGAGGAGGTACAGAGAGCAAGTAGAGGTAACCTTGAATAATGAGGCTTTCAGGATTCAGGAGGATTAATAAAACAGCATTCAGAATTTCTTTGAGTTCCATGCTACTTCTAACCTGTTATTTCCTTGGTCTACACAGTTACAGAACAAATTATGTTTCATATATGTAAAAAGTGTGCATCTCTTTGTTTTTCTCTGTATCTCTCTGTTCTTCTCTCCTTTGGAGAGGGGAGATTTTGGCCTGGAAACAAATTAAAGATGTGAAGTCTAAATGGATTATTTCTTTAAAGTTCAGTGAAGACTGAGAAAGCAATTTTTTAATTCTACAAATTCAAGATAGTAAATAAAATCAGTATAATAAGAACACATTGCACTGGAAGTTACAGAAAAAAAAATCCAAGGTTTTGTTTGTTTGCTTTTATGTTTTTTAACTCTATTTCTTATTGGGTAAGTTCTTAACTTTGCAGACACTCATGATAATAATAAGTGTCACTGTATTCATTGAGAGTCCTGTTGCAAACATTCTAAATATATTTTTACATATATAGGTATGAAAGTATATTGTGAAGAGCTGATGTTTTGGAATTAGATAGACAGATTGTTAGATCAAAGATGGATAGATAAATAGATAGATAATTGACAGGATAGAGAGATGGTTAATATAGACGTTAGATAATAGATGAATGATAAAGATAGGCGATAGAGATACATGATTCCTAGATGGATGACAGTGATAGGTGATTGATAGAGACAGATGATAAATAGAGATAGATGATTGATAGAGAGACATAGAAGGTAGATAGTTAACAGGTGATAGATATAGATGATTGATATAAATGATAGATAAAAAGATGATGATAATAGATACATACATACATACATGCATATATACATGCATACATAGTGAAGGGGATTAGAATATGCTATCCGAAATGTGCCATTTTGGCATAAGGATTATTTTTAGCTGAATGTACCTGATAAGCAACAGGTACAGAAAGAACTCCTGCTCTCCCTCTTAAAATCATGACATAAATTTCACTTTATAAAGTTAATGTAAATTTCTATTTGTAAAGGGGTTTCTCTTCCCTATAAGTGGTTTATTAAAGTATAATAAACTGTACCAAACAATTCCTAACTACCATATATTTCTTCATCACATTCCTACAATTTGTTGCTCCAAGAAGCCCAAATCCCCCCTAACTTTTTTTTGTCTGGTCATTTCTCCACAATTCATCATCCTTTTGAAAGTGGTAGATAAGCCCTGGGGTCTAACTGCCTCTTTCAGTTTTTAACCTCTTTTCTGTGGGGTCCCCATGCACATAAAAATGTCAGTATTAATAAAGAAACATATGTCTTTTAAAATCTATATTTTGTCTATTTAGATCACAGGCCCTGTCGCAGAACTGAAGAGATAGATTAAAAGTCTTTTTTCCTCCCTTACCACAGATAGGTAAGACAGAAAGATAGACAGACCAACAAGTTAGAAACAAAGAAGGATAGATACCTGATAGATTAGATAGATGATAGATAGATAGATAGATAGATAGATAGATAGATAGATAGATGAGAATGGTTGGATGGATGGATGGATGATTAGGCAGATAGACAGATATGCAAAGAAAGGTGATAAATAAAAAGATGACAAGTTCTGTCTTCTCCAGAATGTTATTTAGAGGACTAAATAGGATAATCTATATCAATACCTATTATCATCTGCTGTATAACATATGTATTTTATATATAAATAAAATTTACTATTTTTTATGTTCTTCTAGATTTTTTTTTCCTGACTGAACATCTTCACTTATTGAAACATTTTCTTTTTTAACAATAAAAGTGAATTCTGTAGTGAAATTCACTACACGAAATGCAGTGAAAAAGCACTGGAAAGTAAGCTCATTTTAAAATGGTTTTTGATACTCATCTATAAATGTTATGGTGGAGGAGCAGCTTTGAATTCCCCATAACTCTTATTAACAAAGTTGCCTTCTTCGTGGTCTGTAGTCTGCCCTTCCGCCTATAGAGTTCAGATTCCAATCGCTATCACCTTTAAGAATACTGTAACTAACCTGCACAATGTGCACATGTACCCTAAAACTTAAAAGTATAATAATTAAAAAAAAAAAAAGAAGAATACTGGGCCAGGCTCGGTGGCTCACCTGTAATCCCAGCACTTTGGGAGGCCGAGGCGGGTGGATCACGAGGTCAGGAGATCGAGACCATCCTGGCTAACATGGTGAAACCCCGTCTCTACTAAAAATACAAGCATATATTTTTATAAAAATGTTTTTTTACCAAAAAGTAGTTCATACTGATCATGTTTTAATTTTTTAAACCAATATCCCTTACCCATATAATTTTTTCATTTAATGACAGATCATGATCATTTTTTCATCCCAGTAAATACTTGTATATTGTTTTGTAGACCGCATGGCATTCCAATGTGTGGCTATGCATTTATTATTTAATCATCCATGCTTTGGATACTACTTAGCTTTGCTAAATGGCCTTAATCTAATAAAATTGTCCACTTGACCTCAACCCCAAAATGGTGTCAAGTAACAGTAACAATTTTCTCCCTGATAGAGAAAAAGATGCATAGAGGAAATGCAACATTTGTTAGTTAGACTAAGCTCAGATACTGTCAAGTCATGGCTAATGATACATGCCTGTATATTGCCTTACTCATGGAACGTATTCAGTAAATGATGTCTTAATCAATGAAACTATGTAATTGCAGATAACTAGAGTTTTTAAAGAGGCTAAACAGGCAAAGATTTGTAAGAGGCTGAATAAATAGCTCATAATATGAGTTATGCATCAGTTGAGACAGACAGAGGACTCAGTATGAAGGAGTTCAAAATGCTGGTATTATTCCTGGTGAATCAAATACTGGAGGTCATGATTAGGTATGTAGCAGCACTGGGGTTCTCATGATAGTGACCAAGAGGTTGGTAGGCTTACCCTCAAAGCTGCAAGAAGCATTGAGCCACCCATTGCCCTATCTTTCATGGCAAACATCACATCTGAAATGGGGTGTGGGACAACTGGGCTGAGCTTCCCAACCAGGGAACCAGGTGAGAGGTTGCGGGACAGGGACTAGTGAAATAGTTCCCAATAGAAACACAAGGCATGTCACAGAAGGGCTCCTACGAAACTAGATTATGTTTTTGATTCTCTCTAATATCTATTAATCATCAAAATAAAGGACAGGCTTCGAGGTTCTTTCAAAACAATAAATACATACTTGTGAGCCTAAATGATTATGTTAGCTAAAAAAAAAAAGTATATATATATAAGTGTCTCCAATTTGTTTCCATAGCTGTCTTCACCTTTTCTGGGAAAACGCCCTTATTTCAGGGGGAAGCATTATATATAAGCTGGTGGAATGGCTCATGGCTGAACTTACCTAGAATGCTAAATCATCATCTTAAATGCAAAGAAAATATGTCAGCAGAATTCATATCTGGGCTGATTATTTACTTAAATGCTGAAAAAAAGTAAAATAAACTGCTTGAAGAAAAAATATTCATGGTAGACAGAAATGTGCAGAGGCTGGAACCGACAGCTGCAATAAATGGCTTGGTGGGCCCTGATAGTAAATGCAATTAGAATCCAACTCTCTAATTAGACACTCTGAAAATAACAAATATGCCTGTTGAAAGGAAAGTCCAGAAGTAGATAAACAGAGATGTGAACCATGTGCTGACGGGATTACACATGACCTTTTTTCCTTCTTTACCAAGTCCCCAATTTCTAAAATTTGCTTTTCCTTTAAATACATTTCTATGGTTTTGTTTGTTTGTTTGTTTGTTTTTGAGATAGGATCTTACTGTGTTGCCCAGACTGGAGTGAAGTAGTGCAATTGTAGCTCACTGCAACTTCAAAGTCCTGTGTTCCAGTGACTCTCAATCTCAGCCTTCTGAATAACTGAAAGTAGAGGAAAACACCAACATGCCTAATTAATTTTTTGCAGAGCTAGAGTGATGCTATGTTGTCCAGGCTGGTCTTGAACTTCTGGTCTCAAATGATCCTCCCACCTCAGCCACCCAAGTAGCTGGGATCACAGGCATAAGCCACCACGCTCAGCTAATTTAAAAACATTTGGTAGAGACAGGGTCTTTTCATGTTGTGCAGGCTGGTCTTGAACTCCTGGCCTCCAGTGATCCTCCTACCTTGACTTCCCAAAGTGCTGTGGCCATAGGCATGAGCCACGGTACCTGGCCAGAATATATTAAACCTTATGATCAGTGGAAGTATATGTTACTTCCAGAAGAGGAGTGACTTATTCATCCTCACCTTCAGTAGGGGAGAATGTTAGTACTGTGCTATTGGCTCATTTTTAACCATTTTTAGGACTCCCATCTTGGCTTCAATATGTTTCCAGCCAGCACCTGGGGCACTTTATCAGATTCACTTGGGGTGGCGGAATGATTGAACCTTTATGAGCAGTGAGCTGCAAGTGTCTGGGATTTTGCATCTCCCTTCCCTTCCCCAGTGGTTGACAGCTATGGGGCATCAAAACTTGCTTCTCTGCATTGGAACAACACAGTGAATTTACAAAATGAGGCTCCTCTGTTCTGTCAGTGCCTGATGCCTGACTTTACACCTATTGGTGTAAAGGTGGTTACTTTCCCTTCTGTCCTCCTTCCTGAACTTCTGACCACACCCCCCTGGAAGCATTTCATAGTGAACACCTCTGGTCCCTGCTCCCTTGTGCTCAAAGCCTACATAATCCCCTCCCCTTCAGCAGGGACGAGACCTGTGACTTGCTTCTAGCCAACAGAACGTGGGCAAGGCAAAGGACTTTTGCAGATGTCAGTAAGGTTACAAATTAGTTGACTTTGAGTTCTTTAAAAGGGAGAATCTCTTCTGTGGGCCAGACTTGATTAGGCAAGTAGCAGTAAAAGGCAGATGTGTTCTTACCTAAGGTCAAATATTTTCTCTCTAGTTAATTTACATTCCCATCAACAGCATAAAATTTTTCCCTTTTCTCCACATGCTCAACAATATCTATTGCTTTCTGACGTTTTACTAGTAGCCATTCAGACTGATGTCAGACAGTATCTCATAGTGGTTTTAATTTGCATTTCTCTGCTATGATTAGTGATGTTAAGCATTTTTTACATGTTTGTCATTTCTATATCTTCTTCTGAGAAATGTTTTTCATGCCCACTTTTTAATGTTTTTTTTTTTTCTTACTGAGAGTTATTTGAGTTTCTCATAGAGTCTGGATATTAGCACTGTGTCAGATATATAGTTTTGCAAATATTTTTACCCACCTTTTAGGCTGTGTGTTTACTCTGTTGATTTTATGGAAAACAATATGGAGATTTCTCAAAGAACTAAAAATAGAACTCCCATTAGATCCAACAATCCAGCTGCAGGGTATATATTCAAAGGAATAAAAACAACTACATCAAAACGATGCCTGTTCTTATATGTTCATTGCAGCACTCTTCACAATAGCAAAGATATAGAATCAATTTAAGTGTCCATCAACAAAGGACTGAAGAAAGAAAATCTGTTATACATATTTCATGGAATACTTACTACTTAGCCATCAAAAAGAATACAATTATGGTTATGTATTTTGCGCAAGGCAGATGGAACTGGGGGCCAATATCTTTAGTGAAACCATTCAAAAACAGAAAGTCAAATATTGAACAATATCACTTTTAAGTGGGAGCTAAATAATGTGTACACTTGGACATAGAGAGTGGAATAATAGACATTAGAGACTAGGAAAGGTGGAAGGGTGGGAGAAAAGTGAGGGATAAGAAATTACTTAATGTGTACAACGTATACTATTCAGGTGATATCTACACTAAAAGCCCAAACTTCTCCATGGAATTTATACATGTAAAAAATCTGCACTTGCGGGCCAGGCATGGTGGATTATGCCTGTAATCCCAACACTTTGAAAGAGCCCAGGAGTTGAAGTCCATCTTGGACAACATAGCAAGACCCCCATCTAAAAAAAAAATTAAAAACCTGATCGGTCTGGAAAGACAGATTCTCCATTACTTGAGGACACTGGGTATTTACAGGGAGGATGAAAGAGTAAGATGTAAGTGTGTCTTCAATTGTATATGCTATATTTTATTTCTGGGGAATATTGGAGCTTCAGTAAATATGGCAAAAATGCTAGCATTTGTAAAACATGAGTGTTGGATTTATGAATGCTCCCTAGATAACTCAAAAAGATTTGTAATATAAGAAGCTTGGTTGACTGGGTTCAGCAAAATATGTTGATGGAATATTTAGTTGAAAATTGGAAAAAAAAATCTGTTTCTGTTTTATTCCAAGATTAGCCTTATTTTATCTTGTAATTTAATCTTTTTCCCTTATATTTTATTTCCATTAAACTACACTGTCTAAGACATCAATTCCAAATAAAAGCAACCTTGCATATAACATAATTTAATGTGCAATAATGTCAAAATTACAGCTAATGGTGAAGGTGGAAAAAAAAGCCCCATTTCAGAATTTCTTCCAAAAAGTCATTGCCTGAGTTATAGTATCTCAAAGAATAAAGTGAAGGAATTCAAACCTTGAAAGGTCAAGGAATAATAAAAACATCTCATTATGCATTTCCTAAAATAAGCAAACGTATACTTCATAAAACTTACAAATTCCTGCTGTCTGCAAATGCATGGTATATAGTTTTCAGTTTTCTTTCCTATTCTTCATGACATTTTCATGATATTTGAAAAGAAAAACCAAATCATGAATTAGAAACCACTCATTTGAAGAAAAAAAAAAGAAGTAGGAAAAGGAGGGTAAGGGGAAGAACAAATGTAGGAAAATTATGCCAGAATATGTTTATTGCAAGGTGAAGTGAAATTTGTGATTTTAGGACTTATCTTAAATGAGCTCCATGTGACATCCAGTTTTAATATTTTAGCAATTTTTGCATTAAGCAATGTTCTTAATTAAAGTAATAACTGCTCTTGTATGAAGCATTATTTAACCACATGGCTTTTTTTTATGTCATTCACTTGAATCTTGGAGAAGTATTTGCAAGAGTGAGGGTTCCCACCCATCATCCACCATGAGCTGCAGAGAAACACAGCTTATCAACATGGGTTGAAACTTTAGAGGGCCTTTTCACAAGTCTATTATAATCAACCCAAACCTGTGGTCCGACAGTATGGAGCTTAAGAGTGCTTGCACTTCTAAGAGAAATAAGGAGTTCTTTTTAAATAAACAAACTGGCAATGGAAGAAGAGGCAACTACTAACCATCATCTCTCTTAATTTTCATTGCATCCCTATGGTCTGTAAACACTTCCTCTTGGGTCCAGCATGGTTGGTCCCCAATGGCACAGCCATGGATGGTGGTAGAACTAGCACAGGTGTGTTTCCTCCCCAAGGATGCCACCAGGGGAGGGCCGAGAAAATGGAATTGATTCTCAGAGTATCATCCCTGAAGGATGGATGGGGAATTCCCAAGGTGATGATAAAGTGAAGGCCTGTATTGTATTATTGTATTGTACTGTACTGTATTGTACTGTATTGTATTGTATTGTATTGTATTGTATTGTATTGTATTGTATTGTATTGTATTGTATATATTTAGTGGATGCAAGTGCAGTTATGTTGCATGGGTACATTTCATAGTGCTGAAGTTCGGGCTTTTAGCATATTCCTCACCTGAACAATGTACATTGCACTCATTTCAATAATTTCTCATCCTTCACCCCCTTCTCACTTTCCTATCCTTCCCAGTCTCCAATGTCTATTATTTCACACTCTATGTTCAGCTGTACACATTATTTAGTTCTCTCTTAGAAATGAGAAAATGTGGCATTTGACTTCCTGTTTCTAAGTTATTTCCCTTAAGATAATGCCCTCCAGGTCCATCTATGTTGCTGCAAGGGACATGATTTCATTCTTTTTTTATGACTGGGTAGTATTCCATGGTGAATATATACCACATTTTCTTTCTCTAATCATCCACTGACGGATACTTAGGTTGATTCCATATCTTTGTTATTGTGAATAGTGCATTGTTCAAAAGAAAACATACAAATGGCCAAAAAGCATATAAAAAATGCTCAACATCGCTAATCATCAGAGACACAAATTAAAACAATGATGAGATATCACGTTTCATCTGCAAACATGGCAATTTTCAAAAAGCCAAAAAGATTACAGAAGTCCGTGAAGATGCAGAGAAGAGGGAACTCTTACACACTGTTAGTGGGATTAGTACAACTTCTATGAAAAACAGTATGGAGATTTCCCAAAGAACTAAAAATAGAACTATCATTCAATCCAGCAATCCCACTGCTGGCTATATACCCAAAATAAAAGAAATTGTTGCATCAAAAAGATACCTGCACTTGTATGCTGGTATTTTATAACCCTTCCTGTAGCTCCTGAACACAGAAAGCAAGCAGAAACGTGTCCTCTTTTCCTCCCTTCTCAAATCTCTCACCTTTCAGAAGAGGTTTTATCTCTCATTGGCTTATTTCTCCTCCTACTTTACAGAAGTACCACATTTGAACATCACTGGCCCTTCTTGGTCATGCTGAAGATGGCACATTATAACAACAATTAGGAATTAAAATGGGCATGGCCGTGTGTCCCAACATGGCCTCTGGTACATATATAAACCATATACATACTACTGTGGTTAATAAAGGCTGGGAAGCATAGAGAGCAGGGGAGACTAGGGAGAGGTTGGTTAATGGACACAAACTTACTACCAAATGGAAGGAATAAGTTTTTGTGTGCTGTAGTATTATAGGTTGAACTATGATTATCAATAATTAAGAGTATATTTTCAGAAAGCTAGACGAGAGGACTTTGAATGTTCCCAACCTAAAGAAATGATAAACGTTTCAGTTGATATATATGCTAATTAACTAGATTTGATCATGACACATTGTAAACATGTATCAAAATATTACTCTGGGCTCTATAAATATGTACAATTATTATCTGTCAAGTAAAAACAAAAGGAAAAATATACATTCTTAAGCAAATCTTGGTATAATTTACATTTTCTTCTTATCAAGTTGAGATGGTTGTAAGGCACACAATTATAGGAATATCACACATATTTAAAACCAGCCAAGGGAGTTTTTTTAATATGTAAGGATGCTAAAAACATATCCTGGGGCCGGGCGCGGTGGCTCACGCCTGTAATCCCAGCACTTTGGGAGGCCGAGGCGGGTGGATCACGAGGTCAGGAGATCGAGACCATCCTGGCTAACACGGTGAAACCCCGTCTCTACTAAAAATACAAAAAATTAGCCGGGCGTGGTAGCGGGCGCCTGTAGTCCCAGCTACTCGGGAGGCTGAGGCAGGAGAATGGCGTGAACCCGGGAGGCGGAGCTTGCAGTGAGCCGAGATCGCGCCACTGCACTCCAGCCTGGGCGACAGAGCGAGACTCCGTCTCAAAAAAAAAAAAAAAAAAAAAAAAAAAAAAAAACATATCCTGGAAGCCTTCCTGGAAATACATAGACACTGGAGATGTGCTCCAATAAAATGAGAGCCCAATTAATTTAAGTTGATTCATTTAATCAATTAAACCATATTTAATAAGAGAACAATTGATTAAAATCAAGTTAAATTTTTTTACAACGTACAATGAAAGGCAGTAAAGCATGAGAGGAGAAGCAGTAAATAGAGGGTCTCTTTAACTATGTAATTAAGTATAAACAATGCTGTGAAACATCATCGCAAAATGGGAAGTAAATGCTAAATTCTTGAAAGATCTTATACCAGTGTGATAAATTATAATTATGTAATTTTTAAAACGCATATATATTTGAAATTTTTTTCTTAGGAAGCAGAAGAAATGATCTTAATACACAGATAAAATTTAATGTATGATAAAGTGAAAAATATATTAAACTGATAGATTCAAATATAAATCTTTGACTCCATCTTAAAACTTCAAGAGAAAAAAAGGATAAAAATAAAGATGGAGATAGAGAGACAGAGACAGAGAGATTGCTAAAGTAGAAAACCATAGAATTGATAAATGGGCTATAATTGTAGATAAGGATGACATAACAGAATCTTAAACGTACGTAATAGAACACAATCCTATTAAGTTTTAAAATCTGTATGAAATCCATGCTTAAAATATAAATTTATAAATTAAGAAAATTTAGACTAGCTAAAAAGACCAATTACCGTGGAAGAAATTTAACGTGCTCTTAAGGATCTTAACTTCAAAGAAGGCAAACCTCCTCTTCGAAGAATTTTGGAGAATTTACTTCTCAGCATTTTTTTCCCACTGGGGGTGGACTCTTGTCTTTTTGGATCCAGGTGGCTTAATGAGTCAGCCAGTCATATTTGAGGAGGAGGAACATGGTCACAGGTGGAGAAGGAATAACTTTAAAACCAAGTGTCTTAGTCAGATGGCCAACCTATTTTTATATCCTGTGGCCAGTGGGTGTGACTGTCATTCCAGCATGCACACTAGGTATAGAATTATGGGGGGCTACCTGCTTCTCAGAGCTAAGCACCATCAGAGAGGTGGTGCAACAGTACAGGTGGCACAGGATGACACAGGTGGTCTTCACAACACATGGGAATTATGAGAGCTAAAATTTGAGTTGAGATATGGGTGGGGACACAGCTAAACCATATCATTTGCCAAAGTTAAGGACATGTGCCTAGGAGACAGTTCTTTCTGTGAAGGTGATTTTGAGGGCTTCAATATTTAAAGAAGAAAGTCAGTTTATTGGGAAGTACACAATTCTCATGTGAGAAGGGGATGGGGAAATAGTCTTTCATGCCTTTTTCTGGCTCAGTGAATCTGCATTTTTACATAAAATAACATAGACAATAGGGCAGAGGCAGCAGTGAGATTCGTCTTGGTGGGCAGAGGGATGACTTTGAGTTCTGTCTTGTCTCTGTGCACCTATGAAGATAAGCTATCAATTTACATTGCCATGGTGTACAGCAATATATCTGTTTTAGGGAAAAGGTCTTGCAGCCCACAAAGAATTTCCTTGTGGCTGAAATTTGTGGTAGGTGTGTAGATTTTTATCTTTGTAGCCTTCTTATTTAGGAACAAAATGGGAGGCAGGTAGTCATGACCCAGGTCTCAGCTTGACTTCTCCCTTCCGCTTAGTGAGTTTGGGGTCCCAAGATTTATTTTTCCTTTCACACACCACTGAGTGAGTTGGGTAAAGAGAAAAGCTTTCTCAACAAACCAGGTGATAATTTTCAGTTGCCAAAAAAAGGGAATAGAATGTTCTAGAACTCCTTTTGTGTTTCGCATTTTAATGATGTGAAATTGTTTAGAGATTTTCCTAAAAACAGTTGCCCATGCATGCATGACATGATCTCATTGTCATAAAATAGGAGTTGCTTCCACAGACAGTTCTTACAAACTCACTAATCATCAGGGGTTAAAACAAAAATGATGTTATTAGTACTACCTGTGAATAAAAGTCATTGTTTTGGGCAGATGTCATGAAAAATTTAATCAGGCCATTTTTGATAACCTCTGACCACAGGCTAATTCATTTGCTTGCCAGGGAATACATTTTAGAGAGAAAACTTATGGCTTAAAAATCATGCTTCTATAATACGGCATTATAGAGATTTTTCCTAGAGCCAGGTGGGTTACTAATAATCTTTGCCATGAAAATGTTCCAAATTATCTTGACAGTGCTCAGAAATGAAATGCAGAAATATAGGAGCAAAATTAATTTTCCCTCATAAGCTAGAGGGGGAATTTTTGTTGGTAATAAAACATCTAGCATTCTAAAGTCACCATTACTAATGATATTGATGATCGTTTATTCATCCTTTTATCCACTCAGTAGATATTAATACTTTTGTTATTAGTGAGGTTATGTGTTAGCCTTCAGTACAGTTGCTATTAAAAAACACATCTAGCAGGGCGTGATGGCTCACACCTGTAATCTGAGCACTTTGTGAGGCTGAAGCAGGCAAATCATGAGGTCAAGAGCTTGAGACCATCCTGGCCAACATGGTGAAACCCCATCTCTACTAAAAATACAAAAATTAGCTGTGCATGGTGGCACAGGCCTGTAGTCCCAGCTACTCGGAAGGCTGAGGCAAGAGAATGGCTTGAACCTGAGAGGTGGATGTTGCAGTGAGCAAAGTTTGGGCCACTGCACTCCAGCCTGGCAACAGAGTGAGACTCCACCTCCAAACAAAAACAAAAACAAAAAACTCATTTAGGCCAGCTATAGTGGCTCATATCTGTATTCTGAGCACTTTGGGAGGCTGAGGCAGGAAAATCACTTGAGTCCAAGTGTTTGAGATCAGCCTGGGCAGCATAGCGAAACATCACACACACACACACACACACACACACACACACACACACACACACACACAAAGACAGACATTAGAATTGCACAATCCTAACATAGGAATCAATCACATCATACAACAGCAACATGTTTATGCTTATTTACTTTATCTTCTTGGACAATTTTACAGAAACTGATCCAAGCCCTTTATGATGTTAATACTATCCCCATTTCACAGATGAGAAAACCAGGGCACAAAGGGATTATGTGACTCACCCAGAGTCACATAGGCAGTGAGATACAGGCTTAAACTTTTAATTCTGGAATACTTTTATGTTCACAAAATATTGAAAAGGCTATTAAAGAGAGCTCTTGGTTACCCCACATCCCTTTCCCTCCGTTAGCATCTTGGATTGCCATGGCACATTTGTTGCAACGAAGTCACCCATTACTTTTAGTAAACTCCAGACATTATTCCAATGTCCTTAGATTTTCCCTGATGTCCCTTTTGTATTCCAGGATTGCACCCAGGACACCACGCTGCAGTGAGTTATCAAGTCTCCTTGGACTCCTCTGGCTGTGACAGTTTCTCAGAATTTCCTTGCTTTTTATGACCATGATGGTTCTGAGAAGCACTACATAGGTATTTTTTAGAATGCCTTCCAATTTGGGCTTGTCTGATGCCTTTTTCATGATTAGACTAAGGTTAGGTGTTTGGGGGAGGAAGACCACAGAGGCAAAGTGCCGTGTTCCTCACATCACATTAAGGGTACGACTCTCAACACGACTTATGTGAAGGAAAATATCTTGGGTCCTTAAAATGACTACACTAAAGGGAAAAGTCATCTGGGAACTGCTTAGGGCCAAACTGCCTCCCATTCTATTAAAAGTCACCCCTGTCCTCTGGAGATAAATGCTTATTATTTGCCTCCTTTAGAGAGGCTATTCAGAAACTCAAAATAATGGAACCATTTGTTTGTTTTCTACCTACGACCTGGGAGCCCTCTACCCACTTTGGGTCTTCCCACCTTTCCAGACCGAACCAACATTCATCTTATATATATTGATTGATGTCTCCTGTCTCCTTAAAATGTATAAAACCAAGATGTGCTCTGACCACCTTGGGCACACGTTGTCAGGACTTCCTGAGGCTGTGTCTTGGGGCCTCATTGTCAACCTTGCCAAAATAAACTTTCTAAATTAACTCAGATCTGTCTCATATTTCCAGGGTTCACATTTTGGTAACCATAGAGGGATTCTGAGTGGAGGTGCCCCTGACCTTTGACAAATCTGTCTGTGCTTGGTACCAGTATGAGCTAACTTTACAGTTCAAACCAATAGGACAATTTGCTGAGGTCTGACAGCACCCACTCCAGAGAATCCCTGATCTCCCATAGGTGATGCTGATGTGATTGTCTGAGGTCATGACTGTCAGGTTTCTCCATCATAAAATAACTTCTTCCTCCACGTTGTCCACTGTGTTATTTGGAAATAAATCTCGAAGCACAGCCCACACTCACGGATGGAGAGGAGCCTGGATTTTCACACAAGACGTGTATTCTTAGTCATTACACAATCACAAAACTGGGAATCACTAAATGATAGGATAAACAAATTGCATTCCAATCCTGTCTTCCCATCCACTTTTAGATGTTTTATTTTTGTGCTTTGGAGAAGCTCACTCCTTTAAGGGAAACTTTTGGTCCAGGGGTGAAACACATAGGTCAACAGAACAAAGGTTCTAGTACGAGGCTGTGAATAGAAATACCAATGGATATTGCTGCTAGGTGTTCACAGTAGGTCTGGCTGAGGGGGTGACCTTTCCACTGAATCTTGTTGAATAAGTAAGAGTTATCCAGCATAAAGGGAAATTATTGCCAACGAAGAAACTACCCATCCTGGCCAGGCCTAGTGGCTCACTCCTGTAATCCCAGCACTTTGGGAGGCCAAGGCTGGCACATCAGCAGAGTTAAAGAGTTCAAGACCAGCCTGACCAACATGGAGAAACCCCATATATACTAAAAATACAAAGTTAGCTGGGCGTGCAGGTGCATGCCTGTAATCCCAACTACTCATGAGGCTGAGGCAGATGAATCACTTGAACCTGGGAAGCAGAGGTTGCAGTGGGCCAAGATCTCATCATTGCACTCCAGCCTGGGCAACGCAAGTGAAACTCCTTCTCGAAAAAGAAAGAAAGAAAGAAAGAAAGAAAGAAAGAAAGAAAGAAAGAAGGAGGGAAGAAGGAAAGAAGGAAGGAAGGAAGAAAGGAAGGAGGGAAAAGAAGGAAAGAAAAGAAAGAAACCACCCATGGTAAGAGCTGAAGATGTGATTAGAAAACTAAGTCCACTATTCTTGGAGCCCAGAGTGCTACATGTGATGCACAAAGTGACAAAGTGACAGACCTGAAAATATACTCACAAAGCACATCACAAAGCACTTTGGAGTTCAAGACTCAAGACTTGAACAGAAACCTCTAGCAGCTAGTGGGGTTTGAAAGTTGACATTGGATCTTTAATTTCCAGTGCAGAACATCAATATATCAGAGTACCAACTCAGTTGGTTTCTAAAGTCATGGCTTACTCAACTGTAAACATCTACAGTCCAGACCCTTGCCAAGGGATACAGTCTTTTATTTTCATTTGATATGATTTTTTAGAGACAGGGTCTCAGTCTGTTGTCCAGGCTGGAGTGCAGTGGTGCTACCATAGTTCACTGCAACCTTGAAATCCAGAGCTCAAGATATCCTCCTGCCTCAGCCTCCTGAATAGCTGAGAATACAGGTGCATGCCACCACACCGAGCTTTCTTTTAATTTTTTTGTAGAGACAAGGTCTTGGTAAGTTGCATGAGCTGGTCTTGACCTACTGGCCTCAAGAAATCCTCCCACCTCAGTCTCCCAGTGCACTGAAATTACAGATATAAGCCACTGCACCCAGCCCAGAGGATATGTCTTAAGCTATGAGCTGAGTCTTACCAATATCTCAGTGTATTAAAAACGTGGAAAACCAACTAAAATAATGGGATACCTGTTGTCACTCATCACACTGGCAAAGACTAACACATTTAAAATACCCTTGAAAACATTGCCCTTCATTGTTCTTGTTCAACATTCAAAATGCATATGCCCTTTGAAATAATAATGTCATTTTCATAGTATAACCTGCAAAACAAGCTACAGCTTCACTAAACAAAATGTACAAAGAGTCCCATACAATTATATTTCACAGTGTTTTTGTTTGTCTGTGGTAGGAGAAGCTGGAAACAAAGTTAATGTCCACCTAAAGAAAGGAAAGGAAAGGAAAGGGGAGCAGGGAGAGGAGGGGAGGGGAAGGGAGAGGAAGAGAGGCTAGAGGAGGGGAGGGGAAAGAGGAAGGGAGGGTAGGGAAGGGGATGGGGATGGGGAGGGGGAGTAGGAGGAAAGGAAAGACTAAAGCACCAGGTAGTTCATACTGAGTTCCTGTACATTTGGGACAGGAGGGGAGGGGAGGGGAAGGAAGGAGAGGAGAGGGGAAGGAAGAGGAGGGGAGGGAAGGAGGGGACGAGGGGAGGGAAACACTAAACCCCTGATAGTTCATACTGAGTTCCTGTATATTTCAGTGCGATGATAATTTAAAATGACAATAGATATTCTTAAGTAAAGGAGAAGTTACAAAATAACAAATGTAAACAGGTCCCATTTGTGCTCCATCATATTTCACATATAAATACTTATATGCAAAACCAAGAATATTTATGAAGAGATGCACAACTTATTGTTAAAAGTTATTTCTGGAGAGAAGGATGGGAACAGTTGGATCCACTTATATTCTTTTATTTAAAAATCTCTTTCTCAAAAGTTCAGTTTCTGATAGTAATTTTAGTAGAAAATTGTAGAAGGCTATTCCAGGCATCCCTCTGTCCCAGTGTTTTGCTTCACTAGATCAAAGGCACCTTTCAGAAGGCTGTCAGCTTAAACACCACTATTCCAGGCTCTCAAAGATAGATTTACCTTCTGTACTTTGCATTTTCATATCCTGGGGTTGGCTCACTGAGGAGGCTTCATGCATGTGTAGTTTTAGGACTATTTTCCTTTATCAACCACAGGTAAGCCACTGTTTTCCCTGATAAACTTGTGTGGGCTTATATGTGCATACTCTCATACAGACGCACAAACACACAAACATTCTTTTAAAATGTAAAATCTTACCAAAAGCTTTTGAAAAAAAATCTCCTTAATTTATATTTTCTTTTTAGCATAAAATATTAGAGACCCACATTAGGTAAGTGAAAGAAAGAGAGAGAATGAGAGAGGGAGGAAGAAAGGAGGGAGAGAGGAAAAGAGGGAGGGAGGGAGGAAGGAAGGAAGGAGGGAAGGAAATGAAGGGAAGGAGGGAACAGGAAAGGGAGGGAAGGAGAACAGGAAGAAGGGAAGGGAGAAAAGGGAGGGAGGACAGGAACAAAGAGGACAGGAAGGGAGAAAGGGAAGAAAGCAGGAAGAGATGAAGGGAAGAAGAAAGAAAGGGAGGAAATGAGGGAGGGAGGAAGAAAGGCAGAGAGAGAGGAAGGGGAGAAAAAGGAAGAAAAGAAGGGAGGAAGGGAGGAAGGAAGAAAGGGAGGAGGGGAGAGAGGAAGGGAGAGAGGGAGGTAGGGAAATGGAAAGAAGGTGCAAAAGAGGGAGGGAGGGAAATGCAAAGATGCAAGAGAGGGAGAGAGGGAAGGAAATGAAAACAAGGTGCAAGAGACATAGGGAAGAAGGGAGGGAAGGAAATGAAAAGAAGGTGCAAGAGAGAGGGAGGGAAGGAAGGAGAATAAATAGTGTGCAAGGGAGAGAGGAAGGAAGGAAAGAAGGAATGAAGGAAGGAAAGAAGGAAAGAAGGAAGAAAGGAAATCAGACAGGGAGGGAGGCAGGGAGGAAGGGGAAAGAAGGTGGAAGAGAGAGAGGAGGAGGGAGGGAAATGAAAACAAGGTGTAAGAGAGAGGGAGGGAGGGAAATGAAAAGAAGGTGCAAGAGAGAGAGGGAGGGAAACGGAAAGCAGGTGCAAGAGAGAGAGAGAGAAAGGGAGGGAGAAGAAATATTGTGCAAGGTAGAGAGAAATGAAGGAAGGGAGGAAGGAAAGAAGGAAGGAAGGAGGGAGGGAAGGAAAGAAGGAAGGGAGGGAGGGAAAAAGAAGGTTCAAGAAAGAGAAAGGGAAGGAAGGAGAAGAAAAAATGCACAAGGGAGAGAAGAAGGAAGGAAGAGGGAAAGAAGGAAGGGAGAGAGGGAGGGAGGGGGGAGGGAGGGGAGAAGATGGTGTGAGAGAGAGAGAGGGAGAGAGGAAAATGAAAAGAAGATGCAACACAGAGAGAGAAGGAGGGAAGGAAATGAAAAGAAGGTGCAAGAGAGAGAGGGAGAGAGGGAGGAAAGGAGAGAGGGAGGAAAATGAAAATAACGTCCAAGAGAGACAAGGAGCAAGAGAAGGAGAAGAAATAATGTGCAAGGAGAGAAGGAAGGAAGGAAGGAAAGAGGGAGGGATGGAGGGAGGGGAAAAGAAGGTGCTAGAGAGAGAGAGAGGGAAATGAAAAGAAGGTGTGAGAGAGAGGGAAGGAGGGAAATGAAAAGAAAGTGCAAGAGAGAGAGAGAGAGGGAGGGAGGGAAATTAAAAGAAGGTGCGAGAGAGACAGGGAGGGAGGAAAATGAAAAGAAGGTGCAAGAGGGAGAGGGAGGGAGGGAAATGAAAATAAGGTGTGAGAGAGAGGGAGGGAGAGAAGGAGAAGAAATAATATGCAAGGGAGAGGGGAAGGAAGGAAGGAGGGAAGGAAGGAAAGAAGGAAGGAAGAAGGAAGGAAGGAAGGGAAGAGGGAGGGAGGGAAGGAAGGAAGCAAGAAGGAAGGAAGGAAGGGAGGAGGGAGGGAGGGAGGGAAGGAAGGAATGGAGGGAGGGAGGGAGGAAAGAAGGAAGGAAGGAAGGTAGGAAGGAAAGGAAGGAAGGGAAGGAGGGAGGGATGGAGGGAGGGGAAAAGAAGGTGTGTGTGTGAGAGAGAGAGAAAGAGGGAGGGAAATGAAAAGAAGGTGCAAGAGAGAGAGGGAGGGAGGAAAATGAAAAAAGATGCAAGAGACAGAGGGACAGAGGGAGGGAAAAGAAAAGAAAGTGTAAGAGAGAAAGGGATAGAGAGAAGGGGAAGAAATAATGTGCAAGGGAGAGAGGAAGGCAGGAAAGAAGGAAGGAAGGACGGAAAGAAGGGAGGGAGGGAGGAAGGAAAGAAGGAAGGAAGGAAGGTAGGAAGGAAGGAAGGGAAGAAGGAAGGGATGGAGGGAGGGGAAAAGAAGGTGTGAGAGAGAGAGAGGGAGGGAGGAAAATGAAAAAAGTTGCAAGAGAGAGAGGGAGGGAGGGAAAAGAAAAGAAAGTGTAAGAGAGAAAGGGAGAGAGAGAAGGAGAAGAAATAATGTGCAAGGGAGAGAGGAAGGAAGGAAGCAAGGAAAGAAGGGAGGGAGGGAGGGGAAAAGAGAGTGCAAGAGAGAGAGAGGGAGGGAGGGAAATGAAAAGAAGGTGAAAGAAAGAGAGGGAGGGAGGGAGGGATGAAAATGAAAAGAAGGTGCAAGAGGGAGAGGGAGGGAGGGAGAAGAAATAATGTGCAAGAGAGAGAGGAAGGAATGGAGGAAGGAAGGAAGGGAGGAAGGAAGGAAGATGGAAGGAAGGAAAGAAGAGACAGAGGGAAAAACAAAGGTGCAAGAGAGAGATGGAGGGAGGGAGAAGGAATAATATGCAAGGGAGAGAGGAAAGAAGAAAGAAAGGAAGCAAGGAAGGAAAGAAGGAGGGAAGGCAGGAATGGAGGGAGGGAGGGAAAGAGAGGGAGGGAGGGAAAAAATGAAAAGAAGGTGCAAGGGAGATGAAAGAAGGAAGGAAGGAAGGGAAAAGAAAGGGAGGAATGAAGAAAAAGAAAAAGAGAGGAGAGGAATAAGTGAAAGAGTAACTTGGAAATAATATGTTTGAGTCTATAACTGAATAAATGAATTAATAAAGTTTTATGTTTTTTCATAGCTCTGATACATTTCTTCCACTTCATTTTCATATATTTTTGTAAAACCATTTTTATAAAATCTGAGTACAATTTTTCTTTTCTGCACTGTAGGTTGATTTTAAACATTCAATGTGGTTCACAGCCAAGAAATATAGCTAATGTCACCTGTCCATGTGAGCCATAAATAAATATTTCAAAGGAACAATGGTACATTCAGGAATGTATATCAAATTGCATGCCCAAAAGTGGCATGTGGACCCAACACCACGTAAAAGACTGCAGGGTGATGAGGAGCATCGATTGAGCCATTGCACTTTTGCTGACTCCAGCCTTTGCATGGAGCTCCTCCGCTTACATATGGAGCCTTGACTTCTACAGGGAAAAGAGACAGGAATGCTGCGTATAGTGGGGGTGGACACCATGTGACAGGATTAAGTAGGGTTTTTAAGGATGGCATGGGGAAAAGATGCAAGACGTGAGGCAGAGGAGGGAGCCAGCCAGGCTGCTTGGAAGAGGCGTGCTTCTGTCCCGGTGAAGACCAGACTAGACAGCCAGTCCAGGGGGCTCCGACTCCCTCCAGGAATGGGGAGGAGAATCTAGGGACATCACCAGGAAGAAATAAAGTCACAGAGGTGAAGTAGAGGTGGAGGAGGCCTGATGGGACAGCGCCTCAGAACTTCCTGGGGAGTCTGGCCTTGACTCTAGAGTAATGGTAGCCACTGCAGTGATTTGAGCTGAGGGGCTAAGATCACCAGATGACCTAGAGTCCCTGGTCAAAGGCTCCCTTCAGCTGTGTGCTGAGGATATTTGGTTTGGGGAGGCAACTGCAGGAATCCAGAGAGAGATGGTCCATTGCAACACAGACCAGAAGTGTAAATGAGAAGTTGGGCTGCGGATCTAATTTGAACACAGTGAGATTTAGAAAGTTGAGAAATTGGACCAAATTTATGATGGGAATTGGGGTCCACAGTTTAAATTCAGATCTTGGAGTCTCACTATGTTGCCCAGGCTGCAGTGCAGTGACAGGATGTCACTGTAGCCTCCTCCTCCCGGATTCAAGTGAATCTCTTGCCTCAGCCTCCAGGGTAACTGGGATTACAGGTGCCTGCCCCCGTGCCCAGATAATTTTTGAATTTTTACTAGAAACAGGGTTTCATTGTATTGATCAATCTGGTCTCCAACTCCTGATCTCAAGTTGTCTGCCCACCTCAGCCTCCCAAAGTGCTGGCAAGAAATATTGCAAGAAAATTAGAGAGAGAGAAGCTAGTGCTTGGGATAGGGAGTTGCAATTTTAGATAAAGTAGTGATGGAAGACTGCTCAGAGAAGGCGATGTTTGAGCAAAGACCTCAAGGAGAGAGGAGAGAGGATTGTTTGTTTCTAGAACGTGCTAATAGCAGGGGACAGCTAGAGTGACCAGCCAGTGTTAGGACACTGAGGGAGGGGCATGCCTGGATTGCCCTAGGAGTCCAGAGTGGCCATGGACGAGTGAGGGATGGAGAGTAGCAGGAGGTGGGGCCACAGAGGTGATGGCAGGGACAAATCTTTGCATGTTACTGCAAGGTTCTCAGATTTTAGGATGCAGGAGAGAAGTATCATAGGATATTGAGAAGTATCCCTGGTGTTTGTCCAATAAATGTCAGCAGCACCACCCACCCTGTTTCCTGCTTCCAGGTTGGGACATTGACACAACATTGTCTCCTATTTTTAAAGGGTTACTCCATTAGCAGGGTTTGAATAACCTTGAGGGCTTTGCGCTGTCAATGCAAGCACTGAAGCAAAAAACACAAATATCATTACTATTCTCCTGAAAGACCCAATGGTAGGATTTTCTATAAGGTCATGATGAGATTAATGAGAAGAGGTCATATTCTGGATATGTTTTTAAATTTCAACAGGCAGGACTTAATGAACTGGATATGAAAAAAAGAGTAAATGAAGATGCCTTCATGGCAACCTAGAAAATCTTGGACAATGCTAGCAGATGCAGGTGCAGGCAGTGCTTGATGCACGTCTTGGCTTCTGGTATCCCAAGAGGTGTGGTTGGTCCCCCAGTCCACATCATCTACTTTAGTCCATGTACAAGAATTCTTAGAAACTCGGAAACACACACAGTTTCTAGAACTAAGGACGATTCTACGGTTTACAAAACCGTCATGGATGATGGGCAACAATGTAATGGAATCTGTTGGTGCCATGCGTGTCGATTTCTGAGAAGTGTTGTGAAGCTTTATTGGAACTCTGGTCATTGTTGTCTTCTTTTCTAGATGAGTAGCTCCCAACTCTGTCTGTACCCCAAAACCACCTGGGGAGGTTTAAAGAATCCTGTACCCCAGCTGAATCCCACACCAATGACTTCTAAGTCTCCAAGCATGGAATCCAGGCATATATATTTTTGGAAGTTACCCTTAGATTTTTTCCTAAATGTTTTGAGCAACTGTCCATTTTCTCTTCATCTTTATCCCCTAAACTAGTGATATTCTACAGGGATTATTCTTTCCCTAGGGATATTTGGCCATGTCTGTAGACATTTTGGGTTGCAATAACCCAGTTAGCATCTGTTGGGTAGAGACCAGGGATGTTACTCAGTACCCAACAATGCACAGCACAGCCCCTACCACAGAGAATGACTTCACCCTCAAATGTCAAAGTTGAGAAAACCTACCCCAAACCCTCAAATGTCAAAGTTGTGAATGAGAAAACCTGCCTCAAACCCAGGGAATTTGATTATTACATTGATGGGTTCATTAATCATTGCCAGACATTTTTAAATGTCTTTCCTCTTTTTTTGGCACTTTTGAATTTAATTCACAAATTGAAGTCCACATGGGAAGAAAACAAGGAAATAGAGGAAGAGAGAGATAAACACCTGTGTTAAGTCACCATTTCCTGCAGCCTTGAGTGCCGTTAGTAGCTAGTGAGGGGGACAATTAGCAGTTTTTGAAAGTGATGAGAACAACTATTTGCATGTGCTTTTCCTTCCTGAATTGTGTTTGTGAGAGCCAAGTTAATCATCTGATAGAGTCACATTCACATGCCAGGTGTTGAGGTTGAACACCAATGTCTGTTTCCTCAAGGTTTTGAAAATGGTGCCCAGAAGGGCCTGCTTTTTGCTGAAATCATGCACATGGATAGTGGGAACACTTGCATTCTTAACAATCACCTGGTATGACTTAGGAAGTGGCAGCAACCTGGGAGCAATCAAGGATGATGTCCTGATAGGGATTTGTTTTCCTGAGTAGCCACTGCCCAAGTTTGCTTCTCTGTTTGTGGGAACTTATTTTTCAGGCTGACTTAAATAGTTACCAATTTGGAGTAATATTGCTCCTCTTCAGGGATATTTAGCCATGTCTGGGGACATTTTTCATTGTCAAAACTGGAAGTGGCAGAGTGGGAGTGGTGCTGTTGGCATTTGTTGGGCAGAAGTGAGGGATGCCACTTAAGATACCACAAAGCACAGGACTGTCCTCCACAATAATGTTCCAGCCCCCGATGACAATATTGTCAAGGCTGAGAGGCCCCAGATAGTGAAAAGTAGGATAAAGAAAAAATGAATAAACATGAATAATCACTACCATGTGATTTAGATAGAGGCATCAATATTCCTTCTTTTCCTCTCCAATATTTCCTCCTTCTTCTGTTGATTTTCAAGGGAGTTTCATTGTGAAAGTTTGGTCCTGTCTTCAAGTTCCAAGAGGGATGGAACCTGAGCTAAAATTTAATGCCTGGCCATTCTTGGAGTAGTATTTTAGTTTCTAGAACTTGGGAATACCAGTGCCCAGCTGATGCTGTTCTCATTTATGTATTAGCCTACTAAGATTTTGTGAACAGTTACAGTAAAAACAATGGTCAAATTTTATTCATCCCAGAAAGTCTCTGTCATGTTTGATCATAGACACATTTAGCAGAGTAATTTCTACTATTCCGTATTCTGTTAGGGTGATCAACTCTTCCTGGTTCGCCCAATACTATCATAATTTCAGGAGTGAAAGTCCTATACTCTGGCAATTTTCTGTATTGAGGGGTGGCTAGTCACCCTACATTCCATGGAACTGATTTTCCAAGTAAAAATTTTTGTGAAATGCAGCACAAGTGTTTAACGTTTTATTTATTATTTTGTATTTTATTTGGTATTTGGTATTTTTCCAAAGGATAACTTGGTAATTAGCATTCTCCCATTGGGAAAATAATTGGTTAAAAATCTCATCATAGAATAGACATTTCTTTGTACACATGGTTGGACCTTCAACTAGGGAGAGAAAAGATTATATTTTTAACAATTAAGGATACCTATTTTAGAGAGTTGTTTCTAAATTATTCCAGCCTTTTCATTTCAATATTAAATGTATTTTTATCAGCTTTTGTAAAGGTTATGGACCACTGGAGATGTCCCTAAGAGTAAGATTTTTGATAATTTAAATAATCTCTTTTGCCTACCTGTTAGTATTGTAATCATTTTTTTCCTTTTCCAACATGAGGTCATAAGTTAAATTTAAATAATAGCCCTATTAATAACTGGAACCCACTGGTGAGATCCCTGAGAAGGCCTATAGCCCACATGTTGACCCCAAGTGAGTGCATTCATTGAAATGTCATGACGGTAATACCAAGAGGGCTGATCATAATCCACCCTCTGTGCCCCTCATCCCACACTTTCACATCTTATCAATGAGTTCTAACACAATAAACTTATATGCACTTGATAGAAGAATTGCCATTTTAATTTAAAAACTCAGCAGAAACTGAAGTTGTTTGTATCTCCAAATCTCAGTTTTCCTCTGTAGCTCAAAGCCAGTGGAAAGCTGACAAAATCCAACACAATTTATGAGAATTATCCATGTGACATCAAATATGTTATGTTACATTCCCAAAGTGGATTCACACATGCACATATATGGCAATAGTAAATGAATGTGTGTAGAGGAAGTCAATAGGAATTCAATATATATGTTTGTATTTGAATTTAATCAAAATCAATATGTCTATATACACAAATACACACATTTATACAGATAGACATACATAGACACACATGAATATAGATAGATTTTATATATATATATATACACACACACACACACAGAGGGATACATAGAGATAGATGATAGATGATTAGCTAGATAGGTAAAGATAGATATAGACACATGTAGAGATACATAGGTATATACCTAAGTAGGTAGGTAGGTAGATAAGTTGATTGATTGATTTCATGATGCATCCTGGAAAGTTATATGCAAGTAAGTTCCTAATATCAACTCATTTTTATGCCATTTTTTTCCTCAAAGTAGAATGCTGCATGCTTACAGAAAGATTTCTTTTTATTTGTTTTAATTAATTAACTAATTAATTAATTTATTTATTTCCAAGACCAAGTCTCACTCTGTCACCCAGGCTGGAGTGAAGTGGTGCAATCTCCAGTCACTACAACCTCTGCATCCCAGGTTCAAGCTATTCTCATGCCTCAGTGCTCCCAATACATGGGATTTCAGGCATGTGCCACCATGCCTGGAAAATTTTTGAATTTTTAGTAGAGACAGGGTTTTACCATGTTGGCCAGGCTGCTCTAGAACTCCTGACCTCAGGTGATCCACCCACCTCAGCCTCCCAAAGTGCTGAGATTACAAGTGTGAGCCACTGTGCCCAGCCTTCTCTCTTTTTTTAATGTGTATGTTTGGAGGATTCTGAATAAATAACAGGGAAGTGATATAAATGTATGTACGGAATTAACTCGCAAAAACCCTTTCTTGAATCAGACATTAAGTGGGTTAATTTAGGCCAGGATAGGCAAGCACAGCCCACAGGCCAAATCTGGCCCACTGCCTGCTTTTATAAATAAAGATTTATTGGAATGCAGTCACATGCATTTATTCAGATATTGCTTGTGGCTGCTTTTGCTTTACAATGGCATAATTGCCTATTTATGGCAGAGACTGTGTGGTTCACAAAGCCAAAATATTTACTATCTGGCCCTTTGTAAAAAGTCTTTGGGCTGGGTAAGGCGGCTTATGCCTGTAACCCCAGCACTTCGGGAAGCTGAAGACAGATGCTCACTTGAGGCTAGGAGTACTGGACAGCCTGGCAAACATATTTTGGAAAGACCATCTCTCTACCAAAATAGAAAAATGAGCTGAGCAGATGTGGTGGAGCACGCTCATGTAGTCCCATCTACTCGGGAGGCTGAGGTGGGAGGATTGCTTAAGACCAGGAGTTCGAGGCTGCAGTGAGCCACCACTGCACTCCAAGCCTGAGTGACAGAGCAAGACAATGTCTCAAAATAAACAAATAAATTTTTAAAAAATTGCCTATCCTTAATTCAGATTAAAGGGAACCAAGTTCAGTTATTTTTAAGAATGCATGGTTTGGGAAAACTAAAATACATAGATTCCACTCAGTTTACAAAGTCGCACATATTCAAATATAGCGTTTTCAAAAATTAGGAAAATAAAAAGCCCTCTTAAATCCTGGACTTTTTTGGTTTGAAAAATGGGAACCACTCATGTTGATCTTGCCTGATACCCCTTCAAGATGCTTTCAGTCAGGGAAACTGGATGAAGAACACATGAGGGCTTCCTGTACATTATGCTGCAACTTCTTATAAATCTCTGCTTTAAAACAGAAAAAGGTTTTTTTGTTGTTGTTCGTTTCTTTGTTTTTAAAGATGAGCTCAAGTCTGCTTTGCTCCTTCTTATTGCAGTGACTGTCTCTATCATTATTGCATGGTTCCTGTAAGACATGGTTGTCTGAGGGCACCCACTAGCCAGTCAACAAATTTCACCACGAATAAAATTCCAAATTTTCTTTTGGATACAACACAAGCCACTGTGGCTTCCATTGCTACAGGCTAACATTGACTTAGTGTTTCCCATTTACCAAGATTGTACCAGCTAATGTAAAGGGTTTGTGGTGGTGGATTCTTCCACATTTTACCCTCCAAAGATCTCAATGAGGACTTGCACAATTACTAATACATACAGCCTGGTTTTATCTTCACTTCCAGGTTTTCCCTTGCTTTTGTGTTTCACATCTCATTTCCTTTGTGTCCACATGTTGGATTTATGTCTGAAGCCATATTCAATGGACATGGGGACATGAGAGCATGCAAGTTAATCAACAGGTCAGCATCAGTATGAGCAATGGTTTGCAGTTGTAACAGAATGCCCTGGAGTCCAGATTTCCAAGTCTATGGATATTAGCTCCACCACACATTTGCCATGTGACTTAAATCATCCAAACACAAACCACATTTCTCTAGGGGTGCTATCACTGGGAGCCAGCAAAGCTCAAAAATCCCAATTTGATATTTGCCATAAAGGGAAGTCATGATAAGGGGAAGTAAAATGATCTGGACCCTTGAATTCATAATTCCCATCTTATTTTGTGGGGTAATTTACAATAACCACATCTGTGTAGTAACGGGAAGGACCACAGTCTCAGGTTTCTGGTCACACCTCCAGCAATTGAATGGCTTGAGGGAAATGAAATCTAGACTTGGTGTCAGATATTTGTCTACCATGCCTTTTGGCAGAATTAATAACCCACAAGCATTGGAGGATGACAATTTTTTCAATTATACAAACTGCTGTACCCCTTAAAATATTCCTAAAAATTGTTTTCTACTTCATATCATTTCTGAAAAAGGAAATTGGTAAGATAGAGCAAGAATGCTAAAAAATGTTGGATGAGGCCAGGGGTGGTGGCTCATGCCTGTAACCCTAGCACTTTGAGAGGCCGAGGTGGGTGGATCACAAAGTCAAGTGATTGAGACCATCCTGGCCAACATGGTGAAAGATCATCTGTACTCAAAATACAAAAATTAGCTGAGAGTGGTGGTGCACACCTGTAGTCCCAGTTACAAAGGAGGCTGAGACAGGAGAATTGCTTGAACCCAGGAGGCAGAGGTTGCAGTGGGCCGAGATCGCACCACTGCACTCCAGCCTGGGTGACAGAGCAAGACTCCGTCCCCCCAAAAAAAAAAAAAAAATCGAATGCTTTACAGGTAATTCTGTTTCCGAGTTTTTATGCCTAGGGATAGAATCTCCAATGTGCAAAATTATTTATGCACAAAAATCTACATAATTGAACAATATATAACAGCATAAAACTGGACCCAACAGATTCAAAGGTAGAAGTGTTTGGTTACAGTAGAATGTATGATGAAACCTTGTGCAACTGTTTAAAATGATGATAGAAAGTGTATATATTACCCTGGTAAAACAAAAACATTTCTTATAATTCTGATAAACATTGAGTCTGTATCTTAGATCAGGCACTGTAATGGATTATCTCATTTAAATATTTATTATAGCCCTAATATCCTATTACAGCCATTGTATTACACCCGAGAAAACTTAGGCAGAGAAGGGATAAGAATCCTATGTGAGGTCTCACAAGTATTTCCTGGGGGACGGAAGTCATAACTGACCCTAATAACTATATGATGACCCTCCAGTTAAGAGTACTTCTTCAGGCAATATGCACAATGCAAGAGTATCTTTTCAGGACATAAGCACGATGCAAAATTATTCATACTATTATCAATGGTGCAATATCTTAAAACCTAGGTAGGTGGAAGCAACAATAAAAAAAAAAACAAGTTCAATAGAAAAATATTAAACTAAATAATAATAATAATAAAACAAATAGACTATATCATCAGTGAGTTAGTTTGGCCAAAAGAATCCAGAAAATAAAAACCAGTTTCTGTCACCAATCAGCAGCACTTCTGTAATATCCCTTGGCATGTATATTTTTACATCCTCTTCTCTGCTTTTGGTCTATTTACATAATACATCTCAAAAAATTGCAGCATGATGGCAATATCAAAGACTTCATCAATACTCTGTAAAGAGGGTGGAGTTAAATTGGGCGATAAATGCAAATATGATTGCACTCGGGTGAAATTAAAATTCTACTATGCAGCTGAACCCTAAATGAATTCTCTCTGGCATTGATATTTTAATTTCTTCTCACTGCTGATGATAGATTTCCATGAATAAACAAACTTCCTTTCCTCATATATGGGGTCTTCTGTCTGCAAGATTCATGCAGGAACCTATTATTCCATTTCATGATAGTCCCATTCCAGTACTTTCTTTCCTTTTTCTTTTTTCTTTCTTTCTTTCTTTTTTTTTTTTTTTTTTTTTTTTTGGAGCAGTCTAGCTCTTGTCGCTAGGCTGGAGTGCAATGGCATGATCTTGGCTCACTGCAACCTCTGCCTCCCAGATTCAAGTGATTCTCCTGCCTCCGCCTCCTGAGTAGCTGGGATTACAGGCATCCACCAAAACACCCAGCTAATTTTTGTATTTTTAATAGAGATAAAGTTTCACCATGTTGGTCAGGCTGGTCTTGAACTCCTGACCTCGTGATCCGTGTTGGCCTCCCAAAGTGCTGGGATTAGAGGTGTGAGCCACCACACCCAGCCCCAGTACTTTCTTTGAGTTAAGTTGTTTAGTACTATTAGTCACTGCACTGTGACCATTGCTCCCAGTGGGAATGAATCAAGGCGCTAAGAGAAAGCTTGGAGTAAATAACAAAGATCACACCATAGAAAGTCATTACTATGCACATTTCTAGACCAGTACTACCTCTAAATGAAAATTGGATACTGGATCCTGTTTCTGAAAGTGGGCCAGTGGGATTTTATCTAAATAAGTTATGCAACAGTATCCTGGATGCCACTTGCTGTTTGTTTGTTTGTTTGTTGTTTGTTTCTGTAGAGAGATAGGGTCTTCCTCTGTTTCCCAGGCTGGAGTGCAGTGGCAGAATCATACCTCACCACAGCCTGGAATTCCTAAGCAATAGCAACCTTCCTACCTCAGTTTCCTGAGTAGCTGGAACTACAAGCATGTGCCACCATGCTTCGCTAATTTTATTAATTTTTTTAGAGATGGGATCTTGCTATGTTCGTCAGGCTGGTCATAAGCTCCTGGGCTCAAGCAATCCTCCTGCTCTGGCCTCCTAAAGCTCTGGAATTACAGGCATGAGTCACTGCCCCAGTACCCATGTCCTCTTTAATTGACCCAATCTTGACTCCTCAGAACTTTTCCATAGAGAGGAGCAAGATCCATTCATAACAAAGCCCCCTCTGTGGCTGTGGCTTAGGAATTTAAACAGCCAACAGGATAGAGAACTTCTTGAAATTTTAGGAGTGTTGACATTTTAAAATAGGAAGAACACGTAGCAGGTTGATTCCATGTCTTTGCTATTGTGAACAGTGCTGCAATGAACATACACATACATATATCTTGGTAATTGAATGATTTTTAAACCTTTGAGTATATACCCAGTGATGGGATTCCTAGATCATATGGTATTCTTGGTTCTAGATCTTTGAGGAATTGCCAAACTGTTTTTTCACAATGGTTAAACTAATTTACATTCCCACAAACGGTGTAAAAATGTTTCTAGTTTTCCATAACCTCTACAATATCTATTGTTTCTTGACTTTTTAATAATCTCCATTCTCACTGGTGTGATTGGTCATTATTAAGGAGAGTCCCCTAGTCAATACATACTGTTGTAAAGGTATGAGTGAATAAATACATGAATTAATGAAACCCAAAGGAGTTTATTATGTTTCCCTTCTGGTTTCAGTACATGGGCAGTGTCCGTGCTTGAGTTTGTCGTAATTTCATGAGCTGGGAAGTGCACAAGCCATATTGCTTTCAACGTTATTCCCAAAAGGTACAATGTCATCCTCTGACTTATATTGACCTTTTCAGGTACATGCATATGCATGAGACCCTTGTCAATGTTCAATATTCTTTCAATTTGGATAGACATTCCTACATTGCTGCTTAATTAACTATACTTATCATTTTCTTATAGAGAATTTTCTTATAAATTATCTTATAGAGAATTTTCCAATTAGTAATGAGTATAATTATGGAATAATTTTAGGACATCATAATAGTAAAAATTCTAAGCAGTCTCTGACTCATTATTGAAATTCAAAATCTCAAAAGCACCATATACCAAGTGATGTATTGTACATAATGACTTTCTTATTCAATTTTTCTAATCTATTTTTTATCCCCTAGGCTTTTTCTCAGTAATTGTCCAGAGCTTTTAATAAAAGAATAGTAGTTATTGAATCTTCATGCATCTTTATTTTCAGATTCACATCTTGAAGTCTGCATAACTAGCAGCAGAGAACGTAAGAGAAAAATGTATGTGAAGATGGTCTATGAGAATTATTCTAAGTTATTACATGTCCTTCAGTTCATCCCACCAAAAAAGAAGACAAAAACCTTGGAAGGGATAAACAAATCTCCTCTCTTTTATATAAGCACAGACTGTCTTTCCATATCAGGATTTGTTTATTTAATACCTGGGGATCTCATCAGTAATAGGATACAGACATACATAAACTCTATCATCTTCTTTGCAGAATCAAGATGCCATTCATGGGTCATGACCTTGTAGAAACTGTGCAAATGTGTGTTGAATCAGAAAGTCCAAATGACCACACCTGTACCAGGTCTATGTTTAGCTGTCTCTGAAATACAGAGCTGTCAGGCCAGGAATCTTAGTAATTATTAGAGTTTCTGCAGGCTTCTTTTATATTCAACCATAAATATTTGATACAAAATTCTTATTGCAGAACTATGGTCACACTATAGTTGCTGAAATCATTCCTTCCATCAAACCCAAGATCCAATGTTCTTATATCCCAAATATGGTGCAGGCAGCATTGTGGTAAACACCACTGAATAGACTTGTTCAGTATGTCTCAAAGACCTGAAATGGCTGTTCAGCCAAAGCTTAAATAAATACAACAATTAAGGAGGAGAGGATGCTGTTTGAACAACTCAGGTTCTGTCTAACACTTTCTACTCCTTTGAAAACAAAAATACAATCCCTTAAAAAAATAACAAACACTACTTTTTAAATCTTAACACAGGCAGAGACTATGCAAGAATATGACCTAAAAGAAGAGGTTAAAGTTGCATTTAGAAGATCATTGACGAGTGATCTTGAAGATACCTATCTCTGAATAGTAGTAAATTCTGAAAGCAGAATAAGTAGGAAGTGAAAAAGTTGTGGCAGTATGTGTGGACAAATTTTGAATGTTTGTCTGGCAATGAATATGCTAAAATTGGAAACATACTGATGGATGACATTTGGCAAGTATGCTGAGAACCATAGAGAACTAATTCATCTGCAGATGTGCCATTCTTAGAAAGGTTGGCGATAAAGAAGAGAAAGGGGATGGATGATGGGGACCATTATGTGGATGAGATAGAATTTACAGAGCAGAGTGGGAGATTCTTATCTCAGATCCTATGCACCCCGGAAATGGCAGTGAAGAAAGGATGCAGGTATAGATCATTTTGCAGGAGATGCAAAACACCAACGAAGGTTATTCCTGATAATGACTGTTTCTCTGTGCATTAGAAAGAAAGACTGTGTGCTGAAAGTGAGGGGTAAAGCAGAGGACTTGAGACAAATTGGAGAATGTGGTAAAAGCCAGCATGAGAAATGGGAGAGGGAGTTTATCAGGCAGCAGCATCAGAATTGTGCACAACACTGTTAATTTTGGTGCTCAGAGAGCAGTAAAGACATGAATTCTCACCGGTGTATGTGCCAGGTGATAGTAACAGAGGGAGTATATGGTTCAATTGATCTGGGAGTAGAGGCTGGGTGAGACCAAGCTGATTTGAAGAAAAAAGAAGAGGGAAAGGAAATGGCTGTGGTATTTAGACTGCAATTGTCTGGATAAGAGAGGACAGTAACTAAAGCACCATTTATTAAACAGAAGAAAACCTAGGCAATACCATTCAGGACATAGGCATGGGCAAGAACTTCATGTCTAAAACACCAAAAGCAATGGCAACAAAAGCCAAAATTGACAAATGGGATCTAATTAAACTAAAGAGCTTTGGTACAGCAAAATAAACTACCATCAGAGTGAACAGGCAACCTACAAAATGGGAGAAAATTTTTGCAACCTACTCATCTGACAAAGGGCTAATATCCAGAATCTACAATGAACTCAAACAAATTGACAAGAAAAAAACAAACAACACCATCAAAAAGTGGGCAAAGGACATGAACAGACACTTCTCAAAAGAAGACATTTATGCAGCCAAAAGACACATGAAAAAATGCTCATCATCACTGGCCATCAGAGAAATGCAAATCAAAACCACAATGAGATACCATGTCACACGAGTTAGAATGGCAAATATTAAAAAGTCAGAAACAACAGGTGCTGGAGGGGCTATGGAGTAACAGGAACACTTTTACACTGTTGGTGGGACTGTAAACCAGTTCAACCATTGTGGTAGACAATGTAGCAATTCCTCAAGGATATAGAACTAGAAATACCATTTGACCCAGACATCCCATTACTGGGTATATACTCAAAGGATTATAAATCATGCTCCTATAAAAACACATGCACATGTATGTTTATTGCAGCACTATTCACAATAGCAAAGACTTGGAACCAACCCAAATGTCCATCAATGATAGACAGGATTAAGAAAATGTGGCACATATACACCACGGAATACTATGAAGCCATAAAAACTGATGAGTTCATGTCCATTGTAGGGACATAGATGAAGCTGGAAACCATCATTCTCAGCAAATTATCTCAAGGACAAAAAACCAAACACTGCGTGTTCTCACTCATAGGTGGGAATTGAACAACGAGAACACATGGACACAGGAAGGGGAACATCACACACCAGGGCCTATAGTGGGGTGGGGGAGGGGGGAGGGATAGCATTAGGAGATATACCTAATGTAAATGATGAGTTAATGGGTGCAGCACACCAACATGGCACATGTATACATATGTAACAAACCTGCACTTTGCACACATGTACCCTAGAACTTAAAGTATAAAGAAAATAAATCTGCCCATGAACCACAGAGATGGAGTGCATTAGTTTTTTCTCCTCCCTTTCCTTCCAGCAAAGATTTTTGCACAAAGGCATGAAGTTCAATTATAAAATGACTATTTATTAATAGCAATGGAGGATGACAGAAACCTAAGAGTTGAGCATAAAATAAGTGAAGTTAAATGGAAGGTATTCGGGGAAATGAGAACACGCCAAGGGGTGGATGGTACACAATTGTTGAAAGTTCGCTCACTACTCAGCTTCTTGCATTAAGAGATGACATGGTTGGCAGGATGTGGTGGGTCACGCCTGCCATCCCAACAATTTGGGAGGCCAAGGCAGGTGCATCACCTGAGGTTAGGAGTTCAAGACAATCCTGGCAAACATGGCAAAACTCTATCTCTACAAAAGATATAAAAATTAGCTAGGTGTGGTGGCAGGTGCCTGTAATCCCAACTACTTGGGAGGCTGAGGCAGAAGGATGCTTGAACCTGGGAGGCGGAGGTTGCAGTGAGCCGAGATCATGTCACTGCACTATACCCTGGGTGACAGAGGAAGACTGTGTCTCACGAAAAAAAAAAAAAAAAAAAGAGACGGCATGGTCAAGTCAACTCCCAGGGAAATATTACAGGTGTCATTTCAGAGTGTGGAGCCATTCGTATTCAAAAGGCTGGATCTGTGTGATCTGCATTTCAAATATACAAAATCTCACAGACTTATAAGAATGATTATATCAGATTGAAAATGGTCTCAGCAATTGCAGCTTACTGGAGTCTTGGGCTAGCTCCCAGGACATATTCGCTTAGCACCTAGGTATTTTGTTTTTACTACATTGATTTGTGCTTGTTTGTTGGTACCATTGGAAATGGGGCTTTGGCTGAATTTTGTGTTTGTGTGTGCACATGTGTATGTGTGCACTACTCCTAAACAAAGATAGTAAACTCCTGAAGAGGCAGTTTATGTTTCCCTTACATATATGCACACTGCTTAATTATTTTCTCACTTTTCTCACTTTAACTGTTTGGCGTATGTTGCTGACTAGCTAAATTCAGGTAGATTCTGTTTTCTGTTGGAAACATTGATCCCTGGTACTTTTGTTGAAAATGGTGGGGGGTTAGCACTTCCCTCAAAGAAACCATTTCGGTAAAAATTTCAAAGAACTCATTTGGGAGCTTAATTCCAACTGTAAGTTGTGCTATCAGCTTCACAAAAAAAAAACTGTTTCCATCGATGGTAGTTTGGTTATTAACCCAGTAACTACTTCAACCCAAAGACCTGAAGGGCATATGAAGATGATTTCTGAACACTGGGCACCATCAGGAATATCCTGGAAATTTCTAGTTCAGCAACACAATTGAAACTATGTCGTGATGGTTGCAGTTGTGACCTCAAAAAGAATTCTTTGTTTTTTATATGTTGAAAGAAAAAAGGAAAGATAAGATGCCAATTCTGGTGTTCTTCATCATTGCTATAGATGGATTCCCTTAGGTAATTTGCTTGGCAATTCCCTTTGCAAACTCTCTGGTTTTCAATAAAGAAATCACAGTAGCTGGAAACGGAGGGACATTTTGGCCCTAAGTCAAGTTTTCACAATTGCCTCTTCCAGTTCTGTGTTCTATGAATTTATTTAGTAAACACCCTAGTCATCAATACTTGAGCAATGAAAAATAACAGATATTTCTTTGAGAAGAAAGAGAAGAAAATGAAATAAAATCGCAGGTAGCCACAATCCTTTTAGGTAAGGAGAATCTCTTGGAAGAGGCCTTGAGATCATTTTTCAAGATAAAATGTGCAATCTTTCATCTCACTTTGAGATGTCAGAAATATAACACTCATTATCAACCTTGCTTAGGTGAATATTTCTTTTCACTTCTTACCTCAGAAATCCATGTATTTGTACAAATGATATTATAAGTACAAAAACCACAGGCAAGATATTTTTACAACAGGAGGAATTTAGCTGAGCACTTAAGCAGAAGAATAATTGGTGTTTTTGCAGCTTCACTGGAGGTTTCAGAAGTCAGAATTATGAGGCAGCTTCTTTTTTTTGTTTTGTTTTGACACTGAGTTCTACTCTTTCACCCTCGCTGGAGTGAAGTGGTATGATCTTGGCTCACTGCAACCTCCACCCCTTAGGTTCAAGTGATTCTCCTGCCTCAGCCTCCAGGGTAGCTGGAATTATAGGCATGCATTATCACGTCTGGCTAAGTTTTATATTTTTATCAGAGATGGTTTTGCCATGTTGGCTAGGCTGATCTTGAACTCCTGACCTCAGGTGATCCACCCACTCCAGCCTCCCAAAATTTGAGGGTTACAGGTGTGAGCCAGCATGCCTTGGCTCACCTGTGCTTCTTATAACCAACCTCTGTCCTGAATCCTCCCTGGCCACTTTTTTCTCTCTCTCCCATCAGGAGTCCCAGTGGGATAATATACATTTCATCTTATCATTTCCTAATTCCCCCTCCTTCAATCCCTGGCCAGCAGGTGGTGCTTTATTCTTCTTTTCAAATTGTTTCCCCAAGGGACCTCCCACCTGCTACACCCAGGGACTATAAATCCTTATTCATTCTGATGGAAGCATTTAAACCCATATCACTTCAAATTATCTCTGCTTTGGCCTCCGACAGCACTTTCTTCCTGGTTTCCTGAATCTCACTGGGTTGCTTCTTCTTGGTCTTGATCAATTTAATCATTCCTCCTTTTTCTGATCAACCAGGAGGTGACATCTCCAAAAGTTCTGAGTTCGTCTTTGCACATACGTAACCAATGCTGAATTTTCATAGGACAACTCACTGCACAGATCGTATGTCCTATGGAGGAGGCTTACTTTTACCTGATGGTAGGGGCTGTGAAAAGCCACTGAAATATTCTATGCAAAGGTGGCCTGATCCAGGCAGTCTTTTTTAAAAGCCACACTGTGTCCAGAGTGGAGGATTTACTAAACACTGAGTAGAAACAAGATAATGCAATTCGAAGAATATTTTCCTTAATGCAATTGAAGTAAAGGTGGCAGTAATGCTGTGGCAGTAAAGAGAACAGTTTGTAGAAGAGAGTGATGTCAGGAAGGCAAAATCAAGGAGCCCTCAATGATGCTTTGGACACAATAGATGGGAAGGAGGGAAGAATCTTTTCCTGGATTCTGCCTGGATGATGAGGGTGCCATTTACTGAGATAAGGAACTGAAGGAGAATCTAGGATGAAGAGAGAGAATATATTATTAAGCAATCAAGGTAATCTAATCACATGGTTGTTACTTGTGATTAGAATACAGGGGTCGTGCATTTTATTTTCTCAAGAATATATGATTATCTCTTATATATGTATATATAAACATATATAAGTGAAATTAGTTGAATATATGCCTATAGATAAAAGTATTTATATACCCAAAGTTTGTAAGCGATATGGTTTGGCTGTATCCCCACCCAAATCTCATTTTTGTTTTCTTAATGCCTAGACATTTATTACCTCTGGTATTAACTTTCTTGTTTTGCCACATTATTTCATGGAAGGTCACTTTATGCTATAAGCTGTAACATTTTTTACTTTATACTTATTTCTTTCCATAGGTTATCAGGGAATAGGTGGTGTTATCTGGGAACAGGTGGTGTTTGGTTACATTAGTAAGTTCTTTAGTGGTGATTCATAAGATTTTGGTGCACGATCACCCAAAAGGTATACACCACACCCTATTTGTTGTCTTTTATCCCTCACTCCTTCACACGCTTTCACACTGAGTCCCCAAAATGTATGCTGTCATTGTTATGTTTTTGCATCCTCATGTCTTAGCTCACAGTATGAGTGAGAACATACCACTTGGTTTTCCATTCCTGAGTTACATCCCTTAGAAAAACAGTTTCCAATCTCATCCAGGTTGCAACGAATGCTATTAATTCATTTCTTTTAATGGTTGAGTTTGTGCTTGTATTCCATCACAAAAATGTGCTATTATTCCATCATAAATATACCACAGTTTGTTTATCCACTCGATGATTGAATTGGCATTTGCTTTGATTCCATGTTTTTGCAATTGTGAATTGTGCTGCTATAAACATCCATGTGCAAATATCTTCTTTCACATACTGACTTATTTTCCTATGAGTAGATACCCAGTAGTGGGATTACTGGATCAAACAGTAGTTCTACTTTTCATTATTTAAGGAATCTCCACACTGTTTTCCATAGTGGCTGTACTAGATTACATTCCCGCCAGCAGTGTAGAAGTATCCCCTGATCACCACATCCATGTCAACATCTACAGTTTTTTGATTTCTTGATTATGGCCATTCTTACAGGGGTAAGGTGCTATTGCATTGTGGTTTTGATTTGCATTTCCCTAATCATTAGTGATGCTGAGCATTTTCTTCATGTGTTTGTTGGCCATTTGTATATCTTCTTTTGAGAATTGTCTATTCACGTCCTTGGCCCACTTTTTGATGAGATTCTTCATTTTTTTTCTTGTTGATTTGTTTGAGTTCATTGTAAACTAATAAAGGATATTAGTCCTTTGTCAGATACGTAGTTTGTGAAGATTTTTTCCCACTCTGTGGATTGTCTGTTTACTCTGATGACTGTTCTTTTTGCCATGCAAAAGCTCTTTAGTTTAATTATGTCCCAGCAATTTATCTTTCTTTGTATTGCATTTGCTTTTGGGTTCTTGGTCATAAAATCCTTCCCTAAACCAATGTCTAGAAGGATTTTTCCAATTTATCTTCTAGAATTTTTATAGTTTCCAGTCCACATCTCATTTTGAACTATATTTCTTATAATCCCTACATGTCATGGGAGGAGTCAGTGGGAGATAAATGAATCATGGGGGTGGTTACCTCCATGCTGTTCTTATGATAGTGGGTGAGTTCACGTGAGAGCTGATGGTTTTAGAAAAGGCTTTTCGCCAACTCTATTCTGCACTTCTCTTGTCTGCTGCCATAAAAGAGGTGACTTTCCACCTCCTTTGACTTCTGCCATCATTGTGAGTTTGTTAAACCTCTTTTTATTTAGAAATTGCCCAGTCTCAGGTATGTCTTCATTAATAGCATGAGAACAGACTAATATGCTGTAAATAATTATAAATAAATTGGTGACATCTACTTATATACTATAACATATATAGTCATATTTGTCATAGATTATAAATTATCACATTTTGTATTTACCACATATAAAATCATATGGTATTACATTATAAAATCTTAGAAATTATGATATTGAAATTATATAAATACGATTACAATATAGTTTATAAAATATTATATAATATCTATTATATTTATTACAGCTGTATACATTATTTAGTGCTTTATATATTATAGATATATGAATTGTATGTAGTGGATCCTCATTATATGAAGATTCTGTATTTACCTGTCTGCCTATTCACTAAAATGTACTTGTGACCACAGCATCAATGCCTGGGGTGTGTTCATAGTCATTTACAGACATGTGCATTGTGGGGAAAAATCTAAGTCACCCAACAAAACACACTGTCAGCTGGGGATGAACAAGGCCACACTGCATTCTTGATTCAGTTCATCCTGTAAACAAGTGTCATTTTAGCAGTCAATTTCATATCGTGTTTTTGACATGTTTATGCTTTTTCTTGTTGGTTTTGTTATGAAAATGGCCCCAAACCACAGTGCTGGAGTGCCGTGTTGCGTCCCTAAGCAAAAGAAGGCTATGGTGTGCCTTATGGAAATAACATATGTATTAGAGAAGCTTCATTCAGGCATGAGTTCTAGTGATGTTGGCCATGAGTTCTACATGAAGGAAACAACAACATGTATGAAGTTAGGTTTCTCTATACAGAGACAAGTAGAAAACAACATCATCTATTCATCAGCTGACAAAAATGTTTTAACCATGGGGTGCAAACAACCTAACCAATGGTTCAACGTTCACTAATTCAGTGTTTTTGTTACCTTTGTAGAATATACTGTAATGATCATGAACAATGAAAGTCAACTGTAAATACAAATTATAGACATTTATATAATATAAATTAGTTCAACCAACAATCACTGAATGTCTGTATTTCAGATATCTTGTCAGGTACTAAGAAAATAGATTTAGCAAAATAATAATAATTATGTTTTCTTAACTCAGCATACTCATACTCTAGTAAAGTGATTTCCAAATTTTTTTTAATGACTCCATACCTTGTATTTACAACACACTATCATAAATAATATCTTTCAATATTTCATCACACAGAGCTATTCTCATCTAAAATTTTGACTTGGAAGAGAATAGCTAACAGGATGCACGGTGATTGCATTCATGGAGAAATGAGTCAGAGGACGTAATGAATACAGCATTTTCTTGAGTGTAAGATTCATATGGGACATCTGTGTAGGGAACTTCATCCTATAGCTCAGAAATGAAATCTGGGGTGATGTTACAGATTTTGTGTCATCATTGCACCAAAGTATCTGGGAGGAATGTGCTTAGTGAGTATATAAGGGTGATGATGACATGAGATAGAGGTATCTAGGTGGGATTAAAGGAGAAAAAATGAGTTAAGACTAAAGAGAGCTTTCCCAAAAGATAAAGATGTCCCAAAAACCAAAGGGAAGAGAACTTTTTATGAGAAGAAGTTAGGAAGGTCACAGTCACAGAGATCAAAGTAAGAGAAGGATTGTAAAGCTCTTAGGGGATTTGCCAATGTGGAAGTTACTGTAACCTGAGAGAAAGAGGTTCCCCAGAATGTAGACTGCATATGGAAGGAAAAAAGTGGGAAAAAGAGTTTTGGAAAACAGTCTAGCAGTTTCTGAAAGCTTAAACATATAGTTCCCACAGGACCCAGCAATTCCACTCCTAGGTCTATACTCAATAGAAATGAAAACGTACCTATAAGAAAACATGTACATGGATGTTCATAGTAGCACTATTCATAGTAGCTTAAAAGTGAAAACATCCCACATGTCCGTCAACTGATGAATGGATAAATAAAATGTGGTCTATACATACAATGGAACATTATTCAGTCATACAAATGCATGAATCACTAATAAATGCTGCAACGTGAATGAACCTTCAAAACATTATGCTAAGTGAAAGTAGCCACATGTTGTATGATTCAATTTTTAAGAAACATAAGAGACAGAATGTAAATAATTTGTTGCTTACCATTAGGGAAAGGCAATGAATGCTAATAGGCAGAGGGTTGAATGAATGCTAATGGGCACAGGGTTTCTTTTGGGAATGCTGAAAATATTTGGGAAGTAGAGAGTGGGGATGTTTGCACAACTTTGTGAATAAAAGCCACTGAATTGCACACTTTATTAATGATATGGAATGTATTTTATATTTAAATAAAGCTGCCCACCTTTTTCCCCATGGGAGGAAGTGAACATTATTATGATTGAATTTGACTCTAAGTGGCTGACCGTAAAGAGCAGAGGAGATGTCATAGCAGTAGCTAGATGAAGATGTGTAACAGATGAAGAGACAGATACTTTTAAAACAGAAAGGATTTAGTTTCCTGTGTGTGGGTGTTTTTTTTTTTTTTCTTTTTTTTTTGAGATGGAGTCTTGCTCTGTCCCCCAGGCTGGAGTGCAGTGGTGTGATCTTGGCTCACTGCAAACTCTGCCTCCCAGGTTCATGCCATACTCCTGCCTCAGCCTCCTGAGTAGCTGGGACTGCAGGTGCCTGCCACCACACCTGGCTAATTTTGTGTGTGTGTGTTTAGTAGAGATGGGGTTTCGCCATGTTAGCCAGGATGGTCTTGATCTCCTGACCTAGTGATCCTGACCTGCCTCTGCCTCCTACACTGCTGGGACTACAGGTGTAAGCCACTGTGCCTGGCCTATTTGGTTGTTATTACTTTGGAATGAAATATATATAATTATATAATTGGGGGGATGATTAAGAAGATATGGCAAGAAAAACTGAGAAAAAAAAGGAACAAATAAGATTTTAACAGCAGAGATAGTTATCCTAGACTATAGGAACAATATTTCACCCACGAGATCAGAAGGAAGGAGTTCAAGTGGGAAGACTTGTAGATCATGGGATACGGACAAGGTATAGGGAATAGCAAAACGCGAAGTGTCCTCGCACCACGTAGATACTATGTTCCCCACAAAGTAGAGAACAGATTATCCTGAGAGCAGAGCAGAGAAAAGACAGAGGAGGTGAGAATGCCTTCAGCAAAGTGATGAGGATTTAGTATTACTACCCCAAGGAACACAAAAGGGGATCATTGTGGACAAGATTGTTGATGTCATTGGGTTATGTAAATTGGAAGCAGATAAAGCTGGATGATCCCAGTCCCCTACAAATACTGAGCAGTTAGTCTAAGAAGCTAATTGGTTCTCTTAGCCATTAACATGGTCAACATATTTTCAGCCAAGGTCAAGAAACTTATGGGGTGTAGGAAACAGAAATGAGAGTTAAGGGAATCCATAGTGCTAGGGAGAAGAAAGCTGAAATGAAAAACTTCAGATGAAAAATGGAAGAAAATAAAGATATTTTTCATGGGGAGTGGCAGGTTGAAACAAGTAGCAAGGCCGACTTGGACAGAGGAAACCATCAGGAACCAGATATACTGATAAAGCCAAAATTTATCAGCAACAGAGATAAACTATTCCCCCCACAGTCCGGAAGAAAAATCAAGGAGAAATGAGTGTGATAACTGTTTTCGCAAGAGGTGCAATGGGCTATATATTTTTCATTTTGATTTATGAATTTAAAAGTCTGACTGGGCACATGGCTTCCATTTGTAATCACAGCACTTTGGGAGGCCAAGATGGTGGATCACTTGAGGTCAGGAGTTTGAGACCAGCCTGGCCAACATGATGAAATCTGGTCTCTATGAAAAATGCAAAAATTAGCCAGGTGTGGTGGCACGCACCTGTAATCCCAGCTACTTAGAAGGCTGAGGCAGGAGAACTTGCTTGAACCTGGGAGGCACAGGTTGCAGTAAGCTGAGAGCACACCACTATACTCCAGCCTGGGTGACAGAGTGAGACTCCATCTGAAAAACAAAATAAAGTCTGAACAAGGTTATGCAGAAAATGGTAGACCCTTAAATTCAGACACATTCATTTGAATGCAAAGAAGAGAGAGATATCACTGGGCAGGAAAACAACGGAAGTTATTTACATATGTTTCTTAATGCAAAAATTATGCATTTTAGGTTTCACTAAGCAATATGTCATTAAATGTTGGTAGGCAGGTCTTGTTTTGAACAGTAAGTTTGTGCTACCACCCTTTCTGTAAGTTCTGTAAGTTCAACTCAGTATGATCGCTTTCCAGTGAGACCCAATGCTTCACCATTTGATTTGCCTTAGTGACATGAGATGATATCAGTTCCCTCAAATGGACATCGTTTTGATGTGGATCATGAAGAGTTATTTTCTATGTTCTTGAGAGGGGATGCACTGAGAGATACATTTCCCATGAACTGTTCTGGAAAATAACTGTGTAAATTTAGAGAGGGTTGGGACAATATACTCACTTCTCAGAGAAATATCTGTCTTCACACACACAAAAAATCTCACTGTCAAGCTACTCTGGTTAATCGGTAATGAAACAAAACTAGGCTGAAGGCAGTGGTTCATGCCTGTAATCACAGCACTTTGGAAGGCTGAGACAGGAGAATCACTTGAGCCCAGGAATTTGAGACCAGCCTGGACAACATAGTGTGACATAGTCTCTACAAAAAAAAAAAAAAATTTTTTAATTAGCCAGACATGGTAGTATTCATCTATGGTCCCAGATACTTAGGAGACTGAAATGGGAGGATCTCTTAAACCACGGGATTTGAGGCTGCAGTGAGCTGTGATGGCGTCACCACATGCCATCCTAGGCACAAAGTGATATCCTTCTCAAAACAAAGAAAGAAATGAAACTAAGCATTAAAAATAAGCCTATCCTTGGCTCAGTTAGCAACCAGAACAGACGTTTTGCAAAGCATTCTTAATGTAAGTAAGGCAATATTAGATGATGGGTCATGTCATTACATGACAAAGACCTGACATGGATTTTCTATCATGTTTCTAGTCAATCCTAGTGCAGTAGATGGAGACATACAGACACAATTCTAGAGTAGTGTCCATCACCTGTATTAAGGCAGAGCCCCCTCAGAACCAACTGGCTCTGTACAGACAAATCACGGGCAAGATGGCAGCCAAATCACTATAGTTGCTCTGAGCAAAGTTGAAGAGACCTGCCCCATCAATGTGGGGGTGGCAATCAGAAAGACATGATGAAATACAGAATCTAGACATGTGTAGCACAGCCTTCCACCATAGTGATGAAATTGCTGCACATGTAGGATATGATCACTGGCTAAGTGCCTGGTTCCAAATAGAAGCAGAGACTCCAGGTGGAGATATGAAACCACAAATAGCCCCTGGCCCTGCAAAAATGTTCACTCCTGCTAATCAGAGGACAGATTCTATGAAATGTCAGCCTGATTCTTGGCTGTGAGCTTCCCTAAACAGTCTCTGACAAATATGGCATTCCACATTATAAAAGGAAATTTTAGAAATACATATATCTTGTCATTTCATGGGAGCCTAAAGAGTCAGCTGTTCTCTTGTTTTCCTGGGTCATCAATTTGGTTTCTGTGCAGTCAGCCTAATTACATATTTCAGCGCCTTTAGGAACTGTAGTGGGAGTCCACACAAGTGGGACATTTTCCTTTATTTTTCATTGGTTCACTTGTTGATACTTTCTCTAGTCAAGTTTTTTGTGCTTCATCTGTTATGCCATGAATCTATAGAAAGTAGATTCTAACACCAAGCATCTTACAGTTGGTTCTCATGAAGAGTTCTCTGCAGAGAGCAGAGATTTTCAACTTTGACATTGGTGACATTTGGGCCCACATAATCTTTGGCTATAAGGAGCTGTCCTGTGCATTGTAAGATGTTTAACAGCAACTTGACCTCTACCCACCAGATGCCAGTAGCACCTCTCCCCATGTAGTGCAAACCAAAAATGATTCCAGATATGGTCAGATGTCCAGATATGGTCAGAAGGCAAAAATCACCTTTGGTTGGGAAGCACTGGCATTGAGAATGTTGGCATTTAGTCTGTAGGTAATTTTCCCTGTTGCTTTCATGGTTTTATTCTAATCCTCTCCTATGCCTTAAGACACATTCCCCAACTCTAGGATAGCTGAATATGCAACATAGTTACATGAATTCTGTTGGCAAAAGTACTGGCCTTATCGTGTTTGTTTATAACGATGCCGCCAACAAGCTCTGAGGCATTATGGACCCTTCTCATTCGCCATGGCAACATTGAGCAGTGCTCGCTAACAGTCTGCAACAGTCTGCATGCACTTGATATCGACCATGGCACCCTAGTTGTCAGTTCAGAGGGAAGTGGCCAAAAGCACATTGCCGTGTTGACAGAACCTTCCCTCTTCTTCTCTGTGTGTTGCTGATGATTTTTCTTTATTGATATTATTTATTTAGGTCTTTTTCTTTAAAGTGAATTGCTGGAGGTTGGCAGATCCAACTGTGGGGCAACACCACATTTCTACAAAGTATTCAGGACCGGAGTCAAGACACTACCCATGTCAGCTAACTTGTATGTATAAAGGAAGAGTGCTGAAATTTGTTCAGTTGTCCGTCTGTTCTTGACTGGGAATGAATTTGTCCTCTCCTGTCTGTCAACCATGCTCTGAGTTGAGCACCAAGGTTTGATTTTTCTCTTAGCCCTAGAGACTCTGTCCAGCCTCAATCCACTGCAGTTTTATGGCCTGAATATGATGTTGATGTGAAGAACAAACCTCAGCCTCTGGGCAAGGTAGGATCTCACATTTCCAGATTGCCAAGAAGTTGGTGGAAGACATTGCTCCAGTTAAACTAGGCACTCTGCTCATATTTCTCTTGGTAATGTTCATGGGAATCTATTTTTACCAATACAGAATGCATTCTATCTGCACTCAGGTGGTAGTTTTGGTTTTAGGCAACGATGCATTCTTGTTTATTCTTTTATCAATTAAATATCCAAAGTCAGGAAAGACAGACCCTTTTTGCAAAGCCACAGGTTTAAAATCAGTCCAAGGTTTCAAAATCTGGTAAGTTTTTCCCTTGAGGCAGGCACACGTCATGGACAAAAAGATATCTGTTTTCTTCTTAAACTTATTCTCCCTTATTTTTAACATGGAGATTTTTAAACCTATGGGACATTTCGTTATACAATTACCATCAAATTAATAAGTATCGCTACCACCCACACTTGTCTTATGGTAATGATTTAGGATTATTAGCAGATTAGACTTAAATACATTCTAATGGAAAAATAAGATTGAGGCTGAGCTTGATTCATATTGTAAGGTCATGGATTACATAATTCTTACTATGTGTAGATGAGAATAGCTGTAGTAAACGTAGGTACTGTCTCTACCACCACCTCGGTCTATGATCAAATGTAAGTTAGTTTTTGCTTTATTTTTTTTTTCCTCCAGGACCCAGTTCCTTCATTTCAATATTGGACTACAGCCAGTTCTAACCCCCTATCATTGTTTAGATAATTCAATGAGATAGGGCATATCAAGTGCCTAGGATGGCACATGGTATGGGATGGATTTGTATAAACCCTGTGGAATTAGCATTATTCATGTAGGATCTTATTACCTCCTCCTTCACAATCTCTCCTCTGCATGGCATGAAAGACAAAGGACTTACAGTCTGTAGAGGATCTACCCTGATGGTTTTCATGACAAAGAATGTGCAAAGTATCTAGCAGTTACCTGGCTCCACTAAGAATAGGGCCCTGGCATTCTTCCTCATTTGCAACCTCTTTGACACTATATGCTGAGCCCTTTGTGAATACTTGGTCTATTTCCTTTACACATCGCACACCCCAGCGCTTAATGCTGACAGTGCTATTTCTTCTCTGGCTTGAAGCCCTATCCTCCTTCATTAATTATAGCTCATTCAGGGCCACCAGAAGTGGTATGCTCACATAGGGCTGCAACCTTGTCATTTCTAGTATTTAAAACAGTGTCCTTTACAAAATGGGCATTCAGTGAAGAGCAGCCAGGAAAATCAATAGATACGGAATGTAAAAAAAAAAAAAAATCCTAATAGGATTTTTCTTGGGGAACTGGATTGAGATGCTAAATGTGTTTGGAATGAAAGCAAGCCACCCAACATAGAAGCTCTGTTGCCTTCTCTTCAGTGCAGTGGTGATGGTAGGTCGTCTTCCCCAGAAGAGGAACAATTACATTACTGAGATTACCTGGGATATAAGGGAAGTCCTTGTATGATTTTTATGAGTCAAATGAGAGTATTTTCAAGAAAAGGCAAGCCATTTATTCTTCCTGCACCTGGCCAGGTGCGGTGGTTTACACCTGTAATCCCAGCCACAGGCACAGGAGGCTGAGATGCATGGATGGCTTTGAGGCCAGGAGTTCGAGACCAGAGTAAGCAGCATGGCAAAACCCCATCTCTGCAAAAAGTGCAAAAGTTAGCTGGGTGAAGTGGCATATGCCTGTAGTCCCACCTACTCCAGAGGCTGAGGGGGGAGGGTCGATTGAATCAGAGAGATTGAAACTACAGTGAGCTGAGATCACACCACTGCACTGCAGCCTGGGACACAGAGCGGATCTTATATCAAAAAATATATAAAATAAAATAAAGCCATTCTTCCTGCATCTATGATAAGAGAATCTTGACCCAATGGTCTGTATAGGATTTAATGTATGTTAAAGATAAACTTATTTTTAAATGTCTTCAGACTGGTTCAGTTTTCTGTTGAAAACATCATACTTACAACATTGAGGGATTACCTGATGCCCAAGATGTTAAAAATTAAATCAATCAGTGGCTTTGAAAGTTCATTTTTTACCTTCATTTGCATTATTATAATGAATATATTTCAACATTTTTTCTCCTGTTGGCTGAGAATAGAACTTCAAAAAATGTCATACATGACAAAGATTGTTGGGAGGGTGAGGAGAAAAGAGAATGAATGAGTGAGGAAATGAGTGAAGGATTTCTGAAAATAAATGACAAACATCTCTGAATGTAGTAAACAGATGACAGGCAGAAGAAATAAATTTCAAAATAAGAAAAATGAATCCTTAAAATAGCAGAAGAAAGAACTGGCTTGAGAATAGTTTTTTAAAGAAGAGTATGTTTTAATATAATGTTTCTTATTATAAAAATAACTCTTCTTGTAAAGCATTTAGCAAACATAGAAAAGCACACAGATGGAGTCAAAATCATTCAGAGGCCACCCTGGAGAACACCACTGAAAAACAACTAGCAATTAATTAGAAATTTTAATAAAATGGCTAAATATAAAATACATATAATAAAACACTTTAATGCTTTTGGATATTTACTTCTAGTTCCCCTTATATTCCTTTATTTTTTTTTAAATGAGGGCATACTCTAAAAATAATTTTAGGTTCTACTGTTTTTCATTCAATTTTATATTGTGAGCATTTCCCCACGTAAAATAACATGTGAAAATATTATTTTAGTAGCTATGCCAGTATTAACAAACCACAGCCCATGGCCAAACACTGTCTCACTGCCCATGAGTAAGTATGGCTTTTACATGTTGAAGTTGCTTTTAAAAATAAAAATAAAAAATAATATTTTGGCCAGGCACAATGGCTTATCCCTATAATCCTAGCACTTTTGGAGGCTGAGATGGGTGGATCACTTGAGGACAGGATCCACTGGATCATTCGAAACCAGTCTGACCAGCATGGCAAAACCCCATCTCTACTAAAAATAAGAAAATTAGCCAGGCTTGGTGATGTGCACCTGTGGTCCCCATTCCTCAGGAGGTTAAGGTGGGAGAATTGCTTGAACCTAGAAGATGGAGGTTGCAGTGAGCACAGATTGTACCTTGCCTTTAAAAAAAAACTTCATGACGCCTTAAAATTATATGAAATTCAAATTTAAAGGAAATTTTATTAGAGCACAAACACACCTATTTATTTCTATATTATTGATTATTGCTGCTTTTGAGATGCAAGGGTAGAACTGAGTAATTGTGAGAGAGAACATAGGTCCCTCAAAGCCTAAAATATTCACTATTTAGTGTCTTACAGAAAGTATCCTAACCCCTAGACTATGTAACAACATGACCTCTGTTTATATCAAAGCTTGGTTAAACGCTTCCCTATCATTGAGCACCATGGGGTTTTTGTTGTTTTTGCTGTTTTAAATAACATTGTTGTGAATGTTCTTGACTTAAATTGTGGTTGACATCTGTGAATATTTTTCTAAGTAATTAATTATGGATCAATGGTCATGGACATTTTTATACCTCTGGATGTATTATCCTTTAGAAAGGCAGAATGGTGTGATACCATGTTTCAACAGCAAGAGTGTTTACAAGAAAGAGGGGTTCTGAACTGGACAATGATGTTTTCCTACATAGAGACTTATGTTTTCAAACAACACACAACTAAACATTATTGGCTCATGTCTTTCTCTTTCTAGAATTCTTTCAACTCTTTATCATGGTATTGGGAGTTAGAAAATAAATCATATCTTGCTTGTCTCACCCATTGAAAGTGTAGCAAAATTTCCATCTTCATATCCAGCAGGGATTTTAACTCAGAAAATTATCCCTTGGCTTGTCTGACCTTCAGAGATTAATCAAACTAGGCAGACATCAGGAAATAGGATGGTAAAGGCAGAGAGATCCCTGCTAAATCGAAATAGAATTAGATAAGCAGGGGGCAAGGCAGAGGACACCCCATTGTGGTCTTGGCAGCCCAGGTTATAAATAATTTAAATTTCAGTGCAAGGCAGCTGTTGAAATGGAATATCAGAAACAATATCAGGCCACCCTGGACATAATCATGGTCTCATGAATTTGCTGAGTGAAAATGGCTTATTGGCCATGTGGGTTTCTTCTGTCAGTTCCCCATCTTTCTACTGTGGGAGTTTATCATGTTGGCCTTGCTTTGTAAGATTTCTTTACATTTTAAGAATATAAACACTTGTCTACAAGTGCAATGTATGTAGAGTTTCTATGTATTTTCCATGGGTTTTTGATATGTATGGCTTGCATGTCAGAAACGTGGGTTAAACAAGGCTAGTTGGGCCCTTAAATCCAGGACTTCTCAAAGCCTTAAGTACGATACATTGAATGTGAATCAGCAGGTGACAAATTTAAATGTAACATTTATCAAAATCATTGACTATGGGCATGTTTGTTTACTAGGCATATTTCAGAATATTCCTGAATCTGTTTTGTAACTAAAATTTGGGCATCTGTTGCAGGAAGTAAGAAATCTACAAGGAACATATTTAAAAATACTGAATACACCCCTGAAAAACAACTAGCAATTAATTAGAAATTTTAATAAAATGGCTAAATATAAAATAAACATAATAAAAAAACAGTATTTCTATACACACAATGAAGCTAGTTTTAAAAGATTACCTAAAAGGAATCTATCCCAATAACAATTAAAACTGAAAATATGGGTAGGTTTGGTGGCTCACATCTGTAATCCCAGCATTTTGGGAGGCCTATGTGGGAGGATCACTTGACCCCAGGAGTTCAACAACAGCCTGGGCAATATGGTGAAACTGCATCTCTACCAGAAAAAAAAAAAAAAATTATAAAAGTTTTCTCTGTGTGGTGGTGTGTGCCTGCAGTTCGAGCTGCTTGGGAGGCTGGGGTGAGAGAATTGCTTGAGCCCAGGATGCAAAGGTTCCAGTGAGCCAAGATCGCACCACTGCACTCCAGGCTGGATGACAGAGCCAGATCTTGTCTCAAAACAATAAAAATAAATAAAAATACCTAGAACTAACCTTAACAAGAAATATGTAAAACCTGTCTAGAAAATCTTAAAGCCTTAAACCACTTAAAGCTGAGCAATATATATAATTAGGCTTACATAAACAGGAACAATAAATCATGTTGCAGGATTCAAACTATAAATATTTTAATTATCTCAATTTTTCATATTATCACATCAATTTCTATAATGACAATTAAAAACTTTAGTAAAGGTTTTCAGGAACTTCTCAGATTTTCTTTCTAAAATTCATCTGAAATCATTAAGGTTCTCAATAAACCTTAAAAACATTAGTGAGAAATGACTGAGATGTGATAGAAACATATTTTACACAGAAGGATCACAGAAAGTCCACCCAGCCTTAGCGAGGAAGATACCAGACTCCCTCTTGGGGCATGTGATGTGAGCTGTAATTAACAATTAGGGATAAAACAACTGGCTAAATGCCTGAAAAAAAAGAGAAAGAGGGTGGAGTTGAGAAAGTACTCAAGGAGACGGTAGCTTAAAAATTGCCAATTTTGCCAAGAGACATAAGCCAACAGATGCAAGAAACTGAGTGAAGGCCAAACAAGGTAAATCTCAAGAAATCCATGCCAAGGCCCTTCTTAATTATACTTCTGAAAACGAAACACACAAAAAAATTTTGAAAGCAGCCACAGAAAGTAACATTTTACCTCTATGGAAGAGATCATTTGAGTAATAAGAAATTCATTACCAGAATAGATGGAGGACAGATGGAAGTGGCAAGTATTTTTCAGATGCTGAAAAAAAGGAACTATCAACCCAGAACTTCATATCCTGTAAAAATATCCCTTAGGAATGAAAGGGAAATCAGGAAATTCTCCAATGAAGAAAATCTAACAGAATTTGTCAACAGCAGACCCCTAAAATAACTGGTTTAAAGAAGTTCTTTAAATAGAAGGAAATGATAACAGAATAAACCTTGGAGTGCCAGGAAGGAAAATCAATATGCAAAACTATGGATAAATAAATAAATATGCTCTCCTTCTCATCTGGAATACTCTAAATTGTATTTGAGGGTTGAACCAAAAATTAGAACATTTCTTTGATATGGTTCTATGAATCTGCTGAAAAATACTTAAGATAATTATAAATGGGGGAAGGTAAAGGGAAGCAATGTTTTTGCGTTCACTAAAAGTGATAAAATGGTGACATCAGTAGACTGCAATAGTTATGAATATATCATATAGCACCTAGAAAACATACTAAGGAAGCTTATGCAAAGACATAAACTAAAACACTATAGATAAACCAAAATAGAAATAGTACTATTGTATAAAATTTTAGTACAATATGACAACCAAGATACTGTTGTTTCTGTAACCATGATGTAGAATATTTCCATCCACACAAAGGTCTCTCATGTTGTCCTTTTAAAGCCATACTCACCTTCCTCCTGCCTTTCCCTCCTTAATTTTCAGCACCCAGTAATTTGTTCTCCAATTCTACAGTACTGCCATTTCAAGGACAATTATGTAAATGTGTACTAAAACACACAGGATTCATCTGTATTCTTTCTTACAACTACATGATTATAATTATATCAAAATAAAATGTTTAATTAAAATAAGAAAGAATAAAGCTATCAGCAACAACAGCAACCCAAAAAGGACCTTTAGTGAGATGAACAAATGTACCTGTCACATTCATTAAAATGGTTTATACCATTTTTTTTTCTTTTTTTGAGACGGAGTCTGTCTCTGTCTCCAGGCTGGAGTACAGTGGTGTGAACTCAGCTAACTGCAACCTCGGACTTCCTCATTTAAGCAATTCTCCTTACTTAGCCTCCAGAGTAGCTGGGATTACAGGCATGTCTCACCACACCCAGCTAATTTTTGTATTTTTAGTAGAGACAGGATTTCACCATGTTGGCCAGTAGGGTCTCAATCTCCTGACCGCGTGATCCACCCACCTTGGCCTCCCAATGTGCTGGGATTACAAGCATGAGCCACCACACCCAGCATACCATTTTTTTTAAACTGTAAGAGGTAATGGCAATTTGATCAGTAATTTGAAAGATTTTTCTTAACTGTATTTTCCATATTTTGAAAGATGACATTCATAACTAGAAAAATTATACCCCAGTGCATTGAGTAGGCCCAGCCTTATAAGGCAGTGGAATTATTTATCTTAGCTAAGCTAGTGATACACCAAGAAACTGGTCAACAATGACGTGCAATTGTCCACTGTTAACAAATGGAGAGCCACCACCCTTATTGTTTGTAAAGCACCTGCCAGACGAAGGGCTCATGCATGTTAGTGTTGCCATTTTTAATTTCCTGCTTTGTTACAGCAATAGTTCATTAATGAGGCTGTGCAACATCCTGAATGGAGACCTCAGAGGAGGAGAACTACTTTCTATTTTATCTTCCTCATTAGTCGCTGGTGAATGTGGAATACACAGCCATACATGGTCTCCCTTTGTTCTTAAAGAAGACCTAGGCTGATCCCAATTCACCTTTCATAGCAGGTACCCTTTGCCCACGATGGGATATAGCAGCAGTCATTTCACACTTAGCCAGGAAACAAATGGACTTAGGAAGAGCTTCCACAATACAGGAGTATGTTAGAAATCAGTGAAAAAACATTCAAATTTGCTTAAAGCTCTCTTTCATAATGGAGTGAGCTCCTTGGAGAATGAGGAATGGGATATAAGTTTTATTGGTTTAAGCCTTTAAGAAACTTTACATTGAGCCCCTCTCCAGGTTTCCATGACCATCTGCAACCATCTTTGTCAGCAATTAACCTGCATTTGTGCTTTAAAGCAAATTAATTTCAAACTCCATCAGTTCCTTGGTTCTCATCTCAATCTATTCCAAATCTGCCATGTCTCTGTGACTGCTGCACATATTGGAGTTCTGGGGTTTGCAAAGCCCTTCCAGGTCTCTCATTTCCCATTTGTGAATATTCCTCTTTGTGAATATCTCTTTCAGAGCATGTCTGCAACTCAAACTAGTAGTCATTTGTCTCTCACACATTAGACCATTCTAAAGGCAAGAACATTTTTCCTCATCTTTGTAGCCCTTACCTTGCCTTCCACATAATAGAATCTCAAAGAATTGGGTTGTAAAAGTTAAGAAAACTCAATAGTTACCTGTTGGCTTGTGTTTTTTTGTGTGTGTGACATCAAAAATGGATCTAGTATCATTCTTCTTCCGTATTAAACTCTCCTGATCATAAGATCTATGCTGAAATGAGCTGATATTACAGAATTACTCAACACCAGAGATTCACAGACTTTTCTGCAAAGGCCCAGACATTTTAGTCCTTTCTGGTCTCTGTTGAAAACATTCATTTCTGCCATTGTTGCATGAAAGGAGCTGTAGACAATCTGTAAATGAATGGATGAAGCTGCATGTCAACAAAACTTTATTGATAAAACCAGTTGCTATAGGTTGAATTTGTCCCTCAGGTTGTAGTTTTCCAACCTCTCTAAACCCTTAACAGAAAGGTCTTGCACCATCCTGATGATGCAGAACCAAATGAAAGGTGGATGGAAACTACCCTGACCTTTGTTTTCTATTCAGGAAATTAAACCACAGGTGTTATTGTTTTTTTTAAAAAAATGTTGTGCACAATGCCTTGTATCCTAATTACAGTGAACACCATTCCTCTTGCATTCATTTGCTTTTGTCTTCTCATTTATTACCACAATTTGTTTGTGAATCACTTGTTTTACTCAACAGTTAAATCTAGGGAAATAAGATTAACCAAATTCAGAAATGTGGGCTTGGGCTAAAAATTCTTTTTTTTCCTATATTACAATGAAAGAAATTTTTCCTTGGTTTTCAAAAATTATTACGTTAATCAATTCAAGTCTTTAGCAGGTGTGAAAGCTAAGGGCACCTTTGGTTTAAGGGGCTATAAGCAGAGTCAGCATCTCATCTACAAACTCATATTAACAGATTGAGACACAGAACACAGAAAATCATTCTTCATCATCTCAATACTAAAACCATACTCATCTTTCACCTCTGAGGTTCCCTGTCCACCTAACTTTTTGAATAAATTGTACAGTTTAAAAATTATGTTCATATTTCCAGTCATTTCCAGAAAAACAATCTCAAAATGCATTATCCGACTTTCAGAGAAATAGGGACAAAAAAAAAAAAAAAAAAAAAAAGAAGGCCAGGCACAGTGCTTATACCAGTAATCCCAGTGTTTTGTACGGCAGAGGCAGGAAGATTGCTTGAGTCAAGGAGTTCAAGACAAGCTTGAGCAATGTAGTGAGAACCTATCTCTACAGCAGAAAATTAAAAGAAGCAAACAAACAACAACAAAAAAAAACAAAGAAAGCTGTAGTGAGCTATGATCAGACCACTGCACTCCAGCCAAGGTGACACAGTGGGATCCCATCTCAAAGTAAAAAACAAAAAAAGAGACAAGTCCATTGATCTGACTAGAAGGGCAGTAGTTGAAACTCTTTCCATAAGTTCGTAAGCTTTCTTTTCATCTGGATAGTTTTCTTTAGTACAGTAGTTAAGTCATCTCAGAATGTATTTGAAAATCACATCTTAAAGTTTTTCTCAGACATTAGTTGAGACAAGTGTAACCTGGAAAATTTCAATGGGAAAGTTCATAGTGTTTTGAGATGAGTGGAAAGTTGGGAATTTCTCAGGAACATGCTCCATGTTGGTTGTGCTATCTCGGTTTTTCAGGTTACCCTGACTCTGAGGATGAAACTTCAAAATCTTCTTGGTCTACAGTGAAAAAGAGCCATGCTGTCAGGGAACTCTGCCTCTTTTCCACATTTTCTCTTGTTTTGTGATGCAGGTTTCAGTGAAATCCACTGCTTCACACTCCATCTTTTTGGGTACTGAAATTTGGAGTCACTCTTAAAGTTTCACCAAATTCAAGATTATTTCTAACATTTAGTTGAGACTAGGTGGCCCTAGAAGATCCTGGAGCAGCATTTTCCAGATTGTGCTTTGCAGATCACTAGAGACCCTCAGGGTCATGAAGTGGTCCTTCAAAAGGAGTTTCCTTTTTCAAATAGTTTGGGATGTGATTGCATAGCAAAGCAGACAATACTCAGTGCAGAGTTGCTGGGTCCAGGTTGGGTAGGAGACAGAACTCAACTCCAGAGGCAAAGTTTGGTCATGGGACCAAGTTGAGGCATAGCTAAAACAGGGCCAAGGCAGAAGCAGGTTTCCATCAGGCATGCCCACCATTGTGCCATGTCAGTTACCATTGTCACAGCAACATCCAGGAGTTTCCACCCTTTTCCATGGCAATGTCCCAGTGACCCAAAATTTACTACCCCTTCCCTAGAAATGTCTGCACAAACTGCCGTTTAATCTGCAGGAAACTAAAAGCAGGTATGAGCTAGTCACAATGGCTTACACCTGTAATCCTAGCACTTAGGGAGCTTAAGGTGTGCAGATCACTTGAGGTCAGGAGTTTGAGACCAGCCTGGGCAACATGGTGAAACCCTGTCTCTACTAAAAATACAAAAATTTGCTGCGTGTGGTGGCAGGCATCTGTAATTCCAGCTACTTGGGAGTCTAAGGCAGGAGAATCATTTGAACTGGGGAGGAGGAGTTTGCAGTGAGCTGAGATTGTGCCACTCACTCCAGCCTGGACCACAGAGTGAGACTCCAACTCAAAAAAAAAAAGTGGAGGGTATAAATGTAACACACTCTGGCTATGGGCTTATCCTGCTCTGCAGGAAAAGTCACAGAGCTGTAACACAGCTGGAGCTGTAACATTGCCTCTTCAGTAAAGCTTTTTTCCTCCACCTGCGGCTTGTCCTTCAATTCTTCCCAGAGCAAAGCAAAGAACCCACAAGGAATAAGCCCTACTTTGTGGCTTGCCTGCCCTGCATCATGGGAACTTCTCAAAGGTGCAGAGAGATCCTGAAAAATATGACCATGTTTAACTTTCTTCCAACCAATATCTCCTAAGCCACTGGAACAATACAAGCCATTTGTCTCAGGATGTGCAATAGTACCTCAGCAAGACCGGTGTTTCCTAAAACACGATAATGGAAAGACTGCATAACCTCTCCAGTGCTTCTGAAGCTTTGATGCCTATGTCAATGCCTATGTCACGAGGATCTTATGAAAAGGTGGGTTAGGAAGTCTAGAGTGGGGCTGGAGAGTCTCTGCTTCTGACAAAATCCGAGGTGGGGTTGATGTAGCTAGTTCATGGACACAGAGTTAGTGAAGTGCTAAGAATCCACCTACTGAAATTGCTCTTTTGCTTCATTGAATCATACCAAGTAAACACACAATGTTGCTCAGCCTTTGTGGCTATTGTCTGAAATCCCACCAGGCCTGAGGCTTTAAGTCAAGCCCCAGCTTTCCAGCTGCACGTTAGCATCATTTTGAAAGCTTTATTAAAAGCTGAATGACTGATGTCAAAATTATGATATTGAAATCTCTTGAGATTCTAGACGTTTAAAAATATTGAGACAAAATGTACATAACATTCAATGAACTATTTTAGAGTGTATAATTAAACGGCTTCTAGTACTTTCACAATGTTGTGCAACCATTATCGCTTTTTTCTTACCCCAAAAGGAAACCCAGTACCTGTTAGCAGTCATTCCTTATTCCGTGTTCCCATCCTCAGACCCCAGCAACCACTAGTTTACTTCCTGTGTCTATGGCTCTTCTTATTCTGAATATTTCATATAAATAGAGTGATACAATATGTGGTCTTTTGTGCCTAGCTTATTTCACTTAATCTAGGTGTTTCACTTAATCTGTATTGTAGCATATACTAGTAGTTTATTTCTGTTTATGGCTGGATACTATTAAACTCTATAGATACACCACATTCGTTTATCCACTACTCTGTTGATATACATTTGGTTGTTTCCAAATGTGATTATTGTGAAGAGTCCTGACATTAGTATTCAAACAACAGAAGCTGTTTGTCTTTACATGTCTTCGGACACCTGTTTTTAAAATTTAGGGGCATAGATAGATAGATAGATACATAGATACATAGATAGATAATAGATGTGTGTATGTACATATATATACACACATAAACACACACACACACACACACATATTCATGGATGCCTGGGAGTGTAATTTCTGGTTCATATCGTACCATAGACTGAATGTCTCTGTCCTCCCAAAAGTCGTACATACATTGAGATTTCAACCCCAAAGATAGAGCCATAAGAGGTGATTACGTCTTTGGGACGTGATCTAGGTGATGAGGGTGGAGGTGATAAGGGGTGATGAGGGAGCCCTTATGAATGGCATTAGTGTCCTTATGAAAAAGGCCCCAGAGAGCTCCCTCACCTCTTCCACCATGTGCCTTCTCCACCACACAGCGAGAAGGCCCCGTCTATGAACCAGGAAGCGGGTTCTCACCAGGCACTGGATCTGCTGGTGTCTTGATCTTTGAGCCTCCAGAACTGTAAGATGGAAATGTCTATTGTTTATAAGCCACCCAGCCTATGGCATTTTGTTATGGCAGCCAGAGAGGACTAAGACGTACGGTAACTCCATTTTCACCTTACTGAGGAAATGACAAACCCTTTTTTCATGGTGACTGTGCCATTTTACATTCTCACTGGAGAATGTCACTGGACATTTATACCTTTTTAAAGGTTCCCCATTGAGTGCAATCAACAGCTATTGTGGACCACACTGCCCTGCAAGCAAGGACGACCTTGCTCACACACTGAAAACACATGTATTTAATTCAATGGGGTGCCTGAACCAATAGCATCAACATTACCTAGGAACTTGTTAGAAACACAGTTTCTAGGCCCAGCACAGTGGTTCACACTTGTAATCTAAGCACCTTGGGAGGCTGAGTTGGTCAGATTATTTGAGATCAGGAGTTTAAGAGCAGCCTGGTCAACATGACAAAATCCTATCTCCACTAAAGATACAAAAATTAGCCAGGCATGGTGGGGAGCCTGTAGTCCCAGGCAGTTGGGAAGCTGAGGCAGGAGAATGGCTTGAACCTGGAGACATAGGTTGCAATGAGCTGAGATTGTGCCACTGCAATCCAGTCTGGCCAACAGAGCAAGACTCCTCAAAACAAAACAAAACAACAACAACAATTTCTTGGTCCCCACCCTGAACTGACTGAATCAGAAACACTGGAGGCAGAAAGGGGTCACTATTTTATCAAGCCCCCCTCCCACCAAGGAGATTCTATTAAGTTTGAGAACAGATGCTCAATCTATAATTTTATAATTTACAATAGTTTCACTTCAGCCTTTATGACATGTGCTTTCTCACATCATATGTTATTATTTGAAAACAAAATTTAACATCTACTTGTAATATTTTAATATAAAGCAAGCCCACTATGTACTTAATCATTATATTTGGGGCCATTTGATTTTTCCCATTTTTTATAAAATACAAATAATACTCAATGAATACTCTTGACAGTAAATATTTTCACACATCTCTGAATATTTCCCTTAAATTCAGCATCATGATTACTAAGTTATAGAGTTTACACATTTTTATCTTTATGGTGTTTTGGCCACTTCATTCAGCCTGAACTTTTCCTGTTGGTGGAGAACTAATACTTCCATTCATCACAAACTAGGAAGGCAATAAGGGTTATTGGCTATTTTTATTTTATTGCAAATACTGCTGGATTACCAATTCATTCTCGTTTAATTTTCCTCTCAAGCCAGGAGAAAGAGATAATGTATATATTAATTATATACATTATAGAATTATATACATTAATTATAGTCTCACTGGTTCCTTGCTACTTATGATGCTTTGCCCAGCATTTTATTTCTAAGTCCTTGTTTCTTTACATACATCTAAACCGTGACACTACCCTACCTACTTCATGGTATAGAAAATAATGATAGAACTTGTGCAGAAAGCCCTTTGTAACTGCTGAGCACAATATAACATGTGAGGTACTTTTGTAACTATACTCAATGCTTTGAAAATTTCACACACAGAGGACCTCTGCAATGGAAAATCCTCATTTTCTTTGAGCCAAGACTTTCATTAGCCTGGCCTAAGCTGTATTCTGAATTCTTAAGGGATCTGCAGAAGCTTTAGTATTCACATATGCGTATTTGGTGACTATATTAATACACTACCTAAATTTCTGGGATTTGATTCACTTTAGGTAGAATTTGTAAATAGTGTGTTTCTGGCTTATTTTTTATTTCTTCCTGCTTTTTTTTGTTTGTTTGTTTTTTAAAGTCGTGTGCCAATTCCTTTGCATCCATCTTTATGGAGCTTGCTTCAACTGCTTTTTGGGGAAGAGGCAATAGAGAAACAGAAAAACAATCCAACAAACAAGCAGATAGATACAGATAGATAGATAGATAGATACAATGTAAGATCTATTTGATACTTTCTCTTCCTTTCTGAACCTATATAGCATGGTCTATATTTAAATGGAAACTATAACACCTGCAAGAAAACAGGTAATGCTTTCCATTTTCACCAGTTGAGTGTAAAGAGCCTCAGATTTCTGTCTAAATTAGGACAATTGTAGACTTTGAGAGCTGTAAATGAATGATAGTCTACTACAGTGCTTTAATAGCTTCGAAAGATACCTGTCCCCCACAACACACACCCATGCTACAAGTACTCTTTCTTCCAATAAGGATTCACTTTGAAAAGACTGTTTTGAGACATATAATGTTATAGGAGTTATTAAGAAATTATTTTAGGCAGATAGAGAGGAAAAAGGGTCCTTGGGATGTTTTCATTTATTTTAAAGTAGCTCTAGAAAGTTTTTTTGTCTAGCAGGAAAGCCCTGGCTATTAGAGCCTGCAGGCAAACTTTGATATGCAAATGCTGGCCATGAGACACTGGGTCCACCCAAGCATGATGATTCTCATGGTCCTTACCTTGCCCCAACATGTGCCTGGTAATAAGGCCTCTCTCCCATATCCACAGGTGCATAGACCATCATGGTGCCATGCATTAGTATTTTAAAAAGCTACGGTGGGAGGGACAGCTTTTTCTCTGGCTACATGAATGACATGTCTGGTCAAACCATATAAGCAGCCACATATCACTCCCCCACCACCAGCCCACAACACAGGGTTTCTTTTTGTTGGAATGCCCCCTCCCTCTGTCTCTGTATGGGGCAGATGTTTTCTTCTTCCTTCCTTCTTTCTTGGCTATTAAACTTTTCATTCCTTAAAAACACTCCACATGTGTCCATGTTGTTAATCCTATCCACATGAGACCAAGAACATTGGTGTTTCTCCAGTCATTGGAGACTGATCAATAAGAGAAGCTGTTGGTATGCCTTAATTAGGGCAAATGAGAAGAGGGCTGTGGAAACAACTTGACAGATTGCTCATTAGAGCAGAAAGCTTCTATGTCTTTTCACAGTCACACTGTCCCATTTACATCCCTGAAATATTCTCTTTCCCCAAGATTTGCTAAGCAGCCAATCCCAAAAGGGAAGACTTGGAAACACCGTCTATCTGGAACAGGACCTACCCCATACTCTGGTAAAGAATAGGGTATCTATACATCCTCAATGAAGAAACTGAGCTGAAAAGCCAGGATGATGAGGCTTGCAAATTTATTTGCAACCTTAGGCCAAGCTCCCAAGGCCAGCTACCTAAGAACTGCCACTTTGCCCTCTTTGATTTCCAGGGAATTAATACACCCCAAGTTCAGTTGCATGTCACCTGCAGCCTGGGAGAAACATGGTGACTTGAGGCTCCCTGCAAGAGACATGATGTGTGATTCAGCCCCTTTTGATGCAGTGCTTAAGGAAATATCGGGGAGCAGAGAGTGAATAATCATTTGCATCCAGGGTGCCACAGGCAGCTTTCCAAGAGGGAGCCTGCAGTAGCCAAGGCTTCCAAGGAGGCCAGAGACCCCTGTTTAGTTTTGAGCTCAGCATGGGGAAAGAAAGAGAGATAGAGAGAGGAAGAGTGACCATTTCCAACAAAGTAGACAAATGAAGGGTTAAATAAAAACAGTGGTATCCATGGAAGAATTGGGAAAGCACACTGTCTGGAGCCTTTATTTTATGTTAATCACTCCTGTAGTTGCTACAGCCTCAGAAAGACACATTTGTTATGCAGACAGTGTTCGTTGTCAAAGGGTGATCAAGAATGCAGGAGTGTGGCCACAAAATGAATTAGCTCTGTGGGTACCAAATGGAAAAACCAGTTCAAACCAGAGCATGGCACACCAGCTCCAGTAAGGGAGGAGACCACCCCTTATATTATCTTCTGCCCAATTTCTGCCTCCAAAGAAAGGAGAAGTAAAAACTAAAAGGCACAAATAAATCCATAGGCAGACAGCCCAGCACCACACCCTGGGCCTGGGAGTTAAAGATCAACTCCTGACCTAATTGGTTATGTTATATATAGATTTCAGACATTGTATGGAAAAGCACTCTGAAAATCCCTGTCCTGTTCTGTGCTGATTACCGGTGCATGCAGCCCCCAGTCACATATCCCCTGCTTGCTCAATCAATCACAACCCTCTCACAAAGAACCCATTAGACTTATAAGCCCTTAAGAGGTACAGGAATTGCTCACTCAGGGAGCTTGGTTTTAGAGACATGAGTCTTGCCGATGCTTCCAGCTGAATAAAGCCCTTCCTTCTTTAACTTGGTGTCTGAGGGGTTTTGTCTGTAGCTCATGTTCCTAATTTCTTGGTTCCCTGACCAGGAAGCAAGGTGATTAACAAACAGTTGAGGAAGCCCCTTAGGCAGCTTAGGCCTTCACTGTGGAGCATCCCCATGGGGGACTCCAACCAGCTTGAACAACGCAGATACTGAGAGCGCTCACAGGTAGGCAATTGCCCAGTGGAATGCCTCATTAGGGCAGCATGTGGCAGGCCCCCGTGGAGGATCAATGCAGTGGCTAAACACTGAGAAGGAACTGGCACTTGGAATCCGGACGTCTGAAACTTGGTAAGACTGGTCTTTGGAACTTGCCCACTCCATCTGAGTGGAAGTGTGGCCTGATCACCCACAGTGTGCCTGTACCAGCACTTCAGTTTTTTGTTTTTCACTTGACTTGGTTTGCTTGATACTTTGGTTTTGACCTGGCTTGGATCTCTTGATACTCTGATTTTGGTTTGATTCTGGTTTGGTGTAAACTATAAAATTGTGTGTGTGACCTCTTTACTCGCTTTTTGTTTTGTGGTGTGCATGTTGTGTGAGTGTGGTGGTGTTTTGTCTCCAGGAAACATGGGTCAGGCACAAAATAACCCCATCCCACAAGGAACTATGTTGAAAAATATCAAAAAGGGATTTAAGGGAGACTATGGAGTCACCATGACACCAGGAAAACTTAGAACTTTGTGTGAGGTAGACTGGCCAGCATTAGAGGTGGGTTGGCCATCAGAAGGAAACCTGGACAGGTCCCCTGTCTCAAAGGTATGGCACAGGGTAATCTGTAAGCCAGGGCACCCAGATCAGTTCCCATATATAGATTCTTGGTTACAACTGGTTTTAGATCCCCCACAGTTTTTAAGAGGACAGGCAGCAGCAGTACTAGTAGCAAAGGGACAGTTAGTTAAGGAAGGTTTTTGCTTCACCCACCAAGGGAAGTTGGCACCAAAAGTCCTGTCCAAACCAACAGCAGAAGAATCATGGCAGGAATTAGTACCAGCAGTGCCCCGTCCTTATCAAGAGGGAGGGCTTCCCACTCCTGAACCCACAGCATCTCCATGTCCACCAGATATCCACAATCCTAGACCACCAAGAGTAGACAAAAGAGGAAGTGAAGCCATGGGAGAAACTCCTCCCTTGGCAGCTCACTTATGGCCCAAGACTAGAATCCAAATGCCCCTGAGAGAGCAGCAATATATTTGGGTAGATGAGGAGAGACATATGGTGGAAAGGCATGCCTTTATGTATCAAACTTTCACCTCTGCTGACCTCAATTGAAAGAATAATACTCCTTCTTACACCAAAAAGTCTCAAGCTTTAATTGACTTGCTCCAAACTATTATACAGACTGACAATCCTACTTGGGCTGATTGCTACCAGCTGCTCAGCTGCCAGGAACAGACCCCCAATGGGACCCAAACAAGGGACCAAACATGGAGAGGCTAAGATGGTACCATGAGGCATTAATAGAAGGTCAAAGAAGGGGGTTCAAAAGGCTACAAATGTAAATAAGGTCTCTGAGGTCATCCAAGGAAAAGAGGAGAGTCCAGCGCAATTCTATGAAAGACTGTGTGAGGCTTACCGTATGTACACTCCTTTTGATCTAGATAGCCCTGAAAATCAGCGCATGATTAACGTGGCCTTAGCTAGTCAAAGTGCAGAAGATACCAGGAGAAAACTGCAGAAACAGGCTGGGTTTGCATGTATGAATACCTCGCAGTTACTGGAAATAGCCAATTAAGTGTTTCTGAATAGAGATTCAACAAGCCGCAGAGAAAGCTGTAAGGAAGACGAATGTCAGGCTAGGTGAAACGCTGATTTACTGGCTGTGGCCACTAGGGGAATTCCCCCAAAAGAAGAGGGAAAAGGGGGTTCTGGGAAGGATACCCAGTGTAATTGCTCACACTTGCAATGTAACCAATGTGACTATTGTAATGAAATAGAACATTGGAAAGATAAGTGTCCCCAAGTGAAGGAAAAGTAATGTGATTCAGAACAAAAGACCTCAGCTAAAGATGAGGGAGCTTTTTTCAATCTGGCTGAAGGGCTATTAGACTGAAGGAGACTGGGCTCAATTGCCCCCCAGGATTACAACTGGGGGCAAGGACATTAAGTTTTTGGTCAATAATGGCGCTGACCATTCAGTAGTGACCACCTTGGTTGTCCTCTTAACCAAGAAAACTGTTGTTATAATCAGAGCAACAGGAGTTTCCACTAAGCAGGCTTTCTGTCTACTGAGGACCTGCTCAGTGGGGGGACATGAAATAGTTCACCAGTTCTTGTACATACCTAAGTGTCCCTTGTTTTGCTGGGAAGAGACTTGCTTAGCAAGCTGACAGCCACCATCTCCTTTACAAAACAGCACTCTTTACCGCTAAAGTTATGAGGAACAGGAGTTAACATGGCCCTTATGGTCCCCCTGGAAGAAGAATGGAGACTTTTTCTAACTGAGACAGGCCAAGAGATAAAACCAGCTCTAGTAAGTGATGGCCCCAAGTATGGGTGGAGGATAATCCTCTGGGAGTGGCAGTCAAACAACCCACCTTTCTCATAGAAGTTAAGCCCGGGGCCCAGTCAATTAGACAAAAGCAGTATCCACTTCTCAGAGAAGCTCTCAAAGGAATCCAGGTTCATCTCAGGCACTTGAAAGCCTATGGAATTATAGTTTCTTTCCAGTCTCCATGGTACACCCCACTCCTGCCTGTACCTAAGCCAAGGACCAAGGACTTTCAGCTAGTACAGGACTTGCACTTGGTCAATCAAGCTACAGTGACTCTGCACCCAACAGTTCCTAACCCTTACACATTGTTAGGGCTGCTGCCAGCTGGGGACAGTTGGTTTACCTGTCTGGACTTAAAAGGTGCCTTCTTTATCATCAGACTAGCTCCTGAGAGCCTGAAGCTGTTTGCCTTTCAGTGGGAAGATCCAGAGTCAGGTATCACTACTCAGGGCACTTGGACCCAGCTTCCCCAAGGGTTCAAGAACTCCCCTACTATCTTTGACAGGGCTCTGGTTCGAGACCTGCAAAAGTTTCCTGCTAAAGACCAAGGCTGCATCTTGCTCCTGTACATGGATGACCTTCTGCTTGGACACTCCATGGCAGTTGGGTGTGCAAAAGGGACAGATGCCCTGCTTCAGCACCTGAAGGACTGTGGGTAAAAGGTGTCCAAGAAGAAAGCTCAGCTCTGCAGACAGCAGATGCTACCTGAGATTCACTGTTCAGAAATGGGAGAACAGCCTGAGGTCAGAAAGAAAGCAGGTCATCTTCAGCTTACCAGAACCTAAAACCAGAAGGCAAGTAAGGGAATTACTAGGCCTGTGGGGTTTTGCACATTATGGATTCCAAACTTTGCAGTACTAGCCAAGCCATTGTAGAGGGTTACAAAGGGGGATGACCGAGAGCCTCTATAAGCCCCTTTGAAAGAGGGCCTCTACAACAGCAAGCCTTTTGTAAGTTAAAGGAAATACTTATGTTGGCCCCAGACCTAGGACTACCAGATTTGACAAAGCCCTTTACACTGTATGTGTCTGAAAGAGAAAAAATGGCAGTTGGAGTTTTAACCCAGATTGTTGGGCCCTGGGCAGGACCAGTGGCCTATCTCTCAAAACAACTAGATGGGATTTCCAAAGCCTGGCCCCCTTGTCTAAGGGCACTGGCAGCAATGGCCCTGTTAGAAAAAGAAGCAGATAAACTAACCCTTGGGCAAAATCTGAATATAAAGGCCCCCCATGCTGTGATAACTTTGATGAATACCAAAGGATATCATTGGCTAACAAATGCTAAATTAACCAAGTACCAGAGCTTACCATATGAAAATCCCTCATAACCATAGAAGTTTACAACACCCTAAATCCTGCCACCCTGCTCGCAGTAGCAGAGAGCCTGGTCAAGCATAACTGTGTAGAGGTGTTGGACTCAGTTTATTCTAGCAGACCTGACCTTCAGGACCAGCCATGGGCATCAGTAGATGGGGAGTTACGTGGAAAGGAGCAGCTTCATCAATCCACAAGGAGAAAGATGTGCAGGATATGCAGTGGTAACTTTGGATGTTGTCATTGAAGCCAAACCATTGCCACGGGGCACTTCAGCCCAGAAGGCTGAGCTCATTACTTTAACTCAGGCTCTAGAACTCAGTGAAGGTAAGACTGTAAACATCTACACTGACTCTCAATATGCCTTTCTAATCCTTCAAGTGCATGAAGCATTATATAAGGAAAAGGGTCTGTTAAACTCTGGGGGAAAGGACATAAAATATCAACAAGAAATTCTATAATTACTAGAGGCAATGTGGAAAACTCAAGAAGGTGGCAGTCTTGCCCTGCAGGGGACACCAGTGAGCCTCCATCTCAGTGGCCTTAGGAAACTCTCGAGCTGATTCAGAAGCTCAAAAAGGAGCGTCTACCCCTTACCGGGCATTGGTAGCAGCTACCTTACTCCCTCAAACACCTGACCTGGTACCTACCTATTCTAAGGAAGAAAAAGACTTCTTCCATGCAGGAGGGGGCCAAGTAATAAAAGAAGGATGGATCAGACTACCAGATGGGTATATAGCTGTGCCACAGTTGCTGGGAGCCACAGTCATACTGGCCATGCATGAAACCACTCATCTAGGTCAAGAGTCACTTGAAAAGTTGTTAGGCCAGTACTTCTACATCTCACACTTGCCAGCCTTTGCCAAAGCAGTAGCACAACAGTGCGTTACTTGCCGATAGCACTATGCGAGGCAAAGCCCCATGGTTCTGCCTGGCATATAAGCTTATGGAACAGCTCCTTTTGAGGATCTTCAGGTGGATTTCACAGAAATGCCAGAATGTGGAGTTAACAAGTATTTGCTGGTTTATGTGTGTACTTACTCCCGGTGAGTGGAGGCTTATACAACATGAACTGAAAAGGACTATGAGGTAACCTGTGTACTTCTCTGAGATCTTATTCCTAGGTTTGGACTGCCCTTATGAATCAGCTTAGATAATGGGCCAGTATTTGTGGCTGACTTAGTACAGAAGACAGCAAAGACATTAGGAACCACTTGGAAGCTACATGCCACCTACAAACCTCAGAGTTCTGGAAAGATGGAGCAAATGAATCAGACTATCAAAACTAATTTAGGGAGAGTATGACAGGAAATAGGATGAAAGTGGATATAGGCCCTTCCTATTGAGAGGTGACAGCGTGCTGGCAGCCCTCACAGCCCTTGCTTGCTCTTGGCACCTCCTCAGCCTTGGTGCCCACTCTGGCCATACTTGAGGAGCACTTCAGCCCAATGCTGCACTGTGGAAGCCCTTTCCTGGGCTGCCCAAGGCCAGAGCTGGCTCTCTCAGCTTTCAGGGAGGTGTGGTGGGAGGGGTGTGGGTGGGAACTGGGGCTGTGCATTGCGCTTGCAGGCCAGCATGAGTTCTGGGTGGGCATGGGCTCAGCAGGCCCCACACTCAGAGCAGCTGGCTGGCCTGAAAGCCCCAGGCAGTGAGGGGCTTAGCACTGGGCCAGCAGCTGCTGTGCTCAACTTCTCACTGGGCATTACCTGCCTCCCCACAGGGCAGGGCTCAGGACCTGCAGCCTGCCATGCCTGAGCTTCTCCCTGCTATGGGCTCCTGCACAGTCTGAGCCTCCCCAACAAGCACTGCTCCCTGCTCCATGGTGCCCAGTCCCATTGAACACCCAAGGGCTGAGAAGTGTGGGTGCACAGTGTGAGACTGGCAGGCAGCTCCACCTCTGGCCCCTGTGTGGGATCCACTATGTGAAGCCAGCTGGGCTCCTGAGTCTGGTGGGGACTTGGAGAATCTTTATGTCTAGCTAAGGGATTGTAAATACACCAATTGGCACTATGTATCTAGCTCAAGGTTTGTAAACACACCAATCAGCACCCTGTGTCCAGCTCAGGGTTTGTGAATGCACCAATCAACATGCCGTATCTAGTTACTCTAGTGGGGAAATGGAGAACTTTTGTGTCTAGCTCGGATGGTAAATGCACCAATCAGCACCCTGTCAACATGGACCAGTCAGCTGTCTGTAAAACAGACCAATTGTCTCTCTGTAAAATGGACCAATCAGCAGGATGTCGGTGGTGCCAGATAAGAGAACAAAAGCAGGCTGCCTGAGCCAGCAGTGGCAACCTGCTGGCTGGGGTCCCCTTCCACAATGTGGAAGCTTTGTTCTTTCGCTCTTTGCAATCAATCTTGCTGCTGCTCACTCTTTGTGTCCACATGACCTTTATGAGCTGTAACACTCACCGCAAAGGTCTGCAGCCTCACTCCTGAGCCAGCAAGACCATGAACATACCAGAAGGAAGAAACTCTGAAAACATTCGAACCTCAGAAGGAAAAAACTCTGGACATGCCATCTTTAAGAACTCTAACACTCACCACAACGGTCTGCAGCTTCATGCTTGAAGTCAGTGAGACCAAGAATCTACCAATTCCAGACACATTTTGGCAACCATGAAGGGACCATCACCTATTGCCAAGGGGTGAGACTATATCTGAGCAGTGAGACCATCACCTATCACTGAAAGGCATGACTGTCACTTATCACCAAGCAGTGAGTACCATTGGACCCCTTTCGCTTGCTATTCTGTCCTATTTTTCCTTAGAATTTGGGGGCTAAATACCGGGCATCTATCATCCAGTTAAAAGTGATTAGCATGGCCACCAGACTAAAGACATGGGTGTCAGGCTTTCTGGGAAAGTGGTTTGCCTAGAACCAGCTTCCGCTTTTCCTGTACTTCTGGGTTGAGCTGAGAGTCAACAGAAAGGGAAGCCATGCAGCTCCGGGGTCCAAACAACAAGTTCGTTGACCCTGCAGCCATGAGCAGAACTCTCAAAGGCATGTCACCCAAGCGAGACTTGCCCATCTATCCTATCTATCTTAACCCTTGCCTCCTGGGTCCTAATGCCTGCCAGGCAAACTTCCTCTTGCCTCTCTTCTCTGAGGTTAGTCTCGCTTCTAAAAATTGCTACCTGTGTCTCATGTTTTCTAGTTTTCCCTATAAGAATGATTTCCAGTATAAACTCCAGGACTCTGATACCTTTTTAGGCACTTGGGCTCACCAATCAGAAAGACAAAATTTTTGCCCAAAGCCCCATCATAGTGGGGACTACCTGGAATTTTAGGATCCCTCCTCAGACTAACAGGCCTAACAAAAGCTACTCCTGAACCTAGGATATGGGGAGCCTCAGAAATTGTATCCTTCCTATTCATATAAGTGAGGCAAAAGGTGTCACTCTTCCAAACCTGGAGATCCCTTCCCTCCCTCAGGGTATGGCCCTCCACTTCATTTTTGGGGCATAACACCTTTATAGGACAGGGGTAAAGTCCCAATACTAACAGGAGAATGCTTAGGACTCTAACAGTTTTTCGAGAATGCATTGGTAAGGGCCACTGAATCCAATTTATCTCAGTCACTCCTCCTTGTGGTTTAGGAGAACAGGCAAAGTTGCAGGTTTTCCAGAATCTGTTGGTAAGAGCCACTAAATCTGACCTTTCTCGGTCCTCCATGTGGTCTGGGAGGAAAACTAGTGTTTCTGCTGCTGCGTCAGTGAGCACAACTATTATGATCAGCAGGGTCCAGGGGCCGTTGTGGGTTCCTGAGCAGGGGGAGAAACAAAACAAACCAAAACTACAGGCTGTTTTGTCTTTCAGATGGGAAACAAGTATCAACAGGCTCACCCTTGAAATGCATTCTAAGCCATTGGGACCAATTTGACCCACAAACCCTGAAAAAGTGGTGGCTCATTTTTTTCTGCACTACGACTTGGCCCCAATATTCTCTCTGATGGAGAAGAATGGCCACCTTAGGGAAGTATAAATTACAATACTGTCCTGCAGCTTGACCTTTTGTGTAAGAGGGAAGGCAAATGGAGTGAAACACCTTATGTCCAAGCTTTCTTTTCACTGAGGGAGAATACACAACTATGCAGAGCTTGCAATTTACATCCCACAGGAGGACCTCTCAGCTTACCCCCATATCCTAGTCTCCCTATAGCTTCCTTTTCTATAAATGACAATCCTCCTCTAATCTCCCCTGCCCAGAAGGAAATAAGCAAAGAAATCTCCAAAGGACCACAAAAACACCCAGGCTGCTGGTTATGTCCCCTTCAATCTGTAGGGGGAGGGGAATTTGGCCCAACCCCGGTACATCTCCCCTTCTCCCTCTCTGACTTAAAACAGATCAAGGCAGACCTCAGGGAAGTTTTCAGATAATCCTGATAGGTACATAGATGTCCTACAGGGTCTAGGGCAAACCTTCAACCTTGCTTGGAGAGATGTCATGCTACTGTTAGATCAAACCTTGGCCTTTAATGAAAAAAATGTGGCTTTAGTTGCAGCCTGAGAGCTTGGAGATACCTGGTATCTTAGTCAAGTAAATAATAGAATGACAGCTGAAGAAAAGGACAAATTCCCTACCAGTCAGCAAGCCATCCCCAGTATGGATCCCCACTGGGACCTTAACTCAGATCATGGGAACTGGATTCATAAACTTCTGTTGACCTATGTTCTAGAAGGACAAAGGAGAATTAGAAAAAGCCCATAAATTAGTCAATGATGTCCACCATAACTCAGGGAAAGGAAGAAAATCCTTCCTTCCTCAAGCGGCTATGAGAGGCCCTAAGAAAATATACTCTCCTGTCACCCGAATCACTGGAGGGTCAATTGATTCTAAAAGATAAGTTTATTACCCAATCAGCCACAGATATCAGAAGAAAGCTCCAAAAGAAAGTCCTGGGCCATGAACAAAATCTAGAGGCATTATTAAACCTGGCAACCTCGGTGTTCTATAATAGGGACCAAGAGGAACAGGACCAAAAGGAAAAGTGAGATCAGAGAAAGCCCACAGCATGGCCCTAAGACGAACAAACCTTGGTGGTTCAGAGAGGACAGAAAATGGAGCAGGCCAATCACCCAGTAGGATTCGTTATCAGTATGGTTTACTAGGATACTTTTAAAAGAAAGTCCAATGAGAAACAAGCTGCCCCCTCCTCCATGTCCACTATGCTGAGGCAATCACTGGAAGATGCACTGCCCCAGAGGATGAAGTTTCCCTGGGTCAGAAGCCCCCAACCAGATGATCCAACAACAGGACTGAGGGTGCCTGGGGCAAGCACCAACTCATCTCATCACCCTCACTGAGCCCCGGGTATGTTTAACTATTGAGGGCCAGGAAATTGACTTCCTCCTGGACACTGGTGCGGCCTTCTCCATGGTAATCTCCTGTCTTGGATGACTGTCCTCAAGGTCTGTTACCATCTGGGGAGTCCTGGGACAGCCTGTAACCAGGTATTTCTCCCACCTCCTCAGTTGTAATTGGGAGACTTTGCTCTTTTCACATGCCTGTCTTGTTATGCCTGAAAGTCCGACACCCTTATGAGGGAGGGACATATTAGCCAAGGCTGGAGCTATTACCTATATGAACATGGGACAAGTTACCCATTTTTTGCCCCCTACTTGAGGAGGGAATCAACCCTGAAGTCTGGGCATTGGAAGGACAATTTGGAAGGGCAAAAAATGCCCACCCAGTCCAAATCAGGTTAAAAGATCCTACCACTTTTCCTTATAAAAGGCAATATCCCTTAAGGCCTGAAGCTCATAAAGGATTACCGAATATTGTTAAAATTTTGAAAGCTCAAGTCTTAGTAAAGAAATGCAGCAGTCCCTGCAACACCCCAATTCTGGGAGTACAATAACCGAACGGTTAGTGGAGACTAGTGCAAAATCTTAGACTCATGAATGAGGCAGTAATTCCTCTATATCTAGTTGTACCAAACCCCTATACCCTGCTCTCTCAAATACCAGGAGAAGCAAAATGGTTCACGGTTCTGGACCTCAAGGTGGCCTTCTTCTGTATTCCCCTGCACTCTTACTCCCAGTTTTTCTTTGCCTTTGAGGATCCCACAGACCACACATCCCAACTTACATGGACGGTCTTGCCCCAAAGGTTTAGGGATAGACGTCACCTCTTTGGTCAGGCACTGGCCCAAGATCTAGGCCTCTTCTCAAGTCCAGGCACTTTGGCTCTTCAATATGTGGATGATTTACTTTTGGCTACCAGTTCAGAAGCCTCATGCCAGCAGGCTGCTCTAGATCGCTTGAACTTTCTAGCTAATCAAGGGTACAAGGTGTCTAGGTTGAAGGCCCAGGTTTCCCTACAACAGGTCAAATATCTAGGCCTAATAGCCAGAGAGACCAGGGCCCTCAGCAAGAAATGAATGCAGCCTATACTGGCTTACCCTTGCCCTAAGACATTAAAACAGTTGCAGGTGTTCCTGGAATTACCGGCTTTTGCTGACTATGGATCCCTGGATGCAGGGAGATATCCATGCCCCTCTATACTCTAATCAAGGAAACCCACAAGGCAAATACTCATCTAGTAGAATGGGAACCAGAGGCAGAAACAGCCTTCAAAACCTTAAAGCAGGCCCTAGTACAAGCTCCAGCTTTAAGCCTTCCCACAGGACAAAACTTCTCTTTATACATCACAGGGAGAGCCGGGATAGCTCCTGGAGTCCTTACTCAGACTCATGGGACAACCCTACAACCAGTGGCATACCTAAGTAAGGAAATTGATGTAGTGGCAAAAGGCTGGCCTCACTGTTTAAGGGCAGTTGCAGCAGTGGCTGTCTTAGTGTCAGAGGCTATTCAAAATAATACAAGGAAAGGATCTCACTGTCTGGACTACTTATGATGTAAATGGCATGCTAGGTGCCAAAAGAAGTTTATGGCTATCAGACAACTGCCTACTTAGATACCAAGTGCTACTCTTTGAGGGACTGGTGCTTCAAATATGCACATGCATGGCCCTCAACCCTGCCACTTTTCTCCCAGAGGATGGGAAGCCAATAGAGCATGACTGCCAACAAATTGTAGTCCAGACTTATGCTGCCCAAGATGATCTCTTAGAAGTCCCCTTAACTAATCCTGAGCTTAACCTATATACCGATGGAAGTTCATCTGTGGAAAATGGGATATGAGGGGCAGATCGCACCATAGTTAGTGATGTAACCATACTTGAAAGTAAGCCTCTTCCCCCAGGAACCAGTGCCCAGTTAACAGAACTAGTGGCACCTACCCGAGACTTAGAACTGGAAAAGGAAAAAAGAATAAATGTGTATACAGGTTGCAAGTATGCTTATCTAATCCTACATGCCCATGCTGTAATATGGAAAGAGAGGAGTTCCTAGCCTCTGGGGGAACCCCCATTAAATACCCCAAGGAAATGATGGAGTTATTGCATGCCATGCAAAAACCCTAGGAGGTGGGAGTCTTATACTGCAAAAGCCATGCAAATGGGAAGGAGAGGGGAGAACAGCAACATAAGCAGCTGGCAGAGGTAGGGAAAAACCAGTAAGAAGGAAAGAGAGAAAGAGAAAGTCAGAGACAGAGAGGAAGAAACAGAGAAGAAGAGACAGAGAGACAGAAAGTAAAGTAAGGAAAGAGAGGAAGAAACTAAAGGGGAGTCAGAGAGAAAGAGAGAGACAAAGATGGAGTCAGAGAGAAAGAGAGGCAGATACAGAAAGTTGGAGAGTCAGAAAGAGAGGAGGAGTGAAAGAAGAAGTCAAAGAGAAAGAAAGAGAGATGGAAGTAGTAAAGAGGAAAACAGTGGACCCTATTCCTTTAAAAGCCAGGGTAAAGTTCTGTCTACTCCGCCAGGGCATATTCTGCTCATGTGGATCTTCAACCCATATCTACCACTCAAGGCAGTTTGCAAGAAATAACGAAATCCATTTTTAATTTACAGTCCCAAATAGACTCGTTGGCAGTAGTGACTCTCCAAAACTGCAGAGACCTAGAGCTCTTCACTGCTGAGAAAGGAGGACTGTGCACATTCTTAGGGGAAGAGTGTTGTTTTCACACTAACCAGTTGGGGATAGTACAAGATGTGGCCTGGTGTTTACAACAAAAGGCTTCTGAAATCAGATAATGCCTTTCAAACTCTTACACCAACCTCTGGAGCTGGGCAACGTGGCTTCTCCCCTTTCTAGTTCCTGTGGCAGCCAGCTTGCTGTTACTTGCCTTTGGACCCTTTATTTTTAACCTTGTCAAATTTGTTTCCTCTAGAATAGAGGTCATCAAGTTACAGATGTTCTTACAAATGGAACCCCAAATGAATTCAACTAGCAACTTCTGAGGAACCCCGTACCAACCCACTGGCACTTTTACTGGCCTAGAGAGTTCCCCTGTGGAGGACACTACAACTGCAGGGCCCCTTGTTTGCCCCTATCCAGCAGGAAGCAGCTAGAGCAGTCATCGGCCAAATTCCCAATAGCAGTTGGGGTGTCCTGTTTAGAGGGGGGATTGAGAGGTGACAGCATGCTAGCAGCCCTCACAGCCCTCACTCACTCTCAGCACCTCCTCAGCCTTGGAACTCACTCTGGCCATGCTTGAGGAGCCCTTCAGCCCATGGCTGCACTGTGGGAGCCCCTTCCTGGACTGGCTGAGGCCAGAGCCAGTTCCCTCAGCTTATGGGGAACTGTAGAGGGAGAAGCATGGGCAGAAACTGGGGCTGCAAGTGGCACTTGCAGGCCAGCATGAGTTCCAAGTGGCCGTGGGCTCTGCAGGCCCCACACTTGGAGCAGCCGCCCGGCCCGCAAGCCCCAGGCAGTGAGGGGCTTAGCACTGGGCCAGCAGCTGCTGTGCTCGACTTCTCACCAGGCCATAGCTGCCTCCCCACAGGGCAGGGCTTGGAACCTGCAGCCCACCATGTCTGTGTCTCTCCCACCACTGTGGGCTTTGGCATGGCCCGAGCCTCCCCGATGAGCACTACTCTCTGCTCCACAGTGCCCAGTCCCATCGACCGCCCAAGGGCTGAGGATTGCGGGCGCACAGCTTGGGACAGGAAGGCAGCTCCATCTGTGGCCCTGGTGTGGCATCCACTGGGCTCCTGAGTCTGGTGGGGACTTCGAGAATCTTTATGTATAGCTAAGGGATTGTAAATACACCAATTGGCACTCTGTACCTAGCTCAAGGTTTGTAAACACATCAATCAGCATCCTGTGTCTAACTCAGCATTTGTGAATGCACCAATCGACACTCTGTATTTAGCTACTCTAGTGGGGATGTGGAGAACTTTTGTGTCTAGCTCAGGGATTGTAAACACACCAACCAACACCCTGTCAAAATGAACCAATTAGCTCTCTGTAAAACAGACCAATCGGCTCTCTGTAAAACGGACCAATCAGCAGGATGTGAGTGGGGCTGGATAAAAGAATAAAACAGGCTGCCTGGGCCAGCAGTGGCAATCCACTCGAGTCCCCTTCCACACTGTGGAAGCTTTGTTCTTTTACTCTTTGCAATAAATATTGCTACTGCTCACTCTTTGGGTCCACACTGCCTTTATGAGCTGTAACACTCACTGCAAAGGTCTGCAGCTTCACTCCTGAGCCAGCAAGACAAGGAACCCACCAGAAGGAAGAAACTGTAACACACCCGAACTCAGAAAGAAAAAACTCCGACATGCCACCTTTAAGAACTGTAACACTCACCGTGAGGGTCCATGGCTTCATTCTTGAAGTCAGTGAGACCAAGAACCCAACAATTCCGGACACAGTATGGTATTGCTTAAAATAAGACACACCCCTTCTAAGAAAACAGGATAATGCCCTTATGAAATACTGTATCATAGGCCTCCTCCTATACTATGGGGAATTCCAGGCACTCCCTGAGAGTTAGGTGGAATTGAATTACAGTGACAGCTACAGGCTTTGGGGAAAATTACACAGACAATCTCAACTTGGGCAAATGAGAGGTGTCCCATCAGCTTATTCTCTCCAGTTCACCCTTTCTCTCCAAGTGATCACATGTGGATCAAGGACTGGAACGCAGCCCCTTTGCGGCCACGGTGGAAAGGACCTCAGACCATCATCCTGACCACCCCCATGGCTGCAAAGGTAGAAGGAATCCCAGCCTGGATCCACCACAGCTGTGTGAAACCTGCAGCCAATGAAACCTGGGATGCAAAACCGAACCCGGACAAACCCTGCAAAGTGACTCTGAGGAGGACGACAAGCCCTGTTCCAGTCACACCCAGAAGCTGACTGGTCTACGCATGGCTGAAGCATGAGGAGGATCATCATGGAACTCATTTTCCTTATAATTTGGACTTTATAGTAAAAACTTCCACTGATTTTCCCCACCTGGAAGACTGCTCTCACTGCATACATCAGGTTACTGAGGTAGGGTGACAAGTTAAAAAAATCTTTCTGTTCTAAAGCTTTTATGAATGCCTAGGAAGTTTTAAAGGAACATGTTTATATAATGACACTCAGTACAAGGTATGTAGCCCAGGAAATGACCAGGCAGACATGGGTTATGAACCCTCTGAACCTCTCATGGCCACAGTTTTTGAAATAAGATTAAGGACTGAAGATTGATGGGGACTCATAAATGATACAAGTAAAGTATTAGCCAGAACAGAAGAAAAAGGAGTGCCCAAATGTGTAATCTTGAAATTTCATGCCAGTGCTATAATTAATAGCAATAAGTTAGGAAGGGGATGTGGCTCTTTTGAGCTACTGCCAATAAAAACAGGTGAACTCCTGGGCTTCCCTGTCTATACTTCCTGTGAGAAGAGAAGCATAGCTATAGGAAATTGAAAAGATGATGAATGGCCCCCTGAGAGAATCATACAATATTATGAGCCTGCTACTTGGGCACGGGATGGTTCATGGCGATACCGGACCCGGTTTTACATGATCAACCAAATCATATGGTTACAAGCTATCTTAGAAATAATCACTAATAAAACTGACAGAGCCTTGACTATTCTGGCCCAGCAAGAAACTCAGATGAGAAATGCTATCAATCAAAATAGATTGGCTCTTGACTACTTGCCAGCAGCTGAAGGAGGCATCTGTGGGAAATTTAACTTTACTAATTGCTGTCTATACATTGATGATCAAGGGCAAGTAGTCGAAGACATAGTTAGAGAAATAATAAAACTGGCACATGTGCCCTTGCAAGTGGGGCATGGATTTGATCCTGGGGCCATGTTTGGAAAATGTTTCCTAGTGCTAGGAGGATTTAAAACTCTTATAATAAAGAGTTATAATAGTAATAGGAACCTGCTTACGGCTCCTTTGTTTGCTATCTGTACTTCTTCAAATGATAAAAAGCTTCATCACTATCTTAGTTCACCAAAATGCATCAGTACAAGTGTACTATAAGAATCACTATCAGTCTATCTTGCAAGAAGTCATGGGTAGTGAGGATGAAAGTGAGAACTCCCACTAATGAGTGAGGGTCTCAAAGGTGGGGAATAAGGGAGGAGACCACCCCTCATATTGTCTTATGCCCAATTTCGGCTTCCAAAGAAAGAAGTAAAAACTAAAAGGCAGAAATGAAATCCAAAGGCAGACAACCCAGAGCTACACCCTCAGCCCGGTAGTTAAAGATTGACCCCCAACCTAACCATTTATGTTCTCTATAGATTTCAGATATTGTATGGAAAGGCACTGTGAAAATCCTTGTCCTGTTCTGTTCCATTCTCATTACTGGTGCATGCAGCCCCAGTCACGTACCCCCTACTTGCTCAATGGATCACGACCCTCTCATGTGGACCCCTTAGAGTTGTAAGCGCTTAAGAGGACAGGAATTGCTCACTCAGAGAGCTCGGTTTTTGAGATGTGAGTCTTGCTGATGCTCCCAGCAGAAAAAAAGCCGTTCCTTCTTTAATTTGGTGTCTGAGGGGTTTTGTCTGCAACTCGTCCTCCTACACCAGGAGGATTAAAATATACTAGTCAAGGTGTACTGGCTCATGCCTTTAATCCCAGTACTTTGGAAGGACCAGGAATGAGGATCTCTTGAGCCTAGGAGTTCAAGACCAGCATGGATGATATAGTGAGATCCAGCCTTTACAAAATAAAATAAAATTAGCTGGGTGTGGTGGCGTGCCTATAGTCTCAGCTTCTTGGAAGGCTGAAGCAGAAGATCACTTGAGCCCATGAGTTTGGGGCTTCAGTGAGCTACACTCTACTGTATAATCCACTGTACTCTATCCTGGGCAAAAGAGAGAGACCCTGTCTCAAAAAATTAAAAAATAAAACAAAGTCAAGGGAGAGAAAACTCTTGATCTTTAAGTTGTATAGCATGTTCTTATATTTGTATTGACCACGCTGTTAAAAAGAAAATAGATAGGCACATTCTTCTCTTTAAAACCTCAAAAATATTAGGCTTATTCAGAGAAGAAAAGAAAAAAATACTTTGTGTGTATATATACATGGGAACATACATATTATTGAACAGCATCACATTATATGCATGAATACATATGTGTGTGTATGTGTGTATATTTGTGTATGTGTATACACACAAAGGATTGTGTGTATGCCTTTGTGCATATATATATATACACACACACATCAAAATCTAGATTATCTATTTAAACTTTTAAAAGTCCATCAAACCACACCATGTCTATACTACATAAGATATAATCTAGACTCATAAACTTCTTACACCACAGAGTGTTTAAGTGTATACATGTATATTTAGATACAGATATAAAAATTTCAGTAGTCCAGGCACTGTTTCACTAAAAATGGCTGCATGGATTCTCACCAAACAAAGAAGGCAGGGATAGGCTGGTCCAATACAGGCTTCATGGCTTGCATGGAGTAGACAGACAGACAATCATTCCTCAGAACAGCCAAAAAGTTGATTTGCAACTTAGTTGCTTTGCACCTGAGTGAGTCCTCATCCTAGGCTTTAAGGTGGGAAGTAGCAGGACCTCATGAGAGAACAAAGGTGAATGACTCCCCCAGTTATCTCATCTCTGGATGGGAGGCTGGCTGGATAAACATATACACATGCATGCACACATCATCACTACTAAGAATAACAACTGCTCAGTCACAGTGGCTCACACCTGTAATCCCAGCAGTTTGGGAGGCTGAGGTGGGCAGATCACCTGAGGTCAGGAGTTCAAGACCAGCCCTGGCCAACATGGTGAAACTGCCTCTCTACTAAAAATATAGATATTAGCCAGGCATTGTGGTGGGCACCTGTAATTTCAGCTACTTGGAGATTGAGGCAGGAGAATTGATTGAAGCCAGGATATGGAGGTTGCAGCAAGCCAAGATTTTGCCACTGCACTCCAGCCTGGGTGACAGATCAAGACTCTACCTCAAAATAAATAAAATGATAAGATGAGATGAGATGTGATGAGATGAGATGAGATGAGATGACATGAGATGACATGAGATGACATGAGATGAGATATGGTAAGATGAGATAAGATGCACATCTACAGTTTCTGGCAATAGGAAAACAGTCTCTCCCTTCTCAGAAGCCAGAGTCAGAGTTATTTATTCTTGAGCAAAGGTTGAATCATGTTTCCCCAGTAGGTTTACAAAATGGTATCTTCCAAGCATATGCAGTCACAGAATGTCATGCTGTGGTACATAGGTGGCCAGGATTGTGCACAGAGGTCTCCTATTGCATTAGATGAAGGTGAAAAGTCAGCCAGATGATTTAAAGCCTGTGTGAAGTCAGCAAATTCAGAGAAATATATACATGGGTCCAAGACATTTCGGTGAGATAGAAAACAATGAGGAGGGGAAAGATAATGTGTACATTCCTGAGACCAACAGAGTGAGGTTGGCCAAGCACATGGTTGGAGTTACAGCAAGGCAACAGAGGATCCCACTGAAGCTGAAATGTATATATCCCCGACTCAAGTTCCCAGGCAGCAGAATGCCCTTACCAATCCATGCTAATTCCATCTTTTTATTGAGATGGGGTTCAGGACACACTTCCCCAAAATAGGGAAACTTGGCATTTGGGAAAATAGCAGAAGCTGGCCATAGCTACCTGGAAAAACTTCCCCTGCCCCTCCTCAAAAGTTGCCTGAAGTGGGCCATAAAACCTGGTTGACTTTCCTCTGAAAGGAGGTCATGAGTCATTCCAAGGGGTCCTCCCTATACCCAGAATAAAGAAATGTCCTCTCTGAAGACACAGGGGGGACAAGAAGAATCTGAACAAACAGGCCTTGCTACATTTCCTCCTGGTTTATTCCTATTAGAGCCCATCACCTTTTGTCCAATTATACTTCTACACAACTGTTACCTCTTATCAAGCCTAAGCATTAAAACGGACAGTTTCCCCTGTTTCTTTGAGGCTTTATTTCAGAAGGTTCTAATGTCATGTAAAACTTAGATTAAATAGATCTATCTGATTTTTTATCGCTGATCTGATTTTTGCTATAACTGTCTCAGCCATGAACCTTGCAATGGGTGAAAAGTCTTTTCTCTCTTACACATGCGGATGTGAATATAGGACTTAGAATTGCACCTGGTTAATTTAGCATTGCCAGTGGTAACAGTCTGGAGAGAAAGTTGAGGGGCAGAGGCCATTTGACAGGAAAGAAACTGTCTTAGTCTGTTCATGCTGCTGTAGCCCTCACTCTGGACAGGGTAGTTTATAAACAGTAGAAATTTATTGCTCACAATTTTGGAGGGTGGAAGATTAAGATTAAGTAGCCAGCAGACTTAGTGTCTCGTGAGGGCTGCTCTCTGCTCCCTGAATGGTGCCTTGTAGTTGTGTCCTCCAGAGAGGACAGCCTATTAGATTGGTGCAAAATTAATTACAGTTTCTATTACTGAAAGTAGTGGTGGCCAGGCACTGTGGCTCACGCCTAAAATCCCAGCACTTTGGGAGGCTGAGGCGGGTGGATCATGAGGTCAGGAATTTGAGACCACTTTGGTTAACATAGTGAAACCCCATCTCTAATAAAAATACAAAAAAAAAAAAAATAGCCGGGTGTGGTGGCAGGTGCCTGTAGTCCCAGCTACTCAAGAGGCTGAGGCAGGAGAATGGCGTGAACCCAGGAGGCAGAGCTTGCAGTGGGCCGAGATCGCGCCACTACACTCCAGCCTGGGCGACAGAGCGAGAGTGAGATTCCGTCTCAAAAAAAAAAAAAAAAAAGAAAAAGAAAGCAGTGACAAAAACCGCAATTATTTTGCACCAACATAGTATGTCCTCACATTGCAGACTGGGTTGAAAGGGAGAAAAGGGATAAGCTTGCTCTCCCAAGACCTATAATGAGGGTACTAATCGCCTCCACGAGGATGAAGCTCACATGACCTAATCACCTCCTAAAATCCCCCATCTCTTAACATTATTGCTTAATAGTGTCACTAATTGGGAATTAACTGAATGCTAATTGGGAATTAAGTTCCAATATGAATCTTGGAAAGACACAAAGACTCAAACCACAGCAGGAGTCACAAATGCATTCAAGGTACACATAAAAGGATTAGAGTCTGAATGACATGATACTTCTTTCAATCAACCTTTGTTAAGCAAAGCTGAGCAATACAGAATGTAGTTTCATGTCCTTGTCACTTTGCCTGCGTCCCTGCTTGGAAGGACCACTATCTGCAGTACAGGCAGCTTGCTGCTTGGATGCCCACTCCCAAAGCTCTTAACCCCAGCCATGGCTAATGCCGGTTCAGACTGAGGCAACAAAAGATGATAAAGATTGTTATGAGGAACAGAAAACAAGTTCATAGGGAAGGATAGGGTGAGGACAGTCTTAAACCCTGGAAACCTCAGAAGTATTTAAGAAAGGACTTGAAATTGGCTGGACCTTAAATATATCATTTGTTGTAATGGGAACCCACTGTGTATGTACTTTCTCTCCTCCTGATTTCCTGTTACCTATTATCCTCTCTACCCTCATCTCTCTCCCACCACCAGTGAACTTGGGGCTATCAGTGAAAAAGACTATGGAATACTTAAGTTATTCACTAACACCAGCAAAAACCTAGCTGTTGGAGGAAATGTTTCTTCCTCAATAAAAGGTGGCTTAAAAAGCATATTTAGGCCAGGCGCTGAGGCTCACACCTGCAATCCCAGCACTTTGGGAGGCTGAGATGGGCAGATTAGTTGAGTTCAAGGCCAGCCTGGCAAACATAGTGAAACCCCCTCTCTACTGAAAATACAAAAATTAGCTGGGTGTGGTAGTGGATACCTATAATCCCAGCTACTTGGGAGGCTGAGGCAGAAAAATCTCTTGAACCTGGGAGGCAGAGGTTGTAGTAAGCCAAGATTATCCCACAGCACTCCAGCCTGAGCAAAAGAGGGACACTCTGCCTAAAAAAAAAAAAAAAAAAAAAAAAAAAAAAAAAAAAATTGTATTCATATAGAATTCATAATACAGTCCTGTGTTGCTTAACGATGGTGACACATACTAAGAAATGGTCATTAGGATACAAACCTAGATGTGATAAACTACAATACACCTAGGTTATGTGGGATTAGTCTTTTTCTCCTAGGCTATAAGCCTGTACAGTATGTTACTGTACTGAATACTGTAGGCAATTGTAACACAATAGTATTTATGTATATAAACATATCTAAACATAGAACAGGTACAGTAAACATATGGTAAGAAAGATAAAAAATGGTGCCCCTATATAGGGCATTTACTGTGAATGGAACTCACAGACCTGGAAGTTGTTCTGGATGAGTTGGTGAGTAATGAGTGAATGTGAAGGCCTAGGACACTACTATACACTACTACAGACATTAAAAACACTGTACACTGAGTTTACATTTAATTTATTAAAAGTGTTTGTCTTTATGTATACATACATATGTTTATATATATGTGTGTGTGTGTGTGTGTGTGTGTGTGTATATATATATATATATATATAAATTTTTGAGACTAAGTCTCACTCTTTTGCCCAGGCTGGAGTGCAGTTGCACAATTCTGGCTCACTGTAAACTCCATGTCCTAGGTTCAAGTGATTGTCCTGCCTCAGCCTCCTGGGTAACTGAAATTATAGGCTTGAGCCACCATGCCCAGCTAATTTTTGTGTTTTTAGTATAGATGGGGTTTCACTATGTTGGCCAGGCTGGTCTCAAATGGCTGACCTCAAATGATCCACCACCTCGGCCTCCCAAAATGCTGGGGTTACACTCATGAGCCACCATGCCCAGACTCTTTCTTTAATAATAAAATAACCTTTTCAATTTTTTTTAGTTTTTTTTTTTTTTAGCTTTTTGACTGTCAGAAAAACATAGCTTAAAACACAATCACATCATTCAGATGTATGAAAATACTTTCTTTATATCTTTATTTTGTAAGTATTTTGTATCTTTAATTTTGTTTTACTTTTTAAACTTATTTCTTAAAAAAAGATAAAATACAAACACATAACTTTGTCTAGGCCTACAAAGGGTTGGGATTGTCACCAGGTGACAGAGATTTGTCAGCTCCATTATAATCTTAGGGTATTTTCACTGCATATGTGGTCTGCCACTGATAGAATATCATGATATGGCTTGTGACTGTAATTGTATTTCACTTTGCTCTTTAGTTGGTGTTTTATGTAGAGAACTGTGAATTTTCTGAAATTCCATCCTAGTTTCAGGCTAACAAGTCAGCCTGCTGGAGCTTCACAGATGGCGGCAGAAGACACAAATTCTCTGGGACAGAGACAAAGGACAGTTTCTACATGCAATAATAGCAGTAGACATAGTAGCCATGTTTGTGCTGGTTTCCTGAACTGCAGTCCTCCTACCGTCCTGGGAGCTGTGTAAAGGGCTGCATGATGCCTGCCTACAGTGGATTGCATTACAGGAGATGAACCCTGTGCTTAGGGACCTGACCTGAATACTTATCATGACCAGTAAGCCTACATGGCTTCTCCTCCAGGAGGAAATGTTCATTGAACTGGTGAATAAGGAAACCTACCATTTGGCTTAAAGTAAGACACCATATCTATCTTCCAAGGCTTTTACATAAACACACATGCTTGAAAAGGATGTGCACAACACAGGCTGTCAGCACCTCTGGTTGCAATACAGGCAGAAACGCAAGAGATACAGGAAAAACTGCTTCCTTATATCTTCTCCATTGGACCCCTTGAATAAATAAGAAAATGACTTAGCAGTATAACCAACTGAGCCTATACCATGTCAAAAGCTGTGATATGATTCTCAGTCATCTCAGAGAACAGGGTGAGAAACTCCTCATGGGTGACTCTACTTCCTTGAAATTAGGCCTGAACTACACAAATCAGCAGATTTCACTAAGGAGTTAGAGCTTTCCAGTGTGATCCCAAAACAAAATTGATCCTTGGGACAACTTAGCAGCTTTCCACTGTGAGTCATCTTTGCCACCTGAATTGTGAAGTTAACTGCAACTGTAACCTCCCTGAAAAGAAGTGAAGTGCAGTAATTCAAAACCATTAGCAACCCCAAACCTATATTTTGTTCACTGCCCTAGTGTCTGCTTTCTGGACCATAAGAAGGCCCCAAGTGGATGGTCATGATTGACTATGCATATCAAATGTGACACCTTGCATATTACTAGAGATGCACAAAGGATGGCAATTGAAAATAGTTTGCTTTAATTGGGTTCTGTGCACATGAGTACAAGTCTTTAAGAGCTAGTGTTTTCCAGGAAGCCTCTATATTATGACCAATTATTTAGGGCTGAATTTATTACTTAAAGGAAATCAAATTATGGGTGAGAAGGTATACATAAAAGGAAAGATAAAAGTTTCCTGGCCAGTAATGTAAACACAAACATCTTAAAGTGTTTCTTCCATTGAATACTTACACAAAATTATTATCACGACATCTCTACTGATGGCCTAGAGAATTTGGTAAAGAATTCATTTTTTTGGAGCAGTTTACACTTGTATAGCACTTACTATTTATCTACTTATTTATTTTTATTTATACTTTAAGTTCTGGGGTACATGTGCTGAATTCATTTTGAAACAAATTATGTTTTTTAGTTCATGTCTGCTAGAATCACTGTACAGTCTAATTCTTTCTAGATTATATACTCATATGCATGTATATTTTTATGTGTATGTAATCTAAAATAAAATAAGACAGAAACAGAAAGAATGAGACAGACAGAGAGAGATAAGAAGAGAGATGAGTATGTTGATAAATAGGAGAAGGCATATCACTTGATCATTTTTTAATATTATTTACCTCATCTGAGTTTTAAGAACAAAATAGAGCACTTATAAATGGATGAGATGGGTCCAGAAAACAAAAAGTACGTATGTACGCAGATTGCTGGAAATTTTCACCATTGTTGTAGTCTCTGTTGAGGACATCCCAGATAGTAGGATTTCTGAGTCGTCTGACAGAAATAATTTGAACTCTACTGGTTTAGAGAAATAATTTTCAACCTAAGTGAGGAGTTAATAATAGAAGAGAAAAAAATAAATTTATTAAATTTAAATTTAAATTCATAAAAATTATATATAAAATTTATTATATACCATATATAATTATATATATTTATATATAATTTATATATATTTAGAAATTTAGATATATTTTATTTTTATTATTTAAATTACATTAAAATATATATTTAAATTATGTACTTAATATAATTTAAATATACATTTTATATAAATTATATATAATTTATATACATTATAAAAACAACTATGCTGGAAAAAAGAAATTGATAAATTAAGAGGCTGCTGTTAGGGTACATGTGTAACTATGATCAAAATAGGACACTGAATTGCTCAAACTGATGATAGTATCAAGTTATGGAAGAAAACCATCAGGCCATATGGAACTGAAAATTTGAATAAAAATGATCTGTCTTTTGCACCAGAGCAAGAACTGAGAGTATCAGTTATAATCCTTATGGTATTACTGCCTTATTGCCTCCTTATAGTAGCTGGCTCTAAAATGCCCTCATAAAGTCCTTGACTCTTGCTGTACATATCCTCATATAGCCTTCTCCTACATTGTATCAGGGTTGGTTTATTGGACCAATAAAATGTTATTGTTTGTGTAGTAATGGTGTATGACTCCCATAGCTAGATCACAAAATAGATTATGGTTTCTGTCTTGCTCTGTCTCGGAACATTCATCCTGAAGACAGCTGGCAGCTACCTTGTAAGGATACTCAAACAGCTCTATGGAAAAAGCTGCATGGCGAGGAACTGACGTTTTCTTCCAACAGACAGTGAGAAACTGAGACCTCCAGCTAACAGCAATATAAGTGAGCCATCTTACAAGTGATTCCTTCTGCCCCAGTCAAGTCTTCAAATGACATCAGTTCCAGATGACAACGTCACTGCAACTCATAAGATCCCTGATCCAGAAATACCAAGTTCAGCCAATCCAGGATTGCTGAGTCACAGAAAATGTGAGAAAAGAAATGTGTGTTGTTGTAAGCCATTGCATTTTGAGTTGCTTTGTTCCATGGCATTAGATAACTAATACAATCCCCAATGTCATCTTTCACATTGGGAACAAGATAAAATTATGATGATGATAGCTGAGGTGAAAATGATTTGGTACAAAAATTTCAACATTGTTTGACATTGATATCAATTAAATTGGTATTGATAATATTGTTCTGACTACTTTAATAACTAATTAAACTATTTTAGTACTTTAATAATTATATATAGAAAACTCAACAGCCAGAACAATCTGATTCTTCCAAATATTATAGCCAATCTGTTACGTATTAGTCTGTTTTCACACTGCTAATAAAGACATAGCCCAGATTGGGTAATTTATAAAGGAAAGAGGTTTAATGGACTCACAGTTCCTCATGGCTGGGGAGACCTCACTGTCATGGAGGAAAGCAAAGGAGAAGCAAAAACACATCTCACATGGCAACAGGAAAGAGAGCTTGTGCAGGGGAACTACTGTTTGTAAAACCATCAGATCTCATGAGTCTTATTCACTACCCTGAGAAGAGTAAGTGAAACACTTCCCCCATGACTCAATTATCACCACTTGGACCCACACTTGAAATGTGCAGACTACTAAAATTAAAGGTGAGATTTGGGTGGGGACAACAAAGCTATATCATGTTACAATGCATAATCTTTTCCAAATGAATGTAATACAGTATGAAATATTTTTATCCTTTCTCCATTCTCAGATGCTCATGTTTGCATTTGGGAAAAAAGCAGAAGAAAGGTAATTAAGTGTGGAAATGATGGCCCTCAGATATTAAAGTGTATTTTAAAGCTATTCTAATTAAAACAGTTTGGTTCTGTCTCATGAGTATGATACAAATATATGATACATAACTCTTTATAATGAAGCAGATAAAATTAGAAATAACTTCTGTCCACCAAAAGAATAATGGCTAAATAAATTATGGTATATCCTTTCAATCAAATATCTTCCAATCATTTAAAAGAATCACCTCAGTTTAATTGTTGACCAATCTCAAACTGATTTATTATTATTTTTTAAAGAAAACAGGGTCTCACTATCTATTAATTGATTGATTGATTGACACAAGTCTCTCGCTGTCCCCAGGCTGGTATGTAATGGTACAATCATAGCTCACTGCAGCCTCAAACCCCTGAGGCTCAAGAAATCCTCCCACCTCAGCCTCCAAAGTAGCTGGAACTGAAGGTTCACACCAACATGCCCAGGTAATTTTTCATTTTTTGTAGAGACAGGCTCTTGCCATGTTGCCCCGACTGCCCTGGAACTCCTTGCCTCAAGCAATCCTCCCAAATCAACCCTCCAAAGCATTGGGATTATAGGCATGAGCAACCATACATACCCCAAGTGATCTCTTTATGTGACTAAAATAAGATGCAAAACAGATGAGATATGATATGTAGTTAACTGCTAAACTTTAACCTTGACCTTTTAAAATGAGTTCTTAAGTGCACAATGATGTTGTAAAATTTGTTTTTTACTATGGCATTTCATTCTAATTTACCTGAAGGATTTAGAGGAAGTGCAGACCCATGACTCACTTATGTAGCTGTTAGAAGGAAGTCTCAGTTTTTCACTGAATCAAACTTCCCCTTGCTAAACTTGCAAAAAAAACACAAAAAGAAAGGTATTTTAAGACTAAATCTCAATATTTAAAACATGATTTGGAGGGCTTTTAGAAAGTCTTTATTTGTATATATATTCAAACATATTACCAGACTAAAAGATCAATAGCATTTTCAGTTAGCAATTCAGGCCTGGGATAAGCAAAACAAGACTACATATTTTTTTAAAAACTTCATGGGAAGAAAGAAATAAAAGTTGAATATACATTGGTAAAAACCAAAATCTTGACACTGCTGTATCAAAGTTCCCAATTGGTCTTTCACACTGTGATCCACAAATTGCATCTAGGCCATCCTGTTAGTATGACTTTGGTAACCAACCCAGTATAAAATTCTTTTTTCTTTTAGTTAGTTTCTCAAGAAAGATAAAATTATTATCTATTTTAGATAGTATTGTAACAGAAGACTAGACTTTATTTGTTGAAGTCTCCAAAATTTTAACAGATGTGAGCTACTTAACTAACGTTGCATCAGTGATAAATAGAATACAGTGGGAAAAATGTGTTTTACACAAATCACAGATGCAGAAATTGGTCTGGTAATTGAAATAGCCAGTGAATGGATTATATTTTCCTCTTTCAGATTCCAGTCCACATGGAAACTTTGAAATAGTCCTCCTCAGTATCGACTTTCAAGATATTAAATAACGAATTTCAAATTTTAATACTTGTCTCCCTCATGTGACAAAATTTGCCATAATCTATATCCCCTGGTATGTTTATCTAACAGAAGAAAACTCTCCATTCTCATTAGATGACAAAAAAGGAAGAAAATGGTACCCACCACCAATAGTTCTTAATATTAGTTCTTTAGGACAGCAATTAGTTATTATACCTAAAATGTGGCTATTGTCTCTAGATAGAAACCCAAAGTGTTTTTGCCTCTGATTGGCCCCTGCAAACTCTTTTAAAATCCACTTATTTTGTTCTCTACAGTGCTTTGGTTCTCACCAGCACTCCCACTTCCAACCACTTAAACTTGATTTTCCACTGTCAGGTGAAAGATGCTCAGAAAACATTGCATTAATTTCAGTGGATACTAAATTTTATCCAATTCAGCAAGCTGGCCTCTGTTAATTAGGCCTCCCAGCATAAGTGATGGCAAACATCTCTCACTGTCACTGATCTTTACTCACAACTCAAGCCATTCTAGTGGTCAATTTCTTGGGCTTCTGGGTAAGAAAGAGGTCCTGTTCTTAACAACTTAGACTTGCCTAAAATTGCAATTTGCTCTAGCCTTGCCTGCTAAATCCACCAGCTGCATACAAATAGCATGTCTCTCCCTCTTCCTCTCCATCTTTGCTAACTGCAAGAACTGCCTGCCGGGGGAAGATGCTCCCTGCCATCACATCAAATGCCACTGGTGCCTTTCAGCTTTGAGCCTGATGGATGGAGGACTCAGTCTGCTGACAGAGCCTGCAAAGATTTGCTGTTTGATTCCAGGGACGCAAGCCTCTTTTGGTGAAGCCCCAAGAGAATTAAATATGTGGAGCCCAATTTAATGTAATACTGCTCTTCAGCTACTTAAAAAGAAAAAGAAAAGCATATTAGAAGCCCACACAACTTTGTTTCCTTCTGGTTGGCCTCAAAGAGCCTTCCACCCAATAACTTTAGGGCTGGGTACCACCTGTGTCATGGGTTTAAAAATCTGCACACCTCTGTTTTGTGGCAGGCCCGATTTTCTCCTGGAAGACAGGTAAGTCATCACAGCTGACATTTCGGTATAGAAAACAATGCAGAGAAACACCCTTCTATACTAAATGAAATACAGTGTTGTCCTGACACTTACAAGACAGGCGATCAAAGAGTAGTGTTTGGAAAAGTGGAGGAGGTAAGGGGAGAAAAGGCCAATGCTAACAGGGTGGAATGTGTCATTGTTCATTTAAATTGCTTTTATTTTTCACAACAAAATATAACCAGACAGGGGTGAGTCCCCACACTGCCCATCCACCTCTGGCCACTGCCAACACACACCTTCCATGTGCCTAAGTGCATTACAATAGGTGATTTTCTTTTTAAGGTCTAGCTTGTATTCCTGTGGCTGCCAGAATTATGAATCTTGCCAAAGGGACTCTTTTCTAAAAAGAAGAAACCCCAGTCAGAATAATTCTGCATTGTTGGTTAACATGTGTCTCTTTGTAATTAATTTTAAATATGCAAAGGCCCTTTTCTGTGCACTCCTAGCTAAGGTAAGCCCTGTTAGTAGGTGACAATGTGTGCCTCCATGGTGAATTTGGCTTCAAAGAGAGCAATGAGCCAAGATGTGTTTCATGCCTGTCAGAGAGCATGACATAAAAGGAAACAAATACAAGAGTAAATGGAAAGTTTTATGGTGAGTGAAGGCAACACTGAGTGTTACTAATGCAGTGTTATTTTTTCCTTCTCCTGAGCTCTTATGATGAGCAAAAGATTAGAAATGAGTTCTTCCACCAGGATGATTCTTCTGTGTGTATATTTACTCCAATAGTAAGATTTATCACTGTAACAGTAGGAATTACCCTTTGCTTCACAAGTTTCGTCTTACATAGCTCCATTGCTTCCACTATCTGACGTGAGCCTTACAACAATCATACAAAGAACGTAAATTATCCTATTCCCATTTTACAGGAGGAAAACTGAGACTTGAAGAGGATGGACAAATAGCCATACCCTCCTATGACCATGAAGAGGGAGGAAGGGAGGAATGAGCCCCAACTTGAGAGCTGACCCTTGAACCTCATTGTGCCTTAACTTCCTCCTATGTAACATGAGTATCATAATGCTGGTCAATGGGAGAGATACAATCATCCCCATTTTACAGACAGGAAAACTGAGCTACGGAGCATTTAAGAAAACTGCTCCAGACTGTTGTAAGTGGTGCAGAATATGTACTTTGGCTGTAGCCTCTAAGCTCTTATCATCCATAGTGCAGTCCATGAGAGTAGATCCTAGGAGAGGTAACAGATGAGGGGTTAAAGTCTGTGGGAAAATGGTAACATAACTAGAGTTGGAGGGCTGGGTGCAGTGGCGGTGGCTCATGCCTGTAATCCCAGCACTCTGGGAAATTGAGGTGGGTGAGCCCAGGAGGTGGAGACCAGCTTGCCAACAGGACAAAAACTCATCTCTATTAAACAAAGAAAAATTATCTGGGTGTGGTGAAGCATGCCTGTAATCCCAGCTACTCAGGAAGCTGAGACAGTAGAATTGGTTGAACCTGAGAGGTAGAGTTTGCAATGAGCCAAGATTACACTACTGCACTCCAGCGTGAGTGACAGGGTAAGAATCTGTCTCAAAAATAAAGAAAATAAATGAATAAAATAATAAAATAAAATAAAATCTAGAGCTGGAGAGCCCCAAGCAGGAGCCATGACTGCATCAGAGGCCACAATGAGACCTTTGTATTTTTTCCTTCAGTCGATGGAAACCCATGCAACATTCTTGATGCTAATCAATCAGAATCTACCTTTGTAACCATATGTAACCATCATAGCACAGCAACGATAATCAGACAATCAATGAGGAAAGCTACATTGGAAGAGGAGACAGGTCAATAAGATACTTATGTCCTATTGCGATGGAAGTGCTTAAGAAATCCTTCAAGAAAACAAGTGGAAAATATGGACTAAGACAAAACTGAGATAAAATACATTCTTCAGCATTGGCCTATAAATGCATCACCCCTCCAACCCCACCACCAATTCTAAAACATGCCCTTTGCATGTAAGCTAGTTTTGTCATGAAAAGAAAGATAGTTTAGTGATTGCAGGAGGAAAGAGTGTACTTTTTTTTTTTTTAAGAAGAAAAAAAGTCTGTCTTACAGGCATTCAATCTTCCCTCAAATTTGTCTCTTACAAATGTGGTAATTCCCAAAATTTTGATAAGTGATTTAATATCCCTGAGTTTGACACATTTCTTCTGCAGTGAAGAAAATGCCGCAATCCTATTTTACACCACTGATGAACTGACAACACTGAAAGAAAAATGGGCCAAGGTGTGTGAAACTCATGGATTAGCAGTCTGCGTCAATCAGTTCTCCAGTTAACTGCAAACACCTTCATGTCACTTTGTACAGGGATAGCATCAAGTGATATTTTAATTATAGTTGGAATAATTTTATTCCTAGACCAACATATGGTAATTAATTTGGGGTGGTGGGAATGTTTTCATTAGTCCAATACTAAGATTTATATTTTTTCATTAATTGTTTTGATGTTAAATGCAGTACATGTGGTATGTAGAAACTTTAAAAAGCATGGTAGTGTTTGAGGTAATGGGATCTCAAAGGCTGCAAATTAATGGCATATCAGAGAAAAGAGCATAAAGCAATTCTGTGAGTAGAGAGAAATGCAGACATGCAGGCACCAGGCACATGAATGTATCTACACCCTCGCTGGAAATTAACTGAAGAATCCTGGTCATCCAATGCTGCCTGCAGAACCATAACCCTTTTGATTCCTGTTTCTGCTCTGGTTGACATCCTCAGGAAGGACTTTGAAAGCTTCTAGTAAAGTGAGCCATTTATTTGGAGATTATTTTATTATTTTAATACTTTACACTTTTCCGGATCATCCTACAACAATATCTTCAATCCAAAAGTGGGGGACCTTTTGAGAGTATTCTAGGTCAAATTTATTATTTTTATTTATTAATTTGTTTACTGAGACATTTGGTTCTCTGTCACTTAGTCTGGAGTGCAATGACATTATCACAGATAACTGTAGTATTGACCACCCTGGCTCAAGCAATCCTCCCACCTTAGCATCCCAAGTAGCTGGGACTACAGGTGGAAAAACCATACCCAGCTAATTTTTTTTTTTTTTTTTTTGTAGTTTTTGTAGACAGGGTCTCACCAGATTGCCCAGTCTGGTCTTGAACTCCTGAGCTCAAGCAATCTTCCTGCCTTAGCCTTCCAAAGTTCTGGGATTACAGGTGTGAGCTACCATGCATGGCCTAGGTAAGATTTTGTGATGAGTTTTAGGTTGGAAGAAGAACACTTAGAGAGAAAAGTGTGTAAAGACTGACTTCCAGGAAGCATGTGTGCTGAATCTATGGCCCTGTATTTCCTGAGAGAGAACACACTGAGCCTTTACATTGGAGCAATGCATCCTGACAGGAGACAAGTCCAGGAATTATGGTTGGCAATGATTAAGACTGAAGCATAAAAGAGCCCACACTAGATAGGCAGTAAAATGTAGAAATCTGGAATTCCCGAGAAATATGAATATAGAATTCCATTAGCACCCAGAAGGTAGGAAGGTCATAGAATGCAACCAGGAAACAAAGGCAGGAGTGAGATCTGCAAACTCCACTACTTACTGGACAGGTGGAGAAAGAAGAGCAGAAAGGGAGCCTTCTGCAAGGTTATCTATTAGAACTTTGTATTTTTCTCCTTCATCTATGTAAAGAACTTTTGTACAGCGATGTTTACAAAATGTGTTCAGTTAAGAGCCATTAAAGAAGGTTGCTGTTGTTTTTTGACTGTTTGCTTTTTGGGTTGCTTTTATTCCTTTGCTGTCTTTGTCTTTGCTCACAGAGGCAATTTCATAAACATTTAACAGTCCACAGGCAGAGTAATCTGATATCTATGGACCTGCACAGTTGTCTTACCCTGCATTGGCTCTTTGTAATTTGTTTCTCGGGCATTAGGTAGCTGCAGCATAATTGAACTACTGCCAACATTTTACTCTCTTTCCCTCATAACCAAAGTACTGACCTAATAATTTAGGTAATAATTGCTGACTGGATTATTTCCGAGTCCAAATTTAGCTTTCCCCCTCATATAATTCATGGCCTGTTTCAGAGTTTCTCTACTTCTGTTTGCAAGAGTAACTGTATCCCTGCCTCTCCAGGTGTTGCAATGGAAACAGATGTTTGGACATCAGTGAGTTTTTAGCATGTGTGATATTGGTAGAGAAGGTATGGTGTGCAAGGACCTGATTTGCTGTCGGAGGGTGACAATGGAGACAGCAGATAATGTCTGTTTTCAGGACAGCTGAAGCAAGTCAGCCCCATCCTGAAGGAATGCCAGCTGTAGGCCCAAAGATCAAAGGTGTCTCCCAAGGCCACCTGTCACTAGACTGTGTTCAGCATTTGCCTTCATCTCTATATGTGAGGACAGAGATTTAGAATGATAATCCAGTTGGCTGAAATTTCCATTTTCCATATGCAGATAGATGGAAATACATGCATATCTATTCACTTTCCACATGCAGATAGATGGAAATACATGCATATCTATTATAGATAGAAGGGATAATTTGTTAATGAGTACAGACAAGAGAAAGTGGTTAAATTTGACTGTGGGAAATATGTTCATGGAGCGAATATCCAAAATGGCAGTACAAGTTCCATTTAGGGAAAGGAAGTCTGAAAAAATATCTAATGACAAAAGAAGGGCAGCATTTAAATGAGGAGCAGTACCTAGCAGATAATATGGTTTTAGAGTCAGAGAAACCTCGCTTCCAACATACCCATTGTTTATTAGTAGCATGACCAAATCTCTGGGTCCCAGCCCCTCGTATTAAAAAAAAAAAAAAAAAAAAAAAGATGATAAGTGTTATATAAGGTGACCTATATCTAAGTTCCTAAAGGCATGCACGGCACATGATTCACATCCAGAATACTTAGGTCATTCCTCGGAAAACATTTCAACAACTTGTATCTTTGCTTTTACATCTTAATATCCATGTACCCATCATTAACTATATAACATTTTTCAAATCTTGGCAAAACTTTAGGCTTTGCCTCTACTAGAAACCTATAAAAATTTCATAAATATGAAATTAGAGCCTGCAGGAATGTAAATTTTATTCTGTGGTTATAATGCGTGCCTCCAGCAAATGACCCTTTATATGCATAAAGCTGTAGCATGTTTATGGTCTGATTTTGATGCCTGGATAGGAAATATAAAGCCACCCTTTGCTTGACACAATTCCCCTCCCATTTCTCTTCTTCTGGAATTACCATAGTCAGAATAAGGGAGAATAATAATGACTACAGTGGCTCCCAAGCAGGTTTATGTTCATTATTTTAGTTAAGTATGACAATGATTTTCCTGGCTTATCAAAATTCGTGAAGTTATCAGCACACAGTGAAAGAAAGATCTTAAAATGTAGTTTTAATCTTATCCACCCTTGTGATAAACATAAGATTTAAGTAGTGAGCCCACAGTATGTTTAAATTGCCTTACATTTTTGAGTACCCATGTCCAAGGACAAAAAGATGAACAAGAAATAGTCCCTATTTTCAAAGAAGAAATGGTTGCTTTGTAGGGATATACCTGGAAGCAAATCAGTGAAAAGAACTAACCTTCCCAGGGGCAGTGGCATGAGAACAAGGCCCTTGTATGTTGAGTCGAAAATCTGTTCACTGGCTGGACATGTGTGTTTGGGGATAAGGACATGAAGAGAATTGAAGGCACAGATTTGCACATGATCCCACAGCATGTGGCCAAGCCCAACCAAAATGCTGGTTGGCTGTTCCTTCCCTACTCCAAAGCTGAATTATTTATTTATTTATATTTGGTTAGCCAGGACCTTGGCATGTCTTCAAGTTGCCACCAAAAAATGTCCCTTCTTAGTAAAGAAGAGAGACCACAGGGATAACCTGTGGATATGGTTAACCACCTCATAGTTCTTTCATTCATACATCCCAGGCATTCGCAACATGGTCACCATCAATATGCTTTTTAAAAAATTTAAGATGTGGGGTCTTTCTCTGGCACCCACACTGGAGTACAGTGGTGCGATCATAGCTCACTACAGCCTCCAACTCCTATGCTCAAGGAATCCACCCACCTCAGTCACCCCAGTAGCTGGAACTATAGGCATGTACAATCATGACTGACTAATTTATTGTTTTTTGTTTTTGTTTTTGTTTTTGTAACAGTGGGGTCTCCCTTTGTTGCCCAGGCTGATGTGGAATTCCTGAACTCAAGTAATCTTCCTGCCTCAGCCTCCCAAGTGTAGTATCAAAGTGTTGGGATTACAGGCCTGAGCCACAGGAAAAAGCCCAATATCTTTTTTGAAATATAGCAAATAAATGCCTTCTTTATATCTTGAAAAAAAATTCATGTATCATAGCATCTATCACAGTTATAATTTGAAAATAAGTCAAGATAATATACTAACCATAATATAAAATATAAAACCAAGGAAGGTAGTTCTGATAAAATAACATGTATTCCAATAGGTAAGTGATCAGGCACAGTTGCACAAGAAGACATCATGAGCCTCACATACATATACCTCCTTAGGATGCATAAGCCATAGTTTAAGAGGAGGTCAGAGCCTGAGCAACACAGCAAGTCACAATCTCTACAAAAATAAAAATTAGCCAGGTGTGTGTGTGGTGACATGCACCTGTGGTCTCAGCTACTTGCGATGCTGAGGTAGGAAGATCACGTAAGCCAAGAAGTTCCAGGCTGTGGTTAGCCATGATGGTACCACTGCACTCCAACCTGGGCAACAAAGATGCTGTCTCAAAAATGAAAATAAAAATACAAAAGGAGATAAGAAAATGTTTCTAAAAGAAAATGAAGGACATGAAAAATCAGGATGCAGATGGCACTAGAATAACAACTAGCATTAAGATGAGGACCAACAAACAAGATTTTGTTGACAGTAGTAAAAGAAAAAAGTAATGATTGCAAATAAAGTAGGGATAACATGCTAAGCTAAATTGCACACTGTCCAAGGAGAGAAAGCATAATATTTCCACACATGAGCTTGGATTGTTCTTATTTATAACTATAGTGTCAGAGGTACTTCCTGGGCTATGACATGAAACAGGCAGTAACAAACAATCACAGAAAACATAGCCCAATTTGGAAACTTCACCATGTGTTATGATGTCTCCAATATGGTGAGTGGAGTGCATTTCACTGACATGATTTTCCAAAGCAGGGCTCAACATTTGGAAAAATTCTAAACAAAACAATGTACAATGTTACCTCAGTTTTTGCAAATCTCAGACTCTGTATGAAAACAAATACTATATTTTAAAAGTATAGGATAATAAAAATGGCCCTATGAATTTCAAAAATGCTCCATATAGGGCAACACCATCTCCATTCAGAATTATTATAAGTCCTGGAAGTCAATGATAAGATTAGCTCCTGATTGAACTGAGAAACTACTGCCCTCTGAGGGAATGAGCAGTCAGGGAGTATGTAGAAGGAAGGCAGAAAGAAGGAAAATGAAATATGACAGCTACCAGGTGAAGCTCAAGAATTAGATACTGAGCCCAAACTCGGACAGTTATTGACCTACTATTGCTGTGCCCAATTCTGCCCATTATAGCCCCAGGTCTTTTCCACGACCCACATGGAGAGCAGATTTTTAGATAACACTCATCATTCCTCATTGGTCACATGATCGCTTTTTGCCAACGGGCTGCATGTAATTTATGCCTTGCTAGGGCAGCAGGACCGAGCCAAACATGGAGAAAAGAATCATGCAGCCAAAGACATTCCTTTATCCTGAAGCATAGCCTAGCAACACTAAGAACCCCTTACTGCTCTTACTCATAGTCAAAAAGTCAGGTTGATTCTCAAAAATAGGAGTGTATACAGGCTTAACCTACAAATGATTCAGGTAGCATTGATACGTTTGCACTGATGAAGTTCTTATTTCCTTCCATGCCTTTCACATGTGGGGAGGACTGACTGATCTTGTGAATAGAGGTAGAAAGATAGGCAAACAGGTGTGTTCACCCACCAGTGCCATTTTCTATGGGCATTATTTTTAATTTTAATTTTTTTTTGAAACAGAGTCTCACTCTATCACCAGGCTGGAATGTAGTGGTGCGATCTTGGCTCACCACAATCTCGGTCTCCTGGGTTTAAACAATTTTCCTGCTTCAGCATTCCTAGTATCTGGGACTACAGGCACTTGCCTCCATGCCCAGCTGATTTTTGTATTTTTAGTAGACATGGGGTTTCACCATGTTGCCCAGGCTGGTCTCAAACTCCTGACCTCAAATGATCTACCTGCCTTGGCCTCCCAAAATGCTGAGATTACAGGCATGAGCCACCGCACCTGGCCTTATTTTTTCTTCTTCTTCTTTCTTTCTTTCTTTTTTTTTTTTTAATAGAGACAAGATCTCACCATATTGCCAAGGCTGGTCTCTAACTCCTGAGCTCAAAGGATCCTCCTTCCCAAAGTGCTGAGATTACAGGAGTGAGCCACCACTCCCAGCCTTTTATTTTTATCTGTTAACACTTGCAGCTCATTCTTGTGAGAAGGAGGAAGCTCTAACCCAGAGAGTCCATCTCCATTTTAAGTGCAAATATATGCTGGGCCCCAAAGGGGTTGCCATAATGTGCAATTCAGATGTAGAAAGAAAGAAGGGACTGGCTCCCAGGAAAAGAGGTCATTCAGAGGAAAAGAGATAATAGAAGGTGCCAGGGGATGTGAGAAAGAATGGTGACTAAGGCAGCATGAGACATCAACACTGAGATGCTTCAACAAGGTTGGAACAAAATCAGGAGCAAAACAGCATGGTAGCCCTGCAATCTCACCATAGCATCTTCTCAATAGAAGGATTTGCATCTCCAGATGAGTATCAAGGCTTTAAATTACAGTGAGAAAGGTGTGCACAGATCCACGGTTTTCAGACTCAAAGAACAAGGAAGGTGAGATGTCTCAGCAAACACTGCAAAGAGCTGGGGAATGATGCCACACAGGTAACTCGGCAAAACTCATCTTGCAAGGATGATGAATAGGACTTTTGACAATTCTGTCAAACTTTTTAAATCTCAAGTGACTTGAAATTTCCAGTAATCTTTTCTTTAAAACAAGTGGAATTGCACTTTTCCATTGTTATGCAAATTACTTTCTCCCAGACATCTATTTACCTGTTACTAGGATTCGCAGGTAATTTCTCCACGCCTTGTGCAGTGGAGGTGGGAAGGATATAAAATTTATAAATGATGTCTTCAATAAGAAAGTTTAAAGAACTATTACTCAAAGAAACTATTATAATGTATTACTTTATGTATAAGAGACCTTAACTTTTCCTTACATGACGGAAATAGAGAAGTATGATAGGGTTTCAAGTTCTGCCATCAGGTTTTGTTAACAATCAATAAAACAATACACTGTGTTTTTCCCTAACCCAAGATCCAGCAACTTCAAATTTTAAAGATAATTCAATAAACAAAAATGGAGTATCTTTGCTTTTTAAAGAACTGATCTCAGCTTTAAAAAACAAATAAGGGCAGCATGTGATGGCTTATGCCTGTAATCCCAGCATTTTGGGAGGTCAAAATGTGAGGATCACTTAAGCTCAGGAATTCGAGACTGGCCTGGGTCACATAGCAAGACCCAGGCTCTACAAAAATAAATAAATAAATAAATAAATAAATAAATAGCTTGTTATGATGACAAATGCCTGTGGTCCCAGCACTTCAGGAGGCTTAGGTAGGAGGTTCACTTGAGCCCAGAAGGTCAAGGCTGCAGTGAGCTATACAGCACTAATACATTCCAGCCTGGGCAACAGGGAGACAAGACAAGGAAAAAAGGAAGAAAAGAAGCAAGGGAAGGAAGGAGGGAGGGAGGGAGGGAAGGAGGGAGGGATGGGATAGGAAAGAAAGAAGGAAAGAAAGGGAAGGAAGGAATGAAGGGAGGAAAAGGAGAGAGGGAAGGATGAAAGAAAAGAAAGAAAAAGAGAGAGAGGAGGGAGAGAGGGAAGAAGGAAGGGAGAGAAGAAGTAAAGAGAAGGAAGGAAAGAAGGAGAGAAACTTGGTTCTTAGAATCTGCTGAGAGGCTTAAACATAAACACAAATAAACTTAAACACAAACAATATAAGGGGATATCTAAGAGAAAAAGATTCAACTATGGCCTTTTCTTAAATCCTGAAGGGCTTTGTAACTCTTCCGAAAACTTCATTATAAACAGCTCAAGGCCCTCTTGGTTAATGCTTAAAAAAACAAACAAACAGTTTTCAGTATCCTCTCAAAGAAGGGTCTCCTGCAACCCCATCCAACAGTCAGTCCAACAAAATGTTTAAGATGAGAAAAATCCTCTTACTCTTTCATTTCCACCTGTAGGGCATAGCGAGAAATTGGAAAATAGAAAAATGGAATCTGGTGACACTTGAGACTAATGCCCCAATCTCCTGCTTCTGGTCTTTCCAGTGGCCAGTCCACATCCTCTCAGCATCCCTATTCAACTATCACTCTTGTATTGCTGTAGTAGGTCACAGGTCAGACTATGGGGGTGGCTTTTCGGTTTGGGTGTATCTTTTGATGTGTATTCTGCAGATTCAGCCCAGTATGACTGTCAGGAGACTCATGATTTACCAATTCTCATGGATTGGCCAAGTCATATTGAAAATTGGGTTAACTCAAAGATGCGAGTGGCCAGCCCTATGCTACACTTTGTATTGTTTCCAAGGGAGTTCACATGAAGGAGTCAGAAGGAGTCACATCTGGGCTTCAGGGTCATCAAAGGGAGGAGTTTTTGAAAAGCATTGGCTCATCCTTAGCTGTCATTACAGGTAAAATTCGAGAGGTGAGGCAGCACCACGGACAGCTCCGAGATACCCATTCTCCTAACGCGGTTCCCTCTCCTCTTGAACCTAGGTTCTCATTCTGGTTGGTCCAGACACCTAGGACTTAACATAACAACTTGAGAACATCAGCCCATATTGCCACTTTGTGCCACGTGGCACCAGGTTACTTTTTTTTTATTGCATGTTCCGATGACTTTCTCATTAGTAAACTATTCTGGCACCCAGTTCAACATACTATCTGAAACCATAGAAATATTTTTCTTCTCTCTCTTACAATGAAATGCGAGCCATCTTTTCATGCAAGACTCATTTTTCTAGTTTTTCTGGAAAAAACTCTCCGTTTTTCAGAAAATTCTTTCAACTACTACCCACCCACACCTCCCAAATCGCCACGACTGCCACCAATTATATCATATACTGAGGTGAGGTACAGTGGGTCAGGAGCAGTGGGGGTTTTGATTATTTTCATGGTTGCTTCAAATTTGTTTTAATGTTAATAATAAAAGGTCCACCTCTCAACTAACCAATGGGCAAATAAACCCCTCTAAATTCCAGAAGAAACAATAAAATATTTGATGGCCTGTGGGGGGAAGCAATTAAACAAAAAATGACAAAGCTGGGAAAAGAAAATGTGGAGTTTTTTTGCTATAAGCCTTTTTAAAATGAGATCTGACTTTTAAAATTATTTTTGTGTAATTTTTCAGATAAAATTAAGTATAACATTCTGCTTCCTAATCTTTTGAGAACAAAACCTAAAGGGATCTTTTGAAATGTGATTATGTTACTCCTCTTTTTAAAAATTTTCAGCACAACTAAAAACACCCTTAAAATAAAGATGCTCCTCTAGAGCTTACTGGTGTTTCAATTTCTCCTCATCTCTTCTTTCTCTCCTGGAGTTGAGATTAGGGACCTCTTTACCTATTTCCATAGCAGTTTGGACTTCTCCTTTCAAGTCAGAATGTTTCTGTGTCTCCTTTAAACTCCAGGTTCCTTGGACATAGACACTTTTCCTTGTTGCTATTGATGATTGTTTCAGGGACAACACCATGGCTGCATGTTTATTAAATGAATGAACAGACATTTCTTCTTTCCTTTCCCTAAGCAATTCTTAGGGAAAAAAACTCAGATTGTAAAAAAGCCACCTCAATGATAACTTACTGAAAATGAAAAAGAAAATGAAACAAATCTACCCTGTCCATTTAGCAAAGTGATGAACATAACATGCCCCAAATATGCCTCATTCTTCTCTGGAAAAAAAGATTCTCATTCCAGCTCTTCTCCCAGTCCACTTTGTTGTAAACAAGGGAAAAATACATAAAAAGGTACTTCTATGGGAAAAAACTGCAAACAACAGACGTTAACTACATCAGTCACAGTCATTTAAACTGAAAAGCCAAAATTAAAAGGTGGGTTATTTCCATTTTTTTTCCCAGTCCAGCAAGTTTCAAAGATCAGTCCTTGAATTTGATTTATCAAAGAGAGATAAAGAATTTGTTAAAGAACAACTACAACAAAAAAAGCAATTCAGGGCCTCGTGGCTAACTTCCTAAATAAGAATCTCTAAGGGTGTGACCTAGAAATGGGCAATCTCTAACATTTCCTCATGGAATTCTGATATATGTCCAGGTGTGAGAATCTAGAATACAGCCCACTCTCCATAAAAAATGTGGATAGACTTGTGGCATTCCTGAGAGGCAGTCATTTGGTCTCTGCTTGAAATCCTATAATTAAGAACTCACTGTTTTTCACAGAACTGTATTCTATTTTCAGAAACCTCAAATCGTTGAAATATACTTACTACTTTAAATGAACTATATGAAATCCTCCCATATCTTTTACTCATTGTCACTTATTTACTCTTTGAGAATCAATAGAACAAATCTAAACCTTCCTTGCCATTTAAACCCATTTATGTATACAAGTGTGTATGTATATATACATAATATAGTGTGCATATATACATATATATTATTATAGTGACCACATTATACATATAATGTAGATAATACACATATTTTTGTTATATATGTGTATATATATTATATGTATATTGTTTGTTATATAGTTATATATTTATTTTTGTTATATATAGTATATTATAGTATATATAATATATACTCTACACATATAATGTAGATACTACACATATTTTTGAGATAGTATATATCAACTCTGTATAGTAAACTATGTATAGTATATGCATACATATATACTATATATACACACTATACATTTTGCATATATATACATATATGCTCCATACATAGTATAAGGCGTGTATCCATGTATAGTATATGCATATATGTACTATACTATACATATATGTTTATATATACATATATTAATATACTGTGGATATACTCTCGATAGTATATGTAAAGTATGTATATTATACTATACATATGTAGTGTACTTATACCATATATACTATATATAGTGTATATATATACTATATTTATACAACTATACTGTACTATAGTGTATACACACATATATACTATATGCATAAAGTATACACTCTATACATAGATAGTATACAATACAGTATACTATATTCTGTATTTGTACAACTATACTATACTACAGTATATACACACATATATACGATATGTATGGAATATATACTGTATACATATATAGTATTATAGTTTATATACGCTATACAATCTGTGTGTATGTATACTATATATGTATTTATACTATACTAGACATACTATATGTATATAGTTTATACACACTACATATAATATGTAGTATCTAAACACTATATGTAACATATACTATATAAACACTATATCTACTATATAGTATATTCTATGTATATGTATATATTGATATAGGGTCTCACTCTATTTCCCAAGCTGGAGTGCAGTGGTGCGATCACAGCTCACTGCAGTTTCTGCCTCCTGGACTCAAGCGATCCTCTTGCCTCAGCCTCCTGAGTAGCTGGGAGTACGTTAGGCCCAAATAATTTTATTTTTTGTAGAGTCACGGTCTCCCTGTGTTTCCCATGCTAGTTTCAAACTCCTGGCCTGAAGTGATCCTTTTGTCTTGGTCTCTTAAAGTTCTGGGATTACAGGTACCAGCCAGCATGCCCTACCTTAAGCCCTTTATGTATTTGAAAAGAGCTACCATGTTGTATTAATTATCTGTTATTAACTGTAAGCTCTCCTTCCTGGGCCCAAGAGATTCTTCTGCCTCAGTCTCCCTGAGTAACTGGGATTACAGAAGTGCACCATCATACCTGGCTAATGTTTGTTTTTTTAGTAGAGACGGGGTTTCATCATGTTGCCCAGGCTGGTCTCAAACTCCTGACCTCAGATGATCCGCCCACTTCAGCCTCCCAAATTGCTGGGATTACATGTGTGAGGAACTGCACCGGCCTTACAGAGCATGTTTTTGAGGTCCATCCATGTTGTATCACATATCAGTACTTCCTTCCTTTTTATGACTGAACAATGTTACATCGCCTTCAATTTTTAATCTTCTATCATGTATATATCAAATAAAGACCACTCTACTTTCACATGCAGTTTTTTGTTTGTTACACTCTGGCTCACAGACTACTTTTATCCCAGAGCAATTGTGATGCATACATACTTTAAAGAAATTAAGACTCCAACTTTCAAAATATTCTGAATCAGAAAAAAAGCAAAAAAAAAAAATCTGCTAGAAATGTGGAACTACTTATTACCAATCATCTCAGATTACAAAGATTGGTCTGTGTAATTTTTTACAATTTGAAAATTTAAATCTAGTTTTTCAATCCAGTGCTAAGCCTTTTATGTATAGAGCTGATCCTTTAACACTGCAGAGCTTAGAGGTACAAACTCCCTGTTTAGTCAAAAATTTAAGTATAACTTTTATCTCTCCAAAAGCTTAACCACTAACAGCCTACTATTGATGAGAAGCTTTACTGATAATATAAATGATGAATTAACATATATTTCATGTATTATATGGTTATATACTGTATTATTGCAATGAAATAATCTAGGGAAAATAAAATGTTATTAAGAAAGTCATAAGAAAGAGAAACTATATTTACTATTCATTTGGTGGAAGTGGATCATCATAAACGTCTTCCTCCTTGTTCTCATATTGAAGAGGCTGAAGAGGAGGAGGAAAAGGAGGTGTTAGTCTTGCTGTCACAGGGGTGCAGAGGTGGAAGGAAGTCTATTGATAGGTAGTTCCTCAAACTCTTTGTTCAATAAAGTTAGAAGTTAAAGAAAGGTAAAGAAGACAAACAAATGTGCAGTATCTATTTCAAGTTCAACGCTCTAGTATGCAAGAGTAAAACTGACACCTTGATATAATTTCATGAGACTTAGTTTTTTAAATGAGTTACAGTAGACTCTTGAACAATGAGTTTAAGCTGTGAGGATCCAAGTATCAGTGGAGTTCCTTCCACCTCTGCACCCCTGGGACAGCAAGACTAACCCCTCCTCTTCCTCCTCCTCTTCAGCCTCCTTAAAGTGAGAACGAGGAGGATGAACACCTTTATGATGATCCACTTCCACTTAATGAATAGTAAATGTATTTTCTCCTCCTTCTGACTTCCTTGATAACATTTGTTTTTCTCTAGCTTACTTCATTACAATAATGCAGTGTATAATGCATATAATTTATAAATCCCATATTTTAATTGACCATTTATCTTATCAGTAAGGCTTCTGGTCAGCAGTAGGCTGTTACTAGTTTAAGTTTTTAAGGAACCAAATTTATACTTGAATTTTTGACTGCACAGACGTTGATGTCCCTAACCTCTGCAATTTGCTGAGTTTCACTCGATGCCCTCATAGAGCTGGTAGCCTTCCCTTCCCTGTCTTAGATGTTTATCCATGCTATGTCCTACAAGCCCCCAATCCCCATTAGATACTGAGTCTTTAGTTTGACTTACCCATCTATATTCAATGCAAACATCACTCTGAGAGGCCACAACACTTTTGACCAGTACTTTTAAAAATGCAGTGAGGGGAACAATTGTTTTGAAAGACACTAACAGATACTTGGATTGGGGATAGGGGAGGCGGTATTGTGATGCAATGAGTCTAAAAAATTCTGAATTAAACAAACTTCAACTTTAATCTTTACTGCCAAGATTATCTGATTTTCACATCTTCAGTACACTAATGCTCTAGGATAGGGGTGGATATTAGAATATTTCTTGGTTTTATTTGGTCTCAGAAATCTTTCTTCAACAACCTTCTCCCAGGGCTAAGTTTCCTCAGTGCAAGTGCTCTCAGTCCTTGTCAGGTATTTATATCTTCGAATGAAAAATATATCTACCAGCAAATGTGGCTAGCATTTGTGGTGTGAGCTAAAGAGAACTGAGCTCAGAAAGGGACATGCAGACATTAACAAGGATTCTGGGAAGCCTGCAGCTTTAAGACCAGAGGAAGTGAAGATAAACTTGTCTACTTTCTAATATTGCAACATCTTTTCTCCTACATGCACGTGGACTCTCCAGGAATTACCAATGTCGTGGATGTGCAATAGGAAAAAGAAAGCTGCTATGTTGAAAGAAGGGTTGGAGGTAAACTGGACACTAAGGAAAGCAAATATCACCTGGTGACCACCAAGCAGGTGACCAACCAGAGACAAAATCTCCTTATCAGAGGGATTTAGAAGTAATTAGATGCCCTATTATCTACAATCAACATCTGATTGCAGCTTTCTTTTCAACTTACAATTTATAAATAACTAGAATTTCTACACATTTCTGGAATGCATGCACACCAAAATTTCTTCCACAACCCTTGCTGACATTAAGGCAGCAAAATGTCTATAAATGCAATCATTTATTATGCAAAATACCAGCTCCTGCTTTAAGGTCCATAACTTCTCCTAACCACTTTCCAATGCAGCAGCTCTGACATCTTGTGTGTCAGGCACCTCTCCGTCTGTGATGATTAATTTATTTTATGTGTCAACTTGACAGGTCCAGGGTGCCCTAATAATTGATTAAATGTTATTTTGGGTGTAAACATGTGAGTGTGTTTCAGGATGAGATTAACATTTGAATCAGAGGCTGAGGAAAGCAGATAGCCCTCCCTGCTGTGGGTAGCCCTCATCTAGTCCATTGATTTCCTCTCTGATTTCTGCCACTTTGACTTAAGTAAGCCAGTTAAGAAGGCAGATGTTCTAGCATCCATATGTAAATTGAAATTAAACTGAAATGTGTTTATACCTTGTATTAAACAGTTTTAAAATAACCATGGCTAGTTAGATGGTTTTGATCTGGCTGCTATTATGAATTACAGATATACCAAATGAAAGAATGTGCATATTCCCTACTAATGTGTTTAGAACAAAAGCAAGAGGTTAAAATCTGAGGAAATTTAGTGAAAATTGATTTATTTGTTTAAAAAGCAAACAAAACAACACCACCACACTACCAAGAACATTTACCCTGGAGCATGGGAAATACTTTTAAGCAGAGAGAATGAAGAATAAAAGTGTTCTCCCAAAGGAACATGAACCATAGAATAATGAGAATATAATGTGACAAACTGGGGAACCTGATGGAAGCCAATATTTGGAGGAGCACACGAGGGGTTGATAAAGTTGTACTCATAGAATTTTTTCTGAGTAGAGGGAGAGAACCATGGAAATTGAGATATTTAAATACACTTGTTGACCATGATTTAAACTACAGGGATTTATTTATTATTATTAGGATTTGGAGACAGAGTTTTACTCTCATCCAGGCTGGAGTGCAGTGACATCATCAGAGCTCATAGCAGACTCCACCTCCCAGGCTCAAGTGATCCTCCCACCTCAGCCTCCCAAGTAGCTCAAACTACAGGCATATGCCACCACACCTGGATAATATTTTAATTTTTTGTAGAGACAGGTTCTTGCTATGTTGTCCAGGGTGCACTTGAACACTTGGCCTCAAGCAATCCTCCTACCTAGGCTTCCTAAAGTGCTGGGATTACAGCTGTGAGCAACTCACTGTGCCAGCAAATGATAGGGATTTAGAAATGACATGTAAATATGCCTCTTGGCCCTCTACGCCCTCCTACATATCTTTGGCTACCATATATTGAACACTCACCCTGTGCCAGCCTTTATTACAGGTTATTAACTCATTGAGATTGTAAATAACTTGTCCAGTATTTGTCCTGGGTTCCCACCAAAGAACTTCTAAAATCCTTGGGATTTCCTGAGAGAAGGGGGTCTTTCTTATGCTAATGAGGTGACTCAGGGTGCACTGAAGTTAATAGCAACAGGATGGGGGCTGATCACAAGAAAGATCAACCATGTGATTGGGGGGTTGGGGGGATTTTCATCTGCCTGACCTCTGGGGATGGCAGACAGCAGATGAAAGTCAACAACGCGGCTAATACTTAATTGCTCATGCTTACCAAACCAAACATGGATAAGAACTCTGGACACTGAAGCTCAGTAGAGCTTCCTGGCTGGTGAACACCTTGACATGCTGGGAGAAGGAAGTACCCTGATTCCATGGAGAGAGGGCACTAAAGCTCTAAATTCCCTCCTGGATCTTGCATATATGTACACCTTTTTTTTCTTGTCTCTTTTATTATTATTTTTTTATACAGGGCCTCTCTCCACCATCCAGGCTGGAGTGCAGTGGCACAATGATGGCTCACTGCAGTCTTGAACCCCTGGGCTCAAGCCATCCTCCCACCTCAGCCACTTGCATAGCTGGGACCACAGTTACCCACACCATCATGCCCCGCTTATTTTGTTTGTTTGTTTGTTTTGTGCGATGAGGCACCCTATGTTGCCAAGGCTGGTCTCAAACTCTTGGCCTCAAGCAATTCTCTCACCTTAGCTTTCCAAAGTGCCAGGATTACAGATGTAAGCCCCTGCACCCAGCTTATGTGTATCTTTTACAATAAAACTGTAATGGTTAAGTATAGTGATTCCTAAGTTTAGTGGATTCTAGTGAATTACGAAACTTGAGGGGTTCACAGGAATGCCTGAATTTATAGTAAGTTGGTACAAAGTGCAGGTGGCCTGGAGACCAACAGAGTGTGGCTGGTGTCCGTGATATGAGAAGTCTTCTTGAGGATTAAACTCTTTAACTTGCAGTGTCTGAACTAACTCTGGACGATTAGAGCCAAAGCTGAATGGCAGTACACCCAGATGTAGTTGCAACAGAATTATACCTGATAGGGTTTCACTCATTTTGAATTTTAGCTCCTATAATTTCCACATGCCAGTGGGAGGTAACTGAATCACAGAGGCAGGTCTTTCCTAGGCTATTTTCGTGATAGTGAATAAGTCTCACAAGATGGGATGATTTTAGGAAGGGCAGTTCCCCTGCACATGCTCTCTTGCCTGCATCCATGCAGCATGTGACTTTGCTCCTCCTTCGCCTTCTGCCATGATTGTGAGGCCTTCCCAGCCATGCAGAACTGTGAGTCCATTAAACTGTTTCTTTATAAATTACTTTCCTTTATAAATTACCCAGCCTTGTGTATATCTTTCTTAGCAGTGTGAGAACAGACTAATATAACACCCCAGTTAACGTATACTCCCATTACCATTGGAGGTGAAACTGCCTTTGCAAAATTATGACAGAGGAGAAAACTGACATAGTTAACTGCATCTTGCTTCTAAACTCCAAGTTACCTTGGTGATTCCTGGACGTAGGTCAAGATAACTTTAGGAGAAATTTAGTTTACGGTTTGACATTAAAGCAGGAATGATTCCTCAAAATTATAACCTGCCTTCCCCAAAGCTAAACCACCTTTGAAAGGCCACAAGAATAGAATTATGGCAAGGACTTGAACTCTGCTAAGATGTAGGCATAGATTCTATAATTCTTTACTGCTCAGGGATCATGTGGCCAGAGGTCACAAGACATGTGACCTTTGCAACTGCTCCCATAGAAAACATCACTAGTGTAGAAGCTAAGATTCTTTTTTTCAGAGTTGTTTTTCAGACGGACCCCAGCAGAACTCATGACTCATGACTTAGCTGGTCCTGTGGCCCCACCCAGAGGTGGATTCAGTGCATGAGGACCGTTTTCCATACCCCTGTGATTTCACCCCCCGCCAATCAGCAGCACCCATTTCCTAATCCCCTGCCTGCCAAATTGTCCATAAAAATATTATCCTCCAAGGGACACAATTGAGTGATAACTCTGTTTCTCCCTCATGGGTCGGCCTCACATCAGTTAAACTCTCTCTGTACTGCAATACTGTATTTCAGCGAATTGATTTTGTCTGTGCAGTGGACAGGAAGAATTCATGATGCAATTATAGATAGATGTTATAAATCCCGTTTTGCAGATGCAGAAACTGAAGCACAGAATAAATAATAACCTCAATGTCAGAGAGTAGATGAGACAGGCTTCAGACCCATGCAGCTCCATTTCAAGCCTATATCCTATCATTATTATTATTATTATTATTATTATTATTATTATTGATAGAGAGTCTTTCCATGTTGCTCAGGCTAGTCTCAAACTCCTGAGCTGACATGATCCTTCCTCCTCAGCCTCCAAAAAACATGGGGTAACAAGTGCAAGCCATTGTGCCTGACCCCTACTTTTTCTCCTTGTTACTTTTGTTTTAATTTTTTTTTCAAGGACAGGGTCTCACTATGTTGCCCAGGTTCATCTAAAACTCCTGATCTCACGTCATCCTGCTGTCTTGGCCTCCCAAAGCACTAGGATTAAAAGTATGGGCTGGGCGCAGTGGCTCACACCTGTGGTCCCAGCACTTTGGGAGGCCAAGGTGGGTGGATTATGAGGTCACGAGATCAAGACTATCCTGGCTAACATGGTGAAACCCCATGTCTACTAAAAATATAAAATATTAGCTGGGCGTGGTGGCAGGCACCTGTAGTCCCAGCTACTCAGGAGGCTGAGGCAGGAGAATGGCAGGAACCTGGGAGGTGGGGCTTGCAGTGAGCAGGGATTGAGCCACGGCACTCCAGCCTGGGTGACAGAGTAAGACTGTCTCAAAAAAAAAAAAAAAAAAAAGATTGAGCCACTGTTCCCCCAAGCCCATGTTCTTAAAACTCTCATATTCTGCCTCCTAATTAAATGCTTACATGTTATCCACATTCAAGGAAGATATATTAATGACATATCATGATTTTAATTATAATCGAAGGGTTGAAAATGTTCAATCCTTAGAACAGAGATAAGTAAATAAAAACACACATGACACTGTAATAAAAGAAATAGACACAACCACAGGTTTATCTTTATTGCTGTAAATCTAAGTAATTTTTCTGGTATTTTATAGAGGAAGAAATATAGCTGTGATGAACCCCGGAGCAGTATTTGCATATGCAGATATTTTCCAACATAATAAAAGCTTTGGAAATCCCATCTATATTGACTTTAGAAGGATCTGATGAAAGTTTCATCAAGTAATACCCTCTACTTCTCTTCCAGCTCCTGCATAATTTATTTCTCTGTGGAGGAGCCAGTCTTTTGATCTGCCCCCCAGGAGGTTTAGGCATTGAAGTCCCCAAGGCTATCCGTGGGTGCAATGACTAGAGTCTCTGATATACTTCCATTACATAAAAAGCAAGATGCATGCCCCAAAGTTTAAACACTGCAAGACGAGGAGACTTTCTAATGAATATATTAAAGGGGTTTTCAACTGTGTATGGGACTCATGTTTCTCCCCATCACCTTTCCCCTAATGCTTTCTAAAGAAATTCCATCACATGACACTGCAATGCTTAATATGTCATAATTCCATGTTAATGTTATGCAATATTAAAAAAATTGTGATATTTGAAATGTGCACATAGCACAACTTGAGAAAATATGCCAGTTTTAAAATTCTGCCAACATCAACTTGAAAATCTTGCTGTAGACTGCTCTTACAGATAAATTAGTCGAAGTTCTTCCACAAGTCAACCCTGAGACCAGGAGTTGGGTGTAGTGGCCTTATTTATGCAGTAGCTTATGCAAGAGCTTATCCAAGAAGCCGATTGGGGAAGTGGGGAGTGAGAGTTAGAGAAGAAGTAAAGGTAATGTGTTAATAAGTGGGGGCTTAGTCACTTTCACCCCTGGGAAGGAAGACGTAGTCTTGGAAACACACCCCCACCCCAGGGAAGGAGGCATTTGACTTCTGACTCCCTTCTCCAGCGTCTGAGGGCTGTCTCAGGGGTTTTGACCCATGTTCAGCTGAGTAAGCTCCCTAAGGACAAAGCCAGCCCTGAGCTGAGAAGAAGGAAGCCAAACATGCTTGAGTGAGAGGTTGTGAGCTTGCTGTGGACCCTCTAGCGCATCTGCTGGTGAAATGAAAATGGCCAAGGAAATGTGGGTGGAGCATCCAGGTACCTTCCACAGATGGAGCTTAGTTGACTGTGCTGAAAGAGCCCTGCTTTTTTTATTTTTTATTTTTTTGACACAGAGTGTCACTCTGTTACTCCGGCTGGAGTATGCAGTGGTGAAATTTCAGCTCACTGCAGTCTGCATCTCCCAAATTCAATCAATTCTCCTGACTCAGCCTCCTGAGTAGCTGAAATTACAGGTGTATCCCACCACTCCTAGCTAATGTTCGTATTTTTAGTAGAGATGGGGTTTCACCATGTTGCTCAGGATGGTCTCAAATTCGACCTCGTGATTCTCCCACCTTGGCCTCCCAAAGTGCTGGGATTACAGGCGTGAGCCACCATGCCCAGCCTAGAGGCCTCCTTTTTAAGAACTCAGAATGACAAGCAAAATTCCGTCGTTTTTTAGGGCACTTATGGAGCACCGTTCACACTGGAAAGACCACAGATCTATGGCCCCGAGCCTTCTCTACTAAAAATAAGAAGGCTGTAAAGGACAGGCATCAGGTCTTCTGTGCTGGTAATATGTCTCATACTGAGAAAGCACTCAATCCTTTTGTTAAATGAAGGCATGAGTCGATGAATACCACTGTCTCCTACACATTCAGTTCAGATGAATAATATAATGGATCCTTTGCCAATTTCCAAAGATGTTCATTTTACATTCAGAAGTCTGAAAGAAGAAATAAATGCTTTTTTTCCAATAACTTTTTCTTATGTCACTTTATAGCACATTAGATGATTCATTAAAGTGAAAATTTTAAAAAGAACCACTGAAAGGGATGGGTTTTTTTCCCACAGTGTCTTTATATTTTCTTAATTCCATTTGAATAACTCACTGTAAGTTCTCTACAGGAAGAGAAACACATATCAGAATTTCCCAAAAGTTAACTTGAAGAGTGTATAGGTATGAAGCACAGCCATTCCAATATTTTAGACACCATGGTGTGATTTCCAGATGGTCCTTTCCATGATTACATCTACAGTTTGAAATGTCAAAACTATAGCCTACATTGCCAATGTTGGCTGATTATTTATTTGCAAAGGGTGGTGGATGGGATATGGTCACTTAAAATATTAACTCAAGACTAGCACCATCCAACAGAAACATAACACAAGCCACAAACAGGAGCCATGAAAATAATTTTAAATTTTCTCATAATCTCATTTTAAAAAGTAAAATGAATAAGTGAAGCTAAATTCAATAACATATTTTATATAAGCCATTATACCTAAAATATGATCATTTCAGTATGTAAATAATTTTATTATGATTATTATTTTAAAGAAGGAGTCTGTTATGTTGCCCTGGTTGGAGTGCAGTGGCATTCACAGTCATGATCAACGCACACTATAGCCTGTAATTCCTGGCCTCGGATGATTATTTTGCCTCCACTTCCCACACAACCAGGAATATAGGCACGTGCCACAGTGCCTGGCTATATGTCAATAATGTTTTAGAAATTATTGGGATATTTTACATTCTCTTTCTTGTACTAAATTATTGAAATCCGGTGTATGTTTTGCATATAGAGTACATCTCAATTTGGACTGTTGTCCAAAAGACGACCAGAATGGTTAAATAGAAGGACAGCTTTACTGGTGATATCAGTTTGGAAATCAGGAAGGATACTCTCCCATGTGGACCAAATGTGCTCTGTCTTCAAGGACAGAAGAGGCAGGTTAGGTTTTATGCCTCACAGGTTCTGTGTCACACAGTGGAGTTACACATATTCAGCAGGTTTGGAGGGAAAGCTATACATATTTATGATGGGGGTGAGTGCATGTGCAATGAGTAAACACATACATAATATATATCTCATGTTCACTTTGGGGTGTGGTTTCACATTAAAATGAGCTAGAATTTGGCTCCTCACATGAAGAGGTGAATTATAGGACCCAAATCCAATTTGTTCACAGCTTCTATAGACTAGCTGAAACTGGCATAAGGTCTACGGTTGCTTATCAGAAAAGAATGTTTATAAGGGTGGTCCTCCATCCAATCAGTTACACTTGTCTGGGTTGTAAACCAGAATTGGGAGAGGTTTGATAGCTCCTCTTGTTAGGGAGTTTAGCAAGGATATGGTTCTGCAACCACAGGGATTTAGGAAGTTGTCATTCCAGCCTAGACCTAAACCCTTGACCAGTAGGTAAGTTTTGTCTCCTCAATACTGGGGTCCATCTTAGTTGACAGAGTGGGGTCTATTCTGGTCTCTCAGATCCCAGGACTCACAATGTTCTAAGTGCCCATACCCACATGCAGTGAGTGGCCACCATATTGGATCATTCAAGTCCAGTTTATCTTGTTGGGGACCTTAGTGACAGGTAGAGTTGAAATTAGTGAATAGGGTTCAAAATAGAGAAGCGAATATCTTTCATAGATGGTTCATCCAATGGAGATTCCTTTTGTTAATATGCTATATCCTTCCTGCTCATAATGTAATACCAGAGTTCTCTGTTGGTAACCATGTTTGTGGCTGACTGTTCTGTGGCAGAAAAACTATGATTTGGAACATTCCAAAGAAGTGAACTTAGATGAAGTTAAAAGGATAAGAAAGGAGGCTTTGAGTGTAGAAGAAACTTTATTTGTTGGGAGAATGAAGGTTGGTCTAGGCCCAGCCCCACTTTTTGGAACCGCACAATGTAACACTTGCCAAGACATGTTCCTATTTTCCACTCACTACATCTTTGGTCTTTGTTCCCCTAATCAAACTAGGAATCAATACTGCTTTCCTTTGCCTACCTGCAATGCATTATCACTAATTTAGTGCCACATTTATCATCCCACAGTTTTGAAGGGCAGAAGTCCTAAATGAATTTCACTGGGTTAAAACTAGTGTCAGTAAACACATTTATTCTGGAGGATCTGTGGGGGAATCGATTCCCTGCCTTTTTACAGCTTCTAGACCTAACCTGAATTCCTTGGGTCCTGGCCTTCTTCTATCTTTGAAGCCAGCAAAAGTTAGCCAAGAATTTCTCAAATCACATCATTTGACTCTTCTATTTCTCTCTTCCTCATTTAAAGAATCTCTGCAATTCCACTGGGCCCACCCAGATAATCCAGTTAATCTCCCTAATTTAAGGTCAACTGATAAAAACCTTAACTTCATCTCAACCTGAATTACCTTTGTCACGTAAGGTAACATATTCCAATGTCCTGGGAATTAAGATGTAGATATTTAGGAATAGAGGTCTTATTATTATTATTATTATTTTTGCCAATCTCAGGCTTCATTGTCAATGCTGTTGTGTTTGCTGAAGCCGTATGTTCTGAAACCAAATGCACAACTAAAGTAATAAATGTCTGCCTCCAGAGTATAGGTATATTTTAATTTTTGTGAACGATTCTTAACATTTATTTCTCATTCTTATTATAGTTTACACCTATTGCCTGGACTAAAGTGATTATTGTATGTCTTAAATATTTTTTAGTTTTAAAATAAGTGGCTGATTTTCTGTATAAGACAACTATCTATATAAAATCATCTCAGCCTTCCCATCAAAAATAGCTTTTAACATATCTTTCTAAATTCTCCCGCATTCAGAGACTTGAAACTGTTGCATTAGAGCACAGAATGATTTTTCCCATAAGACATATGGAAGAAGCGATGCTAAGAAATATTATAACACTTTTAGTCATTTGGTAAATGTGTCAGTTTTGGGTACAGAACTACATACTAAACAGTAGATGTTCTTACTCTTAGCAACATCTCTGGAGCTTCCACATTTAGAAGAGCACATTGCTTCTTAAAATTATGTGCACAACTCATTGAATTTTAAATTAGTGTACCTTATTTTAAACAAAAGAAAATAACTAATTGCTATTTGATGGAGCACTCCCTCAGATGCCTATATCAGGACAGATATGCAAAAAAAGTGGAACAAATTTACACAAACCTTGTAAGTCAAAATATATGTACATCTAAGCATACTGAGTTGATTAAGATAAGAAAACACACTTTTTTTTTCTTGAGGGTTTAGAGGTAAATTTATAGCTCACTGTAAAATAGAAGATCAAATCTGCTATCAAAACAAGTACTCACAGCAACAGAAGTGTAAGTTTGTTTTTCTATTTTTAAATTAAAAACATATATATTTAAGAGACATTTTCTCTCTGTTGCCCAGGCTGGAGTACAGTGGCACCACCATAGTTCATTGCAGCCTCAAACCCATGATCTCAGGCAATCCTCTCACTTTAGCTTCCTAAGTAGCTGGGGCTCAGGCATGTGGCACCATGCAGGACTGATTTTTTTATTTTTGCAGAGATGAGGTCTTGCTATGTTGCTCAAGATGGTCTTGAACTCCTGGCCTCCAACAATCCTCCTGTCTCAGCCTCCCAAAGTCCTGGGATTACAGCATGAACCACCATGCCCAGGTCAAAGTTTTTTGTGTGTGGATGTGTTTTTTTTTACTTATGTTTTTATTGTTTATATTATACCACCGAATAAAAGACTGTATATGGCTGTTAATTTTTTTAAATTAATACATAGAAAAGTCCATTTAAATATTCCTAAAATTTGCTTCTTGTTTTGTTGTATTTGAGATGAAGCCTCGTTCTGTCACCCAAACTGGAGTGCAGTGCATGATGGGCTTGGCTCTCTGCAACTTCCGCCTCCCAGTTTCAAGCAAATCTCTTGCCTCAGCCTCCGGAGTAGCTGGGACTACTGTTGTGTGCCATCACGCCTAGCTAATTTTTTGTATTTTTAGTATAGACGGGGTTTCACCATGTTAGCCAGGATGGTCTCAGTCTCCTGATCTTGTGATCTGCATGTCTTGGCCTCCCAAAGTGCTGTGATTACAGGCATGAGCCACTGCCATGGCCCAAAACTGGTTTTTTAATGCAATGTTTGCTACAAGGAGTGCACCCTTGTCACAGGAGCAAAAGTGTGTTTTTAAATATCAAATAAAGAGAATTCATTCCACTCACTTGTATTTACTTAGCTCCAGGGCCTCCTCATATAACGCGTGAACGCATGTTGGCCTGCCAGGGTAAGAGAGAGGGGGATCAATTTGTGATTTGCCTTAGTAAGATTGTGCTTCCTTGTGACTCCTAAGGACTGCATTTTTAGCGCTGCCTCCACCTGCATATGAAGTTTACTCGTGCAAAGATGAAGATGAGAGAAGATCCACTCCCAGGGGAAGGGCACGTCAAATTCAGTCAATTCTTTTGACAACTGTGTGTGAGAACTAAAACAAAGTAGCTCACTTTGAGATCTGAGGCACAGCAATTAACAAGATAGATGAGATTCCCAGCTTAGTGGGACTCACATTATGGTGGAGAAAAATAAAATGTCATGGAAACTCACACAGAGCAGGATATCACCCATCTTGCTCTGGGAATGAAAACTTCAGCTGGAACTGGAGTGAGGAAAAGAAGTCCATCAGGCCCCAGAGGGTGGGCGTAGGGTCACATTGAGAGGGATGGTTTCAGCTGGAAGAAGGCTCCATACTCATAATGTGTTCAGATTATTTTCATTGTTCTCCAGAAGGCACTAGTAGTATTCCAAAATACCTGCTTATACTGAATATTCCCACCAAGTTTTCCATTTTCCAATTGCTGAGAGCCGTAAGAAGTCTTCTATAAATAAGATCTAGGTCATCTAAGTCAATCTACTAAATTTTCCCCTGAGAACACATTGCCCCCTATCTTTCAAAGTTATTGTCAAAGCTGCTGTATCTTTGTTGTTTTATGTTCAACAACAAATGCTTGTTTATTAAATGTCTTCTTTAAGCTGGATAATGCTCCAGGCATGGCAGATTCAACACTAAGCAAGGAATGCAACACCCTCACCTTCTTGGGGGTTACAGAGAAGCCAGGGTGATGGTGGTGGTGGCAGTGGTGGTGGTGATGGTAATGATAATGGTGATGATTGTAGTGATAACAGTGGTGATGGTGATGGTGGTGGTAGTGATGATGGTGGTGATGTTGGTGATGGTTTGATGGTGATGGTGATGATGCTGATGATGGTGATAATTGTGGATGGTGATGATGATAGTGGTAGTGGTGATGGTGTTGGTGATGATGGTGGCAATGGTGCTGTTGATGGATGCTGATGATGACGGTGATAATGGTGGTTGGTCATGGTGATGGTGGTGATGGTGCTGAAGGTGGAGGTGGTGGTGTTTATGGTAGTGACAATGGTGGTTGTCTTAGTCCATTTTGTATTGCTATTACTCAATACCACAGACTGGTTAATTTACAATAAACAGAAATGCGTTTGGCTCATGGTTCTGGAGACTAGAAATTCCAACAGCATGACACCAGTATGTGGTGAGGAACTTTGTGCAGTACAATTCAATGATGGAGGGCAAAAGGGAAAGAGAGTTGAGCTTGCTTTTATAACAAAGCCACTCTCAGCATAACTAACCAACTCTCATTATAATGACATTACTCCATTTATAAGGACAACATGACCTAATCACCTCTTCTTAGGCCTACCTCCCAGTACAATCCCATTGATTGTATTGTGATTTGTTTTCAGCACATGACCTTTGGGGGACACGTTCAAAGCATAGCACTAGTGATGTCAGTGAGGTTGGTAGTGTTGGTGGTAGATGGTGAAAGTGGAGGTGGCAGTGGTGTTTTGGAGTTGGGCAACAACATTGCACATTAGTGTATAAGAAAAATAACAGCAGTATATACTAAACAGAAAGTGGAAAATATAAAATGTAATGCAGTGGACCTGGGCTGCTACTTCAAATGAATGGCCAAGAAAGACCTCTTAAACATAGTGACGTTTAAGCCAAGATCTCAAAGATGAGTGGCCTCACCAAGGGAATCCTGTGCTCCATATCCATGATTAAGATTATGTTGTACAGGTCTAAATGTTCAAGAATGTTAGTAATAGAGCATAAGCTCCTATAAAGTTTATGGTCAAAATATGAATGAGCTGGTTCTCCTAAAATCTCATTTTCTCCATAAACATTTGAGAATTTTTCATGACAACTTTTTCCATCACACCACTAAACTCTATGCAAGATAAAGGATTCAAATTAGTATTTAACACTTATTTTAAAGTCCACTTTGTGTCTCTCTACTCAATTGTCTTTTTTTAGTTTTCTAGAAAGTTTTTCTGTTCCTATGAGCTTGGTGTAAGTAGAAAGCCTACTTCGTTTATTCTGGCATCTTATATTATTGAGAATATCTCTGCAAAATTGTACGTCATCTGTATAAAATAGTCTTTTTCTGGCCACTTCCTAACTATTAATTTAGCTGCCTTTGTGTGTTTTTAAATGAGGAACAAGCCGCCCAGTCTTCAGCTATGAAATGGAAAAATTACAGGGTAAGCAGATCAGTCACTCTTACCTTTTAGCCTTTGTCTTAATCCTCATTCACCTTTCCAATCTACTTTCAACTTGACACTGCTAATTTCCTGGCAAAGTATTAATTCCAAAACTAGAAAAGAAAAATTGCTAAAGCTTCACTGCAGTAGTGACTGTTGGTGCCCCGTTCATGTTCATTCTGCCATTTTATCCTTCAGGACATCTGTTGCCCATTTGAGAAGAATACTGCCTGCTAGTAGCTCAGAGCTGCACCATCTGCTCTCAGCCAAGTGAAAATACCTGAGAGTTTACATTTCTCCCCAGAACATCCTAAAGCCTATGACTGACATGAGATTGTTTCACTGATCTATTGATACATAGCAAACCAACCCATACCTAGTGGAATAAAACAACTACCATTTTCTTTGCTTATAAATTGAGTGGGTTGGTGATTTGGACGGGGCATATTGGGCAGAATTTGTCCTGATCCATGATGTATATACAGCCTCAACGGGGAAGACTCCAATAAGTGGGAGTGACCTGAAAAATTGGAAACTGGAATTATCTAGAGATTTATTTCCTCGCTTTCTTGTGCTTGGGCTAGCAAGACTCAAAATCTGGGCTCAGATGGGGCTGTTGAGAACACCTGCACATTGCTTCTCCATGTAGTTTGAGGTCCTTGCAGCATGGCAGCCTCTAATTACCTGGATTTATACTGTGGTGAATTGAAATTCCAGCAGTGAGTATGTCAGCAAACAAGGGAGAGCCCCTTTGGCCTTTTACGATCCAGCCTCAAAAGTCACATGGTATCCAGTAAGCACATGCAAGATCCTCAACATCACTAATCACTAGGGAAATACAAATCAAAACCGCAAAGAGATTTCCTTTGCATCAATTAGCATGACTAGTATTAAAAAAATTACCCAGAAAGTAACAAGTGCTGCTGAAAAAGTGGAAAAATTAGAAAGCTTGTACTATTTGGAGAGTGTAAAATGGTGCAGCCATATGGAAAACCATTGAAATTCCTCTAAAAATTAAAAATAGGATTATGATATAAGCTATCAATTGTACTTTTAGATATATACTCCAAAGAACTGAAATCAGGGTATCAAAAACATAGTCGTCCATTCATGTTCATAGCAGCACTTTTTACAATGGCCAAAAGGGGGAAGCAACCCAGGCGTCTACCAATGGAAAAACAAATAAACAAAATTTGCCTTACCCATACAGTAGAGTATTATTCAGCCTTAAAAGAAAAGGAGATTCTGACACATGCTACAACATGTATGTACTAGGAGGACATTATACTTAGTGAAATAAGCTAGTCGCAAAAGACTAGTTATTTAATGAATACAGTGTCTAATTTTGCAAGGTGTACAGAGTTCTGGAGATGGGAGGTGACGGTCACTGTATAACAACACAAACTTAACGCTACTGACCTGTTGATATGGTTTTCCTTGTCCCCACCTAAATCTCATCTTGAATTTCCACGTTATTCAAGGAACCCAGTGGAAGGTATTTGAATTATGAGGGCAGATATTTCCCATGTTGTTCTTATGATAGTGAATAAGTCTCACAAGATCTGATGGTTTTATAAGGGGAGTTCCCCTGCACAAGCGCTTTTCTCTTTGCCTGCCATCATTCATGTAAGATGTGACCTGCTCCTCCTTGCTTTCCACTATGATTGTGAGGTCTCCCCAAACACATGGAACTGTGAGTCAATTAAATCTTTCTTTTTTAAATTGCCCAGGCTCAGGTATATGTTTATCAGCAGCATGAAAGTGGACTAATACAACTGTACATTTAAAAACGGTGAAGATGGTAACTTTTATGTCACATGTGTTTTACAACAACTAAAAATTATTTTAAAGTGTCTTGTCATGTCCCTGTCACCATATTCTATTGTTGGAAGCAATCACTCTTCTGCCAATATTCAAGGGCAGAGAATGCAAACCCTGTCTCTTCATGAGAAGAGTGTCATAAATTTGCTGGGGTAGATGTTGGTATTTTAGAGACAGAATCTTTCTCTGTTGCCCAGGCTGGAGTGCACAGGTGCAGTCATAGCTGTCTGCAACTTTAAGTTCCTGGGATCAAGTGACTCTTGCCTCAGCCTCCCAGCTAGTTGGGATTATAGGCAGGCACTACCAAACTTGGCTACTTGTTTTATTTTTATAGTATCTAGGCAGTTGGCAGGCGTGTGAGATAGAATGTTCCACAAGCATGCATTTATCCATCCTTACTCTATTAAGCCAACTGAGTGGATATTTCCTTGCTTTGCCACCAGCTCATAGGAATGAGATTATAAAGGAGCTCTCTTGACCTTTCCACCATGTTAAAATACATCACGAAGTCACCATCCGTGAACCAGCAAGTGGGGCCGCACCAGTCACTGTATTTGCCAAAGCTTAATCTTGAAATTTCCAGTCTCCAGAATTTTGAGCAATAAATTTATGCATAGGAATGGTGGGTCATTGAACCTCATGCTCTGTGATTTTTGCAGGTGTTCACTGCAAGCCATGCCTGGTTAAACTACTGTGCCTTTTCTTTTCTTTTCTTTTCTTTCTTTTTAAAACTTTTTACTTTAGTAGAATTTTGGGGGGAATGGGTGGTGTTTGGTTACATGAACAAGTTCTTTAGTGGTGATTTCTGAGATTTTGGTGCACCATCACTGAAGTAGTATACATTTTACCCAATATGTAGTCTTTTATCCCTCACCGTCCTGCCACCCTTCCCTTGAGTTCCCAAAGTCCCCAAAAGTTTATTGTGTCATTCCTATGCTTTTGCATCCTCAGAGGTTAGCTTCTACTTATGAGTGAGAACATATAAGGCTTCGTTTTTCATTCTAGGTGAAGTGAGTTGCTTCACTTAGAATAACAGTCTCTAATTCCACCCAGGCTCCTACCAATGCCATTATTTAATTCCTTTTTATGGTTGAGTAGTATGCCATTGCAACAAAAGCCAAAATTGACAAAAGGGATCTAATCAAACTAAAGAACTTCTGCACAGCAAAAGAAAGTATTATCAGAGTTAACAGGCAATGTAGAGAATGGGAGAAAATGTTTGCAATCTACCCATCTGACAAAGTTCTAGTATCCAGAATGTACAAGGAACTTAAAATCAATAACCCCATCAAAAAGTGGGCAAAGAATATGCACAGACACTTCTCAGGAGAAGACATTTATGAAGAAAAGCTCATCATCATTAGAGAAATACAAATCAAAACCACAATGAGATACCACCTCACGCCAGTTACAATGATGACCATTAAAAAGTCAAGAAACAACAGATGCTGGAGAGGATGTAGAGAAATAGGAATGCTTTTACACTGTTCATGGGAATGTAAATTAGTTCAACCATTGTGGAAGACACTGTGGAGATTCCTCAAGGATCTAGAAACAGAAATATCATTTGGCCCAGCAATTCCATTACTGAGTGTATACCCAAAGCATTATAAATCATTCTATTATAATGACACGTGCACATTTATGTTTCTTGCAGCACTGTTCACAGTAGAGAAGACTTGGAACCAATCCAAATGCCCATCCATGATAGGCTGGATAAAGAAAATGAGGCACTTATACACCATGGAATACTATGGTATCTATCCCTGGAGGCTTGATTTGGCAGGTTATGAGTGGGAACCAGGAATCTCTCTAGATGAATCTGATGAGATGATGGATTTGGAAAAATAAAGGTGTGTATTATTCCAAGATGGTATGAAAGCTTCTACACTCCATTGGGGACATGGGGTTGGGTAATTACCCTATTAATGACCCTATGATGCTCCCTGTGTTAGTACGTTTGTTTGAATTTTCTCCAATTAATTTTGCCTTTTGTGAGTTGATTTTTCAGAGCAAAAAGGGAATGTTTTCCCATGGCCTCTGCAAGGATAATAAATTCAGATGTAACATAAAAAATTTTGGAAATTTTGGGAGAATTTATACTTTTAAATATCCAAGAATTTGTCTTAGGGAAAAAAAAGGAATAGTATTGGAAGGAGGATGCAGGAAGAATGAGAGAGAAACAGAAATACAGAGATTGGGGACAGTTAGGTTGAAGGAGGGTTTGTACACATCTGACATGCTGGAGAGATAGTGAGGAGATCAATTGGGGGAATGTGAGCTTAGGCAGTTGTAGTGTGTGCCTATTCGAGACACTGGTGAAATAATGGAATTATCTTTTTAGAGCTTCTCTGGATATAGGAGATGGTTTCCATTTGAATGGAATGCTGCCATGCTGAGCCAGGAAATAAGGCTTTCCTTAAAGGGGCCTTATAGATCATCAGCCTTTTGAAAAACTTGCCAATCAGTAACCTTGCTGCATCTCCACTCAACTATTTAGGTTGGTGCACAGGTAATTTAAGTTTTGCCATTACTTTCTTCCTTTTCTTTTTAATTTGATGATTTTTAGTAAATTTACCAATCTGTGTGGTTATCAACACAATCCAGTTTTAGAACATTTCCATCACTCCGACAAGATGCTGTATGCCAACTTACAGTTAATCCTTGTTTCTGTTCTCTGTCTCAGAAAATCACTATTCTCTGTTGTCTTTAGAAGTTTGCATTTTCTGAACATTTTAAAAATTGAATCATGCAATATGTAGGTTTTTGTGTGTGCCTTCTTTAGTTCAGCACAATGTTTTTTTTTATTATTATACTTTAAGTTCTAGGGTACATGTGCACAATGGGCAGGTTTGTTACATAGGTATACTTGTGCCATGTTTGTGTGCTGCAACCATTAACTCATCATTTACATTAGGTATTTGTCCTAATGCTATCCTTCCCTCAGCCCCCTACCTCAACACAGACTCCAGTGTGTGATGATCCCCCCCCTGCGTCCAGGTGTTTTCTCTGTTCAATTTCCACCTGTGAGTGAGAACATGCAGTGTTTGGTTTTCTGTCCAAACACTTTGTTTGGACAGAAAAAAACACTTTGTTTTTTGTGATAGTTTGCTCAGAATGATGGTTTCCTTCTGCATCTATGTCCCTGCAAAGAACATGAACTTATCTTTTTGATGGCTGCATACTATTCCATGGTGTATATGCACCACATTTTCTTAATCTAGTTTATCACTGATGGACATTTGAGTTGGTTTGAAGTCTTTGCTCTTATGAATAGTTCCACAGTAAACATACGGGTGCATGTGTCTTTATAGTAGCATGATTTATAATCCTGTGGGTATATACCCAGTAATGGGATGTCTGGGTCAAATGGTATTTCTAGTTCTAGATCCTTGAGGAATTGCCACACTTTCTTCCACAATGGTTGAACTAGTTTACACTCCCACCAACAGTGTAAAATCATTCCTATTTCTCCACATCCTCTCCAGCATCTGTTGTTCCCTGACTTTTTAATGAAAGCCATTCTAACTGATGTGACATGGTAACTCATTGTGGTTTTGATTTGCATCTCTCTGATGCTCAGTAATGATGAGCAGTTTTTCATGTGTCTGTTGGCTGCATAAAAGTCTTCTTTTGGTAAGTGTCTGTTCACATACTTTGCCCACTTTTTAATGGGGTTTTTGTCTTTTTCTAAGTTCTTTGTAAATTCTGGATATTAGTCCTTTGTCAGATAGGTAGACTGCAAAAATTTTCTCCCATTCTGTAAGTTGCCTGTTCACTCTGATGGTCGATTCTTCTGCTGTGCAGATGCTCTTTAATTTAATTAGATCCCATTTGTCAATTTGGCTCTTGTTGCCATTGCTTTTGGTGTTTTAGTCATGAAGTACTTGTCCATGCCTAATTCCTGAATGGTATTGTCTAGGTTTTCTTCTAAGGCTGTTATGGTTTTAGGTCTAACATTTAAGTCTTTAATCCATCTTGAATTGATTTTTGTATAAGGTGTAAGGAAGGGAACCAGTTTCAGCTTTCTACATATGGCTAGCCAGTTTTCCCAAAACCATTTATTAAATAGGGAATCATTTCCCCATTTCTTCTTTTTATCAAGTTTGTCAAAAATCAGATGGCTGTACATGTGTGGCTGCATAATTGTCTTCTTTCTGAGGCCTCTGTTCTGTTCCATTGATCTATATCTCTGTTTTGGTACCAGTACCATGCTGTTTTGGTTACTGTAGCCTTGTATTATAGTTTGAAGTCAGGTAGTGTGATGCCTCCAGCTTTGTTCTTTTTGTTTAGGATTATCGTGGCAATGCGTGCTCTGTTTTGGTTCCATATGAACTTTAAACTTGTTTTTTCCAATTCTGTGAAGAAATTCATTGGTAGCTTGGTGGGGATGGCATTAAATCTATAAATTACCTTGGGCATTATGGCCATTTTCACAGTATTGATTCTTCTAACCATGATCATGGAATGTTCTTCCATTTGTTTGTGTCCTCTTTTATTTCGTTGAGCAGTGGTTTGTAGTTCTTCTTGAACAGGTCCTTCACACCCTTTCTAAGTTGGATTCTTAAGTATTTTATTCTCTTTGTAGCAATTCTGAATGAGAGTTCACTCATGATTTGGCTCTCTGTCCATCTGTTATTGGCGTATAGGAATGCTTGTGATTTTTGCACATTGACTTTGTATCCTGAGACTTTGCTGAAGTTGCTTATCAGCCTAAGGAGATTTAAGGCTGAGACGATGGGGTTTTCTAAATATACAATCATGTCATCTGCAAACAGGGACAGTTTGACTTCCTCTTTTGCTAATTGAATATACTTTATTTCTTTTGCCCAATACCCTTGCTAGAACTTCCAACACTATGTTGAATAGGAGTGGTGAGAGAGGGAATCCCTGTCTTGTGCCAGTTTTTAAAGGGAATTCTTCCAGTTTTTGCACATTCAGTATGATATTGGCTGTAGGTTTTTCAAAAATAGCTTTTATTATTTTGAGATATGTTCCATCAATACCTAGTTCATTGAGAATTTTTAGCATGAAGGGCTGTTGAATTTTGTGAAATGCCTTTTCTGCATGTATTGAGATAATCATGTGGTTTTTGGCCTTGGTTGTGTTATATGATAGATTATGTTTATTGATGTGAATATGTTGAAGTAGGCTTGCATCCCAGGGATGACGCCAACTTGATATTGGTGGATAAGCTTTTTGATGTGCTGCTGGATTTGGTTTGCCAGTATTTTGTTGAGGATTTTTTCATCATTGTTCATCAGTGATATTGGTCTAAAATTATCTTTTTTTGTTGTGTCTCTTCCAGCCTTTGATATCAGGATGATGCTGGCCTCATAAAATGAGTTAGGGAGGATTCCCTCTTTTTCTATTCATTGGAATAGTTTCAGAAGGAATGGTACCGGCTCCTCTGTATACCTCTGGGAGAATTAGCCTGTGAATCTGTATGGTCCTGGAATTCCTTTGCTTGGTAAGCTATTAATTGTTGCCTTAATTTCAGAACCTTTTACTGGTCTATTCAGAGATTCAATTTCTGTCTGGTTTAGTCTTGTGAGGGTGTATGTATCCAGGAATTTATCCATTTCTTCTAGCTTTTCTAATTTATTTGCGTAGAGGTATTTACAGTATTCTCTGATGGTAGTCTGTATTTCTGTGTGGTCAGTGGTGATATCTCCTTGATCATTTTTTATTGCATTTCTTTGATTCTTCTCTCTTTTCTTCTTTGTTAGTCTTGCTAGCAGTCTATTAATTATGTTGATTTCTTTAGAAAACAAGCTCCTGGATTCATTGATTTTTTAAGGGTTTTTTGTTGTTGTTGTTTCTATCTCCTTCAGTTCTGCTCTGATCTTAGCTGTGTCTTGCCTTCTGCTGGCTTTTCAATTTGTTTCCTCTTGATTCTCCAGTCCTTTAATTGTAATGTTAGGTTGTTGATATTAGATCTTTCCTGCTTTCTCCTGTGGGCATTTGGTGCTATAAAATTCCCTCTACACACTTCTTTAAATGTGTCCAAGAGATTTTGGAACCTTGTGTGTTTGCTGTCATTGGTTTCAAAGAAAATCTTTATTCTGCCTCCCTTTCGTTATTTACCCAGTAGTCATTCAACAGCAGGTTGATCAGTTTCCATGTAGTTGTGTGGTTTTAAGTGAGTTTATTAACTCTGAGTTTTAATTTCATTGCACTGTAGTCTAAGAGAGAGTTTGTTGTGATTTCTGTTCTTTTACATTTGCTGAGGAGTGCTTTTCTTCCACCTATGTAGTCAATTTTGGAATAAGTATCATGCGGTGCTGAGAAGAATGTATATTCTGTTGATTTAGGGTGGGGAGTTCTGTAGATGTCTATTAGGTCTGCTTGGTGCAGAGGTGAGTTCAAGTCTTGGATATTCTTGTCAACCTTCTGTCTTTTTGATCTGTCTAATATTGACAGTGGAGTGTTAAAGTCTCGCATTATTATTGTGTGAGAGTCAAAGTCTCTTTGTTGGTCTCTAAGGACTTGCTTTATGAATTTGGGTGCTCCTATATTGGGTGCATATATATTTAGAATAGTTTGCTTTTCTTGTTGAATTGATCCCTTTACCATTACGTAATGGCTTTCTTTGTCTCTACTGACCTTTGTTGGTTTAAAGTCTGTTTTATCAGAGACTAGGGTTGCAACCCCTGCACTTTTTTTTTTTTTTTTTTTTTGCTTTCCATTTGTTTGGCAGATCTTCCTCCATCCCTTTACTTTGAGCCTATGTGTGTCTCTGCATGTGAAATGGGTCTCCTGAATACAACACACTGATGGGTCTTGACTCTTTATTCAATTTGCCAGTCTGTGTCTTTTAATTGGAACATTTAGCCCATTTACATTTTGTTACATGTGAATTTGATCCTGTCATTATGATGTTATGTGGTTATTTTGCCCATTAATTGATACAGTTTCTTCCTAGCATCAATGGTCTTTACAGTTTGGCATGCTTTTGCAGTGGCTGGTACCAGTTGTTCTTTTCCATGTTTAGTGCTTCCTTCAGGAGCTCTTGTAAGGCAGGCCTAGTGGTGACAAAATCTCTTAGCAATTGCTTGTCTGTAAAGGATTTTATTTCTCCTTCATGTATGAAACTTAGTTTGGCTAGGAATGAAATTCTGGGTTGAAAATTCTTTCCTTTAAAAATGCTGAATTTTGGCCCTCACTCTCTTCTGGCTTGTAGAGTTTCTGACAAGAGTTCCACTGTTAGTCTGATGTGCTTCCCTTTGTAGGTAACCCAACCTTTCTCTCTGGCTGCCCTTAACATTTTTTTCCTTCATTTCAACCTTGATGATTCTGACAATTACATGTCTTCAGGTTGCTCTTCTCGAGGATTATCTTTGTGGTGTTATCTGTATTTCCTGAATTTGAATGTTGGCTGGACTTGCTAGATTGGGGAATTTCTCCTGGATAATATCCTGAAAATTGTTTTCCAACTTGGCTCCATTCTCCCTGTCACTTTCAGGTACTCCAATAAAATGTAGATTTGTTCTTTTCACATAGTCCCATATATTTTGGAGGCTTTGTTCATTTGTTTTTACTGTTTTTTCTCTAAACTTCTCTTCTCACTTCATTGCATTGATTTGATGTTCAATCACTGATACCCTTCCTTCCACTTGATCAAATTGGCTATTGAAGCTTGTGCCTGCATCGTGTAGTTCTTGTGCCATGGTTTTTAGCTCCATTAGGTAATTTAAGGTCTTCTCTACACTGTTTATTCCAGTTAGCCATTCATCTAATCTTTTTTCAAGGTTTTTAGCTTCCTTGCAATGGGTTTGAACATCCTCCTTTAGTTTGGAGAAGTTTGTTGTTACCAACCTTCTGAAGGCTACTTCTGTCAGTTAGTCAAAGTCATTCTCCATTCAGGTTTGTTCCATTGCTGGCAAGGAGCTGCAATCATTTGGAGGAGAGGAGGTGCTCTGTTTTTTAGGATTTTCCGCTTCTCTGCTCTGGTTTCTCCCTATCTTTGTGGTTTTATCTACCTTTGGTCTTTGACGTTAGTGACCTACAGATGGGGTTTTGGTGTGGTTCTCCTTTCAGTTATGTTGATGCTCTTCCTTTCTGTTTGTTTAGTTTTCCTTAAAATGGTCAGGTCCCTCAGCTGCAGGTCTGTTGGTGTCTGCTGGAGGTCAACTCCAGACTGTATTTTCCTGGGTATAACCAGTGGAGGCTGCAGAACAGCAAATATTGCAGAACAACAAATATGGCTGCCTGATCCTTCCCCTGGAAGCTTCATCCCTGAGGGGCATCAGCCTGTAGGAGGTGTCAGTCAGCCCCTACTGGGAGGTGTCTCCCATTTAGGCTACACTGGAGTCAGGGACCCACCTGAGGAGGCAGTCTGTCCATTCTTAGAGCTCAAATATCGTTCTGGGAGAAAGACTGTTCTCTTCAGAGCTGTCAAACAGGGACATTTAAGTCTGAAGAAGTTTCTGCTGCTTTTTGTTCAGCTATGCCCTGCCTCCAGAGGTGGAGCCTACAGCAGCAGTAGGCCTGGCTGAGCTGCGGTGGGCTCCATCCAGTTCAACCTTTCCTGGCTGCTTTGTTTACCTACTCAAGCCTCAGCAATGGCGGATGCCCCTCCCGCCAGCAGGCTGCTACTTTGCAGGTCGATCTCAGGATGCTGTGCTAGCAGTGAGCAAGGCTCCTTGGGCATGGGACCTACCATGCCAGGCATGGAATATAATCTCCTGGTGTGCCATTTGCTAAGACTGGTAGAAAAGCACAGTATTTGGGAGGGAGTGTCCCGTTTTTCTAGGTACCATCTATCATGGCTTCCCTTGGCTAGGAAAGGGAAATCCTGTGACCTGTTGCACTTCCCGGGTGAGGCAATGCCCTGCCCTGCTTCAGCTCACCCTCTATGAGCTGCACCCACTGTCCAACAAGAACCAGTCAGATGAACAAAGTACCTCTGGTGGAAATGCAGAAATCACCCGTCTTCTACATCAGTCATGCTGGGAGCTGCAGACCGGAGCTGTTCCTGTTCAGCTATCTTGGAACAGACCCTGCCATTACTTCCAGTGGCAAAAACTGCAATTACTTGTGCAACAACTTAAACTTCAGCTCTTTCTTTCCTGAATTGAAATTATTTGTCCATGAGTCAGATCTGTCCTCAGCACCTCACCTTTGTCCCCTGACTCCCATTGCAGTTCGGCTTCTCAAGCTTATTATTATAACTGATGCCAAAAGGCGAAGAATTCTCATGTCTTTAGCACCCAGGGTAGCAAGATGCAGGACCATTTAAAATGTTAATAGTGTGTCTGTAATACGCACACAGCCACATATAGCACCATCTTTATGAAGGCTTAAAATGATGTAGTCATTTTCCTTGTCATTTCCATGGGAAGCTGCTCTTGGTCATACAGGCAAGGCCCCAGTTCCCTATCCAAAGTGGCATCAAGGAGATGCTATAACAAAAAATGAAATGCAATTAGGGACCTGCTATTCCTATTTGAATGCTTAATATCAGCCTCATGGTTGGCACTATCCATTCCAGATGCCAGACAATGTAGCAAATTGTGTAGGTGATCCCAGCGTCTGAACCTAGCTGAACACAGTTGGCTAGCTCATTCCCCCTGTAGATTAGGAATTGAATGTGGGATTGTATCATCACCTTGGAATGGCCACTGAGAGGTGTCCCAGTGCCATTGTGAGAGGCAGGCTGCTGGGTTTTGAGAATGGCACAGCCAATTCATGCACATGTCTGCTGGAATCAACAGGGAAGGGGTTTTCTGGCTCTTCTCCTGAACTTCAGCATGTGTAGAGAGGTTCTGAGGAGAGAGGAGTGCTTGATGAAGCTCTCAGAGTCTTTTGTATCCACATGGCCAGTACTTTAGCTTTTCTAGCTGCAAATGGTATTCCTGCTCAAATACATGTCCTTTTATTCTATAAAAAAAAGTGAAATGTTCCTTTTTTGTTGAAATTGCAACTATATGGGAAAGTTATTTTTGCTTTGGAACAAACTGATAGGGAAGAAAAATCATCCTAAGGGGCCACCTCAACTGGTATCTAACTCCTTTGCAAGCTGGAAATAATTGAAAGAAAGGGCTTCTGCTACAGACTAGAGATCTTCAGAAACTAAAATGCATATAGTGTTCACTGCACAAATGCCTTCAATGCACCCCCCTTAGTTTCTATCACATTGCCATCCCAATTATTCAACACTGCCAGAGATGTGTTCTGTAGAATTGTCATGAACTGTCGGTTAAACTGAGATGCTTTAAAGTGTCAATGGCAAAAGTTTGTTCCTTCAAATTTGCTCAAAACTATGCACATGCAAACTTTAGTGGGTGGGCTCTCACATTTATCATTAATCCATGTCTTAGTGATTTATTATTATCGATATGAGCATGACATATCCATATGAGTGTGTCAAAACTATAGCTATAAATACAGATGTGCATATTGATGTTGAGAATGGAACCAGCAATAGCTGGTTATGATTTTTGAGGACATTCACTGAAACGTTGCATTCACAAAATGTCTGTAATCCTTCCTCAATTTCTGAGACTTGCTGCAAACTCATAAAAGCAAGTGAAGGATAGGCTAATTTTCAGGACAATATAATATGGCTGATATTATGCAAAATTAATTACAGCATTACAGACAGAATTGTTCTTTGCCCAAGTGGTTTTCTCATCTGCCCGAAAAATCATTTTATCCCTTCCCATTGTCAGCATCCTGGGCTTTATTGGTATCATTCAAACCACTTCATCATCATTAACAAACTGGACTGTGGGCACCATCTCGGCCAGGTCGGTACTTTCTTCTGCCTTCCTTCTACTGGTACTGAGATAAAGAAGAAATTCTGTCTTCTACTTTAAGAATCCATACTGAAGGAAGGGCATGGTCCAAAGTCCACAGTTGTTTTATCCATACCAAGAGAAGTACTGAGGGCAAAGATGATGCAGCACATGATGATCTCAGAGCCCTTCCATATGTGTTTGAGATGTCTGTACTTACCAATATTGCATGAAGTACATCCTGTTTCTCAGGCTCTGGATTCATGAAACAGAGCTGGGAAAATGGAGCTCTGGAAATGGCTGATACTTGATTTAAAGTTTAAATTAAAACTAGGAGTACAGCAAGGGTAAGATTTCCCATGGTAGCTACATGATGGGCTAAATGTATCCTCAAGTTTTCTCTGTAGAAGTTGGTTCCATTCTTAATCACAAAGTGGTCCACAGGTCCAGTCAATAAGGCAATGGGAGCAGTCTCTTGACTGCAAAGCATATTAGGATGTGAGAATCACTATGGAGCACGTGTGTATGATTCTGGTTTCCACTGCCAGAACCCCTGGGTTCAAAATTTGACACTTCCAGGAACCGCTCATTTGAAGAATTACAGCAATGTGCTGGGCTTCCATTGCTTTCTCTCTGAAATGAGGGTATTTAGAGCATGCTATTGTTTCTGGAATATTACATTTGAGTAAGGGAGAGATTTCCTCTTCTGGACAAGAAGGAATAACATAGACTGGCTTAACTCTCCTAACTGAAACAACAAGAAAAACAAACAAAATATATGAAAAAGTGGTTTCATGAGTCTAGAAATAGGGCAATGAAGGACAGTGCTCCCTGAGAGCCAGGAAATTAACAAGGTGAGCACCATGTTTGACACAGCTGGCTGCCTTGACAGGGCTGTAGGACACACAAACCACTGGGGAAAGAACCATCTGAAATAGAGAAAATAGTGTGTGGTGCTCACACAGGGCTGGAAAGAGTGTCCGTTTCCACCAGCCAGACTAAAAAAAAACCTGTAATTCATGAGCCATTTGGCTAGACTACTCAGAAAGGTCTTGTGTGAATAGTGGGGAATATTTATCTCCAGTCCGAGTCCTGCTCTGAATCTTCCCAATGATTCGCAATAGCAAGGCTCCAACATGCCAAATATCTCCAAGTAACTTAACCTAAAGTGAGCAGATTGCTCAAATATATTTGGAGGAATACAAAAATATCTGGCATACTAAAAAGAAGATTCATAGTGTTTGGCATCCAATCAAAAATGTCTAGGCATGCAAAGAAGCAGGAAAAGCTCATCAGTGGACACTGACTCACAATGGATGCATATGTGAGATCATATTTTTGGGTCTCAAGATTTTGCCCTTTGTTTCCTTCTCAAAGTCTTGTGGTTTTAGGTTTTATATAAAGGTCTATGATCTATCTTGAGTAACAGTAGGACGCATGTATGTTTATTTATGTGTATTATTTGTAGGCATGAACTGAAGTTCATTTTTTTGCATATGAATATCCAGTTGTTCCAACACCATTTGTTGAAAACACTATCCTTTTTTCACCGAATTGCTTTGTACATTTGCCAAAATCAGTTGTGCATATATGTGTCTATGCTATTCCATTGATCTAGTTTGTCTGTCTTTATGCCAATACCACACTATCTTGATTACTACAGCTTTCTAACACAGCTTGAAATCAAATAGCATTAGTCTTCCAACGTTGTTCTTTTTTTTTTTTCAAAGTTTAACATCTTAACATTATTAGGTCTTCCAACAAATGACCAATTTATATCTCCTCATTTACTTACATCTCCTTTTATTTCTCTCAAGAATATTTCTGTAGTTCTCAGGGTGCAGCTCTTATACATATCTTTCAAATTTGTTCCAGAATATTTCATATTTCTGATGCTATCAAAAATGGTATCAATTACTTTAAATTTTGATTGTTCAACTGGTACATAAAAATAGTACATTATTTTTGTATATCGAACTTATGTCCTGTCACTTTGCTAAACTCAATTTGTAATAGTTCTAGTAGCTTTTTTGGGTATTCAAATTGGATTTTTGATTATGCTGTCTATGCATAAAGATGGCTTTACCACTTGTTTTCTAATCTGAGTGCCTTCTATTTTTATTTTGTTACTGCACTAGTTCTGATTGCTAGTAAAATGTTGAATAGAACGGGGAAAGTGGGCATTTGTATTTTGTTCCTGAATTTAAAGAAAAGTATTCAGTTTTTACCATTAACAAGAATTTTAGATTTGTAGTAGATTCCCTTTATCAGGTTCATTGAAAGAGTTCCTTTCTATTCCTACTCAGCTGTAGGATTTTAATCATGGCTGGAGATGGGGTTTTTAAAAAATGCTTTTTCTACATCTGTTGAGATGGCCATGTTGTTGGATATTTTTGGTTTTCCCTCATTTTAGTTTGACAGTATTGTGGGTAACACTGATTGGTCTTCAAATGTTTTGAAACAATATTATATTTCAAATTACTTCTTACTCTGTGATATAACCTAGGCTTCTTTGTCTGATTGTCTGTGCATGATTAAATAGATCACAGTAACACATTCTGCCAGGACCCACATGGCTGCAATGTACTCTTTTACTAGCAGAGTAGCACCTGAATCTGAGCAATGCCTCAGAGGCGATGGAACTGAACAGGAGTGAATCTGCCTGGGCATGAAGGGTTGTCTTAGAAAACAGTGTGATTGCAGTTTGTGTTCTCAGGTGTAATTACCTAGGAGGATTTTTTCAGTCTTCTGTAAGCAGGAAGACAGTGTTCCCCACTACTCAGAGAACTGTTGTAGGTGTTCTTCCTGTTTTTTTAAAATGAGAGCTGTGGCCAGCCTGTCAGAGCACATACTCTTCTCTCGGGCACATTCGGGATTTGCTTACTGGTCTGTTCACCTTGATAGAAGTTACTCTTCTCTGTCTGCTATATAAATTAACTCCATTCGGTGGAATTCCTATTTCCCAAAATTCCACTTCTGTCTTAAAATCTTTTCCAAGTATGGCTTCTCTCTACATATTTGGTGCACACTTCAGTGATTACAAAGGTACTCCAAGGTCCTGCCATGATACTGAACAAAATTCAGATGTAGCAAAAGTAATCAAGGTAGGCAGCAAAGGGTTATCATTGTGGGGATGTAGTACAACCTCCCAACTGTGAAGCCTTGCACACATCACTGCATATATCTGTGCTTGACTTTTCTGAACCTGAATTACTCGGTGAACAGGGTACCTTGCAGTTTGAATGACCCTCAAGCTCTCAGAACTTCTCCAACTTTAAAGCGCCCTATTTTAAGAGAGAACTGTATTTGTTAACCCCAAGGGAGACAAGCTTGTCACTTCAGCCTTCCCTTTATTTAAAAAAGGTAACTTGTGCTAATTCTCCAGTACATAGCACTTAAGTCATTTCATCACAGAAAGATCTTTAGGGGTAAAGTGATAAATATACTATGTCAACTTTGAACATTTATTTAGCACTTTTCACTGTAAAAACTTCAGATTTCTCAGGTCAGCAAAGAAAGGCTTTTGTTTAATCGTTTTGCATCATCAGATATCAATGTGCAGGGTGGAGGACACATCATTTAGGAAAAGGTGAAAGGGAAGGTAGGGACACCTCACTTAACAGAAATTTCTGCTGAAGCCCTAAGTTAGTGTGTTGGTCTTCCCCATAAGCCTTCTGGCATTTGGAGAACAGAAACTGCTTATTCTTTTATTAAGCTGGAGGAGGACTTCTAAACTGCATAACCTCTCAGAACTATAAATGTGTATTGTTTCTCTCCATCTGGACCTTCCCAAGGCCCCAGCAGCCTGCCCAAGGCTTCATTATCTTTGTAACAATCATGGCACAGTATTGATGGGAAGAAAAGCTGCTGGCTCAGTGCTCCTTGCCTACAGGGAATGGTGCTGATTCCTGTTGCAAATCAGATTCATTATCAGAGGCCCATCAAGTCACAGTGTCCCCTTCCCTGCTGTCTCTTGGGCCTGCAATGTCAAAGACGTGGCAGAAATGCCACTATTCGCTACTCCTCTGCTTTGGCCAGATGCACTGATGGATCATTCAATTCTTTGACACAGATCTGTGCCCTCAGCTCCTTCTGATAGAGTGCCAGATATCCAGCGTCACCTTTGCAGTTTGGGAAGTGGCCCCCAGCATCCACCCTGTGCACTTTCCTTGATCTTGTCCATGGTGCTGAGATTCTGTGTGGCCCCCATGCCGATGATCTCGCTCTGTGGGTCTCCATCCAGGGTGATGCCTGCCCTCCTACCACCTGTGAACATTTGGTAATATCTAGAGACATTGTTGGTTTCCATCACTGGGAGCAGGTGCAACTGACATGTAGTAGGAAGAGGCCAGGGACGATATTACGCATCCCATGTTGCATAGACCCCCTCCCACAGAAAACAATAATCTTGTTAAATGTCAGTAGTGCTGATGGTACACAGATGATGTCTCACAGCACAGAATGATCTTCCTAAATGTCAGTAGCACCAAGGCTGGGGAACCCTGGTGTGTCCGACAAGGAAACCTGGGATTCTCTCTCCTCTAGGATTGGACTCTGTCCCATGGTGCTGTCCACAATGACTGAGATTTTGACACCTAAATCTTCCCTTAGGAAGAAATCTTTCCTCAGGAAACTTAATTATCCCGCCAATGCTCACCAGCTGGAGTTTGACTTCATATTTTTGTTGGTTTCCTAGAAACCTCTCATTGCATTCCCTCAGGTATCCACGATACTCAAACCATGCACACGTGTGACACACTGTGTTTAGCTTGCACAGCATCTCATGCCAGAACAATTTATGGCAGATTGTTTCAGCTCATTCTCCCATCGCAGGCCTGCTCCCCTATGCCTAGTTACCAGCAGGTCTCCCAGTTGAGACTGCTGCATCAGGATAAAACTGTGGCCACGAGCCAACACTGAACACTGCCACCTGCAGAAGCTGGCTCAAGTGCTGCCTGCTAACAACCGAATAAGTAAATTTTTGCTGCAGAACCAACCATGTATACAGGTCTTCTAATATCTTTCTGAGCTTATCCTAAGAGAGCTTTTTCACACTTCATTTGCAAAGCAGGAAGACACATATATGTCTTAAGTAGAATATATATATATATATATATACACACACACACACACACACACACACACAGAGAATATATATTATATAAACAGAATATATATATTCCCAATAAAGGGAATACATTATTTTATTTATAGGCTATATATATAGACACTATTATTCTATATATAGCATATATAGAGGTCTATATATTCTCCTAGCAAACTCATACAGACTTATTATTCTCTATATAGTCTATATATTATTAACAGACTACTATTATGAATAGTCTACTATTATTAGTAGTCTATTATTAGTAATAATAAACTATATATGGAATGACAATATAGTCATCTAAGATTTAAGTTTTATTTGTCTTCATGTTCTTTGTCAGACAATGATCTGCAAATAAGCACTACAATGTTGTCATGTTGCATATGTAAACACTATTTTATGTTTGTTTAAACATGACTTTAAGTAATGTTGTAAAAATGACTACTGTGGTATGTGTGTATTTTATTGCTAATTAGTACTTTTGTTTATATTATTCATTGATCCATCCATCTGTCTGTCCATCTCTATCTCTACCTCTATCTATCTATCTATCTATCTATCTATCTATCTATCTATCTATTCATATCTATCTATCTGTATCTATCTATCTATCTATCTATCTATCTATCTATCTATCTATCTATCTATCTATTCCTGCCTTCCTCCTGCTCTCCCTTCATCCAACCATCCACCTGCCCACATCCACCTACCTACAAGTAAGCTAGATGTTGTGCTGCATTGAGTTAAGTAATAGTGCTGATGTGGGGGTCAGTATCTCCTGTACACTGCAGTTTTAAGATTTTACTGAATCAATAGTGCTGTGAAAATCAAACTATAAAACCTATACTGATATAAACATGTTTACAACAAAATCCTCTAGAGTTACAAGATAGGTAATGAATGAACTGCACCTCCAAGTTGGTTCTCTCATTTGTAGGGAAAAGCCTTTGAAAAAGTTCAGGATTTAACAACTTGGTTGGGGGGTGGCAGGAAAGCTTCCTAATGAATTCCCTCTGTGTCATTTTATTCATAAAAAGCACATGACGGGCATTTTTAGCATGCATATCAAAGTGTATGTATGTAAATTAAGCGGTGAGCAAAAGACTTTAAGACAGCTCATAAAACCCTCCCAATTTCCTCTTTTAATGGTGCAGATACCGTGTCCACCATCTGTCAGACAGCAGTGAAAACCCAGCAAGGCCCTGAAAGGGGCTGACTGTCTTAGAGTCAAAAACAAACCTCAAGTTTCTAGATGGTCACTAGAAATCATTTCCTTTTTCCACTTCCTCTGAGTAAAATGTGTTAATTCATTTTCCATAGTCTTCTGCATGAGACTTATGATCTGCAGGTGTGACAGAAGGCCCTATCAGTTTTGTGTATTTAGAGGGACACTATGACTTCAGACAGACTCAGGAAGATTAGCCATGTACAGGAATAAAATGCTCTAACCTGTAGAGCAGCAAGTTGTGTTTATTTTCAACAGCACATTTGATTATAGAAAAAACACATTTAGGTGCCTTAGATGAGACCTGCTTGTGGCATGCTTGCTGTATAACATGACTACACACAATGTTAGGACAGCAAAAGCACAGTGAAGTTTTGCCTGCCTTTGAGAGAAGCTACAGAGGAGGCTTCCCCAAACAGGATTATCATGGCACAAAGCGAGTGACTTTGCTGGCCTGTGTGAGTGATTTTTCCATGTCATCTCCAAATGTGCCATGTACAAGAAGCTGCCATTTATAATGAGAACTGATAAACAGAGAGAAAAGCACCTAAGAAATTCATTGGACCTCAAGGGGATTAAAAGACTTCATGATTAAATGAGCTGGTGGATGAGCTAATGAGCTGTCTGTATGGTGAGCATGTGGTAGCTGGCAATGCAGAGGCCTCTCTTTGGTCCTCTCCTTGGTCCTTTCCATCCCAACACCCTTTGTGCATGGCCCAGAAACCTACTCAACAGGAGATGAGAGGCCGTTAAAAGAGGAATAGTGGACCAGGGATTCATCCATCAGTATTTCCTCCACATAAAGCACAGGGCACAGTGCCATCTTAGAATTTCTCTAGTCAAGCATAAAGAAGATATTTGAAGGCAAGCCATGTGAAGAGTAATTATGAGAAGATGGAAGTTCATTCTTTTCTGAGATTTGCTGTTTTTCTCTTGCATTTAGTGAAATTATTTCTTCACTTCTCTGCATTTGATAGAGTGCAGAAGGGCCCCATGCCTCTACTTTGTGTTTTCCCAGAGACCATGGTGCCCCAAGAATGGCTCAGCTCTGGCGTAATTCTGCAAAACAGTATAGGGACTCATATGCATGCAATCTGTGTCTAGGTCTCTGTGAGTCAGTGAACTTCAGATCAACACAGCAATGCCCCAAGTTCCCCAAGAATAACAAGCTGCTCTCCATCAGAGGCAGAGAGACTCTGCCACCAACTGTAATCCCTGGAAACTAGTCTGGAGGAACACAGGCAGCTATGGATCTGTGAAGAAGAGAGAACACTTATTGTGCTGTGACCTGGCCAAAGCACAGCTCCATCTCCTATCAAAGCTGATGATGCACCCAAGGGAAGGGAAGAGCTTGAAGGTGGAAAAGACAGCCTCTCTATCAGCATCTCTGCAGCTGTAGTGGCAGGAGACAGAGACAGGGATCATGAGAATAGGGGTCAGATTTGGTTTTGTGCAATAACACAGAAGGGGAGTGCCTTCTGCATTTGCAGGGAAGTTACAGGAAAAGAAAAATAAGGTGATATGGTTCAGCTGTGTCCCTACCCAAATCTTATCTTGAATTGCAGCTCCCACAATTCCCACATGTTGTGGAAAGGAGCCGGTGGGAGGTAACCGATTCATAGGGGTGTGTCTGTCCCATGCTGTTCTCATGATAGTGAATAAGTCTCATGAGATGTGATGGTTTAATAAGGGAGAGATTCCCTGCATAAGCCCTCTTTTTGCCTGCTGCCATCCATGTAACACGTGACTTGTTCCTTCTTGCCTTCCACCATAATGGGAAGCCTCCCCAGTCATGTGGAACTTTTGAGTCCATTACACCTCACTGTGAGTCCATTAAACCTCTTTCCTGTATACATTACCCAGTCTCAGGTAAGTCTTTGTTAGAAGCATGAAAACAGACTAATGTAGAAGGCCACGCTATACCTGGGAATATAGGTTTTCTTTGCCAATAGTTTTTAGGAACTGAAAATAAAGAGCAAGAAATAACTATTAAATTCAAGTTAAATAAGAAATGACATCGGTTATTATTAAAACTAAATGCCAGTGTGTGCTCCTAAATCACTTGGTATTCTGATATTTTTCAGTGATAAAATGGCACATACATGAAAGGTTCAATAAAAGTTTATGGAGGGGAATTGAGTCTCTTGGTATGAATCTATTTCTTTACCTACAGAATCAGTGACTGGATTCTGTGTCTGTTGGCTTCTGCTTCTGTATATCATGCATTGATAGCCTCTGATTTGGGTGTGGGGACAGGGGAGGAGTCTATGTTTTCAGGCTGGAAATGAAACTTTGAAATCCACACAGAAGCTACTACCTACAGCCTCAATTCAGGAAGGGAAGAAATGTACAAATGAGGACAAGGGAGTTTTTCAGAAGAGAGGGCCTAAGAAGTGGATGGATAAATGAGGTTGCTGGCTGCAGATGGCATGTGAGGAGAGAGAATCCTCATGCAATGAGAAGCTTCAAGATTGGCTGAGGTTCTCCAGGGTGCCTTGAGTGACAGGAGCAGGCTGAAGGAGAATGTGGGAAAATGGTGAGTGTTCGCTGTGTTTTCAGAGGTGCTCATGACTTCCACATAGTGCCGATTCATGAGCCTGGGGCTCAGACAAGCAGCAGGGTCCCCAAGAGTAGATTTAAGATGGGAGAACCTCTACTGAGACTCCTAGTAAGTGTGGCCTGGCAGAACTTTTACATAAGATTTTCCCAAGGCCCCTTTCCAGACCACTGGGCCCAGGACTCTACAGGTGTCCAGAAACCAAGATTTGAGTCAGGCATAGTGATTAGAAGTAGCAGATAAGATCACCAAGGAGGATGGGAAAGAGTGAGATGAACATCAAGAACAACACCTGCACACACACAGATGCTGACATTTGGGGACTGATGAACCAAGTTCCTGGGTGAAAGGAAGTGCAGAGAGAAACAGTGGGAGCAGTGGATGAGGGCGGATGGGCATGGTGCAGCCAGCACAGGGAGACATTGCAGAGAAGCATGAGAAATGGATGTCTTTGGTCTCAGCAGTCAGGAGTGGCAGATGCCAGGAGGAAATGCCCCCCAAGGCGAGGTGACAAGGTGAGGATACAGTCAGAAACAGGGATTGTGGCATCTGGCAGCTAATGTGGGAACAAGACTGAGGGAGGCCAAGGTTGTCTGGGAGAGCAAGATGCCCCAAGGCTAGTGTTCTGGACATGGACATAAGGCAGGACCTGAGTACCAGGGCCTGGGCACCTCAGGGTCATTTAGAAATAAGGATGTCATGTGTGCTCAGCAGGCAGAGAGCCTCTCATTGGTGCTGGGTGCTGGGCATTCAGAGGAAGGGCAGGGGAGTGACAGTGGGGAGTTGGGAAGAGGCAGATGGGGCCCCCATGGACTGCAGAACATATCACAGTGGCAATGAGGGTTATTAGAGCTGGCACAAAGGTTATTAGCGCTGAAAAGAGTGAGCATCAAGTACAGGAACAGGAGGCTTCTGCACTTCCTTCTTTTCCTAAGGAAAGCCTTCCAGAAGAATTCAGCCCTCCACCGTCATATATTCAATGTTCAGGAGTTTCACAACCAGGAAAGCATGAGTCTTATCACCAAAGATAAGAAGTCAGCACCTGTGGCACCTGGCTGAGAAATTTTCCCAAAACATGTTGTCATAAAATTATCTTATCCTTCATCTCCTAAGGGCCCACTTGTTTTTCCTAAAAGTCATTTATTCTTCTACTCATCCTTCTGCTCCTTTCCCATCTATGTTAAGATAACATACAATTCCCAAATTCTAATTGACTCCTTGAGTCACATTTTTCTCTGAACTCCTTGGATGTATGTAAATATAAATCTACCTTTACTCTTGATAGTGTGTCTTTTGTTAGTTTGATTTACAAGACCCCAATCACTGCACTTAAGAGGGTAGAGGAAATACTATTCCTCTGATAGTGGAATTTGATTAAAGCAATCACCCTTATGCCAGGAAACTCAGCAGGGACACCAAGCCCAAAGGCAAGTTCAATGAGAGAAAAGAAGTGTAAGGGGAGTATCTGTGAAGGCCATTATTATCATTATGGTTTTTCAAGTAATAAAATAAGGGAGAAAGGGCAATAAAATAATACCAAGGACAAGTGTCCAGAAGCAAGTGTATTTTGCTCAGTGATTGTGGGCAACAGGAGGAAGTGGCCTAGAGGCTGGAGCAATGATGCCCACAGAGGATGGTAAACAATGAAACAATGACAGGTGACTGTCCTCATCCCCTGTAGCAGCTCCAGTGGGGCTGCGCCCTTAACTCAGTGTTTCAGGGTAAGAGGCTGATTCAAGGAACAGTTAGTTGATCTCCCAAAAACCAGAGGCATAGGCAGGCTCAGCTGGTTACAAAATATTAACCTTTTTTTTTTTTTTTTTGAGAAGGGGTCTTGTTTTGTTGCCCAGGCTGGAGTGTAGCTGTGCCATCTGGGCTCACTGAAAACTCTGTCTCTTGGGTTCAAGCGATTCTCTTGCCTCAACCTCCTGAGTAGGTGGAATTACAGGTGTGCACAACCAGGCCTGGATAATTTTTTTATTTTTAGTAGAGATGAGGTTTCAGAAGGTTGGCCAGGCTGGTTTCAAACTCCTGACATCAAGTGATCCACTGTAATCCGAAAGTTTGGGATTACAGGCATGAGCCACCTTGCCCAGCCTAAATATTAACTTTAAAATGGACATAAGTAATATACAGCTATTTGTTCTCCATTATCGTTGGAGGAAAAGAAGTTCCAGTTACGAAGGTCAACTCAAACTGATAGGCTGCCTGCTCCTGTATGCCTTCGTTTGGGACATATGAAATGTATGATAAGGATAAGTCAAGATTAAACTTTGGGTGAGTTTCACATGAAGTTTCAGGTATTAGATATATATATATCTACACACATGCATATATATATTTTAACTAGCTACATCTTTTTTTTCACTTTTTTTTAATCTAGGAAAGAGTCATAGAGATGCAAAATATTCTTCAAATTTGGTACAAGTTTATATGAAAATATGCCCAGTGACCATTTTCTTATATTAATTTCACTTTCTCCTAAGCCTCCTCTAAATTTTGTCATTACTCATGTTTTCTAATTGAACTATAAGTTCCTTGAAGGAAATCACATTGGAATCATGCCTGACACTTCCTCCTCCCTTACCACCTATTTCTAATCTGCCACACAATACTCCACTGAGTTATAAAACAAACATGGCCAATATGTCCTTCTGAGAACTTCCAGTGAGCTCAAATGCCTACTGCACCATGTGTAAACTTTTCTACTTTGTTTCCAAAGTCCTCAGGATTGATTCTGTGTTGGCTGCTCTCCTGTTGGCTAATCCCGCTCTCTGTTCCTTCTCTGTAAAAACCTTGAGCATTTATCTCAGGGCCTGTGCCAACCCCAGATCCCCTATGATGTTCTCATTTGTGTCTGAGTGAACTTTTGTTCTTTCTCTCTCACACTGGGTAGAGCTGCCTCCCCCAACATCGCAATGTAAAGATGGTTCAGCTTACATCAGAGTTGAAAGAATTTCACAGAATACTCATATCCCCACACAACCACCCAGACTACTCCCTTTTATTTTTCTTTTGAGACAGTGTCTTGCTCTGTCACTCATGCTGGAGAGCAGCGACATGATCTCGGCTCACTGCAACTTCTGCCTCCCAGACTGGTGATTCTCCCACCTTAAGGTGCATGTCTCCCACCTTCTCAGTAGCTGAGACTACAGGCATGCACCATGATGCCTGCAATATTTGTTATTATTGTAGAGACATGGTTTTGCCATGTTGCCCAGGCTGGTCTTAACTCCTGAACTCAAGTGATCCTCCTACCCTGGCCTCTCAAAATGCTGAGATTACAGGCATGAACCATCACCTGTAAGACTGTACTCTTAACAAGGTGATAGCATAATAGTTTGGGGTGTGAGTCAAAATGTCTAAAGGTTCATGAAATGAGTCCAGTCTACCTATTTATGTGGACTTAGACCTCCTTTATTAAGAAATATGCAGGTTTTCAGGGAAAAAATATAATCTACCACATCCCTTATTTATGAATGGTGAATATTACCTCACAACTTCAATCCTGGTATTCCAAAAAAAAGAAAAAAGAAAAAAGATACCAAATATACACAAAACTTAAGCTGGTGAAATTAGTCTACTCTACCTATTTGTGAACTTTAACATAACTCGCTTGAAAGCTGAACAGAAAAACAAAAACAAAAATAATTTTTTAAAACCCTGAAATTCAGCTCCTAAAACAAGATTAACATAACAGAAAAATGAAAACACGCAAAGTAGTGACGGCTAGGCTTTAAAACATTTATTTCTGATTTATGGTTTTACTTGTAATAAATATCAACCGTAGAAGTGATACATAAGCAATGCCATAATTTTTGTTTTGCAACAAAGATGGCATTTTTGTGCCTTGGAACAGAGAACCCTAGGGTGCCTTCCAGGTTGGTCTCTCAAGTCCCCACCAGCCAAGGAGTGTGCTCACACTCACAAGTCTCAGGGCCTGGCATTAGGCCCAAGGAGGCTCTCTACCCACAGGTCTCTGGGCTTCAGAGGATGTGCTGGCAGAGGCAGCACCCTCAGGCAGGTGCTTTCACTCAGTGAGTGCTCGTTAGATTGAAGGTGGATCCTGGGGGACTTCTGGCAATGGTCTTATAATTGCTTTAATTAATTTATTTATTTTTAATTTATTGTACGTTACATTCTCAGATGCATGTGCAGAACGTACAGGTTTGTTATATAAGTATACATGTGCCATGGTGGTTTGCTGCACCCATCAACCATGATCTACATTAAGTATTTCTCCTAATGCTATCCTTCCCCTAGCCCCCAACCCTTGACAGAACTCAGTGTGTGATGTTCCCCTCCCTGTGCCCAGGTGTTCTCATTGTTCAGCTCCCACTTATGAGTGAGAACATACAGTGTTTGGTCTTCTGTTCTCGTATTATTAGTTTACTGAGAACGATGGTTTCCAGCTTCATGATGTCCCTGCAAGGGACATGAAGGACATGAACTCATTCTTTTTTCATGGCTGTATAGTATTCCATGGTATATATGTTCCACATTTTCTTAATCCAGTCTATCATTGATGGACATTTGGGTTGGTTCAAGTCTTTGCTATTGTGAACAGTGCCACAATAAACATATGTGTGCATGTCTCTTTATAGTAGAATGATTTATAATCCTTTGGGTATGTACCCAGTAATGGGATTGCTGGGTGAAATGGTATTTCCAGTTCTAGATCCTTAAGGAATTGCCACACTGTCTTCCACAATAGTTGAACTAATTTACACTCCCAACAGTGTAAAAGTATTCCTGTTTCTCCACATTCTCTACAGCATCTGTTGTTTCCTGACTTTTTAATGATCACCATTCTAACTGGCATGAGATGGTATCTTATTGTGGTTTTGATTTGCATTTCTATAATGACCAGTAATGATGAGCTTTTTTTCAATGTTTGTTGGCCACATAAATGTCTTCTTTGAGAAGTGTCTGTTCATATCCTTTGCCCACTTTTTGATGTGGTTGTTTGATTTTAATCCTGTAAACTTGTTTAAATTATCTGTAGATTCTGAATATTAGAACTTTGTCAGATGGATAGATTGCAAAAATTATTTCCCATTTTGTAGGTTGCCTTACAACTCTGATGGGAGTTTCTTTTGCTGTGCAGAAGCCTTTTAGTTTAATTACATCCCAACTGTCAATTTTGCATTTTCGTGCCAGTGCTTTTGGTGCTTTAGTCATGAGGTCTTTGCCCATGCCTATGTCCTGAATGGTACTGCCTAGGTTTTTTTCTAAAGTTTCATGGGTTAAGGTCTTACATTTAAGTCTTTAATCCATCTTGAGTTAATTTTTGTATAAGGTGTAAGAAAGGGGTGCAGTTTCGGTTTTCTGCATAGAGCTAGCCAATTTTCCTAACACCGTTTATTAAATAGGGAATCCTTTCCCCATTGTTGTTTTCATCAGCTTTGTCAAAGATCAGATGATTGTAGATGTGTGGTGTTATTTCTGAGTCATCTGTTCTGTTCCATTGGCCTATATGTCTGTTTTGGTACCAGTACCACACTGTTTTGGTTACTGTAGACTTGTATTGTGATTTAAAGTCAGGTAGCATGATCCCCGCAGCTTTGTTCTTTTTGCTTAGGATTGCCTTGTCTATACCAGCTCTTTTTTGGTTCCCAGTGAAATTTAAAGTAGTTTTCTTTCTAAATCTGTGAAGAAAGTCAACGGTAGCCTGATGGGTATAGCATTGAATCCACAAATTACTTTGGGCAGCATGGCCATTTTCATGACATTGATACTTCCTATCCATGAGAATGGAATGTTTTTCCATTATGTGGTCTTCTTTTATTTCATTGAGCAGTGGTTTGTAGTTCTCCTTGAAGAGGTCCTTCACATCTCTTGCAGGTTGTTCTCCTAGGTATTTTATTCTCTTTGTTGCAACTGTGAATAGGCATTCACTCATGATTTGGCTCTCTCTTTGTCTATTACTGGTGTATAGGAATGATTGTGATTTTTGCACATTGATTTTGTATCCTGAGGCTTGGCTGAAGTTGCTTATCAGCTTAAGGAGATTTGTTGGTGAGACAATGGGGTTTTCTAAATATACAATCATGTCATTGGCAAACAAAGACAATTTGACTTTCTCTGTTTGTATTTGACTACACTTCATTTCTTTCTCTTGCCTGATTGCCCTGGCCAGAACTTCCAATACTGTGTTGAATAGGAGTGGTGAGAGTGGGCATCCTTATCTTGTGCTAGTTTTCAAAGGGAATGCTTCCAGTTTTTGCCCATTCAGTATGGCATTGGCTGTGGGTTTGTTATAAATAGCACTTATTATTTTGAGATGTATTCCATCAATGCCTAGTTTATTGAGATGTTTTAGCATGCATAGGTGTTGAATTTGATCGAAGGCCTTTTCTACATCTATTGAGATAATCATGTGGTTTTTGTCATTGATTCTGTTTACGTGATGGATTATGTTTATTGATTTGCATAGGTTGAACCAGCCTTGCATCTCAGGGATGAAGCCAACTTGATCCTGGTGGATAAGCTTTTTAACATGCTTCTGGATTTGGTTTGCCAGGATTTTATTGAGGATTTTCCCATTGGAGTTCATCAGGGAAATCAGGCAGAAATTTTATTTTTTTGTTGTGTCTCTGCCAGGTTTTCATATCAGGATAATGTTGGACTTATAAAATGAGTTAGGGAGGAGTCCCTCTTTTTCTATTCCTTGGAATAGTTTCAGAAGAAATGGTACCAACTCTTCTTTGTAACTCTGGTAGGACTTGGCTTTGAATTTGTCCAGTCCTGGACTTTTTTGGTTGGTAGGGTATTAGTTACTGCCTCAATTTTAGAACTTGTTACTGGTATATTCAGGCATTCAACTTCTTCCTGGTTTAGTCTTCAGAGGGTGAATGTGTCCAGGAATTTATCCATTTCTTCTAGATTTTGAAGTTTATTTGCATAGAAGTGTTTGTAGTATTCTCTGCTGGTAGTTTTTATTTCTGTGGTAACATTGGTGATATCCCCTTTATCATTTTTATTGCAGCTATTTGATTCTTCTCTCTTTTCTTCTTTATTAGTCTGGCTAGTGATATATCTATTTTGTTGACCTTTTCAGAAATCTAGCTTCTGGATTCACTGATTTTCTTGAAAGGTTTTTCATTTCTCTGTCTCCTTCAGTTCTGCTCTGATCTTAGTTATTTCTTATCTTCTGCTAGCTTTTGAGTTTGTTTGCTGTTGCTTCTGTAGTTCTTTTAATTAGGACGCTAGTGTGTCGATTTTGGATCATTCTTGCTTTCTCTTGCAGGCACCTAGTGCTATAACTTACCCCCTACACACGGCTTTCAATGAGTCCCGGAGATTCTGGTTAGGTTGTGTCTTTGTTCTCATTGGTTTCAAATAACTTCTTTACTTCTGCCTTAATGTCATTATTTACTCAGTAATCACACAGTAGCAGGCTGTTCAGTTTCCTGTAGTTGTGCAGTTTTGAGTGAGTTTCTTCATCCTCGGTTCTAATTTGATTGCTCTGTGGTCTGATAGACTGTTTGTTATGATTTCCGATCTTTTGCATTTGCTGAAGAGTGTTTTACTTCCAGTTATGTGTTGAATTTTAGAATCAGTTTGATGTGGTGCTGAGAATAATGTATATTCTGTTGATTTGGTGTGGGGAGTTCTGTAGATATCTATTAGGTCCACTTGGTCCAGAGCTCAAGTCGTGGACATCTTTGTTAACTTTCTGTCTCGTTGATCTAATATTGACAGCGGGGTGTAAAAGTCTCCCACCATTAGTGTATGGAGTCTAAATGTCTTTGTAGGTCTCTAAGAACTTGCTTTATGAGTCTGGGTGCTCCTGTATTTGGTGTTTATATATTTAGGATAGTTAGCTCTTCTTGTTGCATTGATCCCTTTACAATTAAGTAATGACCTTCTTTGTCTCTTGCTCTTTGTTGGTTTAAAGTCTGTTTTATCAGAGACTAAAATTGCAACCCCTGCTTTTTTTCTGCTTTCCACTTCCTTGGTAAATCTTCCTCCATCCCTTTATTTTGAGCCTGTGTGTGTCTTTGTATGTGAGATGTGTCTCCTGAATACAGCCCACCAATGGGTCTTGAACCTTTATCTATTTACCAGTCTGTGTCTTTTAATTAGGGCATTTAGCCCATTTACATTTAAGGTTAATATAGTTATATGTGAATTTGATCCCGTCATTATGATGCTAGCTTGTTGTTTTGCCCATTAGTTGATGCAGTTTCTTCACAGTGTTGACAGACTTTACAATGTGGTATGCTTTTGTAGTGGCTGATACTGGTTTGTCTTTTACATGTTTAGTGCTTCATTCAGGAGATCTTATAAGGCAGGCCTGGGGGTGACAAAAATCTCTCGGCATTTGCTTGTCTGTAAAGAATTTCATTTCTCCTTCACTTATGAAGCGTAGTTTGGCTGGATATGAAATTCTGGGTTGAAAATTCTTTTCTTTAAAATGTTGAATATTGGCCCCCACTGTCTTCTGGCTTGTAAGGTTTCTGCAGAGAGATCCACTGTTAGTCTGATGGACTCCTTTTTGTGGGTAACCTGACCTTTCTCTCTGGCTGCACTTAAATTTTTTTCCTTCATTTTAACCTTGGTCAATCTGATGATTATGTGTTTTGGGATTCCTCTTCTTAAGGAGTATCTCTGTGGTGTTCTCTGTATTTCCTGAATTTCAATGTTGGCCTGACTTGCTAGGTTGGGGAATTTCTCCCAAATAAAATCCTGAAATGTGTTTTCTAAGTTGGTTCCATTCCCCCCTCACTTTCAGGTACCCCAATCAAATGTAGGTTTTGTCTTTTCACATAGTCCCATAGTTCTTGGAGGCTTTATTCATTTCTTTTTACTCTTTTTTTTTTCTCTATTGTTGTCTTAACACTTTATTTTTTTGTTTTGTTTTGTTTTTATTATATTAGTGTTATACTTGAAGTTTTAGGGTACATGTGCACAACAATGTGCAAGTTAGTTACATATGTATACATGTGCCATGCTGGTGTGCTGCACCCATTAACTCGTCATTTAGCATTAGGTATATCTTCTAATGCTATCCCTTCCCCCTCCCCCACCCCACAACAGTCCCCAGAGTGTGATATTCCCCTTCCTGTGTCCATGTGTTCTCATTGTTCAATTCCCACCTATGAGTGAGAATATGCAGTGTTTGGTTTTTTGTCCTTGTGATAGTTTACTGAGAATGATGATTTCCAATTTCATCCATGTCCCTGCAAAGGACAGGAACTCATCATTTTTTATGGCTGCATAGTATTCCATGGTGTATATGTGCCACATTTTCTTAAACCAGTCTATCATTGTTGGACATTTGGGTTGGTTCTAAGTCTTTGCTATTGTGAACAGTGCCGCAATAAACCTACGTGTCCATGTGTCTTTATAGCAGCATGATTTATAATCCTTTGGGTATATACCCAGTAATGGGATAGCTGGGTCAAATGGTATTTCTAGTTCTAGATCCCTGAGGAATCGCCACATGGACTCCCACTGTGGTTGAGCTAGTTTACAGTCCCACCAACAGTGTAAAAGGTCTTTATACTTTATTTCATTAAGTTGATCTTCAATCTCTGATATCCTTTCTTCTGCTTGATCAATTCAGCTGTTTTTTGTGTATGCTTCACGAAGTTCTCCACTGTGTTTTTGGCTCCATCAGATCATTTATGTTCTTCTCTAAACTGGGTATTCTAGTTAGCAATTTCTATAACCTTTTTTTCTAGGTTCTTAGCTTCCTCACATTGGGTTAGAACATGTTCCTTAGCACAGAGGAATTTATTACCCACTTTCTGAAGCCTACTTCTGTCAGTTCATCAAACTCATTCTCTGTCCAGTTTTGTTCCCTCGCTGGTGAGGAGTTGTGATCCTTTGGAGAAGAAGTGGTGCTCTGGTTTTTGGAATTTTCAGCCTTTTTGTGCTGGTTTTTCTCTTCTTCCTGGATTTATCTACCTTTGGTCTTTGATTTTGGTGGCTCCTTTGGATTGGGTTTTTGAGTGGATGTCCTTTTTGTTGATGTTGATGCTATTGTTGTCTGTTTGTTAGTTTTCCTTCTAACAGACAGTCCCCACTGCTGCAGGTCTGCTGGAGTTTGCTGGAGGTCCATTCCAGACCATGTTTGCCTGGGTATCACCAGCAGAGGCTGTAGAACAGCAAAAATCGCTGCCTGCTCCTTCCTCTGAATGCTTCATCTCAGAGGGGCATCTGCCAATGCCAGCTGGAGATCTTCTGTATGAGGTGTCTGTTGACCCTTGCTGGGAGGTGTGTCCCCATCAGGAGGCACTGGGGTGAGGCACCCACTTGAGGAGGCAGTCTGTACCCTAGTAGAGCTCAAACACTGCTGGGACATCCGCTGCTCTCTTCAGAGCTGGCAGGCAGGGACATTTAAGTTGGCTGAAGGTGCATCCACAGCCATCCCTTCTCCCAGGTGCTCAGTCCCAGCGAGTTGGGGGTTTTATCTATAAGCCCCTGCCTGGGGCTGCTGCCTTTCTTTCAGAAATGCCCTGCTCAGAGAGGAGGAATCTAGAGAGGCAGTCTGACTGCAGTGGCTTTGCTGAGCTGCGGTGGGCTCCACCCAGTTTGAACTTCCCAGTGGCTTTGTTTACATTGTGAGGGTAAAACTGCCTACTCAAGCCTCATAGATGGCCAACGCCCCTCCCCCCACCAAGTGCAAGTGTTCAAGGTCAACTTGAGATTGCTGTGTTAGTAATGAGAATTTTAAGCCAGTGGATCTTAGTTTGCTGGGCTCCATGGGGATGGGATCTGCTGAGCTAGAGCACTTGGCTCCCTGGTTTCAGCCCCTTTTCCAGGGGAGTGAGTGGTTCTGTCTTGTTGGCATTTCAAGTGCCACTGAGGTTATGAAAAATAACTCCTGCTGCTAGCACAGTGTCTGCCCAAATGGATGCCCAATTTTGTGCTTTAAATCAAGGGCCCCGGTGGCATAGGCACTCAAGGGAATCTTCTGGTCTGTGGATTACTAAGACTGTGGGAAAAGCATAGTATCTCAGCTGGAGTGCACCATTCCTCACAGCACAGTCTCTCACAGCTTCCCTTGACTAGGGTAGGGAGTTCCTCAACCCCTTGCATTTCCTGGGTGAGGCGATGCCCCACCCTGCTTCTGCTCACACTTTGTGGGCTGCACTCACTGTGTAACTAGTCCCAGTGAGACGAGCTGGGTATATCAGTTGGAAATGAAGAAATCATTTGCCTTCTGTGTTGATCTCGCTGGGAGCTGCAGACTGGATCTCTTTATATTTGGCCATCTTGACACCACCCCATTTTGCACAATTGCTTTATTTTTTTTTTTAGAACAAAATGATACATAAATAACCTAGAAAATATTCTCAGTGAAAACTTGATTCTTTAATGTCAGCTTTGTTGGAAACTTTCTCTTACTAAGATGGGAATTATATTTAACAAAACTAATAACCCTTTGATCCTATTTGTTTTTGACTAGCTTCCTATTACTACTATTACTGCACCTAATTAATCTGGTTACAGCTATGGCATACTAAATTCCCTAAGGCAATTAACTAAGAGATTCAGAAATCTCTTCAGTGATTGCTGATTTAATGGAATGCCCTTGAACTCTGGAGGGATGCTGCCCCTGTGAGTTCACCCACACTGTGGCCAAGAGGAAGCAGCAGGGCCTGACTTAAGAATTCCAAGATCGTCCATGAGCCCCCTGGCCACTGCCTCCTGTATTCCTGACTCAAACACCAAGTACAAAACCAGGGCTGCTTTTCTGGCAGGAGCTTGGGAAAATCTTCCTTAATATTACAATATGCACATCACAAGAGGAAAACCCACAAGGTCTCACTGTCTCTAAGAAAGAAGATGAGAGGAAACATTTCATTTCTGCAAGAGAAATACATCTGTAAGTAAACATAGATAACATTAACGATAATGTTTAAAACTTTCTAAGAGCTAAATGACTTTTAAAAATGCAATTGCTCATTTTTCTATGACAAGTCTAAACAAACATTGTCAGTGAGAACACCAAGATGTTAAAACAGTTTATTCCATGGTCCTTTTTTTGCAAGGTACCTTGTGAGAGACATTCCTGTTCATGAGGGCCGTTGCTTTGTGGGTTTCACCATAACTGGTCCCATGCAAAGGCAGCATGTGTTTTCACATACACTTTGCTTCTACATACATTTTAAAACATGGCTAATGTTTTGTGAATACAGGGTCTGGCTGTGTTGCCCTAGCTGGTCTCAAACTCCAGGGTCCTAGCATCCTTCTGCCTCAGGATCACAAACTGCTGGGGTTACAGGTGTGAGCTCCCACACCTGGCTATGCATGGTGGTATGTGCCTGTGGTCCAAGCTACTCAGGAGACAGAGGCAAAAGGATTGCTGAACCCCAGGAGTTGGAGGCTGCAGTGATCTATGATTGTGCCACTACTGCCTATGGCCTGGGCAACAAAGTGGGACCCTATCTGAAAAACAAAATGAAAACCAAAAAAACCCCACATAGAACACTATGTTGCCATTAACACAGTGCATTGAAAAACAAGGACTGCCTGTACTTGAAATTTAGTTTAATTGCCTTAGTTATAGGAACAGCTCATGTTACAAAGGCAAATATTTTACCTCGTCTTTATCAGTTCATAAGTACAGCGCTGAATGCAAGTGCCAACATACTGTGATCAACTCTGGGACCTCCTGTATGGAATGCACCACCTTCATTTTTCTAGGAACCATAATTCAGGTTAAACAACAGCAAAAAAAAATGGTGTTTCTGAGATGAAGGCTTTACAGCCTTCTGAGAGGAAGCTATGGGATAAGTCTTTCATGAGGAGAAATTCGTAGGAAAAACAAACATGTTACAGTGGAATTTCTAACAGGATGCCAAGCATGGAGACATACACATGTCCAGACATAAAAAGCAGATACATGTTCCCACTGGGAACTGCTCCAGCTGCACCTGGAGGCTCATTCCAGCTGCACCTGGAGGCTCAGACTTGACTCTCTGATTTACTAGCTGAGAGGTCTCAGGCACATCCCACATCAAGCAATTGCAGTCAAGTTGAATTCAATAATGAGACTTAAATCAAGAATGAAATTTAAATCCGCCCAGGTATATGTGTTGCTAAGAATGTCCCACTCTCTTTCAATGACTGTTTATAGCTGTGGTATCATAAAAACTACACACTCAATTTTTGTCCTTAGTTCATGACACAGAGCTCCTAAACCACTTGGAATTTCCAAATGATTAATGAGCCATTTTCAACCAAATGAGGTGCCTCTTGTGGGCCCAGGATAGCTTAAGGACAGGGTCTAGAGGTCAGAAAGACCAAACATGTGATTAAAATATTGGAGCCAGGAGCAGTGGCTCACAGTTGTAATCTCAGCACTTTGGGAGGCCAACAGGGTTGGATCACCTGAGGTCAGTTTCAGACCAGCCTGGCCAATATGACAAGACCATCTTTACTAAAAATACAAAAATTATGCAGGCGTGGTGGTGGGTGTCTGTAATCCCAGTTACTCAGGAGGCTGGGGGCAGAAGAATCACTTGAACCCAGGAGGTGGAAGTTGCCGTGAGCCAAGATTGCACGACTGCACTCCAGCCTGGGTGACAGAACAAGACTCCAACTGAAAACAAACAAACAAACAAACAAACAAAATTGGAACTTTCAGCCCTCTCCCCATCTCCAGGAAGGGAGTGGTGGCATGGACTGACTTCAAAGAGCCATGGTTAGTGAAGGCATCACTAACACCTATGTAAAAACTTCCATAAAAACCCATACATTAGGAGGCTGGGGAGCTTTGAGTTTGGTGAGCACACAGCAGTGCTGGGAGGGTCAGGTACCCAGAGAGGGCAGGGGAGCACTATTTGGCTGTCCCTGAGTTGTATCCTTCATAACAAACCAGCAAGTGTATCAAAGTGTTTTCCTGAGCTATGTCAGTCACATTAGGGGATTATCAGATTGGAAAAGAGGGTTTCAGGAACCCCTGAATTTTTTTTTTTTTTTGATGGAGTCTTGCTCTGTCACCCAGATCTAGAGTGCAGTGTTGTGATCCCGGCTCACTGCAACCTCCACCTCCAGGGTTCAAGTGATTCTCCTGCATCAGTCTACCAAGTAACTGGGATGACAGGTGACTGCCACCACACTGGCTAATTTTGGTATTTTTAATACAGAGAGGGTTTCGCCATGTTGACCACCCTAGTCTTGAACTCCTGACCTCAGGTGATCTGCCCACCTCGACCTCACAATGTGCTGGAATTACAGGCATGAGCCACCATGCCTAGGCAAGAACCCCCAATTTGTAGCCAGTCAATCAGAAGTACAGGTAGGAGGCCCCTGGAATGTGTGATGGGCATCTTCATTGGGTGTCTTGGGGGACTGAGGAGTTAACCTATGTGGTCTGGGCTGACCCTAGGTGTCAGTGTCACAATTGAAGTGAATTGTTGGATACCAACTTGGCTTCAGAGAATCAGAGGTCTGCACACTGAGGCACATGTTCTGGCTGCCTCTATAGGTTTGAGGTACTAAGTTGGACCCTAGGCAAAAAAAGTCAAAACTCCAGGTCTTCCAAGACTACTCCAGTAGCTCAGTTTTATTGGGAAGGAGGTTTCTGAGTAATTTCCCTGAGCTTGTGATTGGTGTCAGTGGTTAGCAGTGAGAGGTGAGGTATTAAAAAGACCATTCACCAAAATGTTCCTCCACACAAATCACTGAAGTCCTTACACGCAGGCACCCAAGGGAAAGAGGCATTTGCAGGGACTCCCTGATGGACACCCTCCCCAGCTGTTTACACTAACATCACCAGAAAAGCTCCTCTTTCAAGGGTGCCCTGCTGTGATTCTAGAATGTATATCTGCAAATTGTTCAGGCCAAGGACTCCATGTCAGCAGTAATAGAGCTGTCAGAGGAATCTGGAGCCAGGCCCGGCCGGCCACCACGAGCGGTTAGCTCTCTAAACCCTCTGCCCAAGTCACCTGTGGAGGAGACTCATATAACAAGAGGGAACCAAGGGCTGAGGTGCAGGACAGGAGGTGTTATGGAATACAAGCCCTCCAGCTGCCCTTTCCAATGGAGAAATAGATGGAAGTGCAAAAAAACCAGCTGGCCATAAAAACTCAGTGTCACTACACAAGAAAAATTCTGCAGCAACCGATGAGAACTCTATAAGCAGTTGGGGAGGGGAAGTGAGTTTTAGTGATTTACATCTGAACTGCAGTGAATACTCACCTTAAAGCCTGCAGCTAGACAATAAGAGTGTTTTAAGCCCCACATCATTAAAAGCACCACTTCCCTGGAAAATGTCTGAATAGGCCTTTTCCTGTCACTGTAATCTTACCAGACTGTCCCTGAGACCCAGTGGATTCTGGCTGAGTCTCACTGGCCTAGAGACTTAGGTGTGGCCACGGTTCCTCACAAAATCTTCCAACCAGACCATCTCCCTGCCCACATACCCAAATTCTAAGGAGCACTGCAAAGTGGCCTTCAATAGCACAAATCACAGCTTTTCACATTTGGTAAACACTACGTGGATATTATGTGGGGTAACATGGTTGTGGAACACGGCCCATGTCACTGGCACCCTCTTACCTTCTCCACAGCAGAAGTGGGAGAGAACCTCTTGGCACAAGCTAGGAAGATGTCGGGGTCTGGCTTGCCACGCTGCACTTTGGGAGATGTCCCAGCACAGTCTGGGAAAACAAGCTGAAGGTCTCCTTGTGGCGGCTTGTCTTCATCTCAAATGATGCAGACCTCAACCTGGTGGCCAGCGCAAAGGGGATGCCTTTTTTCTGACAATCAGTTTCTCAGCTCCTGGGGAGATGGAGGGAAGGACTGCAGTGAGGGGTGAGGCCTCCACAACAAGGCCTTCTTCCAGGGACGGTCCTTCCAGCTGAGTGGCAGCACACTCTCAGGCTGCTTCTTTTGAGGATTTCTGACTTAGGATAGACTGTCTGAAAGGGGGTTGTCGGCTCCAAAATATCCCTGCTCAAAATAAACCAAAAAATCAAAAAAGCTATTGGCGGTTGAGCAGTGCATTTCCCAAAGGAACAGAAAAGAAGTGCACTGGGATGCACTGCTGCTTTGTCTGCTGGGCCTCTTTATTAAATGTGGAGAAGGGCAGGTAGCAGGTCCAGGAAATGACTAGACCTGGGGTCTGGCCAGGGCACAGGGAAGGCCACAGAGCAGGGACTCGCAGAACCATACTTTTATTCCACAGCAGCAAATACACAATGACTGTGCTTTTTGTGTTTTCTGCAAAACTGCCGTATTCTGCAGAAAACATTTCAATCATTCTTCACCCTGCTGAGAAGAGGAAATCACACAACGTCCTCCACCAGTCACTGAAAAAGGCTGCAGCTGAGGGATGGCTGCAGCATTACTTAACAAGGGATTGGGACAAAAGAAAGCTGCTGAACACAGCTGATCAACAGCAACGTGCCATATGAAAAGAGCATCCTCACACTGTCATTAGCCATACGGATTAATTCCAGGGACCACATGCATTCATGGAGGTCATCATAGAGCCAATTATGAGAGGACTAGTTATCAGAAAGAATCAAAAATACCAGGATCCTTCCCAACTTTAACTTATGCTGACTAGCACATCAGGAACATCTAAATCCATACAAGGTATGATGGTTTCTCTAAAATTTTATTTTAAATTGTCATATAATCACGTCTATTTTAATAATATCACAACCTAACGTCCCTACTTTGTCAATTGTTACACAAAAGAATCAACATAGTCATTTTTTCCAAACATCTAAAGCCATTCAAGGTAAGGCAACAGACAGATATCTGGAGCACGTAACAGATAAGCCTTTAGAACAATGAATGACTATCATCAGAGATAAATAGGGACATTTCATAATCATAAATATGTCAGTTCATTAATAAGACATAATCCTAAATAACACCAAACAGCAGAGCTTCACAATGTATAAAGCAAAAACTAATAGAACTGAATGGAGAAACACAAATGTAGAAATAAGTTTAAAACTCCCCTATGAATAATTTATATAAAAATTAGAAAAGAAGTAAGAATATAGAAGACTTCAGAACCACTGTCAAGCAACCTGACCTAATAGATGTTCACACAATAATTCTCCCAACAACAGCAAAATCCACATTATTTTTAAGTGCACACAGAACACCCAATAAGAAAGATCCTATTATAAACAATAAAACAATTCTCAAAAATTATAAAATACTTAAAATCATATAGAATAACTTCTCTAATGATGATAGAATTAAAATAGACATTAATAATTATAGAAAGAAATTTGGAAAGCCACAAATATTTGGATGTTAAACTTCTATGTAAGGCATGGGTCAAAGATGAAATCACAAAGGGAAAGTAGTAGTATTTTGTAGACAACCAAAAACTATCAAAATTTCTGAGATGTAGCTAAAACACGGTTCAGAGGAAAACTGATAGTGATATGTTAAATAATAAGGTCTCAAATAAGTGATCTAAGTGGACACATTAAACACTTTAAAGAAAATTCAATGATGTAAGCTTTTACCCCAAGAAAGTGAAGTAAAATTGCAAAATAAACCCAAAACAAATAAAAGGAAGGAAATAATAAAAATAAGAGAGAAAATCAAAGAAATGAAAAGTAGAATACAGAAAACCAACTAAATCAAAAGTGGGTTCCTTGAAAAGAGAAATTAGATTAGTAGATTTCTAGCTAAGCTGATCAAAAAAAAAATAAAGAAGATCCAAATGTACCAATATTAGCAGGGAAAGAGGGGACATCACTACAGATCCCAACATCAATAAAATGATAAAAACTTAATTTTTACAGGATTAATGGCAACACATTTGACCATTTAGATGAAATGAGATAATTCTTTGAAAGATATAAAACTCCCTCAAGAAGACATGAATAACCTGAATAGCTTTCTGCCTATGAAAATAATTGAATTTGTAGTTAAAAACCTCCTTCTCACATCTAGGATCAGAAAGCCTCACTGGTAAATTTACCAACTTCCCAAGAAAAAAAAGAATGCCAATTCTAAACACACTTTTCAGAAAATTGGAGGGAACACCTCTCAACTCATTTTACATCAGCACTTCCCTGATCCCAAAACCAGACAAAAGCCAGACAAGAAAACGACAGATCTCATGAACACATATATACACCTCCACACATAAAAACAATATTCAATCAGTGTAGAAGTACTCCACCTGAAGAGCTTCTACAGAACATGAATTCATTAGTTAAAAATACTAAAATATCGCACTACTTCATTAGTTTGCAACAACCACTGATTAGTATCACAGAAGACTACATTTATAAGCTAAACTTCAGTGTTAACCTTAACATAACTGGTAGATGAGATAAAATAAAGGTTATATATATATTTTTTTTTAAATAGCCAAGCATGTGTGGTAGTGCATGCTGTAATCCCAGTTAATTGGGAGGCTGAGGCAAGAGAATCGCTTGAACCCAGAAGTGGAGGTTGCAGTGAGCCAATATTGCACCACTACACTCCAGCCTGGGCAGCAGAGCCAGATTCCATCTCAAGAAAACAAACAAAAAAAAGAAACAAAAAAAATTAGGCAATCATGAACTTCTGTCTGGATGTACATAGTCATTAAAGCTGAGTATCAAAACAACCTGAATTTAAAACAAGATTTTAAAATTACTGTATCACACATTTTTAAAGCAATATTTAAAAAAAAATGGAGGACATTTAAACACATGGCTCTCTGTAAAACACAATGCATAAAGAAAATTTTGTTAAAGTACTTTGGTGCTAGTAATTTTAAAAACTTAAATACATATTTATCATTATTATTATTGTTTTGAGACAGGGTCTTGCATTGTGATGCAGGCTGGAGTACAGTCGAGCAATCATAGCAGCCTCAGCGTCCTGGGATCAAACAATCCCCCAGACTCACCTTCCCTAATAGCTGGGACTACAGGAGCATGCCACCACACCCGGTAAATTTTTATGTTTTGTAGAGACAAGGTCTCCCTCTGTTGCCTAAGCTGATCTCAAACTTCTGCCTTAAGCAATCCTCTTGCCTTAGCCTCTCAAAGTCCTGAGCTTACAGGTGTGAGCCACTGTGCCCAGCCTATTATTTTATTTTAGCTTATCCTTTTTGCATTTCTATTGCTGTGAATTCTTTCTAAGATACCAGCTGTAACAGTGGAGTAAGATAAACAAATGCACACCAATGTGTTTAGACTGGAATGCAGCTCAATATTCTTATTGATGGAGAATGAATCAAAAATGGTTTTGGAAGATTGCTTTACAGCACCACAGCATACTGACATCTTCAAAATGCTACGGACTCCTATGAAGATGAAAGCCAAGATAAGACTATGACCACAGTCAGAGACTATGGGACATCCGTCAATTACATGCCCTCTTTGAGCTTCAATTTTGTCATCTGTCAAAGAGAAATGATTACTGTTCCTCATGGAATTAATTCACAAGAAGAACAATGCCTGGAAAATGACATGGGTGAGGAAGCCCCAGATAAATGTTAGGTAGTGTCGTTATCATCAGCAGGAAGGAACGATCCTAACCACCTGATTGAAAACTGCCTGATGCCTTCACAAAGTTTTTCATCTTTTAAAGATTGCACACAAACGTTGTCTTACTCACTGGCCTTCCCTGAGAAGTAAAAGACTAAAAAATGCAAATGGAGTTCTGTTCTAGGGAGAAGCTGGTTAATTATGTGTATAAATGAACTCCAGTTCCCAGCTCCTAGAATTTGGTGTGCTTCCATGGGTTTGCAGGAAGGGCAGAGAGACAGATATCTAGATATCTGTTGCTCCAAACAATCAGCTCACAGGACACATCTCCAGGGGAAGAACTGGGGAATGTGGAGAATCAACACTGTGAGTGGGAAGAAACGCTCCTGCTTTCCTCCATCCTAGAGACCCAAGGTGGGTGAGAACAGGGATGTGCAATTAAACAGGATTAAACAAAGGAAAGAGGCAGAAGACAGGCAGCTGCCACACGGTCTCAGGTATTCGTGGCATTCTTTTGTTGGGTGATCTGGCCATCAGAACCCTATGAGCCTGAACATTCTCTGTACTACCTAAGACCTGCAGTGAGCAACAGAAGCAAGTTGGGGGTAATAGGGGTTGACAGCGCAAATGGGGAGAGGGAACCGCTTAGAGGGCCATGCATGTCATTAACGCTGTGTGCCGAGAACCATGTCCTAGGCCTCAGTCTAGAAGAGCTCTATGAAATGAGACATGGAAGACAGCTCTATGAAGACTGTGACATGGAGGACTTGAAGTGAGACATGGAAGTCTGCCACTGGGGCAGACGATGTGGTCAGCTGATGGATGCCACCTTGCTATGAGAAGAGAAGACAGTGATGCTGTTGCAGACAAGACACACCTGTGGGATTCTGCTGAGCCTCCACCTCCTACATGGGCATCCTAAGGGTGCCTAGCCCCTCTCACCTGATCCCACCATGGGGAAGGTGCCTTGACATGCTGTCTTTCTTAGGGGCTACTTTCGCAATTGCCTGAAGGGAAGGTGTTATGCTTTAAAAGCTATGTGTGACTGAGAGCAGTAGGTGGAATGGTGGCCCCCAAACAGAAGCCCTAAGGCAAGGTACTTCTGCTTTTGTTTAGAAAAAGTCTTTGAAGATGTAATTAAGTTAAAAATCTTGAGATAAGCTCACCTTGGATTTAGGATGGGCCCTAAATGTGATAACTGTTGTCTTTGGAAGTGACCGAAAAGGGGTGAGAAAAACAGAGAAGAAGGCCACGTGGAAACAGAGGCAGAGACTGGAGAGATGTGGCCACAAGGCCAGGGAAGCCTGGAGTCTCCAGGAACTGGGAGAAGCAGGAAGGACCCTCCCCTAGAACTTCCAGAGGGCGTGTGGCCCTGAGACACCTTGATTTCAGACTTCCGGTCTCCAGAACTGGGAGCGAGTCAATTTCTCGTATTAGAAGTTGAGAGTTTTCAGTATCTTGTGGCAGCAGCCCAAGAAATGAATACACAAGTGCTCTGTTCTTGAATGTGAATGAGCAGAACAGACACTGCCAGGTGTTTGTGGAAGAAGACACAAACAGGCAGAAGACAAGAATCTGCCAGAAAACAATGGCAATACAGAGAAAAGTGGGCAAAGAAGCAACAGTCATGATAATAGTATTCATGGAGACATAAGTTACTGAGTCTTTAAAACAAAAACAGAAAGCTAGGAAAGTACAATGCCCAGAAGAAGAAAGAGCATAGAAGGGTTAAAATAAATCAGGAGATGAGGGCGGACACAGGCAATGTCAGCTAAAACACCAAGCTGTCTGGGATGCGGTTCAAGGAGGTTGCCGGGCAGGTGGTAAACAGACGGCTTCCCTTTCTCGCTCCCTAGAAATATGTCAGATGTGGAGGTTTGGCCGGTCACGGTGGCTCACACCTGCAATCCTGGCACTTTGGTAGGTCGCGGTGGGCAGATTACTTCAGGTCAGCAGTTTGAGACCTGCCTGGCTAACGTGGTGAAACCCCGTGTGTGCTAAAAAATACAAAAATCCAGCCAGGCACAGTGGCTTATTCCGATAATCCCAGCATTTTGGGATGCTCAGGCTGGCAGATCACGAGGTCAGGAGACAAGGACACTAACACGGTGAAACCGCGTCTCTACTAAAAATACAAAAAATTAGCCGGGCATGGTAGTGGGCGTCTGTAGTCCCAGCTTCTCGGGAGGCTGCCGCAGGAGAATGACGTGAACCCTGGAGGCGGAGCTTGCAGTGAGCCGAGATTGAGCCACTGCAGTCCAGCCTGGGCGACAGAGCGAGACTCTGCCTGAAAAAAAAAAAAAAAAAAAAAAAAAAATGTAGAAGGATATTGGGCCGGGCGTGGTGGCTCACGCCTGTAATCCCAGCACTTTGGGAGGCCAAGGCGGGCGGATCACGAGGTCAGGGGATCGAGACCATCCTGGCTAACACGGTGAAACCCCGTCTCTAATAGAAATACAAAAAATTAGCCGGGCGTGGTAGCGGGCGCCTGTAGTCCCAGCTACTCGGGAGGCTGAGGCAGGAGAATGGCGTGAACCCTGGAGGCGGAGCTTGCAGTGAGCCGAGATCGCGCCACTGCCCTCCAGCCTGGGCGACAGAGCGAGACTCTGCCTGAAAAAAAAAAAAAAAAAAAAAAAAAAATGTAGAAGGATATTGGGCCGGGCGTGGTGGCTCACGCCTGTAATCCCAGCACTTTGGAAGGCTGAGGTGGGCGGATCAGCAGGTCAGGAGAAGGAGACCATCCTGGCTAACATGGTGAAACCCCGTCTCTACTAAAAATACAAAAAATTAGCCAGGCATTGTGGCGGGCGCCTGTAGTCCCAGCTACTCAGGAGGTTGAGGCAGGAGAATGATGTGAACCCGGGAGGTGGAGCTTGCATTGAGCCGAGATTGAGCCACTGCACTCCAGCCTGGGCGATAGAGCGAGACTCCGTCTCAATCAATCAATCAATCAATAACACAAAAATCAGCCAAGTTGTGGTGGCGCGTGCCTGTAATTCCAGCTACTCGGGAGGCGGAGGTTGCAGTGAGCCAGATCGTGCCACTGCACTCCAGCATGAGTAATAGAGTGTAACTCTGTCTCTCAAAAGCAAAAACAAAACAAAACAAAACAAAAGATATATGTCATGTGTGATTTTTAAAACACTGACAATATTCAAATATACATAGAAACTGCCTGATTGATGTTGCTTTATTTCCTGTGAGGCAGTTTCACTTCCTGAGGACTACAGAGAAACCCTGCCACCCTCTGGCCTCCACCCTCTTCCTAAGGCTCAGAATCTGAGCTGTTACCTGCATCTTTGCCGGTGAAGACATAGCTCATGTGCTATCACTTCCTGGAAATTTTACCAGGCTCCTCCCACCCTCGTAACCCTCTGGGATTCACCGCAACACCTCCAGCAGCTGGCTGCAGTTATTTCACTTGTATGTATGTGGTTAGAAACTTCCACTCAAGAAGGAGTCATAACCTCTGCACTCCCAAGACCCCCATGCAGAAATCCCGTCAATAAACTGCTTATTTCCTGCCCTCTGTTTTCCTCATCCTCATACTCCATTCCCTCTGTTCTTAGGAATGGAAGGCAGTGGTGGGGGCAGGAATCATTCCTTTTCCTTGCAGTACATGTGTGCACATTGGAATAGAAAGTGATTTCAGATACATAGTGGGAAGGTGAGCTAGTTTTCCTTTGACTGCATCCATGGCTGATGAAGCAAGCTGAATGCTGGCTGTGGGGGTGTGAGGATGCCCCCTGCGCTACACAACAATGCTCAGAGTTTCTCAGGGTTTGTGTTTCCAATTAGGAGGCCACGCTTGGCTGGCACATGCTGGGCCCTCAATAAATATCTATGACCGATATTGAATGGACAATTAAGGCAAAGGTCATTAAAAATAACATCTGGCTACGTGAAAATCACTCAGATCCTAGATTTTAAGTGTTCTCCCCACAAAACATGATCAGAAAGTGAGATGATACATGCGATCATTAGCTTGACGCAGCCACTCCACAATGTATACACACTTCAAAACATGTTGTGCATGATATCTATATATGATTTTTATTTGTCAATTAACAATTAAGTTAAAAAAATAGCATCCAGTTATCCGAGTTCATGGTGGGGAGCCTTCTCATGGAGCGGTTAGTGTTCTCCTCTACACAAGACAGACCTGTTAAGATGCTGCCTCCTGGAGAATGTGTACCCAGGGAGCACACACGCTCCATCAGACTTTGCGGTTGTGGTATAGCACACGGAGACGGGATAAGATTCGATGTGACTGACAGGCACATTTATCCAAGAGAAAACTTTCAAGATCTGATGCAGTAATGCAGTGTTTCCATTCTTATTTCTTGCTTACTTGAAGTTCCTTGAGCTAGCTGAAAGCACTTACTGTTGTGAGGCTTCCTAAGGAAACATCAGTGCCAGGTTCTTCACAAATGTCACACATGATCTCACAAGGGTACCATGTTCTGAAAAACACTGTGCTTTAGAATACTACAATTTTTGGCACTTTGCAATGCAAGGACTTGTCTCGCTCTCTGAACACTGGGTCTTACATGGGCAACTTGGCCCATGAGCCAAGTCCCTGAGCATTCAGTCATTAATGGACAGTCAGAGGCCACATGCAGGAAGCTGCTGCTGTGTGAATAGCTGATGCCCTGAGTGAGTTGACCAGGAAAGCAGAAAGATGTCTGCAGGCCAAACAGTCACCTTGGATTCCATAAAATGGATGCAAGTTAACTTTACATCATACGGGGTAGGCTGTATAGGTCAGGTATTCACAGAGGGGTCCACAAAATGGATTTCAGCAAACTGCAAGTTTAACATCTGTTTAATTTTAAAAGAAATGTGGTGATACATTTATTTCTTGTTCAAGATTTATTGAAGGAAATATAAGTCCATGAGGACAGGTTGCTAGCACTGTGAGAAATGGACTGGTCACGCTCAGTAACAAAGTGTCTCCTGGACCAGACTCTACCCAGGCTGCTCTGAGTCTTTTTCTCTACAATGCCCCTACAAGCCTATAAAGACTTGAACATGTTCAGCAGCTCAAGGTCATAACCCTAGATGACTCTAATCCCCTTAAAGTACTTGCCTATGAAAACTCAAGGCTGCCAAAATAAATAACTAATCATTGGTTCCAGCCATCCCTGCAGACAAGCCTCTGTGGGAGGGCAGGAGCCTGACTTCTATCAGCACCAGTGAAACCCAGATGGCTTCACACTGACCAAACCCTCTTCCCGCTTTTTGCAATTTTCACTTCCCCGACTCTGCTGAGCCCCTCCTAACCCTTCCCTACTCCCTGAGTTTCCCTTTAAAATGTCCGGTCACCTCTGGGCTAATTGATGTTGAGTCCAGTTTCACATATGCGTTTTCTCTATTGCAAAAGTGTAAATTATGGAAGAAAATCTGTGCTGACCACTTTAACTACTGTTTGGCTGTGTTTATCCTTGACACTAGAAAATAACCAAAGTCATATTCCCCAGAGTACATAGTATTCACATTCATATACATAGTTTTAAAAATTGTAACTTCAAGTATAAATTTAAAAGAAATATTAACTAATTTAAGAAATGTCAATAATATAGATTCTTGATTTTTTATAAGTTCTGTAAGTTTATCTATTAAAATGGAACCATCACTTACAAACACTACTGTGTGCTTTTTAGTTCCCTCACAGGAAACTTCTGGTAGCCACAGACACTGTGAGTGGGCATCTCTTAATAACTTACTGCAGAGCCATGCCTAGGCCTATTCCTCTTCTGAACTTCTCCAAGCTCTAGGGAGCAAGCTTCTTTCTCAGACATCACTGATTTTGGCAAAGCACCTCTTTCCTTTTTCCAGGCCTTCCAAATGAATTCTGCTGCTTTGAAAAGGTGCTTGCTGGGAGGAACAGGGCCCCTGGTCATGTGCAGATCTTCAGTCCTAATTTACTAGGGACCTTTCACCAACTCAAAGCTAGTATCAGGGATCACCACTGCTTGGACCACGAGATCTGTCTCATGGAATTGAGTCACTCACCTATATCCTGAGAGTAAGACAGTGTGGTAGCATAGAAGGAAGGGAAACAAGAGAAAGGAATTGGGCTGGGGGGCTGGAAGAGGAACAGGGCTCTGGCCAAGTCTGGCTGAACCTCCCGGAACACTCCAGCCAAACATAAGTGACTGAGCCCACACCCCAGCTCAGGGCCCTCCTGGAACACTCCAGCCAAATAGCAGTGACTAAGCCTGCACCCCAGATCAGGGCAGCATCAGGTTCTGGGGCACCCTGGACACTGGCAGTCTGGGCTATGAATAGGAAAGTATGGGTGGAGGTATAATGGCTTGACAGTGCCCTCCTCGCAAAATTCATGTTCACCTAAAATGTCGGAATAGGACCTTATTTGGAAATAGGGTCTTTGCAGATGTAATCAAGTTATTATGAGGCCATTCTAAATTAATGTTGGACCCTAAATCCAATGAAAGGAGAGGGAAATTTGAAGAAAGTGACACATAGGCTGCGGGAGGGCATGTGAAAATGGAGGCAGAGATTGGGGAGATGAAGCTACAAGCCAAGGAAAGCTAAGGGTGGCCGGCAACTACCAGGAGCTGAAAAAAGGCAGGAAGGATCCTTCCCTAGAGCCTTGAGAGGGAGTGCAGCCCTGCTCACACCTTGACTTCGGACTTCTAGCCTTCTGAGGTGTCAGACAGTAAGTTTCTGCTGCTTTAAGCCACGGAGTTTCTTAATTAACACAGCACTACCAGGAAGCTAATACAGTGCATTGACCCTGGAGGAGAAAACTTGGATAGACTGAGGTTCTATCTGTGAGATGATCTTAAACCATCTTAATTATCTTTCTCAAATTCTGGTACTTGACACACAAATTTGTGATACTTGATGGGGAGACAGTGTGGGAAACCTGTGTTTCCTTCTTTGGCAAACATTAAATACTGATGGAAATAAAGCAGTTATGGAAATAAATATAAACTAACTCATTTTAAATCTTCAAACAAACAGTTGCAAGAGTCTAGTTTGCATTTATTTGGTCTGCAGGTCTTGGTGCAACACAGAGGATGAGCATCCGACTACCTTCAAATGTATTGCTGTTCTACCCACAGCTGGCTGCTTGCTCTGCAGCAATATATGCTGTCTAATGCTCTCTGGGATCGCTGAAATGTGACTGGCATAAATTCCTCCAACCAAAGAAGCGCTTTTCTCTAGAGTCTCCTTATCAGTATCATGAATGGCATAGTTTGTGTTCTGCTCCAATTTCACAGACTTACAACAGAATTTCAGATTAAAATGGAAAGCCAGGGAGGGCAATTCAAACCACTGAGCAATGCCTGGTAATTACAGATGGATCAAACAATAAAAGTTAAAACAAAACTTTTTTTTCAGACATTGAAAATGAGAGACAAAGTAATACTAAGTAATGCAGGAATTTTATTTCAGAAAAATTGATTCTGCATTTCTACATTAGTTTCTATGAAGTGAACATAAGACTACAGTGTGTAATTTCCTTTTCTTAAGTAGTGACAGGATTTTACTTTGTTGGCCAGGATTGTCTCGAGTTCCTGTCCTCAAGCAATCTGCCTCCCTCAGTCTCCTACAATGCTGGCATTACAGGTGTAGAGTGTGATAGTGGGAGTGAATGTCTGCCCTTTCTCATTCCTTTGCTAAGCATTAGGACTTTGGAAGGAAGGGCTCTCCACCTGATCTTACTGACCTTAAGTGCCCCTCATCCAGGCAGGACTTGATGTCCTAATGTTAAAAAATGACCATAAATTTCCCTGCAGTATAGACTTGCCTCTGTAACAACTTACATGAAAACTTCACTCTCACTATAGAATGGTGTACTGGTCCTTGCTTCTTTCCCTTATAAAGAATAACTAGGACTTTACAAAAAAAAAAAAAAAGCCATTTTACTAATAGCATGGGATACATGTGAGTGTCCTTGTGATCCAGATTTGCCACTGTAGCAATTTACACACAAATTGTTCTCTGACTCTAGCAAGTAGTACTAACCCCTGATCCCTTTTTTTTTAAACCCCTTGCAGAGAATGACTGGACTAGTACTTTGCAGTATAATGCCATTTTACAACACATGAAATGCATGAGAGTTTCCTTGTGTTCTAGATGTGCCTCTGTGACAACCTGCATGCAAACTGCTCTCTGACTCTAATGTTGGCTACTGATCCATGATCTTTGCTTTTCTTTCCTTTTAGAAAATGGCTATACTAGGACTGAAGAACATAATATCAACAAAAATGACAACCAAAGTTTAAGTTCTAAGCCTCTTGAAAGGCAGAGAAGAATATATAGATTACAGGAGCATCTGGAAAGGATGTGTGTTCCCCAGAGAGGACTACATTTCAGATGTGGATCCCCACAATAGAAGACTAGGGGCTGAGTCGCCAGGCAGATTCTAAGTAAGCTACACAGCACCACTTGGGGGCACAAGTGGGAGCCTTCTCCAAACTGGAAGTTACTACCTGTAGTTAGTTTTTTCATCAATAGGCCTTGAAATATTGGTATTTGAGGGTTGTTGTCATGAGGTAACTTCCTTCCCCAGAGAAGACTTCTCTAGGATCTTTTTTGGTTGTGCATAAAAAAGAGTGAGGTGAAGGGACCTGGCGGGCTCACAGCGCAGGGTGCAGGGATCTTTTATCTAAATCCTCCACTGTGCCTGATCACCAGAGATCTGAAGTCTTTCCGGCTCTGTGTATAAACCTGTTTTCTGCCCCAGGTGGCATTTTGAATGCACAACTTGGGGTGGAGGGCCCAGTGGCTCCGCTACTTCATATTGGGAATTTAAACTGCTCTGCAGTGTTTTAGCTCTTTGTTTTATCCTGCCTTTTTTTAAAAACAGAAATTTCACCCTACTACATGTTTTTAAATGAAAAGAGTATTTTCACTCTTTCACAACGTGTTTTAACAATGATCTTATATCCTGTGAAAATGAGATGAAGTTCCACTTTCTATGTCTTTACAGACAGTTCGGAGCGCAGCACCAGCACGCACTCACCACTGTTTACGGCTACTTGCTTCTCAACACAGCAAAGCTGAAGGCTTCACACATACACCATGGGGTCTGCAAAGCTGAAAACATAGAGAAAGCTTGCTGGCTTCTGCTAGATAGCAAACAAATCATGCACAGGCCCAAGAGGTGAAAGGAAAGCGGTAACATTAGGAAGGATGGAAATATAAGAGGTAAATTTTGTAATGCAGGAAGTCAGCCAGGCATTGACACCTAATCCCTTCGCCCCCTTGCCTGTGACACTAATGAGAAGAATTACTGTCAGTTTTTCAAGGAATTCATGCACAGACCAGATAGGAAATTAATCTCATGAGAGAATTACCATCCTAGAAACAGAATCCAAAAGCCCCCAGTGAGTTTCTTCCATTAACCATTTAGTTAAATAATGTCTAACACTCCTCAAATTATTACAGCATTATTGGAGCAAATTATCAAAATAATATTGAGAATTTAAAGTATATTTGGAATCTACATATTATATATAGTATAATAACTCACTAAAAATATGTAGCATAAAGGTTTATTAATGTTAGTTTGAAGTACAATTCCTGTACTATGCAGCTGAATCCAAATAGAGTTTTTTTTAGTTAACCAAGTATAGAACATTTTATGAGCCACAGACCCCCCATTTCAATGCAACCAGAAAGGAGCAGAATTTTTTAAATTAAAAAAAAAAATTCTTAGTCCTATGAAATAAAATTCATATAAATCTCTAATCTACAAAAAGGATGTATATAAAGATTAAATCAGTTTGATATACCAACATGCTTAAATTTCCTTATTAAATTGCTCTTACAATAGGCTGTGCATCATACAAAGAAAAATCAGAAAAATAAGATTCATACAACCCAGACAGTATCTCTTTTGGGAGTTTTATAGTATTTTTCTAAAATGTGGGACATTCAGAAAATGCCCACTTCCCTCAAGCTAGCTGGTAAGTGACCCTCTGATTATATGCGTCACATCTCACCTGTATCTAACAGGGAGAGCCAGTTGCAACAACAGAAACTCCTGTGTTGTCACAATGAAGAGGCTGGAGGCTACCATGCGGGCTCCCACAAGCCCCCGACTTACCCCAAACAGGTCAGACCCCACCTCCTCAGACACAATCTTGTACTCCATCCTGTGTGACAAAGGATAACACCATTGGCAAATTCGCAGTTCAATGTGGAAGTCTACTATCAGTTTTAGAATTTGCTCTTTGCCCTCAAAATCAAGTAAATTTTTTTGTGTGTGTTATGTAACAGATGAGAAGCAGAGGACTTTTCACAGTTTTACATTGATATGAGAAACAAGTGGCACTGAACACTTCCAAAGGGTCACTGGCAACTCCATGAAAAAGACTTTTTGATCATCAGGAGTCTCTTCTCCTTACAGAAGCTACACCAGCATTCTTTCTGGACATTATGCCATCTCTATAGCCAGCTGTCAATAGTACATAAAAAAGAAAGGGAAAGATACTGATGAACAGTATTTTGTTCTGATCAGGACATACTTAGTTCATCACTTGACTGTGCTAACTCAGGTCTCCTAGGTTTCACTAGAATGTGCAAAGCTTTGGAAACTTAAAGGAAAGGCACATTTAACTGGACTTTTTATTTGTTCTTTCTTTTCTTCTTTTTTTTTTTTTTTTTTTAGATGGAGTCTCACTCTGTTCCCCAGGCTGGAGTACAGTGGTGTAATCTCAGCCCACTGCAACCTCTGCTTCCCAGTTTCAAGCAATTCTCCTGCCTCAATCTCCCAAGTAGCTGGGATTACAGGCACCTGTCACCACACCCAGCTAATTTTTTTGTATCTTTATAGAGACATGGTTTCACCATGTTGGTCGGGCTGCTGTCAAACTCCTGACCTCCAGCGATACACCTGCCTTGACCTCCCAAAGTGCTGGGATTACAGGTGTGAGCCATTGTGCCCAGGCTTAACTGGACTTTTTTTCTTCCACTGGCTTTTTTAAGATTTGAAGAACCTGACCAACTATCTCAAAACACTGAGGGTCCTCAGAAAAATATTTGATTTTTTGTCTTCTTTGATTTGCCAGAAAGCTGCTTACAGTACTAATTTCATTTACTTTGAATCACTTTTCAGGTTGCTACTTCTAAGGATCTATCACTACAAAATAAATGTATAAAACAGCTATTTAAATAGCTTATGATTAATAGCCAATGGAAGAAAAACATAAACTAGAAAATGATAACTCATTGAATTTTCCTGATTCTCTACTAAGGTCTCCATATGATTAAACAATGTAAATTATCTTAACTAAACAAGCACAAGTATTATAAAACCCAATCTGATTAAGGCATTTAACTCATTGCAGAGAAAGCCATACCAGAGGTTCTCAATAAAAGCAACCTGGTAATAGCCTACCATGCCAGGGTCAAACTTCTTCTCTGCTTCACTTCTCTGAACCTGTATCCTCACTTCCTATATAATGCAAATAAGACCATCCTGACTATGTCACAGGGCCAACATAAAAGTGCAAATGATATAAAGACTGGGAAAGAGTTTCAGTTTTCAATTCCTTCACAAATAAGAGGTAATAGAAAAGTATGCTTCTTTTAAATAACACATGAAAATGGATTCATTTTGCCTTATTCAACAATAAGGCAATAAATTTCTGTTGATATTGTCTCTGTCAATAATCTCAAATATTAAAGTCTTGCTTTTACAGTCTACTCTCTACGGAATCCTCTAGAAAGGAGAGAGTAAGACTTTCCCTGTATTCTTGTGTCTACCGTGCTATGGCGATGAAAGGTCCCACCGTATAGAAGTGGTGCAGAAACCACCTCAGGAGAGCAGATGTGGTGCAAGGTGCTCCTGACCTCACTGAAACCTGCCCATGACAATGGGCCCAGGTCCCCATGACCCAGGTGCTTGGGGCATACGAGAGACACCTGTCTTCCCTGATGGAGTGTATGATTTTGTTGGGGATGGGGAGATGCACTTATCCACAACATTTATGTGAAAACCCACATTTGTGTCTATTCACCACAGGCTTTCTACCTCATCTGCACAGAAGCTTTGCCAAAACACAACTCCAAAATCCTTGAATGGCTTCTTGTCTTTTGAAAAAGAATAACTATGGTTGTATACGGTAAAACACCGACTATATAAAATTTACTTTTAGTGATTTCTCAGGGTACAATTCTGTGGCATTCAGTACATTCACACTGTTGTACAGCCATCACCACCATCCATGTCCAGAACTTGTTCATCTCCCGAAGGTGAAACTCTGTCCCCATTAATCGCTAAAACCTCCATCCCCTCCCCCAGCCCCTGGCAATCACAATTCTACTTTCTGTCTCTATGGATTTGACAACTCTAGGGACATCATACTGAGACAGGAGAATAGGGTCTGGAGGCAGATTCACACTGACTTCCCAGAACTCAATCAAAAGGAAAACCTCAAGTTTCTATGGCCAAGTAACAAAAGGACCAGATCCTATTCCCTTTGCAAGCCTCTCCTACCTTCTCTGTGTGGCAGATGGAAAATTGAAAGTATTTCTCATTGGTTGCTTTCTGCAACCATGTCCACTGCTGGCGCCAGAAGGCTGTGAGCCATTGCTAGGACTAGAGGTAAGCTGGCAGCGCTCTGTATCCTGGCTGTTCACCTGCCAAGCACTGCCCTCACTGTTTGCTCATCCTGACTGCAGTGTGCAGAGTGTGTTGGCACCTAACACCCCTCAAAGCCTGTCTGTGCAGCTCCACACTGTGGTCCTATGCTGTGGGCACACCCCTCCCAGAGGGGCAGTGACTTGATTAAACCCAACGTGGTCATTTATCTACTCATTTCCTCTCCTTTGAGTCGAGAGGTCCTTGAGGTAAGGATTTCTCTTATTCATTATCCTATACTCCTAAAGACTTAGAAATCAGCAGGAGAACCACCACACATTTAAAAAATAGAAACTGGGCCAGGTGTGGTGGCTCATTTCTGTAACCATAGCACTTTGGGAGGCTGCAGCAGGAGGATCACTTGAACCCAGGAGTTTGAAATCAGCCTAGGGCCATGTCTCTACAGAAAAGAAAAAAAAATTAGCTGGGCATGGTGGGCATACACTTATAGTGTCAGCTACTCAGCAGGGTGAGGTGGGGGAATCACTTGAGCCCGGGAGGTCAAGGCTGCAGTAAGCCATGACTGACCACTACACTCCAGCCTTGGCAAGAGGGTAAGATCCTATGTCAAACAAACAAAGCAAAAAACAGAAATTGTAATTATTTGAGAAACATCTCCACCTGCACAGTGAGGTAATATCTAGGATGATCAGAAGCAAAGATCTGTATCTTATTTTCATTAGTCTAGGATGTCTTCATTACAATTTGCTAAATAACAAGGCAATTAGCTGCCTATGAAAGCCACCATAGTCAGAAAAGAGGAATAATGTCCATATACATCATCGAATAATGTGATATTTTAAAGCACAAAGGGAGTAAGAATTTTAAAAACTCATCATTTACATTTGACTGGCAAATGGGCTTCTTCCTCCCTACAATCATAAATTTTCCTGAACATGGGGCTAATTAGATTTGTTAAAAGCAACAGGAGTACAGCATAAGTTGAATGTGTTACCATAACTGTCTGCATACAATTTCCCTTTTCACTTGTTGTATGTGTCCGTTAATTGTGCTATTATCCAAGAAGTACAATCTGCCTAAGTAAAAATCCCTGAGGTCCAGCTTTGCCAGCAGGGCCCCTCCAGTGCCTGAGAATCAGCTGAGTCTCCCAAATTGAAACCACTACCAGAAACGGAGAGGTGCAAGGCAGACTCCCCAAGAACTGGGGACTTCTCCACATGACTTATACAGGCCTTAAAGGGCTCAGCCCTGTGGTCCGTGTCAGAACACATCTTCTCCCCTTTGTACTCTGATGTTGTCTACCTCAACAGAAGGTCACTGCCACATCATCTGGGGCAGTAGAGCACCGTAGCTAAGAGCTATGGACTCTTCATTCCCCAACTGGGTTTGAGGCCAGCCTCCATAATCAGAGGCTGCAAGCTTTGGGGCAAGAAACTTGACCCCTGCAGCCCTCCCTGCCATTCTCTGTGCTAAGACTGGCTGCTTCTTAGAGGTGGCAGGAGGCTGACACATACCCCCATGAGTGAAAGCACTGAAAACATGACATGCAGTGAGTCCTCAATGCTTGTGAACCAACATGACCATAGTGGACACCAACAAGGAAAAGTGGCATGAATACCCTTCAGGTGCATGTTTCCTGAACATGGCACAGAGAATGTGTTCTGGGGTTCCTAGGCACTGTCCATCTAATAAGACTCGAAGCCCCAACACCCTGGGTAGATCTAACTGGCATAGCCCCAGCACCAAGTGATAAATCTGGCTGAGGGGAGGTCGGGAATGACAGGCAGGTGGAGACACAGTTTGTGACATGTACACAAATGGGTCCCTTTTCTCTGTGAGGCTCCTGCCACCTAGGTGTTATACTGCCCCTCAACACTGAGGCCTGCTGCCCAGACTTAGAAAGTAATGGATTATCAGAGCGGCCTATAAACCAAGGGCTATAATTCTTCTGCTGGCTTCCTTCCTGGCCTGGTAGCTGACGTCGGTGCTTTCTAGTTCCTAAAGGTAACAGCTGGCCCTGAAGCCACTGGCACAGGAGACGGAACAAGAGATGTGACTGTGTCAGTGTGGACATATGAAAATCTACAGGACTGTAAGTGTGTGGACAGCACCATACCTCCATCACTAAGGAGGACAAACCAAAGCAGAACAGCTTGCTTGCTGAGGTCCTCTGGAAGCTATCCTTGACACAAGAATCATGTTAGCACTGCACAGACTAATGCAACTTGTAAGTGCTCCCAGGCAGGAAGTGCTCTGAGTGTCTTCCCATCCCAAGGGATGTCCAGCATTTCAGGGATCCACAGTGACAATTCACTTAAGAGCCTAGGAAAAAGATGTCGTCACTTTTGTTAGACTTACTTCCAAAAAAAAAACTGACTAACAATTTAATTAAAGCATTTGGGATTTCTGTCCCATTAATCTATAGGTACTTGCTTTGGATGTTGGTGAATTATGTCAGCGGCCTCATTCCATAAAGGTGCATGTAGGTGAGTGTAGGTGAGCATATCTCTGTGTACATGTGGGTCTACACACAAATACAGTGGCATCATAAGAAAAGGGCTAAAATGAGGTACCCTAAATAGTTAAACACTGAGTAATGGTTACCTCCAGGGAGTGGGAGTTAGAAGGCTTCCAATTTTAATGCTATGCATTTTTGTATTGTGTGAAGCAAGTGTAATTTGTGTAATTAAAAAAAAAAAAAAAAAGCCCAGTGTGGTGGCTCATGTCTGTAATCCCAGCACTTTGGGAGACTGAGGAAGGAGGATTGCTTGAGGTAGGAGTTTTGAGACCAGACTGGCAATATATCAAGACTCTGTCTCTATAAAGGAGAAAAAAAGAAAAAAAACCTTAGCTGGGTGTGGTGGCATATACTTGCAGTTCTAGCCATGCCAGAGGCTGAGGTGAAAGGATTGCTTCAGCCCAGCAGTTAGAGGCTGCAGTGAACTATGATAGCACCACTGTACTGCAGTCTGGGCAACAGAATGAGACTCTATCTCCAGTGGAAAAAAAAAAAAAAAAGCATATCATGATTGTGTTTTTTTCTTTTTTTTATCCTGAAGGGATATTCTCCCTACTTAAGATCATCCTTTCATTCCTCTAGTGACAAATTTCATGATACGAAAAATTATGTGTTTCATGAGACACACCGGAAAGGAAAATCTCCCTTACTGAATCCACCAATTCAAATGCTAATCTGCTCCAGAAAAACCCTCACACACACACTCCAAAGAATATACCATCTGGACACCTCATGGCCCAGTCAAGGGGGGTGCATGTCTTTTACCATCACCCTGGCCTTCCTCTGGCCCATCTCTTCTAGGCTGCAGGCATTGTGTGCCACAAACCCAGAGGATTCTCCCCAAGTGCAGGTTGCATTCTGACATGCCTCCTTTTAAAAATCCCAATAGTTGTCCCTATTCAGAAAGCAAACAGATGAGCTGGGGAATAAGAAGGTTAACTCATAAAGCCATAATTCCTCTCTGAAGCTTGTGAGCCATGAGAAGCTTGGCTTCATGCTGTATAGAAGCAAACTCACTGGCTGACTGGAATCCCCCACATGTGCTGTTTTCCTTTTGAAATGGCTTCTCCAATCTGTACCTCTTTTGTTGTGGACTCCCAGAAGGTCACCCCCTACCCCAGGAGCAGCCACTACTCCAAGAATATCTTGCTTTACTTAATTCTATATCCCTTTGGCAACTCTTTCCTGAATTTCTCATTTTGTTTGTAACAATATCCTCCCATGGGTTTTCACTTGGACACGGTAGATACACCTATCCTCTCTCCCCAAATGGATGACACACTCCATTAGGAAAGAGATCTTTCTCCTGTGTCCCCCCAAGCACTTACTCAGCACTACATGCCCAAGAATTCAGAGGAAAGAGAGGCAAGTTCTTAGCCGACTTCCAGAGGATGAGTGCCTTCCTGCCAGATGTTCCTAATGGAAAGGGTGGGGGTGTATCTGTAAACAGTCAGGAAGACAATGGTGTAAGAAAATAAACCAAGAACAAAATTAAAAAGAAAAAAGGCAAAAAAGCAGCCAGGAAGCTTGAACTGAGGGGAGCCCACCACAGCTGCACAAGGCTTACTGCCTCTCTAGGTTCCAACTCTGTGGGCAGGGTATAGCTGAACAAAAGGCAGACAGCCTCTGCAGACTTAAACCACCCTGTCTGACAGCTCTGAAGAGAGCAGTGGTTGTCCTAGCATGGCATTCAAGCTCTGAGAATGAACAGACTGCCTCCTCAAATGGGTCCCTGACCCGAGTGTAGCCTGACTGGGAGACACCTCCCACTTGGGGCTGACAGACACCTCATATAGGTGGGTGCCCCTCTGGGATGAAGCTTCCAGAGGAAGGATCAGGCAGCAATATTTGCTGTTCTGCAGCCTCTGCTGGTGATATCCAGGCAAACAGGGTCTGGAGTTGACCTCCAGCAAACTCCAACAGAACTGTAGCTGAGGGGCCTGACTTTTAGATGCAAAACTAACAAACAGAAAGGAATAGCATCAACAACAACAAAAAGGACATCAACACTAAAACTGCATCTCTAGGTCACCAAAATCAAAGACCAAAGGTAGATACAATGACAAACATGGGAGAAAACAGAGTAGAAAAGCAGAAAATTCCAAAAACCAGAGCACCTCTTCTCCACAGGATCTCAGCTCCTCACCTATAAGGAAACAAAACTGGATGGAGAATTAGTTTGACAAGTTAACAGAAGTAAGCTTCAGAAGGTCGGTAATAACAAATTTCTCCGAGCTAAAGGAGCATGTTCTAACCCATTACAAGGAAGCTAAACACCTTGAAAAAAGGTTAGACAAATGGCTAACTGGAATAAACATGTAGAGAAGACTAGAAATGACCTGATGGAGCCGAAAACCAAGGCACAAGAACTTTGTGACACATGAACTAGCTTCAATAGCCAATGCAATCAAGTAGAAGAAAGGATAGCAGTGGGTGAAGCAAATTAACGAAATAAAGTGAGAAGAAAAGATTAGAGAAAAAAGAGTGAAAAACAATGAACAAAGCCTCCAAGAAATATGGGACAATGTGAAAAGACCAAATTTACATTTTTGATTGGTGTACCTGAAAGTAACGGGGACAGTGGAACCAGTTTTGACACCACTCATCAGGATATTATCCAGGAAAACTTCCCCATCCTAGCAAGGCAGGCCAACATTAAATTCAGGAAATGCATAGAACACCACAAAGATTCTTCTAGAGAAGAGCAAACCCAAGATATATAATTGTCGGATTCACCAAGGTTGAAATGAAGAAAAAATATGTTAAGAGCAGCCAGAGAGAAAGGTCAGGTTACACACAAAGGGAAGCCCATGAGACTACAGTGGATCTCACAGCAGAAACCCTACAAGCCAGAAGACAGTGGGGGCCAATATTCAACATTTTAAAGAAAAGAATTTTCAACCCAGGATTCCATAGCCAGCCAAACTAAGCTTCATTAGTGATGGAGAAATAAAATCCTTTACAGACAAGCAAATGCTGAGAGATTTTCTCACCATCAGGCCTCCTTCACAAGAGCTGCTGAAGAAAGCCCTAAACACAGAAAGGAGCAACTGGTACCAGGCACTGCAAAAACATGCCAAAGTGTAAAGACCATCAATGCTATGAAGAAACTTCATCAATTAACGGCAAAATAACCAGCTAACATCATAATGACAGGATCAAATTCACACATAACAATATTAACCTTAAATTAAACAGGCTAAATATCCCAATTAAAAGGCACAGACTGGCAAATAGGATAGAGTCAAGACCCATCACTGTACTGTATTTAGGAGACTCAACTCACATGGAGAGAAACACATAGGATTCAAATAAAGGAATGGAGGGAGATCTACCAAGCAAATGGAAAGAAAAAAAAAAAAAGCAGGGGTTGCAGTCTTCATCTCTGATAAAACAGACTTTAAATCAACAAAGATCAGTAGAGACAAAGAAGGGCATTAAATAATGGTAAAGGGATCAATTCAACATAAAGAGCTAACTATCCTAAATATATATGCACCCAATACAGGAGCACAGAGATTCATAAAGCAAGTCCTTAGAGACCTACAAAGAGTCCCATACAATGATGGTGGGAGACTTTAACACCCCACTGTCAATATTAGACAGATCAACAAGACAGAAGATTAACAAGGATTACCAGAACTTGAACTCAGCTTTGCATGAAGCAGACCTAATAGACATCTACAGAACTCTCCACCCCAAATCAAAAGAATGTACATTCTTCTCAACACCACATCACATTTATTCTAAAATTAAGCACATAATTGGAAGTAAAACACTCCTCAGCAAATGTAAAAGAACAGAAATGGCAAGAAACTGTCTCTCAGGCCACAGTACAATCAAATTAGAACTGAGGATTTAAAAACTCACTCAAAATTGCACAACTGCAGGGAAACTGAACAACCTGCTCCTGAATGACTACTGGTTAATAACAAAATGAAGGCAGAAATAAAGATGTTCTTTGAAACCAATGAGAAAAAAGACACAACATACCAGTATCTCTGGCACACATTTAAACCAGTGTGTAGAGAAAAATTTGTCAAGCACAAAAAAACTCTTTAAACAATTAATGAATCCAGGAGCCAGTTTTTTGAAAAGATCAACAAAATTGATAGACCACTAGCAAAACTAATAAAGAAGAAAAGAGAGAATAATCAAATAGATGCAATAAAAAAATGATAAAGGGGATATCACCACCCATCACATAGAAATACAAGCTACCATCAGAGAATGCTATTAACTCTTCTATGCAAATTAACTAGAAAATCTAGAAGAAATGGATAAATTCCTGGATACATACACCCTCCCAAGACTAAACCAGGGAGAAGCTGAATCTCTGAAAAAACCAATAACACATTCTGAAATTGAGGCAACAATTAATGGCCAACCAACCAAGAAAAGACCAGGACCAGAACAGATTCACAGCTGAATTCTACCAGAGGTACAAAGAGGAACTGGTACCCGTCCTTCTGAAACTATTCCAACCAAAGCCTGGCAGAGACACAACAAAAAAAGTGAATTTTAGACTAATAACCCTGATGAACACTGATGCACAAATCCTCAATAAAACACTGGCAAACCAAATCCAGCAGCACCTCAAAAAGCTTATCTACCACAATCAATTTGGCTTCATCCCTGGGATGCAAGGCTGGTTCAACATACAAAAACAGAATAAATGTAATCCATCATGTAAACAGAACCAACAAGAAAAATCCCATGATTATCTCAATAGATGCAGAAAAAGCCTTCGACAAAATTCAACAGCACTTCAAGCTAAAGAGGACTTCAAGTACTTCAAGCACGTCAAGCTAAAGAGCACTTCAAGCTAAACATCAATAAACTAGGTAGTGATGGAATGTATTTCAAAATAATAGCTATTATGACAAACTCACAGCCAATATCATACTAAATGGGCAAAATCTCAAAGCATTCCCTTTGAAAACTGGCACAAGACAAGGATGTCCTCTCTCACCACTCCTATTCAACAGAGTGCTGGAAGTTCTGGCCAGAGTAATCAGGCAACAGAAAGAAAATAAGGGGAATTCGATCAGGAAAAGAAGAAGTCAAATTGTGTCTGTTTGCGGATGTCATGATTGTATATTTAGAAAACCCCATTGTCTCAGCCCAAAATCTCCTTAAGCTGACAAGTAACTTCAGCAAAGTCTCAGGATACAAATCATGGGTGAACTCCCTTTCAGAATTACGACAAAAAGAATAAAATACCTAGGAATCCAACTTACAAGGGATGTGAAGGACATCTTCAAGGAGAACTACAAGCCACTGCTCAATGAAATAAAAGAGGACAAAAACAAATAGAAGAACATTCCATGCTCGTGGATAGGGAGAATCAATATCATGAAAATGGCCAAACTGCTTAAGATAATTTACAGATTCAACACTATCCCCATCAAGCTACCACTGATTTTCTTCACAGAATTGGAAACAACTACTTAAAGTTCACATGAAACCATAAAAGAGCCCAGATAGCCAAGACTATCCTAAGTAAAAAGAACAAAGCCGGAGGCATCACACTACCTGACTTCAAACTATGCTAGGAGGATCCAGTAACCAAAACAGAATGGTTGGTGCCAAAACAGATATAGAGACCAACGGAACAGAACAGAGGCCTCAGAAATAACACCACACATCTACAACCATCTGATCTTTGAGAAACTGACAAAAACAAGAAATGGGGAAAGGATTCCCTATTAATAGATAGTACTGGGAATACTGTCTAGCCATATGTAGAAAACTGAAACTGGATCCCTTCCTTACACTATATACAAAAATTAACTCGAGATGGATTAAAGACTTAAAACCATAAAACCGCAGAAGAAGATCTAGGCAATACCATTCAGGACATAAGCATGGGCAAAGACTTCATGACTAAAATACCAAAAGGAATGGCAACAAAACCAAAATAGACAAAAGAGATCTAATTAAACAAAAGAGCTTCTGAACAGCAAAATAAACTATCATCAGAGTGAACAGGCAACGTACAGAATGCAAGAAAATTTTTACAATCTACCCATCTGACAAAGGGTTAATATCTAAAATCTACAAGGAGCTTAAACAAATATACGAGAAAAAAACAAACAACCCCCTCAAAAAATGGGCACAGGATATGAACAGACATTTCTCAAAGATATTTACGGAGCCAACAGACATATGAAAAAATGTTCATCATCACTGGTCATCACTGAAATGCAAATCAAAACCACAATGAGATACCATCTCACACCAGTTAGAATGGTGATCATTAAAAAGTCAGGAAACAACAAATGCTGGAGAGGATGTGGAGAAATAGGAACACTTTTACCTTGATGGTGGGAGTGTAAATTAGTTCAACTATTGTGGAAAACAGTGTGGCAATTCCTCAGGGATCTTGAACTAGAAATACCATTTAACCCAGTTATCCCATTACTGGGTATGTACGCAAAGGATTATGAATCTTTCTACTATAAAGACATATGCATACGTATGTTTACTGTGGCACTATTCATGACAGCAAAGACTTGGAATCAACCCAAATGTCCATCAATGACATACCCGATTAAGAAAATGTGGCACATACACAGCCATAAAAAAAGATGAGTTCATATCCTTTGCAGGGTCATGGATGAAGCTGGAAACCATCATTTTCAGCACACTAACACAGGAACAGAAAACCAAACACCCCATGTTCTCACTCATAAGTGGGAGTTGAACAAGGAGAAAACATAGACACAGGGTGGGGAATATCACAGACTGGGGCCTGTTGGAGGATGGGAGGATGGGGGAGAGATAGCATTAGGATAAATATCTAGTGTAAATGACAAGTTGATGGGTGCAGCAAACCAAAATGGTACATGTATACCTATGTAACAAACCTGCACATTCCTCCCATCTACCCTAGAACTTAATTTATAATAAAAAAGAAAAAGAAAAAGAGAAAAAGTAGAATGATGGAAACAACCATAATTACCTAAGTAAGTTAGAGGAGGAAGGCTTACTTACAAGAGGAAGACACGGTTTTGATAGAAAAAGGACCAGAGCCCATGTCATGTGCATCATGTCCATGTCATGACTAGTGTGTGCTTTTCAACAAAGCTGAGCAGGGATGGAGAATGACCTTACTGACTCCTCAAGGTGGGATTCAGAGTGAGGACTGGTTCCTCCTGGGTTCGGAAATGACACAAGTGCCTTCTAGGAGCCACTCACTGGGCCAGGTGTGACCACACACAATCCAAGTTTATCTTACAGCAAAGCCTCAGGTCTTAGTATGCTTGTGCAACTGTAACAGAATATCTGGGACTGGAAAATTTGTAAAGAATCGAAATGTATTTCTCACACCTCTGGAGGCTGGGAAGTCCAATATCAAGGCAACTGTAGGTCTGTCTCTGCAGAGGGCTGCTCCCTGTTTCAAGATGGTACCTTGCAGCTGCAAGGAATTCATCTATCCCAAGAAATTCATTACTGAAAGGATTTGTTCAAGATACAATGGAGGAAATCATCACAGGCTATATTTTGAATAAGGTTTTCTGATATCCCAAGTGAAGATTTTTTTTTAAGTAATGCGACTTACATTTCCAGTTGTAATATTGTTCTGTTTTAAAATACCTAGAACTCACAAGAAATGCACCACATGCATTTTTTACTCTAAGGTTTGCACAATTTAAAAGACTTTATTTTCTTAAAATAATTTCAGTCTTGGCTGACTGACAGTTTACAATGACCCATGAAGCCATGTAGGAAATGCCTACAGAATAAACTGCTCAAAATGATTTCCCACTGAGGACATCATAGGCCTGCCCACCTTTTTATAGAGAGGGGCTTCCAGAAACCTGATTAGGCAGCAAATAGGCAGCTGATATGCGAGTGCTTCAGGGCTGTTCTGCCTTGTCTTTCAAGTCCGTTAGGTCCACCTTGTCTTCTTAGTGGCTAGACTGACCAAGGCAAAAAGCCCTACTGTACCTTGATCAGGCAGACTTGCCACTGCTTCATAATCAGAGCAAAGACATACTTCTATACCATGATCAAGGCAAGGACATACCTCTGCACCATAATCAGGGTGTTGATTCCCTAGTCACTGGCCCAGGCAAACATGTCCCTGCAGCATAATCTTGCTGATGCCCTGGTGATTGGCCAAGAAAGACATACCCCACAGAATAATAAGGCTGATTCCCTTGTGTTTGACCAAGGGAGACACACCCTGACAGCATAATCAGGCTGATTTTCTGGTGATGGCCAAGGCAGACACCCCCACAGCAGGATTAGTCTGATTTCCTGGTGACTGGCCCAGGAAGACACCCCCAGAGCCTAATCACAGTAATCAGTCCTTGAAGCATGATCAGGCGCTGCTTCTCCTGGTAATGTACCATTCACTCTTGCCATTTAACTTGCTAAATACCTGCTTGGCCTCAGCTGTCACTTTGAAAGCAGATGAAAAATAATGATGTTGAATTAAGCCCTCCCTACAGGCAGCTTTCTTTTCTAATGAGGTCAAGATGACTTCCACAAACCAACATATCCTACCACAAAATTCTTTCAGAAGGAAAAGAAATGAAATTAAAGGTTATATTATGATCTACAGCTTAAGAACAGGAACAAAGTAGTACTTGAGCAAAATGAACACCTAGAAGAAGGAAGATGATAGCAGCAAATTTTGCTGAATGTAGTCACCAGAGCAATGACACTACAATGTCACCTTCCCAGGGGAATTCAGGCTTGGTGCAGATAAAAAACGAGATGGGAGGAGTGGAAAATGAATGGAAACTAGGCCTCCCAGAAGGTTATTTTAGGATGGAAGTTCTATTTTATTTTTATTTTTGTGACTAGTGTAATATTGAGCAGAAACCCTAAGGAAGAACACATTTCTGGATCAAAATTAGGCACAGCCTATTTTCTGCTCTACACATCACATCCAGCATTGCCTTCCTCTAGTTTGCTTTCCCTTCAGGTTAAGTATTATTTCTAATCATTTTGTCTTATCCTGCCTAATTCATTTCAGAATATCAAAGTGGCACATCATCTGACCGCTGTTGCTGGCACATCATGTGAGCTAGCATCCCAGCATGATTTTAAATTTCTTTCCAGTATTACCTTGTGCATTTCTTTATACTCTTCAATTCTTCTGCATGTTCTGCTCTGTCAAAGCACAGCTAATTGTGTACATGGCACTCAGATATGATCATTTTCAAAGACAGACTTTCAATATCGTTGATAAGTCCCTACTCACAACCATGCAGCTATGATAAATTAAAATAAGTATACCTGCATGCACACACACACACACATGCACACATACAAATTGTATGCCAAAAAAAAAAAAAAAACAATTTGTCAAGTCAAAAAGAATTAAATAGTTTCTTTAACCCTGTCACCTGAAATAGGTCAAAAAGTAGTTAAAAAAATAAGAGAGCCATCTAGACAAGTTCTGTAGGACTGAACTAATTTTAAAAAAGTAGCTCCTGGCTAGTTGTTCATCTTTGATGAGTTTCTATGATTGGCAACTCACTTAATCTGATACCTGCTCACTTAGAAAGCCAAATGAAGACACTATGTTGATGGGATCATCAAGTAGATTCCATAAAACAAATTCACTACCACTCCACCCAAACTACCAGGCTAGCTAGATAAAACATCACTTTTTTAAGAATTGCAGTATAATATATTTCAAGTATATCTTCGCATATAGAACAAAAAATATAGAAGACAAACCATACGAAAGGCTTGGGTAGATGAGCAAGAAATAAGACATATGCACACCTCATACATCATGAGTGCTTTGTATGTTAAGTCAGAAGAAATGCTGGGTCACAGAATAACTTTATGGACAAACCTTAGCTACAATAACAAAGAAAAAAAAAACACTCATATGACTAAAATCAGAAATGCTAGGGTCCATGTTATAACCAATGCAACAAAAATAAATGGAGTATACCATTTGTTGGCATATCCTTTGACAACAAATAGGATAACCTAAAAGAAATAAAAGAATTCCTATAAACAAACAACTTACCAAAACTGAATCATAAAGACAGAGAATCACTGAGGATTTTGAAAAGAGGGGAAAAATGAATACACAGAAAATCTGAACTGACCTATAAGTAGTAAGGAGACTGAATCAATAATAAAAGAAAATATCTCCAGAAAGAAAAGACCAGGACCAGCTGGCATCACCGGAGAAGTCTACCAAACATGTAAAATACTGTATGAAAAACAAAATACAGATCAATATCCCTGATGAACACAGATTTAAAAATCTAAATAAAATATTAGCTAACATTCCACAACAAATTAAAAGGATCATATACATGAACAAGTGAAGTTTATTCCTGGAATGCAAATATGTTAAACATATGAAACCACATTTACAGAATAAGAAACCAAAACATACAAAAAAAAAAAAAAACCCTTAATTGATGAGAAAGAAAAAGCATTTGAAAAACTCCAACACTCTTTCATGATGAAAATACTCAAATTGATGAGGCAGGAAAATCACTTAAACCCAGGAAGTGCAGCTTGTCGTGAGCCAAGATTGCGCCACTGCACTCCAGACTGGGTGACAGAGCAAGACTCCATCTCAAAAAAAAAAAGTTACCTCAACATATTGAAGGCCTTATATGAGAAGTTCACAGCTAATAGAATTCTCAACAAACACTGACGCTTTCTTTCTAAGTTCAGGAATAAGACAAGGACACCCATCTGAACCAGGCAATTAGGCAAGATAACACAATAAAAGGCATCCAAACTGGAAAGGAAGAAACAAAATTATATTTGCATACATGCTCACAGATTACATGATCTTATATATAGAAAACACTAAAATTCAGCACACTAAAAAAAAAGGTGTTAGAACCAATAAACCAATTCAGCAAAGTTGTGGAATACAAATCAAACAAAAATCAGTTGCATTTTAATCTACTAACAATGAATAACTTGAAGAGAAAATTACAAACAATCCCATTTATAATAGTATACAGAGAACAAAATACCTAGAAATAAGAGAGGTGAAAGACCTGCTCACTGAAACTACAAAACACTACTGAAAGAAAGACAAATGAATTGAAAGATTATGCTCATGGATGGGAAGGCTTAATATTGTTAAGATATTCATAGCATCCAAAGCAATCCTACAGATACAATGCCATCACTATCAAAATCCCAATGGCATTTTGAGCAGAAATAGGAAAATCATCCTAAAATACATATGAAATTTCAGGGGATCCCAAATAGCCAGAACAATCTTGAAAAAGGACAAAATTGTGGGTGTCACATGTCAGGATTTCCAAATATATTACAAAGCAGCATTCATCAAAACAGTGCAGTACTGTCCTAAATACTAATAGAATAGAAGAGACAGCCCAGAAATAAATTGTCACATATTTGTCAACAAGCCAGTCAAGACTATTCAATGGAGAAAAGGTAAGTCTCTTCAACAAACAGTGCTTGGGAAAACTGGATATCTACATGCAAAAGAATGAAACTGCACTCTAATTAACACCATATACAAAAAATAACTCAATGTGGATTAAAGTATTGAATGTAAGACCTAAAACTAAAATGGCTAGAAGAAAATATAGGTTAAAGCTTCATGAAATTGTATTTGGCAATCTCTTCTTGGCTGTGACACCAAAAGCACAGGTAACAAAAGCAAAATTAGACAAATAAGATGACGTGTCATATTCATCTAATCAAAAACTTATGCACACCAAAGATGACAACTAAGCAAAAAGTCAACCAGGAAGGGAGAAAATGATCATAAGTCATATGTCTGAAAAGTGCTTAATATCCAGAATACGTAGGAACTCCTACAACATAAGAACAAAAAAAAATTAAAAATAGGCAAAGGATGTGCACAGACATTTCTCCAAAGATAATGCAGAAATGGCCAAAAAGAAAATGAAGATTCTCACCATCCCCAACCATCAGATATGCAAATCAAAATCATAATAAGAGATTAACTCACACCCATTAGGATGAGTACTGTCAAAAAAATCTATAAAATGACAAGTTTTGATGAGAATGTGTAAAAATTTGAACCCTTATAGATTGTTGGTGGGAATATGCAATGGTTTAACAACTATGGAAAACAATATGGTAATCATTCAAAAAATTAAAAATAAAATTGCCACCTCATCCAGCAATTCCACTTCTGGGTATATCCCAACAGAACAGAAAGCAGGAACTCAAAGAGATACCTGTGCACTCATATTTACATTAGCATTATTCGCAAGAACAGCTAAGGAGTGGAAGCAAACCAAATGTCCCTCAACAGATGAACGAATAAACAAAATGTGGTCTAACATAGCATGAAATATTGTTCAGCCTTAAAAAGAAAGAAATTCTTATTGCATGCTCTAACATGGATGAAACTTGAAGGCATTATGCTAAGTGAAATGAGCCAATCAAATAAAACAAATAATTATATATATACACATATATATACGTATATATGCATATATGTATACATATATACATATATACGTATATATGTATATATGTATATATACTATATATAATATATACGTATATATACGTATATATATGTGTGTGTGTATATATATGTGTGTGTGTGTGTATATATATATATACACACACACACACACACGTATTTTTGAGATGAAGCCTTGCTCTGTTGCCGAGCCTGGAGTGCAACGGCACCATCTGGGCTCACTACAGCCTCCACCTCCCAGGTTTAAGGGATTCTCCTGCCTCAGCCTCCAGTGTAGCTGGGATTAAAGATGCCCGTCACCATGCCCGGCTAATTTTTGCATTTTTAGTAGAGATGAGGTTTCACCATGTTGGCCAGGCTGGTCTGGAACTCCTGACCTCAGGTCAGCCACCTGCCTCAGCTTCCCAAAGTGTGGGATTATAGGCACAAGCGACCACCCCCAGCCAAAAGACAAATACTATATAATTCTTATTTGAGGTACTTAGAGTAGTAAAAAACTAAGAAATACAAAGTAGAATGATGGTTGTCAGGATCTGAGGGTAGGGGGAAATGGGGAGTTTTTCAATGAGCACAGAATTTCAGATTTGCAAGATGAAAAAGTTCTGGAAGTCCATTGTATAGCAATATGAGCAGACCTAACACTACTGAACTGTACACTTAAAAATAGGTAAGATGTTAAATTTTAGTTTTTAGTTTTAAATTTTAAATTTTAGCATGTGTCTGTGTGTGTGTTTCCTACCACAATTAAATTTTTACATAGTAACTATATGGTTTGTGTTTCATCAAGATTTGACAGAGTAACTTCATGTGCAAATGGTGCAGAAAGACACTAGAGGCAGAGAATTGAGTATAATGGTTCTCATACTCATGCCTGAGATTCACAGACACTACCATTTGTAGCGATGCAGACAGAGTGATTATAAAGGGTGTGTGTTTGCATGTGTGTGCACGCTTCCCAGGAATAGTCAATCCACGTTTGGATGTATGTATAAATATAAATAACATAAATTTCAAAGGTATATACGCTTCATATTAATACAATTTTAAATCAAATATTACTCACATAACTGCAATTTTTTTTCTCCCCTGGCAACAGGAATTCTTAAGACAGAGTATTCATCCTGTTATCCCAGAAGAATCTTCAAATAGTCTATTTTCTGTCTGTAATCTAGACCATTCTTGAATAAGAGGCAATTGGAAAGCCCATTCTGATTGATGTCAGTTAACAAGCCTGAAGTGAACAATATTGTCTTTCCTTTCAGAATAAAACAGGATACAAATAAAGCAATGGCTGAAGGGGACACAAACACACAGGGTAAAAATGAATTGGGCTTTTTACTTTTTTAAAATTAAGCTTCTTTAGGGAGATTTAGCTGCTTATCAATTTGCTAAGTTTGAATAGTTGCTGAAATATTAATCCTATATCCGATTTTGAAAAGAAAAATGCTAAACCATCTATTAAGTTAAACTTTGAAGCCATTCTGTCATTAACATAACTTTATAGACACTAATATAAACAATGCTCAAATGTTTTTGGAACTCAGAAATAACTGAAACTAATGCATATTATTTTAATAAGACTTTAAAGAGAAAATTGAATCACAGCATCAGCCAAACTCTTTCAGGAGCACCAAGGAGAGACTTAGTTTTGAGACTGAGGAAAAGAGGACAAACTATGTATGCCCTGCACTACTCTTTAAAGTTGAGTTACAAATCTGATTGCTAATATTCCCAAACCATCCTGCAAACAGCAAGGCAATCACACCTGGCATGAGCACAGATGTGGGGAACACTTCCCCTTAACTTCCTTTGGTTTTCTTCCATCAGCTCCTCTTTGGACATCGGGAGCTGCAAGATGGGTATCTGTGCTGCCTCTAATTCAATCTTACCCATAACCAGGGACTTTATATCCCACCTGTATTTCTCATCATAGTGATCACATATTTCTTCAAACACCACTGAGTACAGCCATTCAGTATCTGCAGAAAAATAAAGACACAAAGACAGAGATTTTTAGAGTGCATATAAGAGTAAGTTTGTATCAAGTCAGCAAAAACACACTGTGTAGGTAGCATCCCATGAACAGAGGTTTTCATGGAGAGCTAAGTGAACAGGAGAAAGGTTTGCAGGTCATTCTCACTAAATTATACTGTGGGCATCCTCCTCTCAAGGCTGCTGGAGTTATGTCTGGAGTTGTGATCTGGAAATGTGGAACTCAGGAGAGAAATGAAATCTGTATTATTGTGTTTTCTGTTCAAATGTATGTATTTAATCTAAATATGTCCTTGGAATGGTCAATTCCATCTGATAGCACAAGACATCATTACTTGGTGTTCCCAACAACATGGAAACCACCATCAACTGACAAAGTCCACTGTATGGCCCAGTAGTATTAAGGACATTTCCACTGCCCAGTGGGATGAGTCCCCACCACGTCTGGCCAGGATGCTGCTGTGAAGCTCCCAGGTGAGAGCAGAATATTTAGGATGGTGAAAGCTGACCTGAGAATTAACTCCCGGCTCGGCACTTACTTGAAGCACAGCCTCAGAAACACAGTAGACCTGCAGGTGACTCCTTCCCTCATGTTTACACAAGGTGGACAGGAATACTGCTAATAATAACACCAGTACCACTAATATAGGCTACATTACACTACATACAATATAATAACTAGTACTAGCTCACACCCATTTCTATTCATGTGTTTTTTCTGTATGTATATTTAATATATACATAGTATCAATTGCACTCATATTACCAATAAGAATACTACTGAGGATGCTACTGCAGTGAAATAATCCTACTTTACAGAATTAATACTTCAGGGCACATAAGTAACATTCTAGTGCCAGCCTGCTAGGGCATACTTGTTACACACTAGCTGTCTTCCCCACTCTAACTGTCTCCCGTGTGGGCCTAGAAAGATTACTTTACTGAAGAACCAACTAACTGACCTGATAGGAGGCATTATGCCAAAAAAAAAAAAACAAAAACAAAAACAAATACTTTAACACAGAGGAATGTCTACCAAGTGGAATTTCAAAACCAGGTAAGCTCCATGGAGCTGAGTGTTGCCTGGTGACAATACCCCCAAGGCCCCAGTGAAGGCAGAAGGCTGTCCTGAGGCCTGGGCAGAGCCCTTGTCTTCTAGCCTGTGGTGGCACAGAGGCAGTCCCTGAACCTGAGAGGCTGGGAATAGTCCTGTTTACACCTGATTTAAAAAGAAGACACACGGATGCATCTGACAAAAATCTGAATTCAAATTCAGTTAGAAGACTGACCAGCTGTCCTAGATTTAGCACGGAAACCTTCCCACAGGGCGTGGAGCAGCATTAGCAGGATGTAGTCTACCCTGAATCTGTACAGCTGTACCCAACAAGACCTGAAAAGAGCAGGTGATCTCAATGGCCTTTAACTGTCCCACAATGACAGAAACAAATACAATAATCATCTGTAAATACTACTTTTTTTCCCCAAAAGATAGTACCTGGGAGACATAGGACACACTGAGGGAAGTAATGTGTATGCACAGAGAAGGCTGTGTGTATCCAAGAGGCATATAAGTCTTCATACTCCTGTGTATGTTCACATGCTTACATGCACATAGGCATGCATGCTTGTCTCTAATTGCTTCAACACATTTTGAAAGTTGGCAGGGTATGAATAGCTATTAAAAGAGTTATGGGCTAGGTGGGGTGGCTCATGTCTATAATCACAGTACTTTCATAGGCTGAGGCAGATGGATTGACTGAACTCAGTAGCATAAGACCAGCCTGGGCAACATAGCAAAACCCTGTCTGTGTTAAAAATATAAAAAAACTAGCTGGACTGCTGGCACATGTTGGTAATCCCAGCTACTCAGGAGGCTGAGGAAGGAGAATCACTTGAACCTAGGAGGTTGCAGTGAGCTGAGATCATGCCATTGCACTTCAGCCTAGGTGACAGAGTGAGATTCTTTTAGAAGAAAAAAAAAAGTTATGGCAGGTTTTAATTCCAAAATATCTGCTACTCTCAGAAAAGTATGCAGAGGGCTGCCTGCCCGGCAGTGTGGGATTCGCTGTGTCACACATGGAGGAGGCCGGGAAGGTCTCTTGTGAGCCGCTGCAATGGTAGGGCTACCTGTGCTTTGTCTCCTGCATCTTTCTCACAGGAAGTGATGGTCATCTGTGTAGACACATGGCCTGGGCAGGCAATGACACCCACCAACTATTTACAAAATTCCTGAATGTACCAAGGGCAGAGTGCTGCTGTCTCAAGAAAGACATTTCCCATGTGGCCCTGTACCCTGTCCCTTCAACAGCATCCAAACTGTATCTCTTGGCAGCACCTGTAGTACTTTTCTAGGGCTCTTGCCACCTTGTACTCAGAGGTCTGGGCTTGTTGATTGCTCTAACTGTCACGGTGTGGACTTTGCCTCTGTGTGTGCTTCTCTCCTTGTCCCAGGGCTCACCGCACTTGCCTAGTGAACTAGCTCTTCCCCCTTGGGATGGGGCTGAGGCTGGGCCCAGTCTGCCCTGTGGACAGTGAGAGGCTGGTTGTTGTGGACAGGTCTCTTCCTTGGGCTTTTGGGTGTCCACTGCCCTGCACTCCCCATCCTCCTTCCTCCTCCTGAGCACTGACCCCTTCTGTGACCCTCTTTCCTGGGCTCTCTGCCTCTTTATGGATACCCTGGCTTTGACTGCTACCAGTAACAAGAAGAGCCCTCCTCTATTCTTTCTCTGCTTTTCTTGGCAAATTCACCCATAGCTGCATGTCAGGTGCCACTTCATTGTCAGCACTGTAATATTTTTCTCCTTGCTTTTCTACCGCAACTGTATTTTATTGCTTGTAGATATAGGAGCCATGACCTGTGGCTTAGGCTGGTCTCAAACTCATGGGCTCAACTGATCCTCCAAAATAGGTCTCCCAGTGTTGGGATGAGGGCATGAGCCACCATGGCTGGCCTTGAGCTGTATTTTATTAAGATTACCGTAAAACACACCAAACCTCAGAATCTCCACCATTCTGGATATTGGAGATTGAGAAGGCCTGCTCCCTGAACTTTTCATCACAATTTAGATAAAATCATCCTAAATTCATGGAATAAGCAAGGATCTAAACAAGTATTTAAACTCCTCAGATCAAATGATGACTACAGCCATTGATGATGACACACTTAAAGGGACAGCGTTGTGAAAGGAAAAATGCTGAAATAAAATAAAGGAGAATAAAACAATTGCACCAGCCATCAGATGTATATTCTTCCCTGCTTATTAACAAGCTTGCAGCTTTAACATTGCTTCAGTGTCCTTTTTATTAGGAAAGATCATATTGTTTTTAACATGCTAGTGCCACATACACTACTACTTTCCTTAGGTGAGTTAGAAAATATCCCTTGTGACTGTGACCACTCCCCTCCTCCCAGCTGCAATCTGTGTGGCATGTTGAGAGCAGCTTCTGCAGCAGCTGCAAGGGCAACATGGGGAGGAGAGGGAAGCTCTGAATAAGCTGCAGGCTGCCCCAGGCTGGTGGCTGTTTTCAGCCTTAGAGGCAGTCAGAGTTCCCAGGGGGTTCATGGGAGGCATTGTGGGTTAAATTAATTCAATTGTTATGGAAAGGCTGGGCCTGGAGGAAGCCTAGGCCAATGGCCTACAAGTTTCTAAGGCGAAGGTTAGGTAATTGCAACAAATCAACTAACATCTCTTATAATTGAAAATGTACTTTAAATGCTTGCTAAGTCTACCCTGAGGCACAGCGGTCAATGTTTTACCCAATAAAGATATAAGATCCTGCTCTCAGGAAGCTGTATCTGCTTACCATGCAAATGGGTACCTATCTTCAATTTTGTAACTCTGAGTTAGGTTATTTAAGGGGAAAACACTTTAAGCCAACTGTCATTAAAGCATATATCTGGTGATACAATTTGACTGTGTCCCCACATAAATCTCATCTCAAATTGTAATCCCCATGTGTGGAGGGAGGGAGGTGATTGGATCATTGGGGTGGTTCCCCCATGCTGTTCTCATGATAGTGAGTTCTCACAATAACTTATGGCTTTATAAGTGTTTGCAAGTTCCCCCTTCCCCCCCTTTCTCCTGCTGCCTTGCAAAAAAAGTGGCTGCTTCCCATTCTGCCATGATTGTAAGTTTCCTGAGGCCTCCCCAGCCATGTGGAACTGTGACTCTATTAAACCTCCTTCCCCTATAGAGTACCCAGTCTCAGGGAAGTTGTTTATAGCAGTGTGAGAATGAACTAACATTAATACATATGGGAAGGCCTGATTTTCCTGCTACCCCTATGTTCATACAAGACTTAGGTCTTTGGTAACCCAAGAGACCAGCAGAAAACTCTCAGCCCAGCTGCACACCCCGGGACAAGTTTGTTAGCCTGTCTGACCTACGGTGTCTGTTGGAGAAATGTATTTAACAAATAGCTGCTGGTCTGGAGAGGGGGTTAGCCTTAAACCTGGTGGGGGCGGAGGGTGAGATGCTCTAGGTGTGGGAGGTGGCAGGCAGCCCAAGGAATGAAGCCAGGCCCTCTAAAGCCCAGTGGCCTTACAGGAAATCCCAGCTGTGCAGCTTTCTAGCCAGAAACTTTGTAAGCTAGCAGCCCTGGGTAAAGCAACTATAAAATGAGGATCCTAGTCATACTGCATGTCTTATTGTGTCTGGAATTGGTGGGTTCTTGGTCTCACTGACTTCAAGAATGAAGCCACGGACACTTCCGGTGAGTGTTACAGTTCTTAAAGATGATGTGTCCGGAGTTTGTTGCTTCTGATATTTGGACGTGTCCAGAGTTTCTTCCTTCTGGTGTTTCACAGTCTCACTGACTTCAGGAGTGAAGCTGCAGACCTTCACAGTGAGTGTTACGGCTCCTAAAACAGCTCTTAAAGGCAGCACATGGACCAAAAGAGTCAGCAGCAGTGAGATTTATTGTGAAGAGTGAAAGAAAAAAGCTTCCACAGCATGGAAGTGGACCCCAGTGGGTTGCTGCTGCTGGCTCAGTTGGCCTGCTTTTATTCCCTTATCTGGCCACCACCACCTCCTCCTGATTGGTCCATTTTACAGAGAGCTGACTGGTCCATTTTACAGAGAGCTGATTGGTCCATTTTGACAGAGTGCTTATTGGTGTATTTACAAACCTTTAGCTAGACACAGAGTGCTGATTGGTGCATTTATAATCCGTTAGCTAGACAGAAAATTTCTCCAAGTCTCCACTTGACCCAGAAGCACAGCCAGCTTCACCTCTCAATCACCCCTCTAAACAGGACACCACGACTGCTGTTGGGAATTTGGCCAATGACCACTCTAGCTACTTCCGGCTGGATGGGGGTGAAGAAGGGGTCCAGTGGGTTGGTAAAAGTTGTTAGTTAAACTCATTTGGGGTTTCATTTGTAAGGCCATCTGAAGCTTGATGGCCTCAATTCTAGAGGAAACAAATTTGACAAGAGGGTTAAAAATACAGGGCCCAAAGGCTAGTAACAAGAAGATGGCTGCCACAGGACATAGAAAGGGGAGAAGCCATGTTGCCCAACTCCAGAGGTTGGTATAAGAGTTTGAAAGGCATTGTCTAATTTCAGAAGACATTTCCTGTAAATTCCAGGTGGCATCTCATACTATCCCTGACTGGTTAGTGTAAAAACAACACTCTTCCCCTAAGAAGGTGCAGAGTACTCCTTTCTCAGCAGTGAGGAGGTCTAGGCCTTGGTGCTTTTGGAGAGGCACTGATGCAGAAGACTCTATTTGGGATTATAGTTACTATCCTTACTGGATAAATTTTGTTATTTCTTGCAGATTGAGAAATCCTTTGAGAATGTGGTAATAAGATAATGCATGCTACATTATTCATTTTTAGCAAATTTTACTTTAGTAGAAAAATTTGTAAGTTTGGGATTTTAATTTTTCTTTGCTATTAAAAAAATCTCATTCAGTCCATAGTAACTTAGAATTGGTATAGATGGCTCCGTCCTGATTCTGTAAGTACTTTAAGGTTTGGCTGAGTGCAAACAGCTAGCGCATTTGAGCAGACCAATTATTAGGCAATTTTCCTAACTCTGCTTCTATAAGAGTTTCCTTATCATTTACTGAATACCCATTGTGACTTTTTCCTTGATCACCTAGGAGGAACCATCTATCATCCAGTCCTGAAGGGAGTTCCTCCTATGTCTGGCCGGACCTCCAGATTTAGATCCCCTATTAGGAAATCGGCTGGGTTACGGATTTTTTATAGGAAGGGTACAGGTTGTCAGTGGCCTTAGTGCTTTCAGGCTATGCCCTTGTTTACACTGACAACAAGGTAGTTTTGGAGTGTTACAGAGTTACAGAGAAGACCTTCAATTATCAATTATAGGTTTTAAATTCACCTTGGCTTTTAAAATAATAGGGTGCACTATTTCTTCTTTACTATTTCCATTTCTCTTTCTTTCTCTTTGACTTCCTGTCTCTCTCTGACTCCTTTTTCTCTGTCTCTTCCTCTCTCTGTCTGTCTTTGTTTCTGCCTCTCTCTCTCTCTTTCTCTTTCTCTGTTTCCTTCTCCCTTTGACTTTGTCTCTCTCTCTCTCTGTTGGTCTTTCCCTATCACTGCCAGCCATTTACACTGCTGTTCTCCCTTCTCCTTCCCCTTTTGGATAGCTTCAGCAATGTAAGACCACCACCTCCTTGGGTTTTTGCACTATGTGCAATAACTCTATGATTTTCTTGTGGTATTTAGTAGCGGTTCCCCCAGAGGTTAGGAACTCTCTTTCTTTCCATATTGCAGCATGGGCACATAGGATTAGATAAGCGTACTGGCTATGTGTATACACATTTATTCTTCTTCCATTTCCCAGTTCTAAGGCTCGGATAAGTGCCATTAGTTCTGTTAACTGCATGCTGTTCCTTGGGGGAAGAGGCTTACTTTCAAGTACAGTTACATCACTAACTATGGCATAACCTGTCCTTCATGTCCCATTCTCCACAAACGAACTTCCATTGATATATAGGTTAAGGTCAGGATTAGCTAAGGGGACTTCTAAGAGACCATTTTGAGCAGCATAAATCTGGACTATATTTTGTTGGCAGTCATGCTCAATTGGTTCACCAGCCTCTGGGAGAAAAGTGGCAGGGTTGAGGGCCACACATATACATATTTGAAGCACCAGTCCCTCAAGGAATAGCACCTGTTATCTAAGCAGGCAGTTGGCTGATAGCCATAAACTTCCTTTGGCACCTAGTAAACCATTTTCATCATGAGTAGTTCAGACAGTGAGATCCTTTCCTTGTATTATTTGATAGCCTCTGACACTAAGACAACCACCAACACAACTATCCTTAAACAGTGAGGCCAGCCTTTTGCTACTAAATCAATTTCCTTACTCAGGTATGCCACTGGTTGTGGGGTTGTCCCAGGAGTCTGAGTAAGGACTCCAAGAGCTATCCCTGCTCCCTCTCTGACATATAGAGAGAAGCTTTGTCTTATGGGAAGGCTTAAAGTTGGAGCAGGTAATAGGGCCTGCTTTAAGGTTTTGAAGGCTGTTTCTGACCCAGGTTCCCATTCTACTAGATGAGTATTTGCCCATTGGGTCTCCTTGATTAGAGTATAGAGGGGTCTGCTTAGCTCGCTGTATCCAGGGATCCATAGTTGGCAAAACCCAGTGATTCCAAAGAGTCCCCACAACTGTTTAATGTCTTTGGGCAAGGATAAGTCAGTATAGACTGTATTCACTCCTTGCCAAGAGCCTTGGTTCCTCTGGCTAAGATTAGGCCTAGATATTTTGCCTGTCACAAGCAAAGCTGGGCCTTCAACCCAGATGCCTTGTACCCTTGATTAGCTACAAAGTTCAAGAGCTCTAGAGTAGCCTGCTGGCATGGAGCTTCTGAAATGGCAGCCAAAAGTAAATCATCCACATATTGATGGACCAGAGTTCCTAGACTTGAGAAGTGGCATAGATCTTGGGCCAGTTCCTGACCAAACAGGTGAGACCTGTCCCTAAACCCTTGGGGCAAGACTGTCCACGTAATTTGGGATGTGTGGTATGTGAGATCCTCAAAGGCAAAGAGAAACTGGGAGTCAGAGTGTGGGGGAATACAGAAGAAGGCATCCTTGAGCTCCAGAACAGTGAACCATTATGCTTCCTCTGGTATTTGAGAGAGCAGGATATAGGGGTTCGATACACCTGGATATGGAGGAATTAGTACCTCATTGATGAGTCTAAGATGTTGCACTAGTCTCCATTGACCATTCGGTTCTTGTACTCCAAGAATTGGGGTGTCACCGGGACTGCTGCATTTCCTTACTAAGACTTGAGCTTTTAAATGTTTAACAATATCCTGGAATCCTTTATGAACTTCAGGCCTTAAGGGATACTGCCTTTGATAAGGAAAACTGATGGGATATTTTAGCCTGATTTGAACTGTGTAGGCATTTTTTGCCCTTCCAAATTGTCCTTCCAATACCCAGAATTCAGGGTTGATTCCCTCCTCAAGTAGGGGACAACAAATGGGTAAATTGCTCCCCATATTCATGTAAATAATAGCTCCATGTTTGACTAATATGTCTCTCCCTAATAAGGGTGTGGGACTTTCAGGCATAACAAGAAAGGCATGTGAAGAGTGTAAAGTCTCTCAATTAAAACTGAGGAGGTGAGAGAAATACCTGGTTACAGGCTGTCTCAGGATTCCTCAGATTGTAACGGACCTTGACAGGAGATTAGCACTGAGAAGGCTGTGCCAGTGTCAAGGAGGAAGTAAATTTCCTGGCCCTCAGTGGTTCAGCCTACCTGGGGCTCAGTAAGGGTCATGACATGAGCTGGTGCTTGCCCTGGACACCCTCAGTCCTGTTGTTGGATCATCTGGTTGGGAGCTTCTGACCCAGAGAACCTTTGTCTTCTGGGGCAGTACACCTTCCAATGATTGCCTTGGCATAACAGACATGGATAAGGGGGCAGCTTATTTCTCACTGGACAATCTTTTAAAGTGTACTTGTAAACCACACTGATAACAAGCCCTATCAGTTGATTGGCCTACTCCATTTTCTGTCCTCTCTGAACCACCAAGTTTGGTTGTCTGAGGGCCATGACTAAGGCTGTGGTCTTTCTCTGATCTTGCTTTTCCATTTGGGCCTGTTTCTCTTGGTCCCTATTATAAAACACCAAGGTTGCCAGGTTTAATAATGCCTCCAGATTTTGTTCAGGGCCCAGGGCTTGCTTTTCAAGCCTTCTCCTGATATCTGTGGCTCACTGGGTAATAAGCTTATCTTTTAGAATCAATTGACACTCAAGTGATTCAGGTGACAGGGGAGTATATTTTCTTAAGGCATCCTGTAGCCACTTGAGGAAGGGAGAAGGATTTTCTTCCTTTCTCTGAGTTATGGTGGACATCATTGAATAATTCATGGGCTTTTTTCTAATTCTCCTTAGTCCTTCTAGAACACAGGTCAACAGATGTTTACAACTCCAGGCCGCATGATCTGAGGCAAGTTCCCAGTGGGGATCTATGCTGGAGATGGCTTGCTGACTGGTAGGGAATTTGTCCCTTTCATCAGCTGTCATTCTGTCATTCACTTGACTAAGATACCATGTATCCCCAAACTCTCAGGCTGCAGCTAAAGCTGCATTCTTTTCATTAAAGGCCAGGGTTTGATCTAACAATAACATGACATCTCTCCAAGTGAGATTGAAGGTTTGCCCTGGACCCTGTAGGACATCTATGTACCTATCAGGATCATCTGCAAACTTCCCCAGGTCTGCCCTCATCTGCTTTAAATCAGAGAGAGAGAAAGGCACATGTACCCAGGTTGGGCCAAATTCTCATCCCCCTATAACTTAAAGGGGACAGAACAGATAGCCCAGGGAGTTTTGTGGTCCTTTGGAGATTTATTTGCTTATTTCCTTCTGGGCAGGGGAGATTAGAGGAGAATTATCATGAATAGGAAGGGGAGCTATAGGGAGGCTAGGATATGGGGGTAAGCTGAGAGGTCCTCCTGTGGGATGTAAATTGCAAGCTTAGCATAGTTGTAGATTCTCCTTCATGAAAAGAGCTTGGACATAAAGTATTTCACTCCATTTGCCTTCCCTCTTACAGAAAATGTCAAGCTGCAGGATAATATTGTAATTTATACTTCCCTCAGGTGGCCATTTTTCCCCATCAGAGAGAGAATATTGGGGCCAGGCCATAGTGCAGAAAAAAATGAGCCACCTCTTTTTCAGGGTTTCTGGGTCAATTGGTCCCAATGGCTTAGAAGGCATATCAAAAGTGAGCCTGTTGATTTCTGAGTGTTTCCCATCTGAAAGAAAAAACTGTCTACAGTGTTGATTTGTTTTATTTCTCCCCCTGACCAAGAATCTGCAATGGTCCCTGGACCCTGCTGATCGGAGAGTTGCACTCACCAACACAGAAGCAGAAACATTAATTTTCCTCTTAGACCACAAAGAGGGCCAAGGAAGGTCAGATTGAGTGGCCCTTACTGACACATTCTTGAAAAGCTGCAACCTTGCCTGTCCTCCTAGACCACAAAGAGGACCTAGAAAAAAATTGTATTTATTGGCCTTTACTGATGCATTCTCCAAAACCTTTTAGAGTCCTAAGCATTCCCTTGTTAGTATTGGGACCTTACCTGTGTCCTATAAAGATGCTATTCTCCAAAAATGAAGTGGAGGGCCATACCCTGAGGGAGGGAAGGGATCTCCAAGGTTCAAAGAGTAAAATCTTTTGTCCTCATTTGTATAGGGAGGATATCATTTCTGAAGCTCCCAATAACCTAGCTTCAGGAATGGCTCTTGTTAGGTCTGCTTGTCTGAGGGGGGACCCTAAAATTCCAGATAGCCCCCCCTACAATGGGACTTTGGGCAAAAATTATGACTTTCTGATTGGTGAGCCCAAGTGCCTAAAGAAGGTAACAGACTCCTGAAGATTATACTGGAAATCTTCTTACAGGAGAAACTAGAAAAGCACCAGAGAGAGGGAGTGGTTTTTAGAAGCAGGGCTAGCCTTGGAGAAGAGAGGTGAGAGGAAGTTTGTCTGGCAGGCATTAGGATCCGGGAGGCAAGGGTCAGGATAGATAGGATGGATGGGTGAGTCTCACTTGGGCAACATGACTTTGAGAGTTCCACTCATGGCCACAGGGTCAACCAACTTGTTGTCAGGACCCCAGAGCTGAATGGTTTTCCTCTTTGTCAACCCTCAGCTCAGCCCAGAAGTACAGGAAAGCAGAAGCTGGTTCCAGGCAAACCAACCCTCCCAACCCTGAAGAGTCAGGAGTTGTTAGAGAGCCCTTTGTTAGAGAGCCCTTTCTCAGAAAGCCTGACACCCATATCTTTAGTCCAGTGACCACACTAGTCACATTTAACTGACAGACAGATGCCCGGTATTTAGCCCCCAAATTCTAAGGAAAAATAGGACAGAATAGCAAGCAAAAGGGTTCTGATGGTGCTTACTGCTCAGCAATAGTCAATTTCCCTTCATGGTTGCCAAAATGTGTCTGGAATTGGTGGGTTCTTGGTCTTGCTGATTTCAAGAATGAAGCCGCAGAATCTTGTGGTAAGTGTAACAGTTCTTAAAGATGGTGTGTCTGGAGTTTTTTCCTTCTGATGTTTGGACATGTCCAGAGTTTCTTCCTTCTAGTGGATTCATGGTCTCACTGACTTCAAGAGTGAAGCTGCAGACCTTCAAAGTGAGTGTTACTGCTCTTAAAACAGCTCTTAAAGGTGGCACATGGACACAAAGAGTGCACAGGCGCAAGATTTATTGTGAAGAGCAAAATAACAAAGCTTCCACAGCATGAAAGGGGACCCAAGCAGGTTGTTGCTGCTGGCTGGGGTGGCCTGCTTTTATTCCCTTATCTGGCCCCACCCACATCCTGCTGATTTGTCCATTTTACAGAGAGCTGATTGGTCCATTTTACAGAGAGCTGATTGGTCTGTTCTATAAAGAGCTGATAGGACCATTTTGACAGAGTGCTTACTGGTGCATTTACAAAACTTTAGCTAGACACAGAGTGCTGATTGGTGCATTTACAATACTTTAGCTAGACATAAAAGTTCTCCAGGCCCCCACCAAATTATGTAGACATAGAGAACTGATTGGTGCATTTACAAAACTTGAGCTAGACACAGAGTGCTGATTGTTGCATTTATAATCCTTTAGCTAGACAGAAAAGTTCTCCAAGTCCCCACTCGACCCAGAAGCCCAATTGGCTTCAACTCTCATTAGTACAACTCTTCAAGCATTTCCCTAGACAAATGCTAAAGGATTTGATTATGGTTACTGCCTGAGAACCCCTGAGAATGTTACATGTCATGGAACATATGAATTCTAATACCTTTTAAAAATAATAATTAAAAAATCTAAATTTTTAAATTTTTAAATTTTTAAATCTGCCTCCGTAGATTTTGGATAAGGAATTATGAACCCAAGTTTATGACTGCTTACTTATGAAGTTACACTTTAAACATCTTACACAAATGAATCAACTTAATGCATTTCTCCCTCAAACTTACTTGATATATCTTGAACCGAATTTTTATTATTCCTAATTACAAAAAGGACAAAAATCCCAAAGCCAATGTTTTGTGCTAGTTAGGCTGGTTCCTTAAAGACACAAAATAAACTATAAAAAGGGCTGATCTTGAGTTAGAATCAAATTGTCACAATCTGATAGTTATAAAGATATTCACTGACTCTGTGTGTGTTTTAAAAGTTCGGTTTGTTTTCATTATGAGGCAAGGTCTCATCCCAGTGTAGTGGGGTGATCACATCCCACTGCAGCCCTGACCTCTTGGAGTCAAGTGATCCTCCTGCCTCACCCTCCCAAGTAGCTGGGGCTAAAGGTGTGCACCACCACACCAGGCTAATTTTTAATTTTTTTGTAGAGACAGGGTCTCCTTATATTGCCCAGCCTAGTCTTGAACTCCTGGCCTGAAGTGATCCTTCCACCTTGGCTTCCCAAAGTGCTCAGATTACAGACATGAGCCATGGTGCCCAGCCAGGAGTTTAACCTCTTACTGATCATGTTACCAAAGAGATTTGGTCAACAAGATCAAGGCCCATCTCCTGGGTAGACTCCTCTGATACTTCTTTCCTTGCTTGTACTTCCTTCTGTTCAGCTTGGAAAGCAGTGAGGCGGGAGGACTGCCTACAGGTACGGGTCCAGCAGCCCTTATACTGCTCCTGGAGGCTCTCAACATTGACTCTAGCTGAGGCAGATGTATAGGGGCAGAACTGCATGTGGATGCAGGTCTACCAGCCTGTCCACGCTATCAAAAAGGCTCCTGATGTTGACACTGGCCAGGCCCTTGAAAACAGGAAAGGTGAAAAAGGTTCACCATTTACACTAGCTGCTTTAAGTAGGGCAATGATCTTATGTGATGGCCACCTCATTGCAGTGCAGAATTAGGGCCAAGTAGATGCAAGTGAGTTCCAACAAAGACGGAGGCCATGGTGTGCGGCTGCCACCACGGGACAGGGTGCTACTCACCCAATAAGTGACGTTTCACCACAATATTAAGCTAAGCTTAAGATAAGCTAAGGCTTTATCTTCTTTGGAAGGGCTGAGAACCTTAATGGCAGCTGAGGAAAAAGGGTCAGCAGTGTCTTTGAATGTGTGGAAAGTAATGTATTTTAAAGTGATGTTTCTTTAATTAGAAAACCCAGCATCCAGTACGTTTTGATAGACGTGGTGGTGTCATTTTTCTAAACCATTTTGACGGTACACTGTAGATAATCAGTAATTGTTGAATTTATTTAAAATGTACACCCACTAGCTTGGTTCATTGAAGATATTCTACTGCTTGTTTCCTTAACACCCTGATTCTCAAAGTGAGGTTGCAGGACCAGCAGCATCAGTATTATGTGAGACGCTGTCCAACTACATATTCTTGGGCTCTGTCTTAGTCTATTTTCCATTGCTTATTAACAGCCTACCTAAAACGTGATAATTGATTAAGATATTTATTCTTACAGTTATGGGGGCTGAGAAAACCAATGTCAAGAGACTGCTTTTGGGGATGGTCTTCTTCCTCATAGGGACTCCATAAAGTCCCAAGATGTCACAGGGCATCACATCTCAAGGGGTCTGAGGGCACAAGCTCAGGTTTCTCTTCCTCTTCTTATAAAGCCACAGTCCCACTCCTTTGATGATAACCCATTCATCCAATAACTCATTAATCTATTAATCCATGAATGAAAGAGCCCATTTATGAGGTCAGAGCCTTCATGACCCAACACCTCTTAAAGGTCCCACACCTCTCAATACTGCCACAGTAGAGATTAAGTTTCAACATGAGTTTCAGAGAGAATAAACATTCAAACCACACAGCAGGCCCACACCAGGTCTACAGAATCAGAAACTGAGGTGGGGCCCAGCAATGTGTGTTTTACAGAGCCCTCTCAGTGATTTGAATGTGTGCTCAAGTGGAGGGCCACTGACCTGGCATTACGTTTTCATGGAAGACTTATGTTCTATAAAGTTGTGATTTTAAAAATGTATTAATCTTAACTAAGAAGTGTTTAATTACACATATACAAATGTAGAAGTTAGTACAAATTAAAGAATAAACTATCTATGATGACATTCATCCCAGTACTTACTTGCCTTTATATTATATTCCATTATGACTCTGCTACATTTCTTTTCCTATTTTCTTCTGTTACCTGCCAAATCAGATTTATCTTAATGTGTTTCTAATGAAAACAAGATTTAAAAGTAAGTACCCTTAAATATACCCCATTCTTTCTCAAGTTAATTGCAGTAAATAATTCCAATAAACTGGAGTTCTCAGTTAATCATAGTTAATTAGGTCTGGATCAAATCAGACGTACAATTCAATGAAAGTAATGCACAGCATTCTCACGGACATGGCCAGCATAAAGCGCTTATGAAGAGACATCTTAATACGATAGTTCTTTTAAAGAAACATGAATCTTGGAATAAAAACATTGACAATTTAATGGCACATACTATATTCAAAGATTAATTGGCTCATCTCTCTTAAATGAAAATCAAGAAAGAACCATTTTCTAGGCTAGAATCATTACACATGTAACCACAGTTGTCCTTGGTGACCTTCTTTTGAGAGTAACTACTGAAGCTTTTACATCTTTGTTATATGTGTATGTTCTAACATAAGATCCTCCTTTTCTTCTAGTGAAAGAATTTCCAGGTTTATGAAAGGTATTATTGGAAAATAAGGGTCAATTTCCAAAACCCAACTTTCAATCAGTAGCACAGCAATCCTAAAAATTGAGCTTTGAACTACATAAGCTTGGAAACACAGCCCTTCACAGCAGAAGGGTTTCAGCCTTCTGAAATGGCTAGTTCGGATATCTGGGGTTGCCTTGGGCTTTTTTTGACCTTCGTACACATCCAAACTTACTTAATAATTCCTAGAACCATAACGCAAAAACTGTTATGGAAGGTCTGCTGTGGGCAACAGCTGTTTAACATTGCTCTCTATGCTCCTGGCACACAGCGCAGAGCCCAAATCCTGTCGGCAGCGCTATTTCACTTCACTCCCAGAGTTGCTTCCATGCACATGCCTGCAAAGGGGGGCTGGCCTGAGCCTGCAGTGAGGAGTGAGGCCAAACCACACCACCATGGACTGGAAGAGTCTTACCTGCTCAAAGCTTCCTAGTGTCACAAGAAGGCATTATTAGATTTGTGGGAAGACAGGAGAAGCCCATGAAAAACAACAGATTTTGGTTAATGAGGAGGCACTGGGTTAAGTTATAAAGATCCTGTACATGTGTGAAGGTAAATGAGAATGACTTCAAATAAGAATGAGCAGAGGCTGTTCATTTAGAGCTTGCACAGCAAGAGAGTTGGACATTGGCACACGCCTCTGGATGAAGTTCAAATGCAGATGGGGGTGCAGGAAAGCTTTACAATGGGAAAAGATAGGCCTAAGGTGGGCCCTGACTGGAGGCTGTTGTTGTGGGGACTGGGGGTGGCTAACTAGAAGTGAGTCATCCCATGGGATTGGCTGGGGAAACATTTTTGTTCTCTGGCTGGTGGTGGAAACTCTTCAGGCGTGCCTGAGACAATCAAGTCCCTTAAAAGAGAGATAGTCATTGAGCTGACCAAGGACCCTGTGGCTTCCAGCTAGACACATGGGATGAGTATAGCAGCCCTTCCTACTCTGGCCTACCTCCTGGCTTCTTCGCAGCCACCTTGGCCATCCAAAAGCAAACCCATAGCATGTTCCCAGTTGAACACTGAGCCAGGCTCTTGTCTCTACGTCCTGGGCCCTGGGTCCCCTGCCATGCTCAGCCACATTCACAATTCCACATTCCACAAGCATTCCTGTATCCCTTAACACATGCCCTTGCCTAGCCTTTGGTAATAACCAATCAGAATGAACTAATCTCCATGCCACATCTACATCAAAAACATTGACCCTGCATCAGGTCAATGTTTATGAGGAGAAACTGCAATGGGCAGTAATAGAGTTTGTATACTTATTACCTCCCAAATCTCATGCTGAATTTTAGCCCCCAGTGTTGGAGTCAAGGCTTGGTGGGTGCTATCTTGATAATGGGGGCAGATCCTCCATGAATGGCTTGGGCCAGTCCCACCTTGGTGATGAGTGAGCTCTCGCTCTGAGTTCACACAACATCTGGTGGTTTTAGTGTGTGGCACCTCCCTCACAACTATCTCTTGCTCGTGCTTTCGCCATGTTACAAGCCTGCTCCCACTCAGCTTTCCACCATGATTGTAAGCCTCCTGAGGACTCCCCCAAAGCAGCTGCTTCTATGCTTCCTGTAAAACCTGCAGAAATGTGAGCCTATTAAACTGCTGCTTTTATAAATTATCTAGACTCAGACATTTCTTTAAATAAATGCAAGCACAGCCTAATATAGAAAATTTGTAGCAGAAGTGGTGTGTTCCTACAAGGATGTCAGAACAGAGAAGGATGAAAATTTGCAGCGTCTTAGGGAATAAATGGTTGTGATCAAAATGCTGATAGTGATATGGTTGGTGAAGTCCTGGCTAACAAGGTCTCAGATGGAAATGAGAAACTGCAAACTGGAGGAAAGGTCACACATGTTATTTCTTAGCAAAGAAATTGGCTGCATTCTCTTCATGTCCTACGGTTCTGTGGAAGTTTGAACTTCAGGGTAATCATTTAGGCTGTCTAGCAGAGGAAATTTCTAAGCAGCAAAGCATGCCTGATGTAACCTAGCTGCTTCTAATAGCCTCTACTCAGATGTGGAAACAAATAAATGACAAAATTGGAAGTTATATTTAAAGGGGAGACAGCATAAAAGTTTGGGAAATATGTGCCTGTCCATGTGGCAAACAAAAAGCTTTTTCAGGATAGGAATTCAAGTAGGCTGTGAAACAACCACTTGCCAGAGACATTTGCGTACCTAAAAAAGAGGCAAATGCTGATACAAAGACGGTGGGGAAAAGGCCTCAATGGTATTTCAGAAGTCTCCAAAGCAGCATCTCCCATCACAGGCCTAGGGTCCTAGAAAGGAAGAGTGGTTTCCTGAGACAGGCCCAGGGCCCAGCTGCCTCAGGACACTGCTACCCACATCCCAGCTGTTCCAGCTTCAGCCAGGGCTCAAAGGGAGCTCACCCTGGTGCTCTGAACAGCAAAAACCACATGGCTCAGTGGCTTCCACAGGATGCTAAGTCTGCAGGCACACAAACTGCAAGAGTGAATAAGGCTTGGTCCTCTCTGCCTAGATTTCAAAGGTTGTATAGAAAAATCTGAATGTCAAGGCAGAAGCCTCCTGTAGGGGCAGAGCTCTCACTGAGAACCTATACTACAGCAATATGGAGGGGAAATGTGGGATTGGAGGCCTCATAATGTCCTCACTGCGGCACTGCCTAGTGGAGCTGTAGGAAGACGGCCACGATCCTCCAGACCCAAGAATGGTAGATCCATCAATATCTTGCTCCCTGTAAAAGCTGTAGACACTCAACTCCAGCTAGTGACCAGCAGCCTTGAGGGCTGCATGCTGCAAAGCCAAAGGGGTGGAGTTACCCAAGGCCTTAGGATCCCACTTCTTGGACAAGAGTTGTCTGAATATGGGACATGGAATCAAAGGACATTATTTTGGAGCTTTCAAATTTAATGACTGTCCTGTTAGGTGTCAGATTGTGTGGGGCCTGCAGCCAATATCTGTTGGCTGATTTCTCCCTTATGGAATGGGAATATTTACCCAATCCTTATTCCTCCATTGTATCCTAGAAGTAAATAACTTGTTTTTGATTGTGCAGGCTCACAGGTAGAAAGGACTTGCCTTGCCTCAGATGGGAGTTTGCACTTTTGAGTTAATATTGGAATGATTTAAGATTTGTGGGGGTTATTGGGAAGGCATGATTGTATTTTGCAAAGTGAGAAGGACAGAAGATTCAGGAAGGGCCAGGGACAGAATGATATAGTTTGTGCATTTGCTCCCATCCAAACCTCATGTTGAATTGTAATCTTCAGTGCCGGAGGTGAAGCCTGGTGGTGGGCGTATGGATCGTGGTGGGCGTATGGATCATGGTGGCAAATCCCTCATGAATGGTTTGGGACATCCCCTTAGTGGTTGTTGGGAGAAAAGCTGAGTGTTGGGAGACAAGCCATGGCTGGGCTTGGAACATGTCTGGGGTCCAGGGTTCTAAAACTCTAGTGGCCTTTGGAATGTGTCCAGACTAGCTGAATCCTTGTTTCCAGCACTCCCATTATCTCAAGAAGCCATCTGTTTCAAAGAAAATGCTAAACCGTCACAGCTGTAGTTCGTTCACTTGACACATCACTTCCTTTCAACTCCCACATTCTCACCAACTGTTTCTTTGTTTGATCACCAATAAATAGTGTGGACTCCCAGAGCTCGGGGTCTTCGCATCCTCTATACTAGCTTTGGCTCCCTGGTCCAACTTTCTGTCTTGTCTTTTCTCATTCCTTTGACTCCACTGGACTTTGTCGCCCCCATGGCCTGGTGTTGGGTCCAATCTCCCGAACATTCCTGGCACCCAACTTGGGGTGATGAAGACCCTGGTGAAGGAATGCTAGAGTGTGTAAAAGCAGAGGGCACATCATTAGAGGACACCTGAGGATGACTGAAAGAAGTTCAGCATGTAAACTGGGTGCTTGGAAGAACCAGGGGAACAATGTGACAAGGTGAAAGCAAACATTCTGCTTATTTGAATTTCCTAAGGCATTTATTATGAAGAGGGGGAGTGAAATTTAGTACTCAGAATTTATTGCTCTTTAGTACAGAAAAACAGTTTTGCCCATGGTTTCCGGAACAAGAGACTGTGGAGTTAGATGAATAGGAGAGAACTGGAAGATATTTTAAAAAGGCGTATAAAGATGGAGCAAAAATTCCAGTTGCCATTTGGCCAATATGAGCGCTAATAAAGTCAGCTCTTGAGCAATTTCAAACAGATGATGAGGCAGATTCAGATGAGGAAGAGGAAAACAAGTGTAAAAAACTAATCTCAGATTCTGAGTATAAGGAACAGCTATCAGAGAAGATTAAAGAAAACAAAGGAAAACTAAAAAAGGTATGTTTTACTAGCCCATCGGCTCCACCTGCTGAATTAAGTGAATGGCCACTTCCTCTCTCTCCCCTTAATGGGAGAGAAAATGAATTAGCTGAAAAACTTACTGCTCCTGTAGTTGCAACATTAACACCTGCAGCAATTGGTGGTGCTATACAAAACTCTATTCAAAAAGCTAGAGCTGAGGGAGACCTTGAAGCATGGCAATTTCCAGTAACCCAGTAAGTTGGACAGAATATAGCAAATTGAGCAGCTTTTCCTTTTAAGTTATTAAAAGAATTTAAACAAGCCATTAGTTAATATGACTGAACTCTCCTTTTGTGCAAATTTGTCAAGAAATGTGGCTCTTGATAATAGGTTAATACCTCATGATTGGGATACTTTAACAAAACCTGTTCTCACTCCATCTCAGTATTTACAGTTTAAAACTTGGTGGGCTGATGAAGGTCAAACTTGGCAAGGGAAAAAACACAAGCGCAGCCACCTGAGCCTGTTTCCTTTGAATGGTTAATGGGAGTTGGCCTAAATTGGGGTTGATTAGAGAATCAAGCAGTAATGGAGGATGTTGCCATTGTTCACATGCACTCTGTGTGCTTACAGATATGGGAAAGGATAAATATTATAGGGTAAAAATATCCTTTCAGTTCTGCTTGTCAAGGACCTAAAGAACCATATATTGATTTTACTGCTCAGCTCCAAGAGGTTGTGTATAAATCCATAACTGATAAAATAGCTCAGGATGTTATAATACAGCTTCTTGTATACGATAATGCTAATACAGAGTGTCAAACTGCTGTTAGACACCTGAGAGGGAAGTCTCATTAAGCTGAATATATGAAGGCTTGCTATGGCATTGGAGGTAACTTACATAAGGCTACTCTTTTAGTTCAGGCTATGGCTGGATTGAAAGTAGGAAAGAATATGCCCCATTTCTCTGGCTCTTCCTTTAATTGTGGGCAATTTGGACACAAGGAATGTAGAAAAGGAAATGCTATTTAGTAATGGAAAGGCCTCATTTGCAGGACTTCAACAGCAAGTTTTTCAAACCACTTTTGCTTCTGCTCAAAGCGCTGAACTTACAGCTGTGACAACAGTGTTAAAATCTTTTAAACAGCCAGTAAACATTGTTTCTGATTCAGCCTATGTAGTGCAAGCCACACAAAATATTCAATGTGCCTTAATTCAAAATGTGGCTGATGAACAACATAATTTCATTCTTTACAGCAAGCAGTAAAACAGTCATTCCCCTTTCTATATCACTCATGTGAGAGTGCATACTTACCTCCCTGGCCCTTTAACTAAACTTAATCAAAGGACAGACTCATTGGTGTCTGTGGTCTTTTTTGACGCACAAACATTCCATTCTTTAATCTATCTTAATGCTGTAGGCCTTAGAAAAATATATGGTCTATCATGGAAACAAGCTAAAGAAATAGTGCAACACTGTTCTGCCTGCCAAGGCCTGCATCTGCCACATCAAGGAACAGGAGTTAACCCTAGAGGATTATCTCCAAATTCCATCTGGCAGATGGATGTAACACATATTCCTGTTTTGGAAAATTGTCCACTGTTCATGTGTCAGTAGATATCTATTCACATTTTATCTGGGCCACAGGTTAAACAGGGGAAGCTACAGCTCATGTTAAAATATATCTTTTATCTTGCTTTTCAGTTATGGAAATCCCAGAAAAAATTAAAACTAATAATGGCTAAAGATACTGTAGTAAAGCCATGGCTACATTTTTTCAACACCAGAATATTACCCATACTATCGGTATTCCACATAACTCTCAAGGACAGGCAATAGTGGAAAGAGCTAATAGTACTGTAAAAACTCAAATACAAAAGCAAAAGGGAGGGGACCAGGAATATAGGACACCACACATGCAATTCCATTTCAATTTATTAACATTCAATTTTTTAAATTTACAAAAGGTCAGCAGATGACTGCAGCTGAACAATACCTGACAGGACAAAGGAAAATAAAAAGGCTGGACAAGGTATATGGTGGAGAGATTCCCATATAAAGAGCTGGGAAAATAGAAAGATAATTATATCAGAAAGAGGATTTGCTTGTGTCTCTCCAGGTGACAACCAGGTGCCTGTGTGGGTGCCCACAAAACATCTGAAAATCTATCAAGAACCATAGCATCACTGGGTGTGGTGGCTCACACCTGTAATCCCTGAACTTTGGGAGGCCGAGACGGGTGGATCATGAGGTTAGGAGATTGAAACCATCCTGGCTAACACAGTGAAACCCCACCTGTACTAAAAATACAAAAAATTAGGTGGGTGTGGTTGTGGGCACCTGTAGTCCCAGCTACTTGGGAGGCTGAGGCAGGAGAATGGCGTGAACCGGGAGGCGGAGGTTGCAGTGAGCTGAGATCATGCCACTGCACTCCAGCCTGGGCGACAGAGCAAGACTCCATCTCAAAAAAAAAAAAAAAAAAAAAGAACCATAGCATCTAGTGGATCCAGCTGTACAGTGCAAACTGAAGGTTTAAGGATTCCTTTTTTGCTATACTCTTGCACAAGAAGGATAAACCTCAATTTGCTATCTGTATGCCTTCTGTTAATCAGAAAAAGCCTGCTTCTGGTTATCAATGGTAAGTTTTGCCCCATGATAATTAACCAAAGAGGCAGAAGCTGAGTTACAAATGCTTCAGCAATAGCATGCCTCCTGGCTACAGAAATAAAAAGAAAAAGAAAAAAGAAAAAAAAAAAGCCTTTGCTTCTCTTTCAGTAGATTTAGTAATGTGGGGGCTAGGGTATGTTTGTGTGTTTGCAGGAGATGAACAAACCATGTGGGTGCCCTCAAGATGTGTATGACCATGGAATGGGATACTGGAGGGACCCATGGATCCCAACCATGGACTGGGTTCCCCCAGTATGAGCCATGAACCAGTTGAATCTGAGTCATGCTGACATCAAACCCCATAACCTGGGGACAGATCAAGAAAACCACACAGAAAGCTGGGAAACTGCTGGAGCACTAGGGTTTTACCTTTTACTGGGATTCAGAGGTACAACAGATGCTTAATGGATCAATGCTTTCTGACTGAACTCCTCTCTACCACGAATACAAGAGGCACTAATAGGTAGGCAGGAATATCATCACCCCAATTCAGCATGAAGAAGTTACAGAAGATGGACATTCATCCTTCTGCCACCCTTAGAACTAAGAGTCCTCTTGTAAAAGAGAAAGGAGAAATATGTAAGAGGCATTCAAACCATCAATCCTCTGAAATGGATTAAGATCACTGGAAGATCTACACTTAGGGATTTTGTTCTAATAATTTTGTGCTTGTCCTATCTCGTTTTGGTCTGAAGATGCAGAAGCTGCCACTGGAGAGTAAGCTGCCATTGAGTACAAGCAACGATAGCTGTGGAGATTTCACCAAAAAGAAAAGGGGGGCATTTGGGAGAAAAGCTGAATGTTGGGAGAGAAGCCAAGGCTGGGCTTCGAACATGTCCAGGGTCCAGGTTGTAAAACCCTTGTGGCCTTTGTAATGTTTCCAGTCTTGCAGGCTCCTTCCTTCTACTTCTCCCATTATCTCAAGTAGCCATATGTTTCAAAGAAAATGCTAAACCATCACAGCTATAGTTCATTCACTTGATACACTGCTTCCTTTCAATCCCCACATCCTCATCACCTGTTTCTTTCTTTGACCATCAATAAATAGCATGGCCCCCAGAGGTCTGGGCCTTTGCAGCCTCCATACTAACATTGGACCCCTGGTCCCACTCTCTCTTGTCTTTTCTTGTTCCTTTAACTCCACCAGACTTCGTCACCCCCACAGCCTGGTGTTGGGTCTGATCACCCCAACAGTGGTAAGTAAGTTACCTTTTTCTCTGAATTCACACAAGCTCTGTTCATTTAAAAGTGTGTGGCACCTTCCCCTGCTTGTTTCACTGCTTGCTGTAAATAATGAAATAAAAGATTACATTGTTCATCCATCATATTTTGAATTAAGTTACATTCAATATTTTGCATGGCTTTCACTATATTGAATCAGAAACAATATTTACTGGCTGTTTAAAAGATTTTAACAGTGTTATCACAGCCATAAGTTCAGCCCTTTGAGCAGAAGCAAAGTCAGTTTGAAAAACTTGCTATTGAGGTCCTGCTTTCACCATGTGACTTGGCTGCTCCTGCTTTGCCTTCTGCCATGATTGTAAGCTCCTAGGCTTCCCCCAAATCTGATGGTTGTTCACTTTCTATACAGCCTGCATAACTGTGAACCATTTAAACCAATTTTCGTACAAATTACCCAGACTCAGGAATTTCTATATAGCAATACAATATGTCCTAACACAATCAGGAAATTTTAACATAGTCTGGAGAATTGTCACACCTATGTGAGTCAGGATGCTGACATATTTGGGTTTTACCCTTTGTTCTATTCTCAAGGCCTGCCATTACCAGATCTAATTCATGTATATATTTTCTTATCCCAGTGTGTAGCAGAAAGACACTGTGATTTCTAGAAAACACTCCAAAACTACATAACAGAGAGGCTGAGTATGAACAAATCAGAGGTAAGTATGTCACAGGAATAGGCAAAAAAAGTGTTGTCAAAGTCTAAAAATAAAAAACATGTTCCTCTCTTTTAGGTTTTCTGTAATCTCCATCCAGCTTACTGTCCATGAATAAATACCTGTCTATATACTAGGAGAAGATCCAAACCTACCTGGTTCAAAATTTAACAGTATGGTTTGCTTGTTTTGGTTGATAAGTGCTGTACTGCACTCCTCTGACTGGGTCACTGCTCTTTGCTGCTATATGTCTTATTTCATTTATGCTGTGGATATTAAAGAACAAAATTTGTAATGGTATGAACTAGAATCCAAAAGGACTTAAAATTGACTTTCCCTCTTAAATTAAAATTCAGTCCAGGTTTCCAATGACTGAACACAGAGCCCCCTGAGACAAATATTCAATAAGTTGGGAACATCCTGGGTTGCACAAGTAAACAAGACATATAATACTGATTAGAACCACAGATGAAAACCCTTGATAAGCCAGATATCAATCTTGGGTATGCCAAAATTACACATACTCAGAATACAATCCATTTAATTACACAAATGTTGACTGGTACCTATGTAGTGTTAGGCACCAAGAAAAATGTGACAGCAGACACTGAAACAGTAATTACAAGGTTAAATAAATCAGTAGTCAGAAATGATAAGTTCATTAATATATTTTGGAACAAATACTAACAAAGAGAAACCTCGCAAAAACATTGATTAAGAATACATCACAATGTGGCAGCTAGGCTGGGGGAGGGGTGGCTGCCATTGCCCAGGTTTGCTTAGGTAAACAAAGCAGTCTGAAAGCTCCAACTGGGTGGAGCCCACCACAGCTCAAGGAGGTCTGCCTGCCTCTGTAGGCTCCACCTCTGGGGGCAGGGCACAGATCAACAAAAGGACAGCAGTAACCTCTGCAGACTTAAGTCCCTGTCTGACAGCTTTGAAGAGAGCAGTGGTTCTCCCAGCACACAGTTGAAGATCTGAGAATGGGCAGACGGCCTCCTCAAGTGGGTCCCTGACTTCGGACCTCCAAGCAGCCTAACTGGGAAGCAACCCCCACAGGGGCAGACTGACACCTCATACGGCCCTGTACTCCCCTGAGACAAAATTTCCAGAAGAATGATCAGACAGCAGCATTCATGGTCACGAAAAACCACTGTTCTGCAGACACCACTGCTGATACCCAGGCAAACAGGGTCTGGAGTGGACCTCTCCGAACTCCAACAGACCTGCACCTGAGGGTCCTGTCTGTTAGAAGGAAAACTAACAAACAGAAAGGACATCCACACAAAAAACCCATCTGTACATCACCATCATCAAAGACCAAAAGTAGATAAAACCACAAAGATGGGGAAAAATCAGAGCAGAAGAACTTGAAACTCTAAAAAGCAGAACACATCTCCTTCTCCAAAGGATCGCAATTCCTCACCAGCAATGGAACACAGCTGGACGGAGAATGACTTTGACGAGTTGAGAGAAGAAGGCTTCAGATGATCAAACTACGAGTTACGGGAGGAAATTCAAACCATATGAAAAGAAGTTAAAAACTTTGAAAAAATTTAGAAGAATGTATAACTAGAATAACCAATACAGAGAAGTGCTTAAAGGAGCTGATGGATCTGAAAGCCAAGGCTCAAGAACTACGTGAAGAATGCAGAAGCCCCAGGAGCCAATGCACTCAACTGGAAGAAAGGGTATCAGTGATGGAAGATGAAATGAAAGAAATGAAGCGAGAAGGGAAGTTTAGAGAAAAAAGAATAAAAAGAAACGAACAAAGCCTCCAAGAAATATGGGACTATGTGAAAAGACAAAATCTACGTCTGATTGGTGTACCTGAAAGTGATGGGGAGAATAGAACCAAGTTGGAAAACACTCTGCAGGATATTATGCAGGAGAACTTCCCCAATCTAGCAAGGCAGGCTAGCATTCAGATTCAGGAAATACAGAGAATGCCACAAAGATACTCCTCGAGAACAGCAACTCCAAGACACAGAATTGTCCGATTCATCAAAGTTGAAATGAAGGAAAAATTGTTAAGAGAAGCCAGAGAGAAAGGTCGGGTTACCCACATAGGGAAGCCCTTCAGACTAACAGTGGATTTCTCGGCAGAAACTCTACAAGCCAGAAGAGAGTGGGGGCCAATATTCAACATTCTTAAAGAAAAGAATTTTCAACCCAGAATTTCATATCCAGCCAAACTAAGCTTCATAAGTGAAGGAGAAATAAAATACTTTACAGACAAGCAAATGCTGAGAGATTTTGTCACCACCAGGCCTGCCCTAAAAGAGGTCCTGAAGGAAGCACTAAACATGGAAAGGAACAACTGGTACCAGCTGCTGCAAAACCATGCAAAAATGAAAAGACCATCGAGACTAGGAAGAAACTGCATCAACTAACGAGCAAAATACCCAGCTAACATCATAATGACGGGATCAAATTCACACATAACAATATCAACTTTAAATGTAAATGGACTAAATGCTCCAATTAAAAGACACAGACTGGCAAATTGGATAAAGAGTCAAGACTCATCGTGTGCTATATTCAGGAAACCCATCTCACATGCAGAGACACACATAGGCTAAAAAATAAAAGGATGGAGGAAGATCTACAAAGAAAATGGAAAACAAAAAAAAGGCAGGGGTTGAAATCCCAGTCTCTGATAAAACAGACTTTAAACTAACAAAGATCAAAAGAGAAAAAGAAGGCCATTACATAATGGTAAAGGGATCAATTCAACAAGAAGAGCTAACTATCCTAAATATATATGCACCCAATACAGGAGCTCCCAGATTCATAAAGCAAGTCCTGAGTGACCTACAAAGAGACTTAGACTCCCACAAATTAATAATTGGAGACTTTAACACCCCACTGTCAACATTAGACAGATGAATGAGACAGAAAGTCAAAAAAGATACCCAGGAATTGAACTAAGCTCTGCACCAAGCGGACCTAATAGACATCTACAGAACTCTCCACCCCAAATCAACAGAATATACATTTTTTTCAGCACCACATCACACCAATTCCAAAATTGACCACATAGTTGGAAGTAAAGCTCTCCTCAGCAGATGTAAAAGAACAGAAATTAGAACAAACTATCTCTCAGACCACAGTGCAATCAAACTGAACTCAGGATTAAGAAACTCACTCAAAACCGCTGGACTACATGGAAACTGAACAACCTGCTCCTGAATGACTACTGGGTACATAACGAAATGAAGGCAGAAATAAAGATGTTCTTTGAAACCAATGAGAACAAAGACACAACATACCAGAATCTCTGGGACACACTCAAAGCAGTGTGTAGAGGGAAATTTATAGCACTAAATGCCCACAGGAGAAAGCAGGAAAGATCCAAAATTGACAAACTAACATCACAATTACAAGAATGAGAAAAGCAAGAGCAAACACATTCAAAAGCTAACAGAAGGCAAGAAATAACGAAAATTAGAGCATAACTGAAGGAAATAGAGACACAAAAATCCTTCAAAAAATTAATGAATCCAGGAGCTGGTTTTTTGAAAGGATCAACAAAATTGATAGACCGCTAGCAAGACTAATAAAGAAAAAAAGAGAGAAGAATCAAATAGGTGCAATAAAAAATGATAAAGAGGATATCACCACCGATCCCACAGAAATACAAACTACCATCAGAGAATATTACAGACACCTCTCTATGCAAATAAACTAGAAAATCTAGAAGAGATGGATAAATTCCTCGACACCTACACTCTCCCAAGACTAACCCAGGAAGAAGTTGAATCTCTGAATAGACCAATAACAGGAACTGAAATTGTGGCAATAATCAATAGCTTACCAACCAAAAAGAGTCCAGGACCAGATGGATTCACAGATGAATTCTACCAGAGGTACAAGGAGGAACTGGTACCATTCCTTCTGAAACTATTCCAATCAATAGAAAAAGAGGGAATCCTCCCTAAATCATTTTGTGAGGCCAGCATCATCCTGATATCAAAACAGGGCAGAGACACAACCAAAAAAGAGAATTTTAGACCAATATACTTGATGAACATTGAAGCAAAAATCCTCAGTAAATTACTGGCAAACTGAATCCAGCAGCACATCAAAAAGCTTATCCACCATGATCAAGTGGACTTCATCCCTGGGATGCAAGGCTGGTTGAATATATGCAAATCAATAAATGTAATCCAGCGTATAAACACAACCAAAGACAAAAACCACATGATTATCTCAATAGATGCAGAAAAGGCCTTTGACAAAATTCAACAACGCTTCATGCTAAAAACTCTCAATAAATTATGTATTGATGGGATGTATCTCAAAATAATAACAGCTATCTTTGACAAACCCACAGCCAATATCATAGTGAATGGGCAAAAACTGGAAGCATTCCCTTTGAAAACTGGCACAAGACAGGGATGCCCTCTCTCAACACTCCTATTCGACATGGTGTTGGAAGTTCTGGCCAGGGCAATTAGGCAGGAGAAGGAAATAAATGGTATTCAATTAGGGAAAGAGGAAGTCAAATTGTCCCTGTTTGCAGATGACATGATTGTATATCGAGAAAACCCATTGTCTCAGCCCAAAATCTCCTTAAGCTGGTAAGCAACATCAGCAAAGTCTCAGAATACACAATCAGTGTACAAAAATCACAAGCATTCTTATACACCAACAACAGACAAGCAGAGAGCCAAATCATGAGTGAACGCCCATTCACAATTTCTTCAAAGGGAGTAAAATACCTAGGAATCCAACTTACAAGAGATGTGAAGGACCTCTTCAAGGAGAACTGCAAACCACTGCTCAATGAAATTAAAGAGGATACAAACAAATGGGAGAATATTCCATGCTCATGGGTAGGAAGAATCAATATCAGGAAAATGGCCATACTGCCCAAGGTAATTTATAGATTCAATGCCATCCCCATCAAGCTACCAATGACTTTCTTCACAGAATTGGAAAAAGCTACTTTAAAGTTCATATGGAACCAAAAAAGAGCCCACATCACCAAGTCAATCATAAGCCAAAAGAACAAAGCTGGAGGCATCACACTACCTGACTTCAAACTATACTACAAGGCTACAGTAACCAAAACAGCATGGTACTGGTAACAAAACAGAGATACAGATCAATGGTACAGAACAGAGCCCTTAGAAATAATGCCGCATATCTAAAACTACCTTACCTTTGACAAACCTGAGAAAAACAAGCAACGGGGAAAGGATACCCTATTTAATAAACGGGGCTGGGAAAACTGTCTGGCCATATGCAGAAAGCTGAAACTGGATCCCTTCCTTACACCTTATACAAAAATCAATTCAAGATGGATTAAAGACTTAAATGTTAGACCTAAAACTGTAAAAACCCTAGAAGAAAACCTAGGCATTACCATTCGGGACATAGACATGGGCAAGGACTTCATGTCTAAAACACCAAAAGCAATGGCAACAAAAGCCAAAATAGACAAATGGGATCTGATTAAACTAAAGAGCTTCTGCACAGCAAAAGAAACTAACATCAGAGTGAACAGGCAACCCACAAAATGGGAGAAAATTTTCGCAACCTACTCATCTGACAAGAGCTAATATCCAGAATCTACAATGAACTCAAACAAATTTACATGAAAAAAACAAACAACGCCATCAAAAAGTCTGCAAAGGACATGAACAGACACTGCTCAAAAGAAGACATTGATGCAGCCAAAAAACACATGAAAAAATGCTCACCATCACTGGCCATCAGAAAAATGCAAATCAAAACCACAATGAGATATCATCTCACACCACTTAGAATGGCAATCATTAAAAAGTCAGGAAATAACAGGTGCTGGAGAGGATGTGGAGAAATAGGAACACTTTTACACTGTTGGTGGGACTGTAAACTATTTCAACCATTGTGGAAGTCAGTGTGGCGATTCCTCAGGGATCTAGAACTAGAAATACCATTTGACCCAGCCATCCCATTACTGGGTATATACCCAAAGGATTATAAATCATGCTGCTATAAAGACACATGCACACATATGTTTATTGCGGCACTATTCACAATAGCAAAGACTTGGAACCAACCCAAATGTCCAACAATGATAGACTGGATTAAGAAAATGTGGCACATATACACCATGGAATACTATGCAGCCATAAAAAATGGTGAGTTCATGTCCTTTGTAGGGACATGGATGAAATTGGAAATCATCATTCTCAGTAAACTATCTCAAGAACAAAAAAACCAAATACCGCATATTCTCACTCATAGGTGGGAATTGAACAGTGAGAACACATGGACAGAGAAAGGGGAACATCACACTCTGGGGACTGTTGTGGGGGTTGGGGGAGGGGGGAGGCATAGGATTGGGAGATATTCCTAATGCTAGATGACGAGTTAGTGGGTGTACTGCACCAGCATTTCACATGTATATATTTGTAACTAACCTACACGTTGTGCACATGTACCCTAAAACTTAGAGCATAATATTAAAAAAATAATAATTAATTCCCTAAAAAAAAAAGAATACATCACTATGTAAATCAGAATCTTTTTCTCACCTGAAGACCTACGCATATGTCACCTTCAGCTAACTAATGTTAATGACCTGTTAGCTAAGAAATGTCCTCTCAGACCCGAAAACAGAAGTTGGGTAGAAGCTATGTTACAAGCCAAGCACAAATTCCAGCAGTATGAGGAGAGAGAAGACACGGTGATGACAACATCAAATGATGAGAAGGGCAATGATCTCATCATTTCCGTGCAACAAATGTTACAAGTTTTTAACACACTGTGAGCACTACCATACTTTTCCCTATAACCACGAACATACTTTGTGCTTTATATATACAAGATAGAAACTTCCATAGCACTGTGCTGTCACTGGTTCACCTTTACAAATAAGCCTGCATGTAAATGCTAGTGCTTTCTTTTGTTTAGGAATGTAAAGGACTAAAATGAATAATTAAGCATAAAATTAAGAGTCTCAGTAATATTACCTCAAATGAGAAGCATACTGTAGTGGGCTTAGAAAAAAAGTATTTAAGTATTTGACGTATTGCTTCTTGTGGCTGTAAGCTATCATTTTTTACACAAAGAGAAAAAAATAAAAATTTAAGAATGATTGCTTAAAATAGATCAGTAATGATAATTTAATTGAGTGAACATCTGCAAAGTAAAACTCTTGATTAGCATGTGACATAACTCACAGGCATTAGCAGTTCTATTTAATAGGTTTGGGAATTGGTATAAGGATTTTTTCTGATAACCCCTATTTAAATTAAAAAGTCACTCAAAAATGTATTGGTTCAAAAAGTCTTACTAATCACACCAACCTGCATGGAGATATATGTTTGTATCAGGGAAAAATTTTGATCCCTGGGATCATAAACTTCTATAAGAAAACAGGAGTTTTATTCATAGAACACAAAAAATGAGGGCCATGTGAGCACATGTGGAAAAAGGGGCTTTCTTCAAAATTGAAAGACACATACACATACACATAAAAAAGCAAAAGGCAAGCTACAGATTGAAGGAAAATATTTAAAATACATACATACACACAGGCACACAGACACCAAAAGGACTTGTATGCAGAATATGTAAGGAACTGAAATGTACAACTCAGTGATAACACAATCTGCAGGAGAGAGAATAATGGTCTCCCAAAGATGTGTCAGTCCTAATTCCCAGAACCTGTGTATGTTAAACTCCTTGACAATAGCAAATTTGTAAAAGTAATTAAGAATCTTGAGATGCAGAAGTGATCCTAGATTAATTATCCAGGTAGACTCAATATAATCACAAGGTCCTCATAAGAGGCGGCCAGTAGGGTGAGACAGAAGAAGGTGGGAAGAGTGGTCAGAGCCTATGAATGACAGCCACTTAGGAGATAGGAGTAAGGAAACAGCCAATCCCCCAAAACTTCTGGAAAGGAATGCAGTCCTGCCAACACCTTGATTTTTAGCAACTTAGACAATTCTGGCCAGAATTGTAAGACAACAATAGATTTGTGTTGTTTTAAGTCACTATTTTTGACAACTGGTTACAGCACTAATAAGAAGTTAAAATAGCAAAAACTCTTTGGGAAGTTTCTTTAATAGTTATCTATAACTTTACCATACCATGCCCAGGAGGGAATCAGTCCAGTGCTGCATGTTTACCCAATAAAGAAAAGCCTATGTTTACACAAAGACTTACCAGATATTCATGGCAATTTTATCTGTAATAGCTAAAAGTTGGAAAGAAGTCAAGACTGTCAATAAATCAATGGACGTTCATCCTATGATGCAGCCACACAACAGAATAAAAGACATAAAAACTATTGGTACAAACAATGATATAAATGAGTTCCCAAATTGTGCTGAGAGAAGCCAGATTAAAAAAAAAAAGAAGAAGACATACTGTATGGTTCTATATAAAATTCTAGGAAATCTGTAATTGCAGAAGCAGAGCAATGGTTCCCTTGGCATGGGGGCAGAGAGAGGCAGGGATTGCAGAGGGCATGAGAAACTTCTGGGGGTTGTGGAAATATTTATCATCTGGGTGTGTGAATTGTGTCACGGGTAACTGCATGCCAAAACTGGATGCCAAAACTTTTCACATGGTACACTTCAAACATGCAGTTTATTGTACTCCAATTAAACCTCCATAAAGTTGTTTTAAAAAGAAAACCTTACTAGGTTGGGAAAAAAATGAACAGTTACATTACTAATACACATAGCCTTGAATGACAAAAAATACCCAGAGGCGATCACAACGCTAGTAAATGACCCCTGGAATCCAATGTGAGGAAGTCTTCCTGGGACTTCTCAACCTCCCTTCAGAAAACAACACTCTGCTGAGCCTTCTTAGGGAGGAGGGGATGCCCATGTTTTGGGACTCTCGTCCCCAGCGCCATCCTTTGTGGTGCACATATAAGTAGACATGGTATGGTGCCATTCCTTCCATGGGGCTTCAGGGTGCTTTCCCTCCATGCCCAATCACTGTTGGCTAACAGCAGGTCCCACTCCTTTAACTTTATTTATGGTGGAGGTGGGATTGAAGGGATAATTTAAGAGCAAGTTTCCCTAGTTGACAGAGGATGACAGCCTGTCCCAAACACAGAGAACAAGAAGGATCTCAGAGAGAAAAGACCCACAGGTAGGTGGCCAACAGGTACAGACATATGGGGAGGGGCCTGTGGTCAGTGTGAGGGCTTTCTAACTAGCATGCAGTATGCCAGGGCACCCTGCAACCATAAGAAGGTTGAATCCCTAGCCTGGGAGAAAAAATAACTATTAATTTGAATTTATAAATTCACAAGAGCTGCCAGATCTTTTAAGTTAAGCTATCCACCAGAGTGAGTCTTAAATCCTGTAAGTAATGTGGTTAAAAAATATCTTAGCTTGGGGCTGTGGCTCATGACTACAATCCAAGGGACTTGGGAAACTGTGGCAGGAGGATCATTTGAGACCAGTAGTTTGAGACTAGCCTGGACAATATAGAGATACCCTGTCTCTCCAAAAAAAAATTAAAAGTTAGCTGAGTGTAGTGGCATACACCTCTGGTCCCAGCTATTTCGGACGCTGAGGTGAGATAATCACTTGAGCCCACGAGTCAGAGGCTACAGTCAGCCTAGGTTGTGCCACTGCACTGCACTCTAGCCTGTGTAACAGAGTAAGACTGTCTCCAAAAACATATATATATATATATATGATATATGCATTTGCACAAAAACCTGATAATCATAATAAAGAGGAGAAAACCCAGGATGACACTAAATAATATTGCTATGTATATGCATATTTCTCTCTCTTTTTTAAAAGCATATGTTTGGCAGTACGTGACATGTGCAAAAAGAACTTTTAAATTATTTTTTTCTGGTCACAGAGATGAACTGGCTCTCCCTTCCTGTGCACCTCCTTTCCTTCTCACTATTCCTACATGGATTTTTTTCAAAGCAGAATCTCAGACCATGCAGATGCTGATAAAAGAATGCTTTCCTGTTTCCTTTAAGAAGGCACAAATATGTGATCAAATAACAGATTGATTTGCTTTGTAACCACCTCTTGCCCCTGTTTTGAATCCAGATTCCCCCATCAAGAGTTACTCTGTTGAAGTTTTTCTCCAGGGCAAAGAGCTGTCCCAGGCGATTGCTGAGAGTTAGGGATGATTTATAAAGACTTTGCACAAATAGCCTGCTCAGATTCAGATTCTCATCAACGAATTACATGCAACTTTCTCTGAGCAGACTTTCTCCCCAGGTCAAACTCACTTGAGATGATTACTAGAGTTACTTTAAGAGCTTGTATATATTTCCATTCTCAATCAACATACTTTCAATATTTGAATAAAGATTAATGAACAAAAAAAGTTCTAATGAAGTATTTACAACACAAATTGTTATGAAGTTTTACTTTATTTTTTGGTTCTGGAAAATATCAAGCCAGGTTTGGAAAACTTAAAAATGAAACATTCTTTATCCAGGATTTTTGGGGGGCTCATTATCCAATACCCTATTTAAAAACATATCTGGGGATCTTTCTAAATTATGCTAAGTTACTTTAAAGAGAGAAAAAGGACAAGGATGCTGTAATATTTATTTTTTATACTTGAAAGCAATGGCTCACAATTCAGCTTTGGTTTGTCCTTTGGGAAAAAATAAAGACAGTATAATTGTATGTTTTGTTTGTAAATCAAATTTTGAACCAAGTGAAATTATAAGTGTTGATGGGAAAACAACATATAAACATGTAATATGTATGACAACAGCAACAGAAAGAGAATTGGAAATGGAACTATATAGGAGCAAACATTTGTGAGGTACTTAAAATAAGTGGTTAAGAAGTATATCATAATCCACAGAGCAATCACTAAGAAATAGAGTAAAATGAAGGACAGAATAATTAAAATGGCACACTAGAAAATATCTAAAGTTAAAAAAGGCAGTAATGAAGAAATAAGGTAACAAGAAAACTTAAGACAGAAAACAACAGCATGCCACACATAAATCCTGTCTTACCAATAACCACACTATATGTAAATAGATTAGAAACTCCAATTAGAGATTGCACCACTGCACTCTAGCCTTGGCGACAGAGCAAGACTCCATCTCAAAAAAAAAAAACAAAAACAAACAAACAAACAAAAAACCCTCCAATTAAAAGGTAGAGATTGGAAAAATGGAAGTACCAAAAAAAAAGGGACATGATCTAACTATATGATATCCACAACAGAGATACAACTTAGAACAAATGGTGCAAAAGCTTGGAAGTAAAATGATGAAAAGATATTCCATGCAAACAATAGCTCAAAGACAGCTGGAGAAGTAACATCAGACAATGCAGACTTAGGACAAACAATTTTACTAAAAAAAAAAAATACAACACAGTTTTAATAGAAACATTTTACAGTAATAAAAAGGTCACTCTATCAAGAAGATGCAACAATTATAAATATAAGTGAACGTAACCACAGAGCCCCAAAATATAAACAGTAAAAACTGTTATAACTGAAAGGGCACATAGCTGAGTGAACAACAGTAGCTGGTGACTTCAATGCTATACTTTTTGATAATGGACAGAACAACTAGACAGAAGATTAATAAAGAAATATAACACTTGATTTAATCCACTTACACGCCATAAACCAGTAAAACTTGACAGACATCTATAGAAAATTGACCCAACAATAAGAGAATATACATTATTTGTAAGTGCATGTGGAAAATTCTCCAGAACAGGCCATATGCTGGGTCATAAGTCAAGTCTCAATAAGCTTTCAAAGAAATGAAATTATACAGGTATTTCCCCAATCAACAATGAAATGAAATTAGAAATCCATATCAGAAGAAAACTTCAGAAATTCACAAATCATGTGGAAATTAAACAATACACTCCTAAAAATTTATAGATCAAAAATGAAATAATGAGGGAAATTTAACAAGATACTTTAAGAAGCATGGAAATGAAATCACAATGTTCCAAATCTTATGGGATGCAGCAGACGCAATGCTTGGAGGGAAATTATGGCTACAAATGCCTCACTAAAAGAGCATGGTCAGAGAGGTGAAACAGTGCTAGCTTTGAAGATGAGTCAAGAAATGTGGTAGCCTCAAATAGCTAGAAAATGCAGGAAAACATTCTCCACTAGAGCCTCCAGAAACAAACGCAGCCCTGCTACCACCTGGTTTTACCAAGAGGTTGGTAAAAACAGGCCTCAGTTTGTTGAAATTTGTTAGAGAAGCAATAGAAATCCAATGCATTAAGAAATTTTGGCTATTTTTTCCCTCTAATAGGGCTTCTGTACAATGACTTTCAAACATATATAAAAAACATAAAAACAAACTTTTAAACATTTCATTCACAACCTAAAGTCAATGAGAGGTATAGGCAGAGTTTACAGAGCTATGTGTGACAATTCAGCTATAAATAGTTGATGTGAGTTGAGACTGGAGAAAGTTCTATGGCAATCCTCTAATTGAACAGCTCTGGGCAATTTGCTGCCCATCTTCCTGGAGAGGTTTGCCCAGAAACTTGGGAAAACATTGATCTAGATGGCTTGATCCCTTCCCACAATGAAAAATCTTAAATTCTTGGGACTATGAGTTTGTTAGGGCTGCCATAATAAAATGCCACAGACTGGGTGGTTTAAATAAGATAAATTGATTTTCTTGCAATTCTGGAGGCTGGAAGTCTAATATCAGAGTCATTCAGCAAGGTTGGTTTCTCCTAAGGCCTCTCTCCTTTGCTGGCAGACACTGCCCTCCCCTTTTGTCCTCACATGGTTGTCTGTTGTGTGTCTGTGTACTAATTGCCTCTTATAAGAATGCCAGTCTCATTGGATTAGGACTGCATTTAGCCCTTCAAAGACCTATCTCCAAATATAATCACATTCTGAGGTCCTGGGATTAGGTCTCCACCACATATATTTCAAGGGGACATGACTCAGCCTATGACACTGTCTTACTCATCTTTATCTACTCAGTTTTGTTTAGTTTTATTTTCTTTTAAATAAAAGGCAAGAGCAGTTTGTCAATGGAAGGTGTTATCTTAACATGGGGAAGGGATGAAGAAAATCATAAGAAATAAGGATCAAAATCATTTTTTAAAGAATACATATCTGCATATGTATAAATTCATTTGTGTATCTCAGATTTTATTTATCTAATTCTACCTAGGGTTTCTCAAAAGAGCCAAAAAGCATAGGGTATGGTTCCTGCTATGCAGAGTGTACCTCTGGTACTCAAAGTAGCAAAGTGGGAGTTATATTGGCAAAAGGAGGCATAGCTTGCTAACCCCAGGCACAGCTCAAGTTACCAAGCCTTCCACACATGGGGACTCTGAAGGATGAGGAGTCAGAAATGCTCATTCACATTCTCAAAGAGCAAATGCCTTTTATTCTACAAGTCCAATTACCAGGGAAGGACAGCTGGTAAGAGAACACCTTTTCTTTGAACAGTTAGGGGCTCGGCACATACATAATTAAGGCTAGCTCAGTGTTCTAACTATGTCAGTAATATGGCCTTATGAGTTGTCACTGTCAGTCAGTTGGACAAACTACATGAAAGATATCCAGAATTCAATTAGATATTCTTTCAACAGCTGTACCTGGGACTGTACCTGACCTGAGATGTATAATGAAAGAAGTTAGTGAAAGAATGGAGGATTCTTGTCAAGTTCAAAGATTATTGGATTTATGTAAAAAAATGAAAAATCCAATCACCTGCATGGGAATGTAAAGTACGTGGGAGGGGAAGTGTTTTCCTTAATGTCTCCCAACAACCAAATCATTTAAAGACATGTTTAAGAAAGGCAAGACCACTGAATACATTTTCTATGTTACTTATTATTTTATTACTTGTACTCTTTAATTAAATTCAGCCTGTGAGACAAATAATTCTATAAATAATCATTTAAATACATACCTGAATTATTAACACTTACAATTTAAGACAATAAGCATGATGTTGAAATATTAAGAAGTTTTGGTTCATCATTTTTATAAACTTCACTTATTGTGCTTAAGGAGATGACTATTTAAAGGGATTTCATTCATTAATTCAGACAACTGAAGTACTCAACAAAGTCATAAAATATATTAGTTTTATAAGTGTGATTAAACAGTATAAAGGTGAAGTTTATGATAAATTTGTAAAGGGATTGAAACAATGTTATGACTTATGAACAGTGACTGTTAACGTTTACTAGATTTTTTTGTTTTTGCAGACAGACTCACTCTGTCATCCAGGCTGGAATGCAGTGGCATGATCTTGGGTTACTGCAACTTCTGCCTCCTGGGTTCAAGTGATCCTCATGCCTCAGCCTCCCAAGTAGCATGGATTACAGATGTGTACTACCAGATGCAGCTAATTTTTGTATTTTTAGTTGAGATGGGATTTCACCATGTTTCCCAGGCTGTCTTGAACCCCTGGGCTCAGGTGTTCCATCTGCCTCAGCCTCCAAAAGTGCTGCAATTACAGGAATGAGCCACCACACCCAGCCAACATTTGCTAGATTTATCAGCGAAATAAACAGAAAAAGCTTAGGGAACAAAAAAGTTTTTGAATCTAACTTTAATAGCTTATAAATATTTAGAATTAAAGTGTAGTGGTGAACTCAGGACACAGGAAGTCCTACAGCAATATTAAGCAGCCACAGTACACCATGCCTGTGTGTGTAAGCTCATCAGAAAGTGGAGCATGAAAAAGGGCCAGGGACTCAATGGCACCAGCAGCAGAGTCTCTGCCCCGGAGAATTACACTCCTGGGATTCCAAGCTGGTACTCAAACACTTTCCCATAAGAAATAAGAGATGGTCAGGGACATTCTGAAATGAGAGAGCTCCTCAGGTGCGTAAGGGTTATGTGAATATGGAAGTGGGTATCTAACCTCTTGTTTTAATATTTCTCTCTGGGGAAATGTGTTCTAACTATCAAAGTACTACAAAACAAATTTATCTTAGGTCTTGTGTTTACATTCTAATGTGGATACTAATGCATGATTTTGTGAATAAAAATCAGGTACCCTGAGATTTGATGAAACAATGGGGGCCCAAAATGTTCAACCCATAAATAAGCAGGAATTCATATTTTTAAATATGAGGTTATAAATCCCCTGCTCAAACCCCCACAATCTCTCTTTTCTATTAGTTACTGTGAGTAAAGTATAGTTGCACTTAAATGCCGCTGGACTGTGAGCCCCTGCAGGTGAAATTACAAGTTAAAACACAGTCCTCATGGGTGAAGAAAGGTCAGAGCGTACCCTTAGCCTTTGTGCAACCATTGCTTTGAACATAATTAGAGAATGCAAGTATACAGGAAAGTGGTGCCAGCATATAGTTAGTTATATCATGGCATTTCATTAACAACATTTAATAACATTTAAAGATCACAGGGCACATACAAAATGATATGCCTTCTTCCTTTCCATTTTATATCCCCATCCTGGCTGCAGTATGTAGAAAATGAGGGGTGGAAAGAAGGCGATCTAATATATTGGCTACATCTAGTCCCTGCTCTGTCACGTAACATGTATACATTCATTCAAGGAGATAAAAATTGCCCGAAGTCTCTCTGTCAATACACATGCCATGTTGGGCTGGTGTTCTGAATGTTGAGACTCCAGCAGTCAACAGAACAGGCCTAGAGCCTGGCATCCATGGAGGACACTTTGTAGGACCCAACATTGCTCAGCATTTTGCTGCCATCCCCAAGAGAGTGATGCACAGCTCTTCTCAGGCTCTGAGTTGCAATCATTCTCAGACCTGAGGGGATATTACCTGAAGGCAAGAAGAATGGGATGCAAAAACGGTGACCAGTGACCATGACCTAAGGAAGTGCCATTTACTAATTTAGTATTTTATTGTATAATTCCATGAACTTTTATCTTATAATACAATTTTATTCCTTATTCAAAAACACTGACCTTTTAAAGATCTCACATCTGGGCAACAGAACTTCAGTGAAGGCAAAGGAAGGAGCCTCTTAACCCTTCTTATTACCAGACATGTCATACTCAGGCAGTACACAGCATACAAGGCACCGTCCAACTCTGAAAAAAAAAAAAAGACTGGGAAAGGAAGATGATTGTGTGTAAAATATGTGACACAGAGCACCACCCCACAAATGGTTAGTTTCCATGTTTATCCCCGGAATGGTGAATGGAGTTCAAAATTTATTCCAAAGCACTTTCTTTTTACTTCCTTCTCTGGAAAATCAACTGTACTTGAAAATCATGGTGCATCCCATGGCTAAATAACTCCAACCTCAGGAGGTGGGACTGGGCCCTCTACTTCTCCTTGACATTTGTAACCCAGCTGGGACAAGAAAAGGAGAAGGGAGTGGAATAAAAGGACTTCAAAGTTGCAAATTCTGCATCCTTACAGTCAACAGAGATTAAGCTGGAAGTGGCAGGCTTTCGCTCAGGATTGGGGTGGGGATTCAGGTTTTGATGTAGGGTTGGGGGAGGATTTGGAGGCTGACTGGAGACTAACTAGGGATCTAGAGCTACTCCCTCTGTATCAGAGTTGCATATTCTCTTCCAGGCTACCCAGTGAATTTCTTTCTAACTCCACGTGTTTTTTGTTTTGTTTTGTTTTAAAAAAAAAACAAAAACATGATAGGCATACAGTTAAATTTAAATTTCTAGACCCTTCCTAGACCAACTATCCAACTCTGTGTACATATGTATTCTCATTGAGGAAGGGGACTTAGAAATAATAAGTTTAAATTGGCTTCTAGGGGCCAAGAACAGTGGCTTGCACTTGTAATCACAGCACTTTAGGAAGCCAAGGCAGGTAGATCACTTGAGCCCTGGAGTTTGAGACCAGCCTGGGCAACATGGCAAAACTCCATCTCTATTAAAAATACACAAATTAGCCAGGTGTGGTGGTGCACACCTGTAGTCCCAGCTACTTGGGAGGCTGAGGCAGGACAATCACTTGAGCCTGGAAGGCAGAGGTTGCAGTGAGCTGAGACTGCACCATTGCACTCTAGCCTGGGCAACAGAATGAGATTCTGTCTCAAAAAATAATAATAAAAGTAAAAAATAAACTGACTTCTAGGTACTAATGGAACAGAAATTAAAGAATGTGTAAGCAAAAACTCAGTTATATGTAAGAAAACCCAATTCCCCCCTGAGAAAGAGAAAGAGCTAGAGTCCTTTGAAAATTAACTGCCTGTTTTTCTGTGGCTAGTAAGGCTTATCACTCCTACTTTCCCAGCATGGTGAAGATCTTGTTTCTCTAGCTGAGCAGCTGCAAGGTCACTAGACAGATAAACTCAAGTCACAAAACTTGTTTTTCCTTGAAAAGTAAGAAATCATGTAATACGTCTCTCAATTAATTGAATAACTGCCTTTGTTTCTTGCATCTGTAATATGCTTCTCTCTGTACAGATCTCCCTCAGCCCCACAAAATACTTAAAAGGTAACTTAACTCTTTGTTCAGGGCTTAGTCCTTTGGATGTTAATCCGACTGGGCCAGTGCAACTAAATAATACATATCCTCCTCCTGAACCCCATCGGTCTCTCTGATTACTTATCAATACCATTACATTTCTGGGAGCTCATCCAGGATTGGAGATTTACTGTCTCCTTTGCCTGTGGGACTAGAGCCCCAGGGCCAGGGGAAACCCAGCATCCAAGGCATGCCATGAGGGAGCTTCACCCAGATGGAAACCAGCTCTCCCCGCATCCCAGTGCCCTGGCCACTAGTGTAATGGAACCAGGGATGGAGCTGCAGGATGATACCAGCACTTCATAAACCATGGTAAGGAGTAAGAGCCCAAGGCAGCAAAGCCCATCCCATAGGGACAAAGCGGAGACTGATCACCTGTTGGGGACTGACCATTAATCAAAGCTAGAGCATCTGGGGACAGCAGGAATGGCCTGCCAATTTGGATGAACCTCATGTCCCCACTAACAAAATGGAAGTGGTTCATTGGAACTGAAAAAAAGGAGAAAATGGGCCGATAGAGTGGCAAGTGCAGCAAGGCAGAGCTTGCTGTCAGGGTGGCAAGAGTAGCTTGCTACTCCAACTGGGAGTGTGTGGGTGCATGTGAACCTACCCAGGACACAAAAGAGGCTCATTTAGTCTGATGAGGAGTCCTGCGGTAGTGGTGTGTGTATTTGTGTGAATGTGGGAGTCTAACTGCAGTCAACCAGGACAGAAGAGAATTGTTTCACCCAGTGAGGAGTCCTGGGGCAGGGGAGGTGTGTGAAAGTGTGTTAAAGAGATGGTCTCGGGAGAGGCCAACGTTGGCAATGATGTGGGGAGGCACAAGTCCTTTAGCACAGGCTGTGTGGTCTGAGGTGAGTGTGGGAAAATCAGACCTAGGACATTGCATACAGGTGATAGGACCAGATCTGCAGCCACAGCAGGCTCTAACAGGGGAATGCATGTTCCTGTTTAAGCAGCATCTGAAACTCCCATAGTAGGACCCGGTCTGATGGACCAGAGAGTAAAAGTGACAGTGAAAGTGCGATGCAAGAGAGAAAATGGGAGAGCAAGTGTCAAAACCAACTCCTTTGGAGTGCATGATAAAGAATTTTGAAAAAGTTTTTAGAGATAATTATAGGATAAGACTGGATGTTCCAAAGTTAAGCATATACTGTGAATTAGACTAGCCTTCTTTCAATGTCAGATGGCTGGCTGAAGGCACTACAGAGAAATTGGTCGTGTTTTAAGGTGGTGACTAGGGTTGGAGGATAGCCAGGGCATTCAGACCTAGTCTTCATATAGACTCATGGCTAAATGAATGCAGCACTGCATAGCAGCTTATTGTAGAATGCTCACAGCTCACGCTGAGAGAAATCAGCTGCACTGGCAACTACAGAGTTAAAGGGAAAGTCACAGAGGCTTGTAGCACACAGAGCCAAAAGTGAAAGTAAAAATCAGCTGCCCTGGAAGCTACGGAGACAAAAGAAAAGTCTCAAGAAAGAGAAAACTGGCTTTGCAAGAACTACAGGAGGGAACAGAGACCCCTCCTCCCTACATTCCAATCTACCCCCCTTTACCAAGGCTAACTGCCCCTAAGGAGCTAAGTTCAAACAGATACATGCTCCTAGTCTCACTTGAGAAGGAGAAATCAGAGCTCGGGAAGTTAAAGTGAAAGTTTCAAAAAGTCAGGCCATCTCAGTTCTGACCATGCAAATGTTATGCTCATGTCTCTTAAGAGGACAAGAGGACCCCCACTAGGACCCAGATGATGCAGTCAAGCTTCAACACCTACAAAGTGCCAAGAAGTACTTCTGCGAAGGCTAAATGATGGTAAAAGAAAAGGCAACCAATATAAAAAGCTCAGAGGTGCTCCAACATGCAGATAAAAGCATCAGTCAGTGTTATAAAAGATTTTTAACAGCTGGAACTAAGAAATAAAGTACAAGAAAGAAATTCTACAGCTCTTAAATGCTGTATGGGACCCAAAAGAGGTGGCAGTGATGCACTGAAAGGGGCACCAAAAAGCAAGAACACTAAAGGCCAAAGAAAATAGAAAGGCAGACAGGGCAAAGAAGGCTGCAATGACAACTCCACGTTCTAAAGAGAAAGCCTTAGCTATGCCTCTCCTCCTGGAGATTCCCCTCCCAGAGATCCCAAGCTACACTCTAGATGAAAAGTTTTGGTTTGGTCAGGAAACAGGGAAATATATTAAAAGTGAACGGTGGCTGTTCTCTGAAGGGAGGCTAGCTGCCCCAGAGACAATAGCCCCAGATTTGTAAAATAGTTCCACAAAAGAACACACATTAGAAGCATGACCCTAGAGACTTTGATAGGTTGACATTTCTATGTGCCACAGCTCTCTGCCATCACGCGTGCTGTTTGCAAACAACGTCTATCCTGTGCCTGAAATAATCCAAAACAAGCACCTACTTGGCCCCAGGAGTTCAGGAAACAGAAGCCAGGCCCTGTGAAAAACTGCTGATGGACTTCACAGAATTGCCCTGAAAGGGAGCTATCAGTACATGTTGGTGTTCATTTGCACCTTTTCAGGATAAGTCGAGGCTTTCCTCACCTGGACAGTGAAGGCACTAGAAGTGACCAAGTTGTTGTTAAGAGACATTATTCCCAGATTTGGACTGCCTCTAACTATAAGATCAGAAAATGGACCAATATTTGTGGTGTTAACGCCCAGACCGTTTGTTCCCCAAAGAAGACCACCAGAGTCCAGAGTCAAAGCCAAGTGGCAAGGATCTTTACTAAAAGTTCAAACCTGGTCCCTCCATTCCACCGCATACAAGAGGGCCCTGAACAATGTGAGTGTTTGCTTTTTTATAGCCTGAAAGTTACAGGGGAACAAAGGAATTCTTTTGGTTCCCGCTCTTTCAGTAAAACTTTGAACGGCTGTCCCCTCATCTGTCCCCTTATCGGAGACTTTCCTGGTGGTGTTTGTACTGGGCTTGTTTGTTTTGAGCCTGGGGGAAGTTTAAGAGATATATGGTGATATGTGGTGGGATGGGAGGATGGGATGTGTTTGTACTGGGCTTGTTTGTTTTGAGCCCGGGGCTGAGGAATGTGCCCAGCTCTTTTCATTCCCCCCCTTTCTTTTCAGGTATTTTTTTAGAGCCAATCTTGGGTCTTATAAGTCTGATTCTGTTTCTGCGTTTACAGGTTGGTATTGGGCTCTGAGGACCATGAGTTGTACAGTGTTAAACCTTTCTTTAACGAACCGCAAAATTCTGTTAACAACACAAGGTCCTACGGTAAGCAGAAATAGTAGACTGAGCAGGGGTCCAAGGAAGGGGGCTAACAGAGAAAACATAGATGAGTTCCACCATTGGTCTGCAGCTGAAGCAAACTGCCGTGTTCTTACTTCTGTGCTTAACTTGCGTAACTGTTGGACTCGGTCTTCCACGAGTCCTGATTCATTTATGTAGAAACAACAGTCTTCCTTTAGAAACATACACGTACCTTCTTTTTCAGCAGTGAGTAGGTCTAAGGCCCTCCGGTTCTGCAAGGTTACCTGTGCTAGGGACGTGAGCTGCCGCTGGAGGGAGGCAAGGGACTCAGCTGACTCCTCCACAGCAATGGCAAATTGTTGGTACAGCTTGTTAATTTCTATAAGGGCGTGACCTAGGGCTCCCCCAGCCAGTCCGGCTGCCATGAAGGATGCGGTGAGGGAGATTCCTGCAATGAGGGGGAGAAATATGGCTCGTGCAGCTCTCGGTCTAGGGTCTGGGTGAATTACACCACTAGTCCAGTTACCGGTATACCCTAGGAACTCGCCGGCAGTAAGTAGAGTTAACCGGGGAACTAATGTGACAGGAAGACACAGTAGGTTGGTAACAGAGGGGCTTGATAGGTTTTTAGATAATGTTCCATTACACCAGAAGAATATGCCTGACGGAGCCCTTAAGGTGATGTTAGGGGGCGTTGCAGTGATGTTGCAGAGGCTGGAATTAGTTCCTGAGAAACAGTAGGGAAACTTCTCTTGACTGGGGTTTAGGTATAGTGGCACGTTAGGGATAGGGGCATATGAGAGGTTTTGGTGGTTGTTAGCTTGGGCAGAGGTGTATGATCCCCATGGCAGGGGGATAGTGGTTAGCGGTGGACGCCCTAGAGTGGCACATAGAAAGCAGCCAGACAGGCTGTGAAGTCCTGTAAGGTTGGCAAGTTCTAATCCTTCTTGCAATAATTTTAACCAGGAAAACGGACGTAAATCTTGTTTCAGGCGGTTTTCTTGTCGCTGGATATTTCCATGGACCAGGGGCCGTACCTGCACTAGACCCCGCCACAGATAGAGGTGACTGCTAGGCCATGTGGAGGCGGAGGAGTAGTATACAGCCCCGTGTTGAGGCGTGGTCCAGCGGGAGTTCCAGGGGTCTCTAACTATCCATGTATATGAAAGGTCTCTATCTCGTCTGTGATGGAAGGGCCATCTGGGATCTATCTGTTCTTCTCCACCCCACCATTGGTATTTATGGATGTTACAATAGCTATAAGGGCAGCCGGCACTTTGGTGCCACCAATAGTGCTTACAATTGTATCCAGTCTGATCATACTCGAAGCATATTATTGGTGCCACTGGTTTGGCTACTGGGAAATTGGTAAAATTTAGTACAATTGGGCTATTGCACCTTGAGGAGGGGCAATCTGCACTGGCCACTAATTTCCCGGGCTTATGAGGTTGCCCAGGGTGGGATTGTTTTTCATAAAGCCAGAATCTCCAGACAAAGGGATGAGGAGCTGGCTTTATGTTTTCCCCAGCGGCCACTAGGGCGACTAATGTTAGAGTTAGACTACCTAACTGCATGTTTGCAGTGAGTTATGCTGCTGGCGCAGGGTGAGTTTTAAGGGGTTGTTCTTAGCTCTGTCCACGGTCCACGTGTCCGGTGCTTCAGCCGCCGCCACCGTGATTGGCCCCAGAAGGTCGGAGGTTGGGTCCACTGGCTTGACGTGGGTGCAGTGGATCCACAACGCAAAGCCTTCTATCTTCAGGGCGGTGGGTGTGGTCAGGAGTACTTGGAGTGGTCCTTTCCACCTGGGCTCTAGGGTCTCTTGTCAGTGTCGCTTAACCAGGACTTAGTCTCCCGGCTGGTACGGATGGGGTGTCAGTGGGGGACTGGTCTCATATAGCTCTCTCAGCTTGGGCCAGATTTCTTGGTGAATTTTCTGTAAGGCTTGTAAGGAAAATAAGAATTCAGAGACATTTTCTGTTTCAGACTTAAGCAGGTCATCTTTTAAGCTAGGAACCAGGGGTGGAGGTCTGCCATACATGATTTCGTAAGGGGTGAGGCCTAGTTTGTAAGGGGTATTACGGGCCCGGAACAGAGCATAGGGGAGAAGGACTACCCAATTAGTGCCAGTCTCTATAGTCAATTTAGTTAAGGTCTCTTTTAAGGTCCAATTCATCCTTTCTACCTGTCCTGAACTCTGGGGCCTATAAGCGCAATATAGTTTCCAATTTGCCCCAAGGATGGAAGCCAAGTCCTGACTTACCTTAGCGACAAAAGCGGGCCCATTATCTGACCCTATCTGGATGGGGAAGCCATACCTGGGAAGGATATCTTCCAGAATTTTCTTTGCTACGACCTGAGCAGTTTCTCTTTTGGTTGGGAATGCTTCAGTCCACCCTGAAAAAGTATCTACAAAGACAAGTAAGTACCAGTACCCGTACTTTCCTGGCTTTATTTCAGTAAAATCTACTTCCCAGTAGATACCGGGCCTGGTTCCCCTGAGCCTTGTTCCTGCTGCAGCTTGAGATTGGGGGTATGTGTTTTTAAGCTGGCAGACTTTGCAACTTGTCACGATACTGCTGGCCGTCTCAGCTATATGTCTGATTTTGAGCTTGGAGCGTCTGATCAGGTCTATCATCCGCCGGGCCCCCAGGTGGGTGGTTCGGTGGATGTGTTCTGACAGCTGTTGTCCTAATTTTTCTGGTAGGATGGTTTGGTCATTAGTATCAGTCCACCACCCATTCTGGATTTGTTTCAGGGGAAGTTTGTCAATACACTGGAGATCTTGTTCTGAATATTCAGGGAAATATGGCAAGTCCCGGCGGCCCAGGTCAGGGAGCTGGAGTGCAAGGAGTTGGCTGGGAGCCTTCGCCACATTTCTTGCAGTTTGGTCTGCTAGAAAGTTGCCTTGCACAGTTGGAGTAGTTAGTTTCTGATGCTCTGGGCAATGTACAATGGCTAATTTTTCTGGCCTCCATAGGGCTGTTAGCAGAGCTAGGATCTCTTGCTTGTTTTTTATCTCTTTTCCTTCAGCCGTCAGTAACCCTCGCTCCCTGTAAATGGCCCCATGTATATGCGTCGTTGCAAAAGCATATCGGCTGTCTGTATATACTGTCAGCTTTTTCCCCGCCCCTAGGGTAAGAGCTTGGGTGAGCGCTATCAGTTCGGCCTTCTGGGCCGATGTCCCCGGGGGCAGGGGTTCCGCCCAGATTACCTCAGTCTCTGAAGTTACTGCCGCCCCAGCGTACCTCTGGCCTTGATGCATGAAGCTGCTCCCATCAGTGAGCCAGAGGAGGTCGGCGTCAGGAAGTGGGCGGTCCTGCAGGTCTTCTCGAACTCCGTGCACCTGAGCTAGTATCTTGGTGCAGTCATGGAGTGGGGCGTCCAGGTCCGGGTTGGGCAGCAGCGAGGCAGGGTTTAAGGTCGTTGGGGGCAGGAAAATTATCCTGAGAGGATTTAGTAGTAGTCCTTGGTAGTGGGTGAGCCGGGCGTTAATCATCCATCGATTAGGTGGCTGTTTGAGTACACCTTTGATGGCATGTGGAGTAACGACCTGCAATTCTTGCCCCATGACAAGTTTATCAGCATCTTGCACCATCAGAGCCGTGGCCGCAATCATTCGGAGACAAGGGGGCCACCCGGCAGCTACTGGGTCTAACTTCTTTGACGGGTAGGCAACTGGCCTCTGCCACGGGCCTAAGTTCTGAGTTATTACCGCCTTGGCGACACCCTTATTTTCATCCATTTATAAGTGGAAGGGCTTGGTAACATCAGGTGTCCTAGTGCAGGCGCGGAGAGCAGGGCGGTTTTAATCTGTTGGAAGGCCAACTCGGCTTCATCTGTCCAATTAAATTGCTGTTGCCCCCGTGTTGCCTGATACAAGGGTTTAGCCAGTTCTGCGAACCCAGGTATCCATAGTCTGCAAAATCCTGCTGACCGCAGGAACTCTCTCACTTGTCGGGTGGATTGTGGCCTGGGGATCTGCAGAACAGTTTGTTTCCGGGCATCTGTTAGCCAGCGCTGCCCTCCCTTAAGCAGGTACCCTAGATATGTTACCTCTGGCTTACAGATTTGAGCTTTCTTTGTTGAGGCTCGGTAGCCTAGATTCCCTAGAGCTTGTAAGAGACCCTTGGTCCCTTGGATGCAAGCTTCTTGGGTCTCAGCAGCAATTAGGAGGTCTTCAACATACTGGAGTAAAATTATTTCAGGGTGTTTACGTCGGTACTCACCCAGGTCTTCATGGAGGGCCTCATCGAACAGGGTAGGAGAGTTTTTGAATCCCTGCGGCAGCCTGGTCCATGTCAGTTGGCCACTTATGCCCCTATCAGGGTCATTCCACTCGAAGGCGAAGAGCTTTTGGCTCTGAGGGGCTAAAGGCAACTAAAGAAAGCATCTTTCAAATCTAAAACAGTGTACCATTGATGTTTAGGGTTTAAGGTACTTAGGAGGGTATACGGGTTAGGTACAGTTGGATGTATGTCCACAACCCTCTTCTTGATTTCTCTTAAGTCTTGTACAGGTCTGTATTCTCCACTATTAGGTTTTCGTACCGGCAACAGTGGAGTATTCCAGGGTGAGTGACATGGGCATAGGACCCCTTGGTCAAGGAGCCGGCGAATATGTGGGGCAATCCCTCTCTTGGCCTCTAGGGGCATCGGGTATTGGCATACCTGCACGGGGTCTGTCCCAGGCTTAAGTTCAATAAATAAGGCAGGACGGTGTTTTGCTAGACCTAAGCCCCCCGTTTCCGCCCACGCTTCTGGATACTGCCGGAGCCAAGTTGCTATGTCCGGGTCAGAGGCTGCTTTCTCCTGGTGGAGCCGGTACTCATCTTCTAGGTTTATAGTCAGGATGGACACGGTTCGATTGTGGGAGTTGGTCACGACGGGCCCTTCAGGGAGGAAATAGATCTGTGCTCCCATTTTAGTTAGCAGGTCTCTCCCCAATAGGGGACAGGGGCTCTCAGGGATGACCAGGAAAGAATGGGTTACATTCTTGGCTCCGAGGTTTACTGTTCTTTGTGTTGTCCATGGGTATTTCTTAACTTCTGTGGCCCCTTGTACCCATGAGGATTTGGAGGATAATTTCCCATTAGTTTTAACTAAGAAAGAGTGCTGTGCTCCCGTATCAACCAAGAACTGGACTGGGGACCCCTCCACTTGCAAAGTTACCCTAGGCTCGGGGAGGGGGTCCGAACCCCATCTTCCCTAGTCTTCATCTTGAGTGACTAGTATGGGTGTAGACCTAGGGGGTCCGGGTCCCTGTCCTCGTGTTTTCTTTTTGGGGCAGTCTCTTACCTAGTGGCCAGCCCCCTTACAATAGGTACATTGGTCTTTCCTCAGATTATCATGCCGGGGGGGGGGGCGCCTAGGTTGGGTGTACTCTGGCTGTAGATGCTCTTTCTGTACTACTGCTGCCAGGAATTTGGTCATTTTTTCAGTGGCCTTAAATTGCTTTTCCTCTGGAGTATCTCTGTTATTGTAAACCTGCTGGGCTATCTGAAGGAGGTCCTGAATCCACTTTCCCTCCAAGTCTTCTAATTTCTGGAGTTTTCTCTTAATATCTGGGGCTGTCTGATTTACAAAAGACATTACAACAGCTGCCTGACTTCCTGGAGCCTCTGGATCTATGGGGGTGTATGGTCTAAAAGCTTCCATTAATGTTTCTAAGTAGGTAGCTGGGCTTTCTGTCTTTCCCTGCAGAATAGAATATACTTTAGCCAAATTAGTGGGCTTGCGAGCAGCTGCCCGGAGACCCGCCATTAGAGTCTGGCGATAAAGGTGTAGCCGTCCCCTACCTTTTGCCATGTTGTAGTCCCACGCCGGCCTGGTCAGAGGAAAGGTTGCGTTTATGAGGTCGGGGTTGGCAGTCGGTTGACCGTCGTCCCCCGGGACCAGCTTTCTAACTTCTATCTGTATTCTCTCTTGCTCTTCCGTGGTGAACAAAATTTGGAGGAGCTGCTGACAATCATCCCAAGTGGGCTGGTGGGTGAACATGACACTATCTAGTAAAGCCAGTAAATCTTTGGGGTAGTCTGAAAATCAAGCACTCTGAGTTTTCCAGTTATACAGATCACTGGTGGAGAATGGCCAGTACTGGAGCCTGGGGATTCCTGTGTCATCCGGGGGTCCTATTTCCCAAAGGGGTAAAGCCACCGTGGAGTCAGGCGGCTGAGGGGGGCTAGTCTGTGAAGTGCACCTTCGCGTCCTCCCCGCCGGCCCTTCAAAGTTACTTTCCCTTTCAGCGGGCCCGTGTGTGCCGGCTCCCTCCCATCCGCCTGCTCCCTCCCGCAGCTCAGCCGGGGGGGGGGGGTGGCCTGGGGCCTGGAGGGGTACGGACGGGGTTCTGTGAACAGTGGGTCCCCACTGTCAGGTAAAACAGGATGTGGGGGGCAGTTGGTTGCTTGGATTTTAGTGGTCGAGCAACTAGGGTCTTACAGGGTTCAGAGGCCAATTGGAAAGGGGACAGCCAAGGAGGCAGGTACTCAAGAAGGTCCTGCCATATGAGGATATATGGGATATGATCTAAGTGGCCCGCACGCCCAGGTAGGAAAATCTTGGACTTTATCCTAGTGATGACAGCAAGTCGGAAGTTCCCTTCGGGCGGCCACCCCACATCAAAGGCAGGCCATTCGGAGCGACACAGAGTAATTAGCTTTCCTTTCCTGATTTCAATACCAAGATCATGGCCCCTTGCTCTAACTTCTTTGAAATTACTCGTAAGGAGAGATAGAGGAGTGCTCTGGGTATTACCCATCCTGTAATAATTTGTAGTCTCTTCCTGTAAAGAAATGTGGGTTTGAATCCCTGTAAAGGAAATCTGATCTGACTTATTAATGATATCTAATCGCAGGCACACTTTGGCAGCCCTGGTCAGAGGCAGCTGCTGCCCGCCAAACCGGGGCAGCTCAGATCAGGCCAAACCGGGGCAGCTCAGATCAGAGAGAGCTGCTGCCCGCCCAACCGGGCAGCTCAGATATGGCTGCTGCCCGCCAAACCGGGGCAGCTCAGATCAGAGACAGCTGCTGTCCGCCCAACCGGGCAGCTCAGATACAGCTGCTGCCCGCTAAACTGGGGCAGCTCAGATCAGAGACAGCTGCTGCCCACCAAAACGGGGCAGCTCAGATCAGAGAGAGCTGCTGTCCACCCAACCGGGCAGCTCAGATACAGCTGCTGCCCGCTAAACTGGGGCAGCTCAGATCAGAGACAGCTGCTGCCCACCAAAACGGGGCAGCTCAGATCAGAGACAGCTGCTGCCCGCCCAACCGGGCAGCTCAGATATGGCTGCTGCCCGCCAAACCGGGACAGCTCAGATCAGAGACAGCTGCTTCCCGCCAAACTGGGGCAGCTTAGATCGGAGACAGCTGCTGCCCGCCCAACCGGGCAGCTCAGATACGGCTGCTGCCCGCCAAACCAGGGCAGCTCAGATCAGAGACAGCTGCTACCCGCCAAACCGGGGCAGCTTAGATCAGAGACAGCTGCTGCCCGCCAAACCGGGGCAGCTTAGATCAGAGACAGCTGCTGCCCGCCCCACTGGGCAGCTCAGATACAGCTGCTGCCTGCCAAACCGGGACAGATGCTGCCCGATCAACCAGGCAGCTCAGATACGGCTGCTGCCGGCCAAACCGGGGCAGCTCAGATCAGAGACAGCTGCTGCCCACCCAACCGGGCAGCTCACATACGGCTGCTGCCCGCCAAACCGGGGCAGCACAGATCGCAATATACATCAGATGAGAGCCAGGGGACGTCTCCCACCGGTCTCTGCTGGCCATCCTATAGCGCGTCTGCCACGACTGTGCCAGCTCCAGTTTCAGACCTCGCGAGTCACAGATTCGGATTCAGAACAGACACGGACAGACAAACGGAGATAGGATCTATCAGTAGATCGATCCTAGCAGATCCGTTGACCAGGGGTCTGGTGGGCTTGGGGAATCCCGGACAGGCCCCCAGATGTTATGCCCAGACTGTTTGTTCCCCAAAGAAGACCACCAGAGTCCAGAGTCAAAGCCAAGTGGCAAGGATCTTTACTACAAGTTCGAATCTGGTCCCTCCATTCCCCCACATACAAGAGGGCCCCGAACAATGCGAGTGTTTGCTTTTTTATAGCCTGAAAGTTACAGGGGAACAAAGGAATTCTTTTGGTTCCCGCTCTTTCAGTAAAACTTTGAACGGCTGTCCCCTCATCTGTCCCCTTATCGGAGACTTTCCTAGTGGTGTTTGTACTGGGCTTGTTTGTTTTGAGCCCGGGGGAAGTTTAAGAGATATATGGTGATATGTGGTGGGATGGGAGGATGGGATGTGTTTGTATTGGGCTTGTTTGTTTTGAGCCCGGGGCTGAGGAATGTGCCCGGCTCTTTTCCGTGGCTGAAATAGTTCAGAACTCAACTGTTAAAAATAAAGTGGGAGAAGATGGCCGAATAGGAAGGTCTCCAGTCTACAGCTCCCAGCATGAGCCATGCAGAAGACGGGTGATTTCTACATTTCCATCTGAGGTACCGGGTTCATCTCATTAGGGAGTGCCAGACAGTGGGTGCAGGTCAGTGGGTGTGCCCACCCTGCGTGAGCCAAAGCAGGGCGAGGCATTGCCACACTCCAGAAGTGCAAGGGGTCAGGGAGTTCCCTTTCCTAGTCAAACAAAGGCGTGACACATGGCACCTGGAAAATGGGATCACTTCCCAATGGAATATGACCCTTTTCTGATGGGCTTAAGAAAAGGTGCACCAGGAGATTATATCCTGCACCTGGCTCAGAGGGTCCTAAGCCTACGAAGTCTTGCTGATTGGTAGCACAGCAGTCTGAGATCAAACTGCAAGGTGGCAGAGAGGCTGGGGGAGGGGTGGCTGCCATTGTCCAGGCTTGCTTAGGTAAACAAAGCAGCCAGGAAGCTCCAACTGGGTGGAGCCCACCACAGCTCAAGGAAGCCTGAGTGCTTCTGTAGGCTCCACCTCTGGGGGCAGGGCACAGACAAACAAAAAGACAGCAGTAAACTCTGCAGACTTAAATGTCCCTTTCTGACAGCTTTGAAAAGAGCAGCGGTTCTCCAAGCATGCAGCTGGAGATCTGAGAAAGGGCAGACTGCCTCCTCAAGTGGGTCCCTGACACCTGACTCTGAGCAGCCTAACTGGGAGGCATCCCCCAGCAGGGGCAGACTGACACCTCACACGGCTGGGTACTACAACACATCTGCAGCTGAGGGTCCTGTCTGTTAGAAGAAAAACTAACAAACAGAAAGGACATCCACCCCAAAACCCACCTGTACATCATCATCATCAAAGACCAAAAGTAGATAAAACCACAAAGATGGGGAAAAAACAGAGTAGAAAAACTGGAAACTCTAAAAAGCAGAGCGCCTCTCCTCCTCCAAAGGAATGCAGTTCCTCACCAGCAATGGAACAAAGCTGGACACAGAATGACTTTAATGAGCTGGGAGAAGAAGGCTTCAGATGATCAAATTACTCCAAGCTATGAGAGAAAATTCAAGCCAAAGGCAAAGAAGTTGAAAACTTTGAAAACAATTTATAAGAATGTATAACTAGAACAACCAATACAGAAAAGTGCTTAAAGGAGCTGATGGAGATGAAAACCAAGGCTCGAGAACTACGTGAAGAATGAAGAAGCCACAGGAGCCGATGCAATCAACTGGAAGAAAGAGTATCAGTGATGGAAGATCAAATGAATGAAATGAAGTAAGAAGGGAAGTTTAGAGAAAAAAGAATAAAAAGAAAAGAGCAAAGCTTCCAAGAAATATGGGACTATGTGAAAAGACCAAATCTATGTCTGATTGGTGTATCTGAAAGAGATGGGGAGAATGGAACCAAGTTGGAAAACACTCTGCAGGCTATTATCCAGGAGAACTTCCACAATCTAGCAAGTCAGGCCAACATTAAGATTCAGGAAATACAGAAAATGCCACAAAGATACTCCTCGAGAACAGCAACTCCAAGACACGGAATTGTCTGATTCACCAAAGTTGAAATGAAGGAAAAAACGTTAAGGGCAGCCAGAGAGAAAGGTCGGGTTACCCAAAAAGGGAAGCCCATCAGACTAACAGCAGATATCTTGGCAGAAACTCTACAAGCCAGAAGAGAGTGGGGGCCAATATTCAACATTCTTAAAGAAAAGAATTTTCAACCCAGAATTTCATATCCAGCCAAACTAAGCTTCATAAATGAAGGAGAAATAAAATACTTTACAGACAAGCAAATGTTGAGAGATTTTGTCACCATCAGGCCTTCCCTAAAAGAGCTCCTGAAGGGAGCACTAAACATGGAAAAGAACAACTGGTACAGCCGCTGCAAAATCATGCCAAAATGAAAAGACCATCAAGACTAGGAAGAAACTGCACCAACTAATGAGAAAAATAACCAGCTAACATCATAATGACAGGATCAAATTCACCCATAACAATATTAACTTTAAACGTAAATGGACAAAATGCTCCAATTAAAAGACACAGACTAGCAAATGGGATAAAGAGTCAAGACTCATCATGTGCTGTATTCAGGAAATCCATCTCATGTGCAAAGTCACACATAGGCTCAATATAAAAGGATGGAGGAAGATCTACCAAGCAAATGGAAAACAAAAAATGGCAGAGGTTGCAATCCTAGTCTCTGATAAGACAGATTTTAAACCAACAAAGATCAAAAGAGACAAAGAAGGCCATTACATAATGGTAAAGGGATCAATTCAACAAGTAGAACTAACTATCCTAAATATATATGCACCCAACACAGGATATCCCAGATTCATAAAGCAAATCCTGAGTGACCTACAAAGAGACTTAGACACCCACACATTAATAATGGGAGACGTTAACACCCCACTGTCAACATTAGACAGATGAACGAGACAGAAAGTCCACAAGGATACCCAGGAATTGAACTCAGCTCTGCACCAAGCAGACCTAATAGACATCTACAGAACTCTCCACCCCAAATCAACAGAATATACATTTTTTTCTGCACCGCGCAACACCTATTCCAAAATTGACCACATACTTGGAAATAAAGCTCTCTTCAGCAAATGTAAAAGAACAGAAATTATAACAAACTATCACTCAGACCACAGTGCAATCAAACTAGAACTCAGGATTAAGAAACTCATGCAAAACCACTCAATACATGGAAACTGAACAACCTGCTCCTGAATGACTACTGGGTACATAACGAAATGAAGGCAGAAATAAAGATGTTCTTTGAAACCAATGAGAACAGAAACACAACATACCAGAATCTCTGGGACCCATTCAAAGCAGTTTGTAGAGGGAAATTTATAGCACTAAATGCCCCCAAGAGAAAGCAGGAAAGATCCTAAATTGATACCCTAACATCTCAATTAAACGAACTAGAAAAGCAAGAGCAAACATATTCAAAAGCTAGCAGAAGGCAAGAAATAACAAAAATCGGAGCAGAACTGAAGGAAATGGCGTCACAAAAACCCTTCAAAAAATTAATGAATCCAGGAGCTGGTTTTTTGAAAATATCAACAAAATTGATAGTCTGCTAGCAAGACTAATAAAGAAGAAAAGAAAGGAGAATCAAATAGACACAATAAAAAATGATAAAGGGGATATCACCACTGATCCCACAGAAATACAAACTACCATCACAGAAAACTACAAACACCTCTATGCAAATAAACTAGAAAACCTAGAAGAAATGGATAAATTCCTCAACACATACACTCTCCAAAGACTAAACCAGGAAGAAGTTGAATCTCTGAATAGACCAATCACATGGGCTGAAATTGTGGCAATAATCAATAGCTTACCAACCAAAAAGAGTCCAGGACCAGATGCATTCACAGCCGAATTCTACCAGAGGTACAAGGAGGAACTGGTACCATTCCTTCTGAAACGATTCCAATCAATAGAAAAAGAGGGAATCCTCGCTAAATCATTTTATCAGGCCAGCATCATCCTGATACCAAAGCCAGGCAGAGACACAACCAAAAAAGAGAATTTAAGACCAATATCCTTGATGAACATTGAAGCAAAAATCCTAAATAAAATACTGGCAAACCAAATCCAGCAGAACATTAAAAAGCTTATCCACCATGATCAAGTGGGCTTCATCCCTGGAATGCAAGGCTGGTTCAATATATGCAAATCAATGAATGTAATCCAGCATATAAACAGAACCAAAGACAAAAACCACATGATTATCTCAACAGATGCAGAAAAGGCCTTTGACAAAATTCAACAACGCTTCATGCTGAAAACTCTCCATAAATTAGGTATTGATGGGAAGTATCTCAAAATAATAACAACTGTCTATGACAAACCCACAGCCAGTATCACAGTGAATGGGCAAAAACTAGAAGCATTCCCTTTGAAAACTGGCACAAGACAGGGATGCCCTCTCTCACCACTCCTATTCAACATAGTGTTGGAAGTTCTGGCCAGGGCAATTAGGCAGGAGAAGGAAATAAATGGTATTCAATTAGGAAAAGAGGAAGTCAAATTGTCCCTGTTGGCAGACGACATGATTGTATATCTAGAAAACCCCATCATCTCAGCCCAAAATCTTGAAGCTGATAAGCAACTTCAGCAAAGTCTCAGAATACAAAATCAATGTACAAAAATCACAAGCATTCTTATACACCAACAACAGTCAAACAGAGAGCCAAATCATGAGTGAACGCCCATTCACAATTGCTTCAAAGAGAATAAAATACCTAGGAATCCAACTTACAAGGGATGGGAAGGACCTCTTCAAGGAGAACTACAAACCACTGCTCAATGAAATAAAAGAGGATACAAACAAATGGGAGAATATTCCATGCTCATGGATAGGAAGAATCAATATCGTGAAAATGGCCATACTGCCGAAGGTAATTTACAGATTCAATGCCATCCCCACCAAGCTACCAATGACTTTCTTCACAGAATTGGAAAAAACTACTTTAAAGTTCATATGGAACCAAAAAAGAGCCCACATCACCAAGTCAATCATAAGCCAAAAGAACAAAGCTGGAGGCATCACACTACCTGACTTCAAACTATACTACAAGGCTACAGTAACCAAAACATCATGGTACTTGTACCAAAACAGAGATATAGATCAATGGAACAGAACAGAGCCCTCAGAAATAACGTCGTATATCTACAGCTATCTGATTTTTGACAAACCTGAAAAAAACAAGCAATGGGGAAAGGATTCCCTTTTTAATAAATGGTGCTGGGAAAACCGGCTAGCCATATGTAGAAAGCTGAAACTGGATCCCTTCCTTACACCTTATATAAAAATCAATTCAAGATGGATTAAAGACTTAAACATTAGACTGAAAACCATAAAAACCCTAGAAGAAAACCTAGGCATTACCATTAAGGACATAGGCATGGGCAAGGACTTCATGTCTAAAACACCAAAACCAATGGCAACAAAAGCCAAAATTGACAAATGGGATCTAATTAAACTAAAGAGCTTCTGTACAGCAAAAGAAACTACCATTAGACTGAACAGGCAACCTGCAAAATGGGAGAAAATTTTTGCAACGTACTCATCTGACAAAGGGCTAATATCCAGAATCTACAATGAACTCAAACAAATTTACAAGAGAAAAACAAACAACCCCATCAAAAAGTGGGTGAAGGACATGAACAGACACTTCTCAAAAGACATTTACGCAGCCAAAAAACACATGAAAAAATGCTCAACATCACTGGCCATCAGAGAAATGAAAATCAAAACCACAATGAGATATCATCTCACACCACTTAGAATGGCAATCATTAAAAAGTCAGGAAACAATAGGTGCTGGAGAGGATGTGGAAAATAGGAACACTTTTACACTGTTGGTGGGACTGTAAACTATTTCAACCATTTTGGAAGTCAGTGTGGGGATTCCTTAGGGATCTAGAACTAGAAATACTCTTTAACCCAGCCATTCCATTACTGGGTATATACCCAAAGGATTATAAATCATGCTGCTATAAAGACACATGCACACATATGTTTATTGCGGCATTATTCACAATAGCAAAGACTTGGAACCAACCCAAATGTCCAACAATGATAGACTGGATTAAGAAAATGTGGCACATATACACCATGGAATACTACGCAGCCGCAAAAAATGATGAGTTCATGTCCTTTGTAGGGACATGGATGAAATTGGAAACGACCATTCTCAGCAAACTATCACAAGGATAAGAAACCAAACACTGCATGTTCTCACTCACAGATGGGAATTGAACAATGAGAACACATGGACTCAGGAAGGGGAACATCACACTCTGGGGACTGTTGTGGGAGTGGGGGGAGGGGGGAGGGATAGCATTGGGAGATATACCCAATGCTAGATGATGAGTTAGTGGATGCAGCGCACCAGCATGGCACATGTATACATATGTAACTATCCAGCATATTGTGCACATGTACCCTAAAACTTAAAGTATAATAATAATAAATAAAAAATAAAATTTTAAAAAATTTAAAAAAAGATAAAAAATAAAAAAGTTAAAAAAAAAATAAAGTGGTAAATACATACAGCCTACAGGCCACAGAGCTCAGGTAAAGTGTAGTGCATGAACCGGACACTCAAATAGCTGCTGAAGAAATTTTGTCAAAAGACTCATCAAAAGTAGGGTCAGATCTTGCCCATGGTCCTCCTCCAAGTCAGGTGCACCCCCATCAAACAAACTTGGTATTCGTCCTATGAGATTTTTTTTCAGCCAGTCACCTGCCATCATAAATCAGATTAAAGGTAATCTCTGTAAACTAGGAGAACTAACTTTAAAAAGTCACATGCAGGCTTTAAATATGGCCATGGAAAAGATGCATGGCTAAGTATTGAAAAGAATGTCTAAGGCTGGGCGCAATGGCTCACACCTGTAATGCCAACACTTTGGGAGGCCAAGGCAGCGCCCCTACCACTAGTGAATGCCTTCTCATCCCCTCTTTCAATCACTCTATCGAATGGTTCCTAGTGGATACAAATTTTTTTTCTCCAGTGGGAAGATAGAACACAGGGAGCCACTCAGTTTGCTCCCAACACCCCTTTCCAGCCACTCACTGGAGGTACCTTAGGTACTCTAGGATTACGGGAAAATGAAAACAACAAACTCACACACCTTTTTAACATACATAACCAGTTCTGTCTACCCAGCCAAGGCATATTCTTCTTATGTGGAATGTTGACCTATATCTGCCTCCCCACTAACTGGACAGGCACCAGCACCTTAATCTTTCTAAGTCCTAACATTAACATTGTCCCAGGAAATCAGACCTTATCAGTACCCCTCAAAGCTCAAGTCCATCAGCGCAGAGCCATACAACTAATACCCCTACTTACAGGGTTAGGAATGGCTACTGCTACAAGAACCGGAATAGCTAGACTATCAACTTCATTATCCTACTACCACACACTCTCAAAGGATTTCTCAGACAGTTTGCAAGAAATAACGAAATCTATTCTTACTTTACAATCCCAAACAGACTCTTTGGCAGCAGTGACTCTCCAAAACCGCTGAGGCCTAGACCTCCTCACTGCTGAGAAAGGAGGGCTCTGCACCTTCTTAGGGGAAGAGTGTTGGTTTTGCACTAAGAGTTGGGGATAGTACAAGATGCTGACCAGCGTTTACAGGAAAAGGATTCTGAAATCAGACAATGCCTTTCAAATTCTTATACCAAGCTCTGGAGTTGGGCAACATGGCTTCTCCCCTTTCTAGGTTCTGTGGCAGCCATCTTACTGTTACTCACCCTTGGGCCCTGTATTTTTAACCTTCTTGTCAAATTTGTTTCCTCTAGAATCAAGGCCATCAAGCTACAGATGGTCTTACAAATGGAACCCCAAATGAGTTCAACTAACAACTTCTACTGAGGACCCCTGGACCAACCCACTGGCACTTCACCTGGCCTGGAGAGTTCCCCTCTGAAGGACACCACAACTGCAGGGCCCATTCTTCACCCCTATCCAGCAGGAAGTAGCTACAGCAGTCATCGGCCAAATTCCCAACAGCAATCGGGGTGTCCTGTTTAGAGGGGGGATTGAGAGGTGATAGCATGCTGGCAGTCCTCAGGGCCCTCGCTTGCTCTCGGTACCTCCTCTGCCTGGGCTCCCACTTTGGTGGCACTTGAGGAGCCCTTCAGCCTGCTGCTGCACTGTGGGAGCCCCTTTCTGGGCTGGCCAAGTCCGGAGCCCACTCCCTCAGCTTGCAGGGAAGTGTGCAGGGAGAGGCATGAGTGGGAACTGGGGCTGCCTGTGGTGCTTGCAGGCCAGCTGGAGTTCTGGTGGGTGTGGGCTTGGCGGGCCCCACACTTGGAGTGGCCAGCCGGCCCTACTGGCCCCAGGCAGTGAGAGGCTTAGCACCTGGGCCAGCGGCTGCGGAGGGTGTACTGGGTCCCCCAGCAGTGCCAGCCCACCGGTGCTGCACTCGATTTCTCACTGGGCCTTAGTTGTCTTCCCATGGGGCAGGCCTCGGGACTGCAGCCAGCCATGCCTGAGCCTTCCCCCGCCTCCATGCGTTCCTGTGCAGCCCGAGCCTCCCTGACGAATGCCGCCCCCTGCTCCACGGTGCCCAGTCCCATCGACTGCCCAAGGGCTGAGGAGTGCAAGAGCATGGCGTGGGACTGGTGAAGCCAGCTGGGCTCCTTAGTCTGGTGGGGATGTGGAGAGTCTTTCTATCTAGCTCAACAACTCCAGACACACCACCTTAAGAGCTGTAACACTCACCGTGAAGGTCTGCAGCTTCACTCCTGAGCCAGCGAGACCACGAACCCACCAGAAGGAAGAAACTCTGAACACATCTGAGCATCAGAAGGGACAAACTCCAGACGTGCCACCTTAAGAGCTGTAACACTCACCGCGAGGGTCCGCGGCTTCATTCTTGAAGTCAGTGAGACCAAGAACCCACCAATTCTGGACACGCAACCACCCTAGAACCCATATAGGAGAGGCCCATTTTGTGATGTCTACTCCCACTGCTCTTAAAGTTGCAGGTGTCACACCTTTGATGCACCATAGTTGGCTGAAACCAGTGGCAGCAGTGTCTCCTGATGATGGCCAGTGGATTAGCCAACAAGACCCAGATCACCCCACCCCAATAGTCCTACAGCAAAACCCAACCACCAGTAAGAAGGACAACTGCCCTGCTCTAACCACACCAGAGGGTGGTCAGTCTACGCATGGCTGAAGCTTGAGGATCCTGCAAGCTCTGCTCTAGTCACATCCCGGAAGCTAACTAGTCTACGTACAGCTGAAGCTAAAAGGACATCTCCGGATAAGTAAATGTAAATACAATTTATAAGTGTAATTATAATTCTGTAAATACTGATTGTTCTGTTGTTATTACTGCAAATGCTGCAAATGTCTATGCCCAGAGGAAGGTTTGTCATGCCCATGTGTAGCGTAAGCATATTTCTATTACATATACCAATGTTCTTAACATTTCTGCCTATACTAAAAAAGGAGAAATCTCTAGAAGGATGCCCACACTGTGTACATACTACCTGGGTAAGGAATATCACAGTTAAAACTGTACTGTACCATACCTACTATGAACGTACAGAAACAAAGTTAGGAACCTGCACATACAACCAAACCACCTATTCAGTCTGTGACCCAGAAAATAATCAGCTATATGCATGGTATGACCCTAAGCACTTAGCCTATGAATTCTGGATTGGGGTACATATTAAATCAGAGAGATAAAAAGAAAGAGAGCATATAGCTCAAAACAAAGAAGGCCCTCCATCCTATAAAAGATCTACTTCCTTGCACTTTGATGCCTGCCATGCCAAATATGTTCATAATCATAAAAAGCCAGAAGCAGTCTGCAATGGTTTAACACAAGAGAGGCTTAGCAAAAGCAGCCCTAAACATCTGTACTGAGAACCACAAATAGGATGCCCAGACTGTAACATTCAGTGTTCTGTGCTAACACCGCTCCAACATTTATATTCAGGAACGACTGCTCTGCTAAGTAGTATGTCAACCAAACCAAATTGTAAGACAAGGACATGCAATCCTTTAAATTTCACTGTCTTAAAGCCAGAGCTACCTTTTTGGTCTACAGGACAGACAGCACTATTACAAGTTGATAGACAAGCAGCAGGCCTTGGAGTTCCATTACTGATTGTCAAAAAGACTAGAAGGACTCAAATGCATCCAAACCTGCAATTCCAGGTTGATAAGTCATTCTATAAGCAGTTTGATCAGTCAGTGCCTGAGCTTCCCCCATCAACTAAAAACTTATTTGCTCAAACTGAAAACAAAACTGACAGCTTAAGAATTTCGTCATGCTATGTATGTGGACGAACTAATATGGGGGACCAGTGGCCATAGGAGGCAAAAAAATTAATGCCACAAGATAACTTCACTTCGCCTAACCTTGCCAGAGAACCAACAGCCTCAGCTAGTGTTTGGTTGTTAAAAACCTCCATAATGGGAAAATACCATATTGCCCACTGGGGAAAGACTTTCACAGAGGCAGTAGGAAAAAACAACCTGCCTAAGGCAACAGTATTATAATGAGACTAAAAACAAAACTGTATGAAGAAATGCCCAGAGCAACTCCTATTTACCAGATCCAAACACTTTCTCTTGGTTCTCTACTCTAAGCCACTCTTAGAATCAGCTAGAGGCTCCAAACGGTTAAAGGCACCATCTGGCCTATATTGGATCTTTGGAGTATGGGCATATTGGCAACTGCTGGCTAAATAGACAGGGGCATGTGTGTTAGGAACAATCAAGCCATCCTGCTTTCTAATTCCTCGAAAGCAAGGGGAACTCTTAGGGTATCCAGTTTATGATGAAAAATAATAGAAGAAACATAATCACAAAAATAGACAAAAAATATCAAAAAGATGTGGATATAGAAGACTGGAAAGAGAATAAATGACTCCTGAAAAAATTATTAAATACTATGGGCCAGCTACCTGGTTGCAAGATGGGTCATGGGGTTACCGCAGCCCAATCTATATGCTGAACTGCATCATAAGGTTGCAGGCAGTCCTTGAAATTATAACCAATAAAACATCAAGGGCACTAAATTTGTTGGCAGTACAAGCAAGACAAATGAGAAATGCTATACATCAAAATAGATTAGTTTTAGATTATTACCTCTTAGCCCTAGAGGAAGGAGTATGTCGCAAATTTAATTTAACCAACTGTTGCCTAGAAATCAGTAATAGTGGCCAAGCTGTCATGAAAATCACAGCTAGAATGCACAAGCTGGCCCACGTCCCTGTTCAGACTTGGTCCAGATGGTCCCCAGATTTCTTGTTTGGAGGATGGTTCTCAATCATGGGAGGATTCGAAACCCTCATTGGTGGGTTTTTGTTTATTCTTGTCATCTGCCTCATCCTCCATTGCCTTTTACCCCTGCTTATTAGGAGTAATCAGTCCACTATAGAGGCAATAGTAACCTGACACACTACCAAGCAATTGAAGGCATCAAACAAATATCAGTCGTTGCCTGTAGAATAAGAAGCTCAGCTCCATGAAGAGGTGGCAAACAGTGGTGCTTTCAATTAACACCTTTGTTATAAAAAGCACCAAAGGGGGGAATGGAACAGGAATTAAAAGAAATTAAAGAATGTGTAAGCAGAAACTCACTTGTATGTAAGAAAATTCAGTTCCCCTTGAGAAAAAGAAAGAGCTGGAGTCCTTGAAAAATTAACTGTCTGTTTTTCTGTGGCTAGTGAGCCTTATCTCTCCCTTTCCCAGGCATTGTGAAGACCTTGTTGCTCTAGCTGAGCAACTGGAAGGTCACTAGACAGATAAACTCAAGTCATAAACCATGTTTATCCTTGAAAAGTAAGAAATGATGTAATGCATGTCTCAATTAATTGAATAACCATCTTTGTTTCTCGCTTCTGTAATGCTTCGCTCTGCACAGATCTCCCCCAGCCCCACAAAATGCTTAAAGGTAACTTAACTCTTTGTTCAGGCTTAACTCTTTGTTCATCCATTGATTAACATCACTGGATGTTAATCAGACTGGGACAGTGTACCTAATAATTTATTATTTATTATTATTATTAATTATTATATTATATAATATTTATTATCAATCACTATATTAATTATATAATTATAATTAAATTAATACTTATATATTAATATTATATAATATTATATAATATAATAATATATATTAATATCATATTATTATATTTATTATTAATATTAATTATTAATATAATTTATTATTTTTAGTGTAGCTAAATAATAAACTAAATGAATAATAAATAAATAAATAAATAAATAATTTATTATTTAGTGTACCTAAATAATAAGTAACCTCCTGAACCCCATTGGTCTCTCTGATTCCTTATCAATCTTGCTACACTGTCACTGTTCAAAGATGAGTGTACATTGATGGCCACCTATGTCAGTTTTCTTCATGGGTTGACAGCACCAACAGTTTTGTTTGGTTTAAATGGGAAATCATTGTTGTTTCCATTAATGCTGTCAACCTAAGTGGTGTCCAGTCTTTCAGTTTCCTGAAACTCAACATGTTCAAATGCCTAAAATGGAACTTATCCCTATTCTGAGGCCTCATGGCTTCCTCTAATCTCAACTTCCGGACAAGTCACTGCTATTCACCTGCCTTCTCCCTCCCATCCCTCTATGCCTAGCTGTCAGCTGAACAGCCTCTGAATCAACCTCTTCTCTTCCTTTCATTCCAACCCCACAGGTCCTTGTAGTCAGTTGAAGGGTGGCTCCCAAAAATACATGTCCATGTCCTAATGCCCAGGGCCTGAGAATTGTACCATATTTGAAAAAAAGACCTTGCAGATGTGATTAAATGAAGGATCTGGAGATGGGCAGTCTGTATCATCCTGGTGGGCCCAACATCCAATGGCAGGGGTCCTTATTTAGAGGAGACAAATGGAGAGGAGAGAAGGTCATGTGGAGCTGAGATAAAGTAATCTCCTGTTGTTTTAGGCCCCCCAGTTTGTAGGAAACTCATGCAGTTCTTCTATCATTCACCTAGACAACAGCAACAGTGTTCAGTCTTCAGTGTCTAAGCCCCAACAGTCCACATCATCAGAAGCACCCTTCTAGAAATAATGTGCTCACCAGGCTCTATGATGGGTATGAGATAAAATCTGAATTCCTTAGCCTGGCACAAGGCTCGCTGCCGTCTGGCCTTGGCAGGTATGTCTACCTATGCTCCACCTCTCACCAAGTCCTTTTGTCCTGAAATACCCTTAGCCCTTCCTCCTCCACCTCACTGACTCCCCAACCCTACCCATGGCTCATTTGGGATTCATGTGCTCTGCTGTGAAACATGTCCAACTGGCCAACTTCCTTTTCCTGGCTCCCAAGGAAATCGAGTCATCTCTAGCAGATGAATGATGATAATGTAGAAGAACAGATCATGTCCAGCTCCCTCTGTACAAGTTACAGGACCCCTGCCTGCAATCCCCTGAAGAAGAGGGATGATGATGTATTCATTTGACTCAGTTGTCTCAGTATCTGGCAGTTGGTGGACTTGCTGTGAAGTCAGTCAGGTTCATGAATTGAAGGAAAACCCTGAACATCTCAACCTCTCCTCCAGAGCCCTCATAGATCCACCTTATGCTTTTCTTAAATTCTTTTTGAACTTAAAGTTCTCTCCCCAAATTATCCACAGCAGAAAGTGCCACCTGCCTTCAGCCATCTGAATGGAGCCACCTAAATGCTGGGAATGTTAAGCCATTTATTTTAACTACATCTAGTGCTTTGCTAACTGTATTGCTAAATGACTTGAGGTGGGCAACTTTAAAGGGTTTTATCAGGCTGCTGTCAGCACAGCAAGGTCAGCATAACTGATTTAACAAGAGGAGGACTGAGATAAGGCTAGAGCTTCTGATGAGGCTCCCATGAGTGGAGGAATACCAGGTTCTTTGTCTCGAGTCAAATTAGAAAAAATGACATGGACACATGTGGAGTAGTTTTAGGAAGCTGAGAGTTTATGTGCCACATTTTCTTAATCCAGTCTATCACTGATGGACATTTGGGTTGGTTCCAAGTCTTTGCTATTGTGAATATACACCACGGAACACTATGTGGCCATAAAAAAATGATGAGTTCATGTCCTTTGTAGGGACATGGATGAAGCTGAAAACCATCATTCTCAGCAAACTATTGCAAGGACAGGAAACCAAACACTGCATGTTCTCACTCATAGGTGGGAATTGAACAATGAGAACACTTGGACACAAGCAAGGGAACATCACACACTGGGGCCTGTTGTGGGGTGGGGGTAGGGGGGAGGGATAGCATTAGGAGATATACCTAATGTGAATGATGAGTTAATGGGTGCAGCACACCAACATGGCACATGTATACATATGTAACAAACCTGCACGTTGTGCACATGTACCCTATAACTTAAAGTGTAATAAAAATAAATAATAAATAAATAAATAAATAAATAAATAATAAAAAATATATAAGAAGCTGAGAGTTTACCAGGCAAGAAAAAATGGAAGAAGTCAAAAGGAAGACGGTCCCCCGTAAAGAGACAGTGAGAGGGGAGCTCCAAAGCTGAAAGAGGAGACCCTAAGTGGCGTGGAAACCAACCAGGTATATATAGAGGCTGGAGGAGGTAGTGTTTGATTTGGAAGGGTGCAGGGGATTGGTTTGATCAGGCAAGTCAATCACGTAGCCCTCGAAAAAACCGGCCCTCACACCCTAGCCTTTTAATATGCAAATGCAGGGTAGCATGATGTTCTACAAGAGTGGGGATATGTGGGGGCAAAGGCAAGAGGACAATGGTGGGAATCACTGCATTGGGTGGACCCAGTTTCTAATGGCCAGCATTTGCATATCAAAAGTTGCCTGTGGGTTCTAAGAGCCTGGACTTTCCTCGTAGACAAGAAACGTTTTTTGGAGCTGCTTTAAAAGAAATGGAAACTTTTACTCTCTATCTGCCCAAAATAATTTCTTAATAACTTCTACCACAGTTCCAGAAAGGAACAAGTCATGGAGCCACAACTGGGAATAACTCACATATTTGCAATAAGAATGCAGAAGCAATACCCAGGAAAGGGCAACAACGAGAACACACAAAATCCAAGGTCGTTTTGATCCACATGAACAATGCTTCTCTCAGAAAGTACTTAAGGGCCAGTCTGTTACCAAATTTGTTTGACAAAGGAATCTAGGAAAATACACCAGGAGGAAAAAATCCAAAAACATCCTGGAGAAGTCTACCCTCTCACCAAAGCTACCTTTATCCAAGTACACCTGGGCCCCAGAACTCCACAATTTCACCCTCATGAGCACCAAAACCCTACAGCCACCATTGATCTCCCTTCAGTTAACCAGCAGAAGTGCACGTGGTAAAGGTTCTCAGCAAATATTGCTATTAGATCAGAAAAAGGCCTGAGAGCCTAAAGCAGGAAATGACAGCTGGGATGACACACAAGTGGCTTTGAAATGTTTATAAATAAGGAGGTTTTTTGGAAGGTGTGGGTGGGGATGGCAAGGGGTTGAAGATTGGAAGATAAATCCTGGCTTCTCTTTTGGGGCTTTTGGGGTTAGCTTCCTGGTGTAGAATTCAGGAAAAGGGCAGATCTGACAGAGAACTAGAAGCCCCATTTAAAATACAATGCTTCAGAGTTGCCTCTGGGCCAAGTAGGCAGGAAGAGCCTGTGGTCACTGGGAAACATACATTTTAACTAAAAAGAGATGAGACCCAGCCAGGGAGGTCAAGAGGTCATCAGAGCAGAGGCATGTACTGAATCCATGAGCTTGGAAGAGGTCTCCGCAAGAGGAGAGTGCCCACAACAAAACCACAGAGAGGCCACACAGCCACCAGTAGGAAGAGAAAGTGATGAGGAAGCCGGAAGAGGAATTACCCGAGAAAGATCTCCAAGGAGGATTAGGAAGCAGCAAAGAACATGGGACATTTAAGAAAAGAGTACCCTCTGCAACTAACATGCACATCACTGCTACCTATGTCAGAACAACTTTTGTAAGTGTTAAGGCCAAAAATCCAGCTCACAGTGAGGGAAGGGAAAACAGGGAGTGAGTTCCGCAAACAGAGCCCACTTTAGCAACAAGCCTGGATGAGAGTGAAGGCAGAGAGACAAGCAAGTTCAAAACGCATCCTTAAAATCAGGACACTCACTAGTCCCAGCCAGCAGAAACAATAAGCATGGCAACAGGTACATGGCATTTATTACCCTATATTATAGTGTGATCATATAAAGATGTTAACTTCTTCAGGCTTCTTAACTTCTTCACAGAAGTCCTGTCCACAGAATGCAGCCTCTCAATCATTGATGAGTACAGCCTCTCAATAATTGTAGAGTCTCTCAATTATTGATGAGATGAATTTAACCACTAGATGTCAGCCAGTGGGTCTTTTAGTATCTACAATTGTACCTGTACCTGTGAGGGCTGGCACAAGTATGAACAAATGGTACCAAGACTACCAGTAATTGTAAGTAATAAAGTGCCCCGGAGTAAAAGTTAGAGGTGCTGGATTTTCACTGGGCTTTTCCAACTATTAATAGCTCCCCAGGTTGGCCTGACTCAATTCTAAATCTCAAATTTGATCACAATTTCAGTTGAAAAGCTTGACATGTAGGAATACCACATCAAAAGCTGATGAATAGTCAGCAAAATGCCAGTACTAAACGCAGGGGTGCAAATCACAAAAAGTAAGCTACTCTGCTTACAGGTATTGTAACCATAAAAACCACCATTAATTTAGCACCAACCTAAATAGTAGTCATACAAAAAGAAAAAGCAGATATAAGTATCTACCTAACCAAAGAAATGCTTTATGTTAAGATAAACAAGGCAAATAAAGAGATGCAGAAAGAAAACAATGCACTTAAGTACTATATAGAAATCAGCAAAACGTTTAGTATTTAATAAAATACATGATTAGTTGAGGCTAGAACAGAAATGTGTGTAACACTTTGCTGCACTAAAAGTTTCTACAATAATCAAATCATCTTCTTTTTAAAAAGGAAAGGTTAAAAGGTTTCCAAGCTACTGCAATTGACGTAAATAAGGGAGAGAACACTGTGTATGAACAGGTAACCTCCAGGGCTCTAATGGCAGGTATACAACTGGGTCCAAGAGAACATACATGAGATGTGGGCAGCGCTTCCGGAAGTCATTTCATCGCATCACTCAGTTCAAGCTCCGACCTCCAGTTTCCTAAGACGTTAGTAGCCTTAGAGTAAAAAGGGATGACACAGACCCAGTAGGCAGAAGTCTACTGAGAGATGCAGTGAGAACCCAGTCACAGGAGCCCCTCGGGATCAGCTATAAGGCTACTTAGGAACATTATCTGTCATGTCTCATCAGCATATGACATAACACACAGGTTCCAGCGGCTACTCTTTGAAGAATTTTAGAAACTTTTATTCCTTTTCTAGGCACGATGCCAACAAAATATCAGCTTCCAATTAAGACATCAAAAGACAATGTTTTTGACATCTGTCTCCTAATCCTGTAGACATCTGTCTACAAATCTGCACTATGACAGAAAGATGAGGAACTGAAAAATGAGCACCATAAAATAGTACTCTTTATTTATAATATTTTCTGCTATAAGACACTTCTACAAGAAATATATTGCCACCATAATGTTCGAGAGAGCTGAAGGTTCTGGAACTGATTCTTTTATATCTCTAACATGAATCTTCTAAAGATGCATGCTTTACATTCTTGTCTCTTAAACAGAATTAACTGATTATTACTTAATATTACTTTTGGGGCTGTTTTTAGTGGCTCATACTTAAGACTTCATTTTCCCTGTCCTATTTAACTTTTCAGGTATAAAGAAGAGTCAATAGTAGCATAGGAAACATCTATATACCCTATACCTGCATGCAACACACCTGAAACTATACAGATGCCATACTCTTCATTCCTCTAGCTCTCTGCATGTTTCTCCAAAGAATGATACTCTCCTACACAGCCTTAATACCACTGCCAAACCCAGGCAAATCAGCAATATTTCATTGTAACCTCTAAACACTCAGCACACATCGCAGCTGTCCAATTGTGACAAAAATCTCTTTTATAGATATTTTTCCCCAATCTAAGGTCCAATGAATTTTAGCCTCTTTTAAGGTGGAAAAACCAGTTCCTACTTTTTCCCCATGATAGTCAACATATTCAAGGATCCAGGCAAGGTAGCTGGTGGAAAATCCTACCTTCGGGATTTATCTTGCTGTTTCCACATGATGCCACCTTCCGTATTCCTCTACCCCTTTGAAACTCCTAGAGGTCCAAATGGATTCAGGTTAACCATTTCTGAGGTCACTTCAGAAAGCACACATGACATGACATGCTGCTTTCTGGATGGCAAAGCTACATCAGTTGGGCCACAGGGTCAATTGTGGCCCCCAGAGCTGCCCGCTCTGAAGGCCCCTGTTTGCCTCTGTTATCAGTCAGTGACTTGTGGCATGGCACTGCAGGCAACTTCGTCTCCTGCATGATTACTCTATGGTTTTGGCTTCCACTGACAACGCTTGTAGAAACCACTTACAGTCGGGATCCCAAAATGGTGAACTGGCTAATTCTGTCCATACTTATTAACTGGCATTCTTCTGTCAGAGTTCACCGCCAGCCACGCTTTTTCTCTCTTTTCTTTTGAGAATCATAATACAGAGTCTCCTTTTAAAAAAAATAGATTATTATCCTCTCTTCTGGTCATTCTTTTGATTACAAATGGTTCATATTGTGCCAGTGGGACCCCCCACTGCATCCTGGCATGAGAAGGTGCTCATGCTCATGTAGTATTTTACTGGCCCTGGACCCTACAATCAGCCACATGTCCCCAAGGCCTGTGTTCCTTTCATTGGGCATGATGATTCCAAATGAATGATTTAATCTATTTTAAGCCCTCATGAGTATACCTGTATCACTTTGTGTGAAGTAGCCTAACAAATTGTGCAGAATGTAGGACCCCATTGACAAATATGCATCTTAGACTGAAACATTAAGTTTACTTTTCAAAAGCAGACAAAGCATAGGCAACTGCATTTGCTCTTGATAACTCTGTGCTTTCTCAGGCATCGTGTGCCGAAGCCGTGAGTGTCCTTCGATCTCATGAGCAAACACCAAAGAGATTGTGGCGTGTGCTCTCACACAGGGAGAAACAGAGCTGCATGGCTGCTGTATCCCACTGCATAGAACACAGGAACCCATGCACATGAAACCTATTAGGTTCCTGTGAGTGCCCTCTCTTCAAAGGGTGCACAGCATGGCACACCTCTTTCCCCAGCTGCCTACTCTTCCTGCCTTAGGGTTCTGGCCATCTACACACACAGGCAATTTGCCTAGTACTTTTAACTTGTCTCTCAGGCCCTGTACTTCTCACTAAAAAGTTCCATGCACCACCATAAGAGAGGAGTCTGCTCACCAGCTTTCCTGGGGGCAACTCTCCTCTGCAGGGCTGAGGATAGCGTGAAGGTATTGAACCTATATAGACCCAATGGAAACATCTCTATAAAAAGGTGAGGAAGGGGTGCAGCACTATTCTTGACAGAGGCGGCTGACCTGTGTCCAACCGAAGGACTATGCATAATTTCTAGATTAGAGGAAATACAGGGGACAGAAGAACAAGTAAGGTGGTATGATGTGGAAAAAAACAAATCCAGAAATTTGGATGGTGTCACGATAACCATCCTAGACTCTTCCAAAAGTCATTGGGTAAAACACCAGGTGTGTGCTTGCAGGATGTGGTGAGATTTTCAGTTTAAAATAGGCTAAAAGGATCTTACCAATGGGAGCTCTGTTGATCTCAGCCTGACAGAGATTAGTCTAGTATGTCTCTCTCTCTCTGTCTCTCTCTTTTTTTTTTTTTTTTTTGGAGACAGACTCCAGCATTGTATCCCAGCCTGGGGTGCACAATCTCAGCTCACTAAAACCTCTGCCTCCCAGACTCAAGTGATTCTCGTGCCTCAGCCACCCAAGTAGCCGGGATTACAGGCGTGTGCCACCACGCCCAGATAATTTTTGTATTTTTAATAGAGACAGAGTTTCACCATGTTGGCCAGGCTGGTCTTGAACTCCTGGCCTCAGGTGATCCACCCAAATTGGCCTCCCAAATTGTTGAGATTACAGGCTGCCCAGACCTAGTCTCAAATTTCTTGATGAAACATTGGATAGAGATTTCTAATCTCTACCTGCCAGACACTGCTAAAAAGAGATGTGAAGAGGAGCTACACAGATGGTCCATTTATACAAACCCAAGGGGAAAACAAACTCTTCCTTCTTGTGCTCTTGCACAGGAAAAAAATGCATGTATCAGGATTATTGTGTTTTCAAATCTCTTTTCACCTCCACAATTTAATGAAATCATTAGCAATATATTTTTTCTTTTTAAATACAATCTTTGCTTGATTAAAAAAAAATCATTCTCTTCTGTGCTTTAGAAATGATGCCTATGGCTTTGCCATTTCTCCTGGTCTAGAACATCCATTTCTCTTCTTAATTCCCATCTATCCTTGACAGTATGCTACCCACAACATGATTTCAGTTCAAAATCCTTCTCTGTCGCTAACACATTCTTATTGTGTAAATTGTTATGCCCAGACCGTTTGTTCCCTAAAGAAGACCACCAGAGTCCAGAGTCAAAGCCAAGTGGCAAGGATCTTTATTACAAGTTCGAACCTGGTCCTTCCATTTCACCGCATACAAGAGGGCCCTGAACAATGTGAGTGTTTGCTTTTTATAGCCTGAAAGTTACAGGGGAACAAAGGAATTCTTTTGGTTCCCGCTCTTTCAGTAAAACTTTGAACAGCTGTCCCCTCATCTGTCCCCTTATTGGAGACTTTCCTGGTGGTGTTTGTACTGGGCTTGTTTGTTTTGAGCCTGGGGGAAGTTTAAGAGATATATGGTGATATGTGGTGGGATGGGAGGATGGGATGTGTTTGTACTGGGCTTGTTGGTTTTGAGCCCGGGGCTGAGGAATGTGCCCGGCTCTTTTCATTCCCCTCCTTTCTTTTCAGGTATTTTTAGAGCCAATCTTGGGTCTTATAAGTCTGATTCTGTTTCAGCATTTATAGGTTGGTATTGGGCTCTGAGGACTATGAGTTGTACAGTGTCAAACTTTTCTCTAACGAACCGCAAAATTCTGTTAACAACACAAGGTCCTACGGTAAGCAGAAATAGTAGACTCAGCAAGGGTCCAAGGAAGGGGGCTAACAGAGAAAACATAGATGAGTTCCACCATTGGTCTGCAGCTGAAGCAAACTGCCGTGTTCTTACTTCTGTGCTTAACTTGCGTAACTGTTGGACTCGGTCTTCCACAAGCCCTGATTCATTTATGTAGAAACAACAGTCTTCTTTAAGAAACATACACGTACCTTCTTTTTCAGCAGTGAGTAGGTCTAAGGCCCTCCGGTTCTGCAAGGTTACCTGTGCTAGGGACGTGAGCTGCCGCTGGAGGGAGGCAAGGGACTCAGCTGACTCCTCCATAGCAACGGCAAATTGTTGGTACAGCTTGTTACTTTTTATGAGGGTGTGACCTAGGGCTCCTCCAGCCAGTCCGGCCGCCATGAAGGATGCGGTGAGGGAGATTCCTGCAATGAGGGGGAGAAATATGGCCCGTGCAGGTCTCGGTCTAGGGTCTGGGTGAATAACAGCACTAGTCCAGTTACTGGTATACCTTAGGAACTCGCCGGCAGTAAGTAGAGTTAACCGGGGAACTAATGTGACAGGAAGACACAGTAGGTTGGTAACAGAGGGGCTTGATAGTTTTTTAGATAATGTTCTATTACACCAGAAGAATATGCCTGATGGAGCCTTTAAGGTGATATTAGGGGGCGTTGCAGTGATGCTGCAGAGGCTGGAATTAGTTATTGAGAAACAGTAGGGAAACTTTTCTTGACTGGGGTTTAGGTATAGTGGCATGTTAGGGATAGGGGCATATGAGAGGTTTCAGTGGTTGTTAGCTTGGGCAGAGGTGGAGGATCTTCATGGCAGGGGGACAGCGGTTAGCGGTGGACACCTTAGAGTGGCACACAGAAAGCAGCCAGACAGGCTGTGAAGTCCTGTAAGGTTGGCAAGTTCTAATCTTTCTTGCAAAAATTTTAACCAGGAAAAAGGATGTAAATCTTGTGTCAGGCGGTTTTCTTGTCGCTGGATATTTCCATGGACTAGGGGCCGTACTTGCACTAGACCTCGCCACAGATAGAGGTGACTGCTAGGCCATGTGGAGGCGGAGGAGTAGTATACAGCCTTGTGTTGAGGCGTGGTCCAGCGGGAGTTCCAGGGGTCTCTAACTATCCATGTGTATGAAAGGTCTCTATCTCGTCTGCAATGGAAGGGCCATCTGGGGTCTATCTGTTCTTTTCTACCTTACCATTCGTATTTATGGATGCTACAATAGTTATAAGGGCAGCTGGCACTTTGGTGCCACCAATAGTGCTTACAATTGTATTCAGTCTGATCATATTCGAAGCATATTATTGGTGCCACTGGTTTGGCTACTGGGAAACCGGTAAAATTTAGTAAAATTGGGCTATTGCACCTTGAGGAGGGGCAATCTGCACAGGCCACTAGTTTCCTGGGCTTATGAGGTTGCCTAGGGTGGGTTTGGTTTTCATAAAGCCAGAATCTCCAGACAAAGGGATTAGGAGCTGGCATTATGTTTTCTTCAGCGGCCACTAGGGCGACTAATGTTAGAGTTAGACTACTTAACTGCATGTTTGCAGTGAGCTATGCTGCCGGCGCAGGGTGAGTTTTAAGGGGTTGTTCTTAGCTCTGTCCACAGTCCACATGTCCGGTGCTTCAGCCGCCGCCATGATTGGCCTTAGAAGGTCGGAGGTTGGGTCTACTGGCTTGACGTGGGTGTAGTGGATCCACGACAATGCCTTCTACCTTCAGGGCGGTGGGTGTGGTCAGGAGTACTTGGAGTGGTCCTTTCCACCTGGGCTCTAGGGTCTCTTGTCGGTGTCGCTTAACCAGGACTTAGTCTCCCGGCTGGAACGGATGGGGTGTCGGTGGGGGACTGGTCTCATATAGCTCTTTCAGCTTGGGCCAGATTTCTTGGTGAATTTTCTGTAAGGCTTGTAAGGAAAATAAGAATTCAGAGACATTTTCTGTTTCAGACTTAAGCAGGTCATCTTTTAAGCTAGGAACCAGGGGTGGAGGTCTGCCATACATGATTTTGTAAGGGGTAAGGCCTAGTTTGTAAGGGGTATTACGGGCCTGGAACAGAGCATAGGGGAGAAGGACTACTTAATTAGTGCCAGTCTTTATAGTCAATTTAGTTAAGGTCTTTTTTAAGGTCTGATTTATCCTTTTTACCTGTCCTGAACTCTGGGGCCTGTAAGCGCAATGTAGTTTTTAATTTGCCCTAAGGATGGAAGCCAAGTCCTGACTTACCTTAGCAACGAAAGCGGGCCTATTATCTGACCTTATCTGGATGGGGCAGCCATACCTGGGAAGGATATCTTCCAGAATTTTCTTTGCTACGACCTGAGCAGTTTCTTTTCTGGTTGGGAATGCTTCAGTCCACTTTGAAAAAGTATCTACAAAGACAAGTAAGTACCGGTACCTGTACTTTCCTGGCTTTATTTTAGTAAAATCTACTTCCTAGTAGATACCAGGCCTGGTTCCTTTGAGCCTTGTTCCTGTTGCAGCTTGAGATTGGGGGTATGCGTTGTTAAGCTGGCAGACTTTGTAATTTGTCACGATACTGCTGGCCGTCTTAGCTATATGTCTGATTTTGAGCTTGGAGCGTCTGATCTGGTGTATCATCCGCCGGGCCCCCAGGTGGGTGGTTCGGTGGATGTGTTCTAACACCTGTTGTCCTAATTTTTCTGGTAGGATGGTTTGGTCATTAGTATCAGTCCACCACTTATTCTGGATTTGTTTTAGGGGAAGTTTGTCAATCCACTGGAGATCTTGTTCTGAATATTCAGGGAAATATGGCAAGTCCTGGGGGCCCAGGTCAGGGAGCTGGAGTGCAAGGAGTTGGCTGGGAGCCTTCGCCACATTCCTTGCAGTTTGGTCTGCCAGAAAGTTGACTTGAGCAGTTGGAGTAGTTAGTTTCTGATGCCTTGGGCAATGTACAATTGCTAATTTTTCTGGCCTCCATAGGGCTATTAGCAGGGCTAGGATCTCTTGCTTGTTTTTTATCTTTTTTCTTTCAGCCGTCAGTAACCTTCGTTCTCTGTAAATGGCCTCATGTATATGCGCCGTTGCAAAAGCATATCGGCTGTCTGTATATATTGTCAGCTTTTTCCTCGCCTCTAAGGTAATAGCTTGGGTGAGCGCTATCAGTTCGGCCTTCTGGGCCGATGTCCCCGGGGGCAGGGGATCTGCCCAGATTACTTTAGTCTCTGAAGTTACTGCCGCTCCAGCGTACCTTTGGCCTTGATGCATGAAGCTGCTCTTATCAGTGAACCAGACGAGATCGGCGTCAGGAAGTGGGCGGTCCTGCAGGTCTTCTCGAACTCCGTGCACCTGAGCTAGTATCTTGGTGCAGTCATGGAGTGGGGCGTCCAGGTCCGGGTTGGGCAGCAGCGAGGCAGGGTTTAAGGTCGTTGGGGGCAGGAAAATTATCCTGAGAGGATTTAGCAGTAGTCCTTTGTAGTGGGTGAGCCGGGCGTTACTCATCCATCGATTAGGTGGCTGTTTGAGTACACCTTCGATGGCATGTGGAGTAACGACCCGCAATTCTTGCCTCATGACAAGTTTATGAGCATCTTGCAACATCAGAGCCGTGGCCGCAATCATTCGGAGACAAGGGGGCCACCCGGCAGCTACTGGGTCTAACTTCTTTGACAGGTAGGCAACTGGCCTCTGCCACGGGCCTAAGTTCTGAGTTATTACCGCCTTGGCGACACCTTTATTCTCATCCACGTATAAGTGGAAGGGCTTGGTAACATCAGGTAGTCCTAGTGCAGGCGCGGAGAGTAGGGCGGTTTTAATCTGTTGGAAGGCCAACTCGGCTTCATCTGTCCAATTAAATGGCTGTTGCCTCCGTGTTGCCTGATACAAGGGTTTAGCCAGTTCTGCGAACTTAGGTATCTATAGTCTGCAAAATCCCGCGGACTCTAGGAATTCTCTCACTTGTCGGGTGGATTGTGGCCTGCAGATCTGCAGAACAGATAGTTTCCGGGCGTCTGTTAGCCAGCGCTGCCCTCCTTTAAGCAGGTACCTTAGATATGTTACTTCTGGCTGTAGATGCTCTTTCTGTACTACTGCTGCCAGGACCTTGGTCATTTTTTTTTTTTAGTGGCCTTAAATTGCTTTTCCTCTGGAGTATCTCTGTTATTGTAAACCTGCTGGGCTATCTGAAGGAGGTCTTGAATCCGCTTTCTTTTGAAGTCTTCTAATTTCTGGAGTTTTCTCTTAATATCTGGGGCTGCTTTACGAAAGACATTACAATAGCTGCCTGACTTCCTGGAGCCTCTGGATCTATGGGGGTGTACTGTCTAAAAGCTTCTATTAATCTTTCTAAGTAGGTAGCTGGGCTCTCTGTCTTTCCTTGCAGAATAGAATATACTTTAGCCAAATTAGTGGGCTTGCGAACAGCTGCCCGGAGACCTGCCATTAGAGTCTGGCGATAAAGGTGTAGCCGTCCTTTACCTTCTGCCATGTTGTAGTCCCACGCCGGCCTGGTCAGAGGAAAGGTTGCGTTTATGAGGTCGGGGTTGGCAGTCGGTTGACTGTCATCCCCTGGGACCAGCTTTCTAGCTTCTATCTGTATTCTCTCTCGCTCTTCCATGGTGAACAAGATTCGGAGGAGCTGCTGACAATCATCCTAAGTGGGCTGGTGGGTGAACATGACACTATCTAGTAAAGCCAGTAAATCTTTGGGGTTGTCTGAAAACCGAGCACTCTGAGTTTTCCAGTTATACAGATTACTGGTGGAGAATGGCCAGTACTGGAGCCTGGGGATTCCTGTGTCATCCGGGGGTCCTATTTCCCGAAGGGGTAAAGCCACCGTGGAGTCAGGCGGCTGAGGGGGGCTAGTCTGCGAAGTGCACCTTCGCGTCTTCCTCGCCGGCCCTTCAAAGTTACTTTCTTTTTCAGCGGGCCTGTGAGTGCTGGCCACCTCCCGTCTGCCTGCTCCTTCCTGCAGCTCAGCCAGCGGGGCTGGGGCCTGGGGCCCGGAGGGGTATGGAGGGGGTTCTGTGAACAGTGGGTCCTCGCTGTCAGGTAAAACAGGATGGGGGGGGCAGTTGGTTGCTTGGATTTTAGTGGTCGAGCAACTAGTGCCTTACAGGGTTCAGAGGCCAATTGGAAAGGGGACAGCCAAGGAGGCGGGTTCTCAACAAGGTCCTGCCATATGAGGATATATGGGATATGATCTAAGTGGCCCGCACGCCTAGGTAGGAAAATCTTGGACTTTATTTTAGTGATGACAGCAAGTTGGAAGGTCCCTTCGGGCGGCCACCCCACATCAAAGGCAGGCCATTCGGAGCGACACAGAGTAATTAGCTTTCCTTTCCTGATTTCTATACTAAGATCATGGCCTCTTGCTGTAACTTCTTTGAAATTACTCGTAAGGAGAGATAGAGGAGTGCTCTGGGTATTACTTATCCTGTAATAATTTGTAGTCTTTTCTTGTAAAGGAATGTGGGTTTGAATCCCTGTAAAGGAAATCTGATCTGACTTACTTATTAATGATATCTAATCGCAGGCGCACTTTGGTAGCCTTGGTCAGAGGCAGCTGCTGCCCACCAAACTGGGGCAGTTCAGATCGCAAGCGCGCACCGGAAGCCCGGGTCAGAGTCAGCTGCCTGGATCGCGGTCGCGCTGGGGCAGCCCAGATTAGAGACAGCTGCTGCCCGCCTAACCAGGCAGCTCAGATACGGCTGCTGCCCGCCAAACCGGGGCAGCTCAGATCAGAGACAGATGCTGCCTGCAAACCGGGGCAGCTCAGATCAGAGACAGCTGCTGCCCGCCTAACCGGGCAGCTCAGATACGGCTGCTGCCTGCCAAACCGGGGCAGCTCAGATCAGAGACAGATGCTGCCCGATCAACCAGGCAGCTCAGATACGGCTGCTGCCCGCCAAACCGGGGCAGCTCAGATAGCAATATAGATCAGATGAGAGCCAGGGGACGTCTCCAACCGGTCTCCGCTGGACGTCCTATAGCGCATCCGCCAGGACTGTGCCAGCTCCAGTTTCAGACCTCGCGAGTCACAGATTTGGATTCAGAACAGACACGGACAGACAAACGGAGATGAGCCAGCTCACCTATCAGTAGATCGATCCTAGCAGATCCATTGACCAGGGGTCTGGTGGGCTTGGGGAATCCCGGACGGGCCCCCAGATGTTATGCCCAGACCGTTTGTTCCCTAAAGAAGACCACCAGAGTCCAGAGTCAAAGCCAAGTGGCAAGGATCTTTACTACAAGTTCGAACCTAGTCCTTCCATTTCACCGCATACAAGAAGGCCCTGAACAATGCGAGTGTTTGCTTTTTATAGCCTGAAAGTTACAGAGGAACAAAAGAATTCTTTTGGTTCCCGCTCTTTCAGTAAAACTTTGAACGGCTGTCCCCTCATCTGTCCCCTTATCGGAGACTTTCCTGGTGGTGTTTGTACTGGGCTTGTTTGTTTTGAGCCCGGGGGAAGTTTAAGAGATATATGGTGATATGTGGTAGGATGGGAGGATAGGATGTGTTTGTACTGGGCTTGTTTGTTTTGAGCCCAGGGCTGAGGAATGCACCCGGCTCTTTTCAAAATCACCAGCAATTGTTCACAGATTTTACAATCATGTTTTAGATTCCAGCAAGACTCTAAGATCCTTAAAGGAAGAGACTAATTTTGAAGGCTTTGTAATACCCAGCAGAGTATTTTCTAAATAGATTAAGGATGAGTGAATGCATTCCTCTACAGTTGTGCTGTCCACTCTACATTTTGTGTCTCTATGTTACATTTTGGCAACTAGCCATTGGGGGCTACTTAAAATTAAGTAAATAACACAAGAAATTCGGGTCCTAAGTAGCACGAGCCACATTTTAGGAGCCCAGTTTCCACCTGTGGCTCCCACTAGGTGCAGTACAATTATAGAACATTTCCATCCTGGCAGAAAGTTTTGCTAGATAGACAGTGCTGGGCTCGAGAGCAGACAGGAGTACAGTTCTCAGGGACCATGTAGTTCTCAGGGACATGTGCATGGCAGCTCACACAAGTGGGAAGGAGGATGGTGCTTATTTTGGCTTTTGTCTGAAGGCTTCAGATAAGCTTCGATGTATGAACTATGACCATTTGCTCTCACCTTCATAGACATACTGGACAGTCTATTGGGAGTCAAACAGAAAACTTTGACCAACTGTGTCATCTGCAGTGTTTTATAAATGGGCACCATTGATCACAAAAGGGCACATCATTCGGCCCAGCTCCCAGAAGTCAGAGAGAAGAGTCAAGGGCCCCGTCAAGTGCCATAAGCAATGCCATGTAACTGCCTGTCAGGCATGGTTGTGAAGAGGTGACCATCCTCTTCCCATGTGTGGGCACCTTACCACATGGTCAGCTGCACCCGGGTCCTTAGCTGCTACTCACTGCTGGCATCACAGCAAAGGACACAAGGGAGACAGGGGATAAAGGAGGATCAGGAAAGGTTGTGATCAACCTGCCAGACACTGCTGAAAAGGGATGTGAAGAGGAAACACACAGATGGTCCAGCAATGAAAATTCAAAAAGAAAACAAAGTTTTCCTTTTTGTGCTCTTACACAGGAGAAACATGTGTTAGGATTACAGTGTCTTCAGAAGAATGCTCTTTAAGCACCAATAAGGCCATTTTAAACCTCAAATATCTGCAACACAAAACTAAGGCTGCCCCCACCAGCATTTCAACACTATTAAAGGGAGCTCTTACTATATTAAATGCTGCATTTATTAATCACTGAAATTCCCTTATAGCTGATGGTATGATCATTATTTTCAAGTTTAACATATTCCAGGATAAGAGTTTTGTGCTTTCAACCTCTAGACTGTCCATCAATCACTTTTCAAACATCTCATCAGAAGATCTGACCAGTCGCCTGAGCATCTATGTAAGGATTGCTTTCAGTTCAAAATCCTGCTCTGTCACTAACAAATCCTTATAGTGTAAATCACCAGCAATTATTCTCAGATTTCTTAAGAGGTTTAATTTACCTTGTTCCTTTACCATGCTTTAAGTCTCCATCTACTCCTGAAAAATGACAGCAAACAGTATATAAATTATAGCAGTTTTTAAAAAAAGAAATAGAATCAGAGTAAAGAATGAATAATCACAAAGATAAAAAGGACCAAAGAAATTCTAACATGTAAAGGACTAAAAAATTTTAACACACAGGTTTTCAAGGAGAAAAGCAGAAATCTGGCTCAAACAACAATGATGCTCTGCTGCTGCATGACTAAATAAGAGTATCTTATTTTATTGTGCTTCACAGATTGTTTTTTACAACTTGAAGGTTTTTGGCAACCCTGAGTCAAGAAAGTTTATCAGCACCAGTTTTCTTTTTTTTCGTGAGACAGAGTCTCGCTCTGTCCCAAGCTGGAGTACAGTGGCATGATCTCAGCTCACTGCAAACTCCACCTCCCAGGTTGAAGTGATTCCCCTGTGTCAGCCTCCCGATTAGCTGGGACTACAGACGTGCACCATCACACCTGGCTAATTTTTGTATATTTAGTAGAGACGGGGTTTCACCATGTCAGCCAGGCTGGTCTTGAACTCCCAACCTTAGATGATGCGCCCACCTCAGATTGCCAAAATGCTGAGATTACAGGCATGAGCCATCCCCCCACCCTTGCTCAGCACCATTTTTCTAATACCATGTCTCACATCACGTCTCTGTGTCACATTTTGGTAATTCTTCCAATATGTCAAATTGTTTCATTATTACGTCTGTTAATGTCAATCTGTGCTGAGTGATCTTTGAGGTTACTGCTGTCATTGTTTTCAGCACCATGAAACGTGCCCATGTATGTCAGACAACTTAATATAAATGTTGTGTGTGTTCAGATTGCTCAACAGACCCCCATATCTCTGCCTCTCCTCAGGCCTCCCTAGTCCCTAAATCATGGCATATTGAAATCAAGCCAATTAATAACCCTACGGAGGCCTCTAAGAGTTCAAATGAAGAGTTACACATATCATGCTTTAAATCAAAGCTAGAAAGTTTAAGCTTGGTGAGGAAGACATGTCAGAAGCTGATAGGCTGAAAGCTAGGCCTCTTGCACCCAGTTAGCCAAGTTGTGAATGCAATGGATAAGTTCTTCAAGGAAATTAAATGTGCTACCCCAGTGAACACATGAATGAAAAGAGAGTGAAACCACCTTATTTGCTGACATAGAGGAAGTTTTAATGATCTGAGTAGAAGACCAAACCAGCACAACATTCCCTTAAGCCAAAGCCTAATCTAGAGCAAGGCTCTAACTCTCTTCACTTCTATGAGGACTGAGGCATGTGAGAAAGCTGCAGAAGAAAAATCTGAATCTAGAAGAAGTTCATGAGGTTTAAGGAAACAAGCCATCTTCATAACATAAAAATGCAGGGTGAAGCAGCAAGGGCTGATGGAAAGGCCACAGCAAGTTATCCAGGAGAGCTAGCTAAGATCACCAATGAAAGTGGCTACACTAAACAGATTTTCAATGTAGACAAAACAGCCTTCTATTGGAAGAAAATGCCACCCATGACTTTCAGAGCTAGAGAGAAGTCAGTGCCTGGCTTGAAAGCTTCAAAAGACAGGCAGACTTTTGTGTTAGGGTTTAATGCAGATGGTGACTTTAAGTCAATGCTAACGCTCATTTACAATTCTGAAAATCCTAGTGCCCTTAAAAATGTTGCTAAATCTCTCCCTGGGCTTTGTGAATGCAACAGCAAAGCTTGGATGACAGTATATCTGTTTACAGTACTGTTTACCGAATATCTTAAGCCCACTATTGACAATTACTGCTCTGAAACACAAATTTCTTTCAAAATATTTCTGCCTTCTGACAGTGTGCCTGGTCACCCAAGAGCTCTGATGGAGAGGTACAAGGAGATTCATATTGTTTTTAGACCTGCTAACACAGTGTATATTCTGCAGCCCATGGATTCAGGAGTAAATTCAGCTTTCAAGTCTTATTACTTAAGATATGAGTTTCTTAAGGCTACAGCTGCCATAGATAGTGATTCCCCTGATTCATCTAGGCAAAGTAAATGGAAAACATTCTGGAAAGGATTTAGCATTCCAGATGGCATTCACAACCTTCATGATCCATGGGAAAAGACGACAATATCAACATTAACAGGAGTTTCTAAAAAGTTGATTCCAATCCTCATGGATGACTTTGAGGGATTCAAGACTTCAGTGGAGGAAGTAACTGCAGACGTGATGGAAATAGCAAGAGAACTAGAATTAGACGTGAAACCTGGAGATTTGAAATAAATTGCTGCAATCTCAGGATAAAACCTGAACTGATGACACATTGCTTCTTAGGGATGAGAAAAGAAAGTGGTTTCTGGAGATAAAAATCTACTCTTGGTGAAGATGTCCTTGAACACTGTTGAAGTGACAACAAAAGATTCACTATATTAACATAAACTTAGTTGATAAAGCAGCAGCAGCAGCAGCTGCTTCTTTGAGAGCAGCTTCTTTGAGAGGACTAACTCCAATTCTGTTTGTTTGTTTGTTTGTTTGTTTGTTTAAAACAGAGTCTCACTCTGTGGTCCAGGCTGGAGTGCAGTGGTGCAATCTTGGCTTGCTGCAACCTCAGCCTCCCAGATTGAAGTGATTCTCCTGCCTCAGCCTCCTTAGTAGCTGAGACTACAAGCACGGGCCACTATGCCTGGCTATGTATTTGTTTTTTGGGTTTTTTTTTTTTTTTGTATTTTTAGTAGAGATAGGGTTTCACTATGTTGGTCAGAATGATCTCGAATTCCTGGCCTCAAGTGATCCACCTGCCTCTGCCTCCCAAAGTGCTTGGATTACAGGCGTGAGACACTACATCTGGCCAAAAGAGAAGTTTTTTGTAAAAGGAAGAGTCAATTGATATGGCAAACTTCGCTGCTGTTTTATTTTTTAAAATTGCCACAGCCACCCTAATCTTCAGCAACCACTACTCTGGTCAACAGTCAATGTGAAGACAGCACCTTTCACCAGCAAAAGATTTACAACTCACAGAGGATGAGATGATCCCTTGCATTTCATTTTTTCTAGCAATAAGCATTTTTAAAGTATGTACATTTTTTGGACATAATACTATTGTACACTTAATAGAATACAGCATAGTATAAACCAAACTTTACATGTATTGTGAAACCAAAAAATTTGTGTGACTGACTTTATTGCAATGTTTGCTTTACTGTGATGGTCTGGAACTGAATCCACAATATTTCTCAGGTATGCTTGTGTCCAGTTTATTTAAAGATTCTAAATAAAACCATACTATTTTTATTTGAAAGGCAGACCTAGAAAAAAAGAAAAGGATATTTTTATACCTGCATGCCTAGAAATCTGCTGTATTTAAGTTGTGTGGCAAGCTGGACAAAACTATACTGATCTGCAGAATTTTGCAATTTAAGTCTTAGCCCTTCTTGATTATTCTAGAAACCGAAACAGCTGTAGTGGACAACCAATCACTTACTACAATAACTTAAGTTTGGCATGGTTCAGGTCCACTAGAAAACAGAAGCAAATGCAGCTAAGTCTACAATTACATGCTGCTTCTCCAACATACAATATAGCATCTTACTCCAAATCTCTTCGGACCCTTAACAGGAACACATGTGTCTTGTGTCATGTGTCCAGAAACCTTTTGAGTTTTCGGAAACAACAGATTATTTATTGATTACGCTCTAGTGAATGGCCAATCATGGCCCCTTAGATAAAGGCTCACCTCTGTCCCAAGTCCTCACACTGGCCCCCACCCTCAGCCATCTCCTTTGCAAATGTGGAAGAGAATGTACATTTCACCTAGCAAGGTTAAAACCCAAAGGCACAGTGTCAGCCCCCAGGGGAGACAGGGCAAAGAAAGAATGTGAACCTACCACCAGAGTTGCTTTGACTTTCACAGCAAGACCCAATAAATATGATGGAAGGAGGGTAGGTTGTGATTACCATCTCATTCCAACTAGGATCTCTGCACATTCTGGGGTTAAAAAATAACCACCTATGGAAGCATGTGGAATGATCCTTCACTTTGCTCCACCTTCCTCAGAAATGTGCCAAAACTCTTAGAAACCCCACTTGGAACGAATGACTTGATAACATCAAGGAGTAAGAACAGACTGAGGCTGAAAAGCTTGTCAGCTGCACTTTTAAACCTCAGATGTATTTCATGGGGTCACATGACAGCATGCACAAATTCTTCTGAAAATCCATCTAGGGCATGTGTTAATATTATGTAAGTCTATTTTTGTCATCAGCTATATGGATGTTTCAGTGTCTAAAGAAACAGCCTATGTGAAGTTAATAAAGAATGATAGTGTGAAACACTCATACTGTAGTCTGTGGGATTTTGACCACATGGTGGACATGACTGTCAACTGTCTCAAGCAGCCCACAATCCCATCGGTACTGGGCTTGGTGATCACCACAGAGACCCTACCTCTGTGACCTTTTACAGTCTCCTGGGCCCCAGACAGTGAGGCAGGCACTTACAGTCCCAAGTGCTATTATTTGGTAAGGTGGAAGCTATGGGAGCTTAATACTATGGGAATAGAATTCAAAGAATAAAACCCTGTTTTTAACTCAAGACAGAATTATGCTGAGCTATGGGAGTCCTGAGAAGCTATGGGAGTTCTGCAAGAAGGCACAGAACATGTCTTCATTCAACTATATAAAGGTAAACTACAAGTGACTTATTAAAATCCTGCAATCTCAATTTATAAAGACATGGTACATCACGGTCAATAAGAACTGCAAATGTTCTTATTACTCTTTGCAATCTACATTATTGTTTTACGATGTTTTAAGAATTTCAAAATAAGCTTTTTTCCCTTTGATTTTTTAAAAGAATTTTAAATAAAATTGTATTAGACTCCAAGAAAACACATTTTACACATACCGCGTTTTACACACACCACAATACCTAATTCTGAATATTCTTAACACCCACCCTCTGGCTGGCCCTCCCAGCACAGCCATTATCAACAGACATCATGGGTTGCTCCACAAAGACCTAGATCCACGCTGTCCAACCCAGTAGCCATGCAACAAGTGAGGCTACAGAGTGCTTGAAATGAGGCTAGTTCAAACTGAGATGTATTGCATGTATAAAATACACACAGGTTTTGAGGACCTAGTATCAAAATTAATGTCAAACACTTCGATTATTTTCTTATATTGACTTTGTATTAACATTTTTAACAAATTAGGTTATATAACATACATCATCCGAATCAATGTCATCTGTATCTTTTTACTTATTAAAAGTTGCTCCCAGAAAATTTTACCTGGCCCAGATCTATTCTATGAGACAAAGCTGCTCTGGACACATGACTGTCTTCTGTTTTTAAAGAAACTGAGACCATCTTTTGTGCTCCTAATTTCAGTTATTTACAAACTGAATCTTTCCTGTCCAGCAGCTGAAATATTGTTTAATTAACTTGTCATCTTCTTCTTTCAAAATCTTGTTCCAGTTTATAACTAATCTCAGTCCCCTTTTCTCCTTTTCTGAATGGCATTTGAGAGCCAGAGTTATTAGTATTAACTAAATCATAACTGACTGTTTCCTTGGTCAAGAGAAATCGAATCCCACGGGTGTTTTTTTGTTTTTTTTGTTTTTCTTTTTAGGGGAAAAAAAAAAGGACAACTAACAGCATCACACATGTCAAAAGCATGGGAAGGTGCCCTGGTTTTCTTTCTGGTCGACATTAACTGTAAACTTTGCATTTACTTCCTCATTCTCCTCTGATTAAACAAATGTCTCCTGTAATGTCAACAATTCTTCATGCAACTATTTGTTTTCAATTTTACTTCCCCAAGTATGCAAGTATTGGTGCTACATCGACAAACAGAACTTCCTAGGAAAATGCATTCAAAATTCCCAAAAAACAGACCTACTGCAAAATACCTCATTATAAATTGATGATACATTGTTATGCAAACAACAGATACACTGAAGTGAGGTACTAAAGAATGAGAGCAGGCATAATCTGGTAGATTAAAGTGGTACACTTTGGAATGCTGTATTTTGTATTCATACATTTTGTGAGAAAGAATGGGATAAGGAAACGTATATTGCCAAGGAAATTTTGCAAAGCCTTACCAACTCAAAGAAGAGGTAGGGCCGGAAAGGAGGAAATGGATAGAAAATGAGGGAGGGGAATAAAAAGAGCTACAGCTTATTTTTCCAAATAGCACTAATTCTTGGTTATCAGAGGACTAGATCAGAGGATTGGGTAACCATGTGAGGTCCACGCTTGTAATGCCATTTAAGTCACATTCATCACTTCAGGGCATGGCTATGTGCAAATTCAGAATGAGAATTAGGAATCAAGCTCATTTAGAAGCTTAATAAATTTAATTTTAATGAGACATCTTGTTTGGCCTTAAAATTCATGAGACTCCCAGAACAGGTTATCTGGACCTTCCATTAGAGGGTAAGAAATATATTTGACAATTTAACTTTTTGACCACCAGAGTAGGAAAAATCTTGTCTACAAACTATACTTATGTATCTCAGAAGCTTTACGAAATTGACTCATTTCAAATTTAGTAGCTGCATACACCATTGGCTCCAATTACAGACCTCTGTAGGGAGTATTTTTTCTTTGGAATTCCTGTTTATATCTCTGTGCTCATAAAATGAAGAGACTGGTTTCTGTGTGCCTTTTTAAAAGAAAACAATTCTAGTGAGCTACCCAGAAATATGATGAGCAGGAACAAGGTCACATTCACAATTTAAGATGAGTTCATCATCATTTATATTTAGAACTGGATCAATCCAGAATCATTTCTAAGCTTGGCCTCTTACTAGCTGTGTGACCTAGGGCGAGTAGCTTTACCTCTCTGAGCTGCAGGATTTTTTCTTTTTTTTAATTGGTGAAATGCAAATACTTTCTCCTAATGTGCAGAGTTTTGAAATGAAGGAATGATATACATAAACAAGCAGGTCAGCAGTCTACGTAGAGTATGCAGGAAGGTTTACAGATCCATGAAGCCTCCTGGTGAATATGAGATTACAACATATGTTTCACAGTGTTAATTCTGTTGAGGCTTTGGGTAAAGCTCAGAATAGTTTTGTCTTGAGTTAAAAACAGGGTTTTATTCTTTGAATTCTACCCGAATTCCTCTTGGCTGGTGAAGTTCACATGTGCTACGTCTGGGTTTGTTAATGTCTCAGATCCATACAGCAGGTTCTCAAACGCTCATGCACTTGTGTTAAAATGCAGATTCTCACTGGGCAGGGGGAAGGTGGAACCACTGCTTCTACATTCACAAGTGGCTCCCAGGTGATGTCTCTGGTGCTGGTCACCCTTAGCAGCCAGGCCACTTGGCAGATCTTCTGTGCCTCTACATTGTTGACAGCATGGGTAATTTCTTTTGGTTGCATAGGACATTCCTGTGCACTGCAGGAAGTTTAGTACTACTCCTGGTCAGGACCCCACTAAATGCCAGTGACCCCATCCCTTCATGCCAGCTGTGACATCCAAAATGTCTCTAATCTCCATTAGAGGATGCTCTCAGGCCGGCAAAACCCTGCCTAGTGGACAACCGCTACCTTGTAGGATGCTACCATCAAGATGCGCCCTCAGCAACAACCAGGCTATTTTGCAGACAGCAAAACTGAGGCGGTGTTGGGGATTCACTTAGGATGGTGGCAGAAATATTACTGGGAAATATTAGGGAAAGTTATAGGGAATAGTCACAAACCTTTTTGGAAGGCAGAAAGGTTACATAGCTTGTAATAACTGAACAGACTGAAGGCAGCCGGTTCTCATCTTACAGCATTAGTCATAAGGTAAATACTAGGGATAATAGAGGCTTCCCAGTTAAGTCTGTTTACCCTACTTCCATTAATTAACCTTTGAGCCAGATGGCCTTCTTAGGGGGAGGTCGACTAGGGAGATTGCCCCCTAATGGTATTTACCTTAGACCTCGGTGCTTGAGATGTAATCATTCCTAGAACTACTCTCTTAACCATGTTAATTATCCACAAGTGTGTTTACTCAGTTTGTGTTGTTAATTGTATACGAAATAAATGCCTGGAGTGCCAGCTGCTCAGGGCCGCCGCAGTGACAAACCTCTCTTGGTGTGCAGGCGGTCGGACACTCAGCTGGACAGGCAAAGCAGAACACATTTCTGTCAGTGTACGTTTCATTCATACATCGTTTGGGTCAGGGTCTCCGGCCAGATACCCGCAGCTAATGCCCTAAAGTGTGAGGTGCAACACCTCAAGGCTGGGCACCGCTCAAGGTCGCAAGCCTGGGTAAGAGAAGAGAGGACCGAGGTCCGGCCCCACCGCGCTCTGTGTAGAGGACGCAAAGCCCAGCGCGCGCCCGGTGGTCCCAAGGCACCGCGCCTACGTGCCCAGGTCCCACACATAGGGCGACCGGAATCAGGTGGTGGGGCCGCACAGACTCCGCGACCACTCGCCACCATCGGCCCAGCCCGCTGGCGTTGCTGGCCGCAGCTCCACTTTGGGGCCGGCTCCCGTGAGCATTGGAGTCCGCGGGTCCCTGCTGGAACGCTGCACAGTCGCGGCAACCCTGCCATGACGTACCACCCGCCGACAGTTGCCACGCCTGCCCACGACCGCCCTCACGGAGGCGGTGGCCACAGACTACCCATCCAGAAGAAGTCCTTCCATGTCAAAGATGAGGTGGGTGAAGGGTTGCGGCTGGGGCAAGGGCGGGGACACAGCCCTGTTGCCGCCCTCTGGGTATGGGTGAGGCCCAGAAACAAATGCGCGCGCACCCGCCCTCCCCGCGCACGCGCACTCAGGGCCTCTTCGCGCCTCCCTGGCCGGTCGGCTTATGAGCATCTGGCGGCCCCTCTGCCTGCTTCGAGCCGGCGCGACCGGGGCTGCGTAACGCCGCTTCGCGCACGCGCACGCGCATGCGCACCTGGGGCGTTAGCCGCGGTAGCAGCCGCAGACCCGGGATGTGGTGCGAACGGGCGGGATGCTTTTACCGCTGTTCCTTCTCACTTCACACCGGAATTGGGCCAAGCTACTCAGCCAGCGACCGCGCAGAGCCGAGGCCCTCGCCTGGGGGCGGATTGACTGCTCGAATTTGGATCAAGGGGTATGAAGGAGGATGGAGGGACCATGCAAGGGGCTGTCGACTGGGGAGAGGGGGTTGAAGATGCGCAGGACGGCATCACTGCGAGCCATCAGGTTGCAGACAAATGGCATTCGTCACGGAATTCCCTGGGTGGTTCGCCCGAGCCTGGAACGCCAGCGCCTGGACCGTGGGTGGGTTTCTGCCCTCCTTGCCTGCCCACCTCACTGTTGTCCTGGACTGCGACCGGAACGGCGGCCACGCATGCGCAGTGTGCGGAGAGGGTCCACAACCTCTGTCGCAGGGCAAAGCCAAGCTGAGCAAGGAGGATGTTGAAATAATACTAATCGTCAACATGTCTGGCTGGTTATCCCTTCTTAGGTATTTGTATTTTGGGATACTCTGAGTTTTCTTCCTTTTAAACTTTTCAAATGTAACCTAACAGCTTTTATTTCTCTCTGTTAGCCATCGTCGGAAAAATTTTTTTTTTGTCCCTGTTTATATTTCGTGTTCCTTTATATGTGAATGGTATATTCACATTTAAGGACAAGGTTTGGACCTTTTGCGAAGCGGAAATAAGAGAACTTTAAGACTTTAGAAACGTGGCCTGGCGCGGTGGCTCATGCCTGTAATCTCAGTATTTTGGGAAGCTGAGGCTGGCGCATCACTTGAAGTCGGGGGTTCAAGAGCAGCCTGGTTAACATGGTGAAACCCCGTGTCGACTAAAAATACAAAAATTAGCCGGATATGATGGCACGGTCCTGTAATCCCCGCTACTCAGAGGCTGAGGCAGGAGAGTCGCTTCAACTTGGGAGTCAGAGGTTGCAGTGAGCTGAGATTGTGCCATTGCACTCCAGCCTGGGCGACACAGCAAGACTCCGCCTCAGGAAAAAAAAAAAAAAAACAGCAAAAACGTCAGTGGCTCACATCTGTAATCCCAGTACTTAGAGAGGTGGAGGTGGGGGTTGGGAGGTAGCTTGAGCCCAGAAGTTTAAGACATGCCTGGGCAGTATAGCGAGACCCCATTATCCACAAGCGAGGAAAAAGACAAAAAACAGGTATAACGACATTAGGGTATATTTCTAGTTTAGTGCCTACATGGTGGACGGGAGTATGCTTGGATTCAGCAAGAACACTTACCACCTATGATAGACAAAGTGCCTCTGTGTCTGTTTCTTCCTGGGTAAAAATGGAGGTGATACAGGAGGTGAGGCAGGTCAAGCCCTTGGTACTAATGCATAGTATATAGTCAATAAAATTATGTGTTTTTAGATTTGATATTATAAGAGAGCTTCCCCTTTTAATGCAATCTTGATTTCCCTTTGAGGACTCTTGATTGCAGAGAAGGCAATTTATGAGCAAATTCGGAAGGGACTTGTGACTCAAATGCAGTCATTCATGGTTTCTGTATTAGTTTGCTATAGCTGCCATAGTAATGTACCACAAACTAAGTGACCTAAACAGCAGACATATATTGTCTCACAGATTTGGAGGCCAGAAGTCCCAGATCAAGATGTCAGCAGGCTTAATTCCTTTTGCGGGCTGTGAGGAAAGGACTTATTCCAGGGCTCTCTCCTCACCTTGATCGTGGCTTTCCTTTCCCTGTAACTTGTCCTCTCATCTTCCCTCTGTTTGTATCTCTGTATCCAAATTTTCTCCTTTTAACAGAACACCAGTCTTACTGGACTGAGGACCGCCTTAATGACTACATTTTAATTTTATTTCCTTTGACAAGAACCTGTTTCCAAATAAGGTCACATTTGAAGTAGTGGGGAAGAGGACTCCAACATATCTTTTTGTGGAACACAATTCCACAATAGATGCATTCCACACACATTGCTGTGGTATCTACAGTAAGTGTGACAGTATTTCCCACCTGGAGTCTTAAGAATTCTGCCTCCCAGTTTCTTTCCATTCTCTGGAAACAAAAGGATGCACACATATCATAATTACAGTTATTTTTTGGTATCATAACCATGTCACATTTCTGTTTAGTCATTAAGTTCAAAAAGTATTTTTGAAAGAGGAAAAAGGCCCCATTGCCATTTGATGAAATGACAAATCCTCACAGCAGTTGTGGAAGAGACATTGAGAAACCTTATGTACTTCAGCTCTCCACAGATGTGAAAACATGGTTCACATCATTTTTAAATAAATCTTACATTCTGTGCTTTCTAGTAACATGCCCTTGCATAACATGGAAGTCTCCTCTGCTTAAAAAAACAAATTATGTGAATGTTTCTCTGTCACAAGCTGGATTGGAAAAGAATGATATTTTGTTCTAATGATGTGGTATGTACACATACAAAAAGTTGGTTTTTAGCTTTTCATAATTCTCCAACAGCCAAAGATGCACAGCTTTTATGCGGATGGGGATTCTGCATTTCCTTCCATGAATTATAGTTTATTTTTGTACAATTGTGTTTTCCCCATGGGACAATAATTTGCTTTTCCTGACAACTGTAAGATACAATAGAAATAATCCAGTAAACTACAGTATGGTGGCATCAAAAGCACATTAACAACTGATGGAACAAATAAATAGATTGTCTTCTTTCACACAAGATACAAACTTACACATGCCATTCATTGTGTGTGTTTTTATACCATCCTGTATGAAGTCTTTAGTTTATTTCAAATTTCTTAGTTTGCACTCCTGGTTCTTGTGTCTCTGTGCTTTTGTTATCTATTGTATTTGGTTTCCACTTGGCTATATCTGTTTTCTGTGAGCCTCTTTTTCCCCATTCTTCACTTTACTTTTCTGAGTTACACATCTTCCCCAGCATAGATGAAATGTGGTAAGCTGGACTAGAGACCATCTTTTACAGTGGCTGTCCACTGTCCACTTTTCTTGATGATGCTGAAAGACCAGAAAGCTCTGACTTCTGTCTGATGAGGCCTCAATTAGAGCTCCTCATTGCAGATTTACCTGCCATCTTCCCCTGTATAGTTGTCTTGGCAATGCTAACCTAGGGAGTTTTTTGCTTCAGCGGCACTACATTTTCTCACCTTTTCCCGTTGCTGGTTTCCTCCAAGCCCAGCGAGCTCTGGAAGGGAGCCTGACATAGATGGCTGAATTCGCCACTCCTGGCTTTGTACTCTAGGATATATCTGGTACTTTTGTCAAGTGGGTCATTATTTTTGAATGCCTTCACCATCAGACTGCAATCTGACTCTGAGCGAGAGGACCAGTTTGCTTCTCTGGAAGGGTGGACAACAGATAGGATCTGAACTGGCAGTGTCAGCATCCCCTGGGAGCTGGCTAGAAATGCAGAATCCCAGCCACTACCCCCAGAGCAACCGATTCAGCGTCTGCCTTTCAACAAGGGCATCCAATGTTCTGGACCACTGACCCCCTCCTGGGGTATACCAGCTACTTCATTGTGGGGAGGGGGCTTATGAGAAGCTCTACTTAGGATTACTATTTTAATATAAAGAAGTAGCAAATACGTTAAGCTTTACTAACATTTATTTTATTTTATTTTTTGAGATAGGGTCTTGCTGTGTTGTCCAGGCTGGAGTGCAGTGGTGTGTGATCTTGGCTTGCTGCAAAGCCGTCCTCTTTCATTCAAGTGATCCTCCCACCTCAACCTCTGGAGCAGCTGCTACCACAGGTGCCTGCCACTATGCCCAGCTAATTTTTGTATATTTGTTAGTAGAGGCTATGTTAGCCAGGCTGGTCTCGAACTCCTAACCTCAAGCAATCCACCCACCTCGTCCCCCAAAATGCTGGAATTACAGGTGCGAGCCACCACACTCAGCCCTGACATTTAATATTTGTGTGAACACTGGTCAATGTTCTTGTGTCCTGGTCTTTCCTGCAGGTATTCTTGCAGGGAGGAGGGAAGACATCATTGCTGTCAACCATTTTATTTGATTTCAGCATAGTGCAATGTACATATTAAGGTAAAGTGTATTTACAGCTTATATTATTTAACTTTTAAAATAACTCTCAAAAAATGGACGGATGGATTAAATACATACCTATGAAAATAATAAAATGTAGCTTCCAATTAATAAAAAGAAAGTAGAAATTCCAGCATCAGCTTTATAGTCTTCACTAATGATTAAAAATCATGTTTTATAATATCCATAATGTTAATGCCTAAGTAGACATACACTACTCTAAAATAGCACATATGAAGGTAGGATGTGCGCTTCAGAAATGTGGGGAAGTGAGGCATGTGGTCAGACCCTAACATGCATTCGAATGTCCTCTGTCCTCCCAGGATTCACACTCACTAGACGTGACTGGCCATCTGAGAGAGGGGCTCAGGCTTCATCACACCCCACCCTTTATCTTCTTATTGTTCCAGGATTTAGGGTTCCTGACTTCAAACAGTTCCCTCCTCGCTTTCCACTCTCTCCCTTTCTCCTTCCTTCCCTTCCTTTCCTCCTCTCTTCCTGTCTCATTTTCTGTCCTCTTAGACTCCCTTCCTTTCTCCTCCCCTCCTTTTCTTTCCCCCTCTCTTCCTTTGTCTTTCCCCTGTCTTCCTTTGTCTCTTCCATCTTTCCTGTCCTCCTCCTTGACTCCCTTCTTCTCTTCTTGCTGCCTTTCTTTCCCCTTCACTGTTTCTCTGCCTTCCTTGATGCTCTCCTTTACTCTCCCTCTCTCCTTTCTTCTGTTCCTCCTCCTCTCTTTCCGTCTTCCTCCTAACCTCCTCCTCAACTCTCTCCCTGTCTCCTTCCTTCCTTTCCTTTCCTTCTTCTCTTTTTCCCTGTCTTCCTTCCTGACCTCCTCCTCAACTCCCTTTCTCTCTTCTTCCCTCTCTTCCTTTCCTCCTCCTCTCTTTCCCTATTGTCCTTCCTTTCCTCCTTCTCAACTCCCTGTCTGCTTCCTTCACTTCCTTCTGTCCTTCTCTCTTTTCCTGTCTTTCTTCCTTCCTGTCCTCCTCCTTGACTCCCTCCATCTCTGCTTCCTTCCCTTCCTTCTCCTCTCTTTTCCTGTCTTCCTGTCCTCCTCCTAAACTGCCGCCTCCTTTTCTGCCCTCCCTCCCTCTTTTCCTTTTTTCTTTCCCTCCTGATGTTTCCTCTGGCGTAGCCCCCTCCCTCCAGGACCTGTGAGGGGTCCGTGTGCCCATAATGGATACAACTGGGGATGCCAGCATCTTGGGCCTCTACAGTGTCTTGCACCACATTCACCAGGAGGGGTGCCCACTGGCCTGCCCACTGAAGCTTCTCTCCTTGAGTGGAATCACAGCTAGAACTCACCATGCAGAGTGCTGAGTGCCATCTCTAATGTGCACCTTGCATCATCACTGCTTCTTAATAAAACACATGCTCACCTGCAAGGCTCTTAGTCCTGTCACATTTTATGCAAGTTGCTTGGTGCTCTGATCACTTTTCAGAAGTGTTTATAAAGGCCATGTGCTGAGAGTCTGAGATGAAACAGTGATTAGCTGTTCATGGTAAAAACTGGCTTGTTTCATAACAACAATTGTAATAGCCACCAGCTGTCATATAATTAGGATGTACTCACAACTTTATAAATGATCTCTTATTTCATTGGCTCAGCAACTTTGCAAAGTAAACAGTGGAGTGCTTCTTCTTACAGAAATAAAGAAATGGAGCTTGAGGGAAGCCAGGTACCTTGCCACAAGTCATACAACTAAAAACAATCAGGATGGAGAGTTGAACCTCCATTGGTCTTCCTTTCTCAAAAAAAAAGCCAAAAGGCAAAAACTATTATGTTTTCTATGCCTTTTCAAAATTTCTTACATGGTAAGTAATTAATACCACATGTGAATAGATAATATCAAAATCAAATACAAATATGAATGTCCAAATAAAGGGGGGAAAACAATAAGGAGAAGGAAGCTTCAAAAAATAAACAAGAAACATTAGTTTTCTGCAATTCTGATATCAGTGGAGCATGTCGGTGATAACATGGTCCTGCTAATCATTTCTAGAATCGAAAGTTTTTAGCTTTATTTTACTTCCATTCAACTCCTGTGCTTCCTGGTGCAAGCTAACATCTGGAGAGAACAGAAAGTTGGTTGCATAGCCACTTCCCTCAGCTTCCCCATAATCACATTAACCTGGAAAATGTGCTGAATAGGTCCTTGCTTTCTCAATCCACAAGCCATGTGTTTACTTGAAACTCCCATTTCTGTGGTCAGTGATGGTCTTCCCATTTTTTTTTTAAACATAATTCCCATACTTACTCAACAGAGAACATCACACATGCTCTTAAAAAAGAAAGTAGTATCTCGCTCAAACGCACATTAGAAATGCCAGACGGCTGTTAGGCATAGGATCCATTGTGATTTAAATTCTGCCTCGCCCACTGACTTTCTTGAAGCAATCATTCAGTAAGGCTGTGGGACTTTTCCAAGTCACTGTAACACAAAACACATTTGAAAAGCAGAATAAATTTACAAGGTAAAATTCGGCGAATGAGATTCTTAGGTACTTCCAATAGTTAAGATTTTTAAAAACTTAAAGGAAACAGGATGTGTGTATATATGTATACACATAAATAAAGTATATAATCTATATAAATAACATATTGCTGTGTGTGATTTTTAAAAACTTAAGAGGAAATGCCTTTATATATAACTTACATATGTTTAATTTGTATATATTCACAAATTTACATATTTTATTAAAAATAATGCAAGTGCATGTAATTAAGAAAGTTAAGAAGAAAGATGATTATAGTAGGTTCTCACTTAACATTGTTGGTAGGTTTTTTGAAACTGACTTCAAGCAAAGTTGTGCACAACAAAACCAATTTTTCTCTCTTCAACTTTATAACAAAATATTGTTGAATGAAACAACCTGCTGTATATTGGTCTTCTTAAAGTTGCAATTTCTAAGAATCGGCCAGGTGTGGAAGCTCACACCTGTAATCCCATCACTTTGGGAGGCCAAGGCAGGTGGATTGCTTAAGTTCAGGAGTTCAAGACCAGCCTGGGTAACATGATGAAACCCCATCTCTACCAAAAAGTACAAAAATTAGCCAGGTGTGATGGCATGCACCTGTAGTCCCAGCTGCTTTCCAGGATGAGGTGTGAGGATCACTTAACCCTGGGAGGTCAAGGCTGCAATGAGCTCTGGTCATGACCAGTCTGGGAGCCATAGAGAGACCCTATCTCAAAAGAAAAAAATTCTGAGAATCTATTGATGTTAAGTGAGGGCTTATTGTATTTATGAGTTAAATATATTTATTACTTTTTTACACACACATATAGATACATGCATGTGTGGATTTTTTTTTTATTTTTAGCTGGCTCTTGCTTCTTTGGAAGTATGTGTGGTTTTAACAAACTTAAGATGAAAGGTCTTTATATATAATATATGTATGTGTTTTGTTTTACCTGTTTAATTTTGTTCTTTTGTGGGCACATTTTAATTGAATATGTTTATTTGATTGTTGTTGTATCAACATAAAACGATAACATTTGGAAAGCATCTATTTCAAGTCATTTTCCTAGGGCCATTGAAACAACTCTGAAAGAATCTTAGAGGCAATCAATTTCGATGACTCCTTCCTTCTGGAGTAAACTTGGATACCAGTTAAAGAAAGGTAATTTACCAGGACTTGGGTTTTGGTTTAATAATAAAGCTATAGCTTGAAACACGGAAATGCAATATAGCAAGGAAAAGGCTGTGATTAAACCTGTTCCTGAAGAATGGGAAGGGAATGATAATTATAAACCACAAATAGGCCAGGTGTGGTGGTTCACGCCTGTAATCCTAATACTTTGGGAGGCTGAGGTGGGTGGATTGCCTGAGCTCTGGAGTTCGAGACCAGCCTGGGCAACATTGTGAAACCCTGTCTCTACTAAAAACACAAAAATAGCCCAGCATGGTGGCATTTGCTTATAGTTCCAGTTACTTCGAAAACTGAGGCAGAAGAATTGCTTGAACCCAGGAGGTGGAGGTTGCAGTGAGTCGAGATTGTGCCACTGCACTCCAGCCTGGGCAAGAGAGTGAGACTCTGTCTCAAGAAAAAAAAAAAAAAAATACAAGGACGGTCCCCAAATGACAGATTTGAGAGCACATTTGGTTTTTTAATGTTTCTAGACTTTATGAAAGTGACAAATGGCTTGGAAGAAAATAGTTGAGCCCTTTGTGAATGTATATAGAGCTCACCGCAGATTATTTTTTGCAGTTGCGGATGATGCAATAAGGAGACTATAAGCTGGATTCTGGGGCTCCAGGCCTGTTCCTTCTGCATGGCTAAGAGGAGAACCCTTCGGTGAGCACCTTGTTGCTCTCATCCCACTTGCCTGATGTGCATTGAGATGCTTGTTCCTTGATTCAGGGCCCTAATTATCAAGCCTAGGAATTTGCTCATGCAATTGCTGCATGCCCAGTCTTTGAGAATGAGTCTTTGCTTGTTAATCTCTGATTGCATGTGCCCTTCTTCAGTGGGACTACAGGATTTTCTACCAACAGTCTCTCTACTGAGCTCTTTCTAGGTAGAGGCCTAAGCACAAAGAATGCCCAGTGTTAGCTGGTGGATTCCTGTGCAACGCTTCTGATGGTTGACAGAGTTATTAGGAATGTCAAACATCAGGTAGGTTCAACCCTGAACAATTTCATTAATTATCTACGCAGATTCATATACCGAAGTCTGTGTTTTTCATGATCTTAAAGTACCATGGTTTTCATAGCTCTGTAAAGTAAAATCTTTTCACTTCTGCCCTCTCAAAATTGCCAAAAGGAAGCATCTATTTCTTTTTGCCAGGCAACATGCGCTGGGACATTATACCAATCAGTAAAGGGTTATTGATTAGAGGGGCCTAGGATTTATACTTCTGCCTGCCTTACTGGTGAGAAATCTGGTGTCACAAGTGATTAAGCACTTTTTGGAGGTCACACAGCTAGTAGGTGCTGGAATCAGAATGCCATGTCTGTCTGACTCCAACGTCCCTGAACCGCATATTAAGATAAAGTATTCTGGGGAATATTTATGGTAACAGGATATTCATTTGACAGCATGGTCAAATGGTATGCAAACAAAAATGGCATCCTGTAAGAATTTTTCATGTAGATAGCCAGGAACCCTATGGATCTCTGGCCTCAAGCAAGAAGAGAAGTGGGACTTATGAAGAGGATTCTGTGGCACTGTATCCTTACCTCTTCCCTAGTGGGTTTAGGTTTTCTTTTTCCTTGTTCCGTAAATGAAATACAGACAAGTGACATGGCATGGCTGTCTCTTGGCCTCAGTCCAGTATGGAGGATTCAGCGACACCCCTCAGAGAGGTTGCTATTTAATTGTGCATCTGTTGGAGGCATAAGGGGCTGGCACCTGACCCCTGCCTGATGTGCTAAAGGGACTTCTGAGCTCATGGGCTAGGGGGGATGTGTTCATTTAGCTTTCACTTCCAGAGTCCTTCAAACTAATATGCATGCCCAGATAACTTTAACGACTGGATGAGACCAGCAGGAGGAAAACTTCCTGCCATTTGGACTATTGGCCTACAAAATCTGCTGGGATGAGGAAGAGACCCTATCAGAGAGGCACCAGTGGAAAATCAGTTGGAGGGACAGAAGATACCACCAGTCTCTCAGGAGTTGCAGTTGGGGGCGATCCAGCTCGCTGGCTTCCAGGAACTTAAGAAAATGCCTTTTAGGATGGCCTAAAATGTTTTCATGTCAGTACCAATGACGTAAGAACTTTCTGTTCCTTTTTGCCTTCCTTTCCTGCTACTCTTCAGGTGGGGAGATGTGTAACCACAGCAGGGCGAATGAGGGAGGAGGACAGTTGAGAAAGCCAGTCACTTCCCTGTGTTTGCCCTCCATTTCAAGACCACAAAAAGCATGCCTTAGCTGGGGGTAGGGTAGGGAAGAAAAGTAGTCTTACCTTGGAATTAAAACTGCCAAGATTTAGTATTGCACTCGACATTTAATTTTGTCACCTGAGGGAGCTGACAAGCTCCATAAATTACCCCAGCTATCCAAGATTAATAACTTTATACTGAAAGGAAGTAAATACATACATATGTGTGTGTGTGTGTGTGTGTATACACACACTTTAAGTCAGGGTCTTGCTGTGTCAGTTGGTTTAGAGTGCACTGGCACAATCATGGCTCCCTGCAGCATCAAACTCCTGGGCTCAAGTGATTTTCCCACTTCAGCTTCCCAAGTAGTTGGGACCATAGGCATGTGCCACCATTTTTAGCTAAATATTTTGAGAGATGGTTTCTCGCTATGTTGGCTAGGCTGGTCTTAAACCCCTGGCCTCAAGCAATCCTTCCACCTTGGCCTCCCAAACAGCTGAGTTTACAAATGTGAACCACCATGCCCAGAAACAACAGAGACTTTTTATTTTGATTGGTATACTTCAGCCAGTTCAGGGACATCTGATGGATATAGAAAGAGACAAAAGATTTTTTGTATAGTACATTAATTAATGCTGTTAACACAAAGCACATAAAATCAGAATGTTCTTCATCATAGTTTTGCCCTTTCCATTGATTGATTGATTGACTGATTGCTACCCGAGCTTCAGTATTGAGACATGCTATCTCTCTGTTCAGTGATGCTGCCGGTACTGAGATACGCTGTCTCTCTATTCAGTGATGCTGCCATTGGTGTTTGTTGGACAATATTTCATTGAACCTAATTTGGAGGAAAAGATGTTTAGCTGTAGATACAATGAAGGGAATGTCAGCTCTTTCCAGCCTGATGTACTCCTGCTGCCGCGTCATGGGCAGCAGGGGTATTGCCTGCGTCGGCTGAGTTCATCGGTTTTCTCCTTACTGTTGCCTTTGATTTTGTCCTTTGGCATAGATTCCTCTCTCCACTCCAAAAACATATTCCAGAACTGAATTCCTGCAAAATTCTTTTAATTCTAAATGACCTCAAGTAAAACATTCCCCTTTCCTTTCCTAACAAACTTCTCATGAAAGTGATACTAGCTTTCTCTAGTTGTTCTCATGAAATTGATAACTGTCATTCTCTAGTCCTTCTCATTAAAGTGGTAACTAGCTTTCTCTATTTCTTCTCCTCTGGTTACTTTCATATTCATTGGATCTCATGCATGGTACAGGTATTCAGACCCAGGTCTTTGATTTCAAAATAACTGGCAGTGGAACAGCAGGAAATGTCAAATATGTCCCCACTTGTTAAAAAGTCATTTCTTGACAACTATTAGGCATCTGAGATTAGTTATCAATCTACTGTCAATGATGGAGTGCATCTAACAGGTTCAAAATACTGACTTTAAGAACTCATAGAAACAATAGTACAATGGTGGTTACCAGGGGCAGAGAGTGCAGGTGGAAGGATGGGGAGATGTTGGTTAAGGGGTACAAGGTTTAAATTAGACAGCAGAAATACGTTCAGGAGATCCATTTTACAACATGGTGACTGAAGTTAATAGTAATTCATTGTATACTTGAAATGTGGTAAGGGAGCAGAGCTTTAATGTTCTTAATCACAAAAACTGAGAAGTATATAAGGTGCTGGATATGTTAATTGATTTGATGCAATCATTCTACATTGTATGCATATAAAGCACAGTGTTGGGATTATAATTACTAGAGAGTGTTCCTCATACTCTACAGCAGTGGTCCCCAACCTTTGGGACCAGTTTTGTCAAAGACAATTTCTCCCTGGACCTGGGGTGAGGGGTTATGGTTTTGGAATGATTTAAATGCATTACATTTATTGTGCACTTTATTTCTATTATTATATTACAATACATAATAAAATATTATACAACTCACCAAAATGTAGCTGAGGTTCTTTTCCTACAACCACAGATGGTGCCATCTGGGGGTGATGGGAGACCAGGACAGATCATCAGGCATTAGCTTCTCATAAAGAGCACACAGCCTAGATCCCTCACATGTGCAGTTCATAATACGAGTCATGCTCCTGTGAGAATCTCATGCTGCCACTGACCTGACAGGAGGTGGAGCTCAAGTGATAATGAGAGTGATGGGTAGTGGCTGTAAATATAGATGATGCTTCACTCCTTCACCCACTGCTCACCTCCTGCTGTGCAGCTAGGTTCTTAACAGGCCACGGACCAGTACCATTCCACGGCCCTGGGGCCAGGGATCCCTGCTCCACAGAGTCAGCATTCGGGGGGATACAGCCTTCACTCTCACATTCTCCAAAGCTCGCAGGCAAAAATTGGACATTGACTGTCTCAAGGTTACTTCTGCCTGTAAAACTAGGTGTTAATTTAATGAATGTTACTACCATTGTGGGGGGAGTGGTAGTCAAACATTAGGTAATTTATAAAAATCGTCACCTGAGAGAGCTGACAAGCTCCATAAATTCTCCCAGCTACCCAAGATTAATAACGTTATACTGAAAGGAAGTAATTATGAATTTGCCTCCAAATCACTTTTTTAAAATCCACACTCCAAAAATTGACTAACTGTCCTCATAAGTCAGACACCACTTATCAGCTTGGTCGCAGCATGGAAAACTCAGAGCTGCCTCTCCTTGATGGCATGCTTCTAAATGCGATAATTAATCATGCTGTCTTAAGGAAGGCAATTTTTTTTTTTTTTTTTTTTTTTTTTTTTTTGAAACGGAGTCTCGCTCTGTTGCCCAGCCTGGAGTACAGTGGCGCGATCTGGGCTCACTGCAAGCTCCGCCTCCTGGGTTCACGCCATTCTCCTGCCTCAGCCTCCCGAGTAGCTGGGACTACAGGCGCGTGCCACCTCGCCTGGCTAATTTTTTTTTTTTTTTTTTTGTATTTTTAGTAGAGACGGGGTTTCACCATGTTAGTCAGGATGGTCTGAATCTCCTGACCTCGTGATCCGCCCACCTTGGCCTCCCAAAGTGCTGGGATTACAGGTATAAGCCACCGCACCCGGCAGGAAGGCAATGTTTAATGCCCATTAAGCAAACGCTTCTTATTTTGGTAGGCAGGGCCTCTTTGTCTGCTCACCAAAAAAGATGGATGCTATTCAATAGTAAAGTAACAAATTAATGCTTAATCACTTATGATTTTTAAAGTTCTGCACACGTTTATGGATTCAATAAAGTATCATTTTTCAATGGAATTGTTAGAACCCCAAATCTCAGTGTTACACAACATACCCTTGTAAAAAACCTGCACATGTACCCACTTAATCTAAAATTTAAAAAGAAAAAAAAAAGTATTGCTTTGTAGCCTAAAATGTTAAAAATACAAATACCAATCTGCCAACTATCAGATCCTGGAGACATCAAATCAAAACTTGTTTGTTAAAGGTGTCATTATGAACACCTGGGTTAATAAAGGAAGTACAGGACAAGACACATAAAGGGTGAAGAATAACAGATACTGTTTTAGAGCCTCCCATGAAGGTAACTGTAAGGTGTCAGGAGAAACACCCTCAGAGCATCGGAAGTGACTCTGCAAAGGACTCCTGGGGTTTGCTCGTCCAGGTCTCACAGTGAACTGGCCTGTCACAGCGCATGTGCATGCCAACATCACCTACAGGCAGTGGGTTTCAGGTTGTTTACTGACTTAGCTCTGGCCTTCAAAACTTGGCAGCAGTTTCAGGAGTCTCCTGTTTGAGGCTGAGATGAAGCTTATTTGTTCTATGGGTTGATGTTGTAGGTATGCCTTTGAAAAGCAAACAAAGAAAAAAACAGTGATAAAACTGGGTGTGGTGGCTAATGCCTATAATCCCAGCACTTTGAGAGGCTGAGGTGGGTGGATCCCTTGAGCCTAGGAGTTGGAGACCAGCCTGGGCAATATGATGAAAACAAATATTAGCCAAATGTGATGGCAGCTACTTGGGAGGCTGTTAGCCAAGTGTAGTCCCAGCTACTTAGGAGGCTAAGGCAGAAGAATTGATTGAGCCTGGTAGGGAGAGGTGGCAGTGAGCTGAGATTGCATCACTGTACTCTAGCTTGGTCAACAGAGACAGACAAACCCAAAACAACCAGTGATGATTCTTTTTGTCATACCTTGATTCTATTTTCTAAGGGTCCCCAGATATTGGCTTTATCTGTCTATCTCAGAGCAGGCACTTATTAATTCATCCTGCAGTGGTTAGCAAAAAGAGTTAGGGTCTAGCAGAAAAGGAGAGAGGTAAAACTATTACATATATGCATGCTGTAGGGGTGGGCTCAGTACAGATGATGTGTCCTCATGTGCAGAGTGCTGTCTTCCTCTTGAGTGAGTTCTATTCCCCTGGCCTCAGCTGGCAGATACTCCTTATCATGGGGTGGTTGTAACTTGCAGCAAGGCTTCCTGGAGAGCTTTTGGGGCTGGGTACCTAACTACAAGCAGAAACCTTGGATTCTAGCATTCCCACTGACCTTTCACCAGTCTAGTCCTTGTGTCTGTAGTGTCTTTTCATAAACACAACCTATTATTGGAGAGATTGGTAGAATATTGGATAGGAAAGTACTGTGAACAACAGTAAGTGCACATGGATTGCATAAGGTCCCTGGGGTTGATTTATGGATGCTGCTTTGAGAAATGATAGAAATGAGGATATTTATGACAGTTCTCAGATATGACAAGACAGTGAGCTCCAAATCAGCTTGGTCTTCCATTTCACTACTTCCCTAGACTCTCGGGGGCATAATCTAGGGACCTCCATCAGTTCTTACAGAAGGGACCTTACATCAGTTCCTCCATCAGTTCTGCTTGCAATGAGCTGAATAGTCCCCCCAAAATCATGTGATTCCCATGACCTCAGAATGTGACCTTTTTTGGAAATAGAGTTATGGCAGATGTAATTAGCAAAGTTAAGATGAGGTCCTACGGGAGTAGGGAAGGCCCCCATCCAATATGACTAGTGTCTTTATCAAAAAAGAGGACACTTGTGGAAACAGGATGTGAAGATGCACAGCAGAAATGCCCTATTTTCACAAAGGCAAAAATTCGGGTAATAGATCTATGAGCCAAGGAGTGCTAGCAATCAAATACATGCTTTATATATCCTTGATTGTTTTCACATTTGCAGTTTTTATCCAGGTTGATATTCATAAGATATACTTTTGCACAGGTAATCATGTCCAGTTCTGTATTAATCTTAAACCCTAAGACTATTTATAATTCTCCGGGAGAAAGCTTCAGAACTCATTGTACAATTTAAGCAATAAATCTGCAAATGCTTAGTAAGACCTCCCTCTGTCTGCTGCTGGACACAACCTTGTGGACAATAGAAATAAAAAGAAAATGTGGCTTCCCTTGGGAGAATTACACAGTGGATTTAGGGAGACAAGATGTGAATGGCCTCCAAACTAAGATGCAGAAGGGCAAAATTACTTGCCCAAGATCACGCAAGTAATGACTCACAGAACTGGAATTTAAGTCTCACTGTGCCTGATCTACAGCTAAGGTTTTTACTGTTTCCTAAGGCACACAGAGTTGGTTACAGTGGATATTGATCATATCACCAATGTAATCTTGCAAATGAAGACATTTCCATTTGTAGAGCATAGGAATGAGAATAATCAAATGATTCCGAATGCCTTCCATTCTTTTTGAGATATCAGATTACCAGTTAACTCTTTCAATATTGCAATACCTTTAGCATAAATGGAAGACTAACAATTCTACCACCCTGAACAAGCCAAAAAGTGGCCTGAGTAACTAACTGTGCAAAACACAAATCAAATTCATTGGCCAGTTTGAAACTATCCCCAAGCCACAAGGATGCAGCAGAAGAAAATTCTGCAGTTGAAATTCTTCTTCCTTATTAGGTCAACATTATTATGTTTAGCTGATTTAGGGAATTTGCTTCATCATAAATTCAAATCTGGTTCCATTTTAGGCATCAATGACATTTTATAGTTAGGCTCAACCACCAAAAATTCTAGCAATTTCTATTATGGTTTTGAAATAAGCCATAATAAACTGGTCTGCTTACAAAATGACTGAGTTTTCACCATGCCAAATGAAGAAACTATTGACTGGAATTTTTAAAAAATTATTTTACTCTGCCAGTTAAAATTTTACTTCTTCAAGACAGGGGCTTCTGCGAATCAGGAATGTTACTGATTTGGTCTGATAATTCCAGTGGTTCTTTATGTATAGAGGTATGACACCAGATTAAACTTATAGTATTTCCACAGTGTTGGGTAATACATGCTGAATATTGGTACACATTCCAAATATCTCATCTGAAGCCCTGATATCCAGGTGTTTTCTGGACTTCAGTTATGCATATTTTAGGGAGATAATATATGCCTTTACCTTACCTTCCAAGACATTCTCAGCAGGGAAGGACAACACTCAATAATCAAACATATTAATATTTCTGCAGAAAAAATATATGAATATTCCTGTCAGTGGGATGCAGGAAGACCACAAGTGGTATAATAAAGTACTTTTTTGTTGCAATGCACTGATAAATTAAATTGTGTAATGACAGACCATCAATACCCTGGACATTTCCTATTTCTAATATCAGAAAGAGTCAATTCAAAATAAGTTAAATACCTTTACACATACTTGCAACATACATCTGTGACCTTTGGATGCTTGGATTTTTTTAATAACAGGATGCATGAGGGATGTGATTGGTCTCTCATTTTTTTAAGAAGAGGTTGCATCTCAGGGATGTCATTGGTTGACCATGTATTGATGGCTACAGAATAAGTATGATAAAGGAACCACTTCTTTAAGGACAAAATGGCAATGTGAAAAATGACCCTTTAAAAGACTTCTCCCATTGCCATATGCCCTGTGAACCTGGATTTCTCTCAGAGCATTTTCTCTCTAGATGAAAAAATTCTTTTACCTGCTCATTCTTGAGGCCAACAATAAACACATTACACATTCTAACCCTATCATCTAGGTGAGGGGTTGGCAAACATTTTCTATATAGGACCACATAGTTAATATTTTCAGCCTTGTGGAGGATACAGTAAGCTCTGCAATTGTAGTTCAAAATTAGATGTATAAAGGAATGGGCATGGTGTATTTCAATAAATCTTTATTTACAAATACAGGTGGTAGGCTGGGTTTGGCCCATGACCATACTTATGTGACCCCTGTTGCAAGGCTCTTTTTTTTACTGTCGTTCACAATTCCATTATTATTATTACTATTATTATTATGCTTATCAGTATACGGCAAACATGGAGTTAAAGAACATGCACATCTGCTCTTGATGGAATACAAAATTCCTTGGCCATAAGGTTATGTTATATACATTTCATATTGAGGAAAAGAGCAGTACCTAAAACATTTCATTTTTAATGAAGTCTCAAGGAGTGAGGACACTCCAGAAACTATATTGTTTTATGGTTTTCTTTTAGCCCAGATTGTCTGCTACTGGTATACTTGTTATTAGATTACTCAAAAAATGTTTCTCAGGAAATTCTTATTTGCATGGTGATGAATAGATAAATTGAATTAACATTTCCATCATCATGGATGTTGGCTTTTTCCAATCATTGACAACTTTACTTTGTGTTTGCCTGGAGCATTGACACAACCAGACCGCCAATCTGAGCTTGCAAACATCTCTTCCATTGGCTTTTGTTAGGTGTTATGAATGGAACAAGATGGTTCAGTCTGGGTTTTGATGCTCACTACAACAAAATGGGCATTACAAAAATCATTTGATTTTCAGGGTGTTTTGTGTCTCAGAATTATAGACAATGGATAGCAGACCCCAATGCCATTTTTAGATCGCAATCATTTTTAGCCTTGTACAACTGGAACTTCATTTGGAAGGGGCATGCAAATGATAAAAAAAAAAATGGCCAAGCAAATGATGGTTATGAAGATTATAGAGACTCAAGGGGATAAATATGCATACTTATTTTTGAACACATAAATCAGAATGGAGGTTCCTCATAGTAAAGCAGGATTACACTCTTGATCTTCTTCGATCTTCTTTGACTATGGTTTGCATTATATATTTTATAGAAAAGACATACTTGCATATAAGTTGTGAGAGTAACAGAAGAACCACCATAAATAGTTACTAGGTATGATTGTTTGAGTCTGCTGGGTACCATTTCCCTCAACCCCTAAATTTGCCTGTGCTTGTGGCGACTACCACTTTAAGGAGTATTTGATAAGTGGTCTAACACAACATTCCTAAACCTTGGCACTATTGACACTTGGGAGAAGACCATTCTTTGTTGATTGAGGGTGGGCACTGGGCTACATAATTCTTTTTGGTGGGGGCTGCCCTGTGCATTGTAAGATATTTACCAGAATTTCTGCCCTCTGCCTACTGGATACCATTAGCATCCCCCTATTGCAATAACCAAACCTGTTTCTACATATTACTTGCTATTCCTAGTGGGGTAAATTTGCTACTGGGTGAGAACCTATCTAATATTAATTTGCAAAATGGCCTCGGAACATGGGCCTTTAGATTTTCCATTGTGCTGTTTCATTCTGTAAGTATAGGCTCTTAGTGGCAGTACCACTGTGATAGGCATTGTGACTTAATCCCTTCAAATGTGTTCGTTGTCTTCATTTCTCACTGGGGGGTTGGTAAGCACTAAGTATCAAGTATGGGTCAAAGAGCTTTCATGCTGATACCTTAAAATATAACTTCTGGGCTGGGTGCAGTGGCTCATGCCTGTAATCCCAGCACTTTGGAAAGTCAAAGTGCGCAGATCACTTGAGGCCAGTAGTTTCAGACCAGCATGTTCAACATGATGAAACCCTGTCTCTACTAATAGTGCAAAAGTTAGCCAGGTGTCATGGTACGTGCCTGTAATCCCAGCTACTCAGGAGGCTGAGACAGGAGAATTGCTTGAACTTGAGAGGCAGAGGTTGCAGTAAGCTGAGATCATGCCACTGGGCAAAAGAAAGGGAAAATAAACATCTTTCTTATGTCACAAAAAGAGTCACCCAATTGTTCAAACGCACATCCATGCAAACTTGGTCTCACCTGATGATGTCATGGTGAATGGACAGAAGGGGCAACCCTGCCCAGTGGTTTTGTCATTCCTGCAGTTGGAGGTTAAGGATCAATATTGACAGCACACTATTCCATTTCAACAAGAATCTAACATGAAAAGCAATGCTGGAAGATTGATTACAGCTGCAAATACCATCTCTGGGGGGAAAAAACATTTCTGGGACTCTGATTGAATCTCAGAAATTGTTGCTAGAAGCCTAACTTCAATAAAGCAAAATCCACATTTACAGAAATCTATATGGATAGTAATTTTTCTCTAATGTGATGTTCTCTTCTGAATATTTTTTACCAAGTGGTATTATGCTTTATATTTCAAAGCATAAACAATATATTTATACATTAATAAATTGTTCAAGACCATATAGTTGTTTTGTCTAAATGTCAACAAGTTAAAAGAAAAGACTTAAGTAGGTTCAAAGCTATATTCCTGGTTTTCTTCTGAGACCATTTTCTATTCATGTGTAGGACTCTGTATCAGAGGTCAAAAAAAAAAAAAACTATTTCTTAAAAGCTTAGATAGTAAATAAATATTTCCAGCTTTGAGGGGCAAATAGTATCTGTCACAACTATTCAATTCTGATATTGCAGCACAAAAGCATTAAGGGAGTGGAGGCAGCTGTGTTCCGATACACTTTGTATTACAGACACTGAAATATGAGTCTTACCTACTTTTCACATATCCTAAAATAATATCCTTTTTTCAACCATTTAAGCATGTGAACCTTCTATGAAAACAGGTGTCAGGACAGATTTTTCTTGTGGGCCATTGTTTGTACAAACCCAGCCCTATTCAGAAAATATCTACTGAATGTTTGTTATGGTCAACAAATGAGATATGGTCCCTGCCCTCTTGATCCTTAGAGCTGTGGAAAGGACAGCTGTCACATGAATACATCAGGAAATAAATGAATCTATTATGCAAGTAGTAATAATTGCTATCTGGGGAAAAAGAGGTGCTATGATAGTCAACAGTGGGGGAGCCTGCTTCATACAGGGTAATGAAGGAGGGCTTCCTTGTGGCAGTGGTGTAAGCCAAGACGTGAGTATGGGTAGGAGTTAGGCAGAGAGTGGGAAGAAGAAAAGTGGGGAGAGAAATCCTCTAGACCAGCAGTCCTCAACCTTTTTGGCACGAGGGACCATTTTTGTGGAAGAAAGTTTTTGCATGGACAGGGAGGGGGATGGTTTTGGGATGATTCAAGTGTGTCACATGTATTGTGCACTTTATTTATATTATTATTACATTGTAATATATAATGAAGTAATTATACAACTCACCATAATGTAGAATCAGTGGGAGCCCGGAGCTTGTTCTCCTGCGACTAGACAGGCCCATCTGGAGGTGATTGGAGTGACAGGTCATCAGGCGGTAGGTTCTCATAAGGAGTGTGCGACCTAGATCCCCTGCATGCGCAGTTCACAATAGGGTTTGTGCTTCTATTAGAATCTAATGTTACCACTGATCTGACAGGAGGCAGAGCTCATGCAATAATGTGTGTGATGGGGAGCAGCTGTGAATACAGATGAAGCTTGGCTTACCTGCCATTCACCTGTGGCTGCATAGTCTGGTTCCTAAGAGGCCTGGGGGTTGAGAACCCTGCTCTAGTAAAGAAAGAGCTCATGAGGCTGGGCACAGTGGCTCACACCTATAATCCCAACACTTTGTCAGGCTGAGGATCCATTTAATCCAGGAGTTTGAGACCAGCCTGGACATCATAGTGGGAACCTGTCTCTACAAATACTACAAAAATTAGTCAGCTGTGGTGCTGCAGCTGTAGTCCCAGCTACCTGGGAGGCTGACGGGGAGGATTACTTGAGCCTGGGAATTCAAGGCTGCAGTGAACCATGATCACCCCACTGTCTGGGCAGCAGAGTGAGACCCTGCATCCAAAAAAATTTTTTTTAAAAAAAGATCATGTCATTAAGTGTGTCAACATAGGATTACCCGGTGTGTGATTATTGATCTTTTGAATGAATTCACAGGAAGAGCCTGATGCTGTTGGTTTGACTCTGCTAAGAACCCGTCAGTTGCTGAACCTGCACATGGTCATCTCAATAAGTTAAGATCTTCCTGGCCAGGTGCGATGGCTCATGCCTGTAATCCCAGCACTTTGGGAGGCTGAGGCGGGTGGATCATGAGGTCAGGAGTTAGAGATGAGCCTGACCAAAATAGTGAAACCCCATCTCTACTAAAAATACAGAAAAATAGCCAGGCATGGTGGCAGGCACCTGTAATCCCAGATACTCAGGAGGCTAAGGCAGGAGAATCACTCGAACTGGGGATGTGGAGGATGCATTGAGCTGAGATCGTGATCAAGCCATTGCACTCCAGCCCAGGCAACAGTGTGAGAATCCATCTCAAAAAAGAATCTTCCTAAGGACAATGGCGCAAGATCGTCTTCAGCTGTTCATAGCATGAGTATGGGAGATGTGTGTGTTTGTATCTTCACTCTGATACCCACATGTTTGACTCACTCAGACAATGTCGTCTAAGTCAAATAGTGGTATGCAGTGACCTTCATAATGGTGGTCAGGGCACTCTGATATTGCAGGGATGACATGAACATGGTGCTATTGCCACTATCTTTCATTCAGAAAGAACTTTCCATCAAAGGGTCAAAGGGGAGCATCTGTGGGGCAAATATATTTTTATAGAGAAAGACTGTGCTGGGCCACTGGGGGCAGCCTGCATAATCTGATGAGAATAAAGAAGTGGCCTGTTATGTGGCAAGTCTAGAGGAATATAGGGGTGGGGTCTTATGAATGATTTAATGCATCCTTTGGACCCTTGAGGTGGCTTTAGTTGAATCAGCAAAGATACAGAACAATGGCATAGTGGGAAAGCTTACAGTACACTTGCTCTCAACTGGTCTGCTGCTGTAATACCGGAGGGGCAGAATCCGCAGGAGGAGCTCCTCTGCCTTGTGGAGGTGAAGGATGAGGGCATAACCAGGTCTCTCCCTGCAGGAAGAACTCTTCACCCTAGTGGAGTGAGGGCTAATTGCATACCCAGGTTTCTCCGTGCAGGAAAAGCACTTCCCCCTGGTAGAGGTGAAGGCTGAGGGTGTAACCAGGTCTCTCCCTTCAGGAATAGCCCCTCCTCCTGGGGGAGGTGAAGGCTGAGAGCCTACCTAGGTCCCTGCAAGAAGAGCTCCTCTCCCTGGCGGAGGTGAAAGCTGAGGGCATAAACAGGCTTATCCTTGCAGGAGGAGCTCCTCCCCTTGGTGGAGGTGTGGGCACACCCAGGTCCCTCCCTGCAGGAGGAGCTCCTTCCACTGATGGAGGTGAGGGTTGAGGGCATACCCAGGTCCCTGCCAGCAGGAAGAGCTCCTCCCGCTGGTGAAGGTGAGGGCTGAGGAGCAGAGCATGGTCCGTCCTTGCAGGAAGAGCTCTTTTCATTGGTGGGAGGTGAGTGTGCATGGTGAAAGTCTTTGGAGTGGATGAAGGAAACATAGTTTTAAAAACCCCTGCAGGGAAGAATCCCTGTTATTTCATACCCATTCTTGGACATACCTGCACCCTATGGCACTATACTATCAAGACACCAAGGGACACAATATTGACCATTCAGAGCATTTTATAGTCCCCCATAGTAGCTGGCTTAGAGTAATGGGCAGGAAGATGTTTTCAGATGTAGTTGGTTCAAATCAGTATGAAAAGACTCCCAAAGTCAGAAACCTCAAGGCTGGGGATTCCATCCCACATGCTGGCATTATATTCCTAGGGTGCTTTTTCACCACTGTATGCCTTAGTTTCTTCCTTTGTAAAATGTGACTCAAGGGGCCAGTCATGGTGGCTCACGCCTGTAATCCCGGCACTTTGGGAGGCCAAGGCAGCTGGATCACCTGAAGTCAGGAGTTTGGGACCAGCCTGGCTAACACAGTGAAACCTTGTTTCTACTGAAAGTACAAAAGTTAGCCACGTGTGGTGGCATGTGCCTATAATCCCAGCTACTGAGGAGGCTGAGGGAGGAGACTTTCTTGAACAGGGAGGTGGAGATTGGAGTGAGCCAATATCAGACAAATGCACTCCAGCCTGGGCACCAGGGCAAGACTCTGTCTCAAAAAATATAAATAAATAAAAATAAATGGAAAAAACCGGATGAATGGCAGTTTCAGAGAGTGCTTATAAAAAGTAAGAGAAGACCTCTGTTTTAGGAAAAATGTGGTGAAAACCTGGATAATCCTGCGAGCCAGGGAGACTGGAGCTGAAAGCGGGCTTGCAGGGTGATTTAATGATTTTCAGAAGGCAGCTTCAGGGGTTACGGATAGTAGTAGTTATGTGTCAGGGTAGACTTTGCCCTTCAGAGAGAATTTGTTAAAGTTTGGAGACATTTTTGGTCGTCAGAACTTTGGAGAGGGGTGCATGTAGTGGGTGGAGGCCAGGCGTGCCTCTAACCATCCCACGGTGCACCCACAGTTCCTCACAAATCCGAAATGTCGTGCTGAGGGCGACAAACCCTGCTCACTGCAACAAGAGGCTTTAACTTAATCTTCTGTTTCTTCCTAGAATAGTCAGTTGTCTTTTACTTTGAGGGATATGAGTCAGAATAAGAATTAAAGAGAACAAAAGGACAATGACATTTTAGGATTTTTCTTTCTATTAAATTTAAACCCCATAACAGAAGATTCTCTGTCTGGAAGCAATATCCGTGGAGGCTTAAAGCCTCAGCTTCTACTCATGCCTAACACTGAGCAGCTTAACAAATTCTTTTTCCCTTGTCATTCCTGTAATTTGTTCTTTAAAAGGATCATGTGTTCCTTTTTTCTGATTCAGAAACAAACTTTTTCAGCATTTTAAAGAATAATTTATTTTCTAAAGCCATTGTTAATACACAGGCTGGCTTGAATTTCTCACCTCACTTTCAAGGATTTTAGCATCAGCTAAGTAGGGTTTTATTATTATTTATTCCTCTGGAAACTGTACATTTTGCAGAGAAATGCTTTAAGTACCTTTTTTTTTTTTTTTTTTTTTTTGGTCCTTGTAATCTACAGGAAAGATTGGCATTCTCTAGACCCAGATAGAAAGGCTCTGAAAAAATTGACAGACACAGTAACTAATTAAAAATATGCAGCTGAAAGGTTTATGATTAATTAATGATAAACTAATACAGCATTCATTTTCCTTTCTTAAAGTTCTGAGGTAAAGTGGGAGTGTTGCAGTGGCCGTTAAAATATTTGTTCTAAATATCTAACAACAGTGTCCACTCTATCTTTACCAGCATAAAGCCATCTTCGTGGAGGTATTTTAATATGCTTCACAATTCAGAATTCTGGGTTCTTGCATAGAGAGTATTAAACTCCTTCCCTCCCCTAAATGGATGAAGACTTTGGGGATTGTCAGAAAAACACTTATATCGTCTGTAGTTTTCCTGATTTGTGCCCCTCCAAAAAAAAAGAAGGCTTACTGATAGGAAAATATAGTTTTATTATGAATTTAAAAAAGAGAATTTCCTTTGTATGACATGCCATTTTATTTGAAAGAGCCTATCAGAAGTCTTTAGGCTTAATTTTGCTTAGGCATATACCAGAATAGTGCGTATATTTTTTTTATTCCTTTGATGGTGAAAAAGTTTTTAAAGTGTACTGTAATGCTTAATAAGGCTATGTTAGGGTTGTGAATATAGATGATAAGAAGCACATTTTAGTATCAAGTTATTAATCCCAACCACAAAAATTATTACTGCCTGTTGTGTATCAGAAAAAATAAAGGAGAAAAAGTTAAGCGGTAAATGGGTAGGGGAGATGGAGCAATTTGGAACTTATAGCCTTAACCATGTGTTGATTGATTATAGGGTGCCTGGAATCATGTGTGATGATGAAAAAAAATACAAACTCTGCCAAAATATCTAAAGTGGTTTATTCTGAATTGATATGAGTAACTATGGCATAGGGAAACAGTCTCAAGAGGTCTTGAGAGAGTGCACTCAAGTTGGTTGGATTATAGAATTGCAAGTAAAATTGGTTCAGCCCCAAAACGAGGGATATCTCAAAGTAGAGGCTTACAAATTATAGGCAGGTTTGGGGATTCTTTGGTGGGCAATTGATTGAAAGAATTAAGTTTCGTCTAAAGACTTGGAGTCAGTGGAAAGGAATGGTTTAAATAAGGAGCCCTGCGACCTGTCATGTGATGCCATACTAGAGTCAGCTGGGAAAGGAAGCCACCTTATGCCAGATTAATTAAAAACAAAAACAAAACAAAACAAAAAACAACAAAAACACGTTTAATGAAATTTCATGGTTGGCAAGGTATGATTCAGGGACACTACACAGGTGTTGTTGTGTCCTTATAGGATTATATCAAGAGGTAGATGAGGGCTGAACTCTGACCTTTTTTTTCTTGCTCAATGTCCTTACTAAGGGGCGTAGGGATTCATACCTTGCAAAGAATGAGATTTCATTAAATGTATTGTTTTTTAACTTTTTTAATTTCCCCGAATAAGGAGGGGTAGTTTTGGGAAGGGACTGTTGTCATCCCTCCTTTAATGTCAAACTGTAAACTAAAATCCTCCCATAGTTGGCTTGGCCTACCCAGAAATGAGCAAGAGAACTTAGCTTGTGACATCAGAAGCAAGATGGAACCAGTTACGTTAGATTTCTCTCACTGTTGTAATTTTGCAAAGGAATTTTTTCAAATTCCTATTGCTTCATTATGTGATACAGTCATGGATCACTTAATGATGGGGATGCATTCTGGGAAATGTACCAACAGTTGATTTTCGTCATTGTGTGAACATCATACAGTGTACTCACACAAACCTACTATATATGTAGGCTGTATGGCATTACCGTTGCTCCTACACTAAACAACTGGACAGAATGTGCCTGTATTGAATATTGCAAGGAGCTGTAACACAATGATAATTATTTGTGTATCTAAACGTGTCTAAAAACAGGAGGTACTGTAAAAATATGGAATTATAATCTTATAGGACTACCATTGTATATATGATTCATCATTGCCAGAAACATCATCATGTAGTACATGACTGTATTTATAAAATAAGTATGGAGGCTGCAGTGTTGCTTTTCCATGTTGCTTCTTTATGTAGTATTTAGCACATGGGAGATTTTTGTCAAGAAGTGCAATTAGAACTTGTCTTTGGTAATACCTGTACCACCCTCCAAACTTCTCACCTTCTACTTTCTTTTACCCAAAACAGAGTTCACATGACAACATAATCACTGCTGAATACAATCTCTAGAGTTGTCTCAGGATTTATAAACATAGTGATGGATTTCACACTTCCCATTCTTCACGGTTTGTGATGTTAGCTGTCTTTTCAGTAAATTCTCCTCTCATTCTCCTATATTGTATGTGTCTCCTCTTTTTTGCTGGGACCATGTGACCAATGCTAGGTCCTGCTTGGCATTCCCAGGCAAATGACAGCTTTTTCACATATCACAATGCTGTCCACAGCAGAGGAATCAGAAGGCTAATTAGGAGCTCATGTGCATAGCAAACATATTGGGATTGCTCCTCCAAGCTCGTCAGAGACCTTTTCCTTAGTAACAGAGTCATCAGAGGTGTTATCTGCCTTGCAACCTAACAGTGATGCAACTGATGTCTTAAGAGATGGGGCAGACATGCACCTTTAACCCCTTTTTCAACATGATGGTAAATAAGTGACATGTGGCTTCCAATACACAATAGCAGGATGCTACACCCAGGGCTGCGATTCTTTAGTATTTAGGGGATCTCCCAGGAAAGAAAAGTTTATTTTACATAAAAATGAAACTTCAACAGGGCTGCAACTCCATTGGTCCAAAAGTCTCCTTTGCTTGGTGTCAAAAACAAAACAAAACAAAACAAATGCAGACTTAGTAAGGAGGAACTTTTATTCAAAAGGCTTAATGTAAGAGAGAAAACACTCTGACTATAAGGTCTGCAAGCCTCTTAAAGACTAGAGGGAACACATGTTTTTGTTTTACAGACGGTAGTAAACAAGGCTAGAAAATGTCACAGGCACTGATGTGGAATTAAGTGTGGCCTCATTAGATAGTAGGTGAGAGAATATTTGCCCTGAGGGCAGGCTGTTCCCAGGAGGAAGTGCCTGCTCACTCAGACTGAGTGTGGGCCCATGTTCAGGGTTCTAAGGGAAAGAGAGAAACTGATCCAACATTTGACTAGGAAGAACAAGTGGCTCAGCTAACTTGCAACTGTTTATAAGACAAATAATGAGGATTTAGAGGGTCTGTCTCTGTCCTTTTAGACAAGGGACATCCATGAGTCTTTTCTCAGTCATATGGGGAAGGGGGTTCTTTGCAATAAGCCATTTTCCAGAACACAAGGTGTGGGAGGATGTTAAGGAGTATTCAGTAGCACTTGATAAAGCACAGTAAGGAAGACTTTATTCAGGACCATCACGACAGGTGCAGGGACCACAGCAATGGGGACTTGCAGTGGGGGAGAAAGATTGGGCTCAGATCTGAATACAGCATTGGAAAGTGGGGATTCATATCCATGGAGTAGGGTGTCCATCAGTGGACGGAAAACTACTAAGAGGAAACACCAAGGGCCAGCAGGATTCCTGCTAAACTGACCTAACAAGATTCTAGCAGAAGGCCAACCAGGTGACCACATGTCTCCTGGGGGTGGTGGAGGCTGAGGAGCCTGATCAGATACTGAGATTGAACAGATGGGAAGGTAGGGGCGTGGTAGATTGTTCTTGTTAAATTGACTTAATAGGCTTCTTGCTCAAACTGGATTTTACAAACAAGCACACAGATGGGCCTGGGAGAAGGTTGAAGATCCACAGAAGTCAGACGGCTATGATTTAAGAGGTTTTGAGCATTTGCATCACATACCACATTCTCTGGGCACTAAAGAGAAGGTAACAAGGCTTTAGCTTTTAGAGGCCTCCACATGATCAACACCTTTCCTCCCGAGTAGGTCAGCTCCCTATGGCCATGCACCTACCAGCAACCTCTCTATTGACACTTTTTTCCTTTTTATTAGAATTGCTCAGGCTAATGAGAGCCACTTCTAGTCCCAATAGTACGAACATCTCATCCAAACTCTTACTGCTTCGAGGGTTTATTTTGACTCTGGTTTGGTTTTCCTAAGGAATCCCACTGAAAGACAGTAGAGAGAATAATACTTTTCTAATCAAATTTCTACACCAGGTGTTTGTAGAGCAAAGCTGCTGCTTCACCAGGCTAGAGTCCCTTCCCTAGGGCCCTGTAAGACTTTCATGGGCCATGAGGGCTAAACATATTAAATATATTTTAATATAAATATATATTATATAAAAACATAAAACATATTAGCATTTGTATTTTACAACTATATTGGTGCAAATACCAATATGGCCTTAAACCCCAATGTTCATTTTCTTTTCTTTTGGTTATAAAACAAATTAAAACATTTTGTTTTAATTTGACTGATGGGTAATAATCTGGCCTTTCCCCACTCTCGGATCATGGAGGTTGGGGCTATTTTATATTTTATCCCTGTCTGCATTTCTCAGCCTCTCTCTTGAACTAAGAAGGCAGTTGATGAATCTTGGCAGAACTGGAACTTGTATTCCCCACTTGTTTGACATCAATCTGGAAATGTAGTAAACATTCCCTACATTGTTGAATTGAATCACATTAGAAAGCACATATTAGTGCATTGCATTTTTAATTGCCAAGGAAAATTTTATTTTAATGTCACATTAATATGTTCTAAGGAACATTTATACTTGATGCAATCAGATTCCTGAGATAAGCCAAATACATTTCCTGTTTTTGTTTTTTTCCTCCACTCTTCATTGTATGCCTTTCAAGGAAATCTGAAAAGTTGGCTTTCTTTTTTGAATTGTTAGTCACATAGATATGTAGACTGCAATTTTGCTTCTCCTGCAGGATTGCTGACCTTGTAAAATGATGCCTATGTATGCATCACTAATCTATGTGCTTAACTTTTAACATCTATGTAATGCTAGGAATATAGACATCGCCTGCCAACAGGTGGAGGTTGAGGAATCCTGTAGAGGGTGACCTGATGTCATGCGTGATCAGATATTGAAGGTGATGATTCTTGCAAAAACTGGATTTTACAAAGAAGTGCACAGATAATCTTAGATCAAGATTCAGGAGACTGACTTATATTTGGTCAAGCAAAGAATTTTGTCAAGGTATTTCTTAACCTTTGCTGTGTTCCAAGATCAAAGGGTTTGGCTGAAAGGCGACAATGTCAGTGGCATTTCAATTTAGCAACCTCTTTTTCTGTTTTGTCATGGTTGCTGAGATCAAAGGGAGAAAATATTCAAGGAGCCCACCAAGAAAGTGCTCACTTAGGCTGGAATAGTAAGAGATATGTTGTGGGTATAAGATCAACTGTTATGCCTAGACCGTTTGTTCCCCAAAGAAGACTACCAGAGTCCAGAGTCAAAGCCAAGCAGCAAGGATCTTTACTACAAGTTCGAACCTGGTCCTTCCATTCCACCGCATACAAGAGGGCCCCGAACAACGCGAGTGTTTGCTTTTTTATAGCCTGAAAGTTACAGGGGAACAAAGGAATTCTTTTCGTTCCCGCTCTTTCAGTAAAACTTTGAATGGCTGTCCCCTCATCTTTCCCCTTATCGGAGACTTTCCTGGTGGTGTTTGTACTGGGCTTGTTTGTTTTGAGCCCGGGGGAAGTTTAAGAGATATATGGTGATATGTGGTGGGATGGGAGGATGGGATGTGTTTGTACTGGGCTTGTTTGTTTTGAGCCCGGGGCTGAGGAATGTGCACGGCTCTTTTCATTCCCCCACTTTCTTTTCAGGTATTTTTTAGAGCCAATCTTGGGTCTTATAAGTCTGATTCTGTTTCAGCGTTTACAGGTTGGTATTGGGCTCTGAGGACTATGAGTTGTACAGTGTTAAACCTTTCTTTAACGAACCGCAAAATTCTGTTAACAACACAAGGTCCTACGGTAAGCAGAAATAGTAGACTGAGCAGGGGTCCAAGGAAGGGGGCTAACAGAGAAAACATAGATGAGTTCCACCATTGGTCTGCAGCTGAAGCAAACTGCCGTGTTCTTACTTCTGTGCTTAACTTGCTAACTGTTGGACTCGGTCTTCTACGAGTCCTGATTCATTTATGTAGAAACAACAGTCTTCTTTTAGAAACATACACGTTCCCCCTTTTTCAGCAGTGAGTAGGTCTAAGGCCCTCCAGTTCTGCAAGATTACCTGTGCTAGGGATGTGAGCTGCCGCTGGAGGGAGGCAAGGGACTTAGCTGACTCCTCCATAGCAACGGCAAATTGTTGGTACAGCTTGTTACTTTCTATAAGGGTGTGACCTAGGGCTCCCCCAGCCAGTCCGGCTGCCATGAAGGATGCGGTGAGGGAGATTCCTGCAATGAGGGGGAGAAATATGGCTCGTGCAGGTCTCGGTCTAGGGTCTGGGTGAATAACAGCACTAGTCCAGTTACCGGTATACCTTAGGAACTCGCCGGCAGTAAGTAGAGTTAACCGGGGAACTAATGTGACAGGAAGACACAGTAGGTTGGTAACAGAGGGGCTTGATAGGTTTTTAGATCATGTTCTATTACACGAGAAGAATATGCCTGACAGAGCCTTTAAGGTGATGTTAGGGGGCGTTGCAGTGATGTTGCAGAGGCTGGAATTAGTTCCTGAGAAACAGTAGGGAAACTTCTCTTGACTGGGGTTTAGGTATAGTGGCACGTTAGGGATAGGGGCATATGAGAGGTTTTGGTGGTTGTTAGCTTGGGCAGAGGTGGATGATCTTCATGGCAGGGGGACAGCGGTTAGCGGTGGATGCCTTAGAGTGGCACATAGAAAGCAGCCAGACAGGCTGTGAAGTCCTGTAAGGTTGGCAACTTCTAATCTTTCTTGCAATAATTTTAACCAGGAAAAAGGACATAAATCTTGTGTCAGGCGGTTTTCTTGTCGCTGGATATTTCTATGGACCCGGGGCCATACCTGCACTAGACCCCGCCACAGATAGAGGTGACTGCTAGGCCATCTGGAGGCGGAGGAGTAGTATACAGCCCCGTGTTGAGGCGTGTCCAGCGGGAGTTCCAGGGGTCTTTAACTATCCATGTATATGAAAGGTCTCTATCTTGTCTGTGATGGAAGGGCCATCTGAGATCTATCTGTTCTTCTCCACCCTACTATTGGTATTTATGGATGTTACAATAGTTATAAGGGCAGCCGGCACTTTGGTGCCACCAGTAGTGCTTACAATTGTATTCAGTCTGATCATACTCGAAGCATATTATTGGTGCCACTGGTTTGGCTACTGGGAAATCAGTAAAATTTAGTAAAATTGGGCTATTGCACCTTGAGGAGGGGCAATCTGCACTGGCCACTAATTTCCTGGGCTTATGAGGTTGCCCAGGGTGGGTTTGGTTTTCATAAAGCCAGAATCTCCAGACAAAGGGATTAGGAGCTGGCTTTATGTTTTCCTCAGCGGCCACTAGGGCGACTAATGTTAGAGTTAGACTACCTAACTGCATGTTTGCAGTGAGTTATGCTGCTGGCGCAGGGTGAGTTTTAAGGGGTTGTTCTTAGCTCTGTCCACAGTCCACATGTCCGGTGCTTCAGCCGCCGCCGCCGTGATTGGCCCCAGAAGGTCGGAGGTTGGGTCCACTGGCTTGACGTGGGTGTAGTGGATCCACGACGCAATGCCTTCTACCTTCAGGGCGGTGGGTGTGGTCAGCAGTACTTGGAGTGGTCCTTTCCACCTGGGCTGTAGGGTCTGTCGGTGTCGCTTAACCAGAACCTAGTCTCCCGGCTGGTACGGATGGGGTGTCGGTGGGGGACTGGTCGTATATAGCTCTCTCAGCTTGGGCCAGATTTCTTGGTGAATTTTCTGTAAGGCTTGTAAGGAAAATAAGAATTCAGAGACATTTTCTGTTTCAGACTTAAGCAGGTCATCTTTTAAACTAGGAACTAGGGGTGGAGGTCTGCCATACATGATTTCGTAAGGGGTGAGGCCTAGCTTGTAAGGGGTATTACGGGCCTGGAACAGAGCATAGGGGAGAAGGACTACTTAATTAGCGCCAGTCTCTATAGTCAATTTAGTTAAGGTCTCTTTTAAGGTCCGATTCATCCTTTCTACCTGTCCTGAACTCTGGGGCCTGCAAGCGGAATGTAGTTTCTAATTTGCCATAAGGATGGAAGCCAAGTCCTGACTTACTTTAGCGATGAAAGCGGGCCTATTATCTGACCTTACCTGGATGGGGAAATTTTACCTGGGGAGGATATCTTCCAGAATTTTCTTTGCTACGACTTGAGCAGTTTCTCTTTTGGTTGGGAATGCTTCAGTCCACCTTGAAAAAGTATCTACAAAGACAAGTAAGTACTGGTACCTGTACTTTCCTGGCTTTATTTCAGTAAAATCTACTTCCTAGTAGATACCGGGCCTGGTTCCCCTGAGCCTTGTTCCTGCTGCAGCTTGAGATTGGGGGTATGCGTTGTTAAGCTGGCAGACTTTGCAACTTGTCACGATACTGCTGGCCGTCTCAGCTATATGTCTGATTTTTAGCTTGGAGTGTCTGATCAGGTCTATCATCCGCCGGGCCCCCAGGTGGGTGGTTCGGTGGATGTGTTCTAACACCTGTTGTCTTAATTTTTCTGGTAGGATGGTTTGGTCATTAGTATCAGTCCACTACCTATTCTGGATTTGTTTCAGGGGAAGTTTGTCAATCTACTGGAGATCTTGTTCTGAATATTCAGGGAAATATGGCAAGTCCCGGGGGCCTGAGTCAGGGAGCTGGAGTGCAAGGAGTTGGCTGGAGCCTTCGCCACATTTCTTGCAGTTTGGTCTGCCAGAAAGTTGCCTTGAGCAGTTGGAGTAGTCAGTTTCTGATGCCCTGGGTAATGTACAATGGCTAATTTTTCTGGCCTCTATAGGGCTGTTAGCAGGGCTAGGATCTCTTGCTTGTTTTTTATCTCTTTTCTTTCAGCCGTCAGTAACCTTCACTCCATGTAAATGGCCTTATGTATATCCACCGTTGCAAAAGCATATCGGCTGTCTGTATATACTGTCAGCTTTTTCCCCGCCTCTAAGGTAAGAGCTTGGGTGAGCGCTATTAGTTCGGCCTTCTGGGCCGAGGTCCCCGGGGGCAGGGGTTCCGCCCAGATTACCTCAGTCACTGAAGTTACTGCCGCCCCAGCGTACCTCTGGCCTTGATGCATGAAGCTGCTCCTATCAGTGAACCAGACGAGGTCGGCGTCAGGAAGTGGGCGGTCCCACAGTTCTTCTCGAACTCCGTGCACCTGAGCTAGTATCTTGGTGCAGTCATGGAGTGGGGCGTCCAGGTCCGGGTTGGGCAGCAGCGAGGCAGGGTTTAAGGTCATTGGGGGCAGGAAAATTATCCTGAGAGGATTTAGTAGTACTCCTTGGTAGTGGGTGAGCCAGGCGTTACTCATCCATCGATTAGGTGGCTGTTTGAGTACACCTTCGATGGCATGTGGAGTAACGACCTGCAATTCTTGCCCCATGACAAGTTTATCAGCATCTTGCACCATCAGAGCCATGGCTGCAATCATTCGGAGACAAGGGGGCCACCCGGCAGCTACTGGGTCTAACTTCTTTGACAGGTAGGCAACTGGCCTCTGCCAGGGGCCTAAGTTCTGAGTTATTACCGCCTTGGCGACACCTTTATTTTCATCCACGTATAAGTGGAAGGGCTTGGTAACATCAGGTAGTCCTAGTGCAGGCGCGGAGAATAGGGCGGTTTTAATCTGTTGGAAGGCTAACTTGGCTTCATCTGTCCAATTAAATGGTTGTTGCCCCCGTGTTGCCTGATACAAGGGTTTAGCCAGTTCTGCGAACCTAGGTATCCATAGTCGGCAAAATCCTGCCGACCTCAGGAACTCTCTCACTTGTCGGGTGGATTGTGGCCTGGGGATCTGCAGAACAGTTTGTTTCCGGGCGTCTGTTAGCCAGCGCTGCCCTCCTTTAAGCAGGTACCCTAGATATATTACCACTGGCTTACAGATTTGAGCTTTCTTTGCCGAGGCTCGGTAGCCTAGATTCCTTAGAGCTTGTAAGAGACCCTTGGTCCTTTGGATGCAAGCTTCTTGGGTCTCAGCAGCAATCAGGAGGTCATCAACATACTGGAGTAAAATTATTTCAGGGTGTTTACGTCGGTACTTACCTAGGTCTTCATGGAGGGCCTCATCGAACAGGGTAGGAGAGTTTTTGAATCCTTGCGGCAGCCTGGTCCATGTCAGTTGGCCACTTATGCCTCTATCAGGGTCATTCTGCTTGAAGGCGAAGAGCTTTTGGCTCTGAGGGGCTAAAGGCAAACTAAAGAAAGCATCTTTCAAATCTAAAACAGTGTACTATTGATGTTTAGGGTTTAAGGTACTTAGGAGGGTATACGGGTTAGGTACAGTTGGATGTATGTCCACAACCTTCTTGTTGATTTCTCTTAAGTCTTGTACAGGTCTGTATTCTCCACTATTAGGTTTTCGTACCGGCAACAATGGAGTATTCTAGGGTGAGTGACATGGGCGTAGGACCCCTTGGTCAAGGAGCCGGCGGATATGCGGGGCAATCCCTCTCTTGGCCTCTAGGGGCATCGGGTATTGGCGTACCTGCACGGGGTCTGTCCTAGGCTTAAGTTCAATAAATAAGGCAGGATGGTGTTTTGCTAGACTTAAGCCCCCCGTTTCCGCCCACGCTTCTGGATACTGCTGGAGCCAAGTTGCTATGTCCTAGTCAGGGGCCGCTTTCTCCTGGTGGAGCCGGTACTTATCTTCTAGGTTTATAGTCAGGATGGACACGGTTCGATTATGGGGGTTGGTCACGATGGGCCCCTCAGGGAGGAAATGGATCTGTGCTCCTATTTTAGTTAGCAGGTCTCTCCCTAATAGGGGACAGGGGCTCTCAGGGATGACCAGGAAAGAATGGGTTACATTCCTGGCTCCGAGGTTTACTGTTCTTTGTGTTGTCCATGGGTATTTCTTAACTCCTGTGGCCCCTTGTACCCACGAGGATTTGGAGGATAATTTCCTGTTAGTTTTAATTAAGACCGAGTGCTGTGCTCCTGTACCGACCAAGAACTGGACTGGGGACCCCTCCACTTGCAAAGTTACCTTAGGTTCGGGGAGGGGGTCCGAACCCCGTCTTCCTTAGTCTTCGTCTTGAGTGACTAGTACGGGTGTAGACCTAGGGGGTCCGGGTCCTTGTCCTCGTGGTTTCTTTTTGGGGCAGTCTCTTAACTAGTGGCCAGCCCCCTTACAATAGGCACATTGGTCTTTGCTCAGATTATCATGCCGGGGGGGCCGCCTAGGTTGGGTGTACTCTGCCTGTAGATGCTCTTTCTGTACTACTGCTGCCAGGACCTTGGTCATTTTTTCAGTGGCCTTAAATTGCTTTTCCTCCGGAGTATCTCTGTTATTGTAAACCTGCTGGGCTATCTGAAGGAGGTCCTGAATCCGCTTTCCCTCCAAGTCTTCTAATTTCTGGAGTTTTCTCTTAATATCTGGGGCTGCCTGATTTACGAAAGAAATTACAACAGCTGCCTGACTTATTGGAGCCTCTGGATCTATGGGTGTGTACTGTCTAAAAGTTTCCATTAATCTTTCTAAGTAGGTAGCTGGGCTCTCTGTCTTTCCCTGCAGAATAGAATATACTTTAGCCAAATTAGTGGGCTTGCGAGCAGCTGCCTGGAGACCCGCCATTAGAGTCTGGTGATAAAGGTGTAGCCGTCCCCTACCTTCTGCTGTGTTGTAGTCCCACGCCAGCCTGGTCAGAGGAAAGGTTGCGTTTATGAGGTCGGGGTTGGCAGTCGGTTCACCGTCGTCCCCCGGGACCAGCTTTCTAGCTTCTATCTGTATTCTCTCTCACTCTTCCATGGTGAACAAAATTCAGAGGAGCTGCTGACAATCATCCTAAGTGGGCTGGTGGGTGAACATGACACTATCTAGTACAGCCAGTAAATCTTTGGGGTTTTCTGAAAACCGAGCACTCTAAGTTTTCCAGTTATACAGATCACTGGTGGAGAATGGCCAGTACTGGAGCCTGGGGATTCCTGTGTCATCCAGGGGTCCTATTTCCCGAAGGGGTAAAGCCACCGTGGAGTCAGGTGGCTGAGGGGGGCTAGTCTGCTAAGTGTGTCTTCGCGTCTTCCTCTCCGGCCCTTCAAAGTTACTTTCTTTCTCAGCGGGCCTGTGAGTGCTGGCCACCTCCTGTCCGCCTGCTCCTTCCTGCAGCTCAGCCAGGGGGGCTGGGGCCTGGGGCCTGGAGGGGTACGGAGGGGGTTCTGTGAACAGTGGGTCCTCGCTGTCAGGTAAAACAGGATGTGGGGGGCAGTTGGTTGCTTGGATTTTAGTGGTCGAGCAACTAGTGCCTTACAGGGTTCAGAGGCTAATTGGAAAGGGGACAGCCAAGGAGGCGGGTTCTTAACAAGGTCCTGCTATATGAAGATATATGGGATATGATCTAAGTGGCCCGCACGCCTAGGTAGGAAAATCTTGGACTTTACCTTAGTGATGACAGCAAGTCAGAAGGTCTTTTCGGGCGGCCACCCCACATCAAAGGCAGGCCATTCGGAGCGACACAGAGTAATTAGCTTTCCTTTCCTGATTTCTATACTAAGATCATGGCCTCTTGCTGTAACTTCTTTGAAATTACTCGTAAGGAGAGATAGAGGAGTGCTCTGGGTATTACTTATCCTGTAATAATTTGTAGTCTTTTCCTGTAAAGGAATGTGGGTTTGAATCCTTGTAAAGGAAATCTGATCTGACTTACTTATTAATGATATCTAATCGCAGGCGCACTTTGGCAGCCCTGGTCAGAGGCAGCTGCTGCCCGCCAAACTGGGGCAGTTCAGATCGCAAGCGCGCACCGGAAGCCTGGGTCAGAGTTAGCTGCCTGGATCACGGTCGTGCTTGGGCAGCCTAGATTAGAGACAGCTGCTGCCCGCCTAACTGGGCAGCTCAGATACGGCTGCTGCCTGCCAAACTGGGGCAGCTCAGATCAGAGACAGATGCTGCCCGCCAAACTGGGGCAGCTCAGATCAGAGACAGCTGCTGCCTGCCTAACTGGGCAGCTCAGATACGGCTGCTGCCCGCCAAACTGGGGCAGCTCAGATCAGAGACAGATGCTGCCTGCCTAACCGGGCAGCTTAGATACGGCCGCTGCCTGCCAAACTGGGGCAGCTCAGATCAGAGACAGATGCTGCCCGATCAACCGGGCAGGTCAGATCAGAGACAGATGCTGCCCGATCAACCGGGCAGCTCAGATACAGCTGCTGCCTGCCAAACTGGGGCAGCTCAGATACGGCTGCTGCCCGCCAAACTGGGGCAGCTCAGATCAGAGACAGATGCTGCCCACCAAACTGGGGCAGCTCAGATCAGAGACAGCTGCTGCCCGCCTAACTGGGCAGCTCAGATACGGCTGCTGCCTGCCAAACCGGGGCAGCTCAGATCAGAGACAGATGCTGCCCGATCAACTGGGCAGCTCAGATCAGAGACAGATGCTGCCTGCCCAACCGGGCAGCTCAGATACTGCTGCTGCCTGCCAAACTGGGGCAGCTCAGATCAGAGACAGATGCTGCCTGATCAACCGGGCAGCTCAGATCAGAGACAGATGTTGCTTGATCAACCGGGCAGCTCAGATACGGCTGCTGACTGCCAAACTGGGGCAGCTTAGATCGCAATATAGATCAGATGAGAGCCCGGGGACGTCTCCTACCGGTCTCCGCTGGCCGTCCTATAGCGCGTCCGCCAGGACTGTGCCAGCTTCAGTTTCAGACCTCGCGAGTCACAGATTCGGATTCAGAAGAGACACGGACAGACAAACGGAGACGAGCCAGCTCACTTATCAGTAGATCGATCTTAGCAGATCTGTTGACTAGGGGTCTGGTGGGCTTGGGGAATCCCGGACGAGCCCCCAGATGTTATGCCTAGACCGTTTGTTCCCCAAAGAAGACTACCAGAGTCCAGAGTCAAAGCCAAGCGGCAAGGATCTTTTCTACAAGTTCGAACCTGGTCCTTCCATTCCACCGCACACAAGAAGACCCCGAACAATGCGAGTGTTTGCTTTTTTATAGCCTGAAAGTTACAGGGGAACAAAGGAATTCTTTCGGTTCCCACTCTTTCAGTAAAACTTTGAACGGCTGTCCCCTCATCTGTCCCCTTATCGGAGACTTTCCTGGTAGTGTTTGTACTAGGCTTGTTTGTTTTAAGCCCGGGGGAAGTTTAAAAGATATATGGTGATATGTGTTAGGATAGGAGGATAAGTTGTGTTTGTACTAGGCTTGTTTGTTTTGTGCCTAGGGCTGAGGAATGTGCACGGCTCTTTTCACAACGATTGCTGAAAAGCTCACTTGAGTGTCTCTCAGGCTGACACCACTTGCCACTTAGCAGTATAATGCAACCTGGCTCTGCACTTAGCAAACCTGGCTCCAAGGGCTTTCCAAAAGATAAAACCACAATAGCCATTGCTGTCTTCTAATTATCCTATTAGCCTTGTTCAAATCATCTTATTTATATTATTTTTTAATAAAAGCAAGCTTTATTTTGCTGTCTGATGAGATAATATGCTGGCCTGAGAGTTTGGAATAAAAAATGTTATGAATATTTGTTATTAAGGAAAGTTTCTAAGCACATAGTTATTAAGAAAAGCACACATTATTAAGCAAATTTTCCAAGCAAAAGTCTTAGAATAGACATAATAATGTGAAATAACGAATGGTGACTTTAGTATTTGCCATTGTCATTGTTCCATGAAAAATGTTTTATAGAAATTTTATTTGATAGTGACAAGAATACTAAAAATGAGATCTATACTCTTAAAATTTTAAGTGTGCAATATAGTATTATTGACTGCTGGAACAATGTTTGACTGCAGTTCTCTGGAGCTAATCCACCTTGCTTACCTGAAGGTTTATGCCTGCTGATGCATAACTCCTCATTTTCCCTTCCCCTCCACCCCTGGAAACCAACACTTTACATTTTGGTCTTATGAATTTAACTACTTTAGATACCTCCTATAAATAGGATCATACAGAATTTGTCTTTCTGTAACTGGCTCATTTCACTTAACATAAGGTTCTCAAGGTTCTTCATGCTGTTACATATTATAGAATTTCCTTCCTTTTAAGGCTGCATAGTATTCCAATATATGTATATAGCATGTTTTTTTAAAAATCCATTTATCTGTTGATAGGTGCTTAGGTTGCTTCCATATCTTGGCTATGGTGAATAGCTTGCAGTGAGCAGAGCAGTGCAGATTTCAGTGCTTTGAGATCCCGATTTTAGTACTGTTAGATATATTTCCAGGAGTGGGATTGCTAGATCACAAGATAGTTCCATTTTTTAATTTGTTGAGGAACTTCCATACTGTTTTTCATAACAGCAGCAACTTTTTGCATTTTGCCAACAGGGTGCAAAGAAATTCTCTGCATGTCCTCACTAACACTTGTCTTTTGTTTTTTTAAGACCAGCTGTTCTGACAGGTGTGGGATGATATCTCATTGTGTATGACTTTGATTTGCATTTCCCTGATGATTAGTGATATTGGGCATCTTTTCATGTGCTTGTTGGCCATTTGTATGTCTTCTTCAGAGAAATGTCTACTGAAGTCCTTTGTCCATTTTTTAACTGGGTCATGTGTATGTTTGTTATTGAGTGTGGGAGTTAATTATATACTTTGGATATATAGTTATCAGTATATGGTTTGCAAATATTTTCTCCCATTTCATAGGTTGCCTTTCCACTCCATTGATTATTTCTTTTCCTGCATAGAAGCTTTTCAGTTTGATACAATACCGCTTGTCTATTTTTACTTCTATTGCCTGAAGCCTATTCATATTCTTAAAATTATTTTTTGATGAACAGAAATAGTTGCTTCATTTTACCTTTTACTCTTTATATCTTAATTTGAGTAATTTCTCTTGACCTGTCTTCAAGGTCTCTGATGCTTTTCTTTGCTCACAACATGAATTTCTTACTTCTGATGTTAAATCTACTTTGTTCTATATCTAGCATTTCTGTTTGTTGCTTCTTTTGTATTTTCATCTTGTCCCTGAAATTCCCCATGTCTTAACACATGCTGTTTGCCTTTCCTGCTAGATTATTTTATGGATCCTTAAATGCATTTCGTATGGATATCTTAAAGGCTGTACATGAGAATTCTAACATTTGTGTATCTCATGCTATTTTACATGTCATAAATGTAAACATAAATATGCATGCATTATAGACATTGATTGTAAAAAATATTGGAGACAGAGTCAGTCATATATTCCCCTAGAAAACACCACATGCTTCTTCTGTGTGGCCCCTTGATAAACTGCCATGTCAGTATGGGTATCATTTCTTCACTTTTAATTAGGTTCTGCTCACCCTGTTGGCTTCAGGTGCTTTGAGAGGGGATCCACACTTTCCCTTTAGTGGAGCTTAGGATCTGAGCATTGGTGAGACTCTAAGTCATGCTGTTTGCAGCCTGGCTGCTCACCTGTTGGGCTTTTGAAGAGAAGAGTCCTCTTTGTTTTCTATCCTACGCTGGATATGGCCATTCCAAATTTCCACCCTGGCTGGGGGACAGGGACAAATGTGTGACTGCCCATGGTGAAGGCTAGGAGTGCCTTGGAGGGGTGCATCTGAGCTTTCCTGCACCACTTCCCTCCGAACTATTTTGCACTGCCTGGTGTAGGATTCCCCACGGGGCTTTATGAAGACTGTGAGAGTGCTTTGAAGGGTTGGCTGCAGATGGGCTCTCTGGCTGGGCCTCATAAGGATGCTGATCTGTCATGCAAGCCTGCCCACATGTAGTTGTTAAAAATGCCTTTCAACATCAGCTGAATTCCTCCTCATCTCCCCATCCGTCTATAAGGGCTGAAAGCAGTTGAATGTTTCTTCTTTGTAGGAAGGTTCACCACATCCTGGATTCTAGTTCATGTATGTTTTTCTGCATCTTCAGCCTTTTTCTGGGTGGTGTGGAGGGACAGGGTTTTGCTCTGACACCCAGGACGCAGTGCAGTGATCATGGCTTACTGCAGCCTTGAACACCTGGGCTCAAAAGATCTTCCTACCTAGGCCTTCCAAGTAGCTGGGACTGCAGGCATGTTCCACCATGCCTGGCTAATTTGTTTATTTATTTGTTTGCAGAAATGGAATATTTCTATGTTGCCTAGGCTGGTCTTGAACTCATAACCTCAAGCAGTCCTCCAGCTTTGGTCCCCAAAAGTGCTGCAATTAGAGGCATAAGCCACCATGCCAGGTCAATCCTTAGCATTTTTTACGGATCTTAAAAGGCAATAATTTTAATTGGAGGTCTCAAAAATCACTATTCAGAGTATGAAGTTGTTTAGCCCCGCTAGAGAAGTTTGGTAGTTCCTTTATAATTTAAATGTAGAATTTCCATATGACCCAGTCATTCCACTCTTAGATGTGTACCACAAAGAACTGAAACAGGTGTGAATGTTCATAGCAGCATTATTCATAATATCCCTAAAGTGAAAGCAACCCAGATATGCATCAGCTGAGGAGTGGATAGATAAGATATGGCACAGCCACACATTGCAATATTGGTTGGGCATTGTTTTAGTCCAGTCTCACATTGCTATAAGGAAATACCCAAGACTGGGTAATTTGTAAAGGAAAAAGGTTTCATTTACTCACAGTTCCACATGGCTGGGGTCGCCTCAGGAATGTTACAATCATGGTGGAAGGGGAAGCGGAACATCTTACATGGTGATAGGTGAGAGAAGAGCAAGTGAAAGGGGAAGAGCACCTTATAAAACCATGAGATATTATTAGAGCTCACTATCACAAGAACAGCATAGGGGAAACTACTCTTATGATCCAATCACCTCCCACCAAGTCTCTCCCTCAACATCTGGGGATTATAACTGAAGATGAGATTTGAGTGGGGACACAAAGCCTAACCATATCAGGCATAAATGGAACAAAGTACTTTTGGTAACACTGTAGTATGTTTACACAGATATTATCAGGTGGGTGAGCCTAGAAAACATCATGCTTAGTGACAGAAGCCAGAAAAAAAGGCTACATGGTGCATGATTCCATTCATATGGAATGTCCGGAACAGGCAAATCCATAGAGAGAAAAAGCAAATTAGTGGTTCTCAGGAGCTGGCAGAGAGGAATGAGAAGTGACCAGTGACAGGCAAGGAATCTCCGTTTAGAGGTGATGAAAATGTTCTGGAATGAGATACACATGAGAGTTGTACAACATTGTGGATGTACTGAGTGTCACTGAGTTGGACACTTAAAGTGGTTTAAATGGTGAAGCTGATGTTATGTGAATTTTATCACAATTGAAAAAAAGAAACTATGAGTTTGAGGCTTAGTAGCTTCATTACCTTGTCAATGTGTGTTCACTAGTCTTTTCTGCTTTCTACATCTTAATTATTTTGAAGTCCTAATTATGGAGGGAGGTCAGGATAGGGGGATGGAGGGAAAGTAGAAAGAGGAGGCAGGTAAGCTGTAACTCTCCCTTTCTTCATGCTCCGGAACACATAGCCCTTCTTCTCAAATAACTCACAATCTGGCTGCACCTAGCTACACCAGACCCTCGGCTGATACAAAATTGCAAGTTATCTCACTGAAACCTTGGCATTATTGGAACTGCACAAAGCCTTCTTCAGCCTACAGCACAAACACTATCCTATAGAATCCCCAGCAAGTCTTTGTCTCTTTTTCAATCAGCTCCTATTTCATTGACCTGCCCATTGAACCATTGTATTCTTGCAATGTATTTTCCTACTCTCTCTAATGAATCTTCTTTTTTAAAACCTACAATTTTTTTGGTACATTCTTCTTATTCCTGCATCATGGACCACAGATAGTCGCCACTCACCCATGACAATTAGCAGTCAAAGCTGACTGCTCTTTTCACAGCCTATAACTTTAATTTTTTTTTTTTTCTGTAAACATTTTCAAGTGGCCACATGTATCTTGAGTAGACAGAGGCTAATTGTCAGCTTTTGCTTTCTGGGTTGTCCTAACAGGGTATTAGGATCCTATGGCAAAGAGCAACTGTGAGGGTAAGTGGAAATTCTTAAGAAAACCTAAGTATCACATCTAGGGTAACAAATTAAGACCCAGAGCCCATGATCAGAAGTTGGATAGAAGCAACATGAATCAGAAGCTCTGGGAGAAATGGAATGGTCCCCCAAATTAGGCACCAGCTGCAGGTGCATGAGTGAGGAGGGAGGGATGGTGCATTTATACACTGCATTCAGGCTAGTGAAACATTTATATAGTGCATTAGTGTTAGCAAATGCACATATAGGATTTTATCCCTTTTATTTTTTAACCATCTTGGGAAATGGAGAATGGGTTTGGAGGAGGCAGAGTGAAATGCATTTTACTCAGTTTGAGTTTTTGTACTCTTGTGCCTTCGTTTGTCTGTGATGTATTTTAGCCATGGGGAAGAGGCTGGCAACTTTTAGTTAAAATTTATTTTCACCTTTACTTAGACCAATTTGGTAGATAAAGCAGGCAAGCAGTTTCCTACCTTGAATGGGGGCATGAGAAGAATGTATCTGCTTTTGCTGCAGGCAACCCAGATCTGGAAACCCTGGGATTGGGAAGGGTGGTTCCACTGGGTAGAAGCATGGAGAATGTGGGCTAGGCACCATCAGGGAACATGGTGTGAGCTGATGTGGGCACCCAAACATATGGGGGCTGTCATTAAAGTGCCTATTGGCTGCTTGTAGATGTCAAGTCCACTTATATTTCTGTGGGATCTCGTGGATTGGATCCCTGAAGACTCACCAAGGATATGATGATTATGTCACTGTGGGCAAATTTTACATTGCATCCTCCTCAAGCTGGACTTTGAACCTAGAAAAACGATGTTTTAATTATGTTTTGACACATTATGTTTGTACATATTTATGGAGGATGTGAAATTTTGTTACATGCATAGAATATATAATGATTAAGTCAGGGTATTTGGGGCATCACTCACCTTGAATGTTTATCATTTCTATGTCCTGGGAAAATTTCAAGTCTTCTCTTATAGCAATTTTAATATAATATATTGTTTTTAACTATAGTCACCTTACTCTGCTATGGAACATTAGAATTTATTTCTTCTTGATAAATGTATTTTGTACCTATTAACCATCTCTTTATTGCGCTTACCCCCTACACCCTTCCTAGCTTCTGATATCTATCATTCTACTCTCTACTTCTGTGAGATAAACTTTTTTAGTTTCCACATATGACTGAGAACATGTGGTATTTGGCTTTCTGTGCCTGGCTTATTTCACTTAACATAATGACCTCTAGTCCCATCGATGCTGCTGCAAATTACAGGATTTCTTGCTTTTTTATGTCCAAATAATATTCTGTTATGTAGATAGACCATATTTCCTATATCCATTCTTCTGGTGATGGACACTTAGGTTGGTTCCATAGCTTTGCTATTGTGAATAGTGATGCAGTAGACAAGGGAGTGCAGGTGATATGGTTTCACTGTGTCCCCACCACAAATCTCATCTTGAATTGTTATCCAAATTATAATCCCCAAGTGTTGGGAAAGGGACCTCATGCAAGGTGATTGGATCATGCGGGTGGTCCCCGCATGCTGTTCTCATCATAGTGAGTGAGTTCTCACAAGATCTGATGGTATTATAAGGGGCTTCTCCTGGCTTTGTTCCACACTACTGTCTTCTGCATGTAAAGAAGCTTTCTCCTTCCCTGTCACCTTCTGTCATGATTGTGAATTTCCAGAGCCTCCCCAGCCATGTGAAAGTGTGAACCAATTAAACTTCTTTCCTTTATAAATTACCCAGTATCAGTTATTTCTTATACCAGCAAGAAAATGGACTAATGTAGCAGATCTCCCCCTGACACATTGATATATTTGGCTTTAGATAAATATTCATTAGTGGGCTTGCTGGATCATATTGTAGTTCTTGTTTTAGTTTTTTGAGAAGTCTCTATGCTGTTTTTCATACTGGCTGTACTAGTTTACATTTGCACTTATACATGTAAGCTGTTGGTCATCTAATTACCAAAGCAATTTTTACAAAGTTCCTCTACATCTTTTTAATTATACATCCTCTCAGCTGTATGCTCCAATTTATGGCCCCTGAAAAAAGGACAGCAATTATGAGATACCTTGTTCAGGGAAAGCAGCTCTGTACACAGGTTAGGGCCTCCCATTCCTGTCTTCCTGTGACAGACACCCCGGCCAATTACCTTGTCTATGAAATGCCTTTAACACAGAGGGTTAATTTAAAACTTTTTATCTCAGTTTTTTATTCCTAAGCAAACCAAAACTTAATAATAATATTTAAGTTTTTGTTTCTTTAAAAATATAAATCCTCTTATTGTGAATTACACCCACCATTCATGACATGCTTTCTGTTTTTTCCAGACCATCTGGAAAAACTTTCTGTTTTTTCCAGACCATTTCTTTTTCCTTACACAAGCAGTCATTTTATTTTAGGACAGAACTTAGCATACAAGTTTCTTCATCATATAAAATTATTTGCCTCCTGAAGGAAGCACTAAATATGGAAAGAAAAAACCAGTAACAGCCACTGCAAAAACACACTAAATTGTAAAGACCATCGACGCTATGAAAAAACTGCATCAAGAAATGGACAAAATAACCAGCTAGCAAAATAATGACAAGAACAAATTCACACATGACTATATTAACCTTAAATGTAAATGAATTAAATGCCCCAATTAAAAGATGCAAACTGGCAATTTGGATAAAGAGTCAAGACCCCTTAGGACAAGACTCATCTCATGTGCAAAGTCACACATAGGCTCAAAATAAAGGGATGGAATAATATTTACCAAACAAATGGGAAGCCAAAAAAAAAAAAAAAAGTCAGGGTTTGCACTCCTGGTCTCTGATAAAACAGACGTTAAACCAGCAAAAATCAAAAGAGACAAAGAAGTACATTGCATAATGGTAAAGGGATCAATGCAACAGGAAGATCTAACTATCCTAAATATATATGCACCCAATACAGGAACACCCAGATTCATAAAGCAAGTTCTTAGAGACCTGCAAAGAGACTTAGACCCCCAGACAATAACAGTGGGAGACTTTAATACCCCACCAATATTAGACAGATCAACAAGAGAGAAAATTAACAAGGATATTCAGGACTTAAACTCAACTCTGGACCAAGCGGAACTAATAGACATCTACAAAACTCTCTAACCCAAATGAACCGAATATACATTCTTCTCAGCACCACACTGCATTTATCTAAAATCAATCACATAATTTATGGAAGTAAAACACTCCTCAGCAAATGCAAAAGAACAGAAATCATCCTTACCAGTCTCTCAGACCACAGAGCAATCAAATTAGAACTCAGGATTAAGAAACTCACTCAAAACCACACATATACATGGAAACTGAACAACCTGCCCCTGAATGACTACTGAGTAAATAGCAAAAATAAGACAGAAATAAAGAAGTTCTTTGAAACCAATAAGAACTAAGACACAAAGTAAAAGAATCTCTGGGACACAGATAAAGCACAATACTAATTGCCCACAAGAGAAAGTGAGAAAGATCTGAAATTGACACCCTAACATAGCAATTAAGGAACTAGAGAAGCAAGAGCAAACAAATTCAAAAGTTAGCAGAAGACAAGAAATAACTAAGATCAGAGCAGAGCCGAAGGTGATAGAGACATGTAAAATCCTTCAAAAAATCAGTGAATCCAGGAGCTGTTTTTTTAAAAAGATTAATGAAACAGACTGCTAGTCAGACAAATAAAGAAGAAAAGAGAGAAGAATCAAATAGACACAATAAAAAAGGACAAAAGGATATCACCACTGATCCCAAAGATATACAAACTACCTTCAGAGAATACTATAAATACCTCTACACAAATACACTAGAAAATCTAGAAGAGATGGATAAATTCCTGGACACATACCACCCACACCCCCAAGACTAAACCAGGAAGAAGTCAAATCCCTGAATAGACCAATAACAATTTAGGAAATTGAGGCAGTAATTAATACCTTACCAACAAAAAAAGCCCAGGACCAGATGGATTCACAACCGAAGTCTGCCAGAGGTACAAAGTGGAGAAGATACCATTCCTTCTGAGAAAGAAGAGAGACTCATCCCTAACTCATTTTATGAGGCCAGCATCATGCTAATACCAAAGCCTGGCAGAGACACAAGAACAAAAAAGAAAATTGCAGGCCAATATTCCTGACATCAATGCAAAAATCCTTAGTAAAATATGGGCAAACTGAATCCAGAAGCATATCAAAATCTTATCCACCACGATCAAGTCCGCTTCATCCCTGGGATGCAAGGCTGGTTCAACATACAGAAATCGATAAACATAATCCATCACATAAACAGAATCAATGACAAAAACCATATGATTGTCTCAATAGATGCAGAAAACAGAAAACGCCTTTGACAAAATTCAACACATTTTATGCCAAAAACTCTCAATAAACTAGGTAATGATGAAACGTATCTCAAAACAATAAGAGCTGTTTATGACAAACCCACAGCCAATATCACAGTAAATGGGCAAAAGTGGGAAGCATTCCCTTTGAAAACTGCCACAAGACAAGGATGCCCTTTCTTACCACTCCCATTCAACATGGTACTGGAAGTTCAGGCCAGGACAATCAGGCAAGAGAAAGGTATAAAATGTATTCAAATAAGAAGAGAGGAAGTCAATTTGTCTCTCTTTGTAGACGACATGATTGTATATTTAGAAAACCCCTTCATCTTGGACAAAATCTCTTTAAGCAGATAAGCAACTTCAGCACAGTCTCACGATACAAAATCAATGTGCAAAAGTCACAAGCGTTTCTATATACCAATAATAGAAAAAGAGAGGGCCAAGTCATAAGTGAACTCCCATTCACAATTGCTGCAAAAAGAATAGAATACCTAGGAACACATCTTACAAGGGAGGAGAAGGACCTCTTCAAGGAAAACTATTAACCACTGCTCAAGAAAATAAGAGAGGACACAAACAAATGGAAAAACCTTCCATGCTCATGGATAGGAAGAATCAATATGGTGAAAATGGCCATAATGCCCAAAGTAATTTATAGATTCAATGCTATCACCATCAATCTAGTGTTAACTTTCTTCACAGAACTAGAAAAAATTACTCTAAATTTCACATGGAACCGAAAAAGAGTTTGTGTAGCCAAGACATTCCTAAGCAAAAAGAACAAAGCTGGAGGCATCATGCTACCTGACTTCAAACTGTGCTACAATGCTACAGTAACCAAAACAGCATTGTTCTGGTACCAAATCAGATATACAGACACAGACCTCAGACCTCAGAAATAACATCTCACATCTACAACTATCTGATCTTTGATGAACCTGACAAAAACAAGCAAGGGGGAAAGCATTCCCTATTTAATAAATGGTGTTGGGAAAACAGTCTAGCCATAAGCAGAAAACTGAAACTGAACCCCTTTCTTACACGTTACACAAAAATTAACTCAAGACGGATTAAAGATTTAAATATAAGACCTAAAACTATAAAAACCCTTGAGGAAAACCTAGGCAATACCATTCATGACTTAGGCATGGGAAAAGACTTCATGATTAAAACACCAAAAGCAATGCCAAGAAAAGTCAAAATAGACAGATGGGATCTAATTAAACTAAAGAGCTTCTGCACAGAAAAAGAAACTATCATCACAGTAAAGAAGCAACCTACAGAATGGAATAATTTTTGCAATCTATTGATCTGACAAAGGGTTAATACCCAGAATCTAGGAGGAATTTAAACAGATATACTAAGAAAAAAACAAACAACCCCATGAAAAGGTGGGGAAAGGATATGAACAGACACTTCTCAAAAGAAGACATTTATACAGCCAAGAAACATATGAAAAAAAGCTCATGATCACTGTCCTTAGAGAAATGCAAATCACAATCACAGTGAGATAACATCTCATGCCAGTTAGAATGGTGATCATTAAAAAGGTAGGAAACAACAGATACTGGAGAGCATGTGAAGAAGTAGGAATGCTTTTATACTGTTTGTGGAACCATAAATTAGTTCAACCATGGTGGAAGACAGCGTGGTGATTCCTTAGGGAGGCAGAACCAGAAATACTGTTTGACCCAGCAATCCTATTACTGGTTATACATCCAAAGGATTATAAATCATTCTACTATAAAGACATGTGCACACATAGTATTTATTGAAGCCCTATTCACAATAGCAAAGACGAGGAACCAACACAAATACCCATCAATGACAGACTGGATAAAGAAAAGTGGCACATATGCAGCATGGAACTAATCAGCCACCAAAAAGGATGAGTTCGTGTCTTTTGTAGATACATAGATGAAGCTGGAAACCATCATTCTCAGCAAACTAACACAGGAACAGAGAACAAAACACTGCATATTCTCTCTCACACGTGGGAGTTGAACCATGAGAACACATGGACACAGAGAGGGCAATATCAAACACTGGGGCCTCTTGGCAGGTGGGGGGCTACGGGAGGGATAGCATTAGAAGAAATACCTAATGTAGATAGATGACTGGTTGATGGGTGCAGCAAACCACCATGGGATGTGTATACATATGTAACAAACCTGCACGTTCTGCACATGTACCCCAGAACTTAAAGTATTGAAAAAATACAATAATAATAATAATAGTCCCAGGAAAAAATTATTTCTCTTTAAGCTTTCTTACCACAAAAAAAAAAACCTCTTTATTTTTATAACTTTCTTTATATCTTTTTTTATTTTCTGGTTCCTTTCACCTTATTTCATATAAAACCATTAAATAAGCTTTGAATTAGACATAACTTTTTCACCATTATTTGAAAAGAACACAACTTTTTTTTTTTTCCTAGGAAGAATGTTATCCTACAATAAGTACTTTTTGGAAAACATCTAAATTATGAAATATCTACTATTAAATATAACTTTATATTCTAAATTATGACCCGTTTGTCTACAAGTATTTATCCTATGACATTTACCTGATTGTTTTGTTTTCATTAATTATTCATGAAAATTGTAATAGTTGTGATTTATAACTTTTAAAGTTACAAAAGTGCTATTGTAAAATTATAACTGAGACAGTGAAGAAAGCTTTTACCTAACTGACTGCATCTTGCTCTTAACCTCCTAGCTGTCCTTGTTCATTCCTGGGCAAAGGCGAAAGTAACTTTGCGAGGAAATTAGTTTTCAGGTTAGCTTTGAAACAGAGACCATAACAGTGCTTTCCCAAAACAAACCTCCTTACTGCCTGTAGACTAAACTGCTTAAAGCCAAAAGATTAGAAGTTATGGTAATTTTACTAAGTAACTCAAGATGTAACAATTTTCATTACACCAACATGAATGTCTTACTTATTAAAAATTACACAAGCAACGGTCAGCCTGTTTTGGGCTGGGTTTATACTTCTGTAATCCCTATGCCAAAATATGACATCTTATACTGTTTGGCAGGGATACGTCTGACATTACTTGATTAATAAATGCAAAAAAAAAGTATGCTGGCAATTATTAAGACATTTCTAATATTACTTTACCAATTATTTTAAAGCTAGCTTTGTTTATTAAATATTTTACTTAAGTTACATCAACTTGAAAAAGAACTTGACTAGTCCTTTTTTTCCTGATAAAGTATTTGATTTAAGCACTTCTATTTTTCTTCAAGCCAATTACAGCTGTTTTATATATTTTTAGTGGTGAAACATTGTGTACCCAACCCATAAATACATAGACTTATTAGGCATGCCAATGGAAGTACATTTTATACATTCATAAACACCCTTCCTTTCATGTGTGTCCATGTGAAGAGACCACCAAACAGGCTTTGTGTGAGCAATAAATTTTAATCACCTGGGTGCAGGTGGGCTGAGTCTGAAAAGAGAGTCAGCGATGGGCGATAGGGGTAGGGCAGTTTTATTGGATTTGGGTAGGTAAAGAAAAATTACAGTCAAAGGGGTTGTTCTCTGGGGGGCAGGAGTGGGGGTCGCAAGGTGCTTAGTGGGGGAGATTTTTGAGCCAGGATGAGCCAGGAAAAGGACTTTCATAAGGTAATGTCATCACTTAAGACAAGAACCGGCCATGTTCACTTCTTTTGTGGTGGAATGTCATCCGTTAAGCTTGGGGAGGGTATTTTCACTTCTTTTGTGATTCTTCAGTTACTTCAGTCCATCTGGGCATATACATGCAAATCACAGGGGATATGATGGCTTAGCTTGGGCTCAGAGGCCTGACACTTCCTCTTTTCCCCCCTATCTTAGACTTTTAGATTCTTGATAACCTGTTTCACAACCCTAGCTGGTTGTCAGCTAAATAGCCTTAAATTTGGATATGAAAGGAAACAATTCAAGTGAAAATCAAATAGCAAATTTACATCATAAGGTACAGAGAGAAAAAGTCTGGTTTTCCTAGAGGGAGATGCTTTTATTTTTCTTTGAACTAAATAAAACAAAATTACACAAATCCATCATATGATTTTATAAGGAAACCAATTTTATTTAGATAAGGATGACCTATCTTTTAAATGGATCTCTGAGCTCTGGGCAGAGCCTCTCAAAAAGCCACAACTTTTGCACCCCCTACCCCCCCCCCCCAAAAAAAACACAAGGTCTTAGATGAGAAAAACAAACAAAAAACATGAAGGTCTTTTAAATACAAACATGCAAACATACACACACACACACGCGCACACACAGGCACACACATCATGGATCTTAGCCTTTTAATTACACTGACTTCTAACCATTGAGATCCTTTAAAACATGTTTTTAAATCTCATTACCTTATTTCAGCTAGGACAAAATGCTGCTATTTCAGAAGTATAGCCATTGCTCTTTCAGTTTGGTCTGCCTGGCAAAAAGGCAGCCTTGTAATGTAAATGAAAGCCCTTAAGAATCTTTCCTTTTAGTTTTTTTTTTCTTTTGCTAGCTGTTCTCCTACCCCTACCATACCACCCCTTTTTGTGTGTGGCAGGGGATGCATGGGGGACAGTAATTAGCTATTTCAGAGGACTTGTTCCTTATAATTTAGGGTTCTCCTTTGGATTTGACCAAGTCCAGATGTGTGTCAGACCCAAAATGTGTTGCTTGAAGACCGTGCTTTTCAGGGTCATTACCCCCTGAACTGGTTCAGTCCACTTGTTTCACAGCTACCTGGTGCAGTGTGCCAGGGGCTCGAGGTGTGGGAGGGATCAGACACTTATATGCAGCTGCTGGCTGAGATTAGACCCTAAGTATTTTCTTCTGAGGGGGAAACCTATTTATAGCCACTGCACATCTTAGGGAGCATTCATCCCTGACACCCTAATGCAATTCTCAGTCACCTGAGAATTTTGCCAAGGTTGAGGATGTGCACCTGTGACAACCTCAGGAAGTCCTGATGACATGTGCCCAAGGTGATTGGGCACAGCTTGGTTTTATCCATTTTAGGGAGACAAGAGACATCAATTAATATACGTAAGAAGCAAAATGGTTCTGTCCAGAAAGACAGGACAACTCAAAATAAGCCCCTCCTGCCACATGCTTCCAGGTTACAGGTAGATGAGAGACAAATGGTCCCATTCTTTTGGATTTCTGATAAGCCTTTCCAAAAGAGGCAATCAGAATATGCACCTATTTCCCTTATCAGAGGGATGACTTTGAATAGCCTGCCATACTTGTTGTTAGAAGTAAATGCCCATCTACATAAAATGGGTAGCTCAAGTCTAACCATTTTATACACACTGAGGGCTCTGGGTTATGATGATTGTTGTCTTTGCTGTTACAGTTCATATTGTCATCTGTCAGGCCTCTGAGCCCAAGCCTACATGTATACATCCACATGGCCTGAAGCAAGTGAAGAATTACAAAAGAAGTGAAAATGGCCAGTTCCTGCCTTAACTGATGACATTACCTAGTGAAATTCCTTCTCCTGGCTCAGAAGCATCCCCACTGAGAAAGTTGTGACACCCACCCCTGCCCACCAGAGAACAACGCCCTTTGACTGTAGTTTTCCACTCCCTACCCAAATCATATAAAATGGCCCTGTCAGGCCTCTGAGCCCAAGCTAAGCCATCATATCCCCTGTGACCTGCACATAAACATCCAGATGGCTGGTTCCTGCCTTAACTGATGACATTCCACCACAAAAGAAGTGAAAATGGCCTGTTCTTGCCTTAATGGATGGCATTATCTTGTGAAATTCCTTCTCCTGGTTCATCCTGGCTCAAAAGCTCCCCTACTGAGAACCTTGTGACCCCCACTCCTGTACGCCAGAGAACAACCCACCTTTTTGTTCACCTACCCAAATCCTATAAAATGGTCCTACACCTATCTCCCTTTGCTGAATCTCTTTTTGGACTCAGCCCGCCTGCACCCAGGTGAAATAAGCAGCCATGTTGCTCACACAAAGCCTGTTTGGTGGTCTCTTCACATGGACATGCATGAAATTTGGTGCCCTGACTCTGATCGGGGGACCACCCTTGGGAGATCAATCCCCTGTCCTCCTGCTCTTTGCTCCATGAAAAAGGTCCACGTATGACCTCAGGTCCTCAGACCCACCACCCCAAGAAACATCTCACCCATTTCAAATCTGGTAAGCGGCCTCTTTTTACTGTCTTCTCCAAACTCCCTCACTATCCCTCAACCTCTTTCTCCTTTCAATCTTGGCACCACACTTCAATCTCTCCCTTCTCTTAATTTCTATTCCTTTCATTTTCTGGTAGAGAAAAACGAGACACGTTTTATCCGTGGAGCCAAAACTCCGGTGCCGGTCATGAACTAGGGAAGGCAGCCTTCCCTTGGTGTTTAATCATTGCAGAGACACCTCTCTGATTATTCACCCAGGTTTCAGAGGTGTCAGACCATGCAGAGATGCCTGCATTGGTCCTTCACCCTTAGCAGCAAGTCCTGCTTTTCTGGGGAAGGGGCAAGTACCCCAACCCCTTCTCTCCATGTCTCTACCCCTTCTTCGCCTTTCTGGGGGGCAAGAAATCCCCAAACCCTTCGCCTTTACCCTTAGTGGCAAGTCCCACTTTTCTAGAGGAGGGGCAAGTACCCCAACCTTGTATCTCTGTGCCCCAATCCCTTATTTCCGTGTCCCAACCTCTTATATCTCTGCACCCTGATCCCTTATTTCCATGACCTGACCTCATTTCTCTGTGATCCTACCCCTTTCCTGCTTTTATGGAGGATAAGAACCCCCGAACTGCTTCCCTCCATGTCTCTACTCTCCCTTTTCTTTAAACTTGCCTCCTTCATTATGGGCAACTTTCCATCCTCCATTCCTCCTTCTTCTCCCTTAGCCTGTGTTCTTAAGAACTTAAAACCTCTTCAACTCTCACCTGACCTAAAATCTAAGCATCTTATTTTCTTCTGCAATGCCGCTTGGCCCCAATACAAACTTGACAGTAGTTCCAAAAAGCCAGAAAATGGCACTTTCAATTTTTCCATCCTGCAAGATCTAAATAATTCTTGTCATAAAATAGGCAAATGGTCTGAGGTGCCTGACGTCCAGGCAGTCTTTTACACATCAGTCTCTTCCTAGTCTCTGTGCCCAATGCAACTCATCCAAAATCTTCCTCCTTTCTCTCCCACCTGTCCCCTCAGTCCCAACCCCAAGTGTTGCTGAGTCTTTCTAATCTTCCTTTTCTACAGACCCATCTGAATTCTCCCCTCCTCCCCAGGCTGCTCCTTGCCAGGCTGAGCTAGATCCCAGTTCTTCCTCAGCCTCTTCTCCTCCACCCTGTAATCCTTTTATCACCTCCCCTCCTCACACCCAGTCTGGTTTACAGTTTCATTCCCTGAGTAGCTCTCCCTCACCTGCCCAGAAATCTCCTCTTAACAAGGTGGCTGAAGCTAAAGGCATGGTCAAGGTTAATGCTCCTTTTTCTTTATCGGACTTTTCCCAAATCAGTGAGCATTTAGGATTGTTCATCAAATATGAATAACCCAGCCCAGTTCATGGCTCGTTTGGCTACAACCCTGAGACACTTTACAGCCCTAGACCCTAAAAGGTCAAAAGGTTGTCTTATTCTGAAAATATATTTTATTACCCAATCTGCTCCTGACATTAAATAAAACTCCAAAAATTAAGTTCCAGCCCTCAAACCCCACAATAGGATTTAGTTAACCTCACCTACAAGGTGTACAATAATATAAATAAGTTGCAATTCCTTGCCTCCACTGTGAGACAAACCCCAGCCACATCTCCAGCACACAAGAACTTCCAAATGCCTGAACTGCAGCAACCAGGCATTCCTCCAGAATCTCCTCCCCCAGGAGCTTGCTACAAGTGCCAGAAATCTGGCCACCATGCCAAGGAATGACTGCAGCCCAGGATTCCTCTTAAGCATGTCCCATCTCTGCAGGACTCCACTGGAAGTTGGACTGTCCAACTCACCTGGAAGCCACTCCCAGAGCCCCTGGAACTCTGGCTCAAGGCTCTCTGACTCCTTCCCAGTTCTTTTTGGCTTAGCGGCTGAAGACTGATGCTGCCTGATTGCCTCAGAAGCCCCCTAGACCATCACAGATGCCAAGCTTTGGGTAACTTTCACAGTGGAAGATAAGTCCGTCCCCTTCTTAATCAATACGGAGGCTACCCACTCCACATTACCTTATTTTCAAGGGCCTGTTTCCCTTGCCTCCATAACTGTTGTGAGTATTGACAGCCAGGCTTCTAAACCTCTTAAAACTCCCCAATTCTGGTACCAACTTAGACAATACTCTTTTAAGCACTCCTTTTAGTTATCCTCACCTGCCCAGTTCCCTTATTAGGCTGAGACACTTTAACTAAATTATCTGCTTCCCTGACTATTCCTGGATTACAGCTACATCTCATTGCTGCCCTTCTTCCCAATCCAAACCCCTTCCCTACTTTGCATCCTCCTCTTGTATTCCCCCACCATAACCCCCAAGTATAAGATACCTCTACTCCCTCCTTGGTGACTGATCATGCACCCCTTACCATCTCATTAAAACCTAATCACTCTTACCCCCACTCAATGCCAATATCCCATCCCACAGCATGCTTTGAAAGGATTAAAGCCTATTATCACTCACCTGCTATAGCATGGCCTTTTAAAGCCTATAAACTCTCCTTACTATTCCGCCATTTTACCTGTCCTAAAACCAGACAAGCCTTACAAGTTAGTTCAGGATCTATGCTTTATCAACCAAATTGTTTTGCCTATCCACCCCATGGTGCCAAACCCATATACTCTCCTAGCCTCAATACCTCCCTTCACAATCGGTTATTCTTTTCTGGATCTCAAACATGCTTTCTTTACTATTCCTTTGCACCCATCATCCCAGCCTCTCTTCTCTTTCACTTGGACTGACCGTGACACCCATCAGGCTCAGCAAATTACCTGGGCTTTACTGCCACAAAGCTTCACAGACAGCCCCCATTACTTCAGTCAAGCCTAAATTTCTTCCTTATCGGTTACCTATCTCAGCATAATTTTCATAAAAACACACGTGCTCTCCCTGCTGATCATGTCCGATTAATCTCCCAAACCTCAATCCCTTACAAAACAACAACTCCTTTCCTTCCTAGGCATGGTTAGTGCAGTCAGAATTCTTACACAAGAGCCAGGACTACATCGTGTAGCCTTTCTGTCCAAACAACTTGACCCTACTGTTTTAGCCTAGCCATCATGTCTCTGTGCAGTGACTGCTGCTGCCCTAATACTTTTAGAGGTCCTCAAAATCACAAACTATGCTCAACTTACTCTCTACATTTCTCATAACTTCCAAAATCTATTTTCTTCCTCATACCTGATGCATATACTTTCTGCACCCCAGCTTCTTCAGCTGTACTCACTCTTTGTTAAGTCCCACAATTACCATTGTTTCTGGCCCAGACTGCAATCCAGCCTCCCACATTATTCCTGATACCACACCTGATCCCATGACTGTATCTCTCTGATTCACCTGACGTTCACCCCATTTCCCCACATTTCCTTCTTCCCTGTTTCTTACCCTGATCACATTTGGTTTATTGATGGCAGTTCCACCAGGCCTAATTGTCACACACCAGCAAAGGCAGGCTATGCTACAGTACAAACCACTAGCCCATCTCTTAGAACCTCTCATTTCCTTTGCATCATGGAAATCTATCCTCAAGGAGATCACCTCTCAGTGTTCCATCTGCTATTCTACTCCTCTTCAGGGATTATTCAGGCCCCCTCCCTTTCCTACACATCAAGCTCAAAGATTTATTCCTGCCCAGGACTGGCTAATTGACTTTACTCATATGCCCCGAGTCAGATAACTAAAATACCTCTTAGTCTAAGTAGACACTTTCACTGGATAGGTAGAGTCCTTTCCTACAGGGTCTCAGAAGTCCACCATGGTCATTTCTTCCCTTCTGTCAGACATAATTCCTTGGTTTGGCCTTCCCACCTCTATACAGTCTTATAACAGACCAGCCTTTATTAGTCAAATCAGCCAAGCATGTTTTCAGGCTCTTGGTACTCAGTGAAACCTTTATATCCCTTAGAGTTGTCAGTCTTCAGGAAAGGTAGAATGGACTAATGGTCTTTTAAAAACACACCTCACCAAGCTCAGCCACCAACTTAAAAAAGACTGGACAGTACTTTTACCACTTTCCCTTCTCAGAATTCAGGCCTGTCCTTGGAATGCTACAAGGTACAGCCCATTTGAGCTCCTGTATAGACGGTCCTTTTTACTAAGCCCTAGTCTCATTCCAGACACAAGACCAACTTGGAATGTGCCCCCAAAAACTTGTCATCCCTACTATATTCTGTCTAGTCATACGCCTATTCACCATTCTCAACTATGCATACATGCCCTGCTCTTGTTTACACTGCCAGTTTACACTGTTTCTCCAAGCCATCACAGCTGATATCTCCCAGTGCTATCCCCAAACTAGCACTCTTAACTCTTGAAGTAAATAAATAATCTTTGCTGGCAGGACTATGCTGAATCTCCTTAGGCACTCTCTAATTAGATGTCCTGGATCCTCCCAATTCTTAGACCTTTAATATCTGTTTTTCTCCTTCTCTTATTCCATTTAGTTTTTCAATTCATACAAAACCATATCCAGGCCATCACCAATAATTCTAAATGACAAATGTTTCTTTTAACAGTCCCACAATATCACCCCTTACCACAAAATCTTCCTTCAGCTTACTCTCTCCCACTCTAGGTTCCCATGCCACCCCTAATCCTGCTCTAAGCAGCCCTGAGAAACATCACCCATTATCTCTCCATACCATCCCCCCAAAATTTCAGCATCCCAACACTTTACCACTATTTCATTTTATTTTTCTTATTCATATAAGAAGACAGGAATGTCAGGCCTCTGAGGCCAAACTAAGCTATCACATCCCCTGTGACCTGCATGTACACATCCAGATGGCCGGTTCCTGCCTTAACTGATGGCATTCCACCACAAAAGAAGTGAACATGGCCTGTTCCTGCCTTAACAGATGGCATTATCTTGTGAAGTTACTTCTCCTGGCTCTTCCTGGCTCAAAAGCTCCCCTACTGAGCACTTGTGACCCCCATTCCTGCCCCCCAGAGAACAACCCCCCTTCTCCTTTACCTACCCAAATCCTATGAAATGGCCCCACCCCTATCTCCCTTTGCTGACTCTCTTTTTGGATTCAGCTCTCCTGCACCCAGGTGAAATAAACAGCCATGTTGCTCACACAAAGCCTGTTTGGTGGTCTCTACACAGGAATGTGCATGAAAGCCCCCACCCCTACCTCCCTTCACTGACTCTCTTTTCAGACTCAGCCCACCTGCACCCAAGTGATTAAAAAGCTTTATTGCTCACACAAATCCTGTTTGGTGATATCTTCACATGGATTCATATGGCACTAACCCTAAAGCTTTTCATTCTTTCCATTGCTTTTTCTACTGATATTAAATTTGCATTTCTGCTCCTCTTGCACTCTAGAGAGGTAGCCCCCCTCCCACTGCCTTAACTAGTTGGCTCTTAAGAGATCATAAGATAGGTATTAACTTTGCCTGAGTAATTTCCCAACTCCTGGAATGGGATGGGAGGCATATAATCTCATGACAAGTTCAGTCACTTCTGTGCCATAAATCAACCAGAGCCCCACCAGGGCACTCATCCATCCATAAGCCTCCTTTTCTAGGGAGCATTCAGCCTTGACATGGTGGTCAGTGCCACTGGACATGGCCAAAGATCTACCCTGAAAATTGGGGAGGATGTTTATTGAAGACCTTTAATGTGTTAGAGTGTCAAGTGCTTCCCAGGCTTTGGACAGTTTGCTTTGTGTTGATGCCTGCAGAGTCTGCTGCTCTTCTTTCTTTTTTCTTTTTTTTCAATTTTGTTTTGGTAAGAACACTTAACGTGAGATGTTCTCTCTTGTTACATTTTTAAATACACCCGTATTTTTAACTCTATGCAATAATATTATACAATAGATGCCTAGAATATATTTATCCTGAGTAACTGAAAATTTATACCTATTGATAAGTAATTTCCCATTTTCTTCTTGCCCATTCTCAATGCCTGGTGACCACCATTCTACCCTAAAATTTTCTATGTTTGACTGTTTAGCTACTTCATATAAGAGGAATCATTAAGTATTTGTCCTTCTGTGACTGACTTATTTTGCTCAACATCATGTTTTTGTTTTTTGTTTCATTGAGATGAAGTCTTGCCCTGTCACCCAGGATGGACTGTAGTGGCACAATCTCAGCTTATTGCAACCTCCACCTCCTGGGTTCAAGGGATTCTCCTACCTCAGCCTACCAAGTAACTTTGTTTACACGCATGCACCACCATGCCTGGCTAATTTTTTGTATTTTTACTAGTGTTACCTGGGGGTCCTTGCTCCCAGAGCTCCCAAGATGGTAGGGGGCCGCTTCCAAGATGGCCACAAGCCTCTTCTTATCTGACCTGGGATTCTTGACCTCGCAGATTCCAAGGAATGGAATCTTGGGCCATGCAGTGAATGTTACAGCTCTGTTAGAAGCCGTGGGTCATGGAAGAGAACCGCGGAACCCAGCGACAAGTGTTCAGCTGGATTAGGATGAACCAGGGCACTTAGCCATGTAGGAACAACGGCAAGCCTTTAGCCAATCTGGAGTGGCAATGGGTGCCTCACTGGATCAGGAACACAGTGGATACCCTGCTGGATCTGTAGGGGCGGAATTCAGCAGCAGGTCTGCGATGGTGGCAAACAGCAGTGGTGAACAGCAAGCGAAAGCTCAGGTAAAGCAGTAACAAACACGAACCAGAACAGTGTGCAGTTGCAAGATTTAATAGAGTGGAAACAGAGCTCCCATACAAAAGGAGGGGATCCAAAGAGGGTAGCCATTGCCAGCTGGAATGCCTGGGTTTATATCCAGACTATTGTCCCTCCTGCTGTGCTTTCAGGTGATAGATGATTGGCTATTTCTTTACCTCTGTTTTTGCCTAATTAGCATTTTAGTGAGCTCTCTTTACTATCTAATTGGTCGGGTATGAGCTAAGTTGCAAGCCCCATGTTTAAAAGTGGATGTGGTCACCTTCCCAGCTAGGCTTAGGGACTCTTAGCCTAGGAAATCCAGCTAGTCTTGTATCTCAGTAGAGATGGGGTTTCACCATGTTGGCCAGGCTGGTCTCCAACTCTTGGCCGCAAGTGATCCACCTGCCATGGCCTCTCAAATGCTGGGATTGCAGGCATGAACCAGTGTACCCAGCCTCAACATAATGTTTTAAGTTTCATATGTGCTATTGCATATTGCAAGATTTCTTCATTTTGTAAGGTTAATAATATTGTAAGAATAATACTGTAACAATAATGTTACATTGTATGTTGGGATGGCTAATTTCATACATCAACTTGACTGAGCTAAGGAATGCCCAGGTAGCTAGTAAAGCATTATTACTGAGTGTGTCTGTGAGGGTGTTTGTGGAAGAGATTAGCATTTGATTATTTCCTATTTTAATGTATTTGGGAGTACAAGTGTTATTGTATTACAGGAATATATTGTGTAGTGAAGTCTGGACTTTTAGTATACCCATTATCCCCATCATCCAAATAATATACATTGTACCCAATAGGTAGTATTTCCTCCTTCACCCCTTCCCACCCTCCCATCTTAAATAGTCTTCAATGTGTATTATTTCACTCTGTCTGTCCATGTGTACTCATTGTATGTATCTCACTTATAAGTGAGAACATGAGGTTTATATTTTTGTTTCTGAATCATTTCACTAGGGAACATTCTCTTTGCTGCAGTCAAGTTCTTGTTATGTAACTTTGTTGTTTACATGTCTTTTGTAGCAACATGGATGAACTGTCCTCCAGTTTCACCCACGTTGCTGCAAAAGACCTGAGTTTGTTTTTTTTATGGCTGAGTAGTATTTCATAGTGTGTGTGTGTATGCATGTGTGTACACACAATGTGTGATACATATATATATACACACACACACAGACACACACAATGTGCTGTGTGTGTGTGTGTGTATGTATATGTATATGTATGTGTGTATATATATATATATATATATATATATATATATATATATATATATATATATCCCATTGTTTTTATCCAGTCATCATTGATGGACATTCTCCTTAGATCCAGGTAGATTCCGAGAAAATGCATCAGACTATAGATGTATAAACATCACAGGGTTTTAGACATGGTAGGAGCCTTTTTATTTTACAGCTATAGAAACAGAGAGCTGCAAAGACTGGATAACATGTCCAAATATTGACAGCTAGTTAGCAGCAGCACCAGGAAGGCAGCCTGTAGTAGTGGCTGACACCTGTAATCCCAGCTACACTGGAGGCCAAGGTGGGAAGATTCCATGAGTCCAAGAGTTTTCAGTAAACCTGGACTACACAGTGAGAACTCATCTCTACAAATATATATATATATATTTTAAATTAGCTAGGTGTGGTGGTGCATGCCTGTAGTCTCAGCAACTCAAGAGGGTAAGGCAGGAGGATTGCTTGAGCCCAGGATTTTAAGGCTGCAGTGAGCTGTGCTTGCACCATTGTACCCCAATCTGGGTGCTAGAGTAAGACTTTATCTCTAAAAGAAAATAGTTTTATTTAAAAAATTAAAAAATAAGAAGGAATTAACAGAATTTTCACACATGCAACACTTAATGTGTCCCAAACACTTCTAAAGACTTCAAATGTAAACAAACAGGTCAGGCAAGACTTACTTTTTTAAACATAATTTTTAGATTAATATGTTGTTAATACTCAACATATATTATGATAAACTTAATTGTGCTAGGTATAATTGATTCTATTGAGAAATACAAAGACCAATGCACCAGGTAGTGCAGCACAGTAAATAGAAACAGATTCGCTAAATCGGTAAATCTTGAACATTTATTTCAGAAAAATCACACGTGATTGTCCAGGCCTGGTGGCTCAGGCCTGTAATCTCAGCACTTTGATAGGCTGAGGCAGGTGGATCATGAGGTCAGCAGACCAAGACCATCCTGGCTAACACAAACCCTGTCTCTACTAAACATACAAAAAAAAAAAAAAAAATTAGCCAGGAATGGTGGCGGGTGCCTGTAGTCCCAGCTACTCAGGAGGCCGAGGCAGGAGAATGGCATGAACCCAGGAGGTGGAGCTTGCAGTGAACCTAGATCGTGCCATTGCACTCCAGCCTGGGCAACAGAGCGAGACTCCGTCTCAAAAAAAAAAAAAGAAAGAAAAATCACACACGTAATTTAAATATGTATTTAAATCTATAAAAAATATCTGTTTAGATACGATTTCAGAATGGGTTTTTGCTGTCCTCACGTCAGACTATTTTTCTTTATCTAATTAAAACAGGATATTTATTAGACAATAACATTTTCTGAACCAAACTTCACCACTGTGCATACCAGGGAGTGAACAAAGCTGCTTTTCTTCTAAAAAATATTGTTTGTCATGCAAGTTTTTCTCTGTTTTTAAAAACCTTTCTTCCCAATCTAGCAAATATAGCAGGAACATTTTCTTTGATGTGGTTAAGTTTCTGTTATATAAGCACATTGTTAATCTTCTTTTAATGAACAAATTTAATATAATTACATGTGTAGTTATAAAAATGTTATTTTGTCTCTCTCCTTCCTAATGATTTCTTCTATGAACAGCGCTTTCTCTATAAAAAAAAGTTTTTAATGATCTTTTGCCAAATAAATTTGTTCAGAAAAATGATTTTTAAAGGGAGAATTGTGCAGTTTTTCAGAAGTTAATGCACCATGTTCTTAATATTTTGGAGTGGAGCACTTTCATTTAATTTAAATGCTATTTATTTATTTATTTTACATTTTTATTACACTTTAAGTTATAGGGTACATGTGCACAACGTGCAGTTAAGTTACATATGTATACATGTGTCATGTTGGTGTGCTGCACCCATCAACTTGTCATTTAACATTACGTATATCTCCTAATGCTATCACTCCTCCCTCCCCCAATCCTACAACAGGCCCGGTGTGTGATGTTTCCCTTCCTGTGTCAATGTGTTCTCATTGTTAATTCCCATCTAGGAGTGAGAACATGTGGTGTTTGGTTTTTTTGTCCTTGCGATAGTTTGCTGAGAATGATGGTTTCCAGCTTCATCCATGTCCCTACAAAGGACACGAACTCACATTTTTTATGACTGCATAGTATTCCATAGTGTATACGTGCCACATTTTCTTAATCCACTCTATCATTGTTGGACATTTGAGTTGGTTCCAAGTCTTTGCTATTGTGAATAGTGCCACAAAAAATACACATGTGCATGTGTCTTTATAGCAGCATGATTTATAATCATTTGGGTATATACCCAGTAATGGGATTGCTGGGTCAAATGGTGTTTCTAGTTCAAGATCTCTGAGGAATCACCACACTGACTTCCACCATGGTTGAACTAGTTTACAGTCCCAACAGCAGTGTAAAAGTGTTCCTATTTCTTCACATCCTCTCCAGGACCTGTTGTATCTTGAGTTTTTAATGATGACCATTCTAACTGTATGAGATAGTATCTCATTGTGGTTTGGATTTGCATTTTTCTGATGGCCAGTTATGATGAGCATTTTTTCATGTGTCTTTTGGCTGCATAAATGTCTTCTTTTGAGAAGTGTCTGTTCATATCCTTCACCCACTTTTGATGGGGATGTTTGTTTTATTCTTGCAGATTTGTTTGAGTTCATTGTAAATTCTGGATATTAGCCCTTTGTCAGATGAGCAGATTGGAAAAATTTTCTCCCATTCTGTAGGCTGCCTGTTCACTCTGATGGTAGTTTCTTTTGCTGTACAGAAGCTCTTTAGTTTAATTAGATCCCATTTGTCAATTTTGGCTTTTGTTGCCATTGCTTTTGATGTTTTAGACATGAAGTCCTTGCCAATGCCTATGTCCTGAATGGTATTGCCTAGGTTTTCTTCTAGGGTTTTTATGGTTTTAGGTCTAACATTTAAGTCTTTAATCCATCTTGAATTAATTTTTGTGTAAGGTGTAAGGAAAGGATCCAGATTCCGCTTTCTACATATGGCTAGCCAGTTTTCCCAGAACCATTTATTAAATAGGGAATCCTTTCCCCATTTCTTGTTTTTGTCAGGTTTGTCAAAGATCAGATGGTTGTAGATATGTGGCATTATTTCTTAGGGCTCTGTTCTGTTCCATTTGTCTATACCTCTGTTTTGGTACCAGTACCATGCTGTTTTGGTTACTGTAGCCTTGTAGTATAGTTTGAAGTCAGGTAGCGTGATGCCTCCAGATTTGTTCTTTTGGCTTAGGGTTGACTTGTCAATGTGGGCTATTTTTGGTTCCATATGAACTTTAAAGTAGTTTTTCCAATTCTGTGAAGAAAGTCATTGATAGCTTGATGGTGATGGCATTGAATCTATAAATTACCTTGGGCACTATGGCCATTTTCATGATATTGATTCTTCCTACCCATGAGCATGTAATCTTCTTCCATTTGTTTGTGTCCTCTTTTATTTCATTGAGCAGTGGTTTGTAGTTCTCCTTGAAGAGGTCCTTCACATCCCTTTTAAGTTGGATTCCTATCCCTGATGAACATCAATGCAAAAATCCTCAATAAAATACTAGCAAACCAAATCCAGCAGCACATCAAGAAGCTTCTCCACCATGATCAAGAGGGATCCATCCCTGGAGCGCAAGGCTGGTTCAACATACACAAATCAATAAATGTAATCCAGCATATAACCAGAACCAATGGCAAAAACCATAGTTTATCTCAATAGATGCAGAAAAGGCCTTTGAAAAAATTCAACAACCCTTGATGCTAAAAACTCTCAATAAATTAGGTATTGATGGGACATATCTCAAAATAATAAGAGCTATCTATGACAAACCCACAGCCAATATCATAGTGAGTGGGCAAAAACTGGAAGCATTCCCTCTGAAAACTGGCACAAGACAGAGATGCCGTCTCTCACCACTCCTATTCAACATAGTGTTGGAAGTTCTGGCCAGTGCAATTAGGCAGGAGAAGGAAATAAAGGGTATTCAATTAGGAAAAGAGGAAGTCAAATTGTCCTGTTTGCAGACGACATGATTGTATATCTAGAAAACCCCATCGTCTCAGCCCCAAATCTCCTTAAGCTGATAGGCAACTTCAGCAAAGTCTCAGGATACAAAATCAATGTGCAAAAATCACTAGCATTCTTATACATCAATAACAGACAGAGAGCCAAATCAAGAGTGTACTCTAATTTTAAGTACTTTTTTGCCAATGACTCTGTTTCAGTTTTTGAAACCTCTTTATAAACACCTTGTTCTAAGCCAGGCTTGTAGGAAAGATAAAGTAAAGTCCAGTTACTTCTGCTGGTAATAATTTATATACAGTGGGATTATAAGTGGCTCTCTTGTTTTTTTTTTTTTTGTTTTTTTTTTTGTTTTGTTTTTTTTTTTTGAGATGGAATCTCACTAACTCTGAGCACAAGCTGGAGTGTAGTGGCACAATCTTGGCTGACTGCAACTTTTACCTCCCAGGCTCAAACAATTCTTTTGCCTCAGCCTCCTGAGTAGCTGGAATTATAGGCACACAGCACCAAGCCTGGCTGATTTTTGTATTTTTAGTACAGATGGGATTTCACCATGTTTGCCATGCTAATCTCACAAACTCCTGACCTCAAGTGATGCACCTGCCTCTGCCTCCCAAAATGCTGATATTCCAGGCATAAGCTACTGGCCTTAAGTGGCTTTTAACAAACTTAAATTTTCACACATTCTTAATTGGGCTAGATGGTACTTCTCATCCTAGTCCTGATAATATCTACCCCAGGCACATTTTGGAGTTATAATTAATGATATGCTGTCACACTGAGCTAACCGAAATCATTTTGTGATTCAGAGATTAATATTGACATTAAAAATTATTAATAGGGTTTTATCCTATTGGGTCCAATTTCAATAAAAAGGTCTTCATCTGAACTAACCATTTCATCACAAAGCACAAAAAATAGAAATAAACCTCCAAGGAGCGTGCGCATGTTCACACACACACACACACACACACACACACAATGGATCTCTATTTATTTACCTACTTACTTTTAAGATAGAGTCTCACTTTGTCACCCATGCTAGACTGCAGTGGCATGATCTCAGCTCACCGTGAACTTCAGCTCACTGTGACTTCCACCTCCTGTGTTCTAGCAATTTTCCTGAGTCAGCCTCCTGAGTAGCTGTGATTACAGGTGTGCACCAACATGCCTGGCTAATTTTTGTATTTTTAGTAGAGATGGAGTTCCACCATTTTAGCCAGTCTGCTCTTGAACTTCTAACCTTAGGTGATTCTCCCAGCTCAGCCTCCCAAAGTGTTGGAATTACAGACATGAGCCACCATGCCCAGTCTAGTGGATCCCTTCTATGGTGGCATCTTGGTGTGGAGCAAATTAATGATCTTAAGCCTCCAGTATTTTTCATTGTTCCCTACCCAGCTAATGATACCAGTATCTTTATTTTTATTTTATTTTATTTTTTATTATTTTTATTATACTTTAAGTTCTAGGGTACATGTGCACAATGTGCAGGTTTGTTACATATGTATACATGTGCCATGTTGGCTTGCTGTACCCATGAATTCACCATTTACATTAAGTATTTCTCCTAATGCTATCCCTCCTGCATCCCCACATCCCACGACAGCCCCTGGTGTGTGATGTTCCCCACCCTGTGTCCAAGTGGCCTCGTTCAATTCCCACCTATGAGGGAGAACAGGCAGTGTTTGGTTTTCTGCCTTTGTGATAGTTTGCTCAGAATGATGGTTTCTAACTTCATCCATGTCCCTACAAATGACATGAACTCATCATTTTTTATGGCTGCATAGTATTCCATGGTGTAGATATGCAACATTTTCTTAATCCAGTCTATCCTTGATGGACATTTGGGTTGGTTCCAAGTCTTTGCTATTGTGAATAGTACTGCAGTAAACATACAAGTGTATTTGTCTTTATAGTAGCATGATTTATAATCCTTTGGGTATATATCCAGTAATGTGATTGCTGGGTCAAATGTATTTCTAGTTCTAGATCATCGAGGAATAGCCACACTGTCTTCCACAATGGTTGAACTAGTTTACACCCTCACCAACATTGTAAAAGCATTCCTATTTCTCCACATCCTCACAAGCACCTGTTGTTTCCTGTTTTTAATGATCACCCTACTAACTGGTGTGAGATGGTATCTGATTGTGGTTTTGATTTGCATTTCTCTGATGACCAGTGATGATAAGCATTTTTTCATGTGTCTTTTGGCTGCATAAATGTCTTCTTTTGAGAAGTGTCTATTCATATCCTTTGCCCACTTTTTGATGGGGTTGTTTGATGGTTTTCTTGTAAATTTGTTTCTTTGTAGATTCTGGATATTAGCCCTTTGTCAGATGGGTATATTGCAAAATTTTTCTCTCATTCTGTAGGTTTTCTGTTCACTGTCATGGCGGTTTCTTTTACTGTGCAGAAGCTCATTAGTTTAATTAGATCCCATTTGTCTATTTTGGCTTTTGTTGCAATTGCTTTTGGTGTTTTAGTCATGAAATAATTGCACATGGCTATGTCCTGAATGGTACTGCCTAGGTTTTCTTGTAGGGTTTTTATGGCTTCTAGGTCTAATATTTAAGTCATTAATCCATCTTAAATTAATTTTTTGTAAGGTGTAAGGAAGGGATCCAGTTTCAGCTTTCTACGTATGGCTAGCCAGTTTTCCCAGCACCATTTATTAAATGGGAAATCATTTCACCATTTCTTGTTTATGTCAGGTTTGTCAAAGATCAGATGGTTGTAGATGTGTGTTGTCATTTCTGAGGGCTCTGTTCTGTTCCATTGGTCTATATCTCTGTTTTGGTATCAGTACCATGCTCTTTTGATTACTGTCACTTTGTAGTATAGTTTGAAGTCAGGTAGTGTGATACCTCCAGCTTTATTCTTTTTGCTTAGGATTGTCTTGGCAATGCAGGCTCTTTTTTGGTTGCATATAAACTTTAAAGTAGTTTTTTTCCAATTCCATGAGTAAGTTCTTTGGTAGCTTGATGGAGATGGCATTGAATCTATAAATTACCTTGGGCAGTATGGCCATTTTCATGATATTGATTCTTCCTATCCATGAGCAAGGAATGCTCTTCCATTTGTTTGTGCCCTCTTTTATTTTGTTGAGGAGTGGTTTGTATTTTTCCTTGAATAGATCCTTCACATCTCTTGTAAGTTGGATTCTTAGGTTTTTTATTCACCTTGTAGCAATTGTGAGTAGGAGTTCACTCATGATTTGGCTTTCTATTTGTTTGTTATTTGTGTATGGGATGCTTGGGATTTTTGCACATTGATTTTGTATCCTGAGACTTTGTTGAAATTGCTTATCAGCTTAGGGAGATTTTGGGCTGAGACAATGGGGTTTTCTAAGTTTATAATCGTATCACCTGAAAACAGGGACAATTTGACTTCCTCTTTTCCTAATTGAATACCCTGGATTTCTTTCTCTTGCCTGATTGCTCCGGCCAAGAACTTCCAACACTATGTTGAATAGGAGTGGTGAGAGAGCGCATCCCTGTCTTGGGTCAGTTTTCAAAGGGAATACTTCCAGTTTTTGCACATTCAGTTTAATATTGGCTGTGGGTTTGTCAAAAATAGCTCTTATTATTTTGAGATACGTTCCATCAATACCTAGTTTATTGAGAGTTTTTAGCATGAAGAGTTGTTGAATTTTTCAAAAGCATTTTCTACATCCATTGAGATGATCATTGTTTTTTGTCTTTGACTCTGTTTATTTGATGGATTATGTTTATTGATTTGTGTATGCTGAACTAGTCTTGCATACCAGGGATGAAGCCCACTTAATCATGGTGGATAAGCTTTTTGATGTGCTGCTAGATTCGGTTTGCCAGTATTTTGCTGAGGATTTTTGCATTGATGTTCATCAGGAATATTCTTCTAAAACCCTTTTTTTGTTGTGTCTCTGCCAGGCTTTGGTATCAGGATGACGCTGGCCTCATGAAATGAGATAGAGAGGAGTCCCTCTTTTTCTATGGTTTGGAATAGTTTCAGAAGGAATGGTACCAGCTCCTCTTTATACCTCTGGTAGAATTTGGCCGTGAATCCATATAGTCTTGGACTTTTTTTTGGTTGGTTGGCTATTAATTGCTGCCTCTATTTCAGAGCCTGTTATTGGTCTATTCAGGGATTCAACATATTCTTGGTTTAGTCCTTGGAGGTTGTGTCCAGGAATTTATCCATTTCTTTTAGATTTTCTAGTTTGTTTGTATAGAGGTATTTATAGTATTCTCTGATAGTAGTTTTTATTTCTTTGGGTGGGGTCAGTGGTGATATCCCTTTTATCTTATTTTATGGTGTCTATTTGATTCTTCTCTCTTTTCTTCTTTATTGGTCTTGCTAGCAGCCTATCTATTTTGTTGATCTTTTCAAAAAACCTCCTCCTTGATTAATTGATTTTTTAAGGGTTTTTTTGTGTCTCTATCTCCTTCAGCTCTGCTCTAATTTTAGTTATTTCTTGCCTTCCGCTAGCTTTTGTTTTGTTTGCTCTTGCTTCTCAGTTGTTTTAATTGTGATGTTAGGGTGTCAATTTTAAATCTTTCCTGCTTTCTCTTATGAGAAATTAGTGCTATAAATTTCCCTCTACACACTGCTTTAAATGTGTCCCAGAGTTTCTGGTATTAGTGTCTTTGTTCTTATACATTTCAAAGAACATCTTTATTTCTCCCTTCATTTCTTTATTTACCTAGTAGTCATTCAGAAGCAGGTTGCTCAGTTTCCATGTAGTTGTGTGATTTTGAGTGAGTTTCTTAATCCTGCATTCTAACTTGATTGCACTGTGGACTGAGAGACAGTTTGTTGTGATTTCTCTTCTTTTACATTTGCTGAGGAGTGCTTTACTTCCTTCCATCTATGTAGTCAATTTTGGAATAACTGCAATGTGGTACTGAGAAGAATTTATATTCTATTGATTTGGGGTGGAGAGTTCTGTAGAGGTCTATTAGGTCTGCTGGTGCAGAGCTGAGTTTAAGTCCTGGATGTCCTTGTTAAACTTTTGTCTTGTTGATCTGTCTAATATTGACAGTGGGGTGTTAAAGTCTCCCATTATTATTGTGTTGGAGTCTAAGTCTCCTTGTAGGTCTGTAAGGATTTGCTTTATGAATCTGTATGCTTCTGTATTGGGTACATATATATTTAGGACAGTTAGCTCTTCTTGTTGAATTGATCCCTTTACCATTATGTAATGGTCTTCTTTGTCTCTTTTGATATTTGTGGGCTTAAATTTTGTTTTATGAGAGACTAGGATTGCAGCCCCTGCTTTTTTTTTTTTTTTTTTTTTTTTTTTTTGGCTTTCCATTTGTTTGGTAGATCTTCCTTCATCCCTTTATTTAGAGCCTATTTGTGTCTCTGCATGAGAAATGTGTCTCCTGAATACAGCATATTGATGGGTCTTGAATCTTTCTCCAATTGGCCAGTTTGTGTCTTTTAACTGATGCATTTAGCCTATTTATGTTTAAGGTTAATATTGTTATGTGTGAATTTGATCCCATCATTACGATGTTATCTGGTTATTTTGCTTGTTTCTTGATGTAGTTTCCTCATACCATCGATGGTGTATACAATTTGGCATGTTTTTGCAGTGGCTGGTACCAGTTGTTCCTTTTCAGGTTTAGTGCTTCCTTCAGGAGCTCTTGTAGGGCCTGCCTGGTGGTGAAAAATTCTCTCAGCATTTGCTTGTCTGTAAAGTATTTTATTTCTCCTTCACTTATGACACTTAGTTGACTGGATATGAAATTCTAGATTGAAAATTCTTTTCTCTAAGAATGTTGAATATTGGGCCCCACTCTTTTCTGGCTTATAGAGTTTCTGCCAAGAGATCCTGTTATTCTGATAGGCTTCTCTTTAAGGGTAATCTGACCTTTCTCTCTGGCTGCTCTTAACATTTTGTCCTTCATTTCAACCTTGGTGAATCTGACAATTATGTGTCTTCTGTTTGTTCTTCTTGAGGAGTATCTTTGTGGTGTTCTCTGTATTTCCTGAATTTGAATGTTGGCCTGCCTTGCTAGGTTGGAGAAGTTCTCCTGGATTTGTATCCTGAAGACTGTTTTCCAGCTTGGTTCCATTCTCCCCATCACTTTGAGGTACACCAATCAAACATAGATTTGGTCTGTTCATATAGTCCCATATTACTTGGAGGCTTTGTTTGTTTCTTTTTTCTCCAAACTTCTCATCTTGCTTCATTTCATTTAATCTTCAATCACTGATACCCTTCCTTCCACTTGATTGAATCAGCTACTGAAGCTTGTGCATGTGTCATGTAGTTCTCATGCCATGGTTTTCAGCTCCATCAGATCATTTAAGGACTTCTCTACACTGTTTATTCTAGTTAGCCATTCATCTAATCTTTTTCCAAGGTTTTTAGCTTCCTTGTGTTGGGTTAGAAACATGCTCCTTTAGCTTGGAGAAGTTTGTTAGTATCAACCTTCTGAAGTCTACTTCTTGGTCTAGCTTTGTTCTGTTGCTGACAAGGAGCTTTGATCCTTTGGAGGAGAAGAGGCACTCTGGTTTTTAGAATTTTCAGCTTTTCTGCTCTGGTTTCTCCCCATCTTTGTGGTTTTTTTCTACCTTTGGTCTTTGATGATGATGACCTAGAGATGGGATTTTAGTGTTGATGTCCTTTTTGTTGATGTCGATGCTATTCCTTTCTGTTTGTTAGTTTTCCTTCTAACAGTCAAGTTCCTCAGCTGCAGGTCTTTCGGAGTTTGCTGGAGGTCCACTGCAGACCCTGTTTGCCTGGGTATCACAAGCAGAGGCTACTGAACAGCAAATATTCCAGAACAGCAAATATTGTTGCCTGATCCTTCCTCTGATGCTTTGTCTTGGAGGGTTGCCTGGCTGTATGAAGTGTCAGTCGGCCCCTACTTGGAAGTGTCTCCCAGTTAGGCTACATGGGGATCAGGAACCCACATGAGGAGGCAGTCTGTCCTTTCTCAGAGCTCAAACACTGTGCTTGGAGAACCGCTGCTCTCTTCAGAGCTGTCAGACAGGGATGTTTAAGTCTTCAAAAGTTTCTGCTGCCTTTTGTTCTGCTATGCCCTGCCCCCAGAGGTGGAGTCTACTGAAGCAGGCAGGTCTCCTTGAGCTGCAGTGGGCTTCCCAGTTTGAGCTTCCCAGATGCTTTGTTTACTTACTCAAGCCTCAGCAATGGCAGATGCCCCACCCCCAGCCAGACTGCCGCCTCACAGTTCAATCTCGGACTGCTGGCTAGCAGTGAGCAAGGCTCTGTGGTGGTGCGACCCATTAAGCCAGGTGCGGGATATAGTCTCCTGGTGTGCCATTTGCTAACACCATTGGAAAAGCAAGTATTAAGGCAGGAATGTCCTGAGTTTCCCTGTACAGTCTGTCATGGCTTCCCTTGGCTAGGAAAGGGAAGTCCCCCAACCCCTTGCACTTCCTGGGTGAGGCGAGGTCCTGCCCTGCCTCAGCTCACCCTCCGTGGGCTTCCCTGACTGTCCAGCCAGTTCCAGTGAGATGAACCAGGTATCTCAGTTAGAAATGCAGAAATCACCCATCTTCTGCGTCAGTCACGCTGGGAGTTGCAGACCTGAGCTCTTCCTATTCAGCCATCTTGGAAGCTGATATCAGTATCTTCTTGTTTTTTGTTTTGTTTTGTTTTGGTTTGGTTTGTTTTGTTTTGGTTTTTTGTTTTTTGTTTTTTGTTTTTTTTCCGAGATGGAGTCTTGCTGTGTCATCCAGGTTGGGATGCACTGGCATGATCTGGGCTCACTGTAAGTTCCGTCTCGTGGGTTCATGCCATTCTCCTGCCTCAACCTCACAGGTAGCTGGGAATATAGGCAACCGCCACCATGTCTGGCTAATTTTTTGTATTTTTTTGATAGAGGCAGGGTTTCACCATGTTAGCCAGGATGGTCTTGATCTCCTGACCTCGTGATCTGCCGTCCTCAGCCTCCTCAGCCTCCCAAAGTGCTGGGATTACAAGCATGAGCCACCATTCCTGCCCTTGGTTCCAGTATCTTTCTACAGAGCAAGGCGGATATCAGCATTGACTGTTTTCTCTTTCTGATATTTTGCATCCAGACAATTACCAGGTTCTGTTGATTGTGTCTCAAATTGGCTCAGTTCTCTCCTGCCTGCCCCTGTGCTAGTCTGGACCAGCTTCCCTGGGGTGGTTATGGCAATTGTCGTGGGATCCACTCTAGTTTCTGTCTAACCCTTCTGCAAGGGAGCAGCCAGAATGTCTGCAGGAGTGAAATGAAACCATGCCTGTCACCCTAGTGTCCTCAATCTCTGCTTCATCACTTCTGAATAAAGATAAATGCCCCAAACCTAAATTAAAAGAAAAAAATGATAAATACCCTCCATGTCTGATCATGATGATTTATCCTGACCTCTTGTCCACCTCACAGTCAGAGTTTTGCATGGAAAAAATAACGAACCAGCCAATGCACACAGTTTGTAGTAATACTGCAACATCGGCAACTTATACAATAATGATAGAAAACAAAGAATATGGAGATAAACATACACATATTACTTGAGTGTCTCTCTGAGTGGCTGGTTGATAGTTTCTCTTTCGTGCATTTATAATAAAAGTAAAAAAACAACAAAAATATACTTTAAAAAAATTCCATTTTTGTGTACAAAAATTACAAAGCATAGTAGCCCAAAGTAGGTCTCTGTATAGCTATTTATTTTTGTGTCTGTGTGAGATTTTAGTTAATAGTCACATAGAGCCTTCATTTTGCTATATTTAATCTCTTTTTCAACCATTTCCCTTGGGGCTACCCTAAATGCCTTTTTTTCTAATTTCAGTGCTTTCAATTTTCAATTGTAAAACACAAATTTATTTATTTATTTATTTATTTATTTATTTATTTATTTATTTATGAGACAGAGTCTCACTCTGTTGCCCAGGCTGGAGTGCAGTGGTGCAATCTTGAAGTACTGGAAGCTCCGCCTCCCGGGTTCACGCCATTGTCCTGCCTCAGCCTCCCTAGTAGCTGAGACTACAGGTGCCTACCACCATGCCTGGCTAACTTTTAAAATTTTTAGTAAAGACAGGGTTTCACCATGTTTGCCAGGACGGTCTCGATCTACTGACCTCATGACCCACCTGCCTCAGCCTCTGACAGTGCTGGGATTACAGGCGTGAGCCACCGCGCCAGGCCCCAAAATTTATTTTTATATGGTTGCTGAGTTGAGACATGTGTCCTTAAATCGCTTATATAAATTCTGATGAATGATTACTAATGAAACATGTTCTTAAAATAAGTTCAACATGACATTCAGAGCCACTACTCTGGAGTGCTTTTCCTCATATTCATTGACACAATTGAACTTCTCATCTTAAGCTGTTGGAGTTATCTACTACTGTGTAGCAAATTGCACCAAAACGTAACAGCTTAAATCAACTCACATTTGTTATCTCATTGTTTCTGTAAGAGAGAAATCTGGGCACAGCTTCTAGGTCTCTATTAGTCTGCAATCAAGTGCCAGAGCTGCGGTCTCATTTGTGGTTCAAATGTGGCAGCATCTCTTTCCAAGCTCATTTAGTTGGTTGCAGGCAGGGCTTAGTTCCTCACAGGCTGTCTGCCCGAAAACCTCAAATTTTGCTGGCTGTTGGCTAGACATTTCCCTCTTTTCCTTATAACATGGGCCTCTACATAATGGCCACTTTCTTCATCCACAACCAGAAAGATCTAGAGTGCCAGCGAGATAGAGGTCATAGTCGTTGGCAACCCAATCACAGAAGTGACATCTGATCACTTTTCCCTTATGCTATCATTGGAACTAAATCAGTAGGTGCAGCCCATACTTAGTGGGAGGGGATTGTATCAGATGTGAATACCAGAAGGGAAGTCACTGGGGCCACTTTTAGTTGGCTGACCACATTTTTTTAAAAACACTATTACTATACTTTATACTCTACATAGCATATTGTTATTAATAATAACTTATAAATTATTAATAATTCAATATTATTAAATAACTACAGTGAAAAACTGTGGCCTCTTACTATGATTTCCTTACTAAATCAATAAGTACTAAGAACCCAGAAGGAGACCCTGTCTCTCTCTAAAAAAAATTTAACATTAGCTGGGCATGGTGGTGATCCCTTGTAATCCCAGCCACACTATTAACAAAATTTAAGGTCTCTAAGGCTGAGGTGGGAGGATTGCTCGAGCTGGGAGGTCAAGGCTTCAGTGAGCTTTGATTGTGCAACTGCAATCCAGCCTGGGTGAAAGAGTGAGACTCTGTCTCAAAATAAATAAATAAATTAAAAATAAATATTTAACAATCCTCAGTGTGTAGTTTTATCCTCAAAATAATACTTATAAGGTATTATTATTCCTCTTTTACAGAAGAGAAAACAGGCTAAATATACAGCTTGTGGTTTCACTGCTAGCAAGCACAGGAGAGAGAACGTAAATCTCAACAACAAAAAACACGTTTCTGACTCTACTGCCCAATTTAGTGGACATAGTACTTGCGGATTTCCTCATTTGACCAGTCAAAGTCTTGTAGGGTGACTGTGTGTCTCATCCAATGTGGAACCACCACAGGACTGTTATGATGTCATCTTTCTAGGTTTTACACCGTGTTTGTGGAATTGAAATGGATTCAGTTGAATTGTCAGTGAATTGCTTTCTACTGTAAAAGTGCAGCTAGATTAAAATGTCCCTAACAAGTTACACTTGCCTACCACTTTATCATTTTGAAAAACTTTTTTTGGGGTGGAGGGGGAGGGCAGGGTCTTGCTCTCTCGCCCAGAGTAGAGTGCAGTGGCATGATTATAGCTCACTGTAGCCTCAAACTCCTGGGCTCAGGCCATCCTCCTGCCTCAGCCTCCTGATTAGCTGGGACTACAGGCACATGCCACCAAACCCAGCTAATTTTAACTTTTTTTTCTAACCTCAGGTGTCCCACTGGCCTTGGCCTCCCACAGTGCTAGGATTACAGGCATGAGCCAATGCCCCTAGCCTAATTTTTAAATTCTTTGTAGAGTTGGGATCTTGCTATGTTTCTCAGGCTGGGCTTGAACTCCTGAGCTCAAGCAGTCCTCCTCCTCAAAGTGCTGGAATTGCACATTTAAACTGCTGCATCTGGCCACATTTCAGAAACATTTTATTTATAGTATCCTGGGTGACTCCATGATGGTTAAGGTGACATCTCAGAGTGATGTGCAGAAGAATGATTCACAAGGAGAACATGCCTCCTAAAGCATCATAGCTGGTGGTCTGAGATGAGGTCAGAGTATGACTCATTTCTCCTTTCATTCTGCTCGTTCTTGAAAAACAGAGAATAAAAGCTACCAAGGAGATAATTAAGGAGAGTTAGGAATCAGAGAGTAGCTGCAACCAAAAAAAAAAAAAAAAAAAATGGAGACTATCACATTTCCTGGCTTGGTTATCTTTACAGGAAGAATTCTGGCGCTCTGGGTTTGCTTTTTATGAAAACAGGAGATCCTGAAAAGGGAGGGAGGTGAGAAGGTGATTGGAAGTAGGTCAGGGGAGACAGACAGAGAAGGCTATGGTGTCCAGGCTGGATGCAGTGGCCCATTCCTGTCATCCCAGCACTTTAGGAGGCTGAGGTGGGCAGATCACTTGAGGTCAGGAGTATGAGACCAGCCTGGTCAACATGACAAAACCTCATTTCTACTAACAACAAAAAAACTTAGCCAGGCGTGGTGGTGAATGCCTGTAATCCCAGTTTCTCAGAAGGCTGAGGGAGGAAAATCACTTGAACCCACTAGGTGGAGGTTGCAGTGAGTCCAGATTGTATCACAGCACTCCAACCTGGGCCACAGAGTGAGTACTCTGTCTAACAAAATAAAATAAAATAAAATAAAGAAGGATATGATTCCCAATGATCAATGTGTGGGACTAAGGACTTTTTTTTTTTTTTTTTTTTTTTTAGTTGGAGTCACTCTGCTGCCCAGGCTGGAGTGCAGTGGCACAATCTCGGTTCACTACAACCTCCAGCTCCTGGGTTCAGGCGATTCTCCTGCCTCAGCCTCCTGAGTAGCTAGGACTACAGGCTTGTGCCACCACACCCAGCTAATTTTTGTATTTTTAGTAGAGATGGGGTTTCATCATGTTGGCCAGGATAGTCTTGATGTCTTGACCTCATGATCTACCTGCCTCGGCCTTCTAAAGTGCTGGGATTACAGGCATGAGCCACCACTCCTGGCTGGATTTTTTAATTTGGGTTCAGACTGGCAAGGAGCACGATGCTGTTGTGCATAGGATAACTCTTGATAAAAATGCAAGGTAGCGAAAGATTTGCCACATGGACAAATGGTGGAATAAGCAACTGGAAAGGTATGAGAAGAAGAAATATTTTCAGCCTAATGTTTGCCTCGAAAAGCCTTTTTGGAGATGGTTGCCTATGTGCATTGGAATTTAAGGGCTTCTATAACTTGTAGAAGTATATTATACCTAACGAAGATTGTCTGTTAGAATTGAAATGTACTTGTGGGTGCAAACAAGAAATTTTCACCTACTCAAATGGTTTGTCATTTCCAAATCCTTTGGTAGATGCCCGTCTGCCTATGTACAGGAGCAGAAGAAATAAATTGCAATTCTGTTATGTACAGGAGGTGAAAATGCTACAGAAGATATTGTAATGCCAAAGGTTCTTGCCTTAGACACACCAAAGAATTTGTGTGGTGGCTGCTTGTGGCGAGTGATGGAGACATGGACCAAGATTAAAAAAAAAAAAAAAAAGCTGTAGGCTTTATTGAGCAGAGTAACAGTACAAAGCTTCCACAGCATGGAAGGGGTCCTGAGTGGGTAGCCAGAGTTCGATTATGCAGTTGCCTTTTAAACTCTTTAAGGTGGGAATTACGTTCAGAGGGAAGATGTTAACCAAGCAAGAAAAAAAAAACAGTAAATTATTTTGTGACATGCCTTAGATTTTGAGGAAAACCAAAATTGCAACTTAGGTTTTATCTACCTTTTGACCTTGTAGCAGCATGGTAAAGGAGACAGGATTTTACAGGACTTTACAAAGTATGTTCACAAGGAATTGGAATTGGGAGCATAGATAAGGACCACTGGTCACAGAAAAACAGGTCTTTAACATTCCTTTTAGTTTTAGGGGACGGGGAAGGGAGAGAGGGAGAGAGGACACGGGGAAGGGAGAGAGGGAGAGAGGACACAGGGAAGCTTACAGCAAAATTTTTGCTGTCTATGGCTTTCTTGGGGAAGAAAACACATGCATAAATCTTGCTGTTAAGAATATAACTTTAATATTATTCATCCAGGACAAAAGTAAGTCCTGAAGCAGGAAATAAGTGAGTTTCACAGCTTTCTGAGCCTTTACTTGACTCAGGAATCCCAGCTGGCCCCTCCTTTCAACAGGGAGGGTAACATGCTAGCAGTAATGCAGTGGTTTCAACCAGGGGCACTTGTGTGCCCCAGAGGATATTTGGCAGTATCTGGAAGACACATTTATTTCACAACTAGGGGAGAACAGAGAGGGTTGGGGGAAGCATCCTGTTGGGGTTTTGTGAGTAGAAGCCAGGGATGTTGCTAAATATCCTACAATGCACAAAACAGCTCCCCTCCCCACCAATAAAGACTCATTTAGTCCCCATGTCAATAGTGTTGAGGCTGAGAAACACTATCAACAAAATCTGAGGTCCTTAAGTCAAATATCACTCATGATAAAAATGTGTTCCCCTGTTATTTTTTCACACAGGCGAAATTGGTTAAGAAGTAGGTAAAGCAGTTGCAGTGCTTGGTACATACTAAGCCCTCAATTATTATTTTAATATAAGAAAAATTGTGTATTTATTTTCTGTATCTAGTGAAACATGAACCTAGTAATGAAGTAGATACACAGAACACAGCCTGCTGCCTCTAGCCTTCTCTGATATGAATACTATATATTGCACTCTTACAGAGACAGGTTATTAAGCTCATTCTTTTGCAAATTTCTAATATTAGTTATGGATTTGTAAGGCATTAAATCTACTTAGGGACTCCTGATTCTCCAACCCTGAGCTTTTCATGGGCATTATTAATGGTGTTGTTGGTTATCTTTAAATCATCCAGTGTGTCTCACACTTCATATTTAAAGACGGATGCTAAATTTGAATCTTCTCTGTACCCTGTAAAACCTTCAAATCATTTAAAAACTGGTGCGTGGCCCTGCTTAATTTCTTCTCTGGTTGAAATGGCATGAGGGCCTTTTAATTAAACAGAATAAACATACATGTTTGATTTAATGTGTCTTTCTTTGATACTTGCTCAACCAGCCCCTGCTCACATGGTATCTACAGTCCAATTAGGAAGGGGAACAATCCTCTGATCTCTGATTTACAAAACTTCTCTGTGATTATTTACTCATTGGCTCAGTTTACAAATATTGACTATCTAGTGTGTGCCAAGCGTGAGAGTGGATGGTAGGGACATAGCCAGGAGGCATTTAGACTTCTTCCTGCCCGCAGAATGTTTCCAGTGTAGCAGGGAAGATTAAACACAAAATAACCTAAACTGCAGTTGCTTGTATCATCAGTGCTGAGAAAGAAATGCACAGTGATAATAAAAGGAGAACTTCTTCCTCCCATACAAGGAACTTCCTCCCATGCAAGGAATCCCTAGATAAGTCACATGGAAGCTGGGGATGGGGGCTGAAGATTGGCCTCTCCAAATTATCTCTGCCCTCCTGTCATTCTTCAGCCTTTCCTCACCTCACTCCAATATGAGGTCCATTGTTATGATTGCAGTTTTTAAAGATGGGAAAGTTCACCTTTTATTACATTCATCTAGCTGTTTAAAGAGAAGCATGCAGTACTTTTACAGATACTTTTGCTCATACTTCCGATTTCTGTATCACGGATGTGGAATTGGAGCCTAGATTTGTCAGCCAAAAAGTTAATGATGTTGAATGCAATGAAGAATTGTCTCAAAATAGCTTTTCCAAGAAAGGGATAGTGTTTCTAAAACAAACAAACAAACAAAAAACACACGACAAAATGTGTTGGAGCACACATCATCTTGAGTCTAGCCTTAAAAAGCCTGTTTACAAGATAAGCCAGTTTGCTCTTTGTTACCAAGTTTGTGTTTAAGGACTTAAGATTTGGGAGAGACTCTCAACTTAGCTGCGGGTCCTGCCCAGCACAGTGTTCACAGTCTGCAAGGAAGGTAGCAGGGTACTGCATGGGATTTTATGTTAATGATGTTCAGGGGATGATAATTCTCACCTGGGAAGGAGATGATCCATTAGTAACACTCTCAGAGTCTGTCTTAGGCCAGTGTGAAGCCATCACAGATCCTTAACTGCAAAATAATAATTTTATGATGAGATAAGGGGTAGTTTTATTTCTGGCCTCTTTTAAAAGAGAGAAGAGGCAAAGTCTATGCTAAGGACTATATCATTTTTTTCTAGACTTTCTATAGAATTCATGTCAAGTGAATGTCATAAATTATAAATGAAATGTGTGTCACATAAAATAATTCTGTGGTAATAATGATAGAACTAACCTGAATAATCTGAATATACCAAATACATGTCTGTGTGTGTGTGCATGTGTGTGTTTTCATGTAAACATTTCCCCCTATCATAGAAAGTGAATGACCATCAAACACATCCTTGAATTCTAGGATTAGTCCCATGGACTTTAGTCTCCCAAGGAGATAAAAGTGAAGAGACTTAAAGCAAACAAACAAAAAAACTATTTTGCCCTATTTATTTGAATAAATAAGAGTAAGAGAATCAATCACTCAATCACCTTCCAAAGCTTAGGAATCTAACTGAATAACAAAAGTACCAACTCAATGTAGATAAGGAGAATTGAGTGGATCAGGAGAGAGAGAGAGGTGATTGACTATGATTAGTAATGTCATGTGTGAAGGAAGTACCCCCGGACTGCCAGTCACATAGCTTCCCACATTTAATGGGTCTTCTTTAAAAAATAGCATGCTTCTGAAAATACTTCACATTCTACTAGTGTGCAGCTGCAAGAACATAGAGTTAATGATTGCATGGAACAACTATGTAGGATGTTGTAAGAAAAAATACTTCTCTTGGAGCTAAGAGGAAAACGTAGTTGACAATGACTTCTTTCTCATTACTGAATCTCTACTCTCTCACCCCAGCTTCCTTTTTTCCTGTAATAGAGTAGTATTCAAGCAGCAGAAATTTTTGTCTCCCTTTCTCTCAGCAGTGGCTGGTACAGTCTGGAGACATCTTTGGATCTCATAACTGAGGGGAGTTATACATGTTACTGGCATATAGTGGGTAGAGGCTAGAGATAAGCTGAATATCTTGCAATGCACAGGACAGGCCCCTACACTAAGAATCATCTGTCCCCAAATGTCAATAGTGCAGAGATTGAGAAATCCTGATTTAATGCCATTCATGACATATAATGGAACCCATTATCCTGACTGTCTAATTTGCATTTGTGTGTACTCCTTTACCAAGGCTGAATTAAGTAATTTAGTGAATATTTATTCACTCAGAGAGCCATGGGGGAGAATTGCAAAGGAAAATTAAGGGATTATAAATACTTTATGGGAAGTCAAGGTGAATACACATGAAAACAGACCAAAAAAAATCCACTTCAAAATGTTGTTGATTTTCTCTGGACCCTAATTATGTATATTATATCAATATTTGCAGTTCATAACTTTTGTCTGTTTTTGCAAACTGACAACTCAGATAATATAGTGTCTCAGTAAATTGTTACCACAATAATGTCATGTACACTCCGAAGCTCAACAGTTTAACACAACAGTGTATGTTCTCACTGGTTTTTCTGTTGGCTGAAACAAACAAGCTCCAAGCTTCCTGTTGGGCTGTGTCTGCTACAAATGCATTTATTCTGGGGCTCAGGCAGAAAGGGAGGTACCACATACTAGAGAAAGTGCTTCTTGTGGTAATGACAAAAGTACAACGGGCCAGGCTAAACATGCAAGCATAATGTTTCTGCTTCTCTTACATCTGATAGCATCCCATTAGCTAAGCCAAATCACATGGTCAAGCCCCAAATCAAGGCTGAACAAGTATACTGTGGTTTCTATAAAGCCAGTGCAAATTACATGGCCTCATTCAATACCAGTGGGTCAGAGAAAGGATTGCATTTTGTTGTTGTTGTTGTTGTTGTTGTTGTTGTTGTTGTTTTGAAACAGAGTCTTGCTCTGTCAGCTAGTCTGGAGCACAGTGACATGATCTTGGCTCATTGCAACCTCTTCCTCCTGGGTTCAAGGGATTCTTCTGTCTCAGCCTCTGGAGTAGGTGGTATTACAGGCACATACCACGACGCCCAGCTGTTTTTTGTATTTTTAGTAGAGATGAGGTTTCACCATGTGAGCTAGGCTGGTCTCGAACTCCTGACATCTGGACTGCCTCGGCCTCCCAGAGTGCTGGGATTATAGACATGAGCCACCACTCCCAGCCATATTTTTTTTAACTAAAAAGTTCATTTTAATATTTCCATTTCAAATCTAACATTATAAGATTTTTTCTTAACTTATTTGTTTTTTAAGATTGGTTATTTATAATTGTGGCAAAATACACATAACATAACATTTATCATCTTAGCCTTTTTTTAAGTGGTATTAAGTATGTTCACACTGTTGTGCAGCCATCACCACTCTTTATCTCTAGAATTATTTTCATCTTGCAAAACTGAAATTCAGTATCTATTAAACAATTATTTCCAATTCCCCTGGGATTGAGTACTTATTTTTTAAAAATAATAATCTACCACCCATTTTTAATCAGAACAAGGCTTATTTTTAAAGACATAATTGGCATATAGCATGCATTTATACTTTCCAGCCCAACCTATGCCTAAGGTGTATTCTATCCAGGGTACAGACATATCTTCAGGACCCAAGGTAGAAGCACCACAGAAGTCTGTTTTACTCAGATAAAAAAGCCTATTGAGAAGGAATTCCTTCCAAGTTCAGGCTGAGAAGCAGTATGGGCCACAGCCAGGTAGCCTGATTAGAGAAATCTGTTGACATTCAGACCCATGTCCATTGATCACTCAACAGGGAAGTCTACCTAATTCTCAGGTTCCAAGGGGGAAAAAAGTGAAGTGCGCTTTTACTGAAATCCACAAGAAATGTTAGGACTTAGGGCATCAACAGCATATAGCTGGCAGCTTCAGGAACAACCAGTGCAAGAGCCAGCCATCTGGCAGCAGTAGGGGCTTTAGCAGTATTAAACCCCAAAGTCCATGAGACAGAGCTCCGTATCCTCATCATCAGCCACCAGTGGTGGGACTCAGTCTGGGTGGGCAGTGGTTGTGAGGTTTTTAGACAGGACCTGTTTCTATCAGCAGGAACAGGAGGCATCAGTACAGAGCCCTGGGAAATGACAGGCAGTATTCAGTAGCTAAGGGAACTGCTTGAGTAATTAGAAAAGCACTGAAGTCTCCACCATGTGGAATGCTGAAAAGCCCATTAGAAATACTGGGTTCCAGGGACAATCTGAGAGAGAAGAGCCATAAGGAGTCCTGGGTGCTAGTCTAGAAACCACAGCTCGCTGTGAGTATGACTACAGCAGTTCACTGAATCTCTCTGGGTCTTTGTTTTCCCTTCTGAAAGTAAGAGAATTGAGATGCATGATTTGCCTGGTCTTTTCTAACTGATATTGTCTTACCTGAATATTATATGAATGTTGTTATATTATATCAAGCCAGCCTTTACATTCATGCCAGGTTTTTTTGGTACAAAGTCTGTATTCTGTATTTAATAAATAAATTAATTAATTAGAGAGTCTCACTCTGTCACCAGGCTGGAGAACAGTGGCATCATTACAGCCCTCTGCAGTCTGGAACTCCTGGGCTCAAGCAGTTCTCCTGTGTTAGCCTCCCAAGTAACTGGGACCACAGGCGTGCATTACCATGCCCAAATAATTTTTATTTTTTTTTTTTAGAGACAAGATCTTACATATTTCCCAGTCTGGACTCAACCTCCTGAGCTTCAGCAGTCCTCCCTCCTCAGCCTCCCAAAGCACTGGGATTATATGTGCGAGCCCCCATGACCAGCCAATCTCTCTGAGTCTTAGTTTACCCGTCTGAAAATAAAAGAATTGGGATGCGGGATTTGCAAGGCATTTTTTAACTGAAATTATACTATCTGCATATTGCGGTACGCTCTGAAGCCAGTGTTTAAGTTCATTCCAGCTTCTCATTGTGCAAGTCCACAGTCTTAAACCATGCTTTTAAAAAAAGAGGTTATTTCTCATTTTTTTCAAAGCGTAAATATTAGCCTAACCATTAAGATGGACAAAGTCTTTGACATGAAGGCATTGTGTAGCTGGATTATTTCATTCAGTCTTACATGAGGAATTCATTAAGAAGTTACTTTGCACCAGCTTTGTCTGTATTTAGCATTTAAGCACATTAAACTAAATTGGGGGCCTTTAGACTCAATGGCAAAAATAGTTTCACATAATAATAGCAGAGTGCTTTTTACATTCATAATCTCTGTTTGAAGATGTTAAATTCAAGATACCAGGTAGATGTCCGTATGGAGAACCTAATTCATTGTTTGGACATTCAGTCTCTCTGGATGAAAAACTGTGGTGTTTCTTAGCATTCATTTGGTATTTAATCTCACCAAGACAGCATGTGTATTTCATAAAGGTAAAGAGGAGATCACAAAAGCAGAAAGTGTCTTGAGGCTTACAATATTTAGGAAAAGCAGAAAGTGTCTTGAGACTTACGAACTGGACAATGGACAATGGACACTAAGAAGTGGCACCAGGTCAGGAAATACGTATAGTCATTGTTTGATTTTTTCTTTGAGTATTTGCACCAAGTTAGCCTACACATTTGTTTAAATTATTAAACTAATGGTCATATAACTGGAGGAAAATCTGTGTGTCTGTCTTCTCTTTAAAAATTGGAAGCCACTACAAGATAACATTTTTCAGGATGGGTGCAAGCTCTGGGTTGGCAAAGTCCCCTCCCCATATCAATTGCTAAACCCAGGCCATTTCCCATCTCCCATCCAGCCTTTGTAATTATGTGGGGTTGTGATCCTGATTCTGAGGTCCATGAATGAGGAAGAACCAGCAAATAGACACTCTGCAGAAGGAGGGACACAATAGGAACCTCAGGGAGTGTGTTCAAAGAGGAGTGCATACCTGAGCGAGGGAACAGCTCACTCTGACAGGTGTTGCTGGAAAGCCAGGGAAGAGATTCTGCCATACTGTGTGCACTGGCGTTGATGCCAAGTGTCCTCAGTGACTCTGGGGGTGCTGCCCACATGCACTAAGTCTGGTGTGAGTGCAAGAGCAGATGCAGAGTAAGGTCAAGCTCACATGCCACTTTACATGCTGAAGGGCGATCAGTGCTCCACATATGCAGCAATAAGAGTCCAGTGTCAGGAGAGAACAAATAGGTACACTAAAAGCCCGGACTCCACCAGTACACATGCATGTAAGATATCTGTACTATACCCCCTAAATCTGCACACATTTAAAAAATTAAAAGTAAGTAAAATTAAGCTGAGCACAGTGGCTCATACCTATAATTCTTGTCCTTTGAGAGGCCAAGGCAGGAGGATCACTTGAGCCCAGGAGTTTGAGACCAGCTTGGGTGACATAGCAAGACCCTGTCTCCTCAATAATAATTGAAAATAAATTAGCCAAGCCCAGTGTTGCTCACCATCATACCAGATACTCAGGAGGATGATGTGGGAGGAGCACTTGAGCCCAAAAGTTCGAGACCAGCTTGGGCAACATAGTAAGATCCTTGACTCTGAAACATAATAAAAAAAAAATTACCCAGGCATGGCAGTGTGCAACTGTAATTCTAGCTTGCTCAGGAGGCTAAAGTGGGAGAATCACTTGAGCCCAGGAGTTGGAGGCTGCAGTGAGTTATAATCACATGATTGCACTCCATCCTGGGCAACAGAGCCAGAACCCTGTCTCAATTATTTTTTAAAAGAAAATAAATAAAAATAAAATTACTTAATAAAATGAAAAAAATGTTCAATTTCTTTCACTTTACAGTTAAGGAAACTAAGATTCAGAGAGCTGATATGGTTAACCGCTACCCACCCCACCACCACCTAAACCCACCCCACCACCACCTAAACTGAATGTCATGAAATTTTTTCCTGGGCTAGTGAGAAAAATAAAGAATATATGTATATTTTTTCCCCCTGGGAAGGTGAGAAACAGAAAGAGAAAGTAATGAGTTCTGTCTCCTGATATCAGGGTCAGTACAGCAGAGACTTGGCTCTGGAAGTTTGTTTTTGTTTTTTGATTTTTGATTTTTTTTTTTTTTTGAGAGGGAGTCTCTCTCTGTCACCCCAGTTGGAGTGCAGTGGCACGATCTCAACTTACTGCAGCATTTGCCTCCTGGGTTCAAGCGATTCTCCTGCCTCGGCCTCTCAAGTAGCTGGGGTTAGAGGCACATGCCACCATGGCTGGCTAATTTTTGTATTTTTTGTAAAAACGGGACTTCTCCATGATGGGCAGTCTCATTCCAAACACCTGACTTCAAATGATCTGCCTGCCTCAGCCTCCCAAAGTCCTAGGATTATAGGTGTGAGCCACCACAATCAGCCAAGAAGTTTTTGAGAGCAAGAACCTGGCTCAGGACTCTGAACCAGGAGGTGGGAGAGATACTGCCTACCACAGCTTATGGGGAGAAGACTAGAAAGACATTGATATTGAGTAAGATCTAGGGCTACCACACCACACACCTACCTACCACCTTCAAAGAAACCAAGCCAGGCCTTTCTCTGGCTGGGAAACATGTTGAGTAACCTACTCATATTTGCTCAACATAAACTCTGGTTCTGAATAGAGAACCTGTTGCAGGTGGGTCAGCAAAACCGCAGGAATCAGAAGAGAGGCAAACTACAAAATGAAGTAGAAAGCCAGCAACCCCCTCAACAAGAGGGACTCTGACTCAAGGGGAGACAGGCTATGGAACACACACACGGACCTCCACACAAAAGAGGCATTGTGTGTGTGTTCAAGCTGCCATTCTCCCTGAAGCTTCCTCCACCTGTTATTCTTGGAAGGAATGAAATGCAGTGAGGTGAGAGAGTGTTGAGATGGCAGACATGGACAATGGATGAATTCTCTTCCCTCTGTATATTTTCCAGCACAAAGAGCTGCCCCAGGCTGGTGACCTTGTGCACTTTGAGTTTTGAAAGGTTTCCATGTTTCCCTTAAAAAGCTACTAAGCCAGGACAGGCATCACAACTTAGTCCTTTGAAAGGCTGAGACATAAGGATCTTTTGAGCCCAGGAGTTCAACACCAGTTTGGGTAATATAGCAAGACCTCATCTCCACGAAAAATACAAAAAGTAGCTGGGCATGGTGGCACATGCCTATAGTCCCAGGGACTTGGGAGGCTGATGCAGGAGGATTGCTTGAGCAAAGACAAGTGTCTTTCTTGCACATATTGTGTGACAAAGGCAAGTTTTAAGAATGGCTGCTCCAGTCACTTTGTGCAAGGAAGGAAAGGGGTCCAAGAGGTGGAGGGTCACAGCCAACCACAAGCCAGCATTGTTCATTTCCTTTTTGTGTCCGTGTCCTTTACAGGAAGAAGAAGATTCCTTTCCACCTACTGTTCTTTCTGTGAGAAGCTGAGAGCCATGCAGCATCAAGGCCGAACATCATCCTGGTCATGGCTGAACAACCTTGGCATTGGAGATCCTGGGTGCTATGGGAACAGGACTCTCAGGTTGGAAAGGCAGCTCCTCAGTAAACACATATATCATAATGTTGAAGAAAATCTTCCCCACAAGACATAGCCAAATGTGTCTCACTTTCAACCTGAACTTTTGCGAAACATTGCTTTTTACTTTTTTTAAATTAGATTGACCTATGATGTTGCTTAAATTTTAAAAAGCATATGCAAAGATAAGATCTCAGTTTTAAGAGAGCACTTTTAATTAATTATCTATGTATGTTTTCTGCCTCACCTTTTGCCTGCATTTTTAAAACTTTTACAGATTACTTTTTACATCTGTGATATAGATCTTTTTAATTTAGTTTTTCATACCAGTGTCACAATTTTATTCAGTTTTTTATTTTATCTTTTTTTAACTTTATGTATTCCTAAGGTGTATTGAGATAATAGATAACTGTTCCTACCAAGATGTCTTAATTAAAAAGTTAGAGCCAAGTCTTTAAAGTTAACTCTTTACCAATTATCAAAAGAAAAAATGTCTAAAAGTCCCATGGAAGAATTGATAGCAATATCAACCCTAGATCTGTCTTGGGCTCTATGTTAGAGTCCCGTTTTTTCTAAGTTACATTTCTCATATTATAGTTTGTAATATCACACCCCAAAATAGTCATATTTTTTTCATGGGCGGGTATAGACACTAGGAGGTTTAATTCAAATGCAAAAACCCTCTCCATCTTCTAAGCAGCTCACTCTTTAAGAAAACAGCAAAGTAGAAATACTGATAATTAAACACATTCACTAAATTAATAAATGGCCACTAATTTGACATTACAGATCCAAAGGAAGTATTTCCCCCTTCAAGCTATGCATCACTGCAGCACTACTCTGGGAGAGTATTGCTCTAGGGAAGCCATAGGACCAATGAACAAGATGTATACTCCCACCCCACAGGCAGCCATCTTGGAGGGGAGCCTAGTTAGCCATATCATTGCCTCACAGTGAGGAAGCTGGTGGGTTGGTGGAGTATGGACTACTCTCCTAAATACAGGTCAGTTCCTTGCATAAACAAGGAAGAGCACTGGAGGCCCATGAGAATTTCATCTGTACCTGGAACTGAAGGATGGCAGATGACTAGCCAGGTAGGGAGAAAGGGATTCCAGGATTCCCAGTGGAGGATCTGGGATATATCTTGTGTGGTATAGCTTAGTATGGTCCAAAAACTAAAATATATTAATTCCTAAATGACTTCCAAACGATGATCAGCCTATCCATTCATGGAGAAAAGGCACCAGGGTGGCTTATCTTGCATAAGGTATCACTTTACAAGTGAGCTCATAACAAGTATTTATAAAGTGTATTAAAAAATAAGCCAACAAAGGGTATGCGGGGATCACAACATCTAATTTCTTCACTATAATGTTTGTGCCTTTTCCCTGGAGCATATTAACCCACTTATTGATGCTCACTGTTGAGGCAGATGGAGTCTGAATATTTCCTGTCCCTGGGGGCATGAGGAAATTAGGCAGGGGCTTATTAAAGCTGGTTGTTGTTATTCCCTTTGGCTGTGTTGGGAAGAGGGGAGTCGGATTGACCCTGCAGATTTCTCTTTTTGGGAAACAGAGAAACTTGGAAGATGTGAGTTGGAGTACCTTCCCTCCTTGTAGTATACCATTTCTAAGACTTGGTTTCTCTCTTCAAACTCGGGGCTAGTGGGACCAGGAGCTCACAGCCCTCTATAGCATGAATGGACCTTCTGGGGATGTCCTACCTTCATCATTCACATATCTCCATGGTTTTGTTGTAGTTTCAGTCTTGGTTCTGTATCACTTCTTTCCTGCTTCCTCTGCATCTCATTTTTTCTCTCTACCCCTCATAACCCCAGACTCACCCTTGCTCGTTGAAAAGTTTCTTACTATAAAGAGCCACAGCACAGTTTCATTTTGAAAATTATCACAAGGCGGCTGGGCACGGTGGCTCACATCTTTAATCCAAGCACTCTGGGAGGCTGAGGCAGGCAGATCACTTAAAGTCTGGAGTTTGAGACAAGCCTGGTCAACATAGCGAAACCCTGTCTCTACCAAAAAATATAAAAATTACCCAGGCATGGTGGTGCTTGCCTGTTGTCACAGCTACTCACGAGGCTGAGTTGGGAGAACTGCTTGAACTCTCAGAAGTTGGGGGTTGCAGTGAGTGGAGATCGCACTACTGCACTCCATCCTGGGTATAGAGTGAGACCATGCCTCAAAAATAAATAAATGAACAATAAATGAAAATGATCACAAATACTATCATTCTTTTTTCTAGGACTCCCAATATTGACTGGTTGGCCAGTGAGGGAGTGAAACTCACTCAGCACTTGGCAGCATCACCGCTGTGCACACCAAGCAGGGCAGCCTTCATGACTGGCCGGTAGCCTGTTTGATCAGGTAACCTCCTAACTGCATTGCAGGGGCTGTGGTCTCCTTTGGGACAGCTTCTCACCTCCAGGTATCTCCTGGTTCCTAAGGTTGATTTTTTCCTGGTTCAGGAATGGCGTCTTGGTCCTGCACTGGAGGTTTCCTCCTCAAAGCCTCTTCGGGAGGACTTCTCACCAATGAGATTACCTTTGCCAAGTTTCTGAAGGTTGAAGGCTATTCAACAGTGCTAATAGGTATGGGCATCTGAGGAACAGCAGGGAGGACTTGGACAAAGTTCGTAGAAGAGTGGGAGAGAGCATCATGACAGTTATCTTAGGGATAACATCAATGGTATACTTTGAACAATTTTAATTGGGAACAAAATGATTTCAATTCTAGGTTAAAACCACAATGAGCTTACCTGGACTACTTGAATGTATAGATGTGTGTGTGTGTGTGTGTGTGTGTGTGTTTTGTCTGGTGTGTGTGTGTAGAGATAAATAGATACTTAGATAATTCCTTATGATAGATGGATAAATGGATGAATGGATAGTTGGAAGAAAGCGTTGATGAATGGATAGATAGATAGATAGATAGATAGATAGATAGATAGATAGATAGACAAAGATGATATAGATGTGATGAATGGATGGATGGATGGATGGATGGATGGATGGATGGAATAGATGATAGCTAACTAGGTAGCTAATTACCTAGCTACCTAGATAGATAATAAAGAGACACATACAGAAACAGATAGAAATATAAATAGAGAGATACATATATACATCGATATATAGATAGATGCAGAAAGAGACAAAGATGAGATAGATGGATGGATAGATGGATAAAATAGATGATAGATAGCTAGATAGATAGATATTATCAATAAATAAATGCAACGAGAGAGGCAAAGATGACAGATGGGATGGATGGATGGATGGATGGATGAAATATAGATAGATAGATAGATAGATAGATAGATGAAATAGATGATAGATGTAACAGATGAAAGATAGACATATAGATAGAACACACAAAACTATATATACACATCATGCTATTGATAAAAATTTTCATTTTACTTTCCAGTACTAAAATTATGTCAGAATTTGTCATGGTTGACACACTCACTGATTTTATACTGTAGATAGGATTGACACCTTCCTGACTGCATGAAGAACGGGAGTCTAAGCAAGTCATAAGATGAATCCTAGCGAACCTCAGAAGAGCAAAATGACTCGTCTCTTTCTTCCAACATCTTGTTAAAAAAATCATTTTTTTGAGGCACCCATTAATTTAGTGATCTAATTAACATTTTATAGGACATTTTCAGAGGTGCTTTAAATAATTGCTGAGTTACCGAGAGTGATTTCTGCATGTCTCAGGGGTATGTTCTGAAGTAAGTATTCATTTCCACTTTTAACATTCATGGAACAAAATTAAGTTTCTTCTAAAACTTTAATTTTAAGGGCCTGTCTCAGAAAAGCATCTGGGCAAGAAAAAGACAAAAAAAAAAAAAAAAAAAAAAAAAAAAACCTTGTAATTTTCTGTGGAGTGTTTCCTGCCCATTAAAAATGTTAGGTATTTTCTTTTGGCATTTTGATCTGGTTGGGCTTTTTTGTTTTTTTGTTTTGTTTTGTTTTGTTTTGTTGGAATCACTAAATTACTTCCTATTTTCTGGTAGACTGAGTAGGTAATACTTTAGCATTTGTGGAAAAAGAAGTGAAAAACTCTAAGGTCCTATGAGCAGGAAGGTTAGCTTCATAAAGTAGTCAGAAAGAGCCTCCTTTTCAGTATGTGGGAAAAGAAGCTTGGATTGGAATCAGGGTATTTATTGGGACTGAAGTGATCCCCCATTTGTCTTCTCAGAGAAATGGCACATTGGGATAAGCTGTCACAGCAAGACTGACTTCTTGCTTTTCATCATAGCTTTGATTATTTCTATGGGATGACCTCCTTAACCCATCTGAGAGACAGCAAGGCAAGGGAGGGCAGTGTCTTCACCATGGGCTTCAAGAGACCGGTCTTCATCCCCCTGCAGATCATCAGAGTGGCCCTCCTTACCCTCACTGCACTCAATTGTCTGGGGCTGCTCCACCTGCCGCTGGCCACTTTTTTTGGCCTTCTCTTCCTAGCAGCTCTGATCCTGACCTTTTCCTGGGCTTCTGTGATTACTTCCAGTCCCTGAACTTCTTCATTATGAGGAACTACCAGATCATTCAGCAGCCCATGTCCTATGGCAATCTCACTCAGAGGCTAATGGTAGAGGCAGCCCAGTTCATATAGTGGTGGGTATTGCCTTGTCTTCTGATACTGCCTGTAAAAAAAAATCATTCTGGGTTATTTTTTTGTGGAGCTGGAAGAACCAGCAGCGTTATTGTGCTAGCCACATTTTCCCTTCCATACCTAACATATTTCTTCATCCAGAGATCTCCATAGCACATGTTTAATAGCTTCAGAAAGGTATTGCAATGCAGTGTGCTCTCCTTAGAGTCTCTTTGCCAACATTCCCCACATCCTGGGCCAGAAAGTCCATGCCAAAATAATGTCTGCTGATGACAAAGGAGGTGTCAGATAACCCGCTGGCCTTTACTTTTCAAATGTGGCCATCAAGAGAGGCAAGGTAGTGGTTTATGTTTAGCTGAGAGATTGTCCTTGTGACATAAATAGTGTGGAAAGATCCAAAATATTTTGGGCCAATCTCTGAGCAAACAAAACAAAACAAAGACCTCTGTAAGTAAACTGGGTGAAGTGAATGACATCTTTTGGGTCTCTTGAGTCCCACTGAGTTTATAGTTTTGGGGATTGCAATCTGTAAATGGAATAACTGTCAACAGAGGAGCAGAGAATATTCCTGAGTTATACATGTATATGTATAATATATACCTATATTATAATACATAATATAGAGAGCATGAAAATACATAGTTAGATATATAAAGGCTAATCAAGAATATTTGCTATTCAAAACACACAAATTAATGTATTTTTTCAACTTGTAACTGTAGAGGACAGGACATTGAAGAGAAATGGAAATTTCAACTGAAAATCAGAACTTTGGTCTTTATGGTGACTTAAATCCTAGGGAAGATTTAAAAGATAGTTTTGGGGGTGATTAAAAAATTATAAAGGAGGCAAAGGAAATGTAAGTAATATTGGTTTATCATCCAAATAATTGCATGACACAAAATTCTAAAATCAATATCTGGATTGAACAATTATTGACAATAAAAGGGAAGTTACTGTGATGAAAGGAAAGTATATTAGAGATTTAATTTAAAATAAGCAAATGTGCTTAGCCTAAGAAGAAATATGTAGTTAAGATATGTGGAAGCTACATAAGGTAGGACTGGTGAGAAAGGTAAAAGGTAACATACTCTGTGAAAATTATTTTGTCGTTTCCTCACATGGAAGATGTTGTGTTCCTCTGTCCAGATCTTGTGTCCATGGAGTTGATGCTTTACTGGAGGTTGGGAATGGCAGTGGTTCTCCTCACTCTCTTCTTCCAGTTATGAAACAGCATAGGAGCAACCCATTCACCTGGAGGTACAACAGTGTCCTGCTACCCACAACATCATGGATTATGCAATAGATAAATCATAGGGTATATTTTTGTATATCTGGTATCACAAAAGTGTTTCATCGACTCTGACAGAAACCCACATATGGTTTGGGTGTCTGAACAGACTATGAAGTGACCTACACAAAAGTTGCCATTGATAGTGTTATTTCCTCCCTCTAAAAATCAGACAGAAGTAGAATGATTAGTTCTTATAGTTCACACCACCTCTCAGTTTTAACAAATTTTATTAAAATCTAAATTGTTGTTTAACTGTGAAATATAAAAACTGGTCATTGGTCATTGTAACTATTCTCAGTTTCAGCCTCTGGGACTTGACTCCAGAGAATATTCTATGTACTAGCTGCCCAACTGCTAAGAGAACACCTCAGTTTTTTTCATTTTGGTTAGCATCCCACTTCCTCTGCCATTTCTGTTTTTGTCAGTGAAGACTGACAAAATCTTGGAGGATTAACACTTGAAAGTTTGTTTCTTGCCCATTCAAAATCTATTGCTGCTTGGGTGATGCTGTAGGGAAGCTTTGCTCCATGAGGAGACTCAGGGATCCAGGTTGCTAATATCTTGTGCTTCTGTCATCTTAATAGGTGGCCTTCCCAATAGCATCCACAGGAGAAAAGAGTTGAAGGATCACTTGGCAGCTTTTCCTTACTTCACTGACCTAGGGGTCAGCATGTAGAACAGGCCCCATATCTCCACACTGACTTGACATGGGGCTAAGGGGCAGTCTCCCTATATGTTCAGGAAGAAGAAAGTGAAACAGCCTTACTGAACACATAGCAGTGGTTTTCCTACTGCAGGCAGTGATTTTCAAATTTGTTTTAAAGCTGAGGAATATTTCAGATGAAATTTTATGAGAAGCTAAGTATGTCAGAGGCATAAAAGTTGCAGTGCTTGGGTGAACCTGGAACAGAGGACTGCATTTGGAAACTACTGACATTTAGTAAAGCCCCATGGAAACCTCATGAACAGCTGGAGAGAAAGGGCAGACTCTGAAACAAAAGAATAAAAGAACATCTGAGCAAACATCTAGTTAGTGCAGACTCTAGGCAAATTAATATTTAACAGACATTCATAAGTACAAAATGTAGGCACATGAAGAGAAAAATCAATATGAGCCTTGGAATTTTAAAAAATGGTTATTTGATATTACAGCTATATGAGTGGAGGTTGAAGGAATTTGTCCGAGTTTATAGATAAATGTAAACTAAAGGGGCTAATTTATTATAAAATTTGGATTGTAGACATGACCACATAATGACATTTTGGTCAACAGTGGACCCCATATATGACAGAGGTCCTATGAGATTATAATGGAGCTGCCTTATAAAGCTGGACGTTTGTATCTTTTATACTGTAATTTTTCCTGTTCCTTTTCTTTGTGTACATATGACTAGATACACAAATACTTGCCATTGCTTTGCAGTTGCCTGAAGTACTAAGTACAGTCACATGCTGTGCAGGTTTGTAGCCTAGGAGTAATAGGCTTTACCATATAGCCTCGGTAGATAGTAGGCTGCACCATCTAGGTTTGTGTAAGTGCACTCTATGATGATTGCACAATGATGAATTTGCTTAATGATGCATTTGTCAGAACTATATGAGAACTATGTCTCTGCCACTGTATGATGCATGTCTGTACTTGAAGTGTTGATGTAAAGTATACTCTTCATTGGTATTGTAATATTTTCATCAGAAAAAGAGTAAAGAAAAAATATTTTTTGGTGTTGTGTGTGTGTATGTTTGTGTATACATGTATGTGTAAAGTAAATATATATGTGTATATATGTAAACTAAATACGTGTGTATATATATGTGTATGTATGTGTACTTTACACACATATGTATTTAATTTACAAAGAGATAAATTATTGATCCTGATTTCCAAGGGAAGCTGTAGGAGATATGCATGTATAGCAGCAGCAAGTATTAATGTAAAGAATAAAAAATTTCCTACCCAGGGATGGATAATAGCTACTGAAAGTCCTTTAAGCAATTATTTATTGATCTGTCAGAATTCAGGTAAGATGTGGGCTATTTGTCATGATTTTCACAGATTTGGGCTGACGGGCACATGCTGGAGGGGTTGTGAGTCATTCTTGGGCAATATGCCTATAGTCTGGGTGCCTGTCCTGGGTAAACACTGGGGTCTGTGGGTAACCATAGCTCCATCATGTCATGCCCATGCTGACAGCCTGTCTTACCCAGGCACCAGAGACTGCAGAAACCTATCGGATTCTGCTCACAGTAAAATGGCATGGTGAAGGATGTTGTGCAATTCCTGAGAGAGGAAGGAAGACTTCAAGCTGTCAGTCACACTCCTGAACATTTATTTCAAGTATTATTTTCACAGAGATACTGCAGAGTTATCAGTGCCAGTGTTCAGCCCACACAGCTAGATGCAGGCATTGCAGGGGTGGCCACCTGCCTCCTGGACATGGTGCTTGATTCAGAACTATGCATTGTAGGTGGCCCTTTGCTAGCCTAGTGTGTGGTGGGTTATAATATAGGATCATTATGACTTCCTAAAGGTAGACAAAGAGGGGAAAAGGGAGATAGTCTAGGACTACATGAGTAGACAAGTGATACCTCAGACTTTGCATAAGGAAAATCCCAGAGGTGCTTATTACAGCTGAAGATGGCCAGGATGAATTCTAGGGACTGTCACAGAGTAGTCCTGAAATGAGACTTTGCATCAGCATTTTAATAAGCTTCCCAAAACATTCTAAACTTGGTGTTTCATAGGACACTCTAAGAAACACTGGGTTTCATATACATGTATGAGCTTTGGCCACTATGCTGAAATACTGCAATTATTTGTCACCTAGATTTTTCTAGAACTTGATGCCAACATGTAAAAGCTTTGGAACTTAATAAGATACATCATTCAGTTATATCATCATCTAATAAGATACACACAGATATGTGATTGAAACAAAAGCTTACGGAAATGATCTTTCTCTTACTAGGGTAATTACCCTAATATTTTCTACCCCGGTTTATTCTGTTTTTTTTGTTGTTGTTGTTGTTTTGTTTTTTTTTTTTTTAATGATCTGGTTGTAGAACTAAATTAAATTCATGATGTATCAATGGGTCACAGTCTACATGATTGACCATGTTCTTACCTAGTGTGCGAGCTTTACTGTGTTTGATAAACAGGAGCATAGCCATTCCAAGATGGAGCAACACTCTGGGAAGAATGTCAGGCCAGTCTATTTAAGGCATAAAACAACAGTGTGATGTTTGTCAAATTTGCTGGGAAAGCTGGACATCCTTATATTAGTCTTCATCTACCATGAATCTCTCAAAAACATACAGAGTGGAGATTAATAAAATGTCCTTCATATAATGATGGTCAAAAATGACCCTGGGCTTCCAGGCTGAATCACCTTGTATGACATGTATTTTGACTGAAATTATTTAATCTGTTAGGTATATGAATATTCATATGATTAAAAGGCATTTTAATGGCTTCCTTAGTATATAATTTTGAGAGGGGACCAAAACAAATTTGATGATCATGAGGACATTGAAGCCTGACAAGCTAATATTTATTACCTCTAATTATTCAGGAGCCAAGATTTTCTTTTAGAACTAGAGATTTAAGATGTTCTAGCAACATCAAAGTTGGAGGGATGGTTATTGAATTACAACAAAAGAGTTTTTTCTTTAAAATAGGTGATTCTAGTGTAGATGGCTATTATCCACATTGGAGCACCCACTGCATGGTTAATATTAGTGAAAATGCTAGCATTTTGTACACTGTGATGCCATTCACAAACAGCTTCTTACGTACATTATCTGAAGATACAAAGATTTAAAGCACATTGTTACAATCATCCTTGGGTAGAGCTGTCTATCTATGTTAGATTAGTTATCTAATTATCTCAATATGATATCCAAGAGTCCTGAGAGAATGGCCTTGATATGCTACCAAAGACCTAACATTTGTGACACCACTATGTTCATAAAACATTCCTTCAATATCTGAAGACACATTTATGTGTGTTATTTCATTATCCAGAATATCCTGAGCAATTTAGCCAGGTCTTACCACCTTTGTAAGAAATGGAGGTAGAGTTATTCAGCAGCTGAAAAAGGAATGCCTGATCAAAGCAATGGTATTATTAGTGGAATTTATTCAAACGCTTTTGAATTTAAAAATTTCCAGTTGCAACTGGTGCCTTGTTTAGATATTTTAACATATATATATATATATATATATATATATATATATATATATATACACATATGTATTTGTACACAGCTTTTTCTCAGTTCATCTGTCAAAGGTGGGAAGAAAATGATTTAAAATTCTTACTTCTAAAATTTACAGTCTTTCTCTATGCTGTGTTGCTGATATGATTTATACTCAGGGGTTTGCTCCTGAGATGCTGGCTTGTGATATTCGTGTATGAATGACAAGGGGGCATAAGGCAAAGATGCTTCATTGGTTTGTGATTCTTGAAAATGAGGTCCACATAGTCAAACCCAGTTTGTGGCCTGGGATTCCATGCACATATTTTCAAGTTGAGGAGAGTGATGATTTAGAATATATAACCATGCACTCCACAATCTTTCACCCTGATTGTCTCATTGAAGGATAATAAATTTATCCTTCTATTATTAGAGAGTTGGATAATTAGCTCACCATGTGTTATATGCTGCATAGTCACACAGGAGATGGGTCATCCTGCATACACTTTAGCCAGAAATCCTTGTTATTCTTGCAGAGAGGAATGAACTATAAATTTCGTGAAGATACCCAATGCTCTGTATGTGCTCTGCAGATTCATCCCATTATGACGGTTTTGGGTTTTGCCATTCCTCTCTTCATTTCAATGCAAAACAGATACAGCTTAGGTGCACAGCAGAAATGGTAACACAGAATGGGACATGTTCAAGTATAATGTACACCATGAAGTGGTTGCCAATTATATATCAGGTGCTGTGGATACACATATTGCTTTGTGTACCTTCCATACCCATTGCTTCCTTCATACCACATAACAACCTCATAAGGTCGGTAAATAAATGTCTCATCACGAAGAAACTTTCAGGCTGAAGTCCTTTGATTTCAGCCCCACAGGTAATAAAGAGTAGAGGCTGAATTTAAACAGAGTAAACTCAACCATCTGAATGTTGGAATGGTCCACAAACAGTTGGGGGATTCTTTTCTCCTCCATCCACTCTGGTGCGGTAGACTTATTGAGTGAGGATTAGCTGGAAGAAGATTAGGGCACTATATGGGTGTCTGAACACCTTTCTCTAGATAGAAGAGTCTAGGTCTAACGCTTAAGGAAGGAGAATGCATCTCTTTAATCCTCGTAGATAAGTTTCAATGTCAGTATTGTTGTCATTACCATGGTAATGGAGAAGTACTTGAATGCTCTGATAAGAAAATAAGGGGTACATGATGATGGGTGAAGTTAGCAATGAATAGGTTATGTTATCCAATTATGGGATTTATAGATTTATCTGAAATTTGCCATAAAGTTTCAATTAAAAACTAATAATCTGTAGTCACTCTCAATGTAGGCTAAGTCTTGTTCTTTATCAATGATTTTTTTAGCAAAGGGTTTATGGGTACCAAATTGAAAATTTGAAAATGATGTAGAGTTCTGTTTTTAATCTCTGACTTCCTGCAGTAGTAACATCTCCTATTCTGACTATAATAAACCCTGCTCCCTGACAACTCTCCACAGAAAAACAAAACAAAACAAAACAAAACACCATGACATCAGCATGATAGAAAGTATCAGTAACCAAGGAGTTGGGAGTTGGAGGGAAATAATCTTCATGAAAAGATTATACCCCTAGTGGAGAACTGTGGAAAGACTCTCTCCTCTACCATTTCCTATCATCTGTAGTTTAATGGTAAATAAATACTCATTTCTATAAGCATTGCTTGTGTAATCATAATCCCCTAAAATCTATGATAGATAGCAAATGTATTATTGGAAAATATACGACTTTTTGTCCTGGTCTATGTACTGCCATCACCATTTGGCAAGGTCACAATCCTGAAATGCATTTATCAGATACCTCCAGCCTATCCTCTCCCATTTCCAGCTGGACTCCAGTGTAAGTGGCTGTGATGAATAGCTGTGATTTGGCTAAAAGTGTCTTTTGAATAAAGTGATCTTTAGGATATTTCATTACTTTAGATAAGAGTGTAAGCCAGAAAGGAATGGGGTGATATTGATTTTAATTCATGGTAAGAAAAGTAAATCAGATTAAACTTTAAGGGCAATACATGGGACACAAACAGATGCTCATTCAAAAATGGAAAAGTTAAATAATTAAAGAGTTGTCATCAAGAGTCACATTATTATATAACTGTAGATGACGCATGATTTGTTTTTAACTTTTGTGGGCCTATGAGATAATGTATTTGAAAATGAAGGTAACAGGCACAATTACTCATGCCTGTAATCCTAGCATTTTGGGAGGCCTAGGTGGGAGGATAATTTGAGCCCAGGAGTTTAAGACCACCTTGGGTTATATAGCAAGACGCTGCGCCTACAAAAACTAAAGAGACATTAGCTGGGCATGGTGGTGTGTGCCTGTAGTCCCAACTACTCAGCCGGCTGAGGTGGGCTAAGGTGGGAAGATTGCTTGGTTCCAGGAGTTTGAGACCAGCCTGGGCAATATAGTGAGACCTTGTCTCTAAAAAAATAAATCTTAACTCGACATGGTGATGCACATCTATAGTCTTAGCTACTCAAGAAGCAAAGGTGGGAGACTCTCTTGAGCCTCAGATTTGGAGGCTGCAGTGAGCTAAGATTGCAGAACTACACTCCAGCCTGCCCAACAGAGCAAGACCCTGTCTCCGAAAAAAAAAAAAAAAAAGCTGGGTGAGGTGCTTCTTTTTTTTGTTTGTTTGAACCCCTGGTTTCTGCCTGAGCATATCATAACAATATAGGTTCTGAGGGATATTTATCTTTTGCCATACTAGATCCAGTGGGTCCATGCCATTCCCAACTCACTGGGGCATAAAGAATACTTAAACCTGACCCTGGAAATGCCCCTCCAACCATAAATTTCTATATCTCTGAATATCATACCTGTGAATAGCTCGAAAGCCTGCATCTTTATGGAAAACATTCACAAATGCTGTCATGCTATGTGAACCTTTGGAAGCTATCTTGTTCTAGGAGCAAATTCTGACCCCTGCCAGGTTGAGATAAGTTCTCCTTCTCTGAATTCATTCTCTGCAGTGCTGAGTAGGGGCACTTAAGACAGCTTAGATTAGCTGTCAATGCTCTTGTCTGAACTGTGGATTGCTGATGGCAGGGTCCGATCCAGCCTCCTTTTGTATTTCTAGTGCCTGGTATCATGTGTCAGCAGAACATTTGCTTAGTAACTGCAAAACTCAGATGGAAGACATGAACAGCTGGATGTATAAATCCACCTGCTGCACATAGAGGTGGTCACATGAACTTTGGGGAGGGTGGGGAGGTGGCGACTGTTGATACCGCTATCTGATTTATGCCATACTCTAATTACCAGCAGCAAAAGGTAACCAGAAGGAATTCACAGACATCCGTACTTGCATTCCCATTATTCCCTATGTCCACTGCAGTTGGAACAATACTACAATAATAAAGGTCAGACACTCAGATGAAGATTATTATTCTGAATATCTTCAGAATTATATTTAATGGCAGACAGAAAACAATGCCTTAGGCATCTTCTTGCCTGCATTTTTATTCCTGCCTCTATAGGACATAAATCTTTTTTATTCTGAGATTGGAATGATTACATGTTCCTGGAAAGGCTCAGGGCTGCCTTCAGTGTTTTTAACAAATGGAGCACAGGCATGTAGCAGCTGAAAGTTCTATCTTTTTGCACAGTGTGAAAAACAGTGGCAATAAATTTTCAAAACAGTTCTTTACTGAAGTACTCCAGCTAATAAAAAAGGAGTTAAGCTGCTATTGAGAAATCTTTCTCCTACCAACTTGCTGATATGTCATTCAGTTTTCAGGGTCATAGAGAAGAGAGCCCAGATCTCCTCCCTGAGCCTGGGTGTGAAGCAAATGACCTTTCCTGATCTCTCAAAGGATATTACAAAGCAAGAATTCCTTCACCCAGGCACAGGCTGTCAATTACACCCTAGGTGTGTGCAGGAAAGCTGGTGATTTATGTCTGTCTAGCCAACATTCCCATGCACCATTGATTTCATTTCTGTTTCCAGATGGTAAATCTTGGAACAGTATTTTTGCAAGCCAAGTATGCTTTTCTGTGTTTTCTGGGTTTGTTTTTGTATTGTCAAACCTAATCAACTCTACTCGATGCACAGAGTATACACAAAGATGCTCGTATCTCTGATGTCACCTATAGGATGAAAAACCACTGCTTTATAGAGAGGTGTTAGAAAATGAGTTATATAAATATGTGAATTGTGAGAACAAACACATTAATTTCCTTCTTCCTTTCTAAGGGGGATTCCCCTGCATTCCAAGACAAAGATCATGTTCATAGCCTTGATTGAACCCAGAGTTGGATCTCTGACTCATCTGCTATTGGAGTCCTCATGAACTGGCTTGTATTTCATGCTCTCTTATTTATTGGTTGTACCATCTTTATCATTTATTTCTTTATTTCCACCTCACATTTTAATATACTTCAATTTTACAATCCTGTCAATCATGTTGGCTGGTGTCTGTTTCTTGTTTATAATTCTTTGTTGTTTTTTTTTTTTTTTGAACTTTTGAACAAGAGGACAACCATCCAAAATTGGAGAATCCAAGTTGAAACATGCAGTAGCTCTTGCTGCTCAGCAAATTCTGCCAGTCACATGCTATATGACCATGCTTGGGAGATTGAAATTTTAAGCTTTCTCATCTATTTTCTTTAACTTTAAATCTAAAAATAAATGGGAGAACAGATGAGAGAGAAATTGCAGTGAGACTATTCTCATATATAATGTAACTATCTAAGTAGGAACACAAAGATTGTAATTTCATGTTTGTTTTGAGGAATCTAAGCGAGTTTAGGAGAACACAATCTGCTTCTGGGGAAGGAGGTGCAATTTGCCCAGGTGTGAATAAACTTTCCCCATAATAAGTAGGATGGAGGCTTCACAGTCTGCCCTGGGTGGCCAAATTCTCTAACATACTGTGGCTCCATTTCAGCTCCTCCAGGTTCCTCAAGGGCATCTTCTCTTAGAAGGAGCCAAACACATGGCTTGGTAGAGAGGCTTATATGTAAGTCATCAGCTAGGATGACAATTACAGTGCTTCCATCTAAGCAGTAGTATGTCCTGTTTTCTTTCTGAGACATAATGGTGAATGTTACAGACCAGGTCCAGTGGGCTCTCATTGCATGCCTTCTTATTCCAGTTACTGTGAGAGGAGAGACAAACCCCTCAGGAATTTGTTCTTTTCTTTACTTTCTGGGCTGTGAGATATTAACATTTCCTTGCTTTATATTCTTGTAAAAGATGGGGAGTGGGACATAAATTGCCACAATGTACTGGAATAATAAAACATGGTACTAGTGATTACCAACAACTTGTTAGATTTGATCTGCCTATTTTCAGAGAACTGGAGATACCTGGCTTAGCTCTCACCCAAAGTGTGCTGTTCTGTGTTAATTTTCTGTTTAACAGGAGTAGGGGTTAATAAATGTAAGGATTGACCTGAAATGGGAAGTGTTACAGCCATAGGTGTGAGCAGTTCACCTAGAAGGAAACACATGGTCTGGAGGATCCCAAGGTATATTGACATTAGCAAAATACAAATACATTTAGAAAAGCATACATCTGGGCCAGGCATGGTGGCTCACACCTGTAATCCTAGCACTTTGGGAGGCCAAGGCAGGCAGATCACTTGAGGTCAGATGTTCAAAACCAGCCTGGCCAACGTGGTGTAAAAATATCTGTATTAAAAATACTAAAAAATTAACTCGACATGCTTGTGGGCAACTGTAATACCAGCTACTTGGGAGTCTGAGGCAAGAGAATCATTTGAACCTGGGAGACAGAGGCTACAGTGAGCTGAGATCGTGCCATTGCACTCCAGCCTGGGTGACAGAGTGAGATTCCATCTCAGAAAAGAAAAAAAAAAAAAAAAAAAAAAAGACTCTCCAGGCCCTAGCACCATGCCTGGCCTGTGGAAGATGCTTAACAATATTGTTTTAGGGTCCCCTTTTCTAAGCCCCGATGGTGAAACTGGAGAATACTGAAGACAAAGAGGAGAAAACCATCAGAGAATTGTCTCCCAGTCTCATCTTCCCCTGAGGCTAGCCGTACAAACTAGAATCCCTTTTCCCCAAGGCAGGTTATAGAGACCAGAACACCTTCTCCCCAAAGCTAGTCATAAGACTGAAAAATAGGACCAATTTTTCCTCATCCTTTCTATGTAAAAACTGGCCATAAAGAAATCCCCCATCCTACCTTGTTTGACTGTGGGTCTTAGTAGTACCATTCCAGAGGTCTTACACCACACCTAGGAGGAAGGCTCAGAGAGGCCAAGAAGAATCTAGATAGAAAGGCCTTGTCGGCTTTCCCCATTCAGTCCATTACCTTTTGCCCAATCCCATTTCTTGTTGTTTTTTTTTTTTCTTTTTGAGATGGAGTCTCTCTCTGTTGCCAGCCTGTAGTGCAATTATACAATCTCAGCTCACTGCAACCTCCACCTCCAGGGTTCAAGCGATTCTCCTGCCTCAGCTCCTCATGTGCCATCATGCCCAGCTAATTTTTGTGTTTTTAGTAGAGACGGGGTTTTACCATGTTGGCCAGGATGGTCTCGATCTCTTGACCTCGTGATCTGCCCGCCTTGGCCTCTCAAAGTGCTGGGATTACAAGCATGGGCCACTGTGCCTGGCCTGTCCAATCCTATTTGCATGTGCTTTGTTGAACCTAAGCAGAAAAATCGACAATTTACCTTTTATCTTTGGATCTTCAATCTGAAGGCTCCTGTGTGTACACATTAAATGAATTTGTATGCCCTTTCTCCTATTAAAAAAAAAAAGAAATCAAATTCCTGCCCTCATCCATTCATTGATTCTTTCATTTGTTTGGCAATATTATTAAGCATCATCTACAGGCCATGCATGGTGCTAGGGCTTGGAGATTCAGTGGAAGGCAAATGCCCCATGGTGCTTTGCTCTGATGGGACTGCCTGGAAAAGGGGAACAGGCTCTCAGAGAAGGTGGCGTTGGAGATGGCTTCTGAGTAATGACTGCTTACCAGGGAGAGGAGGAAGTAAGTTTTAGGTTGAGAGATGATGATGTGCAGAGTATTGAGCTGTGAATATGCAAGCAGTGTTTGGGACTGGTTATCACATTGGGGTAGAAGCTGGGCTGTGTGAGAGTGTTGGCATCAACATAAGGCTTCATCAGGACTCTTCATGTTTTGTTAATAAATCTGAAGTGTAGTTAGTTATTTAAGGAACCCACCCAAGTTCACAGAAATAGTTAAATCTTGAATCAGGGTAAGAAGAAGACATTGGGCAGTGGGCAGTGAGGCAGGGGCTGTCATTAAGGTGTTTCCCCTCTAAGCATTGCAGCTTCTTGCATGAATCTCTCAGAGCTTCCTCCACGCCTAGGGAAGTGGACACTTGTCCTGTGCCCTGATAGCCTTCAAAAAGGCCTCTCACCCAGTATTGTCTTTTAGCAGAAAGAAATTGCTAATTATTTCCCAGATGAGGGGTAAAGATTGAGCCTACAATGTGAAAGTGAGACACAGCACTAAATGCGTTTCTCAGAGGGCAACCTGAGGTGATGAAGCAGCCTTGGGACTTACTGATCTCTATCAGCAGACTCAGTTGTGAAAACTCAGACCTTCCTATAGCAACATTGCTCACAGCCCATTGTAGCAAGGGCCATGCATTGACAGTGACTTATAACTCTTGAACATCTGTGCATTGTAATCAATTCAAATGAAGGAGGTTTAGGTGCCCTCTGAATTTAGAAATACATTGGCAGTATCATTCCTCTCTCGATAGGTTTGGGCCAATTGAATGAGTGTTCTATTTAAATTTTGAATACTCTATTCAAAATTTCAGTATTGACCATTGAGTGTTCATTTTAGACTTGTTGTATTATAGAAGCAGGTAGAACACAAAGTTGAGTTGGACTTAAAATGGCATTGATGAAAGTAGTTGACAAATGAAGGTACACAATGGAATACTATTTACCTTTAAAAAGAAGGTAATGCTGTCATTTGTGACAACATGGATGAACCTGGAGGACATTCTGCTAAGGGAAATAAGCCAAACACAGAAAGACAAATACTGCAAGATCTCACTGCTTTTTGGAATCTAAGAAGAAAGTTGAACTCCTAGAAGCAGACAGTAGAATGGCAGTTACCAGGGAATCGGGCTAAGAGAGTGGATGAGGAATGGGGAGATGTTGGTCAAAGGATAAAAAGTTATAGTTAGACAGGAGGAATAGTTAGGGTATGTATTGCCTTGCCTGGTGAGTATAGTGAATTACAATGTATTATATGTTTGAAAATTGTGGTGAGAGTAGATTTTAAATATTTTCACCTCAAAGAAATGACAACTATACAATAAATGAATATTTTAATTACCTTTATTTAATCATCCCACAGGTGGACATATATTACTGCATTGTCCACAACAAGTATATATGAGAATTATTGTGTATATCAATTTATTTATTTCAAGTTGGTATTTGAATTTTTGTATATATATATTTGTATATATATGTATAATTATTTGCATATATCAATCACAATTTTTAAAAGATGGTCTTTTTTAATAGTTTGCATATATTTGTGTATAATTTTTTTCCAAAAGAAAATACTATTTTCAGGGTGCTTGAATTCATTTTAATCACCGCATACAGAAGGAAAGAGAATTTAAAACAAAACAAAAAAACAAATACAGACAATTTTCTATTAAATCTCTTTCTGAGTTGGGTCTTTGGGAGATGTGTCAGTAACATAATTCTTCACTTACTGATCCATAGAAGGTAACAATAAGTCACTTCATAGAGACAAAATAGAGACTTACCTTTCTCTGACAGAAGATACCATCAGGAAATTAACTTGTAGTATTTTGTGAATTTTCAAATAGCCTGCTATGATAATAGGTGGATCCTAATCAGAAGGGTGGCAGACATACTCACATTGTCTGTGGTCTTTTTTTCCTCCTTTTTTTTTTTTTTTTTTTTTTTTGCAGGAACACTGAGACTCCTTTCCTGCTTGTCTTGTCCTACCTCCACATGCACATGGCCTTGTTCTCCAGCATGGACTTTGCCGGCAAAAGTAAACATGGAGTCTGTGGGGATGCTGTTGAGGAAATGGACTGGAGTGTGGGTATGTCTCTCCTCAGTGAATACTTAGAAAGCTGCTAAGTCTTTGCTTCCTTGTGTTTTCTTTCTTGTCTATTTCCACCTATGTTCCTGATGCCTTTAGAGACAGCAAGTGTATGGTGTTTTTTGAAGGTAACCAAAAATGCATTGATCCTGAAAGGTAAACAGAATACAAAAAGCACCTTCACCAGCCAGGGCAACATAGGGAGACCCCATCTCTACAAAAAATTTAAAAAAATTACCCGGGTGTGGTTGTGCATGCTTCTGGTTCCAGCTACTTGGGAGGCTGAGGTGGGAAGATGGCTTGAGCCAAGGAGGTTGAGGTTGAGCTATGATTCTACCACTGCACTCCAGTCTAGGTGTCAGAGTGAGACCTGTCTCTTTAAAAAAAATATCTTTGCCCTCATGTGCATGTCTGCAGTTGCCAGTGGATACATTGCAGGGGAAGTCTAGTCTGTGGTCTGAAGATGGAAGAGATTCATGAAGGAGAGAAGACAAAACATTAGTCCTTATTATCCCTTATTCTATCAGCAATGAAATATGAACAATGTCTTGTCATTATCAGTTAGATGTCTGGATCTTAGGCAGATAAAAGATGAAGGGGGTGAAGGGGAGGTTAGAGACTTGAGGCTTCTTCAGTTTAGCATGTCAAAATGCCATCTTTGGGGATATCAGTTGCTGAGTCCCAACATGTAACCTCATTTTGTGCTGCCAGTGGTCTTTGTGCAGCAGGTGATGTTCTCATCATTCCCATTCCACAGGAAAAAGGCAAGTGAGGCTTGCAAGTTAAGTACACCCACCTCAGGTTACAGAATTCATAATGGATGAGCATGTGTTCAAATGCAGGTGTTCCACCTAGAACCTGAAATCTACATGACTTCATTCTTTTTCTTCCCATATAACAAGAAAGTGTGTATTATGTCAGTGCAGTCAACAACGTATCTCCAGGAAAGAGCCAGTTCATTTATTAGTCATGTTGACTGGATGTCTTCACACATCCCTGTTTGTCTCTGATCTTTGCTTCCATAATCTTGTCTCCTTCACTTACTCTGACACACCCGCCTCCCTCTTATAAGGACACTTGGGATTATGTTCGGCCTGACTGGATAATCCCACATCATCTTCTCATCTCAAGATCATGAACTTAATCTGCAAATTCTCTTTTGCCCTGGGGTGTAACATGTTTGCCATGGGATGTAACATCCCAGGGATTAGGATGAGCATATTTTAGGGAGGTCATTATTCAGCCTACATGAACCCACAATACACTATTTCAAGCTGATGCTTCTTTTAACTTTTTTTTTTTTTTTTTGCAGCATTAGCTGAGCCACTTTCATGGTGGATCAGGCATCATGCTAGTTATTGGAGATATTCAATAAGATCCAGACTCTGGCTTGTACAGCGTATGTTTTGGTACATAAAACACACATATCTAACATCTAATATTTATACTTAGACATATCCAAATGTACGTAGACACACCTATCCTTTAATATCTATATACATTAGGCCTAACTAAAGTCTAATATATACATACCTAATGTCTATGGTATATGACAGACATTACATGATACACAATATTGCTCATTTCACAAAGTGATATGATACCCAAAATGATGTATCAGTTCTAAGGGTTGGAACTCTGCAGCCAAACCTGCAGTGGATGTGGGTTGAAGGTACAAGAAGAGATGATGCCTTAGCCAAGAAGGTAGGGTGTATCAGAGCTTACATGCAAAGATATGAAAGAATAATATAGGGAATGCTTTTATCTAACAATTTGTTTAGAAATTTTGATTATCTTCTGTGTTTCTGGCATTGGGCCAGACACAACACTAAACATCAAACATGGTGTCTGCCTTGAAGGAAGTCATGTTGCAGTAGGTGGGTGGGTAGGTGATGGCGTGAAGCCTAGAAGACTGGTGAAATTTGATAAAGGTGCTGACACTTGTATGCACAAGATACTAATGACACAAAGGGAAAGAGAGCCTCACTTGGCGGTGGTTCCCAGGAATGTTTGCAAAGGAGATGTGGCTAGAAATGAGGTCACCAGTGGGTCTGTGCATCTGCTCTTATTCTCCTTCTATCTGTTTCTGCCTTTCCAACCCCTTGTCTCTTTCAACATGCTGGAAGTGAGAAGAAGCAAATAGCTTGTCATGCAAACTGCAATTTGCTCAGGAAGGCCAGACTACACGACACCTGAAGCAAAGAGAAACAGTCCTCTGTAGCATATCCTTTGGGCCGCAGGTACCTTATGAAATGTTATACTTCTATTTACATATGCATGTGCACATCTGGAGTCCTGTGACAGGCCGAACAAACGGGGGAAGGAACTAACTCCTACATCTTTTTTGACCTGGCACCTAGCACAAAAAGATGCCTGTTTGTTGCATCTGGATGACCTTTATAGGCTTCTCAGACATCCTCCCAGCCTCTTCCTTTAGGTCTCATTGTTACATTGCTCAATGCATTATGCATTATCAATATGTAATGAGGGTTCTATTAATGAACAAATTTGTTTAATCTGAACAGGAATAACCCCAGTAAGCTATCACTCTTTCAGCCCTTCTCTGTGTACTACGTTATTTTAGAGTAACAAAAAGTGGAAACATGTACTTCTCATATATGAAGACTTGGTGTCACTGGGCTGAACTAGGATCCACTCAGCCAGTACAGTAGGGCCAAACATCCACACCAAACTTTTGCAGTGGGGGAAAGGAAGGTATCTATTTGCAGAGTTGCAATCAAGTAGAATGAGGCAGCTCTCACTTAAGATTCTACTTCCCTGATGGTTTGCAAACAAAGGCTTTTAAAGGCTAGGAGGCAGAGGCTACAGGCAGTCATAAGTCAGTACATGGAGGTTATATGTTTGTTTGACCTCAAAAGGCAGGACATCCCAAAGAAGGGCGCACCTGCAGGTCACAGGTGGCTTCAAAGCTTCCCTGATTTGCAATTGGTTGAGGAAGTGAAGCTTTGTCTGAACGCTTGTTTTGGTCAGGAAAAAACAAACATGATATCTGGCCTGTGGTCATGGCTTCTTCCAGGACCCTTGAGAAGAAATTTGGAACAAAGAATGTCAATGAGAGTTCAGTCCTTAGTTCCTCCTCACCTCTGGTTTAAGTCCAAGCAGACTGCATTTTCCATTTGGTAGCATTCCAGGTTTCTGAAAAACAACCCCTGGACATATGTTAACATGTTATCTTTAATTATTATAGGGAGCCAAACATTCTGTGGCTCTAACTTCCTTGTCTGTGGCTTTATGCTACAATTACCTTCTTGCTCATTTACCTTTTAAAGATAGCTAGGTGCCTGGAATTTTTCTTGAAGGAACTCAAGATTTTTCTCTACTTCCATTCTGGGGGGAGCCCAGAAGACCCCTAAGAGGGGTCCTTGCTCCATCTCATCATTGTTTCAGTGTTATTTCCATGAGGCTATGGCCTATGAGGAGACAGTTGTTTTTATTTCATGTTATGGATGCCAGTGTCTCTAAAGACTGGAGTTCCAGGCTGCATTCCACACTCTCACTCATCTATTTATTCATTCTCTCTCTTACTGTCTGTTCAGTTCCAAAACAGCTTAGCAGCTGCCAAGGAGGAGATGTGTATATAAATCACAATGCTAGAAGTGGTTAGAGAGTAATAGTTTCTTAAGAAGGGTACATATATTGCAAAAAATTTCTCCCATTCTGTAGGTTGCCTGTTAACTCTGATGGTAGTTTCTTTTGCTATGCAGAAGCTCTTTAGTTAAATTGGATGCCATTTGTCAATCTTGGCTTTTGTTGCCATTGCTTTTGGTGTTTTAACATGAAGTCCTTGCCCATGCCTATGTCCTGAATGGTATTGCCTAGGCTTTCTTCTAGGGTTTTTATGGTTTTAGGTCTAACATTTAAGTCTTTAATCCATCTTGAATTAATTTTTGTATAAGGTGTAAGGAAGGGATCCAGTTTCAGCTTTCTACATATGGCTAGCCAGTTTTCCCAGCACCTTTTATTAAATACGGAATCCTTTTCCCATTGCTTGTTTTTCTCAGGTTTGTCAAAGATCAGATAGTTGTAGATATGCGGCATTGTTTCTGAGGGCTCCGTTCTGTTCCATTGATCTATATCTCTGTTTTGGTATCAGTGCCGTGCTGTTTTGGTTACTGTAGCCTTGTAGTACAGTTGGAAGTCAGGTAGCATGATGCCTCAAGCTTTGTTCTTTTGGCTTAGGATTGACTTGGCAATGCAGGCTCTTTTTTGGTTCCATATGAACTTTAAAGTAGTGTTTTTCCAATTTTATGAAGTTTTGTGAAGAAAGTCATTGGTAGCTTGATGGGGATGGAATTGAATCTATAAATTACCTTGGGCAGCCTGACCATTTTCATGATATTGATTCTTCCTACTCATGAGCATGGAATATTCTTCCATTTGTTCATATCCTCTGTTATTTTGTTGAGCAGGGGTTTGTAGTTCTCCTTGAAGAGGTCCTTCCCATCCCTTGTAAGTTGGATTCCTAGGTATTTTATTCTCTTTGAAGCAATTGTGAATGGGAATTCACTCATGATTTTTCTCTCTGTTTGTCTGTTATTGGTGTATAAGAATGCTTGTGATTTTTGCACATTGATTTTGTATCCTGAGACTTTGCTGAAGTTGCCTATCAGCTTAAGGAGATTTTGGGCTGAGATGATGAGGTTTTCTAGATATACAATCATGTCATCTGCAAACAGGGACAATTTGAATTCCTCGTTTCCTAATTGAATACCTTTTATTTTCTTCTCCTGCCTGATTGCCTTGGCCAGAACTTCCAACACTATGTTGAATATGAGTGGTGAGAGAGGGCATCCCTCTTTTGTGCCAGTTTTCAAAGGGAATGCTTCCAGTTTTTGTCCATTCACTATGATACTGGCTGTGGGTTTATCATATATAGCTCTTATTATTTTGAGATACTTCCCATCAATACCTAATTTACTGAGAGTTTTTTGCATGAAGAGTCGTTGAATTTTGTCAAAGGCCTTTTCTGCATTTTGCAATCGACTCATCTGACAAAGGGCTAATATCCAGAATCTACAATGAACTCAAAGAAATTTACAAGAAAAAAACAAACAACCCCATCAAAAAGTGGCCGAAGGATATGAACAGATGCTTCTCAAAACAAAAGACATTTATGCAGCCAAAAGACACATTAAAAAATGCTCATCACCACTGGCCATCAGAAATGCAAATCAAAACCACAATGAGATACCATCTCACACCAGTTTGAATGGCAATCATTAAAAAAGTCAGGAAACAACAGGTGCTGGAGAGGATGTGGAGAAATAGGAACACTTTTACACTATTGGTGGGGCTGTAAACTAGTTCAACCATTGTGGAAGTCAGTGTGGCAATTCTTCAGGGATCTAGAACTAGAAATACCATTTGACCCAGCCATCCCATTACTGGGTATATACCCAAAGGATTATAAATCATTCTGCTATAAAGACACATGCACACGTATGTTTATTGTGGCACTATTCACAATAGCAAAGACTTGGAACCAACCCAAATGTTCAACAATGATAGACTGGATTAGGAAAATGTGTCACATACCCACCATGGAATACTATGCAGCTATAAAAAATGATGAGTTCATGTCCTTTTTAGGGATATGGATGAAACTGGAAACCATCATTCTCAGCAAACTATCCCAAGGACAAAAAACCAAACACCGCATGTTCTCACTCATAGGTGGGAACTGAACAATGAGAACACATGGACACAGGAAGGGGAACATCACTCACCGGGGCCTGTTTTGGGGTGGGGGAGGAGGGAGGGATAGCATTAGGAGTTATAGCTAATGTTAAATGACTAGTGCAGCACACGAACATGCCACATGTATACGTATGTAACAAACCTGCACATTGTGCACATGTACCCTAAATCTTAAAGTATAATAACAACAAAAAAGAAGAAGTGTACATATAAAAGGCTGTGGAGACTCAGGGCAGGGAGAAGTGACCCCTGACTGACAATCCCAGAGAGGCTTCATGGGGCAGAGAAGGAAAGACATCACATTTTGCAAAGATAGTTTGGTAGGGCTCAGAGACACAAGAGGTATGGGTCAGAAAGTGAGCCTTGAGGGTCTTTAATGATGGCTGGGAACCCACGTTTTATCATACAACCCCGCAAGTATGTCAGGAGCTACTCCATGAAATTATTTTTTTTAAAGAAATGTATTGGATATATTAGAAGAAATGTTTTGCTTGAATGTTGGAGATACCATCAATATGTGACACTATTAATGTCTCAGTCACTGGTCCACCACTGCTCTATTGCAAAATATTATCCTTTGGTCAAACATAGCTCAAATTAAATTTACAGTTAAACATTGTTAAAATACAATGTCGTGAAAAGAAGGTGGGGTTTCCTTCTAGTTATGGGAAGTAGGCTTCTGAGTGTCAAGACATCTTGTTCTCTAAAGCTGCAAACTCAAACACACACCTGTGGTTTATGCAGACACAGAGAAATCACGGGATTTAACACCTGTTCAAAATAGCATCCTTTTCTGAGTAATCACAACTTCTACTCTCCATCAAAACCCCTCAAAGATTCTTTTCTATTGGAACTTTTTTTTTTTTTTTCCTTTTGAGAAACTCTTGCTCTGTTTCCCAGGCTGGAGTGCAGTGCAGTGACCTCTACATTTGAACCTACTGATTCCACTGCATTCCTAACTCAAATCTGTTTCCCTACTGAAATCTACAGGATTCATCAAATGACAGATTGGATAAAGAAAATGTGGTGGCTGCATGCAGTGGCTCACGCCTGTAATCCCAAGACTTTGGGAGGCCAAGGCAGGTGGATAGCGAGGTCAGGAGATGGAGACCATCCTGGCCAACACTGTGAAACCCCATCTCTACTAAAAAAAAATAGAAAAAAAATTAGCCTGGCATGGTGGTTGGTGCCTGTAGTCCCAGCTAGTCGGGAGGCTGAGGCAGGAGAATGGCATGAACCCGGGAGGCAGAGCTTGTAATAGCCGAGGTCGGGCCACTGCACTCCAACCTGGGCAACAGAGGGAGATCCTGTCTCAAAAAAAAAAAAAAAGAAAGAAAGAAAGAAAAAGAAAAAAAGAAAATGTGGTATATATACAACATGGAATACTATGCAGCCATAAAAAGAATGAGATAATGTCTTTTGTAACTTGGATGGAGCTGGAGGATATTATCCTTAGCAAACTAATGCAGGAAAAAGAAACCAAATACCACATGTTCTCACTTATAATGGGAGCTAAATGATGAGAACTTATGAACATGTAAAAGGAAACAACAGAGACTGGGATCTGTTTGAGCAGGGAGGGTGGGAGGAGGTTAAGGAGCATAAAAGATCACTGTTGAGGACTAGGCTTAATACCTGGGTGATTAAATAATTTGTACACCAAACCCCCATGACATGAGTTTACCTATGTAACAAACTAACCTTTGCATGAATCCCCAAATCTAAAATAAAAGTTAAACATAAATAAAATTAAATATACCAGACTTTCTGTTAAAAAAAAAAATCTATGGGCTAATTTGATAAAATAGCTAGGATTAAATCATCCTTCTATTAAATTCAACATGTTATTCCTTTTAATAAGAGGGGCAGTACATGTCTGCTGCAGTCTATGGTTAAAAACAATTATTTAATATTACAGGGGTGATTGAGTAATAACAGGACAGTTTCATTTTTTTTAAGGAAATGAGTTTGCAATATGATTATTCTGTTTAGATTTGGGTATTGGTAAATTTTGTCTTTGCCAAAATGTTCTAGCATAAAGTGAAATTGGGAAATAGGAGTAGGGTCAAATGTGTATTTTGGATATAATTCTGGTCAAAGTTTAGAAATCTTGGCAGTAAGTCCTTTATAGAGTACTTCCTAAAATATTTCCCTCTGAGACCCTTCTAAAATAAATTTTCTTCTATTGTCCACATGCTTTGAATGATTGTGTCAACCTAATAAAACCAATTTTCTAAGGAATAATATATCTTCCCATTTAATAATTAAGAAATCATTGTCTCCATTAGGGCTTCCAGTTAATTTGACTGTGTTCCATACCATGTGATTATGATTTTCATAGACAGCAAGATAAATAAGTAAACCACTGAACATCCCATAACCTGTGACCCTTTGTAGCTGTTAAATGTAAAATTTTCCATCAGAGCTGTAGACATTTGAAAATGTTCATGTTGCTTCTTTGGGATCTCAGGAGTAGAAACCATCACTTTAAACTCACAGAGGATTTAAGATTTTGACACAATCCTGAACTCTTTCTGGAAAACTTGCATTATGGCTCAAGCATGTTCCCGCACCCTGGATAGGTATTGGATATACTTGGATCAGCCTGGTGGGTGAATCTTGAGAGGATACTTCATTTTGCACTTGTATCTGTGTCAAGGCAGTGGAACAGAAAGGAGTTCAAGTCAAAAGTCCTGTGAACTGCAGTGTCTTATTGAAGGAACAAGTTGTACCATACCCAGCTTCACTTGTTTAAATCAGAGTTATAAACCTTTGAGACTCTCTTTGCATAGAGAAGTGGAAACAAATTCATGGAATTTCCTTCTCAACCTTCACAGCAGCTCCTTCTCACCTGATCCACCTCTTGATATCAATGTTGGACATCTCTGGGACTCTGTCCTGGGGCCCCTGTCTTCCTTTATCTTCACACTTGCCCTATCTGATGTCATCTAAATCCAGGACCTCATATGACATCCAACTGCAGGGCATCCCACATACTGAGCTGGGAACCTACTGTGAAGGTCCACGTTGCCATGTCAAGCTGCCCCCTTGCCACACAGCATGGAAGCTCAGTAAACATGTCATCTCAAACAGATACAAGCTAGACCTCAGATGCAAGCTAGCCCAAGCCCACACAACCCCAGATCTGCATGATCTTACTGAATGTTTTACGCAGTGACTGAACCTCAGTGCTGTGATGTTTGCTGGTTGATTTTCTTGTTTTATTTTGCCTTTCTTTAAATCCTATGTATCCTATCTTTTGGAATCACATTTATTTTCTAAGTTTATCTGACATTGGTCCTCTTTTTACAGCTGTATCAATTTTCCATCTTGTCCAGACCACTGTGCTCTGCCCTATGGACTTCTCCAATGTCCTTCCTGGTGGTCTCCCTAATTCTTTGTTCTCACACTCCATTCTCTACCCAGACACTGGAGTGAGCTTTCATAAACATAATGTACTCTGTTGAATTTCTGAGGACTGACATAACTGTTAGTACCACAAACTGGGTGGCTTAAAAGCAGTAGAAAGTTTTTCTCTCTCAGTTCTGCGGGCCAGGAGTCTGAAAGTAAGGTGCTGGAAGTGCTGGGCTCCCTATGAAATCTCTAGGGGAGAATCCTTTGTTGTTTCGCCATTAATTCTTAACTTTCCTCGACTTGCAGATATATCACTCCAACTTCTGCCTGTATTTTCACATGGCTATCTTCCTTTCTTCAAACACTCAAATATCTACCAGGCATGGTGGCTCAGACCTGTAATCCCAGCACTTTGAGTGGCTGAGGTGGGTGGGTCACTTGAGCTCAGGAGTTGGAGATCAACCTGGGCAACATCGTAAGTCCTTGTCTCTACAAAAAATATGTAAAAATTAGCTGGCTGTTGTGTTGCACACCTATAGTCCCAGCTACTGGAGAGGCTGAGGTAGGAAGATCACCTAATCCCAGGAGTTGCAATCTGCAGTGAGCTATGATTACTCCACTGCACTCCAGGCTCATCAAAAGAGTGAGAACCCTCTTTCTACAGAAAAAAAAATAATAGTAATACATTAACCAGATGTGGTGATATACATCTGTAGTTCTAGCTAGTTGAGAGGCTTAGGTAGGAGAATTGCAATTCTGCGGTGAGCTATGATTGCATCACTGCACTGAACAATAGAGCAAGATCCTGTCCCCAACAAACAACAAACAGAGACAAAACAAACAACAACAAAAAAAACCTCACTCCAATTTCTTCCCATACACTCAAAATACAATGTGAAGTCTGCTACCCCAACTGTACAGTTTTCTCCTCCTCTCTTCATGTTTTTTGTCTGGGCCCCCCAACCCATTAATCTTGTTCTCACTTTAGGGTCTTTGTGTTGACAGTTTCTTCTGTTAGAAACTCATACTCTCAACTCATCTCTGGATGGATTTTCTCTTTCACTCATATGTTGCCTTTGTAAGGTCTCCCTGGACCACCAAATCAAAAGTCCTTGGCCTCTCCCACCACTCTATTCTAATTGCTTGCCTATCTGATATCTTACCTGTTTATTATTTTATTTGCTCATAGTTCTCCTGTGTAAGTTGAGATCTGGGCTGCCTCATTCATCACTGTGTCCTAGTGCCTTGAATACCCATGGAGTAAGCATTCAATTGGAATCTACTGAATGAATAGGGTTATAGTTTGGCTGCGTCCCCACCAAAATCTCACCTTGAATTATGGATCCCATAATCCCCACATGTTCTGGGAGGGATCCAGTGGAACGTAATTGAATCATGGGGGCGGGTCTTTCCAGCATTGTTCTCGTGATAGAAAATAAGTCTCATGAGATCTATTGGTTTTATAAGGGGCAGTTCCCCTGCATGTGCTCTCTTTCTTGCTGCCGTATAACACTTGTCTTTGTTCCCCCAACAACTTCCACCATGATCATTAGCCCCTCTGCCATGTGGAACTGTGAATCCATTAGAACTCTTTTTCTTTATAAATTACCCACTCTTGGGTATTTATTCATAACAGTATGAAAATGGACTGATATAAACAGTGAACCCTTCTCAGATTTCTCTTTCTCTGTCTCCTTCTCTCCTTGAGTATTTCCTCTCTTTTTCCTAAAATACTATCCTTTAGATGGGATCAGAATAACTTCCTTAAGATTTCCTTTTTGCTGAGTTTAGAGTTGTTTGCCTTTGCCTTATTGTAAAATATTTCCTGTATTCTCAGAACAGAACAGTTAAAATTCTATGTCTGGCTTCATTTCCATCCCTCTCCCAAATCAAGGTCACTCTGAAGAAGGCTCTTCCTCCCTCTCTTTTTCTCTGCCTACAGACAAGTAATAAATGTCAGTGGAATGGATAGATGAACTCTATAGATGTCTTCTGCAGAAGTGTGGGGTGGGGGATCACATTTTCCAGAATGTTCAATAATGCAGACTTTTTTTCCATGTGCAGAGAAATGCTTTTAAAATTCCCTGATGGCTGTGTGGAAGGAACTGCTCTTTGTGCATGTTTTTACCTTAAAGGAAAATTCCAAACACATGGCTTGGGTCCATATTGCTTATGGGTTGCTTCTTACAGTCACTGCTTTTGGCATCTCTTTCCCTCATGCAATAACACATCTTTCAGAGAGCAATTGATACTTTCATTATGAAAAAAAAATAGTAGTGACTGGCTCTAGTAGATTATTACAAGGTAGTTATGTTCAAATGATGTTGGCAAACATTGTCATTGGCTTCCCAAGAGTAGGCAAAGCTGCCACTTCATGATAGTACCAGTATTTAGTCCTCCAGCAGGTATTCACAGCCTTTTCACCTTTGAAAGAAGATCACATCAGTCTCATTTATCTGTGCATGCATTCAGTTGAATTTGACAGACATGCAATTATATATTGATTCTATAGAACATGCCAGGCATATGCCTAGTTGCTGGGCTATATAGGATAATTTTGAAGGATTCTTTGAACTGATATCAACAGGTCATTTTTCCTTATTTTTGCCCTCATAATAATTGAGTAATATGTGGTAGAACCTAAAAAATCTCATTACATTACTCATCTGCAGTTCATACGTTTTAGTCTCTGGCATGAATAGATCAAGGAGAGTGAAAATGTAGCATCTTGGGTGAGAAAACATTTCGCATGAATTATCACATGCTTCAGTGTGGTTTGCCTCAATTCAGAGAATCAGTGTTATTTCAGGTAAGGAGATTCAAGGAGAAAAAAATGAAAAACAGAATATTACATGAACCTCTGCCTAGATCAAGCATAAGAATGACTAGCATATGCTCTTGCCATTAAGAGTTATTTGACCTGCTGTGTGGTAACATTCAGAAGGACAAAAATAGAAGCCTTGTTTGCAAGCAGCTGTTTCTATCAAGTCTTGGAGTACATTGTAAGAGAATCCTCTCTACTCTTGCCTGGAGAGATTGAGTAACTCAGCCATCATCCTTCTATTATGGGAACACAACCACAACATGCCATCAAGATATTTAAAGTGTGAATTGGAAATTACTGTAACAAATTTTAAACTTAAACCAGACCAAGACTTTTTCTCTGCTCATAAATTTTCAGGAAAAATAATTCATACTCCTTCACCTGTTTTTCTTTTTCTTTCCCCCATATTCCATTCTCCAACTTTCCTAAGTTTATTTCTACTTTGAAACCCGAATCAAAATCTATTGGCACAGGGCAGATTTTCCCAGGTAAAAGACATTTTCTGTTGGCACTCAATCAATTACCTGTGGATGTATCTTTTTGGGTTTTCTTTTTTGTGTGTGTGTGACAAGGTCTCACTTTTTCACTATATATAGATATAGATATACAGATATAGGGGGAACTTCTCCCCTTATATATTGCCCCCAAGTGGGCAATTTGTGTATATCAAACCATTAATGAAACTACTCCTTTTTTGTTATATAGGAATCACTTGTTTTGTTGTTAAATTTAAAGTGAAAATGGTGTGAGTTTGATCAAGTAGAAGGATAAGCAGGTGAAAATTCTACGAGTTTGATGGGTCAGAGGAAAAGAAGACTATAATTCACACATTATGATTTCTCGCAAAGCTCTGCTTTCACCTGCCTGAATGAACGATGGCAATGTAATTAAACTTCTCATTTGTTGGTTGTGATCTCTGTGAAGCAGGAATCACAATGTCTCTCAGAGAATTACCTTCAGGTGATATTGAAAAGATAAAATAGGGGAAGAGTTTTAGCTTTCATAGGAGGCCGTTACAGTATCTAGAACACATGATGTGAACTTCCATGATAATCTTCCCTAAGTGTCTGTACGTATGGAACATATGAATGTCTGCAAAAGGCAGAGCCTGCCAGCAAGAGAAATTCCATCTACAGTCTTCAGTTGTAAGAAATAATCTTTTAACTATTCACAATAGCAAGGACATGGAGTTAACCAAAATACCCATTGACAGTGGACTGGATTAAAAGAAATGTGATACATACACACCAAGCAGTCATATAAAAGAATGAGATCCTGTCCTTTGCAGCAAGATGGATGGAGCTGGAGGCCATTATATTAAAATAATTAATGCAAGATCCTAAAACCAAATACTGCATGCTGTGACTTATAAGGGGAAGCTAAATTTTAAGTACACGTGGACACAAGGAAGGAAACAACAGACCTTGGGGCCTACTTGAGAGTGGAGTGTGGGAGGAGGGATAGGATTGAAAAACTACATATCAGGTACTATGCTGATTACCTGTGTGATGAGATAATCTGCACACCAAACTCCCAAGACAAGCAGATTACCTATATAAAAACCCTGCACTTGTACCCCTGAACCTAAAATAAATGAAAACAAATACATAAACAAATACATACATAGATAAATAATGTAACATCTGAAAAACACACTGGAGCAGAATACAATAACAGGAGGCATTCCTGTAAAGATTAAAGAGAGAGAGAGAGAGATGAGCTTTTAACAATGGAGATTTGCTTCAGGATCCCTGAAACCTCTGTCTCTAGTAATTTACCTCCTAAATTGACTTATTTCCACTGTGGCACTTATTTCCACTGTGACTCACACATGATACCCCTGTGAGGAATGAGTGTTTTTCCATTGGCTCCATTCTCAGTTATCTCACACCAATTGTTTAAAACAGTCTCTTTCTTAGAGTAGCTGAACTTCAACTCCATTCCCTTTGTCCCCAGGCTAACTTCCTGATGGCTACTTCTATGCCACTTAGCTCTATGCTATGTTTGTTATAAAAGGTGAGGAAGCAGTGTTTATTCCCCCAGCGATGGGTCACCTGCCCAGCTGGAGTGACTTCAGCCCTGGCCTGTCTGAGCCCTATACTGGAGCACTTGGTCTCTATCCCTCAGCGGGAGGTGTTGGTCATATAAGGGCCACGGGAAAACTGCCTATCTTGCAGGTGGTAGGCTCAGTGCTTGTGATAATCATTCCACATAATACTCACATGGAAACACTGTGGGAATGTGAGACACAGAATGCTGAAGCTATTTTCTCAAGGGAACAGGGCTGACGTGCCTGTTTCCTATGTCTGTTGTAATAGTTGACCATGAATTTAGTGGCTCAAAAAATGATTTTTAAAAAAATTTAGATTCAGAGAGTACGTGTGTGGGTGTGTTACATGAGTATATTAAGTGATGCTGAGGTCTAGAGTTCTAATGATCCTGTCATCCAAGTAGTGAACATAGCACCTGATAGTTTTTCACTCCTTGACCTCCTCCCACTTTCCCCCGAGTAGTTCCCAGTGTCTATTGTTGCCATCTTTATGTTTATGAGTACCAAATGTTTAGCTCCCACTTATGAGAAAGAACATGCAGCGTTTGATTTTCTGCTCCTCTTTGGGGGCTATTTTGAAATATGTCAGCGAAATGTATTTTGGGGTAAAGTACTTCAATTTCTGTCAGGACTTGCTATCTGTCAACATTGGTATCTTACTGCTACAAAGAGTCTGTTTGGTCCCAGTGATCCCTAAGAATCTCTGGATCACACTTTGAGACTAACCACCCACTTTTCCACCAAGAGCCATGTGGACAGTAGGACAGACAACACATCCTGTTTTTTAATATTGGCTGCTATTTCAAACATGCCATAAAACTTGAATTAATTTGCAAGAAAAAGCCCTTTAGACTGTTTACAGAGAAAACAGCAATGCTTGGGGTCACTATGAAAGTGGATTGGCCCATCTCCCCCAGAACCCAACATTCTAAAAGCATTTTTGTACTAGCAGCATTAATGGAAATGTGCTGTCCTCTGGGTTGTTACCATGGTTAACTGCAAATCCCACAAATGGTTTAAAAGAATCCCAAATATTTCTTTTTTTTTAATTTTATTATTGTTATACTTTAAGTTTTAGGGTACATGTGCACAATGTGCAGGTTAATTACACATGTATACATGTGCCATTCTGGTGTGCTGCACCCATTAACTCGTCATTTAGCATTAGGTACATCTCCTAATGCTATCCCTCACCCCTCCCCCCACCCCACAACAGTCCCCAGAGTGTGATGTTCCCCTTCCTGTGTCCATGTGTTCTCATTGTTCAATTCCCACCTATGAGTGAGAACATGCGGTGTTTGGTTTTTGTTCTTGTGATAGTTTACTGAGAATGATGATTTCCAATTTCATCCATGTCCCTACAAAGGACATGAACTCATCATTTTTTATGGCTGCATAGTATTCCATGGTGTATATGTGCCACATTTTCTTAATCCAGTCTATCACTGCTGGACATTTGGGGTGGTTACAAGTCTTTGTTATTGTGAATAGTGCCACAATAAACATATGTGTGCATGTGTCTTTATAGCAGCATGATTTATACTTCTTTGGGTATATACCCAGTAACAGCATGGCTGGGTCAAATGGTATTTCTGGTTCTAGATCCCTGAGGAATCTCCACACTGACTTCCACAATGGTTGAACTATTTTACAGTCACATCAACAGTGTAAAAGTGTTCCTATTTCTCCACATCCTCTCCAGCACCTGTTGTTTACTAACTTTTTAATGATTGCCATTCTAACTGGTGTGAGATGTTATCTCATTGTGGTTTTGATTTGCATTTCTCCAATGGCCAGTGATGGTGAGCATTTTTTCACGTGTTTTTGGCTGCATAAATGTCTTCTTTTGAGAAGTGTCTGTTCATGTCCTTCACCCACTTTTTGATGGGGTTGTTTGTTTTTTTCTTGTAAATTTGTTTGAGTTCATTGTAGATTCTGGATATTAGCCGTTTGTCAGATGAGTAGGATGTGAAAATTTCAGAAAAATTATTTTCCCTAGGTCTCCAAATAAGCTGATATTGGAAATAAAGGGCAGCCTTTGGGTTATAAAAGGCAGGCAACACGGGCTTATGAGAAAGAAGAATCAAATACCTAAATGCATTAATTCATTAACATGAAAATTCTTTCTGTGGGTCTCATCTTTGCAAGCAGATACAATATTGTCATAGTATGAGTATGACCATGCCCCTTCCTAACATGGTATTAACATCATTAATAAAGAATGGTAACAAGCCATAGTTGGTTACATCTTTTGTAAAATATCAATATTTTAACAATGGACCCTTCAGATGGGACACATTGACTTCTTTTTTTTAAGTTACAAAAATAATGTTTTTAATGCTCAACATACTTTTGTCTAATAGAGACAAGGAATGGGCTTAGCTGACTTCTCCCAGTAACTTTTGCTGGTTTATAGCTGAGCCACTAGAGAAGACCTTTTCAATAGAGTAATACAGACAAAAAAGTCAGTGAGCTATATCTAGTTCACATCAGTTTTGCAGAATCAAAGGTGACTCTCTTCATGGGAACAACCTCAAGTTTGTGTGTGCAACCACTTATAACTGATCTTGCTTTCTGTTCAACAAACGGCAGAAGGTTTAATGTTTACAAATGGAAACATATTTTTCTAAATTGTGAAAATAACTTTCTTATACTTAAGAGTCCCTATAGTTTATTACATATATATGTACTTTCTCCTAAAAACCTTTCCTTAACTATGACTGTCTACATTGAAATCACTGTCATTTTTATATCGAACAAGTTGCTCACAAACATTGTGCCCCAAATAAGCTTTTCTATTAGTCTCCAAGACCTACCTTTCTGTATTATCCCCAAAACATTTTCCTTTTCTTATGATCCTTCAGTCCTTCTAGAGTTGGCCAGGCAAAGGGCGTGTGGGAAGGACATTTCATGTGGAGGGATGAGGATGCTGAAAGCCTCAGAACTGAGAGAGAGCACAGCACATTCTTGGAGGATTGATGTGAATAGGGTTCAGGAAACGTTTCCAGAACATGTCCTTTTTAATTATGTAAAAATTATCTCTATGGTATTTAACTTGACCTGAAATTTTGACACAAGGGTCCCTTGCAAATAACCTGTTAATTTAATAGTACTACCATTATTGTCAGTCAGGAACCAAAGGAAGATAATTTTACCTTCCAAATTAACAACATTCCCAAACACCCACTTTTCCACCAAGAGCCATGTGGACAGTAGGACAGACAACACATCCTGTTTTTTAATATTGGCTGCTATTTCAAACATGCCATAAAAACTTGAATTAATTTGCAAGAAAAAGCCCTTTAGACTGTTTACAGAGAAAACAGCAATGCTTGGGGTCACTATGAAAGTGGATTGGCCCATCTCCCCCAGAACCCAACATTCTAAAAGCATTTTTGTACTAGCAGCATTAATGGAAATGTGCTGTCCTCTGGGTTGTTACCATGGTTAACTGCAAATCCCACAAATGGTTTAAAAGAATCCCAAATATTTCTTTTTTTTTAATTTTATTATTGTTATACTTTAAGTTTTAGGGTACATGTGCACAATGTGCAGGTTAATTACACATGTATACATGTGCCATTCTGGTGTGCTGCACCCATTAACTCGTCATTTAGCATTAGGTACATCTCCTAATGCTATCCCTCACCCCTCCCCCCACCCCACAACAGTCCCCAGAGTGTGATGTTCCCCTTCCTGTGTCCATGTGTTCTCATTGTTCAATTCCCACCTATGAGTGAGAACATGCGGTGTTTGGTTTTTGTTCTTGTGATAGTTTACTGAGAATGATGATTTCCAATTTCATCCATGTCCCTACAAAGGACATGAACTCATCATTTTTTATGGCTGCATAGTATTCCATGGTGTATATGTGCCACATTTTCTTAATCCAGTCTATCACTGCTGGACATTTGGGGTGGTTACAAGTCTTTGTTATTGTGAATAGTGCCACAATAAACATACGTGTGCATGTGTCTTTATAGCAGCATGATTTATACTTCTTTGGGTATATACCCAGTAACAGCATGGCTGGGTCAAATGGTATTTCTGGTTCTAGATCCCTGAGGAATTGCCACACTGACTTCCACAATGGTTGAACTATTTTACAGTCACATCAACAGTGTAAAAGTGTTCCTATTTCTCCACATCCTCTCCAGCACCTGTTGTTTACTAACTTTTTAATGATTGCCATTCTAACTGGTGTGAGATGTTATCTCATTGTGGTTTTGATTTGCATTTCTCCAATGGCCAGTGATGGTGAGCATTTTTTCACGTGTTTTTGGCTGCATAAATGTCTTCTTTTGAGAAGTGTCTGTTCATGTCCTTCACCCACTTTTTGATGGGGTTGTTTGTTTTTTTCTTGTAAATTTGTTTGAGTTCATTGTAGATTCTGGATATTAGCCGTTTGTCAGATGAGTAGGATGTGAAAATTTTCTCCCATTTTTCAGGTTGCCTGTTCACTCTAATGGTAGTTTCTTTTGCTGTGCAGCAGCTCTTTGGTTGAATTAGATCTCATTTGTCAATTTTGGCTTTTGTTGTCATTGCTTTTGCTGTTTTAGACATGAAGTCCTTGCCCATGCCTATCTCCTGAATGGTAATGCATAGGTTTTCTTCTAGGGTTTTTATGGTTTTAAGTCTAACATGTAAGTCTTTAATCCCTCTTGAATTAATTTTTGTATAAGGTGTAAGGAAGGGATCCAGTTTCAGCTTTCTCCAGTTTTCCCAGCACCACTTATTAAATAGGGAATCCTTTCCCCATTTCTTGTTTTTGTCAGGTTTGTCAAAGATCAGATAGTTGTAGATAAGTGGTGTTATTTCTGAGGGCTCTGTTCTGTTCCATTGATGTATATCTCTGTTTTGGTACCAGTACCATGCTGTTTTGGTTACTGTAGCCTTGCAGTATGGTTTGAAGTCAGGTAGCGTGATCCCTCCAGCTTTGTTCTTTTGGCTTAGGATTGACTTGGTGATGTGGGCTCTTTTTTGGTTCCATATGAACTGTAAAGTAGTTTTTTCCAATTCTGTGAAGAAAGTCATTATTAGCTTGATGGGGATGGCATTGAATCTATAAATTGCCTTGGGCAGTATGGCCATTTTCATGATATTGATTCTTCCTACCCGTGAGCATGGAATGTTCTTCCATTTCTTTGTATCCTCTTTTATTTCATTGAGTAGTGGTTTGTAGTTCTCCTTGAAGAGGTCCTCCAAGTCCCTTGTAAGTTGGATTCCTAGATATTCTATTCTCTTTGAAGCAATTGTGAATGGGAATTCACTCATGATTTGGTTCTCTGTTTGTCTGTTACTGGTGTATAAGAATGCTTGTGATTTTTGTACATTGATTTTGTATCCCGAGACTTTGATGAAGTTGCTTATCAGCTTAAGGAGATTTTGGGTTGAGACAGTGGGGTTTTCTAGATATACAATCATGTCATCTGCAAACACGGACAATTTGACTTCCTCTTTTCCTAATTGAATACCGTTTATTTCCTTCTCCTGCCTAATTGCCCTGGCCAGAACTTCCAACACTATTTTGAATAGGAGTGGTGAGAGAGGGCATCCCTGTCTTGTGCCAGTTTTCAAAGGGAATGCTTCCAGTTTTTGCCCATTCAGTATGATATTGGCTGTGGTTTTGTCATAGATAGCTCTTATTATTTTGAGATACATACCAGCAATACCTAATTTATTGAGAGTTTTTCACATGAAGAGTTGTTGAATATTGTCAAAGACCTTTTCTGCATCTATTGAGATAATCATGTGGTTTTTGTCTTTGGTTCTGTTTATATGCTGGACTACATTTATTGATTTGCATATGTTGAACCAGCCTTGCCTCCCAGGGATGAAGCCCACTTCATCATGTTGGATAAGCTTTTTGATGTGCTGCTGGATTTGGTTTGCCAGTATTTTATTGTGGATTTTTGCATCAATGTTCATCAAGGATATTGGTCTAAAATTCTCTTTTTTGTTTGTGTCTCTGCCTAGCTTTGGTATCAGGATGATGCTGGCCTAATAAAATGAGTTAGGGAGGATTCCTTCTTTTTCTATTGATTGGAATAGTTTCAGAAGGATTGGTACCAGTTCCTCCTTGTACCTCTGGTAGAATTTGGCTGTGAATCCGTCTGGTCCCGGACTCTTTTTGGTTGGTAAGCTATTGATTATTTCCACAATTTCAGAGCCTGTTTTTGGTCTATTCAGAGATTCAACTCCTTCCTGGTTTAGTCTTCGGAGGGTGTATGGGTCAAGGAATTTATCCATTTCTTCTAGATTTTCTAGTTTATTTGCATAGAGGTGTTTGTAGTATTCTCTGATGGTAGTTTGTATTTCTGTGGGATCAGTGGTGATATCCCCTTTATCATTTTTTATTGTGTCTATTTGATTCTCCTCTCTTTTCTTCTTTATTAGTCTTGCTAGTGGTCTATCAATTTTGTTGATACTTTCAAAAAACCAGCTCCCGGATTTATTAATTTTTGAAGGGTTTTTTGTGTCTCTATTTCTTTCAGTTTGGCTCTGATTTTAGTTATTTCTTGCCTTCTGCTAGCTTTTAATATGTTTGGTCTTGCTTTTCTAGTTCTTTTCATTGTGATGTTAGGTTGTCAATTTTACATCTTTCCTGCTTCCTCTTGTGGGCATTTAGTGCTATAAATTTCCCTCTACACACTGCTTTGAATGTGTCCCAGAGATTCTGGTATGTTGTGTCTTTGCTCTTGTTGGTTTCAAAGAACATCTTTATTTCTGCCTTCATTTCGTTATGTACCCTGTAGTCATTCAGGAGCAGGTTGTCCAGTTTCCATGTAGTTGAGCAGTTTTGAGTGAGTTTCTTAATCCTGAGTTCTATCTAGTTTTATTGCACTGTGGTCTCAGAGACAGTTTGTTATAATTTCTGTTCTTTTACATTTGCTGAGGAGAGCTTTACTTCCAACTATGTGGTCAATTTTGGAATAGGTGTGGTGCTGAAGAAAATGTATATTCTGTTGATTTGGGGTGAAGAGTTCTGTAGATGTCTATTAGGTCCGCTTGGTGCAGAGCTGAGTTCAATTCCTGGGTATCCTTGTTAATTTTCTGTCACTTTGATCTGTCTACTGTTGACAGTTGGGTGTAAAATCTCCCATTATTATTGTGTGGGAGTCTAAGTCTCTTTGTAGGTCACTCAGGGCTTGCTTTATGAATCTGGGTGCTCCTGTATTGGGTGCACATATATTTAGGATAGTTAGCTTTTCTTGTTGAATTGATCCCTTTACCATTATGTAATGGCCTTCTTTGTCTCTTTTGATTTTTGTTGGTTTAAAGTCTGTTTTATCAGAGACTAGGATTGCAACCCCTGCTGTTTTTTGTTTTCCATTTGCTTGGTAGATCTTTCTCCATCCTTTTATTTTGAGCCTATATGTGTCTCTGCACATGAGATGGGTTTCCTGAATACAGCATACTGATGGGTCTTGACTCTTTATCCAATTTGCCAGTCTGTGACTTTTAACTGGAGCATTTAGTCCATTTACATTTGAAGTTAATATTGTTATGTGTGAATCTGATCCTGTCATGATGTTAGCTGGTTATTTTGCTGGTTAGTTGATGCAGTTTCTTCCTAGCGTTGATGGTCTTTACAATTTGGCATGATTTTGCAGTGGCTGGTACTGGTTGTTCCTTTCCATGTTTAGGGCTTCCTTCAGGAGCTCTTTTAGGGCAGGCATGGTGGTGACAAAATCTCTCACCATTTGCTTGTCTGTAAAGTATTTTTTTTTCTCCTGCACTTATGAAGCTTAGTTTGGCTGGATATGAAATTCTGGGTTGAAAATTCTTTTCTTTAAGAATGTTGAATATTGGCCGCTACTTTCTTCTGGCTTGTAGAGTTTCTGCCGAGAGATCCGCTGTTAGTCTGATGGGCTTTCCTTTGTGGGTAACCAGACCTTTCTCTCTGGCTGCCCTTAACATTTTTTCCTGGTGAATCTGACAACTATGTGTCTTGGAGTTGCTCTTCTCGAGGAGCATCTTTGTGGCATTCTCTGTATTTCCTGAATCTGAATGTTGGCCTGCCTTGCTAGATTGGGGAAGTTCTCCTGGATAATATCCTGCAGAGTGTTTTCCAACTTGGTTCCATTCTCCCCGTCACTTTCCGGTACACCAATCAGACGTAGATTTGGTCTTTTCACATAGTCCCATATTTCTTGCAGGCTCTGTTCATTTCTTTTATTCTATTTTCTCTAAATTTCCCTTCTTGCTTCATTTCATTCATTTCATCTTCCATGACTAATACCCTTTCTTCCAGTTGATCTCATCGGCTTCTGAGGCTTCTGCATTCTTCCTGTAGTTCTCGAGCCTTGGCTTTCAGCTCCATCAGCTCCTTTAAGCACTTCTCTGTATTGGTTATTCTAGTTATATATTCGTCTAAATTTTTTTCAGTGTTTTTAACTTCTTTGCCTTTGGTTTTAATTTCCTCCTGTAGCTCGGAGTAGTTTGATCATCTGAAGACTTCTTCTCTCAACTCGTCCAAGTTATTCTCTGTCCAGCTTTCTTCCATTGCTGGTGAGGAACTGCGTTCCTTTGGAGGAGAAGAGGTGCTCTGCTTTTCAGAGTTTCCAGTTTTTCTGCTCTGGTTTTTCCCCACCTTTGTGGTTTTATCTGCTTTTGGTCTTTGATGATGGTGATGTACAGATGGGTTTTTGGTGTGGATGTCCTTTCTGTTTGTTAGTTTTCCTTCTAACAGACAGGTCCCTCAGCTTCAGGTCTGTTAGAGTAACCTGCCGTGTGAGGTGTCAGTGTGCCCCTGCTGGGGGGTGCCTCCCAGTTAGGCTGCTCAGGGTCAGGGGTTAGGGACCCACTTGAGGAGGCAGTCTGCCCTTTCTGAGATCTCCAGCTGCATGCTGGGAGAACCACTGCTCTCTTCAAAGCTGTCAGACAGGGACATTTAAGTCTGCAGAGGTTACTGCTGTCTTTTTTTTTGTCTGTGCCCTGTCCCCAGAGGTGGAGCCTACAGAGGCAAGCAGGCCTCCTTGAGCTGTGGTGGGCTCCACCCAGTTTGAGCTTCCTGGCTGCTTTGTTTACCTAAGCAAGCCTGCGCAATGGCGGGCGCCCCTCCCCCAGCCTCGCTGCCACCTTGCAGTTTGATCTCAGACTGCTGTGCTAGCAATCGGTGAGATTCCGTGGGTGTAGGACCCTCCAAGCCAGGTGCGGGATACAATTTCCTGGTGCGCCGTTTTTTAAGCCTGTCAGAAAATCACAGTATTAGGGTGGGAGTGACCCAATTTTCCAGGTGCTGTCTTTCACCTCTTTCTTTGACTAGGAAAAAGAACTGCCTGACACCTCACCCTGCTTTGGCTCACGCACGGTGCACTGCACCCACTGTCCTGCGCCCACTGTCTGGCACTCCCTAGTGAGATGAACCCAGTACCTCAGATGGAAACGCAGAAATCACACGTCTTCTGCGTCACTCACGCTGGGAGTTGTAGACCAGAGGTCTTCCTATTCAGCCATCTTGGCTGTCTCCTCTCCCAAATATTTCAATAGCTTAGACACCACCTAAAAGTTTAGCACAATAGAGTCACTTTGTATTTTTTACGGCAGAAATGAGGCTTCCTTTGACACACCATATTTCTGCAGCATTGTTAAAGGGTGGCTTTCTATAGCAGCATAATTTATGGCCTGCCTCTAGAAAGGACCACGTTTGGTGTAGAATATTAAAAACAAGAGTATCTTATTTTTAAGTAAGAAAAAACAATTATGATACTTGGAGTCTTATTTTGTTTTAATTAAATCCCCCTTTCCTGTAACCATGATCAATTTCAGTTATCCAGTACTGATCTTGGCCAAGACTGGAAGAGAGCTTGAGGCCAGAAGTTCAAGACTAGTCTGGGCAATATAGCAAGACCTCACCTCTAAAAAAAGAAAGAAAGAAAGAAAGAAAGAAAGAAAGAAAGAAAGAAAGAAAGAAAGAAAGAAAGAAAGAAAGAAAGAAAGACAGAAAGAAAGAAAGATGGATGGGCATGGTTGCATGTACCTCTAGTCCCATGTACTTGGGAGGATGAGGCAGGAGGATCACTTGAGCCCAGGAGGTCGAGGCTTCAGTGACCTATGGTTGCACCACTGCACTCTAGCTTTGATGTCAGAGCAGGACCTTGTCTCTAAAAAAATTTTTTTAAAAATACTGATCTTAAGACAGCAATTTCATCTCCCATGTTCTTATATCACATAGCGAATTTTGTTGACAAATGAAAATAAAAAAAGCCAGATTCAAAAAGTGAAAGTCTAGTTTGTGTCCCAGAAAATGGGTATTCCATCTTGATTCTGGGGAGTCATTGAAAGACCTTCTCCCCACTTGGGGAAGGAAGGAAATCCTCTGTCCCTTGTCTCTCCCCTTCAGATCACTTTTCACCATTTGGGGCTTTTCCTGGTCTAAGTCTCTTGCCTGCCCACTTCCCCTCTTACTTCTTCCTTCCTTTCAACTTTATTTGGGATCTCATAAAGGACTGAGTCTTTCTTGAGAGGAATTTGAAAAGAACCAAGCACTATGACTGCCATTTCAGGATTGAAAAAGTATTTCAGGGCACACCCTGCATCTCCATAGAACTCTGCCTACCATGTTTCTTTCTCTTCCCCTCGTGGTTCATGTGAACAATGGTTTGGGAAGGGAGCCAAGCCAGTTTTTTATTCTTATTTTTAACTTATAATAACAGAATATTTTCAGTCCACAGACTTCTGCAGATTGTGTGATTAATAATAAGGGTTGAAGCCAAAGAAGTGCTAACAACAAGGCTATAATTACATTATGAGTTTTTAGTGACAACAAAATAAACCATGGGAGAAAGCTCAAGGGACATAGGGCATCTTAAGCACACTTACCCAAATTATACAGCCACGTCAAACTTCCAGTTTTTAAATGCCTTGTAACAAGAGATGATAGGGATGTAGTGTTTTTAATCAAAGAAAGAAAATCCTCAAGTTAAACCCTCACCCTTAAAAAATAATTGTATGCCCCTCATTTTGATGGCAACAACCTAATGGTATCCATGGCTTCAATTTCTCATGTAGCTGTTAACTGATGTTTAATGCAAAACACAATTTTACACTTTATTCATTTCTTTAAAATTCAAGCAATCTTATTTTGCTCATCACCAATTCCATGTGTTTTATTGTTTGCAATCTTGAAAGCTCCCCTTCTTAGCCTAGTTAGATACCTAGAACTAAAGCAAATATATTTTCATTTGGGAATTATCTATTTCCTGGTTATTTAATGGTATTATTATTATTATATATGAATTAATTCATTCTGATGAAAAATTTTCTGTCATTGAAGTCTGTGAGATCCCAGTTGCCTCATGCAATACAGTATTTTTTTTTTAATCCAAATTGCTAAATGCCCTTCTTTTCAGCAGACCTGTATTTCATGAATAAATCATTCTCTTTGGTAAGGCAAAGGAAAATAAATTGTGTTTTGGGGAAGCAATAGGAAGAATAAGAGTGTGAATGCCAGATCAGCCAGATTTCAATCCCATCAGTTCTTTCTTGTCCCATGACCTTGAGCAAATTACTTAACCTTTATGTGCCTATATTTTCTCATCTGGGCAATGGGGACAACAGTAGTTCCAGCTCATGGTGCTCTTTGCACATGTAATAAGATAATGCATGGACACAGGCATTATTGCACAAGGCACCCAGTTGGAGTTAGTCTTCTTTGTATTAATTACAGCTGGAGCCCTCTCATGCTGTTGTTGTTCAGAAGGACATTTGATTTGAGAACACAGGACTGATTCACCACTTGATGCCTGGCTGTTTATTCCTCAGGATCATTGATGGACGTGATCTGATGCCCTTGCTTGAAGGAAAATACCAGTACTCTGATCATGAGTTTCTCTTCCGTTACTGAAATGCCCACTTAAACGCTGGTTCCCTTGGAACAGTGAGTAAACTGACCTTTCCATGCTTCTCATGCTTCATGCAACGTATGCCATGGGAATACATAAAAGTAAAATGCAGCTCTGCTTGATAGAGGCCAACAGGTGCCTCAGTGTGTGACCATACTTTGCTTTGTCCTGTTCTCCCTCTTCCTCCTCTCTTCTCCTTCTTGTTCAGGTATGATGATGTCAGGGGTGCTGTGTCATTCACCCACCTGAACGACACCCACAGCTCCTCTTTACCAGCAGAGGAAGTCCCAAGTTCTCAACAGGGTACTGTGGCTGGTCATTTATTGCATGCACAACTGCCCAGCCTCACTACCTGGCACTCCTCTCACGCTGAGTCCAGCAGCCCCTGTGCTCTGTGCATTGCTGTGCTTATACTTGCAGGTTCTTCTCCTAGAAGGTCTTCTCACCTTGTCCTTCTTGGAGGGCCCTACTCAATGCCCCCCAGTCCCTGCTGAAATGCCTCCTCTGCCTGCCCTCAAAGCATTTCCCTCACTCTTTTAGCACAGCACTAAAAGCTTGAGAATGAATGAGTATATGGCATTTAAATGTTTACCTGACTGACTTTCGCAGCCTAAAGATGATGGATCATGACTCACTGCATCTGTATTTTGTGCATCATGCATATTTGCTATATTTAGATATTTAAAGCAAAGTTAAAATGTTCTTCAGTGCTGTCACATTTCTTGAACTGGGAGTTTCTTTAATTGTGCAATCAAACAGGATCTCATGTTGCTTTTCTAATACTCGTTTTATAGTGGCTTTTCCAATTAGCAAACAGGAACAAATGGTTTATAATCTTAAGTGTGGTTATTCATTTCAGACCTTTCTTTCATATTTTTAAAACTTAGAATTACAGTAATATTCCTATCACTAAGATACCTGACAGTCGATGGAAAGTGGTGAGCAATTTACACAACTATCATATGTTCCAGACGTACCTGTTGAGGTTGGATTTTCAGTTCCTTCTTTGGAGGTAAAATAAAATTCCCCTTTTCTCTAAGGGGCTTTGGAGCTCTGTTTCTCCAACCTAGGACTGACCCCCGATGGGGAGGGAATGTAATAACATCCTAGCTGCTAACTTCTTCTTAAACTCAGGATGATTCCATTCCATTTTCCAACAAATCTTTGTCTCTTCCTCAATCAGTTAGCCAATTTACCCAAGACTAATTTAAGGAACAACCTCTTTTTTATTTATACAAACTTTTTATGAAGTTACACCCCTAATAAGGCGGAGAAATCACACCAGTTTTATGCTTCATAGTTTCTCCTTTAAGTCTGGGCAGTTTCCTCATGATATGTTCTAGAAGACAAAAAACAACAGAAACATGGGCTTGCGATTTTACTTCTGGAAGCATTTTATTCACATATCTCATCCATGTGGCCAGAATTCCTAGCTTCCATAAGCACACTGCTTCTTTTTTTAGATCAGTTTATAGCACCGACTTCTGAGCTTTGTAATAAATGAGAGCTCAAGGACTCTTAATTTCTTTTTATATGGAGCCAGCAAGGAATGTGAAGAACAAAGTCTCTGTGAGTACTGCATGTTCGAATAAGTCTGTATCATGTCCTGAACCTTGCAAAATTGTATTTTAATAGAGCCAAATCCCCAGTTAGAGAAGCGGGAAGGAACATGTTGGATCAGAGGCTGGAGGAACACATTATATGGAGGAGTAAAGAGAAAGGGGACAGGAAGAGACAGAAAATAGGAGTGAGAAAAACAAGACCCAGTTTCTGATACGCAACTGGTCCCAGGATAAAATTTGCTTCTTACGCACAAGTAACATTTCCTGTGAATGCTATTTGTTCAACTCTACTGCCTTGAACAGGTAACAAAAGGAAAAAAAGGAGAAATAAAAGTATCTCGCTGGGCGCGGTGGCTCACGCCTGTAATCCCAGCACTTTGGGAGGCCGAGGCGGGCGGATCACGAGGTCAGGAGATCGAGACCATCCTGGCTAACACGGTGAAACCCCGTCTCCGCTAAAAATACAAAAAATTAGCCGGGCGTGGTGGCGGGAGCCTGTACTCCCAGCTACTCGGGAGGCTGAGGCAGGAGAATGGCGTGAACCCGGGAGGCGGAGCTTGCAGTGAGCCGAGATCTTGCCACTGCACTCCAGCCTGGGTGACAGAGCGACACTCCGTCTCAAAAAAAAAAAAGAAAAGTATCTCAAGGCTAGACTCAATCATCAAGATATAGAACGTCAAGAAAACCTGATGTTTATGAATCATTTATTATGTATTTTTCAGATGCTATTTGAAACTTGTAAACATGTTTGCTGTCTTGGGTTTCATGTATGGCTTCATGTTTACTCATTTCGTATTTTATCTATTCATTTTTCTCTAGAAATATGTATTGAGCCCGTACTGTGTGGAATGTACTGTGTTTGTGCTGACATCTGTCAGGAAGCAAAACAGACAAAGTTCTCTACTGACAAGTACCTTACATTTTAGGGAATGAGGCACTGCTAGTTGTGCAATGTGCTGGAAATACAGGGATGCGTAAGGAAAATGTGACTATCATTTATTGGAGCTTTCTGTCACCTGGGGAAGACAGATGTTAAACTAGTACTAGTTGAGCGAGTCTCCATAGCTCATCTCAGGTGGACTTTGGTAAGAGCTTGTCAATAATCACTAGCTTATGGAACACATTTCATAAACCTTAGGGATAAGAGGGGTTGTCACCTGACCTCAGAATACTTTATTAGAGAAGAAAAAGAAATGTAGGATTAGGGTTCAGTAGCAGGCAGTGGTATGTAGGAGTCAGCTTTTGATTTTTCAGGAATCTTGCCAGCTGCTTGTGAAACTATTGCTCATTTTCATTTGGCTCTGTTGGGGGTGTTTACAATATGACAACTGGAAAACACAACAAATCCAGACTGGCTTCCTCTCTCAGAGCCCTAGATTAACAACAGTTTTTTTGTATCAGTAGAACTGATTGCAAATATTTTTAAGATGCTCTTACTATTTATCTTGATTGCTTGGAAGACCAAATGTTATTCCAAACTCATGAAATACTGAATTTTAAAAAATTCTAGAGCTAGGATGTAATTTCCACCCTTTAAAAACATGAATCACTTTTAAGTTTTGTATATAATATTTTCTCTATAATTTAGTTTTCTCAGCAAATTAAATGACAATTTAATTATGATCTGATATCATTATTCCTATTACATGTTAAAAGAACTCATGGAAAGCATGATTATAACATGGATAACTTTTCTCACACCAAGTGGGAATTTTGAGTTAAAATTTACAATTCAATGGGTATGAAAAATCTTGACTTTAATGTTTGAAATTATGAATTAATGTTATTAAAATTAAACACAATGTCAACTTGATTTTATAGATGGAATTTATCTTAGAGGGTAGATGGATATTTGGCTCCAGGATTTTCAAGCTGATGACTGTAGTCTGTGAGATAAATACTCACATTAATGGAGAGTCCCCAAACCAGGTGGTCATACTAAAATCCATGGGATAGCTGTAGGTATATTCTATAATGCAATGCAACATAGTACACAATTAATAGCTTAAAGCATTTTATACAGACATATATGGAACCTTAGTATCATGTGGAAAAAAAAGGTGACATTTATTTGAAATGTCACCCTTTAGTCAGGAAATGGGATCTCTATGAAGCTATCAAAATTAATGCAAAGGAACAAGGCACTGATACCATCCTTTCTCTGGGAGAAGGATGTAGACATCCTCACACTGAACTAGCAGAGTCTCATAAATCTCGCTCCATTTTCAATTCAAGTTTGTTGGAACCTTTTGTTTTCCTTTGATTAAAAAAAACCTTTATTTTAAAAATGACAACATGAGGAACATTTGAATGATTCTTTTTTAGCTATTGTGAAATATATAGTCAATTAATGTTAACTGGTGATAGATATCCCAGTTTCCCTGATTTGATTATATGAGTGTTTCAAATGGTCACAGGTACCTTGAAAATATATACATCAAATATGAATCAATAAAAAATAAGTAAATAAAATTATTACAGCAATATGATAATGAAATTTATTCTTAAGGAATGTGTTCTTATCCAACTTTCTGAAGGACACCTTTCTTTCAAAATAGGAGCTCAGTAATGGTTTAAAATGAAAACCAATGTTTCTATGGTAATGCAAAAAAAAATGCTTTCATTACTCACTGTCCAACATTTTCATTTAACTAAAAATTAATTTTGCCTCTAAAATATACCTAATAAAAGAGAAGAGATTTTCATAAGAGCCACATATGAGTTAACAGCATCAGAATGCCAGCACTTGGCTTTTGCTTTCTTTAGTAATTTTGGTGAGTATTTGCCAGATGCCCTTCCTCGTTTGATCCTTAGAATTAGGATCTAAAGTGTCAGAAATAACATATTGAGAGCTGAAACTGACCTAATGTGAAACGGAGCATTGCCAAATTTAAGCTCACCAAATACAGTCCAGTGTTTCAGCTTACCTTATAAAAGGACATATTCTCATCCTAATCTGTAACTGTAGCAATTAAGAAAAAGCACATATATGTAAATCATTTCAAGGTTATCTTTTATGTCTCAAGTTTTTTTTTCTTTTCCTGTGAACACCTCAAATGCTGCATTGCCACAAGGTTTTAATAGTTCAGACATGTAGCCATTATTTCACTCACGTGCCTGTGAAGCTTAGTAACAAGGTGCAACATTTGTACTCATAATTGTAGCAGCACAGGATTATGGTGTCCTGGGATGAACAGAATTTGCTTCAGAGACCTAGAAGAAGTAGTAACTTAAGAAGTTAGAAGAGTTTCCTTAGACTTCTAATATTTTTATTGAATTTATTGCATATATTGATCCAGACACATCAGTAACAGGCTTAACTTCCCCAAACATTCATTTCTTTTAGTGGTAAAAGAACACACATGAATAGATTTTGTGTTTTTCAACACAGTCTATTAAACTTATATTCTCTTATGGAACTTCATATTACCTTATAGACAGTATGAGACAGTATATGACATGCACTCACTTTTCCTCCAAAGTTGTAATCTGTTTAATCGAACAATACACTAATACTGTGGAAGAAACAGTCCTGGTCATTGCTTTTGATAATTTGCTACACTACAAACTTACCTCCTTATAGAGACAAAGTAAATCAAAATTGAATTTCTTTCTTGAATTCCAATAAATATATAAATAAATCCCACCAAAAAACTTGGTGTGTCTGAAAGTTCAAATGCTTTTTTCCATCTAAGCTCGGCACCCAGCTAATTCTGATTTTTTTTGCAAGAGGTCACATTGATCTCTTCTCCTTGCATTCTCTGTTCTACCGTTTCATTGATTTTCTGCAGTATTTTGCATATCTCTTTCCTCTGACTTCAACATGGGGCATCTCTCAGTTATCCCGGAATGTCTGTTTATGTTTCTAACCCACTGCCAGATTTGCTTTTATATGCTGTCAGACCTGGTGTTTTCTACATAGACATTTTAGTTCTAACCAGGACATGGAATATTTAGCAGCTTTTTGCATCTTCCTTGCTTTTGTATGTTCTATACAAAAAATGTTTTGTAGGTAGTTATAGACATTTGCCTTGTTAATCTCATAATCTTGAAATTTCTCATCTCTTTTATTGATTATTCTGCATATTTTGGAGACATGCTTGACAACAGTAAACATTGATGTTTGTTGCATATTTACTGTCTGCTAGGCACTTTGTTGATGACTTTGCATTTGATATCTCATTTAATCCCCTGAATTAAAAGAGATAATGATAATGTTAGTTTCATGTTTGGTTTTAATAGAAAACAAACAAAAAATAATAGTTTACATTAGAGAGAAGTTCATATCTCCATCTCACAGGTGAAGTCTAGGGCTGAATGGTCCACGAAGTCTCTTAGAATCTCCTAAGTGGCTTCTCCACCTACTGTAGAATGCAGCAGTTTCATCTTCTTGGTGAATGATTGTCTCTACCCTAAGTGCATACAGTGGTGGTGTGGATGGGAAAGATGGGAAGAAAAAAGGCCACGGGTACTACTTCCCAAGGAAGATAGTCAGACTCTTCTCAGAGGCCGGAAGTTGGTCACCTGTTCACATCTAGCTTCACAGGATGCTGTGAAGGAGAGTTTTGTCATGGGTGTCTATGTACCCAGAGGAACATTCAATGACTGTGGGAGGCTGGGGGAACAGCTAGCTGTCTGTCCTCCCAGTGTAAAACCCCATCTCTAGTAAAAATACCAAAACCAGCCAGGTGCCTATATTAAAGCTATTAATATAGGCAGGTGCCTGTAATGCCAGCTTCTCAGGAGGCTGTAACAGGACAATTGCTTGAACCTGGGTGGCAGAAGTTGTAGTAAGCCAAGATCGCGCCACTGTACTCCAGTCTGAGTGACAGAGCAAGATTCCATCTCAGAAAAAAAATCATTATTATATTTCTAGCATTACATACATGTTAAAAGTTAAGCAAATTGATTACTGAGGTATACACAGGCATCACTTTACGAGGTCAGCAACCCTGCAGGAAAAGCAAAGTTGCAATCTACATATCATTATTACTAAGGAGGTCTTTTTTTTTTTTTTCCAATAAAGAAGCTCAGTTCTTAGATTTTTCTGAAGGCACACAATGAAGAATGGAGGGGAAAAAGCACACACAAAACAAATATTTCACTTATTGCAGGAATCTGATTCCATCCAGGGAAATGTTTACTTAGAATATGTTAATGCAAAGTTAAAATAAAATGTTCCTTGGCAATTAAAAATGCTGTGCACTAATACATGCTTTCTAATGTGATTCAATTCAACAATGTAGTGAATGTTTACTACATTTTCAGCTTGATGTCAAGCAATGGGGAATACAAGTTCCAGTTCTGCAAAGATTCATCAACTTTCTTAGCTCAAGAGAGAGGCTGAGAAATGCAGGGAGGAATAAGACATAAAATACCTCCAACCTCCATGATCCGAAAGTGGGGAAAGGCCTGATTATAACCCATCAGGCACACTTCCTAATGCCTTTTTAGGGCCTACAAAAATGTTTTAATTTCTTTTATAATCAGAAGAAGAGAAAATGACATTGGGGATTGGAGATCATATTGGCATTTGCAGCAACATTGTCATAAAATGTTATGTTAATATGTTTTTATATAATATATTTTGATATTAAAATATATTAATATATTTTGCCTTTGTGACCCAGGAAAGTCTTACTGGGCCCTGGGGACAGGACCCTATCCTGGTGAAGCAGCTGCTTTGCTCTACAAACACCTGGGGCAGAAATTCGGTTTGAGAAATATTGTTCTGTCTTCACTTTTCTTTCAATCAGATTCCTTAGGAAGACCAAGCCAGTGTCAGAACAAACCCCTGAGGCAGTAAGAAGCTGGAGCGACAAGAGCATACTATGAGTACTAGGATCAGCTCTGGATTGACTGAGAAAATTTAATAAAATGTCAAAACATGTCCATAAAGGTGCTGCTGGTGAGTGCGTGCCCATAGGGAGCTAATATGCTCAGGAAGAAAGGTGTTGATTCCATGGAGACTTTTAAAAGCTAAAGCCTTGTTGCTTTCTCTTTAGTGCCCAGAGAATGTGGTATGTGATGCGAATGCTCAAAACCTCTTAAATCATAGCTGTCTAACCTCTATGGAACTCACCTCTATCCCAGGCTTCATGGACAAAGATTCACCACTTGGCCAAGTGTTAGCCAAGCTCCTCAACCTTTTCCCAGGCCCATCTGTGTACTTCCTTGTAAAATCCAATTTTAGCAAGAAGCTTGTTAGAAAAACATGATCATCTCCATGTATAAATAATTTAATTTGAAACCTTGGATTCTCAAATACTCAGTGAAGCAAATTTTATATCCCAAACCTCGATATAAAAATGACTGTGTTTGCTTACATAGTAAGCTCCTCAGCCTCCTCTGCCCTCCAGGGGATGTGTGGTCACCTGGTCGGCCTTCTAGAATCCTGTTAGGTCAGTTCAGCTGTAATCCTGCTGGACTTTGGTGTTTCCTCTTGGTAGTTTTCCATCCACTGATGGGCACCCTGCTCCCTGGCTATGAATCCTCACTTTCCCATGAGGTATTAAGAGCTGAGCCCAATCTCTTCCCCCACTGTAAGCCCCCACTGCTGCAGCTGTCATGATGGTCCTGAATGAAATCTTCCTTACTGTGTTTTAATAACTAGCACTGAATATTTTTTTCTTTAACATCATCCATGAGAACTTAAAACCTGCTGGGACAGCATAACTCTGTGGTGTCTTTAGAGCTCAGCTTTTTTGGCCCTGAGCATTCTTGGTTTTCTGACACCGTGAACCTGTTTAATGTTGTGAGAGATCACTTGAGCCAATGTTACTTAATACCATCTCTTTGTGACTTTGAATAAGGTAATTGTAATGTACCAATATTTTACTTTGTCAAGTATTATTTTAATGGAAGCCTTCCCAATGAAGGAAACAACAGCTTTCCAGTTAGAATGTAAGCGGTTTAAAAACTACCCAAGTCTTTCTGAAAAGGAAACATTCCCATGTAACTATCAGTTTTCTAAGAACTTCAAGGGCCTTTCATATAGAAGACATTCAAGTTCGGGGGTTCATTAGACAATGGTTCTACTTATTAAGTTCAAATCCTCTAAATGATTTTTCAGTAAGTTTATCTTTTTTTTTTTTTTTTTTTTGACAGAATCTCACTCTGTCACCCAGGCTGCAGTGCAATGGTGTGATCTCGGTTCACTGCAACTTCCACCTCTCTGATTCAAGAGATTCTCCCATCTCCGCCTCCTGAGTAGCTGGGACTACAGGTGTGCACCATGACGCCATGCACACTTTTGTATTTTCAGTAGAGATAGGGTTTCATCATGTTGGTCAGGCTGGTCTCAAACTCCTGACCTCAGGTGATCTGCTCGACTCAGCCACCCAAAGTGCTGGGATTACAGACATGAGCCACAGAACCTGACCATGATAAGTTTATCTTACCTGGCAAATACATCACATCTTCAAAGTAACAAATTGTACAATTTCTTATATATATTTTACATAGTAAGCAAACACAATCACTTTTATATAGCGGTTTGGGATATAAAATTTGCTTCACTGAGCATATGAGAATCCAAGGTTTCAAATTAAATTATTTATACATAGAGATGATCATGTTTTTCTAAAGAAAATATTGTAAATGAACATGTTTTTATAAATATGTGCTTTGAATTGCTAAAATTTATACAAATTTAACAATGTATACAAAAATAAATACATCAAAGTACTGTATTTACAAAGATACACATATTTTCCAGTGGCAACGCCCCAGTGGTGATTACATTTGGAATAGAAGCTATCTCATGAATCAAATATACAGATTTATCCCAGTGAGTTCTGAGCAAGATGATATTTTCCTATTTCTCTTATAGTAATGTTGGCACCATATGAACCACTTGGGCCTGACCATAACTTTCCGTGATAATCCACTATGATGGGGCTCCCCTGTCCCTACACCATAGACTCCTGCCAGTCTGTGGCCTGTTAGGAACTGGACCACTAAGTGGGAAATGAGCAGAGGGCAAGTGAGCAAAGCTTCACCTGTATTTACAGCTGTTCCCAATCACTCATATTACCACCTGCACTCAGCCTCCTGTCAGATGAACAACTGCATTAGATTCTCATAGGAACATGAAGCCTATTGTTACCTGCAAATATGAGGGAGCTAGGTTGTGCACTACTTATGAGAATCCAATGCCTAATGATCTGTCACTGTCTCCTATCACCCCCAGATGGGACTGACTAGATGCAGGAAAACTAGCTCAGGGCTGCCACTGATTCTACATTATGGTAAATTGTATATTTATTTTATTATATATTACAATGTAATTACAAATGTAATGTGCTTGAATTAACCTGAAACCATCCCTCACCCCTACCACCCCTCGTTCATGGAAAAATTGTCTTCCATGAAACCAGTCCCTGTTGCCAAAAAATGTGGGGACTGCTACTCTTTGGGTACTCTCTGCTTGTTGCCACTGAAAATCCAGATAAGAGATCAGAGGAAGAGGCCCTAATGAATGAATTGTGATATATTACTCCATTCTCATTCTGCTAATAAAGACATACTTGAGAAATTTATAAAGGAAAGAGGTTTAATTGATCAGTTTAGCATGGCTGCAGAGGCCTCAGGAAACTTACGATTATGGCAGAAGGAGAAGCAAACACATTCATCTTCACATGGCAGCAGGAAGGAGAAGTGCAGTGCAAAGGTGGGGAAAAGCCCACTGTAAAACCATCAGATCTCATGAAAACTCACTCACTATCATGAGAACAGCAGGGGCATATCTGCCCCCATGATTCAATTACCTCCCACCAGGCCCCTCCCACAACATGGGGATTATGGGAACTACAATTCAAGATGAGATTTGGGTGGGAACACATCATTCTGCCCCTGGCACCTGACAAGTGTCATGTCCTTTCATTTCAAAACACAATCATGCCTTCCCAAAAGTCCTCCAAAGTCTTAACTAATTCCGGCATTAATTCAGAACTCCAAGTCGAAAGCCTCATATCAGACAAGACAAAGTCCTTCTGTCTATGAGCCTGTAATATTACTTTCTACATAAAATGGGGATACAGGGATTGGATAAATACATCCATTTCAAATGGGAGAAATTAGCCAAAATAAAGAGGCTACAGGCCCCATGCAAGTCCAAAATTCAGTAGGGCAGTAATTAAAACTTAAAATTCCAAAATAATCTCCTTTGACTCCATGTCTCACATCTGGGTCACACCAATGCAAGATATAGGCTTCCATGATATTGAGCAGCTCCACCCTTGTGACTTTGCAGGGTACAGCCCCTGTCTTGGCTGCTTTCATACACTGGTGTGGAATGTCTATGGCTTTTCCAGGTGCATGGTGCAAGCTGCTAGTGGATGTACCATTCTGAGGTCTGGAGGATGGTTGCCTCTTTTCACAGCTCTACTAGGCAGTGTTCCAATGGGGACTCTGTTTGGGGGCTCCCACCCCACATTTCCCTTATGCACTACCCTAGCAGAGGTTCTCCATGAGGGCTCTGCTACTGCATCACACCTCTGCCTGGATATCCAGGGCTTTTCATACATCTTCTGAAATCTAGGTGGAGGTTCTGAAACCTCAATTCTTGTATTCTATTCACCTGCAGGACTGACATCACATGGAAGCTGCCAAGGCTTGAGACTTACACCCTCTGAAGCCGTGGCCCAAGCTGTACTTTTGCTCCTTTTTACCACAGTTGAAACAGCACAAGTTGGAACAAAGCACCAAGTCCAGAGGCAGCACAAAGCAGTGGGAAAAGCATTTTTTCCTCCTATACCTCCAGACCTGTGATGGGAAGACTACCATCAAGGTTGCTGAGATGCCCTGGAGACATTTTCACCATTGGCTCCTCATTAATTTTGCAAATTTCATCAATGAGTTTGAATTTCTTCCCAGAAAATGGTTTTCTTTCTTTTCTACTGCATCATCAGGCTTCAAATTTTCTAAACTTTAATGCTCTGTTACTTCTCGAATACTTTGCTGCTTAGAAATTTCTTCTGCCAGATACCCTTAAATTTTCTCTCTTAATTTCAAAGTTCCAAAGATCTCTAGGGCAGGGGCAGAAAGCTGCCAGTCTCCTTGCTAAAGTACAGCAAGGGTCACCTTTACTAAAGTTCCCAACAAATTCTTCATCTCCATCTAAGACCACCTCAGCCTGAACATTATTGTCCATATTACTATCAGCATTTTGGTCAAAGCCATTCAGCAAGTTGCTAGGATGCTCTAAACTTTCTCACATCTTCCTGTCTTCTGAACCCTCCAATTCTCTAGGCAGTTCCAAAGTTTCCCACATCTTCTTGTTTCCTTAGCCCTCCAAGTCTCTAGGAAGTTCCAAGGCTATCCCACATTTTTCTGTCTTCTTCTGAGCCCTGAAAACTGTTCCAACCTCTGCTTCTTACCCACTTCCAAAGTCACTTCCATATTTTTGGGTACCTTTACAGCAGCACCCCACTACCAGCTACCAATTTATTGTATTAGTCAGTTCTCATGCTGATAATAAAGACATACCCAAGACAGGGTAATTTATAAAGGAAAGAAGTTTAATAGACTCACAGTTCCTTAAGGATGGGGAGGCTTCAGGAATCTTATGATCATGGCAGAATGGGAAGCAAACATGTCCTTCACATGGCAGCAACAAGGAGAAGTGCAGAGCAAAGGTGGGACAAAGCACCTTATAAAAACATCGATCTTGTGAGAACTCACTATGATGTGAGCAACGTGGAGATAAACACTCTCATAATTCAATTATTCCCACTAGGTCTCTTTCATGACATGTGGGAATTATGGGGACTACAATTCAATATGAGATTTGGATGGGGACACAGAAAAAACATATCACCATAAGAGGGCATAAGACAGCCTGGATCCCTGTGTCACCACCAGGAGCAGCTCCAGAGAGTTGCCTGTTCAACAGGTGGCTGTAACCTGAATGAGAACTAAACTGTTTTTAAATATGAGGAACTGAGATTTGGAGGTTGTTAAGTATAACATCAGCAGGAGATAATTACCTTGACTAATACAAGAGGTCAGCCATACTAGATAAACCTAACATTTTATGATAATTCTTTGGATTTCAAAAAGACGCTTTGATTTACTGGTACTCTTTAAATGGAAGTTATGTGCATTATTCTTTAAAGGCTATCAGCTATGTGAAAGTGATAATTGAATAAAATTAAAGATAAAAATATAGTGGAGTCTACTACCAATTGACCATGGCCCTAAATTGATTGTAAGTGATTCTGCTATTCCAGTATAAATGAGTGGAGAGGCAGAGTTGATTAATTTCCACAACAAATGTAATTATTACTTAAATGTTGAGGTTCTTTTTGAAACATTTCATTTTGCTTCACTGGATTCTATGAGAATAATAGATTTCAAAATATATTACACTTATTGAGGAATGATGTTATTTTTAGTGGCAGCTGCAACTTTAAAATTTTTCAATGATTATAAATACATACATTTTTTAAGATGGAGTTTCACTCTTGTCACCCAGGCTGGAATCCCATGGCACAATCTTGGCTCACTGCAACCTCCTCCTCTTGAGTTCAAGTGATTCACTTGCCTCAGCCTCCCGAATAGCTGGGTTTACAGGCACCCACCACCATGCCCAGCTATACAGGCACCCGCCACCATGCCCAGCTTTTTTTTTTTTTTATTTTTTTTTTATTTTTACAGTCAGGATTTCACCATGTGGGCCAGGCTGGTCTTGAACTTCTGACCTTAGGTGATCTGCCCACCTCGGCCTCCCAAAGTGCTGTGATTACAGACATGAGCCACTGCACCCAGCCCCAGTGGATATATTTTTTGTAATGTATTATTGAATTCCCTATAAACTTTGTCACGTTGAAATACTTTTTAAAATACTTCCCGTGCCTACATAGTACTTCAGTAAATGCAATATTTTAGTTTTGTTAATGACATCTTGGTCTTAGGAAAAGATGAAACAGTGACATAATATTTTAAGCCAAGCTATTTCTGCAATCTTTGAAATAATACCATTGAACTTGTGTTTAATATTTCCAATTAGTTCATGTGATTCTTGCATTTTGTGCTTTTTCTTCATGTGAATTAATAATTCCAATAATTAATTGGAATTATTTCCAATTAATTTATGTGATTCTTGCATTTTCTTTCAAAGTCAGATGGTTAACTATGTCATTAATGCAAAGTGTAGGCTCTGTGTTGAAATCTGAAGACACTCTGCAGCAAGGTTTGCACATACTCTTGTCTACTGCCTCAGGCTGATGTGTGTGAAAGTCAGAAGTTCTATAGGAAGAAGCTGGAAAAAGTCAAAGCTTGAAATAATTCAGGAAATGGCACTGGTGGCATTTTATCATACAAGGGCAGTGCGTCTGGTCTGTAACTGCTAAGAGAAAGCCGGATCAAACAGTCCATCCATTAGAGCTTGTATCAGCGTGAGCTGTTCACAGTGTTACATCAGGGGCAGAGACAAAGAGAGCTCTGTAGCATATCCCATTGCACTGAAGGGGAGTAGAGGGCAGCATCTTGGGGCCACATGCAGGTGCTACAGGTGGGGATGTGGGATGGTGTTTGATAAGTTACATGGATCCCAGACATGATTCTAAGTGCTTTAATATATACATCTATTTAATCTTCACTGCACATCTGCCAGATAGCTGTTATTATTTTCTTGTTACACATGAGGACCCAGGCAAAAAAGTACATAAATTGCTTTATGGTTTGATTTATGGAATGATCTTTTGGTTAATATCAAAAGAAATGGATAGATTCATGACCTTCATATATGACTGTGAATGCTATGTACTGCACAACTCCAGAGGCAGCATTAACATAATCCACAGTGGGAAGAACATTTTCTAAATTTGTGCAGTGCACAACCTGTGTCACCATATGTATCAATATCCATTAGATAATCTTGTTGCAAAAATAGATGCATATGTAAGTTGGACACAACTGACTACCATAGTTTGTATAGCAAAGGACACAGGAGTATGCTGTGTAAAACCAATGGATAAGTCTGTGAGTTAGTATATCAACGTAAGACATTCTGAGTGGAAAAAGCAATCCAAGTGTACTGCTCATTAAAATAGAGCTCATATTAACAAAGAGTTGATATATTACATTGAGAAAAAATGCACAAGATTTTGTTGGTTTACTTTTCTCTGGGCATTACCATGCTGTCTGCTAAAGATTTCCAGCTCACTCTGCTGCTCAGGCACATGATAGGGCTGAACTCTGGCCTTTAGTGAACAGTAGGGAGAGATGTCACAGTCTATTTCAGAGCTACGACATCTGTTGCCAGCACTTTTAACATCCCACACAGAGGCTGGTCCCTCAGGGTGGTCTCCGAATTAAGATGACACCAAACAGAGTTTCAGATAACTCAAGAGGAATACACAGTGTGAGCAAGAAAGAAAGCTTTGCTTCTGAAGCCACTGAAACTTGGATATTGTTCATGTAGTCTAGATACATTCATCCTGAGCAACTTAGGTTACCATCCTGTTTCTGCAAAGGAATGAGTTTCGTTTTGCAAAATATTTCATTTCCTATTTTTATCCCTTAGGGAGTTTATAGCTAAGGAATTCTGGGATATTTTGGACCGTGAAATATCTGAGGCTTAAACTGACTTAGAAAGATAATTTAGACAGAAGAAAGGAAAAATGAGGGTGGCTTCTAGCCAGGGAAAAACAAAACCAAATGAAACTAATGTTGAGATTCACTGTATCTTCAAAAGTATACACATCTACTAACTTTTACAGAGTGAATATTAGGGAAGTTGATGGCACTTCATTGGGTAACATATTAAGTCACATGAAAATTTAATGATTGTACAACTTCAAATCCCTTTGTTTTAACAAGTATAGCAAGACCTGCCTTTTAATGTCACTTATGTGTTTAAAATGTTTAATCCTACTTAATTGTATGTTAATTATTTGACAATTCTTTTAAAGTAAAAAGACTACCTAGTAGTAACAATAATATTCATGTGCATGTTACTTATTAGTGCTTTGAATACAACTAAATGGTCTTTTGACCCGTTCTTGTTTAAATTGTTTGCCTTTTTAAATCTCAGTCATGCTAAGTGAATTCTGCTGTTTAAAAAATTATATAGTGCTATTATCTTTCTTTTTTTATTATATTTTAAGTTTTAGTGTACATGTGCACAACGTGCAGGTTAGTTATGTATGTATACATGTGCCATGTTGTTGTGCTGCACCCATTAGCTCATCATTTAACATTAGGTATATCTCCTAATGCTATCCCTCCCCCCTCCCCCCACCCCACAACAGGCCTCAGTGTGTGATGCTCCCCTTCCTGTGTCCATGTGTTCTCATTGTTCAATTCCCACCTATGAGTGAGAACATGCAGTGTTTGTTTTTTTATAGTGCTATTATTTTTCAAGACAATGTTTTAAGGGTAATTTATGTAAGCAAAAATATTTAAAATTGTACTGTATTATTCCATCACAGCAAGACAATGTTAAAGCATTTCCAGGGCTATAATGGTTTCTTTCATGTAGAGTTCATTAAATTCAACAGTGATGACCCTTAGAAGAGAGCTACCAACCCCAAATGAGACAAGGACTTCGGTGTAAATATGGGAGAAGGGAATGGCAAGGCAAGAGAAAGGTGAGTAGGAGACATAGAGCCAAACCTTAGTTATCCCATGTCTGTTTATGGTGCAGGTTTCTTAAAGGTGTGAAATAGAGGGTGAGAGAACCAACATGCTATCAGTCTCAGAGCGACAGTTACCCTGTAATAGTCTATCTTCAATTATCTTAGATAGTGCTTGAATGATTCCATTCTAATGACTATTTAATCTCCAGGGCAGAGAAAAGAACCAGAATTTCATATCCTCACCCCTCACTGTCTTGTATGTCTAAAATATGCAGCGGTCTAATGTCACCTAATCACTTACCATGGCATGAAAAAATACATATTTCTCTGCAGAAGATCATTTCAGTGCTTCCCTGCTCCACAGAAGCTTTCTAAGAATAAGATAAATCCCATTTGGAGATGCAGAGATTTATTCTAGGAAATGACAGTGCTCTTGAATTATCTTTCAATGGGATCTGGCAAGAGAAAGGTGAGTAGGAGACATAGAGGCAAGACATAGCTGTCCCTAAAAGCTAGATGGCTTGATGTCCTTTCTAGAATTTAATGGCAATGACAAATCTATTTTTTGCTTCAGCCCAGGCAGCTATGTTAATGGGTACTCTGTGAGTGACAAAGACACTTAGCACTGCCCATCCATTTTCAAACCTTTAGTAAGCAGCCTGGAGTTAGATCTGTCCACTTTCCTTCTGTTGTACATCAAGACTAACCTCAATGGCTAAGCTTCCAATCTCACCCTTTTGCATTATAACTGTAGAAAATGCATACAATGGAAGAAAAAGGATTACACTCTGTGAATTCACATTGCCCTACATCTCCAACTTTGACGATTAAGATTCAACACAAAATAATTCAGTTCTGGGGGATCTGGCAAGATGGACAAATAGGAACAGCTCCAGTCTGCAGCTCCCAGTGAGATCAATGAAGAAGGTGGGTTATTTCCACAATTCCAACTGAGGTACTTGGTTCATCTCACTGGGACTGGTTACACAGTGGATGCAGCCCATGGAGGGTGAGCAGAAGCAGGATGGGGTGTCACCTCTCCCAGGAAGTGCAAGGAGTGGGGGGAAACTCCCTTTCCCAGGAATGGGAAGCCATGAGGGACTGTGCTATCCAGCCCAGATTCTAAGCTTTTCCCATGGTTTTTACAACCAGAAGATCACAAGAGTCCCTCGTGTGCCTACATCACCAGGGCCCTTGGTTTCAAGAACGAAACTGGGTGCTGTTTGGACGCACACCAAGCTAGACAGGAGTTTTTTTCCATACACCAGTGGCATCTGCAACCCCAGCAAGACAGAACAATTCACTCCACTGGAAAGAGGGCTGAAACCACAGAACCAAATGGTCTTGTTCAGCAGATCCCACTCCCACAGAGCCCAGCAAGCTAAGAACCACTGGCTTGAAATTCTTGCTACTGGGGGTGGAGCCAAGATGGCCAAATAGGAACAGCTCCAGTCTACAGCTCCTAGCATGAGTGACGCAGAAGACAAGCAATTTCTGCATTTCCAACTGAGGTAATGGGCTCATCTCACTGGGGAGTGTCGGACACAGTGGGTGCATCACACTGTGTGTGAGCCAAAGCAAGGCAAGGCATTGCCTCCCTGGGAAGTGCAAGGGATCAGAGAATTCCCTTTCCTGGCCAAAGAAAGGGGTGAGAGAAGGCACATGGGAAATCAATTCACTCCCACCCTAATGTGGCCCTTTTCCAATGGTCTCAGCACATGGCACACCAGGAGATTATATCCCACACATGGCTTGGAGCATCCTACACCCATGGAGCCTCACTCATTGCTACCACAGCAGTCTGAGATCAAACTGCAAGGCTGCAGCGAGGCTGGGGGAGGGGCACCCACCATTACTGAGGCTTGAGTAGGTAAAGCAGCTGGGAAGCTCAAACTGGGTGGAGCACTGCAGCTCAAGGAGGCCTGCCTGCCTCTGTAAACTCCACCTCTGGGGGCAGGGCATAGCCAAACAAAAGGCAGCAGAAACCTCTGCAGACATAATTGTCCCTATCTGACAGCTTTGAAGAGAGTAGTGGTTCTTCCAGCATGCAGCTGGAGATCTGAGAACAGACAGACTGCCTCCTCAAGTGGGACTCTGACCCCAAGTAGTCTAACTTGGAGGTACCCCCCAGTAGGGGCAGACTGACACCTCACACGGCCATGTACTCCTCTGAGACAAAACTTCCAGAGGAATGATTAGGCAGCAACATTTGCTGTTCACCAATACCCACTGTTCTGCAGCCTCCACTGCTAATACCCAGGCAAACAGTGTCTGGAGTGGACCTCCAGCAAATTCCAACAGACCTGCAGCTGAGGGTCCTGACTGTTAGAAGGAAAACTAACAAACAGAAAGGACGTCCACACCAAACTCCCATCTGTACATCACCATCATCAAAGAACAAAGGTACATAAAACCACAAAGATCGGGAAAAAACAGAGCAGGAATACAAAAACTCTAAAAATCAGAGCACCTCTCCCCCTCCAAAGGAATGCAGTTCCTCACCAGCAATGCAACAAAGCTGGATGGAGAATGACTTTGATGAGTTGAGAGAAGAAGTCTTCAGATGATCAAACTACTCCGAGCTAAAGGACGAAGTTCAAACCCAAGGCAAAGAAGTTAAAAACATTGAAAAAAAATTACATGAATGGCTAACTAGAATAATCAATGCAGTGAAGTCCTTAAAGGACCTGATGGAGCTGAAAATCAGGGCACAAGAACTACGTGACGAATGCACAAGCCTCAGTAGCCAATTCAATCAAATGGAAGAAAGGGTATCAGTGATGGAAGATCAAACGAATGAAATAAAGCAGGAAGAGAAGTTTACAGAAAAAAGAATAAAAAGAGATGAACAAAGCCTCCAAGAAATATGGGACATGTGAAAAGACCAAATCTACATCTCATTGGTGTACCTGAAAGTGATGAGGAGAATGGAATCAAGTTGGAAAACACTCTGCAGGATATTATCCAGGAGAACTTCCCCAACCTAGCAAGGCAGGCCAACATTGAAATTCAGGAAATACAGAGAACACCACAAAGATACTTCTCAAGAAGAGCAACTCCAACACACATAATCGTCAGATTCACCAAAGTGGAAATGAAGGAAAAAATGTTAAGAGCTGCCAGAGAGAAAGGTCGGGTTACCCACAAAGGGAAGCCCATGAGACTAACAGCTGATCTCCTGGCAGAAACTCTGCAAGCCAGAAGAGAGTGGGGGCCAATATTCAACATTCTTAAAGAAAATAATTTTCAACCCAGAATTTCATATCCATCCAAATTAAGCTTCATAAGCGAAGGAGAAATAAAATACTTTACAGACAGGCAAATGCTGAGAGACTTTGTCACCACCAGGCCTGCCCTAAAAGAGCTCCTGAAGGAAGCACTAAACATAGAAAGGAACAACTGGTAACACCCACTGCAAAAACATGCCAAATTGTAAATACCATCGAGGCTAGGAAGAAACTGCATCAACTAATGAGCAAAATAACCAGCTAACATCATAATGACAGGATCAAATTCACACATAACAATATTAACCTTAAATATAAATGGGCTAAGTGCTCTAAATAAAAGACTCAGACTAGCAAATTGGATAAAGAGTCAAAACCCATCAGTGTGCTGTATTTAGGAAACCCATCTCACGTGCAGAGACACACATAGGCTCAAAATAAAGGGATGGAGGAAGATCTACCAAGCAAATGGAAAACAAAAAAAGGCAAGGGTTGCAATCCTAGTCTCTGATAAAACAGGCTTTAAACCAACAAACATCAAAAGAGACAAAGGAGGCCCTTACATAATGGTAAAGGCATCAAATCAATACAAGAAGAAGAGCTAACTACCCTAAATATATATGCACCCAATACAGGAGCACCCAGATTCATAAAGCAAGTCCTTAGAGACCTACAAATAGACTTAGTCTCCACCATAATAAAGGGAGACTTTAACACCCCACTGTCAACATTAGACAGATCAATGAGACAGAAAGTTAACAAGGATATCCAGGAACTGAACTCAGCTCTGCACCAAGTGGACCTAATAGACATCTACAGAACTGTCCACCCCGAATCAACAGAATATACATTCTTTTCAACACCACACCACAGCTATTCCAAAGTTGACCACATAGTTGGAAGTAAAGAACTCCTTAGCAAATTTAAAAGAACAGAAATTATAACAAACTGTCTCTGAGACCACAGTGCAATCAAGCCAGAACTCAGGATTAAGAAACTCACTCAAAAGCACTGAACTACATGGAAACTGATCAACCTGCTCCTGAATGACTATTGGGTACATAATGAAATGAAGGCAGAAATAAAGATGTTCTTTGAAATGAATGAGAACAAAGACACAACATGCCAGAATCTCTGGGGACACATTCAAAGCAGTGTGTAGAGGGAAATTTATAGCACTAAATGCCCACAAGAGAAAGCAGGAAAGATATAAAATGGACACCCTAACATCGCAATTAAAAGAACTAGAGAAGCAAGAGCAAACACATTCAAAAGCTAGCAGAAGGCAAGAAATAACTAAGATCCCAGCAGAACTGAAGGAAATAGAGACACACAAAAACCTTCAAAAAATCAATGAATCCAGGAGCTGTTTTTTTGAAAAGATCAACAAAATTGACAGACAGCTAGCAAGACTAATAAAGAAGAAAAGAGGGAAGAATCAAACAGATGCAATAAAAAATGATAAAGTGGTTATCACCACTGATCCCACAGAAATACAAACTACCATCAGAGAATGCTATAAACACCCCTATGCAAATAAACTAGAAAATCTAGAAGAAATGCATAGATTCTTCGCCCAAGAATCTCCCAAGTCTCTCCCAAGACTAAACAAGGAAGAAGTTGAATCTCTGAATAGACCAATAACAGACTCTGAAATTGAGGCAATAATTCATAGCTTTCCAAACAAAAAAGGTCCAGGACCAGATGAATTCACAGCCGAATTCAAACAGAGGTACAAGGAGGAGCTGGAACCAATCATTCTGAAGTTATTCTAAGCAATAAAAAAGAGGGAATCCTCCCTAACTCATTTTATGAGGCCAGTGTCATCGTGATACCAAAGCCTGGCAGAGACACAACAAAAAAAGAGAATTTTAGACCAATATCCCTGATGAACATTGATGCAAAAATCCTCAATAAAATACTGGCAAACCGAATCCAGCAGCAAATCAAAAAGCTTGTCCTCCATGATCAAGTGGGCTTCATCCCTGGGATGCAAGGCTGGTTCAACATATGCAAATCAATAAACATAATAAAGCAGATAAACAGAACCAATGACAAAAACCATATGATTATCTCAATAGATGCAGAAAAGGCCTTTGACAAAATTCAACAATGCTTCATGCTAAGAACTCTCAATAAATTAGGTATTGATGGGACCTATCTCAAAATAATAAGAGCTAGCTATGACAAACCCACAGCCAATATCATACTGAATGGCCAAAAACTGGAAGCATTCCCTTTGAAAACTGGCACAAGACAGGGTTGTCCTCTCTCACCACTCCTATTCAACATAGTGTTGGAAGTTCTGGCCAGGGCAATTAGGCAGGAGAAGGAAATAAATAGTATTCCATTAGGAAAAGAGGAAGTGAAATTGTCCCTGTTTGCAGATGAAATGATTGTATATCTAGAAAACCCCATCATCTCAGCCCAAAATCTGCTTAAGCTGATAGGTAACTTCAACAAGGGCTCAGAATACAAAATCAATGTGCAAAAATCACAAGCATTCTTATACACCAGTAACAAACAGAGAGCCAAATCATGAGTGAACTCACATTCACAATTGCTTCAAAGAGAATAAAATACCTAGGAATCCAACTTACAAGGGACTTGAAGGACCTCTTCAAGGAGAACTACAAACACACTGCTCAATGAAACAAAAGAGGATACAAACGAATGGAAGAATATTCCATGCTCATGAGTAGGAAGAATCAATATCATGAAAATGGCCTTACAGCCCAAGGTAATTTACAGATTCAATGCCATCCCCATCAAGCTACCAATGACTTTATTCACATAATTGGAAAAAACTGTTTTAAAGTTCATATGGAACCACTAAAAAGCCTGCATTGCCAAGTCAATCCTAAGCCAAAATAACAAAGCTGGAGGCATCACACTACCTGACTTCAAACTGTACTACAAGGCTACAGTAACCAAAACAGCATGATACTGGTACCAAAACAGAGATATAAACCAATGGAACAGAACAGAGCCCTCAGAAATAATGCCACATATCTACATCTATCTGATCTTTGATGAACCTGACAAAAACAATAGGGAAAGGATTCCCTGTTTATTAAATGCTGCTGGGAAAACTGGCTAGCCATATGTAGAAAGCTGAAACTGGATCCCTTCCTTCATCTTATACAAAAATTAATTCAAGATGGATTAAAGACTTAAATATTAGACCTAAAACCATAAAAACCCTAGAAGAAAACCTAGGCATTACCATTCAGGACATAGGCATGGGCAAGGACTTCATGTCTAAAACAGCAAAAGCAATGGCAACAAAAGCCAAAATTGACAAATGGGATGTAATTAAACTAAAGAGTTTCTGCGCAGCAGAAGAAACTACCATCAGAGTGAACAGGCAACCTACAGAATGGGAGAAAGTTTTTGCAATCTACTCATCTGACAAAGGGCTAATATCCAGGATCTACAATGAACTCAAACAAATTTACAAGAATAAAACAAACAATCCCATCAAAAACTGGGCGAAGGATAGGAACAGACACTTCTCAAAAGAAGACATTTATGCAGCCAAAAAACACATGAAAAAATGCTCATCATCACTGGCCATCAGAGAAATGCAAATCAAAACCACAATGAGATACCGTCCCACAACAGTTAGAATGGCGATCATTAAAAAGTCAGGAAACAACACGTGCTGGAGAGGATGTGGAGAAATAGAAACACTTTTACACTATTGGTGGACTGTAAACTAGTTCAACCATTGGGGAAGTCGATGTGGCGATTCCTCAGGGATCTAGAACTAGACATACCATTTGAACCAGCCATCCTATTACTGAGTATATACTCAAAGGATTAAAAATCATGCTGCTGTAAAGAAAGATGCACATGTATGTTTATTGCGGCACTATTCACAATAGCAAAGACCTGGAACCAAGTCAAATGTCCAACAATGATAGACTGGATTAAGAAAATGTGGCACATATACACCGTGGAATGCTATGGAGTCATAAAAAAGGATGAGTTCATGTCCTTTGTAGGGACATGGATGAAGCTGGAAACCATCATTCTCAGCAAACTATCGCAAGGACAAAAAACCAAACATCACATATTCTCACTCCTAGGTGGGAATTGAACAATGAGAACACATGGACACAGGAAGGGGAACATCACACACTAGGGCCTGTTGCAGGGTGCAGGGAGTGGGGAGGGATAGCATTAGGAGAGATACCTAAGGTTAAATGACGAGTTAATGGGTGCAGCACACCAATATGGTCCATGTATACATACAAAAATCCTGCATGTTTTGTACATTTACCCTAAAACTTAAAGTATATTAAATATATATATATCTATATATTGCAACCAGCACAACAGTCTGAAGTCCAGTTGGGACTATCATGCTTCGTTCAGGGATAGGTATCCACCACTACTTAGGATTCAGTAGGTGGTTTTTCCCTCATAGTGTTAAGGAAGGTGCAAGAAAGTTCAGCCTGGGTGGAACTCACTGCAGCACAGCAAAGGGGCTATGGCCAGAGTGCCTCTCTAGATTTCTCCTCACTAGGGGAGACATCTCTGGAAAAAACGCAGCAGCCCCAGTCAGGTGCTTATAGATAAAATCCTATCTCCTTGGGACAGAGAATCTGGAGGAAGGTGTGACTGTGGGCACAGCTTCAGCAAACTTAAAAGGTTGATGCCTGCAGGCTCTGAAGAGAGCAGCAGATCTACCTGCACAGCACTTGAGTTCTACTGAGGGACAAAGTGCCTCTTCAAGTTCGTCCCTGATCCCCGTGCCTCCTGACTGGGAGACATCTCACAGGGGAAGTCAACAGACACCTCATACAGGAGAGCTCTGGCTGCCATCTGATGGATGCCCCTTTGGGGTGAAGAGTCCAGAGGAAGGAGCAGGCAGCAATCTTTGTTGTTCTACAGCCTCTGCTGGTGATACCCATGCAAATGGGGTCTGGAGTGGACCTCCAGCAGACTTGCAGAAGAGGGACCTGACTGTTATAAAGAAAACTAAAATTCAAAGCAATCACAACAACATCAAGAAAAAGGACATCCCCACAAAAACCACATCCAAAGGTCATCAGCATCAAATATCAGAGGTGGCTAAATCCATGAAGATGAGGAAAAACCAGTGCAAAGTGCTGAAAATTCTAAAAACCAGAATGCCTCTTCTGCAAATGATCACAACCCCTCTTCAGCAATGGCACAAAACTGCATGGAGAATGAGCTTCATGGATTGACAGAAGTTGGCTTCAGATGTTGGATAATGATAAACTCTGCTGTACTAAAGGAGCATGTTCTAACCCAATGAAAGGAAGCTAAGAACCTTGATAAAAGGTTAAAGGAACTGCTAACTAAAACAGCCAGTTTAGAGAAGAACATAAATTACCTGATGAAGCTGAAAAACACACAATGAGAACTTCATGAACCATACACAAGTATCAATAACTGAATCAATCAAGTGGAAGAAAGGATATCAGAGATTGAAGATCAACTTAATGAAACAAAGGGTGAAGACAAGTTTAGAGAAAAAACAAAGAAATATGAGACTAAGGGAAAGACCAAACCTACAATTGATTGGTGTACTTGAAAGTGACCAGGAGATTTCCCAAGCTAGAAAACACACTTCAGGATATTATCCAGGAGAACTTCCAAAACCTAGCAGGGAAAACCCAACATTCAAATTCAGGAAACACAGAGAACACCACTAAGATACTTCATGAGAAGAGCAACCCCAAGACATGTAATTGTCAGATTCTCCAAGAATGAAATGAAGGAAAAAAATATTAAGGGCAGCCAGAGAGAAAGGTCAGGTTACCATAAAGAGAAACCCATCAGAATAACAGTGAATTTCTCTGCAGGAACCCTACAAGCCAGAAAACAGTAGGGGCCAATATTCAGCATTCTTAAAGGAAACAATTTTCAACCCAAAATTTCATATCCAGCCAAATTAAGCCTCATAAGTGAAGGAGAAACAAAATCCTTTCTAGACAAGCAAATGCTGAGGGATTTTTTCACCACCAGGCCTACCTTACAAGAGCTCCTGAAGGAACCACCAAATATGGAAAGGAAAAACCAGTACCAGCCACTGCAAAAACACACCAAAATGTAAACAGCAAAGGCACTATGAAGAAACTGCAACAACTAATGTCTGAAATCTAAACAGCAATGACACTATGAAGAAACTGCATCAACTAATGTCCAAAATAATCAGCTAGCATCATGATGACAGGATCAAATTCACACATAACAATATTAACCTTAAAGGTCAATGGGCTAAATGCCCCAATTAAAAGACACATATTGGCAATTTTTTTTAAAAAGTCAAGATGAATTGGTGTTCTGTAATTTGGAGACCCATCTCATCTGGAAAGATGCAGATAGGCTCAAAATAAAGGGATGCAAGAGTATTTACCAAGAAAATGGAAAGGCAAAAAAAAAAAAAAATCAGATGTTGCAAACCTCATCTCTGATAAAACAGACTTTAAAGTAAAAAGATCGAAAAAGACAAAGAAGGGCATCACATAATGGTGAAGAGATCGATGCACCAAGAAGAGCTAACTATTCTAAATATATATGCACGCAATACAGGAGCACCCAAATTCATAAAACAAGTTTTTAGAGACCTACAAAGAGACTTAGACTCCCATACAATAATAGCGGAAGACTTTAACACCCCACTGTCAATATTAGACAGATCAAAGAGACAGAAAATTAACAAGGATATTCAGGACTTGCATTCAGTTCTGACCTAGTGGACCTAATAGACATTTACAGAACTCTCCACGTGAAATGAACAGAATATACATTCTCCTTAGTACATCGCACTTATTCTAAAATCAACCACATAATAGGAAGTAAAACATTCTTTGGCAAATGCAGAATGCAAAGCATAACAAATAGTGACTCAAACCACAGAACTGAAGCAGATAGAGACCAAAAATCCCTTAAAAAGATCAATGAATCCAGAAGCTGGTTTTTTGAAAAGATGAACTAAATAGATAGACCGCTAGCTAGACTAATAAAAAAGAAAAGAGGAAAGAGTCAAATATACACACTAAAAAATAATGAAGGGATATCACTACTGATCTCCCAGAAATACAAACTACCATCAGATTGTACTATAAACACCTCCATGAAAACAAACTAGAAAATCTAGAGACATTGATTAATTTCTGTACACATACACCCTCCCAGAACTAAACCAGGAAGAAGTGGAATCCCTGAATAGACCCATAAAAAGTTCTGAAATTGAGACAGCAATTAATAGCCTACCAACCAAAAAAAGACCAGGTCCAGAAGAATTCAGTCAAATTCTACCAGAGGTTCAAAGAGGAATAGGTACCTTTTCTTCTGAAACCATTCCAAGCGATAGAGAAAAAAAAAGGGAATACTCCCTAACTCATATTATAAGGCCAGCGTCATTCTGTTACCAAAATCTGGCAGAGATACAACAAAAAAAGAAAATTTCTGGCCAATGTCCCTGATGAATATTGATGCAAAAATCCTCAATAAAATACTGGCAAACTTAATCCAGCAGCACATCAAAAAGTTTATCCACCACAATCAATTTGGCTTCATCCCTGGGATGCAAGCCTGGTTCAACATCTACAAATCAAAAAATGTAATCAATTACATATATTGAACCAATGACAAAAATCACATGACTATTTCAATAGATGCAGAAAAGGCCTTCAATAAAATTCAACAGCTCCTCATGCTAAAAACACTCAGTAAACTAGGAATTGAGGGAAGATATCTCAATATAATGGGAGCTATTTATGACAAACTCATATCCAATAGCACACAGAATAGACAAAAGCTGGAAGCATTCCTTTTGAAAACAGGTACATATAAAACCATAAAAACCCTAGAAGAAAACCTGGGCAGTACCATTCAGGACATAGGCATGGGCAAGGACTTCATGTCTAAAACACCAAAAGCCAAAATTGACAAATGGGATCTAATTAAACTAAGGAGTTTCTGCACAGCAAAATAAACTACCATCAGAGTGAACAGACAACCTATGGAATGGGAGAAAATTTTTGCAATCTGCTCTTCTGACAAAGGGCTAATATCCAGAGTCTACAAAGAACTCAAACAAATTTACAAGAAAAAAACAAACAACCCTGTCAATAAGTGGGCAAAGTATATGAACAGACATTTCTCAAAAGAAGACATTTATGCAGCCAACAGACACATGAAAAAAATGCTCATCATTGCTCGCCATCAGAGAAATGCAAATCAAAACTGCAATGAGATATCATCTCACACCAGTTAGAATGACGATCATTAAAGTCAGGAAACAGCAGGTGCTGGAGAGGATGTGGAGAAGTAGGAACACTTTTACGTTGTTGGTAGGACTAGGTAAACTAGTTAAACCATTATGGAAGACAGTGTGGTGATTCCTCAAGGATCTATAACTAGAAATACAATTTGACTCAGCCATCCCATTACTGGGTATATATCCAAAGAATTATAAATCATGCTGCTATAAAGGCACACACACACGTATAATTATTGTGGCACTATTCACAGCAGTAAAGACTTGGAACCAACCCAAGTGTCCATCAATGATAGACTGGATTAAGAAAATGTGGCACATATACACCATGGAATACTATGCAGCCATAAAAAAGGATGAATTCATGTCCATTGTAGGGACATGGATGAAGCTGGAAACCGTCATTCTCAGCAAACTATAGCAAGAACAAAAAACCAAACACCACATGTTCTCACTCATAGGTGGGAATTAAACAATGAGAACACTTGGACACAGGAAGGGGAACCTCACACACTGGGGCCTTTTGTGGGGTGGGGAAAGAGGGGAGAGAAAGCATTAGGAGATATACCTAATGTAAATGACAAGTTAATGGGTGCAGCACACCAACTTGGCACATGTATACATATGTAACAAACCTGCACGTTGTGCACATGTATCATAGAACTTAAAGTATAATAAATAAATAAATAAATAAATAAATAAATAAATAAAATTGAATATCAAGAATTAAAAAAAAGAAAACAGGTATATGACAAGGATGCCTACTCTCAAAATTCCTATTCAACATAGAATTGGAAGTTCTGGTCAGAGCAATCAGGCAAGAGAAAGAAAGGTATTCAAATAGGAAGACAGGAAGTTAAATTGTCTTTGTTTGCAGACAACATGATTTTGTATTCAGAAAACCCCATCATCTCAGCCCCCAAACTCCTTAGCTGATAAACAACTTCAGCAAAGTCTCAGGATACAAAATCAATGTGCAAAAATCACAAGCATTCCTATACTCCAACAATAAACAGAGAGTCAAATCATGAGTGAACTCCCATTCACAATTGTTACAAAGACAATGAAATACCTTAGAATACAACTTACAAGGGAGGTGAAGGACCTCTTCAAGGAGAATTGCAAACCACTGCTTGAGGAAATAAGGGAGGACAAAAAAAAATGAAAAAAAAAATCCATGCTGACGGATAAGAAGAATCAATATCATGAAAATGGCCACAGTTCCGAAAGTATTCATAGATTCAATGCTATCCCCATCAAACTACTACTGACTTTCTTTACTGAATTAGAAAAACCTACTTTAAGTTTCATATGGAACCAAAAAAGACCCCATATAGCCAAGACAGTCCTAAGCAAAAAGGACAAAGCTGGAGGCATCATGCTACCTGACTTCAAACTATATTACAAGGCTACAGTAACTGAAACAGCATGGTACTGGTACCAAAACAGATATATAGACCAATGGAGCAGAACAGAGGCCTCAGAAACAACACCACACAACCACAGCCATCTGATCTTCAACAAACCTTTGACAAAAACAAGTGATTGGGAAAGAATTCTCTATTTAATAAATGATGCTGGTAAAACAGGCTAGCCATATGCAGAAAACACAAACTGGACCCCTTCCTTGCACTTTATACAAAAATTAATCCAAGAGACTTAAACATAAAATGTAAAACCATAAAAACTCTAGAAGAAAACCTAGACAATACCATTCATGAAACAGGCATGGGCAAAGACTTCATGACTGAAACACCAAAAGCAATGACAACAAAGGCCACATTGACCAATAGGATCTCCTTAAACTAAAGAGCTTCTGCACAGCAAAAGAAACTATTATCAGAGTTAAAGGCAGCCTCTGGAATTTGAGAAATTTTTTGCAATCTATTTATCTGACAAAAGTGTAATTTCCAGAACCTACAAGGAACTTAAACAAATTTACAAGAAAAAGTCAAAAACCGCCATCACAAATGGATGAAAGATATGAACAAACACTTCTCAATAGAAGACATTTATGTGGCCAACAAACATATGAAAAAAAGCTCATCATCACTGGTTATTACAGAAATGCAAATCAAAACCACAATGAGATACCATCTCTCACCAGTTAGAATGGTGATCGTTAAAAAGTCAGGAAACAACAGATGCTGGAGAGGATTTGGAGAAATATGAATGCTGTTACACTGTTGATGGGAGTGGAAATTATTTCAGTCATTGTGGAAGACAGTGTGGCAATTCCTCAAGGATCTAGAACCAGAAATACCATTTGACCCAGCAATCTCTTCACTGGTTATATACCCAAATGATTATAAATCATTCTATTATAAAGACTTATGTGCATGTATGTTTATTGCAGCACTATTCACAATAGCAAAGACTTGGAACCAACCCAAATGTCCATCAATGATAGACTGGTTAAAAAAAAAAGTGACATATTTACACCATGGGGTGCTATGCAGCCATGAAAAAGAATAAGTTAATGTCCTTTGTAGGGACATGGATGAAGCTGGAAACCATTATTCTCAGCAAACTATCACAAGAACAGAAAACCAAACACCACATGTTCTCACTCATAAGTGGGAGATGAACATTGAGAACACAAGGACACAGGGAGAGGAACATCATATACTGGGGCCTGTCAGTGGTTGGGGGCAAGGGGAGGGAGAGCATTAGGACAAATATCTGATGCATATGGGGCTTAAAACCTAAATGACAGGTAGATAGTTGCAGCAAACCACCATGGCACAGGCAACCCTATGTAACAAACCTGCAGATTCTGTACATGTATCCTAGAATTGAAAGAATAATGAATAAAAATAAATAAATAATTCAGTTTTATAACAAAACAACAAAAGTCACTCTAGGGTCTGAAGTGTGTTATGATTAAATGCAATTTTTTACATAACACATTTTAATTATGCCAATAAGAGAGGATTACCCAATTAGAAAATGTCATCAGCAGGACCATATTAACACCCATATGATGAATTTTTCCTCCTGTTTTAATTGTAGTGTGTAAGAATAAATGTAAATTTAAGTAGTACTCTACTTAATTTAAGTAGTACTCTACTTAAGTACTCTGATTACAAAGTAATAAGAGAACCGAGTTACATGCTGAAAATAACTCTGTTCCTCTACCAAGATAAAAGAAAATCTAGGGCAATGTATCACATTGCTATGACAATGTGTTTCTTCAGATTGTATATGTTTTCATAAAGGTAAATAGTAAAGGAGGTACAATTGGTAAAGACAGAAACCATATTAGTGTCTTCTGTGTGTCATACCATCTCAAAACTTAGAGGCATAATGCTATACCTGTATGTTTAAGTGCTGATCTTTTGGGCTGACATTTTGACTCATATGAGTGTTTTTTCTGAGATGACTTTGGCTGAGCTTGCTTCAACGTCTGCCATTGGTTGATGAACAACTGAGGTACCTGGTTTATGATGACCTTGTCTGAGAAGGCAGGAACACATGGGGCCTCTCTGCATGTGGTTTTCTCATTCTCCAGCCTGTCCTCAAGGCTATAATTCTAGTGGTTCCAAGATCAGCAGGAGAGGACAATCCCAGTGTGCAGATACCTTGCAAGTCTATGCTTGTTTCTACTTGCTCTAGAGCCCAAACAAGGCATCTGGCTAAGCCCAGCTGCAAGGGCAGGTATAAAGACAATGCTTAAAGGAAATAGCCACAACTGCACATTGCAAAATAAAATAAATTAAATTAAATAAACACATATACAAGGGAGGGAAGTATCTGTGACCAGTTTTACAATCTACTTTATAAAGGTGAAAGTCTTATCAAAAAGAGGTGAAGTTGACATAGCAATAAGGACTTCCAAAAACTCTCTTCTCTATGCAATCAGTAATAAAGTGATAGAGAAAGTTGCCAGAAATAACTTTTACAGAACTCTAGAAATTAGCCAAAGTCTTGTTGCAACCCTGGGGAAATTTATTCAAGGAAAACAGTGGGATCTCAATAAGAAGAGTGTGACAGTTATCTTTTGAGCTTACCCCAGTGCTAGCCTGCATTCTGCTGCTGAATGGTGGCTGCAAAAGCTACAGGCCACAGGTTCTCTACCAGGCAGCAGAAGGAGCAGCGTGTGGCTGGAGCTCTAGGAAATCTTCATTCCTAATGTTTGTGTATTTATCTGTGTTTGACCTGATATGGAGTTGCCTAGTACAAAGAAATATTTTCTCAGAGGGAATGAAGCCCTGATACTTACAGTATATGGATGAACATGGAAAACAACACTCAGTAAAAGAAGCTTGATATGAGGAAACACAACATCTAGGATCCATTTATCTGAAATGTCCAGAACAGGCAAACCCACAGAAACAGAAAGGAGAGATAGCTGTTGTCAGGGGCTAAAGGAAGGAAGGAAAAGGAGCGACCTCTCGTGGGTAAAGGGTTTCTTTTTCCAGGGATGAAAATATTCTGAAATTAGGTGTTGGTGCTGGTTGCACAATTTTGTGATAGAAAACCACTGAATTGTCCAGGTTAAGATGATAAATATTATGGGATGGGAATTCTATCTCATTGTTTAAAAAATGAAATCCACTATTTCAATAAATTTTTGAAGAAAATATAAAGAAGGCTGGGCATGGTGGCTCATACCTGTAATCCTAACACTTAGGAGGCTGAGGCAGGCAGAATTCTTGAGCCTAGAAGTTCAAGACCAGCCTAGGCAATATGGAGAAACCCTGTCTCTATAACAAAAAAAAAAAAAAAGAAAAAGAAAAAGAAAAATTATGTCGGGCACGTGGGTCTTACCTCTAATCCAAGCATTTTGGGAGTCCGGAGAATGTGGATCACATGAGGTCAGGAGTTCAAGATCAGCCTGGTTAATGTGGCATAAAAATACAAAAATATGGCAGGCGCCTCTAATTCCAACTACTCAGGATATGGAGGTTGCAGTGAGCCAAGATGGTGCCACTGTACTCCAGCCTGGGTGACAGAGCAAGACTTCATCTCAAAAAAAAAGAAAAAAAAAAAAGAAAAGAAAAATTTGGCAGTTGTGATGACATGTACCTATAGTTCCAGCTACTCAGGAGGCTGAAGAAGGAGGATCACTTGATCCTGGAAGGTTGACCCTGCAGGAAGCTGAGATTGTGACCCTGCACTCCAGCCCGGGCAACAAAATGAGACCCTGTCTCTAAAAAAGAAAATTAATTAATTTTAGAAAGTAAATTTTTTTAGCTATCAGTTCTTCAAAATGGACTGTCTAGAGTGACATTATTGCAAAATTGTCCAACTTCTATGCTATCTTTAGGTTGGATTCCTGGGGTATTGACAGCACTTTCTTTAGTTTGCCCTATTGGTTGAGTTCCCATGTCTATATTCCAGCTACTCTTCCTGCTTTGAATGCTCCATTCTCTATCTGTCTAGACACATTCCCAAAATTATGCACCACAATTTATCTTAGAGGTCTCAGCTCTATCATCTCCTCTCTATAAAACTTGTTTCCACCTTGGAACTCATTATTGCTGCTGTTCTATCTTTTGTAACAGATGATTTCAACTAGATTTGTTTTAGACTGCCAACTCATTTAGAAAGGGACCAATTTCTATTCATTTTTGTATCCAAAGTGCATAGCATAGTGCCTGGCACCTTAGCAGGAATCTTTAGTCTTCTCTGGGTACAGTGAAGGTTTTGTCCCCACGACCTCTGCAGCGTTCAGTTCAGACCAGCACTCACTGTTCATTTTTCCTTCTTTGCCGAGGTTGTAAAAGTAAGTTAAAATTGTAGTTGTCTGTCCCAAAGGATTTGAAAACTTATTTCCACACAAAAACCTCACCATGGACATTTATAGCAATCTTATTCACAATTGTTAATGCTTGGAAGCAACAAAGATGTCCTTCAGTAGATGAATGGATAAACAAACTAGTACCTCCAGACAAATGAGTATTATTCAGCACCAAAAAGAAATAAACCATCAGGCTATGAGAAGGCATGGAGGAAACATAAATGCATATCACCAAGTGAAAAAAGCCTATCTGAAAAGGCTCATACTGTAGCATTTAACTACAGGATATTATGGAAAAGGGAAAACTATGAGAACACTAAAAAACATCAGTGGGTGCCAGGGGGAAGAGGGAGGGATGAATAGGTGGAGCACAGAAGATTTTTAGGGTGAAACACAATGAACCTACCCTGTGTCACATTATATAATGGTGGGTCCATGCCATTATACATTTGTCCAAACCCATAGAATGTACAACACCCAGAGTGAACCCTAATGTAGACGGTGGTAATGATGATGTGTCAATGTAGGTTCATCAGTTGTAACAAATGCACTGCTCTGATACATGAAGTTGATAATGGGGGAGACTGTGCATGAGTTGGGGAAAGGATATAGAGGAAATGTCTATAGTTTTCACACAGTTTCTCTATGAATGTAAAATTGATCTAAAATAAACACATAAAAATAAGGTTTTAACTCATAATACACATACACACCAAGTGGCGACACTTGAGCTGTAAGCTGGCCACCTAGGTGGACTCATTCAGCTTTTCCTGGGTTCTATGACGTAGAGTATATTCTTCTATCCAGAATGTGCTTTCCATATCTGACTTGAACCTAAACCCAGACGGAAAGCCACCCCAAGTCCAGTGGGCCTGTTTTACTTTGCTCATGTGAACAATGCTCTACTATGGGGTCCACCATTTAAGCAATATGAGCGATGCTCCCAGGACTTGTGTACTATAGCCATCCCCTTCTCCAAACCATTCCTTCGCTCAGAATTTCTTCCCAACTCTATCCTATCCAGCTGATATGGACTGGCTGTGTCGCCACTCAGATCTCATCTTGAATTGCAACTCCCAGGAGTCCCACATGCCCTGGGAGGAACCTGGCAGGGGGTGATTGAATAATGGCGGCAGATCTTTCCCATGCTGTTCCCATGATAGTGAATAAGTCTCATGAGAGCTGATGGTTTTAAAAATGGGAGTTTCCCTCCACAAGCTGTCTCTTTATGCCTGCCACCGTCCATGTAAGATGTGACTTTCTCTTCCTTGCCTTTCATCTTCCCCTATGGTTGTGAGGCACCCCCAGCCACATGGAACTGTAAGTCCAATAAACCTCTTTCACTTGTAAATTGCCCAGTCTTGGGTATGCCTTTATCAACAACATGAAAACAAATTAATACAATAAATTGGTGCCAGTAAGGTAGGTGCTGCTGAAAAGATATCCAAAAATTTGAAAGTGACTCTGGAACTGGGCTACAGGCAGAGATTGGAACAGTTTGGAAGGCTCAAAAGAAGACAGGAAAATGTGGGAGAGTGTGGAACTCCCTAAAGAGTTGTTGAATGGCTTTGACCAAAATGCTGATAATGATATGGACAATGAAATCCAAGCTGAGGTGGTCCCAAATGCAGATGAGGAACTTGTTGTGAACTTGAGCAAAGTTGACCCTTGTGATGTTTTAGCAAAAGACTGGCAGCATTTTGTCCCTGCCCCAGAGATTTGAGGAACTTAGAACTTGAGAGAGATGATTTAGGATATCTGGCAGGGGAAACTTCTCAGAAGCAAAGCATTCAAGAGCTGACTTGGGTGCTGTTAAAGACATTCAGTTTTATAAAGGAAGTAGAGCATAAAAGCTCCTAAAATTTGCAACCCGACAATATAATAGAAAAGAAAATCCCATTTTCTGAGGAGAAATTCAAGCCAGCTGCAGAAATTTTCATAGCTAAAGAAGACTTGAATGTTCATCCTCAAGAAAATGGGAAAAGTATCTCCAGGGCATGTCGGAGGTCTTCATGTCAGCCACTCCCATCACAGGCCCGAAGGCCTAGGATGAAGTAGTGGATCTGTGGGCTGAGCCCACACCCCCTATGCTGTGTGCAGCCTTGGGACTTAGAGCCCTGTGTCCCAACTGCTCCAGTCATGCCTGAAAGGGGACAACATAGAGCTCCTTCCATAGCTTCAGAGGGTGGAAGCCCCAAGCCTTAGCAGCTTCCACATGGCATTGAGTTTGTGAGTGAACAGAAGTCAAGAACTGAGGTTTGGGAATCTCTGCCTAGATTTCAGAAGATGTATGGAAACACCAGGATGCTCAGGCAGAAATTTTCTGTAGGACTGGGACCCTCATGGGGAATATCTGCTAGGGGAGTGGAGAAGGCAAAAGTGGGGGCAGAGCCTTCACACAGAGTCTCTCCTGGGGCACTGCCTACTGGAGCTGTGAGAAGAGGGTCACTGTCTTCCAGACCTCAGAGTGGTAGATCTACTGACAGCTTGCACTGTGTTCCCGGAAAAGCCACAGACAGTCAGTGCTAGTCTGTGAAAGCAGCCAGGAGAGTGGCTGTACCCTGTAAAGCCACAGGGGCAGAGCTTCTCAAGACTATGGGAACCTACCTCTTGCATCAGCAGGACCTGGATGTGAGACATGGAGTCAAGGAAGATCATTTTGGAGCTTTAAGATTTGCCCTGCTAGATTTCAGACTTGTGTGGGGCCTATAGCTTCTTTGTTTGACCAATTTCTCCCATTTGGAATGGCTGTGTTTACCCAATACGTGTATCACCATTGCATCTAGGAAGTAGCTAACTTGCTTTTGATTTTACAGGCTCATAGGGGGAATGGACTGGCCTTGTCTCAGATCAGACTTTGGACTGTGGACTTTTGAGTTAATATTGAAATGAGTTGAGAATTTAGGGGACTGTTGGGAGGGCATGATTGGTTTTGAAATGTCAGGACATGAGATTTGGAGGTGTCAGGGGTGGAATAATATGCCTTGGCTCTCTCCCCTCTCAAAATTCATCTTGAATTTCAATTCTCACCGTTCCTATGAGTCATCAAAGGAACCTGGTGGGAGATCATTGAATCATGGAGTCAGATCCTTCTCATACTATTCTCGTGATAATAAATAAATCTCATGATATTTGTTGGTTTTTAAAATGGGAGTTTCCATGCACAAACACACTCTCTTTGCCTGCTGACAACCGTATAAGATGTGACTTGCTCCTCCTTGCCTTCTGCCATGATTGTGAGGCCTTCTCAGCCATGTGGAAGTGTAAGTCCATTAAACATCTTTTTTTTCCCCAGTCTTGGATATGTATTTATTAGCAGCATGAAAACAGACTAATATACCAGCTTATCCCAGCTCTAACTGACAACCTCAAATATAGAGATTTCTGGTCACTCTTCTTTGGGGGCTTCTTCTCAACCAGGCTCTGAATAATTAACTTCATTCTTAAACTTTCAACACAAACTTTACTTATCTCCTCCAGTTTGGCTTGATAGTTTAAACTCATCTGAGACCTTTCCCCACTGCTCATAGTTTTACTTGGCCCTTTGAATGGAAATTAATCCCCTGTATTCATTCTTACTAGCTCCAGTAACTCTGTTTGTCCCCATTTCTACATGGGTATTTATCAGAAACTCCTTATGTCTTTTAACTAAGATGCAATTACTTCTGCAAAACAATCTAGATAACATTATTCAAAAATTGAGTTGCCAACCTGATCTTTCAAAGAAGCATGCATTTTGAACTCTCTCTTTTCTGAGGTACAGATCACTCCAGACACCATTACTGAGCTCGGCTACCATTCTGAATTACCTGAATAAAAATGACTACCTTTTAAGAAGTTATTCCATAAGAATCATCATGGTCTAAATGTATCTATCCAATATATTTGTATAATTTTTCATTGACCTAAAAATGTCACTTTATAAGTGACTATTTTCATGTCATGAACATTTGTATGCACTTCTCTTTTTAGAGGTCAATGTCTTATCTTTCTTTAGGCTATTCTGAAATAAACAAAATAGCTCCTGGAATTTCCTATGTTAGAAGATTGCAAGATTTCCACATGTTCTAGACCCCAAGTGATACACTGGTATATTTGGAAAGGTATATTTCTAGTAACAAAAAAGAAATGAAAATGTAGACATACCTAGTTCTGGGAATAAAAATACTGGAGCCACAAGGGAAAATGTGATTTTTTTCTTGGAGATAGTACAGGCTTAGAATAACTTTAATCCATGTTGGAGGATAATCATAGGAACAGAGTCTTGGCCTAACTAAAATTATTTATCCCAAAAAATATATAACATAGTTTTCAATTATTCAAGATATCACATACTTGGTGGTTTGTCAATGATAAATAAACTTTAGCTATATAATTAAATCCTTAAAGAGGACAAAATAATTTGTGTGTGTTTGCTCTTATTCCTCATTCAAGTTGATGATTTCCTTGTTATCTGAACAGTTTGACATTTTGCCAACAGTTTTCCCAAGCTTGATGTCTGAAGAAGGTATAGATATTCAAAGTGAAGTATAGAATAAATGTGAGCTAACTTATTGATGCTGGCATCAGGAATTAAATAACTAGTTGTTACTGACTTACTAGACTGCTAGACATGCCACAGAGGATCTCAACTCTATATAACTCTTAAATGAAAGAATGATCATTTTGGTGACTCAAAATGCAGTCAAATTTCTTAGTCACATTATTTACTTATGTAAGCATTTACACAAATTAGTATTTAGTTTTAAAACTATTTTTGAATATATAGAGTTTGATGGATCTGTTTCAGAACCAACTTTTACTTTCATGGGTTTATTTTTATTCTGTTGTCATTTCTTCATTTGAACACAGTTTATTGGTGGCCTTTTTAGTCTTCACCTCTTTAATGATAGTGCTTTCTTCTGTTCAATCCCATGAGCAAGATGACCACCAGCATCAGCCTTCAGAGGAACCTATGGACTCTGGCTGAGGTCCCACAGGATTTGGCTTGGAAATGACTATGTATCAGTCAGCTGTTTCCATAATAATGCTACATAACAAGCTAGCCTCTAATGCAGTGCATACAAACACACATTTATTCTCATGTTCATTTATCTGGGGGTTATCTGTTGTGGTTTTACTCCACGTGTTATATTTAGAGCCAAACTTGGAGGCACAGGACAGAGCACCCAGAGGGAAGCAAACTGCTTTGCAGAAGTAACACAAGCGGTCTTTCAGATTTAAGCCTGTAAGTGTCATTTCTGTCTACATTTGTTTTGTCAGACCATGCAGCAGTGTCTGGAGTTTGAGGGAGATTATACTAGTTTTTTATTTCTGTGTAATAAATTACCACAAACATAGCGGTCTAAAACCATACAATTTATTATCTCAGCTCCATAGGCCAGAAATGCAAGACAGCTAAGCTGGTATCTCAGCTCCAAGTCTTACCAAAATGAAATTTATGAATCATCCGTGACTTCTGATCTCACCTGGAGCTGGAGGTTCTCTGCCAAGATCAATAATTATTCGTAGAATTATTTTTCTTCTCACACTACTCACGTGGTTTCCTCCATCTTTTTTTTACTTAAGAAAGGATCTCACTCTGTCACCCAGACTGAAGTGCAGTGGTATGATCATGGCTCACTGCAGCCTCGACCTCCCTGTGCTCAGGTGATCCTCCCATTTCAACCTCTCGAGTAGCTAGGACTACAGGTGTGCACCGCCATGCCAGGCCAATGCATTATTTTTTCACATTTTTTGTAGAAATGTTTTTTTTTTCCATCTTGCCCAGGCTGATCTTAGACTCCTGGGATCAAAAAATCCTCAGCCCCTCAAAGTAGCCACCACAACAGGCTAGGGTCTTCGATCTTTAAAACAGCAATGGCAGGTCAAATACTTCCCACACTTCAAATCTCTCTGATGTTATCTTCTTTCTTTTTTTACTTCTAAGAGCTCATGTTATTACACTGAATCCATCAGGTAATTCAGGATAATCTCCAATTGAGTAGGAATCTTCTTAAGTGAGCTTGAATAATCTTATTCAGTGAGAAGATAAGTTCGACTCATTTAGCTGAAGTTATTCCACTTATTATAACTGGGAAGATACATTCAACTGATTACTGACTTTAATTACATCTGCAGAGTCCCTTTTACTAGGTAACCTACTTGTATCCACAGGCACATCACCAGGAAGTAAAACAGTCATGATGGTGAAAATTCTACCTACCCCGAAACAGAAGAAAATATTTGCTGAACAATCTCCTAGCACTACTTTGACCTAAAACACCACCATGACCCCATCAGTGTTCTTTTTCCACGTTAGAAACTTTGGGAAATGAGGCTATTTCAACTTTTTAAAATATCTTATTGGTTACCACCCTGGGAAACGTGTGAGACCGTGTCTCTACAAAAATATTCAAAAGTTAGCCAGGTGTGATGGCACATGCCTATATTCCTAGCTACTCAGGAGGCTTAGGTGGGAGGATGACTTAAGCATAGGAGTTTGAGGCTTCAGTTTCCTATGATCACACAACTACACTGTGTCTTGGGTGACAGAGAGAGACTCTGTCTCTAAAAAATAAAATAAAATATACAAAATAAAATATTTCACTGGCTAGAATGTAGTCACATGACCAAGCCATAGAGAAGTCTGGGAAATGTAGTCTTTAGCCGACTAGCTACATGCTCAGATAAAAAAAAAATTATAATTGTGAAAGACATGCAGAATAAGTCTTGGCTTAATACTGCAAGTAGTGAAGGCTGCTGGTGTTAATCTAATATCTGTTGTAATGACTTACTTACATTCTAGTACGTCACCAGCCTTGTTTGCATTAGATCATTTTATTCTTATACTATATCCTTGAGGGAGTGACAGTTTTCTCAATTAACAACTGACAAAAACCTGTGACATTTGAGGGTATCAGTGCTGAGTGGGTGGGTAAAGTAGGGAAGAAATTCCAGGCAGAAGGTGGAAGGGGAAACAAGGAAGACAGGGTGAAATATTATTCTACAGTTCAGCAATTGTTCCTTTAATGTTCTTGGGCCTATGTCTGTGCATGTATCTGAATTTGTGTGTGTTTATGTGTCAGTGTATGTGAGTATGCTTTTGTATGTATTAATTATGAGGGCTGAAAATGAGAGTTATGGTTCAAGAGGATAGCAATGTAAGGTTTTAAGAAGGGGCTAAAATGTTTCTCAGAAATTAAACTTTGGAGCTGTTTCTTTGTTGCACCTTTGGTGCCTACAGAACCTATATGAAACACCTGGGTGAAAGGTGGTATACATAAAAGTGATGGTGGCTCACCCCTGTAATCACAGCACTTTTGGAGGTCAAGGTGGAAGGATTGCTTGAGCCCAGGAGTCTGAGATCTGCAACCCAGTAAGACCTTGTCTTTAAAAAAAAAAAATAAATTATGCAGCTGGGCATAATTGTTCATGTCTTTAATTCCAACTACTTGGGAGGCTGAGAAGGAAGGATCAATTGAGCCTATGAATTTGAGGCTTCAGTGAGCCATCATGATGTCACTGCACTCCAGCTTGGGCAACAAAGTGAAACCCTGTCTCAAAAAAAAGTATGGTTAATTAAAACAAGTCACTCAATATATCACTGCTTAGATAAGGGATACCCAAAACTATATTATCTGAAGGGAAAAAAATACTTTCTTCTGTATGATGTTATATAAAACTGCAGAAATGCTTCCTTATGTTTCTGCAATTTACACTCCTGTAATCCAAAGAGGAAAAGTAATGAATATGCATGGAGTTTTCCTTCCAGAATTGAAAGGATCCTTTTTGCAAGGGGCTCATGTTTATTCTGGGATAAATAAGGATGATAGAACTCTTCTGCGGAGGGGCTCAGCCCTGTTTCTCCCCACTTCTTGCCTCCTTCATTTGCATGGAATGTCTTTGGAAGAGCCCAACATCATGTCACAAGGCAAATGTAAGTCGTATTAGGACTATAAATGAATTGGAGAAGTAGCAGATATAATAAACTGGTTGCTGTCTTGAGATATGACATCTGTACCAACCAATATATCTCCTTCCTCCTTATTTACTCTGAGGCACTGTATAAAATGTTCCACCATCAAATAAATGATGGCAGAATAGAAAGCAGAGGTGCTATAAATTTCATGCTTGGCAGCTTGCACTAGATGTATTTCAATGTAATGAGTCAACCTAGAACTCTTTTCTAGAATGACCCCTGTTGAAGCCCCTATTTAGAAGCTGTGCTTGCTTCTGAATGAGGTGATGAGAAGCTTGGAATAGGATTAGATAATGGATATATGTGCAGGCTGCTAAGATGTATATGGCCTGTGGGGTTTGCTGTGAATGCGGGAGCTGGGCTAGTCCAATTTCTCGCCAGCAATTTTAAATTGGGAACTTCAGAAACAGAGTCACGTATCTGGGAGAATGCAAACCAAAACATTGTGATTCCGCAAAGATATGGCTTGTTAGTTCCTTGGGTGCTGGGTTCTTCCTAGTTTCCTTTCTCTGGATTTCCTGAAGTTTCCATGGCCTCTTATAATAACATGCTCTACTTGCCCAACATGGGTTTTCTCAAGAGGGTATCTGATTTTACAAGAAAAACAAAAACAAAAAAAAACATTCATTCTTTATGCAAAAATTAATTAATATGCACTACTCTTTGCTAGGCACCAGGCAGTATTCTAAAAGCTTTATGGATATTGACTCTGTTATTTCTCAAAGGATATTATTAGGTATTTTAACTACATTTTAAAATGTAGAAACTTATGCCAAGAAAGGCATATTCTTCAGTGAGACTCGGACACCACAACCTTAGCCTGTATATTATGCCACCAATCAGAGAGGTTCATTGGAAAGAGTTAAGTTATATATTATACTGAAGGAAATGTGAATTCTATACCTGGTGTATTTTATGTACTAGTTGATTTATTTATAATATAAGGATCTCCACTTTCCTGGAACACCCACTGGACTGAGCACATTAAAATATAAGTGGATCCCAAGCCAAGGATTTCAGTTAATTCAACTGATGACTGCTGTTGGATATTCCTGAAGAGAGGGTGGATCTAGAGGAAAAAAAAAAGAGAAAGCTGTGAGTATCAGGGAACAATGATGATGACAACTGTTGCAATAATAATGTAATGACAACAGTTGCAATAATAATGTAAGGAACAGTATTAAGTGACCAAGGAAAATTGCCCAATAGACTATAACTGGATAAGGAGTGGGTGTGAATGAGTTGAGTGAAAGAGTAAGAGTAAAAGGTGAGGGCAGAACTCACTCCTGTGAGTACCAGGGGCAAAAGCCTCACTCACATTCTTACCCTGATACTTCTCCAAGTTTTCCTTCCCTGGGCAAGATCTCCCCCACTCTCTGGCCTCACACTGAGGCAGAGAACATAGTCCTTGAAGCTTCACAAACCTACATTTAAAACTCCATGTCTGGACTGGATGCAGTGGTACACACATGTAATCTACCATTTTGGAAGGTCAAGGAGAGAGCATCAGTTGAAGCCAGGAGTTCAAGCCTGCAGTGAGTTGGATTGTACTACTGCACTACAGCCTGGGTGACAAAGCAAGACCCTGTTTCTAAAAATATATATGAAAAAAATTAAAAATTCCATGGCTGCCAGTTTTGTGATTTTGTTCTCAGTTTCTCTTTTGTAACATGGATGTATGGACATCAGTTACCTTGGAGGTTCACACTGTAACATAATGAATACACACACATATATAAAAGTGTTTGCAGTATCTATAATGTATGCCTAACACTCATTTCTCAACATGCATTGTAATCCACCTATACAGGTGTCACGGAATACTTGGAGTGTTGTTTCACTAGCCAGAAACATCTGGGGCTGACAGGACCTTCTGCTTGGGTGTTGCTTGCACACACTGGGCTTATTCCACCAACTCAGCCATGCAGGCTGCATTTGGCTCATGATACCAGCACAGTTCCCACAATTGCCGAGCATGAGCCAGGCGCAGAGTGATTAAGGGCGTGTGGGTGAAAGAGCGCAGGGTCCAGCTATTGCACACAGCCAGGCATGCTCACTGCTGCAGAGGGGCAGGCAGCTTAAGGCATTGACACAGGTGGCAGCTTTTTGAGAGGTTGTGGCTGAACCAGACATACAGCATAAAGCTTCCACTGTGGGCACTCGCATCTGGACAAGGGGAACACAGTGGCACCTGGAAGCTTAGAGATGCCAGGAAGTGCAGAACCCCAAAGAGGTTGTCACAGCCGTGGCTCAGGGAGTCTCTAGGTTGGGCTCCAAAAAAGAATGCAGCTCTTCTTTCCTTCTCATCAGCTGCAACATGTTGATTGGGGCACATGTTTCAGTCCTGTTTGTGTTACAGCTGTTTTAGTCCTGCCATTCAGTGGGTCCTGCATTCTTGTCCCGTGTCCAGAAAGAATAAAGTATGTGGACCTGCAAGGCAGAGAGGAGCTTCGCTGAGTGGCAGAACAGTTCTAAGGAGACCCAGAGTGGGAAGCTTCTTTTCACAGGCAGGTCGTCCCAATGTCTGTGCCACTCTCAGCAGAGAAGATACTTGCAGTGGGTAGGTCCCCTTTGGAAGTAGGTCATCCTAATGACTGTGCAGCCCTCAGTGGAGAAGAGACCTAGAGTGGGTAACTTCTATTTGCAGACAGGTCATCCTGCCTTCCGTGCAGCTCTCAGTGGAGAGGAGACCCAGAGTGGGTAGCTCCTATCTGCAACAGGTTATTCCTTTGTCTGCCTTAATCTGGCTGAGTCTGGGGTCTTTGTGGGCTTCAGAGGGGAGGAAGTATTTGCTGATTGGTCCATGGACTGCCATGGCCAGGCCCAAAAAAAGCACCTTCGGTTCTCACTCTGGTCTAGTCAGCCCAGGGCCCAGGCCTCAGGCACTCCATGGCTTGAAGGTGGAGCTTCAAATGGGACCTGCCCCTTTCCAACTAGGAGTTGTCTGCCTTCTGCTGCCATCAACTTGCCATCCATGGTGCCCACAGCAACCAGACTGTTCATGCCTGCAGGAATCTGCAGGCCCACACCAAGAACCCTGAGCCCCACCCATTGGCCTCCTCCTGTGCTCATCAGTGCCTAAAGCCCAGAGGGGGCTGAGGCAGCAGAAGGCTGGTATATCATTGCTGTCCCAAGCATGCACACACACAGCTGGGTCATGATAGTGTCTGACCTTGGCCTCAACCTTGCTGCCAAATCAGAGTGGATGCTGGGAGTGGTGAGAGGCCAGGCAGTTGGAACAGGCACTTTCGAGCCTGTACAGGAAGGAGGGCTTCCCAGCTGATATGGTTGGTCTAGGTCATCACCCAAATCTCATCTTGAATTGTAACTCTCACAATTCCCATGTGTCATGGGAAGAATCCAGTGGGAAGTGATTGAATTATGGAGGCAAGTCTTTCCTGCACTGTTCTTTCAATAGTGAATGAGTCTTACATGATCTGATGGTTTTAAAAGTGGGAGTTTTTCTGCACAAGCTCTCTTTTGCCTGCCACCATCCATGTAAGATGTGACTTGCTCCTCCTTGTTTTCTGCCCTAATTGTGAGTTCTCTCCAGCCCCATGGAACTAAAAGTCCATTAAATGGACTTTTTTTTTTTTTCTGTATAAATTACCTACTCTTGGTTGGTAATTTTTCCTGTATAAATTACCTAGTCTTGGTTGTGTCTTTATCAGTGGCATGAAAACAGACTATTCCATCAGCCCCTGAGAGCACAAGAATGCCCAGTTCTTCAGCCATGTCTGGGTGGCAGCATCTGTGTCCATGAGGGTGGGGCTCCACCCCTCCAACTTGAAAAGCGGTGGGGCTCCCAAGTGTTTCTAGCTCCCATCTTCTCAATGGAGTGCACAGCCCTGGCCATGCTTCCCCCACTGTAGCCAGCGTCATGGCAGTGGCCACTCCAGATGGATCACTGTTGCCATCACAAGTACCCTTTGCCCATGCTCAGATGTTCTTTTCATCCATATAATGCGTGTTTTATTCTATTCTAGATAACAGCTATTCATACCATGTTCACTGTTTTTGTAGTCCTGTATGCTGTCTCTCTCTCTGGATTTCTACTGCACTTAGAACATGGAATTCCCTTAGCTAACTCATTTTCAGGTTTTCTGTCACCTCAAATATTCTCCATGTCATTATGTTTTATTTCATTTCTTTGTTGTTTTGTTTATTTGTTTGTTTGTTTTTGAGACAGGGTCTATGTCACCCAAGCTGGAATGCAATAGTGCAATCATAGCTTACTGTAACGCTGACCTGCCGGGCTCAAATGATCCTCCTACTTCAGTATCCCTAGTAGCTGGGACTGCAGGTGTGCACGACCACACCCAGCTAGTTTTTCTGATTTTCAATAGAGAAAAGATCTCGCTATGATTCCCAGAGTGGTCTTGAACTCCTGAGCTCAGCAATTCTCCCACCTTGGCCTCCCAGAGTGTTAGGATTAAAGGTATGAGACACTGCCCCTGGCCATTTATTTCTGTCTCAGCAGACTTCTTTGCAAGTCTTACCTGTTGTTCTGGGCTCTTAAACTCTTGAAATCATCCACTGTCCTCTCTCTATGAACTTTTTCCATCTGAAATTTTCTTTTGTAACATCAACCTCTTTCTCTCCACCCTCCCCTCCCACCCTGTGTCCCCCCTTCTCAGGAAGATTTCCTTCAAACCTCCTTCCGTGATACACTAATGCTTCATTACATTCTTAGTTGCACTCAAGATTTTGCCACATCTTAACACAGCAGTGCATGCCATTGATTTGACTTCTACCTTTCCAGCTTGCCCTTCAACCATTGAACATGTCCTGTTACACAGTTTTCCATTTGGAGCTCTTCTTTCCAAATTCTCTAGCAGTCTTCTAGTTGCCTACTTAACTGGTCTCTATTCATGTTCCTTCTAATGGAATGCTCAGTGCTATTTGACACTGCTAACCAATGCTTCTTTTTTCCATCTCCCCCTTTTAAAAAAGTTTTAGATTCAGTGGGCACATGTGGAGGTTTGTTACATGGGAAATTTCGTAGTGTTGGCGTTTAGACTTCTATTGAACTTATCATCCAAATAGTGAACATAGCACCCAATAGATTATTTTTAGCCCTCATACCCCTTTTGGAGTCCCCAGTGTGAATTGTGCCATTTTTATGTCCATGTGTAACCATAGTTTAGCTACCGCATTTTGTTGCTGTTCTTTGAGGTGGAGTTTTTCTCTATTGCCCCACCTGGAGTGCAATGGCTTGATCTTGGTTCACCTCAATCTCCACCTCCTAGGTGCAAGCAATTCTCCTGCCTCAGCCTCCCGAGAAGTCACAGACATGTGAAAACATGCCCAGCTAATTATTTAATTTTTAGTAGAGACAGGGTTTCACCATGTTGTCCAGGCTGGTCTTGAAATCCTGACCTCAAATTATTCACTCGCTTTGGCCTCCCAAAGTGCAGGGATTACAGGCATGAGCCACTGCACTTTGCCACTTTATCTCCCACTTCTAAGTGAGAACAAGTGGCATTTGACTTTCTATTTCTGCATTAATTCACTTAGAATAATGACCTCTATCAGCATCCATGTTTCTGCAAAGGACATGATTCATTCTTTTTTATGGTTGTATAGTATTCCATGGTGTGTATGTGCCACTTTGTCTTTATCCAACACACCACTGAGGACGCTTAAGTTAATTCCATGACTTTGATAGTGTCAATAGTGTTGCAATAAACATGTGCACACAGGTGTCTTTTTTATAAAATGATTTGTTTTCCTTTGGGCAGATACTCAGCAGCTGGTCAATCTTTCTTATTGTGTCTAGAACACTACACATTCTAAGTTATCTTCTTATCTCAAGAGATCATTCAGTTTCCTTTGCTGAATTATCTGTTTCCCCACTATTCCTCCATTATCCTATCCCTGCTGCCTTTATATTAAGTATAGGGATTTTTCCTTTCCTATTCCTGCTACCTTTACATTAAGTTTAGGTATTTCTCCTTTGACATTTTTCTCCCCTCAGCTGATACTGTCTCCTGATTGTAACTATTTTCATAAAAATGACTTTCAATTCCTTTCCCTCCACTAGCTTCCACCTTTACCTAGAGTTTCCCTCAGTATTATAAATTCCTTGCTAGACACTTTAACTCAACACATTCCAAACAAAATGAATTAACTTTCCTTTCTCTGAGGGGGCAGAAACAGATACATTCCCCCTCTATGTTATGGTTCATTGTATTACCATCTTTCAATTTATTTAGTCTCAAAATGTGGAAGTCACCTTTTATTTCCTTCTCAATGTTTCTTTCAATTTTTATCAAGTTGTGTTCATTTTACTTTAGAAATATCTCTTGAACTTGTAATCTTTTATTGATTCCAAATGGCAGTCTCTTAGTTCAGGGTCTTGTCATCTCTGATCTAGATTAGTTCTGATTGATCATTTTTCCTGCAACTTCCTGCTCACACTAATCTATTCTACAGACAAATGCAAGAACTATATTTCTCAACACTCATTCTCCAACTTTATCTTTTTCATCTTCATTGGCTCTTGTCTCTGTATTTCTTAATCTCTGGCTTTATCAGATAACTTGCCATTTCCTCTTTTTGTTTGTGGCCATCTATGTTGGTTCATGTTAGTCTGGAATGACTTTTCTTCCCCACTACAAGTCTGTATTTGTTTTCTGTGAGTCCCATAACAAATTACCACAAACATAACAGCTTAAAATATCACACCTTTATTATCTCACGGTGATGTACATCAGAAGTTGAGATGGGCTTGGCTTGTTTCTCTGCTGGAATCTCTCGGATGGCAGGAATCAAGGTGGTCAGTAACCTAACCTCTTATCTGGAGATTCTGAAGAGAGCCCACTTTCCAGATCACTCTGGTGTTTGGAAGATTTAGCCATCAGACTGAGATCCCCTTTTCTCACTGGCTGTCAGCCAGGAGCGATTCTCAGCAACTTATGGATACCCGCATTCCCTGTCATGATGCCCACTCCATCTTCAAACAAGCAACAATGCATTGAGTCTTTCCCATACTGGGAATCTCTCTCTGACTATTCCTTCTACCACATCTTCCACTTCAGCAGGAGAAATTTCTCTACTTTTTAGGGTGCATGTGACTAGATAGGGTCCACCACAATAAGTCAGGATTATGTCCATCTCTTAAACTTTGTAATCTTAGCTCCAAATGCAAATGTAATTCTTATGTAACTTTATATATTCATAAGTTCCAGGGATTAGAGTGTGGACATTATTGAGATGGAGAGTGGGGAGGGCATTTTGCCTACCACATACCACAAAATTGCAGTGATTTTTCAGAATATGAACTCTATCACTGTAGAATAATTTTCACTTAGTTGCATCCTTCAAGGTATTACCCTGACCTTGTACTTGTTAATGTCCTCTGACAATTATGTTGTGCAGTATTTTATTGAAGGAACCTATTTACATATATGTCTCATGTCATCAATATTAAATTACATGAAGTCAAAAAACATACCCTAATCACTCTGACATCCATGTGCAGAATCTCATAGTGTCTTATCTGTTTTTGTCAAATAAACTGAGTATGTTCCATCACAATTTGTTGAAAGCTTATTAAACCTTTGCTTTATCTGAAGTATTGTTATCTTTAGATGATAAGCAATTTGAAGACATCAGGTAATGCTAAACATAATGTTTGAAACTTCATCAGTGTTACATCAAGGAACATTGATGTATGTAGAAAAATGAATACCCCACATATTCATTGTATTAATTGCATATTGCCACATAACAAAATGCCACAAATTTAGGGACTTAAAATGACACATATTTATTATCTTACAGCTACTAAATGTTAGGAATCCAGGCATGCATTCACTGCATCTTCTGTTTCAAAGTCTCCCACAAAGCTATTATACAATCATAAGCCAGGGCTGGGGTCTTACCTGAAAGTTTGGGTGAGGAAGGAGTTTTCTCTACACTGATGTGGTTGTTGGCAGATCCACTTCCTTCCCAGGTATTTGGAGAAGCCGCCATTCATTCTTTATTAGGTGGCCAGCTCCAACATAGCAGATTGTACCCACCAAGTATGAAATTTGAGATGGTAAGAAGATTTTAAAACAAGGCAGGAGTTAAAATATTTTGCAACCTAATAATTAAAGTGATACATCATCATCTTTGTCATATTTTGTTAGAATCAGGTTACTAAAGCAGCCACACAGAAGGGAAGGAGTTACACAGGTTGTGGGTTGTCAGGAGGCAGAACCACTAGAGGCCATGTGAGCATCAGCTTGTCATATACACCTATTCAGAGACACAGATACATAAGCAGATTAAATTATTTAGTAGACAAAAAACCATGTGCGTTGGAAGGAGAGAATGAAAGCAACTGATTATAGAGTTTGGTGGAATTGTGACCAAGTACTTAAGTGCAGGAGCTGATATTTTGAGGAAAATGATTTAGGAGTCAGAGAGAAAATGAATGGAACTTTTATTTATAAGATCTCCTTCTCAAGCCTAAAGTTAGTGGTCTTCACGTAAATAATCAAGTCATGTCTTAGTGGTTAACAACCCTTTCTGCCCACTTCTAAACATATAAAAGTATAACACATTTCTGGGTGCAGAAATGAATATGTTTCTAGAATGGTAGTTCTCAGCTATTTTGGTCTTAGGAGTTCTTTTCAGTCTTAAAAGTTACTGAGGAACTGAGAGATTTCACTTTATGTGGGTATATCTATTGATGTTTACTAAATTAGAGGTTAAAATTGAGACATTAACAATGTTTATGAATTTATGTCAAAGTAACAGCAATAACCTTATTCCAGGTTAACATAAAAACAGGTTTGTAAAACAAACAAACAAACAAACAAAACTATATTTCCCAAAGCAAAAGAAAATTGTGAGATAGAAAATGTTCTAAATTTTTGAAAATCTTTTCAATGTTCGGTTATAACAGAAAGCTGGATCCCCATATCAGCTGACGTGCTTAATCTGCTGCAATGTATTGTTTTAATTTGTGTGTATGAAGAAAATTTGGCCTCTCACAGAGATATAGTAATAAAACAATTAGATAATAGTGGATATTCTTCTTTAATACTACACCAAAACTCAAAACTCAACACTGATAGTTTCTTAAATGTTAATTAAAAAGTGTAAGTGGAACCCATATCAAAACCTTTCTGTTCCCTTAATATTAAAACTTGTTGTTTTATCTTACGTTTAGAATGTATCTTTGACCCATGCATGTTTTGGAAAATATTGATTCACTAAGTTATACACAACTTGCAAATATTCATACATTCATTACACAAGATAAAAAATTTACATTTATTGACAGCACCATTCATTTGATTAGGGAATAATTTAAGTGTTGGGATGTCCTGGCATCAGATGTAAGATTTCTATGATTTTATTTTTTTCTTGAAATCTTGAATCATATCCTCAACAGCAAATACTGTCAGTTGTTTTTCATGAAGTGAAAGTCTTACTTTGTTCATGTTTCAAAAAATGTCTGCCAAATAGCCAAGTCTGAATTTCCATAGATTAACTGTTAGTCTTTGAAATATAAATGGTAGCTACTATTTCACTTCACCACTGAAATAGTGGAATATGTTCTTTTACTGGAGACAACATCTAGCTTCATTGTGTAGCAGAAGAGCTTTGTGTGTACTTCCCATCTCATCAAGCAGAATATTAAAAAGACAGGTATTCTGGAGATGGTCAAGAAAATTAATTTTTTATGTGAAACTAGCATCCATTGACTGAAACCACATGGTGGTGGTGAATAAGTAGTAGTACCATATGGGATCACTGCCTTGTCTAATATCTAATATGCCAACCATTTTGACTACTGCTTGTGCACCATCAGTGCAATTGTTAGCAAGGTAAAAACAAAACAAAACAAAACTCTGTGACATCTCAGCATTATGATGAAACTAGATGTGTTCTCCAGTATCTCTTGAAACATCTTCTGAATTCCCAAGGGTCTGAGATTTAAACTTTACTATTTACTGCCCTGCACTACAGCAAGCTGCATATTTCAGTGGTTTTCTTTTTTTTTTTTTTTCTTTTATTATTATACTTTATGTTTTAGGGTACATGTGCACATTGTGCAGGTTAGTTACATATGTATACATGTGCCACACTGGTGCGCTGCACCCACTAACTGGTCATCTAGCATTAGGTATATCTCCCAGTGCTATCCCTCCCCCCTCCCCCCACCCCAAAACAGTCCCCAGAGTGTGATGTTCCCCTTCCTGTGTCCATGTGATCTCATTGTTCAATTCCCACCTATGAGTGAGAATATGTGGTGTTTGGTTTTTTGTTCTTGCAATAGTTTACTGAGAATGATGATTTCCAATTTCATCCATGTCCCTACAAAGGACACGAACTCATCATTTTTTATGGCTGCATAGTATTCCATGGTGTATATGTGCCACATTTTCTTAATCCAGTCTATCATTGTTGGACATTTGGGTTGGTTCCAAGTCTTTGCTATTGTGAATACTGCCACAATAAATATACGTGTGCATGTGTCTTTATAGCAGCATGATTTATAGTCTTTTGGGTATATACCCAGTAATGGGATGGCTGGGTCAAATGGTATTTCTAGTTCTAGATCCCTGAGGAATCACCACACTGACTTCCACAATGGTTAAACTAGTTTACAGTCCCACCAACAGTGTAAAAGTGTTCCTATTTCTCCACATCCTCTCCAGCACCTGTTGTTTCCTGACTTTTTAATGATTGCCATTCTAACTGGTGTGAGATGGTATCTCATTGTGGTTTTGATTTGCATTTCTCTGATGGCCAGTGATGATGAGCATTTTTTCATGTGTTTTTTGGCTGCATAAATGTCTTCTTTTGAGAAGTGTCTGTTCATGTCCTTTGCCCACTTTTTGATGGGGTTGTTTGTTTTTTTCTTGTAAATTTGTTTGAGTTCATTGTAGATTCTGGATATTAGCCCTTTGTCAGATGAGTAGGTTGCAAAAATTTTCTCCCATTTTGTGGGTTGCCTGTTCACTCTGGTGGTAGTTTACTTTGCTGTACAGAAGCTCTTTAGTTTAATTAGATCCCATTTGTCAATTTTGTCTTTTGTTGCCATTGCTTTTGGTGTTTTAGACATGAAGTCTTTGCCCATGCCTATGTCCTGAATGGTATTGCCTAGGTTTTCTTCTGTTTAATAAATGGTGCTGGGAAAACTGGCTAGCCATATGTAGAAAGCTGAAACTGGATCCCTTCCTTACACCTTATACAAAAATCAATTCAAGATGGATTAAAGACTTAAACATTAGACCTAAAACCATTTCAGTGGTTTTCTAAAAGGAGATTACAAATGTTAAGATCTACTTAACTTAGAACTACACTGTGATCCCTACTATCAGCTCTTCAGCTACAGTTCAGCTAAACATTGTCTTCCTCTCATATCACTTCTCTGGACACCAAAATGAAGCAAAAGTTCTCAATTTAGGAAGAAATTCAATACTGGGTATTTCTATTTGAGCCAAAATTAGACGTTCAGAGCCTCCTGCTTTGTTGTTGTTTGTTTTTGATTTTGATCAATTGACTTGATTTTATTCATTTGTTGTAGTTTGATGAATGTCTGTTTAATGAGACCCAATACCTCTTTGAGAATGTTGTGCCTTTCCTAATTAGTTATACCACTCTTTGAAATATTAAACGCTTTAAAGATCTTTGTTAAAAATAAAGAAATATGTATGATTTAATCAAATGATGGAGAAAATAACGATACAGTTTAGTCTCTGAACCCCATAGAGAATACAACTGTTTTTTTTCTGTAACAGCAAAATGGCAAATTGGAAATAAAGGCAAATTGACACAAACTTTCAATTCCATCTTCTAAAACACACCTTGAAAAGCTCATTGAAATATGTAACATAGGCAATATTAGCAATTATGAATTAAAGCAGTTAGAGAGAGAGAGAAATAGAAGTTAAAATGAAAATTGATTAAATAATAACCTAACTCTTAAAAGTGAGTGTTCTATAATTGCTCTTAATCAATCCAGTTTGCATAGTGAAAATAGCTTAACACGGAGTGGGGATTCTCAATGTTCATCGCCCAGCAGCATTTCCATTTTAAAGCTTGTTTGGTACAATGTAGGTCAGGAATTTGTATAAATGCTTTGATTATGGACAATTTTCTATCCCAGGTGTTATCACTTCACACCTGCCAAATACCTGATTTCCCAGGTGGTGTCAGTATGCCTTTCCATGATGAAGCACCAACTTGTATATCTTCTCCACAGCATGACAGAGATGACAGAGTTTTGGGTTCTACTAACAAGGATCTGGCAATGATAATGGGGAATTCCTTCATATTCCTCTGAGCCTCAGTTCACTTTTCTGTGAACTGTGAAAAAAAATCTTCAAGATGTTGTTAAAGTTAGAAATCATATATGTGGAACACTTTTCACACAGCAGACACTCAATAAACCTAAGTATTGTTTTTATTTTGTGGAGCACTATGAACGCAACACTCAATAAACATAAGTATTATTTTAGTTTAGTTTATTTATTCATTTATTTTGAGACAAGTTTTTTCTTTATTGCTCAGCCTGGAGTGCAGTAGTGTGATTACAGCTCACTGCAGCCTTAACCTCTTAGGCTCAAGTGATTCTTCCACCTCAGCCTGCCAAGTGCCTACAACCACAGGTGTGCACCAACATGCCTGGCTGATTTTTAATTTTTTTGTAGATATGGGGTCCTACTATGTTGCCCAGGCTGATCAAAAACTCCTGAGCTCAAGTGATCCTCCTGTCTTGATCCCCCAAAATGCTGGGATTATAGGCATAAGCCACCATGCCTGGCTAACTGTTGCTTTCATAAGGGCTATTCTATATTATAACATAGCCAGTTTCCCGTTTCACTGACGGCTGAGTAAAGTATTTGAAAAAATAATTCAATTATCCTCGCAATTCACCTCCTACAAAACACATTCTCCAAGGCATTTTATTTATCACTGACAAACCAGTTTTTACTCTTACTTTGTTTATTCACCATGCCTTGGTGAATGATGAGTAAGTGGTAGTGCAGTGTGAGGTCACTGCCTTGATCAAGTCTAAGATGCCAGCATTTTTGCCTGTGCACCATCAGTGCAATTGTTAGCAAGGTAAAAAGAAAAGCCAGTGACATCTCAGTATTATGATAAAAATAGATGTGTTTTTCATAATGCCTTGAAGCATCTCTCTCACTCTCAGTGGTGTCAAGCCTGAGCTTTTCAGGTTTGTAATGGTCACCTTTTCATGATAAACTCTGGACAAATGTCCTCCATGTCTGATGTCCATGTTGATGATTTTTGTAGTCCGCATATCTAGAACCCTCAGAGCAAGTGGGGTTTGCTAACATGACTATCATAATTCTTTCATTTGCTACTGTAGTGGCAGCTTTTAGGTTCCAGGATAAATTTGCTATGACTTGGTGATCCTCCAGAGAGTCTACTTTAAATAATCATTACCAAGACCTGCTTCAAAATCATCAGCCCACTCTTGCCTTACCTTTGTGTTCAGCATTCTGAGAGGAGATAAAAGAGAGGAACACAAGAATGCCTTAGTTACTATCTGTGGTTCTTATGCATTATTAATTTTCTTAATAAAAAAGCCATATGCATGTCAAGATTGATTAGAATCCTGAATGGCATATTTAATTTTACAAGGACCATACCATAACTTCCAGCAAACAGAAGTGATGGTTGAGAAGGAATGACTCACCATCTACTAGCTATACTAACAGTTATACATGAATATCATGTCTAATGATGTCAATCAAGCTGTCTCATAACTTTATGTATACACATTTTTTTTTTTTGAGATGGAGTTTCACATTGTTGCCTGGGCTGGAGTGCAATGGCTAGATCTCAATCTCAGCTCACTGCAACCTCTGCCTCCTTGGTTCAAGCAATTCTCCTGCGTCAGCCTTCTGAGAAGTTGGGATTACAGGCAACTGCCATCACACTGGCTAATTGCTTTTATTTTTAGTAGAAATGGGATTTCACCATGTTGGCCAGGCTAGTCTCCAACTCCTGACCTCAGGTGATCTGCCCACCTTAGTCTCTGAAACTGCTGGGATTACAGGTGTGAGTCACCATGGCTGGCCTGTCTACACTTGTTTTTCCTAATTGAAATTAATTGGAATCAATGTATATCAAACAGTTCAACTTATTCATCTAATTTAAATAAAGTCATTCAGTTCTTTTTCCTCCTAATGAGCCTGGCCTTTTTTTTCTTCTTCTTATCAATCTGCCCTTTGATAGGCCTTTCTATCACAATGAATTTTTCATATCCCAGTCTCTCAACAGCCTCATAAGTCAGGTGAGATTCAGGATCTGCCTGATAATGGGGAAATAGTTGGTCAGTTCAGTCACATTGTCAAAGCAGTTAAGGCAGGGAGGAGTCAAATTCTTCAAACTTAGTGGCAGCAAATATTTGTTCCACACAGTAATTATTTTATAGATGCTGACAAAATATGCCTGAAATGAAGATAACTGTTAGATTAGAATTTTTTGACCTTGTCATTCTGTATTCACAACCGTGGACAACTAAATAGTCTCAAAATATTTTGAGAGCTTTTTGCACATAAGTGACTTATTCATAGGGAAGGCTGTATTACCATCTCTTTACAAAATCTGTAATTGGCAATGACCTTGGAATTAGTAGGTATGATTACTACATGAGGTTTAGAGCAATGTCATGTATTTTCTAAAAACTACATGTTATGAGTATCATTTGGGATAACCTCCATGGTCATCTAGAGATGTTACATCCAGAGTTTGGAATGCATCACATGACAGGATCAGATTCTTCTTCTACAATGTTGTGTGCTCATATAAATCAGTTCTTCATAGTGCCAAAAGTTCCAAAGGTTGATTGCCAAGGAAACTAAGAAACAAGTTGTGTGCTGAGGGGGCCATCTTGAAACCAACATATTCTTCCCTCGTTAGCACTCATGTAGATTAATTTAAAAATACAATCCTCATGTTGGTAATTCTATCTGAATGTCATTTGTTATTAATGTTATTATTGAGTAAATCATGCAGATATAAACATGGTAATTAAAATTTTTCACATATTATATGGAGAGATGCATGGCTGATGACATGGAAAGGCCATAGCTCTCACAGATCTTCCTGGTGATGATGGACATACCAGCATAGGATGTCCCTAAGTGCCAGCTTTAAAGACCCAGCCTGGTCTCAGGAAAACTAGAATCTAATTAGATACTTTAAGTGTCTTTGAATGGAGCTGTCAGCATATACATCTTGCAGCTGTGAACATTCAGACATGTATATGGCTACGGTTAAAGAAATGAGTGCTAAACATTTGTGTAATTGTTGATAGATGCATCTAGGTGAAAATCAGCTAGTGGAAAATTTACAGAAATAGTCCAAGCCGAATAGAAAACCAGGGCAGTTTTGTCAGTCATCTGAGTAAGTGCCGTGATTCTCTTACTCTCTTTTGCTCAGGATTCAGTCAGTCGGATGAATTTATAAAAACAAATACCTACCACAAGGAAAAGGAAAACCTGTTGCAATAGCCACAGACTTCCAGACCAGGTAATGAATACATGTCAAAATATTTAACACGGCATTTTATGTGGGTGGAAAAACAAGGAACTTGTATTATTGTTTGTGTTGCTTCATATTACTCTATTTCCTCTGCTGATGGGGCAGACAAAAAGCTCAAGCTTCAACTTGCCAGTCAGGATAAAAATCTTTTCTGATCTTATATTTTGGGTAAATATTCAGTCAACTCAGAATTCAAACTTCATCAGGTTTGAGCCCTTCTCCACTTCATCTCAAAAGCTGCCTCCCAGCCTCATCAAAAAATGGTGTCTGGGTTCAGGAGAAACCTCTGTAAGTTTGTAGAGGTCGGAGTATGACCTGTGTATTTTCTCTCCCTTCATCTTTCTTTTCGCCCTGATGAAACACTGGCAGCTGGCATAGCTTGGAGGCAGTTCTCTGAGTGAAAGAGATCCTTCCAATTGCTGTCATGGCGCTGCCAGTGGGACCCTCAACTTGGCTCTCCCTGGTCCTATTGCTCATGGATTCTCTCTCTTCTTTCTATTGGTCTCTTGTTTTGGGCATCCAATTTTGCAGTCCTCCAATATGGAGTAATTTCTCTCTCCATCCAAAAGAAAGGTATGCTAAACAATATCTCCAGCTGTCTTCTAGGAAGGAACTACTGGCTCTCACATCAGATGAGTATAGGATTTACAGAAGAGTCAATGACAGATGTTTAGGGTGTTCTCCTGGAATTATTTGTCAGGAGACCTTTCTTTCCCCAGGCAAGGGAAGCTACTTATTCTCTACTTGGATTCCTCTGGCTAGACTTCAGGAGTCTCCTTCTTTTTGAGGTTCTCAGCTTAAAGAACTTAACCTGCCTACATCTCAACTCTCTGGCTTTCCCTCTCCTTCTTCTTATCTTTAGTTCATCCTCCCAAAATCGAATAACCTATTATTTCATCTTTGTATCTAGTGAGAACTTTTTTTTTAAATTACATTCTAAATTCTAGGGTACATGAGCACAACGTGTGGGTTTGTTTCATGTGTACACATGTGCCATGTTGGTGTGTTGCACCCATTAACTTGTCATTTACATTAGGTATATCTCCTAATGCTATCCCTCCCCGCTGCCCCCACCCTATGACAGGCCCCAGTGTGTGATGTTCCACATCCTGTGTCCAAGTGTTCTCATTGTTGGACTTTCTTTATATGTTAATATCTGCACTTCTTTGTCTAATTGCTTACAGAAAAATACCAGGATTATACTTGCAGATTTTCCTCTTGGTTTATCAAGAAAAATGTTATGGACTTAGAAAGTCTTTTCCTTTGCTGCCAATACTGTGCATGCAAAACTAGACCATCTCTGAAGATTGAGACAGATCCACTTTGCAAGCCCAAAATGGAGTAATGAGATCTTCATTCTAGGCATGGGTGATTCTTTCTGAAGGAATTAGTTATCCTGGCTCAGTGGATTCAGTGGGCAGGGTGTCATGAACTAGCGAGAAGAAAATATATTTTGGTTTACTGTTTCGAATCTACTATAAGCTTTATATTTTAATATATGTGTATTTTCTATTGAATCCCTGATTTCTCATTTACTGCTAGTTGTTAAAGTAAGCTAGTTTATATGTTTATAATTAGGAACAGTAGCGATTATAAATTGTAATACCATAAAGGATAGCATGATTTGAGAGCATAAACAGTAAAGATCAGAAGTTGCAGACCAGGGGCAGTTGTTCGTGCCTGTAATCCCAGAAATTTGGGAGGCTGAGGTGGGTGTATCACTTGAGCTCAGGAGTTCAGGACCAGTGTGGGCAACATGGTGAGACCTCATCTCCTCCAAAAAATACAAAAATTAGTCAGGCATAGTGGTACACACCTGTAGTCCCAGTTACTGGGGATGCTGAGGCAGGAGGATAATTTTAGCTTAGAAGCCACAGGTGGCAGTAAGCCATGATCACACCACTGCACTCCAGTCTAGTCTGGGCGACAGCATGAGACTCTGTCTCAAACAAATTAATTAATTAATTAATAATCAGAAGTTGCCGATTTCTTCCTTGAAGACAATGGGTAGAATCTCTTTACAGCTTATGTTGGGCTCAAGTCCTCATCCCCAAATTCCAGTCTTTATCTAGGCCCTTCCTGCCGTTTGCTCTTGGAGACATGTTGTTATTCAGCCAGTCCAGGGTTTGTCAACCTAGGAGAGAAATGAAATATACTCCACCAACAATCACCCATCAAGTCTTGGTAGGAAACAGAAGAGCAGTGTGGGTCTGTTAGCTCTGGAGATCCTAGTTTGTTTCTACATTGGGCCTCATTCTCCACTCTGCTGTGATCCTGGTGTTGCCTTGACCCTCACTTTGCATCCTAGTCCCTGCATTTCTGTAGGGCTAGAATGTTCCTACTCCAGTTCTCTGCCCTTTTAGCAGTGTAGGTACTAGGAGGTAGGTTATCAGTAATTGTGGGGGGAAAATAGATGGTGTAACATCACACACTCACATGCTCAACTCCCTCTGGCACTGCCATTGTGCCACAAGACATGTATCTATTGACCCACCCACATTGGCTTAGGAAGGGCTTTTGCTTCCCAAAAGAGCATAAAAGAGCAAAGGTAGCATAAAAGAGACTGAGCTTTGGAATCTTTGGTTCAGATTCCTAGCTGGTCATACACAAGCTGTGTGACCCTGGAAAAATTACTCCATCTGTCAAAATTTCACCTTCCTCATCTACAAAATCTGAATAATTTTCACCTGCCTACGTGACAGAATTCATAGGAGTAAATATTGCATGACAAAGTGCCTAGGACATAGTACACTCTCAGTAAATGCTTATTTTTTTCCTTTTTATCTGGAAGCTTACCTGCAAAAAACTATTCTCAGCTGCCCCTTCACCCCTGACCTCAGCTGCATGTCGAGATTCAAAGTGTCTTTCTATGGTACAGGTGCTGAAATCCAGAGGCCGACATGCAAATTGGGCTGAATGATATTTGTATGTTTTTCCATGTTTATTTCAATTTCAGTCTCCTTAATGTTCACAGTTTTCAAGGTCAGTGGAAAATCATATTGATTCGTATGACTCTGGATGATTACAGTGTTGACTTCATCACTTGTAGCTGCTTAATGGCTGCAGAATTAACAAAGGAGAAAATAATGTGAACATGGCCAAGGAACAGTGATTAGCGTATGATTGAAAAGTTTGATATGTTTGGGGAAAAATCCATCTACTATTTTGTCCTTTAATGCCAGGCAGTTTTGCTCATATGCTTGAGTACAGTGCAATTTCTACCAGTAGAATTTGCTTTTTATTCAGATGGAAAAAATACATGTGTCATAGTAGGATCTGGGAGTTGGAATTTAAAAGGTATAATCTAATGAGTGGGTAAAGAGGTAAAGACAAAGACCCAAAGAGAAATGCTTGAGGGTGAATGGAGAGGAGAAAAGAGCAGGAGGAGATGGGGGCCAGGGTGAGAGAGAGAGAGAGAAAGGAAGAGAGCTTTAAAAAGTATTTTTATCTGGTATTGCTTACTGAGAACCAAATTGATTCAACTACTGTGTACCCAGCCTTAATCTTAAGTTTTGCCTTAATCCAATCCACTGAGACAAAATCACTGATTAGCTTTGAAATATATTTTCTAATTGTATTTCTTCATTGTTTTGCAAACATCTAGGTGTCCTAGCTTCAATGAGAAGCCAAGAACATCTGCCATCACAGCCAAACACTCTTTGTTGTGAATTCCAGTCCTTCTGATATTGTGAGCCTTTCAGATGTTGGGAAAGAGCTTGTTTTGCAACATACTCTGTTGAAATGTTATACACAGCTCATGAAAAATATGCCATTTGATAGACTTCATAAATTCATCTGCTATAATAGCCTCTATGATACAGGTCAACCATGGAGTGTGAGGGCAGTTCCTAATCCCCTCCATTTTCACTCATTTTATTCCTCTCAGAATTAATCCCTAAACTTTGCTGTACTTATGTGAGGAAGCACTGTGCTGCTGAAGCAGAAAGGTCAGAGCTAGAGGAGATTTTTATTATAAAATAAGGCCCAGGAGAAAAGCAATCTTAGTTGAGCTGGATTTTTCTTAAGATAACTTCTTAGTGAGTGATAGGAAATAAGGGAGCTACCTGGAGTATCTCAGCTGGGGGCTTCATCTCCCTGGATAGTAATTCAGAGATAAAAAACTATAGGTCTATTCTGAAGCTAATAATTCTTTCTTATGGTACCTTCCATGCCCTTTTCCTAATCTCTCTATAATCTCCTCTATTTTGGATAATCCCAAGCGTATTCATCAAGTTTTCAAGAAAAATTACTTAAAAAAAGATTTCTTCTTTATTGTAGGCTCACACTTTACATCACACACATAGGAATCTACATTTTCTATCCATCAAAGTGAGCTGGGTGGTAGAGAGGAATGGAGGGAAAAAGTACACCTGGTCGTGCTAATCAATTTCAAGAACTTTCCTGTTTTTGCTTTTTGTTTTCCCATGGTGGGAATCCAGAAGCCTTTCTAAAATGATATGAGAAGGCATGATACTGGGAAAATTCCTCAAACATCATTGTGAGAGTGTTGACTAAGCCCAGGAAGACAGATATTACCTGTTATGAATAGGGGTTCTATGTTTTGCTAATAAGAAATCAGGAGGAAAGATGAAAAAGAAGAAGTGAGGGGAAAAGACAATGCCATAGGAATTGAAGAATAGATGAAGACATTCTTTTTCCTGTATTTTATATTTCTCACATGTAATTTCATTGCACTTAATTCTTCTATTATCTTGAGCATACACAAAGTCTGTGTATCTATTGGAATTATCTATGAAAAGTTTATCTTCTAATTTGAGGTAAAATTTGTTTTCTCAGTCAAAAATAAAGGCAATTTTCTTTCAGTCTCTTTCATAAGTGTCCGGAACAAATCAATATGTTCAACAAATACAATAAGTTGCCACAAGCCAATTGGGAATATGTTTGCTCACATTTTCCCAAAGGCAGATGTTCAAAACTAAGCACAATTCTCCATGGAATTTCCACTTGGTAAGAGCTTGACAAATGAAATAAATCCATGTGCTGATAAGAGAAATAAAATGTTTCTTATAGGGAAGCTGTATACACATATGTGTGTATACATATATAAATCCACAAATTTTAACTAAGGTAGTATATTGGCATTGCTTTGCTGTTATTCTAGAGTATTGCAAAATGCAGTGGATTCCCCACATGGCATGTAGCTTACATATTGTTGGGAAAACACACAGGGAGGGCTCTAAAAATTCTTCCTCTAACCTGTTATGACAATAATAATGATGATGTCTAACATTCCTTAAGCACTTGTGATGAGCTTGTATTTAGTAATTAACAGACTCTATAATATTTTCTTATTGATAGAAGCAGTTGTCTTTCTCATTTCTCAAATTAGGATGTTCATAGGACTAATTTCTTTCAAATGATAATTCTAGACAGAGGACTCCAAATTAAGCCAAGAAGACTTTAAGCTAGTAACTAATTTCTATTAGAATATTAGGTAATTAATTCACTAATTCATTCATTCAGTGATGCATCCATTTCTTTAGGTATCTAGAACAGTGTCTGGCACAGAATGGTCACTCAATAAATATTTGTTGCATGAGTGAATGAATGAATGATTGAATGAGTAACTCTCATGTGTAATCAGCTAGGCTTACAGAGATTGGAAAGAAAAGTTGACCCAAATAGGACTGATATCCTCAACTTGCAACTAAATGATAGCAATTGAAGGCAGTTATATCATATTAAAAGGGAATTGTGGAGAAAAATATAACTTAAGGTGTGATAAAAAAAGGTTAGTGGAAGAGAGAAGATTTGACCCTCAGTATAGAAATCAAGAAGCCAGGAATCATAAAAGGGAATGGGAACAAAGGAAGAAAAAAAATTGTAAATTCACAATAGGAAGAATTGCAAATAGAAGGCCAGGCCATGGCAAGTGGAAATTGATTGTGTTATCTAAGTGCAGAAAATAGTCCCTCAAAATATGTTAGATGAAAACTTTGGAAATTCCCATTAACCCAAGTGTGGTGGGTAGAATAACTCCTCTACCCACCCTAAAGATGTCCATGTTTTAATACTTAAAATCTTTGAATATGTTACTTTATGTGACCAAAGGGACTGTGACTCTGCAGATGTGGTGAAGTCAAGGAACTTGAGAGGTAAAGATTATCTTGAATTATTCAGGTGGGCTTAATATAGTCACAAGGGTTTCTATAATTGAAAGAGGAAGCTTTAGCCTCTTGGAACCCATTTCAGTCTTATGACTGCAAGAACAGTAAGCAGTGCATGTATATGTTGTTTTAAGCCCAAGTTTATGATAATTTATTACAGCAGCAAGAGGAAACTGATACAATGAGCTAATCTAGAAAGGAAAGCATTGTCTTCTCAATTTCTTTTTTTTTTCTTTTCTGAGTAACTTCACTCAGCGTAATAAACACCCTTGGTAGCTCAAGAACATTAAAAGCTGTGTACTGATTCACATGGACATACCTGAGAAACCTAGCAGAGTGGTGTTTAAGGTATTTAAAATGTTGAAGATAGCCTCACCCTTTGAATTCAACCTTCACTTGACCTGTGCTACAGCATCCAAATAAAATGATTCAAAAGCTTTTCCCACCCTAAGAGCAAAATCATCAACTCACATGTTTGAAGGAAGATCCACCACTTGTCATCTTTATTCTGGGGAAATACAAATGGGCACACTATTTTTTTTCCAGAAGTTTGGCTATCAGCAAAGCCTCTCAACGAGTTTTCTAAACATATGGAAGGAAACAGTCTGAAATGCACCACTTCTTTACATTGAGTCTGTAAACCTTTGCATTGCCAAACTTTCCCTTCCTCTTTTCACAGAGAAACTGATGAATTTTATCCACAGAAACATAATAGACATTACCTCACAAGACAGCGTGTATTTTCCTTTTTTAAATAAGCTACTTTTGATCACAGCGTGTATTTTCTTATCTTTCTGCAGCATCCGCAATGAACAATGACTGTTAGATCATCATCAGTAATTATGACATTTTCTGAGTTGTATAAAAACTCACTACCAAATGGATAACCTTCAAGGATTCTCCAGAAAACATGGATTATATACTGAAGGTTTTCTCTTGTTCTTTTTGCTTTTTAAAAGTGAAACATACACAGTTTGATTCTTTGGTGGCTTGACTATGGAAACATCACAGGTTCTTTAGATTTCTGTGAAATGAGGGAGATCCAACTGTGTTTCAAACTTAATGAAAAGCTGTCAGGGTTTCTTTCCCCTAATTTGAACCCTGTGTGAACTTGCATATACAAAAAGGTGTATTAGAGTCTATTACTGAGTTCAAACTAGGACTTCTGAGAGAATAGAAATAGGCATATCATGACTGAATTCAACCTTCTTGATCATGTGGCATAAATCAAACCCTAAAATCCAGACAATCTTATTTATTTATTTATTTATTTTATTTTATTTTTTGAGACCGAGTCTCGTTCTGGCTCTGTCGTCCAGGCTGGAGTGCAGTGGCGCGATCTCAGCTCACTGCAAGATCCGCCTCCTTCCTGCCTCAGCCTCCTGAGCAGCTGGGATTACAGGCGGATGCAACAAAGCCCGGCTAATTTGGTGTATTTTCAGTAGAGACAGGGTTTCACCATGTTAGCCAGGATGGTCTGGATCCCCTGACCTCGTGGTCCGCCCTCCTCAGCCTCCCAAAGTGCTGGGATTACAGGCGTGAGCAACAGCGTCCGGCCCTGACAGTCTTATCTTTAATTAACTTTACAACCCAAAAGAGATGAGTTAGTTTTGATCTAACAGAATTCCTATTTTCCAAGCCCACAAAGAAATTTTGTCCAGACCTATGTGAGTTTTAATACGTGCTAAAATTTATATTATTTCACTTTTCATAATTGTCCACAAAGACAATCAAGGTAGGATACAGGTGACTGTTTCAAAAACAGTGGCTGGTCTTGGCTCACGCCTGTAATCCCAGCATTTTGGGAGGCCAAGGCGGGGGGATCACGAGGTCAGGAGATCGAGACCATCCTGGCAAACACGGTGAAACACCATCTCTACTAAAAATACAAAAAATTAGCCGGGCGTGGTGGCGGGCACCTGTAGTCCCAACTACTGGGGTGGCTGAGGCAGGAGAATGGCATGAACCCAGGAGGCGGAGCTTGCAGTGAGGCGAGATTGCGCCACTGCACTCCAGCCTGGGCGACAGAGAGAGACTCCATCTCAAAAAATAAATAAATAAATAAATAAACAAATAAAAAATAAAATCAGCAGGTATCCACATAATGAAATGAGTTTACCTAGCTTTTATTTGCTCACATGTTCAACCAATATGATTTAAAATTAAAGACTTAAAGACCTCAAACCTGAACTTTCTTCTTTTTCCTTTTTTTAAAGTGACAGGTCCCACTCTGTCACTCAGGGTGGAGTGCAGTGGCATGATCACAGGTCACAGCAGCTTCAAACTCCTGGGCTCAAGCAATCCTCTGCAAGCAGGTGCAGAGCACCATACTCAGCTAATTTTTTTTTTAAGAGATCAAATTTTACCATGTTGCCAAGGCAGGTCCCAAACTTTTGGGCCAAGCAGTCCTCCCACCTGGCCTTCCAAAGTACTAGATTTACAAGTGTGGCCTCCTGAAACCAGCCACAAACCTGAAGTTTCCAAGAAAACATTACTAAAAGTCATGTATTTTTTGGTTAAATAATGACAAAAGAAAGACTAAGTAGGACAACATAGAATAATATCAAGTGCAACTCAGAGATCCAATGTGAAGGGAAAGGCATTAAGAAGAGATGCTTTTCATGGTCTATTAAATGCCTACTAGGGCCCTAGATCATTGGTAGGAGTTCCATGGAAACGACAAGTGAGAAGTCAGAATTGGGGTCGGGGTATTTATGTTGGATAATATCCTAGTATGAGTGGTAAGAACTTACAGGCAAGAAAGTGTCCAGGAAGTAAATGGAAAAAAATATTCAGTTCTAGAAAAACCCAGTGGAAAATAAAGTGTTGGGTTGATATATTTTACAGTAGCACGATGAAGTCTGAGCTAATCTGTTATAAGGGAGAGCTAGAAAGGCAAAATTGTTTTGGGCAAAACAGTTCAGAGAACAGGAGTCAGCTGAGTTTAACAAATCACATGACATTTTAAGATGAGAGAGAATAACAGTGAAATATGGTTTTTAATCTTATATGCAACCATCTTTGAAAACATGATGTGATTGCTCTTGCTTTTTATTTTTATTATCCAGTCCCATGATGTGCAGTCTTTCTCTCAATGTTTTGCTTTGTGATTTTAAGAGGGAAGTGTTTCCATGAGAAACAATAAGCGTCCAATGGACGTGCTAACATCACAGATGATTTTTGTTTGGCTGTAGATAACAAGGCTCCCACAGTGGGAAAACCAGGGTGAAAATGAAGAATAAATTTATTGCTGGAGAAAAAAAAAAGTGCACATCCTGCACATGTATCCCAGAACTCAAAGTATAACAATGTCCAGAATGTGGTGGAGGAGGGAGTGTGTCCTCTTTGGGCAGAGTCTGTGAGATATTTTGATAGGGTGCCTCGTGAATTCACCAGGCTAGATCTTGGCTGAAGTTGTGTGCCTAGCAGTAGAGAGGAAATTTTAACACCCTATATTGCTTGCTCTAATCCTCTCATCATAGGAGGAGGGAGAACCAGCTGAAGGAACCTGTCCCCTTCACCTGTCTACTCGCAAAGTTGAGCAATGGCTATGATCATGAGCTAGAAAAGAGCTTAGGTTGATCTTTTTGAAGTGGTTATATATAGTTTTTGTTGGTCTTTCACTATGCATCCTGAACTAACCCCTACCCCCACCACACTCCCAGTGATATGAATGACTACTTCCTATTCCAAGTAGCAATACATATTCTGATTTCTGACTCAGGCTGTCTAAACTTCCATATGAGATCTTTCCTTTGCTGTCCTTGCAATGTTGGGAGGTTCCTGAACTATTCTTTAGGATTATTTGTTCTCATCTCTGAAACAGGGTGGATGGAATGATACCTCTCTCATTGACTCGTTGGGAGAATCAGAATGAAATGGTATATGAGGAATGATTTGCACAGTGTCTGGTGTTAACAACAAGCACTAACCTGTGCTGGTCATGATGGTTATGACACATCCATGAATTCTAATACTTTGAGCCCTGCTGATGGTGAGGGATAATCTAGGAACTCCTGGAGGGACTATACATTGTTCTGTAATACAGGTGTAGAGGTCTCCTTATGACCTTCAATCATTCACTTGCTTCTCGAGAGCTTCCATTGAGTTTTCTCCTTCCCCCTTCTTCTTGCTTTGTGCCATGGGGGGATGACAAATGTGGGCTATGTCTGTGGATCCTGTGTCTCTGGCTTCAGCATGGTTTGGGCAATGATAAGCCATGTTGTTATAGGAACAACAGATTTATAAACCCACTACACAGTAATGCACCAATGCACAAAAGCAGCAGTGTTTGCAGCAGAGAAAGATTTTAATAATCACAGGGTGTTGAGTGAAGAGATGGGAGGGACATTCAGATCCATCTCCTTGGAGATGGATCTTGGCTGAAGCTTTTAAGGGGATCGTGGAAGGCAAGGGGCTAGAACATTGGGGTCACTCATTGGTCAGTGTAAGGGAGATGAAATCATCAGGGTGTGCCAATGGCATTCTTTGGTGAGTCAACTCCTTGCAAGGTCCTTTAGACCAACTGGCATCAGTCATTTTATTATTGTTTGGTATGCAGGATGTGAAAGAATATCTCAAAGGAGAACTTCACTTTTCACAATGCTTAAGTTGTTGTTTATAAAGCAGTTATGGGGAGCTATAATCTAAACTCAGACAATAGATACCAAAGCACTGTGAAGAAGCCCGTCGGAGAGCTAGCTGACCTAGGGATTAATGCTAAATATACTGCAAGCTTGCTTTAGTTTGTTTCTACCTCTCCATTTTTCTTTGATTATTTTTGTAAAGTTATAGGGATGGTATCACTGGTGGGAAATTCGAGGAAGGGTGGAGAATAAAGATAGGTTTCTCTTTCTCTAGTGTGGTCCCTGTGAGGACGTCTAGGGCTGAGATGACCTCAACAGAGAAGACACCTAGTTATCTTCTAAAGGCTGCTAGAGGCAAACCAAGAAAGACTTCCTGCATGGTTTATGGCCTCCCTACACATGTGTCTAATTAATAAAACAACAGCACAACTCTTTCACAGAAAATCCTAATTTGAATATGCCTTTTGTTTCACTATAGGGCACCATTTTCCTCGTATGCCTTGTAGGCAGACACACTTCCGAGGTGATGAATTCCTGAATTATTCACAGAATGTGGATTTGTGAATGCTAGCATTTCAGGATAAAATGTACCAACCACTTGGTGCAGATAAGTGTATGAGATCTGTTGCACAGTAGGTTGACTAAAGTTAATAGTAATGAGTTTTGTATTTCAAAATTGCTAAGACAGTAAATGTCAAATGGTCTTGACACAAAAAAATAAGTATTTGAGGTGATGGGTAGGTTAAGACACTTGATTTAATTATTCCATATTATAAACATATATCAAAACATCACATTATACTCCATAAATATAAATAATTATAACTTATCAACCAAAACTTTGAAAATTAAATAATTTAGTTAATTGAATAAAAGGCTTTTTAATATGAAAGCATCAGTAGATGTTGAGGTCTGGCCACAGAATCATTTTACTGAGGTGTGTTTTCAGGTTGCACATCAGGTTGATGCTCTGTAAGTACGGTATTATTTTGTTTTTGTTTTTTTGAGTCTCACTGTGTTGTCCAGGCTGGAGTGCAATGCTGCAATCTCCAGTAACTGCAACCTCCACCTCCTAGGTTCAAGCAATTCTCCTGTCTCAGCCAGTGGCTGGGATTACAGACATCCATCACCATGCTTGGCTAATTTTTGAGAAAGAGTTTCACCATGTTGGCCAGGTGGGTCACCAACTACTAACCTCAAGTGATCCACCTACCTTGGCCTTCTAAAGTGCTGGGATCACAGGCATGAGCCACCGCAACTGCCCAAGTATGGTTTTTGAACATGAACATAGTCAGCAACTCCTGACTTTATTATTTATTATTACTTTATTATTTTTTGAAGAGGCATAGCCTCTCTGTCTGTCATCCACTGGAGTACAGTGGTGCAGTGATGGCTTACTGCATCCTCCACTGGTCTCAAGTGATCCTCTTACATTTGCCTTCAAATTAGCTGGGACCACAGGTATGCACCACTACACTGACTAATTTTTTCTATTTTCTGTATAGATGATGTCTCACTATGTTACTCAGGCTGGTTTCAAACTCCTAGCCTGAAGAAATTTTTGTGTCTGGGCCACCTAAAGAGCTGGGATTACAGGCCACCACACCTAACCTAGCATCCCTCACTTTAAATAAATACATATCAAATGCATAGTAAGTGTCTAGATATCATATGTATAGTCATAAGTCATTTGACTCTAAACCTTTTTTATTTGCATAGATGGTTCACACTCAAAATTTACCATTAATTCCAATTTATGATAGTAAATTGTATGTCTGGCCACATAAGTATAGCAAACACACTTTTCTGTATTTAGGTTTGCCATTTATTTATGTATTTATTTATTATACTTTAAGTTGTGGGATATATGTGCTGAATGTGCAGGTTTGTTACATAGGTATATGCACGTAATGGTGGTTTGCTGCCCCCATCAGCCCATCATCTACATTAGGTATTTCTTCTAATACTATCCCTCCCCTATGCCCCCAACCCCCAACAGGCCCCAGTGAGTGATGTTGCCCTCCATGTGTCTACGTGTTTTCATTGCTCAACTCCCACTTATGAGTGAGAACATGCCGTGTTTGGTTTACTGTTCCTGTGTTAGTTTGCTGAAAATGATGTTTCCCAGCTTCATCCATGTCACTGCAAACGACATGAACTCCCCCTTTTTTATGGCTACATAGTATTCCATGCTGTATATGTGCCACATTTACTTTGTCCAGTTTATCGCTGATGGGCATTTGGGTTGGTTTCAAGTCTTTTCTATTGTGAACAGTGCCGCAATAAACATATGTGTGCCTGCGTCTTTATAGTAGAATGATTTTTAATCCTTTGGGTATATACCCAGTAATGAGATTGCTGGGTCAAATCATATTTGTGGTTCTAGATCCTTGAGAATCACCACACTGTCTTCCATGGTGGTCAACTAATTTACACTCCCACCAACAGTGCAAAAACTTTCCTATTTCTCCACATCCTCTTCAGCATCTGTTTTTTCCTGACATTCTAATGATCACCATTCTAAGAGGTGTGAGATGATACCACATTGTGCTTTTGATCTGCATTTCTTCAATGACCAGTGATAATGAACTTTTTCTCATACGTCTGTTGGCTGCATAAATGTCTTATTTTGAGAAGTGCCTGTTCTTATCCTTTGTCCAATCTCTGATGGGGTTGTTTTTTCTTGTAAATTTGCTTAAGTTTCTTATAGATTCTGGATATCAGCCCTTTGTCAGATGGATAGAAAGCAATAATTTTCTCCCATTCTATAAATTTAATGTTCATTCTGATGATAGTTGCTTTAGCTGTGCAGCAGCTCTTTAGTTTAAATAGATTTCATTTGTCAATTTTGGCTTAGTTGCTGTTGCTTTTGGTGTTTTTGTTGTGAAGTTTTTGGCCATGCTTATGTCCTGAATGGTATTGCCTAAGTTTTTTTCTAGAGTTTTTGTGGTTTTAGGTTTTATGTTTAAGTCTTTAATCCATCTTGAGTTAATTTTTGTATAAGGATTAAGGAAGGGGTTCAATTTTAATTTTCTGCATATGGCCAGCCAGTTTTCCCAACGTCATTTATTTAATAGGGAATTCTTTCCTCATTCCTTGTTATTGTCAGGTTTGTCAAAGAACAGATGGTTGTAGATGTGTGGTATTATTTCTGGAACCTCTGTTCTTTTCCATTGGTCTCTTTATCTGTTTTGAATCAGTATCATGCTCTTTTGGTTGCTGTATCCTTGAAGTTACATAGCAGAATGACTCCAGCTTTGTTCTTTTTGCTTAGGATTGTCTTGGGTATATGGGTTGCTTTTTAGGTTCTATATGAAATTTAAAGTAGTTTTTCCTAATTCTGTTAAGAAAGTCAATGTTATCTTGATGAGGATAGCATTATATGTATACATTACTTTGGGCACTATGGCCATTTTCACAATATTGATATTTCCTATCCATGAGCATGGAAAGTTTTTCCATTTGTTTATGTCCTTTCTTATTTCCTTGAGCAGTGCTTTGTAGTTCTGCTGGAAGAGGTCCTTCATCTCCCTTGTAAGTTGTATTCCTAGCTATTTCATTCTCTTTGTAGCAGTTGTGAATGGGAGTTAACTCATGATTTGGCTCTCTTTCTATTATTAGCATATAGGAATGCTTGTGATTTTTGCACATTGATTTTGTATCCTGAGACTTTGCTGAAGTTGCTTATCAGTTTAAGAAGATTTGGGGCTGAGACGATGGGGTTTTCTAAACATACAATCATTTCATCTACAAACAGAGACAATTTGACTTCCTGTTTTCCTATTTGAATACCCTTTATTTCTTTCTCTTTCCTGGTTGCCCTGGCCAGAACTTTCAATACTATGTTGAATAGGAATGGTGAGAGAGGTCATTCTTGTCATGTGCCAGTTTTAAAAGGGAATGCTTCCAGTTTTTACCCATTCGGTATGATGTTGGCTGTGGGTTTGTTATAAATAGTCCTTATTATTTTGATATACATTCCATCAATATCTAGTTTATTGAACATTTTTAGCATGAAAGAGATTTAAATTTTATTGAACACCTCTTCCGCATTTATTGAAATAATCCTGAGTTTTTTGGTCATTGCTTCTGTTTATGTGATGGATTACATTTATTGGTTTGTGCATGTTGAACCTGCCTTGCATCCCAGGGATGAAGCCAACTTGATTGTCGTGGATAAGCTTTTTGATTTGCTGCTGGACACAGTTTGCCAGTATTTTATTGAGAATTTTTCCTTTGATGTTCATCAAATATACTGGCCTGAAATTTCCTTTTTCTATTGTGTCTCTACCAGGTTTTGGTATCAGGATAATGCTGGCCTCATAAAATGAGTTAGGGAGGATTCTCGTTGTCTATTGCTTGGAATAGTTTCAGAGGGAATAGTCCTAGCTTCTCTTTGTACCTCTCATAGAATTTGGCTGTTAATATGTCTGGACCTGGGCTTTTTTTTTATCTGGTAGGCTATTATGTACTGCCTCAATTTCAAAATTTGTTATTGGTCTACTCAGGGATTCAACTTCTTCCTGGTTTAGTCTTTGGAGGGTGCATGTGTCCAGGAATTTATCCATTTCTTCTAGATTTTTAGTTTATTTGTGTAGAGTTATTTTTAGTATTCTCTGATGGTATTTCTGTGGGATCAGTGGTGACATCTTCTTTATCATTTATTAGTGTGTCTATTTCATTCTTCTTTCTTCTTTATTAGTCTGTTTAGTGGTCTATAAATTTTATTAATATTTTCAAAAAACCAGCTCCTGGATTCGTTGGTTTATTGAATGGTTTTTTTTGTCTCTATCTACTTCTGCTAATCTTAGTTATTTCTTGTCTTCTGCTAGCTTTTTAATTTTCTTGCTATTGCTTCTCTAGTTCTTATATTTGTGATGTTAGGGTGTTGATTTTAGATCTTTTCTACTTTCTCCTGTGGGCTTATAATGCTATAAATTTCCCTCTAAATGCTGCTTTAGCTATGGCCCAGAGATCCTGGTACATTTTGTCTTTGTTCTCATTTGTTTCAAATAACTTGTTTATTTCTGCCTTAATTTTGTTATTTATCCAGTGGTCATTCAGGAGCAGGTTGTTCAGTTTCCATGTAGTCATGCAGTTTTGAGTAAGTTTCTTAATCCTGAGTTTTAATTTGATTGCACTGTGGTCTGAGAGACTGTTTGTTATGACTTCTCTTAATTGCATTTGCTATGGAGTGTTTCACTTCCAGTTATGGTCAATTTTAGAATAAGTGTGATGTGTTGCTAAGAATGTATATTCTGTCAATTTTGGTTGGAGGGTTCTGTACATATCTATTAGGTTTTCTTCATCCAGAGCTCAAGTCCTGAATATCCTTGTTAATTTTCTTTCTCATTGTTCTGTTTAATATGACAGATGGGTGTTATTGTCTTCCACTATTATTGTATGGGGGTCTAAGTATCTTTGTAGGTCTCTAAGAACTTGCTATATGAATCTGGGTTCCCTTGTATAGGGTGTGTACATACTTAAGATTGTTAGCTCTTTTTGTTACATTGATCCCTTTACCATTATTTAATGCCATTCTTTCTTTTTATTGATCTTGGTTGGTTTAAAGTCTGTTATATCAGAGACAAGGATTGCACCCTCTGCTTTTTTTGGCTTTGCTTGGTAAATATTTCTCCATACCTTTATTTTGAGCCTATATGTGTCTTTGCACATGAGATGGGTCTCTTGAATACAGCACACCAGTGGATCTTGACTCTTTATTTAATTTGCCAGTCTATGTCTTTTAATTGAGGCAGTTAGCCCATTTACATTTAATGTTAATATTATTATGTGTGAATTTGTCCCAGTCATTATGATACTAGCTGGTTATTTTGCCATATAGTACATGCAGTTTCTTCCTAGTGTCAATGGTCTTTACATTTTGGTATGTTTTAGCTGTGGCTGGTACTGGTTTTTACTTTCCACAGTTATTACTTCCTTCAGGAGCTCTTGTAAGGTAGGACTGGTGGTGGCAAAGTCTCTCAGCATTTGGTTATCTGTAAATGATTTTAGTTTTCCTTCTCTTATGAAGCTAAATTTGGCAGGATATGAAATCCTGGGTTGAAAATTCTTTTCTTTAAGGCTGGTGAATATTGTACTCCACTCTTTTGGCTTGTAGGGTTTCTCCTAAGAGCTCTTCTGTTGGTCTGTGGGCTTGTCTTTGTGAGTAACGTGGCCTTTCTTTTGGCTGCCCTTAGCATTTCTTTTCTTTCATTTTGAAAGGTGAAGCCTGGTGGGCTTCTGGGTCAGGTGGGGACTTGGAGAACTTTTATTTCTGGCTAAAGGATTGTAAATGCACCAATCAGCCCTCTGTGTCTAACTAAATGTTTGTAAATGCACCAATTAGCACTCTATCAAAATGGACCAATCAGCTCTCTTTAAAATGAATCAATCAGCAGTATGTGGGTGGGGCCAAATAAGGGAATAAAAGCTGGCTGCCTGAGCTAGCAGCAACAATCTGCTTGGGTCCTCTTCCATACTGTGGAAGCTTTGTTCTTTCACTCTTCACAGTAAATCTTGCTGCTGCTCATTCTTTGGGTCCACACTGCCTTTAAGAGCTGTAACGCTCACCGCGAAGGTATGCAGCTTCACTCCTGCAGCCAGTGAGACCACGAACCCACCAGGAGGAATGAACAACTCTGGATGTGCCGCCTTTATGAGCTGTAACACTCACCACAAGTGTCGTCAGCTTCATTCTTGAAGTCAGCGAGACCAAGAACTCATTGGAAGGAATTAATTCCAGACACAATTTCAACCTTCGTGAATCTGATGATTTTGTATCTTTGGGTTGCTCTTTTGAGGAGTATTTTTGTGGTGTTCTCTGTATTTCCTGAATTTGAATGCTGGCCTGTCTTTCTAGGTTGGGGAAGGTCTCCTGGATAATATCCTAAAGAGTGTTTTTCAACTTGGTTCTATTCTCCCCATCACTTTCAGGTTCACCAGTCAAACATATGTTTTGTCTTTTCACATAGTTCCGTATTTCATGGAGGCTTTCTTCATTCCTTTTTATTATTTTTCAAGATTAGGTTTGCTATTTAGTTCAGAACATTTAACTTTACAATTTCACACAAATGGAAAAAAAGAAATTCTTTAATTTCTCCCAGCAACTGCAGGGAAAACCACACATTATTTCTGGGTTTTAAACACCACCATAAACACCACTGTATTTCTTTTCATCATAGAGGATTATTATGGATGGTCGCCCTTCTGCTGGAAATAAAAATTGTCTTCTGGTTATTTCACAGTAGCCCATGATATTAGATGTCAGTTTGGATGCTGGAATGATTGCCGAAAGCTCTCTCATTCTAGCATGAGGGAAAAGAGAGTATCAGTGCTGCCTTCTGTGTCTAAACTGAGCTCAATTCAGGGATCTCCTTTGAAATACTTTCTGTTAGTTCTGTTGGCCCATGGAAGAATCTACTAATATGGGTCTTTCCAGAGAACACAGATACATTACTATAGTTCATTGACAGGAAATTATCTTGGATGCAGTGGGTCTCCCAGGGCAATTTCAGAACACAAGAGTCTATTCTGAATTTACCCCTCCCTTGACCTTTCATCAGTTTGTTGAAACATCTTTATTTCCCTCAGAGTTGGATAAATTAAATAACCTAGTGACAGCACTGGAGAAAACTTCTGGAAATGCAGGCAATAAAGTGTCAAATGCAAGCAGTCATCAATAAAACCAGCCATCCACCCCCAGCTTGATGCATCTAAGAGCACTGTATGTGGTTTTTGCATGTATTTAATATTTTTTCCGATGTTTATAGAGGCTCCACCAATGGTAAGAAATGCCTTGGAGACTGCAGCTTTGATATTCTGCAGTTGTATTTAAGGATAACATAATATATAAATGGTATATTCCATATTAAAAGGTCTCCTTGAGTTCCATGAGACATTTTTTCAGAAGAAATAGAAGGCAGAAAAATGTTAGATGAGGAAGTTATGTGGGTGACAAGAGACTTTGTTAGCTCTTCGTTGTTGTCTGCGAAAGAATTCCACCTAAATTAATACTTTTAAATGGATTTTCCTTTCCATTAACAGACACACTGTTAATGTAGCCTTGATAATCAAGGCACTCCAAACTGTAAGACTCTAATTACTTCTTGTCTGAAAAGGCTAATAAATGTTCTGTATTAATATTTAGAATAAAAGATTGGATTTGCACATTTTATCTTACCATTAATATAGCACAAATAAACATTTTCATTCTTTATAAATCTATGTATCAGCCCAGTTTTAGCTACTGACCTTGACTATAAGTTAATGGCTTTTAATATGTAGCATGCCAGGGTGGATTGCAAAGCTTTTTATTCCTTAGGAAAGAGTGTTTGTGAAGGAGTGGTGGGGATGGATGATGTATTAATTATCTTTTGTTGCACAACAAATAGTCACAGAGTTAGTAACTTAAATCGTCTTTCTTTCTTTCTTTCTTTCTTTCTTTCTTTCTTTCACGGCTTCTTCAATGAAGGTGTCAGTAAGTAGTGCTCTCAAACTGAACACTTGGATGGGGAAGAAGCTGATTTCAATCTCCATTGAATTGATGGCAGAAATCATTTCCTGGTGACTGAAAAGTTCTTGGCAACTTGCACCTTCAAAGCCAGGAAGCTTGGAGATGCTGACTTCGGGGTAGTTCCAGGCCCTAATTCATTTTATTTTATTTTATTTTATTTTATTTTTTATTTTATTTTATTTATTTTATTTTATTATTTTATTTTAATTTTATTTATTTTTCGAGACAGAGTCTCACTCTTTTGCCCAGGTTGGAGAGCAGTGACACAACCACAGCTCACTGCAGCCTTGATTTCCTTGACTTTCTGCCTCAGTCTCCTGAGTAGCTGGGATTACAGTTGTGAGCCACCAAACCCAGAAAATTTTTGTATTTTTTGTGGAGATGAGGTTTCACTATGTTGCCTAGGCTTGTTTCAAACTCTTAGGCTCAAGCAATCCACCCACCTGCCTCTACCTCCCAAAGTGTTGGGATTAAAGATGTGAGACACCATGCCTGGCCAGGTCAGGATGGCACAAAGGCAGAAAGAGGCAGGCAGAATATGGAAGGCCCTATTTGTTTGAAGACATCTATGGAATCATGAAAACTTGAGATTTGGAGAGGATGGTCTTAAGGGGCATAGGATTAGATTTTAGGGATAAGTCCAGACTCACTAGGGTATGATGGGAGACCTGGCTACATAAAATTGAGATCTCCAAGCATTCCACACTCCAGGTAGGACAAAAACGATGATAGAATAAATCTTTCCACATCCTCAATCCCTAAAAGACTGCAAGTTGTTTTGATGCAAAGTAGAGAGAGGTTAAATTACATTTCATACTTCCCCCAAATCTGTAATGCAGTATTGGTCAATTCAGCACAGTTAATCTCAATAGACAAATAACAAAAACACTCAACCAAGAATGTTATCAGAGAAATACATTAAGGCCTTGTATAATAAGAGGACATATGGAAAATTTTAAAAAATATTTTTCTGTATTTTGAAACAAATTTTTCTTTAAAAGTTTTTGTAAAAGATGCCATGCATATCATGCAATAACTAATTGAATGAATTAAAACATGATCTACTTTCAACCCCATTTTAAAAACAATCCTTTCTAATAGACAGTATATTTTATTTCACATCATTTTGATTCAAGAAGTCAAAAAAGTACTTAATTTCATATGAAAATAGAAATGTATACTATGAAAACTTAGGTGATAAATAAAGGTTTTCAGAATGATACTAATATGTCAAATCAACACTTGAATTCCTGAGAAAAATTTACTTTGTTAGGTTGTATTGTCATTTTAATACACTGCTGGAAGTATTTACTAAATTTTGCTCTGTTTCTTTTCCTGTCTTTTTATTATTATTATTATACTTTAAGTTCTGAGGTACATGTGCAGAACGTGCAGGTTTGTTACATAGGTATACATGAGCCATGGTGGTTTGCTGCACTCATCAACCCGTAATGTACATTAGGTATTTCTCCTAATGCTATACCGCCTATCCTCTCCCTTAACCCCCTACCCCCCAACAGACCTCAGTGTGTGATGTTTCCATCCTTGTGTCCATGTGTTTTCACTGCTCAACTCCCTCTTATGAGTGAGAACATGTGGTATTTGGTTTTCTGTTCTTGTGTTCTGTCTTTTCTGAGAATGATGGTTTCCAGCTTCATCCATGTCGCTGCAAAAGACATGAACTCATCCTTTTTTATGGCTGCATAATATTTCATGCTTTATATGTGCCACATTTTCTTTATCCTGTCTATCACTCCGGGGCATTTGGGTTGGTTCCAAGTCTTTGCTATTGTGAACAGTGCTGCATAAACATATGTGTGCATGTGTCTTTATAGTAGCATGATTTATAATCCCGTGGGTACATACCCAGTAATGGGATGTCTGGGTCAAATGGTATTTCTAGTTCTACATCCTTGAGGAATCACCACACTGTCTTCCACAATGGTTGAACTAATTTACACTCCCACAAACTGTAAATGTGTAAAAGATTTCCTATTTCTCCACTTTCTGTCCAGTATCTGTCGTTTTCTGACTTTTTAATGATCACCATTCTAACTGGAGTGAGATGGTGTCTAATTTTGGTTTTGATTTGCATTTCTGTAATGACCAGTGATGATCAGCATTTTTTCATATATTTGTTGGGTGCATAAATGTCTTCTTCTGAGAAGTTTGTGTTCATATCCTTCGCCATTTGTTGACGGGGTTGTTTGTTTGTTTTCTTGTAAATTGTTTAAGTTATTTGCATATTCTGTTCATCAGGAATACTAGCTTGAAATTTAATTTTTTTGTTATCTCTCTGCCAGGTTTTGGTACTAGGATGATGCTGACCTCATAAAATGAGTTAGGAAGGATTCCTTCTCTTTCTATTGTTTGAAATAGTTTCAGAAGGAGAGGTACCTGCTCCCCTTTGTACCTCTGGTAGAATTAGCCTCCGAATATGTCTAGACCTGGAATTTTATTGGTTGGTAGGTTACTAATTGCTGCATTAATTTCAGAACTTGTTATTGGTCCATTCAGGGATTCGACTTCTTCCTGGTTTAGTCTTGGGAGGATGCATGTGACCAGGAACTTATCCTTTTCTTCTAGGTTGTCTATTTTATTTATGCAGAGGTATTTATAGTATTATCTGATGGTAGTTTGTATTTCTGTCGGATTGGTGGTGATAACCACTTTATCATATTTTTTATTGCATCTATTTGATTCTTCTCTTTTCTTCTTCCTTATTAGCCTGGCTTGAAGTCCATCCATTTTGTTGATCTTTTCAAAAAAAAAAAAAAAAAAAAAAAAACACCTCCTGGATTCATTGATTTTTTTGAAGGGTGTTTTGTTTCTCTGTCTCCTTCAGGTCTTCTCTGATCTTAGTTTTTTGTTGCCATGTGCTGGCTTTTAATTTGTTTGCTTCTGCTTCTCTGTTTCTTTCTTTCTTTCTTTCTTATTATACTTTAAGTTTTAGGGTACATGTGCACAATCTGCAGGTTAGTTACATATGTATACATGTGCCATGCTGGTGTTCTGCACCCACTAACTCGTCATTTAGCATTAGGTATATCTCCTAATGCTATGCCTCTCCCTCCCCCCACCCTACAACAGTCCCCAGATTGTGATGTTCCCCTTTCTGTGTCCATGTGTTCTCATTGTTCAATTCCCACCTATGAGTTAGAATATGCAGTGTTTGGTTTTTTGTTATTGCGATAGTTTACTGAGAATGATGATTTCCAATTTCATCCATGTCCCTACAAAGGACATGAACTCATCATTTTTTATGGCTGCATAGTATTCCATGGTGTATATGTGCCACATTTTCTTAATCCAGTCTATTATTATTGGACATTTGGGTTGGCTCCAAGTCTTTGCTATTGTGAATAGTGCCGCAATAAACATACATGTGCATGTGTCTGTATAGCAGCATGATTTATAGTCCTTTGGGTATATACCCAGTAATGGGATGGCTGGGTCAAATGGTATTTCCAGTTCTAGATCCCTGAGGAATCGCCACACTGACTTCCACAGTGGTTGAACTAGTTTACAGTCCCACCAACAGTGTAAAGCTGTTCCTATTTCTCCACATCCTCTCCAGTACCTGTTGTTTCCTGACTTTTCAATGATTGCCATTCTAACTGGTGTGAGATGGTATCTCATTGTGGTTTTGATTTGCATTTCTCTGATGGCCAGTGATGGTGAGCATTTTTTCATGTGTTTTTTGGCTGCATAAATGTCTTTTGAGAAGTGTCTATTCATATCCTTCACCCACTTTTTGATGGGGTTGTTTGTTTTTTTCTTGTAAATGTGTTTGATTTCATCATAGATTCTGGATATTAGCCCTTTGTCAGATGAGTAGGTTGCAAAAATTTTCTCCCATTTTGTAGGTTGCCTGTTCACTGTGATGGTAGTTTTGTTTGCTGTGCAGAAGCTCTTCAGTTGAATTAGATCCCATTTGTCAATTTTGGCTTTTGTTGCCATTGCTTTTGGTGTTTTAGACATGAAGTCCTTGCCCATGCCTATGTCCTGAATGGTAATGCCTAGGTTTTCTTCTAGAATTTTTATGGTTTTAGTTCTAACATGTAAGTCTTTAATCCATCTTGAATTAATTTTGTATAATGTGTAAGGAAGGGATCCAGTTTCAGCTTTCTACATATGGCTAGCCAGTTTTCCCAGCACCATTTATTAAATAGGGAATCCTTTCCCCATTTCTGTTTTTCTCAGGTTTGTCAAAGATCAGATAGTTGTAGATAAGCAGCACTATTTCTGAGGGCTCTGTTCTGTTCCATTGATCTATATCTCTGTTTTGGTACCAGTACCATGCTGTTTTGGTTACTGTAGCCTTTTAGTATAGTTTGAAGTTAGGTAGCATGATGCCTCCAGCTTTGTTCTTTTGGCTTAGGATTCACTTTGTGGTGCGGGCTCTTTTTTGGTTCCATACGAACTTTAAAGTAGCTTTTTCCAATTCTGTGAAGAAAGTCATTGGTAGCTTGATATGGATGAAATTGAATCTATAAATAACCTTGGGCAGTATGGCCATTTTCATGATAGTGATTCTTTCTACCCATGGGCATGGAATGTTCTCTGTTACTTTTAACTGTGATGTTATGGTGGCAATTTTAAATCTTTCCAGCTCTCTCGTGGGCATTTATTGCTATAAATTTCCCTCTACACACTGCTTTAATTGTGTCCCAAAACTTCTGGTACATCGTGTCTTTTTTCTCATTGGTTTCAAAGAACATCTTTATTTCTGACTTCATTTCATTATTTACTTAGTAGTCATTCAGGAGCAGGTTGTTCCGTTTCCATGCAGTTGTGTGGTTTTAAGTGAGTTTCATAATCCTGGGTTCTAATTTGATTGCACTGTGGTCTGAGAAACACTTTGTTATGATTTCCATTATTTTGCACTTGCTGAGGAGTGTTTTACTTCCAATTTTATGATCAATTTGAGAATAAGTATGATATGGTGCTGAGAAGAATGTATATTCTGTTGATTTGGCATGGAGAGTTCTATAGATGTCTATTAGCTCTGCCTTGTCAAGAGCTGAGTTCAGGCATTGGATGTCCTTTTTAGTTTTTTGTTTTGTTGATCTGTCTAATATTGACAGTGGGGTGTTAAAGTCTCCCACTATTATTGTGTGGGAGTCCAAGTTTCTTTCTAGGTCTCTAAATACCTGCTTTAGGAATCTGGGTGCTCCTGTGTTGGGTGCATATACATTTAGGACTGTTAGCTATTCTTGTTGCATTGATGCCTTTACCATTATGTAATGGCCTTCTTTGTCTCTTTTCATCTTTCTTGGTTTAAAGTCGTTTTATCAGAGATTAAGATTGCAACTCCTGATGAACATCAATATGGAATTCTTCAATAAAATACTGTCAAACTGAACGCAGCAGCACAATAAAACACTTATCCACCACAGTCAAGTCAGCTTCATTCCTGGGATGCAAGGCTGGTTCAACATACATCAACAAATAAATGTAATCCATCCCATAAACAGAACCAATGACAAAAACTGCATTATTTCAATAGATGTAGAAAAGACCTTAAATAAAATTCAATAGCCCTTCATACTAAAAGCTCTCAATAATCTAAGTATTGATGGAATGTATCTCAAAATAATAAGAGCCTTTTAAGACTAACTCGCAGCCAGTATCATACTGAATGGGGAAAAACTGGAAGCATTCCCTTTGAAACTCAGCATGAGACAAGGATGCCCTCTCTCACCACTCCTATTCAACATAGTTTTTGGAAGTTCTAGCCACGGCAGTCAGGCAAAAAAAAAAAAAAAAAAAAAAAAAAAGAAGAAAGAAAGTGTATTCAAATACAAAAACAGGAAGTCAAATTGTCTCTGTTTGCAGATGACATGATTGTATATTTAGAACACTCCCTTGTCTCAGCCCAAAATCTCCTTAAGCTGATAAGCAACTTCAGTAAAGTCTCAGGATACAAAATCAATGTGCAAAAATCACAAGCATTTTTGTACCCCAATTATAGAGAAACAGAGAGCCAAATCATGAGTTCACCTCCATTCACAATTGCTACAATGAGGTTAAAATAATTAGGAATTCAACTTACAAGGGAGGTTAAGGACCTCTTCAAGGAGAATTATGAAGCACTTCTCAAGGATATAAGAGAGGACACAAACAAATGGAAAAATATTCCATACTCATGGATGGGAAGGATAAATATTGTGAACATGGCCACAATGCCCAAAGTAAACTATAAGTTCAATGCTATCACCGTCAAACTACCATTGACTTTCTTTACAGAAATAGAAAAAAACTACTTTAAATTTTATATGGAATGAAAAAAGATCCCATATAGCCAAGACAATCCTAAGCGAAAAGAACAAAGCTGCAGGCATAACGCTACCTGACTTCAAACTATACTACAAGCCTACGGTAACTGAAACAACATGGTACCTGTACCAAAACAGATATATAGACCAATAGAACAGGACAGAGGCCTCAGAAATAATAATACAAAACTACAACCACCTGATCTTTGACGAACGTGACAAAAACAAGCAATGGGGAAAGGATTCCTTATTTAATAAATGGTGTTTGTAAAACAGGACATTCATATGCAGAAAATTGAACCTGGACCCTTTCCTCACACTGTATACAAAAGTCAACTCAAGATAAATGAAAGACTTAAATGTAAGACCTAAAACTATAAACACCCTAGAAGAAAATCTAGACAATACCATTCAGGACATAGGCATGGGCAAAGAGTTCATGACTGAAACATCAAAAGCAATTGCACCAAAAGCCAACATTGATAAGTATATAACTAAAGCAAAAACTTCTGCACAGCAAAAGAAACTATCATCAGAGTGAATAGGCAACCTACAGTATGGGAGAAAATTTTTGCAATCTCTCCATCTGACAAAGGTGTAATAGTCAGCATCTACAAGGAACTTATTTACAAATTTATAAACAAATTTACAAGAAAAAAACTAACAATCCCATCAAAAAGTAAGTGAAGGATATGAACTGACACTTCTCAAAAGAAGACATTTATGTGGCCAACAAACATGAGAAAAAGCTCATCATCACTGGTCATTAGAGAAATGCCAAGCAAAACCACAATTAGTTACCATCTTATGCTAGTAAGAATGATGATCATTAAAAAGTGAGGAAACAACAGATGTTGGAGAAGATATGGAGAAACAGGAACACTTTTACATGGTTGGTGGAAGTGTAAATTAGTTCAACAATTGTGGAAGACACCGTGTTGATTCCTTAGGGATATAGAACCAGAAATATCATTTGACCCAGCAATTACATTACTGGGTATATATCCAAAGGATTACAAATCATTCTGCTGTAAAGATACATGCACACTTATGTTTATTGCAGCACTATTCACAATAACAAAGACTTGTAACCAACCCAAATGCCCATTAATAACAGACTGAATAAAGAAGAATAGAGTGAAAAAAGCATAAAGAATAAGTATTTCATACACAGTATGAAATACTATGCAGCCATAAAAAATGAGTTTATGTCCTTTGCAGGGACATGGATGAAGCTAGAAACTGTCATTCTCAGCAAAGTAACACAGGAACTGAAAACCAAACGTCACATATTCTCATTCATAAGTGGGAGTTGAACAGTGAGAACTCATAGACACAGGATGGGGAATACCATACACTAGGGCCTGTCTAGGGGTGGGGTTAATGGGAAGGATAGCATTAGCCAAAAAACCTAATGTAGATGATGGGTTGATGGGTGCAGCAAACTACCATGGCACGTGTATACCTATTTAACAAACCTGCACGTTCTGCACATGTACCCCAGAACTTAAATTGTAATGAATTTAAAAAAGTAGGGGCAAAACTAATTTAAAGTCTAAGAAAAGGTGAGGGCAGGTGGAAAGTATTCCCAATATTCTTGATGATCACATAGTGCATAATAATCTGTAAATCTAATTTAACTTTGGAGATTTATCAAACAGGTAATGACATTCTTCTATGTATCAGGCTTAATGGCCACCTTCTCAAACATATTATGTGCTTATTCAGCAGACTAATGTGCTATTTCCATCTTCAAAAATGGAGAAAGAAATTGTGAGCGATACTATTAATTAGAACAAATAGGTTTGACTTCACTGGTAACATATTTGGAAAACAATGAGGACAAATAAATGAGAAACTAAGGAATGAAAAAAAAAAAAGATTAGAAATAACACTAGTAAATAAACCAGAAAAAAAATACTAACCACTCTGATATAGTTGTGACATATCTTCACCCAAATCTTGAATTGTAGCTTTTATAATTTCCAAATGTCAGAGGAGAGACCCAGTGGGAGGTAACTGACTCATGGGGCTGGGCCTTTCCAATGATGTTCTTGTGATAACGAATAAGTCTTATAAGACCTGTGGGTTTTATAAAAGGGAGTTCCCCTGCACATGCTTTCTCTCTCTTGCCTGCTGCCATATAAGATGGAACTTTGCTCCTTTTTTTTGCTTTCCAGAATGATCGTCAGGCCTTTCCACCCACGTGGAACTATGAGTCCATTAAACTTATTTTGCTTTATGAATTACCCAGTCTTGGGTATGTCTTTATTAGCGGCATGAGAACAGACCAATACCCACCTAAAACACAATAATCTAAAAAACGTTGATAGAATACAATCTATATTATGATTTCAGGCATGTATAATTAAATCTCATTTTATAGATATACAAGGAAAATGGAATACAAAGAATGGTGACTGTTGAATAATATGCTGTTCATTACCATTAACTATTTAAGTCTCAGGTTCACATTCCAGTGCAGATATAACCCACTGGAAGACATATTACTGAGATTAAAATTCATTCTTTCCCTTGCCTTACAAAAATAAAGAAGGAATTGGACTCAATTGTACCTTGAACATTTAATGACAAATATTAATAACAAGTTTTATTTTAACAGGCAGTAATCCATCTAGAAATATGAACACTGATAAAGAACATGAGGATGGGCACAGTGGCTCATGCCTATAATCTCAGCACTTTGGGAGGACAAGTTGGAAGGATCACCTGAGCCCAGGAGTTACAGTCAGCCTGGACAACATAGTGTGACCTCATCTCTAAAAAACAAAACAAAACAAAACAAAACAAAACAAAATCATGTTGGCACATGCCTGTAAGTTCCAAATACTTGAGAGACTGAGGTGTGAGAATTGTTTGAGGAAGGAGTTTGAGGCTGCAGTGAGCCATGATAGTACCACTGCACTCCAGCCTGGGTGACAGTGAGACCCTGACTCTCAGAAAAACACACACACACACAACATGAATTATGGAAACAAAATAAAATGAGAGCATGCCTGAGGACTTGAAGGAAGTCTTCGGAGATCTATGATTATCCATCAAGATAAAGTGTGCTATCAACAGCATTCAGTGAACCTTCAGGAAGCATCAGATTTAAACAGTGTTTGACGATGGAGAGAAAATCAGTATGAGATTTTGGAAAAGGGTTAAGAGTGTCAAGAATGACAGCAAAGTACATGCTATCTAAAGGAGATGAGAGATAGAATGTACAAACCCAGGAAAGAGAGGTAAGACATTGGAATGGTTGGTTACATCTTTGGCAGGAAAACTGAAGGCGAAGAGGGAAATTCCATTCCTCGAGCATAAGACCTCTTACTGTATCTCTTGCTTACATATCAGCTGGGGATTGTGTTGGATTTAGACTCAGTAGATGAGGGTTGGGCCTGAGACCCTCCCTGTGCTGACACTGCTGGTCTGTGGACCACAGTTTGAGGAGCAAGTCATCAGGACACTCTCCTACAGTGAGAGGTGATGCTGCAATATTGATCCCTGAAGCCATGTGGATGGCTGATTGGCTCCCCTGTTCCTTGCCAGAAGCAACCATATTTATGGGCACTAGTGAGGCATAAAATGTGTGCACTGTATGCACTGGGGCAAAAAAAAAAAAAACAAAAAAGAAAAGGATTGGTATTCATACTCTCATATCATGTTATGTGTAGGATATTGGGAAATTTACAAGTTAAGGAAGAAACAAGAAGGGGAAAAAAAGAAAACCTTAAAAAACAAACAAACAAAAAACAAAGAATGGAGATGCCATTACAACTATTTAGAAAATTAAAAGATGCATAGTTTTGAAAGGAAAGGCTGTTTGTTTACTATGAACTCATGTGTCCTAAGATGGTAGCTCCTCCTGGAAACTTATTCTGTTTATTTAGTTGACCATATTTTAGCATGTATTGTTCACATTTTCCTTAGCTTCTAACCTGTCACCTTGTTGTGCTTAAGGTGCAGAGTGGAAGTTCAGTTAAAGTTATTGAAGTAAATATGATTGGCAGAATTTTGGCCTCCATGACTTTTGGCCCTTTGTGTTCCTTCCATGGTTATGTGATGTTGCATGGCAAAAGAGAGTATACAGATATCATTATCATCAGTTGACCTTAAAAGAGGGAGATTTTTCTGGTTTACTAGGGTGGGACCAATGTAATCAGGAGTCCTCAATAGCTGAGAATTTTGCTGGCTCAGGAGGAAGAGAAGTGGCAGCAGAGATGTCCTACTGAGACCTCAGTCCTAGAACTGCAAGGAACAAACAAAATTCTTTATGATCTAAATGAACCGGGAAGCATATTCTCCTCCAGAGCCTCCAGATAAGAATCCAGACTGCTTAACAACTTAATTTTAGCCTTGTGAGGAACTTCCAAGCGAAGCCCACTCCATATTCTGACCTATACAAGGGTGAGATGATAAATTAGCATCATCTTCAGTTGCCTATTTCATGGAAGTTTATTATAACAGCAATAGAACATGAATATGGAGGCCAGGCACAGTGGTACATGCCTGTAATCCCAACACTTTGGGAGGCTTAGGTGGGCAGATTACTTGAGGTCATGTGTTGGAGATGAACCTGCCCAACACTGTGAAATCTCTTCCTACGAAAAATACAAAAATTAGCCGGACATGGCGGCGGGTGCCTGCAATCCCAGCTACTCAGGAGGCTGAGGCAGGAGAATCACTTGAACCTGGGAGGTGGAGGTTGCTGTGAGTTGAGATTGTGCCATTGCACTACAGCCTGGGTTACATAGCGAAACTCTTTCTCAAAGAAAAAAAAAAATGAATATGGTGAGCACCAGAAAGTGCAGGACTTGTGATAGAATTCCAGGAGTTTCTTGCACAGCTGGATAACGTATTGAAGTAGGAAAGAGAACACATGATTTCAATGGAGCAAGTAAAAGATGTGAGGAGAGAAAAGGAGCCTCAAGAGGAAAGGAAGAAAGCCAGGATTCCAGCTGATGTTGAGTCCATGGAAGGAGAAAAGGATAAAGAAGTTGGAGGGGAACAAAAGGGGGAGAGAGAGCTGCAGAGGGACAGTGGATGTGTGGATCTGCAGGTCTCCTGTAAGCTGTGAGAGCCTGGTTTGTCAGGTAGTGCTAAGGTAAAGAAGATTCAAGCGTGAGCTATTGTGTAGGAAGTGAGATGTGAAGATAGGCAGTCGTGGCAGGTTCCACTCTTGTTTCCTTTAGAATGGTGTGAAAGTTCCAATATAGAGTGAATGGCACATCTGAGGAAGCCAGGAAAAGGGGTCGTTTTTTGAGAATAAGAGAAGCTTCCTTCTGAATTTAGACTGTGGAAAAACATCTGCAAACTGGGCTTTGAAGATGCAAGACAGAGTGGAATAAATGGGTAGAAAAAGACAGTGGAGGAAGCCTGGGAAGGGATCAAGGCATTCTGCTGTTGTTTCTTCTGGCTCATTTATTCCATTTTAGTCCATGACAAAACAGACAATGGCCTGACCCACCATCTGCTTTATAAGGCTGATATCAAAATAATCCTTTTATTTTTTTTTCTTTTATTGAGACAGGGCTTTACTCTGTTTTCCAGGTTGGAGTGCAGTGGTGTGATCTTGTATCACTGAAGCCTCTACCTCCTGAGCGCAAGCAGTCCTCCCACCTCAGCCTCCCAAGTAGCTGTAACTACAGGCGTGCAACACCAAGCCCAGCAAATTTTTAAATTTTTTTTGTAGACTCCAGGTATCACTATATTGCCCAGGCTGGTCTTGAACTCCTGGGCTGAAGCAATCCTCCAGCTTCAGCCAATCAAAGTGCAGAGATTACAGGAGTGAGCTACAGTGCCCAATCCCTTTAATCTTAAATACTTATCTTCAAGGAATTAAATTGACCATCTTTTACAATGTATTGACCACACCTCCTCTGCTTGCAAGCCTCTGGGTCAAGACTCTCAGTCCTTCTTTCTAAGATTCCCTCTTCATTACTATCGCCCTGATTTCTGTTTGTGTTCTGCCCAGATAACCCCTTCACATCTCATTCTCATCCATACATACTCTTCAAAAATGTCAACAGAATTTGGAGACTTTGTGCTTACTAGTTTCTCTGTGTTGGAGGAAAGACACATTGCTCAGTCTTTATTTTCTTCAATTCTCTTCTCAAACATCCCCTTATTAGAGAAGCTTTCCTTAAATACTCTTTATACAATGGCAATCCCAAATTCCAGCTTATTATTCCTTCTCTAATATCTATCTATCTATCTATCTATCTATCTATCTATCTATCTATCTATCATCTATATCTATCTACTGTCTGCATATCATCTATCACCTATATTATTATCTATAATCTGTCTACCTAATATCTATCCATCCCACCTTATTTGTTCTATCAATCTATCTAATCTAATCTATCTAATCTATCCATCCATCCATCTTATCTTTCCTATTTCCTTCCTTTCTTCCTATCTATTCATCTTATCTGTCCTATTTATTTCCTTCCTTCCTTCCTCCTTCCTTCCTTCCTTCTTTCCTTCCCTCCTCTCTCTCTTTCTTTCTCCCTCTGTTTCTTTCTCTGATCTTTCTTTCTTTCTCTTTCTTTCTTTCCTTTTTCTTTTTTTCTCATTTATCCTTTTATCTACCTATCTTCTATTTATCTATCATCTATCCTATCTATCTACCTATCTTCTATTTATCAACATCTATCTTATCGATCTATCTTCCATTTATTGATCACCTATCTTATCTATCTTCTACATTCAATATGAATACATGGGAGTAGGACTTTGTTTCATGTTCTCAGTGGCTAGAATAGCACATAGCATATAGTAGACATTCAAAAATGTTTGTTGCAGAGTGAATGACATTTATTGGTCTGCCCAGCGTGGAGTCCTGGAAGTATCATGAATTCAGAGAGAAAATACATAAAATTGTTAATCTTCTGTGCACTGGGTTTCTATCATAATGCATAGATGCTAATATGGTTTGAATGTTTGTATCCTCCCAAAATTCCTATGTTGAAACCCTCATTGCCAGGGTGATGGTATTAGGAGGTGGGGCTTTGGGAGTTAATAAGCTCATAAGGGTGGAGCCCTCCTGGATGGGATTAATGCACTTATAAAAGGGACCCCAGAGAGTCTCTCACTCCTTCCACCATGTGAGGATGCAGAGAGAAGGTGCCATCTAAAAAAACAGGAACTGAGTCATTTCCAGACAGTAAATCTACCACACATTGATCGTGGACTTCCAGCATCCAAGACTATGTGAAATACATTTCTGTTGTTTATAAGACACCCAGTTTATGGTATTTTGTTACATCAGCCTGAAAAAACTAGTTTTTCATATTTTCATCTTTGCTTTTACAGCAAGACTGAGTTTATACATTATTAAGAATAATACAATATCAACTACCAATCTTGTAAGAAGTTTTATTCTTACCAAACTGTTTTTATTATTGTTTTTGAAACCATACCCCAATCTCCCTTGAGTGTTGGTAATTATTAGATGTCAAATAGTTAACATACTTACATAATATTTAAGATATATGTATTATAGAATAACTAATATTTTCTATTTCATTTTCTATCAAGAAAATGGAGGAAAGCTAAGAATAACAGAATTTTATTCACACAATGAATGTATAAAATCATGAAATATGTTTACCTCTTGAAATACACCACTTTGCTTAGAATAGCCTCAGAAGGAATGGTACCAGCTCCTCTTTGTACCTCTGGTAGAATTCAGCTGTAAATGCATCTAGTCCTGGACCTTTTTGGGTTGGTAGGCGATTAATTATTGCCTCAATTTCAGAACCTGTTATTGGTCTATTCGGAGATTCAACTCCTTCCTGGTTTAGTCTTGAGAGGTTGTATGTGTCCAGGAATTTATCCATTTCTTCTGGATTTTCTAATTTATTTTCATAGAGGTGTTTATAGTATTCTCTGATGGTAGTTTGTATTTCTGTGGAATTGGTGGTGTTATCTCTTTTACAATTTTTATTGCATCTATTAGATTGTTCCATCTTTTCTTCTTTGTTAGTCTGGTTAGCGGTCTATTTTGTTGATCTTTTCAAAAAACCAGCTCCTGGATTCACTGATTTATTGAAGGGCTTTTATGTCTCTATCTCCTTCAGTTCTGCTCTGATCTTAGTTATTTGTTGCCTTTTGCTAGCTTTTGAATTTGTTTGCTCTTGCTTCTCTAGTTATTTTATTTGTGATGTTAGGGTGTCAGTTATAGATCTTTCCTGTTTTCTCTCATGGGCATTTAGTGCTGTAAAGTTCCCTCTACACACTGCTTTAAATGTGTCCCAGAGATTCTGGTATGCCATGTATTTGTTCTCATTGGTTTCAAAGAACTTATTTATTTCTGCCTTAATTCCTATATATCCGGTAGTCATTCAGGAGCAGGTTGATCAGTTTCCATGTAGTTGTGCAGTTTTGAGTTAGTTTCTTAATCCTGAATTCTAATTTTATTGCACTGTGGTCTGAGTGACAGTTTGTTGTGATTTCTGTTCCTGTCCATTTGCTGCAGCATCTTTTACTTCCAATTATGTGGCCAGTTTTAGAATAAGTGTGATGTGGTGCTGAGAAGAATGTATATTATGTTGATTTGGGGTAGAGAATTCTGTAGATGTCTATTAGGTCAGCTTGGTCCAGAGTTGAGTTCAAGTCCTGGATATCTTTATTAACTGTCAGTCTCATTGTTCTGTCTAATATTGACAGTGGGGTGTTAAAGTCTCCCACTATTATTGTGTGGGAGTCTAATTCTCTGTGTAAGTCTCTAAGGACTTGCTTTAGAATCTGGGTGTTCCAGTGTTGGTTGCATATATATTTAGGATAGTTAGCTATTCTTGTTAAATTGATCCCTTTAATATTATACATTATATAATGGCCTTCTTTAGGAATCTTAGTAGTCCTCCTTAAGAATCCTCCATAACTCATTTTAGGAGGCCAGCATTATCCTGATACCAAATCCTGGCCGAGACACAACAACAACACAGAATTTTTAGGCCAATATCCCTGAAGAACATTGATATGAAAATCCTCAATAAAATACTGGGAAACTGAATCCAGCAGCACATCAAAAAGCTTATCCATCACAAATAAGTCAGCTTCATCCCTGGGATGCAAGGCTAGTTCAACATACACAAATCAATAAACATAATTCATCACATAAACAGAACGAATGAGAAAAAACATATTGTTATTTCAATAGATGCAGAAAAGGCTTCGACAAAATTCAACAGCACTTCATGCTAAAAATTCTCAATAAATTTGGTATTGATGGGATGTATCTCAAAATAATAAGTGTTGTTTATGACAAATCCACAGCCAATATTATACTGAGTGCACAAAAACTGGAAGCATTCTTTTTGAAAATTGGCAAAAGATGAGGATGCCCTCTCTCACCACTCCTATTCAATGTAGTGTTCTAAGCTCTGGCCAGGGCAATTAGGCAAGAGGAAGAAATAAGTGGTATTCAATTAGGAAAAGAGGATGTCACATTGGCTCTGTTTGCAGATGACATGATTGTATATTTAGAAAACCTCATTGTCTCAGCCCAAAATTTCCTTAAGCTGATAAGCAACTTCAGCAAAGTCTCAAGATACAAAGTCAATGTGAAAAAATCACAAGCATTTTTATGCACCAATTATAGAGAAACAGAGAGCCAAATCATGAGTGAACTCTCATTTACAATTAATAAAAAGAGAATAAAATACCTAGGACTCAAACTTACAAGTGATATGAAGGACTTCCTAAAGGAGAACTACAAACCACTGCTCAATGAAATGAAAGAGGACACAAAAAAATGGAAGAACATTCCATGCTCATGGATAGGAAGAATGAATATTGTGAAAATGGCCATAATACCCAAGGTAATTTACAGATTCTATGCAATCCATCTCAAGCTACTATTGACTTTCTTCACAGAACTGGAAAAAAAAAAGTACTTTAAAGTTTATTTGGAACCAAAACAAGAGCCTGCATACACAAGACAATCCTAAGCAAAAAGAACAAAGCTGTGTGCGTCACACTACCTGACTTCAAACTATACTACAAGGCTACAGTAACCAAAACAGCATGGTGCTTGTACCAAAACATATATATAGACCCATGGAACAAAACAGAGGCCTCAGAAATAATACCACACATCTACAACCACCTGATCTTTGACAAACCTGACAAAATCAAGAAATGGGGAAATGATTCACTATTTAATAAATGGTGCTGGAAAACTGGCTAGCCATATGTAGAAAGCTGAGACTGATCCCTTCCTTACACCTTATACAAAAATTAACTCAAGATGGATTAAAGACTTAAATGTAAGACATGTAACTAGAAAAATCCTAGAAGAAAACCTATGCAATACCTTTCAGGCAATAGGCATGGGCAAAGATTTCATGACTAAAACGCCAAAAGCCAAAATAGATGCATGGGGTCTAAATAAACTAAATAGCTTCTGCACAGCAAAAGAAATTATCATTGGAGTGAACAGGCAACCTACAGAATGGGAGAAAATTTTTGGAATCTACACATCTGATGAAGGGCTAATATCCAGAATTCACAAATAACTTAAACAAATGTACAGTAAAAAAACAAACGACCCCCTCAAAAAGTGGGCAAAGGATATGAATAGACACTTCTCAAAAGAAGATATTTATGCAGCCAACAGATGTATGAAAAAACACCCAGCATCACTGGTCATCAGAGAAACGCAAATCAAAACCCCAATGAGATATCATCTCATGCCAGTTAGAATGGCAATCATTAAAAGGTCAGGAAACAACAAATGCTGGAGAGGATGTGGAGAGATAGGAACACTTTTCCACTGTTCGTGGGAGTTTAAATTAGTTCAACCATTGTGGAAGACAGTGTGGTGATTCCTCAAGGATCTAGAACTAGAAATATCATTTGACTCAGCAATCCCATTACTGGCTCTATACCCAGAGGATTATAAATCATGCTACTATAAAAGATGCATGCACACATACATTTACTGTGGCACTATTCACAGTAGCACAATAGCAGTCTTGGAACCAACCCAATGTCCATCAGTGACAGACTAGATTAAGAAAATGTGGCACATATACATCATGAATACTATACAGTCATGAAAAAGGATGGGTTCATGTCCTTTGTGGGGACTTGGATGAAGCTGGAACCATCATTCTCAGAACCTTCACACAAGGACAGAAAACCAAACACCGCATGTTCTCACTTATATGTGGGAGTTGAACAATGAAAACACATAGACACAGCATGCAGAGCATCACACACGAAGGCCTGCTGGGGATTGTGGGGCTGAGGGAGGGATAGCATTAGGAGAAACACCTAATATGAATGATGAGTTGATGGGTGCAGCAAACCAATATGGAACATGTATACCTATGTAACAAAGCTGCACATTCTGCACTTGTACCCTAGAACTTAAAGTATAATAATAAAAAAAGAGAAATATACCACTTTGCAAATAAAGGTAGGGCCCTATCTATTCACTATAGCCATTGAAAACCTGTAAGAGCAAAGTAAAATCTTCTTAAATTCTCAGGGCAACAAGATTAATTAGAACTAAGAAAGATAATTGAGTAGCTTTAGATTTGCATATGCAAGATCGTTTTTAATCTTATAAAAGTGTATTTTACATAACATTAACTATAGAACATATATATTCAGAAATGCATAAAATTAAGAAAGAAATCAGACATGATGGAAGGACATAAACATATTGACTGAAGAAAGGCTGACAGCTAGAGAAACATTTCACAAGTTGCTAAGTCTTTGAAATTATAATATTTCAATGAGGCAAAACTGAAAAGTTGTTTAAGTGTTCTTTCTTCCTGCCTAAACATGTACTTGGCTTGTACTTTCACAAAACAAGACATGCTAGAAACCATAAGGCAAAAATACACATAATTTTAGACAGGGCCACTAGACTGAGTCTGAGTCGTTAGAGGACATTGGTCTACAAAACCAGGTACAACGTACACTCAGTCATTGTCTAAATTGCGTTGGAAAATATGCCAAGTTTATGAGTTTCTAATATTAAATCCTTCGAGTAGATATTTACTTTTCTTTTGCTTCCTTCAGATAGGAATGGCACCCAAGGAGTTTTGACACAGGTTATCACTCTTTACATAAAATGATGATCTATATCAATAAAGTAAGAATAAACATTTAAATCTATCCAATCGTAATGTATGAACATTGGTCTTCTAGTTCCTAAAGGCAGAAGCTGGAAGATTCGTGCCGACTACTGTCCACATTTCCATGTGTCTGTTGTTATTCTATCATATGCACAACTAAAATAAAGACAGTAACTTTCTTTTTCCATTCACATATATATTGTTGTTTTTGTTTCTCTTTAATATCTCTAAAAGTACCTGTTTGGTTACCACAGCCATATGCCCTTACATACATGAGAACACCTTGGGCATGTAGCATCAAAAGCCACAACAGAAAATGCTCATTTTTAAACTAAAGGATTATAAATATCTGGATGATTACCAGGTTGATCTAACTGCATCATCTGGTCAAAATCTCATGATCTAGGCAAAGTGACTGCTGTTTGAATGCCAATAGTTTTATCTCAAAATGCTAACATTTAGAATACAGTTAAACATTGCTTAATATCTTTGGCTAACTATTTCTTTTGAATTTCTTTCTTTCTTTTTTTTTTTTTTGGTTGTTTCTGCAACAATGCTGAAATTAGATGGTGTTAAAAAACAGAACTTAATTGCTACTATAATTTGAAAAGATTTGGAAACATTTGGTGCTGTATTTTTAAAGACAATTTTATGACATTGAACTAGACAGTCAAGACACAATTTATTCTTTGTAAACTAATCCTGTAATCTCTGTCCAGTTGGGCTCAAATGTACACTGATAGGATCTTGTCCAAATCTGTGTCCTGTGAGGCTAATTGGTTCAGCTACCACAGTGGCAAGTCTCCATGCAATTCAGCAGTAAAGACATCCTGCTGGAATGGATCTACATGACTCTACATGCCTCTAAGAGGCAAAATGCAGGAAGAGGGAAAGGGATGAATCAAAAATAAAAAAGGGAGATTATAAGAAACATCATAAGGCCAGATACTTCTCCATCTTCCTCTTTTTCCCCTCAATTTCCTTGGGCCATATAATATGCCTTTCTTAAGACAAATATAAATAGATCAAGGATGTTGGAAGAAACAGCCTGAGAAAAGAGATAATTACTGTCCGTTTTTCACTGGTGTCTCCCTTGTAAACTTGCTGGTGTTACACCAGAGCATGGTGTACCCTCTGCCCTCCCCAAATGAGGTATATCATCAGGAGCATTATTTGATAAATTTGATTTTGGACATATTTACACCATTATGTCAACATTATTATGTAGAATCACATGAAATTGACAATATTCAGCCATGAAAGTTTTGTATTTCATTCAACACAATATATCTCTTCAAGTTAGTTGAATTAATTCAGAGAAATAAATGTCTGTTCTTACAAAAATGAACTAGGGAACTCAGGGCACCATGATTGCTTAGTAACATTACTTAGTCATGCTAAGAAAAGTTTCCTTTTCCCTTGTGGTATGCATTGTAAATTTCTTCTATATTTCTTCTCCTTCTGTACATGGAGGATTATAATTATGCCCAAGCCTTTGGAAGTAGTAGATGTAACTACTTCACTATTCACAATGAAACATGAATGGAAGTGATGCATTTTGCATCTGATTAAATAAAGGTATTTAATCACCTTTACTGGACTCTCTAGCCATCTCCTCACATGATGCCACATGTTGAGATGATGACATTCTATAAGTGTAGAGCAGGTCTCTCTGCCAACCACATTGGATGCCAGCTTACTCAAGAAATAAACTTTTGTTTTAAGCCATTGAGATTTTTGAGTGTTTAGGTACTATAATTAACCCAGATTATTCCCACTTAAAAAAGATCTCTGGGGGAAAAATATAATGGCAGGCAATACTCAATAATACTTACTATTGATGGTAAAAATAGAATCAACATTTGCCAACTTAAAACTTTGAGAGCGTGAATGGCCTTTCCAAAACTTCTGGCCCCAGGAATTCCCACTTACTAGAAATCGTGTTTAGAAACATCTTTTCTGGGGAGGTTATCAAAACTCCTGACACTGTGAGTTCTAAAGTAGTTAAATCCTCCCCTGCTTAATATTTGGTTAGGATAAATTTCATTAACACAAACCTGGAAGGGTAGGGTAAAATTCCTCATAGTAGTGCACAGTCTTTGTTTTGTCTGAGCAATATGGAATTGTAGAAACATCCTAATATCACTAGCAATTAATAATAAATGCACTCAGAAGTGACAATCCAAAGTCAATATATGGAAATGTCATCTTTTTGGAGTGAAGCTATTTTGACAGGCTAAATTCCAATAATATTAAACACAGCTGTGACTTTAGCATATGTGGTGATGACTCAGTTAGGTAAAATTAAGATCATGACCACAGGGAAAAATTAAAAGACAGACATGACAGAAAGAGGAAAGAGTTGATTTCAGTAAAAAAAAAAAAAAAAAAAAAAAAAAGAAAAGAAAAAAGAAAAAAGAAAATGTGAATTTATTCAGAGCATTTATTCTAATAATTTTTGTTTTTTATTTGTCCCCAAGAGAGAAAAAATCTTTTCAACCATTATATTTTTAGGTACAATTGTAAACATGGCCTAATCCTCTTTTCAATGTTAAGAAACCCAGTAGACCAAATCTCTGACAACAAACACAATAGCAATAAGTACATGCTGCAGAGTTTGGGGTAACATAAAGTGTTTTTGCACAAGACATCCAGAAATGAACAACATCACTCGGCTCCTATTTCTGGCTGCTCTTTTTAAGCAAGCTGTAGATTTCACAATCGACTTTTGTTCAAGACTTTGCTTCATGATAATAAAGTTTATTGAAAGCATTTGTTTTGCAGCTCTGTGTTGTCCCAGTCTAATCTGAAATTAAAATAATTGTTATTAAAATTGAACAAAAGAAAAGAAATGTCATGAGATGAATTACAATTGTTTAGTATGGACAATTAACCTGATTTTCATTTTCAAAAGATGTGATTTTGCCCAAAGAAAACTATTTGCTTCTTGGAAAAGAAATAATAGTTGGAAATGCTTGAGTTATTCATGTCACATTTAGACAGAAAAGTTTCGATCATTTAAAGTGTTTGTTATGGTGTTTTATATATATATATGTTAAAATTTTTATTATGATGCAGGCAGAACTTGTCTTCTCTATCATTCCCCTTCATTTGGCTCTCCAGTGTCTGTGCCTTAAGTTCTGCCCCTAAATAGTTCAGGGGTTCCTAAAAGCCATGTTTTCATGCCCTGAAATCTTCCTTTTTCTTAATTCACAGGTCCATTTAGGGGCTTGTCTCTACCAGGATAGAGATTAGAAATTGCTACTCTATCGAACACTCTGTTGATATTAGGGTACTATGGCTTCTCCCCAGTATAGTTTCCCCAAAGTCAGATTTTGAGGCTTATTTTATTTTTTATAGAGATTGAGTCTTGCTCTGTCACTCAGGCTGGAGTTCAGTGGCATGATCATAGCTTATTGCAGCCTCCAACTGCTGAGCCCAGGCACTCCTCCCACCTCAGCTTCCTGAGTAGCTACGGCTACAGGTGCATGCCACCACATCTGGCTAGTTTTTATTTTTTGTATAGATGGGGTTTTTCCACATTGACTAGGCTAGTCTTGAACTCCTGGCCTCAAGGGATTCTCCTGCCTTGGCCTCTCAAAGTGCTGGGAATACAGTCATAAGCCAACATGCTGGGCCTTAGAGTTTTCAGATTTAATACAAATTCTACCTTGTCACAAGGAACTCTAGGAGAGCAATATCTCTGGAGAGTGATATTCTACCAGTCTTCTTCCCTGGCCTTGAAAGGGGACTTTTGTGAGCAGGGGAGCAGTGAAAAAATATTTATGAAAGGTGTTTTCCTTGGCTTAAAGGAATTTCTCTGGAGGCCTAGGCCCTGCTCTGTTTCACCCTGAAGGTAGAGACTGGAACCAGGAGATAAAAAATTAGAGAAGGACTGCGGTACAAGGTCCATGGAAAATAGCATATTCTTTGGAATGTTGCTTTTTGCTTTCCAGCCAGTGTGTGTAGGTACTACACGAGGTCAGTCTAGGAGGCAGAGCCCTGACACCTTGCAATAGATATGCAAAACACCTGCACCTTTAGTGCCCTGAAGCCCTCTTGTGTTGCATGCATGTCACATGCTCATGCTTACAAGTAATTATTAAGTGCTTTTACTTAGCCAACATGGGTACATCGTATAACTCCAACTCACTTCAAAGGAAAGTTTATTACAATCACCTATCTCCTCCATCTTGCTTTGTTTACTTAAAATGTCATGTGTTTGTTGGTCAGCTTCATAAGACAAGCGCTCTTTCTGATGTCCTAAGTCAGCTCTCTAAATGTCTCATGCTCCCTCTTTCATGCGCGTTTGTGTAAAAAGACCACCAAACAGGCTTTGTGTGAGCAATAAAGCTTTTAATCACCTGAGTGCAGGCGGGCTGAGTTCAAAAAGAGAGTCAGTGAAGGGAGATGGGGTGGGGCCATTTTATAAGATTTGGGTAGGTAAAGGAAAATTACAGTCAAAGGGAATTTGTTCTCTGGCGGGCAGGAGTGGGGATCACAAGGTGCTCAGGGGGAGATTTTTGAGCCAGGATGAGCCAGGAAAAGGACTTTCACAAGGTAATGTCATCACTTAAGGCAAGGATCAGACATTTTCATTTCTTTTGTGGTGGAATATCATCAGTTAAGGCAAGGACCGGACCGGCCATTTACACTTCTTTTGTGGTGCAATGTCATCAGTTAAGGCGGGGCAGGGCATATTCACTTCTTTTGTGATTCTTCAGTTACTTCAAGCCATCTGGATGTATATGTGCAAGTCACAGGGGATACGATGGCTTGGCTTGGGCTCAGAGGCCTGACACCCCCCTCCTCCTTGGTTTCTGTAAAGGAGAATGCTGCTGCTTTTTATAGGAGTAATTTCCCTGAGCATCTGATAAAAGTCAAATGCTAGCATGATTCTATAAAACTGCATAGTAACAAAATTATTATCACCTAGTCATTTTTCTTTTCTTCCAGATATACATTAATCAGTACATTAGCAGTTGCAATTTAACCTTAATAAAGACAAAATATAAAGTCTATTTGAGATCATAGACTTTGAGGTCAAGTGTATTTTGATACCAATGAATATGCTTGAAATCTGAAGTGAGGTAAGTTGCAGCTTGTTTCAAGAGCTTTTGTAACATTATCAAATCCCGAACCCAGAAATCTGTCTTTAACCGCACCCACCATCCTCACTAAAGTGACTGAGGTGTGTGTCTACATGGAATAATACCAATATGACTTCATTTTGAGGGAAATGGCTGACCCACCTTGTCTTATCCATGGTGGATCAGTAGTCCCTCAATAGGAAGGAGAGAACAAAATCAGCCTGGTTACACAGGACCATGAAATACACATTTATAATTATGCAAATTCATCTATTGTTGACAGAAATTGCAACATTGATTTGTTGCTGTTTGACTTTGCATTTGAATACTTGCAAGCAAATTCCTTTCTTATTATACCTACTTTTTTCCTGCACTTCCTCCTAAATCTTTCAAACTAAGTGCTTTGTATATCCTATAATCTGAGATCAGAGAGTAACTCAAGTACAAATTGCCCCACTTCTCAGGAAAAGTGCACTGCTCTATAGTTGAAGCCATTTCAATTATTTTGCAAACATATTCTGAATAATTTTTAGTCTAGTTTTATTTATTGCTGGGACCAGCTCCTCTCTTTAAGTGTCTCCCTGTGAACACACTTTGACAAGGGTTAATTTGCAAGAACAAAATGTACACAGACCTGCAGTGTGTGTGTGTGTGTGTGTGTGTGTGTGTGTGTGGTGGAGAGGAATATTGGCTACTCTCTTTAATGAGAATGGAAGCTAAGCTTTAAATAAAGTTTCATGGGTCCTTAGAATTGGTCAAATGCATCCACAGGGAGTGAAAGGGACTGAACAAGTGACAGAGCCTTTCCTGTGTGTTATGGGCTGAATTGTGTCACCCCCCAGCCCTCACCACTGACCAATATTTAAATGTTGAAGACCTAACCCTCACAACCCCATATTTTGACTTTATTTGGAGATATGGCCTTTAAATAGACAATTAAATTAAAATGATGTCATTAGGGTGGACCCTGAATCAATAGGACTGGTGTTTTTATTAAAAAAAGGAGATGAGGACACAGACGCACACAGAGGGATGACCCTGTGAGGTCACAGGGGGAGATGGCATCTACAAGCAAAGAGGAGAGGACTCAGGGGGAATCAACCATGCTCACACTTCCAGGATGATGAGAGAATATATGTCTGTGGTTTATAAGCCACCAGTCTATGGTATTCTGTTTCAGTCACATGAAATGAACTAAGACATCTCATAAGAAGAGATGAGGACACAGCCACACACAGAGGATGACCCTGTGAGGACAGAGGGAAAAGATGCCATCTCCAACCCATGAGAGAGGCCTCAGGGCAAACCAGCCCTGCCCACACATTGGTGTCTGACTTCTAGCCTCCAGGACTATGAGAGAATACATTTAAGCTGTCCAGTCTGCTGTCCTTTGTTATAATAACAAGAACAAACTAATATACTATAAAAGGACACTGTGTTGGAGTGCAAGTTGCCAAGGGAGGAGAGTGTGTTTAGGTGTAGCTGTCTTTCAAGGACAGATCAAGAGACCTAACTCATACCTGCCTTTGATGACGCAAAGATGTGGATTATAGGTAATTAAAAAATGATACCCTCAGGTATGGCAGTAAATAGTATTATGGTTGACCAGAGATTTGCATGCCCCAGTCTCCAGAACCTGTGCAGTTGTTACATCCCACAGCCAAAGGGACTTTGCAGATGTGATTAAATTTGCAGACTTTAAAATAGTGAGATTATCCTGGTTTATCAGAATGGGCCCAGTTTAACCACTCAATCTTTTTAACATCTAAGAAGAGTTCATTTGAGAGATGTCATGGAAGAAGAAAAGCAAGGAACATGTACGTCATTGCTGGTTCTGAGACATAGCTGGCTACATGCATGCATGGTCTTAGAGACGACTCTAGGAGCAGAAGGCAGTCACCACTGATAGCCAGAAAGACAAACAGGGACCTTAGTCCTACTTCAATGAACCAGATTGTGTCAACAACCTTAATGACCCTGGAAATGGATTTTTCACAGAGTCCCTACATAAGAACCCAGCCCAGCTGACACCTTGATTTTACCATGGTTAGACTCTAAGTAGACAACTTCATGGAGCCACCAGGAATTCTGACTTACAGATTGGAGAACCAATAAATGGGTATTGTTTTAAGCTGCAGAATCTGTGGTATTAGCTACAGCAGCAATAGGAAACTAATACTGGTGTATTTTACAAATATTTTTGGTCTGTACCTGATAACCTCAAGTGATTTTGACCCTGACTGTATGAAGTATGGTCTGTGGACCAGCAGCCTAGGCATCACTTGGGAGCTGTTTATAAATGCAGAAGCTCACCCCACCCTAGACCTCTTGCATCAGAATCTGCGTTTGGGTAAGATGCCCAGGTAACTTTTGAGCACACCCAACAACTACCTCTATTCATTCAGAGATCTAAGCAGGATGAGGTACTATGTTTTTTGTTTAGCAACATCATGAGAGGTTAGCAAAATTACTTAAATAAAATAAAGAAAATACACAATGGCTAAATATGTGAAAGAATGTTGAACACAACTAATCTTCAGGGAAATGCAAATCGTAGCCACAATGAGGTACCATCTTACTCCAGTTAGGATGGCTATTCTCAAGAGGACAAAAATCAACAATGGTGGTGAGGATGTGCAGAAAAGGAACACTTAAATACTGTTAGAGGTAATGTAAATTAGTATCGCCACTATGGAAAGCTGAATGGAGGTTTCTTAAATAACTACAAACAGAACTATTATATGATAGTTGTGTGGCAGTCCCACCACTGGGCATTTGTCCAAAGGGAAGGAAAGGAAATCAGTTTATGGAAGAGACATCTGCACCCCTGTGTTTATTAGCTGTTCATAATAGCCAACAGTAGATGAAGAGATAAAGAAATTCACTATATGCACACAACAGAGTACTATACCGCTATAAAAACAATTAAATCTTGTCATGAGCACCTCTGTGGGTGGAACTGGCACACATTATGTTAAGGGAAATAACTCTGAAACAGAAAGTTAAATACCTTATGTTCTCACTCATATGTGAAAGCTGAAAACGATGCTGATCTAATAGACTTAAAAAGTACAACAGAGGATACTAGATGCTGGGAAGGGAAAGGAAAAGGAAGGGATAGGTAGAGATTTGTTCAATGATACAAAATTACAGCTAGATAAGAGGAATAGTTCTAGTATTCTCTACCTGTATAGGACGACTGTAGTTAACAATAATATATTACACTGTTTCAAGTAGCTGGAAGGAGGATACTAAATATTCCCAACACAAAGAAATGATTAATATTTGAAATAATGAATGTGCTAATAACCCTGATATGATCACTATACATTACATGTATCAAAACATTACTATGTACCCCATTAGTATGTACTATTATTATGTATCAATTAAAATATAAAGACTTTTTTGGATAAATCTCTTAAATCTCTTAGCTCTACCACATAATATGTCATTTTTCACTATCTTTATGCATTTGAAGCTTTTTATGTTTTATTTATTTATTTTAAACAGCGTCTTAGTCTGTCACCCAGGCTGGAGTGCATTGGCATTATCTCGGCTTACTGCAACCTCTGCCTCCCAGGTTCAAGTGTTCTCCTGCCTCAGCCTCCCCAGTAGTTGAGGTTACAGGCATGCACCACCATACCTGGCTAATTTTTGTATTTTTAGTAGAGAAGGGGTTTCACCATGTTGGTCAGGCTGGTCTAAAACTCCTGACCTCAAGAAATCACCCACCTCGGCCTTCCAAAATGCTGGTTTTACAGGGCTGAGCCACCTCACATAACCTGAATCTTTTCAAATGAATGTTATTTTCATAACCTGTTTTGTTGATGGCAAAGATTCTGTTAATGTGATATTGACAGGGAATTTCCTGGGAGTCAAAGTTACTTTAACAGGTATCTTGGCATTTTCCATTCCAAACTCTTTTCTCCATTAATGCTAATCCAGGCTGGGCAGGCAGCCACTGTTCTGGAGAAGTTAGACCAAGATCAGAAGCTAGGGAGTGTTCAACATTCATAAAACTGCCTTAAAATCCTGTTTTTCATCCTGTAAGCCTCAACTCTTCTTGAATTCCGTAACCCTATCCCTTCCATCAGCTGCTAGTGTCTATGATCCTCTGAATCCAGCCATGCCTTCCTCTCTTACTTTGCCAGTGCTTTAAGCCTTGACTGGTACAATTCCCCTTGACAACTGCTCCAGGGAATTAGTGGACCTGTTAATAAACAATGTTCCACTTCTCTAATCCGGGTCCTCTCATCCTCATAAAACTGTTTATGATGTATTCTAACTCAGATCCTTGGTTTTACCAGGAGCAATATTCTCAGCTCTATTTTTATCGTATGCAAGGTAAATATCAGCATGAATAAAAAAAATTATTTTTGTTTTCATTCACTGGCATGCTAAGTAGGCAGTTTACTTATCAACCAATTTTTGAAGCACCTTGATTGTAAAAGATTAAGCAGAAATGCTGCGTGGTCTGGCTTCTCAAGAGATATGTTATCTAGAGTCAAACTCAGATAGATATCTGAAAAAAAGCAAATTGAACGTAGCTCAAAGAATAAGTCTGATGACTAATCTAGATGGATTTGGGAATCACTGACTAAACAAAACTTCCTCTAACAGCTTAAGAATATTCATTTGATATGAAATTATCATCTATGAAATTATCATGTATATATCATATCTCACTAAATGAAATTATCATTTAGTGTAAACTGCTTGCTGATTTTTTTATGGTGAACCTATTGAGTGTTGCTTAAATCTTTACATCTAAAAATATCCACCAGTAGTAATTAAACTGCTGTTATGATAAAGACAACCATGCTGTGGTGCAGTTCATGTTCTGTGTATGATGATTTAACTACATGAACAGGTACACAGGATGTAACTTGTTGAAAGCTACAATGGATGCATTTAATAAAGTCTATTACTGAAATGTGTGCTTTTCACTGGTCATGGGTAGAATGCACAGTCATTTGGGAAATATAAATCATACAAAAATCAAAAATAAAAATATGCATAATTTGTATTCATTAATATATACCATTAAAGAAGTGATGCAGCCAATTAGAGAGTTGAAAATAGTTTCACATATCTGATGACTGACTGAATATATAAAGAACTTCTATAAGTCAATATCAAAAAGATGTAGAAAAGCAAATAGAAAGATGAGAAGGAATCAGACCTTTCAAAAGTGACTATTTAGAAAACCAATGAACATATTCAAAGCATCTCAAACTTACCAGCCATCAGGGATATGCAAATTGAAACCACTGTGTGATACCACTACACAACCTTCAGAATTTGCTAAAATCAAAAAGATAAACATCAAATCTTAGTGAAGACATGGAATTAATAGAAATTTCATACATGATGGGTGAAAGTATAAATTGGTCATTTTGGAAAACTGTTGGGCAGTATTTAAATATTGCAGAATGTATTCATGTTTTATGGGCCAACATTTCCAATCCTAAAAATCTGTACATTTGTTCACCATCAGAATGGAAATCACTGTTTTTGGCAGCACTATTTATAATCATCTCAAATAGGACTCATGCCCTAACCACCATAAGATTTGAACCATCTCTTTCAGCCATAGACTAAGAAAACATTGAAGAAGTCTTGAACTTAAAAAAGTTTTTTGGAGTAGATAATGAAGCATGAGTTAAATTTCATCCTTGATTTGGTCTGAGTTTGCTTCTGCTCAAGTTAACATGGTGCACATTTCTTTATGTTAACATGCCTCCAAGCACCCTGCATTTACCTGTGTTTCTGGTCATTTATGGGTGTATTTCCTGGTACTCACCCAGTGCCCAGCACAGAATACATGCCTGTGGAACTTCATATGTAGTTATCAGCCAGCAAGAAACAAATAAATACATAAAATGATTTCTCAGACAGTAGAAGCATTTCCTGGTATTATTTTTTCCTTTGGAGTTTATTCAAAGCATTGTCTCAAAATGTTTAAAGGAGATTTTATTACGAGAGAGTATCTGTTATGTGATGTCTCTAACACTTACGTCAGCTAACTGGATTTCGTTACTGAGAAAAGATGAATAGATTTTGAGAATAAGCCTTGACATTCTCTCATATCCTATTAAAAGACATTGCTAACTTGTGGCTAGGCATGGTGTCTCATGCCTGTAATCCTAGCACTTTGGGAGGTTGAGGTGGGCAGATCACTTGAGGTCATGAGTTTGAGACCAGCCTGGCCAAGATGATGAAATTCCGTCTTTAGTAAAATTACAAAAATTATCTGGGTGTGGTGGCACACACCTGTAATCCCAGTTACTCAGAAGGCTGAGGCCTGAGAATCACTTGAACCCAGGAGACAGAGGTTGCAGTGATCCAAGATTGCACGACTGCACTCAGCCTGGGTGACACAGCAGGACTCTGTCTCAAAAAAGGAAGAAAAAAAGAGGTTGCTAACTTGTGGTAAGGCACTCCCCAATAGGGAACTCCTTGTCTGTTATCTCAGACCTCTGCTTACTTCTAAGAGGACAAGGGGAGGACCCTTATCTCTGAAAACTTTTGGTATGCCACAGTTTGGTAAGAAAGCCAGCCCTCTGAAGAGTGGAGATGATATTGATTATTGTTTATTTAATAGTAATGCTGTAATATTAATTAAAAAATCTTTGTGCTGTGTCCTCTGGAGATGTGTAATTCCTACCCCTGGCATAAAATTGTCATTTTAAAAGATAATCTTGGCATGAAATCTTTGAGTTTTATTGGAGGGTTTTATCACAAAGATAGGGAATGATAATATACTCTTTGTAACTGACTGAGCCCTTGTACTTGAACTTTAAGTCTCTTCACCCATCCTCTTCTGTGATATGATAGGTAGAGTCCATTGTCTTTCATCCTTGAAAATGCATTTCAAGAGGTTACATGAAAGGGAAAACTCTTTGTTATTCTCTTTTTCTAATCTGAATAGAAAGCACACAGAAGTAACTTTCTGGAAATTTTGAAGTTAGGCAAGTGTGTGTCCAACAATATCAAATTATTATAATTCTGGGATATTTACCATGAGGTTAATAATGCTATGATTGTTGATGAGGTTCATAGATGGCAAATATTAAATAATTTCATTTTTAGTCTTAATATTTGAAAGTTAGCTAACCTTCTTATCAAGAATTCTGTATCCTGAGACTTTACTGAAGTTGCTTATCAGATTAAGGAGATTTGGGGCTGAGACAATGGGATTTTCTAAATATACAATCATGTCATCTGCAAAGAAAGACAATTTGACTTCCTCTTTTCCTAATTGAATACCCTTTATTTCTTTTTCCTGCCCGATTGCTCTGGCCAGAATTTCCAACACTATGTTGAATAGGAGTGGTGAGAGAGGGCATCCCAGTTTTGTGCCAGTTTTCAAAAGGAATGCTTTCAGTTTTTGCTCATTCAGTATGATATTGGCTGTGGGTTTGTCATAGGTATCTCTTATTATTTTGAGATACATCCCTCCAATACCTAATTTATTGAAAGTTTTTATCATGAAGCGTTGTTAAATATTGTCAAAGGCCTTTTCTGCATGTATTGAGACAAGCATGTGTTTTTTGTCTTTGGTCTGTTTATATGCTGGATTAGGTTTATTATTTTCTTATGTTAAACCAGCCTTGCATCCCAGGAATGAAGCCCACTTGATCATGGTGGATAAAGTTTTTGATGTGCTGCTGGATTTGGTTTGCAAGTACTTTATTAAGGATTTTTGTAAAACCATAAAAACCCTAGAAGAAAACCTAGGCAATACCATTCAGGACATAGGCATGGACAAGGACTTCATGTCTAAAACACCAAAAGCAATGGAAGCAAAAGCCAAATTGACAAATGAGATCTAATTAAACTAAAGAGCTTCCACACAGCAAAAGAAACTACCATCAGAGTGAACAGACAACCTACAGAATGGGAGAAAATTTTTGCAATCTACTCATCTGACAAAGGGCTAATATCCAGAATCTACAATGAACTCAAACAAATTTACAAGAAAAAAACACACAACCCCATCAAAAAGTGGGCAAAGGATATGAACAGGCACTTCTCAAAATAAGACATTTATGCAGCCAACAGACACATGAAAAAATGCTCATCATCACTGGCCATCAGAGAAATGCCAATCAAAACCGCAATGAGATACCATCATAAAACAGCCAGGAAACAACAGGTGCTGGAGAGAATGTGGAGTAATAGGAACATTTTTACACTATTGGTGGCACTGTAAACTGGTTCAACCACTGTGGAAGACAGTGTGGTGATTCCTCAAGGATCTAGAACTAGAAATACCATTTGATCCAGCCATCCCATTACTGGTTATATACCCGAATGATTATAAGTCAAGCTGCTATAAAGACACATGCACAGGTATGTTTATTACTGCACTATACACAATAGCAAAGACTTGGAAACAACCCAAATGTCCATCACTTATAGACTGGATTAAGAAAATGTGGCACATGTGCACCATGGTATACTGTGCAGACATAAAAAAGGATGAGTTCATGTCCTTTGTAGGGACATGGATGAAGCTAGAAACAATAATTCTTAGCAAAGTATTGCAGGAACAAAAAATCAAACACCGCATGTTCTCACTCACAGGTGGGAATTGAACAATAAGAACACTTGGACACAGGAAGGGGAACATCACACAACGAGGCCTGTCATGGCATCGGGGAGAGGGGAGGGATAGCATTAGGAGATATACCTAATGTAAATGACGAGTTAATGTGTGCAGCACACCAACATGGCACATGTATACATATGTAACAAACCTGCATGTTGTGCACATGTACCCTAGAACTTAAAGTATAATAAAAATAAATAAATAGAAGACATTCATTTTAGAAAATTAAAAAAATGAATTCTGAAAATAATTTGCATAGACTGTGTTACAGAGCAGCAAGTTAACTGCTACTTCTCTGTTGAAAATTTCTCTTGCACATATTTCTTTCTATGAATGTGCTACAAGTTTCTTTTCATAGAAACAGCATAAGACTTTAGTTACTTAAAATGACCTTGCAAGGAAAAAGAGGCAGCAGAATAGTGACCTGCTTACAATGATAGTCTCCACACCTTAAATGACATGGATGAATATTGATTCCCAAAAGTAGAATTCCATGAAACCCTTAACCCTCTGACACCTATACTCATGAAAAGATCCCATGCCAACAATAATCCAGAAGACAATGGTGACTTTGATTTTATTGCGATTTTATTTTTAACTTTACCTGAATGATCAACTTCTCAGCCACAATCCACTTATAGTGAGATCAAATTAATTTTTAATGACTAACAACACACCTAACTGGGTGGAAGTGGAGCAAAACAAAGAGTCAGCTCATTGTCTGTGATCCAGAAATCCACTTAAAACATTCATGGTCTCAGAGTCCCATCATTTGTCTTGAGAAAATGAAATGGCTTAGTTATTTTCACTAAATAAATAGTGCCTGGTGTAGACTTAGACCTTATGACTGTCTGACAAATATTTAATGGTTCTTCTAAGGGAATTACAGATAAAAAAATGAAAATTAATCTGTATTTATCCATTCTATTATCTATCTACCTATCAACTATACATCCTATCATCTATTATCTAGCTACCTATCCATCCTGTCATCTATCTTTCTATCCTATCTATAATCTATCTATTCATCTATCATTTCTCTATTATTCTATCCATCCTATCATCTATTTATCTACTGTATATTATCTATCTAGCTATCTATCATTATTATCATCATAATCTGTTTATCTGCCTATTTTCTGTATACACTTAATCATAGAAAATGTCAGACACAGTTGAATTTTTTGGTAACTTTTACCTTATTTCCATACTGTCTTCTCTGCCTACACCCCTTCCCCTGCCTCAAATCTGGACCATAAATTTGGCCTTTAGTCCTTACACATATTTTAAAATTGTTGCTATATATTAGCTATTCAGAAACTACACATAGACATGTTTTGCATGATTTGAAGCTATAATGATGTAAAGTACTTATGCAAATAAATCATTTATATTGAGCATATCCTTCTGTTACTTGCCATTGCTCTTGCCTGGAATTTGTTAGATTTTTTTAAGTTAATATATCTGTATTTGACTCATTTGTTCTACTGTACATGTTTTCATTGTGTGGCTATACAATCTGTGGTTTTATTCCCCTACTGATGAAAACTTAGATTGTTTCCAGTTTTTTGCTCTCATGAAAAATGCCTCAAGGAGCATTCCCATACTTGTCCTTTTAAACACCAATATGAGCACTTCTTCAATATGCGTAATGAAGAATGAAGTAGCTGGCTCAGAGGATAGGTGTATTTACTTATTATTGCTTAGCAAAATGGGGTTTGAAACAATTTACATTCTGACTAAACTGAAACTTTAAAATATTTGCTGATCTGATTGTTATGATGTAATAATGTATTGTAGTTATTATTTTTTTTTTTTTGCAGAGACAGGGTCTTGCCACGTTGCCCAGGCTGATCTTGAACTCCGGACCTCAAGTGAACCTCCCACCTCAGCCTCCCAGAACTCACTTATATTTTTTATTTGCATTATTCTGGTTACCAGTGAAGTCAAATATCATTTTATGTTGTTATTAGTCATTTGGATTTTCTGAGAATTTCCTGTTTATATTATTTGACCATTTTTTCGGTAATAGATTTATAGAAATGTACACACACACATATACATACATTTTGACTATGAAATCTTTCATATTGTATATATTTACATACATATATTACTGATACACAACATTTGTCAATTACATGCACAAAACCCTTATAACAACAGTAGTTTATGTTTTTTTGTCTTGTTTATTATTGTGTGTCAAAGTAGTGGCTAAACAATTTATTGAATAACTTTTAAGGCTATCAAAATATCAATCATTTCTGTGCGTGTGTGTGTGAGAGAGAGAGAGAGAGAAACAGGGTGTCACACTGTTGCTCAGGCTGGTGTGCAGTGGCATAATTATATGGTCATAGTTCACTGCAGCTTTGAAATGCTGGCCTCAAGCAATTCTCCTGACTTAGCCTCCCAAGTGTCTGGGACTACAGGTGAACTCCATACCACACCTCGATGAGATTTGTGTTCTTCATGTCTAGTTAAGAAAACTTTTAGTGTTCAAATCCATGACAACACTTTAATCTAGTTTACTCAGGTGCAATTAATTATATATATATATATATATATATATATATTTTCAAAATAGCCTTCCTGTAAAGTCATCTGATACTGAACTCCAATAGTTATCAAGTCAGGTTATTTAGGCATTTAGGCTGCAAGAAATGTTATCATAGCTGCAAAACAGAAAATAAAATGCACATAACATGCTCAGGCTTAATTGATAATAAAAAGTAAAATAATCACCATAATTCTAAAGTATCTTTAAAAGCCAGAACAGGAACATAGGTAAAACAAAACCACCTTTGTTGAAATCTCATTGGTGTCAGACATGTTCCATTATGCAAACAATTGGAAGTCCACAGCAATGAGTATTTGAGCTAATTTCCAATACAAATGCCTCCTATTTAAGGGTTTAGGATGTTCATGCTAAGCCTAGCTTTGGCCTTTCTTAAATCATTTTACTCTAATTCCTACAAAAGTTCACATGAGATAATATATCTTGGTTCCTATGTACAAAACTAACCAACTGAGGTGGGCTAAGCTGTACACAAACCCCTATAAATAAACTCAACTTCTTTTAATGGCTAGTCTGCAAGCTGACATTTTGCTTCATAAATTATTCTGTATCATCATTTCAAATCAGTTTACCAGGGCTTGATCTATGCTGCATAAATAGATAAAAATTGTATTTTGGGACAGGTTTAGACTGTATTGATCTGAGAGCAGAGGCGATGGTATTCATCAGTGTAGGCTCTAGCCTTTTTGCCATCAAAATACCTCGGCAGAATCAGATGTAAGTGTCGTGTGGTTAAAAGAGAGTTAACTGTCTAGATAATTCTTATAACGCCTTGGAAGAGGCATTAGCTGTTGCAAGACATGACTTGCACCAACTAATTTTATATGTCACCTGGGCTGGGTCAGAGGATGCCCAGATACCTGGTTAAACATGATTTCCAGTGATGTCTGTGAGGCTCTTCAGAATGAGATTAGCATGTGAATCCGTTGACGACGCGGGCAAAGAGCTTGCCCTCTGCAGTGTGGGTGGCTGTCACCCAATATGTTGAGACACTCAATAGAACAAAATGCAGATGAAGGAGGAATTCAGCTTTCTCCTTTTTCTTTTGCCTTACTGCTTGAGTGGACACATCTAATCATCTGCTGCCTTGGATAGGGCTTTTACACTATCAGCTCTCTAGTTCTTCGGCTTTCAGATTCAGATTGAATGATGCATCTGCATTTCTTGGCTCTTCAGTTGTAGATGGCAGATCATGAGAATTTTCAGCCTCCTCAATTTCATGAGCCAGTTTCTTAATAATTATGTATCTATCTATCTATCTTCATCATCATCATTATCTATCTATTATCTATCATCTATCTATTATCTCTCTATCTATTTATCTAGCTCTCTCTATCCAGTTGGAAAAGCAATTTCCAATTGGCTCTGTTTCTCTGAAGAACCCTGACTAATACTTTATACTATCCATGCAATGGCCTGTCACCAGCATGGAAAATCTGGAAAAAAATGCAAGTAATTATAGACCTACCTGATAAATGCACACTCTTTAGATTTCTCTTAGCAAAGTTGCTTGGACCATTGACCCAAGCCCTCTGTGTAGTTTACGGCATACTAGCCAGGTTGGCATGGACTCATAAGTAGTTATAAGTGAGGAAAAGCTGCGAGTAACCAATACAGTGCCTACTACAGCTTAGGGCTTTAGGTCAGGGTCCCAAAATGTGGCTCATAAAATGGAGTTCTTGGAACTCTCAGGGAGGGGAAGCCAGCTGGGGAATGAGGAAGCAGGATAGAAAATGGAGAAAGTCAAATAGAGTGTGATTTCTGCAAAGTCCCAGGCTCAGTGTGACGTCTGGGGAGCACTGAGCCTTACATAATGTCTTAGAGGATTTCTGACTCATCTTTTTTTTTTTATTTTTATTTTTTGCCTGAAAGTAAGGGAGCTGGGTATTCCTATCTACCCCCATTCAATCACTGGTGATGTTGGGGCTTTGGTGACTGAGAGGATAGAGATGCAGAATGAGAAGTGACATTAACTACTGGTATTTCTCCGTGTTCCAGTGACCCAAGGACAACAGTTTCCCTTATAAAAGTCTTAGAAAAAAAGTACTCAACAGTGAGTGGTTGTCTCACAGAGGGTAAAAGGGAGCTGCTGAGAATTTGGCAGAGCAACAACTTTGGCTACAGTGGTCACACAATATTTACTGAACTAAAACCCCATCTGTCTGTAGACCCTGCAATGGTTTAATCTGTAGTACATTGAAGATTTTCTTTTAAAGAAATGCAGCAGAAATTCATCTTGATCTCAAAAATATTCCTTAAAAAATAATAATATAATTGTGTTTTTGGTTTCTCAGAAATCATCCTTGAAGAAAATTGTCTAATCACAAAATATCCTTTAAGAATTCTATCAGCCTTGTGTGGCTGGTCAAATATGAAGTTTGCAGAAGGGAAATTGATTGATCAGAAAAGACAGAGGGGACTAAATTTTAAGAAAATAATTAAAGAGATTTATGTAGTGGCAGAAATGGTTACAACTTGGAAATCAGCCAGAAAATGCTGAATCATGGGGATTATAGTAGGATCGATATTCCCTCGTATAGGTTGCCTGTCAACAAAACAACAGTCGGTGAAGCATGTGACAGGGTTTCATTCTGAAAAGTATTCAGAAGTGCATTATTTTTCCCTGATAAAAAATTTTAAGACATGATTATCCAGTCACACAGTATTTTCCCCCTCAGATGCTCTTTTTAATTTCCTTTTTTTTTTCAGAACAAGAACTGTATTAGCAGTTTGATGAAAGTGCTAGTTTATTTCCAGAACTTTATTACCTGTTTATTCCTTGGCATCATTTGCCACTGTAGCATAGGAAGTAGCTGATTACAGCTTGGAAGCCAAATTCTGTCCATCCCCTGCTTTTGTAAATAAAGTTTTATTGAAACTCAATAATGCCCATTCATTTATGTATTGCCTGTGGCTGCAGTTTCATTCTGCTTTGCGCTACAAGAGCAGTACTGAGTAGCTGTGACCAAGACAACATGGCCCACAAGTCCTGAAATCCTTACTATTGGCTCTTTGTACAACTTTGACAACCCCTGAATTAGGATGTAGGTGAATGCCAAAATCTACAGCACCTATTTTCTTCCTCGCCTGCTTTATAGAAAACAACAGGCCTCTGAGAAGATCTTTCAATATCCTGGGAGAAGATAAGAGGTCAGAATTTATCTCAGGAAAGACAATATATGCTATTGTCTCATGTTTTCATTAAAAGTCTGCAAAATACAGAGTGAAAAAAGATGGCAAGGAAACACATCTAACTCTGAAAAATGATAGCTATTTTTTTTTGTTCTTTGCATATTTATATGATTTTAGCATTTTAGCAATAAGCATGGAAGTATACCTTCTATAATAAAAAATATTTTTTTTAAACTCCATAAACTTGTAAAAAATATCAGAGCATTCTTTCTCTGTAATCAGTAGGTGGTGGGGTTGGATCTTGGAAGTAAATTAATTTCTCATGAGCATCTTCAGTGCCAAGAACATTTTACTTATTCCTCCAAGAGCAAGACAATAATTTTCTGGAATAAATATTATCATTCTTAGTTTAGGAGGCGGGAGTGATTTTTCTAGCACTGCTGTATTTGCTAAGGAAAGAGAAAGTTGGATGCACAGCTGACTTCAATGCTTGTGGTCTTTGCAGCATATTGCAAATGTAAAACTTATCAAATACTAAATGAAATCAAAGCATTAAGAGGTGTGTTCTAATAATTAACCAAATAGTATATTGTCAGCATAACAAGAATAAACAGGGTGTTACTATTGGGGAACTGTCTATTGCCAGAAAAAATATATAATGCATTTTTTTGCGTGTACACACATGTGTGTGTGTGTGTGTGTGTATATATCTGTGGGTATACAAACACACATTAATATATGTCAAATAAATAATATGATAAAATAAGTCATGGAGTAAAGTAATTTTGGAGTGATAATCTCCATTACAAATGTACCTATTATGGCATGCATTGATATTCATCAGTAAATAATAAGAGGTTTTAAAAAAATTTGATTATGGGCTGTATTTTCACAAGTATGTTAAGTTAGATCAGGTGCTGGTCTCATGTGCTTAAAATAAGGTTACAAGGAGCTTTTCTAGAATAGTACTCTATAGTGTTCTTCTGTTCAAGGCTACCTTTGTAGGATGTCCTCTAATAAATAACTCCATAAATTTGGAAAATGTAGTTGACCTGATTTGTACCATGGGACTCTTCAGAGTCTTTGCCAAATTACTGCTCTTTGTGAATATTCAGGAGAGGGTGCTAGCCCACAGCTTTTCCAGACATGCTATGAGATAATGTTTGGCAATGTCGGAACACATTTTTGGCTGTCACCTCAGAAGGTGGTGGTGAAATTGGGATCCAGTGGATAGAGGCCAGGGATGTGGCTGAGTACCCTACAGTGCATGGGACAGCCTCTCACAGCAAGGAAAGGTCCAGACAAAATATCAGTAGTCGCAAAGTTGAGAACCCTTAGACTGGGGAGAGAAGGGATTTGAAGCAGTTCTAACTTTGCCTTAACCTGGAATATCAAGCCAAAGCCTTGAGGCATTTCACAGAACACAAGGGCTCTCAGAGGCACTGCCTGACAAAATATAACAAGTGAAGTGGGGCAATTTAGTCTAGGAGGTTTAAGGGTATCACTGTTTGTATGATGAATCAGTGAGTTTCTGAGCCAGTATGCATGAAGTTTGCAGATACCTCTGGAGAATAAATTAACACCTAGTAACTGCCTGGATGTAGCATCTCCAGGTACATCTGGTCAACCAGGTTAGGTGGGCCTAACATTCATTTACTGGATTCAGCTCAAAGACTTCCGGTAAATACAAACACTCTAAGAAGAGACAGTGCATGGAAAAAAAGTCAACATTGACTTAACATTGACTTCAGGACAGAAGCAACTACTTTAAGTAAATAATTCACACCCGAAAGTGATTTCCAGTCCAGCTACAGGAGACAAATGTCAACCCTAGAAGAAGGCAATATTTAGGTGGTATTAACTGTCCCAAGGTAAAGTTATGTATGTTAAATAAAGAGATATTTTAGTTTATTTGTCATTTTACCTTGTTCCTGACATTTAACAAGTGTCAATGACTGCAAAATAGAAAAGAAGGACTTCACTAAAATCAGAAATGTGTGGGAGGATAAAAAAAGCAATGTTGGAATCTCATAACCCCATATTGTACACGAAGACAGGAAGTTCCTTCTCCCATCCTCCTGGTTTCTGGGGCTTTAGTGCATTTCATAGAATAGTGACCTGGGTGCTACTAATGCACCAGTGGTTCTAGTGGCCTGCAACAAATGGACCCAGTCGGGAACCATGAAAGAGAAACAGAAATTCCTATATCTAGCTTAGATGGACATACTTGAAGCAGTGCACTAGCAGAAATCATTTCTTTTTGAATTCACATAATATAAGCACCTTGAATTTAAAGAAAAACTAGAAAAGATAGAATGAAGCAGATGGAGTGAGCCAACCAGCAGTACTCAGATCACCGTGGTTTGAATGGAATCTTAATTTGATGCCTATTAACATGAAATTGGGGGAATTCATTTTAGATCATTATCAAATAAAACAGGGAGTAGTCCAGATGCTGTGGCTTATGCCTGTAATCCAGCACTTTGGAAGGCTGAGGCAGGTGGATCACCTGAGGTCAGGAGTTCAACAGCAGCCTGACCAACATGGCAAAACCCTATATCTACTACTGAAAAAAAAAAAAAAAAAAAAGCTGGGTGTGCTGGTAGGTGCATGTAATCCCAGATACCTGGGAGGCTGAGGCAGGATAATCACCTGAATCCAGGAGGCAGTGGTTGCAGTGAGTCAAGATTGAGCCACCCCACTCCAGCCTGGGTAACTAAGCAAGACTGCCTCAAAATAAATAAAATTAAATACATATAAAAAATAAAAAAAACAACAAAACAGAGGCACATAGAAAGAATAAACTGGAGGGAAACAAGATATAAAACAATAAAATCAATTTAGAAAACATCCAAATGACTAAGATAGTAATGACATCTCTGAAAGGATATGCACAAATAAACAAAATAAAAAGTCATAATAATAATACATGGAGTTAGGGAGGATTCACTCTTTTTCTATTGTTTGTAATAGTTTCAGGAAAAAAAAAAAATGGTTCCACCTCCTCTTTCTACCTCTGGTAGAATTCAAATGTAAATCTATCTGTTCCAGAGCTTTTTTTGGTTGGTAACCTATTAATTATTGCCTCAGGTTCAGAAATGGTTATTGGTCTATTTAGTGATTCGACTTCTTCCTGGTTTAGTTCCCTAGAACTAAACCCTAGAACTAGGGTGTATGTGTCCAGGAATTTATCCATTTCTTCTAGATGTTTTAGATTAATTGGATAGAGGTGTTTATAGTATTCTTTGATGGTAGTTCATATTTCTGTGGGATCAGTGGTGATATCCCCTTTATCTTTTCTATTGTGTCATTTGATTCTTTTCTTTTTTCTTCTTTGTTAGTTTGGCTAGTGGTCTATTTAGTTAATCTTTTCAAAAAACCAGCTCCTGGATTCATTGATTTTTTTTTTGTTTTTTTGAAGGCTTGTTCCTGTCTCTGTCTCCTTCAGTTTAGATCTTTCCCACTTTCTCCTGTGAGCATTTAGTGCTATAAATTTCCATCTAAACACTGCTTTAGCTCTCTCTCAGAGATTCTGGTACATGTATCTTTGTTCTCATTGGTTTCAAAGAACTGATTTATTTTTGTCTTAATTTCATTATTTATCCAGTAGTCATTCAGAAGCAGGTTGTTGAGTTTCCATGTAGTTGTGGAGTTTTGAGTGAGTTTCTTAATCCTCAGTTGTAATTGGATTGCAACTGAGAGACTGTTTATTATGATTTCCCTTTATTGCATTTGCTGTGGAGTGTTTTACTTCCAATTATGTGGTCAATTTTAGAATAAGTGCTATGTGGTACTGAGAAGAATGTATAATCTGTTGATTTTCAGTGGAGACTTCTCTAGATGTCTATTAGGTCCACTTGGTCCAAGGCTGAGTTCAAGTCCTGAATATCCTTGTTCATTTTCTATTTTGTTGATTTGTCTATTAGTGACAGTGGGGTGTTAAAGTCTCCCACTATTATTGTGTGGGAGTCTATGTCCCTTTGTAGATCTCTAAGCACTTGCTTTATGAATCTGGGTGCTCCTGTTTTGAGTGCATTTATATTTAGTACAGTTCGCTCTTCTTCTTGTTACCATCCCTTTACCATTATTTTATGCCCTCCTTTTATGTTTTTTGATTTTTGTTGGTTTAAAGTCTTTTTTTTAAATCAGAGAAAAGGATTGCAACCTCTACTTTTCTGCTGATCGTTTGCTTGGCAAATATTCCTCCATCCCTTTATATTGAGCCTATATATGCCTTTGTATATGAAATGGGTGTCTTGAATAGAGCACACTGTTGGGTCTTGGCTTTCTATACAATTTGCCAGTCTGTGTCTTTTAACTGGGGCATTTGGCCCATTTACATTTAAAGTTAATATTGTTATGTGTAAATTTTATCCTGTTATTATGATGCTGGCTGGTCATTTTGCCCATTAGTTGATGCTGTTTCTTTATAGTGTCGATGGTCATTACTATTTGGTATGTTTTTACAGTGGCTGGTACCAGTTTTTACTATCCATATGTGGTACTTCCTTCATGAGCTGTTGTAAGACAGGTCTGGTGGTGACAAAATTTCTCAACATTGGCTTGTCTGGAAAGGATTTTCTTTCACCTTCACTGATGCAGCTTAGTTCAGCTGTATAAGAAATTCTGGGTTGCAAATTCTTTGATCTAAGATTTTTTTATTATACTTTAAGTTTTAGGGTACTTGTGCACAATGTGCAGGTTTGTTACATATGTATACATGTGTCATGTTGGTGTGCTGCACCCATTAATTCATCATTTACATTAGGTATATCTCCTAATGCTATCCCTCCCCCTCTCATCACCCCACAACAGGCCCCAGTGTGTGATGTTCCCCTTCCTGGGTCCATGCGTTCTCATTGTTCAATTCCCACTTATCAGTGAGAACATGTGGTGTTTGGTATTTTGTCCTTAAGACAGTTTGCTGAGAATGATGGTTTCCAGCTTCATCTATGTCCCTACCAAGGACATGAACTCATCATGTTTTATGGCTGCATAGTATTCCATGGTGTATATGTGCCACATTTTCTTAATTGGAAAATGTGGCACATATTGGTCCACAAGTTGGACATTTGGCTTGGCTCCAAGTCTTTGCTACTGTGAAAAGTGCTGCAATAAACGTATGTGTGCACGTGTCTTTATTGCAGCATGATTTATTACTGGGTATATACCCAGTAATGGGATGGCTGGGTCAAATGGTATTTCCAGTTCTAGATCCCTGAGGCATCACCACACTGACTTCCACAATGGCTGAACTAGTTTACGGTCCCACCAACAGTGTAAAAGTGTTCCTATTTCTCCACATCCTCTCCAGGACCTGTTGTTTCCTGACTTTTTAATGATCACCATTCTAACTGGTGTGAGATGGTATCTCACTGTGGTTTTGATTTGCATTTCTCTGATGGCCAGTGATGATAAGCATTTTTTCATGTGTCTTTTGGCTGCATAAATGTCTTCTTTTGAGAAGTGTTTGTTCATAAACTTTGCCCACTTTTTGATGGGGTTGTTTGTCTTTTTCTTGTCAATTTGTTTGAGTTCATTGTAGATTCTGGATATTAGCCCTTTGTCAGATGAGTAGATTATTTCAAGATGGATTAAAGTCTTAAATGTTGGGGTGTAGCCAAGATGGCTGAATAGGAACAGCTCTAGTCTATAGCTCCCAGTGTGAGTAACACAGAAGATGGGTGATTTCTGCATTTCCAACTGAGGTATGGGGCTCATCTCACTGGGGAGTGTCAGAAAGTGGGTGCAGGGCAGTGGGTGCAGTGCACGCAGTGTAAGCTGAAGCAGGGCGAGGCATTGCCTCCCCCAAGAAGTGCAAGGGGTCAGGGAATTCCCTTTCCTAGTCAAAAAAATGGGTGACAGAAGGCACCTGGAAAATCTGGTCATTCCCACCCTAATACTGTGCTTTTCCAATGGTCTTAGCAAATGGCACACCAGGAGATTATATCCCACACATGGCTCAGAGCGTCCTACACCCATGGAGCCTTGCTTATTGCTAGCACAGCAGTCTGCAATCAAACTGCAAGGCGGCAGCGAGGCGGGTATGGGGAGGGACACCCACCATTGCCTAGGCTTGAGTAGATTAACAAAGTGGTCTGGAAACTCAAACTGGGTGAAGCCCACTGCAGCTCAAGGAGACCTTCCTGCCTCTGTGGACTCCACCTCTGGGGGGCAAGGCATAGCCCAACAAAAGACAGCAGAATCCTCTACAGACTTAAATGTCTCTGTCTGAGAGCTTTGAAGAGAGTAGTGATTCTCCTAATACGCAGCTGGAGATCTGAGAACGGACTTACTGCCTCCCCAAATGGGTCCCTGACCCCTAAGTAGCCTAATTGGGAGGCAATCCCTAGTAGGGGCAGACTGAAACCTCACACAGCCAGGTACTCCTCTGAGACAAAACTTCCAGAGGAATGATCAAGCAGCAACATTTGCTGCTCACCAGTATCTGCTATTCTGCAGCCTCCACTGCTGATACCCGGCAAACAGAGTCTGGAGTGGAACTCCAGCAAACTCCAGCAGACATGCAGCTGAGGGTCCTGACTGTTAGAAGGAAAACTGATAAACAGAAATGACATCCACACCAAAATCCCTTCTGTACTTCACCATCATCAAAGACCAAACGTAGATAAAACCACACAGATGGGGAATAAACAGAGCAGAAAAACTAGAAACTCTAAAATGCAGAGCACCTCCTCCTCTGAAGGAACACAGCTCCTCACCAGCAATGGAACAAAGCTGGTTGGAGAATGACTTTGACAAGTTGAGAGAAGAAGGCTTCAGATGATCAAACTACTCCGAGCTAAAGGAGGAAGTGCAAACCCATGGCAAAGAAGTTAAAAACCTTGAAAAAAATTTAGACAAATGGCTAACTAGAATAAACAATGCAGAGAAGTCCTTAAAGGACCTGGTGGAGCTGAAAACCAAGGCATGTGAACTATGCGAAGAAAGCACAAGCCTCAGTAGTCGATTTGATCAAATGGAAGAAAGGGTATCAGTGACAGAAGATCAAATGAATGAAATGAAACTAGCTAGCAAGACTAATACAGAAGAGAAGTTTAGAGAAAAAAGAATAAAAAGAAATGAACAAAGCCTCCAAGAAATATGGGACTCTGTGAAAAGACCAAATCTACATCTGATTGCTGTACCTGAAAGTGATGGGGAGAATGGAAACAAGTTGGAAAACACTCTGCAGCATATTATCCAGGAGACTTTCCCCAATCTAGCAGGCAGTCCAATATTCAAATTCAGGAAATACAGAGAAAGCCACAAAGATACTCCTCGAGAAGAGCAACTCCAAGACACATAATCGTCAGATTCACCAAAGTTGAAATGAAGGAAAAAATGTTAGGGGCAGCCAGAGAGAAAGGTCGGGTTACTGACAAATGCAAGCCCATCAGACTAACAGCTGATCTCTCGGCAGAAATTCTACAAGCCAGAAGAGGGTAGGGGTCAATATTCAACATTCTTAAAGAAAAGAATTTTCAACCTGGAATTTCATATCCAGCCAAACTAAGCTTCATAAGTGAAGGAGAAATAAAGTACTTTACAGACAAGCAAATGCTGGGAGATTTTGTTACCACCAGGCCTGCCCTAAAAGAGCTCCTGATGGAAGCACTAAACATAGAAAGGAACAACCAATACCAGCCACTGCAAAACATGCCAAATTGTAAAGACCATCGAGGCTATGAAGAAACTGTATCAACTAATGAGCAAAATAGCCAGCTAACATCATAATGACAGGATCAAATTCACATATAACAATATTAACCTTAAATGTAAATGGGCTAAATGCTCCATTTAAAAGACACAGACTGGCAAATTGGATAAAGAGTCAAGACCCATCAGTGTGCTGTATTCAGGAAACCCATCTCATGTGCAGAGACACACATAGGCTCAAAATAAAGGGATGGAGGAAGATCTACCAAGCAAATGGAAAACAAAAAAGGCAGGGGTTGCAATCCTAGTCTCTGATAAAACAGACTTTAACCCAACACAGATCAAAAGAGACAAAGAAGACCATTATGTAATGTTAAAGGCATCAATTAAACAAGAAGAGTTAAGTATCCTAAATATATATGCACCCAATACAGGAGCACCCAGATTCATAAAGGAAGTCCTTAAAGACCTACAAATAGAATTAGACTACCACACAATAATAATGGGAGACTTTAACACCGCACTGTCAACAGGTCAATGAGACAGAAAGTTAACAAGGATATCCAGGAATTGAACTCAGCTCTGCACCAGGTGGACCTAACAGACACCTACAGAACTCTCCACCCCAAATCAACAGAATATATATTCCTTTCAGAACCACAACACACCTATTCCAAAACTGACAAAATTGTTGGAAGTAAAACACTCCTCAGCAAATGTAAAAGAACAGAAATTATAACAAATTGTCTTTCAGACAACAGTGCAATCAAAGTAGAACTCAGGATTAAGAAACTCACTCACAACTGCTCAACTACATGGAAACTGAACAACATGCTCCTGAATGACTATTGAGTACATAATGAAATGAAGGCAGAAATAAAGATATTCTTTGAAAACAATGAGAACAAAGACACAACATACCAGAATCTCCAAGACACATTCAAAGCAGTGTGTAAAGGGAAATTTATAGCACTAAATGCACACAAGAGAAAGCAGGAAAGATCTAAAATTGACACCCTAACATCACAATTATAAGAACTTGAGAAGCAAGAGAAAACACATTCAAAAGCTAGCAGAAGGCAAGAAATAAATAAGATTAGAGCAGAACTGAAGGAAATGGAGACACAAAAATCACTTCAAAAAATCAATGAATCCAGGAGCTGTTTTTTTTTTTGAAAAGATCAACAAAATTGATAGACTACTAGCAAGACTAATAAAGAAGAAAAGAGAGAAGAATCAAATACATGCAATAAAAAATGATAAAGGGGATATCACCACTGATCCCACAGAAATACAAACTACCATCAGAGACTACTATAAACATCTCTGCACAAATAAACTAGAAAATCTAGAAGAAATGGATGAATTCCTTGAGACATACATCCTCTCAAGACTAAACCAGGAAGAAGTTGAATCTCTGAATAGACCAATAACAGGCTCTGAAATTGAGGCAATAATTAATAGCTTCCTAACCAAAAAAATTCCAAGACCAGATGGATTCACAGCTGAATTCTACCAGAGGTACAAGGTGGAGCTGGTACCATTCCTTCTGAAATGATTCCAATCAATAGAAAAAAAGGGAATCCTCCCTAACTCATTTTATGAGGCCAGTATCACTCTGATATCAAAGCCTGGCAGAGACACAACAAAAAAAGAGAATTTTAGACCAATATCCTTGATGAACATTGATGCAAAAATCCTCAATAAAATACTGGCAAACCAAATCCAGCAGCACATCAAAAAGCTTATCCACCATGATCAAGTGGGCTTCAACCCTGGGATGCAAGGCTGGTTCAACATATGCAAATCAATAAACTTAATCCAGCATATAAACAGAACCAATGACAAAAACCATATGATTATCTCAATAGATGCATAAAAGGTCTTTGACAAAATTCAACAAGGCTTCATGCTAAAAAATCTCAATAAGTTAGGTAGTGATGGGATGTATCTCAAAATAATAAGAGCTATCTATGACAAGCCCACAGCCAATATCATACTGAATGGGCAAAAACTGGAAGCATCCCCTTTGAAAACTGGCACAAGACAGGGATGCCCCCTCTCACCACTCCTTTTCAATATAGTGTTGGAAGTTCTGGCCAGGGCAATCAGGCAGGAGAAGGGAATAAAGAGTATTCAATTAGGAAAAGAGGACGTCAAATTGTCCCTGTTTGCAGATGACATGACTGTGTATCTAGAAAACCCCATTGTTTCAGCCTCAAATCTCCTTAAGCTGATAGGCAACTTCAGCAAAGTCTCAAGATATGAAATCGATGTGCAAAAATCACAAGAATTCTTATACACCAATAACAGACAAACAGAGAGCCAAATCATGAGTGAACTCCCATTCACAGTTGCTTCAAAGAGAATAAAATACCTAGGAATCCAACTTAAAAGGGACATGAAGGACCTCTTCAAGAACTACAAACCATCACTCAATGAAATAAAAGAGGATACAAACAAATGGAAGAATATTCCATTTTCACGGGTAGAAAGAATCAGTAACACAAAAATGGCCATACTGCCAAAGGTAATTTATAGATTCATGCCATCCCATCAAGCTACCAATGACTTTCTTCACAGAATTGGAAAAAACTACTTTAAAGTTCATATGGAACTAAAAAACAGCCTGCATTGCCAAGTCAATCCTAAGTCAAAAGAACAAAGCTGGAGGCATCAAGCTACCTGGCTTCAAACTGTACTACAGGGCTGCAGTAACCAAAACAGCATGGTACTGGAAGAAAAACAGAGATATAGACCAATGGAACAGAACAGAGCCCGCAGAAATAATGCCACATACCTACAACTATCTGATCGTTGACAAACCTGACAAAACAAAAATTGGGGAAATGATTCCCTAGTTAATAAATGCTGCTGGGAAAATTGCCTAGCCATATGTGGAAAGCTGAAACTAGGTCCCTTCCTTACACTTTAAACAAAAATTAATTCAAGATGGATTAAAGACTTACATGTTAGACCAAAAACCATAAAAACCCTAGAAGAAAACCTAGGCAATACCATTCAGGACATAGGCATGTGCAAGAACTTCATGTCTATAACACCAAAAGCAATGGCAACAAAAGCCAAAATTGACAAATGGGGTCTAATTAAACTAAAGAGCTTCTGCAAAGCAAAAGAAACTACCATCAGAGTGAACGGGCAACCTACAGAATGGGAGAAAATTTTTGCAATCTACTCATCTGACAAAGGGCTAATATCCGGAATCTACAATGAACTCAAACAAATTTACAAGAAAAAAACAAACAATCCCATCGAAAAGTGGGTGAAGGATATAAGGAGACACTTCTCAAAAGAAAACATTTATGCAGCCAAAAAACACATGAAAAAATGTTCATTATCACTGGTCATCAGAGAAATGCAAATCAAAACCACAATGAGATACCATCTCACACCATTTAGAATGGCGATCATTAAAAACTCAGGAAACAATAGGTGCTGGAGAGGATGTGGAGAAATAGGAACACTTTTACACTGTTGGTGGGACTGTAAACTAGTTCAACCATTGTGGAAGTCAGTGTGGTGATGCCTCAGGGACCTGGAACTAGAAATACCAATTGACCCAGCCATCCCATTACTGGGTATATACCCAAAGGATTATAAATCATGCTGCTATAAAGACACATGCACAGGTATGTTTATTGTGGCATTATTCACAATAGCAAAGACTTGGAATCAACCCCAATGCCCAACAATGATAGACTGGATTAAGAAAATGTTGCACATACACACCATGGAATACTGTGCAGCCATAAAAAATGATGAGTTCATGTCCTTTGTAGGGACATGGATGAAGCTGGAAACCATCAATCTCAGCAAACTATCACAAGGACAGAAAACCATACACCGCATGTTCTCACTCATAGGTGGGAATTGAACAATGAGAACACATAGACACAAGAAGGGGAACATCACTCACTGGGTCCTATTGTGGGGTTGGGAGGGGGAGGGATAGCATTAGGAGATACAGCTAATGTTAAGTGACAAGTTAATGGGTGCAACACAACAACATGGCACATGTATACATATGTAACAAACCTGCACATTGTGCACATGTACCCTAAAACTTAAAGTATAATAAAAAAAATAAAGATATGTGTTAACTGTTGTGTACCAAAGCAGGCTATTAATTCACCTAGCCTGAATTTCAACTGAGATTTACTTAAATTTCATGTATTGTCTACTTGAGTTTTCTTCTCTTCTTCCTTCCAAAATATCTGCTTCATTTTGTCATGGAAGATCTGCTTCAAGGATATATGAATTTTCTTTTTTTTTTTTTTTTTTTTTTTTGAGACAGTCTTGCTCTGTCACCCAGGTTGAAGTGCAATGGCATGATCTTGGCTCTCTGCAACCTCTGCCTCCTGGGTTCAAGGGATTCTCCTGCCTCAGCCTCCCCAGTAGCTGGGATTACAGGTGCCCGCCATAACACCCCACTAATTTTTGTATTTGTAGTAGAGACGGGATTTCACCACTTTGGCCAGGTTGGTCTCGAACTCCTGACCTCAGGTTATCCATCCACCTTGGCCTCTCAAAGTGCTGAGATTACAGGTGTGAGCCACCTTGCCCAGCCAGATATATGAATTTTTTAAACTTGGCTAGATTCATTGACTGTCTTTAGGACAAAGAGAGTAAACAAATTGCCTTTTCTACCCTTTGGTGTAGTGCATCAACCATGCTTGTTGAGAACCAAAAGGGAAGAGGCTCTGGAAAAATGAGGTCAGCAAAAGCCACAGAGAAGCATTTCTTAAGTTTCAGGGAGGATTTAAAGTTTTCTACAGTATGAAACTAAGAAAAATATAATAAAAAGACAATTTTATTAGATTCTTTTTCTTCATTTCTGTGACTCTCATTAGCTAAGGTGCTGAGAAAAAGATATTGGTTTTGTGTACAGAGACGAATGTGAGAGTAAACCTGTTCTTGATTCAGATCTCATTTTGTTGTTATTGTTGTTTTTATGTCTACATAGTATTCCATGGTGTATATGTACGATATTTTCTTTATCCAGTCTGTCATTTTTTGGCATTCTGGTTGATTCCATATCTTTCCTATTATGAATAGTGCTGCGATGTACACACACTTACATGTGTCTTTATGGTAGAATGATTCACATTCCTCTGTGTATATACGCAGTAATAGCGTTTCTGGGGCGATTTGATTTCCAGAGCCTATTTCCTCATCTACAAACCTAGGGCATAGGATTAGAGGAGTGGTTAGCATGGTGGTGGAAGGTGCAGGAGGAGATGAGACTTTAGACCAAGAACTATTGTTGATGTAAAAAGACCGTAGTGGCCTGGATTTGTGATGCGCCCCCAAGTGAGGTTCAAATATTGTCATTGTTCTGAAAACAGGCACGAAGAGCAGTTGCAGGAAGGCATACCAAAGGCCACCTCCATTGAAAGCAAAGCAGAACAAAACGCAAGAAAATGGGCTGGGTGTGGTGGCTCATGCCTGTAATCCCAGTACTTTGAGAGGCCAAGGAGGGCAGGTAATTTGAGGTCAGGAGTTCAAGACCAGCCTGTCCCACATGGTAAAACCCCATGTCCACTAAAAATACAAACATTAGCCAGGCATCGTGGTGCTCCTTTAACCTCAGCTTCTCAGGAGGCTGAAGCAGGAGAATCCATTGAACCCAAGAGGTGGAGGTTGCAGTGAGCCAAGATTGCACTGTTGCATTCCAGCCTGGGTGACAGAGTGAGACTCTGTCTCAAAAAACAAACACACACACACACACACACAGAAAAAAAGGTATACCTGCGAAGAAGGAATTAATGAAATCAACTGTCACCTAATATTAGTAGTAATAGAAATTTTAAAATCCTCTTAAAGTTGCTACAGTGTGACTCCTCCTTACACATAAGTTAAAAGAGAATATTACCACCCTGTCTTCTCTCTGTGGACAGTGGACCTTATCTGTGCTCCCCAAGTCTGCATTCCTCAAAGGTTATTAGAATCCCAGAGGGTTCCTGAACAGCTGCAGGGTCACAAGACTGATAAGTTTAGGTTGCACGACATGTTTCTCTTAAGATGTAAGACATGTTGTAATGCTGCCTTTGTTTCTTGCTTCTGTAACTAGCTCCCTGCCTCATGTAGTTCCTGCCTTAAGATGTTTAAAAGTAAGAAAAGCCCTTTGTTCTGGGCTCAGACTTTCTGGACATATGTCTGGCTGGGCCAGTGATCATCTTAGTAAACTCCCCTGAATTTTTTTTTTTTTTTTTGGTCTCTCCAGTCTTTGATTGTCTCACAACACCGGCAAACCTAATGGATTCAAAACTCCATGTCATATTCCAAGTTTTTTTTTCCAACTTCTACTCTGAATTGAACAAAATACAACACGTATAAAACACTTTTCATAGTTAGATGATAGTAAAAGACTCATTTATTACAGTTTAGGACTTTTTAGGGAGTGAATCTGATGATGGGTGGATACAGTTGATTTCATTTTTTAAGGACTCATATATATTCAAAAATCTTATTTTATAATTTTTAAAATATATAACTTTGTACTGTGCCAACAGACAAGCCACTTCTTAATCAGTAGTATTATTTAAACTTTGATAGTTTACATTCAACAATATTTTTAAACCTTAATGTTTAAAGGAGGTTTTTGGAAATATACTGTTATAAGTAAAGTTGCTTGGTAACCGGGACTATTTCACTCAGTGTTCAAATGACTTTTTGTGTCTCAATAAATTCTGCCATTGAAACAAATGTAAGAATACAAAAGAGCATTAAATCTTTTGGAAATTATGTTGCACAGAAAAAATAAAACAGAGCCCCCATATGTTTCTATTAATAAACACATAATGTTAATGCAGTAATATAACATAGAATATATTAAATGAGGAAAATATATGTTTCAAAAGGGGGTTCACATGCATTCTCAAGATTTGGATAAAGGTAAAACAAAAGCAAAGACTTCAAAGAAATGTGCACCCCAAATCAGACCATTTATGAGTAGGGAAGATAATAACATATTCTTAGATGCTATGTCAAAATCATAGTCATTTGCTTCAATAAAAAGAGATTTTATTCAGGTAGGTTCAATGGAAGCAGCTATTTTTGTTGACATCCTAGTATGTGTGATGGACATTGCCCAAACATTGGCTAAGCCTTACCACCACCCTGCAAAATGAACTGTTCAGTGAGAACTAAATTCTTATATATTTTATGTTGCCCAAATTCCTATCTAAGGTGTCTGGGAAGTCATGCCTTACAAACCATAAATTCTCATCAGATCAGTTTTTTTTTTTTCATTTTTTTTCTTTTATTATTATACTTTAAGTTTTAGGGTATATGTGCACATTGTGCGGGTTAGTTACATATGTATACATGTGCCATGCTGGTGCGCTGCACCCACTAACTCGTCATCTAGCATTAGGTATATCTTTCAATGTTATCCCTCCCCCTCCCCCCACACCACAACAGTCCGCAGAGTGTGACGTTCCCCTTCCTGTGTCCATGTGATCTCATTGTTCAATTCCCACCTATGAGTGAGAATATGTGGTGTTTGGTTTTTTGTTCTTGCAATAGTTTACTGAGAATGATGATTTCCAATTTCATCCATGTCCCTACAAAGGACATGAACTCATCATTTTTTATGGCTGCATAGTATTCCATGATGTATATGTGCCACATTTTCTTAATCCAGTTTATCATTGTTGAACATTTGGCTTGGTTCCAAGTCTTTGCTATTGTGAATAGTGCCACAATAAACATATGTGTGCATGTGTCTTTATAGCAGCATGATTTATAATACTTTGGGTATATACCCAGTAATGGGATGGCTGGGTCAATTGGTATTTCTAGTTCTAGATCCCTGAGGAATCGCCACACTGACTTCCACAATGGTTGAACTAGTTTACAGTCCCACCAACAGTGTAAAAGTGTTCCTATTTCTCCATATCCTCTCCAGCACCTGTTGTTTCCTGACTTTTTAATGATTGCCATTCTAAATGGTGTGAGATGGTATCTCATTGTGGTTCTGATTTGCATTTCTCTGATGGCCAGTGATGATGAGCATTTTTTCATGTGTCTTTTGGCTGCATAAATGTCTTCTTTTGAGAAGTGTCTGTTCATGTCCTTTGCCCACTTTTTGATGGGGTTGTTTATTTTTTTCTTGTCAATTTGTTTGAGTTCATTGTAGATTCTGGATATTAGCCCTTTGTCAGATGAGTAGGTTGCAAAAATTTTCTCCCATTTTGTAGGTTGTCTGTTCACTCTGATGGTAGTTTCTTTTGCTGTACAGAAGCTCTTTAGTTTAATTAGATCCCATTTGTCAATTTTGTCTTCTGTTGCCATTGCTTTTGGTGTTTTAGACATGAAGTCCTTGCCCATGCCTATGTCCTGAATGGTAATGCCTAGGTTTTCTTCTGGGGTTTTTATGGTTTTAGGTCCAATGTTTAAGTCTTTAATCCATCTTAAATTGATTATTGTATAAGGTGTAAGGAAGGGATCCAGATTCAGCTTTCTACATATGGCTAGCCAGTTTTCCCAGCACTATTTATTAAATAGGGAATCCTTTCCTCATTGCTTGTTTTTCTCAGGTTTGTCAAAGATCAGATAGTTGTAGATATGCAGCATTATTTCTGAGGGCTCTGTTCTGTTCCATTGATCTATATCTCTGTTTTGGTACCAGTACCATGATGTTTTGGTACCAGTACCATGCTGTTTTGGTTACTGTAGCCTTGCAGTATAGTTTGAAGTCAGGTAGTGTGTTGTCTCCAGCTTTGTTCTTTTGGCTTAGGATTGACTTGGCGATGTGGGCTCTTTTTTGGTTCCATATGAACTATAAAGTAGTATTTTCCAATTCTCTGAAGAAAGGCATTGGTAGCTTGATGGGGATGGCATTGAATCTGTAAATTGCCTTGGGCAGTATGGCCATTCTCACGATATTGATTCTTCCTACCATGAGCATGGAATTTTCTTCCACTTGTTTGTATCCTCGTTTATTTCCTTGAGCAGTGGTTTGTAGTTCTCCTTGAAGAGGTCCTTCACATCCCTTATAAGTTGGATTCCTAGGTATTTTATTCTCTTTGAAGCAATTGTGAATGGGAATTCACTCATGATTTGGCTCTCTGTTTGTTGTTGGTGTATAAGAATGCTTGTGATTTTTGTACATGATTTTGTATCCTGAGAATTCACTGAAGTTGCTTATCAGCTTAAGGAGATTTGGGGCTCAGACAATGGGGTTTTCTAGATACACAATCATGTCGTCTGCACACAGGGACAATTTGACTTCCTCTTTTCCTAATTGAATACCCTTTATTTCCTTCTCCTGCCTAATTTCCCTGGACAGAACTTCCAACACTATGTTGAATAGGAGTGGTGAGAGAGGGCATCCCTGTCTTGTGCCAGTTTTCAAAGGGAATGCTTCCAGTTTTTGCTCATTCAGTATGATATTGGCTGTGGGTTTGTCATAGATAGCTCTTATTATTTTGAAATATGTCCCATCAATACCTAATTTATTGAGAGTTTTTAGCTTGAAGGGTTGTTGAATTTTGTCAAAGGCCTTTTCTGCATCTATTGAGATAATCATGTGGTTTTTGTATTTGGCTCTGTTTATATGCTGGATTACATTGAATGATTTGCGTATATTGAACCAGCCTTGCATCCCAGGGATGAAGCCCACTTGATCATGGTGGATAAGCTTTTTGATGTGCTGGTGGATTCGTTTTGCCAGTATTTTATTGAGGATTTTTGCATCAATGTTCATCAAGGATATTGGTCTAAAATTCTCTTTTTTTGTTGGGTCTCTCCCAGGCTTTGGTATCAGAATGATGCTGGCCTCATAAAATGAGTTAGGGAGGATTCCCTCTTTTTCTATTGATTGGAATCGTTTCAGAAGGAATGGTACCAGTTCCTCCTTGTACCTCTGGTAGAATTCGGCTGTGAATCCATCTGGTCCTGGACTCTTTTTGGTTGGTAAGCTATTGATTATTGCCACAATTTCAGATCCTGTTATTGGTCTATTCAGAGATTTAACTTCTTTCTGGTTTAGTCTTGGGAGAGTGTATGTGTCGAGGAATTTATCCATTTCTTCTACATTTTCTAGTTTATTTGCATAGAGGTGTTTGTAGTATTCTCTGATGGTAGTTTGTATTTCTGTGGGATCAGTGGTGATATTCCCCTTTTCATTTTTTATTGCGTCTATTTGATTCTTCTGTCTTTTTTTCTTTATTAGTCTTGCTAGTAGTCTATCAATTTTGTTGATCCTTTCAAAAAAACAACTCCTGGATTCATTAATTTTTTGAAGGGTTTTTTGTGTCTCTATTTCCTTCAGTTCTGCTCTGATTTTAGTTATTTCTTGCCTTCTGCTAGCTTTTGAATGTGTTTGCTTTTGCTTTTCTAGTTCTTTTATTTGTGATGTTGTCAATTTTAGATCTTTCCTGCTTTCTCTTGTGGGCATTTAGTGCTATAAATTTCCCTCTACACACTGCTTTGAATGTGTCCCAGAGATTCTGGTATGTTGTGTCTTTGTTCTCATTGGTTTCAAAGAACATCTGTATTTCTGCCTTCATTTCATTATGTACCCAGTAGTCAATCAGGAGCAGGTTGTTCAGTTTCCATGTATTTGAGTGGTTTTGAGTGAGATTCTTAATCCTGAGTTCTAGTTTGATTGCACTGTGGTCTGAGAGATAGTTTGTTATAATTTGTGTTCTTTTATATTTGCTGAGGAGAGCTTTACTTCCAAGTATATGTTCAATTTTGGAATAGGTGTGGTGGGGTGCTGAAAAAAACATATATTCTGTTGATTTGTGGTGGAGTGTTCTGTAGATGTCTATTAGGTCTGCTTGGTGCAGAGCTGAGTTCAATTCATGGGTATCCTTGTTGACTTTCTGGCTCATTGATCTGTCTAATGTTGACAGTGGGGTGTTAAATTCTCCCATTATTAATGTGTGGGAGTCTAAGTCTCTTTGTAGGCCACTCAGGACTTCCTTTATGAATCTGGGTGCTCCTGCATTGGGTGCACATATATTTAGGATAGTTAGCTCTTCTTGTTGAATTGATCCCTTTACCATTACGTAATGGCCTTCTTTGTCTCTTTTGATCTGTGTTGGTTTAAAGTCTGTTTTATCAGAGACTAAGATTGTAACCCCTGCCTTTTTTGGTTTTCTATTTGCTTAGTAGAGCTTCCTCCATCCTTTTATTTTGAGCCTATATGTGTCTCTGCACGTGAGATGGGTTTCCTGAATACAGCACACTGATGGGTCTTGACTCTTTATCCAATTTGCCAGTCTGTGTCTTTTAATTGGAGCATTTAGTCCATTTACATTTAAAGTTAATATTGTTATATGTGAATTTGATCCTGTCATTATGATGTTAGCTGGTTATTTTGCTCGTTAGTTGATGCAGTTTCTTCCTAGTCTCAATGGTCTTCACAATTTGGCATGATTTTGCAGCGGCTGGTACTTGTTGTTCCTGTCCATGTTTAGCACTTCCTTCAGGAGCTCTTTTAGGGCAGGCCTGGTGGTGACAAAATCTCTCAGCATTTGCTTGTCTGTAAAGTATTTTATTTCTTCTTCACTTATGAAGCTTAGTTTGGCTGGATATGAAATTCCGGGTTGAAAATTCTTTTCTTTAAGAATGTTGAATATTGGCCCCCACTCTCTTCTGGCTTGTAGGGTTTCTTCCGAGAGATCTGCTGTTAGTCAGATGGGCTTCCCTTTGAGGATAATCCGACCTTTCTCTCTGGCTGCCCTTAACATTTTTTCCTTCATTTCAACTTTGGTGAATCTGACAATTATGTGTCTTGGAGTTGCTCTTCTTGTGGTGTATCTTTGTGGCGTTCTCTGTAGTTCCTGAATGTGAACGTTGGCCTGCCTTGTTAGATTGGGGAAGTTCTCCTGGATAATATCCTGCAGAGTGTTTTCCAACTTGGTTCCATTCTCCCCATCACTTTCAGGTACACCAATCAGACGTAGATTTGGTCTTTTCACATAGACCCATATTTCTTGGAGGCTTTGCTCATTTCTTTTTATTCTTTTTTCTCTAAATTTCCCTTCTCTCTTCATTTCATTCATTTCATCTTCCATTGCTGATACTCTTTCTTCCAGTTGATTGCATCAGCTCCTGAGGCTTCTGCATTCTTCACGTAGTTGTTGAGCCTTGGTTTTCAGCTCCATCAGCTCCTTGAAGCACTTCTCTGTATTGGTTATTCTAGTTATATATTCTTCTAAATTTTTTTCGAAGTTTTCAACTTCTTTGCCTTTGGTTTGAATGTCCTCCCATAGCTCAGAGTAATTTGATCGTCTGAAGCCTTCTTCTCTCAGCTCCTCAAAGTCATTCTCCATCTAGCTTTGTTCCGTTGCTGGTGAGGAACTGCGTTCCTTTGGAGGAGAAGAGGTGCTCTGCTTTTTAGAGTTTCCAGTTTTTCTGCTTTGTTTTTTTCCCCATCTTTGTCGTTTTATCTACTTTTGGTCTTTGATGATGGTGATGTACAGATGGGTTTTTGGTGTGGATGTCCTTTCTGTTTGTTAGTTTTCCTTCTAACAGACAGGACCCTCAGCTGCAAGTCTGTTGGAATACCCTGCCATGTGAGGTGTCAGTGTGCCCTTGCTGGGGGGTGCCTCCCAGTTAGGCTGCTTGGGGGTCAGGGGTCAGGGACCCACTTGAGGAGGCTGTCTGCCCTTTCTCAGATCTCCAGCTGAGAGAGGGAGCTGAGAGAGGGGTACCGGGAGAACCACTGCTGTCTTCAAAGCTGTCTGACAGGGACATTTAAGTCTGCAGAGTTTACTGCTGTCTTTTTTTTTGTCTGTGCCCTGTCCCCAGAGATGGAGCCTACAGAGGCAGGCAGGCCTCCTTGAGCTGTGGTGGGCTCCACCACGTTCGAGCTTCCCAGCTGCTTTGTTTACCTAAGCAAGCCTGGCAATGGAGGGTGCCCCTCCCCCAGCCTCGATGCCACCTTGCAGTGTGATCTCAGACTGCTACGCTAGCAATCAGCAAGACTCCGTGGGCGTAGGACCCTCCGAGCCAGGTGCGGGATATAATCTCATGCTGCACCGTTTTTTAAGCCTGTCGGAAAGCGCAGTATTTGGGTGGGAGTGACCCAATTTTCCAGGTGTCGTCCATCACCCCTTTCTTTGACTAGGAAAGGGAACTTCCTGACCCCTTGCGCTTCCCAAGTGAGGCAATGCCTCGCCCTGCTTCACCTGGCGCACAGTGCATGCACCTACTGACCTGGGCCCACTGTCTGGCACTCCCTAGTGAGATGAACCCGGTACCTCACATGGAAATGCAGAAATCACCCGTCTTCTGTGTCACTCATGCTGGGAGCTGTAGACCAGACGTGTTCCTATTCGGCCATCTTGGCTCTTCCCCAGATCAGTTTTATTTAATCCTGTATATCATGACTTACTTTCCAGCCTAACTGGGGCATAACATTACAAAACAAGGAATCAAATAAAAATATTTTACTCTAAAGTATGCTTCTTTGCCATATCTTCAAATGGACCTGCAAACCTGTCCTTTGTAAGGGAAGATGTACATCTGTAAAGAATATCTATGAACATACCTAGATCTTTTTTTTTCATGTCCTCCCAATCCTGAAGAGATTAAGTCAGTCTAGCACCTTTTAAAGGTCTGCATAGGAAACATTTGTCATCTATTGTCTCTGAGGGCAGCCACTATAAGACTTCAAAAAAATCTTGGTCTCCACAATCTTTTGTCTTAACCTGAACATTTCCTTTACATCAATCCCAGGTTTTTAGGCAAACTCAACCAATTACCAGTCAGAAAATGTTTAAGTTTACCTATAGCCAGGAAGCTCCCCACAACGCCACCCTGCACCACCAACACCTATGCCCACCCACCCTGTTTTGAGTTGCCCCACCTTTCTGGACCAAACCAATGTAGCTCTTAAATGTATTTGATTGATGTCTCATGCCTCTCTAAAATGTGAAGAACCAAGCTCTGCTCCAACCACCATGGAAACATGTTCTCAGGACCTCTTGAGAGCTGTGTCACAGGCCATGGTCATTGATATTTGGCTCAGAATTAATCTCTTCAAATATTTTACAGAGTTGACTCTTTTTATTGACAGCAGTACACATGATACAGATGAGAAAATGAAGGCTCAAAGGCAAAAGACACGAGAGGTCTAGAAAGCAGCTACCTCCCCCTCAGGACTCTAACCACATCACAGGTTGGTGTCATCTGTGGCCACATTAACCAATACCCCATAGCAGGATAATATGATGTTGGGAAGAGAGGTGGTGAATATGCACCACAAAGACCCTTGAAAGGCTATCTAAGGAGTTTCAAATTTTGATAAACTTTGCTAATTGATGTAACCAATGCAAGAATATAACTAATATCCCTTCACTCTCACGCCAAAGGATTCTGGAAAGATAGTAATTCAACTGGCATTTATTCATCTCTTTTCTGTTCTCTTTGTGGCCATTCAGTTCTTCATCAGCTCAACACACACACACACACACACACACACACACACACACAGAAACACACACACACAAACACACACACATTAAATACTTAGCAGGAGCTAGGTCTTATCTTTCCTCTTTTTGCATTCAGCTAAAACAGAGATGAACTTTAAAAAAGAGAGATTTGTCTGTAAAGACCAAGAATCCATTCCTAGTTACAGTGGTGGTTTATCATCACTTTAGCTAATACTAGTGCTGATAAAAAGAGTCAAACTTTATAAAATGTTTGAAGAGATTTATTCTGAGTCAAATATGAGTGAACATGACACAGCCCTCAGCAGGTCTTGAGCATATGTGCCCAAGGTGGTTGGGGCACAGCTTGGTTTTATATATTTTAGAGAGGTATGAGACATCAACCAAATGCATTTAAGAAATACATTGGGTTTGTTTAGAAAGGCAGTACAACTCAAAATGGGGGCTTCCAGGCTATAGATAAATGTAAGCATTTTCTTGTGACAATTGGTTGAGTTTATCTGAAGAGCTGGGATCAAAAGAAATATTCATGTTAAGATGAAGGATTTTGGAGGCCAAGTTTTATTGTTTAGAGGAGTCTGAACTACAAACTCTGCAACAGTCATCCACAGGCAATCAACTCTTCATCCGTTTCTGCCAGCTTTCCTTGATTTTCTCCTCTGTACCAACTCAGAACCAACCAGGGAAAGTGAAATATACACCCCAAACCAATGACATGAGAAGCCCCACTTTCAGACAGCTCACCTGAAGTTCCCCTATGCCAGCAAACTCCAAACACAGCACACCTACAGCCTTCTCCTTTTGTTCCTCAAAAGAAAGAATTTGACTTAGGAGCATAAAGCAGATAAAGAGACCAAGGCAAGTTCTAGAGCAGGAGTGGAAGTGTATTAAAAAGGCTTTAGAACAGGAAAGAAAGGAAAGAACCCTTGGAAGAGACCCAAGTGGGCGCCTGAAGTTCAAAGAGAAAAGAGGAGAAATTTTAATCGTGAACCTGGACTTTATAGGCTCCTGTCTTTCCCATGACTCTACCCTGAGGGTGGGCCTTCCACCTGCACGGTGTTCTCCTTACCTTTGGGAAATGAGCATGCGCAGTGTTTTTAGGGAATTGAATGCATGGCCATCTGAGGATTTCTTCCTTCTTCCAGTGGAGTATACCTGGAAGGTCATACTTCACCATTTTTGTCTCTTAATGTGCATGCCCAGAAAGTTGCTTCGACCTGGGGCCTGTCTTTAGTTAACTCTTTAATGTTAACAGGTATTGACCACCAGCAAATTGCCTCTTCCTGGTATTGGCTAAAAACTACCACTTTTAGATTGGCAATGCCATTATTGCCAAACCATCACCTGACTCTAATGGCGGGGGCTGGGTGGGGGGTAGGTGGCAGGGAGAGTCCTCTCCTGTCCAGCTCATGCCTAACTACCTGTAACATGTTTTCACCATAAAGTATTTCCACTGGCCTTTGAGTCTTTCCTAAATGCAAGTGATAGCGCCAGACTCCCTTGTTGGAGCAAGCTCTCACTAAAAAGTCTGTTTGCTCTCATTTGTGAAAGAGGAAGGAAGTCTTTATTTATTTCCACAAATTTTACATTGTTTTTGATACAGATGTATATAGTGTACAGGCTGAATGCTTCACTATAGTTATTTTTGAAATGGACTAATTTTCATATTGCACTATAGCTTCGATTTAGGGGGAATAGAGAATAATCACAGTTAAGTTCTCAAAGAATAAAAGACTAATGTTTGATGTTTGTTTGTTTTTACTAAAAATTCACTTTTTAATGTGTGCGACCACTTTTGCCGAAGCTCCAGTCTTGTCAATTGTTGTTGTTTTCTCTGGTATATCTAAATAGTTGTAGCAGAAGCTGTAGTCAGCAAGACAAAGAGTGAGCATGGGTGTAAAACTCAGGAAGTTGAAGAAGTAGGCAGTGAATAGTTAGCCATTTTAACAGCCATTCAGGAAGTGAACCGTCAGCCATGGTAACAGTTGATTTTGTATAGAAACAAGGTCTGAGGTTGATGTATATAGTACCTTCCCAGAGGAAATTTAATCAATTGGAAGGTAATTTATCAGATGGTTTTGGGTAAAGATGAGATTCAGGGAAACTATACACAGCTGAATAGGAGCTTTTCTCTGTGCAATTTGCTATATCTCAGTGGTGCCCACACATGATCAAGTGGTTAACTTCAGGAGTTATTCGTTTAGGGTTATTTTGTCTGGGTTTTTTATGCTGCTGCATTATGCAATCCCAGGCATCAACCTCTGAAGGCTTGTACTCTTGTAATGTGGTGTGTTACCTGTGGGCATTTGTAAGAGAATGAATAGAAGATGAAGTACTCTACTTAGACATGTGTGACGTCTTTCTCCACCTAGGTTTCTGTGAGAAAACTAATGAAGACCTTTTGGTTCTGTCTGTTCTAAGAGACAATCCTTGCTCTCTCCAGGAATTTCACTAAAACAGGATGTGGGTGCTTTGAAGAAGCCAGTAATTGTACAGTTTAATGCACAAGCAATTTAGGCAAAAGAGTCAAGAACAAGTTGTGAATTTGACCCCTTGGAAAGGAAAAGACAGACAATGTTTCTGAAAATAAAAGCTTTTGAACATGAAGTAGATAAATTTCATGGAAGCAATCTTCTACGTTTCATGGTAATTTTCATTTCTGTTTCAACTTCTCCTTCAGATAAAATTACAGTGGAGCTTGCCTTTCTATTTAACCAGTTTCTGGATACAAAGTCCCTGAAATCTTCAAGTATTGACAGCCTTGGAAATCTCACTTACAGAAAAGGCACCTCTAAACCATATGTGTCTTGTGTTTCTTTATAAAAAGAAATCCAGTAGGCCATTAGGCCAGTATATACATGGCTAGTCATCCTACCATTTGACATTAACATGGATAAAAAAGAAAGGGCTTTGCTCAACTGCTGTTACAAAAGTCGATTGACATACTTTTGGTAAAAAATTTTGGTAAACAAGTATAGGAAGTCAGGATAATTGCTCACTGGTTTCCATCTCCTATTGGTTGGGATACACGTGCAGTTTTGTTACATGAGTATATTGCAAAATGTTGGGATTTGGGCTTCTACTGAATCTATCACTCAAAGAGATACTACTCACACTATTCAGTAGGTAGTTTCTCTTTATCTCCTTCCCTCTGTCACTCTCCCTTTATAAAAGTTTTTAGTATCTGTTGTTTTCATCATCTGTGTTCATGCATACCCATTGTATACCTCGTGCTTGTAAGCGAAAACATGCAGTATTTGAATTTCTGTTTCTGCACTAATTCACTTAGACCAATGACCTCTAGCACTATTCCGTAGAACTCCACTCTACAGAGAAGCTGCTCTTGGAACTGTTCTGCTCTCTGAAGACATCCCATGATGGATTGGCAATAACATGGAGCTTTGTCTGACTTTATTCTTCTCTTTCCTATGTCCAATTTATTTCAGTTTCACTGAGTAAGTTATTTTCCCTAACTCCTTTTCTAGACCAATCCTTCTGTTACAAATCATGACTGCATAATTCATAGCAGCTTAGCACTGATCATTTTTGGAGACCCAGAAGGTGATTATGCATTGCAATAATTGTACTGCATTTTGCAAATACATATGGTTAATGCATTGCAGGATACCATGCATAAACCAAGGTGAATTTCCAAACATCACACAAGGACCTTTAGAAATTCACCTGATGCAAGAGCAATTATGTGCTAATAACAGCAAAAACAAAATAAAAACAAAAACACACCTGTATAGTGAAAAGTCTTCATGGAAAACAAGTACTCCTGATACTAAGTTGGTAGTTTTATAGTGTAGTTCACAGACCCCTGAAAGTCTCTGAACCATTTCAGGGGTTAAGCAAAAACTATTTGGATAACAATGCGGAGATAACGTTTTTCTTTTTCCCACTGGGTTTCCTTTGCATGGACAGTGCCAAAACAGTGCAGGGTGAAGCTGCAAGTACCTTAGCACAAATCGATTCAGTCATACCAAACTGTGCTAATTGCCATAGTATTGTTTCCTGCTATACACTCATGGTATATAAAAAGCCAGTACTACCGAAGAATGTCCCTGATGCAGCACAAAATAATCTTAATTGTCTTCAACCTTAATCCTGGGGCATAGATTCAACATTTGATGTGACAAGATAAGAACTGTGCACAAAGTAGTTCTCTAGATACCAAAGTGCAATTTTGTGTGAAGGAAAGCACTGTACAGATGTGGGAAGTGTGTGCTAAATTGGCCACTTTTTAAAGGATGCACAATCTTCACTTGAAATAATGACTTTTAGATAAAATATTGTCTTTTGGACTTGAGGATTTGGTAGACATTTTCTTAAAAGTGACCAAAGTGAGTCACTCTGGTCTCTTTCAATGTATTCTAAACATATATTCCAAAGATAAATCCCAGACAGTAATTGTCAATGATAATCTTGGACAGCTTTCCAATACTTAAAGACTTTTCTGAGGAGATGTGTGGGATATTGACCAGTAAGATATTTTTAATACTACCTAATAAATTGTGCGAATATTTGGATGACCTAAATAAATTTACTGAAACAATATTTTGTAAATAAATAATGCATCATGATACAAAATTATGCATAGCTAAAAGACCAAGTTTTCAATATATATTTATTGTTTTATGCTGTTCAACTGAAGCTAAGACACCCATTTGAAGCACATGATATATTCATGGATTTTAACACAACAGTGTTTTAAAAAATAATGAATACTGATGACAGATTCCAAATTTCAAGTAATGTTTAATAAACTTCTCTTTCTAGATTTTGGGCATAGTATCAAAGAAGAATATCCACAATCATCTGAAAAGTTATTTAAAGATTCCTCCCTTTTCCAAATACATATCTGCACAAGACTGGGTTTCATTCATAGGGTGTAACCAAAACAACAAATGACAGAAGTTCTGTGCAGAAGCAGTTATTAGAATCCCACCATTTTCTATTATGCTATTCTATTAAAAAGATTTGCAAGAGTGTGAACCAATAGCACCCTTCTAATTTTTAAATTTATTTTGTAAAATGTGTTTATTTTTCCGCATATCTGTTACTTATGCCATGACATAGCATTACTCAATCTATATTACAGAAATGTCTAAGTTTCAATTTCCAAGATGGTAAATAACAATAAATAAAATCTCTGAGCATCTTGCAAAGCTCTTCAGGCTTCTTGATGCTCCTTAGGTATATAAAGGGGTTCTGAGATTAATACCTTCAAGCTTTAAAATAGTAATCCTGAAACAGAGAGGATCATTAAAATCAACATGGTAGCTTTATATGTATGTTACCTCTGGCCCCAAGTTTTGAAAATTCTCACCCTGGGGAGTCATTGAAGCCATATGTCACTGCCCTTGCTGTGTTAAATTTAGTCATTAACCATAGTATTTACAGGCATGATTCATGGGATAAGCTTTACAAATAAAATAGGAATTTCATAGTGTATCATCCTTTATTAAAATATCAAAGAAGTCACTAATTTATGTTTTTTACACTACTGGTTTTTAAATTTACTAACGTAAGTGGACATGGGTATTGTTTGGAAAACTATAAATAATCTTTTGTTGCTGTTTCTTCATGGAACTTGGTTGCTATTTTATGTTTTTAACAGGACAGGGATCCGTCTTTTGTGTAATAGCACAAGTGGGCCTAGAGTCATTTTACTTGGATCCAGTGCTCAGAATATTAAATGTTCTTTTTCCTTTTTGTCTGTACTTGATTTACTTGGTCAGGCATAAAACTCAAATGTTGTTTATTAAGCTAGTTATAACTAAACAAGAACAGCTTGTTAAGTGCTGTCTATACAATTAAAGAAAAAAGAGTACATTTAAAGGATATCATTTCTCTTTTTATTATTATACTTGAAGATTTGCGTTACATGTGCACAATGTAGAGGTTAGTTACATATGTATACATGTGCAATGTTAGTGTGCTGCACCCAGTAACTCATCATTTAACATTAGATATATCTCCAAATGCTATCCCTCCCTCGTTCCCCCACCCCACAACAGGCCTCGGTGTGTGATGTTTCCCTTCCTGTGTCCATGTGTTCTCATTGTTCATTTCTTTATAATTCCTGTGTTATTCATCTTCTTGTGTGAAATTAAATAAATTGAGGAATAACATGAGCATTTTTTGTTCATAATCTAGAAAAATCACTTAAAAATAACAGTGGCAAGGAGAGAAGGTAAAATGATTTAGGATAGATTTACAAAGGAAAGGATTTACAATAAGTGTCTTGACAAAACAGAAATGCATTCTGGAAAAGAATTCACCAAGATTCAATTTGATTGAAAAACCTTTGTGCACCTGTGATGTATTCTACCACAGGTAGACTATGATTGAGAGATGCATAGAATATGGTAGTTTTCTTTTTTTTTGCAAGAATTTCAAGTCTAGAGTAAGGATTAGGAAGTTGGAGACTATTGCACATAATTTGAAATATTCTAGAAGTTTTTCCATAACATGACTAGAGGAGCATTGCCCTATGGAAATCAGTAGAAAGGGTGTTAGACAAGATTAGCAGCAACAAAAAATAAACAGGTAGTAAACACCATAGGAAATGAAACTTTGTGAAGGAAGGAGTAATATCATCTCAGCAGTGATTGCAGGGAACCATGAGCATTGTAAGGAAGAGGGAAAGTGAGTAAAGTTGGTCTATAATTTTCAGGAGACACTCTGAAGAGGCAGAAACAGAAGGGATACTTGGGTCTTAGAATAGATTTTGAGGGTATCACACATGTTAATCTTTGATATCGGGATTCATAAAGGCTCCCGAATCACTTTTATATTTTAAGCAATTTCGACCAATATCCAATTACAAACCTGCAAAGCACTTCAAGTCTACCTGCTTTTCATCAACAGGAAATGCAATTCCTGTGGCATGTTCTTGGCCTGACAGTTGTTGGTGGGTAAGAAAGACCCCTGAAATCTTCTTAAAGAAGATGGGTGATCTTCCCTGAGAGGCCATTTCCATGGTCACTCGTGGCATTTTATTATAAAAGAGTATGGCTCTCAACAATCACAGAGTGTATACCCAGTAATGGGATGGCTAGGTCAAATGGTATTTCTAGTTCTAGATCTTTGAGGAATCCCACACCAACTTCCACAATGGTTGAACTAGTTTACAGTCCCACCAACAGTGTAAAAGTGTTCCTATTTCTCCACATCCTCTCCAGCACCTGTTGTTTCCTGACTTTTTAATGATTGCCATTCTAACTGGTGTGAGATGGTATCTTATTGTGGTTTTGATTTGCATTTCTCTGATGGCCAGTGATGATGAGCATTTTTTCATGTGTTTTATGGCTGCATAAATGTCTTCTTTTAAGAAGCTTCTGTTCATATCCTTCACCCACTTTTCGATGGGGATGTTTGTCTTTTTCTTGTAAATTAGTTTGAGTTCATTGTAGATTCTGGATATTAGCCATTTGTCAGGTGAGTAGACTGCAAAAATTTTCTCCCATTCTGTAGGTTGCCTGTTCACTCTGATGGTGGTTTCTTCTGCTGTGCAGAAGCTCTTTAGTTTAATTAGATCCCATTTGTCAATTTTGGCTTTTGTTGCCATTGCTTTTGGCATTTTAGACATGAAGTCTTTGCCCATGCCTATGTCCTGAATGGTATTGCCTAGGTTTTCTTCTAGAGTTTTTATGGTTTTAGGTCTAACATGTAAGTCTTTAATCCATCTTGAATTAATTGCTGTTTAAGGTGTAAGGAAGGGATCTAGTTTCAGCTTTCTACATATGGCTAGCCAGTTTTCTCAGCATGATTTATTAAACAGGGAATCCTTTCCCCATTGCTTGTTTTTCTCAGTTTTGTCAAAGACCAGATAGTTGTAGATATGTGGCATTATTTCTGAGGGCTCTGTTCTGTTCCATTGGTCTATATCTCTGTTTTGGTAGCAGTACCATGCTGTTTTGGTTACTATCGTCTTGTAGTATAGTTTGAAGTCAGGTAGTGTGATGCCTCCAGCTTTGTTCTTTTGGCTTAGGACTGACTTGGCAATGTGGACTCTTTTTTGGTTCCATATATACTTTAAAGTAGTTTTTTCCAATTCTATGAAGAAAGTCATTGGTAGCTTGATGGGGATAGCATTGAATCTGTAAATTACCTTGGGCAGTATGGCCATTTTCAAGATATTGATTCTTCCTACCCATGAGCATGGAATGTTCTACCATCTGTTTGTATTGTATACTCTTTTATTTCATTGAGCAGTGGGTATATACCCAAAGGATTATAAATCATATTCCTATAAAGACACATGCAATGCACATGTATGTTTGTTGCGACACTATTCACAATAGCAAAGACTTGGAACCAACCCAAATGTCCAACAATGATAGACTGGATTAAGAAAATGTGGCACATATACACCATGGAATACTATGCAGCCATAAAACATGATGAGTTCATGTCATTTGTAGGGACATGGATGAAGCTGGAAACCATCATTCTCAGCGAACTATCGCAAGGACAAAAAACCAGACACCGCTTGTTCTCACTTGTAGGTGGGAATTGACCAATGAGAACACATGTACACAGGAAGGTGACCATCACACACCAGGGACTGTTGTGGGGTGGGGGGCATATGGAAAGCATTAGGAGATATACCTAATGCTAATTGAAGAGTTAATAGGTGCAGCACACCAACATGGCACATGTATACATATGTAACAAACCTGCACATTGTGCACATGTACCCTAAAACTTAAAGTATAATAATAATAATAAAGACAATCACAGAGAGTGGAATGTTGACAAGAGTTACAAAACCAATTTCCATCCAGTTTTTACCTGGAGGAACTTCGTGGAATATGGTTAATTGTGATGAGGTTGTCTATCAAGTCCAGAAAACCCATCTACTCTTGCCAGGTGAATTGGTGAACTTCAGATTCAGAGCCAGGGTTTCTATTGGTGCCGTCATTCCAGAAAGTCATTATAGCTAAACTCGCCTCGGGTTTTGGCGGGTAGACTCTGCCAGTGAAAAAGTCTCAAAGATGATATTTTTATGCCTCAGAATCACAAGGATTTTATAGTGTCCTGCCATTCTTTTAGATGTGATATTCCAGACCGGGAATCTGCAGCACAGACACATGGGATTTTTTTGTTTATGATTTGCTGGATTTTATTAAGTTGATGCAAAAGTTATTTCAGTTTTTACCATTAGAAGTAATGACCAAAACCGCAATCAATTTTCCACAAGCTTATTACTCATCGATTTATATTATAATTATGTTGTCATTTTTGGGACAGAAAACATACTTTATAAAAATAAAGGATTGCTATTTTCTAATTAACTGTAAGGAATATCTCATTTTTTCTTGGGTTTGATATACATTGTTCTATAATAAATGATATTATTGTTTGGAAGATATAGCCTTTATCATTGAAAGAGACAAAACAATATAAAATAAAACACACACATATACACACACACAAACACACTCCCCAAAATAAAGTATAATCTACCTCACAAAATGTTTAGAAAGTCAGGCTAATGCAGATATTCCTTTAATTCAAAGTTTTTAAAAAACTTTAGGGAAGAATAATAAAAGAAAAGTACCCAATGTGCCAACAAATTTATTTATAAAGGGGAAATGAATTATTTCTTAGGAATGTATAAACTTCCAAAATTAATCTACACAATATAGAAAATTTTAATAAGCTTAAAAAGTCTGTCATTATAAACGCCAGTGAATGGGTTTATGGGCGGGTTTGTCGCTGATTTACCGGTGTCCTTATTTGATTCCTAATTCTAGTTCAATATATACTAGTATTTCTGAAAGTACCACAGAGTGCTGGTCGACCAGCAGTATCAGCCTCACCGGGGAGCATGTTAGAAATGACGGCCCCCAGGACCCATTTGGTGATGATTGAGTTGAAGAGCATTGGTGATGGGAGCAGAAATCTATAATTTTAAAAACTTTCTAGGTGCCTTGTGCATGCTAAAGTTTGAGAAGCGGTGATTTTAAATATTCTAGAAATAGAAAATATTTAAATTATCCAAATTCATTTTAAACATGAGTATAACATTAATGAAAATTGAATGGTTAAGATTTAAAAAAACTAAAGTAATTTTTATTATGAACACACATGAAAAATTCTGAATAAAATACTCGCAGTCATTATGCAGGTCTAGCTCCAAAGAATAATGTATTACAATCAAGTAAAATTTATTCCATAAATGATAAGAGTCTCAACATGAGAAATTACAACAGTATAACTGATGATTAAAAAAATTGAAAGAGAAAAAACACATAACTATATTAATGGGTGTCAGACAAGTGTTTGATAGTTAAAACAGCCTGTAAAAATAAAAAATCTAAGTGAAACAGATACAGAAAGCAGCTGTGTAAATATGATAAATATTATTTAACCATAACAATCATCAGTCTAATAGCAAGATTCTAGAAAATTTATTTTACAGTTAAATACAGAAATGAGATATTAGCTGTCATCACTATTATCAACATTTAGAAAACAAAACACAAAAGAAGAAGGTAAAATTTATGTCAAGATTAGAACATGAGTCAAAATTATTCAGTCAGAATATTTTTGGAAACTAATATAAAGTAACTAGAATTAAGTAAACCTTGTCACGTTGAATTAGCAACATCAGCACAAATTAAATACATAAGTCAATAGTTTTTATCCCATGATGATAATAATCTCTTTTAAATATTAAAAAATACCAAATCATAATGTTGAAAATGATTAATTCATGGAAAGTATTCTAATAAAAAATATTTAGAATTTATATTCAAAAAACTGTACAATCTTGTTAAGTACAAAATATAAAACCTGAACGTCTGTAGAAATAGTTCATTATCCTGGGTTTGAATATGACATTGAAGAAGACATTGATTACATATTCTTAATGTTTCACTAAGAATCTTAATTAGCTTAATCTCAATAGCAAAATATCTTGTGAAAAATAATAGTGTCTGTACAACGATATATGTGGGTGTGTGCTGCTGTACCTGTCTACATGTGTGTAATTCACCAGAAATGGACACTTACCATGAAGTCCCTGCTAATTAAAGCAGATAATATTCGTGAAGAAATGGATAAATATATTAATTAAACTACAGAGATTACTGATCTATGTGTGTGTTTACACATTCATACAGGTATAAACTTATGAAATAAACAAAAATACATCTTAAATATACATATATATAACCAAGGTAACAGTATAATTCATTGGAAACAAGCTGTTATGATTGATTTCTTTGATAACTACCTCTATTATGAAAAAAATTCTTTATGTCTGCATTGTTACAGGCAATCATATTTACAAGCAAATTACACAAGGGTTTGATTATAAATGAAAATATATATACTATTATGAGAAAATTGAACAGATAAATTGTTGACTCTGGAGACACCTTTTCACCTTTCCTTTTGTTATGTAAACTAATTTGTAGTCACTTTTCTTATATTTATAGTCATTTTGTTTTGGGCCTTTTGTTGTTAGCAGAAGGTGTTTTTACTGCTACATTGGACAAGAAAAGATGTCTACTAAGCTACCAACACCACAGGATTTCGAGGCCTCAATTTTGTACTCAACAAGCTGTATATTATATTTTGAGAAGTCAGAAATGCAAGTTATTGACATGTAGTTACTTACATACACATTTGTGGTGGCTGGCAACTGTAGTCTCAGATCCTGCAGAGGCTGAGGCAGGAGAAAGGCATGAACCCGGGAGGTGGAGCTTGCAGTGAGCCGAAATCGCGGCACTGCACTCCACCCTGAGCGACAGAGCGAGACTCCGTCCCACACACACATAAAAAAAAAAGAATATTAAAGAGAGACAACACTTTAATAGCAATTGATGCACGAAAAACACGGTAAAAAGAACGTTCAATTTTTCTTGCTCTCTGAAAAGGTCCAGGCCATGTGATTTGTGCCTGTTGCATAAAACAGCACAAAATAAAGAAGTCATGGGGATAGAGTCTAATAAAACGATATGTAATCAGCACAAAAAAACAAACAAACAAAAAACAAACAAGCAGCAGGAAAAACAATTACAACTTTACATAATAAAATAAATACAACTTTACATAATAAAATTTACAACTTTGCATAATTAAAAAAAGTGTTCAGATAACTATAAAATGCAGACATGTTAGATTTGCTGCCAGGAGAAGGGAAGGTGAATAAAAGAATGCGAAATTAAAAGGAAAAAAGAGGCCGGGTGCGGTGGCTCACACAACTAATACTTATAGGATTAGGAATAGCCACTGCTACAGAAACCGGAATAGTTAGTTTATCTACTTCATTATCCTACTACCATACACTCTCAAAGGACTTCTCAGACAGTTTTCAAGAAATAAAATCTATCCTTACTCTACAATCTCAAATAGGCTCTTTGGCAGCAGTGACTCTTCAAATCCATTGAGGCCTAGACCTCACTGCTGAAAAAAGCTGAAAAAAGGAGGACTCTGTCTTCTTGAGGGAAGAGTGTCATTTTTACACTAACCAGTTCAGGGATAGTACAAGATGCTGCCTGGCATTTACAGGAAAAGGCTTCTGAAAACAGACAACACCTTTCAAACTCTTTTTTAAATTATTATTTTACTTTAAGTTCCAGGGTACATGTGCACCTCGTGCAGGTTTATTACATATGCACACATGTGCCATGTTGGTGTGCTGCACCGATTAACTCGTCATTTACTTTAGTTATATCTCCTAATGCTTTCCATAACCCCTCCCCCCACCCCATGACAGGCCCGGTGTGTGATGTTCTCCTTCCTGTGTCCAAGTCTTCTCATTGTTCAATTCCCACCTATGAGTGAGAACATGTGGTGTTTGGTTTTATGTCCTTGCAATAGTTTGCTGAGAATTATGGTTTCCAGCTTCATCCATGTCCCTACAAAGGACATAAACTCATCATTTTTTATGGCTGCATAGTATTCCATGGTGTATATGTGCCACATTTTCTTAACCCAGTGTATCATTGACGGACATTTGGGTTGGGTCCAAGTCTTTGCTATTGTGAATAGTGCCCCAATAAACATACATGTGCATGTGTCTTTATAGCAACATGATTTATAATCCTTTGGGTATATACCCAGTAATGGGATGGCTGGGTCAAATGGTATTTCTAGTTCTAGATCCCTGAGGAATTGCCATACTGACTTCCACAATGGTTGAACTAGTTTACAGTCACATCAACAGTGTAAAATTGTTCCTATTTCTCCAGAACCTCTCCAGCACTTGTTGTTTCCTTTTTCATGATCGCCATTCTAACTGCTGTAAGATGGTATCTCATTGTGGTTTTGAGTTGCATTTCTCTGATGGCCAGTGATGAGCTTTTTTCATGTGTCTGTTGCCTGCATAAATGTCTTCTTTTGAGAAGTGTCTGTTCATATCCTTCGCCCACTTTTTGATGGGATTGCTTGATTTTTTTCTTGTAAATTTGTTCGGGTTCATTGTAGATTCTGGATATTAGCCCTTTGTCAGATGAGTAGATTGCAAAAATGTTCTCCCATTCTATAGGTTGCCTGTTCTCTGATGGTAGTTTCTTTTGCTATGCAGAAGCTTTTTAGTTAGATTAGATCCCATTTGTCAATTTTGGCTTTTGTTGCCATTGCTTTTGGTGTTTTAGACATGAAGTCCTTGCCCATAACTATGTCCTGAATGGTATTGCGTAGGTTTTCTTCTAGGGTTTTTATGGCTTTAGGTCTAACATTTAAATCTTTAATCAATCTTGAATTAATTGTAGTGTAAGGCATAAGGAAGGGATCCAGTTTCAGCTTTCTACATATGGATAACAAGTTTTCCCAGCATCATTTATTAGATAGGGAATCTTTTCCCCATTTCTTGTTTTTGTCAGGTTTGTCAAAGTTCAGATGGTTGTAGATGTGTGGCATTATCTCTGAGGGTTCTATTCTGTTCCATCGGTCTATATCTCTGTTTTGGTACCAGTACCATACTGTTTTGTTTACTGTAGCCCCTTGTAGTACACTTTGAAGTCAGGTAGTGTGATGCCTCCAGCTTTGTTCTTCTGGCTTAAGATTGTCTTGGCAATGTGAGCTCTTTTTTGGTTCTATATGAATTTCAAAGTAGTTTTTTCCAATTCTATGAAGAAAGTCTTTGGTAGCTTGATGGGGATGGCATTGAATCTATAAATTACTTTGGGCATTATGGCCATTTTCATGATATTGATTCTTCCTATCCATGAGCATGTAATCTTCTTCCATTTGTTTGCGTCCTCATTTGTTTCATTGAGCAGTGGTTAGTAGTTCTCCTTGAAGAGGTCATTCACATCCCTTCTAAGATGCTAGATAATCTATTCTCTTTGAAGCAATTGTGAATTTGAATTCACTCATAATTTCACTGTTTGTCTGTTATTGGTGTATAAGAAGGCTTGTGATTTTTTCACGTTGATTTTGTATCCTGAGACTTTGCTGAAGTTGCTTATCTGCTTAAGGAGATTTTGGGCTGAGATGATGGGGTTTTCTAAATATACAACCATGTCATCTACAAATAGGGACAATTTGACTTCCTTTTTTCCTAATTGAACACCTTTTATTTCTTTCTCCTTCTTGATTGCCCTGTCCAGAACTTCCACCACTATGTTGAAAAGGAGTGGTGAGAGATGGCATCACTGTCTTGTGCCAGTTTTCAAAGGGAATGCTTCCAGTGTTTGCCCATGCAGTATCATATTGGCTGTGGGTTTGTCGTAAATAGCTCTTGTTATTTTGAGATACATCCCATGAATACCTAATTTATCGACAGTTTTTGGCATGAAGGGCTGTTGAATTTTGTCAAAGGCCTTTTCTGCATCTATTGAGATAATCACGTGGTTTTTGTCTTTGGTTCTGGTTATATGCTGGATTACATTTATTGATTTGCATATGTTGAACCAGCCTTGCATCCCAGGGGTGAAGCCCACTTGATCACGGTGGATAAGCTTTTTGATGTGCTCCTGGATTTGGTTTGCCAGTATTTTATTGAGGATGTTTGCATCAAGATTCATCAGGGATATTGTTCTAATATTGTTTTATTTTGTTGTGTCTCTGATAGGCTTTGGTATCAGGATGATGCTGGCATCATAAAATGAGTTAGAGAGGATTCCCTGTTTTTCTATTGATTGGAATGGTTTCAGGAGGAATGGTTCCAGCTCCTCTTTGTACCTCTGGTGGAATTTGGCTGTGAATCCAACTGGTCCTGGACTTTTTTGGTTGGTAACTTATTAATTATTGCCTCAATTTCAGAGCCTGTTATTGGTCTATTCAGGTATTCAACTTCTTCCTGGTTTAGTCTTGGGAGGGTGTATGTGTCGAGGAATTTATCCATTTCTTCTAGATTTTCTAGTTTATTTATGCAGAGGTGTTTATTGTGTTCTCTGATGGTAGTTTGTATTTCTGTGGGATTGGTGGCGATATACCCTTTATCATTTTTTATTGCGTCTATTTGATTCCTCTCTCTTGTCTTCTTTATTAGTCTTGCTAGAAGTCTATTAATTTTGTTGATCTTTTCAAAAAACCAGCTCCTGGATTCATTGAGTATTTGAAGGGTTTTTGGTGTCTCTATTTCCTTCAGTTCTGCTCTGATCTTAGTTATTTCTCGCCTTCTGCTAGCTTTTGAATGTGTTTGCTCTTGCTTCTCTAGGTCTTTTAATTGTGATGTTAGGATGTGAATTTTAGATCTTTCCTACTTTCTTTATCGGCATTTAGTGCTACAAATTTCCCTCTTCACACTGCTTTAATTTCAGATATTCTGGTATGTTGTGCCTTGGTTCTCATTGGTTTCAAAGAACATATTTATTTCTGCCTTCAGTTCATTAGGTACTCAGTAGTCATTGAGGAGCAGGTTGTTCTGTTTCCATGTAGTTGAACGGCTTTTAGTGAGTTTCTTAATCCTGAGTTCTAGTTTGATTACACTGTGGTCTGAGAGATAGTTTCTTATAATTTCTCTTCTATTACATTTGCTGAGGAGTGCTTCACTTCCAACTATGTGGTCAATTTTGGAATAAGTCCAATGTGGTGCTGGGAAGAATGTATATTCTGTTGATTTGGGGTGGAGAGTTCTATAGATGTCTATTAGGTCTGCTTGATGCGGAGCTGAGTTCAATTCCTGGATATCCTTGTTAACTTTCTGTCTTGTTGATCTGTCTAATGTTGAGAGTGGGGTGATAATGTCTCCCATTATTATTGTGTGGGAGTCTAAGTCTCTTTGTAGGTCTCTAAGGACTTTATGTATCTTGGTGCTCCTGTATTGGGTGCATATATATTTAGGATAGTTAATCCTTCTTGTTGAATTTATCCTTTTACCATTATGCAATGGACTCTTTGTCCTTTTGATCTTTGTTTGTTTAAAGTCTGTTTTATTAGAGACTGGGATTGCAACCTCTGCCTTTCTTTGTTTTCCATTTGCTTGGTGGATCTTCCTCCATCCCTTTATTGTGAGCCTATGTTTGTCTCTGCATGTGAGATGGATTTCCTGAATACAGCACACTGATGGGTCTTGACTCTTTATCCAATTTGCCAGTCTGTGTCTTCTAATAGGAGCATTTAGCCCATTTACATTTAAGGTTAATATTGTTATGTGTGAATTTGTTCCTGTCATTATGATGTTAGCTGGTTATTTTCCTCATTAGTTGATGCGCTTTCTTCCTACCATCAATGGTCTTTACAATTTGTCATGTGTTTTCAGTGGCTGGTACAACTTGTTCTTTTTCATGTTTAGTGCTTCCTTCAGGGGCTCTTTTAGGCAGGCCTGGTGGTGACAAAATCTCTCAGCATTTACTTATCTGTAAAGGATTTGGTTTCTCCTGCACTTATGAAGCTGAGTTTGGCTGGATATGAAATTCTGGGTTGAAAATTCTTTGCTTTAGGAATGTTGAATATTGGCCCCCACTCTCTTCTGGTTTGTAGAGTTTCTGTCAAGAGGTCTGCTGTTAGTTTGATTGGCTTCCCTTTGTGGGTAACCTGACCTTTCTCTCTGGCTACCCTTAACATTTTTTCCTTCATTTCAAATTTGGTGAATCTGACAATTATGTGTCTTGGAGTTGCTCTTCTTGAGGAGTATCTTTGTGGTGTTCTCTGTATTTCCTGAATTTGAATGTTGGCCTGCCTTGCTAGGTTGGGGAAGTTCTCCTGGAGAACTTCCTGTAGAGAGTTTTCAAGCTTGGTTCCATTGTCCCCATCACTTTCAGGTACATCAATCAGATGTACGTTTGGTCTTTTCATATAGTTCCATATTTCTTGTAGGCTTTGTTCATTTATTTTTACTCTTTTTTTCTCTAAACTTCTCTTCTCACTTCATTTCATTCATTTGATCTTCAATCCCTGATACCCTTTCTTCCAGTTGATTGAATCGGCTACTGAAACTTATGCATTCATTATGTGCTTCTCATGCCATGGTTTTCAGCTCCATCAGGTCATTTAAGGACTTCTCTACACTGGTTATTCTAGTTAGCCATTCATCTAATCTTTTTTCCAGGTTTTTAGCTTATTTGTGATGGGTTTGAACTTCCTCCTTTAGCTCAGAGAAGTTTGATTGTCTGAAGTCTTCTCCTCTCAACTCATTGAAGTCATTCTCCTTCCAGCTTTGTTCCATTGCTGGCAAGGAGCTGCATTCCTTTGGAGGGGGAGAGGTGCTCTAATTTTTATAATTTTCAGCTTTTCTGCTCTGTTTTTTTGCCATCTTTGCGGTTTTATCTACCTTTGGTCTTTGATGATGGTGATGTACAGATGTGGTTTTGGTGTGGATGTCCCTTCTGTTTGTTAGTTTTCCTCCTAATAGTCAGGACCCTCAGCTGCAGGTCTGTTGGATTTGCTGGAAGTCCATTCCAGACGCTGTTTGCCTGGGTATCAGCAGCAGAGGCTGCAGAACAGTGAATATTGCTGAAGAGAAAATGTTGCTGCCTGATCGTTCCTCTGGAAGGTTCATCTCAGGGGGGTATCTGGCTGTGTGAGGTGTCATTCTGCCCCTACTGATGGGTGCCTCCCAGTTAGCATTCTCGGGGGTCAGGGGCCCACTTGAAGATGCAGTCTGTCCATTCTCAGATCTCAAACTCCATGCTGGGAGAACAACTACTCTCTTCAAAGCTGTCAAACAGGAATATTTAAGTCTACCGAGGTTTCTGCTGCCTTTTGTTTGGCTATGCCCTGCCCCCAGAGGTGGAGTCTACAGAGGTAGGCAGGCCTCCTTGAGCTGCTGTAGGCTCCAACAAGTTCAAGCTTCCTGGCCACTTCGTTTATCTACTCAAGCTTCAGCAATGGCGGACACTCCTCCCCCAGACTCACTGCCACCTTGCTGTTCGATCTCAGACTGCTGTGCTAGCAATGACTAGGCTCTGTGGGCTTGGGAACCTCCAAGCCATGCATGGTATATAATCTCCTGGTGTGCCATTTGCTAAGACCATTGGAAAAGTACAGTATTAGGGTGGGAGTGAACCGATTTTCCAGGTGCCATCTGTAACCCCTTCTCTTGGCCGAGAAAGGGAATTCCCTGACCCCTTGCACTTCCTGGGTAAGGCAATGCCTTGCTTTGCTTTGGCTCATGCTTGGTGGGCTGTACCCACTGTCCTGCCCCCACTGTCTGACAAGCCCCAGTGAGATGAACCCAGTACCTCAGTTGGAAATGCAGAAATCACCCATCTTCTGCATTGCTCATGCTGGTTGCTGTAGACTGGAGCTGTTCCTATTCAGCTACCTTGGAACCACCTCCCCTGAAACTCTTATACCAACCTCTGGAGTTGAGTGATATGGCTTCTCCCCTTTCTAGGTCCTATGACAGCTGTCTTGGTATTACTTGCCTTAGGGACCTCTATTTTTAATCTCATTGTCAAATTTGTTTCTTCCAGGATTGATGCCGTCCATCTACAAGATGGTCTTACAAATGGAACCCCAAATGAGTTCAATTCATAACTTCTACCAAGGACCCCTGGACAGGTCTGACCTGCTGGCTCTTTGAGTGGCCTAGGGAGTTCCCCTCTGGAGGATGCTACAATTTCAGGGACCCTTTTTCACCCTTGTCCAGCAGGAAATAGTTACAGCTCTCATCACCAGTCCCCAACAGCAGTTGTGGTGTCCTATGAAGAGGGGGTATTGAGAGAAGGGGCCAGCTGGACTTCCTGGGTCGACTGGGGACTTGGGGAAATTTTCTGTTTTACAAGAGGATTGTAAAATACACCATTTAGGAGCTTTCCTGTCTTTCAGGAGGATTGCAAAATGCACCAATCAGCACTCTGTAAAATGCACTAATCAGCATGCTGTAAAAGTCACCAATCAGCACTCTGTAAAATTCACCAATCAGTAGGATTCTAAAAGTAGCCAATTGTGGGGAGGATCAAAAAAAGAGCACTCTGATAGGATGGAAATGGAATATGGGAAGGGCCAGTAAGGGAATAATAGCTGAGCACCCCAGCCATCAGTGACAACCCACTAGGGTCCCCTTTCATGCTATGGAAGCTTTGTCCTTTTGCTCTTCACAATAAACCTTGCTACTGCTCACTCTTTGGGTCTGTGCCATCTCTAAGAACTGTAACACTCACCTCAAAGGTCTGTGGCTCCATTCTTGAAGTCAGGGAGACCACGAACCCACCAGCAGCAACCAACTCCAGACACACTGTCATCCCTTAATCTACCGTTTTCCTTGGAGTGACATCATTCACTGTTTTCCCTGGACATCTCCCTGTCATATCATCATCATTTTTTTTTAACCTAGATTGACTCAGTCACCTTTTACTGTGTTCCCTGAAGTGATTTTTTGGTCAACTGTTTTCCTTGAACTTATTTGGTCATGGACTCTTTTGCCTAGACTGACTGTGTCATAGACTGTTTTCCCTGGCATGATTCAGCACTCAACTGTTTACCCTGGACAGATTGCTCATCAACTCTTTTTCCTGGATTAACTCAGCATTGCCTGAGTTCCCTGAATTGACTCAGTACTCAGTTCCTTTTCCTGGTTTGACTATGTACTCATTTCCCTAGACTGACTCAATGCTCAACTCATTTCCCTGGACTAACTCAGCATGTCCTCAACTGTGTGCCCTGGACTGTGTGGTACTGGACTACTGCTTGGATTGAGTCAGTCGTGGACTGTGTTTCCCAGACCATGGGCATCCTTGGCTGTCATCCACCCTCATCAACTGTTTTCCTTGGAGAGACTATGTCTTTCACTATTTTCCACAGTGAGGGCATCTTCATGCCATCCTGTTATCAGTGCTTTCCGTAGACTGGTTCTGGATCTCTGGAAATGTTTTACTGATCTCTGGAATGACTCACGAGCACTATTTTCACTGGTATGATGTGGTCACTGCTTTTATTTTTTTTCTTTTCTTTTCTTTTTTTTTAATGAACTGAGGAGACCACAGGCTGCCACTTAATCAGCTATTTACCTTGTTGTGACCTTGTCAGAGGTTGTGTTCCCTGGGATGAAGTCATCAACCTGTGTTTTCCTCATCAGTGTTTTCCCTGGAGTGACCTGGTCATCTACTTTTTCCCTGAACTGATGAAGTAATAGGCTCTTTTTCCTGGAATCACTGAGTCATCAACTGTTTTCCCTGGACTGACTCAGTTGTTGACTATGTTACCTGGGGTGACTCAGTCATTGATTGTTTTTCCGGAACTACTCCCTTTCACCACCTCAGTCATCTTAGAAGGCAGATTGTTGGAAATAAAAACATATTTTTCTCTGCATAAATATATACACAAAAATGTATTTACACATATCCATATACACATGTTTATCTAAGCCTCCTTCTGGAAGATTTTGGTTTCAGACTATCTAAGGATGCATAACAATGTCTCCCAAAGCTCACGTGTGGCAAAACTTTTCATTTTTCCCCCAATATGATAGGGGAGGAATGGTGTCTGTGTTTCTTGTTATGCTCGATTTTTTGTTTGTTTGTTTTGTGTGTGTGTGTGTGTGCGTGTGTGTGTGTGTGCGTGTGTGTGTGTGTTTCTTGAGATGGAGTCTCCTGTCATGCAGGCTGGAGTGCAGTGGTGTGGTCTTGGCTCATTGCAACCTCTGCCCCCTGGGTTCAAGCATTCTCCAGCCTCAGCCTCTGAAGTAGCTGGGATTAACTGCATGGGCCACCATGCCCAGCTAATTTTTGAATTTTTCATAGAGACAGGGTTTCTCCATTTTGGTCTGGCTGGTCTTGAACTCTTGACCTCAGGTGATCCACCTTCCTTGGCCTCCCCAAGTGCCGGGATTACTGGCATGAGCCACTGTGCCAGGCCATTGTGTTCATTTTTACAATCTTTTTGTTTTTTTTGGACTGGTTCTTCTTGAAGGTTTTGAAGAGTTTTCCTTCTATTTTCGGTGTTTTTTAATGCATGAACATTAGCCCGTCTATCTATGAGGCTACTTATGCAATTCTGTGCTGAGAACACTTACTGAGGAATGCATCCTTAGGTCATTTGGTCCTTGTGAAATCATCCTAGAGTGCACAAACCCACGCCCACAAGGCCCAGCTCACAGTGCACCTGGGCTGTATTGTGTAGCCTGTTGTTCCTGGCTACCCTGTCATCACCCTGAATACTCTAGGAAACTGTATCACATGTTACACATGATATTTGTATACCTAAACATATCCACAACTAGGTAAGTTGTGCTATAAATATGGTATTATAATCTCATGGGACCGCCATCAAATATGTGGTCTGTCATTGACTGAAATATTCTTATGTGGAGCAACTCTGTATTTCTCATAACTTTTTAATTGCATTTTTTGCCTAGCAAATTTTTAGAAAATTATATATTAAAGTTTTCTTTGTTTGTTTGTTTTGTTTTGTTTTGTTTTGTTTTTTGAGATGGAGTTTCATTTTTCTTGCCTATGCTAGAGGGCAATAGCATGACCTCAACTCACTGCAACCTCTGCCACCCAGGTTCAAGTGATTCTCCTGCCTCAGCCTCCTGAGTAGCTGGGATTAAAGGCACGCACCACCATGCCTGGCTATTTTTTTTTTTTAGCAGAGACGGGGTTTTACTATGCTGGCCAGGCTGGTCTCAAATTCCTGACCCCGGTTGATCTGCCCACCTCGGCCTTCCTATATTCAAGGTTTATATATACTTGATTGCATTTGGATTTTGTGTGGTAATTAGCAGCCTTTTCCCCACACTGAGATTATAGAAGAATTATTTCATTTTTCTTCTAATACTTACATGGCTGTATGTATGCTTTTATTCATACACCTAAGCATGTATGTGCATGTATCTTTAGATACTTCATTTAGAGTTTATTGCTGTGTACAAATGAAGTATGGATCTAAATTTATCATTTTCCATGTTGTCCCAATATTTATTTTAAAATCCATTATTCCAGACACTGTTGTGCACCTGTAGTCCCAGCTACTTAGGAGGCTGAGGCAGCAGAATGGCTTGAGCCCAGGAGTTCAAGACCCATTTAAGCAACATATTTAGACCCCATTTCTAAATTTAAAAAAATAAAATAAAGTAGCCAGATGTAGTGGCACATGTCTATAGTCTCAAATACTTGAGAGGCTGAGAGACAGGAGGATTACTTGAGTCTGGAAACCAAGGCTTCAGTGAGCCGTGATGGAGCCACTGCACTCCAGCCTGGGAAAAACCGTGAGATCCTGTCTCAAAAAATAAATAAACAAATAAATAAATAAATAAACAAACAAACCCATTATTGCCCAATAGTTTGAGATACCACCTTAAACATATACTAAATTTCCTTCTGTACTTCTACATGCTTCTAGATGTTCTTTTATATTCCTCTAGTCTTTTTGTGGGTGTGTGTGTTTTCATGCATCTGTAACATATTATTTTCATTATAGATGGTTAATAATGTCTTTAAAATATGAACGGGCTTGACCCTACTAAGGATTTTTCTGGCTATTCTTGCCTTCTGGTTATGCCACATGAACTTAAATGTCAACCAGTCTTAAGACAATTTGTAATTTTCAAAAACTTTGATAACATTAATTTTGTAAATTTATCCAAGTAGAATTTACTTCTTTATATTTTTGAGCCATCATATTCTATGATGTTTTTCCTTTTTTCAAACTGCCTTTATTTCTTCCAGAGGACTTTAAATGTTTTTAAAATTATAGAGTTTGCACAGTTCTTATTATGTCTATTCCTAAGTAGTACATGATCTTCTTTGGTGCAATTCTACATGAGCTTTTCTCTAATATTAAATACTCTGTAAGTTTTTTTTTCAGGTGTATGTTGATGACTTATATATGCTACATATGTTGCTAATTTTACTAAATTATTTTATTTTGTGAAATAATTTGAACATTAATCCTTTAAAGCTTTCCAGATATCTGAAAAATAATCGCAATTAATTTTTTTCTAGATCTTCTGCCTCTAATTGGTTTATTTTATTTCCTTGTTTAGAAAACACCTTCAGCGTAATGTTGAATGGCAGTGGAGATATGTTACATTCTTGCTTGCATTTCTAGCATGAATCCCACTTGGTCGTGGCATTTTTTTTTTTTCAGTGTAGTCTTGGAGTCTGACAATATTTTATTGGCCATGTGTGGTTGTTCAGGCCTGTAACTTCAGCATTTTGGGAGGCTGAGGTGAGTGAATCACCTGAGGTCAGGAGTTCAAGACCAGCCTGGCCAACATGATGAAACTCCTTCTCTACAAAAAATACAAAAATTAGCTGGGTGTGGTGGCAGGCACCTGTAATCCCATCTACTTGGGAGGCTGAGGCACAGAAATCACTTGAATGCAGGAGGCGGAGTTTGCAGTCAGCCAAGATTGTGACACTGCACTGCAGCCTGGGTGACAGAGGGAGACTCTGACTTGAAAAAGAAAAAAAAAAAAATGAAAAAAGAAACTATTTTATTTAGTACTTAAGCATCAGTATTTATAACTGATATTGATCTGGAATATTCTCTCATTATTCACACACATACATTTTGAGTTAGCATTTAAGTTTAATATTATGAATTTTAAATGTTTGAAAACAATACAGTTTTCAGTTGTGTATAAGTTTGACATATTAAAAATTCTTAAATCATTCATATAAATGTACCTGTGTTTTCATGTCATACTGACATTAAAGCTATTATCCATTTAATAGTATATGATAGAATTTTTCTTCAGGAATTAAGAATTTTACATTCTTGTTCCCTCCTCCCTGAATTATTAGTTATATTTCATATGTGTCAAAGATTTTTAGCCTCAATGTAATAGATTTTTTGAAACTATATTAATTATAATAATATTGTTTACTATATTCATGATATGTAGAAATTAAAATTAACTTTTTGATTATGAAAATAGTAGCACAATTTTTAGCATTTTTATGTTAACATTTTTTATTCTGTTTTCATTGTATTTCTATTAATTATAATTTATCAAAAAATATGTCACATATTTATAAGCAAAAAATATGTCACATATTTATAAGCAATAAATATGTCTTGAAACATAATATTTTATAGGGGACAATTAAGAGCAAAAACAATAGCAAGAAACTGTATGTAAATCTTTAAGCATCCAGTTGTGCACAAATTATTTGTGTGACTACAGGACTCAGTGGCACTGTCCCAGCCAGCCACAGACTCACAGCTTCCACCATTGTTATTTAATCTGGAGTAAAATCACTATTCACAGATGGCAAATCACCATCAGGAATGGAAAGGCTATAGAACCTTTTTCTAAAACTTAACACATTAGGAACTCACACTTGCCTGGGACATTATTTAAGCTCTGAAGAACATGCTTATCACACAGACATTCCATTCATATGAGATTTTAAAAATGTAATTGCATCATAGAGGGATTTTATTGACTCTTAGGAATAACTATACATATAAACAAAGTACACTTCACAAATACAAAAATGTAGCTTATTAGAATGGAATTTAAATAATGGAATTATTCCAATCACTAGACGATTATTAAATTAAACATACTTACTGCAAATATATTACTATCAGAGAAAAGGGACTGCAAGGCAGATCTCATTAATAGGGGCAGAGAGGCACTACATAACACATGAAAAGGCATTTTATTCCTCAGGAAATTATAAAAAGATTCTTAACTTGTATGTAAATTTAATGTTTTTCAAAAGAAATAAATTACAAGAACAAGACGATATTTTACAAATTCACAACTCAAAGGACATGGAGTCAAAAAATTAAATAATGCAAGAAGGAAAGAGGCAATATAAATGAAGTTTTGTTATACTATTGAAAATAAAAAATTCTGTTTTAAAAAATGTATGCCCTGGTGGGATGTACTGAGGACACAACATCACATGCATAACTTCAAACTAATCATGAGAACTCTTAAGTCAACGCAAACTGAAAGACATTCTACAAAATACCTAACCACTACTCACCAAAAGTATCAAGGACATGAATGACAAAGAAATAAATCAGAGTAAAATAAGGAAACACAAATTGTAGGGGAATAAAGATATACAAAAATAAAATGCAATAAGGGATTAGATCCTAGAAATTAAGAAACCATTAGGGGAAAACTAGTGAAATGTTAAAGTCTGTGGTTTAATTAATAAATAGTGTCCATTGTCAAAAATCAGGACATTATTGTTAGTGTCGTGATTTTGACAATTATTCTATGGTTATATAATTTGTTACTATTCAGGGAAGTTAGATGAGGAGTATATGTGAACTTTCTGTAGTTTCAAACTTTTTCAAAATGCAGTGTTTTTAAAAGATATTGATGATTTTAATATAAAAATGAATATATTTGCTATGGCAAATCTTGACACTGTAAAGTTGCAAGAATCATAAAGATAACATTCTCTACCACAATAAAATAAAATTTGAAATCAAATGAAAATATAATTAAAATACCTTATTTTTCAAAATTAAAATATAATGATAAATATTTATGGATAAAAAGGAATAAGTAGTGAGAATGAGAAAATAATTAGGACTAAGTAAATGTATTGCATATGAAAATTAGTAAATTTAAATAAAACAAAATTAGAGGGAAATGTATAGACAAAAATGATTATGTTAGAAAAAGAAAAGCAAAGGAAAGAAAGAAAGGAAAGAAGGAAAGAAAACAAAACTTAATGAAATAATGATCCCACTTAAGAGTATAGAAAATGAACAGTAAAATCATGAAGGTAAGATTAGAAATTAAGGGAATATGAAAACCCTCTCCATTCCCTCAGAGACCTCACAGGAAATGAGAGACCAATGTACAATCAAATTACTTCACTAAATGGTGATTTGTACCACCTCTGATGTCTACATACATGAAGGATGTGAATAGTCCCAACTTTTAACTCAGGGTCGTGTAATGTGAGGTGTTTATGTGGTCATGTAATCAGTCCATGGGAACTCCAGGAACCACCTTTTTTTTTTTTTCTTTTTTGACATGTAGGTCACCAAAACATGAATTAGAACACTTTTGGCTTCAAGAGATAGACATAAATTTTTGCTATCTGAAGACCCAAGTGGAAACTTATTGGAAAGATTATTAGGTTTCTCATTAGAAACTGAAAAAGTTGAAGGAAAAGAAAACCAAACACGAACAACCAAGAGTCTCAGGAACAAGGATAACTCTGAGACCTCACCTGAAGAAGATTGAGCACCTCCTAAAAATTAGCCACAAACAAAACTCAGCTTCTAAAAATCCCAGCCTTGGGATCTCAATCCCAAAAGTCTATTTCCTGAATGCATGTGACAGTGGTCCAACCTGAATGACCTCTGCAGCCTTGGGTCTATCGGCTATAGCCAAGAGACCAAGTGCTCATGCAATTCGAGTGTAGCCACTTGGGCCAACCTTTCTAATAAGCCATGTCCAGAGAAGAGGAAAGGAGGAAACTAAACCCAGTGACCCTGAATATTGTTTCTGCCAGTTTCAGATGCCAACAGCAACATGGTCATCAGAGTGCTCATTGACATTTACGAGAAAGGCACTTGTATGTCTTCCAGTCAGCTGTAGAAATTAAAGCATTCATGTAAGCCATAGAGAATTGGAAATGTGAGAACTTCTTAATGTAAACTAAAGAGGGTGATAAGGAAGAGATATTTACAGTCAATCCACCCCTTGCTTTCATACTATTACTGCTTCTAAAATATTATATATGAGCAATGGTAAGAGAGAAAATGAGGAAACACAAAGAAGGTTGGAGATATTTGCTATGAAGGATGATTCAGTAATTGTCATCAAGTAAGTGAGGGTTTACTGTGAGGAGAAGGCTGGCCAACTTAATCTTCTTAGAACAAGAATAAATGGATTTAAATAACAACAAGGTAAGGTTAGGTTAGAAATTTTAAAAGATGTCTTGGCAATAAAAGTTATTAAGCATTAACCAAGGATTCTTCGTCATAAAAGGTGGGAATACTTCATTTTAAAAATCACTTAAGTCATCATTTTTATATAAAATTGATTGTTATCAGAAGGTATTTAGATGGAAAAGAATCACCAAGGGAAACAAACCATTTTTACAGTTATGTTTGAGAGCTTGGGAATTAGGCAATCTCATAGTGTCCAAACAATGATAAACAATTGATAAGATCAGTTTTAAGTCAGCTGTTTTTTTAAATAGAATTGAAAGATAATGAAGTTCACTAAAGTTGATCACTTTATGTCTTGGAATTTATGTCATGGGTCTGCTCCTAGATAAGAAAACACTCTTAATGAAGTGCCTTGGGTTGTTGAAATCACTTGGAGGAATTTCAAGTCAGATATGCTTACCTATTTACTGGAGGACCCTGAATATTGTTTCTGCCAGTTTCAAATATCAACAGAAACATGGTCATCAGAGCCCTCATTAACATTTACTAGAAAGGCATTTGTATTTCTTCCAATCAGCCGTAGAAATTTAAGCATGCATGCAAGCTTTAGAAAACAGGAAATATGAGAAGTTCTTAATGGAAACTAAAGAAAAATAAAAACAAATAAAGTATTATCATGTACTGGCAACATGTTAGTAATGACAGATATAAAAATGCTTGTACTTAAGTATTCAATTTTTTCAGTTTATCGTCATCAAACTCCTTTTATGAAAGCATGAGGTATTGATTTTTTAAAACCCTATCACTCATAACCTTTATGGTCATCAATTGTTAATTTTACTTAAGTAAACTTAAGTAAACTTAAGAAATTTTTAAGTAAACTTAAGAAATTTTACTTAAGCAAACAAGAAAAATTCATTTTCAAAGGGGATACTCTATGGAATACCATCTTTTATTGGTTATTGGAGTAATATAGGTTAAAATAGAGTGAAAGATGTTGATAAGGCAGCATTGGTGTTGTCAGAATAAATTCATCTGTTTCCAAACTGTGTTCTTTACATAGAGATCTCTACATGGCAATATTTTAAAATAATGCTTCCCAATTAAGCACAGTACAAAAGTACATGTTCATTACTTTTTGTGTCTTTGTGTTGCTGCTATTATTATTGCTAGGAAAATGGGAAAAGTTATTTTGTATTATATCATTAGAACCAAGTAAAACAAAGTGTATGTACAATGGAGTAACTGGGGACTAGTGAAAAGTTACCATGTGGAATAAAACACACACACACACACCACGCACACATATACACACACACACAATCCATTCTCTCTTTCTGTGGAACCATCTATTTTCCATTGACTGTCACCCATGTACAAGGAGCTTTCCAAGTCGCAACTACAAACAAACACACAATTAAAATGAAATATACATTTTAAAAAATAAAAAACATATAAAAAGAGATAACTGATGTTGGCAAGGATGCGAAGAAAAGGAAACCCTTGTATGCCACTGGCAGGAATGTAAATTAGCACAGACATTATGGAGAACAGTGTGGATATTTCTAAAAAATATTAAAAATAGAAATACTAATCTGACATTAGAGCAGTAATCCCACTTCTGGGTATACATCCAAAGGAAAGGAAATCAGATTCATATACAGACCTCTAGATGGCAATGCCTTTTCAATAATACTCCTCAATTTAATAGAGTACAAAAGCACATGTTCATTATGTTTTAAGTTTTGTTGCTACTACAATTATTGCTGGAGAAGTGGGGTAAGAGATAGCTGCACTTCCATGTTCATTGCAATATTATTCACAATAGATTAGATGTGAAAACACAAGTGTCTATCAATGGATGAATAGACTTAAAATGTGGCATATACACACAATGCAATACTCTCCAACCTTAAAAAAATAAGGGAATTCTGTCACTTGCAGCAATATGTATAATCCTAGAGGATATTTTGTTGAGTGGAATAAACCAGAAACAGGACAAATACTGCATGTTCTCATCTGTATGTGAACTCATTAAAGCAAGAGTAGAATTGTGGTTACCAGGGCCTGGAGATGAGGAGGAGTTGAAGAGATGCTGGTCAAATAATACAAAATTTCAGTTAGACAACAGGAATAAGTTCAAGAGATCTATTGTAGTCGGGCTGACTGTAGTTAATAACACTGTATTGTCTGCTTGAAAACTGTTAAATAGATTTTAGGTGTTCTCTTTATTTTAAAAAGTGATGTGTATGTGAGGTAACGGATATGTTAATTAGCTTGATTTAGCCATTCCACAATGTCTATACATATATTGAAACATCATAACGGATACCATAAATTCATGCAATTTTTATTTGTTAATTTAAAGGAATAAGTAATGGATAAGTAGAGGAAGTTCAGTTTGATGTTAAAAATCCAGACCTGTAGCCTGGCTGTGTAGTATACTGGCCGAATTTGAGTGTGTTATTTGTTTCCTGACAGGCTAAACTGTGATATTTACTATGTTCTCTAAATATCTATACTCACAAAATGGCTTTTCCCAATCTACATTGAATGTCATGCCATATATTGAATGTCTCCTGCTGGACTCTGCAGGAAATTGAGTCTGGGAGGCAGATTTTTTCTTATTCTCTCAATTTCCAAGCCACTGTTTTTGGTGCCATAATTGCCAAGGTTCACTTGTTTCCTATCTGTAAATCTCATCTTACCAAGAACTTCAGCTGAAGACCCAGGGGAGATCCTGAACTTTGGCTGTGTAGCACTCACAGTGCAGGGTTAGAAGAATGAGTGATATCCTTGCACCATTCCAGCTAGCTGATTCATGGAGGCTAAGAGATGCTGTGAACATCTTCCCCAAGTCTGGAAACAGCTAGATGCACATAGGAAAGCAGAATCCCAGTGGGTTTTGTGAGGTTTCTTGATGAAGTACCTTAGCACAGCCAACTTTTAGGAGCTGTGGTCCAAAGAAGTTTCGTTGAAACTCAGAACATGGATCACCTTTGCTTGGTTCATAGAATCAGAACAATTAATATTGCAGCCCAGATTAAGCTTTCAGCCCACTATTTTCTCAACAAATATGTGACACCTGAAGTTAGATGACACAGTTGCTGCTCCATGGATCAAAGTAGATATGTATATCTACATATAGATAATATGTATTTGTGTGTGTGTGTTTTAACTTCCCTGAAAGAAGCCATTACCCATGACTCTGAGGCAAGGCTTAGAATGCACATCATTTATCTAAGAGGTGATTCTTCCCAAGGAGAACTTGGAGAGATGACACTAGGAAGGGAGAAAAGACAGTAAATCAGTAAATGTGATGTCTAAAAGCGGGCACCTTTGCAGAGGACAAGGGTCCAGTCTCTCAAGAGACTGTAGAACATGCCTCAAAGTTGACCAAAGTTGAGGGGCTGCAGAGCTGGGATATGCTATGCCAACTCCAGCCCTCATTGACAGAGGTTCAGTGGCAAACTGACTGCCTAGTGTTTCTAGTCCGTGCCTCCCGGAGTCAGAAAATGCCCATGAAGAATGATGACATTATTAAGTAGGCAATACTAATAACTGCTACACTCTTTTTTTTTTTTTTTTTGACAAGTTCTCAGTCTGTCACCCAGGCTGGAGTGCAGTGGCATGATCATAGCTCACTGCAGCCTCCACCTCCTGGGCTCAGATGATCCTCCCACCTCCAACATTATTAGGGGAGCTTATACAATCAGGTCATATCCTTCCAAACCTGGGCATATTTGGACCCAGGGTTTGAAATACTACATTATTTCTCCTGGTATGAAATGTTTGCTTCAAACCAGCTTGAGTTTCTTGTGTTACATCTTTTGATGGATAAAATTCCTTGCAGTCACTCATTATTCTTTCCGGTGCAAGTCTGGGTAAAATGGCTGGGTGAGAGCAGACCCTCAAATTGGCAGCAATTGGTGTGTGCACATCCCCACAGCTGGATTCTTCCAACTTAGATGGGAATGCTTAATTTTTGCTCTAGTTTGTACAAAATCTATAATAGCTGTAAAGCTCAAACGGAAGTGATCTAAGTCTGATGTCTGATGTTCTTTTCTTTTATGGCTACATGAATTTATGACATATCTATATACATAAATGCATGCATAGGAGAGTTCTACCAAAGAACAGCAGTAAGAATCTCCATGTCTTTTCATTAAATTTAAAAAAAAATGTGTTCAGTTCACCACCCCACTCCCTTGAATGATTCTCCCTAGAAAAGTGACAATACATGGTAATTGTCTAATATGTACAGGACTAAAGGCATTATGCAATGACACTTCCCTAACTCTAGAGCCAAAAAACTTTCAGCATCTCTGGACTGATCGTTCTCCAGCTTTGCACTAAAGTGATAAAAGGATTGCAGTCTCCATCAGATGTCACATCCCATATGTAACGAACAAAAGACTAAACTTCTCACAACACAAACCAACCTGAAAGACAAACCAAGATGAATGCATGTAAGAAAAATCTGTGCAAAAGCCTGTTTTTTCTTAACACCTGGATTATAGTATGTGACCTGTTTTGGGGCATTTTAATAATGGAACTTTTTCCCAAATTCCAGAGAAGAATTTTAATTTTGGAAATGCAAAAGAAATGTAGTAAAATTCAACAATAGTAATGATTTCAAACTTTGAAACTTCATCAATATTTATGAAATTGGATTACAGTCATTTACAGATGATACAATCATCATTTGAAGCTACCATCTGTGAATTAATTTCAAAGATTAAAGGTTTGTGATAGTCATGATGTTTTGGTATTTAATTATCTCTTACCTGGGTCTAAATGCCAGAGTTATAATTACATTGCAAAATGAATCCTAAAATAATAAACTGGCATTTATTTCATATCATATTCACACTTTAAGTTGTGAGTTAATTGAAAGTATGTGAAGTTAACATATTTGACAATTTGATATGTATGTTAAAATATAACTCTAATATGCATTTTGCTGAAGCAATGTTGAACACATAATGTGGAGATTTTCAAAATCTTGATATTTAAATCAAAGTGCTCACCATGGCTTCTGAACACGGCAGAGTGAATGGTTAATGATTTTACTACACTTGGTATAATAACAAAACTGGATAGAGTAGCTTATCAAATACATTTTAGCACAGCCCAAATAAATAAAAAGAATATTTTCAATGTTAATCACTTGTGTGTGAGAGAACAGAAGACATATTTGTTTCTGTATGGCCAGCCACAATGTGTAGCATACACAGTGAATACTTAATACATGATTGTGAAGTGGAGAAAAAAGGCTTACATGTATATTTAAGCAGTGAATTTGATGATCAGAGGCAATTATTTGAAAAGCATTATACCAAAACTTTCAATCAAGATGTAAAATGATAATAATTATAGCCTTCTCTCTCTATTCCAAACATGGACCTGTCCTGTTATTCCATTATACATGTTGAGAATTGAGGAGAGATCACTGAATTTAGTCATCAGGCAGTTGTTGGTGACACTAGGAAGAGTTTCATGGGCTAGAACAAGAAAGCAGATGTCTGAGGGTGGCAGAGTAAACATTAATTGGAGAGCTTTAGCATTTTGGGTCTGGTGGAATTCAACAACTTTTGGGCAAAGATGGTTAAAAAACATTTTCAAAAAATATATAAAAACAATATATTTTTATGAAATAAATAAGGAAGAATGACTATCTCATTAAGTAAATCTAAATAATATTTTAGTTTTATGAGAAAAGTCATCACCCTAATGAATCATTGAGCTGTCCCTTTGGCATTCTTGAATGCAAGTATAGGGATTCCCAACTCAATATAATGAGTTTTCTGTGTTATCCCATATGGGATTTATCTTTCCCAAACCTGACTCTCAGTACATAATAATCCTCATGCTCCCAACCCCAAACACAGACAAAGATATTTTTATAGTCTGAATACACAGAACAACACAGGAGGTAAATATTCAGAACATACACAGAATGCACAGTTCTTCTGAATTGTCCAGAGCCCTACAACACTAGGGGCTGGATGCAGGTTTCTGAGGGCACCTGTTCACCTTAGACACTGGTCATGGTCTCTAGAATGAGGGTCAGAAATTGCATCTACCTGGCCCTGCTTCGTATATATACACATATATATATATGTCTATGCCTCAAGCTTTTTGGATCACAGCCACATCCATTGGTTTCAATGTTGCCTACATCTGTTCGTATACTTCAGAGGCAGGGCTCAGTAGGCAAATCTGAGACTATATGGCCCACAAAGCCAAAATATATTTACTATCTGACCCTTTACAGAAATGGTTGCCGATGTCTGGTCCAGATTCTTGAATGTTTTAGATTAAGTGTTTTTGTTTGTTTGTTTCTAAAAAATAAGATATATCAGGTAAAGTTATCTCATTTTATTCTTTAATATTTTATAGTACAAATATTTGAAAATGCTCACTATTAAATGATTAGAATAAAGGTAATCTCACACCACTAGGAATTCACTAGGAAGTTAAAATAAGTCACGTGCATCTTCCAGAAATACAAGGATATGAAGAAAGATTTGATTCTAAGGATATTTGTTGCAATATTATTGATAGTAAAAGATTAGAAACAACAGGATATTTAAGCTAACTAAAATATAGTTTGTTCCTTATACCCTCCTGTTCCTGTCACCAAGTCCCAGGTAAGAGAAAAGATTGTCCTGTTTGCCACTCTGTGGCAGGGGATAGGCCCTTTCTAAGTTCAAAATGGAGCCACTGAGACAAGGCTGAGATCATTAGCAGGAAGTGAATGAAGTTTTCAGTAATAATAGAGGGAATTTACATAATAGAAAACATCTTATAATTACTGACTGTGCTAACACTCACCTGTCCAAAGCCAAAGGCCCCTTGCTGGCCCAATGCCTTATCAATAACCTTGCCTGTATCCCAATAGCAAGAAGTTCCTCATCTTCCAACAACTGAAAATATTTCATGCAGTTGTTATTACTTAGAGTGTGACTGAGACTGAACTCTTGTGCCAAAGAAAAATGTTTTCCCTTACCTCATCTCAGACCATTTCCGTGAGTCTTTTTTTAAAATTTTTATTTATTATTATTATTTTTGAGATGGAGTCTCGTTCTGTCGCCCAGGCTGGAGTACAGTGATGCGATCTTGGCTCACTGCAAGCTCCGCCTCCTGGGTTCACATCATTTTCCTGCCTCAACCTCCTGAGTAGCTGGGACTACAGGTACCCACCACCATGCCCCATCCTGGCCTAATTTTTCGTATTTTTAGTAGAGACGGGTTTCACCGTGTTAGCCAGGATGGTCTCGATGTCCTGACCTCATGATCCGCCCACGCGGGCCTCCTAAGGTGCTTGGATTACAGGCTTGAGCCAGCATGCCCGGCCGAGTTTTTTTTGTTGTTTGTTTTTGTTTTTGTTTTGTTTTGTTTTGAGGCAGAGACTCACTCTGTTGCCCAGGCTGGAGTGCAGTGGCACGATCTCAGCTCACTTCAACTTTCACCATCCAAATTCAAGTAACTCTCCTTCCTTAACTCCTCAAATAGCCGGGATAACAGGCATGTGACACCACATCTGGCTAATTTTTATATTTTTAGTAGAGACGGGATTTTGCCATGTTGGCCAGACTGGTCTCAAACTCCTGACCTCAAGTGAGGTCACCCATATTGCTGGGGCAATTGGGGTGTAAATTGACACAACTATTTGAACAACAATGTGTCTCTTGTAAAGTTGAATAGTCACAAACAAATGACTCCATAATACCTTACTCGTAAGAGGAATACACCTCACTTAAATGCTTGCACAGGTGCAATATGTAAAACAATGTTTAAACCAGCATTGCTTATAATAGCTAAAACTTCGAAAAACTCAAATGTTTGTCAAGAGGAATAGGATAAATAAAATACATATGTATGGGGTGAAATATTTTACAGCAATGAAAATAAGTGAACTGTCCCTACATGAACAAGATAGATGACTGTAAAACTGACAAATGCAAAAAGAAAATCATAGAAGAGTACATGTTATATGATATTTTCACAAAACTCACCTGCCTCGGCTCCCCAGAGTGCTTGGATTACAGGCATGAGGCACTGCAACCAGCCTCCCTTGAGTCTTAATTCATGGTTCAGGAGGAACCACTTCTCAGAATGATTGAGAATGGATATAACTATTGCCTTCAGGGTTAGCTCTACATCTTTGTGAAAGTATGTGGTCATGCTTAAAGCCAGTTGCAACATTCCATCTGTAGATAGCCCTTTCTCAATATCTGGACCATAAAGCTTTAGAAATGCTCTGCCTAAAATATCAACCCATGTCTGGGTTGGGTGGTATTAAGTCCAGTGTAGTTATTTATCAAAGATTAAAATACATGGATGTTCAGTTTTATAGTGACCACCTTGCTTTAGAGACAAAAACACTCATAACAGAGTTGGATTTTCGGTTAAATTTAAAAAAAAATGAATTAAACTTTAGAAAATCTGGTTTTAGGAGAAGTGATGTTGGGCAGAGTTATTGGTTACCTTTGTTGCTGCTGTTACCTAAAAGCTGATGATGACAGTCTCCATGTATTTTTCTCACTTCCACCCCTTAATGTGGTATCTATCCTAAAGCTGGCATAGCTCAGAGGACATACAGCATTATCCCTATTCTCTATTTACTCTTTGTTTCCTTGAAGTATTGAGATTAACTCCCCTCTATGAAGAAATCTACTCAAAGCCATATGCAGTATTCCATCCATGCCCACAATACCTTTCTCCTGGAGGGCAGACACTTCTAGTGGTGTCATTCAAACTGGACAAATATTGGTTCAAGGTTACTTGACTGGTGCAAGGTCAAGCGATGAGTGAAACAGGGTTTTGGAAGATTAGGTGGTATGGCTAAAATCAAGAGATAACTGCAGGTCATAATTTTTTAAAGGTAACTTGGTAAATTTTCAGTTATAAAATAATAAATGTTTAATGTAAGTAATGTCTTTTTTTACCATATAGCTTTGGTGGTTCATTCTCCTTCCCATGTCCCTCCCCTTCTCTCCCTCTTCCTTCTCTTATTCTTCCTCTTCCTCCTCCTTCCTCTTCCCATCTTTACTTGTCCTTCTTCTTCTTGTCCTTTTCTGTCCTCTTCTCTTCCTCCTCCTTCTTCTTCCTAATATTATTTTAATATTTTTAAAATCAAGTAGTAGTAGTTTCAGATTTTTACCTTAGGCATCAAAGACAATAGAGATGTTGATAAATTTAAACAATTTATTACCAAAAAAGAATTTACCACCAAACGCAAATTATCAGCAAAAAACCAACCTGCATAGAAAAGGGATTAAGATGATCATGGTCTGGCAGAAAGAAAGCCATAAAGAAACTTAATGATCTTCAAATCCACGTAGAACTGTGCTCAGCTGTATTTTTATCTCAGCTGAAAACAGTGTGTGTGGGGTGAGGGAAGAGAAGTGGCCTAAGACACCAACTAGCTGAAAGAGGAAGAAAAGTTTCTTTTGATACAGTTAGTTTTAATATTCTGAAACAGACTCCTGCTGAAGCTGATAGAACTGCCTTCCCTGAATATCTTTAAGAACAAGCTGACAATTTTCTGTCTCCTTGAAAGGGTTCTAAAAGTAAAATGCTGGAAAAATGAAAGTGAAATAGGAAATCTCCAAGGATTCAGAACTGCGATTCATTTCTGGAAATGTTTGAAGATCCTCAAATTAATTGTGCAGACTCATAAGTATTTTTGAAGTATGTGCTGTGCCCACTGTGCTGCTGGTTATGAATTGCACTAGACACTGTGGAAAGAGGAAGGATGAGTAACTATTAATACATCTCCTTGGACATTATAAAACAGGCGGGAGAGAGATTTATGTACATAAGAAGGCGTCATTTAAGGCAGAAGACATGGAGTACCAAAGGAGAAGGGCCAATAAAAGTCAAGTGAAGCGGGAGTGTTTATACGAGATGTACTGGTGTAGTATCACATATAGTAGCAGACACAGGAATTACAGATGCCAACCCGGTGAACAATACAACAGTTAAATAAGCAAAAGCTCTGGGCTATCCTACAAGAGATTTTGTGGGATGTATAAGATCCACTCTGGAACAGGAGGACATTCTGAGGACATCTGATGGAAGCTGCTGTTTGCAGAAAACATTTATTATTTTTAAAATCACATTGGTAGTTTATTAGTCTGTTTTCATGCTGCTAATTAATACATACCTGAGACTGGGTAATTTATAAAGAAAGAGAGACTCACAGTTCCACATGGCTGAGAAGGCCTCACAATCATGGCACAAGGCGAAAGGTACTTACATGGCAGCAGGGAAGAGAGAAAATGGGAGCCAAGCAAAATGTTCCCATCAAATTTCATGAGACTTATTCACCACCATAAGATTGGTATGGGAGAAACCATCACTATGATTCAATTATCTCCAACCAAGTCCCTCCTACAACATGTGGGAGTTATGGGACCTACAATTCAAGATGAGATTTGGGTGGAGACACAGCCAAACCATGTCAGACAGCATACAACTTCTTAAATCTTTTTAAATAAACTTTCAAATCATTTTGATAATTTTTAAAATAAATTTTCAAATAGTTTTAGATTTACAGAAATATTGTGAATATATTACAGAGAGTTTCCATGTTCCCCACACTCAATTCCCCTTATTATTAACATCTTCCACTGGTACAGTAAATTTGTCACACTTAGTAAACCAAGGTAGCTATGTTATTATTAACACAAGTCCATAGTTTCTTCCATATTTCCGTATTTTTATCTAATGCCCCATTCAGAATACCGCATTACATTTAGCTTTTATGTCTCCTCGGCTGTGACAGTGTCTCCTTCTATTTATTTTTCATATTTTTGACAGTTTTGAGAAATACTGAGTATTTTGCAGAATATCTGTTAATTTGAGTTTGTCTGATGTTTTCATTATGATTCAACAATGGCTGTAGGTTTTGGAGAGGAAGACCATAAACGTACAATGCCATGTTGATCACATCTCATCAAAGGTACATGCTGTCAACAGGACTTATCACTGTGGAGGTTGACCTTAATCAGTCTCAGGTTTCTCCACTCTGAAGTTACTTTTCCCACCTTCTCCTACTTTACTAAGTTACTAAGCACAGCTGACGCTTAATGTGTGGGAAGCAATTTTTCACCTTCCTGAGGATGGAGTTTCTACATCAATTACTGGAATTCTTCTGCACAGGAGATTTGCGCTTCTCTCTCTACACATTTGCTTATTTATTCAATAATTTATTTATATCAGTACAGATTCACAACATATAACTTTGATACTCAAAACTTTATGTGAGCGTCTCTCCATTCTGATATCCAAAATAACTGTCACATGTCTTTTGGATACAAACCTTCAAAAAACTTTCCAAATATTATATCGGTAGACTGTTTTGTCTATGGTGTTTATTTGGTGGATCGGTCACCTTAATAAGTTTATATGTGCATACGATGGAAACAATCCCATTCTACCCATGGAAGCATGTTTTATTAAGAGTGAATGCCTCACTCATTTTTCTGAAATTTTCAAGTTTCAGCTTCATAAGTTTCTAATTTGGTGAGAATGCCTTCTGGATGCTGCTAAGAAATTTGGTAAATTGAGTTTCCAAAGGGGACCCTGAGTTCCTTCAAAGAATTGGGTCCTGATGAATGAACAGTAATAAAGCATTTGCATCAGTACTGTGTTCATCTAAAATTATTAAAGCTTAAAATTGCACGTGGCCCTACAGATGGGATGTGGTTAAAATGGAGCATTTCCCTAGTATGTATCTGGTGAAACAAAAGGCTTTTGTTTGTAATTGTTAATGTGGAGGATGGGAAAGTTTCTCTTAGCAATTAAACCATTAGGAACATGAAAAACCCTCCCAAATCATCACATGTTTAAGCTGAATACTGAAAGAAGTCTCTAAGTGTGATGGCTTATTTTCTTACCCCAGGTATGCATTTTTAAAGGGCATCCTAGGGAAGAAATCTGTGTGATAGCATGATATGCAGAGACAAATGGCTGCGTTTCCAAATTTCTGTAACCCTATGTTTTTACATGAGACAGATCTCTCCTAACACCAATAGAAGCAAGATATTTCATTTTAGTAAAACTCTCCAGCAAAAATGTATTTTTTAATATTGCAACTCTAAGTGTGTTCTCTGATACTTAGCACAGTGATGTTTTTGTTATTAGACTATGTGGGAGACTCATTGCCCAGAGCTAGCTGAAAGACCTAAGGATAAACTAGTACACATAGTTCAGAAAGATTTACTATTCTTTACTTAGCCTGGAAAAAAACCATTTCTGTGGATTTCTTGAGGGTCATCCTTCTTCCCCTGAATGCTTTATTGAAAAAGCAATTTTGTGGACTCATATTTTGCATAAAGTGTCAAAAAGTGATATGAGGGCCTTGCCTTCTGTTTTAGTAGTGTTCCATTGAAAATGGTCTCATCCTATACACAGATGCACAAAAATATGCTTTTTATATGTTTAAAAGTAAATCTAATCTTACTTTTTTTTAGCATTGAGGTCTTGCTCTGTTATCCAGGCTGGAGTGCAGTGGCACGATCATGGCTTGCTGCAGCCTTGACCTTCAGGGCTCAAGTGATTCTCCCACTTTAGCCTCCTAAGTAGCCACCACACCCGGCTAATTTTTCTCACTTCATTAGGAGTAAGGAATACCATAAATTTTCAACCCACCAATTCAGAGTATGACAATTTCTTCCATTTAGTCTCTTGAGTGACTTGACTCCTGGATCAATACTCAGTTATTCATTTTTTATTGCCATATACTTCTCACCCTGTTAATATCCATGTGTATAGGCAATATACAATGACCTTAGGATGCTAGGAAGAAAGGAGTCTTAAAATCCTGTGGGTGCTATGAATCCTTACTGTTCTATGCCACAGAGGGACCTGTAGAGTCTGGTTCCTGGACTGGCTTAGATCTTTCCAATCTATCCTGCTGGGGGAATGTGCCAGTATTCTATCCTGAAGCTCACAGCACCAGCCAAGTATCACTGGTTTCCAAATTTGCATATAGCAACTTTCCCTTCCATATTGATCTCCTAATCATCATTCCTGTGTCTCCACATTCACATATACATCAAGTTTCCAGTCCACTACATGTCATAGAATAGCTCAAGTGAGGTATAATTCCCACCCTCCAACCCAACAAGCCCTCAGATAACATGTACCCACTCCTCTCAAACTACGAGAGATCATAAGCCTTTGCAAGACTTGGTTTTCTCTTCGAGCCTTATCATCTCCCCAACAGAAATAAGAGACACAGGTGCTAATTTTTTTTTACAGCATCTTCATGCCATTCTAATGTTTATGTATCCCTAACCCATAGCAACTGGGGAAAATAAGGATCCTGCTCCGTAATCACCACACTGTCTCTCCATCTTCCCATTCTTGACTCAGTGTGCACCATGAGAGAAGTTACAGGCTTTCCACTTCATTTACTCTCTGGCATAGACTTCAGCCACATTCCATCTTCCTTCAAGATGGTGCCAGGAAGCCAATTCAGCCTTTGTAGAACTGGAGACAATGGAAAACAAAACTATTGTGCTTATTACTCCTATTTGACCTAGTAAGAGTCCAAAGAGAGTCACTGCATGAAGTAACAATCCTCAGCTTTCTAACCAATTTTATCTTCTCTTCCCTCTTTCTTTTGCATTTAATAAGAGCATTGTCATAGCAATTTGCACCAACTGGCACAATGGAATGATATTCCATGCTGTTCCTAACACCTGCAGAAGAAACTCTTCCCATGACAGCAGTCAAATAGGCTTGCATCACAGGTTAATTCAAGTCAAAGGATTTGATTCAAGACCAAGGTTGGTAGCAGATTATTTGTTCCATTTTCAGGGGCCTGTGGCTTATTCTATTCTGATCAGCCACAATATCTCAGTTTAGGGGCAGCTGGGCATGGATGTTTTGTATAGAAGCACAGAAGGATTTCTGACAGAATTATAGACCACTCTCTGAGTCAGCCCAATATTACAGTGTGATAAAAAGAAAAATGAATCAGAAAGCTTCCTGATAGAAAGGCAATGACACTCTGTGGGTCTATCAAGCAGAGGATGGTGCATTGAGTTCTGCAACTCCTATCCAGATGTACAGTCCATTTGATGGCATGTAAATGTTTTAAAGACTCTAGCCTGCCACAGTCATCACATCTACCGTCTTGATAATGCCTATAAGCAGCACCGTGATGTTGGACAGAAAAAAGAGGAAGTAGAGCCTGGCCATCTCATTCTCATTACAACTCTCTGAATCTGCCAGAGGACAGATGGATGACTGCAGGGTCACAAAGCAATTAGTAATTGCTTTGTTAAATTGTTTTCTTTTTTGCAAAATCAGAGAGGGTGCCTAAAAGGAAAAGACAAGCTGTAGCTGCTCACAGGGAAACACATCTGAATCATCCTCAGAGCAGAGCTGGTGAAGAGTGATGGGGATGGGTAATTAAGTAGCCCTGAGGCATGGCACATGGATGATTGACTACTGAGAGTGAGGTGCATTATCTGCATGAAAAGGGTTGAGGTGAGAGGGAAGAGATGGTTTCATGGAGCTCAAACATAGGGTGAGAGGGAGGGGAGTGGAAAACCTCTCCAGGTGGCAGCAATTCTAGTTGTGTGCCAGGGCAACTGGTCCACTCACATCTACAGTTTCTTCATGTGCAAACTCGGAATGGTTATTGCTAAATCTTACCATGCCCAGTAGGATTAGCACCAAATTCTCATTACAAAACACAGCTCTAGACAAGAGGTAGATTCTCAGTGAGGATGGTGCCTTCATTTGCTATAAAACTTTCATTTGCTATCTTCTTTTTTTCTTTTTCCAAAAATCGTTCTCCTTTGAATATCAGTTGATGGGATCTAGCTGTTCATGATTTAGTAACCCACTCTTAGTCAAGTAGTGGGTATGTAGGGATAAATTTACTTGATACAAAAAAAAAAAAAAGAAACAAAAGAAACTTTGAGGCTGTTTTCCAGCTTTGTCCCACTGGATGCACCTTATGAATTATTTAAATCCTCAGAGTCTCTGTTCCTTGAACTATAAAATAAAGATGTTCCATAAGACTTTGTAAAAATTAAGAGGTAGCACATGTAAACCCCAGTACATATATGTATACACTCAGGTAATATTACTTCATTTCATTGACTTTTGTCAAATTTTCATCAAAATAGAATTTATGTTATGCTACATCAGTCACAATAAATAGCTTTCTATTGCTTTTGACTGTGGTGAAGGTGTCTTGTGATTATCTGTTTGGAAAAAACTTTCCAAATATCCTCCCTGGATGTTGACCTTTGGCGTAGGTTCCTATCATGCCAAACTGTCCTCCTCTCAAAATATTTCAATCCTAATCTATCGCATTGTAGTTTCCATCAGAGGTTCTTAGATTTATGTAATCTTTATGCTGGCCCAGTGTATTGTCTGACACTACCAACTGATAGTGTATCTGTCTAGCTTTTGAATAAAATATCTTCTGCCATTGCTTAGTCCAATCTTGAGTGCCACCTCACTGATGGGTACACCTGCGTGCCTTTGTGTTCATATTGTTATTATTTACTCCCTGTGTTTTGGCACACCCATATCTAAGGCTACAACTGTGCTTCCTTCTTTCTTTCCAGTGTTTTTGTTTATTCATTGTATGCTTCTGAGAGCAACTGAGCATTTCCCTTACTTCTTCATTGCCCCATAACCTTTTTTGCCTGCCAGAAACATGCCGTCTCATCTTTCATTTTATATTGCACATGGTTTGTCAGCTTTCCAAAAAAAGAATGAGGCTGTAGGTGCAATGATCTCCCCGTGATGTGCCTAATTTCTCGGTTATAGTCATCCGTGCAAGCTTATAATAGCCTTCCAATTTTCACCTCCAGCTAGAGAAACAGGTGTGAATGTGAGGGGTGTGCATGTGTGTGTGTGTGTTTTGAGCCACAGTTTCTTTACATCTCTGTTCTCAATATTTTCATTGCCTGTGCCCTGTAGAGTGAAACCCTACTAGGGAGATACTTCTAGAACTTGTACTTGTTCTTCTGTTTCAATTAATCTGCATTTAAATTATAGCAAGGCAATTTGTAATGACCTATATAGTAGAGTGTCACAGTACAACTCCTTTGAAGTGTTTGTGTCTACAGGATGGTATTCTTAAACAGTATGAATTAAGTGACAATGTGGTCTTAATGAAAAATACGCTACAGAAAGAAAGCATTTTCTAGAGTAATGTTCCCTTTTAGCTACTTAAATGCCAAGGCCATGCAGGAGGCTTCAGTTGCTTAAAAAGTTGCAATTGTGTGGGCTTCATTCTGTAGCACATGCTGATTCCAGTGGCAAAAATCAGTACATTTTAAAGAGAGACAGATTTTGATGATTTCCCAACAGAAACATTTCTTTTTTTTTTTCCTCCACACCTTAGTTTTCAGATCACTAGAATTATTAAAAAGGGATTTTTTTTAATAGCATGTACCATGGCAGGATGCAGTGGCTCACACATGTAATCCCAGCACTTTCAGAAGACAAGGTGGGAAGGCCACTTGAGGCTAGTAATTCAAGATCACCTGGGCATCTCTACAGCAAGTACCAAAAACACTAGCCAGACATAGTGATGTGCGCTGTAGCCCAAGCTACTCAGGAGGCTGAGGAGGGAGAATCTCCTAAGCCCAGGAGTTTTAGGATGCTGTGGACAATGAATGCACCTCTGCACTCTGGCCTGGGCAATAGAGCAAGATCCTGTCCCACCTAAAAAAAAAAGAAAAAGAAAAGAGCATGTGCTTCATCTCAAGGGGTGAAACACTTGATGCTTGGGTTACACTTATTTTTGTTCTGTATTGATTTGCTTTTGCTTATTTGGTGAGAATAACAATGATGACATTGTTACTCAAAATTTAGACCTTAAAGAAGAAGCCATGGCCTCATCAGGGAGTTTTTTACAAATGCAGATTATTGGTAACCTGTTGCAGATAAAAACTTGAACTTTTACAAGAAGAGAGCTACCAAATGAGTACCCACCAGATGAGAACCTGAACTTTTACAACATCCCCAGGTAATCTGCACACATCTAAAACTTTAAGAAGCACTACACTTCAAGGGGCATGACAAGAAGGAAAACTATCATATTTTGCAAATTTTAGCCAATTATTTTTAAATTTTGCAACATACTTAAAATGGTCTTATGGGATTTAATAAGAGATTTTGATAGAGTTGTCCTAGCGAGTCCATGGGATTGTTTAAAAGTCCTCCTTTTCCAGGCTAATGTGCAGTAAAGATTAAGAATGTTTTTATTACTATCCAGAAGAAATTAAAATGTATCCTTAGATTTTATAAAATATAAAATATAAAAATTATATACACATACACACATAAATTTTTGCAGGGAATTTGCTATGGTGAATGTATTTTCTCTAAAATTCAGGTGTTATTAATGTGATAGTATTGAAAAGCAGGGCTTTTAAAAGGTGGCTGTGCCTTGAGGGCTCCTCCCTCACGAGTAGTATTAAGGCCCTTATATAAGAAGATATAGGTACCATTCAGCTCACTTGCACTTCTGCCTTTTGCCATATGAGAACGCAGTGATCCTTCCTTCTGGAAGATGCAGCCCTCACCAGGCAACTGAACCTATTGGTCCCTTGATCGGGTACTTCCCAGCCTCCAGAATTGTGAGAAAATACATTTCTGCTCTTTATAAATTATCCATCCTCTGGTACTTTGGTAAAACAACACAGAATAAACTAAGAGAGACCCCCCCCCAAAAATCATCAATGGTTAGAACTAAAATTTCAGCTAGTATAAAACTACACAGATTGACTGGATTTGAAAATCTTTGCAAAAAGAGCACAAACACTATTCTGACAAGAAACCATTATAAATTTAAATCTAAGGATTTTTTTTTTTTTTCTCTCACAAGAGCCATCCCAGCATCCTATGCCTAAGGGTGTTCACACCTAGTCACATGAAGAACTGTGAAGGGCCTGAGATTTTACTCTACATGCAAGCTTACTAGTTCACTTGCCACAATGTCATAGGTGCTAGCTGAAGATATGAGACTTCTGGGCTGAAGTAGATGCTGTTAAATGGACTCCTACAAATGTAGTGGATATGTTATGGAAGAGGCGTCCAACGCTTAAGGATCCTGGTGGATAGGGGTTGAATCTGTGTCCCTGTACAAATCTTATGTTAAAATGTAACCCTCAGTGTTAGAAGAGGAGCCTTGGAAGAGGTGAATGGACTATGGGGACAGTTTCTAATGCTGTAGCACCATCTCCCTACTGCTCTTCTTGTGATAGAGTTATCAACAGATCTGGTCATTTAAATGTGTGTAGCACCTCCCCCATCTCTCTTGCTCCTGGTCCTGCTCCTGCTCCTGCTCCAGCCATGTAAGACATGCCAGAAAGCCCTCCACATTCCGCCATTACTGCAAATTTCTTGAGGCCTCTCTAGAGGCAGAGCGGATGGCAAACACCATGCTTCCTCTACACCCTGCAGAACTGTGAGCCAATTAAACCCCTTTTCTTTATAAATTACCCAGACTCAGATATTTCTTTATAACAGTGCAAGAACGGACTAATGCAGTAACAGACATTCCAACCTTTTGCTGTGGAGGAAGACGCTACTGTTGATCTTTCCAAAGCTGATTGCAATACAACCATCCTTGAAAAGACGATCTGAAGCAAACAGTAGATAACATTTCCCGTCAAGACACAGTGAAGCAAGACAGACTCAATGGCAGCTGTTGCCAAAGAAGCAGCACAAGATGTTTTCATTAACGAATGTGATGGCACTTCCGCTGGGTGTTACTACATAAGATTTCAGTTAGCTGAACATTGTTTCCCTGCTGACTTCATTTAAAAGATCAGGGATGCATTCTAATAGTAAGTAGAGTTAACACTTTTATCTAATAAAATCCTCTTTTGTGAAAGTTTTGCTTAAAGTTAATTATTTCACGGAAAATACATAACTATCGTATTCTCTTTATTGAGAATATATTAAGAATAAGAAAACAGATTTAGACGGAGATGGTGCAGTCACTGGCAGAGTACTGATTTTAAAATCCTATTTGACCAGAGACAAGAATGTGCCATGATACTGAGTACTACTATAGTGGCTTCATCTTCACAGTAGCACACTACAGGGCGAAAAACAATAGCATCCAAAAGTTATGAAACATGTGAATTGCTGGGATCAGTAATAATTTCAATACGTTAGGTCATATAAATGTAAAAATAGAAAAACTTAGAAAATAGTATTATAGTCAAAATTAATAAAAAGTGGGTTATATTTTTCAACAGGCCTTCTTCACAAATAGTTTTTTATGCATGCCTTGTAGACACCAATTTAAGTATAAATGAACAGTCTTCCATAATTTCTTTATAAATCATCTTTAAAATATTGAAGTGTGTTCAGAATGCATTGATATGGAATAAAAATAAATGATAGTAAATAGGAATGATTATACATCTTAATAAAATATTAATTGAAAATATAGTAAAATGTAAGTCATTGACCATAAAATTATCTGCCTCACACACAGATCTACTGTTTGACATAAGACAGAAACAACAAAACAATTAATGTGCTTTCTGGAGTAATAATTTGCCAGATACTTCACCGTGCTTTTTATTTAAATGGCCCCATTAATTTTAACAAATACCCTGGCACCAGTTCTATTGTAGCCATCCCCATTTTATGTTCAACAAACCAAGGCTTAGTGTTCCTGTAGTTCACAACAGTTCACAATAACTTCAGCAAGCTTCTGAATGCAGCCCCAGCCAAGCTCTACTTATCTGTTCTTTTCTTAATTAAAATAAATAAATAACAACTTAAAATTTTATAGTCAAGTACATTTCCAATTTTATAGACAAAGTAATTATCATTATTGCACTTAGGTATACCTGAAAACATCTCTTTGTGTGTGTGTTATTGTTTGTTTGTTTGTTTTACAGTGGAATGAAAAATAATTAGTTAAGAAGATAGTAACTAAAAATTGTGCCATCTCGTGTTCACTTAACATTAAAGTGTGTCTATGGTCTCTTGGATTTTTCAATCTACATACAGGTAACAGAAACATATGCACATCTTTACCAGTTAACTAACTTTATGAAAGCAAAAATCTAAAAATGTGTGCTATCTCATGTTAAATCAACAAATGTTATGCTTTGTGTTTCATTCCAATCTTCTTACACATTTTACAGCTGCAATCTTGCCTGCCATGGATAAAATTTTGTATTTATTTTTGTTGCTGAATTGACACAAACATTTTCGATGTTATTATACAAATTTAGGGATTATGATTTTAATGGCTGTATGATATTTCTATCAGTTGAAAAAATAGGTTTTTCATACATTTACTTAGTAACACTCAAGTTGTTTTTAACTCTCCTTTTCTTTCTTTTAGATTACTTCCCAATATGTATCTTTAAAAACAATACTAAACAGTAATACTGTCTAGTCTAGTAATACTATGACTAGAATAATTGCATTGTGATGCTTTTAATATCAAACTCCTTAAAAAAGGCATTTGTTTTAACATGTTATCCTTTACATGGTACCGGGTAGCTAAGTGCTTTATAGATGGTGTGTTTTATGGCCTATTTGATCAGTTGAACTATCCTACATCTGCAGAAGGGAACTGGATAGTGGCCCAAATCCTTGAATCATCAAAGGGATCAACTTAGCTCTCTGCAGAAATATGCAGATGATGCTATGTGGAGAAATAGTAGGGAAGGGCTTTTTATGAATTTTATTCCATGCAGCGGCTTATATTTTATACTCTGTATTTTCTTCATAGGTCTGAAAAAGTGTTTTACGGAAGGAAAAAAAATAAACTTGGTTGGCGTGTTTACTAAGGCATAGAAACCACGTAAACATGTAAAACAAATAAAGAGAAAGTATGTTTGTTATGCAGAATTATAAGAGCTAAAATGAAAAGACTAGAAAATAATAATTATCAAGAAGTTTTATTAATATTATTTTTTAAAATAAAAGAGCTTTCAGTACTGGTTCAAACTCTTTAAGCATAGCTCCATATGAGTAAAAAAAATGATGTGAATATATACATGATCCTCAATTTTGATGTGTATCTGTATGCATATACACATATATCTTGCAGGATAGATTTATGAATGTAGAAGTAAAATAGGGTTTTGACATGAATGTGGAGTATTCAAGGCTAGGCACAATGGCTCACACCTGTAATCCCAGCACTTTAGGAGGATGAGGTGGGAGGATCACTTAAGGCCAGGAGGTCAAGACCAGGCTGTGAAATATAGTGAGATCTTGTCTATAAAAAAGTAAAGTAAAATATTAGCTAGGCATGGTAGCACACAATCCTAGTTCCAGCTACTAGAGAGGCTGAGGTGTGAAGATTGTTTGAGCCCAGGAGGTTGAGGCTGTGGTGAGCCATGATAAGATAACTGAACTCCAGCCTGGGAAACATAGCCTAAGACAAAATTCAACAACCCTTCATGCTAAAAACTCTCAATAAATTAGGTATTGATGGGACGTATCTCAAAATAATAAGAGCTATCTATGACAAAACCACAGCCAATATCATACTGAATGGGTAAAAACTGGAAGCATTCCCTTTGAAAACTGGCACAAGACAGGGATGCCCTCTCTCACCACTCATATTCAACATAGTGTTGGAAGTTCTGGCCAGGGCAATTAGGCAGTAGAAGGAAATAAAGGGTATTCGATTAGGAAAAGAGGAAGTCAAATTGTCCCTGTTTGTAGATGACATGATTGTATATCTAGAAAACCCGCTTTTCTCAGCCCAAAACCTCCTTAAGCTGATAAGCAACTTCAGTAAACTCTCAGGATAAAAAATCAATGTGCAAAAATCACAAGCATTCTTATACACCAATAACAGACAGAGAGCCAAATCACGAGTGAACTCCCATTCACAATTGCTTCAAAGAGAATAAAATACCTAGGAATCCAACTTACAAGGGACGTGAAGGACCTCTTCAAGGAGAACTACAAACCACTGCTCAATGAAATAAAAGAGGATACAAACAAATGGAAGAACATTCCATGCTCATGGGTAGGAAGAATGAATGTTGTGAAAATGGCCATACTGCCCAAGGTAATTTATAGATTCAATGCCATCCACATCCAGCTACCAATGACTTTCTTCACAGAATTGGAAAAAAAATACTTTAAAGTTCATATGGAACCAAAAAAGAGCCCGCATCACCAAGTCAATCCTAAGCCAAAAGAACAAAGCTGCAGGCGTCACGCTACCTGACTTTAAACTATACTACAAGGCTACATACAGTAACCAAAACAGCATGGTACTGGTACCAAAACAGAGATATAGATCAGTGGAACAGAACACAGCCCTCAGAAATAACACTGCATATCTACAACTATATGATGTTCGACAAACCTGAGAAAAATAAGCAATGGGGAAATGATTCTCTATTTAATAAATGGTGCCAGGAAAACTGGCTAGCCATATGTAGAAAGCTGAAACTGGATCCCTTCCTTACACCTTTTACAAAAATTAATTCAAGATGGATTAAGACTTAAACGTTAGACCCAAAACCATAAAAACTCTAGAAGAAAACCTAGGCATTACCATTCAGGACATAGGCATGAGCAAGAACTTCATGTCTAAAACAATAAAAGCAATGGCAACAAAAGCCAAAATTGACAAATGGGATCTAATTAAACTAAAGAGCTTCTGCACAGCCAAAGAAACTACCATCAGAGTGAACAGGCAACCTACAAAATGGGAGACAATTTTCGCAACCTACTCATCTGACAAAGGGCTAATTCCAGAATCTACAATGAACTCAAACAAATTTACAAGAAAAAAACAAACCCATCAAAAAGTGGGCGAAGGACATGAACAGACACTTCTCAAAAGAAGATATTTATGCATCTAAAAAAAAAGCATGAAAAAATGCTGAACATCACTGGCCATCAGAGAAATGAAAATCAAAACCACAATGAGATACCCTCTTACACCAGTTAGAATGGCAATCATTAAGAAGTCAGGAAACAACAGGTGCTGGAGAGGATGTGGAGAAATAGGAACACTTTTACACTGTTGGTGGGACTGTAAACTAGTTCAACCATTGTGGAAGTCAGTGTGGGGATTCCTCAGGGATCTAGAACTAGAAATACCATTTGACCCAGACATCCCATTACTGGGTATATACCCAAAGGACTATAAATCATGCTGCTATAAAGACACATGCACACGTATGTTTATTGTGGCACTATTCACAATAGCAAAGACTTGGAACCAACCCAAATGTCCAACAATAATAGACTGGATTAAGAAAATGTGGCACATATACACCATGGAATACTTTGCAGCCATAAAAAATGATGAGTTCATGTCCTTTGTAGGGACATGGATGAAATTGGAAATCATCATTCTCAGTTAAACTATTGCAAGAACAAAAAGCCAAACACCGCATATTCTCACTCATAGGTGGGAACTGAACAATGAGATCACATGGACACAGGAAGGGGAACATCACACTCTGGGGACTGTTGTGGAGTGGGGGCAGGGGGGAGGGATAGCATTAGGGATATATCTGATGCTAAATGACGAGTTAATGGGTGCAGCACACCAGTATGGCACATATATTCATATGTTACTGACCTGCACATTGTGCACATGTACCGTAAAGCTTAAAGTATAATAATAATAAAATAAAAAATAAAAAGAAAAAGAAAAAAAGAAAAAACAGAGTAGTTCAAGAGTAGAGGGTTTCCTCTGCCTTCTCCCCCTCTGAAGGAGATTCATGAGACCCTCATATCTATTGAGCAGGTAGTATAAAAATATTTCATCTTCATTTGTATGAGTTTGTAGAATTTTTTAAATGTAGGAATTTAATTGCCTTGCAAAGGAGCACACAGTCAGGATCAGAACTTGCTTCTGAACCCAAAGCCCAGAGTCTTGCATCATATTATGCTACCTCTTGCCGCCAGGGACCTTCCTCAGTCTTTCCCAGGGGATGGAATTGCTGCCCAAGAACAACTTTCTAATAAACAAAATGACTGCAGAGCTGGAATATTTTTCCCATCATTTCAGCCAATGTATTGATTCTGGAGGGCGATCAGATAAGAGATAGCAATCTATGTGAATGGAAGAGGTCACTGAGAAGCAGGACGAGTTAAACTACAGTTGGCTTCCAAACACAGACACTGGTCCCTGTTCCCATTCTCATTTGTGATTCTGCTCAGTGACAGATCTGCATTACCCTAAGGGTGGAGCTTTGGAATTGCAATTTTTCTGAAGATCCCCAGCTAAACTGGGATGTCCTGCCAGGTTTGGGAATGATTCCCAAAGTGCAGTTCAATCATATTTCCATACTAAGAGGGATGTCCTTACCCTTGAACAGACATGTGTGGAGAGCTTGAATTATTTACACACAGGAACAGAAGCAGAATCAAAGCCTTTTGAGGCTAAGAAATTCACGGGAAAAAGTTCAGGCCCCGAAAACACGACAGCTCAACCTCATCTTGTCACTCACATTTACTGGCTCTGGGGCCTTGCACAAGCTCTGGAACTTCTGGACTGTTAGTTCTGCCCTCCTCACCAGACTACCATGTGACTTCTTGCTTCTCAGCAGAATCTTCTCCTAGCTTGTGCAAAAATCTTGTGCAAGAGAACAGCAATATTTTTTAACCAAATTTCACTTCAGAATGCACAATTCCTTCAGCATAAGCTTTTCTGATGTTAACCATGTAAAAGCTAGTTATTGGCATACTTTGCGACATTAGCAAACATTTTGGAGGCTATCAGTTGTTTATAATTATGAAATAGTTACATAATTATTGATTAATTTAATAATGCACATATTTATGTCACATAATAAAATGTATGTGTGTTTGCGGGGCACTGTTCGTTAGGTTCACATTTAGCTTAAATTAACTTTTTTAAAATAAAAAATGGTTTGCTATCCATATGCATTTCAAAAGGTGTTCCATCTCTTTCTTTACCCACAATTGTTTGTGCAGGAAGAAGAAGGTGTCCTTTATTGAACCATCCTAAATACACCTTTTAAACTTTGAACTCTCAAACTCTGTAGCCTTGGCTCTCATCTCATGAATTACAACAAGGACATGGCTCTCATTTTAGGACTGTCAACTTAAAGATGTCAACAGGATATGTGGACAACTTAGGTACCTGAGCAAACATTAGCAATGGATAAATTCCAGGCAAATAGCCAAATGATCTCGCGAAATTCCAGAGCTCCAGATGTTGCTTTTCTTTCTTTCTTTGTTTTGGTTTGTTTGGTTGGTTTGGTTTGGTTTTGACACAGAGTCTCACTGTGTCACTCAAGCTGGAGTTCGGTGATGTGATTTCCGCCCACTTCAACCTCTGCCTCCTGCCTCAGCCTCCTGAGTAGCTCAGATTACAGATGCACGCCATCACATCTGGCTATTTTTTGTATAGATACTGCTTTTCGAGTTTCAGTGGCACTTCCAGAGGAATTCTGATATAGGCAGATGCTGCAATTCTTAGATTACAAGGCTAAAAATGTCTCAGATGGCCTGAAGACTGAAGAGGAGGAGGCTTGACTTGCTTATTGGGGGAGGAAATTTCATGCACCAAGAAGAAAGGGCAGCAAGTGAGATGAAGTTGTAAAGATGCCAAATCCCAGAGTCTTCTCACCCTCATGTATAAATGATGGCTGGTGTTAGTGACAGGGAGCCACATGGAAGTGCCTAGAGGAGGAAGGGTGGCTTGGGAAGGAAAATACACAGCAGCCCCCATCCAAGATACCAATCCACACTCTGAGTTTAGAAGAAGCTCTATACATTACAGGTACAAACCATTTTAAAATATGTTATTTCACATGAAACTGCAAGGCAAACCCTACGGACACCACATTGCAACACAAAAATGACATTGAGTTTGTCATAAGCAGTTAACTTGAAGCAAATACAAATAACACATTTAATGCAGTGGGGTGACTTCACAATACAGAATCTTCTCACTTGTTCTTAAGAACCTGTAATCTCAGCACTTTGGGAGGCCAAAGCAGGTGTATCACTTGAGGTCAGGAGTTTGAGATTAGCCTGGCCAATATGATGAAACCCCATCTCTACTTTAAAAAAATACAAAAATTAGCCAAGCATGGTGGTGGGTGCCTGTAGTTCCAACTACTTGGGAGGCTGAGGCAGGAGAATTGCTTGAACCCAGGAGGTGGAGGCTACAGTGAGCAGAGATCACCCACTGCACTCCAGCATGAGTGACAACGCAAGACTCCATCTCAGGAATAAAAAAAAAAAAGAACGAGCAAGTGACGGACTCACTAGCATAAGACATTCTTACACCATGTCCTTATAGAATCAGCATCAGTTTTGTTTCCATCAGTTTGGTCATGTATTTTAAAAAAAAGAAAAATAACAAAAAGAATCTGTGCTAAAAACTCACACAGAATTATTGTGTAATTCTACCAAATCTTTCTGTCATCACAGGAAGAAACATCCAGAAAGTTCTCAAGATTCCTACACATCTCAGTTACACATCTACATGTAACTGCACACCACACATTCTGTTATATCCACCCATTTGGCAATAGTAAGTTGAAATCCTAGTATCCCTCCAAAGGCTGTTTTGTTGCCTTTGCTTTAAAGCAATAAAACCAACCTGTGTTATTTGTATAAGGAGTGATCTTGTTCTGTCACACTGTTTATTTATTTATATATTCCTTTACATATTTTATGTACCTATGGAGAAATGTTGTTGCACTGTAAGTAGTTTAGCCCCTCTTAAGTCAAAATTTCACTGAATACCTTCCCCTGACCATTGCTGGTTGGATTAGTAAACACAGCAGCTGCAAAGGGGATGCCAATAGGTAAGGAGTAGGAGCCAGGAATTAAGCAAGTATTTGTTCAAAACACAGAATCATGAGATTTAAGTTAAATTAAGAGCACAGCAAGGATATATGTTCCCTCACTGTGACAGAAATAAATACCTGACACAGTATAAACTGATAATGCTCCATGGTAAAATGTTATTACAACTAAACAGCCCTTTCACTAGCAACCTGTTGAATTTCTCGGAGAAGAAACAGACAAAATGTCATTGTTATTTGTTCCTTCATATCCTTCATATGTATACTAAAGATCTCAAAATAGTTTGAAATATTGCTGCTAAATAAAGATGACAGTAACAATGGGAAAAAAAATCTATGTTCTAAAAATTCACCTAAGCTTTTATTAACACTTGGGGGAAGAAAACATAGAAAAAGGAATGATAACAAATGTCTTGAATGCAGTTACCTTCTTTATCTCAGTACAGGCATTTTTTTTCACATTATATTATGAAGGTTTTATTATAAACATTGGACCAGAACTTTTATGCCTTCCATCACAGTACAAAAGGGTTAAGTACAGTATGTATGACTTAGAGGACTTTCCTATTGTTTGCTTGTCTTTTAAATGTTTCAATAAACAATGCTGCTTTATAAGAATGTCCTCAAATACAGGGTTTGGAATGCTAAGAATCACATGTAAAACAAATAAGATCATTTCCTGGATGTGCTCTGAGCAGCTTCATGCCTTTTCACAATACAGTGTCTTCTAAGGTTCTTGCTCCACGATTTAAGCAATGAACACAATTGCTTGGTCCTGGCTTGTCATCCTCAGGAGGATGGCTTGGGCCCACGAGTTCAAGGTTGCTGTGAGCTATGTGGCGCCACCACACTCCATCCTAGGGAACAGCGTGGGAAACTGTTTCAAAAACAAATAAACAAACAATCAAAAGATGTTGCCCCTGTGATGTCACCCTATCTCCACCTAAACAAGCAGTTGATTCCTTGAAGCACCTGTCATCTTAGCATCTCACAACAGGATGTGTAAGCCTCAACCTCAGAATTCAGAAGTTTTTACTTCATGGCCCAACTTGCCCTGTGTACATTCCAAAGAAACAAAGCAAAGCAAAGCAAACCTTGAGCATATCTTTCACTCTTGCCATTTAGACAGAATTTCAGTAGCTTTTTCATACCCCTTTCCCTACTCATAACTATTGAAAAAAAAGAGGCCAGGCGCGGTGGCTCACGCCTGTAATCCCAGCACTTTGGGAGGCCGAGGTGGGCAGATTACGAGGTCAGGAGACGGAGGCCATCCTGGCTAATATGGTGAAACCCTGTCTCTACTAAAAAAATACAAAAAAAAATTAGCCAGGCCCCGTGGCGGGCGCCTGTAGTCCCAGCTACTCTGGAGGCTGAGGCAGGAGAATGGCGTGAACCCGGGAGGTGGGGCTTGCAGTGAGGCGAGATCGCGCCACTGCCCTCCAGCCTGGGAGACAGAGAAAGACTCCGTCTCAAAAACAAAACAAAACAAAACAAAACAAAACAAAAAGCAAAACGAAACAAAAAAACCGTTGGTCATCTAATCCACAAAAAAAGGCTGAATTTAACTGGAGCCATTTCACTAAGATAATGGTTACTTGAAAATCTGTCCAAAGCTGCTGTGGACTGAAAACTTTCCTTCTATACATAAAGATTACCAGAACATGTTAAAAAAAATCAAGAACACTCTTTCTAGGGGATGTATATATATGTACTAAGAATACATATGGCTATACAAATTTAAGAAAGATATCCTGTGAGCTTTTCATGCTCCCAAGTTTTGACTAAAGAACACAAGGATAAGTTTACGTTACAGTCTACATTTATGCTTACAAAACCAGGTAGAACCTGAGGTAAGAAGTTCAAATTGTTATTTGTAAGTCCAGAATGAAGTGAATCTCTCAGTATATTTCCATTTCCAGTGAAACAATGACTTGGTGTAATTCAACCGTTGTGATAAAAAAACAAAATCCATGGTTGTTTCTCAGGATTATATAAAAAATAAGTGGTGCAGCTATTTTAGAATTTCCAAAATATGCTTAGATTTAAATATTATGTCATTTTAGAACTTTGAGCCTCTGAAACCTTAATTGGTAGCATTAAAAAGAGATCAAGGAAGACAAGAGAAAAAAAGAAAAATAAAAAATAAAAGACAATAAAACTGCATTAATAGGGTAGTTGAATTCAATTTCAAGATCCACCTCTCCACCCACATATGTGTATATAGGCATATGTAATATATATGACAATGATGTCATCTATGAGAATCATATATCTATAGCTATATCTATATAGATACATATATCTGTAGTTCTGCTGTGTGTATAGCACATTGCTTCATTCACTGAGCAATTTCAAAGGAACATAACCTAGGAAAGCTATTTTGAATTTATCAATTTAGTAAGTCATCTTATAGCTAGATTCCAAATTTATGAAAACTGTGTTGGAATCCAAATTAATCACTAGAAAAAGTGTTGTCATTTGGAAAAGTGTGGTGTTATAAAGGTGAACAGGCCACCTAAAAAACCCTGTTGATTATTGTTCTTGAAGTAGTTTCCTCCTCATTCATTCTCTTATTTTTCAGCAAATTCCACTGACTTCTGAAAGTTTTGGAGAAGGAAGTTCATACACAACTCTCATCATGTTGACTAGGAGGTCAAGTGACTTACATATGGGATAGAACTGATAAATAGCTATTTGGCTATTCACAGAGACATTATCATATTAAAACGCTCACCTAGGACTGGCAAAAAACAGGATTTGCCTTCTACACACCCATATAAATAACAAAATCCAATAACTCTGCACATTTGTTGTGCTAGGTAAATGAAGTATTGAAAAGTTAAAAAAGTTCATCATTTGCCTTATCATTCCAATAAAAAAAACTCATAATCTCCACTATTAAGTGGCAGAGTCTACTAAAAATAGCCCCACAATGAAAATGCTATGTAATATGGGTCTTTATATGTGGAATAATATTATTCTATACAAGGATCTTAAATTATTATGTGTGCAACAATGTTTAGCGTCACATCACAAATTATGTAATGAGAAATGAGAAAACCTAGACAAAATGAGGTCCAACAGAAATCATTTTTCCAAACTTAACCACACTTTATCTTTTGTTTCATATTTTGAGAGTCCAGTTGTCTATGGCTTTCACACCTCAACTCCTTTTCTAAACACAACTCCAATTCCTCTTAAAGATACCAGTAAGATGAAATCAAGTGTATTTTCAATTTAGACCTTGTTATTTTTGTTTGTTTAAAAAAATAAGTACAATCAAGGGTGCTTTGTGTCAAATCTCATGTTAGATGCATTTTTTAAAACATGATATGTCCTACAGGGCCAAAGGTATTTAACAGGATTAAGAGACCTATTATTTGGAAGAGAAAACATTAGAGATCAAAACCATCATGAGATGTGTTTGCTTCATGGCTGTGATTATGATCAATTTGCATAAAATGAATACTTTTTTGGCTTCATGTTTTGTGGGAAGCATATGTGTCTTAAATATCTATAAATTTTGTTTCTGTTATAGATGAAAAGGAAAAGAGAGAAAAGGGGAAGATCATTGTAAGACTAAGTGTCTAGTAGGTAGGGTCAGTTTGGAGTTCTTCTAATGGATGTCTATGTTCCTGTAACAATCTTGACTCTTCCAAAAAATAGAGTTGGGAAGAAGACAACCGGGAAAAGGAATGACCTGTGTCTCTAGCTTTCATATACACATTCAATAAAATACACAATTGTGTCCTCTGAAATAACTATAGAAACCTGTCCAACTAATTTGTATTAATTTTTCATTCCATCTTTAGGATCTGGTAGCCTTACAATTGAGGAGTGTTGAAGAATATTACACAGTATTTTACTAATCACTGTAATTTCTTCTATTTCTAAACCTTAATGGCTTTATAAAACTATCTCTTCAAGTTAAATCCTGAATGCATCCCTGTGTTATGCAGTGTGAGCCTCAAATTACATGAGAAATGTTCAAATTAATGATGTTCAAATGTTAAATTGATCTGTCAGGGCTCAGTGAAGCCATGAAACTAGTCTAGTAAGTTGGACCTTCTCCTTTCCTGGGATATTTTAAATCCCTTAAAGGCTCCTAATTTCAACATATAATATGTATACTACATCATAAACAACTTCCACCTTTCTGTACCAGTTAAATGGTATCATAAGTTCTGTTATTAAAGAGTCCAGTATGTAGAGAAAAATATTTTATAAAGTCAAGGATAGTATTTTACAGTGGTAGAATTCAAGTTTCATTTTTCCTGAACTATGTTTTAGATTTTTCATTTCTCTTACTAAACCGAAGAGCATCTGTTTTGTAAAATACATCAGATACTTTGAATCGCTTTGGCTTCTACTGATAGTTTAGACTTTGGTTTACACCACCAATTGCTCTTGCTACTTCCTCTGCCTGTTTGAAATTTCCTTGTTTATTCCTTATGAAGTTTATTTCAAAATGTTGCTTGCTGAGACCTCTGAAGGCTCATTAAGCATGAAGGTCATAGATGTTTTAACGAAAATTTAAACATGCTGCTTGGTAGCATAGCTGTGACTGATGGGCACTGGGTAAACAAAGGACTCACCCAAACCCAGGATCAAGTCTCTGCCATATGAATCATCCCTGCTTATTTTTACAAACTGTACCATTCTGATGTCTTACATCACTAGTGCTTCTCCTAACAAACATACTGGGGAATCTAAAATACAACCGATGACAACCATCCAAAACAGGTGTAAATACTTGGCATTTCAAGAAGGCTTCACTGAGAAGCTCAGCTTAATTATGGAGAAGCAATTGTGAAGATGGAAATAAATGGTCACACTTCCCTGATGTTTCTCGAGACCCTAACAATTATGTAAATATAATTTCTGCACATTTATTGTGTCTAATATTCTTGATTTTGGTTTTTCAGAAAAAACTATTAACCATAGATAAGTACACACACACACACAGAGTCAGCTGAGATGGAACACAGACTTCATTATTATTTTATTTTGGAGATAAAGTCTCACTCTGTCTGACAAAGTCTCCCTCTGTTGCCCAGGCTGGAATTCAGTGGCATGATCTCAGCTCACTGCAACCTCTACCTCCTGGGTTCAGGCAATTCTTATGCTGCAGCAGCTTGAGTAGCTGCGACTACAGGCCTGTGCTACCACACCCCACTGATTTTTGTATTTTTAGTAGAAAAAGGGTTTCACCATGCTGGCCAGGATGGTCTCAATATCTTGACCTTGTGATCCACCCCCCTTGGCCTCCCAAAGTGCTGGGATTATGGCATGAACCACTGTGCTTGGCCAACACAGGTGTATTATAATAAACAGTTAATTCCAGCCAACAGAAATTTTTCATCATTGATCCACATAAGAAAAAATTTTAACGTATGACTTTTAACTGCATAAATACATTATGTTTTGTCTAGTTGTAACTGTCAATATAATAAATATGTGAACCAAAACATTCTATATATTTTTATGTTGACATTAGTATAATGCCTACACTAAAAAGGTAGCTTATTTTTAAAATTTGCCAACTTCATTGAGTAATTTTAATTGAGCATAGTGAGCACTATGTTTATTTAGAACCATTTTATTTTATTTGTCAACATTATTTAGTCCTTTTTAACTGCAAATACTATTAATCAACCCAAATTCTGAGAAGTAGGCCATAACTTGCCACAGATTATTAAAAAAAAAATTTATGTGGGATTCCATCAGCCAAAGAACTTCTAATAATGACTTTGTCTTACTATTATTTTTGTTATGATTACCATTATTTTCCACAGAAGAAGAGATAGAAAGATGCCATAGCTCTGATTATTTGAATTTGAGCAAGCCCAGCTGTAAAATTATGCTGCTTTGCTTTGCATTGTGTTTGGAAATTGTGAGAGACTCAAGCTCGTTCCAGTAGACTTGGTGGACAAGAAAAAGGCGTTGCTGTTTCTCCTGTTTGAGAACTTGTATGCAAGAATAATGACTCAGGCTGACACTTGCTCATGTTCATTATGCATGTTTCCATATCTGGATGCATCCCTGATAGGATTGCATAGACAAGCCTACCAGTAACTAGTGCGGTCTATAGACTAGCCTACCCATATCTAGTGTAGGCTATAGACTAGCTTACCCTTATCAAGTATAGTCTATAGACTGGATTACCCATATTCAGTTTATTCTGTAGACTAGCATACCTATCTCTACCCAGTGTAGTCTATACACCTGCTTACTAGTACCCAATGTAGTATATAGAATAGATTACCTATATCCTCTGTAGTCTATAGACAGGTTTACCCAAAGCAAATATAGCCTATAGACTAGATTACCCATATCCACTGTAGTCTACAGGCAAGTTTATCCATATCAAGTATAAGGTATAGAATGCACTACCCACATCCAGTTTAGTTTATAGAGTAGCTTACTCAAACCCAGTGTAGTTTGTAGACCAGCTTACCCATACGAGTGTAGTCTATAAACTAGCTTACCCATAGCCAGTAGAGCCAATAGGCTAGCTTTTCCATGCCCAAAGTAGTGTATAGTGTATAACCGTACTCAGTGTAGTCTATAGACTACCTTACTCATACCCAGTATAGCCTATAGACTAGCTTACCCATACCTGGTGCTGTCTATAGAGTAGCTTACCCATCTCCAGTATAACCAATAAACTAGCTTACAGATAGGCAATGTATGGTATAGTGTAGCTTAACTATGCATAATGTAGCCTATAGACTAGGTTATCCATACACAGTGTAGTCTGTAGACTAGTTTACCTAGAACACAAATATGCAAAATATTTGTTTATCGAATTGTAATTTCTCTAGGGCATCTAATTATTAAAAAAAATCATTCTATACAACAAATAATTGTATTAAAGGAAGATTAAAATGACACACATATGTAACCCTAAGCCTATCTGTTTTAAATGTTATTTGGATACTCCTTGGTCTGCAGGGATCATCTAAACACAGGTCTGCCTCATTTTGTTGTGCTTCACAGATATTGTGAAGGTTTGTGGCAACCCTGCATTCAAACATGCTATACATAATTTCTCTAACACCATGTGCCCACTTTGTGTCTCTCTGTCATATTTTGGTATTTCTCCCAAACTCTTTCATTATTATTGTATTTCTTATGATTATTATACTTGTCCTGGTGATCTGTGTCAGTAATCTTTGTCATTACCATTGTAATTGTTTTGGGGTGCCGCACATCACACCCTTATAAGTTGGCAAACTTTATTGATAAATTTGTATTCCGACTGCTCCACCAGCTGGCAATTCCCCATTTCTCTTCCTCTCTTTAGGCCTCCCTATTACCTGAGACACCCAGTTAACCCGTACAATGGCCAAGTGTTCACATGAAAGACATGGTCTCTCCCTTTAAATCACAAGCTAGAAATGATCATGAGGAAGGTATGTCAAAAGCCAAGAGAGGGCAGAAGCTAGGTTTTTTGCACAAAATAGCCAAGTGGTGAATGCAAAGAAAAAAAATCTTAAAGGAAATGAAAAGTGCTACTTCGTGAACAAATGAATGCTAAGAAAGTTAAACAGCCTTATTGCTAACATGGAGAAAGTTCCAGTGGTTTGGAGAAGATCAAACCAGCCACAATAGTCTCTTAAACTAACTAATACAGAGCAAGGCCTTATCTCTTTTCAATTCTATGAAGGCTGAGAGAGGTGAGACAGCTGTGGAAGAAAAGTTGGAAGCCAGTGCAGGTTGGTTAATGAAGATTAAGAAGCCACTTCTATAACATAAGAGTACAAAATGAAACAGGAAGTGCTGATCTAGAACTGCAGCAAGTTATCCAGAAGGCCTAGCTAAGATCATTAATGAAGGTGGCTACATTATACAACATATAAATAAGTTGCCATCTAAGACTTTCATAGCTGGGTAGGAGAAGTCAATGTAAGCATTCAAAGTTTCAAAGGACAGGATAATTTGTGTTAGGGGATAATGCATCTGGTGACTTTAAGTTGAAGCCAATGCTCATTTATTATTTCAAAAATCCAAGGGCCCTTAGGAATGATGCTAAATCTTCACTGCCTGTGCTCTAGAAATGGAAAAACAAAGCCTGGATGGCAGCACATCTGTTTATAGCATTGTTTACTGAATAATTTGAGGCCACTGTTGAGACCTACTCTTCAGGGAAGGAATTCTTTTCAACATTAACTGTTCATTGACAATGAATCTGGTCACCCAAGAGCTCTCATGGAGATGTATAAAGAGATTAGTGTTGTTTTGTGCTTCTTAGCTCAATTCATTCTGTAGCCCTCAAATCAAGGAGTCATTTTGACATTCAAGTCTTATTACTTGAGAAACATATCTCGTAATTTATATTTGCCATAGATAATGATTCCTCTGATGGATCTGGGCAAAGTCAACTAAAAACCTTCTGGAAAGGATTTATTATTCCAGATGTCATTAAGAACATTTATGATTTGTGGGAGGAGTTTAAAAGATTAACATTAATAGGAGCTTGGGAGATGTTGATTCCAAGCCTCATAGATGACTTTGATAGTTTCAAGACTTCAGGGGAGAAAATAACTGCAGATGTGGCAGAAATAGTAAGAGTAGAAGAAAAAGAAGTGAAGCCTGAAGATGTGACTTAATGACTGCAAGGTCATGACTAAATTGAGAGGATGAGGAGTTGCTTTTTGTGAATGAGCAAAGAAAATTATTTCTTGAGAAGGAATATACTGGTGAAAATTCTGTGAACGTGGTTGATATAACAAAAAATCTAATATATTACATAAACTCTATTGATAAAGCAGTGGCAGGGTTTCAGAGGATTGAGTCCAATTTTAAAAGATGTTCTACTTGTGGGTAAAACTGCTATTAAACAGCATCTCATGCTACAGATAAATCTTTTATGAAAGGAAGAGTCAACCAATGTCACAAATTTCATTGTTGTCTTATTTTAAGAAATTGACACAACCATCCCCACCTTCAGCAACCACCACCATAGTCAGTCTGCAGCCATCAACACTGAGGCAAGAACCTCCACCAGCAAAAAGATTATAAATTTTTGAAGTCTCAGATGATTGTTAGCATTTTTTAGCAATAATATATTTTAATTTAGGTATGTGTATTTTTAGACACATATACTTAATGGACTACAGTACAATGTGAACATAACTCATATACTCATTGGGAATCCAAAATATTTGTGTGACTTGCTATTATTGTGCTACTTCCTTTATTGTGGTGATCTGGAACAAACCCACAATATCTCTGGAATATACCTATAGAAGCCTCTTGGCCTCTCTTCCAAGACAGTTGACACCTTTGCCAACATCTACATTTTCCAGTAGATGTGGAATTTGGCAACTTGCCTCCTTTTGAGAGTTGAGGCCAGCTAGACTTCTTGGGTTGACTGGGGACTTGGGAAACTCTCCTGTCTTACAAGAGGATTGTAAAATGCACCAATCAGTGCTGTGTAAAATGCTTCAATCAGTGTTCTGTAAAATGCACCAATCATCACTCTGTAAAATGCACCAATCAGCAGGATTCTAAAAGAAGCCAATCATGGGGAAGATTGAAGAAAGTCACTCTGATAGGACAGAAAGAGAACATGGGAGTAGACAATAAGGGAATAAAAGCTGGCCACACCTGTCAGCAGCAGCAACCCACTCAAGTCGCCTTCCACACTGTAGAAGTTTTGTCCTTTCACTCTTCACAATAAGATTTGCTACCACTTACTCTTTGGGTCTGTGCCATCTTTAAGAGCTATAACACTCACTATGAAGGTCTGCGGCTCCATCCTTGAAGTCAGCGAGATCACAAAACCACTGGAAGGAACCAACTCTATACACATCTACCATCAGACCCCTTTTGCTTGCTATTCTGTCCTATTTTTCCTTAGAATTCAGGGGCTAAACACTGGGAAACTGTCGGAGAGTTAAAAGTGGCTAGCGCAGCTGCTAGATTAAAGACACAGGTGTCAGGTTTTCTGGAAAAGGGCTTTCTAACAACCCGCGACCCTTTGGAGTAGGGAGCATTGGTTTTCCTGGAACCAGCTTCTGCTTTTCCTGCACTTCCGGGCTGATCTGAGGGTTGACAGAGAGGAAAGCCATTCAGACCCAGGGGTCCCAACAAAATGTTGGTTGACCCTGCAGCCATGAGCGGAGCTCTCAAAGTTATGTCACCCAAGCAAGACTCACCGATCCATCCTATCTATCATGACCCTTGCCTTCTGGGTCCTAATGCCTGTCAGACAAACTTCTTGCCTCTCTTCTCCAAGGCTGGTCCTGCTTCTAAAAACCACTTCCTGCCCCTGGTGCTCTTCCAGTTTATCCTATAAGGATGATTTCTAATATAAATTTCAGGACTCTGTTCCCCTCTTTAGGGACCTGGGCTCACCAATCAGAAAGAGCCAAATTCTTCAATGGGAAATAGGTGCCCTGGGGCACATAATTTTTCCCCAAAGCCCCATCAGGGGGGCAGTATCTGGAATTTTAGGATCCCTCCTCAGACTAGCAGGCCTAACAAAGGCTATTCCCAAAGCGAAGATACGGGGAGCTTCAGAAATTATAGACTTAAAAATTGGGGGGATAGCCTATCTATTTATATGATGAGTGGTGAGGACAAAAGGCACCACTCCTCCAACCCTAGAGATCTCTTCCCTCCCTCGAGATATAGCCCTACATTCCATTTTGAGGCATATAATCTTTATAGGACGAGGGTAAGGTACCAATAACAATAGGAAAAAGTGCTTAGGACTCTAACAGGTTTTTGAGAACGCATTGGTGAGGGCCACTAAATCTGACTTTTCTTGGTCCTCTTTCTGGTCTAAGAGGAAAGGCAAGGGTTCAAGTTTTCAATAATTGTCCATAAGAGCCACTAAATCTGACCTTCTTTGGTCCTCTTTGTGGTCTAGGAGGAAAACAAGTGTCTCTGCTGCTACTTCAGTGAGCACAACTATTCTGAACAGCAGGGTCCAAGGACCATTGCATGTTCTTGGACAGGGGGGAAAAAAACAGGCCAAAACCATAGGCAGTTTTTTCTTTCAGATGGAAAATACTCAGGCATAAATAAGCTCACCAATGAAATGCATCCTAAGCCACTGGGGCCAATTTGACCCACAAACCCTGACAAAGAAGCAGATTATGTCTTTCTGCACTATGGCCTGGCCCCAATATTTTCTCTCTGATAGGGAAAAATGGCCGCCTGAGGGAAATATAAATTACATTATTATCCTGCAGCTTGACCATTTCTGGAAGAGGGAAGGCAAATGGAGTGAAATACCTTATGTCCAAGCTTTCTTTTCATTGAAGGATAATCCACTACTATGCAAAGCTTGCAATTTACATTCCACAGGAGGACCTCTCATCTTACCTCCATATCCTAGCCTCCCTACAGCTCCCCTTCCTATTGATAGTGAGCCTCCTCTAATCTCCCCCACCCAGAAGAAAACAAGGAAATAAATCTCGAAGGGAAAACAAACCCCTCCTGTCTATCAGTTATGTCCCCTTCACACTGTAGGGGGAGGGTAATTTTACCCAAACCAGGTACATGTCCTCTTCTCCATCTCTGATTTAAAGCAGATCAGGGTAGACCTGGAGAAGTTTTCAGATGATCCAGATATGTATATAGATGTCCTTCAGGGTCTAGGGCAAACATTCATCCTCACTTGGAGAGATGTCATCCTATCGTTATATCAAACCCTAGCCTTTAAGTAAAAGAATGTGGCTTTAGCTGCAGCCTGAGACTGGAGATACCTGGTATCTTAGTCAAATAAGTGATAGAAAGACAGCTGAAGAGAGGGACAAGTTCCCTTCCACTCAGCAAGCCATCTCCAATATGGTTCCCCACTGGGACCTAGACTCATATCATGGGGAATGGAGTTGCAAACATCTGTTGACCTGTGTTCTAGAACTTACATAATTATTCAATTATGTCCACCATAACTCAGGGAAAGAAAGAAAATCCTACTGCCTTCCTTGAGCAGCTATGGGAGGCCTTAAGAAAATATACTCCCCAGTCCCCCAACTCCCTTGAGGGTCAATTGATCCTAAAAGATAAGTTAATGACCCAGTCAGCTGCAGATATCAGGAGAAAGCTCCAAAAGCTAGCCCTGGGCCCTGAACAAAATTTGGAGGCATTCTTAAACCTTGTAACCTTGGTGTTCTATAATAGGGACCAACAAGGACAGGTGAAAAGAAAAAAGTGAGATAAGAGAAAGGCCACAGCCTTAGTCATGGCCCTCAGAGAAAAAAACATTGGTGGTTAAGAGAAGACAGAAAATGGAGCAGGCCAATCACCCAGTATAGCTTGTTATTAGTGTGATTTCCAAGAATACTTTAAAAAAGATTCTCCAATGAGAAACAAGCCATGCCCTCACCCATATCCACTATGCCAAGGCAATCACTGGAAGACACACTGCCCCAGAGGACAAAGGTTCTTAGGGCCAGTAGCCCTCAACCAGATAATCCAACAGGACTGAGGGTGCCCAACTCATGCCATCACACTCACTGAGCCCCGAGTAAGTTTAACCATTGAGGGCCAGAGAATTGATTTCCTCCTGGACATTGGTGTGGCCTTCTCAGTGTTAATCTCCTGCCCTAGACAGCTGTCCTCAAGGTCTCTTACCATGTGAGGAATCCTGGGACAGCCTGTTACCAGGTATTTCTCCCACCTCCTCAGCTGTAATTGGGAGACTTTCCCCTTTTCACATAAATTTCTTGTTATACCTGAAAGTCCCACACCTTTATTAGGGAGGGATATATTAGCCAAAGCTGGAGCTATTGTCTGCATAAATTTGGGGAACAAGTTAACCATTTTTTGTTCCATACTGGAGGAGGGAATCAACCCTTAACTCAGGGCATTGGAAGGACAATACAGAAAAAAGACAAACAAAAAAATGCCAGCCCAGTTCAAATCAGGCTAAAAGACCCCACCACTTTTCCTTATCAAAGGCAATATCCCTTAAGGCCTGAAACTCATAAAGGATTACAGAAGATAGTTAGACATTTAAAAGTTCAAGTCTTAGTAAGAAAATGCAGCAGTTCCTGCAACACCCCAATTATAGGAGTATAAAAACTGAATGGACAGTGAAGACTAGTGCAAGATCATAGAGCCATCCATGAGGCAGTAATTCCTCTATATCCAGCTGTACCCAACCCCTATACTCTGTTCTCTTAAATACCAGAGGAAGCAGAATGTTTCACTGTTCTGGACCTCAAGAATGCCTACTTCTGCATTCCATTGCACTCTGACTCCCAGTTTCTCTTTGCCTTTGAGGATCCCACAGCACACCTCCCAACTTACTGGGCAATCGTGCCTCAAGGTTTTAGGGACAGCCCTCATTATTTGGTCAGGCACTGGCCCAAGATCTAGGTCACTTCTCAATTTCAGGCACTCTGATCCCTTTGTATGAGGATGATTTACTTTTGGCTACCAGTTTGAAAGCCTCATACCAGCAGGCTACCCTAGATATCTTGAACTTTCTAGCTAATCAAGAGTACAAAGCATTTAAATTGATGGCCCAGCTCTACCTACAAGTCAAATATCAAGGCATAATCTTAGCCAACTGAACCAGGGCCCTCAGTAAAAAGTGAATACAGCCTATACTGACTTGTCCTTGCCCTAAAACATTAAAATTGTTGCAGGGTTCCTTGGGATCACAAGCTTTTGCCAACTATGGATCCCCAGATACAGGGAGATAGCCAGGCCACTTTATACTCTAATCAAGGAGACCCAGAGGACAAATACTCATCCAGTAGAAAGGGAACCAGAGGCAGAAACAGCCTTAAACAAAACCTTAAAGCAGGCCCTCGTACAAGCACCAGTCTTATGCCTTTCCACAGGACAAAACTTCTCTTTATATGTAACATAGATAGTAGCAATAACTCTTGGAGCCATTACTCAAATGTGTGGGACAACCCCACAACCAGTGACATACCTAAGTAAGGAAATTAATGTAGTAGCAAAAGGCTGTCCTCACTGTTCATGGGTAGTTTTGGCTGTGGCTGTCTTAGTATCAGAGGCTATCAAAATAATACAAGGAAAGGATCTCAGTGTCTGGACTCCTCATGATGTAAATTTCATACTAGGTGCCAAAGGAAATATATGGTATGGCTATCAGAAAACCACCTGCTTAGATGCCGGGCACTACTTTTGAGGGACCGGTGCTTCAAATACGCATGTGTATGTGACCCTCAACCCTGCTACTTTTCTCCCAGAAGATGGGGAACCAGTCGAGCATGACTGCCAACAAACTGTAGCCCAGAATTATTTCACCCGAGAAGATCTCTTAGAAGTCCCCTTAGCTAATCCTGACCTTGACCTATATACCGATGTAAGTTCATTTGCGGAGAACGTGATATCAAGGGCAGGTTATGCCATAGTTAGTGTTGTAACAGTACTTGAAAGTAAGCCCCTTCCCCCATGGACAAGAACCCAGTTAGCAGAGCTAGTGGCACTTACCCGAGCCTTAGAACTGGGAAAGGGGAAAAAAAAGTTTATACAAATAGCAAGTATGCTTATCTAATCCTACATGCCCATGCTGCAATATGGAAAGAAAGGGAATTCCTAACCTCTGGGGGAAACCCATTAAATATCACAAGGAAATCATAGAGTTATTGCACACAGTGCAAAAACCCAAAGAGGTGGCAGTCTTACACTGCTGAAACCATCAAAAGGTGAAGGAGAAAAAACAGAAGGAAAATGTCAGGCAGACACTGAGGCCAAAATTGCTGCCAGGTGAAACCTTCCTTTGAAAATACCTATAGAAGGACCCTTGGTATGGAACAACCCTCTCCAAGAGATTAAGCCCCAGTATTCCCTGACTGAAACAGAACGGGGACTTTCATGGGTGAATAGTTTTCTTCCCTCAGGGTAGTTAATGTCAGAAGAGTGAAAGTTACTCATACCCAAAGCCAGTCAGTGGGAAATGCTTAAGATTCTCCAGCAAATTTTTTATATCAGTATTGAGAACACTCATCAAATGGCCAAATCCCTATTTAAAGGGCCAAATATCCTCTGGACCATCCAGCAAGAAGTCAAAGCCTGTGAGGTGTGCCAAAAGAATAATCCCTTGGTCCATCATAAGGCCACTCTAGGGAAACAAAGAATATGGCACCATCCTGGAGACAACTGGCAGTTAGACTTCACCCATATGCCTAAGTCAAAGGGATTTCAATACTTGTTGATCTGTGTTGATACCTTGACAAATTGGATCGAAGCCTTCCACTGCAAGGCAGAGAAGATTCAGGAAGTGGTTAAAGTCCTAATTCATGAAATAATTCCTAGATACGGGCTTCCCCAAAGCTTAGAAAGCAATAATTGTCTGGCTTTTAAAGCCATGGTAATTCAGGGAATTTCCAGGGCACTAGGGATACAAGATCACCTTCCCTGTGCCTGAAGGCAACAATCCTCAGGGAAGTTTGAGAAGGCAAATTAAACACTCAAGAGGCACTTCCCTGCTTAACAAACAGTCTGGGTTTTGCAATTGCAAACATACTCCCTGCATGACCATTCATCCCTGGAACCCCTGCAGCAGCTCCTGCACCATTAATGAATGCCTTCTCATCCCCTCTTTCAATTACTCTCTTGAATGGTTCCTGGTAGATACAAAACTTTTTTTCTCCAATGCAAAAATAGAACACAATATGCTCCCAACACCCCTTTCCAGCCACTCACTGGAGCTACTTTGGCAAGTACTCTAGGAGTATGGGAAAATGAAAACAACAAATTCACACATCTTTTTAACATACACAGCCAGTTCTATCTACCCAGCCAAAGCATATTCTTCTTATATGAAACTTCAACCTACATATGCCTCCCCACCAACTGGACAGAAACCTGCACCTTAGTCTTCCTAAGTCCCAATATTGACATTGCCCCAGGAAATGAGACCCTATCATTGCCCCTCAAAACTCAAGTCTGTCAGTGCAGGCTCATGCAACTAATATGCCTACTTATAAGGTTAGGAATTGCCACTGCTAAAAGAACTGGAATAACCAATTCATCTACTTCATTATCCTATTACCACAGACTTTCAAAGGATTTCTCAGACAGTTTTCAAGAAATAGCAAACTATATCCTTACTCTGCAATCCCAAACAGACTATTTGGCAGCAGTGACTTTCCAAAACTGCTGAGGCCTAGACCTCCTCACTGCTGAGAATGAAGGACTTTGAACCTTTATAGAGGAAGAGTGTTGTTTTTACACTAACCAGTCAGGGATAGTACTAGATGCTGCCCAGTATTTATAGAAAAAGACTTCTGAAATCAGACAACTCCTTTCAAACTCTTATACCAACCTCTGGAGTTGGGCAACATGGTTTCTCCTCTTTCTTGGTCCCATGACACCCATCTTGCTATTATTCACCTTCAGGACCTATAATTTTAACCTCTTTGTCAAATTTGTTTTCCTCCAGGATTGAGGTCATCAAGCTACAGATGATCTTACAAATGGAACCCCAAATGAGCGCAACTCACAACTTCAACTCAGGACCCTTGGACTGATCCAATGGCCCTTTGACGGGCCTAGAGAATTCCCCTCTGGAGGACACTACAACTGCAGGAACACTTTTTTGCCCTTATTCAGTAGAAAGTAGCTAGAGTGGTCATTGCCCAGTTTCTGACAGCAGTTGTGGTGGCTTGTTTAGAGGGGGGAGTGAGAGGCGAGGCCAGCTGGATGTCCTGGGTCAAGTGGGGACTTGGACAACTTTTCTGTCTTACAAGAGGATATGTTTTTCTTACCTCTGTCTCCTGTGGCTTTTATCTATGAGATCTAGCTCCTTCCTCTGGAATGGAAGAGGAGAATTATTTTTCTCTGCCCTGTAAATTTCATGTAGTTCAAAAGCAAGACATATCTTTTCTAGACTAATCATCTCAATCTGTTCCAATGCTTCCCAAACAACAGTTCCTAATCACCTCATCTTACAAATTGAAGATGCCCCAAAATATTTCCTATTTAATTGTCATTACTTTTAAACTGCAGGGCAAAGAAAAGAATTAAAACCTCGGCAAAGAGCCCGAGTAACATGAATAACTGTTAGCTTTCATATTTGTAAAGGACAGGTGCTTCATTGTTTAGGCCCTATGATGTGCATGCTACCATCTTCTTCCACACGCTTTCTCAGAGCCCAGGTCCAGACTTCCCTTCACATTTAAATCTTTCTTTTCGGTTGAGCCCAACACAGAAGTGGGGGAGACAGCTATAGAAACAATGATGCTTGTGGTTAGGAAAATGGCCAAATTCCTTTTTCATTTATGTGACTGCATCTAGCAGCTACCATACTCTGAAAATAAAGCATGTTTCAGCAAAATACTGAAATGTCAGAAAAATCCTATTAAGCCACTCTTACCTATGTATAATTTTAATATGTTTTATTTAGTTGTCTAGCAAGTTGGTCATCAACCTTGCTGAAATCATAAAAAATGAAATTTAAATATATTGAATGTACACTGGTTAGGAAGTTTCATAATTATGATATGTTCCCAGTGAAGCAATTAAGTGTTTAACTAATACATGGTAAAAAATGAGATATTGTCTAGGAATAAATGTGATGATTACGGCTTCTTTGGATGTTTACTTTGAAAGCTTGTGATTTGAGAATCTCCCCTCTGTATTCTTAATATCTGTTTGTAAAGTGGAGGTAGGGTAATTATGTGAAGAAGTATTCTTCTGACATCTGGCAGAACACCCTACATGCATCTGCCAGGCACTGATCCATTGCTCTGTTATGATCTGTTGTGTCTTTGGAGATTAACTCTACAGATAATCCAAGTAAAATTCAAGTCTCTGGCATATGTGTTGCAGGATTGACTTTAGCCATCTTTTCCCCCTGCAAGGCACATGAATGGAGATGATAAATAGGCATCACTTTTCTTAATAAGGTTTAGATCTTGGGCTGCAGAAGTGGGTCACTATCAATTTCCTTTATCTGCTTGAAGGATTGGCCCTTACTGCCCTGGGCTGTGTATTGAGAAGCTCAGAACCACTGAAGCACATGTGTACACTGACAGCTGGCTAGTGGAGAGATTGGCAGGGTAGAAATCAGACTAGATATCCAGGGGCACCAGGCATGAATTTGGTTATGTCATCCCCAGCAAAACACTGTGTATTATGGGGTCTCATGAATTTACTTCAACTCAGGGCATCCTCTCCAATCCAGAGTGCCTTGAGTCAATCTTAAATCCTACAAGTGTAATTGCCCATGTAGGTTTTCAACAGTCTTCTCAGCTAGGGGCAGATTGTATTTCATCAAACCTCCTGTTGGATCCATAAACTGTGATGGCTCTAGACATAATTTTGAGAAACCCAGTGTACTTTGACTTGTTTAATTAGAATGAGTATTAGACAGGCTGATAAACTCCTACCACAATTATCCATGGATTGAGCTCACACGAAGCATTCTGAGGTCATTTTTGAACACTCTAAGGAAGAAAAGAGAAAAGGCAGAGTGTTCACAAACTAAAAACCAAAGCAAATTTTAGAGGTGTGCTTTTCTAAAGAGAGAGAGAGACCAGAAAGTGTACTTATCTGTCTTATTTCAACACATTGTGTTAGTTTCACTTCATCAGTATACTTTCAACCTACCAATATCAGGCTGTTTTATACAATCTTTTTCATGTCATACAACTGAGCACATTTTCCTTTCCTCTCACCTTTCAGTGGAACAAGGATTCGAACATATCAAGGTCTTTTATAGCAGTTCTAAGGGTGCAACAGTAAGTTTGGTATTTTACTGAGATGTTACATTTGGAATGTGAGAGTACATTGCTCAACATCGTCTGTCACAGACAATGAAATAACACCTTGTTTTCTTTGCAGGAAGAAAGGTAAAAGTCTTGAGTTTCTGTAAAATAATTTTCAGTGTAGTTTATGGTTCTCCTTTAAATGTCAAGAAGAAGAAAGATTGAGATAAAATACATGAAACATTGATTCTTCGAAAAGAGAGATTTCCATTTTTTTTTCTTGTTTTAGCTTTGCTATATTGTCCAATTTTTCCTAATGTGCAATTATTTTTATTATTGGAATTGGAATGAAAAGGATACATTACATTAAATCCTCTCTAGATTACAATAACGTATTGTTTAACAACAGGGCTATGTTCTGAGTGTTGATAAAAAGAGACAAATTCAGTAAAATGTTTGAAGAGATTTATTCTGACCGAGATATAAGTTGATGGTTTAATAGTTCCCAAGTCTTCACATGACTAAAGAAATCATTAATGATTTTGGAAGCATCAGCAATTTTTGTTTGCACCATCCATTAAAATTTGTATGATTAGTCAACATGGTTAAAAACTGCCCTGGGTGATCTTTGTTCCTCAGATGTGTTTACATCCTGTTTCAAAGAGAGAACTCAATCCTGGCTGTGCTTCTTCTGAATCCTTGGGCATAGCTCCCACAGGATGAATTTAAAAAGTAATAATAATCTGCCCTATTTTCTAAAAGACCTAATTCTGTGTTACAAGTATGGTAATTCATTACTTTTCTGCATCACTTATCAAAACTCTATGCTAATTTTCTTTTCAATAAACTGCTTCTCCCAAATTTTCCAGCTTCTATGAGGAGTAAGTTGTCTTAATAATAACTATAATTTATTGAACAGTTAAAGATCTTCCACGTGCTCTGCTAAGCATTCTGAATATACCATTGAATTTAATAATTCTCCAAGCAACACTCTTATGGAAGTAATATTAATAGCTCAATTTTTTTTTTAATTAGAAAGCTGATGCTAATAGAATTTAAGTGCCTCCTCCAAACATCTAAAACTGATAAGTGATTGTGCTAGGATTTCACCGTGGGGCTCCTTGGCTCCCAAGTTAGGCATGTCATGTTGTCATTTAATTTGACAGCCAACGTCTATTATATCACTTTATCTCTTTGGTGACAATGGAAGTTCCATGAACACAGGGCCCCTATGAGTCTTGATTATTCAACAATTTTTTTTGTACTATTAGGGGTCTTTGAACAATTTTTGAGATAATTCTCTGCTTTTGTTGACTTCCTCCGTGATGTGTCAGGAAGTACTAATACAAGCATGCCTCAAAGAGTGAGAACACATGAACCTACCTTTCCCCTTCAGGACACAGCATTTGATAAATGCTATGAAACTCAATTCAACTCAGTCCCACCTATGTTAACAATACATGTGTATTGTATCAATAAATTATAACTTAAGTTTATCAATTTAACACAAACCTGGGTTGATTGTCTGCCTTCACGCCATGGCATATATTCTTTATCCTACTGGGATGACTTTCACATCCAGTCAGCCTTTTATATTTCCAGTTCCACATCAGCAATTTCAACCATCCTCAGATCAGAAATACTTTTTAAAAATTAAAAATAAAAATACAACAATAAAAAACTTAACCAAAACCCTATACAGTATAACAACTATGCTTAGCATTTACACTGTATGAGGGATTATTAAAAATAAAAATAAAAACAGAAACAAAAAACTAGAGATGATTTAAAGTACAGTCGTCTCTTGGTACCAGTAGGAGATTGGTCCTAGGACCTCCAGAGTATTCCAAAATCCATGCATGTTCAACGTCTTGATATGAAATTGTGTCGTATCTGTATATAACCTCTGCACACCCTCCCATATATATTAAATCCTCTCTAGATTACAATAATGTATTGTTTAACAACAGGGCTATGTTCTGAGTGTTGATAAAAAGAGACAAACTCAGTAAAATGTTTGAAGAGATTTATTCTGAGCCAAATATAAGTCACCATGACCCATGATAAAGCCCTAAGTAGGTCCTGAGAACATGTGCCTAAGGTGATGGGGGTATGACTTGGTTTTACACATTTTAGGGAGGCATGAAACCACAATCAAATATATTTAAGAAATATATTGGTTTAGTACAGATAGTCAGTACAACTCAAGCAAGGTCGGGTTGGGGTGGGAGGGGATGGGGCTTCCAGGCTATAGGTAAATTTAAGTATTTTCTGGTTAAGAATTGGTTGAGTTTGTCTAAAGACCTGGGATATTCAGATTAAAATAAATGATTGTGGAGACCAAGGTTCTCTTGAAATCTTATTGTGGCAGCTCTTAGAAAAAATAGATGACAAATATTTTCTGTTCAGATCTCTAAAGCATGCTAGACTTTAAGTTAATCTTTTTAAGATAGGGAACATCTGGAAGATAAAGACCTAGCTATGTTAATAGAGATTCTTTACAGATGCAAATTTTCCCCCACTTAGGACAGATTTGCAGGGTAATTTCAAGAATTGACAAGGAAACATGTTTTGGGGTAAAATATTTTCACTTTCTTCTTTGTCACGTAATGTTTTGCCAGAGTCATATTGGAAAGTACATCATGATATGTAGGGTTAAATAAAATGCATTTGATGAGAAGTTACAAGTTTGTAGGGCATGACTACCCAGACCCCTTTGATGAGAATTTGGGAAAGAAAATATTAGAGCTTAGTCCTTATGAGAATGTGCTATTAAATGATTTTTTTTTTGTTGTGTGAATATTAGTGAGTGTACTTACACAAACCTAGATGATATAGCCTGTTATACACCTAGGCTATACATCATAGCCTCCCACTCCTGGGCTGCAAACCTGAACAGCATGTTACTGCACTTACTACCGTAATCAATTGCAACACGATGGTAAATGTTGTGTATCTGAACATAGCTAGACATAGAAAAGGTACAGTAAAAATATGGCATTGTAATCTTATGAGACCACCAGCATATATGTGATCTCTTATTGACCAAAACATTGTTAGGTGGTACATAATTGTACTCATAATACCTAATACAATGTAAACACTATGTAGTAGTTAAGTACATAGTTATGTACATAGTTACAAAAAAAGTGTTTATTGTTCATTATAGATGCTCTTGATTTCTCCAAATATCTGGATCCAATATTGGTTGAATCCACAGATGTAGAACATGCGGCTAACTGTATATAAGAGGATGTATGTAGGTTAAATGCAAATACTACTGACGGACTAAGTGGCTAAGTTGGCTGGACTTCCTGGGTCTATAGGGACTTCCCAAGGGGCTTTTCCCTAAGCCAAAATGAATCATAGCTGCAGGCTAAGGGATTGAAACTTCAACAAATCAAAGGGGACTTTCTCCTAAGCCGAAATGAGTCACAGCTGCAAACTAAGGGATTGAAACATCAACCAATCATATTAGTAGTTTAAGCTCTAGCTGCAGCCTGATGTTTTTAATCAATCAGGCCTGCCAACCCACAGATAGAAAATAAGCTAATCCTATAGGACAGAAAAAGGAAAAGGTGGGGAAGTCATAAGGGGATATAAGCATAAGACACCCAAGCCAGAAATGACAACCCTTCTGGGTCCCCTTCCACCACGTGGAAGTTTTACTTTCACTTTGGCTTTAATAAATCTTGCCACCACACATTCTTTGGGTTGGTGCCCTTCTCTAATTGAGCTGTAACACTCACCACTGGTCCATGACTACATTCCTTGGAGCCTTTGAGACCACAAACCCTTCAATTGAAAAAAGACCTTAGATCAGGAGAAGAATTTTCATCTCATTTCTGGTCTCCCATATAGGGATTCTCCATAGCAGTGAGTAACATTGGACCCCTTTCGCTTGCTATTCTCTTCTATCTTCTCACCAGAAATTAGAGGAAAACACTGGGCACCTGCCTGCCATTTAAAAGTGACAAGCATGGCCACTGGACTTAAGACACAGGTATGAGGCTTTCTGGGAAAGGACTCTGTCTTTAACTACCCCCATCCCTCTGTGCTTACAGCATTGATCTGCCTGTAACCAGTTCCACTTTTCTCTGCCTTTCCTGGGAAAAGCTGAGGGCTGGCTAGAGGAAGAAAACTGTCATCCCTTACTCCTGGCACTGACCTGGTTGAGATCATGGCACAGTGAGAAGCCTCTACTCTGCAGCTGCCCATATGTGCATTCTCTGTCTTTTCTGACCCATGCCTCCTGGGTCCTAACGTCCTCAGAGAAGACTTTCTTGAGGCCCTATCCTCTAGGATCTTTCCTACCCCTGAGTCTAAGAATCTTTTGGCTAGGAACCTAAGTTGAGTGGGGTGGTAATCCAAAGACCCTTGCTCATGGTGCCCCCAGGCTTATTCTTACGCAAATGGATATCACTATACTTATACAGGACCTGTCCCTCATAACCTATACCCTAGGCACTGTCTGGGACCTCAAAAGGCATGCCAGTGGCTGATAGAAGGTCTATGACATTTTTCCTTCTTTTGCCCTAAACTTACCTCAGATTGTAGAGTCTACTTTAATTACCAGCTTTCCTGTCTGGGATCAGTGATTAGAATTGTAGAACTTCTCCACCTCCACACTCAGGTCTCCCCAGATCTCTCTCTCCCGCTAGTAAGGTCTCTCCCTTTGGCCCAAAAGCAACCAGACAAAAAGATAGTCAAGGAACCGTAAGGTGCCAATGGCCCTCGATTGTGCCTCTCCAAGCCATGGGAGGAGGAGGAGACTTTGGCCTGGCATGAATACATGTACCCTTTTCCCTCTCAGACTTAAAACAGATCAAACTGGACATAGGAAAATTATCAGATAATCCTGATGGATATATAGACGTCTTAAAGGGATTAGGACAATCTTTTGATTTAGCATGGAGAGATATTATATTGTTGATAGGTCAAACATTAACTCCCAACTAAAGTGGCCCTGGAGTTTGGGTATCTCTGGTAGCTAAGCCAGGTAAATGATAAAATGACATCAGAAGAAAGGAAACAATTCTCCACAGGGGCCAACAGGCAGTTCCCAGTGTGGATCCCCATTGGGACCTCAATTCGGAGCATGGAGGCTGGAGTCACAGGCATTTACGGTCTTGTATACTAGAGGGATTAAGAAAAACCAGAAAAAAGCCAATGAATTACTAATTGATGTCCACCATAATGCAGGGAAAGGAAGAAAACCCTATGGCATTTTTAGAGAGGCTAAGGGAGACATTAAGAAACTATACCTCCTTGTCACCTGACTCTATTGAAGGCCAACTAATTTTAAAGGATAAGTTCAGTCATTCAGTCAGCTGCAGACATTAGAATAAAACTTCAAAAGTCTGCCCTGGGCCCCAAGCAAAATTTAGAAACTCTATTGAATTTGGCCACTTCGGTGTTTTATAATAGGAACCAAGAGGAGCAGGCTGAACCAGGCTGAATGAGACAGCCTAGACAAGAAAAAGGCCGCCATCTTAATCATGGCTCTCAGGCAGACAAACTTTGGTGACTCTAAAAGAAAGAAAGGCTGGGCAGGCAACCCACCTAACAGGGCTGGTTGTCAGTGTGGCTTACAGGGGCACTTCAATAAGGACTGCCCAAACCAAAATAAGCCACCCCTCATCTATGTCCCTTGTGCCAGGGGGATCACTGGAAGGCACACTGCCCCTGAGGGCAAAGGTCCTCTGGGCCAGAGGCCACTAACCAGATGGTCTAACACAGGACTAAGGGTGCCTGCCAGCCCATGCCATCACCTGCACAGAGCCCCAGGTAAGCTTAACCATTGATGTCCAGGAAAATAACTTCCCCTTGGACACTGGTGTGGCCTTCTCAGTTTTACTCTTCTGTCCTGGACAACTACTGTCCAGGTATGTCACCATCAAAATATTCCTAGGACAGCCAGTCACTAGGCATTTCTCCCACTCCCTAAGTTGTAACTGGGGAACCTTATTTTTCTCTCATGCATTTCTTATTATGCCTGAGAGCCCTACTCCTTTACTAGGGAGAGACCACTATATAGTTATATACTGCTAAAGCAGGGAGCATTATATATTGAATATAGGAGAAGGAATACCTGTTTGCTGCCCTCTACTCAAGGAGGGAGTTCATCCTGAAGTGTGAGCAGAGAAAGGACAATACAGATGAGCAAAAAACACTTATCCAGTTCAAGTTAAATTAAAGGATCCCACCTCCTGTCCTTATCGAAGGCTATTCTCCCTCAGACCAGAAGCCCAATACGGGTTACAAAAGATCGTCAAAGACCTAAAAGCACAAGGATTAGTCAGTCACTACCACTTGCTAAATTTATTTAATGTCACCATTACTGAAATTCACAAGGCCTCCAGCCAAAATCCAACTGACTGCTGGATGTTCCTCCCCTTATGCTTTAAACCATTTGTCCCAGTTCCTGCTCCCAAACATTGGAAAGCCATGAACTGAGAACAAACACCACAGCCCTGGTGGGCCCTTTAGTCTCAAGTCTAGAAATAACACATACATCAAATCTCACCTGTGTAAAATTTAGCACAACCATTAATGCAGCCATCTTCCAGTGCAAAACATGGATTACCTTACCTCCACGACTCTCTTGCTTACCATCAGGAATCTTTTTTGTTTGTGGCTTCTCAGCTTACCGCTGCTTAAACAGTTCCTCCAAAAGTCTATGCTTTCTCTCCTTTTTGGTGCCCCCCTATGACTGTCTATATGGATCAGGAATTACAGGATTTTCTTTTACCCAAACCCCATTATAAATGGGCACTAGTCTTGCCATTTATTATTGAGGCTGGGATAAAAGGAGGACTAGGAACTGGCATTGGCAGCATTACCACCACCACTCAATTCTAGTACAAATTATCACAGGAGTTAAATGATGACATGGAATGAGTTGCAGACTCACTGGTCACCTTATAAAGCCAGCCTAGCCCTTTAGCAACAGTAGCCTTTCAAAACTGGAGAGCCTTAGATTTATTAATAGCCAAAAGAGGTGGAACCTGTGTTTTTCTAGGAGAAGAGTGCTGCTATGTCATTAATCAATCTAGACTTGTCACCAAGAAGTTTAGGGAGCTTTGAGACCAGATACACTGCCAGGCACAAGAGCTTCAAGACACAGGTCTTGGAGTATTGTCAACCAATAGATGCCCTGGCTTCTGCCCTTCTTGGGACCCTTGGTGGCTATTGTGATGTTGCCTATCTGTGGAGCCTGCATTTTTAACCTCCTTGTAAAATTTGTCCTTTCAGAATAGAATCCATGAAACTGCGAATGGTTCTACAGATGGAGCCCCAAATGACCACCACTAGCACCTGCTATCGAGGACCCCTAGACTGAACCGCCAACCTGTTACTGCACCATGACACTGAAGACTCCCCTCCTGAGGAAAACTCAACTGCAGAGCCACTTCTATGCCCCAGTTCAGCAGTAAGTAGCTAGAACAGTTGTTGCCCAACTTCCCAACAGCATTTGGGCTTTCTTGTTGAGATGGAGAACTGAGAGACTAAGTGGCTAAGTTGTCTGGACTTCCTGGGTCAATAGGGACTTCCCCAAGGGCTATCCCCTAAGCCAAAATGAGTCATAGCTGCAAGCTAAGGGATTGAAACTCTAACCAATTAAAGGGGACTTTCCTCTAAGCCACAATGAGTCATAGCTGCAAACTAACAGATTGAAACTTCAATCAATCATATAGGGAGTTTAAGCTGCAGCTGCAGCCTAATGCTTTTAACCAGTCAGGCCTGCCAACCTACAAGCGACAGAAAATAAGCTAATCCTATAGGACGGAAAAAGGAAAACGGGAAGATTCTTAAGGGGATATAAGCATAAGGCATCCAAGCTAGAAACAGCAACCCTTCTGGGCCCCCTTCCACTGCCTGGAAGCTTTACTTTTGCTTTTGTTTTACTTTAACTTTCGCTTTAATAAATCTTGCCACTTTACACTCTTCAGGTCCCTGCCTTTCTGTAATCAAGCTATAACACTCGCAGCTGTGATCCACAGCTTTGTTCCTTGAAGCCCGTGAGACCGTGAACCCTTCTATCCAGGAAAGACCTTCCATCGAGAGAAGACTTCTTGTCTCATTTCAATGTTATATATAAAGGCTTGAGCACTCTCAAGTTTTGAAACATATGGGGGGTCCAGAAATCAATCACCTCTGGATACTGAGGAACAACTACTGTCAATAAAACCAGGGTATGCTTAAGAAAAGATTGATTATCTAGTGCTACAATAATGCAGCACAGCAAACACCCTTTACCTTACCATGATGGCTTGAAATAAAATGCAGTTGTCTAACTTATGAGATGGGTTATGGGTTGCACATTTAGGTTGTGTTCAGCCAAATGGTATTTTGGTTCCCTGTTGACTTCACTCCTATGGTTATCAGCTGAGATAACTGCACCATAGGTCTCTTATCTTCCAGCAAGCTAGCTCAGGCATGAGCTAAAGATGGGGGCCAACTGCAGGAGCACAAGAAAAAGCACAAGAACTTTCAAAATCTCTGCCACTGTTGACACCCATTGTAACATTGCTAAACCAAGTAATGAGATGAACTCAAAATTTAGGGATCAACTATCCCCTACTTTCTGGTGAGAAAAGCTGTAATGTGGTCACATTGTGAAGGCCTGGTTTCATGAAAAGCTGAGAAATCAGGGCACTAATGCTATCTCCCTTCCTCCAGGAACATCTGGATTTCATATAAAATCATCATTAGCAAAAGCAGGTCTGTGACAGCTATTTACACACTACAAGCTTTGTTTGGAGTAGATGCTTTTTGCTGTTTAATTCAACATAAGTGCATGCTACTCAAGGTGCAGTTCACATCTAATTCATCCTGGCAATTCCCTAGGAAGGCCATGATGTGCAAAACTGGAACTGTCCAAACACTATGCAGTTATTCTTTCATATTTAAAATGATCAACGCGTAACCCACACACAATATTGTCTGAGCAAAATTAGTATTTTCTTGTGCTAAGTCACAGAAATAAAAAGTCTAACTGAATAATTGCTTACACCACTGAATATTTAACATTTCATGAAATAAATCTTGATAAAAAGTTTTTAAGTGTATATATAAAGTCAAGAATGACTTTCTGTCTTAACACATGTGTAAATCAGGATTCTTTCAATTGTAGAACACCAACACCATCATCATTAGACTAACTCTATTAAAGGTATTCATGGACAAACTGTGCAATATTAAATTTGCAAACTCCAACAAAAGCACTATGGGAATAAAGGATATATTGAAAAAAAAGTGCAAGTGGTATAGTAATCATACAATATGTTTAGGTTTTCTAAGCTTGGTTCCCTTATCAAAATATTTCCCCAGAAATAATCACCCATTTGACACTAGACTGGCTTTCTATAACTCCAGCTTTCTCTAACTATTTTTAAGCATCTTTCTCTGTTGCCCAGGATGGATTCCAGTGGTTGTATCACAGCTCATTACATCACTTCAGACTGCCAAAGTGCTGAGATTATAAACATGAGCTATCTATCATGCCCAGCCAAAATCAGATATTAAAAAAAATAACTTTTGCATGTTCTTTAATATAGCTGCTATATACACTTTTTATGAGATAAATCCCCCTAAAAAACTGGCTCTAGGAGACAATCTGTTTGTCCACTTGTTTGCTTTTATCATATATAAAAAAACATAATTTTGTGCTTTTTTTTTCTCTAAAAAGAACAAGGTAAATATTGACACATAATTGCATTTTCTTCATTACCCAAGTTTGTTTTTCATATATTATCTTTTATCAGCCTTTGCACTGATATATTTTGTAATTAAGTCTTCAGTTAATGTTTAGTAGGGGGATATCAACTAAGATATCTGTTGCTACCCCTGAGTCTAAGAATCTTTTGGCTAGGAACCTATACACTATACATAAAAATATAGTGGCTGATATGGTTTGACTGCGTTCCCACCCAAATCTCATTTTGAATTTAATTCCCATAATCCCCACCTGTCATGGGAGGGCCCATGTGGGAGATAATGGAATCACTGGGGCAGTTTCCCCATGCTATTTTCATAATAGTGAGTAAGTTCTCAAGAAATCTGATGGCTTTATAAGGGACTTCCCCCTTGGCTTGGCTCCTGTTCTCCTTGTTGCTGCCATGTAAAGTAGGATGTGTTTGCTTCCCCTTCCACCATGATTGTAAGTTTCCTGAGGCCTCCTCAGCCATGCTGAACTACAAGTCAACCAAACCTCTTTCCTTTATTAATTACCAAGCCTTGGGTATGTTTTTATTAGCAATGTGAGAATGAACTAATACAGTGGCTTACACAAGAGTTGATTATTTAACACATGATACTTCAGTTTGCTAATTTGTGCAGAGCTCAGCTAGGATTGCTCATCTCTATTGCTTGTGGTATCTCTTGGCTCAGTAATGTGGATGGGGACTAACCTAGGAGAGATGGAACAGCTAAGATGGCTGCACCTCTGCTCCATATGGTCTCAATTTCTCCAGGAGGCCTGCTTAGCCATGTTCAGATATCAGTGTTTAAGCAGAGGAAGTGGAAGCTCCAGAGCTTCTTGAAGTCCAGACTCGGCACTTTAACATAATCAAATGTGGAGGGAAGCCCCAATTTATAGGGCAAGAAAATAGGCTTCCCTTCTTAGAGAAAGAAACTAAAAAGAATCTGTGACCACCTTAATCTTCCACGGCTACAGATTAGGTATACTCATCACTGGATGAAATCATTGGCACACACAAAAGATGGCATTGATTGTTTTAATGGAAAGCTCAATTTTCACTTAGGGAAATAAAAATCCAAATTTAGTCAGTGGCAACTCAAATATAAATGAAAATAATTCATGTATATTTTAAATGGATACAAGATGCATCAATTCAGGAAACATCAGAGATTTCATAGTGCAAATGAATTATACAGTGAAACAACTTAATTGCAATGTATTGACACATCTTATCCTTTCAAAATGCTTCAAAGAATGAATTGAATTATAACCTTCCTGTAATTTTAAATGAGTTGATAACTTGTTTTCCCTTATATACTTTATATTTTGATTTAAAGCTAGACAGGTTTTAAAATAAACATGGAGATATATGTGTATATGTGTGCTTGTATCCCCAAGTCATTTATAAAATAGAGCATAGCAGTACATAAGAAAACATCTAAAATTAAACAAATAACTATCTAATAACCATCTTTCTTTTTTCAGCAGCTATCTGCATAGGGAAAAAATAGCCAAGTCTAGATATGAATAGAACAAAATTTAAAATAAAAAATTTTAGTCATCAGAATTTAAAGAGACAAGTGTATAGACAGTTTCTCATTAAGTATTCATTTCTGAAATTTTTTGAATTTCCCTGGAGGATACATAGTAATTTGTCTCCCTCCATAATTTCAGATTTTCACAGTCATCTAAAAGATAAATAAGATAGTTATGACAAAGGCAAAGTTTGAAAGCTGATATTTCTATCCCTCTCTTTTCATTATAATTCCCATTCTATTCTCTTCTGGAGATAATGGCAACTTTCAATTGAAGCAATACCTATTCCTAGCAAAAGAAGGGCATCGGAATTTGAGCTCTTTGACAGTAGCACAAACAAAAACGTCATTCTCAAACAGCCTTGATAGAAGATGAAGTTCAGCAGTGAGCATGCAGTGCAAGAATGTGGATCTCTCTGTTATACCCCAAAGACTGGAAGAGAATCTTCTGCAAGCTAATTATAGGGCCATGGCCAGGAAGCAATCTGTGTAATCTCCCTATGATTCCCTACCTCTCTTTCCGAGCTGACACACCTAAGAATAGTTACTATGAAGTAAACCTCCTCTCTCCTTCTGGGGTGATGGGTTGTTTTGCCATGAACTCAGGGCTGCCATTACCTTCATAAAAATCCCATTCATTGTGACAGCAGAGTTAGGATGCAATCCCAGGATGAATTTCAGGAGGATTTCAAGGGATGCACTCATAGCACACTTTCTTCCATGTGACTGATATAGAAAAATATTTAGTGGGTAACTTCTCATCAAGGAGTGAGGGGACCCTGTTAAGCAAAAACTCTCATACCATGTTTTCCTTCTGCTTTCAAACCACAGCAAGCAACAGAGAAGACTTCTCAAACAAAATGTAGAGTTCTCCCCATACAAACTATCTTAGCCTGTTCTCACACTGCTAATAAAGACATACCTAAGACTGAGTAATTTATAAAAGTTTAACAGACCCACAGTCCCACATGGCTGAGGAGGCCTCACAATTATGGCAGAGGACAAAGGAGGAGAAAGGCACATCTTACATGGAGGCAGGAAAAAGGGAGTGTGCAGGGGAACTTCCCTTTATAAAACTACCACATCTTGTGAGACTTATTCACTATCACAAAAATATCATGGGAAAACCTGGCCCCATGATTCAATTACCTCACACCAGATTCTTCCCACGACCCATTGGAATTGTAGGAGCTACAATTCAAGATGAGATTTGGGTGGCAACAAAGCCAAATCATATCACATACCAAGCAGTGGACAACAAGTGTGTATCCTCTAATTAACTTTGGACACTCTCTATCTCGATATAGTGTCAGATCCCACATGGTGATGATTCAGTCCCCAAAACTACCCTCTACCCTGAGGCACCAGTAGCAACTCCAGGAATCCTGAACTTCTGAATGACCAGCTTCAAGTTGACATTCCCATGGCCCGCTCTTTTAGTTCCATTAATTTGCTAGAGTGGCTCACAGAACTCATGGAAACACATTGATGGTTTATTATAAAGACTACTACAAAGGATAAAATAAAGAAAGATGTAGGGCAAAGTGTGGGGGAAAAAGTACAGAATTTTTATGCTCTCCCTGGGAACACCACCCTCCAACCATGTTCAGTCATCCAGAAGTTCTTCGAACCCAGTCCTCTTTGGGTTACATGAAGACTTCATTATATAGACATGATTGATAACTGTGTGTACAAATGCAATTGGACCAAAAATACAGGATCTAAACGCAGGAAGGAGTCTATTCAGACTTTTCTTGGCCTCTCTGGGTAGCATTCTTCCTCTAAGGTATAGGGAAGTATGCTCTCTAGAATGAGGGCCTTTTGCCCCACAATCAGATTACAATCTTGCCTTGGGCAGGAGAAAAGAGGACAGAAGAAATTCAGAGAGAGATTCTCTTTTCTGAGACCTAAACTGTCCCAATATTATAGCAAAAGACCAAAATAAGTGTAATGGGAGTTGTAAGTTGGGAACTGTGGACAAAAACCTGTGTGTATATGTGTGTGTGTGTGTGTTGTCCAATCACATTTCTACTTGTCAATCAGCCCTATGTAATGAAGCCTGCATAAAACACACACATATATGTGTACATGTATTTGTGTATATCTGTGTATCATATATATGTATATATTCACAATATCATAGACCCCATGTGAGAATATTTATGAGTGAGCCAGGGTGGCAGGGGCTGGGCAGGGTACATATATGAAATATTGTCTTGCCTAGCAGCAAAGGACAGCAGTTATCCCAAGGGTCTCCTAGCATGACTGAAGAGCCTGCTATATCTAGTCCATTGCCACACAGATCCAAGTTTAATGATTTATAGGAAAAATTGATCAGGCATCTGGACTGATCTGCATGAGGTATGCCACAGCTTCATGAATAGAAAATCCCACCTGGTTGGGCTCTAAGAATTGTGGAACTGGTTCTCAGAGAGGTTCCACCCATCACCAAGGACCTTCCATGATGAAAATTCTAGTGTGTGAAAATGTACAATGCTGTCTGTCTTGGAGAATGCTGCAAAATTTTTGAGACATGTATGCTCTTGTAATAAGCTAATTTTACAAGAAGTTTTCAAAATGTAAATCATAAACCAGAGAGGACCCTGCAATCAACAGACTGGGTTGCAATGGGCTTTCCTTAAAATGAAGGACCATTATGGCTTACAGTGGCCTCTAGTTTGCAGATACTTGTGCTAGCTCAGTGACTTCCACACTTTGTCTTGCAAAACATCCTCAGGGACTGTAGGTGTGGGGAAAAGAAGGTGAGAGGCCAGAATCCAGAGTCCTCTAATCCTCACCTCCCTGCTAGCCCCATGGGTTCAACAGCAGCTCCCTGGTTTTGTCTGTTTGGCACATTGAACTATCAGCAGATCAGCTCGTGTGTCTCAGTATGTTGGGATTTCAACATGAAATTATTTTATCTTGAAGCCAACTGCCTTGTACGAAATTGAGTTAATAAGCCAGGGATGTCCTAATAAAGTACCACAGACTCCAGGGCATCAATGACAAAGATTTAATTCTCTCACATTCCAGAGGCTGCAAGTCTGAGGTCAAGGAGTCTCAGGACTGGTTCCTCCTGAAGCCTCCCTCCTTGGTGTAGATGCTGTCTTCCCTCTGTATCCTCATGTGGTTGTCCTTCTGTGTGTGTCTGTGTCCCAATCTTTTCTGATAACACCCCAGTTCGATAGGACTAGGGTCCACCCATATGACCTCATTGTACCTTAATTACCTCTTTAGAGGTTCCATATCCAAATATAGCCACATTCTGAGGTCCTGAGGGTTAAGACTCAGCGTATAAATTTGGGAGGACACAATTGGGCCCATTATAGAAGGGGCTGAATATGTGCTCCCATAACATCTCCATGTAATTCCATAAACAGTCACCTTCAATTGCTGGAATAGTCTCATTTGCCACCACACAAACCACCCCTGTGACAACCAAGGTAGGCTTATTGGGTCTAGTACTGGTTCTTTTGACGTCCAGATAGGGAGGAAGGAGAGGAGCACTCAGAAACAGCTTTCTGGGGCTCCCATAGGGAAGTTGGAGTCCTCTAGTTCTCTCCTGGATGGGCTGTATGCATTGTTCTACTTCATGATCATGGAATTGCCTCAATAAGCCCCAGGACAAGGAGATTTCTACAAAATAGCATCAGGTCATATTTTCTGATTTATCTTCAGCTGGTTGCAACACAGCACAAACTCTGAGGGGGCATGGTTTTTGTTCAATGTTATGCCATAGTGACAAAACAGAGTTTCCCAGTGTCATCCACGCTTGTGGAATCTCTGAGCTTGTGATATGCTGCTTGCAGAATCCATCATCTCTCTTTCCATGGATCAAATAACTCACTGAATGCAGACAGGGAGAGATTCAAACAGTTAAACCAAAATCCTGTTTTACATTTCACAGCAGGCTCAAGATCTAACAATAACTTATCTGGGATCTATAAAGTTGTTCTATATGGGACCAAGTTCAGAAATTTCATTTATTGTGAATTAAATCTCATGATTTAAATTTATATTTTTATTTTAACCTATTAATTAAAAAATGCTAACCCACTTATAGCATTATCTGCAGTTGTTTATTTTCATTTGCCATCTGAAAAACATCTCTACATTTTAGCACCATCTCCACACAGATGAGATGGCAATAAAGATCCACTCTATTGTAGACATTACACTTTAGCTTTGGCATTGGTTACTTTTTTTAAGAACCTTTGAAATTTGTTGAACTTGAAGTAAATCTGTGGAACTGTATGGCTTTTCAGCTCACATTTTCTTTTGGCTTGTCCACAAGGAGTCAGCAAGATATTATTGAAATAATGATGGTTCCCAAATTTGGAGCTGAGAGACTTTATTCCAGACAGTTAGCTTATCAGGCCATTTGTCTTCTCATCTGTGCCATGGAAACGCTGACAACTAATAGCAAAGAGCTATTAAGAACTTACCTGCATTTAATTTTCACAACATTTTATTTTTACACCTTATATAAAGCAGGTCTTATAGTTACCACTGTCTTACAGATAAGGAAACTGAGATTTAGAAGGTTAGTTCTACACCTGTGTTATCATAGCTAGAAAGAGGGAAATTTAGGAGTTGAATGTAAACCTGCCTGACTCCTGACTTCTGATTTGTAGGATCATGAGAGAATTCCAGTCGGTGTTCATGAAGTTCTTGACATAGAAGAGTTTTCTGAGAGACGGTGCATTCTACTCTTAAAAATGAAAACGTTTTGCCAATCATTTTTTTTGAAATACAGATTTAACATGACTGAACACTTTAGCCAAGACTACCAGTCTTACTTGCATCAAGAAAATGAAGTGAGAAGAACCTTGCAAAATGTTTACCTAGAAAACCCATGCTGACTTTTACAAAGTAGCTCTTAATTTTTGCTAAAGGCTTAGAAAACATTTGCTTAGGTAACTGCTAGAACTGGGAACAGGAGTTATGTATCTATCACCGGAGTATTATTTTTTCTATTGCAGGGAATTTCATTTAAAAACTACAGCAGGAACAAGCATTCTATAAATTCTACAGTATGGACACTCTATAGGAGAAATCACTTGGTTTCCCCAATAACTTAGTTAAAAGAGGAAAAGGAAAGCAAAAAAGGAGAGGATGAAAGTTAAAAAAACAAAAAAGATAGATTCAATTATGTCAGATGGTATGCTCTCAGTTTACAATACTGGTAATTTGAAGAAACACCCCTACCCTACAGAATTCTTTTATTTCTCACCAAAATATTTCATCTTATAAAAAATCAGAATTTCATCTTGAAACTTTTCCAACACTTTTTAGGCATCCAGTTTCCACCACCTTGAGCCATCCACCTTGAGCTAAATGATAAATAGATTGCTTTTAAACTGAAGCATTTTTAGGAAGGTTGTAACTTGAAATTAGTCATAAAGTGATATCAGAAAAGCCCTAATTTAAGATATCCTACACAAAAATTGCAAAGTACTCATGCCATAACAAGACTAAGGAACTGCCCTGGATTAAAAGAGACTCAATAAACAGGACAACTGAACCGTGATTGTGGACAGTCTCACAATTGGGAGCATCTGAGTTGGTCCCTAGATTACATCCTAGCATTGTATCAATGTTAAGTTCCTGATTTTGATCATTGCACTGTGGTTATAAAAGAGACTGCCTTGTTTTAGGATAGTCTTCCCGTGGCTTTTAACTGTACAAGTTTTTAGTTTGTTGCAGGAAGGTATTTGAATATCCCTGTAGAGTTTAAGTGTCTACGTTATGCTTGAACAATATAATACCCTGCCAATCTCATTGTTTTGAATACTTATCCAATGTTCTCTGTTCTGAATTTACATTTACATTTATTGAGTTTCATTCAACTAAATATTTTTTGGAATAAAAGGCCATTTCACCTCCCATTATGGAAGTCTTGTTTATTTTAAAGATGATCTAGTAGCCATGTAGAGCACAGGGACACAGAAATAGTAAGAATTAAGAACTGCCATTTTTCAGAAGAGGCCAAGACCACCCTCTCTGAAATAGTCACACAGGGAAGTTTGCCACAATGAGCTCCAGTGTTTCTCAAAGTGTGGTTTCCAGACCATGCCCATTAGCATTCCCTGGGTGCTGACCGAACAGGCAGATCTGAAGGACCCACTCCAGACCTACTGAATCAGAATCTCTAGGGATTTAGCTGGGAAATTCACATTTTAAAGACACTGCCCAGGTGCTTCTTGTCATTTAGTAATAAACAAATATTGATTAATATCCTCTGTGTGCCAGATGCCCTTGGAGGTCCTGAAGATAAAAGTGTACAAAACATCAAATGGAACGCAAAATTATATAGCCATTTTCGAAGGTTAGCCATTTCCTTGTAAAACTAAATCCAATTTTACCATGTGATCGAGCAAACATATTTGTTGGTATTTATCCAAATAAGTATAGAAGTTATATAAAAATCTGCCACAAATATTTATTACAGCTTTATTCATAATCACTGAAACTTAAGGAACAGCCAAGATATCATTTAGTAGGTGAATGAATACAATGGAATATTATTCAGTGCTCAAAAGAAATGAGTTATCAAGCCATGAAAGACATGCAGGAACATTAAACACATGTTACTAAGTGAAAGAAGGTAGTCTGAATAGACTACAGACTATGATACCAGCTAGACGACATTCTGGAAAAAGCAAAGCTATGGAAACAATAAAAAGTTCAGTGGTTACTAGGAGTTTGGGGAGAGAGACGAGTGGATGAATAGGTGGAGCACAGAGAATGTTTAGGGCAGTGAAACTACTCTGTCTGACACTATTATGATGTCTATGTATCATTATACATTAGTCAAAACCCATAGAATTTACATCACCAAGAGTGAATGTTAGTATCAACTGTGGATTTTGAATAATATTTTTTTAAAAAATGCATTGTTAGCTATACTTACAAAATTAAAATAATAATTCAGCAACTATTTGTAGACCCATGGAGTTTGGAATTGGCACTAAACCTTAAGAGCAAATCTCCTAAGGGATATATGTGAGTTCAGTTAGGATTTCATAAACAGAATAATCTGAATCAGCAGGTTCAATATTTTTACTTAAATATATATATTTGTATTTGTACTTATATTTGATTTTTATCAGTAACATTAAAAAATATTTGATTTAAGTATATATAATATATTTCAATACATATTTATAAATATGTATATTTTATGTGTGTGTATATATATATATATATAGAGAGAGAGAGAGAGAGAGAGAGATACAGAGAGAGAGAGTGCAGGTAATTGTGTCTTTTGCCAGTGTTAAGCATGTGAAAAATTTTAGCTGCTAACTTAAAAATAAGAAAAGAAGGATAGTGTTTTTCAAAATGATTTTAGTGGGTACTAGAAGAGTTTTGAGAAGCAGTGTTTTATTTACCTTCATATTTAGCATTTGAGTTTGATGACGTTTGCAAGGAGCTGGTCTACACAGTAGTGGTAGTGTATCCAGATATGAGAATGGGATGGGAACCAAGGAGTGGGCATGAACTGGAACAAAATTAGACTAAAATGGGAGAAAATCCTGGGGATCTGTCTAGGAGAAATAACAGGTTACTCTCCTGTGTGTAACAAGGCCTATTTACATCATCACTTCAGAGAAGTAGGAAAGGAAAGAAAAGAGGATCTCTAGTCCAGATCTGTAAAGAATTTACAAGCAAGGAATGGGTTGGTGCAGAAAGAAGACTGTTTCATTTTACAACAAAACACATTTTAGATTTTGATATCCTGATTCTCAGGGCTACAAACTTCATATTTTCACATTTCCACCATCAAAGTGCAGGTGTATGGCTCCATCTGGAGCACTTGGAACTGAAAATCAGTCTATGGAGATGAAACTGAACAGAAGAAAGCAGCAAGGCAGACATAGTTAAAGTTGGAAAGGGGACTAAAGAAAACCCTCCAAATGAATGTACTAATGTAATAGAATCCTAGAGAAGCAAATTTGAGTGGGGTTGTGGGGAGGAAGTGTACAGGGCTGGTGCTCAGTAGGGCTGGGGAATCATGCAGTTTTAAGAACAAAATATGAAATACAAAAAATGGAGTTGTGGTAAAGAATAGAAGTGAAAAGCCTCAGAGCCTAAATTACAAGGGATTTGATGGCTGTTTTTGGCACTGAGAAATCAACAAGCTAGATGCAGAGACACGGGTCATAGGGGTGAAAAAGAAAATACATTACAAGTTCCAGGAAAAGAGAAGGCCACACAAGACATGTTATAAATCAAAATTGTCAGTGCTACAAGAGGAGGATTAGAAAAATAAAGTATGAGGTAGGAAGAAAATGATCCAGGAAGTGGAGATTAAATGAAAAAGGCTGGCAGGAGACTGGAAACATAATAAACAGCTTCCAGAACAAGCAAGCCACAAGAGGTCAGCAGAAACTGGTGTTCCCCTGAGGGCGGAGGATAAAAGAATGAGTGGGTAGTTCTGGTACATGAAAAGGCATGCCCTCAGTACTGTCTCTCATACACACAAACCCACATACACTGTCACTGAAGGAGCTCAGAAAAAGAAAACATTGCAGGATGTAAGCTGAGATGTGAGACTGGGTAAAATACCAGTAGGGTGTTTTTTCATATATACAAATATTGATATAAGGTAGAATCCATTCATAGAGTTTATCAAAATAAATGAAATTGGTCATTGCAAAAAAAAATCTGAATGAGCTTTTGCTCTTAAAGTATATAAAAGATACAAAATACTTTTGATACTTTTTGGGTAATTTAAACATATATCATCTGGTTTTATAAATTCTAATAATCTTCAATTACAATGTTCAAATATTCTTTATTGCAAGATAAAATTAAATTTATTTGAAAGATCTGTGTCCGGAGCTAAAATTATTTAATATTAGCAAGTTGTTCTGTGAATCAAATAAAACTTTGAGGATGTTAAAAGACAAGAATTCTTACTCAAGACAAGAGGGAATGAATGGAAGGGGTCACTATGTTATATCCAAGTAAATAGATCCTTCTCAAAGAAATAATCATGTGAGAGTTAAATCATAAGTTATTTTTCAGCTGTTACATGCCTTCTTGGGTGCTAAAGGGAAAATGAGAGTAGAAATGGAAGTTTCTAACAAATTAAATATATGTTATGGCAGCAAATATTTTCTTGTTCTATTACTTACATCATGGAAATAATTATTTTAATATTGATAACTGAAATAATGTTACATTAATAATAATGATAGTGATAATAGCTTTAAGTCAGTTTTATCATTTTTTTATATTCACATGCAAGATCAGAAGAAACTTTCCAGAAAGAGTAGCAAAATGATAGAATAATCAATCAATGGAAACTAACACATAGAAACTAACTGACATACAAGTTAGAATTCATAGAAAAAGACATTAAACATAGTTATTATACATGTATTTCATATGTTCAAAAAGCAGGGACTTCGAAGATATAAAGGCAACCCAATAAAATTTACAGAGATGGAAACTGTAGTGCCTGAGATGAAAATACACTAGATAGAAATAATAGCCAATTAGAAACATTCCAGAAGAAAAGTTGGGTGAGTTTAATGACATAGCAATAGAAACTATGCAAAATGAAGCATAAAGAGAAAAATGGGATCTAATAAAGAAAAGAACATCAATGAGCCCTAAGACAACTCCAACTGATCAAATATATGCACAATTGCACTCACCATTTTTAAAATGTAGAGTTTCAGTTATTGTATCGTATTGTGTCGTGTCGTGTCGTGTTGTGTCGTATCGTGTTGTGTCACATCGTATCGTATTGCCATCTTGAATCCAGACTATTTGGTTTTGAGTGTCCAGAAGGCAAACTTCCCATTAGAATGGCAATCATTCAAAAGTCAGGAAACAACAGGTGCTGGAGAGGATGTGGAGAAATAGGAACACTTTTACACTGTTGGTGGGACTGTAAACTAGTTCAACCATTGTGGAAGTCAGTGTGGCGATTCCTCAGGGATCTAGAACTAGAAATACCATTTGACCCAGCCATCCCATTACTGGGTATATACCCAAATGACTATAAATCATGCTGCTATAAAGACACATGCACACGTATGTTTATTGCGGCATTATTCACAATAGCAAAGACTTGGAACCAACCCAAATGTCCAACAATGATAGACTGGATTAAGAAAATGTGGCACATATACACCATGGAATACTATGCAGCCATAAAAAATGATGAGTTCATATCCTTTGTAGGGACATGGATGAAATTGGAAACCATCATTCTCAGTAAACTATCGCAAGAACAAAAAACCAAACACCGCATATTCTCACTCATAGGTGGGAATTGAACAATGAGATCACATGGACACAGGAAGGGGAATACCATACTCTGGGGACTGTGGTGGGGAGGGGGGAGGGGGGAGGGATAGCATTGGGAGATATACCTAATGCTAGATGACGAGTTAGTGGGTGCAGCGCACCAGCATGGCACATGTATACATATGTAACTAACCTGCGCAATGTGCACATGTACCCTAAAACTTAAAGTATAATAAAAAATAAAAATAAATAAATAAATAAATAAATAAAAAGAAGGCAAACTTCCTGGATTTACACCAGAATCACAGAGTGGATCAGATGATTCAGATATCTACCTACTTTGTAGCCAGACATTTGATCAATCTTACTATTAGTCCAGCTAAATACCCTTGCTTAGAGAGGTATCTTTGTGTCTAAATTTTGAGGCTTTGGTGGCTCAAATTTAGACACAAATCCTAATGCTGCTTTAGGATAAGACTTTCAGCTTCAGTCTATTCTGTGAGTTACAAAATACCCACATTCTTTCTGGCTTCAAAAAATATTAATATTCACCCCTCATCAGCTATTGACTTATCTTTGTGTCTTAGTCTCTATGGATCAATATCCTCTTTATTCCCACCTTATCACTGAAGTCTAAGATTGAAAAAATGAGTTGTTGGATCAATCATGAATATCCAGAAGTTGCAGAGATTCTTTAAGTAGCCATCAGGACAAAAATGAGGCTGTTAAACTTGATAACTACCTTCCTTTGTAAGAATAGTTTTTATCACCTCTATAAATGAGTATCTTAAATGAGTATTGAATCTATATCACAATCATTGGTTCTCATAATTCTATTGATTGCTATATTATACTCTGGAATTTACTATTTAAAAGGAGCCGTTTGATTATTTTTCCTACTTTGTGCAATCTTCATGTGATCCTTTTATTCTGCCAGGGAAATTATAGGATTTCTTTTCTTTAATGATGATTTCTTAAAAAATTACCAGGATACATAGATACCTTTAATTTTGCCTGGTTGATCATAAAATCTGAAATCCCTTTCTCAGAGGACTCTGGTTTATTCTGCTTCTGGTGGCTTTCCTTTGCCTTCTTATAATCATGTTGTGTTTCCAGTGTTCCATCTATAACATGTCTTTTCCTTCATCCATTTATTCTCTTTATTTTTCAAAAATCTGAATTATACGGTATTCAACATTTCATTATCCAACTCACATTTCTCAGCCTCCAATCCACACCTTTTTTCTGTAATTGTAATTTAAAATATTCAGAAACCATTTCCATTTAATCTCACATATTCTTGATCTATGTTGTTCTCTTTCCATGATTACTTTTGTTGCATAATCTCTCAAATCCTGTTGACAATATACTTGAGGATATTTCTGATGGATCTTTAAATGAATCTGCAGAGTCATGTTCTTATCTGCTTATCACTATGGAATAAGGTTAATGTTTTGTTTTGTTTTGTCTTTGAATGTTTTTGGAGTCGAAATACATGGATGCAAAATTTATTTGGCTCCTGGATTGAGGAACATAGTGTTCAGATGAAGGAAATGTATACAAGCAAACAAAAGACAGGTTAGGTTTCCTGCAACTTCGCTTCTTCCTATGGATAATGCCATGGGTCCTGGGGAGTAAAGAGAAAGAGGCTATCCATTTTAGGGCAGCTGTAGCCTCTTTGGTGAATAATTGTTTGTTTATTTGTTTGTTTGGAGTGGCTGCTGGTAGTTGGATGGAATGTAGAGTGCCCTCAGTAATGAACACCACAGCTTCTGAGGAGCCTGCACAACAATGCCCCATTTCCAGGACTTTGGCAGCCTCCTGACGTACACACCAGGTGTGCACGCACTTCAGGGCTAGGGTGACATCCTGATGATGCTTGTCTCTTGCTCACTTCACAGAGGACGCCACATGAGCATTTCTTCTTCCCTGCATTTTCTACTCTCAGTCTCATCTGGATTCTAAACTTCATATCTTGGATGAGGCTTCAAAAGGGGTATGTCTAGGGTGAGTTTCTTTTTTAACTACAGTGTGAACTATGGTTTAAGTGGCCCTTTCCCTCTTTCTTTTCTATATTTTGCATGTGAGAAACACTAATGCTCTATTTCCAGAAATAAATTTATTTATTTATTTATTTATTTTTGAGATGGAGTCTTGCTCTGCTGCACAGGCTGGTGTGCAGTGGCACTATCTCAGCTCAATGCAAGCTCGGCCTCCTGGGTTCACACCATTCTCCTGCCTCAGTCTCCTGAGTGACTGGGACTACAGGCGTGCGCAACCACACCTGGCTAATTTTTTTCTATTTTTAGTAGGGACGGGGTTTCACCATGTTAGCCAGGATGGTCTCGAACTCATGACCTCATCACCCGTCCGCTTTGGCCTCCCAAAGTGCTGGGATGACAGGCATGAGCCACCATGCACGGTCAAAATAAATTAATCTTTAGTTATTCATTCTATTTTTATTGGAAATGAAAATTAAAGGAAAAGAGGAACATAAAATGTAGGTGCTCAAATGATCCTGAGCCAAAAAGCCTTCTTGCCTAGTCATTGTCTAATCTGGGCTAATCAACTCCAATTCCTTTTATCTATCTGCCTGTATTGTATCCGTTTGATGATCTTTAGAAGTCTCCTTTAAACCTTTTCTAATGCCATTGAAGCTCTTTTAGATAAGATGGTATAAACTGGACATATTTCATATAAATATGAAATAATATTACCTGTGTTATTAGACATCTTATAATATACCCCACAATTGTGAACTCTTTTCTATGCAATTCAAATTATGTGCAACACTGTACAGAGGTAAGAAGCATAACTAGCAGTGTGATTTTCATGTTGCAGAAAGGCAGTTATAGGTTCTCCAGACTCTGTTGGTTTTCCAACCAGACAGCAAGCCACCGAGGCTGTGTAATGTGTACCAAGGTTCTGGGTAATGGAATATGCTCAAAAGTGATGGGCAACGTTTCTAAGCCTGACTCTTATGCTTTACTGCAAAATATTTTAGTCAATCACATTCACATCCAAAATATAAATAACTGGTTTAAATACTGCTGCATAACTCTCAGATGTTGTGTGCCTTTTTAGGTTCTTGTGACTTCAGTGTCTCCTGAACCATCAACTTCTTCTACTTCAATCACTGCAGAGGCTGAAAAATTGCTCATGGAAATAGGATCATGAGATTTCATCTCCTTGAGTCCTTGGATCCTCCTGGCTTCTCAAGTTGTCAAAGGGGCTGAATAACAAAGGGAGTTCTGTACCATGAGGTAAGTTGCCACCAGTGGAAGACAGAAGGCAGAAGGGAACTGAATCAATAAATTCCTTCCCCTTTCCTCACTACAGTGCAACCTTCCAATGGATTCTTTGTTCTGTCTATCTGCAGACTACTCACCTGGCTGAGTGAATGCACCTGTTGATCTGCTATATATCTTCTTATATGATTCGTTGTGTAGCAGAGGCCAGTGCACTAAATATTATATCATCTTTCATCCTCCTCAGTGTCACTTCCTTTTTCTCTCAGCCGTTCTGCTCTGGGATGCACCTTCCACATGAAGCATCTAAACATAGTCCTTTCCTCAGGTTGTGCTTTCTAGTGTAGTCAGGATAAGATGTACCATTTCCCAGAGAATTTGCATTTTAAAAATTACAAAATTTCCCAAGATTTATTACTGCACTCCAGCCTGGATGATGGAGTGAAGCTCCATCTCAAAAAAAAAAAAGAAAATTACAAAAATTTTAAGGAAAAGGGACAAGTTTTTAAAGGTGAACATATCAGCCTCATTAGGAATTATTTTCATTTTAGGATAGAGTTCTCAATAGCCTTGAAACTTTCTGCATCTGCATTAATAGGGTATCCATATATTCAATCTTATGCCAATGCACTATAATATATAGGCTCATCAACAATAGTAAAGGTAGGACTATTAATAAAGCAGTAAAGTAACATCACCTTTTGAGCATTTATCACAAGGTCATTCCTATCTTAATATATTAATAAAGTTGCTTCTGTGCCAGATAAAGAGAATGGCTACTGTATTTGTTTTCTAGGGCTGCCATAACAAAGTACCACTGTCTCACTAGCTTAAAAAATACACATTTATTTTCTTATCATTCTAGAGGTGAAAAGTCCAAGGGAAAGCTGTTCATAGAGTTCATTTCTCCTGAGGTCTCTCTCCTTGGCTTGTAGATGCTGTCTTTTCTCTGTTTTCACATGATCATCCCTCTGGATATATCTCCATCCTAATCTCTTCTTATAAAGAAACTAGTCCTATTAGATCAGGGCCCAGCCTAAAGACCTCACTTTGTCATCACTTTAAAGAGCCTAACTCCAAACACAGCCACATTCTGATATACTGGCATTTAGGGCTTCAACATATGAATTGTAGAGGGCACAATTCAGAGTGTAACAGCCACCATCTACCTATAAAGGCTGATTTTAGAGACCACAGAATTGCTGGATCAAGAGCAAAGCAGTGCACTTTGGTGCCTAAGTGTATCAGTTAGGGATCACTGGTTGCGTGCAATAAAACTATTCAGAACAGACCTAAGAGAAAAAAGAAATGATTCAAAGGAAATGGGCATAGTGTATGAAATTCAAGGAAGAACTAAAAATTCAAGACTGAACTGAAAAGGCACCCAGAGGCTCCAGGGACTCCATGCAGTGGGAAAAAGTAATTTCCCTGCTACGTCCATACTGCTGCTGGAGTGAGCGAGAACCAGCCACCTGCCCTTAGCCAAAACAGGAGTCAGTGCTCTAATTTAATGTCCAACTAACCTAGTGTTGGTCATTCATCTCTCTTTCCTTGACATGAGGTGGAAAGGGCGTTTGTAGTCACATCCTCACTAGTACTACACACAATATAGGAGGTGTGCTTCTCCAAAAGAAAATTGCAATGATGTTTCACTAAAAAAGAGAGATGGAGTTTGATGGTAAAGAAGGAAATAGAGAACAAAAAAAGGAAGGTAAGAAAGAAGAAAAAAGGAAGGGGGAAAGAAAAAAGAAAACAGAAGTAAGGAATAAAGGAAGGAAAGATGAAGGAAGGAGGGGAGGAAGGAAGGAAAGAAAAGAAGATGGAAGGAAGGACGTTTGGAAAGAAGTAAAGAAGAAAAGAAAGAAAAAAGGAAGAAAAGAAGAATTAAAGGAAGGAGGAAAGAAAGAAAAAGAGTATGAAGGAACTAAGGAAGGAAGGTAGAAATAAAGGAAAGAAGGAAAGAAAGAAAGAAGGAAGGAAGAAAGGAAGGAAGGAAGAGAGGGAGGGAGGAAGGAAGTGTTAAGGAAACAAAGAGAAAGTAGGACAGTGTGAGAAAAAGAAGGAAGAGAAGAAAGAGAGAAAGAAAACATCACATCTAAATTGGCTTGCATAGTTCATACAAATTGCCTAATCGCTGGGCTTCCTCTTGTAGACAGATTTGAGTCCACAAAGCAGGGAAGAACTTAGCCCCTTCTGCCAGTTTTTTTCTACATATGTCTGTGTCTTATCCACCATTAGGTTTGGCACTACTTGCCATTCTTTCCTTGGCCACAAGCTGTGAGCACAGGGAGGATGCCTCTGACCTAGCAGGCATCCAGCCACCTCTGGGAGAGATGTGCCCAAAGGCAGGTCCCTTACCATGAATTTTCTTGTTTCTGGTTATTGCTTTTGCTTCCACACCATTTAAGTTGTGCCATATTTTACTTACAGTTCCTTCAAGAAATCTGTTTTTGTTCTCTTTACTGTTACAGCCTGCTGGTGGCTCTTTTAAAGAGCTCCTGTCTTTTAGAATATGAAAACTATGGAATCGTGTTTGTTAAGAGAACCGTTATGAAGAAGCATGCCATCTGGAAGGATAAGGTTGATGGCAATTTCTTGATTTTTACTTCTACGGGAAGGAGCACATAACTAAAGATGGAATTTTTTCTCTCCTATTATAAATCCATATATCACATTTCAGGGCAATTATATAAGGTTACTCTATACCGATCCTCATTTTGTATAAGGAACTTATCAAGTTTGATCAAACATGAGACCTGGGTGTTGTGAAACTCTGATGTCCTAGCCTCTTAGTTCTGCATCTGATCTTTCCACCACATTTCACCTCCCTTCAATGTTAAGGAAGTCCACACGTTCATGTGGCAACTAAATCACAGATATCCCCTTTGTCTTTCCATATTAGTCTAGGATACAGCTGTAGAACAGAGCTCACCTGACATTTCTGAAAAGATACAGAAAGTAAATATTTTTGGCTGAGTGGGCCATATGATTTCTGCAGCAACTATCCAACTCTGCTTTTGTAGTGAAAAAGCAGTTCCCAATGGTACACAGATAAATGAATGTGGCTGTTTCCTTTATTTACATAAACAAGCAGTAGGCCAGATTTGGCACATGGGTTGTAGTTTGCTGACACATGGTTGTGCATTTTTCTTTTATCACTAATCCACTGGGTGCTGACCATTTATCCAACAGTAATTGCCATCTGTTGAATCTTATTATGTGTCTGCCTATTTCATGTCTATGTAGCTTGTGGAAATGTACTCATCTTCACAATAACTTAATATCTACATTCCCACCAACATTGTATTGTCAAAGAACACAAACAGACATGTCTCAAAAGAAGGCATACAAGCAGCCAACAAACATATGAAAAAATGCTTCTTATCACTAATCATCAGAGAAATGCAAAATAAAACCACAGTGAGATAACAACTTATACCAGTCAGATTGGCTACTGATAAAAAGTCAAGAAACAGCAGATTCTGCTGAGTATGCAAGGAAAAGCAATCTTTTATACACTGCTGGTGGGAACGTAAATTAGTAAAACCTCTATGGAAAATAGTATGAAAAAAAATTTTTTGAAATGAAATCCCTCTTTGTGCCCAGGCTGGGGTGCAGTGGTGCTATCTCAGCTCACTGCAACCTGCACCTCCTGGGTTCAAGTGATTCTCATTGCCTCAGCCTCCCAAGTAGTACAAATATTTCTTAGAGACTAACTACCATTTGATCCAGCAATCCCATTGCTGGGTATCCACTCAAAGGAAAACAAAATATTTTACAGAAAAGATATCTGTATTCATATATTTATTGCAGCACTATTAACAATAGCAGTGTTATGGAATCAACCTAAGTGTCCACCAACAAATGGTATGATAAAGACAATGTTATACACACACACACACACACACACACACACATGCACACACACACAATGGAATACTATATAGGTATAAGAAAGAATGAAATAATGTCTGTGGCAGCAACATATACACACACCCACACATCGATTACCCACCAAGGTGTCACATGGAGACTGGGAGATGACTTCCCAACAGCGTGAAATGTAGCCAGAGGAGGGTAGAAAAAAAAAAAAAAAAAACTTCATGTTGCCAAGAGAAAAGAACTACAACCCGTAACTATACCCACAAACACTTTTTCAAGATGGGGTCTCACTCTGTCACCCAGGCTGGACTGCAGTGGTGCTGTCTTGGCTCACTGCAAGCTCCACCTTCCGGGTTCACACCATTCTCCTGCCTCAGCCTCCCGAGTAGCTGGGACTGCAGGCGCCTGCCACCACACCCGGCTAATTTTTTGTATTTTTAGTAGAGACGGGGTTTCACCCTGTTAGCTAGGATGGTCTCAATTTCCTAACCTTGTGATCTACCCGCCTTGGCCTCCCAAAGTGCTGGGATTACAGGCATGAGCCACCGCGCCCGGCCTAGAAAATAAGTACTTTTTTTAAAATCACAGAATGTTGAAAATTTGTCATAAAAAGAAGTCCACCTCCCCCCAAAAATTCCCTAAAGAAGGTATTTAGGAGAACAGGAAAATAATCTTAAAAGGAATATCTGAAGTAGAGGAGGATTAATGAGGGCTAAAAATGTTTTTTTTTTTTCATAGAACTTGATGAGATATTTTAAAACGTATATGTAAGTATAAAGACCTAAGATTAACCAAAATACTCCCATATCAGTGTGGTTATGGATAGCTCAAGCTACAGTAGTCAAGGCTCAGTGCGATTGGCAGAAGAGTAGACACATGTCCTAATTAACCCAACGGAGTCCTCAAGGACTGACCCACACATAGACTTAACAAATGACAGAGACCACAGGGCTGAGAGACAGAAGAGTAAAAATGAAAACATTCTTGCCAGGAGGGAGAATACAGGAATGGTCAGGCAATGGACCAATAAGATGTTCAATATTACTATTCATCAGGGAAATGCTGATGAAAAACACAAGGCAGAAGCTTATTTCACATCTATAAGATTAGAAAATATTAGAATATAATAATACCTGGTGCTATTCAAGATGTAGAGGAATGAAAATTTTCAAAAGCTTCTGGTGGAAACGTAAGTTGGTACAACCACCTTAGAAACAAATGTAGTGTAATCCAAGAATTCACATTGCTTATGCTCTGTGATCCAGCAATTTCCTTCCTAAGCACCCATTTAAAACCTCTTAGAGAAATTCTTTTTTTTTTTTTTTTTTTTGGAGACAGAGTCTCGCTCTCTCACCCAGGCTGGAGTGCAGTGGTGCGATCTTGGATCACTGCAAAATCTGCCTCCCTGGTTCAAGCCATTCTCTTGCCTCAGTCTCCTGAGTAGCTGGTACTACAGGTGCCCACCACCATGCCTGACTAATTTTTTAATTTTTTAAATAGAGACAGGGTTTCACTGCGTTAGCCAGGATGGTCTCAATCTGCTGACCCAGTGATCCATCCATCTCAGCCTCCCAAAGTGCTGGGATTACAGGCATGAGCCACCGCACCCAGCCGAGAAACTCTTAAATACATGCCTAAAGGGGACATGTACAAGAATTTTACAGACCCATTCTTTATAATAGCACATTGTATTAGTCTGCTTTTAAATCTGCTAATAAAGACATACCCAAGACTGGAAAGAAAAGGAGGTTTAATTGGACTTACAGTTCCACATGGCTGGGGAGGTCTCAGAATTACTGCAGGAGGTGAAATGCACTTTTTACATGGTGGCAGCAAGAGAAAATGAGGAAGAAGCAAAGGTGGAAACCCCTGATAAACCCATCAGATTAAAGGTCCACAAAAATGCTACCAGTCTCTAGGGCAGGGGCAAATGCTGCCAGTCTCTTATTCACTATTATGAGACTAGCACAGGGAAGACCAGCCCCCATGATTCTGTTACCTCGCCCTTGGGGCCCTCCCACAACACGTGGGAATTCTGGGAGATACAATTCAAGTTAAGATTTAAGTGGAGACACAGCCAAACTATATCATTCTGCCCGTGGCCCCTCAAAATCTCATGTTGTCACATTTCAATACCAATCATGCCTTCCCAACAGTCCCCTAAAGTTTTAACTCATTTCAGCATTAAACCAAAAGTCCACAGTCCAAAGTCTCATCTGAGCTAAGGCAAGTGCCTTCTGCCTATGAGCCTGTAAAACCAAAAGCAACTTAGTTACTTCCTAGATAAAATGGGAGTACAGGTATTAGGTAAATACAACTGTTCCAAATGGGAGAAACTGGCCATAACAAAGAGGTTACAAGGGCCCATGCAAGTCTGAAATCCAGTGGGGCAGACAAATTTTAAAACTCCAAAATGATCCCTTTTGACTTCAGATTTCATATCCAGGTGGGGTTCACATGGTCTTAGGCAGCATCACCCCTATGGCTTTACAGTGCATAGCCTCCATCCTGGCAGCTTTCATGGACTGGTATTGAGTGTTTGAGGCTTTTCCAGGTGCACAGTGCAAGCTGTCAGTGGATCTACAATTCTGGAGTCTGGAAGACGGTGGCCCTCTTCTCACAGGTCCACTAGCAGCGCCCCAGTAGGGACTCTGTGTGGGGGCTCCAACCCCACATTTTCCTTCCATTCTGACTTATCAGAGGTTCTCCATGAGGGTCCTGCCCCTGCAGCAAACCTTTGCCTGGGCATCCAAGCATTTCCATACATCTTCAGAAATCTAGGTGGAGGTTCTCAAACCTTAATTTTTGACTTCTGTACACTCACAGGCTCAACACCACATGGAAACTGTCAAGGCTTGGGGCTTTCACCCTCTGAAGCCACAGCCTGAGTGCTATGTTGGTCTCTTTCAGCCATGCCTGGAGTGGCTGGGATACAGGGCACCAATTCCCTAGACTGCACACAGTATGGGGACCCTAGGCCTGGCCCACACAGCCACTTTTTCCTCATGGACCTCTTGGTTTGTGATGGAAGGGGCTGTTGTGAAGGTCTCTGACATGACTTGGCAACAATTTCCCCATGGTCTTTGGAATTAACATTAGTATCCTTGGTAGTTATGAAAATGTCTGCAGCTAGATTGAATTTCCCCTCAAAAAATGGGTTTTTCTTTTCTACTGCATTATCAGGCTGTAAATTTTCTGAACTTTTATGCTGTTTCCCTTTCAAAACTGAATGCCTTTAGCTGCACCCAAGTCACCTCTTGAATGCTTTGCTGCTCAGAAATTTTTTACTCCAGATACCCTAAATCATCTTTTTTTTTTTTTTTAGACAGAATCTCACTGTGTCACCCAGGCTGGAGTGCAGTGGCGTGATCTCGGCTCACTGCAAGCTCCGCTTCCCAGGTTCACAACATTCTCCTGCCTCAGCCTCCCAAGTAGCTGGGACTACAGGCTCCTGCCACCACACCCAGCTAATTTTTTGTGTTTTTAGTAGAGATGAGTTTTCACCGTGTTAGCCAGAATGGTCTCACTCTCCTAACCTTGTGATCCACCTGCCTCGGCCTACCAAAGTGCTGGAATTACAGGTGTGAGCCACTGTGCCCCGCCTAAATCATCTTTCTTAAGTTCAAAGTTCCACACATCTCTAGGATATGTGGCAAAATGCTACCAGTCTCTAGGGCAGGGGCAAAATTCTGCCAGTCTCTTTGCTAATACATAACAGAGTCACCTTTGCTCCAGCTGCTTCAAGTTCCTCCTCTCCATCTGAGACCACCTCAGCCTGGACCTCATTGTCCATTGTCCATATCACTTTCATCATTTTGGTCAAAGCCATTCAACAAGCCTTTAGGAGGTTCCAAACTTTCTCACATTTTTCTATCTTCTTCTGAGCTCTCCAAATTGTTCCAACCTCTGCCTGTTACCCAGTACCAAAGTTCTTTTCACATTTTCAGTTATCATTTCAGCAACACCGTACTCAAGGTACCAATGTATTGTATTAGTCCATTTTTACGCTGCTGATAAAGACATACCCATGACTGGGAAGAAAAGGAGGTTTAATTGGATTTACACTTCCACATGGCTGGGGAGGTCTCAGAATTATGGCAGGAGGTGAAAGGCACTTTTTACATGGAGGTAGCAAGAAAAAATGTGGAAGAAGCTGAAGTGTAAACCCCTGATAAACCCATAAGATCTCAGGAGACTTATTCACTATCATTAGAATAGCACAGGGAAGACTAGCCGCCATGATTCAATTACCTCCTCCTACTTCCATCCCGTAACACATGGGAATTCTGGGAGATACGATTCAAGTTGAGATTTTACTGGGGACACAGCCAAACTATATCACACACTATTGAAAAAAAGTAAAAAAGCTGAAAGCTACCCAAGTAACCATTTGAAAAAGAGTATGTGTAAGTGTTTTATTATAGGACAATATATCATGTAAATATATATTAGCATGTGTGTATATATATGTGAATATATAGTTTCACAAAATAAATTTAATTGCACTAACTGCATGTATAATTATTAATTTTATATCATGAATTACATAATTACACATATGTGTGTATATATACACTGTATATATACATATATATGTACAGTTAGTGCAAATTAAGGAACCACTGTTGATATTAATATGGATGGATTACACATAGGTATTGAATGAAAAAAGTTAGAGAGCAATGTGATAGAACAATATTAATCTAAACTACAGAATCTATGTATAACTAAACAAGATATTGTTTAGATATACACACATATACACCAAAACTACAAAAAAAGGAAGATAGTGATATGTCCAGTTGTGTCTGGAATTGGTGGGTTCTTGGTCTCACTGACTTCAAGAATGAAGCTGTGGACCCTTGTGGTGAGTGTTACAGTTCTTAAAGGTGGCATGTCTGGAGTTTTTTCCTTCTGATGTTAAGATGTGTTCAGAGTTTCTTCCTTCTGTTGAGTTCGTGGTCTTGCTGGCTTAGGAGTGAAGCTGCAGATCTTCGTGGTGAGTGTTACAGTTCTTAAAGGTGGCATGTCTGGAGTTTTTTCCTTCTGATGTTAAGATGTGTTCAGAGTTTCTTCCTTCTGTTGAGTTCGTGGTCTTGCTGGCTTAGGAGTGAAGCTGCAGATCTTCGTGGTGAGTGTTACAGCTCTTAAGGCAGCATGTCTGGAGTTGTTCATTCCTCCCAGTGGATTCGTGGTCTCGCTGGCTTCAGGAATGAACCTGCAGACCTTTGCAGTGAGTGTTATAGCTCATAAAGGCAGTGTGGACCCAAATAGTGAGCAGCAGCAAGATTGATTGCAAAGAGCGAAAGAACAAAGCTTCCACAGTGTGGAAAGGGATCAGAGCAGGTTGCCACTGCTGGCTCAGGCAGCCTGCTTTTATTGTCTTATCTGGCCCCACCCACATCATGCTGATTGGTCCATTTTACAGAGAGCCGATTGGTCTGTTTTACAGAGAGGTGATTGGTCCATTTTGACAGGTTGCTGATTGGTGTGTTTACAATCCCTGAACTAGACACTGAAGTTTTCCACGTCCCCTCTAGATTTGCTAGGTACAGAGTGTCGATTGGTGTATTTACAAACCTTGAGCTAGATACAGAGTGCTGATTGGTGCATTCACAATTCTTTAGCTAGACATAAAGATTCTCCAAGTCCCCACCAGACTAACTAGATACAGAGTGCTGATTGGTGCATTCACAAACCCTGAGCTAGACACAGGGTGCTGATTGGTGTGTTTACAAACCTTGAGCTGGACACAGCATGCTGATTGGTGTATTTACAATCCCTTAACTAGACATAAAGGTTCTCCAAGTTCCCACCAGACTCAGGAACCCAGCTGGCTTCACCCAGTGGATCCTGCACTGGGGCTGCAGGTGGAGCTGCCTGGCAGCCTCACGCTGTGCACCCTCACTCCTCAGCCTTTGGGTGGCCGATGGGACTGGGCGCCATGGAGCAGGGAGTGGTGTTTGTCAGGGAGGCTTGGGCTGTGCAGGAGCCCACGGTGGGGAAGGGGGAGGCTCAGGCATGGCGAGCTGCAGGTCCTGAGTCCCGCTCCTGCGAAGAGGCAGCTAAGGCCTGGCGAGAAATCGAGCACAGCAGCTGCTGGCCCAGGTGCTAAGCCCCTCACTGCCCGGGGCTTGTGGGCCAGCCGGCCACTCTGAGTGTGGGGCCCGCTGAGCCCACATCCACCTGGAACTCATGCTGGCCTGCAAGCACCACACACAGCCCTGGTTCCTGGCTGTGCCTCTCCCTCCACACCTCCCCCCAAGCTGAGGGATCTGGCTCCAGCCTTAGCCAGACCAGAAAGTGCTGCTAGCCCACAGTGCAGCAGTGGGCTGAAGCGCTCCTCAAGAGCAGCCAGGATGGGCACAAAGGCTGAAGAGGCACCAAAAGCAAGCAAGGGCTGTGAGGGCTGCTAGCATGCTTTCATCTCTCAATCCCCCATCTAAACAGGACACCAAAACTGCTGTTGGGAATTTGGCCGATGACTGCTCTAGCTACTTCCTGCTGGATAGGGGTGATGCAGGGGCCCTGCAGTTGTAGTGTCCTCCCCAGGGGAGCTCTCTAGGCCAGTGGAGGTGCCAGTGGGTCAGTCCAGGGGTCCTCAGTAGAAGTTGTTAGTTGAATTCATTTGGGGTTTCATTTGTAAGACCATCTGTAGCTTGATGGCCTCGATTCTAGAGGAAGCAAATTTGACAAGAAGGTTAAAAATACAGGGCCCAAGGGCGAGTAACAGTAAGATGGCTGCCATGGGACCTAGAAATGGGAGAAGCCATGTCGCCCAACTCCAGACATTGTCATAAAAGTTTGAAAGGTGTTGTCTGATTTCATAAGCCTTTTCCTATAAATGCCAGGCAGCATCTCATACTATCCCTGACTGGTTAGTGTAAAAACAACACTTTTCCCCTAAGAAGGTAGAGTCCTCCTTTTTCGGCAGTGAGGAGGTCTAGGCCTCAGCGGTTTTGGAGAGTCACTGCTGCCAAAGAGTCTATTTGGGACTGCAAAGTAAGAATAAATTTCTTTATTTTTGCAAACTGTCTGAGAAATCCTTTGAGAGTGTGTGGTAGTAGGATAATGAAGTAGATAAACCAGCTATTCCAGTTCCTGTAGCTGTAGCCCTTCCTAACCCTATAAGTAGGGGTATTAGTTGTATGGCTCAGCACTGACGGACTTGAGCTTTGAGGGGTACTGATAGGGTCTGATTTCCTGGGGCAATGTTAACGTTGGGACTTAGAAAGACTAAGGTGCACGTGCCTTTCCAGTTAGTGGAGAAGCAGATATAGGTTGACATTCCACATAAGAAGAACATACCTTGGCTGGGTAGACAGAAGTGGTTATGTATGTTAAAAAGGTGTGTGAGTTTGTTGTTTTCATTTTCCCATACTCCTAGAGTACTTGCCAAGGTAGCTCCAGTGACCAGCTGGAAAGGGGTGTTGGGAGCAGACTGAGTGGCTCCCTGTGTTCTATTTTCCCACTGGAGAAAAAATGTTTTGTATCCACTAGGAACAACTTGAGAGAGTGATTGAAAGAGGGGATGAGAAGGCATTCACTAGTGGTGGGGGTGCTGCTGCAGGGAGTCCAGGGGTGAATGGTCATGCAGGGAGTATGTTTGCCATTACAAAACCTGGACTGTTTGTTAAACAGAGAGGAGGTGATGATTTTGGGGGGCCTTGAGTCCTTGAGAAGTGGACAAGCCATCTGAATGGGGCTGTTTGGGTGACTCAAAAGCTACCATGATCAGCTGGGGCTTGAAGTTGCAGGGTGTAATTACACTGATGCAGTAGTAGGTGCCCCAGAGGCAGGCCTGATAACAGGTGGTGTTGGATGCATAAAGGGGCTTGGAAAGTTAAGATAGTATTCGTGTTTAGAGGGTTGTGTATGGGCTTTTTTCTAATCCTCCTTAGTCCTTCTAGAACATAGGTCCACAGATGTTTATGACTCCAGTCCCCATGATCTGAGTCTAGGTCCCAGTGGGGATCCATACTGGGGATGGCTTGCTGACCAGTAGGAAATTTGTCCCTTTCTTTGGCTGTCATTCTATCATTTACTTGACTAAGATACCAGGTATCTCCGAACTCTCGGGCTGCAGCTCAAGCTGCATTGTTTTCATTAAAGGCCAGGGTTTGATCTAACAGTAGCATGACATCTCTTCAAGCGAGGTCAAAGGTTTGCCCTAGACCCTGTAGGACACCTATGTACCTATCAAGATCATCTGAAAACTTCCCCAGGTCTGCCTTGATCTGCTTTAAATCAGAGCAGGAGAAGGGGACATGTATCCGGGTTGGGCCGAATTCCCCTCCTGCTACAGCTTGAAGGGGACATAACCAATAGCCCGGGGAGTTTTGTGGACCTTTAGAGATTTCTTTGCTTATTTCCTTCTGGGCAGGGGAGATTAGAGGAGGATTATCATTAATAGGAAGGGGAGCTATAGGGAGGCTAGGATATGGGGGTAAGCTGAGAGGTCCTCCTGTGGGATGTAAATTGCAAGCTTTGCATTGTTGTGTATTCTCCCTCAGTGAAAAGAAAGCTCGGACATAAGGTGTTTCCCTCCATTTGCCTTCCCTCTTACAGAAAATGTCAAGCTGCAGGACAGTATTGTAATTTGTACTTCCCTCAGGTGGCCATTTTTCCACATCAGAGAGAGAATATTGGGGCCAAGCCATAGCGCAGAAAAAAATGAACCACCTCTTTTTCAGGGTTTGTGGGTCAAATTGGTCCAAATGGCTTAGGATGCATTTCAAGGGTGAGCCTGTTGATGCCTTAGTGTTTCCCATCTGAAAGACAAAACTGCCAGCTGTTTTGGTTTGTTTTGTTTCTCCCCCTGCCCAAGAACCCACAATGGTCCCTGGACCCTGCTGATCTGAATAGTTGTGCTCAACAACGCAGCAGCAGAAACGACCCCTGCCTAAGAACCCGCAATGGTCCCTGAACCCTGCTGATCAGAATAGTTGCGCTCACTGACACAGCAGCAGAAACAACCCCTGCCCAAGAACCTCCAATGGTCCCTGGACCCTGCTGGTCAGAATAGTTGTGCTCACCAATGCAGTAGCAGAAACACTAGTTTTCCTCCCAGACCACATGGAAGACCAAGGAAGGTCAGATTTAGTGACCCTTACCAATGAATCCTTGAAAACCTGCACCATTGCCTGTCTTCCTAGACCACAAGTAGTACCGACTGAGAAAAATCAGATTTAGTGACCCTTACCAATGCATTTTCGAAAACCTGTTAGAGTCCTAAGCATTCACCTGTTAGTATTGGGACTTTACCCCTGTCCTACAAAGATATTATGCCCCAAAAATGAAGTGGAGGGCCATACCCTGAGGGAGGGAAGGGATCTCCAGAGTTGGAAGAGTGATACCTTTTGTCCTCACTTACATGAATAGGAACGATACAATTTCTGAGGATCCCCATATCCTAGCTTCAGGAATAGCTGTCTTTAGGCCTGTCAGTCTGAGGAGAGATCCAAAAATTCCGGGTAGTCCCCAGTATGATGGAACTTTGGGCAAAAATTATGTTTTTGTGATTGGCGAGCCCAAGTGCCTAAAGAAGGTAACAGATTCCTGTAGTTTATACTAGAAATCATTCTTATAGGAGAAACTAGAAAAGCAACATAGACAGGTAGCAACTTTTAGAAGTGGGATTAACCTCGAAGAGAGGTGAAAGGAAGTTTGTCTGGCAGGCATTAGGACCCGGGGGCAAGGGTCAGGAAAGACAGGATAGATGGGTGAGTCTCGCTTGGGTGACATGCCTTTGAGAGTTCCACTCATGGCTGCAGAGTCAACCAACTTATTGTCAGGACCCTGGAGCTGCATGGCTTTCCTCTCTGTCGACCCTTGGCTCAGCCCAGAAGTACAGGAAAAGCGGAAGCTGCTTCCAGGCAAACCAATGCTCCCAACTCCGAAGAGTCGGGGGTTGTTAAGAGAGCCCTTTCCCAGAATGTCTGAAACCCATGTCTTTAGTCCGGTGGCCATGCTAGTCGCTTTTAACTGGCCAACAGGTGCCCGGTATTTAGTCTCCAAATTCTGAGGAGACATAGGACAGAATAGTAAGCGAAAGGGGTCCAATGGTACTCATTGCTTGGTGATAGGTGATTGTCTTACACTCAGCGATAGGCGATGGTCTCACCACTCAGCAATAGTCTCACCACTTAGCAATAAGTGATTGTCCCTTTGTGGTCACCAAAATGTGTCTGGAATTAGTGGGTTCTTGGTCTCACTGACTTCAAGAATGAAGCCACGGACCTTCGCAGTGAGTGTTACAGTTCTTAAAGGTGGCGTGTCTAGAGTTTATTCCTTCTGATGTTTGGATGCATTCAGAGTTTCTTCTGGTGGGTTCGTGTTCTCACTGGCTCAGGAGTGAAGCTGCAGAGCAGACCTTTGTGGTAAGTGTTAACAGCTCTTAAGGTGGCACCTATGGAGTTGTTCATTCCTCCCGGTGGGTTTGTGGTCTTGCTGGCTTCAGGAGTGAAGCTGCAGACCTTCACAGTGAGTGTTACAGCTCATAAAGGCAGTGTGGACCCAAAGAGTGAGCAGAAGCAAGATTGATTGCATAGAGCGAAGGAACAAAGCTTCCACAGTGTGGAAGGGGATCCCAGCGGGTTGCCACTGCCGGCTCTGGCAGCCTACTTTTATTGTCTTATCTGGCCCCACCCACATCATGCTGATTGGTCCATTTTACAGGGAGTTGATTGGTCTGTTTTACAGAGAGCTGATTGGTCCATTTTGACAGTGTGCTGATTGTGTATTTACAGTCTCTGAGCTAGACAACAATTTTCCATGTCTCCACTAGATTAGCTAGATACAGAGTGTCAATTGGTGTATTTACAAACCCTGAGATAGACACAGAGTGCTGATTGGTGCATTTACAAACCTTGAGCTAGATACAGAGTGTGGATTGATGCATTTTCTATCCTTTAGCTAGACATAAAGATTCTCCAAGTCCCCACCAGACTAACTAGATACAGAGTGCCGATTGGTGCATTCACAAACCCTGAGCTAGACACAGGGTGCTGATTGATATGTTTACAAACCTTGAGCTAGATACAGAGTGCTGATTGGTGTAGTTACAATCCCTTAGCTAGACATAAAGGTTCTCCAAGTCCCCACCAGACTCAGGAGCCCTGCTGGCTTCACTCAGTGGATCCCACACTGGGGCCACAGGTGGAGTTGCCTGCCAGTCCCACCCCGTGCGCCCGCAGTCCTCAGCCCTTGGGTGGTCGATGGGACTGGGCACCGTGGAGCAGGGAGTAGTGCTCATGGGGGAGGCTTGGGCTGCACAGGACCCCACAGTGTGGGTTGGTGGGGAGACTCAGGCATGGTGGTCTGCAGGTCCCGAGCCCTGTGGGGAGGCAGCTAAGGCCCGGTGAAAAATTGAGCACAGCAGCTGCTGGCCCAGGTGCTAAGCCCCTCACTGCCTGGGGCTTGCGGGCCAGCCGACCGCTTGGAGTGCAGGGCCTGCCGAGCCCACGCCCACCTGGAACTCATGCTGGCCTGCAAGCACCGGGCGCAGCCCCGGTTCCCACTGGCGCCTCTCCCTCCACACCTCCCTGCAATCTGAGGGACCCAGCTCCAGCCTTGGCCAGCCCAGAAAGGGGGGTCCCACAGTGCAGCGGTGGGCTGAAGGGAAGCCAGGGTGGGTGCCAAGGCAGAGGAGGCACCTAGAGCAAGTGAGGGCTGGGAGGGCTGCCATCACACTGTCACCTCTCACAGTTACAAGGATAGTGGGAGGAAGAAGGAGAAGACTGGAAATGGACACCACTGTCTTCAACTGTATTTGTTTATTTAAGAGAGCAATCCTTTTATGTGAATGATATGTAAATGTTATATTTCTGAAGCTGGGATGTGGACATGAGTATTTTTGTTACTGATTGTACCTCATGTACCTTAGATGTAATAGTTCATGATAATGTTGTTTTTAAAAATTAATGTTTTTTTCTCTTATGAAGGAGTATTATCACCAGATAAATTTTATGGGGTTTAATTTTCCAAGATATTAAAAAGTACTCATAGTAACTTGGAGATTTTTTTGTTTTGTTTTACTTCAAAGGACACCTTATTTCAAAGGTCAGCCAATAAATGCTATGTACTGAGTTCTTGGTGTCCAACAAATAATGAAAGACTTTGGTATCCAGAAACTCATAATTTCATTTGCAAATAATGAAATATTGATAGATTAAAATGAATAGTTTAGCAAAGGAGTGTGCAGCATGCTATGAAAGCATATTAAAGAACAAGGAAGGAAACTGACACTGTGGAATGGCAACTATCAATCAGGCATTTTGCGAAGTGGTTTCATGTACTGTACATTTTTCTCTTTCCATCTGTCAGTAACAGCCCTGGGTGTCCGACTATCCTTATAATACCAATGAGATACATATGCTCAAGGATATGGGACAATTAAAACTTCCACACTCTCTGGTGGGTGTTTCAACCACTGGAACAACATAGATTTGTCATGACAAATAATTTGGAAGGTGCAAAGTACTCACAAATCAGCCATCCCACTCATAAGCTCTCCCTAGCCCAGAGCAAAATTAAGAAACAAATTCCACACCAGGCCTGGCAGACTCTACAATTCCTGCTTCCTATGACCTCCTCTTTCTTCCTCTATTTTAATCACAGACCAAAGATTTAGGAAAGTCCTTTAAAAACCATTTTCTTAACATTCCTGTCTTCAGAGATGTAGACCTAGCTCTCCTTATCATCTCACTAGATAGATACACACTATTCCAACACAAGTATATTGATTTTTTAGTGCAATTACTTAATCTACACTCAACTGTTTCCATAAATAACTGCAATTTGTACAAAATGGAATGTCAGTTTGTGTTCAGAATGAAATTAAGGGAGGGACCTGGAAGTGTTATTCCATATGTCTAATATTTGATTTGGGTGGTCCTTTAAGTGAATTATGAGGTAAGCCAAGTTTGTGATGATTTGCCTTTTAAAGCAGTATGGGCAGTGCCACTGACTCTCAAATAAGACTACTAGACTTAGTTGGAAATACATCGCAGATTAAATGATGGACATGCCAACCCATCTTGGCTATCCCTGTGCAAGGGAGAACTTGCAAATCTCAGGAACAACAGGCAAGAGATTATTTTCTTTCTTGGCAGCAAATGCAAGAGTATAGCCTCATGGTTCAGGATTACAAGCATTTTGAAAGATGTTTAGCCCCTTTTAGAACATGAGTTCTAGACTTTGCATCAGCTTAGCTTGATATCTGATGATGGTATATTATACTACTAAGGGGATTCCTGTTGTATCACAGCTTATCATAATATTGCATACTGGAAAATTACTCTGTCTTTATACTGGAAAATAGTCTCAAAGCACTGCCTTGCTCATGTGGTTACTACACTTCACCTTAACACTTTCAATCCTATACTTCAGAACTGTTAGCACCATCTAGCATCCATGCACCAAGGTGAAGCATCTGATGGTGCATCCAAGGGGTCACTTTCAGCTCATTCTTACATCTCTTTAGATTAAAGTGAAAAGTCTGTTTTGGCCAGGTGAAATGGCTCATGTCTATAATCTCAATACTCTGGGAGGCTGAGGCAGGAGGACTGCTTGAGACCAGGAGTTCAAGACCAGTCTGGGCAACATAGTGAGACTCTGTCTCTGCAAAATATTTTTTAAAAATTAGCTGGGCATGGTAGCATCCACCTGTGATTTCAACTACTCAGGAGGCTAAGTCAGGAGAAATGCTTAAACCTAGCAGTTGGGAGCTGTAGTGAGCCGTGATCACACCACTGCACTCCAGCTTGGGCAACAGAGTAAGATCCTGTCTCTAATAATAATAACAATAATAACATTTTTTTAAAAGTGTTGTTGGATTATCCTGAGGTCTAGAAGCAAAAGTGACAGCACGTCTAGACTGAATCCTAATAGGCTATTGGGAATTAAGATTGATCCTAATTGATAACTTAATACCAGATAGTATCCCTCACTATCATGACTTCAAAGAACATTCTGTTTTCAGAATCCACCTTTCCACTTAGCCTATCATCAGAGATGTTCTGGTTTGATGATAAAATTTAATTACAACATTTCTAATTGGGCTAATAATTATTTTAGCTGTATAACATAGTCACTAGTATAGATTAATAATGTAAAAATGCCCAAATTGGGGGGCAGAGAACCAAGTTAATCTCCCAGCATGGCCATTTACAAGCAAGCTGAACTTGCACTAATTATTTTACTTCCATGGAACTTAGAATCCTCATCAAAGATGCTTACTCACAGGGTTCCTCTTAGGATTCAGTGAAGAAACCCCTCATTTCAGATACGTCCACCTAGTGTCTGTCAGGCTGTCAGGATGCAATGACGGGATACATTCTCTCACCCCAAAATAGGCTCACGCACCCTGTTGTCAAATCTGATGGTAAGCAATATATTTGAAAGCTGGATTGTTAGAGAGAAACTGAACCATATGCTCACCCATATGCATCGTAAAAGCCCTTGTAAACTGTAAAGTATAATGAAAGTTAGGGCTATTATTCAGGCATATAGCCAGGTGCTGTGCTTATTCTGCAAAGAGCCCCATAATTTGCTCTGAGCTGCCTGGAATGTGCACTTTGAAAGGGTATATACATTAGCAGCACCACTGGACAGTGTAGATATGTTAGATATTTTTCAAAGCAGTCATAGCTTCTTGTTTAGATTTCCCTGGAGGGCTTCAAGTATATTGTGAACAGTGTCCCAAATACCTGTCTTAATCATAAGGAAATCTGAGTTAAACAAATGGATACAATTGGCCCTATGATATAACCCTGCTTTATTTTTTGTATGCATACATGGAAGATGAATCTCTGCCTACTGTTTAGGAGGCTGTCCTGGAGAAATTCAAAAGCAAAGCTCTTCTAATTGATCCATACATAACTGGAAGGGTGGTACCTTTAGTGTCTTGGTAACTCAAACTTTTTCCATCAAATTCAATTTATAGCAGAAAAAATATGCCAGATGACATTAACCTAGGTAGTCGAGTAAATTTATTTTTTAAAACTCAAAATGGTAGTGCAGGGACATGGATGAACCTGGTAGCCATTCTTCTTAGCAAACTAAGACAGGAATAAAAAAACAAACACTGAATTTTCTCACTTATAAGTTGGAGCTGAACAATGAGAATGCATGGACACAGGGAGGGGAACAACACACACTGGGGACTCATGGGGAAGGGTGAGGCAGAGAGAGCATCAGGAAAAATAGCTTATGCATGCCAGGCTTCATACCAAGCTGATGGGTTGATAGGTGCAGCAAACCACCATGGCACACATTTACCTGTGTAACAAAACTGCACGTCCTGCACATGTACCCTGGAACTCTTAAATTAAATTAAATTAAATTAAATTAAATTAAATTAAATTAAATTAAATATTAAAAATGGTGGGGGCAGAGGAACCGAAAACAAAAGTAAAATAATATAAAAATTGTAAATTTTACCAGGAAAATATAATTTAACAAAAAAACCAACATCTTAGATAATTTCCCCAAGAAGGTTGATTCAGTAAAAGGAATTAATTTAATGACTTAATAAATAACTAGTAAATGAAGGTGTTTATTGAAGAATTATTGATCATGGTTAGAAAATGGGATCAAGACAACTGACTGACATTAAGTATTGTTTATTAAAATGTTCATAATGTCAGATAATTTTAAGACACCCTTTAATCTAGATATCATCCTCTTTAGTCAAAGAAGGAAAAGGGTAATATATTTTGACAGACTGAGTGTTTACCACAGAAGAGTGAATTAACCTGGAAAACTGTTTTCATTAGCACAAAAGCCTTGTCTGAAAAGTTTATGACCCTATAATTATCTTTATTAGTAATATTTTCAAACAAGTTGAGAACTCTTTTAGAACATTTAAAAAATTATGTTTAATAATTTTTAGATGTTTAGAAGGTGTATAAATTTTATTTCCCTACAATATCTGAATGAGTAAAATATAACATGTTAAAATTAAATATTTATCTTATGGTAGGATTGTATGTGATAATGATTTTACCCTGTTTTCTCAAAGACTTTTTTAATCTTGTGTATATTTTCTTTATATAGTACTAAAAGCAAAAGCCTCTGTTGCTTTGCAGTACTTCATTTACTGGGCTTGCATCATCTTCTACACATAAACTCAAGTGTTAACTTCTTTTTCAAGTCAAATGCCCATGCATTAATGCAGAGAAAACCTAAAACAGAGCTAGACCACAGGACACTTGGAAGCCATGCCAAAACACCCTTAATTTCTAACCTACAGCAAATAAGCTGCAAGGCATAATTACATGACAAAAATCGAATCACTTGCAGCATAGGCCATTGTATGGACTCTCATAGACCTTCGTACCTTTCTAATGTCCCAGATGTTTGGTAAACATGCACACCTCCACCACCTTAGGCTGACAAGCCACATGTCCAGGTCTTCAGTATCTCCCATCACTTCCAAACTTGGTTGAAGCTTCAGGCCCCAGTAAGCACTAAAGGGGTCCAGGTGAAATCACATAGATTCCAGGAACATAAACTCTGTGTGGCAACTCAGGCTAAGAGGGGACAGGAGACAAGAGTGAGTAAGTAGATGAAGTCCTCTCTCATCCTGCTTCAAAGCACAGAAAGCAGAATGTGCCATATTGTCGCCTCTGAGACATCCTGTGCCTTCAACCTCCAGCTCCATCTCTGGTGGTTCGGCTGAAACATGAGCAGTGCACACCACTTCGTCGCCTTGCAATCCGTCACTGCTTCTGTGCCTTGAAGTTTGGCCCTGAAGGTTTTTTAGATGGGGTGTATGTACCTTCAAATACCATTTTTTTAATGTACTCACGATATCCATGCATGCTAGGTTTTGGCTATTTTAATGTGCATGTCTGGAAACTATGACATTGAGTATTTTTCTCAACCAAGCAAACATAGCAGGATGCAGTGTTTGATGCCCTCACTCTGCATGTCATGTTTTTTTGATGGTTTTGGTCTCTTAGCCAGAGATCAAAAAGGAAATTCCACAAACAATGACCTGCATGTTAAGAAATGAAATTGAGGTGCCTCAAAGATAGATTAACCAAGATTTTTGGGTGGGACTCAATAGTTGCTTTAAAACATGTGAAGCATCACAGCCTCAGTCTTATTGTTTAACAATTCATTTTGTTATCCTATGTATGTTTAAAAGAATTGTGACACTTGAACATATCCAACAGAAGACTAAAATATACCAGAGTAATCTGTGAGCTGGACTTATTAATCTATTATGAAAAAAATGTAAAAGCTTTCCATCAGGCTATTTTTTTGAGCTTTCATCAAAACTGCAATATGTTTGCCTTGTTGGTAGCCTTTAAAAACAGTGGCATAGTCCTCAGAATCATGAATTTTAAGGTAGAAAATAGCAAGCCAGCTCTCCGGAAAGAATAAGGTTAAGGCTTCAAAATTGTCCTACTGACTTCAATTGGATACCCAGAGGAGCTATTTGACTCTAACAGTAGTTTAAGTAATTAAAGTGTTTCTGAAAGCAAGTGTGGAATCTTTGATCCTGAAGAAAATGCTTAAAGATAGACTTCCAAGTATCTTGCTTTAATTGTCTAAGAGAAGACTCATCTGGGAGTGAGATCTTGTTTTGACTTTCATATAAATAGTGTCGAATAATGCAGCACATGCTGACTGACCACTGCCCACCAATACCCTCTCACCTTTGCTATTGGAGGGCACCCTAGTCACTTCTCAGTGGGATTCCTCGGGCCACTGAACTCCACTTTCTTCTGTCCCATTGGCAGGTGAGAAGTGATGAGGGAGTTAACATCCCTGGGGGGAGCTCTCCATTCTCAAACGACAGGACTTGCTGAATACATACCACAACGCACTTGCTCTCTCATAGGATATTTCTGACTTTAGTTACCAGCATTTTCACAGCAGGATTAAGCGCCAAACACAAAGAAAGCTGCCTCATAACATCTCATTATTACTGCACAGCTCAATATGGCAGCCACTAACCGCAACCCAATTGAGCATCTGAAATGTGGACTGTCTGAACTAAAATGTGCTTTAAGTACACAATGCACGCCACAGTTTGAAGACTTTCAATAAGAAAGTACAGGCTGGGTGCGGTGGCCCACGTCTGTAATCCCAGTACTTTGGGAGGCCAAGGCGTGGGGGATCACCTGAAGTCAGGAATTTGAGAACAGCTTGACCAACATGGCGAAACCCCGTCTCTACTAAACGTACAAAAAAATTAGCCAGGCCTGGTGGCAGGCACCTGTAATCCTCGCTGCTCGGTAGGCTAAGGCAGGAGAATCGCTTGAACCTGCGAGGCGGAGGTTGCAGTGAGCCGAGATCACGCCCATTGCACTCCAGCCTCGGCTACAGGAGCAAGACATTGTCTCAAATATATATATATAGAAAATAACCTTTTTAATAATAGTATATTGATTGCGTGTTATGATAATGTTTTGGATATACTGGGTAAGAAAAATATACTATTAAAAAATATTGCCCCTGATTTTTTCCTACATTTAAAAAATATGGCTATTAGAAATTTTAAAATTATTTATGGATTTAGCTGTCAATATATTTCTATACACTGTACTGTTTTATTACTTGCCTTGTACTTCCTGTCTCATTTTCTCATTCACCTAGCTTTACGTCTCTAATAAGCCACTTGCATTTGAAGCCCGGTTTCCATGTGTACATATAGGGAAGCCAAACTAAGGCAAATAATAAAATCCCCCTACAGCTGGAATAACAATTTATGTTTTTACTTTCAAGTAATACATAGTAGGTACAAAAAACTTATTTCTTCAAAAACAATATTTGTGTGTGTGTCTTTGTGTGTGTGTGTTCAGTGATAAAGATACAGTCAAAAGTAAAACTTTTTGCAGTGAGATTTGTTAATACTTTTAATAAAATTGCAACCATTTACATTGTTAAAAGATTTCAAAAAACAGGTGAGTGCTATAATCCCCAGAATCACACATTGTAAGATAGAAACTAGCAAGCCATTTCTCCAGAAAGAATTGACTCTCACATGGCCCTACACACTTCAATTAGATACCCAGAAGAGTTATTTGGCTCTGGCAGGAATTAAATAATGAAAGTATTTTCCAAAGACATGTGAGATCCTTGCGGGTGTGACTCACCATTTCCTCTGAATATATGAAGTGTCACAGCCTCAGTCTCCTTATGTAGCATTTTGTATTGTTTGCTATGAACAATGAAAGAAGTGGTGGCATGTATATGCAAAGTCAGATCTCTCTTAAACGTCATATTTTTTTAATGATTTTGCCCAGGATACCCTTAATTGGCCTTTAGACAAAGGCCAATGTGTCTAAATGTCTTTATTAGATTCATTGTGACTAATAAAGTGACAAATGTCTTTATTTTAAAGTTTTGAGCCTGCAGAAAAGAGTGGACTTGATTATTTAATACTGATGTTAGTAACTAATTTCCAAGCCTTTATGGGTTCTAGAGAGTGTGTCAGTATCACCTTAACCTTGATCTTTTGTTGAAATTCACCTGGCTGTTTAGATGAGTTTATGGCTTGAGAACCTTTTAGTAAAAGATGTTTTTATCAGTTGTTTTCTTCTTTACAAACCTGATTACTGGACCCAGGAACCTAGACTCAATATGCCAAGCATCACAAGCAAGCCTCCAGCCTCGACCCTTGCACTTTTTAATTCTTAATTGTGGTAATAACACACACACACACAATGAAATTTAATATCTTCCTTTTAAGTGCACAGTTCAGTAATGTTAACTATATGCATATTGTTGAGCAACAGATCTCCAGAACTTTTTCATCTTGCAAAACTGAAACTATACTCATTAAACAAAAATCCCTATTTTTCCTCCCAACAGTCCCTGGCAACCATCATTCTACTTTCTGTTTCTATGAAGTCAATCACTTTAGATACCTCATGTAAGTGGAATCGTATGGTATTTGTGTTTTCACGACTGGTTTATTTCTCTTAGCATCGAGTGCTCAAGGCTCATTTCTACTGTAGCATGTGACAGGATTTCATTTTTTTTGAGACTGAATAACCTTGCTTTGTATATACCCCCCACATTATGCATCCATCCATCAATGGTTCTTCCACTTCTTAGCTATTGTAAATAATACTGCAATAAATATAAGTGTGCATATGTCTCTTCTATATCCTGGTTTCAATTCTTTTACTTATTACATAGAAATGGGATTGCTGGATCATATGGTAATTGTATTTTTAATTTTTTGTTTTCTGCAAGGACTGCACCCTTTTCCATTTTCACCAACAGTGCATAAGGGTTCCAATTTCTCCATATCCTCAACAACACCTGTTGTGTTTTTGTTTTTTAAACCAGCCATCCTAATGGGTAGGAGGTGATATCTCATTGTAGTTTTGATTTGCATTTCCCTAATGATTAGTGATGTTAAGCAGCTTTTCATATGCTTTTTGGCCATTTATATAGGTTTGTTGGCCATATTTATATGGGTTTGTTTTGGAGAATTGTCTATTCAAATATTCTGCCCATTTATTAACCAGTTATTTTGTTTTATTTTGTTGTTGTTATTGGGTTGTAGGAATTCTTTATATATTCTATATATTAACCCTCTATCAGATACATGATTTGTAAATATTTTTCCCTTCCTTTAGGTTGTCTTTTCATTCTGTTAATTTTTTCCTTTGATGTGCAGATGTTTTTTAAGTTTGATGTAGTATCACCTGCCAATTTGTGGTTTTATTGACTGTGCTTTGGTATCATTTCCAAGAAATCATTGTCAAGACCAATGTTATGAAGCTTTTGCTTTATGTTTTCCTCTAGGACTTTTATAATTTTAGATATTGTTTAGGCTTTGAATCTATTTTGAATTAATTTTTGTATATAGTATAAAGTAAAATCTCAACTTTATGCTTTCACATGTGGCTAGTTTTACCAACACCATTTTTTGAAGAGGCTATACTTTTCCATTGAGTAGTGCTGGCATCCTTGTGAAAGATCATTTGAATATGTACATGAGGATTTATTTCTTGTGCATTTCTAGTATTCTGTCTCACTGGTCAACATGCCTGTCTTTATGCCTATACCACACTGTTTTGATTACTGTAGCTTTGTAACAAGCTTGGAAATAAGGAAGTGTGAGGACTTCAAATTTATTCTTTTTCAAGAATCTTTTGGTTATTTGGCATCCCTTCTGATTCCATGTGAACTGTAGGCATTTTTAATATTTCCACAAAAAAGCCTCAGCATTTTGGTAGGGATTTTATTTAATCTGTAATATCTTCATGTAATATGGACATATTAACAATGCTGTCTTTCAATCCATGAACACAAGATATTGTCCTATTCATTTCCATCTTCTTTTATTTTCTTCAGCAATGAATTATATTTTCAGTATATAAATCTTTCACCTCCTTCATTAAGTATATTTCTTAGCATTTTATTCTTGATGCTATTGGAAATGAGGTTGTTTTCTTAAATTCCTTTTTTGATAGATCATTGTTAATGTACAGATACAAAACCAATTTTTGTGTGTTGATTTTGTGTCCTGCAACTTCGTTTGTTAATTATAACAGGTTTTTTTTTTAAGTGGAATCTTTAGGGGTTTTTACATATAAAAATCAACACTGAGTGAGAACATGCGGTGTTTGGTTTTCAGTTCTTGTGTTAGTTTGCTGAGAATGATGGTTTCCAGCTTCACCCATGTCCCTGCAAAGACATGAACTCATCCTTTTTATGGCTGTGTAGTATTCCATGGTGTATATGTGCCATATTTTCTTTATCTATTCTATCATTGATGGGCATCTGGGTTGGTTCCAATTTTTTGCTTTTGTGAACAGTGCCACAATAAACATATGTGTGCATGTGTCTTCATAATAGAATGATTTATAATCCTTTGGGTATATACCCAGAAATGGGATTGCTGGGTCAAATGGTATTTCTAGTTCTAGATCCCTGAGGAATCACCACACTGTATTCCACAATGGTTGAACTAATTTACACTCCCACCAATGGTGTAAAAGCATTCCTATTTCTCCACATCCTCTCCAGCACCTGTTTCCTGACTTTTTAATGATCGCCATTCTAACTGGCATGAGATGGTATCTCATTGCGGTTTTGATTTGCATTTCTCTAATGACCAGTGATGACGAGCTTTTATTCATATGTTTGTTGGTTGCATAAATGTCTTCTTTTGAGAAGTGTTTGTTTATATACTACTTCGCCCACTTTTTGATGGGGTTGTTTGTTTTTTCTTGTAAATTTGTTTAAGTTATTTGTAGATTCTGGATATTAGCCCTTTGTAGATGGATAGATTGCAAAAATTTTCTCTCATTCTGTAGGTTGCCTGTTCACTCTGATGGTAGTTTCTTTTGCTGTGCAGAGCTCTTTAGTTAAATTAGATCCCATTTGTCAATTTTGGCTTTTGCTGCCATTGCTTTTGGTGTTTTAGTCATGAAATCTTTGGCCATGCATATGTCCTGAATGATATTGCCTAGCTTTTCTTCTAGGGTTTTCTTCTAGGGAGTTGAACAATTAGAACACTTGGACACAGGGAAGGGAACATCACACACTGGGGCCTGTTTGGGCATGGGGAGCTAGGGGAGAGATAGCATTAGCAGAAATACCTAATGTAGATTACGGGTTGATGAGTGAAGCAAGCCACTATGGCAATGTGTATACATATCTAACAAACCTGGATGTTGTACACATGTAACCCGGAACTTAAAGTATAATAAAAAATAACATAAATAAAATAAATAAAAGGCAAAAAAAAGAAAGAAAGAATCAGCATTAGCCTTTTTGATCTCTCTTCTTTGTATTACTGAAATGTCCCTGTGTTCCCATAAGTAACAGTATTTCTGCTTTGCTGAGCCCTGCAAAGACATCCAGATAACTTATTCATTATTTTAAAAATTTCATAGCCACAAGCTAAATGAGATACCACAAGTTCAAGCTGTTTGATGACTGAGGCTTCAAGCCTATCACTTGGATATTTCAATAAGGAAGGAGAGCAAAGAGAACTGCTTCTGCTCATGTGCCTGGCAGACTCTTCTCCAGTGGCAATGATGGGCTCTTATTCACAATGAGGGTCAGAAACATATAGTGTAATCACAAAGTACCACAGAGAAAAGGGAAGACAAAACACTCTTGCATCTTTGGCAATCTCATCTATTCTACCAGTATATAGTTAAAATGAGCCAATTTTCTTCTAGCACTGGCTAGTTATAGCTTGGCTGCAGTAGTTTGGATCCAAACCTGTAGTTTGGACGAAATGCAAGAACATGTGTACAGATCTTCAGAAAGCATCTCCTGGCCCCATGCAAATGTAAGCTGCCATCAGAACCATTACACTAATATTCCAAGGTGCTAAAATATTACAAGTTCCACTAGCTGATACCATAGACTAGGAGACTAACACAAAGATAATACCCCCAGTGTGGGAAGAAATACTGCTCTGCATAATTGAGCAAGTGCTATCATAAACTTTCAGGAAATGAAATCCATAATTGCCCATCTTGGAACACTGAAATTAAAAAGATGCCATCACCTGAGGTCAGGAGTTCGAGACCAGCCTGGCCAACGTGATGAAACCCCACCTCTACTAAAAATACAGAAATTGGCCAGGTGTGGCAATGCACACTTGTAATCCCTACTTGGGAGGCTGAGGCAGGAGAATTGCTGAAACCTGGGAGTGGAGGTTGCAGTGAGCTGAGATGCTGCCACTGCACTCCACCCTTGGCAACAGAGTGAGACTTTGTCTCGAAAAAAAAAAAAAAAAAAAAGCCACCGAAGTAGAAACAAAACTGGAAAGTCAGGAAACAATTAGGATCACTTAAATCATTGATCTTGGCCCTCTTTTTATCTTTGGGGTAGAATTTGGAATGTAAATATTAAAAGGGTTAGGAAGGGTTCAGTTTGAAGGAGAAGACAAGAAACCTGGAGGATTCTCTCTTGAATACTAATTTATTTCTTCTTCCTGGTCCAAGGGTTGACGCATTTCCCAACTTCCTTGCAGTTGGACCTCACATGACTGATTTCTGGAGAAAGGAATGTGAGCAGAACTGTTGACCGACACCATAAAAACCTGCAACGTGCACTTTCTTGTATTACTTCCACTTGCATGGTCTTGAGAGCACAAGCATGGAGAAATTGGAAACTATTCCTAGAAGATGGTAGACCCATAGGATGTAAGAGTTCAGGATTTCCAATAGCTGCTTGGGGAACAGCCACCTTCCATCAATGATATCTGTGTTGGTCTTTGCAAGAGAGATAAATAAGTGAATCTGAACACAGATTCACTTATTTTAGCAGCTAAAATTCCCTGACGAATGTAGTATCTGTGTAACATCAAATAAAGTATTCCACATGTCTGAAACTCCATTTTGTCATAAAAAATAATCATATTAGTCCATCTAGAAGGCAATGAAGCAATGAAAGTAATACATTTTGGATGCTGTAATCAGTATTTTAAGCAGTGTTATCATAATCATCATCTCACATAAATACAAAATTAGATAATTTTAGCCTAAATGTGCACTTAAGGTTTAAAGACTGTATTTCCTTGATTCTAAGAACCAGATATGAAATTAGCATGTGACTCAAAATTGATGGACTATCATTGTCAAAGGCTAGCTTATTTTAGATTTGTGTGTGTGTGTGTGTGTGTGTGGTGTTTTTACCCCTCATTCCTTAGTGGCATGTAAAATAAAGATACAACTTTCAGTCTATGGTATCTTAGAACTGATGAAGTGATATGCTATGTTCTGGATTTTAGAGTTATAATTGCCATAAAGTTTCTGTTGTTCCAGGATTAGGCTACCCTTATTCTAAGTTTTCCAAAGCTACACCATCCCAGAAAGCAAGCATGTTACATAGTCAAGGCCAAAGGCAATCAAAGTAAAACTCAAACATTAACATTAACACATCCTGTCAGATTTCTGTAAGAACAGGGTCAAAGACTTTACCTGGATATTAATAAGTTTTTCCCAAGCTAAGCACAGTTTTTCCCAAGCTAAGTTTTTCCCTAAGCTAAGTTTAAATCTGAGGTTTAAACTCAAATGTAATGATTTATGTAGATATTTAAATTTTGTCCTAGTGGTATGGACATGTGGAAATATTAAATAAAAAGAAATTTCAGTCGTCTCCTAAAGCTCCAATTAAACCATAATTGGAAAATAATTATCTCTATAAATCATACTAAATGTATTTTATGTGCCCCATTGATCCATACTGTAATATTAAATACAGAACAATTCAACAGATGCCTGATATCTTCTCTAAATATAAATTCAAGAAATTAAAATAAACATTAAAAATGTGGTCTTAGTATCTAATCTGTCAGGACAAATAATCAGGATATTTTCTTACATGCACATGAAACTCTACTTCTTTTGCTTTTTCAGAGAACTCCTGTAAACAACTTGGAGCATGTAGAGATGGATGAGAATGTCATGTTCTTTAATCAACACAGTCCACTTCTTGCAAACAGTTCAATCTACTATAGAATGACAAATTAAAGCAGAGGTCAGTGTACTGTGGTCCCAGGCCAAATCTTGCCTGCCACTTGTTTTCACACAGTTCATGAGCTAAGGAAGTTTTTTTGCATTTTTAAAAGTTTGAAAAAGTTTATAATATTTTTGATCTGTCCTGGTGGTTCATGCATGCAATCCTAATATTTTGGGAGGCCAAGGCAAGAGGTCAAGGTCAAGACCAGCCTGGGCAACATAGTAAAACCCTGTCTCTACAGAATTTTTTATACAATTTAGCTAGGCGTGGTGGCACATGCCTTTAATCCCAGCTATTTGGGAGACTGAAGCAGGATGATCACTTAAGCCCAAAATGTTGATGCTTCAGTGAGCTACGATCATGCTGCTGCCCTCCAGACTGAGCAACAGAGTGAGACCCGGTCCAAAAAAAAAAAAAAAAATAGAAAATTCAAAACTTAGTGTTTGTAAACAAAATTAACTGAAACACAACTACATGGTTTCATTTTCTCATTGTCCCTGGCTGCTTTTGACTAAACTGGGAGCATTGAGTAGATGGCACAGAGATCACCTAGACCAGAAATGTTTCCTATCTGGTGCTTTACAGAACACACTGGCTGATCCCTGACTTAAGCCTGACTACCCCAAGGACCTTAAACAGCATCAACATTACCTAGCAGCTAGGTGGTAGAATGCAAAATCTCAGATCCTGCCCCAGAGCTGCTAAATTATAAACTGCATTTTAAAATGATCCCCAGGTGATTTATATAAACGTTAAAATTTGACAAGTACTGATTTAAAGAATGGATACGCTATACATTAATCAAGAGTAGGATATCAACTTGAGAAAATGCAAGCAAATAGCTTCATAACTTCTGTAAGTCATTGCTATGATAGTGTCCCAGTCCATTTTCTGTTGCCTATAACAGAATTGCTAAAATTCAGTAATTTATAAAGACAGGTATGTAATTTTAGCAATCATAAAGGCTGAGATGTCTAAGGTTGAGGGACAGCATCTGGTGAGAGCCCTCTTGCTGGTGGAGACTGCAGAATCCTAGGGCAATGCAGGGCATTATGTGGTGAGGGGGCTGAATGTGCCAACACACTAGTTCAGATCTCTCTTCCTCTTTTTATAAAGCCACCAGTTTCTCTCCCATAATACCTATTAAGCCATTAGTACATTAACCCATTAATCCATGGAATAAATTAATCCATGAGGGCTCTCTCATTATGATTTAGTTACCTTTTAAAGGTACCATCTCTCAACACTTCTACATTGGGAACCAAGTTTCAACATGAGGTTTGAAGGTGACAAATATTCAAACCATAGCTCGTAGTTGAGAAGTAAATATTAGATGATAAGATGTTAGCTTTCATGGGACAAAACTCAGGAAATTTTGGATTTAACCCTAAACAACTGTAAAATGTGAGAAAATAACAAATATAAGCCTAGATTAGTTTTCTAAACCAAATGCTTGCTTAATTGGAGTATTTTGCTGTTACTCCTTCTTTCATAATCAATCTTAACTATTCATTATTGTATGGATCTGAATAATTAAACAGCAGCACCATATAAACTCATTCATCTGTGCAAGAGATGACTGAAGATTACAGAGGAATATATGTTCTAAGGTTGCATACTACTATAATAAAAATAATAATAAAAAAGATAGATCATGATATGGTTTGGCTTTGTGACCCCACCCAAATCCCATCTTGTAGCTCCCATAATTCCCACATGTTGTGGGAGGGACTAGGATGGAGATGATTGAATTATGCAGATGATTGAAACAGCACTTTCCCATGCTGTTCTCATGACAGTGAATGGATCTCACAAAATGTAATAGTTCTAAAAACGGGAGTTTTCCTACACAAGCTCTCTTTTTGTCTGCTGCCATCCACATAAGATGTGACTTGTTCCTCCTTGCCTTCCACCATGATTGTGAGGCCTCACTAATCACATGGAACTGTGAGTCCAGTTAAACCTCTTTCTTTTGCAAATTGCCCAATCTAGGGTATGTATTTATCAGCAGCATGAAAATGGGCTAATGCAGATCACTTCTGTGGGACAGGTACTACAACCGATTAGTCAATATCCAGTTATCAGAATAAGCAAAGTATTGTGCTTTTCACTTTGACATTTTCAGCCAGCAATTTTATCTTCCTTGGACAATGATTTCTTAAAGATGACTCAAGTATTCTACATACTAAAGGAGAGCTGTGTAAACTTTTAACATTCTGTATGTCTCAAATTTAAGCCCATGATTTTTCTGATGGTATCCCAGAAAATTCTTAGGGATGTCTTCTCTGGTTACTAATCAGAGAGGAAGAGCTGAGAAGATGAGGACTTTAGTGGTTTTTCATTGGGCAACTGTTAATTAATTCCCAAAAGAAGGTATTTAGTTCAGGTTATAAGGGACTACCTCAAGGAATTATCATTTTCTATGTTCGTTTATCATCAATACATATATTTTCTGTTGGTCTAATTTTAAATTAGGGAGAGATACTTCAAAAGGCTTAACTTTGAAAATATTGGTGGTGACAGCAGTAAGTGTTTGTAAAAGACTATGACATCTAGTGAAATCTCTCAAGTTAAAACAGTCATACTTATCAATCAGTTTCATTTACTTAGCTGTCATTTAATGGACTTACATAGAAATCAGTTGTCACATGCTATTTATAAACTTAATCGATCATCTTTATGTTTCCTTAGTTCTTGACATTGTGGTGATCCATGCTCACACAGGGATTTTCTGATTAAATTTCAACCGGTAGTTATGGTCCCATCAGTTTTGCTCCATATCACTATAGCCTCATTTACAACATGTCGCAATGAGTTTGCCCTTTAATCATTCCTACCCTTCATGTTACCAGAATGTCAATTGATCTGCCTCTGACTTCGTACCCAGCCTGGCCACATTCTACTGGGGGAGATTTGGAGATGGGGAGTACTAATGGTTGTTTATAACTGCAGCTATTTCCCCATAAGAAGTGGAACTCTACTGTGTTAATTTAATTATTGTGACTTTCATAGTCTTGAGTCCTTCTGTGGAAGAATATTTATTCTAAAGGCATTCTGATTTTTATTTTAAACTGCTACAGTTATTAATGCAATTCCTATAACAAATATGTTCTATAATAATATCAATATTCTGAGTTGGAACTCCTCAGATGGATAATTGATTTGAAGTAAATCATATTTACATAAACATTAACGTTTAACAAGTATGGCTCTTGTGGATAATTGGTTTGAAGTAATTGATGGATGATTGATATGAAGTAAATCATATTCACCTAACAAACTGTCATATGTTGAAATTAGTCATAAGGAATGCCAATTTGGACTTATTTATTAGTCCCAGTGATAGAAACCATTGCTAGTTAAGGAAAGAAACAAAAAGAATTTAAACAATAAGACCATTCATAGCTCAGAAAAAATTAATGCCAGAAGCTAACAAGGACAAAGCCTTCTCCAAAGTCCAGGTAGCAGTGATTCCTTGATTGCCTCATTTGTGTGCAGCTTCTGGGATGAATGAGCTCCAATTATTTTTCTGTCTCGTATAATATTCAAGGGCCCTGACAAGAGAATCCAAATGCTCTGACATGGATTACATGCTCACCCTTTCACAATGTTCTTGGAGGCCATTTTATCATTAAGTCTGTTACAAGACAGCATTGAATGAGGACATGGTAAGGCCCCCTCCCAAAGATATGAAGATTCTATTTTGGAGGGTGATTAATGAATGATATGTGTTCAAAAACAAAAATTCCCATGAAATTCCTTTCCTCTCCACTATTCAAAAATACACTCCTCTTCATATCTACAGAGGTCTATCAATGGAATAGAGGTCTATCAATGGGAGAAACAATAATTTATTTTTAGATGGTAAGTACATTTACAGCATTAATGAAATAATTAATGGTGAGAACTATAATTTGAATATAAAAAGCAAAAGCATCTGTGTAGTTTGGCTGTTGTGATATTTTTCTGGAATATATGCTACAACTAAGAAAGGAAGAATGATGAATTAAAGTATGTAAAATTTATGATAAAGGAAACCATAAGCCTATGGATTTATGTGTGATGTTGCAAAGGGTAATATAGAAAGAGAGTAATAGGGCAAAACCAATGACCTATTTATTACTACAGAGATGTCCTGAGCAGGAGAAAGGAGAATATTTATGCTCTACAAGGCTCCTAAACCAGCAAACATTACTGATTTATGGGTGCAGGAGTTGAGTTAGTTGATGTAACCTACCAAAAATGTTCTCTTCAGATAACTAAAATTCTTCATTTTTTATTTATTATAACACTTTTATTTTATAGCAATGTTTACAGTTTACTGATTTACTGGTAAACAGGTTCATCCATTTTGGGACAGCATTCTGCTTATAAATAAACCACAAAATCATAAACTTAATAAAAAGAGGAATGGCAAGAGAAACTTATGCATGAAATTGAGGTATAAATAAAGTAAAATTTTCTTTTGACGTGTGGTTTTCATGACCCAATGTGTGTTTCATTGCAGAGAACTAATGTGACCATGTGTTGTAAATGAAAGAATTCTCCAAGTATTACTCACCCACCAAGTACTCAGGCAAGATAAAGTTGAGCATTAAAATGATTAACAGTATTTTGTAAGTGAAAGAGATAAGGCCTTGTTATAAATGTTTGTTCAACATTTGATTTTTAAAATCTCTCATATTTTACATCATAATGTGTCACATCTCTATCATCAAATGCCTTAATACTTAATCCCCAGCTTTCACTATAATCTCCTAGAGGACAAGAACTTATCAATTTAACTTTCTTGGAGGCCAAACTAATAGAATAGCTTGAACTTGGAGATGGGGAAAATTTTTCTTTTGGTAAAGTCCGTTATTCATTCATCAATTTCCTTTCTTGAGCTATTTGCATAATTCTACTCATAATTGATATTTTGTGTACATCTGTATAGTTTTCACTTGTGCCCCTTTTGGAAAACCTTCACTTGCAACATGTGCCATTTCTAGAAGCATCGTTTCACAGTTTTTCACTCTTAGCACTATGAACATTTGAGGCTGGAAAATTCCTTGTTTTAGGAGGCTGTTCTGTGCATTGTAGGAAGTTTAGTGCCACCCCAGGCCTCTGCCCACTAGATGCCATTCATATTATTACCACCAAGCCATAGCATCCAAAAATGTCCCCAGACAATGCCAGATATCTCCTGGGACAAGAGAGCCCCCGTTTGAGAGCCACTGCCATGATCTAAGTTAAATACAATTCTAGAAACTTTATTGCCATAGATTGGAAAATATATATATATATATATATATATATATATATATATATATATACACACACACCTTCATACGAACTTACATATAGTTTGTTTTTCCAATTTTGTTTACCTTCAATATCTAAAGTTTTTACTGTTTTTTATTATTATTACTGTTGTTAATAGCTTTCATTTCTCCATAGTCACTATATGCTAGGTGTTTGACATCTATTTTTGTATCCTTCATGTTTCTGATGGTTGATAACTTTTTTCCTTATTTTACAGTAGAGGAAAGGAAAATACAGACTGTCTAGTCCAGTGCTTCTCAAAATTTAACATGCACAAACATAACCTGGTGACCTAGTTAAAATTCAAACTCTGGTTCTAGTTTGGTATGTCTGGAATGGAGCCTGGGAGTATGCATTTCCAATGAGCTTGCAAGTGATTCTGATGCTGATTCTGCAGCTCATGAAACCATACTTTGAGAAGCAATGGACTAGGTAACTTACCCAGACTCCTACAGCTAGAAAATGCTCCAGTCAGAATTTGAACCCAGGTCTGCTTCTCACACAAGATACCCTTTCTCTTCCTTCATGTTGCCTGTCTATGAGCAATTCTGTGACAGGGAGTTAGCTTTACTCTTTCTAGGACTGTCTCAGGTTCTGGTATTTTACCTCCACCTTTATGCTTACCTAAAGTGCTTCAGGTCTGGTGGTAAAAGATAGAATGGGTGTAGTCAGTTTAGGTTAATGGACAGTAGTTGGAATATTAACTGACCTTTTCTTTTACTTTTCCATCCCTGATTGCAACACATTCTGGCTCCTACACAGGAGACTAGGAGCTTGAATTCAGAGATGAAGGGATATAAACCTTTCTCTCTTAAAGTTCAAGTTTAATTGGGGATATCAATACATGCACAGATAATTATGAAACAACTTCCTAGATATATCACTGAATCCTGAACAGGGAAATTATAGGAGCATTGAAAAGGTAGGAATTAGAATTGCTAGTTAGATTATGGTTAGCACAGACTGAAACCAATATTTTACCACTTCATCTAGGATAGGCCTGAACCATGGACATGCCCCCTCAAATTCTGTAGCCACTGCAATATGGCATGACCATTTTAAAATTGCTATTTTGATCTTTGAACAAGCTGGTTCTGCCTGACAAGCTAGAGGTGTATAAGTTCATACTTGAACAAGGTATGTGACACACAATAGAATGAATATAAAACTGAGAGAGATAAAGATGAAATAATCTACTGATAGCTTTCATAACTCTTCACCTTGCAATTTATCCAAAATGTACCCACCGTGTGGCTTTATGAGATGTGCACTAAACACTTAGAAAAATGGTAGATAATGATTTTAACAATTGAGAAATGTTTCCAGTTAAACTTGGGAGGCAAAGTTGACAATCTATGAGTTGTTCGATATGGTCCGCTTGTAAGATGGGGGCATTGACTTAGATGCTGAGACTTCATGGTTAAGGCATTACTCACATCCAAAGTACAGACACTATCTCATCCTAAATTATGTGAGACCTCACCCCACCTACCTTCTGTCTCCTGCACATTTAACATCAGTCTTTCTACTGATAAATACACATTTCTTTATCATGAATTAGCTCGTATGCTATTGATAAATGGAAGAATAGTGTCAGAAAAATGTGAAAGTTGCATTGGTTTCTATTACTTTTATTCCAGAGATGAATGTTTCATACCACCAAATAAGAGCAAAATATAAAGTATACTTTAAAAAGCATGAAGGTATCAATGCTAAAGGAGAAAAAGGGAACTGTACACAATTTTGTTTCACCCAATTTTCTCTTTCTGACACTTATCACCTGGTGCTCCCTGACTTTTGGGCATTTTTTTTATTATACTTTAAGTTTTAGGGTACATGTGCACAACGTGCAGGTTTGTTACATATGTATACATGTGCCATGTTGGTGTGCTGCACCCATTAACTCCTCATTTAGCATTAGGTATATATCCTAATGCTATCCCTCCCTCCTCTCCCCACCCCACAACAGTCCCCAGTGTGTGATGTTCCCCTTCCTGAGTCCATGTATTTTCATTGTTCAGTTCCCACCTATGAGTGAGAACATGCTGTGTTTGGTTTTCTGTCCTTGTGGTAGTTTGCTGAGAATGATGGTTTCCAGCTTCATCCATGTCCCTACAAAGGACGTGAACTCATCATTTTTTATGGCTGCATAGTATTCCATGGTGTATATGTGCCACATTTTCTTAATCCAGTCTATCATTGTTGGACATTTGGCTTGGTTCCAAGTCTTTGCTATTGTGAATAGTGCCACAATAAACATATGTGTGCATGTGTCTTTATAGCAGCATGATTTATAATCCTTTGGGTATATACCCAGTAATGGGATGGTTGGGTGAAATGGTATTTCTAGTACTAGATCCCTGAGGAATCACCACTCTGACTTCCACATGGCTGAACTAGTTTATGGTCCCACCAACAGTGTAAAAGTGTTCCTATTTCTCCACATCCTCTCCAGCACCTGTTGTTCCCTGACTTTTTATTGATCGCCATTCTAACTGGCGTGAGATGTTATCTCATTGTGATTTTGATTTGCATTTCTCTGATGGCCAGTGATGGTGAGCATTTTTTCATGTGCTTTTTGGCTGCATAAATGTCTTCTTTCAAGAAATGTATCTTCATATCCTTTGCCCACTTTTTAATGGGGTTGTTTGTTTTTTTCTTGTAAATTTGTTTGAGTTCATTGTAGATTCTGGTTATTAACCCTTTGTCAGATGAGTAGATTGCAAAAATGTTCTCTCATTCTGTAGGTTGCCTATTCACTCTGATGGTAGTTTCTTTTGCTGTGCAGAAGCTTTTTAGTTTAATTAGATCCCATTTGTCAATTTTGGCTTTTGTTGAGATTGCTTTTGGTGTTTTAGACATGAAGTCCTTGACCATATCTATGTCCTGAATGGTATGGCCGAGGTTTTCTTCTAGAGTTTTTATGGTTTTAGGTCTAACATTTAAATCTTTAATCCATCTTGAATTAATTGTAGTATAAGGTGTAAGGAAGGGATCCAGTTTCAGCTTTCTACACATGGCTAGCCAGTTTTCTCAGCACCATTTATTAAATAGGGAATCCTTTTCGCATTGCTTGCTTTTGTCAGGTTTGTCAAAGATCAGATAGTTGTAGGTATGTGGCATTATTTCTGAGGGATCTGTTCTGTTCCATTGATCTATATCTCTGTTTTGGTACCAGTACCACGCTGTTTTTGTTACTGTAGCCTTGTAGTGTAGTTCGAAGTCAGGTAGCATGATGCCTCCAGCTTTTTTCTTTTGGCTTAGGATTGACTTGGCAATGTAGGCTCTTTTTTGGTTCCGTATGAACTTTAAAGTAGTTTTTTCCAATTCTGTGAAGAAAGTCATCGGTAGCTTGATGGGGATTGTATTGAATCTATAAATTAACTTGGGCAGCATGGCCTTTTTCACGATATTGATTCTTCCTGCCCATGAGAATGGAATGTTCTCCCATTTCTTTGTATCTTCTTATATTTCATTGAGCAGAGGTTTGTAGTTCCCCTTGAAGAGGTTCTTCACATCCCCTGTAAGTTAGATTCTTAGGTATTTTATTCTCTTCGAAGTAATTGTGAATGGCAGTTCACTCATGATTTGGCTCTCTGTTTGTCTGTTATTGGTGTATAAAAATGCTTGTGATTTTTGCATGCTGAGACTATGCTGAAGTTGCTTATCAGCTTAAGGAGAATTTTGGTCAGAGACGATGGGGTTTTCTAGATATACCGTCATGTCATCTGCAAACAGGGACAGTTTGACTTCTTCTTTTCCTATTTGAATACGCTTTATTTCTTTATCCTGCCTGATTGCCCTGGCTAGAATCTCCAACACTATGTTGAATAGGAGTGGTGAGAGAGGGTATCCCTGTCTTGTGCCAGTTTTCAAAGAGAATGCTTCTAGTTTTTGCCCATTCAGTATGATATTGGCTGTGGGTTTGTCATAAATAGCTCTTATTATTTTGAGATATGTCCCATCAATACCTAATTCATTGAGAGTTTTTAGCATGAAGGGCTGTTAATTTTGTCGAAGGCCTTTTCTGCATCTATTGAGATAATCATGAGGTTTTTGTCATTGGTTCTGTTTATATGCTTGGTTACATTTATTGATTTTCGTATGTTGAACCAGCCTTGCATCTCAGGGATGAAGCCCACTTGATCATGATGGATAAGCTTTTTGATGTGCTGCTGGATTTGGTTTACAAGTATTTTATTGAGGATTTTTGCATCGATGTTCATCAGGAATATTGGTCTAAAATTCTCTTTTTTTGTTGTGTCTCTGCCAGACTTTGGTATCAGGATGATGCTGGTCCCATAAAATGAGTTAGGGAGGATTCCCTCTTTTTCTATTGATTGGAATAGTTTCAGAAGGAATGGTACCAGCTCCTCTTTGTACCCCTGGTAGAATTTGGCTGTGAATCTGTGTGGTCCTGGACTTTTTTTGGTTGGTAAGCTATTAATTATTGCCTCAATTTCAGAGCCTATTATTGGTCTATTCAGAGATTTAACTTCTTCCTGGTTTAGTCTTGGGAGAGTGTAGTGTCAAGGAATTTATCCATTTCTTCCATATTTTCTAGTTTATTTGCATAGAGGTGTTTATAGTATTCTCTGATAGTAGTTTGTATTTCTGTGGGATCAGTGGTGATATCCCCTTTTTCATTTTTTATTGCATCTATTTGATTCTCCTCTCTTTTCTTTATTAGTATTGCTAGTGGTCTATCAATTTTGTTGATCGTTTCAAAACACAAGCTCCTGGATTCATTGATTTTTTGAAGGTTTTTTTGTGTCTCTATTTCCTTCAGTTCTGCTCTGAACTTAGTTACTTCTTGCCTTCCGCTAGGTTTTGAATTTGTTTGCTCTTGCTTCTGTAGTTCTTTTAATTGTGATGTTAGGGTGTCAATTTTAGATCTTTTCTGCTTTCTCTTGTGGGCATTTAGTGCTATAAATTTCCCTCTACACACTGCTTTGAATGTGTACCGGAGATTCTGGTATGTTGTGTCTTTGTTCTCATTGGTTTCAAAGAACATCTTTATTTCTGCCTTCATTTTGTTATGTACCCAGTAGTCATTCAGGAGCAGATTGTTCAGTTTCCATATAGTTGAGCGATTTTGAGTGAGTTTCTTAATCCTGAATTCTAGTTTGATTGCACTGTGGTCTGAGAGACAGTTTGTTATAATTTCTGATCTTTTGCATTTGTTGAGGAGTGCTTTACTTCCAACTATGTGTTCAGTTTTGGAGTAAGTGTGGTGTGGTGCTGAGAAGAATGTATATTCTGTTGATTTGGGGTGGAGAGTTCTGTAAATGTCTATTAGGTCTTCTTGGTGCAGAGCTGAGTTGAATTCCTGGATATCCTTGTTAACTTTCTGTCTCATTGATCTGTCTAATGTTGACAGTGTGGTGTTCCATTCTCCCATTATTATTGTGTGGGAGTCTAAGTCTCTTTATAGGTCTCTAAGGACTTGCTTTATGAATCTGGGTGCTCCTGTATCGGGTGCATATATATTTAGGACAGTTAGCTCTTCTTGTGGAATTGATCCCTTTACCATTATGTAATGGCCTTCTTTTTCCCTTCTGATCTTTGTTGGTTTAAAGTCTGTTTTATCTGAGACTAGGATTGCAACTCCTGCATTTTTTTGTTTTCCATTTTCTTGGTAGATCTTCCTCCGTCCCTTTATTTTGAGCCTATGTGTGTCTCTGCACATGAGATGGGTTTCCTGAACACAGCACACTGATGAGTCTTGACTCTTTATCCAATTTGCCAGTCTCTGTCTTTTAAATGGAGCATTTAGCCCATTTTCATTTTAGGTTAATATTGATATATGTGAATTTGATCCTGTCATTATGTTGTTAGCTGGCTATTTTGCTCGTTAGTTGATGCAGTTTCTTCCTAGCCTTGATGTTCTTTACCATTTGGCATGTTTTTGCAGTGGCTGGCACTGGTTGTTCCTTTCCATGTTTAGTGCTTCATTCAGGAGCTCTTTTAGGGCAGGCCTGGTGGTGACAAAATCTCAGCATTTGCTTGTCTGTAAAGGATTTTATTTCCCCTTCACTTATGAAGCTTAGTTTGGCTGGATATGAAATTCTGGGTTGAAAATTCTTTTTTTTAAGAATGTTGAATTTTGGCCCCCACTCTCTTCTGGCTTGTAGAGTTTCTGCCAAGAGATCTGCTGTTAGTCTGATGGGCTTCCCTTTGTGGGTAACCCGACGTTTCCCTCTGGCTGCCCTTAACATTTTTTCCTTCATTTCAACTTTGGTGAATCTGACAATTATGTGTCTTGGAGTTGCTCTTCTAGAGGAGTATCTTTGTGGCATTCTGTGTATTTCCTGAATTTGAATGTTGGCCTGCCTTGCTAGATTGGGGAAGTTCTCCGGGATAATATCTTGCAGAGTGTTTTCCAACTTGGTTCTATTCTCCCCGTCACTTTCAGGTACACCAATCAGACGTAGATTTGATCTTTTCACATAGTCCCATATTTCTTGGAGTCTTTGTTCATTTCTTTTTATTTTTTTTTTCTCTAAACTTCTCTTCTTGCTTCATTTCATTCATTTGATCTTACATCACTGATACCCTTTCTTCCAGTTGATCAAATCAGCTACTGAGGCTTATGCATTTGTCACGTAGTTCTCGTGCCAAGGTTTTCAGCTCCATCAGGTCCTTTAGGGACTTCTCTGCATTGGTTTTTCTAGTTAGCCATTCGTCTAATCCTTTTTCAAGGTTTTTAACTTCTTTATCATGGGTTTGAAATTCCTCCTTTAGCTTGGAGTAGTTTGATTGTCTGAAACCTTCTTCTCTCAACTCATCATAGTCATTCTCTATCCAGCTTTGTTCCATTGCTGGTGAGGAGCTGCATTCCTTTGGAGGAAGAGAGGCACTCTGATTTTTAGAATATTCAGTTTTTCTGCTCTGTTTGTTCCCCATCTTTGTGGTTTTATCTACTTTTGGTCTTTGATGATGGTGATGTACAAATGGGGTTTTGGTGTGGATGTCCTTTCTGTTTGTTAATTTTCCTTCTTACAGTCAGAATCTTCAGATGCAGGTCTGTTGGAGTTTGCCAGAGGTCCACTCCAGACCCAGTTTTCCTGGGTATCAGCAGTGGAGGCTGCAGAACATCGGATATTGGTGAACAGCAAATGTTGCTGCCAGATCATTCCTCTGAAAGTTTTGTCTCAGAGGGGTACCCAGGCATGTGAGGGGTCAGTCTGCCCCTACTTGGGGATGCCTCCCAGTTATGCTACTCAGGGGCCAGGGACCCACTTGAGAAGGCAGTCTGTCCATTGTCAGATCTCCAGCTGTGTGCTGGGGGAACCACTACTCTCTTCAAAGCAGTCAGACAGGGACATTTAAGTCTGCAGAGGTTTTTGCTGCCTTTTGTTTGGCTATGCCCTGCCACCAGAGATGGAGTCTACAGAGGCAGGCAGGCCTCCTTGAGCTGCAGTGGGCTCCATGCAGTTCTAGATTCCTGGCCACTTTGTTTAGCTACTCAAGCCTTGGCAATGGCGGGCATCCCTCCCCTAGCCTCACTGCTGCCTTGCAGTTTGATCTCAGACTGCTGTGAGAGTAATGAGTGAGGCTTCATGGGCATAGGACCCTCCGAGCCAGGTGTGGGATATAGTCTCCTAGTGTGCCATTTGCTAAGACCAACAGAAAAGCGCAGTATTAGGACGGGAGTGACCCAATTTTCCAGGTGCCATCCATCACCCCTTTCCTTGGCTAGGAAAGGGAATTCCCCGACCCCTTGTGCTTCCCAGGTGAGGTGATGCCTCGCTGTGCTTTGGCTCATGCTCAGTGCTCTGCTCCCACTGTCCTGCACCCACTGTCCGACAATCCCCAGTGAGATGAACCTACATATTATTACCCACACACAGTCCTCAAAGGTATCTTCTGTTTGTACTCAAAGGTACCTGGATGTTTGGAAGAAATGGGGAGAAAATAGAAAATCATACAGGTAGGGTAAATGGATTGCTTGATCTTATCTTTGATTGTCTCCAAAGGGAATCTGTTATTTTGCTTTATTTTTCAAGTTGAAAAATCAACGCTGAAGTGAAGTCACTCCTCTTTATGGACACAAAACAAACAAACAAAAACCTAACACTGTTGAAAGTAAGGAATGAAGACATATCAAATGTTCAGGTATGATATCAAATCAACATTACCCCAAATTGATTAAAGTATCACACTAGATTAAGAGAATGGAAGCAAGAATATTGAAAAAAGAGATTTCCTACACACCATGTAATGTCCAATGCACTTTATATAAATTCTTGATCATCACCACAACTTGATAAAGTACTTTTATTATCCCCATTTTACAGCAAAACAAACCAAAAAGTAATCTAGAATAACCTAGAAGTCCAGTCTTTTACCTAAGATCACACGTTTAGTAAATGCAGAATTAAGATTAGTAACCAGGCAATCCTACTTCATAGTATACACTCTACATCATTTTAGTGTCTTAAGAAATTAGTCACAGTGAAGAAAAATGTTAATTTTTAATGTCCAAATCTTTAAAACTGAAAAGAAATAGAGAAAAGAGTAATGACTTCTGAAAAATCATTCTACAGAGAACAAGGGAATTAAGCACAACAATTCTTTATAAATTAGACTTAAAAAGGACATTTACATTGATAAAAGATTTATCTACGAAGCCTATTGAATTGTATGGACAAGACAGGTGTGTATCTCCATCCTGGGCCCATCAATTTCTCCCTTGGAAAACCTCTGGAGTTAGAATGGAATGCACTCATTCATAATGACTTCAAAACTTGGAAATCATATTTCAAGGGAACTCACTGCATTTTAAAACTAAACACTGACAAAATATAGTCATTTCTATTTTCAAAGTTATTTCATTCTGACTGACCTGGCAGAATACGTGCTATAGCAGGTTGTTTGTCAAAAAAAATCACAAAGTGTATCCCAATAACCTTTTTTGCCTGTTACCAGACAAAATATTGTGTATCATATATCTGAGAATGTTAAGTAAGTACCTTTTTTGCAGCAGGGAAAATATAAAGGAGTTCTCATTTGTTACCCAATGTACTCCTTCATTATATTGTATATATGCCCAGCATATGTCAGAGTATAGAGGCAACATAATTCTGTCCTTTCAGTTTCCAGTAAATCTAATAGTAAATATGGAGTGGTCTCTGGTAGCTAAATCCAATTTCTTTAGACAAAAATATATAGAGGAAAATCTCTGTAGCATTTTCAGGATTGGCACTTCTTCAATATATTAAGACTGCATCTGCTCAAATGGTCTATTTCAATATTTGTCAAATAAATAACATTCTTATGAGTGTCAACATGGCCAATTTTACAGTAATTAATTTTTCAAAAAGGAGAATAAGTTCAGGTAATAAAATGCATGTATGTTTCATGTTGGATTCCATTGCAATATTGGTACTGTCATAGCTACAGACTAGATAATCTAGAGTCATACTTTGCAAGTAAAAGATCTTCCCCAGAGTAGGGGAAAAAATTGTGGGTGAAATATCTATTGGATTTTTTTTAACTCTTCAAGTGTAGATCAGTAATTCTCTACCTAGACATTTTGTGTATTTTTTAGATTTTTGTCTTGAGCTTGAACATTAAAGAAGACATGCCAAACAATAATATATGCTCACTTGTCAGACTCAAAAATAACTACACTTTACCCAGATGCTTATGCCTCATGTTACGAAAAGGGGAAAAAATCTCCATTGAATGGAGAGTGGCCATCTCTCAGGATGTAACAGTGGCTCAGAACAGGAACCTCTGAAAGTCCTGGAATAGTCCTCATTTGTTACTTCAAGTTCACACTGCATGATGTGCTTGTGCCTTGGTGGCCATGTGCATGCACTTGTAGGATTTAAGGATTTACACTCACTTGGCTTTGGGCAGCAGAGTAGACAAATGTGCTGAGTCTCCTGTTTAAAGAAGACTTGGTTTTTAATAAGGCAGTACAAGTGAAAGAGTAGGTGCAGAGAAGCATTATTTCCATTTTTTAAATGTATTCCTAAGACAGAAGGTGGTCGATGGCATTATCTTCCACATAGGGATTGCTAAGTGGGTTTCATCTTCAATGGCTCAATGCTATTTATCTTCAGAGTTCGGGTGAAAATGATGCTACAGAGATGAGACATGAATGAAGAAATGAAACCTATGATGGTACTTCTGAGCCATTCCAAATATTGTCCAGACTAAACTTTGAACCTAACATTCACCAAATAAAAACATTTTGGTTGGGTTGTTGATGTTGGTGTTTTCTCCTGCAGTTATGTGATCTCAGAGAAAGAACTGTTCTAACCAAAAGCCTTCTCATCATGGTTTGAGATACCACAAGTCTAAATTCCAGTGTGTACTTTATCTCTTAAAATAGGCTCCTTTGTGCAGCAGGTGAATTTCACTGTCAGAAGTTCATGAAAGCAGTATTCTCTGGCTTTTAAAGACATGAGCATTTATCCTTTACCTGTAATAGAAGAAACCCTGCTTTAGAGTTTTTTATTGTGTTCATGTAGTTAAAAGAGTTCTATGCTTTTCAGAATTTGTTTTCCTGGATGACTCTGGGTTAAGGTTGGCCACAAAGAAAATTTTTTGAGACTGATGATATGTGGCAGAGAACCCTCTTAGAGACCTTCCAACGCCCTCTTCCATCCCTGCTGTGCATGGATATAAAGGAACATCCTGAGTCCCTACAACGGGAATTCCAGGCACCTAGCTAGACCTGAGAAGTAAAGAAGCACCTGATAAGCAAAGAGGTAAAAATAGCTTACAACAATATTTAAGGAAGTTACAGCCTCAAAATATTTGGGTCCTTATAGAAACTAAAGATAATATCTTGACATATGGTCCTAATTTTTCAGGAATGCAGACTACTTCCAAATGGAAAATGCCATCCATTTTCTAATGCCTCTAATTCCAAATGCTAGCGAGTGATTCCATACTGTCTCATGAGAGGAATTTCTAAGCCCTTGAGTCTTGTTCTTAATTTCTTCTATGTCTCTCAAAATGATAGGAGACTCTTTAAGGCTTATACCAACATACCTGGATCTAGACATCAGATAAGCAGAGACTGAGGACTGATAACTGACTGCCATCCTTTGCTCTAAATTTATTCCTGAGGGTCTTGGAAGAAGTCACACCCATGGATGAGAGCAAACATTCTTTTCTGCTGACCACAAGTCTTTAGACAAAGCTCTGCCTCCTTAACCAATGGCAAATCAGAAAATTTCTGAATCCACCTGTAAGCTTCCACTTCAACATAAACTGCCTTATTAGGTCAAAGCAATGTACAGCCTCTGTGTATTGATTTATGACTTTGCCTATAACCTCTGCCTCCCTGCCTTTAAAAACCTCACTTTCTCTCACTGCAAACCCTGATGTCAGAGTCTGGCTTTGCTTTGCCCAATAGGTAAACCCAAGTTGAGTTTGGTAATACAAGGAAGATATGAAGAATTACCAGCCATTACAGAAGGTTGACATGGGGCCAAACGAGGATGCACCAGTTCAAATTGTCATTGGTCACTTCAACTCCATGTTGGTATGATGTGGTCAGTAGGTCTACAACTCCTCCAAATCCTTCCAAGCACCTCCTCCAATAACTCCAGTCCCCATGACAGATGCACATGCAGTTTCACTCAAAGGGCACTGGCTTTTTCTTCAGATAACTGTATGGTTTGGTTTAAATGTGGAATTAAAGAGATGTGGGATCCAGATTGTCTTGGCAGGCTCCAACTAGTCTGCATGGGCTCCAGGTTATCCTTATTGGCTCTACATGTTCTTGAAGCTTTCAAGTAATTCCATGAGTGTCCAGTTATCCTAGAAGGCTCCAGTTTGTCTTTGCTTTCCACTGCTTCATGTCCAACTTCCTTTTCCCATATCTCCCTTGCTGGTAGCAAGAATACTATTTAATTAATTCTTTTACCAACCACATGAAGTAGGAATTTTTATACCCTGCTATTATGTGACAGAGCCAAACTGTAAATTCAGACCAATAAGTATCTAATTCCATACCCTACTTAGTAATTCCATACTATTTAATGAGAATAATTTCTAAGCCTTGGATTAATGTTCCTAATATTTGATTATGTCCTTCAAAATGCTACGAGATTACACCAACACACCTGGATCTCCATGTCTTGCAGCTGAAAATCCTCTTTGAAACTATGTTCTATTCATCAGTTGCTTTATTCTATAATTTCCTAAGTCCAGTGACCACCCACCTGAATGTCCTACTTGCTTGAATTCTTTACTTCAAAGCTTGACATAGGGAGGCCAATGGGAAAATTCAGAGTATCAGTAAAAACAAGGGTGGATCAGGGTTGCAAAATGTGATGTGATTTCCTGAGCACTTGAAATATAAACTAAAAGGAATCAAAAGCTATAGAAAAATATGAAGTAATTGTAAAAGCAAAGAAAACGATCTGAATTCCATGTCACTGCTCTGACTAGCTATTATACTGCTATTTGTATATGTTATATTCAACCACATGAGTGTCTCATAGGTGCAAAATAGCTCTGAAAATAATTGCAGAACAATCTCAGTCCCTCCGTAACAAAGCCAGTTCAGCATAACAGAACTGGCTTTGTTCCTGTTCAAGCTTCGTGGCATACATTGCTTTTGTCTTCATCTTATTTCTATCCCCTATTCCAGTCCCCCCGAGTTGGTAGAATTAGAAACTGCTGGAGTTTGAACTCTGCACTGTGTTGTCCTGTGAAGGTCCTGATGTGCCTGCAATTGTCTTCTTTGTTAGGTTGTTCAAGAGGATGCTTTGAGAAGAAACAGAATAAGAGGTGAGTGTGTGTTTTTGTGTGTGTGTATGCATGTGCACTTTGATGCTGTTTCAAAACTCTGCATTACTCAGATGCCCATTTGCTTTTGTTAGATCCTGTCTGTAATGACAGATGCCTCCACTGGGGAGGAACCACTTGCAGTGTGGGCCTATTTGGGGAAACTTGGCTGAGCCAGCAGTTTTACATTAACTGCATAGTGCCCACACTCTGTAGGGGACACCTCAGGAAGAGAGAGACAACTGGGAAACATCCATCACAAAAAATACCAAGCATAAAAATTATTCTTACATGATAGAAATAGGCTTAGCTGGTATTATATCATATAACACTCATTAGTAAATTGCTTCTATGAAGAAATGCATTATTACTGAAATATTCTGCTGTGCCTTCTTAATTTGTAGGTACATACCCTGCCTACTTCTGTGTCTGAGAACTGACATGTATTTACACATTAATCAATCAGGGAATGAACATTCAACTCCAACATAGACCTACTCCCTTAAAATAGGAAACAAATATTGCTACTGGAAAGGAAGAGAGACAATATATAAGCAATTGTTAAAAAATATACACCAGCTTTAACAAAAAATCTGATTAGAAACATTAACAGGATACCAGCAATAGGTCTTAATGGGAATTTTTAGAGAGGAATCTCTCAGAGCTTAAAATACTGACAATTCATTATGGTCAAATGATTCATTCTGATTTTTTCTACCTTTTCATTTACACTTATGACTAGGCTTAGGTGGATCGAGTGCTTATAGTTTTTCTTCAGGAAGACTTGCTCCAAACAGTCACACACACACACAAGCCATATTGCAGTGCCTCACTTTTATTTGCTTGTCAGATGCTTATGACATGCTCAATACATATTTGCTGAAATTAACCTAATGTTTTTAAAGAATTTTCCAAATAACTTTTTTTGGGGACAGAGTCTCACTCTGTCACCCAGGCTGGCATGCAGTGGCAAAATATCGGCTTGCTACAGCCTCTGCCTCCTGGTTCCATGTAATTATCCTGCCTCAGCCTCCTGGGTAGGTGAAACTACAGATGCACACCACCGCACCCTGATAATTTTTGTATTTTTTAGTAGAGATGGGGTTTCATCATATTGGCCAGGCTCATGATCCACCCACCTCGACCTCTCAAAGTGCTGGGATTACAGGCATGAGCCACTGTGCCTGGCCAAAACAATTTTTCAAATACTATCTTGGAAGAAGTTATGTTTTAGCCAATCAGATCTCATCAATAATGAGATTATTGAGTTATTTTTTCTTCCTTTGAAAGAGAGAAATCAGAATGTTATTTCAAAACTGGGTAAGTGTGTATGTGTGTGTGAGAGAGAGAGAGGAGAAAAAAGGGGAAGGGGGTGGAAAAGAGAGAAAGAGAAGGAGATAGAAGAGGAGGAGGAGGATGGGGAGGAAAGAGGTGATAATTTAAAGAAAGCTGAATGCAGAAAGAAAAGACAGCACCTATACAGCAAAAGAGCAAGTACCTGCTGTAATTTTTTCCTCATAGTAGAAATGTTTTTTTTGGGGAAATGAATGGAGGAGGAGGAATGTTATTTCTGTTCCCTCTCTCAAGTCAGTCAGTGTGACACTACTGGCCTGTTTTTGAGTTAGTAATGACCTAGCTGGAAATAGCCTGAATGACCCAGGACAGGTCTGTCCAGGTCCATCCAATACTCTCCTAAAGTGCCTGTGAGATATTGTGACATACTAAGAAATATATCTTTTGTTCTCTGTCCCCTGAGTCCTGACACAGAGTTTCTAAAACCACATAAATAGGGGTGCTAGGAGAATCTTTGGTTTTATGACTCGGTCTTTAACCCTCAGTTTCCATCAAAGAGCTCCTAAATTTGTAGGAATTTCCTAGGTGATAGGAAAATGTTTTTTTCTTATAAGGTGACTCTCAGTGGGCTCCAGGAGAGCCTCAGGATGCAGGCTAATGGCCAAGAAAACAACCTTGTCATTAGAGGGTTGGAGCTTGTGGCTCCAACTCTTGACCTTGGGGAGGGGAAAAGAGTTGAAGTTTTAATTGATCACTCTCTTATACATTTATGCTGCTATGACAGACTATCTATCTTATCCCAGGTAATTTGTAAATAACAGAAATTCATTTCTTGCAGATCTTGAGGCTGGGAAGTCCAAGGAAGTATGTCTGCTGATTCAGTTTTGGATGAGGGCTTGCTCTGCTCCAGAGATAGCACCTGTTGCTGGGTCCTTACATAAAAGAAGGGGCTAAAAAGATTACAATGCTCCCATCAAGTTTCCTTCCAAGAGAACTACTCCCATTCATAAAGGCAGAATGCTCCTGATTTTATCACTTCCTAAAAGGCCCTACCTGTTAATACCATCATTATGAATTTGAGTAGACACATGCATTCAGAACATGGCATAATCACCAATGACCAGTGATTTAACCAATCATGCCTGCATCATAAAGACTCCACAACAAGCCCCAAAGAGTGGTGTGTTGGTTCGTTCTCATGGTGCCAATAAAGACATACTCAAAACTAGGTAATTTAAAAAGAGAAGAGGTTTAATTGACTTACAGTTCCACAGGGCTGGGGAGGCCTCAGGAAATTTGCAATCATGGCAGAAGGGGAAGTAGACACGTCCTTCTTCACTTGGTGGCAGGAAGGAGTGCTGAGTGAAGCAAGGAAAAGCCCCGTATAAAACCATCAGATCTCATAAGATCTCACTCATTAACATGAGAACATGTTGGGGGAAACTGCCTATGTTATTCTATTATCTCCACCTGGTCCCTTCCACAACACTTGGGGATTAAGGGAACTACAATTAAGATACAATGTATGAGATTTGGGTGGGAAACAGCCAAACCATAGCAGGTGGGGTTTGTAAATAACAGAAATTTATTTATATCCAGATATCAGATATCAGAAACATCCAGATATCAGATAACATGGAGCTTCCTGGAGGATTATGGACCCAGAAAGAGCATGGAAGCTCTGCACATGCCGTCATATCCCTCGCCCTATGAATCCCTTCTATCTGTTCATTCATCTGTATCCTTTGTAATATCCTTCCTAATAACCAGATAAATGTAAATAAAGTGTTTTACTGAGTTCTGTGACCACTCTTGAAAATTCACTTAACCTGACGAGAAGGTCATGGGAATCCTCACTTTTTATAGCCAGTCAGAAGCACAGGTCACACCTGGGATTTGTGACTGACATTGAGAGGATTGCAGGGGTGGGGGGCAGTCTTCTGTGACTCAGTCCTCAACCTGTGGGATTTGACACCATCTCTAGGTAGCATCAGAAATGAACTTAACTACAGGACATCCAGCTGGTGTCCACAGGATAATTTCTTGGCATGTTTGGACAAATTTCCACCCATCTGGTGCCCAAAGAATTAAATTTAGTGGTGTCTGAGTAGATGGGAAAAAAATTATCCTGTTATGGTTTCCCATTATGTGACTTGAATTGCTGGAGTAATTCAAACACTATCGCAGCACATACTCAACATACTGTCTATTGGAGAAGATTTATATACACACACACTATTTTTTATATATACACACACTTCTATGTATATATATACACACACAAATATATACATATATATATATAATATATGCCACACACACAAACACACACACAGTCTCTGTTCTATAGGTCAGACACTTGCACACAACATAGGTTAGGAGAAGACTTCCAAACATTGGAACATATATTTCTGTTGCTGTTATTATTGTTTGCTGTAATATGTCAGTTCTCCAATAAGATAAATTAGAGCTTTCCAACTGCTCTAAACCAGGGATCTCAATTGGCGATGATTATGCCCTCACTCCGGGGATGTTTGGCAATGTCTGAAGACATTTTTTAAGTTTACAACTTGAGGCAGGATGTGCTACTGTCATCCAGTGGGTAGTGAACAGAGATTCTGCTAAACATCCTCCAATGGCCAGGTCAACTGCTACTATGAAAAATTATCTGGTCCAAAAAGTCAGCAGTGCCAAGGTTGAGAAACTTTGCCCAAAACCTATATAGGAGAAATCCACTGACAATAACTTGGTACAAGCTGTAAGACATGGTGCTAGGAAAAGAGGCAAATCCCTGTATCCCTGAAACTTCAGTTGTCCATTTTTTTCCACTACAAGTCAGATGCTTAAGAGTGGAGTGAAACTCATTCTGTATTTTCATGTGCTCAATTACTTCAATACTCCATTGATAAGCCACTGGCCTTGAGGCAGGGATCAAAAAAAAAGCCTCATGCTAAGAAAAATCTGTGGAGGATTAGACTTGGGAGGGTATATGTAGGGAGGGTGTATGTGTCCAGGAATTTATCCATTTCTTCTAGATTTTCTAGTTTATTTGTACAGAGATGTTTATAGTATTCTCTGATGATAGTTTATATTTCTGTGGGATCAGTGGTGATATCCCCTTTATAATTTTTTCTTGCATCTATTTGATTCTTCTCTCTTTTCTTCTTTTTTAGTCTGGCTAGCAGTCAATCTATTTTGTTGATCTTTTCAAAAAACCAGCTCCTGGATTCACTGATTTTTTGAAGGGCTTTTCATGTCACTATTTCTTTCAGTTCTGCTCTGATCTTAGTAATTTTTCATCTTCTGCTAGCTTTTGAATTTGTTTGCTTTTGCTTCTCTAGTTCTTTTAACTGTGATGTTAGGGTGTCAATTTTAGATCTTTCCTCCTTTCTCCTGTGAGCATTTAGTGCTATGAATTTCTCTCTAAACACTGCTTTAGCTGTGTCCCAGAGATTCTGGTACATTGTGTCTTTGCTCTCATTGGTTTCAAAGAACATCTTTATTTCTGCATTCATTTGGGTATTTACCCAGTAGTTATGCAGGAGCAGATTGTGCAGATCCCATGTAGCTGTGCAGTTTTGAGTGAGTTTCTCAATCCTGAGTTCTAATTTAATTGCACTGTGGTCTGAGAGACTGTTGGATATGATTTCCATTCTTTTGCATTGGCTGAGGAGTGTTTTACTTCTGTAAATTATGTGGTCAATTTTAGAATAAGTGAGATGTGGTGCTAAGAAGAATGTATATTCTGTTGATTTGAGGTGGGTAGTTCTGTAGATGTCTATTAGGTCTGCTTGGTCCAGGACTGAGTTCAAGTCCTGAATATCTTTGTTAGTTTTCTGATTCATTGATCTGTCAAATATTGACAGGGAGGTGTTAAAATCTCCCACTATTATTGTGTGGGAGTCTAAGTCTCTTAGTAGGTCTCTAAGAACTTACTTTATGAATCTGGGTGCTCCTATATTGGGTGCATATATATTTAGGAGAGTTAGCTCTTCTTGTTGCATTGATTCCTTTACCATTATGTTATGCCCTTATTTGTCTTTATTATCTTTGTTGGTTTAAAGTCTGTTTAATTAGAGACAAGTATTGCAACCCCTGCTTTTTCTTCCCTCCTATTTATGTGATAAATATTCCTCCATCCCTTTATTTTGAACCTATGTGTGTCTTTGCATGTGAGACGGGTCTCCTGAATAGAGCACACTGATGGATCTTGCCTCTTTATCCAATTTGACAGTCTGTGTCTTTTAATTGGGGCATTTATCCCATTTACATTTAAGTAAATATTTAATAGTTAATACAAATATTTAAGTAATATTTAATACTTGGGGTTAATATTATCATGTGTGAATTTGATCCTGTCATTATGATGCTAGCTGGTTATTTTGCCCATTAGTTCATGCAGTTTCTTCATAGTGTCAATAGTCTTTACAATTTGGTATGTTTCTGCAGTGGCTGGTACCAGTTGTTCCTTTCCATGTTTAGTGCTTCCTTCAGGAGCTGTTATAAGTCAGGCCTGTTGTTGACAAAATCTCTCAGCATTTGCTTGTCTATAAAGTACTTTATTTATCCTTCATATATGAAGCTTAGTTTGGCTGGATATGAAATTCTGGGTTGAAAATTCTTTTCTCTAAGAATGTTGAATATTGGTCCCCACTCTCTGTAGGGTTTCTGCAGAGAGATCTGCTGTTAGTCTGATGTGCTTCCCTTTGTGGGTAAACTGACTTTTCTGTCTGGCTGCCATTAACAATTTTTCTTCATTTCAGCCTTGGTATATCTGATGATTGTGGGTCTTGTGCTTGCTCTTCTCGAGGATTATCTTTGTGGTGTTCTCTATATTTCCTGAATTTGAATGTTGGCCTGTCTTGCAAGGTGGGGAAGTTCTCTTGGATAATATCCTGAAGAATGTTTTCCAACTTGGTTCCATTCTCCCCTTCACTTTCAGGCACACCACCTAGGTTTGGTCTTTTCACAAAGTCCCATATTTCTTGGAGGCTTTGTTTGTTGCTTTCATTCTTTTTTTTCTGTAATCTTGCCTTCATGCTTTATTTCATTAAGTCAGTTTTCAATCTCTGATATCCTTTCTTCTGCTAGATCAATTTGGCTATTTGTACTTGTGTACGTTTCACAAAGTTCTCTTGCTGTGTTTTTCAGCCTCATCAGGTCATTTGTATTCTCCTCTACACTGTTTTTTTTTAGTTAGCTGTTCTTGTAACCTTTATCAAGGTTCTTAGCTTCCTTGTTTTCAGTTAGGACATGCTCCTTTAGATTGGAAAATTTATTACCCACCTTCTGAAGCCTACTTCTGTCCACTCATCAAACTCATTCTCCATCCATTTTTGTTCCTTTGCTCACATCCTTTGGAGGAGAAGACACGTTATGGTGTTTGGAATTTTCAGCCTTTTTGTGCTGGTTTCTCCCCATCTTCATGGATTTATCTACCTTTGATTTTTGATGTTGGTGACCTTCAGATGGGGTTCTTGAGTGGACATCCTTTCTGTTGATGTTGATGCTATTTCTTTCTGTTTGTTAGTTTTCCTTCTAACAGCCAGGTACCTCTGCTGCAGGTGTGCTGGAATTTGCTAGAGGTCCACTTTCGATCCTGTTTGCCTGGGTATCACCAGTGGTGGCTGCAGAAGCGCAAAGATTGCTTCCTATTCCTTCCTCTGGAAGTTTTGTCCCAGAGGGGCATCTACCAGATGCCAGCTGGAGCTCTCGTCTACGAGTTGTCTGTCAGCCCCTTCTGGGAGGTTGTCTGTCAGCCTCTTCTGGGACCCCCTTCTGGGAAGTCCTGAGATATGGTGGTCAGGGACCCACTTGATGGCGCTGTCTGACCCTTAGCAGTTCTCAAATACTGAACTGGGAGATCCACTGCTCTCTTCAGAGCCAGCTGGCAGGGATGTGTGAGTCTGCTGAAGCTGCACTCACAGCCAGTCCTTCCCCCAGGTGCTCTGTCTCAGAGAGGTGGGGGTTTTATCTATATGCCCCTGACTGGGGTTTCTGCCATTTTTTCACAGATGCCCAGTCCAGAGAGGAGAAATCTAGACAGTCAGTCTAGCTACAGCAGCTTAACTGGGAGGAAGTCAAATCTCTGAATAGACAAATAACAAGTTCTGAAATTGAGGCAGGAATTAATAGCCTACCATCCAAAAAAAGTCCAGGACCAGATGGATTCAGAGCCGAATTCTACTAGAGGTACAAGGTAGTACAAGGTACCTCTGGTACCATTCCTTCTGAAACTATTCCAATCAATAGAAAAAGAGGGAATCCTCCCTAACTCATTTTATGAGGCCAGCATCATCCTGATACCAAAACCTGGCAGAGACACAACAAAAAACAGAATTTTAGACCTATATGCTTGATGAACATTGATGCAAAAGTCCTCAGTAAAATACTGGCAAACCGAATCCAGCAACACATCAAAGAGCTTATCCACCATGATCAAGTGGGCTTCATCCCTGGGATGCAAAGCTGGTTCAACATACGAAAATCAATAAATGTAATCCAGCATAAAAAAGAAGAAAAGACAAAAACCAGATGATTATCTCAATAGATGCAGAAAAGGCCTTTGAAAAAATTCAACAACTCTTCATGCTAAAAACTCTCAATAAATTAGGTATTGATGGGACGTATCTCAAAATAATAAGAGCTATCTATTACAAACCCACAGCCAATATCATACTGAATGGCCAAAAACTGGAAGGATTACATTGGAAAACTGGCACAATACAGGGAAGTCCTGTCTCACCACTCCTATTCAACATAGTGTTGGAAGTTCTGGCCAAGGCAATCAGGCAGGAGAAAGAAATAAATGGTATTCAAATAGGAAAAGAAGAAGTCAAATTGTCCTTGTTTGCAGATGACATCATTGTATATCTAGAAAACCCCATCGTCTCAGCCCAAAATCTCCTTAAGCTGATAAGCAACTTCAGCGAAGTCTCAGGATACAAAATCAATGTGCAAAAATCACAAGCATTCTTATACACCAATAACAGACAAACAGAGGGCCAAATCATGAGTGAACTCCCAATCACAGTTGCTTCAAAGAGAATAAAATACCTAGGAATCCAACTTAGAAGGAATATGAAAGACCTCTTCAAGGAGAACTACAAACCACTGCTCAATGAAATAAAAGAGGATACAAACAAATGTAAGAACATTCCATGCTCATGGGCAGGAAGAATCAATATCATGAAAATGACCATACTCCCCAAGGTAATTTACAGATTCAATACCATCCCCATCAAGCTACCAATGACTTTCTTCACACAATTTGAAAATACTACTTTAATGTTCATATGGAACCAAAAAAGAGCCCACATTACCAAGTCAATACAAAGCCAAAAGAACAAAGCTGGAGGCATCATGCTACCTGACTTCAAACTATACTACAAGGCTACAGTAACCAAAACCACATGGTACTTGTACCAAATCAGCCATATACATCAATGGAACAGAACAGAGCCCTCAGAAATAATGCCACATAACTACAACTATCTGATCTTTGACAAACCTGACAAAAACAAGCAATGGGGAAAGGATTCCCTATTTAATAAATGGTGCTGGGAAAACTGGCTAGCCATATACAGAAAGCTGAAACTGGATCCCTTCCTTACACCTTATACTACAATTAATTCAAGTCAGATTAAAGACTTACATGTTAGACCTAAAACCATAAAAACCCTAGAAGAAAACCTAGGCCATACCATTCAGGACACAGGCATGGTCAAGGACTTCATGTCTAAAACACCAAAAGCAATGGCAACAAAAGCCAAAATTGACAAGTGGGATCTAATTAAACTAAGGAGCTTCTGCACAGCAAAAGAAACCACCATCAGAGTGAACAGGCAACCTACAGAATGGGAGAAAATTTTTGCAACTTACTCATCTGACAAAGGGCTAATATCCAGAATCTACAATGAACTTAAATAAATTTACAAGAAAAAACAAACAACCCCATCAAAACGTGGACAAAGAATTTGAACAGACACTTCTCAAAAGAAGACATTTATGCAGCCAAAAAACACACGAAAAAATGCTCATCATCACTGGCCATCAGAGAAATGCAAATCAAAACCACAATGGGATACCATCTCATACCAGTTAGAATGGCAATCATTAAAAAGTCAGGAAACAACAGGTGCTGGAGAGGATGTGGAGAAATAGGAACATTTTTACACTGTTGGTGGGACTGTAAACTAGTTCAACCACTGTGGAAGTTGGTGTGGCAATTCCTCAGGGATCTAGAACTAGAAATACCATTTGACCCAGCCATCCCATTACTGCATGTATACCCAAAGGATTATAAATCATGCTGTGATAAAGACACATGCACACGTATGTTTACTGTGGCACTATTAACAATAGCAAAGACTTGGAACCAAGCCAAATATCCAACAATGATAGGCTGGATTAAGGAAGTGTAGCACATATACACCACAGAATACTATGCAGCCATAAAAATGATGAGTTTATGTCCTTTATAGGGACATAGATGAAGCTGGAAACCATCATTCTCAGCAAACTATCACAAGGACAAAAAACCAAACACCGCGTGTTCTCACTCATTGGTGGGAATTGAACAATGAGAACACATGGACACAGGAAGGGGAACCTCACACACTAGGGACTGTTGTGGGGTGGGGGTAGGGGGGAGGTATAGCATTGGGAGATATACCTAATGCTAAATGGCAAGTTAATTGGTGCAGCACACCAACATGGCACATGTATACATATGTAACAAAGCTGCACGTTGTGCACATGTACCCAAAAACTTAAAGTATAATAATAATAATAGTTATTATTATTTTTTCCTTTCTCAGCCTTCCACAGGTTACTTCCTCCTTTCTTTGTTATCATCTACCTTTGCCCCTTTTAAAAAATTCTAAGTTGATAGTCAATCAGGACAAATACAGAATGTGAGGTCCTATTCCAGCGAATGGAAATCGCTGGACACATCAGGTTATAAATGACCCTGTCTGCTTTCTTCGGTGTACTTTCATGACAAAACTGCTGGCAAGTGTACCCTTTCTGTAGGAACTAAAAATGGCCTTACTAAATAAATTAAATGTATGTTCAAGTGCTATTTCTTTACAACACCGGAGAACAAGCATTTCAAACATTCAGAAACAAATTCCTGCATGTCAGAGGAGTTGTAACACTGACCTGTATGTTTGTTTGCTTGTTTTTAGATACAGGGTCTTGCTCTACAATCCCAGCTGGTGTTCAGTGGCACAGTCACAGCACACTGCAGCTTCAAATTCCCAGTCTCAAGCAATTCTCCTGCCTCAGTCTCCTGAGTAGCTGGGACTACAGGCATGAGCTACCACACCCAGATAAGCTTTTAATTTGATGTAGAGATAGGGTCTCATTGTGTTGCCTTGGTTGATCTCTAATTACTGGCCTCAAACAATCCTCCCACCTCTGTCTGCAAACTCCTGCTGTGCCTGCCTTGGGACTTGGATCTTAAGACAGTAACTATGGAATTGGAGGAGAATAATACAAAGCTAAATAAGAGAGAAGTCATTGATTATGTAGCACCACATGTGCCTTGAGGTTCAAGTTTCTAGGAGGACATCTAGAGCTGATCCTGAGAATCTGATGTGAAGGCCCTGGAATAGTGGACACAGCAATGCCTTCTGTAAATAAGGTGGAGTTGCCAGATCTCCTTAGCATCGCGATTGGAAGGGGTGAGAAGGATAAGAGAAGCTGGGATGCTAGAATGAATTGCACACGCAAAATTAGACACCTCCCACATGACTTCATTCTCAGAGGATTCAAAGGCAACCCTCCCCACTTCACTATGGCTCCAAGCAATGCATGAATGAATGGGGCATTGGCCCATTTTAGAAGCTACTCAGTGGCCGTTATCCATAGGCCAGGGTTGAGACTGAATGATGCAGCCATGCAACTAATATGAATGACATTGGCTAAATTCTGGTGGAGGAAGTACCAGCAGTTAGCCATCAGATGCAATGTGGACCTAATTCCTGTAACCAGCATTGACCCAGAGTAACAGTCCAGATGCCTGATGCCTGGGGAACCTGTGGCTAATAGAGTATCGTGGCTTCAGTGGTGATTCTCTATTGCTTTCATAAAAAGAAACTAGAACTCACAAATGGAAAGCTCTATCAAATTCCAAGCCCCTTAATCAGTTTGCAAAGCTAAGGTAGCTCACAGACCTAGATCCCACTAATAGGAGGAAAAACTAGATTCTGCTGAGGAAAGACCCTGTAGCACTATTACAAGACCATAATGGGTGAATATTTCTGTTACTTTTCCTCACTGCAAGAGCATTAGGGAGAATTGAATACTTAGAAATTTTTAGGAGTCTTACATTTGAACTTTTGACCCAATTTCTTCTCATAGCAGGTTCAATGGTCCTGTAGAGTTTTCCAGGTCATTCTCCAAGTTTGCAAGTGTATAACTGAGATTATCTATTGAAGTGGGCAGAGGTTTCATGCAAGTTTTCAGATCTGAGAAGTAAAGGTTGTTATAACAGTAAAAGCCAAGGAGAAATGCCTAAACTTGCCAAGAGAGTGCATCAGTAGCAGTCATACATGCAGGAGAAATTGCAAAGGTTAGGGCCAGCATGAAGGTGTTAAAGACTCAGGAGCTGTGGGTACCATCATATGCTATTCAAATCATTTATCTAATCTGTGCAAAAGCCAATTGGGACATATAGGTTCAACAAAGACCTAAGGAGACAGTAGCCCCAGTTGTAGTCACTACTCCAGAAATGGTATGTTTAATGGAGCAGTTCAAAAATCGTGTTTAGTATGTCACTATTTGAGAATTATTCCTTCTTTGTACTCCTTATCAGGAATGATCAAAAGCATTTTTCCTTCACATGTTGAATATTTTGCTCTCTGACTGTCATGCTCTCTTTTTGATCATCTTGACATTCTTCACAGCATCACACTTGTCTATTGTATTTATAACATCATATTATTGAGCAGGAAGTGGCAAGTTCTGTTTATGGTCTACTAAGACAGTCATGCCAAAAGGGGAGAGATTAACTCAATGAAGACTTTACAGTGGTGAAGCCTGACACACTGGTGGAGTTTGAGGTTCCAGCAGTCTAGGGCAAGCTGGAACATCACTTCTAAGGTAAAAGGCAATTTGTTGTACCATTAACTTCCTACTACTGACAGACAGGCATAGAGCTTGGGGGGATATGAGAGAAACAGCAAAGTCCAAGTTGTATCCAAAGCTTGGGTCAAATTAACTAGAAGAAGGTTTCATTTACCAAACAGAGGAGCAGGTTGGGTAAAATGGCAATAATCACTCACTTTAGACATATGAAATTTAAGGTTCCTATTCAAGAAGCACTTCAATATGTGGGTGTATATTCAGGGTGGAAGTCACTGCTGGAGTCACCAGTACTCAGGTACTGGTTAGAATCATGAAGCTGAACAAGATCACCTAGAAAAGAGTGCATAGCTGAGATTCAAGGACTGAATGCCCTAATATTTAGGGGCATTGAAGTGAATACTGCCTGATAGAGCTCTCACAGGTGAGCTGATGGACTCTTGACTCACATTTACGGAGGGGGCTTAGCCTGAAGTTTGCTTTACATTTATGAAACCACCATCCCAATTCTTCTTTTCTGAGGAGTAAACTCCCCAGATGTGATGGAATCAAGCATTTAATAGACATAATGATTGCTCAACAAGGAGTGCCTCAAAAGCATTTAGCCAGGTTTCAGTTCACCCAGGAAATGAAGATTTTCTTTAAGCCTTCAACAAGTGCAAGGCAAAATTTAAAAAGCCTATCAGCCACACTGCTTATTCAGCTTGGATATTAACACACTTCATTTTCACAAGCCCCAGGTGATTTTTCTGTTTGTTGAGACAGAGTCTCACTCTGTCACCCAAGGTGGGGTTCAGTGGCCAGGACCTTTGCTCATTGCAATCTCCACCTCTCAGGTTCAAGATTATCTCACCTCAGCCTCATGAGTAGCTGGGATTATAGGCATGTACCATCATGCCTGGCAAATTTTTGTATTTTTTGGTAGAGATAGGGTTTCACAAGTTGGCCAGGATGGTCTGGAACTCCTGGACTCAAGCTGTCTGCCTGCCTTAGCCTTCCAAATTGCTGGGATTACAGGTGTAAGCCACTGCACCCAGCCAGTCCTAGGTGGCTTTGAGGAGATTCTAACTATGACTTATTTAGGACATGGTGACATAAGAAAATTTGAGAATGCTTCAAACTCCTGAGTTTATGACTCTCACACATACGTATATAAATTATAAATTATAGGCACTTGTTTTTTTATTTAAAAAATTTTTTATTATATACTAGAAGAAAAATAGGAAAAGCTATAATGAAAAGTGTAAACCATCCCAAATCTACTTCCTAGATTTAACTTATAATGACTCATTGCATGTTTAACTCCAACCAAAATGTAGTCTGTGCATTTGCTCAAAGCAAGGAGAGTATAATGCTGGACTCCTATTTAGGGGGTGAGAAGAGAATCATAGAAGTGGTTTTGAGCTACGAAAAAAGCATGAGCTTTGCACACTGTGAAAGAACGTCTGAGCAAACAGCTCTGAATATAAAGGCTATAGGTATTTAACATGAATGGATTCTAAATATAAAAATGAATATACATGCATGTGTGTGCACGTGCATGTGAGGGTCTATGCAAAGACCCACCCAAAAATGAGGATTCCATTATTGCATTTGCATTTAGTACATAGCTGCCAATGTTACCTCTTAGTTATCAGTTCCAGGTATCCAAGGATTAAATGAGAGAGTATTTGGAAGAATAGACACATTTTAATTGGGATCTCTATATATATGTCTTTTCCAGAGCAAAAGTCATCTCCCTTTTCAAGGAAATCACAGTGTGTGATTTTCCAAGAATGTAAATTCTGTCTCTTGGTTTATGGTCATTGTACTCCAAGCAGAGTGCAATGGCAGTTTTCTTTTTTATTAAAAAAATAAAGAGAGCAATGAGACATCACTTTTACCAACTTTTTAATTATATTATGATGTCTTTTCAGGAATAACACTTTTAAGCAATCATACATCATAAGCAAACACAAGTAAACCTACACCTGAGGGCCTATAAAATCACAGTGACCTTTACTGACACAACACATAATTATTTGAGAAATGTTTGTTGGAAAACATTTTTCCCCTCACTCTTATGTCTTCTATACATCAATACCCAAATCTTTGTATTGTTTTTCATCTCTGTATTTGCTAAATAGGTGCTGACATTGCTAGGATTGCAATCATCTGGAGAGGGTTTTTTTTTTTTTTTTCTTCTGCCCTCTGCTGTGGGCCATCAGAGTCTTTCTGAGTAGGCCTCTCTGTCACTCCCCTGCATGACAGGCCTGTGTCAATAACACCTCTCATGACACTCAGTGATTTTCCAAGAGTGTTGTGAGCAAAACCTACAAAGATATGCTTTGGATCCCCATTTGAAGAGCTCTCTCAAATCTGTGTTGGAAAGAAGCATATGAGTGCTATTAATGTGTTTACCAGGAACCCCCATCCCCTACCCTTGTATCAGAATACAGTTCCTGTCCTTGCCAAAACAAAGACACTCAGTTCCATGTGTCAGTGTTTTCTTTTCCTTCTCACTACTGAATAGCTACTTCCAACAATTCCTGAATTTACATCAAATCCCAGTCCCATAAATTACACATCAGTCCCATGGAAACACAGACGGTTGGATGATAACATCAAAAGTGTAGGATCATATGCTTTTCTGGTTATTAAACTCCTGCTTATAGGCAGGTACTATTTTAAAATTTGAACTCTTTATTAATTAATTCAACAAATATTTACTGGATACCACTGTGTACTAGACCCTAAGCCATGTGCTGAGAGTTTACTACAAAGGGTGACCTTTTTGTATGTGTTTTGTTATTTAAAATTTGTTTATTTTTTTCTTCACATACTCAACACACTTTTATTGAATACCTCCTAGTTCTAAAAACTGAATTTTGCAGTGAATTTTTGAATTGCCCAGCTAATTGTATATGAGTCCCTAGGAACAATGACTACTCAGACATAGTCCCTTATTGTTTCTGGTAAGTAGTTAAGGTCTGCAGTGGTAGTGCTACTAAAATCAATAACTAATTACAACTGGAATGATCCTAACACCAAAACTAATGTGTAGGAAGTTCTTGATCCCTGATTCAGGCCATGCTACAGCTTTTTGAATGTTTTAAAAGTATATTTAATTTAGAAAAAATTAACTGACAAAAAACTGTATACATTTATGGTGTACAATATGATGTTTTGGTATATGTATACACTGTGGAATGGTTAAATCAAACCAAATCATAAAACATATGTAACCTCATGCATTTATCATTGGTTTTGTGGTAAGAAAACTTAAAATCTACTCTTCTAGCAGTTTTCAAGGATACAATACATTGTTTGTAACTATAGTCACCATGTTGTACAATGGATGTCTTGAAAGTATTCCTTCTGTCTCATTGAAATTTATTTCCTTTGACCAAGTCTAAGTAACCTGACATTAGTCTTATTAAAATTTCACTCATATAGATACCAAATCTAAAATTTTAGGGTAATTGGTGCAATGTGAGTACATCGTTAAAAAGAAATAAAATACTGAAATACAGATGAACCTACCTTATACCATGGGTGTCCCTCAAACGTATTGCACTGCATGAAAAAGGCAGACAAAAACACAACTGCAAATTGCATAAATCCTTTTTTTCTTTTTTCTTTTTATTTTTAAGACAGAGTCTCAATGTGTCACCCAGTCTGGAGTTCATAAATCCTTTTATATTAAAAGTCCAGGATAGGCAAATTTGTAGACACAGAAAGTAGATTAGTGGTTGCCAGGAGCTGGAGGTGGAGGAAGGAATTGACTATGCATAGGCACAAGTGATTTTTTAGGACAATGGGAATTTTCTCCAATTGAATTTTGGTGGTGGGTGCACAACTCTATAAATTGTTAAAAGTCATTAAACATGTGAGTACTATGCTATATAAATTATACATCAATACAGCTGGTTAAAAAAAGAAAGAAAGAAATTGTTCTTGCCTTGGGAACAATGAGGGTCCTTGTCTTTCAGAGTGATTAATCTACATTTCCACATGTTTATCATCTTTCTCACCAGGAGACTGCAGGTCTTTTGCATGGCTTCCAGACTCCACCTTTTCAACTGAAATTTAGCTGCCCTTCAGAATACAGGATGAATTGCCTCTGAGCCCCACTCCTGTCTGAGCTGTTTATACCTGAGGTTTCAGCCAAGTCCAGGGTGAAACTTCTGTTCTCTATGCCCTCTCTCCCTGACCAAGTCGGTTATCCTGCATCTTGGTGTGTAGGAGAAGCAGCATGTACCCAGCCACTGCTGTGTGCCAAACATAGCTACTTTGCAGAGGCCTTTTATTATTCCTAATAAAATCATGGAGAACGCATCTCATAATCCCACTTTTCAGTTGCAGAAAGTGACACGTAGAGAGGGAAGCCATTTTGATTCACGGTCACATAGACAATCAATGGCAGGGCCAGAATATGACCCCAGCCCTCTCCAGTTCCAAGAGCTCTCATGTTGATTGATTTGGTCTGCCCAGGTGGTGGTTCCTTATCCTCAAATGTACTCTGAGTATGTTATAAGTCCATCTTATCAATGATCATCTTAAAGATGCCAGGAGATTGGTGAAACTTGCTTTTGGCAACCACAGAGTGCTCAACTATCGGGCAAAGTTCAATAAATAGCTAGGGACAGTGGCTCATGCCTGTAATCCTAGTATTTGGGGAAGCCAAAAGGGGAGGACTGCTTGAGGACAGGAGTTTAAGACCAGCCTGAGAAACATAGTGATACTTCATCTCTGCAAAAATTTTTAAGATCAGCCAGGCATGGTAATATGCACATGTGATCCCAGCTACTCAGGAGTTTAAAACAGTAGCATTGCTTGAGCCTGGAAAGTCAAGGCTGCAGTAAGCCATGATCATGTTACTGCACTCAGCCTGGCCAATATAGTGAGACCCTGTCTTAAAAAGAAAAAAAGAAAAGAATAGAAAGAAAGTTCAGTAAATACATTGCAATGCCTTCCTCGTTTGAACTCTAATTACATTTTAACTAAAGCCAAGCAAAAATCTTGAAGAATTGTAGTACTAAAATGTCTGTACCTAACATATATCTTCAACATTTCATTTCTAACACACCAATGAAGCCAAATGCACTTTAACTACTGTATATATTTTTTCAAAATTCCACCAAAGTCCTTTTCTAAAAATAACATTTTCATTGCTCAAATTTCATGTAAGTCACTCTGAGAGGATAAACAGCATTCTGGTCTTAACAGAGACATGAATAATCCAGATACAAGAATAGGGACATTGAGGGAGAAAGGCATGCACAATGTTTCTCAAAGCATTTAAAAAATGCTGGAGTGTTTTTCATAACAACTTAAGAGAAGACAATGAGAATGGAATCATATGTAGAAGAACTCATAAGATTGTATTTAATTTCAAGAACGTCGATATTTAGAAGTACAGCCAATAAATTTCTATTTAAATAATCATACAAATTGTGTTATTTATATTAGAACTTCTCAGATAACGAGATTTTGTATATGGGTACACACACACTTTATGCGGGACAATTAGCAATGTGTGGAGACATTATTTGTTTTCATAACTGGAGAGAAAAAGTGCTACCAGCATTGGGTAGGGACCAGGGACTCTTTCAAATATCCTACAATGCACATGGTTGTTCCCCCAACAAAACTATTCAGCCCCAAATGCCAAAAGTGACAAGGTTGAAGATATCTGGTTTCTACTGAAGCCATGAAGAACTTCATGTGCTGCTAAAACAAAACCAAAAAAAAAAAAAAAATTAGCCTTAGGCATGGTGATGATTTGGATTACATATATTTTTTAGTATCATTTCATATCACTCATTAGAATTCTGAAGACTCCCAGACAGGGCATGGTGGCTTGCACCTGTAATCCCAGCATTTCGGGAGGCTGAGGCAGGTGAATCATTTGAGGTCAGGAGTTCGAGACAAGCCTGTTCAACATGGAGAAACCACTTCTCTACTAAAAATACAAAAATTATCTGGGCATGGTGGTGAACACCTGTAATCCCAGCTATTCAGGAGGCTGAGGCAGGAGAATCACCTGAACCTGGGAGGTGGAAGTTGCAGTGGGCCAAGATCATGCCACCATACTCCACCCTGGGCAACACAGTGAGATTCTGTCTTATAACAAAACAAACAAAAAAAGAATTCTACAGACTCCCATGTCATCAAACCAGAGCACCATTTCAACTCTTCTTTAAGGAAAATGCTTTTTTTTTTTTTTTGTAGAATAACTGCGCTACCAAAGTATTGTCCAGCAATATCCCACTGGAAGATTCATAGTTGGAATTTGAACACAGACATTTTATCCATTTTTAACATTGCCCGTCACTGCATGTAGCACAGTGATATGCTGGATCATATAACTATTCAAACCAGCCTTTGCAGAAAAATGTACCCAAGATGAAATGAACAGATTTTTAAAAACTCTGTTACAAGGATGAGATATCTCTCATCAAGCAGCTTCATTTCAGAGTTACATTTGGCTGTGAGGTAGGAATTCATCTCTCTTTAGTATTATTGTTTAGAAACTGCTCAGCTTTGGATGTTTTGGTTTTCAGGCAGTTTCCCAGGCCTGATCATTGAATAAGTAGATTGATTGTGTGTCAAACAGAAGCACTTACAAATAAAGCTGCTCAAAGCTATTCTATTCATTAATTTTGTGCAGTCACAGCAGCAACAATTATACATTGATTTATTAGGAAAATTTGGCATTCCTATAGCTGCATTTCATTCTCAAACACTCATGAGAGCCACTTTCAGTTTACAAACAAAAAGCACTTTTTCTGTAAATGAAGTTCTTCTTATTTATCTATTAATCTTCACACAAAATGATATTTATAAAATCCTTCTGAAGGCTTGCTTTGGGGTTTTGAATGAAAGGAATCCACTGAAGGGAACCATATTTTTTCCTACATCTCAGGATTTTATGATTCTGTGCAATCCTGGGTTTATTCTGCCTTTGGCCAAAGAAGGAATATGGTCCACATCCTCCATTCATAGGCATAACTTTAGCTTCATGCAGCACTAAAACTCACCACATTGGTGAGACAAGCAAGACTGAAGGTTGTTGCAACACTTGAGTTTGAGGTTTGGAAATCTTGCACCCACCCAAAACTACTCTTTTTTTTTTTTTTTTTTTTTTTGTTTGGATGGAGTCTTGCTTTGCCACTGAGGCTGGAGTGCAGTGGGGCAATCTTGGCTCACTGCAACCTCTGCCTCCCGAGTTCAAGTGATTCTCCTACCTCAGCCTCCCGAGTAGCTAGGATTACAGGTGCACACCACCATGACAGGTTAATTTTTGTATTTTTAGTAGAGACAGGATTTCACCATGTTTGCAAGGCTACCCCCAAACTCCTTACCTCAGGTGATCTGTTTTCCTCAGCCTCTCAAAGGGCTGGATTTATAGGCATGAGCCACTGAACCCAGCCACTATCTCTTAAGAAGGAATTTGAATGTTAATGGGGTCTTTAATGGAGGATTCCACAAGTGTGTTTGAGTTGTCAGGGACTTATAAATTAGTGTATTAGTCAGGATTCTCTAGCGGAACTTAAATAATGGGATCTATATATAAAGTGGAGTTTATAAAGTATTAACTTACCATAATCACAATGTTCCACAATAGGCTGTCTGCAAGCTGAGGAGCAAGAAAGCTAGTGTGAGTCCCAAAGAACTTGGATCCTGATGTTTGAGGGCAGGAAGCATCCAACATGGGAGAAAGAAATAGGCTGGAAACCTAGGCAGGTCTCTCCTTTTTACATTTTTCTGCCTGGTTTGTATCCACTGGCAGCTGATTAGACTGTGTCCACCAGATTAAGGGTGGATGTTCCTTCCTCAGCCCACTGACTCAAATGTTAATCTCTTTTGGCAACACCCTCACAGACACACCCAGGACAGATGTATCCTTCAATCCAATCAAATTGACACCCAGTATTAAGCATCACAATTAGGGTGGAGCATCTGAACATAAAGATGGAGATGTGTGTCATCTATTAGACATACTAGCTATGATTAAAAAGAGAATCATGTCCCCAAACTCATGGGAAATAAATTGGGGGGGAAGGGTGTTTGTTGCAGATTAGAATGCTATTTCCTCTTGCCTTTCTTCTTATTCCCTCTTCTCCCTCCATCCTTTGTCCCTGTCCTGCAGGCTGTCTCTTCCTCCTCCACCCTGTCTCTTCCTCCTCCTTTCTCCCATGCAATGCGAATATCCAAGAAAAATGGGAAACTGCTGCTTTATAAGTTAAGTTCTCTTTGTATAGAATGAGCACCTGCATGTGAACACTACACTACTTGTTTGCAACCACAGAATAACGCTTCAATTCCTTTCTTCTTTCCCACTTCCCGTGGATGTTTGTGTAACATTTAACCATTAATCATGTAATGTTTGCCAAGTGTTTGAAGCTCCCAGGGAAAAGGCACTAAATTAAAACATTATTATTAGTGTTTTCCACGTTAAATTTCCATTGCAAAACACACCAACAAATGAGGAGCGGCCATCTGTCACACAGCTTAAATGCTTACAATCTACAGGACTGTGTTTACCTCAGAGTGGCAGTACTTCGTAAGCCATATATGGAAATAATTTGAAAAAATGAATTGAACAGCTGCTGTGTCTTGTACTAATTTTAACACCTTGCTGGCAGTTTTTATTTTTAAAAACCTGAAAAGCAAATCACAGTTTGTGTTGCTCACTTCTAATAATGAACATATAAGCATGCATTGTGTTATACCATAAATCATTTCATTGGGAATGAACAAGGGAAGAGACGCATGACTGGCTTTTTAATCTCGGGGTCTCTGTCAAGGTCAGTTCTTGCCCAAGCTACAGCACAGCCTGGAGAATGACCACGGAGGTGGTTTCCAGGCAGGGTTCAGTGAACAAGGGCATTGTGGCCCTGCCTAGTCTTCACCTGCGTTTTTCATCAACACTGAGATTACCCTGTTTTTGATCCTGGCTAATCTAATAGGTGTAAAAAGCATCGTGTTTTTTAAAATTTTCTTTAATCTTGCAAATAATTGAATATCTTCTATGTATATTCATGTTAAAGAAAAAATATTCAATGATACTTGTGAAAGCAAAGTAAGGAAGAGTTTATTCAGGACTTTTGAGTTAGGTGTAGTGGCCGTAGCCATAGAAACCAGTGGTTTCCAATTCTTTCTGGAAATTTGTCTTGCCTGGGGGAAAGGAGGAGGAAGAGACAGGGTGGAGGACAGGGAGAAATGAAGGAGGGAGAAGAGAGAAGAAGGTGTAGAAAGACAGTATGGAGTCTTGCAGTCGGGGAGAAAGATTGGGATCAACTCTGAATACAGCATGGGCAAGTGGGAATTTATGGTCAAAGAGCAGGGGGAGGAATTTGGACATTGGTTGGAAAATGGCTAACAGTTTCAAAATATCAGGGATAATGGAGATTCTGGTTAAACCCATCTAACAGGATTCTAGCTGAAGAAAGGCGAGGGTGACCAGATATCACCTGGAGTGTGTGGAGGATGAGGAACTAACTGAGATATTGAGGTTGACCAGATACTAAGGGTTGGGAGTTCCTGCCAAGGTGACTTAGCAGGGTTCTGTGCTAAAACTGGATTTTACAGGGAAGTACACATGTGGGCCTTGGAGAAGGTTTGGAAGCCTGACTACAGTTTGGACAGACAGAGAATCTTTGTCATTCACCACAGATACTTTAGTTTCCTTAAACTTCCTGTTCATACTTTTGTCCATATTTGACGTGAGTTGCAATATTTTTCTTGTTTATTTGTAAAAGACCTTATTTTAGAGCAAAAAACACCTTAATTACACACATTGTTGTAAGTACTATTTTTCCTGACAAATGTTTATTTACCTTTTGGATTGCTAATGTGATGGTGACAGAGAGAGAGAGAGAGACAGAGAGAGAGAGACAGAGAGACTGAGACTTCACTCTTTGGAAGAAAACAACTTACAAAACATTTTCTTTTTGACTTTTAGGCTTAATATAGTGATTAAATAGCTTTTTCCAAGCCTCTCTCCCCTCCACAAAAAAAGTTATCAAACAATTTCTCATATTTTCATTTTTTAAATACATGTTTACATTACATACAATTTTATTTTGGTGCAAATTTTAAGAAATAAATACCAGCTGGGTTGTTTTTCCAAATGGCTCTTTAGTTGCCCAAAAACCTGTTTTTGTTTTCAAATTATTCATGTTTCTAAAATATAACACTAACATCAACTGAATTTCCCTGTCTATCTGGGCCATTTTGCTGACATTCTTCTCACTGTATGGGTCTGTCTCTCAATTACTAGTCCAACACCAAATTATTTAGATATGGTATTTCAAATGCATGTCACTGCTGATTAGAGTATCCTCAGTAGTTGCATTTTCTTCCCTGAATGGCCTGGGATGGAAGCTACTAATTGCAAACCCTGAAATATGTTTTACACATAGGAGAAATTAAGTGCCAATGCCTTCACCAGAAAACCCATCAATATTTTTATAAAGCAAAGCTATTTTTTTTTAACTGAGATGGAATCTCACTCTGTCACCCAGGCTGGAGTGCAATGGCTCAGTCTCAGCTCACTGGAAGCTCCATCTCCTGGGTTCAAGCCATTCTCCTGCGACAGCCTCCCAAGTAGCTGGGACTACAGGCACCCGCCACCATGCCCAGCTAATTTTTTTTGTATTTTTAGTGGAGACGGGGTTTCACCATGTTAGCCAGGATGGTCTCGATTGGACCTCGTGATCTGCCTGCCTCGGCCTCCCAAAGTGCTGGGATTATAGGCATGAGCCACCGCACCTGGTTGCAAAGCCATTCTTATCACTGAAAAATTTTTGTAGCATTGAAGCTACGTAACTCCAAGGGTGAATGGCCTAGAGCTTATATGTTACAAAATATCTTTATGGATGCCTTATTTAAATGTACAATTGATAGTTTTCTATTAGGATCTTTGAACTTCATGTGTAAATGTGAAGACCAGAAGCCCACCATGACTTTCCTCCTAGATACAGTAGTAGATACAGAGTATGTGATATTGACTCCAAACACAGATATATGAAAAACCATGTGTCAGGACTTCCTTTGGCCGTTACAATATCCTTTGGCTGTGAGTCACAGAAAGCTCTCCCAGGGTAACTTAAATAGACCAGAGGTTTGTGATGGTTAGTTTTAGATGTCAACTTGAGTGGATTGAGAGATACCCAGAGAGGTCTTCAAGCATGATTTTAGGGTGTTCTTGTAAGAGATTTTTTGGATGAAATTGGCATTTCAATCAACGGACTGAGTAAGGATCCACCATCATCCAGTGTGGGTAGGCACCATTCAATCACCTATAGGCCTGGGTAGAATAAAAGACAGAGAAAGGCAAATGTAACTGCATTATCCTTCTCTTGTGGAGCTGGGAGATCCTTCTCCTGTCCTTGAACACCAACAACCCAGCTTCTCCAGCCTTTAGACTCCAGGACATAAGCCAACAACTCCCATCTCACCCTGACCATTATCTGCGGGATCACAGGCCTCCAGCACTGAAATATCATCAGCTTCCCTGATTTTGAGGGAAGTTTGGATGGAGCCATGTATTTAACTTCCCTGGTTCTCCAGCTTGCAGATAGCCTGTGGTGGGACTTCTTAGCCTCCTATTTGTCTGAGCCAACTCCTCCAATAAATCCCTATCTCTCTATGTCTTTATCTATCTCTCTATCTACATATCTATCTGTCATCTATCTGTTTATCTATCTATCTATCTATCTATCTATCTATCTATCTATCTATCTATACATACATACTATTGGTTCTGTTTCTCTAGAGAAAACTGATTAATATAGAGTTGATTCATCTCTAGGAACTATAGGGATTGGTGTGTTTGTGGCTGCTCAAGAAATGTACCTGTGACATAGACTTCTTATTTCTTTACACCCACGTATCTGCATGGTCATCGAATGTCTGCTGAGCCTATAGATATTGTGCCAAATTTCTAAGCAGAAAAAAAAGGGAAAAGACAAATGGACAACAATAGATGATACATATGTTTCCTTGGCCACTCTCATAGCACGTGAACACTCCTAGCTGTAGAAGAGGTAGGTACATTTAATTATTTTCAAAGTCTTTGGAAAAAAGGCAAATTAAGAGGAAAGGAATTAGAGATAATGATAGAGTTAGCTAAGCTACAATGTCATAATGTAAAAAAAGAGGTCTTTCATCTTCATGTCAGAGTGTGCTCTGAATTAATTAAAATAAACCCATGCCTAAATATATCTTGAGAAAATGCTTAAGTTCAGAGCCATAAAAAACACCAAGACTTCAATCCTCCATATCTTTAAGAAGTCATATTATCCCCAGGAAAACATCAAGTTAGGTCCAGATTTCTTCTTTGAATTATAAGCTGTGAAAAGGAAATGGGGATTTGGGGACCTAGCACTGTAACCTACAAATTCTACAACCAAACAAGGAAAGTATTCTGTCATGCAAGAATTTCATATGGATACTGCCCTTTAAAATACTCAAGTACTCCGGTAAGCTAATCAATGAATCAGATTAGTATACCCATGAAGAGAAGTTATACCTATAAACAAAATGTCAGTGAGCAATAAAACAGTGAAACTCTTGGCTAATGTCTGAAAACTGGATGATATGGTAACTAAGCAATACACAAGAGCCAAAACTAAATCTTAGAAGAGAAAAGGACGATGTAGCATGTAAACATTATAATATAATGAAACATGTTATATGTAACATATATAATATATATACATTATATATGTGTGTGTGTGTGTGTGTGTATATATATATATTTTGTTTTGTTTTTGAGACAGAGTCACACTGTTTTGCCAGGCAGAAAGGCAGTGACACCATTTTGGCTCACTGCAACCTCCCCGTCCTGGATTCAAGTGTTTCTCCTGCATCAGCCTCCCAGGTAGCTGGGACTACAGGAGTGCACCACCACACCCAGCTAATTTTTGTATTTTTAGTAGATATAGGGTTTCACTATGTTGGCCAGGATGGTCTCAATCTCCTGACCTCATGATCCACCTGCCACTATATTATATTGTAACTAATGTGGTTACACTAGTCTTGATCCAAAAAATCAATTTGTTTTAACCCTAATCTATGCAAAGTGAAGTTAAATGCTGCTGAAGATTATGCTAAATCTCTCATTACTATGGGGTGGGGGAGGGCAGGTGATAGTATTTTAGAGCTAAGTATCCAAATATATTTTCTTTGGCATAATTTCTAAATAACCAGAAGCAGAAAAAAGCCAAGAATATTTGAACTATCAAGTAAAAACGAGGACATAAGAAAATAATGAGAAAAACAAAAATGCAGATTTGAGAAAAAAATTCAAAGAATAAATTTTATCTACTAATGGAATTATATATACTTTGATTGCTAACATAAAGTTAAGGTAGTTGTACTTTAGACATATGGTTCATTAAAGATTTTTCTCAAAGCAACTTGCCTTCCTCCCTAAAAAAAATAACAGATTCTCACTGCTAACAACAGGTCAATGTAACTGTTGTTTGAAATCAGGGATTATGTCCCACTTCCATCTCAGCATGAAGTGGGTGAGTCAACAACCTCAAAACAACACACAGGTAATTCCGATCTATCTCTAACTTATGGAGGTTGGAAAACACTTGACAATCACTCATTAGAAGCTTCAGTATTGGGACTCTTTTTGACAAGTAATAAAGCAGGTGGTGGTAATATTCCACCACGAATCATGGTTCAGGATATAAATAGATAAATTGCATATGCCTTACTGGAAACAATAAGAACTTTCTTAACCAAAGTGGAAATCCTTATTTAGCATTTCTGGAGACATTCCCCATTAATTATGGGGTGTTTTTCATATAAAGTCTGCTAAAGAGAAATTCCATGGTGGATACTAGGAAGCACATGGTATCAATAACTTCCTCAAATTCAGAGGAAGCCATGTGATTTGGGCTAAGAGAATCAAGAAAGCCATGTGGAAAAAGTAATATTTAAGTTAATCTTAAATTATGTCCTGCTTTTAATATCTGTAACTATGTAAAATGGAAATGTATAGTCATGTGAATTGGTCTGTTCTTTTTGGTTTTTGGAGTTTTTGTTGTTTTGAGACAGAGTCTTGCTCTGTCACCCAGTCTAGAGTGCAGTGGCATGATCTCAGCTCACTGCAGCCTTAACTACCCGGTCTCAAGAGATCCTCCCATCTCAGCCTCCTGAGTAGCTGGGATTACAGGTGTGAGCTGCCATTCCAGGACTCATGTTAATTGTTCTAAGTGAAAATACAAAGAACAGTGCCAGATGCAGTGACTCATGACTGTAACCCCAGCACTTTGGGAGGATAAAGCAGATTCACTTGAGGGTAAAAGTTTGAGGTCAGCCAGGGCAACACAGCAAAACCCCATCTCTACAGAAAATTTAAAAATTAGTTGAGCCTACTAGAGCACACCTCTAATCCCAGCTACTTGGGAGTCTGAGGGCAGATTGCTTGAGTCCAGGAGTTTGGAGTTATAGTGAGCTCTGATCGCACTATTGCACTCCATCCTGGGCAATAGAGTGAGACCTTGTCTTTAAAAAAAATTACAAAGAGGAAGGCATAATCAGGTTGGCTGAAATACAGTATGAACATGAGAAATGGGCAATAGATCAAGCTGTTCAAAAACCTGCTTGCCCTGCCTGAGAGTTAAGAATTATTGAATCAGGAAGAGCTGCCCAGTAAGTGTGACACAATTAAGTTGTATGGATTTTCACGATGGAAATAAATTAAGCCTACTTTTCTTCAGACAGCTTACCTTTGGGACTCTAGGTCCATCTTTGCTCTAAAGATGTGACCTAGACAAGACTATTTAACTTCTAACCTGTAGTTTCATCTCTGTGAAATATGGATTATAGTATTTCCTAGGTCATAGGGATTTTTATGATTTTGAATTCTCAGGTAAAGCACTTATCATCAACTTGGTCATATATTCATGTTTTTTAAACTATTGTCATTTGTGCTTATTCAGAAGAAAAATATTGTGGAGGCAGTGGTGTCTCAAGATGAAACTATTCAACCAGAGTTGGAAATCAGTAACTAGAAACTAAGTCAATGTACAGTGGGATCTATCTGCATGGAAATGATGCCTGATATCAAAGGAAGGAGGTACAAGGATATATAAATAGTGATTTCACAACAAGGATTTATGTTTCTTTACTAAAACATTCAGATAAAATTTAATTTGTAATAAGATTTAAAGATATATAAACCTGGAACCAAAGCAGAGGTTTCTGTGAATTCTCCCAAATACTGACTTGGTTTATAACTTTGGTCATATTAAAGTTCTTCCCTCTCCTCCCTACAGTCAGGAGAACATTTAGCCTTTGACTTTGAATATTCAGACTTTGACTCTGCTTTTTGATAAGTCATCACAAAGCTTTTTTTGTTTTGTTGTGTTTTGTTTTGTTCTGTTTGAGACGGAGTCTCGCTCTGTCACCCAAGCTGAAGTGTAGTGGCACGATCTCGGTTCACTGACACATTGACTTTCTGACCTTCCTCTTCATCTGCTTAAAAAATATCTAGTCATATCCAGGTGTGATGACTGACACTATATATATTCATTATCATTTCTGCTTTTGAACAGAAATGCTTTTGAACTCTATGCTTTTGCATAGAGTTAGTGTAATGTTTAGCTTCAGAATACCAAAGTGCCATTTATAAACTGTGGTTGTTAGCCACAAGGCTTCAGTTAAAATGAACATTTAAGTTTTATGTTTTCTAAGGTTTTTTAACTGATGATACAAATGAATGGGGAAGGAGTGGTGGTAAAGTGTGTGTTATTTGTCTGAGGTTTAAATAAATGTTTTAGTTTCAGAAAGCTAACATTTTTAAAGAGGCCTTGTAAAATAACATTATTTGCTGTTGTCAGCAAATACTGGTCAAGTAATCTTAGGTATCTTGGTAGCTACCAAAATAAAAGATGTCTTATTTTTTGTCTTCATACACATACACAAAATTAACCCTAGGAAATAAAATAATGAGAAATTTCACATGCTTATGTCACAATGTGTGTCATAGCACAAAATACAAATGCTATCATATCTAACCCAGTACCCCTTTTCAAAGAGGTAGTTCCAGGAAGAGCTTACTGGAGTGTCTGGGACCCCAATCCTGTAGTGGAGCAAGAATGTTGGGGCTAAAAACAAGTTCGTCTGGCAAAGATCACTAAGTGTGCAGGTAGGACACATAGACACTGGAACCAACTGATGTTACTAGGTTAAGTACCATTGCTGGAGTGAAGGAGACAGCAATAGCAAACTTACAGGATGTAGTATGTTCTTTCTCGCCTCTTCCTGTCCCCCAATATCTTCTAGGCCCCCTATTGGTAGCAGTAAATGGAGAGTCAGCTGACAAAGTAGAAAGATATGTGCCCCATCATCACTAGGAAGAATACAAATGGTGAATTTGGAACTGAGAGATAAATGCTTTATAACTAGCACAGGGACCCTCTTGAATGTCTTTAGAATCCATTCTCAATGGGTATTATATTCTCTGTACACCATCAGATAATTATTGCTTGCTGACTGGAATACAGAAGTGCATAGCTTTTGTTTATCATGAAAGTCCAAAGAATAAACCTTCACACTAAGAAGCAGCAAAAGAGGAACCTGTGAAACTCTTGCCTAAGTTTCCTGTCGGCCATCTCACCTATGGAATTCAAACATGCCAGACACCACAATTACATGAATCAAGTCATTAAAGTAAATTTTTCTCTTTCGCATTCCCTTTCAATAGATGATTCATAGATAGATGATAGATAGATAGATAGATAGATAGATAGATAGATAGATAGATACATAGATACATAGATACATAGATACATAGATAGACAGAGTGAGTGAGCTATGGTTTGAATGGTTGTGTCCCTTCAAAATTTATGTTGAAACATACTACTATTCCAATGCAATATTATTAAGAGGTGGAACATTTAGAAGGTAATTAAGGTAATTATGTCATTAGCCCTTGTGAGTGATTAAATCCTTTATTACAAAAGACTTTACACAGCATTTGACACTATTGCCCTTGCATCACTTCCACCATGTGAAGACACAGTGTTTGTTCCCTTCAGAGGGTACAGTAACAAAATGCCACTTTGGAAGCAAATAGCAGCCCTCATACAACACCAAACCTGTTATCATCTTGATCTTGGAATTCCCAGCCTCCAGAGCTTTATATTATACATAATATAATCTACTGTTTATAATGACATATGTTATTTTTTATACCAACACAAATGGACAAAGATAGATAGATAGATGATAGATGATACATACAGACATACAGAGATACATACATACATATATACATACATACATTTATAGATGAGTTCTTGGGTACATTCTGTTGTTTGAAGAACCCCAATTAATAGAGTTCTTTCCTATGCAGGAAAACAAGGGTCAGGAAGCAGAAACCTCAGTTGCACGGACAGTAGAGGCAACATCTGATGTCGTACTCTCCCTGGGAGAAATAATGCTAATTTTTCTTCCTGATAATTATTTTTGCCTGGTAAGGATTGAGTCAAGTAATTATTTATCAATGTTGCTTGAATTTGATGATTCCACAGGACTGAAATCTTCTCAGTTTGCTTCTTTCAACCAGTGCCATTGCCCTTTAAATATTGACTGAGTGTTCTGTCTGGTTATCAGTGATGTATCCTGCTGCATAATTCATTCTGGAGATTAGTGACACTGTGGCCACTTCCCTTCTCGAGATACCTAAGCCTGGAGAAGTGTAAACATACTTGTGAGCACTCCCTATCAGACATTGCAAATCCTTTCCCAAGCAAGACTCATAAATAAACATAAGCAGTAACCAAAATGTGGTTAGCCAGCAGGGAAGTGCTCACGAATAATAGCTTTATTGTGGAGTGCAGCAGACCATAAACACAGAATGCCTGTGGGCAGCCTAATGAAACATGAAGTAATTGTGAGATGGAGTAAATGGATTTCCTTCATCTACCCTTACTTCTAAGATAGATTAGACAGCTTTTCTTAAAACAAAAACTATATATTTTCTTATTTAAGAAACTCAGTTTCAGTTCCCTAGGTGGATAATAATTAGAAGCAATGTCCATAGTGAGATGCTACAGTAGATTTGGACATTATAAAAAAGAAGGCTAGTTTTGAGCATGCTGTAAGTTTTGTCTCTTCAAATGCTTTCTGTTGACAAAGGTGAATGCTTCCAGTTTACTCACTGATACCATTTCTTTACATCTCTTTTGCCCGTATTATCTCTTATTTTTATGGGAATTACCACACTCAGACCTTTCAACTTTCTCATTTGGCTTCTCAGACATTGCTGTGGAGATTTGCAGATATTTCTTGGTACCTCTATTATCAGCCAGGACACTAAAACATATCAAGGGATCCAGACATCTCTCTACGTACCTTGTAGATAAACATCATTCAGATCACCTACATATACCCCCCATAAAGATCATGGTGCACAGGAGGTAAAACATTTTGTCCAAACATCCTGCTAAGAAGAATAGTGATGAATTTGGGAAGAAATATTTTTCAATGCATTTTGCATGGTGGAATTCATAATACTGTACTACAAAATTCTGTGAGCAAAGCAAAGTCCTCTGGAATGTCAGATATTCCAGATAAATGAAATATCTGCCTCCAGATATTTATTTATGTCAATACACAGGTAATGGTAGATTTTATGGAAATGGTATAACTAGGCTTGGAGACAGTCATTTCCATGTCCATATTTATGTTAAGAAAAAGTTATCATTTAAAGGTAGATTCCAATCAATTCCCTTTACAATTCCCTGGCCAACCCATCTGTTAGAATGTTTTATCAGAAATAAACCTAATAAATATATCATTTTATTCTCAAAGTCTTTGCATGTATGAAAAGGCAGAAAGCAAAGGATGAAGTACTGTACTTTAAGAGCATCTTTGTAATTAGCTGGGAAGTTCTCACTCCCTACCCATCTTTTCTTGCCAACCTTTCTTATTTCTTTTCTGCTTAGCTTCAGAGGGTTTTGTTAAGACAATATAATGCAAAAGATATAACTCTCACCCTGTTGGCCTCTTTCCATCTTCTGTTTACTACCTCTATTTCTTTTCTAGAGATAACCACTTTTGTAAGATTCATGTACAATTTCTCCTCCTCTTTTTATACTTTCAGTTGCAGGACAGCCCATTATTATTTCATAATATAAATTTTCACAAGTACTAATTAGGTTCATTCATTCCCACAAACTTGCCTGTATCCACTGGCAACTTTTAGGTTGAGTTGTTGGTCCTTTATATTGACTTTTAGAAGTCCCTTATATATTTTAGATACAAATATTTAGTCACCTGTACATGTTGCAAATATATACATTCCCAGTCTGTGGTGTCTTACTTGCTGTGTTACTTGCTGGTTTCCTTTTAATGAAGATGGTTTAAATTTGTATGCAGTCACATTGACTTTATATGTGTGTGTATGTGTGTGTGTACATATATATATACACACACACATATAAAACACACACTATATATATAAAACATATATATATGTATATATATGTTATGTTTTGGGATACACATGGAGAACATGTGGGTTTGTTACATAGGTATACATGTGCCATGGTGGTTTGCTGTCCCCATCAACCCATCATCTAGGTTTTAAGCCCCCATGCATTAGATATTTTTCCTAATGCTATCCCTCTCCTTGCCCCTCAACCCCAACAGGCCCTGGTGTGTGATGTTCCCCTCCCCGTGTTCATGTGTTCTCATTGTTCAACTCCCAGTTATAAGTAAGAACATGCAGTGTTCGGTTTTCTGTTCCTGTGTTAGTCTGCTGAGAATGATGGTTTCCCGCTTCATCCATGTCCCTGCAGAGGACAATAACTCATCCTTTTGTATGGCTGCATACTATTCCATGGTGCATATATGTCACATTTTCTTTATCCAGTCTATCATTGATGAATATTTGGGTTGGTTCCAACTCTTTGCCATTGTGAATAGTGCTACAATAAAGATACATGTGCATGTGTCTTTATGGTAGAATAATTTATAATCCTTTTAGTATATACCCAATAATAGGATTGCTGGTTCTAGATATTTGAGGAATCATGACACTGTCTTCCACAATGGTTGAACTAATTTACACTCCCAACAGCATTGTAAAAGCATTCCTATTTCTCCACATACTCTCCAGCATATGTTGTTTCCTCACATTTTAATGATTGCCATTCTAACTAGAGTGAGATGGTATCTCATTGTGGTTTCAATTTGCATTTCTCTAATCACCAGTGATGATGAGTTTTTTTTTTTCATATGTCTGTTGGCTGAACAAATGTCTTCTTTTGACAATGTCTGTTCATATCCTTCACCCACTTTTTGATGGTTTTTTTTTCTTGTAAATTTGTTTAAGTTCTTTTTAGATTCTGGATATTAGCCATTTCTCAGATGGATAGATTGAAAAATTTTCTCTCATTCTGTAGGTTGCCTGTTTACTCTGATGGTAGTGTCTTTTGCTATGCAGAAGCTCTTTAGTTAAATTAGATCTCATTTGTCAATTTTGGTTCTGTTGTCATTGGTTTTGGTGTTTTAGTCATGAAGACTTTGGCTATGCCTATGTCCTGAATAGTATTGCCTTGGTTTTCTTCCAGGGTTTTTATGGTTTTAGGTCTTACATTTAAGTCTTTAATCCATCTTGAATTAATTTTTGTATAAGGTGTAAGAAGGGTGTCTTGTTTGAGCTTTCTGCATATGGCTAGACAATTTTCCCAACACTATTTATTAAATAGGGAATCCTTTCCCCATTGCTTGTTTTTGTTAGGTTTGTCGAAGATACTTGTAGATGTGGGATGTCATTTCTGAGGCCTTTGTTCCATTCTATTGGTCTAAATATCTGTTTTGGTACAAGTAACGTATTGTTTTTGTTACTGTATCCTTGTAGTATAGTTTGAAATAAGGTAGCATGATGCCTCCAGTTTTGTTATTTTAGCTTAGGATCGTCTTGGCTACATGGGCTCCTTTTTGGCTCCATGTGAAACTTAGAGTAGTTTTTCCTAGTTCTGTGAAATAAGTGAATGCTAGCTTATGGGGGATAGCATTGAATCTATAAATTACTTTGGGCAATATGGCCATTTTCACAATATTGATGCTTCCTATCCGTAAGCATGGCATGCTTTTACATGTGTTTGTTTTCTCCTTTATTTCCTTGAGCAGTGGTTTGTAGTTCTTCTTGAAGAGCATTTTCTCATTCCATGTAAGTTGTATTCCTAGGTATTTTTTTCTCTTTGTAGGAATTGTGAGTGGGATTTCACTCATTATTTGGTTCTCTGTTTGTGTATCATTGGTGTGTAGCAATGCTTGTGATTTTTGCACATTGATTTTGTATCCTGAGTTTTACTAAAGTTGATCATCAGCTTAAGGAGTTTATGGGCTCAGATCATGAGGTTTTCTAAATACACAATTATGTCATCTGCAAACAGAGACAATTTGACTTCCTCTCTTCCTATTTGAATAACTTTATTTCTTTCTCTTACTTGATTGTCCTGACCAGAACTTCCAATACTATGTTGAATAGCAGTAGTGAAAGAGGGCAACCTAGTCATGTGCAGGTTTTAAAAGGGAATGCTTCCAGTTTTTATCCATTCAATAGGCTATGGGTTTCTCATAAACAGCCCTTATTACTTTGAGATATGTTCCATCAATACCTATTTTATTGTGTGTTTTTTAACATGAACGTTGTTGAATTTTTATCAAAGGCCTTTTCTGCATCTGTTGAGATAAGCATGTGGTTTTTATCATTGGTTTTCTCATTTGTGATGAATTACTTTTATTGATTTGCATATGTTGAACCAGCGTTTCATCCCAGGGATGAAGCCGACTTCATCGTCGTGGGTAAGATTTTTGATGTGCTGCTGGATTTGGTTTGCCAGTATTAATATTGAGGATTTTTGCATCGATGTTCATCAGGGATATTGGCCTGAAATTTTCTTTTCTTTCTTTTCTTTTTTTTTTTTTGTCTCTGCCAGGTGTTGGTATCAGTACAATGCTAGCCTTATAAAATGACTTAGAGAGAATTTCCTCTGTTTTCTATTGTTTGGAATATTTCTGAAGGAATGCTGCAAGCTCCTCTTTTCAACTCTCATAGAATTCAGCTGTGAATGCATCTGGCCCTGGGCTTTCATTACTTGGTAGGCTATGAATTACTGCCTTAATTTCAGAACTTGTTATTGATCTATTCAGAGATTTGACTTATTTCTGGTTTAGTCTTGGGAGTGGGAATGTTTCCAGTAATTTGTCAATTTCTTCCAGATTTTCTAGCTTATTTGTGTAGTGGGGTTCATAGTGTTCTCTGATGGTAGTTTGTATTTCTGTGGAATCAGTCGTCATAACCCCTTTATCATTTTTCTCGTGTCGATTTGATTCTTCACTATTTTCTTCTTTATTAATCTGGTTAGCAGTCTATCTATTTTGTTAATCTTTAAAAAAAAAACAGCTCCCAGATTCAATGATTTTTTAAAAGGTTTTTTATGTGTCTGTCTCCTTCAATTCTGCTCTGATCTTAGGTTATTTCTTGTCTTCTGCTAGTTTTTGAATTTGTTCTTGCTTCTCTAGTTATTTTAAATGTGACATTAGGGTGTTGATTTTTCTTTCCCACTTTCTGATGTGGGCATTCAGTTGTATAAATTTCTCTCTAAGCATTGATTAAGCTGTTTCCCAGAGATTCTGATACTTGGTGTCTTTTTCTATTTAGTTTCAAAGAACTTTTTATTTCTGTCTTAATTTTATTATTTACCCAGTAAATTCAGGAGCAACTTGTTCAAGTTTCATGTAGTTGTGTGGTTTTGGGTCAGTTTCTTAATTCTGAGTTCTAATTTGATTGTACTGTAGTCTGAGAGACTGTTTTGATTTCCATTCTTTTGCATTTGCTGAGCAATATTTTACTTCCAATTACATAGTCAATTTTAAAATAAGGGCTATGTGGTGCTGAGAAGAATGTATGTCCTGTTGATTTGGGGTGGACAGTTCCGTAGATACCTGTTAGATCCTCTTGGTCCAGAGATGAACTCAAATCCTGCATATCTTTAAATTTCTGCGTCATTGATCTGTCTAATACTGACAGTGGAGTTTTAAAGGTTCACATTATTATTGTCTGGGAGTCTACATCTCTCAGTAGGTCTCTAAGAACTTGCTTTATGAACCTGTGTGTTCCTGCATTTAGTGCATATATATTTAGGATAATCAGCTCTTCTTGTTGCTTTGATCCCTTTACCATTATTTAATGCTCTTTTTTTGTCTTTTTTCATATTCGTTGGTTTAAATTCTGTTTTATCAAAGGCTAAGATGGCATCCCCTGCTTTTTCGTGCTTTCCATTTCCTTGATAAATATTCCTTCATCCCTTTATTTTGAGCCTATATGTGTCTTTGGATGTGAGATGGGTCTCCTGACTGCAGCACACTGATGTGTCTTTACTCTTTATCTAATTTGCCAGTCTGTTTCTTTTAATTGGGGCATTTAGCCCATTTATATTTAAGGTTAATACTGTCATGTGTGAGTTTGATTCTGTCATCATGAGACTAGCTGGTTATTTTGCATATTAGTTGATGCAGTTGCTTCATAGTGTCATTGGTCTTTGTATTTTGGTATGTTTTTGCAGTGGCTGGTATCCATTTTTCATTTTCCATGTTTAGTACTTCCTTCAGGAGCTCTTGTAAGGCAGGCCTGGTGGTGAGGAAATCCCTCAGCATTTTCTTGTCTGGAAAGGGTTTCATTTCTCTTTCACTTATGAAGCTTACTTTGGCTGGTGTGAAATTCTGGGTTGTATATTCATTTTTTTAAGAATACTGAATATTGGCTCTGACTGTTTCATGGCTTGTAGGATTTCTGCAGAGATCCACTGTTAGTTTGATGAGCTTCTTTTTGTAGGTAACCTGACCTTTCTTTCTGGCTGCCCTTAACATTTTTTTCCTTCATTTCATCTTTGGAGATTCTGACGATTATACATCTTGGGTTGCTCTTCTGGAGGAATATATTAGTGGTGTTCTTTGTATTTCCTGTATTTGAATGTTGGCCTGTCTTTCTAGATTGGGAAATTTCTCCTGGATAATATCCTGAAGTGTGCTTTCCGGCTTGGTTCCGTTCTCCCTGTTAATTTCAGGTACACCAATCTATCGTAGGTTTGGTCTTTTCACATAGTCCCATATTTCTTGGAGTCTCTGTTCATTCCTTTTCATTTTTTTTTCTCTGTCCTTGCCTTCAGGCTTTGTTTTATTAACTTTATCTTCAATTTGTAATATCCATTCTTTCACTTGATTGATTTACCTGTTGATACTTGTGTATGCTTCATGAAGTTTTTGTGCTGTGTTTTTCAGCTCTATTAGGTCTCCTCTATTAGGTCTCTATTTATATTCTCCTCTAAACTGTTTTTTTTTTTTCTGAGTTAGATGTTCCTGTAACCTTTTATCAAGGTTCTTAACTTCCTTGAATTTGGTTAGAACATGTTCCTTTGGCCCAGAGGAGTTTGTTATTACCCACCTTCTGAAGCCTACTCTGTCAGTTCATCAAACTCATCCTCCATCCTGTTTTGTTCCCTTGCTGGTGAGGAGTTGTGATCCTTTGGAGAAGAAGCATTCTAGGTTTTAGAATTTTCAGCATTTTTACACTGGTTTTTCCTCATCTTTTTGGATTTATCTACCTTTGATCTTTGATGCTGGTGACCTTTGGATCGGGTTTTTGAGTGGGTATCCTTTTTGTTAATGTTGATGTTATTGCTTTCTGTTTGTTAGTTTTCCTTCTAACAGTTAGGTCCCTCTTCTGCAGGTCTGCTGAGTTTGCTGGACGTCCACTCCAGACCCTGTTTTCCTGGGTATCACCAGTGTGGGCTGCAGAACATCAAAGATTGCTTCCTGCTCCTTCCTGTGGAAGCTTCACCCCAGAGGGGGCACATGCCAGATGCCAGCCAGAGCTCTCCTGTATGAGGTGTTTGTCGACCCCTGCTAGGGAGATGTCTTCCACTCAGGAGGCATGGGGGCCAGGGACCCACTTGAGGAGGCAGTCTGTCCCTTAGCAGAGCTTGAGTACTCTTCTGAAAGATCTGCTGCTTTCTTCAGAGCTGGCAGTCAGGAATGTCTAAGTCTGCTGAAGCTGCACCCACAGCCACCCTTTCCCCCAGGTACTCTGTCCCCAGGGGAGGGGGATTTTATCTATAATTCCCTGACTGAAGCTGCTGCCTTTCTTTCAGAGATACCTTGCCCAGTAAGGAGGAATCTAGAGATGCAGTCTGGCTACAGTGCCTTTGCCATGCTGTGGTGGATTCTGCCCAGTCTGAAATTCCTGGTGGCTTTGTTTATACTGTGAGGGGAAAACCACCTGCTCAAGCTGCACTAATGGTAGACGTCCCTCCTTCCACCAAGCTCAAGCATCCCAAGTCGACTTCAATCTGTTGTGCTGTCAGTAAGAATTTTAAGCCTGTGGATCTTAGCTTGCTTGGCTCCATGGTGTTGGGACCTACTGAGAAAGGCCAGTTGTCTCCCTGCCTTCAGTCTGCTTTTGAGTGGAGCCAACGGTTCTTTCTCACTGGGGTTACAGGCACTACTGGGGTATGGGAAAAAAAAAAAAAAAAACTCTAGCAGCTTATTGTCTACCCAAATAGCTGCCCAGTTTTGTGATTGAAACTGAGGGTTCTAGTGGTGTAGACACCCAAGGGAATATTCTGAGGGTTGCAAAATGTATGGGAATATCATAGTATCTGAGCTGGACAGCACCGTCCCTCATGGCACAGTCCCTAAGGCTTCCCTTGGCTAGGAGAGGTAGTTCTGCAGCCGCTTGTGCTTCCTGGATGAGGCAATGTCCTACCCTGCTTCTGCTCACCCTCCATGGGCTGCACTTACTCTCTAACTAGTCCAACCTCTGTTGAAAATGCAGAAATCACGTGCCTTATGCGTTGGTTTTGCTGCGAGCTGCAGACCAGAGCTCTTCTTATTTGGCCATCTTGCCAGATCCCAACCCACATTTACTTCCTTTAGGGAAGAAATTCCTGCATTCCTATTCCAGGCAGTAACTTAGTATTTCATGTGATGAAGAGAAAAAAAAGATGCAGGTTTAATAATTTTATATGCATCTTTTATTTGCTTCTTCTATTTCCTCCCCGTATGTCTCTTATAGCTGTCCTGTACCTAGTTTCATTGATTTGCATGTTTCTCAGTGTTAAATAATTTCTCTCCTCCTTGACCTAATTACTGTCTACAAACATCTAAGAAAAGGATTCACCCACTTTCCATGCTCAATGCCAGTCCTCTTCTATATGTGTTTCTGCTTTCAGAATTTCTGATTTATTCAAATACACTCTCCACTCTTCTATTTATCTCTTTTTTCTCTTACTATCATTGGGTGGAGGAAGAAACCAATAAATGTGTGTGATCCATTTGTGCTTTTTAATGTAAAGGCCACATAACTGTTGCCAACTCAAGGGATTTTTCTATTATTTGTCTAATGTCCTTTTCACAAAGGTGGTAGAGAGCTCTCCGTGGTTCTGAATTTAAAAATAACTCTCAGATGTTATGATTGACTAATGATGTGGTTTAGCTTTGTGTCAGCATCCAAATCTCATGAAGGTTATGCAATCTTCGTGATCCGCACATGTCAAGGGTGGGACCAGGTGAAGGTAATTTAATCATGAGGGTGGTTGCCCCCATGCTGTTCCATGATATTGGGTGAGTCTCATCAGATTTAGTGATTTTATGTGTTTGGAGTTTCCCCTGCTTGCATTCACTCTGTCCTGCCATCCTGTGAAGAAGGTGCTTGCTTCTCTTTTGCCTTCTACCATACTGTAAGTTTCCTGAGGCCTCCCAAGCAATGCAGCAATGTAAGTCAATTAAACCTCTTTCCTTCATAAATTACCCAATCTCTGGCAGTTCTTTATAGCAATGTGAGAATGGACTAATAAAACTAATAAGTAAAAGTGTTCATAAAAATATAAAATGGTAATTAAACTACTGCTTAATGATATGGAAAGTAAACATATTACATTGTGTTTTCTATTTCTGCATGCATCTTTACATGTCGTTATATTTTAAACAACTACATATGTGTATGACTGTACCATACTGCATTTAATATATTATTATTCACATAACCACTTTTTAATTGATGGACCAATTTCAAATTAGCCTACTCTTTATTTTGGTGATTCAAGAAGTGTGGATTTGAGCAACTTTCATTATATTTACCTTGTGTGATTTTGAAAAATCAGATTCCTTGCCACCACCCAAGTCTTGATAGAAAAGAAGTCCTGATATTGAAGACTTAGAAATCAACAGTTGAACTACCTGCTTCGTTGATGTGCATAGGCCTCATTTTTTTAATATTTTGGCTTAATTCTGTGATTGCTATTTTAATTATGTAGTCTAGCACCACAATAGGAAAATTTGTAGAAAAATATCTTGATAAAACAATGAGAATGGAAGAAGAGGGACAATTGAAGGGTGTAAATTCAAGTATATTCCTCTCTTGGTCTACTCCACTGACTTCTAGTTGCAAATTTTTCATTTAATAAGAATACTAATACATGTTCCACTACCACTGCACACTCAAAATGTTTGAAACAAAGAATGAATTTTCAATTATGACAGTTGTATAAACAGTAAATTAAACCCCCCAGGAACACAAAGTGTGATCTGTGGATGCTGGAATGAGAAGACAGAAAAGGATTCTATTACAAAGTGAAACTCGAAGAAGCAGCAATAATCAAGAAACACCAAAATGTGTTCCACAAAAGTAGATAATATGAGAAAGAGCATGAGAGTAGGGGAATGGGAGATGGGAGAGGATAAGCCAAGAACAATACAAAGGTTGGCCATCTGAAATAAAAAAAATCTGTGTTTGAAATTAAAGTGTTTCCATTGCTATGGGTCTCTTTAATATGGGAATGATAAACTGACATTCTAAGAAATAATATGGAGAGACTAGATTTCTGAACGGGTAAATAATATCTCTTATGTGATCCAGATTATTCTGGCTGAATGAAGCCCTATTTTACCCATGGCAATATCCAGGTATAAACTGATGAAAGTTTGTATGGTGGTTGTGTGTTGCTAGATGAAGAAATAGAGAATAGACACAGAAAAATGTGGAGCTCTTGCTGGGATTGGCAACCCAATCCAGAAAACTGCTACAAAGTGTCTGCTAACTGAGCTACTTCCTCAGCTACATGTACTACTAAAGTGACATGGGTATAAAATAATTTCATAACATATTCAAATTCATTGCATTCATGCCTGACACAACTGTTACTATGTCACATCTTGCTACTGATAATAGTTTAACCACCTTGAAAACCCATGCCACTTGCATTCTTAGACATCCATTAGTAGACTATTTAAGGCATTCTATGTCTGCATCCTTTGGGGCCATTTCATTATGAGCAATGTTGCTAGTCAGAGAGAGGTGTAAATTAAAGCACCCAACATTAAATCTAGTAAATTTGATTACTTGACAATGACATTCATGCAGGTATTGAAATAGAAAGAGTTTGATGCTATTGAACAGAATTAAGTTTGGGATTTTTCTGGAGATGTAATTTACTCTTATTCCTTTTGTTTATAATCAGCATAAATCACAGAGCTGTGCTTGCACTGCAAATAAATTGCACTTCTTACCATATGACATTCAGTTTTGCCCGAAAACATGGTGATATTTTCTTGAGAATATAAAACCCAATGAGAATTTGCCTGGCACTATTTGTACCTTTCTAATTGCTCACATTTTCCATATTTTTATTTTAAATAGAAACAGAGTCATACTATGTATTCTAGGCTGCTCTCAGACTCCAGGGCTCAGTCTTCCAATGTGCTAGAATTGCAACCAGGAGCCACTGCTCCCAGCCATGAAATCTCATTTTATTTCTTACAATACTGTAGCTTGCATATTAGTCAGGAGAGATAAAAAGTGAATAATAAAATAGTTAATTAGACGAATGAGAAAGAAGTTCTATTTCAATCTCATTTCACTGCAAGTAGTGAAGACTATTTGCAGGGGCCTAAGGTGGTGGGACAAGAAGAATTGTTGAAAAATCATATTTCTTTCCAACTGTTACCTACTCATCTTGCCTTTATGGGGAGAAGAAGCATGTTTTGCTAGCATTTTAAAATCATGGACTGCAAACCAGTGAGATCATGAATCATAACCTCTATTTGTCTAAAAACAGAAAATATATTTTGAATTGTCATATCTTTTTATTGACCATTTGCTGAATACTGCATACATTAACTTGTGAAAGCACACAGAAACAAGAAAGACAAAGATGTTTCAGCAAACAGCTTGGAACTAGTTTTGGTCTTCTGAGATTAAAATCAGCTACAGGTTTTGTTCCTGTCTTGGGAGAGCAATAGATAAAGAACAAATCTCTACTGTATGAAGTGCCTTGTGTTATTTTTACATACTAGTATTGGACATGTGAGGCTAATGACAATATTATAATACCTACCTGTCTTAAGCCAGGTTCCCAAAAGCAAACATTAAGTAGAAGACATACATGAAAAAGATCTATTAAAAAAGTAGCCAGATGTATTAATCCGTTTTCACACTGCTATTACAGACATACCTAAGACTGAGTAATTTATAAAGAAAAAGAAGTTTAACGGAATTACAGTTGCACGTGGCTTGGGAGGCATCACAATACTGGCAGAAAGTGAAAGGCATGTCTTACATGTCAGCAGGGAAAGAGAGAAATGAGAACAAAGCAAAAGGGGTTTCCCCTTAACAAACCATCAGATCTCATGAGATGTATTAACTATGAAAACAACAGTATGGGTGAACCACCCTATGATTCGATTATCTCCAACTCGGTCCCTCCCACAACACATAGGAATTATGGTAGCTACAATTCAAGATGACAGCTGGGAAGAAACACAGCCAAACCATATCACCAAGAAAGAGAAATTCTCAACTTAATAACAAAATAAACTGAGGAAAATCTGCAGCAAGATACACACTTAATCATAAAATATTACAATTTCTTCCAAAGATTGGGAAAAAAGAAGGATACTAACTCTAACCACTTATAGCCAATATTGTATTGAAGTTACTAGGACAAGAAAAAGACATACTGGACATAAGAACAGAAGGGCAGAAGTCAGACTATTTATATTTGAAGAAAACATTTTTTCATGAAAAATCTTAAATAACTTATCAAACACACACTACAACACTTAATTTAGCAAGAACTTAAGACATAAAGTCAACATATAAAAATCACTTGTATTTATATGTCACTAGCAAGCAACCAGAAAATGACATTTGGGGAACCAAACAGTTTACAATATTGTCATCAATAAAAAATAGTTAGGTGTCTACACTAAAAATGACAAAGCATTCCTGAGAGAAATAAATAAAGGCATTAACTAACAGGGCTGAAAAACAAGAGCAATAACTATCTGGCCCTTGAAAGTTTTGGGCAAAACCTCTCTCTTCCAATACCCTGTGATCCTTAGCTGACATTTTTCTAAAGAAGGATTCAAGTGAGGGTGTTGGGAAGAAATCCATGAAGTTGGGGGATAGGAACTCTGAACCAATTTCTGAGTATCTGGCAGGATACGACAGTCATTTTCTCAGACGGTAAAGACCAGTCACAGGTTTCAGGTAGGGAGATGAATAGTTTGGTATGGAGCTTGGTAAGTGAGAGTTGCCTACTAGACACTCAAGTGAAAATGCTGAAATAGAAGTTAGACTTATGAGATTTTGTGATTCCTAGCTTTAGGATTCATAATCTAACATCAGGGCTCGAGATTTAATTTGGTGGTTAACATTTTAATTTGACATTGTGTAAGATCATCAAGGCAGTGAATACAGAAGAAGAAATTGTCCAAGAAATAAATACTGAGGCATACTCCAAGATTTAGGATCGGGAGAGAGGAAGAAACAGTGAACGAGAATGACAAATATTGACCACAAAAGTAGGAAGAAAATTAGCCGAGTGTGTTTTCTTAGAATTTAAATGGAAAAGAACTGTATTAAGTAAGTTCAAGAGACAAAAAATTTCTCAAATAATGTTAATATAGAAGACAAACTGAAGATTAAGAATTGGCCATTAGATTTAACAAGATGAAGATTATCAATGTTTTTGACCAGGGATGTTTTGTGGGGGTGCTTGTGGCAAGTTTCAGGAGAGCATATTCAAGAGCAAATAGGCATTTTAAAAATAAGTTATACAAATGTTAATGTTTAATATTTGCATCATGTGGCTACCATATTTCTAGTAATGACAAAAAGTACTAATTTGCATATTAAGCTTACTGGAATTTTTTTTCTTTTGAGACAAAATCTCGTTCTGTAACTCACTGCACCCTCAACTACCCAGGCTCAAGTGATCCTCCCACTTCAGTGTCCTGAGTAGCTGGGAACAAAGACACTTGTCACCATTCATGGCTAATTTTTATTTTTTTCAGAGACAAGATTTTACTATGTTGCCCAGGGGTGTCTCAAACTCCTGGGCTCCAGTGATTCTCCTATCTCAGCCTTGCAAAGTGCTGAGATTACAGGTGTGAACCACTGCACCCATAAAAAATATATGTAATGCCAAAGACATTTTTCCTCAGGATGTAGTTCCCTAAATTGTCTGGACAAATGTTTATATACCAGTATATAGAAGCCAGCGCTCTGGCACTATGTAGAAGAAAGGAGGAGGAGGAGGAGGAGGAGGAGGAGGAGAAGAAGAAGAAGAAGAAGAAGAAGAAGAAGAGGAAGAGGAAGAGGAAGAAGAAGAAGGAGAAGAGAAGGAGGAGGAGGAGGAGAAGAAGAAGAAGAAGAAGAAGAAGAAGAAGAAGAAGAAGAAGAAGAAGAAGAAGAAGAAGGAGGAGAAGGAGAAGAACAACAACAACAACAACAACAAGGGAGGAGGAGGAGGAAGAGTTGGAGGGGAACAGGGAGGAGGAGAAAAAGGAGGAGGAGGAGAAAGAGGAGGATGAGGAGACAAAGAAGAAGAACAAAGGGAAGAAGAAGAAGAAGAAAAGAAGAGGAAGAAGAAGAACAAGAACTAGAAGAAGAATGAGGAGGAGGGAGGGGAGAGGGAGGAAGGGGGAGGAAGAGGAGAAGAAAGAGGAGGAGGAGAAAGAAAAGGATGAGGAGGAGGAAGAAGAAGAAGGAGAAGGAGGAGAAAAGAAGAGGAAGAAGAAGAAGGAGAAGAAGAAAGAGGAGGAGGAGAAGAAGAAGGAGGATGAGGAGTAGAAGGAGGAGGAGGAGAAAGAGGAGGATGAGGACGACAAGGAAGAAGAGGAAGAAGAAGAACAAGTAGGAGGAGGAGAAAGGAGGAAGAGGAAGGAGGAGGGAGGAGGAGAAAGGAGGAGGAGGCAAACAGGAGGAGGAGAAAGAAGGAGAAGATAAAAGAAGAAGGAGGAGGAGAAGATGAAGAAGAAGAAGAAAGAAGAAGAAGGAGGAGGAGGAGGAAGAGGAGGAGGAGGAGAAAGAGGAGGAGGAGAAGAAGAAGAAGGAGGAGGAGGAGGAGAAGGAGGGAGAGGAGGAGAAGAAGAAGACGAAGAAGAAGATGAAGAAGAAGAAGAAGAAGGAGAAGAAGGAAAGAAGGAGGAGGAGGAGAAGGAGAAGAAGAGGAAGAAGAAGAAAAGAAGAAGAAGAAGGGAAGAAGGAGGAGGAGGAGAAGGAGAAGAAGAAGGAGGAGGAGAAGAAGAAGGACGAGGAGAAGAAGGAGGAGGAGGAGAAGAAGAAGAAGAAGGAGGAGGAGGAGAAGAAGGAGGAGAAGAAGAAGGAGGAGGAGAAGAAGACGAAGAAGAAGACGAAGAGGAAGAAGAAGAAGAAGAGGAGGAGGAGGAGGAAGAGAAGAAGAAGAAAAAAGCATGGATGGAGCTCGTTATTAGGATTCAGCTGGAGAGTGTCAGAAGCCTAGCAGAAGATTTTAGTTCTAAAAAAGTTTAAAGAACTAAAGCATCAATAGGATCCAAGAAGGCCATGAGGATACCAAGCCAACAGTCAAGAGCTCAGATCAACCAGGATGTCCAAATAGAGTACTTAGGAGGTCCAAGAGATGAACTGAAGGTTTAACATAAACCAAGTAGAGGAACTGATTGGCCAAGATATAGTTCAGTGTTAATCTTGCAAACTGTAAATATTTGTCTCCATGTTTCCTCTTATTTAGTATTTGCCACTACTGCCCTATTGAGGTTACATTTATTAAAGATGCACTTCACTGGAGGAATAAGTGAATTCAGAAATTGAAAATATAAAAGTATCCCTTCGTCATGAAATACATTATCATATTTCAATTGGCTTGGACCGTGAGCAGATAGCATTTCGTTTCGGAGAGTTGTTCAGAAGACAAGTGAGCTTGTGTAAAGATTCCCGGGACTGCTCTCTGCTGTCCCTGGTCCTGAAAGTTGAATATCAGCGTTATAGCAGTCAGGGCGCTACGTCTGTTCTTGTCAGCTCTGATTTATAAGATACAAGGCAGGCCTGAATTGTCCTCGACAGTTACTAAGCATACAAGGAGATGGGACAGATCAAATGAAGTTCTGGTGAATGGAATATTTTAATTCATGTATTACTTGCGAAGGATGCTCTTGGCTTAAACAGTAAATGCCCCTCTTGTATGTAAATGAATTTAGGCGTTGTAGATCCAACTTTGATGGGTTACCAAGGGCTCTTTTCTTCTGACACTAAAATCATTTAAGGGAACTTCAGTTTTGTGTCAGTTTGTAAAAGACTGAAATATATAATTGTTTTTAAAAAGGGATTGATAATTGTCAACCATGGAGTCAAGAATTAGAAAAAAATTAATTGCTGGTAGTCCTTGCTTAGGGTGAATTAACAACTCCAGATAACAAGGTTCTAGGAATTAGCAAAACACTCAGCCATTAGATTTACATTAGTGTCCAATGGTCAATCAATTACAACGAGGAGTATATGAATTGGGAAAAGGAAACTTCAGGGAAATCCTTTAACAGCCCCCGATTCGGCACACTTATACCAGTCTTTCCACTGGTGAAACCTATAAAAAGAAGAACATAGTGTTCCAGTTGTAATGGATTTGGGATGCCCCTCAAAAACACTGTGTAGTAACTGAGTTATTGTTAAGCTCTTGAACTGGCTTTCAGGAAACACAATAAAGGCTTGAGAAACCAAATATGTTGCTCCACTTTCAATAATACAGAAATGGTGACTGATTTCTGTCAATACAAAGTGAATAGGGCAGTGAGATATGTCAGAGCTTTAAAAAAATCTACTTGCTTTCATTCTAACCCTTCATAGATGAGATGAGTGAAATTGTGATGGCAAGATTTCCAATTTGTAGAGAAGCAAGTCAATATATAATTGTATGAAAATACTCAACCTAAAAATAATGAATTCTCAAATACTTAAAGCACGTATTACTTATAGCTTATATTAAACCATAAGTATAGCTTGATTTCTCTTTCTTTTCTCCTTTCTTCCTTCCTTCCTGCCTGCCTGCCCTTCCTCCCTCCCTCTCTGTCTCCCTTCCCTTCTTCCCTTCCTCTTTCCTTCCTTCTTTTCTTTCTTTCTCTTTTCTTTCTTTCTTTCTTTCTTTCCTTCTTTCTCTTTCTTTCTTTTTCTTTCTTTTCTTCCTTCCTTTCTTTCTTTCTGTCTCTCTCTTTCTTTCTTTCTTCCTTCCTTCCTTCCTTTCTTTCTCTTTCTCCCTCCCTCCCTCTTCCTTTCTTTCCCTGTCTTCTTTCTTGCTTTCTTTCTCTCTTTCTTTGTCCCTTTCTTTTCTTCCTTCCCTCGCTCCCTCCCTCCCATCCTCCCTTCCTCCCTCTCTCCTTTCTTTCTTTCTCTCTCTTTCTTTCTCTTTCTTCTTTCTTTCCTTCTTTCTCTCTCTTTTTTCCTTTTTTTCCTTCCTTCCTTCCTTCCTTCCTTCCTTCTTCTCTTTTTCTTTTTTTGAGACAAGGTCTCACTTTCACCCAGACTGGAGTGCAGTGGTGCAATGATAGCTCAATGCAGTCTCAACCTCCCAAATTCAACCAATCTTCCTGGCTCAGATCCCGGAGTAGCTGGGACTACAGGCATGCACTACATTTTTTTTTTTTTTTTTTTTTGGTAGAGATTGTGTAGTGCTGTGTTGCCCAGGCTGGTCCCTAACTCCTGGACTCAACTAATCCACTCACCTCGGCCTCTCACAGTCCTAGAACTACAGGCATAACACCCAGTCTTTAGATTTTTTTCTTTACATAGGTAACCCTGTAACCAAATACAAGAACAAAACATAAAACTTTTTTCACCACCCAAAACCTCTCTTATTTTTCTTTCCAATCAACGTTCTCTGAAAATTAAACAATGCTTTGACCCCTGCTGTATACTATCAAAATTTACACCAATGGAATCATACAACATGTACTCTTTCATGTCTAACCTCTTTTATTCAACATTATATCTGTGCCTTTCGTCCATAATCTTCCATGAGTCATTCATTTTTTGTTATTATACAATATTCCATTTTAAGACTACAGAACAACTCCTTTATTTTAATGATCGACATTTGGCTTCTTTTAAGTTTGGGGGCAAAGTTCCTATACATACTGTTGTTCATGTCTTTTGCAGAGAATACATACTTATTTCTTGTGATTATATGCCTAGGAGTAGAATTTCTGTTTTATACAGTACATGTGTTTCCAGTTCAAATTAATACTGTCCAACAATTTTTTTGTAGTAATTTACAATCCTACCAGCTATGCATGAAAATTACTTCCATTGTGACTAACTTTGGACATTTTCTTTCCTTTTAACTTTAGCCATTCCGATAGGTTAAAATGCCATATTTCTGATGCATATTTGGTTTGATTATTTAAGTTATAACATGAAGTTATTTTTATATTTTTCAAATTTAAGAAATGTTGTAAAATATCTATTAAATATTGTGTGCCTTACAATTCACAATTGCAAATCTGTGGAACCAATTCAAATGCCCATCAATCAATGAGAGGACAAAAAAACTGTGCCACATATATGATGGAATACTACTCAGCCATAAAAAGGAATGAATTAACAGCATTTGCAATGAGTTGAGCGAGACTGGAGGCTACTATTCTAAATGAATTAACTCAGGAAGGGAAAACCAAACATTGTGTGTTCCGCCCGGTATGTGGGAGCTAAGATATAAGGATGCAAAGGCATAAGAATGATAAAATGGACTTTGGGGCTTTGGGGGGGAGAGTGAGAGAGGGGCAAGAGACAAAAGACAACAAATACGGTGCAGTGTATGGTGCTTGGGTGATGGGGGTTTGGGTGATGGGTGCACCCGGATCTCAAAAATCACCACTAAAGAACTTATTCATGTAATCAAATAACACCTGTATCCCAATAAATTATGGAATTTTTAAAAAAATATCAAATACAAGGTATAACTGATCTCTGGTTCAAGAGAAACCTTAATGAACTATGAAAATACATTTCAAATTATGTTATGAAGTATTAGACTTCTTGGTTCCCTAAAATATGTTTTGGTTCATTAAAAATACGATTTATTTTATTTTGAGGTACTTTTGTCTAGAGCTTGAGATTCAAATACAGAAAGAAATTGTATATGGCAATAGTAGCATGGGCGTTTACATATGTCCAAACCCATCAAATTGTATACAGTAAATGTGCAGGTATTTTGGTATATCAGTTATATCTCAGTAAAGCTGTTATAAACAAGAAAAAATAAACAAATACTCTGTGCTTGATATTAAAGATGTTATCTCATATTAACCAACAATTATTTGATTATAGAAAATAGAGTTTACAAGATTCACATTGCTTTCATTGGTTTAGTTATTACTAATACCTGATTACCTGTTCTTTCTAATATCTCAGACCATTCCGGAGATTAGTCCTTCTAAGCCCGCCTCATTTTTATCTCATTTTATTCCCATCTCTTCAGGAATATGAGACATTTTTGTGACATATTTATTTATTGACATGTTTAAATTCCTAGTACAACTATCCCCTTAACCAAGATTCTATGTGTGGTTTTTCCCTTCTGTTTTTTTTTTTTTTTTTTCTCTGCACATTCTCCCTGGAAAATCTCTCTCATTCTCTTAATATAACAAATCACAAAACTCCTCAAATTCTGCATTGAGTTCTAGCCCTGAACCCTCTCTCAAGTTTCACATTTAAATTTGCAGTTATTTGCCGAATATTTTCTCTTGGGTGTTCCAAACATAAATATTGAACAATATTCTTCTGTGTTGTTAATTGAGTTGATTACACAAGGAAACTACGTTTTCTTTTAGAATTGGGAAAAAATGATATCGGGACTTTTGTGGTACATTCTTTTACCACAAATTGTGGAGCAAATTTTACCAAAAGTTTCCATTAGTATACTTCAGATTTTTTCACTAGGGCCCCCTCTAAAAGTTACAGAAGATATGGTTTATATAAGTATAATTCTCTGTTGATTAGAGTGTAAGAAAATTTGCAACTTCTAAAGCAACTAAACTTTAAAGTTTCATGTGCTTTAAAAATGTCCATATACTTTGATCTAATAATTCTGCTCCTAGAAAGCTACCTGAAAGAAAAGGAAATGCAGAAAACAACTTACGGATAATTATATTAGACATTCCACTGCACTGTTCTCCAAAATTTTACAGCCACGGAAGTGATGCAAATGGCAATGACTTTGGTATTGCTTAACCTACATACGACATCTATATGATGGGATATTATGTACTCATTAAAAGTTAGGTTTTTGAAACAAGAAACAACATGGGAAAAATACTACAACAAGATGTTATGGGGGGAAAAATAAGCACTCGATATTAAGTGTAGTATCATCCCTGTTCTGTATACATAAACTTGAAAAAAGGTGAAACACATGAAGATCTTAATAGGGCTTATCTGGGTTTGATGGTATTAGACAGCACATTTTTATCTTCTTCTTTATACTTTTCTGTCCTCTGAGGTTTTAATTTTGTCATCCAGAACACCTACATAACATGAAAATAATAATTTTTCAAGATTTTCATTCAATGACATAGGGAATATTTAGATGAATATAATGTGCTCTCTCATTAATAGAATAACACTGCAAGCTAGGAAACAGTAATTGTGAACAGAGATCATTCCTGGGTGATGACTGAAACATTTATATTTTCCCTTCTTTGTATGATCTTCTGATTTTTTTCTATAATAAGCAGGTGTCACACAACATATTAGAAAGTCTATGTGAAACATTTAAAAATATGTTATGTATAAGTTATGAATAACTAGTGATTTAAGGTTCCTAAATATCCCTCTCGAGGTCTTGGCATAAGTGTGCTTTATTTGATAATGATGATTGCTTCTTTAGCTTGATGAAAATGTGATATCTGTGTGGCATAGTAACACGGCATTTTATGCAGAGAATAAACCTCAGGTCTCACAAATTAGTGAAAAAGAGAACCCTAAAATTTTAAGTTCATTTAGCAGGGATACAGACCCTGAATAAAATAAGAAAATATAAATTTGACTCATAGATCCAAATATTAGTATATCTTAAATGACCATAGTCTTTTTTAGACCCAGATGAGTAGCACTTTATAAATAAAATATCAACTCAAAGAATTTCTACCTAAATCCTTAAAATGTATATTTACCACATATTTTACAAAAATAAGAAAAAAATTCAATATTTGCATGCAATATGTATTAACTTTTAAATTCCTTCAACCAATGTTTATTGAACACTTACTAGTATATGCCAAGTTTACAAAGTGTGAGACTTTATTTCATGTTTTTCTAGTTGAGGAGACAGAAATTAAGTGAAGTAACCGAATACCTATTTAACAGTTTCAGGTAATTATACCTTCAGATTATTTGGTGATAAAACTGGACCTCTATGATCACTAAGTTGTAACCCAAGTGACTCACTGGTATGGCTTGACTGTGTCTCCATTCAAATCTCACCTTGAATTGCAGCTCCCATGATTCCCACGTGTTGTGGGAGGCCCCAGTGTGAAATAATTGAATCATGGTGGTGTTTTCCCCATACTGTTCTTACTGTAGTAAGTCTCATGAGATTTGACGGTTTTATATGGGGAAACACCTTTCCCTTGGCTTCCATTATCTCCTGTCTGTGGCCATGTAAGATGTGCCTTTCACCTTTGGCCAGGACTGTGAGGCCTTCCCAGCCATGTGGAATTGTGAGTCCATTAAACCTCTTTTTCTTTATAAATTACCCAGTAACTGGTATGTCTTTATTAGCTGCGTGAGAACAGACTAATTCACTCACCAGTTTTAGGACTTTAAACTAAACATGGAATTTGATCTTCAGAAAAGTTCATCCCAAGTAAGGAATTTCAAACTTCAGCCTTTGGCATTATGTTCATTTTTTGTCTCCTACGAACCAATATAAGTCACATTTTAGATGAAAAATGGACTCTTACAGGCAGCTGAAACATCACAGGTTGCTGATTGGATTTTAGCAAGGCAATTCTTACAAGTGCACTTTCTCGAGGAGGCAATTTGAAAAATGATTTTCCAACACCATCTGCCCAAAGCACCTGAAGACGTTCACGCTGAGCTATTTCATAAGGAAAATGCAGGATGAAAAAACAGTGACCTAAGGCATGTTCTCAGAATTTTCTGCAAGTGCTAGTGCACCATGCAGATAGATGACTGTCATCTGCCAATGGGGCTCATTTGTGCAAAAGATTATCTTCCAATTTATTTAATTTTTGTTAATTCAGCAACTTCTTAGATGAAACGCTCAGTGTGTGCATTTTCCTTACAACAGCGGCAATCCCTCCAGAGCATTTCTTTGGAATACAAGACTGATAAACACAATCTAGACTGGCTTCCACTCAGTAAACCATTTATAAGAAAACCATCCATTTGCATAGAGCATAAAAGCTCTCCTACTGAAACTGCCATTGTTCAGAAAAGTAACTTTAAATCCCTAACTGATAGTGAACTGTGCCAGGAATTTTGCAGGTTAGCGCTGCCAAGGAGCTGAAGGCTCTTCTATGGAGGCTTCAAATATACTTTTTGAGATTCCCGTGAATAGATATTTTGGGAGACTGGGAAAGGTGGATTGCTTGTGCCCAGGAGTTGGAGACCAGCAAAGGAAACATTGGGAAACCCCGTCTTTACAAAAAATAGAAAAAAAAAAAATAGGCATGGTAGCAGCCACCTGTATTACCAGCTACTTGGGAGATTGAGGTGGGAAGATCACCTGAGCCCAGGAGGTTGAGGCAACAGTAAGCCATGATCACACTACTGCACTCCAGCCTGGGCAATAGAGTGAGACCCTGGCTCAAAAAAAAAAAAAAAACAAAACAAAACAAACAAAAAAAAACACAATAAATCCCAAGGCCACCATCTGAACTTGATATTTGAGTAGAACTGCAGTGTTATATAAAATAATTGGTTTTCATCGGTGCCTTTCAAAGAGCAGTACAATTACACAATAATACGCTTTATTTATTTATTATTATTATACTTTAAGTTTTAGGGTACATGTGCACATTGTGCAGGTTAGTTACATATATATACATGTGCCATGCTGGTGCGCTGCACCCACTAACTCGTCATCTAGCATTAGGTATATCTCCCGATGCTATCTCTCCCCCCTCTCCCCACCCCACAACAGTCCCCAGAGTGTGATGTTCCCCTTCCTGTGTCCCTGTGTTCTCATTGTTCAATTCCCACCTATGAGTGAGAATATGCGGTGTTTGATTTTTTGTTCTTGCGATAGTTTACTGAGAATGATGATTTCCAATTTCATCCATATCCCTACAAAAGATATGAATTCATCATTTTTTATGGCTGCATAGTATTCTATGGTGTATATGTGCCACATTTTCTTAATCCAGTCTATCATTGCCTGACATTTGGGTTGGTTCCAAGTCTTTGCTATTGTGAATAATGCCGCAATAACAAAAAACACATGAAAAATGCTCACCATCACTGGCCATCAGAGAAATGCAAATCAAAACCACAATGAGATACCATCTCATACCAGTTAGAATGGCGATCACTAAAAAGTCAGGAAACAACAGGTGCTGGAGAGGATGCGGAGAAATAGGAACACTTTTACACTGTTGGTGGGACTGTAAACTAGTTCAACCATTGTGGAAGTCAGTGTGGTGATTCCTCGGGGATCTAGAATTAGAAATACCATTTGACCCAGCCATCCCATTACTGGATATATACTGAAAGGACTATAAAGCATGCTTCTATAAAGACAAATAATACACTTTTTTAATGTAAGAGGTAAAAATAATTGTAAACTATCCCTCTTTGTATTATTGTTATACCAAATAAATTAAACATCAACGTGGATAAGATGTTAGTACATATGTCAATTTAATCAAGCACTTTCTATAGTATTGAGTCTGAAGGGGAAATGGTGCCTTTCCTTTCCTTGGTGCGCACTACCACATAAGAAGTGTGAATGAAACTGATACCACAGAAGAGGGGTTGGCAAACTATATCCCGAGGGCCAGATCTCCTTGCTGCCTGATTTTATGCAGCCTGCAAGCCAAAAATGATTCTTACATTTGTAAATAGTGTTCCAAAAAAAAAAAAAAACTAAAAGAAGAATGTTTCATGACATGTAAAGTTTATAAGAAATTTAAATTTTAGTGTTCATACATACAGTTTTACTAACATGCAGCCATCTGCATTTTGTACCATGTATGGCTTACCCACTGTGACTTTTGTGCTAAAATGGTGCAGCTGAGTATTGGTGACAGAGACAGGCCTGAAAAGCCTAAAATTTGGTAACAGAGCTTTTTGCAGTAAAAAAGTTTGCCAACCCCTGATCTAGAAGTCTCTCCTGGTGCCTAACAAGTCTCACATTTCAAAGCTCTAAATGGATAAGAAAAAGTTAACACAGAGGCTAGCTTTGTTCTCATTATGAGAATATAACTTCAGGCCTCAACAGTTTCTTAAAAGACTATGTGCCTCTGACCTTGTGTCCCTGTGTAGTTTAGTTCAGACTCTCTCCTCAAGACCTCAAAAGAGTTATTTTTCTTTGCACAATTCAATGCAATTGTGCAAGAACCTTGTCTAATAATAACTTTTCCCATGGGTATTGGATAGGAGCTTAATAATGATTGAATTAAATTGAAGTAAATGAGTACAAAAGAAGATAATCAGTGAAATGACTACCATTTGATTAGGTAAGTGGAAAGCCTGAATTCTGCCATTCTTTTCCAAACAAGTTGTGGGATCATAATTTATGCTAATCAGATGGCATAGTCATGACCTGTATCATAAGAGTATTTTAAAAAGACTTAAATCCATTTACATAATGTCTGCATAAGTAGAGAAGAAATCTATATCAGTCTGGGACCTCCAGATAAACAAATTGATATGAGATCTATATATCTCTAATAAAGATATACATATTAAGATGTGTCTCTGTGTGTGCATGTATGTAGTCAGCCTCTATAATTGCATGAGCAATAAAATAAGTCCTTACATGTATAAATATATAGGTATAGGTATCTCCAGTATATAAATATATGATATCTATAATATGTGCATGCACACACACTCACATACAGATACACACACTCACACATAGACACACACACAGAGAAAGAGACTTACTATAAGTAATTGGTTCATGTAACTGTAAAGACTGACAAGTCCAAAACCTGTAGAAACTCCAATTGATCTCCCAATTCGTGTCCTAAGGCTGGCAGGAGGCTGCAGAACCAGGAAGAGTCTATGCCCCAGTTTGAAAGCTGAAAGGCAGGAGAATTCTCCGTTACTTGGGGGAGGTCAGTCTTTGTACGTCTCAAGCATTTGGCTGATTGGATAAGGTCCACACACATTGGCAAAGAAAATCTGCTTTAGTTAGTCATCACTGTAAATGTTAATCTCATCCTAAAATCCCCTCCACCAGAGGTTAAATGCTGGAGAGAACGAATACCTAATTTTCTTTGATGGGATTATTATGCACTACATCACTGCACCAAAGTATCTTACATGTCCCATAGTTACATATACCTACTACGTACCCACAAGAATTAAAAATAAAACGTCTAAAACACCTTCCCAGACAGACTTAATAAGTTTGACCATGTATTTGGGCATCCTGTGGCCCAGTCAAGATGACACACGCAATTAACCAGCCCGAGAGACTCGAGCAACAAATGACTCACACTTTCGGAGTCCAAGGACACTACAGATATGCAATAGATTATCTCTAAACTTAGAAATGCAACAATCCCGATGGGAAAATAGAATAAGCTTGAAGGGAGGCCTTAGCTGTTTCAGAGCCTAACACATGTGAAGCACCTCAAACTACTGTCAAGCCTGCCAAACTGTGTCAGAAATCAACACCAAGGCCCAATCATTATCTTTGTTATTACTCAACCCCATGAAAAAAATAAAGCTATCTTGTTTTGGGTGTATTTCGTCGTCTGCCCAGGGTTAAAAAAACCTTACTTTACATTTTATTTAGGCAATAAATCTGCTAATAAAGTTGTGAAACTTAAATTCTGCAAGAAATCTATGCAAATTATAAAAACCTTAAGGATACTTCCAATATTAAAATTATAGATGCTTCCAACATGATAATTATATAATTAAATGATTAAATACAATCATATTATAATTCCAATAATAAAATTATATAATATATAATTATAAGAATTATATATATAATTATGCATTATATTATATAATTATAGATGCAGTCTGTATAATTACATATTCATCTTTCCATTCTCATAAATGCTTTTGGTTAACACACTTTATCAAGTGTTTCAGTATGGATTGTTTATTAGTATCTATTTATGTTTACAGTCCTATTTCTACTTCCTGAAACCTTCCACCTGGACCTGATTCAGCACATCAAAATAAAATTCTTATGGTTTTTAGAGTACGTATCTTTAATTTCATTTTTTTTCTGGTATATCTGAACATCCACTTACATTTGCTGTGTTAAAATGAGCATAAACACTCAGGGGGTTAAGGTGGGAGGATCACCTGAGCCCAGGAGTTTGAGGCTGCAGTGAACAATGATTGCACCACTGCATCCCAGCCTGGGCAATAGAGCAAGATCCTGTCTCAAAAAATAATAATAATAATAATAAGTGAAGAAAATTTTGTTCCCAGGGCAATAAGGAGGAGAAACTTACTTATAAAATAAAGTAAAGGGGAAAAAAAAGAAAATATGAGAAAAAGAAAGAAGATGGATGGAAAATGAAAGGAAGTAAAAGTAAGAGTATTTCTGTGATCTTTGTCTCAAATGCCTATGAACCCAGTGTAGTCGTGGGAAAAACACTGGATTCATGTCAATTGAGGGACATTTTACAAAATATCTGATCCTCTAACTGTACCATAACTGTCAAGATTACCAATAAAGCATCTGAAAAATTGTCACAACAAAAAGAGCCCAAGAAAACATGAAAAATAGTGTGATGTTACCCCGGATGAGATCCTGGAACAGAAAAGAGACATTAGATAAAAACATAAGGGAAATCCAAATAAGAAGTGGACTTTAGTTAACACTAACATGTCAACGTTGGTTTATTAAAATTTTGATAAATTTACCAGATGTCCACAATAGGGGAAGTGGGTTTTGGGGTAGATGGGAACTCTCTGTACTACTACTCATTGTAATTTTTCCGTAATTTAAAAACTATCCTAAAACATTATAAGAGGAAAGCCAGAAGTAGTTGAACTGCTACTAAAAGTAAGGACCATTCCAGGAAGATAATGCCATCATCCCCATTTTGTGGAAGAGAACAATTTACTTTGGGAATTACCTTAGGTAACTTTTGTACCATCCTACAAAGGGATGACCATTCTTTCCATTGTTGTAAATGAAAACAAGATGAAACAAAAATAACTGAAAGAAAAAACTATTGCTCAAGGACAAAGAGATAAAATTTCCGACTCTTCCTACTTCCACTTTCATCTTCTCTTGACAGTTGTATAGTAAAGCAGAGAAATAATTATAGTAACCTACTTATTAGAGTAATTGCAATATTAATTACATTTCAGAGCGAGGCTATTAAAGCAGTTCAAATGTCATTTCTTTTTGCCAAGAGATTACTATTTGCACAACAAAGGAAAACTCTAGAGAATCACTCAAAATGTCATATAATTACAGCTAAAAGGTACTAAGTGATAGGACTGCCAACCATTGTTACTTTGGAATCACACACCCTAAAATAATCAGTGTAAGTTGTAAGGTAACTGAGTGGTAAGTGGGAAGATGTCTTACAACCCTAATTGATGTTCCTCATTAAATTGCTAACGCTTAAAGAGAGGTAGTTAAAACTGTGGAGCTATGTTACCCTCCCCGAAATGAGAAGGCTATGAGTATGTCATTATTTTCACAGTGATTTGCTTTCAACTTACCTGTGCAGAATCATACACAATACTCATTAACAGTGCTTGGAGTTGGATATGCCACAGCGGATTTCCTGATTTTCTAACTAAGGGGTGATTATTAGCTAAGGAGCTAATTTCGGGCAATAATACAAATCTGAAGTATGATAGTTTATGAATGGAAACATCAAAAAGAGGTTGTTTCATTATATGTCTTTTTTCTCCATATAGGAAGGTAGTCCCTTAGAATAGCACTTTAATTAACTGTGATTCTTTTACAGCTATCATAAATAGTTTGGAAGAAAGGCCGGTGGCTCTCAAAGACACATAGCTAGAAGCTTCTACTAATGAATTTAGAATTTTACTTTTCGGAAGATGAGAATGGAAAGCACAAGGTACTATTTAAAATTTAATTCTAATAACAACTCCAAGAAGCCAATACTAATTTCACCCCATCTCCAGCCCTGACTGTCTCACAAGATGTAAAATGAAAATGTGCTGGTACAATCTTGAATTATTTGCAGCCACAAGAGTAGAGAGAAAATGTCTCAAAGCTCTTACATGAAATAAAACATTCAAATAGTTATGCCATGTATTCTCAAACTATACAGAATGTATGCTATTTTTAATTTTAAGTTAAACTAATTTTAATATATAAGTGATGACAAAGGTCAGCTAATTTTATGACAAGATAGGTAAACAAAATACTTATAGATATAGATGTATATGTAAATATAGGAATAGATGCAGGTGGAAATGGATCATTTCCATGACTAAACCCAGGTTTTCTCTCCACATGTGACATTAGATATGCAGCCTTTCAGAGGGTGGTGAAAATTATTACCAAATACCTGTAAATGAACAGTTGCATAATACACTGGTTTGAGGCTCACTCATTGATACAACTGTCTTGTCCTCTAGAATAGCAAGAGGGAAATTGCTAAATAACGTGTTAACCTCCAGACAAATTATATGCAAGAATTTTAGTAAAAATGACTTGGTAAGGACATACTTTGAGCAAACCGATTGAGCCTATGGAAATTGCTGTTTCATTTAGTATCGGCTTACAAGACATTTGTTCGGTGATCCATTCTGGAACATTGAGGATTATTGTCAAATTTAACAGTCATAATTTCCAGAAGGTTATCCTCTCTTAAGAAAAGAAAGGCAAAATGGTGTCATATTTACCCATCTTTTATTTCTCAACGGTTCTCTTGCAAACCATCATTAATCAACAACTACTAGCAAAGGTTCTCCATTCTTGACATAGAATTCATCTGAGTTTGAATTTATTTTAAGAAGCTTTGTTTTTCATTGTCTTTTCATCTATTGATGGCTTAAATCTCTTTCACATCTATTTGCTTTCACCTTTAAAATTTAAAGACCATTTTCTTTGATGTAAACATAGAAGAAGAGAGTATTTGAAAGAGCCCTGAATTCTTTCTATAGCTGCTAACATACCACCTGCTCTCAGAAATGGGTGTGGGTTTTCTCGGTCTTCTTACCCAAAAGCTATCACCAAAATACTTTTTAGCTTTCCTTATCATTTTCCATAAGCCTGCGATTCAATGTTCTTGACATTCCTTTAGTGTGATCTGATCACTGCATATTTTAAAATGTCATTTTGATTGTCAGTGTCAGCCAGAGAACATCTTGAGTTGCCACATGTTTTCCAGCCCTGAGAACTCTACCACTCCTGTTAGCATACACTATGGTATAATCACTTTCATCTTCTCAATAATAAAAAAAAAATCCCTGCTACTTCTACCACTTCCTTTTATAGCAAAATGTGAATTTTTTCTTTTTAGAATATTTTGAACATTTTATTGTGAAACATATCAAATACAGAAAAACTAAACAGACTGGTTTCTTGAAGCCCCCAAATCCATTACTATACCTCAGTGCCATCCATATACTGCCATTCTCTATGATTGATATCTCTACCCATTCCTCAGCTGTATGCAATTATTTTTACAGTGTTTTTTAAATGATAAAATATGAACAACTAAAACATAGAAAAATTACCTGCACAATTTTGACAAGCAGATACACCTCCATGATCCACAACCTTGTTATCATATAGATCATTTTCATCCCTTTTACCTCTTCCCAGTTAGTCATCCAACAAGAGGCAGCTACAGTTCTGATACGGTTTTCCTTCTGTTAGTTTTTCCTGCTCAATCAGTTTGTGTAAATGGAGCCATACGGTGCAAGCTCTCTGTTATCAAGTTTCTTTTCACTCATCATCGTGTATGTGAGTTTCATAAGCATTGTTGATGTGTCAGTCCTTTGTCCCTTATGATTACTGAGTGGTACTGCACTGTAGGAACATACAAAAAAAAAAAAAAGTTCCTTTATCCATTCTCCTTTTGCACATTTTGGTTGCTTGCAGGTTGTGGCAATTGTAAGTACAGATGTCATGATCCTTCCTGCACAATTGTTTTTCATAGATAAAACCCTCTGTGTGAAATTTTGGGGTCAACAGGTAGGTACACATTTATTTCCATAAGAATTTGCCAGCAATATTTTTGTACCATTTTATACTTCCACTGCCAGTTCATGAGAGATTCACAAATGCATTGGTCCCAACTCAAAAAAAAAAAAAAATTTAGCCATTCTAGTTGCTGTACAAGTGGCATCTTTTCTTGTTTTTAATTTGGATTTCACCTATAACTAATGATGTTGAAGACATTTATCACTTACTTGTGTCACCTTTATTTATAAGAATTGTTTTGAACTAATGTTAGACATACCCCAAATTTGTAAAAATAATATTGTCCTTACCCCAATGTAAACATCTTACATAACCATAATATCATTATCAACTATAGGATATTAACCTTGATAGAATGTTAAACCAGATCCTACTTGATTTAATGTATCATAGCAAGTAAAACTGTATAGCATTCAAAAAATGATATGAAAGGCATATATTGAGTAATCTCCTACCTGCTAATCCCTCTCCTCCATTTCTGGCCTCCACGTTTTATATGCTTCCAATGTTTATTCAAATATGCAGATATATTATTACTCCCATTTTCCTAAGCAAAACTGGCATACTGTATTCATTCTTTTTCTATTCCTCACTTTTTTTATGTAGCAGCTTTCTGGAGATTTTACATATCAATACACAAAGAACTTTCTCATCCTTGTCACAACTGCACACTATTTTATTGTTCGGATGTACTCTGTGTAACCACGCATATTTTTAAAGGTTTCTTCCTCCACCTTCATATTTATTTGAGTGATCTTTTATGATTATGGTGTCAGAATCACCTCTCACTTAAGAATTTCCAATCAGATTGTAATCTCAGCAGTTTGGAAGGCTTAGGCAGAAGGGCCACTTAAGCCCAAAAATTGGAAAACAGCCTGAACGCATACCGATTCTTGGTCGCTTAAAAAAAAAATTAGCCTGGTATAGTTGTGTGCCTGTAGTCTCAGCTATTTGGGAGGCTGTGGCGGGAGAATTCATTGAGCCCAGGAGGCTGCAGTGAGCCATGATTATGCCAGTGCAGTCCAGTGTAAACAACAGAGTAAGACCCTATCTGAAAAAAAATTATTATTATTTCTAATCAGGAGATGGTAATCACATAAGTTCTGGTGTGAAGTACATGTGATGTGGTTAACCTTGTTAAGCTTTGGTTGTCCTGAATTCTGAAACAGGGTCCATCATGACAAAAACCTCAGCTCATTCACAGCGAGCTGCTGAACTCCAGAAAACAAGGACTCCAGGGACAATGGGAGGGTAGCCCTGCTGACTGCTACAGAAAGCAGAATGCCTCATCAAAACCCCAGTCCCCCTGGTATACACACTAATAGACACTGACTCCAATATCAGAAGGTTTCAAGTGGAAAATAATAGAACTTCCTACCACTAGGAAATGTTTACTGATCTATCTGGCCTCTAAAATGGAGAAGGTCCTCTCTTTGTCACCTCCCACTTACCCTAGGCAGATGTCACCGAGAAGCTCAGATACACACAGAGGAATGGAGTTCATTGGCTCTAGTCCAGAATCCAATCTCATAGCACCCTTGACTATGTCCAGTATGCAAGTATCAGGCAACTCTTGTCAACTGTTTTCTCTCTCCAACAGGACGTACACTGAGCCACAGCAAGAGCTTTGGAGCTTTGTGCACATTTCCTGTCCTCAATCAGCATGACTTGGAGGATATTCCGTAACCTCATTTGTTCTTTATTGTCTTACCTTTATATCAAGGTAAACTATTTCATGAAGTCTTTGTGAGCCACTTTTCCTTTTTGAAGAGCTCACAAATCATACTGTAACACATCTGTTCCAGAATCCTTTGGTAATTAATTTTGAACTCAACAGCATAAATTCCTATAGTGACTTCCCATTAATGAAAGGATAAAACTCAGTCTTCATTGCAGAAGTGTGTATCTTAAATATATAAAATGATGTGATTTAAGAGTGTACATCTTTGTTATAAAAGTACAAAGACATGAGTAAGAGTTCTAAACACCCATTCAGGATACTGTCCATATCTAGGGTGGAAAAGGAGGAAAATGAAATAAGGTAGGAGTATTTAAAGGGATTCACTTAATACACAACACTAAGGGAAAGAGAGAGCCTCCTCCTCCTTTGCCCTCCAGAGATAAAAAAAAAAAAAAAATCAGCTGCCAGCTCTGGTTTGGTTGCATGGTTCCTTGTGTGGGGTAGATTATCTGAACCTGCCTGGCATGAAAGCCAGCGTTCATATGATTCTAAGATGTTACAGATTGCATTTTTCTGGACTAAGAATGCTACCAAAAAAAATCACATCAGCAGCACAAAAGTTTTGTTAGTAAAAGTAAGCACATATCAAATTTTAACTTCAAATTTTATCAGTTTGCTGGAGAATTAGCTGGAGAATTGGAACTATTTTTAATTTAAGCTTTATGTCATGAGTGTAAGCATGGGAATAATATACTATTCACAAATTTGTGGGAAACAAGACTTAAAATACACTGTTTTGTGGAGTAGACACAGGAGAATTTGCATTCACACTGTTTTTCCATTAATTGTTGGAGAGTAGGCTTTCTTATTCCCCACTAATTATTTAAATTGAAGCAAAGAAAACTATTTTTAAATTTTGATGGATTAAACTTCCATCTTTCAAATGTGCACATGACTGGAACAATTTGATTAACATGTATTTGGAGAGATTGAAATAAAAAGTGCTACTAAGAGAGCATCATGTCTTTGATAAAGCCATAACTTGTGGATGTTCCATTTGTATACTAATAGAATTACTACCCATTCTGTATTGTCTCCTTTTGGCTACATTATTTCAAAAATGAAGAGGGGAAAAAAAGAAAGAAGTTCAAAAAGAAGTAAAGAAAAAAGAGAGATAGAAGGAGGGAAGGAAGAAAGAAGGATAGAAAAAAGGATGGATGGAAGGAAGGATGGGAAGAAGGAAGGAAGGGAGGAAAGGAGGGAGGGAAGGAGGGAGGGGCTGTGGAGACAGAGAATAAAAAATTACCTTTACCTACTATTTAATCTATCTTTATCAAATATAATATTGTGGTTGAGTGGTTCAGTGTTGTTTGCTGTTTCTGAACCACTGTTGTTTCATGTATTTATCTGGGATAGGAATCAAGACTAAGACAATCAGTTTCTTATTAATCTGTCATGTCAACTGCTAACAGTATGCACAGATTGACTCTACAAATCTTTATTAGGCATCCCATATCTGGCTGGCTGTTTATAGCCATTGATTATCCAAAGTAGCATGAGACATGGAACAAGTACTAAAGAGTTACAACAGTTATGCATAAATAGTTTTTTTTCTTGATTCTTTCTAGAAAACACATATTTCAAAAAACACAAATTCCTGCATTCTGGGCTAGTTTGGGATTTTTTTCAAGGAAGAGCAGGGAGGGTAGCAGATCACAGAGTCAGCAGTTGATGCCTTGTTAGGATTTTCTACTCCATGCAGTGTATTTAAGAGACCAAATGTGGTGTACCAAAATGGAATAAGTAATGGAGATTTAGGGAACAACTATCTACAGACCTGCAGGAATCTGGCTTGTGAGGGTGAGAAAACATGTGTTTGAATATGGAGCACCCTCAGTTTAGGGACTGAGGAACCATTCCTATTCTGGGGGTCTGAAAGATCAAGGGGAGGGAGAAGTTACCAGAAACAGCTTCCTTCTGCCCAGGAATGCAGCCAGCAGGTGTGGTCTCCCGGGCAGAAAGCAGAGAAGATGTAGGGCATGGCGTCTCTCACAGCTTGTTTTTTTTTTTTGGGGGGGGGTATGCTACTAACTCACCCCTATAGTTCAACTGATAGAAAGTAAAGGACGAAGGGACCTGTTAATGAAATACACTGGAGGTCAGCCAAGATCCGGCTGAAGAAAGATTCAGAGGAGATCCGAGGTTGGGAATGTCCAGTAAAATATTCAGGCATCAAGGAAGATTGATGAGGCTGTGTTGTTCCCACTAAGCACCATGGAGATCCATCCATCTGCAATTTTTAAATGAGATGACCCTAAGGAGACCCCGTCCTGAGAAGCAGATATCCCACTAAGATATGTCTGACCTATTGGCTCACTTATTATTTTTCTTCCATATTAGACTCAAAGCAAGATGTTCATTTTCTTTCATATATCCCCAGCACTTATTATGACAGTGACTGCACATCACAGGTGTTCAAAAATAGCTACTAAGTCATCTGGCATAAATTCAGAAATATTCATGTGAGACAATCAGACACAAGGGCAGACACTGTTTAACAGTGAGTATTTTGTTCTAACTGCATCTCCATGGTGCTGAGACTTGCTTGCCCAGAACCTAGTTCTGTAAACTAAAGTTAAATAATGTGCAGTTACAATGGAATCACAGCAGCCTTCCCTTGTTTTCAGGAGGACAGAAGCATAAGTCAATGGTTAAAACTTGCTGTTCTAAGTTTTTCCAAAAGCTTTTTTCAAGTCACAGAATTTGCTACTACCTTTCTACTCATAAAAGACAAACTGCTCTCAAAGAAGCAAAGAAATAGCCTCAGGAAAAATTTAGAACCAGCCCATTATAGATAAACACATCTGCGGCTGAGCTTGTGGACTGCATAGAGAACATGACCATAATTTATGATAGGATTTCTCTTCAATAGTTTCATGGAATTAAAATATCAACATACCACTGTGCCCCCCAAAGAAGATTATGAATTTTAATCTCCGTGTCGGCTGAAAATAGCTATGCGCCACTTTTAGGAGTCATGTCAGGGTGTCCAAATGTCATTTTTCCATGTTCCTTGGATCCTGATAGACAGCTATTAAGTGCAGTATAAATCAAGAATGTGACACCTGCAGACCCTTGAGGAAATGTACGGCATCTTCCCTGATTTTTTTCACAGGCAAGAAGATCTTGGTTGGGATCAGAGGCATGAGTTACTGTGCCTGGCCCCCATTCCTACTGACTAGTTGTTGGCAAAAATGTGAAAGTGGATAATGAGCTCCACTCTTAAAAATGAGATGAACAGAGTGATGAGGCTTAGTTAACAAGTCTGTTAGAATGAGTAAGTCAAATAGTGGCAAGGAAAATCAGTGGGGTTCTTTTCATTCATTCATACAACAAATGAGTAGATTATAGGACTGTATTAGAAGATTGTAAACATGACAGGGAAAAATACCACAGAGTACAGAGGCAAGATTTATTTTTAAGACTTTCTATTATTTTTTTTAAGTTCTAGGGTACATGTGCATAACGTGCCTGTTTGTTACATAGGTATACATGGGCCACGTTGGTTTCCTGCGTCTACCAACTCATCATTTATATCAGGTAGTTCTCCTAATGCTATCGCTACCCCAGCCCCCCACCCCACGAAAGGCCCTGGTATGTGATGTTTCCCTCCCTGTGCCCAGGTGTTCTCATTCTTCAATTCCCACCTATGAGTGAGAACATGAGGTGTTTGGTTTTCTGTCCTTGTGATAGTTTGCTGAGAATGATGGTTTCCAGCTTCATCCATGTCCCTGCAAAGGACAAGAACTCATCCTTTTATAGGGCTGCATAGTATTCCATGGTGTATATGTGCCACATTTTCTTAATCCAGTCTATCATTGATAGACATTTGGGTTGGTTCCAAGTATCTGCTACTGTGAATAGTGCCACAATAAACGTACATGTGCATGCATCTTTATAGTAGCATGATTTATAATCCTTTGGGTATATACCCAGTAATGGGATCACTGGGTCAAATGGTATTTCTAGATCCTTGAGGAATTGCCACACTGTCTTCCATAATGGTTGTACTAATTTACACTCCCACCAACAGTGTAAAAGTGTTCCTGTTTCTCCACATCCTCTCCAGCTTCTGTTGTTTCCTGAGTTTTTAATGATCGCCATTCTAACTGGCATGAGATGTTATCTCATTGTGGTTTGATTTGCATTTCTCTGATGACCAGTGATGATGAGCATTTTTTCCTGTGTCTGTTGGTTGCATAAATGTCTTCTTTTGAGAAGTGTCTGTTCATATACTTTGCCCACTTTTTGAGGGAGTTGGTTTTTTTTTTATTGTAAATTTGTTTAAGTTCTTTATGGATTCTGGATATTAGCCCTTTGTCAGATGGGTACATTGCAAATTTTTTCTCCCATTCTGTAGGCTGCCTGTTCTCTCTGATGGCAGTTTCTTTTACAGTGCAGAAGCTTTTTAGTTAAATTAGATCCCAGTTGTCAATTTTGGCTTTTGTTACCATTGCTTTTGGTGTTTCAGTCTTGAAGTCCTTGCCCATGCCTGTGTCGTGAATGATATTACCTAGGTTTTCTTCTATGGTTTTTTATGGTTTTAGGCCTAACATTTAAGTCTTTCATCCATCTTGAATTAATTTTTGTATAAGGTGTAAGGAAGGGATCCAGTTTCAGCTTTCTACATATGGCTAGCCAGTTTTCCCAGCACCATTTATTAAATAGGGAATCCTTTCCCCATTGCTTGTTTTTGTGAGGTTTGTCAATGATCAGGTGGTTGTAGACGTGTGGTGTTATTTCTGAGGCCTCTGTTCTGTTCCATTGGTCTACATATCTGTTTTTGTACCAGTACGATGCTGATTTGATTACTGGAGCCAAACAGTTTTGAAGTCAGGTAGAGTGATGCCTCCAGCTTTATTCTTTTTGCTTAGGATTGTCTTGGCAGTGTGGGCTCTTTTTTGGTTACACATGAAATTTAAACTGTTTTTTTTTTTTTCCAATTCTGTGAAGAAAGTCATTGTAGCTTGATGGGGATGGTTTTCAATCTATAAATTACCTTGGGCAGTATGGTCATTTTCACAATATTGATTCTTCCTATCCATGAACATGCAATGTTCTTCCATTTTTTGTGTCCTCTTTTATTTAGTTGAGCAGCATTTTGTAGTTCTCCTTGAAGAGGCCCTTTGCATCCCTTGTAAGTTGGATTCCTAGGTATTTTATTCTCTTTGTGGCAATTGTGAAAGAGAGTTCACTTATGATTTGGTTCTCTGTTTCTCTGTTGTTGGTGTATAAGAATGCTTGTGATTTTTGCACATAGATTTTCTATCCTGAGACTTTGCTGAAGTTGCTTATTTACTTAAGGAGTTTTAGGGCTGAGACGATGGGGTTTTCTAACTATATAAGCACATAATCTGCAAACAGGGACAATTTGACTTCCTCTTTTTCTAATTGAATACCCTTGATTGCTTTCTCTTACCTGATTGCCCTGGACAGAACTTCCAATACTATGTTGAATAGGAGTGGTGAGAGGGGGAATCCTTGTCTTATGCCGGTTTTCAAGGGAAATGCTTCCAGTTTTCTCCATTCAGTATGATATCGGCTGTGGATTTGTCATGAATAGCTCTTATTATTTTGAGATACATCCAGTCAATACTAATTTATTGAGAGTGTTTAGCATGAAGTGCTGTTGAAGTTTTTCAAAGGCCTTTTCTGCATCTATTGAGATAATCATGTGTTTTTTGTCATTTGTTCTGTGTATGTGATGGATTATATTGACTGATTTGTGTATATTGAACCAGCCTTGCTTCCCAGGAGTGAAGCTGAGTTGATCCTGGTGGATAAGCTTTTTGATGTGCTGGTGGATTTGGTTTGCCAGTATTTTATTGAGGATTTTCACGTCATATTCATCAGGGATATTAGTCTAAATTTTTATTTTTTATTTTTTTTATTTTTTTATTTTTATTTTTATTTTTTTTTGCATCTCTGCCAGGCTTTCATATCAGGATGATGCTGGCTACCTAAAATGAGTTAGGGAGGATTCCCTCTTTTTCTATGGATTGGAATAATTTCAGAAGGAATGGCACCAGCTCCTCTTTTTACCTCTGGTAGAATTTGGCTGTTAATCCATCTGGTCCTGGACTTTTTTTGGTTTGTACACTACTAATTATTCCCTCAGCTTCAGAGCCTGTTATTAGCCTATTCAGAGATTCAACTTCTTCCTGGTTTAGTCTTGGGAGGGTGTATGTGTCCAGGAATTTATTAATTTCTTCTAGATTTTCTAGTTTGTTTGCTTAGAGGTGTTTATAGTATTCTCTGATGGTAGTTTGTATTTCTGTGGGGTTAGTGGTCATATCCCCTTTATCATTGTTTTATTGCATCTATTTGATTCTTCTCTCCTTTCTTCCTTATTCATCTTGCTAACAGTCTATTAATTTTGTTAATATTTTCAAAAAACCGGCTCCTGGATTCATTCACTTTTTGAAGGGTTTCTTTATGTCTCTATCTCCTTCAGCTCTGCTCTGATCTTAGTTATTTCTTGCCTTCTGCTAGCTTTTGAACTTGTTTGTTCTTGCATCTCTAGTTTTTATTAATTGTGATATTAGCTTTTCGATTTTAGATCTTTCCTGCTTTCTCCTGTGGGCATTTAGTGCCATAAATTTTCCTCTACACACTCCTTTAAATGTGTCCCAGAGATTCTAGTATGTTGTGTCTTTTTTCTGTTTGGTTTCAAAGAACTTCTTCATTTCTGCCTTCATTTCTTTATGTACCCAGTAGTCATTCAGGAGCAGGTTGTTTAGTTCCCATGTAGTTGTGTGGCTTTAAGTGATTTTCTCAATTCTGAGTTTCCTGTACTGTGGTCTTAGATACAGTTTGTTGTGATTTCTGTTCTTTTCCAATTGCTCCAGAGTGTTTTGCTTCCATCTATGTGGTCAGTTTTGGAATAACTGTGATGTGGTGCTGAGAAGAATGTATATTCTGTTGATTTGGGGTGGAGAGTTCTGTAGATGTCTATTATGTCTGCTTGGTGCAGAGCTGAGTTCAGGTTCTGGATATCTTTGTTAACCTTCTGTCTTTTTGATCTGTCTAATATTGACAGTGGGGTGTTAAATTATACCATTATTATTGTTTGGATGTCTAAATCTCTTTGTAGGTCTGAATGTTCCTGTATTGGGTGCATATATATTTAGGATAGTTAGTCCTACTTGTTGAATTGATCCCTTTACCATCATGTAACGGCCTCCTTTGTGTCTTTTGATCTTTGTTGGTTTAAAATCTGTTGTATCAGAGACTAGGATTGCAAACTCTCCTTTTTTTTTTTTTTTTTTTTTTTGCTTTCCATTTTCTTGGTAGATCTTCCTCCATCCCTTTATTTTGAGCCTATGTGTGTCTCTGCACATGAGATGGGTTTCTTGAATACAGCACCCTGATGGGTCTTGACTCTTTCTCCATTGTCGGTGTCTTTTAACTGGGGCACATAGCCCATTTACATTTTAGGTTAATATTGTTATGTGTGAATTTGATCCTCTCGTTATGATGTTAGCTGGTTCTTTTGCCCATTAATTGATGCAGTTTCTTCATAGCATTGATGGTCTTTACAATTTGGCATGTTTCTGCAGTGGCTGGTACTGGTTGTTCCTTTCCATGTTTAGTGCTTCCTTTAGAAGTTCTTGTAAGTCAGGCCTGATGGTGACAAAATCTCTCAGCATTTGCTTGTCTGTAAAGGATTTTATTTCTCCTTCACTTATAAATCTTACCTTCACTGAATATGAAATTCTGTGTTGAAAATTGTTTTCTTTCAGCATGTTGAATATTGGCCCCCACTCTATTCTGGCTTGCAGGGTTTCCATCAAGAGATCTGCTGTTGGTCTGATGGGCTTCCCTTTGTGGGTAACCCAACCTTTCTCTCTGGCTACCCTTAACATTTTTTCCTTCATTTCAATCTTAGTGAATTTGACAATTATGTGTCTTGGGGTTGCTCTTCTCGAGGAGTATCTTTGTGTTGTTCTCTGTGTTTCCTGAATTTGAATGTTGGCCTGCCTTGTTAGGTAGGGGAAGTTCTCCTGGATAATATCTTGAAGAGTGTTTTCCAACTTTGTTCCATTCTCCCCATCACTTTCAGGTACACCAATCGAAGGTAGATTTGGGTCTTTTCACATAGTCCCATATTTCTTGGAGGCCTTGTTTGTTTCTTTTTACTCTTTTTTCCTCTAAACTTTTGTCTCACTTTATTTCATTAATTTGATATTCAATCACTGAAATCCTTTCTTCCACTTGATCAAATCAGATATTGAAGCTTGTGCTTGTGTCATGCAGTTCTCATGCCATGGTTTTCAGCTCCATCAGGTCATGTAAGGTCTTCTCTACACTGTTCATTCTAGTTGGCCATTGGTATAACTTTTTTGAAGGTTTTTAGCTTCCTTGCAATGGGTTAGAACATGCTCCTTTAGCTCAGATAAGTTTATTACCGACCTTCTGAAGCCTACCTGTGTCAACTCATGAAACTCATTCTCCATCCAGCTTTGTTCCCTTGCAGGCAAGGAGCTGTGATCCTTTGGAGGAGAAGCACTTTGGGTTTTAGAATTTTCAGCTTTTCTGCTCTGGTTTCTCCCCATCTTTGTAGTTTTTATCTACCTTTGGACTTTCATGTTAGTGACCTTCAGATGGGGTTTCGGTGTGGATGTCCTTTTTGTTGATGTTGATGCTATTCCTTTCTGGTTGTTAGTTTTCCTTCTAACAGACAGGTCCCTCGGTTGCAGGTCTGTTGGAGTTTGCTGGAGGTCCGCTCCAGATTTTGTTTGCCTGGGTATCACCAGCAGAGGGTGCAGAACAGCAAATATTGCAGAGCAGCAAATATTGCTGCCTGATCTTTCCTTTGGAAGCTTCTTCCCAGAGGGGCATTCACCTGTATGAGGTGTCTGTTGGCCCCGACTGGGAGATGTCTCCCTATTAGGCTACATGGGAGTCAGGGAACCACTTCAGGAAGCAGTCTATCCATTATCAGAGTTCAAACGCCATGTTTAGAGAACCACTGCTCTCCTCAGAGCTGTCAGACAGGGAAGCTTAAGTCTGCAGAAGTTTCTGCTGTCTTTTGTTCATGTATGCCCTGCCCACAAACGTGGAGTCTATAGAGGCAGTAGGCCTTGCTGAGCTGCCATGGGTGCTGACCAGTTCAAGCTTCCTGACCACTTTGTTTACCTACTCAAGCCTCAGCAATGGTGGATGCCCCTCCCCCCACCAGGCTGCAGCCTCACAGGTTGATTTCAGACTGCTGCAGTAGCAGTGAACAAGGCTCCATGGGCGTGGGACCCACTGAGCTAGTCACGGGAGAGAATCTCTTTGTCTGCCAGTTGCTACGACCATGGGAAAACCTCAGTATTTGGGCAGAAGTGTCCTGTTTTTCCAGGTACAGTCTGTCACAGCTTCCCTTGGCTAGGAAAGGGAAATCATGATACCCTTTGCACTTACTGGGTGAGGAGATGCCCCTCCCTTCTTTGGCTCACCCTTCGTGGACTGCACCCACTATCCAACCAGTCCCAGTGAGGTGAACCAGATACCTCAGTTAGAAATGCAGAAATCACTCATCTTGTGTGTTGATCATGCTGGTAGCTGCAGACCAGAGCTGTTCCTATTTGGCCATCTTCTATTTTTAAGACTTTCTACTGGCTAACTGTAAACAGAAAACTGAAGAGCTTCTGTGCAGTAAAAGAAACTATCATCAGAGTTAATAGGTAACCAAGAGAATGGGAGAAAATTTTTGCAATCTACCCATCTGACAAAGGGCTAACATCCAGAATCTACAAGGAAAAAACCAACAACCCCATCAAAAGTGGGCAAAGGATATGAACAGATGCTTCTCAGAAGAAGACATTTATTCAGCCCACAAACATATGAAGAAACGTTTAACATCACTGTTCATTAGAAAAATGCAAATCAAAACTGCAATGAGCTATCATCCCATTCCAGTCAGAATGGCAATTATCAAAAAGTCAATCAACAATAGATCCTGGTGAGACCATGGAAAAATAGGAACACCTTTCCACTGTTGGTTGGAATGTGAATTAGTTAAACTATTGTGAAAGACACTGTGGGTATTCTCCAAGGACCTAGAACAAAAAAATACCATTTGACCCAGCAATCCCGTTACTGGGTATATACCCAAAGGAATATAAATCATGCTACTATAAAGACACATGCACACATATGTTTATTGCAGCACTATTTACAATAGCAAAGACCTGGAGCCAACCTACATGTCCATCAGTGATAGACTGGATAAATAAAATGTGATACATATACACCACAGGATACTATGGAGCCATAAAGAGAAATGAGATTATGTCCTTTGCAGAAACATGGATGAATCTGATAGCCATCATCCTCAGCAAAGTTATGCAGGAATAGAAAAGCAAACACTGTATATCTCATTCATAAGTGGGAGTTGAACAATAAGAATACATGGACACAGGGAGGGGAACAACACACACTGGTGCCAGTCAAGGGGTAGGGGGCAAGGGGAGAGGCAGCATTAGGAAAAATAGCTAATGAATGCATGGCTTGAAACATAAATGGTGGGTTGATAGGTGCAGCAATATATATGGCACACATATAGCAATGTAATCTACACTTTTGGCACTTGTATCCCAGAACTGAAAGTAAAATAATGATAAAAATGAAAAAAGAAAATAGAAGGTAAAATCCGATGGGGGGAAAAAGAAACTCTTTCTGTCCTTAGGATGTAGCAAATGTTTCTAATTTATTTGTGTTTTTATTTTTATTATTTTTTTGTTTTGTTTTTGAGATGGAGTCTTGCTCTGTCTCCTAGGCTGGAGCGCAGCGGCATAATCTCAGTTCACTACAACTTCCACCTCCTATGTTTAAGTGATTCTTCTACCACAGCCTCCCCAGTAGCTAGGATTACAGGAGCACTTTCTGACACCCAGCTACATTTTGTATAGATGGAGTTTTGCCATGATGGCCAGGCTGGTCTTAAACTCCTGGACTCAAGTGATCTGCCAGCCTAGGCCTCCCAAAGTGCTGGGATTACAGGAATGTGCCACCATGCCTGGCCCATTTGGGTGTTTTTAATTTCCCTTGCAATTGTTTTCATTTAGCTTCAATAGAAAACCTTTATGAAAAATGGTGTGGTGTGTTTTCATAACACCACGTCTGAGGAAAATCCACTCTGCATTTTGCTGGGGCCAGTATGTGTGGGGACACCAAGGAGATACAGTAATATTTTGCAGCTTTAAATAAATGTCCTGCGTGTTTAAACTATTTTGTATTTTTATAAATATGAAATATTTTATAAAGAGAGATAGAAGAAGATCAACCTGTCCCTAGGTCCTTTGAGCTTTCTAAGACAAATGTTCTCCATTTGACCTTTGCAATACAATATCTCCTAGCTAGTATAATATTCTCATAGCTAATATAATATAACCAAATAATATTCTTATTCTGTTGACGCTAGTAGCCCCATGTGACTATTGGGCAGATGAGAGGCGGCTTATGCAACCAAAGAACTGATTCTCACATTTATTTATTTTTAATGAATTTAAATTGAAATGACCACATGTGGTCATTAGCTATTGTACTAAAGACCATAGGTCCATATAATCTCTCCTACCATTTTTGGAATGTGGGAATTTATCTCTGACATGCAATACCGTTCTTATGATTATCGTATATTTCATAAGAAATCAACAGATAAACCAAACTCATTGCAATCCAATGCACTTCAGTTTCATTCAATTAGATTAACAAGTGTGTATTGATCAACTTGCTTATGCCAAGTATAATGCTAAGCACTGAAGACCCAAAGATGAAGGAGACTTTATCCTTGCATATTTTGATAATTCTCAGACCACATCCTGTATCCTCCCTACTATGTTTGCTTTCCAAGCTATTAACCAGCTTATCTATCTATTCTCCATGTCTATCAAATCAGATAAATGTTAATCAGTAAGAAATCTTTTAAACCTAGTTAATTCATAGTGTATTATAAGATCCCCATAAAAAGGAGCTTTAAAATATATAACTGCTGGCCAGGCACGGTGGGTCATGCCTATAATCCCAACATTTTGGGAGGCCAAGGCAGGCGGATCACCTGAGGTCAGGGGTTTGAGACCATCTAGGCCAACACGGCAAAACCCCATGTGTACTAAAAGGACAAAAACTAGCCAGTCGTGGTGGCATGCACCTGTAATCCCAGCTACTTGGGAAGCTGAGGCATTATAATTACTTGAACCTAGGAGGCAGAGGTTGCAGTGAGCTGAAGCTGGGCCACTGCACTCCAGCCTGGGTGACAGAGGGAAACTCCTGCTCAAAAAATTATTATTATACACACACAAACATATAATTGCTATTTTTATTTGGTTAACAGAACTATGTCATATCAGGGAAAAAATGAACAAAACTAATTTCTAAGAAACATCTGGTGAATAAAAGTTGCCTATGTATGCAAAGCTAATTTCAAAAACTGTCAACATTTTCAGTCTCTCCTCTGATGTTATTTACAGCTAAGTTAACCGCCCCCTCCTATTTAATAGATTAAAGGTAAATTGATATGCTATTGGAAACTGAGTTCCCCAGAAGAGGCCCTTGAGATTAAAAAGTGATATTTTTTTTTTTTTTTGAGAAAGCATTCCCAGAAAGCCTGGTAAGGATGTTGAAAACTGAGACAAACCACAAAAAGATAGCAACAATAGGTTTACTGAAGCTCAGTCTCACAGAGGAACATTGAAAATGGGACAGGCAACACCTCACAGTTGTCCCTAGCAGGAGCAGAAGGAGCTGAACTATTTCTACTTGCACACTGTTCATCATAGGGTAAGGGCTGCTGCTGGGAAAACTAAAATTCCAAGACACTTCCTCATCTCCACTCAGGCACAGCAACGCTCGGAAGCCTGAGGTTTCCTAGGTAAAATGGGATCTGACAAATCACCTCTGGTCCATTGACAGCATGCATCACAAGTTGCAGAAGAAAGTAATTTGAATGAAGCCCTGCAGATGCCTCTTTTGGGAGAAAACATGAAATGTAACAGGAACAAGAATGACACCAAAAAAAATCTAAAGAAACTGGGGCTGCAACTAGGCCTCTGTCATAGCTGACTATTGTAGTGGCTCTGTCCTTCCTCAGAAAGAGAAAAACTTGACCAAAAGGGTCATGTGTCGTGGGACCATTGGGTTTTTACTTCCAGGAATCTAAAAAGCAAAGTTTCAACATGTGACATCCCTGTCACTTGATGGAGCTGTAGATCCATGCCTTCCTGGGCTCACTGTTCCTGTTGAACTGAACTCAAAAGCCAAATATAAAGGCAGAATCTTCACAATGGAGACCACAACCCAGAAGATGGCTTAGCATGGTAACCAGATAGCGCCGAAAGTGAGATCTGTCACATGTTGGAAAACAGAAATCCCGGCAAACACTGTAGCAAGAGAGGGTTGCCTGGAGTACTGAGTGAAAAGCACCCAGTTGGGTTTGTTTATAAGATCTTGCATAATTTTATTTAATTAAGCATGGCCACAATTTAATTTAATGAACATTGCAGAACTTGTGATACCCACTGAAACACAGGCGATTCAAAAATGCCAATATGGCAGGTAAAGTCTTGGGCTGTGGCACTTGTCCCTCTGCTTGTTTTAATAATAGTGACTTTGCATTTCAAAGTAAACATTAAATATATTGTATTCCCCCAGTTGCTTCCATGACAGAGCCTCTCTCCCGGAGTATCTGAGAGACACTACTGTGTGTTTTCTCATGTGATTACAAACTGTTTATATTTACCAGTGTTTGGGTTTTTCTCTGAGGAATTTAGGGAATACAGCAGGGAGTTGGTGACAAATATGTTAAAAGAAAGTAATCTAGCAAAGAAGGACAACATTTAAAGGCCTCACCTGCTGTGGGCAGAGCCTGGAAATAGAGGTTATACAAGGCACTGTACTGGGACCAGGTTCGAGGTGGAAATCTGTGTGCAAGAATTCTCTTTTAAGATATGACACCGCTGAGAATTTGTAACAAGTATTGTTTTAAAAGGAAGAGATGTATTTTATCCTATCAAGGATCCTTCAAGGCCAAGACATATATTTGGAAGGAATGGTTGATTTGGGAACATGACAGTTATGAAGGGCAAAGTTCAGAAGTTGGGCTTTTGCAGTGCCCAAGCAGGGAGGCTCTCATGAACAAATAGTCTTCACAGCTACCCTGGCGAGCTCACTCTCCATCCCTCCTTCCTCCCTCTTCCTCTTTTTTCCCTCCTGCCTCCCCCCATTTCTCCTTGTTTCCCTCCTTCCTCACTCGCTCTCTCCCTCCCTCTCTGTCTGCTTCCCTTCCTTATTTCCTCCCTCCATCCCAGCCCCTTCTTTCTCTCCTTCCTCCCATTTCCCTCCTCTCCTCCAGCCCTCCTTTCCTTCCTTCTTTCCTTTCTTCCTTCCTTCCCTTCTTCCTTCCTCCTTTCTTCCTTCCTTATTTCCTCTCTCCTGTTCCCCTTACTCCTTCTCTTCCTCCCCATTTCCCCTTCCATATTTTCTTCCTCCCTTCTTCCCTCCTTCGTGTTTTCCATTTTTCTTCCCTTCCTCTCTTCTTCCCTCCTTCCTTCCCTTCCTTCCTTCCTCCCTTTCTCTCTCCCCTTTTTATTCCCTCCTTCTCTTCCCTCCCTCCCCTCTCCCTTTCCTTTTTCTTTCCTTTGCCTTTCTTTCCTCCCTTCCTTCATCCTCCCTCCATTTACTCCTTCTTTCCTTTCTTTCTTCCTTCCATCATCCCTCCTTACAACCTCTCTTTCTTTTCTCATCCTAAAAACTTTTCACTTTTAGAATATCTATAGTGTAACATACATTACAAAATCTTTGAAAATATTTTTACAGAAACAATTATGAAAATACTAAAAAAATAGATACCCCAAACTGAAACTATTGTGAGAGGAGTTAGAATAGAGGCTGCATCCTGGTAATTTGGGAAGAAAAGAACACAGGCAAATGTCTCAGGGTGTCAGAAATCACCTATGTCTGCATCTGGGTGGATGTTACATAGGATTCTCATAGGTAAAAATTAATCAAACCACTCAACTAAAATGTTTGCACTTTATTTTAGTAATTGATTACTCAAATAGGAACAGAAATTTAAAACCGAAAAATATAGACCAGGTGTTGTGGCTGATGTCTGTAATCCCTACACTGTGGGAAGCTGAGGTCAGAGGATTGCTTGAGGCCAGGAGTTTGAGACCAGCCCAAGCAACATACTGATAAACTCCATTTGTACAGAAAATAAAAACAGAAAACATTAGCCAGATGCAGTGGTGTGCACCTGTCATCCCAACTACTTGTGAGGCTGAGGTGAGAGGACCACTTTATCCCAGGAGTTCAAGGCTGCAGTGAGCCACAATAAAGCCAGTCTAGCCTGAGCAACAGAGAAAGCCCATGTCTCAAAAAATAATAGACATATATATTCATATAAATGCCTTACTCTTACCACCTTAAGGAAACTGATGTGTAGCTATTACCAACTATATGTTCCATGCATGTTAGTGTGTCCATTTGTTTGTATGAGCCAGTGTATATGTGTGAAATTGCATGCACATAAGGTTTCCAATGACTTTTTCCTCCCCTTGATAATAAATGTGAACATTTAGTCACATACCTTAGTGTTATTCTTTTTTTTTTTTTTTCCTTTGAGACAGAATCTCATTCTATCACCTAGGCTGGAGTGCAGTGGTATGATCTCAGCTCACTCCAGCCTCCACCTCCCCTCCTGGGTTGAAGCAATTCTCTTGCCTCAGCCTCCTAAGTAGCTGTGGTTACAGCCAGGTGCCACCAGATCTGGCTAATTTTTGGATTTTTAGTAGAGGCGGGGTTTCACCGTGTTGGCCCAGCTGGTCTCTTAACTCTTGACATCAAGTGATCTGCCCACCTTGGCCTCCCAAACTGCTGGGATTACAGATGTGAGCCACCACAGTTGACTTGAAATATTTTTTTTCTAAATTAGTCATTTTAAATTGTCTTCCTTAATGACTCTTCTGATATCCCCATCAGAATGGAGGGACTCTAATTTAAATGCTGGGCATCACTATTTTGTATTGGAATGTTGAACATAAAACCATATTTTTTAAAGTAAGGAGAAAAATTATTTGGAAGAAGTAACTGAAGACAATAAAGCAGGCTTTTCCTCTTCCTTTCTGCTCTTATGTATAAAAATACATATTTTTAATGGAGTTTCCATTTTTAAAACCCATTTAACCAACTGGGAGTTTTTTAGTTATTTGAGAATTTGGACTGAGAAGGAGGTTTTTCTCATAAATAATCAAAACCTATTCCACAGGAATAAAGAGCCTCTCTTATTTTTTTTAAATAAGAAACATATTATTACACCAATTATTCCCTAATGTAACCAGAGTTATTTTAATTTTTTATTATCAATGGGTAAAAAAGGGCTCAATCTAATTCCAAGGAAACCAAGGGTAATTTAGGGAGGAATGAAGAACTGAAACTGAATTTGAACATTGGCAAAGAAAATAGCAAGACAAAATATGCAAGGCAGGTAATGCCACAGTCACTCAGCAGAGAGCAGGAGGTTTATTCTTTCCTGGGCTTCCATCTTGGACACTAGAGCATATCTGAAGTTGCAGGAAAAAAGTAGCTTTTTGGGATTTATTGCAGCAAAGTTGAATCTGATTCCTGAAAATAAAGGAGAGCAGATCTTACAGGGAAATTGCAGAACACACAGAGACATTGTGTTTGTAAGTAGTATGATCTGTAAAGAATGGCAATGATACTGGTTACAATCCCATCATCCATGTAGAATGCCATGTTGCAAAACAGAAGTGACAGGAAGTTAATTCTCTTGATGCTAACATGGTTTAAGCAAGAAAAAATATTAGGAAACAACCACATAATATGAATTTCATTCTACATGTCTTGAGGATCTGTTGGTGTCAGGCTCTTTGATGAGAGGAGGGGGGGTGTGTCATTCAGGAATCCAATACATTGGAATGATATCAGCTTCCATGTCTATAATCAGTAACAAATTTTCATACCTTATAAAACAGAGGCCAAGGTGGGAGGATCACTTGAAGCCAGAAGTTAGAGAATAACCTGGGCAAAACAGTGAGACTCTATCTCTACAAAATAAAAAATATATATATTAGCCAGGCATGGTGATGTCCACCTGTACTCACAGCTAATTACAGGGGAGGCTAAGGCAGGATAATCAACTAAACCCAGGAGTAAAAGTCTACAGTGAGCTATGGTTGTGCCACTATATTTCAGCCTGGCCAATGCAGCAAGACTCTATCTCTAAAAAAAGAAAAATGTATTTTTAATGGATTCTTTCACATTGGCCATTCTATTTTATCTCCACTGGGAATAGGGAAATCTTAGTGAAAGATACATGAAATTTGACATTAGATTCCAAAAACCCAGCCCAATTATCTATTACAAAAGTGTTAATGAAGAAAGCTAACGGAGAAGGAATAGGAGATACTATCAATTGATTTTCAAACTGTACTTCAAGGATGCGCAGAAGAGGCAGATTGTGGAAGAGTGAGAAAAGGAAGGAGAGAGATGAGTGGGTGGGCTTAGAGTCCCCCATCTCCTCAACTTCCAGAGGAGGGTGGTTTAATTTTTTTTTTAACATATTAGCCATATTCTAAAGAGATTCCATTACAGAGAAAATACTGGAAGAATGTTTCAGAAGAACAGTTTGTCCTCTTAATCACCCCCTGAGCATTATGAGATTCTAAAATAGACACAGGAATTTGATTTGCTTTCTATTTTATTTTTCTTTAAGGTTTTTACTCAATAACACAGGAAAATCTTACATGTGCAGCAATGTAGAGTTGCTGGATTATAAAGCTCATTTCAATATGTCTGTATGCTTACTTCCAATATGGGGCTTCAATATCTGCCCCCAATTTCTTTTATAAAATGTTGTAAAGACCAAATGAAAAACTGCTTTTAAGAATTCCTTATAAACTATAAATTGTTGTGCACAGGATGATTTGATTTAAATAGAACCCCAAATAGTAGGCAGTATATGATTCTTCTCTCCAGAAGGTGAGGAAGGATATTGTGTCTCTGATATCATCTATATTTTCTGATTTTTGTATAAGGCATAAGAATATTTATTTGATATTTTCAGTGTTGAGAGTATAGTAATTTTCTCTTTTTTTTTTTTTTTGAGACTGAGTCTTGCTCTATTGCCCAGGCTGGAATGCAGTGGCATGATCTCGGATCACTGTAAGCTCCTCCTTCAGGGTTCATGCTATTCTTCTGCCTCAGCCTCCTGAGTAGCTGGGACTACAGGGTCCCACCACCATGCCCAGCTAACTTTTTGTATTTTTAGTAGAGATAGGGTTTCACCGTGTTAGCCAGGATGGTCTCAATCTCTTGACCTTGTGATCTGCCCATCTTGGCCTCCCAAAGTTCTGGGATTACAGGCATGAGCCACAGTGCCAGGCCCAGTAATTTTCTCTTAATCATTTATAACCTGTGTTGGCAAATTCTTATAAGGGCCCTGTGTGTATTTCTGTGAATTTGAAATTGGTGGTGCTTTGAAACAGTAACCTCTTGGTTACACAGTGCCCTTATAAGAATTTGCCAACTCAGGTTATAAGTGCTTAAGAGACAATTACTGTAATCCAACAATGAATACATCATATAAATATTATTATGCCTTATACATTTCCATAGACTCTGATTCCATGTTAAAGGTGAGCTCTTTAGGTTTTCCTAAGAAAATCTAGATTTTTATTAAGAAATTCTAGATTTACTTGGAAAGAAGATCTCTGCAAATTTGAACTGGAAAGAATTTTACAGGTGGTAGCTTTTCTTTCTCCAGTAATGCTTTTACATTTCCAGTAGTCAGATGTACTCACAACCTCAATCATACATACAGTAGCTTCAGGCTGTGAGACAATTGCAAAAAAAAAAAAAAGGATGAAAATTTGGCGTTTGTAAACTTCACTGCAAAGAGAGGCATGATGCTGGCCAACAACCTACCAAATGGGCAAGGTATATAAAATCACTATTTTAATGATGCTGATGTTGTCATTTCTCCTGCAGTATTGTTCTAGGCTATATGTTAGGCTGAGTGTCAAGGAAGACAGAAAATAAAATTGTTTAAAGGTAAAACTGATAAACTGAAAAATAATAACTCAAACTGAGAGCACCTTGGAATTCTCATGGCCCTTTGAAGACATCTAGTTGAGTAGCTGTCTGTAGCTTTATAGATCTTTATAGACCTCATATATATATGTGTATACATACACACACACACACACACACACATATATATGTATGTATATGGTCATAACATTCTGAGATTTTGAAAAACTTTCATGTTGGAATAGGGTACTTTAAAAAATCAGTATGCAATATCTAGAAATTTCAGTTTTAATGAGTGCCCTCCCTCTTCAATGATGATAGGGGAAATAATCTTGTGTTCATTCATTTATTCAATAAGTATGTTTAAATATTTCCAACACTACTGGCAATAACCCATGAGTTAGAAATGTAGCAGCCTGCAAAGGAGCCAAAAAACTATACCTGCATGCAATTGTCACCCTATGGATAATGCCATTTTACTCTACTAGAAGAAATTTATATTAAAAGACAGAAACTATTACTGGTAGCATTGTCATACAGACTACCATCTATAAAATGTATGCTTTCTCTTATCAATCCTTTCCTTTTACTATACAGGAGACACTGCTATCTTCAGATAGCATATGCGGTATATTATATAATATATATATATAAGGACATACTATTATATATTATATATACTATCATATTTTATATATAATATACTATTATTCCCAATGACATCTTCACATTTCTGAGTTGGAATGACCATGATCATCCTATAATATCTAAACCACCTGTCTAATTTCTAGCATCTTCTTTACTATGCCAGTGGGAACTTCAAGTTCACTCTACCTAACACAAAACTAATTTTTTTCTTTCCCCTCATCCAGACCCAGTTATTTGATTTCTTTTCCTAGTCAACAATGGCATCATCCATACCTTCTGGAAACATCTACACTCACCTGTGCCTTTCCTTCTAGTGATGATTTTTTACCAAGACACCAGGGGTTTGGTCTACATCCTGCTGCTCAACACAACCAAAACCAACAACTGAGAGCAAGTATTGCCAAGGAAGAAGGCTTTAATCAGATGCCGCAACCAAGGAGATGGGAGATCAGTCTCAAATCCATATCCCTAACTGACTAGAATTAGGAGTTTTTATAGCAGAGAAGAAACATAACTATGCTTGAGAAAACAGCAACTTGGGAGGGAGCAATTGTTAGGAATGAAGGGCCTGGAGTCTCATTGTCTAGATGCAGTGATCTGATGAGTTTCAGTCCTTTGATACTTTTTGAGAAGCTTGGGGATCCTTTCCTGAGGATGGAACTCAGGTAAAATAAATATAAGTTTAAAGCTTTAAGAGCAGAAGGGCCTATTTCTATGTTTATCCAAAAAAACTCTGTTTATGCAACTATTGGGTATGTTTCAGATTCATGTAGTCTCCAAACTATCAGGTATAAGTTCTTCACATGACCTTGTTATGTTTTTAAGATACAGACATCATTGATGTAGGGCATTTTCTTGACCCCTTGAACCATCTCTTGACAGGGGTGCTCCCACCTTATGGGAGGGAGCGTGAAAGTGAACAAATGCAGAAACTGGAGTGAGCAAGTACAGGAACCAGGTGGCAGCCTGGCAGGAGCCAACTTCATTCACCTGGGTCCAGTGGGCTCTATCCATTATGGGAGGAAACACATGAGTGAATGAATGCGGGAACCAGCTGGCCACTTCAGTGCCAGCAGGAGCAAACTCTATGCAGGCCCTGTGGCAGCATCCAGGTGGGGTGTGGGTGACACCATTGCCCCAGAGGGCATGTTACAATGCTCTATTAGCTCCACCATCCATAGACTGCAGTGTGATATCAACTCAGTGGGCCTTTTCATCATCACATGGGACAGCTGCCCTCTGGCAACAAGGGCAAATGGCCAGTGTGACAGTCTTTTTGTATACCCCACTTAGTACCGCTTGAATTCTTGTCTGAGGAATGAGGTCATGAGGACACATTGAAAGATGGTGAATGTGGAGAATTTTATTGAGTGATGAAAGCAGCTCTCAGCAGAGAAGAGAGGTGGAAAGAGTATGGGAAAGGTAGTTTGCTTTCCCCCGAAGTCTCAGAAGAGGCAAAAGTCCCTTTCTGCCTCTCTCTTAAAAACTCAAGTTGCCTCAACCAGCTACCATCTCTGAAGTTATGTCCCCTCTCCCTGAAGTCCAGCCACTTCTCTCATCTGCCAGTTGAGGCTGAGGTCTTTACAGACAAAGAATGGGAGCAGGGCAGGCCATAGGTAGTTTAGGAAGAGATAACATTCAGTTGGTAAAAAGACATTATTCAGAAAGAACTAATTGGGAGAGAGCAAGCACACAGGGATGGAAGTTCTCACTTTGGGCCACAGCTTTCAGGCTTTTTGGTTCAAAGGTGGGATTTTACCAGGGACCCTGACATATGTGCTAAAATTTCTCTGCCTCCTATCACTATCCTCATAATGTATTGCCCTGCTTAAAGCCCTTCAAGGACCCTATCTTTCATATCTAATAAAATGTCAAGCTCTTTAGCATGGCACGCAAGTTCCTATCATCCTTTCCCCAGTCTCTCTACTATCCTGTTCTTGAGTTCTCATCTTCTTTGTATAATAATTCAGCAGCCACTCTCTCCTAGCTATTGTCTATCTAAAAAGAGCATTTGTTTCTGCCTATGAGCCTGTACATAGGCATTCCATGTTTCTGGAATACCTTTCTCCTTCTTTGTTCAATGGAGATCCTTCCTCATTCTTCAAGACCTGCCACTGTTGTCAGCCTCTGAGTCATTTGCTGACTTTTCAATTGGTGTCCTTGTTAAAATCATCCTCCTCTCTGCATTGGGTGCACACCTTGATTTGCACCTGTGACCATGCAGTATTATAAACCTCTTTTACTTTCTTTATCTCCTCCTTCACAGAGTTATTTTCATGCACAAAAGGCATTCAACTCATCTTTTCATGTGTTGTGTGTGGTTCAGCCCTTACAATGAGTAGATGCCCTATTCAGCAAAAGTTGGCAGGAGTAAACAGTTGAATACATATTACATGCTCAAAATTATATCATGGTGTGTATCTAAAAGGACACTTTCCTGTTCAAAGTACTATGCCAGCCTCAACTAATGTTGATGCAGATTCCTTGTGAATTTTGAATTTCCCCCTAATTAATTATTCTGAAATTTTTAATGTTTCCAAAAATAGGCTTGCATCCACATTTGCAGAAATATTGGCAATAAAAGTGCTTTTCTTTGGAGGTTTGCTCCACTAGAACTTGTAGTAAACTACATTGCAATGCCTGCTAGGAAAAAGAAACCTCATGGAAGGTCCTGAAGGGAACATCTGTCCTGCAAGCACAGAATTAAAAGGCTCTAAGGAATTTATCTGGTGGGAATGCTGCCTATCAAAGCTTTATTCATAATCTAGTTAGTAATAAGAAATAATTTTGAAAAATATTTCCAAATTGAAAGAGTTTGTGGAAAGCAGCACAAAACCAGATATGTCCACATGTTCCTGATGAAAATCTAACTTGTACATCCTTGGGAGCTTATTCATTACTAGCCTCTTGGTTTATTTTGTGCAACTCTCATTTCTTTTGCTTTGAAACAAAGAAAATATCTTACTCTGCATCTTAGGAAAGCAGAGCTGGGGACCTCAGTGATTCCATCAAAGATTGACAAGTGGGATAGAGACCAGCAAAGGATGTATTATATAAATTCTTATTTCGTTGGTGAGAGAGACAAATCATGGAAGTAGGGAATACAAAAACACACAACCAATATACATAATCCTTCAAATGTACAGGTTTTAGAAAATATCTTCTTAGAAATCTGAATATTAATTTGTCAATTCTTAAAAATTTCATCACTCATCTGCTGTAGTAAGCTGATTCATTATGAATACCTCTGGGCTAAAGAAAAATGACACACATACACACACACACTCCACACTCATGCACACACAAACCTAGGTTCACACTATGCATTCTGCAGGTAGGTATCATAGAAACAGATCATGTAGAGGCAGAAATAATGGAAAGTGTAATAGTTTTTGCTGCTAGCAAACAGTGAGAACTTAAGTAACATGTGTGCTCGCTCTGGGCTTCTGCTCCTCATCTGGAAAAAAACAAAGGAACAAAAAGGTCTTACAGCAGAATATCTAAGGGTCACAAACTCAAGTGCCTACAACATTGAGCCAGGTGATGGAAATAAATCTGCAAAGGCTTGGTTTAAGGTAACAGGGAGTGGTAGAGCTTGAGGCACACTGGAAACTTTATGCTGCTAGTGTCAAACTTGGTCTAGTGAAACTATAAAGTATTTCATATCAAGAATATTTTTGATTCCTATAGTGGACATTTCCTACACTGTAATTGCAAGTTTAACATATATGAGGGAGGACTTGGTTGTCAATTCCTTCATAAAGTGTTCAATAGCCCCTGGTGTTGTTATCATTGTTAATGTTCATGTTACAGCTTCAGCTGGTCAACACACTTGGTTGCAGATAACAAGTCTGCTTTTACAGAGTTTAAGCAGGAAAGGATCTATGGAGGTTGTAGATAACTGATGGTCATTGGAATAATTCAAAAGTAGACTCAAAAATATGCTTTCTGGAGTAAATTATAGAACCACAGTGCAGAATTGGCCTGATAAAGGAGCTGTTTAATTGTTTCATCAGTAATGCTCCCCATAGTCCAACTCAAAACCATGCTGTCTCTGCAGTCAACAAAGAAATGTTCCTACCACCTCCAATTCCAGGAATATGTTCCTTTGTAGTGAAAGTCTTGGGTGCAGGCACTGACGATTCCTAACTCTCTGACAAACAAAGCCCCATAAGGATGCATCTTCTGGGCATTGTAGAAGTTCCACTTTTGCACCTCAGCCACTGGAGAGCCTAGAAATGGGTTTGTTTATTTTTCAGTTGTTTGCTTGCTATTTTGCAAAGCCAGAATTTACAGTGAGAGGATGCATAAAATGAAAACATTTTAAGCAATGTGCAATATCACCTTTATATGATTATTACAAAGTATCAATCCCTCGCTCATGGGCATAAGCTTAAAGGTTGAAGATTTAAACATAAAGAGTGTAGTTTTTTCTTTGACAACTTTTGAAAAGAAATGATTGACTGGGATGACTCTCATGAATGACTGTTATTTGTTTCTTTCCCTGAATAAATTATATATTGCAGGGAAGTTTGTAAATTTGGCTTTTGGTGTTTGCCCTTGAGAGAAAGCAGTAGATTGATAGCTGAATATTTAATTGCTAATCAGTAAATTAAGTTATTCTCTAAAACTTAAAGAATTTTACAATGCGGCAAGCGTTTTAAGATGTTTATATTACTAACATAAATAAATTCAATGATGATGGTCAATGCTTTCTTATTACAAAGATAAAGAAAAAGAGATAAAAGGAAAGATGAAGAGGTGATGGGGGAGAAGAAACAGAGAAAGAAGTTTCTTACTTTAGGAAAAATATAGACAATAATTTTAAAAAGAAAAATTTATTTTGGCTATATAAAGCACTTTTTTTCCACACATAAGGATTTTATTTTTATTTTTAATTTTTTGAGACAAAGTCTCACTCTTGTCACCCAGGCTGGAGTGCAATGGCAGGATCTCATCTAACTGCAACCTTGTCCTCCCAGATTCAAGCAATTCTCCTGCCTCAGCCTCCCAATAAGCTGGGATTACAGATGCTCGCAAACAAGCCTGGCTAATTTTTGTATATTTAGTAGAGACAGTGTTTCACCATATTGGCCAGCCTGGTGTTGAACACCTGACCTCAGGCGCTGCCCACCTCAACCTCCCAAAGTACTGGGATTGCAGGTATGAGCCCCCATGCTCAGCTGGATTTTATTTTTATATATACACAAAGCATGCCTTTACTAGTGTTCAAAGAAGGCTAGTGTCTTGTTTTCATATACATATAAGGAGTGCGTATACTAGTAATCAAAGACAGATAATTTCTTGTTTTCATATAATCACAGAGCATGAACTAGTGGTCAAATAAGCCATATTTTGTTTTCATATACACATACAGCATGCATTTACTGGGAGTCAAAGAAAGAAAGCTAATTTCTTTTTTTCATGTACACATAAAACATACACTCATGAATAGTCAAAAAAGAAATTGCGGTGGAAAAAACAAGAAACTCTGAAATCTTATCCACTGTCTCTAGAATACTATGGTTCCATAGCGAATACAACTTTTTTCTAGATAAGGATTTCTCAGCCTTGCAATATTTGCTAAAGGATCTACTACTCCTTACTGACTTACACCTAGCCCATTGCATTAATTTGTCACCTGCCTAAAACCTGTAGGCATTTGAATTTGTGACCTTGAAATATTCTGCCACAATTCTTTCTTGTTCAGATGAGATTATCTTTGGCTTGGCTAATTATTCGTTCTACTCAGAGAGAGAGGGAATGTCCTGTGTGTTATAAGATGTTGACAAACATCCCTGGCCTTTACCTACCCAGATGCCAGTAACCTAGCACTCCTCCCCAAGTCACAACCACCAAAATTGTCTTCAAGCATAACCTAATGTCTCTGGGGGATAAAATTGCTCTCCTTCATTTAAGAATTTGTTTTCTAGACATAAAGTCAAAGGGAAGTGGCTTTCTTTTAGTACCAATTGACCATACCTGAATATAGAGAAGAATAAATAGATTGCTTTTTTTTTTTCTTTCTTGTTTCAAAATCATTACCAAAAAAAAAATTCATATTTATCCCACTGGCCCTTTCCTTTAAATGGATGAAGACAGAGTCAGATCAATCTGTTGGTTTCTCAAGCCCTGGAAGAAAGTTGATGAGGATATTCATATTCTCAGGGCCCTCTTAACCTTGCCACGATTCCTCTCCCATTGACAGAGCAGGCAGGGAGGCAGCCACAGAGTCTTACCATCTGTTTGTGTCTAATTCACACAGTTTCCTTCTGTGAAAAGTTTCTCCCACATTCAACAAATGTCTAATTTCATTTCTATGGTTTTTTTTGTTTGTTTTTTTGTGTGTTTTTTTTTGTTTTTTTTTTGTTTTGTTTTTTGTTTTTTTTCTCAGAAAGACTGGACTCAGTAAAAAGTCAAAAGACATTCACAGTGGAAGACTATACAATATTTTTCCCCATGGCAGTGCCAGATTTCACATTAGAGAATGAAAGTGCATATATCTTCAACACTCATACAGCTGTTTGTAAGAATATCATGCTGTATTATGCATTATGAAATGTAAATCACTAATGCATTTAAATTTTAAATTAAAATTTTTGCCAATACTAGATGCATTTGATCTTGTATGGGTAACTTTTCCTCCAAAGTCCCAGCTAGAGGCAGAGCTCTTATGAAGGACTTGCATCTAGATGGGCATAAGCACAACAACTACAGAAAACAATATATTATTTTGGGTTTGTTTGGCATCTGGAGGGCAAAACGGCCTGGGCAGAGTTGACAAGCAAACTTTTTAATCCTTTTCGAAGGTTTCACTCACAGTTGTGTGAGAAGAACTACTCCACACAATATATGACAACGTGGGGATTCCATTGGCAAGTAATTCCTTTTCTTCCCTGTACTATGAGACCATTTGCCGGCTGTTTAGAAGCCAAGTGTCTGTCCTTTGAAATCACTTTTTAAAGACCAGTTTCCAGCTGTCCCTTACCATGATGAGATGTCAATTTTATCTGAAGTATTGGCAATGGGCTGCAGGCAGGATCTATATCATGCATTGCTAATAAGTAACAAACAAGCCATATTTGTAAGGGAGCATTGGATTTCTTGATTCTTTCTGTCTTGCTTGGGTATGTTGAGCCAGCACTCCCAGGACCCCTGGAGATTGTTGACTCTGAGCTTCATAATGTGTCTGGCTTAGCCATGACATGAACACATGGACAGTGTGCTCATTCCTACTGAGAACAGCTCAGTGTAGTTTTGCTTTATCCACCAGTTTGTCATTTCCTAAGGAATGTGTCATGATACCTGAGGAAGGATATGATGAGTATAGCCAGCTGTAGCCCAGTTTCAGAATTCTTGCTTAGTTCCAGAGCTTTCATACTTTGAAGGATTTCCTTCTGTTTTTCCTTTCTTGAATAGTGTACCAGTTACTAAGATAGTAAATGTGCTGCAGAAAGATCAGTAGATCTCTAGATTATAAGCTAGTTATGGTTTTTCATGACCGGGATTTATGGATTGCATACTATATTAAGTATGACATGTGTTAGCCTACAGTTTCTTAAGTTTAGACTGGAAGATCTTGCAGAATTTTCTTATCTGCATTTGAAATACTTTCTTCCAATGTCTGCCTTCCCTTACACATGAGAAAGTTACTATTCACATACAAACCTAAGACTAACAGAATGTAGAAAAAAACTGTTGTTTCTAAAATTCCCCACCAACCCTTCAACCTGCTCCAAATTATTTTAATAGGACTCATGGTATATTTGTTCATTTTTTCCTTATATGTATTCATTCGAAAACTAATTTTTTTTTTAGCAAACATATACATGTAGTGTTTTCTGAGAAAGAAAGATTGTGTTTTCTTAAATCTATCTTTTGGAGGATACTGGTTGCATAAATCATCTTCTAGAGTTACAGATATGGGAATATGGGATATCGGCTGATATGTGAAACTCCTTACTCAGTCTTCTAACAGATTTTTCTTCTGCATCAGGGCGGCCAGTTCCATCATGCTTTGCCATCATACCCTTTGACGTTCTATTCAGATGGGCACATGGAAATGGCCACCAGCAACAGTGCTTCACCCCAGACACAGTATAACCCTTGTAATATCTAACACTCAGGAGTGTAAATGGTATATCAGGCACCATTCTGGGAGTTTACAGGTGTACCTCCGGCAATACTTTTAACATCTCTATGAGGAAGGAATATCAAATTATTCCAAAGATATTAAGAAACTGAGGCACAGATAGGCAAAAACATTTGCTGCAAATAATAATGGTGTTAAGTGGTGCCACCAGCACTAGGGACAGACATTTTCATATCTAAGGATCATGTTCTTAATTTGTATCCCGTGGATACCTCCACCCGACTCCCTCCAGTCCCCATTAATTATTCACTCAACTTGCTCTCCATGGCTATATTTACTTGTTAATTCACAAATATTTATTGAATAGAGATGGATGGAAGGATGTGGGTATAGCTGAGGGTTATTTAAACAGGCAGAGTCAGTCCTGTCCTCACAGAACTAAAGTGTTTCTAGAAGCCAACTAGAAAACTAACAAACTGCTATAGTAAATACTGATGCATTCTGCTAGAGCAAAATCATATTTAACACATTGCAGAAACAAATAATTCAATTCAGGGGGAACAGAAGATGTTTTCATGCAGAAATCACATTTTTGCTGAGACCTGAAGTTAGAATTAAAGTAAAAGTGTTATGACCGGGATCAAGTGCATTTCAAAAAAAAAGCCACGATTTTTGAAAGCCTCCAGTTTTTTAAAAAAAAAAAGTTTTAATTGTTAGTTATTCAGATCCTTGTAGTCAGAAATCATATTTATGATGGATATTTATTTATTTATCTGAGACAAAGTCTCCCTCTGTAGCCCAGGCTGGAGTGCAGAGGCACGATCTTGGCTCACCACAACCCCCACCTGCCAGGTTCAAATGATTCTCCTCCTCAGCTTCGCAAGTATCTGGGATCTCAGGCACATGCCATCACACCTAGCTAATTTTTTGTATTTTTAGTGGAGACAGGATTTTGTTGTTTTGGCCAGGTTGGTCTTGAACTTCTGACCTGAGGTTATCTACCTGCCTTGGGCTCCCAGAGGGCTGGGATTACAGGCATGAGCCACTGTGCTCAGCCAGATTTTGATTTTTAAAAGTTGGCTAAGTCTTGTTGTTTGGCCTGCCATGTGAGCTACCCTGACGGACATTACATGTGCACTAGAGAAAAATGTATGCGCTGCTACTGTTGGATATTAAGTTCTGTATATATTTTTTGGTCTGTTTTGGCTAAAGTGCAGTTTAATTGAGTATTTCATATAATTTTCTGTCTGATTGATCTGTACATTGATGACATGGGGTATTCAAGTCCTCTACTCTTATTGTATTGCTATCTATTTCTCCATTTATGTCCATTAATATTTGCTTTATATATTTAGGAAGTCTAACGGAAGCACTTTGTTTTATATGTCATTGTTTTCTCTTCTTGATGAATTGAGCCCTTTCTCATAAAATAATGACCTTCTTCGTCTCCCATGACAGTTTGTTGACTTTAACCATATTTATATGAAATAATATAGCCACTCGTATTTTCTTTTACTTTCTCCCTTTGCATGGACTATCTTCTTCTATCCTTTTACTTTCACTTTACGTGCATCCATAAGACTAAAGTGGGTCTCTTTTAGGCAACATATAGTTGGATCTTGTTTTTTTGTCCATTCAGTCATTCTATGTATTTTGATTGGAGAATTTAATCTGTTTACATCAAAATAATTATTGATGGACAAGGACCTACGACTGCCAGTTTATGGTTTTCTGGTTGCTTTGTTGATCCTTTATTTATTTCTTGCTCCCTTTGGAAACTGTGCGTATACATGGAAATTAAACGACATACTCCAGAACAACCAACAGGTCAGAAGAAATTGGAAGGGAAATTATACAATTTCTAGAGACAAATGAAAATGGAAATTTAACATACCAAAACATACAGGTTACTAAAACAAAACAAAACAAAACAAAACAAAAAAAACACTATTTGGAAGCTTATAGCAATAAATATCTACATTCAAATAGAATAAAGATTCCCCATAAACAACCTATTGTTTTACCTCAAAGAACTAGAAAAATAATAACATATTAAACCCAAAATTAGTAGAAAGAAAGAACTAATAAAGATGAGAGCAGTAATAAAGAAAACAGAGATAAAAAATAAAAGATAAAAAATATAAAGCATTTGATTTTTGAAAGGATAAGCAAGTGACAAAATTTTAGTGAGACTAATTAGGAAAAAAGAATACAAAAATAAATAAAAACAGAGATGAAAATAGACACCACAATGAACATCACAGAAATACAAAGAATCATAAGACACTTCTTTCAACAAGTGCATGCCAACAAACTGGAAAACCTAGAAGACGTAGATAAATCACCTACCACAGATAGCCAGCCAGGATTGAATAATGAAGAAGTAGAAAATCTGAACAGACCATAACGAATAAAACATTGAATTAGTAATAAAATATCTCCATGAAAAAAGAACCCAGGATCTAATGGCTTCACTGTAGAATACTACCAAAGATTTAGAGAAAAATTAATACCCGTTCTTCTCAAACTCTTCCAAAAAAATTGAAGAGGAGGGAATTCTTCCACACTTATTCTATGAGGCCAGTGTTACCCAGATACCAAAACTAGACAAGGACACATACACACAAACAAAACTACAGGCCGATATCCCCAATGAAGATGGTTGCAAAAAGCCTCGACAAAATACCAGCAAAATATTCAACAGCGGATTATAAAGATCATTCACCATAATCAATTGGGGTTCAATACATGGATTCAAGAATGATTCAACATATGCAAATCAGTAAACATGATCATCGCATTAACAAAATAAAGGACAAAAAAAATGATCATTCCAAAAGATAAAGAAAAAGCATTTGAAAAAAAATCTATTCATAAAAAAATTCTCAACAAATTACACACAGAAGGAACACACCTCAATGTAATAAAAGATATATATGACAAATCTACAGCTAACATCATACTGAATGGGAAAAAGCAAAAATTTTCTTCTTTAAATCTGAAATAAGAAAAGAATGCCCATTTTCACCATTTCTATTCAATATAGTACTAGAAATTCTAGCCAGAACTGTTAGGCAATAGAAATTTTTTAAAGGCATTCAAATTGGAAAGAAAGAAGTTAAATTTTCTCTGTTCACAGATGGCATGATTTTATATAGAGAAAAACACTAAAGACTCCAAGCCAAAACACTTAGAACTAATAAACAAATTCAGTAAAGTTACAGGATGTGAAATGAACATAAAAGCAGTAGTATTTCTATATACTAATAATAAATTACCTGAAAAATAAATTTTAAAAATCCCATTCATAATAACTACAAAAAAATAACTAAAATACCCATGAATAAATTTAACCAATGAGCTGAAATATCTCCACACTGAAAGCTGTAAAACATTGATGAAAGAAATGGGAGAGAGCACAAATGAAAGATATGTTGCATTCAAGGAGTAGACGAGTTAATATTGTAAAAATGTCCATACTACCCAAAGCAGTCTACAGTTTCAATGCAATGCCTATTAACATACCAATGACATTCTTCACAGAAAGAGGAAAGCTAATCCTAAAATGTTTATGGAACCATAAAACACCTTGAGCAACCAAAGCTGTCTTGACCAAAAAGACCAAAGCTGGAGGTATTACAATTTTGACTTCAAAATATGTTACAGAGCTACAGTAACCAAAGCAGCATGGTACTGACACAAAAGCAGACACTTAAATGAAACAGAAAAGATAACCCAGAAATAAATCCACTCATATACAGACAACTGATTTTTCACAAAGTTGCAAGGATATACATTGGAGAAAAGACAAGTCTCTTCAATAAACAATTCTGGGAAAATTGGATTTTTATGTGCAGAAAAATGAAACTAGACCACCATGTTTTAGCATATGTAAATATCATCTCAAAGTGGATTAAAAACTTAGATGTAAGACCTGAAACCTAGAGGAAACCTATAGAGGAGGGATTTTTTGATAAGATCTCAAAAAGCATAGACAATGAAAGCAAAAAGTATTAAATCACATCAAATAAAAAATCTTCTATGTGGCAAAGGACACAATCAATGGAGTGAAAAGACAACCCACAGAATGGGAGAAAATATTCAAAAACTATACACTCGACAAGTTGTTAGTATTCAGGATATATAAGGGATCTTAAAACACTCTACAGAAAAAAAAACCCTACAAATAATCCAGGTTTTGAAATGGGCAAAAGACCTGAATATACAGTTCTCAAAAGAAGACATACAAGCAGCCAATACGTGAATGAAAACAATGTTCACAATCATTAATCATCAGGGAAATGCAAATTAAAACCGCAATGACTCATCACCTCACTCCAGTTAGAATGTCTATTACCAAAAATCACAATGTAACAAATGCTGGCAAGAATGTGTGAAAAAGGGAAACCTTTACATGTTGTTGATGGGATTGTAAATTAGTACAGCCATGGTAGAAAACACTATGACGTTCCTCAAAAAATTAAAAATAGAACTACCCTATGAGTCAGCAATCCAGCTACTGGGTATATTCATACCAAAAAGAAACAAATGATTCACATTGCAAAGAGTAATCTTGGAAGGGAGTTTCTGTTGAGAATCAATGCATGAAAAGTGGTATCTGCACTCCCATGTTTATTGCAGAACTATTCATAATAGCCAAGCTGTGAAATCAACCTAAATGTTCGTCAGTGGATGAATGAATAAGTAAAATGTGGTGTACATATACAGAAGGGATTACTAGTTGGGAATGGGATTCTGTCATTTGCAGCAACACGGATGTACCTGGAGTGGCTTAAGTTGAAGTAAAATAAATCAGATACAGAAAGAGGAACACTGCAACATCTCACTCAAATGTAGAATCTTAGAAAGCTGATCTCATAGAAGTAGAGAGTAGAGTAGTAGTTAGCAGATGGAGAGAGTAGAGGGGAGTTGGAGTGGGCAGAAGTTCACGAATGGGTACAAAGTTAATGTTAAATACCAAAGTAAGTTCTGCTTTTCAATTGCGCAGTGAGATGACTATAGTTAACAACTATATATTGTGTATTTCAAAATAGATAGAGGAGAGGATTTTAAGTGTTCTCACCACAAAGAAATGCTAAACATTTTAGGTGATGAATTTGCTAAGTGCTTTGATTTAATTATCATACAATGTATACATCTATCAAAACATCACATAGTATGCCATAAGTATGTACAATGATGTATAATTAAAAATAAAATGTTTGAATTTAAAAAGAAAAATAAAAAACAAGGTATAATTAAATAACAAGGTATAATTAAACAACTGGATAAAAATATCAGTGCATTTGGAATGCAGATAGGGTATGGGTTTATAAGTTTGGTTTGGCCAGCTAACAGGGCCAAGTGTCTATTGATGTGGTTACAGAGTTAGGGTAAGTTTACTCTAAAAATAGGCACATAAGGCTGGGTGTGGTGGTTCACACTTGTAATCCCAGCACTTTGGGAGGCTGAGGCAGGTGGATCATCAGGTCAGGAGTTCAAGACCAGCCTGGCCAAGATGATGAAACCCAATCTCTACTAAAAACACAAACAATTAGCTGGGCGCAGAGGCAGGCGCCTGTAATCTCAGCTACTCGGGAGGCTGAGGCTTGACAATTGTTTGAACTTGGAGGATGGAAGTTGCAGTGAGCTGAGATCACACCACTGCACTTCAACCTGGGCGACAGAGTAAGACTCCATCTCAAAAAAAAAAAAAAAAAAAAAAAAAAAATTACCACATCAAAGTCAGCATCTGGTACCACCAAAAATCTGAGGCAGGGTAGTTGCACAGACATGGCACTTCTGAACAAGGGGGAATAGAAGGTGGAATAAAGAGGTCTCATTCTCATCTTTTGGGTGGACACAACATGGGCTTCTCCTCTAAAAGTTCACAGATTAGCATTCTTAACTTCTAACTACGCATTGTTGGCAAAGTTCTCCAAGTTCTTCCCTTGGCTGGAGTATTCTCTTGAACCTGTCTCAAGCCATTGTTTCTATGTTTCTCAGCTCTCACTTTTCTGTTTCCCACAACACTCTTCCATGTTTATCACAGACAGTCATGGCCCAGCATGTGTTCTTCCAGCTGTTGGGCTTAGGTCTGCTGCTGTGTCTGTCATGAGGAGGTTGCTACAGAAATGGTTGCCAAAGAATATCTGAAAAATAATTAAATAATGAAAGACAAAAATATGCTTATCTAGTAGACAAGAGAACAAGGTTTTCTAGACTAATTAGTCATTTTCCTGCATTGATTTACATCCTAAACAGTCTTACCACATCATTCTTCTGCAATGTGAATTATTCACTCACTTTTATTGATTACCTATTGTGACTAGGTCACTGATACTCACCAGGGATTCTTGGGGTTATATAATAATAACCTGTAGTAAAAATATGTTATTCTAGAATTCAAACCACAGATTTTCTGTTCACTTACATCATTCTCAAAGCGGGAAGAAATGAGATAGCATTTATTGATGTCCTCTTTCAGCTAGGTGCTGTTCTATGTGTTTGGGATACCACCATAATTAAACCAGTGTGGTATCCTAAACTCTGAGATAGATGATTAGACAAAGTCTGCTATCCCAAACTGAACATACCATGTCAAAGTTGAGAATTGCCTTCTTAAGAGTCCAAGATCAATTCTCCTCTTGCAAACAGTACATTCAGTTGACTCCCGAAATAGTGACTTCAGGGCATTTATGTGTCTTATTATTTTTAAAATGGCAAAAATATCTCAAGAATGAAACACTCAAACTGATGTTCAGCCAATTTGGAGCTGTAACTAGAAACACAGGCATGCTTCTTTTTAGGCATTATGTTAGAAGACTATATTTATATTATAATATAATGGTTTTCTTACTCTTGTCATTTCAATTTTGCGTAGAGATCAACAACAACTTCTATCATTTAGGATACATTTTTGATGCACTAGGCATTCTACATTTGTTAATGATTTAATTCCTAGAACAATTCCCTAGTGTAGGTGTTACTACTTTTACCAATTTTACAGATGAAGAAACTGAACTTATAGAGACATTAAAGAACTTTCTACATGTGTGAGAGGCCAAATAGGACCTGAGATAGGGCTGTCCACCTCCATTCACCCCCTGTATGAATTGTTAAAGCAAAACACCTACATTAATATGTGGTTCAGCCTGTTAAGCTCTGGCCTGCTGATCAGGCATCTGTCGCAAGCCAGCAGCAATGATGAAAATGCATCAAATCAACCCAAACCCCCACAATATTTATACCTGTCATTGCATTGGAAGCCAAGAGAGTTGAAGAGTTTTCAAAAAATCAATGTTGCAAAAATATTTTCTTTAAGTTCTTGAATAAGAGGAAACCTGGATCAAAGCACTAGAAACACTGAACAAATTCTATAGATACTTGTGAAATTAATCAAATTCCACCTGTACATCAGAGTAACTATTGCTATCATCTGCAACATCTACCAAGCTTGTAATGACAAAGAAAAGATATTTGAGAGACAGAATGTAATCTTTTTCCTATTAATTGCAATTCTAAAAAAAAAAGCAAATTGCTCATGCTTTTAGACAGCTATTCTCTGTATATAAATATGTGGATTTCAGAACTCTAAATCTGTACTCTAAAGTATTGGTTTTATTTATGTACATCAGTTCTGTCATTGCCAGTGTCATGCAACATCTTCCATTGTGGTTACTCCCATATGGTTGTGAGTGCATATGTGTTCTGGCTCCAGAAAGATTAAGAGTTGCTGGCAGACATAGTCTATAACTCAGATTTATTTTTGTATCTCTCCAATACAGAGCCAGTTTCAGCTACTCTGTGAATGTGAATGGGAGAGCATATGGGCTGCTTTTCAGGTACAAAAAGAGCTGATTATTTCCCAAAAGGAGCATAATAAGATAACCACAGACTTAAAGTGGGGTGTACAGTAATACTCTTAAGAGCTCCAAGGTGGTGGATTTAATATATATATATATCTCAGATAGGTTATATATATGTTAGGTATATATGTATATGTGTATATATATAGTGTTTATATATATACATATATACATAATATACACATATACATATCATATATATAACAGACCTGTTTTTATATATATATACCACTATATATATATATATATAGTAAATCATCATATTGTATACTTTGCTGTACAAAAGGTTTTGTCCATGATACCTAAATAAAGCTAGGAGGGGACACTAAAGAGAAGGAGCCCAGTTCAGTTCACAGTAATTTATAATGTCACCTCCACCTTCCATAGCTCAACACAAACCAAGTTTCTTTGAGCAGGAGATTTTGGTAAAAGCAGGGGTCACCAGGCCCCGGTCCATGGATTGGTGTTGCTTTGTGGCTTGTTAGAAACTGGGCCACACAGCATGAGGTGAGCAGCAGGCAAGTACATGAAGCTGCATCTGTATTTGCAGCCACTCCCTATCATTCTCTTTATCACCTGAGGTCTGCCTCCTATCAGAGTGGCATAGGCATTAGATTCTCATAGGAGCATGAACCCTTTCATGAACTGCACATGGGAGAGAGCTACATTGCATGCTTCTTGTGAGAATCTAATACCTGATGATCTGTCACTGTAATCTATTACCCCTAGAAGGGACTATCTAACTGCAGGAATAAAAGATCAATGCTCCCACTGATTCTGCATTACGTTGAGTTGTAGAATTATTTCATTATTTAATACAATGTGATAACAACAGAAAAAAAGTGAATATATGTCATCTGCTTGAATCATCTGCAAACCATCCCCCTACTACCCTCTTGCCCATGGAAAAATTGTCTTCTGTGAAACCAGTCCTTGGTGCCAAAAAGGTTGGGGACCACTGCACTAAAGGACACCATCTGGCATCACGGAGCATCCGAGTTCACAGTGCCATATATACCTCAGTAACCAAGGGCCTATGGCCCTAACCAATCTCCAAGTCCTCTGATCTCTAACCATCTCCACAAATCTACACTTGTCTTGTCCTCACTTTGAGATTCTAATATGATCCTGTCCCTCTCCCATTTAAGGGCTTCCAGTAACTTCTCATTTCTTCTAGCATAAAGAGAGAAGCCCATAGGGCTACTGTACTTCCAGCCTGGAGTTTGTTACCCCAGGGCGTTTGCACAAGCAATTCTCTCTCTCTAGTTCCCCCTGCCTGAGAGAACTGTCCAAGTACTCTCTCCCATCTAGTATATAGGCTTCCAGAGGGCAAGGAGAAGGTCTATTTTTTAATCACCTTTGTAATATTTGCCATTATATCCATGAGACATGGATAAGGTAAATGCACAGGTGTGTGTATAGATACATATGTATACAGGTTTATGCATGTATACATACATACTGAACACAGCTAAGGGAAGAATTATTTTCCCTGGTATGTTTATCACTGAGAACAATGCCTATGCACAGAAGAGTGCTTAATATGTATTCGTGTGGAATGAATAAATACAACAGCAATTATTTTTCTTATTAGATAAACACTCAGTGAATAATTACCGAATGAGTGTGATTGGGTGTTCTCTAAGACCCTGAGTGGTCTCTCATCTTTCATTCCACAGCCAAGAAGGCACCATTATCTTTTTGCCTTGTTTGGTCCCATTAATCATGACAAATCATACAAGGGCAAATTGAATGGCACAGAAGAGCAATTCCAAATTTACTTATGAACCTACAGACAATGGGAAATACTTCCTCACAAGAATGAGTCACTTGAGTGTGGCACACAAATGACATTCAGTAGTATATGTTCACATTTAGTCCAGAAGTGACATCCCAGAGGAATGGGTTGAGGATATTTCAGCCCTTTCCAAGCCAAGGCTGGAAAGATTAGCAAATGAGGCACTTGCTTTGGATGTAAAACTTTAGGGGGCACAAAAATAATTTTCAGTCACAGAGATAATAGTGTAATGCAATATTTTTAATTTACCTTTTATTTTAGGTCCAGAGTACATGTGCAAGTTTATTATATAGCTAAATGTGTGTCATGGGGGTTATTTGTGCCAATTATTTAGTCACTAAGTTTCTAAGCCTAGTACCCATTAGTCGTTTTTCCTCATTCTCTCCCTCCCGCCACCCTCCATCCTCCAGTACATGCCAGTGTGTGTTGTTCCCCTCTATGTGTCTATGTGTTCTCATCATTTAGCTCCCACTTATAAGTGAGAACATGCAGAATTTGGTTTACCATTCCTGCCTTAGTTTGCTAAGGATAATGACCTCCTACTCCATCCATGTTCCTGCAAGAGCATGATGTCATTCCTTTTTATGGCTGCATAGTATTCCATGGTGTATTTGTGCTACATTTTCTTTATCTGGTCGACCATTGGACATTTAGGTTGATTCCATGTCTTTAGTGCAGTATTCCTTAAAAATCAGAATTAATGCAAAACATCCATGAATAACAGAATACCAAAATTTAAAATGAAAGCAATATCAATACTGAATTTTTCAGGGATTTTTGCCTTAAGCTCCAATTTGCGTTAGCACAGAAAGGCTACTGATCCTCTGTATTCGAAAGTTTGATATTTTGTTGTTCATGGGTGTTTTACATTATTTTTTTAAATATTGCATTAAAATACTATTTATCTGGATTACAGAGCTAAATTTTGCAGTAGAGCTAAATTGTCAATAAGTAATAACACATCTCATTTACCACACCCAAATTCTGGCCCAATCAGCAACTACCACAAAAAAAAAAAAATCCTGTTAAAAACCTTAGCAAGTCCTCCAAGATTTTTCTGATACATTTGGAAAAAAATAAACACTCCAAGAAAAACAGACCTTTTAAAAAAAAAAAAAAAGAATAGTAAATGTGAAGCATACATTTATAGTGTACCTCAATGATGTATATTTTTCCCTAAAAAAATGAATCTTTGAGTTGAAATCAAAACTATCTACATTAAAATCTGAATAATTATTTTAAAAGGATCTTCATTGAGTAGCTAATTAAAGAACAACTTGTGAAAGTGGATTTAATGCTGTAAGGTTCCTTGAGGAAATATTTTACACATTAAGGTAAGAGAAATTCTCATTTGAGAATAATAGTTTTCACAGCAGAATTTATGGTTGCCTCATAATCTATTTTAATGTTTTATAATTGATGAAATTAGGGCAATCTGAAGTTTAGGAGAATTTTCAGTTTGCACTGGTTTTCGTCAATGTTGTGAATGTTGAAATTTTCCAAATTGACCACTCAAAAGCTGATCAACATTTACATTCCCAAATGCCTTCAAATGTGTCTATGATTTCATGTTTTCTTCATTATGTTTATGTGTAAGTGGATATCCTCAGCTATTACTTATTTTATTAAAATCTACCTCCTTTTATTCATATTATCATTTGGACAGCTTGTATCAACTCCTCCTTCTCTAAACCTTCACATACTTCTTATCTTTTAGGCATAATTACCAGTTATTTTCATGTGTGTGGACCTTCACACTCCAATTAGTTTGCAAGCATTGTGCAGATTAAGAGTTTTAAGTTCTTTTATAGCCAACTTACACTTACATTAAAACAAAGTGTTAACAAGGTATTTATAGTACCCTATTAGTATGAGATCTCTAAACATTTGTATTTATTTTAAAATTGAAAACCCAGAATGCAGAATTAAGAACCATAAATTACAATACTTCTGCTTTCCTCCTCATTCTAGTTAACGTACAAAATATTCACCTAGAAATTACATTGAATTGGAGAGATTTTTAAAAATCTACTGTGTGAGGATTTTGCAGATTTTTAACATACGGTAAAAGTGAATCTCTCTTTTTTTGGCAGATGAAAGCAACACAAAACAACAGACTGACTTCCTGGGCATGAATCTCAGCATAAGAAAAATATAGAGTCACATAAGGTAGATGAGAAGAAAAAAATTCCAAATTATCATGAATCATGTGTAATGTTCCAATGCTAAACTATTGAGATTTCATTACTGGAAAACATATAGTAAGCAAAAGTAGTACATTTGATTTTAATCAATTTGTTTTTCTCATCTAGCTTTAGTAAACAATTTATGTGGACTATGCCATGTATTTTATCTGTTCTAATAATGTACTTCTACCCCATTTATTTTTGGTTAAATGTGTGAAAGCAAAATCTATAACCGATATTCTGAGCTGATTTGGAAGGTAACTCCAAGATTAGACTGTTGAAAATGGCTCCTAATTCATGTCTGTGGCATACAGACTCCTTTCAATGCACCCTATAATTCCTTACAATGATAGATACACATGTACAGAATTATATATCTATATTTCTTTTGATCTCAGTTCCAGAGTATTTATTTGATTTATTTCACTATTGGGCTCTTGGTCATTCTTTCTCTGTACAAAGGCCCTATTTTATTTTCTTCTAGTGCATAATTCTTTCATTGTCACTCCACTTTCTTGCACATGTTGTCATAAGTGTAACTTTATGATATGTTCTGATCTTTATGATCTATTTATTAAGATCTATTTATGATCTATTATTTAAGATTTTATGATCTATTCTGCATACATGTATTAGGTAAGTAAATATCTCCATAGCTATAATAACTACATGGATTCAATAGCCATGAGCATCTCTTCTTTTGCACACATTGGAAAGTTCTTGTGCCCAGGAGTATATTGTGGGTGATAGAGTTTATTTCCATCTTCAACATGGCTGTCCAAAATGCTTGTTGATGGTAAATTGCTAACAGCTCACTGATCAGCTGGCTGTATTTTGCATGGTACTATAGACAATAGCATAGCCACCCACCCCCATCCTGAGATCAATGAAAATATCTGTACTTGCACATATAATCAAAAGTCATTGGCAATGATCCTTTAGTATGCTGAAGCCATTGGCTGTTTAGAATGATCATTCTCTGACACACATTAAGGGGCATCTACTTACCAACTCTATCCTCATATTCTGTGTACACATGCCCAGTGAATCATGCTTTTGATACATGCCCAAGCCAATATGGCACACACAGTCGCACAACTTCTCTGTTCTCCTAGCTTAGCCAAAAGTGTGTTTCCATGCTGGATTATCTGGACGTTTTCAGTTATTTACAAGCTAAATTCAAGCCCATCTGGCAAGAGCCTCTCTGTATTGACTAAGAATTTAGAAACCCAGAGTCAGGGCTAGGAAATAAGGATAATTGGAGGGATTCCTGAAGTTTAAGAAAAACAAAATCTCCTCCCATTTCTGTTTTCTAACATGTTGTATACTAATAGATAGATGAGTCACAGCGTGCGTATTAAAGGCACCTGCATGGACCTAAATTGGAAGACAAGACTTGTCTTAGATTCTAGGCCCACTGTCTTCTTTTTGCTATATGTATGTACAATGACAAACAACAGAAAACACATTCCCATGAAATACACAGGAAATATGCAAATATCATTGTCCAAAACAAGCCACATGTGTACATTTCCCTTCCAGGGGACATGAGATGCCAGGTGCTCCCAAAAGAGATTTAGCATATTTGCAAACAGGCTTCATGACTGCTTAATTGTGTTTCTCTTTTAATTCTTCTTAGGAGGTTTTATTTATTTACTTATTTGGAAGGACATAAGTTTATATTTTAACTAATTGACTATATCAAATGTTTTCTTTTGTGGTTAAGTTTTTTGCATCTTATGCAAGAAAAACTTTCCCACTTGGAAAGTCATAAAAATATTCCCACCAAAGTTGACTTCTAAATATTTTGTAGGTCTACCCTTTACAGTGACCCCCACTGGAACCATTTTAATGTACGGTGTGAGGTAGTGACTGGTATTGGTAATATTTCCACATACAGTGAATTGCTACAGGAGCAATTGTTAAGTTTTTCTTTTATTAACCCTTGACTTTATGAATTCTTGCTAAAATGTGTTTAGGCTGCAGTGTAAGGTCATTCAAATCTGAAATAAACAGCGTAGGGTAGAGTACTGTATAACTATACCACAATGCAAACAATATCTTCTAGAACTTGGCTATGCAGAGTCCCTGGGGTTCTTTGCTATGATTTGAACTTTCCTGTAAAAACTCATATTGAAATTTAATTGTCATTGTGATGGTATTTAGAAGTCAGACCCTCGAGGGATGACTAGATCATGAGATCACCTTCTTGCATGGACTAATGCCATTGTTGAGGAAGTGGGCTCCTTGTCACAGAAATGAGTTATAATAAAAGTGAGCTCTGCCCTGTCTTCCTCTCTCACTTTCACCCCTTCTTGCTGTTCTGCCTTCCATCACAGAATAACACAGAATGAAGGTCCTTGCCAGATGCTAGTGCCATGTTGTTGAACTTCCCAGTCTCCAAAACCAAGAGCCACCTTATCTTCTATTGTTAATAAATCACCCGGTCTGTGGTATTCTGTTATAGCAACACAAAATAGATTAAGACAGGTTTTCTGTTTATTTATTTTGCTTGGCTTTTGTTTGGTTTACAAGCTTTTTATTTGTGGTATCCTTCAGTGGGATGAGGCTATGGTAGATTTCCAGCATATATTGAATGAAACTTTTAACAAGTCAAATTAGCCCCTTGCTAGATCCATGTATTAGTCCATTCTCAGGCTGCTATAAGGACATACTGGAGACTGAGTAATTTCTGATGGAAAGGCCTTTAATTGACTCACAGTTTAGTATGGATGGAGAGGCCTCAGGAAACTTGCAATCATGGCAGAAGGGGAGGCAAACAAGTCCTTCTCCCATGGCAGTAGGAATAGAAGTTTAAGAGCCAAGTGAAAGGGGAAGCCCATTATAAAACCATCAGATCGCATGAGAACTTACGATCATGAGAATAGCACGGGGGAACCACCCCCAGGATTCAATTACCTCCCATCGGGTCCCTCCCAGAATACATGGGGAGTATAGGAATTACAATTCAAGATGAGATGTGGGCAGGGACAGAGCCAAACCATATCAATCCATATAGGTGATCCAGTCCTTTACAAAGGAAAGAGCATTTCAGGCACTTTGACTGAAATATTAAAACAAAAAGAAGAAGTAACTTAGTATGTATACCAAGAAAAATATTTAGGGTGGAGATATGATACTATATTGCAAACCTATCATGAGAAATGAACTATGATAGATGCATTTCATGCATTATCACTACAGTAAGTAGGTTTGCTTGGGGAGGTTGAGATACAACTTTTTAAAAAAGTAATAACTTAAATAATAAAGGCCTTCATCAGATAGCAATTGCACACATAAGTTGTAATTAAGTTGTGATCAGACCAGTAATAAATAATAAAAAGATATCAGAACATTCACTGCTTTGAAGGTTAGAAGGAAGTAGAAGTAGAAAGCAAACCAGCTTCTGTTCCTGGGGAAGAATAATGCAACAGAAGCTTTGGGAGCCATGGAGTGTGTCTTACAGATGTCAGCTACATGGTGGTGAATGGAATTGTGCAATGAATGGAGAATTACAGTGAGGCAATGCTGTTAGGTTAAGGTGCATATAGGTATCTCTGTCCCATATAATTGACAAAGATTTTTTTTTCAAACAACTGAATCTTATTCATACCTTTATTCCCAAAGGATGATTAATTGAATTCTCTTTTTAGTCAAAGGGGATGATGTTTAAAGCATGGGTCACAATAAGTTTTCACTGATGAAGGTATAATTCAGATGAGAATGTGAGCAGAGAATGAGGGGAAATTGGGTGTATACTATCAAGGGGTACTGATATTTCAAAAATAAAATTGTTCAACATAATCCTTTCCACTCAGGCAAAATGTGTTTCTTATACAAAATAGAGTACAGGAATGAAAAATATTTATTTTCTGCATCTTTGGAGAGCTAGGGATGGAATAGAAAAAAAAGATGAAAAATAGAGAACTGTGTGAGAGAGAAAAATAATGATGGAATGAGTTACAGGAATGAAGATGAGGGGAAAAGAAGACAGATACAGAATGGAGACCATTCAGATATAACAATGAGAAACAGTCAGACAGACAATGCTCATGTCCATTAAGAGAAGATGGTCATACCACAGCAACCTCCGAGAAAGAAACTTTAGGAATATATAGTCACAAATGTAGCTTAATTTCTGTAGTGTTACTGAGTATTTTTGTAGCATAGTAGTTAAGCGTTTCAGTTGTGACGTCAAATAAACCTTAGTTCATATCCTCCCTGACATCCTAGCTGGGCACTAGGTGACACTGAGGAAGTTTCATCGCAACTCCTCAAATCTCAGTCTCCTCATCTATAAAATGTATATTTAAAAAGCATCTATTCATAGGATGTTGTGAATTAAGTGAAATAATGAATGCGAAGCCCTTCCTCTAATGGCTGACACAACCTAACTCAGGAGACAGTATTTCAAGTGCTTACAAGTCGGACTGCAGAGAGCAAAACTAAATGAAGTTTTTCTGAAGTATAAGGGAACATGCTTTGCAAAGGGGAGATACTCTCACCTCCAAACACTGATGTCCATGCAGGAGACCTCTGTGTTGCCAGATCATCATGTTTTTAAAGGGACACTGCATCAGCATCTGACTGTTACGTTGATTTTTTTTTTTTTTTTTGAGGCGAAGTCTCGCTGTGTTGCCCAGGCTGGAATGCAGTGGCGCAATCTCGGCTCACTGCAAGCTCCTCATCCTGGGTTCACATCATTCTCCTGCCTCAGCCTCCCGAGTAGCTGGGACTGCAGGCGCCCGCCACCATACTCGGCTAATTTTTGTATTTTTAGTAGAGATGTGTAAACATCACTGTGGTAGCAAGGATGGTCTCGATCTCCTGACCTCGTGATCCACCCATCCCCCTCCTCAGACTCCCAAAGTGCTGAGATTACAGGGGTGAGCCACTGCGCCCGGACTGTTATGTTGATCTTTAAATTTTTACAACTTATTCGATTTTTATAAACGCTTTACAGGACAAATGAACACATCAGGGACTGTAACTATTTATCTGAGCACAGCTTGTAACCTCTGTATTAAAAAATGTTTTCTCTTATAATCACTGCTATTGCCAGACCACTATGATTACTAATATAATTGTGATTATTTTACTTTTCTTTTGGGGGCAAGTCAGTATTTTGGTGCTTTGGTGCTACCAAGACTATAAAAAAAGAAATATAAACTGTCACAGAAACTTTAATCTAGAAAATAAGTTAATATGCACAAATATGTACAATTAGATGATCTACAAGGTACAATATTTTATAAATGCCTATAACAGAAGAAGATTTTTTTTTCATTTCAAACAAAATCATGATTGTGTTTTTTAAAAAGCAGCCCACTCGTGGTGGTCCCATTTTAAATGGATTTGACATTAAGCTAAGTAGTGCCTCTAGAAAGCTTGATACATGTTATTTATTAATGTCGTTATTAGCATCATTATTTTAAATGCAATCAGACAGCCAGGGTATTTGTGTACCTCAGGACTTAAACACTCCTTTAAATATGTTACATTTCTTCAAGGTTAATGAGCTTGACACCAAATAATGCTAATTAAAAGGTGGCAAGCATGTGAACAAAGGACCAAAATTACTATGTCCAAAGAAGTTTGTTGCAATGAGGGAATAAAGGAAAGGTTCTAAATGTTAGTGAAGAGGGCCATTGTTAAGTGACTTCTAGAAAATACAGTGCTGTTTTAAAAAGAGTAAGTCAATGATAGTTACTAATTATACAGCATTTGTTATGTGGTTAACATTCTTCTACTTCCTTGGGTGCTTTGATGTAAATAATCCTTATACTTAGCCTACAAGGCCAGTGATATTTTGTGCCCATTTGCAAAAGAGGAAACTCACACTTAAGAAAGCTATCAGTAATTTACCCAAAGTCTCACAGGTTGGAAGCTGGGGAGGCAGAATCTGAATTCAAGCAGTCAAAATTGGAATCAACACTTCTAAATGCTAACATAAACTAATTTCCTAGGGCTTTTTATACTGGTATGTTACCTGACTCCTCTAATAGTAGTGAAAGCTGCACATTGAAGAATGATATGTATAATGCAATTCAACTTACTTAAATAAGGTAGTAATACCTAACACATACTTATCTGCATATTCTGTGCCTGGAAAGATACCAGTAATCTCTTCACTGAAGACATTGTATTGCAAGTCTCAGCTTTTTACTTTTGATGTTCATTTCCTTTTGTCTTGTTATAATAATTTTTTTGCAAGGTTCTTCAGTTCTCAAGAATTACCTTGCTCTTTCTGAGTTTACTTTTTTGTTTATTTAGGAACACATTGTTTTACATCCAGGCAGCCTATGTTGCTCTCTAATTATAACTTCTTTAAAATTCTTAGAACTCTTGTGAAATTGTTCTTCTTTCCTGCCCATTATTTCAACTTGAACATAAACTGTTGGCTGTATTCATGAGCCTCACCCCTAGTACTGTACACTACACAGTCCCCTTCAATGAAATGCACTTTCCTTTTGCCAGCTTGCAAGAGGTCATATCTAGAACCCTACTGGGGGCACCCTGTTGATAACCCAGGTACTAGCTGATGGCCAGGAAGGCTATACTTCTTATGGTCTGGCTCTGAGCAAAGAGAAAGCTGTAGCCAACCTCCCTTTTTATTTCTTGAGAGACATCTTCCATGGTTCCTTGGACATAAAATTGTGCGGAATCTATTGAGATTCATATCCACTGGCTTCAGCGGCTTCTCAAGTCTCCAGTCTAAAACAGAGAGGGTTCAGAAAATCCTACCAGAGAAGAGACTTAGATGCCTTTGCTCCAAGTTTTAAGGATGTATTATCATTCTTCTACATCCTAGGTTACAGTGTTTTGCCTGGGAGTACAGACAATAAACACCAGGTTTTCCTACCCTGTCCCCTGAAAATCTCAGGCAAATTCAAGATCTATGACATGCTTTCATACTTTTCCAACATACTGTGGGTGTGATGTTGCCAAAGAAGAACTGAAAGAAAAGGGAGGGTCCAAGCTGCCTTCCTTCCATAGGGCGACACAAAATATTCTCAGTGGCTACAATGTCTTAAAAATATCCATCAAGCAAATGTATTCTAGTTTGTTTAGTGTCTCCACTCTTGCTAGATGTATGATAAGCTGGTAATTTTTACCATATGAACATCCTTACCCAAACGTTTTTATTCTATTTTAAATAGCTTTTAGGATGGATTCCTATGAATTTGGATTCTGAGTCAAAGGGTATAGGAGTTTCTTTCATTTGGATACATAGTTCAAAACTGGTTTCCCAGCAGTTTGTTCTTATTTTTAGGATTTCCTGCAATGTTCAGTTTCTATAGCCATTAATCTCACCCATGACAACATGGGTGTCTGGAGTTGGTTCCTGCTGGTGGGTTCATTGTCTCCCTGACTTCAAGAATGAAGCCGTAGACCTTCGTGTTGAGTGTTACAGCTCTTAAAGATGGCACAGACCCAAAGAAGGAGCAGTAGTAAGGTTTATTGTGAAGAGCAGAAGCACAAAGCTTAAAACAGCATGGAAGGGGACCCAAGCAGGCTGCGGCTGCTGGCTCGGGTGGCCAGTTTTTATTCTCTTCTTGTCCTCACCCATGTTCCATTTCTGTCCTATCAGAGTGACCTTTATTGAATCCTCCCCACAACTGGCAACTTTTAGAATTCTGCTAATTGGTGCATTTTACAGAGCGCTGATTGGTGCTTTTTACAATCCTCTGGTAAGACAGAAAAGTCCCTGCTCGACCCAGGAAGTCCAGGTGGCCTCAACTCTCAATATCCTCTCTAAACATGACACCCTCAACTGCCGTTGGGAAGAAGGCAATGACTGCAGTAGCTACTTTCTGCAGAAAAGAGTGAAGAAGGAGCTCTGCAGTTGTAGTGTCTTCCATAGGGGAAGTCCTTAGGCCAGTCAAAAGGTCAGTGGATCAGTCCAGGGCTCCTCGGTAGAATTTGTGAGTTGAGCTCATTTGGATTTCCATTTGTAAGACCATCTGTAGCTTGATGGCCTCAATCCTGGAGGAAACAAATTTGACAAGGAGGTTAAAAATACAGGGCTCTAAGGTGAGTAACAGCAAGATGGCTGTCACGGGACCTAGAAATGGGAGAAGCCATGTCATCCAACTCCCGAGGTTGGTATAAGAGTTTGAAAGGGGTTGTCTGATTTCAAAAGCCTTTTCCTTTAATGCCAGGCAGTGTTTCTACTATCCCAGATTAGTTACTGTAAAAACAACACTCTTCAAGACGGTACAAAGTCCTCCTTTCTCAGCAGTGAGGAGGTCTAGGCTTTGGTAGTTTTGGAGAGTCACTGCTACCAAAGAGTCTGTTTGGGATTGAAGAGTAAGGATAGATTTTGTTATTTCTTGAAAACTGTCTGAAAATCCTTTGAGAGTGTGTGGTAGTAGGATAATGAACTAGATATATTGGCTATTGCAGTTCCTGTAGCAGTGGCCATTCCCAAACCCTATAAGAAGGGGCGTTAGTTGTGTGGCCCTGCACTGATGGACTTAAGCTTTGAAGGGCATTGATAGAGACTGATTTCCTAGAGCAATGTCAATGTTGGGACTTAGGAAAACTAAGGTGCAAGTGTCTGTCGAGTTGGGGGGTAGGCAGATGTGGGTTGAAGTTCCACATAAGAAGAATATGCCTTGGCTCGGTAGACAGAACTGGTTGTGTATGTTAAAAAGGTATATGAGTTTGTTGTTTTCATTTTCCTGTACTCCTGGAGTAATTGCCAAAGTATCCCAGTGAGTGGCTGGAAAAGGGTGTTGGGAGCAAACTGAGTGGCTCCCTGTGTTCTATGTTCCCACTGGAGAAAAAATGTTTTGTATCTGCTAAGAACCATTCAAAAAAGTGATTGAAAGAGGGGAATGAGAAGGCGTTCATCAGTGGTGGGGGCGCTGCTGCAGGGGTTCCAGAGGTGAATGGTCATGCAGGGAGTATATTTGCCATTACAAAACCTGGACTGTTTGTTAAGCAGGGAGGAGGTGATGGTTTTGGGGGTCCCTGAAAAGCAGACAAGCTGCCTGAATGGAGCTGTTCGGGTGACTCGGAAGTTACTAAGATCAGTTGGGTCTTGAAGTTGTAGGGTGTAGGTGAAATAGTAGGTGCCCAGGGGCAGGCCTGATAACAGGTTGCACTGGAAGCATAAAGGGGCTTGGAAAGTTAAGATGGTATTTGTGGTTACGGGGCCATGTATGGGCTTTTTATTGCTCACGTACTAGGTGAGGTTAAAAATGTAAGAATGTAAAAGCTGAATTGCTTGTCCTGTTAGGGTATATTTGGTCCTATCAGAGTTGGGGAATTTGGCTTATGATTGCATGTTTAGAAGTTGGAAAGGGTCATTGCCTTCATAAGTAGATTAAGTTAGTAAAGACCCAGTTTTTTTGAGGGAATGGGAGTGGCAACACAAGCAGTGGCTGATAGAGATATAAAGCCAACAGTCATTTGCCAGGGAAGGATTGGACTCGTTTAACAGAGAGTGGGTTAAGTTGAGAATTTTGTAGAGGTAACTAGAAGCTAGTGGAAGGGGAGGGGAGACTGCATGGGGTTTCCAAGGAAGCAGGAGTGATAGATGGGCAAAGAGAAAGTAGGAAGGTAAAGAGGTTGCCCTGGAAAATGAGATCATTTTATTTAGTCTGAGTTAAAGGTAGGAGTAAATTGCTGTCAGAAAGAAGGATAAGGCCAGGCGCGGTGGCTCACGCCTGTAATACCAGCACTTTGGGAGGCCAAGGCAGGTGGATCACAAGGTCAGGAGATCGAGACCAAGGTGAAACCCTGTCTCTACTAAAAATACAAAACAAAATTAGCTGGGTGCAGTGGCAGGCGCCTGTAGTCCCAGCTACTCAGGAGGCTGAGGCAGGAGAATGGCATGAACCTGGGAGGCGGAGCTTGCAGTGAGCTGAGATTGCACCACTGCACTCCAGCCTGGACCACAGAGTGAGACTCCGTCTCAAAAAAAGAAAAAGGAAAAGAAGGATGATAGAAAAAAGGTTGATGTGATTAGGATTTTCATCCCACAGGAGCTACAGTATATAGTCCAACTGCAAAGAGTGTGGTTAGTATACTGCTTAATAACGTGATGAAACAGTAAAGGAGTATATTAAAGAGGCAAGGAGAGGTGTTAAAGATTATGTAGGTTTTCACTTAACTTTTAAAATAGAAGAGGTTTTTCCTCAAGATCAGCTGTAGGAGCCTTTTTAGTCTGGGATGTTTCCTTCCAAAATAGGAGACACAAGTCCTCCAATGGTTTGTGTGTGTATCAAGGCTGGTCTGGCTGATCTTGGGACTCCTGAGCTGATGGTTCCACAGGTTCCTAGGGGGTGTTGAAAGTTTAACTCGGATATGGTGAATCCGGTATTCCACTCCTGCCACCTTAACTGCAGTGCGGGTAGAGAGGATTACCGAATATGATTCTTCCCTCAAGGAATCCATAGATGGGGAGGTAGAGGGGAGGGACTAGACCAACACTAGATCTCATGGTTGGAACAACTCTGTTTCCTTTTCTCCATGACATTCTTCAGGTAGGTTTTTAAGGTTTTGTTGATAATTTGCCAAAGAAGTTATGTCCTTGACCAAGCTGGCTGTTTCCTGATCAAGTAGGAGGACATTTGTGAGAAATGGTCATCCATACAGCATTTTATGTGCACTGGGCCCCATTTTGTGAGGAGAATTTTTGTTTCTCAACAAGGCCATAGGCAAGAGAGTAGACCATAGGAGACGACTTTCCTGTGTTAGATTCTTTATGTGCACCTTGAGTGTTTCATTTGCCTTCTCAACCTTCCCTGAGGATTGTGGTCTCCAGGTGCGATGGAGATGATATTGTATCCCTAGCACCCTGGAAATTCCCTGAGTTATCATGGCTTTAAAGGCCAAAACATTGTCACTTTATAAGTTTTGGGGAAGCCCAAATCTAAGAATTATTTCATGAATTATGACTTTAACCACTTCCTGAGTCTTCTCTCTCTTGCAGGGGAAAGCTTCTATCCAATTTGTATAGGTATCAACATAGACCAGCAAGTATTGAAATCCCCTTGACTTAGGCATATGGGTGAAGTCTAACTGCCAGTCCTCTCTGGGATAGTGCCCTATTCTTTGCTCCCCCAGAGGAGCCTTACAATGGACCAAGGGATTATTCCTTTAGCACACCTCACAGGCTTTGATTACTTGCCAGATGTTCTGGAGGAGATTTGGCCCTGTAAATAGGGACTTGGACATTTTATGAGTATTCTCAATACCCATATGAAAAGTTCGGTGGAGGGTCTTAAGTATTTTCCACTGGCTGGCTTTGGGTGAACCTTTTTTGTGAACCTTTCACTTTTACGTCATTACCCATCCTGAGGGGAGAAAACTATGCCTCCGTGAAATTCCCCATTGTTTCAGTTGGGAAATAATGGGGCTTAATATCTTGGGGAGGGTTGTTCCATATCAGGGTCACTTCCATGGGTATTTCTAATGGGAGGTTCTGTGTGGCAGCAATTTTGGCCTCAGTGTCTGCCTGACATTTTCCTTCTTCTCCTTTTTTATGGCTTTTTCTCCTTCACTTTTTTGATGGCTTCAGCAGTGTAAGATTGCCACCTCCTTAGGTTTTTGCACTGTGTGCAATAACTCCATGATTTCCTTGTGGTATTTAATGGGGGTTCCCCCAGAGATTAGGAACTCCCTTTCCTTCTATATTGCAGCATGGGCATGTAGGATTAGATAAGTGTAGTTGCTATCTGTATTCACATTTAATCTTTTTCCCTTTCCCAGTTCTAAGGCTCGGGTAAGCACCAATAATTCCACTAACTGGGCACAGGTCCCTGGGGGAAGAGTCTTACTTTCAAGTACTGTTACAACACTAACTATGGCATAACCTGCCCTTGATATCTCATTCTCCACAAATTAACTTCCAATGCTATATATGTTAAGGCCAGAATTAGCTGAGGGGACTTCTGAGAGATCCTCACAGGCAGCAAAATCTGGGCTACAATTTTTTGGGAGTCATACTGTATTGGTTCCCCATTCTCTGGGAGAAAAGTAGCAGGGTTGAGGGCCCACATGTGTGTATTCGAAGCACCAGTCCTTCAAGGAGTACTACTTTGTGTCTAAGCAGGCAGTTGTCTGATAGCCATAAATTTCCTTTGGTACCTACTAGCCATTTACTTCATGAGTAGTCCAGACAGTGAGATCCTTCCCTTGTTTTATTTTGATAGCCTCTGATACTAAGATGGCCACCACCACAACTACCCATAAACAGTGAGGTCAGCCTTTTGCTACTACGTCAGTCTCCTTACTTAGGTATGCCACTGGTTGTGGGGTTGTCCCATGAGTCTGGGTAAAGATGCCAAGAGTTATTCATGCTCTTTCTGTGATGTATAAAGAGAAGTTCCTTTGGGAATGCATAAGGCTGGTGCTTGTACTAGGGCCTGCTTTAAGGTTTTGAAGGCTGTTTCTGCCTCTGGTTCCTATTATACTAGATTGGTATTTGCCCTCTGGGTCTCCTTGATTAGAGTGTAGAATCACCTGGCCATCTCACTGTATCTAGGTATTCATAGTCAGCAAAAGCTGGTGATCCCAAGGAACCCCTGCAATGGCTTTAATGTTTTAGGGCAAGAACAAGCGAGTATAGCTGTATTCATTCATTGCTGAGGGCCCTGGTACCTCTGGTTATGATTAGGCCTAGATATTTAACTTGTTTTAGGCAGAGCTGGACCTTAAATTTAGAGGACATATACCCTTGATTAGCTAGAAAGTTCAAGGTATCTAGAGTAGCCTGTCAGCATGAGGCTTTCAAACTGGTAGCCAAAAGAAAATCATCCACATACTAAAGGACCAGAGTGCCTGGACTTGAGGAGTGGCCTAGATCTTGGGCCAGTGCCTGACCAAACAATGAGGGCCATCCCTAAAACCTTGAGGCAAGACTGTCCATGTAAGTTGGGAGGTGTGCTTTGGGATCCCCAAAGGCAAAGAGAAACTGGGAGTCAGAGTGCAGGAGAATGCAGAAAAAGGCATCCTTGAGGTTCAGAACAGTGAACCATTCTGCTTCCTCTGATATTTTAGAGAGCAGGATATAGGGGCTGGGTACAACTGGATATAGAGGAATTATTGCCTCATTTTTGAGTCTAAGATCTTGCACTAGTGTCCAGTGACCATTTGGCTTTTGTACTCCTAGAATTGGGGTGTGGCAGGGACTGCTGCATTTTCTTAATAAGACTTGAACTTTTAAATATCTAACAATATCTTGTAATCCCTTATGAACTTTGGGCCTTAAGGGATATTGCCTTTGATAAGGAAAAGTGGTGGGGTCTTTTAGCCTGATTGGGACTGGGTAGGGATTTTTGCCCTTTAGAATTGTCCTTCCAATGCCCAGACTTCAGGGTTGATTCCTTTCTCCAGCAGGGGACAACAAATATGTTACTTTTTCCTCATATTCATATAGATAATAGTTCCAGCTTTAGCTAATAGGTCTCTCCCTAATAAGGGTGTGGGACTTTCAGACATAACGAGAAAGGCACATGAAAAGAGATAAGTCTCCCAATTACAACTGAGGAGGTGGGAGAAATACCTGGTTACAGGCCAACCCAGGATTCCTGGGTTGGTAACAGACCATGGGGACAGCCGTCCAGGGCAGGAGATTAACACTGAGAAAGCCCCAACAGTGTCCAAGAAGAAGTCAATTTCCTGGCCCTCAGTGGTTAACTTACCTGGGGCTCAGTGGGCATGATATCATGAGCTGGCACTTGCCTTGGGCACCCTCATTCCTGTCGTTGGATCATGTGCTTGGGGGCTTTTGGCTCAGAGAGCCTTTGTCCTCTGGGATAGTGCATCTTCCAGTGATTGCCCTGGCTTAGTGAAGATTAGCGAGGATGAATTTTGCTTCTTGTTGCACAATCTTCTTTAAGGTTTTATTGTAAACCACACTGAAAACAAATGCTACTGGCTGATTGGCCTGCTCCGTTTTCTGTCTTCTCTTAACCACCAAGGTTTGTTTGTCCAAGGGCCATGACAAAGGCTGTGGCCTTTCTCTTTTCTGGCTTTTCTTTTTTGTCCTGTTCCTCTTAGTCCCTATTATAGAACACTGAGGTTGCCACATTTAATAATACCTCCAAATTTTGTTCAGGGCCCAGGGCTAGCTTTTGGAGCTTTCTCCTGATCTCTGCAGCTGATTGGGTAATAAACTTATCTTTTAGGATCAATAGACCCTCAAAAGAGTTGGGAGACAGGGGATTATATTTTCTTAAGGCCTCCCATAGTCTCTTGAGGAAAGTGGTAGGATTTTCTTCCTTTCCCTCAGTTATGGTGGACATCATTGAATAATTCATGGGCTTTTTCCTAATTATCCTTAGTCCTTCTAGAACCAGGAAAACAGGTGTTTGCAACTCCATTCCCCATAATCTCAGTCTAGGTTCCAGTGGGGATCCATATGGGGGAAGGCTTGCCGACCAGTAGGGAATTTGTTCCCTTCTTCAGCTGTCATTCTATCATTTACTAGACTAACATACTAGGTATCTCCAAAGTCTCAGGCTGCAGCTAAAGTCACATTCTTTTCTTTAGTGGCAGGTTTGATCTAACAATAGCATGACATCTCTCCAAGTGAGGGCGAATGTTTGCCCTAGACCCTGTAGAACATCTATATACATATCAGGATCATCTGAAAACTTCCCTGGGTCTACCTTGATCTGTTTTATATCAGAGAGAAAGAAGGGGACATGTATCCAGGTTAGGCCAAATTCCCTTCCCCCACTACAGCTTGAAGGGGGCATAACTGATAGCCCAGGGGGTTTGTGGTATCTTGGAGATTTATTTGCTTGTTTTCTTCTGGGTGGGGAAATTAGAGGAGGCTTATCATTAATAGGAAGGGGAGCTGTAAGGAGGCTAGGATATGAAGGTAAACTGAGAGGTCCTCCTGTGGAATGTAATTTGCAAGCTTTGCATAGTTGTGGATTATCCTTCGATGAAAATAAATCTTGGACATAAACTATTTCTCTCCATTTGCCTTCCCTCTTACAGAAAAGGTCAAGCTACAGGATAGTATAGTAATTTATACTTCCCTCAGGTGGCCATTTTTCCCCATCAGAGAGAAAATACTGGGGCCAGAAAACAAAAATAAGCCACTTCTTTTTCAGGATTTGTGGATCAAATTGGTCCCAATGGCTTACAATGAATTTCAAGGGTGAGCTTGTTGAAGCCTGGGTATTTTCCATCTGAAAGAAAAAACTGCCCATGGTTTTGGCCTTTTTTTTCCCCCCCATTACCCAAGAACCTGCAACAGTCCCTGAACTCTGCTGTTTGGAATAGTTGTGCCCACTGAAGCAGCAGTGGAACCACTTGTTTATCTCCTAGACCACAAAGAGAACCAAGGAAGGATGGATTTAGTGGCCCTTACCAATGCATTCTGAAAAACCTGCAACCTTGCCATTCCTCTTAGACCACAAAGAGACCAAGAAAGGTCAGATTTAGTGTTTCTTGCTGACGCATTCTTGAAAATCTGTTAGAGTCCTAAGTGTTTTCTCTAGTTGGTATGGGCACCTTACCCTTGTCCTATAAAGATGATATGCCTCAAAATGTAGTGCAGGACTATGCACTGAAGGAGGGAATGCATCTCCAGGTTTGGAAGGGTGACAGCCTTTTCCCTCACTTCTCTTTATGTGAATAGAAAGCATATAGCCCCCAATTTCAGAGTCTATAATTTCTAAGGCTCCCCATATCCTAGCTTCAGGAATAGCCTTTGTTAGGCCTGCTAGTCTGAGGACAGATCCTAAAATTCCAGATAGTCCCCATACAACAGGGATTTTGGCAAATATTATGTCTTTCTAATTGGTAAGCCCAGGTGCCTAAATAAGGGAACAGAGTCCTGAAATTTATATTAAAAATTATTCTTATAGAAGAAACTAGAAGAGCACCAGGGATAGGAAGTGGTTTTTAGAAGTGTCACTAGCCTCAGAGAAGAGAGGTCAGAGGAAGTTTGTCTGACAGGCATTAGGACCCAGGAGGCAAGGGTCAGGATAGATAGAATAGATGAGCAAGTCTTGCTTTGGTGACATAAGTTTGAGAGTTCTGCACATGGCTGCAGGGTCAACCAACTTTTTGTCAGGACCCCAGATCTCAATTGCTTGCTTGTTTGTCAACCCTCGGCTCAGCCCAGAAGTGCAGGAAAAGTGGAAGCTGGTTACAGGCAAACCAATGCTCCTGACTCCAAAGAGTCATGGGTTGTTAAAGAGACCTATTCCAGAAAGCTTGACACCTGTGTCTTTAGTCCAGTGGCTGCACTAGTCACTTTTAACTGGCTGACAGATGCGTGGTGTTTAGCCCCCAAATTCTAAGGAAAAATAGGACAGAATAGCAAGTGAAAGGGATCCAATTGTACTCATCACATGGCGATATCCCAGACAAACCCCCAAGTTGAGTCCAGAGTTGGTTTCTGCTGGTGGATTCGTGGTCTTGCTGTCTTCAAGAATGAAGCCACAGACTTCACGGTGAGCATTACAGCTGTTAAAGATGGCATGGGCCCAAAGAATGAATGGTAGCAAAGTTTATTGTGAAGAGCAAAATGACAAGGCTTCCACAGCATTGAAGGGGACCCAAGTGGGTTGCCACAGCTAGCTGGGATGGCCAGCTTTTATTCCCTTATTGTCCCCTCCCATGTTCCATTTCTGTCTTATCTTGCCCTTTTTTCAATCCTTCCTATGATTTGCTACTTTTAGAATTCTGTTAATTGGTGCAATTTACAAAGCACTGATTGCTGCATTTTACAGAGTGCTGATTGGTGCATTTTACAGAGCACTGACTGGTGCATTTTAAAGAGCAATGATTGGTGCATTTTACAGTCCTCTTGTAAGTCAGGAAAGTTCCTGATTAGTTCATTTAACAATACTCTTGTAAGAAAGAAATTTTCTCCAAGTCCCCAGTTGACCGAGGAAGTCTAGCTGGCTACAACTCTCAATGGAATTCCTTGTAAGACTCAGTTAAGAAAAGAATTACAGCTGGTGCCTTTTTCTCCTTTTATTTTGTAAAATCCCTATCTCACCTCCTAAAGCTCAAAGGATCTTTTTATCAACAATAACAAAAGCTTAAAGCAGGAGGTGGGAAATATATGAACAATTGTCTTAAAACAAAGCCTTTCCTTTTGTCGTCTTTCTTTTGCCTCAAGATCTTTAAACAGTTTGCCTCCTTTGGGCTTCTCTAGGTTTTGCTCCTCCCTGGAGATTTCTATATACCTTAGGGGAGAGATGTTTTTCCATTGGTGCAACCCTTAAGCAACAGATTTCTCCAGGGAATTGGCTGATTCTTTAGTACATTTCAGAAATGTGAAATTTCTGGGCATCTTGAGGCCCCATTTTAACTTTTAGCAGAGTTGCATAATGAATGACAACTGTGATGTTTTGTTCTAGGGGCTTCTTATCCACAGCTGAGTATTGATCCACAGCTAAAAGATGTTTGGACAGGTATTGCCGTGCATAACTGTAGTCCGAGCTACTCAGGAGTCTGAGGTGGGAGGATTTCTTGATCCCAGTAGTTTGAGACTACAGTGTGCTATGATCACACCACTGCATGCCACCTGGGGTGATAGACTGAGACCCTGTCTCCAAAATTTTTTTAAATATAAAAAATAAAAAGTGATTAAATTCAACCTGAGGAAATTGAAGAATCTTCATCCCTACATTTGAGGGCTCTAATCAAATTTAGGATCACCGTGCTGTTGAAAAGGAAAACCTACCCAGCTGACTAATAAGTGAAAATGCATTCTCTTTGAAAATATTTAACCACTTTTGTGACTTAAATTCTATTTGTAGTTTCTTTTAGTTTCCAGGCAACTAAATTTCATTAATAAGAGAAAACTTGACACAATTTGCACTCCATATAAATTCTTTTTCTGAGATCTCCCAGTAGTATGAATAAATACCCCTACCCGTATAAAATGGGGATCCACTGTCAGACTATAAGACTCCTCTGACAGAGACACAAGCTTCTTTGTAACCACTTTTTTTCTGTGATATTTCTTCTATTACTTTCCCCAAAATATTTAATGCTATGCATTGCTCACAGTGACAAATCTTATACCATAAAAACAAAATAGAGATGCAGACACTAACAGAATTGTCACAAACTGGTTTTGTAATTTAATCCACTCCACTATATTATGATCTCCAGGTTTTCCTTTACTTCTCCCAGAGATCTTAGACCTCTTTCTTTCTATGTCTTTAAGTTTCTGTCAAATGAGAGTGCAAATATTTGTGAACTTGCCCTATCACATTTCCACAGCTAGCCTAACCAGACACTTTGTTAGAGAAAATAAACTTTTCATGCACAGCCTCAGAAAGTTTCTTACCAATTCTAATTTTCTGAGCCAATTCTCCAAACTGGCATAAAAATAACATTCATGATATTTTTAACCTGAAACTAAGCTAAATAAACTCTTCAGTCACTCTTTCCAGCTTCAGGAGGGTGATTATTTCACCTTAATTTGAGAGGCATGCATTATAGATTTTCTGGAACACACAGTCATTGTATGAGCTGTTTTTTCATACTCTAAGGGAAACAGAGAGTAAACATTCTATCCAAAGTATTATTGTATTCTTGCTTGACAGAACTCCAACACGTCTCAAGAGGCAGACCTAATATACACCTTGGCTGAGTGTTGTAGCTCCAATATGCTTTTAAAGATAATGACAAGAAGCCAGGTTCTCAGCCCTGTTGCTTGCCAAAGTGGAAGGAAAGAAATGTCGGGAGAGGCTTAAATTCCAAGCTTCGTATTCAGCTAGACTATCTTCACTGCAGTTTCTCAATGTTGAAGTGTTGGGCCTGCAGCTGAATAATTTTGTGCAGGAATTGTTATTCTGATCCCTGGATTTTCTACTCACTGGTTACTGTTGGCACATGAAGCACCTCTCCCACTGTGACAAACCAGAATGTCTTCAGGAGTTGCCAGATATCTCCAGGGTGAAGGGAGTGGAGGCAATGATGGCCTTGGTTGAAAACTATGACTGCAGTTCTGTGCCTCTCTAGCAATCTCACTAGCTACCAATAGGGATTTTACAGAGGACTCTTCTTCATATACTTGTATTTAATCATTTACTTCATTAATCCTCTGGAACTATGCTGTCCAATGTGGTAACAGCTTGTCATATATGTATATTTAAATCAATCAAAATTAATTCAATTTTAAAACCCATTCTCGAGACATATGTGGATACTAGGTTTTTCATTTTAGAGAATATTTCCATCATCCCAGCAAATTTTACTGGACAGCACCAATCTACAGAAAGCATACTGAGAGTGAAACAAATCACCCCATAGGGACAAAGAAAGGGTTCTTTCTTGGGAAGAGAAAACCTCCCTCTATTTATGAAGCATAAATATACATAATGTATGTTTTACTTACATAAATGCATATATACAACATGTCTGTGGTATTAAAGTTATCTGTAATAGGAGTAAGGTTAGAAAACAGAAGACTAAAAACTCACCTTCAATAGGGCTTATGAAAACACACTATGAATTTTTTCCCTCTTTTGAGATATAATTTGGAACTTTTTTTTTTTACTTATATTTTAAGTTCTAGGGTACATGTGCACAATGTGCAGGTTTGTTCTGTATATATACATGTGCCATGTTGGTGTGCTGCACCCATTAACTCATCACTTACATTAGGTATATCTCCTAATACTATCCCTCCCTCCTCCCCACCCCCCATGACAGGCCCAGTGTGTGATGTTCCCCTTTCTGTGTCCAAGTGTTCTCATTGTTCAATTCCCACCTATGAGTGAGAACATGTGGTGTTTGGTTTTTTGTCCTTGTGATAGTTTGCTCAGAATGATGGTTTCCAGCTTCATTCATGTCCTTACAAAGGACATGAACTGCATAGTATCCCATGGTGTAGATAGGCCACATTTTCTTAATACAGTCTATCATTGATGGACATTTGGGTTGGTTCCAAGTCTTTGCTATTGTGAATAGTGCCACAATGAACATACGTGTGCATGTGTCTTTATAGTAGCATGATTTATAATCCTTTGGGTATATATCCAATAATGAGATGGCTGGGTCAAATGGTATTTCTAGTTCTAGATCCTTGAAGAATAGCCACACTGTCTTCCACAATGGTTGAACTAGTTTACAGTCCCACCAACAGTGTAAAAGTGTTCCTATTTCTCCACATCTTCTCTAGCACCTATTGTTTCCTGACTTTTTAATGATGGCCATTCTAACTGGTGTGAGATGGTATCTCATTGTGGTTTTGATTTGCATTTCTCTGGTGGCCAGTGATGATGAGCATTTTTTCATGTGTCTGTTGGCTGCATAAATGTCTTCTTTTGAGAAGTGTCTGTTCATAGCCTTCACCCACTTTTTGATGGGGTTATTTGATTTTTTCTTGTAAATTTGTTTGGGTTCTTTATAGACTCTGGATATTAGCCCTTTGTCAGATGAGTAGATTGCAAAAATTTTCTCCCATTCTGTAGGTTGCCTGTTGACTCTGATGGTGGTTTCTTCTGCTGTGCAGAAGTTCTTTAGTTAAATTAGATCCAATTTGTCCATTTTGGCTTTTGTTGTCATTGCTTTTGGTGTTTTAAACATGAAGTCCTTGCCCATGCCTATGTCCTTAATGGTATTGCCTAGGTTTTCTTCTAGGGTTTTTATGGTTGTTGGTCTAACATGTAAGTCTTCAATCCATCTTGAATTAATTTTTGTGTAACGTGTAAGGAAGGGATCCAGTTTCAGCTTTCTACATATGGCTAGCCAGTTTTCCCAGCACCATTTATTAAATAGGGAATCCTTTCCCCATTTCTTGTTTTTGTCAGGTTTGTCAAAGATCAGGTGGTTGTAAATGTGTGGTATTATTTCTGAGGGTTCTGTTTTGTTCCCTTGGTGTATACCTCTGTTTTGGTACCAGTACCATGCTATTTTTGTTAGCGTAGCCTTGTAGTATAGTTTGAAGTCAGGTAGCATGATGCCTCCAGCTTTGTTCTTTTGGCTTAGAATTGTTTTGGCAATGCAGGCTCTTTTTTGGTTCCATACGATCTTTAAAATAGTTTTTTTACAATTCTGTGAAGAAAGTCATTGGTAGCTTGATAGGGATGGCATTGAATCTATAAATTACCTTGGGTGGTATGGCCATTTTCATGATATTGATTCTTCCTATCCATGAACATGGAATGTTCTTCCATTTGTTTGTGTCCTTTTTTATTTCATTGAGCAGTGGTTTGTAGTTCTCCTGGAACAGGTCCTTCACAAATGTATCTGAGTTCCAGCTCCTTCACATTCTCATCATCATTTGATATTACTGGTCTTTCTATTTTAGCTATTCTGATTGATGTACAGTGTTATGACTTTCCAGGTTTTAGCAGTTAATGCTAATCATGTTGAATATTTCTTAGTATGCTTTTTGCCATTTATGTATATTGTGCAGTGAAATGTCTTTTCATATGTACTGATGATTTTAATTGGCTTTTGCATTATTATAAGCTGTAAGAGTCCTTTATGCAGTTTGAATTAAGGTTTTGTTGAATTTCTTGTCTTCACAGTCTTTTTTCCATTTTCCTAATGATGTCTTTAGAAGACCAGAAGATTTAGAATTTGAAATTCACCATGTCAAGTTTTAATGGTTTGTGCTTTTCAAAATAAACTTAAAAAACTATTCTGTAACTTGAGGTCACAGTTTTCTTACAATTTTAGCTTTGGGGTTTAGGACTGTCTATAATACAGTTAGAGTCAATTTTTGCAAAAGTTGTTAAGTTAAAACTTAGACTTATTACACTGTTTATACCAATAAATAGGTTTAAAAATTTACCCACATATATTGTTATACTATCACTATTTGTCCTCAGTCCCTCATTTGATTCTACGTATCAATCTGATGCCATTTTTTTATGTGTGGAGAAATTATTTTTATATTCTTTGTAAAAGATTTCTATTGACCGTAAATTTTCTCTGGTTTTGTTTGTCTAAAAAAATCTTATATTTACATTTATTTTACAATAATTTATGTGCTAGATAAAAAAGTCCAAGTTTTTTTTTCTTTTATTGTTTCAAACATGCTAATCCATTGTCTTCTGACTAGCGTGGTTTCTGAGAAGTTATCTGAAGTGATTGTTATCTTTATTCATCTGCATTAAATGTGCTTTTTTCTTCTAACTCACTTTGAGATTTTTCACCGTACTGCTACGTTTAGTCAATTTGCTAAAGATTTGTCTTGATGTGATTTTATTACATTTATTCAATTTGGAATTTGTTAACCTTATCCAATCTTAATTTTATAATTTTTTCATATGTGGGAAAATGTCAATCATTATTTTCCAAATAATTTTCTGTCCCATTTCACTATTTTCTACTTCTGGAATTACAATAGAACTTGTATTAGGGTGCATGATATCTTTCCACAGTTAATTACTCCTTGTTTTTATGTTTTTGTCTCTATGGCTCAGGTTAATAATTTCAATTACTGTGTCTTCTACTTCACATGTCTTTTCTTCTCCATCTTGCAATTAATCCTGTGCAATAAATTTTTATTTCATATATTTTATTTTTCATCTCCAGTATATATATACATATATATATGCAGTTCTTTCTTAGCCTTCCAATTTTTCTCCTTATTATAATCATGTTTTCTTTTAATCCTTGACCATTTTGAGTATAACAACTCTTTTAAAATCCTTTTCTGCTAATCCCATCACTTTAATTTCTGAATCTGATTCTCTTATTTCTGTCATGGAAAACATATCACATTTCCTTGATTTTTGGCCTTTCTATATAATTTTTAATTGGATGTGGAAAATAATGCATGTCATATTTTTTTTAGAGTCTAAATGTTATCTCCCTTTAGGAGTTTAAATTCTCATCTGAGGTAAATTTAAGTTACTTATGGATCAGATGGATGGCTTAAAGGATTGTTTTTATGCTTTGTCAGGGCATTGCTAGAGTAACAATTACCCTACATTTAGTTTAGTATTAATACTAAGACATGGTCCTACTGCAGTCGATAATAAGGCTGTAGTTCTTAATTCTATGCTTTCAACAACTTAAACTTTCACACTTCATTACCCTTTATATGCTCTGGTAATTGTTCTCCTTACAGATCCCTGGAGATTTCTGAACAGACTGCCAGAATTTCATCAACTATGTATGTATCCTTGTTTTTAGAAAACACATAAAAGAACCTCTATGCAGAGTTTTAGAGGTCTTCCTTTATGAAGTTTTTTGTTTTCTGGAACTGTGTCCTGCAACTCTTGCCACCTCAGCATCCCTAAACTTTGATTTCTGTTTTGTCAACTCGGTGATTGCCTTCCTCTGTTTTTACAGCCTAGAACGTTTCTCCAGGATCAAAGGACAACTGTCAGACTCATACACACGAGATCCCGTTTCTGTCTTGATCATTGTGTAACATCTGAAAGCAATTGTTTCATATATTTTGTCTAATGGTTTGTTTATTTCTTATCCATTTTTGGTCCAAAGCATAAATCCCACGAATCTTCACATGTTTCTTAAATAAACATATCCTCAATATCACCATGGATGTCTCTGAGTATCTTCTCATTTTTTGGTAACTTATTTAAAGTAGACAACATGCAAATTACTCTCTAACTCTTCAGCTCATTTATTTCTCAGAGCATTTATTTCTTCTTATAAAATTTCACAAAATACAAAAAACATCTTTCTTACTTATTGGTTCAACAGTCTATTACATTCTTTCTGGTTAAGGTATTTTGCTTTGCACAGAGTAAGTGCTCTAAAATGTGAGAATTGTAGTAGGTACTTGAAATAAAGCTCAATTTGTGGAATGGTCATTCTACCAATTAAATTTCTAAACCTAACCTTATAATTAATAATTAATTACTTAATAATTTATTATTGACTAATAATATTTTCAAATTAATTATTCAAATAAAAGCATGTAGCATAGACATTCGTTTAATTTTTAGTGTAATTTCAGGGATTATCTTTGCAACTTGAATATGTATTCCTCTTTCAAGGTCTGGTTTCAAGGCCATCTCCCTCATATTACCCACTGCATAGCACCCCATCCTCATGTCCCACTCTTTCTGGAAGGATTCTTTCTTATTTAGAGGTATCACAACTTTTTTCTTAGCTTCTATGATGCATTTTATTCTGCCTATGAGAGTGAGTTGCTGAGTTGCCCTTATTGGTATAAGCTACAGGATGGCAGCAGTGAAGTGTCACATCACCTTATCATTTTCAGTAGAAGCAATAAAACTTCCATGGCCAGGTTTTAAAACCTCTTGCCATAGGATGTTTTTACTGAAACATTTTGTTTTAAAACCAGCTGGAACCAGTGGCTCAAGCCATAATCCCAGCATTATGGGAAGCTGAGATGGGAGGATCCCTTGAGCCCAAGAGTTCCATACAACACTGGGCAATATAGAGTGACCCTATCTCTGTCAAAAAAATAAAGAAATAAGCATTAGTCATGTTTAGGGGCACATGACTGTGGTCCCAGCTAGTTGAGTGGCTGATGTGAGAGGATTGCTTGAGCCCAGGAGTTAGAGGCTGCAGGGGGCTGTGATCGTGCCACTGCACTCCAGCCTGGGTGACAGAGGAAGACCCTGTCTCAATAAATAAATGAATAATGTTCTCTTTCTCCCCAACCACACTGCTCCCCCTCCCCCAAGGTGAAAGTCTGGAAGGCTGAATAAAGGTTTACTTTCCCAGATGTATAGATCTGAATTAAAAAATATGTTGGTGTCATGAAATATTTGTGCATACATTGGCTTTTTTAAAATGCAGTTTTTTTAAGTTGCAGTTTAATAAAACTGCTAAGCTTTATCCATCTGGTGTAATATAATACTTAAAGCAGAAAAACATGTCTACCCATAACTCACATTTATCTAAAAATTGTACTTGGGGCCACTATGTAAAATAAATAGACTGAAAAATAATAGAATCTCTACAAAAGAAGGATTTGTGGTCTTTTCAGCAACTTAAATAGATTTCTCTTAATAAGTTAAATGATTTATCCTGTTTTCCATTTGTTTTGGTTATATGAATCATATTCATCTATTCTTAACTCCTAAGTTTATGCTGAAACTGCAAATTTGGCAAGGAAAATTGTGTCTTAATAATGCCTGTTTTCCCAGAATAAAGGCAAACTCTTGTTTGTACAAGTTTGAATTGTAAAGCACACTTTATAACAATATAAAAGATGTCTCTCTTTAAATCAAGAGCCCTATCATTTCTTTTCCATTTGACATCTGCAGAGTAACAGTAAATATTTCTTAACTTAGAGGAAGGTAAGGCTATTTTTGAAGTGAAGCCACTTAAATTAATCCACTGGAGTGGGTGTTATTCCCTTCATCACCCATCTGCCTTAAATATAGCACCTGCACAGACAAAACAAATGCAAAAATAGCTGCAGATTTAAATAGGTGATATTGTCTCACATATAAAAGATGAGTCTTATCTGTGATATAAAAGTAGCTGTTTAATACTTCTAGCAATTTTCACTGGCTTTATTTTTTCATAGTTCCGGTATTTGGAATGTAATTAATGGCACCGTTTAACTTTGTTCTTCAAAAGGTTTTCATTTTCCTAGCAGGCTTCAGTCACTCACTAATGATAAATATGTTATATTTTTAGCTACATAATTATCTATTTTCCATCTAGTTCTTTTATTATGTATTTATTTATTTACAACTTGTCCTGTCGCTAAGCTTCTAAGGTGGTAGCACATTAAGAAATGTAATCCTTATTATGTATTCATCTCAATTTTAACGTATCAGAACTCCATCATGGGAAGATTAAATGGTCAAGAATAGGCCAAGCATGGTGGCTTATGCCTGTTATCCTACTACTGTGGGAGGCAGAGACAGGAGGATCACTTGAGATCAGGAGTTTGAGACAAGCCTTACCAACATGTCAAAACCCCATCTCTACCAAAAATACAAAAATTAGCTGGTTGTGGTGTTGCATGCCTGTAATCCCAGCTACTTGGGAGGCTGAGGCTCAAGAATCATTTGAACGTGGGAGGCAGAAGTTGCAGTGAGCCAAGATCTCACCACTGCACTCTAGCCTGGGTGACAGAGCAAGACTCTGACTCAAAATAAATAAATAGTCACAAATGGTTCCAGATTAGTAATCTGATTCTGGTAAAGTATTTAATAAAATATCCAGTATCCAAAATATTTCAACTATATTTACATGTTATTATTATATATGCAAACATAACCATACATAACAAACATTTACACTGGGCTCCAGATTAAATTGCCTCTCTCAGGTGCACTCCTCTGGCCTGTTTAATAGAGGGGTCACATCTCTTGTGTCTTATTGTAGATGAAATTTTAGGCTCATATTTTATGTCTCCTTGTTGGGAATAACGCTGAAAATCCTAAGGAAATTGAACACTCAAACAAAGGATGCTTAGCAAAGCAATTTTACTTCTGCGCAGAGGGGTGCTTCTCCTTGGCTAGTTGCCATGACAGCACACCTGAACAAAGGGGCACAAAAGCCTTTATTCCTGACGCAAGTCCTGCCCTGTATGTTTTCCCCATTGGCTGGATCGGGTAGTACACTCTAAACTAATTCTAGTTGGCTAAACATTTGAACTTGTTTTGAAATAAGGTGGGCACATAAAGGAGAGAGGGGAAGGAGAAGAGGTGTCTGCAATGAGCTAGACAACTAGTCTTCTTTCCAAATAAGGAAAGGAATGTGAGCTGGTACTGATAACACCTGGTACCGTGGAGTGTCTGGGCATGCAACAAAGGAAGAAAGGAAGAAAAAAGAGAAAAAGGAGAAAGGGGTTGGGGGGTTACTATGAATTAAAGAATAAAGGATTGATTAGGTTATTTGAAGATAAACCTCATCATATCCCATATCCTATTTGTTTCTAACATATAGGACCGGGAGATGAAACATCATATGTAAAAATGGAACAGTGATAGTCAAACTCCCAAATGAGGGAATAATCTTCTTAGGAATAGAAACCAGACAGGAACTCAACACAGTAATAGGAACTGCTGCATTCTAGGCCTAGGAGCCAGGAGACACCCAGAGTGTAATTCTTGGGAAATGATGGAAGTTGCCCCAGAAGTGCAGGAGACAGAGCTCTTTCTTTCCAGAAATAAAAGAGTTTGAAGATAGCTACTGACCATTGCTCAGAGCTGGCATGTCTACGAAACTGAGATCCTAGGGAGGAGAAAGTGAGCTGACACAACATCTCCACCAAGAACTGAGCTGAGCAGGCTGCAGATTTGGTGAATGAACTTGTGACAACGTGACTCATGTCTCTGGGTGAGAATTCCAACCACTGAGGATAAGATCATAGAGAAGGGTAAGGGGACAAGGAAGTTAACATATGAAGACATATGTGTGTGCAAAGAAGAAAGAGAGACAGAGACAGAGTTAAAGAGATGCCTTTTACTCACCTGAAGGTCAAAATCCCGAAACACATGCAAAAAGAATCAAGAAGTGGAAAATGCAGTCTTCCAAATTAACCACAATTTTAGATTTTAAAATAGACAGTAAGCAAAATTCCTTAGAATGGAGCAAGCATTCTCTGGAGGAGTAGTCACTTTCAGCACAGGACCTATAATTCCTCCAGGGAATAGGACCTCTAATGCTTCTGGAGACCACAAGGAAGAAGCAAAGGAAGATGCATGCAAGAAGAAACAGCAATCATGAAAAGAGCAAAGAAAATCATAAAACAGAGACAGGCAGGCACCAAATAAAAGCAATTGAATATAGAAATTGCAAAATCACAACTACAGAAACAAAAAAAGATAGAGTAAATAATATGATTTGGCTCTGTGTCCCCACCCAAATCTCACCTTGAATTGTAATAATCCCCACATGTCCTGGAGGAACATGGTGGGAGGTAATTAAATCATGGGGGCAAGTTTTTCCCATGGTGTGCTCATGGTAGTGAATAAGTCTTATGAGATATGATGGTTTTATAAATGGGAGTTCCCCTGCACACACTCTCTTGCTTCCCACAATGAAAGACGTCCCTTTGCTCTTCATCTTCCACCATGATTGTGAAGCCTCCCCCACCATGTGGAATTGTGAGTCCATTAAACACCTTTCCTTTATAAATTACCCAGTCTCGGGTATGTCTTTATTAGCAGCATGAGAACAGACCAGCAGGGTAATGGAGATAAAATATAATACTGTAAAGTGTAGACTCTACAATCAATGAGAACACTGAAAAATAGTATAGAGGAAGTGCAAAGAAAGAAAAATTAATATGAATACATAAAGAGTCATTAGGAGATATATTTATGGACATGGGTTAGAAAAAGGACCAACCAAGGCAACAATGGTTGGAAAGAAAATGGATGGAAATGTTCTTAAAGAAACATATGAGCTCTCACATTGAAATACATCACTTGAGTACCAAATAAGATGATCAGTAAATTTATAGATTGATATAAAACTAAAGAATATTAAGAATGAACACAAAGTGAAGTATCTCCCCAAGATATTTAAAAAAGAGCAGATTGCAAGAGAAAGACTGTTAGTCTGTTAGTAGATTCACATAAATATCAGGAGAAGTAAAAGGATCTTGGAGAAATAGTCTAAGTGCTGAAAAATAATCATCAATTGAAAATCCAATACCCAGCTAACTTCAGATCAAGATGAAGCTATGGAAACCACTTTAAGATATAGAAAGACTAGGAATTCACCACCCATATATCCTTAATGAACAAATTAACAAGGACAGTTCCTCAGCAAGAATAGAGGAATAAAGGGGAAACAATTGGGCAGAAAATAATGGGGATTTCACATACTGTTAAACACTGGTAAATTTCATGAGCCATCCACTGAGACCAAATGAAAAAGATTGCAATTATTATTTCAGGTAAACCCAATTCTAGAGGGAAGATGGTTGTGGGATGTGGTTTTCAAATATCATAAACATGCTAAATTTTAAGCAACTAAAACTTATACATTATTGAAAATGTAAGTGTCATGAAATTGTAAACGTACAATATTCTGAATTTATAGTTCCCTCTGCCTAAAATGCTTTTAACAGCAGATTTGTATGTCAACTCTGTAGTCCATAGCTGTAAAAATTTGGCAAAAGCACACAGATTCTGTTGTGTCTGTAAAAACTGACTTCCTGTAATGTCTAGGGCTGTGCTACTTAAACTAAATGTGGATATAAATCCCCCAGGAATCCAGTTAAAAGCAAAAGCACCCAGATTCTGTTGTGTCTGTAAAAACTGACTTCCTGTAATGTCTAGGGCTGTGCTACTTAACTAAATATGGATATAAATCCCCCAGGAATCCAGTTAAAAAACAAAAGCACCCAGATTCTGTTGTGTCTGTAAAAACTGACTTTCTCTAATGTCTAGGACTGTGCTACTTAAAATAAATGTGGGTATAAATCCTCCAGGGAGCCAGTTAAATGCAGACTCTGGTTCAGTAGGGCTGTAGCAGGGCCTGACAGTATTACTTTCTAACAAGCCTCCAGGTGGTGCAGATCTAAAGGTTGCAAATTCACTGTGGAGATGCATGAGTAACACCACTTCTCTCTGGCTATTTCTAAAATAAGGGAATTTTCCATTGGCATTTACCTTAAGTGTTTAGACCATGCATTAAGTACAACAAAAACTATCATAAGGAACCAGATGTCACCTACGACCTATGTCGCACTTTTCCAATTTCATCTCTCATAAGGTGGCCTTATAACCTCCTCTAAGTCAAAAGCAGGAGATGGCAATCTTTTATCTGCAAAGGACAGATAATAAATATTTTCAGCTTTGAGGCCAGATGGTCTCTATCACCACTACTCAACTCTGCCTTCATTGTACTGTAGGATGAAAGCAGGGATAAGATATTGTGTAAATGCAGGATGGTGTAGCTTTGTCCCAATATAACTGTATCTGCAAAAACAGGTGGCAGAGAAGATGTATTTCATGGGCCCTAGCTTTCAGACCCATGAAAGATATGTTAACCCGAGTCACTATTCCTTCTAAGTAATTTTGAGCAGAAAAATCCCCAATATTCCTTGATACTTTTTGGCATTTCCTATGCACCTCATTTATTAATCAAGTGCTATTTAACATTCTTTTTTTTTCTTTTGATATGAAGTCTTGCTGTGTCACCCAGACTAGAATGCAGTGGTCCACCTGTTTTGGCCTCCCAAAATGCTGAGATTACAGATATGAACTACCATACCTGACCTATTTAACATTATTCTTAAAAGAATAACTAATAACTGAAGTCCTGAGATCTTGTGCCTGAACAGGCTCATGATAATCTGTTGCAGTGGGTAACTGGAAGACCTTAAACAGGAGATATTGGTTTTTCCACATTCCTCTTTGATTGATTGATATTATTCTCTGGGTGGCATAAGTCACCTGACCTTTCATGTAAGAAAAAAAAACCAAATTCAGTCCCAGGAAGGTTAGACCTGTTATCCAAGGACATAAATCTAGATTTTAAAAGAGTTGAGTCTGGATTCCAGTTTTATGATTTCCTTGTCCAATTATCTTCTTACCATGCAAACAGCAGTCTCCGTTTCCTGTTGAATATGTCTACTTCTAGTCCTTTTGGAAGTTCACCGTCTTCCTTAATGTTTTATCGTACTTGTCTGTGTACCAATGTATTTTACCTGTTTCTACAATGGCTTTTGATCAACATAAGAAGTTGCAGGAGAAATGTAAATGGCATCAAATATTCAATACTCCTTTTCCCTTAAAACGACATTATCTACATAAACTGAATTAGAAGGTGATTTCCTATAATAATAAAATATTCCTTTACTAGGAAGAAAATCTATGGGGACTTTTCTCCAGCTCTTACTGCTGTTTTCAGACAAGAAGTATGTAACTAGCAGCTATCCTTGATAATTCAGGCAGACACAGGGAAGGACAAAGAAAGCCCTTCTTTTCGTATTGGATTTAAAAGGCCTTCACTGATATAGCTATTTTTGTTTTATAATCGATTCCATGATGTCTAGGAGCAATTTCTTTCTGTGACCTTCTCTTCCAGTGACTGGCATGGTTATCTGTTTCCCCGCAGCAGCACATGGTATGTCTGTCCACAGAGCATCTGAGTGGTGTTAAGGAGCAGCAGTTCAGGCCACTTCATTGCACCATGCCCCTCACCCAGATTTGTCTTATTCTATTATTTTTCCCTGTATATTTGCTCTTGAACTGAATATGACAGCCTTAGGACTGTAGTACTAAGTGCTCTACTGTTAAAGTTAAAGTGCTTAGAGATATCAAGTTCTTATTTTTCACAGAAATGCCACGTCACACATACACTTAACAAATAAAACAACTGGGTCATAGAGAGGCTATTGAGGAACAATGGAAAGGGATGAAGTAGGTTCATGGGGAATCAAAAACAGTGATTTCTTTTTCACCATTTTGCCAGCATACGCTCTTCTCAAATGTAAAAGTAGGTTCATTGAATGTGTGCAGTTACAAGAGACAAGGATGAAATGCATTTTACAATATGTATATCACACAGGTCTTTCTTGGTGAAACTCATGCCTATCCTGCATTTTAAGAGCTTCTTTTAGCTGTTAGCCTGCTGAATAATACACAGATTTATAATTCATGATACGCAAGAAGGAAAATGAGAAAAAATATGATTCTTTTCTTCCAGAGATGCAAATGCACCCATCCCCTTTTCATGACTTGGACAGAGTCACTCAGTCAAAATAACTTAGAGTGGAGAATGTCCAAATGCTTTGGCACCAAAAAGCTATATGAGGTTGCCAGTAAGAAGGATTCGAATGTTCCAAAGGCTTGGAGATGGGAGTTAGCCCTAAATGCCATTAGCTCATGCCCAACTTTTGGGACATCCATTCATTGATGGTCCTCTAATATTATCTTTCAGTCCAGATTCCTTTAAACCTGGAGTTGAAGAGATGCTACTGAATTTTGGCTTAATCAAGAGTACTCTTGTAGAATGACATGTGCAATTCCTAATCCAGTTACCTCTCTTAGTCCTTCAAATAAATATTATTGTCACATGCCACTTTCTTTGAAGCATCATATATTTTAGGTTGGTGCAACAGTAATTGCAGTTTTTGCCATTGAAAGTAATGGCAAAAATCACAAGTACCTTTATACCAACATAACAGATAAGAAAATTCATCAGAAGAGAGAAAACATTAACCAGTGTTTTACTTATTCACAGTTATATAAAGGATGGCACTGCCTAAAAAATGTTTCTGTTTTGATTTGAAATTCATAGCAATGTCCATTTCTAGAATAAATAAAGGGTGCCTATTCTAGCATCATGGCCCTGACATAAGGTTAGAAGTTTCTTCTTACTCTTACTAGTCCAGTGGTATATGCCACTCTATACAGCAATGCACACCTCTAGCACAGAATGTTACAATCCTTAAATAGCAAAGAAAATGGGAGCTAGACCATACCTCAGACTCTCAATGATCAGTCTCTCACTTCCTTCATCCTCAAAGCATTCCTTCAGTAGAAAATCTTCCTGTAAGGGAATTGTAACTCCAGAATGTAGAAGAACAAGCAGAAGGCACCAATCCATATGGATAAGAGAAGCAAGGATGTCTCCCTGCTTAGATGAGCTGGGTCTCTGTGCGTGAGTGTCTTCAGTGTTTTCCTTTCTTAGAGTGATAATTGTCTATCTAAATGGGCAATTCATGACATTCAGACTTTGATGCTAGTGTCAGTGGAAGACTTTGAAATACCATGAAAAGAAGGTACATGTTCCAGTTTAAAACAATGTAATGTCTCCAAGCTCCTCTGTGCATAAAATATAGAGTCAGAGCCATAGCTATATTCTTTGCAACATGGTATTGATTCCAGATTATCTTGAATATGGGAGGGGGACATTGACTTACCTTGTTCATATATGTCAGGGAAGGCTTGATAATGCCCATGCTTTCATGGGAGATACAAGGAGAACAAGCAGTTCTGATTCTATAAGATCTTTTTTAGGCTAGTCAATTGGTTGCTTATTTTGGTTCAAAATCTTATGAAAATGTGAGGGGTGTGTGTGGTGGCTCACACCTGTAATCCCAGCATTTTGGGAGGCTAAGGTGAGTGGATCACCTGAGGTCAGCAGTTCGAAGCCAGCCTGGTCAACATGGTGAAACCCCATCTCTACTAAAAATACAAAATTTAGCCAGGCATGGTGGTAGGTGCCTGTAATCTCAGCTACTTGGGAGGCTGAGACAGGAGAATTGCTTGAACCCAGGAGGCAGAGGTTGTAGTGGGCTGAGACTGAGCCATTGCACTCCAACCTGTGCAACAAGAGTAAAATTCCATCTCAAAAAAAAATATTTAGAGGAATCAGTGGTTTCTTTGAGTATTTGAAACACCTATGGCAGAGGAACTTGAAAAGAATGTGTCACTTTTCATTGTCTGGTTTTTTAGCCTTTGTCACAAGGTGATTTTATTCTTGCGTATCTAATGACCAGAAGAAGTCAAGACGGTTTCGTTAGCACCTGTGGCCCCATATGGTGCCTTAGTGTGACCAGTATAAGCATACTAATTTTCTTAAAGGAAGCAAAACTAAACTGTATTTCTTGTAAGAGGTTAGAAACACATGACCTGCCTTATCATCCTTGCTAAATCTTGTGGTTTCCAGATGTAAACCATGTTGTGAAGTGTGTTAAAGGTTATGGAATGTGGACTGTGTTTAATTGACATGTAATTCATTATACTACTTCCTCTTCAGTGATTCAAGTGAAAGCCAGACTTTTCCAGGAGTTTTCAAGTGTAGCACAAAAGAAAGAGACAGTGGAGGAAAAATTGCACTTATTGAAAGAAATATTAGCCAGATGACTCTTCGAGTGACTGCAGATGACTGTTCCCTAAGCCTAGCTATTTCTTTTCTCTGCAAACTTTTTTCCTGTTTCCATCCCTTAAGTCAGAATCCAGAACTTTTCTGATTCTTCTATGTATTTCATTTTACTTTGACTCCTTCAAGATGAAATTTTCTTATTTATGCAGGAGGAATAGCTTTATTTGACAAACATCCATGATCCTTTCTGACTTCCAGGCCTTGTAGAAAAATGAGGTTTGATTACCCATTGCATGGTAACAGAACAATGCACCAAAACAGCAGGAATTGCCATAGAGGAAGAGTTTAATCATCACTGGGCAACTAGGTGAGGGGATAGGAGGGAACCTCAAATTCACCTCCATGAAGAGTTTTGGACTTTTTGTGTTTTTAAGAAAAAATTGGTGCGTAGAGGGTTGAGGAGCTTGTAATTGCCAATGAGGTGTGATTAGAGAATTAGACATGAAATTATAAGGATGTAGAAACTGCATTTTTGCATTGAGTCAGTTCCTTGGAGGGGATCTTCAGACAGGCTGGCATCACTGGACCCACTGGAAAGAAGAATCTGGAAAATATCTCCAATGAAGAACTTGAAGTTTCTTAACGTTAAGATGTTATCTATAGAAACAATTAAGGAAAGTTAGGACTTCGTTACAGTGGCCATTTGACTTTTTGACAGTAAGCAGCTATAAGGAAGTGGGCTGTTGGGAAAGCTGGTTAATGCTTAGCTTTGCTTCTGCTCAAAACTTAGGCTTTTGCTTAAAAACTACCAATTAAATTGCATTAATTTCATGGTGATGGCTTCACAGGCACTGTGTTAAATGCTCACACTGCATGAATTATTTCCATCTGTATGACAAGCTTGTGATGTAGGTGCTCATGTCTCCATCTACAGGTAAAGAAGTGCAGATACAGAGAAGTTAGGTAATTTTTCAGATATACAGGTGGGGTGTCAAAGCCAAGTCTGGACTGGACTCTACATGCTTCCTCCCTTCTTATGTCTGCATAAACATATTCAGATAATGAAGCAAAACAATGTTTGCAGAGTATCCAACCCAATGACTGGTGCAAGAAGGCAACCATAAAATGGAAATTATCTTTTTCCCTGAAAGAGTCTTATTCCTGGGACTCAGGGTTTTTGCCTCTAGTATGTGTCCCCTGTGATTCACTCCATTCACTATATAACTTTTTCAGTCTTTATACTCACTTAGATAATCACATTACCGTTACCTGGGGTGACATGCAAAACCATATACTTCAGCGAGGAGGCTCCATCCTTCTTCAGGAAAGCCTTATTCTTAATCTGTAAGCTGCTCACAGAGATTGCTTAATACTTTCCAAAACCTGTGCCTTCCTTACATACGGTAAGCATTCAATCAGTAATTGCTGTTTGATCAATACACCCAATATAACCCTTCATGTGGATACGTTTATGGAGTCTTTTCCATTGGGTCTTTTCCATTCTTTCCTGTTATAAAATCATTTTCCATTGTATATCTGAAAAATTACCTAACTTCCTTGTACTTCTATTTCTTCATCTGTAGATAGAGATATTATGAGCACTTACCTCATGTGGTTGTCATACAGATGGAAAGAATTCAGGCAATGTGAGCACTTAACACAGTGCCCGTGAAGCCATCATCATGAAATTAATGTCACCAAATTGGTAGTTTTTAAGCAAAAGCCTAAGGTTTGAGAAGAAGCAAAGCTATGCATTAACAAGCTTGCCCAACAGCCCATTGTCTTACAGCTCCTTTCTGTCTAAAAGTCACTTGGCCCCGTCACAAGGCCCTACACTTTGTTGGAAAATAGTTGATTTTATAACAGGAAAGAATGCCATAGAGACAGATCACAGGAAGGAAAAGAGACAAAAGCTTCACAAATGGGGGTGTGGACTTGCACTTGAAGAAAAACGTTTTCTTTCTCAGACTTTAGGTGAGATTTGCTCTCTAACTTAGTGCTTCACTGTCTCTGTTCTTCACAGCATGGGTTAATCTGGTATGCAACACAAAACTATTTCACTGCAGGGATAAATATAGGCCTTCTTTTTTTTTTTCTAATTTGGTATGGGTTATCTATAGAAGTGTAAATGGTTACAAAAAGAGATTGCTTTTCAGAGAAGTACATGTAAGATACAGAAATCTCTAGACGTGCCTGTACCTTAACTTTGAAAAAGAGAAATATTTAAAGGGTAAGAGCTGCTTTTCCTAAAGAATCATTTTAGAAAATGTTCTAGATATTCCTGGTACATAAAAAGGCTTGTAAGGATTTGGGGTTATTTTTATAATTGTAATGTAAATATTTGGATTCCAGAATATTGAGATTTATTTTATTCTCCCACTATTGCAAATACAACAACAACCATGCAGCATTAGAAAAGAACAGAATAAAATGAATATGGATATGACTTAAAAAAATTTAAAGCTCAATGATCAAATTTAAATTTGCTTTGGAATTGGTAAAGAATGGAACTGAAACTCAAAAATAATCAATTTTCTGGCATGTACAACATGGGATACATTCCGAGAATGAAAAGAAAATGACATATAGAATAAATTTAAAAAGAAATTAAAAATACAAATGACAAAGAAAAGAAGAAACTTAAAATTAGTGTTCTTGAAGATGATTTGAAAGCAAATGGAGCAGAAATAATAGTCAACGTTGTAACACAAGAAAACGCTTCTAAGATAAAAAAAAAAAAAAAAACAGTTGCAGATTGATGGAGTTCACTTGGGTTTGAGGAGAATTTAATAAAAGTAGATCCAAACCAAAATGTGATATATCATCACAGTTTAAATAAAAGTAAAATGACATCTATAATCACCATGGCAAACAAAGTATGTGACATGGTATGGAAGTATTCCTGGGCTGACTCCAAGCTTCTCTGTAATATCAAACAATGAAAGATCAAGTAACATCTACAGAGTGTTGACAGGTTAGGATTCCAAGGCCAATAATTCAATTCAACTCCCTGAAAATAAGATTTTCTTCAAGCATAATGGCAATAGAAAGGTGCACTCAGGTAGGCTATGATTTACAAAGTATACCACATAAATAGCTCTTCTGAAAAATAATTACTTGAATATATATTCCAGTTTACCAACATATAGATTAAAATAATGATCCTACTTATAATCCCTAGATTGAATTATTTAGTCAGCTTTCTAGACTGAAATTATTGAAAACATCATTGTAATGGAAAGAATGAGCTCAATATAATTATTGAAAAGGAATAATTAATAGTAAAAATTATAGTTATTGTAGAAACAACTGTTTTGTTATAGATTCCATTCACTATATTTTGAAATTCATGTCATCTTTTTAAGTCTCATGGTTGTCACATGAGGTAAGCCTTATAGCCCAAAATTATAGAGAAAAGCAGAGTTGAATGAAGTCATATACCCAAGATGATGTGGAAATTTTGTACAGGATGCAACATAGGCATCCCATTTCCAATGTCATGGCTCATCCTTGAATTTGGCCAAAAATCTAGACCAGCAGTTTACAAATGTTTTCATGCTTTGGAGTCAACTGAGGAGCTTCAAAGACAGTGCCTCTGTGCCCTCAACCCCTGAGATTCTGATTTAATTTTCTGGGATGTCACCTGGAGTTTGGAGTTTTAAACAAATCCTTGGATGATTCTAAGATACATACAAAGTTAATGAATTTAGACAGTAATAATATCTGATTTCTTCTACAAAGACTTGGAAATGGTGTGATGGGAACAGAAAAAACTTTAAATCTGTTACTACTCATAAGGAATAGTTGACAGTAATTGGTGAGTTTTTCATTTTGGCAATTAGATAAAGATTGGTTGCAGAGCTCTTAATACACTGGTAGGAAATATGGAAGAGTTTCAAGGCGACATTGTGATAGAATGTGATGGAGCTAGGAAGTGGTACACACCTGGGGTGGTTGTGCCTTCAGGAGACATTTGGTAATGTTTGGAGACATTTTTGGTTGTCATCAGTAGAAAGCATGGAGTTTGATTATTGGTATCACCTGAGATACTGACACAAATCTGGGGAAAGGCATGGATTCCTCCAGCTAGAGAGTGTATGATAAGATTAATGACATATTCCTTAAACATTTAGTTTAGGTTTTTTTTCCTGAGTCAAAATGACTCCCTATCCATGTATGCATGCATGGTATGTGTATGTGTGTGTGTATAAACACACACACATATTCATTTTCACTATATTTATATTATTTATTTAATTTTATTCCTTTCAAGTTTGACCAAAAGAGCCTACAACCAGCATGTTGATATTTTGAAAGAAAATCTGTATTTGTCTTTATTTTCTTTATAATCTTTCAACATTGATCACATACCTATACTGTTTTTTTCAGCTGATGCATTTTGGGTGATGTCAAAATTATATTTAGGAGTGTGCTTCGGAGAGGAAAAACATGTGCGGTTCCCATTTTCAAGCATGCTGCAATCCTGAATCTACTCCTTACAGAATTTACATGTCAACTTGAATACATGATGTTATTTCATTCTGGTTTTATTTTATTTTTGTGTGTGTGTATGTGTTCATTTTTTTTCCTCTGTGTGTTGGGTTAATACATAACTCATGTCATCATCATGAGACTTTAAAAAAGATAACACGTGAATTTCAAAGTATAGTGTAAAACAGAGAGAGTACACATAACAAAACAGAAGGTACATAAAAAAACAGTGAGAGTACACTATGATATCTTTAGTAAATATATGTAAGTGTTGTACCTAGTTTCACATCTCAGTTGCTCCCATATCACCAACATTATTTTTTCTTTCTCCTCTTAGTTGTATCTTACAAGTGTCACATATGATCATTTAAGTCAGAGATGGAAACTCAAATGCCTGCAGGAGTCAGGCAGCTATCACACAGGCATGATTCAGGCTGTGTGAACAGTGGGGAACCAGAGATGCCTGCAACTGGGTAGTGCTTGCCCATTGCAAGAAGGAGAATAAGAGGGAAGAAAAGAAGGAGAAGGAACAGGAGGAGAAGAAGGAGAAGGAGGATAAACAGCAGGGAAGGAGGGAAAAGGAGGAGGGGGAGAGAAGGAAGAGAAAGAGTGAGTAGGAGAGGGAGAAGAGAAAAGACAAGGAAAAGGAGAAGGGAAAAGAGAAGGAAAATGGGAAGGAGAAGGAGGAGGAGAAGGGGAGGAGAAGAAGAAGAAGAAAAGAATAAGAGGAAGAGAAGAAAGAAGGAGAAAGAAGGAAAGGAAGGGAAGGACGGAGGGAAGGAAGGAGAGAGGGAAGGAGGGAGGGATGGAAGGAGGGAGGAGAGGTGAGGCAGAGAGGAGCAGAGGAGAGGGAAGTGGATAGGGAGGGAGGGGATGGGAAGGGCAGGAGTAAGGAAGGGGAGGGGAGGAGGATGGAAGGGGAGGGGAGGGGGATAGGAGGGAAAGGGAGGGAAAGAGATGGAAAGGGAAGAAAGGGGAGAGAAAATGAAAGAGGAGGGGGAAAAAGACAAGATAGAGGACACAGTAAACATGGGGCCCAGGCTGGCCAAATGAAGCCCTTCTACAGTCTAGCATGGCCCCTTGTTCCTCTCCTCCCTTTGGTCGTAGGTATGCACTGAAGAGAAAGGAGTAGAATCAGAATCTGAGTCTTTAAAAGATATGTAGGCACATCAGATTACTTTGAGTAAAATACATAGAAAATGATTATTACTGTATTGAGTGTTTTCAGAGCATATTTGTGACACATCTTACTTTCCTCTATTAAAGACCAGTTGCAAGAAAGGGTAATGGGTGGAAGCAAAGGAAAACAAACCCATCCTATCCCACCTAGAGGACAAGTTTTGGTGTAACTTGCTGTTTTTAAGGAAACAACATAGGGAGATCACAACTACCTTAAAAGGACTTTTCTGCAAACAGATGTGAGTTATTTTGCATTCATAAGTAACTAAAGCCAAAATCCTCCTCAAAAGGGTTATAAAAAAAGGATAATTATTGGCTCGTACCAACTCAATTATACACCATTAGCCTTGTGTGAGAACTGTATTCTTTACCAAGAATTGTAAGTATTCAATAATTGTTGGTGGCAAATGTGCAACTCTTTTGGGGCATAGGTTTGTAGCAATTTAGACTTTTTTATTGTTATTGATTCTTCCCAGAAGGCAGTTTGCTGACATTTATGGAGTTTGAACTGTTACAGAGAGTGAGATGTGCTTTGCATAAGGATATTTCTGTCATTGTTCTTGAGGTTAATGCTATGTGGGCTCCAGTGGCCATGCTGAAATGGAGTGTGAGGTATGAATCTTTTCCTTTTGATTCTTTCAGTGTATCAGGAAAGGACAAGGATGTACTGCTGTGTTGCTGATGGTGCCAGAAACTCTTTTATATGATGATGATGATAATATAGTAATTATGTTCTGTGTTCAGAGACAGGGGAAGCTTTTGGGTGACTATCATTAATCCTCTAGCACTGATAGAGACTATCAAATAGAATAAGGAAAGGTAGCCTCAGAGGAAGAAAGGAATGCCCTCCTGCAATTATATGCAGTTGTCAGGAATGAGTCACCCTTCTAACTCTTTATATTGAGCCTCTCAATAGGAGATATGAAAACAGAAAGAGGCACTCAATATCTATTCTGTCATTCTCCTTCTTCCCTGGCAAATGGCTTTCCCAAGTACCAGATAGGGAAAGGTTCAAAAACAGAAGGAAGATTCAGGACTATTGTTACAAAGGAAATATGGTTCTTGGAATGATAGAAATATCTGGAGACTCTGAAAAAGGCCAAGTGTTTTACTTCAGATTGTTGATGCTTGAAAGCAAATTGTGTGCAGTCTTTTTGAAGTCAACAGTTTATCAGGGCATTGCAGATACACACTTCTTGGGCCTTCATGAATACACTAATTGAGAAGGAATTCAATCTTATATCCTGGTCTTCCCTAGATAACATATTAGATAGATATTGATTTGGATAGTATTTTTATAATTTTGCAAATGAATTATTGCACATTGCATCTACTGTCTCTCATAAAAGTCTACACAATAAAACATTCTTTGAATTTTAATTTGAAAAGTAGCAGGGGATCAGGGGAAGGAAGAGATTCATCCCTAGGAATAAATGTGTATGGTTTCTCTTATTAGCAAAAAGTATATATTTGCAGGTAAATCATGAAGAGAGAGTATTACACACATGTTAAGAGTCATGTTTTGTTGTCGTCATTGTTGTTGTTGTTGTTTTGTTGTTTCTGAACAGAGTTTTGCTCCATCACCCATGCTGGAGTGTAGTGGCATGATTGTGGTTCATGCAAGCCCTGTCTTTGAGATCAAGTTATTCTCATTTGAAGGGGTGGCCTGTCCCTCCACACCTGTGGGTATTTCTAGTTGGGTGGGAAAAGAGACTGAGAAAGAAAAATAAGACACAGAGACAAAGTTAAGCGAAACAACAGTGGGCCCAGGGGACCGGCACTGAGCATACCAAGGACCTGCACTGGTACCGTTGTCTGAGTTCCCTCAGGTTTTATTGATTATTGTCTTCATTATTTCAGCAAAAAGGAATGTAGTAGGAGGGTGGTGTGATAATAAGGAGAAGGTCAGCAACAAACACTTGAGCAATAGAATCTATGTCATAATTAAGTTCAAGGGAAGGTACTATGACTGGACATGCATGTAAGCCAGATTTATGTTTCTCTCCACCCAAACATCTCAGTGGAGTAAAGAATAACAAGGCAGCATTGCTGTAAACATGTCTTGCCTCCCACCATAGGGCGCTTTTTCTCTCATCTCAGAATTGAACAAATGTACAATTGGTTTTTAGACTAAGACATTCAGTTCCCAGGGGCAGGCAGGAGACAGTGGCCTTCCTCTATCTCGATTGCAAGAGGCTTTCCTCTTTTACTAATCCACCTCAGCACAGACCCTTTATGGGTGTCAGGCTAGGGGACAGGTCTTTTTCATCCCATGAGGCCATATTTCAGACTATCACATGGGGAGAAACCTTGGACAATACCCCACTTTCAAGGCAGAGGTCCCTGCAGCTTTCTGCAGTGCATTGTGCCCCTGGTTTATTGAGACTAGAGAATGGTGATGACTTTTACCAAGTATACTGCTTGTAAACATTTTGTTAACAAGGCACATCCTGCACAGCCCTAGATCCCTTAAACCTTGATTTCATACAACACATGTTTTTGTGAGCTCCAGTTTGGGTCAAAGTGGTTGGCTAAAAGTGTCTGGGGCAAAGCTACAAATTAACAACATCTCAGCAAAGCAATTGTTTAAAGTACAGGTCTTTTTCAAAACGGAGTCTCTTATGTCTTCCCTTTCTACATAGACACAGTAACAGTCTGATCTCTCTTTCTTTTCCCTACATCCTTCCTTAGCCTCCCAAGTAGCTGGGATTACAGGTATGTGCCACCACTCTCGGCTAATTTTTTGTATTTTAGTAGAAACAGGATTTCATCATGTTGCCCAGGCTGGTCTTGAACTTCTGAGCTCAGGTAATCCCCCCACCTCTGTCTCCCAAACTGCTCGGATTACCAGCATGAGCCGCTGCACAAGGTCAAGTCATGTCTCAACCCATGTGAGTTAATGGGTAAAGGATACACACACACACACACACACACACACACACCCTTTATGTATGTGTATGTGTGTGTGAGAGTGTGTGTTTATATTTCTTTGGCTTAGCCATCAACAAATTTTGACCTAAATTCACAATCCAAGCACTTAAACTACTCAATATGAGCCATCTGGAGTATCAAATTATTTGGAGTTTCCTGATGAACTTCGTCTTGATTTATCTTTTATGTTTTATCTTTTATGTTTTATGTTGTGCCTTGTCTTCATTTTCATTTGAGCGTTGCCTCACAGCCTTTTGGTTTTCAGTTGATACGAACATCAAATCAGTGAGAAGGACAGTCTCTTTTTTTTTTCATGTTTTGAGATGGATTTTGCTCATTACTGAGGCTGGAATGCAATGGAGTGATCTCAGCTTACCACAACCTCTGCCTCCTAGATTCAAGCAACTCTCCTGCCTCAGCATCTGAGTAGCTGGGATTACCAGCATGTGCCACCATGCATGGCTAATTTTGTATTTTTAGTAGAAACAAGATTTCTCCAGGTTGGTCAGGCTGTTCTCAAACTCCTGACCTCAGGTCATCTGCCTGCTTGGCCTCCCAAAGTGCTGGGATTGCAGGTGTGAGCCACCATGACCATCATGAGCCACCAACCGGCCTGAGTGCAGTCTTTTTTTGGAGCTGTTTATGCCTCATATTTTTGAGAATCTCAAGTTTGCCTGGGGTGTCCAGAAGTCATTTTCTCAGTTATGTGACTTAGAACATGATTCTAAGACATAAGTAATCCTACCTGGCAAACTCCTCTTTAAGCATCCTGCTATGGACTGTATTTCATTTCTAGATAATACAGTGAAAAGGGAGGCATCCATACAGTACAGTATCACAGGAATCAGTGAGTTATTAGATCTATGAAGAAAAAGGACACAAAAGGAAAAGCAGAAATAAATACAAAAACCATATTCTGAATGCACTAGGTCAGTCGGTAACAATAATTAAAAAGTGAGCTCACTTGATAAATTTGGGGAAAATCCAGAAGATCATCAAAATTGTAGGTGACTCAGAAATAGATTAAAAACAGACCTCAGGTCACAAAATCTTCATTTCTCCTCTCCAACTTCTAAACATGCCGCATGATTTTCTTATCCACCAAATCTTTCTCCTGATCATAGACAACTCTCACTCGTATTATCAACATATATAAAATGGATTAAAATGATGAGGTCTTCAAATTTATTCAGAGTAAATGCTGCTTTAAAAATGATTATGCAACACTGAAAAATGATCATGCTGAAAAAACATACTTGGACCGAAGTAACGCTATATAACCTGTCTGATTTGGGTAAAAATCCATCTTATTCTTTCCATCTTGGTCACAAGGACAAAGATAATATTATTGTTTTATGGTTTTTCTGGACATCTTCCATATACACAGTTGGATGGATGTTATTTGATGCATTTATTTTTCTGAGTAGCTAATATTAAGTCAACTCTTGTTCTTGCTACATGAAATTAAGAGCTTTTCTTCCACAATCACGTAACACGGGCTCTGGCAAACCAACATGCAGGGTCACAGTCATGTCAAAGAAGCATCCTAAACCCAATCTTGTCAAAATTTTAAAAAACAGAAAACACTGAAATACCCCATGTAGATGAATAGTGTATTAGTCCTTTCTCATGATGCTGTTAAAGACATACCTGAGACTGCGAAGAAAGAAGTTTAATTGGACTTGCAGTTTCACATGGCTGGTGAGGCCTCAGAATCATGGTGGGAGGCAAAAGGCACTTCTTACATGGTGACAGCAAGAAAAAAAAAGGAGAAAGCAAAAGCGGGAACCCCTGATAAACCATCAGATCTCACGAGACTTATTCACTACCACAAGAATAGTGCAAGAAAGACCAGCTCCCATTATTCAAATTAGCTCCCACCGGGTTCCTCTCACAACATGTGGGAATTATGGGAGTATATTTCTAGATTAGATTTGGGTGGGGACACCGAGCTAAACCATATCCAATAGATAGGTATATCATGGACTCTGCATAAAAGAGAGTACTATACAGGTGTTAAGAGTCATGTTTTCAACCCACTTGAGTTCATGGGTAAATGATCAAAAATATAACGTTGACAGGTAAAGGTTATCACGCCATCTATATATTATTAATTAAGTTTTTAGGGACATGCATATTTTTAAAGATAGATAGATAGATAGATAGATAGATAGATAGATAGATAGATAGATAGATAGAAAAATAGATAGATAGATAGATAGATAGATAGATAGATAGATAGATAGACAGACAGATCTATGTATGCCCCTCTTTATACACCCTTATGTGTATCTGCCACCACACATAGAAAGAGAGACAGAGAGAGTTAAAGAAGAAGATGGGGAAAGAGGAGGTACGGGAGGAGGAAGAGAAGGTGAAGAGGGAAGGAGGTCATAATTTTTAAAAAGCTTCAACTGTAATGCAAAAAAGAAAAAAAAAAGCATCCACAGAAAACATACATCCACTTTAATTTTTCCCAGTGAAGGAATAGATTTTTCTGGGACCTGAGTATAAAAGCAGGGATATTTCTGTCCATTCTCCCTCTCAAGTTGGTCAGTGTGATGCTGCTGGCCTGTGTTTGTGTTTGAGTGAGGAAAGACCTGCACTCTAGTAACGACCTAGCAGTTAGCTTGGAGGACCCTGGACATATGTCTCCAGTTCTATCCAACACTCCTCTAAAGTGCCTGTAGTATTGTATCAGTCTGTTTTCATGCTGACATGCCCAAGACTGGAATAAAAGAAGTTTAATTGAACTTACATTTCCATAAGACTGGGGAGGCTTCATAATCATGATGAGAGGTGAAAGATGGTTCTTACATGGTAGAGGCAAGAGAAAAATGAAAAAGAAGCAAAATCAAGAACCTGGATAAACCCATAAGATCTCCTGAAACTTATTCACTGTCATGAGAATAGCATGGGAAAGATCATTCTCCATGAATCAATTACCTCCCCCGTGTCCCTTCCACAACATGTGGGAGTTATGGGAGATATAATTCAAGTTGAGATTTGGGTGGGGACAGAGGCAAACCATATCATTCTACCTCTGCTCCCCTACAAATCTCATGTTTTCACATTTCAAAACCAATCATATCTTTTCAACAGCCCCAAAGAATCTTAACTCATTTTATCATTAACCCAAAAGTCCACAGTCCAAAGTCTCATCTGAGACAAGGCAAGTCCCTTCTGCCTAAGAGCCAGTAAAATCTAAAGCAAGCTAGTTACTTCCTAGATACAATGGTGATACAAGTATTTGGTAAATACAGCCATTCCAAATGGGAGAAATTGGCCTAAACAAAGGGGTTACAGGGCCCATGCAAGTCTGAAATCCAGCAGGGAAGTCAAATTATAATGCTCCAAAATGGTCTCCTTTGCCTCCTGGTCTCACACCAGGTCACACTGATGCAAGAGGTAGGTTCCCATGACTTTGGGCAGCTCTGCCTCTGTGGCTTTGCTGGGTACAGCCTCACTCCAGGCTGCTTTCGTGGGCTGGCATTGAGTGTCTGAAGCTTTTCTAGGCATATGGTGCAAGCTGTTGGTGGATCTACCATTCTGGGATCTGGAAGACAGTGGCCCTCTTCTGGCTACATGCACTGGGCAGTAGCCCAGTAGGGACTCTGTGTAGGGGCTCCAACCCCACATTTCCCTTTGACACAACCCTAGCAAAGGTTATCCATGAGGGCCCCACCCCTGCAGCAAACTTTTGCCTAGGCATACAGGTGTTTCGATACATCTTCTGAAATCTTGGACGTTCCCAAACTTCAATTCTTGACTTCTGTGCATCCACAGGCTTAACACCACAAGGCAGCTGCCAAGGTTAAGAGCTTCCACCCTCTGAAGCCACAGCCCAAGCTGTATGTTAGCCCCTTTCAGCCACAGCTGGAGCAGCTGGGACACAGGGCACCAAGTCCCTAGTCTGCACATAGGATGGGGACCCTGAGCCCAGCCCACAAAATCACTTTCTCATCCTGGACTTCCAGGCCTCTGATGGGAGGGTCTGTTATGAAGGCCTCTGACATGACCCGGAGAAATTCTCCCCATGCTCATGGAGATTAACATTAGGCTCATTGCTACTTCTGCAAGTTTCTGCAGCCACCTTGAATTTCTCCCAAGAAAATAGGAATTTCTCTTCTATTGCATAGTCGGGCTGCTAATTTACCAAACTTTTATAGTCTGCTTCCCTTATAAAACTGAATGCCTTTAACAGTATCCAAGACAATTCTTGAATGCTTTGCTGCTCAGAAATTTCTTCCTCCAGATACCCTAAATCATCTTTCTTAAGTTCAAAATTCCACAAATCTGTAGGGCAGGGGCATATACCCCAAAACTCTTTGATAAAACATAAAAACAGTCACCTTCACTCCAGTTCCCAACAAATTCTTCCTTTTCAACTGAGACTGCCTCAGCCTAAACCTTACTATCCATATCACTGCCAGCATTTTGGGTAAAGCCATTCAACAAATCTCCAGGAAGTTCAAAACTTTCCCACGTTTTCCTGTCTTCTTCTGAGCCCTCCAAACTGTTGCAACCTCTGCTTGTTACCCAGTTCCAAAGTGGCTTCCACACTTTTGGTTATCTTTTCAATAGTGCCCCCCTCTACATCAATTTACTGTGTTAGTCTGTATTAACACTACTGATAAAGATATACCTGAGACTGGGAAGAAAAATCAGTATAATTGAACTTACAGTTCCCTAAGGCTGGACAGGTCCCAAAATCATGGTGGGAGGTGAAAGGTCCTTCTTACAATTCAAGTTGAGATTTGGGTGGGTTCACAGCCAAACCATATCATGTATTATAGCATAGTAAAAAACATGTTTGGTCTCCGGCCCTCAGTTCCTGGCAAAGGAACTTGCCAGGAACTCCTAAAATCCTCTAGATAGAGGTGCTAGAAGAATCTTTTTTTCTAATACTTTTATTTGACTTTCAGTTCCTGAATCAGAGCTCTTAAATTCCTAAGAATGTTCTCGGTGATAGGAGCATATTTTGTTCTTCTGGTGGGCTCTTGAAAAGCCTCAGGATGGGGCTGGTTGCCAGGGAAACCAACCTTGTTACTGGAGGATTGGAACTCCCTCTAGGAACTGGAGATGGACTAAAAGTTGAGTTGATCACTGTCTTTGTTCATTGAACCAGCTATACCAAAATATCTTGCTGGTGAGGAAGAAGATGGAGGAGAAGGAGAAAAAGAAGAGGAAAGGGGGGATGAGAAGGGAGAAGAAGAAAGAGAAGGAAGAAGAAAAGGAAAATGGGGAGAGGAAGGAGGATCAGATGAAGGTGACAAGGTGGAGGAAAAATACTCAGAATCCTAAGAGACGTTAATAAATGATTATCTCTAAGTGATGAGATTTCTACTTTTTTTAAAATTTTCAGGACTTCCAAAATATCATTAACTATTATCCTAACTGGTACTTTATAAAATTAAGAGCAAATGACAAGCTGAAACTCCAAATTTTCTGAAAAGCATGACGCATAGGATACAAAAACTGCTATTAGGAAAAAAAGATAGGGGAAGGGCCCCAAGAATTACATGAGGTAAGTGTTTGTTGTGTTCTGATGAACACAACACAGGATATTGTAGGAATAAGGCTCAAGGCTCCGCTTTTACTTTCAGTGATATAGGACAAGACAATGTCTGAATCTAAGAATCAAGGTTAAAGATAAAGAGGCTTCCTTTTAAGAAATTCTGTGGGCTTGACATGGCCACTGCATCCCCATCAAGATCCCTTTATTTAGTCTCAAGGCATGGAAGTGTCAAACTGTAAGTCACTCATAGTGTAATACCACTCAGGCTAAATTTCGACCAGGAAGTGTGGTGTACTCAAAGCAATTAAGCATTACTCTAAAGGTGATTGTCCTACAAAGAGATGATATGGTGTTTTGCTACCATTTCCTCACAAATTACTGTTGTCCTATATAATCAGTTGGGGAGAATGGCAGTATTCACTTTGGACAAATATGAAGAAAGTAACTGTTAAATTGTTAAATCTGTAGCTTATGTGCTCACCCAAAGAACTGTGCTTTTACATAAATTAACATGAATGAATACACCTTTCAGAAACAGATGGTTCTTACTCCAGGGTAATGTGTTAGTAGAAAGTTCAGATAATCTGATTGTACCTCAACAAAGGGATGAGTGCCAGGCAGATGCTGTTCCAACCGCTCTTTGTGGTCCATTAGCTGGTTGAAGTGCCATCTGGCATTCATTTGAGATGGTCACCTGAGAAACCTAAATTAACATAACATTGCTGAATCAGGTAATCATGCACCATCCTTTATCAGGTAGCCACTTTGGGTTTGAACCAAAGAAAGATGAGTTTGAAAGGTGTGAAGACTGTAGTAGTATTACTTTAAAAAATAAGATCTTGTCCTTGATTGACTTTTTTTTTCTTTTGGAACAAGGAAACAAACATATTTCTTAAGTTAGATCTCTCTTTACCCTGGCTATCAGGAGGATAATTAAACTCCTCATGCCACATGACAAAGATTTGTTTGAGATGTTGTGGTAGCTGAGATTTCTTTCTCTGAGACACAATCAAACAAATATACAAAGCATATACTTGTATATATATTTAATTTTAAAATTTTGATTGCCATTTTGTTAAATGTTAGAAATTTTTCAAAAAGCATGTTATTTAGCTGTTATTTTTGTCTTAATACTTTTTTATTAAACAATTTGTGTCATAAACACATTTTCTTATTTCGAAAAATCAGCACACACATAGTCAATGTTTCTTCTTAGCCATCTTCTCCTTTTCCAGATATCAAATTCTCCCAAAGCCCCATTCTTGACACCTGTTTTTCCTCCAGCTCTTCTGTCTCTGCAGACAATGTTATCTATTCTCACAGTCATGTATAGTGTTTATATCATGATGACCTCAAATTCTTATCTCCTGTCTGACTTCTCTAAATTCCTAAATCTAACTGCCTAATTCATACCTACATTTTGATGCTTACAAGGCAACTCAAAATGAGCACGTCCAAAATAAAGCTGTTGGTTCTAGATCCTACACAAACTCCAACTCTCATCTTCAGTTTCTGTGTCTCAGTGAACAGCATGTGCACCCAGGTATATACACATGATTCCTGTCTTTACCTCAACCCACATCCATTAACAGGCTGTATTAATAACTCTTGTCAGCTCTAGTTTTACATTATATTTCCCATCTGTTCAATTTTCTTCATTTCTGTTAGTGTCACCTTATTTCATGCAGCCATCATTTTTCGTCTTTGTTCTCACAGAAGTTTCCTAAGTCTCCCAGCTACCATTAATCCCAAATTCCCACATTTTGGATAATAAAATATTGCTCCTTTGATCAAAATGCTCCAGCACTTCCAAACACACTTAAAAATGGAAGTGAAACTCTTACCTAGCCGAGAAGTTCTTTTGTTACTAGCACTTACACATTTCTACCACCTCATTGCCTCTCACTCTCTTCTCAATCATGATTGCTTCAGTTCTGTTAGCTGAATTTTTCAGTTCATTAAACACTCAACCCTGAATCCTGCCTGCAGCCTGTTTTAGAAGCTGCTCCCTTTGCTTGGAATAATCTACCCTGGTATCTTCACATGTCTGAGTTCTTTGGATATTTTAGGTTGCAGCTTACATACCTACTCAAAAAAAAAAATGAGCCCTGACACTACAAAATGAAGCCATCTAACAATCAGTCTTCCTAACATTTACCTGATGTATTTTTTTTGTGCCACTTATTACTTACTATTTGCTTGATTTTGAGTAAGTCATCTTTTTACATTTCATGTTATTGGTCTTTGAAAGGAGCATAATATTTCATAAAGTTATTTTCAGTATTAAAGGAGTTAATACAAATCAAGTGCTAAGACTAAATATTCACAGAAGCAATCAATTTATTCTTCCACACAGCAGTCAGTAAACGTTGGTAAGCTAGTATTAACTATCATATTATTCAGGATATGAACAAATTTGTTTTCAATTGCAAGTAATAATTAAGTATTAATTCTGCCATGCAGTGCCCATATCCAATTTTCAAATCATCATTGCTGCCTTCTCACTCAAACAGGTCAGATGGCCAAAGCCTTAAAACTGTATAGCTTAAAATTACTACATGATGACACTATAGCTGTTCTTACATATGTCTTTGGTGAAAACATATACCCACTTATGTTGGATATTTACACAGGAATGAAAATGTTGGGTCATAGAGCATGTATGTATTCAGCTTGCAGATACCTCTGAACAGTTTTCCAAAGTTATTTTTCCAAAATACACATTAATATTATATTTTATGTCTACTCAAAAAGGTTTTCAAATTAGCTATCATAACAGATAATTTTCCCAGAATATAATCCATATGACAAAACATATTCCTATTAGCTTAAAACATTATAATTAGAAATATATCAGCATAACAATGATATAGGAATTACAAATTACATATCACTCTATATTTATAATGCATATACCACTGTTTGGACTATCTCATTATTTTAATTGCACCAATTATTCCAGCTGGAAGAGTCAAAACAAGCAGTATTTTGTATTTTAGGAATGAATTGAATACATCATCCAATAGCTGTTCCTATTATCCTATTTTTTCTTTTTCTGTTTGTTTGTTTGTTTGTTTGTTTTGAGTCAGAGTCTCGCTCTTTCACCAGGCTGGAGTGCAGCAGTGCAATCTCAGCTCACTGCAACCTCCACCTCCTGGGTTCAAGCAATTTTCCTGCCTCAGTCTCCAGAGTAGCTGGGACTCATGTGCGTGACACCATGCACAGCTAATTTTTGTATTTTTAGTAGAGATGGGGTTTCACCATGTTGGCCAGGAAGTTATTGATCTCTTGACATTGTGATCTGCCTACCTCAGCCTCCCAAAGTGCTGGGATTACAGGTGTGAGTCACGGCACCCAGCCTACTTTTTCATTTTTTAAAGCTTCAAAGTTTCCATTAACGCTCATAAGAATTGTGAATCCACATAAATATATCATTAAACTGAAGGTGAACATCTTTCAGATGGGTCTACCAAGAAGTATGAATGTTAAAATGAGAACTAATATACATTTCTAATTTTAACGTATCCATTGCAGTTACAATAATGCTACAATGCTCATATTATTGTACCATCTATAAGATTTAAAGATAACTAATGTGGTGACGTGCTACAATTGTTTGATTGGTTTTTTTATTGTGTGTGAATCTAATATTGACCCACTATTGACTCCCTACACAACCAAATTATTTTCCAATTTCTTAAAATAGACAAATACGCATATTCAATAAGAGAAATGAATAAATTGAAAACAATTTTGAATAATATATTTTGTTTTAAGACACAACTTCAAAGATTGTGGCATAAAAATTGAGTCTAATAGTGTACCTTTCTAGAGGACTTTACTATTGAAATAAAAATTGTTAGAGTTAACCTTCTATGATTTGCAACTAGCAGTGTTATAAACTTTGTTACTTTGTTGTATCTTTTTAGGTTCTTTCCCCAATCTACCAGCATAACATAGTTAAGCTGAGTTTATGTGATGTGCGGTGTGGTTAATTTGTTGCTCTGGTTCAGGTAAAGGGTGTTAATTATTCTTATTTATTTATTTATATATTTTGAGATGGAGTCTCTCTGTTGCCCAGGCTGGAGTGCAGTGGCGCGATCTTGGCTCACTGCAAGCTCTGACACCGGGGTTCACGCCATTCTCCTGCCTCAGCCTCCCAAGTAGCTGGGACTACAGGCTCCCGCCACCACGCCCGGCTAATTTTTTGTATTTTTAGCAGACACAGGGTTTCACTGTGTTAGCCAGGATGGTCTCGATCTCCTGACCTTGTGATCTGCCTGCCTCCACCTCCCAAAGTGCTGGGATTACAGGCGTGAGCCACCACGCCTGGCTGTTATTTTTAATTTGGCATTTCACTTTCACTCTCTAATCAGGTTTTAACAATATAAACTGACAACTTGTGGCTAAATTCATTCTCTTCTTGTGTTTCCAATTGTGTTTGCATTGGGCTTCTCCTTCGTGTCATTTTTTATATGTCCTTAGATTTGATCTTATTAATTTACATAGATGAAGATGTAATTCCTAAAAAATTAATAATACATTTATCATGGGCTTTATATTGGGAGAACTAACCAATTGAGCTTCATTTTTTAGAATTTATGTTTTTCTTATCCAATATGGATTAGAAGTGAATATAAAATAAATGCATTTGGAACATATACTAAGCCCAGTGTTGGTCTAAACTTCCTCACAGGTTACTTTTTTCCTGATCCATCAAAAACACAAACACATTTAAAAACATAAAGCATTATTATGATGGAATCAGAATACCATGACTAAATCCATTTTCCCATCACAATGTCATTTCTTTGATGAAAGCAAACAATGTTCATATAAAATAGCCATTTCTATCATGGATGTGAGTTCCTAGTGTCTTGTCTTTGCATAATAGAAAGAAACATCTTTTACATAAGCAAAATCAGTACCATAACATTGTATAGTATAATTTAGGATTATATCCTGGCTTTGCTGAGAGTGAGATTCAATGGAAGGAAAGAGTGCACTGAAACCAGGCAAATGTGAGTTCAAATCCAAGCTCTGACATGTGACTTCAAGTTGATCAACATACTGTTCTGAACTGTGGTTCCATCTTAGGTAGGATGGAGACAATAATACCTTGTATAAATATTTGTAAGGCTCTTAGCAGACCTTAAGGTAAACTGCACCTTGAAATGCTTGTAGCAATTTACAGCCTTCCATTACCATTTGATAATTCCACTGAGTTCTCTACCCCATATCCTACCAGCTGTTGAGATGTTGCTATTTGATCTGGAACAAAGTCAAGAGTGGTTGTACGGCTTTGAATGCCCAGGTGGGAAAGTTGTAGATTAGTTAGTTAAGGCTGCTATAATGACATCATAAAGTGGGTGGCCTGTAAACAACATTTATTGCTCACCGTCATAGGCTGGAAGTCCAAGATCAAGGCATGACATATTCTGTGTCTGCTGGATGAACTTCCTGGTTCACAGAAATTGTGCCTTCTTGTTATGCCCTCACAGGGTGGAAGGAACAAGGGAGTTCTCTGGGGTTCCTTTTATAAGGGCACTAATCCCATTCATGAAGGCTTTTCCCTCATGGACCTAATCACCTCTCAAAGCCCCTACCTCCCAATATCATCCTGTGGGAGTTAGGATTTATTTTTCTTTCCTTTTTGGTTTTGTTGCTGTTGTTTTGAGACATGGTCTCTTGCTTGCCCAGGTTAGAGTGCAGTGGCAAGATCATGGCTCACTGCAGCCTTGACCTCCCATGCTGAAATCATCTTTCCACCTCAGCTCCCCAAGTAGCTGGGACTGAAGGCATGTGTCACACTGCCTGGTTAATTTTTGTCTTTTTAGTAGGGAAGAAGTTTCACTGTGTTGCCTAGTCTGGTCTTGAACTCCTCATCTCAAGCAATCCACTTGCCTTTGCCTTCCAAAGGAAGACAAACTGCCTCTCAAAATTCTGGGATTACAGGGGTGAGCTACTGCACCTGGCCAGGGGTTACGGTTTCAACATAGGAATTTTGGTGACATAAACATTCAGTCTGTTGCAGTGGGTGATAGAAGATGATACTGATGGTCTTTCAGGATCTATTTTCTGGAGATCCTCAAGTGTCATATTTAGTTAAACCTGTTCTTTAAAGGTCAAAGGCCTTTGAATGTTTTCTTTTGTCTGGATGTTCTGCTATTCAGTATTTATCCATTTCTTCCGTATTCTTTTCTCTGGATTATCACATATGTCATGCAAATTCCTATTTCAAATCACAAGGAAACATCATCTTTTCCAAAATAGAAATACTTTTTAAATATTTGCTGCCACTTTTCATCGCTCCTTTTCAAATTCCTGTCTCCTGATAGATGTCAGTTTCTTCATGAAGTTTGACTTACACCTGTAACTAATTTAGCTGCTGTATTAGTCCATTCTCACACAGCTATAAACAACTACCTGAGACTGGATAATTTATGAAGAAAAGAGGTTTAACTTATGCGTAGTTCCACAGGCTGTAAAGGAAGCATGGCTGGAAGGCCTCAGTAAACTTACAATCATGGCAGCGGGCAAAGGTGAAGCAAGCAAGTCTTAATATGGCAGAGGAGGAGAAACAGAGAGACAGAGGAAAAGTGGAAGTACTACCCATTTTTAAACAATCAGTTTTTGTGAGAACTGATTTACTATCATGAGAACAGCAATGGGAAATCCACTATCATGGTCCAATCATCTTCCACCAGCTCCCTCTCCCCACATTGGGAATTATAATTCGACGTGAGATTTGGGCAGGAATACAGAGCTAAACCATATCAGGGACCTTTCAGGTGAACTCACATGTACTTACATCTTCAGACATTCATCATATGATGTTGTAGTAGCTTTTGAAAATGTGTCTGTTTCTCCCCATATGGCTGCATCCCAATAAAGACAGGGATGGCTTTGCTGTTGCTCACCATCATATTCCCATAATTCTACCCTCCTCTCCAGTTAGTTCTCCTCACTGTTCTCACTTCCAAGACCCCATTCCCACCAGCCTTGGACTTTCTCTTGACTAATTTTCTCTCCTATTTGAGGACTCAAGTATCATTCTTTATAGGTACAAGCCCTGACAAATACTGATTGGATGACACAAGAAAGTGAGAAGAATTACATATAAAGGACACAGAAGTGTTTTGGCCACACTTGGCACAAGCCCTGGTCACAACATAGTCTATAGTTGTTTCTGCCATTGTTGCTTATAATTCATGTCATTTTTCTTTCATTTCCTTTTCAGACAGTTTACTAGTTTACCTCAAAAGACTTATTTAATCATGCACCCTGGAGTACTTAACTAATTTCTATTGAACATGCTTTCAAAATATCTAACTTTACATGCAGTGTCCACTGCTTTCTATCACTGACTTCCGCAGTGAACACTGAGCTATTAACCCACAGAGTAGGACATATACACAGTATCATTAATCTCTACTCCTAACCCAAACCCACTCTCCTGGCCCCAAACTTAATGTGAAACAGATTGAGTGTCCACTCTCATATGTTACTTAGAGAGTACCATTGATTTATACAACTTTTCCTCACTCAGAAGTATAGTGATTCATTTACCCCACACTCAATTTAATTTCAGAAGTAATTGTTTTTTGAGAATACCATTTCCCAATGCATACAACTGTTACAGGGGTGTTCATCTGTTTGCATGTGTTACAGTCTGAAACATGTGAGGACTATTTTTGGAATATTGTCTAAGAATAGGGTAATAGCTCAAAAGAAATTGCTATGATTATTAAACTGAAAACACTCACCCTATGTCAGGGCAATTTACCTGTAAGCTTGCACATGTCAGACCTCCAGGAAAATACTATAATTGTATTTTCTAGTGGGAGATATTATTACCAAATTTTTATGATCCACTTTTAGCACACTGTAACTGGTCTGGCTAGTATTGTTTATAGGCTTAGGGACATGGATCCCTGAAAAATGTTACATAAGTTATGTAGCCGATTCTAATTGGAAATGTCTCAAGAAAGAAGCATCTCTCTTTTGCATAAAGGGTTCTCCCACAAGCACCACTTGGAGATCTCCTATTTTAAACCCAGGGTCAGAACATGTCCTAATAAAGCAAGAAATGATTCAAGGAGGAGTGTTGGTGGTTCCAGAGTTTGTTTTGACTGTATGAAATTATTAGTAGCACTCGGCTCTAGGCAAAATGTCAGAGTGAGGCTCACTTAATAGTCTAACATGTCTGAGCTCTATGCTGATTTTATTTTAGAACATGTTCCTTACCTTTGTCCATAAACTCAAATCTTTTGTACTTTAATATTTTATACCATAAAATTCACTTTCTCTGTTATATTTGTAAAGATAGAAGGCTCAAAATTAATGCACTAAGCACCTAACGTCAGAAGAGAAAAAAGAAGAACTAGCAGAGATATTCTCCCTTAAGGGTGGTTTTCCTTTTTCCTCTGAGTCTCTTTTTCTTTCCTCTTAAATCTCTATTTTGTTTGCCTTAGCCTATATATCATGTTAAAACCTGTGTCAACTATCTGGTCTGCATGGACAGCTCATTCCATGTTGAGAGTGACACACTAAAATGTCAATTGGTAGCTCTTGTTTTCTAATGGTGACCTTTATGGTACAATAATTCAGTAAAGATCTTGCTATTTCACAAGGTGACCATCACTGTCAGCATCTAAATTTGTTTCCTTTGCGTTGCTAAATTTCTTGAGAGAGGAATTCTTACTGTCAGCAATTGGTGAACAAGAGGAAAAACAACCAAGTGGTTAATGATTGTATATAAAGAATTTAACTGATCAGGCGCAGTGGCTCATGCCTGTAATCCCAGCCCTTTGGGAGGCCAAGGCTGGCAGATCATGAAGTCAAGGGATGGAGACTATCCTGGCCAACATGATGAAACCTTGTCTCTACCAAAAATACAAAAATTAGCTAGGCATGGTGGTACATGCCTGTAGTCCCAGCTACTTGGGAGGCTGAGGCAGGAGAATCACTTGAATCCAGGAGGCGGAGGTCACAATGAGCAGAGATCGCACCATTGCAGTACAGCCTGGCTATGGAGTGAGACTCTGTCTCAAAAAAAATAAATAAATAAAACAAATAAAAATAAATAAATAAATAAAGGAATTTTGCAAAAAAAAAATGCTTGAGGGTAGGAGCCAATAAAGCAATTCTTTAAACAACCTAGGTGAAAATTATTTTCCACCTAGAATATTATACAAGGCCACGTAAATTTACCAGTCAAATATGAGTATACACTACAAATATTTTCAGATATAAAGTCTGAAAAATGTATCATCTTTTCTGAGGAAATTACTAAAGGGTGTGTTTTACCAAAATAGAAAAGGACTGAGAGTAAAGATGTAGTAGTGCCAACACAAGTGAGAAACTAAAGAAATTACGAGAGAAATATGGTAACAAGAAATTAAAATATCAAAACTATGCAGCATGTCTGGACCCAGTGAATTCAGTGGTCCAAGAAGACACAGGTGTTTCTGTTTCTTTTGAAAACAGGCATATATTTCTGTGGTAGAAGCAGAGACAATTCAAGAAAATACATAAAAATTACAGAAGTAAACAAAAGGCAATTGCTTACTCCAAGGAAAACAAAAGAACTTTAATAGAAAGGAATGCAATAATTGTTTATCACATGGTTTGACTGTGAACAATTGAAATACAGCCTTAATAACATAAACAAAGTATGCTTGATTTAGCCAATTCTTGTGTTCATTATAAGCGGAGAGGGAGTAGAAGAGGCAAAGTAGTAGTGGAAATGATAAGAGAGATAAACCAATAAGTAATAGCTAGATAATTTCTGAAACAAAAAATTAAAAATTCTGGGTATTTTTAAAAAAGAAAGTAAATATCTTCAAAAAACAGCTATAATAGTTAAACTGCCTGCATTTGCAGTGCCAGAAATGGAGAAGTGTATAGGAAAGAACTACTGGTTTTCACTGTAGTCCAAATAGGATGATTTCATTAGAATATGTATACATAAATAATACCACACATATGTGTATATATATACAACTTCAATCATATTAAACTAAAGATTTTTACAAAATAAAAGGTTGAGACCTACCTATTTTCCCCTAAATTGCTAAAAGAATACACGCATTGTTGCTTGCAAATGTCAGTGCAATTTGCATAATCTTTAAACACTTTTCACCCTCCAAATTTTGGTATCACTGGGCAAAGCTGTGTCCCTTCATTTTAGCTTAACTTCTCCTTTGTGGAGAAAAGTCTGTTAAAATCTGGCCCTATTCCTTCTAAAATTTCATTCATCCATCTTCTCCCACTTCCTTTTCCTTGACTGTAATAAGACAATCCTCAATCTTTTTTATGTTCTGTACCTTTTAATATTAAATTTCTTTACCTGCCCTCAGTAGAATTAAAAACAACTTGGAATAAGTTTTTTTGAGTTTTTTAATTATTCAAGACCACTTAAAACTATGACTCCTTTCAGATGAGGCAGTCAATTCTCCTACTACCTTCCTTTACCCATGATATTTTATTTCCATTCTCTCTCCTTTCGCCTGAGAAAGAATACTTATTAATTCACACACTGCTGTAGGTTCAGTCAGCTCAGGGCTGAGATTAGCATTACATGCAGCAATGTGAAGGTCATTGGTGACTGAGAAAAACGTCATGTTCACTGGTCAGTTGTGAAGAAAACCTGATTTAGAAAATGAAATTGTGATAAGAAAGAGATTTCTTCCTTCCTTCCCTCCCTCCCTCCTTCCTTCCTTCCTCTCTCTCTCCCTCCCTCCATCCCTTCCCCCCTTCCTTTTTTCCTTCCCTCCTTCTTTCCCCTTCCCCTTCCTTCCTTCCTTCCTTCCTTCCCCCTCCCCTCCCCTCCCCTCTTTCCCTCCCTCCCTCCCTCACTCCATATTGCTCCTTACGGGAGAGGTGACCCCCCTCCCCTCTCCTCCTTCCCTCTCTCCCTCCCTCACTCCCTCCATATTGCTCCTTACAGAAGAGGTGACCCCTCCCCTCCCCTCTGGCTGGCCTTCCTTCTTTCCTTCCTTCCTTCCTTCCTTCCTTCCTTCCTTCCTTCCTTCCTTCCTTCCTTCCTTCCTTCCTTCCTTCCTTCCTTCCCTCCTTCCTTGCTTTCTGTTAGGATTATAGGGTTCTAGCATGCTTCTGAATGTAGTAGTCTCATCCTTGGTGATGAGCTGATGACAGAGAGGGGGAGATTTGTCAAAGAGATAGAGAGGTCCACTCTGCTGTAAAAGATAGGCGCTTTCATTAGATAGGAACAAAGGTGGTTTGAAGTCACAGGAGTGAAGGCAGAGTATGTGGGCATGATGGGCTTGTAGGTGGGTAGGGTGGAGGTCAGAGCTTGTAAAATCTCCCTACTGATGGGCTTGTATTTTCCTAGTAAAATGGGAACCAAGGTCATGCACTGAGAGTGAGAATGGAAGACAGAAGGACTATTGGACATTTCTGAGGAGACAGGAGAAGGTGAGAAATAAGACTCTAGGTCCCTGCTATTCAGAATGTGGTCTATAGACCAGCAACATCAGTGTGACTTGAAGCTTGTTAGAAATGAAGAATTGCCCCACATCAAAAAAGGCAAAATCTGTATTTCAGTAAGATCTCCAAGTGATTTCTAAGTAAGCTTCTCTCAAATTTGCACCCTGGAATTAATCAGAACTATTTTAATAATAGGCATGCCCAGGCCACACCCAAGACCAATTTCATAAGAATTTTTTTGGGGATTGCGACCCCAGCATCAGTGTCTTTTAAAACTACCTAGGTGGTTCCAGCATGAAATCAATTTTGATGACTGAATGCTTTGGGTATTTAGAGAAGTCAATAAGCTCAGGAAAGCCCCCTTGAAAATAATGACATTGCCTTTAAAGAGACTGATCCACTGGGTTGTGAGTTTTTCTCCAGCTATATATGGCTGTTCAGGTGCAGTTGTGGAAGAGGCAATGAAGTGGATTTAATGAGGGTTGAGGTTCTGCCAAGCAACTGAGAACAGTAGATGATGTTCCACTTGCTGTCCTATCTTCTCTCCCACCCACAATTCTCCTTTCCAAATAGAACAGCTCCCTTTGTATCTATTCTACATTTTAGCTTTCTGAAAAAGAGTTAAAAGCAAGGTGCAAGAGTTAAATGCACTGAAATTCCACTCTGTATTCACCAGATCAAGAGTCTGACAATACAATGGGTTCCCACTGTGTATGTGTGTGCATATGCAAGGCATAAATTGGTTTTATTTTTTTATTTGAGTTACAATGTACTCTGTGATCCCAGACTCTCGAATGTAATTTCCTTTTTTTTTGTTTTGCCTTCCCATTTTTTTCTTTATTGATTTATACACATTCCAACTTTAACTATAGGTGTAATTTTGATAATTTATATTTTCTAATGATATTTCTCTAATATTTTCTAATTTGTCTTTGGGGATTTGCACATAGTGTTGCCTTAAAATTGTTTAATATCTTTTCTCTGTCCTATTCAATTTTTCATGCCTAAATTTTTAATTTCTTTTTTTGCCTCCTTGTTATATTTTATACAGTTTTGTCTACATATTGATTTAAATATTTAATTACACATTGATTTAATTTTCTGGTATTACGTATTTTAGTTTTCTCTTTTTATGATATATAAATATATATATATAAAGCTAACATATAACAAGACAAATTAGACTGATCTGTAAGAAATGGCAAAACTAGTCATTAGAGACAACCTATGCATATTTTCAAATGTTAGTTATATTTATTATTTTATTTTTAATACATTTTAAATTTTTGTGGATACATGTATGTATTTATGGGGTACATGAGATATTTTGCTATAAGCATGCAATACATCATAATCACATTAGGAAAATAAGGTATCCATTTCCTCAAGCATTTTTCCTTTGTGTTATAAATGATCCAATTGTATTCTTTTGGTTATCTTAAAATGCACAATTAAATTATAATTTTCTGTAGTCACTCTGTTGTGCTATCAAATACTAGGTCTTATTCATTCTTCCTATTTTTTTGATATCCACTAACTATCTTCATCTCCTCTACCCCTGAACTACCTTTCCCAGCCTCTGGTAACCATCCTTCTACTCCTTGTCTCCATGAGTTCAACTGTTTTAGTTTTTAGATCCCACAAATAAATAAGAACATGTGATGTTTGTCTTTCTGTACCTGGCTTATTTCATTTAACATAATGATTGCCAGTTCCATCCATATTGTTGCAAATGACAGGATCTTATTCTCTTTTATAGCCAAGTAGTACTCTATTGTGAATCAGTCTCACATTTTCTTTATTCATTCATCTGTTGGTGGACAATTAGTCTGTGCATACTCAAAACTCTCTGTAAAGATGCTTCTGTGCATTTAAGTACAGACTCTGCCTGTTTGTATTTAAAATGATCTTATGTGACATTTTTTATTATATCCTTGACTTATTCTTAGTCTGACAGTATAGAAAGTAATGAAGGTTTGGATGGAGTTACAGAGATTGGGATTCAAATTCTTACTCTGCCATTGCTTAGTGAGATTAAATATAGAGTATTTCTTATCCACTCTAATAATCTTTCATCTCAAATATTTCCTGTGCAAAGCAGAGATTGTCACACCTGCCTCACAAGGATGATGAGAGGATTGTAATTGTAAGTATTTACCACCTCAAGAAATTCACACCTGTGTCAGTTGCCATGTTTTGATTTCTATTATTGTAATTTGTTTATCAGTCCCTTGGTATGCACTTTGTGTATTTGTCTGACAATTTCTTACATGTTTTGGAGTACTCTTGGTTGATTAAAGGATTTAATAGGTTTTAAAAAAATCCTCCCTAAAATATAATAGCTGATATGATTAATAATACTTGATAGTCTAATACCACTATATCATAGATGAAAAATTCTATTGTTTTAATATGAATTTATTTGAAAATTTTAGGGTTAAATATTTATTATTCAATGATATGGAAGAAGAATATGCCCACAAAAAGTGATTAAGTCCATGTAGCTCCTCTCAACACAGGTTGTTTGAGAGAATTAATCCCTACAGCAATGACCTTTCTTCTGTGCACCTGCCACTACTAGTTGTAAAAAAAGATGATTAAAATAATTTTTATATTGTGTGGTTTGGATAAGAACCCTTCATTAGGAAAGACTTAGTGAGGAAAAATAATTCAAATTCATTCACTATATTTAAGATGAATTTCTTAAACATGTTTTTGGCAAATTTGGCAAACTGAGAATATGAAAAAGTAATAACTTGCCTTAGGAGAATTTGGCATTAGAGGAACTGAATTGTGAAAAATCAGCTATTCAATAAAAATAGTTTATGCCACACCGCATAATATATAATGATCTTTATTATTTTCTTACATTTTCCTTGTTTAATTTTTGCTTTCTTGTGTCAGGAGCAGAGAAATAGGTTATATATTCAGCAGTCACATTTATCTTAACTTGTCATTTATGGTTTTCTTTTAAAGATTCAGATTTCATTCTAACTCATTAATTCCCACATTTATTGATACTCAGTTCATTGTGCTTTTCAGCTTTGTCCAGTTCTTATTTCCTATTTGTAACAAAGTAAGTTGAGAGAATATATTTTTGTTTCTTTGTTTCATATGGAAAACTCCTATGAATATGAACTTTCCTCTAAATACATATTAACTGTATTCTATACACTTCAATATTTAGTGATTTCTGATTATTAATGCCACCAAGTGCCAATGTCTTGTTTGCCAATCATGCTCCATTATCAACATGGTTCCTAATGAACATAGTTGGTATTTTCTTTTCCTCTTTAACTATAATTATTTATTTAAGCATATTTACTTTTTGATGCACTGAACAAAATACATAGATAAGATTGTAGAAATGGTCAAAATATAAATAAATACATGAGTAAGAAAATGCTTTACAATTAAGACAGTGTGATATTGGCAAAAGAATAGACAAATCAGTGAAGCAAACAATATAGAGAGCTTTAGAAATTGACCCCCATAAACATAGACAAATTATCTTTGACAAAGTAGCAAAGGCAATGCAATGGAGAAAAGATGGTCTTTCAACAAATGGAGCTGGAACAAATAATTGATCATCCACATGTGAAAAGCTAATCTAGATACACACCTTATACTCTTCCAGAAATCAATTCAAAACAGATCACAGGCCTAGGTACTATCAAGCTCCTAGAAAATAACACTGGAGAAAATCTAAACTACTTGAGTTTAACTATGACTTTTTAGATACAACACCAAAGGCATGACCCATTAAAGAAAAAATTGATGAACGAGACTTCACTAAAATTAAAAAATTGCAGCCGGGTGCAGTGGCTCACACCTGTTATCCCAGCACTTTTGGAGGCCAAGGCAGGCAGATCTCAATGTCACGTGCTTGAGACCAGCCTGCTCAATATGGTGATACCCCAATTCTGCTAAAATACCAAAATTTGCCAGGCATGGTGGCATGTGCCTCTATTCCCAGCTACTTGAGAGGCTGAGGCAGAAGAATCACTTTAACCAGGGAGGAGGAGGTTGCAGTGAGCTGAGATCATAACACTGCACTCAAGTCTGCCTGAGAGAGTAAGACCCCATCTGCAAAAAAAAAAAAGAAAAGAAAAGAAAAAAAGAAAAAATTTTAAAAAATTCTGCTCTGCAGAATACATTATGGATAGAACGAGAATACAAACAGCAGACTGGAAGAAAATATTTGCAAAATACATACTTGATAAAGGTCTGGTATCTACAATATATAAAAAAGTCTTGAAATTAAACAAGAAGAAAATAGACAACTTCCTTAAAAAATGGAGAAAGGCCCTTAATAGATACCTCAACAAAGATGAGATACAGATGCTATATGAAAGAAGTATATAAAAAGATGCTCAACATCATATATCATTCAGGAATTGCAAATTAAAACAACAAGATAGCATACACACCTACAATGGTGAAAATCCAAAACAATTCAACATCAAATGCTAACAAGGACGTGAAGCAACAAAAACCCTTATTTAGCGATTGATCATGGAAATGCAGAATGGTATGATCACTTCAGAAGAAAGTTTGACAGCTTCTTACAAAACTAGGCATACTCTAACCATGAGATTCAGCAACCACACTCCTAACTATTCATCCAAATGAACTGAAAACATGTCTACACAAAATCCTGCATGCAGATGATTATAGCGGCTTTAGTCATCATTGTCAAACTTGAAAGCAACCAAGATATCCTTCAGGAGATGAATGGATAAATAAGGTGCCAAACATTCAGAAAGCAGAATATTATTCACTGCTTTAAAATAATCAGCTATCAAGTTATAAAAAGTCATGTAGAAATGTCAAATTCATATTACTCAGTGAAATAAACCGATCTGAAGAAGCCAATACTGAAAAGGCTGCATACAATGTGATTCCAACTCTATGAAATTCCAACTCTATGAGACTCCATGGTACAGAACCATGGAGACAGTGGTAAAAAGATCAATACATGCCAAAGGTTAGTGGGGAGGAAGGGATCAATAGGTAGAGCACAGAGGATTTTTAGGGCCATGAAACTCTTTGGTATGGTCCTATAATGTTAGTGGAGGCATTCCATTATGCATTTGTCAAGACTCATAGATTGTACAACACCAAGAGTGAACCCTAATCTAAAGTATGGACTTTAGATGATAATAATGTGGCAATGCTGGGGTGACTGTGCATGTGTCAGGGCAGGAGGTATAGGGAACTCTATTTTCTGTTCAACTTTCCTGTAAACCTAAAACTACTCTAAAAGTTTTAAAAGATATTTCAGATAAGTGTTTTTGAAGGAAATGGCTGAGGGTAGTATGATAGGGAAGAAGGAGAGAGGCAAAGTTTAATAGGCTCTGTGTTTCCTCTCTGAGGGTACTTAATGTCCTCTTATTTGGGTGAGTGAGGCTAATTTCCCAGTTGTCAGTTTGCTGCTGCTTTGGGGGGACAGGAACATTATTGTTACAATAACATTATCAGATTATGCCTGTGTGTTTATTTTCATGTGTTCAGGTGAAATAATATTTTCAAAATTTTTATTATTTTTTTAAGTTTAGTATATTTCATTTATTGCCTAACATGTTCCTTTATGGTGAACCAACATGTATACACTTGCTAAAACCAAAAGAGCACTTTGATTAATTTGCATCTATTAACCAACATTATTGGTCACATTGCTCAAATTCTCTACATTTTTATTTATTTATGCTGACTTGTTCTGTCAATGACCAAAAAAAAGGATGTCAGAGTTTTGCTAAACAATTTGGTATCTTTGTACTTCAAAAAACATGTTGTGAGTGCATTTCAAATACATGTGGATTCTTTATCATTCCCCTTATAAATATTCATGATGGGAATAGCTCCACTGACATTTTATCTTAATTGACGAGTGCTTTCAAATTTTGTCCTTGACATATTTTAGTATCAAATATTTGAGCAAATCAAATTTTGTTTCATCTTAGAGGTTTTTGTTTTATTTTATCTTATTTTTAACTTCCTTAAGTCATATGAATTAGGTAAAGATTGAAACACTCATTTTTATATGATTTCTATAAAGATGAAACTAAGTCAAATTAAAACCAATTTCATATTGTTATAAAAATAGAAAGACTTCTTAATAATCTTCCTAGGATGATTAAAACAATTCAAATATCAACCACAATACTAAATGCAGCTGTTATCATTCAATGTATATTAATTTTGACAGGAATTTGATGAGATGATCCAGTCCAAATTTTAAAAAGAGAGAAAACTAGACAAAAAGAAAACATACTGGCATGCACATTCCTTGGTTGAAATACTAATATTTACTTTACATTCAAAGTGCTTTTGCAAACACTACTGATTTGAACTTAATGTCGATGTATTAAACTACACATTTTAAAATGTGGCTTATTTTAGCCTCTTTAAATTAAACTTATAAATATTGTTTTTATTTATAAATCTAGAAAGCAACGTAAAATAAAAATAATTCTTTTCAAGGAATCATTTGAAAAGTATTTGTTAAATTCAAGTTGAATAGTGTAAATAACAAAGCAGTGATACTATCTATATTGCATGCATGAGAGGGGCTTAATACCTAGGTGATGGGTTGATAGGTGCAGCAAACCACCATGGCACATGATTGCCTGTGTAACAAACCTGCATATCATGTATATGTACACAAGAACTTAAAATAAAAATAAAAATAAAAACAAAAAGAGAGACATCATTTATGGAAGTCAAGTGTGAAAGCAGAGTTTCTCCCCTTCAGCACTACTGACATTTGTCTCTGGATAATTCTTTGTGGTGGGGGCTAACCTGTGAATTGGAGGATGCTTAGAAGCATCCCTGGTCTCTACTACCCACTGGAAGCTGGTGGTAGTCTGCTTTCAGGTATAAAAACCAAAAATGACTACAGACATTGTCAAATATCCCCCAGGGAGTGACACTGCCCCATTTGAGAACCACTATGTTAGCATTTTTTCTTATAATTCTGCCATTAAGATTTTTTCCCTTTTCTCATATTTTATATCCTCTGAAATCTTCCTACCCTCACCACTCAGAAAATGTAAACTCCATGAGAACCTTGTTCATCTTGTTTAACACACGCAGACCCTAGCAACTTCAATACTTCTTGAATAAGTGAATAAAAATATAATCAAAATAAATCTACTCATGCTCTATTTGACTAGATAATGGATGTGACTAGATAACGTATGTAAATCTTCGTGAGTTCTTAAGCTGCATACTAAATGGAATTTTATTGACCTTGAATAAGTGAACTTCACAAATAATATCAATTCTTCACATTATTTGTTTACTGGATTAGAAATTCAAATAATAGCCATTGTAGGCAAGGTTGTAGAGAAGTAAGTAAGAAATATATTAGATACTGTGACTGATTCGTGGTTCATAAACTGCAAAAATTCTACAGAATGTCAAGATCCCTTGTCAATGGAAAAATGCAATCCATGTAGTTAAACCAGTTGTTTGGCTTTGATTACTTTTCCATGGGATGTTCCAAGAATAGAAATGATGTTTTTATACTTGTGGGAAAAAAATTAGTGGTGCACAAGCTTTTAGGCTTCAAAGAGTGTAAATTAATTGGGGCAGTTTAAGGGCAGGATATGCGGGAAAACTGGAGAATTAAGCAAAATGAGGTATTTGCTAGAGGGTGTGAGGATGTGTGTTCTAAGCTGTCATAAAGCTTAGAATCCCCGTGAAATGTTTCACTTTAACCAAGGTCTGCACCATAGTGGGGAGCTTTTACATAAAAGTGCAGTTTGGACTCACATTCTTGCAAGGTTTGCAAAATAGCGAGGAACTTACAAAATGGTGCAGTTTGGATTAACAGTAATGATTCCACTATTTTTTCATTTTATTAGTTTTTCTTTTTCTTTTTTGCTCCATTTTCTAAGTCTTGCAGAACAGTTGTGTGGAATAGCAGGGATGTCAGGCACTCAAGCCTTATCCCTGATTTAATGGGAATGTTCCCACTTTTTATGACCCAGAATAAGCCTAGCCATTTGATTGTAAGTTTTTGAATGGTATTTTATTGAAACTTCTTTTTATTCTTGAGTATAGCTATTTTATTAATCTATCATGCACATTGAAAGACGAGCATTTTCAAAAGGGCAGTCTGCTTTGACTGAATACAACCAGAAAAGGGCGGTGTGGTGTCTACAAAAGAAATGTATGGGGATGGTGTCAATCTCTCTGATACGGCACCCAGAGTATTACAAACAATCCTCACAAACATCAAAAAAGACATTTAAAATTTATTATGAATTTTATTATCTGTGATTCTACATTATTTGTGCCAAAGGTTATTAAACTAATCCAAAAGGAAAATCTTCTAGAGATCAGTCCCTATAGCACCTCCACTACCAGACAAGACAAAATGACTGTGAGCTAATATCTCTAACAGTGTCTTCAAAACAGCAGCCAAGCCATGGCACATGTCTGTAATCTCAGCACTTTGGAAGGCCAAGGTGGGAGGATCCCTTTAATCCTTCCAGGAGTTCAAGACCAACCTGGGAAACACAGCAAGACCATGTCTCTACAAAAAATAAAATTAAAAAAATTAAAAATTAAATTAGCTGGGTATAGTGGCATGTCCCTCTAAGCCCAGACACTCAGAAGGTTGAGGCAGGAGAATCACTTGAGCTCAGGAATTCAAGGTTACAATGAGCTATGCATTCACTGCATAGTGCCACTGCACTCCAGCTTCAGTAACAGAGCAAGACCTTGTTTCTAAAACTTATTTTAAAAATAAGAAAAAAGGTAGCTGCTTATGATTGAGCAGGTGTCATTCATATCAAAGTCGTTGAAGATGTGCATTACAATAGCAAAAATACAGTAACTTCCCAGCAAATGGCAATAAACCTCTTGAGGAAATAAAATCATTTTTTGAATTAATGCAAGGATACCATTGGGAGGGAGGGTGGTACTAATCCAGCTCTGCTTTTTGTGAGGCTATCTTCCCCATCGGTCTATAGCACAATAGACTATTCTATTGTATTTATTTTTGTAATTTAATGAAATTCCCACTTTGAACCTTGTTTATTGACTCATTTACTTGTTACTGCTTTCTCACCCAGTACAACAAATATTCCATGAAGTCATGAACCTGCTTTATTTGTTCACACCTACACATCAACTATCCAGTACAAATTCTGCCTGGCACAAAGCAAATTCACAATAAATATTTATGAAATAGACCAGAAAGTAATGATTAAATACCTTCTTTCTGATCCTTCTAATCCATAGAAATATTTTGCAAATCACTGATATTTTAAAATGTAAATTAAAACTAAGTTGGTACCCTCTCAATCTTCCCAGTTATAGTCAATATTTTAATGGCACTGTTTAAGATGATATGGAGGCCAACCAGTGAATTGTAGCAACGAAGCAAATATGGTAGATCAATATAGAATATAAATTGTAGAAAGATCTTTAAAACATTTTTAAAATTTTTAAATTTAAATATTTTTAAAACATTTAAAATGTTGGCAATATTTTAAATTTTAAATTTAAATATTTTTAAATCACAAAAAGTTTAAAATATTTTAAATTAATATATTTTTAAAACATTTAAAATATTTTAAATATTTTAAAATGTTGACAGCAAATTCTAACTCAATATGCATCCTTTTTTTCATGGTAAGTTAATTATATTTCACTGACAGATAGTGAAGACATTGTCAAACACAATTTAAAATTCTAGATATTGTGTATTATTGTATGTAAAATAAAAACAACAAATGAAAATAAAATAAAGTGCACTTTTCCATACTATTAGTCCGGGATACTAAATGTTCAAGGACAAGTTTAGCCAATTGATTTTATGTTTATTTTTGCAACATGATGGTGATCTACATTAGATATAAAGTTTTTGCATACTTACAGGTATATTTTCTTTATCTGAATGTCCACAATGTGGCTAAAAAATAAGAATACCTTTTGGTTTATATAACCAGTAGATTAAAAAATTTCATCATGAAATTACTATCACCATTTTAGTGTCTTTATATAGGTGAAATATATAAACTAATGGTTTTTTAGCCCTAGCACTCGTATGTCACATAGTTAAACACAATATAAATAGAAAAAAAATCATACTTTAGAGTAGAAATTATTTCTCTGAGATATTCTGTAGTCATAAAGTTTTAAAAAATGTATCTAAGACAAAGTTAAGAGGAGAAATAAAAGGATATTATTTCAAATAGAGTACTAATTATTTTTAGATGCCATATTTTTTGTAAAGTCTTTTAAACACAAGTTTAGAATTTCAGTGTCTGTGTTGTTCAAGTTTGCATTAGAATGTTTTCAAACTGCAGAATGTGATCCATTTGTGACTGTGGAAATATTTAATTGTACCATGAGAATTTTAACAAATAAATGGAATAAAAACCTCAAAAATATTACAGGTAATATAAATATAAGTAAATATGTGCACATATGTATTTGATTACCTTATTAAAAAGGTTATATTCCAGAAACATTGGATGTGTCCCAGAGATTCTGGTATGTTGTGTCTTTGTTCTCGTTGGTTTAAAGAACATCTTTATTTCTGCCTTCATTTCATTATGTACCCAGTAGTCATTCAGGAGCAGATTGTGCAGTTTCCATGTAGTTGAGCGGTTTTGAGTGAGTTTCTTAATCCTGAGTTCTAGTCTGATTGCACTGTGGTGTGAGAGACAGTTCGTTATAATTTCTGATCTTTTACATTTGCTGAGGAGTGCTTTACTTCCAAGTATGTGGTCAATTTTGGAATAGGTGTGGTGTGGTGCTGAAAAAAATGTATATTCTGTTGATTTGCAGTGGAGAGTTCTGTAGATGTCTATTAGGTCTGCTTGGTGCAGAGCTGAGTTCAATTCCTGGGTATCCTTGTTAACTTTCTGTCTCCTTGATCTGTCTAATGTTGACAGTGGGGTGTTAAAGTCTCCCATTATTAATGTGTGGGAGTCTAAGTCTCTTTGTAGGTCACTCAGGGCTTGCCTTATTAATCTGGGTGCTCCTGTATTGGGTAGATATATATTTAGGATAGTTAGCTCTTCTTGTTGAATTGATCCCTTTTCCATTATGTAACGGCCTTCTTTGTCTCTTTTAATCTTTCTTGGTTTAAAGTCTGTTTTATCAGAGACTAGGATTGCAACCCCTGCCTTTTTTTGTTTTCCATTTGCTTAGTAGATCTTCCTCCACCCTTTTATTTTAAGCCTATCTGTGTCTCTGCACGTGAGATGGGTTTCCTGAATGCAGCACACTGATGGGTCTTGACTCTTTATCTAATTTGCCAGTCTGTGTCTTTTAATTGGAGCATTTCGTCCATTTACATTTAAAGTTAATATTGTTACATGTGAATTTGATCCTGTCATTAGGATGTTAGCTGGTTATTTTGCTCGTTAGTTGATGCAGTTTCTTCCTAGCCTCGATAGTCTTTACAATTTGGCAGGATGTTTCAGCGGCTGGTACCGGTTGTTCCTTTCCATGTTTAGTGCTTCCTTCATGAGCTCTTTTAGGGCAGGCCTGGTGGTGACAAAATCTCTCAGCACTTGCTTCTCTGTAAAGGATTTTATTTCTCCTTCACTTATGAAGCTTAGTTTGGCTGGATATGAAATTCTGGGTTGAAAATTCTTTTCTTTAAGAATGTTGAATATTGGCCCCCACTCTCTTCTGGCTTGTAGAGTTTCTGCCGAGAGATCCGCTGTTAGTCTGATGGGCTTCCCTTTGTGGGTATCCCGACCTTTCTCTCTGACTCCCCTTAACATTTTTTCCTTCATTTCAAATTTGGTGAATCTGACAATTATGTGTCTTGGAGTTTCTCTTCTCGTGGAGTATCTTTGTGGTGTTCTCTGTATTTTCTGAATCTGAATGTTGGCCTGCCTTGCTAGGTTGGGGAAGTTCTCCTGGATAATATCCTGCAGAGTGTTTTCCAACTTGGTTCCATTCTCCCCGTCACTTTCCGGTACACCAATCAGACGTAGATTTGGTCTTTTCACATAGTCCCATATTTCTTGGAGGCTTTGTTCATTTCTTTTTATTCTTTTGTCTCTAAACTTCTGTTCTCCCTTCATTTCATTCATTTCATCTTCCATCACTGATACCCTTTCTTCCAGTTGATCACATCGGCCCCTGAGGCTTCTGCATTCTTCATGTAGTTCTCGAGCCTTAGCTTTCAGCTCCATCATCTCCTTTAAGCACTTCTCTGTATTAGTTATTCTAGTTATACATTCATCTAAATTTTTTCAAAGTTTTCAATTTATTTGCCTGTGGTTTGAATTTCCTCCTGTAGCTTGGAGTAGTTTGATTGTCTGAAGCCTTCTTCTCTCAACTCATCAAAGTCATTCTCCGTCCAGCTTTGTTCCATTGCTGGTGAGGAGCTGTGTTCCTTTGCAGGAGGAGAGGCACTCTGCTTTTTAGAGTTTCCAGTTTTTCTGCTCTGTTTTTTCCCCATCTTTGTGGTTTTATCTACTTTTGGTCTTTGACCATGGTGATGTACAGATGGGTTTTTGGTGTGGATGTCCTTCCTGTTTGTTAGTTTTCCTTCTAACAGATAGGACCCTCAGCTGCAGGTCTGTTGGAGTTTGCTAGAGGTCCACTCCCGACCCTATTTGCCTGGGTATCAGCAGCGGTGGCTGCAGAACAGCGGATTTTTGTGAACCATGAATGCTGCTGTCTGATCGTTCCTCTGGAAGTTTTGTCTCAGAGGAGTACCCGACTGTGTGAGGTGTCAGTCTGCCTCTACTGGGGGGTGCCTCACAGTTAGGCTGCCCGGGGATCAGGGGTCAGGGACCCACTTGAGAAGGCATTCTGCCCATTCTCAGATCTCCAGCTGCATGCTGGGAGAACCACTGCTCTCTTCAAAGCTGTCAGACAGGGACATTTAAGTCTGCAGAGGTTACTGCTGTCTTTTTGTTTGTCCATGCCCTGCCCCCAGAGGTGGAGCCTACAGAGGCAGGCAGGCTTCCTTGAGCTGTGGGGGGCTCCAACCAGTTCGAGCTTCCTGGCTGCTTTGTTTACCTAAGCAAGCCTGGGCAATGGTGGCTGCCCCTCCCCCAGACTCACTGCTGCCTTGCAGTTTGATCTCAGACTGCTGTGCTAGCAATCAGTGATACTCTGTGGGCATAAGACCCTCTGAGCCAGGTGTGGGATATAATCTCCTGGTGCACCGTTTTTTAAGCCCGTTGGAAAAGTGCAGTAGAAAGGGAACTCCCTGACCCCTTGTGCTTCCCGAGTGAGGCAGTTCCTCGCCCTGCTTCGGCTCAAGCATGGTGCGCTGCACCCACTGTCCTGCTCCCACTGTCTTGCACTCCCTAATGAGATGAACCCGGTACCTCAGATGGAAATGCAGAAATCACCTGTCTTCTGCGTCACTCACACTGGGAGCTGTAGACTGGAGCTGTTCCTATTCGGCCATCTTGGCTCTAATCTGCAATATTAAGTTAAATCACTTATTTGCTTAGAAAGATGGAGGTAATGAAATATATTAAAATAGTGGAGAAAAACTTAAGTACCCAAATGAATAATTGACATAAAACAGATTCCCTTAATCTAGTCTAGTAGTTATCCATATGGAAAGATATTATACCCAGACATTTTTGGTTATCACGTCTGAGTGGTGCTGCTGGTGTCTGGTGGGTAGAGGCCAGAAATGATTTTAAATGTCTTGGAATGCACTGGACTGCCCCCAAAAACTAAGAAGTCATGGCCCCAACTGTCAGCAGTACCAAGGCTGAGAAACCCTAATCTAGTGTATAAGTGGAAGTAATTTCTGAAGATTAAATTTTTCCTACTGATTTTCATGTTATTGGTAATCGTATCTGTGATAAGAAAACCTAGATTATAAAAATAGTGTATATTTACCTGTACAGCAATATCCTACAGCTTAAATTTCAGAGTTTTTATTCTGATTGTCCCTGGGAAACCTGATGAGACTGAAACAAGCCCCTTTTACCCCCCAAGTAAGACTAAAATTGAATCTTTGTATCAAGGTGTTTTTGTTGACACTGTTAAGTTTTTAATTAAAGAAAATTGCTTTGAATAAAATGCTGAAAAGTTTATAATGCAAAACAGGTTTCAGACAGTTATTGTTGGAAGTTTCTAATCAAATTCTTTTTAGAAAATCTATCAAGACTTTTGATTTTATTATTACTCTGTAGTATTTGTGTTTATTTTTAATATTTGAATTATTACTTAGCACAAGTAAATGAGACACTTTACTGGAATTAGACAATGTCATTAAGAAAGTGATAAGGAATAATTTTGGTGAATAGTCAATGTCCTTGAAAAACTGAAGAGGATAGGTTCTTTGGGTAAGTTGAGGAATATGGAAAATGGAGGGCCACCATTTAGGTGCCATGGAGAATGTGTGGCATGATCTTAACATGAAGCATGGGTGTTTCCATGACTTAGCTGTGCCCCCGTAGCTCTAGAACTGAAGGAACCAGGCTCTCAGGCTAATCTGTGCCACAGGATAGGAGAGGAACAATTTGAGAAATAGGCAACCCATGGTTAAAGACCTTTGATCAGGACTGGAGGAACAAACTTTTGTGTATCCATTTCAATACTGCTGAAAAAGGCATGCCTGAGACTGGGAAATTTAAAAAAGAAAGAGGTTTAATAAGCTCACTGTTTCACATGGTTGGGGAGGACTTATAATCATGGTGATTATTCCAGCACTAGTGGAATAGTTAAGGAAACCATTGCAACTTTATGTGGCACAAGCAAGGGCACATATCCCTGAGGACCTAAGGTGTGTGTCATGCCACTGGAAAATGGACTCTGATCACCTGACCTGTGCCTGAAAAGGAAGCCACCATGGGACAGAGAATAGTTGAGGAAAGTCAATGTCACCTTAGAAACAGTGGCAACCACAGTGACCTAGGATGGCCAACCTGTTGCCAAATAGCTGAGTTTTAGAGGCCTGTTCTCCTACCAGCTGTCAATAGTAGGAATTGTTCATATCATATACTTCCAGTACCAGCTCTGTATGACTTAACACAGCCAGGGTCTATTACCTGCTGCTAAAGGACCCTACTTAGAGTCAGTGTACACTTCACCCTTGAACAAAACGGGTTTGAACTATGAGGGTCCATGTGGATTTATTTAGTAAAAGTACACCATGTGACCTGCCTCTCCTGCCTTCCCTTACACTTGCTCTATGTCTTCTGTCTCTGCCACCCCTGAGACAGCAAGACCAACCCTCCTCTTCCTCCACCTCCTCAGCATAGTCAATGTGAAGATGAGGACAAAAACCCTTATGATGATCCACTTTCACTAAATAAAGAGTGAATATATTTTATCTTCCTTATGATTTTCTTAATAGTATTTTCTTTTCTGTAGCTTAATTGACTGTGAGAATACAGTGTATAATTTATATAACATACAAAATATGTCCTAATGGACTGTTGTATTCTTATTGGTATGTCTTCCAGTCAACGGTAGGCTCTTAGTAGTAAGTTCTGGGGGAGTCAAAAGTTATATGTGAATTTCTGACCACAGGAGTGGTGGACAGGAAAGTCAGCCCACCTAACCCCATATTTTCAAAGAGGAACAGAATATGAATACCTGCTTAACAACTGATAGAAAAGCCCACTAGGATTTAAAATTATATTTCTATTGATGTCTTAACCCTAAAATATCTCAGTGTAGGTCAGCATGTTGTGCTTATTTTAGAGTACCGAGATCTTTCCTCCTAAAGTAAGCATTAAAAATTAGGAAACAGAAGGGGCTTTGATTAGGTTGTCATACACAGATATGTAGCTTTGACATGTGTCTTTAAAACAGAGGAGATTGTCATCATTTTTCTCCCAACTAGGAACCAGGTGCTTAACTAGAATTCATGTGTGGTAAAAGAGCAGGAGTGTCTGCTTTCAAATACAACATCCTTAACACTCAGAAACTGAGAGAAGGAGCTGAAGGAGATCACATGGCTTACCACAATATCATTCCTTACATTTCACCATCAAGTTGTTTGTAGCTGACAGTCTTTGTAAAGCCCTCCTCACACACTAAAAACTGAATACATGAATGGATTTGCACTGGTTTGTGATTTTGTACTACGTTTTTGGTTGCATGCATTGGTTTGGGGTTTTATACTATGTTTTCAGTTGCATGTTATAGCCACCTATGTATTCTAATGTTTGGTACATTTTCAGAAAGGACATCCACACCAAAAACGCATCTGTACATCACCATCATCACAGACGAAAAGTAGATAAAACCACAAAGATGGGGAAAAAACAGAGCAGAAAAACTGGAAACTCTAAAAAGCTGCATGCCTCTCCTCCTGCAAAGGAACGCAGCTCCTCACCAGCAATGGAACAAAGCTGGACGGAGAGTGACTTTGAGGAATTGAGAGAAGAAGCCTTCAGATGATCAAACATCTCTGAGCTACAGGAAGAAATTCAAACCACAGGCAAAGAAGTTGAAAACTTTGAAAAAAATTTAGACAAATGTATAACTAGAATAACCAATACAGAGAAGTGCTTAAAGGAGATGATGGAGCTGAAAGCTAAGGCTCGAGAACTACATGAAGAATGCAGAAGCCTCAGGGGCCGATGTGATCAACTGGAAGAAAGGGTATCAGTGATGGAAGATGAAATGAATGAAATGAAGGGAGAACAGAAGTTTAGAGAAAAAAGAATAAAAAGAAACGAACAAAGCCTTCAAGAAATATGGGACTATGTGAAAAGACCAAATCTACGTCTGATTGGTGTACTGGAAAGTGACGGGGAGAATGGAACCAGGTTGGAAAACACTCTGCAGGATATTATCCAGGAGAACTTCCCCAATCTAGCAAGGCAGGCCAACATTCAGACTCAGAAAATACAGAGAACACCACAAAGATACTCCATGAGAAGAGAAACTCCAAGACACATAATTGTCAGATTCACCAAAGTTGAAATGAAGGAAAAAATGTTAAGGGCAGTCAGAGAGAAAGGTCGGGATACCCACAAAGGGAAGCCCATCAGACTAACAGTGCATCTCTCAGTAGAAACTCTACAAGCCAGAAGAGAGTGGGGGCCAATATTCAACATTCTTAAAGAAAAGAATTTTCAACCCAGAATTTCATATCCAGCCAAACTAAGCTTCATAAGTGAAGGAGAAATAAAATATTTTACAGACAAGCAAATGCTGAGAGATTTTGTCACCACCAGGCCTGCCCTAAAAGAGCTCCTGAAGGAAGCACTAAACATGGAAAGGAACAACTGGTACCAGCCACTGCAAAATCATGCCAAAATGTAAAGACCATCGAGGCTAGGAAGAAACTGCATCAACTAACGAGCAAAATAACCAGCTAACATCATAATGACAGGATCAAATTCACATGTAACAATATTAACTTTAAATGAAAATGGACGAAATGCTCCAATTAAAAGACACAGACTGGCAAATTGGATAAAGAGTCAAGACCCATCAGTGTGCTGCATTCAGGAAACCCATCTCACGTGCAGAGACACAGATAGGCTTAAAATAAAAGGGTGGAGGAAGATCTACCAAGCAAATGGAAAACAAAAAAAGGCAAGGGTTGCAATCCTAGTCTCTGATAAAACAGACTTTAAACCAACAAAGACCAAAAGAGACAAAGAAGGCCGTTACATAATGGAAAAGGGATCAATTCAACAAAAAGAGCTAACTATCCTAAATATATATCTACCCAATACAGGAGCACCCAGATTAATAAGGCAAGCCCTGAGTGACCTACAAAGAGACTTAGACTCCCACACAATGACAATGGGAGACTTTAACACCCCACTGTCAACATTAGACAGATCAAGGAGACAGAAAGTTAACAAGGATACCCAGGAAATTGAACTCAGCTCTGCACCAAGCAGACCTAATAGACATCTACAGAACTCTTCACTACAAATCAACAGAACATACAGTTTTTTCAGAACCACACCACACCTATTGCAAAATTGACCACATACTTGGAAGTAAAGCACTCCTCAGCAAATGTAAAAGATCAGAAATTATAACGAACTGTCTCTCACACCACAGTGCAATCAAACTAGAACTCAGGGTTAAGAAACTCACTCAAAACTGCTCAACTACATGGAAACCGAACAACCTGCTCCTGAATGACTACTGGGTACATAACGAAATGAAGGCAGAAATAAAGATGTTCTTTGAAACCAACCAGAAGAAAGACACAACATACCAGAATCTCTGGGACACATTCAAAGCAGTGTGTAGAGGGACATAAAAGAAAGCAGGAAAGATCCAAAAGTGACAACCTAACATCACAATTAAAAGAACTACAAAAGCAAGAGCAAACACATTCAAAAGCTAGCAGAAGGCAAGAAATATCTAAAATCAGAGCAGAACTGAAGGAAATGGAGACACAAAAATTCTTCAAAAAAAATAATGAATCCAGAAGCTGGTTTTTTGGAAGGATCAACAAAATTGATAGACTGCTAGCAAGACTAATAAAGAAGAAAAGAGAGAAGAATTAAATAGGCGCAATAAAAAATGATAAAGGGCATATCACCACTGATCTGACAGAAATACAAACTACCTTCAGAGAATACCACAAACACCTCTATGCAAATAAACTAGAGAATCTAGAAGAAATGGGTAAATTCCTGGACACTTACACCCTCCCAAGACTAAACCAGGACGAAGTTCAATCTCTGAAGAGACGAATAACAGGCTCCGAAATTTTGGCAATAATCAATAGCTTAGCAACCAAAACGAATCCTGGACTGGATGGATTCACAGCAGAATTCTACCAGAGATACAAGGAGGAATTAGTACCATTCCTTCTGAAACTATTCCAATCAATAGAAAAAGAGGGAATCCTCCCTAACTCATTTTATGAGGCCACCATCATCCTGATACCAAAGCCAGGCAGAGACACAACAAAAAAAGAGAATTGTAGACCAATATCCTTGATGAACATTGATGCAAATATCCTCAATAAAACACTGGCAAACCGAATCCAGCAGCACATCAAAAAGCTTATCCACAATGATCAAGTGGGCTCCATCCGTGAGATGCAAGTCTGGTTCAATATACGCAAATCAATAAATGTAATCCAGCATATAAACAGAACCAAAGACAAAAACCACATGATTATCTCAATAGATGCAGAAAAGGCCTTTGACAAAATTCAACAACGCTTCACGTTAAAAACTCTCAATAAATTAGGTATTGATGTGACGTATCTCAAAATAATAAGAGCTATCTATGACAAAGCCACAGCCAATATCATACTGAATGGGCAAAAACTGGAATCATTCTCTTTGAAAACTGGCACAAGACAGGGATGCCCTCTCTCACCACTCCTATTCAACATAGGGTTGGAAGTTCTGGTCAGGGCAATTAGGCAGGAGAAGGAAATAAAGGGTATTCAAATAGGAAAAGAGGAAGTCAAATTGTCCCTGTTTGCAAAGGACATGACTGCATATCTAGAAAACCCCATTGTCTCAGCATAAAATCTCCTTAAGCTGGTAAGCAACTTCAGCAAAGTCCCAGGATAAAAAATCAATATATAAAAATCATAAGCATTCTTATACACCAATAATAGACAAACACAGAGCCAAATCATCAGTGAACTCCCTTTCACAATTGCTTCAAAGAGAATAAAATACCTAGGAATCCAACCTAGAAGGGACATGAAGGACCTCTTCAAGGAGAACTACAAACCACTGCTCAATGAAATAAAAGATGATACAAAGAAATGGAAGAACATTCCATGCTTATGGGTAGGCAGAATCGATATCGTGCAAATGGCCATACTTCCCAAGGTAATTTATAGATTCAATGCCATCTCCACGAAGCTACCAATTACTTTCTTCACAGAATTGGAAAAAACTACTTTAAAATTCATATGGAACCAAAAGAAGAGCCCACATCACCAAGTCAATCCTAAGCCAAAAGAACAAAGCTGGAGGTATCATGCTACCTGACTTCAAACTATACTACAAGGCTACAGTAACCAAAAGAGCATGGTACTGGTACCAAAACAGAGATACAGATCAATGGAACAAAACAGAGCCCTCAGAAATAATGCCGCTTATCTACAACTATCTGATCTTTGACAAACTTGAGAAAAACAAGCAATGGGGAAAGGATTCCCTATTTAATAAATGGTGCTTGGAAAACTGGCTAGCCATATGTAGAAAGCTGAAACTGGAACCCTTCCTTATACCTTATACAAAAATTAATTCAAGATGGATTAAAGACTTAAATGATAGACCTAAAACCATAAAAACCCTAGAAGAAAACCTAGGCATTACCATTCAGGACATACGCATGGGCAAGGACTTCATGTCTAAAACACCAAAAGCAATGGCAACAGAAGACAAAATTGACAAATGGGATCTAATTCAACTGAAGAGCTTCTGCACAGCAAAAGAAACTACCATCAGAGTGAACAGGCAACCCACAAAATGGGAGAAAATTTTCGCAACCTACTCATCTGACAAAGGGCTAATATCCAGAATCTACGATGAACTTAAACAAATTTGCAAGAAAAAAACAAACAACCCCATCAAAAAGTGGGCGAAGGATATGAACAGACACTTCTCAAAAGAAGACATTTATGCAGCCAAAAAACACATGAAAAAATGCTCACCATCACTGGCCATCAGAGAAATGCAAATCAAAACCACAATGAGATACCATCTCACACCAGTTAGAATGGCAATCATTAAAAAGTCAGGAAACAACAGATGCTGGAGAGGATGTGGAGAAACAGGAACACTTTTATACTGTTGGTGGGACTGTAAACTAGTTCAACCATTGTGGAAGTCATTGTGGCGATTCCTCAGGGATCTCAAACTAAAAATACCATTTGACCCAGCCATCCCATTACTGGGTATATACCCAAATGACTATAAATCATGCTGCTATAAAGACACATGCACACGTATGTTTATTGTGACACTATTCACAATAGCAAAGACTTGGAAGCAACCCAAATGTCCAACAATGATAGACTGGATTAAGAAAATGTGGCACATATACACCATGGAATACTATGCAGCCATAAAAAATGATGAGTTCATGTCCTTTGTAGGGACATGGAAGAAATTGGAAATCATCATTCTCAGTAAACTATTGCAAGGACAAAAAACCAAACACCACATGTTCTCACTCATAGGTGGGAATTGAACAATGAGAACACGTGGACACAGGAAGGGGAACATCACACTCTGGGGACTGTTGTATGGTGGGGGGAGGGTGGAGGGATAGCATTAGGAGATACACCTAATGCTAAATGACGAGTTAATAGGTGCAGCACACCAGCATGGCACATTTATACTTATGTAACTAAACTGTACACTGTGCACATGTACCCTAAAACTTAAAGTATAATAATAATAAAATAAAATAAATAAATAAAATAGAATAAAATTGCTCTGAGCCAGGTGTGGTGGCTGAGGCCTATAGTCCCAGCACTTTGAGAGGCTGAGGAGGGAGGATCACTTGAGACCAGGAGTTTGACACCAGCCTGGACAACATTGAGAAACCCCATCTATACCAAAAATACAAAAAACTAGCCGGGTGTGGTGGTATGTGCCTGCAATCCCAGCTAGTAGGGAGGCTGAGATAGGAGAATCGTTTGAATCTGGTAAGTGGACATTGCAGTGAGCCAAGATCCAGCCACTTCGATCCAGTCACTTCACTCCAGCCTGGGCAACAGAGCAAGACTCCGCCAGAAAAAAAAAAAAAAGGATAATTTGCATATTGTCATTGTTTTTAAAAGAATATAAAGATTATGATATACTATGTCTTATGTGTGTTATATTACACATATTATTCATATGTGTATATGCATGTGTATATATATATTTGTATATATGTGTGTTTATATATGTACCCATACGTATATACATAAAATACAGCTGGTTATATAAAGGTATAATCTTAAAGAGGGTGTTTTGCAAAAAATAGACCCCAAAATATCTGATTCTGTTTCAGAACTTTCTTTTTTTTTTTTTTTTCCTGATTGCCTTAGGTATAAATATCAAATTCTGGAATAGGATAATAACCAAAAGGAAAAAGACAGCTTCCAAAATTATTTCATATTGTCAACAGAAACTGTCATCAATGATTTAAAAATTCATGTAAGTTTCAACAGAAAATATTAAAAGATATACAAGCTTAAGTAACAGCTCTTCTGATTTATTTAACTTAATAAAAAGAAGGACAATCTGGCTCATTAAATTGAAGAGTATTCTAATTTACTCTGGAGTTAATGATTGCAGTCTCAAAGAATCAAAAACCCTTTTTCTAAATTATGTTCAATCTTGTTAGCTTGTTCTGATTGGAAAAATGACCAGGAAAATGTACAGCAGTTTATTAAATGACCTGATTAAATTTTAATGATACCAGCTCCTTCACAATCCTTGATGACCACTGCTCAGATATGCACCTGTGATACCTCTTACTCCTAATTTACGCTCTCGTGAGCTGAATCACTCAGGACAAACACACATTTATTCAGGCATGCAGATTCCAGCAAAGTTTCTGGAAACAACCGTCAAAACAAAAAATATTCTTCAACCTTCAAATTAAAAGTGGAAATATTTTGTATCTTGTGCTCTATTGATAATTTAAAATCTTGCACAGCAAATAATTCTGTCCGTGAATTATCTGGCTGTTCACAACATATGGCTGTGAGACATTCCCAACTCCTTGCTTCATTGACAGCATTTTACATGCTGGTAGCTACTGCCATGAGCTTCTGCAGCTCCAGAATTGTCCTAAAGAAAAGTAACTGCCAGTCCACCCTGTTAGAGTTTTCCTGTGTGTTTGTCAGTTTTCATTACATAGCACCATCATCCTCAAAGAAAAAGGGAAGGCAAGTACATAAAAATTCCAGGGCAAGATGGTTTCAAAATCATACTCATTAGATGCCGTACAGTGACCACCTCTGAGTCCCACTGCTAGACCTACTGTTCTTTTCTCTAATCTTTGGCCACATTCTCTGTGTGCTCCACATTCAAGTCAATGCTTGAGTCCTAAGACACGTAAATAAGCAACAGCTCAACAAAAAGCTCATGCCCAATTGTGTGGTTGACATCTGTGATTGTTCTCTGAAAGTATAGTTTTGAAAACTAAAATTAATGGAATCAATTCTAAAGAGATAAGTCCACATGTTACACCTAAACAGGCTAAACATCTGGCAGTACTTGTTAAACTTTGCTTTATATATTGATACGTTAGGAGTACCTCTTGAGAACATGTTTTGTGAATTCAAGCAACTGCTATTATATAATGTAAGTGAACAACTTAAAACAAAGGACCTGATGGGTTAACCTCTACTGGAAGAGCCAGTTTATTCATTCTTCAAACTTTCCCTGAGTGTTCAGTGTTTGTCTGGATGTGTGATAGATGCTGGGATTATGTTTCTGATAGAACTTCAATGAAGTGCTCCATTTTCTTAAGGTATATTTTTCTCAAAAAAACAAGTAAATAAAAAATATTTTGCTGGAAGAATGAATAAGATGTTGCTATCTATAATTATTATAAATACGATGGCACAGGGCATAATAATTTAAAAGTGATTTTGCATGTATAATTGAATATGCTCTTTACAAGAACTTTATCAGGCAGAAAGGTCATGCTCCTATATTCAGTTCCCTCATGTTACAGAAGAGGAAACTGAGGCTTGCAGTTTTCCTTGCTATAGGGAGGTAAACTATGGCACACCATCTGCTTCTGTAAATAAAGTTTTACTGGCACATGGCCAGGACCTTTTGTTGAGATATTTCCTGCTGCTGCTTCCCTCTACAATGGTGCAGCTGAGTAGGTGTGCTGACAGAGACAATGATGAAAGTACTTACTATCTGATACTTTACAGAGAATACTACTGCTATAGAATATACAGGAAAAAGGGATAGAGTTGTCTTTTCACTTCAAGTTTTTTCTCACACACTGTAAAATTCAGGGATGCTCTATGGTGCAGGGCAAATTAGCATTGATTTCTCAGGGGTGAGAGAGAGGTAAATGTGATTTGAACAATAATTTCATATTTGCAAACATATCTCCCTTTTTTTCATGAGATAGCCTACAGGTAGCCACACCTGACAATAGTCTTGATTAACAATTCCTAGAGTAGAAGAGAAAGAGACAAAGAGACACCCACCTCCTTGGACACAGGTGAGAATCTCCCACTTATGGTGTGGAGAAGAGACAGATGAGATATTTAAATCAAAGAAACACAAGTAAAAATACAATCTACAAGAGAGATTGAGAAACCTGACATACTAACCTCTACTAAGTATTGATTCTTGGTGGATTGCTTCTTAGTTTTTGCAGAAGGATGATTAAAAATGATGACTCCAAATATCTAATTTTGAGAAGGCTCTAAAGGGTTATTTAGCATATGATCACCTATGAACACCATATAGAAAATAGTCCCTGGAAGACTAACATGTTTCAAAAATTAAACAGATAATGCAAAAAAATTCTAAAAAGTCACTGAAGAATATAGAAATTGATATTCAGGTTTCCATCAAGCCAAATCTAGCTGGTGGCAAGGCCAGCTACCACTGTTTGCTATGACAGTGACAGAGCTGCATTTCCATATAAAAAGTCTAAGCCATGAGGAAATAGGAGCCTAAGGACCACAGTATCAACCTCATATAAAAGCATAGTTACATGGAGTATTCCACAATTCTCTTTCTGACAGAAGTATCAATAATGAAAGGAAAAATGACCCAGAATGCAAAATCTGCATGGACTAGGGTAATACAATGGTGCATTTTCATGTTCCTGTTATAGCATACACTTAATCTTAGCCAAAAAGCCAAGAAACGATCTTGTAATACTACAGAGTCAAAATATTACTTGAATTCCAACTCAAATGAAAAGAAACAATGCGAAATCCTACAGCTTTTCTTCTGATCTGCATCTGTCAGTTCTGGAGATGATTCTATTCTGGTATTTTAGTCACCTGCCAACGCTAATTCTCTCTCTTAAAACAAATGAGTTAATAATTCGTCTTGAAAATTCTCATTTTTAATCCAAATTGACAAGAATCTGTGAAAACATGGCCTAAATATGTAAACATTCCTGGGGCTTATTCTACCATTGGAAAGAGTTCATATTTAGTAAAGAAAAATTATTAGTGAAAAATCTTGGACTAAACTTCAATTTATTTCCATTTATTCACTGATACATTTATTAATGAATATGTACTATAAGTAAGGTGCTAAAATAGTCATAAGGTGAAGCCACAGAAAACTACAGGGACTTTTAAAATAATATGTTTTTAAAAAGCAATTTTCTTTTTTTCTGGGTTTCCCTCTGTTGCCCAGGCCAGAGTGTAGTGGTGTAATGATAGCTCACTGCAACCACAACCTCCCCAAACTCAGGTAATCCTCCCACCTCAGCTTCCCAAGCAGCTGGGACTACAGGTACATGCCACCATACTTGCATAATTTTTGTATTTTTTTGTAGAAACGGGTTTTTGCCATATTGCCCAGGTTAAAAAAATAAAAATAAAAAAATTTTCAAAGACATCATGTCATTTTAAAGTACTGGTAGAGGGTTTCAAAAGGACTCATACTGGTATTTGCCATGGTTGAAGTTAACCTTATGTCTTATTAAGGTATGATGCTTCTAAGTGATTGATAAATAAATTTTAATGCACATATTGGATCCACAAATATACCTTAATAAAATCCACTAATACCTGCAATTTAGAAACAAGGAGAAACAATTTAGAAATAAGGTCTGTGTATTTAACAAGTCACAAGCAAAGAGAGTAGACTTCACCCCCATTGGCTTAGTTCCATTTTCTCGGCCTTTCCTGACTCAGTGCCACAAATATAAGTAACATTAAGTCCCTTTTCCCCTTCAGCCACCTCTACCTTCCTCACTTCAATGAAACAACCGAAGACAACAAACAGATGAAAACCTGAGCTCTACGAAAACACCAAAGTCTAGAATATGAGAGGTGTCTTCAGCACCTAGTAAATTTTTATGTAATTTAATGTGGACTGAAATTTTTATGTAATTTAAATCACATAAAAAGTTTATACCCACAGAAAAACACTGCATTTAAAGCAACATTCACACTTTCCTGAAAAATGGAAAGGAAAGAAATAACTCATCATAAAAACCCTATTAGACTGTGGGAGGTGATCAGACTTAAGAAGAATTAGTGTTAAACAGAGAACAGCACTTGCAAATTGTCGCTTTCTGGTGTTATAAACAATGCAAGGCTTCTGTGGCTCTCTGTTGGTCATGTGCATGAGGCCCCTTTATTGCAGACTCCATTAAACAACAGAAGAAAACTGAATGCTTTCTGAAGATATAAGGTTCAACTCTACAAGTAATTATGATGTGCCTCCTATGCACAGACACATGATCAGCAAGACACTGTCCTGGGACATTGTCCAGGGTCAAGGGGCTTGGGTGGGTCACTTTCCATATTCCTCATAGTTCTGGGCCTGTGCATTTCCTGCTGTTTAATTGTGGCTGTCACTCTCTTCCTGTCCAAAGTACTCAATCACATCATGGTAAGTTCACTAGAAACTCTGATTTCTCACTCATGCCCTTTTAAACATTGCTAGTCTTCTTGTCACACACCCATGATGTGGCACTGGGGCTGGACCGGAATAACACGAGGAATGCATTGTTTGAAAATTGAAAAGAACTAAGGGGCAATTGAAATGCATTGAAAAGAACTAAGGGGCAAAATGGAGCAACAGGGACAGGAAAAATAGAAATATTAAGGACCATCCTGGGGAAGTTGCCCCCTTCCAAGTTCGGTGACTTGAGTGAAGTAGATTGACATCTCTGTATCTCAATTTCCTCACGTGGAAAATTGGAAGTAAGAACCCCTACAGCAGATAGGATTGAATTCTGTTGTATACAATAATAACAAAAGTTTTACTACTTTTGTCTGGTAACAGGAATATAGAGGGCCAGCTGGTAAGGTAGACTCCTCAAATCGTTTAGGACTTTGGTATTTCCAGCTCACTATTTGGCCATCTTCAGGGTGTGATCCTTGACCTCATGATGAACAATAGCTGCTGGAGCTCCAGTAATCGTATCTAAGTTTTGGGTAACAGGAAAAATGGAAAAGTATACAACCTTCCTTGTACTGTAAGTCCCACAGTTATTCAGCTCACCTGTCATTGCCCGACAGTGAAATAAATGGCCACACCTAACTCCAAGGGAAGCTGGGATATATAACCTAGCTGTACAGCCATAGGTCCAGATAAAAATTGAGATTCCTTTACTAAGGAAGAAGAATTGTATATTGGAAGAGAACCTGGAGCCTCTACCACTTGCTTCCCCTTCTAAGACAGAAAGGTTCCTAATTTGCAAGTGAAAGACTGGTGTAATAGGGACATCGAGGAAAAATATTCCAATTTATTAAGTGGCAAAGTACTTATATTTGTCAATTCAACATTTCATTAAGTATTTCAAATGACAGCACCCAAATATGTTGAATTTTACCACTTTAAACCCATTACCTTCTGCTGTATCAAAACATACGTTCTCATATTACCTGAAGCCTGTTATGTTTTGCACTAGAGAGAAAAGAAAGAATTCCAAAGGTCAGGAAAGCTCAAGAAAAGACAATCATAAGGACAGATGAGATCAGAACAGAGACACTGCCTCGATTCTATTAGCCAAGGGGTTCTTAAAACACAGTTCTTTTGTTGTGAGATCATCAATTCCTTGAGCTGGCATAATAGGGACACAGAGAAAAACTATTCTATGTCCATGTCCTGGGCCCTAAAAGTGAGTGGGTGAATGAATGAATGAAGGAATGAATGTTAAAGCACTTTGTGTGTACTCGTTATTAATAAATATATAATATATTTATAAAATATATGTGATTTATTCATCCTGAATATATGTATGATCTCTGATTTATGTGAAATACTTTATTAGATATATGCTAAACAGATACTTTATTATAAAATGCATATCTCCAGTATGTGCTTATTTGATTATAAAATATATATCTCTGGCATGTGTTAAACAGGTACTACATTTGATTAAAAAATACATATATCTGGTACATGTTAGATAGATACTCTGATTATAAAATACATATCTCTGGTATGTGCTAACAGATACTCTCTTTGATTTTAAAATATATATCTCTGTATGTGCTAAATAGCTATTCCATTTGATTATAAGATGCATATTTCCAGTAATGTATTAAATAGTTACTACATTTGATTATACAATGCATATCTCTGGTATGAGCTAAACAGATACTTTATGTGATTATAAAATACATATCTCTTGTGTCTGTTAAATAGCTACTGTATTTGATTATAAAATGTATGGTTTTGGTATACATTACAAGGCATATTTGGTTATAAAATATACATCTGTGGCATTTGTGAATTAGATACCATATTTGAGTATAAAATGTTCATGTTGAACATGTGTCTGTGCTGCAGAGGAGCTGCCTTGAGTAGAATGGTGAATGTTCAGAACAAACCGTGTGTAGATCACAGAAGGAAGCTGGGTCACATAGTGCAGACTTTAGATGGATGCCCATGTCTAAATTTCCCTAAATGAATTGACATCCTGTCTTAAGTGCCAGCCCCAAGTGAGGAGCGCTCTCCTTAAACAAAACAAGTTTTGGCATTCTGATGATCAATGTGTCTGGGTAAGTGGAGAGTCTTTGAGGGGAGTGTGCCAAGGGCAGGCTGGAAGGAAACTATGCATTGTCTGGAGGAAGACAAGGGTGTGGAGCCCTGAAGCTTTTTCCCACCCTTACGGTGGTGCAACTCTACTTAAGAGGGGCTGTGAGTATGACTTTACTAGGTGGAAAAAAAATCGTTCACTGCTAACAACAACAACAAAAAGACATATGTATTTTAAAGACGAAAACAAGAGCATCACAGTCCAATCATTCTCATTCACAAGATCTTCGTAAGTTACCACTCTCTCTGTATTTTTCCCTCTTAAAGAGAAACAAAGCTATTTATGAGGAAAAAACATACATTTTGGAGCCATTAAAATAATTACAAAATTGAATGTTTTAAAAGAAACATATTAGTATCAGAGGAGGGTAATTCCTCAGTTTTAATAACTTTATCTGCCCTTTGTATTCCGCTGGCTTCAATCATGCATGTATGGGCATGAAACTGCTGGCTAGGAGGACCTAGATGGATAAAATAAAGAAGAAGCTCGTAACTACAGGCATTAACATTCAGACAATATAACTGAGATGTTATTGACTATCCAAATCTCAGTAAATAAGTCTCACAGACTTCAAGCTGCACACAATTACATAAAAGATAATATTTTTAATACCTGAAAAGACTCTAAACAGATAGGTACAACTTGACATGCTCTGAATCAGTCAATTTACCCTGGGTAAAAATCAGCATTTTAATATTAGACACACAAGTTATTACAAACTGACATTTAAGTTAGGTCTAAATTCCTGAGTATGTAAAGGTTACAAATAAATTATTTGCAGTGTTCCATCGTATACCATAAAAATCATGTTACAGTTGTACTCCTATGTTCTGGAGGAACAAAGCCCTCTGATTATGATAGAGGAGGTTAGCCAACAACTCAGAGATGTTCTCATTTATGTCACCAGGATTTGCAAAGGGAATGACATATTTTATGTTCCAATGATGTAGTCAGGATATGTAATGGAGCCCTGGCAAGCAGTGACACCAATTATGCTTTATTTCCCACTTAAGAAATTGAAAAAGATTGTCATTTAGGGAACTTTCATTCCTTACATCATAAGAAGCTGGGCTCTGAGAGCTTTTATGAAATGTAAGTGTTTTATTTTGCCGTGTAGTTTCCAAATCACTAGTGTTCTATTTGAAAACATACAGCAGAAGATGGCCGAATAGGAACAGCTCCGGTCTACAGCTCCCAGCGTGAGCGACGCAGAAGACGGTGATTTCTGCATTTCCATCTGAGGTACCGGGTTCATCTCACTAAGGAGTGCCAGACAGTGGGCGCAGGCCAGTGGGTGCGCGCACCGTGCTCCAGCCAAAGCAGAGTGAGGCATTGCCTCACCTGGGAAGCGCAAGGGGTCAGGGAGTTCCCTTTCCGAGTCAAAGAAAGGGGTGACGGACGCACCTGGAAAACTCAGGTCACTCCCACCCGAATATTGCGCGTTTCACACCGGCTTAAAAAACGGCACACCACGAGACTATATCCCACACCTGGCTCGGAGGGTCCTACGCCCTCGGAATCTCGCTGATTGCTAGCACAGCAGTCTGAGATCAAACTGCAAGGCGGCAGCCAGGCGGGGGGAGGGGCGCCCGCCATTGCCCAGGCTTGCTTAGGTAAACAAAGCAGCCGGGAAGCTCGAACTAGGTGGAGCCCACCACAGCTCAAGGAGGCCTGCCTGCCTCTGTAGGCTCCACCTCTGGGGGCAGGGCACAGACAAACAAAAAGACAGCAGTAACCTCTGCAGACTTAAATGTCCCTGTCTGACAGCTTTGAAGAGAGCAGTGGTTCTCCCAGCACGCAGCTGGAGATCTGAGAACGGGCAGACTGCCTCCTCAAGTGGGTCCCTGACCCCTGACCCCCGAGCAGCCTAACTGGGAGGCACCCCCAGCAGGGGCACACTGCCACCTCACACGGCAGGGTATTCCAACAGACCTGCAGCTGAGGGTCCTGTCTGTTAGAAGGAAAACTAACAAACAGAAAGGACATCCACACCGAAAACCCATCTGTACATCACCATCATCAAAGACCAAAACTAGATAAAACCACAAAGATGGGGAAAAAACAGAACAGAAAAACAGGAAACTCTAAAATGCAGAGTGCCTCTCCTCCTCCAAAGGAACACAGTTCCTCACCAGCAACGGAACAAAGCTGGATGGAGAATGATTTTGACGAGCTGAGAGAAGGCTTCAGACGATCAAATTACTCTGAGCTACGGGAGGACATTCAAACCAAAGGCAAAGAAGTTGAAAACTTTGAAAAAAATTTAGAAGAATGTATAACTAGAATAACCAATACAGAGAAGTGCTTAAAGGAGCTGATGGAGCTGAAAACCAAGGCTCGAGAACTACGTGAAGAATGCAGAAGCCTCAGGAGCCGATGCGATCAACTGGAAGAAAGGGTATCAGCAATGGAAGATGAAATGAATGAAACGAAGCGAGAAGGGAAGTCTAGAGAAAAAAGAATAAAAAGAAATGAGCAAAGCCTCCAAGAAATATGGGACTATGTGAAAAGACCAAATCTACATCTGATTGGTGTACCTGAAAGTGATGCGGAGAATGAAACCAAGTTGGAAAACACTCTGCAGGATATTATCCAGGAGAACTTCCCCAATCTAGCAAGGCAGGCCAACGTTCAGATTCAGGAAATACAGAGAACGCCACAAAGATACACCACAAGAAGAGCAACTCCAAGACACATAATTGTCAGATTCACCAAAGTTGAAATGAAGGAAAAAATGTTAAGGGCAGCCAGACAGAAAGGTCGGGTTACCCTCAAAGGGAAGCCCATCAGACTAACAGCGGATCTCTCGGCAGAAACCCTACAAGCCATAAGAGAGTGGGGGCCAATATTCAACATTCTTAAAGAAAAGAATTTTCAACCCAGAATTTCATATCCAGCCAAACTAAGCTTCATAAGTGAAGGAGAAATAAAATACTTTACAGACAAGCAAATGCTGACCGATTTTGTCACCACCAGGCCTGCCCTAAAAGAGCTCCTGAAGGAAGCGCTAAACATGGAAAGGAACAACCGGTACCAGCCGCTGCAAAATCATGCCAAAATGTAAAGACCATCAAGACTAGGAAGAAACTGCATCAACTAACGAGCAAAATCACCAGCTAACATCATAATGACAGGATCAAATTCACACATAACAATATTAACTTTAAATGTAAATGGACTAAATTCTCCAATTAAAAGACACAGACTGGCAAGTTGGATAAAGAGTCAAGACCCATCAGTGTGCTGTATTCAGGAAACCCATCTCATGTGCAGAGACACACATAGGCTCAAAATAAAAGGATGGAGGAAGATCTACCAAGCAAATGGAAAACAAAAAAAGGCAGGGGTTGCAATCCTAGTCTCTGATAAAACAGACTTTAAACCAACAAAGATCAAAAGAGACAAAGAAGGCCATTACATAATGGTAAAGGGATCAATTCAACAAGAGGAGCTAACTATCCTAAATATTTATGCACCCAATACAGGAGCACCGAGATTCATAAAGCAAGTCCTGAGTGACCTACAAAGAGACTTAGACTCCCACACATTAATAATGGGAGACTTTAACACCCCACTGTCAACATTAGACAGATCAACGAGACAGAAAGTCAACAAGGATACCCAGGAATTGAACTCAGCTCTGCACCAAGCGGACCTAATAGACATCTACAGAACTCTCCACCCCAAATCAACAGAATATACAGTTTTTTCAGCACCACACCACACCTATTCCAAAATTGACCACATACTTGGAAGTAAAGCTCTCCTCAGCAAATGTAAAAGAACAGAAATTATAACAAACTATCTCTCAGACCACAGTGCAATCAAACTAGAACTCAGGATTAAGAATCTCACTCAAAGCCGCTCAACTACATGGAAACTGAACAACCTGCTCCTGAATGACTGCTGGGTACATAACGAAATGAAGGCAGAAATAAAGATGTTCTTTGAAACCAACGAGAACAAAGACACAACATACCAGAATCTCTGGGACGCATTCAAAGCAGTGTGCAGAGGGAAATTTATAGCACTAAATGCCCACAAGAGAAAGCAGGAAAGATCCAAAATTGACACCCTAACATCACAATTAAAAGAACTAGAAAAGCAAGAGCAAACACATTCAAAAGCTAGCAGAAGGCAAGAAATAACTAAAATCAGAGCAGAACTGAAGGAAATAGAGACACAAAAAACCCTTCAAAAAATTAATGAATCCAGGAGCTGGTTTTTTGAAAGGATCAACAAAATTGATAGACCGCTAGCAAGACTAATAAAGAAAAAGAGAAGAATCAAATAGACGCAATAAAAAATGATAAAGGGGATATCACCACCGATCCCACAGAAATACAAACTACCATCAGAGAATACTACAAACACCTCTACTCAAATAAACTAGAAAATCTAGAAGAAATGGATACATTCCTCGACACATACACTCTCCCAAGACTAAACCAGGAAGAAGTTGAATCTCTGAATACACCAATAACAGGAGCTGAAATTGTGGCAATAATCAATAGTTTACCAACCAAAAAGAGTCCAGGACCAGATGGATTCACAGCCGAATTCTACCAGAGGTACAAGGAGGAACTGGTACCATTCCTTCTGAAACTATTCCAATCAATAGAAAAAGAGGGAATCCTCCCTAACTCATTTTATGAGGCCAGCATCATTCTGATACCAAAGCCTGGCAGAGACACAACCAAAAAAGAGAATTTTAGACCAATATCCTTGATGAACATTGATGCAAAAATCCTGAATAAAATACTTGCAAACCGAATCCAGCAGCACATCAAAAAGCTTATCCACTATGATTAAGTGGGCTTTATCCCTGGGATGCAAGGCTGGTTCAACATACGCAAATCAATAAATGTAATCCAGCATATAAACAGAGCCAAAGACAAAAACCACATGATTATCTCAATAGATGCAGAAAAAGCCTTTGACAAAATTCAACAACCCTTCATGCTAAAAATTCTCAATAAATTAGGTATTGATGGGACATATTTCAAAATAATAAGAGCTATCTATGACAAACCCACAGCCAATATCATACTGAATGGGCAAAAACTGGAAGCATTCCCTTTGAAAACTGGCACAAGACAGGGATGCCCTCTCTCACCGCTCCTATTCAACATAGTGTTGGAAGTTCTGGCCAGGGCAAACAGGCAGGAGAAGGAAATAAAGGGTATTCAACTAGGAAAAGAGGAAGTCAAATTGTCCCTGTTTGCAGACGACATGATTGTTTATCTAGAAAACCCCATCGTCTCAGCCCAAAATCTCCTTAAGCTGATAAGCAACTTCAGCAAAGTCTCAGGATACAAAATCAATGTACAAAAATCACAAGCATTCTTATACACCAACAACAGACAAACAGAGAGCCAAATCATGAGTGAACTCCCATTCACAATTGCTTCAAAGAGAATAAAATACCTAGGAATCCAACTTACAAGGGATGTGAAGCACCTCTTCAAGGAGAACTACAAACCACTGCTCAAGGAAATAAAAGAGGATACAAACAAATGGAAGAACATTCCTTGCTCATGGGTAGGAAGAATCAATATCGTGAAAATGGCCATACTGCCCAAGGTAATTTACAGATTCAATGCCATCCCCATCAAGCTACCAATGACTTTCTTCACAGAATTGGAAAAAACTACTTTAAAGTTCATATGGAACCAAAAGAGAGCCCGCATCGCCAAGTCAATCCTAAGCCAAAAGAACAAAGCTGGAGGCATCACACTACCTGACTTCAAACTATACTACAAGGCTACAGTAACCAAAACAGCATGGTACTGGTACCAAAACAGAAATATAGATCAATGGAACAGAACAGAGCCCTCAGAAATAACGCCGCTTACCTACAACTATCTGATCTTTGACAAACCTGAGAAAAACAAGCAATGGGGAAAGGATTCCCTATTTAATAAATGGTGCTGGGAAAACTGGCTAGCCATATGTAGACAGCTGAAACTGGATCCCTTCCTTACACCTTATACAAAAATCAATTCAAGATGGATTAAAGATTTAAACGTTAGACCTAAAACCATAAAAACCCTAGAAGAAAACCTAGGCATTACCATTCAGGACATAGGCGTGGGCAAGGACTTCATGTCCAAAACACCAAAAGCAATGGCAACAAAAGCCAAAATTGACAAATGGGATCTAATTAAACTAAAGAGCTTCTGCACAGCAAAAGAAACTACCATCAGAGTGAATAGGCAACCTACAACATGGGAGAAAATTTTCGCAACCTACTCATCTGACAAAGGGCTATTATCCAGAATCTACAGTGAACTCAAACAAATTTACAAGAAAAAAACAAACAACCCCATCAAAAAGTGGGCGAAGGACATGAACAGACATTTCTCAAAAGAAGACATTTATGCAGCCAAAAAACACATGAAAAAATGCTCATCATCACTGGCCATCAGAGAAATGCAAATCAAAACCACTATGAGATATCATCTCACACCAGTTAGAATGGCAATCATTCAAAAGTCAGGAAACAACAGGTGCTGGAGAGGATGTGGAGAAATAGGAACACTTTTACACTGTTGGTGGGACTGTAAACTAGTTCAACCATTGTGGAAGTCAGTGTGGCGATTCCTCAGGGATCTAGAACTAGAAATACCATTTGACCCAGCCATCCCATTACTGGGTATATACCCAAATGACTATAAATCATGCTGCTATAAAGACACATGCACACGTATGTTTATTGCGGCATTATTCACAATAGCAAAGACTTGGAACCAACCCAAATGTCCAACAATGATAGACTGGATTAAGAAAATGTGGCACATATACACCATGGAATACTATGCAGCCATAAAAAATGATGAGTTCATATCCTTTGTAGGGACATGGATGACACTGGAAACCATCATTCTCAGTGAACTATCGCAAGAACAAAAAACCAAACACCGCATATTCTCACTCATAGGTGGGAATTGAACAATGAGATCACATGGACACAGGAAGGGGAATATCATACTCTGGGGACTGTGGTGGGGAGGGGGGCGGGGGGAGGGATAGCATTGGGAGATATACCTAATGCTAGATGACGAGTTAGTGGGTGCAGCGCACCAGCATGGCACATGTATACATATGTAACTAACCTGCACAATGTGCACATGTACCCTAAAACTTAAAGTATAATTAAAAAAAAAAAATTAAGAAAAAAAAAAAAAGAAAACATACAGCATTAGATACTGAATATTTTCTAACCTATAATCTTTCAACTGATAAGTGAAGGACTCTATAACAGTTTACTGTCAAGGATTTCATGAGATTTTTTTTTCATCATACATTATTCAGAAATGAATTATGGCTCAAATCCTGACTCCTGGATCATCCATTTACAATTATTTAGAACTCAGAATAAATAGGCTTTTAATAAATAGCTACTCTATTTGATTATAAAAATGCATGCAAGTACATTGATTTGGGTCAGCTCTCAAGAGCCTATTTATTCTGAACTGCAACTAAATTACAGACTCAGTCACCAGCATAACAATTTCCATAGGAAAATCCTCTTTTGAGATGTGACCCGACACAGTTGGAACCCACTCTTGCCATGTTTATTTCTGCACCAGGTATAGGGAACTTCCATAGCTTTCTTATGCAGTGGTTCTTCCTTGGTCATGTCTCCTGTTTCCTAATTACGAAAATACCCACTGAAAGGACAGGGACTTGTGTCTCTCCTGGTATGTCCCACCCTTGGCAGAGCTAACACTCAATAAACATCTGTTGTGTATCTCTCTCCCTTCTCAGTGGTGGGAATGGACCCAACACTCCTCCACCTACCTCAATATTGGGACTAAAGAAGGTTGTCCAATGTTGTTGGTAGCATATTGGTTACAAAGGCACAGGGCCTGTTTTTAACAGTTCCTATAGCAACAGGCTCCTGACAAGTGCCCAAAAAAGCTTCTGAGGGCTCCGGTTTCAGCAGTGGCAAATGCAAGCATAATAGCATATCACAGGGATTCCAGCAGGAAAGAAGTCAAGAAATAGCCATGTGTGAAACGATTCTGTTGCACCATGCTGGTGCGAGGTGCCAGAACTAGGTATATAATTTCTGGGTCCTGTGCAAAATAAAAATGCAGGGCCTCTTGTTCAGAAAGTATGGAGAATATTAAGATGTTGGCAGCAGAGCATTAAACCAATGGTGAGGCTCCTTGGATAGTGGAGCCACATGCAAATGCACAGACCATACACTCATGAAGTAGACTTTCCCTCAAATATAGTGTCTCATTTAATTCTCTCATAATCTTCTCTCAGAAAGACAAAGTTGCCCAAAGATCTGTCTGCTAATAAGTGGTTGAGTTTGCCCCTGGAACAAATTTATTTTAATATAAAATATATATTTTTACCAGAGCCAGCATACATATGTTGGATTTCTCACAATGGATATTTTTTTTTCATCTTTTGGTCAGTTTTATGGACATCTATCTCAATCACTTGTTTATTGAAATACTTCTCTCCCACCTCAATTTTATGGTCTCAATAGCAGTTTGATTATGACCCTGCAACAGGCGTGATTACAAATGACAGCACCAGTGACAGAAATAGGAATAGTGACGTCTATGGTTTGCACAGACTGAATTAGTTTTCGGAGATTCATCTTGGGCACTGGTATTTTATAAAAGTCTCTCATAAAACCATCAGAAGTCATGATACTTATTCACTATGAGAAGAACAGTATGGGATGGGGGAAACTGCCCCCATGATTCAATTATCTCCTACCAGGTCCCTCCCATAACATGGAGACACCCAAACCATATCAAGACCCCAGGCCATGTGTTCAGACCCAGGTGTGCCAAGCCCTGGGTGACCCACAGCCATCTATCATTGAGTTGCTTCAACACATGGCTTCACGAACTCAGATCCTCCTGTCTCTACCTAAGGGTGACCTTCAGGCAGCCTCCCCAACCCCAGCTGAAAGGTCAGAACCACCATCCCCCATGGTACCACCTCAAACAACATTCTCCCACCAGCCTCTTCTTTCATGGGAACATATATACTTGATCATGTCCCTACCTGGCAGGGGGTTTATTTTAATTCCCCTTCATGCTTCTTCCTTTGCTACATCATCCCTAGTCTTCCCGCACTCTCACTCTTTTCTGCTAAATGCTTCGTAAGTATTTCAGTCATAGATTTCGTATGGTTTGACAGTCACCATCTGGTATCAAGGAAATATTCATCCTTCCTTCTTTTTAGTTCTGAAATAGGTTAAAATATCCTCCTAAACATGTAGAATGTTTCTTGTAGAACCTATAGTAAGTGTCAGTTATTCAATATTCTCCTTACAAAGTATTACATGTTTGTGTCAACAATTTCTCTGCTCCTCAATGGACTCAAGTAATTACCCCAATTTTCTGAATAGTTATTATCCCAAACAAAGAAACTAGAAACATCCCATGTTTACTTAACAGCAATAGTTTGCTATTGCTGTTATAATAAATTGCTATAACTTTAACCCCTTCAAACAAGACAAACGTGTTGTCATACAGTCTGACAGTCCAAAGTCTGGTATGGGTCTCACTGGGGAAAATCCAGGGGTCGGCAGGGCTGTGTCTCTTTCTGGAGGCTCTGGGGGAGAATGTGTCTCCTTGCTCAGTCAGCTGTTTGGAGAATTCAGTTCCACAGGTTATAGGGCAGATGCCCCCTTTTCTTTGCTGCTGTCAGTGGGGAGCTGCTTTCCTAGAAGTCTTTGTGCTCCCCTGGCATGTGGTTGCTACATCTCCAAACCAGCCATGGTAAACAGAATCCAGGAAAGGTGTCCGTTTTTCAAGATTCATGTACTTAGTTAGGGTCCACTTGGATAATATGGGATCATCTTCCTATCTCAGACCTTTAACGTAATCACATCTACAGAATCCCTTTTGCCAGGTAAGTTTACATCTGGACAGGTTCTGGGAATTAGGGTAAGAGCAGCTTTGGGTGTCATTCTTCTGTCTGCCACATAAAAGGGATTGACAGGGAGGATGGGCATTTTATCCAGCATGGGGTATAGTTAGGGGACAGTGCTAGACACATGGACCACAGTCACAGCTGGGCCCCAACCAGCTATGTGATTTTGCCGAGGTTACTGCATATGAAGGGCCCAGCTTCTTTTTTTTCTTTTGATTGATTTAAAAAAAAAATCACTGTTACACTGGCCCCAATTTAGGGTCAGTTCAACAGATGCCACCTTGCATCATCTCCATTCATTTCACACATATTACAGAGTGCCCACAAAAAGGCTGGCAGTGTGGCAGGTACTGGGCCACGGCAGTGAGCAAACCAGAGAATTCCCTGCCTCTGGGAGCTTACACAATCTGTTCCTAGCTAAACCAGAAGATGCATGTCTACCTACTGCAAGCCTTATCTGTCTGTACTGGACTTTGACAATTTAAGACCACTCAGCATGGGTGGCCATCTGTTCCCTTTACATTGTGAAGTCTACATAATATTGTAATAAGATTATAGAAAAGTACCTTCTGCTGTATGAAAACATACATCCTCCATATTACCTGAAGCTTAATATTTGCACTAGAGGGAAAAACAAGAAAAAATTCCAAGAGAAGTACACCCTTTCCATCCTACAAATATTCACTGCATTAGCACAGCGAGCACATTGGTATTTGGAAATCAGTCAGCTGAAGTATTTCCTAGAGATAATGAATCCTCAACCAACCAACTTTCAAATGTGTTTGGATAGAAAGACATCAGAACAAAATGGAGAAACAAAATGGAACATTAGATTGAAAAGTTAAGAGACTTGGGTACCAGAATTGGTTCCCACTACCACGCAGGATAATCTTGGTCACCGAGGTGTGCACATCACATAAAATCTTTCCATTCACTTCTCTGATAAAAACATAAAAGGGACCGGGCATGGTGGCTCATGCTTGTAATTCCAGCACCTTGGAGGCCAAGGCAGGCAGATCATTTGAGGTCAGCAGTTCAAGACCAGCCTGACCAACAAAGCAAAACCCCATCACTACTAAAAATACAAAAATTAGGTAGTTGTGATGGTGCACACCTGTAATCCCAGCTACTCAGGAGGCTGAGGAAGGAGACTTGTTTGAACCTAGGAGCTGGAAGGTTTCAGTGAGCCAATATCGTACCACTGCCCTCCAGCCTGGGCAACAGAGTGAGACACCGTCTCAAGAAAAACAAAAACATTAAAGGGTCACAATAAAACCAGTCCTACCTAATTTACAAAAGGACTTGAAGGATAGAATAAGAGAGTACATGTTAAAAACCTTACATACACTCCAAATTATTAGCCACATAAATTTCAGGAATTATTATTGCTACTAAACTGCATCAGTGACTTGCTTCGCATAATCAACATGAGATCTGAACATTGCAGGAAAACACTGAACAAGTACAGGGAACTTTTGGATCACAGTGCATTGTGAGGCTGCATCAGGAGGGATCCTGGTCATTGCTTTCATCAAACACATAATTTACAGAGCACTTAACCATCTATCTGGTCTGATAAGAGAGACAGGATCTAAAGAACGTGGCAATGCTCATTATATTTTAGGAAATGTTGAAATCAGCACTCGCTGATTTCTTCAAACAGGAAATGTGCCTTTGTTACATTAATGAGGCCTTCCCCGGAGGAAAAATTGGAGACTAAGTGATTTTCTCTGGTTTTGCTGTTAGTGATGGATACTTGAAGTAGGTTCTGGGCCAGTTCATGAACATTGAAAGGAAGAATCCACTTCTAAAGAAGAAAAACAATCTGCATTATTCACCCTTAATTATTGAACGCCTTGTAAATATTTTACAGGAGAGAATGCTGACCTTGCCACAGTTTGTACAGACAGTCCTCAAGACTCTGTTTTCATGTACTTTTGGGAAAAATGTACTGTGTATACCTTAGCTGGGCCATGAAGTCATAACCCAGTGTTACTGCCCGGAATGACTGCTTTCTGATTTCTTCAGCAAACTTCTAGGTAAATTGGTTACATTCTTAAAAAAAGAAGATTAAGGCTGGGTGTGGTGGCTCATGCCTGTAATCCCAGCACTTTGGGAGGCTGAGGTGGGCAGATCATGAGGTCAGGAGGTTGAGTCCATCCTGGCTAACATGGTGAAACTCCATCTCTACTAGAAATACAAAAAATTAGTCGGGTGTGGTGGTGGGTGCCCATAGTCCCAGCTACTAGGGAGGCTGAGGCAGGAGAATGGTGTTAACTCGGGAGGTAGAGCTTTCAGTGAGCCGAGATTGTGCCACTGCACTCCAGCCTGGGTGACAGAGCCAGACTCCAGCTAATAAATAAATAAATAAATAAAATTAAAAATAAAATTTAAAAGTGTCCCTATATACTGTAAAGAAAGAAATCATTCCACTTATAAAACTTGGGATTCCACAGACCCAACAACAAAAGTAGGGTGTCACACTATTAAACGTATGCAAATTCTCCACCTGGCAGGGACCTCATCCACCATTCTCTTAGGCCCTTTGCCAGTTATACATTCTCACAATCCTAATCATTTTGTTTGTTTGTTTTTTCCTTTGTAAACCACCTTAAATGGCCTTTGTCCCCATCTGAAAAATACTTGAAGACTTAATCGGAATTTTAATTGAGCACATTTTTCTCAAAAGGTTTCTTCAGTGCAATTAACCTTCTCTCTCACCCCAATTTTGTGGTCTCAGTAGCAGTTTGATTACAACCCTGCAACTGGTCTGATTACAAATGACAGCACCAGTGACAGAAATAAGAATGGTGATTCCTACGGTTTGCATAGGCTGAATCAGTCTTCAGAGATTCGTGTTGGGCACTGGCATTTTATAAGTCTTTCAGGGGTGTTTGTGTCTACCCTGTACTGGGATCTACAGAGGTGACACAGTCAGTTCATCTTCACATCACCTTGCAAGGTGGGTATAACCTTCCCACTTGACAGATAAGAAAACAGAGGATTGGAGAGTTCAAGTATGTATCCCAGTATCTCATTAAAAATGCATCTCAGAGCCAGGATTTACACCCAAGTCTGTTTTTTATTAAACAATGAATTGATTTAGCAACTAACTGGGCACCAGGTGCTTGGCTAGGCACTCGGACTTGAAGAGGACAAGATACAAAGAACCTGTGCTCATGAGATTCATAAGTGCCTCCAAGAGCAGTTCACAGAGGGCCATGAGAGCCCCCATGAGGGTGTGTTTGACTCTCATTTAGTGCAAAAAATAAATAACAACAGGTAAACTCACTTGAGAATATGATGACATCAAGTCTCAAATTCAGGTAAATTATTCAATGTCTTAACATTGCAGAATTTCAGTTAAGTGGCTGTACTATTGCAGCAGTCTCTCCACTCCCCACAAAGACGTCCACATTCTAGTACCTGGAACCTGTGACTAGGGGACCCTCTATGTCAAAAGGAACTTTGTAGGTGCAATTAAGGACCTTGAGATGAGGAAATAATCCTAGATGACCTGACAAGGCCCAAGGTCATTACAAGTGTCCTTGTAAGGGAAAGAGAGAGGTAGGAGAGACAGAGTTAGAGAGATTTGAAGATGCTGTGCTTACAGCTTTAGAAATCAAGCAAGGGGTCAGGAACCAAGAAGTCTGGGCACCCTCCAGAAACCCAAAAAGGTAAGGAAATGGATTCTTCCCTGGAACCTCTGGAGAGAGTGAGCATGGACATATTCATTTTAGACCAGACTCTTAGGACCTCTAGAGCTGGAAGATGATAAACACATGCTGTTTTAAGCCACTAACTTAAAGGTCCTTCATCAAAGTAGTAACATGAAATCAATACAGTGGGTGTCAACCTACAACCTCGTGGGTTCCCAAAGGTTTCTCTCCAATTTGATATTCATGCTGAGACTTAAATATAAACAGGAGTTGGAAAGAGGATGAAGATGAAAGCAGAGGATAGTAAAAACAACAGCAAGAACAATTCAGAGAGGGGCACAGTTTTGAAATGTGTCCCCATGGTGTGCCACAAGTAGGGCTACGTCAAATGGGGCCTTGTAATGCATGCTGAGAAATTTGGGCCACATTATCCTAAGTCAACAGAGAGTCCTTGCCCCAGGGGGAAATGAGGTGATCAGATGTGCCTTTGGGTGACATCACTCTGAGTGCTATGAGGTGGGTGGATTGTAGGGAGCTTGAGTGGATATAGGATGCTGGAAGCTTCTAGGTGAGAAATCAGGGTAGCCCTACAAAATGTGTATTCATTCTATTGAGCTAGACTGCCCATCTTCCCGATTTCCTTGTACTAATTTTAATTATATTCAATATTCTCCATAGCCCAGACTTATTCATCTTTGAGTTCCCCACAGAGTCTAGCACCATGGCTTCCTTGCAAATTGTGAGAGCTGAGAAAAAGAATTATAGCATTGAGCTCTTCCACATTAATGTCTAAATTTGCCTACCACCTAAAATATGCCCAACGTCAGGTGCTCCTCTTAATTATGAATGCAAAAGCTCAGAGAAAGATTAATTACACATGTATTTGTCACAACAGTAAAAAGCTTGAGGAAATTACACCATCAGTGAGAACTGAGCGAACGTGAATCTGAGTAGGTAGAGACAGTTGATAAAAATAACTCAAGGCTATCCTACAGGTGGGTTATTTCAAATGCTAAAAATAAAGTAAATCAAACAAATGTAAGTCAAAGGTTACTTTGGCTGAAAATTTATTTTGAAGAAGAACAAATGAGGATGCCCTAAGTAAACAAAGATAATTATTTTCTCCCTTTCCATGGGAGCACCAGATAAAGACATTTTTCATTATGCCAACACAATCAGACAAAACAACCCACTCTCCCATTTAGTGCAAAAAAATAAATAATAGCAGGTAAACTAATCTGAGAATATGATGACATCAAGTCTCCAATTCAGGTAAGTTATTTAATATCTTAACATGGCAGAATTTCTTAAGTATAAATGACTGTATTATTGCAGTATTTCCAAATCAGGTTAGTTACAAATCACACAATATATTTTTAAATTTGCTGAGACTTCTAAACCAAGTGTACCTAATTCCAAAGCTTAGGATTTACCACAGGCCAAGGGAAGATTGTATAAAAATGAAGAAGTGACCCTCTAGGAGTCCTCTTCTTCAAAAAGTAAATATAGTTATGGAAACATGGTGAAACTCAGGCTCTACTAAAAATATATAAATTAGCTGGGCGTGATGGCCAGGATGGTCTCGATCTCTTGACCTCGTGATCCTCCCTTCTCAGCCCTCCAAAGTGCTGGGATTACAGGCATAAGCCACTGCGCCTGGCCCAATTTAACTCTTAAAATTTTAAACTTGTTTTCTCCTTATTCCTGTCTGCCTCGTATCATATATCCATGTAACTAATTAAAAGTTCAGCTCCCAGCTGGGTGAGGTGGCATGTGGCTGTAGTCTCAGTCACTCAAGAGGCTGAGCTGGGAGGATCTCTTGAGACTAAGAGTTCATCTTCAGCTTGGACAACATAGTGAGACCTCATCTCTAAAAATAAAACAAAATAGTTCAGCTTTCTAATGTAAGGAAGAATATCGTATTTATTCACATTTGTCTTTGTTATCTCATTACCAAGGATAGCACTTGGCATGTAGTATAGATCAATAAATATTTGTTTTGGATGTTGGATTTAAGTAAATTACCATTGTGATTCTGAATATATAGTAACTTAATTACCATTTAAAACATTTTTCTGTAATTTGCTAATTTTTGCTCTTCTATTTTCCTTCGTAATTAGTTCAAACTGGTTTATTTGGCCATTTATCATATATTTATTAAACATCTCTTATATAACAAGTGTTGCATTGATACAGGGCATACACAGTTGAAAGAATTCAGCCCTTATCATCCAGGATGCAGAGGCCAGTGAGTAGAAAGTCATCTGACATGTAATTACAGAAGTGTGATGATGTGGTATTGCAAAGCCACACATAGATGCCCTGGTTGTGCTCACCAGCTACGGAGTAAGAAACCTTTAGCTCTGAGAGGTGCCTACAGTAGCACCCAGCACAGAAACAAAGTGCCCCAGCTTGATGGCTCCTTTTCCTCTCCAGTGCTCCCTCCCAGGAGATTTTATCCTGTATCCCATAAAGGAGGAGAAATCAACATGGATAAGAGATGCTTGTCCACACCTTGGCTCCAGGGACAGGATGGTATTTCAGAATCTTTGAGTCTAATCAGTTCTTCCGGTCTACACTCCTTGTGGTGTTATTTCACTTTCCAGTCTTCTCATCTTAGCACCTCAATACCTCTTGTTGGTCAACATTACAAATGCTTTGTTTTTTTTTTAAAAAAAAGCAACAAATCTCTTGTCATGTGTATTCAATATGCTTATTCTCCCTCCTGCTTGATAACTCCTCTTGTCACCTCCTCCCCAAATGCTGCAAACCACTCTCAATGAACTGTGCAGATTGGATGCATGCACTTTAATTTCGGGGGGATGTGACCACACTGCAAGAGCACTGCCCTTTACATGGGGGCTTTAAGGTAATAACTCTTGATAACATGCCCTCTGTGCCTAGTTTAAGCAATATGTTGTCTTGAGACCACCATGGAATTCAGAGAAAGGAACTTTTGCAGTCTTGGAGTAGAACTCCCCCTCCAAAACCGTAGAAAGAGGGGCTATTTCCTTCCCATAGGTCTCCATCTCCAGGGACAAAATGATGGAAGAGATGAAAAAGGTCATGTGTGAATGCCACTATGTGGAGAGAGCCAGCCTGAAAACAGAGGTGGCTTAGAGGGATCCAGAGCTGAGAATGAGATAGAGAGAAAAAAAAAAGAAAAAAGAAAAAAGAAAGAGAGAGGCATCTAGGTGTAGTTGCAGTTCTTGAGCCTGTGGATGCAAATATAATATTATATATTGCACTGAAAAATAGATATAATGAAGATTTCCTGAGTGTTTCTGTTATTGTATTAGAATTATTTGATTTCAGTGCTTGCAACTGGCATTTTAGATAAGTATAAGATAGAGCAGGTTAGCTTTCAAAGTCTTCAAACAATATGTTTTATATTTTACCTTTCCTCGCTACACCTACCTTTTTCTATTTGTTTTACTTAAGCTAGTTGGAATTGAGTTTCTAAAGCTTCCAAGCCAAACCCATCTTACTAATGTAAATGCGTTTTACATTGTACATAGCCATTTTCCCTCTATTAGAAATAGGCTACAAGAACTGACTACCTAAAGGAACACAGGGCAAATTCTTTCTAAAAGGAGTAATGTATTTTCAAAAATTTTGTATTACATATATATACACCATATTATATATATTACAAATATATATACAAACATATATGTTTATATTATGTAAAACAAAATAAGACTTTTCTTGGATAACAGAAAAGAATTTCTCTGTTTTAGTCTGTCCAGGCTGCTGTAACAAAATATCCAAAACTGGGTGGCTTATAACAATAGAAATGTGTTTCTCACAGTTCTGGAAGACAAGCAAGCATTCCAAGATAAGTCACTAGCAGATAGTGTTTTGTGTGGCCCTATTTCCTGGTTTATAGATAGAAACTTTTGCCCCGTCCTCACATGGTGGAAGGGGTGAGGGAGGTCTCTGGGGCCTCTTTGATAAGGGCACTCATCCCATTCATGAGGCTCCACCCTCAGGACCTCCTGCACCCCAAAGGCACCAGCTCCTTATGCCATCACTGTGGGGGATAAGATTCAACAAATACATTTTTGGAATGGGACACAAACATTCAGACCATAGCAGTCTGAAAAGATAATTCAAAATAGACATCCTTTAGAAATATAATTTATTTACGACTCAACGTATCTGATAATATATGATGATCTTTAGGTCTTTTAACATGATGTTGAAACTAAGTATCAAATTATTTCTATTAAAGAGAAACATTTTTAAAATGTGACATTGATTTTATAAGCTTCATTTTAATTTAATATGTGAAGGGTTCCAAATGTAATCTTTGAAAGAGTATAATCACCATTTAGTTGACATCCTCTAAGGATCATATTTTCTTTAAAGCCGTAAATAAATATACTATTGACATAAACGTTCAAAAATGTTCTTTACAACATCTTCACTAAATTTCTAACAAAAATAACATAATATCCCAAAAGTACACAGATGCATTCCTTATTTGGAAAACCACAAAAAGAATAGGTAAAAGTGGTTCAGCAGTCTGAGCCAGAAGCCACAGTGAAATTCTGAAAGGATACATGGCTCCGCTGTGGCCATCTTGAAATCTGTTGCAATTTTATGTTTGAACTTGTATTTTCTTTTTGTTTGTTTGTTTGTTTGTTTTTTGAGACGGAGTCTCTCTCTGTCGCCCAGGCTGGAGTGCAGTGGCACAATCTCAGCTCACTGCAAGATCCGCCTCCCAGATTCACGCCATTCTCCTGCCTCAACCTCCCCAGTAGCCGGGACTACAGGCGCCCGCCACGATGCCCGGCTAATTTTTTTGTATTTTTAGTAGAGACGGGGTTTCACCGTGTTAGCCAGGATGTTCTCAATCTCTTGACCTCGTTATCCGCCTGCCTCGGCCTCCCAAAGTGCTGGGATAACAGGCGTGAGCCACCACGCCCGGCCTGAATTTGCGTTTCCTAAGGGACATCCAGTGGGGACACTGATATATAACATGAGCAGAGCAGATCCTGGGGTCCATGTATGGGGTCCTTCTGAGCATGGGGCCCTGTTTGACTGGGCCAGCTACGACCTATGAAGCTGGCCCTGCTTGGGGATGCTTTCCAATATTCCCAGTTAACATCCCACAGAAAATGAGGAGAAAAGAAACTTTCTGCTCTGCATGAAATGAGACTGTTGTGATTATTAGATACGACTCAAAACATGAAAGAACAAATAATTAATTATTGTCTTTTAAAAAAATGTTTCTATTCCTGAGACTCATTGACTTATTTACAACTGCTTTGGTTGCTGAGAGAAAAAGCAGAAATTATATGTGGATAAGGAAAAATATTATTAGAATATACTTGCTAAAAAAGTAGATTTTAAGTGTTCTCATCACAAAAAAAGTTAGATATGTGAGATAATGCATGTTAATTAAGTCAGAGTAGCAGTCCACAATGTAAACATATTTCAAAACATCATATTATATATAATAGATACATAAAATTTTATTTGTCAATTTAAAAAATAATAATACAGAACCCGAGGAAGGCGGGGATGTCTAGGGAATTGGCACTAGGAAGTGGAAAGCTGCCAGAAACCATGTGTCCTCTTTGGATTTCCAAGGTCTTGTGGATTCTCACTTAACATCTCTTACTTCCATTCCAGGGGATCTACTTTCTCTCCTTCTTAGTGTTCACATCATGACCAAACCTGGCGGCCCTCAGCTCTGAAGGTTAAATAACCTCAGATAGTAGCAATTAAGCACAGGAGATTTTTAGAAATTTTTGCCTTTAGTTTTATTAATGACTTTCAGAATAGGACTCATATGACCTCCAAAATTGCATTCAAAATCCCCCCAAAAATTTGATGCCAGGTGGGTTGCAAGTAGATTTCTTGTCTTCAAGGTGTTTTTCTGTAACTGTTTCCAGTCTGCCCCTTGCAGACTGATGAGAATTGGATATTGCAAATCACAGACCCAGGTAAGTAATTGCCAGCTAGAAGCCACAACTCCCTGGGTTGAAAGAGCCAAGGAGGTCTCAATTTCATGTGGCCTTAATCCATTGAGAAACCAGCTGATTCTCCCACCTACCTGTGTTTTACCCTTTCCCAAACCAACATCAGGAAGGTGTCAGAAAGTTTTCAGGTCAAATGTTATCATCTGCTTGCAACTACCTGTGTTGCATGGCAAGGGCTTCTTACTTATCTGAGTCATGATTGAAATCTCAGTGCAAAATTAAATTGATAAAGATTGAAAAGAGAATAACTTAGATTAGTGTTTGTCATTTTTTTCTCTCGTCTCATGTATCTTTTACGTTGATTCTGCAGAGCTCTTATTGATTTTAAACATAGATGAATTTGAATTTGTCCAAAATTTAAAAAATCAAACAGTCATATAGCTACTTGTTTAGACTGTTTTTAATTTTTATTTACAATGTTCACTGGATTACCAAAGTCATTACTTTATTAAGCCCACATTATGGATTCATTTTATTTTTTAGCAAAGCAAACTAAAGGTTAAAAATGAACACGAGATCATTTCTACATTAGGTAGTATAATAATCTATTCATTAGATATTAAAATTAAAGCTACTACTAATGTAACCTTTAGGATAGGAAGGTAGGCTTTAGAATTACGTTTGTGTGTGGGTACATAGACACTCCCCATGGACTGTTCATTTCACACAGCAAATATAAGTTCTTTCTATTCTGGTTGGAATTCAGTTTTTTAAGAAAAAAAAAGTTTTGGCCGGGCTCAGTGGCTCATGCCTGTAATTCCGGCACTTTGAGAGGTCAAGGCTCACAGATCATGATGTCAGGAGATTGAGACCATCCTGGCCAACGTGGTGAAACTCCATCTCTACTAAAATACAAAAAATTAATCGGGCATGGTGGCAGGTGCCTGTAGTCTCAGCTACTTGGGAGGCTGAGGCAGGGGAATCCCTTGAACCCAGGAAGTGGAGGTTGCAGTGAGCTGAGATCACGCCACTGCACTCCAGCCTGGGTGACAGAGTGAGACTTGGTCTCAAAAAAAAAAAAATTCTGATTTCCAAAGAAATACATGTTTATCATAGACAATTTAAATAGAAATATGAATTAAAATTTAAATACAAACAGGAATTAAAAATTGACTACCTATATAAAATTATATGTATGATATGTTCACACACGTAGATAAAAGCATTTTGTAATTTACTTTGTAGAAATTTCTTTCTCAAATTTTAACATAACGCATTATATCAAAGCCTACCAATGTAAGTTATAGCCTAATAAAAGAGCTGCCAATAATTTAAGTGCATACATAGTAAGTTACCTAATATTATGAAATATACATGACTCCTTTTTACATATTTTGTTTCCAGACATCTTATCAGCAATCTAGACTCATGAATATCATTTCTGCACATAATAGTTATAGATAAGAGACCAAAGATTATATTAGATATTGGTGTTTGGTTATTTACAAGATATTGCTATTAGGTTATTTACTGAAATGACTTCTTCTCACCCACTATTTTTATCAACCATGCTGGGATGGAATCTGAGTATTAATAAATTTATAAATTATGACATGCCAGGGGCTTCAATATTAGAAATGTTAAATTCATGAATGGCAAGGATGTCTATAAAGTTAGGATATATTTTTTAACACACCTATCAGTACTCGTTCTTTCAAGCAAGTGTTTTCTTCAATGTAGGTTAAGAGGTTACCAACTGTTTACATAATTGGTGAATGTGTTTCCTGAATGTATTTGTTTATCAATATCAACTGAGAGAGCTCTGTGTGTTGATATTTTCATAGACATTGTGGACATAATGAATAACCCAGGTAGTCTGCAGTCTAAGGAGTGGGAAAGATGATAACCAATGCAATACAGGTATCTAAACTGTTAAGTAGTAGGTTGTACAAGACAATGTGGAATAATATCCACTCCAGTCCCGAGGGTCAGGTAACATGTGACAACAACATGATTTCTGTTCCCAGTCCTGGCCAGTGGAATTCCAGGGCATGGCTGAAGAGTTGAGAAGGTACCTTAATAAGGACTCTATCGTAGTTCCAGAAAATGAAAGAGATAGCTATTTTGGAGTTGCCTTCAAAAGTTTAGGGTATTTTGTTGAATATCCTGTAGGGAAGTAAATGATCAACATTTCATGTAATTTGTATTCTTTTTCTCTAAGCTGTAGTCTAACATGTAATACTTGCTAGGTCAGTGTAGTGTTAGAGTCACACTGATATTTTAATAGGTCCAGGGTTTGACAGAGGGACACATAATTACATTATATGTGACTCTATGCTTAATAGATGCTTATCAATAACATACTACAAGACAGCTGACAAAATGATTGAAGCATAACTGGAAAATTCTGGCTCATACCTGTAATCTCAACACTGTGAGAGAATGAGGCAGGTGGATCATGAGGTCAGGAGATCGAGACCATCCTTGCAAACATGGTGAAGCCCTATCTCCACTAAAAATATAAAAATTAGCCAGCGTGGTGGCAGATGCCTGTAATCCCAGCTACTCAGGAGGCTGAGGTAGGAGAATCGCTTGAACCCAGGAGGCAGAGCTTGCAGTGAGCCAAGATCGTGCCACTGCACTCCAGCCTGCTGACAGAGCAAGAATCTATCTTAAAAAAGAAAAAAAAAATTGTCTAAAACCAGATAGATGTGACTGCTGAGACAGACTTGCTTATATAGCTTACTAACTGATTATATTGCTTCCAGAAACTCTCCTACAATCAGAGAATCATTTGAAAAAACACATGAAAAAATGCTCATCATCACTGGCCATCAGAGAAATGCAAATCAAAACCACTATGAGATATCATCTCACACCAGTTAGAATGGCAATCATTCAAAAGTCAGGAAACAACAGGTGCTGGAGAGGATGTGGAGAAATATGAACACTTTTACACTGTTGGTGGGACTGTAAACTAGTTCAACCATTGTGGAAGTCATTGTGGCGATTCCTCAGGGATCTAGAACTAGAAATACCATTTGACCCAGCCATCCCATTACTGGGTATATACCCAAATGACTATAAATCATGCTGCTATAAAGACACATGCACACGTATGTTTATTGCGGCATTATTCACAATAGCAAAGACTTGGAACCAACCCAAATGTCCAACAATGATAGACTGGATTAAGAAAATGTGGCACATATACACCATGGAATACTATGCAGCCATAAAAAATGATGAGTTCATGTCCTTTGTAGGGACATGGATGAAACTGGAAACCATCATTCTCAGTAAACTATCGCAGGAACAAAAAACCAAACACCGCATATTCTCACTCATAGGTGGGAATTGAACAATGAGATCACATGGACACAGGAAGGGGAATATCACACTCTGGGGACTGTGATGGGGAGTGGGGAGGGGGGAGGGATAGCATTGGGAGATATACCTAATGCTAGATGACGAGTTAGTGGGTGCAGCGCACCAGCATGGCACATGTATACATATGTAACTAACCTGCACAATGTGCACATGTACCCTAAAATTTAAAGTATAATAAAAAAACAAAAAACAAAACAAAAAATAAATAAATAAATAAATAAAAAGAAAAAAAAAAAAAGAAAGAAAACATGAGGGCAGGTTGCCAGTCTGAGTATTGATAGCCTCAATGTCCCTTGATTATTCAAGTTGAGTACTTTGACAAGGGCTCTAAGCATTTGGATTTTAATGTTCTGATACATTTATTTAAATAAAACAATTAAACATATATATATGTTCACTTTAAAATTACTCAGTTTGCAAGTGTGATGATACATTTACATATGTACACACATTCGGAGACTGCATGTTTAATTGATGTGGCTTAAGATAAGTGAACATTTGCTTTTCTTGATTCACGCAAAAGCATTTGCTTTTCTTGGTTCAAATCCAGGCTCTACCATCTATGGCTGTGTTACTTTGGGAAGGTTACTTAACCACTTTATGCCTCAATTTCTTTCTTTTCAATTTTCTTTTGTCTTCAATTTTTGTGGGTATATAGTAGGTGTATATATTTATGGGGTACCTGAGATGTTTCGATACAGGCATGTAATGTGCAGTAACACATCAGGAAACATGGGGCATCCATCCCCTTAAGCACTTATCCACTGAATTGTAAACAATCCAATTACACTCTTTATTTTGAAATGTATCATTATTATTGACTGTAGTCACCCTGTTGTGCCATCAAACAGGAGACATTACTCATTCTAACTATTTTCTTGTACCCCTCAACTATCACCACCTTCCCCCCAGCCCCCACTAACCTTCCCACCTTCTGGTAACCATCCTTCTACTGTCCCCATGAGTTGAATTGCTTTGATTTTTAGATCCCACAAATAAGTGAGAACATGTGATACTGTCTCTCTGTGCCTGGCTTATTTCACTTAAAATAATGATCTCCAGTTCAATCCATAATGTTACATACAGCTGAATCTCATCCTTTTTATGGTTGAATAGTACTCCATTGTGCATACGTACCACATTTTCTTTATCTATTCATCAGGGGGTGTTGGTGGACACCTAGCTTACTTCCACATGTTAGTAAACAGTGCTACAACATACATTGGAATGAAGACGTGTTTTCGATATGCTGATTTCCTTTCTTTTGGGTATATATCAGCAGTGGGATTGCTGGATCATACAGTAGCCTAAAATTTAGTTTTATTGGAAACTTTTTTTTTTTCTTTTTTGTGAGGTAGGCTTGCTCTATCGCCTAACCTGGAGTGCAGTGGCGCAATCTCGGCTCACTCCAAGCTCCACCTCCCGGGTTCATGACATTCTCCTGCCTCAGCCTCCCAAGTAGTTGGGACTACAGGCGCCCGCCACCACGCCCAGCTAATTTTTTGTGTGTTTTTAGTAGAGACAGGGTTTCACCCATGTTAGCCATGATGATCACGACCACTTGACCTCGTGATCTGCCTGCCCCCCGTCTCCCAAAGTGCTGGGATTACAGGTGTGAGCCACCGCACCCAGCCAGAAACTTTCAAACTGTTCTCCATAGTGGGTGTCCTGATTTCAGGTCTGCCAACAATGAGCAGTTCCCTTTTCTCCACATCCTCACCAACATTTGTTATTGCCTGTTTTTTGGATACAAGCTATTTTAATTGGTGTGAGATGATATCTCATTGCAGTTTCAATTTGCATTTGTCTGATGATCAGTGATGTTGAGCACCTTTTCATATGCTTATTTGCCATTTGTATGTCTGTTTTTCAGAAATGTCTATTCAAAATTTTTGGCCACATTTTGATTGGATTATTAGATATTTTTTTCTAGAGAGCTGTTTGAGCTCCTTGTCTATTCTCGTTATTAATCCCTTCTCAGATGGATAGTTTGCAAGTATTTTCTCCCATTCTGTGGGTTGTCTCTTCACTTTGTTGATTGCATCCTTTGCTGTGCAGCAGGTTTTAATCTTGATGTGATCCCATTTGTTCAGTTTTGCTTTTGTTGCCTGTGCTTGTGGAGTACTGCTCAAAAAATTTTTGCCCAGACCATGTCCTGGAGACGTTTCCCAATGTTTTCTTGTAAGAGTTTAATTATTTGAAGTCTTATGGTTACGTTTTTAATCCATTTTGATTTGAATTTTTTATATGGTGAGATATAGGGGTCTAGTTTTATCCTTCTAAATAAGGATATCAGTTTTCCCAACAACATTTATGGAAGAGACCGTCTTTTCCCCAGTGTATATTCTTGGCAACATTGTCAAAAATGAGTTCATTGTGGGTGTATGGATTTGTTTCTGGGTTCTCTACTCTGTTCCACTGGTCTATCTTTCTGCTTTTATGCCAGTACCACGCTGTTTTGGTTACCATAGTATATGTATATGTAGTATAATGTGAAGTCAGGTAATCTGATTACTCCAGTTTTGTTCATTGCTTATGATAGCTTTGGCTATGCTGTGTCTTTCATGGTTCCATATAAATTTTAGATTTTAGGATTGTTTTTCAATTTCTGTGAAGAATGTCATTGGTATTTTGGTAAGAATTTCATTGAATCTGCAGGTTGCTTTGATTCGAGTAAAATCCTAATATGTTAGAGAAGTTATTTGTGTAACGAGAGTCTTATTTTAAGTCTGTTGGCTATAAGGCTCAGTTCTAAGGCCATTAAGAATCCTAGAATAGTTACACTTAGCGCTGTAAGTTGTAGGTGTTGTTTGGGGGAAAGAGGAGGTTTTACATGGATTCTTCCAATCCATATACATGAAATATTTTTCCATTTTTTGGTGTCCTGTTCAATTTCTTTCATCAATGTTTTATAGTTTTTATTATAGAAATCTTTCACTTCTTTCATTAATTCCTAGATATTATATTTTATGTGTGGCTATTATAAAGGGATTACTTTTTAAATTTCTTTTTTACTTTGTTCACTGTTGGCATATAAAAATCCTACTGATTTTTGTAGGTTGATTTAGTATCCTGCAACTTTACTGAATTTGTTTACTAGTTCTAATAGGTTTTTTGTACAGTCTTTAGGTTTTTCTAAATGCAAGATTATATCATCTGCAAATATGGATGATTTGACTTTTTCCTTTCCAATTTGGATGCGCTTTACATCTTTCTTTTGTCTAGTTGCTCTAGCTAGGACTTCCAGTATTATGTTGAGTTGACAGTGGTGACAGCAGTCTGATTTTCTTTTCTGCTGTAATAGAACAGCACTGAGTTCATTGCTACCACTGTGTGACATGGGGTGGATAGCATTGGTAATTCAGGACTGCTTTTTCAATCTCTTCAGTGTCTCTTTGAGTCATATGAAGTTAAAACCAGGTCCTTTGAGAGCTCACTTGATTTTTTGTTCTATGCAGGTGTTTTTTTCTGTGTAAATATTTGTTAAATTGGTGTCTTTGCTGCGGGGACAATCTGTAGAGCTTTCTGTTCTGTCCTCTTGTTTCACCTTGTGCAGTCTTGATAATCAACAACAAAGAAGGAGCCCCAGGTGGGGAAGGGTTCAAGATGAGTGAAGGCCCCTGGCCTGGTGTGGGAGAACAGTAGAAGAACTGTATTGAGAGACAGCCAATCACAAACATCCCACTGACACAACTACCTCCCTGTGCACATAACCCCAACCGCATGACTTCATTCCACCCATAGCCTCCACCAGTACACTCGTATAAAATTTACCTCCAGCCCCTGCCTCTTGACAGACAGTCCCTTCTCTGCTGTGCTGCCTGTTGCACCCTTGCAATGTATTTTCATACTTTCTCTAATAAATCTGGCTTTCGTTACTTACAACTGTCTTGGTAAATTCCTTTATATCGCAAAACATTGGCTCCAGCTAGTCACACCGGCAACATACCTCTCTCAGTTACTTAATCTTTACCTTGTGGATAATGATTATGCCTAAATTATATAATGTGTATGAGGCTAAATGAGTTAATATGTATAAGGAGCATGAGATACTATTTGTCAAGTGTTCAGAACAGTTTATTGTATTGTTATCCTAAATCATGACAAGATTAACATTAAAAACATTTAACTGTCTAGATCAGAATAATCAATAAAATGTGTGTTAAGAGGATAATGATTATATTTAAGCTTTAAAATGTGTCTAAGGCTAAATGAGTTAATATATGCAAAGAGTATAGACTGCTGTTTGTCATAGAGCAAATATTTTCTTATTATCCTTAATCTTAACAATATTTATATCTAAAACATATAGATCACCAGATCAAAGTAATATTTTGAAATACTCTGCATGAAACTTTTTGATTATCTTTAATGTTTTAAATATGTTGAAAAATAAAAATTACTAAAACGAATGAAATTAAAAGGCTAATATGGGCAGTAATTTAGAACATCATTTATCTCTCTAGATGAAACATACACAAGTAATCCAATTCTTTGGAACTAAACACATTTTGAAATTCTAGTTCATTTTTCCCACAATTTATAGATCTAACATTATTAAAATTTTCATATCATTGAGCTAATGTGGCTTAACAAATTTAATTTGCTAAACAAATATTGCATGAAAAGAGCATGATCTGTAATCACTTTTTCCTAAGCCATATGTGATAGGTATTCCATTAAAAAGACAAGCTAGTCATACCTTGTAACTCCATAGAACTGTTCAAATAAATAAACTATTAGAAAACCAGGAAAATAACAGAATTTTGGAGCAAAGTATTTCCCTACAATTTTTTTTTAATTATTATTGTGTCTCAAGTAAGTACAGTACAACTTGGATAAGGTTGTTTAAGATGTGTGGAGATGTTTGGGGCTGTTATTTTGGACCTGGGGGGTGGTGGTTTGACCACAGTGCAGTCTGAAATCTGTGAAGGGAAGTGGGAGTGGAGGACGATTCAGTAGGAAGATCCTCAGGTGACATTGTGTCTCTGAGGAATGTTCAGCCAGCCCAGGGGTCTCCAGCATAAAGACTGTTCACAGGGCAGCAACACAGAAGACAGAAATGGACACACCCTAGTGTTGGTAACCATACTCCACCTTGGATAGGAGCTCCCCCAAGAAGAGTGTGACTTCCATATAAACTCAACAGCTGGTCTTGAGGCATTGCAGTTGGAGGCTGCCAGCCAACTGTAACCCTTAAAGCTAGTCAGTGACTTGAGAGCTTCTGGTGGAACATCTCTAAGGCTGACAGTCACCTATGTTTGTAAATCCATTTGAGTATCCATATAAAGTCTGTTCTTGTGCTATAAATGCCAAGGATAGCCAGAGTTTGTTATTGCTACATTTCTGTGTCTCTGCTTTTCTGCAGTGTCCTCCCTGAAGACTGTTCATGTGTGGTTTGTTTTATTTAAGACTGTGTGGGAGGAGGTTAAAGATGAGCACAAAGGGCTTCATTGTAATTAAGCTTGTTTAGTTGAAGGAACACTTACTGATATGCCTCAGCTTTGTGTCCCCACACAAATCTCATATCGAACTGTAATCCCCAGGTATTAAGGGAGGGACCTCGTGTGGAAGGTGATTGGATCATGGGATTTGTTTTCCTAGTTTGTTCTCATCATAGTGAGTGAGTTCTTATGAGATCTGATGGTTTTAGAAGGGGCTATTCTCACTTCACTCTCTCTCTCTTTCCTGCTGCCTTGCGAAGAAGGTATTTGCTTCCAATTCTCTTTCTCCTTCTGCCGTGATTGTAAGTTTCCTGAGGCCTTCCCAGCCATATGAAACTGTGAGTCAATTAAACCTCTTTTCTTTATAAATTACCACAGTCTTGGGTATTTCTTTTTTTTTTTTTGGAGACAGAGTCCCACTCTCTCACCCAGGCTGGGGTTCAGTGATGCAATCTTGGTGCACTGCAACGTCTGCTTCCTGGATTCAAGCAGTTCTTCTGCCTCAGCCTGCTGAGGAGTTGGCACTACAGGTGTGAGACACCAGGCCTGGCTAATTTTTGTATTTTTAGTACAGATGGGGTTTTGCCATATTGGCCAGGCTGGTGATGAACTCCTGGACTCAGGTGATCTGCCCACCTCAGCCTCTCAAAGTGCTGCGATTGCAGGAGTCAGGTACTCATAGCAGTGTGAAAAAAGACTAATACATTTATTCTGCCTATAATACTGTCTTAGCCTGTTCAAACTGCTGTAAAAAATACCATAAGGTAGGTAGCTTATAAACAACAGAAATGTATTTCTTGGAGTTTTGGAGGCTGTAAGTCCAAGGTTAAGGGGCCAGCAGGTTTGGTGTCCAGTGAGGGCCTGTTCCTTGGTTCGAAGACAACCCTTTCTTGCTGTGTCCTCACATGGTAGAAGGGAAAGGGAGCTCTCTGAGGTCCCCTTTATAAGGGCACTGATCCCATTCATGAGGCCCCACCCTCATTATGTCATCATCTCCCAAACACCCCACCTCGTAATGCCATCACCTTAGGAGAGAGGATTTCAACATAGGAATTTAGAAGAGATAGGGATACAAACATTCAGATCATAGCATACAGGGATTATGTTATGAGTTCTAGTATTAGTAGTAATGATAGTAGTATAGTAACTAGAGTGGTTGAAAGAGGGAGAAAGAGTGGAGAAAGAGTAATAGTAGTACTAATAGCAGTGATTGTTAATATTTATTGCACATAGTACTAAGACTTTTTTTTTTTTTTTTTTTGTGATTTGCTTTATTGTGATATTTGCTTTATTGCCGTGGTCTGAAACCAAACCCACAATATCTCTAAGGTATGTCTGTATAAGTTCCTAAGCATAGTATGGGGGCATATCTAACTAATGTGTACCATTTTAAGTAGTGGCTGTTCTTGAATTCACACTTTCACATGATTTTAGAATCAGTTTGACTAGCTCTAAGTCCTGTTGAAAGTTTTAAAACAGGACTGAAATGAATTCTTTACAACATAATCTTCCCATTCATGGCCATGATATTCTTCTCCATTATTCAAGTTTTCTTTTTTTTTTTTTTTTTTTTTTTTATTATACTTTAAGTTTTAGGGTACATGTGCACATTGTGCAGGTTAGTTACATATGTATACATGTGCCATGCTGGTGCGCTGCACCCACTAACTCGTCATCTAGCATTAGGTATATCTCCCAATGCTATCCCTCCCCCCTCCCCCCTCCCCACCACAGTCCCCAGAGTATGGTATTCCCCTTCCTGTGTCCATGTGATCTCATTGTTCAATTCCCACCTATGAGTGAGAATATGCGGTGTTTGGTTTTTTGTTCTTGCGATAGTTTACTGAGAATGATGGTTTCCAATTTCATCCATGTCCCTACAAAGGATATGAACTCATCATTTTTTATGGGTGCATAGTATTCCATGGTGTATATGTGCCACATTTTCTTAATCCAGTCTATCATTGTTGGACATTTGGGTTGGTTCCAAGTCTTTGCTATTGTGAATAATGCCGCAATAAACATACGTGTGCATGTGTCTTTATAGCAGCATGATTTATAGTCATTTGGGTATATACCCAGTAATGGGATGGCTGGGTCAAATGGTATTTCTAGTTCTAGATCCCTGAGGAATCGCCACACTGACTTCCACAATGGTTGAACTAGTTTACAGTCCCACCAACAGTGTAAAAGTGTTCCTATTTCTCCATATCCTCTCCAGCACCTGTTGTTTCCTGACTTTTTAATGATTGCCATTCTAACTGGTGTGAGATGATATCTCATAGTGGTTTTGATTTGCATTTCTCTGATGGCCAGTGATGATGAGCATTTTTTCATGTGTTTTTTGGCTGCATAAATGTCTTCTTTTGAGAAGTGTCTGTTCATGTCCTTCGCCCACTTTTTGATGGGGTTGTTTGTTTTTTTCTTGTAAATTTGTTTGAGTTCACTGTAGATTCTGGATATTAGCCCTTTGTCAGATGAGTAGGTTGCGAAAATTTTCTCCCATGTTGTAGGTTGCCTATTCACTCTGATGGTAGTTTCTTTTGCTGTGCAGAAGCTCTTTAGTTTAATTAGATCCCATTTGTCAATTTTGGCTTTTGTTGCCATTGCTTTTGGTGTTTTGGACATGAAGTCCTTGCCCACGCCTATGTCCTGAATGGTAATGCCTAGGTTTTCTTCTAGGGTTTTTATGGTTTTAGGTCTAACGTTTAAATCTTTAATCCATCTTGAATTGATTTTTGTATAAGGTGTAAGGAAGGGATCCAGTTTCAGCTGTCTACATATGGCTAGCCAGTTTTCCCAGCACCATTTATTAAATAGGGAATCCTTTCCCCATTGCTTATTTTTCTCAGGTTTGTCAAAGATCAGATAGTTGTAGGTAAGTGGCGTTATTTCTGAGGGCTCTGTTCTGTTCCATTGATCTATATTTCTGTTTTGGTACCAGTACCATGCTGTTTTGGTTACTGTAGCCTTGTAGTATAGTTTGAAGTCAGGTAGTGTGATGCCTCCAGCTTTGTTCTTTTGGCTTAGGATTGACTTGGCGATGCGGGCTCTCTTTTGGTTCCATATGAACTTTAAAGTAGTTTTTTCCAATTCTGTGAAGAAAGTCATTGGTAGCTTGATGGGGATGGCATTGAATCTGTAAATTACCTTGGGCAGTATGGCCATTTTCACGATATTGATTCTTCCTACCCATGAGCAAGGAATGTTCTTCCATTTGTTTGTATCCTCTTTTATTTCCTTGAGCAGTGGTTTGTAGTTCTCCTTGAAGAGGTGCTTCACATCCCTTGTAAGTTGGATTCCTAGGTATTTTATTCTCTTTGAAGCAATTGTGAATGGGAGTTCACTCATGATTTGGCTCTCTGTTTGTCTGTTGTTGGTGTATAAGAATGCTTGTGATTTTTGTACATTGATTTTGCATCCTGAGACTTTGCTGAAGTTGCTTATCAGCTTAAGGAGATTTTGGGCTGAGACAATGGGGTTTTCTAGATAAACAATCATGTCGTCTGCAAACAGGGACAATTTGACTTCCTCGTTTCCTAATTGAATACCCTTTATTTCCTTCTCCTGCCTGATTGCCCTGGCCAGAACTTCCAACACTATGTTGAATAGAAGCGGTGAGAGAGGGCATCCCTGTCTTGTGCCAGTTTTCAAAGGGAATGCTTCCAGTTTTTGCCCATTCAGTATGATATTGGCTGTGGGTTTGTCATAGATAGCTCTTATTATTTTGAAATATGTCCCATCAATACCTAATTTATTGAGAGTTTTTAGCATGAAGGGTTGTTGAATTTTGTCAAAGGCTTTTTCTGCATCTATTGAGATAATCATGTGGTTTTTGTCTTTGGCTCTGTTTATATGCTGGATTACATTTATTGATTTGCGTATGTTGAACCAGCCTTGCATCCCAGGGATGAAGCCCACTTGATCATGGTGGATAAGCTTTTTGATGTGCTGCTGGATTCGGTTTGCCAGTATTTTATTGAGGATTTTTGCATCAATGTTCATCAAGGATGTTGGTCTAAAATTCTCTTTTTTGGTTGTGTCTCTGCCAGGCTTTGGTATCAGAATGATGCTGGCCTCATAAAATGAGTTAGGGAGGATTCCCTCTTTTTCTATTGATTGGAATAGTTTCAGAAGGAATGGTACCAGTTCCTCCTTGTACCTCTGGTAGAATTCGGCTGTGAATCCATCTGGTCCTGGACTCTTTTTGGTTGGTAAGCTATTGATTATTGTCACAATTTCAGGTCCTGTTATTGGTCTATTCAGAGATTCAACTTCTTCCTGGTTTAGTCTTGGGAGAGTGTATGTGTCGAGGAATGTATCCATTTCTTCTAGATTTTCTAGTTTATTTGCGTAGAGGTGTTTGTAGTATTCTCTGATGGTAGTTTGTATTTCTGTGGGATCGGTGGTGATATCCCCTTTATCATTTTTTATTGCGTCTATTTGATTCTTCTCTCTTTTTTTCTTTATTAGTCTTGCTAGCGGTCTATCAATTTTGTTGATCCTTTCAAAAAACCAGCTCCTGGATTCATTAATTTTTTGAAGGGTTTTTTGTGTCTCTATTTCCTTCAGTTCTGCTCTGATTTTAGTTATTTCTTGCCTTCTGCTAGCTTTTGAATGTGTTTGCTCTTGCTTTTCTAGTTCTTTTAATTGTGATGTTAGGGTGTCAATTTTGGATCTTTCCTGCTTTCTCTTGTGGGCATTTAGTGCTATAAATTTCCCTCTGCACACTGCTTTGAATGCGTCCCAGAGATTCTGGTATGTTGTGTCTTTGTTCTCGTTGGTTTCAAAGAACATCTTTATTTCTGCCTTCATTTCGTTATGTACCCAGCAGTCATTCAGGAGCAGGTTGTTCAGTTTCCATGTAGTTGAGCGGCTTTGAGTGAGATTCTTAATCCTGAGTTCTAGTTTGATTGCACTGTGGTCTGAGAGATAGTTTGTTATAATTTCTGTTCTTTTACATTTGCTGAGGAGAGCTTTACTTCCAAGTATGTGGTCAATTTTGGAATAGGTGTGGTGTGGTGCTGAAAAAACTGTATATTCTGTTGATTTGGGGTGGAGAGTTCTGTAGATGTCTATTAGGTCCGCTTGGTGCAGAGCTGAGTTCAATTCCTGGGTATCCTTGTTGACTTTCTGTCTCGTTGATCTGTCTAATGTTGACAGTGGGGTGTTAAAGTCTCCCATTATTAATGTGTGGGAGTCTAAGTCTCTTTGTAGGTCACTCAGGACTTGCTTTATGAATCTCGGTGCTCCTGTATTGGGTGCATAAATATTTAGGATAGTTAGCTCCTCTTGTTGAATTGATCCCTTTACCATTATGTAATGGCCTTCTTTGTCTCTTTTGATCTTTGTTGGTTTAAAGTCTGTTTTATCAGAGACTAGGATTGCAACCCCTGCCTTTTTTTGTTTTCCATTTGCTTGGTAGATCTTCCTCCATCCTTTTATTTTGAGCCTATGTGTGTCTCTGCACATGAGATGGGTTTCCTGAATACAGCACACTGATGGGTCTTGACTCTTTATCCAACTTGCCAGTCTGTGTCTTTTAATTGGAGAATTTAGTCCATTTACATTTAAAGTTAATATTGTTATGTGTGAATTTGATCCTGTCATTATGATGTTAGCTGGTGATTTTGCTCGTTAGTTGATGCAGTTTCTTCCTAGTCTTGATGGTCTTTACATTTTGGCATGATTTTGCAGCGGCTGGTACCGGTTGTTCCTTTCCATGTTTAGCGCTTCCTTCAGGAGCTCTTTTAGGGCAGGCCTGGTGGTGACAAAATCGGTCAGCATTTGCTTGTCTGTAAAGTATTTTATTTCTCCTTCACTTATGAAGCTTAGTTTGGCTGGATATGAAATTCTGGGTTGAAAATTCTTTTCTTTAAGAATGTTGAATATTGGCCCCCACTCTCTTCTGGCTTGTAGGGTTTCTGCTGAGAGATCCGCTGTTAGTCTGATGGGCTTCCCTTTGAGGGTAACCCGACCTTTCTGTCTGGCTGCCCTTAACATTTTTTCCTTCATTTCAACTTTGGTGAATCTGACAATTATGTGTCTTGGAGTTGCTCTTCTCGAGGAGTATCTTTGTGGCGTTCTCTGTATTTCCTGAATCTGAACGTTGGCCTGCCTTGCTAGATTGGGGAAGTTCTCCTGGATAATATCCTGCAGAGTGTTTTCCAACTTGGTTCCATTCTCCGCATCACTTTCAGGTACACCAATCAGACGTAGATTTGGTCTTTTCACATAGTCCCATATTTCTTGGAGGCTTTGCTCATTTCTTTTTATTCTTTTTTCTCTAGACTTCCCTTCTCGCTTCGTTTCATTCATTTCATCTTCCATTGCTGATACCCTTTCTTCCAGTTGATCGCATCGGCTCCTGAGGCTTCTGCATTCTTCACGTAGTTCTCGAGCCTTGGTTTTCAGCTCCATCAGCTCCTTTAAGCACTTCTCTGTATTGGTTATTCTAGTTATACATTCTTCTAAATTTTTTTCAAAGTTTTCAACTTCTTTGCCTTTGGTTTGAATGTCCTCCCGTAGCTCAGAGTAATTTGATCGTCTGAAGCCTTCTTCTCTCAGCTCGTCAAAATCATTCTCCATCCAGCTTTGTTCCGTTGCTGGTGAGGAACTGCGTTCCTTTGGAGGAGGAGAGGCACTCTGCATTTTAGAGTTTCCTGTTTTTCTGTTCTGTTTTTTCCCCATCTTTGTGGCTTTATCTACTTTTGGTCTTTGATGATGGTGATGTACAGATGGGTTTTCAGTGTGGATGTCCTTTCTGTTTGTTAGTTTTCCTTCTAACAGACAGGACCCTCAGCTGCAGGTCTGTTGGAATACCCTGCCGTGTGAGGTGTCAGTGTGCCCCTGCTGGGGGGGCGCCTCCCAGTTAGGCTGCTCGGGGGTCAGGGGTCAGGGACCCACTTGAGGAGGCAGTCTGCCCGTTCTCAGATCTCCAGCTGCGTGCTGGGAGAACCACTGCTCTCTTCAAAGCTGTCAGACAGGGACATTTAAGTCTGCAGAGGTTACTGCTGTCTTTTTGTTTGTCTGTGCCCTGCCCCCAGAGGTGGAGCCTACAGAGGCAGGCAGGCCTCCTTGAGCTGTGGTGGGCTCCACCTAGTTCGAGCTTCCCGGCTGCTTTGTTTACCTAAGCAAGCCTGGGCAATGGCGGGCGCCCCTCCCCCAGCCTCGCTGCCGCCTTGCAGTTTGATCTCAGACTGCTGTGCTAGCAATCAGCGAGATTCCGAGGGCGTAGGACCCTCCGAGCTAGGTGTGGGATATAGTCTCGTGGTGCGCCGTTTTTTAAGCCGGTCTGAAACGCGCAATATTCGGGTGGGAGTGACCTGAGTTTTCCAGGTGCGTCCGTCACCCCTTTCTTTGACTCGGAAAGGGAACTCCCTGACCCCTCGCGCTTCCCAGGTGAGGCAATGCCTTGCCCTGCTTCGGCTCGCGCACGGTGCGCGCACCCACTGGCCTGTGCCCACTGTCTGGCACTCCCTAGTGAGATGAACCCGGTACCTCAGATGGAAATGCAGAAATCACCGTCTTCTGCGTCGCTCACGCTGGGAGCTGTAGACCGGAGCTGTTCCTATTCGGCCATCTTGGCTCCTCCCATCGGTACTAAGACATTTCATGTAATACCTCATGAAATACTGGCATCACTCTGAAGCAAGGATTAATATTATTCTAATAGAGATAATGTTTAGTGAGGTTAAATGACTTGAGCCAATTTATTGAGCTAATAAAGAAACAGAAGTCGAGTTCAAACCCATGCAGGACGAGGGCCAGGTGACTTCTCTTATCTGCCACCATTTTGCATTAAGACATGGGCTTAATTATTTTATTTGCTCTTTGTATAATTTAAATCTGTGTATTGGCACTTTGTAAGCAATGATTTCCTCTCCTACAAAAAGTTGATAATAATAAATTAACCTGACTTCTCACAGGCTTCAGGTTAGATTTTTTTTTTTAAAGGATGACATTGAGAAAGTGTTTTGTAAACTGCAAATTCTTCCTAAATGAATATTAGTCATTATCTTACTGGTATTCAGTATTTCTGTGTTCTAGATATGAAAATAGTTTGCAGTTACACAATTTCGCCAATAGCAATGGCATAAGTTTATGCTCAGAAATTACGATCTCTGAATTTGAAAGCCTGAAAAGGTTTTGGAGATGATCCAGTTTAGTGCGTGTGTGTGTGTGTGCATGGATTCTCCTAGGATGATTCTAATGTATACTCAGGGAACAAAAATGACTGAATTGGACCAATACACTTCTTTCTGTTAATTAGGGTAACTGTACATTTACCTAGAGAAGTTTTAGTTGACACTTGTTGCTCAGTGTACTGGCTAATGATCCTGCCCTCTTTCACTCCCAGGTGTCACAAGTTGGATGATAAATTGTGTAGTCCCTCTGCTGATAAGGAACTGAGGCTTAGAGAGGCTGTTTGCCTGAGGCTGGGCTCCGTGGCTGAAGCCTGTAATCCCAGCACTTTGGGTGGCAGAGACAGGTAGATTGCCTAAGGTCAGGAATTCAAGACCAGCCTGGCCAACATAGTGAAACCCTGTCTCTACTAAAAATACAAAAAATTAGCTGGGCGTGGTGGTAGGCACCTATAATCCCAGCTACTTGAGAGGTTGAGGCAGGAGAATGGCTTGAACTGCGGAGGCGGAAGTTGCAATAAGCCAAGATCACATGATTGCACTGCAGCCTGGGTGACAAGAGCAAAATACTATCTCAAAGAAAAAAAAAAAAAAAAAAGAAAGGAAGAAAGAAAGAAAGAAAGAAAGAAAGAAACTGAATGTGATGTCTGACCTGGGCTTTCAGAGACTATGTTGAGCACCATGTGGGTACACAGGATCCTTCTTGATATTCTTAAGCTGAGAGAATTTCTTAATTTTTCTGTAACAATAAAACTCTTAAAAGTAAAAATATGCTGTGTTTCCCGGTCACCCAACTAAGCAATGCAATGCTGAGGTCTGTCATCTGACCTGATTCATTTATGAGGACATTTGATCATTGCTTACAATTGTGAAAAAAAAGTCTTCTCATGCATGCTGTCAATTCTTCTTTAGGATATTCTCTTTAGAAAACAAACCAAGAGCTTTATCTGAACTGCCACGACACTGGCTTTCTGAAAATCATTATGCGTGGTGATATGGATCCTGCTATATGTGCCATGTGTAATGATGACATTTAATGAAACCTCTAATGAAAAGACTTGAACAAGAGATTTGGGGTACAGTTCCTCAAATATGTGGTGATGCACTCTTCTCAGTTGAGACTTTTGCAGCCAATGTCAAATTTAATTTTAGCATTTAGGTCACCATAATTCATTATGTGCATGTTCCAGAACAATGAAGATAATTTTAAGGTAGTGTACAGGAAATTTGTATTCTGTACACATAGAAATCTATTGATATGGACATATTTCTATAGTAATAGTATGGGTTTCTTTTCATCATAGGGCATATTGTTCCAGTTTGACCCAATCAGAAATGTAGATCTTGAAAAGTGAAGGTTTGCCACCGGAGATGTTGCAGTTGAAATCCGTTAGAATGAAGCTAAGGACAGCATATGTTCCTGTCACCCAGCCTTAATAATTTGACCTACTTGGGGAATTCAGAGATTGTATGATATTCCAAGGATTCAATGCCTCACCTGACTGGAGGTAAGTATAAACCCATCTTCTCATCAATGATTGTGGGTGAGTGTCAGAAATGGATGGATAGCAGAGATTCTTTCTATTACAAAGTTTCAAGAAAATCTTTGCAAAGTATACTGGGACTTCCTTTGATTTAAACGGTTCCATGGCCTCACTATGGATGTTGGGAACAGTGTTATGGCTGTGCATATGGCCCCTCAGCAAACTTCTGTTATTTGCAAGTGTGTTTTCTAATATTGAGATTTAGAATCTAGGAAATCTATATTCTTATAATTACCTACTTTAAGAAAGAAAGGTTTCCCTAGACATAGAGGAAATGGGACACTTGCAAGTGTTTTTCCTGAATCATTCAAGCCTTGTTGAGTGCTTCCTCTCTGAATTCCTAGTGCAGCATGCACATGCCTTTATCATGATTCATAGCACAGTATACTGTAATAATTTTTTTGTGAGTCTTTCTCCATTACTACACTGGAGAGCAGAAATCAGGTCAGTCATATTTGCATCCCCTACACTTAGCAACAAAACTGGAACATAGCGGATATTCAAAAATCCTGAGTGAATTAATAACTGCCCAAAAGATGAAGAGCACCTTAAGTATCCAGTCAAGCCACGTGACCTTGGAGTCCTCCCACTCACACTCAGGGAGCTGTAATATTTAGGCTGAAGCCTAATCCTTTGTTTGCCTGTTTGCTTGGGAAGAGTAGTTGATAGTTACTGCTAACCAACCGCTGCCTTAAAGAAAATCCTGCAAAATAATTAACTACAAAATTTACTGATGACATAAACTATTTCATATGACTTGGATAAAAGTAATTACATTTCTATTTTTCTAAAAAACAGGAGAGATGTTAAATTGTAATAACGTTGGGCAACAGTATTACTTTTTACAGGAATATATTATACATAAGTTGCAGTGAAATAATAATTACCTTATATATTCATATGAATATTGTTTGTCTTATTTCTGTTCTTCAGTTCATTTTTTTAGTCTAATAAAATTGTGTATTTTAGAACTATGTGACTGTATTTCTAACATTCAAGACATACATTTCTGAAGATTATGAAGTAAATCATAATTTTTTGGCATTTTCATAAGCAATTGAGTTACTCCTCCCAGGAATAAAACATTTTTTCAATAAAATCTGCACCCTGTAGTCATGATAGTATCAATTCCAGTTTTCAAAATGCTGAGGAAATCAGCATAATCAATTAATTTCTAAAGGTGTTACTGTTTGAACTGCCTGCCACTGTATTAATGCTAACTGTGCAAACTCTTCCTGCAGTAGAGTTTAGAATCCATTTTTTAAATGACTGGATAAGGGATCTAGGGTGAATGCAAGACCCAGAAATCCTTTCATATTTTCAGCCTTTTAATACAGTTGTAGTTGTAGGGGAGAGATACAGCTTCTCAGTCCTAGAGAACTAACTGTAAATGACCCAGAATGCTTGTGTCTGCTTCATGCTCTTTCTGAAATAATCATGAATATCCTTCTGTATTTTATAGACCTGCCTGCTCTGCTTAGTCTAAGATTTCAGACAAGGCCTAATAAAACTTGTTGCAGTATTTGCTGACTCGCTGGGGCTACTGGCTTCTCCTTGTTCAAACTGTCAGGAAATCATCACTGTCTCTTCAGATCAGAGAGTTTCTGCCCATACTCTATGCAGGTGACAGCATTTGCTATCTGAGACAGATTGTGACTTGATTGCTGCTCCTATTTGGGCAGAAGCTCTATTTGCTCTCAAATATCATGAAGCCCAATGTCCTAAGGCAAGCAAAATTTTGTAACTGAAAGAACTGTAAGTTCTTAGGAGTCAGGAGTAGAGGAAGCTGCATGGTCAAGGGGAATCAACATGAGCCTTCCTACCATGTGTCCTATTTCCTGCAGTTTAATGAGACAGAGACATATGTATGTATACATCATCTCATGCTTAGCTCTTTAATATGTACAAGTGTTTTCAAATTTTCCCACCAACTGTCTTTGACAGCTGAGAATTTCAAGATCACCTGTTGTTCATGACTGCTGTCAAGGGGAACGTCTCTTTAGGGACACAGGAAGATTTGCCTAAAAATGTCAGGAAGCTTTGATATCTATTATTTTATTATAAAAATCAACTACAGCTTTGCTGCTATATTACTTCAGGTCTTTACTCATTCCACTGTTTATGTCAAGCCTGAGCTTGTGGATAGTTGGAGAAGGAGGGAAAATATGTAACACTCTTATTAACTAATTTTACTGTGTATATAAGATGTAGAGTAAAGAAAGACTTAAAGGAAGATGTAGTATTTGTGAATGCTCCAACAAATTAAAATATTATTTAAATTACTGATTTCTAATTAAACCACTTATTGTCTATAATGAATTAAAATAGTTTGTGAAATAAATTCATTGATATTTTTGCATTTATAATTTGAAAATCATAGTAACTTTCCAAATCTGAAAATGCCTGAAACACAAGTCTGCCAATCATCACAATAAAACATGAAGCCCCAGTCAGGATGGGTTCCCAACAAATAGCAGCTGAAGTTCCAACTGCCATGAAATGATGAAAGAAACACGGTTTAAGTGCCATGGATAATTTTTTCAATGCCAAAAGAATCATCACAGACTGTCGTGATATGCAGAGCTTGAATGGAAATATGGCATTAAAATAAGGTGGACAAAATTAATTATTGAATGTAATTTTGAAACACATTGCAAAATTGCTCCCTAATATACCCCAAACTCAAAAGTGACCACTGGCAAGATGAATTTACTTCTGTTTTTATGTTGTCATTATGGAAAAAACTATAGCAGAGAGTTCACCAATTTCCCTTTGGAAAGAGATATACAACCACAGCCAATACGCTTTCCTAAAAGACAGCAGGAGCTTTTCATGCGGACTTGTTTCCCATCCGTAACATACAAATATTTATTGTCCAGGGTCAATACAGCCTTGCAGATAAACAGGCTTTGAGTTATACCAAGCATGCTCATCCTTATATGGTATTTCCATATAAGAAATACAAAAGAAACATACCACAAAATGATGGTGTTCAGGACATGGGGCAACGCCCTGTTTCTGTGGTATAGCGTCCTAAGTTTTGTAGGATTCCATAGGAGGCAGCTACAAGTTCAACATGAAAAGCTCTGAAATCCCTTCCTAAGCTAATGAAGTGAAGCCCTGACCACACCAAGGAAAGGATGAAACAGAACTCATTTATTGTTTCTCAAATGATGCTAACATCTCTTCAAAGCCACCATTAATTTAACATCTTTAAAGCTATAAGAATAATCTATGTAATAAGTGAAAAATGCCTATAAAATTAGTGCTTTACATCTCAAACCCTTATTATACAGAAATTCATATTTTCATAATCACATAAAAGTTTAACGTACTATTCATTATAAGATTAAAGAGCATGAGTTATTCAGCCTGTGTAATTATTAACAAGTGGAAATTAAATCGTGATAATTTTGTACTCTTTTCTTCTTAAAATGATAATTTCCTTTCTCCTTTTGCCTGAGACACATGCTTGAACAATATTAACATCTTACCCTCTAAAATAAATGATTATATATCATATATGAATAATTGTTTATATATGTATTTATACATAAAATATATATATTTCTATATATAATCGACAAATCAAAAGAAAACACATATATTAATATATACATTTATATAGTAGGTTCTAGTATTTATAGAAAAGACCTGCATATTTCTAACAGATATATATAATATATATCTATATATTTATATTTCTATTACATATAAATATATAATCCATATTCCTATATTTGTACTTATATATTTATATGTAAATATACATATTATATATAGGTTTGTATACAGTAAATATAGTTGTATATTACATTTTATTTACATATGTTTCTATATATTTGCATACAGTGAATTCTACTATATACAGAAAGGACCTGTGTCTTTCTAATATATGGAAATATGAAATGTACTTTTTGTCTCCTCGGTTGCAAAAAGGCTTTTTTCAAGTAGATAGATATTGCTCTACTTTGAATTTTTCTTCTTTATTATATTAGATTGTAGGGAGGGGACCTTGAAAGGAAAGAGATGGAAACCATCGTACCATCAGTTTATATTGAGGAAAAGGTATTTTAAAAATGAAACCTAAGTAGGTAGAATCCAGATCTTGGTACTTGGTGTATGTGCTGGCAGGATTGCAAGAAAAAATAAACCCTAAATGATGCAGAGTCATCCTGTGAGGGGGAAATTGGTCTGCAGTGCTCAGCCATGACGCAATCCTTATGCTCCTGTCTGGCAAACTGTGACGTCTCCCGCTGCCGCTGCCGTCAAGCCCGCAAGACCCCACTTCCCTCCCTCCCGGCACAACACCTCTTCCTTCCTCCTTTCCTTTCTCGCTCCCCACACACCACCTCTTCCCCTCTTCCTCCCTCCCCACAGGCCACCTCTTCCTCCCTCCGTCCCAACACACCACCTCTTCCTCCCTCCCTCCCTGCATACCACCTTTTTCTCCCTCTCTCTTCACACACCTCCTCTTCGTCCTTCCCTCCCCACACTCCTCTTCCTCCTCGCTCCCCACACACCACCTGTTCCTTCCTACCTCCCCAAACACCTCCACTTCCTCCCTCCATATATCACCTCTTCCTCCCTCCCTCCCCACACACCTTTTCTTCCTCCCTCCCTCCCGGCACAACACCTCTTCCTTCCTCCTTGCCTTTCTCGCTCCCCACACACCACCTGTTCCTTCTTACCTCCCCAAACACCTCCACTTCCTCCCTCCACATATCACCTCTTCCTCCCTCCCTCCACACACACCTCCTCTTCCTCCCTCCTTCCTCACACACCTTTTCTTCCTCCCTCCCTCCCCGCACAACACCTCTTCCTTCCTCCTTGCCTTTCTCGCTCCCCACACACCTCCTCTTCCTCCCTCCCTCCCAACACACCACCACTTCCTGTCTGCCTCCCCACACACCTATTCCCCCCTCCCTCCCCACACACCACCTCTTCCTCCCTCCCTCCCCACACACCACCTCTTCCTCCCTCCTTCCCTCCCCACACACCACAGCTTCCTCTCTCCCTACCTCCCCACATATCACCTCTTCCTCCCTCCTTCCCCAGACACCTCCTCTTCCTCCCAACACACATCACCTCTTCCTCCCTCCCTCCCCACACAACTTTTCTTCCTCCCTCCCTCACCACACACCACCTCTTCCTCCCTCCCTCCCTCCCCACACACCTCCACTTCCTCCCCCCCTCCCCACACACCACCTCTTCCTCCCTCCCTCCCTCCCCACACACCACCTCTTCCTACCTCCCTCCCAACACACCATCTCTTCCTCCCTCCCTAAACACCACCACTTCCTACCTCCTCCCTTCCTCTCCAAACACCGCCTCTTCTCCCCTCCACACATCAAATCTTACTCCCTCCCTGCCAAACACCATGCCTTCCTCCGTCCCTGCCCACACACCACCTCTTCCTCCCTCCCTCCCCACACACCACCTCTTCCTCCCTCCTTCCCTCCCCACACACCACAGCTTCCTCTCTCCCTACCTCCCCACATATCACCTCTTCCTCCCTCCTTCCCCAAACACCTCCTCTTCCTCCCAACACACATCACCTCGTCCTCCCTTCCTCCCCACACATCTCTTCTTCCTCCCACCCTCCCCACACACCTCTGCTTCCTCCATCCCTCCCCACACACCACCTCTTCCTCCCTCCCTCCCTCCTCACACACCTCCACTTCCTCCCTCCCTCCCCACACACCACCTCTTCCTCCCTTCCTCCCCACACACCTTTTCTTCCTTCCTCCCTCCTCACACACCTCCACTTCCTCCCTCCCTCCCCACACACCACCTCTCCCTCCCTCCCTCCGCACACACCTTTCCTTCCTCCCTCCCTCCCCACACACCACCTCTTCCTCCCTCTCTCTCTCCCCACACACCTCCACTTCCTCCCTCCCTCCCCACACACCACCTCTTCCTCCCTCCCTCCCCACACAACTTTTCTTCCTCCCTCCCTCACCACACACCACCTCTTCCTCCCTCCCTCCCTCCCCACACACCTCCACTTCCTCCCCCCCTCCCCACACACCACCTCTTCCTCCCTCCCTCCCTCCCCACACACCACCTCTTCCTACCTCCCTCCCAACACACCATCTCTTCCTCCCTCCCTAAACACCACCACTTCCTACCTCCTCCCTTCCTCTCCAAACACCGCCTCTTCTCCCCTCCACACATCAAATCTTACTCCCTCCCTGCCAAACACCATGCCTTCCTCCGTCCCTGCCCACACACCACCTCTTCATCCCTCCCTCCCCACAAACTACCTCTTCCTCCCTCCCTCCCCACACACCACCTCTTCCTCCCTCCCTCCCTCCCTCCCCACACACCACCTCTTCCTCCCTCCCTCCCCACACACCTCCACTTCCTCCCTCCCTCCTCACACACCTTTTCTTCCTCCCTCCCTCCCCACACACCTCCTCTTCCTCCCTCCCTCCTCACACACCTTTTCTTCCTCCCTCCCTCCCCACACACCACTTCTTCATCCTTCCCTCCCCACAAACTACCTCTTCCTCCCTCCCTCCCCACACACCAACTCTTCCTCTCTCCCTCCCCACACACCACCTCTTCCTCCCTCCCTCCCTCCCCACACACCACCTCTTCCTCCCTCCCTCCCTCCCCACACACCTCTTCCTCCCTCCCTCCCCACACACCTCCACTTCCTCCCTCCCTCCCCACACACCTCCACTTCCTCCCTCCCTCCCCACACACCTCCTCTTCCTCCCTCCCTCCCCACACAACACCTCTTCCTCCCTCCCTCCTCACACACCTTTTCTTCCTCCCTCCCTCCCCACACACCACCTCTTCCTCCCTCCCTCCCTCCCCACACACCTCCACTTCCTCCCTCCCTCCCCACACACCACCTCTTCCTCCCTCCCTCCCTACACCGCACCTCTTCCTCTCTACCTCCCCACACACCACCTCTTCCTCCCTCCTTCCCTACACACCACCTCTTCCTCCCTCCCTCCCTATACACCTACTCTTCCTCCCTCCCTCCCTACATACCTCCTCTTCCTCCCTCCCTCCCCACACAGCACCTCTTCCTCCATCCCTCCTCTCACACCACCTCTTCCTCCCTCCTTCCCCACACACCCCTTCTTCCTCCCTCCCTATACACTACCTCTTCCTCCCTCCCTCCCTACACACCTCCTCTTCCTCCCTCCCTCCCCACACACCTCTTCCTTCCTCCCTCCCCACACACCACCTCTTCCTCCCTCCCCACACACCCCTTCTTCCTCCCTCCATCCGCACACACCACCTCTTCCTCCCTCCCTCCCTCCCCACACAACTCCTCTTCCTCTGTCCCTCCCTCCCCACACACTTCTTCTTCTTCCTGCCCCCCCATCACCACTTCCTCCCACCCTCCCCAAACACCTCCACTTCCTGCCTGCACACATCACCTCTTCCTCCCCCACTCCCCACACACCTCCTCTTCCTCCCTCCCAACACACCCCTTCTTCCTCCCTCCCTCTCTTTACACCACCTCTTCCTCCCTCCCTCCTTACACACCACCTCTTCCTCCCTCCCTACCTACCCACACAGCTCCCCTTCCTTCCTCCATCCCAACACACCACCTCTTCCTGCCTCCTTTACTACACACCACCTCTTCCTCCCTTCCTCCATCCCTCACCACACAGCTCCTCTTCCTCCCTCCCTCCCAACACACCACCTCTTCCTCCGTCCCTCCCTACACAGCACATCTTCATCCCTCCTTCCCTCCCTCCCTCCCCACACACCTCCTCTTCCTCCCTCCCTCCCCACACACAACCACTTTCTCCCTCCATCCCTCCCCACACACCTTCTCTTCGTCTCTCCCTCCCCACCACCTCTTCTTCCTCCCTCGCTCCCCAAACACCACCTCTTACTCCCTGCATACCACCTCTACCTCCCTCCCTCCCCACGCACCTCATCTTCTTCCTTCGCTCCCCACACACCAATTCTTCCCCCCTCCCTCCCTCCACACACACCACCTCTTCCTCCCTCCCAACACACCACATTTTACTCCCTCCCTCCCCACACACGACCACTTCCTCCCTCCCTCCTTCCCCAGACATCTCCTCTTCCTCCCGCCCTCCCTCCCTACATAACACCTCTTCATCCCTCCCTCCCCAAACACCTCCTCTTCCTCCCTCCACACATCCCCTCTTCCTCCCTCCCTCCCTACACCCCACCTCTTCCTGTCTCCCTCCCTACACACCACCTCTTCCTCCCTCCCTCCCCACACAGCACCTCTTCCCCCCTCCCTCCCTCCCTCTTCACCATCAGAGAACACGGAGTCACTCAGATCAATTTGCAACACATTCATTTTATTATCATCAGAATGGCAAGCACCCCGCTGGTGAGATCTCTGAGGTCTGGCGGCTGGGCCTGAACTTACTCGCTGCTCTCGGAGATAGGGGAGTAGCTGGCCGTCTACACACTCGGTAGTTCCTCCACCTCGCTCTCCTGCCTCAGTGGTTCCTCCAGCTCGGTCTCCTGACTCAGTGGTTCCTCCAGCTCGGTCTCCTGACTCAGTGGTTCCTCCAGCTCGGTCTCCTGACTCAGTGGTTCTTCCACCTCGCTCTCCTGACTCAGTGGTTCTTCCATCTTGCTCTCCTGACTCAGTGGTTCTTCCACCTCGCTCTCCTGACTCAGTGGTTCTTCCACCTCACTCGCCTGACTCAGTGGTTCCCCCACCTCGCTCTCCTGACTCAGGGGGTCGTGCTGGCTCCCCTCGCTCACTGGCTCCTCCGGCGGCAGCTCGTGCTGAGGGAGCTCCTGGCTGGGCTGGTCGCTGGGGCCGGGTGCCGCTGGCCCGCTCTCCGCCTCAGGTGCCGTCACGGCCGCCATCTTTGTCGCAGCCCCTTTCTTCCCGCGTCTCCCTCTACGAACCGCTTTTCCCTTCTTGGCCACCTTGGCAGTCTGGAAGGACAACAGGGACGATCACAGAAGGGCTCTGGTTTAGGGACGAGGATGGAGGAGGCTGGGAACAGGGACGTGTCCTCAGAAGCGGTGGGGACCGGGTTGGGGGGTTGTGCCAAGTGAGGACAGGAGAGGCTTCTTGTGAGGAAGGAGGCGAGGGGAAGACGAGGAGGAGCTTGGGAGGGTCACTCACCTTCTTCTTCGGGCCACTGGGGCTCAGCTGAGAGGAGGCCTTCCTCTTTCCTGCCTCTTCGGCCTTGGCCGGAGGTCCCGAGGCTCTCGGCTTTGGACTCATCTTCCGCAGCTCAACGTCTCGCAACGGTCGACTAACTCCAGGCTGCCTGGCCTCCCTGTATATACCCCTCTGGCGATCCCAGGACGAGACAATCATGCCCCTGAGCTGTGATTGGTCAACACTCCACCACCCAGCCAATGGTAGCCCTGGGTGGGAAGGAAGGCCTTATACGTCACAAAGCACCTTCAGGACACTGCGGAGGAAGTCAGGGGTGGTGACATCTAATGAGGAAGGCAGGGTGCTCTGGTTGGAGAAAGGGAGATTTGGGTTAGCACCCCTAAAGATAGTTCCCAACCTGACATGTCACCCCTCCTAAACTCCCCATGTTCAATTTTGGCAGATCATGTGGCAAGGGAGGATATTTCCCCCACATGTTTCCCCCGGAACCCCCATTCAGTGGTACATTCTGCTCCTCCACAACTACCATCATTACCCAGTTTCTGTATGACCTACCTAAAATCCCTCCATGCTAACTGGGATGGATGGAGGGCTGTACGAAGACGTCAGTCATCCCTCTCTCCTACAAATTCCTCTGCTACACCTTGAGGATCATTCACTTCTTGGCTGCCATGGAACAACTTTTCCATCTCACATGCTTCTCCCAGCATCCACATAGTGCCTCGCAATTTTTCATTCTCAGGGTTTAAAGCACTGGCTTCCAGAGGTCAAGATTAGCAAACACACTAGCTCAGCTGGGTATCTGTATCGGGCTGGGTTCCTCAGAGAAGGAGAAACTAAACCAAATAGGATACTCTCTGTGTGTGTGTGTGTGTGTGTGTGTGTGTGTGTGTGTGTGTGTGTAATATTATGTATCATAAATATGTATTTACTACCATGTAGTATTTATTTATGAATAATATTATATATGAGATACAGTTTATTCTAAACAATTGGCTCACAGATTCACACAATGTGGGGGTCTAGGCAGCTGAAATGTATAGGGCAAGTGAGCATCCTGGAAACTAAAAGTTTCTGCACAGCCAACAATCAACACAATGAAAAGGCACGCTATGGTTTGGGAGAAGCTATTTGCGAACCATATATCTAATAATGAGTTAATATCCAAAATATATAAAGAACTCACATAGCTCAATAGCAAATAAATAAATAGTCTGGTTAACAAATAGGCAAAGGACTTGAATAGGCATTTCTAGAAAGAAAACACACAACTGGCCAACAGGTATATGAAAATGTGCTCAACATCGTTAATAATCAGAGAATGCAAATGATAACCACAATGAACTATCACCTCACTGTTACATGCTGTTGACAGACGTGTAATTGGCACAGCCGTTATAAAAAATAGTGTAATTGTTCCTTGGAAAATCAAAATAGATCTACCACACGACCCAGCAGTTCATCTGTTGAGTATGTACCCCACCCCTGAAATGAAGTCCACATCTCATACAGATATCTCCAATACTAACTAATTGTAACTCACTAATTACACAGGAAATTAGAGTTTCTATTTGAAAAAAATGGTTTTTTTTTCACCATTCTGGTATCAAATATTTATTCTAGTCATCTCTTCTTATTTCTTACTTTGTAATAACCTAGGTACTGCTGCCCATTGACAGAACCACCTTATTATTCCAGCAAGAAATGAGAAATATTGAGGAGAATGCAATGTTATACTTCTGTCTTCAACCAGTTTTTCCCATTTTAGGGAGGATTCTGTATTTAACTCTTACTCAGGTAACTCTAGTTACCATATCCATAGTACCTAGTCAACAATCCAAAAAAAGTAAGAACACAGAATTGACTAGGGTGGTTACTAAACTTTCTATGTTCAACCAGTTTCCTAGTAATTGCTAGTTGTTTATTCAACTAGTACTGAGAAGAATTTGTTTATTCCAGGTACTGGCTTCATGTAGTTATCTCTAGTTAATTACTTACTTGGATAAAGTTGAAAGCTACTGTATTAGGTAATATTTCTAACATGAGGTTGGAATTTTGCATTGAGGAAAATGGTTATTGAACTCCCTGGCATAGGCCAGTTATCTTCAGCTTCCTGGGATCAATTACCTGGTCCGGCTAATTCTAGCTATCTTTAGGTTGCTAATTACATGTTTACCACCAGATGTCTGTGGTAATTCATTATTCCAACAAAACGTAGTAGAATGATTAGGAAGGATTTTGCTTTTTCCAGACATCACATAGATATTCAAATTATCTCCTGTTATCCTTTGTACCTTTTTTTCCTGGGTAACACTCAGCACCTATCCTTCTAAGTTCTTATCCCAACTAAAATCAATAATTGAGACTTGCAAAGGATATGATTTTCAGGATCCAGGTTCCCTTGGTATTGCAATGATTGTTAGCTGTTTCTATGAAATGTGTTTCATGGGAAAGCCCAGTTAAGTAGAACTTACATATTAACTCAACAGCAGCAAAATTTTATCTGACCTGACCAGATTCCCTATGTTCTACATTCCACTGAACTATTCTTGTTGTCTCTATTTTACTACTTCCTTAGGTACCTGACTTATCCGTAGTAGTAATTCATTATTCCAACAATAACTCAGCAGGACGTGGTGAGAAGAATGTGATTTTATTTTTAAAATATATTTTTATTGACGTAAAATATACACATGTAATGTATCTGCTTTACACCTGTAACTGTGCAGTTCAGTGGTAATAAATACATTTATATTCTTTTATTTCCCCTTCATCCCCTGCTTCCCCTTCTGGCCTCTGGTAACCATCACTATAGTCGCTATCTTCATGAGAACCACTTTTTTAGCTCCCATATATGAGTGAAAACATGCAATGTTTGTTTTTCTGTGCCTGGCTTATTTCATTTAACATAATATCCAGTCATTCTTTTCATGCCTGGATAATATTCCATTGTGTACATATGCCACATTTGCCTAATCCATTCATCCATCAATGGGCACTTAGGCTAAATCCATATTTTGGCTATTGTGACTTGTGCTGCAATACACATGAGTATGCAGATATATCTCTTTGATCTTCAGATAAATTTATTTCTCTCTCTCTCTCTCTCTCTCTCTCTCTCTCTCTCTCTCTCTCTCTCTCTCTCTCTCTCTCTCTCTCTCCCCCCCCTCCCTCTCTTTCCCCAGCAGTGGAATACTTGGATCATATACTAGTTCTATTTTTAGGATTTTGAGGAACCCCATACTGTTCTCCATAGGGGCTGTAGTAAATTACATTCCCACCAACAGTGTACACAGGTTCCCCTTTCTCCACCTCCCTGCTCACATCTGTTCATGCCTGTATTTTGATAAAATCCATTTAACTGGAGTGAGATGATATTGCATTGTGGTTTTGATTTGTATTTCTCTGATGATTCATAATAAGCATGTTTTCATATGCCTGCTGGCCATTTTTGTGTCTTCTTTTGAGAAACGTCTATTCAGATTATTTGTCCATTTTTAAGTCAGATTGTTTGTTATTAACTTTTTTGAGCTCCTTCTGTATTCTGGTTATGAATCCCGTATCAGATGGGTAGTTTGCAAATATTTTCTGCCATTCTGTGGGTTGTCTCTTCACTTGGTTGATAATTTCCTTTGCTATGCAGAAGCTTTTTAACTTGATGTAATCCCAATAGTTTATTTTTGCTTTGATTCTTGTGCTTTTGAGGTCTTACTCAAGAAGTCTTTGCCCAGACCAATGTCCTGGAGCATTTCCCCAATGTTTTTTGGTGGTTTCAGTTACAGGTCATGAATTCAAGTCTTTTTTTTTTTTCTTTTTTGGTTTGTTTGTTTGTTTGTTTGTTTGTTTGTTTTTGACAGAGTCTCATCTCACTCTGTTGTTCAGGCCCAGGCTGGAGTGCAGTGTCACCATCTCCGCTCACCATAACATCCACCTCCACGGTTCAAGTGATTCTCGTGCCCCAGCCTCCCGAGTAGCTGGGATTACAAGTGTGCACCACCACAGCTGGCTAAGTTTTGTAGTTGTCATAGAGACGGGTTTCACCATACTGGCCAGGCTGGTCTCGAACCCCTGACCTCAAGTGACCCACTCACCTTGGCCTCCCAAAGTGCTAGGATTACAGGCGTGAGCCACCACTCCCAGCCAGATTCAAGTCTTTAATCCATTTTTGATTTGCTTTTTGTGTGTGGTGAAAGAGAGGAATCTAGTTTCATTCTTCTGCATATACTCATCCAGCTTTCCTAGTGCTATTTATTGAAATGTCGGTCTTTTCAGCATCATATGTTCTTTTTGTCTTTGTTGAAGTTGAGTTGGTTGTAAGCATGTGGCTTTATATCTGGTTCTCTATTCTGCTCCATTTGTCTCTGTGTCTGTTTTTAAGCCGGTACCATGCTGCTTGGTTCACTATAGCTTTGTCGTAAAATTTTGAAGTCAGGTAGTGTGCTGCTTCCAGCTTTTCACTTTTTGCTCAGGATTGCTTTGGCTATTTGAGGTATTTTATGGTTTCCTATGAATATTATAAGTTTTTTCCTGTTTCTGTGAAGAATGTCTTTAGTAGTTTGGTAGGGCTTGCATTTAATCTGTTAATCGCTTTGGTGAGTATTGTGAATTATACAATATTAATCCTGTCAGTCTATGAGCCTGGACTATCTTTCCATGTTTTTGTGTCCTGAGAAGACAGTTTTTTTTTTTTTTTTAAATTTCTGTATTTAAGTAGTTTTTCTAGCTATTATTACTTATTCCTAGTAAACTAATTACCTGGGTACTGGCAGGTACAGGTCGACCTCATTTTATTGTGATGCACATTTTTGTGTTTATAGATATTGTGTGTTTTTTATAAATTAAAGTTTTCTGGCAAGCGTCAAGCATGTCAGTGTCATTTTTCCAACAGCATGTGCCCACTTCATGTCCCTGTGTCACATTTTGGTAATTCTCACAATATTTCCAACTTTTCCATCATGATTATATCTGTTATGATGATTTCTGATCAGTGATCTTTGATGTTATTATTGTAATTGCTTTAGGACTCCAGAAACTGGGCCCATAGAAGAACACACAAGGAGGCATCGCACTACCTGACTTCAAAATATACTACAAAGGTATATTTCAAAATATACTACAGATCTACAGGAGGAGAAAGACGATGGAACAGAATGCGTCACTGATTGTCCCCCTGACCCCCCACCAAGGACACCAGTTTAACAACTATCTACACAGAAAAAAACATCTTCATGAGAACCAAAAATCAAGTGAACACCCATAGTACCTGGTTTTAACTTCACGTAGCTTGATATGGTTTGGCTGTGTCCCCACCAAAATCTCAACTTGACTTGTATCTCCCAGAATTCCGACGTGTTATGGGAGGGACCTAGGGGGAGGTAATTGAATCATGGGGGCCGGTCTTTCCTGTGCTAATCTCATGATAGTGAATAAGTCTCATGGGATCTGATGGATTTACCAGGGGTTTCTGCTTTTGCTTCTTCTAAGTATTAAGGCAGATATTGCCTGAGTTTGCGTCCCTCCTGAACAATAGACAAACGTCTCCAACTGGTTCACAGGTGTAGGTGGTGCGTTCTTTGTGGGGTGCTGGTGCCACCTTGACCCTGGAGCAGTAAATCCACTTGATTTTTGAGTTGAACAGCTGTCGGGGTCATAAGGAGAACTTGGTATGGTCCAGTCCACGCTGGCTCCAGTGGCTTTTTGTCCTGTGGGAGAGTTTTAAGATATACCTAGTCTTCAGGCATAAGGTTAGGGTGAGTGTTTCCTGAAAAAGAGGGGCCAGGTGTTGGGCTATGAAGACTTTGATAATGATTGATGGCCTTGATGGTTTGTCCCAGGGACATAACATATTGTATGAGATAATGTCTCTTTGGGTCTAACAAAAGGTCAGTTTGGAAGAAAGATCTTCCCCAGAGAATCTCGAAAGGGCTAGATGGGCTTCACATTTTGGGGTGATACAGGCTCTTAAGAGTACAATGGGGAGCAAAGTTGACCATAACTGTTGGGTTTCATGTGTTAACTTTGTGAGGTGCTTTTTCTGGTTTGATTGGCTGTCTCCACCTTTCCAGAAGATTGTGGACGTCAAGACGCATGCAGATAATATTTGATCTGGAGAGCTTCACTGATTCTCTGAAAAAAACAACAAAAATATTTTTTTCTTTTTTCTTTCTTTCTTTTTTTTTTTTTTTTTTTGACAGATTCTCATCTCACACTGTTGTTCAGGCCCAGGCTGGAGTGCAGTGTCACCATCTCGGTTCACTATAACATCCACCTCCTCAGTTCAAGTGCTTCTCTTGCCCCAGCCTCCCGAGTAGCTGGGATTACAAGTGTGCACCACCACAGCTGGCCAAGTTTTGTAGTGTTCGTAGAGAAAAAATGAAATGAAATTTCATGAGAACCAAAAATCAAGTGAACACCCATCGTACCTGGTTTTACCTTCACGTAGCTTGATATGGTTTGGCTGTGTCTCCACCGAAATGTCAACTTGACTTGTATCTCTCAGAATTCTGACGCGTTATGGGAGGGACCTAGGGTCCCTCATTTTAAGAAATGAAAGTGGGGCCATTGTCTGACTGTAGGGCATGAGGGAGCCTAAAACAAGGAAGAATGTGGTCTAAAAGGGCTGAGGTGACTTCTGAGGCCCATGCAGTTTTGGTGGGAAGGGCCTTTATCCATCCAGTGAAGGTGTCTACAAAGACTAACAGATACCTGACTAACAAATACACACATTGCATGATGCATGTGAGTAAAATATATTTGCCAGTCTTCTCGGGGTAGGGTTCCTCTCTTAGAATGGGTTGAAGGATTTGGGGAGGTTTGTGTGCTCCCTCTGGGTTTATTTGGCCTCAGGTGGGACATGCCTGTGAGATGGCTCATAGAGCTTGGGCTATCCCCGTGCTGGTGAACAGTGACTTTATTAGATCTTGGAGGGCCTTAGCCCCTAAATGAGTTGATTGGTGTACGCTATTTAGAAACTTCAATTGTGAGGCTCCTGGGAGCAAGAGTTTGCCATTAGGACTTTTTAGCCAACCCTCTGAGGTATGGGAGAAACCTCTTTCTAGAGCTTTTTGGGCTTCCCCCTCTTTATAGTGTGGAGACAGGGAAGTTAGGCTAGGAATGAAGACAGCCTGAAAGGGTGACCTGGCAGCCACTTTTACTTATTTGTCAGCCCAGGTGTTTCTGATAGAGATTTCATCATTTCTTCTCTGATGCGCTTTGCAGTGAATGATAGTTACCTGTGGGGGAAGCATAACTGCCTCCAACGGGGCCATGATTTCAGGAACACGTTTAATTGAAGTATTTCAGGCCATTAAAAGTCCTCTTTCCTGCCAAATGGCTCCATGGGCATGCACTGCATGAAAGACATAGGCTGAGTCTGTGTAAATATTAAGCCTCAGGCCTGCCCCTAATTGTAAGGCACAGGTAAGAGCAATGAGCTCAGCCTTTTGGGCTGAGGTGCTACTTCCTGGCAGAGGTCCAGATTCTGTGATTTCAGTTAGGTTAATAGTAGCATACCCTGACAGTTGGGTTCCACCTATCATAAAGCTTCTGCCATCTGTGTACCGTGTGGCCTCTGAATCTATAAGGGGAGTATCCTGGAGGTCTGGTCTAACATTACAGGTTAGATCTATGGTTTCCAAGCAAGAATGTTAAAGTGGCCTCTCCACATTTCGGTTTGGTAACAGCATGCCAGGATTAAGGGTTGGCAGAGCCTAATACTCAATTCTGGTACCTGTAGAAGGAGTGTTGGAAATTTGCTTATATGGCTCTGTGAGATCCAGTGAAAGGCCTTTGAGTTTAGGACATTCATTACTTGATGTGGGGTGTAGACAGTTATTGCTTGGCCCAGAATTAGCTCGGAGGCCTCCACAACCAGGAGAGCCACACACAGTAGCACTCAGAGGCATGGCAGCCATCCCCATGCCTTTTTTTGGACAAGTAACTAGCTGGCCACTGGGAGGGTCCCAGTGGCTGAGTGAGGACTCCAAGGGCTGTATCCCTTCTCTCAACTATGAACAAGTAAAGATGCTTTGTAAGATCTGGCAAGGCCAGGGCGTGGGCTCGTTTGAGGGTTTTTAGAACACTGTCCATTTCAAGGCTCCAATTTAAGAGCTCCCCCCGCCGATCCTTGCAGTGCCCCATAAAGAGGTTTTGCTATAAGTCCTAACCGGGTTATCCAAATGTGACAGAAACCTACCATTCGAAGAAAGGACTACAACTGATGTTTAGTGGATGGAATGTCCACGTTTAGCATAAGATTTTTGCGGTGGTCTGAGAGATCCTTGGGCCCTGGGATGAATGTTAGTCTCAAGAATCAAACCTCCTGAGAGAAGATTTGAGCTTTGGAAGGAGAGACTTTATAACCACAAGGAGCCAATGTCCAAAGAATTGTAATAGTATTTAGGTCTGAGGCATTTTTGGTTGGATTGCAAATAAGCAGGTTATCAACATATTGAAGGACTGCTTGAAGCTAGGAGTTTGAGACCAGCCTGGACAACCTAGTGAGACCCGTTCACTACAAAAAAAGTATTATAAGCTGCGGGTGGATGCACACACCTTTGGTCCCAGCTTCTTGGCAGGCTAAGGTGGGAATGTCGCTTGGGCCCAGAAAGTAGAAGCTGCAGTGGGCTATGACCATGCCACTGCTCTCCAGCCTGGATGGCAGAGTGAGACCTTGTGTCAAAACAAACAAAGAAACTAACAAAAACCTGCAAGCCCTGTGCTAGCCACTTTATGGATATATAAATGTATATGCATATGCAGAGGGTAGAGAATCTTCACAACAATGGGAGTAGGTAGGAATTTTTTTTATATTTCAAATAAAGAATAATCTCATTTCACATAAAGATACTTGAATTTCAGGAGCTTAAAGAACTTGCTGAAAGTTACAAATTAATTATGTGACAAGGTTGGAATCTGAACTTCTCTTTCACCACTACTACTGTATAGCTTCCCGGGTTGATAGTAGTAATTAAATCACGGAGGGAAATAAGTAAAATTGGCCAATGAAAGGGAAGCAGCACAGGTATAAATAAAGTTACCTGTCATAAAGTCCTCCTTCTTATCATGCAATGTCCTGCCTAACATGTTGACGTAAATAAGGTCCATGTCCGTTATTAGCTCAACAAGTTAAATGATTCATTTTATTTTCCTTTGACGGCTTTTTCAAAAGGAAAAAAAGTGGGCTAGCACAGAATGTGTTGTAATCATGAGTATAGACTAGGAGATTCTTTGTTTCAGTTTTTTTTTGTTTTTGTTTTTGTTTTTCTGAGACGGCATCTCTCTCTGTCGCCCAGGCTGGAGTGCAGTGGCGTGATCTCGGCTCACTGCAAGCTCTGCCTCCCGGGTAGCTGGGACTGCAGGCACCCGCCACCACGCCCGGCTAATATTTTTGTATTTTTAGCAGAGACAGGGTTTCACCCTGTTAGCCAGGATGGTCTGGATCTCCTGACCTCGTGATCCGCCCACCTCGGCCTCCCAAAGTGCTGGGATTACAGGCATGAGCCATTGCACCCGGCCAGAATAGGAGATTCTTTGTAAATGAGTATATGTGTTTAAGAAATACATTCATATGGTTATGTTGAGGCAGATGCCACATATCCACACAAACCACATTAGTATCTGCAGTTTTCAAATTTCAGAAATAGTTTTCATGCACACATGTAAAAATATAAAAGCATTCATGAACACATTACCTATTTCAGTAATACATATTTCAATACATAAATGATTTAGTTTATCAACAAATTAATTTATAAGTGTGATAAAGAACAGAAGACACAAGAATTTATGCAGCATTGAAAGTCTTTGGTCACTGGGTGTCATGATGTTCCCCCGTAGTGATTAACCTTTCGGCAATAAAAGAGCCTGAATTTTTGGAGCGGAACACTTCAGTGTTACATGGATTAGCATTGTCAATAGAAAGTTTTATTAAAATATGCCACAGTTTTTTCTCAGATTATTATGTCATATTTAAACCACATTATTAATGTAGCTTTTTACCTGAAACTGACCAAGAAATATTAGATGTTCAGATATTTAAATAACAAAGGAATACACAATTCTGTCGGTCATCTTCAAGTTTTATTGTATCCAGGTTAAATCTGAAGAATTTGTACAGTGTATTGATGTGTGTGCCTGGGTACATTTTTGGAAGAAATCTTGGTTATACAGAATTTCCACTGTACAGAAGTTAGCCCTAGATATAATTATTGTGTCTTAGTGTCCAGCTGCTTTTACCCATGCCTTGTGTGTGCATACCTGATGGCAGATGTATTCTAAAACTGCAACCACTAATCAGAACCAGATACCTACGTTTTTTTCTCTTTGAATATGCTCCACTCTGCCAAGTTCGATGGAAGTGAGTGGTTGTGACAATTCAGAACAGTTGTGCCGTTCTACAACACAAATGCTGCTGAACTTGGAGAAAAGACCTGTGCAGACAGAATGAGAAGACTTGGTCAGTTGCTCTAAGAACGTCATTGGAAAGCTTTTCTTTTCTTTTCTTTTCTTTTCTTTTCTTTTCTTTTCTTTCTATTTATTTTGAAGGCTAGTTATTGCCTAAGTTGTAAAGGTGAATCTGATAAACTGGCTGACTAGTTTAGAGGTCAATATTTAAACCATGGAATTGAATCCGTAGAGGGCAAGAGTTGGAAAAGATGAAAATAGGTTCATGGGACAGTTATATTTTATTTTTGTTGTTTTTGAAACTGAATCTGGAAAATATCCAAGTTATGTTTCAATATATGACACTACATCTTTAAATGACAATTTTGGCATATATTGTTATGGCCATTTCATAAATTGCTTTTTATTAAACTGGTGCAAAAGTAATTGTGGTTTTTGCCGTTACTTTCAGACCTCAATTACTTTTGCAGCAACCTCTTACCAGTCGTAAGAACATCCTTGCTTTTAACATAAAGGGATTGGTGAAGTTACCATGATTCTCACTTAAGAATTACTGAGAAAAATGCAGCAGCAGGGGTAAGCAAAAACTATTTGTTAATTGAAGGCCTGTGTTTATTTGAATGAAAGGATTTTTCATTTAAATTATAAAAACAGAGCAAGTGCCCAGTTATATCAAATCCATGTTCAATTTCATTCACAGAGATGGTGACAAAACAAGAGTAAATGAACAATGTCAGAATCAAAAGATACTCTGCCTGGAAAGAACTTGCAATGGAATTTTTAAAAAATGAGATTAAAACAAATAGAAATATGTTTAAAATTCATTAAATATTTTAAAGTACTTGCTGTTTTAATGAAACTGAACAACAAAGACCCTGTCCTTAGTGAGCCTGCAAGCTAGTGGGGGACTCCAATAATAATCAGACTATCACAAAATATGTTTTGTACATGTCACATAAACCAAGAACGAAGCAGTATTTACAAGATTTCCAAATATTCATATGCTGAGAATGTGTAAATGCTGTAAACCGCAATATAAAGGCACACATTATTTAACAGAATACACTATATTTCCCCTCTTCAATAAATATCTAGATACAAATGTAAATGTTAGAGTCACGTAATCCATGTACATATAATTCTCTTTCCATTTATTCACTCATATTATTGAAGCTTGGGATGCATAACTTTTAAAAACATGGATAATAACATAGGAAAGGTTATTTGATAGCCAGTAACTATGTCTGTTCCTACTTGAACGGAAGTTCAGCAACATTCAGTGGCAAGACATACGCTCAAAAAAATGTACAAATGATTAACAGTGTACATTATGTAGTTGACAAAAATTGAAGAAATAAGGGGGAAGAAAAGAAAAAGAATGCCCATCTCTCCTTTCTCCAGTGGTTTTATTGTGGTAGAGTATGTATACCACTTAATTCACTCATTTAAAGTGCACAATTCTGTGGGTTTGGTATTGTGTTAGTCTTGTTTTCACACTGCTATAAAGAAATACCATAATTTATAAAGAAATGTATAAAATTATAATTTACAAAGGAAAGAGGTTTAATTGACTCACAGTTCTGCATGGCTAGGGAGGCCTCGGGAAATTTACAATCATGGTGGAAGGCAAAGAAGCGTGGACCTTCTCCACATGGTAACAGGAGAGAAAAGACTGAGTGAAGGAGAAACTTGCCAAAATCTTATAAAACCATCAGATCTAGTGATAACTTACTATCATGCAACCAGCATGGGGGAAGCTGTCCCCATGATCCAATCACCTCCCACTATGTTCTCCCCTCAACACCTAGGGATTACAATTCAAGATGAGATTTTGGTGAGTACACAAAGACTTACCACATCAGGTATATTCACAGACATTGTGAATATTACCATGGTCAATGGTAGAATATTTTTATCATGTCAGAAAGAAATCCCATCTCTTTTAGCCAACATCCCCAGTGATCCTAGCCTTCTCGCGGCCCCGGGCAACCACTAATTTACTTTGTTTCTATTGACTTCTCTATTCAAAATATTTCATATGAATGTAATAATACACTATGTGGCCTTTTTGTGCATTGCTTCTATTAGTCCGGATACTGGTTTTAGGTCCATCCATCTTATGGCATCTGTCAGTAGTTCATTCTTTTGTGGCTAAAAAGTGATGATTATATAGTTACACGATATTTTGTTAATGGGCATTTGGGTTGTTTTCAATCATTAGTTATTACGAAGTACCTCCCTTATTCAGTGGTAAGATATTTTTATGGTAATAATTTTAAATGAAAACATTTTATATTAGTTTCTAAACTCTATGGTGTGGATAAATTGAACATCATTTTTTCTTGAGTCATGCGGTTTTATTGGGGTTGACTTGGTACCCCCTTAAAAACATATATGCATAACTTTGAAACAATAATTTATAAATATATATATAATTTGGAGATGACGTGCTACTCATATATTATTTCGAAGCAGTCAAAAACTTACAAAAAATTTCAGTATGGAATGTAAATAGCTTTCTTTTTTCCTAAGACATCTGAGGGTAAGTTTCCAATCGGATACCTCATATCCTGAATATTTTAGCATGCATTTCCCCAGAAGAGGATTATTATACACAGAAACAGTCAAGACCTAAAAATCAAGAAATGGGCACTGATGTATTTCTACCTTCTAATGGTCAGACTGCCTTTAAATGCCTTGAGGCAGAAGGAGCCAGTTAGAATTATGCACTGCCATGAGTTTTCATGTCTCTTAGTCTCCTTCAGTCTGATTCCTCATCTTTCTTTGACTTTCCTGTTCGTAGCACAATTAAAACGTAGCAGCCAGTTATTTCACAGACTGTCCCTCCATTTGGGTTTGTCTGCTATTTCATCCTGATTATGTCTGGACTGCAAATATTTGCCAGAGTTAGTGCAGGGGTGAGGCCCTCTTCTTGACTTCGCATTCTGTCACATTTTAAGCGAATAATTTTCAATTTGTCCTATTATTGATGAGGATTTGATTAAAATGTGCCCCAGTTTTAACACTCTTATTTTAAACCCTATGAAATCTTTGCTGTATGCTAGCTCAATGAGCAACCAAGACTAGATTCTATGATAAAATAATTCTATCAAAATTTTAGACATGAGAAACATCAGTTCCTCTTTTAACATATGATAAGTACTCCTAATATCTAGAAAGTAGACTGACCCCTTACTCATTTGTCATGTAGATTCCACTATTAATTTTGAAATCCATATGGCATTTTATAGGAAATTGAATACGACTCAAATGTTTCTGATTAAGTTTTGCTTAACTCTTGAATCTTTTCTTTCCTGAAAACTCATTAAACTGAGATGCCTTTTTAAGAACTTCTTGACTGTGTGTTTTGGAAAACAGAAGCCACATACTGGAAAAATGTATAAACAATATTACTTTCTAGAAAACTCTGATTCAGTATATAAACAGTATACCTTCACGTTCATAAATTCTACTGTGTTCAGTTTACTAGTTTTCTGGTTGTTCTTATTCCACATTCAGTTTATTCATATTTATGTAGAATATTTCAGAATAAGTAACATTTAATTTTAAAGAATATACTTCACAAGGTATTTTCTGATGTTTTAAACTTTTTAAAAAAATTTTTTTAGTATCTATTGATCATTCTTGGGTGTTTCTCGGAGAGGGGGATTTGGCAGGGTCATAGGACAATAGTGGAGAGAAGGTCAGCAGATAAACATATGAACAAAGGTCTCTGGTTTTCCTAGGCAGAGGACCCTGCGGCCTTCCTCAGTGTTTGTGCACCTGGGTACTTGAGATTAGGGAGTGGTGATGACTCTTAAGGAGCATGCTGCCTTCAAGCATCTGTTTAACAAAGCACATCTTGCACCGCCCTTAATCCATTTAACCCTGAGTGGACACAGCACCTGTTTCAGAGAGCACGGGGTTGGGGGTAAGGTTATAGATTAACAGCATCCCAAGGCAGAAGAATTTTTCTTAGTACAGAAGAACAAAATGAAGTCCCCTATGTCTACTTCTTTTTACACAGACACAGTAGCAATCTGATCTCTCTTTCTTTTCCCCACATTTCCCCCTTTTCTATTCGACAAAACCGCCACTGTCATCATGGCCCGTTTTCAACGAGCTGTTGGGTACACCTCCCAGATGGGGTGGCCGCCGGGCGGAGGGGCTCCTCACTTCTCAGACGGGGTGGCCGGGCGGAGATGCTCCTCACATCCCAGATGATGGGCGGCCAGGCAGAGACGCTCCTCACTTCCTAGACGGGGTGGCTGCCGGGCAGAGGCTGCAATCTCAGCACTTCGGGAGGCCAAGGCAGGCGGCTGGGAGGTGGGGGTTGTAGCGAGCCGAGATCATGCCACTGCACTCCAGCCTGGGCACCATTGAGCACTGAGTGAGCGAGACTCCGTCTGCAATCCCGGCACCTCGGGAGGCCGAGGCGGGCAGATCACTCCAGGTCAGGAGCTGGAGACCAGCCCGGCAAACACGGGGAGACCCCGTCTCCACCAAAAAATACAAAAACCAGTCAGGCGTGGCGGCGCGCGCCTGCAATCCCAGGCAGTCAGCAGGCTGAGGCAGGAGAATCAGGCAGGGAGGTTGCAGTGAGCCGAGATGGCGGCAGTACAGTCCAGCCTTGGCAACAGAAGGAGACTGTGGAAAGCGGGAGAAGGAGACGATGGAGAGGAGGGAGAGGGAGAAGGAGAGCCATCTCTTTTAGGCATTAAACTTGTTTTATCCACGGAAGACACACACTCAAAGTAAACTGTGTGTTTTCAACCTCAGCATTACTGAAATGTGTGCTGGATTGTCTTTGTCCTGAGAGGGCTGTCTTCTGCATCATAGGATGTTAGCAGAATCTCTGGCATCTACCAACTAAATGCCAGTTGCACCCCCACCCTCAATCCTGACAAACAAAAATTTCTCCAAACATTGTCAAACACCCTTCTGGGGTATGGAGCTGGGGTGTGTGTGTGTAAAATTGTCCCTGGTTAAGAACAACTGAAGGAAATTTTAGAGTATTTACATAATTTTAAAGACTTCCAATTAAGTAAATATGGATGCAATTATAGATTATAATAGATTTCCAGTAGGGTAGAATTGTCAACATTTACATTATTAGAAGTATTAGGTGTTACAAATGTCAGGAGAAAAGACCAGATAGGGTTACATTTTAGATATTTCTGAAGATATATTTTATAGCATAATATATATTAAAATAGATGATATGGGACTAAGCATTATTGTTCAATTCAATCATAGTTTGGATAAAATGTAGTCCTTTTTCATGTCAGTTAAGCAAGTTGACTCATCTATGAATAGATTTTGACAAGATTTCTTGTCAAATACAAGAATGAATCCTATGGGACTGCAGTCATCAAGATTGCAGTTGTTATAACTGGTCAAAAAAACACTCATTCCAGATAAGAATTTCAGTGGGAATATGTGTGTGTGTGTGTGTGTGTGTGTGTATATGTATATTTATATACATATAAATATATACACATATAAATATATATAAATATATACACATATAAATATATATAAATATATACACATATAAATATATATAAATATATACACATATAAATATATATAAACATATACATATATAAACATATATAAATATATACACATATAAATATATATGAATATATACACATATAAATATATATGAATATATACACATATAAATATATAAATATATACACATATAAATATATATAAATATACACATATAAATATATATAAATATACACATATAAATATATATACACATATATTTATACATATATATTTATACACATATAAATATATATTTATACACATATAAATATATGTTTATACACATATAAATATATGTTTATACACATATAAATATATGTTTATACACATATAAATATATGTTTATACACATATAAATATATGTTTATACACATATAAATATATGTTTATACACATATAAATATATGTTTATACACATATAAATATATGTTTATACACATATAAATATATGTTTATACACATATAAATATATGTTTATACACATATAAATATATGTTTATACACATATAAATATATGTTTATACACATATAAATATATGTTTATACACATATAAATATATGTTTATACACATATAAATATATGTTTATACACATATAAATATATGTTTATACACATATAAATATATGTTTATACACATATAAATATATGTTTATACACATATAAATATATGTTTATACACATATAAATATATGTTTATACACATATAAATATATGTTTATACACATATAAATATATGTTTATACACATATAAATATATGTTTATACACATATAAATATATGTTTATACACATATAAATATATGTTTATACACATATAAATATATGTTTATACACATATAAATATATGTTTATACACATATAAATATGTTTATACACATATAAATATATGTTTATACACATATAAATATATGTTTATACACATATAAATATATGTTTATACACATATAAATATATGTTTATACACATATAAATATATGTTTATACACATATAAATATGTTTATACACATATAAATATATGTTTATACACATATAAATATATGTTTATACACATATAAATATATGTTTATACACATATAAATATATGTTTATACACATATAAATATATGTTTATACACATATAAATATATGTTTATACACATATAAATATATGTTTATACACATATAAATATATGTTTATACACATATAAATATATGTTTATACACATATAAATATATGTTTATACACATATAAATATATGTTTATACACATATAAATATATGTTTATACACATATAAATATATGTTTATACACATATAAATATATGTTTATACACATATAAATATATGTTTATACACATATAAATATATGTTTATACACATATAAATATGTTTATACACATATAAATATATGTTTATACACATATAAATATATGTTTATACACATATAAATATATGTTTATACACATATAAATATATGTTTATACACATATAAATATATGTTTATACACATATAAATATATGTTTATACACATATAAATATATGTTTATACACATATAAATATATGTTTATACACATATAAATATGTTTATACACATATAAATATATGTTTATACACATATAAATATATGTTTATACACATATAAATATATGTTTATACACATATAAATATATGTTTATACACATAAATATGTTTATACACATATAAATATATGTTTATACACATATAAATATATGTTTATACACATATAAATATATGTTTATACACATATAAATATATGTTTATACACATATAAATATATGTTTATACACATATAAATATATGTTTATACACATATAAATATATGTTTATACACATATAAATATATGTTTATACACATATAAATATATGTTTATACACATATAAATATATGTTTATACACATATAAATATATGTTTATACACATATAAATATATGTTTATACACATATAAATATATGTTTATACACATATAAATATATGTTTATACACATATAAATATATGTTTATACACATATAAATATATGTTTATACACATATAAATATATATATGTTTATACACATATAAATATATATATGTTTATACACATATAAATATATATATGTTTATACACATATAAATATATATGTTTATACACATATAAATATATATATGTTTATACACATATAAATATATATATGTTTATACACATATAAATATATATATGTTTATACACATATAAATATATATATATTTATACACATATAAATATATATATACACATAAATATATATATTTATACGCATATAAATATATATATTTATATGCGTATAAATATATATATATTTATACGCACATAAATATATATATTTATACACGTATGAATATATATTCATACACGTATGAATATATATATTTATACACGTATGTATATATATATACACGTATGAATATATATATATTTATACACGTATGAATAGATATATCTTCATACACGTATGAATATATATATCTTTATACACGTATGAATATATATATATTTATACACACATGAATATATATATATTTATACACACATAAATATATATATTTTACACACATAATATATATTTTTACACACATAAATATATATAAACATATATATTTACACACATATAAATATATATAAATATATCTATTTACACACATAGAAATATATAAATATATATTTACACACATATAAATATATAAATATATATATTTACACACATATAAATATATATTTATACACATAAATATATAAATTTATACACGTAAATATATATATTTATACACATATGTATATTTAAACACATAAATATATATATTTAAACATATATTTATACACACATAAATATATATATTTATACGCATATAATATGCGTATAAATGTATATATTTATATGCGTATAAATGTATATATTTATACGCATATAAATATACATATTTATGTGTATATATTTATGTATATATTTATACGCATATAATTGTGTATATTTATGTATATTTTTATACACACATATGTATATACATATGTATATACATATACATATGTATATAAAATACGCGTATATTTTTGTATATATTTATACGCATATAAATGTATATTTTATATGCATATATATAAATATATATTCACACATATAAATATATATAAATATATATTCATATACATATAAATATATGTAAATATATATTCATATACATATAAATATATGTAAATATATATTCATATACATATAAATATATGTTCATATACATATAAATATATAAATATTGTATATACATATTTTATACTCTAGGCGGCTTACATCAAATCAAGACTTGCTGGAGCTATATTGTAATGTGCCCAGTGCATATATACATTTTTTCAATCCTTTTCTATCAGATTGCCAGTGTGCATATTGAATTCTAAGCAACTTCAAATAATTCGATATGGGTGTATATTAACTACAAATATCCTATTTTTGGCAAACAAAGTCTTTTTACTGAATTTTCTGTGGGTGGTAGGGAGAGTTAGGAAATATAATTTCACACAATATCTACTGGGTTAGTGGTTAGGTCAAAAAATTAAGCATAAGCAAAACCGGGTGCTTCGAAAGGACGGCAAAACATATTTGATGTGTTTTTTTGCCCATTTTGCAGGTATTTGTTTTATGACTGCTATTGAAATGCTTTCATTAATATTTTCTGGCAAAGCAAACACTTTGTTTTGGCAACATTTACTTGGCTTCTAAGGTTGCTGTTATTCAATTGTTTGCTTAATAGAGGAAAAAAATGTTTCAGAGGTGCCTGATGGTATTTATTTATTTATTTATTTATTTATTTATTTATTTATTCATTTATTTATTTATTTCTGTTGCCAGGCTGGAGGGCAGTGGCATGATTTCAACTCACTGCAACCTCTGCCTCCCGTGTTCAGGCAATTCTCCTGTCCCAGCCTCCTGCGTAGCTAGGACTATAGGCATGTGCCACCATGCCCAGCTAATTTGTGTGTATTTAGTAGAAACAGGGTTTCACCATGTTGACCAGGATTGTCTGGATCTCTTGACTGCATGATCCACCCACCTCGGCCCCTTAAAGTGATGTGCTTACAGGTGTGATCCACCGCGCCCAGAATTTTTTTTTTTTTTAGAACAAGTCTGTAGGGTTATGTGGAGCTATGGTTCAGGAATCAAATAAATACCTGAAGGAGCAGAATAAGCTCATCTGATTGTCAGGGAAGGGGATAGCCCCTGGCAGAGGGTTCAGAATTCTTTAAAAAGAAGAATAAAAAGAAAACACAAAGAGCTTGAAGGTAAAAATTGGATGACAGCTATAGGCAGATACAGACTAATGGAAGTAAGCAACAGAAGCAGATTCAAGGGAATTTGCAATTTCCCTTTGTTCTAGGTTTCTGTATTCCATATTTTTTTTTCCCTCTGGCCCACCTTACTGTCAGAAGCTATCACGAAAAGTCAGAAGCTAAGTTTGTGATGTAGATGTTGGTTAGACATAAATATAAGTTTCTGCTAAACTGGATTATGAATACAGAAGAATTTGTCCTACAGACAAGAATAAAATCAACTTAATAGATTCTATGGCATGTCTGGAGAAAAGAAAATTTGGCAATTGCAATCTATCAATATATGGCAAGCTGAATGTAAAAGTCAGGAAGTAAGGGATAGTAAGCTGAAATCTATGAGCAAGATACAAGTGTTGGTAGTCCCTGAAGGACAAAGAAAACAGCATGTTGAATTCTGAGTGACAGAGACCAGGAGGGTTTTCCATTTGGGCTGGATTCCTTGTTTCTTGCGGCTACATAAATTCTCCTATGACATAATCAAGGCTTATGGAGTAAAAAAATCAGTACAGCAAAGGCTAGGAGAAAAAGAAATATTCCATCTAGAGACAGACTGTAGGGATATGGGGAAAAATACAAAGTTTTATTTTGTTAGCAATCTTTATTGCTTATGCAGTTGACTTAAAAAAAAAAAAAAAAGTTAAGATCACCTTCCACTCACAGCATCTCCGCATCAATTTGTGGAGTCTAAAAAGGAAACCCAGTTTATATCCAAGTGTGGGTCTTGATACCTATAAATTTTATTAGCTTTATTCAGAAAATTAACAAATAAAACTTCCACTGTGAGAAGCTTCCATCTTATAACCTGGAGAGACATAAATATAATCAGTAAACTTTTGTTTCCAAAGCAAGTGTGTTTGTGTTTCCCAAGCAAGATTGGCTGTTCCCTCCATCCACTGAAAGAACAATCTGTTTACCCCCACTTGGCTTTCTTGCTTTTAACTTCCCTGGGACCTGCCCATGCTAAACCTACCCCAAAGTGGGTGGTTTGCACAAGAACCGAGGTCAGTTGCCCTCAGTCACAGCGCTACTGACATTTGGAGCTGGATCATCCTCTGTGGTGGGATTGTCCTGGGCCTTGTGAATATTTTGCAGCATCCCTGGCCTCCATCCACTCGATGCCAGGAACATCACCCTCCCTGGTGACAACTAAAAATGCCTCCAGACGTTGCCTAATGTGCCCTGGGGGACAACGTCACCCCTGGGTGGGAACCACTGAGCTAGATTGATGCCCTCTGCATAGAAGGATTGTACTAATTCCACAGTGTGGGAGACTTGGCAAATTATATCACAACAATTTATTGAAGATGTACACAGAACAATCACTCTAACATACTTTTATTGCCCAGTTAAAAATTCCTCCAGGGGTTGCTACAGATACCTATCTAGGCTGTTTGAACTCTACCTGACTAGGCATTCAAAATTAATGTGCCTCAATATGTTATGATCAAACCAATTTGTTTGATCACTGATCATTGATGTAAAGCTATTTGGACTTGAATAATATGTGTACCATATACATGCAGGTCAATTTTTAAAAATCTCAATCAGATTAAACAGTCTCACTCTGAAAAAATATTTTTAAAGAAGATAATTGTCCCTTCAATATAGCTATTTATCCTTGCCTTTTTAAAAATAATGTGAAAAAACAAGAGTACTTTTTCCTCTAATGTAATATTTCTTCATTCACACTCCTAAACACATTCAATTTCTTTGAATAGCAAGTATTTTTTTTTTACTGCAGACATAAAGGTTTACTTGTTTCCTAAGTTATTTGTTGTGACTGTGAATATGTATTTTCAACAATGTATTAACAGAATATTTCTGGTTATTCAAAACTTATTTTTCTGACATCTTTTTAAATTCTCATTGATTTAATCCATGTATAATATATTTTTAAAATTTTTGAAATACTCTTAATCTTAATAATTGCGCCTGTAATCCCAGCGCTTTGGGAGGATGAGGCGGGTGGATCACGAGGTCAGGAGATCGAGACCATCCTGACTAACACGGTGAAACCCCGTCTGTACTAAGAATACAAAAAAATTAGCCGAGCGTGGTGACGGGCGCCTGTAGTCCCAGCTACTCTGGAGGCTGAGGCAGGAGAATGGCGTGAACACGGGAGGCAGAGCTTGCAGTGAGCCGAGATGTGCCACTGCCCTCCACACTGGGCGACAGAGCGAGACTCCCACTCGGAAAAAAAAAAAAAAAAAAAAAAGTGGGAGGATATTGGGCCGGGCGCGGTGGCTCACGCCTGTAATCCCAACACTTTGGGAGGCTGAGGTGGGCGGATCACGAGGTCAGGAGATCGAGACCATCCTGGCTAATATGTTGAAACCCCTGTCTCTACTAAAAAATGCAAAAAATTAGGTGGCCGTGGTGGCCCGCGCCTGTAGTCCCAGGTACTAGGGAGGCTGAAGCAAGAGAATGGCGTGAACCCGGGAGGCGGAGCTTGCAGTGAGCCGAGATCGCACCACTGCACTCCAGCCTGGGCGACAGAGCGAGACTCCGTCTCAAAAAAAAAAAGAAAAGAAAAGAATAATTGCAAAGAAATCCATGAACTTTTATTTTTCCTAAGCCGTTTGAAGACAGTTGTGGACATACTTGTGTGTGTATTTCCTGGAAAGAAGCACATTCTCTTACATAATCACAGTAAAGCCACCAAAATCAGAAACTTAAAACTTGGCATGTTAACTGCCACAGATCCCCTTCAAAGTTTGCCAGTTGTCCTCATAATGTCCTTCACAGTGGAAAGATTCAATAGGGAATCATGCATTGTATTTAGCTGCATTTTTTTTTTTTTTTTTTTTTTTTTTTTTTTTTGTGGTGGGGGGATGTCTCTTTTAATCTGAAATTGTCTCTTAGCCTTTCTTGGACTGTCATGACCTTGATGTTTTTGAAGGTTTCATGCCTGTTAGTTTGCCTCGTCATTTTTTCTTGTGTTTACTCATCATTAGATTTGGATTATGCATATGTAGCAGGAACACTACAAATGTCATTCTGTGTTCTTTGCCCTGCATCCCGTCTGGTGGTAGATTTGTCTCCTGGCTTGTCCATCTTGATCACTTCATTAGGGCAGAGTATTCCAAGTTTTTCTGTAGTAATCAATAGAACTTTGTACAGAGGTACTTTGGTATCCATGTAAATATTACATTCCTCGTCAAATTTGTACCCATATTGTACACAAATATCTATCGATATTTCTTTCTCTCTCTCTCTCTCTTTTTTTTTTAAGGCAGGGTCTTGCTCTCTTGCCCAGGCTGAAGTACAGAGGTGCAATCATAGCTCATTGCAGCCTCCAACTCCTAGGATCAACTGATCCTCCTACCTCAGCCTCCTGAGTAGCTGGGACTACAGGGACAGTCAATCAGGCCCAACTAATTTTTAATTGTCTTTGCAGAGATCAGGTCTTGCCGCATTTCCCAGGCTGCTCTTGAACTCCTGGCCTCAAGCAATTCTCCCAGCTCAGCCTCCCAAAGCGCCGGGCATTAATATTTCTTGAATGAATTATTATAGTTATCATTATGAAATAGCAATATTCTAATTCCACCATTTCTTCTACATTCTATCAATTGACATTGCACAGTAACGTATAACCTGGGCTCATAGAGTCCTTTTATTAAACAGGTTATAATCTATTTCTGTCATTATTTATTTTTATTTGATGCTTATTTCTTGTTGAATCCATACAACTATTTATTGATCCATTATTTTGGGCATTCACTCTTTTTTTAGGCAGTCCCTCTCTTACATTTTTCCCGTCACTTTTTCACCTTCACTTGTCTCTTCTAGATTTTAAACGTGTGTATCTTGCAAGATTAATGTAGTGCATCTCTTCTGATTCCATGAGACTTCCTCTATTCAATGGGTGAATAAATGTCCAAGGCTCCCACTGGGTTTTTCTAAGCAATCTGGTTCAGCCTTTGGAGCTGTTTAATGACCTGGCCACCTCAGCTTCAGCATCTCAGAAAAGTTCCAAGATGTGAAGGAATCTTATTACATGCAAGTTCTCACCTTGCCATATTTTGACTTTTTCTGCCATTTAAACAACACAATGGTCACTGCCAAGGGGGTCCAGCATTCTGAGCTATCACACATTCACCCCAGGCAGGCCAACCTTGGATTGCATTACTTGTCATGCCGTTAATGCAAAGATTAACATAGTGACAGCTGCCATTCTTTTCTTTCTTTCTTTCTTTCTTTCTTTCTTTCTTTCTTTCTTTCTTTCTTTCTTTGTTTCTTTGTTTCTTTCCTTCTTTTTTTTAATGGTTGGAGCATTATCTGAAGCAAATATGTTCCCACGCAGCTGCTATATCTATGATTACACTTTCATTTTGATAATGACAAGCTTTTGAATAAAAGTGCTGGTGAGTTTCTTGAAAACAGTTACAGTAACAGAGTTGAACATTTATTCACATTATTTCCAAATTTGCAAAAGAGGAGAGTAACTAATTTATTTATCTATCCTCCTACTTCTCTTTGTAGCAGAGGAATTCACACTATGTACCAATAATAGCTCATCATCCTCCCTGCTAAACTTAACTTGCATTCTACTCATAGAATGCATTCACTTAACTTACATTCTACTCATACTGATTTTAAAAATATGACCTTTTAGTTTTCTGTGGAAAGTCAAATCTTCTCTATAAACAGCACACAATAGGTAGGAAACCTAATTTCTGATTTAAAATATTTCAGTCTCTTGCTAAGCAAGTTCCTTTCAGTTTATATATCTGCTCTAGTAAAGTGGAATTTCTTATCACCCCTGTTTTAAGCAATCACTTATGGGTACCTTAGACCCTTTGGGTAGATGCTCAGCTGGTGAGAGCCCTACTCACCTTCCTCTTCCCCAAGATGGTGGATAAGCTTATGAAGGTGTCACTTTGTACAATGGGATGGGGGCCCTGGGCTCTCTCTGGTCCCTGTATGTGCATGGCTTGTTCCTTCTGTGTGGGGTTTGTCTCCATCCAGCCACAAAACTCCTCCATTTGATATGCAGTTTTTGCCTTGGAATATTTCTTAGTTTGTCTCTTCTAGCATGTTGGAGGTCTAATGGTCTTCCCTATGGATCTAGCCCCACTTGAGCTCTTGCTGCTACTAGATGTCTGGTGGGAACTCCTCTTCCATTGCTAGCCCCTGCATTCTGCTCTGCCTCTGGTTGTTAGCAGGCAACTCCGCCTGCAGCAACCCCGTGGGAAGTCCACCAGTCTGTACTGCCTGCCAACTGTACTTCTCCCCAGTGATACAGGGAGTAGAATCTTCTGCTAACACAGACATACATACTGCCTCCACAGGTGGCCACCCTCGTTGCTGTGGGACATCTGTGCAAATGTCTTCTCCCACTTTCCAAAAGAGCAAGCAGCACTCCACCCACCAGTGTGACTCTCAACCCATGTAAACTCATCTCAGCGGTACCCCAAGGAAGGAGATCAAGTTATATGCTCCTACTGTCAGTTTTACTCTCATCCACATCTTCTTCCTGCATGTCCCTGGTTTGGAAGAAACCGCTTGTTTTTTTGTCCAACATCAGTGATTCTTAAACTTGACTGTACCAGGGAAGCTTTTAAAAAATGCTGATGTTTGGGTCATGCAGATTCTCAGTCACTGTTCGGGGTATGTCCTGCATGAAATAGTGTTTTGCAAATCATTTCCAACATGCAGCCAGGATTACAAAACGTTTTCTTGTATCCTGAGTTCTCTTTACTCTTGGCATAACATTGAAATCTGTTATATCTTGTGTATGTGTGTGCCCGTGTGTATGTCTATGTGTGTGCATGTAGAGAAAGAGAGAGAAACTGTATGCGTGGCCTCATGATAGGTTAAATCATAAAGGTTACAATCTGGGAAATTTTGACTTAAAGAATCCTTTAGTCTCTCTCAACAGATTATGGTCTTTACAGCTGTTGTCTCTAAAGAAAGAAAGAAAAAAAAACCCCTGTGCTTGTCAATAGCTCAACACAGCCTCTTTATTTCCCTTTGCACTTTACTCAGTAGCTCGATATTCTGCATTTTGTAGCAATAGTTCAGAAGCCACCCTCTCTGCCTTAGGCCTCTGGATACCTCAGAATGCTTCAGGATGCCTAGCGAGAAGGATATGCTCACAGAAATGCAAAAACGGAAGCACATCAGTAAAGTTTGCAAAATATGACCTTTGCATCACTGCTATTATCCTCCTCACAGCAAATGAGGCACTTCTAAGTGAAGAATACATTTATTGAGCCACATAAACCAAGGGTTATAAAGTATGAAATATGGAACCAATAGGGAAAGAAATTTATTTTTAGAGAGACAAAGGGACTTGCCCAAGGTAGCACAATTATGTAAGGATCTAACCAAAGGCACCATTTCCGTGGAGGTCAGGAAGCAGCTCTGTGGGAGTAGGGCCAGGAGGTTAAAATCCAAGTGGCTTAAAGGTAATGTAGTAGCTTTCAATAGAATGTAGAAAGAACAAAGAGCAGGGCCTGTTTTCTCTCCTTCTTGATACCTCTATGAGGCTATTATTGCAGCCTAATGATCCAAGAGTCAAAAGAACAAGGGGTGGAGTTTCTGCCTGTTCTGTCATTATTAAGTTCTTATTCACCAAAGTGTTATTGATAACTATCTTTTGGAACTATGGCTCAACAAATGATGAAAGCAGCCTAGGTGAAGTGGATCATGCCTGCAATCCCAGTGCTTTGAGGTGGGAGGATCACTTGAGGGTAGGAGTTCAAGATCAGCCTGGGCAACACAGGCTGAAGTGGGAGGATTGCTTGAACCCAGGAGTTCAAGGCTGCAGTGGGTCTTCATTGCACGGCTCTACTCCAGCATGGGTGACAGAGCAACATCTGTCTTTAAACACACAAGGAAGTAAAAAAGAAAAAAGAAAACAAATATACACATGGATAAGTATAAATGCTAATGACAAATTGACTTATCAATATTTTGTTTCACATGAGTGATATTTTCACAGCCACTGGATTACTTATTAGTGGTTCTAAACCAGAGGTGATTTTGCCCTCCCAGGGGGCATTTAGCAGTATCTGGAGGCATTTCACATTTTATGGTACTTTTCATGTTTCCTAAAGCTTTTGAAAAACTGACCTTCTTAATTGACTACTTATGATGCTTTCAATATTCAAATTGTTCAATTGTAATTCAGCTTTCTCCGTTTCACTGTTTATTTGCTCTTCTCTGACCTTCACGATTTTGGCAAAGTTAAAAACTTGTGTTGGGTCACAGACTACTAAGATAGAGGTCTGAGCCTAATTATTATTAACTTATTGGTTGCAGAAACAGCTCTTGTGTTGACACTAGCTGGATTTATTTTATTTAATTATTTTGGAATGTGCAAATATTATGCAGTGGATGTGCCTCAGAGGATTATTTTCTTTCACTTTTTAAAGTACAACTAGAAGTTGATATTTTAGCATTCAATATTCTTCACTTTGGGGGACAGATGAACTTCAAAATAAAACACGAAGAGCAACTGTACTTTAAGGAAAAAACAGCTACATCCAAACTAGGCAAGAACGTTCTATAGTGGAATATTTTATGCTATAGAGAATATTTTACAAGTCATAGCAATGGATTATGCACACATCTTTATCTTGCCAGAAATGCACTTTATGACTTCTTTTCTTATTCCAAAAGGATAGTAATACCTGATGATCTTCTACTCAATTTTGAAAACATTTATGCTTTCAGGTACAGTTTTACCCAATATGTGGGCTGGGCTGGTTTCAAAAATATTCATATGGAGGTTGCTAATTATAGGATCTCGGGAACTTTTGAAAATAAACACAGACACCTGAATTCAAGAAAAAAGGAAGCTGATTAGAAATAGAAGCCTATTTTAAGTAAAAGAGATTATCTTATGCAACCTGGGTGGGCCTGACTTTACACTGAAAGGCCTTAAAAGCTAGTCTGAGGAGAAAGAAAAAAAAAGATAGAGAAGGATGAGAGAGCAGAGAGAAAGAGAAAGAAGAGGAGAAAGAGGAGGAAGGAGAAATTCTACTTGTGGACAATAGTTTCAGCTTGTGCCTGTGAAGTTTAAGCCTGTTGGTGATCTTCCCCTCCTTACTAAGGTCTACAATTACTTAAGTGAATTCCTGATAATAAATCAATCTATAGATAGAGAGATATAATATGCAAATGTTTTAGCAGCTGTTCATACTTTATATCTGCAAAGTCCTTTCACAGCAACAACTAGATCGAATGACAGAAGACTGTAGCCTAGGCAACCTGACACACTAATACATGACATGAGGCAAGAGAGAATGAGAGCCAAGCAAAAGGGGAAACCACTTTAAAACCACCAGAACTTGTGAGACTTATTACTATGAGAACAGTATGGGGAAACTGCCCCCATGATTCAATTATGTGCCACCGGCTCCCTCCCACAACACACGGGAATTATGGGAGCTATAAACTCAGGATGAGAATTGGGTGGGGGCACAGCCAAACCATATCAGCATTTCAATTATAATTCTAATTTTTATTTTCTGTTATTTAAAGATAAGACTGGCTACTATATATGCAATTTGTATTTTGCAATCATGCTAGATTTACTTAGTTATAGAAAGATTTATTATGTCTTTAGGTTTGTTTTGCATTGGCGATTATATTATCTCAAATACAGATTATTTAATTTCTTCCTTTAAGAAAAAAAAGGGAGGAGCCAAGATGGCCGAATAGGAACAGCTCCGGTCTACAGCTCCCAGCGTGAGCGAAGCAGAAGAGGGTGATTTCTGCATTTCCATCTGAGGTACCGGGTTCATCTCTCTAGGGAGTGCCAGACAGTGGGCACAGGTCAGTGAGTGTGCACACCGTGCGCGAGCCGAAGCAGGGCGAGGCATTGCCTCACTTGGGAAGCCAAGGGGTCGGGGAGTTCCCTTTCTGAGTCAAAGAAAGGGGTGACAGAGGGCACATGGAAAATTGGGTCACTCCCACCCGAATACTGCGCTTTTCCAACGGGCTTAAAAAACGGCACACCAGGAGATTATATCCCACACCTGGCTCGGAGGGTCCTACACCCACGGAGTCTCGCTGATTGCTAGCACAGCAGTCTGAGATCAAACTGCAAGGTGGCAGTGAGGCTGGGGGAGGGGCGCCCGCCATTGCCCAGGCTGGCTTAGGTAAACAAAGCAGCCGGGAAGCTCCAACTGGGCGGAGCCCACCTCAGCTCAAGGAGGCCTGCCTGCCTCTGTAGGCTCCACCTCTGGGGGCAGGGCACGGACAAACAGAAAGACAGCAGTAACCTCTGCAGACTTAAATGTCCCTGTCTGACAGCTTTGAAGAGAGCAGTGGTTCTCCCAGCATGCAGCTGGAGATCTGAGAACGGGCAGACTGCCTCCTCAAGTGGGTCCCTGACCCCTGACCCCTGAGCAGCCTAACTGGGAGGCACCCCCCAGCAGGGGAACACTGACACCTCACACGGCAGGGTATTCCAACAGACCTGCAGCTGAGGGTCCTGTCTGTTAGAAGGAAAACTAACAAACAGAAAGGACATCCTCACCAAAAACCCATCTGTACATCACCATCATCAAAGACCAAAAGTAGATAAAACCACAAAGATGGGGAAAAAACAGAACAGAAAAACTGGAAACTCTAAAACGCAGAGCGCCTCTCCTCCTCCAAAGGAACGCAGTTCCTCACCAGCAACGGAACAAAGCTGGATGGCGAATGACTTTGACGAGCTGAGAGAAGAAGGCTTCAGACGATCAAATTACTCTGAGCTACGGGAGGACATTCAAACCAAAGGCAAAGAAGTTGAAAACTTTGAAAAAAGTTTAGAAGAATGTATAACTAGAATAACCAATACGGAGAAGTGCTTAAAGGAGCTGATGGAGCTGAAAACCAAGGCTCGAGAACTACGTGAAGAATGCAGAAGCCTCAGGAGCCGATGCGATCAACTGGAAGAAAGGGTATCAGCGATGGAAGATGAAATGAATGAAATGAAGTGAGAAGGGAAGTTTAGAGAAAAAAGAATGAAAAGAAATGAGCAAAGCCTCCAAGAAATATGGGACTATGTGAAAAGACCAAATCTACGTCTGATTGGTGTACCTGAAAGTGATGGGGAGAATGGAACCAAGTTGGAAAACACGCTGCAGGATATTATCCAGGAGAACTTCCCCAATCTAGCAAGGCAGGCCAACGTTCAGATTCAGGAAATACAGAAAACGCTACAAAGATACTCCTCGAGAAGAGCAACTCCGAGACACATAATTGTCAGATTCACCAAAGTTGAAATGAAGGAAAAAATGTTAAGGGCAGCCAGAGAGAAAGGTCGGGTTACCCTCAAAGGGAAGCCCATCAGACTAACAGTAGATCTCTCGGCAGAAACCCTACAAGCCAGAAGAGACTGGGGGGCCAATATTCAACATTCTTAAAGAAAAGAATTTTCAACCCGGAATTTCATATCCAGCCAAACTAAGCTTCATAAGCGAAGGAGAAATACAATACTTTGCAGACAAGCAAATGCTGAGAGATTTTGTCACCACCAGGCCTGCCCTAAGAGAGCTCCTGAAGGAAGCGCTAAACATGGAAAGGAACAACCGCTACCAGCCACTGCAAAATCATGCCAAAATGTAAAGACCATCAAGACTAGGAAGAAACTGCACCAACTAACGAGGAAAAGAACCAGCTAACATCATAATGACAGGATCAAATTCACACATAACAATATTAACTTTAAATGTAAATGGACTAACTGCTCCAATTAAAAGACACAGACTGACAAATTGGATAAAGAGTCAACACCCATCAGTGTGCTGTATTCAGGAAACCCATCTCACGTGCAGAGACACACATAGGCTCAAAATAAAAGAATGGAGGAAGATCTACCAAGCAAATGGAAAAGAAAAAAAGGCAGGGGTGGCAATCCTAGTCTCTGATAAGACAGACTTTAAACCAACAAAGATCAAAAGAGACAAAGAAGGCCATTACATAATGGTAAAGGGATCAATTCAACAAGAAGAGCTAACTATCCTAAATATATATGAATCCAATACAGGAGCACCAGGATTCATAAAGCAAGTCCTGAGTGACCTACCAAGAGACCCAGACTCCCACACATTAATAATGGGAGACTTTAACACCCCACTGTCAACATTAGACAGATCAATGAGACAGAAAGTCAACAAAGATACCCAGGAATTGAACTCAGCTCTGCACCAAGCGGACCTAATAGACATCTACAGAACTCTCCACCCCAAATCAACAGAATATACAGTTTTTTCAGCACCACACCACACCTATTCCAAAATTGACCACATACTTGGAAGTAAAGCTCTCCTCAGCAAATGTAAAAGAACAGAAATTATAACAAACTATCTCTCAGACCACAGTGCAATCAAACTAGAACTCAGGATTAAGAATCTCACTCAAAACTGCTCAACTACATGGAAACTGCACAACCTGCTCCTCAATGACTACTGGGTACATAACGAAATGAAGGCAGAAATAAAGATGTTCTTTGAAACCAATGAGAACAAAGACACAACATGCCAGAATCTCTGGGACGCATTCAAAGCAGTGTGTAGAGGGAAATTTATAGCAGTCAATGCCCACAAGGGAAAGCAGGAAAGATCCAAAACTGACACCCTAACATCACAATTAAAAGAACTAGAAAAGCAAGAGCAAACACATTCAAAAGCTAGCAGAAGGCAAGAAATAACTAAGATCACAGCAGAACTGAAGGAAATAGAGACACAAAAAACCCTTCAAAAAATTAATGAATCCAGGAGCTGGTTTTTTGAAAGGATCAACAAAATTGATAGACCGCTAGCAAGACTAATAAAGGCAAAAAGAAGAATCTAATAGACGCAATAAAAAATGATAAAGGGGATATCACCACCGATCCCACAGAAATACAAATTACCATCAGAGAATACTACAAACACCTCTATGCAAATAAACTAGAAAATCTAGAAGAAATGGATAAATTCCTTGATGCATACACTCTCCCAAGACTAAACCAGGAAGAAGTTGAATCTCTGAATAGACCAATAACAGGAGCTGAAATTGTGGCAATAATCAACAGCTTACCAACCAAAAAGAGTCCAGGACCAGATGGATTCACAGCTGAATTCTGCCAGAGGTACTGTTATGCCCAGACCGTTAGTTCCCCAAAGAAGACCACCAGAGTCCAGAGTCAAAGCCAAGCGGCAAGGATCTTTACTACAAGTTTGAACCTGGTCCCTCCATTCCACAGCATACAAGAGAGCCCTGAACAATGCGAGTGTTTGCTTTTTATAGCCTGAAAGTTACAGGGGAACAATGGAATTCTTTTGGTTCCCGCTCTTTCAGTAAAACTTTGAATGGCTGTCCCCTTATCGGAGACTTTCCTGGTGGTGTTTGTACTGGGCTCAGGAAGTTTGAGAGATATATGGCGATATGTGGTGGGATGGGAGGATGGGAGGTGTTTGTACTGGGCTTGTTTGTTTTGAGCCCGGGGCTGAGGAATGTGCCCGCCTCCTTTCATTGCCCCCCTTTCTTTTCAGGTATTTTTAGAGCCAATCTTGGGTCTTATAAGTCTGATTCTGTTTCAGCATTTGCAGGTTGGTATTGGGCTCTGAGGACCGTGAGTCGTACAGTGTCAAACCTTTCTTTAACGAATCGCAAAATTCTGTTAACAACACAAGGTCCTACGGTAAGCAGAAATAGTAGACTCAGCAGGGGTCCAAGGAAGGGGGCTAACAGAGAAAACATAGATGAGTTCCACCATTGGTCTGCAGCTGAAGCAAACTGCCATGTTCTTACTTCTGTGCTTAACTTGCGTAAGTGTTGGACCCGGTCTTCCACAAGCCCTGATTCATTTATGTAGAAACAACAGTCTTCCTTTGGAAACATACACGTAACCCCTTTTTCAGCAGTGAGTAGGTCTAAGGCCCTCCGGTTCTGCAAGGTTACCTGTGCTAGGGACGTGAGCTGCTGCTGGAGGGAGGCAAGGGACTCAGCTGACTCCTCCATAGCAACGGCAAATTGTTGGTACAGCTTGTTACTTTCTATGAGGGTGTGACCTAGGGCTCCCCCAGCCAGTCCGGCCACCATGAAGGATGCAGTGAGGGAGATTCCTGCAATGAGGGGGAGAAATATGGCTCATGCAGGTCTCGGTCTAGGGTCTGGGTGAATAACAGCACTAGTCCAGTTACCGGTATACCCTAGGAACTCGCCGGCAGTAAATAGAGTTAACCGGGGAACTAATGTGACAGGAAGACACAGTAGGTTGGTAACAGAGGGGCTTGATAGGTTTTTAGATAACGTTTCATTACACCAGAAGAATATGCCTGACGGAGCCCTTAAGGTGATATTAGGGGGTGTTGCAGTGATGCTGCAGAGGCTGGAATTAGTTCCTGAGAAACAGTAGGGAAACTTTTCTTGACTGGGGTTTAGGTATAGGGGCACGTTAGGGATAGGGGCATATGAGAGGTTTCGGTGGTTGTTAGCTTGGGCAGAGGTGGAGGATCCCCATGGCAGGGGGACAGCAGTTAGTGGTGGACGCCCTAGAGTGGCACACAGAAAGCAGCCAGACAGGCTGTGAAGTCCTGTAAGGTTACCAAGTTCTAATCCTTCTTGCAATAATTTTAACCAGGAAAAAGGACGTAAATCTTGTGTCAGGCGGTTTTCCTGTCGTTGGATATTTCCATGGACCAGGGGCCATACCTGCACTAGACCCCGCCACAGATAGAGGTGACTGCTAGGCCATGTGGAGGCGGAGGAGTAGTATACAGCCCCGTGTTGAGGCGTGGTCCAGCGGGAGTTCCAGGGGTCTCTAACTATCCATGTATATGAAAGGTCTCTATTTCGTCTGCGATGGAAGGGCCATCTGGGATCTATCTGTTCTTTTCCACCCCACCATTGGTATTTATGGATGTTACAATAGTTATAAGGGCAGCTGGCACTTTGGTGCCACCAATAGTGCTTACAATTGTATTTAGTCTGATCATACTCGAAGCATATTATTGGTGCCACTGGTTTGGCTATTGGGAAATCAGTAAAATTTAGTAAAATTGGGCTATTGCACCCTGAGGAGGGGCAATCTGCACTGGCCACTAATTTCCCGGGCTTATGAGGTTGCCCAGGGTGGGTTTGGTTTTCATAAAGCCAGAATCTCCAGACAAAGGGATTAGGAGCTGGCTTTATGTTTTCCCCAGCGGCCACTAGGGCGACCAATGTTAGAGTTAGACTACCTAACTGCATGTTTGCAGTGAGCTCTGCTGCCGGTGCAGGGTGAGTTTTAAGGGGTTGTTCTTAGCTCTGTCCAGAGTCCACGTGTCTGGTGCTTCAGCTGCCACCGTGATTGGCCCCAGAAGTTCGGAGGTTGGGTCCACTGGCTTGACGTGGGTGTAGTGGATCCACGACGCAAGGCCTTCTACCTTCAGGGCGGTGGGTGTGGTCAGGAGTACTTGGAGTGGTCCTTTCCACCTGGGCTCTAGGGTCTCTTGTCGGTGTCGCTTAACCAGGACCCAGTCTCCTGGCTGGTACGGATGGGGTGTCGGTGGGGGACTGGTCTCATATAGCTCTTTCAGCTTGGGCCAGATTTCTTGGTGAATTTTCTGTAAGGCTTGTAAGGAAAATAAGAATTCAGAGACATTTTCTGTTTCAGACTTAAGCAGGTCATCTTTTAAGCTAGGAACCAGGGGTGGAGGTCTGCCATACATGATTTCGTAAGGGGTAAGGCCCAGTTTGTAAGGGGTATTACGGGCCTGGAACAGAGCATAGGGGAGAAGGACTACCCAACTAGCGCCAGTCTCTATAGTCAATTTAGTTAAGGTCTCTTTTAAGGTCCGATTCATCCTTTCTACCTGTCCTGAACTCTGGGGCCTGTAAGCGCAATGTAGTTTCCAATTTGCCCCAAGGATGGAAGCCAAATCCTGACTTACCTTAGCGACGAAAGAGGGCCCATTATCTGACCCTATCTGGACGGGGAAGCCATACCTGGGAAGGATATCTTCCAGAATTTTCTTTGCTACGACCTGAGCAGTTTCTCTTTTGGTTGGGAATGCTTCAGTCCACCCTGAAAAAGTATCTACAAAGACAAGTAAGTACCGGTACCCGTACTTTCCTGGCTTTATTTCAGTAAAATCTACTTCCCAGTAGATACCGGGCCTGGTTCCCCTGAGCCTTGTTCCTGTTGCAGCTTGAGATTGGGGGTATGCGTTGTTAAGCTGGCAGACTTTGCAACTTGTCACGATACTGCTGGCCGTCTCAGCTATATGTCTGATTTTGAGCTTGGAGCGTCTGATCAGGTCTATCATCCGCCGGGCCCCCAGGTGGGTGGTTTGGTGGATGTGTTCTAATACCTGTTGTCCTAATTTTTCTGGTAAGATGGTTTGGTCATTAGTATCAGTCCACCACCCATTCTGGATTTGTTTCAGGGGAAGTTTGTCAATCCACTGGAGATCTTGTTCTGAATATTCAGGGAAATATGGCAAGTCTTGGGGGCCCGGGTCAGGGAGCTGGAGTGCAAGGAGTTGGCTGGGAGCCTTCGCCACATTCCTTGCAGTTTGGTCTGCCAGAAAGTTGCCTTGAGCAGTTGGAGTAGTTAGTTTCTTATGCCCTGGGCAATGTACGATGGCTAATTTTTCTGGCCTCCATAGGGCTGTTAGCAGGGCTAGGATCTCTTGCTTGTTTTTTATCCCTTTTCCTTCAGCCGTCAGTAACCCTCGCTCCCTGTAAATGACCCCATGGATATGCGCCATTGCAAAAGCATATCGGCTGTCTGTATATACTGTCAGCTTTTTCCCCGCCCCTAAGGTAAGAGCTTGGGTGAGCGCTATCAGTTCGGCCTTCTGGGCCGATGTCCCCGGGGGCAGGGGTTCCGCCCAGATTACCTCAGTCTCTGAAGTTACTGCCGCTCCAGCGTACCTCTGGCCTTGATGCATGAAGCTGCTCCCATCAGTGAACCAGACGAGGTCGGCGTCAGGAAGTGGGCGGTCCTGCAGGTCTTCTCGAACTCCATGCACCTGAGCTAGTATCTTGGTGCAGTCATGGAGTGGGGCGTCCAGGTCCGGGTTGGGCAGCAGCGAGGCAGGGTTTAAGGTCATTGGGGGCAGGAAAATTATCCCAGGTCTTCATGAAGGGCTTCATCGAACAGGGTAGGAGAGTTTTTGAATCCTTGCGGCAGTCTGGTCCATGTCAGTTGGCCACTTATGCCCCTATCAGGGTCATTCCACTCGAAGGTGAAGAGCTTTTGGCTCTGAGGGGCTAAAGGCAAACTGAAGAAAGCATCTTTCAAATCTAAAACAGTGTACCATTGATGTTTAGGGTTTAAGGTACTTAGGAGGGTATACGGGTTAGGCACAGTTGGATGTATGTCCACAACCCTCTTGTAGATTTCTCTTAAGTCTTGTACAGGTCTGTATTCTCCACTATTAGATTTTCGTACCGGCAACAATGGAGTATTCCAGGGTGAGTGACATGGGCGAAGGACCCCTTGGTCAAGGAGCCGGCAGATATGCGGGGCAATCCCTTTCTTGGCCTCTAGGAGCATCGCGTATTGGCGTACCTGCATGGGGTCTGTCCCAGGCTTAAGTTCAATAAATAAGGCAGGACAGTGTTTTGCTAGACCTAAGCCCCCCGTTTCCGCCCAAACTTCTGGATATTGCTGGAGCCAGGTTGCTATGTCCTGGTCAGGGGCCGCTTTCTCCTGGTGGAGCCGGTACTCATCTTCTAGGTTTATAGTCAGGACAGACACGGGTCGATTGTGGGAGTTGGGCCCCCCAGGGAGGAAATATATCTGTGCTCCCATTTTAGTTAGCAGGTCTCTCCCCAATAGGGGACAGGGGCTCTCAGGGATGACCAGGAAAGAATGGGTTACATTCTTGGCTCCAAGGTTTACTGTTCTTTGTGTTGTCCATGGGTATTTCTTAACTCCTGTGGCCCCTTGTACCCACGAGGACTTGGAGGATAATTTCCCATTAGTTTTAACTAAGACCGAGTGCTGTGCTCCCGTATCGACCAAGAACTGGACTGGGGACCCCTCCACTTGCAAAGTTACCCTAGGTTCTGGGAGGGGGTCCGAACCCCGTCTTTCCTAGTCTTCATCTTGAGTGACTAGTACGGGTGTAGACCTAGGGGGTCCCTGTCCTCATTGTTTCTTTTTGGGGCAGTCTCTTACCCAGTGGCCAGCCCCCTTACAGTAGGCACATTGGTCTTTGCTCAGATTATCATGCCAGGGGGGCCGCCTAAGTTGGGTGTACTCTGGCTGTAGATGCTCTTTCTGTACCACTGCTGCCAGGACCTTGGTCATTTTTTTCAGTGGCCTTAAATTGCTTTTCCTCTGGAGTATCTCTGTTATTGTAAACCCGCTGGGCTATCTGAAGCAGGTCCTGAATCCGCTTTCCCTCCAAGTCTTCTAATTTCTGGAGTTTTCTCTTAATATCTGGGGCTGCCTGATTTACGAAAGACATTACAACAGCTGCCTGACTTCCTGGAGCCTCTGGATCTATGGGGGTGTACTGTCTAAAAGCTTCCATTAATCTTTCTAAGTAGGTAGCTGGGCTCTCTGTCTTTCCCGGCAGAATAGAATATACTTTAGCCAAATTAGTGGGCTTGCGAGCAGCTGCCTGGAGACCTGCCATTAGAGTCTGGCGATAAAGGTGTAGCCGTCCCCTACCTTCTGCCATGTTGTAGTCCCACGCCGGCCTGGTCAGAGGAAAGGTTGCGTTTATGAGGTCGGGGTTGGCGGTCGGTTGACCGTCGTCCCCCGGGACCAGCTTTCTAGCTTCTATCTGTATTCTCTCGCTCTTCCGTGGTGAACAAGATTCGGAGGAGCTGCTGACAATCATCCCAAGTGGGCTGGTGGGTGAACATGACACTATCCAGTAAAGCCAGTAAATCTTTGGGGTTGTCTGAACACCGAGCACTCTGAGTCTTCCAGTTATACAGATCACTGGTGGAGAATGGCCAGTACTGGAGCCTGGGGATTCCTGTGTCATCTGGGGGTCCTATTTCCCGAAGGGGTAAAGCCACCGTGGAGTCAGGCGGCTGAGGGGGGCTAGTCCGCGAAGTGCGCCCTCGCGTCCGCCCCGCCGGCCCTTCAAAGTTACTTTCCCTTTCAGCGGGCCCGTGTGTGCCGGCCGCCTCCCGTCCGCCTGCTCCCTCCCGCAGCTCAGCCAGGGGGGCTGGGGCCTGGGGCCCAGAGGGGTACGGAGGGGGTTCTGTGAATAGTGGGTCCCCGCTGTCAGGTAGAACAGGATGGTGGGGGGCAGTTGGTTGCTTGGATTTTAGTGGTCGAGCAACCAGTGCCTTACCGGGTTCAGAGGCTAATTGGAAAGGGGACAGCCAAGGAGGCGGGTTCTCAACAAGGTCCTGCCATATGAGGATATATGGGATTTGATCTAAGTGGCCCGCACGCCCAGGTAGGAAAATCTTGGACTTTACCCTAGTGATGACAGCAAGTCGGAAGGTCCCTTTGGGTGGCCACCCCACATCAAAGGTAGGCCATTCGGAGCGACACAGAGTAATTAGCTTTCCTTTCCTGATTTCTATACCAAGATCATGGCCCCTTTGCTCTAACTTCTTTGAAATTATTCGTAAGGAGAGATAGAGGAGTGCTCTGGGTATTACCCATCCTGTAATAATTTGTAGTCTCTTCCTGTAAAGGAATGTGCATTTGAATCCCTGTAAAGGAAATCTGATCTGACTTATTAATGATATCTAATCACAGGCGCACTTTGGCAGCCCTGGTCAGAGTTAGCTGCCTGGATCGCGATCGCGCTGGGGCAGCCCAGATCAGAGATAGCTGCTGCCCGCCAAACCGGGGCAGTTCAGATTGCAAGCACGCACCGGAAACCCGGGTCAGAGTTAGCTGCCTGGATCGCGATCGCGCTGGGGCAGCCCAGATCAGAGATAGCTGCTGCCCGCCAAACCGGGGCAGTTCAGATTGCAATTTAGATCAGATGAGAGCCAGGGGATGTCTCCTACCGGTCTCCGCTGGCCGTCCTATAGCGCGTCCTCCAGGACTGTGCCAGCTCCAGTTTCAGACCTCGCGAGTCACAGATTCAGATTCAGAACAGACACAGACAGACAAACGGAGACGAGCCAGCTCACCTATCAGTAGATCGATCCTAGCAGATCCGTTGACCAGGGGTCTGGTGGACTTGGGGAATCCCGGACGAGCCCCCAGATGTTATGCCCAGACCATTAGTTCCCCAAAGAAGACCACTAGAGTCCAGAGTCAAAGCCAAGCGGCAAGGATCTTTACTACAAGTTTGAACCTGGTCCCTCCATTCCACAGCATACAAGAGGGCCCTGAACAATGCAAGTGTTTGCTTTTTATAGCCTGAAAGTTACAGGGGAACAAAGGAATTATTTTGGTTCCCGCTCTTTCAGTAAAACTTTGAACAGCTGTCCCCTTATCGGAGACTTTCCTGGCGGTGTTTGTACTGGGCTCAGGAAGTTTGAGAGATATATGGCGATGTGTGGTGGGATGGGAGGATGGGAGGTGTTTGTACTGGGCTTGTTTGTTTTGAGCCCGGGGCTGAGGAATGTGCCCGGCTCCTTTCAGTACAAGGAGGAACTGGTACCATTCCCTCTGAAACTATACCAATCAATAGAAAAAGAGGGAATCCTCCCTAACTCACTTTATGAGGCCAGCATCATTCTGATACCAAAGCCAGGCAGAGACACAACAAAAAAAGAGAATTTTAGACCAATATCCTTGATGAACATTGATGCAAAAATCCTCAATAAAATACTGGCAAACCGAATCCAGCAGCACATCAAAAAGCTTATCCACCATGATCAAGTGGGCTTCATCCCTGGGATGCAAGGCTGGTTCAATATACGCAAATCAATAAATGTAATCCAGCATATAAACAGAGCCAAAGACAAAAACCACATGATTATCTCAATAGATGCAGAAAAAGCCTTTGACAAAATTCAACAACACTTCATGCTAAAAGCTCTCAATAAATTAGGTATTGATGGGATGTATTTCAAAATAATAAGAGCTATCTATGACAAACCCACAGCCAATATCATACTGAATGGGCAAAAACTGGAAGCATTCCCTTTGAAAACTGGCACAAGACAGGGATGCCCTCTCTCACCACTCCTATTCAACATAGGGTTGGAAGTTCTGGCCAGGGCAATTAGGCAGGAGAAGGAAATAAAGGGTATTCAATTAGGAAAAGAGGAAGTCAAATTGTCCCTTTTTGCAGACGACATGATTGTATATCTAGAAAACCCCATTGTCTCAGCCCCAAATCTCCTTAAGCTGATAAGCAACTTCAGCAAAGTCTCAGGATACAAAATCAATGTACAAAAATCACAAGCATTCTTATACACCAACAACAGACAAACAGAGAGCCAAGTCGTGAGGGAACTCCCATTCACAATTGCTTCAAAGAGAATAAAATACCTAGGAATCCAACTTACAAGGGATGTGAAGGACCTCTTCAAGGAGAACTACAAACCACTGCTCAATGAAATAAAAGAGGATACAAACAAATGGAAGAACATTCCATGCTCATGGGTAGGAAGAATCAATATCGTGAAAATGGCCATACTGCCCAAGGTAATTTACAGATTCAATGCCATCCCCATCAAGCTACCAACGCCTTTCTTCACAGAATTGGAAAAAAACTACTTTAAAGTTCATATGGAACCAAAAAAGAACCTGCATCACCAAGTCAATCCTAAGCCAAAAGAAAAAAGCTGGAGGCATCACACTACCTGATTTCAAACTATACTACAAGGCTACAGTATCCAAAACAGCATGGTACTGGTACCAAAGCAGAGATATAGATCAATGGAACAGAACAGAGCCCTCAGAAATAACGCCACGTATCTACAACTATCTGATCTTTGACAAACCTGAGAAAAACAAGCAATGGGGAAAGGATTCCCTATTTAAGAAATGGTGCTGGGAAAACTGGCTAGCCATAGGTAGAAAGCTGAAACTGGATCCCTTCCTTACACCTTATACAAAAATCAATTCAAGAACGATTAAAGACTTAAATGTTAGACCTAAAACCATAAAAACCCTAGAAGAAAACCTAGGCATTACCATTCAGGACATAGGCATGGGCGAGGACTTCATGTCTAAAACACCAAAAGCAATGGCAACAAAAGACAAAATTGACAAATGGGATCTAATTAAACTAAAGAGCTTCTGCACAGCAAAAGAAACTACCATCAGAGTGAACAGGCAACCCACAAAATGGGATAAAATTTTCGCAACCTACTCATCTGACAAAGGGCTAATATCCAGAATCTACAATGAACTCAAACAAATTTACAAGAAAAAAAAACCAACCCCATCAAAAAGTGGGCAAAGGACATGAACAGACACTTCTCAAAAGAAGACATTTATGCAGCCAAAAAACACATGAAAAAATGTTCATCATCACTGGCCATCAGAGAAATGCAAATCAAAACCACAATGAGATACCATCTCACACCAGTTAGAATGGCAATCATTAAAAAGTCAGGAAACAACAGGTCCTGGAGAGGATGTGGAGAAATAGGAACACTTTTACACTGTTGGTGGGACTGTAAACTGGTTCAACCATTGTGGAAGTCAGTGTGGCGATTCCTCAGGGATCTAGAACTAGAAATACCATTTGACCCAGCCATCCCATTACTGGGTATATACCCAAAGGACTATAAATCATGCTGCTATAAAGACACATGCACACGTATGTTTATTGCAGCATTATTCACAATAGCAAAGACTTGGAACCAACCCAAATGTCCAACAATGATAGACTGGATTAAGAAAATGTGGCACATATACACCATGGAATACTATGCAGCCATAAAAAATGATGAGTTGATGTCCTTTGTAGGGACACGGATGAAATTGGAAAATATCATTCTCAGTAAACTATCACAAGAACAAAAAACCAAACACCGCATATTCTCACTCATAGGTGGGAATTGAACAATGAGATCACATGGACACAGGACGGGGAATATCACACTCTGGGGACTGTTGTGGGGTGGGGGGAGGGGGGAGGGATAGCATTGGGAGATATAGTGGGTGCGGTGCACCAGCATGGCACATGCATACATATGTAACTAACCTGCACAATGTGCACATGTACCCGAAAACTTAAAGTATAATAGAAAAAAAAAAATAGAAGCACATTGAGACCTTAGCAAAGTTATCGAAAATCCATGAGTTTGAGCTGATTTATAGAGCACAGTATTACAGAATGGTGATTTCCTGTTTCCGGCTTTCCACAGTGCACCAATTAACTAATAATGTGTATCTTATCCACAGGCAGCAGAGGTCCTCCCCTGAACTATTAGTTTCACCAACTTGCTCTCCTGTTCTTGTTTAAACACATGACATCACTTAATCATGAATTCCTTCCTGCAGAGGTTTAGAACAAAAACCAATGTGAAATATTTGTCAATTACGTCTGACCTTGTTAATCTTGAGCAACTCAGCAACTCTCATGCCAGCGTCCTGGATGATATTTGAACATGTTTCAGGTTCCAGTCATAGACTATGAAAGAACAAGGTCCAGTTCACAGTTAGTTTTCCAAATACATAGTTCTTTGCATTTGCATATATTGCTTTACATTTTATAAAATATGATGTACTATCTCATTGGATTCTTCCAGATAACCACAGTGCTTTACATTTATAATTTATTTATTGATTTATTTGGAGATGGAGTCTCACTCTGTCGTCCAGGCTGGAGTGCAGTGGCACGATCTCAGCTCACTGCAACCTCCACCTCTCACATCCAACCGATTCTCCATTCTCCTGCCTCAGCCTCCCAAGTAGCTGGGACTACAGGTGCACATCACCACGCCCAGTTAATTTTTGCATTTTTCTTTTTCTTTTTTTTTTTTTTTTTAGTAGAGATAGTGTTTCACCATGCTGGCCAGGATGGTCTTGAACTCTTGAGCTCATGATCTGCCCACCTTGGCCTCCCAAGTGCTGGGATTACAGGCGTGAGCCACCTCTCCCAGTCCTACAGTTATAATTTTAAACATGGATAAAATAGGGTGCAGACATATTAAACCCAATAATTGGAAGTGGCCGTTTGGGGAACGTTGCCTAACGTGTAGTGCATACTTAATTACTAGTTTTTTGAATGGATGCGTATTTGTGTTTGGAAGTAAGAAACATTGTATTGTTGTTGTTTTAATAATAGTTGTCTTTGTTTATTCTCTGATGGTAATTTGTATTTCTGTGGGATCGGTGGTGATATCCCCTTTATCATTTTTTATTGCGTCTATTAGATTCTTCTTTTTGCCTTTATTAGTCTTGCTAGCGGTCTATCAATTTTGTTGATCCTTTCAAAAAACCAGCTCCTGGATTCATTAATTTTTTGAAGGGTTTTTTGTGTCTCTATTTCCTTCAGTTCTGCTGTGATCTTAGTTATTTCTTGCCTTCTGCTAGCTTTTGAATGTGTTTGCTCTTGCTTTTCTAGTTCTTTTAATTGTGATGTTAGGGTGTCAGTTTTGGATCTTTCCTGCTTTCCCTTGTGGGCATTGACTGCTATAAATTTCCCTCTACACACTGCTTTGAATGCGTCCCAGAGATTCTGGCATGTTGTGTCTTTGTTCTCATTGGTTTCAAAGAACATCTTTATTTCTGCCTTCATTTCGTTATGTACCCAGTAGTCATTGAGGAGCAGGTTGTGCAGTTTCCATGTAGTTGAGCAGTTTTGAGTGAGATTCTTAATCCTGAGTTCTAGTTTGATTGCACTGTGGTCTGAGAGATAGTTTGTTATAATTTCTGTTCTTTTACATTTGCTGAGGAGAGCTTTACTTCCAAGTATGTGGTCAATTTTGGAATAGGTGTGGTGTGGTGCTGAAAAAACTGTATATTCTGTTGATTTGGGGTGGAGAGTTCTGTAGATGTCTATTAGGTCCGCTTGGTGCAGAGCTGAGTTCAATTCCTGGGTATCTTTGTTGACTTTCTGTCTCATTGATCTGTCTAATGTTGACAGTGGGGTGTTAAAGTCTCCCATTATTAATGTGTGGGAGTCTGGGTCTCTTGGTAGGTCACTCAGGACTTGCTTTATGAATCCTGGTGCTCCTGTATTGGATTCATATATATTTAGGATAGTTAGCTCTTCTTGTTGAATTGATCCCTTTACCATTATGTAATGGCCTTCTTTGTCTCTTTTGATCTTTGTTGGTTTAAAGTCTGTCTTATCAGAGACTAGGATTGCCACCCCTGCCTTTTTTTCTTTTCCATTTGCTTGGTAGATCTTCCTCCATTCTTTTATTTTGAGCCTATGTGTGTCTCTGCACGTGAGATGGGTTTCCTGAATACAGCACACTGATGGGTGTTGACTCTTTATCCAATTTGTCAGTCTGTGTCTTTTAATTGGAGCAGTTAGTCCATTTACATTTAAAGTTAATATTGTTATGTGTGAATTTGATCCTGTCATTATGATGTTAGCTGGTTCTTTTCCTCGTTAGTTGGTGCAGTTTCTTCCTAGTCTTGATGGTCTTTACATTTTGGCATGATTTTGCAGTGGCTGGTAGCGGTTGTTCCTTTCCATGTTTAGCGCTTCCTTCAGGAGCTCTCTTAGGGCAGGCCTGGTGGTGACAAAATCTCTCAGCATTTGCTTGTCTGCAAAGTATTGTATTTCTCCTTCGCTTATGAAGCTTAGTTTGGCTGGATATGAAATTCCGGGTTGAAAATTCTTTTCTTTAAGAATGTTGAATATTGGCCCCCCAGTCTCTTCTGGCTTGTAGGGTTTCTGCCGAGAGATCTACTGTTAGTCTGATGGGCTTCCCTTTGAGGGTAACCCGACCTTTCTCTCTGGCTGCCCTTAACATTTTTTCCTTCATTTCAACTTTGGTGAATCTGACAATTATGTGTCTCGGAGTTGCTCTTCTCGAGGAGTATCTTTGTAGCGTTTTCTGTATTTCCTGAATCTGAACGTTGGCCTGCCTTGCTAGATTGGGGAAGTTCTCCTGGATAATATCCTGCAGCGTGTTTTCCAACTTGGTTCCATTCTCCCCATCACTTTCAGGTACACCAATCAGACGTAGATTTGGTCTTTTCACATAGTCCCATATTTCTTGGAGGCTTTGCTCATTTCTTTTCATTCTTTTTTCTCTAAACTTCCCTTCTCACTTCATTTCATTCATTTCATCTTCCATCGCTGATACCCTTTCTTCCAGTTGATCGCATCGGCTCCTGAGGCTTCTGCATTCTTCACGTAGTTCTCGAGCCTTGGTTTTCAGCTCCATCAGCTCCTTTAAGCACTTCTCCGTATTGGTTATTCTAGTTATACATTCTTCTAAACTTTTTTCAAAGTTTTCAACTTCTTTGCCTTTGGTTTGAATGTCCTCCCGTAGCTCAGAGTAATTTGATCGTCTGAAGCCTTCTTCTCTCAGCTCGTCAAAGTCATTCGCCATCCAGCTTTGTTCCGTTGCTGGTGAGGAACTGCGTTCCTTTGGAGGAGGAGAGGCGCTCTGCGTTTTAGAGTTTCCAGTTTTTCTGTTCTGTTTTTTCCCCATCTTTGTGGTTTTATCTACTTTTGGTCTTTGATGATGGTGATGTACAGATGGGTTTTTGGTGAGGATGTCCTTTCTGTTTGTTAGTTTTCCTTCTAACAGACAGGACCCTCAGCTGCAGGTCTGTTGGAATACCCTGCCGTGTGAGGTGTCAGTGTTCCCCTGCTGGGGGGTGCCTCCCAGTTAGGCTGCTCAGGGGTCAGGGGTCAGGGACCCACTTGAGGAGGCAGTCTGCCCGTTCTCAGATCTCCAGCTGCATGCTGGGAGAACCACTGCTCTCTTCAAAGCTGTCAGACAGGGACATTTAAGTCTGCAGAGGTTACTGCTGTCTTTCTGTTTGTCCGTGCCCTGCCCCCAGAGGTGGAGCCTACAGAGGCAGGCAGGCCTCCTTGAGCTGAGGTGGGCTCCGCCCAGTTGGAGCTTCCCGGCTGCTTTGTTTACCTAAGCCAGCCTGGGCAATGGCGGGCGCCCCTCCCCCAGCCTCACTGCCACCTTGCAGTTTGATCTCAGACTGCTGTGCTAGCAATCAGCGAGACTCCGTGGGTGTAGGACCCTCCGAGCCAGGTGTGGGATATAATCTCCTGGTGTGCCGTTTTTTAAGCCCGTTGGAAAAGCGCAGTATTCGGGTGGGAGTGACCCAATTTTCCATGTGCCCTCTGTCACCCCTTTCTTTGACTCAGAAAGGGAACTCCCCGACCCCTTGGCTTCCCAAGTGAGGCAATGCCTCGCCCTGCTTCGGCTCGCGCACGGTGTGCACACTCACTGACCTGTGCCCACTGTCTGGCACTCCCTAGAGAGATGAACCCGGTACCTCAGATGGAAATGCAGAAATCACCCTCTTCTGCTTCGCTCACGCTGGGAGCTGTAGACCGGAGCTGTTCCTATTCGGCCATCTTGGCTCCTCCCTTTTTTTTCTTAAAGGAAGAAATTAAATAATCTGTATTTGAGATAATATAATCGCCAATGCAAAACAAACCTAAAGACATAATAAATCTTTCTATAACTAAGTAAATCTAGCATGATTGCAAAATACAAATTGCATATATAGTAGCCAGTCTTATCTTTAAATAACAGAAAATAAAAATTAGAATTATAATTGAAATGCTGATATGGTTTGGCTGTGCCCCCACCCAATTCTCATCCTGAGTTTATAGCTCCCATAATTCCCGTGTGTTGTGGGAGGGAGCCGGTGGCACATAATTGAATCATGGGGGCAGTTTCCCCATACTGTTCTCATAGTAATAAGTCTCACAAGTTCTGGTGGTTTTAAAGTGGTTTCCCCTTTTGCTTGGCTCTCATTCTCTCTTGCCTCATGTCATGTATTAGTGTGTCAGGTTGCCTAGGCTACAGTCTTCTGTCATTCGATCTAGTTGTTGCTGTGAAAGGACTTTGCAGATATAAAGTATGAACAGCTGCTAAAACATTTGCATATTATATCTCTCTATCTATAGATTGATTTATTATCAGGAATTCACTTAAGTAATTGTAGACCTTAGTAAGGAGGGGAAGATCACCAACAGGCTTAAACTTCACAGGCACAAGCTGAAACTATTGTCCACAAGTAGAATTTCTCCTTCCTCCTCTTTCTCCTCTTCTTTCTCTTTCTCTCTGCTCTCTCATCCTTCTCTATCTTTTTTTTTCTTTCTCCTCAGACTAGCTTTTAAGGCCTTTCAGTGTAAAGTCAGGCCCACCCAGGTTGCATAAGATAATCTCTTTTACTTAAAATAGGCTTCTATTTCTAATCAGCTTCCTTTTTTCTTGAATTCAGGTGTCTGTGTTTATTTTCAAAAGTTCCCGAGATCCTATAATTAGCAACCTCCATATGAATATTTTTGAAACCAGCCCAGCCCACATATTGGGTAAAACTGTACCTGAAAGCATAAATGTTTTCAAAATTGAGTAGAAGATCATCAGGTATTACTATCCTTTTGGAATAAGAAAAGAAGTCATAAAGTGCATTTCTGGCAAGATAAAGATGTGTGCATAATCCATTGCTATGACTTGTAAAATATTCTCTATAGCATAAAATATTCCACTATAGAACGTTCTTGCCTAGTTTGGATGTAGCTGTTTTTTCCTTAAAGTACAGTTGCTCTTCGTGTTTTATTTTGAAGTTCATCTGTCCCCCAAAGTGAAGAATATTGAATGCTAAAATATCAACTTCTAGTTGTACTTTAAAAAGTGAAAGAAAATAATCCTCTGAGGCACATCCACTGCATAATATTTGCACATTCCAAAATAATTAAATAAAATAAATCCAGCTAGTGTCAACACAAGAGCTGTTTCTGCAACCAATAAGTTAATAATAATTAGGCTCAGACCTCTATCTTAGTAGTCTGTGACCCAACACAAGTTTTTAACTTTGCCAAAATCGTGAAGGTCAGAGAAGAGCAAATAAACAGTGAAACGGAGAAAGCTGAATTACAATTGAACAATTTGAATATTGAAAGCATCATAAGTAGTCAATTAAGAAGGTCAGTTTTTCAAAAGCTTTAGGAAACATGAAAAGTACCATAAAATGTGAAATGCCTCCAGATACTGCTAAATGCCCCCTGGGAGGGCAAAATCACCTCTGGTTTAGAACCACTAATAAGTAATCCAGTGGCTGTGAAAATATCACTCATGTGAAACAAAATATTGATAAGTCAATTTGTCATTAGCATTTATACTTATCCATGTGTATATTTGTTTTCTTTTTTCTTTTTTACTTCCTTGTGTGTTTAAAGACAGATGTTGCTCTGTCACCCATGCTGGAGTAGAGCCGTGCAATGAAGACCCACTGCAGCCTTGAACTCCTGGGTTCAAGCAATCCTCCCACTTCAGCCTGTGTTGCCCAGGCTGATCTTGAACTCCTACCCTCAAGTGATCCTCCCACCTCAAAGCACTGGGATTGCAGGCATGATCCACTTCACCTAGGCTGCTTTCATCATTTGTTGAGCCATAGTTCCAAAAGATAGTTATCAATAACACTTTGGTGAATAAGAACTTAATAATGACAGAACAGGCAGAAACTCCACCCCTTGTTCTTTTGACTCTTGGATCATTAGGCTGCAATAATAGCCTCATAGAGGTATCAAGAAGGAGAGAAAACAGGCCCTGCTCTTTGTTCTTTCTACATTCTATTGAAAGCTACTACATTACCTTTAAGCCACTTGGATTTTAACCTCCTGGCCCTACTCCCACAGAGCTGCTTCCTGACCTCCACGGAAATGGTGCCTTTGGTTAGATCCTTACATAATTGTGCTACCTTGGGCAAGTCCCTTTGTCTCTCTAAAAATAAATTTCTTTCCCTATTGGTTCCATATTTCATACTTTATAACCCTTGGTTTATGTGGCTCAATAAATGTATTCTTCACTTAGAAGTGCCTCATTTGCTGTGAGGAGGATAATAGCAGTGATGCAAAGGTCATATTTTGCAAACTTTACTGATGTGCTTCCGTTTTTGCATTTCTGTGAGCATATCCTTCTCGCTAGGCATCCTGAAGCATTCTGAGGTATCCAGAGGCCTAAGGCAGAGAGGGTGGCTTCTGAACTATTGCTACAAAATGCAGAATATCGAGCTACTGAGTAAAGTGCAAAGGGAAATAAAGAGGCTGTGTTGAGCTATTGACAAGCACAGGGGTTTTTTTTTCTTTCTTTCTTTAGAGACAACAGCTGTAAAGACCATAATCTGTTGAGAGAGACTAAAGGATTCTTTAAGTCAAAATTTCCCAGATTGTAACCTTTATGATTTAACCTATCATGAGGCCACGCATACAGTTTCTCTCTCTTTCTCTACATGCACACACATAGACATACACACGGGCACACACATACACAAGATATAACAGATTTCAATGTTATGCCAAGAGTAAAGAGAACTCAGGATACAAGAAAACGTTTTGTAATCCTGGCTGCATGTTGGAAATGATTTGCAAAACACTATTTCATGCAGGACATACCCCGAACAGTGACTGAGAATCTGCATGACCCAAACATCAGCATTTTTTAAAAGCTTCCCTGGTACAGTCAAGTTTAAGAATCACTGATGTTGGACAAAAAAACAAGCGGTTTCTTCCAAACCAGGGACATGCAGGAAGAAGATGTGGATGAGAGTAAAACTGACAGTAGGAGCATATAACTTGATCTCCTTCCTTGGGGTACCGCTGAGATGAGTTTACATGGGTTGAGAGTCACACTGGTGGGTGGAGTGCTGCTTGCTCTTTTGGAAAGTGGGAGAAGACATTTGCACAGATGTCCCACAGCAACGAGGGTGGCCACCTGTGGAGGCAGTATGTATGTCTGTGTTAGCAGAAGATTCTACTCCCTGTATCACTGGGGAGAAGTACAGTTGGCAGGCAGTACAGACTGGTGGACTTCCCACGGGGTTGCTGCAGGCGGAGTTGCCTGCTAACAACCAGAGGCAGAGCAGAATGCAGGGGCTAGCAATGGAAGAGGAGTTCCCACCAGACATCTAGTAGCAGCAAGAGCTCAAGTGGGGCTAGATCCATAGGGAAGACCATTAGACCTCCAACATGCTAGAAGAGACAAACTAAGAAATATTCCAAGGCAAAAACTGCATATCAAATGGAGGAGTTTTGTGGCTGGATGGAGACAAACCCCACACAGAAGGAACAAGCCATGCACATACAGGGACCAGAGAGAGCCCAGGGCCCCCATCCCATTGTACAAAGTGACACCTTCATAAGCTTATCCACCATCTTGGGGAAGAGGAAGGTGAGTAGGGCTCTCACCAGCTGAGCATCTACCCAAAGGGTCTAAGGTACCCATAAGTGATTGCTTAAAACAGGGGTGATAAGAAATTCCACTTTACTAGAGCAGATATATAAACTGAAAGGAACTTGCTTAGCAAGAGACTGAAATATTTTAAATCAGAAATTAGGTTTCCTACCTATTGTGTGCTGTTTATAGAGAAGATTTGACTTTCCACAGAAAACTAAAAGGTCATATTTTTAAAATCAGTATGAGTAGAATGTAAGTTAAGTGAATGCATTCTATGAGTAGAATGCAAGTTAAGTTTAGCAGGGAGGATGATGAGCTATTATTGGTACATAGTGTGAATTCCTCTGCTACAAAGAGAAGTAGGAGGATAGATAAATAAATTAGTTACTCTCCTCTTTTGCAAATTTGGAAATAATGTGAATAAATGTTCAACTCTGTTACTGTAACTGTTTTCAAGAAACTCACCAGCACTTTTATTCAAAAGCTTGTCATTATCAAAATGAAAGTGTAATCATAGATATAGCAGCTGCGTGGGAACATATTTGCTTCAGATAATGCTCCAACCATTAAAAAAAAGAAGGAAAGAAACAAAGAAAGAAAGAAAGAAAGAAAGAAAGAAAGAAAGAAAGAAAGAAAGAAAGAAAGAAAGAAAGAAAAGAATGGCAGCTGTCACTATGTTAATCTTTGCATTAACGGCATGACAAGTAATGCAATCCAAGGTTGGCCTGCCTGGGGTGAATGTGTGATAGCTCAGAATGCTGGACCCCCTTGGCAGTGACCATTGTGTTGTTTAAATGGCAGAAAAAGTCAAAATATGGCAAGGTGAGAACTTGCATGTAATAAGATTCCTTCACATCTTGGAACTTTTCTGAGATGCTGAAGCTGAGGTGGCCAGGTCATTAAACAGCTCCAAAGGCTGAACCAGATTGCTTAGAAAAACCCAGTGGGAGCCTTGGACATTTATTCACCCATTGAATAGAGGAAGTCTCATGGAATCAGAAGAGATGCACTACATTAATCTTGCAAGATACACACGTTTAAAATCTAGAAGAGACAAGTGAAGGTGAAAAAGTGACGGGAAAAATGTAAGAGAGGGACTGCCTAAAAAAAGAGTGAATGCCCAAAATAATGGATCAATAAATAGTTGTATGGATTCAACAAGAAATAAGCATCAAATAAAAATAAATAATGACAGAAATAGATTATAACCTGTTTAATAAAAGGACTCTATGAGCCCAGGTTATACGTTACTGTGCAATGTCAATTGATAGAATGTAGAAGAAATGGTGGAATTAGAATATTGCTATTTCATAATGATAACTATAATAATTCATTCAAGAAATATTAATGCCCGGCGCTTTGGGAGGCTGAGCTGGGAGAATTGCTTGAGGCCAGGAGTTCAAGAGCAGCCTGGGAAATGCGGCAAGACCTGATCTCTGCAAAGACAATTAAAAATTAGTTGGGCCTGATTGACTGTCCCTGTAGTCCCAGCTACTCAGGAGGCTGAGGTAGGAGGATCAGTTGATCCTAGGAGTTGGAGGCTGCAATGAGCTATGATTGCACCTCTGTACTTCAGCCTGGGCAAGAGAGCAAGACCCTGCCTTAAAAAAAAAAGAGAGAGAGAGAGAGAAAGAAATATCGATAGATATTTGTGTACAATATGGGTACAAATTTGACGAGGAATGTAATATTTACATGGATACCAAAGTACCTCTGTACAAAGTTCTATTGATTACTACAGAAAAACTTGGAATACTCTGCCCTAATGAAGTGATCAAGATGGACAAGCCAGGAGACAAATCTACCACCAGACGGGATGCAGGGCAAAGAACACAGAATGACATTTGTAGTGTTCCTGCTACATATGCATAATCCAAATCTAATGATGAGTAAACACAAGAAAAAATGACGAGGCAAACTAACAGGCATGAAACCTTCAAAAACATCAAGGTCATGACAGTCCAAGAAAGGCTAAGAGACAATTTCAGATTAAAAGAGACATCCCCCCACCACAAAAAAAAAAAAAAAAAAAAAAAAAAAAAAAAAATGCAGCTAAATACAATGCATGATTCCCTATTGAATCTTTCCACTGTGAAGGACATTATGAGGACAACTGGCAAACTTTGAAGGGGATCTGTGGCAGTTAACATGCCAAGTTTTAAGTTTCTGATTTTGGTGGCTTTACTGTGATTATGTAAGAGAATGTGCTTCTTTCCAGGAAATACACACACAAGTATGTCCACAACTGTCTTCAAACGGCTTAGGAAAAATAAAAGTTCATGGATTTCTTTGCAATTATTCTTTTCTTTTCTTTTTTTTTTTGAGACGGAGTCTCGCTCTGTCGCCCAGGCTGGAGTGCAGTGGTGCGATCTCGGCTCACTGCAAGCTCCGCCTCCCGGGTTCACGCCATTCTCTTGCTTCAGCCTCCCTAGTACCTGGGACTACAGGCGCGGGCCACCACGGCCACCTAATTTTTTGCATTTTTTAGTAGAGACAGGGGTTTCAACATATTAGCCAGGATGGTCTCGATCTCCTGACCTCGTGATCCGCCCACCTCAGCCTCCCAAAGTGTTGGGATTACAGGCGTGAGCCACCGCGCCCGGCCCAATATCCTCCCACTTTTTTTTTTTTTTTTTTTTTTCCGAGTGGGAGTCTCGCTCTGTCGCCCAGTGTGGAGGGCAGTGGCACATCTCGGCTCACTGCAAGCTCTGCCTCCCGTGTTCACGCCATTCTCCTGCCTCAGCCTCCAGAGTAGCTGGGACTACAGGCGCCCGTCACCACGCTCGGCTAATTTTTTTGTATTCTTAGTACAGACGGGGTTTCACCGTGTTAGTCAGGATGGTCTCGATCTCCTGACCTCGTGATCCACCCGCCTCATCCTCCCAAAGCGCTGGGATTACAGGCGCAATTATTAAGATTAAGAGTATTTCAAAAATTTTAAAAATATATTATACATGGATTAAATCAATGAGAATTTAAAAAGATGTCAGAAAAATAAGTTTTGAATAACCAGAAATATTCTGTTAATACATTGTTGAAAATACATATTCACAGTCACAACAAATAACTTAGGAAACAAGTAAACCTTTATGTCTGCAGTAAAAAAAAAATACTTGCTATTCAAAGAAATTGAATGTGTTTAGGAGTGTGAATGAAGAAATATTACATTAGAGGAAAAAGTACTCTTGTTTTTTCACATTATTTTTAAAAAGGCAAGGATAAATAGCTATATTGAAGGGACAATTATCTTCTTTAAAAATATTTTTTCAGAGTGAGACTGTTTAATCTGATTGAGATTTTTAAAAATTGACCTGCATGTATATGGTACACATATTATTCAAGTCCAAATAGCTTTACATCAATGATCAGTGATCAAACAAATTGGTTTGATCATAACATATTGAGGCACATTAATTTTGAATGCCTAGTCAGGTAGAGTTCAAACAGCCTAGATAGGTATCTGTAGCAACCCCTGGAGGAATTTTTAACTGGGCAATAAAAGTATGTTAGAGTGATTGTTCTGTGTACATCTTCAATAAATTGTTGTGATATAATTTGCCAAGTCTCCCACACTGTGGAATTAGTACAATCCTTCTATGCAGAGGGCATCAATCTAGCTCAGTGGTTCCCACCCAGGGGTGACGTTGTCCCCCAGGGCACATTAGGCAACGTCTGGAGGCATTTTTAGTTGTCACCAGGGAGGGTGATGTTCCTGGCATCGAGTGGATGGAGGCCAGGGATGCTGCAAAATATTCACAAGGCCCAGGACAATCCCACCACAGAGGATGATCCAGCTCCAAATGTCAGTAGCGCTGTGACTGAGGGCAACTGACCTCGGTTCTTGTGCAAACCACCCACTTTGGGGTAGGTTTAGCATGGGCAGGTCCCAGGGAAGTTAAAAGCAAGAAAGCCAAGTGGGGGTAAACAGATTGTTCTTTCAGTGGATGGAGGGAACAGCCAATCTTGCTTGGGAAACACAAACACACTTGCTTTGGAAACAAAAGTTTACTGATTATATTTATGTCTCTCCAGGTTATAAGATGGAAGCTTCTCACAGTGGAAGTTTTATTTGTTAATTTTCTGAATAAAGCTAATAAAATTTATAGGTATCAAGACCCACACTTGGATATAAACTGGGTTTCCTTTTTAGACTCCACAAATTGATGCGGAGATGCTGTGAGTGGAAGGTGATCTTAACTTTTTTTTTTTTTTTTAAGTCAACTGCATAAGCAATAAAGATTGCTAACAAAATAAAACTTTGTATTTTTCCCCATATCCCTACAGTCTGTCTCTAGATGGAATATTTCTTTTTCTCCTAGCCTTTGCTGTACTGATTTTTTTACTCCATAAGCCTTGATTATGTCATAGGAGAATTTATGTAGCCGCAAGAAACAAGGAATCCAGCCCAAATGGAAAACCCTCCTGGTCTCTGTCACTCAGAATTCAACATGCTGTTTTCTTTGTCCTTCAGGGACTACCAACACTTGTATCTTGCTCATAGATTTCAGCTTACTATCCCTTACTTCCTGACTTTTACATTCAGCTTGCCATATATTGATAGATTGCAATTGCCAAATTTTCTTTTCTCCAGACATGCCATAGAATCTATTAAGTTGATTTTATTCTTGTCTGTAGGACAAATTCTTCTGTATTCATAATCCAGTTTAGCAGAAACTTATATTTATGTCTAACCAACATCTACATCACAAACTTAGCTTCTGACTTTTCGTGATAGCTTCTGACAGTAAGGTGGGCCAGAGGGAAAAAAAAATATGGAATACAGAAACCTAGAACAAAGGGAAATTGCAAATTCCCTTGAATCTGCTTCTGTTGCTTACTTCCATTAGTCTGTATCTGCCTATAGCTGTCATCCAATTTTTACCTTCAAGCTCTTTGTGTTTTCTTTTTATTCTTCTTTTTAAAGAATTCTGAACCCTCTGCCAGGGGCTATCCCCTTCCCTGACAATCAGATGAGCTTATTCTGCTCCTTCAGGTATTTATTTGATTCCTGAACCATAGCTCCACATAACCCTACAGACTTGTTCTAAAAAAAAAAAAAATTCTGGGCGCGGTGGATCACACCTGTAAGCACATCACTTTAAGGGGCCGAGGTGGGTGGATCATGCAGTCAAGAGATCCAGACAATCCTGGTCAACATGGTGAAACCCTGTTTCTACTAAATACACACAAATTAGCTGGGCATGGTGGCACATGCCTATAGTCCTAGCTACGCAGGAGGCTGGGACAGGAGAATTGCCTGAACACGGGAGGCAGAGGTTGCAGTGAGTTGAAATCATGCCACTGCCCTCCAGCCTGGCAACAGAAATAAATAAATAAATGAATAAATAAATAAATAAATAAATAAATAAATAAATAAATACCATCAGGCACCTCTGAAACATTTTTTTCCTCTATTAAGCAAACAATTGAATAACAGCAACCTTAGAAGCCAAGTAAATGTTGCCAAAACAAAGTGTTTGCTTTGCCAGAAAATATTAATGAAAGCATTTCAATAGCAGTCATAAAACAAATACCTGCAAAATGGGCAAAAAAACACATCAAATATGTTTTGCCGTCCTTTCGAAGCACCCGGTTTTGCTTATGCTTAATTTTTTGACCTAACCACTAACCCAGTAGATATTGTGTGAAATTATATTTCCTAACTCTCCCTACCACCCACAGAAAATTCAGTAAAAAGACTTTGTTTGCCAAAAATAGGATATTTGTAGTTAATATACACCCATATCGAATTATTTGAAGTTGCTTAGAATTCAATATGCACACTGGCAATCTGATAGAAAAGGATTGAAAAAATGTATATATGCACTGGGCACATTACAATATAGCTCCAGCAAGTCTTGATTTGATGTAAGCCGCCTAGAGTATAAAATATGTATATACAATATTTATATATTTATATGTATATGAACATATATTTATATGTATATGAATATATATTTACATATATTTATATGTATATGAATATATATTTACATATATTTATATGTATATGAATATATATTTATATATATTTATATGTGTGAATATATATTTATATATATGCATATAAAATATACATTTATATGCGTATAAATATATACAAAAATATACGCGTATTTTATATACATATGTATATGTATATACATATGTATATACATATGTGTGTATAAAAATATACATAAATATACACAATTATATGCGTATAAATATATACATAAATATATACACATAAATATGTATATTTATATGCGTATAAATATATACATTTATACGCATATAAATATATACATTTATACGCATATTATATGCGTATAAATATATATATTTATGTGTGTATAAATATATGTTTAAATATATATATTTATGTGTTTAAATATACATATGTGTATAAATATATATATTTACGTGTATAAATTTATATATTTATGTGTATAAATATATATTTATATGTGTGTAAATATATATATTTATATATTTATATGTGTGTAAATATATATTTATATATTTCTATGTGTGTAAATAGATATATTTATATATATTTATATGTGTGTAAATATATATGTTTATATATATTTATGTGTGTAAAAATATATATTATGTGTGTAAAATATATATATTTATGTGTGTATAAATATATATATATTCATGTGTGTATAAATATATATATATTCATACGTGTATAAAGATATATATATTCATACGTGTATGAAGATATATCTATTCATACGTGTATAAATATATATATATTCATACGTGTATATATATATACATACGTGTATAAATATATATATTCATACGTGTATGAATATATATTCATACGTGTATAAATATATATATTTATGTGCGTATAAATATATATATATTTATACGCATATAAATATATATATTTATATGCGTATAAATATATATATTTATGTGTATATATATATTTATATGTGTATAAATATATATATATTTATATGTGTATAAACATATATATATTTATATGTGTATAAACATATATATATTTATATGTGTATAAACATATATATATTTATATGTGTATAAACATATATATTTATATGTGTATAAACATATATATATTTATATGTGTATAAACATATATATATTTATATGTGTATAAACATATATATATTTATATGTGTATAAACATATATTTATATGTGTATAAACATATATTTATATGTGTATAAACATATATTTATATGTGTATAAACATATATTTATATGTGTATAAACATATATTTATATGTGTATAAACATATATTTATATGTGTATAAACATATATTTATATGTGTATAAACATATATTTATATGTGTATAAACATATATTTATATGTGTATAAACATATATTTATATGTGTATAAACATATATTTATATGTGTATAAACATATATTTATATGTGTATAAACATATATTTATATGTGTATAAACATATATTTATATGTGTATAAACATATATTTATATGTGTATAAACATATATTTATATGTGTATAAACATATTTATGTGTATAAACATATATTTATATGTGTATAAACATATATTTATATGTGTATAAACATATATTTATATGTGTATAAACATATATTTATATGTGTATAAACATATTTATATGTGTATAAACATATATTTATATGTGTATAAACATATATTTATATGTGTATAAACATATATTTATATGTGTATAAACATATATTTATATGTGTATAAACATATATTTATATGTGTATAAACATATATTTATATGTGTATAAACATATATTTATATGTGTATAAACATATATTTATATGTGTATAAACATATTTATATGTGTATAAACATATATTTATATGTGTATAAACATATATTTATATGTGTATAAACATATATTTATATGTGTATAAACATATATTTATATGTGTATAAACATATATTTATATGTGTATAAACATATATTTATATGTGTATAAACATATATTTATATGTGTATAAACATATATTTATATGTGTATAAACATATATTTATATGTGTATAAACATATATTTATATGTGTATAAACATATATTTATATGTGTATAAACATATATTTATATGTGTATAAACATATATTTATATGTGTATAAACATATATTTATATGTGTATAAACATATATTTATATGTGTATAAACATATATTTATATGTGTATAAACATATTTATATGTGTATAAACATATATTTATATGTGTATAAACATATATTTATATGTGTATAAACATATATTTATATGTGTATAAACATATATTTATATGTGTATAAACATATATTTATATGTGTATAAACATATTTATATGTGTATAAACATATATTTATATGTGTATAAACATATATTTATATGTGTATAAACATATATTTATATGTGTATAAACATATATTTATATGTGTATAAACATATATTTATATGTGTATAAACATATATTTATATGTGTATAAACATATATTTATATGTGTATAAACATATATTTATATGTGTATAAACATATATTTATATGTGTATAAACATATATTTATATGTGTATAAACATATATTTATATGTGTATAAACATATATTTATATGTGTATAAACATATATTTATATGTGTATAAACATATATTTATATGTGTATAAACATATATTTATATGTGTATAAACATATATTTATATGTGTATAAACATATATTTATATGTGTATAAACATATATTTATATGTGTATAAACATATATTTATATGTGTATAAACATATATTTATATGTGTATAAACATATATTTATATGTGTATAAACATATATTTATATGTGTATAAACATATATTTATATGTGTATAAACATATATTTATATGTGTATAAACATATATTTATATGTGTATAAACATATATTTATATGTGTATAAACATATATTTATATGTGTATAAATATATATTTATATGTGTATAAATATATATGTATAAATATATGTGTATATATATTTATATGTGTATATTTATATATATTTATATGTGTATATTTATATATATTTATATGTGTATATATTTATATATTTATATGTGTATATATTCATATATATTTATATGTGTATATATTCATATATATTTATATGTGTATATATTTATATATGTTTATATATGTATATGTTTATATATATTTATATGTGTATATATTTATATATATTTATATGTGTATATATTTATATATATTTATATGTGTATATATTTATATATATTTATATGTGTATATATTTATATGTATATAAATATACATATACACACACACACACACACACACACACATATTCCCACTGAAATTCTTATCTGGAATGAGTGTTTTTTTGACCAGTTATAACAACTGCAATCTTGATGACTGCAGTCCCATAGGATTCATTCTTGTATTTGACAAGAAATCTTGTCAAAATCTATTCATAGATGAGTCAACTTGCTTAACTGACATGAAAAAGGACTACATTTTATCCAAACTATGATTGAATTGAACAATAATGCTTAGTCCCATATCATCTATTTTAATATATATTATGCTATAAAATATATCTTCAGAAATATCTAAAATGTAACCCTATCTGGTCTTTTCTCCTGACATTTGTAACACCTAATACTTCTAATAATGTAAATGTTGACAATTCTACCCTACTGGAAATCTATTATAATCTATAATTGCATCCATATTTACTTAATTGGAAGTCTTTAAAATTATGTAAATACTCTAAAATTTCCTTCAGTTGTTCTTAACCAGGGACAATTTTACACACACACACCCCAGCTCCATACCCCAGAAGGGTGTTTGACAATGTTTGGAGAAATTTTTGTTTGTCAGGATTGAGGGTGGGGGTGCAACTGGCATTTAGTTGGTAGATGCCAGAGATTCTGCTAACATCCTATGATGCAGAAGACAGCCCTCTCAGGACAAAGACAATCCAGCACACATTTCAGTAATGCTGAGGTTGAAAACACACAGTTTACTTTGAGTGTGTGTCTTCCGTGGATAAAACAAGTTTAATGCCTAAAAGAGATGGCTCTCCTTCTCCCTCTCCCTCCTCTCCATCGTCTCCTTCTCCCGCTTTCCACAGTCTCCTTCTGTTGCCAAGGCTGGACTGTACTGCCGCCATCTCGGCTCACTGCAACCTCCCTGCCTGATTCTCCTGCCTCAGCCTGCTGACTGCCTGGGATTGCAGGCGCGCGCCGCCACGCCTGACTGGTTTTTGTATTTTTTGGTGGAGACGGGGTCTCCCCGTGTTTGCCGGGCTGGTCTCCAGCTCCTGACCTGGAGTGATCTGCCCGCCTCGGCCTCCCGAGGTGCCGGGATTGCAGACGGAGTCTCGCTCACTCAGTGCTCAATGGTGCCCAGGCTGGAGTGCAGTGGCATGATCTCGGCTCGCTACAACCCCCACCTCCCAGCCGCCTGCCTTGGCCTCCCGAAGTGCTGAGATTGCAGCCTCTGCCCGGCAGCCACCCCGTCTAGGAAGTGAGGAGCGTCTCTGCCTGGCCGCCCATCATCTGGGATGTGAGGAGCATCTCCGCCCGGCCACCCCGTCTGAGAAGTGAGGAGCCCCTCCGCCCGGCGGCCACCCCATCTGGGAGGTGTACCCAACAGCTCGTTGAAAACGGGCCATGATGACAGTGGCGGTTTTGTCGAATAGAAAAGGGGGAAATGTGGGGAAAAGAAAGAGAGATCAGATTGCTACTGTGTCTGTGTAAAAAGAAGTAGACATAGGGGACTTCATTTTGTTCTTCTGTACTAAGAAAAATTCTTCTGCCTTGGGATGCTGTTAATCTATAACCTTACCCCCAACCCCGTGCTCTCTGAAACAGGTGCTGTGTCCACTCAGGGTTAAATGGATTAAGGGCGGTGCAAGATGTGCTTTGTTAAACAGATGCTTGAAGGCAGCATGCTCCTTAAGAGTCATCACCACTCCCTAATCTCAAGTACCCAGGTGCACAAACACTGAGGAAGGCCGCAGGGTCCTCTGCCTAGGAAAACCAGAGACCTTTGTTCATATGTTTATCTGCTGACCTTCTCTCCACTATTGTCCTATGACCCTGCCAAATCCCCCTCTCCGAGAAACACCCAAGAATGATCAATAGATACTAAAAAAATTTTTTTAAAAAGTTTAAAACATCAGAAAATACCTTGTGAAGTATATTCTTTAAAATTAAATGTTACTTATTCTGAAATATTCTACATAAATATGAATAAACTGAATGTGGAATAAGAACAACCGGAAAACTAGTAAACTGAACACAGTAGAATTTATGAACGTGAAGGTATACTGTTTATATACTGAATCAGAGTTTTCTAGAAAGTAATATTGTTTATACATTTTTCCAGTATGTGGCTTCTGTTTTCCAAAACACACAGTCAAGAAGTTCTTAAAAAGGCATCTCAGTTTAATGAGTTTTCAGGAAAGAAAAGATTCAAGAGTTAAGCAAAACTTAATCAGAAACATTTGAGTCGTATTCAATTTCCTATAAAATGCCATATGGATTTCAAAATTAATAGTGGAATCTACATGACAAATGAGTAAGGGGTCAGTCTACTTTCTAGATATTAGGAGTACTTATCATATGTTAAAAGAGGAACTGATGTTTCTCATGTCTAAAATTTTGATAGAATTATTTTATCATAGAATCTAGTCTTGGTTGCTCATTGAGCTAGCATACAGCAAAGATTTCATAGGGTTTAAAATAAGAGTGTTAAAACTGGGGCACATTTTAATCAAATCCTCATCAATAATAGGACAAATTGAAAATTATTCGCTTAAAATGTGACAGAATGCGAAGTCAAGAAGAGGGCCTCACCCCTGCACTAACTCTGGCAAATATTTGCAGTCCAGACATAATCAGGATGAAATAGCAGACAAACCCAAATGGAGGGACAGTCTGTGAAATAACTGGCTGCTACGTTTTAATTGTGCTACGAACAGGAAAGTCAAAGAAAGATGAGGAATCAGACTGAAGGAGACTAAGAGACATGAAAACTCATGGCAGTGCATAATTCTAACTGGCTCCTTCTGCCTCAAGGCATTTAAAGGCAGTCTGACCATTAGAAGGTAGAAATACATCAGTGCCCATTTCTTGATTTTTAGGTCTTGACTGTTTCTGTGTATAATAATCCTCTTCTGGGGAAATGCATGCTAAAATATTCAGGATATGAGGTATCCGATTGGAAACTTACCCTCAGATGTCTTAGGAAAAAAGAAAGCTATTTACATTCCATACTGAAATTTTTTGTAAGTTTTTGACTGCTTCGAAATAATATATGAGTAGCACGTCATCTCCAAATTATATATATATTTATAAATTATTGTTTCAAAGTTATGCATATATGTTTTTAAGGGGGTACCAAGTCAACCCCAATAAAACCGCATGACTCAAGAAAAAATGATGTTCAATTTATCCACACCATAGAGTTTAGAAACTAATATAAAATGTTTTCATTTAAAATTATTACCATAAAAATATCTTACCACTGAATAAGGGAGGTACTTCGTAATAACTAATGATTGAAAACAACCCAAATGCCCATTAACAAAATATCGTGTAACTATATAATCATCACTTTTTAGCCACAAAAGAATGAACTACTGACAGATGCCATAAGATGGATGGACCTAAAACCAGTATCCGGACTAATAGAAGCAATGCACAAAAAGGCCACATAGTGTATTATTACATTCATATGAAATATTTTGAATAGAGAAGTCAATAGAAACAAAGTAAATTAGTGGTTGCCCGGGGCCGCGAGAAGGCTAGGATCACTGGGGATGTTGGCTAAAAGAGATGGGATTTCTTTCTGACATGATAAAAATATTCTACCATTGACCATGGTAATATTCACAATGTCTGTGAATATACCTGATGTGGTAAGTCTTTGTGTACTCACCAAAATCTCATCTTGAATTGTAATCCCTAGGTGTTGAGGGGAGAACATAGTGGGAGGTGATTGGATCATGGGGACAGCTTCCCCCATGCTGGTTGCATGATAGTAAGTTATCACTAGATCTGATGGTTTTATAAGATTTTGGCAAGTTTCTCCTTCACTCAGTCTTTTCTCTCCTGTTACCATGTGGAGAAGGTCCACGCTTCTTTGCCTTCCACCATGATTGTAAATTTCCCGAGGCCTCCCTAGCCATGCAGAACTGTGAGTCAATTAAACCTCTTTCCTTTGTAAATTATAATTTTATACATTTCTTTATAAATTATGGTATTTCTTTATAGCAGTGTGAAAACAAGACTAACACAATACCAAACCCACAGAATTGTGCACTTTAAATGAGTGAATTAAGTGGTATACATACTCTACCACAATAAAACCACTGGAGAAAGGAGAGATGGGCATTCTTTTTCTTTTCTTCCCCCTTATTTCTTCAATTTTTGTCAACTACATAATGTACACTGTTAATCATTTGTACATTTTTTTGAGCGTATGTCTTGCCACTGAATGTTGCTGAACTTCCGTTCAAGTAGGAACAGACATAGTTACTGGCTATCAAATAACCTTTCCTATGTTATTATCCATGTTTTTAAAAGTTATGCATCCCAAGCTTCAATAATATGAGTGAATAAATGGAAAGAGAATTATATGTACATGGATTACGTGACTCTAACATTTACATTTGTATCTAGATATTTATTGAAGAGGGGAAATATAGTGTATTCTGTTAAATAATGTGTGCCTTTATATTGCGGTTTACAGCATTTACACATTCTCAGCATATGAATATTTGGAAATCTTGTAAATACTGCTTCGTTCTTGGTTTATGTGACATGTACAAAACATATTTTGTGATAGTCTGATTATTATTGGAGTCCCCCACTAGCTTGCAGGCTCACTAAGGACAGGGTCTTTGTTGTTCAGTTTCATTAAAACAGCAAGTACTTTAAAATATTTAATGAATTTTAAACATATTTCTATTTGTTTTAATCTCATTTTTTAAAAATTCCATTGCAAGTTCTTTCCAGGCAGAGTATCTTTTGATTCTGACATTGTTCATTTACTCTTGTTTTGTCACCATCTCTGTGAATGAAATTGAACATGGATTTGATATAACTGGGCACTTGCTCTGTTTTTATAATTTAAATGAAAAATCCTTTCATTCAAATAAACACAGGCCTTCAATTAACAAATAGTTTTTGCTTACCCCTGCTGCTGCATTTTTCTCAGTAATTCTTAAGTGAGAATCATGGTAACTTCACCAATCCCTTTATGTTAAAAGCAAGGATGTTCTTACGACTGGTAAGAGGTTGCTGCAAAAGTAATTGAGGTCTGAAAGTAACGGCAAAAACCACAATTACTTTTGCACCAGTTTAATAAAAAGCAATTTATGAAATGGCCATAACAATATATGCCAAAATTGTCATTTAAAGATGTAGTGTCATATATTGAAACATAACTTGGATATTTTCCAGATTCAGTTTCAAAAACAACAAAAATAAAATATAACTGTCCCATGAACCTATTTTCATCTTTTCCAACTCTTGCCCTCTACGGATTCAATTCCATGGTTTAAATATTGACCTCTAAACTAGTCAGCCAGTTTATCAGATTCACCTTTACAACTTAGGCAATAACTAGCCTTCAAAATAAATAGAAAGAAAAGAAAAGAAAAGAAAAGAAAAGAAAAGAAAAGAAAAGCTTTCCAATGACGTTCTTAGAGCAACTGACCAAGTCTTCTCATTCTGTCTGCACAGGTCTTTTCTCCAAGTTCAGCAGCATTTGTGTTGTAGAACGGCACAACTGTTCTGAATTGTCACAACCACTCACTTCCATCGAACTTGGCAGAGTGGAGCATATTCAAAGAGAAAAAAACGTAGGTATCTGGTTCTGATTAGTGGTTGCAGTTTTAGAATACATCTGCCATCAGGTATGCACACACAAGGCATGGGTAAAAGCAGCTGGACACTAAGACACAATAATTATATCTAGGGCTAACTTCTGTACAGTGGAAATTCTGTATAACCAAGATTTCTTCCAAAAATGTACCCAGGCACACACATCAATACACTGTACAAATTCTTCAGATTTAACCTGGATACAATAAAACTTGAAGATGACCGACAGAATTGTGTATTCCTTTGTTATTTAAATATCTGAACATCTAATATTTCTTGGTCAGTTTCAGGTAAAAAGCTACATTAATAATGTGGTTTAAATATGACATAATAATCTGAGAAAAAACTGTGGCATATTTTAATAAAACTTTCTATTGACAATGCTAATCCATGTAACACTGAAGTGTTCCGCTCCAAAAATTCAGGCTCTTTTATTGCCGAAAGGTTAATCACTACGGGGGAACATCATGACACCCAGTGACCAAAGACTTTCAATGCTGCATAAATTCTTGTGTCTTCTGTTCTTTATCACACTTATAAATTAATTTGTTGATAAACTAAATCATTTATGTATTGAAATATGTATTACTGAAATAGGTAATGTGTTCATGAATGCTTTTATATTTTTACATGTGTGCATGAAAACTATTTCTGAAATTTGAAAACTGCAGATACTAATGTGGTTTGTGTGGATATGTGGCATCTGCCTCAACATAACCATATGAATGTATTTCTTAAACACATATACTCATTTACAAAGAATCTCCTATTCTGGCCGGGTGCAATGGCTCATGCCTGTAATCCCAGCACTTTGGGAGGCCGAGGTGGGCGGATCACGAGGTCAGGAGATCCAGACCATCCTGGCTAACAGGGTGAAACCCTGTCTCTGCTAAAAATACAAAAATATTAGCCGGGCGTGGTGGCGGGTGCCTGCAGTCCCAGCTACCCGGGAGGCAGAGCTTGCAGTGAGCCGAGATCACGCCACTGCACTCCAGCCTGGGCGACAGAGAGAGATGCCGTCTCAGAAAAACAAAAACAAAAACAAAAAAAAACTGAAACAAAGAATCTCCTAGTCTATACTCATGATTACAACACATTCTGTGCTAGCCCACTTTTTTTCCTTTTGAAAAAGCCGTCAAAGGAAAATAAAATGAATCATTTAACTTGTTGAGCTAATAACGGACATGGACCTTATTTACGTCAACATGTTAGGCAGGACATTGCATGATAAGAAGGAGGACTTTATGACAGGTAACTTTATTTATACCTGTGCTGCTTCCCTTTCATTGGCCAATTTTACTTATTTCCCTCCGTGATTTAATTACTACTATCAACCCGGGAAGCTATACAGTAGTAGTGGTGAAAGAGAAGTTCAGATTCCAACCTTGTCACATAATTAATTTGTAACTTTCAGCAAGTTCTTTAAGCTCCTGAAATTCAAGTATCTTTATGTGAAATGAGATTATTCTTTATTTGAAATATAAAAAAAATTCCTACCTACTCCCATTGTTGTGAAGATTCTCTACCCTCTGCATATGCATATACATTTATATATCCATAAAGTGGCTAGCACAGGGCTTGCAGGTTTTTGTTAGTTTCTTTGTTTGTTTTGACACAAGGTCTCACTCTGCCATCCAGGCTGGAGAGCAGTGGCATGGTCATAGCCCACTGCAGCTTCTACTTTCTGGGCCCAAGCGACATTCCCACCTTAGCCTGCCAAGAAGCTGGGACCAAAGGTGTGTGCATCCACCCGCAGCTTATAATACTTTTTTTGTAGTGAACGGGTCTCACTAGGTTGTCCAGGCTGGTCTCAAACTCCTAGCTTCAAGCAGTCCTTCAATATGTTGATAACCTGCTTATTTGCAATCCAACCAAAAATGCCTCAGACCTAAATACTATTACAATTCTTTGGACATTGGCTCCTTGTGGTTATAAAGTCTCTCCTTCCAAAGCTCAAATCTTCTCTCAGGAGGTTTGATTCTTGAGACTAACATTCATCCCAGGGCCCAAGGATCTCTCAGACCACTGCAAAAATCTTATGCTAAACGTGGACATTCCATCCACTAAACATCAGTTGTAGTCCTTTCTTCGAATGGTAGGTTTCTGTCACATTTGGATAACCCGGTTAGGACTTATAGCAAAACCTCTTTATGGGGCACTGCAAGGATCGGCGGGGGGAGCTCTTAAATTGGAGCCTTGAAATGGACAGTGTTCTAAAAACCCTCAAACGAGCCCACGCCCTGGCCTTGCCAGATCTTACAAAGCATCTTTACTTGTTCATAGTTGAGAGAAGGGATACAGCCCTTGGAGTCCTCACTCAGCCACTGGGACCCTCCCAGTGGCCAGCTAGTTACTTGTCCAAAAAAAGGCATGGGGATGGCTGCCATGCCTCTGAGTGCTACTGTGTGTGGCTCTCCTGGTTGTGGAGGCCTCCGAGCTAATTCTGGGCCAAGCAATAACTGTCTACACCCCACATCAAGTAATGAATGTCCTAAACTCAAAGGCCTTTCACTGGATCTCACAGAGCCATATAAGCAAATTTCCAACACTCCTTCTACAGGTACCAGAATTGAGTATTAGGCTCTGCCAACCCTTAATCCTGGCATGCTGTTACCAAACCGAAATGTGGAGAGGCCACTTTAACATTCTTGCTTGGAAACCATAGATCTAACCTGTAATGTTAGACCAGACCTCCAGGATACTCCCCTTATAGATTCAGAGGCCACACGGTACACAGATGGCAGAAGCTTTATGATAGGTGGAACCCAACTGTCAGGGTATGCTACTATTAACCTAACTGAAATCACAGAATCTGGACCTCTGCCAGGAAGTAGCACCTCAGCCCAAAAGGCTGAGCTCATTGCTCTTACCTGTGCCTTACAATTAGGGGCAGGCCTGAGGCTTAATATTTACACAGACTCAGCCTATGTCTTTCATGCAGTGCATGCCCATGGAGCCATTTGGCAGGAAAGAGGACTTTTAATGGCCTGAAATACTTCAATTAAACGTGTTCCTGAAATCATGGCCCCGTTGGAGGCAGTTATGCTTCCCCCACAGGTAACTATCATTCACTGCAAAGCGCATCAGAGAAGAAATGATGAAATCTCTATCAGAAACACCTGGGCTGACAAATAAGTAAAAGTGGCTGCCAGGTCACCCTTTCAGGCTGTCTTCATTCCTAGCCTAACTTCCCTGTCTCCACACTATAAAGAGGGGGAAGCCCAAAAAGCTCTAGAAAGAGGTTTCTCCCATACCTCAGAGGGTTGGCTAAAAAGTCCTAATGGCAAACTCTTGCTCCCAGGAGCCTCACAATTGAAGTTTCTAAATAGCGTACACCAATCAACTCATTTAGGGGCTAAGGCCCTCCAAGATCTAATAAAGTCACTGTTCACCAGCACGGGGATAGCCCAAGCTCTATGAGCCATCTCACAGGCATGTCCCACCTGAGGCCAAATAAACCCAGAGGGAGCACACAAACCTCCCCAAATCCTTCAACCCATTCTAAGAGAGGAACCCTACCCCGAGAAGACTGGCAAATATATTTTACTCACATGCATCATGCAATGTGTGTATTTGTTAGTCAGGTATCTGTTAGTCTTTGTAGACACCTTCACTGGATGGATAAAGGCCCTTCCCACCAAAACTGCATGGGCCTCAGAAGTCACCTCAGCCCTTTTAGACCACATTCTTCCTTGTTTTAGGCTCCCTCATGCCCTACAGTCAGACAATGGCCCCACTTTCATTTCTTAAAATGAGGGACCCTAGGTCCCTCCCATAACGCGTCAGAATTCTGAGAGATACAAGTCAAGTTGACATTTCGGTGGAGACACAGCCAAACCATATCAAGCTACGTGAAGGTAAAACCAGGTACGATGGGTGTTCACTTGATTTTTGGTTCTCATGAAATTTCATTTCATTTTTTCTCTACGAACACTACAAAACTTGGCCAGCTGTGGTGGTGCACACTTGTAATCCCAGCTACTCGGGAGGCTGGGGCAAGAGAAGCACTTGAACTGAGGAGGTGGATGTTATAGTGAACCGAGATGGTGACACTGCACTCCAGCCTGGGCCTGAACAACAGTGTGAGATGAGAATCTGTCAAAAAAAAAAAAAAAAAAAGAAAGAAAGAAAAAAGAAAAAAATATTTTTGTTGTTTTTTTCAGAGAATCAGTGAAGCTCTCCAGATCAAATATTATCTGCATGCGTCTTGACGTCCACAATCTTCTGGAAAGGTGGAGACAGCCAATCAAACCAGAAAAAGCACCTCACAAAGTTAACACATGAAACCCAACAGTTATGGTCAACTTTGCTCCCCATTGTACTCTTAAGAGCCTGTATCACCCCAAAATGTGAAGCCCATCTAGCCCTTTCGAGATTCTCTGGGGAAGATCTTTCTTCCAAACTGACCTTTTGTTAGACCCAAAGAGACATTATCTCATACAATATGTTATGTCCCTGGGACAAACCATCAAGGCCATCAATCATTATCAAAGTCTTCATAGCCCAACACCTGGCCCCTCTTTTTCAGGAAACACTCACCCTAACCTTATGCCTGAAGACTAGGTATATCTTAAAACTCTCCCACAGGACAAAAAGCCACTGGAGCCAGCGTGGACTGGACCATACCAAGTTCTCCTTATGACCCCGACAGCTGTTCAACTCAAAAATCAAGTGGATTTACTGCTCCAGGGTCAAGGTGGCACCAGCACCCCACAAAGAACGCACCACCTACACCTGTGAACCAGTTGGAGACGTTTGTCTATTGTTCAGGAGGGACGCAAACTCAGGCAATATCTGCCTTAATACTTAGAAGAAGCAAAAGCAGAAACCCCTGGTAAATCCATCAGATCCCATGAGACTTATTCACTATCATGAGATTAGCACAGGAAAGACCGGCCCCCATGATTCAATTACCTCCCCCTAGGTCCCTCCCATAACACGTCGGAATTCTGGGAGATACAAGTCAAGTTGAGATTTTGGTGGGGACACAGCCAAACCATATCAAGCTACGTGAAGTTAAAACCAGGTACTATGGGTGTTCACTTGATTTTTGGTTCTCATGAAGATGTTTTTTTCTGTGTAGATAGTTGTTAAACTGGTGTCCTTGGTGGGGGGTCAGGGGGACAATCAGTGACGCATTCTGTTCCATCGTCTTTCTCCTCCTGTAGATCTGTAGTATATTTTGAAATATACCTTTGTAGTATATTTTGAAGTCAGGTAGTGCGATGCCTCCTTGTGTGTTCTTCTATGGGCCCAGTTTCTGGAGTCCTAAAGCAATTACAATAATAACATCAAAGATCACTGATCAGAAATCATCATAACAGATATAATCATGATGGAAAAGTTGGAAATATTGTGAGAATTACCAAAATGTGACACAGGGACATGAAGTGGGCACATGCTGTTGGAAAAATGACACTGACATGCTTGACGCTTGCCAGAAAACTTTAATTTATAAAAAACACACAATATCTATAAACACAAAAATGTGCATCACAATAAAATGAGGTCGACCTGTACCTGCCAGTACCCAGGTAATTAGTTTACTAGGAATAAGTAATAATAGCTAGAAAAACTACTTAAATACAGAAATTTAAAAAAAAAAAAAAAACTGTCTTCTCAGGACACAAAAACATGGAAAGATAGTCCAGGCTCATAGACTGACAGGATTAATATTGTATAATTCACAATACTCACCAAAGCGATTAACAGATTAAATGCAAGCCCTACCAAACTACTAAAGACATTCTTCACAGAAACAGGAAAAAACTTATAATATTCATAGGAAACCATAAAATACCTCAAATAGCCAAAGCAATCCTGAGCAAAAAGTGAAAAGCTGGAAGCAGCACACTACCTGACTTCAAAATTTTACGACAAAGCTATAGTGAACCAAGCAGCATGGTACCGGCTTAAAAACAGACACAGAGACAAATGGAGCAGAATAGAGAACCAGATATAAAGCCACATGCTTACAACCAACTCAACTTCAACAAAGACAAAAAGAACATATGATGCTGAAAAGACCGACATTTCAATAAATAGCACTAGGAAAGCTGGATGAGTATATGCAGAAGAATGAAACTAGATTCCTCTCTTTCACCACACACAAAAAGCAAATCAAAAATGGATTAAAGACTTGAATCTGGCTGGGAGTGGTGGCTCACGCCTGTAATCCTAGCACTTTGGGAGGCCAAGGTGAGTGGGTCACTTGAGGTCAGGGGTTCGAGACCAGCCTGGCCAGTATGGTGAAACCCGTCTCTATGACAACTACAAAACTTAGCCAGCTGTGGTGGTGCACACTTGTAATCCCAGCTACTCGGGAGGCTGGGGCACGAGAATCACTTGAACCGTGGAGGTGGATGTTATGGTGAGCGGAGATGGTGACACTGCACTCCAGCCTGGGCCTGAACAACAGAGTGAGATGAGACTCTGTCAAAAACAAACAAACAAACAAACAAACAAACAAACCAAAAAAGAAAAAAAAAAAAGACTTGAATTCATGACCTGTAACTGAAACCACCAAAAAACATTGGGGAAATGCTCCAGGACATTGGTCTGGGCAAAGACTTCTTGAGTAAGACCTCAAAAGCACAAGAATCAAAGCAAAAATAAACTATTGGGATTACATCAAGTTAAAAAGCTTCTGCATAGCAAAGGAAATTATCAACCAAGTGAAGAGACAACCCACAGAATGGCAGAAAATATTTGCAAACTACCCATCTGATACGGGATTCATAACCAGAATACAGAAGGAGCTCAAAAAAGTTAATAACAAACAATCTGACTTAAAAATGGACAAATAATCTGAATAGACGTTTCTCAAAAGAAGACACAAAAATGGCCAGCAGGCATATGAAAACATGCTTATTATGAATCATCAGAGAAATACAAATCAAAACCACAATGCAATATCATCTCACTCCAGTTAAATGGATTTTATCAAAATACAGGCATGAACAGATGTGAGCAGGGAGGTGGAGAAAGGGGAACCTGTGTACACTGTTGGTGGGAATGTAATTTACTACAGCCCCTATGGAGAACAGTATGGGGTTCCTCAAAATCCTAAAAATAGAACTAGTATATGATCCAAGTATTCCACTGCTGGGGAAAGAGAGGGAGGGGGGGAGAGAGAGAGAGAGAGAGAGAGAGAGAGAGAGAGAGAGAGAGAGAGAGAGAGAGAGAGAGAGAGAGAGAAATAAATTTATCTGAAGATCAAAGAGATATATCTGCATACTCATGTGTATTGCAGCACAAGTCACAATAGCCAAAATATGGATTTAGCCTAAGTGCCCATTGATGGATGAATGGATTAGGCAAATGTGGCATATGTACACAATGGAATATTATCCAGGCATGAAAAGAATGACTGGATATTATGTTAAATGAAATAAGCCAGGCACAGAAAAACAAACATTGCATGTTTTCACTCATATATGGGAGCTAAAAAAGTGGTTCTCATGAAGATAGCGACTATAGTGATGGTTACCAGAGGCCAGAAGGGGAAGCAGGGGATGAAGGGGAAATAAAAGAATATAAATGTATTTATTACCACTGAACTGCACAGTTACAGGTGTAAAGCAGATACATTACATGTGTATATTTTACGTCAATAAAAATATATTTTAAAAATAAAATCACATTCTTCTCACCACGTCCTGCTGAGTTATTGTTGGAATAATGAATTACTACTACGGATAAGTCAGGTACCTAAGGAAGTAGTAAAATAGAGACAACAAGAATAGTTCAGTGGAATGTAGAACATAGGGAATCTGGTCAGGTCAGATAAAATTTTGCTGCTGTTGAGTTAATATGTAAGTTCTACTTAACTGGGCTTTCCCATGAAACACATTTCATAGAAACAGCTAACAATCATTGCAATACCAAGGGAACCTGGATCCTGAAAATCATATCCTTTGCAAGTCTCAATTATTGATTTTAGTTGGGATAAGAACTTAGAAGGATAGGTGCTGAGTGTTACCCAGGAAAAAAAGGTACAAAGGATAACAGGAGATAATTTGAATATCTATGTGATGTCTGGAAAAAGCAAAATCCTTCCTAATCATTCTACTACGTTTTGTTGGAATAATGAATTACCACAGACATCTGGTGGTAAACATGTAATTAGCAACCTAAAGATAGCTAGAATTAGCCGGACCAGGTAATTGATCCCAGGAAGCTGAAGATAACTGGCCTATGCCAGGGAGTTCAATAACCATTTTCCTCAATGCAAAATTCCAACCTCATGTTAGAAATATTACCTAATACAGTAGCTTTCAACTTTATCCAAGTAAGTAATTAACTAGAGATAACTACATGAAGCCAGTACCTGGAATAAACAAATTCTTCTCAGTACTAGTTGAATAAACAACTAGCAATTACTAGGAAACTGGTTGAACATAGAAAGTTTAGTAACCACCCTAGTCAATTCTGTGTTCTTACTTTTTTTGGATTGTTGACTAGGTACTATGGATATGGTAACTAGAGTTACCTGAGTAAGAGTTAAATACAGAATCCTCCCTAAAATGGGAAAAACTGGTTGAAGACAGAAGTATAACATTGCATTCTCCTCAATATTTCTCATTTCTTGCTGGAATAATAAGGTGGTTCTGTCAATGGGCAGCAGTACCTAGGTTATTACAAAGTAAGAAATAAGAAGAGATGACTAGAATAAATATTTGATACCAGAATGGTGAAAAAAAAACCATTTTTTTCAAATAGAAACTCTAATTTCCTGTGTAATTAGTGAGTTACAATTAGTTAGTATTGGAGATATCTGTATGAGATGTGGACTTCATTTCAGGGGTGGGGTACATACTCAACAGATGAACTGCTGGGTCGTGTGGTAGATCTATTTTGATTTTCCAAGGAACAATTACACTATTTTTTATAACGGCTGTGCCAATTACACGTCTGTCAACAGCATGTAACAGTGAGGTGATAGTTCATTGTGGTTATCATTTGCATTCTCTGATTATTAACGATGTTGAGCACATTTTCATATACCTGTTGGCCAGTTGTGTGTTTTCTTTCTAGAAATGCCTATTCAAGTCCTTTGCCTATTTGTTAACCAGACTATTTATTTATTTGCTATTGAGCTATGTGAGTTCTTTATATATTTTGGATATTAACTCATTATTAGATATATGGTTCGCAAATAGCTTCTCCCAAACCATAGCGTGCCTTTTCATTGTGTTGATTGTTGGCTGTGCAGAAACTTTTAGTTTCCAGGATGCTCACTTGCCCTATACATTTCAGCTGCCTAGACCCCCACATTGTGTGAATCTGTGAGCCAATTGTTTAGAATAAACTGTATCTCATATATAATATTATTCATAAATAAATACTACATGGTAGTAAATACATATTTATGATACATAATATTACACACACACACACACACACACACACACACACACACACAGAGAGAGTATCCTATTTGGTTTAGTTTCTCCTTCTCTGAGGAACCCAGCCCGATACAGATACCCAGCTGAGCTAGTGTGTTTGCTAATCTTGACCTCTGGAAGCCAGTGCTTTAAACCCTGAGAATGAAAAATTGCGAGGCACTATGTGGATGCTGGGAGAAGCATGTGAGATGGAAAAGTTGTTCCATGGCAGCCAAGAAGTGAATGATCCTCAAGGTGTAGCAGAGGAATTTGTAGGAGAGAGGGATGACTGACGTCTTCGTACAGCCCTCCATCCATCCCAGTTAGCATGGAGGGATTTTAGGTAGGTCATACAGAAACTGGGTAATGATGGTAGTTGTGGAGGAGCAGAATGTACCACTGAATGGGGGTTCCGGGGGAAACATGTGGGGGAAATATCCTCCCTTGCCACATGATCTGCCAAAATTGAACATGGGGAGTTTAGGAGGGGTGACATGTCAGGTTGGGAACTATCTTTAGGGGTGCTAACCCAAATCTCCCTTTCTCCAACCAGAGCACCCTGCCTTCCTCATCAGATGTCACCACCCCTGACTTCCTCCGCAGTGTCCTGAAGGTGCTTTGTGACGTATAAGGCCTTCCTTCCCACCCAGGGCTACCATTGGCTGGGTGGTGGAGTGTTGACCAATCACAGCTCAGGGGCATGATTGTCTCGTCCTGGGATCGCCAGAGGGGTATATACAGGGAGGCCAGGCAGCCTGGAGTTAGTCGACCGTTGCGAGACGTTGAGCTGCGGAAGATGAGTCCAAAGCCGAGAGCCTCGGGACCTCCGGCCAAGGCCGAAGAGGCAGGAAAGAGGAAGGCCTCCTCTCAGCTGAGCCCCAGTGGCCCGAAGAAGAAGGTGAGTGACCCTCCCAAGCTCCTCCTCGTCTTCCCCTCGCCTCCTTCCTCACAAGAAGCCTCTCCTGTCCTCACTTGGCACAACCCCCCAACCCGGTCCCCACCGCTTCTGAGGACACGTCCCTGTTCCCAGCCTCCTCCATCCTCGTCCCTAAACCAGAGCCCTTCTGTGATCGTCCCTGTTGTCCTTCCAGACTGCCAAGGTGGCCAAGAAGGGAAAAGCGGTTCGTAGAGGGAGACGCGGGAAGAAAGGGGCTGCGACAAAGATGGCGGCCGTGACGGCACCTGAGGCGGAGAGCGGGCCAGCGGCACCCGGCCCCAGCGACCAGCCCAGCCAGGAGCTCCCTCAGCACGAGCTGCCGCCGGAGGAGCCAGTGAGCGAGGGGAGCCAGCACGACCCCCTGAGTCAGGAGAGCGAGGTGGGGGAACCACTGAGTCAGGCGAGTGAGGTGGAAGAACCACTGAGTCAGGAGAGCGAGGTGGAAGAACCACTGAGTCAGGAGAGCAAGATGGAAGAACCACTGAGTCAGGAGAGCGAGGTGGAAGAACCACTGAGTCAGGAGACCGAGCTGGAGGAACCACTGAGTCAGGAGACCGAGCTGGAGGAACCACTGAGTCAGGAGACCGAGCTGGAGGAACCACTGAGGCAGGAGAGCGAGGTGGAGGAACTACCGAGTGTGTAGACGGCCAGCTACTCCCCTATCTCCGAGAGCAGCGAGTAAGTTCAGGCCCAGCCGCCAGACCTCAGAGATCTCACCAGCGGGGTGCTTGCCATTCTGATGATAATAAAATGAATGTGTTGCAAATTGATCTGAGTGACTCCGTGTTCTCTGATGGTGAAGAGGGAGGGAGGGAGGGGGGAAGAGGTGCTGTGTGGGGAGGGAGGGAGGAAGAGGTGGTGTGTAGGGAGGGAGACAGGAAGAGGTGGGGTGTAGGGAGGGAGGGAGGAAGAGGGGATGTGTGGAGGGAGGAAGAGGAGGTGTTTGGGGAGGGAGGGATGAAGAGGTGTTATGTAGGGAGGGAGGGCGGGAGGAAGAGGAGATGTCTGGGGAAGGAGGGAGGGAGGAAGTGGTCGTGTGTGGGGAGGGAGGGAGTAAAATGTGGTGTGTTGGGAGGGAGGAAGAGGTGGTGTGTGTGGAGGGAGGGAGGGGGGAAGAATTGGTGTGTGGGGAGCGAAGGAAGAAGATGAGGTGCGTGGGGAGGGAGGGAGGTAGAGGTGGTATGCAGGGAGTAAGAGGTGGTGTTTGGGGAGCGAGGGAGGAAGAAGAGGTGGTGGGGAGGGAGAGACGAAGAGAAGGTGTGTGGGGAGGGATGGAGGGAGAAAGTGGTTGTGTGTGGGGAGGGAGGGAGGAAGAGGAGGTGTGTGGGGAGGGAGGGAGGGAAGGAGGGATGAAGATGTGCTGTGTAGGGAGGGACGGAGGAAGAGGTGGTGTGTTGGGAGGGAGGGAGGAAGAGGAGCTGTGTGGTGAGGGATGGAGGAAGGGAGGAAGAGGTGGTGTGTAGTAAAGGAGGCAGGAAGAGGTGGTGTGTTGGGATGGAGGAAGGAAGGGGAGCTGTGTGGGTAGGTAGGGAGGGAGGAAGAGGTGGTGTGTAAGGAGGGAGGGAGGAAGAGGTGGTGTAAAGAGAGGGAGGGAGGAAGAAGGGGTGTGTTGGGAGGGAGGAAGAGGAGGTGTGTGGGGAGTGGGGGAGGAAGAGGTGATGTGTGCAGGCAGGAAGTGGAGGTGTTTGGGGAGGGTGGGAGGAAGTGGTGATGGGGGGGCAGGAAGAAGAAGAAGTGTGTGGGGAGGGAGGGACAGAGGAAGAGGAGTTGTGTGGGGAGGGAGGGAGGGAGGAAGAGGTGGTGTGTGCGGATGGAGGGAGGAAGAAGGGGTGTGTGGGGAGGGAGGAAGAGGTGGTGTGTGGGGAGGGAGGAAGGAAGAGGTGTGTGGGGAGGGAGGGAGGAAGAGGAGGTGTGTAGGGAGGGAGGGAGGAAGAGGTAGTGTATAGGGAGGGAGGAAGAAGGGGTGTGTGGGGAAGGAGGGAGGAAGAGGTGGTGTGAGAGGAGGGATGGAGGAAGAGGTGCTGTGTGGGGAGGGAGGGAGGAAGAGGAGGTATGTAGGGAGGGAGGGAGGAAGAGTAGGTGTATAGGGAGGGAGGGAGGAAGAGGTGGTGTGTAGGGAAGGAGGGAGGAAGAGGTGGTGTGTGGGGAGGTAGAGAGGAAGAGGTGCGGTGTAGGGAGGGAGGGAGGAAGAGGTGGTGTGTGGGGAGGGAGGGAGGAAGTGGAGGTGTGTGGGGAGGGAGGGAGGGAGGAAGAGGTGGTGTGTGGGGAGGGAGGGAGGAAGAAAAGGTGTGTGAGGAGGGAGGGAGGAAGAGGTGTTGTGTGGGGAGGGAGGGAGGAAGAGGAGGTGTGTGGGGAGGGAGGGAGGAAGTGGAGGTGTGTGGGGAGGGAGGGAGGAAGTGGAGGTGTGTGGGGAGGGAGGGAGGAAGAGGTGTGTGGGGAGGGAGGGAGGGAGGAAGAGGTGGTGTGTGGGGAGGGAGGGAGGGAGGAAGAGGTGGTGTGTGGGGAGGGAGAGAGGAAGAGTTGGTGTGTGGGGAGGGAGGGAGGAAGAGGTAGTTTGTGGGGAGGGAAGGATGAAGAAGTGGTGTGTGGGGAGGGAGGGAGGAAGAAAAGGTGTGTGAGGAGGGAGGGAGGAAGAGGAGGTGTGTGGGGAGGGAGGGAGGAAGAAAAGGTGTGTGAGGAGGGAGGGAGGAAGTGGAGGTGTGTGGGGAGGGAGGGAGGAAGAGGTGGTGTGTGGGGAGGGAGGGAGGGAGGGAGGAAGAGGTGGTGTGTGGGGAGGGAGGGAGGAAGAGGTAGTTTGTGGGGAGGGAGGGATGAAGAGGTGGTGTGTGGGCAGGGACGGAGGAAGGCATGGTGTTTGGCAGGGAGGGAGTAAGATTTGATGTGTGGAGGGGAGAAGAGGCGGTGTTTGGAGAGGAAGGGAGGAGGTAGGAAGTGGTGGTGTTTAGGGAGGGAGGAAGAGATGGTGTGTTGGGAGGGAGGTAGGAAGAGGTGGTGTGTGGGGAGGGAGGGAGGGAGGAAGAGGTGGTGTGTGGGGAGGGGGGGAGGAAGTGGAGGTGTGTGGGGAGGGAGGGAGGGAGGAAGAGGTGGTGTGTGGTGAGGGAGGGAGGAAGAAAAGTTGTGTGGGGAGGGAGGGAGGAAGAGGTGGTGTGTGGGGAGGGAGGGAGGAAGTGGAGGTGTGTGGGGAGAGAGAGAGGGAGGAAGAGGTGGTGTGTGGGGAGGGAGGGAGGAAGGAAAGGTGTGTGCGGAGGGAGGGAGGGAGAGGTGGTGTGTGGGGAGGGAGGGAGGAAGTGGAGGTGTGTGAGGAGGGAGGAAGGAAGAAAAGGTGTGTGGGGAGGAAGGGAGGAAGAGGTGGTGTGTGGGGAGGGAGGGAGGAAGTGGAGGTGTGTGAGGAGGGAGGGAGGGAGGAAGAGGTGGTGTGTGGGGAGGGATGGAGGAAGCAGAGGTGTGTGGGGAGGGTGGGAGGAAGAAGAGATGTGTGGGGAGGAAGGGAGGACGAGGTGATGTGTGTTGGGAGGAAGAGGAGGTGTTTGGGGAAGGAGGGAGGAAGAGGTGATATGTGGGGAGGTAGGGAGAGAGGAAGCTGTGGTGTGTGGGGAGGGAAGGAGGGAGGAAGAGGTGGTGTGTGGGGAGGGAGGGAGGAAGAGGTGGTGTGTGGGCAGGGACGGAGGAAGGCATGGTGTTTGGCAGGGAGGGAGTAAGATTTGATGTGTGGAGGGGAGAAGAGGCGGTGTTTGGAGAGGAAGGGAGGAGGTAGGAAGTGGTGGTGTTTAGGGAGGGAGGAAGAGATGGTGTGTTGGGAGGGAGGTAGGAAGAGGTGGTGTGTGGGGAGGGAGGGAGGGAGGAAGAGGTGGTGTGTGGGGAGGGGGGGAGGAAGTGGAGGTGTGTGGGGAGGGAGGGAGGGAGGAAGAGGTGGTGTGTGGTGAGGGAGGGAGGAAGAAAAGTTGTGTGGGGAGGGAGGGAGGAAGAGGTGATGTGTGTTGGGAGGAAGAGGAGGTGTCTGGGGAAGGAGGGAGGAAGAGGTGATATGTGGGGAGGTAGGGAGAGAGGAAGCTGTGGTGTGTGGGGAGGGAAGGAGGGAGGAAGAGGTGGTGTGTGGGGAGGGAGGGAGGAAGAGGTGGTGTGTGGGGAGGGAGGGGGGAATAGGTGTGTGGGGAGGCAGACAGGAAGTGGTGGTGTGTTGGGAGGGAGGGAGGAAGAGGAGGTGTGTGGGGAGCGAGAAAGGCAAGGAGGAAGGAAGAGGTGTTGTGCGGGGAGGGAGGGAGGAAGAAAAGGTGTGTGAGGAAGGAGGGAGGAAGAGGAGGTGTGTGTGGAGGGAGGGAGGAAGAGGTGATATGTGGAGGGAGGAAGTGGAGGTGTTTGGGGAGGTAAGAAGGAACAGGTGGTGTGTGGGGAGCGAGAAAGGCAAGGAGGAAGGAAGAGGTGTTGTGCCGGGAGGGAGGGAGGAAGAAAAGGTGTGTGGGGAGGGAGGGAGGAAGAGGTGATATGTGGAGGGAGGAAGTGGAGGTGTTTGGGGAGGTAGGAAGGAACAGGTGGTGTGTGGGGAGCGAGGAGGAAGAGGCGTGTGGGGAGGGAAGGACGAAGAGGAGGTGTGTGAAGAGAGAGGGAGAAAAAGGTGGTATGCAGGGAGGGAGGGAGGAAGAGGTGGTGTGTTGGGACGGAGGGAGGAAGAGGTGGCCTGTGGGGAGGGAGGAAGAGGGGAAGAGGTGGTGTGTGGGGAGCGAGAAAGGAAAGGAGGAAGGAAGAGGTGTTGTGCGGGGAGGGAGGGAGGAAGAAAAGGTGTGTGAGGAAGGAGGGAGGAAGAGGAGGTGTGTGTGGAGGGAGGGAGGAAGAGGTGATATGTGGAGGGAGGAAGTGGAGGTGTTTGGGGAGGTAAGAAGGAACAGGTGGTGTGTGGGGAGCGAGAAAGGCAAGGAGGAAGGAAGAGGTGTTGTGCGGGGAGGGAGGGAGGAAGAAAAGGTGTGTGGGGAGGGAGGGAGGAAGAGGTGATATGTGGAGGGAGGAAGTGGAGGTGTTTGGGGAGGTAGGAAGGAACAGGTGGTGTGTGGGGAGCGAGGAGGAAGAGGAGTGTGGGGAGGGAAGGACGAAGAGGAGGTGTGTGAAGAGAGAGGGAGAAAAAGGTGGTATGCAGGGAGGGAGGGAGGAAGAGGTGGTGTGTTGGGACGGAGGGAGGAAGAGGTGGCCTGTGGGGAGGGAGGAAGAGGGGAAGAGGTGGTGTGTGGGGAGCGAGAAAGGAAAGGAGGAAGGAAGAGGTGTTGTGCCGGGAGGGAGGGAAGTGGGGTCTTGCGGGCTTGACGGCAGCGGCAGCGGGAGACGTCACAGTTTGCCAGACAGGAGCATAAGGATTGCGTCATGGCTGAGCACTGCAGACCAATTTCCCCCTCACAGGATGACTCTGCATCATTTAGGGTTTATTTTTTTCTTGCAATCCTGCCAGCACATACACCAAGTACCAAGATCTGGATTCTACCTACTTAGGTTTCATTTTTAAAATACCTTTTCCTCAATATAAACTGATGGTACGATGGTTTCCATCTCTTTCCTTTCAGGGTCCCCTCCCTACAATCTAATATAATAAAGAAGAAAAATTCAAAGTAGAGCAATATCTATCTACTTGAAAAAAGCCTTTTTGCAACCGAGGAGACAAAAAGTACATTTCATATTTCCATATATTAGAAAGACACAGGTCCTTTCTGTATATAGTAGAATTCACTGTATGCAAATATATAGAAACATATGTAAATAAAATGTAATATACAACTATATTTACTGTATACAAACCTATATATAATATGTATATTTACATATAAATATATAAGTACAAATATAGGAATATGGATTATATATTTATATGTAATAGAAATATAAATATATAGATATATATTATATATATCTGTTAGAAATACGCAGGTCTTTTCTATAAATACTAGAACCTACTATATAAATGTATATATTAATATATGTGTTTTCTTTTGATTTGTCGATTATATATAGAAATATATATATTTTATGTATAAATACATATATAAACAATTATTCATATATGATATATAATCATTTATTTTAGAGGGTAAGATGTTAATATTGTTCAAGCCTGTGTCTCAGGCAAAAGGAGAAAGGAAATTATCATTTTAAGAAGAAAAGAGTACAAAATTATCACGATTTAATTTCCACTTGTTAATAATTACACAGGCTGAATAACTCATGCTCTTTAATCTTATAATGAATAGTACGTTAAACTTTTATGTGATTATGAAAATATGAATTTCTGTATAATAAGGGTTTGAGATGTAAAGCACTAATTTTATAGGCATTTTTCACTTATTACATAGATTACTCTTATAGCTTTAAAGATGTTAAATTAATGGTGGCTTTGAAGAGATGTTAGCATCATTTGAGAAACAATAAATGAGTTCTGTTTCATCCTTTCCTTGGTGTGGTCAGGGCTTCACTTCATTAGCTTAGGAAGGGATTTCAGAGCTTTTCATGTTGAACTTGTAGCTGCCTCCTATGGAATCCTACAAAACCTAGGACGCTATACCACAGAAACAGGGCGTTGCCCCATGTCCTGAACACCATCATTTTGTGGTATGTTTCTTTTGTATTTCTTATATGAAAATACCATATAAGGATGAGCATGCTTGGTATAACTCAAAGCCTGTTTATCTGCAAGGCTGTATTGACCCTGGACAATAAATATTTGTATGTTACGGATGGGAAACAAGTCTGCATGAAAAGCTCCTGCTGCCTTTTAGGAAAGCGTATTGTCTGTAGTTGTGTATCTCTTTCCAAAGGGAAATTTGTGAACTTCCTGCTATAGTTTTTTTACATAATGACAGCATAAAAACTGAAATAAACTGAATCTTGTCAGTGGCCACTTTTGGATTTGATGAATATTATGGAGCAACATTCCATTTTATTTTAAAATTACATTCAAGAATTAATTTTGTGCACCTTATTTTAATGCTGTGTTTCCATTCAAACTCTGCAACCCAAAACAGTCTGTGATGATTCTTTTGGCATTGAAATAATTATCCATGGCTCTTACATAGTGTTTCTTTCATCATTTCATGGCAGTTGGAGCTTCAACTGCTATTTGTTGGGAACACATCCTGACTAGGGCTTCATGTTTTATTGTGATGATTGGCAGACTTCTGCTTCAGGAATTTTTGGCTTTGAAAAGTTACTATGATTTTGAAGTTAGAGATGCAAAAATGTCACTGAATTTATTTTCACAAACTCTTTTAATTCATTATAGATAATAAATGGTTTAATCAGAAATCAATAATTTAAATAATCTTTTAATTTGTTGGAGCATTCACAAATACTACCTCTTCAAATCTTTCTTCATTCTACATGTTATATACGTAGTTAAATTAGTTAATAAGAGTGTTATATATTTTCCCTCCTTCTCCAACTATCCACAAGCTGAGGCTTAAAATAAATAGTGGAAAGAGTAAAGACCCGAAGTAATATAGCAGCAAAGCTGTAGTTGATTTTTGTAATAAAATAATAGATATCAAAGCTTCCTGGCATTATAGGCAAATCTTCCTGTGTCCCTAAAGGGACGATCCCCTTGACAACAGTCATGAACAGCAGGTGTTCTTGAGATTCTCAACTGTCGAAACAGTTGGTGGGAGAATTTGAAAACACCTTGTACATATTAAAGAGCTAAGCATGAGATGATGCCTACATACATATGTCTCTGTCTCATTAGACCGCAGGAAATAGGACACATGGCAGGAAGGCTCATATTGATTCCCCTTGACCATGCAGCTTCCTCTGCTCCTGACTCCTAAGAACTTTCTGACCTATTGGTCATTCCCAGCTTCAGATCCCCACGCATACAGATTGTTTTTGGCCCCACGTCAGTGATACACAGGACACAGAATTGCTCTCAAAAAACACTCCGGAATTGAAAAATGACAGGAGAAGCTCAACGCGATGGCTGGGTACCAGAGGGAAGGCCTTCCTCTGTTTTGAACACTGATGCTAAGCTCTAGAATAACTGCAGCTGCAGCCTGTTGGACCTGGGCATGTGTCAGGCAGGGTGTGAAATGCTCTCCATGCACGACCTCATTTCTCCCTCACATTACCCCTGTGGATTAATCAGGGCTCTGTAGAGACACCACCAACAGGTTATCAGCAAAGACAGATGAGAGGGGATTTATTAGGGGAATTAGAGGGTGAAAAGTCTCAGGACAAGCCGTCTGCAAGCTGGAGCCCCTGGGATGCCAGGAGTGTGATTCAGTCCACACCCAAAAACTTCAGAACCAGGGAAGTGGATAGTGTAACTCTCAGTATAAAAAGAGCCTGGGCTGGGCACAGTGGCTCACGCCTGTAATCCCGGCACTTTGGGAGGCCGAGGTGGGTGGATCACGAGGTCAGGCTAACACGGTGAAACCCCATCTCTACTAAAAATACAAAAATATTAGCTGGGCGTGTTGGCGGGCACCTGTAGTCCCAGCTACTTGGGAGGCTGAGGCAGGAGAATGGCGGGAACCCAGGAGGCGGAGCTTGCAGTGAGCTGAGATCGTGCCACTGCACCTCCAGCCTGGGTGACAGAGCGAGACTCTGTCTCAAAAAAAAAAAAAAAAAAAAAGAGCCTGAAGTTCTGATGTCCAAGAGCAGGAAAAGAAGAGTCTCAGCTCCCGGAGGGAAAGGGAGGAAACTGCCTTTCCTCTGCCCTGTTTCTTCTAACTGGGCCCTCAGAGAATTGGATGGGGCCTGTGTCTATTGGAGACATCTTCCCCACTCTGTCCACCAGCTTCCCAGGAATATGTGTGCAGGCTCACCCAGAAACAATGCTTTACCAATTCCTGACATATTCTTTAAGGCAGTGATATGGACACCTGAAATTAACCATCACACCCTGTAAAATGCGTAGTGTCCCCGCTGGACAAATGAAACAGACAGTTTGGGTACCTTTCTTATACTGCTTATAAGTTATAGAGCCAGGATTAAAACTCAGGTCTGCAAAGATCAAATTCTAAACTCCACTCTCCTAAGGGCTGCTGCTCAGTGCTGTGGAAGCACCATAGTAGACACTGTACGAGGATTGAAGGGGCATTCGAGACCCATCTCCCACTTTAGGGACCACATCCTAGCTTGCATTCATGACAGGAGTCATGTTTCTGTGACTACTATAGACCCCGGAACCAAGTGTGAATTGGTACGCTTTAGGTGTGCATAAGCTCTGCAGAAATCCTAAGAAAGAGCCAGATAATTATAAGCTCAATTCATATAGGGAAGGTTTTATGAAAACAGCTTTTAGCCAATTCCTGAAAGAAAATATTTTTACTGGCAGAAAAATGTTCTGCTGGAGAATAACTAGTCGAAGGGCTTTGGGGGCAAGGGGCCCTGGACACAGGTCCATGGAAGTGAGAAAAAAGACACATAGAAAAGAAATCGAATTGAGGACCCTTCAGGGAGAGATGTAAGGAAAAGTGCTAGCCCAGCAAGCTGATATGTAATTTTGAATCTTAACTACACTGAGAATTTGGATACAACTCAAAACTAGATAAGAGTAATTGCACTAAAAAATTGGCGAGGAGCAGGGTAAAATAAAATAAAAATTCATTAACAATGAATTAAATTATTCATTCAACAAACATTTATTAAGCATCTACTATGGTCCAGGCAATGGGCTACATGCTAATCAAAAAATAATAATCGCTGCCATGACTGAGCAATGCCTATAAGTCATCCTTAGAATGGTGCTGGAAGATAGATGGGGCTGTCTTATTCCATCCTGAGTTTACAAAAGATGACCCTGAGGACCAGCCAGGGTAAGTAACCTGTTCCAGATCACCTAGTACTTGAATCGAAGCTTGTCTGACTCCAAAGCCCACACATTCTCTGATACACCATGCAGCTAGGAAAGGGCAGTGAAGTACTAAGGTTTGCTAAGGTGTTGATTATATGGAATAAGATACTCAGGAGTATTTTTAAACTTGTGGTAAAACCCACATGACACAACATATACACTCTTAACAAATGTTGAGGTGCATGGTACGGTATTGTTAACTACATGCCCCTTGTGCTATAGTGGATCCTTACAACTTTCTGGGATGGTTAAGATTGTCAACTTGATTGGATTGAAGGATGTAAAGTATTGTTCCCAGGTGTGTCTGTGAGGGTGTTGACAAAGGAGATTAACATTTGAGTCAGTGCACTGGGAGAGGCAGACCAACCCTCAGTCTGGGTGGGCACCATCCAGTCGGCTGCCAGCATGGCTAGAACAAAGCAGGCAGAAGGAGGTGGGAGAAGCTGACTTGCTGAGTCTTCTGGCCTCCATGTTTCTCCTGTGCTGGAAGCTTCCTCAAACATCAGACTCCAAGTTCTTCAGCTTTTGGACTCTTGGACTTACACCAGTGTTTCACCAGGGGCTCTCTGGCCTTTGGCCACAGACAGACTGAAGGCTGCACTGTGGGCTTCCCTACTTTTGAGGTTTTAGGACTTGGACTGGCTTCCTGGCTCCTCAGCTTATAGATGGGCTATCATTGGACTTCACCTTGTGATCATGTGAGTCAATACTCCTTAGTAAACTCCCTTCATGTATACATCTATCCTATTAGTTCTGTCCCTCTAGAGAACACTAATTCACTTTCTCATCTTGTATGACTGAAACTCCATGCCCATTGCACCTCAATTCCCCATTTTCCCCTCCCCCAGCCCCTAGCAATGACCTTTCTACTTTCTGTGAGTTTAACTATTTTAGATATTTCATAAAAGTAGAATTTGGCAGCATTTGTCCTTCTGTGACTGGCTTGTTTCACTTAAGCATGATGTACTCAGGTCCATCTATCCTGTAGGAGTGGTTTCTGACATCCTACAAAGTGAGAGGGTTTTGAAACTTGTGAGACATGCACAAAGGTGGAGGGACTACTATAGTGATCACCATGTTTTCATCGTGCAGCTCCAACCACTACAAAAGTCAGCTAATTCCATTTCATCTGTTACCCTCTCCAAACCTGACCCGTCCCCTGCCCCACTCAGTTATTTTAAAACAAGTCCTAGATTACTTTGTAAGTAAACTGACTTGGGTATATTTAACAATTTGCCTCAAGACAGATGGTTTTGATTCTTCAATTTTTTCCTGGTGACAACAGTAATCCAAGATTGAGTAACAATTATTCAAGCCTTACAGAAGCACACAGAGAGTAACATTTTTGGTAACCTCAGTGAGGATCTATATTAGCAGTGTGATATATGCCACTGAAAAGCTCTGTCCCACCCTGTCCATGCGCTAATGTTGACCTCACAATGATGTGAGCTTCTATTGCTCTCTAATGCTCTTCACTTAACAGTACAGCCAGACAATGATTTCATCATGGAACTGAAGCTGAAAATGCTGTTCCAACCTCTGCCTGTTACCCAGTTCCAATGTCGCTTCCACATTTTTTTTTTTTTTTTTTTTTTTTTTTTTTTTTGAGACGGAGTCTCGCTTTGTCGCCCAGGCTGGAGTGCAGTGGCGCGATCTCGGCTCACTGCAAGCTCCGCCTCCCGGGTTCACGCCATTCTCCCGCCTCAGCCTCCCGAGTAGCTGGGACTACAGGCGCCCGCCACCACGCCCGGCTAATTTTTTGTATTTTTAGTAGAGACGGGGTTTCACCGTGTTAGCCAGGATGGTCTCGATCTCCTGACCTCGTGATCCGCCCGCCTCGGCCTCCCAAAGTGCTGGGATTACAGCTTCCACATTTTTCAGGTAACTATTCAGCAACTCCTCACTCTGTTGGTACCAATTTACCTTATTAGTCCATTTTCATGCTGCTGATAAAGACATACTTGAGACTGGGGAGAAAAAGTTTACTTAGACTTACATTTCCACATGGCTAGGGATGCCTCAGAGTCACGGTGAGAGGCAAAAGGCACTTCTTACATGGTAGCAGCAAGAGAAAATGAGGAAGAAGAAAAAGCAGAAACCCCTGATAAAACCATCAGGTCCTGTGAGACTTATTCACTATCACAAGAAAAGCACAGGAAAGACTGGCCACCATGATTCAACTACCTCCCCCTGAGCTCCTCCCACAACACGTGGGACTTCTGGGAGATACAATTCAAGTTGAGATTTGGGTGGTGATGCAGCCAAACCATATCAGTCCCATTTTCAACGTTTCTATTTTTTTAATTGACATAGTGCTATCATTTGGGAAATTCCATCAAATTCATATACCTGTCATATATACCCATGTCAAAACACAGAACACTCCATCACCCGGAAGGTTCCCTTGTGAACTTGCCTAATTAATTTCTCCTTACCCTTTGCCCCAGAGTCAACAACTGATCGATTCTTTCACCATAGGTTAATTTTGCTTGTTGTTGAATACCCAGGAAATATACTCTCACAGCAGGTTCTCTTTTGTGTTTTCCTTATTTCCCTCAAGCACAGTGATCTTGAGACTCACCCATGCCACGGTGTGTATCCATGCGTGGTTCATTGTTTCCTACTCCTGAGAAGCAGTTAGTGCACAGATGTACCTCCCTTTGCTCATCCATCGTCCTGTGGATGGATGTTACATTTTATACAGTGTGTGGCTGTTATGAAAAAGACTTGCAAGAACAAGTCTTTGTGTAGACATAGATTTTTCTTTCTCTTACATCATTACTTATGAATGGAATTGCTGGATCATAGTGTGTGTATGTTTAACTTTATAGGAAACTGTCAAAATGTTTTGGAAAGCATGAACCCCATGTATGAACCCCACCAACAACATGGGAGAGTTGTGGACGTTCCACAGCTTTGCCAAAATTTGATCATCTCGGTCTCTTTAATTTTTGTCATTGTAGTGGCATCTCTCTGGTATTTAAATTTGCACTTCTTTAATTAATAACAATGGTAAGTACTTTCTCTTGACCATTGTGATATCTTTCCCTGTGCGGTATCTGAGTAAGCCGTTATCTCATTTTTTTTCTTAAGTTATAGAAATTGTTTATACATAATTATAAGGCAAGACGTGGGTCAGTTGTATGTAGTGTAGTTATTTCCTGCTATTCATGTGTTATTTTTTATTTTTAGAGACATTTTAATGAGTAAAATTTAGTTTTTTATTTTTTAAAACAGAATTTGTTAACTATTCCTTTGTAATTAATGCATTTTGTACCCAATCTGAGAAATCTTCGACAACCTCAGCATCATATCATATTCTTTTGTTTTGCTCTAGAAGTTTTATGACTTCAGATATTCTATTTTCATATCTGATGCTTTCAGGTGTACTATTTTTCCATGTAGATATCCAATTGTTATTCCATCACCAATTATTTGAAATCCGTGTTTGAATTGCCATACAATCGGTTAGGTTCAGACTTACATTTGTTTCTGCATTCTGTGTGTGGCAGCTCCAATGACAAATCAGTTTCTAAAGCCTCTGCTGGGCTGTTTGAGATGGCCTGGCACACGTATTCTTTGGAGGTTAGGCTGGAAGTTGGGAGATGGCTTGAATGGCAGTGAAGTTCTCAAAGTCTTTACTCTGCTTCCTTGGGACTTTCCAGGCATGCACAGCTCTGGAGTGAGACCAGGCTCTAGTGAGTTTGTCCACAGAAATGGGGGACACCCTTCTCTAGCACTTTCCTCTCTGGAATTAACCCCATGTGGAATCACCAGATAACATACAAGATGACCAGTTCAGATAAATAATGAATGAATTTTTAGTTTTATATATATTTTTTTTCCCAAATATTGCATGGAAAATACATTAACAAGTTTAAAAATATAACAAGGTTTATCTGAAATTCTGATTTTACTTAGAATCTTATATTTTTGTTTCCAAAATCTGCCAAGCCTACCCTACAGTCTGGCTCCCTTTTACCTGACCCTTCTGGTCAGAAAGACAGGTTTCTCCTAAAGGTTCACTCGCCATTAGTACATGTTGTTCTGTGTGACCAGGGCTACCCTTGGGGTAAAGCAGCAAGAGATAAAAGAGAGGGGGCTGGGAAGGGTAGGGGAGGGAGAGGGATAGGGAGAGATTTGTTAAAGAATACAAAATTATGGCTAGATAGGAGGAATACATTCTCCTGTTCTGTACCACTGTAGGATGACTATAGTTAACAATAATAAATTATATAGTTTCAAATGGTTAGAAGAAAGGATATTGAATGTTCCCAATACACAGAAATGATACCTGTTTGAGATGATGGATGTGCTAATTACCCTGATCTGATCACTACACGTTGTGTATGTGTCAACACTGCTACCTACCCCATATGCCTGTGCAATTATTTGTCAACTTAAAAAATGTAACTTGATTTTAAAAATAAAGAAAATGAAAGGAAAAAAAAGAGAAAATGACAACAGGTATTCCCTCAGACTCTATAGGAAATGAGGCCCTTTTCCTCATTCCTCTGAGTGAGGGCTGGAGAGATCGTGCCTTGGAGTTGAGCTGATGGTCCTATAGTTGCCCCACCGCCTCCATCGCTGTGCAGCTGCTGAACTTGGACTAGCCAAGAGAGAGGAGAGCAAGAAGAAGCAAAGGGGGAAGAAACATGGATTCCCTCCACATTCTGGCGCATGGGAGGCCCTTCCTTTGGCTGTAAGCAGGGGGTTTCTCCTAAGGTGATGTTGTCAGCACTCACTGCTCAGTTCCAAGCCGGGGTCTGCCTTCTGCTCAATGCTGGGAGACCAAGCATGGAAAAATGGGAAACTCAGTCCTCTTATGGGGCCTTAATGACGTTTTGATTTTAGTTCCCAGTGTGCTTGCTATTGTGTGCTCCTTAAAGGGCTCGCGTTTTGGTTTTTGTATTTTGTCCAGAAATTTTACTGTAATTGACAGACGGCAGTTGCAGATGGCTTACTCCATCTCGGCCCCATTATTATTATTTTTTTTGGAAGGTCTTTCCTTCTCCCCATAAAATTACTTTGGTACTGTTCCGTTTCCCCATATGTACATATGTGGGTGTAAGTCTGTTTCCGAACACTCAGTTTTGTTCCCGGAGTCTATTATCAGGTCCTGCTGCTGACTCCACACGGTCCTGGTTCAGTCTTGATGGCTGTAGCTTTATAACAACTCCTGAAAACAGCTAATGTGACTTCTCATTCTTCTTGTTTTTCAAGGGTTGTTTTGGCTGTCCTACGTCCTTTGCAATTCCATGTAAATTTCAGGAATTCTTTGTCAACGTTTCCTGGAAATATGATTAGAATTGCGGTCTCTCTCTGCATAATCGTTGAAGATGAGATTTAATAATAGTCTTCTAATCCATGAGCATGATAGATCATTTTATTTACCTAAGTATACTTTATTTTCCTTTAGAAATATTTTAAAGTTTCAGAGTAGAGGTTTTGCTCAACTTTTATTAAATTTATCCTGAATATTTTATGTGTTATGATATTATGGTAGATATGGTAGATGGTTTTTTTTATTTTTGTGGGTACACAGTAGGTGTATATATTCATGGGGTATATGAGATGTTTTGATATAGGCATGCAATGTGAAATAAGCACATCATGAAGAATGGGATATCTACCCCTCAAGCATTTATCCTTTGAGTTGCAAACAATCCAATTATACTCTGTAAGTTATTTTAAAATGTACAGTTAAATTATTATTGACTGTAGTAACCAGTAGATAGTATGTTGGTCTTTAGAATTCTGTTTGTTTATAACTAGTATATTGAGATAGCACTAACACTGGTAATTGATCTTGTATTCTGTATCTAAGCTGAGTTCACTAATTAAGCTCAGAAATAACCACTAAAAAGCTTACTTATTTAACCAAATACCACCTGTACCCCAAAAACTGATGGAAAAATAAAAATTTTAAATGTAAAAATAGAAAAAAAGACTGATATGGTTTGGATCTATGTTCCCATGAAACATTAAATCTCATGTCAAACTGTAATCCCCAGTGTTGGAGGTGGAGCCTGGTGGATGGTGATTAAATCATAGGAGTAGAGTTCTCATTAATGGTTTAACACCATTCCCCTGGGTGCTGTTCTCATGACAGTGAGTTCTTGTGAGATCTGGTTATTTAGAAGAATATAGCATCTCCCCTCCCTCGCTCTTTTCCTCCTGCTCTGGCCATGTCAGATGAGCCTGCTTACCCTTCACCTTATGCTCTGATTTTAAGTTTCCTGAGGCCTCCCCAGAAGCCAAGCAGATGTCAGCATCATGCTTCCTGTACAACCTGCCAAACCATGAGCCAATTAAAACTCTTTTCTTTATAAATTACCCAGTCTCAGGTGTTTCTTTATAGCAATGCAAGAACAGACTAATACAAAGACTAATAGCTGTTTATATACCTAAGCATTTTCTACATGATTTGCAAGTATGGAATCTTAACCTCTATAGATTTAATATTCTCACCTTACCTTACATAATAGAATTTTTTGCATTACTGCACTGTGACCTCCAATACAACATTGGATAAAAATGAGAGTGAATAGTCTTTTTATCCCTTGTTTTAGTGGAAACTATTTGGTCTTTCACAATAAAAATTCCAAAATCATAACTGGGTCTTGAATTTTATCAAAAGCCCTTTCTACCTCTACTGAAATTACTATGTTTTTCTCTTTTATATTAATAATACAACAAATTAAACAGATTGATCTTGTTAGTATTGAACTAACCTTGAATTTGTGGAATAAAGAATAAATCTCACTTCGCCAAATATATTACTTCTTTATTCTTAATTAATACTGAATATAATTTTGTTAAGGATTTTAGTGTTTGTTTCATTTCATAAACAATTCTTGTCTTTTTCAGGTATTAGAGTCATGCCACTTTTATTAAAACATATGATATAGTGTTTTCTCTTTTATTTTCTGAAAGAGTTTGTAAAGTTTCATGTTATTTCTTCTCTTGATTTTTCTTAGAATGCATCAATGAGGTTATTTGGTCTTAAATTTTCTTTGGAAGAAGGTTCTAATTACAAATTCAATTTCAGGGTTTTTCTGGTTTGGTAACATCTGTTTTGGCAATTTGCTAATGTCCATTGTATCTAAGTGTTTAACTTTGTTGGCATAGATTTCTTATATTATGCCCTTAATATCATGTAATAACTTTAGATATGTCTTCCATTCTTTTCTTAATACCATAAATCGGGGAGGAGCCAAGATGGCCAAATAGGAACAGCTCCGGTCTACAGCTCCCAGGGTGAGTGACACAGAAGACTTATGATTTCTGCATTTCCATCTGAGGCACCGGGTTCATCTCACTAGGGAGTGCCAGACAGTGGGCGCGGATCAGTGGGTGCAGCACACCGTCTGCGAGCCGAAGCAGGGTGAGGCATTGCCTCACTCGGGAAGTGCAAGGGGTCAGGGAGTTCCCTTTCCGAGTCAAAGAAAGGGGTGACAGATAGCACCTGGAAAATCAGGTCACTCCCAGCTGAATACTGCGCTTTTCCGACTGGCTTAGAAAACGGCACACCAGAAGATTATATCCCTCACATGGCTTGGAGGGTCCTACGCCCACGGAGTCTCGCTGACTGCGAGCACAGCAGTCTGAGATCAAACTGCAAGGTGGCAGTGAGGCTGGGGGAGGGGCGCCCGCCATTGGCCAGGCTTGATTAGGTAAACAAAGCAGCTGGGAAGCTCAAACTGGGTGGAGTCCACCACAGCTCAAGGAGGCCTGCCTGCCTCTGTAGGCTCCACCTCTGGGGGCAGGGCACAGACAAACAAAAAGACAGAAATAACCTCCGCAGACTTAAATGTCCCAGTCTGACAGCTTTGAAGAGAGCAGTGGTTCTCCCAGCACACAGCCGGAGATCTGAGAACAGGCACACTGCCTCCTCCAAGTTGGAAACCAAGTTGGAACCAAGTTGGAAAACACTCTGCAGGATATTATCCAGGAGAACTTCCCAATCTAGCAAGGCAGGCGAACATTTAGATTCAGAAAATACAGAGAACGCCACAAAGATACTCCTGGAGAAGAGAAACTCCAAGACACATAATTGTCAGATTCACCAAAGTAGAAATGAAGGAAAAATGTTAAGGGCAGCCAGAGAGAAAGGCTGGGTTACCCTCAAAGGGAAGCCCATCAGACTAACAGCAGATCTCTCAGCAGAAACTCTACAAGCCAGAAGAGAGTGGGGGCCAAAATTCAACAATCTTAAAGAAAAGAGTTTTCAACCCAGAATTTCATATCCAGCCAAACTAAGCTTCATAAGAGAAGGAGAAATAAAATCCTTTACAGACAAGCAAATGCTGAGAGATTTTGTCACCACCAGGCCTGCCGTAAAAGAGCTCCTGAATGAAGCACTAAACATGGAAAGGAACAACCGGTACAAGCCACTGCAAAATCATGCCAAAATATAAAGACCATTGAGGCTAGGAATAAACTGCATCAACTAACGAGCAAAATAACCAGCTAACATCATAATGACAGGTTCAAATTCACATATAACAATATTAACTTTAAATGTAAATGGACGAAATGCTCCAATTAAAAGACACAGACTGGCAAATTGGATAAAGAGTCAAGACCCATCGGTGTGTTGCATTCAGAAAACCCATCTCATGTGCAGAGACACACATAGGCTCAAAATAAAAGGATGGAGGAAGATCTATCAAGCCAATGGAAAACAAAAAAGAGCAGGGGTTGCAATCCTAGTCTCTGATAAAACAGACTTTAAACCAACAAAGATCAAAAGAGACAAAGAAGGCCATTACATAATGGTAAAGGGATCAATTCAACAAGAAGAGCTAACTATCCTAAATATATATGCACTCAATACAGGAGCACCCAGGTTCATAAAGCAAGTCCTGAGTGACCTACAAAGAGATTTAGACTCTCACACAATAATAATGGGAGACTTTAACACTCCACTGTCAACATTAGACAGATCAACGAGACAGAAAGTCAACAAGGACACCCAGGAATTGAACTCAGCTCTGCACCAAGCAGACCTAATAAACATCTACAGAACTCTCCACCCCAAATCAACAGAATATACATTTTCTTCAGCACCACACCACACCACACCTATTCCAAAATTGACCACATACTTGGAAGTAAAGCTCTCCTCAGCAAATGTAAAAGAACAGAAATTATAACAAACTGTCTCTCAGACCACAGTGAAATCAAACTAGAACTCAGGATTAAGAAACTCACTCAAAACGGCTCAACTACATGGAAACAGAACAACCTGCTCCTGATTGACTACTGGGTACATAACGAAATGAAGGCAGAAATAAAGGTGTTCTTTGAAACCAACCAGAACAAAGACACACATACCAGAATCTCTGGGACACATTCAAAGCAGTGTGTAGATGGAAATTTATAGCAGTCAATGCCCACAAGAGAAAGCAGGAAAGATCCAAAATTGACAACCTAACATCACAATTAAAAGAACTAGAAAAGCAAGAGCAAACACATTCAAAAGCTAGCAGAAGGCAAGAAATAACTGAAATCGGAGCAGAACTGAAGGAAACAGAGACACAAAAAACCCTTCAAAAAATTAATGAATCCAGGAGCTGGTTTTTTGAAAGGATCAACAAAATGGATAGACCATTAGCAACACTAATAAAGAAAAAAAGAGAGAAGAATCAAATAGACACAATAAAAATGATAAAGGGGGTATCACCACCGATGCGACAGAAATACAAACTACCATCAGAGAATATTACGAACACCTCTCTATGCAAATAAACTAGAAAATCTAGAAGAAATGGATAAATTCCTTGACACATACACCCTCCCAAGACTAAACCAGGAAGAAGTTGAATCTCTGAATAGACCAATAACAGAAGCTGAAATTGTGGCAATACTCAATAGCTTACCAACCAAAAAGAGTCCAGGACCAGATGGATTCACAGCCGAATTCTACCAGAGGTACAAGGAGGGACTGGTACCATTCCTTCTGAAACTATTCCAATCAATAGAAAAAGAGGGAATCCTACCTAATTCATTTTATGAGGCCAGCATCATCCTGATACCAAAGCCTGGCAGAGACACAACCAAAAAAGAGAATTTTAGACCAATATCCTTGATGAACATTGATGCAAAAATCCTGAATAAAATACTGGCAAACCAAATCCAGCAGCACATCAAAAAGCTTATCCACCATGATCAAGTGGGCTTCATCCCTGGGATGCAAGGCTGGTTCAATATACGCAAATCAATAAATGTAATCCAGCATATAAACAGAACCAAAGACAAAAACCACATGATTATCTCAATAGATGCAGAAAAGGCCTTTGATAAAATTCAGCAACTTTCATGCTAAAAACTCTCAATAAATTAGGTATTGATCGGACATATCTCAAAATAATAAGAGCTATCTATGACAAACCCACAGCCAATATCATACTGAATGGGCAAAAACTGGAAGCATTCCCTTTAAAAACTGGCACAAGAGAGGGATGCTCTCTCTGACCACTCCTATTCCACATTGTGTTGGAAGTTCTGGTCAGGGCAATTAGGCAGGAGAAGGAAATAAAGAGGATTCAATTAGGAAAAGAGGAAGTCAAATTGTCCCTGTTTGCAGATGACATGATTGTGTATCTAGAAAACCCCATTGTCTCAGCCCCAAATCTCCTTAAGCTGATAAGCAACTTCAGCAAAGTCTCAGGATACAAAATCAATGTACAAAAATCACAAGCATTCTTATACACCAATAACAGACAAACAGAGAGCCAAATCATGAGTGAACTCCCATTCACAAATTGCTTTAAAGAGAATAAAATACCTAGGACTCCACCTGACAAGGGACGTGAAGGACCTCTTCAAGGAGAACTACAAACCACTGATCAAGGAAATAAAAGAGGATACAAACAAATGGAAGAACATTCCATGCTCATAGATAGGAAGAATCAATATCATGAAAATGGCCATACTGCCCAGGGTAATTTATAGATTCAATGCCATCCCCATCAAGCTACCAATGACTTTCTTCGCAGAATTGGAAAAAACTACTTTAAAGTTCATATGGAACCAAAGAAGAGCCCGCATCACCAAGTCAATCCTAAACCAAAAGAACAAAGCTGGAGGCATCATGCTACCTGACTTCAAACTATACTGCAAGCCTACACTAACCAGAAGAGCATGGTACTGCTACCAAAACAGAGATATAGATCAATGGAACACAACAGAGCCCTCAGAAATAACGCCGCTTACCTACAACTCTCTGATCTTTGACAAACCTGAGAAAAACAAGCAATGGGGAAAGGATTCCCTATTTAATAAATGGTGTTGGGATAACTGGCTAGCCATATGTAGAAAGCTGAAACTGGATCCCTTCCTTACACCTTATACAAAAATCAATTCAAGATGGATTAAAGACTCAAACGTTAGACCTAAAACCATAAAAACTCTAGAAGAAAACCTAGGCATTACCATTCAGGACATAGGCACGGGCAAGGACTTCATGTCCAAAACACCAAAAGCAATGGCAACAAAAGCAAAAATTGACAAACGGGATCTAATTAAACTAAAGAGCTTCTGCACAACAAAAGAAACTACCATCAGAGTGAACAGGCAACCCACAAAATGGGAGAAAATTTTCGCTAACTACTCATCTGACAAAGGGCTAATATCCAGAATCTACAATGAACTCAAATAAATTTAAAAGGAAAAAACAAACAACCCCATCAAAAAGTGGGCAAAGGACATGAACAGCCTCTTCTCTAAAGAAGACATTTCTGCAGCCAAAAAACACATGAAAAAATGCTCACCATCACTGGCCATCAGAGAAATGCAAATCAAAACCACAATGAGATATCATCTCACACCAGTTAGAATGGCAATCATTAAAAAGTCAGGAAACAACAAGTGCTGGTGACGATGTGGAGAAATAGGAACACTTTTACACTGTTGGTGGGACTGTAAACTAGTTCAACCATTGTGGAAGTCAGTGTGGCGATTCCTCAGGGATCTAGAACTAGAAATACCATTTGACCCAGCCATCCCATTACTGGGTATATACCCAAAGGACTATAAATCATGCTGTCATAAAGACATAGGCAGACGTATGTTCATTGTGGCACTATTCACAATAGCAAAGACTTGGAACCAACCCAAATGCCCATCAATGATAGACTGGATTAAGAAAATGTGGCACATATACACCATGGAATACTATGCAGCCATAAAAAACGATGAATTCATGTCCTTTGTAGGAACATGGATGAAATTGGAAATCATCATTCTCAGTAAACTATCACAAGAACAAAAAACCAAACACCGCATATTCTCACTCATAGGTGGGAATTGAACAATGAGATCACATGGACACAGGAAGGGGAATATCACACTCTGGGGACTGTTGTGGGGTGGGGGAGGGGGGAGGGATAGCATTGGGAGATATACCTAATGCTACATGACGATTTAGTGGGTGCAGCACACCAGCATGTCACATGTATACATATGTAACTAACCTGCACATGTACCCTAAAACTTAAAGTATAATAATAATAATAAATACCATAAATCACTCAATTTCTCTCTCTCCCTCCTTCTCTTCCTCTTCCTTCCTCCCTTGCCCCATATTGGATCAGTCTAACTAAAGGGTTTATAAATTTTAATAATCTTTTTCAATGTACCACATTTGGTTTGGTTGATTTTGCCATTATTTGTTCTTTTTCTGTTTCTATGATTTTTAATATTATCTTTATTATTTACTGTCTTTCACTTTATTTGGGTTTAATTTGTCATTATTTTCTACTTGAGTGAAATCACCAGTTGTTGATTTTGGACCTTTCTTATTTTCTAGTCTGAGCCATTAATGCTGTAAGTTTTCCTCTAAGCATGCTTTAGCTGCACCTCACACATTTTGATGGATTGAGTCTTTTATCATCAGTTTTAAATATTTTCTAATTTCCCTTGTCATTCCTATTTCGTCTGTAAGTTTTTAGCAGCATGTTGCTTATATTGGGATTTCCCAGATACTTTTTGTTATTTATTTCTAATTTTTTAAAATCAGTGAATACATTGTGTATATTTTCAATCATTTTAAAATAATTGAGACTTTTTTACTGAGAGCATAGCATCTCTTGATAAATGTTTTATTTGTTTTTTGGAAAAAAATATCTATTCTACTATTGTGTAGAGCAGTGGTCCTCAAACTTTTTGGCACTAGGAACCAGTTTCATGGAAGACAATTTTTTCACAGACAGGGATGAGGTTGGGTGGGGTGGGAAATTGTTTCAGGATGAACCTGTTCCACCTCAGATCATCAGGCATTACTTAAATTATCATAAAGAGTGTGCAACCTAGATCTCTGGTGTGCATAGTTCTCAATAGGGTTTGTGCTCCTATGGGAATCTAATGCCACCACTGATCTGACATGAGACAGAACTCAGGTAGTAAGTCTTGCTTGCAGGCTGCTCACCTCCTGCTGTGCCCAGTGTAACAGGCCACAGACCAGGACCAGTCCACAGCCTGGGGTTTGAGGACCCCTGGGCTAGAGTATTCAATTAAGTCATCAATTAAGTTGTTTGAGCATGTTTTTCAAATATTGTATGCCCTTAGTAATTTTTTAAAACACATTTTTGTTCTAACAATTTCTGAGAGGAGACAGTTGTATATTTTCCATTTCCATTACCTTCTGGCATTATTTTTGCAAATTAGAAATCTGCTGCACTGTAATTGCAATTCATTTCAGGTAAACTGCTTTTTACCTGGTACATTGAGTCATTTGATCTTTATCCTTGATATTGTGCAGTTTCACCATGATTGTCTAGGATTTAGTTGTTTTTTACTTATCCTGCTTGATAGTTGATTGCAGTTTTGACTGAACTGATTTTGCTTTTCTTAATTTCGATATAGTAACCAGTTATCATTTCCTAAAATGTTTATTTTCTTCTGGAACTTTAACTAAATGTATGTGGTAGTTTCTCTGTGTATTCTCCAGATTGCTTAACTCCTCTTTCATATTTTTTATTTTATTCTACCACAGTGCTAGGCTCTGAGTAATTTTTGCACACTTCTATCCTGGTCACAAATTCTGTATTTGGATTTGCCCAGTTTAGTACTTGTATAGTTTTTTTAAAAAAATTATTATTGCTATAAAGAATATATTGTTTATATTCAATATTTCCAGTGGTGTCTTCTTAAAATCCATCTTTATTCCACGTCTGGCCCCCCAATTACTTTTTTTTTTTTTTTTTTTTTTTTGCTTTTTAGACACAGGGTCTCACTCTTTTGTCACCCAGGCTAGAGTGCAGTGACATGATCAGGTCTCATGTCTCACTGCAGCCTTGAGCTGCTGAGCTCAAGTGATCCTCCCACCTCAACCTCCCAAGTAGCTGGGACTATAGGCACGCACCACTGTATCTGGCTGATTTACTTTTCTTTATTTAGGGGCAGGGTCTCCTATGTTATCTAGGCTGGTCTCAAACTCCTGGCCTCAAGCAATCCTCATGCCTCAGCTTCTCAAAGTGTGGGATTACAAGCATGAGCCACTGTGCCAGGCCTCTCGTCTTTTTGTCTTAATAGTGTACTACTTTCATATATACATTTGGACATAAACAATGGTTATTTATTTGAGACAGGTTCTGGCTCTGCCATTCAGGCTTAAGTGCAGTGGCATGATCTCGGCCCACTAAAACTTCCACCTTCCAGGCTCAAGCCATCCTCCCACCTCAGACTCCTGAGAAGCTCAAACTACAGGCACATACCACCATGCCTGGCTATTTTTTGTATTTTTTGTAGAGATGGGGTTTCGCCATCTTGCCCAGGCTGGTCTCCAACTCAGGAGCTCAAGTGATACATCTGCCTCAGCCTCCCAAAGCGCTGGAATTACAGGTGTGAGCCACCGCACCCAGCCAACAATAGTTATTTTAAAATCTTAGATGCATTTCTAATTTTTTTTAGTTTCCTGTGGACTATATTTATCCTGCAATCACTGGTTTTATTGGTTGTCCTTCATATTCTTATATTTCTCTACATGCTTGTGAATTTGTATTTTCAGCTTCACTTAAAGAAGGAAATATACTTTCACGCATTAAATCTTCCAGTCTTTAGGTTCCTTAACTCCCTTTGCCACGTTCCAGAGTCCTCAGTCCAAAGGAACATCAGGTATCAAGGCTCAGTATTCCCTGCCCATGATGAGAGTAGGAAGATGGCTGATCCTCTTCTCACTAAGCCAGGGAGGTAGATATTTTAGTTCCTGGTTATGTGTCTCAACCCTAAGCCTACACGCTTAAGATAAGCTAAACTCCAAGCAGTGTAAGAAACCTGCCTCTCTCAGCTTGCTTTCCTCTGGATTTATTTGGGTAAATCTATTCCAATTCTCCCGCCTAGGTAAGGGAGATGAAGTCTTGGTTATCTCAGCAGAAGAAAACCCTTGGTGAATGTTGAGACCTGTTATCAGACCCCTGGCTTTGTCCTATCTGTATCTAAATTTTCTCCATAGCATTTACCTGCATTGCTGCCTGTTTAAAGTGGAAGGGGTTTGACATGCTCAACTCTCTTGATTGGAAATCACTATTTTTTTTTGTGGCAGTGGTGGGAAAGGGCAAGGAGTAATTTTTTTTTTTTTACTCCAATAAAAAGGCTCATCATAAAGGAATGGTCACATAGAAACTCTTGCCCTTAGAAATTGTTTCCTTTGGGTGTCTACCCATTAATGGGATTTCTGGATCAAATGGGAGTTCTAGTTTTCGTTCTTAGTTCTAGTTTTAGTTCTAGTTTTGCTCTTTGATGTGACTCTAAATGGACAATTGGAATGAGAGAGAACTCCTCTAGGAAGGAAAAGAAAATAGAGGTATTGGTAGACACAGAGGTTCTTTTTGTTCCATTTACAAAATTGGCGGGCGGCTGGGGGCAGTGCTGCTAGAGGTCTTGCTCTGCCCAAATGCATAAATTCTTCTCCTACTAATAAGCACTGCTTGATGTCAACGTCACTGCATCCTATTACTCATTGTAGGCATGTAGCATGACAATTACCCACTACCCCTCTTCCTACTTCTGGTCCCAAACATCATGACTCAGAATCAACCCAGGTGCCCAACAGTGGTGGACTGGATTTTTGTAAATGTGGTGCATATACACCCTGAGGTACTGTGCAGCAATAGAAAAAGAAACAAATCCATATATGCCATGGAATACTGTACCGCCATAAAAAAAAAATGAAATCCTGTCCTTTGCAGCAACATGGGTGCAGCTGACCATTGTCCTAAAGAAATTAGCACAGAACAGAAAATCAAACATCACATTTTCTCACTTATAAGTGAGAGCTAACCCCTGGATCCACATGGACATAAAAATGGGAACAGTGGACCCTGAGGACTTCAAAACAGGGGAGAGAAGAAGTGGGCTACGGGCTGAAAAACCTTCCTTTTGAGTACTGTGTTGACTATCTGGGTGATGGGATCGGTAGAAGCCCAAACATCAGCATCAGGCAAAATATCCTTATAACAAATCTGTACATGTGCTCCCTGAATCTAAAATAAAATAGAAATGTAAAAAAATAAACTGTTTCCTATTTAGGACTCTTAGTAACATCTCGGGTTGGTGTCTCTTCTCGATAGAAAAAGGTGTAGCGTTTTTATTCTTTTTCCATTCCTGGGTACTGTCAAGTCACCATGCCTTGAGGATGGACACAAAGGCTTCCTCTAGAGCAGCAGAAATTACAAATTGAATTTTATAATCCTGCTACATTTACAGTAAAAGGCATGGATGAACCAGCTGTAAAGATCTATGATGCGGTTGATGAACTATCTTTTCTCTGTGGTTGCTGGACCTAAGATCACAGGGGTGCTTATTTGGGTCTTTAGCAAGAGCAGATTCTAGTTGCCTGCCCAACTTTTGGCCTCAGATGAAAAGCATTCTTTGGTCTGGTCTTTCCTAGCCATGGGCATGGACTGAACAGCATCTGTCAGGAAGCACAATTAATCTTCAGATGAAAATCGTAAAAAAAAAAAAAAAAAAAAAAGAGGTGGCGTTGTGGAGAAAACTGGTTTGGTGTAATCTGCCAACAATTCTTTTAGTTCCTCTGTACCGGTGTGCAGAGGTGCATAAGAAAGGGATTTTTTGCTTAGAATTATTTAGTCTATGATTAGTTACTTATAGTCAAGAGTAGTCATGGAACTTGTTAGTTATGCGAAATTGGACCAAATATACTTCTTTAAGCCTCATGACTGATTTTTGTAAATAACAATTAGCATATTTTGTGCATTTGAAAGGAGCTAGAGGTTCAATGCTTTACATGTGGGGTTACATTTGATCTTCATAGGCTCCTGAGAGGGCAGGTGCAGTTGCTAATTCTCTTTTACTAAATGCCCAACATCACACATAGATGACAGCTATTCCTGAGACTTAACAAAATGCCAACTCATGACATTATGCTATGCTGCCTCAAGTACATCACACGGGAGTAATTGTTTCTGCCTTACTAGTTAACTCAGAAAGGTAAACGAGGCTTGGAAAGGCCCTAGCTCAAAGCACATACTCAAAAGTATTAGTTTATCTGCAGCATGGAGGTGATATCCACCCATTGAGATGCCAATCAAACTTTCCTGGGTTTTTTGTCATCACCTGCTTTCCCTAAACTAGCATTGTCCTTGACACAGCTCTATTTGTGGTGTTTTTTCCCCTCTGTTTGTAGGCATTTTTGTAGCACTACTTATTTGCTGACTCAAGGGCTCAGCTTAAGACCTTAAACGCTTCAGGGGAAATGTTTTCTTTCCAAATCTAATGCTATGATTTACATCAAGTCCTATAGTATGACACAGGGCAGGACTGAGACAATACTCTGGCTATGGAAATGAAGTACAGGAGACTGCATTAAGAATAAGGATTAATTTATGTCTTGTATCCCATGTAAGTCATGACGTTTGGGGCCAGAAGCAGAGAGAGGGGTGTCAGGCGTAATTATCATGCTACATGGCTACAGTGAGTACTAGGATGCGGTGAAGTTGATATCAAGGAGTGCTTATTAGTAGGAGAAGAATTTTTGCATCTGAGCCAGGGCAAGACCTCTAGCAGCAATCCCCCTGCTTCCAATTTGGTAAATGGAACAAGAAGAATCTCTGTGTCTACCAAGACCTCTACTTTCTTTTTCTTCCTAGAGGAGTTCTCTCTCATTCCAATTATCCATTTAGAGCCACATCAAAGAGCAAAGATGTGGGAATAAAATCTGTAACCTGCACTTCTATGTGTCTCTAAAGACCTTTAGAGTAATTGCAGATGAGACCAAAAGACACTTTTAAAAAAGAAGGGTCAGCTTCAATCACTCAGAAAAACTTGACAATCCTTAAGTTTCTTTGCAAAATAAAAGTACTTTTCCACTTTAATGAGAAATGGTCAGAAAATAGTCTTCCCTGTACTTGCACACAGTCATTTCTCCCAATATAATTGGTAGAAAATAGCTAAAAGCATGAAGCAAGTCCATGGAAACATCACAAGATCACGTAAATTGATTAAAAGTGAATCCAGTTCGTTTTGTTTTAACCCTTGAATATTTTCCCTTTTTTTCCTTTCTCTTTTTCCCTTTTTCTTTATTTCTACTACCTTGCCCTCTTCTGAATTTGCAAGGTTCACAAAAACTATTCTCAGAAGAATGCTTCCGACAGTTTTCAGAACAAGATCCTGTCAGCAATTCCAATTAAAGGGCATGAAAAACGGTAACAATCACCAATCATTCCAATGGCAAGTTTTACCACACTGCTACCTGGGCTAGGCTGCAGGATCATGGAGTTTTCTCTTCTCCTGGCCCCGTTTAACTCCAGTCTTGCTTTGATTTAGAGCCTGCCCTATCTTCAGGTGCTCCCTAATACGTAACAGGAAAGTAAAGCCTTTCACCTTGAGTCCCCTTCACTAGTTTGTGCCATGATCTTTGTAACTATTGGCCTTACCAACACTCTGAAAAAGGCTTAATAGCAAACAGATTATGAAAAGAAAGACAAGTGTCTGTTCTCACCTTCTCATCTTTATTTCTTTCTGACTCTTTTCACTGATATCCCCCACCCCACCACGGCCATCTGCAGCAACTCTATCCAGCTTTCAAAATTCATCCATCCCATTGCTACCTGTGATAATCCCCACAGCATGAAGTGGTCTCTCCTTCTTTGAACTACCTTACCACTATCACCAGACAGTAGCCCCTGATATAATCACACATACATGTGGATTTTTACACTTCTTAGAGGGATAATAGCCTATTCCAGGGTGAGGACCTTACCTTATGTCTCAGTATCTATGGCTTATTTAGGGTAGGTGTGTATAAACTAATTTTTATTGCTGAAATTTACAATTACCAGTATATTGGGTTTTTGTGTGTGAAGATTTCCTCACTTACTAAAATATTTCATTTATGACTTTATTTATTTGAAATACAAGGTGAAAATGAGTTGAGGTGGATGATATTTCAATGCAAACGTAAAAACAAATGAAGGCATGAGGGGGAGAGATCCATTTTTCAAAATATGTGGTTAAAGTATTAAAATGATCCAAATAGGTTTCTCTACCCCAAAATGCCAGCCTTCTCTCTCCCTCTCTTAGAAATATGTCCTGTGCATACCTAGCTCTATATCCTTCCCACATAATTGCCAGCATGATGTTCTTCCCTCTCCTCATTTTCTGCTAAACTCCATCATGTTAAGCCCAACTGAAGACCCACTTTCTCCAAGAAAATTTCTGGACTCACACTCTGTACAATAGAGATCTCATTTTTTATCATTTAAATTGGAATGGACAGGCCAGGCATGGTGGCTCATGCCTGTAATCCCAGCACTTTGGGAGGCCGAGACAGGTGAATCACTTGAGGTCAGGAGTTCAAGACCAGCCTGGCCAACATGGTGAAACCCTGTCTCCACTAGAAATACAAAAATTAGCTGGGTATAGTGGCTTGTGCCTGTAGCAGGAGAATCGCTTGAACCTGGGAGGTGGAGCTTGCCATGAGCTGAGATTGCACCACTTCACTGAAGCCTGGGCAACAGAGTGAGACTCAGTCTCAAAAAAAAAAAAAAAATGGAATGGACAATAACAAATGAAGCTTATATATGTCACTAGTTACTGTGCTCCTCATGTATAATAATAGTTTGTATATCTTCTACTAGTTTGTTTTTTAAGTAAGTTAAGAGCAAGGACTACACTTTTTTCTTCGCTTGGAATTTCCATTTCACCAGGCACCAAAATTTGGTCACATTTTCAGGATCAATATTTCATTGTTGATTTTTAATTCATTAATTTACTTTTGAAATAACTTGGTTCCTGGTTTTTATCAGGATATCCCTTTCAAAACTTGTATTATTCTGGAGCATTAATATTGCAGGCTGGACATCAAAAGTAGTAGAGGGTCCACTCTCTGTCCTTTTTTTTTTTTCTTTTCTTTTCTTTTTTGAGACAGAATCTTGCTCTGTTGCCCAGGCTGGAGTGCTGTGGCACAATCTCAGCTCACTGCAACCTCCGCCTCCTAGGTTCAAGCAATTCTCCTGCCTCAGCCTCCTTAGTAGCTGGGATTACAGGCGTGCACCACTACGCCCAGCTAAAAGTTTCACCATGTTGGTAAGGCTGGTATCAAACTCCTGACCTCATGATCTGCCTGCCTCGGCTTTGCAAAGTGCTGGAATTACAGGCATGAGCCACTGCGCTCCACCAACTCTGTGCTCTTAAATGGTAAGTCATTGACTCATCCTAGACAGAAGTCTACATAGGTTCTCGTAGATTATTAGAGCCCTGGATCTGGTTTTCTGCAATTCTCTTGGTTTTTCCAGATTTCTTCCCTTCATTCTGGCATCCTTCTTGATCCCTTGTCTACCACACCACTTAAATCTCTGTCTAGGAATGTTCAGGCATTGTGTAGAGGCATTGGTGTTAATGGTATTATCTCTGAATCCATCCCACCGCCTGGAAGCAAGACACCCTTGGTTTTCTATGTGAGAGGTAACTCAAGCAGTCACTATGGAAAGCAAGCAGCATTCACATTTTTGGTGGTTGCTGTGGACTTATGCTAATCAGGACCCCTCACCCCCGCTCCCAAAAAAACCCCTCTGATCCAAATGCTAATCCCTCTGGAAATACCATTACAGAGACAGCCAGAAATAAATGTTTTTCCAACCATCTGGGCATCCCTTAGCCCGGTCAAGGTCACTTATTAAATTCATCATCACAATTTGTATTAGAGTGGAGCAAAAGTAATTGCGGTCTTTGCCATTGAAAATGATGGCCAAAACCGCAATGACTTTTGCACCAACCTAATATTAGGACTAAAATAGTAATTTCAGAGAAATAAAGGTAAAAGTTTGTGTGTATATATACAAAATAAAAATTAATTTTGTAGAATCCCGTTTATCTCCACCATAGAATTATTTGATATACCTTCTTTTAATTAAAAAAAGTATAGTGTTTATGGCCAGGTGCAGTGCTCACGTCTGTAATCCCAGCACTTTGGGAGGCCGAGGCAGGTGGATCACCTGAGATCAGGAGTTCGAGACCAGCCTGACCAACATGGAGAAACCCCATCTCTACCAAAAATACAAAATTAGCCAGGCGTGGTGGCACATGCCTGTAATCCCAGCTACTCAGGAGGCTGAGGCAGGAGAATTGCTTGAACCTGGGAGGCAGAGGTTGTGGTGAGCTGAGATTGCACCACTGCACTCCAGCCTGGGCAACAGAAGCGAAACTCCATCTCAAAAAAAAAATTACAGTGTTTATAATAAATCTTTAACATCTTCAAATAGTAATATAACACTTCATGTGTGATGTAAGACACAGCCATATCCCTACCCTCCATGATCATTGTGCTATTTTTAAAACACATTTCACTTTGATGTGTGTGGTAAACTCGTAATTATTAAATTTTGCTTTAAATTGTTAATTATGTTTTAAAGAAACTTTAAAGTGAGCAAATAAGTCTTTTACACCCTCTCACATATTTCACACTATGTCTGTCACGGTTTGTATGGATTCAGTGTTCCATCTGGTACCAGTCCCATCCTACCTGAAGAGCTTTCTTTAGCATTTCTTGAAGTGCAGGTCTGATGGAGAAAAATGCCCTCAGCTTTTGTGCATCTTAAAAAGCCTTCATTTCCCCCTCATTTAAAAATGATATCTTCAGTGTATATAGAACTGTAAACTAACAGTTGTTTTTCCCCGTTTTTCACACTTTGTGGGGGCCATTCCATTACCTTCTGGCTAGCACAGTTCCTGTGGATGCAAGAGCATGTGTGTCTTAATTCACAGAAAGAGAAGAAGGCTACATAGCAGTTAACAGATTGACTAAAATTGATTTATCTACTCTGCTCAAGTGGAATCTAGGTCTGCTAATTCCTACACAAGTTTGCCTCACCAAGATATATCTCCATTTTTCACCTGGGTATATTTATTGGGGTGATAGATAACAAAGTACCTACAGTAAACTCATCCAATTTTGAAGAAAGAAAATGTTTAAACGTTTAATTCAGTAATTCCTCACAGCAACCAAAGGGTTTCCAAAATATAGGTGTCCCCACTGCTTCTTTAAGATTATGCTACACTTATTGTCATTAATATGCCATTGTATGAATGCTCCGGGAAACCACAACTATGGAAGGAGTGAATGGAGGGTGTTTCTTCTAGTCAAAATTTTAACTTCTTAATTTATTTACTTGATAGTTAAATGTATGGACGTATGGAACTAACAAGTTTCCTGACTCTTGACTATAAGCAAGTAATCATAGCCTAAATAATTTCGGGCAGCGAGTCCCCCCCTTTTTTTTGAGATGGAGTCTCCCTCTGTCGCCCAGGCTGGAGTGCAGTGGCGCGATCTCGGCTCACTGCAAGCTCCGCCTCCGGGGTTCACGCCATTCTCCTGCCTCAGCCTCCCGAGTAGCTGGGACTACAGGTACGCACCACCACGCCGGGCTAATTTTTTGTATTTTTAGTAGAGACATGGTTTCACCGTGTTAGCCAGGATGGTCTGGATATCCTGACCTCGTGATCCGCCTGCCTTGGCCTCCCAAAGTGCTGGGATTACAGGCGTGAGCCACCGTGCCGGGCCACGAATCCCTTTGTTATGCACCTCTGTACACGAGTATACAGTAGGAACTAAAAGAAATGTTAACAGATAACACCAAACCGGTTTTCTTCACAATACCTCCTCTTTCTTTTACTATTGTCATCTGAAGATCAATTGTGCTTCCGGAGAGATGCTGTTCAGTCCATGCCCATGGCTAGGAAAGACCAGACCAAAGAATGCTTTTCGTCTGAGGCCAAAAGTTGGGCAGGGACTTGACAGTGCCCAGGAATGAAAGAAGAATAAAAACACTACGCCTTTTTCTATAGGGAAGAGGCACCAATGCAACATTACTAAGAACTCTAAATTGGAAACTGTTTTCTTTATTTTTTTTTAATACCTATCAGGAGTGATTGATTTTATTATTTTTTTCTTTATTTAACTGGATAAACAATTAATTTGACTACAATCAGCCAATTTATTTTTTAGCATTCTGTATACACACTCTAAAAATTGTGTTACATTGAATAGATACTTTATTGTTGTTGTTGTGTGTTTGTCAAAATTTGTAGCAAAGAGTTTCACATTTTCATGACAATTTTAACATCTGGGAACATTGTTCAGTAGGGACAATAGAGACACACCTCTAACTCTTCCTTCTGTCCCCATTGGACAAGAAAGAGTTGGGGAGTGTTGACTTTGAGTTGTGCCTAGAGTGGAAAATGTGCATTTATTCTACCAGCTTGGATCTTTTTTTTTTTTTTTTTTTAAGTAAAATGGTTCTGTCTCTTAGCTTTTCTTTTAAAGAGAACACTGATATTTCAGGTAATATGTGAAATGTTTTGAAATGCTCACAAATGAATTATAGATTAAACTGAAATTACTTGCTTTGGTTTTTCTTCTGTTGTCATTGTCAAGAGCTCCCAAATGATCGAAAGTGAAAGATAAAAATATAAAAAACTAAAACAAAAAATATGGGATGGAAAAATAAACCAAAAACTATTAAAAAGTAAAGTCTGGTTGATTATGAAGCAATGACAAGGTTCTTAGATATACAGAAATTGTGTATTCCTTTCAGAAAACAAAAGAGAGCTTGAAAAATACCTATTACTACCCGAAATACTACTTACAATGTCTAATTGCCCAACAACATGTTACCGTGAATACAGAATAGAATATGGTTTCTTCCAAATTGAGTGCAATGAAGTTGAAGAGTAAGTCAGAAGGATACCACTACTGGTTTGTAATTAGTTGTAAATGGCCTGGTTTCAGCTTATAGCTATCACAAGCCTTTTTGACAGTAGGTATCTTAGATATTAGAATTCCTGAAATTCTAATTCTTTCAATGCCCATTATCTTATTTAACTAAATTCATCAAACCACGCACAAAAATAATAAAAATGAAAGCATAGCATCACAAGTGAATTACTTGGGCAACTTCATCTTTTTAAACACCTGATATGAAGTGACCTACTAACTATTACAGGCTATTACCAAAAATGTCACAAAGAAACAAAAGTATATACAATTTACTGCAATCATTCATTATTGATTTAATAACACTAATTGAACTTCCACTATAAGCCAGGCAATGAGTAATGCTATAAACAAATAAAGATAAGGAAGACAAGTTCCCTTTCTGGCGAAGGGAGATGGAAACATACAATAATTCTAGTTCAGTACAATCACTGATATGTTCTCTGAGAATCATTTTCTAAACATCTTAGCAGATGATGTATTAGAATAATCATTACCTATAGATAATCTTGATTACAACAGAATAAGTAGTTATCAATAGATAAGTTAAAAATAATTTCTATCTTGCATGCTGGAATCATTTATTTGCAAACCATCTTCAATATCTTAAACTGAAAGTTGTACCTGTGGTCTTCCAAAAAAGGTCATAACTCAAAAGTGTCTAGGCTTAGTGAAAAAGGGATGTGGCGAATATATAAATAGGCAAAAAGACAATGCATCAGAAAAAAGCATTGATATTCTAAGAGCAGTGGCCTTAATTTTACCAATTCTGAAAGCAATGTCATAATTTCAAACAAATCCAAATATTTATGGCATAGAAATTTCACTTTGACGTTACAGTCACATGATTCTTCACAAGATTTTATTGGCTGATTTCTCTATTAAAAAATTTTTCCTCTATGCAACTATATGTTATGAAAATTATCTCTTCATGATAAACTACATAAAAATAAGCTTAATTAACCATTCAAAATTATCTATTCATTATCTGTTACATAAAAATAACCTTGTCTCCTTCTTTGTGTTATGCAAATGCTAGAATTTTAGCATGGAAATCAGCCTAGGCCAGCACTTCTGAAACTCTCCAGTGCCCATAAACACCTGAGAATCCTGCTAAAATGCAGATGCTGCTTCAGCAGTGATGGGGTCGGCCTGAGATGCTGTGTTTCTCCCAAGATCCAAGGTGATGCTGGTCCATCAACCACACCTGGAGCAGATAAATCAGTCCACTATGTCTGACCCTTTTTGTTTAAATCATCACTGAAAGTGGTCCTGATCACTTAACTATAAAATTCAGTCCTGGGGACTTCCCTATACCCTTTCAATTTACAAGGCAATTAGTTGACATGCCTGTCAAGAGATCCACAAAATCAAACTGGCTTTCACTTATTCCCTTGCACAAATTTCTTTAAAGAGATTTCCCAATTTGAGAAATCTTGGGCAAATTGGAGTGGTTTACCATGCACTGTTGTGGACTCTATGACTGCCATTACAAAATGATGAGTCTAAAATTAACACTACTCCTGAGGATAAATTAGAACCATTTCCTGTTTGGTTTGTTTTGTTTTAGTGTAATAATGGTTGTAGGCTAATCAGGAAAGATGCTGGACACATGTGATTCTCATCTCATCTGATTAAATTGTAACACTTAAGCATTAAACTGAATAAGCTGCATCATAGATTTATTTTTCCTAACAATTATAATTTCAGCAATAATAAGATTATCTAAAACTTATTGAAGGCTTGCTATGTGCTATTTTCTGTATAAAATTTAGGCATTATTTCACTACTATTTTGCTGCATGGAAACCCACTTTTGAGAGGTTAATGCATTTATTTTTTCTACCACTTACAGCAAGTTAAAAATGAAATCTGTCTCTGACTATAGCTTAGCTCTCAAGCTCTCATTTGACTGTACCCTTTATTTTGCCAGTAGAAGGAAAGCTATTGCTATCGCATCTTGGAGGCAGATATGTCTACACATTTTTGCCTTCTCCTTTCCTTTTCCTAGGGGAAGTCCAATTTTTCATGAGGTCATCTGTTGTTCATTGCAGCTGAGTTGCCAGGGGCGTCTTGGGCATAGAAGCCCAGGGTTGACACCCTCCTAAAGCTCCCCAATACTTTTCTGGAGTCCCAGGGGAATCAGGACACTGTCAGCATCCCTTTTTCTTTTCCTTTTTTTAATAGTATTTTTTTTGGAGTTCGAGTCTTGCTTTGTAGCCCAGGCTGGAGTGCAGTGGTGCAATCATAGGTCACTGCAGGCTGGACCTCCTGGGCTCAAGTGATTCTCCTGTCTCAGCCTCTGGAGTATCTGGGACTACAGGAGCATGACACCATATCCAGTTAATTGTTTTTTTTATGTTTTTAGACATGATATCTGGCTATATTGCCTAGGCAGGTGTCCAACTCCTGTAATCCTCCTACCACAGCCTCCCAAAGTGTTGGGATTATAGGCATGAGCCACTCTGCCCAACTCCAATCCCTTTCACTGATTGCCGTTTTTTACTTTCCCATAGCCATTTCATACATATCTATGTTTCCTTCTGAAGGACTAGACTGCCTATTCTAAGAGTTTCAGATGAGAGAAAAGAAAAGAAAAAAAAAAAAGCCTAAATGGTATTTTATTGCTCCATCTGTCTCCTGGGAAAGAACGCATTTTCCTACCCCACCAACACAGACAGTGCAGTGACATCCCTTCCCCACTGCTCCTTTCTGTTGCAACTCCCATCTCCTTTGCTTGGGAGGTGTTCATTTCATTGTGCATTTCTCTCACTTGAGAGTTAAAGACATAACCTTAATGTTTTGAGTTCTCCGGGCTTTGCCTCTTGATATTTAAATGAAAAATTTGGAATAAAAAGAACACTTTCTCAAGCACTAATTTCTTATTTTAAAAAAGCCTTGCTTGCAAGATCAATATTTCTGCTATGAGCTGAAAGAGAAGTCCTACTTTGCTACTCAAAGCCACAGATTTGACTCTGATCTTGCTAGGTTCTGTTGAGCCTGTCCATTTCTAGGTCAATACTCTTCCACCCAAATGCTGATTTTAATGGTGAGGATTTGCAGAAAATAAAGAAGAAAAAAATGCATCAGATATTATTTCAAAAAAAATTGTATGATAGGGCACATTCATGGGATTAGAAATAAGAGTGCAAATCTGAACAAGATGATTTTGGACAGTGGTCATTCCAAAAATAATTTAGCAACTGACAGGTTTTGGTTTTTTCTTTACATGTACAGTTGCAGCTTTAGAGGTTGAATCAACAATCTGATTTGTTTATTTAATTAATTTATTTTTTGACAGGGTCTTACTCTGTCACCCAGACTGGAGTGCAGTGGCACAGTCACGGCTCACTGCAACCTCGACCTCCAGGGCTCAAGCCATCCTCTCACCTCAGCCTCCTGAGTAGCTGGAACTACAGACTACAGGTGCACACCATCACACTGGCTAATCTTTCCATTTTTAGTAGACATGGGGTTTCACCATATTGCCCAGGCTGGTCACAAACTCCTGAACTCAAGTGACCTACCCTCCTCTGGCTCCCAAAGTGCTGGAATTACAGGCATGAGTCACTGTGCCTGGCCAGAATCCAAATTTGTAGGAGATATATATATATATATATATATATATATATATATATATATATATATATACATACACACATGTATCTATAAACATATATATACACACATATGTGTATATATACATATGAGGATATATATGGATATATATATATATGCTTCTATAACTTTATTTGAAGTCCAAAACAGAAATGATTTATTTGAGGTAAAATATCACCAAGGTTTTATAGAAGTCATTAATGAGACTCTTGAAACAATTTGGAAGTGTTGATATAATAAATAAAAATTTGTTTCCTGTTTGTTTTGTTTTTATTTCCTATTCTCTTTTATGAAGAAGCATTTATTATCTAGATATTGCCTCCCAAGTCTAGAATGAATCTTTTTTTTTTCTTGTCATTTTGAATTGCTGCTGAAGGAAAATTTCCATTTTAAAAAACCTAAAGCATTTTCAAGATATTCTTATAATTCCAAGCCAGGCAAAATCATATAATTTATATTAATAGCATAAACATTGACAACCATAATGTATTTTTTCCCCAAGAGCATATGCTTTGGTTTTGTTTTTCACCAAAGTTATGAGTGATTGAAAACAGATATTTTGCCAAAATGGATAGGTAAATCATACACATGCTTGGATTCACACTGAAGTGTTTGCAGTGTTTAACATGAAGCTGGGGACAGGAGGCTGCTGGTGTCGCACTGAGTTATCATGGTAGGAAAGTGGTATCGTGTGACTTGCGGCACTCCTAGAATACCTCTGTGAGCTATTGGATATGCACGCCTGATGGAGAAAGCTGACCAGGACACTGGCTTCTCATGAATCCCTGCACTAGCATTTTTAACATGCTCAAGATTTATGGCTCATTCACTCTGTTGGTAGTTTGTTTTGCTGCGAAGAAGTTCTTTAGTTTAATTAGATCCCATTTGTCAATTTTGGCTTTTGTTGCCATTGCTTTTGGTGTTTTAGACATTAAGTCCTTGCCCATGCCTATGTCCTGAATGGTAATGCCTAGGTTTTCTTCTAGGGTTTTTATGGTTTTAGGTCTAATGTTTAAGTCTTTAATCCATCTTGAATTGATTTTTGTATAAGGTGTAAGGAAGGGATCCAGTTTCAGCTTTCGACATATGGCTAGCCAGTTTTCCCAGTACCATTTATTAAATAGGGAATCCTTTCTCCATTGCTTGTTTTTCTCAGGTTTGTCAAAGATTAGATAGTTGCAGATATGCGGCGTTATTCTGAGGGCTCTATTTTGCTCCATTGGTCTATATCTCCGTTTTGGTACCAGTACCATGCTGTTTTGGTTACTGTAGCCTTGTAGCATAGTTTGAAGTCAGGTAGTGTGATGTCTCCAGCTTTGTTCTTTTGGCTTAGGATTGACTTGGCGATGCAGGCTCTTTTTTGGTTCCATATGAACTTTAAAGTAGTTTTTTCCAATTCTATGAAGAAAGTCATTGGTAGCTTGATGGGGATGGCATTGAATCTGTAAATTACCTTGGGCAGTATGGCCATTTTCACGATATTGATTCTTCCTACCCATGAGCATGGAATGTTCTTCCATTTGTTTGTATCCTCTTTTATTTCCTTGAGCAGTGGTTTGTAGTTCTCCTTGAAGAGGTCCTTCACATCCCTTGTAAGTTGGATTCCTAGGTATTTTATTCTCTTTGAAGCAATTGTGAATCGGAGTTCACTCATGATTTGGCTCTCTGTTTGTCTGTTATTGGTGTATAAGAATGCTTGTGATTTTTGTACATTGATTTTGTATCCTGAGACTTTGCTGAAGTTGCTTATCAGCTTAAGGAGATTTTGGGCTGAGACAATTGGGTTTTCTAGATATACAATCGTGTCATCTGCAAACAGGGACAATTTGACTTCCTCTTTTCCTAATTGAATACCCTTTATTTCCTTCTCCTGCCTAATTACCCTGGCCAGAACTTCCAACACTATGTTGAATAGGAGTGGCAACCTACAAAATGGGAGAAAATTTTCACAACCTAGTCATCTGACAAAGGGCTAATATCCATAATCTATAATGAACTCAAATAAATTTACAAGAAAAAAACAAACAACCCCATCAAAAAGTGGTCAAAGGACATGAACAGACACTTCTCAAAATAAGACATTTATGCAGCCAAAAAACACATGAAAAAATGCTCACCATCACTGGCCATCAGAGAAATGCAAATCAAAACCACAATGAGATACCATTTCACACCGGTTAGAATGGCAATCATTAAAAAGTCAGGAAACAACAGGTGCTGGAGAGGATGTGGAGAAATAGGAACACTTTTACACTGTTGGTGGGACTATAAACTGGTTCAACCATTGTGGAAGTTAGTGTGGCGATTCCTCAGGGATCTAGAACTAGAAATACCATTTGACCCAGCCATCCCATTACTGGGTATATACCCAAAGGACTTTAAATCATGCTGCTATAAAGACACATGCACACGTATGTTTATTGTGGCATTATTCACAAAAGCGAAGACTTGGAACCAACCCACATGTCCAACCATGATAGACTGGATTAAGAAAATGTGGCACACATACACCATGGAATACTATGCAGCCATAAAAAATGATGAGTTCATGTCCTTTGTAGGGACATGGATGAAATTGGAAATCATCATTCTCAGTAAACTATCGCAACAACAAAAACCAAACACCGCATATTCTCACTCATAGGTGGGAATCGAACAATGAGAACACATGGACACAGGAAGGAGAACATCACACTCTGGGGACTGTTGTGGGTTGGGGGGAGGGGAGAGAGATAGCACTGGGAGATATACCTAATGCTAGATGACGAGTTAGTGGGTGCAGCGCACCAGCATGGCACATCTATACATATGTAACTAACCTGCACATTGTACACATGTACCCTAAAACTTAAAGTATAATAATAATAATAATAACAAAAGATTTATGGCTCATGAATCCAGAGACAGAAATACAAATCTGATGACTCTAGTTACTTATGTAAGACAATACCAAGTAATCCACCTGTGCAGTGTATACAGGCATTGAAGGGTGCTGGGTCTTGAATTTTAAAGTGCTCACCCTTGCATTTGAGGAAGTATGGAAAATCACTTAGCAATCTCCATTCTCCACTGTCTCCTAGGGATGCTTCTAACTAACGCACGCAAGGAAACAGGGACAACAAATAAACTTGCAGGCTTAGGAAAATAATAATTCCACTTGGAATGTTTTAATTTGGTCATTTCTGCATCAGGAAATGTATACTGCTTTTCTAATGGAGCCATATTGTGGTGTTATTCAATGATGTATGTCTCCTCATCTCCTTGGGGATTTTTTTCTGAAGAATAAAACATTCTCAGCTCTTCTATTTTACCAAAACATATACAGTTACACGATGACTTAAATATGCACAACTCCATTTCTCCATCTTAGCATTTTTCTTCTTTTAGGTGAAAAAAATTCATAGTAATTTAGAAACAGGCAAGATGTAAATAACGTCATGGATAGTATATGAGGTTTCCAGTGAATATCATACTAAGTAAGATATCTGTGACACTAATTGATCTCATGGGAAACGTAAGTAGTATAGAATCAAGATCAAGTGGGGATGTATCATCTGTGTTCAAGATACTTCTCATGTTCATTTTAAATGGCTTCGATTTGAGGGTATAATGAATTTAGTTGGAGAGTGGACAGCATACATGAGGTAAGGCCTTCATAGGCAATTCAGGTTCATAACTTAAGAAAAACTGTTCCATGATGTATTACTTTTAAAATTTGGCCCTCATTCACCGAACGGAGCAGGAGTGTGGGGCAGTGACCTGGTATCAGGTGTCACATGAAAAGCAGATTTGTGTTGAAGCTGGCTTACACTGTACTTGACATAAGATTGACACATGGGCAGCTGTCAGTAACAAATAATGGATGGAGCAGGGGATGATGGCGATGAGCTTCCCATTGAAGAAGCCATTTTGGTCATCTCTGTGAGGGCCACACACTGTACTGAGTTCATTTTCTAAGAACAAGGTTTTCATTCTAACATGATGCATCTGGGTTCGAGAGGCATCAGAAGCTTGCTAGTTGAAAGAAGAAGCATCTCCTCTGCTTTAGCTACCGAAAGTAAAATGTTGAAACATATGCAAAAGTTACCTGCCTAGCCATTCCTGGAGGTGGTGATTCATGTAAGAGCTGCTACCAGCAAAGGTTTTTCATGATGTTCTTTTCAGCCTTGAAGAGGCTCTACCATAGTGAGATTTCAAAACTCTAAGAAGAGTAAAGCACTAATGTAGTGCTTCAGTTTTAATTATTTTGGCTAACCACTTCCTGCCCATTTTCTAAGTCCCTGAGTGTATGATTCAGGGGTTAGTGTAGACAAGACCCTACACTTCTTTTAGAGTGGCAAGAGAAGAAATCATCTGATACTACATTACAGGTATTATATTCATTGACTGCTAAATATTTTGACATCTTTTCTTTTTTCTTTTTTTTAATTTTATTATTATTATACTTAAAGTTTTAGGGTACATGTCCACAATGTGCAGGTTAGTTACTTATGTATACATGTGCCATGCTGGTGTGCTGTACCCATTAACTCGTCATTTAGCATTGGGTATATGTCCTAATGCTATCCCTTCCCTCCTTCCCCCTCCCCCTACCGCACAGCAGTCCCCAGAGTGTGATGTTCTCCTTCCTGTGTCCATGCGTTCTCATTGTTCGATTCCCACCTATGAGTGAGAATATGCGGTGTTTGGTTTTTGTTGTTGCGATAGTTTACTGAGAATGATGATTTCCAATTTCATCCATGTCCCTACAAAGGACATGAACTCATCATTTTTTATGGCTGCATAGTATTCCATGGTGTACATGTGCCACATTTTCTTAATCCAGTCTATCATTGTTGGACATTTGGGTTTGTTATAAGTCTTTGCTATTGTGAATAGTGCTGCAATAAACATACGTGTGCATGTGTCTTTATAGCAGCATGATTTGTAGTCCTTTGGGTATATACCCAGTAATGGGATGGCTGGGTCAAATGGTGTTTCTAGTTCTAGATCCCTGAGGAATCGCCACACTGACTTCCACAATGGTTGAACTAGTTTACAGTCCCACCAGCAGTGTAAAAGTATTCTTGTTTCTCCACATCCTCTCCAGCACTTGTTGCTTCCCGAATTTTTAATGATTCCCATTCTAACTGGAGTGAGATGGTATATCATTGTGGTTTTGATTTGCATTTCTCTGATGGCCAGTGATGGTGAGCATTTTTCATGTGCTTTTTGGCTGCATGAATGTCTTATTTTGAGACGTGTCTGTTCATGTCCTTTGACCACTTTTTGATGGGGTTGTTTACTTTTTTCTTGTAAATTTGTTTGAGTTCATTGTAGATTCTGGATATTAGCCCTTTGTCAGATGAGTAGGTTGCGAAAATTTTCTCCCATTTTGTAGGTTGTCTGTTCACTCTGATGGTAGTTTATTTTGCTGTGCAGAAGCTCTTTAGTTTAATTAGATCCCATTTGTCAATTTTTGCTTTTGTTGCCATTGCTGTTGCTGTTTTAGACATGAAGTCCTTGCCCATGCCTATGTCCTGAATGGTAATGTCTAGGTTTTCTTCTAGGGTTTTTATGGTTTTAGGTCTAACGTTTAAGTCTTTAATCCATCTTGAATTGATTTGTGTATAAGGTGTAAGGAAGGGATCCAGTTTCAGCTTTCTACATATGGCTAGCCAGTTATCCCAACACCATTTATTAAATAGGGAATCATTTCCCCATTGCTTGTTTTTCTCAGGTTTGTCAAAGATCAGATAGTTGTAGATAAGCGACATTATTTCTGAGGGCTCTGTTCTGTTCCATTGATCTATATCTCTGTTTTGGTAGCAGTACCATGCTGTTCTGGTTACTGTAGACTTGCAGTATAGTTTGAAGTCAGGTAGCGTGATGCCTTCAGCTTTGTTCTTTTGACTTACAATTGACTTGGCGATGCGGGCTCTTTTTTGGTTCCATATGAACTTTAAAGTAGTTTTTTCCAATTCTGTGAAGAAAGTCATTGGTAGCTTGATGGGGATGGCATTGAATCTGTAAATTACCTTTGGCAGTATGGCCATTTTCACGATATTGATTCTTCCTACCCATGAGCATGGAATGTTCTTCCATTTATTTGTATCCTCTTTTATTTCATTGAGCAGTGGTTTGTAGTTCTCCTTGAAGAGGTCCTTCACATCCCTTGTAAGTTGGATTCCTAGGTATTTTATTCTCTTTGAAGCAATTGTGAATGGGAGTTCACTCATGATTTGGCTCTCTGTTTGTCTGTTATTGGTGTATAAGAATGCTTGTGATTTTTGTACATTGATTTTGTATCCTGAGACTTTGCTGAAGTTGCTTATCAGCTTAAGGAGATTTTGGGCTGAGACAATGGGGTTTTCTAGATACACAATCATGTCATCTGCAAACAGGGACAATTTGACTTCCTCTTTTCCTAATTGAATACCCTTTATTTCCTTCTCCTGCCTGATTGCCCTGGACAGAACTTCCAACACTATGTTGAATAGGAGTAGTGAGATAGGGGATCCCCATCTTGTGCCAGTTTTCAAAGGGAATGCTTCTAGATTTTGCCCATTCAGTATGATATTGGCTGTGGCTTTGTCATAGATAGCTCTTATTATTTTGAGATATGTCCCATCAATATCTAATTTATTGAGAGTTTTTAGCATGAAGCTTTGTTGAATTTTGTCAAAGGCCTTTTCTGCATCTATTGAGATAATCATGTGATTTTTGTCTTTAGTTCTGTTTATATGCTGGATTACATTTATTGATTTGCATGTACTGAATGAGCCTTGCATCCCAGGGATGAAGCCCACTTGATCATGGTGGATAAGCTTTCTGATGTGCTGCTGGATTCAGTTTGCCAGTATTTTATTGAGGATTTTTGCATCAATGTTCATCAAGGATATTGGTCTAAAATTCTCTTTTTGTTGTGTCTCTGCCTGGCTTTGGTATCAGGATGATGCTGGCCTCATAAAATGAGTTAGGGAGGATTCCCTCTTTTTCTATTGATTGGAATTCAGAAGGAATGTTACCCGTTCTTCCTTCTACCTCTGGTAGACTTCAGCTGTGAATCCATCTGGTCCTGGACTCTTTTTGATTGGTAAGTTATTCATTATTGTCACAATTTCAGAGCCTGTTATTGGTCTATTCAGAGATTCAACTTCTTCCTGGTTTAGTCTTGGGTGGGTGTATGTGTCAAAGAATTTATCCATTTCTTCTAGATTTTCTAGTGTATTTGCATAGAGGTATTTATAGTAATCTCTGATGATGGTTTGTATTTCTGTGGGATCAATGGTGAGATCCCCTTTATCATTTTTTATTGCATCTATTTGATTCTTCTCTTTTTTTCTTTATTAGTCTTGCTAGCGATCTTTCAATTTTCTTGCTCCTTTCAAAAAAACCAGCTCCTGGATTCGTTAATTTTTTGAAGGGTTCTTTGTGTCTCTATTTCCTTCAGTTCTGCTCTGATTTTAGTTATTTCTTGTCTTCTGCTAGCTTTTGAATGTGTTTGCTCTTGCTTTTCTAATTCTTTTAATTGTGATGCTAGGGTGTCAATTTTGGATCTTTCCTGCTTTCTCTTGTGGGCATTTAGTGCTATAAATTTTTCTCTGCACACTGCTGTGAATGTGTCCCAGAGATTCTGGTATGTTTTGTCTTTGTTGTCGTTTGTTTCAAAGAACATCTTTATTTCTGCCTTCATTTCGTTATGTACTCAGTAGTCATTCAGGAGCAGGTTGTTCAGTTTCCATGTAGTTGAGCCATTTTGAGTGAGTTTCTTAATCCTGAGCTCTAGTTTGATTGCACTGTGGTCTGAGAGATAGTTTGTTATAATTTCTTTTCTTTTACATTTGCTGAGGAGAGCTTTATTTCCAACTATGTGGTCAATTTTGGAATAGGTGTGGTGTGGTGCTGAAAAAAATATATATTCTGTTGATTTGGGGTGGAGAGTTCTGTAGATGTCTATTAGGTCCGCTTGGTGCAGAGCTGAGTTCAATTCCTGGGTGTCCTTGTTGACTTTCTGTCTCGTTGATCTGTCTAATGTTGACAGTGGAGTGTTAAAGTCTCCCCTTATTATTGTGTGGGAGTCTAAGTCTCTTTGTAGGTCACTCAGGACTTGCTTTATGTATCTGGGTGCTCCTGTATTGGGTGCATATACATTTAGGATAGTTAGCTCTTCTTGTTGAATTGATCCCTTTACCATTATGTAATGGCCTTCTTTGTCTCTTTTGTTCTTTGTTGGTTTAAAGTCTGTTTTATCAGAGACAAGGATTGCAACCCCTGCCTTTTTTTGTTTTCCATTTGCTTGGTAGATCTTCCTCCATCCTTTTATTTTGAGCCTATGTGTGTCTCTGCATGTGAGATGAGTTTCCTGAATACAGCACACTGATGGGTGTTGACTCTTTATCCAATTTGCCAGTCTGTGTCTTTTAATTGGAGCATTTCGTCCATTTACATTTAAAGTTAATATTGTTATGTGTGAATTTGATCCTGTCATTATGATGTTAGCTGGTTATTTTACTCATTAGTTGATGTAGTTTCTTCCTAGCCTGATGGTCTTTACAATTTGGCATGATTTTGCAGTGGCTGGTACTGGTTGTTCATTTCCACGTTTAGTGCTTCTTTCAGGAGCTCTTTTAGGGCAGGCCTGGTGGTGACAAAATCTCTCAGCATTTGCTTGTCTGTAAAGTATTTTATTTCTCCTTCACTTATGAAGCTTGGTTTGGCTGGATATGAAATTCTGGGTTGAAAATTCTTCTCTTTAAGAATGTTGACTATCGGCCCCCACTCTCTTCTGGCTTGTAGAGTTTCTGCTGAGAGATCCGCTGTTAATCTGATGGGCTTCCCTTTGAGGGAAACCCGACCTTTCTCTCTGGCTGCCCTTAACATTTTTTTCTTCATTTCAATTTTGCTAAACCTGACAATTATGTGTCTTAGAGTTGCTCTTCTCGAGGTATATCTTTGTGGCATTCTCTGTATTTCCTGATTTAGAATGTTGGCCTGCATTGCTACGTTAGGGCAGTTCTCCTGGATAATGTCCTGCAGAGTGTTTTCCAACTTGGTTTCATTCTCCCCGTCACTTTCAGGTACATCAATCAGACATAGATTTGGTCTTTTCACATAGTCCCATATTTCTTTTAGGTTTTGTTCATTTCTTTTTACTCTTTTTTCTCCAAACTTCCCTTCTCACTTCATTTCATTCATTTCATCTTCCATCACTGATACCCTTTCTTCTAGTTGATCAAATTGGCTCCTGAGGCTTCTGCATTCTTCACGTAGTTCTCGAACCTTGGCTTTCAGGTCCATCAGCTCCTTTAAGCACTTCTGTGTATTGGTTATTCCAGTTATACATTCGTCTAAATTTTTTTCAAGGTTTTTAACTTCTTTGCCTTTGGTTTGAATTTCCTCCAGTAGCTCAGAGTAGTTTGATCATCTGAAGTCTTCTTCTCTCAACTTGTCAATGTCATTCTCCATCCAGCTTTGTTCCGTTGCTGGTGAGGAACTGTGTTCCTTTGGAGGAGGCGATGTGCTCTGCTTTCTAGAGTTTCCAGTTTTTCTGCTCTGTTTTTTCCCTATCTTTGTGGTTTACCTACTTTTGTTCTTTGATGATGGCGATGTACAGATGGGTTTTTGGTGTGGATGTCCTTTCTGTTTGCTAGTTTTCCTTCTAACAGACAGGACCCTCAGCTGCAGGTCTGTTGGAGTTTACTAGAGATCCTCTTCAGACCCTGTTTGCCTGGGTAACAGCAGCGGTGGCTGCAGATCAGTGGATTTTCGTGAACCACAGATGCTGCTGTCTGATTGTTCCTCTGGAAGTTTTGTCTCTGAGGAGTACCCGGCCATGTGAGGTGTCAGTCTCCCCTACTGGGGGGTGCCTCCCAGTTAGGCTGCTCAGGGGTCAGGGGTCAGGGACCCACATGAGGAGGCACTCTGCCCATTCTCAGATCTCCAGCTGCGTGCTGGGAGAACCACTGCTCTCTTCAAAGCTGTCAGACAGGGACATTTAAGTCTGCAGAAGTTACTGCTGTCTTTTTGTTTGTCTGTGCCCTGCCCCCAGAGGTGGAGCCTATAGAGGCAGGCAGGCCTCCTTGAGCTGTGGTGGGCTCCACCCAGTTTGAGTTTCCTGGCTACTTTGCTCACCTAAGCAAGCCCTGGCAATGGTGGGCGCTCCTCCCCCAGCCTCGCTGCCGCCTTGCAGTTTGATATCAGAGTGCTGTGCTAGCTATCAGCGAGACTCCATGGGCATAGGACCCTCTGAGCCATGTGCGGGATATAATCTCCTGGTGTGCCGTTTTTTTAAGCCTGTCGGAAAAGTGCAGTATTCAGGTGGGAGTGACCTGATTTTCCAGATGCCATCGGTCACCCCTTTCTTTGACTAGGAAAGGGAACTCCCTCACCCCTTGTGCTTCCCGAGTGAGGTAATGCCTTGCCATGCTTTGGCTCACACACGGTGCGCTGCACCCACTCTCCTGCGCCCACTGTCTGGCACTCCGTAGTGAGATGATCCTGGTACCTCAGATGGAAATGCAGAAATCACCCATATTCTGCATCACTGACACTGGGAGCTGTAGAACAGATCTGTTCCTGTTCAGCCATCTTGGCGTGACCGACATCTTTTTGTTGAGTAGATGAAACTGGATATAATGTTCTCAAACCTCATCTGAAAATACAAATAAGAAAATTGGCTGGGTGCCATGGCTCACGCCTGTAGTCACAACACTTTGGGAGGCCAAGGTAGGCATATCACAAGGTCAGGAGTTCAAGACCAGCCTGGCTAAGATGGTGAAACCCCATCTCTACTAAAAATACAAAAAAAAATTAGCCGGGCATGGTGGCGGGTTCCTGTAGTCCCAGCTACTCGGGAGGCTGAGGCAGGAGAATGGCTTAAACTGGGGAGATGGAGGTTACAGTGAGCCAAAATCACACCATTGCACTCCAGCCTGGGCGACAAAGAAAGACTCCATCTCAAAAAAATAAAATAAATAAAAAGGAAGAAAGAAAAAAGAAGAAAGAAACAAACAGACAAAGAAACAAAGAAAGAGAGAGAGAAAAGAAAGAAAGAGAAAGAAAGAAAGAAAGAAAGAAAGAAAGAAAGAAAGAAAGAAAGAAAGAAAGAAAGAAAAAGAAAAACTCACTCATTGGCCATTTATATTATTCAAACCTATTTCCTGCTTCTAACAGTTCCACTGCCTCTGTGGTTTCCCTTCAGACAGGGGGACTAAAGGATGCATTTTTCCCATATAGAGAAAGATTATTGGCATCTAGGATTTCTGACCTAAATTCCTCAAAATGTAAGCCATGCCAATACTATTCCTGAAAAATCAATAATGACATTGAACTTGATGAATAACATGAGCAACTCATGTCCATGCAATTAAACTTTAATTCTGCCACTGAAAGCCAAGACTGAATGTATTATTTTTATCACATTTCATTTATTTGATAATGCTACTTCTGTGAACATTTTATGGAAAATTGGGAATAACCACAGAATGACATTTGCATCACATTATATTACAGTTCACCATATATAAATAAGCTCATTGTCAAATGTATATTATTAAAGTTTGAATTGAGAAAAGCATAATAGTTTCCAGCTTTTACATTTTGGTATTGGGCTTTGCAAAAAAATTTGCAATTGCTGTTAAGAAGGCATCCTAGATATTATGCAGGCACAAGTGGTGTAAGCGCAAACAGCTTAAGAAACCTAAATATTGTTACGTATGGTTCTACTTAAGGTAAGTTTCCCTGCAGTTCATGCTGCAGTGTACTGGGCTGTATTCTTGTTAAATATTTACCATAAGTTACAGCATTTCATTTCTCTTTCCCACAACCTGAGTCCTGTGTATCAGATAGCCTAACAGGACAGCACAAATCTTTCAGAAAGTGAGATCCACTGCTGAAGTCAATTCAGCCAAAAATTTCATCAGAATGAGCTAAAAAAACAACTGATTACCCAGAGATGCATCATTGTTTAGATTATTTTTGATTATTCCAACTTTCATTTCTGGTTCTCTTTTTATTTTCATAAATTTTTATTTTATATGTTTTCAAGCACACAGAAAATATCAAAGTACTGTATAAAATTTGCTGTAAACATTCAACCAGATTTAGGATATGTTAAAAATTTGCCACAGTGGCTTTGCTCTATCTATGTTACTGTGGTTTTTTGTTTTGTTTTGTTATATTTTGCTTTTTGACAGAGTCTCACTCAGGCTGGAGTGCAGTGGCACAATCTTGGCTCACTGCAACCTCTGCCTCCCAGGGTCAAGCAGTTCTCCCTGCCTCAGCCTCCCAAGTAGCTGGGATTACAGGCACCCGCCACCACACCTGGCTAATTTTTATATTTCTACTAGAGACGGGATTTTGCCGTGTTGGCCAGACTGCTCTTGAACTCCTGACCTCAGGTCCACCCGTCTCAGCCTCCCAAAGTGCTGGGATTATAGGCCTGATCCATCGCACCTGACTGCTTTGCTCCATCTGACTATCTATCCATCTATTTGTATCTATCTATCTATATCTATCTGTCTGTCTGTCTCTCTGTCTGTCTGTCTACCTATGTGTCTGTCTCTTTGTCTATTTCGCTGGCTGGCTTGCTGGCTGGCTATTGTTTGTCTGTCTATCTGTGGATCTGTCTGTCTGTCTGTCTAACTATCTTTCTGTCTATCTGTCTATCTGTCTGTTTATCTGTCTATCTGTCTGCCTGTCTATCTGTCTGTCTGTTTTTCTGACTGTCTGTCTGTCTGGCTGGCTATCTATCTATCTACCTACCTACCTACCTATCTACCTATCTGCCTGTCTTTCTGTTTGTCTACCTGTCTGTCTACCTTTCAGTCTGTCTGTCTTTCTGTTTTTCTGTCTGTCTATCCATCTGTCTGTCTGTATGTCTTTTTGTCCATCCGTCCATCTATCTATCTTTCTTTCTTTCTGTCCATCTATCTTTCTATCTGTCTGTCCATCCCTCTATCTGTCTAAGGGACCTGTCTGTCTTTCTGTCTATCTGTCTGTCTCTCTCTCTTTCTCTAGCTACCCATCTACCTATCATCTATCTGTCTTCTCTCCTCTAAGTGTTTTCATGCACACAAATACACACATAACACACACACTTCTATATATCTATACATGTATATCTATATATGCATATGCTTTTCTGAACTACTTGAAATTAAGTTGTAGATATCATATTCACCTAACACCAAATATTTTGATATGAATTTCCCAAGGATAAAAACTGCATGAACCTGATACAATTAACAAAATCAAGAAATTTAACATTGGTACCATACTATCTAATTCATTGATAGTATTGGTATCATTGATAACATTGGCACAGTACTATCTGATTCACAGTGATACTGAAAATTTCTTCATTATTGCTATACTGTCTTTTTTAGCTATATTCTTTCTGGTCCAGTATCAAATTCACAATCATGAATGACATCACATTGTCTCGTAACTTTATTTTCCTTCAGTCTGGAACATTCTGTCAGTTTCTTGTTTGTTCATGAAGCTGATATATCTGGACACAGGCCAGTTATTTTGTTGAACATCCTTCGATATGAGCTTGTTTAACGATTCCTGATAACTGGATTCAATTTATTTATTTTTGGCAGGAATACCATCAACACAAGGTGTGTTTTCTCTAGTACCTTATGTCTAGATGCATATAATGCCTCTGTCTCATTGTTGGTGATGATAAACTTCATCACTTGGTTAAAATGGTGTCTCTTGGATAACCGCATACAGAGTCATTAATTTTACCTCTGCAATTTATAAGACGTGGTATTGGTAAGAAATCAATGGGCTATTTCAGACTATGTATATATCATTTCTTGTTCATCAAACTAGTTTTGTCATCTAGTTGGCATTGATGCCAATATGGTGGTTACAATACAGAGATTTCCCAACTCCATCATTTTTTCTGTGTTTCTCACTTGGCTCTCTGTGAGGAAGTGCTTTGCATTGTCTTCTATCATTCTATTCACTATCACTATGAATTCCTGGATATTACAAGGGCACTTTTCTGAAGTTACCACTTTCAAGATGGCACCTGTGTAATTTTGACACTTTTGAAGCATTTCTTCAGCACTTTCTGACATAACATTACCATAATTCCTTAGATGTCAAAATGAAGACAAAAGTAAATCTAGAATGATGATCTCCATATATTAACTTATTAAGAGAATATATTGACATATGATGATAAATACTTTTATCACTAATAATGCTTCTAATTGTTTGTGACATTCAAAATTAATGCAGATAATATTGCAGAGCATGTTGAGTCTAAGGCCACTTTAGTTTTTGCCCAAAGAGCTTTCAGCAAGAGAGATGTCCACAGTCTTCTTTGAATATATAAATCATGTCTGCAAATCAAACTCAGTAATTATGCTGTGCTGAAATATTTGAATATAATCAGACATGGTATCAATAGTGGTGAAATAATTATTTTTATGAAAATTTGAGGGTGTTTTAATGTCATAATTTAGCCTCTGGGTACTAATTTATTGGTCACCTATTTCACTGTTACCAAAGTCTTCTTAATGATTAATTCCTCAGCCACTTCTGAATAGTTCTAGGGGTTGAGAGTAACTATAGCATTTTAAAAGCACTTATTTCACTAATTGACATTTTCTATTATAAGCAGAGATCCTGCAATTCTCTGCCTTGTTCTTTGTTTTGACTTCAAGAGCTGTAACAAATAGTGAATCTACTTCCTTTTCCATACACCACTCCTTTAAATATTTGAAGAGAGCTCCCATGTTCTGTTGGATACTGTCATTCTTTGCTAAATGTTACCAGTTCCCAATTCCATTTTTCAAAAGTGCTTTCAATGATGATTTGCTCTACTCTGGATACTGTTGAGTCTGTCACAAATGGTAACAATGCTGATTAATTAGTATAGTGACTTGAACTACCATATTGAGAAGAAAATAAGAGGTTACATTCAGCCTTGTTCAGAAAGAGTGCAGCTATTTGATGTCTGTCAAAATATTGTAGGAAGTGGGGCACAGTGGCTTGTGCCCTTAATCCCAGCATTTTGGGAGGTGAAGGTAGGAGGATCTCTTCAGTCCAGGAGTTCAAAGCCTGGGCAACATAGTGGAACCCCATTTCTACAAAAAAAAATTACAAAAATTATCCAGAGATGGTGATGCATGCCTGGAGTCCCAGGTACTCAGGAGGCTAAGGCAGGAGGATCTCTTGCATCCAAGAAGTGGAGGCTGAAGTGAGAAATGATTATGTCCCTGCATTACAGCCTAGATGACAGAGCAAGACCCTATCTCAAAAAAAAAAAAAAAAAAGATATTGTAGTAGACAGTGGTGTTTATTTGATATCCTATATTGTAAATTAAGACAATGGCTTGGATATAGTAGTTAGATGTGGTCTAGCCTGGGTAGCACATATGTGACATTTTGTAAGAAATTATTCTAATATGCTGATTTCTAAAATCAGTTAGAATTTATCATATTATTAGCTCAGAACAAATTTGTAGTCAACTAAAATGTCAAGATTTTTGTTTTTCCTGTAACATGCTTTTGGGATCATGGTTTATTGTATAATCTTATTATTGCTAGAAGGCTTGGAAAGTCTCTTGGTTGGACAAAGTAAGAAAAAAATATATAATGAGATGACACTAAATAAATAAATGTCATCTTGCCATTTACCTTTAGCAAAATTTTCATACAGAACTGCAGAATGTGTGAGAACTTACTTCACTTTTGTCATATAAAAATTATTTTTAATGTTTCAAAACATGGAAGAGTTACATCAAAGTTTTCAAAGGAAAAGTTGTATATCCATATTTATTCTTCACCTGTGTTCACCTAACTAAAAACATGAAGCAGTTATACTGCACTAACAGTTTTTCACAATGTTTTGCTATCCTAAACTATATTTATATTTACTTTTCATTTACTATATGCTTGTCCATCCTATTGTGTGAATAAAAGTTATTTTTAGGGAGGAAATAGTAAACCGTAAGGCTATGTAAAACCTAATGGAAAAGATCTTTCAGGGGTTTATTTTGATTAAAGACAGGTGTGACAGATGTTATGAAGTCTTTTAAAATTATTCAGATAGTACAATAAGTGATATCCATAGCAGTTCTGCAGTCTAAAATGATAACTTTTGAAAAGAGAAAAGTTTTGGCAAACTGTAAAATAGCAGCAGACATTGCCAAAGGGAAAAAAAATTGCTTCGGTTTCCACATATCAAAACACTTTTTTTCAACACATCAGATCAAAGGCATGACAAAACGTGCCTTACTAAGTATCCAGAAGGCCTTATAATGCTGCTTTACACCAAGAAGGTGGTTGCTACAGCTCTTCTTTTGGAAAACTCAGAGTGTGAGGCCCAGTTATTGTCTTGCAAAAAGCTACTGGCTGTAAAGGAGTGGTTTAAAAGCTACATTTGATTCTACTCCATGCACTGAAGTAGCTTAGCATTTATTTAAGATTGCGGTATAGCAGTAGACAAGAAAACAAAAAAACACAAAGGTAAATGTTTCCACTGTATATATGCAAGGGATTTTGCTGGAATATACATGTGCAAATATGTGTGTGTGTGTGGAGACAGAGAGAGAGAAAGAGAAAGAGAAAACACCGAAAGATGAGAAACAAACTGCTTAGTGTGGTTGTAGAAATGCAGCTCAAAAAAAAAAAAAAAAGGTAATTGAACATTAAAGCAAAGCTGTTTGCAATAAGACATTTTCATGAGCTATTTATGCCTTACATAAATTCTCATTTCTTGAAAGTAAGACCAAAGAAATGTTTAATGAGCCTTTCTGTATTATGCAGGCCTGGCATTTATTATCAGGGACTGTGCACTGTACAATGAAGTAGAGCCAGCCATTCATTAGGTAAGGTGTATGTATATACACATATTTTTTTTAAATAAACTCTTTGCATTGCATGTAGTTGAATTACAGATCAAGTCTGCATGTTCTCTTCCTTCCAACATGACTTAAGAAGACCCCTAAGTAGTTGATAAGGCTGGCCATGCTTTCAAAACTAGCTAGTGAAGACTTGCTAGGGGGAAAAATCACTGTCATCCTGTTCATTTTTATTTTCCTCTATTAAGAGGCAACTAGCTGAAAATGTTAACATTTAGAGAAATAAGTGATGCTCTTTAGAGTGTCTCCCTGCTGCACATTGAATTCACCTCTGTTTCCACATCTGCCATATTTGCCACAATCATTTCTGTCTTCCTTCTTAAATTAAGAGCTCCTTGGTGACTGGTGACACAAAAATAATATTTGTGGTGGATTAAGATCCCTCTAAATGTCAGCTCTTCCACAGACATTATTTTATTCTCACAAAAGTGCTGCAAGATAGGTGTTTGTTTGTTTGTTTGTTTTTGAGACGGACTCTTGCTCTGTCGCCCAGGCTGAAGTGCAGTGGCGCGATCTCGGCCCACTGCAAGCTCCGCCTCCCGGGTTCACGCCATTCTCCTGCCTCAGCCTCCTGAGTAGCTGGGACTGCAGGCGCCCACCACCAAGACCGGCTAATTTTTTCGTATTTTTAGTAGAGACGGGGTTTCACCGTGTTAGCCAGGATGGTCTCGATCTCCTGACCTCGTGATCCGCCTGCCTCGGCCTCCCAAAGTGCTGGGATTACAGGCGTGAGCCACCGTGCCCGGCCAAGATAGGTCTTATTATTTCCCGATTTAGTTAATCAGACAACAGGCTCAAAGAGGCCAATTAAACCCCTCAAGATCACATAACAAATCAATTTGTTGGTCAAATTGATCAAGTGGTCAATTTTGGGCTTTAAACCAACTCTGCCAAAAATTACTGTTGGAGACATTTCAACCATCACCATAGATCATGTGTATTAATCTTAGTATTCTCAGGAACTGATTGTGCTTAATCTATAATTAAGGTAATTTCAGCCAATATTTAGTAAATACCTAGTTAGCTATTTCCAGGTACCAAAAAGCTAGAACACAGTGCTTTCTATTTACTGAGACATTACCTGGCCAAGTAGTTTTCTGGAGTTGCTCACATTTAGAGATGAAGTATAGTGAATGCATTACAGCAGTCCCCTTATCCACAGTTTCTCTGTCTGCAGTTTCAGTTACCTGCAGACAACTGCAGCTGGAAAATATTGCATGGAAACTTCCAAAAATAAACAATTCGTAAGTTTTCAATTGTGTTGCATTCTTCATAACATGATGAAATCTCACACTGTCCTGCTCCATCCTGCCTGGGATGTAAATTATCCCTTTGTCCAGCGTCTCCACACTGGACACATAACTTGCTACCCACCCAAGATTCACAGGCATCATCTGCTCCTGACATTCACCCAAAGACATCATCATAGCTCAAAGATCTGGGATCACCCAAAGCAGATGACCTTCCTTCTGATGCTTTGTCAGAAGGTCAATAGTAGACTAACACTACTACATCACAATGCCTGTGCCACAGTGCCTATGTCATTCACCTGGTTTCATCTCATGAGGCAGGCATATTATCATCTCACACCATCACAAGAAGAAGGGTGATGTATTAGTCCATTTTCATACTGCTATAAAGAACTGCCAAGACTGGGTAATTTATAAAGGAAAGAGGTTTAATTGACTCACAGTTTCACATGGCTGGGGAGGCCTCAGGAAACTTACAATCATGGTGGAAGGTGAAAGGGAAGCAAGGCACCTTCTTCACAAGGCTGCAGGAAGGAGAAGTGCTGAGTGAAGTGGGAATAGTCCCTTATAAAACCATCTGATATCGTGGGAACTCACTATCAGGAGAACAGCATGAGGGAAACCACCCCCATGATTCAATTACCTCCACCTCGTCTCTCCCTTGACACATGGGGATTATGGGAATTACAATTCAAGATGAGATTTGGGTGGGGACACAAAGCCTAACCATGTCAGGTGAGTACAGTGCAATAAGATATTTTAATAGAAGGAGATATCACTTAACTTCACAAGATACTATTATACTTGTTTAATTTTATTATCAGTTATTTTTGTTCATCTTTTACTGTGCCTTATTTATAAATTAAACTTTATCATATGTATGTAATGTATGTAGGTACAAGAAAAAGCAGCGTATATAGGGTTCAGTACTATACTCGGTTTCAGGCATCCACTCTGGATCTCGGAACATCTCTCTCATGGAAAAGAGGGGGACTACTGTAGGTGCCTGTTGCCACGTAACAAAACATCTCAAAATATAATGGTGAGAAACATTATGTGTATTACCTCACAGTTTCTGTGGGTGAGGAATTTTGGCATTGCTTAGCTGAGCCCTCTTATGAGCCTGAAGTCAGCCGGGACATCAGTCGTGTCAAGCCTAGATGGATCCCTTTCCAAGCTCCCTTGCAAGGTGATTGGTGGGATTCAGATCCTCATGGGCTGCTGCACGGAGGCCCTCCATTCTTTGTTGGCTGTTGACCAGTTCCCTGTCATATAGGCCTCTCCATGGGGCAGCTCACAACTTCCTTCATGAAAACAGGTGAGGAGGCCCAGAAAGTGAAAGAAGACCACAAAGTTAGAGTCTTTGTGGCTTAGTCTCAGTAACATCATCCCAACACTTGGCAGTGCTCCATTCCTCAGAAGCCACTTGCTCTTTCCAGCCCACTCTCAACAGGATGCAATTAAGCAAGGCATGAAGATGAGGGAGCAGGTATCATGGTGTACCAGTCTCAGAAGGCTGCTGACAGCAACAAATAACAGAAGCGAAGCCTTGGAAGTGTTTATCTGCAACAGGACAATCGCAGTTCACCATATATGAAAGAGTTACGTGAATTTTTTTCAGGCATAGTAACTCCAGCTGACAGCCAAATTGGGAACATCAAAAGTCACTTTCTGAGCAGAATCATATCAATGCTTTAAATATCAGGCAAGCATATTCCTTACAAGATTTTTTTTGTAGCATTTATTATAACCTCTTTAGAGCCCTGGATATTATGCAAATTAAGTGATCGTTGTGTATGTTTTCTTGGCTGGCACTCTTGAGATATCAAAAGTGTGAAAGAGCTGGCACTAAATCTTGGCCTTCAGCTCTGAAAGCTCTAAACGTTAAGTAAGGGGGAAAAGTGTGCATGTGTTTACACAGAATAGAATATGAAAAAGAGCCTAGTTTTCTTTCTTAACAGGATTACGCAATTTAAACCTTGTTTTCAACCACATGAAGACATCCTTTTTTTTGAATGACACTGTTAGACTGGAAAGTTTTAAAATACATTCCCTTGAGGTTTTCTGTAAGATCAGCCTAGACACTATACACTAATGATGACAGGATCAACGCTTATAAAACTTTAGAATATTCTGATTTTTAGTCGCATTACGAAGACAAGAGTCTCATTATCTTTCATCATTTGTACTTCTGAAATACTAATGTATGCATTGCTCTTCTATACATTATTAAATTTCATTTTAAATGGAAAATGTTAATATTTAACTCAATAGTTTAAACACTATTAATACTAAAGTTGTCTTTCTAATTTCTAGAGGGAAAACTTTCCAACTTCAATTTGAATCCTCTTAACTTTTATTTTTTCACTGTTCGGAAAGCATACTCTAGTGGCATGGATTATCCTGAAAGCAAGATAATGAAAACGAATTTATATCTAACCCGAATGTGTTTGGAGATTTGAGTATGCATCCCTAACATGGGAGAACTTCACAACAATTGAAATAGTTCTGAAATGGAGCTGTAAAGACTGGACTCAAGACAAGCAGACATTTTCCATCCTACTGGTCTATCCCTTTCTGCAATGCTCTTCCTATTTCTTTCTTTCTGATCAAGATATCCTCATCTCTGAAATGGACAGAAGGGTGTTTCATAGGAAGAGTTGCTTTGAGCTCCTTTTAGGGATTTTGAACTTGTGGACATTCACTCTAAGAATGCACACATAAATGCACTAGAGTAAACAAGTGAGTAAATGAGGAAACCTGGGCACTCTTCTTTTTTCCTTTTGTTCATAAACGGGCATTTCAAGCCGGTTATTTAAAGCTTATGTGAATTTCAGGAATCAGTTTCTGTGCCTATCCTCTGTGGTTCCATAGCACCCACTATAAACACCTAATAGATCGCATTGAAACTATCTTTGTACATATCTACATGCCCAACTGGATTCCTAGGGGAAGAGATTCAGCATTTTTCTTCCCTAGTACATAATATAATGAGTGGCATCAACCAGCTGTTCAAACACCATAAAACCATCACCAACCATAAAAATAAGAGCACACACGACGCCCAGATCTCTAAAGCATCTGGAGTGGTGTTTTGGACTTGCAGTGTAGATATTTTCTAATATAAGCATTAATACAGGGGAAACCAGCAGCACCTTACCAAAGGAAATAATTCAGCCTCCTCTTGACAAACATGTGTATTGGATTTTCCCAGTTTCAAAGCCAGAAAATCATTCCATTTACCTCAAACAATGAAGATACATGTGAAAATAAGAAACTGGGGGAATTACCATCAAGATGCCACCTTGCGGAAGAGATAGGCAGCTGGAATCACTAAGACGCCCTCCCTGCAAGAACACAAACCCAAGTATAGGCAGAATAATGGAGAGAAGAAAGCTTGAATGACAACTTTGATCACCTATCATCACTTTGTTGCTCTCCTATTCTCAGAACTTTAGTATTTTTCACTACTACTTCCTCCTCTCTGTTACATTTTCTCTTCTGTTTCTACCACCAGGGAAGTGTCTTTCTCTTTTTTAAATTTATTTATTTATTTATTTATTTATCTATCTATCTATTTATTTATTTATTTATTTATTTTTGAAGGAGTTTTGCTCTTGTTGCCCAGGCTGGAGTGCAATGGTACAATCTCAGTTCACCACAACCTCTGCCTCCCAGGTTCAAGAAATTCTGCCTCAGCCTTATGAGTAGCTGGGATTACAGGTATGCACCACCATGCCCGGCTAATTTTGTGTTTTTAGTGGAGACAGGGTTTCTCCATGTTGGTCAGGCTGGTCTCGAACTCCCAACCTCAGGTGATCTGCCTACCTCGGCCTCCCAAAGTGCTGAGATTACAGGCGTGAGCCACCTCGCCCAGCTGTGTCTCTCCTTTTGTTGAAGTTTTTCAAAATATTAGTAAGAAATTTATGTGTAAGAAGCCACGTATATCTTTTCTGTCAGTGGGGAACTGTGGGTGATGGAGCTTTCCCCAAAATGAGATGTGGTGGTGTGCAGACTCCTGGAATTTTGCAAAATCCTTATTTTGTTTGAACTGTTTTGCTTTTAGTCAAATGACCTTCAGGCCAGTTTTCATTATATGGACAGACCACAGTTAGGTCATCTACTGTGCCGCAATTGCTGCAATAATGCTGAGCAAAAGGGATCATCCCAAAACCCAGCTATTCATAACAGAAAACACTTGAATATTCATGGCTCTGCAGGGGAGCTGGGGTCACTCTCCTTCAAGCAGCAGTTGGTATTCACCTAAGGTTCACATGCCATTCCATTCTTTTTTTTTTAATTGATGGCTCTGTGGACATGCTCTCCTGACAGCAGATCACAGGAATACCGGAGTGGGAGGGGAAACATGAGGCTTCCTGAGACTTTGGCCCCAGGCCAGATCCTTATGCCATCATTCAATTCCCACTGGCCAATCCAAATCCTCTCACCAAGCCCAGTACCACCATGGCAGGAAGCAAAGGCAGCTCCCTGCTGCAGGGGACAGCATTGCAGAGCCACTATCCTGCATGGGTGCATCATTCTTGGAGCAGGAAGGCTGGAAGAATTGAGAACAGTGATTCAATCTTCCCATAATGATGACTGAGCTCTGTTCTCCATAAGCCTCTGGAGCAAGCTTGTCCAACCTACTGCCCACATGCAGCTCAGGACAGCCTTCCATGCTGCCCAACATGAATTTGTAAACTTTCTTAAATCATCCCCAGATTTTTTTTGCTTTTTATTTTTATTTTTTTTAGCTCATATGCTATTGCTAGCATTTGTATATTTTATGTGTGGCCCAAAACAATTATTTTTCTTCTAATGTGGCCCAGGGAAGCCAAAAGATTGGACACCCCTGCTCTAGAACTTCTGGGATATGTTTATTCATTGTTTTATTCTCCCCAGGTATATGAAGAGCATAACAAAAAAAGAAAAGGAAAGGAAAGAAGTGGAGGGGAGAGTGGGGAGGGGAAATTTGGGGAGGGGAGGGACAAAGGAAGAAAGGGGGGCAGGAAAGAAAGGAAGAAAAAAGAAAGGAAAGAAAGACAGAGAAAAGAGGAAAGAGAGGAGAGGAAGAAATAAAGAAAAAAAGAAGAAGGAAGGAAAGAAAGAAGGAGAGAAAGAAAGAAAGAAAGAAGGGAAGAAAGAAAAAAGAGAGGGAAGGAAGAAAGAAAGAAAGATGGGCGAGGGGGAGAGGGAAGGATAGGGAAAATGCAGAAAGAGAGAAAAGAAAAAGAGAAAGAGAAAAGAAAGAGAAAGATGGACAGAAAGAAAGAGAAAGAAAGAAAAAGAAAGAAAGAAAGAAAAAGAAAAAGAAGGAAGAAAGAAAGAAAGAAAAAGAGAAAGAAAGAAAGAAAGAGAAAGTCTTGAGTTAAAGTAAATTTCATTGGGCAAAAATCAAAACATTGTTATCCCACTTTATAGAGATAAGTAATTATAATTGCTTACATATACGTGTACCCAGTGTGTTTCTTCACCAACATTTTGGTAACAAAAAATGTAGCATTATCATGACTACCCCGCATTTAAAACCAAGATAATTGGTTGTCTTTCAGATTATCTACACCACCAACTGAATACAGAGGTGTTCAGTTGAAAATGGAAAATACTTTAAATATTTAAATATTATATCCACATGATCCCAAAATGTGACATTAATTATTTTGAGTAGCTTTTTATTAAAGCAAAAGAATTAACTGAATTAATTTGTCTTGGTACACACTTTGAAACTCAAGTGAACTCAACCTCTGAAATCATTCTTGATTACGAACTCCTGAAAAAAACTCATCTCTACTAGATGACTAGATAAGCCGGAAAGAGGCTTTGATGAATTTAAATAGAAATGCTCTCGTTATTCTTCTAAATACCATTTGAGAAAAAAGCAGATAGTATAATGTGGGTTTCATCTAAATTCATATCTATTTCCTTTCTAAGCATTTAATCTCTGATGGCAATTCATGCATTACAGGACTTAGTATCTGTTAAGTAGATCATGTGGAGGAGGCAGAGGGATAATTTACCCATCTTTCATTAAACTGCCTTGGCATATTACAGCAGGGGCCCTAAACCCTTATTTATGAACTTTAAAAAGGATTACATTCCAAGTATGCCCCAATTTCCATCGGCTTGAATGCTACAGAGATAGGAACCACTTAGGCTTTCCAACCTCAGCTGCATCCAGTCTAAAACTACTACAGACTAATTCAGCAGTACATAGTATCTTTCTTTGCTTTGTTTTGGTTGGATTTTTTTCAAATCCAAAAATACGTGTAGATTCAGACTAAGTCATACCACCTATCATGAGGTGGGTCAAACTTCTCAGCTTAGTTTTTCTCTCTCAAAATAGAAATGTCTTACGTTCTGATTTAGATTGTCCCAAGTTGGATTTCTGTTATTGTTGTTGAAGAAGATACTGACCTGAGTTAACATCAGTCTCTAGCTGGGTCTGAATAAGACTCAACTTGGAGGTGAGGATCCCTAATACCTGTCAGCTATAGCCTTGAGAAACATTATTGGACAAAAACAAGAGCTGAATAATGCCATTTGCAGCTGCATACTTCACAGGCACAGCAAAGCCTCTTTGCCCACAGCAAGCCAAGCTGGATGTTGTGTCACTTTGTTCAAGACAATGGGTTGCAACCTGAATCACAATACAGATTTCAAGTTCTGTAATGTACACAATTCTCACCAAAGACTGTTACAAGAACAGTACAGATTTTTCTATTCTGGCCAAATTATATAATAGAATTACCTGCCTCTAGCCATTAGAATAGCTGGAGAGAAAACTGTGTTTTGTTTTTCAATATGAGAGAGGGAGAGAGAAAGTTAGTTTATGTTTCTTAGGAGCAGATATTGAGACCAAGATTTTAATGTGATCACTTTTAGGAGGGGATGTGAGCATAGGAAACATCAGAAGGAGAAGAGAAGACAAAGGAAGGAGCTTGGAAAGGGTGTGCTGTCCTATAATACAAGTGACTGCTGCAGGCAGTTGTAGCTTCATTCTGAGGAGTGTCTCCGAGACATAGAGCAGAGCACACACCTCAGCATTCTCATTCCCAAAACAAGAGGGGAGTTGGAGCTGCTGGTCACCAATACCCTTCAGCCATTGCTGGAGGCCAGTGTAGGAGGCAGTGTCTCCCGGCATGTCCTGTACGCTTTGTGTTTTGCCGGAGCTGAACCTGGTGGCCAGAAAAGGCCCTTGGGCAAGAAGACACAGGTGCTGGGAGGTGGAAGACTGGAAGACCAGAGCAGTGTCCATGAAAATTATACAAATCAAGGAGATATGGGCAGGATATCTATACATCTATATCATCTACCTCTACAACTATAATTGTATCTATATCTATGTCTATAGTTATATTTTTATCTATGCATTTGCATTTATTTATTTTTTAGATGGAGTCTTGCTCTGTTTCCCAGGCTGGAGTGCAGTGGCATGATCTCAATTGACTGCTGCTTGTACCTCTCGGGTTCAAGCAATTCTCCTGCCTCAACCTCCCAAGTAGCTGGGACTACAGGCGCATGCCACCATTCCCAGCTAATTTATATATCTTTTTAGTAGAGTGGGGGTTTCACCATGTTGGCCAGGCTGGTCTCAAACTCCTGACCTCAAGTGATCCTCCCACCTCAGCCTCCCAAAGTGCCAGGATTGCAGGCATGAGCCACTCTGCCTGACCTGCATTTGTATTTATGGATACATGTGTGTATGTATATATTTATACACATGCTGGCTGTGACTTAACCAAAACAAAATCCTATAAAGTAAAATGTCCAGACTTTACAAAACATTTTCATAAACAACAAAAGCTTGGTATCAAGAACACAAAATGACCTCAAACCCCAATCATTTGTAAATTGAGTGATCTACTTGTAAATTTAATAAAAACGTGGTATTAAACAATATTCAGATTAAAGGGAACATCATAACAGGTATGTCAGTTATCTAGGAAGTAATGAAAGGGCTGATTCTGTATGCCAAAATCTATGATAAACCTGTTTATACTCACAAGCTTTCATTATTAAAATGAAAAAAGACTGAACATAAGTGAAATAATTATTCAATATAAGAAACTAGAAAAAATAATTAAAATAGTAAAATAAAAGAGAATAAAGGTAAAAATGGAAATTACTAAAATAGTATAAATAGTAGCCAACAGAAATATATCCAAACATCATTTCTCTGAAAATAACTATAAAACAGAAAAAGTACTAGCATATTAGATTAAGAAAAAATAAGATGGCACAAAGAAATGAATGAGATTATGAATAAAAAGGCAATAAAATCACAGATTTAAGAGATTAAAAGAAATATTATAAGGCATAGTCTATGTACTTCTATGGCAATAAATATGAGAATTCTGAAGTAAATGTCTAGTTTCTTGCAAAAATATTCAAACTGGCTTCCCAAAGAGGCAGAAAACTGAATCTACAAATAAAGAAAAGTGTTGGAAAGGTAATTAAAGAGATACCAGGTAAAAAATAATATACATCAGACCCAGATGGTTTCACAGTTGTGTTCTATTTGAGCTTTAAAGAACAAATCATTTCTATGTAACATAAAATTTTCTAGGCTAAAGAAAAAGCTGGAAAATTGCCTGATTTCATGATGTTAGTGTAACTTTTAAGCTACAACTTGCCAAGGTGAGTGGAAAATAGTGAAAAAAATTGTAGGATAATTCTATATGCTTATTGTGCATGATTAGATGCAAACATTCTAAATTACAACTCGATAGAATCTACTATATTCAAGAGAATGACCAATAATTTTAATATAGGATGAAAGCATGAATGAATGGCTTAAGATCATTTATTTTATTAAATTAAAGGAGAAAACCATCTGCTTATATTCATGGGAGGTGATGGTGGAAAGACATTTGGTAAATTGCCTAAAAATGTGAGGCTATTCCTAAAAAATCTCTAGGTAAGATAGGATTAGAAGAACATGACCATTACTTAACAGCAAATATCATTGGAAAGAAAAAAGCAATTATATATTTCTTTAAAAATCAAGGGAAAAAATAGAGAATGAACACCAGTACCACTCTTACTTAACATGGCTTTGAAGATTCTTGATAAGGCAGAAAGTTAAAGCAATTGTTAAATTATTAACATATATTTTAAAGCTACAACAATGTTTAGTTTGCAGATGCTGACACTAAATATCTAGAAAATTGAAAAAAAAATTAAAGGTACTTAAGAATCAGTCAGGCAGAGTACTAAGATGAATGATATAAGCTGTATATGTCAAAATTGTCTTGCATTTTATTCCAATAGAATAAATTTTAAAATTAGATTATATTTTTACTCATAATAGCAGCTAAAACTACAGAATAATAAAATAGATTTGAATATACATAGATTTCATACACACCTATATATGTTTTTTCTTTTCATAGTCGTGTGTGTGTGTGTGTGTGTGTGTGTGTGTGTGTGTGTGTGTATAAACATATATTTCCAGGAACTTTGTGCTTATAGTGAAGGGCAAAGCCACATCCTCAATGAATGAAGAAATATAAAATATTCCTTGTTGGGGGAATGAAAAAGAGTGGTGCAACCTATTAATTTAATACAATTCCAGTGATTTCAAATAAACTATATATTTGCACAAAGGATCATAGTTATACTTTGATTCCTTAAAAAAAGGGAAAATAACCATGCTTAGAAAATGCATCTATACTTTTCACACAGCAAATGTACTGAAAGATCTTCATTTGATTAAATAATTTTTCATGTTTGAATGGAAACCACAAGATCTGTATAACAGACATGTTCTTAGAGTCTAAGAATGCTTCCTTGATACCAGCCAGTTTCAGCTGACATCTAGCAATTCTAGTATTCATGTCAACTTGCTATAACAACATCAGGATACTTCATAAAGCAATTGTTGAAAAAAAAGTCAAACCCTGTAAAATATTTGAAGAGATTTATTCTGAGCCAAATATGAGTGATCAATGTCCCATGACACAGCCCTCAGGAGGTCCTAAGAACATGTGCCCAAGGTGGTCAACTTGGTTTTGTACAACAAGACTACAACTTGGTCTTGCACATTTTAGGGAGACATAAGACATTAATCATAACATAACATAACATAACATAAGATATATACATCTTATATGTATATTGGTACCTTGGCTCAGTCTGGAAAGGCAAGACAACTAGAAGGTGGGGGGCTTCCAGGCCATAGGTAGATTCAAAAATGTACTGATTGGCAATTGGTTGAAAGAGTTATTAACTAAAGACCTGGAATCAATAGAAAGGAATGTCCGGGTTAAGGTAACGGGCTACGGAGACTGATATTTTATCATGCAGTTGAAGCCTCCAGGTAGCAGGCTTCAGCGAGAATAGATTGTAAATGTTTCACAACAGACTTAAAGAGTCTGTTCTATCAGTCTTAAGGTCAGCTGTGTCTGAATTGTAGAAGGGAAGAGGGAATAATGAAGCATGTCCAACTCCCCCTTCTTATCATTGCCTGAACTAGTTTTCCAGGTAAATTTTGGAATTTCCTGGGCCATGAACTGGGGTCCCTTCAGATGGTTGGAGGGCTTAAATTTTTATTTTTGGTTTACACTATATTGTAGCTGGGTATGCTGGCTCATTCCTTTAATCCCAGCACTTTGGGATGCTGAGGCAGGAGGATCACTTGAGGCCAGGGGTCAAGACCAGCCTGGGCAGCATGGTGAGACTCCTGTCTCTACAAAAATATTCGAAAATTAGGCAAGCACAGTGGCATGTACCTGTAGCCCTAGCTACTTGGGAAGCTAAGGTGGGAGGATTGCTTGAGCCCAGAAGTTTGAGGCTGCAGTGATCTATGATTATATCACTTCACTCCAATCTGGGCAACACAGCGAGACCGTGTCAAAAAATAAAAAAAGAAAGAACAAGAAGGAAAAGGAAAGAAGAAAGAAAGAAAGAAAGAGAGAGAGAGAGAAGAAAAGAAAAAGAAAGGTGTATTGCCTCCGAGTTTATATGTTAATAAGTTTTATGTTCTGAAAAAAAAAAAAAAATCTGTCCTAAAAATTATGCCTGCCAAAATCAGGATTAAAAAGATCCTGAAGAAAGACTTCTCACTTTGCTAATATGTGCAGAGTTTGCATTTTATGAGTTCTATTTCATTCATTTACTTGGTTAATCAGTGATTTATGGTTGGCCAATGATTTCAAGATGAGAAAAAATTGGTTAAAGTCATGAAAAGGCAAGCCATCAAACTTCAAGGGACTTCCATCTACACAGCTCCTGAACATTGTCTTGATCGCTTGGTGTTGCAAATGCCCTTTTGGTGGAGCTTAAATAAGATCAGCTGGACTGAGAAAGATTGCTTGATGTAGAGCCATTGAAACAAGCTGAGTGTCTTCCAAGGCAGGACATCCAATCCATCTCAGATGATAACCTTTTGCAAGGCAGGATGTCCAGTCCATCTCAGATGATAACCCTTCAGGCATCCATCCTGGTGAGCATTGTTTACCCTTCCCCTGTGGTCACAGTGCAAGCTAATACTGCTAGCTGCAAAGCTCCGTAAGGGTTGTTCCAATGCAGAGGCTCCCAGGAATTGAGGGATGAGATGAAAGTGCGTTCTGCATAATGGCCCGGGCAGTAATGCTGTTGTGAGAAACTCCACTAAACTTCAGGAGGAGAACAGAGCCAATGTTCAGCGACCTTCTTCCATGAAAGCTGGTGAAAAGTCCTTTTTTTGTTTGTTTTCTTTTTCATGCTACAAATTCACTTTGCATTTAATTCCAACCTCTGTGTTTGTTGGATATCTCTTGTCTACATCTATGGTTATTTCCAAAATAAGAAGTAACATGTTTAAACAATAAGGCACTTTCAAGGAAAAACAGACTTATTTCTACTGAATAAAAATTGTTCCCAGTAACAACCATGCCTAAAGAAGTTATAAATCTGTCTTTAATTTTACAATGATAAATGAAAAATGTTGACTTTTTCAATCAAACAGTTTATTGCAACCACCATACTATCATGAAGAATGAAGTCCGTGGAGAGAGGAAAGATATAGAAAATTGCAGAAAAACATGACCAGAATTTTTATCAATATATGTTTAAATCATACCTTGCCTCTAAAATTTTCAGTTACATGAACCAATAAATCCCATTTATAATTTAAGAAAACAAACAAACAGGTAATTAAGATTGTTTATTGTTGTTGGCTGTGTTAAACAATGAATGCAAAAAATAGTTTGCTGTAATATACAGATAACACTTAAATAAATGTGCCATTAATGGAGAAAAGGTGACTTTTTCCCAGGACCAACCTCTTGCCCTCTTCATTTCCATCTGATGTTGTTCAAAACAGTCAACTAGCAAATACAGTTGTTTTGTTGGTGGTGGTTGTTTTTAGAGACTGCCTATGCATATATACCTGTTACTACATGAACAGTTAAAAAAAAAAGAGGGAGAGAGAAATACTTGTCATTCAAAATAAGCTCTCATTATATTCTCCAGTGGCGTGTCTCTTGTTCTTTCACCACGTTTCATAAACCTTCCTGCATGACCATCTTCACATTGGCGTAATTCTTGCTCTCTGTCTTTCCTCCTCCTCTGGCTTTCCTGGGCCACAGGGAGAATCAGCATCTTCAATATAGATTAATGCATGTGGCCCTGATTCCATCAGGAGGCAAAGTGAGAACTGCAGGAAAGGCCGGTGGTCTCTCCCATTCTGAATTATATTTTAGGTCCCCTGCAACAGTCACTAAGAAATCTATCTCTTTAGCAGGCACTCCATAATAGTGCAGAATAGAAGAGTTTAAAAAAGAAAAGAAAAGGAAAGGAGGAAAAGATGAGTGAGGATCCAAAGCTTTCTGAACAGGACATTAGTTTTTGCTGCCATGCAGTGTCCAGGAGACAGCTAAATGTTACAGCAGGACCAACCTCAGCAGGAACCAAACCTGGTTCCATTCCTCAGGGCAGGTCTGGTGCCTGCCGTCTTGAAGGTCAGAACACCCCATCTGGATTATGTAAGATTTCAGGCAAAATTATTATATCTCCTTATAAATCATTGAGACATTCAACATTATTTATTTGTTAGTTCATGAATCTGACATTTCTGAAATGCTTATTTCCTTGGAGAAAAGACTAGAGAATTGCATAACAAACAGATACACTGCCCTAGATAATTCTCAGCTCTGTATACTGGAGTTTGGATATTCCGTGGAAATGGAAATGCTACTGAGAGATATTTCCCTTTCTAAAGAAGTGTCTCCTCACACAGGCCTCACTTATCCACAAAGTGAGCTGGAAAATGCTCAAGAGTTGTTGTTATCACCCCCTGGAGGTAATTCCATAGGCAGTCCTAACCTGGCTGTACTCTAGTGATTGTTGTCTCATTTGATGGTCTTCAATGTAGAGTGAGGTTTATAAGAAAACAGATTAGATGTAAGAAGATAGTTCTGGAAATTCCACTCGTATTTATTTCTACCTAAACAGTTAAGGGAGTGATTAAGACATGCCATGCTGATTTGTAACAGTTGGCTTGATGTTGACTGCCCATTTGGTACTATGACAGTCAGGATGCATAATTTTCTTGAAATTCGAAGCATCCTAAGGGCACACTTGTAGTCTGTGAACCACAGAGCAGCCTCGACTGGGCTTTTAATTTACTTAGCCCTCAACTTTCAGTGTCCTGTGACATATGCATAGTTAGGCAGATTTGTGCATTATTTCATCTAGGTTTAACTGATCTTGCCCACACAAAATGAATATGTAGCTTACAATTTTCCTGGGAAAGAACTATGGATTCACAGTATTTGTCCATATTTCAAGTCCAAGAGAGAAAGATAATAGCTCAGTTGATTCTTGGATTTAATTCTAATAGCAGATTTTCACGATCCATAGTATGAGGTTAACAAAGCACCCATGTAATAAGATGGGCCGAGCAATTGCCTGCAGAATCTGAAGTTATCAAGAGCATTATTTGAAATGGAAATTTGCATCAATGATTGTTAGCCATGAACCTTATACCTCGAGATCATCTCAAACTGTATTATTAAGCCATCATAATCAGCAAGACAATTAGAAGTCAGCACTCCTGGACAATATCAATGCTAATATATATTTTTAATGAAAACAAAAGGGAATATGTACCATTTGTAAATAAAAATATATGAAATAATATTTCCACATTATAATTTCATCTCTTAACCTCATCTTTTTTTCTACTTCTGTGTTGGTTTTACAGTATAAATTATACGTGAATACACTAATGCATACCTATACTTTGTAAAGTAAGAAATGCCAACCAATTGAGAATGAATACCTTAAACATTTCTACTGTTGGGAGAAAATGAACAAAAACTTTGGAGTCCAAGGATCTGCTTGCTGGGAAAGAGTCTGGGCATAGGAAGCCCACCTCCCTTAGTGTTGCACTCCACCAGTCCTGCTCTGTGAAGCTACTATTGTTTGCTTCAAGAGCGCTCTTTTTGGGTTTTTTGTAAAGGTATGTAGAAGCCAATAAATTGCCACAAATGAACCAAAATAATTATTAACATCCTGTACCAAGATTTTCCAAAATCCCCAAAATAATTCCCTGTAGTGGTGTCGTAAGTATTACCAATGCTAAGAATGCATCCTATTAGACAGGAAAACTAATCTGAGCATAAACTTGCGTCCTCTTGTAATAAAATTAGGCTTTAGATACCTTAAGAACCTTCACCCACATCTATCCGGCCTCCTTTGAAAATGGGAAGGTGCTGAAAAAATGGTTAAAAAGATGATCTCTATTTTTCAGGTATTTAATTAAATTATTCAACCCGAAATAGAAATAGAAACAGGAGCTCCCTTTGTCCAATCTTAGATCTCTCCCTCTGTTCCCACTGCAGCAATCCCAATTCCATTACATAATACACACATCTGCCCCATACAGAGCCACCTAAATTTCACACTCATTCCAATGCCTGGGAATTAGAATGCATCCATTCTTGAAGCAAAAAGCAATGAACAGCCGGGTGTGGTGGCTCACGCCTATAATCCCAGCACTTTGGGAGGCCAAGGTGGGCGGATCACGAGGTTAGGAGTTTGAGACCAGCCTGGCCAACATGGTGAAACCCCATCTCTACTAAAAATACAAAAAAAAAAAAAATGTAGTCGGGCATGGTGGCGCATGCCTGTAATCCCAGCTACTCAGGAGGCTGAGGTGGAAGAATCGCTTTAACCCGGGAGGTGAAAGTTGCAGTGAGCTGAGATCACGCCACTGCACTCCAGCCTGGGTGACAGAGTGAGACTCTTGTCAAAAAAAAAAAAAAAAAGACCAATGACCATCATCTCTTTATATGCACCTTGGTTTTTTCTACAGGACCTAAGTAATAAAAGCTGAAAGCCTCTCCCCATAGTCTCACTATCCTTTTTTAAAAATAAGAATCTTTGGGAAACTTCAAGAGGACATTGCATTGGGGTTGGAAATTGGAAAGCAATGAAGAACTGTGAGGCTTCAGTTGTGTTCAGTCTTGCACCAGTGAGGAGAGATGGGCCTGAAGCTCCCCATGGAAAACCTGTGAGGTTTTCTAACAACTATGGAAGTGCCCAAAATGAAGATGATACCAAGGGTTATACTGCTGGGAATTCCATTTCCCAGGCTCTCCAGTGCTCCCCTCTTATGGGCCAGCTAACCACTATTTATAAGGATGCAGTACAGAGAATTGTAAACAGCAGACCTATAGACAGACACTGATGAGCTATCATTTGAAAGCGTACAATAATCACTTACATTAGTAATTCAACAGCTCAATCATAATACTTCAATGCACTATTTTTCAGTTGCAAATCAAAACAAAATCATCATTACTGGCTAATAATAGGTGATTATGTTGATTAAACAAACTTAGAGTGTTTTGTTGGTTAACAGACATGGGGATCTCACCACCCACAACTCATGTAATATTTTCTAAACAACATCTAATTAAAAGATCATATGAACAAAATGTCTGTATCTAACACCATGATTCGTCATTACAAAAAATATGCATGAGACAAGGAAAGACATAAAACTCTGCAAGTTGTTTTCAAGGTTTGATTTTAAAACAAAAACAAACAAAACCTTTACTCTTGCTTCCATTGTCAAATTGTTGTTATTTTCTTTCTCTTTTCTTTTTTTTGCACATTGGAATGTTTTCCACTGGGGGTGATAATGCAGCACAGCCATATTTGGTATGTCTGAGAGATGTGTCTATCTTTTGTGAAAAACAAGAAGAGTAAATTTTTTCATAAGTGAAGTAGAAAAGTAGATGAAGAATGATGTTTACAACATGTTGCATGTTTCAATAAAGAATGTTTTTCATTCTGGAGAAACACCTGTGCTCCAGATTGACAATTGCCAACTTTGATACTAACACCTGGAGTCAACGTGGCTTTATGTTAAAGACCACACTCTGAAGTCACCGTGCAGCTTTGTCACTTGTCGGCTGGAGGAGCTCAAAGAAGCACTCAGCCTCTCTATGCCTCTTGCTTGTCTGTAAAACAAGAATGATGCTAAGACTTACTACATGCGGTGTTAGGAGGATTAAATGATGATGCATTTAAAAGAATCACTTTAGCCCAATGTCTGCCACATTAAAAATCACAAGGAATATTAGCTCTTGTTTGTGTTAGGATTGTGGTCATTAGTATTATGATCCTGTAAGGTATCAACAAGAACATCAGATACACATAGAGACACTATTAATTAGAATTTGTTGCTTGAAAGAAGGCATTTCCCAGAGCAACTCTGGGGAATCAGACATAAGCATGGGTCTTTTGGCACCTGGATACTTTTTTGTTCTGTGCAGCAGGAGTCAGTATGAGTTAAAGAAAACTACCCATTATTTAGGATGAAACCAACGTACAAGTGCACATTTATGATAATAGTGAGTTAAGGTGGCAGATGGAATTCAAGTTGCTAATGAGCTGACTTTACAGTAGGGAAATTATTCCAGAGTATTTGGGTGGGCCCATTGTAATCACAAAAAGCCTTAAAAGTGCAAGAGGGAAGCAGAAGGGAAATTCAGTATAAGAAGGACTCAACCTGTCAAGTTGGCTTGGAAGATGGAGGAGTCTCCTTGAGCCAAGGAGAGCAGGTCACCTCTACAAGCTGGAAAAATCGAAGAAATGGAATTTCCCCTTAAGCCTCCAAAGGGAGGACAGCCCTGCCAGTGTGAGCTTGTCAGACTGTGTTCAGAAATGTAAGATCATAAAATTGTGTTGTGTTAACTCACTGTTAGTGGTGATTTGTTACTGCAGTGTTAGGAAACAGATTTAGCACTCATGATGTAATTAAAATCATTGTCTTTGCTGCATGTGGTAATGAAGCTGCAAATGATGTAGATCACCTTGGGCTCCCTCCTTTTAAGTTCTCACCCATCAGACAGTACACACTACTCCTGGGTTTTGTCATAGCTATTTGTATGTATCACCTATGAGCCCCATATCCAGTCTTGGTAAGTCAAGGACTATATCTTTTCAGACAGTATCTCATCCCACCATTTGTTAAAAGTATTGAACAGCCACTGTGGAGAACTGTTTGGAGGTTCCTCAGAAAACTAAAAATACAACTACCATATGATCCAGCAATCCCACTCTTGTGAATATAAGCAAAAGAAAGGAAATCAGTGTGTTAAGGAGATATTTGCACTCTGAAGTTTATTGCAACACTACTCATGACAGCCAAGATAAGGAAGCAGCCTAAGTGTGTATCAATAGATGAATGAATAAAGAAAATGTGATACCTATAGGCCAGGCATGGTGGCTCACACCTGTAATCCCAGCACTTTGGAAGGCCAAGGCAGGTGGATCACGAGGTCAGGAGATTGAAACCATCCTGGCTAAATGGTGAAATCCCATCTCTACTAAGAATACAAAAAAATATATATATACAAAAATATACAAAAAAAAAATACATAAAAAACACCGGTCATGGTGGCAGGCGCCTGTAGCCCCAGCTACTCAGGAGGCTGAGGCAGGACAATGGCATGAACTCGGGAGGTGGAGCTTGCAGTGAGCCGAGATCTCACCAGTGCAATCCAGCCTGGGTGGCAGAGGGAGACTCTGTCTAAAAAAAAAAAAAAAAGAAGAGATACCTATACACAATGGAGTACTATTCAGCCTTAAAAAAGAGTGAGATCTTATCATTTGCAACAATGTGGATGAAACTGAAGGTCACTATATTAACTGAAATAAGCCAGGCACAGAAAGACAAGCTTCTCATGTTCTAACTTACTTGTGGGAGCTCAAAATTAAGACAATTGAACTCATGGAGATAGAGAGTAGAAGGATCGTTACCAGAAGTTGGGAAGGGTAGTTGAGGGGTGTGACAGGAGTGAGGATGTTCAATAGGTACAAAAAATAGTTTAAAAGAATGAATGACATCTAGTATTTAATAGCACAACAGGGTGACTATAGTCAATAATAATTTAATTGTACATTTTAAAATAACTAAAAGAGTATAATTGGATTGTTTGTAACACAGATGATAAATGCTTGAGAGGATGAATGCCCCGTTTTACATAATATGATAATTACACATTGCATGCCTGTATCAAAACCACTCATGTACCCCATAAATTTATACACCTATGATGTACCCACAAAAATTAAAAATTAACAAAAAAGAATGAGATCCTCTCACTTACAACAACATGGATGGAACTCGAGGACATTTACATTAAGTGAAGTAAGCCAGGCACAGAAACACAAATTTTGCATGTTCTCACTCACATGTGGAAGCTAAAAATTAAAACAATGAAACTCCTAAAGATAGAGAGTAGAAGGATGGTTAGCAAAGGCTGGGAAAGGGAGTGGGTGTGGAGGGTGCGAATAATTTGGAATGATTAATGGGTGCAAAAGATAGAAGGAATAAGATAGAAGGAATAAGATCTAGTATTTGATATGACAACAGGTTGACTATGTCAACAATAATTCCTTGTATATTTTTAAATAACTAAAAGAGAGGAATTAGAATATTCCTAACAAAAAAAAGGATTAATGCTTGAGGCGATGGGTACCCGGATTACCCTGGTTTGATTGTTACACATTGCATGCCCATATCAAAACATCACATGTACCCTATAAACATATTCACCTATGGTGTACCCATAACAATTAAAAAATTTTAAAAACTAAAATAATTTAAGTATCAAATATGAACACAATTTTATGTCTCCCTTTTTAAAAACTTTTGTGTGATCTCTCCTTTTTTGATCTAGCTTTTTCTTCCTGCATTGATATTCTACCCATGACCCTGCAATTCCACTATTCGAAATCATATTTCTCTGCTATCCACAGCCTTTTCTGGAATTGACTTACTACTCAATTCTGGATAACACTATTAGCGAGCAAAATGAAGTGAAAGAAAGTTTTCAATGACCAACATTAATGTGGCTGAAACAGGCTCAGAGAATCTGCTCAGATCCTTGTAAAATCCCGGGAAAATCTCACAGACCTGGATTCCCCAGCACTGGCCTCAAATTCCTCAGGCTTTCTGGGCTTATTGAATCAAGGGCATTGGTTGTCCTTGAATAAAGTGTATAGCATGTCAACTATCAAATGCTTTGCTGCAGTTAAAAGAAATGAAAAGAGAAAGGGAGAAGTAACTGCAAAAATCCTCTACAATGCCATTCATGGTATAGAAAAATCTAGAAGAGCATGAAGATGTTAGGAGGTGGCAAATATCCAAACTACTGATGGGTCTAATGTGTTAAAATAAAAACTCCAGCCAAATTAAATTTAAACGAGTTAAATTGAGCAATGAACGAGACTTCAGGGATTCCTTGTCGTCAGAACCAATTTATAGACAAAAAAGGGAAGTCACGTACAGAAACCAGAAGTGAGATACAAAAATAACTGGATTGGTTACAGCTCGGTGTTTGCCTTATTTGAACACAGCTTGAGCACTTAACAGTCTGTAAGTGGTTCAAGTATGGCCACTGGGATTGGCCAAGACTCACCTATTGTTACAGGTCGGTACTCCTAAGTTAGGTTTTTAATCTTGTCGACCTACTAAGTTAGGTTGCAGTTCATCCACAAGGACTGAAATACAGAAGTACCAAGTCCTTCTCAGGTCATATTTAGTTTGCTTTAACAGTGGCAACCTCAATTCTTGCCTCCTCAAAAGAAAGAAGAAATTCAACTGAGGGGCATAATGCAGAAAAAGAGACTGAGGCAAGTTTCACAGAAGGAGTGGAAGTTTATTAAAATGCTTTAGAGCAGGAAAGAAAGTACACTTAGAAGATATCCAAGCGGGTGACTTGAAGGACAAGTGCCCCATTTAACCTTGACTCTAGGACTTTATTTGCTAGCCTGCTTCTGGCATCTTGCACCCCTTTTCCCTCATTCTTCCTTAAGGGTGAGCCACACACATACTTGCCTTGGGAGGTGAGCATGTGCAGTGTATTTAGGAAGTTGTGGGCATGCTCACCTGAGGCTTTCTTCCCTTTTCCAGTGGAATGCCCCCAGAAGGTCATATTCTGCCATTTTGTCTCCTAAGGCGAATGCCCAAACTCACTCCCAATTCCTGAGATTTTATTGGAAGCTGCAGATTACCAATCATCTCAACTGTTTGGCAAATTGCCTATCCCTGGGGCCTGCGATCAATTATCACTTTAGTGTGACAACTGAATTATCAGGAAATGGTCTCTCCATGGCGGGGCGGGCGCTGGCTGCCAATTATCATTTTAAGAGAGGCATTGTGATCACTGCCCAAACATCACCTGACATTCCTGATGGGAAGCATTCTCCCGCCACACTCATGCCTGGCTAACTATCTGTAGCAAAATTGTTGAAAACATTCATTCTTAAGAAAGTTAAGAGGGAGTCCATACAAATTATAAATGGAGTGATACACTAGACTAATGTATGACACAACTAATGGAGACACATGGACTCTGACTTCCTAAAAGTGTCACTTGAGGAATTATTATAGGATTGGATGCCAAGCTCTATTTCCAGATTTACCCCCATGGCCCTGAGTGCCAGCTGAATTTTTAGTAAGCTAGGCCTTCAGGATAAATATGCATGAGTCATTCCACCTACAATCCCCAGCCAGTCAACCACTCATCAATAAGCTTGGTAGTGAGGACTAAACTTTGACCTCTTTTCATCTTTTGCCCGAATTCCTATCTAAGGGGCCTAAAGTGTCTGCCCTACAAACCATAACGTCTCATCAGAGGAGTTTTGTTTAACCCTGTATAACATGGCCTGCTTTCCAACCTGACTCTGGCATAGCATCACATGACAGATAAGAAAGGAAATCCAAGTATTTTAACCTCAAATGTGTTTATTTGCCATATCTTGAAATAGCCCTGCAAAGTTGTCTCGTGGGGAAGATCTACATTCTATAGAGAATCCCTTTCCCTTTTCCAGGTCTTTTTCCTGATCCAGGAGAGAATCAGCTAAGAAGTTGACACCTTTCTAAGTCTGATAAGAAACATTTACTAACATTTACAATCTACTCTCTCTGATGCCTGCTACCTTGAGGCTTCATCTGCATAATAGGAACCTTGGTCTCCACAACCCCTTCTCTCTCTCTTTTTTTTTTTTTTTTTTTTTTTTTTTTTTGACAAAGGTTCTCACTCTGTTGCCCAGGCTAGAGTGCAGTGGTGCAATGATAGCTCACTGCCGCCTCTTGTCTTAACCCTGACATTTTCTTTCTATTGATTCCAGGTCTTTAGACAAACTCTTTTAACCAATTGCCAGTCAGAAAATCTTTGCATCTGCCTATAACTTGGACACACTCCTGACCCTCCACTTCCACTTGTCCCACCTTTCCAAATGGAAACAAAGTACATCTTACATGGATTGATTTATCTCTTATGTCCCCCTAAAATGCATAAAACCTAGTTGTATAGTTGTGGCCTGACCACCTTGGGCAGGTGTTCTCAGGGTCTCCTGAGGGCTGTGTCATAGACCTTGGTCACTCATATTTGGTTCAGATTAAATTTCTTCAAATATTTTACAGAGCTGGACTCTTTTCTTCAACAGCAGTCGGCCCTAAGTGCATCTCTAGGTTGGCAAAGCTTTGCTATGAACTCAGATAAGTCTCCTCCCTTATGGCAGAAGTGAGAGGAAGGCCCACTCCTAGCCCCAAAGCCCAGGCTTTGTTTCCTGTGACTAAAGGCTCCCAGCCTAAGGATCCTAGATACACATCAAGAGAGCTCCCTTGGAGCCAAGTCCTAAATGTCCTGTGGGGGGTTGCGGGGGGAGAAAAGACAATAACCCTACAACAAAAAGCAAGCCTAGCAAATGATTTCTTAAGCCAGTGAAAAACTAATGTGAAAAACTCTGTATAGACTCAACAGAGACTTCCAGGAGATGTCATCCATCTCCCTAAAACACTCATTTCAAGTTCTCCATTGTGTTTTTGGTACTGTAAAATGTATGTTGATTAAAACTGTTCTCATGTTACACAGTGGGGTTGCTTTTGGCCTCTGTGAGATGCCAAGCACCTTGGCAGGACTCATAATGCACTCCCTGTGCTACTCCTCAGCATCTTCTTCACTTAGCATAGGTGCTGGGGTTGTCAGCAACTGAATGAAGCTGATGTTTTGGCTTTGGGCCTTGCTAGAGAAAGCTGACATCTGTCCAAATGACAATACAGCACCTGTAAAGGAACAGAGATGAAGGTACAAAGACGTCGCTATCTGCACAGTGGTGAAGCACCCACACCTGCACTTTGGAGACAGCTGTAGGGCTGGGATTTGCAAATCCTGGCATGTGCACAGAATTGGGCTTTGACTTGGGTGTGGTAAAACTTCTGTTAGAATGCTAGGGGAAAGTCTCTTTGATAATGTCGGGTGGCGCATGACAACTCATTGACATCTTCTCTCAAGCTTGGAACCAGAGTCACAAACCCAGAGGTTTTGGTTGAAGGAGGTGTGGTAAGTGGATTTGATAATAAGGAAGGCATGAAAATGCTTTGCATGGCTGTTATGGGAATACTGGGGTGCCTTTTATCAACACTTACTTCTAACCTGACTACCTTTGGGAATTCTTTAGTAGTAAATAATTATCGTCTTAAACCATGGCATGAGATTAATTGGGGGAAACAGAAAATTATCTTCATGTGGAAAAGCAATAATAGCATGTCTTCAAACTACTCAGTCAATAAACATTTCTTATGTTGAGAATAATTATATATATATATATTTCACATTTGAGATAGTTCATTCGATAATCACTTATTTCTATACGAAATATGGTAAGAATATTGGGAAACATTTGCCCATGAAAAATACCCACAACATGCGTTTTCAATTTGTAGCCTAATTTGACTTGGCAGACATTTTGCACTCAGAAGCATGGGATTGAGCCAAATCTAACCTCACCACTTTTATTTTATCAAAACCTGGAATATTTCATCATAGCAAACCTGCAAAAGGGGTTTCTTTTTAATTATCTTCTTAAAACATTTAGCATTACAAATTCATCATGCAGTTGGCTATTTGCCTGGCAGTTATCACACATGGGAAAATTGCCAATATTTGCAAACCCCAGGGTGGTGAATCGCTGCAAACAAAACTGATGACTATATAGAATAATTGTTGTCAAGCCTTTGACAAAGTCCTGAAAAATGTGTCTCCTGATGTTTTCAAAATGTACTCTGAAATTAAAAAGTACATTTAACTTTCTTTGTAAAAAGAAAATGTTTATAAATTATCCCATTACCTAGAGAAGGAAGAGAAGAGAGAAAAAGGAATAGCTTTTGTAAAAGAACTTCAGGGTTAGCTATATTCTTTAACATACATGCCAGTGGTCAAACCTAAGGAGTCTTGCAAGAAAGTTAGGTGCAGCCAAATTGCAGTTCGTCAGTTCTGCATGGAGAGTCTGGACAAAAACACATGGTAGTGATTGTCTCTCCAGCTGCATATTAGAATCAATTCAAAATCTTTCAGAACATCCCGCTGTTCAGATTCTGATGGAATCAGTAAAGTGTAGCTCAAAAAACAAAAACAAAACAGAACCAAAAACACCTCAAAAATATCAAGTCACATTGACATTTAACTCACTCTCCACCTCTACATAGATAATATATTTAGTATCCTATACATTTACTATCATATACATTTCATATGTATATCAAATTTCATACTTATATGCATAGTATTCCATACATATATACACAGTATTTATACACACATACATATTTTATGATATATAATATTCTAATATATATAGTATCTCATGCATATATATAATACATAGTACTCTGCATATAAATAGTATTTCATGCAGAAGTACAGCATATTTCACACATATATCATCTATGCATGTATACAGAATATTTCATACACATATGCATATTTACCCATACATTTATATACACATATATAAAACCATGTGCTTACTTGCTACAAACTATGTAGTATCTTTTGCTACTTGCCCTTATTGGAGGACAGTCTGACAGGCAGAAAAGATTAACAGTTAACTACAAGGACACCGGAACTCAATGGCCTGGGCTTATTTTCAGGCTCTGCCACTAGGTAGCTATATGACTTTGGGCTACTGTGTTTTTTGTTTTGTTTTGTTTTGTTTTGTTTTGTTTTGATGGAGTCTCGCTCTGTCACCCAGTCTGCAGTGGTGCAATCTTGGCTCACTGCAACCTCTGCCTCCTGGGTTCAAGGGATTCTCCTGCCTCTGCTTCCCTAGTAACTGGGATTACAGGCCATGCCACTATGCCCGGCTAATTTTTGTATTTTTAGTAGAGAGGGTGTTTCGCCATGTTGGCCAGGCTGGTCTCGAACCCCCGACCTCAGGTGATCCACCTGCCTTGGCCTCCCAAAAGTCTGGGATTACAGGCATGAGCCACCACAACCAGCCTGGGCTATTGGTTTAAATGATCTTTGCCTCACTGTCCTCAGCTTTAAAATATGGCCAGTCATAGGGTGGCTGTAGAAATGAATGAAAGAATGTCAGTAATAAACTTAGGGTACCTTACAATTAGTGGTTCCTCAGTAAATATTAGCTGTAGAGGTTAATTCTATTAGTGGTCTCTCAAGTAAACTACAAAAAGCTAAAGGCAGGGCCTTGTGAACCATCCTATGCCATACTGAGGTGGACCACCCTACAAAGGAATGTAAGATGCTTCCCATTATTCATAATGAAGCCAATTGCATAAGATTGGCTGCTGTTTGAGATGGGGAAGGAAATACAGGGGATGAAAAGGTCAAGTCGGCATCTGTTTTGTATTGCATGATAGTCTGATGCTGTAAGTATAATGACTGATTAATGCTAATTGGCTGTCTCTGTGACTGCCCTTAAATCACTACCAGCTGCCCCTTGAAAGCTATTTCACAAGGCTCAGAAAAGAGAAGTCGTTTCTACTAATAACACTCTACAGCATCCCAAATTATATTTGCCTAGCCCTATATTTTATCAGTATTTCTCAGGATAAATTCTGAATTATACTCAAAAGAAGATTGAAAGGAAGATGCCTTTGATAGCTTTATCTATATTTATCTACATGTGTATGTATTTGCATGCATTTTCATGTCTGCATCTACGTCTTTATATATAACTTAATCCAGGGAATTTGAGGAGAAAAACTTCAGTATATTCTTGTGCACTGAGATAAAAATGCGATGCTTCAATATGACTTTTTGCTTCTTCAGCTCTGCAGTAGGAATGTTTCTAACATTTATCATTCAATAGCTTCTCATGGTCTGGAAGAGTAGTTTGCGGCACTGGGCACGTATTAGAATCACCTGGGGACCCTTTAAACTAGCACTAGTGTGCAATGTCCGTACTTCTTTCCTGATCTTTAGGTGCCAGAGGACACTGGACTTCTTAAAATCTCCCCTGGGAGTTCTATTAGGCAGCCAGTTTTGAAAGCCTCTGACCCAGGGTCACAGTCATGCTAATAATCAGAGTCAATTGTGCAAAACTCAATCTTTAAGTATTACCTTAATCTGAAACTCGATTATTCTTTCTACTTTGGGCAATCTTTAGTTTGCTAACCAATAAAGGATTTCACTGTTCTTTTTCTTTTCTCAAATCCATGTCTAGACTACAAATGTGCACCAGGATTTCTCTCGGTGAACTCATTTTTCAAATCTATAGATTTCACATATTCAAACATCTTGTTTCCTTGGACAAGATGGATTTTTCTAAACAGACTTGTTACGTGCTCGGCCACTTTATGAAAACAATTCACTGACAGAAATTGAAGATGGCATCACATGCATATTGAGTAGATCATTCCTAGAATGTTAAAATTAAAATCAGCACAAAGTAAGTTGCACTTAGCCCTGGGGAAATGTGCAAAAATATGCCATACCTCCTGAAAACTAATTTATTTAAGTCATTCTGTGTCCCTTAGAGGTTTATCTACTTAAAACACAATGACTCATTTGTGTAAACAGATTGCAAATAATTTGCGTGTAAAATTGAATAGAACCAGGTACATGCAAACACCTACACACACAATACTGTGTGTATATCAAACCTATGAGATCTGAATAAAGGATATGGTTTGTATCAATGTCAATTTCCTGGTTGTGATACTATACTGTAGTTTTGAAAGATGTCACCATTGTGGGAAACTAAATGAAGTGTTCAGGATAATTCATAATCTCTATTATTTCTTACAATTGCATGTGAGTCTACAATATTCTCAAAATACAAAGTAAAAAAAAAAAAAGAGAGAGAGAGAGAGGGAGAGACTCCTTTAAAGAAGACTGGCAAACGACATAGGGCTTGGATTTGAATTTAAATTTCACAAAACACAGGGAGCCCTGGACTCCACATTGTTCCTTATCAGTTCTAGTTCTCCCAACTACTTCAATTTCATACATAGAATATATGTAAAATTTACTCAGTAACATTTACTCTACAGTGTTCCCATTTCAAAATTTGCTGTGGCATCTAAATCAGACCTCTGGCCCTTAGTTATGATGCAAAAGAATTGTAGTCTTCAGTACTTATGTCTTTGGTTTCACGGTCTCTCCTTCTCTCCCCACCCTTATCTTATTCTTTCTTTGCCTTACTTTCTAAATGTCCTCTTCATTCTATTTTGTTTCCATTCTCAGATTTTGCTTTTGCAAATTCTTCTTACTGTGTTCTGTGTAGATTAGAACCTTCTATTACACAGATCTTACATAAACTACTCACTTTCCTCATCTTATTCTAAATTTCATTCCGTCACTGCCAGGGACTGAATATCAAGAAGTGTTGGTACAAATACAACCAACTCAATTTTCTATTAGTTGCTCTAAATTGTTTTAGGGATTACAAACCTTCCACTCCCCACCTTAGTGATTTGGCATTTTAATTTTTTTATCTGATTAATTCCATTTTCTTTTTCTTCTTTTAAGTTTTATTTTAGGTTCAGGGGTACATATGCAAGTATGTTATATGGGTAAACTCTTGTCACAGAGGTTTGTTGTACAGATTATTCCATCACCTATGTACTAAGCCTAGTACTCATTAGTTATTTTTTCCTGATCCTCTCCCTCCTCCCACCTTCCATCCTCAAGTAGGTCCCAGTATCTGTTGTTCCTCTCTTTGTGTTCATGTGTTCTCATCATTTAGCTCCCACTTATAAGTGAGAACATGTGGTATTGGCTTTTCTGTTCCTGTGTTGGTTTCCTAAGGATGATGGCCTCCAGCTCCATCTATGTTCCTGCAAAGGAGACTATCTTTTTCCTTTTTTGTAGCTGTATAGTATTCCATGGTGTGTATGTACCATATTTTCTTTATACAGTCTACCAGTGATGAGCATTTAGGTTGATTCTATGTTTTTGTGATTGTGAATAGTGCTGCAATGAACATTTGCATGCATGTGTCTTTATGGTAGAATGATGTATATTTCTTTGGGAATATATCCAGTAATGGGATTGCTGGGTCAAATGGTATTTCTGTTTTTAGCTCTTTGAGGAATTGCCACACTGCTGTTCACAATGGTTGAACTAATTTACACCCCCACCAACAGTGTATAAGTATTCCCTTTTCTCTGCAGCCTTGCCAGTACCTGTTGTTTTTTTCTTTTTAATAAAACACCCATTCTGCCTGGTGTGAGGTGATCTTTCATTGAGGTTTGGATTTGCATTTCTCTAATGATCAGTGATATTGGGCTTTGTTTTATATGCTTGTTGGCCACATGTATGTCTTCTTTTGAAAAGTGTCTGTTCATGTCCTTTGCCCACTCTTTAATGAGATTTTTTTCTTGTATGTTTGTTTAAGTTCCTTATCGGTGCTGGATGCTGGGTATAAGACCGTTGTTAGATGCATAAGTTGCAAATATTTTCTCCTATTCTCTAGTTTGTCTATTTACTATGTTGGCAGTTTCTTTTGCTATGAAGAAGCTCTTAAGTTTAATTAGATCCTATTTGCCAACTTTTACTTTTGTTGTGATTGCTTTTGGTGTCTTCCATCTGACATTTTTAGACACACACACACACACACACACACACACACACACACAACTTGGATTTTTCCAAGCACTGTTACATGACCATCTTCACAGTAACCATGAAGTGAGTGGCAAAATCCTTATTAGGTGGGAATACCAAGGCAGAGAAAGGATAGGCAGGTGCACTTTCTGTGTTTCTGCACAAGAGAAGGCACTATTTTTATTTTTATTTTTTTTTAGACAGGGTCTCATTTTGTCATCCAGGCTGGAGCTCAATCATGTGATCATAGCTCACTGCAGCCAATACCTCATGAGCTCAAGTGATTCTCCTTCCTCAGCCACCCAAGTAGCTGGGACTACAGGTGTGCACTACCATGTCCAGCTAATTTGCCATTTTTTTTTTTTTTTGCAGAGGTGGGGTCTCTTTATGCTGCCCAGGCAGGCACCAAGTGATCCTCCCACCTCAGCCTCCCAAAGTGCTGGGATTGCAGGTGTGAGCCATCATGCTTGGCCTCTTACTCTTTTTTAAATTTTTCTTGTATCCCCCTACAGCTTTTCCTCCTTTGATACCATGCTCTGTCAATGGGTGGTATATGTAAAAGTTGCCTCCAATTTACAACAAAGCTGTATTCTCAGGACTCATTTGTGTAAAAAAATACCTCCCCAATGGAAACAATACTAAAAATATTTCTTGGGTTTTCAGTCCTTACCAAGACACTCCACTGGCCCTAAGAACCTGCTTACCCTGTGGTGTAGCTCAAGAAGTAAAAGAATGTGAAGGAAGTTGGATTCTTATTGCAAACTTCAAGCCCGATCTCTGGGTCAGCAGCCCCAGCTTATAGTGTAGTACGTAGTATTGAAAAACAATTGAGTAGTATTGAAATACAGGTGAATGCTTATTGGCATTGCATATATCTACAATTTTAGGAGTAAATATTGGTGGCAAAAGAAAAACAGCTTAAAATTGTATATCCTTGACTTAATATACCACTGAAACCATCAGGAGTTACAATTGTAAACATGATGATAGAAATCTAAAGTGTTGGTTGTCAAACTCCAATATACTTTCATTAGGATGAAGTGCTGTCTTGTTAACATTTACCAGACCTCAAATTCCATTAACACTGACATAGAAAGAGAGCTTTTGAATCTCCTTGGCAGCAGGAACTGTCCATTTTTCTTCTTAAATTCAATAAAGTTTCTTTTCTTTAAGTTTGGAGACAGGGCCTTGCTATGTTGCCCAGGCTGGTCTCAAACATTCAGGACTCAAGTGATCCTTCAAATTCAGTCTCCTGAGTAGCTGAGACTACAGGTACATGCCACTTGCCCAGCAAAAATGTTTCTTTAAGAAATAAATGAGTCGACTCCTTGGTCTGGTTTATGGATACTTTATTATTGAACCAGTTTGTACAAACTCTAACATAAAAATAATGAGTCACAGAATATCAAGACTATTTACAATTTTTTTGTTTTTCACAAAACATTTTTACAAGATTACTTCTCTCTAAATAACATGACAGACATACACAAAAATCCAACTTTTTTATTACATACATAAATAAATATTGACTTTAAATGACCACTGTAAGGAACATGAATTCTACAGACCACTTGGATGAGAAGGTAGCAGTTTTGTTATCTGCACACTACAATATAATTAAGTAAAGGGGAAAAGTAACTTTATATAGACCTCTGTTAATCACTCCGTAAATCATATAACTTGCTAAAATATTCAGTAGAGGTAAGACAGTCATGACGATCCTCTCTGTACCTGACACCGAGTCTGGCCATGCAAAATCACAGGTAAGAGTCAACATCTTTATATATCTGTTTATATCTTATAATAAACTTTGAAGTACATGAAACAGATATTTAGCCATTGTGTTCTGCCTATAATATGAAAGTTTATATAATAAGTTTTAGAGTTATTTGCAACCATAGAAATGAGTAAACTTGAAAACCCATGGCATAAGAAAGGGCATTAAATAAATAAGACAATATCACAAATAACATTTACACATACATAGGGCAAAATTACTATTTGTACTTGTATGATACAGACACGAGTCAAAATTCCATCTTTTAATTAAGTTGTTTAGTGGACATAAAAGACACAGTTGAGGCTTTTGAAGTCAACCATAATAACTTCTTAGCTGTCCCTTAGTTTTTGGGACTTGCTCTAGAAATTTACTGGGTTTCTTATAAAGGGCAAATTCTCATCTATTCAGTAAAGATCATTCTCTAGCAATGGTTCTCAACCAGAGGTACCATCCCTCAAGGGGTAGCTGGCAATATCTGGAGACATTTTTGGTTGTCTCAACTTGGGGGAGGGTGCAACTGGCATCTGGTGAGGAGAAAGTGTGGATGCTACTAAAAACCTACAGTGCACAAGACAAACCCCCACAACAGAGAACTATCCAGCCCCAAAACTCAACAGTGTTGAGGTTGAGATGAACCTCTGTATACAGTCAGCTATGTATCTAAGATTTTCAGGACACAGAAGTATTTCTAATCTTTGAACTTCGTTTAATACACATTACAAAAAATTACTGCCATAAACCTTATCTTCTCTACTATTTCATATTAAAACAGTGAATGACTGAAAAGAGCACATGTTGGTTTGCAAACATCATTCTATGGAGTTCCAGGTAGAAAAACAGGGTAACACAGATAAATTCATCATTAAGGAGCAAATGTTGTAAATAAAAATAATGCATGTAACTGCAATGTATATCAAATTAACCACCTGTATTTGATGACAATATTTTTGATGAGCTCAATTTTTTAAACAGTCAATACTATTACTGGATATATTTTTCTCACATTAGAGAAATGAATCTAATTTCAATAAAATATATTACAGAATTAGGCACCAAAACTATGTTTGTTAAAAAGCATAGATTTTATCCTTTATTAGAGCCATCACATTTTTAAAATTCAAAAAATTGTAACTATATTTTTGATCATTTGAACAATACTGGAGCTTATTAAAATCCATAAGAGAAACACATTGTTTACTAGCCTATTAATAGCATTTTTCTTCCAATAACACCAATAAAATTTAAATTATTTATTTATATCAAAATTAGAAGCCCATAAGAGATGCTTTAGATTCTTTTAAGGGAGATGTAAGCTTCAGAATCACCATCTGAACTAAAAATATCTGTCCAATGTCTATTACCCAGACAAAAGAAGCATGATTAAATTTATAAAATTATACTTATGTAATAATTTAATAATATTTTGTATCTATGTATAGACTCCCAGCATTTTTAACTATGTAATAGTACAGAAATTTGCTGGCATAAACATTTGGATTTGTTCATGACAAGTTCATGCAAAAGATCAATGGATAGCCAATAATGAAAAATTTTAATTTTTGAAATTTTAAGAACTTGAAATTCAGGTGCTGGTAATGACACCAGAATAAAACATGGTTTTAGAGAAGCTATCTATGGTATCCATTCATTCAAGCTTAGGGATGTTTTCAAATGAAGACTGTTTTCTATTTTTGCCACTCAAAAATTCTTAGAACCAGGTAATTTCATAACTCAATGTGATAAATCCATCCCAGCTTGTGACAGGAGCTGCAGCGAACCATTCAGAACCAACATGAACTTTCATTCTGAGGTGTCCAATTTATGTTACTTGTACAAAGCTGCAAAACATTCCTGGAATATTCACTTTTTAAATAATTTAACACACAGGAAATGGGTTTCAATATCTATTATCAGGTATCCATGTTTATAAATGTGTTTCCTAAAGACATGCATCAACATCAGAAAAGTTATTTTCCCTGCATTTTAATTTGCATCTGCTTTTAGACACTGCAGTGAGGCTCTGTGGAGTACAGTGACTTCTGGGTTATCCACTCTTCCCAGGAATGGCCAGGCATCTGCATGAATTCAGGAAACAATAAAACAACAAGAAGCAAGTACCATTGTCAAAATCTAAGGATAATGTTACTGATTTTCTTCCTGTTTTACTTATGTAGGTAAAGACATGTGGACATCTTTCTTTTATAGTGTTCAATTTTGATAAATTGCTCTTTTCTCAGAATCAGCATTGATGGGGAAAATATATTATCCTTATAACCTTTAAAAGAGCTGTATCTTTACTCACCATTGGTGAGCTATGAAAACGATTTCTGCAGGGATTCTTGCTCAAGGTATATTCATGTATATGCATGTGTCTGTGTGTATATACATGTATATGTACATATATTTGCATATATATACACATGCATTTATAATTATATAGACATGCATATCTATGCACATTTCAAACCATGTATGTGAGTATTCCTTCAAGAAAAAAAACAGTATTAAATTAAACTTCTCTGCATTTTAGTTTGTTATAATATACACTGCAACAGTCTATATTGATAACATGTTTTGACTTAAGTTTGTGCTACAAGGCACTAATCTGTAGCATAAAAAATTTCCAAAAAGTAAGATATAATAGATTTGAAAGCATATGGGTGAATTAAATGCAAATAACTGTCCTTCTCTATCAATCAAAGGCCTTTTTTAAACATTACCAACAATATTCTAGCACACAAAGAACTTTCTTTGATTAAGAAAAGGCAAATCTCTGCAAAGATTTAAACATGCTCAATAGTTGGGATTTTTTCATTTGAAGCAAGAAGTTTTGTGAATTTTCAGATGGTGAAACAAAAGTGCAGCAAAAGCTATTGGCCGCATTGAGGAAAATAAGGGAAAATATAAATAAGATAACATATCAGGAAAATCTCTCACATAATGGAATCAAATATTAAAAGGCATCCCCAAGAAATAATTTTCATTTCTCCAAGGTAAAATCTGATTAGCAGCTTATTTCATTGAGTTCCTCTGGCTTGGGTGTCTTTTGTAAATCATAATTTTTAGAGGGAACTTTGATTTACCTTTGCATAAAGAGCAGCATAAGGTACTTAAAGTAGGAGCATTTTTAGATGTAAATTCGCTGGTATATTTTAGATTACACATTTTCATTTAAAAATCACCCAGGATAAAAATGATCTTAGGAAAGATTCAAATAAACAAAGCTGTGTAATCTTAGTTGATTTTTCATATCGAATCAATAATTTAGTCAAAAATATATTTTTTTGATTAGATTTATGCTTAGTGTTATGTGTGAATTGTGTATTTGTTACTCTACTTTTTGGGGCAGAATTTGGTGCTCCAAATTCAGGGAAAACTGAGCTCTGTTGTAATTCAATAGAAATGAGCGACACCATACATGAAAACAAAATTTAGCATTAAAAAGGCCTATTCTTCATTTTCTCCATGTTTGTAGGGAACTGGTGTCTGTCTTCACCAATCTACTGTTTCTCACTTGTCTCCAGATACGTCCGTGATTGACAGAAGTTCTTCCTGCACTAAAGTCACATAGGAGAGTCCGGGCCTCTGAGCAGTTACCACTGCCTCTGGAAGTGTGCATGTCTTGTGGCCGAAGTTCAACAAGCTTACACATCTGTGCAATTTTTAAAAATCTTTTTGAACTGTTTAGTATCTTTCTGGAGAAGGCTTGTAATGATGTGGATGATGACGCATAAGATGAGATCCTAAAAAGTGACAGAATATGTCAGTCACATCCATTTATATGTATCAAATAAATGACAGAATTACTTTTATTTGTAGAAAAAGCACGAGACCCTGGCAAATGTTCCTTCCTATGACCATGTCTTTCCTATTACCAATCTGAGTGTACAACCAGACTCCTTCTCTCCTTTTCCTGTTTTTCTCTTCTTCTTTGATGCCTTCCCAAACCATAAAATAACAAGAAAAAGAAAAGCTCCTTTCCTTAAGCTCACACTTATCCAATCGAACCATAATCCTTTTTTATTTGCTCAAACAAGTTTTAAAAGTTATCAAATACTTCTGTTAAATAGAATTTCTTTTTTTTAATTTTCTTATTATTATACTTTAAGTTTTAGGGTACATGTGCACAATGTGCAGGTTAGTTACATATGTATACATGTGCCATGCTGGTGTGCTGCACCCATTAACTCATCATTCAGCATTAGGTATATCACCTAATGCTATCTCTCTCCCCTCCCCCCACCCCACCACAGTCCCCAGAGTGTGATGTTCCCCTTCCTGTGTCCATCTGATCTCACTGTTCAATTCCCACCTATGAGTGAGAACATGCGGTGTTTGGTTTTTTGTTCTTGCGATAGTTTACTGAGAATAATGATTTCCAATTTCATCCATGTCCCTACAAAGGACATGAACTCATCATTTTTATGGCATAGTATTCCATGGTGTATGTGTGCCACATTTTGTTAATCCAGTCTATCATGGTTGGACATGTGGGTTGGTTCCAAGTCTTTGCTATTGTGAATAGTGCCACAATAAACATATGTGTGCATGTGTCTTTATAGCAGCATGATTTAAAGTCCTTTGGGTATATACCCAGTAATGGGATGGCTGGGTCAAATGGTATTTCTAGTTCTAGATTCCTGAGGAATTGCCACACTGACTTCCACAACGGTTGAACTAGTTTACAGTCCCACCAACAGTGTAAAAGTGTTCCTATTTCTCCACATCCTCTCCAGCACCTGTTGTTTCCTGACTTTTTAATGATTGCCATTCTAACTGGTGTGAGATGGTATCGCATTGTGGTTTTGATTTGCATTTCTCTGATGGCCAGTGATGGTGAGCATTTTTTATGTGTTTTTTGGCTGCATAAATGTCTTATTTTGAGAAGTGTCTGTTCATGTCCTTTGCCCACTTTTTGATGGGGTTGTTTGTTTTTTTCTTGTAAATTTGTTTGAGTTCATTGTAGATTCTGGATGTTAGCCCTTTGTCAGATGAGTAGGTTGTGAAAATGTTCTCCCATTTTGTAGGTTACCTGTTCACTCTGATGGTAGTTTATTTTGCTGTGCAGAAGCTCTTTAGTTTAATTAGATCCCATTTCCAAATTTTGCTTTTGTTGCCATTGCTTTTGGTGTTTTAGACATGAAGTCCTTGCCCATGCCTATGTCTTGAATGGTAATGTCTAAGTTTTCTTCTAGGGTTTTGATGGTTTTAGGACTAACGTTTAAGTCTTTAATCCATCTTGAATTAATTTTTGTATAAAGTGTAAGGAAGGGATCCAGTTTCAGCTTTCTACATATGGCTAGCCAGTTTTCCCAGCACCATTTATTAAATAGGGAATCCTTTCCCCATTGCTTGTTTTTCTCAGGTTTGTCAAAGATCAGATAGTTGTAGATATGCAGTGTTATTTCTGAGGGCTCTGTTCTGTTCCATTGATCTATATCTCTGTTTTGGTAGCAGTACCATGCTGTTTTGGATACTGTAGCCTTGTAGTATAGGTTGAAGTCAGGTAGCGTGATGCTTCCAGCTTTGTTCTTTTGACTTAGGATTGACTTGGTGATGTGGGCTCTTTTCTGGTTACATATGAACTTTAAAGTAGTTTTTTCCAATTCTGTGAAGAAAGTCATTGGCAGCTTGATGGGGATGGCATTGAATCTATAAATTACCTTGGGCAGTATGGCCATTTTCACAATACTGATTCTTCCTATGCATGAGCATGGAATGTTCTTGCATTTGTTTGTATCCTCTTTTATTTCATTGAGCAGTAGTTTGTAGTTCTCCTTGAAGAGGTCCTTCACGTCCCTTGTCAGGTGGATTCGTAGGTATTTTATTCTCTTTGAAGCAATTGTGAATGGGAGTTCACTCATGATTTGGCTCTCTGTCTGTTGTTGGTGTATAAGAATGCTTGTGATTTTTGTACATCGATTTTGTATCCTGAGACTTTGCTGAAGTTGCTTATCAGCTTAAGGAGATTTTGGGCTCAGACAATGGGGTTTTCTAGATACACAATCATTTCATCTGCACACAGGGACAATTTGACTTCCTCTTTTCCTAATTGAATACCCTTTATTTCCTTCCCCTGCCTAATTGCCCTGGCCAGAACTTCCAACACTATGTTGAATAGGAGTGGTGAAAGAGGGCATCCCTGTCTTGTGCCAGTTTTCAAAGGGAATCCTTCCAGTTTTTGCCCATTCAGTATGATATTAGCTGTGGATTTGTCATAGATAGCTCTTATTATTTTGAGATACTTCCCATCAATACCTAATTTATTGAGAATTTTTAGCATGAAGCGTTGTTGAATTTTGTCACAGGCCTTTTCTGCATCTATTGAGATAATCTTGTGGTTTTTGTCTTTGGTTCTGTTTATATGCTGGATTACATTTATTGATTTGCATATATTGAGCGAGCCTTGCATCCCAGGGATGAAGCCCGCTTGATCATGGTGGATAAGCTTTCTGATGTGCTGCTGGATTCGGTTTGCCAGTATTTTATTGAGGATTTTTGCATCAATGTTCATCAAGGATATTGGTCTAAAATTCTCTTTTTTGGTTGTGTCTGTGCCCAGCTTTGGCATCAGGATGATGCTGGCCTCATAAAATGAGTTAGGGAGGATTCCCTCTTTTTCTATTGATTGAAATAGTTTCAGAAGGAATGGTACCAGTTCCTCCTTGTACCTCTGGTAGAATTGGGCTGTGAATCCATCTGGTCCTGGACTCTTTTTGATTGCTAAGCTATTGATTATAGCCCCAATTTCAGAGCCTGTTATTGGTGTATTCAGAGATTCAACTTCTTCCTGGTTTAGTCTTGTGAGGGTGTATGTGTCCAGGAATTTACCCATTTCTTCTAGATTCTCTAGTTTATTTGCATAGAGGTGTTTGTGGTATTCTCTGAAGGTAGTTTGTATTTCTGTCGGATCAGTGGTGATATGCCTTTTATCATTTTTTATTGCATCTATTTGATTCTTCTCTCTTTTCCTCTTTATTAGTCTTGCTAGCGGTCTATCAATTTGGTTGATCCTTTCAAAAAACCAGCTCCTGGATTCATTAATTTTTGAAGGGTTTTTTTTGTCTCTATTTCCTTCCGTTCTGCTCTGATTTCAGTTATTTCTTGCCTTCTGCTAGCTTTTGAATGTGTTTGCTCTTGCTTTTCTAGTTCTTTTAATTGTGACATTAGGGTGTCAATTTTGGATCTTTCCTGCTTTCTCTTGCAGGCATTTAGTGCCATAAATTTTCCTCCACACACTGCTTTGAATGTGTTGCAGAGATTCTGGTATGTGTGTCTTTGTTTTGGTTGGTTTCAAAGAACATCTTTCTTTCTGCCTTCTTTTCATTATGTACCCAGTAGTCATTCAGGAGCAGGTTGTTCAGTTTCCATGTAGTTGAGCCGTTTTGAGTGAGTTTCTTAATCCTGAGTTCTAGTTTGATTGCACTGTGGTCTGAGAGACAGTTTGTTATAATTTCTTTTCTTTTACATTTGCTGAGGAGAGCTTTACTTCCAAGTATGTGGTCAATTTTGGAATAGGTGTGATGTGGTGTTGAAAAAAATGTATATTCTGTTGATTTGGGGTGGAGAGTTCTGTAGATGTCTATTAGGTCCTCTTGGTGCAGAGCTGAGTTCAATTCCTGGGTACCCTTGTTAACTTTCTGTCTCGTTGATCTGTCTGATGTTGACAGTGGGGTGTTAAAGTCTCCCATTATTATTGTGTGGGAGTCTAAGTCTCTTTGTAGGTCACGCAGGACTTCCTTTATGAATCTTGGTGCTCCTGTATTGGGTGCATATATATTTAGGATAGTTAGCTCTTCTTGTTGAATTGATCCCTTTACCATTATGTAATGGCCTTCTTTGTCTCCTTTGGTCTTTGTTGGTTTAAAATCTCTTTTATCAGACACTAGGATTGCAATTCTTGCCTTTTTTTTCCATTTGCTTGGTAGATCTTCCTCCATCCTTTTATTTTGAGCCTATGTGTGTCTCTGCACGTGAGATGGGTTTCCTGAATACAGCACACTGATGGGTCCTGACTCTTCATCCAATTTGCCAGTCTATGTCTTTTAATTGGAGAATTTAGTCCATTTACATTTAAAGTTAATATAGTTATGTATGAATTTGATCCTGTCATTATGATGTTAGCTGGTTATTTTACTCATTAGTTGATGCAGTTTCTTCCTAGCCTCGATGGTCTTTACAATTTGGCATGATTTTGCAGTGGCTGGTACCGGTTGTTCCTTTCCATGTTTAGCGCTTCCTTCAGGAGCTCTTTTAGGGCAGGCCTGGTGGTGACAAAATCTCTCAGCATTTGCTTGTCTGTAAGGTATTTTATTTCTCCTTCATTTTTGAAGGTTCGTTTGTCTGGATATGAAATTCTGGGTTGAAAATTCTTTTCTTTAAGAATGTTGAATATTAGCCCCCACTCTCTTCTGGCTTGTAGAATTTCTGCTGAGAGATCTGCTGTTAGTCTGATGGGCTTCCCTTTGTGGGTAACCTGACCTTTCTCACTGGCTGCCTTTAACATTTTTTCCTTCATTTCAACTTTGGTGAATCTGACAATTATGTGTCTTGGAGGTGCTCTTGTGAAGGAATATCTTTGTGGGATTCGCTGTATTTCCTGAATCTGAATGTTGGCCTGCCTTGCTAGATTGGGGAACTTCTCCTGGATAATATCCTGCAAGGTGTTTTCCAACTTGGTTCCATTCTCCCTGTCACTTTCAAGTACACCAATCAGACATAGGTTTGGTCTTTTCACATAGTCCCATATTTCTTGGAGGCTTTGTTCGTTTCTTTTTCCTCTTTTTTCTCTAAACTTCCCTTCTCGCTTCATTTCATGCATTTCATCTTCCATCACTGATACCCTTTCTTCCAGTTGATCACATTGTCTCCTGAGGCTTCTGCATTCTTCACGTAGTTCTCAAGCCTTGGCTTTCAGCTCCGTCAGCTCCTTTAAGCACTTCTCTGTATTGGTTATTCTAGTTATACATTTGTCTAAATTTTTTTCTAAGTTTTTAACTTCTTTGCCTTTGGTTTGAATTTCCTCCTGTAGCTTGGAGTAGTTTGATCATCTGAGGCGTTCTTCTCTCAACTGGTCAAAGTCATTCTCCATCCAGCTTTGTTCCATTGCTGGTGAGGAACTGCATTCCTTTGGAGGAGGAGAGGTGCTCTGGTTTCTAGAGTTTCCAGTTTTTCTGCTCTGTTTTTTCCCTATCTTTGTGGTTTTATCTACTTTTGGTCTTTGATGATGGTGATGTACGGATGGGTTTTTGGTGTGGATGTCCATTCTGTTTGTTAGTTTTCCTTCTAACAGACAGGATCTTCAGCTGCAGGTCTGTTGGAGTTGGCTGGAGGTCCACTCCAGACCCTGTTTGCCTGGGTATCAGCAGCGGTGGCTGCACAACAGTGGATTTTTGTGAACTGTGAATGCTGCTGTCTGATCGTTCCTCTGGAAGTTTTGTCTCAGGGGAGTACCCAGCTGTGTGAGGTGTCAGTCTGCCCCTAACGGGGGATATCTCCCAGTTAGGCTGCTCAGGGGTCATGGGTCAGGGACCCACTTGAGGAGGCAGTCTTCCCATTCTCAGATCTCCAGCTGCGTGCTGGGAGAATCACTGCTATCTTCAAATCTTTCAGACAGGGACATTTAAGTCTGCAGAGGTTACTTCTGTCTTTTTGTTTGTCTGTGCCCTGCCCCCAGAGGTGGAGGCTACAGAGGCAGGCAGGCCTCCTTGAACTGTGGTGGACTCCACCCAGTTCGAGGTTGCCTGCTGCTTTGTTTACCAAAGCAAGCCTGGGCAATGGCAGGCACCCCTCCCCAGCCTTGCTGCCACCTTGCAGTTTGATCTCAGACTGCTGTGCTAGCAATCAGTGAGACTTCATGGGTGTAGGACCCTCTGAGCCATGTGCGGGATATAATCTCCTGGTGCGCTGTTTCCTAAGCCCCTCGGAAAAGTGCAGTATTCAGCTAGGAGTGACCCAATTTTCCAGGTGCCATCTGTCACCCATTTCTTTGACTAGGAAAGGGAACTCCCTGACCCTTTGCACTTCCCAAGTGAGGCAATGCCTCGCCCTGCTTCGGCTCATGCACCGTGTGCTGCACCCACTGTCCTGCACCCACTGTCTGGCACTCCCTAGTGAAATGAACCTGGTACCTCAGATGGAAATGCAGAAATCACCCATCTTCTGCATCTCTCACGCTGGGAGCTGTAGACCAGAGCTGTTCCTATTTGGCCATCTTCTATATCTGGAGAAGAATCTTAAAGCCCTGTTAAATGGAATTTCTATGAAGGAATATCAGAAAAGCATTTATCCAACAAAAATTTTAGAGGCTATCAAGCTCTTCCATTGTGATAGTTTTTGTTTTTCTTCAAATTATAAGCATAACAAGTTATCAATTATAAGCATACTAATCTATCATTTAAAAAAAACAGAGTTAAAACTATGACTAATTCTCAATATTTTATCCACACACTAATCATCAGACACTTTTTTAAAAAATTTAAGCTAGAAAGTAAAGTAAAAGAAGTACATAATTTAAAAATCAGCAAAAGGCTGTTTTGAAAATCTAGGTGACAGTTTTCTTTTTAAATTTTACTTGATTTAGCAATAAAAAGGTGGACTTGGGTCACATCATGAAGAAAATTCATGACATTTATTACAGTAATATCTATGTAACAAGAACATAAGTTCCTTAGTAAAATATTATTTCCTATATTGTGATATTTGAGAATCTTGATTTAAAAATATTTCAGATTGATATGAGACTACAGATTTTTTTCCCATATGTGCTTATGGTTTAAAAGACAAGGAAAAAAGCATGCATTATATAGGGAAAAGTGCAAGGAAGGAAAAAAAATGAAGGATAGAGGAAAGGAGAAAAGGAGAGGGAAGGAAAAAGGGAGGGAGAGAGGATGGAGAAAGGAAACAAGGGAGGAATAAAGAAGGGAGAAAATGGGGAAAGAGGAAGGGAGGGAGAAAAAAGAAAAATTAAGCATCAACTATGCAATTTATGCTACAGGTGCCTGGAATAGAATCTAGTTAGTCAGTACAAACAGGGAGAAAGAATTTCAGATGATGACAATTTCCCTATCTCATAGAAACCTGTAATAGTGTATTTATTTGTTTCCATTTTCCAGCAAGATTTTTCTCTATGTCCACAAGACCTGACAGGATGGCTTAATGCCCTGGCACCCCACTCACTGTGTGCTGAAGAGGGTGGGAGCTTCCACATCTGGAACATCTTGAGGGTGGCAGGCCCCTCCCCTCCTGGGGTTAGTACTTGCACTTCCAGTCAATAAAGAGTAGATGGTCTCCGATTGGGTACTGTTAGGACATAGTGATCCTAAGGGGACAATATGAAAGAGGATGCTCACCGACAACCTTTCAGAGACAACATGCAATGCACAGAGAGCTTAGAACAGTTTGTCCCCCACTGGAGAATATCATACAGAGGCAAGTTTGGTTGCTTTCTACAGGCATAGTTTAATTTATAGACAATTTCTCATTTGTAGGGGTTCTCTGCCATATGGTTTCTTAGCACCTCACTCAATTCTTGGCAGACTAAGACACTTGGCAGAGTTAAAATATGCTGAGGTGCCAGTTCTTAGGGCTCACTCCTGGGGTTTTATTTATTTTTTTAATTCCTTAACATAAGACTTTCCCATGGTTTAAAGTCTTCAGCTGTACATCTTGTGATGTGAACTCTTGATAATCCAAATTTCAGTGAATGAGCCAACTGTTTTTCTTAAAACACAATATCTGTCAATGCCCATAACTGAAAATGTTTATTTTTATGCCAACACATTCTTTTCAAAACTCAATAATACCTAGTATATTTATAGGATAACTACTCTCTAATTCCATGGAGTTTTTCCTTCTGAGATTTAAGTTGTGTTTCTTTCCCTCCCCGCCACCCGTTTTTGGATTTTGTAATGGTAGTTGGCTATTCTAAGGGCATTTTCAGAGAAGGTAAAATCCCACAGATGATTTTTTTTTTTTCTGAAGCCAGGGAATTAAGTGGACTGAGAGACAGGCCAACTCATTACAGCCTCGAGCCAAATTTGAAGTTGGGGGGAAGACAGACAAACAACAAGCTTCTTTTAGCTATTCCCGCCCTCTCCAATTCAACACTTCAAACGGGCCATGTCCACTGGGACCAGAGAGACATGAGGTTAACAAAGATATAAGAAAATGGCTTAATCACTTATATACAAGATAGGGTAAGGTCTTTTCATGAGTTAGCTCTAGCCATCAAATTTTATCTAGATGGCAGCTTATGCTACTTCTTAGCTATGCAGTCACATTTGTGTTGTGTTAATACTTGCAGAAGAAGAAAATGCAAAAATAAGACTCAATAGTACAGCACACAGAATGACAGAGGTAGCCACCTCTGAAGGACAGTGAAAAGGAGCAGTAGATACCAATGACACGGACATAGTACAAGAGGTGGGATGTACGGAAGGCAGGATCTGGGACTGTGAAATAATGCTGTTGGGTAGGCTGTTCTGTCTGCTTTCTGTAGTGACCTCAGCCCAAGTCACTTGAAACCCAGTCATGGGCTCATAGAGATTGGCCTTGGCCATCTTCCAAGAAAAGTGACCGGTGATGTTCACATCCTGGAAGATGAATGAAGCAGAAAGGTTCTCAGGCTTAGCTAGCACCTTAGAAAGAACATGACCTGCAGCAATGCAAGAAGGAAAACCAGGATTAGGCAACTGAAGAAGGTGTGCCCATGGGATCCATTGTAGGAATTTTTGGCAGCCAGTCTATGGGATGATATTAATAGAAGCAACGTGATCTTGTTCTTTAAACATGGGTTCAGACAATCACCCCCTTTGACATATGGGGATAGGTTGAGTAGGAATCTCCTCACTCTAACTTTGTACTAAATGCTCCTTCCAGTCTTTTGGGGATCATTTTTAGAATGCTTTTTTGAAGATGGAAGCAGGAGAGCAGTTTAGACCCTGGCAAGACTTAACTATTTCTTAAAGAATAGCATTGACTGCAGTGAGAAGGTAAATATTAAAGCTGTTAGAAGAGTTATTAAATCCAAGGGTTTTTTTGTTTTGTTTTGTTTTGTTTTGTTTTTTTAGAGGTGAGATCTTGCTATGTTGCCCATGCTGGTCTGGAACTCCAGGGCTCAAGTGATTCTCCCATCTCAGCCTCTCAAAGTACTGGGATTTCAGGCATGAGCTACTATGCCTGGCCAAATCCAGTGCATTTAAAAGAGTTTCTCCCACTGCAAGACAGGGACTTTGGCTAGGAGAGGGGATGGAAGGTACAGATGTGAGGTTTGCTAGGTTGGCATGGAAGGTGTGTGAGTATAACCCACACAGCAAAAGGGTGGGGAAAAATGAAATAATTATATCAAACTTTCCCAAAACACAAGCAGTATCTAAATGTTTGCCTTCATTTCCAAAGGGATAACATTGCTATCAAAGGACATCTTCCCAAGGCTGTTAGGCTTTAAAGTAACACATTCATTCCTACATCTCTTCCCTCCACATTGGGCCATCATAACACAACTTAGAAAGAGAGGCACTTTTGGTTTTCACGGTCTTGTGAAACACAGTTTGGCAAGGTTTGCAAAGCGCTGCTGACACCGTAGACCTAGATGTAGAAGTCCTTCAGGTGATAATGTACCTGCTTCGCCCAGGCAGCCAACAGGCTTGTGGCTGTTCCCCTTAAGAGCAGAGCATGGTGGAGTAGTGAAGAAAACAGCTTCTGCCTTGGAGTGACCTTTTGGCCATATTGGTTGGACAGTCACCTTATACTTGCAGGAAAATGACAGATGTTGAAGAATTATATAACTTTCGTAGAGCAAGAGAAAGAGAATTATGCTAGGAATAAATCTCATTAGGGATTAAAAAACACTGGCAAGAATTGAAATCATATTCCATCCAATAAGGATGTTTGCCTATATAGTGTGTGTAATATGGCTTTTATTAAAAGTACAAAGCACATACTGTCCACATTTTGATTAATGACAATTGTGAAATACTCCCATGGCTGCGGGATATGCCTTCTAGAATTAAACAGAATTGTAATAATTCCTTATCAAAGCAGGCTACTTCTAAGGTCACAATCAGCATTTTTGAGTTGGTAGCAGTGCAGGTAGTGGTGTAAAGCTGTAAATACAAATCTAACATTTTTCAGTTAAAAAAAACTAATGCAGGCTTCTCTGAAACATAGAATTAGTTTAATGTAAGTTTTTCTGTTAAAAAATGATGATACTCTTTAGCAATATAATTTTTCCCTTTTTTGGAGTGCTGTTACAGTTTTCTGCCATAATTTGTGATTAAATATAAATAAAAGAAAGAGGCTAAATGGTAACGAGTCAGGGGCTAAGAATATAACTTTATGATAGTGTCAAAAGATGACATTTCCTGTGATAACAGGTGTGTATCTCTGTTTCTTTTATATCTGGCTAAGTGGCACCTATCCATTCTGTTTTGTATTTACCAATTCTTAATGAATATGTATAAAAGTGCAGATGGATAGCTGGCCATGGTGACGCGTGTCATAGTCCTAGCTACTCGAGAGGCTGAGGTGGGAGGATTGCTTGAACTCAGGAGTTTGTGATGAGTTTAGGCAACATAGTGAGATTCCATGGTTTTTATGTGTGTGTGTGTGTGTGTGTGTGTGTGTGTGTAATTATTTTAAGAGAGAAAAAAGGTACAGATGGAACATCTCTGGTACTCATTGGATGATGGGTAGGGGATCTTGCTAGAAAGCAGCACGGTTGACGGGAAAAACATGAGACAAGAATTAAAATCAAAACTGAGGCTTGAGTGATTTACTTAAGTGAGGAGTGGAAGTGGCTGCAGGTGACAGAGCACTGAATGTTCAAAAGAGACCAGGAGTGATCTCCAGGTGTGCTGGCCCTTCATCCAGATGGTGACAGGAGATGGGGTGCAACCAACTCTGCAGCCAGTTAGCACAAACAGTGAATAGGAAACAAATCAATCCGGACAACGCAAGACCAACCCAAGCCCAACCCAAGCCCAAGCCAAGGCCGCCATGTCTCTTTGGGAGTCTGAATGGCTTTTCTTTGGAAATAAATCTGCTCTTTACATGGGACTGTATTGGAATCCAAAGTTAGCTATTAAGGATCCTGTTTCACAGATATTTCAAGATTGCTTTCATGTTGCATAGGAGACAGACATCTGCAGCAGTAAGTGAATTAGTGGATGCTCCATTGTAGCATAAAAACAAATTATAATAATTGGATCTAAAGGCTTAAAACTAAATACAGATAAGTTCTAAACCCCTAGAAGGATAATTTTTCTGGAGTTTGATTTTTATTTCTGCTGGATACATTACACCTGCTCAGCAAATAGTTGTTACCACTTTCAGAGTTCCTAAAGATGATAAGCCTAGGATTGGGGAATTGCATTGACATAAGCCCAGTTCTGTAAGGTTCTGAGGCACACACATATAAGTAAAACAAAAACCTCACCCCTCTGCCCACAAAAATATTAATAATTCCCACTTCTGTTTATTGCTTTCTCCGCTTTTCAAATCGACTTCCTTATTTAGAATGTCTGTTTAATTATTTTACTGAAGGTCACAAACATTGGAGCTAATTTAAGGATAAATAAAAGGAGAAACATTGCTGAACATGAGACAAATTAAGTCCAGTAAAAAAGAAAAAGAATCTGTGTATTTCTGAAAATCCAGTGACTTGTTTTATCTCACTCTCTTAAAATTATGCCAGCAGGTATTTTTCTTAAAATATTGTGCTTGCTTTAGAAAATGTTCAAAACAAAAATATTCTAGTTATATGTCACAAACCAAAACATTCTATGTTTGGGGACATATTTTTGGATTTTTTAAACTGTCCTGAGGTATTACATATAAATTGCCATAAAAGTGTATTATACACTTTGTATAATACAATGACCTCTTAAACATTTTGTGTTGGTTTGTTGATTCTAATCTATAATTCATGTATTCACCCCAAAATACTTGGAATAACATTTTGGACAATATTGACAGAGTTGCTATGCTCAGAGAGTTTAATGTTCTCTTAAAGTTAAAAGTCAAAATATTGGTGCATGCTATACAGGACAGGGAGATTATTTCACTAACTGAGCTGATGGCAGTTAGGGACATGGTGCTAAATGATAGAGTCACATAAAAATTCACTTGTATGATTACACCTTTAGATCATGGTGACATGTCAAAATTCAGAAAATAATTCCAGGGTTTTGTCCAGATGAAGCACACACATACTCAGACATATTTCCCCCTGAAATATGGGAGTTCTTTAAGAACTGTGTCTTTAGTCTCTGCACTTTAGGTTTTGCTCCATGTGGATAACAGAGTAAGCTCCCAGTGCAAGGGTGTGAATGGATAAAAGAATGAGTGAATATAATGACCATTCTGCTTTCCACTTCCATCAAGTCATTACTTAATAGCTGATTTGTGGGAATGAGTTATCTGTTTGACCTGTCTAGTTTGTACAACCTCCTGTCTAATTATGTTCACAGATCAAGTTGGCCTAGAGATCATGTCCTTATGTGGGTCATGCCAGATGATGCCTCTGATCCGGTTGTTCTGTTGTGGGCACACGCTTCAGGAAACCACCGCACATGATATCAGTTGACAGTGGGATCTATAATGCCAAAACACACAAACAAAAATAATAGGCTGGATGTTACATTCCAGGTAGCCTGGGGTTCTTGAACTTGAGAGGAGAAAAGGAGAAGAAATGAAACTCTACAGGTGACCAATAAATGCACAGGTGAGCCAAAGGAGGTGAGATTCTGATTACTTAATAATTATAATAATTAATAATTCTAAATACTTAATCATTAAGAACAAAGTAAGGGAAAAAAGTAATATACTGCCAAGGGAAAATCTGTGTTGAAGTGCAAGTACTAAGTAGAAAAAAAATTAGTAAAGTCATAGCAAAATGATTCCAAAGATGTCTTGAGAATAACCTAGCCATGGTTTTTACAGTAAGCAAAGCCCTACAATGAAAGGCAACACCTAGCAACAGCTCTCGTAATTCCTGTTGTAAAAGACAATCATCAGAAGTTTCTCAATCCTACATTTTTTTTTATAAAGATGAGATACTATTGAATCCACAGAAAAACAAAAACATTGCCTTCACACTTGCAGAACTGGCTATCCACATTTATTTCCTGTTATGTATTGCCATAAAGAAGTTCTTTTGTCAAAAGGATAGGGACGTATGCTTCCCACTCTCCCTTAACCAAGTGCATCGTGGCATTTCTGTATGGCTGGTCCTTACTCAAATATGAATTGGTGTTCTCAAACACAGGCCAGGAGACTGACCTTTTGAACACGTTTATTCTCAGGGCAAGAGGCATATTTTCTGTACATTTCTTTACTTTGGAAAATAAAGTGAGGGGAAAAAAGAGAAAATAATGGCAAGCAACTCAATGAGTGTGGGAAAGCAGTCCTTGACAGTCTCGGGTTTATTAGTCACCCCAGTGTGTCCGAGGGGTGTGAAATGGCACCAAATGGCACGATTTTGCAGGAGATTTAACATCTTGTCCCCAACATCATGCCAAGTGTTTGATGGGGTTTTTCAGAGGAGAAAACTATTTGATGAAATTGGGTTGATCTAGTGGGAACTTTGCTTTGAGCACTTTGGAAAAAGAAAAGAAGCACTTTAAATCAGAGAAAGCAAACAGATAGAAAAGTGGGCACTCCGGGCATTTAGCTAAAAGAGAAATCATGTACTAGAGGTTTTAATTTTTACATAGCAGACATCAAGAGTTTATTTTTAAAAAAAAGAACTATAGGCTATGCACAACGCTGAAGTCAATCACTGAGTGTGTTCATGTTCTTCCATTCAACAGCAATGAAATAATCACACAGGAGTGGCTGCTGCCCTCCTGAATTTTACATAGTAATAGGGCCAATAATAACAGAGAATAAATACAATACATAGATAAGATAGATATTATGTTAGAACGTAGTAAGTCTACATATAAATACAGAAGGTTGCTGGGGACGGTGGCTCACGCCTGTAATCCCAGCACTTTGGGAGGCCGAGGCAGGCAGATCACTAGGTCAGGAGTTTGAGACCAGCCTGGCCAACATGGTGAAACCCCCTCTCTACTAAAAATACAAAAATTAGCCGGGCGTGGTGGCAGGCGCCTGTAATCCCAGCTACTCGGGAGGCTGAGGCCAGAGAATCTCTTGAAACCGGAAGGCGGATGTTTCAGTGAGCTGAGATCACGCCACTGCACTCCAGCCTGGGCAACAAGAGCAAAACTCCGTCCCCCACCATCCCCCCTCAAAAACAAACAAACAAACAAACAAAACAGAAGGTAAGGGCAGTAGGGTGGATTGACAAAAAGTGCTGATTTTATATAAGGCGGCTGGCGTGTGTTCAATTCTGAGTCAGGACTTGAAGAAAGTGTAGCAGTGGGTAGTGGCACTGCAGAGAGCTGTGGGAGGGTGTTCTTAGCCAGCCGTGTCCAACAGAACTGGCGGTTGTGATGGAAATGTTCTGTCTGTGGTAAACACTAGTGACCTGTGCCTATAAAGCATTTCACATGTCCTCTGTTTAACAGAGGAATTACATTCTTTATTCTGTTTCATTTTAATTAATTTAAATTTAAACAGCTGGAGATGGCCATGGTTACAATATTGGGCAGCTTAAATGCTCTACCAGCAGGGAATACACAGCACGTGACAAAGTGCTGACATGAGAACGGAGCATGACGGATAACTGAGGGTCTTTGGTGCAGAGCAGTCAGGGGACTTAGGGTGGCTACATTACAGCAATACGAGGAGACTTGGCTGCCCTGCGGATCCTTCATATCCTAAAAATCCTTTACATATTTTACAATGCAATTATATTTTCATAGGAGGCAGCATCAAGAGTGACACATGGGGCACTCCTTTTGGGTTCCCTCCCTTTTGTTAGCCCTAAATCTCGCCATGTCTGAGTTCACTGCACTTTCATCTTCTCTCTGTGTCACCTCCATGAATCACTTCATTGATTCCCATGGTTTGAAAATTTTTTCTGCTGACCGCTCCCAAATATCTACTTCCACCTGAGCTAGTCCCTGGAAGAGCTGATGCTCCCTCCTTCCTCTCCCATGTGGAGGCTTTCCAAACTCAACTTTGCTGTAGCTACCATGTTGATTTCTGCCGGGCATGGTGGCGGGTGTCTGTAGTCCCAGCTACTCGACAGGCTGAGGCAGGAGGATCGCTTGAAGCAGGGAAGTGGATGTTGCAGTGAGCTGAGATCGTGCCATTGCACTCCAGCCTGGGTAACAAGGGTAAAACCTTGTCTTAAAAAAAAATAATTAAATAAAATAAATAGCCAAACACTTCCTGAAGGGCTGTATATGAAAATTCTGTGCTAAATACCCAAATGATCTGGTTCCTTAGCTTAATTCCTTCCACAAATAAATGACATTACAAAGAAAGTACTTGAAAAGTATTTTTAGGTGATAAAAAATTTTCTTGTAATATGCTTCAACTATGGTTCAAAAATTAGATGGGTCTAATTTTCTTTTCAAATAGATGTAACTCACAGTGTCTGGCATAAATAAAGGGCTCTAATATTTTTCATTAAATGTGAATTCCTCAGTTTGCAAAAGTCTAATGACCAAGAATGATAGGGTTATTGACATTAGAGCTCTGAGAAAGAGGCAATCCTTGGGTTCTCCAGAATAATAATTGCTGTAAAAAGAATTGTTAAGTCACAGCACTAGGGAAGGGGGCACACACTTAGAGAGGTGTCACAGAACGCCAATTCCATCAGGGTAGGGATTTCTGTCTGCCTCTTTGCAGTGTTTTAGCATCGGAAATGGTGCACTGCATACAGTAGGTGCTCAATAAAGGTTAGTTGAATGAAGTCCTCTCATGGATCAATGCCTCATACTCTATCTGTAAACATGATCTGGTGAAACAGAACTTTCTGATGTACAACTAAAATAAGAATTTTTGAGTATCACATAGGCATTTCTACTTAAAATAGAAGCATGAATGTTTCCTTTATGTCTGAGCTACCTTTTCGCATTTATGTTGTAGAGACACAAAGTCTAGAGCCAGAAAACCATCAAGATGCAGTGGCTCATGCCTTCAACCCCAGCGTTTTGGGGGCTGAGGCTGAAGGATCACCTGAAGCCAGGAGTTTGAGACCATCCTGGGTGACATAGCAAGACTGCACCTCTACAAAAAATATATTTTTAAAAAAATTAGCTGGGCGGCCAGGCACTGTGGGTCACGCCTGTAATCCCAGCAGTTTGGGAGGCCGAGGTGGGTGGATCACCTGAGGTTGGGAGTTCGAGACCAGCCTGACCAATATGGAGAAACCCTGTCTCTACTAAAAATACAAAATTAGCCAAGCGTGGTGGTGCATGCCTGTAATCCCAGCTACCTGGGAGGCTGAGACAGGAGAATCGCTTGAACCTGGAAGGCAGAGGTTGCAGTGAGCTGAGATTGCAACATTGCACTCCAGCCTGGGCAACAAGACAGAAATTCCAAAAAAAAAAAAAAAGAAAAAAGAAAATAAATAAAATTAGCTGGGCATGGTTGTGCATGTCTGTAGTTCCAGCTTCTTGGGAGGCTGAGTCAGGAGGATTGCTTAAGGCCAGGAGTTTGAGGATGCAGTGAGCCATGGTCATGCCACTGCACTCCAGTCTGGGTGACAGAGCAAGACCCTGTCTCTATGACAAAAAAAAGAAAGAAAGGGAAGGGAAGGAGAAGAAGAAAGAGAGAGAGAGGAAGGGAGGGAGGGAGGAAGGAAAGGGAGGGAGGGAGGGAGGAAGGAAAGGAAGGAAGGAAGGAAAGGAAGGAAGGAAGGAAAGGAAGGAAGGAAGGAAGGAAGGCAGGCAGGCAGGCAGGCAGGCGGACGGGTGGGCAGGCCAGCTGGAAAGCTTAAAACACTTGTTTATTCTATTATTACACAGTAAAAATGAACTAATATAAATGTAGTAGTAAAATTATTAACAAAATTAGCTAAGTGAAATTGTTTTAAAATAATGTTTGTTCTACAAATGCAATGTTGAAAATATTTATTTTCTCCCAGAGCATTCACTATTATAACCCAACTACTATGTGTATTAAGAAAGAAAGCTAATGTTTGACCTTTAATTCATTTGTCTATGAAACTACATGCTACATCCTAATAACTGAAACTATCTCTGAAAAATTTTGAGGGAAATGAATAGATTTGGGCTTTTAGGTCCCTAACTCCAAGTCCAAAAGCATGATTTTGCCCACCAACACTTTCAGGAAATGTGACGTAGAAACTCATTTCTGTTTATAATTAAGTTTTGATTAATGAACAAGATTCTTTTCTTCCTTCATTTGCCAAAAGCATTAAGCCCTTTTAGATTTTCAACTCTGTGTGTCCACAATTGGAAATAAATTATCATTCAAAAATATTCAGCTGCTTCTCAAGGAGTTTGAAACCACTTTAGATGAGTCTATTGAGTTTCATACAGAGGAGATAATTTCTCATTTTACAAAGTCAAAAAAATCCAGAAAATCCAGCCAAAGTGTCCTTTCCCATGACAGAAACTGTGCTGACATTCACATTCCATACAGGGCTCCTATGCTAGTAATACTGAGTCCATTTCAAAGGTCTCCTTTCCTACATGTGTGATAATTATGAATAAGAGCATGTTTTATGAATGTCTGGGGAAACTATGGTTTGGGATTCTGTAGATCATGTGGTGAGTACATAAAAGGTTTCTGTAAGGAGGAAAAATGTGGAATAAGTTTGAAACACATACTTTCCTCTTCATTGTTCTTTGGACTTCCCAAAGCTTTCTACCACTCCCTTCTATCATGTGTTCAACATCATGAGCTCTGCTACAATTTATATGTTCATTTGGCTTTCAGTTTTAAAATAACAAGGGAAGTGGGAATGGATAAAATTTAAGAAAAAGGACTCTTTGGAAAAATACAAAACTCTAATTAGAGCATGAGCTGTTCTCAGCTCCTAATAGTAAGTGAGTGTGTGATCCTATGGAAATCAACTAACATTTGCAAATCCCCTGACAGTAGATTGACCATAGCTCCAGTCAAATCCACAATACTGTCACACAGCTACCTCCTGAGCTACAAGTATGTACTTCTTACTGCCTATGACATTTTCTGGCAATCATGCAGTTATCCCAAATTTGACACATCAAAACCAAATTCTCCATATCATGGAGACATATCCCAGGAAACATATCATAATTCTACTGCTCGCAGTCTTTGTTAGTCAAAGTACTGTTAGTCATTCAAGCTAGAAGATACATACTCCATTTAGATCCATTTCTCTTTTTCTCTTCAGCCAAGTCTTAATATCCAGGTGGCCATACATCCTGGCTTTCCTGGGAGAGTTACAGTCTATGTCTGTTGGTGGGGAATAATGTTTACAAATGCCTCCTTATTCTCAAATAAATCCCAGTTCAGACAATAAATTATGTGGTCACTTGTGTAATACTCTTACATAACTCACCAACCTTCCTCCTCCTACTGCTGTCTTTAATTCATGATCTGATTATTTCTTGTCTTGGCTACTGAAATTAACCGACATACCCTCTCTGAACTTTTCCAATCCATTCTCCTTGCACACTTGTTTTGCTAACATCTCCAAGTCCTACTCAGAACCTTCCCTGCTACTTCACATCCCTCTCCTCCATGTAGAACAAAATCCAAGCTTCCTGGAATAACATATAAGCTTCTCTATCACTTGACATTGATCTGTCTCTCCAGATTCACACAGTCACTTCCTCAACCTCACCAATACTTGACATTCCCGATCTTTCTCCCAGCTGCACCTCTTCATTTCCTGGGCCAGAAGGGTTCATCTTCCCTTGTCAAAAGAAGTAATCCAGCCTTTAAAATGTACCTTAAACTTTACCTCCTCTGTGAAAATTCCTCTGCATACATCAAAATCTCTCTGATTTCAACTAGTTCCGCTGTTTATCCAGACTGCTACGAAGAACAATGTCTTATTATGTGGCAACTGCATATCTGCCTAAGCCTCAGAACTGCAGGTTCCTTAAAGGTAGGAAATCTCTCTTATCCATTATTGTATTCCCATCACGTGGCACACAGCCTGGCATAAAGTCGGTAATTTGTGTCCATTTGCAAAAGAAGACAAAAAGTAAATGGAAGTGCACTCATTGATATCTAAGCTAATTCAAAGGTGTTTTTTGTTTGTTTGTTTGTTTGTTGTTTTTTGTTTTTGACGGAGTCTCGTTCTGTCACCCAGGCTGGAGTCAGTGGCGCGATCTTGGCTCACTGCACCCTTCGCCTCCCGGGTTCAAGCAATTCTCCTGCCTCCGCCTCCCAAGTAGCTGGGACTGCAGGTGCACAACCCCATGCCCGGCTAATTTTTGTATTTTTAGTAGAGACGGGGTTTCCCCATATTGGCCAGACTGGTCTCGAACTCCTAACCTCGTGATCTGCCCGTGTCGGCCTCCCAAAGTGCTGGGATTACAGGCATAAGCCACCATGCCTGGCCAATTCAAAGTTTTAAAACTTCACATTTTCAAATGAAAGTTGAACATACCATTTTTGGATGTATTAAAATACTCATCTAAAGACTCTTTTTACTGTTTGCAATGTTTACTATATATCTAAAGGATCAACTTAAAAGAGCAACCAGACCTTTCTTCCCTTTCTTTTTTTTCTATATTTCCTTTGTCACTTTAATTGAAAATGAAAAGATTCTGCCACCAGCTGTCAGAAACATGATTTTTGTGGGAAAATTAAGCTCTATTTGTTTTTACACCCTATTATTTTGGTAAAGGGCTTAGCATACTCAGTAGAGTCATAAGTATTCTGTCTAGATATTTTTACACAATGTTCATTTTAGATTCCAAACTCTTTGGGAGAAACTTCCTAAATAAGGTAAAAGCAAAATGCTAAATTCCATATTTTTGCCATCCTTTTGAAGGGAATCCATACCAAGTGTTTTCAAGAACTTCCTATCACTTCAAAGAAAGTTTTAGCAAGAATACGTAGAGAGGGCATGAGTTGAAACGGCAGGGAGCAGATGCGTGGTCTACAAAAAAATCCACAGAACAAATCCTGACATGTCACTAAAGATGTAGAATGAATCTCTAGCTCTTGAGTAAGCAGTAACACTATAGCCACAATAGTTTTGACTGGAGGCTACACTGTCAGCTGTTGAAGGCCACTGCACAGAACATTCTCTTTTAGAAATATATTTGAAATCAGTTATATCTTTGGAATCAAGGTTTTGGCCAGCCACAAAGAATGTTCTCTGGCCAACATGGATATGTACTTATTAGATGATGGCTTAATATTGGTCTGCAGTAGGTAGCATTCCTGGATGTTAATGGAGCTCAAAGGCTGGAAATGGGTATGAAGAAAACAGATTGAACACTAATTGACTGCGAGGCATTTTGATTCATGAAACAAGTCATTACCGACAAATAGAGGCTAGTTTACCTCTGTCACAGGAGCTCATCACTCCCAACTTCTCCTTTGTGGCCTAGGGTCCAAGTCACTAAACATCAGTCAAGTCAGCATCACTTTTGGAACCCAAATCAAGGTCACTCCTTGCCTTTGGATCTTGTATCTTTATCAAGTCCACAATTTCACGCATTGTAAATTGGATAATACTATGGACTCTAATATTGATTAATAAATATTGACACAATTCTCTGCTTATGGTTTCCTTAAAGATTTCGGTATTTGAGAAAACCACGGATATTCTTCACATTTATTTCCAACTTTTAGTTATTAAAAGTAATGTGTGTGTACATATGCATATATGTGTGTATATGTGTACATATCTATGCCAACAACTATGTTTCCTATTTGTCATGCATTGAAATCATTATTGTATGGGAATATTGGTCATATTATGGCCTGCTGATACAGTGCAGTGAAGGTGAATCCCTTTTCTTCTGCCAAATTTAATAAGATGCTTAAATTTTTTAGCACTTGTATTGCAAATTGGACAATTAAATCATGTCTTAAAGCACTGCTCTTTGTTTTTCACAAAGGAGAAAACATTAAGAGTCAGTCCTAAAGCAACACCAAGCCTTAAAAGTCTGGGCTCAGAGGCTCTTTATGTCTGTCCTCACATCCTGTCCTCTCTCTGCACTACAAGCAGTGCCGTAAGAATCCTCACACTGAAACATGTAAGGTGTCTCCTTTGTGTCAGGCACCGGTCCAACCAATCTGGATGTGTAATCTCATTTATTCCTCACAACAGACCTAGGAGGTGATCTATAATGTATCCTCTAGTTCATCATGTTAATAGAATAAAGAAGAAAAATGTAGATCATTTCACTAGATGAAGTAAGAATATTTGATAAAAACCAGTATCCATTAACAACAAAAACTTTGCAAGTAAGAAAAGTAGGGGATAGTATTAATCTGACCAGGGATGTCTTCAAAAACCTTACACTTAAACATCATGCCTAATATCATTGCTTTTAGTCACCATTGTACTGAAAGTCTTTGCCAGTGTTAAGGCAAGGGAAAACTTAAGATGTCAAAGATCTGGAAATGAAAATATAAAATTCTTATTATTTACAGACTAGGTGGTGGTTTTTGTAGAAAAAATGCAAATGCATCATCAGAGAAAATGTTGTAATTAACAAGATACTAAAACAATATTGCTGGATTCACAGTCAATATATGAATATAAAATATATTTACAATATACCAACAACAAAAATCAGAAAGTAAAAGTGAAGAAAAAGTATGTCATCTACAATAGGATAAAAATAAATAAACACAAATAACTTGGAATAATCATATTATAAAGTGTCATACTCTATATCCAATATATTATATAACATTATTGAGAGAAAAATTTAAAAGTAACACACTATGTTTGCAGATTGGAAGATATTTTTAACATCCAAATTCTTCATGGATGAATTGAAATCTCAATAAATATCTCAGGAGGCTTTTGTGAAAATTGAAAAATCAATTCAAACATGTATATAAAAATGCAAAGGGGCAAGAATAGTTGAGACAATTTGAAAAAGAAGTAAAAACTGGAGGACTATCATTAGAAATATTTATAAATCTACAGTAGTTATGTTAGTAAAGTATTGTCACAACACTGTAAAAATATTCCAAATGACTCTATAGAAAGTCCAAAAATTAACTTGCACATATATGCATTAATTAGGGCAAATGACACATAGTAGAGCTTTGGGGAAAATAATCATTTTAAAAATATACAATGAGATAATTGGAGAAGACAAAAAGAAAAAAAAAAAGAACACTGACCCTCTACAACAAAAATCAACTCTGGATAAAACAGCCTAAGAATAAAACGTGATATGATTTGACTGTGTCCCCACCCAAGTCTCATCTTGAGTTGTAGTTCTTATAATCCCCATGTGTCATGAGAGAGACCTGATGGGAGGTAATTGAGTCATGGGGACAAAGTTTTTCCATGCTGTTCTGGCGATAGTGAGTAAGTCTCATGAGATCTGATGGTTTTATAAAGCACAGTTCTCCTGCACATGCTCTTTTGCCTACCACCATGTAAGGTGTGCCTTTGCTACTCCTTTGCTTCCTGCCGTGATTTTGAGGTCTCCCCAGCCATATGGAACTGTGAGTCCATTAAACTTCTTTTTCTTTATAAATTACCCAATCTTGGGTATTTCTTAATTGCAGTATGAAAATGGACTGACACAAAAGGTGAAACAGTAGACAAGAAGACAAGAAAGGAAAATATCTTTGTGACCTTTGTATGAAAAAGGATTTCCTAATGAGGACACAAAGAACACTAAACCTAAAGGAAACAAAATGACACATTGCTCATCTCTAAAATTAAGAACTACTAAGAAAGTTAAAAATTCAAGAGAGGATCAGAATGGAAGAAAATATTTATGAAACCAACAAATGATTCATATATACAACATAAAAAGCACTTTTGCAGGACATGTTAGATAAATAGTTGAAAGAGTCCTTCAAATAAGAGAAATGCAATTGCCAGGAAACTTATAAAAAGGTGCCCAACTCCTTGGAGATCAGAAAAATGTGGATTCAAATAACAATGTGGTATCACTACACACATACCGGAATGGGTAGACTTACAAAGATGGAAAATACCACATGGCAGAGAGGTTGTGGAGCACCTGGAACCATCATACCCTACTGGTGAGAATGTAAACATGTAAACTGGTACAACCATCTTGGAAAACAATGTTTTCTAAAGCTTGCCATACCCTACAATCTAAGAATCCCATCTCTATGGAAGAATATGCATCAAACAACATGTGGTCATAGGGCATTCACAGCAGTACTATTCTTTTTTGTTTGTTTGTTTGTTTGTTTTTTCAGATGAAATCTTGCTCTGTCACCAAGGCTGGAGTGCAGTGGCATGATCTCGGCTCACTGCAAGATCCACCTCCTGGGTTCACACCATTCTCCTGCCTCAGCCTCCCAAGTAGCTGGGACTACAGGCGCCTGCCACCATGCCTGGCTAGTTGTTTTTTTTTTTTTTTTTTTTGGATTTTTAGTAGAGACGGGGTTTCACCGTGTTAGCCAGGATGGTCTCAATCGCCTGACCTCGTGATCCACCTGTCTTGGCCTCCCGAAGTGCTGGGATTACAGGCATGAGCCACCGCGCCCAGCCAGCAGTACTATTCTTAATAGCTCCACTTGGGAACAAGTAAATCCATGGCTGTAAAGATACATAGATCGAGGTATATTAGGGATATCCAGGCAGCACTGTAAAATAATGAATTATTGCTTCAAGCAACAAAATGCACTAATTTCTCATAAAATTCTCATGGCAAGAAGACAAATACAAGTATAAATTCTATGATTCCATTCTGATAAATTTTAAATATAGGCAAAAGAAATCTTGACTTTTAAAAGTCACAATGGTAATGGTTACTGCTTACTTTTTTACTTTTTCAATAGTACACTTTTACATTTTCATTACATTAGATGTTTAAAATTTTAATATTATTAATAAAACATGTTATATTTTGTTAATATGAATATATTGATACATAATTTTAATCAATCAATACAACTTATCAAATAATTTTCTTATTTAATATTGATAATATTAATTATAACATGGACATATAATTTAACATAATCTCAATGCAATAAATATTGAATAAACTAATTTTAATTAACATTGTAGGAATAAAAAATGTTAATATTAATAATATTATTATTTTAGTTGCAGAATGGATTTCAGTCACTTAAAAGAGAATTCTGGAATAGGAACCACTCCACCACTGATACCGCTTATGGCACATGGCCCATCAAAAACTTAAGTAAAAGAGAATTTCAGAACAAGAAGAATTTGAAAACCTAACTCTTAAAACAATCTATTCTGCTTATGTTTTTTAAAAGGCATAAGAATGAAAAATAAAAAAAATATGTTCAATAAATTCTAAAAGTACTACCTCAATAATAGAAAAATAAATATTCTAAGACCAAAAGAAACAAACAAAAGGAATTCATGCTAAACATAAATGTTCAAACAAACAAAATCTATCCTAAGGATAAATACATTGAAACCTTAATTAGAAAATAGAAATTCTACAGGAACCAAAATGTTTTATTGTACTGGAATAATGACATGTTGTGATATTAAGATATACCCATACAAAGTAGCATTTATAAAATATGATGGAAAACGCATGACAATATAGCAATTCAAATAATGTTACACAGGAATATGTGTGTATGATTTACACACACACACACAGTGAAAGACAGATGCATAGAAAATTTCTGAAAGGAAACCTACTACAGTGTTGTTTCAGGAAATGACATTTAGCTTCTCCTATTTTCTAAATTATTTGTATTATGGATCTGTTATAAAAAATAAGAAATAATTTATAAGCAACTCAAAATAATGCAAAAATAATTTTGCAACTTAAAATAATGAAGACTTTGAGTGTTTTGGATATAAAATCAGCCAATCAGCCCTCTGGGAAAGAAATGAAGACAGGCTAATATCCCTGAAATGAAAAATTTAAGTAACTGACTGTTGTGGATTTCAAAATATGAGAATTGTCAACAAATTCAGACTTAAATAGATCATGACATTAAAAAAAAATAGTGTTTCACTGTTTTGTTCAATGACTGTTTGCCTTAGTATCAGTACTGTGGCTTGATAATTATTTCTTCAAAGTCTCTACATTACTGTGTTGTTTAAAGCAAGTAAGAAATATGTAAACGATGTTTATGTATCTTCTGTCTTCTTCTAATAGACTTTAACTTGCATTTGGCCATCCTGATAAAACAGAGCTCTGATTTCCAGAAGGCAAGTGGATCATTGTCTTTGAAAAGGGGGCTGTGTTTGAATTTTATCTTTTCTAGTTTGTGCAAGCTGTTCTTCTACAACAAAGTACAACATTCTAAGTTACCTGTTAAAAATAATTATATAACCTGATATTAGTCCCAGTGTACTTCATTTTCTCCTGTTATTTATTCATATTCAGGGTCTGTTTTTTTTTTAAAGTAAAAGATAATGTAACTGCTTATTCTTTCATGTTCAAGTTAATGAACCTCCGCTTGGAAATCCACTGGAATACTGAAAGTATATTACATGTAATCCCCAGAATTTAAATTGCTAAGTAATATGCATTCACCAGGCTTGAAAGATGTTCTGACATAAATCATAAGTATAAATAATATTTCTCATTATAGACTTTTTTATAGTTATGAGGAAAATAAAATAATATTACAACACCATGTCATGAAAACAGTGGATAGGTTTTCATGGAAAACCTATATGCAATATGGAAGTATGAGCATTATACATCAACACTTGGTATGGGGTTCTAAACAGAAATATGATTCAATTTTGTCAAATAATAAAGAGCAAATTGCATCTACTCAGTTGACAATGCCCACTTCAGCTTCAGCACTCAGCAACCAGTCTGTGTGCTGTTCAGATTAGTGACAAGACATCCAAATTCTGAGACATTAAAGTGAAACTTTAAAATATCCAGCAAATGAAATGAAATGCAATCGCAGCAGTATATCAAGTTGAGCAATGGAGTGTAAGAACCCATTCTTTCATTCATTATATCATTCTGTCAGCAATTCTGAGCACTTCCCAAGAGCCAGGCACTGAGCTAGGATTTGCAGAGATAAAGGTTTTGTACCTGAGAGGCTCTCAAAATACCACCAGACAAATCTGCTCTAATGATGGTGCACCAGCAGTGAGCTTGATCAAAGGCACCTGCCCAGTGGAAGAGCATCAGTCTGACCAGTCAATTTCTGCTCTTAGAAAAAGTGGCCACAAGTTTTCTGAGGAATTAAGTCATGGCAGTATAACTGCTGTCATATGACATGGTATTTTGTGAAGACACCAGGAAAGATGAGGTGAGGGATGTTCACATGTTCATTATTGCTTGCTTTTTAAAAGCATAAAATTGTTTTTCTCTATTGTCCATTTAAAAATATATTCAACACATTTGTTGCAATGCTAGGACAACATAAAATTGAAGAAGGATTTGAAGCCCTGTGTATGTCATATCCAGTGGGAGAAAGAGACATGCTACTACAAATCAAAATACCATTAAATATTTCTGTGAATCAGACATTTCAGTCCATGCTTTCATTCTAACTATAGGACATTTCTTACAGTATTGTTGTGTAGGGTTATGATCTGACTCTAGTTTTCATTTGCTTTTTATTATTCTGTTTTAATTTAGCTGTATCTTTCTCCTTAGTGCCATTCCTTATTCCCCAAATCTGCTGGTTTTCTTTGTATTTGTACTTCTGATTGCTTTAGCTCAGAATGCACCAGCACTGAGTTTCTTTCAAACTACTTTGCCCTTGTAAACTTCTCAGAAGCTCTCCTTGGTGAACATGTTCCAAAGTAAATCAAAACACACCACTATTTTGTGCTCCTGTATTTTTCAGTTTTAAGTATTCTTTTTTTCTTTAATTTGTTCCTCAAACTCAACCCAGAAGTCCTCTACAAAATGAAGCTCACCCTAACCTTCCTTGGATGGCCACTGCCTAGCTCAGAAAACACACACATGGTAGCTGCCTAATGTGTATTGGATGAAATGAAATGAATAAATCTATGAATTGATGGTTCTTTATACCAAATATACCAAATGGTCATTTACCTGGGGCTATTTGGGATGTTTTATTTATGCCGATACAGTAATCCTTTGACATGAGCTTCAAGCATGTTGCAGGAAGGGCAATAAACCTCACTTTTTTGTTTGTTTGTTTTAAACAGAGTCTCACTACGTTGGTGGCTCCCATGATCCTCCTGCCTGAATGCCCTAAGTTGTTAGGAGTCTAGGCACATGCCACTATACCTGACTTTTGACTCCAGGTGTGTTCCTTGGAGGCTTGGTTGGGGTGGTGAATAGTGAACACTAATTTATATTCATAGAGCCATTCTATAAAATTAAGCAGTGGTCAGTAAACTTTTCCTAAATGGCCAGATAGTAAATATTTTGGTTCTGTGGATCATACAGTACATGTTTTTGGTTTTGCAGACGCATCTCTCTCCCAACTACTCCATTACTGCTCTGCCGCCAAAACAGCCAGAGATTATATGTAAATAAATGTGACCCTGTGCCAGTAAAATGTCACAGATTATTAAAATCTTATTTTCAAAACTAGGCAGGGCCTGGATTTTGTCTGTGGGCCATTCTTTCCAGACCCCTGAGGAAGAGGAATTAGCATACACTAAAGATGAAAAAATCAGCACTCAAAAATACTAAGAATTGGTCCAGTTTCACATAATTTAAAGAGTGAAGGTTAGATTTAATCCCAGGGCCATCCGATGCCAAAGTTCTGTTTCCATCACCATGTACTGAGTCTTACAGATTAGCCATTTATATGGTTTAATAATTAGAACATGAAAAAATTCCCTAGTCCCAAATCTCTCCCTCAGTTACTCCCTGAATTTAGAGGTTGCATACATAGAAATTCTGCCCTTTGATGCAAGACTTCTCTGCTTTCTGAATTCCAAATGGCCCTCTGAGAGATAAAAGGGTAAGCTGTGTTGATTTTATGCCTATAAACAATGTGTTATTGAAACTCTTCTAATAAAAGCAGTGAGGTTTGCATTTTTGGGCAGGTGAGAGGAAGACAGAAAGATGAGATGGGGAGAACACGCCCAAACTGGGGTAAGAAAAGATCAGTCAAGGAAAGCTGTGGACCCCAGAAGATAATCTACATCAACTCAATTTTTCCTGACACTGGCAGGCCTAGTGAATTGTCTATCCAATGGACCAGATGAAAGGAAAATAAAAATGCACATTTGTTAGATTTGCATTTAGGCTATTTTAGCTTAAAGAGGTCAAATCAATGTGTGGATAACTGAGAATCATTTACTAAGTTGCTACTTTTTGAGAGCCAGTGTAACCAATAACATAGGAAGCTTAGAACCCAGGAAAAGAGATAAGAACCAGCCATAGAAAACTCATAGTTACCCTAGCCAAAGTCCATCACTTTCTCAACACCACCATGGAGTTAAGGAATCCTCTTAGTTGTACCCAAAGTCTTCATGATATAACTATCTTTTTCTTTTCTTTTAAGGGTCAGGGTCTCTCTCTGTCTCCCAGGCTGGGTGCAATGGCACCATCATGGCTCATTGAAACATTGAACTCCTGGGCTCAAGTGATTCTTCTGCCTCAGCCTTCCAAGTAGCTGGGTCTATAGGCATGTACCACCAAGCCCAGCTATTATTTTTTTCTAGACACGGGGTCTCACTATGTTGCCCAGGCTGACCTCCGACTCCTGGCCTCAAGCAATCCTCCCATCTTTGCCTCGCAAGCTGCTGAGATTACAGGCATGAGCCACTGTGCCCAGCCAGGATCAGCAGTTATGTTTCTAATGATCTGTGATATTGAGAATTCACCAGCAGATAACTAAGATAGATATTAAATTTAGATGGATACTAAGTTTACATACTATGTTTAACCTCACTCTATATCTCGTCTTCCTACTTGCTTTATATCCTAGGCAAACTTCAATCTTTAATTATAGACTTAAAAACATATTTCTATATGTCTCAAGATTGAACCATTGTTGCTTTACTAAAATGATTCAAGAGGAGAAATCCACCAAAAATTAGTGTTGCTGACACATGCAAGGGAAAAAATAGAAAAACTGCAACATAAGGAGTATGACCCTGACTTTATAAGAATGTCTCATCTGCTTTCAGTAATAGGCAAAAAAGGAATAACGTCATAGCTACTATATTCTGAAAAAGTTACGACATCTGACTTATACTCTTTGATAGTCATAAAAATTAAGAAAATCAAATATGTATACTATTTTTCAAACATCCAAATTTTGATTAATTTTATAGATCATCAAGAGATTCAGAGTATTTTCTCTCCCATCCATTCTTGTTTTGGAGAGCCAGAAAAAAATTCCAGTACCATGAGGCAACTATAAGATACCTGGAACCTGTCAAACTTGAAAATATTCCTCCTGCCTCCAGAAAAACAAGATACCTTTCCATTAAAGATAGTGTTATATCATACTTCCTTCAAGGGACTCTTTCATAAAACTGCATTAACATTCAGCTTTTTCTTGCATAATAATGCTTATCATTAAAACACCTAGTAACCTGCAGACCTGGAAAAATATAAGTCAGAAAGCAATTTATATACTGACACTTACTAATCTTCTTCCTATAAAATGTAATTTCCCTTGCTTATACTACAATGTTGTAATTATTCTTTACTTCTAGTTGCTTCATGATGAAATATATAATGTTCTTATAAAAGTAATAGACTAGGGTTTATGAGATTATATATCAACATTGGGATACAAAATCCTGTCACACATTCAACTGTATCCTACATAATCTGTTGTAAAGTCAGTCTCTTCTGTGGAATCACCTGAGACACAAACAGTACGTGTTACAAACAGTACGTGATTATATATCAACATTGGGATACAAAATCCTGTCACACATTCAACTGTATCCTACATAATCTGTTGTAAAGTCAGCCTCTTCTGTGGAATCACCTGAGACACAAACAGTACGTGTTACAAACAGTACGTGATTATATATCAACATTGGGATACAAAATCCTGTCACACATTCAACTGTATCCTACATAATCTGTTGTAAAGTCAGTCTCTTCTGTGGAATCACCTGAGACACAAACAGTACGTGTTACGAACAGTACGTGATTATATATCAACATTGGGATACAAAATCCTGTCACACATTCAACTGTATCCTACATAATCTGTTGTAAAGTCAGTCTCTTCTGTGGAATCACCTGAGACACAAACAGTACGTGTTACTGTAGGTACTTTGCACTATGGCTTCTTTTTTAAAAAACTTTTATTACTTTTTTGAATCTATGTAAAAGGAATTAGTCCTTAAAATAAAGTGGTCTTTGATAGGTTAGCTATCATATCTCTTAATTGGTCAGGTAAGGTATTACCTAGTTTTAAAAGATAATTAGCAAAGGACCTTAGCACAGAGAATCAGCCGGTCAAATAGATTTCTTTCATTTAACTGCCTATTTCATTCATTTCACTGCCATAATTCTAGCATCTCCTCACCTGGCTAAAAACTCCCACTGGCAAAAAGAATTCCTCTGGAATAGTCAACCAAGTGAAAACACAAATTCTGGGAGGACACAGTTAACACATGCAATGGCTTACAAACGATGGCCAACCTTGGTTGTTGCAAAATAAGAACAAAATCCATTTCCTTCTCTCTTCTCCTTTAGCATTTATGACCTCAGCAGATGAAATCTTAAGAAAGCTGTAGTGTTAGAGTGTGGCATAGAGCTGGTGGAATGGAAAGACAGTTGCATTCAGCTGAGTTACAATAAATTTACTGAGCTCTTACTATGTTCCTGGAAGATTCAAGAAAGCTGTGGGTCTTGAAAAAATTTGCAGGACCTAGAAACAAACTGAAGTGAATAGGAAGTGGTAAAAGGAAGTCTCCCAAGTTTCTAGTCAGTAGCAACCTCAGTGGAGACAAGAGATGCATGGGAACAATAGGCTTTGTAAGTGGAGGGAGTGAGTTCAAGTTGGAGTATGTTGAGTCTGAGATGCCTGTGTGACATTCAGATACAGTGACCAGCTCTAGATATCTGGTATTAATGGAGAAGTCAAGGCTGGAGCTGAGTCATTGGGAAGGGATGATGAGTAGGTAGTAATTAAATTGTCAGAGCAGACAAAGTAGAATCCTGGAGAGCTCCAATGTCCAGAGCTGGATGGAGGCAGGAGATCCTACAAGGAAACTGAGAAGAGGTACAAGAAAAATAAAACATCTGGGAGTCAAACATACAAAGGTCAGGATGTAACAATGGGGAAAGCATAATTAAACAAAGACAAACTCAACAGGAAAGGTCAATACAATTAGAATGGAAAACATCCACCAGGCTTAGAAATTAGTATGGGCAGATTTGGTGGAAAGTGACATTGAAAAATAGATTGCGGAAACTTGAGAAAAAAAATATAGGAAAAGGAAATATAAGACAGTAGCTAGAATGAAGCCAGCATCAAGGAAAGGTTTGCTTTAGAACTGGAAGCTGAGCAGATCAAGCCAGTGGAGGGAAATAGGTCGCGGTTGTAAGCAAATGAGGAAATAACTAATTAACTTGGATTCAAAAATATTTTTGTTGCTGTGTTTATATGCCAGGGATTATGATGGATGCCATGACCACATATATAGATAATCCATGGTCTCTGATGTAGATGAGATTTGACTTCAGTGGATGCAGGTATCTGAGTTGGGAAGGAATGGGTCTAGAAACTACATGGTGAAGTCCACCACATGCAGAAGGAAGGGTGCCTCCACCTTAGAATACAGAAGACAGGAGAAGATAAACACGGACATAAGAATAGATATGTTTATATTTATGGGGAACTGCATGGCTTACTGAGAGGAAGGGATTTAGACTGGACTGTGCACTTCATGTAATAGATATGTTCATATTTATGGGGAACTGCATGGCTTACTGAGAGGAAGGGATTTAGACTGGACTGTGCACTCTATGAGCAATGTGGCTTAAAGGAGAGAAAAAGCTTTATAATCATACTTGACAGGGTAGAAGAAGGAGCTAATTAAAGAAGATCTCCCCAAGTTAACAGGGTTGTGTGGGGATGCCCCAGGAAGAGTGAAAAAACTATGAATATGATACAGAGATCCAGAGTTCCACAAAAGTTTTGTCTGTGTGCTGGACCATGACCGGGCTCTAGACAATGTAACCTCAACAAGGACAAGTAGAGGTTGGTCTTCTTTTCTCCTTGCTCTTGGTTCTGGGAATAAGCAAATATGGTTATGGGAATTTGCAATCCCCTACCAGTTCCTAAGGAGGAAAGAATGTTGTTTATTGGAAGAATCAGGAGGCTAAAAAGCATACAATAGTTGAAATCCCCACCACCAGTAGAAAAAGACAGTGCTTGCATTTAGCTGGAATTTAAAGAATTTTGGCTAAGAAGAGGATTGAGAAGGAATATGGAATAATGTAGTGAAGGATCAAGTTTTGGGGAAAGTAAGAAGTGAAGATAACTGGGTAACTGTCTTGAAAATGGCATTCCAAAAAGAGAGAGGTCTATCATCAGATTGATATTTTCTAAAAATTACTTTGCTCTCTAAAGAATGGATATTTAAGAAAGAACAGAAACATAAATACTAATTAGGAGACTATTTTAAATTACAGGAAAGAGAGGACAATAGATTGAAAAAGGGAAATGATGGGACAGCTCCTGCATAGAATTTAAAATTAGAGAAAAGTGGACTTCCTGAAGAATTAGGTTTCTGGAGAGGAACAACTCAGAGAATAATGAAGAATGACTTCTGAATGTCCGGGTTGAGAAAAAGGGTGAATCTTGGTGCCATTTATTGATACAGGAGAGTCCAGGGGAGGAACGGGTATGGGTGAAAATCCAGAGCTCATGCATGAACATGTTATTTGAAATATCTACCATCAAAGTGGAGATGTTGAGTGGATGCCTGAAGGTAGGTCACTGGAGTTTAAAGAGTGGTTAGGGTGAGAGGGCAGGGAGTCATCATATGGTGGTTAAGCCTCTGCAATTTAGAGATGAATGACAGCTGAAGAGGAGAGACTGGCTGCCCACCCACCTTCATTCTTTCCTAGTGCTGAGTTCTCTGCCCATGCAATGTGCTTCTCTAACTCTCTACACTCATCTATGCTGCTGCATTGTGGGGAATGTTGTCTATTCCTTGTAGACCCCCAGGTTGCTCACTCTTCAGGACTTCATGAACGGTGATGTGATACTCATTCTCCACCTTCTTGTTGGTCATTTCTGCTTCCACCGTTTCCTGTAGTTCTGTCTGTATGCAGCACACAGATCTTTGTTATTATTTTACATATTTATCTCTCAAATTCAAAATCAGGCACTTTTAAGGTAGGGCCAAAACATATCATAGTGCTGGAAATAATGTATATGTTTCTATACGTGTGTGTGTACATTTGTATAGGTATTTGAGTGTTCAGGTGTATTTGTAGGCACGTGTATGTATGCATATGTGTACATATATAATACACCTATGTACACTCTATATAGAAAATTATGGAACATATATGCTATACTATATATAGTCTATATAGTATATTACAGCATGAAGTGTGTGCATATGTGTAATATAGTATAGTATTCCTAGCATCAGACACACTGATGTCATAATTCACAGATCCACAATTTCAATGTGATGAGCAGATGGATGACTGGATTAAAAATGAATGATGTTACTAAACATACAAATATTTCCAAGAGAACTTTTAGGTAAAAGCTACATTGTACCGAGACTCACATAAAAATTAACCATTTCAAATCCATTTAATCTCCAAAGAGACCATTTCTCAAACAGATAGAAATCTTTGGTTATGGACCATTTTGGGAAGCATTATTTCAAATAAACCTGCCTATTTGGATACTACATTTTCCCAGTGGTGGAAGGTAATTATAAGCAAACCCTATGCCTCACGCTGCAGGGCCATCACTGCCTTTCCTAAATTCAGACAAATGTTTAACATATTCTCTTCCCCTTTTGAATGAGGCCCACTACCCTGATCAAAGGCAGCTGCAATGAGAGGGTCCTGCTAGCCTAAAAATAATCAACATCAAAGAAGCCCCTGAGACAAATGCCTCCTCCCTCCTACTCTCATTTAATTTGTCCCGGTTCCCCAAAACCTTGTCAGGAGCCTCTACATGGCAGCTCTAACCAGTATCCACATCAAGCCAAAAACATCAAGAAACTTATTCTCTGACTTAGGTATAAGTGTCATATAAGATTCTCCTTTTGTTTTGCTTAGTTCCCAGGAAACATACTAACATATTAGGTATGAAAAAAAGAAACAAGCAAAAGTAATATGGGAAGGATTTATTAACTTCACTCAATGGAATATTAGATAACATTTTAAGCAAAATTTGACCAGTGTAGTATTAAGAAAAACAGCCATGCCACATGTTTTGTGGCTCCCTCTCCATACCTATATATACACACACACACTATTCTCAGTACTATGATGTATTTTAGTCTCTGGCTGTAAAGTACCCAATTTTAATTTGGGAGGTAAATATGTAAAATAATTGCACAAAGATATGTGTATTGTATACATAACTACAGAAACAGTAGAAGCAGAAATAACATCAACTTATAACAGTTAAACTGTACACATTCTCCTTAAAAACAAGTATGTATATGTACAAGTCATGTAAACATAAAAATAGTCAATCTGTTAGAATAAGACATCATAAGTTTTCTTAAATTTCCATTACAACAGCAAAACTGAAACTACAATAGAAAAAAAACCATAAGAAATAACTCAAAAGTCAAACTGTTTTGTGTATCGTAGTTTAAATACTATAGTCACATGCATGTGGGTAAGAAGATTTGCCATGTAATTATTCCAAATCAAAAACTCACTCTCCCTCCATTGTGCCCTGATATAATATTGTGCCTGTTAGGTCATGATCAGCTCAAACAACATAACACGGTCACTCACTATCGTTGGCTGCATGTGAGGATGTGAAGTGAAGGGACATCTTTGCACTCTTCAGCTGTGTCTGTTCCCAGTACGTTATGGTCTGCAATTCCACAATGTAGTCACAGTCTGGCTGAAGTTCTCCAGGATCACAGAATTTTGAAACTAGAAATTAAGAGAATATACCCAAACTGTATTACAACCTTCCACATCTCTCATCTTCATTGCAAAATCTCATGTGTCATTATGAAACATATCAATTTCTGATTTATCTTTTACTAACTTTTCTTTATGTTCAGAATGTGAAAATCCAATTTTACTGATGATCAAAATAACCTCAGGCCAGGTGTGGTGGCTCACTACTGCAATCCCAGCATTTTGCGAGGCCGTGGCAGGAGGATCACTTGAGCCCAGGAATTTGAGACCAGCCTGGGCAACATAGCAAGACACCATTTCTACAAAAAAAAAATTAGCTGGGCACACTTAGCTGGGCATGGTGGTGTGCATCTGTAGTTTCAGCTACTTAGGAGGTTGAGGCAAGCAGACTGTTTAAACCCAAGGAGGTTGAGGCTGCAGTGAGCTGTGATTGCACTACTGTACTCCAGCCTGGACAAGAGAGTGAGATCCTTTCTCAAAAAATAGAATAAAATAAAAAATAAAAATAAACTTCATGGAATGGCCTAATGTATTTTGAAAATAATATTTTGAAAGCAACTATTCCATCCTCTGAGATAGTATTGAAATGAATCATTTTGAGCCCTCTCCTCTATGAAACATTACTTCTCGGAGAAAAGACAGCTGTTTAGAATAAAGTAACAGAGGTTTATGTTGCCACATACCTGGAAAAATTATGAATTGGCATTAATTGTAATTATTTGATATCTGTTTTGAATTTACTAAGAGCAAATTTCCACCAAAAGCTATAACAAAAAAAAAAATCAACCGGAAAAAATCCTTCAAGACTTTCTTTCATAATGTACTGGGAAGGGGCCTGGAGGGTGGGACCTATCAGCATTTCATCATGTCACTTTTTGTTCTAGATTCCTAAGTGATTTCCCCAATTTCAGCTCTTTCAGCTCATGAGATAAGTGTGCATTACCATTGTCACTTGTAGCAAAATCCTTCAATATGAAAGATGGAACTGTCATAAAATTTTGTAAAAATAAAGTGAAAATAGTATAATGGCTAAATATCAATGATATGGACTTTTTGAGACATGTTTTATAGTTCTAAAGGGAATAGATATTTAAATCTTTACAGCAAGAAATAGTCTTGCTATCTTTGCATTTCTAAACATTTATTTATCTATGGAATTCAACTTCACATGTGATGGGAAAAGGTGTTTTTGTAAATTTTATAACAACAACATAAAGGAATGTATAATAAAAGGAATCCAAATAACTATTTTTATGCAGTAAGCATTCCAAATGATAAAAGATGTTTGCTATCATAAGATTCTCATTGAATAAAAAGGTTCAATGAAAATTTTATTTCCTGGCATCTGATGAATAAACCACTCTAGAACCCCTTGATCAATGAGAAGAACACATTGTGAGACATGCCCTCCCTACAGTGTTTACTGCCCAGTGATTAGATTACAGATGGAAACACCTCACAACAGAAAATCCTAAACATTTGCTCTTCCATTTATAAGGATCTCTCTCTCAAAAATAAAAAGAAAGAAATAAAACCTAAAACTAAAAAAGTAAAGCATATTTTGCATATATCATTTTCTATGAACAGATAGGTAAGATGGGGATCATTTAAACTGTTCCTTTGATTTCCAGAGTTGTGTCTGCCATTTAGATAGGAGTAGGTCAATGGTCTTGTGTCTGGAATTGATGGGCTCTTGGTCTCGCTGACTTCAAGAATGAAGCCACGGACGCTCGTGGTGGGTGTCACAGTTCTTACAGGTGGCGTGTCCGGAGTTTGTTCCTTCTGATGTTCTGATGTGTTTGGAGTTTCTTCCTTCTGGTGGGTGCGTGCTCTCGCTGGCTCAGGAGTAAAGCTTCAGACCTTTGCAGTGAGTGTTACAGCTCTTAAGGCAGCGCATCCGGAGTTGTTCATTCCTCCGGTGGGTTCATGGTCTCACTGGCTTCAGGAGTGAAGCCGCAGACCTTCGCAGTGAGTGTTACAGCTCATAAAGGCAGTGTAGAACCAAAGAGTGAGCAGCAGCAAGATTTACTGCAAAGAGCAAAAGAACAAAGCTTCCACAGCATGGAATGGGACCCAAGCAGGTTGCCACTGCTGGCTGAGGCAGCATGCTTTTATTCCCTTGTCTAGCCCCACCCAAATCCTGCTGATTGGTCCATTTTACAGAGAGCTGATTCGTCTGTTTTGACAGGGTGCTGATTGGTGCGTTTACAATCCCTGAGCTAGACACAAAAGTTCTCCGTGTCCCCACTAGATTAGCTAGATACAGAGTGTTGACACAAAAGTTCTCCACATGCCCACCAGAGTAGCTAGATACAGAGTGTCAATTGGTGCATTCACATACCCTGAGCTAGACACAGGGTACTGATTGGTGTGTTTACAAACCTTGAGCTAGATACAGAGTGCTGATAGGTGTATTTATAATCCCTTAGCTAGACATAAAGGTTCTCCAAGTCCCCACCAGACTCAGGAGCTCAGCTGGCTTCACCCAGTGGATCCTGCACCAGGACCACAGGTGGAGCTGCCTGCCAGTCCCACGCCACACACTCACACTCCTCTGCCCTTGGGTGATCAATGGGACTCAGCACCATGGAGCAGGGAGCAGTGCTCATCCAAGAGGCTCAGGCTTGGCGGGCTGCAGGTCCCAAGCCCTGCCCCACAGAGAGGAAGCTAAGGCCTGGTAAGAAATTGAGCACAGCAGCTGCTGGCCCAGGTGCTAAGCCCCTCACTGCCTGGGGCTTGTGGGTGGGCTGGCCACTCCAAGTGCAGGGCCTGCTGACTGCACGCCCACCGGGAACTTGCGCTGGCCCACAAGTGCCCCATGCAGCCCTGGTTCCCAGCCGCGCCTCTCCCTCCACACCTCCCTGCAAGCTTAGGGAGCTGGCTCTGGCCTTCATCAGCCCAGAAAGGGGCTCCCACAGTGCACCGGTGGGCTGAAGTGCTCCCTAAGCACAGCCAGAGTGGGCACCAAGGCCGAGGAGGTGCCAAGAGTGAGCGAGGGCTGTGAGGGCTGCCAGCACGCTGTCACCTCTCAATCCCCCCTCTAAACAGGACACCCCAACTGCTGTTGGGAATTTGGCTGATGACCATTCTAGCTACTTCCTGCTGGACAGGAGTGATGAAGGGGCCCTGCAGTTGTAGTGTCCTCCAGAGGGGAGCTCTCCAGGCCAGTAAAAGTGCCAGGGGGTCGGTCCAGGGGTCCTTGGTAGAAGTTGTTAGTTGAACTCCTTTGGGGTTCCATTTGTAAGACCATCTGTAGCTTGATGGCCTCAATTCTAGAGGAAACAAATTTGACAAGCGGGTTAAAAATAAAGGGTCCAAAGGCAAGTAATAGCAAGATGGCTGCCATGGGACCTAGAAAGGGGAGAAGTCATGATGCCCAACTCCAGAGGTTGGCATAAGAGTTTGAAAGATGTTGTCTGATTTCAGAAACCTTTTCCTGTAAACACCAGGTGGCATCTCATACTATCCCTGACTGGCTAGTGTAAAAACAACACTCTTCCCCTAAGAAGGTGCAGAGTCCTGCTTTCTCAGTAGTGAGGAGGTATAGGCCTCAGCAGTTTTGGAGAGTCACTGCTGCCAAAGAGTCTATTTGGGATTGTAAAGTAAGAATAGATTTTGTTATTTCTTGCAAACTCTGAGAAATCCTTTGAGAGTATGTGGTAGTAGAATAATGAAGTAGATAAACCAGCTATTTCAGTTCTGGTAGCAGTAGCCATTCCTAACCCTATAAGCAGGGGTATTGGTTGTATGGCTCTGTGCTGACAGACTTGAGCTTTGAGGGGTACTGATAAGTTCTGATTTCCTGGGGCAATGTTAATGTTGGGACTTAGGAAGACTAAGGTGCAGGTGCCTGTCCAGTTAGTGGGGAGGCAGATATAGTTCAACATTCCACATAAGAAGAATATGCCTTGGCTGGGTAGACAGAACTTGTTATGTATGTTAAAAAGGTGTGTGAGTTTCTTTTCATTTTCCCATACTCCCAGAGTACTTGCCAAGGTACCTCCAGTGAGCAGCTGGAAAGGGGTGTTGGGAGAAAACTGAGTGGCTCCCTGCGTTCTATTTTCCCATTGGAGAAAAAAAAGTTTTGTATCCACTAGGATCCATTCGAGAGAGTGAGTGAAAGAGGGGATGAGAAGGCATTCACTAGTGGTGGCGGCACTGCTGCAGGGAAAACGAGATCATTTTATCTAGTCTGAGTTACAGGTAGGAGTAAATTACTGTCAAGAGGAAGGAAGATAGAAAGAAGGTTGATGTGATTAGGATTTTCATTCTGTCAGGAGCTAGAGTATATAGTCCTATCACAAAGAGTATGGTTAGTGTGCTCTTTTCCCCTACCTTTTTTAAGGAGGATGGGGTCTTTCCTCAGGATCAAATATGCATGTGCATGGCCCTCAACCCTGCCACTTTTCTCTTTTGATCACAGGATCAAAAAAGATAGGAGCCTTTTTCGTCTGGGATGTTTCCTTCCGAAATAGGAGGTGCAAGTCCTCCAACAGTTCACAGGTATATCGAGGCTGGTCTGGCTGATCTTGGGACTGCTGAGCTGATGATCCCACAGGTTCCTCAGGGGATGTCCAAAGTTTAACTCAGGAGTGGTGAATCAAAGATTCCACTCCTGCCACGTTAACTGCAGTGGGAGTAGAGAGGATTACCAAGTATGGTCCTTCCCACAAAGAGTCCAGAGATGGGGAGGTAGAGGGAAGAGATTTGACCAACACTAGATCTCCTGGTTGAAACAACTCTGCTCCCTTTTCTCTGTGACAACCTTCAGGTAGGTTTTTAAGGTTTTGTTGATATTTTGCCAAAGAAGTTATATCTTTCACCAAGTTGGCCATTTCCTGATCAAGTAGGAGGTCATCTGGGAGAAAAGGTCGCCTGTACAGCATATCATATGGACTAAGCCCTATTTTGTGGGGAGAATTTTGGATTCTCAACAGGGCCATAGGCAAAAGAGTAAGCCATGGGAGGTGAGTTTCTTGTGTTAGTTTCCTTAAGTGCCTCTTGAGCGTTTCATTTGCCTTCGTGACTTTCCCTGAGGATTGTGGCCTCCAGGAGCAGTGAAGATGATATTGTATCCCTAGTGCCCTGGAGATTCCCTGAGTTATCGTGGCTTTAAAAGCTGGACCATTGTCACTCTGTAAGCTTTGGGGAAGCCCAAATCTAGGAATTATTTCATGAATTAGGACTTTAATCACTTCCTTAGCCTTCTCTGTCTTGCAGGCGAAAGCTTCTATCCAATTTGTAAAGGTATCAACACAGACCAACAAGTATTGAAATCCCTTTGACTTAGGCATATGGGAGAATTCTAACTGCCAGTCCTTTCCAGGATAGTGACCTATTCTTTGTTCCCTCAATGGGGCCTTATGATGAACCAAGGGATTATTCTTTTGGCACACCTCACAGGCTTTGACTACCTGTTGGATGGTCTGGAGGAGATTTGGCCCTGTAAATAGGGATTTGGCCATTTGATTAGTGTTTTCAATACCTATATGAAAAGTTTGGTGGAGGGTTTTAAGTATTTTCCACTGGCTGGCTTCAGTTATAAGTACCTTTCCTTCTTCTGTTACCAACCACCCTGAAGGAAGAAAATTATGCCCCTGTGAAAGGCCCCATTCTGTTTCAGTCAGGGAATACTGGGGCTTAATCTCTTGGAGGGGTTGTTCCATACCAAAGGTCCTTCTGTAGGTATTTCTAATAAGGGGTTCCACCTGGTAGCAATTTTGCCTCAGCATCTGCCTGACAGTTTCCTTCTGCTTTCTTTCCTTCACCTTTCTGATGGCTTTGGCAGTGTAAGACTGCCACTTCCTTGGGTTTTTGCACTGTGTGCAATAACTCTATAATTTCCTTGTGGTATTTAATGGGGGTTCCCCCAGAGGTTGGGAACTCCCTCCTTTTTCATATTGCATCATGGGCATGTAGGATTAGATAAGCATACTTGCTATCTATATACACATTTATTCTTTTTCCCTTTCCCAGTTATAAGGCTCAGGTAAGTGCCACTAGTTCTGCTAACTGGGCACTGGTCCCTAGGGGAAGAGGCTTACTTTCAAGTATGGTTACACTGCTAACTATGGCATAACTTGCCCTTCATACCCCATTCTCCACAAATGAACTTTCATCAGTGTATAGGTTAAGATCAGGATTAGTTAAGGGAACTTCTAAGAGATCATCTTGGGCAGCATACGTCTGGACTATAATTTGTTCACAGTCATGCGTAATCGTTTCCCCATCCTCTGGGAGAAAAGTGGCAGGGTTGAGGGCCATGCATGTGCGTATTTGAAGCACTGGTCCCTCAAGGAGTAGCACCTGCTATCTAAGGAGGCAGTTGTCTTATAGCCATAAACTTCCTTTGGCACCTAGTATGCCATTTACCTCATGAGTAGTCCAGACAGTGAGATCCTTTCCTTGTATTATTTGATAGCCTCTGACACAAAGACAGCCACTGCGGCAACTAACTTTAAACAGTGAGGCCAGACTTTTGCTGCTGCATCTATTTCCTTACTTAGGTATGCCACTGGTTGTGGGGTTTTCCCACGAGTCTGAATAAGGTCTGCAAGAGCTATCCCTGCTCTCTCTGTGATGTATAAAGAGAAGTTTTGTCCTGTGGGAAGGCTTAAAGCTGGAGATTGTACTAAGGCCTACTTTAAGGTTTTGAAGGCTGTTTCTGCCTCTGGTTACCATTCTACAAGATGCCCTCTGGGTTTCCTTACTTACAGTATAGAGGGGCCTGGCTATCTTGCTGTATCCAGGGATCCCTAGTCAGCAAAAGCCGGTAATTCCAAGGAATCCCCGCAACTGTTTTAATGTTTTAGGCTGAGGATAAGCCAATATAGGCTGTATTCATTCCATGCTGAGGGTCCTGGTCCCTCTGGCTAAGATTAGGCCTAGATATTTGACCTGCTGTAGGCAAAGCTGGGCCTTCGACCCAGACACATTGTACCCTTGATTAGCTAGAAAGTTCAAGAGATCTAGAGTAGCCTGCTGGCATGAGGCTTCCAAAATGGTAGCCAAAAGCAAATCATCCACATATTGAAGGACCAGAGTGCCTGGACTTGAGAGGTGGCCTAGATCTTGGGCCAGTGCCTGACCAAACAGATGAGGGCTATCCTTAAATCCTTGGGGTAAGATCATCCATGTAAGTTGGGGTGTGTGGTCTGTGGGATCCTTAAAAGCAAAGAGGAACTGGGAGTCAAAGCAAAGAGTGCAGGAGAATACAGAAGAAGGCATCCTTGAGGTCCAGAACCATCAACCATTCTGCTTCCTCTGGTATTTGAGAGAGCAAGATATAGGGGTTTGGTACAACTGGATATAGAGGAATTACTGCTTCATTATTGAGTCTAAGATCTTGCACTAGTCTCCACTGACCATTCAGTTTTTGTACTACTAGAATTGGGATGTTGCAGAGACTGCTGCATTTCCTTACCAAGCCTTGAGCTTTCAAATATTTAACAATATTCTGTAATCCTTTATGAGCTTCAGGCCAAAAGGGATATTGCCTTTTAACCTGATTTGGACTGGGTGGGCATTTTTTGCCCTTCCAAATTGTCCTTCCAATGCCCAGACTTCAGGGTTGATTCCCTCCTCAAGTAGGGGACAACAAATGTGTAACTTGTTCCCCATATTCATGTAGATAATAGCTCCCACCTTGGCTAATATATCCCTCCCTAATAAGGGTGTGGGACTTTCAGGCATAACAAGAAAGGCATGTGAAAAGAGCAAAGTCTCCCAATTACAACTGAGGAGGTGGGAGAAATACCTGTTTAAAGGCTGTCCCAGGATTCCTCAGATGGTAATGGACCTTGAAGACAGTCATCCAGGACAGGAGATTAACACTGAGAAGGCCACGCCAGTGACCAGGAGGAAGTCAATTTCCTGGCCCTCAATAGTTAAACACACCTGGGGCTCAGTGAGGGTGATGATATGAGCTGGCGCTTGCCCTGGGCACCCTCAGTCCTGTTGTTGGGTCATCTGGTTGGGGGCCTCTGACCCAAGGAACCTTCATCCTCTGGGGTAGTGCACCTTCCAGTGATTGCCTAGGCATAGTGGACATGGACGAGGGGGCAGCTTGTTTCTCATTGAATAATCTATTTAAAAGTGTCCTTGCAAACCACAGTGATAAAAATCCCTACCAGGTGACTGGCCTGATCCATTTTCTGTCCTCTCTGAACCACCAAGGTTTGTTTGTCTGAGGGCCATGACTAAGGCTGCAGCCTTTCTCTGATCTCACTTTTCCTTTTGGGCCTGTTCCTGTTGGTCCCTATTATAGAACACCAAGGTTGCCAGGTTTAATAATGTCTCTAGATTTTGTTCAGGGCCCAGGGCTTGCTTTTGGAGCTTTCTCATGATATCTGCAGCTGATTGGGTAATAAACTTATCTTTTAGAATCATTTGACCCTCGAATGATTTGGGTGACAGGAGAGTATATTTTCTTAAGGCCTCTCATAGCCACTCAAGGAAGGCAGAAGGATTTTCTTCCTTTCCCTGGGTTATGGTGGACATCAATGAATAATTCATGGGCTTTTTCTAATTCTCCTCAGTCCTTCTAGAACACAGGTCAACAGATATTTATGACTCCAGTCCCCATGATCTGAGTCAAGGTCCCAGTGGGGATCCATACTGGGTATGGCTTGCTGACCAGTAGGGAATTTGTCCCTTTCTTCAGCTGTCATTCTATCATTTACTTGACTAAGATACCAGGTATCTCCAAACTCTCAGGCTGCAGCTAAAGCCACATACTTTTCATTAAAGGCCAGGTTTTGATCTAACAATAGCATGACATCTCTCCAAGCGAGGTCGAAGGTTTGCCCTAGACCCTGTAGGACAACTATGTACCTATCAGGATCATCTGAAAATTTCCCCAGGCCTGCCTTGATCTGCTTTAAATCAGAGAGGGAAAAGGGGATATGTATCCGGGTTGGGCCAAATTCTCCTCCTCCTACAGCTTGAAGGGGACAAAACTGATAGCCCAGGGGTTTTTGTGGTCCTTTGGGGATTTCTTTGCTTATTTCCTTCTGGGCAGGGGAGATTAGAGGAGGATTATCATTAATAGGAAGGGGAGCTATAGGGAGGCTAGGATATGGGGGTAAGCTGAGAGGTCCTCCTGTGGGATGTAAATTGCAAGCTCTGCATAGTTGTGTATTCTCCCTCAGTGAAAAGAAAGCTCAGACATAAGGTATTTCCCTCCATTTGCCTTCCCTCTTACACAAAAGGTCAGGATGCAGGATAGTATTGTAATTTGTACTTCCCTCAGGTGTCCATTTTTCCCCATCAGAGAGAGAATATTGGGGCCAAGCTGTAGTGCAGAAAAAAATAAGTCACCTCTTTTTCAGGGTTTGTGGGTCAAATTAGTCCAATGGCTTAGGATGCATTTCAAGGGACAGCCTGTTGCTGCCTGAGTGTTTCCCATCTGAAAGACAAAACCGCCCATGGTTTTGGTTTGTTTTGTTTCTCCCCCTGCCCAAGAACCCACAATGGTCCCTGGACCCTGCTGATTGGAATAGCTGTGTTCACTGATGCAGCAGCAGAAACAACCCCTGCTCAAGAATCCGCAATGGTCCCTGACCATGCTGATTGGAATAGTTGCACTCACCGACGCAGCAGCAGAAACACTAGTTTTCCTCCCAGACCAGATGGAGGACCAGGGAAGGTCAGATTTAGCAGCCCTTACTGACACATTCTCGAAAACCTGCACCCTTGCCTGTCCTCCTAGACCACAAGGAGGACCAACCGAGAAAAATCGGATTTAGTCGCCCTTACTGACATATTCTCAAAAACCTGTTAGAGTCCTAAGTGTTCTCCTGTTAGTATTGGGACTTTACCCCCATCCTATAAACATGTTATGCCCCCAAAATGAAGTGGAGGGCCATACCTTCAGGGAGGGAAGGGATCTCCAGGGTTGGAAGAGTGACACCTTTTGTCTTCACTTGTATGAATAGGAAGGATACAATTTCTGAGGCTCCCCATATCTTAGCTTCAGGAATAGCTTTCATTAGGCCTGTTAGTCTGAGGAGGGATCCTAAAATTCCAGGTAGTCCCCACTACGATGGGGCTTTGGGCAAAAATTATATCTTCTGACTGGTAAGCCTGGGTGCCTAAAGAAGGTAACAGAGTCCTGGAGTTTATACTAGAAATCATTCTTATAGGAGAAACTAGAAAAGCACCAGAGACAGGTAACAATTTTTAGAAGCAGGACTAACCTCGGAGAAGAGAGGCGAGAGGAAGTTCGTCTGGCAGGCATTAGGACCCAGGGGGCAAGGGTCAGGATACATAGGATAGATGGGTGAGTCTCGCTTGGGCGACATGCTTTGAGAGTTCCGCTCATGGCCGCAGGGTCAACCAACTTGTTGTCGGGACCCTGGAGCTGCATGGCTTTCCTCTCCGTCGACCCTCAGCGCAGCCCAGAAGTACAAGAAGAGCAGAAGCTGGTTCTGAGCAAACCAATGGTCCCAACTCCAAACAGTCCGGGGGTCATTAGAGAGCCCTTTCCCAGAAAGCATGACACCTGTGTCTTTAGTCCAGTGGCCATGCTAGTCGCTTTTAACTGGCCGACAGGTGCCCGGTATTTAGTCCCTGAACTCTAAGGAAAAATAGGACAGAATAGCAAGCGAAAGGGGTCTTACAGTACTCACTGTGTGGCGAAAGGTGATTGTCTCACCGCTCAGCAACAGGTGATGGTCTCACTGCTCTGTGATAGTCTCACCGCTTGGTGATTGGTGATGGTCCCTTCGTGGTCACCAAAATCTGTCCAGAATTGGTGGGTTCTTGGTCTCACTGACCAGGAAAGAAGCCACAGACCCACATGTTGAGTGTCACGTTCTTAAAGGCGGTGTGTCTGGAATTTGTTCCTTCTGATTTTCAGATGTGTTCAGAGTTTCTTCCTTCTGGTGGGTTCATGGTCTTGCTGGCTCAGGAGTGAAGCTGCAGACCTTTGCAGTGAGTGTTACAGCTCTTAAGGTGGCACACCTGGAGTTGTTCATACCTCCTGGTGGGTTTGCAGTCTCACTGGCTTCAGGAGCGAAGCTGCAGACCTTCACAGTGAGTGTTACAGCTCATAAAGGCAGTGCAGACCCAAAGAGTGAGCAGCAGCAAGATTTATTGCAAAGAGCTAAAGAACAAAGCTTCCACAGCGCGGAAGGGGACCCAAGCGGGTTGCCACTGCTGGTTCAAGCAGCCTGCTTTTATTCGCTTATCTGGCCCCACCCACATCCTGCTGATTGGTCCATTTTACAGAGAGCTGATTGGTCTGTTTTGACAGGGTGCTGATTGGTGCGTTTACAATCCCTGAGCTAGACACAAAAGTTCTCCGTGTCCCCACTAGATTAGCTAGATACAGAGTGTCAACACAAAAGTTCTCCATGTCCCCACCAGAGTAGCTAGATACAGAGTGTTGATTGGTGCATTCAGAAACCCTGAGCTAGACACAGGGTGCTGATTGGTATGTTTACAAACCTTGAGCTAGACACAGAGTGCTGATTAGTGTATTTACAATCTCTTAGCTAGACATAAAGTTTCTCCAAGTCCCCACCAGAGTAGCTAGATAGAGTGTTGATTGGTGCATTCACAAACCCTGAGCTAGACACAGGGTGCTGATTGGTATGTTTACAAACCTTGAGCTAGATACAGTGCTGATTGCTGTATTTACAATCCCTTAGCTAGACATAAAGTTTCTCCAAGTCCCCACCAGAGTAGCTAGATACAGAGCGTCAATTGGTGCATTCATGTACCCTGAGCTAGACACAGGGTACTGATTGGTGTGTTTACAAACCTTGAGCTAGATGCAGAGTGCTGACTGGTGTATTTACAATCCCTTGGCTAGACATAAAGGTTCTCCAAGTTCCCACCAGACTCAGGAGCACAGCTGGCTTCACCCAGTGGATCCTGCACCTGGCCGCAGGTGGAGCTGCCTGCAAGTCCTGCGCATGAGCCCACACTCCTCAGCCTTTGGGCAGTCATGGGACTGGGCACCATGGAACAGGGAGCGGTGCTGATTGGGGAGGCTCAGACATGGTGGGCTGCAGGTCCCAAGACCTGCCCTGTGGGGATGCAGCTAAGGCCTGGCAAGAAATTGGGCACAGCAGCTGCTGGCCCAGGTGCTAAGCCCCTCACTGCCAGGGGCTTGCAGGCAGGGGCAGGCCACTCCAAGTGCCTGGCCCACCGAGCCCACGCCCACCCTGAACTTGTGCTGGCCCACAAGCGCCCTGGGCAGCCCTGGTTCCCACCCACAACTCTCCCTCCACACCTCCCTGCAAGCTGAGGGAGCCGGCTCTGGCCTTGGCCAGCCCAGAAAGGGGCTCCCACAGTGCAGTGGGGGGCTGAAGGGCTCCTTAAGCATGGCCAGAGTGGGCGCCAAGGCCGAGGAGGTGCCCAGAGCAAGCGAGGTTGTGAGGGCTGCCAGCATGCTGTCACCTCTCAGTCTAAATGCAGTTGCTTCTACCTAAAATATAAAAGGCAAAACAGCCGGCATGCCCCTGCATTCTGTGAACTTCCTCGGTAGAAATGAATGGGAGGGAAGCTTTCCTGCATCCATGGCATCTCTCAGTTTAGCAGAGGCCTCTTTTCAGGCCAGTTGCCTTGAGTTGAAATACCCTCTGTGAGAAGAGCATTCCTTCCTCCAGTTCCCACTCACCCCATCCGTAGTCTTTCTCCGCTTCTTCTTTTTTGGGACAAGAGACTTACTGCTGACCATCCAGCTCCAAAAGACATTGTAGTGATGCACAAGGATGTCCGGCTCCTCGGTGAGATCCCAAACTATAGTGACGGTCACATTCCCATCACTGTTGACGGTGGAGTTGGCCAGCCAGAGGTTAGCCGGCACTGGTGGGGCAGATGGATCTGAAATCCCAGAACAAAGACACATCATATGACTCCACAAAACTAACATCTTTGGACATGTAATGACTACATGGTCAACACGTGAAGCATTGCTTTTTATAAGTAGAAAAGCTGAAAACAGCAGGGGGCAGGATGGCTTATGTCTATAATCCCAGCACTTTGCAAGGCAGAGGCGGGCACAATCTTTTGAGTCTAGGAGTTTGAGACCAACCTGGCCAACACAGTGAAACACTGTCTCCACAAAATATAAAAAATTAGCTGGGCAGGTTGGTGCATGCCTGTGGTCCCAGCTACTCAGGAAGCTGAGGCAGGAGGATCATTTGATCTGAAAAGGTTGAGGCCGCAGTGAACTGTGATTAGCACCACTGCATGCCAGCCTGGGCAAGAGAGTGAGACACAGTCTCCAAAAAAGAGTAAAAGAGAAGTGAAGCTGAAAACAGGTTATTAAGATCTTCTTGTTCAGCCTCAAATAAAAAATCTAAAAAATGGTAAGATAAATTGGTTTGGTCCAAATTTGTAATCCAGAAGGATTATTTTAAGCGTTTCCATACCAAGACAACCCAGCCAAATTTTTAATATGCTGAAATTGATATCTTTTGGTAAAATACAGTAAAATTCAATGTGGGTGAATTGACATTAAATAGGTAAGCAACAGAGAATCACCTTTGAATACTCTAAAAAGGAAAAGAAATTCAGCTCACACAAATAATTGTTTTCACCTTAGTGGCCCTGTAGCTAGTGATTTTTGCATCAGCTAAGAGTAATAGAGATCAGAAAAAAAACTGCACCATTTTTTATCCACACTGCACACTGGATGACTTACCAGTAGCATTCATTTTTCTGATTGTCCCATTTCTGGTTTGTCTCATAAATGAAAACATTTTCAGATGTCAAGAGAAAGGTGAGGTGCTGGAATTACCACCTCACAAATCTCCATTGAAAATACGTATTTGAATAAGACTAAATATAGCAAAGCTGGAGGGTTTTTACTTCATTTTCTGTTAAAAATTGAGCAAGTGGAGATGCTTCTCACCACCAGTGATTTACAGAGGGTTTCATTTCAAGACACTGTCACAGGAAGATGCTGTCAATAATTCTCATTATAACAGCATGTGTGTTGGGGATTCAAAAAAGTCATATCTAACTTGATATAAATGAAGAAGACTGGAGAAAAAATATCCCATGTTTTTACTTTCAGTAGTTAGTAGTTTTGAAATGATGGAAACATAAGTTATTTTTTGAAAGTTCTTGCTTTCCTCTATGAAATATAATGTGTGGACATTTAGTTAGGTTACTTCTTTTATTTTCTAGAAAAGAAAGCTTCATAGTATTTTTTTAGGTAAGAGGTTAACTGAAAGCATATTATGTGATACTGTTAGTCAAGTCATTCTCTCTCTTTCTCTTTTAATTAACTTTTAAATTCCAAGGTATATTTGCAGTCTATGCATGTTTTTTATGGAGGTAAATATATGCCACGGTGGTGTGCTGCACAGATCAACCTATGACATAAATGTTAAGCCCAGCACTCATTAGCTCTTCCTGATGCTCTTCTTCTCCCACCCCCATCCCCAGCAGGCCCTACTGTGTGTTTCTCCCCTCCATGTGTCCAGGTGTTATCATCGTTTAGCTGTTCAGTTCCCATTTATGAGGGAGAACATGCAGTGTTTCATTTTCTTTTCTTGCATTAGTTTGCTGAGAATAATGGCCTCCAGCTCTATCTATGTCCCTGCAAAGGACATGATCTCATTCCTTTTTATGGCTGCATAGTATTCCGTGTGTCTATGCACCACATTTTTTTTTTATCCAGTCTACTGTTGATGGACATTTGGGTAAATTCCATATCTCTGCTATTGTGAATAGTGCTGCAATGAACACGCATGTGCTTGCATCTTTACAGAAGAATGATTTACATTCCTTTGGGTATATACCCATTAATGGGATTGCTGGATCAAATGGTATTTCTGAATCAACCTGTTCTTATTCAATAACAGGAATCTCTGGAATGTCCAACACTTATACTGAGATATGCTGATTCCCTGAGTGCAGGTGGGACCCAGGAATATTTCATATGAAACACACAGGTAATACTGAGGTAGATGACCTAAGAAAACTCATCTGGTAGGGTCAAAAGTAGACAAGTACTACATCAAGTGGCTACAAACTATGAGGTCTGAACATCACAATGTGTAAGGACGAAATATTTGTTCCTATTCTTATTAGGACAGGAAGCACCCCAACCTGGAAGTTTGGCAGTGCCATCTGAGGACTCCCTTAGTCATCAATATTGACAACACTGATCACTTTCTTCTCTTAAAAATGCAGGCTTCACTTGGATTTCAGGACACTAATAGATTTTCATTCAGTTTCAATGGAAGCTACTTCTCAGCCCCATGCTCCATGATCTTTAGCTCCCATCTTCTCTAGATAGGAGAGTGTTCTGCATCTGAATTCAGGGGTCTCTCTCTTCTCATCTACACTCATTCTCTAGGGATCTCATCAGATGTCACACTTTTAAAAACATCTTTGTGCTGATGACTTTCAAACTGATATCTTCACTATAGACCATGCCCCTGAATGCAGATCTAATCATTCAAATATCAATACTCAAAAAATATCTTCCAGCAGCTCTATTTGGAGGTCTCAGAGGCATCTCAAAACTAATGTGTCCCAAAGCAAAATCATGATCCCTATACATAGCCCACCACTAATACATAGCCCACCACACACAGCCCACTACTGACAACAACTCGGTACATGGGAATTGCTCTTTCCAGTTGCTCTGGCCCCAACCCTTGAAGTCATACATTTATTTTGCAGTCACATCCCTTGAACAAATTGTGTTAGCACTACCTTCAAAGTGTAACAGGAATTTAACTGCCTTTCACCACTGCCAATGCCCTGGGCCAAGCCAACATCATCTCTCCCTGATTACTGCCAAAAGCTCCCCACTGCCTCCCTAGAGGTTTTTCTGAATACAACAGCCTGATGATTCTATACTGCAAGAGACCATCTCATTCCTGTGCACAGAAGTTCCTTACTTGGAGTAAAACCACTAGGAGTCTCCTGAATGCCCTACAACCTGTGCCTCAGTTACCTCCCAGAGCACCTTTCATTTTATCACCTCCACCCCTCAGCCCAGTCACACTGGTTCTTGGAAAGGAAAACCATGATGTTGCTGAAGTTTTCCTGTCTATTTGCCTAAATGCTTTCCCTGGTGTCTCCATGGCTGGCTCCTTTTCCTGTTGAAGGTCTACTAAATGTGACCCTATTTAAAATAGCTACATGTGCTTTGTTCCATTTACCAAAAAAAAGTCACCATGATGATGCCTTGCTTCATTATTCTCCAAGCCCTTATTAGTAACTGTTACGGTAAATATTGAGTGTCAACTTGATTGGATTGAAGGATCCAAAGTGTTGATCCTGGGTATGTCTGTGAGGATGGTGCCAAGGAGATTAACATTTGAGTCACTGGACTGGAAAAGACAGACCCTCCCTCAATCTGGGTGGGCACCATTCCAATCAGCTGCCAGTGCAGCCAGAATAAAAGCAGGAAGAAGAAGTGGAAACTTTAGACTGGTTTAGTCTTCTGGCCTGCATCTTCCTCCCATGCTGGATGCTTCCTGCCCTCGAACATCAGACTCCAAGTTCTTCAGCTTTGGGACTCGGACCTTTGAATGCAGACTGAAGGCTGCACTGTCGGCTTCCCTACTTTTGAGGTTTGGGGACTTTGACTGGCTTCCTTGCTCCTTAGCTTGCAGATGGCCTATTGTGGGACCTCACCTTATGATTGTGTGAGTCAATACTCCTTAGTAAACTCCCCTTTATACATACATCTATCCTATTAGTTCTGTCCCTCTAGAGAACCATGACTAATACACAAACTGACTTATTAGGTACCTTGTTTGCTGTCTGCTTCCACTCACGATAATGAAAGCTCCCTGAGAGGAGGATTGTTTGCTTGTTTTTTCACATCTGTATCTCCAGAGTCCAGAAGAGCACCTAGCACACAGTATGTGCTCAGTAAGCAATTGCTGAGTGAATAAACGAAGGACAAGCTTCTAAATGTTACCTTTGACTTGTAATGTGATATTTCAGTTTCAGGTTCAATGTCAATTAGCATTGCTAAATCACAAGATCCTAAAGTGAATTGCAAAATCAAAGGAGTGTTCTTCCCAGTTTGAAATAAAATAATTAAATCAACGCCCCTTCCACTGGTGTAGGAGTTAATTTTTAATCTACCAAAGGGAGCTACCAACCTTCCTGGGAGGGAACGAACTTACAAGTGAATCATCACTTCAAGGCAAGAGAAGAATTAAAATGTATAAAGATAATAACAGCCATTTGTGTTCTCAGCAATGTACCTGAATATCTACATGCTGAAAATAAGTAGTCACATGATTTTTCCAGATATTCTAGGTTCATAAGGAAAACCTCAGAATCATATCCTCTTCTAAAGAAACTCCAATATTTAAGAGGGTCACTGATACTAGGAATTTAATCATCTTCTTTAATTTATTTCATTCATTACATCATTTCCTGCCCTGGAAAATTTTGCTCATTGTAATAACCCAGAATAATGTCATCTAGTTTATGAAACATTGTAAAACACGAAACAACGCAATTTATGAAAGCAACTTTTGAGAAAACAATGCTTTCAAAGGTATGAATTAATAATATTTTCTTGTCATTTTCTCAAAAGGAAGGCCCATTTTGAGTTGATAATACCAAAATGGCACACTTCCATTACCAAGATGATGCACTCCCATCTCTTTCTCCCTCAAAATAATCACTATAAAATTATAAAATCAGGCCAGGCATGGTGACTTATGCCTGTAATCTTAGTGCTTTGGGAAGCTGAGGCAGGAGGACTATTTGAGGGCAGGAGCTCAAGACCAGCTTAGGCAATAGCAAAAGACCTTGTCTCTACAGAAAAAATAAAATTAGCTGGGCTTGGTGTCATGTGCCTGTGGTCCTAGCTATGCAGGAGGCTGAGGCAGGAGAATTGCTTTAGTCTGGGAGTTCAAGGCTACAGTGAGCTATGACTGCACAACTGCCCACCATCCTGGATAACAGATGAGATTCTGACTCTTAAAAAAAAAAGAACAAAAAGAAAACAAAACCAAAAAAGAATGATAGAGATCAGCTGTTTATTGCTGCGATCCTCCTCTGTAAACCAGCCATTCATTTATCCACTTATTCACTATGGGGTTCAGGTGAGACAGGGTCAATCCAGTTTCTCTAATCAGAAGCACTTTATTCAATCCTAACAAGTTTCTATATTTAAGCCATTCTCTGCCTTAAGAATTGGTTCCCTACATTATGAAACAAGGTATATTCATTTGACTGAATTATACAGAATGTTTTCTTTCATTATGCATTATGTTTTAATTGTTTTAGAATTTTGAAATGTAGTTGGAGATTTCCATGTGAAATTTATATATATATGTATACACACACACACACACACACACATACACATATATAGATGTACATATGCATAAATAGACAGTGGCTGATGAGAGCCAGAGAGTCAGAGAGGGAAACTCTATACATTATTATAAAGCCCTAAGGAATTTTACAACTTATTTCACATGTTTTTAACTGGTGAGGGCTTTAGGGGTCAGAGAGGTAAACAGATATGTCCAAGATCATTCACATCATTGATGGCAGAACAAGGAGTGTGACAACAAAAATGAGAGAAAGATGGGGTGGAGGGTATAACAATACACAACTCTAGGTGCCACACTCTACATATGTTATATTCCACTGTCATAATGAGGAACAATGTCCCTATAGAATGTAAAAATTCTAAGCCTTTTAATGGGAAAAGTGTCTGTTACAATAGTCTAGTGCAGGCATTGATATAGGCTTTTTCCAGAAAGGGCCAGATAGTAAAGAGTTTAGGCTTTGTGGACCATATGGTCTCCGTTACAATCACTCAACTCTGCCCTCACAGCTCAAAAGCAGCCACAGACAACATGTAAACAAATGAGGGTGGCTATGTTCCCATAAAACTTGATTTGCAAAACTAGGTTGCAGGCCAAATTTAGACCCTGGGCCACTGACTGCTCTCCCCCGATTAGCAAAATTTCAGAGTGTGATACCATTAGGTTTAGGAAATGATGTGAGCACTGTTTATTCCTAATTTTACAAATATACAGTTGTATTTTGTCTATTAAATATTAACATTATTGTGCTCATTTTAGAGATGGCGAAATTGAGGATCATAGTTTGATTCACTACTTCAAGAACAGAGTTTGATTTACTACCTCTTCAAGTGAGAGGACGGGAGTCACACCACAAGACCAGTGCTCTCCTAACTCTTCCTCTGAGTCTCAAATATGGGCATTTTCCCCCATCTCACTTCTCTTTCTGTTTGATGCCAAGTCCCTCCTTATGAACCTCACAATTATCTGCAGAAACACACTGCAGAGAGCAAGAATATTTTCAGAGATAACTGAAATAGAAAGGCTGTATTAGCTCCTTCTATGCTATACAATTTGTGTGATTACCAATGTAAAATATGCTACATATTTAGCATGTATACCCAATTTCAGCCTTGAAGAAAAATAGTTCCTTTTATTGATGATCATTTGTGGTGCTTTCAGCAGCGGAGGATAAAACATTGGATTTCAGAAAGATAAATTTCAGGTTTCATCACTTAACCTCTTGTGTTTCATGACACAAACAGGCAAAGTAATGAGCATGAAGGTTTGACACGATGGAAGGACTATAAGTCTATGTTGCATAAAAGTGATAATAAAATCACTTATCACCCTTGGAGAAATGTAGGCGTATTAGTGCACTGACATGGAATCTCATGGGAGAAGACCACTTCTGCTTGTCCCAGGAGAAATGCCATCACTTTTTCTGAGGCAGGCTCCTCTGGATTTTTGAGATAACACTATTTGTTAAATACAGGAACCCATGCCTGCATATTAAAAAAACAACTAAGTAGCATGCAAACGAGGCTATAAAGAGGGCAACGATTACAGATCATCAAACAGAAACATGCACATGCACACACGGAGAACAATACCCATTTCAAAAAATGAATGTGGACTTTACTTATTTCATTTCTACCAATAATGTCTATAGATTAAACTTCCCACTGAAATGCATCATAAGAATACCTTGCAAGGTATATAACTTTTGTTAAGTGTAGTTATATTTTAAAAACAATAATATAACTGTGTCACATAGTTTTAAACTAAATACAAGTTTTGTTCTAATAATATTTAACCTTTTCTTTTTTCTTTCCAGACTTAGCAGTTGGGGTAGCATTCCTTCTCCATTTAAAAAAAAAAAAAAAAAAAAAACTTAGCAAAACTGCTGAAGCTACACTGCAGGCAAATTTCCAACTATTAAATAGTTTCAAGACATATGTACAGCCAAGCCTTTTGCCCATTGGAAACAGTACATCCCAAGCCGCTGTGGAACAGAGTAAAAAGTCATGTGCCCCCACAGGGCAACAGGGAACTTTATTACCACCAGTGACGTCTGCTCTAGTTTTGCTGACACAGTAACGCATGCGTGGAGTAACATCCATGTGATACCTATATGCTGTGAAAACAATGCTGTCTGCTTCCTTTTCCTTTGTAATGTATCCTACATACATAGGGAAATAAGGAGGAAAAGATAGATAAAGAACTTGGGATTTGAAGAGAAATGAATATGATGACTAAGATATTATGCTAGGTTAAAGAAAATTTAAGTTAGATTTTTACATGTTTCTTCATAAGATCCCTTAAAAGTGTGTTATTTTGTTATGTCAAATTGATAACTAATTTCAAATGAACAAACATGTTTGCCTGCTTTAGGCAACATACCCAAAAAAATGAATTTGGATTTTCCCTTGTACAATCCACAAAATTGGAACTCTTCCTTCTTTTACTACCCATATTGACACAGAAATGTGATCATGGTAGCCAGAAACAAACACATTATTTCCCAAATTCAGCAAACAAGTAAATACTATTTTTTACTAGGTAGCAGCTACTTCACAATATATACTTCCAATACTAAGCATGCAATGTATGTATTTTTTTACTCATTTAATAAGTATCAACAACATCAAGGAAAGGTTAAACACCAATTTACTGAAAAAAGATAAGCAACTGCAACATGAAGCGCACAGTATTTTTGTATGTGTAACCCTGACTCCAAACTGGTTATTCATAAAGTTTGAGCTCTCTATTGGTTAGACATTAGCGGTCTTCTCATTCCAAGAAGTGGGCAATAATGTAAAGCTTGTCAAATGTGGGGAAATGAGAAAGGTGAAAAACAAAAAAAAGAAACTAGAAAGGGATGCCTGTTTGATTACCTCTGTACCTCCTTAACTAACATTGTGTCTGGGCTCAGGGCAAGATCTGCCAGCATGCAAACAGGATACACTAGGAACAGCTGCAGACAGTGACTGACTGCACTGGTGCTAGAACACCATAACACTATTAATCCCCTCCAGTGAGGAGCTCTGAGGTGTTTGTGCTTCACAAACAAGCTTTCTATATTAGGCTGACACATCCCAAAGGCAGTAACAGGCAAAGCCCAGACCCAGGCAAAGTCTTGATAACATTATCAAAGAAGCCAGGGCTCAAAGGATTGTGTTGTGGAGACTCTCCCAGTACTCCCTCAATATAGGGAGAAGAAAATAAATTTTCCTTTCCCCTATGATATGAGTAAACATATGAGTTTATACATTCCTGTTTTCTGTAACTAGTAACTTCAAGTATTCTGTTTTATCTAAGCAGCAAGGTGAAGGTTATAAGATGTGCCTGAGCAGGCCTGGGCTGCAGTCATCTAGGCACCATATTGAAGGTTATGAGACAAACCCATACAAGGCACTAGAGCAAGCCTAGGTAACAGCCATATGGACTGCACATCAAGAGTCACATGTAATTCTGAGTTATGAACCTGTTACTATTTGATTAACTGCCTTTGTTCTGCCTCTGTATCCTTGCTTTCATGTCACTACACTTCATGCCACTGTAAGCTTGTTTCAAGCTAGCCCAGCCACTTTTTGAAGTGTGTATAAAAGTCAAGCACTGTCTTTGCTCTAGGCCCAGTTTTTGGATGTTAATCCGCTGGGTCTGAACGCATTTGATTAAATTATCCTGTTTCACCCCATGGTCTCTTTGGACCTCCTTCATTCCAGCAACACTTCTACACCCTGCTCTGCTTCCCTTCTTACCTACCACATTCCTGGATCACCTCCTAACTAACCTGCTCACACTCAAAGCCTTCACTTGGATCAGCTTTTGAAGGTGTCTTAACTTTGGTGGGCAATCTTTATTTGTCAGACATGCATTTCAAAGCGGCAAATATCAACTTACATAGGAATATGCAGACACATTAACACCTTGTGCTCAGAGGATTTATGGTGTTTGTTCCAAATGGAATGGGACAGAAAAGTTTAGGTAGACCTTAGGATCTGGCAGGACTGATGGCTCAGGAATGACCTGTGAAGGTAACTTACTTGGTACAAGGAAGCAGTCCCACATTCTTAATAAAGAGATGAAAAGTAAAAATGAGAACTAGGCATTAATCTATTAAACTATTATTCATTTTTAATTTTGAAGCCAGTTTCCCTTCTCAAGTACCAGGAGGAAATACAGTATAGTTAATTTAAATAAGCAAATATAAAAATTATCTGAAACTCTTACAAAAGTTAATGATTTTGCCCATTCTATATTCATGCATTTCTTTTGGTAGAGAGTTAGCAATAAAAATATTCAGAAATGTTATTCACCAAGAAGAGGAAAAGCATGAAACTAATTTACCAACCTATGAATAACTTAGAATTTACTATAAAAACAGATGAGTTAGGTCTAAGTTATGTGCAAATAAATGGGTTAAGAAAAAATTAAATAGTCAATCCATTTTGGCAAACATAGACTAATTTTGTATTTTAAAATAACTATAAGAAAGATAAGGATAAAAAGTCTGGCTTTTCTCTGAAAATCAGCTTTATAGCTCATGAATCCCAAGCAGTGAATCTAAACTAAATGGAACTCATTTTATCTATTTTTTTTGTTTGTTTAATTTTACTTTTATTTCCTGAGGTATTCATAGCGGATGAAAACAAACAAATGAACAACACACACACGAAAAAAACCCTTCCCCCTTTCCTTGACACAGCCTGAAGTTGTCAAACCTGGCTCTCTATCTAAATCAAATAGAACAGAAAATTGCTTAGGCTTTGCACAGACGGCTACATTGGAAGTGGTCATTGTTTTTTTAAAGTAATTATAAACCACTGGAAGACTGGTACAGTTTTAGGTCTGGAGCAAACAGGTATAAATGGGCATTTATTGGATGAAAATGCACCATTTTTTGAAACATAGCAGTCATTGCAGTCATCATTAAAATGTTCTAGCTCTTCAGGTGGACAAATACTCAAAATTTACATTTCCATGTGTCTCAATTTGAGGTGCATCCCAAGTGTTAGTTCTTGTACTCTTATATATCAAAAATGTAAGCACTGAATTCATAGTAGATTCCGTTTTCAGTAAAGATGCATCACAGAATGATAGGAATTTAATGAATCAATAAAATGGTGGAAGACACTCCCTCCAGTATATGTCTAAAAGAGACTTAACCACTTCACTAACAGGATGGTGGCACCTCTTCCTACCTTCCTCAAGCTCATCAAATGTAGAAAACAGTCTCACTGGGAAAAAAAATGTCTTTAACAACTTTTTTGAAATATGTAATTTCCATACCATAAAATCCTCTCATCTTAAGTGCTCACTGACATTCTTATATTTACTGTGTTGTGTAACTATCACCATCACTGGGTTCTAGAATGAGTCCATCAACCCACAAAGATTGATCCTTCATCCCTTACTGAGAAAATTTAAAGGTAGAAACAACAACGCAACATTTTCTGTCTTTACCTTCTCTTTTTATTACTCATGTTTCATTTCCTCATATATTGAACAAGGATTTGTTGGGCAGCTACTATGTGTCAGGTACTGTTCTAGGCAGTGGGAATCATAAGTAAAAAAGAAAACACATCTGGTCTTATGAAACACAGAAACAGACACACACATTCATCCTAATTGGATGCAAGGAGAAACAGTGCACAAGATTAATAAGCAAAATACTAAGGCAGGGTAGACAGTCATAACAGAAAATAAGAACAAAAATACAACACGGGAAAATGGATTTGTTTGCTTGTTTGTTTATACATATATGTAGCATGGCTAAAGATGCTTTTGCTGGAAAAGAGGTATTTGTATAAAGAAGGTGAGCCAGACAGCCTTTCAACAATCTGAAGGAAGAGCATATCCCCAGTCCAGGACCAAGCAAATGCCAATATCCTGAAGCAAGGGAAAGATTATGGTATTCAGAGAACACAGAGGAGCCTAGCAGGATGAGGAGGAAAACAGGGAGGTTACCGATGAAGTCTAAGAGGAAGGAGAAATGGGGGTCAACTGGGTCTTAAAATCCATTGTAAAGAACACGGCTTCTACTCTGAGTCAGATGGGGGAAGCTGCTGGGACATGTTGAGCAAAAAACTGACAGGAAGTGGCTCAGATTTTAGAAGGATCACTCAGGTGGCTGTGTTGAGAGAGGACTAAAAAGGAGGGGATCCAGAAGTGGAAATTCGGAAGCAGGGATGAGAGGCCTGGGTCTGAAACCCAAGATCCAAAAGTGGGGATCCAAAAGAAGGAATGAGGGGCCACGATCAGGAAACAGGAATCCAGAAGCCTTAAGGCAGAAGTCAGGAGGCAGAAGTGGAGATGTGATTAGGAAGCTAATACAATTCCCAGTTAAAGACAGAAGTGAGCTGATTAGGGGGAACATGGCAGGTGAATCAAGGCAGATTTGAGGATTTGCAGTGGCTTGCAGAAAATGTTTAGAGTCGAGAATGACTGCAGGCTTCTTTTGCCACAAACTGCTGCAAGAGCAGCATTGCCGATTACTCAAATGGAGGCTATTGAGAGAAAGAGTGCTTAAGGGGATGCTCCTATTTCCCGAAAGGGAGTAATCATTTATTGATCACTGTGACTGCTATGCTTTTGGCCTTTAAAAAAAAAAAATTACGTTTTTGTAAGAAATAGATTAAGCACCAAACTGCAGGATACTCCCCGTTCCATGGGATTGCAGTTCAGATACATGGGTAATAAAGGAAGCTAAAGACACAAAATTAACTTTATTTCTAACTTTAAATTTTTCCAGTAAGGTATAAAGGACATTATTGGGGTGATGGACTCATTCTAAAACTAGATGAGGGTGGCCGAGGCGGGCGGACAACGAGGTCAGGAGATCAAGACCACCCTGGCTAACACAGTAGAACCCCATCCCTACTAAAAATACAAAAAATTAGCCAGCCGTGGTCGTGGGCACCTGTAGTCCCAGCTACTCAGGTGGCTGAGGCAGGAGAATGGCGTGAACCCAGGAGGTGGAGCTTGCAGTGAGCTGAGATCGTGACACTGCACTCCAGCCTGGACGACAGAGCGAGACTCCGTCTCAAAAAAAAAAAAAAAAAAGAAATAGAAAAAACAGAAATTAGATGATGGTGATGGTTGCACAAGTCAGTAAATACTAAAAGTCACTGAACTGTACACTTGAAGATTATCGGGGGACCTGCCCCGATAATCATGTAGGTTCTTTTCTATTTTCCTAAGCGTTGGCTGGTTGAGAAATCAAGGGACAGAGTACAACAGAGAGAAATTTTAAAGCTGGGCGTCCGGGGGAGACATCACACGTTGGTAGGATCCGTGATGCCCCACAAGCCACAAAAACCAGCAAGTTTTTATTACAGAGTTTCAAAAGGGGAGGGAGTGTGCAAATAGGTGTGGGTCACAGACATCAAGTACTTCACAAGGTAACAGAATATCACAAGGCAAGTGGAGGCAGGGTGAGATGATAGGACCACAGGACTGAGGCGAAATTAAAATTGCTAATGAAGATTCAGGCACCATTGCCACTGATAACATCTTATCAGGAGACAGGGTTTTGAGATCAACTGGTCTGACCAAAATTTATTAGGTGGGAATTTCCTCTTCCTAATAAGCCTGGGAGCACTATGGGAGACTGGACTCTATTTCACCTCTGCAGTCTCGACCAAAAGAGACAACCACGCCCGGGGGGGCAGTTCAGAGACCCACCCCCAGGTACACATTCTCTTTCTCAGGGATGTTCCATGCTGAGAAAAAGAATTCAGCGATATTTCTCCCATTTGCTTTTGAAAGAAGAGAAATATGGCTCTGTTCTGCCCGGCTCACCGGCGGTCAGAGTTTAAGGTTATCTCTCTTATTCCCTGAACAATTGCTGTTATCCTGTTCTTTTTTCAAGGTGCCCACATTTCATATTGCTCAAACACACATGCTGTACAATTTGTGCAGTTAATGCAATTATCACATAGTCCTGAGGCAATATACATCCTCTTCAGCTGACAGGATTAACAGATTAAAGTAAAGACAGGCACAGGAAATCACAAGGGTATTGATCGGGGAAGTGATAAGTGTCCATGAAATCTTTACAATTTATGTTTAGAGATTGCAGTAAAGACAGGCATAAGAAATTACAAAAGTATTAATTTGGGGAACTAATAAATGTCCATAAAATCTTCATAATCCATGTTCTTCTGTCATGGCTTCAGCCGGTCCCTCCGTTTGGGGTCCCTGACTTCCCACAACAGAAGATAGGTGAATTTTATGACATAAAAATTATATTTCAGTAAAGTTATTTAAAGCATTTTTCCCAGTAAGGATCTTTCGACATTTGGTGAGAATGAGAAACAGATGTGGCCCCACCTTGTTAGTGATTAAGTTGGCTTTAGAGATCATACAGGGAATGTCTACCACCTTTTGTCTGATATGTTAAATCTGTCATTCTGGGATTTTCTATATTTAAAATATAATGGAATCTTCCATTAATTCTGTGCAGACATTTTTGGTTTGTAAGATTTGAAGAACTAAAGCTTGGAATGTTCCTCACAATGAGATACATGGAAGTGTGTATTTTAGGTGTGTTTGTAACAGTGACAGAACAACATTTTAATGATAACGGCAATAGTTGCATTTTCCTTAAATAAAAGTCCACTTAAATTTGGGAGATACAGTTCCCATTCTAGATTATTAAGTTGCTCCGATATACCAGAAAGTGTCAGAACAGCTTGACCTTCCTACTCTCCCCCAGATCCTGGCCGATCTCTGCCCAGATCATGGGAATAGCAAGGCTGTATAATGAATCATGGGAGCAAAACCACCTTCATTAGACAAGAGGTGCCACCACAACTCTTACAGGAAATTATTTAAGCATCTGTCTCTAGAGGCTGGGAACAGCTTCCATCCGATGTCTGAATTTGCAGTCTTGTTCATAGGGCACCAGCCCAAACCCTGCAGGCAACTGAACAGATGGTAACACATTTTGACCACAACATGTCTGAATCACATTTGAACCATAAAACTTAAGGTGATGCATTCTGAAATTTTTTATTGATCACTGCCTACTAACCCACAATTAATTATTTCACATGCCTCATTAAATTTTCAGATCAGTTGGAGACAGAGTCTTAAGACAGGGTTTGATGTCTTCATTTACAATTTCACTTTAAAGTTTGCTTAGTTCATGAATTTGCCTCCTTAGGAGGGGAAAAAAAAAAGAACAGAAAAAGAAGTCCCCCCCCCACCCCACATTTTAAAAGGCTTTTAAATGTAAACGGTTACATTATTTATTAATGTCACAATCAATAAATTTATGTAAAATAAAACAAATTTAGTTTCTGCATAAGAAGATAACTTGTGATTAGTGGGAGAACAAGATAACTAATCTATATTTGTGAAACCAGATCCTTAGAAATTAGTCAAGCAGATGTCTAAATTTGGAAGGTACACAGCCATATGGACACAACTAGAAAATAAACCTGCTTCAACTGTCACAGATTAACTGCAAATGTAACACACTGTTCATTTGTTTCCACAGAGATTTTAAAATATCATTGCAGTCAGAACTGAACAAAATTATAGCAATGATTAAATTACTAGGGAGGGGTTTAAATTCTAGATGTTATGAAGCAAAGGGAGGAGTCAAATTCGCTCTCAATTTAACAATCATTTCAAGGAAGACTATTTTGTCTAGAGTAGCTTAAATTCAGTCTTTCTCTTTGAAAATCAACTGAATAGTGCTTAATGCAAAATATCTTTAACGAAAAACTCAACAGATGTTGATAATGAAAACCCCCCGCCACTTCAAAGTTTTTAAAAAAAAACTCCCTTATGTTATCTTCTGTGACATACTGCAGGCAAAATTTCAAGTTGTCCTTAACCATAAATGTGCACAGTACCTTCAAACACATCTGGTCCCATTCTTTAAAACAGCAAAGCCACCTGTTGAGTCTTAAGACAGGGTTCATAAATATGAACATGGTGACAGTGAATCTATATTCCATGTATGTATGTATTTAAGACTGACCTTTGGAAGAACAGAAGTGTTTGCTGGGGGCAGTGAAGCCTCGAGTTCCATGCACATTCACAGCAGCCACTCGAAACTGGTACCATCAGTTGGGTCTTATGTCAGTCAGTTGAACTCACTGGTCTGTGGTCTGAGGGGACATTTCACAGAGCACAGAAAACATGTCACCTTTTATTCTCACATGTTGGTTGGATCTGTTTAGAAAAATACACTAACCTATCAGCCAGTGCAGCTGAGCCTGTCTTCCTTCTGATAAGCGCTGCTTATCATGCCCAGTTATGAAGAGAGCTGTCAGGGATCAAGGAATCACTTATATTTCACCCCAAAGAATTAAACATCTCTTGAAGTCAAAATCTCATGACAAAAGCTTGGGCTATTTGTAAATCTGGTGATTAATTACAGCATTTGAGCGATTCAATCAACAGAGAATATTTATGAGTAGCCATTATTACATTACAGACAAGAAGATGAAATCACCTCCAGGTTACAGAAAGAAAATATTATTTTAACTCACATGCCAAATATAATTATAAAAATAGCTATAACAACCCACATGCTTAAAGACCACTAACAATTTCTGGAAGTAAATTATAACCTGAGCCACTGTTTAAAAAAACCTTTGAGTAAATCACGTAATGTCTGTGAAGAACCAGTCTTGATCATAAAGGGTGAAATGTGTTAGCATGTATTTGTTCAATAAAATGCCCAAAAGGGGAAAAATGACAGTGGGGAAGATCAGTAGGTTTTGCTGTCTCTAGTGCTACAATTTTAAGATATCAAATAACTTTAATAGTCTTCATACTATATACCTGCTTTCAACAATGTTCCGTGTTTAATTTCCATTGGTAGGATCTTGAAAACCTTTGCCTTGAATTCCAAAAAATAACCACCTACAGTCTGTGCCTTCATCTACACCAGGTGCTGAACTCAACTTGCTCTTTGGATGAAACTAGGGAAACAGGATTGGATTTATACATTCCTACACTTCTGTTTATAATAACTGAGGTTATAACAACCTCAGCTTATAAGAACATGAAAACGACTGTCATGTTTACATCAATATCTAAAATAACATTTCTGAGAACAAAGGAAGAATATGAACTCTTACATGTAACTTTCTACCTGCTTTGGCAGACTTTGAGAAAACAGTTTCAACTTCATCATTTAGTTTCAGCTGTGAATTTAAAAAGCTTAACGTCGGCATGGTATCTACAGTGTTTAGCAGACAAGGAGGTATTATATGTAGCATTAACAGGATAAAATAATAACAACAACAACAATAAAAGAGCTTTTGTCTTTCCAAAAATCTTTTGGAGACAAAAGAGATTATCTTATTTTCAGTTATTTTCATAAATCTTCAACTAATTTGGAAAAATTTCAAATGAATCTGTACCATGATTTAGGAAAGTATGGCATGTAAATCAAATGGAATTTCAGGCTGTATTCTGAGTAGCTTTATGTTTTATTGAAGCAAAGTTTTTTTATAAAATAAGTATAGAATAGAATTACTGAATTGATTTGACCAGGTTTTTTTTTCTAATTTAATGTTGTTGTTGTTTTATATCAAACTTCTTACTTATTTTAGGGTTTTTACATTGTTTTATTTTAGTGCTTAACCCCTTTGAGATAGTGCTATTTAGAAAATATTCTTCTTGCAAACACCTAAATAATGACATTTATTTTTCATTTACTAACAAACATATAGGAATCTAGTCCTTGTAAAAAAATGACCTAATTAACTTAAGGTGACAATTTTTTCCTATAGACATAAATGTGGGAAGGCATTTTCATTGTCTAAATGCATGGAACAGTTTCATATTCAGAATCTGTTACTTTTTACATCCATGTATGGTTTCTTGTGTGTGTGTGTGTGTGTGTGTGTGTGTCTGTGTGTGTGTGTGTGCATGTGGTGGGAGGCAGCAAGTAGCAGCTGGTTGTGCTTTTAACGGCTCGTAAAAAGAAAGAAGATAAAGAACATTTCGCTTTTCTCATCAACAAGACAGAAGACGAAGACGCAGTGTTAAGATAAACTCTGGGAGTGTTGCCATGCAGATGGTGTATCAGTTTTTAAGCTGACTAAGACAAAGAAGAAATCACTGGTGAAGGTTTATGGGCTGCTGGCTATGTCCCAATAAGTAATTTTGTAATACAAATCTTACCCCATGCTCCTTAAGTCTGGGTGGGATAAAGGAATAAAGGCAGGAGAAACAGCAGAGAAGGCATTTAGATGATTAAATATCAAATTAGTCCTCATAAAGTTTCATTTCCCTTACTCTAATTGGCTTTGAGTTTGGCTGAGGGAAATGTGGTTCTTGGAGAAAATACATGTGAACACATTATAAAATTATCTACCTTCTATGTATATTTCGGAGAAATTATTCCAATGGTTGAGCCTCTGAGCATATTCGTTTGTATCTGTGAAACTCATCCTCTCTTTAGCAGATCATTATATTGTTCATTCCGTATCTGAGTAAGTAATTTCTGTAGTCAAGCTATTTTGAGGCATAGCAAGTTAATTTTATGTGCGGAGGTATGTAGCAGACACTACCTCCAGGATGAAAATCAAAGTCTATATGAAGCTTTTACCTGTACCACTGTCTGCCAATGAGTGACATTGTCTTCTCTAGGATGGATTCCATAATTCCACCTTCTTTGTACCACAAACATCACAGGCTCAATAGGAATATGGAATTTGGAGGACCACTTACCTCCAGCTGTCCAGACGGCAGTTCTGTAAATCGTAACCCTTCTCTGGGCTTCAGGGGGACACCTGAAACAGGACAATATCAATTAAAACAATCTGCATGTAACTCAAAGTATAAGCTGAGGAAGAACAAATCTGGAAGAGATGAATCCGATCTGATGACAACTGAGATTTCCTTTCATAAAAGTGGCCTCTTCATACAGGGTTTCACTTCTGAAGTCTTCTGACACTCCATTCAGCTATTTGCTCCTTTTTGTTTTAACTTTTCTTTTCCTTTTTTTTTTTTTTTTTAGAGAGTATAAACTGATTCCTGATTCTGAACAAGTGATTTATTCCTTGGTAATCTCTACAGCAGTCACTTCATGTGCATTCTTCTGAATAAATCATGTTACAAGGTTGTTTCACTTGAGGTTAACATGGAATTAACACTATGAGATCACTATAAAGCGTTTCAAGTCATTTTCCCATTTTTTAACATGCTCTGTGTCTACTGATACATTCTAAGGTCATTATAACATGGTTTCCAGATTTGATCTTCCTTCTTTCTCAGGGAGTTTTCCATTTAAGGAAAGAAAACGCTGCAAAGTGAAATCTCTTCATGTGAAATCTCCTGAGTGATTTTCAAAGCTCAAGTCTTTTAGATTCTGCAATGACTGCTCAAGCACTCCACCATAGTCTTAATGGAAAATAATGAATTTATAATGTTTGGATTTTGCATGAGTGAGTGCACTGCTCCAAAAGTTTCTCATAGGTGTCTCATTTTAAAGCAGTTAATCATTCTGATTTCTTTCTCACCTTCTGTACATGTAAGTTGTCTGGCAACTGATATATTGAAGAACCACAGTTCAAAATAGCAGACATTTCTGAAAGGGAATTTGTTAAGAAATTGGTAATACTAATGGAATATGCAAAACTAAATGAATAAGATAGAATCTATGTCACCATGGTGGTGAATGCCATCAACAACAAGAACACCAATTACCATTAATATCATTTTCTGTCCACAATGGTCATTTGCTGAAAGCACTGAAAACTCATTTGAAAGGCTATTTAACAATGCTTGATTTCTTCTTCTATTTTCTAAGTTTAAAAGCAGAAGAAACTGGAAAATGTGCAAACACAAAATGCAAATAATGTTTGATACATGCTGGTGACATGGCTGAATTTCAACTCCTCTTTCATTTTGATCTTAATTCACGGTAAGCCTGGTTTAGAAAAATTTTACAGTCATCAAAGATTTAGATGGATGGAGTTGAATAATTTTTAAAAAGCATATTTATATATGGTCAAAGTCGCTGATTTTCAAAAAATATTTTTTAGAGAAAATGTTTGCCATACTTACTGCATTCTCCTTTTTTATTGCTGATGGGTCATGGCCGAGTAGCAACCTTTAATTTACAATAAATTTGTCTCTCCTGATCCTTACTGTGAATTTGTGAAATGGGTAAAAGCTTAATTATCTACTTATTGAATGGGAGATATTTGAGTCTAAGGAAGATTAAATAAGTTGCCTGGGGCTACGATCTGATCTCAGTTTTCTCTCTGAAATACCTGCTTCTTTCTACATTTCATAATAGAAAAGGCCACACAGAGAGACAGAAGAAAGAAGTGGTTTTGATAGATATGCAAATCCTTTGGATATTTTTCTTCTAAGATCCTCAGCTTTCTTGGTGGATCTGGGACTTCACCAAGTCAATCTTTGACTCCTGTTCTGCCATGACATGCATTTCTTTCAAGCTTGTATCCTAAACTTTTCTTCTCAGTGCATAATCATAGCAATGGGGGTACCTTGACTTGGATAATTAGCATACTGCTACTAAGCAAATGTTTCTCCAATCTATCCCTAATCCCTGGCTAAGCTGCAGACCATCTTTTCCACCTGCCTGCTCAATTTTTCTGTCCCAGATATGTCCCTTCTACTGGGATATCTATCTTTATGACAACTTTATTCTTTAGAATGGCTAAGGGATCTTAGAATCTTTTTGATATGTTCTTGAAGCTAACAACATTTAGTTGTTTTACTGCATAATACATTTTCAAGAATCCACAAATCATTGTGTCGCCATGGTGGTCACCCAACTTTACTCCCCTCCTTGTTCTGACCTTCACAACAGCCTTTCAACCTATTTCCCTGCACCTGAATCTCTTTCACTAATGACCCCTTATTGGTACTTTGTGGTTATTTTTCTAAAGTAGAAGTGAGGTTCTCTCCTTCAGTTTCCCAAACTCTTTCATTGTATCCTATTCTCTATAGAATGAAGAGAAACTTCTTGACATCCCCTTCAAGGCATCCATCTTCATGATTGGCTACCATTTTATTTGTCAGTCTACCTCCCAGTATCTGTTTAATTTTTGTCACAGATATTATCTACAAACCCAGCTTTCCTAGAAACACATTGCCAGGTACTTCATAAAACCATGGGCTGTTTGTGGTGTTTATTTTTTTTTCACTCTGAAATGTCTTGCCTTCTGCTTTCTAACTAAAGACCTGGAATGTTTCCAGGCTCAGAAAAAATGCCACCACTCTGTGACACATCCTCTAAATTTCTCAATCAGAAATAAAGGCTTTATTCTTTTGACCCCTTCAATGCTGAACCTCTAACTGTCAAGACATGCGTTTAACTGCTTCTTGCTGCAGCAAAGTCATTTAATGATGCCAGTTTTCCCATTAAGCCATAGCCCCCATAGGTCAAAAACCATGTCTCCTTCATTCCCACACCTCACAATGTCCCAGAAGAGAAACCTCTGCAATAGCAAATGTTCAATTAACAGCCTATATTTGCTGAACAAATAGCAAAACTTATTTTCTTACTCTTCCTTCAAGAATATGTGGAAATAAGAGACTAGTGCAATATTTATGCTAACCATTGCAAAAATGATAATCCCTACTCTGCTTGAAAGTCACCAAGGGAAGGGTGAAGATTTATCATAGTTATTTTGTACTGCCATATTTATCATATATTGTTTCAAGCAACTCAGATCTCTTTTCCAGTGTGGTCCTGTTACTCACACGTACATTTGCTCTGCTTTTTACAAAAATAAATACCAGAAAATAAAGCAATGCCAAAATGTTTACAAGATAGAACATTTTTATTGCATTGACCATAGACTAACTCATTACAAAAATAAATAAAAGATCAATTCCTGATAGGATAGAAATCCTAAAGTTAATTGATTATTGGTTTTAATAGAAGTAGCTCTCTATATTTTGTGTCAAGAAAAAAGCCATTGGCCGGGCGCGGTGGCTCACGCCTGTAATCCCAGCACTTTGGGAGGCCGAGGCGGGCGGATCACGAGGTCAGGAGATCGAGACCATCCTGGCTAACACAGTGAAACCCCGTCTCTACTAAAACTACAAAAAATTAGCCGGGCGTGGTAGCGGGCGCCTGTAGTCCCAGCTACTCGGGAGGCTGAGGCAGGAGAATGGCGTGAACCCGGGAGGCGGAGCTTGCAGTGAGCCGAGATCTTGCCACTGCACTCCAGCCTGGGCGACAGAGCGAGACTCCGTCTCAAAAAAAAAAAAAAAAAAAAAAAAGAAAAAAGCCATTAAAATTTGTTCAGAGTGATGAAAAACAAATCTTAACAAAGTGATCATTTAGTATCATTCTTGCATTGAACGTTGGCCAGCAGATGCCAGACAAATAGTTCTACAGAAGGGGTATGTGGATAAGAAGAGAGATAGTAGCCTCAGATAACATTTCATTATTTCCTTGATTCTTTGGTGTACAGTAAAAAAAAAAAAGATGACCAGTTCTTCAGACTAATAGAGCACATTCTCTGAGACTTCAGAATTTACTTTGCTCTTTGGCTTTCCCGTGTGTAATCCTCTAGAGTAAATACAGCTACAGTAAATACTCTAGCCTATGAAGAAACCTTAACTCACCAGAAGCCAGCCCAAGCAGCCCAATCCCCTCGCAGTAAGGTTTTAATCTTGAATGGCACTTACGGACCAACAGCCTTAAACAAATGTATTGAGCACAAGGGTGATGTCTGTTCAAATTTCTTCATTTAAAAATCTCTTTAATTATAATGAAGCATGACCCTGAAATACGCATGTTAAGAAATGGTCCACCTGCTTTGCAATAAGGTCGGTTGGCTCCTTTGATTGGAAGTAGTTCTGGCACTCTGCTAGAATTGTGAGCAGATGAGGCTCAGCCCCTCTCAAGACCTCCAGCCCTCACTGCCGGTACACACAGTACTCAATGGCTGAACCAGCATCCCAACTGCATAACCAGATGTGTAGACTGGATCTCTTCTCAATATATTTTCTATTATGTAAATGATTAGCATTTTTCTCTTTAAAATTATTTTTGGACAAATTAGTCATCTGAAATCTAAACTATTCTGTTGAAAAATTTACAGACATTATTATATGGCACGTGCAATATGTAACATCCACTTTTTTTTCTTTAAAATGCAAAAAAAATTCTGTGAAATCAAGAGCAGAAAGCCAATGCTTTTTTAAAATGCTGAAAATATATGAATAGAAAAATCAATTAGGATAAGCAATCCACAGTTGCATACTCATTGTGAGATTTTACTATTAATATTAATTTTTTATCATGAGTCTAAATGATATTAAAATGTAGCAAGATCTATTGTTACAGTGATTTAATCACCACTTGATATCTCTTATAAAGGTAATTAGAACCTAGAATTTGTATTTATAACACATTAAGGTATTGGGCCACTTAATTCAAAATTGTTGAAAATTTATTTGTGAGAAGTTGTATAAATCCACTTATACAATTGGGTTCATTATACAACTGAATCTATTTATACAAATGAAGTTTAAATATTTTACATATTGATTATTTGTGGAAATATTAAATAAACTCTATGATCAGGTCTGTTTGAAAATAAACAGATTGACATCAAAGGAAGATATACATAACTGCAAGCCACAAATTAGTCTCAATCTTTATATTTGTAAAATTTTTTAACTTTTCTCTCTCCCTGCCCAAACCATTTTTGCCACAGTTAGAAGCCAAGGGAGGCCATGGGATTTGGCAGCAAAATAGTAAAACACACACCCTCTAGAAGAAAGATTGTCTCACCAAGCCATAAAATAGACTTAGAAAGTAATAGAAATAGAAAGGAAAAAGGAAGTGCCCCCAAATGCACTCATTTGTGTTCTACCTGTAGAAGATAAGCCTTTTAAACTTTCTACAACTATATGAAGGTTTGCATTTCATAGAACTAGTACCAGCAGGCATCTCCAATCGTGTTAATATTTCCAACCCTTCACTTTGATGCTAATAATTTTATTTAAAAAGTAAAAGAAAGGATCTCTGCTCTTTGTTTTAAACTATAACACTAGTCTATGAAGATTAACTTACTTCCAGCCATCGGTCAAGCGCGGTTCTTATGGTGTAACTCAAATTCAGTGCTCAAATATAATAGGAGGCTGGGTGCGATGGCTCATGCCTGTAATCCCAGAACTCCAGGAAGCCAAGGCAGATGGACTACTTGAGATCAGGAGTTCAAGACCAGCCTGGCCAACATGGCAAAACCCCATCTCTACTAAAAATACAAAAATTAGTCAGGTGTGATGGTATATGCCTATAATCCCAGCTACTTGGGAGCCTGAGGCAGGAGAATCACTTGAACCCAGGGGGCTGAAGTTGCAGTGAGCTGAGATTGTGCCACTGCCCTCCAGCCTGCACAACGAGAGTGAGACTCTGTCTCAAAAAATATGTATATGTTTATATACACACACACATACATACACACACACATATATAATATGGAATTTTGTTGATCATTTCAGGACACTCATTGCTTTTAAAAACTCAAGAGACCAGTATATAAAGCTCTTGAAGCTATAAAATCAGTACTTTCCATTTACCCTTTGACAAATACAGCAGACTAAACAGAAAGTATGTATGGGTTTTTATAATTTAAAAATATTTTTAAATATTACTTCAATAAGTAATAAAAGTAAACACAGTACAGAGGTTGGTAAATGACAATATATTTAAAGGTTAGGAAAACAATCTGCCCACTTAAAGAGTATTGTGCTAATGACAATCTCAGTAATAAACTACTGGACCATGTGGAGGCTGGTGTCACATGTATACTTGCAACCCAATGCCAATTACAGATGACAGCAAATTGTAGGCACTCCATGAACATGTATTCAACTGAAATGCGCCAATACTTCTCCATGCATGTGACAGCAGCCCCTTTTAAAAGTAAACCAGTGGGTGGGCATGGTGGCTCACACCTATAATCCCAGCAATTTGGGAGGCTGAGGTGGGCAGATAAAAAGGTCAGGAGTTTGAGACCAGCCTGGCCAACATAGTGGAACCCTATCTCTACTAAAAATACAAAAAATTAGCCACGTGTGGTGGTGTGTGCCTGTAATCCCAGCTATTCAGAAGGCTAAGGCAAGAGAATCACTTGAACCCAGGAGGCAGAGGTTGCAGTGAGCCAAGACTGCGCCATTGCACTCCAGTCTGGGTGACAGAGCAAGACTCCATCTCAAAAAAACAAACAAACAAATGTAAACCATGGAAAATGTTAAGAAAATGTTATTTTGAATCTCCAAACAGCACTATTCAACAACACTTTAACACATGTTAATTAATAAATGAGAAGCTAAGGAGGAACTTCAGGTTTTCAATCTGTCCCATAGAATTTGGTTCTCCATATAGCACACTCTGTATCTAGTTTTATACACTTCATCTCTACAATGTAAAACAATCCCACATATTCACTAGCCTAAAATGATTCAGAAAGTAGTAATTTTTTAGATCAAAAATATTCTATATTGACAAATCTTTTAGTTGGCCTATTAGAGAAACAGATATGTAATAGATATAGATATATTTTGGGACAAGGTCTTACTCTGTTGCCCAGACTAGAGTGCAGTGGCATGATCATGGCTCAGTGAAACCTTGAATTCCTGTGCTCAGGTGATCCTTCCATCTCAGCCTGCCAAGTAGCTATGACTACAGGCACATGCTACCATGCCTGTTTAATTTTATTATGTTTGCAGAGATGGCAATGTCTTGCCATCTTGCTCAGGCTACTCCTGAACTACTGCCTCAGCCTCACAAAGTGCTGGAATTAAAGGGGTGAGCCACTGTACCAGACCTTAGTTGGCCTATCATATAATAATGCAATTATGCTCAGTGAACGTTTTCATTAGGGCTCCATAGATTCAAAATAAAAGTGACAGGAGAGCTAGCCCAAGTAAGAACAGATGTTAAATCTATTTCTGCTACCTACTACCAAAATCACTTAGGCATAGCCTGCAACCTCAGTTTCAGCAGCTGTAAACAGAGAGCAGGACTAGTTAATCTCAACACACCATGACTCTCACTCTTATCAAGGAAAGCAATTACACAGAATCTAGCAGAGACAGAGAGAAGGGGGGAATCTTATTTCACATTAGTTTGTTTGGAGCAATAAGAAGGCATCTCGGAAGTAGGAAAGACAGTGATCACGAGTATCCTAAGATTGCAAGATTGGTTTCTGTGATGACTGCACACAGGTTTTCTCCTCGCAAAGCCAAGCAATGGGTTGGAATGGACATATTCCCTGGGGCTTGGGGATATCTGACCTCCTCTCCTCTTCTGAGAGTGAAGAAGCAGCTGGACTCCAGGTTGGGAATGGCAACAGGGACTTCAAGTGGCTCATTAGCTAAGATGGTGAAGGAGTTGCTATGGGCTCTATTTGCCCTCGCTTTACACAAACTAACATATTCAGAGCCAGTGTCAAAGGTCCCAGGACATGGAAACCAGCCTTCCTTGAGGGGCTGCTGAAGAAAGCAAGAGAAAAATATCTACCTGCACATATATATCTTCTTGGCAAAACAACAATCTATTGACTTGATGGTCTTCATTACGCAAAAGTCATTGTCAGGTCAACAGTCTGTTTATTCTATTTGTAGCTGATTCCCATTGATTATCTCTCTCTCGCCACAAAAATCTAAGAGCTAATTTGTTGTAGAAGAATGACTTCAGTACTTTAACAAAAGTCCATCCAGTTTTGTTAAATGTAGTTTTACACTGAAAGTGTCTTTTTATGCTTAATCATTTATTCCGGTCCTTTCTACAGTATTCCCTTTATTTTCAAGTGAAACAGGCAGAATTGAAATTCATATTAAGTCTTCAATCCTTTTACAAACATGCATATTTTAATTTATATTATCTCTTTAAAACACTACAGGTTTTACGACTGGTTTTAAAAAGACCATTCCAAAAGCATCCTATTTTTATGGTGAATGCTACTCATACATAGCATAATCTGTAATGACAAATAAGATTTCATAATGACAGATGCTTTAGAAGTTAGATGGTTTTAAATTTTGCAAAAGTGATTTGCTGTAGTTTAAAGAAAGAGGCATGAACACAATAAAACTTTAAAACAATTAAAGAAATACTACTTGGTAAGAATAGAAAAGCAGCGATTATTTAGAATGTGAGACACACTACTTATGGCATGTTTCCAATAATAAAGAAAAAACACTGGATGAATTACATAGATTTCAGAGAAGAATATTCCCAAGTGAGAGCTAAAAGAAGATAGGATAAATACCTAACTTCTAAGAGATGTGCATGAGTGTTAGAGTAACACGGACTTCCAAAAATAGGCAGCCAGCACATAACTCAAAGCTGGTATTGATGAATACTGCTTTACACACATTTTTTAAAAGACTACCAGTATTTAGAAACAATATGGATTTGGCATATGTGTGTGAAAGACACAAAGAGGGAAAGGCATCTATTAATCTCTGTACTTTAATGAATACTGCCTGCTGACTGACTCTATATTAGGGGTCCCCGGCCCCTGGGCCTCTGAGTAGTGGTCTAACAGTCTGTGGTCTGTTAGGAACCAGTCCACATAGCAGGAGATGAGTGGTGGGTGAGTGAACAAAGCTTCATCCATATTTACAGCCTCTTCTCATCACTCATATTACCACATGAACCTCCTGTCAGATCATCAGTAGCTTTAGATTCTTACAGAAGCGGAAACTCTATTGTGAACTGCACATGTGAGGGATCTAGGTTGTGTGCTCTTTATGAGAATCTAATACCTGATGATTTATCATGGTCTCCCATCACCCCCAGATAGGACCATCTAGTTGCAGGAAAACAAGCTCAGGGCCCCCACTGATTCTATATTATGGTGAGTTGTATAATTATTTTATTACATATTACAAGGTAATAATAATAGAAATAAAATGGACAATAAATGTAATGTGTTTCAATCATCCCAAACCATCCCCTGCCGCCTCCCCCCATCAAGGTAAAATTGTCTTCCAAGAAACCAGTCCCTGTTGCCAAAGAGGCTGGGGACTGCTGCTCTATATTACTCTTTATGAGACCCAAAAAATTAACAAAACGTTATATGTCATAGTGTATTTTGATTGTATGTCAAACTATACATAATACAATGGAATCAGCTTGGCTTTTAAAAGACCTTAGTCCTGGCCAGATGTGGTGGCTCACACCTGTAATCCCAGTACTTCGGGAGGCTGAGGCGGGCAGATCACTTGAGGTCAGGAGTTCAAGACAAGCCTGGCTAACATTGTGAAATCCATCTCTACTAAAAAAACAAAAACAAAAACAAAACACACACACACACACACACACACAAAACTTTCCTGGGTATGGTAGGGCATGCCTGTAGTCCCAGCTACTTGGCAGGCTGAGGCAGGAGAATCTCTGGAACCTGGGATGGGGAGGCTGCAGTGGGCTGAGGCTGTGCCACTGCACACTGCACTCTAGCCTGAGAGACAGACACAGCAAGACACCGTCTCAACTAGAAAAAAAAAGAGGTTAGGCCAGGCACGGTGGCTCATGCCTGTAATCCCAGCACTTAGGAGGCCGAGGAGGGTGGATCATGAGGTCAGGGGATCGAGACCATCCTGGCTAACACAGTGAAACCCCATGTCCACTAAAAATACATAAAATTAGCCAGGCATGGTGGTGGGTGTCTGTAGTCCCAGCTACTCGGGAGGCTGAGGCAGGAGAATCACTTAAACCTGGGAGGTGCAGCTTGCAGAGAGCCCAGATCGTGCCACTGCACTCCAGCCTGGGCAACAGAGTGAGACTCCATCTCGGGAAAAAAAAAAAAAAAAAAGAGCTTAGTCCCACTTACAGAAAATGACAAGTAGCACTTGATATTAAGGAGCTAAGTGCTCTAGAAATGGCTTTTGAATATAAACTATTGCATCTGCTAAGCTGTTTGATAAATTGAACTCCATTGTCTAGAATCTCAAGGTACTAATCAAAATAGTTAAGATCTGTACAATGACACTAGTGTTCTTGGATTCTATCAGCAGAAAAAGCACAACACCATTATATTTATAGTGCATTTTTCAAGTGTACATCTCCCAGCCTATTTTCCAGGGGTTTCAATCAATTTATTACTCCAATGTACCCAGTAGAGCTTACTTGAATCAGTCTGACTAGAGAAAAGACAAATAAAGACAAAAACCTTCCTGAATTGTTGCTGTCCATCGCATATGTCAAATTAAAAAGAATTAATATGAATGACTTGCTCTACCCCAAGTTGAGTTAATATGGCTAATATTTATGGGTCCATGAATATGTTAAGATTCTGTATATGATATAAAATACATTTTCTTAAGATTTTATGTTTTGTGGACTTTTCACACTTACAATGGACACCCTTCCCTAGGCACACACAGATTTCTGTGGCACTGCATGTCTCTTCACACCCCCAGTAATGCCCCTTATCTTTGTACAGAGTCTTGGGTACTTGGTAGGTGGGTCCACACCCATTCAAAGAACATTTCTTTACCCCAGAGCACTCATTGTCAACTTCGCAGCTTTCAACGCAGGAGGCCGCAAATCCACTGGCTTTCTCAGGAGCTGGACAGTCCCCCTGCTTCACCAACAGGGTGTATTTGAGGAACTCACAACTGGTAAAGCATTCATAGTTCTCCTTAGGGGAGAGAGGCTAAGTCAAAGAAGAATTTTTTTAAAAATATTCCATTAAAGACACAAAGTCTGATTTCCAAGGCATCTGAAAGGAAGTTCTACATTTTTTTCCCATCAAGCTTTTGCTTGAATGTTTGACAAAATACATATATTGGTTTTCTCCTATCAAAGTGACAATTTATGCTGATTCCTCAAAGGAATATAATCCATGAGTGATTATTTTATATTGTGTGCAACACACACACACTGTGTATATGCACTCACATTCACAGATCACATATTCCACCTTGGTTCCAAGATGTTTGTCAAAAAAACTGATTATAAATAACCTGTTCAGTACAACTTGAGGGCCCTTTTTGGATTCTATAGACTACATGTATTTTCATTTTATAACAAGCCACTCTCCCTAATTTTTTCTTTCTTTCTTTCTTTCTTTTATGGATAAGATCTCGCCTTATCACCAGGCTGGAGTGCAGTGGTGCAATCATAGCTCACTGCAGCCTTGAAATCCCAGTCTCAGGGAATCCTCCTGCCTCAGCCTCCCAGCAAAATAGAACTAAAAGCACAAACCACCATCCCAAGCCAATTTTTATTTTTCATAGAGATCAGGTCTTGCTATGTTGCATAGGGTGGTCTCAAGTCCTGGCCTCAAGCAATCCTCATGCCTAGGCCTCCCAAAGCCATTGGGATAACAGGCATGAGCCTTCACACCTGGTTATTTTTTCATATATATTAATATTAATCAAAATAACAGTAGTTCTGTAAAACTTTACAGTTCTACAATGGTAACATATTTGTTGGTATTATATAGTACAGTTGTCTAGGCCTCCTAATTGAACATATTTCAAAAATTTCCAGTCTTTATTGTGAATATGAAATTGTCAATCAGTTGTGCAGTAAAAGAATGTGAATCTGGTTTAAAAATCAGCCCACACCTATGTTATCTGTAAAATAGTTGGGATTTGAACAGCATCTTGCTGAGGACATTTTGGTTGAGCCCAGAATCTATCAACCATTAGTGAGAATAGCATGCCCTGGACTTATTAGAGGAATGTATTATTTAAAAAGTGTGAGTAATGTCAAAGAGCCACTTTTCAAATGCCTCTTTTTCATTAGGAAAAAATGGTTAGAAAAAGCATTTGGTTATCCCTGCAATCAGAAGATAATGGCTTCTTTCTGCCATGGAATGGAGGAGTTGCTGAGACTTCTAAAAGCTGCCCCACCCAGGGAAAGAAAGAGGAAGGATGTTCTCTGTGCTCTTGCCCTCTTTTTTCCTTAAGGAAGACAACAGTCAAGACAGCTCCACAAGCCCCAGCCCTAACCTTAACTACCTTTTTGCTTTATAGAAGATAGCAGAAAAGATGAACACCATAACTTTAACTTTTACCCCAAGCCTCCTTTTATCCTTATGGGAGATGGTTTCCATGATAACTACTATTCCATTAAAGACACATGAAGTCTTCTTGAATGTTTGACAAAATAGATGTGTTTGTTTTCTTTTATCCCATCAAAGTGGCATTTTCTCCTATCAAAATGCATTTTCATGTGGAACATCTGTGCACAGCCAGGTTAAATTTCACTGCCTTTCTTCTACCTAGGGGCGGCCATGTTGTCATGAATGGAATGTAATCAGCAAACTTCTGTGCCACCGTGGACCAAGGCTTGCAGGTGGTAGGGGGTGGCACCCCCATGTTCTTATTAGCAAGATGTGGGTGGCGCCACAGCTGTAGAGACTGGTGGGGCCACAAGAGGAGAGATGCCAGGATACTGTCTGCCCGCATGGAGGAAGACAGCACCCTGCCAGGAATTGTGCCTTAAAGTGCTCCATGGGCAAAGAAGCAAGTATGCATGTTTTGAACAATTGTACATGTCAAGCTCCATTTGTGACAACAATTCAGGCTACCTGAACCAATGCAAATGCCATGGTTCCCCAACATTGGAAGTGGAAGATGAGCAAGGAGGACACTTTCTGTTTATGTGATGTCACAACAGGGTTAGGAATATAAGAAATAAATGTGGTGGCTTTGGTGAACAGAAGTCCAGGGGGAGAATAGGAACATCATGCAGCTCACTACCAGCATTCTGCATGATGCTCCACAGTGATCCCTAACCAGGGCTCATTACTGGTAACATCTGGAAACACCTGGGTTACACCTGGACGATACCTGGCAACACTCGCCTGTGTGCTGCCTGCTGCTCCTCCCTGATGACTAAATATGGCTCTGCACCATCGTGACACCTGGGTAACACTGGGTCATCCCTACCATTGCCTGGTAATGCCTTGGCAACACCTGGAAAACATCTGGTAAGTCCTGCCCATGTATTGCTGTTGCTTCTCAATAGTAGTTGAATATAACTCCCTACCACCAGGTTACACTTACTAAACCTGCCAGCATGCTGCCAGCTACTCCTCACTGCTAAATGAGCATGACTTTTTAGTCAGATAGGTGTCTGGTGGCACCTAGGTACCCTGGAGACAGGGGGTTATCTAGGAAAGACATGGTGAAAGATTTGCGATATTAACCAGAGTATTTCACACAATGGTAGAGGTATATTAATTAAACAACAAAACAAGGCCAGGCATGGTGGCTCACATCTGTAATCCTGGGTGGCAGCACTTTGGGAGGCCGAGGTGGGTGGATCACCTGAGGTCAGGAGTTCAAGAGCAGCCTGGGCAACATGGTGAAACACTGTCTCTACTAAAAATACAAAAATTAGCTGGGTGCAGTGGCACATGTCTGTAATCCCAGCTACTCAGGATACTGAGGCAGAAGAATTGCTTGAGCCCGGGAGGTGGAGGTTGCAGTGAATTGAGATTGCACCGTTACACTCCAGCCTGATGACAGAGACTCCATCTTAAAAAAAAAAAAAAAAAAAAAAAAAAGGAAAAAAGAGAAAAGAAAACAAAAAAGAGCAGCAGAGAAAAGAAAACAGAAAAGAAAAGAAAACCACCTCACCATCATCAAAGTCTCTAATGGGAGGTGGGAGATTGGGAGGACAAATGTTTCTAACTCTTTTCCAAAAAGATAGCTAGTTCACTAATTTTAGCCTATGATTCTCATGTTGATGATGACTGGAAATGCCATTGAAGACTCAAAACATAACTTCACAAGGGAATATCCAAGTAATCCCAGGTAACTACAATTTCAACGTAAATTATTCTCCACAGTCTCACATGGTTCTTTTTCCCAAACAATGTTGAATTAAAATATATGTAAGAGTTAAGACAGCAAATGTTATATTATTTGCATTTTACCAGAATTAAAAAAAATAAATAAAATGGACAGAAAGTTTTTATACTATGAGAATGTGTGCAGCACCAAATACTATTGTTTGGTAGTGACAATAATCTTTCTGATATTGCAAATTTAATGGATGGCAAAGCAACAGTACTTCATTACAAGTTAAATATAATTAAATGCCTGTTCTTTTCTTAGATTAATTAACAAAAGGAAAATGGTAGAAATACTAGCTAGAAAAAGTATAATTTCAAGTTTTGAATTGCAATTGTAGGTATAAGATAAAGATATTTGTTAGTTATTAATCATTTATAAAATGTGAAAATAACATGAATTGGCTGTCCTAAAATTACTTTTCAACTTAAGAACTTTAAAGCTTAGAAGAAAAGTCATGGTGTCATTATTGAGTTATGACAAATTTGAAGCTAAGTAATTAAAAAGAAACTTTACAAGCATTTAAAGTATCATCAATTCTCAAGGTTTTTTCTCATACTCTCTTTTACAGTTCATTTTTCTGTTAGCTGTTAGATGTGTTTTACTTCACTGAGTTTTGAAGTTCTAAATTTAGTTTCAAATCTAAGTAATCAAAGAAATATGCTAACAGATTTGTGACAATTGTGTAGTATTTGCCAACTTTCTTCTTTCAACAAAATGTATACATTATACACACTGAAAGAAAATACTTAGTTACCAAAATCACTGGCCACTGCCTCAGGGCTGAGATTTCCAAGTAGAAATATTTGTTTCCTGCTTGGTAACTTGGAAATCACAAAGACTTAGTTTGCATCATATATAATGAAATCAACTCAGTTCATAATTCTTCACCTATGAAAATAGAGCATGAGTCAAGAGTCAGATAAAGTTTGGATCCTCTATTCATATGTTATTCTAATTATCTATATGCCAACTGCCACATCCTTGAACTTTGAGAGACAGGAAAACAGAAGCCGTGCTTCCTTATCTTCATTACTTACTGAACTACTGGGGCAGACGTAAATACAAATAATAAACAAAGACAGGGAGCTAGAACAGTTATGAAGCATGTGTTCCCAATGACCAGAAAAGGAGAATGATCATAATTAGCCCAACAATTTAGATCTTCTAGTTGATATGAGAGTTGTTTTGTATGGATATTCATTTTTTTCCTTTTTGGTAAGAATTCAAAAATGTTTTTTATGATTATTTTGGGGATCATAGAAACAAATATATTCATCTTTGCACTCAAGGTTTATGGACAGGTATATAATCTTGAAATAATACAGGTTACATTATGAATATTATATGAAGTAACACACACAAAGATCTAGAGACTATTGTGCATAGTTGGCCCCCAATACATACTCAATAAGAGTTAAGTAATTTGTGTCTTTTTTCCACTGTTACAAGTTTACCCTTGAACATTTCAAATTTCTTCTGGCATACTGACAAAATTTTTAAGAGATCCAAAGACAGAAGGTATTCTCTACATTTTTCTACGGTGTGTCCAGCCACTAGAATCCAACCTACTATTTCCAGCAAGCACTGGAATCTGCATCTAAGAAATTGCAACACATAATTAAATGAAGTTCATCTTAGAGTAGTGTGGATTTGCTACAGGAGTCTTACAGAGGAGCTTTATTTAACTGTTCTTTGTTTATTTGTATCAAAGGCAAATTTTGATGCTGTCTATTAATTATCTTCCATAATTCTCTTGGATTAGGTTAAAAAATATTATTTGTCAGGATATAAATTAGAGAATATACGATATGTGTACACAAGGTCTCTCTCTAGGTCATTAATCATAGTTTAATGAGAATTTACTAACTGAATGGAATAAGGAGAGAAATATGCATAGGTCAGAGAAAATGCTGTGTGAATATTAATACTCTAAATATAAAGAAAATGTATAAATTGGTCTCCAGTAGGAAATCCTGTGAACAAAGATAATTTAAGTGTCATAAAAGTATGATCATTAAGCATGTAAAATTTCATGTAATAATAAAAGTTAATTGTTTAGAGACTTAAGAGGAATGTGAAAATATTGGAAAAGGACTTATTCAAATCAGTATGCATGTAATACCCATCAATTTTATGGTAAATAAAGACATGTGTGACAAGAGATATATATGTGGTCCATGTTCTATTTCCTGATAGTACAATTATATATAAGAGCATGAAGACAAGATAGTAAGACAATGAAATGAGATGAAAGGGGATAGAAAAGAGTTAAAAACAAAAATGTAAAATATGAAAAAAAACCCATAAAGTTAAGAAATAAACTAGAAATATCAAGGATCACTTGCGGTCAGGAGTTCAAGACCTGACTGGCCAATATGGAGAAATCCTGTCTCTCCTAAATATACAAAACTTAGCTGGGTGTGGTGGTGCATGCCTGTAATCCCAGCTACCTGGGAGGCTGAGAGAGGAGAATCACTTGAACCTGGGAGGCAGAGGTTGCAGTGAGTTGATATTGCACCACTGCACTCCGGCTGGGTGACAGAATGAGACTCTGTCTAAAAAAAAAAAAAAAAAGAACTATCAAGGAATTAAACAGAAAAATCTATAAACAAATAAACAAAGGGCAGGTTATGTTCTAGGAATAACTGAAAAGAACAAGCAACACTGGAATGTATCTTGTGCTTCTGAACTCCAAAGGGAAAACTATCATTTTTCAGGCATCCAGGTAAAAAAGGCAAACTGATTATGGGAAAGAAAATATGATTGCTACCAAATGTCTCCCTACTAAACTTAGTGTATGAAGCTAACAAAGCAATGTCTATATAATTCTGAGGAAAATAAACTCTGTGTGAGTGTGTGTGTTTTTTGGGAGGAAGGGCAGGGGGCACTATGTACCATGCAATGGCAAAACCTGGCCATTCTACCATAAACAGAAAACAGGAACAAATGGGCTAGTACCATAGTAAAATAAAGTAATACTTATACAAGGAAGAAAGTTGTCCAGTCCAAGTATACTTCAGATATAACTGCAGGTAAAATTTCTCATGCATAAACTGAAAGAAAACACCATCTGTAGATCCTTTTTGAAAACAAAGATACAAATTAAATTTACAGGTAGTCCCAGCAACTCGGGAGGCTGAGGCAGGAGCATGGCCTGAACCCAGGAGGCAGAGCTTGCAGTGAGTGGAGATTGAGCAACTGCACTCCAGCCTGGGTGACAGAGTGAGACTCCTTCTCAAAAGGAAAAAAAAGGTGGGGGGAGGAGTCAAGACAGCCAAAGAGGAACAGCTCTGGCCTACAGCTCCCAGCATGAGTGACGCAGAAGACGGGTGATTTCTCCATTTCCATCTGAGGTACCAGGTTCATGTCACTAGGGAGTGCCAGACAGTGGGTGCAGGACAGTGGGTGCAGCGCACCATGCACGAGCTGAAGCAAGGCGAGGCATTGCCTCACTTGGGAAGCACAAGTGGTCAGGGAGTTCCCTTTCCTGGTCAAGGAAAGTGGTGACAGACGGCACCTGGAAAATCGGGTCACTCCCACCCGAATACTGCGCTTTTCCGACGGGCTTAGGAAATGGCGCACAAGGAGATTATATCCCACACCTGGCTCAGAGGGTCCTACGCCCACAGAGTCTTGCTGATGCTACCACAGCAGTCTGAGCTCAAACTGCAAGGCAGCAGTGCAGCTGGGAGAGGGGGGCCCGCCATTGCCCAGGCTTGCTTAGGCAAACAAAGCAGCTGGGAAACTCGAACTGGGTGGAGCCCACCACAGCTCAAGGAGGCCTGCCTGCCTCTGTAGGCTCCACCTCTGGGGGCAGGGCACAGACAAACAAAAAGACAGCAGTAACCTCTGCAGACTTAAATGCACCTGCCTGACAGCTTTGAAGAAAGCAGTGGTTCTCCCAGCACGCAGCTGGAGATCTGAGAATGGGCAGACTGCCTCCTCAAGTGGGTCCCTGACCCCTGACCCCTGAGCAGCCTAACTGGAAGGCACCCCCTAATAGGGACAGACTGACACCTCACACAGCCAGGTACTCCTCTGGGACAAAACTTCCGGAGGAACAATCAGACAGCAGCATTCGTGGTTCATGAAAATCCACTGTTCTGCAGACACCGCTGCTGATACCCAGGCAAACAGGGTCTGGAGTGGACCTCTAGCAAACTCCAACAGACCTGCAGCTGAGGGTCCTGTCTGTTAGAAGGAAAACTAACAAACAGAAAGGACATCCACACCAAAAACCCATCTGCACATCACCAGCATCAAAGACCAAAAGTAGATAAAACCACAAAGATGGGGAAAAAACAGAGCAGAAAAACTGGAAACTCTAAAAAGCAGAGTGCCTCTCCTCCTCCAAAGGAACACAGTTCCTCACCAGCAACGGAACAAAGCTAGATGGAGAATGACTTTGGTAAGTTGAGAGAAGAAGGCTTCAGACGATCAATCTACTACAATCTACAGGAGGAAATTCAAACCAAAGGCAAAGAAGTTGAAAATTTTGAAAAAAATCTAGATGAATGTATAACTAGAATAATCAATAGAGAGAAGTGCTTAAAGGAGCTGATGGAGCTGAAAGCCACGACTCGAGAACTACGTGAAGAATGCAGAAGCCTCAGGAGCTGATGTGATCAACTGGAAGAAAGGGTATCAGTGATGGAAGATGAAATGAATGAAATGAAGCAAGAAGGGAAGTTTAGAGAAAAAAGAATACAAAGAAATGAACAAAGACTCCAAGAAATATGGGACTATGTGAAAAGACCAAATCTATGTCTAATAGGTGTACCTGAAAGTGACAGGGAGAATGGAACCGAGTTGGAAAACACTCTGCAGGACATTATCCAGGAGAACTTCCCCAATCTAGCAAGGCAGGCCAAGACTCAGATTCAGGAAATACAGAGAATGCCACAAAGATACTCCTCGAGAAGAGCAACTCCAAGACACATAATTGTCAGATTCACCAAAGTTGAAATGAAGGAAAACATGTTAAGGGCAGCCAGAGAGAAAGGTCGGGTTACCCACAAAGGGAAGCCCATCAGACTAAGAGCGGATCTCTCAGCAGAAACTCTACAAGCCAGAAGAGAGTGGGGGCCAATATTTGACATTCCTAAAGAAAAGAATTGTCATCCCAGAATTTCATATCCAGGCAAACTAAGCTTCATAAGTGAAGGAGAAATAAAATACTTTACAGACAAGCAAATGCTGAGAGATTTTGTCACCACCAGGCCTGCCCTAAAAGAGTTCCTGAAAGAAGCACTAAACATGGAAAGGAACTGGTACCAGCCACTACAAAATCATGCCAAAATGTAAAGGCCATCGAGACTAGGAAGAAACTGCATCAACTAATGAGTAAAATAACCAGCTAACATCATAATGGCAGGATCAAATTCATACATAACAATATTAACTTTAAATATAAATGGACTAAATGCTCCAATTAAAAGACACAGACTGGAAAATTGGTTAAAGAGTCAACATCCATCAGTGTGCTGTATTCAGGAAACCCATCTCCTATGCAGAGAAACACATAGGCTCAAAATAAAAGGATGGAGGAAGATCTACCAAGCATATGGAAAACAAAAAAAGGCAGAGGTTGCAATCCTAGTCTCTGATAAAACAGACTTTAAACCAAAAAGATCAAAAGAGACAAAGAAGGCCATTACAGAATGGTAAAGGGATCAATTCAACAAGAAGAGCTAACTATCCTAAATATATATGCACCCAATACAGGAGCACCCAGATTTATAAAGCAAGTCCTGAGTGACCTACAAAGAGACTTAGACTCCCACACAATAATAATGGGAGACTTTAACACCCCACTGTCAACATTAGACAGATCAATGAGAAAGAAAGTTAACAAGGATACCCAGGAATTGAACTCAGCTCTGCACCAAGCAGACCTAATAGACATCCACAGAACTCTCCCCTCCAAATCAACAGAATATACATTTTTTTTCAGTACTACACCACACAACACCTATTCCAAAATTGAACACACATAGTTGGAAGTAAAGCTCTCTTCAGCAAATGTAAAAGACCAGAAATTATAACAAACTGTCTCTCAGACCACAGTGAAATCAAACTAGAACTCAAGATTAAGAAACTCACTCAAAATGGCTCAACTACATGGAAACTGAACAACCTGCTCCTGAATGACTACTGGGTACATAACGAAATGAAGGCAGAAATAAAGGTGTTCTTTGAAACCAAGGAGAACAAGGACACAACATACCAGAATCTCTGGCACACACTCAAAGCAGTGTGTAGAGAGAAATTTATAGCACTAAATGCCCACAAGAGAAAGCAGGAAACATCCAAAATTGACACCCTAACATCACAATAAAAAGAACTAGAAAAGCAAGAGCAAACATTCAAAAGCTAGCAGAAGGCAAGAAATAACTAAAATCAGAGCAGAACTGAAGGAAATAGAGACACAAAAAACCCTTCAAAAAATTAATGAATCCAGGAGCTGGTTTTTTGAAAGGATCAACAAAACTGATAGACTGCTAGCAAGACTAACAAAGAAAAAAAGAGAGAACAGTAAAATAGACACAATAAAAAATGATAAAGGGGATATCACCACCAATCCCACAGAAATACAAACTACCATCAGAGAATACTACAAACACCTCTATGAAAATAAAGTAGAAAATCTAGAAGAAATGGATAAATTCCTCGACACATACACTCTCCCAAGACTAAACGAGGAAGAAGTTGAATCTCTGAATACACCAATAACAGGCTCTGAAATTGTGGCAATAATCAATAGCTTACCAACCAAAAAGAGTCCGGGACCAGATGGATTCACAGCCGAATTCTACCAGAGGTACAAGGAGGAACTGGTACCATTCCTTCTGAAACTATTCCAATCAATAGAAAAAGAGGGAATCCTCCCTAACTCATTTTATGAGGCCAGCATCATCCTGATACCAAAGCTGACACAACCAAAAAAGAGAATTTTAGACCAATATCCTTGATGAACATTGATGCAAAAATCCTCAATAAAATACTGGCAAACCGAATCTAGCAGCACATCAAAAACCTTATCCACCATGATCAAGTGGGCTTCATCCCTGGGATGCAAGGCTCATTCAATATATGCAAATCAATAAATGTAATCCAGCATATAAACAGAATCAAAGACAAAAACCACATGATTATCTCAACAGATGCAGAAAAGGCCTTTGACAAAATTCAACAATGCTTCATGCTAAAAACTCTCAATAAATTAGGTACTGATGGGACGTATCTCAAAATAATAAGAGCTATCTACGACAAACCCACAGCCAATATCATACTGAATGGGCAAAAACTGGAAGCATTCCCTTTGAAAACTGGCACAAGACAGGGATGCACTCTCTCACCACTCCTATTCAACATAGTGTTGGAAGTTCTGGCCACGGCAATTAGGCAGGAGAAGGAAATAAAGGGTATTCAATTAGGAAAAGAGAAAGTCAAATTATCCCTGTTTGCAGACGACATGATTGTATATCTAGAAATCCCCATTGTCTCAGCCCAAAATCTCCTTAAGCTTATAAGAAACTTCAGCAAAGTCTCAGGATACAAAATCAATGTATAAAAATCACAAGCATTCTTATACACTAATAACAGACAAACAGAGAGCCAAATCATGAATGAATTCCATTCACAATTGCTTCAAAAAGAGTAAAATATCTAGGAATCCAACTTACAAGGGATGTGAAGGACCTCTTCAAGGAGAACTACAAACCATTGCTCAATGAAATAAAAGAGGATACAAACAAATGGAAGAATATTCCATGCTCACGGGTAGGAAGAATCAATATCATGAAAATGGCCATATTGCCCATGGTAATTTATAGATTCAATGCCATCCCCATCAAGCTACCAATGATTTTCTTCACAGAATTGGAAAAAACTACTTTAAAGTTCATATGGAACCAAAAAAGACCCCGCATCACCAAATCAATCCTAAGCCAAAAGAGCAAAGCTGGAGGCATCACATTACCTGACTTCAAACTATACTACAAGGCTACAGTAACAAAAACAGCATGGTACTGGTATCAAAACAGAGATATAGATCAATGGAGCAGAACAGAGCCCTCAGAAATAATGCCGCATATCTACAACCATCTGATCTTTGACAAACCTGAGAAAAACAAGCAATGGGGAAAGGATTCCCTGTTCAATAAATGGTGCTGGGCAAACTAGCTAGCCATATGTATGAAGCTGAAACTGGATCCCTTCCTTACACCTTATACAAAAATTAATTCAAGATGGATTAAAGACTTAAACGTTAGACCTAAAACCATAAAAACCATAGAAGAAAACCTAGGCATTACCATTCAGGACATAAGCATAGGCAAGGACTTCATATCTAAAACAGCAAAAGCAATGGCAACAAAAGACAAAATTGACAAATGGGATCTAATTAAACTAAAGAGCTTCTGCACAGCAAAATAAACTACCATCAGAGTGAACAGGCAACCTACAAAATGGGAGAAATTTTTCGCAACCTAGTTATCTGACAAAGGGCTAATATCCAGAATCTACAATGAACTCAAACAAATTTACAAGAAAAAAACAAACAACCCCATCAAAAAGTGGTCAAAGGATATGAACAGACACTTCTAAAAAGAAGATATTTATGCAGCCAAAAGACACATGGAAAAATGCTCACCATCACTGGCCATCAGAGAAATGCAGATCAAAACCACAATGAGATACCATCTCTTACCAGTTAGAATGGCAATCATTAAAAAGTCAGGAAACAACAGGTGCTGGAGAGGATGTGGAGAAATAGGAACACTTTTACACTGTTGGTGGGACTGTAAACTAGTTCAACCATTGTGGAAGTCGGTATGGCGATTCCTCAGGGATCTAGAACTAGAAATACCATTTCACCCAGTCATCCCATTACTGGGTATATACCCAAAGGACTATAAATCATGCTGCTGTAAAGACACATGCACATGTATGTTTATTGTGGCACTATTTACATGTATATTTACATGTATATTTATTGTGGCACATAGCAACGACTTGGAACCAACCCAAATGTCCAACAATGATAGACTGGATTAAGAAAATGTGGCACATATACACCATGGAATATTATGTAGCCATAAAAAATGATGAGTTCATGTCCTTTGTAGGGACATGGATGAAATTGGAAATCATCATTCTCAGCAAACTATTGCAAGGACAAAAAAACCAAACACTTCATGTTCTCACTCATAGATGGGAATTGAACAATGAGAACACATGGACACAGGAAGGGGAACATCACACTTTGGGGACTGTTGTGGGGTGGGGGGGATGGGGGAGGGATAGCATTAGGAGATATACCTAATGCTAAATGACGAGTTAATGGATGCAGCACACCAGCATGGCACATGTATACATATGTAACTAACCTGCACGTTGTGCACATGTACCCTAAAACTTAAAGCATAATAATAATAAAAAAAGAAAGGAAATAAATGAAAAAAAAAACATTTACAAAATAAAGAATAAACAAATTGGAAACGAATTAGTAAAATTAGTAATCACATTTCTACACACATAAATATGAAACTGAAATTAAATAAAATAAGAATGATGGCTAGGAGAGAGAATTTGCTATAATAAAATTAAGAACTTTAAAACAATAATATGTTAGAAAAACTGATAGGTGGAAAGAGTGTGGAGAAAACGTATGCGTGTGACTTATCATGAACTTAATATTAGAACATTAGTAAATAATAAAACAAATATGGAATTCAAAGAGTAAGAATTCCAACCTTATAATGTCTTTTATAATCTTTTCTAATATTTTGGGGGCTCTTTGTCTTCTCCTGCCTTCAAGTAATATTAAACTTTAAGCATTTATTTGAAACTAGTGTGCACAAAGCTTCCAGGAGCTGGCCTGTGGCCAGCCATTTAAGTAGGCATTAGGATTGCAGTCTTGGCCTTGCTCTGTTAACACTTTCCTGCCTGGTAAACCATGGCTGTTTCTATGTGGTAAATCTGGAGTGATGGTTTGGTTTTACTTTTCTGTGCAGTTTGTTTTATTAATATTTAATGGGCATGTATAGTTTCTATTAAAAACAAAATAGTATACTTGGCTGGGTGTGGTGGCTCATGCCTGTAATCCTAGCACTTTGGTAGGTCAAGGCAGCCAGATCACTTGAGGCCAGGAGTTTGTGACCAGACTGGCTAACATAGCAAAACCATGCCTCTACTAAAAATACAAAAAATTAGCCACGTGTGGAGGCACACACCTGTAATCCCAGCTACTGGGGAGGCTGAGGCAGTATAATAGCTTCAATCTGAAGATGGAGGTTGCAGTGAGCCAAAATTGTGGCACTGCTCTCCAGCCCAGACAACAGAGTGAATGAAACTCCATCTCAAAAAAAAAAAAAAGAGATAATATACTTTTAAAAAAGTAAGCAAAACGGCCAGGTGTCTCTTTCAAAGAAGGCATCTAAACACTAAGCAGGCATGAAATTAAAAAAAAAAATCCATTCAAATATTACTAATTTATGCTCAGAAATATTAGTATAATTTGCTTGGAAACCCAATTATAAATACCATTTTGTTAGATGTGATTGCAATTAATTGGATTCCCAGGCAAATTATAGACATTGGCCATGAATAATATAAAATTAGGAGGAAATCAGAAACATGCATATTAGGGAAGTCACTTTGCTACAAGTACATACCCTCTTCTTTCAATTATAGTAATCTTTACTTATGTTTATCTTAGCTTCCTTCTTCTTGGCCTAGCTTTTCTATTTATTTTGAAAACAAATGTGTCAACTTGTATGAGTCAGCAACGCTTCAGAATCTTACTGAAAGATTTCTAGAATATCATGAGGCACATAATAGTTCAAGAAGTTCACAAATCCCAGAGAATTAGGGATGGTTTGGGTACTTTAGTTAAACTATGATTTCTTTCCCTCCCCTACTTTCTGCATTTGTTAGTAGTAATTATCAAAATGCCAATGCAATGTTCAGCCCACTGAACCATTTGTATATTGTTATAGACCAAACTGGCATTCTAAGTACTAGGTACTAGGAATCTAGTGGTGAACAGATAAAACTCTGAAAATGATGACCCACTATGCTTATAGTTTACACATTTACTATCAAACAGGTAAAAATCATATAACAGTTTAGTTTGCATTATAATAATGGTACATGTGGGAAGTTACAGATATAAGCATGAGATCAACAAATAATTAGACAAACACAAAGCTTTAAAGAAGAGTCACAAATACTGAAAATGATTTAAGGAGGTAAAAGTGATGTGGAAAACTGAAGAAAGATGGAACAGAAACAAAGAACAGAAACAGCAAATGAGAGGGAACAGAAACAAATACAGCATGTCCCCTTCACAGCATGACAAATTCGTAAGATAACTGCTATATAATTTAGGGGCCAAATTAATTTTGCAAGTGTAAGTTTCTTCAAATATAAAAGGAGGATAAAATATTATCCTAAGCCTTAAATACATCATCCAAAACACATAGCACAGATACTAGCACATAAGAAAGGTGCAATATAAAGGTGCAATCAGTGCTAGCCACCTTTATTAGCATCAGAATTTTTAAAGACAGTTGTAGAAATTTTACAAGAAATAATGAGAATGCATATAAATTAATTATAGATGGCCTAAAATCCTCAGATAAGTAATTTCTTTTAAAGAGGAGTAAATTATAAAGTTGTCAAATATACTTGTTTACTCTTTGATTCATATTATTCAGTTTCAAATAGGTTACCATCTCAAATAATTTCACAAACACGGTCAAATTCTACAAACTCATCACATCCATCCAAGTTACAAAAAGAAAAGTGTTTCCTATTTTACCTTCTTAGAGATCTTCCTTGAAATTTCTTATTTCTTTGTTTATACACTACTGTATTATATCACTATTGGACTGGTTGGATCATCACAAAATGAAATACAAACTAATTGACATGGCTGGGCTTTGAGTTCCCACCCAAGTCTCATCTTGAATTGTAGTTCCCATAGTCCCCATGTGTCAAGGGAGAGACCAGGTGGAGGTAACCGAATCATGGGGGCACTTTCCCCCATGCCGTTCTCATAATATTGAGTTCTCAGATCTGATAGTTTTATAAGGGCTCTTCCCCCTTCACTTGGCACTTCTCCTTCCTGCTGCCTTGTGAAGAAGGTGCCTGGCTTCCCCTTTGCCTTCCACCATGATTGTAAGTTTCCTTAGGCCTCCCCAGCCATGCTGAATTGTGAGTCAATTAAACCTCTTTTCTTCATAAATTATCCAGTCTTGGGCAGTTCTTTATACCAGTATGAAAACAGACTAATACTCTAATGCAAATGGAACATCATTTCCTCATTATGAACAAGTAAGGGAAAGTGCAAATTCCAAAAGTTAAGGGACTGGTTCCCAGGGGACATTACATAATATCTGGAGACATTTTTATCCCTCACAACTGGAAGGAAGGTGTTATTGGGACCTAGTGGGTATGACCTGAGAGACCAAAATAGATGTTCCTTTATCAACTGAGAGGTACCCAAGTTACCTATGGGTAGACAGTTCAGGGCCTGGTTGCCATGTTACATTTCTAAGTTCCTACAGGTGAACTTGTCAACAATCGCAGCTATCGTAACTCTAGTTTACAACTCAGACCTCTACAACTCTCTAATTGGACAGAAGACTGGCCTTACAAAGATTATTTTCTGATAAGCAAGTGCAGACCATAAGTCAGTTTCAGTTAACTTACAGAGGCTGTGCACAAACTTTGTATAGTCTTATAGTTCACCTTTCAATGTAATGAGCCAAATTCCATCTCATTTTAATACTAAAACTTTGCACAAAAGTGAACATTGGATATATGTTATTTGAGAGTATTTTAAGAGAGTTAGCCAAAGCTTTAGAAGAAAAATGCCGAAGGAAGCTTCAAGAGGGGGCCCTTTTCCACCACAATAATGCCCCTGCTCATTCCTCTCATCAAAGAGAAGCAATTTTGCCAGAATTTCAATGAGAAATCATTAGGCATCCAACTTACAGTCCTGATTTCTCTCCTTCTGACTTGTTTTTGTTTCCTGTTCTTATAAGAATCTTTAAAGGGCACCTATTTTTCTTCAGTGAATAATATTTTTCAAAACCTACATTGACATGTTTAAATTCCCAGAACACTCAGTTTTTTAGGGATGGACTAATTGGCTGGTAACATCAAAGCTTGATGGAGCTTATGTGGGGAAACAAAGTTTATATGTTTTATTTTTAGCTTTTGATTACATTTTTCCATGAACTTTCTGAAGGCCTCTTGTATGCAGCCACTTTCTTCAGACATTGGACAATATTTGGCACAAGACAAGAAAACCTAAAAAGACACAAATGAGATGAATTTCAATTTTGCCAAAAAATGAATGATTTTGATGCAGTTTCAAATCTACAGTGCAAGGAAGGCTGATCCCAAGATAGTTCTGCCATATTTTCAAGTTGTGGAGAAAGAGACTAAAGATTGAGGCTGAGATGGCCAGCTCTTGTGGGTAGACTATCAAGCAGGATGATACTGCATGAAGAGAGAAACCTGGAGAGGTTCAGAGGGACCTCTTCATTTTTAGCTGAATACTGACCTTAATGTGCATGGCTTCAAACTGCATAAGTCTAGGGAAAGAACAACCAGACATCAGTAAAGGAAACCATTCTAACCACATTTCAAACAGTCAACGTGGAGAGAATGCACAACTCATGAAGCGCTGGCTAGAATCCTCAGAAGGATATCACTTTAGTAATGGGATAAATTAGGCGTAGTCTAAAGGTTACTCTAATCTTACCCTAAGAAACTTGAAAGAAACCTCAAAATAAAAAAAAAAATTATCTCAAAAGGAACTTAATTACATGCTACAACAAAGTCTAAAGCTTTCTAGAAAGATATAGCAAAATTCAAAACCCAAAAATTTGAGATCCAACCAAAAGTAATTCACTGTGCAAATAAGAAGGAAATTGTGGCACACAAACAAAGTGGGAAAAACAAGATCTACAGAAGCAGGACGAGACATTATAGAGATGATAAAATTAACAGCAAAGGACATTTAAAGGCTATTATAAATATGCTCCATATTCCCAATAATGTAGAGGTAAACATGGACATAGGGAGGAAAGGAATGAAAGATACAGAACAGAGCTGTGTAGAACTTCCAAAAGTAAAAAGGAAGAAATGAAAAACATGCCAAATGGGATTTTTAAAATATTAGACACTATAGAAGACAAGATGACTTAAAAGAAAAGCAAAGACACAATGATTAAAAAAAAAAAAAACTATCAGAATGGGCTGGGTGCAGTGATTCATGCCTGTAATCGTAGCACTTTGGGAGGCCAAGGCGGGAGGATCACCTGATGTTGGGAGTTCAAGACCAGCCTGACCAACATGGAGAAACCCCTTGTCTACTAAAAACATAAAATTAGCTGGGTGTGGTGGTGCATGCCTGTAATCCCAGCTACTTGGGAGACTTGAGACAGGAAAATTGCTTGAACCTGGGAGGCGCAGGTTGCGGTAAGCAGAGATCATGCCATTGCACTCCAGCCTGGGCAACAAGAGCAAAACTCCATCTCAAAAAAAAAAAAAAAAAAAACCATCAAAATGAAGCAGAGGGTGGAAAATGACCAAAAAGAAACAAACAAACAAAAAGATCATAGACTCATTGACCCATGAAACAAAACAAGCTGGTCTAATATATATCATTAGAGTCCCAGAAGGAGAGAAGAGAGAAAATGGGACAAATAAATAATATTGAACAATAAATTAAAAATTTGATTAAAATGTTATGTCTATAGTGAGAGAAATCTCAGTTACCCCTAAGCAGAAGAAACAAAGATAATTCAATCAAAGTATATTTAATCATATTCTTCATATGCCAGATACAGAAAGAAAGTCTTCAAAGCAGATAGAAAAGTAAAAGACACTTCATAAACAGTAAAACAAGAATAAGAATGTCAAAGATTTTTCATAAAATATGCATGACAGAAGAAAATGAAACTATATCTTTAAAATACTATTTAAAAAAAAAATCAACCTGAAATTTCATACTCACAAAATATCTTTAAAACCTGAAGATGCTGAGGCGGGTGGATCACAAGGTCAGGAGATCAAGACCATCCTCATTAACACTAACATTCTACTAAAAATACAAAAAAATTAGCCAGGCACAGTGGTAGGCCCCTGTAATCACAGCTACTCAGGAAGCTGAAGCAGGAGAATGGTGTGAACCCGTGAGGTGGAGTTTACAGTGAGCCGAGATTGCACCACTGCACCCCAGCCTGGATGACAGAACGAGACTATGTCACAAACACACACACACACACACACACACACAAAACTGAAGATGCCTTAAAGACTACCTCAGATATACAGAAGGCGAATTCATAACAGCTACCCCAATTACAAGAAATGTTAAAAACTAAAGGAAAATGATAACAGATGAACACTGGGGTCTACACAAAGAATGAATAGTTAGTTCGAGAAATAATAAATACGTGATTATATTAAAAAGATGACTTCTCTTGTTTCTATATCTCTGAAGGAAGATAAATTTAAAACACAAGTGATAAAAATGTGATGTGGAGCTTGAAACAAATGTAGAAGAATGATTTATGACACTAATGCAAATGAAGGTAATAAACAATGGAAGTATACATTTATAACATGTTTATATTACGTATGAAGTCATTCAAGACCAAATATACTGTGTCCCAAAAAGCAATTCTGAAAAAATTCAAAAAGATAGAAATCTGAAGTATTGTCTCAATAAAAGATAACCAGAAATCAATAGAAAGATATCTCTAAAATTCTTCAAATATTTACAAAATAAACCATACTTTCATGTGAAACTCAAAGATGGAATCACAAAACTAATTAGAAATTTTACCTGTGTAAAAACAAAAACATGCTATAACACAAAATGTAGGTTTGCATGGGGGAAAATTTATAGCATAAAGTTCTTATATGTGAAATGAAAATAAGAGCTCAACTATCTAAGTTCCTACAATAAGATAGTATATAAAGGTCAAACTCATCAAAATTAAGCAAAAGTAAAATAAATAAATAAATAAAGACCAAAAATCAACAGCATAGAAAATGACCAAAATAAAGAAAAGCAATAAAAGAAAAAGTTATTTTTTAAAAGAGCACTAAAATTGACAAAATTCTATCCAGATGAATCAAGAACAAAATAGAGAATACATAACTTATTGATGTCAGTATTGCAAAAAGGTTCATCACTACAGACCTAATAAACATCAAAATGCTAATAATAAAGGTGAATTAGGCAATATGAACTAACTTATTTTTATTAATGTCATAACTTGCTTCAAACAGTTCACTTTCTACAAAGCCTCAGGCTATAAATGCTACTAAAAAAGAAATAGAAAACGTTAATAGCCCTATGTCTACTAAAAAATTGAAATAACATATAAAAGTCTCAATAAGTAGACAAATAAAGTTTAAGCCCATATAGGAGCAAGAAGGAAACCTCTCCTCCTACTTTTTTTATGTGTGTGTGATGGTGTCTCACTCGGCCGCCCAAGCTGGAGTGCAGTGGTGCAATCTCGGCTCACTACAAGCTCTGCCTGCCAGGTTCACACCATTCTCCTGCCTCAGCCTTCTGAGTAGCTGGGACTGCAGGAACCTGCCACCATGCCCGGCTAATTTTTGTATTTTTAGTAGAGACAGGGTTTCACCGCATTAGCCAGTATGGCATTGATCTCCTGACCTCGTGATCCGCCCACCTTGGCCTCCCAAAGTGCTGGGATTACAGGCGTGAGCCACCGCGCCCAGCCAAGAAATATTTTCTATTTAGTAAGAAATACCTTCTAAAGGTTGTTGTTTCAAAGGAAATTTTTTCTCATAATACTTAATATAACATTTCTTTTAAATTGGCAGCATTGGGCTATTTTTTTGTACACTCTTCTACAAATGATAAAGTGAAAATGCATTGTATTAAATGTATGTCTATATGTATGTACACATTTGTATTGTTAAGTTGGTTCCTTAACTCAGTGAATCCAACAGCACTAGGATACATCCAGTTTAATCACTCCATTAAAATACATTGACTAAATCTGTTAGATTCTGACATGAGAGTTTCATAACAGAAAATGAAGTTTACTTAAACATACATGTATATAACTTAATACTATATACATTCTAATTACTCAATGATACTAGCCAGACTCCATTGTTGAAGAATGACTGTAATAATAGATACTAAGATTGTTGAATAAATGAACTATATACACAAATAATATATAGCTATATATAGTATATATAATATATATACACACATAATATATAAAGTATATATAGCACATACATACATATGGGATATCTGTGTGTGCCTGATTGATAGTAGCTATACCTCATGGTTGAAAAAAAAAATGTAACATTCATTTGCATGGAGATTTGATTGTCAAAATTATATTTAATGCAAATTGTAATTGTAAACATGAATGAATAGTCATGTATAGTCAAATGTCAGCATCTAATATAGGCAAGGCCCTAGCTCTCATACATTCATGATTATTTTCATTATAATATATGTTCATTCTTATAATAATGAATTTCATTATTTATATTCATTGTTGATAAAGTTTCCAATTACAGTAGAAATTCCCAGTTAAATTTCAGACATATATAATGTAGAATTCAGGATATACAGTGTACCAATACTACTTTTTCACCATATTTTAGTAAGCACCTCTTTATTTTAAAATACAGTTATAGTTAGAATACACACTGGAAGACTCTATGAAAAAACTTATTTTCAATATCCATTGCCAATTTTTTAAATCAAAGATATGTATGAAACTAACTGCCCCGTGCCAACTGTCAATTCTGTATAACAATATTGCTCAAAGTATGATCAGTGACTGGTATTATGGGCACCTCTTGGAGTTTATTTCAAATGAAAACTCGTGGGCCTTCTTCTCAACCTATAATGAGAGTCTCTGGGATCAGAGTTCAGAAATCTCTCTTAACAAGTTCTACTGAAAATTCTGATGCTTACTAACATTTAAAAAGAACTGCCATCAAGTTTGAAACACAATTAACATTTTCTTTATGGAATAAATGTCTGTTGGATGTTTCTCGAGTGGAATGACAAAGACTTACCTTGCAAGTAGCTGAATCTCTGCCCATGAACAATCCCCAGACCATTTTCTTTGGAGTAATGTGTCTTCTTGTTTTACATAAGTTTCATTAATAACATATATTTCTTATGACAATATTTTAGATTCTATAGTCAATAATGTTGCATATGAACAATCCATTTTTAATTATTTTAATTTTAAAAATTTTGAGCTCTTTAATAATTTTTTTCCAAGACATATGTGAGCCTGTCCCAATTTACAGTGCTTACCTCTCCAAAGCATGTTCAAAAACAAGTTCTTTACCAGTATAGCAACACCAAAAGAAAGCCAATTTTCTAGTAGCAGTGAAACATTGTTTAAAAACTTATCCAACTTACATAACTTGCGAGTTCCTTAAAGAGTTAATTTTGTTACTTATGGCATATTGACTTTGCTTCAAAGCAAAAATATTTAGTGGTTATTTAATAAGTATGCTTAGACCTAAATCTTCCTCAAGACCATCTGAAGTGAACACATGGCACTCCTGCCACTGGCAAAGTAAGTCTCTATCATTTCACTCAAGGAACAAACATTTATTCCATAAACAAACCGTTAAATGCTGTGTGGCTAACAATGTCTGAAAATAGGCGTGTGATTTTTGTTTTCTCTCACTGCTAAAAATATACATTATAAAAATATGCTGCTACATGAGTACACAGGTTCATTTTCACAACTGTAGACATCAGTGCAGAAAAAGTCTCAGCCTTTGAAAACTCCATGATCCCACATAGCCAAGGTCCTGACAGCTTGTGGAACAGTCGAATACCATACACAAAACAAATATCACTTACAAAAATAGGTATATTTCTCGAATGCTAATCAAAGCAATGCATAACACACTTGTTTTGCTCTTAATCTAGAATCTCTGGCTGCCAAGTGTAGCATCGGTGTATGTAATTCATTTAAAGCTCTAATTTAATTGCATGCCTGCTTCACTTCCAATAGCTAGTAATCAGCAGTATCTAAAGACATTTCTGAAAATGTTATTAATGAAAGCCAACATTTTCTTTTAATAATCCTCCATGAAATCTCTCTGACAACACAACCTATATGCAATCATCTGAGTAAATGTTTGCAGGCTAAGTTTGCCAAAACTCTATTTCTTTCTAATACTCTGGCCATTAAAAAAAAAAAAAGATTTCAAGAAAATCTAAAGTGATGCAGGAGAAAACAACGACACACTTTCTCTCACACTTCGCATGGAAGAAAAAACTTCCTATTTCTCCAAACAATTAAGAACATACATAAAAGACAGAAGCCCTGCCAGAGATGTTAGAACCCAAAGGACTCTATCTTTAACAGGGGCTGGGTAAAATGTGGCCAAGACCTGCTGTGCTGCATTACCAGGAGGTTAGGCATTCTTAGTCACAGGATGAGACAGGAGGTTGGCAGGACTGGTTTCACAAGATACAGGTCACAAAGACCCCACTGATCAAACAGGATGCAGTAAAGAAGCCAGTCAAAACCCACCAAAACCAAGATGGCAATGAAAGGAAACTCTGGTTGTCTGCATGCTCATTATGCACTAATTATAATGTATTTGCATGCTAAAAGACACTCCCACCAACACCATGACAGTTTACAAATTCTTTGACAAGGTCTAGAAACTACCCTATATGGTCTAAAATGGGAAGGAACTCTCAGTTCCAGAACTCCCCACACCTTACCCAGAAAACTCATAAATATCCACCTCTTATTTAGCATATGATCTAGAAATAATGATAAGTTTACTCAATCAAGCAGCCCATGCCATTGCTCTGCCTATGGCACAGCCACCCTTTTATTCCTTTACTTTCTTAATAAACTTGCTTTCACTTTACTCTGTAGCCTTGCTCTAGAATTCCTTCCTGCATGAAGCCAAGAACCCATGTGGCCTCTCAGGTTGAACTTCAATTTTGGAGTTCACCTTGTGACAACCCCACATCTCTCTTCCATAAGAGGAGTGAATATTAGAGAAATAATACTTCCAGTTGACAATTACTTTAGAATTTTTTACATATCACACATGTAGGTGCTATGATCATGTACTGCCTACAACTACCCAAAATAGTAACCAAAGTTCATATTTTTAGCAAAGGTTTTAGGCTTTTAAGTTTTAGGATGACGAACTAAAAGCATTACTTCTGAGGCTACTTCTTTGATTCCAATGAAAAAACAGTTTAAATTTGAAAGAAAAACTTGTACATTGAGAGAACTAATCACATAATATATAATCATTTGGCAGGTAGATACTAAGTATGTTTTTACTTAACCTAGAACCTTCACAGATTATGGACCACTTTTAGAACTATTTATCTAATGTAGTCTGATCACAACACATCTATGAAAGTATGTAAAATAAAGCACTACTGGCCAGGTACAGTGGCTCACGCCTGTAATTCTACCACTTTGGGAGGCTGAGGCAAATGAATCACTTGAGCCAGGAGTTCAGGAACAGCCTTGTCAATATAGCAAGACTTTGTCCCTACTAGAAAACAAAAACATTAGCTGGGCATGGTGTCAGCCCCCCAAATTGTTGGGACTACAAGTGAGTGCCACCACAACTGGCCAATTTTTATATTTTCAGTAGAGACAGGGTTTCGTCATGTTGGCCAGGCTGGTTTCAAACTCCTGTCCTCAAGCAATCCACTTGCCTCAGCCTCCCAAGGCGCTGAGATTATAGGTGTGAGCCAGTGCACCCAGCGTTTCTGTCTCTAAATGCAAAAACAAAAAGCAAAAAGAAAGTGGATGGCAGGCTGGAGGGACACTTTCACACTTTGGCCAGGCTTTCAAGAGTGGCAGAGGTAGGCAGAAATGCACTAGAATGTCACGGAAAATATGAACAAGAGCAGACATCAGCTTCATACCCACTAAAAACAGGGGAGCTGGCATGGAGGGGAAGGTGCTGCATTCCTGCACACAGCATGAAATCCATCCCTGAAAATGACTTCCGAGGTAGCTCTCTGGGTAACATTGTCTTGTTCCACACACAAAAAAAGGTCTCAAGTGGACACACCTGGACATCGTCTTTGGGATACTGGCTTAGGTTTGTTGGTGCATTCCCCATTCCTCTGCCTTCTCCTGACTAGGCATCAGACTGAAGTCTGAATGGCCCTTGCACATACTTCTACTTGATGAGTTATTAATACTAACCTTTACTTGCGCCATGAACTTTAATGACATGCCCAAGGTCATCCAACTTGCCAGACTGGGACTAAAACCCACCTCATTCATTTCATCCTGGCTCCATTCTCTACTTCCTTCTCTCCTACAGATAGTTCTTATGACCAAGAAATATGGCCAGGGATGGTGGCTCATGCGTGCCATCCCAGTCCTTGAAAAGGCCAAGGTGGGAGGATTGCTTGAGGCCAGCGGTTCAAGACCAGCCTGGGCAACACAGTGAGACCCAGTCTATAATTTAATAAAAAAATTTTTAAGAGAGATGTATATAGACTTTAACCCAAAACTATGCTATAATCTTTAGAACACAAAGACTGCTTCATGCTTCATATGCAAACATGCCCTAAAGAATGTATACAGTATCCTGTAAGTAGCCTGTCTTTGATATATATTTATCACAATAAATAAAACTTTAATGGCCCAGAGAGGGCTACAGGCCAGGGCAGGTCTAGAAGCAGAACAGCAAACAGGAGGACAAGAGAACCACAGCAGTGCAAACTAGAAGACATTTTAAAGTAATACACTGCAGGTTACAAGAGTATACAGAGCAGCCAGGTGAGAAATTATGAGGATATAGATGGATGGGTTAGTTTTCTAGAAATGCCACAACAAAATCCCATAGATTGGGCCGCCTAAACAACAGACATTTATTTTCCCACAGTCCTGGAAGCTGGAAGTTCAAGATCCAGGTGTGGGCAGGGTGGTTCCTCCTGACGCTTCTCTCTTGGGCTGTAGACACCATCTTCTCCCTGTGTCCTCACCAGACAGTACCTCTGTGTGTGTCTGTGTCCTCATTTCCTCTTCTTATGTAGTGTTTTAGTCCATTTTGGGCTGCTATCACAGAATACATAGACGCAGTGCCTTATAAACAACAGACATTGAATCTCCCACAATCCTGGAGCCTGAAAGTCAAAAATCAAGATGTGGGCAGGACTGGCTTCTCCTAAGGCCCCTCTCCTGCACTTGTACACTCTGTCTTCTCCCTGTGTTCTCCCTGGGTCCATCTGTGCATGTCTGTATCCTCATCTTATAAAGACACCAGTCCTATTGGATCAGGGCCCACCTTATTCACTTCATTTTACTTTACGACTTTAAAGACCATTACACCAAATACAGTCACATTCTGAGCAACTGGGGGTTAAGACTTCAGCATCTGAATTTGCAGGGAAGAATGACTATAGCCCATTAACAGCAGACTTTTTGGAATGTTATTGCCTGTTTGATTTTAATGAGGAAAGAAGACTATTTTGTAGAAGTGCAGTGAGTTCTGAGTGACTGCAATATGCTGATGAGTTTCAAGTGTCAGGCACACATAAGCTCATTTTTTAAAAAAAAAATATTTTTATTTCCATAGGTTATTGGGGAACAAGTGATATTTAGTTACATGAGTAAGTTCCTTACTGGTGATTTGTGAGATTTGGGTGCACGCATTGTGTCTGAAATTAGTGGGTTCTTGGTCTCACTAACTTTAAGAATGAAGCCACAGACCCTTGCAGTGAGTGTTACAGTTCTTAAAGATGGTGGGTCCGGAGTTTGTTCCTTCTCACGTTCGGATGTGTTCAGAGTTTCTTCCTTCTGGTGGGTTAGTAGTCTCACTGGCTTCAGGAGTGAAGTTGCAAACTTTCACGGTGAGTGTTACAGTTCATAAAAGCAGTGTGGGCTCAAACAGTGAACAGCAGCAAGATTTATTGCAAAGAGTGAAAGGACAATGCCTCCACAGTGCAGAAGTGGACCTAAGCACCTTGCAAATGCTGGCTTTGGCAGCCTGCTTTTATTCCCTTATCTGACCCAGCTGCACCCACATCCTGCTGATTGGCCCATTTTACAGAGCGCTGATTGGTCCGATTTACAGAGAGCTGATTGGTTCATTTTACAGAGGGCTAATTGGTCCATTTTGACAGGGTGCTGATTGGTGCATTTGCAATCCCTGAGCTAGACACAGAGTGCTGACTGGTGTATTTACAATCCTCTAGCTAGATGTAAAAATTCTCCAAGTCCCCACTAGATTAGCTAGACACAGAGCACTGATTGGTGCATTTACAAACCTTTAGCTAGACACAGAGTGCTGATTGGTGCATTTACAATCCTCTAACTAGACATAAAAGTCCTCCAAGTTCCCACCAGATTAGCTAGATACAGTATGCTGATTGCTGCATCCACAAACTCCCAGCTAGACACAGAGTGCTGATTGGTTCTTTATACAATCACCCAGCTACACATAAAAGAACTCCAAGTCCCCACCCGACTCAGGAGCCCAACTGGCTTCACCTAGTGGATCTGGCACCAGGGCCATAGGCTACCAGCCAGTCCCACATGGCCAGCCTGCACTCCTCAGCCCTTGGGTGGTCGATGGGACCGGGCAACATGGAGCAGGGGGCGGTGCCCGTCAGGGAGGCTGGGGCTGCGTGGGAGCCCACTACAGGGGGGCTCGGGCATGGCAGGCTGCAGGTCCCGAGTCCTGCCCCGTGGGGAGGTGGCTGAGGTCTGGCAAGAATTCGAGCATGGCGCAGGTGGGCCGGCAGTGCTGCGGGACCCAGCACCCCTTCCCCAGTTGCTGGTGCCGGTGCTAAGCCCCTCACTGCTGTGCTGGGGGTGGCAGCCGGCTGCTCCGAGTTCGGGGCCTGCGGAGCCCACACCCACCCAGAACTCACGCTGGCCCCCAAGCGCTGTGCACAGCTCTAGTTCCCACCCACACCTCTCCCTCCACACCTCCCCACAAGCAGGGAGCTGGCTCCAGCCTCAGCCAGCCCAGAGAGAGGCTCCCACAGTGCAGCAGCAGGCTGAAGGGCTGCTCAAGCACAGCCAGAGTGAACACCGAGGCTGAGGAAGACCCGAGAGCAAGCAAGGGCCCTAGCACGTTGTCACCTCTCACCATCACCCAAGCAGTACACACTGCACCCAATTTGTAATCTTTTATCCTTCATCCCCTTCCCACCCTTCCCCTGGACCCCCAAACTCCACTGTGTCATTCTTACGCCTTTGCATCCTATAGCTTAGCTCCTACTTGAGTGAGTGCACAATGTTTGGTTTTCTACTCCTGAGTTATTTCACCTAGTATAATAGTCTCTAATCTCAACCAAGTTGCTGCAAATGCCATTAATTCATCCTTTTTATGGCTGAGTTGTATTCCTATCTATCTGTCTATCTATCTATCTATCTATCTACCACAGTTTATCCCTTTATCAATGATGGGCATTTGGGTTGATGCCACATTTTTGCAATTGCAAATTGAGGCACACATAAGGCCTACTAAGTTAAAACAATAACAATGAAAACCTCCACAAAGGTTCAGGGTGTCAGCTCCCAGAATACCACCAACCGAAGACAGGCAAATCAACCGTGGGAGCCGAGCCCTTAACCTTCCACTGTCCTAGTGAGGGACTAAGGGGCTAAGTTGTCTGGACTTCCTGGGTCAATAGGGACTTCCCTAAGGGGACTTTCCCCTAAGCCAAAATAACTCACAGCTGCAAGCTAAGGTATTGAAACTTCAACCAATCAAAGGGGACTTTCCTGTACGCCAAAATGAGTCATAGCTGCAAGCTAAGGGATTGAAACTTCAACCAATCACATAGAGAGTTTAAGCTGTAGCTGCAGCCTGATGTTTTTAACCAATCAGGCCCTCCAACCCATAAGCAGATAGGAAATAAGCTAATTATATAGGACAGAAAAAGGGAAAGAGGAGGGGTCACAAGGGGACATAAGCCTAAGACAACCAAGCCAGAGACAGCAACCCTTTGGGTCCCCTTCCACCGCTTGGAAGCTTTACTTTCACTTTTGCTTTCGCTTTACCTTAGCTTTTGCTTTCGCTTTACCTTAGCTTTTGCTTTAATAAATCTTGCCCTGGCACACTCTTTGGGTCCCCGCGTTTCTCTAATCGAGCTGTAACACATGCCACTGCAGTCCACGGCTTCATTCCTTGAGACCCGTGAGACTATGACCCCTTCGATCAAGAAAAACCTTTGATTGGAAAACTTGTCATCTTACTAGCCACAAACCAACCATTTGATTGGTCAACTTTGAGCCGAGAGGTTTGAGATGAGAAAGAGGAGTCACGGTATCAAAACGATCCTAGTAGGGGTTCTGAGTTGCTCTCCTTTTCATCTTCCTTCTTGCTTATCTTCAGCTGCTCTCTGCCACCAGATAGCCTTTTGCCCAGGAGGTCAGAGAAGGCAAAGCCGTCTCTCAGTAACTGGAGATGTCTGGCTCTGTGTGCGGGAAGTTAAGGGACACTTGGTGGTGCCTTCCTCCCTCAAAGCATCACAGCAAGTCCTTTCATTGCGGCTGTGCGGAAATAGCCAAAAGAGAAAGGGAAAAAATCGTTTTTTTCTGTTTTTGGGGTTTTTTTGTTGTTGTTGTTGTTTAAGTTCTAGGGTACATGTGCACAAGGTGCAGGTTTGTTACATATATATACGTGTGCCATGTTGGTGTGCAAACAATCATCTCTTAGGAAGACAACAAGAAGACCAGGGGTGTGGAATGGGAGTAGGATGACCTGGCACAGTGCAGGGTATTTCTAGGACTAGGAAATTATGGTATGAGATACTGTAAAGGTGGGTGCATGACTTTATGTGTTTGTCAAACACCACAGCATATACAATAGCAAGAGTAAACCCCAATGTAAACTATGGATTATAGTTAATAGTAATGTATCGATATTAATCCATCAGTTGTAACAAATGTATCACACTAACGCAAGATAACAGTAGGGGAAGTATCAGGGAGGAGGAAGGGAGGGCATGGGAAATCTTTATTTTCCACTCTAAATCATCACGTGGCTGATGATATTCAGCATCCAGTAGACCTCATGGGGTCTGAAATGGACTGCCATAGCAGACCCAAAACTACTGGAAAAAAAAAAAGCCTATTATTTTCTAAATCCCAACTTGCTTAATAGACTTACATACATGATTAATATGATTAATAATATATGTAGTATTATGTATGTACATTATAATATATGCAATCTCCTGTGTAATATTTAAGGATGATACCTCTAAAAATTTATCACAAATACAAACTTTGTTGAAATTAACAGTCATTCAAAGAAGGTGGATGGGTTGAGTTGATATGGTAGATGAGAAAGAAAGCACAATTTAGAATTCTATATAGAAGTCTTCTGAAAAACAGATGCATAAGAACCAATTGCTTTAATTATCTTACCATCATTTGCATAGGGTAGACACACCAGTTTGCATATACTAATAAGTATCTTTCATCCAAGTACAGCTGACATGAAGGTAGCTTGCCCAATAGATAAACAAGGAAAGAAAAGTAGAGAAAACATTTACTAACTTTTTTATTTATAAATTCTACCCCTTCCCCCCTCCCCCAAAAAAGTGTTGGAACTATGTGATTACTTCCACTCAAAGTATCCTTGTTCCGTTTGTAAATCTTGTGGAGTCAAAAAAATAAAAATAAAAAAAAATCAGGAGTGGTTCCCCATCACCAGCATCTGGGATCATCACTTCCTTCTTCCCCTGAGTTTATAGTATCTATCAGCATATCGCCTAAGATATACTAGAACACTTACAGAAATCATGATTTCCTTATGTTTCTGAAGCCTCATGGACCCACAAGATAAAGTTATCTTTTTCTTTTTCTTTTTCTTTTTTTTTTTTGAGACAGAGTCTCGCTCTGCTGCCCAGGCTGGATTGCAGTGGCCCGATCTCTGCTCATTGCAACCTCTGCCTCCGGGGTTCACGCCATTCTCCTGACTCAGCCTCCCGAGTAGCTGGGACTACAGGCACCTGCCACCATGCCTGGCAAATTTTTTGTATTTTTGGTAGAGACGGGGTTTCACCGTGTTAGCCAGGATGGTCTCGATCTCCTGACCTCATGATCCACCCGCCTCAGCCTCCCAAAGTGCTGGGATTATAGGCGTGAGCAACCACACCCAGCCAGAGTTTTATTTTGCTAGTCGTTATTTTGGAGAAGAAAAGGCCAGGGAGATGATGGTGACGGATGAGGCCAAGAGTGGAGATTGGAATCAGTATTGGTCCCATTCTTCAGCCTCTGATTCCAACTGCTGTACAATCTAATATTCATCATGTCGAATTCTCACTGAGGCCAACATTCCAGAAGATGTCAGTCTTCATCTCTCCAACCATGCTTGCTAAATTACCACTGACAGGAGCAACTACAAATACTCCTAGGGTCAAACCCTGGAAGAATCCCAGCAACATGCCGAAATGTCGAACTTACCCAAGAATTTTCCTAGATGGCCATAAATACAATTCAGGACAACTCAAATTTACATCTCATTGTTTCTGAGCTAGAGACTTCAGATGTCCACCTGTCTGTTTAGTAGCTCCCCTTGATAATCTCACAGGCTTAAACTTATCATGCCCCAAATGAATTTTAACAGGGCTTCCCTTTATCCTTCCAGGAAAAGCCCAACTTCTCCTCCAATTGGCTTCATCAAAGTAACTGGTCTTTCTCTGCATTTTCCTAAGAAACTGGCATCAGAACGGATGTTTCCATCTCCCTCACTTCTTGTATCCAACCCTGGCCAATTTTGCCTCCCGTCTCCCGAAATCCTACTGCCTCACTCTGCCTTCACTGCAGCCTCACCTGACTGAGCTACCCACCTCTTCTGCCTAAATTGGTGTGTTTGTTTTGGAACCAGACTCCCACTTTCCATTCTCAGCCTTCTTCATCGTTCCCCAAAATATCTTTTGTCAAATCACTCCCCTGCTTATAACCTCTCTGGATTCCATCACTGCACTTTATACAGAATATAAAAGACTTCATCCTCTAAGGTCCTGTTGCCAGGTGTCTTGTCATGATACAGCAGCTTCTTAAACTTTTCTAAAGGTGCCAAATAATTTTTTGCCTCAGTGCCATTGCACGTGCTCTTCCCTTTAGGTAGAAAACCCTACATATCCTCAGAGCACTTTTGCAATAATTCCTATCTTCTATCTTTCTTAGCCTAGTACCCTATTTTCCTGAAATCACATGATACAACGTGTACTAATTGAGCAAATGCTGCCTTCGTTACTTTTTTAAGTCTTTCTATGTTTAGTATACTAATTCTGCTCCACGAAGTACAGAGTCTACGCCTATATGAGTAGCACCTTGCATAAAAATCTCTGGCATATAATAAGCAAACACAATAATGTTTTTAAAAAGCAAATGAATAAATGGCTGAGTTAATTATGTTAAACAGGAGAAATGGGTTAGCTATCAGAGTTTATTCATTCGCTAAATGTTTATACCATAACCCAGTATGTCACAGGAAGGGAAAAGTATTTCTCATAATATTTAAGTGTTTATAATTCGTGAGGTGATGTAAAGATACCTGTTACATATGAGAGAAACTGATTCCAGAGGAAAGAAAATTGAAATACTAGATTCTCACAAATACTTCCATTTTTCCTCTTATGATGTATTTATTAAAGTTTATATAATATGCCCTAAGGAAAGTGGTTTGTATTTCCATAAATAAAAGTTGCTTCATTTAAATATTTCATGTTCAAATATATTTTCCAAGAGAACTAGGTCAAAGCATGTAAAAATCAGATACAATAATATTTGTAGAAAGGTGCAGATTTCCCTTCTGGTTATTACTGAGGAATACAATGGTAAATTAAATTTCTGAAAAATAATTTCCTGTTCATTTAAAAGAAAAATAAATGAACATCTTTCTGATGCCTCAATGTTGATTATGCAGGGAAGAAAACGTGGGCTAATACCCAAATCCACCACAAGTTACCTGTGTTTTCATGTTTTAGGATCTTGATATCTCTACATGCTTAGAAAACCCAGACTTTTGTCAAATCAATCAACATTTACACATAACTTACATGATAATGTGGCCTATTATGTGTGTGTGTGTATGTATATATATATATGGTCTTGTATATGGCATCATATATAGATACTGTGTATACTATATAGTATGCTGCATTATATATATAACATATATATATTACATATACGATATAAAATATATATAATATGGGTTGGACATGCTTGCTTTAAAGCATCAGGGATCCGGAAGGTTAAAATGATAAGCATGGCACTGAAGACATCATAATAAAATGCACACGTCCCATTCATGTGAAATTTGTAATTCACATATGTCACTCCCTGACTCACCCCTAAAATATGGGGACCCCAGGAACCACAGAGAAGCTCCAAATGGATTTTCTTAAGCAAACTGTAATATATAAATATATTTTTTACCTCCCAACCAAGTCATGTCTGCCCTACCTCCTGCCATGTCTTCTTTCTATACAATCTATTTCATCTATTATAACAACAAACCCTCATTTCCACAGCCCACTTTTGATGGAAGAGTCATTTTTTTCAAATATGATTGAAAATGCATTATGTGAGCCAGGGAAGGAAGTCCAGAAATAGAGAATCTAGTTCGTCTGGTGTAGGGCCCATCCGCACAAGGTCAGTGGGTTTTTCTCCCCATGTGCAGAGACGAGAGATTATAGAAATAAAGACACAAGATAAAGATAAAAGAAAAGACAGCTGGACCCGTGGGACCACTAACACCAAGAGGCAGAGACCGGTAGTGGCGCTGAATGTCTGGCTGTGCCGTTATTTATTGGATACAAAGCAAAAGGGTCAGGGTAAAGAGTGTGAGTCATCTCCAATGATAGGTAAGGTCACGTGGCTCATGTGTCCATTGGACACGGGGCCCTTCCCTGTTTGGCAGCCGAGGCAGAGAGAGAGACAGAGAACAGCTTATGCTATTATTTCTGCATATCAGACTTTTAGTACTTTCACTAATTTGCTACTGCTATCTAAAAGGCAGAGCCAAGTGTATAGGATGGAACATGAAGGCGGACTAGGAGCATGACCACTGAAGCACAGCATCACAGGGAGAGGGTTAGCCCTCCGGATAACTGCGGGCGAACCTGACTGATGTTAGGCCCTCCACAAGAGGTGGAGGAGCACAGTCTTCTCCAAATCCCCCAGGGAAAGGGAGACTCCCTTTCCCAGTCTGCTGAGTAGCAGGTGTTTTTCCTTGACACTGACGCTACTGCTAGACCAAGGTCTGCTTGGCAACGGGTATCTTCCCAGATGCTGGCATTACCGCTAGACCAAGGAGCCCTCTGGTGACCCTGTCCGGGCATAACAGAAGGTTCGCACTCTTGTCTTCTGGTCACTTCTCACTACGTCTCCTCAGCTCCTATCTCTGTATGTCCTGGTTTTTCCTAGGTTATGATTATAGAGCGAGGATTATTATAATATTGGAATAAATAATAATTGCTACAAACTAATGATTAATGATATTCATAATCATATCTAAGATCTATATCTAGTATAACTATTCTTATTTTATATATTTTATTATACTGGAACAGCTCGTGCCCTCAGTCTCCTGCCTCGGCACCTAGGTGGCTTGCCACACACAGTCTGGGCTCCTGTACATCCTATATAAGAAATGAACTTTGCAAGATCTCAAAGCTGTAAATTTGGCACCTCTCAATTAGCACAAATTTCCTTTCAAACGTTAAGAAGAGAAAGAGACTCCTAAGTATTTTTTAACATAATGTATTCCACATTTCCGTAGGCATCATTTTTTTTTTTTTTTTGAGATGGAGTCTCATTCTGTCCCCCAGCCTGCAGTGCAGTAGCACAATCTTGGTTAACTGCAACTCTGTCCATAGGCATCATTTTTAGGCCAAAACATATGGTAATACATAAACTGATCATATGCTGTCTGCATCACTCAGCAGAGAAAGGCAGCATCTCAAAGGATTTCCTCAAATCCTTTATCTAAGAAAGGCATGGAAACCATTTCACCAGAAATCATTTGCTCCATGGTAGTGTGCAAAGATAGTCCACTCAGGTGCATAATAAACCCTCAGGAAATAATGAAAACAGCGGACTCTGTTGCAGGTGGAGATGAAAATAGTGGTTGGTCTTAACCATCTATGCAATGCAATCAATAAGATATTTAAATATAAGAAACCCATTTCATGGGTCTCTAAAATTATGCTTCTATTTCAACAATCCAGGGTAGAAATTGTGAAGAGCGGTCTCTCTTTGGGTGCCCTAATTCTTCTTTTTTAATTTTTAAGTTCCAGGGCACATGTGCAAGATATGCTGGTTGGATACACAGGTAAACGTGTACCATGGTGGTTTGCTGCACCTATCAACCCATCACCTAGGTATTAAACCCCACATGCATTAGCTATTTATCCCGATGCTCTCCCTCTTCCTACCATACCCTGCAACAGTCCCCAGTGTGTGCTATTCCCCTCCCTGTTCAGTTCCCAATTATGAATGAGAACATAAGATGTTTGGTTTTCTGTTCCTGTATAAGTTTGCTGAGGATAATGACTTCCAGCTCCATTCATCTCCCTGCAAAGGACATGATCTTATTCCTTTTTATGGCTGCACAGTATTTCATGATGTATATGTACCACATTATTTTTATCCAGTCCATCGTGTACTTCTCTCTTCTGTAAGCAAAATGTTGTTTTGACTGTCTTTTATGAAACACAAATGGCCAACTAGCTACCTTTACTTTGTACAGCCAGCAAATGACTAAATTTTAGTATTGGGTTCTTATATGTCTCATTTAATATTACATACTTTGATTTCTCTCCAAATTACCTCATTTGGCCAAGATAACATAACTAATGTGCAACTAAAGATATCCTCAAATTTTCTTTTTAAAGTAGAAGTTAAAGGACAACTAAGAAACATGCATTATGTTATCTTTATTTGCATAAGCTAATCTGAGTAAAATGGTCTTCCCAAACATGAAAAATAAAATGACTTGATACATGTCAAAAAAAGGTGCATCATCTGTCAATAAGTCCTCTTTAAGTGTGACGGGAAGGGAGTGGAGTTCTGCTTTTCTTTAATGAGATGTGCCTATAAAAATATGATCTGTGAATTTGTAGATATTGTCACATAAAGACCTGGACTCCACCCATGTAACAGGTCATGGTCTAGCCAGTTTTCTTTTTAAAATATATTCTTTTTTTATTGCAAGGGTTCATGCTACACATTGTTATAACAGAAAAATAAATCACCCTACTTTTCTCACCTGGAATATAGAGAGCTTCTTTGTTTTACAGTTTTATAAAAATTAAATGAGACAATTCATGACAAACCATTTGTCGATCAGGGAATACTCCACAAACAGCTGAGTACTGTTACTAATAGTATGACTTCAGTGACAATCATAACCTCAGAAATTTAAGATGGAACCTGTCTATGGCAAAGAAATCTAGAATCTGTGGTCTCATTCAAAGAAATGTATTTTCATGAGAATATCACTTCCCTGCTTCCAGTCTTCCTTATCTTTTCCCTCTCACCTGAGACTACACTGCCTGACAGAACCAAATGTCAGCACTGACAGTGGAGAATGCTCTAAGTTGGTGCTGTTCAATATCACAGCTTGTAGCTACATAGGACACTTAGCACATGAAATGTGGCTAGTGCAGTTTCTCACTCTCGTCACTGTTGACATATTGGGCCAATGGTTCCTTGCGATGGTGGCTGTTCTGTGCATGGTAACACTACCATGCAGCATGTTGAGCTGCATCCCTGAGCCCCCCACTAGATACTAGTGGCACCTCTTCCCTGGTAATGACAACTAAATATGTCTCCAGACACTGCCAGATATCCCCTTGGGGACAAAATCACCTCTGGTCGAAAACCACTAGGCTACAGAGATGAAGAATTTTCATTGTATTCAGTTTAGGTAAATGTAAACTTAAAATAGCAAATGTGGCTGATGTCTACCTACTGAACAGAAATGCTTTAAAATTTACTGAGATTTGAAAGATAAATGCTCAAGGGATGGATAACCCCTTCTTCATGATGTGTTTATTTCATATTGCATGCCTGTATCAGAACATCTCATGTATCCCATAAATATATACACCTACTATGTACCCACACAAAGTTAAGGAAATAAAAATTTAAAAAGAAAATTTACTGAGATTATTTTCCCAAAGCAGATACAACCGTTAAGAAATACGTTGGAACATTTAGGTTACACGTATTTTTTTCTCTCTGAAATAACTAAAGGTAAATTAAACAATATACGCTTTCATTTTATTTGCATAACTATTTATGTGCTGTCTTTAACTCAGAGCAGTAAGAGGGTTGATAACGTAGCAAGGCATATAAAGGTACAAAAGTAATAATAAAAGGGAGGATGGTAAAATCACCACAGCAGCTTTATATTGATTCCTGCCACCCAGAAAGGAAATAATGCGACGAACAGATATCTGTGGGATGTAGGGTTCAGAAATAGAGAAAAAAAATTAACAGCCATGACCAACCCAAGCTGTTCCTACTGGGACTGCCATGTTCACCCCACTCAGACAAGGTCTGGATTGTTTTGCAAGCAGCAGGGATGACCTTACCAGCAAGCTCTCTACCTGCGCTGATGGTTTCTCATTTCCCTGGTTAGACACTGAGCTAAAGCAAAGGAATTTTTTTAAAAAGTGTTTGCAAAGGTTCACCCTACACTTTGAAAAGTTTGCTATCACTTTGATTTGAGGAGTAAAAACAATTCCCTATCATAATGGGACAACTGGGTTCAGTTAGGGAATCCTGTAGGTTACTTAAAGTCCCAAAGTGAGTCCAAGTTCAAAGCAAATATTGTGTAAAACAAATGATCTTCCTGAGAATTTCAAAGGAGATTGAACTCCAAGTGCCTAAGGACTATGATGTCTTTGTTTCTGGTTCTCCGTGTAGGGATATTGTCTGAAAGAAACAATATTCAGTATGGTGAAAAAATTAAGTTTTATATTTCCTTTCCAAATACTTGGAGGGAGAATCTACTCACCTTCTGATGCCAAGAACAGAAATTTAAAGTATGAAGAAAGAACATGAGCTTTTAAAACAAAAAGTCCTGCAATGTAACCCCCAACCAACAAATTTTGGCAAACTTGTCCATTATTCCATCTAACTCCCAGTTTTCTATATTGTACAATGGGGAAAATGAAGGCTGCTTCCTTGGGTTACTGGGAGAACTAGAAAGGACCCCTAGACCAATCTGTATATGCCGCCCATTTCACATTCTCTAAATTTCAATTCCCTTTAGTGAGCATGGCCAGTCTTGGTGCTCAAAGACATAGAAAAAAATAAAAGCTTGCTCTGCCTTTTAAGGAGTTCAAGTGAGCCCTAACAGTTGTAATCCACAGCCTCTTTTCCCAAGGAGATACCAAATAATCTGAGGAGACAGACACATGTGTCAGGCATTTGTTAGGTTCAAGGGGCTTTTACAATGAATAAATAGTTTTAAAATAATGGATTAATATATGCAGTTATTCAACCCAAGAGACCAAGGGACTGAGGATGATACTGAGAGGTGACAGCATGCTGGCAGTCCTCACAGCCCTCGCTCGCTCTCGGTGCCTCCTCTGCCTGGGCTCCCGCTTTGGCGGCACTTGAGGAGCCCTTCGGCCCGCTGCTGCACTGTGGGAGCCCCTTTCTGGGCTGGCCAAGGCTGGAGCCCACTCCCTCAGCTTGCAGGGAGGTGTGGAGGGAGAGGCGCGAGTGGGAACCGGGCTGCGTGAGGTGCTTGCGGGCCAGCTGGAGTTCCGGGTGGGTGTGGGCTTGGCGGGCCCCACACCAGGAGCAGCCAGCTGGCCCTGCCAGCCCAGGCAATGAGGGACTTAGCACCTGGGCCAGCGGCTGCGGAGGGTGTACCGGGTCCCCCAGCAGTGCCAGCCCACCCAAGCTGCGCTCGATTTCTGGCAGTGCCTTAGCTGTCTTTCCACAGGGCAGGGCTCGGGACCTGCAGCCTGCCATGCCTGAGCCTTCCACCCACTCCATGGGCTCCTGTGCTGCCCGAGCCTCCCCAATAAGCGCCACCCCCTGCTCCACAGCGCCCAGTCCCATCGACCACCCAAAGGCTGAGGAATGCGAGCGCAAGGCGCGGGACTGGCAGGCAGCTCCACCTGCAGCCCCTGTGCGAGATCCACTGGGTGAAGCCAGCTAGGCCCCTGAGCCTGGTGAGGAGTGGAGAACCTTTATGTCTAGCTCAGGGATTGTAAATACACCAATCAGCACCCTGTGTCTAGCTCAGGGTTTGTGAATGCACCAATCAACACACTGTATCTAGCTACTCTGGTCGGGCCTTGGAGAACCTTTATGTATAGCTCAGGGATTGTAAATACACCAATCGGCACTCTGTATCTAGTTCAAGGTTTGTAAACACCAATCAGCACCCTGTGTCTAGGTTAGGGTTTGTGAATGCACCAATCAACACTCTGTATCTAGCTACTCTGGTGGGGACTTGGAGAACCTTTGTGTCGACACTCTATCTAGCCAATCTAGTGGGTACAGTGGAGAAACTTTGTGTCTAGCTCAGGGATTGTAAATGCACCAATCAGCACCCTGTCAAAACAGACCACTTGGCTCTACCAATCAGCAGGATGTGGGTGAGGCCAGAGAACAGAATAAAAGCAGGCTGCCTGAGCCACCAATGGCAACCGGCTCAGGTCCCCTTCCACACTGTGGAAGCTTTGTTGTTTTGCTCTTTGCAATAAATCTTGCTACCGCTCACTCTTTGGGTCCACACCACTTTTATGAGCTGTAACACTCACCGCGAAAGTCTGCAGCTTCACTCCTGAAGCCAGTGAGACCACAAGCCCACCGGGAGGAATGAACAACTCCAGACGTGCCGCCTTAAGAGCTGTAACACCCACCGCAAGGGTCCGCAGCTTCATTCTTGAAGTCAGTGAGACCAAAAACCCACCAATTCCAGACACAATACCATCCCACCACTGTTGAATTGTCAGTTCAACAATGCAGAGTGAAAATAATAATAATGCTTATTAAATTAAAACTTGGCTTTAAAAGAGGTAAGGCATGCTAAGAGAAATAAGGCAGACATAAAAGGATAATTATTCTATGATTCCATTTGTATGAGGGTCTCAGAGTAGTCGAATTCATAGAGACAGAAATTAGAATGATGGTTGTGGGAATGGGGGGAATTGATGTTCAATGGGGCAAGTTTTAGTTTGGGAGGATGAAAAAGTTCTGGAAATGGTGATGATGGTTGCACAACAATGTGAATGTGTCTCATTCCACAGAACCACACACTTAAAAGTGATTGGAATGGTAACTTTTTAATGTTTTGTGAAGAAGAGGAAGAAGGAGAAGGAGAGGAAGAAGAAGAGGAGAAAGGAGGAGGAGGAGAGGAAGAAGAGGAGGAAGGAGGAGGAGGAGAAGGAGAAGAAGGAAGAGGAAGAAGAAGAAGGAGAAGGAGAAAGAGGAGGAGGAAGAGGAGAAGAGGAGGAGGAAGGAGGAGGAGAAGAAGAAAGAAGAAGGAGAAGAAAGGAGGAGAGGGGAAGGAGAAGAGGAAGAAGAAAAAGAAGGAGGAGAAGGAGGAGAAGAAGAAGAAGAACAGCGGGTTTACATGGAGCTCCCAACCACAAGGCACATGCTTGGGCACATGCACACACACACTTCACATGGTCCTTTTCATCAAGATGGGAGAGGCCAGGAAAGAAAAGCAGCCCTGAAAATATGCCCCTCTTTGGTTGGCATGCATCTCTACTTTTGCTTGACTATAGAATTAGAAAGGAGAGGAAATCAGAGAAGAGTCAGCATTCCATTGCTGTAGGTATTGTGCTTAAAGACACTCCCTCTCTGCTCCTGTGCCCACCTGCTATAGTGTAAAACACTCCATTTCTCTTGTGGCCACGTCCAAGGGACTTTTCTGATAGATGAACGGACTGCTACCAATCCAGAGACTTATCCTCCACAACATAAATAACTTCCTGTGCTGGACACATTTTCTCCTTTAATTTTAAGATCCTGGAACCCAGCTTATCTGAAGGAACTTTATAGCTTGTGGTGAAATCAAATAAAATCCTGGCTTGAGGCACAGAATAATTTCCGTTAGGAACAAAACTAAATAAACAATGGTGGTTACACACAGTAGGATAGAACCTTCATTCAGTCATGTGTTAGGAGGACCTTCACCACTAATTAGTAACGTAGATGTAGATAAGGTGCCACACCCATGAGCTTCAGTATTCACAATTTCGTTGGTTAGACTCTTGCTGCTTGAAGTCTGGTTCATGGACCCTGCAGCCTCAGATTACCTGGGACCTTGTTGGAAATGCAATGCCTTCAGACTCACACAGATAGCTGAATTAGAATCTGCATTTGAACAAGATCTCCAGGTGATGCCCTTTAAGGTTTGAAGAAATTTGGTCTAGCTCAGTGGCCCCTCAAATGCAGGTCTGAGCACATAGGTGCATCATATCATGTTGTGTGGCCTGGCACCAGTAATTTGTGGTCTATAATAGCAAAAACAGTTAAAAATGGCAAATATTTTGGGGAGATTTTAAATTACTAATCTAAAGCATGAATCTCACACATATAAACCTCTATAAAATTCCCTGACTGAGAAAACAAGTGGAAAGTAAGGGAGGAGACATAGATAAAGTCAGAGAGTTGATTGGCTGAACCAATCAATAAAGCCAAGACATTAAGCAGAGTAATATGTAAAGTAATTCAAAAGTTTAAGTGCAGAAAAAAATTTATAGCAGATTGTGATGCACATAATGTATGCAAATAAACACTATATGAATTTTCACACAATGAATGGTCACCATTTTATCCAGTTAAGTTGCGCTTACCAGTCCTAAATTAGGGAGTACCATTTTCATATTAGTGCAAAAGAATATCGTTTTCAACATCTTAAATAAGTGATGGCTTAGATAGGATGCAAAAATCATTCTTCCTGTGTTGATTTTCATTTTAGATTCTCAATACATAAATGAAGCATTTCCTATTGTTGCCATTATTTTCAGACCTATGAAAATGCTCATGATTAAAAATAATATTTCACCATTATAAGTGATTTGCCTAGTAAAGTAAATTGCATGTGTGAATCCCAAATATTTTCTCCCTTACCTGGAAGAGGATACTATATCTATGACCATTACTACATATACTTCTGTGTCTCATTGATGTCACTCTTGGCTCTGCGACTTGCTTGACTGACGGAATGTGAGAAGCGGCAAGTGCCACATTTCAGCAGAATTTTTAAGAGGTTTCCCAAAGTTCTGCCATTTTTCATCCTTCACCATAAAAATGAGCATAAATTATTCCTGATATGCACGTGAGAAAAAGTAAAATAAAGTGAAGTTTGGGGACTGTTTGTTACCATAGCATTACTTAGCAAAGGCTTACTGATAATGCATAATAATAGTAAACAAAGTAAACAGTTACAGACATTTATTTGGTTTCTAAATTGCTACTTTAAGAAACAAAATAATATTACCATATACTATAAAGGTAAAGGTAAGAAAAATTGTATTGATTTTCTTTACAAGAGTCCCTATAAGTAGGCATATTAAAATCCTTAGGCCTCTGGAGACATACAGTCAAATGTTTCACACTTTTTTTTTTTTTTTTTTTTTGAGGTGGAGTCTTGCTCTGTCACCAGGCTGGAGTACAATGGCACAATCTTGGCTCACTATAACTTCCGCCTCCTGGGTTCAAGCAATTCTCCTGCCTCAGCCTCTCGAGTAGCTCAGATTACAGGCACCTGCCACCATACCCAGCTAATATTTGTATTTTTAGTAGAGATGTGGTTTCGCCATGTTGGTCAGGCTGATCTTGACCTCCTGACCTCAGATGACCCACCCACGTCGGCCTCCCGAAGTGCTGGCCTCAAACTTTTAAATTATTTATGCTTATAATATCCACCTTTAGGTATTTTTGCAAAAAAAAAAAAAAAAAGCAAAAAAAACTTATCCTTCAAAAAGGTTATTTCTATAGTCAAATTCATAAAAGAAGAAAGTTGACTGGTGGTTGCCAGTTGCTGAGAGAGGGAAATGAGAAGTTGTTATTTCATGAGTACTGTGCTTTAGTTTGGTAAGATGAAAAAGTTCTGGAGATCTGTTGCACAACAATTGTAATATACTTAACGCTACTTAACTATACACTCAAAACTGGCTCTCATGGTAAATTTTAATTTTTAACTTATTTATTTAATTATTTTCAGAGACAGGGTCTCACTCTCACCCAGGCTGGTGTGCAATGATGCGATCATAGCTCTTTATGTTGTGTGTGTTTGTGTGGGTTTTTTTACCGCAATAAAAAATAAAAATGTTACTTTTATAATAAAAGAAAAGCTGTTTATTAGAAAGTAGTAGTCATAAAACGCAAACTTTCTTCAACATAGTTCAATGATATTTCTTTAAATTAAATTCCCAAATAGACAACTATAATAAAAATTTAGAACCAGGGTGTTTTTGTTGGTGAGGAAAAGTTTTAGAGTTGACAATTAGATGATATCCCAGGAAGACATAAGGCAATCTAATCAACTGTGCTTATTTCTCTTATTTTATACAACTTAAGTGACATGGAGGCACCTGCTCATTTAACCTTCCACACTGAGAACACTGCCCTCAGTTCATGTCCAGTAATCTCCTTCCCATCATTCTCTCACTCTAGCACTGAGCACTAATCAACTCTCATAATATGTGATCAGATTATGTATGGTCCAGATTCCCTAGTTAAGAGTATCAGAATATGCCATCCCAAAATATGCTACTGTGGCATAAGGATTATTTTGAGCTAAGGGCAACTGAGAAACAGTAGATGCAGGAAGAACTCTCTGCCTTCCACATTTCTGCCTAAAAGCAGACATAAATTTCTCTTTGTAAATGTAATATAACTTTCCATTTGCAAAAAGGTTCCCTTCTCCCATACCAGGAAGAGAAAAGTAACTCTTATCTGCATAACAAGCCTTAGTAAATAAGCCTTATCTACCATACATTTCTAGGTCACTTTCCCACAGTTTACTGCCTGGAGCCCAAAACCTCCTTTTCTTTGTCTATTCTCTTCTCCACAATGTATTGCCCTTCATTAAAATGGTATATAAACTTCTAGGTCTAACCACTTCTTTGAGTTTTTATTTCTTTTCTGTGAAGTCCCTGTGAATGTGAAAATATTATCATCAGATAAGCTTTGTTTGCCTTGTTTTCCTGTTAATATGTCTTTTGTGAATTAAATTTATAGGCCCTAATAACAGAAACCTATGAGGGTAAAGGGAAAGTTTTTCCATTGCTATACTAGTGTATTTACCTAGCAATTTTATATAGGACAAAGAAAATTAGTATCAATACAAACCAGTAAAATGTGAAGATGAATATTTATGTGTTTTCAAGAGAATATGGCTACATCTATTGTTTGAGAGATTGCCCAGTCTCTCAAAACCTGACTTCCCTCTTTTTTCTCTTCCTCATGGCCACACTACCAAAAGAAAGGAGAACCATACCCAGAATACACTTTCTCCCTTTACACACTTTCCTCAAGTAACATGCAGTCTGCCCCGTCTTCCAGGCTTTCCTAAGACTCCTCTTTTAAAGTCTCCAAGGACATAAAGGCCCATTCTATGGTCCCCACATCTTATTAGCTGCAGGACTTTGATAGGGTCACTCTATCCAGCATTTTGCATAATAATCAAGGAAAGTGAATACTTTCCATTCCCATCTCAGAAAGATGCTTTAAAAGCAAAAGGTATTCATTTATGTGATAATACTTTGCGAACTATAAATCCTAACCAAATGTAAGATATTAACATAACGACCTAAGATCAAGCCATTTACTATCAGTGTACTTGGAAAGTAATCCAGAAGTAATAAAAATCTCAAATTACTCCTAATGTAACATAATGAAGTGAAAGAATCACATTGATCAAGAGGTACACTTCTGAGAGCATAGAACTTAAGATTTCTGATTTAGATGACTGAATTTACTCCCCACACAGCACTCCATCACCCAAATGAACTCTTCGCAAGCACAGGGTCAGGCACGTGGATGGCATCTATTTAAAACCTAACAAATGTAAAGTGAGCCAAGAAGGAGGAATCAGGGTAATGAGTTTCCAAGACTCAAGAATTTCAGGCTCTACCTGCAAAAAATATGTAAGGCAAAAACTACAAGACAATGAATGCAAGCATCAACATGGCATCTTGCAAACAGGCAGGAAGGATTCATCAATTGGTCCTGGGACTAAAGAAAGGTAAATGTTAGAGACATCGGCAGAGAAAAAAAAAAAAATCTGGCCTTTGTCGGAGAAGGAGAATTTCACAGCAAAAAATAAATAAATAAATAAATAAATATTAAAAATATATATATATATGGGTCTGGAGTAACAGGTAAAGTAATAAGTGTAAAGAAGAAAACAAAGAGAGTTAACACATGCTGTATGGGTATTCAAGACCCATGGGATGCATTAAGCCGTCTAATCATCACAAGAATCTACATGGTAGCCCCTATTATAATCTGCCTCTCCAAATTACTACCAGCAAACGCAAAGAGGTACGGAAGAATATGGCATGCTGAGGAGTCTGGGAAAATTGTCTAATGAGAATGAAAAAATGAACACTTGAAAAATACAAACAAACAAAAGAGCAGAGTCATCTGGAAAGTTAGATGGATACTCAATATAAAGCATGCTGAAAAATTACATGTGATCCTGTACATGTGATGCCTCAATTAGGGCTACCATGGACCAGTATCTACTGGTATCCTCTTAGAAATGCAGACTCTCAGGCCCCATCCCAGACACACCACATCAGAATCTATGGAGGTATGGCCTGGGAATCTGCATGTGAGCAAGCCCACCAGGAGATTCTTGAGTATACTAAAGTTTGAGAAGCAGAGCGTCTAAGACCTTGGGAGCTATGAAGAGCAAAAGCGGGGAGAAAAACTGGGGCTGTGCAATTACCACATTTTAGGGACAGTAAATGCTTCAGTGGTATCAGAGGGGATAGCAAAACTGTCTGAGAGATTTATCAGAAGGACATTGCAGACAGCTAGATAGATAAAGGACAAGGAGCAATGAAGGAGGATTTTGACTTTTTTAGCTTGGGTGCTTGAGATGTATTAATCTTTTAATTAATATTAATAATTCCAGAGAGAAATACAGGTTTGGGGAGCACTAATAAGTAACTCAGCCAAGGCGACAGAGCTAGTGAATCCCTTGTTTTCAACACTGGTGCCCAAAGACCAAACTTTATTGTGCTCCTCACTCAAACGGTAGAAGACGCCTGATTAAATCAAGACACATCAATGTCAAGGATTTAGATAGGCTCTTAAATCAGAAATAGCCAGTAAAAAGTTGAATCTAGAAGTCAGGACAGGAATACTACAACAGTCTACATGTGTTACAGAAACAAAGCAAGTAAAGAAGAGGTATTTCCTTGGCCAAAAATAGAATTATTGCTCTGCCTTCCAAATATCAGAGAGCAATGCCATTGCCCCTATTTCCTTTAGATTATGGTGATTGTGAAAGAGAGGCTTCAATTCTATTCTTTAAATCATCTTAGGGCTTGATTTATGCTGCTGCTGCAAATGCATGACTGACATTATCCTGCAAGTCCAAGCAGAATGCAGGCAAACTAGTGTTGCCTTTGTCCGGATCAGGAGGTGACCTCTCAACAGAGTGACAGCTAATGTTATAACACTGGAGGTTTCAGCACAGTGCACGTAAAGGCTGGGAGATGTCACCCTTCTGATCTATGCTTTTTCCTGACAAATACTATGCTAGGAGTGCACAGAAAATGACTCAGAAGAAATATAGAAAATCCTCCCCATGTACTTATTCTATCTGAGCTCATGTCTGCTTATAACATGGCCATTACCAACCAGAAAACAAAAGTCCTAAGGAAGGTTATTGTCTTTCTGCCTTAAAACAAAATAGGGAGACAGGCAGAGGATGCACAGGACACATGTGGAGAATAGGGCAACATTCAGAAACGTGAAAACACAGCAGACAATTGCACTTGTGGCAAATTTGCCTTGGGTCTTGGAACTGCTGTCCTTGAGGGGCCTCCACAACAGGGCTTCCCAGTCATCAGGGGACTTTTCGGTGCTGCTTCATCCAAGAGGGCTAAGATTTACAGTTGATTAGCCTGCATAGTTCAGTTGCTTTTTGAAAAGATTCTAGGAAGGGATTATTTCTGTGCCCAAAGAGCCCCTAGGGAATAGAGAAGGCCGCTTGCTGGCCGTAATGTGAATTCCCCAGAGTCGGTACACTGTGCTCAATGAAGCAGATGAAGTAAAGTTAAAGAAGCATTTAGTTCTTCAGAATGCTGGCCTTAATAAGTAACTTTTTGTGGAAAGATTTAGGAGGAGGGGAGGGTTATCCTTAGTGCAGGCATTATTTCCTCATACAAAAAGGGAAAATGTGCACACAGTTGGGTGTAAAAAGCCAACCTCGAATGCCTGCACCCCCCAACACAACCTTCCCCGAGGAACAGTTGCTGAACACACACTCCCAAACACGAAAGCATGAATCTTCACAGCTTAATAGTCCTGAAGCCATTGTTAAGTTTCTCTTGGGAAACGCTGTTCATTCATCTGTGACTGACCAAGTTCAACCATTCAGCTATGACAACTCAGAGAATTGCAGCCATCAAAAGACCAACCTTCCTCAGCAAGCAGAAGCCAGAGGTGCTGCATCCCCCAGGAAGATCTTGGAATTCACTTCTCCTCTCCACAAGGACCCATTCCAGCCCCATGAGAGAAGTCTGCAGAAAGCTGAATCTGGGTGCATCTGCAGGCAGCTGAACTCTTTTTTTTTTAATTATACTTTAAGTTTTAGGGTACATGTGCACAATGTGCAGGTTTGTTACATATGTATACATATGCCATGTTGGTGTGCTGCACCCATTAACTCGTCATTTAACATTAGGTATATATCCTAATGCTATCCCTCCCCCCTCAAATTATAACAAACTGTCTCTCAGACCACAGTGAAATCAAACTAGAACTCAGGATTAAGAAACTCACTCAAAACCGCTCAATTACATGGAAACTGAACAACCTGCTCCTGAATGACTACTGGGTACATGATGAAATGAAGGCAGAAATAAAGATGTTCTTTGAAACCAATGAGAACAAAGACACAACATACCAGAATCTCTGGGACGCATTCAAAGCAGTGTGTAGAAGGAAATTTATAGCAGTCAATGCCCACAAGAGAAAGCAGGAAAGTTCTAAAACTGACACCCTAACATCACAATTAAAAGAACTAGAGAAGCAACAGCAAACACATTCAAAAGCTAGCAGAAGGCAAGAAATAACCAAGAGCAGAGCAGAACTGAAGGAAATAGAGACACAAAAAACCCTTCAAAAAATCAATGAATCCAGGAGCTGGTTTTTTGAAAGGTTCAACAAAATTGATAGACCGCTAGCAAGACTAATAAAGAAGAAAAGAGAGAAGAATCAAATAGAAGCAATAAAAAATGATAAAGGGGATATCACCACCGATCCCACAGAAATACAAACTACCATCAGAGAATACTATAAACACCTCTATGCAAATAAACTAGAAAATCTAGAAGAAATGGATAAATTCCTTGACACATACACCCTCCCAAGACTAAACCAGGAAGATGAATCTCTGAATGGACAGCTGAACTCTTAAATGATCTCTGCTTGCACAGTTCAGGGCTTGTCCTGGCCCCTGAGGCTCTCACAATTCTCCCTGCAAACAGTTCTCTTTATGTGGAATTTGATGCAGAATTAGTCATTTGCAGTGAGTTAAAGTGAGTATCATTTAGTTAGACAGTTTGACTTGAGCCCAATTTTCTAACAAACAGCAAATTTCTCTCCATTCTTATGTGTAGTAAATGTTTATGTTGATTTCCATGAAAGACTTTCTCTCTGCCTTAAGTTATGGGGGCCCCAGCTGAAAATTTTAAGCACAGAGATGTACAATGAATGGCTTCTGGCCTATTGAATGATAATGGAAAGGCCACTCTGTCAATGCTGTGTTCATTGTATTAACAGCAATAGCTCAGTTGGTGTCAGTGTGTATATTCCTGTGTGATAACAGATTGGAGAAAATGCAGGGTTTAAATAGGAGAAATTCAGGGGTGTCCACCATTGCTGAGGCTTGAATAGGCAGTTTTATTCTCACAATGTAAAGAAAGCCACGAGCTAACTGGGCGGATCCCACTGCAGCTCAGCAAGGCCACTGTTGTCAGACTACCAGGTTTCCCCTTTCTGGGCAGGGCATCTCTGAAAAAAAGGCAGCAGCCCCAGTCAGGGATGTATAGATAAAAACCCCATCTCCCTGGGAAAGAGTACCTGGAGAAAGGGGCGGCTGTGGTCACAGCTTCAGCAGACCTAAATGTCCCCGGTTCATGGCCCTGAAGAGAGCAGCAGACCACCTGGCACAGCATTCAAGCTATGCTAAGGCTCAGACTGCCTCCTCAAGCAGATCCCTGACCCCATGTATCTTGACTGGGAGACAACTCTCAGCAGGTGCCAACAGACACCTCATACAGGACAGCCCTGGCTGGCATCTGGCAGGTGTCCCTCTGGGACAAAAATTCCAGAGGAAAGAACAGGCAGCAATCTTTGCTGTTCTGCAGCCTCAGTGGGTGACTCCCTGGCAAACAGGGTGTGGAGTAGACCTCCAGCAAACTCCAGCAGACCTGCAGCAGAAGGGCCTGAATGTTAGAAGGAAAACTAAAAAAAAAAAACACGTCCACTCAAAGACCCCATCCAAAGGTCACCAACATCAGAGACCAAAGGTAAATAAATCCACAAAGAGCAGGAGAAACTAGCCCTAAAAGGCTGAAAATTCCAAAAACCAGAACACCTCTTCTCTTAAAAAGAATCTAAAATCCTCACCAGCAAGGGAACAAAACTGGATGGAGAATAAGTTTGATGAATTGACAGGAGTAGGCTTCAGAAGGTGGGTAATAACAAACTCCTCTGAGCTAAAGGGGCATTTTCTAACCCAATTCAAGGAAGCTAAGAACCTTGAAAAAGGGTAAATGAATTGCTAACTAGAATAATCAGTTTAGAGAAGAACATAAATGACCTGATTGAGCTGAAAAACACAGCACGAAAACTTCATGAAGCATATACAAGTGTCAATAGCCAAGTCAATCAAGCAGAAGAAATGATAACAGAAATGTAAGATTAACTTAACAAAATATAGCGAGAGGACAAGATTAGGAAAAAAAGAATAAAAGAAACAAACAAAGCCTCCCAAAAATATGAGAGCATGTGTAAAGACCAACTCTACATTTTATTGGTGTACCTGAAAGTAACAAGGAGAATGGAATCAAGTTGGAAAACACTCTTCAGTATATTATCCAGGAGAACTTCCCCAACATAGCAAGACAGGCCAACATTCAAATTCAGGATATACAGCTAACACCACAAAGATACTTCTCGAGAAGAGCAACCCCAAGACACATAATCGTCAGATTCACCAAGGTTGAAATGAAGGAAAACATATTAAGGGCAGCCAGAGAGAAAGGTCGGGTTATCCTAAAGGGAAGCCCATCAGGCTAACAGCAGTTTGTCTGTAGAAACCCTAGGAGCCAGAGGAGAGTGGGGGCCAATATCCAACACTCTTAAACAAAATAATTTTCAGCTCAGAATTTCATACCCAGCCAAACTAAGCTTCATAAACAAAAGAGAAATAAAATCCTTTACAAACAAGCAAATGTTTAGAGATTTTGCCACCACCAGGTCTCCCTTACAAGAGCTCCTGAAGGAAGCACTAAACATGGAAAGGAGCAACTGGTACTCACCACTACAAAAACATACCAAATTGTAAAGACCATCTGCACTATAAAGAAACTGCATCAACTAATGGGCAAAATAACCAGCAAGCATCAGAATGACACAATCAAATTTACACATAACAATATTAACCTTAAATGTCAACAGGCTAAATGCCCCAATTAAAAGACACAGATGACAAATTAGAGTCAAGACCGATCAGTGTGGTGTATTCAGGAGACCCATCTCACATGCAAAACACATATAGGTTCAAAATAAAGGAATGCATGAATATTTACCAAGCAAGTGGAAAGCAAACAAACAAACAAAAAAGCAGGAGTTGCAATCCTAATCTCTGATAAAACAAACTCTAAGTCAACAAAGATCTAAAGAGAAAATTAAGGGCATTTCATAATGGAAAAGGGACCAATGAAACAAGAAGAGCTAACAATCCTAAATATATATGCACCCAACACAGTTGGGTGATTAGCCTGCATAGGAGCACCCAGACTCATAAAGCAAGTACTTAGAGACCTGCAAAGAGACTTAGACTCCTGCACAATTATAGTGGGAGACTTTAACGCCCAACTGTCAATATTAGATAGATGAACAAGACAGAAAACGAACAAGGATTTTCAAGGCTTGAACTCAGCTCTGGACCAACCAGACCTAATAGATATCCACAGAACTCTCCACCCTAAATCAACAGAATAGACATTCTTCTCAGCAACACATCACACTTAGCCTAAAATTGACCACATAACTGGAAGTAAAACACTCCTCAGCAAATGCAAAAGAATGGAAATCATAACATTCAATCTCTCAGACCACAGTGCAATCAAATTACAACTCAGGATTAAGAAACTCAATCAAAACCGCACAATTACATGGAAACTGAACCTGCTCCTGAATAACTACTGGGTACATAACAAAATGAAGGCAGAAATAAAGATGTCCTTTGAAACCAATGAGAATAAAGACACAACATACCAGAATCTCTGGGACACATTTAAAGCGGTGTGCAGTGGGAAATTTATAGCACTAAATGGCTACAAGAAAAGGCAGGAAAGATCTAAAATTGACACCCTAACAAAAAATTGAAAGAACTAGAGAAGCAACAGCAAACAAATTCAAAAGCTAGCAGAAGACAAGAAATAACTAAGATCAGAGCAGAACTGAAGGACATAGGGACATGAAAAACCCTTCAGAAAATCAATGAATCCAGGTACCAGTTTTTTGAAAAGGTCAACAAAATAGATAGACTACTAAGCCAGACTAATAAAGAAGAAAAGAGAGAAGAATCAAATAGACACAATAAAAAAATGATAAAGGGGATATCACCATCGATCCCACAGATATGCAAACTACCATCAGTGAATATTATAAACAACTCTATGCAAGTAAACTAGAAAATCTAGAAGAAATGGATAAATTCCTGGACACATATGCTCTCCCAACTCTAAACCAGGAAGAAGTCAAATCCCTGAATAGACCAATAACAAGTTCTCAAATTGCAGCAGTAATTAATAGCCTACCAACCAAAAAAGGCCATGACCAGATGGATTCACAAACAAATTCTACCAAAATACAAAGAGGAGCTGGTACCATTCCTTCTGAAACTATTCCAAACAATAGAAGAAGGAATCCTCCCTAACTCATTTTATGAGGCCAGCATCATCCTGATACCAAAACCTGACAGAGATACAACCAAAAAGGAAATTTCAACCCAATATCCCTGATGAACATCAATGCAAAATCCTCAATAAAATACTGGCAAACCATATCCAGCAGCACATTAAAAAGCTTATCCACCACGACCAACTCGGAATCATACCTGAGTTGCAAGCCTGCCTGGTTCAACATACACAAATCCATAAATGTAATCTATCACATAAACAGAACCAATGAAAAAAAGACATGATTATCTCAATAGACGCAGAAAAGGCCTTTGACAAAACTCAAAACCCTTCATGCTAAAAATTCTCAATAAACTAGGTATCAGTTGAACATATCCCAAAATAATCAGAGCCATTTATGACAAACCCAAAGCCAATATCATACTGAACGGGCAAAAACTGAAGGCATTCCCTTTGAAAACCAGCACAAGGATGCCCTCTCTCACCACACCTATTCAACGCAGTATTGGAAATTCTGTCCAGGGCAATCAGGCAAGTGAAAGAAATAAAGGGTATTCAATTAGGAAAAGAGGAAGTCAAATTGTCTCTGTTTACAGATGACATCATTGTATATTTAGAAAACCCCATCGTCTCAGCCCAAATTCTCCTTAAGCTGATAAGCAACTTCAACAAAGTGTCAGGATACAAAATCAATGTGCAAAAAATCACAAGCTTTCCTACACAACAACAGACAAACAAAGTGCCAAATAATGAGTGACCTCCCATTCACAACTACTACAAAGAGAATGAAATACCTAGGAATACAACTTACAATGTCTCTGAAGGACCTCTTCAAGGAGTACTAGAAATCACTGCTCAAAGAAATAGGGAGGACACAAACAAATGGAAAAACATTCCATGTTCATGGATAGGAAGAATCAATATTGTGAAAAAGGCCATACTGCCCAAAGTAATTTATAGAATCAATGCTATTCCCATCAAGCTACCATTGACTTTCTTCAAAGAATTGGAAAAAACTAAACTTCATATGGAACTAAAAAAAGAGTCTGCATAGACAAGACAATCCTAAGCAAAAAGAACAAAGCTGGAGGCATCATGCTACCTGACTTCAAACTATACTACAAGGCTACAGTAACCAAAACAGCATGGTACTGGTACCAAAACAGATATATAGACCAATGGAACAGATCAGAGGCCTCAGAAACAATACCACACATCTACAACCATCTCATCTTTGACAAATCTGACACAATCAAGCAATAGGGTGAAGATTTCTAATTTAATAAACGGTATTGGGAAAACTGGCTGGCCATATGCAGAAAACTGAAACTGGACCCCTTCCTTACACCTTATACAAAAATTAACTCAAGATGGATATAAGACTTAAATGTAAGTCCTAAAATCATAAAAGTCCTTGAAGAAAACCTAGGCAATACCATTCAGGATATAGGCATGGGCAAAGACTTCATGTCTAAAATACCGAAAGCAATGGCAACAAAAGCCAAAATTGATAAATGGGATCTAATTAAACTAAAGAGCTTCTGCACAGCAAAATAAACTATCATCAGCATGAACAGACAATGTATAGAACGGAAGAAAATTTTTCCAAGCTATCCATCTGACAAAGGTTTAACATCCAGAATCTACAAAGAACTTAAACAAATTTACAAGAAAAAAAAACCATCAAAAAGTGGGTGAAGTATACAAACAGACACTTCTCAAAAGAGACATTTAGGCAGCCAACAAACATGAAAAAAAGCTCACAATCACTGGTCATTAAAGAAATCCAAATCAAAACCACAATGAGATAGCATCTCGTACCAGTTAGAATGGAAATCATTAAAAAGTCAGGAAATAACAGATGCTGGAGAGGTTGTGGAGAAATAGGAATGCCTTTCCACTGTTGGTGGGAGTGTAAATTAGTTCAATCAATTTGGAAGACAGTGTGGCAATTCCTCAATGATCTAGAACCAGAAATACCATTTGACCCAGCAATCTCATTACTGGGTATATACCCAAAAGATTATAAATCATCCTACTATAAAGACACATGCACATGTATGTTTACTGCAGCACTATTCACAATAGCAAAGACTTGGAACCAACCCAAATGTCCATCAATGATAGTCTGGATAAAGAAAATGTGGCACATATACCCCATGGAATACTATGCAGCCATAAAAAAGGATGAGTTTCATGTCCTTTGCAGCGACATGGATGAAGCTGGAAACCATCATTCTCAGCAAACTATCACAAGAACAGCAAAGCAAACACCACATGTTCTCACTCATAGGTGGCAGCTGACCAATGAGAACACATGGACACAAGGAGGGGAACATCACACACCGAGGCTTTTAAGGGGTTGGTGGGCTCGGGGAGGGATATACTTAGCAGAAATACCTAATGTAGATGATGGGTTGATGGGTGCAGCAAACCACCATGGCCTGTGTATACCTATGTAATAAAACTGCACATTCTGCATATGTACCCCAGAACTTAAAGTATAGTAATAAAAAAAATCCTTAAGATAAAGAAGAATAGAGAGAAAAAGAGACTGAGAGGGAGGGAGGGAAGGGAAAGAAAGAAAGACAAAAGAAAGGATGGGAGGGAGGGAGAAGGGAGGGAAAATGGAAGAAAGGGAGGGAAGGAGGGAAAGCAAAGGGAAGGGAAGGGAGGGAAGGTGCCCAGCTAATTTTTAGTATTTTTAGTAAAGACGGGGTTTCCCCATCTTGACCAGGCTGATCTCGAATTCCTGATCTCATGATCCACCCTCAGCTTCTCAAAGTGCTGGGATTACAGGCTTGAGTCACCGCACCAGGCCCATTTTTCACTCTTAAAATAATTCAAGACAATTTACAAAGCTCCTTATGATTACAGCTGGAAAACACATCTTAAGTGAGTGGGGAACAAAATGAGATAAAAGGAAATTAAAATGAGGAGAAATAAATAAATACTGTCAGGGATAAAGCAAGTTTCCTAAATGCATATGATCAATTCCAGCACACTTGTTAAAGACAGGCTGTTTTATTTAAGCTTTAGCTTTCTAATGACCAACTGTAAGAGGAAAACACTATTGACTGCAAAATTCACAGCATCCATAGGCTAAAATTATCTACCCATTTCTCAAGGAGGCACAATAAGTACTGATAATGCAATCAGAATGAATGTCTCTTGGCTGGACGAGGTAGCTAAGGTCTGTAATCCCAACACTTTGGGAGGCCAAAGTGGATGGATCACCTGAGGTCAGGAGTTTCAGACCAGCATGGCCAACATAGAAAAACTCCTTTTCTACTAAAAAAATACAAAAAAATTAGCCTGGTGTGGTGGCACACAAGTAGAAAAACTTAGCCGGATGTGGTGGCACACAAGCTAAGGCAGGACAAATGCTTGAATCCAGGAAGCGTAGGTTACAGTGAGCTAAGATCATGCCACTGCATTCCAGCCTGGGGGACAGAGCTAGACTCCACCTCAAAAAAAGAAAAAAAGAAAAAAAAAATTAATGCCTCTCCAAATTTCTTCCCCAAAATGGCATGACATAACAGACTGATGTCCTCAACAACCTCTTTAGAGAAGCCCTAATGACTAGGTTTGTAGGACAATTTCTGAAGTTATCATCCACATTGCACTGCAACAACATACTATTCAGCAAAAGCCATTTGTTAAAGGAAGATTTGAAATGGCAAAGACATAGTTCAGCCGTGTAATCAAGGCATAGATTCTAGAGCACCTGGAAGTGATACATCCATCAGGCAGGTATAAATACTGTCTCTCTCCAGTGGCTTTTGGTACCACCAGGATACAATGAGTTTCATATTCTACTCCTTGGAAAGTTCCAGATGCCTAGTGAGTTTGCTTATACTACATTGCCACTTCATAGCTAGCAGAACTTTCATTAGCTCTGACGTTCACTGTGAAATTAAAGGTCCTGACAGACATTTGTCTTAAAAAAAAAAAAAAAAAAAAAAAAAACACTTCCTGCATAGATATGCATCAAACAGGGAGAAGGGAGTAACTCACAAAAATCCCCCTCAGAAAAAGTGATTTTGTTTTCCAACCCAGAAGAAAACAGATGGTGCAATCCAGTACACACACACACACCCCCACACACACTGATTACCCATAGAACATCATGCTTTGAGCAATGAATCTTACAATGACATTCCTAGACCTAAACAAGTTGCAAAATAAATATGCCAAGGTGGTTGAATGTCATTATTTACGGAGCAAGGCAGGTTCTTCCCCATTGAACAGATAAAAGAACTCTTGAGAAAGGCAAATTGTTTTAGTTTGAAACAATTTAGTCTATCTTCTCTTTTTCAGGCAAGTTAGACAGCAATGTTACCAGGGGTCCTTGCTCCTAGAGTTCCCAAAATGGTGGCGGGCCACTTCCAAGATGGCAGCAAGCCTCTTGTTCTCTGATGTGGGGTTCTTGGCCTCGCGGATTCCAAGGAACGGAATCTTGGGCCATGCGGTGAGTGTTACAGCTCTATTAGAAACCGTGGGTCACGGAAGAGAACTGTGGAACACAGCGACTAGTATTCAGCTCGATTAGGATGAACCCAGGCACTTAGCCATGCAGGAACAATGGCAAGCCTTTAGCCACATAGTGAGCAGCAATAGGTGCCTGGCTGGATCAGCAACACAATGGACACCCTGCTGGATCTGGAGGGGTGGAAGTCAGTGGAGGGTCTGCGACAGCAGCAAACAGCAGTGGTGGAGGGTCAGTGAAAGCTCAGCTCAAGCGATAACAAGCATGGTCCAGAAGAGTGCACTTGCACGATTTAATAAAGTGGAAACAGAGCTCCCACATGAAGGGAGGGGATCCAAAGAGGGTAGCCGTTGCTGGCTCTAATGCCTGGATTTATATACCGATCAGATCATTGTCTCTCCCGCTGTGCTCTCAGGTGAGATGATTGCTCTCAGGTCAGATGATTGTCTAATTCTTTACCTCCTGTTTTTGCCTAATTAGCCTTTTAGTGAGGTCTCTTTACTGCCTGATTGTTCAGGTGTGAGCTAAGTTTCAAGCCCCGTGTTTAAATGTGGATGTGGTCACCTTCCTAGCCAGGCTTAGGAATTCTTAGTCAGCCTAGGAAATCCAGCTACTCCTGTCTCTCAGCAAGGCTGTCTATATTCACCCAGGTGGCAAAAACAGAGCTAAATTTAAAACCTCCATTTATTTCCCTACAATGCTCTTTTAGAAACACAGAGAAATGAAAAGTTTCCAAAGTAGACAATGCACAAACACAAATTAGGTTTCCTAAGAGGAACTCCTGTGTGTGATTCAGGAGACAACTAGACTTGAATCTCATTCCACAGATTACCTATAATGTGGAGTCAAAATTATGAACATAGAAAAGCAAATGTGGACCCCCTTTAAATTCATGTGAGAGTGCTCTATCCCAGGGAGAATATTTTGACGGTGACTCTCATGGCAGAGATAAAGCAACATGATATGATACAATCTCATGTTCAATGCCCAGAAATTCTGATTAACCAGAGATTGAAATCCAATCCTGTCTATTTTCTGAAACATAAGGTCCCCAAACTTCAATCAGCATTGGTGTGTTTTTCCAGTTGCCAGAATAAACCTCAACATCTTCAAACAATCAGCACTCATCCCTGCTCTGTGTGCTTTCTGATGAACACATTACAACTTCAAAACAACTGTCAGACTGTAATCACCATGTAATACATCTCGACTCAGATGGTTTTCATATGTTCAAAACGGATTCCCTTTCTAAAGGCGGCTTTCTGGAACTCGTCTTCAACTGTGAACCAAATAAGAGATGTCGTTTGCATTTTCTTTCATCAGATGGAAGAAGAAATTAATCATAAGAGATTAGGAAAATACTTACACAGAGGTGCATTTCCCCTTCCACATGACTTTCCTTTGAAGTTTATAGCAGGTGGAAGACTCTTTAACACCCGTAAAATTGACATGGAAAAGCAGAAACACACTGAGCTATTAACTTGTCACATATTGGATTTAAATCTAAATAGGAACCTGTTCTTTCCCTTATATTTTGATTGTGCACCAGCTTAGCAGGAAGCTTTGCATGTTCTTTCAGCAGACAGGCTAGTTTCTAGGCTAAAATAACCTGGAATGCTTCAGCTACCGCAGGCTAATGATCACCCAAATGCACACTAATATGTTTGATAAAAGTTCTCAGCGTGAGGGCAGAAAACGCTTACCATAAGAATGACGGTGGTCAGGGGAAGCAAATCAGTGACACCAACTCATGCCGCCTTCAATACTGGAGGCTCCAATTAGAACTGTGAGTCTGCATTCCAGGGGGCGGTGACAGCTGGAATTTTGCAGGAAATCGCTAATTGTTTAAATCATTAACTCATCCATCTACCTGCATTATCACTAGAAGGGACCCCGCTGGAAGCCTTCAGCGGTTTCTCAAAAATCTCAGGACTATAGCCTGGCCAGTTAAGAAATGGTGTTTTGAAATTAGTTGTTTATGTAGCTATTTGTGAGTTTTCTTTTTTTTTTAATCTGTTTCCCATGGTCTCACTTTTTTCTATTTTTTCTTTCCATTTCTGCCTTTGCATCAGAGATTATACCTACTTTAATGTTCCTATGGCACAACACTGGATAAATAATTTGTAAATCATGCCACACATGCAGCCCTAAGTTCATTTTCAACTGCTTCAACTCACTTAAGAGAAACTTCAGGCTGGGCATGGTGGCTCACGCCTGTAATCCTAGCACTTTGGGAAGGCTAACATGGGCAAATGGCTTGAGTCCAGGAATTCAAGACCAGCCTGGGCAACACAGTGAGACCTCATCTCTGCAAAACAATAATAATAAATTAGCCAGCCATGGTGGCACATGCCTGTATTCCCATCTACTCAGGAGGCTAAGGCAGGAGGATTACTTGAGCCCCGGAACTGAAGTCTGCACTGAGCCATGACGGTACCACTGTACTGCAACTTGGGCAACAGAGTGAGACCCTGTCTCAAAACATAAATAAATAAAAAATAAGAGATAGAGACAGAGAGAAAGAGAGACATCATGTCTTACTGAGCATAAAAGGCCAAGTCTACTTATAATCAACTTTTGGCATCATGCTATAGGACATTTGGAGAAATTTACATCCAGTGATTTATATTAATCATGCTAATATAATATCGTTCATACAGATGGCTTTTTCAAAAGAACACTAGTTGAAACCTCACACACACTAACAATTTATTTTTGCATGCATTCTACACAAATGTTAAGTCCAAAATGTTGATTTAAGGAAATAATAGAATATTTCTCTTATCTCTTCTAATGTTAATTATCCCATCATATTCATTTTCTCATGAAAAATAAAGACATGATCTCATGGAAGTAAAGACATGTACTTGTCAAAATAATAACATTAATATCCAAAATGAAGGGGAATTAATTATACCCAACTTGAGGCGTTTTCTGCATAAATCTCTCTCTTTGAATTACACAAGCCTGCACTTCTCCTGAAGTCATTGTCAAACGTGATCTGGCTGTGAAATCATTGTTTACTCCAAAGGAGATCAATAAGTTGGACAACAGATGTTTGGTGAACAGCAACATTATTCTTGAAATGTAACATCTATAAAGTCAGGAAATACTGTATGAGCATCAGTAAGTACTGCAACAAGTCTAAAGTATCTAAACATTTAAAATCTTGATCCACTACGTATTAGAATTGCAATCAGATAAAAAAAATTCACCTTTGGTTCTTAGATACTTGGGCACAGTGGATTTTCATGTATGTCTGAGTTTTCATTTTGCTCCTGAGAAATGTCTTCCTTGGGTGCTATGGATTTACTGTCATATTCACATAAATCACAGAAAGTATCTAATACAAAACAAAAATTTCAATAGTCACATTCAGATGTATTTCAGAAGTTGGGTCCTCACCTGATAAATTTCACAGATGGCAAATAAAGCCGTACAGATTTTAATACAAACAAAACCAGTCTTCCTCACCTCTCAAATTGGTCCTGAATAAAGCTAGAAAATTTCTAACAGTTTGGAGTTGTAGCACCCATATCAAGCCAGTCAGTTCTGGCACCCAAAGGCAGAAAGATAAGCATGCAGGCTTCCCACAGATATGTGGTGGTTACTAAGGGACATGCCATTGTTAGAGTCAATGTTTTGAAATATAACTCTGAGCTGAAGGTTAAAGGAGAAATCTTTTATAAAGTGAGGTCATGACTCTCACACAAATATAAAATGAAAATGTACCACAGATTTTATGTAATTCAAGAAATAGTCATATGTTATATTTGATTCAAAGGAAAAATTCAGTAGATAGATAAATGATAGATTAAGTTGGATGGATGGATTGATGGATTGATGGGTGAATAGCGTCAATAAGGAATGCTGGTGCTGGAATGGATTTACAAATATATACAAAATGCTGTATTACTGGAGGAAGTATCAAGTGTATTCCACTAGACACAATTTATTTGCATTTTCATGGACAAGAGTTATCTATATTATCAATTTTCTACCTTTTGCAGAGAGGGAAAATAGTTCAAAGACAGTGAACACTGCACAGAACTTGGAAAAGTGCAATAGAGAGAAAAATAATCTTTACTTTTGCCAATTTTCAAGTCTTTCACAATTGTTCTTGATTCTGATCATCACATTTTAACGTTGGATTTTCAAAAGTTAACTGTGATTTATTTGAAGTTTTTTTTTTTTACTATTCATTATTTCAAATCCCCGCAGGCTGATAAAGAATGTTCTATAAGCGATGTCAGAAACTGTCCATTTTGTTTGACTTTGAATGTTTTAAGATATGTCTGGCTGGGTGGGGTGGCTGATGCCTGTAATCCTAGCACTTTGGAAGGCCGAGGCAGGCAGATCACAAGGTCAGGAGTTTGAGGCAACCTGGCCAACATGGTGAAACGCTGTCTCTACTAAAAACACAAAAATTAGCCAGGCGTGGTGGCGGGCATGGGTAGTCCCAGCTACTCAGGAGGTTGAGGCAGGAGAATCACTTGAAATTGGAAGGTGGAGGTTGCAGTGAGCCGAGATTGCGCCACTGCACTCCAGCCTGGGCAACAAGCGCAAAACACTGTCTCAAAAAAAAAAAAAAAAGATATGTCTTTGTATTGTCAGAAAAATGCATTTTTATTATTTTGTTTCAGTTTTATTTTGTCTGTGTGACTGTAATGTCATAGAAGAGGGGTTTAGAAACTATAGCAACAGACCAAATCCAGGTTGTCACCTGTTTTTGTTGAACTAGTGAGCTAAGTTATTTTTATTTTCAATGGTTGGAAAAAAATAAGTAAAATATTATAATGTGTGAAAATTATGGGATATTCAAATTTTAGTATCTACAAATAATGTTTCATTGAAACACAGTTATTCTTCTTGGTCTATATATTCTGTACTACTGCTTTTGTGCCACAACAGCAGAGTTGAGTGGTTGCAACAGGGACCATATTGGCTGCCAAGACAAAGAGGGTTACTATCTGGTGTTTTTGTAGAAGTCATTTGCTAACCCCTATCCTAGAACACTGAGTTTAATGAAAAGTTACATTGAAAAGGATGATGGGATTCAGAAGACACTACTCAAAATATGGCACCTTGGTATATTAAAAAAACAGAAGTAGGAAAGTCTCTCTGACCTCCCCTCCTCACCCACATATATGCTTCTCCCTGATGCAGGGCATATAGCTTAGGAAAGCTTTTCCAACATTACCAAGAAACAGGTCAGAAGACACTCACGTGAGGGCCTCCTGATTCCTGGAAGAAAGGAACATGCTCATCTCTGAAGGTGAAGGGTCACAGAGAGGAACCTGAACAAACAGGCCTTGCTAAATTCCCCAGTTTATCTCCACTACATCACACCCTTTTTGTTCTATCATATTTCTCCATCAGCATCCACTCTTTATCAAAGCTACCATAAAAATATATGGAATTAATCATTTACTTCCATATCATGTAAAACTTACTAAATAAATTTGTATGTTTTTCTCATTGTAATCTATCTTTTGTTATAAGTATTTAAGTCATCAACATTGGATGGGTAGAGAGAAGAATATTTGTCCTCTCTACCAGAAAAAGCTACTAGGAAACATAGATGTTAACACAGCTCATTAAAATATTTTGACATTTAAATATTTTGACTCTGTACTATAACTAAATACAAGGGCTTTCTGCCCATCAATTCAAATCTCCTGTCAAATGTTCCAAATCATTCCTAAGTGAGCCTTTAGAGAAATTACGTACAACGAAAAATAGAATCTAAGACAAACCATTTCCTCCGAGCTGGAGGCTGTTTTTGGCTGGATATATCATTGCTCTAGGCCTTAGGTTCCTGAACTGCGCAATGAAAGAATTGTACTGGAATATTCCAAAATATTGCCTCTAGCTTTAGAATTCTTCTCTCCATTGTTTATGCAAACAATGATCTCAGTGGTCTGTATCACCCATGTTCCCTTACTGAGAGAAACTGTCTAACACTTAACATAGTCAGTCCTAGGATCCATGTGTCTGTGGCCCATTCAAATAGTTTTCTCATTCTTTATCAAATATTTCCATCCCAGAGTAACAAATAAGTAATGAACATGAGAATCAAGCCAGGAGACCATAAACAGAGCCTGACAGAAACTAAGTTATTCACACATTAACCATTAATGGGTGAATACACAGGAAACTAAGAACATTGGAAAAGAGTTAGAATTGAGAGGTTAGCAAAAAGAAAAGCAGAAATGGATTCTAAAGGTACACAAATGCTCTAACGGGCAAAGTAAGGGGTAGAAGGTGGTTATATAAGTCTTCAAGTAATGGGGACTCAGAGGAATATTGCATGAATTTTTAAGAAGGGGTGAAGTAATAATAGCTTGGAATTTTCTCAGTGAGCAAAAATTAATGCAAAGACCAAGTTCACATTTAGTATCACTTTATCACTAGGGACTAGGACATAGTAGATGATCAATGAATATCTACTGAAACAGAATTAATCAGACTGTATTGGAATAAGCAAATGAAATGTATTTAAAGAAAATGTTAAACTAGAAACACAAATGAAAGGGCTGAACAGCCACCACATTATAATATATGGGATATAATATATCCTATACAAAAAAATAGGATCTGATTCACATTATATTTGGCATGGAGCTATTTGTTATTCAAAAGAAAGAATAAATAAAACAGGTTCTTGAAGTAATGTACATTCTTAAGATTGGACCAACTTAAAAATATCATTACAATGGAAATATATCCCATTTTATCAGCATGTTTTACAGTATTGTAGTAACATTTCATTCCAAAAAGTTCTTAGGGTGGCTTGGACTAAAAAAATGAAACTAAGATTAAAAATTGATTGCAAAGATTATTTAGATAGAATTTTAAATATATATATATAGTTGTTGTTGTTGTTGTTGTTGTTGTTGTTTTTAAGCCAAAGGTATATAGTTATTTCTTGATTAGAGACAAATGACCTTGGCCAGATGCAGTGGCTCACGCCCGTAATCCCAGCATTTTGGGAGGCAAAGGCGGGTGGATCACCTGAGGTCATGAGTTTGAGACCAGTCTGGCCAAACATGACAAAACCCCATCCGTACTAAAAATACAAAAATTAGCCAGGAATGGTGGTGGGTGCCTGTAGTCCCATCTACTTGGGACGCTGAGGCAGGAGAATCACTTGGACCCTGGAGGTGGAGGTTGCAGTGAGCCAAGAGTGCACCACTGCACTCCAGACTGGGCAACAGAGCAAGACTCCATCTTGAAAAAAAATAAAAATAAAAATAAAGAGAGAGATTATACTGTTATTTACTTACTACTAAAATTGAAGTACTAAACATAAGTTATTGTAAAGACATCATTTTAGGATATATTTGATATATTTTAAAAGGTTTGATCAGGCATGACGGCTCACACCTGTAATCCCAGCACTTTGGGAGGCCGAGCATGGTGGTGCATGCCTATAGTCCCAGCTACTTGGGAGGCTGAAGCACAAGAGTTGCCTGAACCCGAGAGATATAAGTTTCAGTGCACTGCACTCCAGTCTGGGCAACAGAAGGAGACTCCATCTCAAAAAAATGAATGAATGAATGAATGAATGAATGAATGAATGAATGAATGGTTTGCCCTTAACCATGCAAGACTGAAACTGTGTTTAGATGTCAATTTTGCAAACAGTTTATTTTGCAACAGCCAAGGGCAAACTGCAGCCTTATGGTCGTAAATGAAGCTGAATTAGAAGAGTAAGCCATCTTCAGGCTGTATCTTTCAGACTTCCCACTGGACAACGGGGGTATAAAAGCAAGAAAGAGAAAATACAGCTCATTCACTACAATTAGGCCACTGTTTTGCCAGGACATTACACTATTCACAGTAGCTATATGGGTGACTCAGGAAAAAACTTAGCACATCAAGAGAAGCAACCACAAACTGAGCAAGAGATTTTTAATCAGTTTTAAAAAGTTATTCTATAAGACTTCATATGTGTGAGGTACCCAATGAGAAAATCACTGGTTTTAATTCCATCAGAACACAGTTTAAATCCTGTGTGGGGGATTTACTGGTACTTACTAGATAAGTGACTTTGTAAGAAAGTCACCTACCTTTCCTGAGCATCTGTGACATGAAGATAGCCATTCCAAGATTAAGCTAAGATTAAGTTTGCGCACACACAATTCCATCTTCATAGGGAAAACGAAATGTAAAATAACAGTAACTTAAGCAAAATAGAAAGTTATTTCCTTTTCACGTGCAAGGATGCTATGGGGACTCAATAGCTTCAAAGACCCAGGTTCCTCCTATCTTTCTTGTCAGTATTCTCAGCCTGGACTCCATCCTCAAAAGTACTTCATGGCCCAAGAGAGCTGCTGGGGCCCTTGCCATTGGTATGCCCTCCAACAAGCAGCAAAGAGCAAGGGGGAAAGAACAAACCAGTACATTTTCTAGCTAAATCAGTTACATTTTTAAAAAGACATTTTGAAAGTTCTTCACAATGATTCCATGTGGACAATAAATTAGTTAGTGGCCAAATTTAGAAGCAAAGGAGCTTGGGGAAATATAGATGTTTAACCCAAGGTGAAAATGAGCTCAGGTGAGGAATGAGGTTTCCATTAGCAGAGAGGAGGAGAAACTGGATTAGGAGGCAAACAGCAACCTCTCTCACCAGTATTAGAGAGTACCAGATGACAATCGGTATTCCTAGACATAATGAGCCCCTAAAATGGTACTTGGCACATACCTTGTGCTCAGTAAACTACACACTTATTTTCTTTATATAATAAATTAAAACTGCTGAGGACCATGCTCTTAATTTCTTTCATAACTCCCCAAATGTGTAGGCCAGGGTTTGTCAATCTCAGCATTACCGATATTTGGAGCCAGATAATCTTTGCTGTGGGAGGGCCTTTCCATGCAGTATAGGTTCTATATTAGCATCCCTGCTTTTAACCCACTGGATGTTAATAACTCCTCATTCCCAACTTTGACAACCAAAAATAGTTCCACCCATTGCCAATTGTTCCCTGGGGAGCAAATTGCCCTCAGTTGAGAACCACTGGCCTAGACCAGTGTTGGGCAATAAGGTACTCTTCCTCATTCTCTAGGGTTGAGTGGGGCAGGAGCTAAAGACCCTTGAGCTCACAGTGCTGATTCCATTGTGTCAAGCCCAGCATACTCTTGAAGTCTGATGAAGCACAGATACAAATCTCTACAGTTAAAATATTTTATTTAGGAAGCAAGAATTTCCATTCGAGGCATACAGATAGACCAGGTGTTCTTCAGTATGTCCAAAGAACAAAGAGGTTATACCAAAAGGAGAGATGTTATGTGTTGTTTTGAAAGAAAGTTCACCGGCAGGAATAAAATTTTAGGGAGCTGGTAAGTTCTGATTGATGAGTAACAACAGTAGGAAAAATTAGTCTTAAAGTTGCAACAGCTTGTTTCAGTAGCTATAGATAAAACCAGTTTCAGGTTATGGCAGGCAGCTTGAGTAGCCAGGCTTGCAGAGAATTATCTTCTTGAAATGTTACATGCCCTGTGTTTTCTCCCCCTGGCCCCTTGACTTAGTTGAGTATGACAAAAATGACTTAATTTATATGATCAACTTTCACAACAGGAAAAATAACAGCAAACTTTCCCTAAATAACATAGTAAGTCATGCACATTGAGAATGGATGACATGGTGCTTTTTTTCCTGAAGGTAATGCGGTAAAGACATTGGGTAGGGTTATGCAATATAAGTGTTTTTTTCATTCACTCATTCATCAAAAATGTTTGCTGAGCAGCTACTATATGCCAAATACCAGTTTATGCTTTGGGGACACCACATTGAACAATGAGGACAGCATGTATGTCCTCATGTCCCCATGAAGCTTTTTTCTGGTGAACGAGGAAGATTTTAAGCAGATAAAGCAGTAACTCCATAACATCACATATGGGCACAATATGGACAATAAAGCTTCTAAGTATGTTGGAGGGTGACCTGGGAAGTCATGGCTAAGAAATTGGCTTTTTTGCCAAGACCTGAATGAAGACAGTTCGTGAGGCAAGGGAAGGAACATTCTGAGTGGAGGGGAAAGCAGTCATGAAGCGGTAGAGTAGAAGGTGATTAAGTTGGGGACGGAGGCCAGGCATGGTGGCTCACACTGTAACCCCAGCACTTTGGGAGGCTGAGGTGGGTAGATCATTTGAGGCCAGGAATTCAAAACCAGCGTGGCCAACACAGTGAAACCCCATTTCTACTAAAAAATACAAAAATTGGCTGGGCATTACGGCAGGTGCCTTTAATCCCAGCTACTCAGGAGGCTGAGGTGTGAGAATCGCTTGAACTCAGGAGACAGAGATTGCAGTGAGGTGAGATCATGTCACTGCACTCCAGCCTGGGTAACAGAACACGACTCCATCTCAAAAAACAAACAAACAACAACAAAGTTGGGGGCAGAGCACAGGCACACAAGAGAGAACCAGTGAGTATAAGCATAAAACTTTGGATTCATCTGAGTGAGAAGGAAATACATCATTAGGTTTAAGGTAGACAGCAGTGTGATGCCACTTATATACATACATACATATATACATATATATACACACATACATATTTATTTATTTATTTATTTTTTTATTTTATTTTATTTTTTGAGACAGAGTTTCGCTCTGTTGCCAGGCTGGAGTGCAGTGGCGCGATCTCGGCTCACTGCAAGCTCCGCCTCCCGGGTTCACGCCATTCTCCTGCCTCAGCCTCCTGAGTAGCTGGGACTACAGGCGCCGGACTACAGGCCCAGCTAATTTTATTTATTTTTTAGTAGAGACAGGGTCTCCATCTCCTGACCTCGTGATCCGCCCGCCTCGGCCTCCCAAAGTGCTGGGATTACAGGCGTGAGCCACCGCGCCTGGCCGATGCCACTTGTATTTTTAAGGGTCTTTTCAGCAGCCATGAGGAAATGTGATTTTTGGGGTAAGAGTGGAGGCTGAGAGACCCAACAGGATGCTCTTGGATTCATCACAGCCGGAGAGAATGGCAGGCTGGAGACAGGAAGAGTGGTTAGATGACATCTGTTCCACAGGGGGTCTGAAGGGGAAGCTGACAGGCTTTGCAGATGGTCACCAGAAGTGATTAAACAGTGTGTGGTTTCTAGAAAACAATATGCAAACCTAGTCTTCCAAACAGATAATCAGAAAATTGTATCATCAACACTGCTTCTGGGTTTTCTGACTTTTCTCTCCCTATATTCATACAAACTAGTTTCTAGAATTGTTGGCCCGTATGTAACAGTGTAGACACAGGGATCTGTTATGCCTACACTGGCTTGCTGAGTGATTATAGAATCATCATCAAACACGTATGTGCCTGATTTTCCCTGTCTGTAAAACGGAGTGACTACAGATTACCAGTAACCTTGTTAACATAACGCATTAAGAGAAAAATCCCACCTAGTACTTCATGAATCCCAAAAGAAATGCAAACTATAATTATCTGCACAGGTATCCAGTTATGATAACATCCAAAGGAGACAAACTTTGATTAATAAGCAAGATTCATTCCCAAAGATTCCCAGGGATCCCAAGTTAAAGACAACCCTTAAATTTCTGTGAGCTTTGTAATATATTCCAGAGTTTTCAGTTGGGATTAATTGTGACTTATTGATTGATTCTTCCTTTCTGACAAAAAGGATTGCTTTCTTTTCTTGTGAAATTCAGTCTCTCATGGCAGCCTTGATTAATCATTTGCAAACTATGGTTTAACCATCTATAGTCCCTAATGTACAAATTTCTTTCACTGCAGTAATTTTAAAGTAGTTCAAATAAAACTGTTCAATTCAAATTCCTTCTAAGTTTGTAAAAGATAATTTCTTGATGGGATATGGAAAATATGAGTGCTTAAATAAGAAGTAATACCAACGTAACAAATTCTCTTTCCTATAATACACAATTTTTAAAAATTGGACAATAAGAATACTTATGAAATTTAATCAGCCTCATGACATTATGTGCTTTATCTGCAATGATGGCATAAAAAAGTTATCCAAAGTTCCAGCTGACAACCACTTAATATAATTAATACCCAAAAATGTTTGTACAGAGCAAATGCTTAAGACGTTACATAAACAGAATAAGTGGATTGTAACCAAGCATTTCATTTCTGCCCATGATCTAGACAGTCAGAAATAAGCAAAGCTTACCCTCACCAAATTATTTCACATTCCCATAAGAATTCTGTTCTATTTTAAAGTAACATTCATGTGTATTAAATGACAAAATATGTGCATGATTATAGAAATGCATCATTAGAAACAAACTTTTTAGTTTAGGAATATGATTCTATAATAATTTATGTATTTGAAAGACCTTTAACAAAATAATCCTTTTTATAAATATGCTATTTCAATATTATATTTTCCTTAGATTAAATTTTGTTTATAAAATAAAGGTGTATTTCTATTTTAGGACTAAAAGTAATACCCATGAAATAATTTTTGTTTTTGTGTGTGTGTGTGTGTTTTTTTTTTTTTTTTTTTTGAGATGGAGTCCTGCTCTGTCACCCAGACTGGAGTGCAGTGGCACCATCTCGGCTCACTGCAACCTCCTCCTCCCAGGTTCATGCCATTCTTCTGCCTCAGCCTCCCAAGTAGCTGGGACATAGGCACCTACCACCATGCCCAGCTAATTTTTTGTATTTTTATTAGAGGTAAATTTTCTCTGTGTTAGCCAAGATGTTCTCGATCTCCTAACCTTGTGATCCACCCACCTCAGCCTCCAAAAGTGCTGGGATTACAGGCATGAGCCACCATGCCCAGCCCCATGAAATAAATTTTACCAAACATTATTATGATCCCAAAGTTGCTGCAAAATTTTTAGCAAACTTTGTAAACTTTACTCATTAATACAATCTTATTATAAAACGTACTTCAGACTGGAGCTGGAGCATCATCATATAAATATTAAAAAAGGAAAAATTGTGGTGTATTGGGATTGAGGTAAGAAATGTATTATATCAAACATATAAATAAGTAAGATAAGTTTATCATGTTCTTTAGTGTGCAGAAAAGAATACTCAAAAATGGAAAAGAGGCTATTTCATTAAAAAAAAGCAAATTATTGGCCGGGCGCGGTGGCTCATGCCTATAATCTCAGCACTTTGGGAGGTCACAGTGGGCAGATCACAAGGTCAGGAGTTCGAGACCAGCCTGGCCAATATGGTGAAACCCCATCTCTGCTAAAAATACAAAAATTAGCCAGGTGTGGTGGTGAGAGCCTGTAGTCCCAGCTACTTGGGAGGCTGAGGCAGGAGAATCGTTTGAACCCTGGAGGTGGAGGTTTCATTGAGCTGACATCACACCACTGCACTCCAGCCTGGGTGACAGAGGGAGACTCCATCTCAAAAAACAAAAAACGCAGCAAATTAAACCAGCAATTCCTACAAAGAAATGAAAATGCATGCAAAATTACCTAAGTGTAAACGGAATACATGAAATCCTCTCTGGCCTAACCAGAAAACATTTTCTCCTTAATGCTTTTTAACAGGAAATTACAAACAAAACATAAAATAAAGTAGTATATAGAACCACTGACACCTGTAAATTGATGGCAGTGGTAACTACCCAAATCAAATCTTACATGTGATAAAATGTCACAAAATTATATACATACATTGCATGCATGTCAATTTTGTGCTTTTGATATTGATTACAACTACTTACAGTGCAACCATTGGTGGAAACTGGATACACATGATTTCTTTGTGCTTTGTGACTTCTGTGAAACGATAATTATTCCCAAATTAGAAGTTTTTGCACCATTCATACAGGTATAGGAAATCTACCTTAGAACATCACTTGTGATGCTGGCACCAAAGCAGGGAACCACTGTTCTGCAAAAAGAAAAAGAAAAAATGTTGACCCGTTATATACTTTTCTAATACAAAGCTACACATACACAGATTTCTAATTTAAAATTATAATTTATGCATATAATTTTTGAATATTTGCATTTTAACAAACGCCCAATCTTGCAAAACCTGATGTCCCTCACTTCCAGTGATAGAAAATGTGTTTGTAATGTGAGTCTCATTTTGTCACTGATTTCATTCTGTAAACAAAGACACATAAAATAGTAAAGATTCCAAGCTGTCTGAAATGAAAAAGGGTCTGAGGCAACTTTGGTGTTTTGAGCAGTGAAGGAGGAAAATGAACACTAGACAGTCTGACAACAGTCAGCACTTTGGGAAATTTACAACTTATGCACTGTGGATGCTTTTGCTGTCAACCAATTTACAGAAATAAGAGTTTGGGATTGGGAGAAAAATCCTGTATTAGTCTGTTCTTACACTGCTATAAAGAACTACCTAAAACTGGGTATTTTATGAAGAAAAGAGATATCATTAACTCACAGTTCTGTATGCTTAACAGGAAGTGTGGCCAGAGAGACTCAGGAAATTTACAATCATGCAGAAAGCAAAGGAGATGCAAGCACATCTTACTATGGCAGAGTAAGAGAGAGAGAGTGGAAAGGGAAGTACTATGCACTTTTAAGCCGTCAGATCTCATGAGAACTCACTCACTATCATGAGAACAGCAAGGAGGAAATCTGCCCCCATGATCCAATTACCTCCCATCCTTCCAATTTGACATGAGATTTGGGCAGGGACACAAATCCAAACCACATCAAATCTCATGTGAAAAGCCTTCTCTTACTCTTTCACCAAACATATGATCACAGACAACGGACTTCACATCCCCAAGCTTCAGTTTATTCACGTATAAAGCAAGCATATCAGCAATATCTCATATATCAGGTCACTGGGATAACTAAATGAAACAATAGATACACTCAGTATGTAACAAATTTTTGGACTGTAATTCATTATCTTGAACATTAGAATTTCTGCATTCCACATAACTGAGATTTTGGTCATGTATTTTTCTCTGGTTGGGATCTTTTAAGTCAGGTTATGCTAGGCTGGAATACGTGGCAAAGCTAGCAGAAAACATCACCCAACAGCTAAGATGTCATGACCTCTAGTTCTCTGAAGTTCAAGGTGGAAATGAGATAAAATCACCCATTTCCTATGTTTGAACGTCTAAAATTTTAATATGAAGGATACCAGTATCGATACAGCAAGATGACATGTGTTTGCAGTTATGAGAAAAGAAAATTGAATCAAAAAAATCTTTTAGAAAATACTTTAATGACAAGTTTATTGAGATACAATTCACAAAATGCACTCATTTAAACTGTACAATTTGAGTATATTCAGAAAGCTATGCAACCATCACCACTATCTAATTGTAGAACATTTTCATCAGCCCAAAAAGAAACCTGGACCTATTTGTAGTCACTCCCATTCTGTCTTCCCACTATTTGCCTTACCCTGGCAAACACTAATCTACTTGCTGTCTTTATCTATTTGCCTATTCTGGACATTTTATATAAACGAAATTATACAATATGTGTTGCCTTTTTGATGCTAAATGCTACAGCAATCTTGCTTCATGTACATTGTAGTATATATTAGTACTTCATCTTTTTTGACCATCAGATTCAGCTATATGAATATACCACATTGTGCCCATCCACTGCCAATAATATATCTGAATATGTCCCTTCCCAATAATGGTTTAATTATAGGATCCCCCAAACCACTAAATAAATCTCAACTCTATAGAATTGGCAATCTTCTTCTTCAATGTGAAGATTACTGGCTTAAAAGATCTCAGCCCCATATGAATGCTTTAAGTATGAAACCCCTCGAGCATATAGCCCTACTTTTTACTCCTTCTCAGCCTTAACTCCCAATAATTCCTACACATTCTCAGGATTTTAGCCAGTCTCCTAAGAACCTACACACCACCTACTGAGTTGTGTACGTCCACACCTGGGCCCTCATCTCTTCCCCCACATCCATGCCCCCCATCAAAACAAGCAAGGACTGAAGCTGGAGACGCATTACAAACAGCCTGGGGTGGAGTTCACTACAATTTTTGGCAGGGATTACATGAGAGAAGTAATTCAATTGGGCAGAGGCTAGCGCTGGACAAATGGTAGGCACGTTTTAATCACTGGAAAGGGAGGTGTTAAGAGAACATATTTAATAGGGCATAATATTCCCTTTTATAAAATTGAGGTTTTATAAAGGGAGCCATTGGCTTGGTAACAAGCTAAAAGTTCACAGAGGGGCATGGTCATAAACAGGGTGACAACTGCAAAAAGAAAGGGCTAGGCATTGAGCAGCACAGCATATGGATGCTGGGGGCTGGGGCAGAGCAGCTCTGCAGAATTTCCTACATGATGGCCACTCTCAGCTTGCTGCCCAGTGTGTAGGTTCATATGATTGGCTAAAATCCTAGGTATGTGAAGGAATTATTGGCAGTTAAGGCTGAGAAGAAACAAATATTAGGGCTATATGCTAGAGGGGTTTCATAGTTAAAACTTCCCCTGCTTCCCCTGTGCAGTGTTGGCTCCTGCCAGGACTTCCAAGGACCACACCTGTCTGAGCAAATCCTGGACTCAACTTGAGGGTTCCAAGCTCCCCTCCACCCAGTGATGGGAAGCAATGAGGCACCTTCTAAAGAGACTCAGGGCTGAAGTGGACAGCCTCAGACCTTGGAACTAGGTCAAAGCCAGTTCCTGAAGGTCTTTTTCAGCACCATCTTGGTTTGAAGGCTTTGAGTCTTCTTGAGTCAGGTCAGCGGGGTCCTGCTCCTTGGTCTAGAATCCTTGACATGGGCACAAATGAGACCTCCTTCCCTTCCAGATGTTTCTCTTCCTAGGCAGAAGAGCAGGATCTTATCTCAGGATGAGATCAGGGGACCCTCAGCTATTTCTGCACTTACTGTCTTCCTCTTTGGGGTCTTATCACACCCTTTCCTGCTGAATGATATACTTTATTTTTGTCTGTGTCTTCATTGATCAACTAGACTGTTTCCTGGGGACAAGACTCTCTTTTTCCTCTTTACCTGTCTGTATCACATTAGCAAGGGAGTGCAGCATTTGGTCTTCATACAGAAGGCACATTTCTGAGGGCATGGAAGGGTGACTGAAGTTCCCAAAGTAGACATGGCAACTGTTGCCTGAGGTTCCAAAAGTAGGCATGGCAACCGTTGTCAATAGGTTGACAAAAATACCACTAACGCAGCAATATACCTTGACTATAATAATTATTATTATTATAGTGACCAAATCTATGTGGCAGATGTGTGCCTTGATATTTTACATACTCACCCTATGTAATCATCCCACAAAATGATTGTGTCCCCACTCAAATCTCATCTTGAACTGTAGTTCCCACAATAATTATTATAGTCAAGGTATATTGCTGCGTTAGTGGTATTCTATACTATTTTTCATGTCTCTTGGCTGCGTAACAGTCTTCTCTTGAGAAGTGTCTGTTAATGTCCTTCACCCACTTTTTGGAAGATGAGTAGGTTGCGAAAATTTTCTCCCATGTTGTAGGTTGCCTGTTCACTCTGATGGTAGTTTCTTTTGCTGTGCAGAAGCTCTTTAGTTTAATTAGATCCCATTTGTCAATTTCGGCTTTTGTTGCCATTGCTTTTGGTGTTTTGGACATGAAGTCCTTGCCCACGCCTATGTCCTGAATGGTAATGCCTAGGTTTTCTTCTAGGGTTTTTATGGTTTTAGGTCTACCTTTAAATCTTTAATCCATCTTGAATTGATTTTTGTATAAGGTGTAAGGAAGGGATCCAGTTTCAGCTTTCTACATATGGCTAGCCAGTTTTCCCAGCACCATTTATTAAATAGGGAATCCTTTCCCCATTGCTTGTTTTTCTCAGGTTTGTCAAAGATCAGATAGTTGTAGGTAAGTGGCATTATTTCTGAGGGCTCTGTTCTGTTCCATTGGTCTATATCTCTGTTTTGGTACCAGTACCATGCTGTTTTGGTTACTGTAGCCTTGTAGTATAGTTTGAAGTCAGGTAGTGTGATGCCTCCAGCTTTGTTCTTTTGCCTTAAGATTGACTTGGCGACGCGGGCTCTTTTTTGGTTCCATATGAACTTTAAAGTAGTTTTTTCCAATTCTGTGAAGAAAGTCATTGGTAGCTTGATGGGGATGGCATCGAATCTGTAAATTACCTTGGGCAGTATGGCCATTTTCACGATATTGATTCTTCCTACCCATGAGCATGGAATGTTCTTCCATTTGTTTGTATCCTCTTTTATTTCCTTGAGCAGTGGTTTGTAGTTCTCCTTGAAGAGGTCCTTCACATCCCTTGTAAGTTGGATTCCTAGGTATTTTATTCTCTTTGAAGCAATTGTGAATGGGAGTTCACTCATGATTTGGCTCTCTGTTTGTCTGTTGTTGGTGTATATGAATGCTTGTGATTTTTGTATATTGATTTTGTATCCTGAGACTTTGCTGAAGTTGCTTATCAGCTTAAGGAGATTTGGGGCTGAGACGATGGGGTTTTCTAGATAAACAATCATACTGAATGGGCAAAAACTGGAAGCATTCCCTTGGAAAACTGGCACAAGACAGGGATGCCCTCTCTCACCGCTCCTATTCAACATAGTGTTGGAAGTTCTGGCCAGGGCAATCAGGCAGGAGAAGGAAATAAAGGGTATTCAATTAGGAAAAGAGGAAGTCAAATTGTCCCTGTTTGCGCACTTTTGAAATTCTGACTTTACAGTTAATCACATGAGCCAAATAGGATTCCAGAGCTCTCTGAGAACTTCCACCTCAGCAGCAGTCCTTCTGTGCAAAGTATTTTCATCAATGGGCATTTCAGTCTCTGGCAAGGTGTAAGATCTATTTGAATCTCACAAAGACTGCTCTCTAAACAAAACCAGGATAAGAAAAGGGACCCAACACATGATTCCAAATACCCACTCAAAATGTTTGTAAACGGTAGCATTCTGACTCAGATGATACCATATTATTACAACTCAGAGAAGGTCTTTGAGGGCCATTCAATCCATCTTCTTGCTGAAAACCAGACAAATGTAACTCATTAATGACATGTCATTGTCTCAATACTAAGAACTTTCCAAGAGAAAGAGGCTGCAGTGTCCCTGTAACATGCTACCTGGCCACGCTGACTTTTCCATTCTGAATTCCTAGTGAAATCTCTCAAAGCCATTCAAGAGTAAAGGTGTAAGGAGGTGCATGTGATCAACTTTCAGGTTTTCTGCCTGCTGGTATATTATTCTCTAATTAACTAATTCCTCTATCAACTCTCTCCAACACATTTACCATGCCAAAGGAAAATATCAAAACCAGAAGAGAAAAACAACGCAGGGACCATCCTGCCTGAGTGTGAAGAAGGAAGATCACACATACATTGCTAAATTCCATAATACTCAAGGGCAGGACAAAGTTGATTACACAAACCACATCATGGAAATGACCATGTAGTGGGGAATTTAGAATTCCCACTAATGTATGGGGAGAAACGAAAGTAAAGAATGAGGTAGGAGGAGAAATCTAAGTGTTCAAAAATGGCACTAAACCCCAAAATTACCATACCTGAAGCTCTCTGGGATCATCAACTTAGTGGTCATGTATTTGAAAAACATATGAAAGCCATCTGCAATAGTGGCAAGACAAGAGTCAGAGGAAAATTCTATATCCTGAGAATTGCAAGTTAATAGCAATTCAAATTCAGCAGTCACCCTTTGTAGATGAGTCAATTAGGGCTCAGGAAGTCTAAAAATGTACCGAATATTACTGGTTCAAACAAAATAATATTTCAATAGTAAGTACACCTTACTTAAAGTCAAAGGTTTTATTTCACATGCCAGGCTCCTACTCATCCATTATGGTGGTAAGCTCTCAGAAAAATTAATATCTTCTTTTCTCAAATGAGTAGAATAAAGTCTTTACAAGATAATCACAGAGATGTCTATGAAGAAGACCATCTAAGGTCAAGGCTATAGTCTAACCGTCAAGATGCCAAGTTCATTGATGTGAATGTTTTGAACACAAGGAGTAACTTTCAATAACGTAGAAGAAGGTCTCAGAGAGATCTGGAGTCCACCTAGAGGTTGATTAATCCCAATTAATCATGGGATTAGCCATGGAGAAGTCAGAATTCTAAAATTTTGCAGTAAGTTTTGATGCAACGATAAATAAAATGGTTTCCAGTTTCTTATAAATAAGAGCAGCCTAATTAATTTCTACAACATATGGTTGTTTCAAGTATTTGCAAAGGCATAATATCCATGTAAAGCATAGAATGCATACAGTTGTTTAATACAGGGTTACACTAAATTAGATTCACATATCAAAACCCCACTGGAGAAAATGAAAATCCAATACTGTCAAATGCTATTTTTAGTATAATTTCAAATTCAGTTTCAGTTTCCTATGGCTGCCATGACAAAGTACCACAATCCAGGGGGCTGAAACAGCAAAAACTTATTGTCTCTCAGTTCTGGAGACAATAAATTTCTCTGAATTACGATACAAAAGTATCACAAGACGATGCTGTCTCTGAAAGGCCCTAGGGGAAGATCTGCTGCATGATTTTCTTTGAGCTTCTGCTAGTTCTTTGCCTTGTGGCAGCATTCCAACCTTCACATCCATGTCCTGACTTCTCTGGATGTCTGTGTTAAAATTTCCTCTTTCTATAAGGACACCTGTCATATTGGATTAGGGGCCCACCCTCCTACAGAATGACTCATCTTAACTAATCACATTTTCAATGACCGTATGTCCAATTAAGGCCACTTTCTGAGGTACTAGGGGTAAGGACATCAATGTATGGATTTAGGGGTACACTATTAATCCAGAAAAGTGGCTAAAATAAATTAAAGCCACAGGACAAATACTATGTCATTTCAACCACGCTTCAACCTGCAACCCAATTAAGAACCTCTGCCTTAATATGTTCATGTATGTTTTTTTCCAGATTGCTTCAAGTCACTAACTGTTTATTTTTTCACTTTGGCCTCCTTGCCACCTCCCACCAAATGTGAGAACTTGGTGTTCTGTAGCAACCCACATGTCCATCACACTGACAATGTTTGCTTTCATAAAGTACTTCAATCTTATAGCATGTGGGTGCATCCTAAGGAGGTATTTGTTATACATAATGTAAACTGTTTAGACTCATGTAGTCTGGTTTTGGTTAAAAGCAATTGTTTGAATAAGCATGGAAAAACCACACAGTCATGATGAGGTAATTTGGCCAAGCACACAATTCTCTCTAGGTGTAACCAGTCTACTCTTTAAAATGTTGCACCCTTTGCTAAGACCCTCAGCTTTATGCTGCTAACCTTTGCTTCATACCTAGACCTTGATTACTAATGACCCATTCTCTCCCAGGAGAAGGGTTCTTCATCCTAAACCTATATTCCCTGAACACTTATGTTCAGAAGAATTGATAAAGGCTTTTTCATCCATCAACAAGTTGGAATCAAAACTCATGTTTCAAAAGATGGCAGCCAGACAGTGACTCTAGCCCTCTCATTCGACAAATGAGCCTACTGATTGTAAGCAAGCCTACAATGATGTTTCTGCTGATGACACCACCACTGACTTCTACTTAGTAAGGTCACACTTAATCAACTGTATGTAACCTGAATCAAAAAGGGCTGCTTGGGCTGGGAGTGGTGGTTCACGCCTGTAATCCCAGCACTTTGGGAGGCCGAGGAGGGCGGATCACGAGGTCAGGAGATCAAGATCATCCTGGCTAACACGGTGAAACTCTGTCTCTACTAAAAATACAAAAAATTACAAAAAAAATTGGCCGGGCATAGTGGCAGGTGCCTGTAGTCCCATTTACTCAGGAGGCTGAGTCAGGAGAATGGCATGAACTCAGGCAGCGGAGGTTGCAGTGAGGTGAGATTGCACCACTGCACTCCAGCCTGGGCGACAGAGTGAGACTCTATCTCTCTCTCTAACACACACACGCACACACACACGCACGCACACACAAAGACTGCTCGAAGAATGTCCAAGCTGGGGGATGGAGAATGGACAATTCCAAAGCTAGAACTTGGCACCTCTTATCAAGCAGAGAAAGGCACCAGAGAGAAGCCTGACATCATGACTAACTGAAACAGTGGCTTTCAAAGTGTGGTACTGGAACCAGTGACATCAGCCTCACCTGGAAGCTTTTGCAAATTCTGGTGATACACCTTACACTCGTAGAATCAAAACTCCTGGGCTGGAGAGCAGTGAGCTGTTTTACAAGTTGTCCAAATATGGCTGATCCCCACAGAAGCCTGAGATGCTTACTCTAACCTTCAGATAATGTGTCTTCCTTTGCTTCACGTGACTTCGTGAAATACACTCCAAATGACTCCCTTTGTTCTCTGTCCTCTAAGCATCCCTAGTAAATGACTGAGACCATCATTCAGCTCTTACAAGTCTCTTACAGGATTCTAGTCACTAAAAAAGAACAATCCTCTCTGTAAAGTACTAAGTTGATCTTTGCATGGGCTGGTTTCTTTTTCTGCAAGACTGACACTCAAGGTAACAACATTTGGCTGGTCTAGACCTTGCTGGCCTCTGCTGTCCTGGCCTCATCTCAGTGTCTGGCCATTTTCATATAGAGCAACTGTAGAAACATGTAATTTCTTGCTGGGGATGACAGTGAGGCAAAAGTAGACTTTAGACAAAAGAGTGCAAAGCAGACTTTAAAGGCCCTCTCCATCACCCAATTATTTTTCAAAATAGAGGCCTGACAGCTGCAAGGCTTGACAGCTGCAATATGTTATGTATATTTAGTTATTCCCACAAGGTGCATAACTGTCTGGTATCTGGCATGTTGACAAGCAAAAGCTAAGGATTAATGTTATCAATTACTTACACATATTAAGAGTACTGGATAACATGAGTTGAGAACTATTGTTATTATCACTGTAACCATTTAAAAAAACTAATTGAAAAAAAACTTACTATGCGCCAGAGATAAAAACTGTCATTTCCCTGTGCTTCCCTACTGAACATTTTAACAACACATTTTGGAATATCCCTGGTAATTCCTAGAAGTTGTTGTTTTCATGGTAAAGCAAAACATCCACCTTGCTATACACTTGTAAACTAGGAGATGTAGGACTTAGTTGAGCTTCATTTGTAGCAGGGAATGTCCAAGTGGGTAAAAACATGACTAAAAGTATGTGTTTTACCCCTTCTAATTGACTTTACTAAGTGTCAGATTTTTGTCCCACTGTTTTCTTGTGATAAACACTTTTTTGTTATGCTAATTTATTATTCATTAAAGAGTGCAGAATAATTCATTAAACTAGAGCACCTCTTGTCTATTATGCCCTGATTTACATTCTAAACCATTCATCATGATTCTGGGTTATTTTAATATAAACTTCAAAAGACCACGTGTTTTAATGAAGGACCACTTGAGAAAAACCACTTGAGAAAAATGTTCAGTAGGGAAGCACAAGGATTAAATGTAATACAAGTCAAAAGACCAATAACCCCAAGAAAAAAAGTTTAATTTGCAAAAAAATAAAATTCATCACAAGAAAAATGGGTTCATTGCAGAATTAGAAGCATGTCTGAAAAGTCAGGTATGTTTTCCCAATAGAACACATTCTCTGAAATTAAATTACTTTTTTTTAACCTTATACAATATTTATCCAGGATTTCAAATTTCAATTTAAAATTCTACTTGATCTTATCATACGCATCATATGGAAATAAGAAATCTTTTTTTTTTTTTTTTAAGGAGACAAGATCTCTCTGTCACCTCAACTGGAGTTCAGAGGCTGAATCATAATCATAGCTCACTGTAGCCTCAACCTTCTGGGCTCAAGCAATCCTTTCGCCTCAGCCTCCCAAGTAGCAAGGATTAGAGGAGGCATGCAACACCATGCCCTTTTTTTTTTTTTTTTTTTTTTTTTTTTGTAGATATGGGCTCTCACTTTGATATCCAGGCTGATCTCAAACTTTCAACCTCAAGTGATCCTCCCATCTCAGTCTCCCAAAGCACTGGGATGACAGGCTTGAGCCACCACGGCCACCCAGAATAGGAAATCTGTAAGTAACTAACAAAAGCACACATGAGAGATCTACATGTCATGCTCTACTGAACTAGATACTTCAAAACAAACTGGAATAAGTCTATCAAATTAAAAGTTTAAGTTTTTAAATCTCTTTTTTTGGAGGTGGAGGGGTCTCTCAGACCAGACTGTAGAGCACTGGGGATCTAGGGTTACACACTGTTCATTTTATTTTATCTTTTGTAGCAATATGGGTCTCACCATGTTGCCCAGGCTAGATGAGAACTCCTGGGCTGTGATCATCCCTCCTCAACCTCTCAAGCGGCTGGGGCTACAGGCATGCACCACACTATATTTGAATCCCAGGATCGTGACCACCAGGCACTCCCTCTGGGCCTAACTCAACCTGATGACAGCCAGCATGTCTGTAGAGCCAAATAAGAGGCTCTGTTCTGAGTAAATTGCATGGCATCCCAGAAAACTCAATGAAGCAGCACCACTGTCAAAATGTAGGCAAAGGTCTGAAAGAGAGGGCAGAGAAACAGTCTTCAGAAAGGAAAAGAAGTTTACTTGCAAAGAAGTCCCCAAAACAGGATACCTTAGGACCAGCTCACCAACAGAAATAAGGATAATGTGAATTTAAAGAAGAAGATGCAGCATAACTAAGTTTGCACAACTCTGCTCACAGGTAAAACCATCTATCCACTTATACAATCATGCTCACACGCCACAACACACCTTCACAATCAGGGTTGCTAAAGACACAAGGAAAGTGAGGTTTCTGTTTAAGAGAGAGAAACTTAACAGAACTCTAAAAGGTCTCATTTATTCAGAAGATGAAAACTTGTCCGGCTAACCCTGTCCTTTTGTGGTGATCTCAGGGCAACCTTCTCCTCTGAGTATGAATGAGGATGTCCATATCTCCCCATAAGCAAGAGAGTTCATAGCATCAGTTTTAATTCCAGAGTTACATATGGCAGAGATCTAAGTGTAGAAAGGGACAGAATCAGAGTAAGGCACCAGCACTCTGGATACACACTGTGCTCTGGATTACCCCACCATCACCTCTCATGGCTTCCCATCTCTGAGCTAGTGCCACCTGATGCCTCCCTTGTCTGTGCACCCCAGACCCCCAACACCAGCTAAAATCCCTCAGGAATGGAGGTGCATGCCTGGTCATCTGCCAACTCCAGCACTTAGCAGAGTCTGACACAGCACAGATCCTTAACGTTTCCTGAGAACCAGAAGCTAAACCATGTCATGCCTGCCAGAATATCTGCCATAGAGTGCAAGCAAAACATATACATAAATAGAGATAGATACAGAAATACAGACCCAGAGACAGAGATGGAAGGTGACACAGACATAGATATGGAGATCCCAATACAGATATTGAAGCAGACACACATTACATAGATCCAGAGAGATATTCAGTAGAAAGAGACAGGACTAGAGCAGTGGTTTTCAACAAAGGTGACTGTGCCCCTAGAACACATTGTGATGTTTGGAGACAACAGTTATCTCATGACTAGGGGTGGGAAGGATGGTACCAGCATTGAGTTGGGAGAGGCCAGGCAGAACCATTGAAATGCACAGGACAGCCCCTCCACTCAAAAAAGAAGAATCTGCTCCAAAACGTTCAAAGTGCCAAGTTTAACAAACCCCTAAACTAGACACACATGTATAATATACACACAGAAAAATATATGGAAATTGAAGTCTAGCTCTAATTTCATGTGGTTATGTAAAAAATGAACCTCCATCATTTTTTCAACATTGTAGAGTAATAAATGGAACTAGAGTAGGCAAATCTTGCCCTATTAAAAATAGGTTTAAAATATTACAAAAATCTATGGGTCCTAGATAATAGCAAAATGAAAATACTGATGGCCAACTAGTCTAACATGGTTTCACCTCTAAATATTTTTTCTTTTTTTTCTTTTGAGACGCGATCTCTCTGTGTCACCAAGCTAGAGTGCAGTGGGACAATCTCGGCTCACCACAACCTCCGCCTCCCGGGTTCAAGCCATTCCCCTGCCTCAGCAAGCCATTCCCAATTAGCTGGGACTACAGGTGCACACCACCAAACCCGGCTAATTTTTTTAGGCAGGGTTTCGCCAGTTGGCCAGGACGGTCTCGATCTCCTGACCTCGTGATCCGCCAGCCTCAGCCTCCCAAAGTGCTGGGATTACAGGCTTAATTCACCACACCCGGCCTCTAAATATTTTTCTAATGTTGATTGTGATACTTAAGCAGAGAATATATTCTACCCAGATTTTTTAGAAAATATCTTTGCAGTTGTGAGGACATTTGCTCATTACTCTGGACATAAAAATGTGGAAACAACAAAAACAACTAAAAGATGTTCTCTACTTTCTTTTAAATTCTGGCCCAATGGGGGAAAAAAATATTTCCCAGATGCAGGCCATTTCTGGAACGATGACCACTACTAGGTTTGGCTGTACTGCTTTCAAAATGGTACAGCCAAATGTCAAAATAGAAAGAGAGGGAGAGGGAAAAGGGAAAAAAAAGAGAGAGCAGAAGAGAGCAAGAAGATAGAATACATTCCTACTCAAAGATGTGACGGGCTGACTGGGCACAGTGCTGTAATCCCAGCACTTTTGGAAGCCCCAGGAGGGAAGATCTCTTGAGGCCAGAAGTTCAAGACCACCCTGGGCAACATAGCAAAGCCCTGTCTCTATTTTAATAAAAGAAAAACTCAAACCTAGGCAATATAGTAAGAACCTGTCTCTACAAAAAGTTAAAAAATTAGCCAAGCATGGTGGTGCATGCCTATAGTCCCAGCTACTTGGAAGGCTGAGGTGGAGGGATCACTTAAGCCAGTGAGTTTGAGGCTGCTATGAGCCATGATTCCGCCACTGCACTCCAGCCTGGGTGACAGAGTGAGACCCAACCTCAATAAATAAATAAATTAAATAAATAAAAATTAAAATTTAAAAAATACATGATTAAACAAAAGATATGATGGCACTATCCATCAAGGATATGTGGGACACAAATTTTAGATTTTCAAGGCAAAGTTCTAGTTCGAAATGACTTTTCTGTTTTGAGAATATGGCCTAACTCTTGTCAACCAACTGGAGTGCAGTGGTACCACTGGAGCTCAATGCAGCCTCGAACACCTGGACTCAGGCGATCTTCCTACCTCAGCCTCTCAAAGCACTGGGAGTACAGGCATGAGCTACCACGCCTGGCCCCAGATAGCTTTAATAGCCCAAAACATGGAAAAGGAAATGGGAAACAAAGTAGCCACCTTCAATGACTGTTTTTGATGGTGGACACCACCCTAGGTGACATCTCTGTCCCTTTTTGCCACAGATGAAATTTAAAGAACCACAGTTGGCAACTGGCCTCCCATTTTCTTTTCATTCTCTCTGAAAAGAGTCAATAACTTCTGTATGAACTTGTCATTCTTGGCATCAACAGGATTGGTTTCTACAGGATTGGTTTCGACTCTAGGGGACAGGAGCCAATGCTGTGATGTGGTTTGTAATTCTGCCTTTATGTGGTCATTCATATGGCAGGAATGGGTAACCTCTGTTGTCTGGTGGCCATCACATCTCCTTACAACTGCATAGTTCTCTGCTCCTAGTTTTAGGTACACTTATGCTTCTACAATGAGCAAAACTCTGTCCACTGGGGAGAAATGACCACCAAGCAAGAAATAAAACACAGCAGGCAGAGACAAAAATAAGTATCCAGCCATGAAGAATAAAAGGTGGAAATCTAAGCACCACATCAGAAGTTGTCTGCAGAGTTTTCAGAAAGTATTCCTACACTTCCAGTTGTGGGGATGATTCTATTATCACTATTTCCTATGACTGTAAAGCATCTTTCAATTTGCAGTCTGCATGAGTCTTATCAGTTGGAAAGCAAGCTAATGACCCTCTTTGTTATACTGGGCTTGTTATAACAGCACTGAGGACCTGAGTTACCTGATGGGGTGACAGGTATCAATATAAGCTGTGTATCCTGTTCAAAATCTCTCTCTGTATTTTTGGTTTACAGGTTTTGGTCAACTTACTTTCTGGTCTACGTGGTATAACAAGGCATCCACATTTCAGAAGAATCTTGTTACTTCCAATAGCATAGGCATTTAAAGACAGAGGCTGGGACATTTGTGTGAGTCTAGATAAGACTGTCTCTTGAAATTATGCCCTATTACAGAATTAAACAAGAGTAAATAAACTTTCTTTGAATGAACTATTCAAAGAACTCAACAGGTACACAGTGAATAGGCGAAATTGCTTTTAACCTGAGAGATTTATTTTTATTTTTACACGTAGACTTCCTCAATTGTTTCCATCTTTCTTTCAGAGAAAAGGTCAATTAAAAATGTAACTTGGTGGCTCACACCTGTAATCCCAGCACTTTGGAAGGCCAAGACAGGTGGATTGCCTGAGTTCAGGAGTTCAAGACCAGTTTGGGCAACATGGTGAAACCCAGTACCTACTAAAAATACAAAAAAAATTAGCCAGGCATGGTGGCATTGCCTGTAATCCCAGCTACTTGGGAGGCTGAGGCAGGAGAATCACTTGAACCTGGGAGGCTGAGGTTACAATGAGCTGAGATTGTGCCACTGCACTCAAGCCTGGGTGATAGAGCGAGACTCTGCCTTCAAAAAAACAAAGAAAAAAACAATGTAACTCATGGGCCTGGCACAGTGGCTTACACCTATAATCCCAGCCCTTTAGGAGGTGGAGGCAGGTGAAATGCGCATAGTAGCGCGCACCTGTAATCCCAGCCACTCATAAGGCTGAGGCATGAGAACTGCTTGAACGTGAGAGGCAGAGGTTACAGCGAGCCAAGGTTGTGCGACTGCACTCTCCAGTCTGGACAACAGAGCAAGACTCTGTCTCCAAAATAAAAAGAATGTAACTCATGGGGTTTATTGTTAGATAGACACCTTGTTTGCACTGGAGAGAAGAAAGAATACCAAAATTAATGTTGTGTGTACCAAACATATGAATTATTAATGTACCAGAATCCTATAGTGAATTAAGAAAAAAAAAAGGTGTGAACTGAGAACAAAAATGAGGAGAAAACATTCATATATTTCATAAGAAATGAATTCCCATCTAATCCAAGGGAAAAGAATCCCTTGGATTACTTTGCAAAATTAATGTTTCTAATTCCATCAAATAGGCTTTCTGTTTTGCCTTCTCTTCTGAACTTTATGAAATTGCCACATCTCCAGATGTAACCAAAAATTAGCTATGAAAGTCAAAATGTAATCCATGATCATTGGCTAATAAATAGAAGTATGAGAAAGACATATTGTTCCCTTAAGGTGATTGAAATCATGTTCATTGGAATTAGGAAAAAACATCCCCCTTAAATACAAATTAATATCACCATACATTAGGTTTTTTTTGTTTGTTTGTTTGTTTTGAGACAGTCTTGCTCTCTCAAGAGGCTCGAATGCGGTGGCACGAGAGGCTCACTGCAACCCCTGCCTCCTGCCTGGGTTTAAACGATTCCCCTGCCTTAGCCTCTAGAGTACCTGGGACTACAGGCCTGCATGATGATGCCCAGCTAATTTTTTGTATTTTAGTAGAGACAGGGTTTCACCATGTTGGCCAGGATGGTCTAGATCTCCTGACCTCATGATCTGCCTGCCTCGGCATCCCAAAGTGCTAGGATTACAGGCGTGAGCCACTGCTCCTGGCTGTGACTTTTTCAAATTGAGACAGAGTCTGGCTGTGTCGCCCAGGCTGGAGTGCAGTGGCACAATCTTGGCTGACTGCAACCTCTGCCTCCTGAGTTCAAGTGATTCTCCTGCCTCAGCCTCCCAAATAGCTGGGATTACAAGTCAGGTTCCCATGACCATGCCCAGCTAATTTTTGTATTTTTAATAGAGACAGGATTTCACCATGTTGGCCAGGCTGGTCTCAAACTCCTGGTGTCAAATGATCCGCCCACCTCGGACTCCCTAGGTGCTAGGATCACAGGTGTGAGACACCAAGCCTGGCCCATTATGTGACCTTTTAAGTAGTGATAACATATCTGCCTTATCTTTACAAGAAGGAGGGTAATTAATATGAAACACATAATTATATATTTTTGAGCTCACTAACGCAATATTATTTTCCTGAAGAGCAATAAAACCCTATGAAATAAAAAAGTTACAATTAAAAAAAAAAAGGGTAAACAAAATGTGAATTAAGACTTTCAATTAGTTGCTGGATTCTTTCCAAGCCTTTTGATGGGGTATTGTTTCTCAGACTCCCCTGTGGAAAGGTTTTACAGCTTTGGGGATTAAAGAACCCCCAAACTTCACATCTTTACCATCTTGCTCTCATGAGCAGGCTTGACAAGTTTCAAAATTCTTTTTTTGAAAGATTTCCCCATTGCCTAACTTTATATTTTGCAGAGATGCCAGAAAAAATTATAAAATGTAAATGCACACACACACACCCAAACCCCAAACAAAAGACAGTGAAGCAAGCCTGTCAGGCACACTCAGCTTGTGGAAATGGCTGTCACATACATATAAGCTACAATTACCACACATGTCCCACCACCATACACAACAGGAACACAGCTGAGAAGGCAGACATTGTGACTTTTATTATTCACAGACAGCAAACATCCCCTGTGATATGCAGGACTCCAGTTTCTTGGAACATTTACCCAAGAATCTCGATAAAACTCTGCTATTTCATTACAGGCATGGAAAATTGGATGGGCCTAAACAAAAACAATTGACAAAAGGAAAAAAGACTTTCTTCATCTGAAAAATATCAATACCTTTGATCATAAGTTAAATTACTATATTTAAGGATTTAAAAGTTGATTCATGTTCAAAATAGTTTCTTTCTTCATGTCAACAACTTGCAGCAATTTTATTAAATGCCTCTCCAGTAGAAAATAATTATCTCAACCAGTCATGGTGCCTCACACCTGTAATCTCAGTACTTTGGGAGGCTGAGGCAAGAGGATCACTGGAGGCCAGGAGTTTGAAACTAGCCTGATCAACATAGAAAGATCTCATCTCTAGGGAAAAAAAAAAAAAAACTTTAAAAAAACTATTAGCCAGGTATGGACTTTATATACCTATAGTCCTATTTAGTCAGGAGGCTGAGGTGAGAGGATTTCTTGAGCCTATGAGTGCAAAGCTACAGTGAGATATAATCATGCCACTTCAGCCTAAGTGACAAAGGGAGACCTTGTCTAAAAATAAAAAATAAAAAATAAAACAAAAAAATAAAAAAATAAAAAACTTTTTAAAGAAATTAATTGTTTTGGAGCCAAGAAGCACATCTCACATATGCTGGGGTCTCACAATCTAAGATACCTGAAAGATGGTTGTATTTTGCAGATTCTTATGGGTTAGAAGAAGAATTGGGTGGGTACATGCACCAGTCCATCAATAACACCAGGATGTTGTTGATGGACTGATATTTTTCAAGCCTTCTTCCATAACACTAGCAACCTTTTCAGTTGTCCTCACCTGTGCAACTGTGGTGCAAAACTGCCTCCAGAAGCCAATAAGTGAGTGAGAAATGCCATCCTGGTTCCCTGACAACTGACTGCTTCTGGATCATAACAGAGTGCTGTTTCCACTCTGTCTTCTCTCACTGTTAACATTCTAAGAAGTGGGGTCATTAAGTGCAAACATCTAGGAATGCAACAATAAAGACTTGAGTTTCTGCTATGGAGCCTTTGCAATCTGACTCTCAGGCCTTCAGTTTTCTTATCTGTAAAAGAAAATAACATTCCTGACCTCACAGAGTAGTTGGAACAGTCAAATAGGTAGTTTATGTGAAACAACTTTGTCAACCCCAAAACTCTGCAAAATACAATGCTAAACACCTTCAATCCTGTGGCTCAGAAATTCCAGAAAACTTCTGAGTCAGACCCCAGTGATTCAGAAGTTGTGTCCAACCTTAAGCCAAGAGACGAACGGCCTCCTTTTCCCCCTTCTTCCCTTACTGAGGGCTCTTTTTAGGGGTGTGGCCGAGGATCTCCACAGAGATCAACTGAAAAGTGTAAGAGTGAGATTCAACCAGATTAGCAAGAACCAGCAAGAATAACAGTACGCACACCCCTAAGCGTGACGGCTTGAATGTGGCATCAGGTTAAAATGGGAATACTCTTAATCTGCCTTGCAGAACAAAGGACTTGAGCTTTGTGGCTATTTATTCCTTCTCTAACAAGTTCCCAAAGCCTGACTGCCAGCTGGGAGGCTGATGCTACACCATGGCCATTTAGGTTATGTTCCCCAACAACAGACCTCACTGTTGCAAGACTCTGTATTTATACACATGCTGTTCCAAGCTGGAATAACTCAGCTAACAGTTATGAGACTTTCCCTAAAAAGATAAACCCCCTCCTCTGAGATCTCATACAAAAAACTCCATCTGTTGGACTGAACTTGTCTCCAACAGGTCTTAGCCCCTAATAGACCTTAAGTTTTAGTTCATCTTTGGAAATATAACAATGGGCGATGGCACCCATCAGCCAAAGGTTTATTTCCTCACAAGGAAGCAGCTGTAAGCTATTAGCAGCTAATACAAAAGCTGGAGGATGGTGGGATGAGAGGCACTTCTTAGAATGTTAACAGTGAGAGAAGACAGAGTGGAAACAGCACTCTATTATGATCCAGAAGCACTCAGTTGTCAGGGAACCAGGATGGCATTTCTCACTCACTTATTGGCTTCTGGAGGCAGTTTTGCACCACAGTTGCACAGGTGAGGACAACTGAAAAGGTTGCTGGTGTTATGGAAGACGGCTTAAAAAATATCATTCCACCAACAACATCCTGACTGGTGGTACACGTACCCACCCAATTTCCTTCTACTGGAAAAGGAATTGGCATTTATCACCTCTTTTAAAATATTTCAGAAAACTCCCCAAAATAACCCATTTTCCTAAGATGATGGTGCAAAGTATTCATTTTATTAATTACCTCTGGTCATGGAGGAGACCTAAAGATAATCTAAAGCTTGAAAGAGTTATGGATATATTTGATTAATGAAAAGAGGAAAAACTAGGTCATACTTAACAGATGTCATATGTTGATACACAACCTGCTTTCAAAATATGGAGCCCAGGGTAAGTTAAATAGAAATGTTGAAAAGTAGCTGACCAGAATCCTAAGGCTCTGTAAGCTTAGACCATGCACAGAAATTACATTATTCTATGGTTTACACAAGGCATTGCATGATGCACTTTCAGTTTTTTCTGGTCATATTTCATAGATAAAATGCCTTTGGATAATATGGATATGCTTCACTAACTGCTGTCCAAAACCTCCCCTCCCCCAAAAATGGTGTAAGAGTCAGGGTTCTGGAAAGCAGTACAAACTTATCCATAGATTTAATACAAGAAGTGCCCCATAACACTTTCATAAGTCTCTCTACCGTAGTCCTAACATTTTATACCATTCACTGAAACATACCAGGCAGGTTAGAACATAAAATGTGATGTAAAACTTGTAAAACACCCAGCAGAGTGGCTGCTTCTTAGTAATCTTCCAGGCAGAGCGAGCTACTGTATTACCATTGTGTATATTATTCCAACACGTTTCGTGTCCTGATTGCATCTTGCAGGGCAGGTGCTTCTGTCCCCCACTGGATGCATGAGGGGTTGATATTCAGGAAGATGGGGTAATCCACCCTACCTACCCATATACAAAGCAGCAGAGCCTGGGTGCAGAGCAGATCTGCCCAGCCCCAAAGCCCACTTCCCTGTTCCATAGCTCACAGACTCATAGCTCCTCTTCACTCTGCTAACCTCCTACATGTATTATATTTTTGAGCCTGAATTAGCTCCATGCTGAATGCCCTGGACAAAGCATCCTGGAGCCAGATACCGACATTTCAGGAGGTGGTAACATTCACTGTTCCTTTTCATGAATGAAGGGAAGCATTCAGTTGTGAAATAATTGGGTTTCCATCCCATCTTCCTTTCTGTATGACATTCTAAAGAATTCCAGGTCAGAGCAGTGCTGGATTACTCAGGTACTCTTGGTTTGCATTCCCACCTTCATGCCTCAGTACTGAGTCCCTTGTGTTTTCAGGAGTGGTTGACAGCCACTGCATGCAGGTGTGGCAGAAGCAGCCTGCAGACCTGGAGGTACTAGGTGTGCACATCTACCCACTGCTTTTCTGTCTTGTTGCTGAAGTGCTGGGCAGTGGAGAAAAGTGGGGACAACTAGGGCAGAGACTATTAGAGTCTAGATTCCTCTGCTGAAGAGGAAAGTCACAGCAGGCCGACAACAGCAGGTCACAGTCCCAGGGAATCTGAGTCACTGCCTATACCACAAGTGCATAAGTTGTGCTCTCCTGAGGCAAAGCCTGACAGCTTTCATACTTGAAAGTCCACATACCTGGCTGGCATCCAGGCTGGAGGCCAGGCAATCTTCTCCCATCCTTAAACATGGCCTGAAACTGTGCAAGAGAAGATGGAAACAGGCATGTGCTCCAGAGACAGCTTTCTGGATGGGCTCATTTGCAGGAGTTGGAGGTGTGGGGTGACCCTGTAGAAAAGGAGTCTTCCTAAGACTTCTTGTAGCCCAGCCTTTACAAGTAGATTAATAAACACCACATGCGGTGTCATGAGTTGGTGGACACGGGGTTCCACTATGTTGGCCACACTGGTCTCCAACTCCTGACCTCAAATGATCCGCCTGCCTCAAGTACGGGATTACAGTCCTTGAGCCACTGCACCCGGCCCATCTTCCTTTTTTTTTTTTTTTTTTTTTTTTTTTTTTGAGACAGAGTTTCGCTCTTTCGCCCAGGCTGGAGTAGAGAAGTGGCGCAATCTCAGCTTACTGCAACCTCCACTTCCTCAGCTTCTGGAGTAGCTAGAATTATAGGTGCCTGCCATCACACCCAGCAAATTTTTTTGTATTTTTAGTAGAGACAAAGTTTCACCATGTTGGCCATGCTGGACTTGAACCCCTGACCTCTGGTGATCCACCTACCTCGGCCTTCCAAAGTGCTAGGATTACAGGCATGAGCCAGCATGGCTGGCCCATCTTCCTTCTAATTATTACAAAAAAAAAAAAAAAAAAAAAGCCAAGCGGTGGGGAACAAGGAAGCTTGGGGTTTTGTAAAGAGAGTGTGTTGCTGTCTTTTCAGATCTTAAGAAAGCTTAATCCCTGCCATTTAGATAAATCAATTTAGGCATTACCAGGTTAGGGTTAAAGCTTGAAGAATGGCCTTGCAATTGATGACAAACACAGCACTTATTAAGTCCTAACTAATTTGCAGCTTATTTCACCCCCAGCTAATTAAAATGCAATCGGGATTCTCCAGCAATGTGCATTCTGTCAGCAGTTTTTCTTCCGAAGAGAAATCATGCCTTTCTCGGGGAAATGGTTTCATCTAAGCTGCTGCTTTAGCCACTGAAACTGTAAAACAAATAAATAACAGCACTGACAATTTAATTGAAAAAAAAAAAAAAAAAGCCTATTCCCCGGGAATAGGCTGCTCTGTTTTGTTTTCTGCAATAGTGTGGCATCTTCTCAGGAGAGCGACTTTCATGGTAGGGCACAGAGGGTTGGAAACAAGGTGACTGGGGACGGGCTCTCTCCTGGCTCTATCCAGGATGCCTGGGTAATTTCACCACAGGAGGTGAGCACTGGGTCTTCCATTCCCTGAAGACTCAGGAGGAGTGCAGAGTGTGCCCATTTCTCTGACTCCCCGGAGACGCTCCTTCTATGATTTAGAACAAACACAATGGGCACACTCGAGCACGCGCCAGCTTTGCCAGCAGGTTTAAGATCGTCCCCAAGGGCTACGGGGAACCACTTCCACACTCCACCCTTATAATATCGCCTCCTCTGGCAGCTTAATATCCAGGGCCCTCACTTGACCCCCTCCCCTCCCCGGCAGGAGAGGCCCCGAGATTAAGAGCCAAGGGTTTGCTTTCCAGTTCCCGCTCAGCCAGGAAGCCAGCCTTCCTAACAAGCACCTACCTCTCCTTTTGGTCCCCCCAGAATTTCCCTGAGGCGAGACGGTGGAAACTTGGAACAGGTGGGCACCTACGGACAGAGGTAAGAATGACAGGAGAGGTGAAAAATATACGCAGGGTTTCAGAACTCGCGTGCTCGACAGGGCTGGGAGAGGCAGCAGCTGCACTCTGCACCCCCTGAGTCCGAAGCCTGCCGTAGTGTGCCCACCCGCACCCGGAGCCTCCGCGCAGGCCCCGCGGGGGTCCAAGCCACGGGGCAGGGTCCGGGCAACCCTCAGGAACCAAGCGCGCGATTCCCGTAGACTCCCACACACGCGACCGCGCGCACACACACACTCCTCTACTCGCCGGCTAAAAGAACCTAAGTATGGGGTTTGGGGGACAGTGACCTTGGAGCCTGTCTCTGGCGTATCCAAACACCTTCCTGCCAAATCCCCTGTCCCCGGCACTTCTCTGACGCTCTACGCTAGTGTACAAGACCTTGAATATTTAGGGACTCCGAAATGAGGCGCGCGGAGCCACCTGCACCCTCCAACACGCGCATACATGCACCCTGGAACACGACTTGGCACAAGTGCCGTGGCTGGGGAATCCACGGGTGGGTAGCGAGCTCTCGGCCCGCGGATGGTGAAAAATCATCGTTCAAGAGAGAAAAAGTGTCGGCCTGCGGGCACCTGCGGAGCTGGGGCTCGTGGCAAGGTCCCCGGGCGCAGCTGGGCGCAGCCGGGTGCGCCTCCCGGACTCTCTCCCAGTGCTCCTGAGCACCTGGGACTTTGCGGGAGTCGACACCCGCCTGGAATCTCGGGCACTCAATTCCCAGGAAACAGCTACATCCACACACCCACCCTCGGCATTCACGACTCTCCCTCCCCAGGAAAATCGCCTTTGGTTTCCTGCTGGGAAGGACAAGACTGGGGCAGGACGCCTCGGGCTTCTTTTTCGTATCGGGAGCCGGGAGGAGGCTGGGAAACAGGATTTAAGCACCCCGACTGTAAGATCCACTCCCAGGAGAAGCCAGGTCAGCTCGCTGCGCTGGCCGAAAACTTTTCGCGCCTAGGCTGGTCGGCGCGCGCCCGGGGGCACTCTCGCGCCCGGGGGCACTCCCGCCGCGGCCGCAGCACCAGAAAGAACCCGGGGCGGGCGGGAGTCTCCACTAACCTGGAAGTGCTGGAGGAAGGCAGAGATGCGTATGATTGGCAAGCTTAGGCACCTGGAGGCGTAGCGGGCGCGCAGGACGCTCCCGGCAGACAGCGACTCGTCCAGCAGCTGAGCAGCAGCTGCGCCGGGGCCGGCCGCCAGGCAGCCCTCCGAGGCCTCCAGCCAGAGGCAGAGGGTCAGGACCGCGCCGGGCACCTCGGGCACCATGGCTGCGGATCGGGTGCGAGGGCGCCGGGCGCTGGCCGATGCTCCATGCTCCTCGCCGGAGCCGCACTTCTGGGGACCCAGCAGCCGCAACGACCACGCCGGAAAGTTTGATACTTCAAATCCTGCCAGGCCTTCCCAGCCAACCTCCCTCCTTGCTTGCCCTCCAGGGATGCCATGAGAAGGACAGGCGGCCGCGCCATTGGCTGGAAGGCGTGTGACAGGAGGGGCGGGCGCAGGGCCCGTGGGCGGGTCTCTGGGAATGAGACCCCGGACACTCAGCTGAAGGGTGATGTCGGAAGACCCCACGCAGGCGCCTCCCCGTCCGCACCAACCGCTTCCTGCCCCTCCTACCTCCCCTGTCCGTCCAGGTGTGAGCAGGCCCACGCCTGCCAGCAGGGGTGCTCTCTTTAGCAGGACCCAAGAGGCCTCAGGACCGCCAGGGCCGTCCTACTTTCCTTTAGTTCCACACGCTTTGTTTCCTAAGGCGTCTGTTTTTCTTTTCTTTTCTTTTTTTTTTTTTTACACGCTGTCTCGCTCTATCGCCAGGCTGCAGTTTAGTGCGGCGACCTCGGCTCACTGCAACCTCCGCCTCCCGGATTCAAGCGATTCTCCTGCCTCAGACTCCCGAGTAGCTGGGACTACAGGCGCCCGCCACCACTCCTGTATTTTTGTATTTTTAGTAGAGACGGGTTTCACCATGTTGGCCAGGATTGTCTCGATCTCCTAACCTCGTGATTTGCCCGCCTGGGCCTCCCAAAGTGCTGGGACTACAAGCATGAGCCACCACGCCCAGCCAGGCGTTTGTTTTTCTAATAAGCTTTGCACGCCCACAGTGAGTGATTTATTCAAAATAGACTTGCGTCTTAACCTCTTTCTTTCCCCATGATTTGCCCCAAGCCTCTTGACTCAGGCTTTTTAGCTTTGGAATGGCTGCTCCGGCCTCTCTTGTCTTTTCCAGTGCTCTTTTAGCACACGAGTTCTCCCTCCCCAGCCAGGATCCTGCCACAGAAAGACAGGAGGCATTGATAACACACAACCTGTAACAAAGCTCTACACTCCCCTCAGCCCCATCAGGAAGTGACAGTCCCCTTGCAGGTAGGAAAACCCAGAGAAAAAAGACCCAGGCACACTGCAATTCGAAAGGACAACTGACTGCTGTTCCTTTGCTCTGACATCTCCACCGTCTCCTACCCAATTGCACTTTCACCTTAGAAAACAGGATCTCCATAAGCACCCAGCTAAGCACAGTCAGGCTATCTAGATGCACTCGCTCTACTCAAAGCTACATCAGAAGGCTCGAATCCTCTTTGCTCAAAGGCTGTACAGTTGTTTTGCAATTTTCCACCCTTTCCCCTATTCTTATACACAGGTTCCACTCTGCAATTTTGAGATCTGCCTGTTAACAAATTGGAATGACAGCCATCTGCAGCTATCCTATTATAAGTGTTTTTCAAGTACATCATTTTACATGTGTATTTCTTCACATAGCTTAAACCAGCAAGGCCAGTCGAATCAACTGGCATTGATGTGTTTCTCAGCGAATTAGAAAATCAGGGTCATCTTGTTCACAAGGTTCTACAGGCAGAACCAGTTTCAGGGGCATGCAAGCTGTACAGTGGTACAGTCGCACTCTTAGAAGGGCTGTTCTGCCATCACCGGCTGAAACTCTTTATAATGTTTCAACAAGTTTCCCTGAATTTTCATTTTGCATGAAGTCTCACAAATTATGTAGCTAGCCCTATCTGTAGGTTTTAGCCATGACAATCCTTTACTTCAGGGGTCCCCAGTCCCCAAGCCTCAGACCAGTACATGTCAGTGGCCTGTTAGGAACCGAGACACAGCAGGAAGTAAGTGGCAGTCCAGGGAACATTACTGCTCTTCCTCAGGTCAGATCAGCGGCGGCATTAAATTCTATAGCAGCTCCAACCTTATAGTGAACTATGCATGCAAGATATCTAGGTAGCATACTCCTTATAAGAATCAAATGCTGATCTGAGTGTAACAATTTTATCCTTATACCATCACCTGCTACCTCCAGGTCCATGGAAAAATTGTCTTCCATGAAACTGGTCCATGGTGCCAAAAAGGTTGGGGACCACTGCTTTACTTGGGCTAGAAACCTAGTAATTTTGGGCTAAGCTTACATGAGTTCAGTTATTTGTTTTAAAATTGCTCAGAATTGCAAATGGAAATCTTTTTTACATATGTTAATTAATATTAATGAAGAGTAAAGAAGCTAACTATAGTGACCCCAAGTAGGCATGTGTCAATACATAATGATGTCTGAATACAAAGATTGTCTTCTAAATGTTGTCACTTTCATTTCTGAATTACTAAAAACATTTCCAAAAGCTGTAGGGGATCGTTTCCTAGTGTTTCTTTGGAGTTTTAAAGTAAAGCAAATACGCAGTCTTGGTGAAGGCAAAGATATTATGTACACTGACATTTTCTTAGGTATCTTAATTTGATTTATAATTTTGCCTGTCATATCATGAAATGCATATTCTAGAAAGTGAAATCACAAGGACAAGCATGCTGAGCTTTTAAAAACAGCCTTTGGATGTTCACAAGGGTCGCTGTATTTTTTTAAAAAAGCAATGTGTGTGCTACTTATATGGGTTCCATAGCATATTCATTTCTATGAATAAATGCATTTTATACTAAACCATAAAGGAGAACAGTCAGTTATTAAAAGGAAACTTGGGCATAAACATATAGGGCTACCTTATTATGCATATGTTAAAATAATACTTGCAGTTATATTGCTTTCTTCCTTTAGAATAATCACATACTTTCTCTGTGATTATGCAGGTCTTTCTCATATTATTTATTTTAATTGCAGCTTAAAGTAACTTTTAAAAGGAAAACATTCTAGTAAAGTCAGAATAACAGTCAAGTTCCAGTTTTTTTTTTCACTCTGCCCATGTATACCTAATTTATTATCCAGCTCACCTTCCAAATTGAAACATGGAAGTTCTCTGACTTTTGACATAACCAGGTAAGCCACAACCTAAGTTCATGAAAGCCAACCACAGGGGAGGAAAACACTAAGAGTATGCTGAGGAAATGATGGATAAAGGGGTAGGACCCTCAGGTGCAGCTAGTAAGAAGGTGCTTAGTATGTCTTTCTCCAAGTCTCCTTGACCCCCATGATCGGAATTTGTCTAGTGAAGAATTGAACCTTACGCTGACATTGGTTTTACTTAAATAGACAAACACACATTTAAAGAGAGTAGAAGAGCATCTTAATTGTCTCTTATTTATATCTACATGAACAATTGTCTCTTATCTATATCTGCATGAACAAAGATAGACCAAAATGTGTGGTTGTCTTGGTCAGGTTCTAGAGGAATCACACAAAATAAAGCCCTCTTTCACAGTTTGCAAAAGTTATTCTCTTCCCTGCATTTTCTTTAGTTATTGGTTTCCTTTTTTTTTTTAAGACTGAGTCTTACTCTGTTGCCCATACTGGAGTACAGTAGCACCATCTTGACTGACTGCATTCTCTGCCTCCCAGGTTCAAGCAGTTCTCATGCCTCAGCCTCCTGAGTATCTGGTATTACAGGCACCTACCACCATGTCCGGCTAATTTTTGTATTTTTGGTAGAGACAGGGTTTAGCTGTGTTGGCAAGGCTGGTCTCGAACTCTTGACCACAAATGGGTTGCCTGCCTCAGCCTCCCGAAGTGCTGGGATTACAGGAGTGAGCAGCCACCCTGCCTGGCCAGTTATTGGTTTCTTTTTCTTTGTTTGTTTGTTTGTTTCTGTTTATCTGCAAAAAATGAGAAACATCTGTAATCTTTACTTAAGATAGACTCCAGGACCCTAAATTCAGTGATTCTGAGTCAGTACATCTAAGGTGAGGAGTTGAAATGTCAGTTTTTAAATCATACCCCAGGCGATTCCATATAAATTCAACCAGGGACTATGCTTTGAGAGATATTTGATTTTAGAAGTACATCTGAGGAGCACTTTGGAGCCTGGGGCAGAAGGATCACTTGAGCTCAGGGGTCTGAGACCAGCCTGAGCAACATGGAAAAACCCCGTTTCTACAAAAAGTACAAAAATTAGCCAGGCATGATGGTGAACACCTGTGGTCCCCAGCAACTCAGGAGACTGAGGTGGGAGGATTGCGTAAGCCCAGGAGGTTGACGCTGCAGTGAGCCCAGATCACAACATTTTGTTCAGCCTCAGTGACAGAGCCAGACCCTTTCTCAAAAAAAAAAAAAGAACAACAACAACAAAAATATCTGTTAAAAATTGTACAGATATTATAATTTAAATAGAATCTATGATTTAATTTTATTGAAAGTATATTTTTTAGATGTGTGTTGATATGGATTGGACATACCAATCTATTTCTTAACAATCAAATGGACATATTTTTCCAATACATTTATCCAAGACTCTCTTAGACTCCTTGTTTTTTTTGGGCTAGCAATTTGCCTTTTTAAAGGTTTTCCAGCTGTGTTGGATAAGGATAAAGTGTGAAGGTAGCAAGTATAATCTTTATCTGACATATCTCTCTTGGAAAAGCAAAATGAGAACTCATGAAAAACTTGGAGAACAAATAGTTAAATATGACAGCATTTAAGAGTCATGAACAGAACAATGTCATCCTGGTTTTGGTTATCACGGGAAAGTGAAGTAAAGGGAGGAAAGTCACAGATGAGGTCTAGCTTCCTTTCTAATTGCCCCCATTTGATGATGCAAGAGTGTGCATCTTCTCATAGAGATTGCAGTTCACTTCAGGAAAAGTAAAAGTGGCAAGATCAAGGAGTGTGGAAGTACGCTTGTACTTACCCATACTTCCACACTCTCAGGTGCAGTTCTCCGGCTTTGCTAGCTCAGCTCTGCTAACGCTGTTCTTTAACTGTTTTCCTTCTCCTCCAGACTTGGGTCTCTTCTGCTCAGCTTTAAATTGCATCACCTAACCAATGCCAAGAGTAAAACACACACGCACATACACAGACACACACACACACACACAAGGAAAATAAATGGTGAAATGTACAGCACAGGGTACAATTAAGAACCAAATGGGAAGGAGCCAAGATGGCTGAAAAGGAAAAGCTCCAGTCTACAGTGACCAGCGTGAGCGGGGCAAAAGACGGGTGATTTCTGCATTTCCATCTGAGGTACCGGGTTCATCTCACTAGGGAGTGCCAGATAGCGGGCGCAGGTCAGTGGGTGCATGCACCGTGGGTGAGCCGAAGCAGGGCGAGGCATTGCCTCACTTGGAAAGTGCAAGGGGTTAGGGAGTTCCCTTTCCTAGTCAAAGAAAGGGGTGCAGACAGCACGTGGAAAATCAGGTCACTCCCACCCGAATACTGTGCTTTTCCGACAGGCTTAAAAAATGGCACACCAGGAGATTATATCCCGCACCTGGCTCAGAGGGTCCTATGCCCATGGAGTCTCGCTGATTCCTAGCACAGCAGTCTGAGATCAAACTGCAAAGCAGCAGCGAGGCTGGGGGAGGGGCGCCCGCCATTGCCCAGGCTTGCTTAGGTAAACAAAGCAGCCAGGAATCTCGAACTGGGTGGAGCCCACCACAGCTCAAGGAGGCCTGCCTGCCTCTGTAGGCTCCACCTCTGGGCTCCACCTCTGGGGGCAGGGCACGGACAAACAAAAAGACAGCAGTAACCTCTGCAGACTTAAATGTTCCTGTCTGACAGCTTTGCAGAGAGTAGTGTTCCTCCCAACATGCAGCAGAGATCTGAGAATGGGCAGACTGCCTCCTCAAGTGGGTCACTGACCCCTGACCCCCAAGCAGCCTAACTGGGAGGCACCCCCCAGCAGGGGCACACTGACACCTCACAAGGCCGGGTACTCCAACAGACCTGCAGCTGAGCGTCCTGTCTGTTAGAAGGAAAACTAACAAACAGAAAGGACATCCACACCAAAAACCCATCTGTACATCACCATCAGCAAAGACCAAAAGTAGATAAAACCACAAAGATGGGGAAAAAACAGAACAGAAAAACTGGAAACTCTAAAAAGCAGAGCACCTCTCCTCCTCAAAAGGAACGCAGTTCCTCACCAGCAATGGAACAAAGCTGGACAGAGAATGACTTTGACGAGCTGAGAGAAGAAGGCTTCAGACGATCAAATTACTCTGAGCTACGGGAGGACATTCAAACCAAAGGCAAAGAAGTTGAAAACTTTGAAAAAAATTTAGAAGAATGTATAACTAGAATAACCAATACAGAGAAGTGCTTAAAGGAGCTGATGAAGCTGAAAACCGAGGCTCGAGAACTACGTGAAGAATGCAGAAGTCTCAGGAGCCGACGTGATCAACTGGAAGAAAGGGTATCAGCAATGGAAGATGAAACGAATGAAATGAAGTGAGAAGGGAAGTTTAGAGAAAAAAGAATAAAAAGAAATGAGCAAAGCCTCCAAGAAATATGGGACTATGTGAAAAGGCCAAATCTACGTCTGATTGGTGTACCTGAAAGTGACGGGGAGAATGGAATCAAGCTGGAAAACACTCTGCAGGATATTATCCAGGAGAACTTCCCCAATCTAGCAAGGCAGGCCAACATTCAGATTCAGGAAATACAGAGAACACCATAAAGATAATCCTCGAGAACAGCAACTCCAAGACACATAATTGTCAGATTCACCAAAGTTGAAATGAAGGAAAAAATGTTAAGGGCAGCCAGAGAGAAAGGATGGGTTACCCTCAAAGAGAAGCCCATCAGACTAACAGCAGATCTCTCGGCAGAAACTCTACAAGCCAGAAGAGAGTGGGGGCCAATATTCAACATTCTTAAAGAAAAGAATTGTCAACCCAGAATTTCATATCCACCCAAACTAAGCTTCATAAGTGAAGGAGAAACAGAATACTTTACAGACAAGCAAATGCTAGGAGATTTTGTCACCACCAGGCCTGCCCTAAAAGAGCTCCTTAAGGAAGCACTAAACATGGAAAGGAAAAACTGGTACCAGCCGCAGCAAAATCATGCCGAAATGTAAAGACCATCGAGACTAGGAAGAAACTGCATTAACTAATGAGCAAAATAACCAGCTAACATCATAATGACAGGATCAAATTCACACATAACAATATTAACTTTAAATGTAAATGGACTAAATGCTCCAATTAAAAGACACACACTGGCAAATTGGATAAAGAGTCAACACCCATCAGTGTGCTGTATTCAGGAAACCCATCTCACTTGCAGAGACACACATAGGCTAAAAATAAAAGGATGGAGGAAGATCTACCAAGCAAATGGAAAACGAAAAAAGGCAGGGGTTGCAATCATAGTCTGTGATAAAACAGACTTTAAGCCAACAAAGATCAAAAGAGACAAAGAAGGCCATTACATAATGGTAAAGGGATCAATTCAGCAAGAAGAGATAACTATCCTAAATATATATGCACCCAATACAGGAGCACCAAGATTCATAAAGCAAGTCCTGAGTGACCTACAAAGAGACTTAGACTCCCACACATTAATAATGGGAGACTTTAACACCCCACTGTCAATATTAGACAGATCAATGAGACAGAAAGTCAACAAGGATATTATAATGAATCATAGTCCAAAAATTTGTGGGATGATTACCTAGGGTGAGTATGTAAAATATCAAGGCACACATCTGCCACATAGATTTGGTCACTATAATAATAATAATGCAGAAATTCTAATGTTCAAGATAATGAATTATATGTAATTACAGATAGATTAGATAGATACATAGACAGATAGATAATAGATATATTAATATGGTTCTATAGGAAATGTATTTTCTCAGATTTCTTGAGGGGATATATTGCAATGTCTTTTTTTCATTTTTATTTTTGGAGAATACTCTTTTTAGAATAGAATTCTAGGTGGACAGTTATTTCCTTTCCTCATTATTGTAGTTCATTTTTTCAAAGTAGAACAGGGGTATTTTCCATCATCTTGAACCAGAAATTTTCCCACTAATTGTACTTCAAGCCACTCAGCAGACCAGGGAATTACTTCTTGCTAAGGATACAAAATCTCCCCAACTGTTTTGCTCTCACCTTGTTGAGCTTATGGGACTGACTTATTCCCAAGACCCCTTCCTTTGAAACTCCTGTTCCTAAACAGCACATATGCCTAGATTTCCCATGTCTCTTCGCCAGTTTTTTTCCCTGGAGCCTCTTTTTGCATCCTTCTGGATTCGTCACTTTCTTGAAATAATTCTGTTCCAGGTGATAGAATCAAAGGGCAAGTTGGACAAGGAGGCTTTGCATGGGAAAGAAGCCCATGCAGCAGGAATTGGGGATGCTCTTGCTTTACTTTACAGAGCCCAGTCAGTACTGGGGCTCTGACTTCTCCTCTCTATGCTGTAAAAACCAGAATCTCATTTGCCCAGCCGTGGCCTGGTGTGCACTTGGGTGAGGAGCTCTGGCCCAGGTGTGGGTCATTTATTTTTGACCAGGGCCCACCACAGACCCTGAGTTTCCTTCCCAGAGATGAAGACTGCTTTGTGCCAACCAGCTATACAATGAGCTAACATAAATAATATCCCCAAATCCACACTTCTAAAAGCTTCCACAGGGTCTATTTGGTTCAGATCCAGGCAGTCTTTTGCAGGCTCTTTGTTTTCAGCAGCTTTTATTTAACTGATTGTCTTGGGTACTTTGCAATATGCCAGGCATGATTCCTGCACTGGGTGATGGGGGCAGCAGCTATACAAAGAGGCAGTGTCTACAAGTGGTTCTTGGGGCCTTTCCCTAGTTGCTCTGCAGAGCTCTAAGACTTGCATGTGTCTCAACCACCTCTGCCCTGAGCTTTTGCTACGTAAGACCATCTCCCTGTTGGGCATTTCCATAGGGCGAGACACATGCACAATCCTGCCCCCATCACCCAGTGTAGGAATCATGCGTGGAATATTGCAAGTACCCAAGACAATCAGTTAAATAAAAGCTGCTGAAAACGTAGAGCCTGAAAAAGACTGCCTGGATCTGAACACCAGGTAGACCCTGTGGAAGGTTTTAGAAGTGTGGATTTGGGGATATTATTTATGTTAGCTCATTGTTCTCAACTGCAAAATGGGAAAAACATACCAACTTCATGGTGTTGTCATAAGTAATCACTGAGTTAATATCGGTGAGCACCAATGGAAGTATTAGCTCTTATCATGTCTTTGCCTCTGGTCTGAAACCTGCCTTCTCAATCATCCAGATGCCTTCACAACCTTCTTTCTAAAATTAGAATCTGCTATTATTGTTGCCCACTTTAAAAATCATGGCTAGAGCCCCCCAGCTGATGTGACAGTTGTTTATCATGCAGTAAGATTCGCTTTATGTTTTCCCCCAGCGAAGTTCATCTCTTTCCAGACCCACCAGTGTCAGCCATGCTTCAGCAGAACTAAACAGCTGGTGCTTTCACACTGTCACCCCATGAGTGTTCCAGCGGTGGATGTTGTTCTCTCTCGTGAGTGTTAACATTCTAACACTGCTGAGTGTTTTCTTCATGGTGTTCATTTTTATTATGTTCATCACACCTTATCAAGTCTTTGTTCACATGTCCATCTCCATTTCTACTTCTTATGGACAATGGCTTTTTCTGATAGGTGCTCAACAGATTCATTGCCTGGGACTGGAAATACTCAACACTCTTCGGTATGCAGCCTCTTTTATTCTTACAACTTCTTAATTGTTGTATTCCACATGTAACTTTTACTCCAGGTTTTTGAAAATATGATATAGCAGTTTATGAATAACATAAACATCTGAAATCATAGAGGCCTGAACCCATATGGAAATCATCAGACCACATCCTTCTCTCTGCTTCCCACAATGTCTTAGTAGTTTGGCTGATCTAATACTGGATGTCCTGGTTACATTTTCCAGCAGGGGACAAAAGAGACTTTGAGACAGAGTCTCCCTCTGTCTGCACTCCCTCTCCCTCTGCACTCCAGGCTGGAGTGCAGTGGCATGATCTCAGCTCACTGCAACCTCCACATCCTGCGTTTAAGCGATTCTTCTGCCACAGTCTCCTGAGTGGCTGGTACTACAGGCACATGCCACCATACCTGGCTAATTTGTCTATTTTTGTAGAGATAGTATTTCTCCATGCAAAGTGCTGTCCTGGGAGGATGCCTCAGACCTGCTCCCAAAGTCACAGAGTTGACACTGAAACCTGAAGTTCCCTCATAGGCACAACAATCTCAAAGACAAAGCTTAAGATGGCAATAGTGACTTACCCTGCAGAAAATCCTGAACAGGACCAGCAAAGCAAGGAAGGAAACCTTCAAACCATTATATGAGATGAGAGACAAATCAGGGGGCAGGTCAAAGACAAATCCAGTATTAGCTATTTCTTAAGTAAAGCAAATTAACTAAAAAAAAGAGAGGAAAAAATTTTGATCCCCGTTGTTATATTAAAATTAAGGCATACTGTTTATCAAAGACATCTTAAAGAAAGAAAAAAGATTAATTATAATGTGGAAGAAAATGCCTTTACTGTACACACCGGACGAAGTATTAGAATGAAAATATGGAATTAATTCCTACACATGAAAAGAGCACAAAACAGGCCAAAAGAAAAATGATAAAAATGTATAAACAGTCATGGACAAAAGAAGAAACATTTCTAAAAGACATGTAAAAGATTGTTCAGAATCACTGATGATTGGAAAAAAATATACAAAATAAGCCCACAGTCTATGTTGTTTCATAACTTTGGCAACAATTTAATAAGAGTCTGACCATGCTAACTCAGCTGCAATTTAGAAGCCTGACCATGTTAACTTCTTATGGCTCCATAATATCTTTTATTAAAAAAAAAAATTAGAGATGGGGTATCACTATTCCCCAAGCTGATTTCAAACTCCTGGATTCAGGCAATCCTCCCCTCTTAGCCTTCCAATGAGCTGGTACTACAGGCATGAACTGCTGCACCTGGCTTCAAAGCATCTTTGATACTTTGCTGGTACAAGTATCAATTAATGCAATTACTCTGGAAGAGAGTCAGATGCCACCTTCAAAAAAACGACCACCCACATAGATGATGATTCCTCATTTTCACTCCTGGTGGAACACAGCTAAAGCTACTGCATATGTATTATCAAAGTCTTGACAAACCAACTTTACAGCAGCACAGCTCATGTTAGCAAGAACCTTAACCAATAAAGTGTATGATGATAGAACAGCAGATGCATAAACTCTTAGGTATTCACATACTGAAATATTGTACAGCTGTCAAAATAAATTAATGACAGAGATGGATACGTTAAACAAATGCCTCAATATAATAGTATGTGAAAGAAAATGCCAACAGACTATACATGGCAGGATATACTCTTTCTTTATAAAGTTAAAGGTAACTAGAAAAAAAGAGACACTTGTAGAAACAAATGTGTGCAATAGGCCAAGCACGCTGACTCACACTTGTAATCCCAGCACTTTGGGAGGCCAAGGTGGGTGGATCACTTGAGGTCAGCAGTTTGAGACCAGCCTGGCCCACATGGAGAAACCCTGTCTCTACAAAAGTAGAAAAATTAGCCAGACATGTTGTCATGCACCTGTAGTACCAGCTACTCAGGAGACTGTGGCAGGAAAATCACTTAAACCTAGGAGGTGGAGGTTGCAGTGAACTGAGATCATGTCACTGCACTCCAGCCTGGGTGACAGATGGAGATTCTGTCTCAAAACAAACAAACAAATAAATGCAAAAAATCCATATAAAAAGGAAGAGATCATAGGCATAGATTATAAGATAACAGTGGACAAAACAGGAAGATTTATTGATTGTATAAGGCCTCTTTTGTTCGTGGCAGTGAGATTTTCGGGTGTCCATTATACTATTAACAATACCTAATTAAATAGCTAGCTAAATAGGTAAAATGGGCTATACCTGGAACAATGATGAAAATTCATGAACCAGGAATTATGATTTATCTCACTCAGTATTACTGAAATTTAAAAATACAATGAAGTCAAAATACCAATGCCAGACACTGCATGTTCACGTACACAGCAACACAGGGTCCTAAGCTTCTGTTGCAATATGAAATGCATGATTTGTACAAAGAATGGGTCAGAAAGCAGTGGTCTGTTTGTTTTGTTTTCTTTCTAGATGCAAAGTTAGAGGAGAACAAGGCTGAGTTATCAAGTGTTATGCTTGGGAATAATAAGGAACTAAAAGGTAGCTTTCAGATGGCTGAAAACTGTTGACTTTGGGGATGAAGTAGCCCTAGACTTTTGTAGAGCTGTCTTAAGTCCCTAGTAAAACAATATGCCATTGTCAGAAAAAACTGAGAAGGTAAAGAGTCCAAGAGAGGGAACTAACACATGGGGAGATGAGAACTTCATGGTTTAAACAACCCACACTTGCAATGATACTGGCCTTCTTTTTTTATGTTTATTTTTCCATAAGTTATTGGGGTACATGAGTAAGTACATGGTATTTGGTTAGAAGAGTAAGTTCTTTAGTGGTGATTTGTGAGATTTTGGTGCACCCACCACCCAAGCAGTATACACTGCACCATATTTGCAGTCTTTTATCCCTCACCACCGTCCCACTCTTTTCCCCAAGACCCCAAAGTCTTTGGGATGGATGCAGTGAACAGGGAACACTTCTACACCGCTGGTGGGAATGTAAACTAGTACAGCCACTATGGAAAACAGTGTGGAGATTCCTTAAAGAACTAAAAGTAGAATTAGCATTTGATCCAGCAGTCCCACTACTAGGTATCCACCTAGAGAAAAAGAAGTCATTATTCGAAAAACACACTTGCACTTGCATGTTTATAGCAGCACAATTCACAATTGCAAAATCGTGGAACTAACCCAAATGCCCATTAATCAACAAGTGGATAAAGAAACTGTGGTGTATTTATACAATGGAATACTATGCAGCCATAAAAAGGAATGAATTACCAGCATTTGCAGTGACCTCTATGAGATTGGAGACTATTATTCTAAGTGAAGTAACTCAGGAATGGGAAACCAGACATTGTATGTTCTCACTCATATGTGGGAGGTAAGCTATAAGGATGCAGAGGCATAAGAATGAGGCTGGCCTTCTGTGGAGCTCACTGTGCCTGTCTGCAGGGAGGGAATACCTTTTTTTAAAGCTTTTCACTCTCCTGGAGACAAAGATTTGAGGAAAACCATTATATACATAATGCTCAAAATCAAATGGGCCAAATGAAATCACACAGGAGTAAGCATGGGTATAAAAGAAGAGCTGCAAGGAGGTGTAAAGGATTTTACAAGGCACCCCAACCTAGAAAAATAGTTACTAAAATAATACGGCCTTCCTTATTTCAGTGTGTTGGTGAGCTCTGGAATATGCAGATGGGTCTTTTGGGCAAATTTTAATTCAATATTGGGAAGTAATATGTGGGAAATCTCTATCTGTGTCAGTCATTTGAGCTTTTCTGCTACTTTTATTGAATTGTATTCTCTTACCTCTGTTAAGACTCATTTAACTTTCGATTACTTGGGTGAGTTTTAGGAAAGACTTTTGTTAAATGTGCCTTTTTATGCTATTGAGGTACCATTCAGTAATACGATAAGTCAACTTCTGTTTCTGTCTCTAACGTCATAACTAATTCTGGGAAAATTCTGGGCAAATGGTAGGGAGAGATGGAGAGAGACAGACAGACGGTGGGGGAGATGGGACAGAGAGAGATGGGGTGGGGAGGGAGAAAGAGAGAAAATACTTGCACTAATACAGTTAAGGTAAAAGGAAGTGAATGAGAATCCAAGTAAAAAGCAGGCTAAGTGTGGTTGCTTACACTTGTATTCTCAGCACTTGGGAAGGCTGAGGCAGGTGGATTACCCGAGGTCAGGAGTTTGAGACCAGCCTGTCCAACATGGTGAACCCCGTCTCTACTAAAAATATAAAATGAGCCCAGTGGGCTGGCACATGCCTGTACTCTAAGCTACTCGGGAGGCTGACACAGGAGAACCACTTGAACCCTGGAGGCGGAGGTGGCAGTGAGCCTGCTATTGCACTCCAGCCTGGGTGAGATGGAGGATCTGTCTCAAAAACAAAACAAAAAAACAGTGTTTAAGTTCAAACCACAGCTATTTATTCTAAAAACTATTTTAAAATTATCAATCCACAGGTATTTTTATGTGCTGGATTTGTTGTTGGTGGTTGTTTGTTTGCTTTTTGAGATGGAGTCTCACTCTATCATCCAGACTGGAGTGTAGTAGCGTGATCTTGGCTCACTGCAGCTGCCACTTCCCAGGTTCAAGCAATCCTCCTGCCTCAGCCTCCCGAGCAGCTGGGATTACAGGTGCCTGCCATCAAACCAGGCTAATTTTTGTATTTTTTTGGTAGAGATGAGTTTCGCCATGTTGGCAAGGCTGGTCTTAAACTCCTGGGCTCAAGTCATTGGCCTGCCTTAGCCTCCCAAAGTGTTGAGATTACAGGCAAGAGCAACTGGGCCCAATGTGTGCTGGTTTTTAATTATAGAGAAATTATAATGGTTTTTATTTAGATTTGCAATCTCACACACTAACAGCATGAAATACAACACAAGGCAAACTATTATTAGGTTGCCTCTCTAATGAGTCACTGAAATATTTACTACAAACAAATGAACTTAGGTCAGGCGCTATGGCTCACACCTGTAATCCCAACACTTTGGGAGGCTGAGGCAGGTGAATCATGAGGTCAGGAGTTTCAGACCAGCCTGACCAACATGGTGAAACCTTGTCTCTACTAAAAATACAAAAAATTAGCTGGGCATGGTGGTGCTCACCTGTAATCCCAGCTACACAGAAGGCTGAGGCAGGAGAATCACTTGAACCTCGGAGGCGGAGGTTGCAGTGAGCCGAGATCATGCCACTGCACTCCAACCTGGGTGAGAGTGCAAGACTCTATCTCAAAAAGAAAAAAAAAAGAAAGAAAGAAAGAAATGGACTTAGAAGTTTCAGATTGCCACAAAGATGTCAAAGCAAAAAAGGAAATATTTTTACTGTGTTCCAAAACTGTCTTTCTGAAACCAAGAACTTTTTTATTATGGATTTTTCTTTAAGCAAAAGAAAATTTTTTTTTTACAAAATATAAACAAGCACATAGGAAGTCACGGACTAATGACAGGTGATAATTTCTTGTTTAAGTTGCAGAATTGTATCATTTTATTTGTGGATACTTTTAGTGTGGATAAGATAAATCAACTGTGCATGGTTTTCAGTTCCTGTATTACATCATTTAAATGAGTGCTGTTCAATGCTAATAATAATTAGGAATTTTAAAATGTAGAGGCCTAGGCCCTACTCTGGGACATCTACATTTAATTGGTCTGGGGTGGCTTTGGTATCAGTATTGTTTAAAGCACCTTGGTGATATGAATGCCTCCAGGTTTGAGAATCAACAAAAAGAATATTTTGCCTAAATTCAAATAGTAGATTTTCAGAAAAGTCCTGAGAATTGGATTAAAATTATGGGAAACTCATGGTTTCTCAACATCAACTCCACTGACATTTTTTTGTTTTCTTTTGTTTTTTTGAGATGGAGTCTCACTCTGTTGCCCAGGATGGAGTGCAGTCGCCTGATCTTGGCTTACTGCAACCTCCGCCTCCTGGGTTCAAGCAATTCTCCTGCCTCAAACTCCCAAGTAGCCGGGACTACAGGTACACGCCACCATGCCTGGCTAATTTTTCTATTTTTTTGGTAGAGATGGGGTTTCGCCATGTTGGCCAGCCTGGTCTCGAACTCCTGACCTTGTGATCCGCCCACCTCAGCTTCCCAAAGTGACATTTTAGACAGGATCCTTCTTTGTCCTGGAGCCTGTCTTGTATGTGGGATTTTTTGCAACATCCCTGACCTCTCAGCACCAGATGGCAGCAGAACCTCTTCCCAGTTACAACACCAACAATGTCTCAAGACATTGCCAAAGGGACCCTGGGGGATGGGCAGGGGGAAGGTGGGGGGCAAAATCGCCCCGCTCTCTAATTGAGAACCACTGACTTAACCAATCCCACGTTTTTCAAATAATTCATTAGTTCTAGGAAAACCTACCATATAAATAAACACATCCTTTAATTAAAACAGCATTATATAACCACACACATAACACACAACACAATATTTTTTAAATGATATTCCGGGTGATGTTTTGAATGAAAAATTAACCAATACGGACGTTTTCCATTTCTTCTACTGTTCCACTACACCATGCCCCACCTGAACTCTGCCTTCATGCAGTTCCTATTCAAATAGTCTCAGTGGAACTTTTTATAGAGACGAACACCTTGCACTCGTCCTCTCTCTATAGAGAAGGTTGGAAATAGCACCTGCGAGAGCTCCCACCCAAAAAATTGCAACTTACTGACAATTTAACCTCCATCAGCTATCAGAAGTATCCATGGGGACAAAGAACAATGAAAAGCGTTTATTTTGTTCCATTTGTTAGCCCTTATTCTCCTTTTTCTCTTCATGCTGGAAGAAAAGCTTAAGTAGCTTTGTTTCTAATTTGATCTCCCCTCTCCCAGTGATCTTGTGTTTCACCTCTCTGGCTACAAGTTCAATAAGATTTATTCATTCAGTAACTCTCTGAGCCTCTTTCTATGTTTCAAACACTGGTCTAGACAGGGTGATATAATAGCAAGCCACATAACATCTCCCCACCTTCTTGAAGGTTACTTTTTAACAGCCAGAGTTATCTCCATTACTCCACACTTTATTTCTGACTAGGCAGATTGTATTTTCTATTGCATGAGCTCCTGTTTTTAACAAATGTTCAATTTGTGAAAGTTTGTGACCAAAAAGAATGCTAAGATTTTTTTCAGCGTTGAACTTGCTGTCCTCTTCATGCACTGCTGGGATCATATTGTAACCAGCATGCCATTTTGAGTGATTTGACAAACATTACTGGTACTGTGTAGAATAAGTTCAAAAGTAACTAATGTTGAACAAGGAGGGGGCACCTTCAGTAGCCCCAAAGTGGGGCCTCAGGTCTGATGTCATCACTGGCCCCATTAGGAGTGGGGTAATCTGAGGGATGCAGCTTTATTCAAGGTAGCCTCACCAGAATAGAGCCTTTGAATGGGCCTATCTGCAGTGGCATGTCACATGGCTCACTCAGCTGCTGTGAGGTATGAATTTTCCAAGTGGAAAGACCACATAAGTCCATAAAATAAAACAAGGTTCAACAGAGTCTTGGGCAGAGCTGGGAGAATAGCCTTGAGTTCTCCCCACTCCAAGTTCTGCACAGACGTTGCCGAAGTTGAACATCCATGGCAACAGAGTGGATACCATTGGGTTTCATCCTAGGCAAACCATCTGTGAATTAGGCCCTGGCATTTAGGGGAACCTTGGGGAACAAAGGGCCCCATTCAAACAGTGGGAGTGGAGCAGATAAAGTTTCTCAAAAAGAAATAACTGCCAAAATGCAAAGCTGAGAGGCCCTGGAGCAGATGAGCTGCCTTCTGGAAAAAACAATTTCCACTGAACAACCGAGTCTTTCTTTTTTTTTTTTTTTTAATACTTCAACTTCTACGGTACATGTGCACAACGTGCAGGTTTGTTACATATGTATACATGTGGCATGTTGGTGTGCTGCACCCATTAACTCTTCATTTACATTAGGTATATTTCCTAATGGTAACCCTCCCCCCTCCCCCCACCCCATGACTGGCCCCGGTGTGTGATGTTCCCCTTACTGTGTCCAAGTGTTCTCATTGTTCAATTCCCACCTATGAGTGAGAAAATGCAGTGTTTGGTTTTTTGTCCTTGAGATAGTTTGCTGAAAATGATGGTTTCCAGCTTCATCCATGTCCCTACGAAGCACATGAACTCATCATTTTTTATGGCTGCATAATATTCCATGGTGTATATGTGCCACATTTTCTTAATCCAGTCTATCATTGTTGGACATTTGGGTTGGTTCCAAGTCTTTGTTATTGTGAATAGTGCCACAATAAACATATGTGTGCATGTGTCTTTATAGCAGCATGACTTAGTCCTTTGGGTATATACCCAGTAATGGGATGGCTGGGTCAAATGGTATTTCTAGTTCTAGATCCCTGAGGAATCGCTACACTGACTTCCACAATGGTTGAACTAGTTTACAGGCCCACCAACAGTGTAAAGTGTTCCTATTTCTCCACATCCTCTCCAGCACCTGTTGTTTCCTGACTTTTTAATGATTGCCATTCTAACTGGTGTGAGATGGTATCTCATTGTGGTTTTGATTTGCATTTCTCTGATGGCCAGTGATGGTGAGCATTTTTTCATTTGTCTTTTGGCTGCATAAATGTCTTCTTTTGAGAAGTGTCTGTTCATGTCCTTCGCCCACTTTTTGATGGGGTTGTTTGTTTTTTTCTTGTAAATTTGTTGGAGTTCATTGTAGATTCTGGATATTAGCCCTTTGTCAGATGAGTAGGTTGCGAAAATTTTCTCCCATTTTGTAGGTTGCCTGTTCACTCTGACCGTAGCTTCTTTTGCTGTGCAGAAGCTCTTTAGTTTAATTAGATCCCATTTGTCAATTTCGGCTTTTGTTGCCATTGCTTTTGGTGTTTTAGACATGAAGTCCTTGCCCATGCCTATGTCCTGAATGGTAATGCTTAGGTTTTCTTCTAGGGTTTTTATGGTTTTAAGTCTAACTTTTAAGTCTTTAATCCATCTTGAATTGATTTTTGTATAAGGTGTAAGGAAAGGATCCAGTTTCAGCTTTCTCCATATGGCTAGCCAGGTTTCCCAGTACCATTTATTAAATAGGGAATCCTTTCCCCATTGCTTGCTTTTCTCAGGTTTCTCAAATATCAGATTCTTTTAGATATGCGGTGTTATTTCTGAGGGCTCTGTTCTGTTCCATTGATCTATATCTCTGCTTTGGTACCAGTACCATGCTGTTTTGGTTACTGTAGCCTTGTAGTATAGTTTGAAGTCAGGTAGTATGCTGCCTCCAGCTTTGTTCTTTTGGCTTAGGATTGATTTGGTGGTGCAGGCTCTTTTTTGGTTCCCTATGAACTTTAGTTTTTTCCAACTCTGTGAAGAAAGTCATTGGTAGCTTGATGAGGATGGCATTGAATCTATAAATTACCGTGGGCAGTATGGCCATTTTCACGATATTGATTCTTCTTATCCATGAGCATGGAATGTTCTTCCATTTATTTGTATCCTCTTTTATTTCATTGAGCAGTGGTTTGTAGTTCTCCTTGAAGAGGTCCTTCACGTCCCTTGTAAGTTGGATTCCTAGGTATTCTATTCTCTTTGAAACAATTGTGAATGGGAGTTCACTCATGATTTGGCTCTCTGTTTGTCTGTTATTGCTGTATAAGAATGCTTGTGATTTCTGAACATTGATTTTGTATCCTGAGACTTTGCTGAAGTTACCTATCAGCTTAAGGAGATTTTGGGCTGAGACAATGGGGTTTTCTAGATATACAATCATGTCATCTGCAAACAGGGACAATTTGACTTCCTCTTTTCCTAATTGAATACCCTTTATTTCCTTCTCCTGTCTAATTGCACTGGCCAGAACTTCCAACATTATGTGGAATAGGAGTGGTGAGAGAGTGCATCCCTGTCTTGTGCCAGTTTTCAAAGGGAATGCTTCTAGTTTTTGCCCATTCAGTATGATATTGGCTGTGGGTTTGTCATAGCTCTTATTATTTTGAGATACATCCCATCAATACCTAATTTATTGACAGTTTTTAGCATGAAACGTTGTTGAATTTTGTCAAAGGCCTTTTCTGCATCTATTGAAATAATCATGTGGTATTTGTCTTTGGTTCTGTTTATATGCTGGATTACATTTACTGATTTGCATAGGTTGAACCAGCCTTGCATCCCAGGGATAAAGCCCACTTGATCACGGTGGGTAAGCTTTTTGATGTGCTGCTAGATTTGGTTTGCCAGTATTTTATTGAGGATTTTTGTGTCAATGTTTACCAGGGATATTGGTCTAAAATTCTCTTTTTTTTGTTGTGTCTCTGCCAAGCTTTGGTATCAGGATGATGCTGGCCTCATAAAATGAGTTAGGGAGGATTCTCTCTTTTTCTACTGATTGGAATAGTTTCAGAAGGAATGGTACCAGTTCCTCCTTGTACCTCTGGTAGAATTCGGCTGTGAATCCATCTGGTCCTTGACTCTTTTAGGTTGGTAAGCTATTGATTACTGCCTCAATTTCAGATCCTGTTATTGGTCTATTCAGAGATTCAACTTCCTCCTGGTTGAGGAGAGGGGGTAGGTGTCGAGAAATTTATCCATTTCTTCTAGATTTTCTAGTTTATATGCGTAGAGGTGTTTGTAGTATTCTCTGATGGTAGTTTGTATTTCTGTGGGATCAGTGGTGATATCCCCTTTATCATTTTTTACTGTGTCTATTTGATTCTTCTCTCTTTTCCTCTTTATTAGTCTTGCTAGAAGTCTATCAATTTTGTTGATGCTTTCAAAAAACCAGCTCCTGGATTCATTGATTCTTTGAAGGGTTTTTTGTGTCTCTATTTCCTTCAGTTCTGCTCTGATTTTAGTTATTTCTTGCCTTCTGCTAGCTTTTGAATGTTTGCTCTTGCTTTTCTAGTTCTTTTAATTGTGATGTTGGGGTGTCGATTTTGGATCTTTCCTGCTTTCTCTTGTAGGCATTTAGTGCTATAAATTTCCCTCTGCACACTGCTTTGAATGCGTCCCAGAGATTCTGGTATGTTGTGTCTTTGTACTCATTGGTTTCAAAGACATCTTTATTTCTGCCTTCATTTCGTTTTGTACCCAGTAGTCATTCAGGAGCAGATTGTTCAGTTTCCATGTAGTTGAGCGGTTTTGAGTGAATTTCTTAATCCTGAGTTCTAGTTTGATGGCACTGTGGTCTGAGAGATAGTTTGTTATAATTTCTTTTCTTTTACATTTGCTGAGGAGAGCTTTACTTCCAAGTATGTGGTCAATTTTGGAATAGGTGTGGTGTGGTGCTGAAAAGAATGTATATTCTGTTGAGTTGGGGTGGAGAGTTCTGTAGATGTCTATTAGGTCCGCTTGGTGCAGAGCTGAGTTCAATTCCTGGGTATCCTTGTTAACTTTCTGTCTCGTTGATCTGTCTAGTGTTAACAGTGGGGTGTTAAAGTCTCCCATTCTTATTGTTTGGGAGTCTAGGTCTCTTTGTAGATCACTCAGGACTTGCTTTATGAATCTGGGTTCTCCTATATTGGGTGCATATATATTTAGGATAGTTAGCTCTGCTTGTTGAATTGATCCCTTTACCATTATTTAATGGCCTTCTCTCTTTTGATCTTTGTTCATTTAAGATCTGTTTTATCAGACACTAGGATTGCAACCCCTGCCTTTTTTTCTTTTCCATTTGCTTGGTAGATCTTCCTCCATCCTTTTATTTTCAGCCTATGTGTGTCTCTGCACGTGAGATGGGTTTCCTGAATACAGCACACTGATGGGCCCTGACTCTTTATCCAATTTGCCAGTCTGTGTCTATTAATTGGAGCATTTAGTCCATTTACATTTAAAGTTAATATCATTATGTGTGATTCTGAGCCTGTCATTATGATGTTAGCTGGTTATTTTGTTCGTTAGTTGATGCAGTTTCTTCCTAGCCTCGATGGTCTTTACAATTTGGCATGCTTTTGCAGTGGCTGGTACCAGTTGTTCCTTTCCATGTTTAGTACTTCTGTGAGGAGGTCTTTTAGGGCAGGCCTGGTAGTGACAAAATCTCTCAGCATTTGCTTGTCTGTAAAGTATTTTATTTCTCCTTCATTTATGAAGCTTAGTTTGCCTGGATATGAAATTCTGCGTTGACAATTCTTTTCTTTAAGAATGTTGAATATTGGCCCCCACTCTCTTCTGGCTTGTAGAGTTTCTGCCGAGAGATTCACTGTTAGTTTGATGGGCTTCCCTTTGTGGGTAACCCGACCTTTCTCTCTGGCTGCCCTTAACATTTTTTCCTTCATTTCAACTTTGGTGAATCTGGCAATTATGTGTCTTGGAGTTGCTCTTCTCGAGGAGTATCTTTGTGGCGTTCTCGTATTTCCGGAATCTGAATGTTGGCCTGCCTTGCTAGATTGGGAAAGTTCTCCTGGATAATATCCTGCAGAGTGTTTTCCAACTTGGTTCCATTCTCCCCATCACTTTCAGGTACACCAATCAGATGTATATTTGTTCTTTTCATATAGTCCCATATTCCTTGGAGGCTTTGTTCGTTTCTTTTTATTTTTTTTCTCTAAACTTCCTTTCTCGCTTCATTTCATTCATTTCATCTTCCATCACTGATACCCTTTCTTCCAGTTGATTGCATTGGCTCCTGAGGCTTCTGCATGCTTCACATAGTTCTCAAGCCTTGGCTTTCAGCTCCTTCAGCTCCTTTAAGCACTGCTCTGTATTTGTTATTCTAGTTATACATTCATCTAAATTTTTTTCAAAGCTTTTAACTTCTTTGCCTTTGGTTTCAATATCCTCCCGTACTCTGGAGTAGTTTGATCGTCTGAAGCCTTCTTCTCTCAACTCGTCAAAGTCATTCTCCGTCCACCTTTGTTCCATTGCTGGTGAGGAACTGTGTTCCTTTGGAGGAGGAGAGGCACTCTGCTTTTTAGAGTTTCCAGTTTTTCTGCTCTGTTTTTTCCCCATCTTTGTGGTTTTATCTACTTTCGGTCTTTGATGATGGTGATGTACAGATGGGTTTTTGGTGTGGATGTCCTTTCTGTTTGTTAGTTTTCCTTCTAACAGACAGGACCCTCAGCTGCAGGTCTGCTGGAGTTTGCTAGAGGTCCACTCCAGACCCCGTTTGCCTGGGTATCAGCAATGGTGATGGCAGAACAGCGGATTTTTGTGAACCACGAATGCTGCTGTCTGATCGTTCCTCTGGAAGTTTTGTCTCAGAGGAGTACCCAGCCATGTGAGGTGTCCACACCGCTACTCAGGGGTGCCTCCCAGTTAGGCTGCTCAGGGATCAGGGGTCAGGGACCCACTTGAGTAGCAGTCTGCCCATTCTCCGATCTCCAGCTGCGTGCTGGGAGAACCACTGCTGTCTTCAAAGCTTTCAGACAGGGAGATTTAATCTGCAGAGGTTACTGCTGTCTTTTTGTCTGTCTGTGCCCTGCCCCCAGAGGTGGAGCCTATAGAGGCAGGCAGGCCTCCTTGAGCTGTGGTGGGCTCCACCCAGTTCAAGCTTCCCAGCTGCTTTGTTTACCTAAGCAAGCCTGGGCAATGGCAGGCTCCCCTCCCCCAGCCTCACTGCCACCTTGCAGTTTGATCTCAGACTGCTGTGCTAGCAATCAGCGAGACTCCGTGGGCGTAGGACCCTCTGAGCCATGTGCAGGATATAATCTCCTGGTGTCCCATTTTTTAAACCCCTCGGAAAAGCACAGTACTAGGGTGGGAGTGACCTGATTTTCCAGGTGCCGTCTGTCACCCCTTTCTTTGACTAGGAAAAGGAACTCCCTGACCCCTTGCACTTCCCTAGTGAGGCAATGCCTCACCCTGCTTTGGCTCGTGCACGGTGCACTGCACCCACTGTCCTGCACCCACTGTCTGGCACTCCCTAGTGAGATGAACCCAGTACCTCAGGTGGAAATGCAGAAATCACCCGTCTTCTGCATCACTCAAGCTGGGAGTTGTAGACCGGAGCTGTTCCTATGCAGCCATCTTGGCTCCTCCCTCCCAAACTTTGCCTTTTCAAAAGCATGTTGTTACTGTTTCCAATACCAGAGTGCTCTCATTTTAATTAACCTATATAGTGCACTAAGTCATTGGCCAGATTTGATTAAAAAGGCTCTCTAGTACCTCAACAGTTCCAAAAAAGCTCATACTTCTTTTACTGTATGGCCGTATCTACCACCTCTTCAAGCATTATCTGATTCCTACCTAACTTAATGACTACTCCCAAGAAGTTAACAAAAGTGCTTTGTAGCCGCATTTTGCAGACACTCACCGCTAATTCTCATAATACTCATGACCAGAAATGTTTGATCTCCAAAACCAGAGAGGTCTTTAGGAGGAACTAACATGATGTCATCTATGTAAGGTGACCATACATGCCAGGTAAAAAAGAAAAGAGAATTAACTTATGAGCTACCATCCCATGGCAGACTGCAAGGCTGTGTTCCTCCCCAGTACCATATGATTGAGCTTAATCAGTAAAGCATTAATACTGAGGTCTTTTTGCTTGCCGTGGTTCCATGCCCATTCTAACCTTTGAATCCAGTAGATGAAACTATGCCTAGCAGCATAGAAGAGAAAAGTGTACAACAAAGGCAGCCAACATGAGTCCATAGGCCTTAGATGGTTTTAAGCATCAGCCATTCACCTTTGACCATGCAGCTGTCCATGGATCCCACCTGCAGCCTCCTCTTTAATATGTGGCATTTCTGCTCTGAGAACAGAGAAGCCACTAAGATTTACTTGCCAGTTACTGTGATCAGTGTCCTACTCTTTGTCCTCAGTTTATCCCAGGTGATTTAGCCCCCTGAGTTCATTCCCAGTGGTTCCCCTGGAATGAACTCAAACTGCCCTTTTTATGAAGACTCCCAGATCAGTGGAGAGACTGAATTTTCACCTCTACTTCCCTCCCCAACACTGGCAATTTTGGGTCTAGGGAAATCTCTGTGCATGGTATTATGACCTTGGGTAGGGGTGATGTAGTATGAAATAACTCTTTCTGTTACCAGTCACAGCTTCTTCCAATTTTGTAAGCCTAGGAAGTATCTTTGCTTCTTTCCAAAATTTTGATAAAAGTAAGATAATTTTCTTGGATTTGAATTGTTTCCAGTTGTATTTTTGTGGGGACAGGATGTTGGTGGTTCTTCTAACATGTCTTTCCTATTAACTATTTTTTATAGCATGTACATGCTAGTACAGTCAACATGAAAGCAAAACCTTAAAGAGTTAAATACATAACTTTTTTTGTGGTAGTTTTTTGTTTGTTTCACTGCAGTATTTGATACACATAAAGAATACTGCACTTCTGGCCAGCCTCAGTGGCTCACACCTGTGATCCCAACATTTTGGGAGGCCGAGGCAGGCAGATCACGAGGTCAGGAGATCGAGACCATCCTGGCTAACACGGTGAAACCCCATCTCTACTAAAAATACAAAAAATTAGCTGGGTGTGGTGGTGGGCACCTGTAGTCCCAGCTACTCAGGAGGCTGAGGCAGGAGAATGGTGTGAACCCAGGAGGCAGAGTTTGCAGTCAGCGAAGACTGCGCCACTGGAGTCCAGCCTGGGTGACAGAGCGAGACTCCATCTCAAAAAAAAAAAAAAGAAGAAAAGAAAAAAAATAATACTGCACTTCCATTTCACCTTTGTTTTAGATTGAACTCATAATTTTATTATCATAAACAACTACTAGAGGTCAAAATTGTATGTCTGCATTATATTTAATGTTGACAACTCTGAAATAGGTCTTTTTCATTAAACGAACGATATTATTTACAAAAATTTACCCAAATTATGGGAACTCCAATTATGTGAACATTTGGTGTTTTTTTTTTTTTATTTCAGAATCAAAGGCCTAACAAAGACAACACAAAGCACAGGGAATCTTACTGTGAAAATAAACAAGCAAAAATTTTTCTAGGCCAGTTACCCAAAAGATCAAGATAAAATCTTTTATAATATCTCATTAAGAGCAGACCAATGTTCCAAAGAATTATATTGTTTTTCACAGAGATCAAATTATAATTTTGTATCAATGTATTTTTGGCATTAAAATTTAATTTTTAGAAAAACATAAATAATTTTCTTATCCAGCTTGATTACACATAAAATTCCTCCACAAGATTCATCTTCTACATAATTTCTACAACTCTTACATACCTATCAGGTTTTTTTGCCCCCAAATTTTTTCTCCTTTTAATTTTTATTTATTTATTTTTTTAGACAGGGTCTCACTGTGTCACCCAGGCTGGAGTGCAGTGATGTGATCTTGGCTCACTGCAACCTCAGCCTCCCAGATTCAAGCAATTCTTCTGCCACAGCCTATTGAGCAGCTGAGATTATAGGCACCCACCACCACATTAGGCTAGTTTTTGTATTTTCAGTATAGACTGGTTTTCACACTGTTGTACGGGCTGGTCTCGAACTCCTGTCCTCAAGTAATCCACCTGCCTCAGACTCTCAAAGTGCTGGAACAACGGTGTCAGCCACCACACCTGACCTCTCCTTCTCATTTTTAAATAACCAATAATTTTATTTTAGAACCAAAATACTTTTTTTCTCAACAAAACATATCTTTTAAATTTCATAGCTTGATCTTCATGTCTTATTTGACGAGTTCCATATCTTCCACTTCTGCCACTAACTGCATCCATTGCCTCTTGTATAGCACACAACAAGCTTCACCATAGCCACCATACTCATTTCCTTCACTACTGTCATGCCCTATTTTTAGTTATTCAGATAAGGTGACAAGCTCTTGGGACATGCTTCTACTCCCATAGAAGTCAAAACACAATTAGGCATATGGGTCACTGGTCACCACATAGCCTAGGCCAAGCAATCTGGAATTTCTCCCCAGGGATGCCTTATTTCTCAAGTTTATTACTTTGTCAGTTACTAGGTGACACATCTTCATAAATAGAAAGCAAAATCAGACTAAAAAGCAGACCACTCCAGGTTGATACATAGTCAAAGACTCATTAAGGAGAACTTATATATGAGGCAATCATGGGCAGTGGCAAGACAAGGTACATCTCTCCACTTGCAATGCACATCTGACTAATATTTTATACTATGAAAAGGAATGAGAAAGGAATGAAGTCTTATTACTTCTCTGCAGATAACAGAATGGGTATATACAGCAATGAATCTGGCTTTAGGGTTAAATCATTTAAGGCCCTTTTCACAGGCAGGCACTAGTAACTAAAACGGAAAACTAAATAAATGGATTTTTGAGAAATGCCTCGAGTTTCTATGCTGTTAAAAATTTCTTTAGGAATTCACTAAATAGTACTTAATTAGAAGAAAAAAATCCATAATGCTTATACAATAAATAAATGCTATATAAGGAAACATACCTATTTGAAAACATGGCTATATTGGAAGTTTTATTTTAATTTCTAGATTCCAAAAATGCAGAGTAGTTGTTCCAACATAGTACTTTGACAGTCTGTACATTGATGTGTATGGAGTAAATCAGAGTGAAGCCAATGTTACAAAATTTAAGAGTATGTTAACTAAAGGATAGCATTTCTAAGATACTTTGAATATTAGGTAATTTGGCATTTTCCCATAAGTAAAATAATTCTCATGTTTTGAAACTATATGAATATGGAAAAAATGGCTTAAGAGCAGCATCTGTATATGACACTGTATGGTTGACCCACTGGGATAACTGTTTTCATCTACAGAATTGAATTTTCACTTTTAAGAGGTCTTACAGTGGAACTAGGAATCACTGCTTTGAGAGAACCTGCATATACACCAGTCATTATCTGTTTGGTCTCTATACAGTTTAACTTAGATTTATTCTAGTTAAGCCATAAGTTCAATGTGTAGACTTATTTTGATTAAATAATTTTTCTATCAAAAAAAAGGAAAAGGAAAAAGAGGAAAAAAAATCACTGAGAGTGTGTTAAGCCATCTAGATGATTTCTTGTATTACTCACTAGTTAAAGTAAATTTTGGGGTCTCCTACCGTCTGGTCAACATTCCTAAATATGTTTAGGGGGATGAAAACAGAATCAAGTTGCAGGCCACCATCTTGTAGGAGATTATAGGGCTGTATGTACATTGCTGCAGTAACACCTTAAAGGTCTGCTGCTGTCCTTCCCATGTGAAAGCAAACGGATCCTCTGAGCTTGTGGTTAGGAAATGTTAGAAAAAAGTAATCAGCAAAATCCAGTACTCTAAGTTCTTAGGTAATATTCTAAGTGCTGTAGCAAAGAAATGTCTGACAAAGAACATGTATGAAAGGCGTCACTTTTAAAATTTTCTGTAGTCCATTTTCATTATCCACAAGCCATCTGGCATCTGTATCAGGACATCCAGAGTTACTAAAGTTACTTTGAACCAGTCATGCTATCCCCAGCTTTTACTACTCCAGAATGCTCTCTTGTATTTCTTTGTGACCATCTGGCAATCTATATCGCCTGCTAGCCTTCAAAGGGAGAAAGTTAGCAGCTTCCTGGTTGTGGTTCCCAGTCTGCAAGGCTTCATAACTTTTATGATCACTTTTGTAGGGAAATTCCCAGTTCCCTTGGAATCTGCTGTACTTCCTCTATATATTTCCACTGGGGTATCCCTCTGGCAAGTCCCCCTTATTGGGCTACACCTTCCAACAGGAGCTAATACCCTAATCCACTGACATGGACACCCAAGATGCTTCTTACTCTGTCCCAAGTGTTGTCATAGACAATATGGGTAGTTTTATTATTACCTTTTCTGCTTCTTATCCAGTAAGTTACATACTATGTACATCCAAACCCCATAACTTCAGCAGCCATGCAGAAATACTCTCATCAAGTTCCTGCTGAAACTCAGCATTAATCTCCACCAGTTCAGATGGCATATGCTCCAGCAGAGGCAACTGGCCTCCAGCCTGTCCCTGCTCAATATTCAGCATGCCGAATAAGCATTTGGGCCTCCTCCATTCTATCTTTCTCCTTCTTATCTTCCAGCATCACATCAGTCTCACTATCATTCTCAATTTCCAATGAGTTCTAGGTCTTTCCACGATGGCACACACTTTCACCCTGGGGAGCTTTCTGTCCTGTATCTTGGTGTATATACATATCAAAGTTTCTGATTTTTCTTTCCTTTTTTTTTTTTTTGAGATGGAGTCTTGCTCTGTTGCCCAGACTGGAGTGCAGTGGCGCAATCTCAGCTCACTGCAACCTCCACCTCCCAGGTTCAAGCAATTCTCCTGCCTCAGCCTCCCGAGTAGCCAGGACTACAGGTGTGCACCACCACAGCTGGCTAATTTTTGTATTTTTAGTAGAGAGGGGATTTAACCATGTTGGTCAGGCTGGTCTCGAACTCCTGACTTCGTGATCCACCTGCCTTGGCCTCCCAAAGTGCTGGGATTACAAGCGTGAGCCACCATGCCAGGCCTAAAATGTCTGATTTCTTATCCTGATCTCAAAACTTATAGGCTAGCTTGGTGGCCAGCAGGATAGTGGACATTTACATATTCTTTTCTAATTTCAATTCCCACTCCAGTTTTCTTATTTTTGCCTCTGCAGCTAACTACAGTATCTGTTTCCTGTGGCACTTCCCATGAGAGGGGCCTTCTAGACATATGCCTCATTTTTATCTCTTCCTTACATCCATGACCCATTTTTAGTTCCTCCAACAGAGTCATGAATCTGGGGGCATTTTTAGAATATCCTATACTCATGTAGATGCCCATGTGCCTCAAACATGGGAGTCACTGATCACTCTATTGACTAGGTCAGCTAACCCAAGATTTTCCCCAGGGATCCCTCATTCCCCAAGCCCATTTCATTAGTTGACTACTGACTGGATCACCAGTTTTCCCAACAAAACTCCATGCTGGAACAAAGAATTGCCCTCCATAAATATTTCACTTAGCTGAACACTGAACATGACCAGTGAGAGAGAAGAATCAATGATAAATTTCTGATGTCTACTTTGGGTAACTCCTTGAGCTGTGGTGTTATCAATTGCCGTTAATGGAGTGCAAGCTCAGACCAAAGAAGGAGGCAGAGAATTATAGGGGTAGGTATTAAAATATTTATTCACAGGGATTTTACATGAAATGCAAACTTGAGCAGCAGCTAGAAGAGGTGCACCCAGTGCTGGCAGTACACACCTACCTAGTATTTTGTACCATTAAACAAGAAAGGAAGAAAATAAAGTAACTAATGGCATGTTAAATAATCTGGTTAATTGCTTAATATATTTTCTCTCTACTTACAGGGATGTTTTAGGTTCTCTACAATTTGGTCAATCTTCCTAATCGGGCTTGACGTTAGGAAGTATTGCGGGCAGCAGCAGTTGTCTGGGTGCCTATGTTTCTTCTGCTCATTGCATCCTACAACTCACTTCATGGTCAAATACAGAATACATTTTCACTGCAGAAGTAGTGGGAAGAGGTATAGGAAACTACTACAGTTTAATTGTGAAGGAATTCATAGGCCATGATATGTTTAGAGATAATTTTACAGAAGATGAAGAGATAGTGAAGAATTTCAATCTGGGATATGAAATAATGATATTTGTTTTACAAACGTTTTCTAAATTAGTTAGAGGATGAATTGGAGAAGGCAGAGATTGAAGTCAGGGAGCTAAGTGTGATTGCTAAAGTCCGGAGAAAGTAAGTAAGAATGTGTATCAAGTAGTGGTACCGAGAAAAGGAGTGGCTAACCAATTGAATATGACCAGAGAAAGAGAAGAATCAATGATAAATTTTTGATCTTTGGGTAACTCTCTCAGCTGTGCTGTCTTAATTAAGATTGGAAATGAGGCAAGAGAAGAGGAAAACATTCATGGCAGGATGCTATTTTCAAGGTTCTCATGGAAGGCCAAGGAGAAATATCTGATGCGTTATAGAATATAGAAGTTCAGATTCATTTAGATGTCTGGGCTGCAGATAGATGCTGAAGAATCAGCAACTTGAGTTGCTGGTTGAAGATATGGAGAGAATGAATGAATTAGGTGAACCAGGAGAAAATCCACTCAGAGAAATCAACAGAATAATAATAATCAGAGAAATCAACAGAATAATAATAATCAGAGAAATCAGAGAAAAGCCAAAAATGTGATGGGAGAGAAGAGTTTAGAAGGTAGACTGTGGTTAGTGTTGTCAAAAGCTACAAAGAGGTCAAGTAAAGGAAGAAATTGTGATGAGGCCTTATTTGAGAAATAAGATGTTGTTGCTTAAATAAAAGCTATGATAAATGGAAAATTTTTAATTTACAGGTTGTACATATTTGTTTTAACTGTCACAGTAAACCCCTATGTTAGGGCCATCAATTCTCCCACTATGCAGGTGACAAAAGTGTAGCCATAGAAGTTACGAAGATTATATTGCACAACTAGTAGGGGCTTATGAAAAACAGTTAATAAGTTGAGTGGTAAAAAGTATATCATCTATTTGTTGCTACTTGGGAGCCAAATGAAAACATTATAAACAGGCTCTTAGAGCAGATTCAGGATTGTGTGTGAAGGATGACGTCTTCAGGGAACAGGAAAGGGAGAACTTAAAAATTAACTGAAGTGAATGATTAGAAGTTAAAGTTGGGCAGGAAAAGAAAATGTAATGAGAGCAGTATATAAAATGTAATAAGGAAGAAGTTGGGGAATGAAGTTTTGACAAGTGTGACTCTGACCCACAGTCAAAGAGACATTTTACATCACAGACAGTTTATCTTTCTCTCTCTTTCCTTTTCTTCTCCTCCAGGTATCTCTCTCTCTGACACACACACACACAAACACACATGTACAGAACTGAATGCAAGTGTGATTAACCAACATGTACCATAAAGAAAAATCTAACAATTTTTATTATATTTCTTTTAAGTGATTTATTTTGTTTGGGTTTTTTATTTTAAAAAAGCAGTTAGCAAGATATAATTTACATACTATACAATTTGACCATTCAAGTGCACAATTTAATGGTTCTAAGTATTTTCAGAGTTGTGCCTCCATCACCACCATCAATTTAAGAACCTATTTCATTATCCCCCCACCAAACTGACCCCTTTAGCTTTCATCTCTGGTCCTCCTAGCTAACTACAGAGTCCTGCAAAAACACATAAATCCCATCAAACTTTTTTCTTAACAAGCCCTTGCAATTGCTTCATATGTTCCCATTAAAAATAGTAAACTAAAAATTCTGTTATCTGTCCTAATTTACTTGCCAAGCCTCATTTTGTGCTCACTTTTCTTCATTGTAGCCCTCAGTAAGCAATGTTCTTCTTTGAGTTTCTGAGAAACAAGTTTTTTGTGTCCTCAGTTTTGTACCATGTTGTCTACATGAACAACGCCTTCTTCAATATTAGTTTGTCAATCGAATTGATAAGAGCATGGTTCCTTTAAATGATGCAGAAGAGGGGAAGGGAAGTGCTGGACAGAGGAGCGTATGGGCCCTGGATAAGGCTCCATCCCCATGGAACTAGGTGAGCACAGGCATTTCTGCCTTCCCGCCCAAATGTTGCATTTTGCAAGACCACCCTGGCCTGCCACGCCCCCATCCTGGACCTATAAATACCGGAGAAACTAGCAAGGAAGAGGCAGAAGGAGCTGGACCTTAAGAGAAACACAGCAGCAGAAAAAGACACCAGCGGCTATCGCCCACACCACACTGCAGAAGAGCACGCCAACAGGCACTGGCAGGCTAGCAGCCACGGACAAGCAAAACAATGCACAATTTGGCTGGGGCAGTGGGAGGAGAGCGCAGGACCCCTACCTGCCTGACTACAGGAGAAAACCATTTCCTTTCTGGCTCCCCCATCTGCTGAGAGCTACCTCCACGCAATAAAACCTTGCACTCATTCTCCAAGCCCCCATGTGACCCAATTCTTCCAATACACCAAGGCAAGAAACTCCGGGATACAGAAAGCCCTCTGTCATTACGACAAGGTACAGGATCTAACTGAGCTGACTACACGCTGCCTATAGAAAGCAAACTAAAAGAGCACCCTATAACACACACCCACTGGGGCTTCAGGAGCTGTAAACATTCACCCCCAAACACTGCTAGCGGGTCAGAGCCCCACAGCCTGCCCATCTGTATGCTCCCCTAGAGGTTTGAGCAGAACAATGGGTTACTGAAGAAGTGAGCCACATCTCCAGCACATATCCTGCAACAAGGAAATGGGAACCTTTCCTGTTTCACTATTTCACAACCCTTTTTTAACTAAGGTTCCGCGTCCCTAGAAAAGCCATTTCTAACCCACTTCCCGTCTTAATAAGACTCCCTTATTGTACTTTCTCATATCATCTTGTGTAATTTTTATTGTGGTAAAATACATATAAAATTTGCTATTTTAAACCATTTTAAAATGTGTCATTCAGTAGCTTAACTTCAAACTATTGTACAGCCATCACTAGTCCATCTCCAGAACGTTTTGCTTCCATATAAAACTATATACTCATGTATACAGTAACTCCCCATTCCTTCTTATCCATCCCAACCTTTGATAACCATGTTTCTATGAATTTCACTACTCCAAGAACATCATATAAATAGAATCACATAATGTGTGTCTTTGCATACTGGCCTATTTTACAGAGCATAATATCTGAAGGTTTGTCCATATTTCAGCATTTTTTTAAAGGCTAACAATATTCCGTTGAATGGAAAGGCCATATTTCTTCGACTCCTCTATTGATGGACATTTAGGCTTCCATCTTTTGGCTGCTGTTAATGGTGCTATGAACATACATGCACAAATATCTGCTTAAGCCCCTGATTTCAATGATTTTGTGTGTATGCTTAGAAGTGAAATTCTTGGACCATATCATAACTTAATGTTTACTATTCTGAGGAACTGTCATACTGTATTCCATTGTATATGTAAATCACATTTTCTTTATACATTTATCTAGCGATACCTAGGTTGTTTCTATATCTTGGTTATTATGAATAATGCTGCAATGAATATTAAGAGTGAAGATATCTCTGTGATGTACTGGATTTGTTTCTGTGTGGCATATACCTAGCAGTGGGATTGCTGGACTACGTGATAGTTCAATTTTAGGTTTTTGAGGAACTCCCAAGCTGTCTTCCATAATTGCTCTACTAACTTACATTCACACCAACAGTGTGCAAGGATTGTCTTTTCTTCACATTCTAGTTAGCATTATCAATTTTTCTTTTAATGATAGGCATTCTAACAGGTATGAGTTAATATATCATCGTGGTTGGTTTTCATTTGTATTTCTCTGATGATTAGTGATGCTTAGCAAGTTTTCATTTACTTATTGGCTAAACTGGCATTGTTTTTTAAAAATTTCTTACTAAGATTGTTCATTGTTAGTATACAAAAACATTATTATCTTTTATTATAATTATTATTATATTTTTGGAGACAGAGTCTTGCTGTGTCACCCATGCTGGAGTGCAGTGGCTCTACCTTGGCTCATTGCAGCCTCTGCCTCCTGGGCTCAAGTGATCCTCTCACCTCAGATTTCCAGGTAGTTGGGACCACAGGCACATATCACCACATCCAACTAATTTTTTGTATTATTTGTAGAGATGGCATTTTGTCATTTGGTCCAGTGTATTAGTCCATTTTCATACTGCTATAAAGAACACCCGAGACAGGGTAATTTATTAAGCAAAAAGGTTTAATTGACTCATAGTTCCACATGGCTAGGGAGACCTCGGTAAACTTACAATCATGGCAGAAGGCAAAGGGGAAGCAAGGACCTTTTTCATATGGTGGCAGGAGGAAGTATGCAAACAGGGGAAATGTCAGACACTTATAAAAAAAAATCAGATCTTTTGAGAACTCATCACTATCACAAATGCAGCATGGGAGAAACCACCCCAATGATCCAATCACCTTCCTCTCTTGATACACGGGGATTACAAATTGAGATGAAATTTGGGTGGAGACACAGAGCCAAGCCATATCAAAATGGTCTTGAACTGCTGAGCTCAAGCCATCCACCCACCCTTGCCTCCCAAAGTGCTGAGATTACAGGTGTGAACCACCACACCCAGAAGAAACTAATTGTGTATACTGACTTTGTATTCTGTGACTTTGATGAATTGTTTACTACTGACATTTTAGGGAGTGGAATCTTTATAAAGGGATTTCTACCTTAAGATTATGTTGTTTGTGAACAAAGAGTTTTACTTATTTCTTCACTTCTTACTTGAATGACTTTTATTTCCTTTTCTTGACTAATTGCTCTAGCTAGAAATTCTAGTACTCATATTTTGTTGAATAGAAGTGACAAAAGCAGAATTCCTTGTCTCGTTGTTTATCTTAAAAGAAAAGGTTTCAGTCTTGCATTATTGAGAATAATGTTAGCTACAGGATTTGTAAATATGACATTCATTATGTTGAGGTAGTTTTCTTTTGTTCCAAATTTATAGTTTGTTTGTTTTTTAGTCCTGAAAGGGTGCTAAATTCTTTAAAATCATTTTCCTGCATCAATTGAAACAATCATAAAAGAACAATTTTTTCTTTTCACTCTATTAATTTTTGGTATATTGAACCATCCTTCTGGTCCAAGAATAAAACCTACTTGTTTGTGCTGGGATTTAATGTGATAGTAAATTTGATTTGCCAATATTTTGTTGAGGGTTTCTGCAACAATCCTCACCAAAAATATTGGCTTGTAGTTTTCTCATAGTATCTTGGTCTGGCCTTAGTATAAGGGTCACAGCCTCATAATGTGAATTTGAAAGTGTTCCTTTTTAAATTTTTAATTTTTGGAAGCATTTCAAAAGGATTGATGTTAATATTACTTTAAATACTTGGTAGAATTTGTCAGTGAATCCCTTTGTTCCCAAACTTGTGTCCATGTATGCACACATGCATGTGCTTTTGTTTATTGACTCAATTTCCTTACTAATTATAGGTATATTCAGAGTTTCTATTTCTTTATGAATTATTCTTGGTAACTTGTATGTTTCTAGGAATTTGTCTATTTCTTCTGGGTCATCCAATTTGTATGGCTATAATTGTTCACAGTATTGTTTTATAATCTTTTCTTTCTGTAAAATTGGTAGTAATGTCCTGTTTTCTTTTTAGTTTTCCATTTTTTCTTAGACAATCCAGATAATGATTTTTCAATTTTTAAAAACTTTTTGAAGAAACATTTCATTAAATTTATTTTCTCTGTGGGTTTTTTACCCTCTATTTTATTTGTCATGCACTAATTGTATTTTTGTTTTTAATGCTGACAAGAACCAACTGATTTCCTGACATTGTAAAGAAGCATGACCTGTTGTTTGAAACCTATGCTTTGGATATGGCTGAAATTGTCATAACAATGGGATGGGGCAGTAAGTTTTATAATGATAGCCCTTTGTCTAATTTGGCTACCACGCTGCCTTGTCTACCTCATCCTTCTTTCCTTAGGTAAGTGCAGGCCTCCACAGTTATCATTCAGCTGGTCCTATGATGCAAGGCCCAAAATCACCCTCACACCCTAATCAAACTTCAATGGAAATACTTAGCCTGCAAAGAAGATGATAATGAACCAAAATTGGTACAGCTAAATGCTTAGATTCTGCTCATTACTAGACGTCAGTATCTAGGAGAGGAACAGGAACAAAATAAACCACAGTTATTTCAAAGAAATATGGCCAAAAGTGTGGAGTTACTTTTTATGGAGATGGTTCTAAATGTGTGAATTAGATTCGACTGGATTTACCTCTTTCTTTCATTTGAAGAATTCTTTGAAACCTGGTTGAAGACTTAAATGAATTCACTCTGGTATCCCACCCTCCTGTTGGGAAACTTCATGACCTATAACAGAAAAAAAGTCCTAATAGGATGAAGGCCCATACACTACACGCCAATATGATTGTTCTTTTTTCTTTTCTTTTTTTTTTTTTTTTTGGAGACAGAGTCTCGCTCCATTACCAGGCTGGAGTGTGCAATAGTGCAATCTTGGCTCACTTCAACCTCCACCTCTTGGGTTCAAGCGACTCTCCTGCCTCAGCCTCCTGAGTAGCTGGGACTACAGGCACGTGCCACCACTACCAGCTAGTTCTTGTATTTTTAGTAGAGACAGGGTTTCACCATGTTGGTCAGGATGGGCAAGATCTCGTGATGTGTCCGACTCAGCCTCCTGAAGTGCTGGGATTATAGGCATGAGCCACCATGCCCAGACAATATGTTTGTTCTTAATGCCTGAATGTATTCATGCATCTCTTTTGTAACACTGAACTTCTAAAGAGGAACCTTAATGGAACTTTAGAGAATTACCTTAGGCTTATATGATGCTTTAAGAATTTATGTTTGCATATAAGAATTTGGATTCCTAGTTTAAATTATCAATAATTCTTAAAATGATGAGTTCAGGGTTGCATTACAACGCTTTCTTCAAATAATCCAGTTTATATTCTTCTTTAACCCATTAATATTTTTTCTAACTTTTCTGACTTGCCCTCACAGTATATCTTCCCTTTATTAGAGTATACATTTATTTTACCAGAAGTGTTTTATTCTATGGTTACCCATGCTATTTATCTCTATAATCATAGCAAACATACAACTGAGTCCAAACCTTCGATGTTATCTCCAATCCCTGACCTTTTGTGTGTACTCACTTAGGGATCCTATAAGATTTTCCATATCACCTCTTATATCATGGAGCAACTTTCTGATTAATATGCAAAACTTTAATTTTCCCTTCCTTTTACAAATCTACCTTTTTAGTAAAATGTTCCTGCCCACCAATTTACGACTTCAACCACCAGAAAATTTTGCCTCATCTAGAAGATATATTGATTTCAAATTGACAATACAGTTGCTGATAAGTTTTTAATGTACAGATATAGTCTAAGAAACTGTATACGTCAATGATTCTGCCAAAAATATATATAATTTAGTAATTTGAAATCTATTTACTCTTCTGTTATCTCCATAATGATAGCAAACATACAACTGGTTTCAAACCATTGATGTTATTTCTGAGGTGTTTATAGGTGTTATTTCCACATCTCTATTAAAACTGATAGCAATGGCCATGAAAAGTATACTGTGTATGTGTTACAGCCTGTCTTATTGAAATGTGAACTAAGAAATACTAATAAAGGATGTATTACCACCTCATATTGTTATTATAACAGAGGGTACTAATCTGCTTGTTTAATGACAAATATGGATAGTTTCTTCCTTGCCCTCCTTTCTTGTAACCTCATTTTTAAACAGAAATAGTATACCAGCTGCCTCATGTGGATGAAAGGATTTTACTTTTGTTATCTTCCAATTACCTAAGAATAACTTTCAAATTTCTTAGCCAGGGACATACTCTTCACAGTATAGTTCTCATTTATCTCCCGGCCCAACATCTTACAAAACAGAAACTCAATGTATAGTTGTTGGGTAATGAGCAGATACATGATTCATGCTGTGCATAGTTAGTTATTCACATACACAGGTCTGTCTTTCTGACTAGACCAAGACTAGGCTCAAGTCTTGTTCATCTTTCTATTCATGGCAACTGGAAAACAGCAAGGCACACAGTATGTGCTTAATGTTTCTTGAGTAAATAGTGACTTTTTCCATCCTCTAACGAAGTCATTATTTTAGGTTAAAATCACCAGATAGCGCTATATGCATAGTATATTGGAATAATTAAGTATAATATTAATTAATAATGAATTACATGATATACTAATATCTTAATATTATATATGTAAACATAAGAACTATAATATATATTACATACTGTATATTATATTACTATTAACTATTATAAATATTATATTTTCATGAAATATTTTTATTTCTAAATTGGGACATTATCATGAGGTGTTCATGTAGCTAAAGGATATCAGCAACTTAAAAGCTCAATATGGTAATGAAGAAAGACATAATTTCCTGTTTGATAATAATGTGACAGGAATAGCTCTAATGCCTTCAGTGGATCACAACCATAACTTGCTCCTCTAGCCAAGGTTCAAAATTGTAAAATCCTACAAAAAAGTGACCAAATTATCCACGTGGTTTTATTATTTTTCTAAGTTCTTTGAAGGACTTTAACATGTGAGTTACTGTTTTTGCCCACAACAATCCAACAAGACTAACACAAGAATGGCAAGAATTTACCAGGAAAGTGTTCTTCAAAAAATACAACATCTACATAACAAAGTCTTAGTAAAAGATTTTAAAATGGCATCCATCCATTCCACTCACTTCTAGATCTGGAGCATTCCTCAGAATTCTTGGAAGATATCAGACAACAGTTATAATGTCCAATTTGTGTATGCTCATAAAATATTTTACTGCAATGCAAGTCATCAGTTGGTTTCCACCAGAATTCATTGACCATTGAGCTTTGGAGAATCTGGATATAATAATTTTAGATACCTTTATAAAAACATTCAGCTGGGTGCAGTGACTCAAGCCTGTAATCCCAGCACTTTGGGAGGCCAAAGCGGGTGGATCACCTGAGGTCAAGAGTTCGAGACCAGCCTGGCCAACATGGAGAAATACCATCTCTACTAAAAATACAAAAATTAGCTGCGCTTCGTGGTTGAGCACCTGTAGTCCCAGCTATGCAGGAGGCTGAAGCAAGAGAATAGTTTGAACAGGTAGACGGAGCTTGGAATGAGCCAAGATCGCACCACTGCACTCTAGCCTGGGTGACAGAGCAAGACTCCATCTCACAAAAATAAATAACTAAAATAAATATAAAAACGTTCATAATCAGATTTAGAGGAAAAGGACATCTTCTAGCTGATGAAGGAAACACAATGTAAGATACTATCTTTTTAGTTAAGGCTGTATTTCTTATGGCATATAAAAATAGCTGGCATGGGCCAGGCAAAGTGGCTCAGGCCTGTAATCCCAGCACTTTGGGTGGCCAAGGCAGGTGGATCACCTGAGGTCAGGAGTTCAAGACCAGTCTAGCCAAGGTAGTGAAACCCTCTCTCTACTAAAAATACAAAAATTAGCCCAGCATGGTGGTGCGGCCTGTAATCCCAGTTACTTAGGAGGCTGAGGCAGGAGAATTGCTTGAACCGGGAGGCGGAGGTTGCAGTGAGCCGAGATCGCATCACTAGACTCTAGCCCAAGCGACAGAGCAAAACTCCGTCTCAAAAAAAAGATACCTGTCATGTTGGAGGCACTCAATAAATACTGGCAGAATGAACTAATGATCTAATGCTCTGGATTAATAATATATAATAATATATAATTGACTATACGTATTGATTCAAATCAGCACAATCAAAAACAGTGGCAAATTACTGTGTAAATACATTTTAAAAATATATTTAATATTGTACTATTTCACATGATATGCATGAGTTCAAAGGGACCTCAAAAGAAGCATGTTTAATAACTCTCCAACAACTACGGGGGCAAAGTGTATATTAAAGCCATCATGTATGTCCATTACTATGTGAGGCACTTTGGGAAATAGAAGGAAGAGTACACAGTGCATGCGCACAATGAAGAGTGCACGCGCACAGTGCATGCATGAACCCTGCCCACCGGTCTCAGAAGCCAGGAGTAGGGATAGCCCAAGCATGTCAATGTGACCACAGATAAAACGTTACATAAGAAGCTAAGGAAAATATAAACCAAGTAAATACAGGTCTTAGAAGCATATTTTCTTCTTAGCTTACTTTATTGCACACTTACGTCTTAAGTTTGTAATTAAGTCCCTTCTCACTACATGCAACAATATAGCTGAACTCTAAATTAGTGCTTATTAGTTTTAGATTACAGTATAAGCCAGTTTTGAAAACATAATCTAAAGGTAATCTCAATTAGCCAAAAAAAATCATCTCCCAATTAGCTAGAATAAAGAAGGTATTTTACATATCTAGGTAAAACATATTTCATACTGTAACATAATTTATTCAAATCGCCAGCTTTTAAGTTATTCTTTGCCTGTGAGGCCAAGGGGCACGCCACTTTGCAAAAGTTTAAATGGTGAATAAAACACTCTTTCCAATCAACAAGCAATCTCACAAGCAGTGGTTTAAAAATGTCTTTTTTAAATAAAAACTGTGCATTCCAAAAATTAAAATCTTTCAAACAACAACAAAAATGGCACTCTGATTAAACTTCATTTTGGATTCTGCAGGACACTTGGCCCAACTTGGTTTTACTCTAGATTTCACTGCCCTCCCACTCCGCTAAGTCTTTCACCAACTTTCAAGCTATTTTCCTTCCCTGCCAGCCAGACAGGCGATGGGAGAAGCAGGCGTGGCCTCCATTGTCAGCAGGTCTTTGATGTCAAAAGGGCAGCACAGTCCTTTCAAACTCATACAACGTGTTTGCATCTAACCAAGTTAAACAAGTAAAAGAAGTAAAATAAGAAAGCAATGCTTGTAGAATGTACAGTAGATATTGGCGGCACACGCCTGTTTAAGATTCGCCTGCTTGCTTCTCCTGTTCGATCGCTGCGACCAGAAAAAAACAGAAAAGGAAAAAGATGGAGTGGGATGATTAAGGGGTTTCAGTACAGCCTAATATGGAATTAAGGGGCTTTCATTTGCAACATCTTTTCATATCCTAAACGTTCTGCAAGTGTACCTAGCTAGGCATGTCATAATCAAATAAAAAATGTATATTGAGTATATTAAATAGCGGTACATTTTCAGTGATAAATGTGTTTGTATATTATTATAGCGCACTAAATATTGCATTATTAAATTAATGAACCCTGTGTTCATGCAACCTTCCCCCTTAAGGATCTCCCTATTGTTTTGTTTGTTTTTGTTTTGGTTGAGATGAAGTCTCCCTCTGTCACCCATACTAGAGTGCAGTGGCAGGATCTGGGCTCACTGCAACTTCCCCTCCCAGGTTCAAGCAATGCTTCTGCCTCAGCCTCCCAAGTAACTGGGATTACAGGCGCCCTCCAGCAAACCAAGTTAATTTTGTATTTTTTGTAGAGACGAGGTTTCCTCAGGCTGGTTTCGAACTCCTGACCTCAGGTGATCCCCGCCTTGGTCTTCCGAAGTGTTGGGATTACTGCACTAAAAGTTATCTGATTTTTAATTAACCTTTGCAAGCCACATTCGCCAACTATCTGCTCCTTGAGCGCCCTCCCCCGCCTCCCGAATTCTTCCCGTGGCAGCTCCCAGTCTCCCGCCCTCCCACTGCCCGCTCCCATTCCAGCCTTTCTAAAGATGGGGGAGGATCGGAGCTTACTTTCTTTGGAAGACAATGGATTCTTGTCTTGCGTTTCTGTCTTCTTCAGTTTCGACTTATCGAATTTCTCGATCTCAGCCATACCAGGTTTGTCAGACATGGCTGCGGAGGAAGCCGTAGGGAGCAATCCAAAGTGAGCGTGAGAAGCAGCCACCTGTCCGGGTCTCTGGACTGGGAACTGTGCTTCTCCCCTCCGACCCGCAAGCTGAGAAAGCCCTTCTCGCCCTCCGTCCGCTGCTGTTCCGCGCTCAGGAGCTTCCTCTTTCCACAGAAAAAGAGGCGACACCTTTCCTCAAATATTTCAAAACGCAGGGGACCAAAGAGGACAGATCCCTCTCAAAGTGGAATGTTCCGGAATAAAGGAAATTGACCCCTGTGAACTGTTAATTACAGCGTTTAAAATTAAAGGCTGGCTTGCAAGAGAATAGGAAAGCCACTTCCGCGTTCAAGTGGTTAAAATAGGGCAAGAATTCCTAAAATGGAGCCCAGGTCGCAAAAGCACTTCCATTTTGTAGCCACGGCGTCTCTGCAAACAACGCAGGCCTGGTCCTACGCCCGCTTTCTAGTCTTCTCACGTAGCCGGAGGCTGCAGCTGGAGCTTGCGACAACCGCCCTACCAGCTTCCTCGCCCGCGCCACACTGCAGCCCAGCACAGAAAGCGCGGCCCGGAAGCTAGTCCTGCCGGCGCTCTCGGCATTTCGGCATCCCTAGCACACATGCCTCTGCAAGAAGGGCTGTGAAAATGTCACAGCGCAGCGCCGCCGCTGCCAGGCTGCACAGATGCAGCCCGCACAGCCGTCTGAGGCTGGGAGACGGCTCGGGGCTCGGGAGATGAGTGAGCCTCAGAACAAAAGATCTGTCTGTTCCCACATCTCAGCCTCCAAGACAACGCACAATACCTTTGAGAGCAAACACTAAGAAATTTTAACACGAACCCTCCGAGCGGCAGTAGATAAACGCCGGTTTTTTTTGCTTTGTTCTTAAATCATCGATTTCCCCACCGCATTACCTAGCATCTAGGGTGTTTCGCATCCCCACCTCCCCAAGGCAGCCTTCCCGGGGATAATCACTTGGCACGGCTTTAGGGGATGTCTTCACAGGGACGCGGATAATGAAGGGGCAAGCGCGGCATGAAGTGGAGGGTAGAAGGAGTAAGGAGGCAGGGGCCCTGGGGCTCACCTAAGCCAGGCGCGTAAGGGAGCGAAATCTAGTCTACGCAGTGCCCACCGCGGAGTTGCCAGGACGGGATGGGCAGGCGCTACTTTATAGCCCTCCTATGTAAATGAGTTGATGTCACCCACAGGCCCGCTTAAGTCTTTCACTCCACGTCTCGGAAGGGCGTCTGAAAGCTGCCGGGCGGTTGGCGAGCCCCAACGCCACCCTAGGCGCACCATTGCCCCCTAACCACAACGATGGCGAAAGATAAAATGAGCAAAGCACCGTCCAACACTTCCTTCAAAACGCATCTTCCCCTTTTACAACAGGAGCGTAAAAATTGCTCTTGCGGACTGGTGCATATTATTTAAGGGTCGGAGTAATACCTAGGGTAACAGGCATTGTTTTACTGAGAAACTGGCTTTACCTACTGAGGACATACGCACGGAAAGGCGCAGTGTCCCTCCCTGGAGTGCCTGGTCAGCTACAGGGATATCATTCCTGTGACTCAGCTTTCAGACCAGTGGAGGCCTATGCGCCCCACCCCGGACCTCTTCCTCACTGGCGTTCCTCTTGCCTTTGGCAGAAGGTAAAGCAACCCTCAGTGATTTTAAAAGAGAAACTTTCAGCCTTGTGACATCCATATTGTTTCATTAGCATAATTTTTGTAGGCACTCAACAGTAATATTGAGTGTAGGGTAATATTGTACTCTACACTCTGGGTGTAGAGTAATTTGTCTGGAGTTTATAGCTCCCTCTTAGCAAAATAAGTCAATTTGAAGCTCTGCCATTGACTTACTGCCTGACAATGAGGAAATTCTTTTCCTTCTTGTTTTTTATATTCATAAATTATCAGAGTGATTGCTAAGGAGGACTGTGTTGAATTCCAAAGACTATAGTCCGATTAACTCTAACATCATAAGATAAAATTCAAAAATCAAACTATATTTTTAAGGGAGCGCTTCCAGCACTAAGACATCTCCGAAGTGCAACTGCATCTGGAAATATAAAAGATTTGGGTAGAGGGAAGCACTTTTCAAAATGACACCTGACTGTGAATTCCAGTGACCCACTTGCTAATGGAAATTAGTTACAAATACCATGTCCTGCGCCTGCAAATGGCGTGTGAAAGGAAGACCCGCCGGTTACAAAGAGGCCTAACTGTGATTATTTCTGAGACAAGGCAGTGTGTAAAATATTTCTTTTTTTCTGTAACCTGAGCAAATGTTTTTTAGAAATCCGTTGCTAATTATTTTGATGGCACAGGTTTTTGTGTCGCTGGGGATTAGAGTCACAGACTTCCCCGTTTCTTCAATTGGTTGACTTCCTTTTTCCTGGGGAGGAAGAAGGTGGGGGTGAGCAGAGGCAGGTGCCATCTGGTTCCCTAGGTAATGTTCTGCTGGGTGGCTGCCTTCCTGCCCTCCGAATGGGGCACTGGACCTGTTCGTGCGTGCACCGAATGTCACCTGTCTGGTAACAGTCCCCCTTCCCTGTTCCATGTTGGGAGTCCACTTCATCGTTGAAACAGAATAGATCTTGCAGGGTGGCTTTTCGCCCGTTCAGCCTGCAGCTGCCGTTGTACCTACACCGTTTCCGCAGATTCTGCGATTCCATTTCCCCTCACCCAGCTGCTGTAGAAAGTCATTTCTTTCCTCCCCATGTCTCCTGATGACAAAGGAGTGCCACTACCTTCTTGTGGCCTCTTCTCCCAAAGGCTTTTCTCAGAAAGGGTTAGGCCTCACTGAATCAATTCCCTAAAGGAGACGGTCGAACGCAAACTTGGAAACGTCTGGAGAAGTTTTCCAGTGCGGTAGCAAGCAGCATTCCACTGTGCGGAGACACCGATAGGCAGGTGGGAACAAAGAGGAGAGAGAGAGGTGACCTGCTTAAAGGAAAAGAGTTCCCTTGATTGGGCTTGACCTGCCAACTGGTCAGGAAACCTACAGAGAATGGAAAGGGAAGGGTTGTTCAGATACAAGGAAGTGCAAACCAAAGGAATATTTTTAAAAGTTACATGACTGGCCATGTGAATGAATCTTTTTGTGCTAGAGTTTTCTCATCTATAAAATGGGTTCATTGCAGTACCGACCTCACAGATTGGGAGGATTAAATGCTCTGGAGTGCATGACAATTAGTAAGCTCATTGCACTGTTAGTATTATTAGGATGGAAGGTTGGGGACAAAATAATAAAGTAACTGTTTTACTGTTTAGAATAAATTAAACATTTTAGATGTCTTGATATTATGATTTGTCTTATAAAGTACCAGTAAAAATCAGGTCTTTTGTTAGTTTTACAGTGAATAAAATATACGAGTTCCTATTGGTTGACACCTTCTAAAAGTCAAGTTTTGTGAGTTTTACAATTTTTTTCATTTCATTTCTACTGCCTCTCCATAAAGAGAGGTTTACAGATGACAAAACTGAGGCCTAAAGAACCCTTATGTAGGTTACAGAGTTATGAGTTATGGCTTTCTATAACAAAGTACTGAGATAACCCCGTTATATATACTAAAGGGCACATAAAAGTTCTCACGTTTATTTCCCTATTCTGTGCCTGAGAATCACCAGGAACACTGTAAGAAGAGGAGGCTGTTTTGCTTTCCACAATGTCTGGAGGATAGTAGTTGCTCAATGAACAGTTCTCACACTTCATTAAATTGACTTTCTTAAGTGACGGAGCTGCTTTAGACTCTAATCAGCTTATTTTCTTCTGCAGATAATTAAATCTATTTAGTATTACTATTCTAGATTTTAGAGAAAATTCTTGCCCCAAGGAAAATAACACGTATAAGTCAGTTAGAATATGCTGGGCACAATCACCATTAAGAGAGGAGTTTTCAATCCCAATTTGGAAGACAGGCATAGATAGTGCAAAAGGCCCTTAGTATAGATAGTGCAAAAGGCCCTTAGTAACTCCAGGTTGCATGGTGCACTCAGGACTGAGGGCTCTCCAATGTAAGCTGAATAAAAAACACTTTAGCCTGACCTTCTTCCTCATCTCATTGGCCACAGTGCCTACTGAAATCTAAGTTCATGAAAATTAAATAGGTTAAAAATAACCTATTTTTATAAATTAGGTTAAATTAACCTATTTAATTTTCTGTAGAGAACTTACCAGAAGAAAAGGAGAAGGAAGAGGAGGAGAAACAGAAGAACAACAACAACCTTGCTTGGTCAAGCACAGAGTTCTTTGTCTGGATTTCACTGGATTTCAAAGGCTCCTACCATCTGCCCCACCTGCCTGCACCAAAGACTCCCCTGTGGCCCCTGCAGTACCCATCTGCTCATCCTGGTCTCCCTCACAGTGGAATCCTCCTTCCACTGATGGGAATCTAAATCCTCTTAAAGACATAGCCCAAGGACAGGCACACGGTGGCTCATGCCTGTAATCCCAGCATTTTGGGAGGCCAAGGTGAATGGATGACCTGAGGTCAGAAGTTTGAGACCAGCCTGGCCAACATGGTGAAACCCTGTCTCTCCTAAAAATACAAAAATCAGCCAGGCGTGGTGGCACATGAATGTAATCCCAGCTACTCGGGAGGCTGAGGTAGGAGAATTGACTTGAACCTGGGAGGCAGAGGTTGAAGTGAGCCAAGATCATGCCACTATACACCAGCCTGGGTGACAGAGTGAGAGTCTGTCTCAAAAAACAAGACAAAACAAAAAGACACAGCCCAGACTGGACGTACTGGCTCACACCTGTAATCTCAGCACTTTGGGAGGTTGAAGAGAGAGGAGTCCTTGAGTCCAGGAGCTGAATGCATTGACCTGTAGTCCCATCCACTCAGGTCGCTGAGAGGGGCTGGTCACTTGAGCTTGAGGGGTGGAGGCTACAGTGAGCTGTGGTCAGGCTGCTGCACTCCAGCCTAGGCTACAGAGGAAGACCCTGTCTCAAGGAAAAGACGCACACACACACACACACACACACACACACACACCCCACAGCCCAGTATCCCCTATTAATGATAGAGAGGGAAAAGAAGAAAGAAGAGAAATGATACTTAGTGGATTAGCTATATCTTGTACTCTCAGTTAAGCCCTTTTATATAATACCTTATTCAATTCTCACTCTATTAGTACCCACCTATATTAGTGTCTATATTAAAATTAGTACCTATAGTAGTGGGTACAATATCTTCATTTTTACTGCTAAAAGAAATTGAGGGTGGGAAAATGTTAAGCAATTTGCTAGAAACCAAACTCTCGGATCTACCTGCCAAGCACTTTCATGAGACCCATAATCTGCCTAACTTTTAACTGATATACATCTTTCTCCAAGATTCTCACTTTTAGTGGACCCAAATTTTACAAAGTGTGATGGTACAGAAGGCAACCCATGCAAATATGAGAAAAGGAAGCAGAGGATAACAACAAAGAGGAGTTAAAGAATACCTTCTAGAGTACTCAGTGCTGAGTGCAGAGTGCCATGCTGCTAATTGTCCTGTTGCTTTATTAATCCAGTGGAAATTTTAGAACCAAAAGAAATGTAGAAGGGGATCTCCTTCAACCCAGTTTTCCTTCTGTGGCTTGAATTTTCCTCTATAACATCCCCTCCAAATGGTTATTCAGCCTCCACATAGTCAGGGAATAATATGGGAGCAGAGAATCTTTGAGTTATGCAGGGAGCAATGAATACCTTAGCTTGTCAGGCATTTACCTAAAGTGAGAGATAATGACAGGAAATAATTCTGGGAACCTGTCAGGGGCCAGGTTATAGAATAATGATAATAAAAATCATGGTCGTAACCATAGAAGTAATAACGGCAAGCACTTTCTCAGTGTTTTCCATATACTGGGGAGCTTACCATATAGTATTTCCCAAATCCTCACACAGTCCTATGACAGTGGCACCATTAGTTTCTTCATTTTGGAGATGAGGGAATCCTAGAGTGATTAAATAAATTTCCCAAGAACACATCACAAAAGCCAAAAGCAGCATTTGGACTCAGACTGGGTGGCTCAGAAGCTGCCTTATTTAAACACTAAACTTCTCTAGAATCCTAATGTTTTTGAAAAACTTTGATCCATACACCAGATAAGGGTAAAGTTATATTCTGTCTCAATAAGCTGTCTGGCTATTTCATCTACGTTAAAATTTTGCCTACCCCAATTTTCAAATTATTTCACTACAGAAATTCAATCTGCTCATTTTGCCTCCTCCTACATGGCCAGTGCACAAGAAATAAAGGGAGTTGCGTATCTGGAACACTGGTAATTTTCCTGAGCTTCTCACTCCTTCAGTCTTTTTTTAAGAAATCATCCATGTTACAGTGGTTTAAAAAATTACTAGGTTCAATATCATATTTAAAGGGGAGCCATTACATACTCCCAATGACAAACCTTTTGCTCTATTGTGAAGCCGAATTATCATTAGCAAGTAATAAGTGTTTTCATATTTTAATGTACCTCTTCCGTGGGTGTCAAAGCTTTTATATAAAATACAGTATTAAGATCATCAGCAAGAGGTGGTTAATGGCTCTATGGTAAGGAAAACAAAGTGTAGGTAATGGATCACTGGCTCATATCTGAGGGGAAAAGCCAGATAGGCCAAGATCAGCCTCCTTGGCTGACCCTCATGGTTTGGCCTATCCTGGACTGGCTTCACAGGTACACAGCCAAGGAGCAGCACTGGGCCACATGCTCTGAAGCACCCGGTACTTGCCTTAAATTCTGCTGCCACCATTTTGAAATTCTTAATAATTGTATTATTATTATACTTTAAGTTTTAGGGTACATGTGCACAATGTGCAGGTTAGTTACATATGTATACATGTGCCATGCTGGTGCGCTGCACCCACTAACTCATCATCTAGCATTAGGTATATCTCCCAATGCTATCCCTCCCCCCCCACCACCCCACAACAGTCCCCAGAGTGTGATGTTCCCCTTCCTGTGTCCATGTGTTCTCATGGTTCAATTCCCACCTATGAGTGAGAACATGCGGTGTTGGGTTTTTTGTTCTTGTGATAGTTTACTGAAAATGATGATTTCCAATTTCATGCGTGTCCCTCAAAAGACATGAACTCATCATTTTTTATGGCTGCATAGTATTCCATGGTGTATATGTGCCACATTTTCTTAATCCAGTCTATCATTGTTGGACATTTGGGTTGGTTCCAAGTCTTTGCTATTGTGAATAATGCCACAATAAACATATGTGTGCATGTGTCTTTATAGCAGCATGATTTATAGTCCTTTGGGTATATACCCAGTAATGGGATGGCTGGGTCAAATGGTATTTCTAGTTCTAGATCCCTGAGGAATAGCCACACTGACTTCCACAGTGGTTGAACTACTTTACAGTCCAACCAACAGGGTAAAAGTGTTCCTATTTCTCCACATCCTCTCCAGCACCTGTTATTTCCTGAGTTTTTAATGATTGCCATTCTAACTGGTGTGAGATGGTATCTCATTGTGGTTTTGATTTGCATTTCCCTGATGGCCAGTGATGGTGAGCATTTATTCATTTGTTTTTTGGCTTCATAAATGTCTTCTTTTGAGAAGTGTCTGTTCATGTCCTTCACCCACTTTCTGATGGGGTTGTTTGTTTTTTTCTTGTAAATTTGTTGGAGTTCATTGTAGATTCTGGATATTAGCCCTTTGACAGATGAGTAGGTTGCGAAAATTTACTCCCATTTTGTAGGTTGCCTGTTCACTCTGACGGTAGTTTCTTTTGCTGTGCAGAAGCTCTTTAGTTTAATTAGATCCCATTTGTCAATTTTGGCTTTTGTTGCCATTGTTTTTGGTGTTTTAGACATGAAGTCCTTGCCCAGGCCGATGTCCTGAATGGTAAAGCCTAGGTTTTCTTCTAGGGTTTTTATGGTTTTAGGTCTAAATTTTAAGTCTTTAATCCATCTTGAATTGATTTTTGTATAAGGTGTAAGGAAGGGATCCAGTTTCAGCTTTCTCCATATGGCTAGCCAGGTTTCCCAGCACCATTTATTAAATAGGGAATCCTTTCCCCATTGCTTGTTTTTCTCAGGTTTGTCAAAGATCAGATAGTTGTAGATATGCGGCGTTATTTCTGAGGGCTCTGTTCTGTACCATTGATCTATATCTCTGTTTTGGTACCAGTACCATGCTGTTTTGGTTACTGTAGCCTTGTAGTATAGTTTGAAGTCAGGTAGCGTGATGCCTCCAGCTTTGTTCTTTTGGCTTAGGATGGTCTTGACCATGTGGGCTCTTTTTTGGTTCCATATGAACTTTGAAGTAGTTTTTTCCAATTATGTGAAGAAAGTCATTGGTAGCTTGATAGGGATGGCATTGAATCTGTAAATTACCTTGGGCAGTATGGCCATTTTCATGATATTGATTCTTCCTACCCATGAGCAGGGAATGTTCTTCCATTTGTTTGTATCCTCTTTTATTTCCTTGAGCAGTGGTTTATAGTTCTCCTTGAAGCGGTCCTTCACATCCCTTCTAAGTTGGATACCTAGGTATTTTATTCTCTTTGAAGCAATTGTGAAGAGGAGTTCACTCATGATTTGGCTCTCTGTCTGTTGTTGGTGTATAAGAATGCTTGTGATTTTTGTACATTGATTTTGTATCCTGAGACTTTGAGGTTGCTTATCAGCTTAAGGAGATTTGGGGCTGAGACAATGGGGTTTTCTAGATATACAATCATGTCATCTGCAAACAGGGACAATTTGACTTCTTCCTTTCATAATTAAATACTCTTTGTTTCCTTCTCCTGCCTAATTGCCCTGGCCAGAACTTCCAACACTATGTTGAATAGGAGTGGTGAGAGAGGGCATCCCTGTCTTGTGCCAGTTGTCAAAGGGAATGCTTCCAGTTTTTGCCCATTCAGTATATTGGCTCTGAGTTTGTCATAGATAGCTCTTATTATTTTGAAATATGTCCCATCAATACCTAATTTATTGAGAGTTTTTAGCATAAAGCGTTGTTGAATTTTGTCAAAGGCCTTTTCTGCATCTATTGAGATAGTCCTGTGGTTTTTGTCTTTGGTTGTGTTTATATGCTGGATTACATTTATTGATTTGTGTATATTGAACCAGCCTTGCATCCCAGGTATGAAGCCCACTTGATCATGGTGGATAAGCTTTTTGATGTGCTGCTGGATTCAGTTTGCCAGTATTTTATTGAGGATTTTTGCATCAATGTTCATCAAGGATATTGGTCTAAAATTCTCTTTTTTTGTTGTGTCTCTGCCAGGCTTTGGTATCAGGATGATGCTGGCCTCATAAAATGAGTTAGGGAGGATTCCCTCTTTCTCTGTTGAACCAGTTCCTCCTTGTACTTCTGATAGAATTCCACTGTGAATCCATCTAGTCCTGGACTCTTTTCTGTTGGTAAGCTATTGATTATTGCCACAATTTCAGATCCTGTTATTGGTCTATTCAGAGATTCAACTTCTTCCTGGTTTAGTCTTGGGAGAGTGTATGTGTCGAGGAATTTATCTATTTCTTCTAGGTTTTCTAGTTTATTTGCATAGAGGTGTTTGTAGTATTCTCTGATGGTAGTTTTTATGTCTGTGGGAGCGGTGGTGATATCCCCTTTATCATTTCTTATTGCTTTTATTTGATTCTTCTTTTTTTCTTTATTAGTCTTGCTAGAGGTTTATAAATTTTGTTGATCCTTTCAAAAACCATCTCCTGGATTCATTAATTTTTTGAAGGGTTTTTTGTGTCTCTATTTCCTTCAGTTATGCTCTGATTTTAGTTATTTCTTGCCTTCTGCTAGCTTTTGAATGTGTTTGCTCTTGCTTTTCTAGTTCTTTTAATTGTGATGTTAGGGTGTCAATTTTGGATGTTTCCTGCTTTCTCTTGTGGGCATTTAGTGCTATAAATTTCCCTCTACACACTGCTTTGAATGCGTCCCAGAGATTCTGGTATGTTGTGTCTTTGTTCTCATTGGTTTCAAAGAACATCTTTATTTCTGCCTTCATTTCATTACGTACCCAGTAGTCATTCAGGAGCAGGTTGTTCAGTTTCCATGTAGTTGAGCAGTTTTGGGTGAGATTCTTAATCCTGAGTTCTAGTTTGATTGCACTGTGGTCTGAGAGATAGTTTGTTATAATTTGTGTTCTTTTGCATTTGCTGAGGAGAGCTTGACTTCCAAATATGTGGTCAATTTTGGAATAGGCGTGGTGTGGTGCTGAAAAGAATGTATATTCTGTTGATTTGGGGTGGAGAGTTCTGTAGATGTCTATTAGGTCTGCTTGGTGCAGAGCTGAGTTCAATTCCTGGGTATTCTTGTTGACTTTCTGTCTCATTGATCTGTGTAATATTGACAGTGGGGTGTTAAAGTCTCCCATTATTAATGTGTGGGAGTCTAAGTCTCTTTGTAGGTCACTCAGGACCTGCTTTATGAATCTGGGTGCTCCTGTATTGGGTGCATATACATTTAGGATAGTTAGCTCTTCTTGTTGAATTGATCCCTTTACCATTGTGTAATGGCCTTCTTTATCTCTTTTGATCTTTGTTGGTTTTAAAGTCTGTTTTATCAGAGACTAGGATTACAACCCCTGCCTTTTTTGTTTTCTATTTGCTTGGTAGATCTTCCTCCATCCTTTTATTTTGAGCCTATGTTTCTCTCTGCACGTCAGATGGGTTTCCTGAATACAGCACACTGATGGGTGTTGACTCTTTATCCAATTTGCCAGTCTGTGTCTATTAATTGGAGCATTTAGTCCATTTACATTTAAAGTTAATATTGTTGTGTGTGAATTTGATCCTGTTACTATGATGTTAGCTGGTTATTTTGCTCGTTAGTTGATGCAGTTTCTTCGTAGTCTTGATGGTCTTTACATTTTGGCATGATTTTGCAGTGGCTGGTACGGGTTGTTCCTTTCCATGTTTAGCGCTTCCTTCAGGAATTCTTTTAGGGCAGGCCTTGTGGTGACAACATCTCTCAGCATTTGCTTGTCTGTAAAGTATTTTATTTCTCCTTCACTTATGAAGCTTAGTTTGGCTGGATATGAAATTCTGGGTTGACAATTCTTTTCTTTAAGAATGTTGAATATTGGCCCCCACTCTCTTCTGGCTTGTAGAGTTTCTGCCGAGATATCCACTGTTAGTCTGATGGGCTTCCCTTTGAGGGTAACCCGACCTTTCTCTCTGGCTGCCCTTAACATTTTTTCCTTCATTTCAACTTTTGGTGAATCTGACAATTATGTGTCTTGGAGTTGCTGTTCTCGAGGAGTATCTTTGTGGCGTTCTCTGTATTTCCTGAATCTGAATGTTGGCCTGTCTTGCTAGATTGGGGAAGTTCTCCTGGATGATATCCTGCAGAGTGTTTTCCAACTTGGTTCCATTCTCCCCATCACTTTCAGGTACACCAATCAGGTGTAGATTTGGTCTTTTCACAGAGTCCCATATTTCTTGGAGGCTTTGCTCATTTCTTTTTATTCTTTTTTCTCTAAACTTCCCTTCTCTCTTCATTTCATTCATTTCACCTTCCATCGCTGATACCCTTTCTTCCAGTTGATCACATCAGCTCCTGAGGCTTCTGCATTCTTCATGTAGTTCTCGAGCCTTGGTTTTCAGCTCCATCAGCTCCTTTAAGCACTTCTCTGTATTGGTTATTCTATTTATATATTCTTCTAATTTTTTTTCAAAGTTTTCAACTTATTTGCCTTTGGTTTGAATGTCCTCCCGTAGCTCGGAGTAATCTGATCGTCTGAAGCCTTCTTCTATCAACTCGTCAAAGTCATTCTCCATCCAGCTTTATTCCATTGCTGGTGAGGAGCTGCATTCCTTTGGAGGAGGAGAGGCACTCTGCGTTTTAGAGTTTCCAGTTTTTCTGTTCTGTTTTTTCCCCATCTTTGTGGTTTTATCTACTTTTCATCTTTGATGATGGTAATGTGCAGATGGGTTTTTGGTGTGGATGTCCTTTCTGTTTGTTAGTTTTCCTTCTAACAGACAAGACCCTCAGCTGCAGGTCTGTTGGAGTACCTGGCCTTGTGAGGTGTCAGTCTGCCTCTGCCGGGGGGTACCTCCCAGTTAGGCTGCCTAGGGGTCAGGGGTCAGCGACCCACTTGAGGAGGCAGTCTGCCTGTTCTCAGATCTCCAGCTGTGTGCTGGGAGAACCACTGCTCCCTTCAAAGCTGTCAGACAGGGACGTTTAAGTCTGCAGAGGTTACTGCTGTCTTTTTGTTTTTCTGTGCCCTGCCCCCAGAGGTGGAGCCTACAGAGGCAGTCAGGCCTCCTTTAGCTGTGGTGGGCTCCACCCATTTCGAGTTTCCAGGCTGCTTTGTTTACCTAAGCATGCCTGGGCAATGGCGGGCACCCCTCCCCCAGTCTCGCTGCTGCCTTGCAGTTTGATCTCAGACTGCTGTGCTCGCAATCAGCGAGACTCCGTGGGCGTAGGACCCTCCAAGCCAGTTGAGGGATATAATCTCCTGGTGTGCCGTTTTTTAAGCTCATCGGAAAAGCGCAGTATTTGGGTGGGATTGACCCAATTTTCCAGGTGCAGTCTGTCACCCCTTTCTTTGACTAGGAAAGGGAACTCCCTGACCCCTTGTGCTTCCCGAATGAGGCAATGCCTCACCCTGCTTTGGCTCACGCACGGTGCACGCACCCACTGACCTGTGCGTACTGTCTGGCACTCCCTAGTGAGATGAACCCGGTACCTCAAATGGAAATGCAGAAATCACCCATCTTCTGCATCTCTCATGCTGGGAGCTGTAGACTGGAGCTGTTCCTATTCGGCCATCTTGGCTCCTCCCTTGAAATTCTTAATAATTTTGAACAATGGTCCCCATTTTGCACTGTGTCTCCTAAATTCTGAAGCCAGCCCTCCCTCTTTTAGATTCTCATTCTGTTAGTGCCTCCATGCTACTATTTTTTCCTGGACCCAAAAATGGGCCGATACTCACATGTCCCCTCCTTTGCCTATAATGACCTCTTAGGTCATGTCCACCAATACTTTCCAGATGAGGGCACTTCCTGTTACTCTTGTTTCACTTGAGAAAGGGAGGGCAATGTAGAAAACAAATTTCATTAGGAAACCAGAGGAAACCAAACTTTAAAGCACAAAACAATGGGCTTCTTAGTCACAATGGAGCCTAAACACAATTTCATTTGGCTGGCACAATGAAGAGGCCATAGGGTCTTGGTTCTCTTACCCAACTCCAGCCTACCTTGCAGGAGATAGGGATACTGGACCAAAGTTCTCACATCAAGTTTTCCAAGTAGAGGCAGTGGCATTAATGCTAGCACTGAGGGAATTCTTCATTCCTCCTTTGATTTTCTGTTTGAGGGCCAATCTTTTAGACCTGGTGCTGGGCCACAGTTGTGCATAGCAAACAACCCCAGGAAATCTTTGACCTCGAGAGAGGAACTCTTCAACATCACCTCCAGTGGTTCCTTGTTGGAGTTCTTATACTGTCTTGTCCTAATTTTGCAGCTAAGTTGGCCAGCTCTCTTGGAATTTTTCAAGGCTCCTTGACATTAACCCCTTCCTAGTGCTAGTGAATCAGTCTGAGTGTTTGCATAGGATGATCCAGACCATTCACCTTCTACAAAACTTGGATCTCAGCCTAGTTGCCCCAGAGCTGGTATCCTGGAGCAGTCACTGCATTTTTCTAGGGACTATGAGAGAAGCATACACCAGTTCTCTTCTTTTCCTTCCTTTCAGGTTAGTTTTTCCTGTCGGAGGGATGTCTACAGCTTAGCTTACTTGCTTATCAGAATTTACTGATATGTACCAAGGCCAGTGACAGAGCAAGCCTGTATCAGCATCTCCAATGGCTTTTTTAGTTCTCTCTGATGCTTGCACTTACAGAACGCTTGCCAGGGGAAGAAGGTCACATCATAGTACTTCATCCTTGTATTTACTTTACACCTAACATAGAAATAATAGGCACAATTTCCACCAATTCTACCAATATTGCAAAGAATAAGGATAAAATGCCAGTGATTTCACCCTTAAGTACATACCCAAAATAATTGAAAGCAATTATTCAAATATACTTGTTCACTTCATCATGGCGGCATTATTGACAACAGCCAAAAACTGGAAATAACCCAAATGTCCATTAATGTATGAATGGACAAATAGGTTGTAACATATCTATATTATGCAATATTATTCAGCCACAAAAAGGAATGATGTTCTGGCTGGTTGTGGTGGCTCACATCTGTAATCCCAGCACTTTGGGAGGCTTGAGGTGGGTGGATTACCTGAGGTCACTCAGGAGTTCAAGACCAGCCTGGCCAACATGGTGAAACCCTGTTTCTAGTAAAATTACAAAAATTAGCTGGGCATTGTGGTGGGTGCCTGTAATCCCATGTGAAAACTACTAGGGAGGCTGAGGCGGACAATTGGAACCTGAGAGGTGGAGGTTGCCATGAGCCGAGATATTTCACCACTGCGCTCCAGCTGGGTGACAGAGCTAGACTCCATATCAAAAAAAAGAATTTCTAACACATCCTACGACACGTATGACTCTCACACATGTTATACTAGTGAAAGTAGGCAGACATAAAAGACCACATATTGTGTGACTCAGTTTTCATAAAATTACAAAAATAATTAAATCTAGAGAGACAGAAATTAGATTAGTGGTTGTCAGGGGGTTGGAGGAGCCAGAAAGGAGAGTGATTGCTTGATAGGTTGGAGTTCCTTTTGGTGGTGATAAAAACTGAACTAGATAGAAATGGTCGTTACACAATACTGTGAATGCACTAAAGTGTCCATTTTGAAATGGTGGAAGTTTATTTTACATGAATTTCTTTTCAATGAAGAATCGAAGGAAAATGAAAATAAAAATTTAAAAAAAAACATTTTCTCATTACCCAGAGTTTGATTATGAGGAGATAGGAGAAGGGTAAGGGTGCAGTGAGATTCAGGTGATCTTAACTCTTTCTGTGCCATGGCCCCTTTACCATAAAACATGATATATTGGTACTGGAATTGTTCTTAATGCTAAGCAAACAATAACACACCTGGTTTTGCTGTATTCGTTGCAGCAATGGTGATGGTGGTGTATTTTGTTAGTTTTTGTCATCCAAGAATTGATTTCTCAGATTTGCTTGACTTACGAACATGTAAATTTACTCATTTGTGAAAGTGGCTTTTCCAGCATGTGTATGTGTATCTTTTTTTATTACTTATATTATTTGTTGCAAAGACTAGACATACAATTGGACATCAATCTTTCTATTTTTTAATCTAGACAGGGATACAATATTAGTTTAAGTCAGGATGAGACATTTTAGTGTCTGAATTTTATATTTTGCACTCTATGATTATGTTTGCATGAATGCCTTACTTTTGTAGATAGAACACTGTGTTTGGTTTTGTGTAATGAAGAATTTGGCTGACCTTTGTCTCTAGCTCCTGAGAAGTAGTTTCTAAACCCTTGGAATTTCCTAGGTGATTGGAGTGTCTTTGTTATTCCTAGTGGGCCCCCTGAACCAGGCCTGATTGTTTATAATACTGAGATGGCTTACACTGGATGGTTTATGCTAATGAGATGACTCAGGATAGGGACTGGCTGATTAGAGGGTTAGGGCTTTGAGCTGTGAGATATAAGCCCAATCTCTGGAGGGGAGAAGGGGAGCTGCAGATTTAAACCTATGGCCAGTGATTTCATCAATCATGTCTATGTGAGGCCTCAGTAAAATCTTGGTACTCCCAAGCTCAGGTGAGCCTCCTTGGTTGACATTACTCCTTGAGTATTGGCACACTTTCATGTTGGGAGGATAGCACATCCCTAAGGATGACAGAAGTGTTGCACCTGGAACCCTATCAGACTTCACCTTGTGAATTACTTCTTTGGGCTAATTCTGCTCTTTATCCTTTTACTATAATAAAACTGTAAATGTAAGCATTGCTCTGTCTTGAGTTCCTGTGTCATTTTAGCAAATTGATGAACTCCACCATAGTTATGGGAACATTCCAATTTTTAGCCAGTTGGTTAGAAGACAGAGACAAACCTTGGGATCTTTGAACTAAGGACTGGTATCTGAAGTGATCACAGTCTTCTGGAGGACTGATAGTAAATTATAAAGTTTAGCTTAACTCTGGGTAGATTACAGAATGAAAATGTGGGAAAAAGTACTCTCTTTTATTAAAACTGTGTAACTCAAAATTAAAACTCCAAGCCCCCCAATCATCTGAATGGACTCCTCCTCTCAGTCAAGGGCATTCCAAAACTAACCTCTAATTCAGGCCATGATGAGAAGGAAGGGACAAACATGCCTCATTATACGCCCCTCCCCTTCCTTTTGAAACTCAGGAAAAGCCGACCAGCATTTATCATCAACATGGACCTTAAGTCTGATAGGAAACATTTACAATCTATTCTCTCTGAAGCCTGCTATCTAGGGACTCATCTGAATGAAAAAATGTTGGTCTCCACAATCCCTTTTTGTAGTACAAATATTTTCTTTCTATTGATTTGATGTCTTTAAATAGTAACTCTCTGAGTCAATTGCCAATCAGAAATGTTGAAAACAGCTGGGCACAGTGGCTCATGAAAGGGTGAGGTAGATGAATTTCTTGAGACCAGCATGGACAACATGGCAAATCCGAGTTGCTAGGACAGAGAGAGAGAGAGAAAAGAGAGAAAAGAGAGCAGAGAAAAGAGAGGAGAGAGGAGAGAGAGAGAGAAGAGAAAGAGAGAGAAAGAAAGAGAAAGAAAGAAGGAAAGAAAGAAAGAGGAAGAAAGAAAGAAAGAAAGAAAGAAAGAAAGAAAGAAAGAAAGAAAGAAAGAAAGAAAAGAAAGAAAGAAAGAAAAGAAAGGAAGGAAGGGAAAAAAAGGGAGAGAGAGAAATTTTAAAATCTACCTAGGAACTGGAAGTCCCTGCTTCAAGTTGGCCCACCTTTCAAGATCAAACTACTGTATATCCTACACATATTGATTGATATCTCATATCTTCCTAAAACATAAAAGCAAGCTTTACCCCAACCACCTTGGGCACATATCATCAGGACGTTGTAAGACCATGTCACAGGTGTGTCATTAACTTGGGCAAAATAAACTTTCTAAACTGATAGAGATCTGTCTCAGATACTTTGTTTTCACAATTGGTAACCACAAAGGGATTCTGTCCGAGTGGAGGCTCCCCTGATATTTGACAAGCCTTCTATGGTTGTTTGGTACTACCTTGAGCTATCCTTATGGCACAAATGAGTAGGACAATTTTCTGAGGCCTGAAAACACTTCACCTCTGGAGAATCCCTGATCTCACAAAATTTGGTCAAGATCTGAAATTCATTTTCCTGTACAACTCCTTTTCTGGAGTTTTACTTATTTCCAAGAAGGAAGGAAAGTTTTCCTGCTTCCGTGACTATGGAGAGTGGGAACCCACTTCCTGGAATTTTAGATAATTTTTAACAAGGAAGACAAGTGTGAGTTTTGTTTTATTTCATTTTATTTTACTTTAAATTCTGGAATACATATGCTTAATGTGCCAGTTTGTTACATAGGTATACAGGTGCCATGGTGGTTTGCTGCACCTATCAACCTGTCATCTAGGTTTTAAGCCTGACATGCCTTAAGTATTTCTCATAATGCTCTCCCTCCTCTTTCCCTCCACCCTCCAACAGGTCCCAGTGTGTGATATTCCCCTCCCGGTGTGCATGCATTCTCATTGTTCAACTCCCACTTATGAGTAAGAGCATGCGGTGTTTGGTTTTCTGTTCCTGTGGGTTTGCTGAGGATGATGGTTTCCATCATCATCCATGTCCCTGCAATGGACATGAACTCATTCTTTTTTATGACTGCATAGTATTCTATGGTTGTGTATATGCCACATTTTCTTTATCTGGTCTATCATTGATGGGCATTTGGGTTGGTTCCAAGTCTATGCCATTGTAAATAGTGTTGCAATAAACATATGTGTGCATGTTTCTTTATAGAGGAATGATTTATAATCCTCTGGGTATGTACCCTGTAATGAGATTGCAGGGTCAAATGGTATTTCTGGTTCTCCATCCTTGAGGAATCACCATACTGTTTTCTACAATAGTTGAACTAATTTACACTCCCACCAACAGTGTAAAAGCATTTGTATTTCTCCACATCCTCTCCACCATCTGTTGTTTCCATGCTTTTTAATGATCACCATTCTAACTGGCACAAGATGGTATCTCATTGTGGTTTTGATTTGCGTTTCTTTAATGGCAGTATTGATGACTTTTTTCATATGTTTGTTGGTGGCATAAATGTCTTCTTTTGAGAAGGATCTGTTCATATTCCTTTGCCCACTTTTTGATGAAGTTGTTTATTTTCTTATAAATGTTGTTAAAGTTCATTTTAGATTCTGGATATTAGACCTTTCTCAGATGTATAGATTGCAAAAATTTTCTCCCATTCTCTAGGTTGCCTGTTCACTCCGACGATACTTTCTTTTGCTGATAAGAAGCTCTTCAGCTTAATTAGATCTCATTACTTGATTTTGGCTTTTGTTGCAATTGCTTTTGGTGTTTCAGTCACGAAATATTTGCCCATGCCTATTGCCTAGATTTTCTTCTAGGGATTTTATGGCTTTAGGTTTACATTTAAGTCTTTAATTAATCTTGAGTTAATTTCTGTGTAAAGTGTAAGGAAGGGGCCCAGTTTCTGTTTTCTGCATATGGCTAGCCAGTTTTTCCAGCACCATTTATTAAATAGGAAATCCTTTCCCCTTTGCTTATTTTTCTCAGGTTTGTTGAAGATCACATGGTTGTAGATGTGTGGTGTTACTTCTGAGGCCTCTGTTCTGTTCAATTGGTCTGTATATCTGTTTTGGTACCAGTATCATGACATTTTGGTTACCGTAGCCTTGTAGTATAGCTCAAAGTCAGGTAGTGTGATGCCTCCAGTTTTGTTCTTTTTGCTTAGGATTGTCTTAGCTATACAGGCTCCTTTTTGGTTCCATATGAAATTTAAAGTAGATTATTCTAGTTCTGTGAAGAATGTCAATGATACCTTGATAGGAATAGCATTGAATCTATAAATTACTTTGGGCAGTATGGCCATTTTGATGATATTGATTCTTCCTATCCATAAGCATGGACTTTTTTTCCAGTTGTTTGTTTCCTCTCTTATTTCCTTGAGTTTGTAGTTTGTAGTTCTCCTTGAAGAGGTTTTTCACATCCCTTGTAAGTTGTATTTCTAGGTATTTTATCCCTTTTGTGGCAATTGTAAATGACAGTTCACTTACTATTTGACTCTCTGCTTGTCTATTATTAGCGTATAGAAATGCTCGTGATTTTGCACACTAATTTTGTATTTGAGACTGCTGAAGTTGCTTATCAGCTTAAGCAGTTTTGGGGCTGGGACTATGGGGTTTTCTAAATATAGAATCATGTCATCGGCAAACAGAGACAATTTGACTTCCTCTCTTCCTATTTGAATACACTTTATTTGTTCATCTTGCCTGATTGCTCTGGCCAGAGCGTCCAATACTGTGTTGAATAAGAGTGGTGAGAGAGGGCATCCTTGTCTTGTGCCTCTTTTTGATTCCAGCTTTTGCCCATTCTTATGATGTTGGCTTTGAGTTTGTCACAAATAGCTCTTATTATTTTGAGATATATTCTATCAATACTTAGTTTATTGACAGTTTTTGAATGAAGAGCTGTTGAATTTTGTCAAAGTCCTTTTCTGTGCCTATTGAGATAATCATATGGTTTTTATCTTTGGTTCTGTTTATGTGATGGATTACATTTATTGATTTGGTATACTGAAGCAGCCTTGCATCCCAGGGATGAAGCTGACTTGAGGGTGGTGGATAAGCTCTTTGATGTGTTGCTAGATTCAGTTTGCCAGTATTTTATTATGGATTTTTGCATCGATATTCATCAGAGCTATTGGCCTGGAATTTTCTTTTCTTGTGCCTCTGCCAGGTTTTGGAATTGCTAGCCTCATAAAATCAGTTAGGGAGGATTCTCTCTTTTTCTATCTTTTGGAATAGCTTCAGAAGGAATGGTACCACCTCCTCTTTGTACTCTGGTAGAATTCAGTCCTGTAAATCCATCTTGTCTTGGACTTTTTTGGTTGGTAGGCTATTAATTACTGCTTCAATTTCAGAACTTCTTATTAGATTATTCAGGGATTTGACTCCTTGGTAGTTTAGTCTTGGAAGGGTGTATATGTCCAGGAATTTATCCATTTCTTCCAGATTTTCTAGTTCATTTTCATAGAGGTGTTTATAGTGTTATATGATGGTAGTTTTTATTTCTGTGGGATCAGTGGTGATATCCCCTTTATTATTTTTTCTTGTGTCTATTTGATTCTTCTCCTTTTCTTATTTATTAATCTGGCTAGCAGTCTATCTATTTTGTTAATGTCTTCAAAACCACAGCTCCTGGACCCATTGAATTTTAAACGGTTTTTCGTGTCTCTATCTCCTTCAGTTCTGCTCTGATCTTAGTTATTTCTTGCCTTCTGCTAGCTTTTGAATGTATTTGCTCTTACTTCTCTAGTTATTTTAATTGGGATATTAGGGTGTCAATTTAGTGCTATAAATTTCTCTCTAAACACTGCTTTAGCTGTGTTCCAGAGATACTAGTATGTTGTCTCTTTGTTCTCATTGGTTTCAAAAAACTTCATTAATTGGGCCTTAATTTCATTATTTACCAAGTAATGATTCAGGAGCAGGTTGTTCACTTTTCAAATAGTTGTGCACTTTTGAGTGAGTTTCTTAATGCTGAGTTCTAATTTGATTGCATTGTGGTCTGAGAGACTGTTTGTTATGATTTCCACTATTTTGCATTTTCTGAGGAGTGTTTTACTTCCATTTATGTGGTCCATTTTAGAATAAGTATTAATATGATGCTGAGAAGAACGTATATTCTGTTGATTTGGGGTGGAGAGTTCTATAGATGTCTATTAGGTTCACTTGGTCCAGAGCTGAGTTCAAGTCCTGAATATCCTTGTTAATTTTCTGTCTTGCTGATCTGTGTAATATTGACAGTGGGGTGTTAAAGCCTTGCACTATTATTGTGTGGGAGTCTAAGTCTCTTCGTAGGTCTCTAAGAAGTTATTTTATGAATCTGGGTGCTCTTGTATTGGGAGCTTATATATTAATGTAGTTAGTTCTTTTTGTTTCATTGATCCCTTTGCAATTGTGTAATGCCATTCCTTGTCTTTTTTTATCTTCATTGGTCTAAAGCCTGTTTGCAGTGGCTGGTACTGGTTTTTCCTTTTCATACTTAGTGTTTCCTTCAGGAGCTCTTTTAGGGCAGACCTGGTGGTTACAAAATCCATCAGCATTTGCTTGTCTGGAAAGGATTTTATTTCTCTTTCACTTAGGAAGCTTAGTTTGGCTAGATATAAAATTCTGGGTTTAAAATTCTTTTCTTTAAGAATGTTGGCTATTGGCCCCACTCTCTGCTGGCTTATATGGTTTCTGCAGAAAGATCTGCTGTTACTCTAATAAGCTTCCTTTTTATGTAACCTAACTTTTCTTTCTGGCTGTCCTTTACATTTTTTTGTTTGTTTGTTTTTGTTTCAACCTTGGAGAATGTGACAATTATGTGTCTTGAGGTTGCTGTTCTTGAGGAGTATCTTAGTGGTGTTCTCTGTATTTCCTGAATTTCAATGTTGACCTGTCTTCCTAGGTTAGGGAAGTTCTCCTGGATGATATCCTGAAGAGTGTTTTTTTAACATGGTTCCATTCTCCCCATCACTTTCAGGGACCCCACTCAATCATACGTTTGGTCTTTTCACATAGTCGCATATTTCTTTTGTTTGTTTCTTCCTTTTCATTAATTTTTATCTAATCTTGTCTTCATGCTTTATTTCATTGAATTGATCTTCAAACTCTAATACTGTTTTTTCCACTTAATTGATTCAGTTATTCTACTTTTGTTTGCTTCACCATGTCCTCATGCTGTGTTTTTCAGCTCCCTCAAGTCATTTATGTTTTTGTCTAAACTGGTTATTCTAGTTATCAGTTCCTGTAGCCTTTCATCAAGGTTCTTAATTTCCTTGCGTTGGTTTAGAACATGATCCTTTACCTCAGAGGAGTTTGTTGTTACCCATTCTCTGAAGCCTACTTCTGTCAATTCATTAAACTCATTCTCTTTTTAGTTTTGTTCCCTTGCTGGAGAGGAGTTACAATCATTTGGAGGAGAAAAGGCATTCTGATATTTGGAAATTTCATCACTTTTGCACTGTTTTTTCCTCATCTCTGTGTATTTATCTACCTTTGATCTTTGAGGCTGATGACATTTGGATGGGGTTTCTCTGTGTGTGCTGGGGTCCTTTTTGGGGATGTTAATATTGTCGCTTTCTATTTGTTAGTTTTTCTTCTGACAGTCAAGCATCTCTTCTGCAGGTCTGCAGTAATTTGCTGAAAGTCAACTCCAGACCCTATTTGCCTGGGTATCACCAGAGAGACTGCAGAACAGCAAAGATTCCTGCCTGCTCCTTCCTCTGGAAGCTTCATCCCTGAAGGGGTCACATGCCAGATGCCAGCTGGAGCTCCCCTGTATGAGGTGTCTGTTAACCACTGTTGCCTACTCAAGCCTCAGTAATGGCATTCGCCCCTCCCCACACCAAGCTTAATCATCCCAGGTCGACTTTGGACTGCTCTGCTGGCAGTGAGAATTTCCAGCCATTGCTTCTTAACTTGCTGGTCTCCATGGGAGTGTGGCCCCCTGAGCGTGACCACTTGGGTCCCTAGCTTCAGCCTCCTTACCACGGGAATGAACGGTTCTGTCTCACTGGGGTTTCAGGCACCAGTGGGGTATGAAAAAAAAAGAAAAAGCCTGCAGCTAAATCAGTGTCTGCCCAAATGGGTGCCCAGTTTTGTGCCTGAAACCCAGGGCCCTGGTGGTGTAGGTGCACGAGGGAATCTCCTGGTCTGCAGATTACAAAAACCATTGGGAGAAACATAGTATCTGGGCCGGATAGCACAGTCCATCATGACTTCTCTTGGCTAGGGGAGGGAGGTCCCTGGCCCCTTGCACTTCGCAGGTGAGGCAATGCCCCACCCTACTTCTTCTCACCCTACATGGCTGTACCCACTGCCTAACCAATCCTCGTGAGATGAACATGGTTATTTCCCTGTTCATCAGCATCAACATTTCCTCAGTTGGAAATGCAGAAGTCTCCTGCCCTCTGCATTGGTTTCCCTGGGAGCTGCAGACTGGAGTTGTTCCCATTCAACCATCTTGCCACAATCCTCCCAAGTGTGAGTATTTTATCCTCCTTCTAAGAATGGAAAGAGCAGCCTTGAGTCTTGATTACTAGATAAGTAACAGAAAAATTGGGTTTGTGTCTTGGAAATTCTCCTTCATGATTAAAACTTAAAATTGAGAACCAGCTTGTCTTAATTTCTTGTTACTATTAGAGTGCTCAGAAATCACATTTCTGGGTTTTTATTGTTGTTGTAGTCTTTCTATTATTGGACTGGACCAACGCTACCTGACTTTGTCAAATTTGAATAAGAATTCCAAATTACGAGGAACAAGACTTCTTAAGTGGCTAAAATTCCTTGCAGCAGGAAAACAAAACAAGACAAAACAAAATCGTTTGTTTTCTGTGTTTGTTTCTTAAAACATTTTTCATATTTCCATAGGTTATTTGGGAACAGGTGGTGTTTGGTTACATGAGTAAGTTCTTTAGTGGTGATTGGTGAGATTTTGATGCACCCATCACCTGAGCAGTATACACTGTCCCTATGTTTAGTCCTTTATCACTTACCTGCTTCCTATTATTTTCCCCTGAGTCCTGAAAGTCCACCGCGTCATTCTTACACCTATGTATCCTCATAGCTTAGCTCCCATTTAGGAATGGGAATATATGATGTTTGGTTTTCCATTCCTGAGTTACTTTACTTAGAATAACAAATTCCAATCTCAACCAGGTTGCCATTTATTCATTCTTTTTTATGGATAAGTAGTATTCATATATATATATATGAATATATATACACACACATATATGTGTGTATATTTGTATATATCATATGTGTATATATGTATATGTATATTTTGTATGTATTATATATGTATATATTTTTATATGTGTGTGTGTGTGTATATATATATATATCACAGTTTCTTTATCCTCTCATTGATTGATGTGCATTCGGTTTTGTTCCACATTTTTGCAATGGCCAATTGCACTGCTGCAAACATTCATGCCCAAGTATCTTTTTTGTATAATGACTTATTTTCCTCTGGGTAGATACCCAGTAGCGGGATTGCTGGATCAAATGGCAGTTCTACTTTTACTTCTTTAAGGAATATCCACACTGTTTTTCATACTGGTTGTGCTAGTTTACATATTCCCCAGCAGTAGAGAAGTATTCCCTGTTCACTGCATTCATGCCAAGATAAACTGTTTCTTTTTATTTTTTTATTATGGCCATTCTTTCAGGAGTTTGGTGGTATCACCTTGTGATTTTAATTAGTATTTCCCTGAATATTAGTGATGTTGAGCATTTTTTATGCAGTTATTGACCATTTGTATATTTTTCTTTTGAGAATTATCTATTCATGTCCTTATCCCACTTTTTGATGGAATTGGTTTTTTCTTGCTAATTTGTTTGAGTTCATGGTCGATCCTGGATATTAGTTCTTTGTTAGATGTATAGATTGTGAAGATTTTCTCCCACTCTGTTGTCTGTTTCTCCCACACAGTTGTCTGTGTGCTCTGCTGACTGTTCCTTTTGTTGTGTGAAAGTTCTTTAGTTTCATTAAGTCCCAGCTATTTGTCTTTTTTTAATTGCATTTGCTTGTGGGGTTTTGGTTATGAAATCCTTGCTAAAGCCAATGTCTAGAGAGCTTTTACAATGTTATTGCCTAGATTTTTTATAGTTTTGGATCATAGATTTAAGTCCCTAATCCATCTTGAGTGACTTTTGTATAAGGTAAGAGATGAGGATCCAGTTTTATTCTCCTACACGTGTCTAGCCAATTTTCCCAGCACCATTTGTTTAAAAGGGTGTCATTTTTGCACTTTATGTTTTTGGTTGCTTTGTAGAAAATCAGTTGCTGTAAGTATTTGGGTTTATTTCTGGGTTCTGTATTTTGTTCCATTGGTTTTTGTGCCTATTTTTATACCAGTGCCATGCTGTTCTGGTGACTATGGCCTTATTGTATAGTTTGAAATTAGATAATGTGATGCCTTCAGATTTGTTATTTTGCTTAGACTTGCTTTGGATATGTGAGCTCTTTTTTGATTCTATATGGATTTTAGAATTATTTTCTCTAGCTCTGTGATGAATGATCGTGGTACTTTGATGGGAATTGCATTGAATTTGTAGATTGCTTTAGGCAGTATAATTATTTTCACAGTATTGGTTCTACCCATTCATGAGCATGGGATACATTTCCATTTGTTTGTGTTGTCTATAATTTTTTTCAGTAGTGTTTTGTAGATTCCCTTATAGAGGTCTTTCACCCCTTTGTAAAGTATATTCTGAAGTATTTTATTTTTGTAGCTATTGTAAAAGGGGTTGAGTTCTTGACTTGACTCTCATTTTGGTTCCTGTTGGTGCATAGAAGACCTGGTGGTTTTTGTACATTAGTTTTGTATCTGGAAATTTTGCTGAATTCTTTTATCATTCTAGGAACCTTCTGGAGGAGTCTTTAGGGTGTTCTAGGTAAATAACCACATCATCAGCAAACAGTGACAGTTTCACTTCCTCTTTATCAATTTACATGCCTTGTATTACTTTCTCTTGTCTGATTGCTCTGGCAAGGACTTCCAGTACTACATTGAAGAGGAGTGGGGACAGTGGACATCCTTGTCTCATGCCAGTTCTCAGAGGGAATGCTTTTAATTTTTCCCCATTCAGTATTACGTTGGCTGTGGGTTTATCATAGATGGCTTTTATTACATTGAGGTGTGTCCCTTGTATGGAGATTTTGCTGAGGGTTATAAGCATAAAGGGATGCTGAGTTTTGTGGAATGATTTATCTGCCTTTATTGAGAAAATCATGTGTTTTTTTATTTTAATTCTGCTTATGTGTTGTATCACATTTATTGACTTGCATACATTAAACTATCTCTGCATCACTGGTATGAAACCCACTTGATTGTGGTGGATTTTTTTAACACATTGTTGGATTTGTTTAGCTAGTATTTTATTAAGAAATTTAGCATCTATATTCATTAGTGATATTGGTCTTCTTTATCCCTATGTTTATTATGCATATTGGTTCATTAACAATACTAGTTTTCTTTGTGGTTATGCACTTTTCTGGGTTTGGTATTTGGGTAATACTGAATTCATTGAGTGACTTAGGTAGGGTTTCCTCTTTATCTTGTGGAATAGTGTCGATAAGATTGATACCAATTATTCTTTGAATGTGTGGTAGCATTCTGCTGTGATTCCGGCTGGTTCTGGATTTTTCGTTGTGGTAATTTTAAAATTATCATTTAAATCTCACTATTTGTCATTCGTATGTTCAGGTATCAAATTCTTCCTGATTTAATCTAGATGGGTTGTATCTTTTTAGGAATTTATCCATCTCTTCCAGGTTTTCTAGTTTATGTGCATAAAGGTGTTCATGGTAGCCTTCAATAATCCATTGAATTTCTGTGGTGTCAGTTGTAATATCTCCTGTATCATTTCTTATTGAGTTTATTTAGATTTTCTCTATTCTTCTTTCTTTGTTAATCTTGCTAATGGTCTATCAAAGAACCAGCTTTTTGTTTTATTTATTTTTTGTTTGTTTGTTTGTTCACTTGTTTCAGTTTCATTTAGTTCTGCTCTGATCTTAGTTATTTCCTTTCTTCTGCTCAGTTTGGGTTTGGTTTGCTGTTGTTTCTCTAGTTCCTTGAGGTTTGACCTTAAACATTTTGATGTAGGCATTTAGAGCTATGAATTTTTTCTTAGCACCACCTTTACTGTATCCTAGAGGTTTTGATAGATTGTGTCAATGTGTCGATCAGTTCAAAAATTTTTTAGTTTCCATCTTGATTTTATTCTTGACCCAATGATTATTCAGGAACAGGCTATTTAATTTCCATGTATTTGCATGATTTTGAAGGTCCTTTTGGAGTTGATTTCCAGTTTTATTCCACTGTGCTCTGAGAGTGTGCTTGATATAATTTTACTTTTCTTAAATTTATTAAGACCAATTTTGTGGCCTCTCATATGGTCTATCTTGGAGAATATTCCATGCAATGCTGAATAGAATGTATATTCTGCAGTTGTTGAATGGAATGTTCTGTATATATCTTATAAGTCCATTTATTTCAGGGTATAGTGTAAATCCATTGTTACTTTGTTAACCTTCTCTCTTGATGACCTGGCCAGTGCTGTCAGTGGTGTATTGAAGTCCCCCACTATTAATGTGTTGCTGTCTATCTCTTTTCTTAGGTCTATTAGGAACTGCTTTACAAATTTGGAAGCTGCAGTGTTAGCTGCATATATGTTTAGGATTGTGATATTTTCCTTTTGGACAAAGATTTTATTATTATATAATGTCCCTCTTTGTCTTTTTACACTGCTGTTGCTTTAAAGTTTTTTTGTCTGATATAAAAATAGCTACTTCTGTTCACCTTTGGTGTCCATTTGCATAAAATGTCTTTTTCCACCCATTTATCTTAAGTTTTTTTGAGTCATTATGTATTAAGTGAGTCTCTTGAGGGCAGCAGATAGTTGGTTAGTGAATTCTTCATTCTGCCATTCTGTATGTTTAAATTGGAGCATTTAGGCCATTTACATTTAATGTTACTATTGAGATAGTTAGTGTTGAGATAGTATTGAGATACTGAAGCAGGAGATGTAAAAAAGAAGAAAACAAAACAAAACAAGTATTCTATGCTAGGCTGACTCACTCTAAGGCCCAGTGATAAGCAAGACTGTAGCAGGATTCTGACAGCACTATCAGCAGAGCCAAGGCCCAGAAGGAATGGCCTTCAGGAGCAGGGATGAGAAAAACAAGTTTTTCTTATCAGTATCCCCTCTTTGAAATTCCCTCTCCATACCATTATTCTTTGTTCTGCTCTCATAACTATTTTTGTAATTACTTCTGCAAGTTTGCAAGGATTTTGTAAGTTTCTGTTTTCCTACCTGCAGTATGGTGAAGGTCATGAGACATGACTAAGTTGCAGCACCTGTCACTGTTTGATGAACTGCGTTTGTTCTGCTTCTGTAAGCTTGCTTGCCCACGCTGCCTGCAAGTTTCCTGCCACTAGTTCAACAACCCCCTTCAGTTGCATGTATAAAAGTTAAGCCCTGTCTCTGTTTGAGGCTCAGCTTCTGGATGTTAATCCACTGGGCCAGTGCACCTAAATAAATCCTCCAGTTTACAGAAAGTGGTCTAGGCTTTTTTTAATCCTATTTCACCCATTGGTCTTTCCTATCCCTTAATTCCTGCAACAGTACCATTTCATTCATTGTGCTATTTTTTGATGGTACCCCTTTTTTGTTATTGTTTTTAAATTGTATTTTTGTTTTATATGACCTGTGAGACTTATGCTTTAAAGAGGTCCTGTTTTGATGTGTTTTCAGGATTTGTTATGAGATTTAGAGCTCCTTTAGCAGTTCTTAATAGTGCTGGGTTAGTAGTGGTGAATTCTCTCAGCATTTGTTTATCTGAAAAACACTGTTCCTTTCCTTTCATTTATGAAGTTTAATTTTTCTGCATATAAAATTCTTCACTCCTAATTGCTTTGTTTAAGAAAGCTGATGATAAGACCTCATCCCTTCTGGCTTGCAGGGTTTCTGCTGAGAAATCTGCTATTAATCTGATAGGTTTTCATGTACATGTTATGTGATGCTTTAATATCACAGCCCTTAAGATTATTTCCTTCATCTTAACTTTAGATAACCTGATGACAATATGTCTGGCTGATGATCTTATTGTGATGAATTTCCTGAGTGTTCTTTGTTCATCTTGTATTTGGATGTCTAGGTCTCTAACAAGGCTGAGGAAGTTTTCCTCAATTATTCCCCCAAATATATTTTCCAAACTTTCAGATTTCTTCCTCAGAAATGCCAGTTATTCTTAAGTTTAGTCATTTAACATAATCCCACCCTTCTTGAAAGTTTTGTTCATATTGTCTTACTCTTTTTTCTTTGTTGGATTGGGTTAATTCAAAGACCTTGTCTTCAAGCTCTTAATTTGTTTGTTCTACTTGTTTGATTCTATTACTGAGACTTTCCAAAGCATTTTACATTTCTATAAGTTTATCTATTGTTTCTTGAAGTTTTTATTTTTTTAAATTTATGCTATCTATTTCATTGAATATTTCTCCTTTCATTTCTTGTATTTTTCTATATCTTTACATTGGGGTTTGTCTTCTGGTGGCTCCCTGATTAATTTTATAACTAACCTCTTGAATTCATTTTCAGGTAAATCAGGAATTTATTATTGGCTTGGATCCATTGCTAGTGAGCTACTGTAATTTCTGGGGGTGCTAAATAACCTTGTTTTGTCATATTAGCAGAGTTTTTTTTCTCATTCATTCTTATCTGGGTAAGCTCTGTCAGAGAGAGTCTACGGCTGACAGCTGTTATTCAGATTCTTTTGTCCCATGGTGTTGAGAATAGGCCCCCAAATCTGGCCATAAATTGGCCACAAAACTGGCCATTAAAAAAAAATCTCTGCAGCACTCTGATATGTTCATGATGGCCATGATGCCCACGCTGGAAGGTTGTGGGTTTACTGGAATAAGAGCAAGGAATAACTGGCCCGCCCAGGGTGGAAAATCACTTAAAGGCATTCTTAAACCAAAAACAATAGCATGAACCATCTGTGCCTTAAGGACATGTTCCTGCTGCAGATAACTAGCCAAACTCATCCCTTTACTTCGGCCCATCCCTTTATTTCCCAAAAGAAATACCTTTAGTTAATCTATAATCTGTAGAAACAATGGTTATCACTGGCTTGCTGTCAACAAATATGTGGGTAAATCTCTGTTCAAGGCTCTCAGCTCTGAAGGCTGAGACCCCTGATTTCCCACTCTATACTTCTATATTTCTGTGTGTGTGTCTTTTATTCCTCTAGTGACACTGGGTTAGGGTCTCCCTGACTGAGCTGGTCTTGGCACCATGGGGTGTTCCTTTGATGTACTACTCTCCCCCTTTTCTTATGGATGTGGCTTCCTGAGAGCTCAGTTTAATGATTGTTATCTCTCTTCTATGCCTAGCCACCCAGCAAGTCTCCTGGGCTCTTCACTGGTACCAGGCATTGTCTGCCTAGAGTCCTGGGATGTGAATTGTCTGTGGTTCTCTCAGCCATGGATACCAGCACTTGTTTCAGCAAAGGTAGCAGGGGTTTTAGGGTTCTTAGCTTTGGTAGTTTAATGCATTATTTTAATGCTGATTGGCCTCCTGCCTGGAGGTGGTCCTTTCCAGAGAGCATCAGCTGTGGTAGTATGGGGAGGAATAGGTGGTGTGTGGAGCCCTAGACATTTAAAGTATATGCCCTTTGTCCTCTATTACGAGGGTGAGTAAGGAAGGACCACTGGGTGGGGGCAGGGCTAGATGTGTCTGAGCTCAGATTCTCCTTGGATGGGTCTTTCTGCTGTTGTGGTGTGGGATGGGGATGAAGTTCCCAGGTGAATGGAGTTATATTTCTGGGAGGATCATGGCTGTCTCTACTTTGTCATGCAGGTTGTCAAGAAAGTCAGGGAAAGGTGGCAGTCACAGGCCTCACCCAGCTCCCATGCAATCTAAAGGGCCACTCTCACTCCCACCATGCCTCCCCCAATATCACCAAGACTGTTTCCAGGCAGTGGGCAAGTAGGGCTGAGAACTTGTCTGAGGCAACCCACCTCCCAGCTCTGAAAGTAATTATTGCTTTCCTTCATCCCCTGTCTGTGGAGTCTGCATACAAGATTCACATCCTCCTCTGAGTTCTGGCCAGGAGATTTCTGGATCAATTCAAATTGCTACACAGTTCAACTGGACATTTTTTTATCCCTGTGTCCTTTTCACAGTGCCTCTGGCCATCCCCTCAAAGGACTCCTGTGAGGGCATGCAGAAATGGTTTGTTAGGGGGCTCATTGAGTTCACAAGGCTTTTCTGACTGCTTCCTTTACCCCTGTATTTTGCTTTACCCTCTAAATTGACTCAGTTCCAGGTAAGGTCAGAATCTTCTCTTGTATCTAGACCTTCAGTTTTTCCAGTGGGGATGTGTGTTTGGGAGTGGATAGTATCACTTTCTCACTTCCAGAGTTTGGGCACTAAACAGTATTTTCAGTGTCTCCCAGGTCCTGTGGGAGAAATCAACTTCCTTCAGAGGGTCTGTGGATCCTCCCAGGTTTCCTGAATTATTTCTGTGGTCATTCTGGAGCAAAAATTCATAATGTGATCCTCCACACACTGCTGTGTCTGCCAGAGAGGGAGCTTTAATATAGTCCTGTCTCTTGTCCACCATGATCTGCCATTGTATCAACTGAAGGGTTTTGAGAGGGATATGCTGCATCTTGATTTTAATTGAGATCACCAGAAAACAGCAGCAAGGAGAGAAACCCTCAGATGTCTACAGCTTTGACAAGCCCCAGTGATGGTGAGCTGACAGGCAGGGAGGCTGTTGGACGCTCTGTGTTTGCTTCTTGTCTTAAAAAAGAATTGCTTTCTTGTTTACTTTTCTTTCACCTCATTCCTCCCTTCCTTTCCTTTTTGCCATCTTTGATACTAAGAGAAATGAGAAATTTAGAGAAGGCTTCTAGTGCCTCAAACACCTTAAAGAACTGTGAACAAAACTCCACTTATCTCTTTTTGGGGTGATGTTGGTGAAGTTTCAAGAGTCATGGGAGATTCTTCTTAAGTCTAAAGCTCTGCTTTCTTGTATTACATTGCCTGGCCTCTTTGGCTTTGGAGGTTGAAGAGATTATCTTGTACTGTGAGAGGATTTGACCTTGGCATGTGTAATGGCAGATAAGAGCTATAAAGTTAGGAGTGAATGAGGAGAGTTTACAGAAAGTGGTCGAAGCCTTTTTTCCCCCTCTTAGGAAGTTATTGTTTAGAATCCTAATTCTAGCTCAGAAAAGCATTCTGAAGAGTCTTCTCTATTGCCTTTCCTTCCAAAATTCATCTCAATTTGACATGTGTGCACATTTGTGTGAGGAGCTGAACTATTGTTTTCACAGGTAAATGAGAGATTGAGTTTCCTCAGCTCTGAAGAGCAAGGGCATTTGCTCCTCCCAGCTGTAAGTTGCCCCTTGGTGACTGAAGGTATTGAGGGAGTGTCTGTGGGGTTGAACCCCAGTGATATGCAGTGGCCCTACAGGGAACTATCATCAACTTAGTTTAAAAAGGCTCATCCAGGAGGCACAGAGAGGAGCTGATCATTATATGCTTTGGACTGTCTCGAAGGTGCTAGAACTCTGGATAGATAAACTGAGATATGTAAGAGGGTGAAAATGATTCAGTCATTACACACTATTGAGTCACACCCACAACCAGCAAACTTTGACCCATCACACTGAGCCCTACAACACAGCTCAGTTCTTCTTTTTAAGAAAAAAACTGGAAAACAAATTATCTAAGAATGAGAAAAGACCAGGAGAATGACTCACTTTCAGGCACCCCCTTTGGTTTTATGGCACCTCTACCTTCAAATGGTGATGTAAATGGGAGGACCTTCCAGGGTTTCTGGCACTCCAGCTGCTTACACATTAGGTCTGCTCTTGTGCACATTTTAAACTGATGGACAAACTACATCAAGGAAAATTCAGAGCCTGAAGGTCAACCTGCCACTAGAAAGTTTCTAAATTCTGTGTCTATCTCTCCGCTTTCTCTTCTGGTTAAGTCTGCTGTTGCTTTTCCACCAGTGTTGAGATAAAAGCAAAAACCCACCATTTGTTTTAAACTTTTTTTGTAACTGATAAGTTTGTGGTATCTCGTGGTGAGAGTTCTGAAATAAAAGCTGTAGGATTTTTCTATGAATTTCTATGGATATTCATGTGTGTTTACATGTACATACATGTATTCTGTTAGGTTCTTAGTGGCCACAAGTTACCAAATTGGCTTGAGTTAAGGAGTACTCATACATTTAGTAAATAATAAGCCCAAACACATCTACGTGCATATGGCTTCAGAAAATTCTGATAAATAGCTGGCTTTAACATTATTGGTGAAGTAATAATAGAAATGTCTTAAGAATTGTCAGCATTTTTTGCATTTTTTAATCAAGTGATTTTATGCCTATTCTTGTCAAATATTATATGGTGTATAAATTTGGCAATGAGTTATAAAACTATAAACCCAGTCAAAAACAGAACAGTCTTTGCTTGTGTAATTTTTGTTTTGTTTTGTTTTGAGACAGAGTCTCATTTTGTTGCCCAAACTGGAAAGCTGTGGTGCACTCTTGGCTCACTGCAACCTTTGCCTCCCATAGTTCTTAGATTACAGGCATTAGCTGCCAGGCCTGGTGGCTTGTGTAATTTTTGATAAAACATTTAATATTGTTAGTTTAGTGGAAAAAGCTAAATCTTGAGGTATTGGTAAAAATAACCACATATTTTACTTAAGTAAACACCTGAAATTAACAGGCTATAAAAATGGTTGACAAAGAAATAACGTTAAATGATGACTATCATAGTTGTCATAATCTAAGTAAACTATTAAAATAAAATAATTAGGTAAATGTCATGGAATAAATGCTTGTAAACATCATAATTTAGAACCTGAAGTAATGTTAAATAGCAGATATTTAACTAAATATCTGGGTAATTTTCAATTAAAAATTATAGAAAAATATTGCTAAAAATATGTTCTTATTAAAGGTAAATAATTGTGTCCAATTCTAAGGTTATGTACAAAATGAAGTAAAAGTAACAAGGAAATAAAATAGAAATATAGCTATAGATATGGGGAGGTATTTTTGGTAAGAAAGATTAAAAGAAAAATAATTTTAATAAAAAAGAGTCTGTAATGGCAAATTTTTGAACTAAAATAAAATGACTGGTTTTCAAAGAGGGATGTTCAGGACAAACCCAAAAGTCCAGGCATATTGTGAATGGTTTGTGTAAGTCATAAAATGTTATTAAAAATTGAATTTATAAAAAAGTTACATGATTAAGATAGCTATAATTAAATATAAAGATTAATAATCTAAAAATGACTGATTTTAAAAATACACAATACAAATAAAATAATTGGTTAGAACAAGGTTTTGTTAAAAATATTTGACATCTTTTTGTTTACTTATTTGTTTGTTTGCTTGTTTTCTGGGACAGAGTTTCACTCTGTTTCTGTGATCTTGGCTCACTACAACCTCTGCCTCTCAGGCTGGTAGAGAAAGGCTTTTGCCATCTTTTCCTGGTTGGTGTAAAATGGCTGAGCTCAGGTAGTCCAGCTGCCTGGGCTTCCCAAAGTGCTAGCATTACAGGGGTGAGCCACTGTGCTTGGCCAAAAGTATTTGGTCTGTTAAGGAAAGAAGCTTTTAATTTTTTAATTGTATAATCTGTTTCTTTTTGAAATTTTTCAGTTTGTTATTGAGGCAGTGTCATTCATCTGGGGTAATACCTGAGATTTGTTGTCTCATAGCCATGGGAAACTAAAACATGGGCACATCAGGGTGAGGTTCAGAGCTGAAGTTTTCATAGTCAAAAGAAAGAGAAAATTTCTCTCTGCTGCAGAGAGAAGGGTCCCAGAGAAAATGAGTTTCCAGTTCTGTGGTGAAATTCACAAGGTTTTAGAGACTATCTTAAGGAGTTGTCAGACATAAGGTGTGAAAGATTGGTTGAACCAGGTACACAATTTGCATAACATGTGAGGAAGCTGGCCAGCCCAATCCTAATCTTTTATTATGCAGGTTAGTTCTCTGCCTTGTTATCTACTTTTTTACTGTACACATGTTGAACATACCTGACTTTCAGATAGCCCTTTTCTATTGGCACAGCTGCTGGTATTCCCATGTGCCGTCATCCAGCTTGCTTAGCTACATCTTCAGCTTTGCTCTTCAGGATGCTGTTTGTTAGAAAATGAATGATTTGGGGGTCAATTTTTGTTAAAAGGGAAACGTTGCTGAAGACTCTGTTACCCTAGTATCTGCCCAAATACATTTTTTTAGCTCCTGTATCAATATCTCAGAAGTTTGACTTCTGTGCCCTGCTGCTTCAGCTTTTTCTCTCATTTGAGAAGGCCTAGGATAGTAAGTTTTCTCCTTCATCTTGTGTTTACTCCTGTAATATTTTGTAACAATAACAGTCTGAAGTAAAAAAGAAGATTTTTTAAAATAGGCAAATAAAAAATCTTATAGAATTTGCCTCTATATGTCTATTTTATCTACATGTGTATATATGTTATGTTGAATATTTCACTACCAAACAATAGAAAAAGCTCTAATTAATTGGTTTAAATAATATGAATATTTATCAGATGGATAAACATTATCTTGATTAATGTCTTTTAGTTTACTTGACTTTGGTAATCTCTGGTAAGATTAATTTGGTAAATTCAATCTTTATTATCTCTGATAATTTACATCTTTAAAGTCATTTTATATTTAAAATAAGTAATCATAGGTTTTCCACTGGGAATCTGGGTTACTAAGAATTAGAATAGTAGGACAGCTAGATGTGGATTTAGTAAAGTTAAAACATGAGTGGTTTTGGCTGAAGAAAATATCATTTTTATAGTTCAGAGGCTCCTTAAAAGTCACTCTAAAATTAAAAATATGTATAAATAAAACTAAATGGATATAGAGAAAAATATTAGCTTGGTGCAAAAGTAATTGTGCTTTTTGCCATATGAAATTAATGGCAAAAACCACAATTACTATCACACTAACCTAATAAAAGGGTGGGAAATTAGAAACTTTGACCCTTGGGTGGCCCTGTGATCACTCACAGCATGGAACTGCAGCTGGGCTGCCTTCAGTCACTAAAGGCAAATTTTACCACTGGAATTAAGAGATGGATCATACTCATAGTCTCAGGGAATTAGTTCACTGAATGCATAAGCAAATGCAAACTAATAAGGAAAAAGTGAAAATTTGATTTGATCCCTTGGTTATTATTTAGAATAGCCAAGATGAGACTAAAGAATGTTGAGTGGATTCTTAGCTACTCCTAGGAAGGAAAATTAAACAAGGGCAAAAAAAAATTACATCTGAAACCTGTAGTTACCAACAATATAGTCAATGTGACGGAAGGACAAAACTAAGCTACCATTAAAATCAGAGAGTGTAATGTTAAGAAATTGTTACATTTTGTAGATTGGTATCATTAGCTTCATGAAAAACCTTTACTATAATGGATTCTAAAAATAATTTTAAAAACAGTGTCCTTAATTTTAAATCCTACAGAATGAAGAAGCTTGTTTGGTTGATCCATGATCCACAACGCACTATTAAAAAATTACTGATGAGTATACGGGACACAGATGCACAGGAGTCTAGTTCTAAGAGAACAACCAGCCTACTGGATTGGATAAATGCCACCATAAGGTTCATTGATCCTTAGAAGGCAACTGTCCAATTCTCCCTAATAAAATGTCAAGTGGAGCAACCCAGATGAACAAATTAATATGCTTCCCATGCAAGCCATATGGGACTAGGTTTATGATGACTGTATATGGTCCCACTGAATATGCCTATTACCTATGTCATACTAAATGCTGGGGTTAAGAAGTCCCCTTTCACATGGGCATCTCATGTGACATTACTCCTTCCAAATCATACAACTACTTAAGAAGACTTATTAAATTTGCTCTACCTCCTGTTTCCTACAGATGCTTAATAAAACATTAAGATGAATAACAATAACAATGAAATTGGAAAGGGAAAGAAAATCAAAGGACTTGCTCTGGAAGGTGGGTAGAAATCTTTTAAATGGTTATTAATAAATAAAATGAAGCTTGGTGTTGTGGTTCACACCTGTAATCTCATCACTTTGGAAGGCCAAGGCAGGTGGATCATGAGTTCAGGAGATCAAGACTATCCCGGCTAACACAATGAAACCCTGTCTCCACTTACTAAAAAAAAAAAAAAGGAAATTAGCCGAGCATGGTGGCATGCAACTGTAGTCCCAACTACTCAGTAGACTGAGGCAGAATTCCTTGAAACATGGAGGTGGAGGTTGCAGTGAACCATGATCATGCTACTGCACTTCAGCCTGTGCAACAGAGTGAGACTCCATCTCAAAAATACATACATACATACATAAAAATTGATAGGGTCAAAACAAAGGTATTTACAATAATATCAAAGGCTGAGTGGACCAAGGGGAACCCCTTTTGGTATCCCAACATTAAAAAAACCCAAAAGGTAGTTTTCTACTATTTGCACCATATTAAGGAAATTTAAGAAAAATCAAAAGGTAAAACACAGTGAAAAACTGGCATTGCCTGGAGCAATGCTGAAGCCAATTAAGATAAAGATTGGCAAAGCAATCTGAGTTCTTTGGATGGATGCCCTACTAGAAACCCAAATACTTTTTTTCCAGAAAAGATAAAATGGTCTGGGAGTAGAAAAGAAAGATTCCTGGGACCAAAACATAAAAAACGTAAAGATTGGTATTGAGAGGTGAAGCCACCTGGACTTCCTGGGTTGAGTGGGAACTTGGAGAATTTTTCTGTCTTACAAGATGTTTGTAAAATGAACCAATCAGTTCTCTGTAAAAATGCACCAATCAGTGCTCTGTAGCTAGATAGAGGTTTGTAAAATGGACCAATCAGCACTATGTAAAATGGACCAATTGGCAGAACATGGGCAGGGACAAATAAGGGAATAAAAGGTGGCCACCCCAGCCAGCAGCAGAAACCCATTCACATCCCCTTCCATGCTGTGGAAGTTTTGTTCTTTCACTCTTCATAGTAAATCTTGCAGCTGCTCACTCTTTGGGTCCATGCCACTTTTAAGAGCTATAACACTGCAAAGGTCCATGGCTTCATTCTTGAAGTTAGTGAGCTCACAAACCCACAGGCAGGAACTAACTCCAGACACATCTTTGGTGCTCATCCAGGATATCACCACACAGTGAGTACTGTTGGACCCCTTTTGCTTGCTATTCTGTCCTATTTTCCTTGGAATTTGGGGGCTAAACACCAGGCACCTGTCAGCCAGTTAAAAGTGACTACCACAGCCATTGAACTAAAGACATGGGTGTCAGGCTTTCTGGGAAAAGGCTCTCTAACAATCCCCAACTCTTTGGATATGGGAATGTTGGTTTGCCTGGAACCAGCTTCCACTATTCCTCTACTTCCAGACTGATCCGAGGGTCAACAGAGAGGAAAGCCATTAAGCTCTGGGTTGCCAAAAAAAGTTGGTTGACCCTGCAGCCATGAGTGGAACTCTCAAAATCACATTGCCGAAACGAGACTCACCCGTCTAATGTATCTATCCTAACCCTTGCTTCCTGGGTCTTAATACCTGTCAGAAAAACTTCCTCCTGCCTCTCTTCTCCAAGGCTAGTCCTGCTTCCAAAAACCACTCTCATCTCTAGTGCTTTTCTAGTTTCTCCTATTAGAATAATTTCTAGTATAAATTTCAGGACTCTGTTCATTTTTTTAGGCACCCAGACTCACCAATCAGAAAGATATAATTTTTGACCAAGTCCCTTTTTTGGCAGTGGGTCTATCTGGAATGCCATCTATCCTTTTAGGATGCCTCCTCAGACTAGTAGTTCTAACAAAGGCTATTCCCAAAGATAGGATAGGAGGAGCCTCAGAAATTTTATCCTTCCTATTCATATGATGAGAAGTGAGGACAAAACTGACATTCTTCCAACCCTGGAGATCTCTTCTTTCCTTCAGGTTATGGCCCTCCACTCCATTTTCAGGCATATCATCTTCATAGGACAAGGGTAAGGTCCCAACACTAACAGGATAATGCTCAGGACTCTTACAGGTTTTCAAGAATGCTTCAGTAAAGGCCACTAAACCTGATTTTTCTTGGTCCTCTTTGTGGTCTAAGAGGAAAGGCAAAGGTGCAGGTTTTTGAGAATATGTCAGTAAGGGCCGCTAAATCCAACCTTCCGCAGTCCTCTTTGTGGTCTAGGAGATAAAGTAGTGTTTCTGCAGCTGCTTTGGTGAGTGCAACTATTCTGATCAGCAGGGTCCAGGGACGGTTGCGGGTTCTTGGGGAGGCAAACAAAACAAAACTGCAGGCAGATTTTTATTTCAGATGGAAAACAGGCATCAACAGGCTCACCCTTGAAATGCATCCTAAGCCACTGTGACCAATTAGACACACAAACCCTGAAAAAAAGTGGCTTATTATTTTCTGCATTACAGCCTGGCCCCAATATTCTCTCTGATGTGGAAAAATGGCAACCTGAGGAAAATATACATTACAATACTATCCTACAGCTTGATCTTTCCTTTAAGAGGGAAGACAAATGGAGGGAAATACCTTAAGTCCAAGCTTTCTTTTCATTGAAGGTGAATCCACAACTATGCAAAACTTACAATTTACATCCCAAAGGAGGACTTCTCAACTTACTTCTATATTCTAGCCTTCCTACAGCTCCACTTCCTATTAATGATAAGCCTCCTCTGATATCCCCCACCCAGAAGGAAGCAAGCAAAGAAATCTCCAAGGGACCACAAAAGCCCCTGGGGTATCAGTTATGTCCCTTCAAGCTGTAGGGGGAGGGGAATTTGGCCCAACCTGGGTACATGTCCCCTTCTCCCTCTCTGATTTAAAGCAGATCAAGGTAGATCTGGGGAAGTTTTCAGATGATCCTGATAGTTATATAGATGTCCTACGTGGTCTAGAGCAAATCTTTGACCTCGTTTAATGAAAATAATGTGGCTTTAGCTGCAGCCCAAGAGTTTGGAGACACCTGGTATCTTGGTCAAGTAAATGCTAGAATGACAGCTGAAGAAAGGGACAAATTCTAAACCAGTCAACAAGCCAACCCCAGTATGGATCCCCACTGGGACCTAGACTCAAATCATGGGGACTGCAGTCATAAACATCTGCTGACCTGTATTCTAGAAGGACTAAGGAGAATTAGGGAAAAGCCCATGAATTATTCAATGATGTCCACCATAACTCAGGGAAAGGAAGAAAATCCTTCTGCCTTCTTTGAGTGGCTGCTGGAGGCCATAAGAAAATATGCTCCCCTGTCACCTGACTCACTCAAGGGTCAATTGATCTTAAAAGATAAGTTTATTACCCAATCAGCTGCAGATATCAGGAGACAGCTCCAAAAGTGAGCCCTGGGCCCTGAACAAAATCTGGAGGCATTATTAAATCTGGCAACATCGCTGTTCTATAGTAGGGACCAAGAGGAACAGGCTGAAAAGGAAAAGTGAGAATAGGGAAAGGCCACAGCATTAGTCATGTCCCTCAGAAAAACAAACCTTGGTCGTTCAGAAAGGACAGGAAATGGAGCACGCCAATCACCCTGTAGGGCTTGTTATCAGTGTGGTTTGCAAGGACACTTTAAAAAAGATTGTCCAATGAGAAACAAGCTTCCCCCTAACCCATGTCCACTATGCCAAGGCAATAACTGGAAGGCACACTGCCCCAGATGGCAAAGGTTCTCTGGGCCAGAAGCCACCAACCATATGATCCAACAGCAGGACTGAGGGTGTCTAGGGCAAGTGCCAGCTCATGTTATCACCCTCACTGGGCCCTGGGTATGTTTAACCATTGAGGGCCAGGAAATTGACTTCCTCTTGGACTTGAGCATGGCCTTCTCAGTGTTAATCTCCTGTCCTAGATGGCTGTCCTCAAGGCCCATTACCATCAGAGGAATCCTGGGAGAGCCTCTAACCAGATATTTCTCCAACCTCCACAGTTGTAATTGAGAGACTTTGCTCTTTTCACGTGGCTTTCTTGTTATGCCTGAAAGTCCCACAACCTTATTAGGGAGGGATATATTAGCCAAAGCTGGAGCTATTATCTATATGAATATGGGAGACAAGTTACCCATTTGTTGTCTCCTACTTGAGGAGGGAATCAACCCTGAAGTCTGGGCAGGACAATTTTGAAGGGCAAAAAATGCCTGCCCAGTCCAAATCATGATATAAGACTCTACCACTTTCCTTATCAAAGGCAATATCCCTTAAGGCCTGAAGCCATAAAGGATTACAGGATACAGTTAGACATTTAAAACCTCAAGGCTTAGTAAGAAAATACAGCAGTCCCAGCAACACCCCAATTCTAGGAGCACAAAAACTGAACAGTCAGTGTAGACTAGGCAAGATCTTAGACTCATCAATTAGGCAGTAATTTCTCTATATGCAGTTGTAATCAACCCCTATACACTGCTCTCTCAAATTCCAGAGGAAGCAGAATGGTTCACTGTTCTGGAGCTCAAAAAATGCCTTCTGTGTTTCCCCGCACTCTGATTCCCAGTTTCTCTTTGCTTTTGAGGATCCTACCAACCACACATCCCAACTTAGTGAACAGTCTTGCCTCAAGGGTTTAGAGATAGCCCTCATCTGTTTGGTCAGGCACTGCCCCAGATCTAGTCCACTTCTCAAGTCCAGGCACTGTGGTCCTTCAGTGTGTGGATGATTTACTTTTGGCTAACAGTTTAGAAGCCTTATGCCAGCAGGCTACTCTAGATCTTTTGAACTTTCTAGCTAACCAAGAGTACAAGGTGTCTAAATTGAAGGGTCAGCTCTGCCTACAACAAGTCAAATATTTTTGCCTAATCTTAGCCAGAGGAACCAGAGTCCTCAGCAAGAAACAAATAGACCTATACTGGCTTATCCTTGTTCTAAGACATTAAAATGGTTGTGGGGGTTCCTTGGGATCGCTGGCTTTTGCCAGCTATGGATCCCCGGATACAGCAACATAGGCAGGCCTCTCTATACTCTAACCAATGAGACCCAGAGGGCAAATACTCATCTAGTAGAATGGGAACCAGAGGCAGAAACAGTCTTCAAAACCTTAAAGCAGGCCCTAGTACAAGATTCGCCTTAAGCCTTCCAACAGGACAAAACTTCTCTTTATTTGTCACAGAGGGAGCAGGAATAGCTCTTGGAGTTCTTACTCAGACTCAGGGGACAACCCCACAACCAGTGACCTACCTAAGTAAGGGAATTGATACAGTAGCAAAAGGCTGTCCACACTGTTTATGGGTAGTTGTGGCAGTGGGTGTTGTAGTATCAGAGGCTATCAAAATAACACAAGGAGAGGATCTCACGACTGAACTACTCAGATGTAAATGGCATACTAGGTGCCAAAGGAAGTTTATGGCTATCAGACAACCACCTACTTAGATACCAGTTGCTACTCCTTGAGGGACCAGTGCTTCAAATACATATGTGTGTGGCTCTGAACCCTGTGACTTTTCTCCCAGAGGATGGGGAACCAATTGAGCATGACTACCAACAAATTATAGTCCAGACTTACACCACCCAAGGTGAACTCCTAGAAGTCCCATTAGCTAATTCTGACCTTAACCTATATAATGATGGAAGTTCATTTGTGGAGAATGGGATATGAAGGGCAGGTTATGCCATACTTAGTGATGTAACCATACTCAAAAATAAGCCTCTTCTCCCAGGGACCACTACCTAGTTAGCAGAACTAGTGGCAATTGCCTGAGCCTTAGAACTGAGAAAGGGAAAAAGAATAAATATATACACAGATAGCAAGTATGCTTATCTAATCCTACATGCTGATGTTGCAATATGGAAAGAAAGGAAGTTCCTAACCTCTATGGGAAACCCCATTAAATACGACAAGGAAATCATGGAGTTATGGTAAGCAGTGCAAAAACCCAAGGAGTTGGGAGTCTGACACTGCCAAAGCCATCAAAAAGGTGGAGAAAAGGCAGAAGGAAACCAGTGGGCATATGCTGAGGCTAAAATTTCTGCCAGGTGGAAACTCCCATTAGAAGTACCTACGGAAAGACACTTGGTATGGAACAACCCTCTCAAAGAGATTAAGCCCCAATATTCCCCGACTGAAACAGAATGGAAACTTTCGTGGAATATACTTAAAACCTTCCAACAAGCTTTTCATATGGGTATTGAGAACACTAATCCAATGGCCAAATCCCTATTTACAGGGCCAAATCTCCTCCAGACCATCCAACAAGTAGTCAAAGCCTCTGAGGTGTGCCAAAGGAATAATCCCTTGGTCTATCATGAGGGCCCTCTTGGGGAACAAAGAATAGGTCATTATTCTCCAGGATATCTGGAGATAGTGACCTATAGGCAGTTAGACTTCACCCATATGCCTAAGTCAAAGGGATTTTAATACTTGTTGGTCTCTGTTGATATCTTTACAAATTGGTTAGAAGCCTTCCCCTGCAAGAAAAAGAAGTCTCATGAAGTGGTTATAATTTCTAGATTTCAGCTTCCTGAAAGCTTACAACGCGACAACAGTCCAGCTTTTAAAGCTACAATAGCTCAGGGAATTTCCAGGGCACTAGGGATACAATATCACCTTCACTGCACCTGAAGGCCACAATCCTCAGGGAAGGTGGAGAAGGCAAATGAAACACTCAAGAAGCACTTAAGGAAACTAACACAAGAAACTCATCTCCCATGGCCTACTCTCTTGCCGATGGCCTTCTTGAGAATCTGAAATTCTCCTCACAAAATGGGGCTCATTCTATATAAAATGCTGTATTAATGACCATTTCTCACAAATGATCTACTTGATCAGGAAATGGCCAACTTGGTCAAAGATATAACTTATTTGGCAAAATATCAACAAAACCTTAAAAATCTACCTGAAGGTTGTCACAGAGAAAAAGGAATGGAGTTGTTTCAATAGGGAGATCTAGTGTTGATCAAATCGCTCCCCTCTACCTCCCCATCTATGGATTCTTTGTGGGAAGGACAATACTCGGTAATCCTCTCTACCCCCACTGCAGTCAAGGTGGCAGGACTGGAATCTTGGATTCACCACACCTGAGTTAAACTTTTGACACCCCCTGAGGAATCTGTGAGACTGACAACTCAGGAGTCCCAAGATCTGCCAAACCAGCCTCAATATACCTGTAAGCCATTGGAGGACTTGCATCTCCTCTTTTGGAAGGAAACATCCCAAACCAAAAAGACTCCTACAGCTTATTCTGAGGAAAAACCCCTTCCTACATAAAAAAAGATAAGTGAAAACCTACATAATCTTTACCACCTCTCCTTGACCTTTAATGAAATTGTTTTACTGTTTCATCACATTATTAAGCGCATACTAACCATGCTCTTTGCAAAAGGACTATACACTGTAGCTCCTGCTGGGATGAAAATCCTCATCACATCAACCTTCTTCCTATCATCCTTCCTTCTGACAGTAATTTAGTCCTAACTTTAATTCAGACTGGATAAAGTGACCTCATCTTTCAGGGCACCTTCATTACCTTCCAAATTACTCTTTGCCTATCTGTCCCTCCTGCTTCCTTGGATACCCCACACAGTCTCCTCTCCCTTCCTGATTACCTCTGCAACACTCTCAACTTAACCCACTCTCTGTTAAAGCAGTCCAATACCCTGGCAAATGACTGCTGGCTTTGTATCTCTCTATCAACCACTGTTTACATTGCCATTCCCATTACTGTAAAAAAACTGGGTCTTTACTAACAATGTACAACCCTCGTTATGAAGGAAAAGACCCTTTCCCACTTCTAAATATGCAATCAATAAGTGACTTCCTCATCTCTGATAGGATGAATGTGTAACTGGATACACATTCCAACTTTTATCTTCTTACATTTCCAAACTCACCTATTACACAAGCAATGAAAAGCCCATTCTTGACCCTGTAACCATGGATACCATTTTAACTTTCCAAGCCCTTTTATGCATCCAAGGCAACGTGTTATCAGGCCTGGCCCTGGGGCCCCTGCTGTCCCATCAGTGTAATTACACCCTACATCTTCAAGCCTCAACTGATCATAGTAACTTTCGAGTCACCCAAACAGCTCCATTCAGACAGCTTGTCCACTTCTCAGGGCCTCGAAAAATCATCAACTCCTCCCTGCTTAACAAACAGTCTGGGTTTTGTAATCGCAAACATACTCCCTGCATGACCATTCACCCTTGGACACCCTGCAGCCATGACCCCACCACTAATGAATGCCTTCTCATACCCTCATTCTATCACTTCCTTGAATGGTTCCTAGTAGATAAAAAATGGTTATTTCTCCAATGGGAAAATAAAACACAGGGAGCCACTAAGTTTGCTCCCAACACCCCTTTCCAGGTGCTCACCATAGCTACCTAGGCAAGGCCTCTAGGAGTATGGGAAAATAAAAACAACAAACTCACACACCTTTTTAACATACAACCAGTTCTGTCTTACCAGTCAAGGCATATTCTTCTTATGCCCAACTTCAACCTATATCTACCTCCCCACGAGCTGCACAGGTAACTGCACCTTAGTCTTCCTAAGTCCCATCATTAACATAGCCCCAGGAAATCAGACTCTATCAGTGCCCCTCAAAGCTCAAGTCCATACAACTAATTCCCCCTATTTATAGGGTTAAGAATGGCCACCGCTACAGGAATTTGAATAGCCAGTTGATCTACTCCATTATCCTACTACCACACACTCTCAAAGGATTTCTCAGACATCTCGCAAGAAATAGCAAAATCTATCCTTACTGTACAATCCCACATAGACTCTTTGGCACAGTGACTCTCCAAAACCGCTGAAGCCTAGATCTGCTCACTGCTGACAAACGAGGACTCTGCACCTTCTTAGGGGAAGAGTGTTGCTTTTATACTAACCAGTCAGGGATAACACAAGACACTGTCCAGTGTTTACAGGAAAAGGCTTCTGAAATCATACAACACCTTTCAAATTCTTATACCGATCTCTGGAGTTGGGTGTCATGGCTTTCCTCCTTTCTAGGTCCCATGACAACCATCTTGCTATTACTAGCCTTTGGACCCTGTATTTTTAACCTCCTTGTCAAATTTCTTTCCTCCAGGATTGAAGGTATCAAGCTACAGATGATCTTACATGTGAAACCCCAATGAGCTCAATTCACAATTTCTACCAAGGACCCCTGAATCGACCCACTGGCCCTTTGACTGGCCTAGAGAGTTCCCCTCTGGAAGACACTACCACTGTAGGGCCCCTTCTTCACCTCAAGCCAGCAGGAAGTAACTAGAGCAGTCATTGCCCAATTCCCAACAGCAGTTGAGGTGTCCTGTTTAGAGGGTAGACTGAGACGTGAAGCCAGCTGGACTTCCTGGGTCAAGTGGGGACTTGAAGAACTTTTCTTTTCTTTTCTTTTCTTTTTCTGAGATAGAGTCTCACTCTGTCACCCAAGATGGAGTGCAGTGGCATGATTTCAGTTCACTGCAAGCTCTGCCTCCCAGGTTCATGCCATTCTCCTGCCTCAGCCTCCCCAGTAGCTGGGACTACAGGCACCCACCACCACGCCAAGCTAATTTTTTGTATTTTTAGTAGAGACGGGATTTCACCCTGTTAGCCAGGATGGTCTCGATCTGCTGACCTCATGATCCACCTGCCTCAGCCTCCCAAAGTGCTAGGATTACAGGTGTGAGCCACTCGCCTGGCAGAGAACTTTTCTGTCTTACAAGAGCTTTGTAAAATGCACCAATCAGTGCTCTGTAAAAATGCACCAATCAGTGCTCTGTAGCTAGCTGGAAGTTTGTAAAATTGACCAATAAGCCCCTAGTAAGATGGACCAATCAGCATTCTGTAAAATGGACCAGTCGGCATCCTGTAAAATGGACCAAACAACACTAAAATCAGCAGGACATGGGCAGGGACAAATAAGGGAATAAAAGGTGGCCACCCCAGTCAGCAGCAGCAACCCGCTCAGGTCCCCTTCCTTGCTGTGGAAGCTTTGTTCTTTTGCTCTTCACAATAAATCTTGCTGACCTCTCTTTGGGTCTGCACTACCTTCAAGAGCTGTAACACTGCCAAGGTCTGCAGCTTTATTCTTGAAGTCAGCGAGACCATGAATCTACCGTCAGGAACCAACTCCAGACACAGTAAGATTATGAAATGTCAGTGTTTATAAAGGCTGTCTGTGAGGTAGTTTTGACTCCTTTACCTAAATGTGTTATGAAAATGGGTACCAATGTATCTGACTCAGGATGTTTCCCCTAACTAGTACTGTAAAACTGAAGGCATGTACTCAACCTGAAGAAGCTAAAGGGAGAACAACAATAACTGAAGGCATGAAAATCTGCCCTTTGATAAATGTTAATTAAATTGGACATGCTAAATAGGAACTAGTAAGACTGCCTGAGCCCACAGAATGTAAGGTAGAAGCTGGAGTGATAGAACAAATCTTCCACTTCACCGCCGTTGTGGAGCATTTACTGGGGCTTCTACCACATGTCTATGAGCACTTCCCAATGTCAATGACTGAACTAGAACATTTTCACTTGAGGGGCATTTCCTGCCTTGCTATGGAAAGTTAACTGAAGCTAATGGAAATAATGGTGCCCAAAAGTTTCTTGAAAAATTAATAATGCTTTACATAGAATCTTGCTACCTGGAAGATACAAAGAGGAGACACTCATGAGCAGAGAGCCTCCTTTTTCCTTAGTACAGACTCTAACCATGTGAAGAGCTGCCAGATTGTCCAGTGCCTGATAATTATCATATGACAAGAGCTGCTTAGCATGTGAGTGGCAGTTCCAAGTGTCACAAATAAGATCTTGTTTAAAAATCTGCCGCTCTGGTTAAAGAAGAGTCAGAAAACATTTTTCCTTTGAGTTATTTACAGCTTAGATAATTTTGATGCAGCATTTTGTAAGCAAATTTAGCTTTCACTCTGAGTTCCCCAAATTTGAAAACTGTTAATGATTTTATGACATTATAGTCAGCAGTCCCATTATAGTCTCAAGTGTCCCCCTTTAGGGGGAGAAAAAAAGGCTTCCCATGTTCCAGGATTCTGTACTCCCCTAATCCTGTTATCCACAGCCATTAGCAAAGATTACAAGGCAGATTAATCAAAAAGGAATAACACTTAACATCTCACAGTGCCAAAGCTGCTCTTAACTGAGAAGGAGTTTACTGAGAGGAGAATCTAACCCCCTAAATCTTAGGAAGAACTTTAACACTTTTAAGTTGGGCTTCAAACTCGAGTTGGGGCAAGCATCTTTGCCTTTTATTAAAAGGAGCCTTTAACCCACTCTGTCTTAGGAGAGACTGTAACTCCCCCAAGTTAAACATCAAACCCTATCACTTTACCAGGGTAAATGCAGCCCACTTACCGAACGTCAGATAATGGGCACATGCAGATAATTTTCCTTTGGGTCAGGAGTTGCTTCAGTTTGTCCTTTCAGCATTTGCCAGAAAGATATTAATGGAAAGGGGCTGCAACCCAGACCCCAAGGGAGGGCTCTTGGATCTTGTGCGAGAAAGAATTTAGGGCAAGTTCATAGAGTAAAGTGAAGGCAAGTTTATTGGAAATGTAAAGGAATAAAAGAATGGCTACTTCATAGACAAAGCAGCTCCAAAGATTGCTAGTTGCCCATTTTTATGGTTATTTCTTGATTATATGCTAAACAAGGGGTGGATTAGTCATGTTTCCACTTTTTAGACCATATAGAATAACTTTTTGATGTTGCCATGATATTTGTAAACTGTCCCTGCACTGGTGGGAAGTGTAGCAGTGAGGACAATCAGGTTCTCATTGCCATCTTGGTTTTGGTATATTTTTGCTGGCTTCTTTACTGCAACGTATTATATCAGCAAGGACTTTGTGACCTGTAACCTGTAACCTATGCCAAGCCTCATCTCATCCTGTGACTTAGAATGCCTTAATCATCTGGGAGTGCAGCCCCATACGTATCAGCCTCATTTTAGCCAGCCCCTATTCAAGGTGGAGTTGGTCTTGTTCAAACTATTCTTACACTCTGAACCTTGTTCTTTTGTTGTTGTTCTTATTTTTTGGTTTGTTTTTATTTTCACTTTGCTTGTTCACTGAAGTGCATTGTTACATCGTTAATGAGTAATTCTTCTAGTATTTTGATGTAGGAAATTATTGCTATGAACTTTCCTCTTAACATTTCTTTTGCTGTATCCCACAGGTTTTGGTAAGCTCTTTTTTTCACCTGTTTTCCTTTAGCACCAACAGCTTTTTATGCAATGAGTTTCCTATCATCAACAAGATGAGAACCTGTTTTCCATCTAGTATGGGAGCAGATTAATGCTACCACCACGAATCTATAAGGAAAGAGATGTGGGAGTGGCCAACCTAGAGATTCACTCCTTATCTCTCAAGGACAGCAAAACCTCTGACCTGTCTCTTGAAATGCAAGCTATACATTCAAACCCATTTGTTTGGGGTTAAATGGAGGTTGCTCAGTGGAGGGTACTAAGAGAAAAGCCTACAGGAACTGCATGCTTTTTTGCAAATGATAGTGATCTTCCTGTCCAGCCTACTGCCACTGGACACCCCTTATGTATGTCCCCACAGTAAACCCTATGTCTTTGTTTGATGGCTCCAGGTCTTTTCTTTTGGCCTCAGTTACCTGCTGTCATCTCTATTGGACTCAATAGTGGTTACATCACATCAATTGGTAAATCTTTCAGGAGGTCACAGAAAACCCCATGAGGGCTGACATAGTGGGATTCAGGAAGGGGAAATCTATGAGGAAAGTCCCAGGATGGCCATTTACATCTGTGTGGGGCTCAACAGCCACTATTGATGGATTGAGCTTACCGCATGAATATGGGGATACCCTAAAAATGCTGAACTGTCTGGTTCAGCAGAATCAGACACCTGGCTTCTAAGTCAGGCACCTGCTTCTAAGCAGAAGTCAGGTTTCTGAGCTGTGATTGGCTGTCTGCTGCTGGCTGCCCTCAGCGACTGAGGCTGAGTTTGCAGTGCAGGTGAGGGTTTATCAGTTACAAAACAAGCTGCAACTAGAATCAGATGCCAGATTAGTTAAGGCTGAAATGTTGGAGACCTTACTGTCCTGTCTCTGGGAGAAGCATGGCAAAATGGAGAACCTAGCTTGCCATGAAACCCATCTGAAAAGTTGCCAGCCATCACATCGACAAATCAGGGCTATCATAATAAAATCATCCTGAAACCCTAAGTCCTGGGACCCCATGAAAAGCTCTAGGTGGGAGGACATTGAGAACTGCAATAAACCCATAGAGGTTCCCTTTGTCGGTGTTCATCTGCTGGTCAGTAAAAAGATAAAGGTCCATCAACTACACCTCCACTGAAAGATGGCAAAACACCACTATGTGGGATTATACCACTGTGGAAATGGTGGAACTGGGAAATAGGTTGAGACAAAAGTGGAGAGAGTTGAGCCTAGGGAGATTTCTCTGTCTCTGGAACAGAGGTGTGGAGAAGATTATGCTCTCTAGACTTGAGATCAGTAAAACAGCTTTCATCGCAAACCACTTATCCCTGAGACCACACCTCTTTGGTGCCCATAATGAGCCATCTCCTATTTTAGCTGGGTGGTTGTGGGCTGCAAAGAGACCTAGGCAAATAAAGAAAACATCCCCATGTCTCCTTTGTGGTGGATGGAACACTATGGAGGAATATACTCTGGGAATTAGGGATAAAATGTGCAATGTATGTCAAATATTATCATATCTCAACCATGAATTGTTTACTGCCCACATGAAAAATGCCACCCTACTGTTGGCACCCAAACAATATTATGGCGTCCTTGTGTTCTCCTGAGCCCTCATGATATAACAGCCAGTGTATTGTATTGTCCAAGTGATTACTCACTTAGGAGAAACTGTGTAAGCAAGGGTTGTCTCCTGCTGGGATGGAAAACAAATGAGTGAAAAGAGAGATGAAAGCCAAAGGGCATGCCAGGTTGATGCACCAATAAAGGTAATATGGTACAAGTTGGTAGTAAGAGGAACACCTACTGTGAAAATAGATACACACCCTTACGCTGTCCTGTGGCAGAAGCTGAAGCCAGAACAGTGGTTCACCAAGTAATCTCAGGCTCAGCTTATTACATCTGTCACATGCCAACCACTTTAGATTAGAATGAAGGCCATGGCCACAGAATCCTAATAAGTGTAATGGTGGACAGAGTGTCTGGTGACTAAGTCCACAAGTATAACTTACTTTACACTGGTAACCTAAGAATAAACAGACTATGTATGCTCTGGTGGAGACTGGGGCTGAGTGCACTGTCCTATATGGCAACCTCTATGAGTTGTAAGGACATATAACATGAAGAAATGGGTTATGAAAATGGGCTAAAAAAATCAGACAGGGCCAGGCACGTTGGCTCCCATCTGTAATCCCATGACTTTGGGAGGCTGAGGCAGGTGAATCACGAGGTCAGCAGTTCAGGACCAGCCTGGCCAACATGGTGAAAACCCAACTCTACTTAAAATACAAAGAAAACTACCTGGGTTTAGTGGCAGGCTCCTGTAATCCCACCTACTTGGGATGCTAAGGCAGAAGAGTTTCTTGAACCCGGGAGATGCTCAAGCTTGGTGGTGGAAGAGGTGTCCACCATTGCTGAGGCTTTAGTAGGCAGTTTCACCCTCACAGTATAAACAAAGCTTTGGGAATTTCCAATTGGGCACAGCCCAGCCCAGCTTAGCAAGGCCTATGCACCCAGACTGCCTCCTCTCTGGGCAGGGCATCTCTGAAAAAAAAGCAGCAACCACAGTCAGGGACTTATGGATTAAAACCCCCACTGCCCTGGGACAGAGCACCTGGGGGAAGGGGCAGTTGTGGGCACAGCTTCAGCAGATTTAAATGTCCCAACCTGGCAGCTCTGAAGACAGCAGCAGATCTACCAGAACGGAATTGGAGTTCTGATAAGGAAGAGACTGCCTCCTCAAGTGGGTCCATGCCCCTATGTATCCTGACTAGGAGACACTTCCCAGTAGGGGCCGACAGACACCTCATACAGGAGAGTTCTGGATAGCATCCGGCAGGTGCCCCTGTGGGACAAAACTTCCAGAGAAAGGAACAGGTAGCAATCTTTGCTGGTATGCATCCTCTGCTGGTGATACCCAGGCAAAAGGGTCAGAGCAGACCTCCAGCAAACTCCAGCAGACCTGCAGAAGAGGGTCCTGACTGTTAGAAGGAAAACTAACAATCAGAAAGGAATAGTAGCAATATCAACAAAAAGGATGTCCACTCAGAGACCCCACCCAAAGGTCACTGACTTCAAAGACCAAAGGTAGATAAATCCATGAAGGTGGGGAGAAACCAGCACAAAAAGGCTGAAAATTCCAGAACCAGAACACCTCTTCCCTTCCAAAGGACCACAACTCCTCCCCAGCAAGGGAACAAAACTGGATGGGAAATGACTTTGACAAATTGATGCAAGTAGGCTTCAGAAGGTCGGTAATAATGTCTGCAAGCTAAAGGAGCGTGTTTTAACCCAATTCAAGGAAGCTAAGAACATTGAAAAAACATCAGATGAATTCTAACTGGAATAATCAGTTTAGAGAAGAACATAAATGACCTGATGGAGCTCAAAAACACAGCACAAGAACTTCAAGAAGCATACACAATTATCAATAGCTGAACCAATCAAGTGGAAGAAAGGATGTCAGAGATAGCAGAACAACTCAATGAAATAAAGCAAGAAAACAAGATTAGAGAAAAAAGAGTGAAAAGAAATGAACAAAGACCCCAAGAAGTATGGAACTATGTGAAAAGACCAAATCTATGTTTGACTGGGGTACCTGAAAGTCATGGAGTGAATAGAATCAACTTGGAAACCACTCTTCAGGATATTATCCAGGAGAACTTCCCAACCCCGCAAGGCAGGCCAACATTCAAATTCAGGACATACAGAGAACACCACAGAGATATTCCTTAAGAAGAGTAATACCAAGACACATAAGCATCAGATTCCCCAAGGATGAAGTGAAGGAAAAAATGTTAAGGGCAACCAGAGAGAAAGGTCAGATTATCCACAAAGTGAAGCCAGTCAGACTAGCAGTGGATCTCTCAGTAGAAGCCCTATGAGCCACAAGAGAGTGGGGGCCAATATTCAACATTCTTAAAGAAGAGAATTTTCAACCCAGGATTTCATATCCAGCCAAACTAAGCTAAATAAGCAAAGGAGAAATAAAATCCTTTACAGACAAGGAATTGCTGAGAGATTTTGTCACCACCAGGCCTGCCCTACAAAAGCTCCTGAAGGAAGCACTGAACATGGAAAAGAACAACCATTACCAGCCACTGCAAAAACATACCAAATTGTAAAGGCCATTGACACCGTGAAAAAAGCTGCATCAACTAACAGGCAAAATAGCCAACTAGCATCATAATGGCATCACTAAACAAGGAAAAGAACAACTGGTACCAGCCACTGCAAAAATATACCAAATTGTAAAGACTGCTGATGCTATGAAGAAACTGCATCAACTAATGGGCAAAAATAGCCAACTAGCATCATAATGGCAGGATAACATTCACACATCACAATATTAATCTTAAATGTAAATGGGCTAAATGCCCCACATAAAAGACATAGACTGGCAAATTTGACAGCCAGGCAAGACCCATCGGTGTGCTGTATTCAAGAGACCCATCTCATGAGCAAAGACACACATAGGCTCAAAATAAAAGGGTGGAGGAATATAAATCAAGCAAATGGAAAGCAAAAAAAAAAAAACAAAACAAAAAAACAAACAAACAAACAAAAAAGCAGGGTTTGCAATTCTAGTTTCTGATAAAACAGTCTTTAAATCAACAAAGATCAAAAGAGAAAAAGAAAGACATTACATAATGGTAAAGGCATCAATGTAACAAGAAGGGCTAACTATCCTAAATATATATGCACCCAATACAGGAGCACTCAGATTCATAAAGCAAGTTCTTAGAGACCTACAATGAAACTTGGACTCCCACACAATAATAATGGGAGACTTTAACACCCCCCTGTCAGTATTATACAGATCAACAAGACAGAAAATTAACAAGAATAAATATCCAGGACTTGAACTCAGCTCTGGACCAAGAGGACCTAATAGACATCTACAGAACTTTCCACCTGAAATCAAGAGATATACATTATTCTCACCACCACATCGCACTTATTCTAAAATTGACCACATAATAGGAAGTAAGGCATGCCTCAGCAAATGGAAAAGGATGGAATTCATAACAAATAGTTTTTCACACCACAGTGCAATCAAATTAGAACCCAGGATAAAGAAACACTCAAAACTACACAACTACATGGCAATTGGACAGCCTGCTCCTGAATGACTACTGGGTAAATAACGAAATTAAGGCAGAAATAAAGATGTTCTTTGAAACTAATAAATCAATGACACAATATCCCAGAATCTCTGTGTGTGGAGGGAAAATTATAGCACTACATGCCCACATCAGAAAGGATAGATCTAAAATCAACACCCTAACATCCCAATTAAAATAACCAGAGAAGCAAAAGCAAACAAACTCAAATTTAGCAGAAGACAAGAAATACCTAAGATCAGAGAAGAACAGAAGGTGATAGAGACATGAAAAACCTTTAAAAAAAAAAATCAATGAATCCAGGAGCCGGTGTTTTGAAAAGCTCAACAAAATAGATAGACCACTAGCCAGAATAATGAAGAAGAAAAGAGAGAAAAATCAATTAGAAGCAGTAAAAAAATGATAAAGGGGATATCACCACCAATCCCACAAGAAATACAAACTACCAACAGAGAATACTATGAATACCTCTACTCAAATAAACTAGAAAATCCAGAATAAATGGATAAATTCCTAAACACATGACACTCCCAAGAGTAAAACAAGAAGAAATAGAATCCCTGAATAGACCAATAAGAAGTTCTGAAATTAAGGCACCAATTATTAGCCTACCAACCAAAAAACATCCAGAACCAGATGGATTCACAACCAGATTCTACCAGAGATACAAAGAGAAGCCGGCACCATTTATTCTGAAACTATTCCAAACAATATAAAAAGAGGGAATCCTCCCTGACTCATTTTATGAGGCCAACATAGTCCTGATACCAAAACCTGAAGAGACACAACAAAAAAAGAAAATTTCAGGCCAATATCCCTGATGAATATCGATGCAAAAATCCTCAATAAAATACTAGGAAACCAAATCCAGAGCACATCAAAATCTTATCCAACACGATCAAGTCTTCTTCATCCCTGGGATGCAAGGCTGGTTCAACATACACAAATCAATAAAAGTAATCTATCACATAAACAGAACCAATGACAAAAACCACACGATTATCTCAATAGATGCAGAAAAGGCCTTGAATTCAATAGCCCTTCATGCCAAAATCTCTCAATAAATGAGGCATTGAGGGAACATATCTCAAAATAATAAAAGATATTGATGACAAATCCAAAGCCAATATCTACAAAATTTGCAAAAACTGGAAGCATTCCCTTTGAAAACATGCACAAGACGAGGATATCTTGTCATCCCCCTATTCAACATAGTATTGGAAGTTCTGGCCACAGAAATCAAGCAAAAGATAGAAATAAATATTATTTAATTAGGAAAAGAGAAAGTCAAATTGTCTCTGCTTGCAAATGTCATGATTGTATAGTTAGAAAACCCCATCATCTCAGCCCAAAAACTCCTTGAATTGATAAGCAACTTCAACAAAGTCTCAAAATACTAAATCAATGTGGAAAATCACAAACATTCCTATACACAAATAACAGACAAACGGAGAACAAAATCACGAGTGAACTCCCATTTACAATTGCTACAAAGAGAATAAAACACCTAGGAATACAACTTACAAGGAATGTGAAGGTCTTCTTCAAGGAGAACTATAAGCCACTGCTCAAGGAAATAGAAGAGGACACAAACAAATGGAAAAACATTCCACGGTCATGAACAGGAAGAATCAGTGTCATCAAAATGGCCATATGCCCAAAGTAATTTATAGATTCAATGCTATCTCAATCAGTGTACCACTGAGTTTCTTCACAGAGTTGGAACAAACTACTGTAAATTTCATACGGAACCAAAAAAGAGCCCGCATAGCCAAGACAATTGTAACCAAAAGAACAAAGCTGGAGGTATCACACTACCTGACTTCAAACTATACCACAATATTACTGTGACAAAAACAGCATGATACTGGTACCAAAACAGTTATATAGACCAATGGAACAGAAAAGAGGCCTCAGAAATAATGCCACACATCTACAACCATCTGATCTTTGACAAACTTGACAAAAACAAGCAAATGGGGGAAGGATTCCCTATTTACTAAATGGTGTTGGGAAAACAGGCCAGCCCTATGCAGAAAGCTGAAACTGGATCCCTTCCTTTCACCTTATAGAAAAATTAACTCAAGATGGATTAAAGACTTAAGCATAAGACATAAAACCTTAAGAACCCTAGAAGAAAACCTAGCAAATCCATTTAAGACATAGGCATGGGCAAAGACTTCATGACTGAAACTCCAAAAGCAATTGCAACAAAAGCCAAAATTGACTAATTGGATTTGATTAAACTAAAGAGCTTCTGCACAGCACAAGAAAATATCATTAGAGTGAACAAGCAAGCTACAGAATGGGAGAAAATTTTTTCAATCTGTCCATCTGACAAAGGGCTAATATCCAGAATCTACAAAGAACTTAAACAGATTTATAAGAAAAAAAAACCCCATAAAAATGTGGGCCAGTGATATAAACAGACACTTCTCTAAAGAAGACATTTATACAGCCAACAAATATATGAAAAAAAGCCCATAATCCCTGGTCATTAGAGAAATGCAAATCAAAACCACATTGAGATACCATCTCACACCAGTTAGAATGGCAATTATAAAGTCAGGAAAAAACAGAAGCTGGAGAGTATGTGAAGAAATAGGAACACTTTTACACTGTTGGTGGGAGTGTAAATTATTTCAACCATTGTGGAAGACAGTTTGGCCATTCCTCAAGGATCTAGAACTAGAAGTACCATTTGACCCAGTGATCCCATTACTGGGTATATACCCAAAGGATTATAAATCATTCTACTATAAAGACACATGCATATGTACAATTATTGTGGCACTGTTCACAATAGCAAGGCTTGGAACCAACCCGAATGCCCCTCAATGATAGACTGGATAAAGAAACTGAGGCACATATATATCGTGGAATACTATGCAGTCACAAAAATGATGAGTTCATGTCCTTTTCAGGGACGTGGTTGAAGCTGGAAACCATCATTCTCAGCAAACTAACACAAGAACAAAAAACAAAACACTGCCCGTTCTCATACGTAAATGGGAATTGAACAACTGGAACACATGGACACGGAGGGGAGCATCACACAACAGGGCCTGTTGGGTGGTGGGGGGCTAGGGGAGGGATAGCATTAGAAGAAATATCTAATGTAGTTGACGTGTTGATGGGCGCAGCAAACCACCATGGCATGTGTATACCTATGTAACAATCCTGCACATTCTGCACATGTACCCCAGAACTTAAAGTATAATAAAAATAATTTTAAAAGACACAATAGGGAATGAATTGAGTTGTGAGCTCCCTGGATATTCCTCCTCCACAAGCCAGAGCCAATAGTACTGTGCACTGATAACTGGGTCATTTTTAAGAGACTTACAATGTAGATACCACAATGGAAAGTACAGGATGGTACAGTAGTGGGCAGGCCCCTTTGGCATGCTGACATTAGAAGGACATTTTCCATCACATTTGGGGGATGCATGAAATGCTATGAGGTGGTTATCCTTACTGCTACTACTCCACCTGGAAATCAACAGGGGGTTGAGGTAGCTTGCATTCCCCTCTTTGAGGAAGTTCTTGGAGAAGATGTGGTCTACTGGCTATGTAAGAGGGCAAGGCACTAGTGACAATGTACACTTTTGGCCACAGTGAAGAAATGTGGCCTACGATTACAGTATAAAAACATAGTATTTAACTGTCAACAATGTCCTACTTTTGCACAGAAAAATCATAGGCCTTAGCTGCAATAGTGGCAGATAAACTACATAGAACATTTGCTTATGTCTGATGTCTGCCACTTTACCTTGGTTTGTACAGATGGTTGCACTGTACTACTGCAGACACGTCCCAGTCAGGGTCCTGCCTAGAAAAATACCATGAAAGGAGTACAGCAGCTGTCTGCAGTCTATGGTGTCCCCACTGATATTGATCTTGACCAGGGCTTTTACTTTTCTGAAAATGAAGTACAGAAATGAGTGGAAGCTCTGGATATTCAGTGGCATTTCCACATGCTGTACAGCCCTACAGCAGTGGGGCTGATTGAATGGATGATAAAATGCTAAAGCAGCGACTCCAGAAGACATGCCCTCCTCCTCTGTGGACACAGTGCTTACCAAAAGTCATTCATGCCCTAAATGAACATATTTTCCTTACTAAACAGAATACATTCTTCTGATGCAAAACCTGAAACCACCATGAGGATCTAGATAGGCAGTGTAAGGAACAGGATACCTCTCATCTAATGGGACTCAGGGTAACCTGCTGTGCCCCTTGCCATAGGACCTAACCATGTGAGAACACATTGTTGCATAGGCTGGGAAATGGCAAATCAGTTCCTGATAGTTTTATTTTTCTACTTCACGGGAGATAGGAATTCTGCGTGTTCTTTGTCCCCAGGCCCTTATGTGCCTCTCGGTGTTGTGTGGCCCAGATGGGGTGCAATCCTCTGTACCAGGCACCCACCTAAGGCTCTTCCCACCCACTCCTTCCATTCTTTCTGCTTCTTGCCATATTCTCCACTTTCAGAGGTAGAAATAGGCTCATAAGACTCATTTACCCAAATTCAGCAACAAAGCTGAGATTTGAACTGAAAGCTCTGTTGCATTTGCTACATTCCCCATATGTTATTTTGGTAGCTCCATGCTACTTTCTCCAGCAGACTCTACACATTTTAGGTCCAAGGGCTGTTCTATCCATCTAGCCTGGTCTTGCACTTATGAGCTGATAGATGTTAGTGAAAATGAAAAGAAGTCACAGAAGATGGTATTGGTAGACTTAAGGGATGTTTTATATGTAAAGTTTACATTGAAGATTAGCATTGCTTCATGTGAATTTGATCCTATCACTATGATGCTAGTTTTTTATTTTGCAGACTTGTTTATGTGGTTGCTTCATAGTGTCACTGGTCTGTGTACTTACGTGTGTTTTTGTGGTGACTGATAATTGTCTTTCCTTTCCATATTTATGCTTCATTCAGGAGCTTTTGCAAGGCAAGTGTGGTGTCAATAAATCGCTTAGCATTTTCTTGCCTATAAAGATTCTTATTTCTTCTTCATTTATGAAGCTTAGTTTGGCCAGATGTGAAATTCTGGGTTGGAAATTCGTTCCTTTAAGAACGTTGAATTTTGGCCCCTAATCACTTCTAGCTTATAGGGTTTCTGCTGAGAGGTCTGCTGTTAGTCTGATGAGCTAAGACACACAGTCCACTCTGGTTTGTTACTATACAACTGTAATCCCAGCAATTTGGGAGGCCAAGGAGGGTGGATCTCCTGAAGTCAAGAGTTGCACACCAGCCTGCCCAACATGGTGAAATCCCATCTCTACTAAAAATACAAAAATTAGCTGGGTGTGATTGCAGGTGACTGCAATACCAGCTACTTGGGAGGCTTAAGCCCAGTAAGTGGAGGTTGCAGTGAGCTGAGATCGCACCATTGTACTCCAGCCTGGGCAACAAGAGTGAAACTCCATATCAAAAAAACAACAACAGCAACAACAACAACAAAAAGAAACCCAAAACTGTCCGGTTGCTTTTTGGTAGCACAGGTGTGTTGCAATGGGAAGAACCCTTTGCAAAGAAGAGGAACCCTTCCTCTTCCCAGGCTGTCTGTATTCTTTAAAGCTAGCAGGCTGGAGTAGCCCAGTTTACTGAGCCACAGAGATGGTGGCCACACCTTTTCCCAGGAGCTCTATCCCAAGGAGAGATCAAAGTTCTGCCCACAGCAGTCAAGTCAGCCGCTTTAGCCTGCTTGGCTGGAAGTGGGGTTCATTTTGTTCTGTGCTGCTCCCAAGCAGGCTGACACCCACTACCTTCCACTTTTCTTCATACTCTATGGGTTGAGATGTTTGCCCCATCAGTCCCAATGTGAGAACCTGGATATTTCAGTTGAAGATACTGGCCCAAACTAACTAATTCTTTCTTCTGTTTGATTCATTCTGCTATTAAAGCACTCTGATGCATTTTTCAGTATGCCAGTTACATTTTTCACTTCCAGAATTTCTGCCTAATTATTCTTAATTATTTCAATCTCCCTATTAAACTTATCCAATAGAATTCTGAATTCCTTGTCTGGGTTATCTTGAATTTCTTTGAGTTTCCTCAACACAGCTCCTATTTTGAATTTTCTGAAAGATCATTTATCTCTGTTTCTCCAAGAATTGGTCCTAGGCCATGTTTTCCTGGATTATGTTGATGCTAGAAGATGTTCTTTGTCATCTGGACGTTGAAGAATTAGGCATTGTTGTAGTTTTCACTGTCTAGGCTTATTTGTAGTCATCCTCCTTGGGAAGGCTTTGTAGATATTGGAAAGGACTTAGGTATGTGATGTAAACTGTATCTGCTTTAGAAGGCAACCTAAGCCCAGTAATGCTGTGGTTCTTGAAGACTTGCAGAGACACTGCCTTGATGGTCTTGACAAGTTCTGGGACAATTCTCTGGATTACCAAGCAGAAACTCTTGTTCTCCCTTACTTCATCCTAAACATACAGATTCTGTCTCCCTCCTTTCTGTGTCACCTTAGGTGAGGATGGAGTGACACAAACATTACTGTTGCCATCACCACTATGGTTGTTTTGGATTGGATCAGACCTAAAGCCAGCCTGTGTCCCACCAAAGGCCTGTTGTAGCCACTCCTTGGCTACTGCCTATGTTCACTCAAGGCCCTAGAGTTCTACAGTCAGCAGATGGCAAAGTCATCCTGGTCTGTGTTCTCTCCTTCAGGGTGGTGAGGCTCCTTAGGCCCTGGGTAGGTCCAGAAGTGCTATCTGGGAGACAGGTTCAAAACCTTGGGAGTCTGCTCAGCATGCTATTGCATTGCAACTTTCCCATTCTTCTGTAACCCTTCAAATGGTAGAGGAGTTTCATCACATAGCCATCACCATTCTGGGACATAAAGAGTGCTGCCAGACTACCACCAATGTTTTCTAAAGGCCCAATGACTCTTGTTTGTTTGTTTGTTTGTTTGTTTGTTTGTTTGTTTAGATGGAGACTAGTTCTGTCACCCAGACTGGAATAAAGTCGTGCAATCTTGGCTCACTGTGACCTCCACCTCCTGGGTTCAAGAGATTCTCCTGCCTCAGCCTCTTGAGTAGCTGGGATTACAGGTTCCTGCCACCACACCCAGCTAATTTTTGTATTTTTAACAGAGATATGGGTTCACTGTGTTGGTCAGGCTGATCTTGAACTCTTGACCTTGTGATCCACCTTCCTCAGCCTCCCAAAGTGCTGGGATTGTAAGTGTGAGCCACTGAGCCCGGCCAAGGACTCTTAAATCAGCTTGTGAATGCTGCCTGGCCCAGGCCTCAACCTTCATGGCAATGGGTTCCCCTAAGGTTTGCAGGAACTCAAGATTGGATGGACAAGAGGGATCTGCAATTCTGGCTTAAATGCTCCCTGAAAGACGAAGCATCAGCTGAGTTGGGCCGGTTTTTCATTCTACCCTAACAGGACAGCCCTGGGTTCATTGTCTCATGATTTCTGTGTTGTCCCTCCTGCACCACAGAGATGCTCTCCACTCTGTGGAGATACTGCCCCTGCCAGGGGTTTGGAAGGGTGACATTGGTAATTAGGGACTGTTTCTTTCTGTCTCTTCTGTGCTTCTTTCAGTGATATAAACATAAAAGCAGGTACCATGAGTGCTCACCTGATATTTTGGTTCTTATGAAGGTGTTGTTTTTCTGTGTAGATAGTGGTTAAATTGGTGTCTTTGCAAAGGTAAGGATTGCTGGAGTTTTCTATTTCACCATCTCACTCTGCCTCTCTCCATCAACTTTTTTTGAAAAAGTGCTAAGAATATACATTGGAGAAAGAAGATTCCTTCAATAAATGGTGCTGGAAATTGGATATATGCAACAATTTCCTCTTTACCTTCACTCTAGGGATATCTGAATACTGCCAAGAGATCCCCAAAACTTTCTATCTCCAGCCCAATTCTACCAGACTATTTCAAAAGAGTACTTATTGTGAGACACTGAAACTCCTACCAGTCATTTTAAGTCTGAGCTCCTTCAAAACATTTAATAAATATAAATGATGAACAGGGGACAGTGATAAACATATGAAGACAAGCAACCACTGACATGTCATGACAGACAAGTTAGAAATTAATTAGCACCAGAGATTAGGAGAACCTTAAGTACTGAGCATTAGTCTGGGCATGGTGGTTCACCCCTATAATCCCAGCACTTTGAGAGGCTGAGGCAGAAAGATCACTTAAGCTCAGGAATTTGAGAAGAGCCAAGACAACAAGATGAAACTCCATCTCTACAAGAAATTCAAAAATTAACCAAGTGTCCAGATGTAGTGGCACACACCTGTAATCCCAACCACTCAAGAGGCTGAAGTGAGAGGATTGCTTGAACCTGGTAGGTAGAAGTTGAGTTAGGTAATCACACCACTGCACTCCAACTTGGGTGACAGAGCCAGACCTTGTCTCAAAAAAAAAAAAAAAGAGAGACTAAATATTAGGTTGCATCTAGTTTCTTAGCTCCCATACTTGAAATTTTAGATAAGAAGAAAGAGTGAATTTCAAGGTGGTGGAGAGTCTAGACAGTGACACCCAGGGAAGGTCTAATGGAGCTGATTCTAGAAGGTCATTCTCACTGAAATTTGTGGGGAGAGGAGGCTGCCTCTCTCCCTACCAATGTCTGACATGGGTGTCAGACATAGGTTTTCAACCAAAAGTGCACACAAAACCATACCTTCCAGACAAACCTCTGTCTGACATGGGTGTTAGACATAGGTTTTCAACCAAAAGTGCACACAAAACCATACCTTCCAAACAGAATAATCTACCTGCAACAATTGCTGCCTTTTGTTCATTCTTGTGCATTGCTTGACACTTGCCATGGGTATCTAGAGCCAAAAAGGGAACTGAGGGAAGGCAAAAGAAAATAATTTGGAAAAGTGACAGAAGAAGAAGAAGAAGAAGAGAAGAAGAAGAAGAAGAAGAAGAAGAAGAAGAAGAAGAAGAAAGAGGAGGAGGAGGAGGCAAACCTCTGAACCTGTGTGAAACTTCATGCTGTAATTTTATTCTTACTGGCATGGGGGAGTCTTATGTCTTAAGGCCCTTTCTGCACCATCTCAACAAGTTTGAGACTTGTTCTCTTTTTAACCCTTCTCCTTCGCTGTGTTGGTTAGTGGTTGGTTGGCTGGTTGGTTTTTCTTCATTTTATTATTAACTCAGTAAGATTGATTAATTTTCTGTCTTTCTGTTATTTATGGCATCTCTTTTTGAGTCCCCTTGCTCATGTTATTTGGTCATTATCATCCCACATGGGTACTGGCTTTCTATGACACAAATAATTCCCAACACATCTTAGGGTCAAGGGCTTCATCTTCCAGCGGATGCCACTGGCAGTGTGTGTCATAACTAACTGTTCCTGGGGCATGGTGCTCCACAGTTCCATAGAGGACTGCCCTCCCATAGTCCGTGAATAAACCTTTCCTATACACAGTGCTCCTTGTCACTGAGCGTCTGCAGCAGAGGCAGAGAAAAAATTCCAATTTCTCCTCACAGCTTCTTTACAGATGAGCACACGTTACCCATTATTTCAGTGTCAGGACGTGTCTCCGTGTACTGTATTCCCTATGTAAGAGTCAATCTGGACCTAAAAGAGTGTCCAAGAGATAAGCTAGAAGTAGATCTGCAGATAGGTCTGTCAAAACCAGACTCATGACTAGGGCTACAATTAGATTCACACTTCGCCCTACAAACTGCAGTCGCTCTGTTTTTTTCAGCTTTAGCATTTGCCCTGTCCAGTGCCTCTGTTGGCTAACAAAAATTATCAAATAGTTGACTCAAGCAACTTACTGCTTGAGAGATTACACCCTCTGGAGATTAACTTGGAAATTTTTGTCACTGGTTGATTACATGTCCTTTGGAAATATTTCATTTACTCTGTATTTGCCATTGTATTTAAATTAAAACTTCTGGCATACTTATATATGAGGAAAGTAAAAAGTTTTCAACTTTATGCTCCAGGATCAGAATTCATCACACTATTTCCAAAGGGCAGAGATGGGTCTGTACAAAATCTCCTTCTTAAATAAATGTAATCAGTTGGATTTCAAACTTTAAACTCATGAGAATTTATAAACAGGTTGAAGTATGTGTGATTCAATAATGTCTTAGTTCTCTGCCTTGTTTTGGGTAGTACTTCAGTACCTAACTACTGAAGTTAAAACTGAACGTTTTCAATGTTAGCGTTTTTTTTTCTTTTTCCATCCCCCCAAAAATTAAGAAAATTTGTATAATTATTTCTGCTTTGCAACTGTAAATCAAGGTTTTTGACATCCTCTTTTAGAATATCCCATCAAAACTATCTAATGTTGACACATCAAGGTATCAGTTATTTATAAATATATGACATTACATAACAAGGCAGTTTTAAAGATCATTGGGCAGAAATTTTATTTTGGATAAAATACTTTGCAATGCAGACAAAATCATTTAAGCAGGTAAACTATAATCAAAGGTAAAGAGCATCATTTGTATAAAGATAAATTACGTTTGTTTGTTTTTTCCATTTGTAGGTGGACCACATCCATTTATGATAAGGATGTTTCTCACTGTTTCTCTACGGAGCCCAGGGACAGGCCAGTGAGGAAAGAGTGGGACATCTGAAGCACCAACTACTTGTTTTGTGCCAACACTTGGGCTGCACAGAAGGGGCCCCTGAATGAATTGGTTAAGGATTTTACTGGGGTTTAATTTCAGGGAACTAACTGTGATAGTTTTGGTGTCATACTGGCAGAGTTTGTGAATGCTTCCTGAATAAGGAGGTAGAGTGTGATGGCAATGAGGAATTATCTCCACTGCACTCCAGCAAAAAAAAAAAACCCTTCACCTTTCTGTATAAAATTGGCATTCCAGATCTGGTGTTTATTATATATATTATTTGCATAGGTATTATATGCTTAGATTAGATTGTTTTCAGCAGGATTCTTTATAAAGGGAAATTTATATGGGAATGAAAATAATCCCAGCACTTTGGGAGGCCAAGCGGGTGGATAACGAGGTCAGGAGATTGAGATAAGCCTGGCTAACACAGTGAAACCCTGTGTCTACTAAAAATACAAAAAAAGAAAAAAGAAAAAATTAGCCAGGTGTGGTGACGGGAGAATGTGGTCCCAGCTACTCGGGAAGCTGAGGCAGAAGAATGGCATGAACCTGGGAGGCAGAGCTTGCAGTGAGCCAGGATCACACCGCTGCACTCCAGCCTTGGCTACAGAGCGAGACTCCATCTCAAAAAAAAAAAAGAGAGAGAGAGACAGAGTATTTGAAACCTGGGGTATCCGTTTATTTTTATAGTGGTTAAGAAAAGTTTTGCCCTTTCCTGATTACACTCTCTTACCCAACAAACCTATCAGAAAGCCAGCCCCTTGGAAACTCCATGGGCTCTGAGATTCAGCTGCTCCTCCAAGCAACTTTCAACATTAAAGAAGAGAAGAAAGCCATATTGACTGAGCCTAAAACACAATGTTGGATTAGCATTTATAGGGGAGGGGGTCTCTCAAGTCAGGTGGAATCCCTGTGGAAGCAAGGGATTTTACATCATGGTAGGGAGGCTGCCTGCAGCTGGGGCTGAGGGGGCATGTATATGGCACTGGATAGAACTAGAGGGGATGGCTGCCTGGCTGAAAATCACAGAAAACGCTATACAAATAAAGGATAATTTGTAAAAATTCCTGTTTGTAGATTAATGTTGTGTTTATCTCCCTAGAAAGCTAATCAAATACAGATTTTTTCCGACATAATGTTTAAACTCCTCAATGAGGAGTATCTATACTGTGGATAAGAAATGTTTATAAAGTATTTTCAGTTTTAAATACTGAGGTTCCAGTAGAAATTTATCTAGTAAATTTATGATCAAACATTTTTTCTTGTGAATTTTGAAATAATTCTAATTATAGGCTAATCTCTGTAAAGTGTAAATACCATGAATATCAAAGTCTCATTATGGAAAAAACAATCCAAATACAAGGAGGTGACCCATTTAGAAAAAAAAAAAAGATGTTTTATCATTTATTTTTTCCTACTTTATCCCAGTAGACTTCTTCTTTAAAACAAGTGAATAAAATGACAAAGTAGTCTTTCTGGAATTGGTTTCTTCTGGTGGGTTCTTGATCTCGCTGATTTCAAGAATGAAGCTGTGGACCCTCATGGTGAGTGTTACAGTTCTTAAATATGGTGTGCCCAGAGTTTGTTCCTTCTGATAGTCAGATATGTCCAGAGTTTCTTCCTTCTGGACCCTCCTGGTGAGTGTTAACAGTTCTTAAAGATGGTGTCTCGAGTTTGTTCCTTCTGATGTTCAGATGTGTCCAGAGTTTCTTCTTTCTGGTGGGTTCGTGGTCTTTCTGACTTCAAGAGTGAAGCTGCAGACCTTCGTAGGGAGTCTTACAGCTCTTAAAAGTGGTGCTTCCAGAGTTGTTTCTTCATCCCAGTGGGTTCGTGGTCTCACTGACTTCAGGAGTGAGGCTGCAGACCTTGACAGTGAATGTTACAGCTCACAAAGGTAGTATGGACCCAAAGAGTGAGCAGCAGCAAGATTTATTGTGAAGAGTGAAAGAACAAAGCTCCCACAGCATGGAAGGGGAACTGAGTGGGTTTCTGCTACTGGCTGGGGTGGCCAGCCTTCCCTTATTTGGCCGTGCCCACGTTCTGCTAATTGGTCCACTTTACAGAGCACTGATTGGTCCATTTTACAGAGTGCTGATTGGTCCATTTTTACAGAGTGCTGATTGGTGCATCTACAAACCTTTAGCTAGACACAGAGCACTGATTGGTGCCTTTTTACAGAGTGCTGATTGGTGCATTTATAAACCTTTAGCTAGACACAGAGCACTGTTTTGTGTTTACAATCCTTTGGCCAGACAGAAAAGTTCTCCAAGTCCCCACCCCACCCAGAAGCCCAGCCAGCTTCACCTCTCAATCTGCCTCTAAACAGGACATCCCTACTGCTCTTGGGAATTGGGTGATGACTGCTGTAGATACTTCCTGCTGGATAGGGGTGAAGAAGGGGCCCTGCAGTTGTAGTGTCCTCCAGAGGGGCACTCTTTAGGCCAGTAAAGGGCCAGCAGGTCAGTCCAGGGGTCCTCAGTAGAAGTTGTTAGTTGAGCTTATTTGGGGTTCCATTTGTAAGACCATCTGAAGCTTGATGGCCTTGATCATAGAGGAAACAAGTTTGACAAGGAGGTTAAAAATACAGGGCCCAAAGTTGAGTAATAGCAAGATGGCTGCCATGGGACCTAGAAAGGGGAGAAGCCATGTTGCCCAACTCCAGAAGCTGGTATAAGAGTTTGAAAGGCATTGTCAGATTTCAGAAGCCTTTTCCTGTAAATGCCAGGCAACATCTTGTACTATCCCTTACTGGTCAGTGTAAAAACGATACTTCCCCTAAGGAGGTTCAGAGTCTTCCTTTCTCAGCAGTGAGGAGGTCTAGACATCAGCAGTTTTGGAGAATCGCTGCTGCCAAAGAGTCTATTTGGATTGTAGAGTAAGGATATGTTCTGTTATTTCTTGCAAACAGTCTGATAAATCCTTTGAGAGTGTGTGGTAGTAGGATAATGAACTAGATAAACTAGCTATTCCAGTTCCTGTAGCAGTAGCCACTCGTAACCCTGTAAGTAGGGGTATTAGTTGTATGGCTGTGCACTGAAGGACTTGAGCTTGAGGGGTACAGATAAGGTCTGATTTCCTGGGGCAATGTTAATGTTGGGACTTAGAAAGACCAATGTGCAGGTGCCTGTCCAGTTAGCAGGAAGGTAGATATAGGTCAACGTTCCACATAATATACCTTGGCTGGGTAGACAGAACTGGTTGTGTATGTTAAAAAGGTGTGTGAGTTTGTTATTTTCATTTTCCCATACTCCTAGAGTAGTTGCCAAGGTAGCTCCAATGATGGCTGGAAAGGGGTGTTGGGAGGAAACTGAGTGGCTCCCTGTGTTCTATTTTCCCATTAGAGAAAAAACTGTTTTGTGTCTACTAGGAACAATTCGAGAGAGTGATTGAAAGAGGGGATGAGAAGGCACTCACTAATGGTGGGGGATTTGCTGCAGGGGGTCCAGGGGTGAATGGTCCTGCAGGGAGTTTGTTTGCCATTACAAAACCTGGACTGTTTGTTGAGCATGGAGGAGGTGATGATTTTGGGGGGTCCTGAGAAGTGGACAAGCCATCTGAATGGAGCTCTTTGGGTGACTCAGAAGTTACTATGATCAATTGTGGCTTGAAGTTGTAGGGTGTAATTACGCTGATGAGGTAGTAGGTTCCCCAGGGGCAGGCCTGATTACAGGTTGTGTTGGATGCATAAAGGGGCTTGGACAGTTAAGAGGGTATTCGCAGTTACAGGGCTGTGTATGGGCTTTTCATTACTTGTGTAATCGGTGAGGTTGGAAATGTAAGAATGAAAAAGTTGGATTGCATTTCCTGTTAGGGTGTTCTTGGTCCTATCAGAGATGAGGAAGTCTGCTAATGATTGAATATTTAGAAGTCAGAAAGGGTATTTTCCTTCATAATGAGGGTGCTAGGTTAAGATGGTAAAGACCCAGTTTTTTGTGGGAATGGGAGTGGCAACATAAGCAGAGGTTGACAGAGATACAAAGCAAACAGGAATTTGCCAGGGAAGGATTGGACTGCTTTAACAGAGAGTGAGTTAATGTGAGAGTGTTGTAGAGGTAGTTAGGAGCTAGTGGAAGGGGAGGGGTGATTGTATGAGGTATCCAAGGAAGCAGGAGGGATAGATAGGCAAAGGGTAAATAGGAAGGTAAAGAAGGTGCTCTGGAAGATGAAATCATTTTATCCAGGCTGAGTTAAATGTAGGAGTAAATTGCTGTCAGAAGGAAGATAGAAAGAAGGTTGATGTGATTATGATTTTCATCCCAGCAGGAGCTACAGTATTTAGTCCTACTGCAAAGAGTATGGTTAGTATACTGCTTAATAATGTATACTGCTTAATAATAATGAATAATATATGGTTAATATACTGCTTAATAATAATGAAAGGATTCCATTAAAGGGGCAAGAAGAGTGTTAAAGATTATGTAGGTTTTCACTTATCTTTTTTAAGGAGGAAGGGATTTTTCTTCAGGATCACTTGTAGGAGCATTTTGGTCTGGGATAGTTCCTTCTGAAATAGGAGATGTAAGTCCTCCAATGGTTCACAGGTTTATCAAGACTGGTCTGGCTGATCTTGGGACTCCTGAGCTGACAGTCCCACAGGTTCCACAGGGAGTGTCCAAAATTTAACTCTGGTATGATGAATCCAAGATTCCACTCCTGCCACCTTAACTGCAGTGGGAGTAGAGAGGATTACCGAGTATGGTCCTTCCTGCAAAGAGTCCATAGATGGTGAGGTAGAGGGGAGAGATTTGACCAACACTAAATCTCCTGGTTGATACAATTCTGTTCCCTTTTCTCTGTGACATCCTTCAGGTAGTTTTTCAAGGTTTTGTTGACATTTTGCCAAAGAAGTTATATCTTTGACCAAGTTGGCCATATCCTGATCAAGTAAGAGGTCATTTGTGAGAAAATGTCATCCATACAGCATTTCATATGCACTGAGCCCCATTTTGTGAAGAGGATTTCAGATTCTCAACAAGGCCATGGACAAAAGAGTAGGCTAAGGGAGATGAGTTTCTTGTGTGAGTTTCCCTAAGTGCCTCTTCAGTGTTTCATTTGCCTTCTTGATCTTCCCTGAGGATTGTGGCCTCCTGGAGCAGTGAAGGAGATATTGTATCCCTAATGCCCTGGAAATTCCCTGAGCTATCATAGCTTTAAAAGCCAAACCACTGTTGCTCTGTAATCCTTGGGGAAGCCCAAATCTAGGAATTATTTAGTGAATTAGGACTTTAATGACTTCCTGAGACTTCTTTGTCTTGCAGGGGAAGTATTCTATCTAATTTGTAAAGATATCAACACAGACCAACAACTATTAAAATCCCTTTGACTTAGGCATATGAGTGAAGTCTAACAATCAGTCCTCTCCAGGAGAGTGACATATTCTTTTTCCCCCAAAGGGGTCTTATGATGGACCAAGGGATTATTCCTTTGGCACACCTCACAGGCTGTGACTACCTGTCAAATTGTCCGGAGAAGGTTTGGCCCTGTAAATAGGGATTTGGCCATTTGATGAGTGTTTTCAATACCCATATGAAAAGTTTTATGGAGGGTTTTAAGTATTTTCCACTGGCTGGCTTTGGGTATAAGTATCTTTCCTTCTGTCGTTAATCACCCCAAGGGGAGAAAACTATGCCCCCGTGAAAGTGCCCATTCTGTTTCAGTCAGGGAATACTGGGGCTTAATCTCTTGGTGGGAGTTGTTGCATACCAAGGGTCTTTCCATAAGTATTTCTCTTGGGAGTTTCTGCTTGGCAGCAATTTTGTCCTCAGCATATGCCCAACGGTTTCCTTCTGCCTTTTCTCCTTCACCTTTCTGATGACTTTGGGAGTGTAAAACTGTCATCTCCTTTGGTTTTTGCACTGCGTGCAATAACTCTATAATTTCATTGTGATATTTAATTGGGGTTCCACAGAGGTTAGATATTCCCTTTCTTTCCATGTTGCAGCATGGGCATGTAGTAGTAGATAAGCATACTTGCTATCTGTATACACATTTATTCTTTTTTCCTTTCCCAGTTCTAAGGCTTCGGCAAGTGCCACTAGTTCTGCTAACTAGGTGCTGGTCCTTGTGGGAAGAGGCTGACTTTCAAGCATGGTTACATCACTAACCGTGGCAAAACCTGCCCTTCATATCCCATTCTCCACAAATGAACTTCAATTGGTATACAGGTTAAGGTCAGGATTAGCTAAGGGGACTTCTAGGAGATCATCTCGGGTGGCATAAGTCTGGACTACAATTTGTTGGCAGTCACGCTCAATTGGTTCCCCATCCTCTGGGAGAAAAGTTGCAGGGTTGAGGGCCACATATGTATGTATTTGAAGCACTGGTCCCTCAAGGAGCAGTGCCTTGTTTCTAAGCAGACAGTTATCTGATAGCCATAAACTTCCTTTGGCACCTAATACGACATTTGCATCATGAGTAGTATAGTCATGAGATCCTTCCTTGTATTAGTTTGATAGCCTCTGACACTAGGATGGCCACCGCCACAACTACCCATAAACAGTGAGGCCAGCCTTTTCCTACTACATCAATTTCTTTACTTAGGTAGGCCACTGGTTGTGGGGTTGTCCCAAGAGTTTGAGTAAGCCATCCAAGAGCTATCCCTGCTCTCTCTGTGACATATAGAGAGAAGTTTTGTCCTGTGGGAAGGCCTAAAGCTGGAGCTCGTATTAGAACTAGTGGCACTGCTTTAAGGTTTTGAAGACTGTTTCTGCCCCTGGTTCCCATTCTACTAGATGATTATTTGCCTTCTGGGTCCCTTGATTAGAGTAGAGAGGGGTCTCTCTATCTCACTGTATCCAGGGACAAATAGTCAGCAAAAGCCAGTGATTCCAAGGAACGGCCACAACTGTTTTAATGTCTTAGAGCAAGGATAAGCCAGTATAGGCTGTATTCATTCCCTTCTGGGGGCTGTGGTCCGTCTGGCTAAGATTAGACCTAGACATTTGACCTGCTGTAGGCAAAGCTTGGTCTTCGACCTTGACATATTATACCCTTGATTAGCTAGAAAGTTCAAAAGATCTAGAGTAGCCTGCTGGCATGTGGCTTCCAAACTGGTAGCCAAAAGTAAATCATCACATACTGAAGGACCAGAGTGCCTGGACTTGAGAAGTGGCCTAGATCTTGGGCCAGTGCCTAACCAAACAGATAAGGGCTATCCCTAAACCCTTCGGGCAAGACTGTCCATGTAAGGTGGACGTCCACATAAGGAGGCTTATCACTAATAGGAAGGGGAGCTATAGGGAGGCTAGGATATGGGAGTAAGCTGAGACATCCTCCTGTGATCTGTGGGATCCTCAAAAGTGAAGAGAAACTGGGAGTCAGTGTGCAGGGGAATACAGAAAAAGGCATACTTGAGGTCCAGAAGAGTGAACCATTCTTCTTCCTCTGGTATTTCAGAGAGCAGTGTATAGGGGTTGGGTACAACTGCATATAGAGGAATTACTGCCTCATTGATGAGTCTAAGACCTTGCATTAGTCTCCAATGACCATTTGGCTTTTGTACTCATAGAACTGGGGTATTGCAGGGACTGCTGCATTTCTTTACTAAGTCTTGAGCTTTTAAATGTTTAACAATATCCTGTAATCCTTTATGAGCTTCAGGCCTTAAGGGATATTGCCTTTGATAAGGAAAAGTGGTGGGATATTTTAGGCTGATTTGGACTGGACAGGCATTTTTTGCACTTCAAAATTATCCTTCCAATGCCCAGACTTCAGGGTGGATTCCCTCCTCCAGTAGGAGACAACAAATTGGTAACTTGTTCCCCATATTCATAAAGATAATAGCTCCAGCTTTGGCTAAAATATCCCTCCCTAATAAGGGTGTGGAACTTTCAGGCATAACAAGAAAGGCATGTGAAAAGAGCAAGGTCTCCCAATTACAACTGAGGAGGTGGGAGAAATACCTGGTTACAGGCTGTCCCAGGATTCATCAGATGGTAACGGGCCTTGAGGACAGTCTTCCAGGACAGGAGATTAACAATGAGAAAGCCACACCCGTGTCCAGGAGAAAGTCAGTTTCCTGGCCCTCAATGGTTAAACATACCTGGGGCTCAGTGAGGGTGATAACATGAGCTGGTGCTTGCCCCAGACACCCTCAGTCCTGTTGTTGGATCATCTGATTGGGGGCTTCTGGCCCAGAGAACATTTGCACTCTGGGGCAGTGTGCCTTCCAGTGATTGCCTCAGCCTAGTGGCCATGGATGAGGGGGGACTTGTTTCCTTTTGGACAATTTTTTCAAAGTGTCCTTGTAAGCTACACTGACATCAAGCCCTATGGGGTGATTGGCTTGCTCCATTTTCTCTCCTTTCTGAACCACCAAGGTTTGTTTGTTTGAGTGACATGACTAAGGCCTTTCTCTTATCTCGCTTTTCCTTTGGGATATGTTCCTCTTGGTCCCTATTATAGAACACCATGGTTGCCAGGTTTAATAATGCCTCTAGATTTTGTTCAGGGCCCAGGGCTCACTTTTGGAGCTTTCTCCTGGTATCTGTTGCTGATTGGGTAATAAACTTATCTTTTAAGATCAGTTGACCCTTGAGTGAGTTGGGTGACTAGTGAGTATATTTTCTTAAGGCCTCCTGTAGCCACTCAAGGAAGGCAGAAGGATTTTCTTCCTTTCCCTGAGTTAAGATGGATATCATTGAATAATTCATGGACTTTTTCTTAATTTTCAGTAGTCCTTCTAGAACACAGGTCAACAGATGTTTACAACTCCAATCCCCATGATCTGAGTCAAGTTCCCAGTGGGGATCCATACTGGGCTTGGCTTGCTGACCAGTAGGGAATTTGTCCCTTTCTTCAGCTGTCATTCTGTCATTTACTTGACTAAGATACTAGGTATCTCCAAACTCTCAAGCTGCAGCTAATGCTGCACTCTTTTCATTAAAGGCCAGGGTTTGATCTAACAATAGCATGACATCTCTAGAAGTGAGATTGAAGGGTTGTCCTAGACCCTGTAGGACATCTATGTGCCTATCAGGATCATCTGAAAACTTCCCCAGGTCTGCCTTGATCTGCTTTAAATCAGAGAGGGAGAAGAGGACATGTACCTGGTTTGGGCCAAATTCCCCTCCCCCTACAGCTTGAAGGAGACATAACCAATAGCCTGGGGATTTTTGTGGTCCTTTGGATATTTCTTTGCTTATTTCCTTCTGGGTGGGGGAGATTAGAAGAGGCTTATCATAAACAGGAAGGGGAGCTATAGGGAGGCTAGGATATGGGAGTAAGCTGAGACATCCTCCTGTAGGATGTAAACTGCAAGTTTTGCATAGTTTTGTATTCTCCTTCAAAGAAAAGAAAGCTTGGATATGAGGTATTTCACTCCATTTGCCTTCTCTCTTACAGAAAAGTTCAAGCTGCAGGATAGTATTGTAATTTATACTTCCCTCAGATCATCATTTTTCCTCATCAGAGAGAGAATATTGGGGCCAGGCCATAGTGCAGAAGAAAATGAGCCACCTCTTTTTCAGAGTTTGTGGGTTAAATTGCTCCCAGTGGCTTCGGATACATTTCAATGGTGAGCCTGTTGATGACTGGGTGTTTCCCATCTGAAAGACAAAACCACCCATGGTTTTGGTTTGTTTCTCCCCCTGCCCAAGAACCTGCAATGGCCCCTGGACTCTGCTGATTGGAATAGTTGTGCTCACCAACACAGCAGCAGGAACACCTCTTACCCAAGAACCCACAATTGTCCCTGAACCCTGCTGATCAGAATAGTTGCACTCACTGATGCAGCAGCAGAAACACTAGTTTTCCTCCCAGACCACATGGAGGACTGAGGAATGTCAGATTTAGTGGCCTTTACCAAAGCATTCTCAGAAACCTGTACCATTGCCTGTCCTCCTAGACCACAAAGAGGACCAAGAAAAATTGCATTTAAAGGACGTTACTGATGCATTCTTGAAAATGTGTTAGAGTCCTAAGTGTTCTCCTTTGCTCATATCCTATAAAGATGTTATGCCTCAAAAATGAAGGCGAGGGTCATATCCTGAGGGAGGAGAGGGATCTCCAGAGTTGGTGGAGTGATTCCTTTTGTCCTCATTTGAATAGCAAGGATATCATTTCTGAGGCTCCCCGTATCCTAGCTTCAGGAATAGCTTTTGTTAGGCCTGCTTGTCTCAGGGGGTATCTTAAAACTCCAGACAGTCCACCCTACAATGGGGCTTTGGGCAAAAATTGTGTCTTTCTAATTGGTGAGCCCAGGTGCTTAAGCAGGTAACAGAGTCCTAAAGTTTATACTAGAAATCATTCTTATAGGAGAAACTAGAAAAGCAGCAGAGACAGGAAGTGGTTTTTAGAAGTGGGACTAGCCTCAGAGAAGAGAGCCAAGAGGAAGTTTGTCTGACAGGTATTAGACCCAGGTGGCAATGGTCAGGATAGATAGAATAGATGGGGAGTATCACTTGGATGACATGACTTTGAAAGTTCCACTCATGGCCACAGGATCAACCAAATTTTATCAGGACCAGAGGGCTGAATGGCTTTCCGCTCTGTTGACCCTTGCTTCAGCCTGGAAGTACAGGAAAAGTGGAAGCTGGTTCCAGGCAAACCAACGCTCCCAACTCCTAAGAGTCGGGGGTTGTTAGAGAGCCCTTTCCCAGAAAGCCTGACACCCATGTCTTTAGTCCAGCAGCCGTGCTAGTGACTTTTAACTGGCTGACGGTGCCCAGTATTTAGCCACCAAATTCTAATGAAAAATCGGACAGAATAACAAGTGAAAGGGATCCAATGGTACTCACTGCTTGGTGATAGTCCCTTCATGGTCACCAAAATGTTTCCAGAATTGTTTCATTCTGGTGCGTTCTTCATTTTGCTTACTTCAAGAATGAAGCCGCAGACACTCATGGTGAGTGTTACAGTTCTTAAAGAAGGTGTGTCTCGAGTTTGTTCCTTCTAATGTTCGGATGTGTCTGGAGTTTATTCCTTCTGGACCCTAATGGTGAGTGTTACAGTTCTTAAAGATGGTGTGTCTGGAGTTTGTCCCTTCTGATGTTCAGATGTGTCCAGACTTTCTTCCTTCTAGTGGGTTCCTGGTCTTCCTGACTTCAGGAATGAAGCTGCAGACCTTCCCAGTGAGTGTTATAGATCATAAAGGTAGTGCAGATGTGTCCAGAGTTTCTTCCTTCTAGTGGGTTCATGGTCTTGCTGATTTCAGGAGTGAAGTCGAAGACCTTTGCAGTGAGTGTTATGATTCTTAAAGGTGGCACATCTGGAGTTGTTTCTTCCTCCCAGTGGGTTCGTGGTCTTGCTGACTTCAGGAGTGAAGCTGCAGACCTTTGCCATGAGTGTTACAGCTCATAAAGGTAATGCAGACCCAACTACTGAGAAGCAGCAAGATTTATTGTGAAGAGCAAAACAACAATGTTTCCACAGCATGGAAGGGGACCTGAGACGGTTGCCATTGCTGGCTAGGGTGGCCAGCTTTTATTCCCTTATTTGGCCCCACCCACATCCTGCTGATTGGTCCATTTTATGTAGCACTTATAGGTCGATTTTACAGAGTGCTGATTGGTCTATTTTTATGGAGTGCTGATTGGTGTGTTTACAAATGTTTAGCTAGACACAGAGTGCTGACTGATGCATTTTTAAAGAGTGCCGATTGGTGCATTTACAAATCTTTAGCTAGACACAGAGCACTGATTGGTGTGCTTACAATCCTTTAGCTAGACAGAAAAGTTCTCCAAGTCCCCACCTGACCCAGAAGCCCAGCTGGCTTCAGCTCTCAGTAGGGTCAACAAAGAGTCAAATTCTGTAAAATATTTGAACACATTTATTCTGAGCCAAATATGAGTGACCAGTGGCCTACGACATAGCCCTCAGAAGACCCTAAGAATACGTGTCCAAGGTGGTTGATGTAAAACTTGGCTTAATACATTTTAGGGAGACATGGAGATATCAATCAAATACACATAAGATGTACATTGGCTCAGTTCAGAAAGGTGGGAAACTGGAAAGGGGGACAAGGGAGAGAGGCTTCCAAATCACAGGTCAATTCAAATATTTTATAATTGGCAGTTGGTTGAAAGTTAAGTTAATGTCTAAAGACTTAGAAATGTCTAGGTTGTGAGGAGGGGTTGTTTTATTAGGCATGTGAAGCTTCTAGGTAGCAAACTTCATAAAGAATAGAATAAATATTTTTCTTTTGTATTTTTTACCCTTTTGAGACAGGTTTTCACTCTGTCACCCAGACTAGAGTGCAGTGGCACGATCTTGGCTCACTGCAGCCTTCATCTTCTGGGCTCAAGTCATCCTCCTGCCTCAGCTTCCCAAGTAGCTGGGACTTCTAGCATATACCACCATTCATACCTTGGTTTTGTATTTTTTGTGCAGATAGGGGTCCACCATGTTGCCCAGCCCTCTCTCAAACTCTGGAATTCAACAATCTGTTTGCCTCTACTTCATAAGATGCCAGGATTACAGGCGTGAACCACAGTGCCCAGCCAATAAATATTTCTTATCAAACTTAAACCCTCTGTTCTATCATTAATTACAAAAGAGAGGAAGGTATAATAAGGCATGTCCAACCCCCACTTCATATCATGGCCTGAACTAATTTTTCAGCATAGCTTTGTAATGCCTTTCCTAGAGGAGGCATGCATTCAGATGATCAGGAGGCTTAGAATTTTATTTTTTGTTTACATTCTCCCATTTCTGGCCAAGACTTGCCAGAGGCAACATCACTGACTACCAAATTTTTATTTTGTCCCATAGTATTGCTGGAGTAGCATGGCTGCCTTCCCTGCATACATCCTATTTCTCAGTGGGACACTCCTATAGAAAAGAGACATAAAATCAATAGATTTAGCAAACTTTATGGTTGGAATGGATAAAAAGGTGTCACAAAATAGCTTGGAAGGCAGAGTCATTTTACCAGCTGTTTAGGCATCACAATGTCCATTCCTAATTTGAAGCATCTGAAATAATTCTATTCCTCAATACCAGCGTTTACAATCTCACATGGCCACCTCTTTGTGACAGTCTCTGCCTAGAGGGAGAGTACTTATATAGTCTTAGCAGCAGGGCATTTGCAGAGAAAAACAGGTCAGGCCCAGTTGGATGTCAAATGAGGGAGACTGGCATCTCTAGTGTTCAGAATACCTTAATTCTGATTTCCTTGGAAGTAAAACAAGGAGAGAAAAATAACATTAGTATTTTGGCATCAAAAGAGCATTTGTGTGTCAGAACAAAAAAAGGAAGCTATTCCATTAGTATGCCAAATAAAAATATGAAAAAAGTTGTAATCTGGCCCTCTTAAAAGGATCATTGTAGCCAATAAATAACTCATAATTGAATCTGCATTCAAAAACAAAGGTCAGAGCTGAAATCTAGAAACAAATGTTGCACCTTTTCTTTGAAACAATTTCTCTCCCTCTAGCCTTCCTTTTTTATTAAAGAGAAATAATAGTAGGACAAATTTTTGTGTAAAAGAAGTTTCAGGTTTGTTGTACTTAGCTTAATTATTTGCATAAAATACAAGAATGGATTGGACATATATGCTCCTTTTAAGTTGGATTTGCTGGAATTTTACCTAATAATATGTTATTCTAGTCAGTCTTCTTAACGTAACCAATATTTCCAGTTGTCCTATTTTAAAAGAAAAGACTTAGTAAACTTACGGAAATAACTGTGGTGTCATAAAATTATAGTTTCTAAATTCTGGGGAACTCAGAGAAAAAGGTAAATTTGCTCACAAAAGCACACTTCACCCAAAGGCACTAAACCATAAATAAACCAAAAGAAAAAGATTTCCTTGACTCTTTTTTAGCCAGAGCAGCAGTCTTTCAAACAAGATCTTATTTGTATACCTTGGAACTGCCACTCATATTCTAGCCGCTTTTGTCAGATGAGAGCTACCAGACATTGTAGAATCTGGCAGCTCTTCACATGATTAGAGTCAGTCCTGCGGAAAAAGGAGGATCGCTACTCATAAGTGTTTCCTCCTTGCTTTGGCAGATAGCAAGATCCTATGTAAAACATTATTAATTTATCATGAAAATTTTGGGCACCATTATTTCCATTAGCATAGGGGAAGCTCAGTAAACATCCCATAGCAAGGCAGTAAGTGCCCCTCAAGTGGAAATTCTCTATTTAAGTAATTGTCATTGGGAAGTGCTAACAGGCTTTTGGTATAAGCCCCAATAAGTTTTCCACAAGGCTATGAAGTGGAGGATTTTTCTTGACTAGCACCCCAGCTTCTACTTTACACTATTTGGGCTCAAGTGATCTTCCTAGTTCCTAGTTCGCATGTCCAATTAGCATTTCTCAAAGGGCAGATTTATGTGACTTCAGTTTTATAGTACTAGATAGGGGAAACATCTCTGAATCATAGGAAGATTCAGAGGTTTCCTAATTAGCAGCTGGTTGAAAGAGTTAAGCTTGTCTGAAGAGTTAAAATTGGCATAAAAAATGATTGAGGTATGGTAAGAAGGTGTGGGAGTGTAGAAGCCAAGGTTCTTGAAATGTGGATAAAGCCTTCAGGTAGCAGGGTTTAAGGAGAATACATGTGAATGTCTCTTACTAAAAGTATCAGACTCTCCAGAGAACTAGTAAGGGAAATAGATTCTCTGCAGAATGTAAGTTTTCCCCACAAGAGATGGTTTTGCAGAGTCATTCCAAATATGTCAAAGAAATACATTTTGGGGTAAAATACATTCATTTCCTTCACTGCCTATTATCTCTCATGTGATGTCGTATCAGTCAGGTTAGAGCTGAGTATCCTATTCTTATAAAAACTATGTTTTATTAGTCTTATGATTTCTATTTTAATGTTAATGCTGGTCAGTTGTGCCTAAACACCAAAGGGAGGAGGGCATAATAAGAATGTTCAATGTCCACTCCCTGTCATAACTTCTGACATCATCAGAGGCTGTACGGGTGGCTGGGATTGTATCTGTGGTGTTTCTCTGGGATAGTCTCCCTGGTTTAAGCCAAGATTAAGACTTTATTCAAGTTCACTAATGGGGCTGAATTTGAAACTCTGTTTCTTAAGGTAAGAATTCTGTGTGTTCAATGAGACACCATCTCACACCAGTTAGAATGGTAATCATTAAAAAGTCAGGAAACAACAGGTGCTGGAGAGAATGTGGAAAAATAAGAACACTTTTACACTGTTGGTGGGACTGTAAACTAGTTCAACCATTGTGGAAGTCAGTCTGAAGTTTCCTCAGGGATCTAGAACCAGAAATACCATTTGACCCAGCCATCCCATTACTGGGTATATACCCAAAGGATTATAAATCATGCTGCTATAAAGGCACATGCACACGTATGTTTACTGCAGCACTATTCACAATAGCAAACACTTGGAACCAATCCAAATGTCCAACGACGATAGACTAGATTAAGAAAATGTTGCACATATACACCATGGAATTCTAGGCAGCCATAAAAAATGATGAGTTCATGTCCTTTGTAGGGACAGATGAAGCTGGAAACCATCATTCTCAGCAAACTATCGCAAGACAAAAAACCAAACACCACATGTTCTCACTCATAGGTGGGAATTGAACAATGAGAACACCTGGACGCAGGAAGGGGGATATCACACACTGGGACTTGTTGTGGGGTTGGGGAAGAGGGGAGGGGTAGCAATAGGAGATATACCTAACGTAAATGACCTGTTACTGGGTGCAGCGCACCAACATGGCACATGTATACATACGTAACAAACCTGCACATTGTGCACATGTACCCTAGAACTTAAAGTATATATATAAAAAAAAGAATTCTGTGTGTTATTTCTCCAGATATTCTGCTGTTTGCAGGTGTGGGTTTCACTTTCCTTTGAGTTTAAGGTTTTGTTTGTCTTACTTGCTTGTAGCCTTTCTTGTTTGTAACATTTCCTCTAGCTCAAATTTGGTCAAGGAGGAAAAAAAAAAAGAATTTACCTCTGAAAAGAAAAATGGAGTCATTTTGGCTTGAGCAAAATTTATTATTTTTAAAACTAAAGCATGGTTCAATTGATATGTATTTGTATATATAATTTCTTCTTGACTGACCAAAATTTTCCTTGCAGACTTTGGTCACTTAAGAAGAGAATCCAAATTAGAGACAAGTGTTCATTCAAAACCAAGTCTTTCTCCTTAAAGAGAGATCCAGTTTTAGAGACCCAACAGGGTTCATGTACAATACTTATGGTGCCATCTTTTGTAATTATTTAGGAAAACAATCTCACATAACTTGTGAATATCCAAAATCGCAATGCCAAAAATGCGGTAACCTTGACATGCCTAAATGAACTTACATGTACACTGAATTTTAAAAAAGTAGCCAGCTGTAAGAGAAAACAAAATAATTCAGAGAGTTTTTCTGACAATGTTAATATGCTTTGACTGTGTTGTCACTGAAATCTCTCCATGAATTTCTATGTGTTGTGGGAGGGACCTGTGGGAGTAATCATGGGGCAAGAGTTTTCTGTGCTGTTCTTGTAATAGTGAATAAGTCTCATCAGATCTGATGGTTTTATAGTTTCCCCACACAAGCTCTCTCCCTTTGCCTGCTACCATCAATGTAAAATGAGATGTGTTCCTCCTTGTCTTCTACTATGTTTTTGAGGCCTCCTCAGCCATGTAGAAATGTAAGTCTATTAATCCTCTTTCTATCATAAATTGCCCAGTATTGGGTATATTTTATCAGCAGCATGAGAACACACTAATACAGTAAATTGGTATCAGCTGCTGAAAAGATACCTGAAAATGTAAAGTGACCTTGGAATTGGGTTACAGACAAAGGTTGAAACACTTTGGAGGGCTCAGAAGACAGGATAATGTGAGAAAGTTTGGAACTCCCTAGAGACTTTTTGAATCGCTTTGACCAAAATGCTGATAATGATATGAAAAATAAAATGCAGACTGAGGTGGTTTCAGATGAGATAAGAAACTTGTTGGGAACTGGAGCAAAGGTGACTTTTATTATGTTTTAGCAAAGAGATGTGGTATTTTGCCCCTGCACTACAGATTTGTGGAAATTTGAACTTGAGAAGGATGACTTAGGATATCTAGTGGGAGAAATATCTAAGCAGCAAAGCGTTCAATATGTGACTTAGGTGCTGTTAAAGGCATTCAGTTTCTTTTTTTTTTTTTTTTTTTTTTTTTTTTGAGATGGAGTCTTGCTTTTTCACCCAGGCTGGTGATGCAATCTTAGCTCACTGCAACCTCCACCTCCCAGGTTCAGGCAATTCTCCTGCCTCACCCTTCTGAGTAGCAGGGATTACAGACACATGCCACTGTGCCTGGCTCATTTTATTATTATTATTTTTTTTTTTTTTTTGAGACGGAGTCTCTCTCTGTCACCCAGGCTAGAGTGAAGTGGCAGGATCTCGGCCCACTGCAAGCTCCACCTCCTGAGTCCACACCATTCTCCTGCCTCAACCTCCTGAGTAGGTGGGATTACACGTGCCCGCCACCATCCTCGGCTAATTTTTTGTATTTTTAGTAGAGACAGGATTTCACTGTGTTACCCAGGATGGTCTAGATCTCCTGACTTCGTGATCTGCCTGCCTTGGCCTCCCAAAGCGCTGAGATTACCGGCATGAGCCACTGCACACCGCCAGGCATTCAATTTTATAAGAGAAGCAGACCATAAAAGTTCAGAAAATTTGAACCCTGACAATATGATAGAAAAGAAAATCTCATTACTGAGGAGAAATACAAGCTGGCTGCAGAAATTTGCATCACTAAAAAGAAGTCAAATGTTAATCCACAAGACAATGGGGAAAATGTCTCCCAGGTATGTCAGAAGTTTTCTCAGCAGCCCCTGTTATCACAGACCTGGACACTGAGGTGAAAAAAGGAGTTTCATGGGCTGGATCCAGGGTCGCCGTGCTGTGTGCAACCTAGGGACTTGGTGCCCTGCATCCCAGCCATTCTAGTTGTGGCTCTAAGGGGCCAACATACAGCTAAGGCCATGGCTTCAGAAGGTGTAAGTCCCGAGCCTTGGCAGCTTCCATGACACGTCAAGCTTGCAAGTGTACAGAAGTCAAGAATTGCAGTTTGGGAACCTCCACCTAGATTTCAGAAGACGTATGGAAGTACCTGGATGCCCAGGCAGAAGTTTTCTGCAAGGGTAGGTCCCTCCTGGAGAACCTTTGCTACAGCAGTTCAGAAAGGAAATGTAGGGTTAGAGCCCCCACACAGATTCCTCACTGTGGTACCACTTAGCAACCCTGTGAGAAGAGGGCCACTGTCCCCCAAAACCCAGAATGGTAGATCCACTCATAGCTTGCACCGCACACCTGGAAAAGCCACACACACTCAAAAATAGCTCATGAAAGCAGCTGGGAGAGAAGCTATACACTGCAAAACCAGACGAGTGGAGCTGCCCAAGACCATGGAAACCCGCCTCTTACATCAACATGATGTGGAGGAGAGACATGAGTCAAGGGAGATCATTTTGGAGCTCTGAGATTTGACTGACCCACTGGATTTCAGAATTGCATGCAGCCTGTAGCCCCTTTGTTTTCATCAATTTCTTACATTTGGAATGGCTGTATTTATTTGATGCCTGTACTCCCATTGTATTTAAGAAGTAATTAACTTTCTTTTGATTTTACAGGCTCATAGGCAGAAGGAGCTTGACTTGACTTGGATGAGACTTTGGACTGTGGACTTTTGAGTTAATGCTGAAATGAGGTAAGACTTTAGGGACTGTTGGGAAGGCATGATTGGTTTTGAAATGAGGACATGAGATTTGGGGGGTCCAGGGTGGAATGATATGGTTTGGCTATCTTCCCACCCAAATTTCATCATGAATTCCCAGGTTTTATAGGAGAGACCATGCAGGAGGTAATTGAATCATGGGGGCAAGTCTTTCCCGTGCTGTTCTCATGATAGTGAATAAGTCTCATGAGATTTGTTGGTTTCTTTAAAGAGGAGTTCCTCTGCACAAACTCTGCTTTTTGCCTGCTGCCATCCATGTAACACATGACTTGCTCTTCCTTGTCTTCTGCCAAAATTTTGAGGCCTCCTCAGCTATGTGTAACTGTAAGTCCATTAAACCTCTTTCTTCTGTAAATTGCCCAGCCTTGGGTATGTCTTTATCAGTAGCATGAGAGCAGCCTAATACAAATGGTATTTGGAAACATCTAATGGGTCTTCTAATAAAGTTATTTCTTCAATGCAAACAAAAAAACATTGTCTAAAACAATTTCTGAATTAAAAAGACTGCTGAAATATTTTCCTCAGTTTTTCTGTATTATTTATAATGTGAAGTACCTTGCCCAGATCTACCTCCTTTTTATCTATCCTCCTCTTGTTCCTTCTGATGTGGCTCTTTCCTTCTTGAAGTGCCAGTGTCTTGTAGGACACAAACTGCAGTACTTTATCAGTCATGACCAAAAGTAGAATTTAAAATAAGAACTGAAAAACTTCCTTATCCTCACCACAACCCTACTGGTTTTGCTAGAAATTTTTTATTATTATTATACTTCAAGTTTTAGGGTACATGTGCACAATGTGCAGGTTTGTTACATGCGTATACATGTGCCATGTTGCCATGTTGGTGTGCTGCACCCAGTAACTCATCATTTAACATTAGGCATATCTCCAAATGCTATCCCTCCCTTCTCCCCCAACCCCACAACAGGCCCCAGTGTGTGATGTTCCCCTTCCTGTGTCCATGTGTTCTCATTGTTCAATTCCCACCTATGAGTGAGAACATGTGGTGTTTGGTTTTTTGTCTTGCAATAGTTTGCTGAGAATAATGGTTTCCAGCTTCATACATCCCTACAAAGAAAATGAATTCATCATTTTTTATGGCTGTGTAGTATTCCATGGTGTATATGTGCCACATTCTCTTAATCCAGCCAATCATTTCTGGACATTTGGGTTGGTTCCAAGTCTTTGTTATTGTGAATAATGCCGCAATAAATATACTTGTGTGTGTGTCTTTGTAGCAGCATGATTTATAATCCTTTGGCTATATACCCAGTAATGGGATTGCTGGGTCAAATGGTATTTCTAGTTCTAGATCCCTGAGGAATCTTCACACTGACTTCCACAATGGTTGAACTAGTTTACAGTCCCAACAATAGTGTAAAAGTGTTCCTATTTCTCCACATCCTCTCCAGCACCTGTTTTTTCCTGACTTTTTAATGATCGCCATTCTAACTGGTGTGAGATGATGTCTCATTGTGGTTTTGATTTGTATTTCTCCGATGGCTCGTGATGATGAGCATTTTTTCACGGGTCTTTTGGCTGCAAAAATGTCTTCTTTTGAGAAGTGTCTGTTCACATCCTTTGCCCCCTTTTTGATGGGGTTGTTTCTTTCTTGTAAATTTGTTTGAGTTCATTGTAGATTCTGGATATTAGCCCTTTGTCAGATGAGTAGATTGCAAAAGTTTTCTCCCATTCTGTAGGTTGTCTCTTCACTCTGATGGTGGTTTATTTTGCTGTGCAGAAGCTCTTTAGTTATTAGATCCCATTTGTCAATTTTGGCTTTTGTTGCTATTGCTTTTGGTGTTTTAGGCTTTAAACCAACAAAGATCAAAAGAGACAAAGAAGGCCATTACATAATGGTAAAGGAATCAATTCAACAAGAAGAGCTAACTATCCTAAATATATATGCACCCAATACAGGAGCACCCAGATTCATAAAGCAAGTCCTTAGAGACCTAGAAAGAGATTTAGACTCCCACACAATAATTATAGGAGACTTTAACACCTCACTGTCAATGTTAGAAATTTTAAATTAAATATTTGAGGTTATGATCCTGGATCTACTTTAAGAAAAATAAAAATTATTTTAAGTGGATAACTAACAGAAGCTCTTGTAAACACAAGCTCTTGATGAAGTCATGTTATTTGTAATAAATCTCAACTTATTACAAAGTTCCATTCCCAGGAGTAAGCAAACAGTCTAAATATAGGGTGCCACAAATACTCTGTATCAGCTTATGAGTTTTGACCTGTTGCTTTTCAAGTAGGTCCCTTACAAGGCACTTATATTTTCTTTCTGACTCCATAAGCCCTTATTTATCTTAGAGTAACAGACTTCTTAAGGTTATATAAGACCCACATTTCTTTCTTTCCTGAAGCGGAAAATTATATTTAGAGTTAAGTTACAAAATTGAATTATTTGACATTATAAACTTTTTAAAATCTAAGCTAATTGCAATCCATAGAAGACACTAAATTACTTAGTAACAAAATTTTCAAAATGTCCTAAAGGCAGCACTTTATCAATTGTGGCAAAATCTTCCAATATTAATGGATGAATTATCTTGGCTACCCTATTCAAAACCAGATTCATCAAAATCCCTTTCAAACTTTAAACAACACCCTTTGTAAAAATGAAGTCCTAAAAAGATAACGCCTAGAGCTTAAAATTACATAAAATGAGGATAGATTATTTCTGGTAAAAGGCCACATAACACTCCAATCTTTTGGGTAGGAAACTAAATGGTAGAAAATGGAGGTTTTGTACAGAATCTGAGAGCAATTCACAACATACTTATTCTTCAAAATCCTGTAGTGCCAAATCCCCATGCAACATTGTCTGCCATTCCATCTGAAGATGAGTCCTTTAATAGACTTATGTCATATATTCTTTAATACCCTATGAATAAATTCCTATGAATATGAATAAATAAATAAATCTATCTTTGCCATCATTTGGGAAGACAGACAATACACATGGACAGTCACGTCCAGTGTACTTTTCACGAATATTAGAAGCATATCTCTCATATATAAACTTTTTTTTTTTTTTGAGATGGCTTCTTGCTCTGTCACCCAGGCTGGAGTGCAGTGGTGCGATCTCAGCTCACTGCAAGCTCCACCTCCTAGGTTCATGCTATTCTCTTTCCTTAGCCTCCTGAGTAGCTGGGACTACAGGCACTTGCCACCACGCCCAGCTAATGTTTGTATTTTTAGTAGAGACAGAGTTTCACCATGTTATCCAGGATGTTCACAATCTCCTGACCTCATGATCTGCCCACCTTGGCCTCCAAAAGTGCTGGGATTACAGATGGGAGCCACCATGCCCAGCCTCAGATATCAACAGATTTTTAAAAATTCATCTTAGCCAGGTATGGTGGTTCATGCTTATAATCCCAGCACTTTGGGAAGCTGAGGCAGGAAAGTAACTTGAGGCTCTGAGTTTAAGACCAGCCTGGGTAACATAGAGAGACTATGTCTCTACAAGAAATACAAAATTAACCAGGTGTGGTGGTTCATGCTTGTGGTCCATCAACTTTGGAGGCTGAGGCAGGAGGAATGCTTGAACCTGGGAGGTCAAGGATGCACTGAACTGAGATTATGCCACTGAACTCCAACCTGGGTGATAGAGCAAGACCCTACCTCTAAAATTAAATAAATAAATAAATAAATAAATAAGTAATTTTAAAAAGATAAAATGCACCTTAATACAATACATAGACATGCCTCTATACATGGTGGAATTCTCTTGTTACATCAATTAACCTTAAAGGGACAAAAAGCCTCAAAGAAAAACAGTTTTTTTCAGAAAAAAAGTAAAGAAGCTTGGCTACCTAGTATCAAAGAAAGGTCTTTTATACTCCTAGATAGAATAACAAAAATATTGGCTTTACTTTCCTCAAATAAAAAAAATCAAATAAAAAACTAAGTTAATTTCTGGGGGTGAATTTTAGATAAAATTCAAATTTTATCTAAAAACTCAACCTTATATACTTTTTAATAACTGACATGTTATACCTTCTAGATTGCATAGAAGAAAATCGTTTCACATTAGAAACAATAAAAATGACCTTGCTGGGGCCAGCTGTAGTGTTTCCAAATTAAAACTTTCTATTTTTACTATCTGTATGCAAAAGTGATGGAAACTCAAAAATATGAAGACCAAAGTAGACCTGTAGGGAATACAGCTAACAGACCCTGTGTCAAGAATTGTCACCTTGCATGAGAGTCATAATAAGCCACTGCTTTTTTAGTTAACGCAACTAACTAAATTGCAGTGGTGACATTCCCTAGTGTGTTCATTCCTTTTTCTACGGAAGCCCTGCTAAACTTGCCCCATACTCAATGTAGTTACCAGCTTCATAGGAAGTTTTACTTCTTTCAGCTTTTTATATCACCGTCCCTTAATGTGATAACCTTAAGCCTGCAACTCTTCTGCCATCATTCTCAGATTAAATACCTCATAAATGCATAAGCCTAACTGGTGAATTTCTTTCCTAGAAGTAACCTTCAAGAGTCTTTCCCTACTAAAGCTGATGTTGTTTTGTTTGTAGATGGATCTTACTTAAAGGATAAATGTGGGACTACCATCAGAGAATACTACAAACACCTCTATGCAAATAAACTAGAAAATCTAGAAGAAATGGATAAATTCCTCAGCACATACACTCTCCCAAGACTAAATCAGGAAGAAGTTAAATCTCTGAATAGACCAATAACAGGCTCTGAAATTCAGGCAACAATTAATAGCTTACCAACAAAAAAAAGTCCAGGACAAGATGGATTCACAGCCGAATTCTACCAAAGTTACAAGGAGGAACTGTTACTATTTCTTCTGAAACTATACCAATCAATGGAAAAAGAGGGAATCCTCCCTAACTTATTTTATGAGGCCAGCATTATCCTGCTACCAAAGCCTGGCAGAGACACAACAAAAAAAGAGAATTTTAGACCAATATCCTTGATGAACATTGATGCAAAAATCCTCAATAAAATACTGGCAAAACGAATCCAGCGGCACATCAAAAAGCTTATCCACCATGATCAAGTGGGCTTCATTCCTGGGATGCAAGGCTGGTTCAATATACACAAATCAATAAATGTAATCCAGCACATAAACACAACCAAAGACAAAAACCACATGATTATCTCAATAGATGCAGAAAAGGCCTTTGACAAAATTCAACAACCTTCATGCTAAAAACTCCCAATAAATTAGGTATTGATGGGACGTATCTCAAAATAATAAGAGCTATCCATTACAAACCCACAGCCAACATCATACTGAATGGGCAAAAACTGGAAGCATTCCCTTTGAAAATTGGCACAAGATAGGGACATCGTCTCTCACCACTCCTATTCAACATAGTGTTGGAAGTTCTGGCCACGGCAATTAGGCAGGAGAAGGAAATAAAGTGTATTCAATTAGGAAAAGAGGAACTCAAATTGTCCCTGTTTGCAGATGACATGAATGTATATCTAGAAAACCCCATTGTCTCAGCCAAAAATCTCCTCAAGCTTTTAAGCAACTTTAGCAAAGTCTCACGATACGAAATCAATGTACAAAAATCACAAGCATTCTTATACAGCAATAACAGACAAACAGAGAGTCAAATCATGAGTAATCTCCCATTCACAATTGTTTCAAAGAGAATAATATGCCTAGGAATCTGACTTACAAGGGACGTGAAGGACCTCTTCAAGGAGAACTACAAACCACTGCTCAATGAAATAAAAGAAGATACAAAGAAATAGAAGAATATTCCATGCTCATGGGTAGGAAGAATGAATATTGTGAAAATGGCCATACTGCCCAAAGTATTTATAGATTCAATGCCATCCCCATCAATCTACCAATGCCTTTCTTCACAGAATTGGAAAAAACTACTTCAAAGTTCATATGGAACCAAAAAAGAACCCTCATCACCAAGTCAATCCTAAGCCAAAAGAACAAAGCTGGAGGCATCATGCTACCTGACTTCAAACTATACTATAAGGCTACTGTAACCAAAACAGCATGGTACTGGTACCAAAACAGAGATATAGATCAATGGAACAGAACAGAGCCCTCAGAAATAATGCCACATATCTACAACTATCTGATCTTTGACAAACCTGAGAAAAATAAGCAATGGGGAAAGGATTCTCTATTTAATAAATGGTGCTGGGAAAACTGGCTAGCCACATGTAGAAAGCTGAAACTGGATCCCTTCCTTACACCTTATACAAAAATTAATTCAAGATGGATTAAAGACTTAAACATTAGACCTAAAACCACAACAACCCTAGAAGAAAACCTAGGCATTACCATTCAGGACATAGGCATGGGCAAGGACTTCATGTCTAAAACACCAAAAGCAATGGCACCCGAAGCCAAAATTGACAAATGGGATCTAATTAAACTAAAGAGCTTCTGCACAGCAAAAGAAACTACCATCAGAGTGAACAGGCAACCTACAAAATGGGAGAAAATTTTCACAACCTACTCATCTGACAAAGGGCTAATATCCAGAATCTACAATGAACTCCAACAAATTTACAAGAAAAAAACAAACAACCCCATCAAAAAGTGGGCTAAGGACATGAACAGACACTTCTCAAAAGAAGACATTTATGCAGTCAAAAAACATATGAAAAAAATGTTCACCATCCCTGGCTATCAGAGAAATGCAAATCAAAACCACAATGAGATACCATCTCACACCAGTTAGAATGGCAATCATTAAAAAGTCAGGAAACAACAGGTGCTGGAGAGGATGTGGAGAAATAGGAACACTTTTACACTGTTGGTGGGACTGTAAAGTAGTTCAACCATTGTGGAAGTCAGTGTGGTGATTCCTCAGGGATCTGAAACTAGAAATACCATTTGACCTAGCCATCCCATTACTGGGTATATACCCAAAGGACTTTAAATCATGCTGCTATAAAGACACATGCACACGTATGTTTTGTGGCTCTATTCCCAATAGCTAAGACTTGGAACCAACCCAAATGTTCAACAATGATAGACTGGATTAAGAAAATGTGGTACATATACATCATGGAATACTATGCAGCCATAAAAAAGGATGAGTTCATGTCCTTTGTAGGGACATGGATGAAATTGGAAATCATCATTCTCAGTTAACTATCGCAAGAACAAAAAACCAAACACTGCATATTCTCACTCATAGGTGGGAATTGAACAATGAGAACACATGGACACAGGAAGGGGAACATCACACTCTGGGGACCGTTGTGGGGTGGGGGGAGGGGGAGGGCTAGCATTAAGAGATATACCTAATGCTAAATGACGAGTTAATGGGTGCAGCACACCAGCATGGCACATGTATACATATGTAACTAACCTACACATTGTGCACATGTACACTAAACCTTAAAGTATAATAATAATAAAATAAAAAATAAAAATAAAAAATAAAAAAGAATTGCATTTATTGAAGATGTAACTATGTAACTTCGGGTCAAAAGTCACTACTTTATCATAATTTATATTCAGCTGATACTCCACTACCTTATATTAGTTTGTCCAATGTCCTCTTTGGCATGAGATGTGACATTCTAGGAATCAAGCTTTCTAGTGATGTGAGGCTGAATTCCTGAATTTAAAAAAAAAAAAAAAAAGCCAAAACTATTGAAGTCACCCATGATGCTCTCTTTGAAATATTTTGATAAAAAAAGGAAATGTAGCTGGGAGAAGTGGCTCAGGCCTGTAATCTCAGCACTTTCAGAGGCTAAGGTGGGTGGATCCCCTGCAGGAACAGTGGTACACACCTGTAATCCCAGCTAATTGGGAAGCTGAAGCAGGAGAATGCTTGAACCCCAGGGGTGGAGGTTGCAGTAAGCAGAGATTAGCCCCTGCAATCCAGCCTGAGCAACAGAGCAAGACTCCATCTCAACCAAAAAAAAAAAAAAAAAGTAAACCTAAAAATTTAAATGTTGGAACTCCAGGAAACACAGTAAGCTTTGGAAAAGATGCTGTGTCCAGAATTGGTGGGTTCTTGGTCTCGCTGACTTCAAGAATGAAGCTGCGGACCCTTGCGGTGAGTGTTACAGTTCTTAAAGACAGTGTGTCTGGAGTTTGTTCCTTCTGATGTTTGGACATGTCTAGAGTTTCTTCTGGTGGGTTCGTGGTCTTGCTGGCCTCAGGAGTGAAGCTGCAGATCTTCGTGATATTACAGCTCTTAAAGGCAGTGTGACTGGCATTTTTTGTTCCTTCCATCTGGAGTGGTTCATCCCTCCCAGTGGGTTCATGGTCTCACTGAAGTAAAGCTGCAGACCTTCACCATGAGTGTTACAGTTCATAAAAGCAGCATGGACCCAAAGAGTGAGCAGCAGCAAGATTTATTGCAAAGAGCGAAAGAACAAAACTTCCACAGCATGGAAGGGGACCCTAGACGGTTGCCACTGCTGTATCCAGCAGCCTGCTTTTATTCCCTTATCTGACCCCACCCACATCCTGCTGATTGGCCCATTTTATAGAGAGCTGATTAGTCCATTTTACAGAGACCTGATTGGTCCATTTTACGGAGAGCTGATTGCTCTGTTTTGACAGGGTGCTGATTGGTGCATTTACAATCCCAGCACTAGACACAGAGTGCTGATTGGTGTATTTACAATCCTATAGCTAGAGGTAAAACTTCTCCAAGTCCCCACTAGATTAACTAGCCAGAGAGCATGGATGGGTGCATTTACAAACCTTGAGCTAGACACTGGGTGGTGATTGGTGCGTTTATAAACCTTGAGCTAGACACAGAGTGCTGACTGGTGTATTTAAAGTTCTGTAGTTAGACATAAAAGTTCTCCAATTCCCCACTAGATAGCCAGACACAGAGCACTGATTGGTGCATTTACAAACATTGAGCTTGATGCAGGGTGCTGATTAGTGCATTTACAAACCTTGAGCTAGACACAGAGTGCTAATTGGTGTATTTACAATCCTTTAGCTAGATATAAAGGTTCTCCAAGTCCCCAACAGATTAGCTAAATACAGAGTGCTGACTGGTGTATCCACGAACCCCAAGCTAGACACAGAGTGCTGATTGGTGCATATACAATCCTCCGGCTAGACGTAAAAGTTCTTCAAGGGCCCACCTGACTCAGGAGCCCAGCTGGCTTCACCTAGGGGATCCCGTGCCAGGGCTATGGGCAGATCTGCCCACCAGTCCCACACCACGCACCTGCACTCTTCAGCCCTTGGTCAGTCAATGGCACCCAGTGCCACAGAGCAGGGGTTGGTGCCTATCCAGGGAGGCTCAGGCCACCTGGGAGCCCACCACAGGGGAGCTCGGGCATGGCGGGCTGCAGGTCCCAAGCCCTGCCCTGCAGGGAGGTGGCTGAGGCCCAGCGAGAATTTGAGCACTGCGTGGGTGGGCCAGCAGTGCTGGGGGACCCGGGACCCCCTCTGCAGCTGCTGGCCCAGGTGCTAAGCCCCTCACTGCCTGGGGCCAGCAGCACCAGCCAGCCACTCAGAGTGCAGGGCCTGTGGAGCCCACACCCACCCCAAACTCACAGGTGCCACGTGCAGCCCTGGTTCCCTCTCACGCCTTTCCCTCTCCACCTCCCGGCAAGCAGAGGGAGCTGGCTCCAGCCTCATCAAGACCAGAGAGGGGTTCCCACAGTGCAGTGGTGGGCTGAAGAGCTCCTCAAGCATGGCAAGAGTGGACGCTGAGGCCAAGGATGTGCTGAGAGTGAGCAACGGCCGCCAGCATGTTGTCACCTCTCAATGTGACTGTGATCTGAGTAAAATACAGTTACAGTTTCTTTTTCTCAGATTATAGGTTAACTTGCTTATTTTTCTTGTTATACAAAAGTAACCAGAGAGAATTAAACAACATGAAAAAAAAACTCCTGCATTTTAATTAACTGACACTTGTTATAATTAATTTCTCCTTTTTATTCAGCTTTGCTTAGACAAGGTGACAGAAATCTTGTGACAAAATGTTATACCCTCTGAAAAATATTAAATGAACGCTTTCCAAAAAAAAAAGTTCCTATAACAAATCAAAATGATAGAATTATGTTTCATCCTTGTATGAATAATGTCATCTGGTTAGGTATTCTCTGTCTCTGTAACCACCCAATGGGTTCTTCTTACCTACTGCCTGGATAGAGCCAATTTATCAAGACAGGTACATTGAAATAGAGAAGGATTAAAGTATATAGAGTGAGGTAAATTGGAGACTGGCATTTTATAATTACAGAATTTCAGCCTCCCCCAAAATTCAGAGGCCATGTTTTTTTTCAAGGTCAGTTTGGTGGGCAGAGGGCTAAGGAAGGGAAAATTTTCACTTTTGAATGCCCTTGACTGAGAGGAGAGGTCCATTTATTTGGCTGGGGAACTTAGAGTTTTATTTTCAGGTCATGCAGCCTATGTTTAATCTCCAGTTTTAGCAGTGTGTTTTTCTTGTTTGATTCTTGCAGGACTTTTGCCATTTATTGATTCTGTTCACCTCCATGGATTATTGATTCTAGCTTCTGATTTCCTGTCTTGAATTTTCATTTCTCTGAGCTACCTTAGGGGTAATTCTAGATCTTGTAAAAAAATACTTGCCATCTCTTTGGAAACACTTTATTTTATCCATGGTTAATTCATAGCTTTAGTTAAGACTTACTGGTTTCACTTGGGAAAATATATTTGGGGAAAAAAAGACCCCTCGTCTTAGTCAAGTGGCATGGCCAGCCTCGTGTTAATTAAACTCTTTACTGCAAGGCCATGATCTTACTGGATTTATTTTTTTCCATGCAGTTGTGACCACCCAAAGGGTTCATTTTGCTCACAGACAAAGCAAAGTTGATTTACCATCAAGACAAGAGCATTGCAATAGGGAAAAACTTTTATGCATATGGAGCTGGCTAAATGGGACAATGAACTTTTACTACTTAAATTAGTCTCCCTGAAAACACAGTGTGTTTTTTAAGGATAATTTGGCAGGTAGGAGGCCAGATAGTGCAGAGTTCTTATGGGTTGTGTTGGGGCTGAAATCATAGTAGATCAAAGTGAGATTTTGCAGTCTTCTGTTCCTGAGTGGGATCATAGAACTAGTTGAAATGAAGTGAGAAACTGAAGAAAGAAAAATAAAATTAAAAAGAGAAATAAGCTTTCTTGTATTAGACTGACTTGTCCCAGAGGCAGCAACAGGCACAGCTCAGACCCAGGGAAAGTCTTGATGATACTACCTAAGAATCCAGGACATGAAGGAATGTGCTCTGGAGACTCTCCCAGCACTCCCTCAGAATAGGGAGAAGAAAAACAAATTTCCTTTGTTTTGTAGTATAAGTTTATAGATTCCAAGTACTTGACTTCACGTATTCTGTTTCATCTAAGCAGTGGAGTGAAGGTCATAAACCATCTGAGCAAGCCACCTGGGCACCACAGTGAAGGCCATGGAATAAGCCATGCTAAGCATTAGGAAAACCTAGATAATGGATATCTGTGTTGCACAGCAACAGTCATGTATAATCCTGAGTTATGAACCAGTCACAATTTGATTAACTGTCTTTTTTCTGCCTCTGTATCCCTGCTTTCATGCCACTGTAAGCCTGTTTCAAGCTAGCCCACCCCTTTTTAAAATGTATATAAAAATCAATTGCAGTCTTTGTTCTTGGGCCAGTCTTTGGATATTAAGTCAGCTGGGTCTGAGGGCAGTCAATAAAAATAATCCTCCATACACCACAAGGTCTCTCTCTGGTCCTCCTGATTCTGCAACAGAACCAGAATGTTGTCAGCTTTGTATCAGAATGCAGAGTCTGAAAAATACCAACACCAACCTTAGGTTTTTTAGTAGTGATGTTATCCCTAGGAGCAATTGAGGAAGATTGCATTCTTGTGGCCCCTGGCTGCATCATTCCCAAACTACAAATTCTCTTCTCATGGCTAATTTTGTTGCAGCCTCACCAGTGCTGTTTAATGTAGCGTTTCTCATAGTTTGAACTAGTACCCTGGCTTCTTTGTCCTACATTCAAGAAAATTAAGGAACACATGCAAAGATGGGGTTGAAGTGAAAGTTTAATAAGTGAAAGAAAAAAAGATCTTCACAGCAGAGAGGGTAGTCAAAGTGGATTGCCAGTTACAGCTGAATTTTAAAAAGTTTTTATAAGAAAATCCTTGTAGCAGTTTGAGTGACTTCTCTTATTAGTAAAGCTGTCTATGCAACTCCCTTTGTCTTATGCAGTAGTGGGTATGTCTCTAGACAAGCACAAAGTGCTGCTTCTCTTGTTTGTATAACTGTGGGTTTCTTTTAAGTAAGTCCCCCACCCACCCTGTGCAAGTTTCCACCATATATAAGCCTTAAGAGGGGAAAAAATTTCTTCCTGGGAGCTCACCAATTAGAATGAGAACAAAAAAAATTCTGTGTTGGGACATGTTTTGCCTATTTGTCCAGGTGCAGCCTGAGTAATTTTTTCCCCAATTTGCTTTATTTTTATCTGTTGCTGTAACTTTTCAGGTAGGCTGATTCTGCAGTCTGAATTTTTCCAAAATGACTTTTCCTTTCCTTGTCCCTTGGTTTGTTGGTCTTTCAAAGGCCGTCTGATCCCCAGGCAAGGAAGGGGATTGTTTTAGGAAAGGGCTGTTATTATCTTTGCTTCAAAGTTAAACTATACAGTAAATTTCTCTCAAAGTTGGAAACACTGAAGCCAAAGAATGAACATGGGACAGCTTGGAAGTTAAAGGCAAGATGGAGTTGGTTAGGTCAGATCACTTTTTCTGTTAAAATTTTTTCACTGTTGTACTTTTTGCAAAGGTAGTTTCACAGAGAGCAATTAAAACTTGTTGAGTGATTACGTGATGATTTTTGCAAAATGGTTTCACTTACATGTAAATAATACTTTAAACTTTCCTACTTCAGAATATTGACTCTATTCCTTTGGAGTTGGAGTTTTTGGGTACTGTGTCCTCACATTTTGTGTCTGAATTATCTCTCTTTAAATTAGATTCTAACCCTTTCAAATATTTTGGGCTGACATGATTAATCTAGTAAATAATAGGTTTCTTATCCTTTCTATTTATCCATGAGGAAATTAGCTATACTTAGGGACAGAATAACAATTTTATTTTTAACATCATTTGATTATTTGAACATTTTGATATGTCCCTTCTGCAAAGCAAAATAAAAATCTCAGGATGCCCCGAATTTATGCAACAGTGAAGATTAAGTCCTGGAGCTTACTTATGCATCACTGTCTTCCAATGAATAGCTGTTACTAATGTTATGTATCAGCCAGATTCCTGTGAAATAATAAAAGGCCTCAGGCATCAGGAATGGGCTACATCCACAGATTACTCATAAATAAATTATCTGCTGGACTCCTATAAATAAAGACATGACAAATTTATCTTTACAATACAGAAAAAAGACAAAATGCTATTAATTTTTACCTTCCCCTTTTCTAAGGCATGGGCATAATTTTTATGTTTATTGCCTTTTTTTCTTCAAACATTCCCTTTACCTTATGTAAAATGCAGATTTACTGGTCGCTAACTCACAGGACACAGCTATTCACTTCATTGCCTCTCCACTCACCTCTTTTAAGGCTAATGTATAAATACAGTGAAAAAAAAGACAAATCTTGGGGTCCCAAAATCACTAAGCGGAAAGGAAAAGTCAAGCTGAGAACTGCTTAGGGCAAACATGCCTCCCATTCTATTCAAAGTCACCATTCTGCTCACTGAGATAAATGCATATCTGATTGCCTCCTTTGGAATGGCTAATCAGAAATGTAATAGAATGTAACAATTTGTATCTTATCTATCTCTGACCCAGAAGCCCCCTCCAGCTTTGAGTTGTACTGCCTTAGCCTCTAGTTGTCGCATCTTTCTGGGCTAAACCAATGTTTATATTACATACAATGATTGGTTTCTCATGTCTCCTTAACATATATAAAACCAAGCTGTGGCCATACCACCTTGGGCACACACCATCAGAAACTCCTGAGGCTGTGTCATGGGTGTACATCCTCAACCTTAGCAGAATAAGCTTTCTAAATTAAATGAGACCTGTGTCAGAGTTTCACGGTTCACATTTTCATAACAACACAGGGATTCTGAGTGGAGATGCTCCTGCCATTTGATAAATCTTCTATCAGTGCTTGGTATTAGCATGAGCTAACATTACAGCTCAAACCAGTGGAATAATTTGCTGAGGACTGGGAGCACCACCTCCAGAGAATTCTCAATCTCCCCAAATTGGTCAAGATCTTAAGTTTACTTTGCTATAAAAATTCTCGCTCTTTTTTTTTTTTTTTTTTTTTTTTGAAGTTTGACTTGCTTTCAACAAGGAAGACAAGATTTCCTGTTTCCATGATAATGGAAGGCCGGTAACCCCTTTAAGGAGTTTGAGCTCACTCCAAGCAGGGGAGATGAGTTTGAAGGGATTTTTTTGTTTATTTCTGCTTTTTGGATGTTGGAGAGTAGCCTTCAGCCTGAGGCTGAAGGTAAGTAGCTACTCTGGGAATTTGTCTTGGCTAAAGTTTAACAACCAGCTGGTCTTAATTTCCCCTTACCATTGGAGCACTCCGTGATCACATTGGTGGGATTTTGTTATTGTTGTGGTTATTGTTGTTATTTATTCCAGTCTTTTGCCCATCATATTTGACCACCTCTACCTGACTTGGTCAAATCCGGGTGAGAATTCCAAATTACAAGTAATAAAACTTCTGTAATGTGGCCAAAATTAATCATAGCTGCAGGGAGGAAAACAAAACACAACCAACAAAAACTGTGTGCTTGGTTTCTGTGTTTGCTGTCTTAGAGAAGAAAAAAAAAAAGTTTTTTCTTCATTTCTTTGTCTTCTTCCTCCTTTGCAATCTGCAGTACCAAAAAATCTAGAGGCTTCTAATGACTTAAACTCTTTCAAAGAATACTGAACAGAAGTGCCACTCACCCCTTTTCTTCATGGGGTTTCAAAAGTCATAGCCAGATTCTTCTAAGGTTCAAAGCTCTGTTTTCCCATATTGCATAAAATGACCTCTTTGCCTTTAAGGATATCAGAGATGACCTTTTACTGTGAGTATTTGACCTCAGGATGCATAATGGTAGATGAGAGCTATGAAGTCAGGGGGTGGCTGAGCACAGTTTACAGGATGCGGTCTTGATAGTTGTATATTTTCTCTCACAGGAAGTTGTTTAATGATTCTAATTTTAGATCAGAGTTGCAACTAAGGGGCTTTCTCAATTGCTTTTTCTCCCAAAATTAATCTTGATTCAGCTTGTCTGTCCACGTTTGCATGAGAAACTAAGATGTTGTTTTCTTTTTTTATTTTTTTGAAAATGAAATTTTAATAGACATGTATCCTAAGGGAGGTTTTATCCATGCATTTTTACTTATTGAGTCATTCAAACCGCACTCACATAAATATATTAGCTAATGGTGCAAGATGCCTGCTAGCTTTTTAAGATTTTTATTTTATTTTTTATTTTACTTTAAGATCTGGGATACATATGCAGAACGTGCAGGCTTGTTACATAGGTATACATGTGCCATGGCAGTTTGCTGCAGCCTTCAACCAGTCATCTAGGTTTTAAGCCTGCGTGCATTAGGTATTTGTCCAAATGCTCTCCCTCCCCTTGTGCCCCATCCCATGACAGGCCCCAGTGTGTGATGTTCCTCTCCATGTGTCCAGGTGTTCTCATTGTTCAACTCCCACTTATAAGTGACAAAATGTGGAGTATGGTTTTCTGTTCCTGTGTTAATTTGCTGAGAATGATGGTTTCCAGCTTCATCCATGTCCCTGCATGGAACATAAACTAGTTCCTTTTTATGGCTGCATAGTATTCCATGGTGTATATGTGCCACATTTTCTTTATCCATCTATCGTTACTGGGCATTTGGATTGGTCAAGTCTTTGACATTGTAAATGGTACTGCAATAAACATACATGGGCATGTGTCTTTACAGTAGAATAATTTATGATCTTTGGGTATATACCCAGTAACAGGACTGCCAGGTCAAATGGTATTTCTTGTTCTAGACCCTTGAGGAATCACCACATTCTCTTCAACAATGGTTGAACTAATTTACACTCCAATTAACAGTGTAAAAGCATTCTTATTTCTCAATAGCCTTGCCAGCATCTGTTGTTTCCTGACTTTTAATGATTGCCATTCTACCTGGCATGAGATAGTGTCTCATCACGGTTTTAATTTGTGTTTCTCTAATGACCAGTGATAAAGCGCTTTTTTTACATTTTTTTTGGCCACATAAATTTATTCTTTTGAGACATGTCTGTTTATATTCTTTGCACACTTTTAGATGGTTTTTTTTTCTTGTAAATTTGGATAAGTTCCTTGTAGATTTTGGATGTTAGCCATTTGTCAGATCGATAGATTGCAAAAATTTTCTCCCATTCTATAGGTTACCTGTTCACTCTGATGATAGGTTTGTTGTTGTTGTTGTTTGCTGAGCAGAAGCTCTTTATTTTAATTAGATCCCATTTCTCAATTTTGGCTTCTGTTGTAATTACTTTTGGTGTTTTAGTCATGAACTCTTTGCCTATGCCTATGTCCTGAATGGAATTGCCTAGGTTTTCTTCTAGGGTTTTTATAGTTTTAGGTTATATGTTTAAGTCTTTAATTCATCATGAGTTAATTTTTGTATAAGTTGTAAGGAAGGGGTCCAGTACAGTTTTCTATATATGGCTAGTCAGTTTTCCCAGCACCATTTATTAAACAGGGAATCCATTCCCCATTGCTTGTTTTTCTCAGGTTTGTCAAAGATAAGATGATTGTAGATGTGTAGTATTATTTCTGAAGCCTCTGTTATTTTCCAGTGGTCTGTATCTCTGTTTTGGTACCAGTACCATGCTGTTTTGGTTATGGTAGCCTTGTAGTATATTTTGAAGTCAGGTAGTATGATGCCCCCAGTTTTGTTCAGAATTGTCTTTGCTATACAGGCCCTTTTTTAGTTCCATATGAAATTTGAAGTAGTTTTCTTTTCTTGAATTCTGTAAAGAAAATCAATGGTAGCTTGATGGGAATAGCATGAAATCTGTAAGTTACTTTGGGAAGTATGGTCATTTTGATGATATTGATTCTTCCTATCCATGAGCGTGGAATTTTTTTCTAGTTGCTTGTGTCCTCTCTTATTTCCTTGAGAAGTAGTTTGTAATTCTCCTTAAAGAAGTCATTCACATTCTTTGTAATTGTATTCCTAGGTATTTTATTCTCTTTTTAGCAATTGTGAATGGGAATTCACTCATGATTTGGCTCTTTGTCTATTATTGGTGTATAGGAATGCTTCTGATTTTTGCACATTTATTTTGCATTCTGAGACTTTGCTGAAGCTGCTTATCAGCTTAAGGAGTTTTGGGGCTAAGACGATGTGGTTTTTAAATAAACAATCATGTCATATGCAAAGAGAGAAAATTTGATTTCCTCTCTTCCTATTTGAATACATTTTATTTCTTTATCTTTTCTGATTGCCCTGGCCAGCAATTTCAATGCTATGTTGAATAGTAGTGGGGAGAAAGGGCATATTTATCTTGCACTGATTTCAAAGGGAATCCTTCTGGCTTTTGTCCATTCAGTATGATATTGGCTACTGGTTGTCATAAATAGCTCTTATTATTTTGAGGTATGGTCCATCAATACCTAGTTTATTAGAGTTTTTAGCATGAAGGGGTGTTGAATTTTATTGAAGGCGTTTTCTGCATCTATTGAGCTAATCATGTGGTTTTTGTCATTGGTTCTGTTTATGTAATGGATTATGTTTATTGATTTGTGCATGTTGAACAAGTCTTGCATCCCAGGGTTGTAGCTGGTTTTGTGTTGGATAAGCTTTCTTATGTTTTTCTGGATTCAGTTTGCCAGTATTTTATTGAGGATTTTTGCATTATGTTCATCAGGGATATTGGCCTGAAATTTTCTTTTTTTATTCTGTCTTTGCCAGGCTTTGGTATCAGGATGTTGCTAGCCTCATAAAATTAATAGGGAGAGGTGCCTCTTTTTCTATTATTTGGAATAGTTTCAGAAGGAATTGTAGCAGCTCCTCTTTGTACCTCTTGTAGAATTCAGCTGTGAATTCATTTGGTTGGGGCATTTTGTGTTTTTTTTGTTTTTGTTTTTGTTTTTGTTTTTGTTTTGCTTAGTAGACTATTAATTACTGCCTCAATTTCAGAGGTTGTTATTGGTCTATTCAGGGATCCAACTTCTTCCCGGTTTAGACTTGGGAAAGTGTATTACAGGCATCAGCCACTGCACCCGGCCCAACTGACTACTCAACAAGGTTATAAAAAGATTAAAGGGGTTGGGTGTGGTGGCTCATACTTGTAATCCTAGCACTTTGGGAGGCTGAGGCAGATGGATCACAAGAAGTCAGGAGTTCCAGACCAGTCTGACCAATATGGTGAAACCCCATCTCTACTAAATACAAAAAAATAGCCAGGCATGGTAGCATATGCCTATAATCCCAGCTACTCAGGAGGCTGAGGCAGGAGAATCACTTGATCCTGGGAGGCAGAGGTTGCCATGAGATCACACTATTTCAGTCCAGCCTGGGCAACAAGAGCAAAACTCCACCTAAAAAACAACAACAACAAAACAAAGCTTAGTGGAAGCTGTATCTTTTGTTCTAGAGTAAAATTTTATGCATAGCTTATAACATTTTTAATAACAAGTTTAAATGGCTGAATGTTGTTTTTATTAGAGCTTATTGTTTCGATAATTAAGTCTCCTCTTTCAAAGAATGCAGGTTCCTACCTTCTTTTAAAAAAAATCTTGTTATCATTTTGTCCAATGAATCACTTATTTTCAAATGGCTGGCTATGCACAGTAGCTCATGCCTGTAATCCCAGCACTTTGGGAGGCCAAGGCAGGTGGATCACTTGAGATCAGGAGTTCAAGAAGAGCCTAGCCAATGTGGTGAAACCACGTCTCTACTAAAAGTACAAAAATTAGCTGGGCATGTTGGCAGGTGCATGTTATCCCAGATACTTGGGAGGCTGAGGCAGGAGAATCACTTGAACCCAGGAAGCAGAGGTTCCAGTGAGCCAAGATTGCACCATTCCACTCCAGCCTGGGTGAAAGAGCAAAACTCCGTCTCAAAAAATAAAATAAAAATAAGTAAAATGACATGTGACATCAAGTCTTTTAAACTTTGATATTTGACAAACTTTCCAAGATCAAATTATAAATCATGTGTTTTTTCTGACATAATTAATCATTTAAGATATGAGTTTCCCTAAACTCCAAAAATAACATGACTTGGCTTATTTGGCATAAAAGTTATGTAAGAAACATTGTCAAATATGGAGTGGTGTTTGGTTTCCTTTGGGCTGTGTTTGTATAAATATGTCACTGGTATGTGTTCCAAATTATGAAAAACTTTTATAATTCTGATATGAATTTCATGTACATTATCAATAATAATTATACTTGTTATGTTAAATTTTTGTGTGCCACAGAAGTAACAAATATTCTTGTAAATTGTGTCTTTGACTATGCCTTCGCTAAAGCTTTCTGTCATCCACAGATTATTGTCTTGTTTAGGGCCTCTTTAGAAGATGGTTTCATAATTAGCTATAAAACCCTAACAGGCTTTGGGAGGCCAACGCAGGCAGATCACTTGAGGTCAGGTATTCAATACCAGACCGGCCAACATGGTAAAACCCTGTCTCTACTAAAAATACAAAAATTAGCTGGGCATGGTGTTATGCATCTCTACTCCCATCTACTCAAGAGGCTGAGGCAGGAGAATAGGTTGAACCCAGGAGGTGGAGCTTGCAGCAAGCCGAGATCATGTCACTGCACTCCATCCTGGTGACAGAGCAAGGTCTTGTTTAAAAAAAACAAAGCCTGGGCACAGTAGCTCATGCCTGCAATCTGAGCACTTTGGGAGGCCAAGGCATGGAGATCACCTGAAATCGGGAGTTTGAGACCAGCCTGACCAACATAGAGAAACCCCATCTCTACTAAAAATACAAAAAATACTAAAAATACGTGCTCTTGAATGCAGGTTTCTAATAACTTTGGAAACTGTAATATCACAGTAGAAAAAAAATTTCATGACCATCATAAAACCAATAAAAGACTGAAGTAATCTTTTAAATTTTGCTTTAAAAGTTGCTGATACTTTGTTTAGTTTTTTCAGAGTCAATGAAATTTACTTCTGAGCTAATAACACCTTTTAACAATTTAGGATACTCAGTGGAGCCAAGATGGCTGAATAGGAACAGCTCCAGTCTACAGCTCCCAGTGTGAGCAATGGAGAAGATGAATGATTACTGCATTTCCAACTGAGGTACTAGGTTCATCTCACTGCGGAGTGTTGGAAACTGGGTGCAGGACAGGGGGTGCATGCACCGAGTGTAAGCCAAAGCAGGGTGATGTATCACCTCACATGGGAAGAGCAAGAGGTCAGGGAATTCCTTTTCCTAGCTAAGGAAAGGGGTGACAGAGGGCACCTGGAAAATTGGGTCACTTCCACACTAATACTGTGCTTTTCCAAAGGCCTTAGCAAATGGCACACCAGGAGATTATATCCCGCACATGACATGTAGGGTCCTACATCAATGGAGCCTTGCTCATTCCTAGCACAGCAGTCTGAGATCAAACTGCAAGGCAGCAGCGAGGCTGGGGTAGGGGCGCCCACCATTGCTGAGACTTGAGTAGGTAAACAAAGTGGCCGGGAAGCTCAAACAGGGTGGAGCCCACTGTAACTCAAGGAGGCCTGCCTGCCTGCCTTTATAGACTCCACCTCCAGAAGCAGGGCATAGCCAAACAAAAGGCAGCAAAATCCTCTGCAGACTTAAATGTCCCTAGCTGACAGCTTTGAAGTGAGTAGTGGTTCTCCAAGCATGCAGCTAGAGAACTGAGAATGGACAGACTGCCTCCTCAAGTGGGTCCCTGACCCCTGAGTAGCTTAACTAGGAGGCACCACCCAGTATGAGAAGACTGACACCTCACATGTCAAGGTACTCCTCTGAGACAAAATTTTCAGAGGAACAATCAGGCAGCAACATTTGCTGCTCACCAATATCCACTGGTCTGCAGCCTCCACTGCTGATACTCAGGCAAACAGGATCTGGAGTGGACCTCCAGCAAACTCCAACAGACCTGTAGCTGAGGGTCCTGACCATTAGAAGGAAAACTAACAAACAGAAAGGACATCCACAGCAAAACCCCATCTGCACATCACCATCATCAAGGACCAAAGGAAGATAAAACCACAAAGATGGGGAAGAAACAGAGCAGAAACACTGAAATTTCTAAAAATCAGAGCACCTTTCCTCCTTCAAAGGAATGCAGCTCCTCACCAGCAATGGAGCACAGCTGGATGAAGAAAGGCTTTGATGAGTTGAGAGAAGAAGGCTTCAGACAATCAAACTACTCTGAGCTAAAGGAGGAAGTTTGAACCCATGGCAAAGAAGTTAAAAACCTTGAAAAAAGATGAGACAAATGGCCAACTAGAATAATCAATGCAGAGAAGTCCTTAAAGGACCTGATAGAGCTGAAAACCATGGCAAGAGAACTACATGATGAATGCACAAGCCTCACTAACTGACTCCATCAACTGGAAGAAAGTGTATCAGTGATGTGAGATCAAATGAATGAAATGAAGTGAGCAGAGAAGTTTAGAGAAAAAAGAATAAAAAGAAATGAACAAAGACACCAAGAAATATGGGATTATGGGAAAGACCAAATCTACGTCTGGTTGGTGTACCTGAAAGTGACAGGGAGAATGGAACCAAGTTGGAAAACACTCTGCAGGATATTATCCAGGAGGAATTCCACAATCTAGCAAGGCAGGCCAACATTCACATTCGGGAAATACAGAGAACACAACAAAGATACTCCTAAAGGAGAGCAACTCCAAGACACCTAATTGAAATCTTCACCAAAGTTGAAATGAAGGAAAAAATCGTAAGGGCAGCCAGAGAGAAAGGTCAAGCTACCCACAAAGGGAAGTCCATCAGACAAACAGTGGATCTCTCAGCAGAAATTCTGCCAGCCAGAAGAGAGTGGGGGCCAACATTCAACATTCTTAAAGAAAAGAATTGTTAAACCAGAATTTCATATCCAGAAAAACTAAGCATCATAAGTGAAGGAGAAATAAAATCCTTAACAGACAAGTAAACACTGAGAGATTTTGTCACCACCATGCCTGCCCTAAAAGAGCTCCTGAAGGAAGCACTAAACATGGAAAGAAACAAATGGAACAGCCACTGCAAAAACATGTCAAATTGTAAAGACCACTGAGGCCAGGAAGAAACTGCATCAACTAACGAGCAAAATAACCAGCTAATATCATAATGACAGGATCAAATTCACACATAACAATATTAACCTTAAATGGAAATGGGCTAAATGTTCCAATTAACAGAAACAGACTGGCAAATTTGAAAAAGAGTCAAGATCCATCAGTGTGCTGTATTCAGGAGACCAATCTCACATGCAGAGAGACACATAGGCTCAAAATAAAGGGATGGAGGAAGATCTACCAAGCAAATGGAAAACAAAAAAAGGCAGGGGTTGCCATCCTTGTCTCTGATAAAACAGACTTTAAACCAACAAAGATCAAAAGAGAAAAAGAAGGCCATTACATAATGGTAAAGGGATCAATTCAACAAGAAGAGCTAAATATTCTAAATATATTTGCACCCAATACAGGAGCACCCAGGTTCATAAAGCAAGTTCTTAGAGACCTACAAAGAGACTTACACCCCCACACAATAATAGTGGGAGACTTTAACACCCCACTGTCAACATTAGACAGATCAACGAGACAGAAAGTCAACAAGGATATCCAGGAATTGAACTCAGCTCTACAACAAGCAGACCTAATAGACATCTACAGAACTCTCCACCACAAATCAACAGAATATACATTTTTCTCAGCACCACACCACACCTATTCCAAAATTGACCACATACTTGGAAGTAAAGCTCTCCTCTGCAAATGTAAAAAAACAGAAATTATAACAAACTGTCTCTCAGACCACAGTGCAATCAAACTAGAACTCAGGATTAAGAAAATCACTCAAAACTGCTCAACTACATGGAAACTGAACAATCTGCTCCTGAATGACTACTGGGTACATAAAAAAATGAAGGCAGAAATGAAGATGTTCTTTGAAACCAATGAGAACAAAGACATAACATATCAGAATCTCTGGGACACATTCAAAGGAGTGTGTAGAGGGAAATTTATAGCACTATATGCTCACAAGAGAAACCAGGAAAGATCTAAAATTGACAACCTAACATCACAGTTAAAAGAACTAGAGATGCAAGAGCAAACGCATTCAAAAGTTAGCAGAAGGGAAGAAATAACTAAGACCAGAGGAGAACTGAAGGAAATCGAGACACAAAAGACCCTTCAAAAAATCCATGAATCCAGGAAGTGGTTTTTTGAAAAGATCAACAAAATTGATAGATCATTAGCAAGATTACTAAAGAAGACAAGAGAGACAAATCAAATAGATGCAGTAAAAAATGATAAAGGGGATATCACCACTGATCCCACAGAAATACAAACTTCCATTATAGAATACTATAAACACCTCTGTGCAAATAAACTAGAAAATACAGAAGAAATGGATAATTCCTCGACACATATATCCTCCCAAGACTAAACCAGGAAGAAGTTGAATCTCTGAATAGACCAATAACAGGCTCTGAAATTGAGGCAATAACCAATAGCTTAGCACCAAAAAAAGTCCAGGACCAGACGGACTCACAGTCGAATTCTACCAGAGGTACAAAAAGGAGCTGGTACCATTCCTTCTGAAACTCTTCCAATCAAAAGAAAAAGAGGGAATCCTCCCTAACTCATTTTATGAGGCCAGCATCATCCTGATACCAAAGCCTGGCAGAGACACAACAAAAAAAGAGAATTTTACACCAATATCTTTCATGAACATCGATGTAAAAATCCTCAATAAAATACTGGCAAACCAAATCCAGCAGCACATCAAAAAGCTTATCCACCATGATCAAGTGGGCTTCATCCCTGGGATGCAAGGCTGGTTCAATGTATGCAAATCAATAAACATAATCCAGCATAAAAACAGAACCAAAGACAAAAACCAGATGATTATCTCAATAGATGCAGAAAAGGCCTTTGACAAAATTCAACAGCGCTTCATGCTAAAAACTCTCAATAAATTAGGTACTGATGGGACGTATCTCAAAATAATAAGAGCTACCTATGACAAACCCACAGCCAATATCATACTGAGTGGGCAAAAACTGGAAGCATTCCCTTGAAAACTGGCACAAGATAGGGATGCCCTCTCTCACCACTCCTATTCAACATAGTGTTGGAAGTTCTGGCCACGGCAATTAGGCAGGAGAAGAAAATAAAGTGTATTCAATTAGGAAAAGAGGAAGTCAAATTGTCCCTCTTTGCAGATGACATGATTGTATATCTAGAAAACCCCATCGTCTAGCCCAAAATCTCCTGAAGCTGATAAGCAACTTCAGCAAAGTCTCAGGATACAAAATCAATGTACAAAAATCACAAGCATTCTCATATACCAATAACAGACAAACGGAGAGCAAAATCACAAATGAACTCCCATTCACAATTGCTTCAAAGAGAATAATATACCTAGGAATCAAACTTACAAGGAATGTGAAGACCTCTTCAAGGAGGACTACAAACCACTGCTCAATGAAATAAAAGAGGATACAAAGAAATGGAAGAACATTCCATGCTCATGGGTAGGAAGAATCAATATCGTGAAAATGGCCATACTGCCCAAGGTAATTTACAAATTCAATGCCATCCCCATCAAGCTGCCTATGACTTTCTTAACAGAATTGGAAAAAACTACTTTAAAGTTCATATGGAACCAAAAAAGAGCCCACATCACCAAGTCAATCCTAAGCCAAAAGAACAAAGCTGAAGGCATCATGCTACCTGACTTCAAACTATACTATAAGGCTACTGTAACCAAAACAGCATGGTACTGGTACCAAAACAGAGATATAGATCAATGGAACACAACAGAGCCCTCAGAGATAATGTCGTATGTCTACAACTTTCTGATCTTTGACAAACCTGACAAAAAGAAGCAATGGGGAAAGGATTCCCTATTTAATAAATGATGCTGGGAAAACTGGCTAGCCATATGCAGAAAGCTGAAACTGGATCCTTTCTTTACACCTTATACAAAAATTAATTCAAGATGGATTAAAGACTTACATGTTAGACCTAAAACCATAAAAACCCTAGAAGAAAAGCTAGGCAATACCATTCAGGACATAGGCATGGGCAAGGACTTCATGTCTAAAACACCAAAAGCAATGGCAACAAAAGACAAAATTGACAAATGGGATCTAATTAAACTAAAGAGCTTCTGCACAGCAAAAGAAACTACCATCAGAGTTAACAGGCCACCTACAGAATGGGAGAAAATTGTTGCAACCTATTCATCTGACAAAGAACTAATATCCGGAATCTACAATGAACTCAAACAAATTTATAAGAAGAAAACAAACAACCCCATCAAAAAGTGGGTGAAGGATATGAACAGACACTTCTCAAAAGAAGACATTTATGCAGCCAAAAAAACACATGAAAAAATGCTCATCATCACTGATCATCAGAGAAATGCAAATCAAAACCACAATGAGCTATCATCTCATACCAGTTAGAATGGCAATCATTAAAAAGTCAGGAAACAACAGGTGCTGGAGAGGATGTGGAGAAATAGGAACACTTTTACACTGTTGGTGGGACTGTAAACTCTTTCAACCATAGTGGAAGTCAGTGTGGCAATTCCTCAGGGACCTAGAACTAGAAAAACCATTTGACCCAGCCATCCCATTACTGGGTATATACCCAAAGGATTATAAATCATGCTGCTATAAAGACATATGCCCATGTATGTTTATATCTGCACTACTCACAATAGCAAAGACTTGGAACCAACCTAAATATCCAACAATGACAGACTGGATTAAGAAAATGTGGCACATATACATCATGGCATACTATGCAGCCATAAAAATTATGAGTTCATGTCATTTGTAGGGACATGGATGAAACTGGAAACCATCATTCTCAGCAAACTATCACAGGGACAGAAAAACAAAAACTGCGTGTTCTCACTCATAGATGGGAATTGAACAATGAGAACACATGGACACAGGAAGGGGAACATCACACACTAGGGACTGTTGTGGGGTAGCAGGAGGAGGGACGGATAGCATTAGGAGATATACCTAATGTTACATAACGAGTTAATGGGTGCAGCACACCAACATGGCACATTTATACATATGTAACAAACCTGCACATTGTGCACATGTACACTAAAACTTAAAGTATAACAAAAAATTTAGTATACTCCTATAAACAAAATTTTGAGCATATTTATTTCTCTCTTCCTGATTTCTCCATAATTGGAAATTATTTGTAAGTATTCTTTTTTCAATTTTTTTTTTTTTTTTTTTTTTTTTTACCATTTTTATTGACAGTTCTAGGAAGAAAACTTTTCCTTCCTAATGACCTGAACAAAAAAAGCCACCCACCATGAAAGGGACCACTGCAGATAAAGCCAAATCTATCTAGTCCGTATGACATAGCAATTAATTAATCATATTAATCATGTCTATGATGCAGACATTCCGAAAAGGTGAAGCTGAGTAAAAACTTTTGGGCCACATCACATACATATGCCAACCAGATGACTCATTGCAGTTGAACTTACAGTAAACAAACTTCAGAGCTTTTTTGTTGTTGTCTTAACTTTTTCAAAAAAACTTTTTGTTTCCATAGGTTTTGGGAAAACAGATGGTGTTTGATTACATTAGTAAGTTCTTTAGTGGTAATTTGTGAAATTTTAGAGCACCCATCACTCAAGAAGTATACAATGCACCCAATTTGTAGTCTTTTATTCCTCACCTGCTTCCCACCATTTCCACCTAAGTCCCCAAAGTTCATCATGTCATTTTTATGCCTTTGCATCCTCACAGCTTAGCTCCCAGTTATGAGTATAGACATACGATATTTGCTTTTACATTCCTGCATTACTTTACTTAGAATAATGATCTTTATTTTCACCCAGGTTTCCGTGAATGCCCTTAATTAATTCATTTTTATGGCAGAGTAGTATTCCATCATATATATATATATATAGGATTTATATAACGGTTATAAATATATGACATATATAACAGTTATAAATAAATATATATGCAATACTTTTACAACTGAGTAGTATTCCATCACAGATATATATCACAGTTTTTCTGTCCACTGATTGATTGATGAGAACTTGGATTGGTTCCACATTTTTGCAACTGTGAATTGTCCTCTTGTAAATATGGATGTGCAAAAATCTTTTCCATATAATGACTTATTTTCCTCTGGGTAAATACCCAGGAGTGAGATTGCAAAATCAAATGGTAGTTCTACTTTTAGTTCCTTAGGGAATCTCCACACTGATTTTGTGTTTGTTTTTGGTTTTGTTTTTGTTTTTTAGTGGTTGTACTAGTTTACATTCCCACTGGTAATTGTTTTCTGTTCACAGCATTTACACCAATATCTATTATTTTTTCAGTTTTTGTTTAGGGCCATTCATGCAGGAGTAAGATGGCATTGCACTGTGATCTTGATTTATATTTCCCTGATCGTTAATGATGTTGAGCATTTTTTATATGTTTGTCCTCCATTTGTACATCTTGTTTTCAGGATTGTCTATCCTGAAATAGCCCACTTTTTGATGGGATTTTTTTCTTGCTCATTTATTTAAGTTTGTTGTTGATTTTGGATATTAGTCTTTTGTCAGATGTATAGATTGTGAAGCAAATCTTTTATTCTGTGTGTTATCTGTTTATTCTGTCAACTGTTCCTTTTTTTGTGCAAAGCTCTTTAATTTAATTAAGTCTCAGCTATTTATCTTTGTTTTTTATTACTTTTGTGTTTGGTTTCTTGGTCATGAAACCCAGGCCTAAGCTAATGTCTAGAACAGTTACTCTGATGTTGTCTTCCAAAATTTTTATAGTTTCAAGTCATAGATTTCAGTTCTTCATCCATTTTGAGTTGATTTTAGTATAAGCTGAGAGATGAGAATTCAGGTTTATTCCCCTACACAATGCTAGCCAATTATCTCACCACCATTTGTTGAATAAGGTGTCCATTTTCCACTTGATGTTATTGTTTGCTTTGTCACAGATCACTGGGCTGTAAGTATTTGGGTAATGTGATGCTTCCAGATTTCTTCTTTTTACTTAGTCCTGCTTTGGGTAGGTGTGTTCTTTTTTGGTTCCTATGAATTTTACATACATTTTTTAGTTCTGTGAAGAATGAAGGTGTTATATTTATGGGAATTCATTGAATTTGTAGATTGCTTGTGGCAGTATGGTTATTTTCACAAATTGATTACACTTATCCATGAGTATAAGATGTGTTTCTATTCGTTTGGGTCATCACCCACAATTTCTTTCAGCAGTGTTTTGTAGTTTTTCTTATAGAGATCTTACACCTCCTTTGTTAGCATCTTTCTAAGCTTTTTTTTTTTTTTTGCAGCTATTGTAAAAAAAAAGTTGAGTTCTTGATTTAATTTTTAACTTTGTTGTTGGTGGTGTATAGGAGAGCCAATAATTTGTGCACATTAATTTTGACCCAGAAACTTTGCTGAATTATTTTCTGAGCGGTAGGAGCTTTTTGGAGAAGGCTTTAGAGTTTTCTAGGTATACAATTTTATCATTAGCAAACAGTGAAAGTTTTACTTTCTCTTTACTGATTTGGATACCCTTTATATCTTTCTATTTTCTGACTGTTATGGCTAGGACTTCCAGTACTATGTTGAACAGAGTGGTGAGAGTGGGCATCCTTGCCTGTTCTGGTTCTCAGAGGAAATGCTTCAACTTTTCTTATCCAGTATTATGTTGACTGGGTTTGTTTTCAATGGCTTTCATCATATTGAGGTATGTCTCTTCTATGCCAATAGTGCTGAGAGTTTTAATTATAAAGAAATGCAGGATTTTGTCAAATGCTTTTTCTGCATCTTTTGAGATGGTCATGTAATTTTTGTTTTTAATTCTGTTCATGTGGTGTTTCACATTTATTGACTCTTGTATGTTAAACTATTCCTTCATACCTGTTATAAAATCCATTTTATCATGGTGGATTTTCTTTTTGATGTGTTATGGATTAGATTAGCTAGTATTTTGTTAAGGATTTTAGCATGTATGTTCATCAAGTATATTGGTCTGTAGTTTTGTTTTATGGCTATATCCTTTCCTGGTTTTTTATTAGGGTGATACTCACTTCATGGAATGATTCAGGGAGAAATTTGTCTTTCTTTATCTTGTGGAATAGTATCAATAAGATTAATATCAGTTTGTCTTTGAAAGACTGGTAGAATTCAGCTGTGAGTCCACCTGATCCTGTACTTTTCTGTTGGTAATTTTTTAAATTACCATTTCAATCTCACTTCTTGTTATTGTTCTATACAGAATACCTAATTTGTCCTGATTTAAACTAGGGTTTTATCTTTCCAGAAACTTGTCTCCTCTGGGTTTTTTAGCTTAAGCCATAAAGGTGTTCATAGTAGCCTTGAATAATCTTTTTTATTTCTGCGGTGTCAGTTGTGATATCTTCCGTTTCATTCCCAGTTGAGCTTATTTGAATTTTATCTCTTCTTTTTAGTGTTGTTAATCATCTATAAATTTTATTTGTCTTTTCAAAAAGCCAGTTCTTTGTTTTATTTTTTGTATGTATTTCTTTCAGTTTCCTGTAGTTCTGTTCTGATCTTGGTTATTTCCTTTTTTATGCTAGGTTTGGATTTGGTTTGTTCTTATTTCTCCGATTCCTTGAGGCGTGACATTAGATTGTCTGTTTGTTCTTTTTCAGACTTTTTGATGTAGAAATTTAGGGATATGAAGTTTCCTCTTAGCATCAGCTTTGCTGTATTTTAGAGGTTTTGATAAATTGTGTCACTATTGTTGTTCAGTTTCAAGAATCTTTTAATTTGCATCTTGATTTTATTCTTGATGTAATGATTATTCAGGAGCAGGTTATTTAACTTCCATGCACTTGCATGGTTTTGAAGTTTCCTTTTGGAGCTGATTTCCAGTTTTATTCCACTGTGTTCTGAGAGAGTGCTTGTTACAATTTCAATTTTCTTAAATTTATTGAAACTCATTTTGTTTCCTATTATATGGTCTATGTTGGAGAAAGCTTCTTGTGCTGATGAACAGAGTGCATATTCTGTCGTTGTTGGGGAGAGGTTCTGCAAGTATCTGTTAAGTCCATTTGTTACAGGTTATACTTTAAATCCCCTGCTTCATTGTTGACTTTCTGTTTTGGTGGCCTATCTAGTGCTATCAGTAGAAAACTGAAGCCCTCAATATTCTTGTATTGCTGTCTATCTCATCTTGTAGGTCAATTAGTAATGGTTTTATAAATTTGGGACCTCCAGTGTTAGGTGCATATATATTTAGGATTGTGGTATTTTTTCCTTTGGAAAATGCCTTTTATTATTATTTAATACCTCTTTGTCTTTTTTTTTACTGTTGTTGCCTTCAAGTTTGTTTTGACTGATATAAGAATAGATGTTCCTCTGCAAAAATACAAAATACTCATAAATATAACTAACCAAGAAGGTGGAAGGTCTTTACAGGGAAAACTGCCTAACACTTCAGAAAGAAATCACATATGACACAAACAAGTGGATACACATCCTTGCTCATGGATGGGTAGAATTAATATTGTAAACACGACTATACTGCCAAAAGCAATCTACAAATTCAATGCAATTTCCATCAAGATATCACCATTATTTCTCACAGAATTAGAAAAAATAATTCTAAAATTAATATAGAACCAAAAAAGGGGCTACATAGCCAAATCAAGACTAAGAAAGAAGAACAAATATGGATGCATCATATTATGTAATTACAAACTATACTATAAAGACATAGTCAGCACATAATAGGCACATAAACCAATTGAACAGATTAGAGAACCCAGAAATAAACCCAAATACTTACAGCCAAATGATCTGTGACGAAGCTAATGAAAACATAAAGTGAGGACAGTATGCCCTTTTCAACAAATAGTGCTGGAATAATTGGCTAACCTTGTGTAGGAGAATAAAACTGGATCCTCATCTGTCATCCTGTACAAAAATCAACCTCAGATGGACTAAGGACTTAAATCTAAGACCTGAAACTATAAACATTCTGTAAAATAACATGAGAAAAACCCTTGTAGACATTGTCTTAGGCAAGGATTTCGTGACCAAGAACCCAAAAGCAAATGCAATAATAGCTGGTACTTAATTAAATTAAGAGATTTTGCATTCCAAAAGAAACAGTCATCAGAGTGAACAAACAATGTACAGAGTGGGTGTACATCTTCACAATCTACACATCTGACAATGGACTAATATCCAGATCTACAACAGAGTCAAATAAATCAGCAGGAAAAAAACAATCCTATCAAAAAGTGGGCTAAGGACATGAATAGATAATTCTTAAAACAAGATATACAAATGGTCAACAAACTTATGAAGGAATGCTGAACATCATTAATGATCAGGGAATTCCAAATCTAAATCACAATGCAATGCCACCTTACTCCTACAAGAATGGCCATAACCAAAAAATAGTAGATGTTCTTATGGATGCAGTGGTGAGGGAACACTTCTACACTGCCAGTGGCTATGTAAACTAATACAACCACTATGAAAAACATATATACATATGTGTATATACATATATTGTATATATACCTGTATATATGTGTATATATTTATGTGAGTGTGTATATACATGTGTATATACACATATATACACAAAGAACTACTATTCGGCCATAAAAAAGAATGAATTAATGGCATTTTCAGTGACCTTGATGAGATTGGAGACAATTAGTTTAAGTGAAGTAAGTCAGGAATGGAAAATCAAACATTGTATGTTCTCACTGATATGTGGGAGCTAAACTATGAGGACACAAAGGCATAAGAATAATACAATAAACTGTGAAAAATTAGGGGGTAAGTATGGGAGGGGATTGACGAATATGAGTACAAATAGGATGCAGTGCATACTGCCTGGGTGATGAGTGCACCAAAAGCTCACAAATCACCACTAAAGAACTTACTCATGTAACCAAACACCATTTCTACCAAAAAATTTATGGGAAAAACAAAGAAAATCTTCTATAAGAAAATAGCTACTCCTGCTTGCTTTTTGTTTCCATTTGCATGGAATGTCTTTTTCCACCACTTTACCTTAAGTTTATGTGAATCCTTATGTGTTAGGTGACTGTTGGCAGAAGAGCTGAGGCAGGGCTTGTTTGTCTGACTTAATGTAAAAGAGTCTTGGAATATGTCCTGGGTCCAGGGTCTAAGACCCCTTGTGGCCTATAGAACATGAAGCTCTGTGCCAAATGGTGGAAGGCTGCCTTGCAGCACTACAGTCTAAGCCTAGGGCATAAAACTTCTTCTGGGTTGGAGAGAACCCACGGTTCAGGCCATAAATCCCCTTGTAGCCTCTGGTATGTGTCAAGACTTGCTGGCCCCTTCCTCCTTGCTCTCCCAAGACTATAATTTGACTGTACCTTGAATTAGAAGAATTTGTTCTCCTTTATCTCATGTAGCAGAGCCTATGCTAAACCATCACAGCTATGCTTGATGCACTGCTACCCATCTACCTCTACGTTCTCACATCCTCACTTGTCTACCCTGATGTCTGCATGTCCTCACCACCTGCTTCTTTGTTTGATTATCTATAAATAGTGTTGAATGCCAGAGCTTGGGGCCTTTGCAGCCACCATACTAGATGCTGGCCCCCTGGAGCCACCCTATGTACTCTTAACTTGTCTTGTCTCATTCCTTTGACTCCACTGGACTTCATAGCCTTCATGACCTGGTGTTGGGTCTGATCATTCCAACATTTCTGGTGCCCCAATGTGGGGCTACAAAGACTCCAGTGAAGGAATGCTAGAGCATGTGGAAGTGGAGGATGCATCATCAGAGGACACCCAAGGACGACTGAAAGAAGCTCAGCAGGTAAGCTAAACACTTAGAAGAACCAGGGCAACAATGGGACAGGATGAAAGCAAATGTTCTGCCTATGTAAAATTTCCAAGGAATTTATTACTTAGAGGGGGAGTGAAAGTTAGTACTCAGAATTTACTAACACTCTTTAGTACAGTAGAGCAGTTTTGCCCATGGATCCTAGAGCAAGAGAATATGGAGTTGAATGAATGGGAAAGAATTAGCAGGAAATTTTAAAGGGCATATATATTACTGGGTATATACCCAAAGAATTATAAATCATGCTGCTATAAAGGCACATACACACATATGTTTATTGCGGCACTATTCACAACAGCAAAGACTTGGAACCAAACCAAAATGTCAAATAATGATAGACTGGATTAAGAAAATATGGCAGATATACACCATGGAATACTATGCAGCCATAAAAAAGGATGAGTTCATGTCATTTGTAGGGACATGGATGAAACTGGAAACCATCATTCTCAGCAAACTATCACAGGGACAGAAAAACAAACACTGCGTGTTCTCACTCATAGATGGGAATTGAACAATGAGAACACATGGACACAGGAAGGGGAACATCACACACTGGGGACTGTTGTGGGGTAGTGGGAGGAGGGACGGATAGCATTAGGAGATATACCTAATGTAAATGATGAGTTAATGGGTGCAGAACACCAACATGGCACATGTACACATATGTAACAAACCTGCAAGTTGTGCACATGTACCCTAGAAGTTAAAGTACAATAAATATATATAGATATAGATATAGATAGATATAGATATACAAACAAAAAGGCATATAAAGAAGGAGCCAAAATTCCAGTTTCTGTTTGGTTAGTGTGGGCATTGATAAAGGCAGCTCTTGAGCCATTTCAAACAGACAATGAGGCAGATTCAGATGAGAAAGAGTCAGATGAGTGTAAAACTAACTTCAGATTCTGAATGAGAGGACCAAAAACTGGAGGAAATTAAAGAAAAGAAAGGGAAACTGAAAATGGTATGTTTTACTAGCCCATCAGCTCCACCTTCTGAATTAAGTGAATGGGCACCTCATCCCCCTCCTACTAATGGGCAAAAAAAAAATGAATTAAAGTTGTAAAATTTACTGCTCCTGTAGTTGCAACATTAAAACCTGGAGCAATTGGTAATGCTATACAAAATTCTATTCAAAAGGCTAGAGCTGAGGGAGACCTTGAAGCATGGGAATTTCCCCTTATTATAACCCAGCAGCAAGGGCAAAATATAGCTAATTGTGTCACCTTTTCTTTTAAGCTATTAAAGGAAATTAAGCAAGCCATTAGTCAATATGGGTCTAAAAAATGTGGCTCTTGATAATAGATTAATATCACATGACTGGAATACTTTAACAAAATCTGCTCTCATTCTGTCTCACACACAGTTTAAAACCTGGTGGGCTGATGAAGCACAAACTCAGGCAAGGGAAAACATACAGACACAGCCACGTGTGCCTGTTTCCTTTGAACAGTTAATGGGAGTCAGCCCTAATTGGGGTCGATTAGAAAATGAAGCAGTAATGAAGAATGTTGCCATTGTTCAGTTACGCACCGTGTGCATATTAGGGAGGGATAGAATAAATGTTACAGGGGAAAAATACCCTTCTTTCAGTTCTGTCTGACAAGGAGCTAAAGAGCCACATACTGATTTTATTGCTTGGCTCCAGGAGGCTGTGTATAAGGCCATTACTGACAAACCAGCTCAAGATGTTGGAATACAGCTTCTTGCATATAATAATGCTAATACAGATTGTCAAAATGCTATTATACCTATGAGAAGGAAGGTTCATTTGGCTGAATATAATAAGGCTTGTGATGGCATTGGGGATAACTTACATAAGGCTACTCTATTAGATCAAGCTATGGCTGGACTAAAGGTGGGAAAATATATGCCCCATATCTCAGGCTCTTGTTTTAATTGTGGGCAATTTGGACACACAATAAAGGAAGGTAAAAAAGGAAATCAACTGGCAAGGGCTTCTACCAGTAAGCAACATTACTAGCCCAGCAGGAAAAGCTGTATATTGGGTTAATCAAGTGTCTGATAAGAGACCTATTTGTACAGTAGCCATTCAAGACATAGACTTTAAAGTGTTAGTAAATACTGGAGCTGATGTTTCTATTATTGCTTTAAATCAGTGGCCCCAACACTGGCCCCAACAAAAGGCATCCATCGGTACTGTTGGAGTAGGAGCTGCTTCAGAAGTTTTTCAAAGTTCCTTGATTTTACCATTTCAAGGGCCAGATGGCTAGGAAGAAACAATTCAACCTATTATTATACCTATTCCTGTCAATCTATGGGGTAGAGACTTATTGCAAATAGGGTGCTGAAATATCCATTCCTTTGGATCAGTGTAGTAATAACGGTAAATAAATGATGAAAAATATGGGATATCTCCTGGGAAAAGGATTAGGAAAGAATGAAAGTGGCCAATCAGAACCCTTAGAACTAAAAAGGCAAACAGATAGAACCAGATTAGGGTATCATTTTTAGAAGCAGCCATTGCTAAGCCTCCTGCTCCCATTCCTCTTGTTTGGCTAACTACCAAACTGGTTTGGGTAACTACCAAACTGGTTTGGGTGGAACAATGGCCACTGAAACAGGAAAAACTGGAGGCTTTAAAAAATTGAGTGCAGAAACAGTTGCAAAAGGGACACACAGAGCCTACTTTCTCCCCTTGGAATTCTCCTTTGTTTGTTATTAAGAAAAAATCAGGGAAATGGAGAACGTTAATAGATTTGAGGGCTGTTAATGCTGTAACTCAACCCATAGCTGCACTGCAACCAGGGATGCCCTCTCTAACAATGATCCCAAAATACCAGCCTCTAATAGTGATAGATTTTAAAGATTATTTCTTTACCATTCCTTTAGCTACCCAAGATTATGAAAAATTTGCTTTTACTGTTCCTGCTGTAAATAATAAAGAACCAGTGGACAGATACCATTGGAAAGTATTACAAGGCATGTTAAATAGCCCAATTATTTGTCAAATTTATGTTGGAAAATCTATTAAGACAGTTAGAGAACAATTTTTAAAATGTTATATTATCCATTACATGGATGATATTTTAGGTGCAGTTGAAACTAGGAAGGAATTAATACTATGCTACAAACAGACAGAAAAGGCTGTAACTGCAGCAGGATTAATTATAGCCCCCAATAAAATCCAAACTTCTACTCCCTTTCAATATTTAGGAATGAAGATAGAACAAAGTGCTATTAAGCCTCAAAATGTTCAAATTTGAAGAAATAATTTAAAAACTTTAAATGACCTTCAAAAATTATTGAGACAATAATTGGATTCATCCAACTTTAGGCATTTCTACCTATGCTATGTCTCATCTTTTTTCTACCTTATGAGGGGATTCTAACTTAAATAGTAAATGCTCCCTGTCCAAAGATGCATTAAAGGAACTTCCATTAATTGAAGAAAAAATTCAACAAGCATGGGTGAAATGAATTAGCCCTATGCAGCCATTAGAGTTTTTAGTTTTCCCTACTAAACATTCACCTACAGGAGTTATTTTTCAACAAAATGATTTTGTTGAGTGGCTTTTTCTACCTCATAATACAACCAAAATGCTTACTCTGTACCTAGATCAAATTGCTGTACTAATAGGACAAGCAAGGCTGTGCACAACAAATTTAATGAGATATGATCCAAACCATATTATAGTTCCATTAAATGAACAACAAATTCAGCAAGCTTATATTAATTCCCAGGAATGGCAAGTTAATTTGGCAGGTTTTGTTGGCATTCTTGATAATCATTATCCTAAATTCAAAATATTCCAGTTTCTAAAATTAACATCCTGGATATTGACTTCTATTACTCAAAAAGGCCCCACTGAAGGGGCTATTACTGTCTTTACTGGTGGGTCTACTAATGGGAAAACCTCATTTGTGCGATGCCGACCACAAGTTTTTCAAACTGACTTTGCTTCTGCTCAAAGGGCTGAACTTACAGCTGTAATTACAGTACTGAAAACTTGTAAACAGCCAGTTGATATTGTTTCTGATTCAACTTATGCGGTGCAAGCCACACAAAATATTGAATGTGCCTTAATTCACAATGTGACTGGACAACTTAATCTTTTATTTCATTCTTTACAACAAGCGGTACAACAAAGACATTTCCCTTCCTATATTACTCATATAAAAGCACATAATAACCTCCCTGGTCTTTTAACTAAATTTAATCAAGGAACAGATGCACTGGTTTCTGTGGCTTTTACTGATGCATAAACATTCCATTCCTTATCCCATCTTAATGCTGCAGGCCTCAGAAAAAGATATGGGTTGTCCTGGAATCAGGTTAAGGAAATTGTGCAACACTGCTCTGTCTGTCAAGTTGTACATCTGCCATATCAGGGAGCAGGAGTTAACCTTAGAGGTTTATTTCCAAATTCCATCTGGCAGAGGGATGTAACACACATTCCTGCTTTTGGAAAATTGTCCTTTGTTCATGTTTCAGTAGATACTTATTCACATTTTATCTGGGACACATGTCAAACAGGGGAAGCTACAGTTCATGTTTAAAAGCATGTTTTTTCTTGCTTTACAGTTAGGGAATCCCAGAAAAAAATCAAAACTGATAATAGCCCAGGGTATTGAAGCAAAGCCATGGCTGCATTTTTTCAACAGTGGAATATTATTCATACTACAGGTATTCCATATAACTCACAGGGACAAGTAATAGTTGAAAGACCTAATTGTACCTTAAAAAACTCAGTTACAAAAACAGAAAGATGGAGACCAGGAATGTAAAACCCCACATATAAAATTACACGTAGCTTTATTAACATTAAATTTTTTAATTTACAAAAAGGTCAACCCATGACAGCAGTTGAACAACACCTGATGGGACAAAAGGAAAATAAAAAGTCTGGACAAGATATATGCTGTAGGGATGCACATACAAAGAGCTGAGAAAAGGGAAAAATAATTACATGGGGAAGAGGATATGTTTGTGTCTCTCCAGGTGTCAATCAGGTGCCTGTGTGGATTCCCACCAAACATCTGAAGATTTGTCATGAGCCACACCAGGAAGAGAGGACTCTGGGAAGAGCCAGAACTCCTGAAACAAATGATAAGCCTCCCTACTGTAGGAGCAACTCAAAATTTTACTTATTGGGCATATGTCCCATTTCCTCCTTTAATGAAGTCTGTGAGTTGGATGGACCCTGTCATTGAGGTGCACAACAATGACAGTACCTGGATGCCTGAGCCCAGAGATAACTGAGGGCCAATGCATCCTAATGAGGAAGGGATGAAGATGAATATGTCAATAGGATATAAATATCCTCCAATATGCCTAGGACCTGCTGCTTGATGCTTACAAATTAGCACACAAATATGATTAGTAGTAATCCCCAGAAAAAACTAAATCACAAGCTACTTTACATATGATTTTGGGACAAAGTTTAAAATATAACCATTCTAGCACTAAATCTCAGCAGTTCCGTCCAGACAAACTCGAATGTAAACAAAATAGACTTTGGTTTGAAGGTGTGGATGCTTGGAATGGGGAAATTTGTATAGCAAGTAAGGCTGAGGTGCTACAAAATAATTCCTATGGAATCATCATTGATTGGTCCCCTAAGGGGATTTTTAAGAAAAATTGCATCAGAAGGCCCTCTTGTAGAAAAAATGAAATAAGCCGATGGAATCGTTGGAAAGAGAACCATACACAGTATAGTCAGATGGAAGCTGATGTCATTATCATATGAGCCCATATGGATTGTCACCCCTAGTTCAAAAATGATATCTCCTGCCATAGGACAGGAACATTCAGAATTATGGAAATTGGCAATGGCTCAAAGTTCAATCAAAATTTAGGATGGTAAATATAATAAGTGTAAAGGGGAGGGAGGTAAAGATAAATATATTCTCTCTTTTCTTTCTAACAGGACATTTTGGATTCAAAGTTGTGTCCAGCCACCTTTTATGTTAGCAATAGGAAATATTACTCCTTACAGGAATACCTCTTTTATCACCTACATTGTCACTTGTTTACTTACATTAACTCAATCTTTGATAAAAGTGAAATTATATTGTGGATTAGAGCCATAGAAGGAGTTTGGATCCCTGTGTCTCTAAACAGACCACGTGAGGCATCATCATCCATTCATATTATAACTGAGATCCTTAAAAAACTCTTATCCCATTAAAAAAGATGTATAGTTGCTCTTACATTTGCTATAATTGGCCTCATTGCAGTTACCGCTACTGCTGCACTAGCTGGTGTGGATTTACACCCATCTGTGCAAACTGTTGAATTTGTTGATAAATGCAAAAGAATTCTATGAAATTATGGAACTCTCAAGCCCAAATAAGTTGAAAGACAGTTAATCAAATTAATGATCTCCATCAGACAGTAACTGGGATGGGGGATAACATTATAAGTTTAGAAACCAGAATTCAATGCAATATGATTGGAATACATCTGATTTTTGCATTACTCTTCTTAGTTACAATGAAACAGGACACCAATGGGAAAGAATTAAATGCCATCTCGAAGGCAGAGAGGAAAATCTCATCCTCTATGTTGTAAAATGGAAAGAGCAGGCTTTTGAAGCCTTTCAAGCTCAATTAACACTGCTCCCCTGAACTGATATTTTAAGCAAGGCAGCCAATGGGTTGTCTGCAATCAATTCTCTTAAATGGATTAAGACCATTGGAAACCCTACGCTTTTAAACTTTGTTCTTATAATTATGTGCATGTGCTGTCCTTTTAGTCTACAGATGTGGAAGTCGCCTCTGGAGACAAAGCCACCACTGAGAACAAGCAATGATAGCTGTGGCAGTTTTGCAGAACAGAAAAGGGAGACATGTTGGCAGAAGAGCTGAGGCAGGGCTTGCTTGTCTGACTTAATGTAAAAGAGTCTTGGAACATGTCCTGGGTCCAAGGTCTAAAACCCCTTGTGGACTATGGAACACCAAGCTCTGTGCCAAAGGGTGGAAGGCTGCCCTACCACAATACAATCTGAGCCCAGGGCATAAAACCCTTTGTGGCTTGGATAGAACCCAGAGTTCAGGGCATAAAACACCTTGTAGCCTCTGGAATGTGTCCAGACTTGCTGACCCCTTGCTCCTTGCTCTCTGGAGACTATAAATTGGTTGTACCTTGAATTAGAAGAACCCATTCTCCCTTATCTCAAATAGCAGAGCATACACTAAACCATCACAGCTATGCTTGATTCACCACTACCTTTCTACCCCCGTGTCCTCACATCCTCACCTGTCTACCAACGTCTGCAAGTCCTCACCACCTGCTTCTTTGTTTAATTCCAATAAATAGTGTGAGCTCCTAGAGCTCAGGACCTCCATAGCCTCCATACTAGACATTGGCCCCGGACCCACTCTCTGTACTCTTAACTTGTCTTGTCTCATTCCTTTGACTCAACAGGACTTCATAGCCCCCACGACCTGGTGTTGGTTCTTATCACCCCAACAGCTGAGTCTATTGAAGGCAACAGAGAGTTTTTTGTTTAATTCTTATCTCTTCTGCACTTCCATATCTTTTAACTGGAGCATTTAGCCCAATTACATTCCATGTTAGTATTGAGAGGTGAGGTACTATTCCATTCGTCATGATATTTGTTTCTTGTGGGCTTTTTTTATTGTTGTATTTTTGTTTTATAGGTCCTGTGATGGCAGGTCTGTTGTGCAGACCCTGGCTGAGCAATGAATGAAAGGAGTACTCAAACACAGGTATGCAGTGCAAGAGCAGCTAGGGGACCACCCAGTATTGGTGGCCAAAGAGTGAGCAGTCCCAAAACAGCTAGAGCTTCTTGCTTTTATTCAATCAGACAGGATGCCAAAAGCTTGGAGCAAACACAATCTGTGGGTAATCAAGATTATTGTCCCCCCTTTCAGGGAACAGTCACACATGCAGATGATCAAAGGTCAGTTTTCAGACAACATAAGTAAACAAGCCTATTTAAGATAAATTTCCCCACACTCCCTTGTACCTATTTCTCACCCTCTGCCTCAGAGTAAGAGAAAAGCTGCCTTCAGCTTATTCTCCCTTGAAGCTATGCAGAGCCTTCTGACATTTCAGAAGGCCTGCTCCTTTCCCTGGCTTCTCCCACCACTCTGACTAATCTCCTACATCTCCCCCTTTTCTGCTTTTTGCATCAGGTTTTATTGATTGAAGAGTACAGATGTGTACAGTGACCAGCTTGACAGGCACAGTGGTTACAGCTCATGCTCTGGCTTTGCATCCTAGATATAGCAAATAATATAAGACAATCATGAATATAATCAGTATTATTATTTTTCAATCAAGGAGTGATGTGCAGTGTTACTTGACACCTCAGTCCAATGTGTGTCACTACTAAGGAACCCCACTGAGGGTATGTCAACCCCTCCCAGCAAGCCAAGCAGTTACACAGTTAGATGGGGGTGTCTGCAAAAGTAACAGAGCAGGGAAAAGGCAGATCTAGAAAATGGGCCCAGTAGAGAGCAGCAGGTGTGGTTTGTGGGCAAAGTAAGAGAATAAGAAAGGTTAATACCCTAAGAGAGTAGCAATGTACAACAGAAAGCACAGCAAGGAAGAAATTTTCTAGAATGAATGGTGTTTGTGTCCAGAGCAGGATTCACTCAGCCTCGTGAGTATTCTTCTTCAGCATAATATCTGGGACCTGTGTTGTCTGAGGAAGCCACATTGTCCAGGGCTGTGGGTCCTGCAGGGTCATGTTTTTCATTTCTGGTACTGGGTTGGGTCCCAGCCATGCCATGCCCAAAAAGGACCTGAGGGGTTGTGAACACAGGCATATCCTCCTCTCCACATTAGCAAATTATTTGGACCACACCATACATTACTATTTACATCTTTGCATAGCACCACAGGTTTTATGTATAGAGGGACTTTTACAAAATATTTTTCTATGGCTGATAGAAATTTATCATCTAAATTTAAGAAGTTAAAGGTAAATAAGTCTTGTGCCAGTAGTGTTGCAGGATCCTTACTCATATTTCCCCTTTTTTGTTTTCTGAGTATACTTTTAATTGTGGAATGGGCATATTCCACTATGGTGTGTGCTTCAGAGTTATATGGGATACCCATGGAAAGTTGGACTTTCCATGTGTGGCAAAATTGGTGAAATTCTGAGCTAGTGTAAGCCAGACCATTATCAGTTTTAATTTTTGTGGTGTGCCCCATAAATGCAAACGTTAAGAGAAGATGTTTAATGACATATTGGGCAAACTCTCCAGCAAGAGCATGAGTGTTAATTAGGTGGGAATTAATATCAACAGATACATGTACATATTTTACTTTTCCAGATTCAGGGACTTGAGTAACATCTGTTTGCCATAAATGATTAGGTTCTAGTCCTCTAGGGTTAACACCTGTTGAAGGAGAGGAAGTGACTGTGAGCTGGCAATCTGGGCATTGCAGGATAACTTTTTAGCTAGTGTTTAGGTTAACTGAAATTGTTTAGATAAATTTCTCCAATTCTGTTAGAAAAATTGATGTAATTGGGTGGCTTGGTCAAGCAGTAACATCAGAACCTGCAGGTCTGCTTGATCATTACCATGAACTAGTTTACCAGGCTGCAGGCTGTGGGCCCAAATGGGTGTAATAAAAATAGAATGTGTTCATTGATCCATCTTTCTTGAAGTCAAAGAAAAAGGGCACACAGAGTGGGCTCAAGAGTGGACTTAATGAGGGCTGTTTCAAGGTTTTACAATAAATAAACCGAGTAAACAGGGTCACTACCAATATTGATTGGCTGAGTGAAAAAGGTTTGCAGGACAAATATTAGGGCTCCAATCTCAGCTCTCTGAGTGGTAGTAAATCCAGATTGAGTGAGGGAGTTATGTGGTTCCCACCAGATAACTGCTTTTCCATTTTTGCCAGAGGCATCAATGAAGGTCATTAAAGTGTTAGGTATGGGCGAGTGAACTACCTTTGTAGGCATAACTACAGGAGTATGAAATAAGAACTGGAGTAGTTTTTCAGTGGAAAGGCCATGTTCTATATGGCCCACATAATCAGAGAGTTCTATCTGAAGGTCTAGGGATACGGGCAGGACTGCTTTGAATTGTTTTTTACTCAAGGGAATTCTTATGATATCAGGGTCTTAATCTTGCAATTGATTGCATCATTTGTGGCCTGTATAGATGACTTTATCAATTAGCTGGCTATAGGGGGGATAGTGTTTTAGTCCCAGTATGTAAGCAAAAAACCCATTCTAGGAAGCATAGCCCTAGGGCCCTCTGTCCTATTAATCCTGTTGGGGAATGTTTAGTATGAAATACAAATAATCGGACTGAATATCACGGGTCTATGTGATCTAATAGCTTGCTCTATTTCCTCACTTTCCCATTTTGCATCAGAGGTTAAATACCTGGGAGAGTCCAGGGCTGCATTGCCCTTTAGGAGAGAAAACAGGTTCTGTAATTTATCAGTAGTTATGTCCAAGGTAGGACAAAGCCTGTTAATATCACCCAGTAATTTTTAATAATCATTTAAGGTGTATAAGTTTATAGTATTCAATTTAATATTCTGAGGTCTTACTGACTGAGAGGTTAGTATGTATCAAGATTTTTTCAAGGGGAGGACACCTTTACCTTTTCAGGTATTATGATTAAACCTCTTAACTGTGTATTCCTTTTGACAGAGGTATATAAACTCAAAAGTATTGGCTCCACTGGGGCTCCCAGTAAGATATCATCCAAATAATGGATGATCTTGAATTTAGGAAATTCTTTTTTTCTGGGGAGCAAACCCTGATTTACATGATACTGACACTGTTTGGCATTCCTTGAGGAAGTACTTTCCAATAAAATCAGTGAGCTGGCCTTTCATTATTGATAGCTGGTATTGTAAATGCAAATTTTTCTCTGTCCTGTTTTACAAGGGGAATAGTATAAAAAACAGTCTTTTAAGTCAATAGTGACTATAAGCCAATCTTGAAGAATTGCCATGGACAAAGGGAGCTTCTGTTGAAGGGGCCCCATAGGTTGCAAATTAGCATCGATAGCACACAAGTCATGTAAAAGTCTCCATTTACCAGGCTTTTGGGAGTGATTAAAAGTGGGTGAATTCCAAGGGCTGTTTGATGGTTCTGTATGGCCAGATTTTAACTGTTACTCAACTAATTCATGAGCTCATTGTAATTTATCTCCCTTTAAAGGCCACCGTTCTACCCAAATTGCATCTTGAAAGAGCTATGTGAGGGGTAGGGGAGGATCACAACTGTGGTTAGTATTAGAAAGAGGTCTGCAGAGTGCCTTCTCATTGGGCTAATAGGTCCCATCCCCAACAATTAACAGGGATGGGTGTGATTACAGGTTATATATTAACATAGGACCCCTCCCCTTGAGCATTGCCGCTATTATGTTTTGCCCAGCCCATTGATTCTGGTTGGCTTGTTGTTCACACAACTCATCATATTCAACTCATCATAATTCATCCAGAGGAGGTATTGACTGGCCTCTAAAGTTGTTTTAGCTAGCACTGACCGGTCCCATGGGATCACAAGGAAGTTGTCTGTTATGGCCTCAATTAATCCTTTTGTAAATGGGATAGCCACTCCATTTTCTCTAATGCTTTTTCTTATTTTTTTATAAGTGTTGAAAATAATGGGCTCATGTACCCGATTACCTAGTTGATTTTGCATCTCTAGGCAGGCCAAGAGTTTCCCTTCTAATGCTGCTAGCCTAAGACAGAGTTCCATAACTGTAGTGTATCCCTTGTCTTTTTCCAATTTACTGGCAGTAGAGGCTCAGGGAAAATCTCTGTCTCCTTTCTGACAGCTTTACCCAGTAACAGCAGGGCTGAGGGAGGAGGAGGAGGTGGTAAGGTAGGTGATGTTTCCTCTTACCTTCCCTTTTTAGGTTATTCTGTGTTCACTGGAGCAAAAGCAGCCTGACTAAGGCCCATAACGCTAAAGATGTTACTGGGGCCCATTGTCCTTATGCATGATGTTGCTTAAGATTTCTCCCCATTTGTTCCTGGAGCTCTAGGTCTAGTGTGCCTTCATCCAGGAACCATAGGTTATGGAAAACAACAGTTTTCATTAGGTCCCTTAATTGAGCCTCTGAGACCAAGACTTTGCTAGATTTAAACAGCTGTTTCAATACTTTTATATACTGTTGCTGTTGAGCTGATAACTGTTGTCCCATGATAAAAGCCTAACTTGAAAATCCCCCTCAAACTTGGAAATCCCAAGTGGGAACCAATTACTTACTGAGTAGTCACTTCACTTTTGCTTTTGAGGATTTCATTGTGATCCACTGCAGTGTTCCTCACATGGGGCACCACCTGCCTGCTCCATCCTGCAGACCATGGCTGAGTGATGATGAAAGGAGTACTCAGACACAGGTATGCAGTGTAAGAGCAGCTAGGGGTCTGCTGGGTTCTAGTGGCCAAAGTGTAGTAGCACTGATAAGCTGGAGCTGCTTGCTTTTCAGGCCTAATGCCAAAAGCCTGGAGCAAACACAATCTGCAGATAATTAACATTCATTGTTCCCTTTTCAGGGAACCTCATGTGCATGGATTATCAAATGTTGGTTCCTGGTCAATATAAGTAAATAGGCCCGTTTAAGATAAGTTCCCCTTTACTTCATTGTATCTACTCCTTGTCCTCTTCCTCAAGGCCAGAGAAGAGCTGCCTTCAGCTTATTCTCCCCCAGAGTTATGCAGAGTCTTCTGACTTTTCAGATGGCCTGGTCCTTTCTCCATAGTTTCTCCCACCACTCTAACCAATCTCTTACAGAAAGGGGACTGAAGCCAGGGAGCCAAGCGGTCTCACTCAGCAGGTCCCACTCCAACAGAGCCCAGATAGCTAAAAACCATTGGCTTGGCATTCTCACTGCCCGCACAGCAGTCTGGAGGTGACCTGAGACAATCGATCTTGGTGCGGGGAGATGATCTGCCAATATTGAGGCTTTAGTAGGTGGTATTCCCCTGATGGTGCTAAGGAGACTGTGAAGTTTGTACTGGGTGGAATTCACCACAGTGCAGCAAAGCAGCTTTGGCCAGACTGCTTCTCTAGACTCCCCCTTACTGGGCACAGCATCTCTGAAGGAAATATAGCAGCCCCAATCAGGGGCTTATAGATAAACTCTCACCTCCCTGGGACAGAATGCCTCAGTAGAGGGGCAGCTGTGGGTGCAGGTTCAGCAGGCTGAATCTTTCTTGCTTGGCAGCTCTGAAGAGAGCAGCTGATCCTGATAAATTATTGTAATGTATTTTCCAGAGAACTGCTGGTTTTCAGTATCTGAAGTTCTGAATATCTTGCTAGACTTGGAAATATTCATCAATTATTTCATTAGATAAGTTTTATACACCTTAAATAATCTTTTTTTGTCTCAGGATAATATGTAAATTTGGTCAATTTGTGAGTCCCAAACATCTTAAATGCTTTGGTCATTATCTTCTATTTTTATTTTTGAATTTTTGTCTGACTATATCATTTTCAAACATCAGTCTTCAAGTTCTGAGATTCTTCTGCTTGTTCTAGTCTATTTTTGAAGCTTTCAAATATATTCCATTATTCCTTCAATGAGTTTTTCTATTTTAGAATTTCTGGGGTTTTATTGTTTTAAAAAAACATATCTATCTCCTTGGTAGATTTCTTATTCATATCCTAAATTAATTTTGTGATTTCTTTTTATTGGTTTCCAGATTTCTCTTTATCTCATTGAGCTTTTTAAAATCAATATTTTGAATTTTTTACCTGGCATTTTTAGGATTTCCTTTTGGTTAGGAACAGCTGGAGAGTTATTGTGTTCATTTGAGGGTTTAGTATTACATTCCCTTTATGTTTTGTGCATTCCTCTTTTTATTTTACTTTATATTCTAGGCTACATGTGCAGAATATGCAGGTTTGTTACATAGGTATACATGTACCATGGTGGTTTGCTGCACCTATCAACACATCATCTAGGTTTTAAGACACAAATGTATTAGGTATTTGTCCCAGTGCTCTCCCTCCCCATCCCCCCAACCCCCAACAAGCCCCAGTGTGTGATGTTCCCCTCTCTTTGTCCATGTGTTCTCATTGTTCAATTCCCACTTATGATTGAAAACATGCAGTGTTTGGTTTTCTGTTCCTGTATTAATTGCTGAGAATGATAGGTTCCAGCTTCATTAATGTCCCTTCAAGGGACATGAACTCATTTTTTTATGGCTGCATAGCATTCCATGGTGTATATGTGCCTCATTTGCTTTATCCAGTCAATCATTCATGGACATTTGGGTTGATTCCATGTCTTTGCTATTGTAAATAGTGCTGCAATAAACATACATGTGCACATGTCTTTATAGTAGAATGGTTTATAACCCTTTCAGTATATACCCAGTTATGGGATTGCTGGGTCAAGTGGTATTTCCAGTTCTAGAACCTTGAGGAATCTCCACACTGTCTTCCGTAATGGTTGACTTAATTTACACTCCCAAAAACAGTGTAAAAATATTCCTGTTTCTCTACCAACAATGTAAAGGCATTCCTGTTTCCCCACAGTCTCGCCAACATTTGTCATTTTATGACTTTTTAATGGTCATTACCTTAACTGTCATGAGGTGGTATTTCACTGAGGTTTTGATTTGCATTTCCTAGGCAATACCATTCAGGTCATACGCATGGGCAAAGACTTCAAACTAAAATACAAAAAGCATTGCAACATAAGCCAAAATTGACAAGTAGGATCTAATTAAACTAGAGAGCTTCTGCACAGCAGAAGAACCTATCAGCAGAGTGAACAAGCAATCTACAGAATGGGAAAAAATTTTGCAATCTATCCATCTAACAAAGGTCTAATTTCCAGAATCTACAAGGAGCTTAAAAAAATTTACAAAAAAAAATCAAAAAGTGGGTGAAGGATATGAACAGACACTTCTCAAAAGAAGACATTTACATGGTCAAAAAACATATGAAAAAAATCCCATCATTACTTTGTGCATTTTTACATTGATATATGTGCACATGGTGCAACAGCTACTTTCTCTTATTTTTGAATTTACTTTCATTGATTTGGGGACTATTTTCTTGAAGATGTGACTACAATGTTTGTTGGGTAGGAACATTTGGCTTTGCCTCTGATGTGGGCAGTGGTGAAAACTATATTATTTTCTTGGCTATAAATAGTCTTAGTGATATTCTTGAATTCCTCAATGTGTTAGAGTGCAGTCATTGGTCAATGCTGTATTAAAGTTGTGCTGAAGATTGGAATGCTTAATGGGACACGTTCAGATTTCAGTGGCATTGGTGGTAAGCTAAGGCTCTCTATCCTAGTGATTCAGGAAAGTGCATGCTGGCACCTGTGCTAAAAGTTTCAGGTAGCCTCGTTCTTGGCCCTCTGAGTGGTTTTCTCAGATGCTGGTTGCAGTAGCAGAGTATCAGATAGATAAATAGGCTCTTGATCTTTTCCACATCCCTAGTGTAATGTGTGATAGTGAAAGCAATGATTATGAATTGCTCTCCTAGTTCCCAACCACTGTCCTACTTGCCAGGAATTGTTGCAAGGATCTGCACTAGCCAGCCTCCAAACCAGAAGTTGGTGCTTTCTGGTAGAAGTAGCAAGTAAATAGGATGTATGCCCAAATACTATTATCATCACTATATTATACTATGCAATTATCATATAATATAGGATACTAATAGGCATATACTCTGTCATGTGGGAGACACGATTGGATGTCCCTTTTGGTGGATTTGGTAGTGGAATATCCAGGATCCTAGAACCTGCACACTCTCCCAGAGGGAGTTAAAACCCAGGTATTATAGTTAGTATTAGGTGTCAACTTAATTAGATATAAGGATGCATAGATAGCTGGTAAAGTATTGTTTCTGAGTTTTTCTGTGAAAGTGTTAACAGAGGAGACTGATGTTTGAGTTGGCAAACTGTGAGATGAAGACCCAGTCTCTATGTAGATAGGTACCATCCAATCAGTTGCCAGCAGGTCCAGAACAAATCTGGTGAAAGAAGGTGAAATAACTTTGTTTGCTCAGACTTCTCACTTCCTTATTTTCTTGTGTTGGATGCTTCCTCATACTCCTCCTGTTCTTGGACATCAGACTCCAGGTTCTTTGCCTTTTTGGACTCTAGGACTTACACTAGCGACTTGCTGGGGGCTCTTGAGTCCTCAGCCATAGACTAAAGGCTGCACTGTTTTCCTCCCTGGTTTTGAGGCTTTTGCACTTGGGATTGAGTCCCAAGTAGCTTCTCTTTTTGCAGCTTGCAGATGGCCTATCATGGGACTCCATCTCCCTAATAAACTCCCTTTCACATATACATATATCCTATTACTTCTATCCCTCTGGATAATCCTAACTAATACAGATTTTGGTACCAGAAGTGGTCTATAAAACAACATCCTAAGAATGAATTTCTTTAGTTGGTTTAAGGTTTCTGGAGTTGGCTCTTTACTTTGATTAGCTCTAAAATTCTAAGGACTCTGCTTCTAGTACTATAAATACTGATATTCCTTGATGCGAATCAATTGGTTGTGCAAAATAAATGGATTCAATGTTCCTGATTCACCACTACTGAGGGGGAAAGATTTTAGTGACTCTATACATGATACTTTTGAACATTTGTGGCAACAAATGAATATAGTGAAGTTGGTTGGCTGTGCATCGGTTTGCTGAATGAAGTGATGAAAGAAAAGGATGAGCTCATGGATTATGTCTCCTGCCTCCAGAAGCACATGTTTAACCTCAAATATTTTAAGATTGCCCTTGGAAAGAATCTCATCTTCTGTAGACAAATGGCTGAAACTGAGGAAAATCAGACACAAGTTCTTATCATGCAAGTGGCTGACCTACAGTGAAAAGTGGATGCTCAGGCTCACCAAGTGTCTACTGTTAAAGAGAGAGTACTGATTAGGTTAAAACGGTACTCTGTAACATGGGATGGGGACATGTGTGAGGATCCAGATGATTTTGGGGTTACTGAGCTGCTAAATTCTGATGAGAATTCTTTGCCAGAAAAAAGCAGCCTCCCCAGCCCCAGTGGTGGGCAACATTTCTTACCCCACCCAAGTTACCATCAGCCTTTCCATCTATGAAGAGATTAACCCTGCATTGCCTAAGGAAAAAAGCAATGGTCTTCTCTGAGATAGTTGCCAGACAAGACAATGCTGATTCTCCTCAGAACCCACATATACCAACTCTCCTTGCTTCTAGACGTGAACTAAACTCAAGTCCCCGCAGGTCCCTAGAAGTGAGGTTCAGAGTGTGACTCATGAAGGGATCCAAAACTTAGGAAGATTGCAATGCTAGAATAGATTTGTCACTTTAAACCTACTTGTCCTAATTGGAAGGACCCAGAAAACATACTCTATGAAATAGATTTGTGAGGGAAGCACCAGCATTTTTGAACACATCTGTGATAGTTCTTTGCCTGCCAGATCAAACAGAAGGGAACCACAGTCACTCAATTAGGGAACTTAAATGCAATGGGAATTATCATCCCCTGAGGTGTCAGAGCCCAAGTGGTGGGACTCTGTAAGGAGACCCCCCTGAAACTGTTGCTACAGAAGAAAAGATGAAATGCTCCTGATTATTGTAAACACAAAATTGCATGCGGGATTGTGTAAAGACAATGCCAGGTTAGGCTGCCAGAATGAGCCAACAGTGCATGATGTGATTCCCCCTGCGGAGAGCCTGTAAATGGATGTGCAGTCAGGGAGGCTTCACATCACCAAGATTCCTAGCCCAGAAAAGCAGATGTTCATAGCTCTGGGAATGGAATGCAACCCCTGTGGAGAGCCTATAAATGGACACATTAGTGGCACCTGTTCATATGGATAAGATAGGGCTATAAAAGCCCTTATCTTGCCACAGCTCTTCTAGGCCTCTTTAGGGTTAAGGATACTCCCTTCTGAGAATTTGTGGTCTAACTTGTTGTCTAGCTTCATGTCCTGTTTCATGTCTAGCTTCATGTCCAGGACCAATCAGGAGTTGAAATAAAAGCACGGCCCAGGACGCATCAGAGGCTGAAGTGATGATTTGTAATTCCTTGGCTCACAGTCCAAAAGATATCCAAAAAAGGAAAGAAAAGTGGCCACTGGAACCCATGAGAGCCCATCATGTTTATACTCACAAAAGAAGAAGAGACTATTTTCTGGAAGCTCACTGGTTACAAAAAGGACAATGGTGTTTCTATGTTGGGCCTTGTTCCCTTATCAGTGTAGTGGTGGGCCTGTCTTTAGGCACAAAGAACAAATGCATTTCTATGTTGGGCCTTGTTTTTTAAATCTCAGTGGGCCTGAAATTTGTACAAGTTTTTTTGCCTGTGCCTGCAGCCTGATTTTTCAGGCTGTTTCTCCATTTAAAGGAGTTTTGTGAAGGATCCACCCTAACTACCTAACTTCTCTCTGTTACAAATTTCTGGTGGGAGTATAGATTTGTTCAACCATTGTGGAAAGCAGCGTGGCACTTCCTCAAGAAGCTAAAAACATAATTACCATTTATTGAAGCAATTTTAATACTGCGTATATACCCAAAGGAATATAAATCATTTTATCATAAGACACATGAATTCATATGTTCTTTGCAGCACTATTATAACAGCAAAGACATAGAATCAACCTAAATGTCCATCAGTGGGCATTTAGAGTCAGTGTGTCCAAAGGTAGACTGGATTTTAAAAATGTGGTACATATAACTCATGGACTACTATGCAGCCGTAACAGAAAATGAGGTTATGTCCTTTGCATGAATATGGATAGAGCTGGAAGGAATTATCCTTGGCAAAGTAACACAGGAATAGAAAAGAAAATATCACATGTTCTCACTTGTGAGAACAAGATGATGAGAACACATGGACACAAAGAGGGATTGTATTCTTGACTTGGCTTGTGGCTTGAACATTAGTGGTGTATACAAATGCTAATAATTTTTGTATGTTGATTTTTTGTTAGTCCATCCATGCACTGCTATAGAGAAATACAAGAGACAGGTAATTTATAAAGAAAAGAGGCTTAATGAGCTCAAAGTTCTGCAGGCTGTACAGGAAGCATGGCAGCATCTGCTGACATTCAGAGGAGGCCTCAGGAAACTCACAATGATGGCAGAAGATGAAGGTGGAAGCACATCTTACATGGCCCGGATAGGAGGGAGAGAGACAGGTGGGCAGTCCCACATACTTTTAAACAACTAGATCTTGTGAGAACTCTGTTGCAAGGACATCACCAAAGGGATGGTGTTAAGCCATTCATGAAGGGACAACCCCCATGATCCAATCACCTCAAATCAGGCCCCACCTCCAGCAGTGGGGATTATAATTGAACTTGAGATTTGGGTGAAAAGACAGATCCAAACAGAGGAGAGAGGCCATTTCTGTTTTTGTCCTGTCTCCAAAGGGAAGGAGGGAGAAAAACTGAAAAATAATGAAAAATAACAGACTGATTGGTGCCACTGGCCAGGCCTGTAGGGTAAAGATTAACCCCCACCCTAATCGCTTGTGCTATCTATAAATCACAGACAATGGTATGGATAAATACTTGCCTTGCTTACCCCCACCTAGTCATGCATCCCATGCTTGCTCAGTCTATCATGACCCTGTCACATAGACCCCTTATAGTTGTAAGCCCTTAAAAGGGCCAGGAACTCTTTCTGTGGGGAGCTTGATTCTGGAGACACAAGTCTGCCAATGCTCCTGGCTGAATAATGTCTCAAGGAGCTCGGTTCTTGAGATACAAGACTGCTGACACTCCAAGCCGAATAAAGCCACTTCCTTCTTTAACCCGGTGTCTGAGGGGTTTTGTCCCTGGCTCATCCTGCTAAAAAGCCATACCATTCTGCCTTGGCCCCTCAAAAGTCTCATGTTTTTCTCACATTTTAAAATCCAATTATGCATTCCCAGTATGCCCCCAAAGTGATTATTTTTTCAAAAAAGAGATTGGATCTCACTCTGTCACCCAGGCTGGAGTGCAATGGCATGATCTTGGTTCACTGTAGCCTCTCACTCCCAAGATCAAGTGATTCTCCTGCTTCTGCCTCTTGAGTTACTGAGAGTAGAGGCACATGTCACCATGCCTAACTAATTTGTGTATTTTTTGTAGAGATGGGCTTTCACTGTGTTACTCAGGCTGGTCTTGAACTTCTGCACCCAGGTGATCCACATGCCTTTGCCTCCCAAAGTGCATGGATTACTGGCATGAGCCACCATTCCTTTCCACTAGTCCCACAAAGTCTTAAGTCAATTTCGGAATTAACTCAAAAGTTCAAAATCCAAAGTTTCCTCTGAGACAAGGCAAATCCATTCCAACTATGAGCTCGTAAAGTGAAAAATAAGTTACTCTTCCAAGATACAATCATGGTACAGGCAGAGGAAAAATACTTCAATTTCAAAAGGGATTGGCCCTACATAAATCCTAAAGCTAGCCGGGTAGTTATTAAATCTTAAAGCTACAAAATAACTTCCCTGGCTCACATTAAGGGCATGCTGGTACAAGAGGTGGGATCCTAAAGCCTTGGGAAGCTCTATCCCTGTGTCTTTGCAGACTTAAGCATCCACAGCTGTCCTCATGGGCTGGCAGTGAGTGCCTGTTGGTCTTCCAGACTGTCAATGGATCTACCTTTTCAGGGTCTAGAGGATGTTGGCCCTCTTCCACACAGCTCTACTAGGCAATTCCCCTATGCGGATTCTATGTGGGGGCTTCAAGTCCAAATTTCTCCTCTACACTGCCGTACTAGATGCTCTTCATGATGGCTCTGCCTCTGCAGCAGGCTTCGGCATGGACATCCAGGCTTTTCCACATATCCTCTGAAATCTTAGCAAAGGCTCTCAAGCATCAACTCTTGTACTTTGTGAATCTACAGAAGGAACAGTGTCCTGAGGCTCTGGAGGGCAACAGGGCGGTAGGCTAGGCTCCAGAAACCATTTTTCTCTCCTAGGTCCCCGGGCCTGTGATGGGAGGGGCTGCAACAAATGTCTCTGAAGTGACTTCAAGGCCTTTCCCCAATGTCCTAGTTATCAACATTTGACTTCTCTTTACTTAGGCAAATTTGTGCAGCTGGCTTGAATTTATCCCCAGAAAATGGAATTTTCTTTTATACCATATGGCCAGGCTGAAAATTTTTCAGACTTGTACACTCTGCTTCCCTTTCAATGTGTTCTAGTTTCAAGTAATTTATTTTTGCAAGTGCATGAGCATATGCTGTTAGAAGCATCTAGACAATATTTTGAATGCTTTGCTGCTTAGAAATTTTTTCCACAAGATACCCTAAATTATCTCTTCCATCTTTAAAGTTCCACAGATCCCTAGAGCAGGGGCAAAATGCCGCCAAGTTCTTTGTGAGCACATAACAAAAGAGCAAAACCTTTGCTCCAGTTCCCAATAGATTCCTTATTTCTATCTGAGACCTCATCATCCTGAATTTTATTGTCCATATCACTATCAGCATTTTGATCACGAGAATTTAAGAAGTCTCTAGGAAATTCTGGACTTTTCCTCATATTTCTGTCTTTCTCCAAGCCCTCCAGGCTCTTCCAACCTGTGCTCATTACCCAGTTCCAAACTTGCTTCCACCTTCTCAGGTATTTTTATGGCAATGTCCCACTTATCAGTACCAATTTTCTGTATTGGTCTCAAGGCTGCCATATTAGGTTCCCTTATTTTGAGGCTTTCAGACTTAGACTGAGTCACCACCAGCTTCATCCTTCCCCAGCTTGTAGATGGTCTATCATGGGACATCACCTTGTAATCATCGGAGTGAATCTTCCTTAATAAACTCTTTTTAATGTCTGCATTTATCCTATCAGTTCTGTACCTCTGGAAAACCCTGACTAATATATATTTTGGTACCATGAGTGGTTCTAGAGAAAGATAATTTTGAGAATGGATTTCTTTAGTCAGTTTCAGGATTCTGGAGTTGGCTCTTTAATCTGATTAGACATAAAATGCTAAGGGCTCCACTTCCAATACTATAGAGAACACTGATACCCCTTGATGTGAATCAATTAGAGTTGTGCCAAATACATGCATCTGATACTCCTGAATCACCATTCCTGAGAGGTAAAGAGTTTAGTGACTCTATGCATAATACCTTTGAACCAATGAATATAGTGAAGTCGTGGAAAACCAAGGAATATAGTGAAGTTGGCTGGTGGCACCTAAATTCACTGGATGAAGTGACGAAAGAAAAGGATAAGCTCAGGGATTATATTTCCTGGCTCCAAAAGCACATGCCTAGCCTCAAATATTTTAAGATTGCCCTTGGTGAGAGTCTTATCTTCTGTAAACAAAGGGCTGGAATTGTGGAAAATCAGACACAAGCACTTATCATGTAAGTGGCTGACCTACAGTGAAAGGTGCATGCTCAGGCTCACCAGTTGTCTACTGTTAAAGTAAGGGCATTGATTAGGATATACTGGGACTCTGTAACATGGCACGGGCATGTTTGAGAACCAGGTGAATCTGGACTCCTAAATTCTGATGGCCTTCTTTGCCAGAGAAAGCAGCAGCCTCCCCAGCCCCAGTGGTGGCAACATCCTATACCCCACCCAGGCTGCCATCAGTCTTTCCACTTAGAAGGCTATATTAACCCTGCATTGCCTGAGGAAAGAACAATGACCTCTCCTGAAGTAGTTGCCAGCTAATACAATGCTGATTCTCCTCAGCACCCACCTTCAACAACCCTCTTTGCTTCTTGACCTGTAACTAGACTCAAGTCCCAACAGGTCCCTAGAGGTGAGGTTCAGAGTGTGACCAATGATGAGGTGGTCCAAAATAACTACTGGACTTTTCTAATTTATATAAGCAGAAATCTGAAGGGCAGGTATGGACATTAATATAAAAGGTATGGGATAATGGTACCAGAAACTTAAATTTGGGTAGTGCTGAATTTATTGACATGGATGCATTAAGCTGAGATTCTACATTTAATGTTGCAGCTCAGGGGTTAAAAGGGGTTCACTTGGTTAGCTGAAACATGAATCAAAAGATAGCCCACTGTGAGTTGAACTGAAATGCCTGATCTCCCTTGGTTTAATGTAGAGGAAGGGATCCAAAAGCTTAGGGAGATTGGAAAGCTAAAGCAAAATTGTCACTTTAGACCCATTTATCCCAACTAGGAGGACCCAGAAAACATATCTGTCACCAATACCTTGTGAAATAGATTTGAGAGGGGAGCACAAACATTCTTGAAGAGCTCTGTGATAGTCCTTTGTATGCCAGATTGTACAGTGGGAACCACAGGCACTCTATTGGAAAACTTAAATGCAATGGGAATTATTGAACCCTGAGGTGGGAGGGCTCAAATGTGGCACTCAACCATCAAAGGCAAGTTAGTTACCAAATGGATATAGTTACCAAATGGATATAATTACCAAATGGATGGCAGAGGCAAATCAGTAATCAGAATAGTCTGACTAGTGTATAGGTCTGACATTGGCTAATTAATTGTTTTGTTTCTAAAAGGGAAATTCGTAGAAAGTCTACTACATTCTTACGAATTTGTATAAGCAGAAAACTTCCAGGACAAAGGGACAAAAGATGAATTTGTATGATGAAGTCAGAGAATCACAGCCCTTCTTTCAATTTCAAGACTTAAACCAGTTTACCAACCTAGAACCCCTTAAACGAAGAGATGTAAGCCAGTTTACAGACCCAGTCCCCTTGAGGAAGAGCCTCACTACACTACTGACAATTTATGCTGTTAATCTTTCTCTAATCCTTCCCCAAGGAGAACTCTGGCCTTTTACAAGGGTAACTGTACACTGGGAAAATAAGAATAATCAGACTTTTTGAGTACTACTGGACACTGAGTCTAAGCTGACATTGGTTCCAGAAGATGAAAAACATCACTGTGGCCCTCCAGGTAGAGTAGAGGCTTAGGTAGGTCAGGTAATTAATGAAGTTTTAGGTCAGGTTTCACTTACAGTGGGTCATCCTGTGGTCTTTTCCCCAGTGCCAGAATGCATAATTGGAGTAGCAGCCAGCAGAATCCCCACACTGGCTCTCTAAACAGTAGGGTGAAGCCTCTTATAGTAGAAAATGCCATAACGTACGACATTCTTCCATAGCCAGGATTCATGACTTCAGGAATCAAGGGGTGGAAGTGGAATTGGCAACACTCATGATTATCGCTAGTGACCTATTAGGAAACTTTTTGCTTCCTGTTACCAAAATATTATGTTCTGCTGGTTGAGAGGTCTTCATCCTAGGGGGAAGGATGCTGCCATAAGGAAGCACAACAACGATTCAATTAAACTGGAAGTTAAGACTTCCACCTGGCCACTTTTTATTGCTGCCTCTAAATCAGCAGGCCAAGTAGGGCATTATAGTGCTGACTGGGATGATTGACCTAAGCTGTAAAGATGAAATCAGACTACTACTCCACAATGGAGGTAAGGAAGAGTATGTCTGGAATATAGGCAATCCTTTAAGGTGACTTTTAATATTACCATGCCCTGTGGTTAAAGTCAATGGGAAACTACAACAATCCAATCCAGGTAGGACTACATATGGACCAGACCTTTAAGAATGAAGGATCGGGTCACCGCACCAGGTGAAAAACCATGACCAGCTGATTGATGTGCTTGCTGATGACAGAGGAAATACAGAATGGGTAGTAGGGGAAGATACTTAAGAACACCAGCTACAACCATGTGACTGGTTGCAAAATCAAGGACTGTAATTGTCATAAGTATTTCCTTCTTACTTTGTTAAAAATACATTTGTGCATGTATACACCTGTACTAAGAAAATATTCTCATTTTATTTCTTTTTGTCCTTTCTCATGTAACATAAGATTTATTGACTTTGTATCAGTATTTGTGTTGTTAACTTTATATAGTGGCATTTACTTTAATGATTAGTGCACTTTGGTCGTACAATGTATAGTTGCATTATGTTAGGTGGAATTACAACCTTATTGTGATCTTTATTTGGAGATTAAGTATGATTTCAGGAAATGTGCATGGTTGTCAAGTTGACACAGGGTAGACTTGTGATGGTTAATACTAGGTGTCAACCTGACTGGGTTGAAAGATGCCAAGATAGCTGGTAAAGTAATGTTTCTGAGAGTGTCTCTGAGGGTGTTGCCAGAAATTGACATTTGAGTCAGTGGGCTGGGAGAAGAAAAGTCACCCTCAATTTGGTGGGCACCATACAATTGCCTGCCTGTACAGTTAGAACAAAGCAGATGAGAGAATGTGGATAATCTTGCTTGCCAAGTCTTCTGGCTCAATTCTTTTTCCCATGCTGGATCCTTCCGTCTGCTCCTCCTGCCCTTTCATATCAGACTCCAAGTTCTTTGAGTTTTAGATTATTGGATTTACACTAGTGGTTTGCTGGGGGCTTTAGGTCCTTTGGCAACAGACTAAAGCCTGAACTCTTGGCTTCCCTTGTTTTGAGGCTTCTACATTCATACTGAGCCACTACCAACTTCCCTTTACCCCAGCTTGCAGATAGCCTATTGTGGGACTTCACCTTGTAATTATGTGAGCCAATTCTCTTTCATAAACTCCCTTCAACATATACATATGTCCTATTAGTTCTGTCCATTTTGAGAACCCTGACTGATACAATGGGTAACTCTGAGGTGGCAGTGGGGGCCAAAGGCAGCTGCTAACAATTATGCTTTTTGTCCATTTCTATACATTTTCTCTGCTCTTCTGCCCTGTCCCTATTGTTATAATATCCATGTAAGGGCCATGTTGAAGAGTTTGCTCATGGTTGTGTGAGTTATCATTTCTTCCCTTTGTTGCTTCCTCCTAATATCAGGGGCAGATTGAGTTATAAAATGCATAGCCATGACAGCTTGCCCTTTTGGGAAGTGTGGGTCTGTATTACTATAGTTCCTGAGTGTCTCAACCAAATGACCCTGAAACAGAGTGGGATTTTTAACCTTCCTTTGAGTTACTTCTCTAAACCTTGCCATAAGTAAGTGGTGTAACCACACATTTTTTTATACCTTTCATTAAACAAGTTATCATGTAGTTTCTGCATTTGAGATCTTAGGAACCCATCCAGTTATCCTATTCAGGATCCAGATCTGGAATTGCATCTCCCCCAACATGATAAATGGCATAACCTTGGTTATAAGCAGCCACTCCATCTGCCTATTCATGGGTAATAATTTGAATCCCTTGCTTCTCCTCTGTGGTATAGCAGGTGGACAATAATATTTGCAGGTCATGACAAATCAAGTCAAAGGACATGGCCAACTTAACAAACTCCTCTGAAAACCTCCCCAGATCCTCTGAAAACCAATCAAATTTATTCTTGCATAAAGCAAAATAAGAAAGAAAAACCCATGTGCTCTGATTGTTCCCCCATCTCCCTCATGCAGTGGACACACATTCAGTTTTAGGTGCTTTCTTAGTTTATGGGACCCCTTTCTTAGTAGTGCTGTTTGGGCTTACTTCCTCAAGCAGTGAGAGATACAGGCTGAGGCTAGTTGGAAAAGGGAAAGGGGTATCTTGATGACCTTGGGGTGGAATCCTGTGCTGGAGAACTGGTAAGATTCCCCTCAGAATTGGGGGACTGATGAGGCTTTAGGGCACAGGATGAGGTGGAATGGGCTTCCTATTGGTAGCAGCTGGGAGGACATCAGCTAGGATATCTAGTGTGGATTCTTGATGTCTGGAAGTATCATGAGCAAGACACATTATGCAGTTGTGTCTTCCTGACACATTGTCCATGAAGTCAGGAACCAGGTAAGGGCCATAAACACCTGTACATAAGGGACCTTTCCCTATTTTCTTTCCTTTTAAAACAATAAATCAAATTATAAAATAGTAGTATAATCATTTTTACCCTCCTGATTTGTATGGGACCCAAATAGTTTACAGTACAAAATGATTTTATTTTTAGGCCATCTAATTTGAATTTGTTCCTATTGCCTAAAAGGCATCCTAGCAGTGAGTGCTTCAGGATGCTTGCCATTGTTCCTATGTCTAGCAAAGATCTTTACTAGACACAGAAGGTCCTTTAAGTCTGGAGAGAGCCCAGTTATTTTTCTCTTTCAAATTATCTCCCCATTTCCTCAAGAAAGGTCAGCAGGGAAAATGCCAGTAGTACATAGCACATAAGTACAGTAAGCATGACGTCAGGAAAGTTAATTACTAGATTTGAATGGGCAGCAGAATGATGACTGCATACACCAGCAAAATGCAAATACAAAAAAATGAATTGTTTTAATAAGGAAAGCATAGAATGAGCGGGGAATATACAGTGACATGATTCTCGTAGGTTGGATTTCATAAAAAGTAAAGAAAGCACTTTGTTTCTGGGCAAAAGGATGACAAAGAAAACAAAGTAAGGTACTGACAGAGACCAAGATCCTCACTGGTGGGACTCTGATTGACAGTTCTATAGGAATGTCAAAGAACTGAGAGCATCTGGGCTTTGACCAGTGAGGATCCCCTAGCCAAATGCTAAAAACCCTGGAGCATATGGGGTCAGGTAACAGTGATAGTGGGACTCTAATCCACTCTGTCTACCTAGAGTGGGACTCTAACACATAGTGCTTGTGGGAATGTGTGACTCTAGCAACCTAGAGTCAGCACAGTGGGGGAGCTCTTTAAAAGAACAACAACAAAAAAAAAGATTTCAAGCAAAGTGGTCTACCATACATAGAATAGACACAATTTGTCACTGCGCAAACATGACAAGGAAACAAATGTAAGCATACATTACAGCACTGAAAGCAGTAGAGTGAAACGGCTGGTTATTAGAGACTAAAGAGGAAAAGTCCTGAGAGAAGGGTTCGTAAGGTTGTATCAGGCCAGGTGCACTCCCATCCAGAGCACATAAACAACGGGAGACAATGAAATGACTACAAAACAAGAGGCCACATTGACTATTCCTGATTTACTTAATATTAAGGGGGAACAAACAGAGAACTAATCCATCCATGGAAGGCAAATGATGCCAACTGGTTTTTAATTTGGGGCATAGATGAAGGCTTCCTTTGGGTTCCCTCAGCTTGTAAATCACCAGGAAATATGCTGATGGCTCTGAAGAGTGGCTTTAGGTAAAGCACAACTCTGCAATGTTAACAGCACTATAAAGTTACAGGTCCATTGTTCCAATGTGCATTAAGTAAGCAAGATTTGTTCATCCTGTTTATCCCTTTCCACCTTTGTCTCTTCATTACTTCATCCTTTCTTGGTTACCAGGATGATGCAGGCTAACCCTAAAATTGTGGCATAAGTACAGCAAGCATTATGTCAGGAAAGTGAATTATAATAGTAAATAAGAGTGGGCAGTGGAACTCCTCTTAACCCAGGAGAACCAGGAACCATATAATGTCACCTCTGGGTCATTAACATGGCATTTGTAAATTTTCATGGTGCTGGTAAAAGTGTCTTATGGAAATGCATTGTAATTCCTAGTCCCAGCATGTTTTGGCCACTGTCTTTGCTACAACCTGTTTTGACCAGCAGGGTCATGACTGGTCCTAGAAAAGGAAGTCCTGCTAATCTTCTACCTCAAAAGGGACTACTAAAGCAATTAAGGACATAAGTCCTCAGCTTTTTATAACCCCTTGTAACCCATAATAGAAGAATTTTCATAAAATTATAAAGCATTTTGTTAAAGGACATAATATACACAGAAAAGTTCAGAAATTGTAAGTATGTAGTTCAATGAATTTGGATAAACTTCACACATTAGTGTAAGCAGCATCTGCATCAATCATCATCCTTTCTAGTTACTAAATCCCAAGGGTAACTAGTATTTTGACTTCTAACAATATTTGTACAGATTGCATGTATTTGTGTTGTTTTTATTTTGTAACTTACCTAGTGTCAGTATTGTAATAATTAATTTTGTGTATCAAATTGACCATGCCGTGGGGTGTCTATATTTAATAATTTTTCTGAGTGTGTCTGTCATGTTTTAAGATGAGATTAGCATTTGAATTGGTGAGCTAAGTGAAGTAAGCAGCCCTTGCCAATGTGGATGGACATCATCCAATTCACTGAGGGTTTTTGTTCTGAATAAAACAAAGGAGTAAAGGAATGAGAAATTTACCTTTTTCGTTTCCTACCTGTCTCATAAAGCTGGTACATCAGTCTTCCTGATCTTGGGCTAGAATTTACACCATTGGCTTTCCTGGTTCTCCAGCTTCCAGAAGTAATGCAAGAGACTTCTCAACCTCCATAATAATTTGGGCCAATTCATAATAAATCTCTGTCTGTATATATGCTATTGGATCTGTTTCCCTGGGGAACCCTACTATAGGTATGTATTCTTTCTGGTCTGTCTTGTTTTGCTTAATATTATATTTGTGATGTACTACTATGTCACTGTGTGTAATCATGGACTCTTTTTGTTGTATAGGATTACACTGTATGATTGTACCACAATGTATTTTTCTTGATAGTAATTCATATTATATGCAGTTTTTACTTTTCAGCTATGATGAATGTACTGCCATGAAGAAGATTCTTGGCAAACAAAAGAACATACATTGTATATCTTTTTTGAGCTGAAGTCTTGTTTTCTTGCCCAGTCTGGAGTGTGGTGGCACAATCTCAGCTCACTGCAACATCTGCCTCCTGGGCTCAAGCGACTCATCTGCCTCAACCTCCCCAGTAGCTGGGATTACAGTCATGTGCCACCATGCCTGGCTAATTTTTGTAGATATTTTTAGTAGAGATGGGATTTTGCAATGCTGGCCAGGCTGATCTTGACCTCAGCTGATCTGCCTTCCTCAGCCTCCCAAATTGCTGAGATTACAGGCAGAATGGATTACTTTTAAATACAGTTCCTAAGGTAAAATGCTATACATAGGGTAATGTATATGTAAAATGGAGAATTTTAATTAAAACAAAGTATTATTTAAAAATTACTCCAAATATTTTAAGAGTATTTCTATTATCTTTCTTTTATTAGACATTAATATTGTAAATAAATTTTGAATAATGTAAGTTCTTTAAAGTTTCTTAGTGAAATTGCTTAAACTTGAAAGATGGTTTTAGTTTGTGTTTCTTATTAAAATGTAAACATCATCTTTATGCATTAAAATATATTTGAATTGAAATAAATAATCAAAAGCAGAATTTTATGCCAGTACTTTAAAAAAATAGGTGGCTTCAAAACTTCATTACCCAAAATTTATGTAATAAGGAATCACATTTATTAAAAGTAAAAGGCAAAAGTATCCATTTTATGTATTTTTTGGTCACCATAACCTCTAAGTATTGTACATTCACATTTCTATTCTGCAGGTTGACAAATATGCTAAAATAGGACACATTAACATTAAGTTGAAGTAAAAATGTGCAGCGGGTGAGGTGGCTCATGCCTGTAATCCCAGCATTTTAGGAAGCTGAGGCAGGCAGATTACAAGGTCAGGTTGCAGTGAGCTGCAGTGAGCCGAGATCACACCACAGCACTCCAGCCTGGGTGACAGAGCAAGACTCCATCTGAAAAAAACTAAAAACGTGCATGAATAATAAGCTTGATGTAATGGCAGACATATCAACAGGTAATACAGAACACAGCATCTCCAGACACTGTCACACATTCAACACCAGAATATTATTTTGCATTGAAATATCACGTATTTTTATAAAGCTACGGATTATTATTTTTTGCTGTTGTAATAGCTGTTTGTCAAGTATTAGAAGCCATAACAGTTTGTATTTCAAACCAGAATTCTTTTATATTCTCTTTTGTAAAGCATTTGGCCACTGGGGGCAAACATAACCAAGTCATTTAATAAATTTCTTCTTTTTTTCTAACTTTTATTTATGGTTCAAGGGTACATGTGCAAGTTTGTTACATACATAAATGTGTGTCATGTTGTGTGTTGTATAGATTATTTCATCACCCAGTTAATAAACCTGGTACTCAATAGTTACTTTTTCTCATCGTCTCCCTTCTCCTACCCTCCACCCTCAAGTAGGTGCCAGTGTCTGTTGTTCCTCTCTTTGTGTCTATGTGTTTGTATCATTTAGCACCCACTTATAAGTGAGAACATGCGGTATTTGGTTTTATGTTGCTACATAATTTTGCTAAAAATAATAGCCTCCAGTTTCATTCATGACCTTGTTCCTTTTTATAAGCTACATAGTATTCTGTAGTGTATATATATATATATATATATATATATATATATATATATATACCACATTTTCTTTATCCAGTCTACCATTGATGGACATTTGCTAGTACTGTATCTTTGCTATTGTGACTATTGCTATAATGAACATACATGTACATGTGTCTTTATGACAGAAAGATATATATTCCTTTGGGTATATACATACACAATAATAGGATTGTTAAGTCCAGTGGTAGTGCTGTTTTTAATTCTTGAGGAATTGCCACACTACTTTCCAGAATGGTTGAACTAATTTACACTTCAACCAACAGTGTGTAAACATTCTGTTTTCTCTTCAACTGTGCCCATATCTGTTGTTTTTCACTTTTTAATAGTAGTCATTGAGACCATGTGAGATGGTATCTAATTGTGGTTTTGATTTGCATTTCTCTAATGGTCAGTGATATTGAACTTCTTTTCATATGCTTGTTTCTGCATGCATGTCTTCATTTAAAAAGTGTCTATTCATGTCCTTTGTCCACTTTTTAATAAGCAAATTTTGCCCATCAGTTTGTTTCTTGTTTGTTTTTTTTTATTTAAAATACATTTCTTGTACATGCTGGATATTAGACCTTTTTCAGATGTATAGTTTGCAAATATTATTTCCCATTCTGTATGCTTTCTACTGTGTTGATAGTTTCTTTTGCTTTATGGAAGCTCTTAAGTTAACTTAGATCCCATATTTGTCAATTTTTGCTTTGTTGTGATTGTTTTGGCATCTTTGTCACAAAACCTTTGCTAGTTCATATGTCTGGAATGGTATTGCTCATGTTGTCTTCCAGTGTTTTTATAGTTTGTAGTTTTACATTTCACTCTTTCATCAATCTTGACTTGGTTTTTGTATGGTGTAAGGAAAGTACCCAGTTTCAATCTTCTGCATATGACTAGCCTGTTACACAGGCACCATTTATTGAATAGGAAGTATTTTCTCTACTGCTTGTTTCTGTCAGCTTTGTCAAAGATCAGATGGTTGTAGGTGTGCAGCCTCATTTCTGGGCTCTCTGTTCTGTTTCATTGGTCTATGTGTCTGTTGTTGTAGCAGTACGATGTTGTTTTGATTATGGTGGCCATGTAGTATAGTTTGAAGTTAGATAGCATGATGCCTCCAGTTTTGTTCTTTTTGCTTAAGACTGCTTTGGTTATTTGGGCTCTTTTTTGGTTCCAAATGAATTTTAAAAAGTTTTTTCCCTAGTTTTGTGAAGAAAATCATCAGCAGTTTGATAGGAATAGAACAGAATCTATAAAATATTTTGGGCTGTATGGCCATTTTAACAATATTTTCTATTCATGAGGATAGAATGTTTTTCCATTTGTTTGTATCATCTCTGATTTCTTTGAACAGTGTTTTATAATTCTAGTTGTAGAGATCTTTCACCTCAGTGGTTAGCTGAATTTGTAGGTATTTTATTCCTTTTCTGGCAATTCTAAACGTGATTGTGTTCCTGATTTGGCTCTTGGCTTGAAGTTTGTTTATAGGAATGCTAGTGATTTTTTTACATTGATTTCTGTATCCTCAAACTTTGCTGAAATTGTTTATCACCTTAAGGAGCTTTAGGACTGAGAATATGTGATTTTCTAGATAGAGAATTATTTCATCTGGAAATACAGAGAGTTTGAATCCCTCTCTTCCCATTTGGGTGCATTTTATTTCTTTCTCTTGTCTGATTCCTCTGGCCAGGACTTCCAATAGTATGTTGAATAGGAGTGGTGAGAGGGTATCCTTGTCTTGTACTGGTTTTCAAGAGGAATGTTTCCACCTTTTGCCCATTCAGTATGATGTTGGCTGTGGGCTTGTCATATATGACTCTTATTATTTTGAGGTATGTTCCTTCAATACCTAGTTTATTGAGAGTTTTTAACAAAAAGATATTTTGAATTTTACCAAAAGCCTTTTTTTGCATCTGTTGAGATAATCATGTGATATTTGTCTTTAGTCCTGTTTATGTCATGAATCACCATATCCACTGGCATATGTTGAACCAATTTTGCATTGATGGATTAAAGTTTACTTAATCATGGTGAATTAGCTTTCGCATGTACTACTGGGTTTGGTTTGGTAGTATTTTGTTGAAGATTTTTGTATCAATGTTTATCAAGGATATCAGGCTGAAGTTGTTGTTTTGTGTGTGTGTGTGTGTGTGTGTGTGTGTGTGTGTGTGTGTGTCTCTGCCAGGTTTTTATGTCAGCATGATGCTTGGTTCATAGAATGAATTGGGAAATAGTTTCAGTAGAAATAATACCAGCTATTCTTTGTACTTCCAGTAGAATTCAGCTGTGAATCCCTCTGGCCCTGGGCTTTCTCGGTTTGGCAGGATATTTACTACTGATTCAATTTCAGAACTTATTATTAGTCTGCTCAGAGATTTCACTTATTGATTCAGTCTTGGGAGGATATGTGTGTCCGGGAATTTACTCATTTCTTCTAGATGTTCTAGTTTGTGCGCATAGAGGTGTTTATGGTAGTTTCTGATGGATATTTTTATTTCTATGGGGTCAGTAGTAATATCCCCTTTGTTGTTTCCAATTAAGTGTTTTGGATCATTTCTCTTTTCTTCTATGTTAGTCTAGCTAGTAGTCTAACCATTTTATTAATTTTTTTTCAAAATACCAACTACTGAATTTTGTTGATCTTTTTAAATGTCTTCTCATGTGTCAAACTCCTTCACTTCAACTCTGATTATGGTGATTTCTTGTCTTCTGCTAGTGTTGAGCTTGGTTTGCTCTTGGTTCTCTGTTTCTTTCAGTTGCAATATTAGGTTGTTAATTTGTGATCTTTCTTTCTTTTTGATGTTTAGTACACTTCCCTACTAACACTGCCTTGGCTGTATTCCAGAGATTTCACTATGTTGTATTTTTGTTCTCATTTGTTTCAGAAAACTTCTTGATTTCTGCCTCAATTTCATAATTTATCCAAAACACATTCAGGAGCAGGAGTATCAATGGAGTGTGGAAGTCCCCCATTATTATTGTGTAATAGTCTAAGACTCTTCAAAGATCTCTAAGAATGTGTTTTATGATTCTGAGTCCTCATGCTGGGTGCATACATATTTGGGATAATTAGGTCTTCTTGCTGAATTGAAGCCTTTACCAGTATGTAATGCCCTTCTATGTAATTTTGAAATCCTTTTTGTTTTAAACTCTGTATTTTCTGAAATTAGAACTGCAACTCCTGCTTTGTTCTGTGTTTCATTTGCTTGGTAGAATTTCTCCATTCCTACATATTGAGTCTTTGGGTGTAATTGCTTGTGAGATGGATCTTTTGAAGATAGCATACTATTGGGTCTTAGTTTTTTAAATCCAGCTTGCTATCCTGCACCTTTTACTTTGGACATGTCTAAATTAAATGAAGATAACCAAGTCATTCAACAAATTTCTGTTGCTAATTAAAATTTGGAATTTATTTCAAATGTATACTCTTGGAGACAAAGGTATATTTTTGTTGGAACTACATACTCAAACAAAAAGGTAAACCCATGATAGTAAATTATACTTCAACTTTCAGTGTCTTTTATTTTCTTATAAGCTGTCAAGTTTATTATTGTTTTTAATTACAGTAAAATTAAATTTACTCGAGGGACATAATGAATTATCAGTTTTTGTTATACAGGATTGATAACATCCATTAACACTTGCATTTGTTTTTCTTGGTGAAGGCACCAATAATATAGTTAGGCATATTATATAACTTTACATTTATTTATTTATTTATTTATTTATTTATTTATTTATTTATTGAGATGGAGTCTTGCTCTGTTGCCCAGGCTGGAGTGCAGTGGTATGATCTTGGCTCACTGCAAGCTCCACCTCCTGGGTTCATGCCATTCGCCTGCCTCAGCCTCCCCAGTAGCTGGGACTACAGGCATCTGCCACCATGCCCAGCTAATTTTTGTATTTTTAGTAGAGATGGGGTTTTACCATGTTAGCCAGGATGGTCTTGATCTTCTGACCTCGTGATCCACCCGCCTTGGCCTCCCAAAGTGCTGGGATTAAAGGCATGATACAACTTTATTTTTAAAATTGTTTTAAAATTTCCGTTTTTTTTTAAGTTTGGGAGGTACATGTGCAGGTTTGTTACAGTGGTATATTGTGTGATGGTGAAGTTTGTGGCACAAATGATTCTGTCACCAAGGTACTGAGAATAGTACCCAATAGGTACCTTTTCAGTCCATACCTTCCTCTCTCCTTTCTTGACACTTCTATAGTCCCCAGTGTCCATCTTTTTCACATTTATGTCCATGCGTACCCAATATTTAGCTCCTACTTATAAGTAAGAACATGTGGTATTTGGTTTTTGCTTATGTATTAATTTTCTTAAGAGAATGGCCTGCAACTGCATCCATATTGTGCAAAAGTCACCATTTCATTCCTTTTTATGGATGCATAATTTTCTATGGTTTATATATACTATGTTTTAAAAAATGTAATCCATTGTAAATGGGCACCTGTGTTGCTTTTGTGTCTTTTTTATTATGAATAGTTTTTCTGTGTGATTTTCTAGGAGGTGAAATATATGTCTTCATTCTGAACCTTTCTTCTTACCTCATAGTAGTCCCTAATTCAGAAATTATTTGTAAAGGCCAGACCAGAGTTGAAAAGCTAAGAAGTTGTATTTATGCATATATATTGCTAAGTAGTTAAAGAGTACATATATTTTTATTAGGCACAGTACATTTTTGGTTATCAAACAGGTGTAAAAAATCATAAAAGTAAGGCAGATAAGGCTTTTAAATGTAGAAAACCTAAATAAAACACATAAACTCATTTCTCTAGAACATCAACACTTAAGAAAATATTCTACAAAAAACACTTTTCTGTTATTTCAAGTGTATTATATGAATGATTCACTTTATTAATCAACATTTATGGAGCAGGGCAGTCTTCTAGTAATGTGGTAATAAATATAACAAAAATATCTAATGAAGTTTACAATTTATGGGAAACAGATAATTTAAGAATAATAAAAATAAGTATAATGTTTATTATAGAATAATATAAAATATAAATAAAATATATTTTAAGAATTATAGAATCAAGAATTAATTTAACTTATTTGAAATTAAAGAATTTAAAATAACACATATATGTCAATTGTAAAAGAGCTATGGGGTAGGTTGTAATTTATGTAAGTGAGTAAAAGATAAATTAAACAAGTCTGTGTTGTTCACATCCTGCATATTAAACACTTGGCCCCTGCTCCCAGTTCCTGAGAAGTAATCTTGAAACTTTTTTAATAGTCTATAAAACATATTTTATAACGTAATATGCTAACAATGTAGTTTATGGTGAGAAATAAGCCTCACAATGACAGCTTGGAGTTTAAGGGCAGTCATACATGTGGTGAGCAATAACAATTTTACTGGCCCCTAACAAAACCCTAGATTGGAATAAGATTTTGACTGGAAAGTCCTATGTATGTTGCTGGAGGAATAAGAGCTGTTGGCTTTACCCTACTGGAAAAGCACAGTGTACTATAAGAGACATATTGTGATTACAAGATTATTGAGAGACATAAAGGCCACACAAGCATCTCATAGTATCAACACTATGTGCCACTTAGCAGTATGACAGAATGTGGCCCAGGGATTTTCAGGAGAAAAGACTTCCTAAGCATATATGCAACTTTCATAAACCTTAAAACAATGCTTACCACTTAAAAAATAGTTTAAACTCCCTTTATGAAAAAAATACTGGTTAATGGACCTGGACTGAATTTAACTATAAGAAAAGGGGAGAGTCTCCCAAATTTTCAGAATGTTACCCAAGTGGAAATTTCTCCTAGTCAGACAGTATTCTGAACCCCTGGCTGTCTCTGCCTATGTCATTGGTCTGCTTCTGTTATCTCTTTCGTTAAGAGTGCTGCTTGCATAAGCTGTTTGAGTATTGAATGGCACCGAACACTTATCTTTGATGCAATCAAACTGAAGGCTAAATGTAGCTCCTGGGGAGGCTGTTTAATGAACATCACTTGAAATTCCCAAACACTACAAAAAGGAGAAGCTTGTCTCTGGTGTCTCCTGAACCTTGCCCTACAAGCCTCTTTGCTGATTAGACCTATATTATTTAACTATAATGCATCATAATGATGAATATAATGGCTTTTCTGAGTTTAGTAAGTTTTCAACAAATCATTGAAGAGGGTACACTTGGGAGTCCTGAACTGTGGTGGCCATGGAGGGTCTTGGATCTTAGCAGTGATATATGAGAAATATATGGAATACGTAAGGTGGTAATCCATGAGTCTAGATTGGGGAACAGCATATAGGAAAAGTGAATGGCTAGTGAAAATCAGTATTAAGGATCATGTCTGTCATATGGGAAAGTATTGATGAGCCAATTGTGTCTCTCATATGGGAAAGCATTGATGAACCTACAATTGAGTCAACAAGGTAGAAAGAAATACGAAATGTACTACAAGAGGTAATGGAGAGTCATGCTTTTTAGGACCTATGAGCACTTGCAGGAAATTATTGTGTGTGTTCCCTAGCCAGTAACTTCCATGGGCAGAGGCCTATTCATTTACTTTGTTATTGATTGGCTTTGTTGATTAGTAAAAAGACTGTGTGAAATACTATGACAGTAGATAAGTCATCTGTATGTCCACATATGGTATTTTGGCCAAAAAGTTTGTGCAGGGAAGCCAAACCTTTATATAGAATAAGGATCTATTTAGTAACAAAAAACCCCATTGATTTCTCCATGATGGAAGCATGCCAATGTGATTGACTTGCCATGAGGCAGCTAACTGACCACCCTAAAAAAATACCATACTGGGGACACAGTATTAATTTTTGCTGATGACACACTGTACATTCAAAAGTGGCTAGATTGGCCTTGGTGGGTGGAAATATATATTGCTAAGCCTATGCATAATGTCAATTTCTGCCACCATAGCCAGTTTTTTCATGAGCCCATTTAACAATGACAGGGATGGCTGGGAAAAAAGACTGACTGGTATTCACAGAATGGAACATTCTATTCACCTGAATATTAACATTTTATCTGCTTAGAACAATCTTTGGTGAGCATCATATGGGGCAGAAATATATTTATATTTCTTGTATTTTCAGAGAGTTCTATCCTTATCCAAATTCTTCAGTAATATATTTTCCCAGCAACACAGCCAACCATCCAAAGAACTGGCCATAGAATATCAGTTATTATATAATCATATATCACTTGTTCTTCCAAATGAAATGAACAACCAGGTGCAGTGTACCCAAAGTTTTGTCCACTGAATACCTCTTCATCACTGTCTTTCAGGGATGTCCCAGAAAGGGGCTGGAGGGCTTCATGGTATCTGCATATTATATAAAAACATTTGTAAATCAAACCCAAGTGATCTGTTTCTGTTACTGATTGTAAGGAATTCACTATGAAGCCATAGGCACAGGCTGAAAGAGAAAAGCCAGTGTAGAAACAGTGGGGACTATGGACATTTGGGCTACTTCTTTGTGTGATTTACTTGTGCCTTCAAGGCTTGCTTGGGCCCGATTACACATATACCACTTCCATTTGATGATGATGCTAGAGTGCTACTATGCCTACTAAACTTTATGTCTTTCTGGGTCAGATAACACCGAGCTCATGATGAGCAGCTCAGTTCACATAGTAATTTTGTGGTCTGTGATTAAGCACTCAGTTTCCACCAAGGCCAAGTAGCAAATTAAAATCTGCTCTTCAGAAGAACAGTGTGTCCCTGAGCCTGTCCTGTGGTTATCTCCCCAGTTCTGCATGCACAACTATAATAACACTCAGAACTTAGCAGAGTCGGCACATTGGCTCCTTGACCTGGGGTGAGGGTAATTATGATTGGGAAGGCAAAGCACAATGCAATAGAATTCCCTCTACCTAGAAGAATAGTGAACCTAAAGCTCTACTGCATTCTTGGAGGGACTGCAGAATTAGTGCCACCAACTGTAAATTGAAGGATGCAGGAATGATGACTTCCACTACATCTCTGTCAAATGTACTCTGTGCAAAAGAATATAAATTATTATTTTAAGTTTGGATAATGTTACTGTACTACAATTAGTTCATAAACTGTGGTTTCATTGCTTGAGTAAATTAATACATCCTCTGGTACTTTTTTTGAAGGTATTGATCTGGAAAATGCTTTTTCTCTGTATTTGTTAGTAAAGACTATCAGAAACAGCTTGCTTTCAGCTGGTAAGTTTGTAATACGTTTTTACTCTTTAGTGGTATAGCAACATCCAATCCATATCGTATGACTTAGTTCTCAGAGATCGTATTGTCTTTCCTTTACACAAGATGTAACCATGGCTTGTTATATTTTTGACATTATGCTAATTGGACCTAGTGAGGAAGAAATAGAAACTATTATAGATTTCTTTGTCAAAGATTTGCTTGTAGAGAGATGAAAAATACATCTGACAAAATTCCGGGGGACATGTACCTCAGTGAAATTTCTTGGCAACTAGTGTATCTCACTGAAGTTTCTAGCCAAGTGAAGGATAAGTTGCTATATTTAGAGCCTCTTATTCCCCCAAAAGAAGGAGAATGCCTAATAAATTTCTTTTGGGGGCAACATATTTTTCATTTGAGTGAGTTACTCTGTCCCAGTCCCAGTTACAAAGTAACCAAAAAAAGAGTGAGTGACTGAGAAGAGGAGAAGGCTCTTTAATAAGTCCCTACAAATAAGAGAAAGATCTGGAAAAACTGCTCTGCCATTTGTGCCACATTATTTCAATCTTCTATTTTTGAATTGCTTCCTGTACAATACAGAAAGGCAGCTATGGCATTTCAACTTAATTTACTTTGCGCCGTCTTTTGCCACATGTTTTAGCCAACCAACCAAACAATGGTTAGAGCTCTTTTTAACTGCTGATACTGCAACAATGCATGCAAAATGTCTGCTTTGTTAGCTTATATCAACCTCAGCTTTATGCAACGTGGTGTTGGATCTAACCATTATCCCACGTGCTTAATATCCATTCCCATACATATTCCTCAGATTTCTGTTTGTAAAAACTGAAAAAAAGAATCAAATAGTTCTTTGGAGTGTGGTTTGCATCCTCATGGGTTATATTTTGCACCTCACGTTTAAGGATCTACTAGGGATTGAGTCTATCTATAGAGTTAGAATGAAAAATAGGTGATGGGGTTTGATTAAGAGATCAGTGGTATCTTTCAAGGCAACTAATTGGAAAGGCCATTAAAGTTTTCTCAAGCAAAGCAGGATTAATTTCTTTATATGGAGGTGTAGTGGCTGCTTCCACTGGCGAAGTCTCATCTGAATTTAGGAGTTCAATCTGTCAATTCCAGTTTTTAGTATCCCATTTTTTTCAGATAAGTCTTCTCTACCTAACCGTATATATTCTCCTAAATTGATAATTTAATTTGTGTTGTAATTCAGCGATGCACATGATGAGATTCTGGGTTTAGTCTTTAGCGATTTCAGCTCTGGTAGTACAGTACTTAGGGTTTATTTTACGTCTGACAGAAAAGCTGTCATATTTTCTAGGAGTTTGAACTTCTGAGCTCAAACTTCCCCTGCTGGTTTTGTATAGTGAAATTAGGAGACACAAGCTGGCCTCACCATACTTGTTAATTTCACTAAAATAACAAGAGGAGTCACACACATTATCACCCAGAACATCACCTCATGTAAGTATTTGATTACAAGTAGCCAGTGATGATGTTTTTTACGTCTCATGTTCACATATGACATGGATATCCCATGCCAATGACTATTGAGTCATTTGAGTCATTATTTACGTTAAATCTTATCATATTAGAGAATTAATTCCAGAAAATCCAGAACTGATACAGGAAATACACTAAAGATTTTCTTGCAATCCACTTTTCTTATCAAAATATGTATTAGTGAGAATTCTACTTATAGAAATAGAATCAGTATGATGTATGGGAAAGTAGATATATGATATATACATTGATTGATAGATAACCAATGATAGATAATTTTAAAAAATTCTTTCATGCATTTTGGGAACTAGCAAGTCCAAAATCTACAGGGCAAGCCTGAAAGCTAGAGAACTAGGGTTGAGTTGCAGTTTGAGTTCAAAGGCAGTCTGCTGGCAGTATTACTTTTTCATGGGAGGTGAGTTTTTTCCATTGAGTCTTCTCTTTTTATTGACAGCATTTAAATCTTATTTATTTTATTTTAAATTTTATTTTGATAGTATTGGGTAAGCAAGAGTTGTGAGTAAATAGATAAATTGTATAGTGGTAAAGTTTGGGCTTTTGGTATACCTGTCAAACAAATAGTATACATTGTACTCAATAAATAATTTTTCATCCCTCACCCTCATTCCAGCCTTCCCTATTCTGAGTTTCCAATGTGCATTATACCATACTGTAGCCTTTCACATACCCATAGCTTACCTCCCACTTATAAGTGAGAATATACAGTATTTGGTTTTCCAATCCTGGTTTACTTCTTTTAGGATAATGGCCTCTAGTTCCATCCAAGTGGCTGCAAAACATTATTATCACTGAGTACTCTTCCGTGGTATATATCTACATCTGCCATATTTTTTCTTTATCCACTTATCAATTAACAGGCATTTAGGTTGATTCCACATCTTTGCAATTGTGAATTGTGCTGTGTTAAACATATGTGTGTTGGTGTCTTTTTAATATAATGATTTCTTTTTCTTGGGGTAGACAGTGCAGCAGTCCCTAACATTTTTGGCACCACAGACCAGTTTTATGGAAGACAATTTTTCCATGATCTGTGGTGGGGTGCATTACATTTATTGTGCACTTTATTTATATTATCATGCTGTGATATATAATGGAATAATGTAGAATTATTTATTTTTGTAAATATATTTACAAAAATATATAATAATAATATTTTATTATTATAAAAATATATTATAATAATAATTTATTATTGTAAATATATTTACAGTATGTTAGTAAAATCAGTGGGAGCCCCAAGTGTGTTTTCTGGCAACTAGACTGTGTCTTCTGGGGTTCATGGGAGACACTGAAGGATCACCAGGCATTAGATTCTCATTAGGAGTGTGCGACAGATCTATTGTGTGTGCAGTTCACAACAGGGTTTGCTCTCCTACAGAAATGTAATGCCACCACTGAGGCAGAGCTCAGGTGTAATCCAAGCAATGGGGAGATGATGATTCACTCATTCAACTGCCACTCACCTCCTACTATGCAGCCCAGTTCCTAACATGCCAGGGACTGGTACTGGTCCATGGCTTGGGGTTTGAGGACCCCTGCAGTAGTGGGATTCTTGGATCAAACGGTAGATCTACTTTTCTTTCTTTGAGAAATCTCTATAGTTTTCCATAAAGCTTGTACTAATTTAGATTCTCAACACTATGTGTAAGTGTCCCCTTTTCATCATATCTGCATCAACATCTATTGTTTTTTGACTTTTTAATGATTGCCATTCTGGCTGGGGTAAGGTGATATGTAATTGTGGTTTTAATTTTGATCTTCTCATTGTGGTTTTAAATTGCATAATTAGTGATGTTAATAATTTATTCATGTGTTTCTTGACTATTTGTATATTTCCATTATATTCATGTCATTTAACCACTTTAAAATTTTTAAAATTTTGTTTTAAGTTCCAGAATACATGTGCAGGATGTGCAGGTTGCTTACATAGGTATACATGTGCCATGGTGGTTTGCTGCACCAAATTACCCATCAGCTAGGTGTTAATCCCAGCATGCATTAGCTATGTTTCCTGATACTCTCCCTCCTCCTGCCTCTCCACTCCCTGACAGGCCTCAACATGTGTTGTTTATCTCCCTGTGTCCATGTGTTCTCATTGTCCCAATTATAGAATATGTGCTGTTTGGTTTTCTGCTTCTGTGTGAGTTTGCTGAGGATAATGGCTTCCTGTTCCATCCATGTTCTTGCAAATAACATGATCTCATTCCTTTCTATGGCTGCATAGTATTCCAGGGTATATATATATATATATACCACATTTTCTTTATTCAGCCTATCATTGATGATTTGTCCACTTAAACATTTTTTAATTCCTTTCTATGACTGCATAGTATTACATGGTGTGTTATGTACCACATTTTCTTTATTCAGTCTGTTATTGATGATTCACTCACTTAAACTTTTTAAATTTAATTTAATTTAAATTAATTTCCAGGCTATAAGTGCAGAACATGCAGGTTAGTTACATAGGTATATGTGTGCCATGGTGGTTTACTGTATCTATCAATCTATCATCTATGTTTTAAGCCCCAAATGGGTTAGCTATTTGTCTTAATGTTCTTCCTCCTCTCACCCCCTAACCCCTGACTGGTCCCAGACTGTGTTGCTACCCTGCCTGTGTCCATGTATTCTCATTGTTTGATTTCCACTTATGAATGAGAACATGCAGTGTTTGGTTTTCTGTTCCTGTGTTACTTTGCTGGGGATGATGACTTCCAGCTTCATCCATGTCCCTGCAAAGGACATGATCTCATTCATTTTTATGAGACACCATAGTATTCCATGTTGTTTATGTACCAGATTTTCGTTATCCAGTCTATCATTGACGGGCATTTGGGTTGGTTCCATGTTTTTGCTATTGTAAATATTCCTGTAATAAACATATATGTGCATGTGTTTTTTAAAGATTATTATTATACTTTAAGTTTTAGGGTACATGTGCACAATGTGCAGGTTTTTGTTACATATGCAGTAGAATGTTTTGTATTCCTTTGGGCATATACCTAGTAATGGGATTGCTGGGTCAAATGGAATTCTTGTTCTAGATCCTTGAGGAATCACCACACTGTCTTCCACAATGGCTGAACTAATTTATATTCCCAGCAACAGTGTAAAAGCATTCCTATTTCTCCACAGCCTCTCCAGCATCTATTGTTTCTGAACTTTTTAATAATTGCTATCCTGACTAGTGTGAGATGGTATCTCATTATGGTTTTGATTTGCATTTCTTTAATGATAAGTGATGTTGAGCTTTTTCTCACGTGTTTCTTGGCCACATAAATGTCTTCTTTTGGGACGTGTCTGTTCATATCCTTTCCCCACTCTTTGATGGTTTTTTCATTTTTTTGTGTGTTTTTTTAATTTTTATAAGTTTTTTGTAGATTATGGATGTTAGACCTTTGTTAAATGGGTAGATTGCGAAAAATTTTCTCTCATTCTGTAGGTTGTCCGTTCATAGTTTCTTTTGCTGTGCAGAAGCTCATTAGGTTAATTAGATCCCATGTGTCCAGTTTTGGCTTTTGTTGCAGTTGTTTTTGGCTTTTTCATCATGAAGTCCTTGCCCATGTCTATGTCCTGTATGATATTGCCTAGGTTTTCTTCTAGGGTTTTTATGGTTTTGTGTTTTAGATTTAAGTCTTTAATCATCTTGATTTAATTTTTGTATAAGGTGTAAGGAAAGGGTCTAGTTCTAGTTTTCAGCATATGATTTGCCCACTTTTTAATGGAATTTTTCTTCTTGCGGATCTGTTTGTGTTCCATGTAGATTCTGTATATTGGCCCTTTGATAAATGTATAGTTTACAAATATTTTCTCTCATTCTGTAGGTGGTCTGTTTACTCTATTAATTATTTCTTTTGCTGTCCAGAAGCTATTTGATTTAATTAGGACCCTTTTGTTCATTTTTGTTTTTGTCACAGTTTCTTTTGAGGGTCATAGTTCTAATTTCTTTGCCTAAGCCAATGTCCAGAAGAGTTTTTCACAGGTTGTCTTCTAGAATTTTAATGATTGCAGGTCTTATGTTTAAGTCATTTTTTAATGTCAAAATTTTTTCATTTTTCCTTATTTCTAGGTATAAAAACTAATATTTTAATTTTATTTTATTCTAAGTTCTGGGATACCTGTGCAGGACATGCAAGTTGGTTACATAAGTAAATATGGGCCACCGTGGTCTGCTGCACATATCAACCCATAACCTAAGTATTAGGCCCAGCATGCATTAGCTGTTTTTCCTGATGCTCTCCCTCCTTCCACAACTCCCTTACCATCTCCCTATGTGTGTTGTTCCTCTCCCTGTGTCCTTGAGTTCTCATTGCTCAGCTCCTACTCACAAGTGAGAACATGCAGTGTTTGGTTTTCTGTTTCTGCATTAGTTTGTTGAGTATAACAGCTTCTAGCTTCATGCATGTCCCTACAAAGGATATGATCTCATTCCTTTCCATGTAATACCATAGTATTCCATGGCATATGTTTACCTCATTTTCTTTATCCAGTCTATCATTGATGGGCATGTGGATTGATTCCATGTCTTTGCTATTGTGAACAGTGCCACAGTGAATGTACGCATGCATGTATCTTTATAACAGAATGCTTAATATTCCTTTGGGTATATACCCAGTAATGGAATTGCTGGGTCTAATGTTATTTCCAGATCTTGGTGTTTGAGGAATCATCACATTGTCTTCCACAATAATTGAGGTAATTCACATTCCTAGAAACAGTGTAAAAAAGTTTCTATTTCTCCACAACATCACCAGCATCTGTTGTTTCTTGATTTTTTAACAATCACCATCATCACTGACATGAGGTGGTATCTCATTGTGGTTTTGATTTGCATTTCTCTGATAATAAGTGATGTTGAGCTTTTTGTCATATGTTTGTTGGTCACATGTATGTCTTCTTTTGAGAAATGTCCATGTTCACTTTTTTCTTGTAAATTTGTTTAAGTTCATTGTAGATTCTAGATATTAGGGCTTTGTCAGATGGATAGATTGCAAAAATATTATCTCATTCTTTAGATTGTCTGTTTGCTCTGAACATAGTTTCTTTTGCTGTGCAGACACACTTTAGTTTAATTAGATCCCATATGTCAATATTGACTTTTTAAAATTATACTTTAAGTTCTGGGATACACGTGCAGAACCTGCAGTTTGTTACATAGGTATACATGTGCCATGGTGGTTTGCTACACCTATCAACCCATAATCTACATTAGGTATTTCTGCTAATGTTATGCCTCCCCTAGATCCCCCATCCCCCAACAGGCCCTGGTGTGTGATGTTCCCCTTCCTGTGTCCGTGTGTTCTCATTGTTCAGCTCCTACTTATGAGTGAAAACATGTGGTGTTTGGTTTCCTGTTCCTGTGTTAGTTTGCTTAGAAAGATGGTTTCCAAGTTCTTCCATGTCCCTGCAAAGGACATAAACTCATCCTTTTTATGGCTGCGTAGTATTCCATGGTGTATATGTACCACATTTTCTTTATCAAGTCTATCATTGATGGGCATTTGGGATGGTTCCAAGTCTTTGCTATTGTAAATAGTGCTGCAATAAACATGAGTGCGTGTGTCTTTATAGCAGCATGATTTATAATACTTTTGGTATATACCCAGTAATGGGATTGCTGGTCAAATAGTTTTAGATCATTGAGGAATTGCCACACTGTCTTTCACAATGGTTGTACTAATTTACACTCCCAATAAGTGTTGAATTTTATCAAAGGCCTTTTCTGTGTCTATTGAGATAATCATGTGATTCTTGCCTTTGTTTCTGTTTATGTAATAAATTAAAATTATTGATTTGTGTATATTGAACTAGCCTTGCATCCTGGGGGTGAAGCCAACTTGATTGTGGTGGATAAAATTTTTGATGTACTGCTGGGTTGGATTGCCAGTATTTTATTCAGGATTTTTGCATCAATGCTCATTAGGCATATTGAGCTGAGTTTTGTTTTTTTTGTTGTTTTTTTTTTTTTTTTTTTTTTTGCTGTCTCTCTGCCAGGTTTTGGTATCATGATAAGGCTGGCCTTATAAAATGAGTTATGGAGGAGTCTTTTCTTTTCAATTATTTGAAATAGCTTTAGAAGAAATGGTACCATCTCCTCTTTGTGTGTCTCATAGAATTCATATGTAAATCTGCCTGGTACTGGGCTTCTTCTTGGTTGCTAGGCTGCTTATTCTGCCTCAATTTTAGAACTTATTAATGTGAATTTGGGGATTTAACTTCTTCCTGCTTCAGACTTGGGAGATTGGATATGTTGAAGAATTTATCTATGTCTAGATTTTCAGGTTTATTTACACAGAGGTGTTTGTAGTATTCTCTGATGGTTGTTTGTATTTCTGTCTGGTCAGTTGTGGTATTCTTATCATTTCTGGTTGTGTTTATTTGAGTCTTTTGTCTTTTCTTCATTATTAGTCTAATTAGTGGTCTATTTTATTTTATTTTATTTTTTCAGAAAACTAGCTTCTGGATTTGTTGATTTTTTGAAGGGTTTTTCATGTCTCTATCCCCTTCAGTTCCACTCTGATCTTAGTTTCTTGTCTTCTGCTAGCTGTGGGAATTGTTTGCTTTTGGTTTTCTAGTTCTTTTAGTAATGATATTAGGTTGTTAACTTGAGATTCTTGTAGCTTTTTGACGTGGGCATTTAGTGGCATAAATTTCCCTCTTAACGCTGCTTTAGCAGTGTCCTAGAAATTTTGGTATGTTGTCTTTTTGTTCTCATTGGTTGTAAAGAACTTCTGGATTTCCGCCTTAATTTCATTATTTACCCAGAAGTTATTCAGGAGCAGGTTGTTCAATTTCCATGTGGTTATTGGTTTTGAGTGAGTTTCTTAATCTTGAGTTCTAATTTGATTGTGCTGTGGTCTCAGAGACTGTTTGCTATGATTTTAGTTCATTTGCATTTGCTAGAGTTTTACTTTCAATTATGACACTACAATTTTAGAGTAGATCAATTTTAGAGTGATCAATTTTAGAGTAAGTACCATGTGGTGGTGAGAAAAATGCATATTCTGTTTATTGGGGATTGAGAGTTCTGTAGATGTCTGTAAGTTCCACTTTGTCCAGGGCCGTGTACACATCTGAATATCTTTGTTAATTTTCTGTCTAAAAAGTGTAATATTGACAGCAGGCTACTACAGTCTCCCACTATTATTTCTTGGGAGATGTCTAAGTCTCTTTGTAGGTCTTAATAACTCATTTTGTGAATCTGGGTGCTCCTGTATTTGCTGCATGTGTACTCAGGATAGTTAGTTTTTCTTGTTGAATGAACCCTTTAACTTTATGTAATGCTCTTCTTTGTCTTTTTTGACCTTTGTTGGTTTAAGTTGTGTTTGTCAGAAACTAGCATTGCAATCCCTGCTTTTTCTACTTTCCATTTGCTTGGAAAATTTTCCTCCATGCCTTTATTTTGAATCTGTGTGTGTCTTTACACATGAGATGTGTCTCTTGAATATGGCACACTAATGGGTCTTATCTTTTTATCTAGCTTGTCAGTCTGTGCATTTTAATTGGGGCATTCAGCCTATTTACATTTAAGGTTAATATTGTTACATGTGAATTTGATCCTGGCTTCATGATGTTAGCTGGTTAATTTTGCAGCCGTGTTGATGTAGTCTTTTCATAGTGTCATTTGTCTGTGTACTTCAGTGTGTTTTTGTAGTGGCTGGTAAAAATTTTTCCTTTCCATATTTAGTGCTTCCTTCAGGAACTCTTCCAAGTTCCTGAAGCTCCACCCAGTTGGAGCTTCCCAGCCACTTTGTTTACCTAATCAAACAACTAACTCAGCAATGGCTGGCGCCCCTCCCCCAGCCTCAGTGCCGCCTTGCAGTCTGATCTCGGACTGCTGTGCTAGCAAAGAGTGAGATTCTGTGGGCATAGGACCCTCCAAGCCAGGTGCAGGATATAATCTCCTGGTGTGCCATTTTTTAAGGCTGTTGGAAAAAGTGCAGTATTAGGGTGAGAGTGACCCAATTTTCCAGGTGCTGTCTCTCACCCCTTTCTTTGACTAGGAAAGGGAATTCCCTGACCCCTTGCATTTCCCAGATGAGGTGATGCCTCGCCCTGCTTCAGCTCGCACAGGGTGCGCTACACTCCCCAGTGAGATGAACCTGGTACCTCAGTTGGAAATGCAGAAATCACCCGTCTTCTGCATCACTCACATGGGGAGCTGTAGACTGGAGCTGTTCTTATTCAGTCATGTTGGCTCCTCCCCTCCAAATTTTTAATAACAGCCATTTTTTTCAGTGTAAGAATGTATCTTATTGCAGTTTTGATTTGAAATTCTCTAATGATTACTGATATTGAGCTTCTATAATATGCTTGTTGTCCACATGTATGTCTTCTGAAAAGCTCATGTCTTTTACCCTTTTTTAATACGGTTGTTTATTTTTTCTTATTAATTTGTTTACATTTCTTAAAGGTGTTGAATATTAGACCTTTGTCAGATGCATAGTTTGCAAGCATTTTCTCCCATTCTGAAGGCCACCCATTTGGTCAGATGATAGTTTCTTTTGCTGTGCAGAAACTCTTTAAGAACAACAGACACTGGGGCCTACCTGAGGATGGAGTGTCAGGGAGGAAGAGGATCAGGAAAAATTATTAATAGGCAGTAGGCTTACCACAATAAATACTCTGCACAGCAACCCCACTGCTATGAGTTTACATATATAAAATACCTTCACACGTGCCCATAAACTTAAAATGCAATCCCATTTACAATACTCACAAAAAGTAAAATATCTGGAAATACAGTTAACCAAATAGGTGAAAGATCTCTATAAAGAGAACTACCAAGCACTGATAGAATAAATTATAGAAAATACAAACAAAAAATACATTGTATAATTATAGTTTAAAGAATAAACCTTTTAAAAATATCCATAATGCCCACAGCAATATATGGATATAGTATTTCTATCAAACTACCAAGTTCAGTTTTCACATAATTAAAAAAATATTCTAAAATGCATGTGGAAACAACTAGAAGCTCAAAGCAATCCTAATCAAAGAGCACAAAGCCAGAGGCATCACATTACCTGATTTTCAACTATACTACAATGCTTCATTATCCAGAACAGCATGTTATTGTTATGAAGACAGAAACATGGGCCAATAGAACAGAATAGAGAACTTAGAAAGAATACAGCATAGCTACCACCAACTGATCTTTGAAAAAGTGAACAAGAATAAACAATAAAGAAATGACTGTTTAATAAATAGTGTGGGAAAACTGGCTAACCATATACAGAATAATAAAACTGGACTCCTATTTATCCTCATATACCATATCTTTAAGTCAAGATGAATTAAAGAGTTAAATTTAAACCCTCAAACTACATTCTACAAGAAAACCAGCAAAATGCCATTCTGGATGTCGGTCTTAGCAAATACTTTATGAACAAATAATTAAAAGCAATTGAAACAAAAAGAAAAATTGACAAGTGAGACCTAATTAAAGAACTTCAACACAGCAAAAAAACTGTAAACACAGTAAACAGACAAACTACAAAGTAGGAGAAAAATTTTTGCAAACCATTTATCTTATAAGGGACTAATACCCAAAATAAATTAGGAAATTAAACAGTGCAACAAGGAAAAAACAAATCACTCCATTAAAACACAGGCAAAGGGCATGAACAGACACTCTCCAAAGAAGACTTACAAATGGCCAACAAAGTATGGGAAAAATGCTTCATGTTGCTAATTATCAGAGAAATGTAAATCAAAATAACAATGAGATATCTTTACCCATAAGTCAGAATAGCCATGATTAAAATGTCAAAAAAATAAAAGATATTGGTGATGCCATGTGGAAAAGGTAATGCTTGCACATTATTGCTGAGAATGTAAATTAGCTCAACAACTGTGGAAATTACTTTGGAGATTTCTCAAAGAGCTAAAAACAGAACTCCCATGTAACCCAACAACCTTATTATTGCTTATATATGCCTAAAAATATGGTTGTACCAAAAATGCACATGCATTCATATCACAGCACTATTTACAATAGCAAAGACATTAAATCAACATAGGTGTCCTTAAGTGGTGGTTTGGATAAAGAAAATATGGTACTTATACAACATAAAATACTACGCAGCCACAAAAAAAGACTTAAATAATGTTTTCTGTAGTCACATGCATGCAGCTAGACACCATTACCCTAAGTCAATTAACACAGAAAACCAAATGTTGCATGTTCTTATTATAAACGGGAACTAAATCTCATGTACACATGGATATAAAAATGAAAACAATAAACACTGTGGACTCCAAAAAGAGTGTTAGAAAGGGGGACAAAGGCTGAAAAAGTTTATATTGGGTACCGTATTTACTATATGGGAGATAGGACCAATAGAAGCCCAAACCTCATCTTCATAAAATATATTCTATAACAAACCACTGAATTGAAAATTAAAATGAAATTTTAAAAAGAAGAAAAAATGTAAGTTGAAAGTGTGTGAGTAACTAGGAGCTGCATCTGGCTTGTATTATTTCAGGAAAAATACAGTTTGTACTCAATGCATATTATCTTGATGCCATTAAAAACTTAACTAACCTCTAAAGATACACATAGACTGAAAACAAAAGGATGGAATAAGATATTTCATTACAATTGAAACAGATCACTATAACTATATTTATATAAGACAAAGAGATTTCAAGACAAAAACTGTAAAAACAGACAAAGTATAATGATAAAGGAGTCAATCCAGAAACAGGATATAACAATTGCAATATAACAATTGCAAGTATACATATTCACCCAACACTGGAGCACCCAGATAATTAAAGCAAATATTATTAGAGTTAAAGAGAGCAATAGACTTCAATACAACAATAACTGGACACTTTAACACCCCACTTTCAGCATTGTGCAGATCTCTGAGAGAGAAACTCAACAAAGAAATATTGGACTTAATCTGCACTATAGGCCAAATGCGGCTAATAGATATTTACAAAACATTTCATCCAGTGCCTGCAGAATACACATTCTTCCCAGAAGCAGATGAATCATTCTCAAGGACAGAACATATATTAGGTCACAAAACAATTCTTAAAATATTCCAAAGCTAAAATGATATCAAGTATCTTATCTGGCCACAATAAACCAGGCTAGAAATCAACAAAAAGAGGAATTTTTGAAACTATATAACCCATGAATATCAGACATTATGTTCCTGAATGACCAGTTGGTCAATCAAGAAATTAAGAAGGAAATAAAAAAATTTATTGAACCATGATAATGGAAACACAATATTGTCTAAGATAATGTCTGGAGTTTTGTGTCCTATCTCCAAGATGATTAAGGAGTATGGAAACACAGGTGAGGTTAGAGTGAATGATTAATGAGTGAAAGAGGAAAGCTCTCTGCCAGCACAAAAAGGGGGTCCTGAATGGGAGTATCCCCTATGAGGTGGGGTCCATGGTTTTCATGGACTGGGAAGGAGAAGGAGTATGCTTACTCTGCAGGCTGTTTTAGCAAATGTGCAACTTAGCTTGGCCTAGGACCTTGGCCTGGGACCAATCAGGAGGTGAAATGATGTTTCATAATTGCTGCTTAGCTTGGCCTAAGACCTATCAGAAGTTGATGTGAAAGCTTGGCCTGGGACCTTGGCTCAGGACAAATCAGAGGCTGAGATGATGATTCATAGAAGCCAAATTTATAGTTCTAATAAATAAAAGTAGGGTGCCCACTGGAACCTACCAGAGTCCACTGTGCCCATGCCCACAAAAGAAGAAGAAACATTTTCCTGGGAGCCTGCTGACTATACAAAAGATAAAGGCATTCCCTTCTCTGAGTGAGCTGGAGGTTTGTGCACAATTATATCCAAATGGGTTGGAGGTTTTTCAATCTGTGCAGTAATGGACCTGTCTGCAGGCACAACACCCTGTGCAAGTTTCCTTATTGGTGCCTGCAGCTTGAATTTTTTCCCAGGCTGCTTTTTATGTTATGTGGGGATGAGGCACTGACCCATTAGCCTGGGACTCTCCGTGACTCTTCCCTTGTTATCTAACTAGAGCATTGATTTTTCTGGCTACTTTTTGCTAGAGAGGTGCATTGTGTTAGGAACAGCAGCTAGGATTCCTCCCAAGGTTGGCTTACATGTTATTCATTCATGGAAAGGTGCATTCATGCATGGTTCCATTTGCATCACTGTTTGGAGTTTGATAGCCTCTAGATGAAAAGAAACAATTTTGGTTATTAGAGGACATGTATTAAAATGAGACAAGGGGGGTAAAAGCAGCTTAAAAATCCTAAGGCTGCTTACATGTCCCCGTAACTAGTGGCTAGAGTTGGGCTTGCTAAGATTTGGGTGCATAGGGCTTGGCTTTGGTTAGCTTTCTTGATTTTTTTTCTTTCAAGGAAATTTCTGGGCTATGGGCATCATATTTGTTCCCATTACCCAGAAGGAGCTGCAAAACAATTGCTCAGAGCCAGAATATTGATCTAGAGTTTTACATTCCCCATCTTTCTGTCACCTCTGAGCTATAGCTGGAGATTCCTGGTTGGCTCATAGGAATAAGCACAATTATTTTAAAATGTAGACAAATACTTAAAAATAACTAATGAAACTAGCAGTTAATGATAGATGTATGATAAGTTTTAAAACATAATTTCTTTCCCTTCAGTTCTCATTTTTGTTAAAAACAACTTATGATAGGACACGGCTATTTGCAAAATAGACTTTAGTATTATACTTGGCATAATTATTTGCATAAAGTGCAGCAAGAATAATCACCTTTATGTAGTCCTTTTTGACTGGCATTGATGGAACTCTATTCCACAAGGAATTTCAGGCAGAACTCCTTAAAACAAGGCTAGCCTTGGGTTTGTATTTTCAAATACCTGTGAGCGTTGGGTAAACTTTTTGTTGTTGTTGTTGTTGTTGTTGTTGTTGTTGTTGTTGTTGTTTTTGCAGTTCCAGGAGCATTGGTTTCCTAGGCCTGTTAGAAAGTGACATTCTTTACTCATCACAGGTCAGGAATCTTGTACAGAGACTGTGTAGACAAAATATGAGGTCAGTTTTCCCAAGCGGCTTTTATCCACTCTGCAAGCCAAGCTTGATTCCTTAAAGGGAAACACACCCATCTAGTCAAGGCCTTGGTAAAACAACCAGTTTTTTCAATTGTGTCTTGTTGCAAAAGAAAATAAATTCCTGTTGCACTGATGCAAACAACTATACTGTTGTAAGTCAAAAACAGTCATAACTAGTTTTTGAATTTTAGAAGAACTAGGCAGAGAGAAATAAACATGTTCAAAATTTTGTTCATAGGAGTATACCTTGCTCAGTTGTTGAAAGAAGGTGTTTTGTGTGTGTGTGTGTGTGTGTGTTTTTTTTTTTTTTTGAGACAGGGTCTCACTCTGTCACCCAGGCTGGATCACAGTGACTCAATCTCAGCTCACTGCAATCACCACCTCCCGGGTTCAAGCAATTCTCCTGCCTCAGCCTCCTGAATGTCTGGGATTACAGGCATGTGCCACCATGCTCAGCTAATGTTTGTATTTTTAGTGGAGATGCGGGTTTCACCATGTTGGTCAGGCTGGTCTTGAATTCCTGACCTTGTGATCCACCCACCTCAGCCTCCCAATGTGCTGGGATTACAGTCATGAGCCACCGTGCCTGGCCAAAAGCTTTTAAGGAATTTTCCTTGAGTTTGAAAAACAAAAAAGGATCAGCAATGTTCCAAGCAAAAATCAAAAAACATTGCTTTCATTTTCGATTAGTTTAGTCCACCTCATTAAGTATTGTTTCGCTTGACATTTATAAACATTTTAGCTTTTCATGAGTTTTGTATGTTTTTCTGAGAAACTTGCATTTGAGAGACCCTGCTAATAATGTCCAACAGTTTGATTATAAACTATATTTTGAAGAGAATTAAAAGGAGACACTTGTCTGTAAGTGACAAAATGTTCAGGATAGTTACAGTCAGAAACTCAACTGACAAGAAAATTTGGTTATTTCTGTGGTTTGCCATAACCCAACATAATAATCTTAATTGTAATTGATAGCATATATCCACACATTAAAACCTTGGAAATTCCATGCAGTTTTGGAATATATGTTAACATTATTCAGTAAAATATAACCTGAAGAAGATTAGACCTAATTTTAGCAATCTCATATGTATAAACATGTTAAATAATCCTGTTTACCTTTTTTTCTAGATGCTTCAGAGGCTGTTTGCAATACCCAAAAGCCAGGCACCAGGAACGACATCATTGAAACTTAAATTTTATTTTGGGAATTCTGTTGAACATTCTGGAGTTTTAAAATACTTGATATCATGAAATAAAATTTCAGATTACCATAAGTCATTTGTTTTGCCCAAAAAAAGACTTGAGAACTTGAAAATGCAAAACCTTTCATTAGCCTTTATTATTTTTATAATCTTTTCACAATTGCTTAAAACTTGTTTTATTTTATTTAAGCCAATCCTTTATGTTTAGACAAAATATACATTTTCATGTCTTTTTATAATCTTTTACTGAAAACATACTTTACTATTTTTAATACCTTGCATGTAAGCCTTTTTTTTTTTTTTTTTGTGGGGAGATGGAGTCTCACTCTGTTGCACAGGTTGGAGTGAAGTGGCGCGATCTTGGCTCACTGCAAGCTCTGCCTCCTGGGTTCATGCCATTCTCCTACCTCAGCCTCCCAAGTAGCTAGGACTACAGGCACATGCCACCACGCCTGGCTAATCTTTTTGTGTTTTTAGTAGATACGGGATTTCACCATGTTAGCCAGGATGGTCTCGATCTCCTGACCTTGTGATCCGCCTGCCTCAGCCTCTCAAAGTGCTGGGATTACAGACATGAGCCACTGCACCCAGCCATAAGTCTATTTTTAATAGTTTCAATTACATGTCATAATGGTAACTCAGCAATTACTAACTTGAATGTAAAACCTGGTAAGTTGTTTTAATTATGTGCTAGGTACAGTTAAAGTTTGAAATTTTCCAGCATAGTTACGGGCATGGACACTTCCATATGTCCCTAGGCCTTACTTGTTGTGAAGCAGAAAAGTTGAACAGTTCTTAAAGGCCAAAGAAGCAATTTAAAACCTTAAAATATTTAGCAAACCTAGTAACTTACCGGCATAATTTAGACCACCTATTTACATCTCAAAGACATCTGCACTTTATCAATACGCTACAAGGCTGTTTGTATTTCTTAAAGAATAAAGTCACATGAACCAATAGGCACTACAGCCTTTACTTTTTTCTTAAAAATATCTCATCCAAGTGCTTATTCTTCTTTAAGTCAATTAATTAGAGCTCCTTTTTAAAATAGACATCACACACATAACGCATGTATAACCACACAGACACACAGAGGAAGACCCTATAGTTATATCTTTCATTTGCTAATTTCCCAGTTGGATTATTGGCCTCCTGGTGAGGCCCTTTAAGAACAGGGCTAGGAATACAATTTCCAAGGCCTAATAAACAAGCATAGATGGAAGACCAACACAGATTTTGAGAGGGTCCTATTCACCCCTAATTACAGGGGCTCCATGAGGAAAACAGAGATTTCTCCCAAAGTGGGATCTGTGGTGCCTTGTCTGTTTTCCTGAAGAGTCCCAGGCCACCAGAAGTCATTATAGGGTCTTTCATGCATTTACTAGAGTGGCAAGACACAGAGGAGAAAAGTAATTCTGTTGACTGAGGGAAAAAAACCTCTTCCAGAAACAAGATATTTGAAGAGAAAACTGTAAAAGCCTTTTAAATATAACTATAGCTTAGATATCCCCTTTTAATTAAGCTGAGTACACTTTAAGAAAATCATTTTTTATTAATTAAAATTTTACATAGAACATAAACTGATTTTTATCATTTCTTTTACTGGTTTATACTACTACCTGTTCACAATTATGTTCAGGCTCTCCACTTCCCTCTGGGAGAAGGTGGCTGGGTTTAGGCAAAAGCGGTTTGTTTTACTGGACTTCAGATCCCTCTAGCAGCAGAGCTTGATATTTGAGGAGGTGATTGTTAATCAGAGATCTCCCTTAGAGAACAGCAGTCCTACTACTTTATGGGGTGCAAACAGTTCACTTGTTCCCCATGGTTAATCCTGGCTGTAGAGCTGGACCTCAAGCCTTAGCCAAAACTCCAAAGGCTATTTTCTTCCTTTCTATTACATAATGATTAAATACCTTCCCTATGGAAAGACTGAGGGCTGGTGTTTTAAGTAAGGCTAGCTTTAGCTGGTTTATGGTTTTCGTGTTTTAGGTTCCCATGTTAGTGAGTTCTAGCTGCTGTTAGAGAGTGAGTTCTAGCTGAGTTTTTGTGTTTTAGGTTCCCATATTAGAGAATGAGTTTGTTTTATGAGGTAGTATAAAGGATCAGCTATTTCATTGCACCAGGTACCCACAGTCTGCAAAATTCAGTAATGCCCAGGAATCCCATTAACTGTTAAAAGAAATGGGCTTAATCTTTTCTTCATCTGGTGTTTTCTCCCTTCTGATAAGACTAAATCTAGGTACTTTATGTTTGTTTTACAGAGCTGAGCTTTAGATTTTGAGAACCTGTACTCTATTTCAGCTAAAACATTGAGCAGAGCCTTGGTGACTTCTTGAGACCTCCTCAGTTGGGGCAGAGAGGAGAATATTATTTACATGCTTCAAAGCTTAAACTTGAGAGTGAGAAAAACTGGAAAGATCTTTAGACAGAACCTGTTTCAGCAACTTCCTTTTGACATCAGGGGCTGCCTGAGTAATTAACTTTTTTTTTTCTTTAATTGAATTGGGAGACAGGGATATGTGTTTCACTAAAGCTTTTCTCAGCCTTTCCAAAGAGGGAGGGGAATTTTCATCTGGTTTCAGCTTCAACAAGCACAGTTTAGAATAATTGAGAGGTTTGGTTTTAGTTCTTTGCAAGCCTTTTAAAATGCACATAAAAATTGTTTTCTTTTCTACTTATCTATGGAATTACTGGGCTTCAATTAGGGTATTTAAAGGGGATATTTCTCTTCCTATTGGAAATGGGGACCATGGCTCTTTTTCACCCTCTTTCCCCTTTTGATTGGCTTTCTTTTGACAGGCTATAGGAGGCATACTGTTTCTCTCTGAATATCTCTGCCTGTTTTTTTAACAGTTAGGGTTTGGCTTAAAAGTTGCATAACATCTCTTCACATAAGATTAAACACTTGGGTTGAATTTTGGAAAGCCCCTATATATTTATCAGTGTCATTGGAGAACTTGACTAGGTCCCCCTTTATTTGCCTAAGGTCCTGCAATAAGAAGGGAACTTTAACCCTAGTGGCACCATGCCTATTGGGCATTTTCTGCAGGGACAACAGCAAAGTTGGGAATTTCTTGAATGGCACAACAAGAGGAGTTAATGATTTGGCTACTGGGATCCCCAAATAACTGGGGCAGGTAGGGCACCCAGTAGTTGCATTTGAGGGTTCCCCAGTGGTTTGTCTCCCTGACTTTGGGTAATCATCCTTTGTGGGCGTGCCTGACAGGCCTGCCAAGAAGACAGGGTCAACTGTACAATGCTTATAAAAATGTGGATTTTCCCACAAAACTAAAAACTAAAACTATGTGGTTTCCCACATAGGAAACCAGGGGCCACTTGCCCTTCTGCCTACAGAAAAGATCTGGTTGTTGAATAGTACAGAAATCAAGACTTCCCTCAGAAGGTCAAGTTTGTTTATCCCCAACATAATAACAAGGTCAGGCCCTTGCACAATAAAATATAAACCATTTTCTCTTCAGAGTCTCAGGGTCAAATGAGGTCCAGTGATTTGAAATGCACTGAAGGGGAGTACAAACTGCATATGGTTTTTTATGTTACCCATCTAGAAAGAGAGGGAGACAACACATCCCTCAGTCCCCTTCCTCTTTTTGTGTGACCCAGGGCTGAGTGAGAGAAAGCACATCCCACTTCTCCTCTTACCTCCTCTTCTCTGGGTCCCAATGACCATCAGAGGTGCTGTCCATGGATAGAAGCATGACCTTTCATCTATGACCCTAGAGAAGCTAGTTGGTGGGTTTTAGTCACACTTACCTGCTCAAAACCCTAGCCTTCTGTCCTGCTGGATTCCTAGATCCACTTAACACAGAAGGCTCTCAAGGTACCCCAAAGGCTTGGGAGAGATTATGTAGTAGTTGGAGCTGGGCAAGACTTCTTAATGGAGGGAGTGTCCTAACACTATCTCTGGCTCCCTTTGCTATGGCCTCAGCAAAAGAGTCAAAATCCCACAGAATGGAACTGATTAATTTTCAAACATTAATTTTCTGTTTAAATTCCAATGTAATTGAATGCAAAGCAGATGCCTCAAAAGAGTGTAAAAATTGAATGTTTGCCCCCCTTTGTTGGGGACAGTATTGAAGCTAAGATCTGTATTAGGATGGCTTTCTCCTGGCTGTTGAAAGTGGAGTTTTTCTGTCACTACATAAGACATGGGGCCTGATCTTTGATAGAAGAATGTAAAAGGGAAAAGAATTGGGAGAGTAGAGGTTTGGGACTGACAGCTGATAAGACTCCCCATGGAGAAAAATCCCTTTCAACTATGTGGCACCGTAGGGTTAGAAATGTTAGGTAAAGTCCAGGCGCAATGGCTCACACCTGTAATCCCAGCACTTTGGGAGGATGAGGCAGGCAGGTCACAAGGTCAGGAGATAGAGATCATCCTCACTAAAATGGTGAAAACATGTCTCTACTAAAAATACAAAAAATTAGTCGAGCGTGGTGGTGGGCACCTGTAATCCCAGCTACTTGGGAGGCTGAAGCAGAAGAATTGCTTGACCCTGGGAGGCAGAGGTTGCAGTAAGCTGAGATCACACCACTCCACTCCAGCCTGGGTGACACAGAAAGACTCTGGCTAAATTAAAATAAAATTAAATTAAATTAAATTAAAATTAAAAAAGAAATGTTAGGTAAAATCTCTGACTCTAAATTATTTTCAGGCAAAAGTTAGAAAGAAAGGTTTGGATTTGATAGGCTGTCCATATAACATGTCTTCCAGCATAAGAAAATTAATTTGTTTCATAAAAGAACTGATTAAATTCACTGGACAATGCTGAACTCTTATATGAAGTAAAAAACAACTTAAAAGTGGAAGAGGATATTCACTCAGGGTGAAATATTCTCCCATTCAGTGCTATGAATGTCCATCATTAAGGGATAGAAGGGGAATTACTAGGTGAAAACTTAGATTGAAATACTGAATTCCCCCTGTTTCTAGGAAATCACAAAACAACAAGTCTTTGAATTACATTCCTTATTACTAAAACACCTACTAACTACCCAGCAAGACTATGTCTCTAGGTTGCAAAAATACCCACAACATTGTATTCAAAGAACGAATAGGAGACATGATAGCTGTGAGAGAAAAGAAGGAAAATGTGATAGGAATAAGTCCTCGGGCTGGCCCTGATGAGCTGTCATGCAATGGAGTTAGTCTAAGGGCCTTCAGATAACTCTGGGCTGTAGTCCCAGTCAGAAATCTTCAGTAGCCCTAAGACCTCCTTCCAATCCCACACAATGGCTTAAGGCCCTCCGTGAAAGTGAGACGAGATGTCTTCTTCCCATCAAAGGTTTTTCTCCATCGAAGGGTTCATGGTCTCATGGGCTTCAAGGAATGAAGCATGGACTCAGCAGCGAGTGTTATAGCTTGATTAGAGAAACGCATGGACCCAAAGAGTGTGCAACGGCAAGACTTACTAAAGCAAAAGTGAAAGTAAAGCAAAAGTAAAGCTTCCACATGGTGGAAGTGGACCTGGAAGGGTTGCTGTCTCTGACTTCGGTGTCCTATGCTTATATCCCCTATGACTCCTCCCTTTTCCTTTTTCTGTCCTATAGGATTAGCTTACCTTCCATCTGGTTGTAGATTGGTGGTCCTGATTGATTAAAAACATCAGGCTGCAGCTACAGCTTAAACTCCCTATATGATTGGTTGATGTTTTAATCCCTTAGTTTGCAGCTATGACTCATTTTGGCTTAGGGGAAAGCCCTCTTTGACTGGTTGAAGTTTCAATCCCTTAGTTTGCAGCTATGATTCATTTTGGCTTAGGAAAAAGCCCCTTGGGGAAGTCCCTCTTGACCCAGGAAGTCCAGACAACTTAGCCACTTTGTCCCTCAAAAAGAAACTAGATTGGAGTAGACAATAAGTTTGAGAAATGAAAGCAAAGAGTTAAAGGTTCACTCTTGCCCTTATGATGAATTATTTTCTTCCCGGCCAATGCACCAAGATGTAACGGTCTTCCATTGTCTGACATAACTTGGGAGTTGTTTTTCCTGCCTCCAAAGATGATTAAGGAGTGTGGAAACAAAGATGAAGTTACAGTAAAAGTTTAATAAGCAAAAGAGGAAAGCTCTCTGCCAGCACAGAGGGGGTCTTAAACAGTAGTACCCCCTATGAGGCTGGGGTCCAGGGTTTTGTTGTTTTTGCTGTTGTTGTTGTTGTTTTGAGACAGAGTGTCACTCTGTTGCCTATGCTGGAGTGCAGTGGTGGTGTGATCTTGGCTCACTGCAACCTCCGCCTCCCGGGTTCAAGCAATTCTCCTGCCTCGGCCTCCTGAGTAGCTGGGACTACAGGCACACACCACCACGCCTGACTAATTTTTGTATTTTTAGTAGAGACGGAGTTTCGCCATGTTGGCCAGGACAGGCTCCATCTCCTGACCTTGTAATCCACCCACCTCAGCCTCCCACAGCACTGGGATTACAGGTGTGAGCCACTGTGTCCAGCCTCTGTGTTTTTATAAACTGGGAAAGAGAAGGATGGTTCTTACTCTGTTGGCTGTCTTGGCAAACAAGTAACTCAGCTTGACCCAGGCCTGTGACCAGTCAGGAGCTGAAATGATGCTTCATATATTCTGCTTAGCTTGGACCAGGACATATCAAAAGCTTAAGTGAAAGCTTGGCCTAGGACATTGGCCCAATCAGGGTTGAGGTGATAATTCATAGAAGTTGGACTTAGAGTCCTAATAAAGGGAAGTAAATCACCCACTGGAACCTACTGGATCCCACAGTGCCCATGCCCACAAAAGAAAAAGAAACATTTTTCTGGGCCCGCTGACTATACAAAGGATAAAGGCATTTCTATACATCCTTATCTGAGTGAGCTGGAAATTTGTGCAAGATATTTTTTATCCAAATGAGCTGGAGGCTATTCTATCTGTGCAGCTGTAGGCATGTCTGCAGGCACAACACCCTCTGCTAGTTCTCTTATCAGTGCCTGCAGCTTGAATTTTTTAGGCTACTTTTTATGTTACATGGGGATAAGGCACCTACCCATTGGCCTGGGGCTCTCCAGGATCCTTTCATTTTTATCTACCTAAGGCAAGCTAACTAACTCCTTTTAGTACTAGTAGGGGAACTTATAGCTATAAGTGCCTACACCAAAAAAAGAAAAACTCCAAAGAAATAACCTAACAATGCATCTTAAGGAACTAGAAAAGCAAGAGCAAACTGAAAGTAAGATTCAAAGAGAAAAATAAAGATCAAAGGAAGAATAAATAATATTGAAATAAAAAACACAAAGAAGTGAAAACATCTCTACAATTAAGACTACAAAACACTAATGAAAGAAGTTGAAGCAGACATCAAAAAATGGAAAAATATTTAATGTTTATGAATTGAAATAACCAATATTGTTAAAAATAGTCATACTACCCAAAACAGTCTACAGATTCAATGCAATTATCAAAATACCAATGACATTCTTCACAGAAATAGAAAAAAAGTCTCAAATTCATATAAAACCACAAAAGATCCAAAATAGCCAAAGCCATTCTGAGCAAAAAGAACAAAACTGGAGGAATTTATATTACCTGACTTCAAAAATATACTGCAGAGCTATGATAACCAAAACAGCATGACACAGAAATAAAAATAGACACATAAACCAATGTAACAGAATAAAGAACTCAGAAACCATACACCTACAGTGAGCTTATTTTCAAAAAAGGTATCATATATATTGGGAAAAGGGCAGTCTCTTCAATAAATGGTGCTGGGAAAAGTGGATATCTACATTCAGAATAATAAAATTATACCCCTATTTCTTATCATATACAAAAATTAAATCAAAATGGATTAAAGACTAATATAGGATCTCCAACTAGAAAACTACTAAAGTGAAACATTGGGGAAACTCTCCAGGACGTTGTTCTGGGCAAAATTTCTTGAGTAATATCCCAAAAGAACAGGAAACCCAAGCAAAATGAACAAACGGGATCATATCAAGTTACAAAGCTTTCTGCACAACAAAGGACACAATCAACAAAGAGAAGAGACAACCCACAGAATGAGAGAAAATATTTGCAAACTACCCATCTGACAAGAAATTAATAAACAGAGTACATAAGGAGCGCAAACATTATAGGAAAAAAACTAATAATCTGATTAAAATTGGCAAAAAAGATTTGAATAGACATTTCTTAAAATAAGACATACAAATGCCAAACAGCAAAAGTGGTTAACATTACTGATTATCACAGAAATATAAATCAAAACTACAATGAGATATTATCTCATCCCAGTTAAAAGGGACTATAGCCAAAAGATAGGCAATAACAAATAATGGTGAGGACGTGAAGAAAAGTGTATCTATGTACACCGTTGGTGGGAATGTAAATTAGTACAATCACTATGGAGCATAGTTTAGAAGTTCCTCAGAAAATTAAAAGAGAGCTACCTTATAACCCAGCAATCCCACTTCTGGGTATATACCCAAAAGAAAGGAAACCAGGATATTGAAACATTCTTATGTTTGATGTATTACTGTTCACAATAGCCAAAATTTGGAAGCAATCTATGCATCCATTGACAGATGAATGGGTAAAGAAAATGTGGTACTTATACACAATGGTTTATATTAGTTTTCTATCATTGCTATAACAAAATAACAGTTTCTTAAAACCATCCAAAATTATCTTACTGTTCTGAATGCCAGAAAAGCAGAATTATTTTTAAAGAGGAAAAAAATCAAGATTTTGGCTACCTCTGGAAGCTTTAGGTAAGAATTTATTTCTGTGACTTTAGCTTTTAGATATCTGCCAGTATGTGGCTTATGGCTCCTTTTTCTTCAAAAACAACCATGTAATATATTCTCTCCTCTCTGGCCTCTGGCCTCTGATTCTGTACATACTGTTTTCTGTCTGACACTCTGATCCTGCTGGTTCTCTTTTATAAGAATGTTTGTGATTACATTGCACCCACTTGGATAATTCATGATAAATTTTGTGTCAAGATCTTTATTCACATATTTAAAGTACCTTTTCCTTTTTTTTAACCATCAGTAATGGATTGAGTTCTTCCTTGACTCTCTCTTGTTTCTACTTCCATCATCACATCTTTCTGACACTGACTCTACTCTTCCTTACTTTTTCTTTTTTTTTTTCTGAGGCAATGTCTTGTTCTGTAGCACAGGCTGCAGTGCAATGGCATGATCTCGGCTCACTACAACCTCCAGCTCCTGGGTTCAAGCGATTCTCCTGCCTCAGCTTCCTGAATAGCTTGTGTTACAGGTGTGCACCACCATGGCCAGATAATTTTTGTATTTTTAGTAGAGACTGGGTTTCACCATGTTGGTCAGGCTGGTCTTGAATTTTTTACCTTGGGATCCACCCTCATTGGCCTCCCAAAGTGCTGGGATTACAGGCACGAGCCACTGCACCCAGCCACCTTTTCATTTTTTAAGACTTTTGTGATTACATTGTACCCACCCAAGTAACACAAAACAAAGTTCTTATGTTAGAGTCAGCTAAATTTCAATGTGCCAACATCCTTAAAATAACCATCAAGAAAGAATGAAAGAATTTGCAGCAATATCCATTTTCAATGAGTTTATCTGTACAAAAAAATATTTTTATGTAAAAATATCAGGGCAATACTTTTAGTAATTATAAGCAATTATGTTGGTTCATCACTTATTCATGGCTGCATTTTAGTTTTTAGATGTTTAGATGTTTAAAAAATCAGAGGTAAATGATATGATTATAACCCCATAGATTCAAGACTTGAGGCATTTGAAATTTGCAATTAAGAGTTTATTCGGGCTGGGCACAGTGGCTCATGCCTGTAACCCCAACAGTTTGGGAGGCTGATACAGGCAGATCACGAGGTCAGGAGATCGAGACCATCCTGGCCAACATGGTGAAACCCCATCTCCACTGAAAATATGAAAATTAGCCAGGCATCGTGGTGCACTCCTGTAATCCTAGCTACCTGGGAGGCTGAGGTAGGAGAATCACTTGATCCCAGAAGGCAGAGTTTGCATTGAGCCAAGATCATGTCACTGCACTCTAGCCTGGTGACAGAGCGAGACTCAATCTCAAAAAGAAAAGGGCAGGGGGAGCTTTATTCAACCTAGACATTATTGCTACATGTGAGCAAAGTTCTTAAAAGTAGAGTTGATTAAATATTCAGTAATGTTTAAAATGTAGTACCTGATTAGAAAGAACACTGATTTAACACTGTTCAGGCCTATATAACTCTATATTAATTTTAGATTTTGGAAGGACTATGTTGCTAGACTGATTAAAAATAAGCCAGAGGAAAGAAAAAGTACAGATGAGTGCTCCAAAGGCAGATATGTAGATTTTTTTTTTTTTTAATATGAGATTGGGTCTCACTGTATTGGCCAGGGTGGCCTCAAACTCCTGGTCTCAAGCGGTCCTTCAGCCTCAACCTCCCAACATGTTGGGATTAGGTTTGTGAGACACCTTGCTCAGCTGGCAGATACATTTTCTGGTCTTAATAACTTTGTGTTATATAATGGTTTTGATAATATATTCTTGCTTTATGAGTCAGGAAAATCAGTTTGGGTTACACTGAAATATTAAATCATCTTCAGACTCAATGGAATTTTTTTTCTCTTGCTACACATTTATTATCGAATAGGTTTGGCATACAGAGTACAAAATTTATGCTTTTCTCACTTAGAGACTCTGCTGTGATGCTAATGGTAACTATGGCAGGAAGAAAGTACCTGCTGAAAAAGCTTGCAATTAAATTAAATGATATCATTCAGAAGTGACCTGTAATACTCTGCTCACAAGTTTTGTTTGGAATTATTCTCATCATCCTGTCCATGTTAACTACAATTTTCAATGTGTCTCTATGGGCATTAAACTAGACTTAAAACAGCATTTGACAGAAGCGAACATTTATATGATGAAAACACTCAGTAAGCTACAAAGAGAAAAAAACTTCCTTAGAAAATTAGAGTATTTGTTTAAAAACCTACAGTTAATGTCATATTTAATGGTGAAAGGCTGAAAATATACCCATTAAGATCAATACAAGGTTGCCTGCTTTCACCACTGATACTCAACATTGTACAAAATGTTCTAGTCAGAATAGTTAGGCAAGAAAAAAAAGATTAAATAAAATTTTAAATAATAGAATATAAAATTTAAATTGATAAAAATCTAAATTGGATAGGAAGAAGCAAAGCTATCTTTATTGGTTGATGATGTCATCCTATACATAGAAAATTCTAGAATTACAAATTAAAAACTAATAAAGATAACAAATGAATCCAGCAGTTTACTGGGTATAGGATTGACAACAAAAAGAAACTTATTGTCAATGAGCAATCTCAAAAAAAGTCTTAAAATCATTTTTATAATAACATCTGAAGGATAAAATCCTTAGGAATACCTTTAAATAGGAGAGTATTATACTATTTTGCACTAATTACTACAAAACATTGCTAAATAAATAAAAGAAGACCTTAATAAATGGAAATATTTTATGTTCATGGATTGAAAGACTTAATATTGTTAAAATGTCAGTATTTCCAAAAAAAACTTTGCAAATTTAATGTAAACCTACCAAAACCCCACTGGCAATTTTTGCCAAAATGAAAAAGTTAATCATAAATTTAATATGAAAAAGCAAGTGACCATGAAAATGCAAAACAATTGAGAGAAAGAAGGGCATAGTTGCAAGACTCATACTGGATTTCAAAATGTATTATAAAATTACACAGTTCAAGACAGTGTAGTATAAGTGTAAAGAAAATTGTGATACGATTGAGAGTCCAAAAAATAATCCAGACATATAATGTCAATTGCTTTTTGACAAAGGTTTCAACATCATTATACAGAGAAAGAATAGTCTCTTCATACTCCTGGGACAACTTGCTATTTACCAACAACAAAATTGGGACCTAAACTTACACTACATTTCAAATTTAATCTACTCATCTTCAGTTTTTCTGTTATTAACATCTTGAAAAGATGCGGGTGTGTGTGTGTGTGTTTGTGTGTGTGTGTGTGTGTGTATGTATGTATGTGTATATATATGTATATATGTATATATATATATATATATATATATATATATATATATATATATATATATAAAATTTTGGGGACAGAGTCTCACTCCATCCCCCAGGCTGGAGTACAGTGGTGTGATCTCAGCTCACTGAAACCTCTGCCTTCTGGGTTCAAACAATTCTCATACCTCAGCCTCTCAGTAGCTGAGATTACAGGACCCATCACCACACCTGGCTAATTTTTCTGTTTTTAGTAGAGACGGGGTTTCACCATGTTGGCCAGGCTGATCTCAACCCCCTGACCTAAGATGACCTGCCCAACTCAGCCTCCCAAAATGCTGGGATTACAGGCATGAGTCACCACACCCAGCCTAAGATGTGATATATTTGTTACCATTAATGAACCAAATTATTTATCCCATTCTATAGTTTGTCTGCTTATCCTGTTGATTGTTCCTTATATTGCACAGAAGCTCTTTAGTTTAATTAGATTCTGCTTCTCAAATGTTGCTTCTGTTGCAATTGTTTTTGGAATCTTTGTCATGAAATCTTTGCCCATTCCTATCTCCAGAATGCTATTGCATAGGTTGTCTTTCAGAATTTCTATTCCTTTAAGTTTTACATAAGCCTTTAATTGATCTTCAGTTAATTTTCGTTTGTGGTGTAAGAAAGGGGTCCCATTTCAATCTACTGCATAAGGCTAGGTGGTTATCCCAGAATGATTTATTGAATAGAGAGTTCTTTTCCCATTGCTTCTTTTTGTCAGCTCTATCAAAGATTAGATGGCAAATATGAGGTCTTATTTCTAGGCTCTCTATTCCTTTCCATTGATCTAAATGTCTACTTTTATACCAGCACCATGCTGTTTTGTTAACTGTAGGCCTGAAGTATACTTTGAAGTCAGGTAACATGATGCCTCCACCTTTGTTCTTTTTGTATAGAATTCCCCTGGCTATCTGGGATAATTTGTGTTTCCATATTAATTTTAAAATAGTTTTTTTTTAGTCCTGTGAAAAATTTAATTGGTAGTTTAATAGGAATAGCATTCCATCTATAAATTGCTTTGGGCAGTATGACCATTTTATGATGTTGATTCTTCCTATCCATGAGCATGGAATGTATTCCCATTTGTTTGCTTTATCTCTGACTTTTTTGACCAGTACTTTTTAGTTCTTGTGGTGATTTTTGACCTCTCTGGTTAAGTGTATTTCTATATATTTTATTCTTTTTGTGGCAATAGTGAATGGGATTTATGTTGCTGGTTTTACTCTTGGCTTGACAATTTTTGATATATACAAATGCTAGTAATTTTTGTGCACTGATTTTCTATGCTTAGATTCTGCTGAAGTTATTTATCAGCTGAGGGAGCTTTTGGGCCAAGACTATGAGGTTTTCTAGATGTAGAATTGAGATGATTTATCTAGCTTCTTTTAAGTAGACAGCAAGGGAGGGGTCCCCGGAGATTCCCTGATCCACTGATCAGTGCCTCAGCCCCAAAAAGCAGGCTGGAAAAATAAATCAAGCTGCATGTACTGATAAGAAAACTAGCACAAGGAGTTGTGCCTGGAGACATGCCCACAGCTGCACAGATAAGGGAGCTCCAGCTTACTCACATAAAAACTTACAGAAATCTCCAGCTTACTTGCTTCCCTGTTTAAGAGAACAAGTCCTGACAGAGAAATGCCATTATCCTTTCTATCATCAGTGGGCTTCCAGGAAAAAGTCTCTTCTGCTTTTATGAGCATGAACACACTGTTCTCTGTTGGGTTCTGGTGGGCAGTTTCCTTTCCTTTCCTTTTTAGATTGTGAGCCCAGCATCTATGAATCATCAGTTCATCTCCTGATTGGTCCTGGGTCAAGGTCCTAGGTCAAGCTTTTACTTCAGCTGCCAATAGGTGCCAGGCCTAGCTGCCTCTATGAATTATCACTTCAGCCCCTAATTGGCCCCTGGGCTAGGCTTCCTGATTGGTCCAGGGCCAAGGCCCCAGGCCAAGACCCCAGGCAAAGCTGAGTCAGGAGTTTTCCAAGACAGCACACAGACTAAGCATATTCCTTCCCCTTCCCAGTCCATGAAAACCCTGGACCCCAGCCTCATAGAGGGACCCTATTTGGCACCCTCGACCCTCTGCTAGCGGAGAACTTCCTTCTTTTGCTTCTTAAACTTTTGCTCTGACCTAACCCTAGTGTCCGCACTCCTTAGTCATCTCAGTCATAGGACAAAGAACTCTTGCTATATCTCAGACAATGAGAGACTGTTACAACTTGGTGCACTGGTGAAACTACAACAGAATAATGTTATCTGCAAAGAGGGAGAGTTTGCCTTCCTTTCTTTCTATTTGGATTTCCTTTATTTCTTTCTACTACCTGATTGATCTGCTCAGGACTTCCAGTACTATGTTGAATATGTGTGCTGAGAGAGGAAATCCTTGTCTTGTGCCAGCTTTCAAGAGGAATGCTTCCAGCTTTTTCCTATTCAATACAATGTTGGCTGTGAGTTTGTCACAAATGGCCCTTGCTATTTTAAGGTATATTCCTTCAATGCTTAGTTTATCAAGAGTTTTTACTATGAAAGGTGTTAAATTTTATTGAAATTATTTTTTGCATCTATTGAAATTATAATGTGGTTTTGTCTTTAGTTGTATTAAAGGATAAATCACATTTATTGATTTGCTATGTTGAACCACCCTTGCATCTCAGAGATAAAGGCTACTTGATAGTATAAATAAGCTTTTTGATGTGCCACTGGATTCAATTTGCCAGGATTTTGTTGAGGATTTTTGCATCGATATTCATCCATGATATTGGCTTGAACTTTTTTGTTGCTGTTGTTATGTGTCTGCCAGATTTTGGTATCAAGATAATGCTGGCCTCATAGATTGACTTAGAAAGGCGTTCCTCCTCCTCCTCCATTTTTTGGAATAGTTTCTGTCGCAATGATACCAGCTCTTCTTTGTTCATCATTCCGGTGTGAATCCTTCTGGCCCTGAGCTTTGTTAGGTTGTGGCTCTTTATTACTGATTCAGTTTCAGAGTTCTGTTCTGAAATTGGTTGTTGGTCTGTTCGAGAATTTGATTTCTTCCTGGTTCAATCTTGGGAGGGTGTATGTGCCCAGGAAGTTATCAATTTCTTCTAGGTTTTTTTTTAGTTCAGGGGCATAAAGACATTCATATTATTTTCTGATGTTTTTTGTATTTCTGTGAGGTTATGGTACTATCCCCTTCATCATTTCTGTATTTATTTGGATCTGCTCTCTTTTTTATTAGTCTAGTTAGCAGTCTATCTATATTATTAATTTCCAAAAACCAACTCCTGGATTCATTGATCTTTTGAATGGTTGTTAATATGTTAATTACCTCAGTTCAGATCAAATTTAGGGTATTTCCTTTCTTGTGCTAACTCTGGGGTTAGTTTGCTCTTGCTTCTCTTGTTATTTTAGTTGAAATGTTATATTGCTAGATTGAGATATTTCTTTTTTATGTGGGTGTTTAATGCTATAAATTTGCCTCTTAACACTGCCTTAGCTGTCTTTGTCCAAGAGATTCTGGTATGTTGTATCTTTGTTCTCATTTGTTTCAAGGAGGTTCTTGATTTATGTCTTAATGTCATTATTTACCTGGAAGCATTCAGAAGCAGGTTATTCAATTTCCATGTAATTGTATGGTTTTCAGTAAATTTATTAGTCTCGATTCCCAATTTTATTGCACTGGTGTCTGAGAGAGTGGTTGGTATAATTTCATCTGTTTTACTGTTGCTGAGGAGGGTTTAATGTCTGACTACATGGTCAATTTTAGAGAATCAGCCCTGTGACAATGATAAGAATGTATGTTCTGTTGTTTTGGGGGCAAAGACTTCCGTAAATGACCCTCAGGTCTATTTGATCCAGTGCTGAGTTTAGGTCCTAAATATTTTTGTACGTTTTTTGCCTCGATGATGCATCCAAATATTGTCAATACTGATATCTTAAATTCTGTCATTAGTGTGTGGGAGTCTAAGATTCTTTGAAAGTCTAAGAAATTGTTTTATGAAGCCTATGTTGGGTGCATACATATGTGTTTAAAATAGCTAAGTCTTCTTGTTAAATTGTACTCTTTAGCATTACGTAATGCCCTTTGTCATTTTTTATCTTTTTGGTTTAAAGTCCTTTATGTGTGAACTTAAAATGACAAACTCTGATTTTTTCTGTCTTCCGTTTACTTGGTAGATTTTTGGCCATTCCTTTATTTTGAGTTTATGGATATAATTGCATGTGAGCTGAATCTTTTGAAGACAGCACATCAAAGACTTGGAACCAACCCAAATGTCCAACAATGATAGACTGGATTAATAAAATGTGGCACATATACACCATGGAATACTATGCAGCCATAAAAAATGATGAGTTCATGTCCTTTGTAGGGACATGGATGAAATTGGAAATCATCATTCTCAGTAAACTATCTCAAGAACAAAAAACCAAACACCGCATATTCTCACTCATAGGTGGGAATTGAACAATGAGAACACATGGACACAAGAAGGGGAACATCACCCTCTGGGGACTGTTGTGGGGTGGGAAGCAGGGGAGGGATAGCACTGGGAGATATACCTAATGCTAGATGACGAGTTAGTGGGTGCAGCGCACCAGCATGGCACATGTATACATATGTAACTAACCTGCACGTTGTGCACATGTACCCTAAAACTTAAAGTAGAAGAAGAAGAAGAAGGAGAAGGAGAAGGAGAAGGAGAAGGAGAAGGAGAAGAAGAAGAAGAAGAAGAAGAAGACAGCATATCATTGGGTCTCGGGGTTTTTTAACCCTGATTGCCATCTTGTGCCTTTTAATTTGGGCATTTATCCTGTTTACATTCAAGGTTAGTAAAGCCAAACTAAGCTTCACAAGTGAAGGGGAAATAAAATCTTTTACAGACAAGGAAATGCTGAGAGATTTAGCTTGTTATTCTGCATACTTATTTGTGTGGTTTCTTCATAGTGTCACTGGTCTATGTACTGAAGTGTGCTTTAGTAGTGGCTGGCAATAATATTTTCTTCCCACATTTAGTGTTTTTTTCAAGATCTCTTGTGTAAGACAGGCCTGGTGGTAATAAATTTCTTCAGAATTTGCTTGTCTAAAAAGGAGCTTATTTCTCCTTCTCTTATGAAACTTAGTTTGGCTGAATATGAAATTCTTTGTTAAAATTTCTTTTTTTAAAAAACAATGTTGAGGGCTGGGCACAGTGGCTCATGCCTGTAATCCCAGCATGCTGGGAAGCTGAGGTGGGTGGATCACAAGGTCAGGAGATTGAGACCAGCTTCACCAACATGGTGAAACCCCGTCTCTACTAAAAATACAAAAATTAGCTGAGTGTTGTGGCGAGTGCCTGTAATCCCAGCTACTCGGGAGGCTGAGGCAGGAGAATCTCTTGAACCTGGGAGGCAGAGGTTGCAGTGAGCTGAGATTATGCCACTGCACTCCAGCCTAAGAAAGCAGATCTAAGTTACTTCCATTCTTCCATTCCATCTCTTTCAGAGATAGGAAGGAGTCATAAATTTGGTCTGTTTACCTAATCCCATATTTCTTGGAGGTTTTCTTTATTCTTTTCATTCTTTTTTCTCTATTTCTGTTTGTCCTATTTCAGAAAGCCAGTCTTCAAGCTCTGAGATTCCTTTCTCAGCTTGGTCTGTTCAGCTATTAATACTTTTGAGTTTATTATGAAATTCTTGTGTTTTTCAGCCCCCTCAGGTTGGTTACAGTCTTCTCTACACTGGTCATTTTGTCTGTCAGCTCCTGTATTGTTTTATTGTAACTCTTAGCTTTCTTGGACTGCATTTCAATGTTCTCCTGCACATTAATAATCATCATCCTTATCCATATTCTGAATTATGTCATTTCAGCCAACTCAACTCAGTTCAAAACCCTTGTTAGAAAGCTAGTGAAGTCATTTGGAGGAAGGCAGGCACTCTGGCTTTTTCTGTTGTTGGAGTGCTTGTGCTGATTCCTTATCATCTTTGTGGACTGATGTTCCTTCAATCTTTGAAATTGCTCTCTTTTGTATGGAGTTTTTTTCCTTTCATCCTGTTTGATGACTTGAGGTTTTTATTGTGGTATAAGGTGGCTTCTTTTGACTGGCTTCTTTTCTGAAGGTTTTTATGGAGCCAAGGCTCAGCTCCCAACTTTTGGGCTGCATGTTCTATTCTGGGTGGCTTGTATTGCCCTAAATTTATTCTCTGATTCCTTGAGTTTAGAAATTCACTGTTCTTTGTTGTAGGTTGGAAGGCTCAGGTTCTCTTGGACCACTGGTTACTACACTCCAATGGGTGATGTCAGCCAAAGCACTTTTCAGGGCAATGGCAGCAGGACCCATCCTTGTTTGCACATGCCAGCAGCAGGCATAGTGGCAGAATGGTAATGTGCATACTTTTCAGCTATGGCAGGATGCTAACAGGTGCCAAGGTCCCTGCCTCTGTGCAGGTGTTCATAGCAGTATGGGAGATGGCATGGCTAAAGGTGAGGCAGCCATCATTGATGACTGTACATAGTCACACTTTTGGTGGTGTTAGTATGGGGGTGGCACACTGACAAGTACAGGCCTGCAGCTGCTCAGGGTAGGAAATTGTACACTATTCTTCATGCCCAGTTCACTATGGTGGCAGTCTTAACACAGGAGCAGGGCACAGGTAAGGGGACTGGCAAGCTTTGAGCCTACCAGGGTTCCAACTGCTATGCTGGTATGGTGGGGCCAGGGCAGCAGATGCATGGCATGGTGAATTTCACACAAGCATGTTGGATGAGCAGGGAAGGCAAAATCTACCCACATACACATGTGCTAGCAAAGTGATGTGGCAAGTTGCCATGGGTTTGGGGGAAGCTACAGTTGGGGAAGGGACACAGTGGGTTGGTGCTTGACAATGAAGGCTGCCCCCACTGGAGCTCTCCACTGGTCAGGCATGGTCCACTAGCACAGGAGTTATGGTATGGGTCCCCAGGACACCTGGGGCTGCACTGCAAGCAGTCATTCCCAGGCTGCGGGCCTGAGAGGCCATCAGATCAAGGAGGTTAAATCAGACCAGCCCTATCTGATAGACATGAGCTCCCTGCAGATGTCAGGCCTGACAGTTCCCCCAGGGCTAAAGTCTCCTGTGGGAACAAGGTGAGCCTGAGGGAATGGTCATCTGTGGCTGGGCTTCACTACAGATGTTTCTGCTGAAAACCCTGTGGGCTCTGCATGGGGAAGAATACTGTTCCTGCCACTTCTGTAAGCAGTTCACCATGCCAACTCAAGTATCTGTAGTGGTCAAGAGGTCTCTTCCTTTCAGGATACTGGTAGCCCCATACAGGGTTTCCAGGTTCTTTCCCTTTCAGACTAGGTTTTGTGTCTTCCATCTGTCCCCTCTCGGTGCCTTCCCTCTGAAGATCTTTTAGGAGTGAACCTGAGTTTCCTGAATTTGAATGTTGAGTGCTTGAATGCGAATAAAGACATACCTCAGCTTGGATAATTTCTAAAAGAAAAAGGTTTAATTGACTCACAGTTCAGCATGGTTGAGGAAGCCTCAGGAATCTTACAATCATGGCAGAAGGGGAAGCAAACACATCCTTCTTCACATGGCAGCAACAAAAGAAGTATGAGAGCTGAGCAAATGGGGAAGCCACCAAATAAAACTGTCAGATGTTATGAGAACTCATTATCATAAGAATAGCATAAGGGAAACTGCCCCCTGTGATTCAGTTACCTCACATCAGAGGTTCCGGTATCAGGCAGCCATTTCACCTGGTTGCATCTAGTCAGCCATCTTGCCTGATTCCTCCTCCAAACTCAATGTAGACAAGTGTCCTCTTAACACTGCTTCAACTGAATCCCAGTGATTTTAGTATTCTGTGTTTCTGTTTTATTTCAAAGAATTATTTGATTTCTGCATTTTTTAATCCAAAAGCCCTTCAGTAGAACGTTGTTTAATATCCATGTAATTATATGGTTTTGAAGGGTCTTAATGCTATTGACTCCTATTTTTACTGTTGTCAAAACTATGTTTGGCATAGCTATGGTTTGGCTGTGTCCCTACCCAAATCTCATCTGGAATTGTAGTTCCCATAATCCCCATATGTGGTGGGAGGGACATGATGAAGGTAATTGAATCATGGGGGCAGTTTCCCCCATGCTACTCTTGTTATAGTGACTAAGTTCTTATGAGATCTGATGGTTTTACCAGGGGCTTCCCCCTTCACTCAGCTCTCATGCTTCTCTTCCTGCTGTCACGTAAAGAAGAAAATGTTTGCTTCCTCTTCTGCCTTGATTACAAGTTTCCTGAGGCCTCCCCAGCCATGCAGAACTGTGAGTCAATTAAACATCTTTCCTTTATAAATTATTTAGTCTCAGGTATGTCTTTATTAGTAGCATGAGAACAGACTAATACAGGTATAATTTTTATTTTTTTAATGAAGTGAGACCTCCTTTATTGCCAAGTGTGTGGCCAATTTTAAGTACGTTTCATTTGCAAATGAAAAGAATGTATATCTTGTTGTTTATGGTGGAGGTGTTCTGTAGATGTCTATCATGTACAAGTGTTTTATTTAAGGTTAAGATTTGTTAGTTTTCTACCTTGAGGATCTGTCTAAGACTTTGGTGGGCTGTTGAAGTCCCCCATTATCACTGTGTGCCTAAGTCTTTTGTACGTTAGGACATACTTTTCAAATAAATTTGGGTGCTCCAATATTGTGTCAGTGTACATTTAGGATGAGTAAGGCATCTTGTTGGATTGAGCCCTTTATCATTATTTAGTGCCCATCTTTGTCCTTTTTTACTGTTGTTGGCTTAAAGTCTATTTTATCTCTTGTAAGATGAGTGACCCCTGCCTTTTGTTTTCCATTTGCATGATAGATCTCTCTCCATCCCTTTACCTTTAGTGTATAGGTATTTTACATGTGAGATGGCTCTTTTGAAGATAGCAGGTGAATAGGTCTTGTGTTATTAATCCAACTAGGCACTTTGTGCCTTTTAACTGTGACATTAAGATAATTTACATTCCAGGTCAGTCTTGATATAATAGGCGGTTGCTGGCAAGATGACCAAATAGAAACATCTCCAGTCTGCAGCTCCCAGTGAGATCAATGCAGAAGGTGGGTAATTTCTGCATTTCCAACTGAAGTACTTGGTTCATCTCACTAGGACTGGTTGGACAGTGGGTGCAGCCCAAGCAGGGAGAGCCAAAGCAGGGTGAGAAGTCACCTCACCCAAGAAGCACAAGGGATCAGGGAACTCCCTCTCCTAGCCAAGGGAAGCCATTAGGGACTGTACCATGCACTCTGGCCCAGATACTGCACTTTCCCCATAGTCTTCAGAACCTGCAGACCAGGAGATTCCTTTCAGTGCCTATATCACCAGGTCCCTGGGTTTCCAGCACAAAACTGGGCAACAATTTGGGGAGATACCAAGCTAGTTCTGGAGTTTTTTTTTTTTCATACCCCATCAGTGCCTGGAATGCCAGCAAGACAGAACCTTTCACTCCCCTGCAAGGGGGGCTGAAGCCAAGGAGCCAAGTAGTCTAGCTCGGCAGGTCCCACCCCAATGGAGCCCAACAGCCTAAGATCCACTGGATTGAAATCCTTGCTACCAGCACAACAGCAGTCCAAGCTTGAACATTGTGTGGGGAGGGGCATCATCCATCTATGAGGCTTAAGTAGGCAGTTTCACCCTCACAGTGTAAACAAAGTCGCCAGGAAGTTCAAACTGGGTGGAACCCACCCCAATTCAGCAAGGCCACAGTGGCCAGACTGTCTCCTCTCTGGGCAGGGCATCTTGTGAAAAAAAGGCAGCAGCCACATTAGGGACTTATAGATATAACCCCCACCACCCTTCTCTTCCCTGGGACAGAGCACCTTGGGGAAGGGGTGGTTGTAAGCGCAGCTTCAGCAGACTTAAATGACCCTACCTAAGAGCTCTGAAGAGAGCACCAGATCTACCAGCACAGCCATTCGAGCTCCTATAAGGGATAGATTGCCTCCTCAAGTGGGTCCATGATGCCCATTTATCCTGACTAGGTGACAGCTCCTAGTAGGTGGTGACAGACACCTCATATAGGAGAGCTCTGGCTGGCATCTGGTGGGTGCCCTTCTGGGACAAAGCTTCAAGAGGAAGAAGCAAGCAGCAATATTTGCTGTTCTGCAGCCTCTGCCGGTGACACCCAGGCAAACAGGTTCTGGGGCAGACCTCCAGCAAACTCTAGCAGACCTGCAGCAGAGGGGCCTGACTGTTAGAAGGAAAACTAACAGACAGAAAGGAATAGTAGCAACATCAACAAAAAGGACGTCCACTGAGAAACCCCATCTGAAGGTAACCAACTTTAAAGACAAAAGGTAGATAAATCCATGAAGATGGGGAGAAACCAGCACTAAAAGGCTGAAAATTCAGAATGCCTATTCTCCTACAAAGGGTCACAACTCCTCACCAGCAAGGTCCAAAATGGGGTGGAGAATGACTTTGATGAATTGACAGAAGTAGGCTTCAGAAGGTGGGTAATAACAGACGCCTCTGAGCTAAAGAAGCATGTCCTAACCCAGTGCAAGGAAGTTAAGAACCTTGAAAAAAAGGTTACATGAATTGCTAACTAGAATAACCGGTTTAGAGAAGAATACAAATAACCTGATGGAGCTGAAAAACACAGCACAAGAACTTCATGAAGCATACACAAGTATCATAGCTGAGTCGATTAAGTGGAAGAAAGGATACATGAGATTGAAGATCAACCCAACGAAATACAATAGGAAAACAAGATTAGAGAAAAAAGAGTGGAGAGATATGAGCAAAGCCTCCAAGAAGTATAGGACTATGTGAAAAGACTAAATCTACATTTGATTGGTGTACCTGAAAGTGACAGGAAAAATAGAACCAAGCTGGAAAATACTTTTTAGGATATTATCCAGGAGAAGTTCCCCAACCTACCAAGACAGGCCAACATTGAAATTCAGGAAATACAGACAACACCACAGATAATCCTCCAGAAGAGCAACCTCAAGACATATAATCATCAGATTCACCAAGGTTGAAATCGAGGGAAAAAAATGTTAAAAGTAACCAGAGAGAAAGGTCAGGTTAGCCACAAAGGGAACCCCATCAGACTAACAGCGAATTTCTCAGCAGAGAACCTTATGAGCCAGAAGAGAGTGGGGGCCGATATTCAACATTCTTACAGAAAAGAATTTTCAACCCAGAATTTCATATCCAACCAAACTAATCTTCATAAGCAAAGGAGAAATAAAATCCCTTACAGATGAGAAAATGCTGAGAGATTTGGTCACCACCAGCTCTGCCCTACAAGAGCTCCTGAAGGAAGCACTAAACATGGAAAGGAACAACTTGTACCAGCCACTGCAAAAACATACCAAATTGCCAAGGCGATTGACACTATGAAGAAACTGCGTAAACTAATGAGCAAAATAACCAGCTAACGTCATAAAGACAGGATCAATTTCGCACATAACAATATTAACCTTAAATGTAAATGGGCTAAATGACACAATTAAAAGACACAGACTGGCAAATTGGATGAAGAGTCAAGACCCATTGGTGTACTGTATTCAGGAGACCCAACTCACATGCAAAGACACATAGGCTAAAGGGATGGAGGAAGATTTAGCAAGCAAATGGCAAGCAAAAAAAAAAAAAAAAAAAAAATGGAGTGATTGCAATTCTAGTCTCTGATAAAACAGACTTTAAACCAATAAAGGTCAAAAGAAACAAAGAAGTGCATTATATAATGGTAAAAAGATCAATGCAACAAGAAGAGCTAACTATCCTAAATATATATGCACAAAATACAGGAGTACCCAGATCCATGAAGCAAGTTCTTACAGACCTACAAACAGACTTAGACTCCCACACAATAATAGTGGGAGACTGTAACACCCCACTGTCAACATTAGAAAGATCAATGAGACAGAAAATTAACAAGGATATTCAGGATTTGAACTCAGCTCTAGACCGAGTGGACCCACTAGATATCTATAGAACTCTCCACCCCAAATCAACAGAATATATATTGTTCTCAGCACCACATCGCACTTATTCTAAAATTGACCACATAACTGAAAGTAAAACACTCCTCAGCAAATGCAAAAGAATGGAAATTACAACAAACAATTTCTCAGACCACAGTGCAATCAAATTAGAACTCAGGATCAAGAAACTCTCTCAAAACTCCACCACTACATGGAAGCTGAACCTGCTCCTGAATGACTACTGATTAAATAATGAAATGGAGGCAGAAATAAAGATGTTCTTTAAAACCAATGAGAACAAAGACACAATGTACCAGAATCTCTGGGACACAGCTAAAGAAGTGTTAAGAGGGAAATTTTATAGCACTAAATGCCCGCTAGAGAAAGCAGAAAAGATCTAAAATCAACACCCTAATATCACAGTTAAAAGAACTAGAGAAGCAAGAGCAAACAAATTCAAAAGCAAGCAGAAGACAAGAAATAACTAAGATCAGAGCAGAACAGAAGGAGACAGAGACAAAATACCCTTCAAAAAATCGATGAATCCAGGAGCTGCTTTTTATAAACTTTAACAAAATAGAAAGACCACTACCCAGACTAATAAAGAAAAAAAGAGAAGAAGAATCAAATAGATACAATAAAAAATGATAAAGGGGATATCAGCTCCAATCCCACAGAAATACAAACTACCACCAGAGAATACTATAAACATCTCTGTGCAAATAAACTAGAAAATCTAGAAGAAATGGATAAATTCATGTACACATACACCCTGCCTAGACTAAACCAGAAAGAAGTCAAATCCCTGAATAGACCAATAACAGGCTCTGAAATTGAGGCAGAAATTAATAGCCTGCCAACCAAAAAAGCCCAGGATCAGACAGATTCACAGCTGAATTTTACTAGAGGTACAAAGAGGAGCTGGTACCATTCCTTCTGAATCTATTCCAAAAAATAGAAAATGAGGAAATCCTACCTACCTCATTTTATGAAGCCAGCATCATCCTGATACCAAAACCTGGCAGAAACACAACAAAAAACAGAAAATTTCAGGCCAATATCCCTGAAGAACATTGATGTGAAAATCCTCAATAAAATACTGGCAAAGTGAATCTAGCATCACATCAAAAAGCTTATCCATCACAATCAAGTCGGCTTCATCCCTGGGATGCAAGGCTGGTTCAACACATGTAAATCAATAAACATAATCCATCACATAAACAGAACCAATGACATAAACCACATGATTATCTCAATGGATGCAGAAAGGACTTTCACAAAATTCAACAGCCCTTGACACTAAAAACTCTCAACAAACTAAGCCTTGAGGGAATGTACCTCAAAAGAATAAGAGTTATTTGTGACAAACCCACAGCCAATATCATACTGAATGGGCAAAACCTGGAAACATTCCCTTTGAAAACCGGCACAAGACAAGGATGCCCTCTCTCACCACTCCTATTTAACATAGTATTGGAAGCCCTGGCCAGGGCAATCAGGCAAGAGAAAGAAATAAAGGGTATTCAAGTAGGAAAAGAGGAAGTCAAATTGTCTCTGCTTAGAGATGACATGATTGTATATTTAGAAAACCCCAATGTGTCAGCACAAAATATCCTTAAGCTGATAAGCAAGTTCATACAAAATCCATGTGCAAAAATCACAAGCATTCCTATACACCAATAACAGAAAAACAGAGAGTCAAATCATGAGTGAACTCCCATTCACAATTGCCACAAAAAGAATATATAACCTGGGAATACAACTCACAAGGGATGCGAAGGACCTCTTCAAGGTGAACTACAAACCACTGCACAAGGAAATAAGAGAGGACAGAAAGAAATGGAAAAACATTTCATGCTCATGGGTAAGAAGAATCAATATCGTGAAAATGGCCATACTGCCCAAGGTAATTTATAGATTTCATATCTCAATCAAGCTACCATTGTTTTTCTTTGCAGAATTGGAAAAAATCTACTCTAAATTTCATATGGAATCAATAAAGAGCCTGCATAGCCAAGACAATACTAAGCAGAAAGAACAAAGCTGGAGGCATCACACTACCTGACTTCAAACTATACTACAAAGTTACAATAACAAAAACACCACGGTATGGGTACTAAAACAGATATATAGACTGATGGAACAGAACAGAGGCCTCAGATATAAAGCCACACATATAAAACCATCTGATCCTTAACAAACCTGATGAAATCAAGCAACAGGGAAAGGATTCCCTATTTAAAAATGTGTTGGGAAAACTGGCTAGCCACATGCAGAAAGCTGAAACTGAATCCCTGCCTTACACTTTATTCAAAAATTAACTAAAGATGGATTAATGACTTAAGCGTAAGGCCTAAAACTGTAAAAACCCTAAAAGAAAACCTAGGCAACACCATTCACAATATTGGCATGGGCAAAGACATCATGACTAAAACACCCAAACAATGGCAACAAAAGCCAAAATAGACAAATGGGATCTGATTGAACTAAAGAGCTTCTGCACAGCAAGAGAAACTATCATCAGAGTGAACATGCAACCTGCAGAATGGGAGAAAAATTTTGCAATCTATCCATCTGACAAAGGGCTAATATCCAGAATCTACAAAGAACTTAAACAGATTTATAAGAAAAAAACAAGCCCCTGAAAAAGTGGGCAAACCCTATGAACAGACACTTCTCAAAAGAAGACATTTATGCAGCCAACAAACATATGAAAAAAAGCTCATCATTACTGGTCATTAGAGAAATGCAAATCAAAACCACAATGAGATACTATCTCATTGTGAGATACCAGTTAGAATGGCACTCATTAAAAAGTCAGGAAACAACAGATGCTGGAGAGGATGTGGAGAAATAGAAATGCTTATACACCCTTGTTGGGAGTATAAATTAGTTCAACCATTGTGGAAGACAGTGTGGCAATTCCTCAGGGATCTAGAACTAGAAATATTATTTGACCCAGCAATTCCATTACTGGGTATATACCCAAAGGATTATAAATCATTCTACTATAAAGACACATGCACATGCATGTTTACTGCAGCACTGTTCACAATAACAAAGTCATGGAACCAACCCAAACGCCCATCAACGATAGACTAGATAAAGAAAATGTGGTACACATATACCATGGAACACTACGCAGCCAGGAAAAAAGGATGAGTTCACGTCCTTTGCTGGGACACAGATGATGCTGGAAACCATCATTCTCAGCAAACTAACAAGAACAGAAAACCATATCCCACATGTTCTCACTCATAAGTGGAAGCTGAACCATATGAACACATAGACACAGGGAGGGGAACATCACTCACTGAGGCCTGTTGGGGGATGCGGGGCAAGGGCAGGGATAGCATTAGGAGAAATACCTAATGTAGATGACGGGTTGATAGGTCCACCATGGCACGTGTATACCTCTGTAACAAACCTGCGCATTCTGCACATGTACCCCAGACCTTAAAGTATAAGTTTTTAAATGACAATACTAAAATAAAAAATATATTTATTGATATAATATTGAAATGAATACTGATAACATTTAGCTATTTATGAAAATTTCTGTAGCCACCTTGAATTTCTTCTCAAAAAATATTTTCAATATACAGTCATATTGTAATATTATGAATATTGAATTTATATTCAAGGTTAATGTTGAGATATTGATCCTATACTGAAGTTGGCTGGTTGTTTTGTAGTTTACATTGTATTAGAATATGTATCTTCTTGTTGGCTTGTGCTAGCAGATATTATTTATTTGTCTCTATGTCTAGAAATCCCTTAAGGAATTCTTGTAAGGCTGTTTAGTGATAATAAATTTTGTTAGCAATTGCTTGTCTGAAAAACATTTTATTTCTCCATCACTTATAGAGCTTAGTGGCAGGGTATAAGACTATTGGCTGAAGTTTCTTTGCTTTGAGAATTCTGAAAATAGGCCTCCCCATTTCTTCCGGCTTGTAGTTTTTCTATTGAGAAGTGAACTGATAGCTTGATAGGGTTCCATTTTTATATGATATTAGGTTTTTCTATATATGGCTTCAACATTTTTTTTCTGTAGCATTGATCTTAGACCGCCTACTATATGCCCTGGTGGTATTCATTTGGTATAGTGTCTGACAGACATTCTCTGGATTACTTGTATCTGGATTATCTATCTTTCTGGGAAGGTTAAGAAAAATTTTCCTCACATATGTTTTCCAAATTGTTGACCTTTTTTCTTTTTTTTAATTGTTTAACCAATACTTTATTATAGGAAAAGTGGATTAATTTCTTTTCTTTTTTTTCTTTTTTTTACTATTATACTTTAAGTTTTAGGGTACATGTGCACATTGTGCAGGTTAGTTACATATGTACACATGTGCCATACTGGTGTGCTGCACCCATTAACTCGTCATCTAGCATTAGGTATATTTCCCAGTGCTATCCCTCCCCCCTCCCCCCACCCCACAACAGTCCCCAGAGTGTGATGTTCCCCTTCTTGTGTCCATGTGATCTCATTGTTCCATTCCCACCTATGAGTGAGAATATGCGGTGTTTGGTTTTTTGTTCTTGCGATAGTTTACTGAGAATGATTTCCAATTTCATCCATGTCCCTACAAAGGACATGAACTCATCATTTTTTATGGCTGCATAGTATTCCATGGTGTATATGTGCCACATTTTCTTAATCCAGTCTATCATTGTTGGACATTTGGGTTGGTTGCAAGTCTTTGCTATTGTGAATAATGTCGCAATAAACATACATGTGCATGTCTCTTTACAGCAGCATGATTTATAATCCTTTGGGTATATACCCAGTAATGGGATGGCTGGGTCAAATGGTATTTCTAGTTCTAGATCCCTGAGGAATTGCCACACTGACTTCCACAATGGTTGAACTACTTTACAGTCCCATCAACAGTGTAAAAGTGTTCCTATTTCTCTACATCCTGTCCAGCACCTGTTGTTTCCTGACTTTTTAATGATTGCCATTCTAACTGGTGTGAGATGGTATCTCATTGTGGTTTTGATTTGCATTTCTCTGATGGCCAGTGATGATGACCATTTTTTCATGTGTTTTTTGGCTGCATAAATGTCTTCTTTTGAGAAGTGTCTGTTCATGTCCTTCACCCACTTTTTGATGGGGTTGTTTGTTTTTTTCTTGTAAATTTGTTTGAGTTCATTGTAGATTCCGGATATTAGCCCTTTGTCAGATGAGTAGGTTGTGAAAATTTTCTCCCATTTGGTAGGTTGCCTGTTCACTCTGATGGTAGTTTGCCTGTTCACTCTGATGGTAGTTTCTTTTGTGGTGTAGAAGCTCTTTAGTTTAATTAGATCCCATTTGTCAATTTTGTCTTTTGTTGCCATTGCTTTTGGTGTTTTAGACATGAAGTCCTTGCCCATGCCTATGTCCTGAATGGTAATGCCTACGTTTTCTTCTAGGGTTTTTATGGTTTTAGGTCTAACATTTAAGTCTTTAATCCATCTTGAATTGATTTTTGTATAAGGTGTAAGGAAGGGATCCAGTTTCAGCTTTCTACATATGGATAGCCAGTTCTCCCAGAACCATTTATTAAATAGGGAATCCTTTCCCCATGGCTTTTCTCAGGTTCATCAAAGATCAGATAGTTGTAGATATGCGGCATTATTTCTGAGGGCTCTGTTCTGTTCCATTGATCTATATCTCTGTTTTGGTACCAGTACCATGCTGTTTTGGTTACTGTAGCCTTTTAATATAGTTTGAGGTCAGGTAGTGTGATGCCTCCAGCTTTGTTCTTTTGGCTTAGAATTGACTTGGCGATGCAGGCTCTTTTTTTGGTTCCATGTAAACTTTAAAGTAGTTTTTTCCAATTCTGTGAAGAAAGGCATTGGTAGCTTGATGGGGATGGCATTGAATCTGTAAATTACCTTGGGCAGTATGGCCATTTTCGCGATATTGATTCTTCCTACTCATGAGCATGGAATGTTCTTCCATTTCTTTGTATCCTCTTTTATTTCATTGAGCAGCAGTTTGTAGTTCTCCTTGAATAGGTCCTTCACATCCCTTGTAAGTTGGATTCCTAGGTATTTTATTCTCTTTGAAGCAATTGTGAATGGGAGTTCACTCATGATTTGGTTCTCTGTTTGTCTGTTGTTGGTGTATAGCAATGCTTGTGATTTTTGTACATTGATTTCGTATCCTGAGACTTTGCTGAAGTTGCTTATCAGCTTAAGGAGATTTTGGGCTGAGACAATGGGGTTTTCTAGATATACAATCATGTCATCTGCAAACAGGGACAATTTGACTTCCTCTTTTCCTAATTGAATACTCTTTATTTCCTTCTCCTGCCTAATTGCCCTGGCCAGAATTTCCAAAACTATGTTGAATAGGAGTGGTGAGAGAGGGCATCCCTGTCTTGTGCCAGTTTTCAAAGGGAATGCTTCCAGTTTTTGCCCATTCAGTATGATATTGGCTGTGGGTTTGTCATAGATAGCTCTTATTATTTTGAGATATGTCCCATCAATACCTAATTTATTGAGAGTTTTTAGCATGAAGTGTTGAATTTTGTCAAAGGCCTTTTCTGCATCTATTGAGATAATCATGTGGTTTTTGTCTTTGGTTCTGTTTATATGCTGGATTACATTTATTGATTTGCATACATTGAACCAGCCTTGCATCCCAGGGATGAAGCCCACTTGATCATGGTGGATAAGCTTTTTGATGTGCTGCTGGATTCGTTTTGCCAGTATTTTATTGAGGATTTTTGTATCACTGTTCATCAGGGATATTGGTCTAAAATTCTCTTTTTTGGTTGTGTCTCTGCCCGGCTTTGGTATCAGAATGATGCTGGCCTCATAAAATGAGTTAGGGAGGATTCCCTCTTTTTCTATTGATTGGAATAGTTTCAGAAGGAATGGTACCAGTTCCTCCTTGTACCTCTGGTAGAATTCGGCTGTGAATCCATCTGGTCCTGGACTCTTTTTGGTTGGTAAGCTATTGATTATTGCCACAATTTCAGATTCTGTTATTGGTCTATTCAGAGATTCAACTTCTTCCTGGTTTAGTCTTCGGAGAGTGTATGTGTCAAGGAATTTATCCATTTCTTCTAGATTTTCTAGTTTATTTGCGTAGAGGTGTTTGTAGTATTCTCTGATGGTAGTTTGTATTTCTGTGGGATCGGTGGTGATATCCCCTTTATCATTTTTTATTGCATCTATTTGATTCTTCTCTCTTTGTTTCTATATTAGTCTTGCTAGCATTCTATCAATTCTGTTGATCCTTTCAAAAAACCAGCTCCTGGATTCACTAATTTTTTGAAGGGTTTTTTGTGTCTCTATTTCCTTCAGTTCTGCTCTGATTTTAGTTATTTCTTGTCTTCTGCTAGATTTTGAATGTGTTTGCTCTTGCTTTTCTAGTTCTTTTAATTGTGATGTTAGGGTGTCAATTTTGGATCTTTCCTGCTTTCTCTTGTGGGCATTTAGTGCTATAAATTTCCCTCTACACACTACTTTGAATGCGTCCCAGAGATTCTGGTATGTTGTGTCTTTGTTCTCATTGGTTTCAAAGAACATCTTTATTTCTGCCTTCAATTTGTTATGTAACCAGTAGTCATTCAGGAGCAGGTTGTACAGTTTCCATGTAGTTGAGCCGTTTTGAGTGAGATTCTTAATCCTGAGTTCTAGTTTGATTGCACTGTGGTCTGAGAGATAGTTTGTTATAATTTGTGTTCTTTTACATTTGCTGAGGAGAGCTTTATTTCCAACTATGTGGTCAATTTTGGAATAGGTGTGGTATGGTGCTGAAAAAAATGTATATTCTGTTGATTTGGGGTGGAGAGTTCTGTAGATGTCTATTAGGTCTGCTTGGTGCAGAGCTGAGTTCAATTTCTGGGTATCCTTGTTGACTTTCTGTCTCGTTGATCGGTCTAATGTTGACAGTGGGGTGTTAAAGTCTCCCATTATTAATGTGTGGGAGTCTAAGTCTCTTTGTAGGTCACTCAGGACTTGCTTTATGAATCTGGGTGCTCCTGTATTGGGTGCATATATATTTAGGATAGTTAGCTCTTCTGGTTGAATTGATCCCTTTACCATTATGTAATGGCCTTCTTTGTCTCTTTTGATCTTTGTTGGTTTAAAGTCTGTTTTATCAGAGACTAGGATTGCAACCCCTGCCTTTTTTTGTTTTCCATTTGCTTGGTAGATCTTCCTCCATCCTTTTATTTTGAGCCTGTGTCTCTCTGCATGTCAGATGGGTTTCCTGAATACAGCACACTGATGGGTCTTGACTCTTTATCCAATTTGTCAGTCTGTGTCTTTTAATTGGAGCATTTAGTCCATTTACATTTAAAGTTAATAGCATTATGTGTGAATTTGATCCTGTCATTATGATGTTAGCTGGTTATTTTGCTCATTAGTTGATGCAGTTTCTTCCTAGTCTTGATGGTCTTTACATTTTGGCATGATTTTGCAGTGGCTGGTACCGGTTGCTCGTTTCCATGTTTAGCGCTTCCTTCAGGAGCTCTTTTAGGGCAGGCCTGGTGGTGACAAAATCTCTCAGCATTTGCTTGTCTGTAATGGATTTTATTTCTCCTTCACTTATGAAGCTTAGTTTGGCTGGATATGAAATTCTGGGTTGACAATTCTTTTCTTTAAGGATGTTGAATATTGGCCCCCACTCTCTTCTGGCTTGTAGGGTTTCTGCCGAGAGATCCGCTGTTAGTCTGATGCGCTTCCCTTTGAGGGTAACCCAACCTTTCTCTCTGGCTGCCCTTTACATTTTTTCCTTCATTTCAACTTCGGTGAATCTGACAATTATGTGTCTTGGAGTTGCTCTTCTCGAGGAGTATCTTTGTGGCGTTCTCTGTATTTCCTGAATCTGAACGTTGGCCTGCCTTGCTAGATTGGGGAAGTTCTCCTGGATAATATCCTGCAGAGTGTTTTCCAACTTGGTTCCATTCTCCCCATCACTTTCAGGTACACCAATCAGGCGTAGATTTGGTCTTTTCACATAGTCCCATATTTCTTGGAGGCTTTGCTTTTTTCTTTTTCTTCTTTTTTTCTCTAAACTTTCCTTCTCACTTCATTTCATTCATTTCATCTTCCATTGCTGATACCCTTTCTTCCAGTTGATCGCATCGGCTCCTGAGGCTTCTGCATTCTTCATGTAGTTCTCGAGCCTTGGTTTTCAGCTCCATCAGCTCCTTTAAGCACTTCTCTGTATTGGTTATTCTAGTTATACATTCTTCCCAATTTTTTTCAAAGTTTTCACTTCTTTGCCTTTGGTTTGAATGTCCTCCCATAGCTCAGAGTAATTTGATCGTCTGAAGCCTTCTTCTCTCAGCTCGTCAAAGTCATTCTCCATCCAGCTTTGTTCCATTGCTGGTGAGGAGCTGCGTTCCTTTGGAGGAGGAGAGGCACTCTGCTTTTTAGAGTTTCCAGTTTTTTTGTTCTGTTTTTTCCCCATCTTTGTGGTTTTATCCGCTTTTGGTCTTTGATGATGGTGATGTACAGATGGGTTTTTGGTGTGGATGTCCTTTCTGTTTGTTAGTTTTCCTTCTCACAGACAGGACCCTCAGCTGCAGGTCTGTTGGAGTACCCTGCAGTGTGAGGGGTCAGTGTTCCCCTGCTGGGGGGTGCCTCCCAGTTAGGCTGCTCAGGGGTCAGGCGTCAGGGACCCACTTGAGGAGGCAGTCTGCCCATTCTCAGATCTCCAGCTGCATACTGGGAGAACCACTGCTCTCTTCAAAGCTGTCAGACAGGGACATTTAAGTCTGCAGAGGTTACTGCTGTCTTTTTGTTTGTCTGTGCCCTGTCCCCGGAGGTGGAGCCTACAGAGGCAGGCAGGCCTCCTTGAGCTGTGGTGGGCTCCACCCAGTTTGAGTTTCCCAGCTGCTTTGTTTACCTAAGCAAGCCTGGGCAATGGCGGGCCCCCCTCCCCCAGCCTCACTGCCGCCTTGCTGTTTGATCTCAGACTGCTGTGCTAGCAATCAGCGAGACTCCGTGGGCGTTGGACCCTCCGAGCCAGGTGAGGGATATAATCTCTTGGTGCGCTGGTTTTTAAGCCCGTCGTTAAAGTGCAGTATTTGGGTGGCAGTGACCCGATTTTCCAGGTGCCGTCCGTCACCCCTTTCTTTGACTAGGAAAGGGAACTCCCTGACCCCTTGCACTTGTGGAGTGAGGCAATGCCTCGCCCTGCTTCCGCTCACGCACAGTGCGTGCACCCGCTGACCTGTGCCCACTGTCTGGCACTCCCTAGTGAGATGAACCCGGTACCTCAGATGGAAATGCAGAAATCACCCGTCTTCTGCGTCGCTCAGGCTGGGAGCTGTAGATAGGAGCTGTTCCTATTTGGCCATCTTGGCTCCTCCTTGTTGAGCTTTTTCTTTCTCTTTCAGGAATGCCAATAATTCAGAAATTTAGTCACTTCACAGAATCCTACATTTCCTAGAGACCTCATTGCATTTTTAAAACTCTATTTTCTTTATTTGTGTCTGACTGACTTAGTACTGACCTTCAAGCTCTGAAATTCTTTCTTCTGCTTTGTAGAGTCTACAGTTAAAGCTTTCTGTTGTATTTTGAAATCCTTTAAGTGAGTTTTTTATGTTCAGTAGCTTTGATTGATTTCCTTTAAGATGATTATTTCTTCCTTTATTTCCTGGATTTCTTTGGAGGTTTTTTAGTGCTGATTTTCAACCTTACTTTGGATCATGTCGAGTTTCCCTGCAATCCGTGGTTTGAATTATGCATCTGTCATCTCAATGGCAGATTTTAGTTAGTGACAATTGCTGGAGAACCATAGTAAGCCTTTGGTGGTGTCACAACATTCAGATTCAGATTTTACATGGTGACAGAATTCTTACACTGGCTTTTTCTCATCTGGAGAGCACTGTGTTGGAAAATGTCCTTTGGTCTTTCTTCCATAGTCCTAAAAACTTCTGTTGGCAGGTTTTCCATTGAGCTGTACAGTTTTACTTTGCAGGTAAAAGCCAGGTGCTGCACAAGCAAATGGTCATGGAACTGATTTTTGCTTTTTATGAGGTATTTTTTATTATTTAAGGTGAAGGACTGACAAGTCAAAAACCCATTTCCCAAGCTTCTTATTCTATACACATGGCAGTACACATTTGGGCAGAAATGGGGCTTCTGACTTTTCCATACATATCCCAACAGTTACTGTAGGAGTCAGCCCTGACGAGGGTGATTGGAAGAAGCTCCTGGTGACGTATGCTGAGGTCTCCATAGGTCGATAAACGGGTGGATTCTTTGGGCTTCTCTGGCTTTCCCGTCCTAGATAGGCAAGAATGCAATCTCTTTCCTGATCACTGTTTTGTTCCAGGGCTCATAACTTCTAGTTCAGATGCACACTGTAGTCTGTCTCTGAACTGCAATGTAGTTGAAAGCCATGAGGAATGACTTTTAACTCTTCATGGGAGTGGTTTTAGGGCATATCCTTGTCACTCAACCCAATACGGAGAACCTTAAGGCTTGCCTGTTCTCCGATGTAGCAATACTGCGCAGAATGGCTCTACCTCTACCTGAGCACTGCAGTGGATAATAGTCCTGCATTTCTCTGGGACAATGCTTGACACCTTTATTTATGCCCAACAGTGAAGTTCAGCGTTGTTTGGATGGGTGACAGGGAGTGTAATTGTAAAGGTGGGGCTTGTAAATGTTGGGCTCGACCTTTAAGCCCATAAGAATGGGTGTTGGTCATGGTGTTGTTGGCTGATTGGGTCAGCACAACATCAAGTCCTGAGAGAAATGGTTGGGTAATAACAGAGTTGAAACTGGGTAGGGAATTCTTCAATACCCAGATCCCTAGATGGCACAGTGAAAAATGTGTATAATTCCTGAGGAGGCTGAACCAGGGTTAGGCCAGTAAAGAATTAAATGCTGGCTGTTATGGGGGTGAACTCAGGGATATGGACTGGTCCCTGGGTCAATTTCAGGCAAGGGCAAATCAAATGCTTAGGTGGTGGAGGGACTATCACAAGGCAGTAGGGGTTGGGATTTCAGAAGGTCTCTGGGCCACAGGTAATACACTTAGGCAGGTAGAGAATGGCTATGCTATGAGCCTTTCACTGGAGAGATCAGAATTTCTTAACTGGGGCAATGAAGACTGTAAGCTGTTGGGTGCATGACATGCTCATACTTCCCACCTGAACAATCCTGAACTTCACTGTTGGGGGCATGCAATGCCAAGCATTGTCTATTACCTCTAAGAGGTTTGTCCCTGAAGAACACAGAGCTGTGATCCACTCCAGTGTGCAGGAAGGGGCAAGGTCACTGTACTAGAAGCCTAAACCAATGAGCCTTGCCTAGCTAGGAGCCGCAGGACAGGGGTAGAAGATATCATATGGTCTGCAGTTCAGGTGATTCCTAGGAGAATGTAGAGTTATGTCCACCTGCAGAATTCAGGTGGCAGTGTGTTCATTATGCTGAAAGCCCAAGCCAACCTTGGCACTGTGACTGCAGTATCTATTGTGGTTATGGCAGCTGGTGCTAGGGTTCATAGGGCTCCTTGACTGGCAAAGCTCCACATGGGCTTGAGTGATGCTCTGCAAAAACTCTAGGCACCTCTCTATGTTGGTCTTAGAGACCTGGGGGACAGGGAAGATTACCCATACCTAGGATTTGAAGGTCCATATGGGAAGTGTGGATCCCCTGGGGACCCTCAGTCATTCACCCTTTCATTGTGTGAGAGGTTCTCCCAGTTCCACATCAGTTCTGGGTGGGCAGCTACCTGGGTTTGCTCTGTTCTCTGTGAGTCCTTTTGCCACGTTGGTGAATCCCGATGGGGTATCTTAGATATCCACTTGAAGAGCTACTATTTACTTGCTACTTTATTTCCTCTTTATGAAAGTGTTGCCCACTTGCTGCTTCTAGTCAGCCACCTTAAACCTCATCCCCCTTTCTCTCTTTTTTCATGAGATAGTCTAGGTAAAAGGTTTTTCAATTTTGTTGGTTTTTCAAAAAACAACTCAGTTTTTTTGTCATTTACATTGTTTAGTTTCTATTTCTTCAACAATAATTATTATTTATTTTCAGAGGCATGTTGCTTAATTTCTACGTATTTGCAAAATTTCTAAAATTTTCTATTTTTAATTTCTAGTTTCATACAATTTTGGTCAAAAAAGTTACTTGACATAATGTCAATACTAAATTTGTTAACTCTTGTTTTGTGGCCTAATATATTATCTATCTTAGAAAATCTTCCATGTGTGCTTGAGAAGAGTGTACATTCTACTTCTATTACATGAAGTGTTCCAACTGTTTTTATTAGTCCTTTTAGTCTAAAGTTTAGTTTAAGTTCAATGTTTCCTTATGATTTTCTCTCTGGATAATCTGTCTGTTGCTGAAAGTGGGGTATTGATGTCCCCTACTATCTTTGCATCTATATCTCATTTCAGATCTATTAATATTTTCTTTATATATGTAGGTGCTATAATGGTGGGTACATATTTACAAGTGTCATAATCTCTTGATTAGTTGATCCTGTAACTGTTTAATGACCTTCTTTGTCTTTTTTCACAGTTTTTGACTAAATATTTACTTTTTTCTAAAAATATGTGGTAATGTCTTCTGTTCTGTTTTCATTTTTAGGCAATATCTTTTCCATCCCATTACTTTCAGTGTATGTGTCTTGTGAAAGCTGTTAGAATCAAAATAGTTACTTTTGTCAAACCATGGAAAATTGGAGTCAGACAGGGCCTCAAGGAAGTATTCTTAGCACAAACACCTGATAACCAGAACTATGACAAAACACTACTGAAACTACAACCTTGCACAAAAGCTATAATAACCTTACAGAAAAAAAAATACTTATGTGAGGACATTTGCCCAGTTAATTGCCTTTCCAATCTTGGACTGATGCCACCATTGTTACTGTTCCCTGTGGCTAAAGATAATTGTTTAAAAATAAATTATGTAGGTGGGTTCCAAGATGGTGCAATAGGAACAGCTCCAGTCTACAGCTCCCAGCCTGAGCGACGTGGAAATGGGTGATTTCTGCATTTCCAACTGAGGTACCAGGTTCATCTCAATGGGGCTTGTTGGACAGTGAATGCAGCCCATGGAGTGTGAGCTGAAGCAGGCAGGGCAATGCCTCACTCGGGAAGCACAAAGGGTTGGGAAATTCCCTTTCCTAGCCAAGGGAACCCATGACAGATGGTACCTGGAAAATTGGGACACTCCCAACCTAATACTGTGCTTTCCCAATGGTCTTAGCAAATGGCACATCAGGAGATTATATCCCACACCTGGCTCAGCAGATCCTACACCCATGGAGCCTCATTCGCTGCTAGCACAGCTGTCTGAGATCTAACTGCAAGGCAGCGGTGAGGCTGGGGGAGGGGTGTCCACCATTGCTGAGGCTTGAGTAGGTAAACAAAGCAGACATGAAGCTCAAACTGGGTGGAGCCCACAGCAGCTCAACAAGACCTGCTTGCCTCTGTAGACTCCACCTCTGGGGGCACAGCATAGCTGAACAAAAGATAGCAGAAACTTCTGCAGACTTAAACATCCCTGTCTGACAGCTTTGAAGAGAGTAGTGGTTCTCCTGGGATGGAGTTTGAGATCTAAGAATTGACAGACTGCCTCTTCAAGTGGGTCCCTGATCCCCAAGTAGCCTAACTGGGAGACACCTTCCAGTAGGGGCTGACTGATACCTCATACAGCTGGGTGCCCCTTTGAGATGAAGCTTCCAGAGGAAGAATCAGGCAGCAACATTTGCTGTTCTGCAATATTTCCTGTTCTGTAGCCTCTGCTGGTGATACGCAGGCAAACAGGGTCTGAAGTGGACATCCAGCAAACTCCAACAGACCTACAGCTGATGGATCTGACTATTAGAAGGAAAACTAACAAACAGCAAGGACTTCCACACCAAAACCCCATCTGTATGTCACCATCATCGAACACCAAAGGTAGATAAAACTACAAAGATGGGGAGAAACCAAAGCAGAAAAGCTGAAAATTCTAAATATCGGAGCACTTCTTCTCCTCTAAAGGAATGCAGCTCCTCGCCAGCAATGGAACAAAGCTGAATGGAGAATGACTTTGATGAGTTGATGGAAGTAGGCTTCAGATGATCAGTAATAACAAACTTCTCCAAGCTAAAGGAGGATGTTTGAACCCATTGCAAAGACGCTAAAAACCTTGAAAAAAGATTAGACAAATGGCTAAGCAGAATAAACAGTGTAGAGAAGATGTTAAATGACCTGATGGAGCTGAAAACCATGCCAAGAGAACTATGTGATGCATGCACAAGCTTCAGTAGCAGATTCGATCAAGAGGAAGAAAGGGTATCAGTGATTGAAGATCAAATGAATGAAAAGAAATGAGAATAGAAGTTTAGAGAAAAAAGAGTAAAAAGAAAAAAACAAAGCCTCCAAGAAATAAGGGACTATGTGAAAAGAGCAAATCTATGTTTGATTGGTGTACCTGAAAGTGATGGGGAGAATGGAACCAAGTTGGAAAACACTCTGCAGGATATAATCAAGGAGAACTTCCCCAACCTAGCAGGTCAGGCCAACATTCAAATTCAGGAAATACAGAGAATGGCACAAAGATACTCCTCGAGAAGGGCAACTTCAAGACACAAAATTATCAGATTCACCAAAGTTAAAATGAAGAAAAAAAGGTTAAGGGCAGCCAGAGAAAAAGGTCGGGTTACCCACAAAGGCAAACCATCAGACTAACAGCGCATCTGTCAGCAGGAACTCTACAAGCCAGAAGACAGTGGGGGTGAATATTCAAAATTCTTAAAGAAAAGAATTTTCAACCCAGAATTTCATATCCGGCCAAACTAAGCTTCATAAGTGAAGGAGAAATAAAATCCTTTACAGACAAGCAAATGTTGAGAGATTTTGTCACCACCAGGCCTGCCTTACAAGAGCACCTGAAGGAAGTACTAAACACAGAAAGAAACAACCAGTACCAACCACGGCAAAAACATGCCAAATTGTAAAGACCATTGATGCTATGAAGAAATTGCATCAACTAATGAGCAAAATAACCAGCTAACATCATAATAACAGGATCAAATTCACACATAATAATATTAACCTTAAATGGAAATGGGCTAAATGCTCCAATTAGAAGACACAGACTGGCAAATTGGATAAACAGTCAAGACACATCAGTGTGCTGTATTCAGGAGAACCATCTCATGTGCAGAGATACACATAGGCTCAAAATAAAGGGGTGGAGGAAGATCTACCAAACAAATGGAAAACAAAAAAGCAGGGGTTGCAATCCTACTCTCTGATAAAACAGACTTTAAACCAACAAAGATCAAAAGAGACAAAGAAGGCTATTACATAATGGTAATATAATAATGGGAGACTTTAACACCCCACTGTCAACATTACACAGATCAGTGAGACAGAAAGTTAACAAGGATATCCAGGACTTGAACTCAGCTCCGCACCAAGCAGACCTAATAGACATCTACAGAACTCTCCAACCCAAATCAAGAGAACATACATTCTTCTTAGCAGCACATTGCACTTATTCCAAAATTGACCACATACTTGGAAGTAAAGCTCTCCTCAGCAAATGTAAAAGAACAGAAATTATAACAAACTTTCTCTAAGACCACAGTGCAATCCAGTAGAACTCAGGATTAAGAAACTCACTCAAAATTGCTCAACTGCATGGAAACTGAACAACCTGCTCCTGAATGACTACTGGGTAAATAATGAAATGAAGGCAGAAATAAAGATGTTCTTTGAAACCAATGAGAACAAAGACACAACATACCAGAATCTCTGGGACACATTCAAAGCAGTGTGTAGAGGGAAATTTCTAGCACTAAAGGCCCACAAGAGAAAGCAGGAAAGATCTAAAATTGACATCCTAACATGACAATGAAAAGAACTAGAAAAGCATGAGCAAACACATTCAAAAGTTAGGAGAAGGCAAGAAATAACTAAAATCAGAGCAGAAATGAAGGAACTAGAGACACAAAAAACTCTTCAAAAAATTAATAAATCCAGGAGCTGGTTTTTTGAAAAGATCAACAAAATGATAGACTGCTAGCAAGACTAATAAAGAAGAAAAGAGAGAAGAATCAAATAGATGCAATAAAAAATGATAAAGGGGATATCACCACCGATCCCACAGAAATACAAACTACCATCAGAGAATACTACAAACACATCTACGCAAATAAACTAGAAAATCTAGAAGAAATGGATAAACTCCTCGACACATACATCCTCCCAAGACTAAACCAGAAAGAAGTTGAATCTCTGAATAGACCAATAACAGGCTCTGAAATTGAAGCAATAATTAATAGCTTACCAACCAAAAAAAGTCCAGGACCAGATGGATTCACAGCCGAATTCTACCAGAGGTACAAAGAAGAGCTGGTACCATTCCTTCTGAAACTACTCCAATTAAAAAAACTCATTTTATGAGGCCAGCATCATCCTGATACCAAATCCTGACAGAGACACAACAAAAAAAGAGAATTTTAGACCAATATCCCTGATGAGCATCGATGCAAAAATCCTCAATAAAATAGTGGCAAACTGAATCCAGTAGCGCATCAAAAAGCTTATCCACCATGCTTAAGTTGGCTTCATCCCTGGGATGTAAGGCTGGTTCGACACACACAAATCGATAAACCTAATCCATCATATAAACAGAAAGAAAGGCAAAAACCACATGATTATCTCAATAGATGCAGAAAAGGCCTTCGACAAATTCAACAGCACTTCATACTAAAAACTCTCAATAAACTAGGTATTAATGGGACATATCTCAAAATAATAAGAGTTATTTATTACAAACCACAGCCAATATTATACTGAATGGGCAAAAACTAGAAGCATTCCCTTTGAAAACTGGCACAAGACAGGGATGCTCTGTCTCACCACTCCTATTCAACATAGTGTCGGAAGTTCTGGCCAGGGCAATCAGGCAGGAGAAAGAAATAAAGGGTATTCAATTAGGAAAAGAGGAAGTCAAATTGTCCCTCTTTGCAGATGACGTGACAGTCTATTTAGAAAACCCCATCATCTCAGCCCAAAATCTCCTTAAGCTGCTAAGCAACTTCAGCGAAGTCTCAGGATGCAAAATCAATGTGCAAAAATTGCAAGCATTCCTATACATTAATAACAGTCAAACAGAGAGCCAAATCATGAGTGAACTCCCATTCACAATTGCTTCAAAGAGAATAAAATACATAGGAATCCAACTTGCAAGGGATGTGAAGGACCTCTTCAAGGAGAACTACAAACCACTGCTCAATGAAATAAAAGAGGACACAAACAAATGGAAGAACAGTCCATGCTCATGGATAGGAAGAATCAATATCGTGAAAATGGCCATACTGCCTAAGGTAATTTATAAATTCAATGCCATCCCCATCAAGCTACCAATGACTTTCTTCATAAAACTGGAAAAAACTACTTTAAAGTTCATATGGAACCAAAAAAGGGCCTGCATTGCCAAGACAATCCTAAGCAAAAACAACAAAGCTGGAGGCATCATGCTACCTGACTTCAAACTATAGTACAAGGCTACAGTAACTAAAACAGCATGGTACTGGTACCAAAACAGAGATATAGACCAATGGAACACAACAGAGCTCTCAGAAATAATACCACACATCTACAACCATCTGATCTTTGACAAACCTGACAAAAACAAGAAATGGGGAAAGGATTCCCTATTTAATAAATAGTGCTGGGGAAACTGGCTAGCCACATATAGAAAGCTGAAACTGGATCCTTTCCTTATACCTTATGCAAAGATTAATTTAAGATGGATTAAAGACTTAAATGTTAGACCTAAAAGTATAAAAACCCTAGAAGAAAACCTAGGCAATACCATTTAGGACACAGGCATGGGCAAGGACTTCATGACTAAACCACCAAAAGCAATGGTGACAAAAGTAAAAATTGACAAATGGATCTAATTAAACTAAAGAGCTTCTGCACAGCAAAAGAGTGCACACCATCAGAGTGAACAGGCAAGCTACAGAATGGGAGAAAATTTTTACAATCTGCCCATCTGACAAAGGGCTAATATCCAGAATCTACAAAGAACTTAAACAAATTTACAAGAAAAAAATGAAACAACCCCATCAAAAAGTGGGCAAAGGACAGGAACAGACACTTCTCAAAAGAAGACATTTATGCAGCCAACAGACACATGAAAAAATGGTCATCATCACTGGCAATCAGAGAAATGCAAATCAAAACCACAATGAGGTACCATCTCACACCAACTAGAATGGTGATCATTAAAAAGTCAGGAAACAACAGGTGCTGGAGAGGATGGGGAGAAATAGGAACACTTTTACATGATTGGTGGGACTGTAAACTAGTTCAACCATTGTGGAAGACAGTGTGATGATTCCTCAAGGATCTAGAACTAGAAATACCATTTGACCCAGCCATCCCATTACTGGGTATATACCCAAAGGATTGTAAATCATGCTGCTATAAAGACACATGCACTCGTAAGTTTATTGAGACACTATTCACAATAGCAAAGACTTGGAATCAACCCAAATGTCCAACAATGATAGACTGGATTAAGAAAATGTGGCACATATACACCATGAAATGCTATGAAGCCATCAAAAAAGGATGAGTTCATGTCCTTTGTAGGGACATGGATGAATCTGAAAACCATCATTCTGAGCAACCTATCGCAAGGACAGAAAACCAAACACCGCATGTTCTCACTCACAGGTGGGAAGTGAACAATAAGAACACTTGGACACAGGGTGGGGAACATCATACACTGGGGCCTGTCATGGGGTGGGCAGAGAGGGGAAGGATAGCATTAGGAGATACATCTAATGTAAATGACAAGTTAATGGATGCAGCACACCAACATGGCACATGTATACATATGTAACAAACCTGCACGTTGTGCACACATACCCTAGAACTTAAAGTATAATAAAATAAATAAATAGATAAATAAATAAATAAAATGCATTATGTAATCTTAGTATTTTCCCTTAAAAATTCCTTTTTCCCTTAACTCTTTGAATATGTCCATAGGTTGCTATAGCACTGTATGATTTAGCGTCTCTCTGTGTGTGTTATTTAGATTGATATTGTCATTAAAGGGGAAGTGAGTCTGTCATAGGCAGTGTATAGTTATGTCATTGTTTATTTGTATTTCATTGTATGTTTATTGACTGGAGATTTTAGTCTATCTATGTGCAAGGAAATTATTAATAAGTAAGAATTTACTACTGTCATTTAGGTTTTTTTTAAATTATTCTGTAGACCCTTTATTGCCTTCCTCCTCTCTCAAACCCTTTGGTGATTGGGTTTCCTCAGGTAGTACCATTTTATTCCTTACTTTTTATCTTTTGTGCATGTACTGTACTTCTTGTTTTGTAGTTATCATGAGACTTTCCTAAAACATGGTTAAAACAGTCCATTTTAAGCTGACAGCAACTTAACTTTGAAGGCATTAAGAAAATGAACATTTTTACTCCACCCCTATCATTTTGTTTCTGGTGAGTATTTTGCATCTTTTTACATTGTGTGTTCCCTAACAAATTATTGTAGCTATTATTATTTTAAATAGTTTTGTCTTTTCATCTTTATACCAAATATTTAAACTGTTATGATATTCGAGTGTCCAGTAAGTTTTATATTTTCACTTTTTTTTTGTTAATAGTTTTGTTTTAAATTTTCAGCTTGAAGTTTTTCCTGGCATTTCTCATTGTCTGATGGTGACAAGCTCCCTTACCTTTTGTTTGGTAGCCTTTTTCTCCCCTTCATTTCTGAAGGATTGACAGGGCTAATTTTGGAGCCTCAGCCTGTGAGACCCAGCTTAACACTGGGATTTGCTGGATCAGGCCTTGTCGCTGGGTCTGTAAGATCAGGTCTGCATCCTGAGTCCTCTGGAGACTGTCCTGAACCTGAGTCTGGCCTGGCATTGTGGCACCTGTGCAGCCTAGGGATATTGGGGCTAGCTTGGAAATTGAGACTGCCTGTACTTACTTGGTTCCTGGAGCCATGGGAATGAACATAAACCTTGAGTCCCCTGGGCAAAGCTGGAGACTGAATGTGTGGGTCCTAATCTAGAGGATAGATCTGTGAGGGCTGGCTTGGATTCTGGGGCCGAGGGTCCAGCCTGAAACCTGGGGGCTGGTCCAGAGCTGAGGTCTATTTGAAAGCACATGAACAATAAGTCTGCTGGAGTGTGGGTCTGCAGAGGCAAGGCTAGAGGGTGCAGCCATGGGAACTAGGTAGACATTAGAAGTCTTGGAGGTTGGGCTGTGCAGGCCAACCTGGCTCAGAGCTGGTCAGAAACCTGGTATGGGCCCAGAGCCTGGGTTTGTGTCAGTCTGGAGTCTGGGTCTGTGGGTATTGACCTGATTACTAGGGCTGTGGAAGCCACACTGGGGCTAAGGGCATTCCAGAACTTAAGCTGTTGGAGATGGTTTAGGATTGATAAAGGCCCAGAACTTCAGTCTAATGGGGCTAGGCTGGGGCTGGGACACGTTTATGGAAGCAGGGGCTATCAGGTCCCACCTGGTACCTGGATGAGCTTGGAGGGTCACCCCGTAGGTAAGGGACTAAGGCCACACAAACTTGCCATGTCCTGGGAGGCCCTGGAGCTTATATCAACATGGGCTGGTCTGGAAGCTTGGTTCTTAGGTTTTCATGTAATGACTGGGGTTGTTAAGGCCCAGCTGGTGTTGTGGTGGGCTTGAGGCCTGCAGCCACGGGTGTCATTGTGGTGCTGGGAATGCTCAAGAGCCTGGGGTGTCTATGGTAAACCTGGCACTAAGGTGGTCTGGAAGTAGAACAAGCAGTCCTGGGAGCCTAGGGCTGTGGAATTCTGCTTGGCAGGGAAGGAGGCTTGAAGATCCCAGCATGCAGGTCTCCAGGTACCAGCCTGGAGCCTGGGGATGTTGGGGCCTGTCTTGCACTGGGTTTTACTAAGGATAGGCCTAGTGTTGGAGTCTGAGGCAAATTTCAGTGCACATTTTCCTCTCCATTCCCTAAGCAATGAGCATCTCTCTCCACACTCTGCTAACTGCTAGGGGATGGTAAAGCTTTCTTTCTACCCTCTTTAATGCATCTGTTTTTACTTTTGTGCTATACCCAGGTGCTATCATCTCTCACCTGGTTTCTTATGCACCTTTGAAGGTGTACATATATGAAAATGTATGTAGATAGTCATTAAAATTGATGTCCTGCAGAGAAGTTAGTGCTTGGAAATCTTATTCCACCTTCTTGCTGATGTCTACTTCCACTCAGTGATATTTAATTTAATTTTCCAATTTTCATTCTTGTACATGGAAGCAATGATTTTAATATATTAACTGTATCCTGCATCCTTCCTGTAATTACTGCTTAGTTTCAGAAGTATTTTTGACAATTCATTTTTATAGACTTTGCATCTGTACACAATGAGAGTTTTATTCCCTTCCTCCCAATTTTCATATTTTTATTTCCTTGTCATGTCTTATTGCATTAGCTCAGAGTTCTGGTACAATGTTGACAGAAGTAGTTAAAGAGGAGATCTTTGTCTTGTACTCAATTTTAGGGGAAAAGCATTTTGTTTTTTACCATTATGATGTTAGCTGTAAGTTTTTGTGGATGTTCTTTATAAAGTTGAAAAAAATTGTTAGTTCCTAGTTTGCTTAATATTTTCATTCTGAATAAGGGTTGCCTCATGTCAAATGCTTTTTCTGCATACATCGATGTCTTGAATTTTTGTACATATACCTCTATCATGCAGTATAAAATGTTATATCACAAAATATAAAAATTTACATTTGGCAGAGTGCAGTGGCTCATGCCTGTAATCCCAGCGCTTTGGGAGACAGAGGTGGGTGGATCACAAGGTCAGGAGATCAAGACCATCCTGGCTAACATGGTGAAACCTCATCTCTACCAAAAAATATAAAAAATTAGCTGGGCATGGTGGCACATGCCTGTAGTCCCAGCTACTCAGGAGGCTGAGTCAGGAGAATCACTTGAACTCAGGAGACGGAAGTTGCAGTGAGTTGATATGGCACCACTGCACTCCAGCCAGGGCGACAAATGAGACTGTGTCTCAAAAAAAAAAATTTACATTTAATTTTATTAATAATATAGTTATGTATATGGAAAGAGAGGATAATCCTTTACGCATTTTTTAATTCATGGATAAAATTACATATGTTTATTATGTATAATATGATGTTTTGAATTATATATATATACATGTATACACATTATAGAATGGTTAAATCTAGCTAGTTAACATGAATTACCTCACAAATTAATAATTTTTGGACATAACATTTGAAATCTCTCAACATTTTTCAAGACTATGTTATGAATTATAGTCATCATGTTGTACAATAAATCTCTTTAACTTACTTCTTGTATCTTAAATTTTGTGTCCTTTAACCAACATCTCCCACAACCTCTTGCTCCATCTGCCAGTCCTTGGCAACCACTATATCCATATATATATATTTTTTTGAGATGAGTCTCACTCTGTCGCCCAGGCTGGAGTGCAGTGGCATGATCTCAGTTCATTGCAACCTCCACCTCCTGGGTTCAAGTAATTCATCTGCCTCAGCCTCTCGAGTAGCTGGCATTACAGGTGCAAGCCACCATGCCTGGCTAATTTTGTATTTTGTAATTTTTTTTTTTTTTTTTGAGATGGAGGCTCATCCTGTCCCCCAGCCTGGAGTGCAATGGCATGATCTCGGCTCACTGCAACCTCCACCTCCTGGGCTCAAATGATTCTGCTCTCTCAGCCTCCCGAGTAGCTGGGATTACAGGCACCCGCCACCACACCCAGCTGATTTTTGTATTTTTTAGTAGAGATGGTAAAGACAGGGTTTCACTATATTGGCCAAGCTGGTCTTGAACTCCTTACTCGTGATCCACCCACCTCAGCCTCCCAAAGTGCTGAGATTACAGGCATGAGCCACTGCGCCCGGCCTAATTTTGTATGTTTAGCAGAGTTGGGGTTTCACCAGGTTGATCAGGCTGCTCTCAAAATCCTGACCTCAGGTGATCTGCCTGCCTCGGTGTCCCAAAGAGCTGGGATTACAAGTGTGAGCCACTGCTCTTGGACCTATTCTCAACTTCTATGAGATCAATTATTTTAGATTCGACTTATGAGGAAGATAATGATTTTTTCTTTTTTCTTTTTTTCTGTGCTTGGCTTATCTCACTGTTAATGTCTTCCAGGTTCAAATTCACTGGGTGTGCATAAACATACCACATTTTCTTTAATCATTTACCCACAGATGGACACTTAGGATGATTCCATACCTTGGTCATTGTGAATAATATGGCAGTGAGCATAAAAGTACAGATATCTCTGCAAATACTGATTTTACTTCCTTTGAATATAGACTTAGTACTGGGTTTACAGAAGTCATATGACAGTTTCATTTTTAGTTTGAAAAATTTTAGTTATGGAAAATAGTAGCGAGATTTCTTGCTACTATTTTCCATAATAAATATGTTGGGTTTTTAAAAACCAGGTAATTGGATCTCTGTACCAATCCATTTAGGGCTTGGGGTGTTTCATATTTTTCTTTGAGCTTTACAAAGTTAATTCAAAAGGCAGAGAGTATGAAAAGAAGATTGCAATTCAACCAACCCTTACCCCAGCATAGTTCAGTTAAGTTTATTAGGATCATATAGTCATACAGCCTAAGAAAAATGTCATTAAAGAAAAGAGGACCAGAATACATAGTGATGCTGATAGAAAAGCAGTGCTGTAAATTTCACCGTGATGACTGAATACAATGGAACAGCAAAATAACCCCAGAAACAAACAAATATTAAATTGTAAGACTATAATTGCCAGCAATTGCAGGACCTCTTTTAACAGGATATTGACAAAAGGAGATCTAATGTCCATATGGCAAAACTCTCACAAAGTAACCCAAGAATCAGGCCAGTTGCCTTCTGTTCTGTAGTTCAGGTGTCAGCATTTTCTTTTCTTTTTTTTTAATTAATTTTTATTCCAATAGTTTTTGGGGTACAAATGGTTTTTGGTTGCATGGATGAATTATATAGTAGTGAAGTCTGAGATTTTAGTGCCCCTGTCACCAAAGCAGTGTACACTGTGCCCAGTGTGTAGTCTTTTATTCCTCACTCCCTGCCAACCTCCTTGCTGAGTCCCCAAAGTTCACCATATTGCTCTGTATGTTTTCAGATCCTCAAAGCTTAGCTCCTACCTATAAGAGAGAACATAGGTATTTGGCCTTCCATTCCTGAATTACTTCACTTATAATAGTGGCCTCCACCTCCATCCAAATTGCTGCAAAAGACATCATTTCATTTCTCTTTATGACTGAAGAGTATTTCAGAGTGCATATACACATTTTATTTAACCTCTCATTGGTCAATGGGTGCTTAGGATGCTTCCATACATTTACAGTTGCAAATTGTGCTGCAATAAATATGTACCTACATGTGCCTTTTTCATGTAATGATGTTTTTCTTTGAGGAGATACTCAGTAGTGGGATTGCTAAATCAAATGACAGATCTACTTTTAGTTCTTTAAGGAATCGCCATACTATTTTCCATAGTGGTTGCAGTAGTTTGCTAATTTAGATTCCCACCAGCAGTGTAAAAGTGTGTGTGCCCTTTTTCACTATATTCATACCAACTTCTATTTTTTTAAAAAAAAATTTAAACTATGGCCATTATTGCAGTACAGTGGTATCTCACTGTGGTTTGGATTTGCATTTCCCCAATAACTAGTGATATAGAGCATTTTTCATATGTTTATAGTTCTTCTGTATATCTTCTTTTGAGTAATGTTTATGCATGTCCTTTGCCCACTTTATTATAGGATTGTTTTCTTCTGATTTGTTTGAGTTCCTTGTAGATTCTAGATATTAGTCCTTTGTCAGACGTATAGTTTGTGAATATTTTCTCCTATTCTGTGGGTTGTCTATTTACTTTGCTGATTATTTCTTTTGCTCTGCAGAAGCTTTTTAGTTTAATTAGGTCCCATGTATTTATTTGTGTATTTGTTGCCTTTGCTTTGGGAGTCTTAGTCACGAATTCCTTGCCTAAGCCAATGTCCAGAAGAGATTTTTCAGTTTTATATTATAGAATTCTCTTATGGCTTCAGGCCAGAGTTTAAGTTTTTGGTTCATCTTGAGTGAGTTTTTGTATAAGGTGAGAGATGGAAGAACAGTTTCATTGTTTCTACTTGTGGCTTCCCATTTTCCCAGCACTATTTATTGAATGGGGTGTCCTGTTCCCAATTTATATATTTTTGTATGTTTAGTCAAAGATCAGTTGGCTGTAAGTATCTGGCTTTATTTCTGGGTTCTCTAGTCTGTTCAATTAATCAAAGTGCATATTTTTTATACCAGTATCTTGCTGTTTTGGCTACCAGAACCTTGTAATATAATTTGAAGTCTGGTAATGTGATGCCTCCAGATCTACTCTTTTTGCTTAGTATTGTTTTGCCTATACAGGCTCTTTTTTGATTCCATATGAATTTTATGATTTTTTTCCAGTTCTGTGAAAAATGGTAATGGCATTTTGATGGAAATTAAATAGAATGCATAGATTGCTTTAGGCACTATGTTCATGTTTACAAATTGATTCTTCCCATCCGCAAGCATGGGATGTGTTTCCCTGTGTTTGTGTCATCTGTGATTTCTTTTAGCAGTGTTTTGTAGTTTTCCTTGTAGAAATCTTTCACCTCCTTGATTAAGTATATTCCTAGGTTTTTTTTTTTTCTGCAGTTGTTGTAAAGGGGACTGAGTTCTTAATTTGATTCTCAACTTGGTCATTGTTGGTGTATAGGAGTGCTACTAATTTGTATACATTGATTTTGTATCCTGACACTTCACTGAATTAGTTTATCAGATTTATGAGCTTTCTGGATGACTCCTTAGGGTTTTCTAGGTATACAATTATATTATTGGTGAACAGCAAGTCTTAGGTCCTCTTTACCGATTTGGATGTCCTCTATTTCTTTCTCTTGCCTGATTATTCTGGCTAGAACTTCCAGTAATATGTTGAATAGAAGTGATGAAAGTAGGCATCCTTGTCTTGCTCCAGTTCTCAGGGGGGATTCTTTCAACTTTTATCTATTCAGTATAATGTTGGCTGTGGGCTTGTCACATATGGCTTTTCTTACCTTGATGCAAGTCCCTTCTATGCCTATTATGTTGACAGTTTTAAATCATGAAAGGATGCTGGATTTTATAAAATAATTTTTTGCATCTATTTAGATGATCATGTAGTTTTTGTTTTTAATTCTGTTTGTGTGATGTATCACCTTTATTTACTTGCATATGTTAAACCATCCCTGCATCCCTGGGATGAAACCCAATTGATCATGATGTATTATCTTATCAATGTTCTGTGGCATTTGGTATTATCTTTTAATGTTCTGTTGCATGCTGTATTATCTTTTCAGCATTCTGTTGCATTAGTATTTTATTGAAGATTTTTTCAACTTTGTTCATCCAGGATATTTGTCTGTAGTGGTTTCTAAATTTTATCTTATTTGTTGCTGTTTTGTCCTTTCGTGATGTTGGTATTAGGATGATACTTTTTTTAAATAGTTTAGGGAGGATTCCATCTTTATCTATCTTTTGTAATAATTTCAGTAGGATTGGTGTGAATTCTTCTTGGAATGTGTCTAATATAATTCATCTGTGAATCCAACTGACCCTGGACTTTTTTGTTGGCAATTTTTTAAATTACTGACTCAATGTCACTGCTTGTTATTAGTCTATTCAAGGTTTCTATTTCTTTCTGATTTAATCCAGGAGGGTTGTATGTTTCCAGGAATTCATACATGTCCTCTAGGTTTTCTAGTTTGTGTAAGTAAAGGTATTCATAGCATTGAATGATCTTTTTTACTTCTGTGGTGTTCATTGTACTATCTCTCATTTCATTTCTAATTAAACTATTTGAATTCCCTCTCTTCTTTTCTTGGTTAATCTCACTAATGGTCTATCAATTTTATTTATGTTTTCAAAGAACCAGCATTTTGTCTCATTTATATTTTGTATTTTTTGTTGCAATTTCATTTAGTTTTGCTCTAAATGTTATTTATTTCGATCTGCTGACATAGGTTTGATTTTTCCTTGTTTTTCTAGTTCCTTGAGACTGTCACTTTGTACTCTTTAAGACTTTCTGATGTCGTCATTTAACACTCTGAACTTTTCTGTTGTCATTACTTTTACTCTGTCCTGGAGGTGTCAATAAATTTAGTCAATATTATCATTCATTTCAAAAAATTCTCTAAATTTTCATCTTGGTTTTATTGTTAACCCCAAAATTATTCAGAAGCAGGTTATTTAATTTCCATGTATTTCTATAGTTTTGAGGGTTCCCTCTGAAGTTGTTGCAGTTTTATCCCACTACAGTCTGAGAAAATACTTAATATAGATTTTGATTTTCTTAAATTTATTGAGACTTGTTTTGTGGCCCATCATATCATCTATCTTGGAGAATGTTCCATGTGCTGATGAGAAGAATATATATTTTGCAGTTGTTGTGAAGAATGTTCTGTAAATATCTGCTAAGTCAATTTCCTCTAGGATATAATTTCATTCTATTTTTTCTAGATTGATTTCCTATCTTGATGACCTGTGTAGTGCTGACAGTGGAGTATGAAATCCCCCACTATTATTGTGTTGCTATCTTATTTCTTAGGTCTAGTAGAAATTGTTTTATGAATATAATATCTTCTTGATAGACTGATCCTTTTACCATTACTAATGTCCTTTGTCCTTTTTAACTGTTGTTACTTTAAAGTGTGGTTTGTTTGATGTAAGAATAAACACTCTGGTCACATTTGTTTTCCATTTGTATGGAATGCTAGTTTCCACTCCCTTATTTGGAGTTTACATAAATCTTTATTAGTTATGTGAGCCTGCTGAAAACAGCAGATATATGGTTGGTGGTTTAATCCATTCTGCCATTCTGTATCTTTTAAACATAGCATTTAAGCCATTTACATTCAACATTAATGCTGAGATGTGAGGAACTCTTTTATGCATCAGTTTAGTCATTAATTATTACCTAGAACCTTTGTTTCTTTCACTATTATTTTTATAGGGAGTGTGAGTTTTATGCTTTCAGGGGTCATATTTTGATGCATATCAAGCTTTTGTTTCAAGATTTAGAACTGTTTTTTTTGTTTGGTTGGTTGGTTTTTTTTGCATTTCTTGTAGTCCTGGCTTGGTAATGGCAAATTTCCTCAGCATTTGTCTGAAAAGGGCTTTATTTCTACTTCATTTATGAAACTTGGTTTTGCTGGACATAAAATTCTTGGTTGATGATTACTCTGTTTAACAAGGTTAAAAATAGAGTCTGGGTGTGGTGGCTTAGGCCTGTAATCCCAGCACTCTGGGAGACCGAGACGGGTGGACCACGAGGGCAGGAGATCGAGACCAACCTGTCTAACATGGTGAAACCCTGTCTCTACTAAAAATACAAAAAAATTAGCCAGGCATGGTAGCGGGCGCCTGTAGTCCCAGCAACTCGGGAGGCTGAGGCAAGAGAATGGCATGAAGCCAGTAGGCTACGCTTGCAGTGTGCCGAGATCGCACCACTGCATTCCAGCCTGGGTGACTGAGTGAGACTCCACCTCAAAAAAAGAAAAAAAGAGATTAAAAATAGAACCCCAATCCTTTCTAACTTGTATTTCTGCTCTAAAGTCTGCTGTTAGTCTGATAGCTTTTTATTTATAGGTAACTTGATGCTTTTGTCTCACAGCACTTAGAATTCTTTCCTTCATGTTGACTTCATATAGCCTGATGACTACATGCCTTGGTAATGATCTTTTTGCAATGGATCTCCCAGCAGTTTTTTTGGGCTTCTTATATTTGAATATCTAAATCTCTAGCAAAGCCATGTAATAATTAGTTCCTCGAATAAGTTTTCCAAACTTTTACCCTTCTCTTCTCCCTCAGGAACACCAATTATTCTTAGGTTTGCCCATTTTACATTAACCATATTTCTTGAAAACTTTGTTCACTTCTTTTGATTCTTTTTCCTTTAGTTTTTATCTGATTAGGTTAATTTGAAAGCCTTGTCTTTGAGCTCTGAAATTCTTTCTTGTATGGGTTGTAGTCTATTCCTGAAACTTTCCACTGCATTTTTCTTTCCCTAAGTGCCTTTTATTTCCAGAAATTTTGATAGGTTTTAATGGTAAATATCACTGGAAAAAAATTTTTCACATCCTGACTTGGTTTTAAATTTTCTTTTTGTTTTTACCTGTCTCTGATGTCTTCTTGAGTAGCTAAATAATCAACTGTCTGAATTCTTCATCTGATATTTCAAAGATGTCTTCTTGGCTTTAATCCATTGTTGAGGAGCTAGTGTGATATTTTGGGGGTGTTGTGAAACCTTGTTTTGTTATATTACTAGAATTCCTTTTCTGTTTTCTTCTCATTTGAGTAGATTATTTCTTCACATTGTTCCTGAATTTATTTTTAATTTGATTTTTTAAACTTCTTTTTTTCCATTTCAAGGATATAACTCTAATGTTTATAGTTTGTTATAGCCTAATTTGACAATTTCAGGGGTAAAGATTCCATGTAAGTTTCTTGATTATAGAGTGTCTTTGTGTGCTGGCTTCCTCAGATTCTGGTTGTAGTATTTATGTACTTATTCAGTGTGTGGGCCAGTTTGCTGTCTTCTATGAAGCTGGAATGGCAAGTCATTCCGCTGTTGTATGTACTTTTTTAGTGATTCAATTTTTCTCTATTATTTTCTTTACTGACTTGATGATTCAGGCTTCAGGCCAGAAAGGGAGGTACACCTTGGTAGGAACCAATTGTAGCTAAAGCAGGTTGGGAGACAGAATACTGCATGCTGTGCAGAGGTCCCAGACTTGATGAAGGTGGCTGTGGGAGCTCCCAATTAGTTGCACTAAGTTTTATCAAGCTGAAGGGTAGAAGTTACTTCAGCTCCCTCACTATACAAGCAGGAAACTTATTCACCTCTCAGCTTCACCTCTGTCCCAGTGTTCTGGCTATTCACACCAGAAAATAACCTCTTTTTATTTGTAGGGATGTTGATGTTCCAGATAGAGAGGAATTGTGACTCTGCATCTTGTGGAAGCTTGAATCTGGAGAGTGCTTCTCCTGTGGGCATGCATTAATCTGTATTGTTCCTACATGGCTGCCTCTAAGTGCAGCCCTGCTGACTTCTCATGGGAGAATCCCCAGCTGCGTCTACAGTGATGGACAAGAGGGGAACAAAGACTCCTTCTCTAAGACCCTTCACAAGCATGAAGCCTGTCTGCCTGTTGGGGTAGAGGAGCAGAGTTTCCATTCTACTCCGAGACCTGAAATGGTGTCTCTGCTGTAAGAAACTTCCATCAGCAGAAAGATCTGAGAATCAAGTCCTGCCATCCAGATTCTTTTGTCTCATGGGGTGTTCCCTTGATGTGGAGCTCTCCTCCTGACCCTAAAAGTAGGAATTCCTGAAAGCCAGGCTACAGTGATTATTATTACTCAGAAGAGAAATAGTATAGGCACTAGGCACTATAGTGGTGCTGGGAATGTCTTCAAGGGATTTAGTGGTTTGGCCTATCTTCAAGTTTCCCAGCACCAGTTTTGATGGAGTGGCAGGGGAGTGAAGCAGACTCTGACTCGTTGGTTGTAGATAGGCTTACTCTGTTGGCTTTCTCAAATGCTGGTTATAACTGTAGTGAACGGTCACGTGGGCAGACTCAGGACCACTGGTTAGCCAGGGCATTGTAGAAGGTGGTGATAGCTGAGCTCACACACCTATTTTTTTCTTTTTGGATGCAGTGTTGTTCTACTTGGAGATCCTGTAATAGACTGTTGGTTGGCCTCCAGCTAGGTGGTATTTGCAAAAGAGCATCTACTGCAGTAGGAGCCATGGGACTTGAGCTTGCCCTAAGTTGCCTAGGGGAAGTAATCCAGTTTCTGAGACAATGGGTGGGGCTAGAAAGCTGCCAAAAGCGTATGTTTTTTGTTCTTTGTTAAGCTACTAGCATGGGTAAAGAGGTACAGTGAGGTGGAGGCAGGGTTACGTAGGTCTGTGTTCTGTGTCTCCTTAAGTGGGACAAGCCTCAGTCCCTGTGAGAATAAGGGAGTGGTTCTCAGGCTGCTGGTGTAATGTTCCAGGTAGGTGCATAACTGCCTCTGCTGAACAGATTTGCCAATGGCAGTGGAGAGAAGCAAGTGGCAGCAAACTTCACCCAGCTCCCATGCATTTGGCAAGGCCACTCTCATTCCCACAGTGCCAGTAGCACCAGATATAGATCCAGGCAGCCAACACACAGAAATGAGGCCTGCTCCAGGCCATTAGCTTTCCTTGCAGAGACAGCAGCTGCAGCATACAGGCCATGCTCCTCTCTGTCTGCCTGCAAGACCAGGTGTCCAGCTTCTGCATTTGTGTCCACAGGGCACTTCCCAATCACCCTCTGGGTTCCAGCAAAGGAAATTTGTCACCAGTCAAGATTATATTATGAAATTCTGTTGAGAGTTTCTTTCACCCTGCAATCCATCTCTAAGCTACTTAGCTGACTTCTCTGAGGTCCCCTGTGAGATATATTCCAGAATGCCTTCCCTGAGTCTACACTGGATACTGGGAATGTCTGCAAGGCACTTCCCACTGCTATTTCTAACTATATTTTTATTGCTGCTCCCTGAATGAGTTCCAGCTCCGGGTAGGGTTAAGGCCTTCTCCTGTGGCCTGGATTTTCAGATTCTCCAGTGGAAATGAGTATTCTGGAGGCAGTCTCTCCCCCTCTAACTCTCTGGGGATTTAGTTTTTCATCTGTCTCAGAGTAGGCTGCAGCCTGCCATGTCTTTCAGAGGATCTGTGGATTCTTTCAGTTTTTAAGTTCCTATGTGAAAAAAAGTTCACAGTGTGAATCTCTACACACATTCTTTTCTTAAAAGTAGGAGAGGCAAACAAACCCTGCCTCCAATGTGCCATCTTGTGGAAACAAGATGTATATGTTAATTTACATTTCTACCAACAGTGTGCAAGTGTTTTTTTCCTCCATATCTTCATCAATATTTATCTTTTTTTATAATTGCCAAATTGGTGTGATGTGATATCTCACTGCAGTCCTAATTTGCAGTTCTGTAATGATTAGTGATACTTAGAATGTTTTTATATGCCTGTTAGTCATTTATGTCTTTTTTTGGTGAAACAGTGAATAGTTTTAATTTTCCTGTTGGAGTCTGGATGTTTTTTACTCACTTTTTATTATACTAGCTGGAATATCTAGTTTGATGTTGAATAGCAGTAGTAACAGTAGGCATCCGTGTCTTGTTCCTGATAATTTCGGGCAGAGTATTCAGCCTTTCACCATTAAGCATAAGGTTGGTTTCACATATTTGTATATGGCTTCTTAAAATCTGTTTGAGAAATTGTCATTGTGTATTAGAATGGATGTTGGGTTTTGTCAAATGTTTTAATATACCCATCTAGATAACTAACACTAGTTCTTTTTCTGTTTCTGTATTCCTGTAATAATACCCTTGGCAATAGTATAACAGTATAATATATTTTTAATCTCTACATTTGGTTTACTAAATTTTTTAGGACATAGGCATCACATTGATTGAAGATATTTTCCATAATTATCTAATTTTCTTTCCTTGTAATGCTTTATGTGTTGTATCTGGGTTTTTTTGTTTTGTTTTGTTTTGTTTTGTGGTTTTGGCAGTTTTTTGGCGTGTGTTTTTGAGATGGAGTCTCACTCTTGTTGCCCAGGATGGAGTGCAATGGTGCAACCTCAGGTAACTGCAACCTCTGCCTCCTGGGTTCAAGCAATAATCCTTCCTTAGACTCCCAAGTAGCTGGGATTATAGCCACCTGCCACCACGCCTGGCTAATTTTTTGTATTTTTAGTACAGATGGGGTTTGCCATGTTGGGTAGGCTGGTCTTGAACTTCTGACCTAAGGTGATCTACCCACCTTGGCCTGCCAAAGTGCTGGGATTACAGGAGTGAGCCACTCCACCTGGCTTATCTGGTTTTATATATATATATATATATATATATATATATGTATATATATGTATGTATATATGTGTGTGTGTATATATATGTGTGTATATATGTGTGTGTATATATATGTGTATGTATATATATATGGATAATGCTAGTTACACAGAATGAGTTGAAAAGTAATTCCTTTTTTTGTTGTTGTCTTTGTTTTGTTTTGTTTTGTTATGGAGTTTTGCTCATGTTGTCCAGGCTGGAGCACAATGTCACAGTCTCAGCTCACTGCAACCTCTGCCTCCTGGGTTCAAGCGATTCTCCTGCCTCAACCTCCCAAGTGACTGGAGTTACAGGCACCTGCCACCACATTCAGGTAATTTTTTTTGTATTTTCAGTAGAGACTGGGTTTCATCATGTTGGCCAGGCTGGTCTCAAACTCCTGACCTCAGGTGATCCACCTGCCTCAGCCTTGCAAAGTGCTGGAGTTACAGGTGTGGCCATGCCCAGCAAAGTACTTCCTCTTATTTATTGTTTGTTTGCAAATATTTGAATTAGTATTATTTTCCTTTCAAAAAAAAATTTAACTCTACCATTTAGATTATCCATTTCTTATAAGTGAACTTATTAGTTTATAACTTTCAAAAATTTGTCCACTTAATCTAAATTGCTAGATTTGTTAACATAAAGTAGTTTAGAATTTCTATAATTTAAATATTTGTCCCTCCCAAAACTCAGGTTGAATTTAACACTTAATGTGGCAGTATTAACAAATGGGACCTCTAAGAGGGAACTAGGCCAGAATGGTTCTGCCCTCATGAATAGGTTGGGTTATCACAGGTGTGGGATTGGTAATTTTATATGAGAAGTAAAGAGATACATGAGCTAGCACACTCAGCCCCCTCAACATATGACACCCTACATTGCTTCCAGATTCTGCAGAGTTCCCACCAGCAAGAAGGCCCTCACTAGATGTGGCCTATCCATACCTGCAAATATATATATATATATATATATATATATATATATATATATATATATATATATATATTCTTGAAAAATAAATTACCCCATGTCAAGTATGATGTTACTAGCATTAGAAAACAGATTAAGGCAGAAAATTAACATCAGAAGGGGAGGCTTGATGAAAACAAATGCCTGAAAATGTGGAAACGGATTTAAAACTAGATAATGAGCAGAGGTGGGAAGAATTTGGAGGATTAGGGCTTGATTCTTGTTAAACCTTAGGAGACAAGAAAAGTAGGAAGAGATTGAAACTCTTTAGAGATTAAGAGATCTTGACTAGAATGCTGATAAAAATATCAACAGTAAAGGCCATTCTGAAAAGGTAGATGGAACGGGGGAATAAAGTATTGGAAACTGTAATAAATTGGCAAAAAACTTGACTAACCTATGTCCAAGTCCACAGTCTTTGTGGAAGGCCAAACTTGAGAGTGATGAAAATGGGTATCTGGCAGAAGAAAGTTCTCAACAAAATATTTAGAAGCTGTATGGTTGCTTTTGGCTGTTTATGCTGAGATTCAATAGCCAGAAAAAGAGAAAGAAGAAGATAAAAGCAGAATTACAGTTAAGAGGAAAACAGAGTGAAAAGATTTGAAAACCTCAGCGTAGCCAAATATTGTGTTAAAAAAAACATGTTTGAGAGGTAACCAAGGGAGTAGCTCTGTAAGCCTTTATTATGGCAATTAGTACAGAGAGGAGAAATAATCAAGAAAATGGAAATAGTCCCTGAAAAGATTTCAGAGATCTTCCCAGCTGCACTTCCCACCACAGGTCAAAACGCCAGAATAGCAGAATGATTTGAGGATGCAGACCTACAGTACCCTCCACAGAACACCACAGGGTCCCCCTCAGATCTCTGCTCCTTGCATTCCAACACTGTGCCTTTTTGCCACCACAGCTGTCATTCAAGTTTTCCAAAGTGTAACCCAACTTACCACTCCAATATGGACAAGCTGAAAATACTTGGTGGCATTCATATGGTATCAATTATGCAGGCCCAGCGTACAAAAGGAATGGTGGTATGTTCCAGCAATGTTTTAAAGAATGTTTCCACTGATATTTAAAGGATGTTGTCGAAAGTGTAGGGGGACCAGAAAAAGACTTGTCACAAAGGTGTAGCATCCAGAGATCCTCTACCAGAGTAAGGCCAACAAGAAATGTGGGGTCAGAGTATCTAGAGAGTCTCCACCAGGGTGATACCTAGTGGAGCCATGCAAGTGAGTCCACTATAGGGTCTGCACTAAGGCAACAGCGGGACTACTATAGGGACCCCAGAACTGTGGAGTCATTTGCAGCATGTAACACCTGCCTGGGAAAGCTTCGGGCACTGAACTCTAACCCTCTGAGTAGCCACATGAGCTGCACCCAGCAAAGCCTCCATAGAAGTGGGGCTTCCTACAACTTTTGGGATTTATTCCTCATACCAGGGTGTCCACAAGGCAGCAAATGGAGTCAAAAGTTATTTCTCCAGCTTAAAATTTAATGTCTGCTGGGTTGGGTTTCAGATTTGCTTGGAGCCTGTTACTTCTTTCTTTTGGAATAGAAATACCTACCTTATGCCTTTACCACTACTGCATCTTGGAAGTAAATACATTATTTAGATTTCACATTTGAGACTAGGAACTTTGGGCTTTTGAATTGATGCTGGAACAAGTTAAGGTGTTGGGACCATGGCGCTGGAATAAATATTTGTGTGTGAGAAGACATTACTTCTCACATGCAAGTGGGGAGGACCAAGAATAAAATGCCATGGTTAAATATTTGTCCTCTTGAAAACTCATGTTTATACTTTATCCCTAGCATAGGTACTGAGAGGTGGAGTCTTTAAGAGGTGATGAGGTCATAAGGACTCTCTCCTCATGAATGCATTAATCTGTTTATGGATTAGTAGATTAGTGGGTTGGTAGATCATGGGTTTGCAACTCGTGGTTTTATTTTATTTTCATTTTATTGAGATGGAGTCTTGCCCTGTCACCCAGACTGGAGTGCAATGGCAGGATCTCAGCTCACTGCAACCTCCACCTCCTGAGTTCAAATGATTCTCCTGCCTTAGCCTCCCAAAGTGCTGGAATTACAGGCATGACAACTGGTGGCTTTATAAGAAGAGGACAAGAGACCTAAGAAAGCACTCTCAGCTTTCTCACTATGTGATGTCCTGAAACTAACCATTTTGGGGTCTCAGCTTCTTTATCTGTCAAATGGGGCAATATCAGCCTTAATCTTATTGGGAAAAAATCAATAATAAAAGTTAAGATTTTGAGTTTAAAAAATTCCAGATATATTAATATGTACCTAACTTCAGAAGTTAAGTAACATTCCAAAGAGAGATGAGATCCATAACCATGTACACATGCTTGTATTGTAAAGCTTGACAAAATGAGCTTAAATTTCTTGTGATGAGATCTCTCCACATCCAAAAAAGTTAAAAATGACGTAAGAATTCTACACAAAGAGCAATGTCTTTCACTCTTCTTTCAGGAAGGGAAGAGAATGATATAAATATAAGCATCCAGATTCATTTTCCTTGGTATCTATGCCTCGCTCTCATAGCATTACCCCAAAATAATGCATTAGAGCATGTAACTCAAATTGTAATTCAGAGAAGCATGCAGTTGTTATTTGCTCTAAAGTAAATAATAATTAATCCAGTCTTCTCCACAGATTTTCTGTATTTGGCATAATATTAATGAAGATCAACATAAAAACTTAAAAATTAGCAGGGATGGTGGCTCACACCTGTAATCCCAGCTACTCAGAAGGCTGAATTAGGAGGATATTTTGAGCCCAGTAGTTCAAAGTTAGCCTGGGCAACACAGCATGATTCCATAATCCCCCACCCCAACAAAACTCAAAACTGAAAAAGCAAACCAACAATCCTTACAACTTTTACCAGAAAGGGGTCTTTATTTAGACCCCCAAGAGAGGGTTTTTGGACCTCACGCAAGAAAGAATTCAGGGCAAGTACATACAGTTAAGTGAAAGCAAGTCTATTAGGAAAGTATGGAAATAAAATAATGGCTACTCCATAGGCAGAGCAGTGGCATGGGCTGCCTGATTTAGTATACTTATAGTTATTTCCAGATTATATGCTAAACAAGAGGTGGATTACTCATGAGTTTTCTGGAAAAGTGGTAAGTAATTCCTAGAACTGGGTTGGGTGCAGTGGCTCACGCCTGTAATCCCAGCACTTTGGGAGGCCGAGGTAGGCGGATTACCTGAGGTTGGGAGTTCAAGACCAACCTGACCAACATGGAGAAACCCCATCTCTACTAAAAATACAAAATTAGCCCAGGTGGTGGCGCATGCCTGTAATCCCAGCTACTCAGGAGGCTGAGGCAGAAGAATCATTTGAACCCAGGAGGCAGAGGCTGCGGTGAGCCGAGATCATGCCATTGCACTCCAGCCTGGGAAACGAGCGAAACTCCATCTCAAAAAAATAAAAATAATAAAAAATAAATAAAAAAATTAAAAAGAGATTCCTAGAACTAAGGGTTCCTCCCCTTTTTATAACATATAGGGTAATTTCCTGACATTGCCACGTCATCTTTCCACTCCTTATTATCTTGCATATTAGTAATAGCTAACTTTATACCTATTTGTTGTTAGTTTAGTTGAGTTAAACATATCAAAGGAAAAGATAGATAACAAAGAGGACTTATATACTCTTTTGTGGAAACAGTTAGGAAAAGGTATAATGCGTTCTTTATTTGGAGTTAAAGAGAGTAAGTTAAAGATATTTTACATGTGTACCAATTTACAAATAGGGTGGACTATCGCATATGAATTTGGCTACGTTTGACAACAAATACTAGTAGTTTTTTCTTGTATTTTTTCCAGTTAGCATAGATTACAAGGGAAGAATCCATTGAGAGTTGGAAGCCTGATGTGAGAGGGATCAACTATTTTGTAGGTCACACACTATTGCTGATCTGCTGATTAATGTTGTTGGCATAAAGCAGTATCTGGCACTGACAATGTTCCTGCTCCTCCAGTATGTTTCTTCAGTTTTCTCTGATTGCTGAGCCAGGTGTTTGTGTGATTAGTCCTGTGACAAATGGTCCTATGTTTGACAGCATTCCCATATCATCAGAGACAAAAGGAACAGACATGAGTTTAAGTTCACCTTTGTGGGTTATCAGTTCATGACTGTGAGTTTCCTCTCACAGTCATGAAGTTCAAGTAGTTGATTATCTTCTCTTTCTGACCACCATCCTATGAATTTGCCAAAGTTGCTTATGAGCTTGAGCAGTTTTTGGACTGAGACAATGGGGTTTTTTAAATATGGGTTGCTCTGATCTTAGTTTTTCTTGTCTTTTGCTTGCTTTTGAATTTGTTTGCTCTTGTTTCTCCAGTTCTTTAAGTTGTGATGTTAGTTAGGGTGTCAATTTTAGATCTTTCCCACTTTCTGATGTGGGCATTTAGTGCTACAGATTTCCCTCTTAACGCTGTTTTAGCTGTGCCCCAGAGATTCTGGTAAGTGTGTCTTTGTTCTCATTGGTCTCAAAGAACTTACTTATTTCTACCTTAATTTTATTATTTACCCAGTAGTCATTCAGGAGCAGGTTGTTCAGTTTCCATGTAGTTGAGCAGTTTGTTGAGTTTCTTAATCCTGAGTTCTAATTTGATTACTCTGTGGTCTGAGAGACTGTTATTATTTCCATTCTTTTGCATTTGCTGAGGAGTGTTTTACTTCCTTTTAAGTGATCAATTTTAGAATAAGTGCTTTGTGGTGCTGAGAAGAATGTATATTCTGTTGATTTGGGGTGGAGAGTTCTGTAGATTTCTATCGGTTTCGCTTGGTCCAGAGCTGAGTTCAAGTCCTGAATATCCTGATAAATTTTCTGTCTCGTCCACCCGTCTAATATTGACAGTGGGGTGTTAAAGTCTCCACTATTATTGTGTGGGGATCGAGAGAAGGGAGTTCCCCTGCTCTTTGCAATTCCTGGATGAGGTGACTCCCCACCCTGCTTGTGCTCTCCCTCCATTGGCTGCACTCACTGTCTAATCAGTCAAAATGAGATGAACAGGGTACCTCAGTTGGAAATGCAGAAATTACCTGCTTCTGCGTTGCTCTTGCTGTGAGATGCAGACAAGAGCTGTTCCTATTAGGCTATCTTGCCAGCTGTCTCCCATGTAGCTTATTTTTAATATTAGGTTGTAATTTATACAAACCTCAAATCTTAAAAGGTCAAAGGTCACCTAGCAAAATCATGATTTATCTAGACTTTCTCATAGATCTATGTTGTTTATGTTATCCAAAATAGTTTTAAGACAGTTTACTGTTACATCTAATTTTTACCAGCTCTTCTCATTTACTGGAATCAAAATGAGGGAAGAGAGAATCTCTCATATTGTTTTATATTGTTTTCTATTCAGTAACTGTTTTAAGAAAAAACAAGAAGGAAGTAAAACCAAAGACAGGTAGCCCGGTGCCAGGCCTGAAATCAGGCCTGGGCCTGCCTGGCCTAAGCCCAGTAGTTAAAAATCAACTCCTAACTTAGAAACCGATGTTACTCATAGATTCCAGACACTGTATAAAACAACACTGTGAAACTCCCTGCCCTGTTCTGTTTCTCTCTGACCACTGGTGCATGCAGCCCCTGTCACATATCGCCTGCTTGCTCAAATCAATCACAACTCTTTCATGTGAAATCTTTAGTGTTGTGAGCCCTTAAAAGGGACAGAAATTGTGCATTTAGGGAGTTCAGATTTTAAGGCAGTAGCTTGCTGATGCTCCTAGCTGAATAAAGCCCTTCATTCTACAACTCCGTGTCTGAGAGGTTTTGTCTGCAGCTTGTACTGCTACAATAAAGATTATCTAATTGGGGCTGGGCATAGTGGCACTCACCTGTAATCCCAGCACTTTAGGAAGCAGAGATGGGAGGATTGCTTGATCCCAGGAGTTCAAGACAAGTCTGAGCAATGTGTGGGGATCTTCTTTCTATAACTAGTTAAAAAATTAGCCAGTTATGGTGGTCCCTACCTGTAGTCCCAGCTAGTGGGAAGGCTGAGGGAGGACAACCCCTTGAGCCCAGGAGGTCGAGGCTGTAGTAAATGGTGATTGATTGCATTGTCTCTTTAAAAAAAAAAAATAGCCAGGCATAGTGGCCAAGGCAAGCAGATCACTTGGGATTGCTTGAGCCTAGCAGATTGAAACCAGCCTAGGCAACATAGCAAGACCCCACCTCTACAAAAAATAAAAAATTAACCAGGCTTGGTGGTGCACGCCTGTAGTCCCAGCTACTTGGAAGGCTGACATGGGGAGAATCACTTCAGATCAAAAGGTAGAGGCTGCATTTAGCTATGATTATGTGAATCTGGGCAACAGAGCAAGATCCTATCTCTAAACAACAAATGAAAGGAACCATAAGGTTGGAAATTTAGGCAAGACTATGTAGAGTATAGAATGGTGCACCAAAAAAATCAAAGTTTAAAATGAGCTATTAAGGGCTCTGAACTTTCATTTTACTACCTTCCAGCCAGTTTCAGGCAAATAATAAAAATAACAGTAGTGTGGTAGTTGTTGCTGCTCTTTTATTTATTTTTTAATTTAAAAAATTATTTATTTATATTTTGAGATCATGGCTAACTGCAGCCTCAAACTCCTAGGCTCAAGTGGTCCTCTTACCTCAGCCTCCCAGGTAACTGGGACTACAAGTACACACCACTAAGCCGGGCTAACTTTATTTTTTGTAGAGAGGAGGTCTCCCTGTGTTTCTTAGGCCTGTCTCCAACTCCTGGGCTCAAGTGATTCTCCTGCTTCAGCCTCGCAATGTGTTGGGATTACAGGCATGAGCCACTAGACCCAGCCTTGCTACTGTTGTAAACAGAGGTTTCTTTCACTGACCTCAGGGCTGGCACCAAGCTCAATAAATATTGGCTAGTTGGCTGACAGATATTTATAAGGTAGCTGTTACATCCTTTTCATTTGTTTTAATCTTTTTTTTTTTTTTTTTTTGAGATGGAGTTTCACTCTTGTCGCCCAGGCTGGAATACAATGGTATGATCTTGTCTCACTTCAACCTCCACCTCCTGGGTTTGAGCGATTCTCCTGCCTCAGACTCCCAGGTAGCTGGAACTACAGCTGCATGCCACCATGTCAGGCCAATTTTTGTATTTTTAGTAGGGTTTCACCATGTTGTTCAGGCTGGTCTGTAACTCCTGACCTCACGTGATCCACCTGCCTCAGCTTCCCAAAGTGCGGGGATTACAGACGTGAGCCACTGCACCCAGCCATTTGTTTTACTCCTTACATGGTTTTAAAAGAGTTTAGAACAACATGGTGGTCTATTAATGCTACTGTCAACTTCAGAACAGTAAGTAAAAAAGCCCATGTATTTGGATTACAAAAAGTATTAGTTACATGAGCCTTTAGTATTATTGTCTCAAAAAGCTTTAATCTTGCAATCATATCTTTGTCAAAAATTGAGAGCATAGCACAATTTTAATTTGTTCAATTACCTTATGATCCAATTAATATAAAAATCATATTCACAAACCTGAGTTTAGGTAGCCATCTCTATTTGCTACATGTACATTAAAGCTTGTTTGTTCTACATAAATATCCAACAATAGGAAGTTCAATAATCTATAAATTAAATGCACCAAAAGAGGCCTCTCCTTTTTAAAAAATCATGAATTAATAGCACTATTATCATATGACTTTAGAATTTCCTATCTTATGTATAAGTTGGGAACAAATGTCCAAATCTTTGCATTCTCTTCCTATAGTAGAATGCTTTACCTTACACAGATCCAGACCTCTCCACAGGAGAGGATCAAAGTAAACTTACCTAACTGGCAATTATTGAGAATACCCTTTTAATATTATTAATATTGGTCCTCAAGCCTATTTCCTATCCTAAATCTTCTAATCAATGGTAGAAATAATTAGACAATTGAAAAAAGGCAAGAGATATTATTGACTCTGGAAAACATCAATAATCTTAGAAATCAAAACTTAGAAATGAAGTCTTAATGATTAGCTAATGGTATTCTTTGGTGCCCTGAGCTCCACCATACTTCAGAGCTCCTGGAAGTGAGGACAGGGTATAGTGTAAAAGAAGTTCAATATAGAGCAATTCTAAATCTGTTATATAAAGGACATAGGGAGCAGTCCACAAAACAGCTAATTTAAAACAGGATTATCTTGTTAGAGAACAATTTGAAAATCATGGTCATGTACATATGAACACAGACCCACATAGGGTCATTTGGTGAACTAATGGGAAACTTTGAACCTGAACCAGAATATCTCAATATTAAAAATTTTAAATAAATGATTATAAATTAACCTTTAGATTTTTCTATGTATGAAGTATCTAGTAATGTTTGTAGTATTTTTTACACACATTGAGTCCAAAATACCCGTGAGTCTTAAGCATAGCAGGGTTCCATGTTGAGAGCCCAGACCTGACCAGATTGCACCCTGCCTGGGGGCCAAAAACCCCAACATCTCCTCATCCCTGGGTCCTCATTGACATCCACTACCCACAGACATAGCCCTGCCTCCAGGGCTGAAGCATAAGCCATTGTCAGTGACCTGGCCCCCATTCATGCCCTTTGTACTTTTTCCCACCCTAACAAAGAGTGTTAAAAGAATTTTTCCACTTTTTGTAATGAGACATGCTTAAATAACTTAAGAAATATTCTGCCTTAAAACAATAGAAAGAGGGGAAGGAGCTTTAAAATGTCTGACCAGGGAGAACGGCTACTCATCTCCACGGCAAAGAACCAAAATAGCAAATAATCTCTTCAAATAGATCATGTAAGAAAGAACACTGAAATTCAACACAGAAGTATTAAGCAACACATAAAGCAAGGAATGAGAGGGAAATTAGGCAGCCTGCTTGGCTGGGATTGGCTGGGATCCTGGAGAGGCACCTCAATTCAGGAAAAGGGTAAATTAAAGACTCCCAGTGGTCCATATTCTCACTATGGACTTCTGCAATTCTAGCTATGGGAGAAGCCATCAATCCCCACAGGCCTTAATATTAACACAGGCTCCTGGAGACCACACCATGGCATTGGTTCAGAGACGGAGCTTACACTAGGTCCCACACACCCATGAGTCCTAAGCACAGCAAGGTGCCATATTGAGAGGCCAGCCCTGACCAGATTGCACCCTGCCTCAGGGCCCAAATGCCCCAGCGTCTCCATATCCCTGGATCCTCCTGGACATCTGCCATACACAGATATAGCCTCAGTTGGCTGCTGCCTCCAGAGCTGAAGCACAAGCCATTGACAATGACCTTACCCCTGACTCATGCCCTTTGCTCTTCCCAGTTACTCCCACTGCTCCCACTGCCTCTGAAATGAAGCTGCCACACATTTACAAGTGCCCTGAGGACAAACTCCTTCTCAGTCTGCGCCTACTGTGGGATGGTACCGATGGAGCCAAACCACAAGAAATGTGTATAATTTCCAATTGCCAGCATATGTCTGCTGCCATTGGAAGCAATCCTATACTTCCCAGGAGGAGGGCTGCAGCATTTCCACTGGGGATTGGAGCATCCCACCAAAGACACAGGGATCACCCTGATCCTGCCTACAACACCCAGCACCTGCATGAACCACTGAGGGACCTGAACAGGCCCATCTGACCTCTATTCTGCCCCTCAAATATCCAACCATGCTCTCCTGGGTACTGGGGATTTCCCAACCCAGTCAACCACCACAGGCACCTGGGCACTTCTCCCAGGATCCTGGGTTCAAGCCCAGCCAACCTGCCCCTACCACCACAGTGAATAGCCAGTTGCATGTGCTATATACAGTCTTGGGGTCTGGCTCATCCACCCTGTTACAACCGTTGCCAACACAAGTGTGGACTATTTGGGAGTCAGAGAGTTATGCTACTACTGTTACTGCTGTTACTCATACTGTTGCAGGAATCAGAGGACCAGATGGACCAAATGGGTTTTACAGGAGGATTTTTATTAAGATGTACACTGGCTCAGTGGATTTGCATCCAAAAAAACTGAGCTCAGAACAAAGGGTTACAGAAGCAGAAATAAAGACAGTTAATCAAACAGTGACAGATCTCATAATCTCTAGCATAGCTTGTGGTATTGCAGCTGCATCAAAGGAGAAACACGACCTTACAAAACTTGCAAAATATTTATGGAAAGTGGGTAAAGGGCTAAAAGAGGAATTTTATTTTTCTTTTTCTTATGTTGGGGAGTGCTGGGAGGGTCTCCAGAGCACATTCCTTTTGGGTCTTGACTTCTTGGTGTTTTCAAGACCTTGCCCGGGCCTGGGCTGTGTCTGTTACTGATTTTTGGGATGAGACAGGCTAATACAGGAACTTGTTTTTCTCTTTTGGTTTTTATTTCTTCTTTCTCTAATTTCCACCTCAATACCACATGTACTTCCCAGTGGTCTAGAATCCACCCACCCACCTGGCCACTGCTACCACTATCAGCACCTGAACAAGCTGGGCCCACTAACACTGCTGCCAGGATATGCCACTCTTGGGCTCAAGCACAGGCCTATCTGGCATCCTCATTCACAGCAAACCTTCAAGACAGCCTCCACTAACAGCTGCACCCTGAGAAACAGAGGAAATCAAAGATAGCACTGACATTGTTTACACCTAAAGAAATCATATGGAGACTCCACTACCTCCCACATCTAGAATGAAAGCCAAAGTGCCATACCCAACCAAAACCATAGATATATATTTAGAAAAAAATCTCCCTAGTGAAAGCATATTTTAAAAATTAGAAAAGGCAACTATTACACCAGATACTCAGAGAGCAGCATAAAGACACAAGAAACATAAATAAACAAGGAAAGGTAACCTTTGTAAAGGGACACAGTAATACCTCAGCAACAGATTCCAATGAAAAAGAACCTTATTAAAACCCAGATAAAGAATTCAAAATTATGATATGAAGCTCAGTGACATAGAAGAGAATAGACAAAAAGTTATAAATATAAATGAGAAATTTATAAACAAATAGCTACCATAGGCAAAGAAACAAACAGAGGATGAGATGGATGGAATTGACAGAAGTAGGCTTCAGCAGGTGGGTAATAACAAACTCCACTGAGCCAAAGGAGCATGGTCTAAACCAGTGCAAGGAAGCCAAGAACCTTGATATAAGGTTACAGGAGCTGCTAAGTAGAATAACCAGTTTAAAGAGGAACATAAATGACATGATAGAGCTGAAAAACACAGCACAAGAACTGCGTTAAGCATACACAAGTATCAATAGCTGAACTGATCAAATGGAAAAAAGGATATCGGAGTGAAGACCATCTTGCTTAAATAAGGCATGCAGACAAGATTAGACAAAAAAGAATGAAGAGGAACAAATAAAACCTCTAAGAAATATGGGACTATGTAAAAAGACCAAACCTATAAGTGATTGCAGTACCAGAAAGAGACAGGGAGAATGGAGCCAAGTTAGGAAACACACCTCAGGATATTATCCAGAAAACTTCCCCAACCTAGCAAGACAGGCCAACATTCAAACTCAGGAAATACAGAGAACACCACCAAGATACTCCATGAGAAGATCAACCCCAAGATACATAATCATCAGATTCTCTAAGGTTGAAATTAAAAAAAAAAATGTTAAGGGCAGTCAGAGAGAAAGGTCAGGTCACTTACAGAGGGAAGCCAATTAGACTAACAGCAGATCTCTCAGCAGAAACCCTACAAGCTAGAAGAGTGTGGCCAATATTCAACTTTCTTAAAAAAAGGAATTTTCAACCCAGAATTTCATATCCAGCCAAACCAACCTGCATAAATGAAGGAGAAATAAAATCCTTTACAGACAAGCAAATGCTAGGGGATTTTTGTCACCACGAAGGCTGCCTTGCAAGAGATGCTGAAGGTAGCATTAAATATGGAAAGGAAAAACTGGCAGCAGCCACTGCAAAAACACACCAAAATATATAGACCAATGACACTATGAGGAAACTGCATCAACTAGTGTGCAAAATAACCAGCTAGTATCATGATGACAGGCTCAGATTTATACATAATAATATTAACCTTAATTATAAATTGGGCTAAATGGCCCAATTGAAAGACACAGACTGGCAAATTGGACAAAGCGTCAAGACTCATCCATGTGCTGTATTCAGGAGACCCATCTGATGTGCAAAGACACTCATAGCCTCAAAATAAAGGGATGGAAGAAAATTTACCAAGAAAATGGAAAGCAAGAAAAAGCAGAGGTTGCAATCCTAGTCTCTAATAAAACAGATTTTAAACCAAGAAAGATAAAAAAAGACAAAAGAATAGCATTACATTGTGGTAAAGGGATCTGTTCAACAGGAAGCACTAACTATACTAAATATATATGCACCAATACAGGAGCACTCAGATTCATAAAACAAGTTCTTAAGAGACCTATAAAGAGACTTAGACTTCTATACAATAATAATGGGAGAATTTAACACTCCACTCTCAATATTAGACAGTTCCATAAGAAAGAAAATTAACAAGGATATTTAAGAATTGAACTGAGCTCTGTATCAAGTGGACCTAATAGATATCTACAGAACTCTCCACCCCAAATCAACAGAATATTCATTCTTCTCAGTACCACATGAAACTTACTCTAGAATCAACCACAGAATTGGAAGTAAAACATTCCTCAGCAACTGCAAAAGAACTGAAATCATAACAGTATCTTACACCACAGTGAATCAAATTAGAACTCAGGATTAAGAAACTCAACAAAACCACTCAACTACATGGAAACCGAACAACCTGCTCCTGAATAACTACTGGGTAAATAAAGAAATTAAGGCAGAAATAAATAAGTTCTTTAAAACCAATGACAACAAAGACACAATGTACCAGAATCTCTGGGACACAGCTAAACCAATGTTTAGAGGGAAATTTACAGCACTAAATGCCCACATCAGACAGTGGGAAAGATTTAAAATCGACACCCTAACATCACAATTTAAATAACTAGAGAAACTAGAGCAAACAAATTCAAAAGCAAGTAGAAAATAAGAAATAACTAAGATAAGAACAGAACTGAAGGAGATAGACACACAAAAAAAACCCTTCAAAAAAATCAATGAATCCAGGATCTGTTTTTTTAAAACGATTAACCAAATAGATAAAATGCTAGACAGACTAATAAAGAAGAAAAGAGAGAAGAATCATATAGACACAATAAAATAGGATAAGGGGATATCACCACTGTTCCCACAGAAATACAAACTACCATCAGAGAATACTATAAACACCTCTATGTAAATAAACTGGAAACCCAAGACTAAACCAGGAAGAAGTCGAATCCCTGAATAGACCAATAACAAGCTCTAATATTGAGGCAGTAATTAATTAATAGCCTACTAACCAAAAAAAGCACGGGACCAGATGGATTCACAGCCCAATTCTACTAGTGCTACAAAGAGGAGCTGGTACCATTCCTTCTGAAACGATTCCAAACAACAGAAAAAGGAGGAGTCCTCCCTAACTCATTTTATGAGGCAAGCATCATACTGATACCAAAACCTGGCACAGGCACAACAAAAAAAGAAAATTTCAGGCCAATATGCCTGATGAACATCGATGCGAAAATCCTCAATAAAATACTGCAAACTGAGTCCAGCAGCACATCAAGAAGCTTATCCGCCACTATCAAGTTAGCTTCATCCCTAGGATGCATGGCTGGCTCAACGTAAGCAAATCAGCAAAAGCAATCCATCACATAAACAGAACCAATGACGAAAACCACATGATTATCTCAATAGATGCCGAAAAGGCTTTTGATAAAATTCAACACCACTTCATGCTAGAAACACTCAATAAACTAGGTATTGAGGGAACATATTTCAAAATAATAAGATCTGTTTATGACAAACCCATAGCCAATAACATACTGAATAGGAAAAAGCTGGAAGCATTCCCTTTGAAAATCACCACAAGACAAGATTGCCCTCTTTCACCACTCCTATTCCACATAGTATTGGAAGTTCCAGCCAGGGAAATCAGGCAAGAGAAAGAAATAAAGCATATTGAAATAGGAAGAGAGGAGGTCAAATTGTCTTTGTTTGTAGATGACGTGATTATATATTTCGAAAACCCCATCGTCTCAGTCCAAAAACCGCTTAAGCTCATAAGCAACTTCAGCAAAGTCTCCGGATACAAAATCAATGCGCAAAAGTCACAAGCATTTCTATACACCAATAATGGACAAACAGAGAATCAAATCATCTGTGAACTCCCATTCAGAATTGCTACAAAGAAAATAAAATACCTAGCAATACAACTTACAGAGATGTGAAGGGGTCTCTTCAAGGAGAAATACAAACCACTGCTCAAGGAAATAAGAAAGGACACAAAGAAATGGAAAAACATTCCATTCTAATGGATAGGAAGAACAAATATCATGAAAATAACTGTAATGCTCAAAGTAATTTATAAATTCAATGCTATTCCCATCAAGCTACCACTGACTTTCTTCACAGAACTAGAAAAAACTACTTCAAATTTAATATGGAACTAAAAAGAGCCCATATAGCCAAGAGAATCCTAAGCAAAAAGAACAAAGCTGGAGGCATCACGCTACCTGACTTCAAACTATACTACAAGGCTACAGTAACAAAAACAGCATGGTACTGGTACCAAAACAGATATATAGAGCAGTGGAACAGATCAGAGGCCTCAGAAATAACATCACACATCTACAACCATCAGATCTTTGACAAACCTGACAGAAAGAAACAACGGGGAAAGGATTTTCTATTTATTAATGGTGCTGGGAAAACTGGCTAGCCATATGCAGAAAACTGAAGCTGGACCCCTTCCTTATGCCTTATACAAAAATTAACTCAAGAATGAAAACGGGCTAGCCATATGCAGAAAACTGAAGCTGGACCCCTTCCTTATGCCTTATACAAAAACTAACTCAAGATGGATTAAAGACTTAAACATAAGGCCTAAAAACCATAAACACCCTAGAAGAAAACCTAGGCAATATCATTTAGGACACAGACATGGGCAAAGACTTCATGACTAAAAGCAATGGCAACAAAAGCCAAAATTGACAAATGGGATTTAATTAAACTAAAAAGCCTCTGCACTGTAAAAGAAACTATCGTCAGACTGAGCAGGCAACCTACAGAATGGGAGAAAAATATTGCAATCTATCCATCTGACAAAGGGCTAATATCCAGAATTTATGAGGAACTTAAACAAATTTACAAGAAAAAACCAAACAGCCCCATCAAAAAATGGGTGAAGGATATGAACAGACACTTCTCAAAAGAAGACATTTATGTGGCCAATATGCCTATGACAAAAAGCTCAACTTCACTGTTCATTAAAGAAATGGAAATCAAAACCACAAGAGATGCCATCTCATGCCAGTTATAATGGTGATCAATCATTAAAAAGTCAGGAAACAGACCAGGTGCAGTGGCTGACACCTGTAATCCCAGCACTTTGGGAGGCCAAGGCGGGCGGATCACAAGGTCAGGAGAGCGAGACCATCCTCACTAACACGGTGAAACCCCGTCTCTACTAAAAAATACAAAAAGTTAGCCGGGTGCAGTGGTGGGCACCTGTAGCCCCAGCTACTTGGGAGGCTGAGGCAGGAGAAAGGCGTGAACCCGGCAGGCGGGGCTTACAGTGAGCTGAGATCACGCCACTGCACTCTAGCCTGGGCAACAGAGCGAGACTCCATCTCAAAAAAAAAAAAAGTCAGGAAACAACAGACACTTGCAAGTACATGGAGAAACAGGAATGCTTTTATGCTGTTGGTGGAAGTGTAAATTATTTCAACCATTGTAGAAGACAGTGTGGCAACTCCTCAGGTATCTCGAACCAAAAATACTATCTGACCCAGCAATCCTATTACTGGGTATACACCCAAAGGATTATAAATTATTCTACTATAAAGACACATGCCCATGTATGCGTACTGCAGCACTATTTACAATAGCAAACACGTGGAACCAACACAAATGCCTATCAATGATAGACTGCATAAACAAAATCCAGCATATACATTACATAGAATTCTATGCAGCCATAAAAAAAGAATGAGTTAATATCCTTTGCAGGGACATGAATGAAGCCAGAAGCCATGATTCTCAGCAAACTAACACAGGAATAGAAAACCAAACACCACATATTCTCACTCATAATTGGGAATTGAACAATGAGAACAGACGGACACAGGGAGGGGAACATCACACACCTGGGCCCTATCGGGGGTGGGGTTCAAGGGGAAGGAGAACATTAGAACAAATACCTAATGAATGAAGGGCTTAAAATCCAGATGACAGGTTGATTGGTGCAGCAAACTACCATGGCACATATATACCTGTGTAACAAACCTGCACGTTCTGCACATGTATCCCAGAACTTAAAGTATAATAAATAAATAAATTTAAAAAATAAGCTACATGCATTCACATATATCAGGTTAAATGGTTATATCTTCTAATTTTCCGATAATTAACGCTCATTTTTGTTACTTCTTCTTTTGCTATACCACCCTACCTTCTATGTGTTGTTATACTAAATTTTTTTGAAAAAATAATATAAAGTCATTATTCTAGTCTCTTCAGGGAATAACCTAAATCTGAATGCTTTATACCCATTTCACATACATGTGACAAATTATACACTACAAAGGGTACAAATAATAAGCCTTTTATCAGTATACATATTTTTGTATCTTTTGTAGTTACATTTTATAAACTAGGTAAGATCCAAAAAGTTACATAGAATGTAAGGCCTTAATGTTATATCCTGTCTGATTTATAATCTGCCAAATGTATATGAAGGTATGAGGATGGATGCAGCTTTGTATTTACATTCGATATATAATGTTGGGTTAGAGATTAGCTAATTTTTCCAAGGTACAGCCTGTACAGAGCCAGAATTCAAATTCATTCTTTACTGCAATTTCTGTCCCATCTCTATGTTGCTCTATCACTTTGTAATAATTACCTGCCTCAAGTGAGACAGGTAGGCCTTATTCCTGGAAAAGGCCATATTCTACATTATTTGAATGTCTGCTTGTGCAAATGTATGCATATTATCAAAAACCTCTTGGTGTGATGGCCACGACTATGACAATTAATATACTTACTAATATACTTATGACAATTAATATAACATTTTCAATAGTACAGCTACTGAAAATATTCTGTGGTGTAGCGATTCAACTGAAATGGAATGAGTAAAGAACATGATAGACTATAATCTATAAAATCAGAGTTAGTTGTTAGTTTCAAAATAACAATGAAAACACGTGTTACTGAGCAAAATCAGCTGGGATTTCCAAAACTCTCACTAGTGTTATAGTTTTTTGTCTGGAAGTTCTAAACTGTCCTCTCATTTAAACATCAAAGTTTAAATACATAATACCTATTTTTGGAGGAGGCAAACTTATTACTTAAAAAGATACCATTTCTTCACTTATAAAGGAACATTTCCCCTAATGCCCATTAATAGTTAACATTTTTGTAATATCTAATATCTGGAGGTATAACCAGTAAACTATTTGATACATGGAATATTATGCAATTTGTCTTTTGAAAACAGTAATCAACAGAGGCGTTTAATATATACGAGACTTTTTATAGATTCTTTACAAAAAAAATATACACAATTCCTCACCATACATATGCCATATAATATGAGAAAGAAAAATTAATCTTGGGACCCCCAAATCACTAAGTAACGGAAAAGTCAAGCTGGGAACTATGTCACTAAACTTGCCTCCCATTTTATTCCTAAATAAGATAGGTACAAAGATAAGAAGCTACATACGTTCCTCACAACGTGCCCACAAGGAAATTCCTTGTGGACAAAGGACAGACCCAACTCAAAGTTATCCCTGTGAGGCGCACAAGAGACAACTGCATATCTGATTGCTTCCTCTGCCTTATTATTTATTTATGTAAAAATACACAGTTACTAGCCGGACTAAATTCTGTATTCAGTAGGAAGCTGATCAAGGACTCAAAAGCATGCAAACTCTTGTCTCTTATCTACATTTTTTTTTTTTTTTTTTTTTTGAGACGGAGTTTTGCTCTTGTTGCCCAGGCTGGAATGCAATGGTGCCATCTCGGCTCACCGCAACCTCCGCCTCTTGGGTTCAAGCGATTCGCCTGCCTCAGTCTTCAGAGTAGCTGAGATTACAGGCATGCGCCACCAGGCTCTGTTAATTTTGTATTTTTAGTAGAGACGGGGTTTTTCCATGTTGGTCACGCTGGTCTGAAACTCCCAACGTTAGGTCATCTGCCCGCCTCGGCCTCCCAAAGTGCTGGGATTACTGGCGTGAGCCACAGCGCCCGACCTGTCTCTTATCTAACATGGAAGCCCCCACTTCGAGTTGTCCCTCTTACCTGACCGAACCAATCATGTTTCCCTAAAGCGTACAAAAGCAAGCTGTGCCCTGACCACCTTGGGCAAATGTATCATGGGTAAGTCTTGCAAAATAAACTTTTTAAATTGACTAAGACCTCTCTCAGATATTTGGGGTTCAGAAATAAATTCTTTTACCTATTATTTATAATTTTGGTTACAATTGAGAAAGTAAGAAAAATGTGTTTTTTTCTTTTCTAAGGGTTACTGCATCTTGAAAGTGTGATGAAGGTCTTAATTATTGTTCTTATAATTCCTGTCCACAGAAGCTGCTACTCTTACTGAGACCTCACGGAATTATCATTATCACAATAGAAATAAACATTTTGGGTTTGTGGAGTAACTTTTTTTTTTTTTTTTTTGCTCATCGTTTGTTGCTTAGATAATATCATGAACTGATAAATGCAGTTGCCACGTTGATTCCCTAGGGCCTGGCTTACCGACTGAGGTCATAAGATATTATGCCTTCTCTTTAGACTTGGTCAGTGGAGAGGAAATGGGCAAAGAACCAGCCTATGGAGGTGACAAGGCCAAAAGTCTTGAGGGTGAAGGTTTAGGGCCTGCGCAGCTTCCCTCCCATGCCCTGCAAGGTCTCGCATTCGCAAGGCTTGTGACAGTGGGAGCCTCATTACGGACTCTCCTAAAGTCCATGGTGTCCTCTTTTCGCATTTGCGCCCCGTGAGTGATGCCCGATGCCGCCCTTCCCCTCGCTCTCTTCCCCTTCAAGCGTATCGCAACTGCAAAAACACCCAGCACAGACACTCCATTTTCTATCTTAATGCATTTAACTAGCACAAACTACAGGTTGCTCCATCCCAGAGACTACCCTTTTCTCCATAGACGTGGCCATCAACCAACCAGCGGTCAGAATCAGTCAACCTCTGTCACGTTCCCAGGTCCTTGGCGAACTGGATGGGCGGGGTCCCAGCAGCCTAGGAGTACAGTGGAGCCATGCCTGACGTAAGTCAACAAAGATCACGTGAGACGAATCAGTCGCCTAGATTGGCTACAACTAACTGGTTGGGAGCGGGGAGGTCGCGGCGGCTGCGTGGGGTTCGCCCGTGACACAATTACAACTTTGTGCTGGTGCTGGCAAAGTTTGTGATTTTAAGAAATTCTGCTGTGCTCTCCAGCACTGCGAGCTTCTGCCTTCCCTGTAGTTTCCCAGATGTGATCCAGGTAGCCGAGTTCCGCTGCCCGTGCTTCGGCTGCTTTAGTCTTTTCCTCAGGTTTTTTCCTTGCAGCCGCTGAGGAGGCGATAAAATTGGCGTCACAGTTGAAGCAGCGATTGAAGGCGTCTTTTCAACTACTCGATTAAGGTTGGGTATCGTCGTGGGACTTGGAAATTTGTTGTTTCCATGAAATCCTGCGGAGTGTCGCTCACTACCGCCGCTGTTGCCTTCGGTGATGAGGCAAAGAAAATGGCGGCAGGAAAAGCGAGCCGCGAGAGTGAAGAGGAGCCTCTTAGCCTGACAGTAGAGGAAAGGGAGGCGCTTGGTGGCATGGACAGGTACGCACCTCCATCACCCGCCTGGTTGGCTGGCGATACTCTCCGGGAAGGCCCGGACGCAGCTTGCCCACGTTGATGACGGGGTCATCCTCAGCTTGGCACTCACCAATCTGTCGCTGTCGCTCTTGGACTCGGGAAGGAGCAAGTCACTGGCTTTCTCAGACCATTAACAAGCTCTGTGTCTCTCTCTCTACAGCCGTCTCTTCGGGTTCGTGAGGCTTCATGAAGATGGCGCCAGAACGAAGACCCTACTAGGCAAGGTAAAAGCAACCAGACGCAGACAAAGTCTTTGGTCCGCACTTTGCTCTACCAAGGCCCCGCGTCCCTTACCGCCCAGCCAGTATTTATTTTGGCTCTGCTCCATGGCCAAGGGGTCGGAAAAGTGTTTCTTGCCTTTGCTGTCCCCGTACTCTGGAATACTTCGCCCCTTGCTCCAGACTCCCTTCTACTCTGAGGAAAAAAAAATCGGAGCGCTTTGGGACCGGGCTAAACCGGGTCTACACCACATGCCTGTTACTTTAGGGCCTTTTGTTCCTGAATTTTAGCGTCACAAATAGTGAATGTGTACAGTTTTCAAAATTCATAACTTCCTGCTTCTTCCCCTCGCCTTTTGGCATTTGGCTCTTGGTGTCTAATTTTAAACATTTTTTTGCCTTTTAAAAAAAAATATCCCTGGTGTCCTAAGTTTAAGTAGCAAGTAAGTTACAGCGGTGAAGAGTTTGCAGTAGATATTTCACCTATAAACTGATGCGTGTATGTTTAGCCTGAAGTTTAGTGATTTGTTTACCTTTTTAGGATGCACAGTGCTGCAAATGTGATTTCATGAATGTGTGTGCTTTTTCCATTCAGGAACCTTGTTTCTTAGGTGTCATGCTCACAGTGGGAAGAATTTGTTGTTTATGTGAAAAGTTGGCACTGTCGTTTAGTTAAGGCTGCTCCTATCAGCCAAGATGGCGGGTAAAAAGGGGGAGGAGCAATAAAGGGGGAAGCTTGGGAAGAGGGTGGGGGTATTAACCCCGAAACCTTAGCAAGGATTAGACCGTAAAGAGCGCTGCCGTAGCTTCATGTTGCTTATTAAAAATTATTATTATTTAAAAGTAGAATTCTTGCGTTATCTCCAACATTGACAGCAGCATTATTAAACCTATATGTGCTAATTAATTGCAGCATGTTTAGTTACTCCCGCGTGAATTGTTGCGTAACTTGGCCCTGGAATATTCCTCTGTGTATCGTTTTTTACCCTCTCACCAAAATCTTGTTAAAGTGTTTGTATGTTGTCAGTTGGTCCCGTGAAATAAGAACGGTACAACAATCGCGCCATCTTTTAGATGCTGAAACCAGTAGTTAAGAATTTCAGTTTATTATTGTATTTCACAAGGAAATACTAATTATTTTCTCAGGATGAACATTTTACTTACCAAGACGTTTTACTTTGTAGTTTAATTCAGTACAGACGCTGAGTTCTTTTACCTATAATCTCCTTTGTATGTTTTGGGGGCAAATACTGATCAGAAAACTAAAATGTAATATATATGTGTGTATAATGTGTATATATATGTTAGTAAATCCACTTTATTTGACTGGTAAATGAAACATGAGTTAAACTTTGATTATGCAAGTGAAAATAGCTTTATGAAAAACATGTTATAGTATCAATGATACGATTTAAGCAACAGTGACTCGATCTGCCTTAATGTTTAAAATAGTTATGATAATGAAATAAAAGTAATTTGATGTTTTCTGGGATAATGTGGGAAAATACTGGTTGAGAACTTTAAATCTTCATATGCTGGAGTTAGGATAAATTCTCAGTGGGTTGTGGTTAACATTTTAGTTTGCAATGAACTTTTCAAATAGACAATATGGGGTTTAAATTTTAAGGAATTTTTTTTTCACATATTGATCCTTTCCCATTATGATTACAGTAACATTTTAAATATGAGAAAGTGGTTTCATTATGTTTGAGGAGAACTGTAGCTTCATAAAACACTGAGTAATACCGTATATTAAACTGCAGTGACTTTTTTGAAATGAAAAAAATATTAACTCAATTTCACTTCATTTAGCTCAGGATTCTGAAGGCTGGGAAGTCCAGGATCAAGGGGCTGCGTTTCATGAGGGCTTTAGTGCTGCATCATTCTTTGGAGAAGGTGGAAGGGCAAGAAAGTATATGACAGTGCAACAGATGGGGGATGCCTAACTCTCTGTAATGAACCTATCCTCACTATGACATTAACCCATCCATGAGCGCAGCCTGCTTATGATGTTGTCAAATCTTAAAGACATCATTTCACAACACTGTTGCATTGAGGATTATGTTTTCAATGCATGAACTTTGGGGGACATATTCAAACCATAGTACCTGTTCTCCAAGACAAATTATTCTACAGTATGTATAATAAAATATTTTTCCCTTTCTCACAGAGCGTTGCATATATCACTGTTTTTTAAAAAAATTCTTAGAATGATCTGTATCACTGATATTTCAGTTTTTATTCATATTTATGTTTTCTATGAAAGTTTTATTTATAGATTTTACTAATGTCAGTATTGTTTTACAAGCTTCTAAAGGTTTAAAATATTGTTATAAATATGCTTTTTTTCCTGTCAAGTTTTCTGGACATTGAAGATGCTCTATCCCAATTACTAGTTTCTCTGATTTTTTTTTTTTTTTACCTCATACGTGAACGCGTATATCAAACCATTAGGATGGTTGTAACAATAGATTTCCTTAAAATTCTGTAATTTATGTTTTATAAGATTTTTATTAATTTTTATAAGATTATCTGAATTAGTGTAAATACTTTTCAGCAAAAACTTTTTGGGGGAAGCTTAGTAACTTGCTCGTATTTAAATAATATGCAATTCAATTAAGTGAAAAACAGATTTTAGCAATAGTAACTTTTATTTCATGTTGGAAAACGTTTTAGGTTGATTTTGTTTGTATTATGATAGAGTTTCACTCTGTCAAATAGAATATTACTATTACAGTATGCCTTCAATATAATGGTAGAGGCATTAACAGGAGAAACGCCTATTAAAATGCTTTATACTGTAATATTTGAAAGGTGATATTTAAGATCTTGCATTATATGTGTTTTGTTTGCTAACCTGTAACCTGTAGAACTTCATTTCCAGTTCTAAAAATAGTGTTTTGAGTTAAAAAAGCAACTATAGAAATAATGTCATGTTTTGTTATTTAGAATTAGGTCTTTAATTTGGTGTATCAGGAACAGTTTGGATGTTGTCTTCCAAACAATTAGAGTTGTTATTGTTTACGTATTACTGGACAGAGTATTAAGTAGGCATTATGTAAGAATGCTAATAGAAAATTTGGGTACAACGTTGGACATACATATCTGAAGCAATTATAGAAAATATTTTGACATCTAGGCACAGTTCCAAACTATGTGATAATAAATGGGCACTTTTCTGGTATTGGTTTACTTTACTTTTTTTTTCCCCCGAGATGGAGTTTCACTCTTGTTGCCCTGGCTGGAGTGGAATAGTGCGGTCTCACCTCACTGCAACCTCTGTGTTCTGGGTTCAAGTGATTCTCCTGCCTCAGCCTCCCAAGTAGCTGGGATTACAGGTATCCACCACCATGCTTGGCTAATTTTTTGTATTTTTAGTAGAGACAGGGTTTCATCATGTTGGCCAGGCTGGTCTGGAACTCCTGACCTCAGGTGATCTGCTCTCCTCAGCCTCCCAAAGTGCTGGGATTACAGGAGTGAGCCACTGCATCCAGCCTACTTTTATTACTAACTAGCTAGCTTTTAAAAGAGTCAAATTGAAATAACTAGGGAACATTTGATATTATTTAAATTGCCAAATAAGATTGTTTTGCCTGTTTTGTCTGTGACTCAGGTGGCAAAATTTATTTATAGGCATAATGCTGTAAGCCAAAATTAAATTTTAGTGCTTTCCAACCACAGTATTATACATCTGTTCTGACATAGATTGATTTTTAGTTTTGAAGGTTATTTTTGCACTGCAACTTACTGTGATGCTAACGAATGATCCCATTTTAATGAGCTGTCTAGAGAGCTAATTTGTATTTTAAAGAATATAAGATTGTTTCATTCAACAGATTAAGACCTAAACCTACATATTTTGTAAATTAGTCAATGGCTGTCATAAAATGACTGGCATATTTTATGAACTTGCTTTGAATCTTCACGTGATTGGCTTATAAATTGCTACCGCAACTCAGAGCAGAACAAACTTGAGAGTGCCATGAATGGAAAACTTTTATGAAGGTCGTATTGAAGTAAGACCTCTCTCAGTTTAGATTGAACAAATAGCCCTTTAAGTGGTAGGATGACTAACAACGGAACATGAGTGTAGAATAAATGTGTGAAGGGCTTTAAAAGTTCACAGTAAAGGTTAGCTTATGAAAATAAAAGTTTGCATTGCTGTTTCTTAATAGGACAGAGTTGTTACTTGGAGATTATTTGATTCATACCACAGCAGTGCATCTTGTAATTTTATTTAGAATTCAGATTTAAAATCAGACTTTAGCTTTAGCAGATGTTTAAAGTAATGTACTTTGCTATTCTTTTACTCGCTGATCTCATTTTGTTATAAGCTTTACTTGGCCTGGCGTGGTGACTCTTGCCTGTAATCCCAGCCGTTTGGGAGATGGAGGCTGATGCATCAGTTGAGTCCAAAAATTCAAGACTAGCCTGGGCAACATGGCAAAACTCCATCTCTACAAAAAAACTAAGAAATTAGCTAGACATGGTGATCTGCACCTATAGTCCCAGGATGGACACTCTTGCCCTCTTCAGAGAATAGAATACAGATCTTTTCTCATTTTTACACTTTTGGCCTGTGCGTGTCCTTAGGTCTAAAGTGAGTGTCTTTTAGGCAATGTGTAGTTGTAACTTGTTTTTTTAAATCCAGTTATTCCCTCTATGTATTATGATTGGTGCATTACCTGTTTCTGTTTACTGACAAGAAAGGACTTACTAATTCCATTTTCTTTGTTTCATTTCATTTTTATGCCTTAAAATATAGGTTACTATATTTGTCTAAAAGTTTACCTTGTTTTCTATGTTGTACCCTTTTCATTTCTCTTTTCCTCTCTTTCTGCCTTCCTTTGTGTTTCATTGGATTTTTTTGTAGTGACAAATTTTAATTCTCTTTTCATTTCACTTTGTACATATGTCCTATATGTTTTCTTTGTAGTTACCATGGCAGTAACATAAAGCTTCATAAAGTTATAACTATCTTTGTTTTTTTTTCTTTTTGAGATGCAGTTTCCTTCTGTTGCCCATGCTGAAGTTCAGTGGTGCTATGTCAGCCCACTGCAACCTCCACGTCCCAGGTTCAAGCTGCCTCAGCCTCCCAAGTAGCTGAGATTTCATGTACCTGCCACCACACGTAGCTGTTTTTGTACTTTTTTAGTAGAGACAGGCTTTTACCATGTTGCCCAGGCTGGTCTCCAACTCCTGACCTAGGTGATCCGCCTGCCTTGGCCTCCTAAAGTGCTGGGATTACAGGCATGAGCCACCACACCCGGCCAGTAATCATCTTTTGTCAACTGACAAGAACTAAATTTCAGTTGCATATAAAAACTGCTCTTTATATCTGTCCTTTAGGGATCCATTAATGTATTTTTTAGAGTTTTTTTATGCCTTAAAAAATTAGATACCAGATTTATTCATTATTTTTTCATCTGCATTATAATATTATAGGTTACTATATTTGTCTATATGTTTACCTTTATTTTGTATTTTCAAATGGTTTTGTGTGCTGGTTAACATCATTTTTCTTCAACCTGTGGGACTATCTTCAGCATTTCTTACAAGGTAGGTGTAGTGGTGATGAACGCCCTCAGGTTTGTTTTTCAAGGAAGTCTTACTTTCTCGAAAATTGCAAATCCAGAGAGATACAAAAACAGATTAGCAGTTATCAGGGGGTGTATCCCTTAGGTACAAACTTAGCAGTTGGCCCAGCACTCCTTGCTCATCCCACAACCATGTTATTGCCTTGGGAATTCACATTACTACCTGCTATTTTAATTTTTTCCTGCGTGAAACAATACTTCTTTCTGGTAAAGTATGTCTATCGTCAGTTAGTTCTTTGCCTTTGTTTATCTGGGAATATGATTCTGCTTTTTAATAGAAGTATAGTATAATGAAGTATAGAATTTTTGATGATAGTTCTTTTCTTTCGTTATTTTTTTTTTCTCGAGACAGAGTCTTGCACTGTTGCCTGGGTTGGAGTGCAGTGGCGCGATATTGGCCCACTGCAACCTCCACCTCCCAAGTTCAAGCGATTCTCTTGCCTCAGCCTCCCAAGTAGCTGGGATAACAGCCACCCTATTCTCTTGCCTCAGCCTCCCAAGTAGCTGGGATAACAGCCACCCACCACTACGCCCAACTAATTTTTTGTGTTTTTAGTTGAGACGGGGTTTCACCATGTTGGGCGGGCTGGTCTTGAACTCCTGACCTTGTGATTCACCCACCTCAGCCTCCCAAAGTGCTGGGATTACAGGCGTGAGCCTCCGTGCCCCGCCTGGATGATAGTTATTTTATTCTCCCATTTTTTCATTTGGATTCCAGTTATATTAAGATTGTAATGCCTGGCATGATCTCAAAATGTTTCTGAAGCTCTGTTTTTGTTCAATGTTTTCTTTTTTTGGATTTGATCTTTTATATTGATGTATTAAATATTTAGTGTTGGTTTTCAGTTTCTGAGTTGTTTCACTTAAGATAATCACCTTCAGTTCCATCTTGTTGTTGCATAAGACATATTTTCATTCTTTTAATTGCCAAATAGTATTTAATTTTATATATGCCGCTTTTTCTTATCCATTGGTGGACATTGGAGTAATTACCTATCTTTGCTATTGTGAAGAGAGCTGCAGTAAACATACAAATGCAGTTATCATTTTGATATAATGATTTCTTATTCTTTGGGTATATACCGTGTAATGGGATTGTTGGATTGAATGGTAGTTTTGTTTTTAGTAGTTTGAGAAATCTCCATACTGTTTTTCAGAGTGTGCTAATACTATATGAAAGTGTATAAGAGATTCCTTTTGTCTGTATCCCTGCCAATATCTTGTTTTTTTTTTTTTTTAATCTTTTTAATGATAGACATTCTGTCTAGTGTTAAGATGATATCTCATTGTGGTTTTGATTTGCAGTTCTCTGGTGATTAGTGATGTTGAACATTTTTAAATGTGCTTTTTGACTATTATGTGTCTTCTTTTGATCTGTTCTTGTCCTTTGCCCACTTTTTCTTTTTTTTCAAGTCTTGCTGTGTCACTCAGGGTAGAGTGCAGTGGCATGATCACAGCTTACTGCAACCTCAATCGCCTGTATTTGCCCACTGTTTAATTCATTAAGTATATTTGTAATATCTACTTTGAAGTTCCTGCTAAATACAATATATAAATTTATTTGGGTCAGTTTTTGTTGATTGAAAAAAGTGACTTATTATAATAGGGTTACACTTACCTATTTGTTTTCAGGTCTAGTAATGTTTGGTGGAGAATTAGACATTTTAGATATGTATTTTAAGAAAATTTGCATAGAGTGGAGGGTACTTGTGGACTAAACTGTGAAACTCTTCGCTGCTGTGAATGTTGGCACAATGTTAAAAAATAAAATTTCCTATGTTTTGCCTTTATTCCCTTTCGTCCTCCTCTTTTTTTTTTTTTTGAGCCGGGGTCTCACTCTGTTGGTCAGGCTGGAGTGCAGTGGCGCAGTCTTGGCTCACTGTAACCTCTGCCTCCTGGCTTCAAGTGATTGTCCTGCCTCAGCCTCTCCGGTAGCTGGGACTACAGATGCGCACCACCATGTCCAGCTAATTTTTGTATTTTTAGTAGGCACGGGGTTTCACCATGTTGACCAGGATGATCTATATCTCTTGACCTTGTGATCCACCTGCCTTCGGCCTCCCAAACTTGCTGCGATTACCCCTTCTTTTTTGTAGAGTGCATTCACTTGTTTTCATGCTGCCATTACTTGAAGTCCTGTTTTCCAGATACTGCATTTTGTGTAAGGAAGAACATTTATGTAAAGTACTTCGTATTGGGTCTGGCACAGTAGGGGCTTAGTACAAGTAAACTCAGGCAGTGGTTTAGTAATTCAGAAAGAGGAGGCAGCAATTATAAGTAATCACTGATCTGCTTTCTGACACTAAAGATGGTTTACATTTCTAGAATATTATGTAAGTGGGATTGTGAAAAATATACTATGCTTTAGCCTTGCTCCTTTCCTTCAGCTTACTTTCAGATTTATTCATTTTGTTCTGCATTACAAGTAATTCATTTATTCTTGAAAATACTGAGTATCTTTTCCTTTGCAAATAACAAGCTGTTTGCATGTTATTAAGACTGTAGTTAGAAGAAGTTAAGTTTTTCAAGATCTGTGGTTAGTAACAACTCTATTTGCAGCAAAATTCCAGAAGACTGTTCTTTCTGATGTTTTAGTAATGTTTTCATTCAGTTTTTCCCTTCTGCATACTCCTGAAAGTTCAAAGATTTGATCTGAACCCATAACCACCCCCCCACCAAAGTCTGTGTGAAATCTTTGAAACACAGCACATCTCAGTTTGTGCTCTCCACATTCCAAATGTTTAAAAATTTCATGTGGCTAATGGCTACCAGAGTCAGTAATGTTCCTCCAATGCTTAATTTGAGAGTAGTTTTGTTGTATAAATAAGGATTGTAATAAGAATTTAGATATGCAACTTTTATGTAAAGTTATTAATGAGCTCCTAGTTTATTTTATTGAGCATATGATCTTTTCAAGATGGAAAAGTACTTAGATCATGACTGTTGGCTTCATTAGTGAATTACTATTATAATTATTATTATTATTTTTAAAGTCAATAAATTTTTATTCAAGGAGTTCCATGTTGTGATTTCTTCCACTGTCCAGCAAGGTCACTTCAGATCCTCTAAACAGCTGGAGTCAAAAGATATATCTTCAAGTTAGCCCTTTTTAATGAAACTAATCTAGTCGTCCTGTTAGCCCATCATTACTTTGGCTTCTGTCATCTCCTTTTAATATGGGTATACTGCTGAAGACTTCAAAATTCACCAAGAATCCTTGGGATCTAATTTCTTCATTAGTAAATTCTTAAGAGAAGTTATTTCCTCTCTGAAATGCTGAATTTAATCCTATACCTATGGAAGAAATGACATACATTTATGGTTGCTTTGATTTCTTTAAGAATCTCGTGCAGATGTATGTATTCTTCCAGGAAGGACATGCCTTTTTCTTAATGTTTATAATTTTTATTTCTAGGCTGTTCGCTGCTACGAATCTTTAATCTTAAAAGCTGAAGGAAAAGTGGAGTCTGACTTCTTTTGCCAATTAGGTCACTTCAACCTCTTGTTGGAAGATTATTCAAAAGGTATTGTTATTCTCTTTTTAAATTTCTTGCTTGACTTACATTTGCCCCGTAGTTGTAACGTTTTTTCCTTCTTCAGGGATACTTCTGATTTTTACTTTCTTCTGATAAACTTAAAAACATAGTAATCAATGAGAAAGAATGTAGACTAAATAGAGATGTGAAAATTTTATGTGATTTCATGTAAATATGCCGTCAATTAGATTATTGAGTAAAACATATAATATCCTACACGTGTATTGCTATTTTGCTTGCCCTTGTGAAAATCATGTTTTTAAAAATGTTACCACAGTAGAAAGACAATACGTTTGTCATCTTTGTCTATATTATACAAACGCGGACATTTTGGAAAGATCAAGAAAACAGTATTTCCTTATTTGATTTCTCGATTTTCTTTAAAATTTTTCATTATAGTTAGAAAATATTGCAAGTCTGATCTGTAGCAATGTGTTATTCTGAAGGAATACAGGTTAGAATACAGTGTGTTATTCTAAAGGAATCTGTAGCAGTGTGTTACTCTAAAGGAATAAAGGAATACATCTCTGAGTTTGAGCCTTCTATACAGCAGATTTTTTTCATTCAGTCAAATGATTTTTCTTCTCAGAAATAGTTGGAGGGGTGGGCCTGGTGGCTCATGCCTGTAATCCTAGCACTTTGGGAGGCCAAGGTGGGCAGATCACCTGAGGTTAGGAGTTCAAGACCATCCTGGCCAACATGAAAACCTCGTCTCTACTAAAAATACAAAAATTAGCTGGGTGTGCTGACGTGTGCCTATAATCCCAACTAGTGAGACTGGGGCAGGAGAATCGCTTGGACCTGGGAGGTGGAGGTTACAGTGAGCCGAGATTGCGCCACTGCACTCCAGCCTAGGCAACAGAGCAAGGCTCTGTCTCAAAAAAAAAAAAAAAAAAAAAAGCAATAGGTGGAGATAAGTTTACTTAAGATAACTGTAAAAAATGTGTACTTTTCATAGTACCAAGCCACTGACCAAGAGCATTATTTATTTAGGAAATTAGAACATTTTTCCTTCACACCAATATTCTCATACCAAAGAATATTTTATAACTTTTGGATGTAAGTAAACATATTGTAGAGAGTAGGTAGATATATTTTCCAGCAAATATGGGTAGTAGAAAGAACAGTTGACTATTTTAGGATTAGAGGGAAGAGTTGGTGGGGGTATACTACTTGTGTGCTTTAGCAGTAGAGTATGTGATGTACCTCATTTTTTGTTAGGTTAAGCCAGTGTTTACTAATGAAATGTACTTTTAATTTGACGTAGCATGCTCTATGGGGTATTAATGTTTCAGCTGGAACTTTGCCATTTAAAAATGGTTTATAGTAACAGATTTATTTTAAGTTTCTCTAACGTCTTCCTCCTAATAATGTAGTAGGTTGGGGAATAGTAGCAGAGGAAGTCAATGAATGATAAATGGAATTCTCTTTTTTTTTGTCACCCACGCTGGAGTGCACTGGCGCCATCTCGGCTCACTGCAAGCTCCGCCTCACAGGTTCATGCCATTCTCCTGCCTCAGCCACCCAAGTAGCTGGGACTACAAGTGCCTGCCACCACGCCTGGCTAATTTTTTTAAATATATTTTTAGTAGATACCGGGTTTCACAGTGTTAGCCAGGATGTTCTCGATCTCGTGACCTCTTGATCCGCCCACCTCAGCCTCCCAAAGTGCTGGGATTACAGGCGTGAGCCACCGCACCCGGCCTGAAATTCTTAGCACTTGTTAAATGGGCTTTATTTTAGCAGATGACTTTTACTGGTAATGTTTATTTATAAACTTTCAGATAAAAATTTGGTTAAAATGTAATATTTCTTTTTCTTTTTTTTTGAGACGGTCTTGTTTTGTTGCCCAGGCTAGAGTGCAGTGTCACAATGTCGGCTCACTGCAACCTCTGCCTCCTGGGTTCAAGCGATTCTCATGCCTCAGCCTGCCAAGTAGCTGGAATTACAAGCATCCGCCACCACACTGGCTAATTTTTGTATTTTTAATAGAGATGGGTTTTCACCATGTTGGCCAGGCCGGTCTCCAACTCCTGATCTCAAGTGATCCACCCATGTCTGCCTCTCAAAGTGCTGGTATTACAGGTGTGAGCCACCGTGCCTGGCCTAAAGTGTAATATTTCAAAGGAAACAATTGGAGAAGAAAAATACATAGGTTTTTCTAGTACACATTTAAGATTTTTTTTGTGTGTTTAATATGCAAACTTGAGAGCTAATAAACAAAGACCCTGAATTGAGAAGTAGATTTAAATAGGGACTGTCTGTCTTTGCTATGTAGCAGTCACTTAATATGTATTTTTAATTTCTTTTTTTTTTTCTTTTTTGAGACAGAGTCTTGGTGTATCTCCAGGAATGCAGTGGCATGAACTCTAATTTGACTCATTGCAACCTCTGCCTACCTGTTCAAGTGATTCTCATGCCTCAGTCTCCCCTGAGTAGCTGGGATTACAGGCGCCTGCCACCACTCCCAGCTAATTTTTGTATTTTTAGTAGAGATGGGGTTTTAACATGTTGCAGGCTGGTCTTGAACTCCTGACCTCAGGTGATCTGCCTGCCTTGACCTCCCAACGTTTTGGGATTACAGGCATGAGCCATTGCTCCTGGCGTATATTTTTAAATTTCTTAAAGCTTTAAGATTGAGAATTTAGTCACATTTTCTATTTAAAAAGAAGAGAAGAGACCTTGTATAATTTTTGTCTGTGGAGTGAATAAAGACTCCAAGGAAATTGTTTTGAAGGTTATTTTGTTGTGTTTTGTTGTGCTTTGGGCACACGGTGGGTCAGACATTGGGCAAAATACATTAAGGTCAGAGAAGAATAACGCTGACATTTAAGTTCTTGATTAAATGTTCTCTCAGGTCAATATTGGCATGAAAAGAATTAGTCTTTTGGTGAGGCGCAGTGGCTCACGCCTATAATCCCAGCACTTTGGGAGGCCAAAGCAGGTGGATCATGAGGTCAGGAGTTCAAGACCAGCCTCCCAACATGGTGAAACCCTGTCTCTACTAAAGATACAAAAAATTAGCTGGGCATGGTGGCATGCGCCTGTAATCCCAACTACTCTATAGGCTGGGGCAGGAGAATTGCCTGAACCCTTGAGGCAGAGGTGGCAGTGAGCTGAGATTGTGCCGCTGCACTCCAGTGTGTGCAACAGGGCAACACTCTGTCTCAAAGATAAAAAGAATTAGTCTTTCTAGACGTAGAGGTTAACTTGATCACTTGTGATAGTAGAGAAGAAAAGAAAATGAATACAGAGACATTCATTTATATTTTATATTTTGTGTTGAGTTGAAAGTTTTCCAGTTACAAGCTAACTGAGATTCCAGCCATTCATAACTTTCTCTCTTCTATTCTTCTTTCAAGTAAGTAATTGTTACCTGTTGTACTGACAGCCACTTTTGTTAAAAATTTTGGCTCTGTGTTTTTGGTTCCTGTACATTTACTATTACTCCAAGAATGACTAATAATGTATGTCAAACTTTATGTTTCTTTTTCTTCTTCTGTTTGCCTTTCACTTTCTTGGGTGAAATTATAATACTCTGTCCTGGTACATAGAGTATAAGAACATAAAATGGGTGCTTCCCACTAATAGGTCTTTGAGTTATGCTTCTCCAAAAATAATAGTTATATTTCATTTATGGATGAGCCTATTTGTGTTGCTGTTTAAATTGAAGATGACGTTTCTTTAATTTGAAGTGTTGGTATAGTTTGAAAATATAAAAATCGGTTTTTTAAAAAAAGGAGTTCGGTGTTTTTTTCCTTCAACTTTTATTTTAAGTTCTGGGGTGCATGTGCAGGATGTGCAGGTTTGTTATATAAGTAGACATGCACCATGGTTGTTTGCTGCACAGATCCACCCATCACCTTGGTATTAAGCCCAGCATCCATTAGCTATTCTTCCCAGTGCTCTCCCTTCCTGATTCTTGATTATAGCTTTTTTCTGTTGCCTAGAGAAGGGAATTTCTTAAGTATACAGTTTCTTAATCTGTGATGTGGAAATACTGTTTGTTTTCAGTATAAAGTAGAATATTTATATAAACTAGTGACCATAGTGTATGTTTCATGGAGTATGGTAGTCAGCATGGCCTTGGACCAACCCAGTTTTCATTCTTTCTCACTCGTAGTTCGCAAGAATGACTGTAGAATGTACTGGGAATACAACATCCTAAGATGATGAGGGACTCAGCAAACAGCCTCCTTTTTTCCCAACTGCCTTCCACACCAGAAACAGGATGCACTAAAGAGCTGGTGGTGTGTTCTTTCAACTGTTTAGCTCATTAAGGCTTATAATGCCAGGGTGTTAAACTTAGGGCTGCTTTTCAGGGTTCCTCAGCTATGGTGCAAGTGGACATGGGCAGATGAGACTCCATATGCTTTGGGCAGCTTTCGTGAGCCTTAGGCCAAATCTTGCAATGAATACTAGGCTTCTGTTATCCAGATTAGCGCCTGGGATAGGCTCTCTGTCTTACTAGACTCAGACTCAGTATATGTGTGTGTGTGTGTGTCTGTATAAAACAATGAATTTGCTTCACAATGGATATAGATTCTTGTCATTTAGATTAATGTTATAAAATCATTGTGAAAACTGAATTAGCAAATACTGAACTATTGTTCCTAAAGGGAAATACAGGATAAAGTTCCTATTAGCCTTTGATCACAACATTGTTGTTAGCTGATCAATATATAACTATATTTTATATGTATTTCTGTTTAAAAATCCCTATTAAAATCTAAATTGTTGATTCATTATCATTGAACTCAAAGCCAAAAGCATTATAACTCATGCCTGAATGAAATATATTTTTCTGTGAGGCACATCACATTCTTTTTGTATTTAGGCACATTGGCACATGACATTCTTTTTGTACTTAGGGACATCAGACAGCTCTTCAGCACTATACATCGGTTAGTGATTTTGTATACTTTTTAATGTTTCATTTTATTTTATTTTATATTGTATTTTTTTTTATGTATTTATGTATTTATTTATTTTTTTGAGATGGGGTCTCACTCTGTCACCCAGGCTGGAGTGCTGTGACGTGATCTCAGCTCACTGCCACCTCCACCTCCCGGGTTCACCTGTCTCAGCCTCAGCCTCCTGCCTCAGCCTCCCAAGTAGCTGGGACTGCAGGTGCCCGCCACCACGCCTGGCAATTTTTTTGTATTTTTAGTAGAGATGGGGTTTCACCGTGTTAGCCAGGATGGTCTTGATCTCCTGACCTCATGATCCACCCGCCTTGGCCTCCCAAGTGCTGGGATTACAGGTGTGAGCCACTGCACCCAGCTTTATTTTTTGAAACACAATCTCACTCTGTCAACGAGGCTGGTGTGCAGTGGTGCGATCTTGGCTTACTGCAACCTATGTCTCCTGGGTTCAAGCGATTCTTGGGTTCAAGCGATTCTTGTGCCTTAGCCTCCCTAGGAGCTGGGATTACAGGTATGTGCCACCACACCCAGCTAATTTTTGTATTTTTAATAGAGATGGGGTCTCACCATGTTGGCCAAGCTGGTCTTAAACTTCTGACCTCAAGTGATACGCCTGCTTTGGCCTCTCAGAGTGCTGGGATTACAGGTGTGAGCCACTGCACCCAGCTTGATAGTGATTTTAAACAGCGAAATTACTAACAAAAGAGCAAAAATCAGAAAAATGTGACACTGCATACAGCAGGAAAAGCCTGTTTGTTTAGAATACTTGACACTTGAAGTCAGAGAAAGGCCCACCGCTTGTAACATTAGCTGGGAGTGTGTATCCAGTGGGTCGAATTTATTGCTGCCCTGAGCAGGTCTGTGAATATCTGTGAAACCATCATTAAGTATTGATTTTGTGTATATATAAATTTTCGTGAGTCAAATAACAGAACCCACAAGTAATGAATATCAATTAAAGCTCTGAAAGCTGATAAATTGTTGCATATATGTCATATGATCTTTTAGCTAGAGATTCATGGAAAATTTGTAAAGAATATAGATTTTTCCTATATCATGTGGCTGTGTTCTTTTGTTGACGGTAAAGGACAAAATATTGCAATAAACTTGTGCTCATAGAATGGTATTATATGTCTTTGTAAAGCTGATAAATTTTTGCATATCCATCAGGTGATTTTCTATTTATCTTCCCTGCATTCAGAAGTTAAATACACAACGTCTTCATGTAATGTCCAATTAAATATATTTAGAATTCAGTCAGAGTTTTAAAAAGTCATAGATAGCTTCCTACTTGGCTTCTGAAAAACCTTTAGAGATTTCTCAATGATCACAATTTGTGGTGTCACTAATTTAGTCTGATTTATTCAAGGAGGAAAATGCAATTGAGAAGTTCAGAGAATAGCAGATTAGTGATCATACCTCAGGTTTTCAGACATTCATGCCCATGCTCTCAGAACTATGGAATTGATGCATTGGGCAACTAGTAAAAGTTCTGTTAGCTTTGAGAACTGATGAATTTGTGGCAGAACACATTGCAAAAACAGAAAGAACAAAACTGGCCGGGCGCGGTGGCTCACGCCTGTAATCCCAGCACTTTGGGAGGCCGAGGCGGGCGGATCACGAGGTCAGGAGATCGAGACCATCCTGGCTAACACGGTGAAACCCCGTCTCTACTAAAAATACAAAAAATTAGCCGGGCGTGATGGCGGGCGCCTGTAGCGGGAGGCTGAGGCAGGAGAATGGCGTGAACCCGGGAGGCGGAGCTTGCAGTGAGCCGAGATCGCGCCACTGCACTCCAGCCTGGGCGACAGAGCGAGACTCCGTCTCAAAAAAAAAAAAAGAAAGAAAGAACAAAACTTTCTTGGAGGTTGTATGTAGCCAGTTCTGAGACCCTGATGACCTTGATGAGAATGTTATTTTAATAATGTCAACAGGTGCTGGAGAGGATGTGGAGAAATAGGAAAACTTATACACTGTTGGTGGGACTGTAAACTAGTTCAACCATTGTGGAAGACAGTGTGATGATTCCTCAAGGATCTGGAACTAGAAATAGGATTTGACCCAGCCATCCCATTACTGGGTATATGCCCAAAGGATTATAAATCATGCTGTTGTAAAGACACATGCATATGTAAGATTATTGAGGCACTATTCACAATAGCAAAGACTTGGAACCAACCCAAATGCCCACCAATGATAGACTAGATTAAGAAAATGTGGCACATACACACCGTGGAATACTATGCAGCCATAAAAAAGGATGAGTTCATGTCCTTTGTAGGGACATGGATGAAGCTGGAAACTATCATTTCAGCAAACTATTGGAGGGACAAAAAAACAAACACTGGGCGTTCTCACTCATAGGTGGGAATTAAACAATGAGAACACTTGGACACAGGAAAGGGAACATTACACACCAGGGCCTGTTGTGGGGTTGGGGGGAGGGGGGAGGAATAGCATTAGGAGATATACCTAATGTAAATGACGAGTTAATGGGTGCAGCACACCAACATAGCACATGTATACATATGTAACAAACCTGCACGTTGTGCACATGTACCCCAGAACTTAAAGTATAATAAAAATATGTACATATATATATATATATCCTCAAAAACTTAACAGAATTACCAATGAACCAGAAATGCTACTCTGAGGTATACACCCCTAAATAATTGAAACAAAACAAACCACTCAAACAAACACTTGTTCATGAATGCCCATAGCAACTTGATTCAAGTATCCAAAAGGTGGAAACAACTCAAATGTCCATGACTGTGTAAACAAGCTGTAGTATACACAGACAATGGAATATTACTCAGCCATAAAAAGGAATGGAGTACTGATACCTGCTACAACCTGCATGTCCCTTAAAGACATTATGCTAAGTGAAAGGAGCCAGACACAGAATCCCATGTTTTTTGACTTATTTTATATAAAATATTCAGAATAGGTAAATCCTTAGAGACAGAGTAGATTAATGATTGCCAGAGAATTATAGTGTGTACTTCTGGAGTAACAAAAAAACTTGAAAATAGAGAGTGGTGGTGGCTGCACAACATTGAGAATATACTAAATGCCCCTGAATTGTACACTCTAAAATTGCTAATTGTATGTTATGTGGATTTCACCTCAATAAAAGAAACATCAAAAAAACCAGTGTTCAGATAACTAAAAAGATAAATTATTGCTTTGTGTTTTGTTTACATCTGTATTTACTGCATTGAGCTTGGTGACTCACAGTATTTAAGAAAAATTCTACTAAGGCTTCAGTAATACGTTTGCCACCAAGAGACAACTGTTAAATCTTTTGATAAAACTCCTAATAGACTATTGTGTCAATATAAACATTTCAAAATTTAAAATGTGTTTTTTACTCTGCATACCAGTTGTAACTTAAAGTCAATAGAGTATACTAATAATATCGTGCCAAAATACCTCAAATTTATAGGCTGCATTTACAATTTTAAAACATTTGTAACCCCTTATTCCATTACTTAAGTTAAACATTTTCTCGGCTGGGCATGGTGGCTCATGCCTGTAATTCCAGCACTTCGGGAGGCCAAGTTAGGCAGATCACCTGAGGTCGGGAGTTCGAGACCAGCCTGGCCAATATGGTAAACCTCGTCTCTACTAAAAATAACAAAAACTAGCAGGGTGTGGTGGCGCACACCTGTAATCCCAGCTTCTCCGGGACTGAGACAAGAGAATCTCTTGAACCCATTGAGACAGGAGAATCTCTTGAACCCAGGAGGTGGAGGTAAGCTGAGATGGCGCCATTGCCCTCCAGCTTGGGCAACAGAGTGAGACTCTTCCTAAAACTAGAAAACATTTTCTTACTGAGCATTTTAGTCTCTTTGTTTCTTTTTATGCTTTTAAAATAATCACTGTTGACAAGCCTAGTGAAAATTTTTATGTGCCAGTAATTGTTGTTATATATCCATTACTGGCATCATGGAAGCAAGGAATACACACACACAAATACTCTTGTTTTTAAATGAACTTTTGAATGCTTAATGCTAGATTGTCCTCTTGAAAGGCTTTATTGATTTATATTTGCATATCAGTATGTATGAGAGTAACTGTGTTCTTGCATTCCTATCACTGCTTAGTATTATTTGTACCATTGGATTGTAGTTTATATTACTAATTTCTCTTCCACTCTCCTTCCTGCACCCCCCACCCTGTCCTTCCCCCTCCTTCTTTCGCTCCCTCCCTCCTTTCCACCCTCCTTCCCTCATTTCCCTTCTTTTCCTTCTCTTTCCTTTCTCTCCTTCCCTTTCTTCCTTTCCTTCCTTCTTTTTTGTTCTTTGACAATTGCTTCTGTTTTCATTTCTAAGAAAATTCTTACAAATCCTTAAAACTCATAAAAATGGGAGAAGTTGTCATAAATTTTTTTGTTGTAGTATGTATACAGTAGTCACGACCTTTTGTAAAGTTTGTATTTCCCCTTTAAAAAATTATTTGTAAAATGACATAAAAATTATGTATCTTTCTCGTGTATAACATCTCATTTTGAAATATGTGTACATTGTAGAAACTAACATTTGCATTACTTCACAAATTTCTATTTATTTTGGTGTTAAGAACATTTAAAATTTACTCTCTGCAATTTTCAAGATATATAATATGAATATAGTTACTATGTTTTATAGTAGATCCCTTGAACTTATGCTATCTTACTTTGACCAACATCTCTTTACACCCCTCACCCTTATTTTTTTTTCTTCTTGAGACAAGGTTTGGCTCTGTCATCCAGTCTGGAGTGTGGTGGCACAATAATGGCTAACTGCTATCTCTGCTTCCCCAGCTCAAGCAGTCCTCCCACATCAGCCATCTGAGTAGCTGGGGCTACAGGCGTGCGCCACCATGCCAGGATATTTTTTGTATTCTTTGTGGAGATGGGGTTTTGCCATATTGCCCACACTGGTCTTGAACTTCTGAGATCAAGCAGTCTGCCATCCTGACCTCCCGAAGTGTTGGGATTACAGGTGTGAGCCAATGTGCCTGACCCCATTTTTTTATTTAAAAGAAGTGAAGCAAGGTCATGAGGTTAAAGAAAAAATGACATGGCACCTTTTCCACTTCTTTTTCTCCTTGTATTTCTATTATGTTAAAGATAAAAATATGGTAGGGGTTATAGAACTCTGAAGTGTTTTTTTAATAGTTAACTTTCATTATTTGCTCTTGAATTTTTTTCTTTATATAAATATATTGTTGGTTCTTGGCAGTCATTTTAATACTTTAAGAAGTATGTTTGTGTATTTAATCTGTGATTAACAAATGAGTTTTATGTTCTCTGGCTTTAATGAAACAGTGAATTTCAGGTACTTAGGAATACTTTTAAGGAAATAGGGATTTAAGCTTATAACAGACTAAAATGAATAGATTTAAATACAAGAAATTAGGGATTTAAGCTTATAACAGACTAAAATGAATAGATTTAAATACAAAACAAATATTAAAAATAATTAGAAGGCTGTTTAAGACTAAAATTGGGTTCAAGGATTGATACAACTTAAGTTTTGGGTATTCATCAAGGGGTTGATGTTGAAATGGTTGTTAAACCATTTTTGTAAGTGGTAAAGGAAAACAGTGATCTTGCCTGTAATAATATTAAAAGGTTTCATAGTGGGATGAACAAGGACAACTTCAGCCACTGAGGACCCAAGAAGCACATAATAAAGAGTGTGTGAATTTTGGTTTACCAAGAGAAAAATCAATTAGACGATTACTGCAGTTATTATGAAACAGACATTGTGTAGTATAAAGAAATCAAAATAAATGATCCTCACACTCTTGCCCCATCCTGTGTTTAAGACTTCAGAAAAATCTGGTTACAGTAGGATTAGGAATTTTATCCATGGGTCAGTACTTGACTTACCTATTAAAAATAAGGACAATGCTTTGGATAAGGTAAATTCGACAGAGAAACTATAATGAAGGAGATTGGTAATAGTCATTAATTTTAATAACCTACTTAGAAGACATAAAATGTTAAGATTTTTTAAATGATAAGATCCCAGGGACTGATGTAATAGACTGATTCTTGAGAACTTGCTTAAATGGCTGAAAATATAACAGGTAAGCTTAAGTACATTAGGTGTTCATGTATAAGAGGTAAATAAATTCCTCATAAATTCTGAATATGAATTTTAAACTTTATAGGTTGCAAATGGAGGCTGACCTAGTACTCTCCTAATGCCTTTATCTAGGACAATGGTTGACAGTATGATTATAACGTTTTTACTTTTTTTTTAAATTTTATTATTATTATACTTTAAGTTTTAGGGTACATGTGCACAACATGCAGGTTTGTTACATATGTATACGTGTGCCATGTTGATGGCACCACTTAACTCGTCATTTAGCATTAGGTATATCTCCTAATGCTATCCCTACCCCCACCCCACAACAGTCCCCAGAGTGTGATGTTCCCCTTCCTGTGTCCATGTGTTCTCATGGTTCAGTTCCCACCTATGAGTGAGAATATGCGGTGTTTGGTTTTTTGTCCTTGCGATAGTTTGCTGAGAATGATGGTTTCCAGCTTCATCCATGTCCCTACAAAGGACATGAATTCATCATTTTTTATGGCTGCATAGTATTCCATGGTGCGTATGTGCCACATTTTCTTAATCCAGTCTATCGTTGTTGGACATTTAAACTAAAGAGCTTCTGCACAGCAAAAGAAACTACCATCAGAATGAACAGGCCACCTACAGAATGGGAGAAAATTTTTGCAAACTACTCATCTGACAAAGGGCTAATATCCAGAATCTACAATGAACTCAAACAAATTTACAAGAAAAAAACAACCCCATCAAAAAGTGGGCAAAGGATATGAACAGACACTTCTCAAAAGAAGACATTTATGCAGCCAAAAAATGCATGAAAAAATGCTCATGATCACTGGCCATCAGAGAAATGCAAATCAAAACCACAATGAGATACCATCTCACACCAGTTAGAATGGCGATCATTAAAAAGTCAGGAAACAACAGGTGCTAGAGAGGATGTGGAGAAATAGGAGCACTTTTACACTGTTAATGGGACTGTAAACTAGTTCAACCATTGTGGAAGTCAGTGTGGCGATTCCTCAGGGATCTAGAACTAGAAATACCATTTGACCCAGCCATCCCATTACTGGGTATATACCGAAAGGATTATAAATCATGCTGCTATAAAGACACATGCACACATATGTTTATATCAGCACTATTCACAATAGCAAAGACCTGGAACCAACCTAAATGTCCAATAATGTTTTTACTTTTTATAGACATGGTCAAGTGTATACTACATTTTACAAGTTATTAGAGAGTTTCTACGTATACTCCATTTCCCTCTTAGCCTCTTCCACTAGGATGATAGATCTGTCACAGTATGAAGCAGTATTGATACATTAACTAAAGTCTCTATTCAAATTCTTTTTAAGAGTTTTTCCCTATTGTCCTTTTTCTCTTTCAGAGTTCCGACTAGGATAGCTCATTTCATTTAGTTGTCATGTCTCCTTATGATCTTCTTGTCTGTTGCCACTTTCTCAGGCTTTCCTTATTTTTGATGATGTTAGTAGTTTTCAGGAGTATTGGTCAGGTATTTTGTAGCATGTCCCTGAACAGGGATCATGTGTTGTATTTCTCATGATTAAACTAGGATTATCATTTTTTTAGGGGGAAAATTACAAAAATAAAGTGCATTTTTATCACATCATATCAGAGACATATACTGTCAACATGACTTAGCAATGTTAATGTTATTCACTGGCTGAGGCATGTTTGTTAGGTTTCTCCACTGTGAAGTTACTCTTTTTGCTTCTTTGCATATCATATTGTCTGGAAGAAAGTCACTATCAATAGCCTGCACTCAAGGGAGTACTTTTTTACAGGTATAGACAAGCCAGTTCTTGGGGGTTCATTTGGATTTTGTTGAGTTTATTAATTATTTTAGGAAGGATGTTCATCTTATCTATAGTAATTCTTTTAATTCATGTAAATGAAATAACTTTTCAATTGTTTTGTGCTTTAATTTCTTGTTTTGACAGTTTCAACATACAGATCCTGCATGTCTTATTAAATATATTCTTATACTAAGATCTAAATATTTAAAATTTTGGTGCTAAATTTTTATATATAGTTGTTTATTGTTAGTACTATATAAGAAATAATAGTTGAGTTTTAAAATTGACTTTGTATCATAAGAGCTTACTAAATTCATGCTAGTTCTAGGAGTAGATTTCATAGATTCCTTGAAATTTTGTTGTTTTCTTCAACAACTTATAAATAATTGGATATTGTTTAGTTTTGAAAAACTGAATACCCCAGCATAAATAAAACTGATTTTTAGAAACAGACTTTAGGACAACATACTTCTTACAATTAGTGTTTGTGACTAGGCTCTTATATGTTCCAGGTACTAGAAATTTGTGAGGAAATAAGATGAGGGAGAGAGTGGACAATTCAAATGATGGTCGTGTTAGAACACTTCTAAGGGGAGTGAGATGGCCTTCTAGTCATCTAGTTTATAGTGTGTGAAAAGGATAGTAGAGGTGGTTTAAAAACGTAGGTTTGCACATATAATAATCAAAACCAAGTTTAACTGGACATTTTTCAGATAAAGAAATACAGGAACAGCAGATGTTGGTAGACATCAGTATGCGTATGTCCTGAGTCATGGTATTCCTAAATTCTATCTGGGACATAGATGCCATTTTTGAACCTTTTTTCTTTGTTCTGGTACTGCTGTTTTCTTTATTACATAACTTTTTTGTTGGTATATAATTGTTTTTCATTATTTTTAGAGACAGATTCTTGCTCTGTCGTCCAGGTGGGGGTGCACTGGCTCAGTGTTGACTCACTGCAACCTCCATCTTTGTGGCTGAAGCTATTTTTCCACCTCAGCTGCCCAGGTAGCTGGAACTACAGGTGCAAGTCACCATGGCTGGCTAATTTTTGTGTTTTTTTTTCAAGAAACAGTTTCATTACCTGAGGCTGGCTTTGAACTCTTGAACTCGAGTAATCCATACCTGCCTTGTTCTCAGAGTGCTGGGATTATAGGTGTGAGCCTCCATGCCCAGCCAGTGTATAGTATTTTCTAGATGAGCACATGCTTTAGTAGCTTCTTAAGGAAAGATTCATTAGAGATAATGTTGTTTTGAGACTTCACATATATGTTTGTGTGAAGTATCTTTCTTTTACCCTTGCAACTGTAAATTAATAATATAAATATTTAAATCTAGGATGGAAATAGTTTTTTAAAAATATAATTTTGGAAGTAGTTTTCCATTTTCTTGGTCCTAGAATTGCTGGTATAGAGTCTGAAGCTCCTTAATAACAATTCTTTTCATGTGACCTGTTGCTTAGTGCCTTACCCCTGGAAGTCTTTGTCCTTATGTTGTAAATAGAGGAGTAAGTGGTCTTTTTGGGGTCACTAAGGCTCATTCCAATATGGCTGTGGAGATTATACTTGATGAGGCAAATGAGATTAAAGGATTTGTTATACTCACAGGTTCTAGAAGAAGGAGGCCTGGCACCCCACACAAGGGGTCATCTAGGTGGAACTCCCAGAGAATGGCCTCACCCAGCACATCAGGAGCTGAGAGAAAGTGGAACCATAGACAGTGGAACTCCTCTATTAGGGGTCAGGACAGAATACTCAAGCAAAAGACTAGAGAGAATTTTACTGATGTCTTTGGATTTTTCTAGATCATAATCAGGGAAAGGCAAGAAGGTCAACTTGGCAGGGACTATCCTTATCCTATTGATGGACCTGGTCATTTGGGTTAGATGGTCACAGGCTGTGGGGATGTTGAAGACTTAGGAAAATACTAATTTTCTAAAAACTGGGAATATAGACCTATTTTTCCAAAGTTTCAAATTGATATGTTTTAGAATAGGCCTATTTTAATCTGTTATGTGTCCTTGTGAATCAGCATCTCATGTCCTTCGTGTTGGAAATGTTTTGGTGATAATTTAGAAAATCTGTTATTCTTACCCTTACTCTGAAATTTTATTGTTCATATGCTTTAGCACATGATAGTCTGTGATTATGGATAGTCTTTCTGATCTTTGAATTTTCCCATCTCTTCCAGGGAGAGATCTTTACTTATTCCAGAAAAAATCATTTTTCATTTTTTTTAAAGTTTTGTGTTAAAATATATATAACACAATTTGCCATTTAAATAACTTTTAAGTGTTAAATTTCTTTAGCAGTAAGTACCTCATAGCCATCACCACTCTTCGAAAACTTTTTTTTAATCATACCAACAAAACTCTGTAGCCATTCAGCTATAAATTCCTATTCACCACACTCAGCCCTTGTTTGCCTACATTACACCTTGATCTGTATGAACGTATCTTCCCTTGGTAAGTTATAAGTGGAATAATGCATTATTGTTCCTTTTGTGTCTGGATTCTTTTACCTGGCATGTGTTTAATTTAGTCATTCATATAATATGTATTAGAATTTCATTTGTTTTTAAGGCTTTTTTTTTTTTTTTTTTTTTTTCCTGAGACAGTGTTGCTTTTGACGCCCAGGCTGGAATGAAGTGGTGTGATCTGACTCACTGCAACCTCGGCCACTTGGGTGCGGGTGATTGTCCTGCCTCAGCCTCTTGAGTAGCTGAGATTATAGGTACCTACCACCATGCCTGGCTAATTTTGCATTTTTAGTAGAGACAGGGTTTTGCCATGTTGTCTAGGCCAGTCTCGAACTCCTGGTCTCAGGTGATCTGTCCACCTTGGCCTCCGTAAGTGCTAGGATTGTAGGCGTTAACCACCATGCTCCGCCTGTTTATTTTCTTTAACGAGTTTACAATGTGTATATTTCTTTCATTGAAATGTTATTTTAGTGGTCACTCCTCTTTCTTCCTTTCTTCAGTTAGGTCCTTGCAGTCACTAGCCTATCTTCTGTCTCTGTGGATTGCCTGTTATTGATATATAAATGATATCATATTGTATATGTCAGCTGTTTTTACTCAGCAAAATGTTTTCAGGGTTCATTTATATTGCAGCATGTATTACTACTATGTTCCTTTTTATTACTGAATAATATTTTATTGTATGTGTATACCACAGTTTACTGTTCATCTTGGATGAATGCTTTGGTTTTTTTTCCTATCTTTTGGCTGTTGGGAATATGCTATGAAAATTAGTATACAGACATCTGTTTGAGTCCCACTTTTAGTTGTTTTTTGTTGTTGTTGTAGTTGTTACCTAGGCTGGAGTTCAGTGACGTGATCTTGGCTCACAGCAGCCTTTGCCTCCCAGGTTCAAGCAATTCTCTTGCCTCAGCCTCCTGAGTAGCTGGGATTACGGGCACGTGCCAGCACACCCAGCCAATTTTTGCCTTTTTTTATTTTATTTTTCTTTTCTTTTTTTTTTTTTTTTTTTTGGTAGAGACAGGGTTTCGCCATGTTGGCCAGGCTGGTCTCGAACTCCTGACCTCAGGTGATCCAGCCGCCTCGGCCTCCCAAACTGTTGGGATTACAGGCATGAGCCACTGCACCCGGCGTTCATTTGTTTTGACAAGTTAGCTGGGAGTGAAATTGCTATTTTTATTACTGAAAAAGCAGTAATTTTTTTAAGAAAACCTGTTTTCCACAGATGCTGTACCCATTATTACTATCTTGCCATTGAAGGAGGAGACTTCCAGTTTTTTGCCAACACTTGTTTTTTACTATTTCCCCACACCTCCCATTGTAACTATTACAGTGTGAAGTGATAGTCTCATAGAGGTTTTGATTTGCATTATTTCCCTAATGACTAAAAATGTTGAGTATCTTTTCAGGTGCTCATAGGCCATTTATGTATCTTTGGAGAAATATCTGTTCAGATTCTTTATGTATTTTTTTAGTTGAGCTACTTGTCTTTTTGTTACTGAGTTCTAGGAGTTTTTTGTATATTCTCGAAAATAAAGTTTGATTAAACATATGATTTGCAAATATTTTCCCCCATCGTATAGGTTTTTGTTTCATTTTCTTAACAATGTGCTTTGCACAGAAGTTTCTAATTTAGATCAAGTTCAGTTCATCTTTAGTTGCTCATGCTTTTGGTGTCCTCTCTGTTGCTGTGTTCATGAACATGAAGAATCTTTATATTTTCTTTCAGATTTCTTTGGTTTTACTTCTTATATTTAATAAAGAATTAATTACATTTAGTATATTATGTGAGTTGGGGGACCAGCCTCATTCTTTTGCTTGAGAAAATTGAACTGCCCTTTCAAGAGTGAACTAGGCATTCTGTGAAAAAATCAATTGATCATATATGTAAAGATTATTTTCAGGTTCTCAGCTCTATTCTATCATTGGTCTCTATTTCTATCCTTATGTTAGCTATACTGTTTTGATTATAATAGCTTTGTAGGAAGTTTTGATACTGGGAAGTGTGAGTCATCGGAGTTTATTGCTCTTCACAATTGTTTTAGCTACTTGCCGTTGCTTAGTGCTCTAGCAGTGCATTGGTCCGAAAGTGACCTCTCTCTCTGGAGCAATGCCTTTGCTTGATCTCCAGGAAGTCCCGTTAGTCTGAGGACCCTTGAAGGATGTAGGGGCTTTGTTGTGGCTAGCATCCACATCTCTTTTTCACTCACATTTGGATAAATTTCGTACCTATCTTTAAGTACGTTTACTTCTGGTTCTTTCTTCATTCCTTGTGGAGTGTGATGACACTTAGATCTCTGGTTAATAACCTACTAATCCCTGAGCCTCCATTCTTTCTCTTGCCTTAGTTTATTTTTTCTTGTTAGTTTGGATTGAATAGTTTTTTATCTTTCTGTATTGTAGTTTAATGATGTTTCTGTGTGCATTGTGCCACTGAGGCTATGAGCTGAGCTCTTTATTTTGAGTATTTCATTTATAAGTTCTAAAGTTTACATTGGTTTGCCTTTTATAGCTTCTGTTTCTTTACTGTGACTTTCAATTTTTCCTTTTTTCCTTGTTCTTTGAGGCACTTTTATTCCAGTTTAAAATTTTTTATCATATATTCAAACATTTCTCCCATCTTTTTCATTCATTGTGATATACTTCTTTTTTTTGATATGGTGAATGATTTTTGACTGGATCTTGGAAGTTTTTATGTTAACGCTATCAGACAGAGTCTCACTCCGTTGCCCAGCAGTAGTGCTATTTCAGCTCACTGCAGCGTCCGCCTCATGGGTTCAAGTGATTCTCGTGCCTCAGCCTCTCAAGTAGCTGAAACTACAGGTATGTGCCACCATACCTCGCTAATTTTTGTAGTTTTAGTAGAGATGGGGTTTCCCTATGCTAATAGGCCAGGCTGGTCTGCAACCCCTGACCTTAAGTGATCCACCCACCTCGGCCCCCAAAAGTACCGGGATTACAGGTATGAGCCACTGCACCTGGCTGGTGGATCTTACGTTAATCTACAGTAAACGGTATTGCTGTCTCTTACTGCTAGGTGAATGTTAAAGTTCAGATTACTGAGTTAGGCTTTTTGCTAATGTTGAACTGAAATGAGAATTTTGGCTTCCCACATGGTTTCCATTATTATTCCAGTCTTCCTTATTACTGGCCAGTGGTTAAAATCCTGACTTCCACTGGGGTGCTCTGACTCCACTAACGTGCAGACAGCTTGTTTCTGCCACGTGAGTGTGAAATCTAGGCTACCTTCATCGGAGGACATGTAAGCCTCACAACCAGCCATCAGATAACTTCTTTTCTTGCTCCCTACTTGGCTTCCTCTCACATTAACGCAATAGGTAGCCTGATATATGATAGATGTCTGTGCTTTCTACTTGGCCTTTGTGTAGAGTAGGTGGTTTTAGGGAACTTTTTTTCTGTACTGTTTACAGTAGACAGATCCCGTTCTAAGTTTTCTGTCCTGCTGGGTTGTCTTTTTCCTTTGATTAGGGAGATTAGTACCACCCTGCCCTCCTTCATTCTTTTTGATGCTTCTGGAATGGTGGCTTCTTCAGTTTCAAATGTAGGATGAAAGGAAAAAAGATAACCTGTAAATTGGTGGGAATTTACCACTATGGTATTCCTCAGGCTTTCTGTTCCTTTTTCTGTTCTTTTTTTTCTGACAGTTGTTACTTGTAGTGTTTATGCTGAACGGTATCCCGCATTACTCATTTGCACAACGCTTTTTGAGGTCTATCTTCCAGGACTTTACTAACCTAGGAGATTCTTTCTCTCCGTTTCTCTCTGTAAAACTTCTAGCCAGTCTGCAGTTTAGATACTTGCTATTTTGGAGCTACTAGACACTTAACTGTAAAAATCTACATGTTTTCCATGGGTTTGAACAACCCCAAATGCTTTCTGTATAAATTCACACTAGAAGAGCAATTACTGCATTCCATGATCTTAAGACTATTTTTTCCACTAGAGTTGAACCTTTGCTCTTCAAGGGCTGGAGCCTGAGATAATGGCCACTATTCTTGAAATGATCCCTGTATTTTAGGAGCAGGTACTGGGCAGGAGCTATAGTCTTTAGTCTGCTTGCCTCTCTTACATGGAGTCTACCTAGAGTTATTTGGGTCAAGGGCTGTTGGGCATCAGTACTTTCGTGGTCTGTTGCAACTGGATTAGAGTTTTCAGTTAGCCATTCTGGGCATGGGAGAGCAAAGCAGCCTCTCGTCTTGTCATTTGCCCTTTTTTTTTTTTTTTTTCAGACACAGTCTCGCTTTGTCATCCAGGCTGAAGTGCAGTGGCACGAACTTGGCTCACTGCAGTGTCGGCCTCCCAGGTTCAAGTGATTCTCCTGCCTCAGCGTCCCGAGTAGCTGGGAGTACAGGCACGTGCCACCACGCCCGGCTAAGTTTTTGCATTTTTAGCAGAGTTGGGGTGTCACTGTGTTAGTCAGGATGGTCTCCATCTTCTGACCTCGTGATCCACCTGCCTCAGCCCCCTGAAGTGTTGGGATTACAGGCGTGAGCAACTGCGCCTGGCCATACTTGTTTTTAATATAGTTTCTGCAATACTGAGCTGAGTAGGGGAAATGTTGGTAGCCTACATCTGTTGAGGTGTTAGCCTAGCCCTAAAACAGGAGCTTGTGCAAGAGAGAACACTTCATTTTGGTGGGTCTAGTGGTCCTATCTTACTGAGCTGGGGTACAGTAGGAATGGTGTGAGAAAGAATTAGTTCAGGCTACAATACGATAGATTTTCACTGTTTTTTGCTGAGAACTTAGTTTATTTTCTTAGTAAAATTTTCTCCATTTGAATAGTGCCCTTAAGACAGCTATAGAGAGACTTTAAGGCTGCTTTTCTTGAGAAAGTGTCTATGGATCTTTTCAGGCTACTTTTTTGGATGTCACTCCTTTACACTTTTTCGTTTTGAAAGTAAATATTTTAGTTATAGAAATGTAGCCTATATTGTGAGATGATTCTTATATATGCTACTGTCTGTTGAGCATTAAATTTGGTTCTTTTAAAATTCTGTCTTGTCATTTTTATGATTGTTTGATAAAAGCAAGATTTCCTCAATAGGCTTACCCCCACACCTTAACTTTTTGTAGCTAAATTCAGTGGAAGCATTTCAGCTAACGTTTACATTTTTATTGTAAAAATCTCTGAAATTTCTAAAAATGATTGTTCAAGACAGAATCCTCCGCATATAACAATATGTTCAATCTGCCACTTTTGGCATTCTGCTATTTTCAGTTAATTTTTTCTTTTTCATTTTTTTCAATTTATTTTTGACTTTGGGTGATATTCAGTGCTATAATTTATCCTGAAAGCTTATCCCCAGGAATATAATCATTGCCTAGCTGTTTTTCAGAGATTCTGAGTTGATTGGATAAAGTGATGAGTTTTCCTAGTTTTGTCATTGTTAATGTTTCCACTAATTCTAATGTGCTTATACGACTTCTTTTTTACGTTTTTATTTTGTGGTTTTATTTTATGTGCCTTTTTTTAGGCTGTCAGGAACAACTACTTTTTATGATTTGAGTACTCTTTTTGCTTTTAGATAGGTTTTAGGGCATAAGGCATCCTAACTTGGAATTAAACTATAGGTAATAGTAGTCTACTGATTGTGTAAAGGGAAGCATCACAAAGTTATTTTGTGCCTTAGGTGACTGAATTTTTATCTTTCTAGAAAGTGAATTGCATGTTAAGAAAAATTAGAAAACTTTATCATAGTAGGGAATACCTCTAGAAGATTGCCATTACTTTTGGTTCCTGAAGGAGGTCAAATTGATTCAAGTAATTGCTAAGATACTATGTTGGTTTGAGTGCATGGGTGAGATTCGATCATGGTTTTATATACCTGATTAAATTAGTAAGCCATAAAATTTAGGTTATTTGATTTTTATTGTTTGTTAACAGATGGGCATGTTTGGCAGCTTATATTAAAATATCAATTTAATGTCTTACAGTGGATTTTTAAATGGGATATGATTTGGCTAATAATTATTTTTTCTTTTCCAGCATTATCTGCATATCAGAGATATTACAGTTTACAGGCTGACTACTGGAAGGTTGGTACAAATTTTCAATGCCAGTTTTTATTTCCTTTATGGCAGATCATACTCAAAATACATTTATCTTGTCATAGGATGTATGATACTACTGTTAGTTGTAACTGCTATGAGGATTAGCCATAGATAGTACAATGTGGATAAAGGGAAAGTCCTGTTTTAGTCACAGACTTTGAAAGGCCATGTGTTGATTCCTAATATAAATAAAATTATTTCTGGCTTTCATGAATTACTTGAGTGGGAAAGAAATGTAATTAAAAATGAAATCTACTTAGTTCCAAAACATATATTGATAAGCATTTATTTTGATTTATTATTTTTTAGTAAAACATTATGGACGTATAATACATATATAGCTTAGAATTCACTCATTTAAAGTGTACAATTCAGTAATTGTTAATGTATTCATAGAGTTGTCCAACCATCACAACAATTAATTTTGAAACATTTTCATGATATTAAAATAAAACACTATACCCTTCTGTTTCCCTCCATTAACGTGTCACTAAGCAGTCATTAATTTCATTTCTGTTTCTATATATTTGTATATTCTGAACGAATTTTGATGGAATCCATCAAAACTTAAATCTATGGTGCTTCAAAGAATGCTATCAAAACTGAAAAGACAACTCAAAAGAATAAGAAAACATCTGCAAATCATGTAAGGATCAAATAACCAGACATATATATTTTAAAACTCTTGCAACTCAAGAAATAACAGAAGAAAAATAATCAGAATAGACATTTGTCCAAAAATAAACATTTACAAATGGCCAATAAACAAAAAGCTGTTCAAACATTAGTCATGAGGACAATGAGAATCGAAACTGCAGACCACTTCATATTTTCTAGGATTATAAAAATTTTTTAAAAGACAGCAAGTGTTGGCTAGGATATAGAGAAACAGATCTTTAAATGTTGACGTGGGAATGTAAAATGGTGCAACTACTCTAGGAAACAACCTAGCAGCTTTTCACAAAGTTACTATCTTGTCAAACAATTCCACTCGTAGGTATATAATAAAAGAAAATAAAACTACATGTTCAAACAGAAGCAAGGATACAGATGATCACTGCAGCGTTATACATAAAAGCCAAAAAGCAGAAACAAGCAAGTGTCCATGCAACAAATGATGGAAAAAAATATTTTGACTGTATGTTTAGTGAAAGTGTCAAAATGTATAAATACAATGTTGTTTTGTTGCTTCTGCCTTTACTGCCAACTGACTAGTTTAAATGTATCCATTACCAATCCAAGGTCATACAGGTTTATCACTATTTTCCTTTTAGTGTTTTATAATTATAGCTTTTACGTTTAGGTATTTGATTATTTGAGTTAATTGATATGAGCAGAGAACTTCCTATTCTACTATTTTGTTGACTTCCCTCAATTTCAGCCTTTTTTTTTCCTCCTTGGGAAATTGTGTATATTTCTGTCCAAAAAATGTATATTTGTTTTTCTGATGGTATCCTGTAGGTCCTGTATGCGCTCTTTACTTTTACTTTTTTCTTTTTTTTAATTCATCTAACTGGCTAATTTCATTTTTATTTCCAGACACCAGCTTGAAACAGCTACCAGCTAATTTCAAATGACCTTGTTGTATACTAGCCTGCTGATTCTTCATATTTGCGTCAGCTATTGAGGCTGTTAATGTTCTATTTTGTTATTGTGTTCTTCATTCAGTTCTAGGATTTTTTTTTAATGGTTTCTATTTCTTTAAAGCTCTCATTTTATTCATTCATTGTTTTCTTGATTTCTTTTACTTACCTATCTTATGTTTCATCTCATTCAGCTTCTTAAAGATGATTATTTCAAATTATTTTCCATGTAGTTTACTTCTTTGTGCTTGGTCACTGGAGCTTTATTAATTGGTTTTGCTGGTGTCATTTTGGCTGTATGTGTGTTCAAAGAGCAAACACCTCTTCTAGTCTTTACAGACCTCCTCTCTGTACCCTGGGCTGTTGGGATAGCCTCTGGGATCACTGAGTGGGGTAGGAGCCAGGTCAGGTGGCTGCTGCTGGGTATATAGTGGAGTCTGTGGTTGGGACACCTATTACTAGGGTCTGAGGCAGGTATTTGTAATGGTTTTTAGACAGGATGGCTTTTAGGATTTTGGTCAGTATGGCTGGTAGCTGGAGCTGCATTACAGTACTGCTTTAAAATATGCAATTTGACAGGTTAGTAGGCCTACCTCAGGGGCACATACTGGATGAGAGTTTTGCCTAACTAGGAAACCACTGATTAGGCAAAATGCTGTCCTGGCCTGAGGCTAATAAGGTCTGTGTAGCCAAGTTACAGGGCAGTTTCAGAGTCTCTGTGGGACTGGGGTTCTCAGTCCGTTACCCAAGGCATGGTGTGGCATCTGTGTCCCTTGGTATAGTGTCTGGATCGTTGCTATTCAGTGTTGTTATGACTGAGGCTACAGGGTGATAGGACTATAGCTGGGGACCTTGTTGGCAAAACTGCCACATGGGCACGGGCCTGCTTTTGCAAAACAGTTCTTAGTCTCAGAGTTTTGCTGTCTTCTACCTGTAATTCAAAGCTCCCACAAAGCCACTTTCACTTGTGAATCATTGCCAAGTTATTGCTGCTATGGGGTGTGTGAACAGAGGACCTTCTATTCCACCATTTTCTGATCTCCTTGTACTTTTTCTGCTCAGAATTTAACTAAGCTTTTTAAGACATATTAGTCGATGTTTTTCATCATTTTTAATCATTATCTTCATTTTTTCAAAGTAAACTTTATTTTTTATTGACAGTTCTAGCTTTGCAAGATTATTTCAAAGATACCACAGTGTGTCTATACATAATCCCCTATTGATAACATCTTATATTAATCTGGTACATGTGTTGTTAAAGTTTATTATGCAATATTGATGAATTAGCATTAAGTAATGTTCATTCTTTATTCAGATTTCCGGAGTTTTTACCTAATTTTTTTTTTTGTTTTGGATCCCATCCTGAATATAGCATTATTACTTCTCATGTCTTTCTTTTAGGCTCCTTTTGGCTCTGACAGTTCCTCAGACTTACCATAAATTTTAAAGGTTTTCATCATTCTCGGCAAGCTAACACAAGAAGAGAAAACCAAACACCACATGTTCTCACTCATAAATGGTAGTTGAACAATGAGAACAAATGGACACAGGGAGGGGAACATCACATACTGGGGTCTGTCAGGGAATTGGCAGGGGTTGGGTAGGTGAAGGATACCATTAGGAGAAATACCTAATGTAGATGATGGGTTGATGGGTGCAGCAATCCACCATGGCACATGTATACCTGTGTAAAGAGACCTGCACCTTCTGCACATGTATCCCAGAACTTAAAGTGTAATAATTTAAAAAAAAAATTTTTTTTTAGTTTTTTTTTCTGGACTCAAGTTCTATTTTAGATATATGTCTGTCGTTGTAGTGCTACCATATTTTAATTAGTGTACCTTTGTAATAAGTTTTGAGACTGGTTAGTATGATTTTTTTCACCTTGGTTCCTTTTTTGCAAAGTTATTTTGGCTCCTCTAGGTACCTTGTATTTTCCACAGGATCAGTTTTGTGTTTGCACCAAAAGCCACCAGGGATTATGATATGCAGTTCAAATTTAAGAGTAGTGTCATCTTAACAGTATTATATGGTACAGCCCATGAACACTTATAATTAAATGATATAAACAAATGACATCCTATCTATCTATCTATCTATCTATCTATCTATCTATCTATCTATCTATCTGTCTATATCTATCTCACACTGTTACCCAGGCTGTTCTTGAACTTCTGGGCTCAAGCAATCCACCCTCCTTGACCTTCCAAACTAGGTTATAGGAGTGAGCCACTATACCCAGCCCTCTTGTTATTTATTTGGAACTTTTAACATTTGTATCAAAATGTTTTTTAGTTGTCAGTGTATAAGTATTGTAGTTTTGTTACAGTTGAAATAACAAATTTACACTAATTTCTAGGGTTTTTTTTTTATTTTTTAACTTTCAGGCTCGGGTACGTGTGCAGGTTTGTTATATAGGTAAGCTGAGTGTCATAGGGGTTTGCTGTAGAGATTATTTTGTCACCCAAGTAATACGCATAGTACCTGATAGGTAGTTTTTTGATCCTTCTCCCACCATCCACCCTCAAGCAGGCTCAGGTGTCTGTTGATTTTTTCTTTGTGGCCATATGTACTCAATGTTTAGCTCCCCCTTACAAGTTAGTAATATGTATTTGATTTTCTGTTGCTGCATTAGTTCACTTAGAATAATGGCCTCCTGCTCCATCCATGTTTCTACAGAGGACATAATCTCATTCCTTTTTATGGCTGCATAGTATATACCATGGTGTATATTTATACCACAATTCCTTTCTAGTAGATAACAGAAATGATTTTTGATAAGATTCAAAATTCCTTCATGTTAAAAACCCTTAACAAATGAGTCATTGACAGAATCTACCTCAAAATAGTAACAGCCATTGTGATAAACTCGTAGCCAACATCACATCGAATGGGCAAAAGCTGAAACCATTTCCCTTGAAAAAAACCAGAAGAAGGATGCCCTGCTGTTACCACCACTGATAACACAGTACTGGAAGTTCTAGCCAGACCAGTCAGGGGAGAGAAGGACATAAAGAGCATCCTAATAGGAAGAGAGGAAGTCAAACTATCTGTGTTTGCAGATGATAATATACTTTATTAAATTTTTACTCATCTATGTTTTTTTTTTAACATGCTTTGCATTTAGTTTGCTGTTTTTCTTTTTTAGAGTAGTTTACTCGTAGGATTTATTTCTTTTTAGCAATGGAATTTATACCTGTAATTTGCCCTCTGAGCATTGTTGTAGCTGCTTTCTATCAGTTTTGTGAAGATGTATTTTAGCTTTAATTCTTATGACGTATTTACTGATTTGTTTGACTCACTGGAAATTGAGACACACAAATTCACAAATGTGTGTTTAATTTCCACAATTTGTGAATTTTCCATGTTTTATTACTTAGTATATTCTGTAATGGTCACAAGAGATACTTTGTATGAATATATATATATATATTATTTTAAAAACTTTACTGTTAAGCCTTGTTTTATGGCTTATCATAGGGACTGTTCAAAAGCTGGGTTTCTTTTTTTTTTTTTTTTTTTTTTTTTGAGGCAGAGTCTTGCTCTGTTGCCAGGCTGGAAAGCAGAGGTGGATCTTGGCTCACTGCAGTCTCTGCCTCCTGAGTTCAAGGGATTCTCCAGCCTCAGCCTTCCAAGTAGCTGGGACTACAGGTGTGCACCACCACATCCAGCTAATTGTTTGTATTTTAGTAGAGACAGGGTTGTACCTTGTTGGCCAAGATTGTCTTGATCTCCTGACCTCGTAATCTGCATGCCTTGGCCTCCCAAAGTGCTGGGATTACAGGTGTGAGCCACCGCTCCTGGTCCAAGAGCTGTTTTTGTGTGCTTGAGAAGAATGTATATCCTGCTATTGTTGGTGAAGTGACATAGATTTTTGTTAAGTATAGTTGGTTCAAAATGTTGTCTTAATGTATCCTTCATTACTCTTTTGCCTAATTGTTCTGTCCCTTAGTCAAAGTGGACTAATTTTTGGAAAGAGTTTGTGAAGGATTAGTACTAATGCTTTTTTTTTTATTTGTACAAATTTATGGGGTTCATGTGCAATTTTGTTGCATGCATAGATTGCACAGCATTCAAGTTAGGGCATTTAACATGTTATCCATCACCCAAATAATGTACATTTCACCCATTAACTCATTTCTCATCATCCATTCACCTTCCTCAGCTTCAAACTTCCCAGACATTGGCTGTGAATCCATCTGGTCCTGTGTTTTTCTTTGTTGGGAGACGTTGTAATTACTGACTGATTTCACTACTTTTATTTGTCTCTTCAGGTTTTCTGACTGTTCCTGATTCTATCTTGGCAGTTCGTATGTTTGCAGGAATTTATCTTTTCTCTAGGTTTTCAAGTTTTTGAGTATATAGTTGTTCATAATAGTCTCTGATGATGCCTGTTCCTGATTCTATCTTGGTAGGTTGTATGTTCGCAGGAATTTATCCTTTCTCTAGCTTTTCAAGTTCTTGAGTATGTAATTGTTTATAATAGTCTCTGATGATGTTTTGTATTTCTGTGATATCAATTATAAGGTTCCCTTTTTCATTTCTTATTTTATTTATTCTGGTCTCTCCCTTACTTTTTGTTTTGTTGATTCTTTGTTGGCCAAGCTGGTCTCAAACTCCTGACCTCAAGTGGTACACCCACCTTGGCCTCCCAAAGTGCTGGGATTATAGATCTGAGCCACCGCTTCTGGCCAAGAAAATTAGTTTTTTAAGAGCTCATACACACCCACATATACAATTCTAGTCATGCATTTTTCTAGTTTATATTCCATTTAATGTAATTAGTTTTTCTAGTCTATATTCCATTTAATGCTGCTCTGGTCTTTTCTTCTGCCAGTTTTGGGTTTGAGTGTGATCTTGCTTTTCTAGTTTCTTGAGGTGCATCATTAGATTCGTAATTTGTACTATTTATGTTTTGAAGGTGAGCATTTAGTGCTGTAAATTTTCCTGTTAACACTGCTTTTGTGGTGTCTTACTTCTCACTGCTTTTGGTATAGTGTGTTTCATTTTTTTCTGTTTCAAAAAATTTACTTTCATGTTAATATCTTTGTTGACCCAGTGATCGTATGTCACAGTAAAACTCCAGCCAAGGAAGACAAAGAGACCTTTGGAGACCAAAGAGAACTTTATTTAATTTGGGCACCCAGGCCGACAGCAGGCTCACACCCAAAATGGCTGCCAACCCTGACAAAGAATGCAGGCTTGCTTATATGTCATTTGAGGTGGGAAAACAAGGCAGGATACCCATTTCAGACAAAGACAGTAAATTATTTAACCTGTGACAATTCTGAGAAAGCTTACAATTTAGTTATCTTGACCAGTCAACCTCGAAGCTGGACAGAGCTGGGGTAAGGGAAAACAGGAATGACAGAAATATGCGGGGGTCTGGAGGCAGGCGATAAGCTTGGAAGGTTGAGATAAGCTCGCAGCTGCAACTTGTTAGCAATGCCGGGAAGGGCTACTTAAATTTCTTAGCCTATGTGTAACCTATACTTAATGTTAACTATTACCTATGTTATGTTTATTATTTTCAACTTTATTGTTTATTTTATTTTCTTTCCACATTCCCCCCTTTAAAAGCTTTCTTTTAAAAGAAACTATTATTAGAAAGCTTTTACCTGTTCCTGATGATGCACATGCAGCTAGGATGGTAGGACAGAGTCAAAGGCCTGTCAAAAGGCAATTCATCTGTTTGCATGGGGAGTTACTTTGCCGGTGTATCTGCTCTTAGCGTCACTTTTCTTCTTTGTGGGAGCATACTGGCTCTCTGGCTTAATTTTTCTCAGCCTTTGCTGTCCTCCTTGTGGCTGTGCCTGTCTTCTTAGATTGTTCCTGTCTTTCAGGGAATCTTCCCCATCATTGACTAACCAGCCACCTACCTGGGGGGCATGATTTTTGGTGTCTTCTCTAGAGAGAAGCACGAGTAAGTCAGCCAGGAGCTGAACTTAGTATTTTCTGTGGCATCATTTGCCTGTGCCTAAGTAGAAGTCAGATTACACTTCAGCAAGTTATTTTTATAAATGATGTTTAAAGCCTAGCTCTTCTATCCCATACCTATACATGTGTGTTTTATAATCCATGTAGAAGGTAAAGAGAGTGAGGCATGGGAAAGGAAACTACTTTGGAGAAAAGCTATGTTAGTTTCGTAATTCTCCACCTTCTCATGAGATGAGATTTCTTTGGGTAATGGCTGATACTTAGTGCCATTATTTGGGGGGTGGTGTAGTGGACTGTATCTTCCTAAACAGGAGAGGCAATAAACAAGGGAGTATTAGACAGCTGCCTAATGGAAGTATTACACTTACAAGGAGAGTCTTGAATCCTCCAGAAGATGAAAACCATCCACCAAAAAGAGAGTCTGGGCTCCAACCTTTCCAGGTTTATACTGGAACGTGAGCTAACTTTCTCAGTTTGGCAGTGATTTCATAACTGCCTACCTGTTGTCATCAATTTCTAAATAACAGTTAATCAGGTTAAATTTACTACAGACCCCTTTTGAATCCAGCAGATAATCTAATGCCAGTCTGTTTTGATAAACCGCATTTCTCATTCTGTGTAGATTGTACATCCAATAAATCTAAAGCTTTAGTTGTTTCTTTAGTTATAATTTTTAATACTGCTTGTAACCTAATGATGTGATTAATCATGTAGATGGGAGTACAGTATCCCCATGATCTATCTTGCACCCAGGTGGCTGGGCCATAATAATTCATTATTCTCTCTGCAGTCTGTATCTTTCCAATCCCCTATTTCTATATCTTTTACTGCTCCTTTGTTTTTACTTCTAGGCTCATCATAAATAGGATACCCTAAAGTTTCTCCTTGCTTTAAAGGTAACAGGAAGAACGATGTTTTAGTAACACCTAATACACAAGCTCCTGTCCGTTTTTCTGGCAACCGCCTGTAGGCTTGCTGACCACAGATCCAGTAGAGGCCTACAGGCACTTACCATGTGTTTGGTGTTTCTAGTTGATACCAAGAGTGATTTAAAGAAGGGAACCTAGAAAATGGGATGAAACGAGATGGCCTTGAGCTATTTTTACCCTTTTTATTTTCTCTTTGCCATAGAGTTTTTCCTTAGTTTCATTGTAGTATTGTTGCCCTAAACAAGCTAATTTGCCTGCTGGGTGTGTATAGGTAGTCCCCCAACGAGGTATGCAGTGTCTTCCTGTAATAGAAGCCTTTAAAAGCCAAGTACTAGAGCCAGTAGGGATTAATTCTGGAGCATTTGTGGCAGAGAAAATTAAAGTGTAGTTGTCCTGGGGAAGCAATTCTTTTGCCTCCCAATGCCATCTATCCTCCATGTCAGTTCCTCTGCATACATACCATGAGGTAACTCCTAGATTTCCTGCTATATTCTTAGCTAATTGCATAAACAGATTTTTAGTGGTAAAGGATGGCTCAGAAACTACTTGGTTAATTTCTTCACTGAATGACTTGAAAATTTTAAATCGTTGCTGAGGTTTGTGAGCTTGAGTCTTTTTGATAATATAAAATAAAATAATATAAAATATATAATGGTATAATATAAAAATATATGGTGCTGTCGGTAGCCTGCACCCTGGAATATTTAATGCCTCATCTCTTTAGCTTAGGATCTGCCTCCTTTTCTGTGGCTTCATCACTGTATCCATCTGGGACTTCAGTGCCTATTGCCCAATTAGGTGAATCTGATTTGAAATAAGAAATTCAGTGAGGCTACAGGAATTTCCTCTTACACAATTGTCATAGTTATACCAATCTATGGAGAGGTTTGTGGAGAAATGTATGTCTTGAGACTGTGGAGTATCACTAATCCAGTATGGGATATGACTGGTTACAGTCAACTTTCTTTTGGAGTCAGGAATGTAGCAGCCAGTTTTAAGGAGTGTTCTTGTAATCTGGCAGGCATCTAAGTACAGATACACACAGTGTTTATTGGTGGAGGGTATCCAGGTTGAAGTTTAAAGAGTTCCTTTTTCAGACCTTTCACTAAGTCGAACCAAGTTCCAGGTAGAAGTTTGGGGTCATAGCAGACACAGGGCTGATTATCACCAAGATCACACATTGAATAAGTAGTCTGGTTATATACACAAATTCCTAGAGAAGTTCCTATTTGCTTATAATGGGTTTGATATATAAAGGTTTTAACCTGTGTGTTCCTTACCCAAGTAGTGTGGGTGCACAGAGAAAACTCCTTTGTATTTCCGCCCCCTTTGTAAGTTTGACATAATAGTTAATATAAGCAAAACAGAGAGTAACATCTTCACACTAGGCATTGGCAGGGTATGTTTCTTCCTGAAAGCAAGGGTTGGCAACAATGGCAGTATAACAATAGTACAGCAAATATTACTAGAAGAGCAATAGGTATTAAAATATCAGTCCATATCTGCCTTACTCATCTACTTATTTACTACTTTACTTATCTACTTATTTACTTATCTACTTACGAAATATCAGTCCATATCTTACTTATCCATATCCACTTATCTACTGAACACTTCTCAAGCTTTGGTCATGTGTAGAGTAGTCAGCTTCTTATTGTGTGACTACAGCAGGGCTTGGCGATTTTTCATTAACAGTTGGGTCTGAGGTCGGCTGGTCTGGGTTTGGTCTCTGTTGGCACCTCATCTTAGAGTTAGCTTGGTGGGTTGGTCGGGGTCTGGCTGGCTGGTCCACACATCCTAGGCAGCAGCTGGCTCTAACCCACTATGATGGATCCAGGGAAGCACTTCAGCAACCTTAACAGCAGTGGGGGTAGATAAGATTACTACAAAGGGCTCATCCCATATGTGCCTTAATGTGGATAGGTCCCAGTTTTTGACCCAACCAGAGTCCTTGGGTTGTTGGTATGGGTGAACTGGGCTAGTTAGGCCTACTGGCAGTCTTCTTGCACCCAGCTTTGCAACTTCTCTCACGGCTGTACCTAAAGCTTGCATTTGCCTTCTCAATGTTAGTTCCCGTACTTCTTTGAGATCTCCTTTAATTTGGAAAATAAGATGGGGAGGCCTTCCAAACAGAATTTCATAGGGTGAGTATCCAGTTTGCTTGTTTGGGGTGCATGTGATTCAAAGGAGAACCATGGACAGAGCCAGATCCTACTTTAGGTGGGTTTCTTGACAGAACTTTTTAAACAATTGCTTTATTGTCCGGTTCATCCTTTCAACTTGTCCTGAACTCTGGGGATGGTGCACAGTGTGCAGCTTCCATCTTGTTTTAATAATTGGGATAAGTTTTGAACAACTTCAGTGACAAATGCTGGGTCATTATCTGACCCGATAGTCAAAGGCACCCCAAACCTGGGGATAATATGTGCTAGTAATGCCCACGTTACTTCTTGGGCCTTTTCAGATTGGGTGGGGAAAGCTACTCACCCAGGATAGGTGCATACAAAGACCAATAAATACTTTAGTCCTCTTACATGGGGTAACTAAGTAAAATCTACCATCGGGTTCTCACGGGGTTGAGCCTAGTTGTATTCTAAAGGTAATGGTTTTGGGAAAAGAGGTAACTTACATTAAAGCTTCTTCCTGTGGTGCGGTTGCCATAGCTGCCTGCCTTGCTTCTCTGTCTGCCTTTCTATCTCCTATGGATTTATAGGACCCATCTGTTTCATGACCTTTGCAGTGTATAATGGCCACCTTTTTAGGTGCCCAAACAGCATCTAAGAGTTGCAGGATCTCCTTTTTATTTTTGACTTCTTTTCCTGCAGCTGTTAGAAGTCTTCTGTCTTTATAGATGTCTCCATGAGCATAGAGTGTAGCAAAAGCATATTTAGAATCAATATAGATAGTAACTATCCTCCCTTTTGCTGGTAATAAGGCTCTTGTTAAAGCAATCAGCTCAGCCTTTTGAGCAGAGGTTCCAGTTGGCAGTGACTGTGCTTCTACTACTGTTCCCTCACCTGACTTAAAATCATTTATCACTACCGCATACCTGGCTCTGTAAACTCAGTCTGAAATGAAGCTGCTACATCTGTTAAATAGTCTAGGTCTGAGTTTTCAAAAGGCTGATCTTCTAAGTCTTTCCTGCTTGAAAACACTTTACTACATCCTTACAACAATGTGATGGGAATTCTTTTTTTCTTTTTTTTTCTTTTTTTTTTTTTGAGACGGAGTCTCGCTCTGTCGCCCAGGCTGGAGTGCAGTGGCGCGATCTCGGCTCACTGCAAGCTCCGCCTCCCGGGTTCACGCCATTCTCCTGCCTCAGCCTCCCGAGTAGCTGGGACTACAGGCACCCGCTACCACGCCCGGCTAATTTTTTGTATTTTTAGCAGAGACGAGGTTTCACCGTGTTAGCCAGGATGGTCTCGATCTCCTGACCTCGTGATCCGCCCGCCTCGGCCTCCCAAAGTGCTGGGATTATAGGCGTGAGCCACCGCGCCCGGCCGATGGGAATTCTTTTGATTCTTCTGTAGGCAACAAGGTAGCTGGATTTAGGGTATTCCCAATTTCTACAGTTATATTAGGATTTTCAAGTAACAGTCTTTGATATTTATCAATTCTTGGATAGACAACCAGTGATTCCCCCTCCGGTCTAACAGGGTTATTACGGTGTGTGGCACCTGAAAGTTAACTTCTGTCTTAGTGTTAATTTGCCAGCCTCCTGGGCCAGCAAGGTAGTTGCCGTTAACTGCTTTAAAGCAGTGTGGCCAGCCTAATGCCACTGTGTCTAGTTGTTTAGATAAATAGGCCACAGGTCTATGCCATGATCCTAGCATTTGTGTTAAAATTCCTACTACTGTCCCTTTTCTTTCATCCACATAGAAGAAGAAAGGTTTAGTCTGATCTGGGAGCCTATGTTAAGGCCTTTTTGATTTTTTTTAATGCTTTTGCTTGATCCGTCTCCCAGAAGAGGGTCTCTTTCTTAACCCCCTTTGTAGCTTTATATAGAGCCTCAGCTAAAAGTGAGAAACTTGGGATCCAAATGCGGCAGAACCCTGCTGCACCTAAGAATTCTGATTTGGCGCCCTGTGGTGCCTGTAGGGAGTGTACACATGGCCTCTTTCCGCTCACTACCAAGCTTCCTTTGTCATTTGCTTATTATAAAACCTAAATATTTAACTTTAGGACAACAGATGCAAACCTTTTTTTTTTTTTCCGAAATTTTATATCCAGCATTCCATAAGACACTGAGGAGTTCCTCCATGCCTCTTTGTCAATCCTTCTAATTTTTGGAGCTTTTTTTTTTTTATGTCACTTTGTGACTGGCTAACGAAGGCAGTATTTACCATTTTCTGGTTATCAGCTGCCTGTGGGTCAGATATAGAGCCAGTAGGTTTCACACAGCTGCTCATAGAACTGACTGGGACTCTGATCGGGCTTTTGGAGGACTTCTGAAACTTTTCCTATGTTCATTGCTTTTCTTCCCTCTGACTTTACCCCATTTAGGAGTGCATCCACATACCTCTGTAGGCATTCTAAATGATCAGGGTTGTTTGGGTCCCAATTTGGATCGGTGTCAGGGAACTGAGCTTCCGCATACTGCCTAGAATCATTTATGCATTCAGGGGCATTGTTTTCTAGCCATTGGAGGGCTGCTTGCACCACTCTGTGCCTTCCTTCTGTGCTAAATAAACTACTAATAATTGCTGATAGTCTGGCCAGGTAGGACTGAGTCAAAAAGATTATTCTCATATCAATTATTGCTTGTGGCTTTTCTGTGTATGATGGGTTATGATGTTTCCAGTTTAAAAGGTCAGTAGTGGAGAAGGGGAGATAAGAGTAAGTTTGTTCTCCACCTTGTACCCTTGATCATCAAGGTAGATTTGTGCCCATGTCTCTCTGAGCGGCATTTGCAGAGCTCGGGAACCACTGGACCTAAGACGCCCTGCCTCTTCATCCTGTTTTTCCCTCCTAGTCTTAGGTGGCAAGGATGCAGCTTCTTCCTGCTGTGGAGATGCCCCGCTACTTTCTGAGCTTGTTTCTTCAGGAGACAATTGCCCTTCCTCTTATCTGAGCCTTGCTAAGGATGGGTAGAGAAGGGCATATGGAAAAGGATTCTCTAGCTTCTCCAAAGGAGCCTGTAAGATGTGTGTGTGTGTGTGTGTGTGTGTGTGTGTGTGTGTGTCTTTTGCTTCCTAGTTTCCTTCTCTAAAGGCTTGCATGATACTGTCTTTTTGATCCCTTTTGGACCAGTTCGGGCGACTAGGGTCTTACAATATTCAGCCATGCAGATTCCTAGCCATTTAGGGTGAGTTTGGATTATATTTAACCAGGAATCAATATATGGAAATTGATCTGGGTGTCCATGCTGATCTGTTGCCCCTGTTACTATTTGAAACACCCTGCTGGTGATTTTCCGAACAAGGGTGCCCTCTGGCGGCCAACCAATGCCCAAACTAGGCTATTCTATTACACAAAGAGTTCTTAACCTTTGGCGGGGGTCAGCTTTACTCCATATTGCCCAGAAAATCCCTCCTTGAAATTCTTTAGCATGCACTCCAAAGGAGTGGGCGTTAATTCCTTAGGTTCTTTTCCTCCCATTTCTTCCTGCACGACGCAATGACCCTCACTTTCATTTCGGACCGATTAGACTGTCTCCCTCGTGGGAGTGTTTCAGACGCCAGACCCCGCTTGACTTTGGAGAGTTTATTACTCTCTGCCACAATACCTAGACTGTAGGGCCACCTCCCTCAGCTGTATGCGGTAGCCCCAAAGGAAGTTCGCCTCTAGTCGTGCTGGGTCCCACATTTCACTCACAGCATACAGGCCACTCTAACAGACTTGCGGACCCCACGCTTCACAGCTGATGAGCCTAGTTAGGCTCCCACATTCACACACATTCATACACAACTCCTGTCCCCAGGACTCCTCATCAGATGAAACGAGTCTGTCTCGTGTCCTGGGTGGGTTCACACGTACCCACACACTTCCAGTTGGGACAGTTCACTCACACTGGTGACTTCACGGTTTCACTTTCTCTTTGCTCCCTCAGGCTCAGCAGGCTCTACCCTGCTGCCGGCTTCAGGGCTGAATGTCACGTGAGTGGTGAGGTCCTTTCCTCACCGCCCCCATTCACCTTCTGGGTTAGGCTAACAGACAACCCTTGAGTGGTGATCAGTGCCCCACCCGCCTGGTAGGGCACGATTTGTGTCTGTCCCTGTAAGGCACCCTTTCTTACTCTGTAGGGCCCTCTTTTCTTACCGTGATTCCTTTTCACTGCGCTGAAAGTTGTCTTGCGGTCTCCTTCCTGCGCTATCAGGGGTAGGGCCTCGGGATGTGGGAGAACCCAGCCCTTGTTTGGAAAACTCTTCGGTCGGCGCGCCTAAGAACTGGGTCTCCCCCGACCCTGGGGCCCAAGTCCCACAGTCAAAGGAGACAGTAGCCTGTCCTCTCTCTCCTCTTGTCGAACTCTCCAAAATGTCGCAGTAAAACTCAGCCAAAGAAGACAAAGAGACCTTTGGAGACCAAAAACAACTTTAATTGAGGCACCTGAGCCAGTAGGCTCACGCCCAAAATGGCTGCCGACCCTGACAAAGAATGCAGGCTTGCTTACATGTTGTTTGAGGCGGGAAAACAAGGCAGGATACCGGTTTCAGACAAAGACAGTAAATTATTTAACCTGTGACAATTCTGAGAAAGCTTACAATTTAGTTATCTTGACCAGTCAGGCTCGAAGCTGCACAGAGCTGGGGTAAGGGAAAACAGGAATGACAGGAATGTGCGGGGGGGCTCTGGAGGCAGGCGATAAGCTTGGAAGGTTGAGAAAAGCTCGCAGCTGCAACTTGTTAGCAATGCTGGGAGGGGCTGCTTAAATTTCTTAGCCTATGTATAACTTCTAAATAACCACACTTAATGTTAACTATTATCTATGTTATGTTTATTATTTTCAACTTATTATTTATTTTATTTTATTTTCCTTCCACAGATTCAGGTCCATGCTGTTTTATATGTAGTTGTATAGTTTCCAGCATTTCTCTTGTATTGATTTCTAGTTGTATTCCAGTACGGTCTGAGATGTTATTTCGTATAGTTGCATTGTTTAAAAATGTATTAGAACTTCTTTGTATCCTGATATGTGGTCTGTCTTGGAGAATGTTCCATGTGCAGATGAAAAGAATGTATGTTCTACAGTTGTTGGATAGAATGTTCTGTAATTTTTTATGTTCATTTGGCCTGAAGTCCAGTTTAAGTCCAATCTTTTTGTTGATTTCTCTAAATGATTTGTTTAATGCTGTGAGTGAGGCGTTGATATCCCTCCCCTACTCTTAATGTATTGAGATATATGTCCCTTTGGGTCTAGTAATATTTGTTTTATGAATCTGAGTGCTGGAGTGCTGGGTGCATATATTTAAAATTGTTATATCCTCTGGCTAAATTGATTCTGTTATCATTATAAAATGTCTTTTAATGTGTGTTTTATCCTTTTGACTTGTCTCTTTTATCTGATACAATGATAGCTACTCTTGCTCACTTTTGGTTTCTGGTTTTATTGAATATCATTTTCCATGCCATACCTATGTTTATATGAACCTTTCCATGTAAGGTAAATTTCTTGTAAGCAGCAGTTAGTTGGATCATGTTTTAAAATCTCTTCAACCAGTCTTAGGCCAGACGCACTGGCCTACGTTGGGAGGGCAAGGAGGGTAGATCACTTGAGGCCAGGAGTTTGAGACCAGCCTGGCCAACATGATGAAAACTCATCTCTACTAAAAATGCAAAAATTAGCTGAGTATGGTGGTGCATGCCTGAGTCCCAGCTACTTGGGAGGCTGAGGCCGGAGAATTGTTTTAACCTGAGAGGTGGGGGTGGCAGTGAGCCGAAGTCACATCACTGCATTCCAGCCTGGATTACAGAGTGAGACTGTCTGAAAAAGTAAAGTAAAATACAGTTTCTTAAGTCAATCTGTATTTTTCAAGTAGAATACTTTATCTGTCTATATTTTAGGTTATTATTGATATGTGAGGTTTTGTTCCTATCATATTGTAAATTGTTTTCTAGTTCTGTGAAATTTTCTTTCTATTGTCTGTTTGCCAGTGTGGAATTCTGTAATGATTCCCTTTGATTCATCACACTTCCTTTTTGTTTGATTGCTTCAACCAGTTAGTTTTATACTTTCTTGTGTTTTCATGATGGTAAATGTTATTCTTTCTTTTCCAAGCTTCTGGCTACTTTAAGCATATGTTAGGCTAGGCAATTAGTGATGAATGTTCTCCGCGTCTCCTTTTTGAGGGAAGATTTTGTTTCATTTATGTAGATAAGTCTTGCTGGGTATATTTTTCTTCTCAGATTTGTTCCCTTCAGTGCTTGGAATATACCCATTCTCTTCTATCTTGTGAAGTTTCTACTCAGAAGCATGCTATTTGTTTGATGTAGATTTATTTACACATGACCAGGTGATATTCTCTTCCTGTTTTTAGTTTCATTTTCACTTTGCCTTTCGAGTTTGATTATAATGTGTCATTGCAAAGAACTGTTTGTGTTTTATTTGTTTGTGTGTGGATTGTTGAGCCTTCTGTATCTAGAAGTCTAAATCTCTTGTTAGACATGGGACGTTTTCATCTACTATTTTGTAATAGGTTTGCTAAACCCTTTGATGTCTCTGCTCGTAGATAGCAGTGGTCCATAAATTTCGTCACTTTTTGTTGTCCGAAATGTCTCAAAGGCTTTGTTCATTCTTTTTATTTTATTGATTGATTGATTGATTATTTCAAAGACCCATCTGAAGTACTGAGATTTTTTTTTTCTGCCTGGTTTAGTCTAGTGTTGGAACTTTTGAATGTATTTAATATTTCCTTTAATGAAATTTTCAATTCCAGAATTTTTTGTTTTGTTTTGCTTTCTTTAAATCTTTGTCCTTGATTATCAATTCCTCATTCACATCCTGAATTGTTTTTCTGGGTGCTTTATATTGGTTTTGAATTTTCTCTTGCGTCTCATTGAGTTTCCTTGAAAACAACATTCAGATTCTTTCTTTAGGATCTTGAATGTCTTTTTGCCTCAAATCTATAGTTTTCTTTTAGTAGTGTCATATTTCTTTGCTTTTTCATGTTTCCTGTATCTTTAGGTTGATATCTGTATAACAGTTGCTTTTGCTTATTGAATTTACTTTTGTTGTGTGGGGACTTTATCCTGAAGGTGGGTTTGTGATGTTGATTGGGTAGAGCCCTTTGGCTTTCTGTCTGGGTAAGGGCAGCAGTGAAGTCTCTGATTTATTTGGCAGTATATACCCTTAATGGTACCTGTGGTTTCCTTGGTATACTAGGATGTGGTTACTAATGGAGGCTGTGGAGAAATTTGCTGGAAACTGGAGTGCCAGTTAGGCCTGTAGTCAGGTTTCACTGGTCTCAGTGGTGTGCTTGTTGTTAACATCCTTTTGCCTAGGACATTGTTTGCCAGCATCTGTATTGGCAATTCCAGGTGGACCACGTGGTGGGCCTCTGGGTGGACTTCTTAGATGCCAGTGTGGTAGCAGTGGATTGGGTGGGTAAATGAGTTTCTGAGCCCCTAGGTGGTCAGTGTAGTGTGTGCAGTGATACTAGCATCGGTAGTATGTTCTGCTTCCTGTGTTTGTGCACTTGTGTTGTCAGTGATTGCAGCTGGCTGTGTGACCTGGACTTCAGGCCTGTAGGTGGAGCTTATAGGTAGGCAACTGCTGGAGACAGTTAGTAGTGGAAGTGTGTTTATACCTAAACTGTGCCCCAGGGGGAATACTTGGATTCCTCAGATAGTGAATTGTGTTATGCAATTCCTAGGTCCCTTGACATCTTCATTTTCAGAAATTGGAGGGGGGATAATGCTGGGCAGAGCCAGACTGATCTGACACTTCATGATCTTTGTGGTTGTATACAAATTTTAGAATTTTGTTTTCTATTTTTGTGAAGATCGTCATTGGTATTTTGATAGGCACTACATTGAGTCTGTAGATTATTTTGGGTGAATGTGGAAATTTTTTAAATTTTGTGTATCTTTTTCAGTTTCCTTCATCAATGCCTTTAGTTTTCATTGTGGAAATCTTTGAGTTTAGTAATATTTATTTCTAGGTATTTTATTTTTGGAGCTGCTGTAAATGGAATTGCTTCCTTGATCTTTTTCAGGTTATTTGCTATTGCTGTATGTAAATGGTAATTTTTACATGTTGATTTCATTTTGTGCAACATAACTGCATTTGTTTATGAATTTCTACAGTATTTTGGGGGGAGCATTTAGGTTTTTCTGTAGGTTCATGTCTTCTGTGAATAAGGATAATTTGATTATTTTTTAATCATTTGAATGGGTTTTATTTCTCTTTCCATAATTTCTCTGGCTATGACTTTTCTGCACTATGTTGAATAAAAGTGGGCATCCTTGACTTTTTCCAGATCTTTGAGGACAAAATCTTTGAATTCTCCGTTTGGTACCTGTTAAAACAGTTACATGGTGTTTGTTCTTGACTCTTTTAATGTGATGCGTCAATCACATTTATTACTTTTTTTTGTTGTTTGAACCATTGCTGCATGCAGTAGATGAGTCCTCTTTTGGGGAGATTATGATGACGAAAAAGATCACGTTGAATGGTCTTTTTGTAGTATTGCAGAACTCAGTTTGCTAGTATTTTTTTAAGGAGTTTTGGATGTGTTCATCAGGGAAATTTGTGTGTGCACGCGTCTGTGTGTTTGTGTTCTGATTTTGATAGCAGGATGTTAGCCTCATTGAATGAGTTTGGAGAAATTCTCTCATCTTTAATTTTTTTGAAGTAGCTTGAGTAGAAGTGATGTTAATTCTTCTCAAAATATTTGGTAGAATCCTGTAGTGCAATCATCAGGTCCTGGCTTTTCTTTAATGGGAGACTTTTTATTACTGCTTCAATCTTGCTACAATTTATGGATCTGTTTGGGATTTCTCTCTCTTTATGATTTAATCTTGGTAGATTATATATGTCCAAAAACTTAATTATTTTCTACAGGTTTTCCATGCTGTTGGTACACAGTTCATAAAAGCCTGTGAATGATCCCTTGAATTTCTGTGGTTTCAGTTATAATCTTTTTTTTTCCTCTCTTATTTTATTTGTATTGGTCTTTTTTCCTTTTCTTTTAGTCTAGTTAAAGGTTTGTCAACACCATTTTTTCAAAATAGCCATGTTTTTAGGCTGTTCAAAAATATAAACCAAAAAAAATCCCTCTGTCAACCCGGTTGGAGCATAGTGGCACAAACTCTGCTCACTGCAATCTCCACCTCTCTCCCAGGCTCAAGCCATCCTTCCACCTCAGCCTCCTGTGTAGCTGAAACCCCAGGCACATGCCACCATGCCCAGTTAATTTTGTGTGTGTGTGTGTGTGTGTTTTTGTTAGAGATGGGGTTTCACCATGTTGTCTGGGCTGGTCTGGAGGTCAATTGATCTGCCCACCTGGGCCTCCCAAAGGACCAGTATTACAGGCATGAGCCACATTGCACTCCAGCCTTATAAACAAAATTGATAAAAACCACTAGCTAGACTAATGAAGGAAAGAATAGAGAGGATCCAAATAAGCACAATCAGAGATGATAAAAGAGATCACAATTGATAACACAGAAATAAAAAAAGGTCAGAAGGTCATCAGAGATTGTTATGAATGTCTGTGTACTCACAAACTAGAAAACCTGGAGGAAATGGATAAATCCCTCAAGGTACACAACCTCCCAAGATTTAACCAGGAAGAAATAGAACTTCTGAACAGACAGTAAGGAGTAGCAAAATTGAATCAATAATAGCAAAATCTTTTGACAAAAAAAGCCTAGGATCATATGGATTCACAGCCAAAATCTGACAAACATACAAAAAATAACTAGTACTAATCTTTCAGAAACTATTGCAAAAAAATGAGGAGGAGGGAATTCTTTGTAACTCATTCTGTGAGGCCAATATCACTCTGATTTTAAACCAGGCAATGGCACAAGAAGAAACTACAGGCCAGTATTCCTGATGAACATAAATGCAAAAATCCTCTACAAAAGACTAGCAAAATGAATCTAGTAACGTATTAAAATGATAATGTTATAAGTTAAGTTTCGGTGCCACAAAAGAAACAGCACTTGAATATAAAATTTTCTTTTTTTCTTCTCAGCAAGGCAATTTACTTTTATAGAAGGATGTGCCCTCACAGATGGAGCAGTTGTGAGTGCACACCTGAATAAGGGATAGGAAGGGGTTCTTATTCCTGACACACATGGCCCCTGCTGCCCTATGGGCTAGGGTTAGACCTCACAGGCAAAACTAATTCCTATTGGCTAATTTAAAGAGAGTGACAGGGTAAATGATTTGGTGGGAAAAATGGTTATGGCAGAGCAGGAAATCAAATGAGTCAGGGTGGAGAATGAGTCAGGGCAGATCAGGTAATCGGCATTAGTTAGGGTGGAGCAGGAAATAGGAATGAGTTAGGGTGGTGCAAGCAATCAGAATGAGTCAGGGTGGAGCAGTAATCAGAATGAGGGTGGAGCAGGTGATCCACAAAGGTTGCTTTATGAGGAAGTTAAGTTTAAAAGTAGAAGGCAAAGAATTGAACATACAGACATATTGACTCTTTGAAGAGAAATTTAGAACTCATATCTAACAATTATAAATGGTGATCAGGTGGGATTTACCCTAGGGAACCAAGGATGGTTCACCATACACAAGTCAGTAAGTATGATATATCATGTGCAAGCAGAATCAAGGACAAAAACTTGATTTTCTCAGTAAATGTAGAAAAAGCCCTCAATGAAATTCAGCATCCCTTCATTTTAAAAATCCTTAATAACTAGACATGAAGGAACATACCTCAACCCACAATAAAGGCTGAATATGACAGACTCGCAGCCAACATCCTACTTATTGAGAAAGAATTGAAAGCATTTCCCCAGGAGTTTGGCCAAACCAAAGATCCAACTTTCACTACTGTTATTTAAAATAGTTCTGGAAGTCTGTGCCAGAGCACTCATGCAAGAGAAAAAGAAATAAAGATATACAAATTGGAAAAGAGGAAATGAAATTATCCTGATTTGCTGGTGATACGCTCTTATGTACAGAAAATTCTAAAAATTAAAAACTCTTAGATTTGATAAATGCATTCAATAAAGTTGCAGGATACAGAATTAATAAACAGAATTCAGTAGCATTTCTGTGTAACAGTAGTGATCTAGCCAAGGATCAAATCAAGAAGGCATTTCCATTTGCAATAGCTACAAAAAAAATATATAGGAATATATTTAACCAACGAGGTGAAAGATCTCTGTAAGGAGAACTATAAAATGCTGGTGAAAGAAGATGACACAAACAAGTGGAAGAACATCCCATGATCCTGCATTAGAAGAATAAATATTGTTAAAATGACTAACTGCCCAAAGTAGGCTTCAGATTCAACACAATCCGTATCAGATTATCCATGTTATTTTTTCACAGAATGAGAAACAGTCTTAAAATTCATTATGAAATCAAACAAGCCTGAATAGCCAAAGCAATTCTAAGCAAAAAGAACAAAGCTGGAGGTATCGTATTACCTGACTTCAAATAACACCTTAAGCCTACAGTAACCAAAATATCATGGTACTTATATAAAAATAGACACATTAGGTTGCTGGAACAGAATCAAGAATCTGATAATAAAACTACATACCTACAAACCAGCTGTTATTAGACAAGGTCAACAAAAGTATGCTTTGTGAAGATGACACCCTATTCAATAAATAGTGTTGGGAAAATTGGATAGCCACATACAGAGGAGTGAAATTGTACCCATACCTTTCACCATGTACCAAAATTAACATAAGTAAAGACCTAAACCTAAGACTTGTATCTATAAAAATTGTAGAAGAAAACTTAGGACAAACTCTTCTGAAGATTGTACTGACAAATAATTTATGAGCAAGTGCAAATGCACCAAAACCGAACATAGAGAAACAGGACTTAACTAGAATCCAAAGCTTCTGCACATCGAAGGAAATAATTAGTAAACAGACAACCGACAGAATGAGGAAACATACTTGCAAACGATGCATCAGACAATGAGCTAGGAACTTAAATATTGCAATAAGTAAAATACAACCCCATAAAAATTTGGGCAAAGGGTATGAACAGGCATTTTCCAAAAAGACATGTAAGCAGCCAAGAAACATGAAAAAATGTTCAACATCACTAATCATCAGGTAAATGCACATCAAAACCACAATAAGATACCATCTTCCCAAGTCAGAATGGCCATTATCAAAAAGTCAAAAAGCAAAATATGCTGGTAAGTACATGTTAAAAAAGGGAAGGCTTATATACTGTTACAGAAGGTCTGTTTGGTTTAGAGAGCAGTTTACCTGTGATGTTTCTTTATTTTCTGTTTGAATGATCTATCCATTGCTGAAAATCATGATTGTGTGGCAGTCGGTCTTTCTCTTTAGGTCTGTTAATACTTGTTGCATAAATCTGAGTGCTCCAGTTTGGGGTGCATATATATTCATAGTTGTTATATTCTCTTGCTTTATTGTTACCCTTGTCATTGTGTAATGTCCTTTTTTACATTTCTTTCCCACTCTTGACTTTAAGTGTGTTTTACCTAATATAAGTAAAGCTACTCTTGCCTCTTTGTTTTCCATTTTTGTGGAGTGTCTTTTTATATTTTTGTTTCAGTCTGTGAGTATCTTTATAGGTGAAGTGAGTTTCTTGTAGACAGCATATTGTTCAGTGTTTTAAAAAATCTGTTCAGCCACTATGTCTTTTAATTGGATAATTTAAAACACTTAACAGTCAGCATTCTTATTGATAGGCAAAGGTTAACTAAGGCAATTTTATTATTTGTTCCCTGGTTGTTTTGTAGATCGTTTGTGTTTTTCTCTCTTACTGTCTTTCTTTGTAATTAAGTGATTTTTCTCTAGTAGAATGTTTTGATTTTGCGGTACTGATTGTAGTGTCCATGTACAGCTTTTTGCTGTGTGATTGCCAGGAGGTTTACAGAAAAAATTTGGTAATTTTAACAGTTTATGTGATTGCAAAGAAATGGCAAGTTACAAAAACTACAGTTTAATATTCCTGCCTTCCACATTTTGAATCTTGGACATTACAGTTTAATCTTTTAATATTGCCACTTCACTTGTTGTAGCTGTCATTGTTTTCAATAGTTTTGATTCCATTTTAGTGCCATACTGAGATAAATGGTTTATTTAGCCCAATTACAGTGTTCGACTTTTCTGAATTTGTCCTTTTTTTAAGCCAATGAGCTGAATACCTTCAGATATTTTGTTTTACACATTACTCTCCTTTTCTTTCAAGTTGAAGACTTTTTTTTTTTTAAGCATTTAAGACAGTTTTGGTATTTGAATTTCCTCAGCTTTTGTTTTTCTGGGATAGACTTTTCTTTCTTTTGTGTTTGAAAGATACCTTTTGAATACAGTATTTGTGGTTGTCAATTGTTTTCAGCTCTTTTGAGTATAGCATCTCACTCTACTGCAGAAACCTGCAGGATTTCTGCTGGGAAATTTGCTTAAAGTTATATTGGGGCTCTATTGAATGCGATATTTCTTTTTTCCTTTCACTTCGAGTATTATTTTGCTTTGTTTTGAGTTTTGATAATTCGATATTGATGTGCCTTGTGTATTTTGTTTTTGGATCGAGTTTATTTGGTTACTGCTGAGCTTCTTTACTTGGTGGTGCCATGTTTCTCTAGCATTATGAAATTATTTTCCTAAATACACATCCTAGGCCTGTCTCTTTCAGGAATGTTTATTATGTGGAGGCTTTTTTTTATGTGATAGTTACCCATAATTCTTGTAAGCCCTCTATTTTTGCACCTTTGATTGTGTAATTTCACATGGTCTTTCTTGATGCTTGGTAATTCTTCCTTCATTTTTCAAAGTCTGCTTTTGAAAGTGTCTGATTTTTTTTTCTGTTCAGTTATTGCATTCTTTATTTTTAGTATTTCTGTTTGGTTTGTCTTTTTATTTATTCATGTCAATTTTCTTATTTTTTTTTTCCTGGCTTGTTGTCCAGGTTTCATTTACTTTTCTTTCTCTGTTTTCTTGTGATTATCTGAACCTCAAGAGGATGATTCTGAATTCTCCATCTGACACCTTATAGATCTTCACTTCTTTTGGGTACATTGCTGGAGCATTGTTGGTTTCTTTTGGTTGTATCTGTTTCCTTCAGTTTCTGCAATCATTGTGACTTTATGTAGATGCTGCACCTTTGAGGAAATAGCCTCCTCTTCCAGTTTTTGCAAGTGTTCTTTGGTGGTTTAGACCTTTACTACTTAGTATTGCAAATTAAACACTGGACTGTTTTCTTTTCCCATTTTGGAGAAGACTCATAGTGAGCACCAGAACTAAAACATTGGACAGGAACAAACTCATTGCCCTGTAGGTAGGTGGTTCCTAGTTTGGGGAACTTACAGTGAACACAAAATATTAAATGCTGCTGCAAAACTAAATTGCTACTCTGTTATGTTCCCCTTCTGGGGAAGACTTAAATAGTTACTGGAACTTAATGCTGACCTATTGCTCATTTCCAGACGAGGGAAAGACTACTTTGGATATCAAGGCCCTGTGGAAAATCTCAACAGAAATTTGGACCTTATTGCATATTGTGCCCCTTGTAGTACCTTGGTGCCAACTGGTCTCTTTAATGTGTTTCTCCTTCTGTTTGTAGTTCAAAGTATTCACCAGGATTCTTTCACCAGTCAGTGTGGTCTACAATCTGTTGTCTGTCCCCAGTTCACTCCAAGGTGGGTCAGGCTTTCTGGCATTCCTAGTAGTTCTTGTGGGATAGGACCAAAGTGTGTTTTCTGTGAAGATTCTGAGATGGTAGAGGATGTAGAATGTTCACATCCACTTTCCTCCTCTCACCTTCGAAACTGTGGTTCTGGGGAAGTTTTCTGAGAGTATTTATGCTTGCTTGGGAGAGAGGAGAGCACAGTCTAAAACAATGATTTTCCTTGCCAGTTGCAGAATGTGGTTTTCATTGGCATTTTATTTGTGACTAATGATATTAAACATCTTTTCATGTGCTTATTTGCCTCTTTAGTGCATTTTTTGATAATGTGTATATGTGCTTTAGTGAATTGTCTGTGTTTTGCCTAAATTCTAATGAATTGTTTTGAAACTGCTGAGTTTTAAGAGTTCTTTATTGATTCTATTTACTAGTACTTCGTGGGATATGTGGTTTGTGACTACTTTCTCCCTGTTTGTTTTTTGTCTTTTCATCCACTGAATACTGGGTTTTCTTTAAATTCATTGGGATAATATTACTTTTGATAGTCTATAATTTCATGAATTTGTTTTTCACTTTGATGTCTGGAACATAGTTTTCTTTTCGTTAGCTTTTCCTATGTTTTTAGAGACAAGGTCTTAGTACATTGCCTAGGCTGCTCTTGAACTCCTGGGCCTAGGCAGTCCTCTTGTCTCTCTCTGTTTTTTTATTTTGGAGATGAGATCTCTCTCTGTCGCCCAGGCAGGAGTGCAGTGGTGCAGTCTCCGCTAACTGCAAGCTCTGCCCCCCGGGTTCAAGCGATTCTCCTGACTCAGCCTCCTGAGCAGCTGGTACTACAGGCATCCACCACCGCATCCAGCTAATTTTTGTATTTTTAGTAGAGACAGGATTTCACTGTGTTAGCCAGGATGGTCTTGACCTCCTGACCTCATGGTCCGCCCGCCTCCAAAGTGGTGGGATTACCTACATGAGACACCATGCCCAGCCTCTGGTGGTTTTTGTTTTGTTTTGTCTTGTTTTGTTTTGAGATGGAGTTTTGCTCTGTCACCCAGGCTGGAGTGCAGTGGCACAATCTCAGCTCACTGCAACCTCCACCTCCTGGGTTCAAGCAATTCTTGTGCCTCAGCCTCCCGAGTAGCTGGGACTATAGACGTGCCCCTCCATGCCCAGTTAATTTTTGTATATTTAGTAGATACGGGGTTTAACTGCGTTGGCCAGGCGGGTCTCAAACTCCCGACCTCGTGATCTGTCCACCTCGGCCCTCCAAAGTGATGGAGTTACAGGCATGAGCCACCACATCCAGCCATTCTCTCTCTATATTTTTAAAGCAGGCCTTCTTGTGTAAGTGGGTGAATGTGCATAGTGAAGTTTCTAGTGAAGTTTGTTGATACTCTCTTTAGGGTTAGGTGAAAGCTGGACATTGTTATCTTTTAGAGCATGAGGATGTAGTAACTGAGGTGAGTTCCCTTCTGGGCTCTTCTGATGGAAGGGAAGGTTGGGGCAATCAGAATGCCAACTATGGTCTGCCCAATTCTGCCTGGTTGATGCTAGTAGTATGTAGTGACACAACTTCCTGTTGGGCCTTGCTAACAGGTATAAAAAAAGAGGTTGCAAACTTCCAAATAACTTCAGTGCCCCTGTTCTTTTCTCCCACATAAATAAAGCTTATCTCATCACAGGGCCCTCTTTATAATATCCTGCTGGGTGAAATGGAGTACTGCCTACTTTCACTAGATGGAGATATACAATTAACTCCAATTTCATTATTTACTGACACCGTCTGGTTAGAAAAATTGGAGCACTGCCTGGTTCAAATGACGAAGGGGTAGTACGTTAGCTTTTGGTTCGGCCTTGCCTAAAATACCCTGTAGTGGAATCTTTGTGCCATAATCTGCTTCTACTTTGTAGAGAATGAAAGATTTACTCATCTCTTTGTTGATACTCCAGAAGAATCCAGAGTACCAGTTCCCTTTGCCAGCAAAGGATGGAAGATAAGCTTTTGGCTTGTTCTGCTGACACTGCTCTGCTGGGAAATTGTGGTATGCAGTCTGCTTCCTAGTGGTAATTGGGATAAGAATATCAGTTTCCTTTTTAGCCCTATTGCAGCCGTATGATGTCTGTGCGTGGTGGAGTGTAGGAGAATGCAATTGTACTTTTTTTACCCCGTGGTTTCTGGCAGTGTTGTGGATAAGTTTTCAGTTTCTATGCCATTCTTTTCCTGGTGTTTTGGCTAGGAGTAATAGGATTTTTTTAGTGGCCTGGGTTGGAGCCTTCAGCAATACCCTGTCTGTAACATATAGAAGGCAACAAGGAAAAACGGGCAACTTGCCATATTGTCATTCTTTGAGTCCCAATGTCTGTATGCAGTCCTGCTTGTGGTTTTATCTTAAGAATTTTGAGATGGGTCCTGAAGAGTACTCAGTCCTCATACTAGTAATTCCCAAACACTTAGGTGAGATCCTTAATTCACTGCTCTCGATGTGCATATTTTTCCAGTCTGTTTGATGATAGTAGTTATGGATCTTGGTTTTGTAGACATTGTTCTCTCTGGTTCTTTCAATAGCTTTTTCCCTGATATTGGTAATTTTCTTAAGAAGAGTTTAAACCACTTCAGATCTCTGAAGCTGCCTTTGTAACTCTCTACTTTTTAGAATTCTGTCTCAAGATCTCTTGGTTAGTTATGTTGGTTTCCTTACACTCACAGATCTAATTCTTCATCCAAGCAGTCTCCATGGTTTTACCTGCTTTATCTTGTGTCATTGATATTGCCATTACGGAGTTTATATCAGTTGTTTTTACTTTCATTCAGAGATACTATCTTTCTTAATTGATATACATTATTCAACTTCTCTTTAATGATTCTTTTTTCCCCTTTCAGTTTTTTTGGGAAAACCAAGAAGTCTTTTAGTAGCTGTCTTTTAATGTCCTTCTTTATTGAACTTTGTTTTTATTTCTTGAAATCACTTCTAGGCAAATGAAGCTAGTTGGATTTTGATGTGTTCATTTTATTGTGTTTTCATACTGTCTTCTACTTATGCTCAGTTTCTATTTCTCATGGCGAGGGTTGAAGTTTTTTGTAAAATAAGTTATATAGTATGAGCTGTTTTTAAGAAAAATATTCAGCAAATTGTAATAAATCTGAGTGGATGTTTGAAAATACCTTAGTTATACTTGAATAAGAAGTTTGGAAGATGAATTAGGAAGAAATAGAAAATGTTCTAGGCATATAACATTTTGGCAAGCAAAAGTCTAATTTAAATGGTTGACATTTTGTGACAAATATGTTGTTATAATAATTTTCATTTGTTTATGAGCATGCATATTTCCTGTTTATTTATATTTTATATTCCTCACACCAACATCTTTTTATGTTATGAATTAATCGATCAAGAGTTGAAATAGTGACACTTATTGAACTACTGTTGTTTCCTAGGTAGAATATAATAGCATTTCTATTAAAAAAAATTATAGTAGACACAGTTGATATGTTGCTCTTTCTCTCTTTTCAAAACTTTTAGATTTGGGAGCACATATGAAACTTTGTTACATAGGTAAACTCATGTCACTAGGGCTTGTTCTTCAGATCATTTTATCAGCCAGGTATTAAGCCTGGTACCCAATAGTTATCTTTTCTGCTCCTCTCCCTCCTCCTACCCTCCACTCTCAAGTAGATCCCAGTGTCTCTTGCAGTATTTGATTTGCTGTTCCTGTTTTAGTTTGGTAAGGATAATAGCTTCCAGCTCCATCCATGTTCCTGCAAGAGACGTGATCTTATTCCTTTTTATGGCTGCTTAATGTTCCATGGTGTATATGTACCACATTTTCTTTATTTACTCTTTAAGTGCTGGGCATTTAGGTTGATTCCATGTGTTTATTATTGTGCATAGTGCTGCAGTGAACATTCACATGCCATGTGTTTGCTATTGTGCGTAGTGCTGCAGTGAACATTCACATGCATTTGTCTTTGTGGTACAATGATTAATACTATAAATCATCATTTATACTACTTATATAATATAGTGAGAATATACTCTGGGGGTATATACCCAATAATGGGATTGCTGAATCAAATGGTAGTTCTGCATGGGTTTAGCTCTTTGAGGAATTGTTATACTGCTTTCCACAATGGTTGAACTAATTTATTTACACTCCCACCAAGGGTGTATAAGTGTTCTCTTTTCTCAGCAACTTTGCCAGCACCTGCTATTTTTTGACTTTTTAATAGTAGCCATTCTGATTGGTGTAAGATGGTATCTCATTGTGATTTTGATTTGCTTTTCTCTAATAATCAGTGATACTGAACTTTTTTTTCTCTATGCTTGTTGGCTGCATATATGTCTTTTGAAAAATGTTAGTTTATGTCCTTTGCCCACTTTCTAATGGGGTTGTTTTTGTCTTGTAAATTTAAGTTCCTTATGGAGACCTTTGTCAGATGCATACTTTGAAAATAGTTTATTCCATCCTGTAGATTGTCCATTTACTATGCTTGGTTTGCTTACTCTGTTTGTTTTGCTCTGCAGATGCTCTTACCTTTAATTTGATCCCCCTTGTCAGGTTTTGCTTTTGTTGCGATTACTTTTGGTGTATTTATCATGAAATCTTTGCCCATTCCTATGTCCGGGATGGTGTTGCCTAAGCTGTCTTTCAGGGTTTTTATAGTTTTGTGCGTTACATTTAAAGTCTTTAATCATCTTTGACTTTTGGTAACTGTAAGCTGGAAGGGGTTCAGTTTTAGCCTTCTGCATATGGCTAGCCAAGTATTGCCTAAGCTGTCTTTCAGGGTTTTTATAGTTTTGTGTGTTACATTTAGAGTCTAATCGTCTATGACTTTTGTAACTATAAATAGGAAGGGGTTCAGTTTTAGTCTTCTGCATATGGCTAGCCAGTTATCCCTGCACTATTTATTGACTAGGGAGTCTTTTCCCCTTGTTTTTGACAGCTTTTTTGAAGATTTGTTGGCCATAGGTGTATGGCTTTATTTCTGGGCTCGCTATTCTGTTCCATTGGTCTAAACATCTATTTCTGGACCAGTACCATACTGTTTTGGGTAATGTATCCCTGTAATATAGCTTGAAATTGGGTAACATGATGCCTCCAGCTTTGTCTTTTTGCTTAGGATTGCCATAGCTATTTAATGTTGCCCATATTCTCTTTGGCATTCTCTAGTTCTGGTCTTTGTGAGCTTTGACTACTTGACATCTAAGTTGGTTTTGAGGTCTCTAGAGAATGCCCAGAAATTGTAGCCTTGCCATGAAAGGAATCCAGGACAGGTGGCCATGAACGTACACAGTGTGCTTTTGAAAGGATTCTGCTATATTTTGGTGGATGGCCCAGTGCTTGTGATCAGATGTCCTTCTCACCAGATGCCCCTGTCAGAGGAAACCCATCTATAAAGACAGTTGCTCACTAGCAATGATTACTCCTAGTTTCTGATATTATGAAGGTGTGAAAGTGGTATGTATTCAGCAGAAGCAGTGAGCTTCAGTTACCCATACAGCCATTCTGCTGTTCACTTTTAGTACAATATTCAGTAAATTAAATGAGATTTTCAGCACTTTATTATAAAATAAGCTTTGTTTTCAGTGATTTTGCCTGACTATAGGCTAATGCAAATGTGCCTTAGTCTGAGCAATATGGTGAAACCCTGTCTCTACCAAAATTACTTAGCCAGGCATGGTGGCTTGTGCCTGTGTTCCCAGTCAGTCAGCAGGCTGAGGTGGGAGGATAGCCTGAATCTGGGAAGTCAAGGCTGCAGGAAGCCATGATTGTGCCACTACACTCCAGCTGGTTGACAGAGCAAGACCTTGTCTTAAAAAATAGAATGAAATAAAATAAATAAATAAATAAATAAATGTCCTAATCATGCTTAAGGTGGGCTTGGCTAAGCTATGATAGTAGATTAGGTGCATTAAATGTATTGCCACACTTTTAACTTATCATGGTTTACTGGGACATAACCCCATCTTAAGCCATGGAGCATCTGTTCTGGCAGAAGCCTTGTGGCTCTTACTTAACCAGGGTCTAGTTTATTCCTACCAAGACAGACATCTCTAGGAGAGTTTTGACAGGAGGAGAGTTTGGTTTGGATTAACAGTCAGGTGAGACAGAGGGTGGTGCACCACAATACAAATGAAATAACAGAAGTAGTGTATTACAGAGAAGAGATAGCATGCCTTGCAGGTATGTGGAAAGGGGGAACTCTCTGGGATGCTCAATCCAGTGGAGACAGTGTGAGGGAACTATGGTCCAAAGCCTTTATTAGGACTCAGGGTATTACCCAAGCAGGTTTCCCTCGGTGATTCTAATTGGTGGGTTTAGAGTTCAGGGTGTGACTGAGAGGTGGTGGTGGTGGCATATCTGTGTCATCCTTGTAGGTTGTAAGGGTTAGTGGGGTAAATCAAGTAGGTTGTGTCTAGCTCTTCCACAGGGAAGTGGTAACCAGGAGGCAATTGCTTAAGGCAGATATCTAGATTAACTATATTGAGGAACTGGAAGAAGGAGAAATTAGAAACTGTGTCAAGGGCAACTAAGTCCTGCTTCTAATATGAAAAAGTTCTGCTTATATTCAAAATGGATGCCAAGGCAACCTAAAATTATAATTTACTGCAGGAATCCATCTCCCTGTTTCATGCTGCAAAAAGAATTAGTGACGTCTAAAAACCTAAAAATGTAACGGCTAGATGACTTTTCTGAGTTTAAAATACTGTCTTTAATACATATTGAGAATCATGTAGATTTCTATTGTATATTGGAAGAGGGGGATCTGTCAGTGTTGCAGTGAATACATACCATGTAATAATTGTGTGCTCATCCAGCAGTTAGAATGGCAATAATTAAAAAGTCAGGAAACAACGTGTGCTAGAGAGGATGTGGAGAAATAGGAACACTTTTACACTGTTGGTGGGACTGTAAACTAGTTCAACCATTGTGGAAGTCAGTGTGGCAATTCCTCAGGGATCTAGAACTAGAAATACCATTTGACCCAGTGATCCGATTACTGGGTATATACCCAAAGGATTATAAATCATGCAGCCATAAAGACACATGCACATGTATGTTTATTGCGGCACTATTCACAATAGCAAACACTTGGAACCAACCCAGATCTCCATTAATGATAGACTGGATTAAGAAAATTTGTCACGTATACACCATGGAATACTGTGCAGCCATAAAAAAGGATGAGTTCATGTCTTTTGTAGGGCCATGTATGAAGCTGGAAACCATCATTCTCAGCAAACTATCGCAAGGACAAAAAACCAAACACCGTATGTTCTCACTCATAGGTGGGAACAGTGAGAACACTTGGACAGAGGAAGGGGAACATCACACACCAGGGCCTGTTGTGGGGTGGGGGGAGGGGGGAGGGATAGCATTAGGAGATACATCTAACGTAAGTGACGAGTTAATGGGTGCAGCACACCAACATGGCACATGTATACATACGTAACAAACCTGCATGTTGTGCGCATGTACCCTAGAACTTAAACTATAAAAAGAAAATTGGGTGCCCATCATGAAACAAGTGGAGATTTTCACAGTGAACTGAAAACTGAAGAGAACTGTTTAATATATGAGCATTTGTAACTCAAAAATCTAAAATTTAAAATGCGCTCCATAAATTGAAAACTTAAAAATTTCACAGCCAGCCTCATGTGATGTGTCCTAGTCCAAGTGCAGGTGCATAGAACATAGTTTATTCACCATCCCCAAGGGAAGAAGACACTCTCAGGTCCCTTCAGCTGTTACATACCTTTTCCATCCATGCCAGATAAACCCAGATGAGCAAGGCCACAAAGGGTAATAAAATGACACTTGTGTAGCCTGGATGTGCCAATGGCAGGATCTCCACAATGCCCCACATGGGGCCCAAACCTCTATGCACTGTTTTTTGCTTGTCTGCTTAGTGATGTAAAGAGACTGTATCAGAAAAGTCCTACAGATAACCTTATGGGTAAAAATGGTAAGAAAAAGAGGAAGCATTTGTGTTTATAGCACATAAAGTCAAACATAGAGAAACTGAACTGTGATGTAAGTGTGAAACATTTATAGAGGAGCATATAGCATTGGAATGACCGCCAATGTGACTTGAAGAAACAGAAGGATAAACTATTGAAGTTATGTGTGGAAAGGATGAACTGAAGTTAATGAGAAATAGGAAAACACTGTGTAAAGCTAAAAACGTAGATTTTGACTGTGTATTGAAAGAGGGGATCCGTCAGTGTTGCATTGAATACATGCCACATAATAATAGTGTGTTCATGAAACAAGTGGCTGTTATCGCAGTAAACTGAAAACTGAAGAGAATGGTTGAATATTCAACAAGCTAGTTGCAGAGGTTTAAAAATAACTGTGCTGACATGTGCTAATGTGGCAAGCATGCATAAATCTGAACTTATGTGGTAGGCAAAAGCTTGTGTACTGTGTTCAGAGAGTGAATTTCTTACCAGTTCATTATTATACTAACAGAAAGGCATGGATTACCAGCAACATCTTTTCTGATTGGTTTCGTAAATATTTTGTACTAGCTGCTTGTACTCATTGCAGGAAGCTGGACTGGTTGACATCTGCTCTGCTCATTCTTCAGCTGAAATTTTACTCAGAAATAATCTTTTTGCCATGTCGTTTTCTCCAAATGTGACTTCATTAATTCAACCATGTGAGCAGGGTATCTTTATATCAATAAAGACTAAATATAAAAATTCTTCATGAATAGCATGCTAGCATGAATGAACAGAGATGTGAGTGTGGCAGGTCTTCAGAAGGAGTTAGCGTGAAGAATGATGCTGTATATGCTATTGCCTGTATTTGGAATGCAGTGACTAAAGATATCATTGTCTTAATGTCTGGCACAGCTATGCTCTGTGACCGTGTTCAGTGATGACGATAAACAAGGTGGTAATTTTGAAGGATTTTCTATGTCAAGTAAGAAAAAAATGACATCGCTCTTCCTTAAATACACAAAATAAAGCTAGAAGAATTATATATCAAGATTTTAACATTAATAATTAGGCCCTAGTTGTTCTTTTAACAATTGTGAAATAGCCAGAATAGTCTGGTTGAATTAAGGTGATTGTGATAATAGTGATAATGAAGGTGATGTTTTTAAGACTGCAGGGAAGGTGCCTACAGACAATGTGATGAAAATGCCTGATGGACTTATTGAAGGACTAGGACAGCAGGCATTCATAACAAGAAATCATGTCAGGTTATAAAATGAAAGAGATATCCAAGGCAAAAGCCATTGTGAATCAGGCAGATAATTCTGCAGAAACATTTAACAAGCCATTCAGGCCATGCATGGTGGCTTATGCCTGTAATCCCATGAGTGTGGTGTGGTGGTGGGTGCTTGTAGTCCCAGGTACTCAGGAGACTGAGGCAGGATAATTGCTTGAACCCTGGAGGCAGAGGTTGCAGTGAGCTTAGGTCATGCCACTGCACTCAAGCCTGGGTGACAGAGTGAGAACCCATATAAAAAAATAATAAATAAATAAATAATGCAGTGTGTACAGTAAATTTTTCATCAAAATACAGCATCATAGGTGGAGACTGAAAACCTGCTGTTCTGTTGTTGTTCTTGTTGTTGCAGTTTATCAGCTGATACAGGTACATTCATACATCTCAGTGACAGGAATGCAATCTGACAAATTTGTTTTCAGGCAGTTGCATCATTGTGTCAACATCATATGGTGTACTTACAGAAACCCAAATGATGCAGCTTATTACACAGCTTTGCTGTATGGTGTAGCCTCTAGGTCATAGGCTACAAACCTGTGTAGCATGTTACTGTACTGAATACTATAACTAATTATAACACAATGGTGTTTGTATATCTAAACATAGAAAAGCTCAGTAAAAATCAATTATTATAGTCCTGTGGGACCACTGTTGTATATATATGTTGTCTGTCATATAACAAGGCCCATGACTGTATGCTACCATGCTGTTCAGTTACCCAGACACTGTTTTCTCTCTGTATAATCTTGTGTCATATTTTTTACTATTTTAAACACTTATGTGTGAATTAGTGTAAGAAAATGATTGCTTCTCAGTGGCATATGTAAATTCCTGATTAGGAATAGATGGTGATGCCAAACAACCACAGATTGCACTCTTACGTGGCTGAAATTGTGACACCTTTGCTTTCAGATGGTTCAGTATACAAAAACTTTGTTTCATACTCAAAATTATTAAACGTTTTGTACACAGTTACCTTCAGGCTATGTGTATAAGCTATATATAAAACAAATGAATTTTGTGTTTAAACTTGGGTTCCATCCCCAAGGTATCTATGTATACGCAAGTACTTAAAACCCAGAAAAGTTGGAAATTTGGAACACCTAGTCTCAAGTATTTTGGATAAGTGGTGAACAATCTGTACTAACATTTAGTAGAGGGTGATGCTGTGCATTAAAAAAAAAAAGGTAACTACCTTTTTTGTAACATTGAATGGCAAATTGATTCCAATTTTCAAAATGGAGAGAACTTGAGATAAAGTAGAGAAGAATATTGTAATATATGGTAAAATATTCAGAACTTAAAACATCTCGTTACGTGACTTCTTATTAATATATGTAATAGTAATAGATATAAAATCTGTTATAAAGGTTGTTTTGTGTTTTATATTAACAGAATGCTGCATTTTTATATGGCCTTGGTTTGGTCTACTTCTACTACAATGCATTTCATTGGTAAGTTGACTTATACCACTTGTTTCCAGTAAATGGTGATTTTAATGTCTGTAACCATACATTTCCAGTAGTATCACTTATTTTACTGCAGTTTCTAATCAAGTTCAGCCCATCATTCTTTCATCTTGGCCAGTAACTGGTAATTTGATTATAAACTGCCCTGCTCCTATTTTATGTTCTACCCCATTCGAGTGCTGTGACAGTCCGAAGGAAGATAATAACTACGTGATCAAGATTTGCAATGTGTAGGTTGCCGTAATGTTTATTACAAATTCTTAAATATGCACTGACAGCTATTTGACATGTTTTCCCACAGGTGAATATTTAACTTTAACCTGGATAGCTTTTCCTGCCATCTGTTTTTCTTCCTTCTCTGCCTTTGGGCATTTAATTACATCAAGTCTGGAAATAATTGTTTGCTACTAAGCGTTAAGATTCTATGATGATTTTTTTCATGAATACTATACATTGTTTTAAGAGATCTTAAACTTAATTCACTAACCATCTTGTATAATCCGTCATAAATATGTTAGTTCTTGGTCACTGTTATTTAACCATTTATTTAGTGGTATAAGCAGACCTGATGTCTGGGTCCCCAGTCTAATAATTTAAACAAAATTCCTACTGAAACCCAAAAATGCATATTTTCTGCATATTTTGGCATTGGAATCGAAAGGCAGAAAAACTTTGCATTGGAACAGAAAAACTTTCTGTTCAGTTATCGTTGGAAAGGGTACTGACAAAGGATCCTTTGGGTGCCGCTTCACAAGACCTGTTTGTCTGGCAGGGCCTCTGCTCAAGTTTGCTTCCTGATGGCTGGACTGGCTCTGCCCAGTTGGCCCTGCAGGCTGTGCTTGGCTCATGGTACCCGCCCAGATTTCACACCCACCAGTGGGGAGCCAGGTGCAGAGTGGCAAGACCTATGTGAGCCAGTGGGCATGGGGTCTGGCCATGGCATACAGTCAGGTGTGCCGGCAGGTTGGGCAACTCCAGGTGCTGGCACATGGGTGAGCTCTGCGCAAGTCTGTGGCTGGACCAACGGTGCCTTCAGCGTCTTCCGCCTTGGGTACTGGCAACTGGACTATGGGAACACTGTGGCGCTGAAAATATTCGGAGATGCCAGAAACCACAAAGCCCCAAAGGGGGTGTTACAGTTTGTTACAGCTCTGGCTTGGAGAGTCCTGGTGTCTGAGCCCCCATGAAGTGTTACAGCATATTCGTATTACCACTCCCTCATTGGTATTACCGCTCCCTCACCAAGTCCACACACTTCCAGTGAACGAGGTTGTGTGCCTCCCAGTTGGTTCAGTCCCATTACCTGGCTTAAGCCGACGGCTCCTGGGCTGGCCTGGCACTCTGCTGCTTCCTGTCACATGGGGCAGCCACCCGGTGTGGATAGAGGGCAGGAGGGCTACAGTGTTGCCGTCACTTTATGCCCTGCCCTTTGGTGGGTACTGGGTTCTTGTTCTAGGTCCAAGAAGAATGAGCTAACATGGACAACTAGAGGGTGAGCAAGGCAGAAAAGTTTTACTGAGGAACAGAACAGCTCTCAGCTGAGAGGGGACCTGAAGTGGGTAGCCCCTACCCGAAGGTGGATAGTGCTAAAGTATGGCTCAGTCTGGGGTTTGTGTGGGCTCAGAATGGGCAAGTGCATGCTGATTGGTCCAAGGTGGGCCTGGAAAAAGCACCTTTTGGCTGGCTAAAAGTTGTCAAGGAAGTTCTCACTCTGGGTCACAGACTCTACCTGTAACTGGCAGCCCAGTTTTCAGGCTTCAGGCTTTCTTTGGCTTGAATGTCAGGTTTCACTGGGGACCTGCCCCTGTCTGCCGAGGGCAGTGATAACACTGGTAAAGAATTTAGGGGGCATGTATTCAAAAGTAAGGATATAAGTTGTAGTTAGTAGAATAATTTATTATGCTTTGCCCCATGTAAAGATGGTTATTTTAATCAGTATTTATAATTATTTCTCTGGGCATATAGATAAAATCATTTTAGTCACCCAGAATTTACTTAGGTGAAATCCAGTGTAAAACTAGTGACAAGGAAACTGTATTCCTATACAGTTTAGGGGAATAAACTGTGTGCATCATGTTGATTTACATGTGCATCATGTGATTAGTGTGCATCATGTTGATTAATTTTCATGTAATTGTGATAACTCATGTTCTCCCATAGATTGAAGATAAGAACGTAAAATCACTACACAGATAAAGCTAGCATAGATACAAAATAGTGATTGCTTTAATATATATTAATATATATTAAATAATGTGTTGTCTTTAAGTGATGTCTGTATAATTCCCCAAACCCCCTACCTTTTAAAATGCTTAATCTTGGAATTAATGGATATGGAATATACATAATTTTAGAAGTAGGAAATTACTTATCAGACTAACCTATTAGGGGCATGTGTAGCATCCTAAAGCCCATTTTGTCATATTACTGGTATCTGTATCTTTTTATACTGTATAGAAAATGTCATTTGTATTAGAAACACTTAAGATTCTAAATTGTTACTTTCAAAGTATTTGGAGAATAATTTAGATTCAAGCAGACTTTTGCCCTCGTATTTATTTTTGAGGAAGTTATCATTTACGTAATTCAAGCAGTAAAAATATTCAAAATACACTCACTGTTAAAGAGAAAAGCTCTACTTATCTGTGGATTTTCTTTATTGGAGAGACCCATTTAAAAAAGAAACAGTAATTAAGACAGTATGATAGCATTTGAACAAAGGTGGATTGATAGACTAATCAACACTGAATTAGATTGGAGAACCCAGAAACAGTCCCACATGAACATGAGTACTTGATTTATATCAAAGGTAACACCATATTGCTCTGGAATTAGAATAGTCTGCTTCACAAATTATGCTAGACTATAGGAAATCTGTGTGGAAAAAATAAAAATTGATCCCCTATCCATGTTATTACACATACTTAGAATGGTAGTAGATAATGGCAAACAGGCCAGGTGTTTGCCTGTAATTTCAGCTCTTTGGGAGGCTGGTGCAGGAGGATCCCTTGAGCCCAGAAGTTCATGACCATCCAGGACATCAAAGAGAGATCCTCTCTGTACAAAAAATGAAAAAAATTAGCTAGGAGTGTTGGCATGAACCTGTGGTTCCAGCTACTCAGAAGGCTGAAGTAAGAGGATTGCTTGAACCCAGGAGGTCCGGGCTGCAGTGAGCTGTGATTGTCCTGCTACACTCCAGCATGGGTGACAGATTGAGACCTTGTCATTTACAACAAAAGAGTATACCAAAAGTGAAAGGCAGAAATAAAGTTTTAAAAATTTGGCTTATATGAAGCTGAATAGAAGCAGAATTAACACCTTCACTTTCTCACCTTTTCACATTTTCCTGCTGTTCTTCCTTGAATGTTTCAGAAAGATTTGTAGTAATTTCCACTGAATTTTTTCTTGAACCTTTAGATATTTTTGAATAGTTGACGGAATTGAGAACAAAAGGATTATGCGCTTTCTTATCCCTTTCTAATCTTTTCTGTTCATTCATACTGTTTTTTATAAAGTTGGTACTTTCAATAAAATTAAATAGCCAGAATGTTTCCTATACTATCAAGTGAGATATATGTAAGTATTAAAAATCACAGTTTCTTATGTTTTTATTTTTTTCAGGGCAATTAAAGCATTTCAAGATGTCCTTTATGTTGACCCCAGCTTTTGTCGAGCCAAGGAAATTCATTTACGGCTTGGGCTCATGTTCAAAGTGAACACAGACTACAAGTCTAGTTTAAAGGTAGGTGGTTGAGATTTTTCCCACATACACAATTTCATATGTCTGTGCATGCACGCACATGTGCACATGCACACTTTAATGTCACTGAGAAGCGTTGGAATTTAGTGCTATGAAAATCTTAGAAAATTGAGGATATGACCTAAAGGGTTAAAAAAAGGTTGGAACTGAGTTTCACGATATAAAATGAATACCAAGACTTGCAAGATAACTTTGGCACCTTAAAGTTTTTGTTTTGTTTAATTTTAAAAGTTTTTATATAATCAGGAGATGGTGAAGGTTTTGATTTCCTTTGAGCATCAACATTATTTTGTGCATCTGCCACCAAAGACAGAGAACAGGCCAGTTAGTGATGTCATACCAGTGATTTAACTATTGATTATTGCTTTGTATAGGTCTTATTAGAAATCTACACCTATTATAGCAAAACATGTGTCATAGCAAAGTTGTTTAATATAATATTCACTCTAAGGCTTTTGTACTGCCGGTTGCTAAATATACAGTTTTTGGGTAATATGCAGATTTTTGGGAAAAATTACATTATTGTTTAAATATCTTAATTCTGTGGAAATTTGATTTCTCAAATTTTTTTTACGTTTTCGCTATGTGAAGCTATTTTGTTTTCCAAGACTTTAATGAAAATAGGTCTTCCCTTTAAGTTAAAAGCATTGTTTTTTGAAAGAATTATAGCTTCTGGAGAAAATAATAAGGTTTGTGATTTTATGCGTATTAAGAATGTTTCTCCTTTTCCAGATACAGATCTTTTGTAGATTATCTTAATTTTACAGGTGGAGGGTATTTATGTAACTTAACAATAGGATTTACTTTGAACTCACTAACACAGAAATATTAAAGGAATGCTTTTTAAAAACTGTGTTGTTTGGGGTTCCCCAAACCACCCTCAAGTTCAGTGATTTGTTAGAGGGACTTAACCCAGATAACAGTTATACTCATGGTTACAGTTTATTACAGTGAAAGAATACACATTAAAATTATCAAAGGAAAAGACATGTAAGGGCAGAGTCTAGGAGAGAGAACCAGCTGCAAGATTTCATTTGTCCTCTTTTGTTGTACATCTGTGAGCTGCAATTGATTCTCCCTGCAGCAAGTTAGGAAAACATAGACAGAATATTGTCCACCAGAGGAACTCAGTGACTGTTGCTTTTCAGAATTTTTACTAGGATTTGATCTTGTAGCTGTGGAGGACCTGCCTACTAAGCTACCTTAGTAGCTTAGTCTCCAGTGCCTACAGAGAGAGGTCTGATACCATATTGCCCCAGGCCTCTGCCGTAAATCAATTGTTAGCATAACTATCTGGGATGAACCAAAACCCCAGATAAATAAAGACACTCTTGTCAGACTAGATATTCCAAGGACTTCAGAGATTACTGTGAGGAGCTTGTCAAGATTCATACCTTTCTTTGAATGTGCTTGTCTGGCCAACGCAGACTTGCTGAATTAATGCCTTACTGCATGTGGTTCTTAACTCAATTATGCCTTAATTGTTTTAAAGTTTACAATTATGTAGACTGCTTCTGCTATTTATGTTTTTTACAGTATGATGCTGATGGAACATAGTCAACCCAAAACATTAAAATCATTGCAAGTAAACTACATAAATAACTTAGATTTCACACTACTCAGAAAAAAGTGGAGCTGAGGAGTCCCTAAGTCCAAGATTAAGTGCAGTTGATGTGGAAAAATAGAATAGAATTTTTCAGTCTTTCTGAAATTTTCAAATTTTCAATTTTTCTCAAATTCAGAGTAACATTTACAAATTGCTTACCATTTGAGATACCTGTGGATTAGAAATTGAAAATAAGTACAGCTATGCCACTTTGTAGATTTTAATCCTCTCTGCACATTATATGTGTATACACACACACATAAAGTCTGTAAAAGGCTCTAAGATGTTTTACAGCAGAAAATAAATATGGTAAAATTTTCTCAGAACATATTAACAGATAACTCATTCCTATATGTGCTTTTCTTTGCTTAGTCATATGTAAAGGGTAGCAAACCCTTCGAGTAAGGTTGGTTTTAGCAAAAAATGTCTTAGATACATGCTGTTTTCTTTGTTTTTGCCCATCTTTCATTTTTTTTAAACACTCAGCAAGTTTTTGATGTTTATTTCATTTGTATAGCATTAAAAAGTTTTGGGATGTTTTCAACATTAATCTTCTCTTAGTGTGAATATCTTACTTGATTTTTATCTCATCCTGAAATTTTATTTCTTAAGTTTTCCCTCATAATCAAAATACTCCTTGTCTATTTTTGAGATTGTTATAGGCATCGATAGTTTAACTGAGGAAGAGATATTTCTGTATATTGCTGTAAGTACTTGGCATTTAAAATGATTAAAGGTGTGAGTTAGAATGAATATCTCCCTTTTCAAAGTTTCCAGTTTTCTTTAGTTGGTTAGTAATTTATATAGCTAAAGATGGAATCTATCATGATATTTTTATAACAGCAAGGTGTTTTCCTGGCAAAGTGTACTCAGAGAGACACTTTGGGCTTTACTTTTATAAATTCCAACTCAAAAATTACTAACTCATAATAGGAAGTCCAGGCTTCAAGGTTAGTTGATTCAGATACACAGATACCTCATCAAAGATCCATATTCACTTTTGTTCTCTGTTGGATTTTTCCATGTTTAGTAGAAGATACTTACCAGGTGTAATTAAAATGACTTTTTTTTTTTCATATTTTCATAGGGACATTATAGAGTAATGACTTAGATGCTTAGTAATATTGGTAATAACTAACTGCTCAATAAATATATGATTTATCATTCTTATCTTGATTTAGAGTATAGAAAAGGGCAAAATTTCCATTGCTGTCTTCAAAAATGAGTAGTAACTTTGTGAAAAGCCTCCAAAGTTTGCCTTGCCTATCATTTGCCAGAAATACACTATGTGCTCATTAAGTTATTTCCTATCAGAGGGCTAATATTATTCACAGTCTCATTCTTGAGTAAGGTTTAGTTCTCCAAGAGGGTTACAGAATGGATATATTGTGATGGAGAACAGAATTTAAGTTCATTACAGTTCATGAGTTCTCTACTTCATTTTCTTCCCTTAGTTCCATGAAAGAGTATATATGATATTTCTAAATGGTAAATTATTTAAATAAAATACAGGTAGTTTTCGCAGTAGATCTGTCTCTCTTTTGTTTATACATGGTATACATTCCAGGGCTTTATAGTTCATTAATTGTTCCTGAAAATGGTCAAATGTCACTGAAATAGTTTAATTCAGCTTTAATATAGTGTAAACTGGCATTGAAGTAGCAGATTTGATTTTAAAATTTGATGTTAACACTTTTAATTAAATGTGTAACCTTGGCTAAAGTGCCTATTTGATTCTTAATATAATCTGGGGACATAGAATAATTATACCCACATCTAGGACATAGTGACTAAGTAAAGGAAATGGAAGTACCTCACAAATAAAATTTTACTTGGCTCATCAGCCGTTTTAAGTTCTGTTTCTCATCTGCCATCTAAAATTTCTCTGATCGGGGCCATTATCTAGTATTTGTGAATTCTGTTTTTCTGTCACAGAATTTAATCCATCCTTTAAAAAGTGAAATTAATCAAATTTCCATGTGTTTAATACATGGTAGAAATAGCAGTTGTCAATTGATTAACTAGATTAAAAGTATATATGAATTATTCCATTTTAGAGCGACTTTTCTACTTCACATTTTGTTTTTTCCTTCTTCAGATAATCTTTAAGATTTTACTTTATTATCTCTCACTATAGGTGATATTACTGATATTTTGTTATACTTTGTATATATTTGCAGCAGTGGATTATCATTACTTGAAAAAAAGGTTAATTTTGACAGATAGTTTTATATAATGCCTAGCAACTTACATAAACTGGTAAACTGTTAAAACTGTTTCTTGAAGGTAGGAATAGTATATACAAATGTATATGGGAAACACAATATTCTTCAGTAGCTAACACCAGTACAACTACTTGATTTAATGAAGATTGCATAAAGAGAGTAGATCTTAAGCATTCTCACAATATCCCCCACCCTTACCACTTCTTACATGTGGAGGACATACAGGAAATAAATGTGAGGTGATATGTTAACTAGCTTGATTATTGTAGAGATGTCACAATATATGTATATGTTTACATCACAGTATTTTATATATATATATCATATGTAAAATTTGTATATATACAAATTTTTATATATAATTTTATATATAAAGTTATATATATATAAATACACAGTATTTTGAGGTATTATGAGTTTATCGAGGGATATATATATATATAAATAAACATACCTCAATATAGCAGGAAAAAAGATTGTATAGAAATTTACTAAATATTTGCTTATGTCTACATATGCTGATTTGTTTGAACACACATCAACATTAGAAGCTTTTGGATTTTTAAAATCCTTTGTGTTTGAAAATGAGGATAATTGGTGAGCATACTGAGGTATTTATTGTCCCCTTAAAATTTGCTAGTGGAAAATAATAAATGCTGATTTAAGAGGCAGATGTGAAAGGGGTAAAGAAGATGAGATTTACGGCATCATTCCTATGTTCAAAACCAGGACAAAAAAAAAGGTCATGTTTTATTACTCTTGAAGCATTTTTTAAAAACATAAATTGATTTTATTTTGCCTTTTAAATAAATGTGTAACCTTACCTAGGGGTGCCTAATTGGTTCTTATGATACCTGTGGGCATAGAATAACTATATCCACCTTCTAAGACATAGTGAGTAAATAAGGTATATGACATTATCTGACAAAATTTTACTTGGCTCTTCAATATTTAGGATACTGTCTAAGTACTGGGCATCACATAACAAAAATAAGCTTAAAAAATTAAGACTTACCATATAGGTTCTTAACAAATATCGAATGGATAAATGTGACAGCAGACACATGTAGATCAGAGATCAAGTGGTCTTTGAAATTGCTTTTAATTATATAAAGATACACAGACCAGCAGTCCCTATCTGCAAGCTAATATAAAATAGGTTTATTTAAGGGCAGAGTCTGGATTAAAATTCATCGAACACGATTGTGATTGACATTATTAAGTCATGAAATAGAGTTATTAATGAGGACTTTTTAAACTCTTAAAATTTGCTGTGGTAAGAGATCATAAATGCATATAACAAACAACTCAGGCCTTATTCCTCAGATCATTTTGGGATGACTAAGCTGCCTTGCATAAAAATAAAGAGTGTCGAATTTTTTAAATATTAAAATTATTTTTAAAATTTTATTTTTAATTGACACGTAATAATTGGACATAGTTATGGGATACAGTGTGATGCTTCTGACACATGTGTACATACATTGGGTAGCGATCACATCATAGCTTTAGCATATTCATCACCTCAGACATTTCTTCATGGTAAGAACATTTGGAATCTTTTTTCTAGTTATTTTGAGATACACACTATATAATATTGCTTATTGTAGTCTGCTTGCTATGCTATGTAGAAAACTAGAAATTATTCCTCTTATCTACCTGTCATTTTGTACCCGTTGAGTAATTTCTCTCCTTCATTCTGTCCATCCAATCTTTGCTGGCCTCTGATGACCACTGTTCTACTCTATATTTCTATGAGATCAAGTTTTTTAACAATGTTCTAAAATAAGTGAGATCATGCAGTATTTGTCTTAATGTCCTCCAGGTTCATCTGTGTGGCCGTAAATGACGGTACAGTTTAAGATCTCATTTAACATTATCAAATAGTTTCTTGGAAACTTCAGCTTTAAGCGAAATGATACACACAGTACCATTTTTTTTCCCCTCATCAGGATTGTAACTACATGCATTTGAAAGAAGAAATAACTTACTGATACTTTCTTTTTTTTAAATGGATGAACAGTATGTTTATTATATACATGTATATACACACACACACATACGTAGACATATATATCAGATTTTCTTACCTTATTCAATCATTGATGAACACTTAGGTTGATCTCATATCTTGGCTATTGTGAATAATACTGCAATAAACTTGACACATGTCCTTTAGCTACTGATTTCATTTACTTAGGATAAATACCCAGTAGCTGAATTGCTGGATCATATTGTAGTTTATTTTGAGTTTTGAGGAGATTCTGCCACTTTTTTCCATATGACTGTACCAATTTACATTCCCACTGGTATTGTTAAGGGTTCCCTTTCTCTATAGCCAGATCAGCATGATACTTTGTCTTTTTTGATAATAAATATATGGGGTGATATCTCACTGTAATTTTCATTTGCTTTTCCCAGTGATTGATGTTGAACTTTTTTTCATATACCTGTTTGTTGCTTGTATGTCTTCTTTTGATAAATGTCTGTTTAATCTTTTTCCCTTTAAGAAAATTGATTTATTAGCTCACCAAGTCACACCTGACACTCAAGGGATCTGAGTTAATCTTTTTACGTGTCTGGAAACATAACTAAAAATTTGAGGAGCAGCAGTGATGTCTGTTAAAAAAGAAAGATTATTTTTAAATGGAACTCAGATTGCCAGTTTTCATCCTAAACACCTCAATAGTTTTCTATCATTATTATGATTATGTTCAGAATAGAAAAAGACAATACAATTTCATATTATCTCCTTCATGTTTTTTTGGGCCCTTAACAGGTGCTTGTTATTCTGCAATGCATTTTTTTAGAACTCTTTCATGGTAACTTTTACTTATCCATGCAGGTCCTACCTTAATAACATTTTCTCAAGGAGGCATCCATTTGTAGGTGGTTAGATCTTTGCTGGACATCTTGTACTTTCATGTGAAATTCTTGCCATTACTGAATTGATTGGATGAGCATAATTATTTACTTTAATATTTCTCTCTGGCTGGAGCTTTTTGGTGGAGGGATTATGTTTGTTTATTGTTATATGCATAATACGTGGCCTTAGTAGGCATGTAGTTACCTGTCAAATGAAAAGGATATTTGAGGGCTTTATTTGCTCATTATTGACCAAGCTCAAAGTCTACATTGATGAATAACATTTTTTGATCATAAATAAGAATGAGAGATTTTGAAATATATTTTATTTAAGGAAATTATACTTTAAGAGACTGGCTCTCACTGTTTTCCAGGATTGAGTGCAGTGGCTATTCACAGGCATAATCATAGTACAACGCGTGGAATTCCTGGCCCAAAGTGATCCTTCCATCTCAGACTCCCAAGTAGTTGGGACTACAGGTGTGTACCATTGTGCCTGGCTTTCTACAAGGAATTTATTAAAGATTAGTAAAGCATATAGGTATACAGTAGTCCCCCCTTACCCACATTGTTGTTTTCTGAGGTCAATTACCTGCAACCTTGGCCAGAGATATTAAATGGAAAATAAAGAGAAATAAACAGAAACAAGCAATTCATACGTTTTAAATTGTCACTGGGCATAGTGGCTCATGCCTGTAATCCTAGCACTTTGCGAGGCTGAGGCAGGCAGATCACGAGGTCAAGAGATTGAGACCATTCTTGCCAACAGAGTGAAACACCATCTCTACTGAAAATACAAAAATTAGCTGGGCATGGTGGCATGTGCCTGTAGTCCCAGCTACTCAGGAGGCTGAGGCAGGAGAATCCCTTGAACCTGAGATTCGGCGGTTCCAGTGAGCTGAGATCCCACCACTGCACTCCAGTCTGGCGACAGAAGGAGATTCTGTTTAAAAAAAAAAAAAAAAAAAAAAAAAGTTTTAAATTGTGCACCCTTCTGAATAGCATGATGAAATCATCTTTTTGTCCATCATATCCAGGCTGTATATATTAGCTTGCCCATTAGTCACTTAGTAGCTGTCTCGGTTACCAGAATGAAAAAACATTGTATCTGTAGGGTTCAGTACTATCCAAGATTACTGGCATCCATTAGAGGTCTTGGAATGTATTCCTCAAGTTTGAGGACATGGGCTACTGTATTTTGAATTGTCTGAAATAACTACTTGATAACTTCATTTTTAGTGCCCATGTTTTGTATTTAGATGCATTGTAGCTGGGCTTGAGAAATGCTTCTTTAATTAGCATAGGTTACATTCAGCAGATGCATATATGATACATTGCTTTCCTAGAATGTGAAGGAAAAAATGCTGTAATAGTACACAGATATTTTTATTTGGTTTTAATAGAGAATGGTTATATTAAAATTGATTTTAAAATTAGTATCATATTTTATTGAGTTATTTCTAATATTTCTTTATACCCAGTACAAAAACATTTTGATCAAACTGCTATCGAGGCAACAGAAATTATTGCCTGGGGAAATCCAGAAAAGGCTTCGTAATGCAGGTTTGAATCCTAGCCTGAGATTCTTTTTAGAGGATGAGATGATGTTTGCTGAGGCAGACAATAAACCAATGAGGGAGTAGAGGAAGTATTACAGGTGGTTTAGATTACCTTGGCTGACAGGGTATGGGACCCTTCCACTTGTAAGAAATGGGAAATATCTTAATTTGACTGGAGTTTTGCTTCATAAGAGCAAAATTTGGATGAGACTTAACTGTGAGCATCTTGGTAGAGATACAGAATTTCTTTTGGGATAATTGCTACAGCTAGAGATACAGAACTATATTTTGCAGCAATAGAGTATTCATGTCTTCACAAACATGGTTTAATTGATAATTTGTTTCTGGAAAGATCATTCTTAAGCTTAGTCATTAATTTGAGGATTGGGTGACTCTAGTTTGAGGATTGGATACTGAAAATGAAGACGAGAGGTTATATCATTTTGTCTCATTTCCTTTACTGTCTTAATGTTTACTTTTATGGTTTGTGGTATTTAATTTAGCTTTCTGTAATGTGAGGTGTTGTGCATGACTTTTATTTTTTATAAATATGTAATCAGTTTTAAAAGTCTTTTCTCATGCATGTTTTGAAATATATATTTTCAAAATGTTTGCTGTTTAAAAATGTTTGGCATTTTATGCTGTTTGGGGGTGTGGAATAGTAAAGCAGTAATTTTACCGTAGCATTCAAATTTTTTACTGCTCCTGACAGATCTTGAATGCTGACAAATTAAATGTAGGCTGAGTAATTTGAATTATATACCTCTCTTTTTTCTTTAGGTTTTACTAAAATAGTACTGAAGTGCTGTAATCTTGCAAGTTATTTTCTTTTTCCTTTTTTTTTTTTTTTGAGACGGAGTCTTGGTTTTGTCACCCTGGCTGGAGTGCAGTGGTGTTAGCTCACTGCAACCTTTGCCTCCTGGGTTCAAACAATTCTCTTGTCTCAGCCTCCCGAGTAGCTGGGACTACAGGCGCCTGCCACTATGCCTGGCTAATTTTTGCATTTTTAGTAGAGATGGGGCTTCACCATATTGGTCAGGCTGGTCCTGAACTCCTGACCTCAGGTGATCCACCCACCTTGGCCTCCCAAAGTGCTGGGATTACAAGAGTGAGCCACTGCACCTGGACAAGTTATTTTCTTTTCAGGCCAGTTTCTATACTGTATTGACTTGTTTAGGAAAGGCCTGTGTTCTCATATATTTAATAATATGGTTTCAAGACAGATTTTACTTAAAAATATAGTATAGTCTGAAGTGTGGCTATTATGCTTCCCTTTTTGTGTTGAGGAGAGTAAGTATGCTGTACTTCCAATACTTCATATACTTAAAAAATAGTCTGTATTGTCTTGCTCTGTTAGCATACTTTGGTTTGCAAACCAAATATCTTAGTTCATTTCTGCCCCTGCAATAGAGTACTAGAGACTGGGTAATTTATAAAGAGATTTATTTGACATGAAGTTCTAGAGGCCAGGAAGTCCTAGGTCTTGGGACCATGTCTGAAGAGAGCCTTCTTGCTGTGTCAGAACATGGTGGAAGGCGTCACATTACAAGCAAGATAGAAAGATACCAGATGAAACTCACCCTTTTTCTAAGGAACCCACTCTTCTGATGACAGCATTAATCTGTTCATGAGAGAGAGCCCTTATGATCTAATCACCTCTTAAAGATCTCTACTCTTAATGTCACAGTGCCAGTTAAATTTCAACATGAATTTTGAACGGAATATTCAAACTATAGCACTAAGGGAAAATAAAAGCAATGTTCACAGTGTTCAAATGTTGGGTTTTTCCTCAGGAAATAAGCTTTTTATTTCCCAGTTTTCTTTTATTATTTTTTATTTCAAAAGTATGTATGTATCATTATAAAAGGTAATACAAACAAAGATCCTATACCCATCAGTTTTTCTCAAAGGTTAACATCTAGGAAATTGACATTGATACAGTCCAGTTTTTTTTTTTTAGCTTTTTATTTCCAGTGTCTGCAATTGTTTTGATCTTATATGAAAAGAAAAACTTTAGCCTTCATTTATTTTTAGGTTCGTTAGTTGGGTCCCCGCATATTAGACTGACAGAAAAACTAACAAGAGAAAAATAAACAAATTTATTAATGTGTGCATTACACATTATACACTGGAGAACTTTGCGATGAATGTCAACCTAAGTAATCAAAAAGATCAGTATAATGTTTAAGAAGAGTTTATTCAACTGCAAAGCTAAGGTCCCTGCAAACACGGATTCCATAGAAAGGAAGTTAGTTTTCCAAAGTGTAGAAGTTTGGGGTCACTTATACAGACAAAGCTTTCTATATAAGGCTTATTGCAGAGTTAACAAAAATCTGATTTGTTGAGGTAGTCTTTTTGTTTCAGGAAAGGTATACTCAACATTTCACACTTCCGGGAGGGAGGTGAGGGGGTCAGCCCCCCGCCCGGCCGGCCGCCCCGTCCGGGAGGGAGGTGGGGGGGTCAGCCCCCCGCCCAGCCAGCCGCCCTGTCCGGGAGGGAGGTGGGGGGGTCAGCCCCCCGCCCGGCCAGCCGCCCCGTCCGGGAGGGAGGTGGGGGGGTCAGCCCCCCGCCTGGCCAGCCGCCCCGTCCGGGAGGGAGGTAGGGGGATCAGCCCCCCGCCCGGCCAGCTGCCCTGTCCGGGAGGTGAGGGGTGCCTCTGCCCGGCTGCCCCTACCGGGAAGTGAGGAGCCCCTCTGCCCGGCCAGCCGCCCCGTCTGGGAGGGAGGTGGGGGGTCAGCCCCCTGCCGGGCCAGCCGCCCCGTCGGGGAAGTGGGGGGTGCCTCTGCCCGGCCGCCCCTACTGGGAGGTGAGGAGCCCCTCTGCCCGGCCAGCTGCCCTGTCCGGGAGGGAGGTGGGGGGGTCAGCCCCCCGCCTGGCCAGCCGCCCCGTCCGGGAGGGAGGTGGGGGGATCAGCCCCCCGCCCGGCCAGCCGCCCTGTCCGGGAGGTGAGGGGCGCCTCTGCCCGGCTGCCCCTACCGGGAATTGGGGAGCCCCTCTGCCCGGCCAGCCGCCCCGTCCGGGAGGGAGGTGGGGGGTCAGCCCCCTGCCGGGCCAGCCGCCCCGTCGGGGAAGTGGGGAGCACCTCTGCCCGGCCGCCCCTACTGGGAGGTGAGGAGCCCCTCTGCCCGGCCAGCCGCCCCGTCCGGGAGGGAGGTGGTGGGGGGGTCAGCCCCCCGCCCGGCCAGCCGCCCCGTCCGGGAGGTGGGGGGCGCTTCTGCCCGGCCGCCCCTACTGGGAAGTGAGGAGCTCCTCTGCCCGGCCACCACCCCATCTGGGAGGTGTACACAACAGCTCATTGAGAACGGGCCATGAAGACAATGGCGGTTTTGTGGAATAGAAAGGGGGGAAAGGTGGGGAAAAGATTGAGAAATTGGATGGTTGCCGTGTCTGTGTAGAAAGAGGTAGACATGGGAGACTTTTCATTTTGTTCTGTACTAAGAAAAATTCTTCTGCCTTGGGATCCTGTTGATCTGTGACCTTACCCCCAACCCTGTGCTCTCTGAAACATGTGCTGTATCCACTCAGGGTTGAATGGATTAAGGGCGGTGCAAGATGTGCTTTGTTAAACAGATGCTTGAAGGCAGCATGTTCGCTAAGAGTCATCACCACTCCCTAATCTCAAGTACCCAGGGACACAAACACTGCGGAAGGCCGCAGGGTCCTCTGCCTAGGAAAACCAGAGAACTTTGTTCACTTGTTTATCTGCTGACCTTCCCTCCACTATTGTCCTGTGACCCTGCCAAATCCCCCTCTGCGAGAAACACCCAAGAATGATCAATTAAAAAAAAAAAAAACATTTCACACTAAAGATGTAACTGTCATGGGGTCTTGGGCACCATCCAGTCTGAATTAGGCCAATAAAAGGACAATTAATCCCAAAGATCAGTGATTGGAATGGGGAATGTCTGGTGTCTCCTAGTTATTTACTGAACAAGATCAATGAGCAGGAGCTATTATCTAAGAAACTGTAAGAAACAGAATTGCACACATTCTGTGTGATTCAGTTTCTAGGGTTTAACTTCCCCCTTGGCATGATAAATTTAGAGGGTCCTGAAGTTTTATTTTCTTTCTGTGAGTAACTCAGGAGTGTACAATATGGGCTGCCGTGAGATGTAACCAAAGGAACAGTAAATTTATAGAGAAATGACAAGACAAAGGGAAGGACTTGAAGTTTCCATGGGAAGCAAATTTGTGGAAAGGTAAATATTTGGCAGAAGTTATATAGATTACTTCTGTGCTGCCTTTAGGCTTGTAAGAATATAGAGTTGTCTTCAGAAATTAAGAATCACCCTGTCCTTTCAAGTAGAAAGGAGGATAGGGAGTTCTGTTGTACCTGTTTCTTATTTGCCTGTAGCTCAAAATAATCTTTATGTCAGAATCGCCTATTTTGGGGTGACATATTCTAAACCCCTTCATGCGTTATTGTCTCTCATTAGTGATTGATGAAGTATTTATAATTAAAAGCCTATTTGTATTATGAGTAATTTACCAATTTCAGAATGTGTTTCAAGCAGTAAGTTTTAAAAAACGAAGTAAATAGTAACTTCATAAGTTAAATGAAGCCTCAATATTTTTAGGTTTTGTCTTCATTTGGTTGCTATTGTGGGAAGATATACATAACGTAGCCATTTTAGTATACATTTCAGTGGCGTTAATTACAATGCAGTTTAACCATTACCACTCTTTGTTTTCAGAACTTTACATTATCCCATACAAAAATTTTTTACCCATAAATCAATACTTTGCCATTCTCTTTTCCTGCAAGTACCCGGGAGTTCCTTTATTCTACTTTCTGGCTCTCAGTAGAACTCTGCATATCTTATATAAATGGACTTGTACAATATTTGTCGTTCTTTATCTGCCTTATTTCACTTGGCATATTTCAGGTATTCATCAATGTTGTGACGTGTTTCAGAATTCCTTTTTATTTTCTGTATTTTTTTGAGACAGGGTCTCACTCTGTCACCAAAGCTGGAGAACAGTGGTGTGATCTGAGCTCACTGCAGCCTCAAACTCCCTGGCAGAAGCTTCCCATTCCTTTGGGATGAATATAGCTGAATAATAGTCTATTCTGTAGTTAAACCACATTTTCTTAATCCTTTAATCTGTGGTGAACATTTGTGTTATTCCATTTTGGCTCCTGTAGTAATGCTACCTTGAACATTGGTTTACACAGAGATTGAGTCCCTGTTTTCAGTGCTCGAGGTCCAATTTCTTCACCACTTTGCCAATAAATGAAAAAAAGAAAAAGAAAAAAATCTTTTTCATTTGTATTTGTTTGCTTCATAGTAGCTATCCCAATGGGAGTGAATTGATATCACATTGTGGTTTTGAGTTGTATTTCTCTTAATAGCTAATAATTTTGAGCATCTTTTCATGTATTTATTGGCCATTCATATTATTTGAGATGACTGTTCAAGTCCTTTGCCTATTTTAAATTTTGGGGTCTTTTTGTAACATATTTTGTATTCTATATTTTAAGTCCTTATTAAGTTTATAATTTCCAAGTTTTTTTTCTTTGCAGTATCTTGATTGTGGTTCATTCATGTACAAAAGTTTTTAATTTTGGTGAAGCTAAGTAAATCTGTTTTTTTGTTACCTGTGTCGTCTGGCGTCATGTCCAAGAAATCACTGCCAAATTCAATGTCTTAAAGGTTTTTCCTGCTTATTGTTCTAAGACTTTAATAGTTTTAGCTCTTAAGTTTACGTCTCTGATCCATTTTAAGCTAACTTTTGCATATGATATAACAGGCCCAACTTTCATACAGATACTTAGTTTTTCAAACACCATTTGCTGAAAAGCCTAACTTAAATATTATAACGCAGATGTCTACTAGCTATGTCTACTAGCTAAAGTGTTCACTCTCATGATGCTATTTGTGATCATTCTTTGATTGTAGTATCATGTAGCAAACATTAATTTTGTTCTTTGTTAATTGGCAGTTCTCAACCTGACTAGGCATATTTAGGTTCTCAGTGATTCCCACATTGATTTTTCCCCTGAAACTTAGTTTTTAAAGGTTGTTGAATATAATTTATTTTTACAAAGAACTTATGTTCTATGTATAGTGTCATTTTAAACATTAAATATTAGTATTTTTAGTACAGTTTTAATACTTTCATTGTAGATGGTGATCTTTTTGTAGTTTACTTTTAAAGTAACTTGTTCTTTGTTGGTATCATGGTTGATTATTTTTGAAAGTTAGTGGAGGCTCTGAAAATTGAATATTTATGGGAATAGTTTGTAGAATGTTTGAAAGAGATGTATGCATTTTTTATTTAAAAGAGTTTTAGGGCCTATTATCTTAAGTAGTTCATAGATGATAAACATCAAATGTTACTGTATGATTTTAACAGTTATTCTATCTGTAGACAGAGAATTAGAAGTTGGTTTGCATTCTGCATAGGCTTATATGATATATTTAGAGTAGAAATATAAGTGTTTTAATATTTCATGAATGATTATATATTTTATACACACAATTTACATACATTTAAAATGTTTAGCACCCTGTTTTAAATATGTTTAAAAGCACCCTGCTTTCAGTGCTTGAGGTCCAATTTCTTCTTTTGTCAATAAATGAAAAAAAAATTTATCAGTAAAGAACAACTACATTTCACATGTGAATTTGAAAAAGGTTACTTGATGTGTATAAGTAGGTTGTACATACAGGTTTTAAATGTTCTGAAGTACAGTGACATTGAAGAACCATTAAAACCAGGTATGTTTTATTCTTTATGTTAATTCTCATATTATCTAAGTTACTTTCTAAAGTTCAAGTCTCAAGATAAGCTATAATGTTCTGAAAATATAATTGTATTTTCCAGATTTTAAAATAATGAAGTGCATGTCTAATTTTATACCTTAATATTTTGTTTACTGGAAGACTCAAATATCTGAAGTTTTTTAATAAAACAAAAATATAAATATAGTAAATTCTTCCATACAGCCTCCATTCTTAACTATCTCAGGGAAATAACTTGATTAACACTTACATTTTCAAAATAAATTTGGAATTATAGTAATTTTATTTGGTCGAGTGTAGTGCATTGGTGTATAGCATAGCTTTGTTATTTTTTGATAGACATTGAAAAGCTAAAATAGAAAGTGTACTTTTATGCACTCTTAATTTAGTGCATTAATATTTTTACTTTTCTCTTGCAGCATTTTCAGTTAGCCTTGATTGACTGTAATCCATGTACTTTGTCCAGTGCTGAAAGTAAGTATTTTTAAATACAATACTTTTGAGTAAAGAATATTGATGATACCTTTTTTTCTACTGATACCTTTGTTTCTGTTCATTCTTGAGAAGAGAAGTGAGAAGGCATATGCCTGATTCAGAGAGTTTAAATCACTGGAGTTGAGTTGATTTGGGTACCATTTTTCTTGCTGAAAGACAGTCAGTATTATTATTTGATAACTGTAGAAATGACTGGTATGTCACAGAGCACTAACAAATAGTGATTACCTACTTTAGTAGTTTTTCTCCCTTTGTGGTGTCTATGTTTTCATATTAATGAATTACTTCACTTTTTAATATTTTAGGATTTGCACATACCGTAAGCTTGACTATTTTTTGAAACTTTTGTGTGTACTTGGTGATGTTGCAAAAATCAAAAGTTTTCAATGCCAATTTTAAACAAAACCTGAATAAGTTAAAAATGTGTAGTTTAAAAAATAAATACTGTTTTTTGAACTCTTTAAGATGAATGACTACAGTTAATATTTTGGGAAAAAAACATGTTTAAAAAGAATATGAAACTTTAAATTATGTGATTTTCCTTTGTAATAAAAATGTTAGAATATTAAAGACCTTTTATGTCAATTTTTTACCTAGTTGAGTTTATAATTGAATATTGCCATACTGAGTATACCTAGTTATATAATTACACTCCCTTTTAATGTATAGATAAGAATGAAACATGGGCTGGGAGCAGTGGCTCACACCTGTAATCCCAACACTTTGGGAGGCCGAGGTGGGTTGATCACCTAAGGTCAGTAGTTTGAGACCAGCCTGGCCAACATGGTGAAAACCCCATCTCTACTAAAAACACAAAAGTTAGTCAGGTGCAGTGGTGCACACTTGAAATCCCAGCTACTCAGGAGGCTGAGGCAGGAGAATTGCCTGAACCCGGGAGGTGGACATTGCAGTGAGGCGAGTTTGTGCCACTACATGCCAGGGTGACAAAGCAAGACACTGTCTTAAAAAACAAAAAACAAAACAAAAAAAAACAGAAGGATGAAAGGTAGAGATTTTTATCCTACAAAAGATGATGTTGTATTTTATGGGATGGTGAGGTCAGAGACCTGGGACTCCAGCCTAAATTTGCATTTTAAGTTCAGATAGTATTAGGATGCCAGTTAGCACTAATCTTTTCTATTATCTGTATTTGGTGGGTACAGATGTGGGGGATATGGGACATAGTTTTTGGTTTTCTCTTTGCTGTGTGTGTGTGTGTGTGTGTGTGTGTGTGTGTGTGTTAATTTTGTTTTATCTTTTGAGACAGGGTCTCACTTTGTTCACCAGGCTGAGTGCATTTGGTGCAACCATGGCTGACTGAAGCCTTTATCTCCCAGGCTCAAGTGATCCTCCTATTTTAGCCTCCCAAGTAGCTGGAACTTTAAGGCGCATGCAATGCCTGGCTAATATTTTTATTTTTATTTTTTGTATTTTTGTGGAGATGGGGTTTTGCCATGTTGCTCAGGCTGTTCTTGAACTCCTAGGCTCAGGGCCTCCCAAAGCACTAGGACTACAGTCACAAGCCACCGCACTGGTACATTTTCCTTTTCTTAATCTGTCATCCAGTTTCTTTCCAGCAATTCAGAGATGTGAGATTTTGATTCACTAGATTTTATGTCGTAAGGAAAACTCTGTTTGAAAAGGGGAGGGAAGATGAAGAAAACCTCTCAACCTGTGGGTGTGTGTACATATATATGACTTTTTTCTTTTGTTGCTTTTGTTTTTTTGGGGGAGAGGTTATTATCTTGAAATCACACAAAAAAGATTTTTCTTTTACTTTATGGCTCATTACTTAACTTTTTCTATTTGTCTATTTTTATAAAGCAATAACTTAGTTTCAGAAAGTTTGTTTGATTTTAGTTAATTACAAAATTTTGGAGTAATTTTTCTCTTATGGAAAGGAATTTATGGTTATCTAATGCATTATTCTCCAATGTTAGATATGGGGGAACTTACTGGAAAGCTGTGGAGCATATTAAAGGGGCTGCTTTCCAGACATTTACAGAGGTTCACTAAACCAAAATCTGAAAGAGTTTAGCTAGGAATTGGTAATTGTATCAACCATCCCAGGTATAATTTATGTTTAGGACATTGAGAGAAATGAGTGAGGAGAAGCAAGGAGGGAAGATTCAGAAGGGAGGAGAGACAAAGGGATGTCAGAATTTCATGATTGCTATGGGACTTTTCTTTAAAAATATAAGTATTCTGTTTATAATTTTGAAAGTTTTAAAAGATATATCCTAAAACAAAACAAGAAAAGGTGTTTATCATGGATGAATAAAAACTATAAAATACAAATAGTTGGACTTGTAGTTATCCGTTGTGATTTTGTTGTGTGCTCTGGTGATGGGGAATTGGGCATCAAGAAGGGCTGCAAAAAGAAGCCAAATATTCTGCCTTATTTGAATCTTCAAATAAATTATTTTGAAGTCTTGCTCTTCAGGTAGTTTGACCATTTGTGTTTGTTCTTGACCACGGTGATCTATTTCTGAAGAATTAAAAGTGCACTAAGTTTCCTTATGTTGTTACTAGTATTTGATCTATAACTTAAAAAAAGTTGTTAATAAAAGATTGACTATAAAGAAAAAGCATACACACTGAAAAACATTCCTTGATTACAGAGTAAATATTATGTTTTTAACGTAAAATTTTGAATACCATTTGTCAAGATCTGTAAACTTAAATGCTTGTGTTTCCTTAATACTCTGATTAAGAACTTTTTATGACATATACTTACCTATTGCAGATTTTAATGATTATTAGAGTTATTAATAAATTTGTTACAATATTACTTAATCTTTTATATTGATTGTTTTTCTTGGCATGATCTTTGTTAGGTTTAATTGCATTTTGTTTGTTAATTTTGCATTCTGTTTAAAACAGAAGTTGCACCCGTAGTCAAATGTATGTTCCATAGTTTTAGCATTTGCGTATGTCTGACATTTTATATTATCCCTACTTTTTGTTACTTTATTACATTAGACTGTATTGTAACTGATCTTTTCCCATGATCCATTGCAGTTCAATTTCATATTGCCCATTTGTATGAAACCCAGGTAAGTGTTTTAACTTAAGAACAAGAATGAAACAGTCACCTATGCTTTAGATGAAATGAAATGTACTTGAAAATATCAGGCTTTAAATGAAATAAATATATTAGATGATTTGAGTTGTGGGTATTATACTCTTGCATGTATTTTGTATTCTACTCATTAAATGTGTTTGAAATTTTTAGTGAACAAATTGTTAAAGACAAATGAAGGCATTTGAGATTTGTATTTAATATATATATATATAGCAGTTTCTGTAACTACCTTAAACTGTGTATTTTATTTCCTAAATACAATACTTGCTATGTATGCAGTGCTTTGACTTAATATAATTTGCCTCTATACCTTTATTTAGAAGCTTTCATCTAACCCTGGATGTAATGTCTACTTTTCTTTTAAAATTTTCATGAATGATTGTAATAAGTCACTGTTATTGAAGTTTTCTGTTTTTCTTTAAGACTGAGGTATCTCTTAAACATCGTACCATTTCAAATTATAGTTACCATTAGTTCAAGGCTGTTTGTTTTTAAAGTTATTTCAGCTTTTTAAAAAAATATTTTGCTTTGTATAGCAGATTTTATTATAATATTTAAACTGTAACATACGGATTTACAGTTTGTGGTGGAGTTGGTATACTTAAAAAAATTGGTAGCATTTTTTCATATTATGAGTAGCTGAACATTTTGAATTTAAATTGTGAAATAAAGAGAGATTTAATAACCATGTTGGGCATGGTGGCTCATGTCTTAATTGCAGCATTTTGAGAGGCTGATGCGGGAATACCTCTTTAGCCCAGGAATTTGAGACCAGCCTGGGCAACATAGTGAGACTGGTCTCTACAATTAATAGTTAGCCAAGTGTAGTGGCATGTGCCTATAGTTCCAGCTACTTTCAGAGCTGAGACTGAAGGTCTGCTTGAAGAGTCAGAGGCTGCAGTGTGGTGTGATACTGCACTCCAGCTTCTGCGGCAGAGTGAGACCCTGTCTTAAGGAGAAAAAAAACAAACAGAATTTCATGGTGGGGGAAGCTTATTACACACATATGTAATTTTTTAGGTCTACCCTTATGTTTCTAGTACAAGTAGAAAATAGTGATGTAGAGAAGTAGATTTGATGCAGAATTTTATCCAAGACAGGAAAGGTGCTGGTATTTTCCATTTTTCATCTTACTATGAGATGTGGTAAGATATAGAACATTTAACTGGCTGGTTCTTTAACTCATCTGTGACAAGCTTCATGGGAAGTTTTTAAGAATTATCTGTTTGTTTCTCTACTTCACTTCTCCCTGTGCTCCACAAGATACACACGGTGGCCTTAGAGATTTATTGAATCAAAGTTGATATACCTTCAGGTTGGGATATTATAACCTAGGGATTGATTTTGTTTTACAAAATGCATTTAAATCCATTTATGCTGGAGGTTGCAATTTTTTGAATTTTTGCAGTCATACCTTGGCGATGACCTTAAGCAATAGGATATAAGTAACCCCCGCATGCTTAGCGTTCCAATAGTGGAACACTAGGCATAAATGAGTTAAGAATTGCCCATCTTTTTACATGAGTGTCATGAATAAAAATTCTTAACCTGCCATTCCAAGTTTTGGGTATGTCTTTTTTTCATGTATTATGTTGTTGCTCTTTTAAAAACATTTTCTTAGTCTTTTGATATAGGAAAAGTAATTTTATTATTTTATTTTTTAAGAGACCAGGTGTCCCTTGTTGCCCAAGCTGGAGTGCATTAAGGGGACAATTTTAGTTTACTGCAGCCTTGAACTCCTGGGCTCAAGCCATCCTCCTCTTCAGCCCCTGGAGTAACTAGGACTGCTAACATTCCAAGCCAGTTTATTTTAATTTTTATTACAGATAGGGTCTTGCTGTGTTTTTAAAGCTGATCTCAAAACACCAGGGACGAAGTGATCCTCGCACTTCAGCCTCACAAAGTGCTGGGATTACAGGTGTGAGCCACTGTGCTTGGCCCCAGTTAGATAATTTTTTATGACCCCAATAAATGAGAAGAGCTGGTGAAAATTATACTTGACAGTAAAATATCTTGAAACTGTGTTTGATTCTAACATTAAACATGCCTGATGTGTTAGTCTATTCTCATGCTGCTAATAAAGACATCCACAAAACTGGGTAATTTATGAAGGAAAGAGGTTTAATTGACTCAGAATTCAGCATGGCTGGGGAGGCCTCAAGAAACTTACAGTCACGGTGGAAGGAGAAACAAACACATCCTTCTTTACATGGTGACAGGAAGGAGAAATGGTGAGCAGTGGGGAAAAAGTCCTGTATAAAACCACCAGATCTTGTGAGAACTCAGTATCATGAGAATAGCATGAGGGTAACTGCCCCCATTATTAAATTATTAATATCTCTCACTGGGTCCCTCCCATGGTACATGGGGATTATGGGAACTACAATTCAAGGTGAGATTTGGGTGCGGACACATATCACATGATACGCAGGAACTAATTTTAAATGCATTCTACCTATTAGTATTGTTTGTACAGTTGAAGATATTAAAATAATCTCAATTTGTATCAAGGGAAAGAAATGTATGAATTTTAAATCACAGTGTAATTTTTAAAGATACAATATAAAAAATTATTCAGTGAGTAATCACTGAAGTTACAGAATTTTTTATTTGAATCTTTAAAAATTAGACTATACCTGTTTGTGTAGTAGAGGTCAGTAAAATAGAGTGGGGACATGAAATCTAAACTGAGTAGAGTCTTCTCAGAAGTGGAAAAATGGGTAGTGTGCTTTCATATGGTAACTTCATGTTAGTGGACATATTCAGTGGAATTCTTTATCTCAGTGATACCTTACTTGTTAATATAGGAATGTCCTCCTCATTTAAAAAATTCTGTTACAAGCATTTATCTTCCATAAGTAGGCTGAAATATAAAATGTAGTATTGTGTGAGTACATATGTAGGTTCTTTTGGTTTTCCTAATTTTTAACCAGTGAATGAAAGACTGTCAACTAGGTTTTCTCATATACTTTTAGTATCTTCTGTCACCTGATAATTACATTTTCTTAAATTTGCTGAGCTTTTCTTTTTCTTAATCTTTCAGTAGCCAGTTAAATAGGCTTTGTAGCTTTTTGGATAAACATATGGTTTACCCTTACTGTGTTGTTATCATGATTACATTAATTGCTAAAATCAGTGTAAGTTCTTAACAAAATACCAGCAAAAATACTAACGAGATAAAAGTACTAAAAAATATTACCAATCCAAATTCAGTTACACATTGAAAGGCTAACATACTATGATCAAGAGGGAATTATCCATAGGATGTAATGATCATGCAAACATTGCAAACTAATCAGTGTGATATACTACATAAACATAAAAGACATGATTATATGATTATCTCAGTGGCTGGATTAAAAGCATTTGACAAAAACTCAATGTTTTCTCATGATAAAAATTCTCAATGAATTACATAAGGAATGTATCTCAATATAATTAAGGCCATATATCACAGATCTGTAGTTAACATCATACTCAATTGGGGATAATGGAAAGCTTTTTCACTAAAATCAGGAGGAAGACAAGCATGCTCACTTTTAGTACTCCTGTTCCACATAGTACTAGAAGTCCTAGCCAGAGCAGTTAGTTATGATAAAGAGATAGAGAAATACTTATTGGGAAGAAAAAGGAAAAGAAGTCTTGGTTTGCAGAAGTCATGATCATATAGATGGAAAAAAAAAGCCTAATTAACACCTCCAGGAAAAATTATTAGAACCAAAAAGAAAAAAACAAATTTATTAAAGCTTCAGGATACAAAATTAACATACAGATATCATAGTATTTGTATGTGTTAATAATGAATCATCCCCAAAAGAAATGGAAAGATCTGTAGCCTGAAATATGTTAAACATCCGTGAAGGAAGCTGAAGATGACAGAAATAAATAGCAAGGACTCTCCATGTTCATGGATTAGAAGAATCAGTATTTATCATAATGTACATACTACACTAAGTGATGTCTCACAATTCCAATGGCATTTGCACAGAAATACAAAAAACTATTGTAAAATTTGTGTGGAATCAAAAGACACCCTGAAGAACTAAAGGAATCTTGGACAAGATAAACAAGGCTGGGCCATTACACTTCCTGATTTCAGAGTACGTTACAAAGCGACAGTAATGAAAATGGTAAGATAGTGACTGGTATGTAAAAAAATACATAGAACAATGGTACTTTATAGAAAGCCTGGAAGAAAACCCCCACATAAATAGGGTCAGCTGGTATTTGACAAAGGATCCAAGAAAATACAGTGGAAAAGGATAGTCTTTTTTTGGGAAAACTGGACATCCACATATATAAAAATGGAATTAGATTTTTATCTTACATCATACACAAAAAGCAACTCAAAATGAATCGAGGACTTATAAACATAAGACTTAAAACCACAATAGAAGAAAAGAGCAGGGAAAGCTGCATGACATTGATCTTAGCAGTGATTTTTCTGGATGTGTCACTAAAGACATAGGTAATAAAAGCAAAAATAGGTGGATTGCATCAAACTGAAAAGCTTGTATACAGCAAAGAAAGCAATCAACAAAGTTAAAAGCATCCTGGGAGTTTGGGAGATGGTACTTGCCAACCATAAATTCCAATAAGGGTTAATACCCCGAATATCTCCAAAACTCATCTTACTTAGTAACCAAAAAGTAACCTACAAGTAAAAGTGGGCAAAAGGACCTGGATAGACATTTTTCCAAAGAAAGTATAGTAATGGTCAACAGGTATATGACACACTGCTTAGTAGAACTTATCAGGGAATTTCAAATCAAATCCATCATGAAATATCACCTCATATCTTAGGATGGCTTTATTAGTCAGTTTTCATACTGCTGATAAAGACATACCCAAGACTGGGAAATTTAGAAAGAGGTTTAATTGACTCACAGTACTACATGGCTGGAAGGCCTCTGGAAACTTAGTTAGAATCATGGCAGAAGGTGAGGGAAAGCAAGGCACTTCTTCACAAGGCGGCAGGAGAATTGTCAAGCAGAGATGGAAGAGCCCGATAAAATCATTAGATCTTGTGAGAACTCACTATCACAAGAACAGCATGGAGGAAACCACCCCCATGCACCTGGTCTCCCTTGACACGTGGGTATTTGTGGAGATTACAATTGAAGATGAGATTTGGGTGGGGGCACAAAGCCTAACTACATCAGTGGATGTTAATCAAAAAGTTAAAAGTGATACTGAGGATGTGGAGAAAAGAGAACAAACCATACAATCCTGGTGGGGGATATAAATTGGTACAGCCATTATGGAAAACAGATGAAGGTTACTTTAAAAATTAAAAATAGAGCTACCATATAATCCAGCCATTCACTTCATATATATCCAAAGGAAACAACATCAGCATCTGTCTGCACTTCATACTAATTGTAGTATTATTTGCAGTAGCCAAGAAACAAACTACATGGCCATTGAAAGATGAATGGATGAAGAAAACAGGGGAGGGTGTATCTAAATATATACACAATGGAATGTTATTTGACCTTTACTATAATGCATGTTGTGAAATGTTTAAAGACACATGTATAACATAAGTATCTCCAAATGCTATTTGCATGCAACATGCAGTAACATCTATGTTAGTTTTCTTCTTGGATATTTTTTGTTCATTTTGATAAGATAACTGGAGCATTTCATCATCTATTGTTACTTCTTTTGGTGTTATTTGTACATGTTTTTAACACAGTAAATCTCCTTAAGCCTACTTTATTTTAGTTTTGTATTTAGAAATTACCTAAATGAATCCAGAAGTTGAATCCTTGAAAAGATCAAATGGATATTTCTCACAGATGAAAAAAATGAAAAATGTTAAAAGTAGTGTTGGAGAAATTTGCTACAGGGTTACAGATGTGTTAATAGAAGAAATTTTAGAACTATTGTATAAAAATATAACAAGTTTGAAAATCTAGAAGCTTTTTCCTAGCAGAACATAAATGATGAAATTTTACCCAGAAGTAGAAAACTTGAGTGGGCAAGTTGCTGCTCCAGTCTTATTCATAGAAATTAAATTTTTTATTGTTGTTAAGACAGAGTTTCACTGTTGTTGCCCAGGCTGGAGTGCATTGGTGCGATCTCAGCTCACTGCAACCTCTGCCTCCCAGGGTCGAGCAATTACCCTGCCTCAGCCTCCCTAGTGGCTGGCATTATAGATGCCTGCCACCATGCCCAGCTGATTTTTGTATTTTTAGTAGAGAAGAGATTTCACCACATTTGCCAGGCTGGCCTCAAACTCTTGACCTCAGGTGATCCACCCACCTCAGCTTCCCAAAATGCTGGGATTGCAGGCATGAGCCACTGCACCCAGCCAGAAATTAAAATTTAATATAAAAATTTTAAAAGGAAAACCAGATGGATTTTCTGAGTAGTCTTTCAGATTTAGAAACTAGTGATATTTTAACATTCATTTTGTTACTATAATGCTGCATAATTTTGAATGTGTTTGTACAAAATGAAAAGAAAAGGGGTCTGTGAATTCTTCTTCCCTCTGCTTCTAACTATATTTATTACCAAAGCAGCCACCTGTGTTAATAGTTATTTGAGTATGGTACAAAACTCTTTTGTTTAGGTAAATTCACACATGTATTTGTATAATTTGTTTTTGTTTTCCTTTGTTCAAATTATATGTAGCCTGTGAGCATACTCTCTTTGACTCTGATTTTTTTTGTTGTTTTTTTTTTAACTTATGTTTTGGAAATTACTATTAGTACAAGTAGAGCTGTATGGTATGTCAGTGATCTACTTTGACCAGTTTAATTAATAATTGTGAAAATTAGAAATAATGTTACTGTGAATAATTCTTCATTTAAGCCATTTTAAACATGAATGAAATGTATGTTTGTTTGTTTATTTTGACGGAGTCTTGCTCTGTCACCCAGGTTGGAGGGCAGTGGCGCAATCTTAGCTCACTGCAACCTCCTCCTCCCATATTCAAGCAGTTCTCCTGCCTCACCCTCCAGAACAGCTGGGATTGCAGGCACATGGGATTACAGGCATGTGCCACCATCCCCAGCTAAGTTTTGTATTTTTGTAGATACAGGGTTTTGCCATGTTGGTCAGACGTTGGTTAGGATCTACTCCTAACCTCAAATAGATCTGCCCGCCCACCTCAGCCTCCGAAAGTGCTGGGATTACAGGATTAATAACCACCATTCCCAGCCTTCATTATTTCTTAAAGTAAATCATAATTTAGAATTAGTTTTAGCACCAAACTAATTCTAAACTAGAATTAGTTTTAGCACCAAAAGTTTTGGTATTAAATTTTGGTACAAAAAAAACAGATTTTATTCATATAGACAGACACAAAAATTCCATGTCAGAGGTAAGCCAGATCCAGTTTTTATGTAAAAGAATATTATGTTAGACATAGTCTTATTCTATGAATTTAAGTACAACTGAACATAAAGATATTATAAGAAAATACTTGGAATGGGATATAAATGAAATAGACTTTCAGAAATTAATAATGAAACTTTTAGAAAGTATGCCTTAATGTTCTTCCCTCAGTGAATAAAAGCAGACAGAACATTTCAAAAATTGCTTCAAGAAAAAGAAGTTGCATGTGTATACAACATAAGAAATGGCAGAGGTGAAATAATCATTATTAGAGAAATTAAAATAGCTCACAAAAATCTATTCTGGAGAGCTCTATGTGAACAGAGATTGAGACACAGAAGAATTGCCAGGCTTAGTGGCTCACACCTGTAATCCCAGTGCTTTGAGAGGCTGAGGTCAGAGGATCCCTTGAGGCCAGGAGTATGAGACCAGCTTGGGTAACATAGCAAGACTCTGTCTTTACAAAAAGTTCTGAAAAAATTTTTTTTTAGCTAGATGCAGTGGTTCATTTCTGTAGTCTCAGCACTTTGGAGGCTAAGATGAGAGAATTCTTTGAGGCCAAAAGTTCAAGACCAGACTGGACGACATAGCAAAAAGTACAAAAATTAGCCAGGTGTAGTGGTGCACACCTCTCTCCTAGATATTCAGTAGGCTGAAGTGGGCACATTGTTTGAGCCCGGGAGTTGGAGATTATAGTTAACTTTGATCGCTGCCCTTCAGTCTCGAAGACAGAGCAAGACAGAAAAGAAAATTGTACAATATTCTAAGGCAGTACATACTACAAATATATCTCTTCATGTAAACATTAATATCAGTTTATATCTACAAAGTGTAATAACTTGTTAGAATTGAGTCTTCTCATCCAGGAATATTTCTCTATTTCTTCTTTGGTATCTTCATCATTTTTTTTTTATTGTTGTCATTTTCCTCATATAGATCTTGTATATGTTTCCTAGATTTATACCTACTTTATTTTGGGAATGTTATGTAAAGAGTATTGTGTTTTTAATTCCAAATTCCACTAGTTCATTGCTGGTATATAAGAAACAGTTGGCTGGGTACAGTGGCTCATGCCTGTAATTTCAATATTTTGGGAGGCCAAGGCGGGTATCACCTGAGGTCAGGAGTTGGAAATGAGCCTGACTAGCATGAAGAAACCCCCGTCTTTATTAAAAATACAAAAAAATTCGCCAGGTTGGTGGCACTTGCCTATTATCCCAACTACTTGGGAGGCCAAGGCTGGAGAATCACTTGAACCTGGGAGGCAGAGGTTGCAGTGAGCCAAGATTACACCATTCCACTCCAGCCTGGGTAGCAAGAGTGAAACTCCATCTCAAAAAAAAAGAAACAGTTGTCTTTCTTCATATTACTCTTAGATCATGCAATTGTGAGTTAATCTCTTATTAATTTCAAGAAGTTTTTTTTGTCACTTCCTTCAGATTGTCTGCGTATTTTATGTTGTCCATGGAGAGAGCAGTTTTATTTCTTCCTTCCCAATTTGTAAACCTTTTGTTTTTTAACTATTAATATTTTTTGAGATTTGGTCTCACTCTGTTGCCCAGGCTGGAGTATAGAGGTGCAATCTGAGCTCCCTGCAACCTCTGCCTCCCAATCTCAAGCAATCCTCCCACCTCAGCCTCCAGAGTAGGTGGGAGCACAGGCATGCACCACCACACCTGGCTAATTTTTGTATTTGTAGTAGAGTCAGGATTTCACCATGTTACCCAGGCTGGTCTTGAACCCCTAAGCTCAAGCCATCTGCCCACCTCAGCCTCCCATAGTGCTGGGATTGCAGTCATCCCCTTGGCCTGCCGTCGTGTGATTTTTTTTTTAAGCCTTTTGATTTAATGGATTACATTAATTGATTTTCAATTAAACTGTCTCTGCACATCAGGGATAAATCTCACTTGATTGGATTGCAAAACAGGTTATTGTATTTCATTTGCTAATATTTTGCTGAACATTTTTGTATCGTATTTATAAGAGATTTTGATTTGTAGTTTTTGTTTCTTGAAATGTCTTTCTGATTTTGGATTTAGAGTAGTACTGGCCATGTAAAATGAGTTAGCAAGTATTCTATTTCTTTCTCTTTAAAGAGATTGTAGAGAATTGTAGTTTCTTCCCTTAAATGTTGGTAGAATTCACCAGTGAGCTGATGTAGGCCTAGAGCCTTCTTTTTTAGAAGATTATTTATTATTGCCTTGAATTTTTTTTACTTGATATCTACTTATTCAGATTATGTGAGTTTTGGCAAATTGCCTCTCAAGAAGTTGGTTCACTTCCTCTAGATTTTTTGGCCTTTTTTTTTATTGCATTCTCTTATTATCTTTTAATGTCCATTGGCATCAATAGCTACATTTGCGCTTTCATTTCTGAAGTGAGTTATTTGTGTCTTCTTTTTTTATTAGCCTGAAAGGTAGGGGATTATTGATGTATGGATCTTTTCACAGAACTAGTTTGGTTTCATTGACTTGTTTTTTATTGATTTCCTGTTTTCAGTTTGATTGCATTCTGTTCTAATTTTTATTGCTTAATTTTTTTTATATCTAATTTGCTCCTTCACATTTTTTAAGGTGTATGCATAAGTGATTGATTTTCAGTCCTTTTTTTTTTTTTTTTTTTTTTTTTGAGATGGGTCTTGCTCTGTCAGCCAGTGGCATGAGCTCAGCTCACTGCAAGCTTCGTCTCTCGGGTTCATGCCATTCTCCTACATCAGCCTCCCAAGTAGCGGGTACTACAGGCACCCGCCACCATGCCCAGCTAATTTTTTGTATTAGTAGAGACCCGGTTTCACTGTTTCAGCCAGGATGTTCTCGATCTCCTGACCTCGTAATCCACCCGCCTTGGCCTCCCAAAGTGCTGAGGATTACAGGCATGAGCCACTGCGCCCAGCCAGTTTTTTGGTTGTTTTTTTTTTTTGACAGAGTCTCACTCTGTCACCCAGGCTGTAGCGCACTGGCATGATCTCAGTTCACTGCAACCTCCACCTCCCAGGCTGAAGCAATCCTCCTGCCTCAGCCTCCCAAGTACCTGGGATTACAGGTGCCTGCCACCACACCTGGCTGATTTTTGCATTTTTAGTAGAGACACAGTTTCCAGGCTGGTCTCAAACCCCTGACCTCAATTGATCGTCCGGCCTTAGCCTCTGAAAGTGCTGGGATTGTAGGCATAAACCACTGCGCCCGGCCCAGTATGTCCTCTTTTTTGATACATGCATTCAGTGTTGTAAATTCCACTGTAAGCACTGCTTTTGCTCCATCCGACAAACTTTTATAAGTTTTATTTTCCTTTAATTCAAAATGTTGTTTTATTTTCTTGAGAAATCTTTTTACTCATGCTATAATAGGAGTGTGCTATTCAATCTTGAACTATTTTGGAGATTAACCAGTCCTTTTACTTTTATTGACTTCTAGTTTATACATCTGTCGATTCCTAGATTAAAGCTAATAGGAGTGTGCTATTTAATCTTGAACTATTTTGAAGATTAACTAGTCCTTTTAATTTTATTGACTTCTAGTTTAAGTCTGATTTGTAGATTCAAGCTGCCCTCCACACGTTGTATAATTTCTTATTCTTTGAAATTTGTTAAGGTATATTTTATGATGCAGAATGTGTTGTGACTTTGTGAATGTTGTATTTGAATTTAAGAAGAATGTGTATTCTCCTGCTGCTGCAGGCTACACTTCCAAAAACAAATGGAGGTTGAAAATGCAGTGTTTGTGAGATGAAGACCCAGGGATACAGAGAGTTGACTCTTACATACCCTGGTTACACAGGGTAATTTGTGGAGCTTTAGTATGTGTGGATTTTGGTATCTTCTGGGGTACTAGAACCAATCCCCCATGAATATCAAGGGATGACTATATATTCAGTTGGTTGATGGTGTTGTTGATTTTGATTTCCACTGTTTCTATGTTTTTGTTGATTGATATTAAATTCTCCTACTCAGCTACTGAATTCCTCTATGTTTCCTTGGTGGTCTGCCTTTTTTTGCCTTATGTATCCATTGTTAGGTGCATAAATGTTAAGGATTGTTATGTCTTCTTGGAGAGTGGACTCCTTTGTTACTATGTAATGCTGCTCTTTATCCCAGAAAACGTTGCTTGGCTTGAAGTCTGCTGTGTTTCCTGCTTTTTTTAAAATTACAATTAGCATATATTTTATCTTTTCATATCATCTACTTTTAATATTTTTTTAAAATATTTTAAGTGGGTTTTTTAATTAGTAGGAAGAGTATACTCTAAAATAACAATAAATAGTATAGTAAATACATAAATCAGTAACATGGTTATTTATTATCATTGCCGAATATGTTATACTATTCTGCACTTCTAGGCAACTGGCAGTGCAGTAAGTTTATTTACACTGACATCACCACAAACACAGGTATTCCACGGCACTAAGACTTTAACATGGCTGTGATGCCACCTGGGTTAAGAATTTTTCAGGTCCATTATAAATGTATGGGACCACTGTAATTTACACAATCTGTCATTTACTGAAAAAGTTGTTAGGTGGAATGTGACTTTAATTGGATTAGTATCTGCTGGTTTTGTTTGTTGCCTTTTTCTTTGTTTCTATTTTTGTCTCTGAGTTGTTTCCACCTTTTGTGGTTTACCTGAGCATTATGTAAGATTGCATTTTCACTCCTGTCTTACTGTCACTTACTCTTTTTTTTCCCCCCCACCCAAAGCAGAGTTTCACTCTTGTTGCCTAGGCTGGAGTACAATGGAGTGATCTCTGCTCACTGCAGCCTCCGCCTCCCGGGTTCAGGCAATTCTCTTGCCTCAGCATCCTGAATAGCTAAGATTACAGGCATTCGCCACCACGCCCTGCTAATTTTTGCATTTTTAGTAGAGACGGGGTTTCATCATGGTTTCAAACTCCTCAGCTCAGGTGATCCACTCACCCTGTCTCTCAAAGTACTGGGATTACAGGCGTAAGCCACCACGCCCAGGCTGTCACTTAACTCTTAATTGTGCACTAATAGAAGTCCACTATAAAGCAGCACTGTTCCTCATTACCCCTTCACTGGTAGTGAGAGTACTTTAGAATAATAAAATAATCCTAATTTTACTTCCCTCTCCCTGTATCATTCTTGTCATTCATTTCACTTATATTGTTTTAAAATGAACTGTTAATTTGTTAGATCAACTAAGAATTTTTATAAGTGTTTATATTACCTCCACTTACCCCTTTTTTGATGCTCTTCTTTTCTTTATGCATATTGAGTTTCTGACCATTGTCAGTTTCCTTCTCTCTAATAATTTGTTTTAGCATTCTTTACAAAGCAGGTATATTGGCATCAACTGCTTTCCTTTTTTATTTTTCTGAGTAGGTCATTTTGTGTTCTTCATTTTGGAAGGACAGTTTATCAGGGTATAAACTCCCTGGTTGGTGGTTTTTTTTTTTTTTTCCCCCTGTAAACATTAGAGACATTTTACTCCGCTTCTTGCTTTAAGGAGAAGACATAGATAATATTTATCATTGCTATCTAATTTTTTTTCCTTCTAGTTTCTTTCAGTATTTTTCTTTATCTTGATTTTGTATAGTCTGAAAATGATATGCTATGTATAAATGTGTCGGCATTTATTCTGCCTGGTGTTCTGTGAGCTTTTGCCATCTGTGGTTTTGTGTCTGAGATTAATTTGTGGATATTCTCACTTTCGTTTCAAATATTTTATGTTTCTTTTTCTGTAATTCCCGTTATAGGTAATTTACACTTTTTGTCATTTTCTCACATTTTTTCTTCATTTTTCAATTTAGGAAGTTTCTGTTGGTAATCTCAAGCTGAGAGATTCTTTCCTCAGTATTGTCTAGTTTACCAGTAAGTCTTCAAAGGTATTCTTCTATTCTATTCTATTATTTTCTATCTCTAGCACCTCTCTTTGGTTCTTAGGAGTTCCTGTCTTTACCTGTTTCTGCTGTCTGCTTTATCAGTTAAATCTCTTAGGATCTTAATTACAATTAATTGAAATTCCTAGTCTAATATTCGCAACATCTGTGTCATAATTGAGTTTGGTTCTGATCCTTGCTCTATCTCTTCCAACTGTGTTTTTTTGCCTTTTTGGTTATTTTTTTTCTTGATATCCATACCTGGTTACTAGATGTGTGTGTGTGTGTGTGTGTATGTGTGTGTGTATATATATATATATATATACACACACACATATATATACATACATACACACACACACCTATATATATATAGATGTGTGTGTATATATATACACTAGATGTATATATATATTTATATATCTATATATATATAAATACACATACACACACACACACACACACACACACCCCTTAATGTTGTGGTAAGTTGTGGTGGGGAGGAGGAGCTTTGTATTTAGGTCTGTGATTTAGGTTTCAGTCTTTAATGAGTCTGTTCTGAGCTGTCAACTTCATAGTGCTTCTCAGATTTTTTTCCCCATGTTGATACAGGACAGGATAGCTAGGTTGGGAGAATTTTTTTTCCCTCATTATTCACTGTGAGAAACTGGAGGTAAAACTCAGAAATGTATGTGTGTGCCCCAGATAACTGGGTCCCCCTGGTATTTGTATCTCTCACATGTGTCCATGCTGAGCTCCTGTTAATTTGTCACTCACAGTTCAGATTTCCCTGTGACAGCACTGGTTCCTTCTGAGGATAGTGCTCGGGGGTGTTTGCTCTGGCCAGTCCTTACTCCCTGCATTGGTCTGTCATTTTCCTCCATTTTGGGTTTGTTGACTTGTGCTGTGACCCCCACTTCTCTGATGAATCTAAAAAGAGCTGTTGATCTTTCAGCTTGTTTGGATTTTTACTTTGCTAGGATGGAGTGATGACTTCCAGCTTCTTAAATGCCAAATTGGAAACCAGAAATCTTTATTTTTTGAAAGAAGCAACTCTGTTGCTTCTTTACATGTGCATTATGTTTTGTTTGACATTTTAAATATTTTAAGATATCAGTTCTAGAAGACAGTTTCTTCCCTCTCCTCAGAATTTGATTTTATTACTGTAGTCCACATTTGGTTTTTAAATGACTGTTTAAATTATGTTTCCAGAGTCTGTATTTGCCAGGCAAGATGTCAGACCCCAGCATGGGGTTGGTAAATTCATTTTACGCTGATCCTCCCCGCCTCGGCCTCCCAAAGTGCTGGGGATTACAGGTGTGAGCCACCACACCCAGCCACATTTTTGTCTTTAAAAATTATTATTAAGTCCAGGCCTGGTGGGGCGCCGTGGCTCACGTTTGTAATCCCAGCAATTTGGGAGCACAAGGTTGGCAAATTACTTGAAGCCAGGAGTTGAAGATTAGCCCAGCCAACATGGCCAAACACCCTGTCTCTACAAAAAATTAACTGGGCCTGCTGGCACGCACCTGTAGTCCCAGCTGCTCAGGAGGCTGAAAGATGAGACTTGCTTGAAAAAAAAAATTTTTTTTTGAGACAGAGTCTGCTTTGTTGCCCAGGCTGAAGTGCAATGGTGTGATCTTGGCTCACTGCAACCTCTCCCTCCCAGATTCAAGTGATTCTGCTGCCTCAGCCTCCCAAGCAGCTGGGACTACAGGTGTGTGACACCATACCTGGCTAACTTTTGTACTTTTAGTAGAGACAGGGTTTTGCCATGTTGGCCAGGCTGGTCTCAAACTCCTGAACTCAAGTGATCCATCTGCCGTGGCTTTTCAAAGTGCTGGGATTATAGGCATGAGCCACTGCACCTGGCCAAAAAAAATTATAAATATTATTTGCCATTTTTCTATTCTCATACTTTCATTCTGCGTTAAATTTGAAACTTATTGTTTGTAAATGGCATACAGTGAGTTTTTTTCTTTTTTTTTAAACCCATGGTTGTCTTTACATACTGCATTGAGGAAGATTATTGACCTGTTTGGGATTATGTGATTTATCTTCTAAAATTTCATATTGACATATCAGTTGGATGTTTGAAAATATCTATATAATTTTCTTTAGTTTCTCTGGTTGTTTACAATATGCACATGCGACATCTAGTGTCGACATTTTGCTACTTCAGTTGAAATGTAGACATCCCTTATATCTATTTCCTTGCCTTTTTACCTTCCCCACTTTAAAAATAAGTCTGTTATACCAGATACTTCTTAAAAAATAACCATGCATGGTTTTATAAACTTATATGTTGAAATCTTATTTTGAGTACACGTGTCTGCTCTTTTTTTTTGTTTCAGATTCTCTAAGATTCCTTTTTATCATTTCTTTTTGAAGAACTCGATTTTTATCATACTTTTTGTGGTAGGTTGGCTACCAACAAATTTCTTTATCTGAGAATGTCTTTCTTTTTCTTTGTTCCTGACATACATTTTTACCAGATATAATTTATGTTGAAAAGTCTTTTCTTTCAGCAGTTGACTAATACACGATTTCCTTTCTTGTTTGTGGTTTCAGGTGGGAAATTCATATTTGCCATAGATATTTTTGGATTTATCCCGTGAAGCTTTGTTCAGCCTTTTTTGTTTTTTGTTTTTTGAGATAGAGTCACCCTCTTCTCGCCCAGGCTGGAGTACAATGGCTCAATCTCGGCTCACTGCAACCTCCACCTCCCCGGTTCTAGCAATTCTCCTGACTCAGCCTCCTGAGTAGCTGAGATTACAGGTGCCCGCCACCAAGCCTGGCTGATTTTTGTATTTTTAGCAGAGACAGGGTTTCACCATCTTGGCCAGCTGGTCTTAAACTCCTGACCTCATGTGATCCACCCACCTCAGCCTCCCAAAGTGCTGGGATTACAGACGTGAGCCACCACATCCAGCCTGCTCAGCCTTTTGAATAGGTTTATGTCTGTTGACAATTTGTGACATTTAACCATAATTTTAACATTTACTCTTTTTGTCACATGTGCTTCATATTTATGAATGCTTATGTTGTAAATGCTTGATATTTCATTATTGGTCCATAGGTCTTCGTTTTATGTATATATTTAATCTGATTTTTTTTGTTGTTGTGCAAATGTAAATTATGTTGCCAAGTCCTCAAGTTCATTGTAACAGAAGACTATGTTCTCTTTTCATTTCTGCTGTGCTACTGAGCTGTTCAGTGAGTTTTGTTTTAGCATCTTTAAATTTTATAATTCAATTTCTTTCATTTTAAACTTGTATTTCTTTGCTGAGATCTTTGTCATTTTCGTTTGTTTCAAGGGAATTTGAAGTGATTATTGAAGCATTTTTCTGATGTAGATTCTGTCTGTACTCTTCCAGACTGTGGTTCTAAACAAAATTCGTTTGTAAGAGATTGGTGGTTCTACATTATTCTGTTTGTTTATTTAGTGTTCCTTCAGGCTCTCACTCTAATGGTGCTGTTTCACGGGAAGAGGATGCTTTCCACAGCCACATTGACTGGTGCCTCTTTGTGTTGGGGAAGGTAGTCTCAGCATTACGGGGATGAAAGGACACTTAGAAAAGGACTTTTGAATATGCCATTTATTAAAAGGGATCCACTAGGTTCTTTTACTTTTTTGGGTGCTCTACTGTTTGTATTTTCAGTGATGGGAATGAGCCTGGCATGCTGTTCTTTTAGGTGGGAGGTCCTAATACTGTTACTACATTGGCCTAGACCCAGAATGCCTAGCTAGTTTACACTTCCAATTCTGGTTTTCTAAGCTGTCTTTTGGTTGTGTCTCAAGTGACTTCCAGGGCTTGTCTAGTCAACTGATTTTGACAGTGTTCTCTATGTATAATACAGTGATGATAGCATTGTGCTTCCAAAAAATGATAATGAGCAGTTGGACATTTATGCAGAAAAAATGTGGATCTCTACCTCACACTGTACACAAAATGGAATTCAAAATGGATCACAAGTATACAAATATATAAGAAGTTGTCTTTATTATTAGTTTTTAGATATAACACTTTGTACCATCCTTGTGAAAAAAATACTCATATTTGATAATTAGCATTAAAATCTTTTGCTCTCAGAAACACTGTTAAAAGATTGAAAAGATGAGCCATAGACTGGGAGAAAATATGTAAAAATCACATATTGAATAAAGGGCTTTATAGAATGATACAAGAAACTTGTAAAACCCAACAGTAGTAATAATAATAAAATATTTAAAATGGTGAAAATATATGAAGAGAAAGACATTGAAGAAGATACTCAGATTGCACATAAACATGAAAAGATGTTACTAGGTAAATTCATGTTAAAACAAAAAATAAGTTAGTACTATTAGCATACAACTGTTAGAAAGTCTAAATTTTTAAGAGCCTAACAATATTATGTCTGGTAAGTTACACAGTAACATAAATAAATAATCCATTGCTTTTGGTAACGCAAATTGAAACAGTCATTTTGAAAGACAGTTTCTTATAATACTAAATACAGACTTTACGTATTACTCAAGTCCTTCTGCACGTTTTCCAAACTGACTTGAAAGTCTATTTCCTAACAAAAATCTGTGTATGAATGCTTATTCCTAACTGCTGCATAATGGAAACTACCAAGATACATTTCACTAGGTGAGTGTGTAAAACTGTGCTAATACATACTATTTAATATTACTAAATATTGCAAAGGAATGAACTATGAATTCACGTACCAACAAAATTGAATCTTAAATACACATTGTTAAGTTAAAGAAGCCATTACAAAAAGACATCATACTTTGTTAATCTATTTATTTGCCATTTTGTAAAAACTGTAAGGATAGTAATGAGATCAGGTGTTTTCAGGGAGTTTAGAGAGGGGTGATAATTAGATGAAGCCCCCAGGCTATGTTAGAATAATCAAATCATTTTGCATGCTGCTCTATTGTTGGATATATGACATTATCTTGGATACATTAGCTTACTTATTTAAGACAAGCAACTGACTTTAGAGCCTAAAGAATGAACCTTAAATGTATATAAAATTTAAAAAAATAATGTGAGGTCAGGAAATTCCAGAATGGAACATAGACTGTATCCAAATAAATTTTGTTATAAATGTATCACATCATCTCTTTGAAGAGAGTAATGGGAGAAATCTACTGATCTTTGGAAATGAAACTACATTTAAACAAAATAAAACAATCTTATGCCTAAGAATTGTGCTGTTAGTGGGAAAGTTGTTATGGGGATAAATTTTAGAAATTCAAAAACTATAACATACTGGCATTCTACAAATAAGACAGTGAAATAAGAAATAGAAAATAACAGAAAAATAGAGGAGGAGAAAAAGAAATGAGAAGATGAAATAGGAAAATAAGAAATTCTGCAAATAAGAAAACGAATGGTATTCTTGGGAGCAGTTTATTCCCTGTTGAGGGTAGGAGTCTACAAATACGCCATTGGGGGATAGTAGAATGTACTATGGGAAATGGATTATATCTGGTGATATCAGTATGAACTCATGTTCGGATTAATGTATTTTTATATAGACAGCTATATATATATATCTGTATATCCTTGTTCTGTCAGCCAAGATGAACTGAAGCAGTGATGCCACACTATCAACAAGCACACTTACTGCCTGGATCTTTGTTACTAATACTATTCTCTAGTAAAAGGAACTAGTGCTCCTTGGAGAAGTGGCTGATTCTAGGACTGGTGCATAAGATGAGTCTTAAGTATTACTAACTCAAGAATTGCTTGGGGATATGGAGTGGGGGCACCATGTCATTTGGATGAAGATGTTTTTTAAATGTTTATGGTTATTCTTTATTTTAATATTTTCAGTGGATATATTTTTGTGGCTTAAAATAAATATAAAAAGCTAAAACAAAAGTTTTACTGTTTTCTCTGTCATAGTTCCCAAACCGCTTTGCTAATGAGAACACTTTTATGTACTAATTTCTCTAAAAATTTTCAGAATTTAGGGTATTGAGGATATAAGAATGTATTTTGTTTTGCTTTGTTTTAAAGACTAAGTGAAATAAGCTGGGCTGGGCACGGTGGCTCACACCTGTAATCCCAGCACTTTGGGAGGCCGAGGCGGGCGGATCATGAGGTTAAGAGATCAAGACCATCCTGGCCAACATGGTGAAACCCCATCTCTACTAAAAATACAAAAATTAGCTGGCGGTAGTGGCATGTGCCCTGTAATCCCAGCTACTCAGGAGGCTGAGGCAGGAGACTGTCTTGAACCCTGGAGGTGGAGGTTGCAATGAGCTCTCAAAAAATAAAAATAAAAAGCCAGGCAGAAAAGGACAAATGCTGTGATCTACCTATACGAAATATCCAGAATAGACAAATTTAAAGATCTAAAGTAAAGGTTACCAGGGGCTGCAGTCAGAAGAGAATGGGGAGTTAATAAAGTGACAGATTTTGTATTTCAAGTGGTGAAAAGGCTTTGAAAATAGTGATGATGGTTATACAACACTGTGAATGTACTTAAATGGTACACTTAAAAATAATAAAATGTGCTTTCAGAGGCTGAAGCAAGAGGATTGCTTGAGGCCAGGAGTTCGAGACCAGCCTGGGCTCAAATCTATGTATAGGTTTATGTATAAACCTTTTCATAAAGCAGCATGCTATACCGACTGTATTTCTTGTTTTTTGTTTGTTGGTTTGTTTTATAACTAGTGAAATAAACATCCCTTGACATTTACTATTTTTTTCTTCTTTTATCTTTAAGACGATAGGCACGTGCCACCATGCCCATCTAGTTTTTAAAACATTTTTGTAAAGATGGGGTCTTGTTATGTGGCACATGCAGGCCTCAAACTCCTGGCCTAAAGAAATCCTCTTGCCTCAACCTCCTAAGGCATATTTTATGTGCTTTTAAGTGTGCCATTTTAGTAGCATTAGGTACATTCACAGTATTGTGTAACTATTGCCACTGTTTGTTTCCATAACTTTTTTTATCATTCGTAATACAAAATCTGTACTTACTAAGTCTTCATTTTCTTCTGACTTCAGCTCGTGATATCCTTTGCTTTATGTCTTTGAATTTGTCTGTGTTGGGATACATCACACAAATGGATCATACAGTATTTATCTTTTTGTGTCTTGCTTATTTTACTTAGCTTTGAATCTTCAGGGTTCATTCACATTTTCACTTCATTATTTTTTGTGCCTGAACAATATTTTGTTATACTCATTCACATTTATATTTTTGCTTAGCAGTTCATCTGTAAATGAACGGCTGGATTATTTCCATATTTTGGCAATTGTGAATAATACTGCTATACACAGCGGTGTACAAGTATTTATCTGAGTCTTTGTTTTCATTTGGGTATGTATCTAGTGGAATTGCTGAGAAATATAATTTTGTTTAGTATTTTAAGGAACCACCAAGCTGTTTTGCACAGTATTTGTACCATTCTTAATGGCAATACACAAGGGTTCAAGTTTCTCCACGTCCTTCATCCTGGTGATTGTGAAGTGATATTTCATTATTGTTTGATTTAGAGTACCCTTAAACTAATGGTTTTGAGCATCCTTTCATGTGCTTATTGGCCACATGTATAGCTTCTTGGAGAAATGTCTATTCAAATCCTTTGCCCTTTTTTGAATTGGTTGTGAGGGGTTTGGTTGTCAAATTGTAGGAGTTCTAAATATATTCTGAATATTAATCCCATTGCCAGATACATGATTTGCATATATTTTCTCCCACTTTGCGGTTTTCACTATTTTGATAGTGTCCTTTGATGCACAGAAGTTTTAATTTTGGAGAAGTCGAGTTTTTCTTTTTGTTACCTATGTTTTTAGTGTCAGGTTTAAGACATCACTGTGAAATCCAAGATGTGAAGACATCATGCAATTTTTTTTAACAGTTTTACTATTCAAGCCTTACATTTAGGGCTTTGATTCATTTTCAGTTAATTTTTTATATGTAGTATAAAATAAGGACCAATTTTCATTATTTTCAATGTGGATATTGAATTTTTCAAGCACCATTTGTTTAGAACACTATTTTCCATTGACATGTTTTGGCACCTCTGGTGAAAATCAGTTTGCCATCTGTGTGGGCATTTTATTTCTGGGCTCTCTTTTATTGTTATACCAATACCGTATTGTTTCATTTACTATCATGTTTTAGTCTGTATGAACTTTGAATGTGCAAATTCTTCACTTTATTTTTTCAACAGTTATTTGGCTGTTTTTGGCCCTTTGCAATGTGAATTTTAGGATGAGTTTTTCATTTTCTGCAAATCAGTATGCAGTTTTCATAGGGATTGTTTTACATCCGTAAACTGCTTTGGAAAGTGCTGTCATTGCAAAAGTATCAGGAATTTCAGTTCATGAACACAGAATGTCTGTCGTTCATTTGTGTCTTTAATTTCTTTTTGCATTTTTTGTAGTTTTCAGTGTACAGATATTTCACTTTTGGTACATTTGTTCCTTCAAAATTTTTTTCTTTTTAATCCTGTTAATAGAATTGTTTTCTTAATTTTCTTTTCAAATTGTTAATTGCTATGGTTAGTGTACAGTAATCCTTCTCATCCCCATACCCCTACAACTTCTCCATCAGCTTTGCTTGTGGGAGACAATTTTAAGACTTTTCCTTAGGTTACCTGAAAACTCAAATAGTACTGGACACTATATAGATCATGGTTTTCAACCTGATAATCAAGATAGCAACTAAGTAAGAGACTTAGAAGCATGTACAGGGTGGGTACATATATATAATGCAGGTATGCTGGAAAAAGTGACGACTTAGTTCCCAGTGGCATGAATGTTGTGAGATTTGATAATGCTACTAAGAACAGCACATGGTTTACAACTTATAAATTGTTTTATTTCTGGATTTTTTTTATTTACTATTTTTGGACTTCATTTGCATGTGGGTAACCGAAACCACGGAAAGTGAAACTGCAGATAAGGAGGGACTAAAGTACAACTAATTTTTGAATGTTGATTTTGAATCTGGCAACTTTGCTGTGTGTGCATGTGTGTGTTTGTGTGTGTGTGGTTTTTGTGTATGCTTAATAATTTTTTAATAGATCATATCATCTCAGGAAAATGAGCTTACTTGCTTTTCTGACTTGAATGCATTTTATTTCTTGTCTAATTGCTTAGCTAGAACTTCATTACTAAGTTGAGTAGAAATGTGATTTTGGTTTCCTTTGTAGTTCTTGATATTACGGGGAAAGCTGTCAGTGTTTTCACTGACATTTTTGGAGGGCTTATCACATATGGCCTTTCTTACATTGAAGAATCTCCCTTCCATTTATAATTTTTGAGGTTTGGGTTTTTGTATTGTTGTGTTTTGGAGACAGGCTCTCATTCTGTCACTCGGCTGAAGTGCAGTGACTCAATCTTGGCTCCCTGCAGCCTCCACCTCCCAGGTTCAAGCACTTCTCCTTCCTAACCCTCCTGAGTAGCTGAGATTACAGGATTACAGGTGTGCGACACTATGCCCGGTTAATTTTTATACTTTTTTGTAGAGATGGGGTCTCACCATGTTGGTCAGGCTGGTCTTGAACTCCTGGGCTGAAGCGATCCACCCACCTCGGCCTTTCAAAGTGCTGGGATGGCAGACATATGCCACCTCGCCAAGCCAATTTTTTCTGTTTAATCATGAAAAAGTGATGCATTTTCTCATGCCCTCTGCCCCTGCTTTTTTGCATTGAGATGGTTAGCCATTTTTAATTGTAATTTTTTGCAGTTAAAATATTTTGAATGTTTTACTCTGTATTTTCTTTCCTTCTGATACTCCCCAGTGATCTCTAGTGCCCTATTTGAAAATGTGTTTTTTATGAATTTAAGTGCTTATATTTTACTTCATTTTTCATTACTTGTGACTTTTGCTTTCACCTGGTTTTGGTCAGTTTTGCTATTTGCATGTGTGTGTGAGAGAAAGAGAGAGAGAAAAATAGTGTTGTTTACCTCTCACTGTTTTCTCTGTCAGTTTTGGTTACATTTATTTTCAGTCCCAGTTTACACAGCATTGATTTAGTAATATTGCTCTGCTAATTTGTTACAATCATTAGTAGCTCTTTAAATGGCACTCTATCATTTTGTTATTTTATTTTTAAAATGTTAAAGCTGCTTAGGCAGCTGAGATTATAAGTACAAGCCACTTTCTTACTGCATTGTTTAGCATGGTTTTGCTACGTATATTTCAGATTCAATATTTATTGGTTTTATTTTAGTTTGGAGGAGTTGAGTTTAACTTTATAACTGTAACAATAATAGGTTTTAGTTGTATTAGTACTTTGTGAGGTAGAGCTGTGCAAATGGTTTTACTTAGAAAATTGCTTATAACCTTAAATATTACAAACAGTTACTTTATATCTATGGAAAATGTAATGTCTTTAAAATTATAAATATTTCTAAAGAGTATTTTCCAGAACTGTATATTTTAAATTTTGAATTTAAATTTTAAGCACTTTTTTGATTCTGTACTTTTTGCTAAGAGCAGTAGTTTGTAAAGAATAGTGGTACTTGATCTATTAACAAATTACTGTTCTCTTTGAAAGTATTTCTAGGCTAATATTGCATTTTCTGATAGAATACTCCTGTAGCTTTATGAATGTTACTTAAATGAAGTTAGAGGTTGCAGTTTTTTTGTGGCATTTAAGATACAGATTTTTTTTAAATGTTGGAATATTTGGTTACACCTTGTTATATTTAATGTTAGTTTTTTTGCTGTAATCTGAAACATGGCTGGCCTGGGCAAAATAAATATTCAGTTAAAATATTAGCACTTTTTACTTTGTTACTTTTTTATGGTACTAGAAACTTCTTAAACATTATTAGTATGTAAATCTTCATTGCTAGCTATTTTAATAATATTGTAATATTACTTTATTTTTTATTATCACATTTATAATCTTTAATATTCATCATTATGTATTGATTTATTATTTGATACTTATAAGTTAGGTATGGCCATGTATATATTGTTAAAATCAAGAGTATTTTTATTTTAATATTTATCTATTTTTCTCTAAATATTCTTTTTCCTTTGCTCTTTAGAGGAAGTATCATTCTGCAAAGGAAGCATATGAACAACTTTTGCAGACAGAAAACCTTCCTGCACAAGTAAAAGCAACTGTATTGCAACAGTTAGGTACATGAAAACTTTTATTATACATTACATTAATTTGAAGAGATTTTCCTTTTGAGGTTCAATTTTTTTCCCTCTGCTTAGACATTTGTTTTCATTTAGAAGTCTATGGGTTAAGACTAAATGTGACATTTAATTATTACATCTTATTTTGAGGTAAAATTTTAAATAAATAATTTTATTACAGTAGTTCCCTGTTTTCCCGGAGTTATATGTTCCATGATACTCTGGAAGCTTCCGATAGTTCCATACCCTGTATTTTATTATGTTTTTCTAATCTTGTAGCTAAGATGACTACTAAGTGACTACTGTCTGGGTAGCATAGACAGTGTGGATACACTAGACAGAGAGTAGGAGTAGCTGTAGTAGTTTGAGTTTTCATCATGCTACCCAGAGTGGCATGCAATTTAAAACTTATATTTTATTTCTGAGATTTTTCCATTAAATATTTTTTGGCACTGGGAGACTGAAACCATAGAAAGCAAAAATGAAGGTAATGGGGGACTACTGTATAAATGTTTTCTAAGTGTATTTTCATTGTTGATAAACATAGTATCAAGCACACTCCTTCTCACCATCTGTATAAAGATAGTGCTTAGTGCTGGCCAGGTCCCAGCACTGTCGGGGTCCAGCATGGTCAGATCACTTACGGTCAGGAGTTTGAGACCAGCCTGACCAACATGGTGAAACCGCCTCTCTACTAAAATACAAAAATTAGCCAGGCGTGGTGGCTTCCATTTGTAATCCCAGCTACATGGGGGGCTGAGGCAGGAGAATCACCTAAACCCAGGAGGCAGAGGCTGCAGTCAGCCGAGATTGCGCCACTGCACTCCAGCCTGGGAAACAGAACGAGACTGTCTCAGAACAAACAAACAGAAAAAAAACAAGGCCGGGCGCAGTGGCTCATGCCTGTAATCCCAGCACTTTGGGAGCCAAGGCGGGCGGATCACGAGGTCAGGATATGGAGACTGTCCTGTCTAACACGGCGAAACCCCATCTCTAGTAAAAAAAAACAAAAAATAGCCAGGCATTGTGGCGGGCGCCTGTAGTCCCAGCTACTCGGGAGGCTGAGGCAGGAGACTGGCGTGAACCCGGGAGGCGGAGCTTGCAGTGAGCCGAGATCGCGCCACTGCACTCCAGCCTGGGCGACAGAGCGAGACTCCGTCTCAAAAAAAAAAAAAAAGATAGTGCTTACTGCAGCTAGTATTGGATTCTGGACTTCCCCTACTGCTTGACGACAGGATGAGGTTTGAGTTAAGTAAATTAGATTAAGATTATCACACAGCTGGTAAGTGGATACTAAACTTGCTTTATAGTTGTATTGATACATGATCAATGGAAACATTTCACCTAAAATTATATAGAACATCTTAGTGGGTTTTCTTGTCAAAAATCTGTTACATTCTCATATTGAAGATAAGGTAATCTAGTGTTTGAAAGTAGTATAAAATAATATGTTATCATATAGAATATAGCAAGTCCCCTCCCTAGTAATTAATTTCGTTGCTTATTTATCTTGATTGTATTTGCTATTTGGGTTAATGTTTGTTGGTAGTCCTTCAGTACAGTTATTTTTTGGCTTTGGTCTAAGCAAATAAAATCCTAACTTTTACTCAAGTTGGTGGTAATATAAATTTTTTTTCTGTCACTGTTTTATCCACAATTTCAAAAGCAATTGGGCAGAGTTTTGCTTAGATGCTTTTGGAAAGCTAATTTTATACACTTGAATTAAGTCACAGCTGACAGACTGTTTTTGATTTGATTTGAGCATTTAGCAATTAGATTTCAATTGTTTATTTAGCTGTAGTTCATAATCTATTTATTAAACGAAAATCTGCGGCACACACTGTGTACCACTCTTAGGGCTCGTTGAACCTAGTTTTCATTTTGCTTTTTCCATATAGCCTAGAAGTTTTGTTGTGATTGTTTATCTAATGCTGTGACATTAATAATGTTATTATTATAAATAAATAATGTCAGTAATGTACGAGGCCTTTTGTAAGTTGTTTAAAGTGTTACTTTGTATTATTTTGAGATTTTATAAAGGATTATATTTTAGGTAAAAGTCCGAAAGCAGCTATTAAAAAGAATATAAATGGGTGTGGTGGCTCATGCCTGTAATCCCAGTACATTGTTGAGAGGCTGAGGTGTTCAGATAACTTGAGGCCAGGAGTTTGTGACCAGCCTACCCAACATGGTGAAATGCCGTCACTAATAAAAATGCAAAAATTAGCCAGGCATGGTGTCCCATTCCTGTAATCCCAACTACTTGAGGGGCTGAGACAGAAAAATCTCTTGAACCTAGGATGCAGAGATTGTAGTGAACTGAGGTTGTGCCACTCCACTCCATCCTGGGCGATAGAGCGAGACTCCATCTCAACAACAACAGCAGAAGGAATGTAAATGAATTATCTTTGATTACATGAGCATTTTTTTATTCTTTGGATGTAAGCATGGGGTTGAAAGTTGTTTTTGAAATTCTCTCACTGCATGGTAACCTTTAAAGGACAGTAAATTTATCAATTTTATACTTAAAATTTATAACTTGCATTTTTTTCCAAACTAAATTTATAAAAGAGAATTTGATTTGTCATCTCCATGTCAATCCAGTTCCTAAAATCATTTAGTTATCTGTGTGTGCTTTAAGATCCCTTTTTAGCTTTGATTGTATCATTTTGTGTGAAATAAACTTCTCTAAACTTTGTTTGGTAGTTTTAAATTTTGGGAAAATGTGATCTAAGTTACATGAATAAATTACTGAAAAAGTAATTCGCTGTTTCCTGCATGATTTTCTTGAAACTGAAGAAGTAGAATGATGGGTAAATGCTTATAACTTCTTAATTATAGGTTGGATGCATCATAATATGGATCTAGTAGGAGACAAAGCCACAAAGGAAAGCTATGCTATTCCGTATCTCCAAAAGTCTTTGGAGGCAGATCCTAATTCTGGCCAATCGTGGTATTTTCTTGGAAGGTGAGATGAAACACTCGTGCTATCTAGAGTTTATTTGTAATGTAAAATCATTTGTAGATTTTATAAAATGTAATCTGAGAAGTGAAATTTTAAAAATAAACTCCCGGCTGGGCGCGGTGGCTCACACCTGTAATCCCAGCACTTTGGGAGGCCGAGGCGGGCGGATCACAAGGTCAGGAGATCGAGGCCATCCTGGCTAACATGGTAAAACTCCATCTCTACTAAAAATACAAACAATTAGCCGGGCGTGTTGGTGGGTGCCTATTCAGGAGGCTGAGGCAGGAGAATGGCATGAGCCCGGAGGCAGAGGTTGCAGTGAGCTGAGATCGTGCCCTTGCACTCCAGCCTAGGTGACAGAGCAAGACTCTGTCTCAAAATTAATTAATTAATTAATTAATTAGTTCCCAATTAGTCTTTCAGTTGTCTGTGTAGCTGTAGTTATTAATCTAATTATTAAACAAAATCTATGGTATCCACTGTATACTACTCCTATAGCTCTTCAAACCTACATTTTATTTTGCTTTTCCCATATAAACTTGAAGTTTTGTTGTGGTTATTTACTGCTGTTATAATCGTAATTTAATTAAAATTAAGATATAATTACATTTTTATTACAATATAATTAATGTTTAAAATATAATTTAAATATCCCCCTAATTAAAATAATTATATTTTTTATTTCACATTAAAATATAATTATATTATGTGCTTAGAAAATAAAAAGTTCCTAGGAGGTAAAAATAGATAGCTTTGAATTTAGTTGCTCTTATTGAGGTACTCTTCTTTTACTTACTACATTTTGTTTTCATGTTTTTCTTTTCTTTTCTTTTTTTTGAGACACAGTCTTGCTGTGTTGCCCAGGCTGGAATGCAGTGGCATGATCTCGGCTCACTGGAACTTCTGCCTCCCGGGCTTAAGTGATTCTTGTGCCTCAGCCTCCTGAGTAGCTAGGACTACAGGGGTGTGCCACCACGCCCGGATGATTTTTGTGTTTAGTAGAGTTGTGATATCACCATCACATTTTCTTAATCTGAGTAGAGTTATTGCTAGCTTTTAAAGAGTCTTAAAAGGGTTTTAAAGGGTACCATCACATAATAATCACGAATAGTTTTCAATTTAGTATTTAAATTGTATTTCCTTTGATATCTAGCATTTTAAAAAATATTCAACAAAACCCCAAGTTTTAATTTTATCTGTCAGTCATCAGTAGAAATTTGCTGTTTATAATCTTGGCTGGTGATTTTGTATATTAATATGGAAATATTTTTATTAATCATAGCTCTCAAATTACAGTGCTAGTGGAAATTCTAGAGGAAATGCATAAGTTATTATTGTTCGTTATGGTAGGAACATAAAAAATTTTTGGTAACCCAGACATTTTTTCTCCATATTTTTCTTACTTTGAATGTTGATTGTCTGAATTATACCTACTGGTATAATATTTATGTGTCTGATAGAATACATATTTGTACATGTACGTGTTTTTTTAAATCACTAGATTGTAATTTAGTGTGTTGCAAAGATCAATGGATTGAAGACTCAGAAACCTGGGTTTTAAATCCTGGCTTTGCTGTTAACTGTGGAATCATTGATAGTCCATTTAAAACTGCTTGAGGCCAGGTATAGTGGTTCATGCCTGTAATCCCAGCACTTTGGGAGGCCAAGGTGGACGGATCATTTGATGAAACCTCATCTCTACTAAAACTACAAAAATTAGGTGTGTGTGGTGAGCAGGCGACTATAATCCCAGCTGCTCTGGAGACTGAGGCAGGAGAATCTCTTGAACACAGGAGACAGAGGCCGCAGTGAGCCAAAATCATGTCACTACACTTCAAACTAGGAGATAGAGACTCCATCTCAAAAATTTAAAAAAAAATAAACTACTTGACATCTCAATTTTTCTTAACTCTTGAGAGGATTCAATTATAACTGTCAGGCACCTTTTCAAAACAAGGTTATATCTTAATTTAATTGCTCTGATTTGCTTCAGTGGTAAATTTTGGTTGTTTTTTTTTTTACATAGGGTAGCTCATTTTGTGTAACTTTGACATGCAGACATGTTCAAATTTAGTTTTTCTGTTAACTTTGGGTACAATTTTTTTTTTTTTGAAAGGAAAGCGTATTTATATTAAAGGGAGATTATTGTTAGGATTATTCCTTATTAAAAATATTGGTCTTCTGTTAATGATAAATAATAAAAATGAAGTTAATGCTTTGTGGTAAAGTTTTTGTAATGGAGAACTCTAGGGTTTATAAAATATTTGACCTTGGGTTGCTTGTAATACAAAACTTGAGAGTTCCAAACTTTGACTTGATCCACCACTCAAGTTCAGGAGAAGCTGAATCTTTTTTATATCTGCATTGCACAACAAAGTGTTTTGAGCAACCTGGCTTTATTACTCAATGGAATAGTTTTGTTACTAAATAGAGCAAGTGAACTAAGTAGCATTTAGGCTTAGAGCTGGCACTGTTATATACTGTTAGCTTTTGCCTTAATACAGTAACATTAAAAGAGGTTAATTACCAAACGGAGCAGGTGTAAACATTGGTCTGTGGCATTAAGTTTTATTATATTTGAGCAGTTCTTTTTACTATAAATAGAAAGACTGTGAACCAGGACATTTTTTGCTTTTTTTTTTCAAGAATAAGATTCGTTGCATGTTTTGTTATAGTACTGGAATATCTCATTATTGTAAAGGATAGTTGTTATTGTTTACTTCTTGTAGCATTTTATAAGATAATGTAATGAAAGATGCTTAAAATTACAGTTTCAGGCTCATGTCTATAATCCTAGCACTTTGGGAGGCCAAGGAGGCTGGAATGCTTGAATTCAGGAGTCAAATACCATCCTGGGCAAAATAGCGAAACCCTGTCTGTACCCAAAATACCAAAATTAGCTGGGTGTGGTGGTGCCCGCCTGTAGTCTCAGCTACTGGGAAGGCTGAGGTTGTGAGGAAGGAGGCTGGCTGCAGTGAGGTGTGATCATGCCACTACACACCAGCCTGGGTGACAAAGTGAGACCTGTCTCAAAAAAATAAAATGAAGGCCAGGTGCAGTAGCTCACACCTGTAATCCCAGCACTTAGGGAGGCCGAGGCGGGTGGATCATGAGGCCAGTAGTTGGAGACCAGCCTGGCCAATATGGTGAAACACTGTCTCTACTAAAAATACAAAAATTAGCTGGGCGTGGTGGTGCATGCCTGTAGTCCCAGCTGCTTGGGAGGCTGAGGCAGGAGAATCACCTGAACCCAGGGGCAGAGGTTACAGTGAGCTGAGATCTTGCCATTGCACTCCAGCCTGGGCAACAGAGTGAGACTCTATGTCAAAAAAAAAAAGGAAGTAAAATTAGTTTCAATAATATACTTTTATAGCTCTGTAAGGAAAGTAGTATTGACAAAGGGCTTTCCCTGAGTCATATGAATTTAAGGCATTGGGGTGTGGTTTGGTTTTAATGTTTTTAGCTAAAATTTTCACAGAAAACTTTGTTGACTTCTCAGATGAAGGTAATTAACCTGCTTTGGTTTCATGGAAAATTTTTTCTCTGCTTTTACCTTTTTCAGTCTCATCTACTGCCTTCTGATTTAATGCTTCTAATGTGATTTGTGCTGAAAAAATGATGTGTTAAAAGTTATACTTTAAAAGTTATTAAAGCTCTGCATAAGGACATTGGGTGTTAGTAAAACACATAGGCATCTGATAATTTGTCATTATTTAGGGCTGTGTTGAATATTTATTTAGCTTTTCAATTGGATTGTACATATCAAAGTGAAATGGGGATGTAGTAATACATTTGTAACGACACTGGTTATTGCCTCAGTTAAAATAGTCTCCTGGAGTCACAGAACTGTGTGTAATGTTAAATTTGGAAGAGATTAGGGGAATACCTTTGTTCACTCTTTCATTTTATAGATGTAGGAAGTAAGTCCAGAGGAATAAAATGTTTTCCTCAAGGTGACATGTAATTATTATCAGAGAAAGAGCTGCAACTCAAATATACCCTGTGCTTTTTGTATTACTCTAGATTACCACAGAGGAGCCTAGACATGTTGCATTAAAGGGAAAGTTTTTGGTGACTGGACTCAGACCTGTGTTTCGGTGCATTGGCTTTCTAGTTTGCACTTTTTGGAAATGGAATTGGAAAATGTTGGTCTGAGAAAATACTGCTTATTTCTTCCAGTATTAGCCAGATTTGTCTGATAATCTGAAATTGGTTTTAAGAAAATTTCTTTCTTTTCTATTCATATTCACATTCTTTCTGGTGTCTGTCGCTGTTACATTGTCGTTAAGTATCTTCTTATCAACAACTCCCCTCCCCCACAACAGTTTGTATGCATTCTCTAAATATCTCTGTTTCAGTTACTGGCATTTCTTGTATTTCCCAGCCCATTAATGACTCATTCTGTAGACATGTTTCTACACCTCCCTTACATGCATCCTGTGTTCTTAAATCACTCTCCCGTATGAGTAAATTCCAAATTAAAATCTCTGACTTTAAGTTAGCTTATAATTCGGTTCCACATCTGGTTGTTTTTACTGAACATTACCAAAGTCCTCACATCACATCTAAATTAGCATTTTTAAAAACCTTCTTCGTGGTGTTCTTTAGCAACTTTCCTGATTTGTGTGTGTGTGTGTTTTCTTTTGTTCATTTTTAAATGATAACTGCTGTTTTCCCAGTGAACCAGGCTTAAAACAATTGCCCCCCCAACCCCTACTCTCTAATCACATCATCAAGTCTTTATTAATCCTTAAGTTTGATTATTTTTCCCCATCTTTTTCTGTCTTGCCATTTCTGTTATTTCCCCATAGTTCTTTACCAGTGTCTAATATGGTTTTGTCTGTACACATTTATTTTCATTTTAATCATATCACTTGCCCTTTAAAATACATATCTCAAGTTGATAGCCTAGATTTAAAAATTTCCATTTGTAGGTTGAGTAATATTTGCACATATTTTTCAAACCTATATGAAATGCCTCTTCTTATGTTTTCTGTTTTAATCTGTGGTTCCCAGCTGTTTGGGGTACGTAAGTTAGAAGAGATTGAGTAATCAACCTATAGTACCTGTACCAGTAAAGATATTGTAGGGTTTTTGCTGTTTTGTATCATTTAATGTCATAATAAAGTGAAATTATACAGATGGCTTCTTGGTAACATATGCACACACATAGAATTCCTCCATCATAAAGAATATAAAGTTAAAAACTTTATATGTAGAGAATTACATGTTGATCATTTTTACAATAGATTTACTTTTTTAAACAAGTCACACAGATAACAAAGAATGATTGTTCTGAGTGTTACTAAGTGGAAGGGGACTATTAAATCCTAATATAAAAGTCATTATCAAAGGTACTTTTCTCTTTAGATTTAACTCTGTTCTTATAATGTAGGAAGCCTGCGTTCAAACTTGTGTAAATAGAGAGCTTTATGTTTAACCCTTAATATTATAGTATTGAAGAAATCTTCAATAGTTTCAGAAAAGTTTATTAATATAACATGTACTAGCTCTTTCAAGACAGTATTTAACAGCAAGTTACAATAGAGATTAAAATAAATCATATAATGTACATCGACAATGTAAAATCATAAAGTACATCAGTAATCATATTTACACACATACTCATATGCTTGCCCACTTTTTCTTCTTTGGAATACAGTTCATCTTTTTGGCAAATAAATTATTAATGGAATTGTATTTATTTATTTATATTTTTTCCTTTTAGGTGTTATTCAAGTATTGGGAAAGTTCAGGATGCCTTTATATCTTACAGGCAATCTATTGATAAATCAGAAGCAAGTGCAGATACATGGTGTTCAATAGGGTAAGGCTATGTATATAAAAGCAGTAGAAGCTCGCTTGATACACTGGATGATTGAAACATCTAATGTACTGTATAGTAATCTAAAATTAACTGGCTGGATGTAGTGGTTCATGCCTGTAATCCCAGCACTTTGGGAAGCTGAGCCTGGTTGATCTCTTGAGTCCGGGGTTTCAAGACCAGCCTGAGCAATATGGTAACACTCTATTTCCATGAAAAAATTTTAAAAAATAGCCAGGCCTGGTGGCATGTCCTATAGGCCCAGCTCAGGAGTCTGAGGTGGGAGGGTTGCTTGAGCTGGGGAGGTCAAGGGTATGGTGAGCCATGGAAACGCCTCTTCACTCCCGCCTGGGTGACAGTGTGAGACACTGTCTGAAAACAACAGAAAAATAAACGAACGAAAGTAACCAGTAGTTTTTGACAGCATTCTTTTTCTTTCCAGTGTGTTGTATCAGCAGCAAAATCAGCCTATGGATGCTTTACAGGCATATATTTGTGCTGTACAATTGGACCATGGGCATGCAGCAGCCTGGATGGACCTAGGTACTCTCTATGAATCCTGCAATCAGCCTCAAGATGCCATTAAATGCTACCTAAATGCAGCTAGAAGCAAACGTTGTAGTAATACCTCTACGCTTGCTGCAAGAATTAAATTTCTACAGGTAAAAATTTTAAATAGTATATTTTAAATGACACGTATATTCCTATAATAATTGGCAGGAGAAGGGTGGCTGGCAAGTTTGTCTATTTGTGTTTTGATGTTACCTTGTTTCCATATTTTGTAATATTTTGTGGTATTATTTTTCATTTAATTTTAAGTGAAATGCAGTATGTAAACTATGTTCTTTTGCACATTTACTTTATTGATGCATATTTACATTTTACATTACTATGCATGAACTTTTTCAGTGTGCTTATCTACATTTTTAAGTTTTCATAGCATTGTAGAGAAAATAACAAATGCCATTTTTCACTGTTGCTTAAAATTTCATGAGAAGATATCTGTGAGAACTGAAAAATAGAGCTTGTGTTTGTTCTGATTCTTAGAAGAATATTCTAGTTGCCCTCTTTATATTTAACATCTACCTAAAATCCCCAAATTTAGAATTTTTTTTTAAATACCTATAACCCTGAGGAAGATTTAGTGGACTTGCTCTTACTCAAGTAGGCTTGTGTTAAATTTGCTTTTTACATAATTTTTCCTAGGCTCAGTTGTGTAACCTTCCACAAAGTAGTCTACAGAATAAAACTAAATTACTTCCTAGTATTGAGGAGGCATGGAGCCTACCAATCCCCGCAGAGCTTACCTCCAGGCAGGGTGCCATGAACACAGCACAGCAGGTGAGAAGTTGGGTTATGTTCTGTAGGTGCCCAGCTTTAAGGGTTTTTTTTTTTTTTTCACTCTTTAGTAATCAAGTTTATTTCACTAAACGAAGGATTGACTTTAAAATAGAGAAATCTTTTTAATTAAAAAATAAAAATTTTTTAATTCCAAAGAGTTTTAGAAAATCAAAATAAAATTCCCTCTGATATGGGAAGGAATACGGGTGCCAGTTTAAACCTTTGTATATTCTCATAATTAGAAAGTAATTTCTTAAGTGACATTTCTATAGTTGTTTATTAAGTTTAAAAGATGAAACTTTTCTGAAGAAGACACACATTGCTCCCTTGATGATTCATTTGATTATAATTTTGAATAATTACCATCAATGATGTCCGCATAGTGTTGAAAAGTATATGAAGTTTTATAATTTGAAGGAGTGAATTAGGAATATGTAGAACCATATTTTTATCTTACTTCTGTGATCCTTAGGCTTATAGAGCTCATGATCCAAATACTGAACGTGTATTAAACCACAGTCAAACACCAATTTTACAGCAATCCTTGTCACTACACATGATTACTTCTAGCCAAGTAGAAGGCCTGTCCAGTCCTGCCAAGAAGAAAAGAACATCTAGTCCAACAAAGGTATATATACATTTTAGAGATATGGAAAATCCCAGTCAAAAATGAAACTAACTCTTCTGAAATTGTGCCTGGACTGTATTTTAAGCTTGTGGACATCAGAAAGTGAAGCAGTATTTCTATTCCATAATCTTTGCATCACATTAAATATAGAAGGTAGGGATAAGTTTGTGTTCATCACGTCATTTTATTCATTTCCTTGCTTTTACAATTTTAACACAGTTTTTACCATCACTTCTGACGATGAAATAAACTGAATGTTGGATAGTAGTAGACCACCTTTCTACCTCTTTGAGACGTAATTTAAATATGGTCCTTTTTTTCTAAATGTGTAAGTTTATGAATTAATTGTGCATTTTTAATAATTTTTAATGATTTAAAAGGATGTCATATATATACCTATTCCGATTCCTAGTCACTTGGTTCTCACTAGTCATAACTCTAAGTGTATGAAATTAAGCAAATATTCTTAATCTTTTACACTAAATTTTCCTTAGAATGGTTCTGATAACTGGAATGGTGGCCAGAGTCTTTCACATCATCCAGTACAGCAAGTTTATTCGTTGTGTTTGACACCACAGAAATTACAGGTATGAATTCTTTGACGATCTTTCCCCCAATTCGAAAGCAGTAGAAACAGTAAATGTTGTTTTTTAGGTATTAAGTGTCAAATTGAATGATGATTAACTAAATTAATATGAATATAATTAAAACGAGCCCACATTTTCCGGGATAATAGGAATCAGAATCCATTTTGTGAGAGGAGAGGAAACTTAGATGACATAAGGTGAAGGCACCTTCCAGTTTCTACCTCTAGCCACCTATTTTTAGTTTTTCATGCACAGGCAATGTTAACAGTTTTTTTCTAGAGATGTAAATTGTGCATGTACAAACAAATGTGTTTGTGTATTGTTTTTTTTTTTTTTGAGACAGTCTTGCTTTGTTGCCCAGGCTGGAAGGTTGTAGCATGATATCAGCTCACTGCAGTCTCCACTTCCTGGGTTCAGGCCATTCTCCTGCCTCAGCCTACCGAATACCTGCTACTATAGGCATGCGCCACCATGCCCAGCTAAATTTTTTGTATTTTTAGTAGAGACAGGATTTCACCATGTTGGTCAGGCTGGTCTTGAACTCCTGACCTCAAATGATCTGCCTATCTCAGTGTCCCAAAGTGCTCGGATTACAGGTGTGAGCCACTGCACCTGGCCAAGTCTCTCTTGTTGCTTTTTTTTTGGTTTGGTTTTGTCTTTTGTTTTTTTGAGATGGAGTTTCACTCTTGTTGCCCAGGTGTGATCTCCAAGTTTGTCTTTTCAAAATAGAATTTTTGTAAATTTGTAAATACTTTTACAAATATTTTAGGATCTTAGTTTTTTTGTTAAAGATGTATCTTGAGGATCTTTCTGTGTCTGTGTTTTGCTTCTCTATTCTTTGATTTATGATTGCATGGGTGGGGCAAATCTGTTATTTAAACAGATCTCAACTATTGGGCATTTACATGTTTTTCAGTAATTCTGTTACAAATAATGTTGCATTAAGCATTTTTATTATTAAATGTTTTAAGCTAAATAGCTTTGTCTTTGAACTTTTATTGCCCCATAATACATTTAACTAAAACCACACAAAACAGCTTTCCTCAGAATTTTAGATTTTACTGCCTTTTTCAGACTTTTTTTTTTTTTTTTTTTTTGGAGACAGAGTCACACTCTGTCGCCAGGCTGGAGTGCAGTGACATGTGATCTTGGTTCACTGCAGCCTCCGCCTCCTGAGTTCAAGGGATTCTCTTGCCTCATCCTCCGCAGTAGCTGGGATTACAGGCATGCTCAATTACACCCATCTAATTTTTGTATTTTTAGTAGAGATGGGGTTTCACCATGTTGGCCAGGATGGTCTCCATCTCCTGACCTCGTGATCTGCCCTCTTCGGCCTCCCTAAATGCTGGGATTACAGGTGTGAGGCACCACCCTTTCCACTTTTTCGGACTTCTTAAAGGATTTTGAGCTTGAGTAACATTGGTTAAGAATCACTATCGGGGCCGGGCGTGGTGGCTCACACCTGTAATCCCAGCACTTTGGGAGGCCAAGGCAGGAGGATCACAAGGTCAGGAGATTGAGAGCATCCTGGCTAACACGTTGAAACTCTGTCTCCACTAAAAATACAAAAAATTAGCCGGGCATGGTGGCACGTGCCTGTAGTCCCAGCTACTCAGAAGGCTGAGGCAGGAGAATGGCGTGATCCCAGGCGGCAGAGGTTGCAGTGAGCAGAGATTGCACCACTACACTCTAGCCTGGGCGACAGAGCGAGACTCCGTCTCAACAACAACAAAAAAGAATCACTATCTTAACATTCATTAGGAATCACTGTCTTTCATCCTGCAAAGGTTCTGTGTAGTCTTTTTAGTGAGGAGTTGCCTTATATTGTCTTAAATTTTAGATTAAACTTTGATTATATTAATCTCTTTTCTTTTTCTAGCACTTGGAACAACTGCGTGCAAATAGAGATAATTTAAATCCAGCACAGAAGCATCAGCTGGAACAGTTAGAAAGTCAGTTTGTCTTAATGCAGCAAGTATGTATAATATTTTTATTTTCTCTAAAATTTATTAACAGTTTGAGAATATTTCTTTACTACAGTATCATTTTAGAGGATATTAATGCTAATTTATAGTTTCTGTGTATATTTCATGGGATGTATATATCTGAGTTTTACATATGTGTTAGTAATGGACACATTTTTTAAAAAGGAAATATACTCAGATTAACTTAGATCCAAATGATTGATTTGAAGGATTTGACAAGAATGTAAATTGAATGGAAATTTGAAATCTTCTGTTTCATGAAGGAAAAATGGCCTGTAAGTTTTTGAATCATTATTTATAATCTTTAGCAGCTTTATTTTGCCCTTGAGCTGTTAATAAAGGCCGATTTCTTTACATACTGAAACACCTTTCTTCTTTTTATAGGAATTATATATTAAAGTGAATCTATTGTCTATATGTTTTTTTAGAGACATGAAATGTTATATGAAATTAAAGATGTATGAACTACACATTTTCAAAGTTACACCGCAGTTTTTCTTTTTTGTTTTTGAAGATGAGACACAAAGAAGTTGCTCAGGTACGAACTACTGGAATTCATAATGGAGCCATAGCTGATTCATCACTGCCTACAAACTCTGTCTCTAATCGACAACCACATGCTGCTCTGACCAGAGTATCTAGCGTCTCTCAGCCTGGAGTTCGCCCTGCTTGTGTTGAAAAACTTCTGTCCAATGGAGCTTTTTCTGCAGGCTGTATTCCTTGTGGCACATCAAAAATTCTAGGAAGTACAGACACTATCTTGCTAGGCAGTAATTGTATAGCAGGAAGTGAAAGTAATGGAAATGTGCCTTACCTGCAGCAAAATACACACACTCTACCTCATAGTCATACAGACCTGAACAGCAGCACAGAAGAGCCATGGAGAAAACAGCTATCTAACTCCACTCAGGTAAAAAAAGGACTAGCTGCTTTCTTGGCTCTTATATAGTAGTTTATCTTTATTTAGTTTGTGTACATTCTAAAAAGATAGAAATTTAAAGAATGGCTTTGTCTTTAAAAAGTAATTTAAGTGATTGATAAGAGTATAAAACTTTTAAGTGATACCAGGATCATTACAGGCCTACCTTGGACATCTTACAGGTTTCACACAAGACAACTGCAATAAAGTGAGTATCATAATAAAGCCAATCACACTAATTTAGTTTTATTTTTTAGTGCATATAAAAGTTATGTTTACACCATATTATGTCAGTTTGCAATTATAATTTGTGTAAGCAAACAACATATACATCTTAATTTGAAAATATTTTATCACTTAAAAAAGAAAGTGTGTAATCATTAAGCAAGTCATAATTTTTTTGGTGGTAGACGGTCTTGCCTCTATGGTGATGACTGCTCATTGATCAGGATGGTGTTTGCTGATGAAGTGGCTGTGACCCCTTAAGACAACAATGATATTTGCTACTGTGATCTTCCCTCCCTTCCTTCCCTCTTTCCTTCCTTCCTTGCTCCTTCTCTTCCTTTCCTCCCTCTCTCCTTCCCTGCCTCCCTTTTTTTTTGAGACAGAGTTTCACTCTGTTGCCCACCCTGTGCAATGGGGCTATCTTGACTCACTGTAACCTCTGCCTTCTAGGTTCAAATGATTCTCCTGCCTCAGCCTCCAAAGTAGCTGAGACTACACGCATGCCACCACTCCTAGCTAATTTTTGTAATTTTAGTGGAGATGGGATTTCACCATGTTTGTCAGGCTGGTCTGAAACTCCTGATCTCAAGTGAAGTGCCCACCTCGGCCTCCGAAAGTGCTGGGATTACAGGCATGAGCCACCGTGCCCAACAAACTCTTTATTTCTTGAAAGATTTCTTTGTAGGATGCCATGCTATTTGATGTTTTCCCAATGATATAACTTCTTTCAAAGTTAGAGTCAATCCTCTTGAACTTTGCCACTGCCTTTATCAAATAAATTTATGTAATATTCCAAATTGTTTGTTTGTATCACAGTAGTTAGTGTTCACAGCATTTCCCCAGGAGTGGATTTCCTCTCAGAAAACCACTTTCTTTTCTCATCCCTGAAACAGCAATTCAAAATTTGTTGTGCACTTGCAGCAATTCAGTCACTTCTTCAGGCTCCACCTATCAAACTGTCTTGCCATTTCTACATCTGTAGTTCCTTCCTCAACTGAAGTCTTGAACACCTCAAAGTCATCCATGAGGATTGGAATCAACTTCTTCCACATTCATTTTGACCTCCTCCCATGAATCATGAATGTCCTTAATGACATGTTGAATGACTGAATCCTTTTCAGAAAGTTTTCCCTTTCCTTTGCTTTATTAGAGGAATTGCTGTCTGTGTTAGTTATATATAGACTTATGAATGAAATGTATTTCTTAAATAATAAGACTTAAAGTCAAAATTACTTCTTGATCCATGAGCCGCAGAATAGATACTGTGTTAGGCATGAAGACAAATTTAATCTCTTTTTACGTCTGTCAGAGCTCTTGAATGACCAAATGCATATTTAATGAGGAATAGTATATTGACAGGAATCTCTTTTTCTGAGTAGTAGCTATCCATATAGACTTTAAAGTATTCAGTAAACCATGCTGTCAACAGTTGGGCTATCACAGAGGCTTTGTTATCCCATTTATAAAGCACAGGCAGAGTGGATTTAGCATACCTCTTTAGGGCTGTGGGATTTTCAGAATGATAAATGAGCATTGCCTTCAGCTTATAGTCACCAGCCTTATTAGTTCCTAACAAAGGTGTCAGCTTGTCTTTTGAGGCCTTGAAACCAGGTGTTAACTTCTCTCTAGTTAGAAAAGACCTAAATCACATCTTGTTCCACTGTAATCTTCATTGAAAATGTATTGTTTAGTGTAGCCACCTTCATCAATGATACTAGCTAGGTCTTCTGGATAACTTGCTGCTTTACCTTGCACTTACTTATATTATGGAGATGACTTCTTTCCTTCTCCCTCATAAACCAACTTCTACTGGCTTCAGACTTTTCTTCTGCAGCTTCCTTACCACGGTCAGCATTCATAAATTTGAAGGAGGGGTTTACACCCTTTTTCTGGATTAGGCTTTGGCTTGAGGGAATATTGTCAGTGATGAGACAGCCTTTATCTAGACCACTAAAACTTTCTTTATATGATCAATAAGGTTGTTTTGCTTTCTTAACATTTGTATGTCCATGGGAGTAACAGTTTTACTTTCCTTGGCCTTCACAACTCAGCTAACTGGTACAAGAGGGCTAGTTTTGTGACTGCCTTGGCTTTGGACATGCCTTCCTCACTAACTTTAATTGTTCTAGCTTTGGATTTAAAGGGAGAGATGTGGCTTGGTACAGTGGCTCAGGCCTTTAATTACAAGACTGTGGGAGGCCAAGGCAGGAGGATTGCTTGAGCCCAGGAGTTGGAGACCAGCCTGGAAAACATACCAAGACCCCATCTGTACGAAAACTACAAAAATTAGCAGGGCATGGTGTCATGTGCCTGCATTCCCAGACACTTGGGAGGCTGAGGTGAGAGGGTTGCTTGAGCACAGGAGGACAAGGCTGCAGTAAGCTGAGGTTGCACCACTGCACTCCAGCCTAAGTGACAGAGTGAGACCCTGTTTCAAAAAATTAAAAAAAAATCCCTAGTAGAACTTCTTTCAAAGTTATGAGTTAATCCACAAATCTCAGGTGAGAGATATGCAATGCTTCCTTTCATTCAAATGCTTGGAGGCCATTGTAGGGTTTATTAGGTGGCCTAATTTAATATTTTTGTGACAGGAATATGGAGGTCTGAAGAGAGGGAAAAAAATAGAAGGACTAGATGGCGGAGCAGTCAGAACACAGAACATTTGTTAATTTAGTGTGCTGCCCTATCTGTGGTGCCCTCAAACCATGACGATGGTAACATCAAAGATCCCTGATTACAAATCCGTGATACAATATGAAAAAGTTTCAAACAATTGAGAGAGTTACAGAGATGCAAAGTGAACACATTATGTTGGAAAAGTGGTACAGATGGACTTGCTTGCTTGATATCCACGGTTGCCACATACCTTCAATTTGTAGTAAACATAGTGTCTTTGAAGTTCAGTAAAGCAAAGCACAATAAAATGAGGTATGTCTGGACTACGTGGTAATTTAGTCTGTGCATGTAAGTTTATTTACAGTATTATAAATTCACGATACTGCTTTCTTTGTGGTTTCAGTTACCTGGGGGCAACTGTTAAATGGAAAGTTCCAGAAATAAACAGTACATACATTTTAAATTGCATGCCATTCTGAGTAGTGTCGTGAAATCTTGTCCTGTTCCACTCCATTTGACCAGGATGTGAATCATCTCTTTGTTCAGCATATCAACACTGTACACGTTACCTACCCTTTATTCACTTAGTTGCTGTCCCTCAGTTATCAGATCAAAAAAAAAATATTGAGAATTCAGGACTATTGACAGTTTGAGGCATCCAATGAGGGTCTAGGAATATATCCCCTACGAATATGAGGGACTGTTGTAGTTAAAGCTAGTGTACAGATAAATTACATTAGGTAGTATGGAAATCAGAGGAAAAGGGAAAAAACAATTATTACTTTACAGTTACACCAAATCTCATTGCTATTTCAATAAGACATAATGACATGTTTTAGAAAGTATCTTCAAGTAATATTTGCACATATTCCCTGGAGAACACCGCTACCATGCAAGCTGTTCAGTATTTATTCTAGTGGAAGGAAAGGACTAGCAGAATTTAAATTACCATGAATTGTAATACAATGTGACATGAGCAAGTGCCTTGGGAGGGCCAGCACATTAGAGACCCAGACAACTGAAGGAATTTGGAAGGAGAAAGGGCAGGTTAAGGAGTGGCTGGAGAATAGCTTATGAAGAGGTAGTGTAGCAAGACAAGCCACAGACAAAACCCTCAGACACCCAAGTTAAAGAAGGAAGGGCTTTATTTGGCTGAGAGCTTAGGCAAGACTCATGTCTCCAACAACCGAGCTCTCCAAGTGAGCAATTCCTGTCCCTTTTAAGGGCTCACAACTTTAAGAGGGTCCACGTGAGAGGGTCGTGATCGATTGAGCAAGCAGCGGTACATGACGGGGCTGCATGCGCCAGTAATCAGAATGGAACAGAACAGGACAGGGATTTTCACAATGCTTTTCCATACAATGTCTGGAATCTATAGATAACATAACCAGTTAGGTCAGGGGTCGCTCTTTAATTAGGCCCAGGGTGCGGGCTGTCTGCCTGTGGATTTCATTTCTGCGTTTTTACTTCTTCTTTCTTTGGAGGGAGAAATTGGGCATAAGACAATATGAGGGGTGGTTTCCTCCCTTAGTAGAATGAAAGTGAGGCCTCACTGAAGGACCTGCTTTATCTGATGGCACAGTAGAGCTATTAAGGTTTTATATACAGATATAAATTTCTTTTTATATACAGATATAAATTTCTTGAAACTTTGTTTATTTTTATTGACTAATATACTTTATTTTTTAGAGCTGTGTTCGGTATATAGGAAAAATTACACAAAAAGTAAAAAAGCTCCCATTCCTTTCCTCGTCTCTCATGGTTTCTCCTATTAGCCATGTGTTCTAGTTACAGAAGTCTCTCCAAGTTTTTGTTTGTCTGAGAAAATTTTTTCCCTGGTTTTTGAATGGTAATTTTGCTGAAATTCCAGTTTGGGTTTTTGTTTCAATACTTTAAACATTTCTGTCTAGTCTCTCTTTCGCACGGAGTCTTAGTTCATTCAGAACACTATAACAAAATACTATGGACTAGGTGATTTATAACAAAGAGAAATTTCTCACAGTTTTGGAGATTGAGAAGTCCAAGATCAAGAGCTAGCCTACTTGGTGTCTTGTGAGATGGTTCATCTATGTTACTTTCTTGCTGTGTCCTCACATGGTGAAATGGGCAAGGAGTCTCTCTCAGGCCTCTTTTGTAAGAACACTAATCTCACTCATGAGGGCTGTACACCTTATGACCTTATCCCCTCCCAAAAACCCAGTCTCCTAATAATTTCACCTTGGTGATTCAGTTTCAAAATAGGAATTGGGCGGTAAGGGTGGGCACAAATATTCACTCCTTTAGTGCATATGTTCGCAAGAGAAGTCAGATGTAATTCTTAACTTAAGCTGGGGTGTTTTTTTCGTTTTTTAATTTTTCTCAGAATTTTTTTCATTGCCTTTGCTTTTTTACAGTTTACATATAGATGTGTATTGTAGTATTTTTTGTTATTTATATTGTTGGATATTCTCCTAAGTTTTCTGGGTCTGTGGTTGGTTTCTGTGAGGTCAGCTGAGAGAAAAAACAAAAGAGAGAGAGCAAGACCCAAGTTCAGGCAAGGTTTTAGTAAACCTGCCAGCTGCCTTACCACAGACAAAGGAGGCAGCAGCCAGGTTACAGAATAAGGGATTGATACTTGGGGGTGGGATTATGCTTTCAGTTGTATTCCCTCATATTTTGCAAGTGTTCTGTTGATATGATAAAGTGTGATGAGGTGATAAAGTGTGTGGGAAGGAAGTGTTCTGTATTAGTTGCCTGTCTTTTAATGAGACTTTACCTTTTGGCTGATTCCTTCACAAGTGCTGGTCAGCTTTTTATTCCCCATTAAACAAGCAGGAAGGCTAGAGAGGCTTGGCATTGAGTATTTTCTGTCTGTCATGTTGTTTAGGTTATAATAAAACCCTAGCTGTGTTAGGCTGTGGCCAAATAATACAGTAATTTCCCTGAGTCATGCCTTTTTAAGAACGGATGCTCAGGAAACATTTCAGAATGTTTACTTTGCCTCTTTTCCTGTTAGAAGGTGTAGAGGTGTGTTTTCTAGTCTTTTTTTTTTTTTTTTTTTTTGAGACGGAGTCTCGCTCTGTCGCCCAGGCTGGAGTGCAGTGGCGCGATCTCGGCTCACTGCAAGCTCCGCCTCCCGGGTTCACGCCATTCTCCTGCCTCAGCCTCCCGAGTAGCTGGGACTACAGGCGCCCGCTACCACGCCCGGCTAATTTTTTTTGTATTTTTAGTAGAGACGGGGTTTCACCGTGTTAGCCAGGATGGTCTCGATCTCCTGACCTCGTGATCCGCCCGCCTCGGCCTCCCAAAGTGCTGGGATTACAGGCGTGAGCCACCGCGCCCGGCCTCTAGTCTTTACTGTAAGATCCTATTAGGGCTTCTGGAGGTAAAACTTATAAAAATATGGAGATTCCCTAAGGCTTGGCCTCCCTGAAGCTTCTAACTCTCAAAAACTGAGCATCCATCAATTCTTAACTTACAGTTTAGGTTTTTCTCTTAGTGGTTCCAGCAGCAGTTTCTGTTCACTGCCGTTGGCTCTGGTAAGTTGTGATACTATGGTAAGATGTGAATCTGTCTGCCTGTGTGTTCAATGTGGGTGGCAGCAATAAGTTAACCAGTCACTTCCCTTCTCTTAACCCTGGATAACTTACCACCAATCTGTTTTCTATGTGTATGGATTAACATATTACAGACAGTTTATACACATGGAATAATATAGTATGTGACCTTTAGTGTCTTCATTCTTTCACTGGACATTGTGTTTTCAAAGTTAGGGAATATATCCTGTTAATAACCCTTCTAAAATGAAGGTTGAACAATGCTGGACTAACATTTCAGTTTTCTTTTGTTTTTGATCAGTAGGAATTGAGTGAGGAAAATAAGAAATTTGTGTGATACAGGCAGTTTGTACAATCTACCAGCTTTTCCTTTTGATTTCCTCTTGATTTCTCTTATAGCTGTGTCCTGATTATCGTACAAAAGTTAGCTCCTCAAAATAAGTTATACTCTTTTAAAAATAAGTATTATTTGTATTGTTGTATTATTATATATTTTTTCCTTATAGTTTTGATTAATGGTTGGATAAATTCACCCATGTGGGAACCCATAGATACAAAGGGCTGACTGTATCTTCATTATTCTCTCAGATCCTCCTCCAGGAGTTTCATCAAATATCACAATCTCAAGGATATCAGCTTTTTATTATCTTTCTGTTCATAATGTAACTCTTTCCTTTTGTCTCCAGCATTCTCTGCCCTCTTCTCTCATAAATTTTTCTGTAAGGTCCGTATCAAAACATCATCTAATATTATATATTCTAAATTATTTCCTTCACTTTTTATTTAATCAGCTGGGTAAAATAGGGAATTAGGCTGTTTCTATTCTGTTTTATCCCTTGAGCCTGAAAAAGTTAGATGTGGCCGAACTGGGTACTCAATAAAAATGGCTACAAGGAAAAAAAAGCTACCATTCAGTCTAAAACAGAGACTGTCCTTCCTGAAAGTATTTGAAGATTAAACTTAAAACTTGCCTTACAAATTTATTTTGAAATGGTTAATTTTATGTGTCAGAATTGGTAGGGTAGGAAGCTCAGTTATTTTATTGCAGGAAATGTTGCGGGACAAAGACTGGAGAGACCGAAAAAGGTTCAGGAGGGTTTATTAAGGTGATCACCGGCTCAGCTGGACATACGTCTAGAAAATCTGAGTCCCGAACATAGGGCTTTTCCTACTTTTTTTTTTGAGACAGAGTCTTGCTCTGTCATCCAGGCTGCTGTGGGGCAGTGGCACGATCTTGGCTCACTGCGAACTCCGCCTCCCGGGTTCTTGCCATTCTCCTGCCTCAGCCTCCCAAGTAGCTGGGACTACAGGCGCCTGCCACCATGCCCAGCTGATTTTTTTATATTTCTAGTAGAGTCAGGGTTTCATCATCTTAGCCAGGATGGTCTCAATCTCCTGACCTCGTGACCCACCTGCCTCAGCCTCCCAAAGTGCTGGGATTACAGACATGAGCCACCGTACCCGGCCCTCCTACTTTTAAACATCTAAAAAGCGAGAACTACATGAGGTGGGAAGCAAGTTACAGAAGTGAGAAACAAAGGCAGTTAAGCATTACGACATTTCTTACGTCTTGAGAAAAACATGTCTTGCATCCTAAACTTACCAGTCTTCTGACCCTGAAGCCGTGCTAGGGAGGTAAGCAGGAACTTGCTGAGCCTGTAATAAACTTTGAGGAATGTGGAGTTGGGGAGTATAGATAAGGTGCACTGATCACAAAGAGAAGACAGGCTGTAAATGTTCTCTTTTAACTTGAGTGTAAGTTGAGGGGTGGGACGTCACATTTTCCAGCAACTTTTAAGAGGATTTTAAAATTTCTGCTACTACTACTAATAGGTTATAGTTGATTTCATTAATTCCTTCTTCATTTCCCCCCTTTGGTGTCCCACACAAATGTAGATTAGTAAAGTGCACCACAATTAGCTATTTCTTCTTGAGTGGGTACATACTTATCTTGGGATACCGGTTAGTACTTTTGTGGAGCCATTATTCAGGTGATGGTATGTCTGTGTACCGTTGCTTCTGCGGTGGATTGGATGCTTCTGATGAGAAGTGGCAGGAGACAAGGAATAAGTAGGCATCCACTTATTACGGTGGTAACATGATTGATATAGTGTTGGGAACTGCAAAAGGGATTAAAGTCTGACACAGAGGAATTGTCTATAAAGCTTCCCATTGTATTCTGTTTTCGGATTCTTCAAGATATTGTTGACCTAGGCAAGTCATTGCCCCTCCCTGGTTCTGAAAGGCCTTGTCCCAGTGGGTGATGCAGTATTTTCCAGTGATGGGGTTCCTTAACAGCCAAACACTTGGATTTGCATTGAATTTGTAACAAATTCAGGTAAGGTAAAATTTTCTTGTGGCATCAATTCTTAGGCTCCCTAGGGTCACTGATTTCCCAAATTGGTACCTCCACATATATAACATACAGTAACTCTTAAATTGTTAGCAGTACTTTCGGCTAGCTGGGCAAACAGGTTTTCAGCTGATATAGGAGGAATTTGATTTTTTGATACTTCAGGATTAAAGTGTTCATTGAAAGATGTATAAAACCTAAAGTGTTGCATTGGGCTAACTTGAACTTGAGTCCTTTGGGTTTTCCTGGTAATGACCAGAGGAATACCAAGTCCTAGGAGAGCTCTTGCCTGATCAAAGATTAGTAGCCCTTTAGGCCCTTTAGTCCAGAAAGGCATATTTGGCTTTAGTATTGTCAGATTGAGTGGGTTGCAAGTTCCAGTTGTGCACCCTATCTTCACCTCTTGGCTGGCAAACAGAGCAACCCTTCCTGTGTATAGGTGCTGATAAATTCATGTGTGGTCCACTGATTATCACAATCAGGGCACTGCTTTTTGGATTCTCCTGTTACGGCCTTGGTAGCTCTGCTGCTGACTCTTTCTTGTCCTAGATTTTTACAGATGGTCCCAATAGTATTTAGTTTACTGAGATGTGAAGCTTGGCAGGCATCAAAATGTATGGAGACAGGGCCTTTATGTGCGTGAGGGAATACTTCTTTTTTGTTTACAGGTTTACTGACCCTGATTTCTGTGGGGTTTATATATGATGGCATTAGGGGTTTGCCAGTTTGGACTTCAAACCAAAAGACATAGGGCACGAACTCTGGGTCATTACATACTTGGGGCTGCCTGTTTCCACGATCACAGACCAACTAGTCTGGTTATAGACACAAGTTCCTGTATGAGTCCCTGTCCACTCATAGTAGGTCTGGTATAACATAGTTTTAGTCATACCTTTTCTGGACCAGGCTTCTATCATACAGTGATGACAGTCATCTTGGTCCCCTTTTATAACCATAGGTGAAAGTGTCAGTGGCTTCAGTATTACCAATATGATTAAACTTATACTGTGCATGGGCACCCTTCTGGGCAAAAAGCTTGGCAGCATTTTCAAAGATAACATGACAGTAAAATAATCAGTACAAGAGTTTAATTATGCTTGTAAATTCAGTCCACATTTACTTATCTATTATTGACTTCCTCAGGCTTCAGCCATGCATAGACTAGTCAGCTTCCAGTTGTCTGACGAGAGCAGGGCTCAATGTTTCCCTAAGGTTCAGCCGTGCTTGGACTGACCAGCCTCCGGTATGGTCAGAGCAGGGCAGTTGTCCTTGTCAGCAGTGGCATAGTTTTGCCGCAGGATCAACTGTTTTGGGTAGTCTGGGTTTTGTTGACTGGCCGCGAGTCCTGAGTTGTGGTCGCTGCTGGTTTCAGCTGGCTGTGATGAACCCAAGGTGCGATACCTGCAACTAACAGCAGTGGGGGTAGACAAGATCACAATATGGGGACCATCCCATAAAGGCCCTAACGTGGTTGGGTTCCATTGTTTGACCCAGACAGAGTGTCCAGGTTGGAAGGGATGTACTGCATCTATGAGACTAACAGGTATTCTTTCTCTTACCCACCTTTGTATTTCCTGCATGGCCTCACCTAAGGCTTGCATTTGCCTTCTTAAGGTTAATCCCCCAATTTCTTTTAAATCCCCTTTTATCTGAGTTATGATTGTGGGTGGTGAGCCAAACACCATCTCATAGGGTGAATACCCAGTTAATTTAGTAGGGTGCCCCTGACTCACAGAAGGACCATGGGCAGCTCCTGATTTCACCTTAGATAAGTTTCCTGGCAAAACTTCTTTAACAGCTGTTTGAGTGTCTCCTTCATTCTTTCAACTTTTACAGAACTCGGTGGGCAATAAGCTGTATGCAGATTCCATTTGATTTTTAACATCTGTGTTAGTTGTTGTACTATCTGCCACAAATGCTGGGCCATTGTCTGATTCTAAAGTTAGAGGCAGTCCAAATCTAGGAATAATGTCCTTTAGTAAGATCCTGGTTACTTCCCGAGCTTTCTCTGTCCTGGTGGGAAATGCCTTGACCCATCTTGAGAAAGTGCAGACAAACACTAGCATGTACCGGCAGCCTCCAGCTTGAGGCAGCTCGATAAAGTCCACAGGCAGGTTTTCACAGGGTGTAGTCCAGTTTCTTGAATCCCTGGGGGCCATGTTGGCCCCTGCCATGGATTATTTTGGGTACAAGTTCAACATTGCTCACAAATGGCTCAAGTGATGGCAGTTAGGCGCAGCACATAGAAATGCCATCCAACAAGAGTCTCTAATGCGGTTTTTCCCATATGTGTTCCTTGATGAAACTGCTTTATGAACTGGGTGGCTATTGCTTCTGGGATGGCAAGCCTCCCATCTGAGAACTTTCACCAACCTTCTTTCTGTTAACTTCCACTCTCCTGCTCAAACCAGGTCTTTTCATTAGAGGAGTAGTTAGCGGGTTCTGTAAGGGGAAGCTCTAGTAAGGGCATGGTAAGGGTTTGCCCTTCCTTCTTAGTTACCTCCATCATTGCAACTCTTTTGGCTTCTCTGTCTGCCTTCCTGTTTCCTCTAGCCTCATCACCTCCTGCCATTTGATGCCCTTTGCAATGGATGACTGCTACGTCTTTTGGAGCTCTTTCAGAGCAGCTTCTAAGAGCAGCTCTATTTCCTTTTTATTTTTGACTTCCTTTCCTTCAGTAGTTAATAATCCTCTTTCCTTACATATGGCTCCATGGGAATGCAAAATGGCAAAAGCATACCTTGGGTCAGTATAGATGTTTACTGACTTTCCTTTGGCCACGAGCGATGCTCTAGTGAGGGCTGTTAGCTCAACTCTTTGGGCTGAAGTTCCGACCAGCAGAGGGCAGGCTTTAGCCACTAGATTCAATGCCTCACCGTATATCTAGCCCTTCTGACACCTTCAGATATGAAGCTACTTCATATCTGAAGTATCATATCTGCTTCATATCTGAAGCTGCTTCATATCTGAAGTATCATATCAGTAAAGTATTCCACATCTGGATTTTTTAAGGGCTGGTCCTTTAAGTCTTTTCGGCTTGAGAAAACCTCATCTACCATTTCCACACAACAGTGATACCCTGGGCAACACAACGGGGGCTTTCTGTGCTCTGCCCATTCTTTTGGCAGCAGTGTGCGTGGATCTAGAGTATTCAGAGTCACCAAGGTTATGTAGGGGTTTTCACACAAAAGTTCTTGATATCTTAACATCCTAGGGTTAGAAAGCCAGCCATGCCCCCTCTGCCCCATCAGGGTGACGATCGTATGGGGCACCTGAATTATCAACCTCTGTCCAAATGTGAGCTTGTTAGCATCTTCTGCTAACAGGGCAGTGGCTGCCACTGCCTTGAAACAGGGAGGCCATCCCATAGCCACCAAGTCTAGTCGCTTGGACAAACATGCCATGGGCCAATACCATGACCCTAGTGTTTGTACCAAGACTCCTATAGATATTCCTTTTCTTTCATAGATATACACGTAAAAAGGCTTTGTCATGTCTGGCAGTCCTAATGCCAGGGCGTGGATCAAAGCCTTCTTGATTTCCTTGAAGGCCATGTCCTGCTCTTTTCTCCACAGGAGGGGTTCTTTTCCGCCACTTTGGTAGCCTCATACAGCGGTTTTGCTAAGAGCAAGTAATATGGAATCCAAATGCAACAGAAACCAGCTGCCCGTTTAAACTTCCACACTTGTCTAGCGTCAGGTCAAGGAATGCCACAAACAGTCTCTTTTCGCCCACGTCCACACTCAAGCTGTCCTTGAGAGAGGTTAAAGCCAAGATACCTTGCTTTTTGGCCACAGATTTGTGCCTTTTCCTTAGAGACCTTATAGCCAGCCTCCCACAGAACATCAAGGAGGCTTTTCTGTACCTTGAAAGCACTGTTTTGTAGGTGCATAAATCATCTATGTACTGCAACAGGACACAGCGGCCACTTCGTGGCATGAAAGCCTTCAGGTCTGAGACAAGTGTGTCTTCAAAAATGGTTGGGGAGTTTTAAAATCCTTGGGAGAGTTTGGTCCAAGTATACTGTGATGAGCCCCACTCAAATGCAAAGATGCCCTGGCTTTCAGGAGCTAGTCAGATGCAGAAGAATTCATCCTTTATATCTGAGCACGTAAACCAAGCAGTGTCAGCAGGAATTCGCCCAAGCAGTGTGTATGGGTTGAGCACAATGGCATGTGATGTAGCTGCCAGTTTATATATGGCCTGCAAATCCCGTACCGTCTGGTAATCTCCAGAGGGCTTTAATACCAGTAGTAATGGAGTGTTTCAAGAAGAGGCACATCTTTCTATTATCCAGATTTAAGGAGCTGAACTGTATCCTTTGTAATCCCATGGGTGGCTTTGCTAGGATGGGATGCTGACCGATTCGCACTGGTGTCCCGCAGCAGTTCCACCACTGTGGGGTCCTGATTTATGGCTAGCTCTGGGGATTATCTTCTGCCCACACCCCTGGCAGCCTGAGAAATAATTCCTTATACATTGCCTCATTTTCCCACTGGCAAAATCCATCTTTACAAATTTTGCATCTCTCATAGTCTCCATTCCTCTGTTGTGGGGATGGTAAGGGTCATTATCATGGCTTTTCTTTGACCTAGGTTTAAAGTCATGTCCCCTTCTCGGGTAAAGGAGATTTGTGCTTGCAATTTCTGGAGCAAGTCTCTTCCTAACAAGGGCACCAGACTATTTGGCAAATATAAAAATTCATTTTGGACTTCCTGTCCTCCAGTCACACATCTTTTAGATTTGAAGTAAGGCCTCTTTTCTGTTACTCCTGCAGCCCCATTTATATTGACATAATTTTTAGACAGTGGTCCAACTGCTTGAGTTCCTACCGAATGCTCCACACCAGTATCGACTACAAAGTCCATTTTCCGGCCCCCTACCTCCATTGAGACCGTAGGTTCCTCAGGGCCTAATGAAATGGAGCGTGGTCTGTCTCAGTTCTCATAATCATTGATTCCTGCCAGTCTAATTAAATCCGTGTCTGACTTGTGAACCCCTTGACCGTCAGCAGGGGGTTCTGGCCAGCCATTTTGTCCCTGATTGTTGCCTTTATACTTTTCTCTTTCTGGGTATTCATTCTCCAGTGTACCATCTGCTTGCATCTCGCACATTGATCTCTCTCAAGCCTAGGTCGGCCCTCTTGTCCTGGCTTAGCTTCCTGGTTTTGCTTTGCTTGTCCTCCACCACAGCCATGTCCTCTCACAAAACTAGTTTCTCCTCCAACTAAGGCCACCGCCAGCAAGTCTACCTTTTCCTTAGCTCTGCATCTAGCTTTTCTCTTGGCCTCCTCATCCTGATTTAGAAACACCTTAGTAGCCGCTTGGATAAGCTGGATAATATTCATGCCTTCAAAACCTAACTTCTGAAGCTTTTGCTTTATGTCTCCTTGTGCCTGACTTAAAAATGCTGCATTAACCATACACTGATTACCTGAAGCCTCTGGGTCAAATGGCGTGTAAAGTTGCTAAGCCTTGCAGAGCCTCTCATAAAATTCACTTGGACTTTCATCTGGCTCTGGAGGACCTCTGAGACCTTTTTGATATTGGTGGCCTTTTCCCCTCCAGCCTTTATTCCATTTAGGAGTGTCTTTCGATACTGTTGCAAACTTTGTAGCCCTTGAGCCTGGTTAGGGTCTCAGTCTGGGTCAGCCTCTATCGGGAGTGCTTATGCATACAGCCTGATATCTCCTGTGCCTGCGGTCGCATTGTTCTCCAGCCACTGGAGAGCGGCTTGTATAACTACGGCGCTCTTCTGTATTAAATAATGACAGAAGAAGTTTGCAATCAGCCCAGGTAGGATTGTAAGTTAGGAAAATAGACTGCATTAGATCTATAAGAGCCTGAGGCTTCTTTGTATGGGAAGGAGTAGGTTGTCTCCAATTTAAGAGATCAGTAGTAGAGAAGGGCTGATAAATGAAGAGCTGTTCGCCCCCTTGGACTTCATTCTGTGCAGTTAAATAAACTTGTCCCTGTGTTTCTTGAAGGGGTGTCTGCATTGCTTGGGCATGGCCTGACCTAAGGTGGCCGACCTCATCCCCCTGGAGTTTCTCCCTTGGCTTTTCAGGCAAGGACTGTGGTTCCTCTCTGTGTGGTGTTGTCTGAGGGGTGCTTTTCTTCTGAGTCTGAATCTCCGGAGGCGGCCAGGGCAGCATCCTTCCTGTCTAAGCCCTCTTTGCCAGGGATGGATAAATTGGTGCATGGGGGTGTGGACTTTCTAACTTTTCATTTGGGGCCTGTAGGACAGGTTTTTTCTGCTTTTCCTGTGACTCCTTTTCTTTTTCTGATGCCTTGCAGTCTCTTCCTATGGTTCCTGGTTTTGTCCGGGCCATTAGAGTCTTACAATAGGTCCCAAAGCAGGCCTGCAGCCACTTAGTGTGACTTTGAATTACACTTAGCCAGGAGTTAATATACGAAAACTGATCCGGGTACCCAGGCTGTTCTCCAGCCCCATGACTATCCAGAACACTCAGCCAATTATTTCCGTGTCTGTTGTCCCTTTGGCTGGCCACCCTACATTAAAAGACGGCCAATCTGTCTCACAAAGGGTTCTCTGTTTCTGTGGAGTTACTTTAAACCTATAATCACCATTAAAACCTTTTTTAAAGTTTTTCAGCATGCACTCCAGTGGAGTAGGCTTTGACATTTTTCCTCCCACTCCCCACTCACAGCACGCTTTCACTTTTGCATCCACCAGTCCAGATCCTGTTATGGGAGGTTTGGACACTGCTTAGCCAGGAGCGTACCTTAATTCCTGTCACAGCTCACTGCAGCCGTGGAACTGGTCCTATGGGCCATATGCAGTGTCCTAGGTCTGGTTTTTCTCACACTTGCCTCAGAGCACACAGTCTATGCTAAGAGATCTGTGCTTCACCACATCACGCCCTGTGTTGGTTTCTCCCGAGACCGTCTCTTTCACACACTTTCACACACCTCCCGCATTCCTGAGTTTTCCTTTCTGACCAACTTGTGAGCCCCACCCACATCTGGTATCAGTTAGGGCGTGAGTTTCATCTGGGTCAATGGGGCCTCTCCTGATGGTCCCAGCCCCCTTGGGTCAGACTAGTCATCACGCCCTGGGAGGTAATCTGGCTGCCTTTCCATCCTTATGGGACAGGTCTTGCCTTATGGCCCAATCCTTAGCGCGGTTTAGATGTCTGTGCACTGCTTCCGTGACTGTCCTGCAACACTTTCTACCTGTTCCATTTGCGCTGTCAGGGGAAGTCTCTGGAACATGGGAGGGCCATTCTCCTTCTGGGCTGAAACTCTCCTGGTGGTGCTAAGGACCCCAGGGCTCTAGCCCACAGGCAAAGGAGGTAGAAAATCTGCCATCTCCAATCCCAGACAAAGCCCCCAGAACTGTTGCAGGACAATCAAAGACTGGAGAGACCGAAAAAGGTTCGGGACAGTCTATTAAGGTTATCACTGGCTCAGCCAGACATATGTCCAAAAAGCCTGAGCCCCAAACAAAGGGTTTTTCCTACCTTTAAACATCTAAAGGCAGGAACTGTGTGATGCGGGAAGCAAGTTACAGAAGTGAGAAGCTAACGCTGTTAATCAAGCATTACAACATTTCTTACATCTTGAGAAAAACATATCTTGCAGCCTAAACTTACTGGTCTTGTGACCCTGCAGCCACAAGACCCTGCAGCCGTGCTAGGGAAGTAAGCAGGAACTTGCTGGGCCTGTAATAAACTTTGAGGAATGTGGAGTTGGGGAGTATAGATAAGGTCCACTGATCACAAAGAGAAGACAGGCTGTAAATGTTCTCTTTTAACTTGAGCGTGAGTGGGGGGGTCACACTTTGCAGCAACTTCAAGAGGATTTTAAAGTTTCCATTACTACTACTATTAGGTTATAGTTGATTCCTTCTTCACTCAATGTTTTGTGAAGGTGCTCTGTAGATAGGATTAACATTTATGGCCAGGTGCAGTGGCTCATGTCTTTAATCACAGCACTTTGGGAGGCCAAGGCAGGTGGATTACTTGAGGTTAGGAGTTTGAGACAAGCCTGGCCAACATGATGAAACCCCGTTCTTTTTTTTTTTTTTTTTTTCCATTTTTGAAACAGAGTCTTGCTCCGTCACCCAGGCTGGAGTGGAGTGGAGTGGCGTGATCTTGGCTCACTGCAACCTCTGTCTCCTGGGTTCAAGCAGTTCTCCAGCCTCAGACTCCCAAGTAGCTGGGACTACAGGCACACACCACCTTGCCCAGCTAATTTTTGTATTTTTATTAGAGACAGGTTTTCGCCATGTTAGCCAGGCTGGTCTCAAACTCCTGACCTCAGGTGATCTGCCTGCCTCAGCCACCCAAAGTGGCTGAGATTACAGGCATGAGCCACCACGCCCAGCCATGAAACCCCGTTTCTACTAAAAAAAGAAAATAATTAGCCAGGCCAGTTGGCACGTGCCTGTAGTCCCAGCTACTTGGCAGGCTGAGGCACAAGGGTCACTTGAACCTGGCAGGTGGAGGTTGCAGTGAGCCAAGATCACACCGCTGCACTCTAGCCTGAGCAGCAAAGCAACACTGTATCTCAAAAAAAAAAAAAAAAAAAAAGGATTAACATAATTAACTGACTTTATAGAGATTACCCGTTATAATCTATTTGGTATCATATTATATTTTATAATAGAATTTTTATGGCTCTGTCTCATACATTTAATTGAGTCATTTTGAGTTAATTTTTGTACATTGTGTGAGAATATCCATTTTGCGTAAGGATATTTGATTATTCCAGCATCATTTGTATAAAAGTCTTATTCTTCCCATCTTGGCAACTGTGTCAACAATTAGTTCGTAATCTATGTGTGGATGTATTTATAGACTCTTTTGTCCTACTCCTGTATATAGTTTTTCTTACACCAATTCTACACAGCCTTGGTCACTATAATTTTATAGTAAGTTTTAAAAATAGGTAAATGTAACTCCACCTTTTTGTTATTTGTCTCTATTCTAATAGCATGGTATTACATTGCTTGATTTTCACATGCAAACCTACTGGCTTTCTGAGATAAATCCTCATTTGTCTTGGTGCATAATTATTATATATTGCTGGGTTTGACATGCTAATGTGTTCTTAAGGATCCTGTTGTCTATATTCAAGGGAGATGTTTTTTTCAGTGATATATTTTACTGGCTTTCACTGGTGTTAGAGTATAACTGGCTTTCTGAAATGACTTAGTGAAGGTCTGTCCTGCTGTATATCCTGAAAAGATTTTTGTTAAGATTAGTATAATTTCTTCCTAAAATGTTGTTTGTAGGATCTCTGGTGGTATAATCTCTTTTCTTTCTACTTTGCCAAGTTTATATATACTGTTGTGATATATTTAGCTGAAGGATTTTTTTAAGTGATGTCCATCCTTTCAAAGACCAGTTGTATATATTTTTTAACAGATTTTTTCCATTGGTTTTGTGTTTTCTATTTCAGTAATTTTTTTTCCTTCTTACCTGTGTTATTTATTCCCTTGTATTTATTTTTGGTTTGATACTCTCTTCACAACATCTTAAATTGGTATTTTATCTTTTTGATCTTAGACCTTTATTCTTTGATAACCTAAGTGCTTGAAGCTATAAAACCTTCTATGTATTGCATTAAACTAAATTTTGATATGGTATGCTTTTATTTTTATCAAGTTCAAAGAATTCTCTAATTTATTTTGTCATTTCTTAACTTGGCCCATAGGAAATTTAGATTTCTGTTTAGTTTTCACACATTTGGGTATTTATAGGACTTTATCTTTTTGATATTTGATGTAATTCTTTTTCAGAAAACATACTTTCTATGATTTCAGTTCTTTTAGTTTTATTGAGACTTTTTTTGCATAGTCTGTGGCTTATTGTGAATGATATTCCCTGTAATAAATATACTTCATGTATTAAGTATAATAACCATACTTGTTTTTCCACATCTAAATTTTGAGATACACTTTTATTCAGCTAAAAATGTATGTCAGAATTAAACAATTTAAACTTTAAAAAGCCTAATGTGAAGAAAATTGTTCACATATTAGTAAATCAAATTAAGCAGGCAGGTTAGATCATTTTCTCTAAAAATACTAACCACTTTAATCTGTTGATTATGGGAACTTTTAAATGATTTTGAGATTTGGCTTCAATTATGTTACACAAAATTTAGTTTATTTATGGTGGCTTTGCGTTTAACATTTTAATCCTCAAGAGTTTTCTGTATATGCATTTCAGCTCCCATGATATTAAATTTCAATTTTTTTTTTTTTAGGGGCTTCATAAAAGTCAGAGTTCATGTTTGTCAGGACCTAATGAAGAACAACCTCTGTTTTCCACTGGGTCAGCCCAGTATCACCAGGCAACTAGCACTGGTATTAAGAAGTCAAATGAACATCTCACTCTGCCTAGTAATTCAGTACCACAGGGGGATGCTGACAGTCACCTCTCCTCTCATACTGCTACCTCAGGTGGACAACAAGGCATTATGTTTACCAAAGAGAGCAAGCCTTCAAAAAATAGATCCTTGGTGCCTGAAACAAGCAGGCATACTGGAGACACATCTAATGGCTGTGCTGATGTCAAGGGACTTTCTAATCATGTTCATCAGTTGATAGCAGATGCTGTTTCCAGTCCTAACCATGGAGATTCACCAAATTTATTAATTGCAGACAATCCTCAGCTCTCTGCTTTGTTGATTGGAAAAGCCAATGGCAATGTGGGTACTGGAACCTGTGACAAAGTGAATAATATTCACCCAGCTGTTCATACAAAGACTGATCATTCTGTTGCCTCTTCACCCTCTTCAGCCATTTCCACAGCAACACCTTCTCCTAAATCCACTGAGCAGAGAAGCATAAACAGTGTTACCAGCCTTAACAGTCCTCACAGTGGATTACACACAGTCAATGGAGAGGGGCTGGGGAACTCACAGAGCTCTACAAAAGTAGACCTGCCTTTAGTTAGCCACAGATCTACTTCTCAGATCATACCATCAATGTCAGTGTCTATATGCCCCAGTTCAACAGAAGTTCTGAAAGCATGCAGGTTAGTGTGGGAAAATTCTTCACAAAATGAAAATGGTCAACTACTGGCCAGATGAGACAACTAAAATGTGATGTGATATGTTAAGAAATGTAACATGCTCAAAAGATTTATAGAGTCACTCATATAAAACAACAATTTTTTTTGTTGTTTTATATGTTTAAATTTGTCATAAGGAAATTTATTATGTTGAAAGTTGTGGGTTTTTTTTTTTTTCCTTTACTTTAGGTTCTAGTATACATGTGCAGAATGTGCAGGTTTGTTACATAGATACACATGTGCCATGGTGGTTTGCCTCACATATCAACCCGTAATCTAGGTTTTAAGTCCTGCATGCATTAGGTATTTGTCCTAATGCTCTGCCTCCCCTTGCCCCCAGCCTTTGACAGGCCCTGGTGTGTAATGTTACCCTCCCTATGTGCATGTGTTCTCATTGTTCAACTCCCACTTAGGAGTGTAAACAATGCGGTGTTTGTTTTCTGTTGCTGTGTTAGTTTGCTGAGAATGATGGCTTCAGGCTTCATCCGTGTCTCCACAAAGGACATGAACTCATGCTATTTATGGCTGCATAGTATTCCATGGTGTATATGTGCCACATTTTCCTTATCCAGTCTATCACTGATGGGCATTTGAGTTGCTTCCAAGTCTTTGCTATTGTAAATAGCCCTGCAATAATATGTGCATGTGTCTTTATAGTAGAACGACTTATAATCCTTTGGGTATATACCCAGTAATAGGATGGCTGGGTCAAATGGTATTTCTGGTTCTAGATCCTTGAGGAATCACCACACTGTCTTCCACAATGGTTGAACTAGTTTACATTCCCACCAAGAGTGTAAAAGCATACTATTTCTCCACAGCCTCGCCAGCATCTGTTGTTCCTGACTTCTTAATGATCATCATTCCTACTGTTGTGATATGGTATCTCACTGTGGTTTTGATGTGCGTTTCTCTAATGACCAGTGATGATGAGCTTCTTTTCATGTTTGTTGGCAGCATGAATATCTTCTTTAGAGAAGTTTCTGTTCATATCCTTTGCCAAATTTTGATGGAGCTTTTTGGTTTTTTCTTATAAATTTGTTTTAAGTTTGTTGTGAGAAGTGTTCATACCTTTTGCCCACATTTTGATGAGGCTGTTCTTTCTTGTAAATGAGTTTACGTTCCTTGTAGTCTCTGGATGTTAGACCTTGGTCAGATGGAAAGATGGCAGAAATTTTCTCTCATTCCGTAGGTTGCCTGTTCACTCCGATAATAGTTTCTTTTGCTGTGTGTTGGGGTCCAGCCTCATCACCACCTGTGGGTACCTGAAGTTCAATGGTGACAAAGAAATGAGAAGAGACAAGAGTTCATAAAGGTGGGAGCCAGGGGGCCAGTGCAAAATGTGGAGGCTGCAAAGGCTTAGAGCTCTGGTCTCCACACTGTGAGTACAATCACTTAGATCTAAGAAGCAGACGTTCAGGGCAAAATGGTGAAAGGGAGGCAGTGCGTCATACACATAATCTTATAGCAGTGGCAGTTTAAGTGAATCTCTTTTGTGCTCAATCAGCATATCTTTAACTTACTGAAGAGCAGCTGGTGGGAGCAGGCTGAACTAGGAGGCTGCATGTCCAGCCACATTCCAGTGCTTCAAAGGAGTGTCTTTCTCCTTTAACACAGTGTTTCTAGGTAAGAGAGCAGGTCTTGCTCAGAGCATGGGAACATAATGGTGATAAGAAGGCTTTCCTCCTCAGAGCCCTTTTATGGCTTTCCACAACTTATTGTCCCATATTTTTATGGCCAGTTCATACAGGCACTCCATAAGCCTTTCCCCCAACAGCTATGCAGAAGCTGTTTAGTTTAATTAGATCCCATTTGTCAATTTTGGCTTTTGTTGCATTTGCTTTTGATGTTTTAGTCATGAAGTCTTTGCCCATGCCTATGTCCTGAAAGGTATTGCCTAGTTTTTCTTCTAGGGTTTTTATGCTTTTAGGTTTTACATTTAAGTTTTAATCCATCTTGAGTTAATTTTTGTATAAGGTGTAAGGAAGGGGTACAGTTTCTGTTTGCTCCATATGGCTAGCCAGTTTTTCCAACAACATTTATTAAATAGGGAATACCTTCCCCATTGCTTGTTTTTGACAGGGTGTCAAAGATCAGATGGTTGTAGATGCGTGGTGTTTTTTCTGAGGCTTCTGTTTTGTTTCATTGGTCTATATATCTGTTTTGGTACCGGTACTGTGCTTTCATTACTGTAGCCTGGTAGTATAGTTTGAAGTCAGGTAGTGCGATGCCCCCAGGTTTGTTCTTTTTGCTTAGGATTGTCTTAGTTATATGAGCTCTTTTTTTAATTCCATATGAAATTTAAAGTGGTTTTATCTAATTTGGTGAAGAAAGTCAATGGTAGCTTTATGGGTACAGCATTGAATCTATAAATTACTTTGGGCAGGTCATTTTCACTATATTGGTTCTTCCTATCCATGAGCATGGTATGTTTTTCCATTTGTTTGTGTCCTCTCTTATTTCCTGGACCACTGGTTTGTAGTTCTCCTTGAAGTGGTACTCATAAGTTGTATTCATAGGTATTTAATTCTCTGTAGCAATTGTGAATGCGAGTTCATGCATGGTTTGGCTCTTTTTGTCTATTATTGGTGTATAGGAATGCTTGTGATTTTTGCACATTGATTTTGTATCCTGAGACTTTGCTGAAGTTGCTTATCAGCTTATAAGCAGTTTTGGGGCTGAGATGATGGGGTTTTCTAAATATACAATCATGTCATCTGCAAACAGAGACAATTTGACTTCCTCTCTTCCTATATGAATACCCTTTATTTCCTTCTCTTGCCTGATTGCCCTGGCCACAACTTTGAATACTATGTTGAATAGGTATGGTGAGAGAGGGCATCCTTGTCTTGTAGTGGTTTTCAAAGGGAGTGCTTCTAGCTTTTACACATTCCATATGATATTGGCTATGGGTTTGCCATAAATAGCTCTTATTGAGACATGTCCCATCAATACCTAGTTTATTGAGAATTTTTAGGATGAAGGGATGTTGAATTTTATTAAAGCCTTTTTTGCATATCTTGAAATAATCATGTGGGTTTTATCATAGATTCTGTTTATGTGATGGATTACGTTTATTGATTTGTGTTATGTTGAACCAGGCTTTCATCCCAGGAATGAAGCCAACTTGATTGTGGTGGATAAGCTTTTTGATGTGCTGCTGGATTCGGTTTGCCTGTATTGAAGATTTCTTCATCAATGTTCATCAGGGATATTGGCCGGATTTGTTTTGTGTTTTTCTTGTATCTCTGCCAGGTTTTGGTATTAGGATGATGCTGTCCTCATAAAGTGAGTTAGGGAGGAGTCCCTATTTTTTTATTGTGTGAAATAGTTTCAGAAGGAATAGTACCAGCTCCTTTTTGTGCATCTGGTAGAATTTGGCTGTGAATCCTGGCCCTTGGCCTTTTTTGATTGGTAGGCTATTTATCACAGCCTCAATTTCAGAATTTGTTATTGTTACATTTAGAGATTGGAATTCTGCTGGTTTAGTTTTGAGAGACTGTATGTCTCCAGGAATTTATCCATTTCTTCAAAATTATCCTGAAGTGCTTTTTCCAACTTGGTTCCATTCTTTCCATCAATTCCAGGTACATCAGTCAATCATAGGTTTGGTCTTTTCACATAGTCCCGTTTTTTTTTGAGGCTTTGTTCATTCCTTTTTATTCTTTTTTATCTAATAATGTCTTCACTCCTATTTCAGCAAGTTGATCTTCAATCTCTGATATCTTTCTTTCAATTGATCAGTTCAGCTGTTGATTCTTCTGTATGTTTCACAAAGTTCTTATGCTGTGTTTTTCAGCTCCATCAGGTCATTTATGTTCCTCTCTAAACTGGTTATTCTAGTTAGCATTTCCTGTAATCTTTTATCAAGATTCTTTAACTCCTTTAGCTCAGATGAGTTTGTTATTAACCACCTTCTAAAACCTACTTCTGTCAAATTGTCAGTCTCATTTTCTATCCAGTTCTGTGCCCTTGCTGGAGAAGAGTTGCGATCCTTTGGATAGAACAGGCATGCTGGTTTTTAGAATTTTCAGCATTTTTGCACTGGTTTTTCCTCATCTTCGTGGATTTATCTGCCTTTGATCTTTGAGGCTGATGACCTTTGGGTGGGGCTTTTGTGTGGAGGTCCTTTTTATTGATGACGTTCTTGCTCTTTGTTGTTTTTTCTTCTAACAGGCCCATCTTCTGCAGTGTTCTGGAGATTCACTCCAGACCCTTTTTGCCTAGGTATCAGGTGCAGGCTGCAGAACAGCAAAGATTGCTGCCTTTGTCCCAGAGGGGCACTGGCTTGATGCCAGCTGGATCAGTCCTGTGTGAGGTCTCTCCCAGTCAGGAGGCATAGGTGTCAGGGCCTCACCTGAGGAGGCAGTTTGTCCTATAGCAGTGCTTAAGCCTTGTGCTGAGAGAATCCTTTTTATCAGGATCAACTGCTCTCTTCAGAGCTGTCAGACATGAAAGTTTAAGCCCATTGAAGCTGTGCCCACAGCCACCCCTTCCCCCAGGTGTTCTGTCCCAGGGAGATGAGAGTTTTATCTGAAAGCCCCTGAGTGGGGCAGCTGCCTCTCTTTCAGAGATGCCCTACCCAGTGAGGAGGAATCTTGAGAGGCAGTCTGGCCCCAGCCTCTTGGCTGCGCTGTGATGAATTCCACCCAATCCAAACCGCCTGGCCTACTTAGCATTGCCAAAGGGAAAACTGCCTGCTGAAGCCCAGGAAAGCAGATGCCTCTCCCTGTACCAAGCTTAGTCATTCCCAGGTTGACTTAAGACTGCTGTGCTGGCAGTGAGAATTTCAAGCCAGTAGATCTTAGTTTGCTGGGCATTGCTGAGTGAGACCACTTGGCTGCCTGGCTTCAGCTCCTTTTCCAGTGGAGGGAACGGTTCTGTTTCTCTTGGGTTTTGGGCACCAATGGGGTGCAAAGAAAGCTCCTGCAACTAGCTCCGTGTCTGCCCAAACAGCCGCTCAGTTTTGTGCTTGAAACCCAGGACCCTTGTGGTATAGGCACACGAGGGAATCTCCTCATCTGCGGATTGCAAAAACTGGTAAAATTATAATATCTGGGCCAGATAGCACAGTCCCTCATGGCTTCCCTTGGCTGAGGGAGGGAGGTCCCTGGGCTCTTTGCACTTCTTGAGTGGGGTGGTGCCCCCACCCTGCTTCTGTTTGCCCTCTGTGGGCTGCACCCACTGTCTTACCAGTCCCAGTGAGATGAACTGGGTACCTCAGTTGGAAATGCAGAAATCACCCTCTTTCTGTGTTGGTCTCGCTGGGAGCTGCCGACTGGAGCTGTTCCTATTCAGCCATTGTGGAAACACTGTGGTTTTATCTTATCACTGTATTAGATATGGAAAGCATTTTTCTGTGAACTGGTTTATCTGCGAGATTATGTCTTTTTCTAGTGTTACAAAACTTTATTGGTTATTAGGATCATCAGTTTCTCTGTGATAAACCTCATTCTGGGAATTGAAAGACAATAAGGGAAGTCCTCACATAGGGAACAGCAAAGCCTGGAATATCCTATTGTTTGTTTCCTTTTTAGTTAGAGCTGTAGAATGTTAAGAGTAGAAATAGGCCTTACTGATTATTAAGGCTAGTCTTTGCTTACATTTTAGAAAACATTTTGTCAGACTCTAGAAGTTACATAGTTTCCAGGAGAGACAGGAAATGCAGGGAGAATGCAGGCAGTCTGGTAAGACTTGCTATATTGTGCTACTGTTTTAAGCAATTGGGGTTCACATATTTGTTTAAAAATTGGTTTTCATTCCCTTCCCTCAAAAAAGAATCAGGAACACTTTCTTTGATATTAAGCCAACACATTGATTACCCCAAAGAGCCTAATCCACCTTTTTTAAAAAACAGCTTTATTGAGATATAATTCACATACTATACGGTTTGGTCATGTAGTGTTTACAGTTCATTTGGTTTTAGCAGACTACCAGATGTGTGCAATCATTATCACAGTCAGTTTTACAGAGTTTGGACTGCCTCAAAGACAAACCTGACATAGACTTTAAACACAATAAAATTAAATCTTAATAAGTTATCTTAACTCTTATAAATGTTCTGTATAGAAGAGTATAAAATGTAAGTGAAAGTCATTTCGCATGCCTAAAACACATACTGTATTACTTCTATATTTTTAGTACCTAAACCTCGAAATTTTAACAATATATTGGTTTTATTAGATTCATAAAAGAGCTTTCTGAAATTAGATGCAAATTAACAGAAAATAAATACCCTATAACTAGACAATCTAAACATTATTTTTAATCTACTTTGGTCATTTTATTAAAAAGTTTTTAAACTTCAAATTTGAAAACAATTTTTGCCTCACAATTATATAACTCTTTTCCTCATACTGTGAGATCTTAAGATGTTACGTGTTTTTTCTCTATGACTGTATCTAAGCATTGATTAGACTCTCAGGCATTTAGATTATTTTATTAGAAACCATCGTGTGTCAGCCATTAAATGTATATTAACTGATCAGCGTCTAAGATGAAATCAAAATTTCTTGCTTGTATGTAATTTATGATTGCGACAACCTTGAGGAGCAGTAATGGAGTAGTGATAATTTTTTTGCAAAATAATAATTAAATAAATTGATATGTTTTATATTTCTTAATGGACTATAGATTTTAATCTTCTATCTCATTTTGAGGTGTATATAAACAATCACTTTATAGTAAAATGCGTTCTTAAAGAGTTATTTTTGGGTTAGACAAGGTAAAAGGACTTTACCTTACCAGAAATGGATAATTTTATTTTTAAAAGCTGTAAATAGTGTATCTTTAAAATATTGTAAGTATTTGTGGCTGAAACACTATTCCAATAAATGTAGCTTCCAATTTGCTAGTGAAGGTAACATAACAAAAAGAAAATAGGAGAGAAATTAAGAAAGAAAAAGAAAACAATCACAGAAAGAAAGAGAATAAAAGGATGGATTCTAAAGTTGGGAATAAAATTATTCTGAGTTGCAGAGAAAAGGCCAGAATGAGAAATGATAGTTTCTATGTGCACACCAATTCAGTCAGTTGATAATAGCATCCATTCTGGGGAGAAAACTGAGATTCAAATAAATTAAGTGATATCATGTGTCAGTGATTGAATCATGACTCTTTTGCTCATGCCTCATCTTTTTCTTTCTTTTTTCAAATTTAGGTATCTATATTTTCCATTGCTTTAGCTTCCTATATATCCACTGTTTTTTCTTTTATAGACTGTAGAAATTACAACAGAATTCTACAGTAAATCCCAATTTCTTAGTCTTATTGTTTTGTTGTTGTTGTTGTTGTTGTTGTTGTTTTGTTTTGTTATGTTTTTCAGACAGTTTCGTTCTTGTCAGCCAGGCTGGAGTGCAATGGCACTGTCTCGGCTCACTGCAACCTCTGCCTCCCAGGTTCAAGTGATTTTCCCGCCTCAGCCTCCCATGTAGCTGGGATTGCAGGCCACCGCCACCACACCCACCTAATTTTGTATTTTTAGTAGAGATGGGGTTTCTACATCGTGGTCAGGCTGGTCCCAAACTCCCAACCTCAGGTCATCCACCCACCTCTGCCTCCCAAAGTGCTGGGATTACGGGCGTGAGCCACCGCACCCTGCATAGTCTCTTTTTTTACGGAGGTGGTTGTTCAAATAATTTTTGATACTACAAGAAATTAACATAAAGAAATGTCTAGTACAATTAAATACTTCACCAAATTTAGTACAATTAAGTACTGGTATAGTGAGAATACTTGAATTGTCTCTTCACGAAGTATATTCTATGTGTTTAAAACAGAAATTCTAAGGAGTTTATGAATTAGGTTCAGTTCCATATTTAAGTTTAAAAGCTTAACATGTATCATCTATAACTAAACCTATGGGTCATTATGCTTTGTGGAGAGAGACTGAAATCTAGATACTACTTTAGAATGTAATAGGTAGTTAAATGTAAATGTTTAATAGATATTTGCACATTTTTTATTTAAAAAATAGAGAAGTCAAATTTCTAACCTAATTCATAACTTAAAAATGCATAAGACCTTTTTAGTTGTTTAAAAAGGTTATACACCCTAACGGCTGTTTACTATGACATCTTAAAAGTGTATATGTTGCATTTCAAAGTTTCATTTTTATTAGTCCAACCACAGAGGCATGACTTGAAAGTTTTTTTCTGTGTAGGAAAATAAAGCAAAACAAGCTTTTGCTTCAGCTTTTATTATTCTATATATTGAAATAAAAACATAATTGATTCTGAAATAAATGCGGTTACTGATGTAATGTATTTTTTACTTTCCAAAACAGAGTTTTCAGATTTTTGTCTGAAATATTAACATTTTTAAGAGCTCATTCCTTTGATATTTTAATGCATTGATTATTTTAGAATTTTAATAATTAGGTGAGACAGCTTGAATAATTTGAAAGGCTTACCAATTTTCTGAATTTGTTAAAATATTAAGGTTTAGGAATATACTTCTTATTTGCATACTAAAAGAAGAATTGGATTATGGAAGTAATTTTACCATATTTTAAGAATTTATATTAATAATTTAACAAATACTATACCTTTCATTAAAGGAAAAATCCAAATACTGTTAAGTAATGATTATGAACAGTGTGACAACACAGAGCAACTACACACTTCACTTAAAATTATAAGATGTGAAAGTTTAGTAAATGGAATCTCATTATTTGCTAATTCCACAGAAAACAAGTCTTGAGGATGAAACTAATGAGCTTTCTGGATTTGAAAGTTGTCACAATGGTATTCTAGAAATAATTACTAAGATGCAATGTCAGAAAGGAGATATACTATGATATTAAGGATACGTAAATCACTTCTTGATCAACTGTTTTATCATTTTATGGAGAACATTTAACGGTGGCACATGTTGGAGAGAAATTTGAGTTTATATTAATATTTGATATGAGAAAGCAAATTGGAAAATGAATAACGAGGAATTTTGTCAACACTTTATGTACTCTGTAGTGTATTTTGTTTAGCTCATGCACTCTGTGTAGTATATTTTGTTTAGCTTTTATAACGCATCTGCTGAAATTTAATAGTCCTCAATTTTTTGTTTAATGGATCTGAATATCTTACACTGTTTGTATTTTAGTGAATGCCTTATGCCTGACTTTTAATTCAGATTTTCTTTTTTTTTAGTTTTAAAATAAATATGTAACTGATACATTTCTTCTGCTTCTTTTTAAAGGAATCCAGGTAAAAATGGCTTGTCTAATAGCTGCATTTTGTTAGATAAATGTCCACCTCCAAGACCACCAACTTCACCATACCCACCCTTGCCAAAGGACAAGTTGAATCCACCCACACCTAGTATTTACGTGAGTCCGCATTGAGTAACTTATAAATAAATCGAGAGTCTGAACTAATGTGGCTTTTAGAAAATCGATGTATTTTTTAAATCAAGCCACATTGCCTTAGGGAGCATAGACTTTACTCTCAAAGGTTTAATATTTTAGAAGAACATGTTTGTATTTCAGGGCACTTAACAAATGAATGCTCTTACTCAAAGTGCTGCCCACCAACCTGCTTTTGAAAATAAAATTCTATTGGAACATAACTATGCTTATTTATTTAGTTACTGTCTTTAGGATTGCATTTGCAGTACATTGACAGAGTTTGCTAAAGAGACTAGGTTGCCCATAAAGCCAAAAATATTTATTATCTGGCCTTTGACAGAAAAGGTTCTTGACCACCAGGTATGCAAACAGATTTCGTCTAGAAAAATTAAGGTCTTCTCAAATATTGACTGGGATTATATGAGAGTAGCAAAAGATAATTGTTCCAGGGTAAGCTTTTAGTAAACATGGTTCTAAATCTGAATTCTGACACTGCTAGTTACGTATACCTGTTGAATGTTACATTTCTTTAATAAAGGAATTTTTTTCTAGCTTCATAAAAACTGGTTGAGGATATAAAAGTGATTATGAATACATGTTATTTAAAAGTTTTACATAAATACATGTGGGTATAAAATTTCCATTGGAATTTAAGTGACTTTTTTTACTATTTAGCAACGTAAGCATTTGATAAAGCTGCTGTGGCTTTCATCAAAATAATTTTTATGTATTTTTCCTTCTGAAGAGTTTGTGTCACCCAACTTTTTCATTCTCCTTCACAAGTTAAAGAATCTTAACCTAAAATATGAAGATACAGTAATTAGAATGATCTTGAAACAGATCTGTAAGAGAGGATTTTGGAGATATTGGCCTTTCTTTGGACAGATGTTCAATATTAATTTTTTACCTAGTTGAACTTTATTGACGATGGTATTAGAAGAGTCATGGAAGAGAGACTAAAAGCCTTTCAGTTGAAACTTTGAGGCAATAAATACAAATTTAAGGTTTGCCTGTTGTGGTTTTTACTCTCTAAAAGTTTTGTTAATAGTTTATAAAACAGTTTGATTTTAAACTTGAAATGTCTCTTCTACCTGTTGTCTCATTTAAGAAGCAATAGAAGATAACTCAAAAAATATGGTTGGGAAATACTTTTGAACAACTCAACTAATTTAAAAGAATTTTATAAATCACTGTGGTATAAGAGATAGGTAACAGTTTTAAAGTGAATCAAATTTAAAACGTAATTTTTAAAAGAGAGGGTTTTTTTAGCTATTACCTCCACACTTTCCTGACAAGACAAATGATACAATACTGTAATATGTAGCAACATAATATCAAAGGTTAGGATGCACTGCAGATTTTTAATAGCCAGATTGATGGAAAAAAACTCACAAATTTGAAGTATTGTATTTAGTCATTTTATTAAAGGCACAAATCTGAGGTATATTTTGTCATTTATCTGAGACCTAACAAAATATTTTGCTTTTACAGTTGGAAAATAAACGTGATGCTTTCTTTCCTCCATTACATCAATTTTGTACAAATCCAAAAAACCCTGTTACAGTAATACGTGGCCTTGCTGGAGCTCTTAAATTAGGTAAGCTTAAAACCAAGATTGAATATATATTTTACTATCTTTAAACTTTTATAACACTGACAGAAACTGACTGATTTTTTCCCCCAGCATTCTGAGTCTTTATTTTAATGTGTGTTATCTTTCTTTCTCACTCAATTTTATACCTCTTGTGCATGAGCAAGCATCTTTAGCACTGATGCAAGTGATAATACAGATATCATATACAGATATATACGGATAATAACAGATATACATTTAGCTCAGTAAACAGAGGAGTGACTTTGAATAGAATGGAGGCAGGTTTGCCCTAAGCAGTACCCAGTTTGACCTTTCCCTTTAGGACAGTGATTTCAGGTACCCAGGATATTTTCCTTTCACATTACCCCTTTTTAAAAAAAAAAAAACTTTTGGAGAAAGCACTTGAAGAAAATGAGTCTCCGGTGTCAGGTTTTGTCTGATCTTTCATGCTAGGATGGTTTATTCCTATTGTGAAAAATACTCAGCAATACTAGACTCTAGCAACAGGTTTACTATTGTTTTTGAAACATAATATTGTGGTGGATTTTTATTTTAGATTTAAATTTGGTATCATTATCCAACATAAAATATTTAGGTTACATAGTTGAAGAAGTTCTGAGTATTAAATATAAGTAAAATTAGATTATGTTTATAAATGTTGCCACCCTCTACACCCTGACATGATGGTTATACAGCCAGAGCTTCAAGGACCTGCTGTGTAACTCTGATACCAAATGGCTTGGAGCCCTCTTAAGGGAAACTGATAAAGTTTTTTAAAATACTTTGACATTTTAATTGAACTGAATACAACTTTACTGATTAACAAAACTTATTATTTGTAAAGATCTTGGACTTTTCTCTACCAAAACTTTGGTAGAAGCTAACAATGAACATATAGTAGAAGTGAGGACACAGTTGCTGCAACCAGCAGATGAAAACTGGGATCCCACTGGAACAAAGAAAATCTGGCGTTGTGAAAGCAATAGATCTCATACTACAATTGCCAAATATGCACAATACCAGGCTTCCTCCTTCCAGGAATCATTGAGAGTAAGTTTTTCTTTCTTCCTTTTTTAATTGTTGCTATTTTTTAATAGTGCATATTACTTTCATAATTATTGTCTAGTGCATACTGTTAATAGTATGTTTTTAAAATGCTCATAGATTATTAAACTTTTATTTTATTTTATTATTTTTTATTGTTTTTGAGACAGAGTCTCATTCTCTCTCACCCAGGCTGGAATGCAATGGTGTGATCTCAGCTCACTGCAGCCTCCGCCTCCTGGGTTCAAGCGATTCTCCCACCTCAGCCTCCCGAATAGCTGGAATTACAGGCACCTGCCATCATGCCCAACTAATTTTTGTATTTTTGTAGAGACAGGGTTTCACCATGTTGGCCAGGCTCATCTTGAACTCCTGACCTCAGGTGGTCTGCTTGCCTCAGCCTCCCAAAGTGCTGGGATTACAGGTGTGAGCCACCATGCCCGGTAAACTTTTAAAAATGTAAGCAAAATTACAGTATGTAAAACACACATTGCTAATAGAGAAATAAAGTTCCTACTTTACATCTACCTTATTTTTGGAATTTTTTATTTTAATGATAAACTAAGCCTACTTACTGTTTGCAGAATGATACTTAATATGAAGAAAATTATCTGGTCAGCTCAGGTATTTACTCAGCCATGAAGAGATGTTCATATTTTACTTTATCTGGATAATTTTTCTTTGGAAGCATTAGCAGTCTTCCTCTATTACTTGTCGTCTCTAAAAAAATTGTAGAAGAAGAAATTTACAGAAATGTGTCAAAAATACATGGAAAATTGAAAAACAGTATCTTAAACAGGACAGTGGTTAGTAAAACACCTAATAGTAAATGAGGAGAAACAGAATTGTTAGAAATAAGAGTTTTTGAATTTTTTCAAAAAAATTAAGAAAATAGTTAAGCATATGCAACCACAATTATATTTCTCAAATATTTGTTTGAATTGTTTGTTCTTAATATGGCCCCTTTAAATTACAAATTTGGCCAGGCGCAATGGCTCATGCCTGTAAAACCACCAATTTGGGAGGCTGAGGCAGGCGGATCACTTGGGGTCAGGAGTTCAAGACCAGCCTAGCCAACATGGTAAAACCCATCTCTACAAAAATACAAAAATTAGCCCTGTGTGGTGGCGGGTGCCTGTATTCCAAGCTGCTCTTAAGTCTGAGGGAGGAGAATCACTTGAAACCAGGAGGCAGAGGTTGCAGTGAACTGAGACTGTACCACTGCACTCCAGCCTGGTTGACAGAGTGAGACTTCATCTCAAAAAAAGAAAATAAATGAAATTATAAAATCGAACTGCATTTTACTATATCAGATGAAAGAATGTAGAAACCTAACTTTTTTATAAAGCTGTTCCTTAAAACTTAATGAAAGTTTTATGGCTGAAAAATATGTTGTTGCAAGTTTCAAATTTATAATTTGTTAATATCATTGACCTCCAGAAAATGTTTAAAATTCTGACCTCATTTTATGTTTTCATCACATTGATATCACAGGAATCTGATTCTGCTGTGAAAATAGTATATTTTTAGGATTTTTTGTTATATGGTAAACAGAAAAGTAATGATTTAACAATTTTTGTTAAATTCCGTGGCATTGGTTATTCATGTTATTGTGCAGCCAAAACCACTATGCATCTGGAGCACCTTTTTATCATCTGAAACTGAAACTCTGACCCCATGAAACAATAACTCATCATTAGTTAATGAACCATGAAAATCTGAGACAGGTCTCAGATAATTTAGAAAGTTTATTTTGCCAAGGTTGAGGATGTGTTCATGTGACACAGCCTCCGGAAGTCCTGACGACATTTCCCCAAGGTGGTCAGAGCACAGTTTGATTTTACATTTTAGGGAGACATAAGACATTAATCAACATATATAAGATGAACATTGGTTCAGTCCAGAAAGGTGGGACAACTCAAAGTGGTGAGGGGTCTTCCAGGCCACAGGTAAGTAAGAGACAAATGGTTGTATTCTTTTGAGTTTATGATTAGCCTCTCCAAAGGAGGCAATCAGGTGTACATTTGGCTCAGTAAATAGAGGGGTGACTTTAAATAGAATGGAGGCAGGTTTGCCCTAAGCAGTACCCAGCTTGACCTTTCCCTTTAGCATAGTGATTTCACGTACCCAAGATATTTTCCTTTCACATTTCCCTCATTAAAAACAAAAAATATTTTGGAGAAAGCATTTCAGAAGAAAATGAGTCTCTGGTGTCAGGTTTTGTCTGATCTTTCATGGCTAGGATGGTTTATTCCTATTTAAAAATTTGGCAATACTAGACTCTAGCAACAGGTTTACTATCGTTTTTGAAACATTTTTTCTTTCTCCAATTTCCCATTAAAGACAAATCATGGTAGGATCTATTTTCTTTATTATATTCGGCGATATTATTTGTATAAAGTGCCACAAGAATAGTTATTTTTCCAATAGGCTTCTTTTTTTAATTGGCTTTGACGGAACTTTGTTTCATAGAAGTAGTCTCAGCTAAGACTTTTTTAAAGCTGAGCCCAGCCTTGGATTTGTACTATTAATACCTATGAGTTGGTTGAATTCCTCTACTCTTGATTTTCCAAGATAATATTGGGGCTCCTAGGCCTGTCAGAAAGTGACATTCTTTACTTACCACAGGACAGTAACTCTCTACAGGGACCATGCAGACAAAGGTATGAGGCCAGATTTCCCAAGGGAATTTTATTGACTCCATAAGTCACATTTGACTCCTTTAAGGAAAGCACACCATTTCAGTCAAAGCCTTGGTAAAATAACCAGTTTCTTCTATTGTGTCCTCTTAACAATGAAAACATTTTTATTTCACTTATGCAAATAATTGTATTGCCATAATTGTTAAGAATACTTTCAAATAGTTTTCAAATTTTGGAGAAATCAGATAGAAACAAATTTGCTGCAAATTTTCTTCATAAGAGTACTCAATTGTTAACTTGAAAGTTTTCTTGACTCTGAGAAACAAAGGATCAGCAACATTTTAAGCAAAAAGTTTAAAAGATTACTTCGAATTCTATTAGTTTAGTCCATGCAGGTAATTCCTGTTCTGCTTGATATTCACAAACATTTCAGCTCTCCAGGAATCCTGAAAGTTTTTTCTGTATTCTCATGTCACAGTCTCCAAGTTATCAGAAACTTGCATTCAAGAGCACCTGTTAGAGTTTATAGCTGATTATAAAACAACCTTCTAAAGAGGACCAAATAAAGACAACAATTGTCTATGGATGACTAAAAGTTTTAGAGCAGTCATAGTCAAAGACACAATTGACAAGAAAATTTGTTACCTCTGTGGCACACAATAATTTAACGTAACTATTATAATTGTTACTAATAATGTACATTTACACATAACAGAATTATAGGAGTTTCCCATAATTTTGGAACACCATAACAAATGCAGCCCCAAGAAAGCCAAGCACCATTTTATATTTGACAATGCTTCCTATATAATTCTTACGCCAAATAAACCAAATATGTTGTTTTTGGATGTTAGGAAACCTATTAATATTTTAAAGGACTAATTAGGTCAGAAAAAGACAGAAGTTATCATTTGATATTGGAAAATTTGTCAGATATTAAAGATTTAAAGTACTTGATATTACAAAATAGGATCAGAGGTCATTGTAAAATAAATCATTAATTTAACCAGAGTGATAACTCAATAATTTTTTTTTAAAAAAAGGTGAAAACCTTCATTATTTGATTGAGGATACTTAACTTTACAAACAATGAGCCCTTATAAAAACAGCATGAAACCAATTAAATTTGTTATCCAAAATTTTATAAACCATCTGTAAAATTTTCATTTTGATCTTGTTATAAATTCCATACTCCTTTATAATCTTTCTTAAGGAGTTGGTTAATGCTTCAAGAAATCCTTGTTAATCTGACATAGGGCACATATGCTGGTCTTGTATCAGTGTGTCTTTGACATTAATGGTTAATTTATACAGGAACTGAGTTTCTCTTATCTTTCAAAATTGTCCCTTAAAATCTCACATACCTCTTTTGCAATAGTCCTTGGGCCTTGAGGAGTTGAATAGCTTTAATTTCTGGACCTGTTTCTCAGGAATGCAGTTTATTTTGGTTGGCATCTTTTACCAGCTTGAAGTTGAGGCTTCAGTGTTTACGCCTCAGCAGGACTCTGTTTTTAGACCAGGAGTCAAAGCTCTATAACTCAATATCACAAAGACTTTAAAAGCACATACAGCAAGATACATGGACATATAACCTTAATTTAAAGAAACTTGTTTCTAATCTCAGTTTTTCCTAAGCAAACCAAACTTAATAATAACGGCATAGGAATTATTTTGATAAAATGTAAACTCTGTTAGGCCAGTTACCAAAAGGCAAAAGAAACAACCTCTGTTCTTGTCACAGAATATTCTGTTGGAAAAAAACATTTTCTTTAGATCTTTAAGAATACATTGTTAGCATCAGACCACAACAAACAGAACCCTCAGAAGAAAATTTCAGAAGAAAAACAAACTTGTCTGAGCTGAAAATGAATTGAAGGGGAGTATTACTATTATGTGCCTTTGTTGTTGGTGTTGGTGGTGGTGGTTGAGATGGAGTTTTACTCTGTCGCCAGGCTGCAGTGTGATGGCATGATCTCAGCTCACTGCAATCTCTACCTCCCAGGTTCAATTTTTCTGCCTCAGCCAGTCGAGTAGCTGACACTACAGGCATGCACCATCACACCCAGCTAATTTTTATATTTTTACCTGAGATGGGGCTTCACCATGGTGGCAGGATGGTCTTGATCTCTTAACCTCGTGATCCGCCCGCCTCAGCCTCCCAAAGTGCTGTGATTATAGGTGTAAGCTACTGTGCCTAGCCTAATTTTGCCTTTTAAAAGGGGATAGAAAACCAAAACAAGCAAGATGCAATAGAAGTTGAACTTTGAGTTAAAAATCTCTTATAATTTATTAAATCAACCCCTTATGAAAATTTCATTGTTTTACAAACCAATCCTTTAATGTATAAGTGTTTTTTGTTTTTTTACATCAAACCCAATCTCTAGAAAGACCATTGTAATTTCCCTTTAATCACAGACAACTTGATCATACGAAAGTTGGGGTTTTTTTTTTTTTTTTTTTTTAATAAATCCTCTTATTGTGACTTATGCAGATGGGTTGTGATATACTTGACTCTCTGGTTTGTCCTGAACATCCCTCTTTCTTAAACAACCAGTTGTTTTACTTAGGACTAAATTTACCATACAAGATGCTTTCTCATATGAAATTATTTCTCTTTAAGCTTTCTTACCAAAACAAAATCTCTTTATTTTTATAAAATTTCTTTTTACCTCTTTTATTTGCTGGTTCCTTTTACTTTATTATTATTATTATTATTATTATTATTATTATTATTATTATTAGAGACAGTTTCACTCTGCTATCCAGGCTGGAGTGCAATGGCATGATCTTGGCTCACTGCAGCCTTTGTCTTCCAGGTTCAAGCAATTCTTCTGCCTCAGCTTCCCAAGTAGCTGGGATTACAGGCATACACTATCATGCCCCGATAATTTTTGTATTTTTAGTACAGACGGGTTTTCACCATGTTGGCCAGGCTAGTCTTGAACTCCTGACCTCAGGTGATCCACCTGCCCGGCCTCTCAAAGTGCTGGGATTACAGGTGTGAGCCATCGTGCCCGGCTTACTTTGTTTTATACATAACCTAAGCTTTGAATTAGATAAAAAATTGTTCACCTTTTTAAAAAGACACCCTTTTTTCTAGAATGGATATTTTCCTACAAATATATTTTTTATTGGAAAATAAGCAAATAATAAAACATCTGTTATTTAATTTAACTTTAGATTCTAAATTTTGACAAATTTATCTGCAAGTATTTATCCTATTACATTTACTTTAATTTAATTGTTTAGCTAGATTATTTATAAAAACCACAACTGTAATTATTTAAAGTTATGAGACCACCATTGCAAAATTATAATGGAGACAGTGAAAAAGATTTCGCCTAATTGACACCATCTTGCTTCTAATCTCCACACTGTCCTTGTTCATTCCTGGGGTGTAGGCCAAACTAACTTTGGAGAAAGTTAGTTTATAGTTTAACTTTGAAACAAAAACAGTAACATCTCTTTTCTAAAGTAAGCCCTACTACCTGTGGACTATACTGCTTGAAGCCAAAAGATTAGAAGTTACGGCAGTCTTACTAAATTCAAGATGTAACTATTTTTATTAAACTAATACCAGTGTCTTCTTTATTAAAGAGCACACAAGTAGCCGGGTGTGTTGGCTCATGCCTGTAATCCCAGCACTTTGGGAGGACAAGGCAGGCGGATCACCTGAGGTCAGGATTTGAAGACCAACCTGACCAACATGGCAAAACCCCATCTCTACTGAAAATACGAAAATTAGCCGGGCACGGTATCATGTGCCTGTAATGTCAGCTACTCAGGAGGCTGAGGCAAGAGAATCACTTGATACCAGGAGGCGCAGGTTGCAGTGAGCCGAGACTGTGCCACTGCAATCCAGCCTGGGTGACGGAGGAAACTTCCATCTAAAAAAAATCTTTTAAAATCTCATTACGATATTTCAAATAGGGCAAACTGCTGCTATTTCAGAAATACAGCCATTGCTCTGTCCTTTTGGCCTGACTTGCACAAAGGTGGCCTTTTACATCAATAAAGCCCTGTAGTAGCCAAAATCAAAAGAGTTTCTCCTCTTTTTCTTTTTCCTTTTGCTAGCCGTTTTTCTTCCCCTACCGCGCCATCTTTTTTTTTCTCTCTGTCTCTGTCCCGTGGGAATTTAGTCACTTCAGAGGCTTTTTTTCCCCACAATTTGGAACTTCCTTTGGATTTGATCAAGTCATACAGAGTTGATCAAATCCAGTGGGAAAAAGACCAAAAAAACAACAAAAACAGAAACAAACAACAACAAAACAGTTAAGCAAAACAAATGATCACACAGTTTATATGATTACTGAGTGCTCTGATGGTAAGGAGAAATTAAGACCAGCTGGTTGTTAATTTTAACTTTAGCCAAAGCAAACCACAGTTCAGTTACTTACCTATGGGTGGGTCTCAGGCTGATAACTGCTCTATACCATCCTAGAAGCGGGTTAAAAAAAAAGAAAAGAAAAGAAAACGAAGAACAACTCATCTCCCCTGTTGAAAGAGAGTACAAACTCCATAAAGGAGTTACCTGCCTTCCATCATCATGGAAGCAGGAAAAGCATGCCTTCCTTGTGTTAGAAGCAAGTAAAACTCAAAATAAAATAAGTTGTACAGCAAAATAAACTTCGGATCTCGAACAAATTTTGGGAGATCAGGGATTCTCTGGAGGGGCTTCTTCCATGCCTCAGCGAATTGTCGTGTTGGTATAGTGCATAAAGATAGCTCAAGCTGGTACCAAGCACCAGTAGGAGATTCGTGAAAGGTCAGAGGCACCTCCACTCAAAATCCCTCTTTGGTTACCTCAGTGTGAACCCCAAAAATCTCGAGAGAGGTCTCAGTTAATTTAATTTAGAACGTTTTATTTTGCCAAGATTGAGGACACACACCCATAACACAGCCTCAGGAGGTCCTGTCAACATATGCCCAAGGTGATGAGGGTAGTTGGGTTTTGTACATTTTAGGGAGACATGAAACATCAATATATGTAAGATGAACCATTGGTTAGGTGTGGAAATGAGGGACAACTCATTTCTGGGGAGGTGGTCTTCAGGCCATAGGTAGGTAAGAGAAAAAATGGTTGTATTCTTTTGAGTTCCTGATTAGCCTCTCCAAAGGAGGCAATCAGATATACATTTATCTCGGTGAGCAGTGGGGTGGCTTTGAATAGAATGGGAGGCAGGATTGTCCTAAGCAGTTCCCAGCTGGACTTTTCCCTTTAGCTTAGTAATAAGATAGTTTCCTTTTACAGTTTCTTCCCCAACCCCTTAATAATCTCTGTTTTGTTTTTTTGTTGTTATTTGTTTTTGAGATGGAGTTTTGCTCTTGTTGCCCAGGCTGGAGTGCAATGGTGTGATCTCAGCTCACTGCAACCTCTGCCTCCTGGCTTCAAGCTATTCTACCTCAGCCTCCCCAGTAGCTGGGATTACAGGCATGCGCCACCACACCCAGCTAATTTTGTATTTTTAGTACAGACGGGGTTTCTCCACGTTGGTCAAGTTGGTCTCAAACTTTTGACCTCAGGTGATCTCCCTGCCTTGGTCCCCCAAAGTGCTGGGATTACAGGTGTGAGCCACTGCGCCCAGTCATCTCTTTTTCACATTCTTTCAAAATACGTTTCACAAATTCTGGGTTGCTCATGTAAGTGGGATCATAAAGTGTTTGTCCTTTCATGTCTGGCTTTCTTGGGCAGGTTCATCTGTGTTTTTAGCAGTATAATTTTACTATTTTTTATGACTGAATAGTAACTCCATTAAGTATGTACCACATTTTGTTTATCTATGCACATTTGAGTTACTGTGTTGAGTATCGCTGCTCTGAAAATTGATGTAAATTACGTGTTCTAGTCTCTACAACCGCTGGATTGTGTGGTAATTACTTGCTGAACTTTTTAAAGGACGACTATATTGTTCTGCGCAGTGCCCGCACCATGTTAATTCCCACTGGCGTTGCCCAAGAGAATTTACAAGTATTTGCAATGATTTACAATGTTTTACAAGTATTTTCTCCAATTTTGTTTATTGTAATTTTGCTGTTTTGGTAATAGTGTCATTTGATAAATTTTTAATTTTTGTGAAGTCCAGTTTATTTACTTACTTTGTTGACACATTCTTTTGAAGTTTAAGAAATCATGGCCAAATACCATGTCACAGCATTTTCACTTGTTCTCACAATTTTATAGTTTTAGCTCTTATGTTTGAGTCTCTGATCTATTTCAAGTTAATTTTGTTTGTGATCCAAGATACCAAGAACCAACTTTGGTTTTTTGCATGTAAATATCTCGTTTTTCCAATCCCATTTGTTCAGAAGACTGACCTTTCTGCTGCTCAATGGTCTTGGCAGTCTCATCAGAAATCACACAAGAGTTTTTGTCTTGATTCTGTGTTCTCTTTTATTGGTCCGTATGTCTGTCTTTATGCTCCTACTACACTATTATGATTGCTATAGTATTATAGTAAATTTTGAAATTAAGAAGTGTTCGTTTCTGTTCATTTTTCTTTCTTGAGATAGAGTCTTGCTCTGTCACCCCGGCTGGAGTGCAGTGGCGCGATCTCGGCTCACTGCAAGCTCCACCTCCTGGGTTCAGGCCATTCTCCTGCCTCAGCCTCCTGAGTAGCTGGGACTACAGGTGCCCGCCACCACGTCCAGCTAATTTTTTGTATTTTTAGTAGAGACGGGGTTTAACCGTGTTAGCCAGTATGGTCTCAATCTCCTGACTTCGTGATCCACCCACGCCTGGCCCTTTCTTTATTTGTAAAATACAACTTCTATTTTAAAGACAGAGGGTTTATGTGCAGATTTGTCACTTGGGTTTAATACTCCCAGGAAGTGAACATAGTACCCCACAATAAGTAGTTTTTAGCTCATGCCCCACCTCCTTTCCTCTCACATCTAGCTCACATTTATGTCCATATGTACTCAGTGTTTAGCTCCCACTTATAAGGGAGAAACTGCAACACTTGGTCTTCTGTTTCTGAGTAAATTTGCTTAGAATTATGGCCACCAGCTACATCCATGTTGCTGCAAAGGACATCATTTTGTTCTTTTTTTGACTCCATAGTGTTCCATTGTCTGTATACACCACATTTTCTTTATCCAATCCAACATTGATGAGCACCTAGGTTGATTTTATGTCTTTGTGTTCCCAGACCAAACCGATGATTGGGCTGCTTATTCTCATGGGCCAATAATGAGATGCAGATGAACTGGGAAAGAAGAGCATTTATTTCTGAAGTAACCGGGTACAGGGAAAAAGCCAGGAAAATTACAAAGTATTCTAGAGCTTATACTTTCTAAGTTATATGTCAATGTGTAGTGTGCATTCATCTAAACTCATAAGTGATCAACAGCTTCTAATTTATAACCGAGGGGTCTGAGTTTTGAAGACCTTCCTCTGGAGCCTCAGTAAATTTACATAATCTAGATGTGTCCAGGTGCTGAAGACCTTATCCTGTTTCCTGCTAAATCGTGGAGGTTTAGGGAGTTTCTTTAGACCACCAATAAAACTTGTTTGTGTAGGTCTGGGGAGTTTCTTCAGATCCCCAATCAAAACTCATTTAATCCTAAGCAGAATCTGTTAAGAATTTGTTATCTTGTTATCTACAAGGCCCAGAAAAGGCCTGGGCAAAACTCTTGATGGACTTTTGTTACATTCCAGCCTTTATGTGAGGGCACTGACTCTTTCAGCTTTTAACATTTAAATTAACCACTCAGTCAGTGCTGAAACAGTTGTGATGGAGGCCTGCCTGTTCAGCTGTTAATGAGACCTGGCTTGCCACATTGGCTATTGTGAATAGCGCAATGATGATGAACAAAAGAGTGCATGTCTATTTTTGCAGAATGCTCTGTTTTCCACTGGGTAGATACCCAGTAATGAGATTGCTGGGTCAAATGGTAGCTCTATTTTAGGTTCTTCGAGAATTCTCTAAACTGCTTTCCACAGTGGCTAAACTAATTTATATACCCATGAACAGTGTATAAGCCTTCCCTTTTCTTCACATCCTCGCCAGCATGTGTTGGGTTTTTTTGTTTTTGTTTTTGTTTTTGGCTATTTTTAATAGTAGTCATTCTGACTAATGTGAGATAGTATCTCATTGCGATTTTGATTTGCAATTCTCTGATAATTAGTGATGATTGAACATTTTCCTCTTTTTTTCTTTTCTTTTCTTTTTTTTTTTTTTTTGAGACGGACTTTCATTCTTGTTGCCCAGACTGGAGTGCAATTGCACGATCTCCAGCTCACTGCAACCTCCTCCCAGGTTCAAGCAATTCTTCTGCCTCAGCTTCCCAAGTAGCTGGTATTACAGGCATGTGCCACCACACCCCGCTAATTTTGTATTTTTAGTAGAGACAGGGTTTCTCCACATTGGTCAGGGTGGTCTCAAACTCCCAACCCCAGATGACCCACCCGCCTCAGCCTCCCAAAGTGCTGCAATTACATGAGCCACCATGCCCAGCCACATTTTTCCCATTTTTTTGGCTGCCACTTGTATGGTTTTTTTTTTTTTTTTTTTCTCCTAGCAGAAAACAAATTATATGTCCTCTTTTAAGTAGACATACCCTTTTCATATCCTTTGTCCGTTTTTTAATGCGGTCATTTGTTTTTTGCTTGTTGATTTGTTAAGTTCTTTGTAGATTCTGGATATTAGACCTTGGTCAGATGCATAGTTCACCAATAATTTATCCCATTTTGTAGCTTGTCTGTTTACTCTGTTGATAGTTTTTGTTTGTTTATTTTGCTGTGCTGAAGCTCCATACCTGAATTGGGTCCCACTTATCAATTTTCATTTTTGTTGCAATTGCATTTAGGGACATAGTTAAACATTGTTTCGCAAAACCAGTGTTGAGAAGGGTATTTTCTAGGTTTTCTTTTTTTATAGTTTGACATCGTACATTTAAATATTTAGTCCATCTTGAGTTAATTTTTATATATGGTGAAAGGTAAGGATCCAGTTTCATTCTCTGTGTGTGGCTAGCCAGTTATTCCACCCAGCACTGTTAGTTGAATAGGGAGTCCTTTCTGCATTGCTCATTTTTATCGGTGTTGTTGAAGATTAACAGTTGTAGGTCTGTGGCTTTATTTCTGTGTTTTCTGTTCTGCTCAGTTGGTCTGACAATGTGTCAAAACAGCAGTACCATACTGTTTTGGTTACTGTATGTAACCTTATAGTGTGGTTTTAAGTCAAGTAGTGTTTTTCAAGATCATTTTTCTATTGAACTTCCTTAAGATTAATTTTTTTTTTTTTGAGACGGAGTCTCACTCTGTCGCCCAGGCTAGAGCACAGTGGTGCGATCTCGGCTCACTGCAAGCTCTGCCTCCTGGGTTCATGCCATTCACCTGCCTCAGCCTCCCGAGTAGCTGGGATTACAGGCCTGTGCCACCACATCCAGCTAATATTTTTGTATTTTTAGTAGAGACGGGATTTCACCGTGTTAGCCAGGGTGATCTGGATCTCCTGGCCTCGTGATCTGCCCACCTTGGCTTCCCAAAGTGCTGAGATTACAGGCGTGAGCCACTGTGCCCAGCCAAGATGAATTTTTTAATCCTGCAAAAATTATTGTTGGTATTTTGATAGAGGTTACATTGAATCAGTGGGTCACTTTTGGTAATATTGACATGTAAACAGTATTTAGTTTTCCAAACTGTAAGTCCTTATCTTGGTCTTGATCTTAGAAGAAAAGCTGTCAGTCCTTCCTAGGTTCAAAGTTATTTGTTTTTCATATATGGCCTTTATTATGTTGAAGACCTTACCATTTGTGCCTAGTTTGTAGAATATTTTTATCATATATAAGGATATTGAATTTTGTGAAATTGTATTTCTTATCAGTTGAGATGATCATGTGAGTTTTTTCTTCATTTTATTAATATGTGTTAAATTGACTGATTTTAATATGTTGTTAATCATTCAAGAATTTCAGGAGGAAAACCCACTAGTTCGTTACATACAAACTTTCTATAACGTGTTTCTGAATTCATCTTACTAATATTTCGTTATTATTTTTGCATTACTATTTATAAGATACATTGTTGTGTTCTTACAGTGTCTTTGTCCAGGGTCTCATGATAAATCTAGGCTCAGAGCATGATAAATGGAATATTTTTTTTTTTTTGGTGAGATGGAGTCTCACTCTGTCACCCAAGCTGGAGTGCAGCGGCATGATCTCGGCTCACTGCAAGCTCCGCCTCCCAGGTTCCAGCGATTCTTCTGCCTCAGCCTCCCGAGTAGCTGGGACTATAGGTGCCCACCACCACTCCTGGCTAATTTTTTGTGTTTTTAGTAGAGATGGGGTTTCACTGTGTTAGCCAGGATGGTCTCGATCTCCTGACCTCGTGATCTGCCCGTCTCGGCCTCCCAAAGTGCTGGGATTATAGGTGTGAGCCACTGCGCCCAGTCAGTAAATTGAATTTTTAAAAAGTTTTTGAGAAGCATTAGTATTAGGCAAAACAGAGACCAGTATTTTAGACAGTCCTTAGATGAATTAGAATGTTACAGATAAGGTTCTCTCTTTTGAGGGAACAAATGAGGAACGAAATTGACACCTCTTTTGTAGCAACACTGTACCAGGCCTTTGATGGAGTGAGGCAAGCACAACTAAAAAACACTATAGTATTTCCCACTGATTTGAGTGTGACTTTTTCTAAGTTGTTTACCTGGATGCTGTAGATCTGTGATTGTTTTCCATAGATTCCATCAGGTTATGTTAGGTAGTTTTGTGGTTTTTTTTTTTTTTTGGTTTTTTTTTTTGAGACACAGTCTCGCTTTGTCACCCAGGCTGCAGTGCAGTGGCGTGATCTCAGCTCACTACAAGCTCTGCCTCCCGGGTTCACGCCATTCTCCTGCCTCAGCCTCCCAAATAACTGGGACCACAGGTGCATGCCACCACACCCGGCTAACTTTTTTGTATTTTTAGTAGAGACGGGGTTTCACCATGTTAGCCAGGATGGTGTTGATCTCCTGACCTCGAGATCTGTCCGCCTCGGCCTCCCAAAGTGCTGGGATTACAGGCGTGAGCCACCACACCCAGCCCCTACGTTAGGTAGTTTTAAATTTTTTTACATAGGGAAGTGTGAGGGCTTGGGGCTTCTTCGTTGACCATTTGGGCTCATGTCACCTGTCCTTTATTTCTTTTTATACTGCTTCACCAATATAATTTACATAATATACAGTTTACACATATAAAGTATACAGTTCAGTGGTTTTTAGTGTACCTCATAGGTGTGCAATCATTATCATAATAAATTTTACAAATTTTTTTTATTCCCGAATGAAAGCCCATACCCATCCACAGTCACATTTCCCCCAACTCCAAGAATTCAAGCAACCACCTGCCTGCTTATATCTGTAGATTTGCCTGTGTTGAATGTGTGTGTGTGTATGGCATGATATCATGTCTTTTTGACTGGTTTCTTTTTTATTTTTTAGCATAAGATTTTCAAGGTCTATTCATTTGCAGCATGTATCACTAAACCACTTCTCTTTTAATGACAATATTACATTGTCTGGGTATAAACCGTTTTTGGTGGAGGAACTCTGTCATCAGTTTATGAACATTTAGGTTGTTTCTGCTCTGCCTCGTAGGTTTTCCAAGTAATGCTATTATGAATACTTATAAACAGTATTTGTGTGGGAACATATACCCTCATTTCCCTTGTATAGATGCTAGATTATGTGGTGTAATAACTCATTGTTTACTCTGGGGGGTTTTTGTTTGTTTTTTATTGACAGTCTCACTTTGTTGCCCAGGCTGGAGTGCAGCGGTACTATCTTGGCTCACTGTAACCTCCACTTCCTGAGTTCAAGCAATTCTCCTGCCTCAGCTTCCTGAGTAGCTGGGACTACAAGTGTGCACCACCACGCGTGGCTAATTCCTGTGTTCTTAGTAGGGAAAAGATTTCACCATGTTGCCCAGGCTGGTCTCAAACTATTGACCTCTAATAATTCATCCAGCTTGGCCTCCCAAAATGCTGGGATTACAGGTGTAAGCCACCGAACCCGGCCTCATTGTTTATTCTATTAAGGAACTGTCAGATTAATTTTCAAATGGCTACATCATTTTACATTTTCCTTTTTTTTTTTTTTTTTGAGACAGTCTCACTGAGTCATCAGGTTGGAGTGCAATGGTGATAATTCACCTCACTGCAGCCTCTGCCTCCTGGGTTCAATCAATTCTCCTGCCTTAGTCTCCCAAGTATCTGGAATTTTAGGCACACACCATCATGCCTGACTAATTGTTTTTTGTATTTTTAGCAGAGACAGGGTTTCATCATGTTGACCATGCTTGTCTTGAATTCCTGGCCTCATGTGATCCACCTACCTCAGCCTCCCAAAGTGCTGGGATTACAAGCATGAGCCACTGTGCCTGGCCTACATTTTTATTCTTAATTTATAAGTTTCCCATTTCTCCATCTTCTCTGATGCTTATATACTATCTCCTTTTGATTCTAACCATACTATTAGTTTTGAAGTAATATTTCATTTTGTCTTTTCCCAAATGGCTATTTGTTAAGCATCTTTTCATTAACGTATTGTTAATGGGTATATTTTCTTTGGTGAAATGCGTGTTTATTTCCTTTGCCCATTTTTTAATTTGGCTATTTTTCTTTTTATTATTGAACCGTAAATTATATGCATGCTTATTCTTGCTAAAAATTCCTTCTCAAGTATTAAATGTGTCAATACTTTTTTCTTTTCTGTGAGTCGTCTTTTCACTTTTTTTGTTAGTGTCCTTTGAAGTACAAAAATTTTAATTTTGATAGAGTTTAATTATTTGCATTTCTTGGACTTCATTTGTTTTTGTCATTGCTAAGAAACTATTGCCTAACCCATAGTCATACAGATGTACTAATTTTTTTTTTTGCATGAGTTTTGTGTGATATCTTATATTTAGGTCTCACATTCATTTCGAGTTAATTTTTCTGTACATGATGAGGTAGAGGTCCAACTTCATTCTTTTACATGTGGATTTCCAGTCCTCCCAGAAACATTTTCTCATTGCATATTCTTGAAATATTTCTGGAGAGAATAACAAACATTTTAAGTTCAGCATTTAATTTTTTTATTACCAATGTTAAATAAAAATGTGAAAATGTTTTATTATTTATATAGAACTCTTTGCATTGAAAATTTAGCCTGTGAAGAACTTCGTCCATATGCCCTTAGTTTTGTTAATGTGATTCACCCACAGAGAAAGCCAGGGTAACTAAATATGATACTATAATCAGAGATAGAGGATCTTAACATTGCTCACTCTGTACATATTTGCATGTGGATGCAAATGTATTTCTGCCAGTTTAGAATATGTGCCATTGCTTTGCTACTTGGCACTTATAATTAACATTAGTAGTTATACCCCTCAGTACTTTTGGCTTCAGGTTTTTCTTCATTATCTTGTCTTTGGCCCAAGTATAAGAATCTACAGATTCTTTCTCATAAAACAGTGTCTACAGGGAAAAACAAAACAACGCTTTTTCTTTATTACAAAAGAGAATTGGAGGGAGGCTGAGGCATCGGAGGGAGGCTGAGGCAGGAAACTTCCTCGAACCCAGGAGGCAGAGGTTGCAGTGAGCTGAGATTACGCCACTGCACTCCAGCCTAGGCAACAGAGTGAGGCTCCGGCTCAAAAAAAAGGAAGAATTCTGTCTTCTTAGGTGCTTTCTTACATCTTTTTTTGTTTTAATATATAATTAGTAAGCTTTTATATGTTGTCCTTGTTTTCATTTTTAGTTCTCTCTCCTATTCTCTTGATATCATTTTAAATGAAATTAATTTACCATTTAGAAAATTCCTTGGTCCAAAGTAAAATATGAATGAATACATGCTTTTCTTATAAATTAGTATAATACCTGAATTTCATATTAATTTTGTAGATGATGGAGGATGTTGAGTACCGTGAACTGGACTTTGACTTTTCCTGTGACTTAATTTAATGTGATTATAGAGGATATTTTCTGTGAAATGTGCCTGTAGAAACTTATTTCTCAAAAATAGTCAATACTGCTCGTGTAGATGAGTATAATTTGTATAATAGAAGTGATAGCCTGTTAGAGGATACTAAGTATGAATATTTTTTTCTTAACCTGAAGGAAGAAAATGAGAAAAGAACACAACACAAAGATCATTCAGATAACGAATCCACATCTTCAGAGAAGTAAGTAACTTTTAGCACCCACTCAACATTTCTGTCTAAAATACATGGATTTCATATTCTCTCTTTTTTTAAGTTCTGGAAGGAGAAGGAAAGGACCTTTTAAAACCATAAAATTTGGGACCAACATTGACCTCTCTGATAACAAAAAGTAAGTCTCGCTGCCCTAGTGCTGTTTCCATGAACTGAATCAATGAGGGTATTGCAGAATTGGGAATTGTCTAGCTTTCTGTTTTTTTTTTTTCTATTCCTAATTATCTCTCTCTCTTTGTTTCTTGTTTTTTTATGTTGACATGTTAGTTTTACCTAATAACCCTAAAATTCTGAAATTATTTTGACAAAGTTTTACAATTAGAATGTTATTCTTCTTAAGAAAACCAAAGTACCCTCTCTATTAATACAACTTTATAAATAGAAAGTAAATTGTTTCTTTTATTTAGTAGGTTATACAATTTATGATTTTTTTTTCAGTAATCTGTGTTTGTGTTAAGACTTATTTTTGGAATAAGTTAAACGCTTTAGTTCTACTGACTATACAGGTAAAATATTTATTGATTTAAGTATTTTTCTGATTGAATCACAGGGTTTTTGAGGATGTGGTGATTCTTATGAGTTTTTACTCTTAATCTGTTAATTTATTGCAGGTGGAAGTTGCAGTTACATGAACTGACTAAACTTCCTGCTTTTGCGCGTGTGGTGTCAGCAGGAAATCTTCTAAGCCATGTTGGGCATACCATTCTAGGCATGAATACAGTACAACTGTATATGAAAGTTCCAGGGAGTCGGACACCAGGTGATTTTAATGACTAACATATCTTATATGATTGAAAAAATTGAGTTTATCATGCGGAGCAGGCGTAGAGAGCACATTGTCATTTATACTTCTAAAGCCAAAAAGATTTTAAAATTCTTTATTATAGGTGAAAATGTTCATATTACTCTTAAAGTTGAGCTCAGGGTATTGTTTTTCCATCATTTTTATATGAAAAAACAATCGGAAAAATGTAAACTGGGAAAGGGACTCTAAGTTTCTGAGTTGTAGGAATGACAACAGGTTAACAATGTTTTTCAGAGGTTTTCACCACAATTACAGTGAGAACAATGTATTATGAACCAGTTTACTGAAGTTATGTATAATAAAAATTTCATTGACAATACTGAAAATGTGATGCGCTTTTTTTTTTTTTAGAAAATGTAATCCAAAAACTGTCTAATTTTAAGCAAACATTTCTTTTTTTTTTCATGCGTCATTTATTTACAAACATTTCTTTAAAGGGCTAGATACTAAATATTTTAAACTATGCAAGCCGAGAGGTTCAATTGCCGATATTTTGTAGGTATTCTATTAAAAAAAAACTATTTTTTATGGATTTTTATTGATGAAAATCATAATAAATAATGAATGCATTTTTTTTGTTTACTAGTTAAAAGAATGGAATTATTTTGGAGGAAATAATACTCCACTTCATTGGGGCTCAAATACTGTGTTCTTGTGTCATCAGGATTAACTACAAATGTACATCTGTTAAAGTTGTTCTGTGGTAGTGAGATCTTCAAAAATGTCTTTTCAAGAGGATCAATACTGCCATGTACTGCTGTCAAACTTTGAGCATATTTTCTTGTGTATATTAATTGTCTTAAAGGCACTTATAGAGTTAGATTTTTTTTCCTTTTGGGTTATTTTCTTTTTGGGTTTCATTACATTACAGATTAATTTTTTCCAATTGAAGGTCAGTTGCACCTTTAGTTGGAAAACCTCACAGTAGTACAAATGGCTTTTGAAATATGCACATTTTCCTGCACTTTTGTTGAGATTTGGAAAATGCTGCTGTAATTATATTTTGAACTTGAAGTATATATTTGCAAATGTGTATGGTACTGGAGATGTAGCTTCTTACTTGTTTTTAGTAGCTTAAGAAGTAGCATATAAAAGCAGCTTGATACTATTTGCAATTCAAAAAATTTCTTTTGTCTTCAGAATGATTTATTATCCTAAAAGTTTCACAGGTAAGTTCTCTTTGCTTTGTAATTTTTAGATTGAACTTATCAAGAAATGTTTTGAAGCCTGCAGCAAAATTTCCATGGCCAGTAAGTGGTCAATAACAGTGGCAGAAGGTGGTACTTCTTCAGAAAAATTTCCACCTCAACTCAGAGCTCTAAAAATAGCAATACAGCTTCATCATTTCTAAATCATTGACCTGCTTTTTTTAGACAAGTGAGGATATTCAATCTCTGTTTCTGACAAAATTCATGGAACTTATGTTCAACAGGTTGATGAGACTGGCATATGATAAGATATTTTTCACAAGTCTGCCAATGAATAATACAATACAAATGAACATAGATATTGAAACACCTTACATTTTCACAGTGAAAATGAAATAAATTGCATGAAATGAAAAATGTCATTTTTCTTTTAAAATCTAGCAGGGGAATAACCAAACTTTTAATAGATTATCTCCTTGTCATTTTGTCTCTCAAGTGTTTGGGTTTTTTTGTTTCTTTGTATAACATTAGTACTTCAACAGTATCCTGTGGAACTGTTAAGGAATTCCTTAGAAGAAATGTAGTATGTTTTTGTTTGCCAGATATAATTTAAAGAAACATTGTTGTGAATTTCTGTATAGGTAGATTTTATTCCAGTATTACATTAATATAAATGATGCCTGCTATAATACACTTCATATTCTGATATGATCTTTAATGTGTTCTAAAATATTGGGATTGCTGATAGATCATAAGCTAAGATTATATATATGGTATGTAATGTAAATGTTTCTAACTCTTTCACCATGGGTAGGCGCCTGTGGTGTCCTAGTATTTCTAATTTTTATTTTTAAAGCCCTTGCCATGGGCAGTGCCATCCACCTACTCATTGTGGAAGAGTTATGATTCTTTACATTATATGCTAACATTTGACATGTGGTAGGAGCTAAGAGTGGTAGGAGACAGGTTACATTTTGAACACTATACCTTTCTTTTCTTAATAAGGTTTCTGCTACTATTTGCGAGAATTGAGAAGTCGTTTATAGAGAAGGAACTAGTAATGACTATAGCTAATATGTATTGCATATTATGTTTTGTTCAAAGTTCTAAGCATGTATTTTTCACTCAGTCCTCAAAACTATCCAGTAATTTAAAGGCACATTTCTCCATTTAATTTATGCTACAATTGTGACTTACATTTTCTTTTACTTTTCAGGTCACCAAGAAAATAACAACTTCTGCTCTGTTAACATAAATATTGGTCCAGGAGATTGTGAATGGTTTGTTGTACCTGAAGATTATTGGGGTGTTCTGAATGACTTCTGTGAAAAGTAGGTTTCTGAACTAAACTTTCATTTAAGTAACTATGAGAAAATAGGCATAAAGGACAAAGTGCAAAGCTGAGTTTCTTCATGAAACTATCAGTTTTTACTTACTGCTCAGCAGAATTTTTTTAAAATGATTTGATTTTAAATCTTTTATGTTATCTAAATACTTAATGAAAAGATGTCATGCTAAGCACAGTGTCTTATGCCTGCAATCTCAGCACTTGGAGATGCTGAGGCAGATGGATGTCTTGAGCCTAGGAGTTTGAGACCAGCCTAAGCAACGTGGCAAAACCACAACAATTAGCCTGCACTTACAGTTCTTCATACTCAGGATACTGAGATGAGCCTCGGAGGTTGAGGCTGCAGTGAGCCATAATCATGCTACGGCATTCTGTCGTAGGTGACAAGAGTGAGACCCTGTCTCAAAACAAAGAAGCAAACAGAAAGATGCCATGAACTAGTCTCTGCCGTGGTAATAGGTGTGAATTGATAAGAGAGTAAATTGTTTTTTTATGTTAATGTAAAAAATTTATGCATTTTTCCAGATTTGACAAGTGTGCCTTAAAGAAAAATTTTACTTACAATTGTTTTTAGAAATTATGGGGAATTATAAAATAAGGCACCCTTAGAGCTTAGTAACTCAATTTTGTGTATCTTTGTAATTTGGGCTAAAAATATCAATAACAAAGGAATCACAGAATTTGTTTTTTAGAGTTGGTAAAGATATCAGTGGAAAAATACAGACATAACTGAAACTGTATTACATACTAAAACATACTGTAAAAAAATAGAATTCTTAGAGAATTATATATGAGGTTTACATTATAATCAGTATGCATGTTTCACAAAGTAATTTCTACTTTAACCTTTTGGAATGTCTTCACATTTTATTTGGTAAAAAGTTCATCTTATTAAAAACATAAGGTTAATTTTCTTACCTACTGGCAAGAAATAATCCCTTTTTATTGTCTTTTTTGTCTAATGCAAAAGGTTTCCTCAGCATAGCAAAGATGGAATTTTTTAACATTTAAAACTTATCAGTAACACTTTCATCTGAACTCTTTGTTCTGAACCCAGGAAACTCCAAATACACAGAAACAGCAGGGGCAAACAAGGGAAAAAGAAATCTATACAGGGGAATCCCTATCGTGCTACATAAAGAATTTTTTTCTTAAAACTGTGAGGATGTATATTGCAGTTCTTATTACATTTAAATATAATGACTTTTGTTCATTTTTCCTGAGTGGGAACTGGCATTTTTTCCAGGATTTAGCTTTTTTCCTTTCTGAACAGAGAAGTGACCTTAGGTTAATGATTGTTGGGGAAAAAAATGTGATATCTAAAAAGTTAAATATTGGAAATAATAAAAATATGAAGTTAAAATGATTCATTTATCCTAAGATTCAAAAACTTTGCAGTCCTCTTTGCAGTTTCCTTGTAATTTTATTTTGTATAAAGTATCACCCTATATATAATTAACCGTTGTTTTGAACTTTTGAAAAAGATACTGTCTGCCTTTATTGGCTTTGCTGCTTTTTTTTTTAATACAAAATTTTTTCTAATTTTATATTGGTAGTATACGAGTAAGATAAGGTAAGACTTGTGCTATGCTTATAATTTTTTCCTTTTCCTTTCTTTTTTCATTTTGCTTCCCGTTTACTGGCAAGCTTTTTAAAGTTTATGGGAAACGGGCTGGGCACAGTGGCTCATGCCTGTAATCCCAGCACTTTGGAAGGCCAAGGAGGGCTGATCATTTGAGGTCAGGAGTTCAAGACCAGCCTGGTCAACATGGTGAAACCCTATCTCCACAAAAATGCAAAAATAGCAGGTCATGGTCATGTGTACCTGTAGTCCCAGCTATTTGGGAGGCTGAGGCAGAAGAATTGCTGGAACCGGGAAGCAGAGGTTGCAGTGAGCTGAAATTGCACCATTGCACTCTGGCCTGAACAAAAGGGCAAGACTCTGTCTCCACATAAAAAAAAAAAAAAAAAAAAGTTATGGAAAACGTGTAATTTTTTATTCCTTGAATTGCTAACCTCTGCTAAAGTCAAAAGCAATTTTAGGAGAATAAAATGAAACGGAGTAAGATTTCATATAGACAACTCCAGATTGTTATCATTTTTTAAAGATAAAATATAGAAACAAAGCAAAATCAGTTCTTAAATCTGAAACATTTTCAACTATGTGAATTTCTTCCTCTTGAGAAAACTTAATTTGAAATATTTTACTAAATTCTTAATAGAAAACAATGTAGTTACTGTGCAGTACATCACAATATTGAAAAAAACAAAATTTTTTTTTTGATACAGAGTTTTGCTCTGTCTTCCAGGCTGGAGTGCAGTGGCACGATCTCAGCTCACTGCAACGTCCGACTCCCAAGTGCAAGAAATTCTCCTGCTCACCCTCCTGAGTAGCTGGGATTATAGGCATGCAGCACCGCACACCCCGCCCCCTGCCCCAAGCCCCCGGCTAATTTTTGTATTTTTAGTAGAGCTGGGGTTTCACCATGTTGGCTAGGCTGGTCTTGAACTCCTGACCTCAACTGATCCTCCCTCCTGGGCCTCCTAGGCTGGTCTTGAACTCCTGACCTCAACTGATCCTCCCTCCTGGGCTTCCCAAAGTGCTGGTATTACAGGTGTGAGCCACCACACCTGGGCAACAATACGGAAAATCTGGTGAAGGAGAATAACAAAAAAATGAGACTTTTATATTAAAACTTCATAATTTTGTCTGTTTGTATTGGTGCCAGTGGTGGTTTGTATATGTGTATATGGCTTCTTCTGGTAGTTTTTTCAGCTGCCTTAAGTCAACTAATTCCAAAAAGCATATGCAAATAGACATTCTGTCCTTACTCCCCTTTCCTGCCTAGGATTCAGAACAGCAGTAGAGGATGATTTCTGCTCTCCTTCTCACCCCTAACTCAGGAATTGAGAGAAGGTCCTGGTTCTTATATCTGCCACAGTAATTATGATTAAGATTTTAAATGACTTCATGTGATTTCTAACTAGAGTTTTCCTTTTTAGAGATCTCAGAGTATTAAGGGGTTTTTTTAGTTAAAAAAAAAAAGATGAGTCAAAATATTTCTTATTGAAAAAATTAAAAATCAGTATGTTTAACTGTAATTAGAAATTTAAATATTAATTTGTAGACTTTTGAACAGTAAGTTTAAGCTGATACTAGTTGATCTTTGGATAAGTCTATCACTATTCACCTGCAATTAATTTTTCTCAGGACCCTAGCCCAAGTCTTCAACCGGAAATGAAAGAGGCAATTCATGTTGCAATGCTTTTGTGATGCAAAGTCTTTTTTAATTTGTTTGTTTTTTGTTTTGTTTGTGGTAGAGTCTCTCTGTGTTGCCTAGGCGGGAGTGCAATGGTGCAATCTTGGCTCACTGCAACCTCCTCCTCCCGGGTTGAAGTAATTCTCGTGCCTCACCCTCACGAGTATCTGGGATTACAGGCATGTGCCACAGTGTTTGGCTTTTTTTTTTTTTTTTTGTATAGTAGAGACAGGGTTTCATTGTATTGGCCAGGCTGGTTTCGAACTTCTGACCTCAAGTGATCTGCCTGCCACAGCCTCCCAAAGTGCTGGGATTACATGTGTGAGCCACCACACCTAGCCCTGTGATACAAAGTATTAATGGAATAAAAACTTAAAGCATTTTTTTTAACTCTTGTTAAATCTTTTTTTAACTTAATTTTCAAGTTGATTTTTCATTATTTTCTTTTTCAGAAATAAAACACCTTTCAACTTGATTTTCATTATTTTCTTTTTCAGAAATAATTTGAATTTTTTAATGAGTTCTTGGTGGCCCAACCTTGAAGATCTTTATGAAGCAAATGTCCCTGTGTATAGATTTATTCAGCGACCTGGAGATTTGGTCTGGATAAATGCAGGCACTGTGCATTGGGTTCAAGCTGTTGGCTGGTGCAATAACATTGCCTGGAATGTTGGTCCACTTACAGGTATTCTGAATAATAACACCAACAAGGTTTATATTGTAAAGGATTACCTAGTAGGTATTATTTTACTAGTAGAAAATAACTCACTGAAAATAGAAATAGTATCTCTTGTAGGAAAAAAATACCAATTTTTAATACAGAAATTAAATTCAGCTCAAAAATGGCAATCCAAGAACACTTTTTTTTTTTTGGTAATTTTTTCTTTTTTCTTTTTTTTTTTTTTTTTTGAGATGGAGTCTCACTCTGTCACCCAGGCTAGAGTGCAGTGGTGCAATCTCGGCTCACTGCAAGCTCCGCCTCCCGGGTTCATGCCATTCTCCTGCCTCAGCCTCCTGAGTAGCTGGGACTACAGACATCTGCCACCACACCCAACTAATTTTTTGTATTTTTAGTGGAGACAGGGTTTCACCGTGTTAGCCAGGATTGTCTTGATCTCCTGAACTCATGGTCCACCCACCTGGGCCTTCCAAAGTGCTGAGATTACAGGCGTGAGCCACTGTGCCCAGCCCAAGAACACAGATTTTTTAAAAATATAAATTATTTTCTTTGCAGAAATGTAAGATATACTTTGTATATTTTAGAGTGCTAGATTTTGTTTTTGTAAAGGAAGCCCTTTATTGAGTAAAGCATTGTAGTTGTTCATTAGAATTTTCAGTTTATGTAATATATCATATGTGCAGCCCTAAAATGTCATAGTATTTAATATACATAAATAAATAATCTGGCCTTAAGAGCTAGAAAGACCTGAAATAGACCATGTCTCTACATTGCTAACTTTATGACTTTGGGCAAGTTTTGTTTTTTTGTTTGTTTGTTTGTTTTTGTTTTTCTCTCAGGTTTTCACTTTTTCCTTCTACCAAACCACTTTCTTCTTCTACCAAATAAAGGCCTTGAAAGGATAAAATGAGATAAGATGTTAAAAGAACCTAGCACAATGTCTCGCATATTGTGACTGCTCTTTACGTTAGATTTTTTTTTAACCAAAGTTATCGCAAAACATAATAGTCTTACGGTGTTTCAAGGTTTTCAGAGTTGGTATTGCAGTTGTCACCTCAGAGGTGATAAATGATGGTTATTTTCATGTGTTCTATTACTTTGGGTTACTTTATGACTGTTGCTTTTTTCCTTCTAGCCTGCCAGTATAAATTGGCAGTGGAACGGTACGAATGGAACAAATTGAAAAGCGTGAAGTCACCAGTACCCATGGTGCATCTTTCCTGGAATATGGCACGAAATATCAAAGTCTCAGATCCAAAGCTTTTTGAAATGATTAAGTAAGTGCCTTCTGAAACTGCTGCAGTTTCTCTTTGGGGGTATTGGTAGCCATTCAGTATTTTTTTCAAAAGAATTATGTTGACATTAAATGATATCAGCAGTCCAGAAGTCTTGGCAAAATGTAATAAGATGTAAATAATCTTATATATTCATAAGTGTTATAAAATCTCATAAGATTAAAATATTGCCTTCCCTTATAAATAGTCACTCGTGTTTATTACGATTTAGAGAGGAATAAAGATGTACATGAATATATACTGGTAAATTTACAACTCTCTATTTTCTCGTAATTCTGATAAAACTGATTTCCCAGGACAACTTGTTTTACTATTTTAAAATAATTTTTGTTGCTTATTTTTTATGTTTATATTAAGGTATAGTTCATAGTGCAAATTGTATACATTTAAGATGTACAGCCTGATGATTTGATAAACATATATATGAATATGAAAGTACTGGCACCTCTCTTTGCTTCTCTTGCCATATGATCTCTTTATGTACCAGTTCCCCTTCCCCTTCCAAAGCCCTCACCAGAAGCAGATGCTGGTCCCGTATTTCTTGTACAGATTGCAGAACTGTGAGCCATGTAAACCTCTTTCCTTTATATTATTACCCTGCCTTGGGCATTTCTTTATAGCAACATTAAATGGACTGAGACAGAAAATCATTATTTAAAAATGGGATACCACTTTTTGCCAAAAGATAGCTGAAAATGCGGAAGCAGATTTGCAACTGGGTAATAGGCAGAGGTTGAAAGAGCTGAAGGACCAGGCTAGGAAAAGTTTGTATTGTAATGAATGGGTGATTCTGATGAGGGCTCACAAGTCCAGAAGACAAGGGAAAGTTTGGAGCTTCTTGGAGATTGGTAAACTGTTTCTCGCCAAAATGCTGATAGAGAAAGTAAAAGACTTGCTGATGAGATCTCAGATGGAAATGATGAACTTACTGGGAACTGGAGCAAAAGTCACCCTTGTTACTCTGCAGCAGAGAACCTGGCTGTGTTTCCATTGCCCTAGGGCTCGGTGGGAAGCTGAACTTAAGGGTGATGACCTAGGGTAGGGGGCAGAAAAAATTTCTAGGCAGCAAACTTTGAATAAGTTACGTGGCTACTTTTAACAGCTTACCATCTAAACCAGCAGCAAATGAATGAACTAAAGGTGGAAATTATAATTAAAAGGCAAGCAGATTGTAAAATTTGGAAAGGAAATGTAATAGGAAAGAGCATTTTCAGGAAAGGAGTCCAAGGGTGCTGAGAGCAAGCACTTGGTAGAGAGATTAGCATGACTAAAAGGGAGCCAGGTGCTAATCTTCAAGCCCATTGGAAAAAGTCCCTAAAAGCATTTCAGAAATGTTGAAGTCTGCCCCTCTCCTCACAATCCTGGAGACTGGGGAGAATAGAAAGGCGTGGAAAGTAGGCATGGACAAGCCAGGGTATTGCTGCGCTGAGCCACCTCAGGATGCTGTTCTACCCATCCTGCACCACTGCAGAGAACTTAAACTTTAAGCCTTGATGACTTCCACAGGTGTTAAGTCTGTGTTGCCTACAGTGCAAGAGCCATGGAACCTTGGCAGCTTCTACCTAGATTTCAGAGGACATATTAGAAACCTGGATGCTGCCACACAGAAGCCTACCACAGGAACAGAGCCTCCACAGAGAGACCTCTGGTAGGACACTGCCCAATGGAGGTGTGGGAGCAGGGCCACAGTTCTACAGACATCAGGTTGGTAATGCCAGTGGCAGCCCACAAGTCCAGACTGGAAAAACTGCAGAAATTCAACTTTAACCCATGAGAGCAGTCACATGGCCTGTGCGCAGCAAAGCCACGTGAGTGGAGCAGCTTAAGGCTTTGGGAGCCTGCTGCTCACACCAGTATGTCCAATATATGGGACATGGAGTCAAGAAAAATTACTTTGAAGCTTCAAGACTCAATGTGTGCCCTGCTAGTTTTCAGGCTTGCATAGGGGCTGTTACTCCCTTCTTGGCTTGATTTATCCTTTTCAGAAAAGGATTGTTAACCAATGTCTGTTCAATTATATCTTGGAAGTGAATAACTCATTTTTTATTTTGCAAGTTCACAGCTATAAGGAAATTGCCTTGCATCTCAGGTGAGACTGGACTTTCGAGTTGATGCAGGAACAAGTTAAGACTTTTCGGGACTAATGGAAAGTCATTATTGTATTTTAGGTGTGAAAAGTACATGAAATTTGAGTAGGGGCACAGAGATAATGCTATAGTTTCAGTGTTTGTTCCCCTAAATTCAGTGCTAACATTTGATCCCAGTGTTAGAAGTGGGGGTCTCCTGGGGAGTGTTTGGGTTATGGGGAGGGATCTCTCATGAGTAAATTAATGCTTCTCTGTAGCTGCGGGTGTGAGTGAGTTCTCACACTGTTAGTTCCTGATAGAGTTGTTACTAAAAAGAGCCCATTGCCTCTGCTCTTCTGTTCCTTGTCTTGCTATATGATCTCTGCTCTCTCCTCCCATTCCCGGCCTTCTGCCATTAGTGGAAGCTATCTGAATCTCTCATCAGAACCAGATAATAGTGTCATTCTTCTTTTATAGTTTGCACTATTGTGAGCCAGATAATCCTCTTTTCTTTAAAAATTACCCAGTGTCAGCTCAGGTATTTCCTTTTTTTTTTTTAAAGACAGTTTTCACTCTCGTTTCCCAGGCTGGGGTGCAATGGTGGGATCTCGGCTCACTGCAACCTCTGCCTCCCGGGTTCAAGTGATTCTCCTGCCTCAGCCTCCCAAGTAGCTGGGATTACAGGCGCCCACCACCATGCCTGGCTGATTTTTTTGTATTTTTAATACAGACATGGTTTCACTATGTTGGCCAGGCTGGTCTTGAATTCCTGACCTCAGGCGATCCACCTGCGTCGGCCTCCCAAAGTGCTGGATAACAGGTGTGAGCCAGGGCCCCCAGCCTCAGGTATTTCTTTATAGCAATAGTATACAGACTGGTACAGTCATCATCTTGTATGTTACGTACCCTGAACTTATTCTTTCTGCATAACTGAAACATGGACCACTTGACCAGCATCTTTCCATATTTCTTTCCTTATGGTCATCGTTCAACATTGTGCTTCTGTGAGTTTGATGTTTTTAGATTGTACATGCATAAAGTGAGATAATGAAGTGTTTGCCTTTCTGAGTCTTATTTATTTCATTTAACCTGAAGTAAGCAGTGTTTTTCTCTGTGTTCTTCTAGTACTTTTTCAGTTTGGGTCTTGGCCTTTAAGCCATTTTGAGATGGTTTTTGTGTACAATATGAGATGACAGTTGAGTTTTATAATTCTGTATCAAACAATGCAGTTTTTCCATTACAGTTTATTGAAGACATTTTTCTTTCCCCATGTTTATTCTCGGTACCCTTGTCAGAGAGCAGTTGTTCATAGTTATGTATTTCTGAGGTCTCTTCTTTTCTTTTGGTCTGTATATCTGTGTTTATGCCAGTACCCTGTTGTTTTTATTGCTATACCTTTGAGGTATGTTTTGAAATCAGGTCACTTGACGCCTCTAGCTTTGTTTTTCTTCCCCAAGATTACTTTAGCTGTTGGAAGTCTTTTGTGATTTCATGTGAATTTTAGAAGACTTTCTCTCTTCTAAAATTGCATACTACCCACAGCAATCCACAGATTCAATGTAGTTGGCCTTTTGCTTGAGATTACATTGAATTTGTGGATTACTGTGGGTAATATGGACATTTTAACAGTATTTATATTAATACTTCCAAACCATGAGTACAGATGTTTTTCATTTATGTGTGCCTTTAATTTTCTGTATCAGTGTTTTGTAGTTTTCAATGTACAAATATTTCACTTCTTTGGTTACGTTTATTACCAAGATATCTTTTTGTTGCTACTATGAATGGATTATTTTCTTCATTTTTTTTTCTTTTTAGTAGTTTGATTTTTCTATATAAAGTGCAGTTGATTTTTACATGCTAATTCTGTTTCCTGAATCTTTTCTGAATTATTAATTCTAACAGTTTTCTTTGTTGAGTCTCTAGAGTTTTCTACATAGAGAATTGGTATCTGCAAATACAGGTAATTATACTTCTTCACTTAAAATTTGAACACCATGGCCAGGTGCGGTGGCTCACGCCTATAATCCCAGCACTTTGGGAGGCCGAGGTGGGCAGATAACGAGGTCAAGAGATCAAGACCATTCTGGCCAACATGGTTAAACCCCATCTCTACTAAAAATACAAAAATTAGCTGGGAATGGTGGTGCATGCCTTTGGTCTCAGCTACTCTACTCGGGAAGCTGAGGCAGGATAATTGCTCAAACTCAGGAGGCAGAGATTGCAATGAACCAAGATCATGCCACTACACTCCAACCTGGACAGAGTGAGACTCCGCCTCAAAAAAAAAAATTTGAATGCCATTTATTTATTTTTCTTATCTAATTGTCTGGCACAGTATTAGATTCTAAACAGATGCCAAGAATGAGCATTCTTACTTAGGGTTTAGGAGGAAAGCTTTTCATTTCTGCCCACAGTGATTATGATGTTAGCTGTGTACTTTTTCCATACAGCATTAACCATGAGATCCATTCCTTCTGTACCTATTTTGTTGAAAGTTTTAAATATCAATAGAGTTTGAACTTTGTCAAATGCGTTTTCTAGATCTGTTTAGATAATCATGTAGTTTTACCTTTTTTTCTGTTAGTATGGTATGTCACATTTATTTGCCTATGTCACACCATTATTATTTCCCGAGGATAAATTCACTTTTTCAGGGTTTATGATCCTTTTAATATGCTGCTCAATTCTATTTGTTAGTATTTTACCAAGGATTTTTCTACCAGTGTTCAATAGGAATGTTGGCCTATCATCTTATTTTCTTGTGACATCTTTGTCTGCCATTGATATTATGGTGGTGTTGACCTCATAAAATGAGTTTAGAAGTCTTTTTTCTTCTATTTTTTGGAAAATAGGTATTTTTCTTTGAATGTTTATTGGAATTCACCCACAAAGCCATCTGGTCCTGGGCTTTTCTTTGTTAAGGGAATTTTAATCACTAATTAAAGCACCTTATTTGTTACTGGTCTGTTCAGCATTCCTATTTCTTCTTGATGCAGATTTGCTAGGTATAATGTGTTTCTTAGAATTTGTTCATATCTTCTGGATTATCTAGTTTTTGCCATATTATTGTTCATTATAATCCCTTTGATGCTTTTTATTTCTGAATATCTTTTTCCTTTTCTTTTCTTTTCTTGTTTTTGTTTTTGTTTTTTTTTTTTTCAAGACAGAGTCTCCCTCTGTCACCCAGGCTGGAGTGCAGGGGTGTGACCTTGGCTCATGGCAACCTCCACCTCCCAGGTTCAAGCAATTCTCCTGCCTTGGCCTCCTGAGTAGCTGGGACTACAGGCGCACACCACCACACCTGGCTAATTTTTGTATTTTTAGTAGAACAAGTTTCACCATGTTGGTCAGGGTGGTCTCGAACTCCTGACCTTGTGTTTGAAGCCCATCTTGGCGTCCCAAAGTTCTGGAATTACAGATGTGAGCCACTGCACCCGGCCTGTTTCTGAATATCTTTTATAATGTCTTCTTTTCTAATTTTGTTGGAGTCTTCTCTCTTTTTTTCTTTGTCAGTTTTGTTTATGGATTTAAAAGACTGGTTCTTAGTTTTGTTAGTGGCAAAAGTGGTCATCCTTGTTGTGTTCCAGCTCTTAAAGGAAAGGCTTTCAGTTTTTCCCTATTCAATGTGATACTAGCTGTGTCTGTTGTATTAATATATGGTTTTTATCATGTCGAAGGTCTGTTCTTTCTATATCCAGTTTTTCATTAGTTTTTATCATGAAGGGATATTGAATTTTATCAAATGTGTCTTCAGAATTATTTGAAATGATCATATGGTTTTGTCCTTCATTCTGTTGATATGATATACTGATTGATTTGCATATATTGGACTATCCTTGCATCCCTGTGATAAATTCCCCTTGGTCATGATGAATAGTTTTTATTTTATTTTATTTTATGTTAGTTCTTGAGTACATGTGCAGGATGGGCAGGTTTGTTGCATAGGTAAACATGTGTCATGGTGATCTGCTGCAACTGTCAACCCGTCACCCTGGTATTAAGCCTAGCATGCATTAGCTATTTTTCCTGATGCTCTCCCTTCTCCACGCCCTCCGAAAAGCCCCAGTGTGTGTTGTTCCCCTCCCTGTGTTCACATTGTTCAGCTCCCACTTATAAGTAAGAACATGTGGTGTTTGGTTTTCTGTTCCTGCATTGGTTGGCAGGGGATAATGGATTCCATGTCCATGCAAGGACATTATCTTGTTCCATTTTATGGCTGCAAAGTATGATGAATGGTCATTTTAATGTGTTTTTGAACCTGGTTTGCTTATATTTTGTTAAGGATTTTGGCCTGTGTTTATACTGCCCAGTACTTTCTCTTAATTGTCTTTGTCTGGTTTTGATATATGAGTAATACTGAGCTCATACAATGGGTTTAGAAGTATCTCTTCCTCCTCTTTTTCAGAACTGTTTGAGTAGGATTGGTGTTAGTTCTTTAAATGTTTGGTAAAATTCAGCCGAGGGCGGTGGCTTACACCTGCAGTCCCAGCACTTTGGGAAGCTGAGGCGGGTGGAGATGGAGAGCATCCTGGCTCTACTAAAAATTAAAAAATTGGCCAGGTATGGTGGCACGTGCCTGTAATCCCAGCTACTCAGGAGGCTGAGGCAGGAGAATCGCTTGAACCCGGGAGTCGGAGGTTGCAGTGAGCCAAGGTCGCACCACTGCACTCCAGCCTGGCAACAGAGTGAGACTCTGTCTCAAAAAAAAAAAAAAAAAAATTATGTAAGTTTCAGCAGTGAGGCCAACCATGGTGGCTCACGTCTGTAATCCCAGCACTTTGGGAGGCCGAGGTAGGTGTATCGCCTGAAGTCAGGAGTTCAACACCAGCCTGGCCAACATGGTGAAACCCTGTCTCTACTGAAAATACAAAAATTAGCCAGGCATGGTGGCAGATGCCTATCATGCCAGCTACTTGAGAGGCTGAGGCAGGAGAATTGCTTGAACCCAGGAGGCAGAGGTTACAGTGAGCCAAGATCATGCCACTTCACTCCAGTCTGAGCAAGGGTGAGACTCCACCTAAAAAAAACAAAAACAAAAAACTGTAACAGTGAAGCCAGCAGGTCCTGGGCTTTTCTGTGAGACTTTTTATTATGGCTCCATTCTTGTTAACTTATTACTGGTCTGTTCAGATTTTGTATTTCTTTTAGTTCAGTCTTGGCAGGTTGTAATTGTAAATGTAATGTGTCTGTTTCTTATAGGTTTTCTAATTTATTGGTATATATAGTTGCCAGTAATAGCCTGTAGGGATTCTTTGTAATTCTACATTTATCAGTTGTAATATCTCTTTTATCATCTCTGATTGTATTTATTTGAGTCTCCTGCTTTTTTGTTGTTGTTGTTAGTCTAGCTAAGAGTTGGTCAATATTGTCTTTTTAGAAAATGAACTTTTTGTTGCATTGATCTTTTATTTTGTTTTCTTCATTTATTTCTACTCTAATCTTTATTTTTCTTTTCTTCTAACTTTGGTTTGATTTGCTCCTTTTTTCTACTTGTTTAAGATGCATTTTTAGGTTGTTTCATTGGAACTTTTTCTTTTTTGCTGTAGGCACTTATAGTCATCAACTTTCCTGTTAGTACTGGTTCAAGTCAGCTATTGATTTTTTTTTTTTTTTTTGCCAGGTGGGTGGGTCTGGGTGCTTTATACATTATTCTAAAGTAGGTGTTGAATTCCCCTACTATATTTTTGTATTGCCATAAACATCCTCCTTCATATCTGTCAATATTTTCTTTATATATGTGTAGGTACTCTGATGTTGGGGTGCCAGATATATTTCTGATAGTTACACTTCCCAGTTGAATGGACCCACTTGTTCTAGGTAATGACCTTCCTTTGTCTAGAGACAGTTTTAGATTTATCTCCCGTAGGATTTGTTATGGTAGCAGGACGAGCCGCAGACAAAACTTCTCAGACACGGAGTTGTAGAAGGAAGGGCTTTATTCAGCTGGGAGTATTGGCAAGCTACTGCCTTAAAATCCGAGTGCCTTGCGTGAGCAATTCCTGTCCTTTTTAAGGGCTCACAACTGTAAGGATTTCACATGAAAGGGTTGTGGTTGATTTGAGCAAGCAAGGGGTACATGACGGGCTGCATGCACCAACGGACAGAGAGAAACAGAACAAGGAGGGAGTTTCACAGTGTTCTTCTATACAATGTCTGGAATCTATGAATAACATCGGTTCTAAGTTATGAGGTGATTTTTAACTACTGGGTTTAGGCCAGGCAGCCCCAGGCCTGGTTTCGGGCCTGGCGCCAGGCTGCCTGTCTTTGGTTTTACTTTTTTGTTTTTTAAAACAGGTACTGAGTATAAAACAATATGAGAGGGTCTCTCTCTTCCCTCATTTCCCCCCTTTGAGAATCTCACTTTTTTATTAGTGGGAGTTCTCACTTTTATTTTTGCTACTTATGTCTTTTTGTTCAATAGATTGATAGTGATTTATATAGTACACTTGTGCTGAAGCATTTTGGTGAACTAAGGTAGCGATGAAGCTTTTATATATTTAAAGAAGTACAGGTAGCAAACAAGGGAGCAGTAAGCAGGTTTTTATTACTATTATTACTCTTATAGTTTAAATCCTTTTATTGCTGGGAACTAATTTCTAAACATGGCTCCTGGATTGAGTCTGTGCCACACGTGCACGGGTACATGTGCCAGTTTTGTTATCTCTTTAACTATATCCTCAACTACTTGCCTCTGATCATCTATGTGTAGACAACAATTAGTAAGGTTAAATTTTCTACAAACTTCTCCTTCAGCTGCTAGCAAGTAGTCAAGAGCTAGTCTATTTTGATAGATAGCATTTTTCATCAGAGTCTCTTGCCGGGCAGGAACAGTCAAGGCTTGATCGGTTTTATTAGTAATAATTTCTAAAACAGCTTGTAACCATATGATTCGGTTGAGCATGTAGATGGGGTTCGATATCCTCATGAGCCATCTTATGCTAAGTGATAGGTCTATAGTATTGTATGATTCAGGGGGCCATTCATTATCTTTCTAATCACCTATGGCTATGCTTCATTTTTCGCGGGAAGCAGACAGGGAAGCCTAGAAGTTCACTGTTTTTATGGGCAGTGCGAAGAAAGATGGCTTAATGGTGCCAAATACACAGCTACCTGTCCACTGATCAAGCAGCTTAGCATAAGCTGTGTGTCTGCATATCTAGTATAACCTGGTGGGGGCCGTCCAGTCCCGGTGGAATTCTAGGTGGGCCTAAATAGTCTGCAACTTTGGAAATTTACTGAATGGATCTTTTTCTGTGTAATTGGAACTCCACCATGTAACTGTTTTTGGTGGGTTTTTTTTTTTTTTTTTTGCGGTACTATTAATACAGTTTTTGCCTTACACAACTAAGTCATCTTACAGAATGAGTGAATTCTTTTCTTTTTTAGCTATGCAATATTGTCTAATAATTAAGACTTTTAGAACTTAGAGATGATCAGGGTGATTCTTTTGGGCCAGGAATTCATCAGGAACTGGGTCTGTAGGCACTAATTCTTGGGTTTCTTATGGCCGTTGATCTCTTATTAGTTTTTCTACAAACATAACATGAAGTGACATTTAGAGACTGGGCTACATGCTCAGCTAATTGCAAAAACAAATTTCTGGTTTTTCTTGGAGTCTCTGGTACAGGCACATTTAGTTTATCATAGAAAGTCTGAAATACTAGTTCTGGAGAGCGTCTTTGAACCTCTCCTTTTATTAGGATGTTTATGCTAGGACTTAGTCTTTTCTTATTGATGCCTAGAGATATGTGTTCTCCTTTTTTCTACCTTGGGTTTAAGGGATTTGTAATTATTAATTTCAAGGGGTTGCAGCTTCTATTCATGCAGGAGGGGCTGCCTTCTCTTTTTTTGCAGCTAAGGATCTTTTTCATGTTTTTTCTAAGTCTAGATGACACAAGACTAGTAATTACACACATCATACATAAATATGATTCTTGACAGATATACTTATTTTTTACTGTGTAACTTTGTGTGTGTGTGTGTGATTTAGAGCACCGCATCTTATTCTATGCTGCTTACTATCAGTAGCAGCACAAGTGTCAAATTTTTTTTTTTCCAAAAGCCTTGTTTTTATTTATATAGAGTCCTAACCACTTCGGTGGTAGGAGGAGTGGGAGAGGCTCTTTTTTCAATCCAGGGACCTCCATGATGTTGGTTTGTTGTTACCAAACACACAGGTAAGTGGCATCACGGATCTGGTAAACTAACAACAATGTTTAGTCTCTCTCTGCTAGAGCAACAAGGTGAGCATCAATGTCTGCTTCTGTAAGAATCCTGAATTCAGGATTTTCAACTGTCACTACTCCAACTTCTATTTCTGAAGGTTTGAAATCAACTGATAGAACAGTAGACAGGCATGTAATTGCAGTTTCCAAAGTCTGTTCAAATGTCCAGTCAAATTTCTTCTTCACTTTTTTTTCAAGGAAGCTGGTTGTCTCAGTTTGTTTAACTCCCACTGCAGTGGCTTTAAACCCACAATAGTAACCTGCAGGATCACACTTATACACCTGAGGGCCTTGCTCTTCATCTATACCAATTAAAATCATACAACAACCAAGAGGCCTCATCTCAGCATTGCGTGTGTAGACCTGAGAAATATCGGCAATTCTTTTACACAGCATGTCCACAGGAATTTCATAGCCATACTTGTATTTCCAGTTAGCTGCCTCATAGCGTGCCCTCTGTACCTGGGATCTGCTGTCAGCTGTCATTCCGGTCGTAACACAACCAATGTTTTCAGTTATCTTGAATAAGTGAGTCACTATGCTGGAATCCAATAATTTGTCAGGTACTTTCTTCTGTGGGACAATTACTACACAGTCTTAACCTCTGACAGCTACTGATGTAAGGCCACCCTGGTTAATAGCCTTAAAAGCATATTCTACTTGGTAGAGCCGACCCTCGGGTGAAAAAATGGTAATGTGGCGGTCAAAACCAGCGCTGGAACCATGGGACATGTTGGTAGAAGCACTACTTCAAACACAATCCCTGGGCCCCATAGCTCCCGCACCAGGGGCACACAAGCACCTCCCAAGTGTCAAATTTTAAGGTTACATTTTTGGGGACCTTTCTTTTTTCTATTGTAGCTATTACCTTACTTGTGTCACCTAGAAAAGGACCAGTCCTTAATTTTATTTTAAAAACTGTGATCATGGGAGGCTTAAAATGGGTCATAACACGCATTAGGTTGGTTATTCCCTCGGCTACATACCTTGGATAGAATAGCATTATATAAACAAGTTTCTTTTAGACTCCTGGTACACTTATAATAACCATAAAATAATAGGACTATAGCAATCTTTTCTCTTACCTCAGTGGCCTGATGTATGCACTGAAGGCAGTCGCCTATGTGGGAAGAAGCCGTGGAAGCTTTTACTACACAGGTCTATGTTATAAGGAAAATAAGTCCTAGGACAGTTTTCCTCATGCCATGGCTGTGCGTAGACCAGTCAGCTTCCGGGTGTGACTGGAGCAGGGCTAGTCGTCTTTTTCAGAGTCACTTTGCAGGGATTGGCGAAGCTGCTCTCATCCACGTACAGCTCCTAGTCTACTGATGTTTAAGGATGGTCTTGCAGGTTGGGCCTTCTAGAATAAACTGAGTCCAATACTTTTACACAGTTATGTTTAACTGGGCTCTCTGATACCAGGAGCAAGTTGGCGGGGTTTAGGGTGTTGCAAACTTCAGTGATTATCGGGCATTTTCACAGAGCAAGCTTTGGTATCTAGTTAGTCTAGCATTCATTAGCTAATGGTGTCCTTTGGTATTTATTAAAATCACTACAGCATGGGGGAACTTTAGGTTTTGCCTAAGCGTTAGCTTATTTGCTTCTTATGCTAACAGGACTGTTGCTACCAGGGCCTTTGGACATGGGGGCCAGCCTTTGGAAACCCCATCTAGTTGTTTTGAGAGGTAGGCCACTGGCCTTGGCCAGGGCCCTACAGTCTGGGTTAAAACTCCAACTGCCATTTTTTCTCTTTCTGACACATACCGTGTAAAGAGTTTTGTCAGGTCAGGTAGCCTCAGGGCTGGGGCTGACATGAGTTCCTCTTTTTAACTCGTGAAAAGCTTGTTGCTGTTTGTTGTAAAAGATGTAGTTTATCTAATTTACATTTTTATCGACTGTCATCTATTAAAATATTGACTTAAATCCTGTAACTATTTGATTTCAAGCTTTAAATTGATCTGGTATTTTTTGCAGGGCTCTAATTGCATCTAAATAGATGCGAGAGTTGAAAGACTTATAAGGGGCTTCTCTCACTTTATGATGTCTTATTTTTTTTTCCCTCTGGTTGATTAAATGCCAGGGTGAAAGGGATAGCTAAATGGACTAATGCACAAGTGCCACTCTAGTTATTCAGCAGAGTGCCCAGTAAAGGTCCACCACAATATCACTACACATCCACTGAGGGTTGAACAAGGGGTGACTGATTGATAAGCTCTTGAAAATTGTTAAGCTCACTGCATCCCTTCAGGTCTCCAAGGAATGCTAAGTCTCCTCCTTGCCATGAGAGACAAGAAGTGAACTTAATGTTGGGAGACAGAAGCTGGATGGCCCTCAGGGGCAGACCCGCAGGGACTCTGGGATATAGCAGAGAGAGCTTGGCATGACTTATTACTCCAGGCTGTAGAATTCTGTAAAAGAGCTACCATGCAGCCCACACCTGGTCGACTGGAGGACCACCTTAGTGGAAGGGGAACAATCAGGGCCTCTGGCCTACCATGTGCACAAGCATAACAACTGCTTTTGTTTAACGTGCAGATGGAATAATTTGATCTATTTCAGCTAGGCATTTGCATCTCGGTATGCTGTCTTAATTGCCAAAGTTTATTTTAAGTCTTTAACTTCTATGATCCTCTAGTAAAATGAATGTTTCCTTTAGCACCTATTTTTATTAGTTTTTAGACCAAAGAAAGCTAAACACCATTTTATATTTAATAATGCTTCTTGTATGACTTTTATACCAGATAAGCTGAATTTTACCTTTATATTAGTGTGTTAATGTTAAACTTAATTTTAATTAAACCTTGTAGACATATTTATCCAATTTTTTATGTTTGACCATAAGGTAAGATTTTATAGACTCTTTTTAACCTTTTATAATTTTTGTTAAAGAGCAGGTTGATGCTTTAAGAGAAACCTGTTGCATTTTTACTTTAATGTGTAGTTCACAGAGAAACTGGATGATACTTTTTTAACTTTAGCTAATATGGTTACACACAGAATTTTTTTTATAATTAACATTTTAAAACTCGCTTAAACTTTCAAAACAATAATTTTTTTAACCTTTTAATGTAGGTAAAAATCTACATTCTTATGCCTCCTTTTAATCTTTTTACTAAAGGTATATTTTACTTTTTTTATACACCTTGCACATAAACTGTTTCTTCAGTAGTACTCAGGAGGCCTTATTACTTTTAAATTATACAACATTTTTTACATAAAAATTTTTTTATCACTTTTTTTTCTTTCACAACTTTCACAACTTTTCAACATGTCTCAACTTTCACTTATTACAAACTTTTTTTTTCTTTAAACAGCCAGTTAATTTATTTCAGGACAAGAATTTACTATATAACACTCTTTTTACATAAATTCTGCCTCCACCCCTTTTTTTCAAAGCAAACTTTCTTTATGTCTTTGGACTAGACTGTCTAAAGCCACAAGATTAGAAGTTACCATGATACGTTGTACTGTTAACTTTTAGCAAACTTCACTTTTACTGAAAACCTTGTAAGTTTGAGATTTTAATTATCTTTTGCTAGACCTTGTTTAGTCTAAATTAACTTAGAATTGATATAGATGGCCTCTTTTTCTCTCTGCTGGTCTTTTCTTGCCTCTGCCAGCCGCTTATGCTGCTGTTCTCTTAACTACTGTTAGGGGCGGGGGAAGTGGGTCTGAAACCAGCTGTAACTGTCTATGTACGGAAACTGGTCTGGGTGCCTTGGCTTACAGGTTACCTTGTGTCATACCTTTGAAACAAGGGACCTACCTGTCCAAGCTTCCTTCTGATGGCCAACCCACCTCTAATGCTGGCCAGTCTGTTTCACACAAAGTTCTAAGTTTTCCTAGTGTCACAGTAACACCGTAATCTCCTTTAAATTCTTTCTTGAAATTTTTTTTAACATAGTTCCTAGTGGGGTGGTCTTATTTGTGCCTGGCCTATGCTTCTTTGAGACAAAACACTAAGCTGACACCACATGCACACCACAAAACAAAGAACAGGTAAAAAGGGCACACACACACTTTTGCAGTTTACACCAAACCAAAATCAAAACCAAAATCAGAGTATCTAGAAATCCAAGCCAGATCAAAACCAAAACCAAAGTATCATGCAATCTAACTCAAGTCAAAACCAGAACAAAAGTGCCAATGCAGGCACTCCATGGGTGATCAGGCCATGCTTCCACTCCGATGGAATGGGGCAAGTTCCAAAGATTGCTCTTACCTAGTCAAGCCAAGTCAAACCAGAACAAAAGTGCCAATACAGGCACACCATGGGTGATGAGGCCACGCTTCCACTCAGGTGGAGTGTGGCAAGTTCCAAAGACTAGTCTTACCAAGTTTCAGATGTCCAGACTCAAAGTGCCAGTTCCTTCCTGGTGTTCAGCCACTGTGCTGATCCTCTGCAGGGGCCTGCTACGCGCTGCTTTGGCTAGGCGTTCCACCCAGGCAATTTCTTACCCGGGAGCGCTCTTTGGATCGCGTCACTCAGGCTGGCCAGAGTCCCCTGCAGGGATGCTCCGCAGGGCAGGCCTAAGGGGCTGCCTCGGCTGTCTGTCAGTTATCATGTTTCCCGGTCAGGGAACCAAGAAATGTAGCAGGATGAGCCGCTGATAAAGCCTCTCAGATACTGAGTTGTAGAAGGAAGGGCTTTATTCAGCTGGGAGCATCAGCAAGCTACTGCCTTAAAATCTGAGCTCCCCCAGTGAGCAATTCCTGTCCCTTTTAAGGGCTCACAACTCTAAGCATTTCACTTGAAAGGGTCATGATAGATTTGAGCAAGCAAGGGGTACATGACAGGGGCTGCATGCACCGGTGGTCAGAGAAAAACAGAACAAGGCACGGAGTTTCACAGTGTTCTTCTATACAATGTCTGGAATCTATGAATAACATCAGTTTCTAAGTTATGAGTTGATTTTTAACTACTGGGTTTACGCCAGGCAGGCCCAGGCCTGGTTTCAGGCCTGGCGCCAGGCTGCCTGTCTTTGATTTTACTTCCTTGTTTTTTTTTTTTTTTTAAAACAGGTACTGAGTATAAAACAATATGAGAGGGTCTCTCTCTCTTCCCTCATTATGTTGTGTTTTTATTGTTACTTGTTTCAAGCAGTTTTTAAATTTTATTCTTAATCTCTTTATTGGCCTTCTGTCCATTCTAGAATGTTTGAAACTATAAAAACAATTGGAAAATTATAATTGTTTTTCCAGTTGAAAAATTTTCCCCAACAAATTTTCCAGTTGCTTTTATACTTTCAAAAGTTCTGCTTGTTACTGATGTCTAGTTTTATTCCATTATGGTCAGAGAAGATATTTCATATTGTTTCATTTTGTTTTTAATGTTTTAAGACTTGTTTTTTGGCCTATCATATGGTCTGGCCTTGAGAATGATGCATATGCTGAGGAGCAGAATGTGTATTCCGCAGCCATTAGATGAAATGTTCTGTAAATATATGTCAGGTCCATTTGGTCTATAATGCATATTAAGTCCAATGCTGCTTGGTTCATTTTCTGTATGAATGATCTGACTTGCCCTATGCTGAAAGTAGGGTGTTGAAGTCTTTAGCCATTGTTGTACTGGGATCTATATCTTCCTTTAGCTCTCATAATATTTGCATATATATATATATGTATATCTGTGTGCTACAGCGTTAGGTGCATATATGTTTGCAATTGTTAAGCCCTCTTATTGAATTGACCCCTTTATCATTATATAATGACTTTCTTTGTTCTTAATAGGTTTTATTTTGAATCAGTTTTGTGGCATAAATACAGCCACTCCTGTTCTTTGCTCATTTTTATTTGCATAGAATATCTCTTCATCCCTTTCTTTTCAGTCTCTGTAGTTTCAGTTTCTTGTAGACAGTATGTTGTTGCATCTTTTTAATTCTGCACTCAGCCACTCTGTTTCTTTTGATTGGAGAGCTTAGTTCATTTACATTCAATGTTATGGATAAGGAATTACTCCTGTAACTGTATTTTTGTTTCCTCATCATTCTGTGTTTTTTCTTTCCTTGCTGTCTCCCTTTTTATGAAGGTGATTTTCTCTGGTGATACTGATGACAACTTAACACTGATTGCAAAAACAAGCAAAGAGAAAACTAAAAAAATTCACACTTTAATTTCATCCCCCTTTTAAACTTTCTGTTGTTTCTATTTATATCTTACTATATTGTCTGTATCTTGAAAACTTTTTGTAGTTAAATTTGGTAATTGAAGAACTCCTGTTAGCATTTCTTGTAGAGCGAGTCTGGTATTGGTGATATCCTTCATCTTTTGTTTGTCAGAAGTATTTCTCCTTTGTGTTTGATATTTTTGCTGGATATACTATTCTGGAAATTTTTCTCCTTAAGCACTTTAAGTATGTCATGCTGCTGTCTCCTGGCTTTTAGGGATTTCACCAGGAAGTCTGCTGACAGATGTTTTGGAGCTTTTTTTTTTTTTTTAAGTATGTTACTTGTTTCCCCTGTCACTGCTTTTAGGTCTTTCCTTTGTCTTTGATCTTTGGTAATTTTATTCTTAAAGGCCTAAGATCATCTTATTGGGGTTAAATCTGCTTGGTGGGCTGTGTGTAGTGGCCCACATCTGTAATCCCAGCACTTTGGGAGGCCAAGGCAGACGGATCACCTGAGGTCAGGAGTTCAAGACAGCCTGGCCAACATGGTGAAACCCCATTTCTACTAAAAAAAATACAAAAATTAGCTGGGCGTGGTGGTGGGCGCCTGTAATCCCGGCTACTTGGGAGGCTGAGGTAGGATAATTGCTTGAAGCCAGGACACGGAGGTTGCAGTGAGCCAACACGGTGCCACTGCACTCCAGCCTGGGCAACAGAGTGACACTCCATCTCAAAAACCAAAAAATGTGCTTGGTATTCTGTGACGTTGTTGTACTTGAATATTGATACCTTTCTCTTGCTTTGGGAAGTTCTCCATTTTCCCTTTCAATAAACTTTCTACCCTGATCTTGCTCTCTGTCTCCTTTTTATTTGAGACAGAATTTTGTTCTTGTTGCATAGGCTGGAATGCAGTAGCGCAATCCAAGCTCACTGCAACCTCCACCTCCCGGGTTCAAGTGAGTCCCATGCCTCAGCCTCCCACATAGCTGGGACTCCAGGCACATGCCACCATGCCCAACTAATTTTTGTATTTTTAGTAGAGACGGGGTTTCACTATGTTGGCCAGGCCTGGTGTCCTGACCTCAGGTGATCTGCACACCTCAGCCCCCAAAGTGCTGGCCTTACAGCTGTGAGCCACCGTGCCTGGCCTCTATCTCCTCTTTAATGCCAATAACTCTTAGATTTGCCTTTTTAACACTCTTTATAGAACTTGTAGGTGTGCTTTAATCTTTTTTATTTTGTCTCCCCGATAGTATATTTTCAAATAGCCTGTTTTCAAGCTTACTGATTCTTCTGATCAATTCTGCTATTAGAAATCTCTGATGCATTCTTCAGTGTGTCAGTTGCATTTTTTTAACTCTAGAATTTCTACTTGACTCTTTTTAATCTCTTTGTCAAATTTATCTAATAGAAAATTCCTTCTCTGTGTTATGTTACATATAGTTGTGGTTCCTCAAAACAGCTATTTTGAATTATTTGTCTGAAAGGTCATGGATCTCTTGTCTCTCTGGGACTGACCCCTGGTGCCTTACTTAATTTGGATATATCATGTTTCTCTGGATTGTCGCAGATGTGGATGTTTGTCAATGTCTGGGCATTGAGGAGTTATTTATTGTAGTCTTCATGTCTGGGACTGCTTCTACCTGTCTTTCTTAGAGGAAGGTTTTCTAGGTATTCAAAGGCGATTTGATGTTGTAATCTAAATCTTTGGTCAGGCTGGATATGGTGGCTCATGTTTGTAATCCCAGCCCTTTGGAAGTCCAAGGCAGGTAGATCATGAGGTCAGGAGTTCGAGATCAACCTGGCCAACATAGTGAAATCCCATCTCTGCTAAAAATAAAAAAATTACCAGGCATGGTCATGGGCATCTGTAATCCCAGCTACTCTGGAGATCCTGAGGCAGGAGAATCGGTTGAACCTGGGAGGTAGAGGTTGCAGTGAGTCAAGGTCATGCCATTGCACTCGAGCCCAGGCAACAGTGTGAAACTCCATCTCTAAAGAAAAAAATCTTTGGTTGCTGCAGCCGTATCTGCCTAAGGGGCACCCCAAGCCCAGTAACACTGTGATTTTTATGAACTCATAGAGTTACTGCCTTCATGGTCTTGGGAATGATTCAGTAGAATTCTCTGTATTACCAGGTATACACTCTTGTTCTCTTCCCTTACTTTTCTTCAAACAAATGGGGGCAGACACTTTCACCATTTTAACTCGAGACTTTCACCATGCTGAGACTCCTGGAGCTGAGGGACAGGTGACACAAGCACCCTTGTGGCCATCACCACAGGGACTGCACTGGTTCAGATCCAAACCCAGCACAGCACGGGCTCTAACCCAAAGCCCCAGGGTGACCACTGTCTGGCTCCTTCTGTTATTTCCCCACCTACATCAATTAGCAGATGGTGAATGCAGCCAGGAATGTGTCCTTCCTTTCAAGACATCAGGCTTCTCCCCAGCCAAGAGGGAGTTTAGAAATGCCACCTAAGAGACAAGGCCTTGAGTCTGGAATGTTAGGATTCTACCTGGTGCTCTCTTCTACTGAGTATGAGTTGGTACCCAAACTTACAAGACAAAGTCTGCCCTACTCTTCCTTCTACTTCTTGCAGAAGTAGTCTGTCCACATGGTTTCTGTACTTCCAGAGTCACAGAAAGTTCTGCCTGGCTCCACCGAAGTTCACCGAAGGCCCAAGAGCTCTTCAGTCAGCTTATGCTGAATGCAGTCAGATTTGGATCTCTCTGTTTAGGCCAGCAGGCTCCTTTTTTCTTAGAGTGGGTCCAGAATGCCATCCAAGTGCCAACACCTGAAATTGGGGGCCCCAGGAACCTGCTTTATGCTCTACCCAACTGTGGCCACACTAGTGCCCAAACTGCAAGACAAAGTCCCCTTTACCTCTTCCCTCTCCTTTCCTCAAACAGAAGGAATATTTCCTCATGGCTACCCCTGTTGAGAATATACTGGGTCACACCTGAAGCCAGCATGGCCCGAGGTCTCAGCTAAGAATTGTGACAAATACTGTCAAGGTATGGCTGATACTTCAAGACCCAAGGCCTCTGTAGCCTGCAGATGTTGAATCTTGCCAGAACTGGGTCTTCTCCTCTCCTTCAAAGGAGTGAGTTCTTTTCTGGCCCAGGGTATGTCTAGAAATGTCATCCAGGAAGTATGGCCTGGAAAGGGGGCCTCAGGACTCTGCATGATGGCGCCCTGTTCTACTCTGGCAGAGCTGGTATTCATGTTGCATGACAAAGTCCTCTTTATTCACCTTTTTCTCCCCAAATGAAAGGAAAGAGTCTCTCCAAGAGCTGCAAGCAGTGCTGCCTAGAACTGGGGAAGGGTGACACAGTTACTCCCTTGGCTACCCTCACTGGTCTCTCACTTGGTCACATGCACCTCAAGTCCAATGGCTCTGAGCCCGGTACAGCACTAGGACTTGCCTGAGAACTACAGTCTTTGTGGCAGATACTGACTTTTATGTTCATTTAGTACCCAAGAGCACATTAGTCTGTAGTGACGGGACTAGCCAGAACTCAGGTTCTGACTGCTGGGAAGGACAGTTCTCTGGCTAGATCTGGTCTAAATGCTCCCCCAGTGGGTACCAGCAGAATTTTTCCTCATGTTGCTTTTCACTGAAGCAAGGCAGCACAGAGTTTCAATGCAAAGTCCAGCAGTCACAGCTCTCTTTCCTCCATGCACACGTTCTTTGCTCAACACAGTCACTGACGGGGTTTGGGGATGGGTGATGTCAGTGATTCGAAAGTGTCTTTTCTACCTCCTTCAGTGCTTTTTAAAAAATATTGTGTCAAAACTAGGTACGGTGATTGCTTACCTGAGTTTTGCTTCTGATGAAGGTGCTTTCGTGTGTGAATAGTTGATCAGTTTGGTGTTCCTGCAGGGGTGATGATAACTGGAGTGTCCTTTATGGCCCTCTTGTTCCCTTCTAAAGTATATTGTAGTTAACCCTTCTATTTTAAATTGAAAACAACTTAATTTGAATCACATACAAAACACAACATTTTTACTGCCCGCAGATAACACACATTTTATGCTCTTAAAATTAGTTTGCCTCTTTTAACATTGTATTAACACATTTTAATCTTCTAACTCTTGTATTAGGGTTAAGAGTAAATTATTCACCACTTGTACAGTGTTGCATTAATTTTTATGTGTTCTTGAACTTACATTCAGAGTTATGTTTTTCTGTTTTTGCTTTGCTTTTTAGCATGTTTTTGTTTCAATTTGAAGAACTTCTTTAAGCATTTCTGTTAAGGCAGATCTGCTGCTAACTCACTCAGTTTTGTGTGTCTGAGAAAGACTTTACGTCTCCTTTAATTTTAAAGGATAATTTTGCTGAGCATATTATTTTTTGAGGGCAGATTTGTTTTTGTTTTTGTTTTTGTTTTGTTTTGTTTTTTCTTACTCTTAATATTACCACAGTCTTCTCTGGTTTGTAAAGTTTCTGCTGATTCCCTTAAATGTGATGGTTTGTTCTTCTCTTGCTATTTTCAAAACTCTCTTTGTCTTTGTTTTTTTGAGAGGGGCAGTTTTGAGACGAGTCTCGCTCTGTCACCCAGGCTGGAGTGCAGTGACGTGATCTCAGCTCACTGCAAGCTCTGCCTTCCGGGTTGACGCCATTCTCCTGCCTCAGCCTCCCGAGTAGAGTAGCTGGGACTACAGGTTGCAGCTAGGCTGCAACCACGCCCAGCTAATTTTTTGTATTTTTAGTAGAGACGAGGTTTCACCATGTTAGCCAGGATGGTCTCAATCTCCTGACCTCGTGATCCGCCCGCCTCAGCTTCCCAAGGTGCTGGGATTATAGGCGTGAGCCACCACGCCCAGCCGTTGTCTTTGATTTTAAGCAATTAAATAATGTGTCCTGGCAAAGATCTTTTGATGCTTAGTTTATTTGGGGTTTTTGGGCATAATGAATTCGAATATGCTTTTCTTCTGCAGTTTGGGGAAGTTTTATATCTTTCTTCCTTTCTCTACTTATTTATTCATTCATTCATTCATTCATTTTTGATACAGGGTCTTGCTCTGTTACCCAGGCTACAGTGCAGTGGTATGATTAGGGTTCACTGTAGCCAGAACCTCCCAGGTTCGAGTGATCCTCCCACCTCAGCCCCACTTAGTAGCTAGGACCACAGGAACATACCACCATGCCCAGCAATTTTTTTCTTTTTTATGTAGAGAAAGGATTTCATCATGTCGTCAAGACAGGGCTCAAAACTCCTGACTTCAAATGGTCTGTCTGCTTCAGCCTCCCAAAGTGCTGGGATTACAGGCTTGAGCCACTGCACCCAGCCTTATCTCAATTATTGTAGCCTTATATCATGTACCTAGTTAGAGACAAAGTATTTAAAAACATATCTTTCTAATATGAAAACACTTCTTAATAATTGTGACACATGACTTCACTTCAAGACAGTGACAACTTTGAGAAGTTGGATACTGATGTTAGAAAAAACTTTGGAAATGCAGAACTTCAGATTTAAAGGAGGAAGCTAACTGAGGCGTTCCGTGTACTAGTTTGTAATTGCCCTGAGAGAGAGAAAACATTAGAAAATCTTAGTGAGGAACAGAACCTGAAAGAGTATTTCTGTTAAAGAATAGGAAAAATGAGGAATCAGAATTGCTGGACTTCGGCGTGCTTCACTCAGGCATCGTTTATGCCTGTCACTGAGATTGAAGCTAAAGGATAAGGAAGACAGATGAGTTAGTTGTAGAGAGTAGTACTTATCATCTTGGCTTTTAGACATGTAGAATTTAAATCTTCAAAGAATGTTTAGGTAAAAATTTCTGTTAAAAGATCAGGTTTATGTACACATCAATTGCTTAGAAAAGGAGTCTGAAATATAGGCTAGAGTACTAAATAGTTGTTGATAAGGTGATGAATACTGACGTTTCTGAACTCTTAGCTATTTTCATAACACCATGGAAGGACTGCATTAAGTACTACATTAATAGATTGACTAACCTCGTTTTAATTTATTCAACTCCTACACTTTTTCTATATTAAGATGCATTTTTAAATATATCAAATTTGCCAATAGCTACACTTTCCCAATATACATATGAATACTTTCCCCCAGATATTGTATTTTGGAATTTTTCAAACCTACAGAAAAGTTAGGGAGATAGTACGCTGCATGCTGATAGAACATTCACCTGCTTTTATCAGTTAAGTTTTTGCCGTGTTTATTTGTAGGCTTTCTATATTAATATGCTCACATAAACATGTTTAGGTGAACTAGGTGAAATTACATTACATATATTGTATGCGACCCCAAATAATTCATCTCTGCATCTTTAATACAGTAATTTCCTTTCATAGCCACTATACCATTGTTATACCTAAGAAAATTAAAAACATTATATTATATCTAGATAAAATTTACACCCTATTAAAAAACGGCCTTTTTAAAAGTCTTGCTTCACTTATTTATTTTTTTATTTTTTTTTATTTATTTATTTATTTATTTATTTATTTATTTTTGAGACAGAGTTTTGCTCTTGTTGCCCAAGCTAGAGTGCAGTGGCGTGATCTCAGCTCACTGCACCTCCGATTCCTGGGTTCAAGTGATTCTCCTGCCTCAGCGTCCCTAGTAGCTGGGATTACAGTTGCCCACCTCCATGCCTGGCAGCTAATTTTTGTATTTTTAGTACAGACGGGGTTTCTCCATGTTGGTCAGGCTGGTCTCGAACTCCCAACCTCAGGTGATCCGCCCACCTCAGCCTCCCAAAGTGCTGGGAGCCACTGCACCTGGCCTATTTATTTTTTTATTATTATGCTTCAAGTTTGGAGGTACATCTGCAGAACGTGCAGGTTTGTTACATAGGTATACACATGCCATGGTGGTTTGCTGCACCCGTGAACCTGTCATCTACATCATTCTCAGCAAACTAACACAAGAACAGAATACCAAACACTGCATGTTCTCACTCATAAGTGGGAGTTAATCAGTAAGAACACATGGACACAGGGAAGGGCCTGTCAAGGAGTGGGGGGCTAGGGGAGGGATAGCATTAGGAAAAATACTTGATAAAGATCTTGCTTCTTTTCAGAATCCATTCTTATTCTCAGTTCAGGTTCACTTAAGGTTCCCATTAAATTTAGTACTCGGTTGTTGTATCTGTTTAGTCTTTTGTAAGTATGTAAGAACCCTTTCTAATACATTCTTTCTTTAAGAAACAGATTTAAAAGAAGCCAGTTGTTTTTAGAATGTTCCCTATTTTTTTATCTATCCGGTTCATTTCCTTGTATTTGATACAGGTTAGACTTTTTTTTTTTTGAAGTAGTGGAAATAATGTTGCAGCGTAGTATTTTCCTGATTGTATCCACAACAGTTGCTGTGATACAATGTTGCTGTGTAATATATAAATATATTTTTATGTACATAATATTTTTTATAAAAATATATTTAAATATTTAAAATTTTATATATAATATATTGCTGTGATATAATCAGGCAAGTAAAACTATAATATTGCTGTGATAAAAATGTTTATTATATATAGTATATAATTTTCATTTTGTATTATGAGATGTTACTAAATTTACCTTAAAGCTTAAAAAAATTAGTGAAAAGGTATTTGTTCCTGCCCTTTATCTGTGTTCATCAAAATAAAGATTTCTACTCTTGATTTTAATTTTAAAATGACTTTATCGAAAGTGAAAGGAAATCCTCACTTTTTGCAACTTATTGATAGTTTCAGATACTTGAAATGTATTGTTTTGGTCTGTGTATTCTTTATATAGTTCTGTGACTCTTCGTTTTCATGAGACTTGTGTATTCATTATGGTTTACTATTAAAAGCATTTCTTTGAACAGAATCCTTGAAAGGAATTAAGTGATAAGGCTGCAGGTACTGGTTAGATTTTTCAGTGTAATTTAAAAGGACCTTCTTTGTGTAGTTAAATGGCAGATGTGATCTGCTACAATAATAAATAAGACTACCTGTGAGAAGCATAGTAAAAAGTAAAAACTTTAGAGGGAGGTTAACTAACCTTATTATCAGTTAACCACATTATTAATTCTGGGTTACGCAACAATAGGTTAGTTTGTTTTTTGCTATTTAAAGCACCATGATAAATATGAGGCCACTTGGAAATCCATCCAAAACAATAATAAGTATCACATTTTCTTCTGAAAAGTTGAACTTTAGGAAATCTTTAATTCAGGGGAGTATGTCAGACAGGAATTAAAGTAGAAATCATTCTTTTTAGAATACATAGTTTTAAAAATCCATCCTTAATGATCCCCCAAATAATTATGTATTGTAGAATTCAATACATAAACTAGTAGTTAAAAAGTAACACAAACTAGTAGTTAAAAATACACAAACTAGTAGTTAAAAAGTAAATTTTCTTCCCCAGGTGTGGTGCTGTGCACCTGTGGTCTCAGCTACTCAGGAGGCTGAAAAGGGAGAATCACTTGAGCCCAGAAGGTATAGGTCACAGCAGTGAGCCAAGTCACTGCACTGAGCCTCAGTGACAGAGTGAAACTATGCCAATAAATTAATTAATTAATTAATTTTCTGAAATTTAAACAGTTCAGTTCCAAAGAAATCAACCTAAAGTTCATTTGTTACATATCCTTTGACTATCATTTAAAGCATTACTTTTATTTCACTTTTAAAATTTGCTGTCTTAAACGTAAATGTACTTTCGTTCGTTATGCTTCTTATGATGTAACAACTGTTATTTTTCTGTCTTTAACTTTGTAGACTTGGGAGATGTTCTATTTAATGTCACAAAAAAGTGTTAAAAGGAGAACAGAATAGAACAGTGGTGAGAAATCCAAGCCCTGGAGTCCGATCTGCATATAATCTTGGTTTCTTCACTTCTTTGTCTTGGAGTCTCATGGCCAGTTACTAAACTTCTATAATTCTAGCTTCCTTTTCTGCAAAAGTAATAAATAGTAACAATATCTTACATGATTTTTCAGAAATTATTTGGGCCTGATAGTAGAGAATGGTCTGAACATGTTTTCAATGTGTGAACTACTAAAATTTCAGATGGCACTTATGCCACAACTTTTTCAAACTCAAAAACTAAACTTTAATAATTGTAATTATTTTAACTGTGTTTAGGAATTTTTCATACTGAGTTCAGATAATATGTTGTTTTTCATTTATTGAGTACAAATTTTTAAACCTTTTGCATATCATAATAGTTTTATATTGCTACTTTAACAAAATACTACAGATTTCCTGACCTAACACATAAATTTATTATCTTAGAGATCTAGGAAGAAATTGTAAGGAAGAATCTGTTGGCTTGCTTTTTCTAGCTTCTTAAGACTGTCTACATTCCTTGATTTATGGACCCCTTCTGTCTTTGAAACCTGCAGAGTCTGATCATGTCTTTCTCACATTGCATCATTCTGACTCTAATGCTTCTGTTTCCCTCTTTTATTTTTATGGCCCCTTGCCATTATATTGGACCTAGCCAGATAATACAGGATAATTGTCAGATTTCAAGGTCAGCTGATGAGATACCTTAAATTCATCTGCAAATTTAATTTCCTTTGCCTTGCTGCATCACATAATCACATTATGGGAATTAAGATGTGGACATCCTTGTTAGGGAGGTGGATGTAGTTGTTATTCTGCTTACTGTATGTATGTTAACACTCTCATTCTTATTATCTTACTCTTCATAGTATTATTATAAAATAGGTGTCATTATTCTCTTTTTATAGGTGAGGAAACTCAGGCCCAGGATTTGCTCCAAAGAAACTAGTTTACTACAAAGTAATGGATACATAGACACTAGAGCCATACTGTTTGTATTTAAATCTCAGCTTCCTTTTTTGTATACCTGAATTTCCTCATTCCCTAACATATTTATTTATGAATCTGTAGTGTGCATCAATTGCCCAGGAAAATAAAGCCCCTCATTGTTACATTTTTAAAGTTGTTTTATTTTGTTATTTTTATTTCTAATCAATACTTTTCCTTATTCTAATATTACAAGCATATTTTATTTCAAGTATATTTTATCCTCTACTCTGAATAAAATCCAACTCTAAAGCATCTCTTTTTAGAAGGCTTCATTTCTCTAGCCTGTTGTCTTTGCTATCCACAGTCCTCATCATCTTAAGTGTCTTATCATTGTACAAATAGGTTATTGATTAAGTTAGAATACACTATGTACCCTATGTAGATTAGAGGTTTTTTTGTTTGTTTGTTTTTGAGACAAGGTCTCACTGTCACCTAGGCTTATGTGCACTGACATAATCTTGGTTCACTGCCATCTCTACCTCCCAGGCTCAAGCAATCCTACCACCTTAGACTCCCAAGTAACTGGGACCACAAGTGCCTGCCACCACACCGGCTAATTTTTTGTATTTTTGGTAAACAAAGGGTTTTGCTGTGTTGCCGAGGTTAGTCTCAAACTCCTGAGCTCAAGGGATACCCCCACTTCCACCTCCCAAAGTGCTGGGATTACAGGCGTGAGCTACCACACCCAGACATGTACACTATGTAGAATAGAATGCACAATGTATTTCAAATAGAATTGTCAGGTTTATCAAATGTTTAGTGAAATTGTTGATGGTTATTGTGATACCTTGGTTTTTGTCTTCTTAGATTAAAATAATGTAAACAAGAGACACACAGCAAAAGGGGTGTGGCATAGAGTAATTCTTTGCAAAAGAAAAAGAGTATGTTGAAATTTAGGTACAGAATAGAGAGAATACACCCTGAGAAAAAGAGAGATGACACCCTGAGAGAGGATGGGCTGCTTATAGGTATGAAACTGGCCTGAGGGAGACTCCCTGTATGGGAATCTTACATGATTATTTGTAAGGAGGTCGGAAAGATGTTGCTAGTAAGCATGTTGTGGGTGGTCCTCTGGGTCCTCAGGATACTTGTTCATATGTCATATGTCTCATTAGCATCTTAAATCCCTACCCACGGGTGTGCGTTTTCCTATTAAAATGAGCAAATGGTCATTATGAGGATAGGTAAAATCAAAATGTACATGCTCTTTAGAGGGGAGAGTCTACTGAAGATAGCTTAGGTTGAATGAGCCCAGTGACAATGCAAATGCTAAGGCTTATTGTGTTGGCTATAAGATCATCCCTGTTGAAGCAGCATGCCAAGAACACAGTCATTTCCTTGATTACTTATTTTGCTGCAAAACCTTATTTGTTCTTTTCTTTCAATGCAGAAGCCATTTTTATTCCACGCCTTTTCATATATTCTTTTATCCAAACAACTAAAAAAAAGTCTTAAGAAATAAAATTGATTTGACTCTAGGAGGTGGCTGGCAAAATGGCCAAATAGGAACAGCTCTGGTCTATAACTCCTAGTGAAATCAATGCAGAAGGCAGATTTCTGCATTTCTCACTAAGGCACCCTGCTCATCTCACTGGGACTGGTTAGAAAGGGGGTGCAGCCCATAGAGGCGGAGCCAAAGCAGAGTTGGGTGTTGCCTCATCTGGGAAGAGGTCAGGGAACTCCCTCGCTGAGCCAAGGGAAGCCGTGAGGGACTGTACCATGAGGAATCATGCACTTGGCTCAGATACTATGCTTTTCTCAATCTTCAACCCACAGACCCAGAGGATTGCCTCAGGTGCCTACACCACCAGGGCCCTGGGTTTCAAGCACAAAACTGGGCGGCCATTTGGGCAGACACTGAGCTAGCTGCAGTTTTTTTTGTTGTTGTTCTGTTTTGTTTTTTTCATGCCCACAGTGGAGCCTGGAAGGGCACCAAGACAAAACAGTTCAATCCCCTGGAAAGGGGTCTGAAGCCAGGGAGTCAAGTCGTCTAGCTTAGCAGAGCCCATGGAGCCCAGCAAGCTAAGATCCACTGGCTTGAAATTCTCGCTGCCAGCACAGCAGTCTGAAGTAAACCTGGGACACTCGAGCTTGGTGTGGGGAGGGGTGTCTGCCATTACTGAGGCTTGAGTAGGCAGTTTTCCCCTCATAGTGTAAACAAAGCCTCTGGAAAGGTCAGAATGGACAGAATCCACTGCAGCTCAACAAAGCCGCTATAGACTGCCTCTCTAGATTCCTCCTCTCTGGGCAGGGCATCTCTGAAAGAAAGGCAGCAACACCAATCAGGGGCTTATAGATAGAACTCCCATCTCACTGGGACATAGCACCTGGGGGAAGGGATGGCACACTTAAACAGTTCCCTGCCAGTTGGCTCTGAAGAGACCAGCAGATCTCCCAGCACAGTGCTCAAGCTCTGCTAAGGGATAGACTGCCTCCCCAGGTAGGTCCCTGAACCCCATGCCTCCTGACTAGGAGACACCTCCCAGCAGGGGTTGACAGACATTTCATAGAGCAGAGCTCCAGCTGGCATCTGGTGAGTGCCGCTCTGGGACAAAGCTTCCAGAGGAAGGAGCAGGCAGCAGTCTTTGCTGTTCTGCAGACTTCACTGGTGATACCCAGGCGAACAAGGTCTGGAGTGGACCTCCAGCAAACTCCAGCAAACCTGCAACAGAGGTGAATATTAGAAGGAAAACTAACAAGCAGAAAAGAATAGCATCAACATCAACAAAAAGAACATCCAAACAGAAACCCCATCTGAAGGTGACCAACATCAAAGATCAAAATTAGATAAATCAGTGAAGACAAGGAAAAACCAGCCCAAAAAGGCTGAAAATTCCAAAAACCAGAACACCTCTTCTCCTCCAAAGGATCACAGCTCCTCACCAGCAAGGGAACAAAACTGGACAGAGCATGAGTTTGATGAACCGACAGAAGTAGGCTTCAGAAGGTGGGTAATAACAAATTCCTGTGAGCTAAAGGAGCATATTCTAACCCAAAGCAAGGAAGCTAAGAACCTTGAAAAAAGGTTAGACGAATTGCTAACAAGAACAACCAGTTTAAAGAAAAACATAAGTGACCTGATGGAGCTGAAAAACACAGCACGGGAACTTCATGAAGCTTACACAAATATCAATAGCTGAATCGATCAAGTGGAAGAAATCATATCAGAGATTGAAGACAACTTAATGAAATAACATGTGAAGGCAAGATTAGAGAAAAAAGAATGAAAAGGAATAAACAAAGTCTGCAAGAAATATGGGACTATGTGAAAAGACCGAACATACATTTGATTGATACACCTGAAAGTGACGGGGGAGAGTGGAACCAAGTTGTAAAACACTCTCCAGGATATTATCCAGGAGAACTTCTCCAAGCTAGCAAGACAGCCCAACATTCAAATTCAGGAAATACCCAGAGAACACCACAAAGATACTCCTCGAGAGAGCAACCCCAAGACACATAATCATCAGATTCACCAAGGTTGAAATGAGGGAAAAAATGTTAAGGGCAGCCACAGAGAATGGTCAGGTTACCCACAAAGAGAATCCCATCAGACTAACATTGGATCTCTCTGCAGAAACCCTATGAGCCAAAAGAGAGTGGGGGCCAATATTCAACGTTCTTAAGTAGTTTTCACAGAATTTCACATCCACAGAATTTTATATCCAGCCAAACTAAGCTTCATAAGCAAGGGAGAAAACAGAATCATTTACAAACAAGCAAATGCTGAGAGATTTTGTCACCACCAGGCCTGCCTTAATAGAGCTCCTGAAGGAAGCACTAAATATAGAAAGGAACAACTGGAACTAACCACTGCGAAAACATACCAAATTCTGTAGACCATCGACACTATGAAGAAACTGCATTAACTAAATGGGCTAGCATTATAATGACAGGATCGAATTCACACATAACAATATTAACCTTAAATGATAGTGGGCTAAATGTCCCAATTAAAAAGACACAGACTGGCAAATTGGATAGACAGTCAAGACCTATCAGTGTGCTGTATTCAGGAGAACCCATCTCATGTGCTGAGACACACTTAGGATCAAAAAAAAAAAGAGATGGAGGAAGATTTAGCAAACAAATGGAAATCAGATAAAAGGAGGGGTTGCAATCCTAGTCTCTGATAAAACAGACTTTAAACCAACAAAGATCAAAAGAAACAAAGAAGGGCATTACATAATGGTAAAGGGATCAATGCAACCAGAAGAGCTAACTTTCCTAAATATATATACAGCCAATACAAGAGCACCCGGATTTATAAAGTAAGTTCTTAGAGACCTACAAAGAGACTTAGATTCCCACACAATAATAGTAGTGACAGTAGTAGTGGAAGGCCTTAATACCCCACTGTCAGTATTAGATCAACAAGACAGAAAATTAACAAGGATATTCCGGACTTTGAACTCAGCTCTGGACCAAGCAGACCTAACAGACATCTATGGAACTCTCCACCCCAAAACAACAGAATATACATTCTTCTCAGCACCACATTGCACTTACTTTGAAACTGACCACATAATTGAAAGTAAAACACACCTCAGAAAATGAAAAAGAATGGAAATCTTAACAGTCTCTGAGACCACAGTGCAATCAAATTAGAACTCAGGTTTTAGAAACTCACTCAAAACCCCACAAATACATGGAAACTGAACAACCTGCTCCTGAATGACTACTGGGTAAATAACGAAATTAAGGAAAAAAATAAAGAAGTTCTTTGAAACCAATGAGAACAAAGGCACAACATACCAGAATCTCTGGGACACAGCTAAAGCGTTGTATAAAGGGAAATTTTTAGCACTGAATACCCACAGGAGAAAGTAGGAAAAATCTAAATTCAACACACTAACATCACAATTAAAGAACTAGAGAAGCAAGAGCAAACAAATTCAAAAGCCAGCAGAAGACAAGAAGTAACTAAGGCAGGAACTTCACAGCAGGACTAAAGAAGATAGAAACACAAAAAACTCTTCAAAAAATTAATGAATCCAGGAGCTGATTTTTTGAAAAGATCCATAAAATAGACCACTATCCAGACTAATAAAGAAGGAAAAAGAACCAAATAGATGCAATAAATAATGATAAAGGGGAGATCACCACTGATCCCATAGAAATGCAAACCACAATCAGAATACTATAAACACCTCTATGCAAATAAACTAGAAAATCTAGAAGAAAGGAACAAATTCCTGGACACATACACCCTCCCAAGACTAAATCAGGAAGAAATCGAATCCATGAATAGACCAATAACAAGTTCTGAAATTGAGGCAGTAATTAATACTCTATCAACCAAAAAAAACTCAGCACCAGACAAATTCACAGCCAAATTCTATCAGAGGTACGAAGAGGAGCTGGTACCATTCTTTCTGAAACTATTCCAAACAATAGAAAAAGAGGGACATCTCCATAACTCATTTGATGAGACCAGCATTATTTCTATACCAAAACCTGGCAGAGACACAAGAAATAAAAAAAAATTCATGCCAATATCCCTGATGAACATCGATGCAAAAATCCTCAATAAAATACTGGCAAACCAAATCCAGCAGCACATCAAAAAGCTTATCTACTAGGATCAAGTCGGCTTCATTTCTGGGATGCAAGGCTAGTTCAACATACACAAATCAATAAACGTAATCCATCCCATAAAAGAACCAATGACAAAAAACACATGATTATCTCAATAGATGCAGAAAAGGCCTTCAACAAAATTCAACACCCCTTCACAACTCCCAGTAAACGAGGTATTGATGGAACGTATCTCAAAATAATCGAGCTATTTATGATAAACTGAATGAGCAATATCATACTGAATGACCAAAAACTGGAAGCATTCCCTTTGAAAACCAGCACAAGACAAGGATGCCCTCTCTCACCACTCCTATTCAACATAGGGTTGGAAGTTCTGGCCAGGGCAATCAGGCAGGAGAAAGAAATAAAGGGTATTCAGTTAGGAAAAGAGGAAGTCAAATTGTCTCTGTTTGCAGATGACATGATTGTATATTTAGAAAACCCCATCATCTCAGCCCCAAATCTCCCAAAGCTGATAAGCAACTTCAGCAAAGTTTCAGGAAAGAAAAGTCAATGTGCAAAAATCACAGGCATTCCTGTACACCAGTAATAGAAAGCCAAATCATGAATGAACTCCCCATTCACAACAGCTACAAAGAGAATTTAATACCTAGGAATACAACTTACAAGAGATGTGAAGGACCTCTTCAAGTAGAACTACAAAACCAGTGCTTAATGGAATAAGAGAGGACACAAACAAATGGAAAAACATTCGATGCTCATGGATAGGAAGAATCAACATTGAGAAAATGGCCATACTGCCCAAATTAATTTATAGCTTCAGTGCTATCCCCATCAAGCTACCACTGACTTTCTTCACAGAATTAGAAAAAACTACTTGTAAATTTCATATGGAACCAAAAAATAGCCCACATAGCCAAGGCAATCCTAAGCAAAAAGAACAAAGCTGGAAACATCACACTACCTGACTTCGAACTATACTACAAGGCTACAGTAACCAAAACAGCATGGTACTGGTACCAAAACAGATATATAGATGAATGGAACCGAACAGAAGCCTCAGAAATAACGCCTCACATCTACAACCATCTGATCTTGACAAACCTGACAAAAACAAGCAATAAGGGAAGTATGCCCTATTTAATAAATGGTGTTGGGAAAACTGGCTAGCCATATGCAGAAAACTGAAACTGGACCCCTTTTTTACACCTTATACAAAATTAACTCATATGGATTAAAGACTTAAACGTAAGACCAAAAACCATAAAAACCCTGGAAGAAAACCTAGGCAATACCATTCAGGACATAGGCATGGGCAAAGACTTTATGACTAAAACACCAAAAGCAATGTCAACAAAAGTCAAAATTGACAAATGGGATCTAATTAAATTAAAGAGTTTTCTCCACAGCAAAATCAATAGGCATCCTACAGAATGGGAGAAAAATTTTGCAATCTATCCATCTGACAAAGGGCTAATATCTGGAATCTACAAGGAACTTTACAAATTTACAAGAAAAAAAACATCAAAAAGTGGGCTAAGGATATAAACAGAGACTTTTCAAAAGATACGTGGCCAACAGACATGAAAAAAAGCTTATCATCACTGATCATTAGAGAAATGCAAATCAAAACCACAGTGAGATACCATCTCACACCGTGTAGAATGGTGATCATTAAAAAGTCAGGAAACAACAGATGCTCACAAGTAGGTGGAGAAATAGAAACGTTTTTATACTGTTGGCGGGAGTGTAAATTAGTTCAGCCATTGTGGAAAACAGTGTGGTGATTCCTCAAGGATCTAGAATGATAAATACTATTTGACCCAACAATTCCATTACTGGGTACATACCCAAAGGATTATAAATTATTCTACTGTAAAAACACATGCACATATATTTATTGCAGCACTGTTCACAATAACAAAGACTTGGAACCAACCCACATGCCCATCAGTAATAGTCTGGATAAAGAAAATGTGGCACATACACACCATGGAATACTGTGCAGCCAAAAAAAAGGATGAGTTCATGCCCTTTACAGGTACATGAATGAAGCTGGGAACCATCATTCTCAGCAAACTAACACAAGAACAGAAAACCAAACACTGCGTGTTCTCACTCCTAAGTGGGAGTTGAACATTGAGATCACATGGACACAGGGAGGGGAACATCACACACCAGGGCCTGTCGGGAGTGGGGGATTAGGGGAGGAATAGCATTAGGATAAATACCTAATGTAGGTGACAGGTTGATGTGTGCAGCCAACCACCATGGCATGTGTGTACCTATGTAACCAGCCAGCTTCTATTTTTTTCCCACTTTTCTTCAGAGCAGATTATTGTAAAATATATAACTTTAACAAAGTGATTTTGTCTAAATCCTGTGGCCTTTTAGGCGTCTCAGTATTCCTGGTGTGTTATGCCTTAACAGAAGGCCACAATATGCCTGTTCATTTCCCTTCCTTTATATTTTTTAAATTGAATTTGTAATTGTCATAGGGTAAATCTATTCAAATTGAGCAAAAGGAAGAAATGTCAACAGTACATTTTTGTGACTCTTTATAAGCCATTCAGTTCTCTTCAGATGAAATCTGTTTCAAGGATTAGCCAAAGCAGACAGTTTATGTTAAAACAAGTCTTGAAATTTATCTTGAATCTTTTAAATATTCTTTCCCTTAATACTATTACTTTCTATGTATTCTTCCACGCCCTTTAATTGAATCAGATTCTCATTTATGTGGTCTCCATAAAAGCCTCTACCTCTCAAAATTGTTGTTGTTCTTTGTTCATTTCCTACTGCTGCCTTCTGAAGTGGTAAGGAATAAAAATTTCTTTGAAGGAGAATACATCAGAACATGGAGCAATCACAATTGAGTTATTCAATATTGTTAATATAACAGCAGTCAGCTTTTAAGATTTCACTTTTGGGTCTTATAATTCTCTACCATCATTCCAGAGAGTCTGCTTCTGGAATGGCTGTTGTAATATATAATGACAATATTATTATTTTATATTAGTAATATTCAGCTATTTGTTTCTGTAGTGTCTATAGAAATACTATTCATTCTTAGTGTTTACTTCTAGCAACAAAGCACTGTTCCTTTGTAGTGTTTTGTCTCGTTTTTATATGAAATTTCAAAACTGAGTATAAAGTAATACAATAAAAACTGTGATGTAATTGTCAAAATAATGAGAATTACTGGAAATGAAAGTTCATCTGTTGAGAAACAAATAGAACCAAACTGATTGCACAGAATAAGCTTCATTGTGGTCACGTATGGTGGCTCACGCCTGTAATCCCAGCACTTTGGGAGACCAAGGCAAGCAGATCACCTGAGGTCAGGAGTTTGAGACCAGCCTGGCCAACATAGTGCAACCCGTTTTTACTAGAAATACAGAAATTCACTGGGCATGGTGGCGGGCACCTGTAATCGCAACTACTTGGGAGCCTGAGGCAGGAGCCTTGCTTGAGCCCAGGAGGCAGAGGTTGCATGAGCCAAGATCACGCCATTTCACTCCAGCCTGGGTAACAAGAGCGAAACTCCATCTCAAAAAAAAAAAAAAAAAAAAACTCTATCTAAAAAAAGAAGAAACTAACCCTCATTATTTGGGGGAATGTAATGTTGTTTTAGCCCCAAGGATTTTATCTTCATGAAAGACAATGGCACAGGGTGGTGGGGTGAGTAGGTACAAAATTTGACAGATGGTGAGCAGAAGAGAGTATGGAAGACATAGTAAGAGGAAGCTTGAAATTACTTAGTTTGGAAATCCCTAATCCCTAATTAAATAGCCTTGTAACATCATGCAAACTTTACCTTTTTGACTCCCACATTTCCCACTTAGTAAAATGGGTATGGATGCTTCTTGCACTGAGCTGTTACGAGAATTGTGTGGCATATCTAATGTAAAGTACCAATTCCATGTCTTGTGTATGGTACTAAGCCTTCATGGTTGCTGCCTCTTTGTGGCAGTTTATTTTCTCATTTGGAAACATGGTTGAATTTGCAAAAACACAAATTCATAAAGTTTGAGGCATTATTTTCTTGTGAAATATGACATGTTTTGAAGCACTATTTTGCAGTAATATCCCTGTACCCAGAAGTGAAATCATGTAGAAAAGGGATGGGAGGAAGACGTCAGTAGGTGCCACAGATCCAGTGTGGTTTATATTCTTACTTTTTGACAGGAACGGAATTTTTTACTTGTCTCCCCTGGCACATCTTTCATACACAAAAAAACTCACAATAAGACTTTCCTGGTGAAATTCAAATATAGGCAGAAATATGGCATTGTTTCTAAGTAGGCATAATTGCTAAAGGCAAACTGAAAATTATGTATTTTGTATGATACTTAAGGAATTTGTCATGCCACATTAGGCTTATATTGCTGTACTTATGTTTTAAAATAAGTTAGCATATTTTGTATGTAATATCCCTAATGATTTTGCCCCAGGGTTACTTATAGGAATTCTGATTTAAAAAGTAAGGAAAAGAAACATAACAAGTAATAGTTTAACCTGGCAAGTAACAAATGGCAAGAAAATATAAATGAAGGAAATTAAATCTGCCATTAATGTATATTGTAAAATTTTACGTAAATTTAAATTTATATAAAACTTAATGTATATTGTAAAATTTAACTGTTGTTATTTAGTCCCACAACAGTTTACAAAACCAAAACAGATAAAGCCTCATGCTCATGATGCTTACACTCATGGGAAAGAAAGATAATAAACAGATGTGGAAAATAATTTTACATACTGATAATATGATCATTTTCCCCCCAAATATTTGGTATGTAATCCATATACTGATAATTTCAAGTCCGTATCTGTAGTGTAACAGAGCAACAAGCTCCAAATTAGCTCAAATTCTCCTGATTCCAGGAGGTTATATGTTTACAAAAGGTGTTAATGGCATTTTTATTAAACCCATATCATGCTTTCTAAGATAAGTTTAGAGTTGAAATGTGCCTTAGAGTATCACCTATACCACCTCTGCTTTGAAAAACTTAGATTCACAGAAACTTTAGCAGGCAGTTTTGAGCAGTGACAGCAAGTTACAGGAAAATCAGCAGTATTTGTAATTGTTTGCAATATATTGTTATCCTCACAAGTATGTGTAGGAAAGGTATAAATTATAAGAAAAGTCAGTGTGAATAATAATGAAGGACTCTACTATACCATTTTCAAATTAAAATTCAGCAAGTAATACTTTTTTTTCTTTGTTGTTATATTGGAGCTAACTTTGTATCTTGTAGTGACCATATTCATAGATAATTATCTGCTGTGGTGCCAAAGTTTTAAAATCTATTATATAACTGCTTGTGAGGGTATAGGCAACCTTCTTGCCTTTCTGTAATCATAAAAATTCCAACCTGTAATTCTGAACTTTTATTTCAAAGATGAAGAAATTGACTCTTACAAAAGTTATTTTACTTGTCCAAATTAGAGCCCAAATAAATAATATATCTTTAATTAAGGATGAATTTATTGTAGATTATGATCATTGCATTTTTATAGTCAAATGTCAGTTATTCTCAACTTTAAATATTTTAATATTGTCATCGTCCAGCATGCACATTTGAAAATTTGAGGAAAAGAAAAATTACCATGTGAATAGACTTTAGAACCCAGATTCACAAAGTTATTTCTAATTGGTATACCTTTTATGTAAAATATTCAGTGTTTAGTTACTCTCACAAATAGTTTTTTCCCACAATAGGTATTGTCTTTTGAAAATTCTGAAGCAATGTCAGACATTGAGAGAAGCTCTTGTTGCAGCAGGAAAAGAGGTTATATGGCATGGGCGGACAAATGATGAACCAGCTCATTACTGTAGCATTTGTGAGGTGAGTAACTGTTTCTACTGATAGTTGTTTTGTTTTGGATTCTCTAGGTTTTGAATTGTTGTTGCTTTATTTTAAATTTACCTATACTTTTATGTAATGCTTTTGATTGAAATTGACTATTAAAACTATTAGGCTAAGTTCTCAGCTGATACAATATTTCACTAACTAGATCTATTAAAAGTATCTCCTACAGAAGAATTTATTTAGTAAATCCTTATCCAAATGATAATCATCTCACTTTAAACTAGGAACAGTCCATAGCAAGTACACAGATGCCTACAAACAGGATTTAATTCAATATTCAGGCAGATCAGGATGAAGTCCTTTCTGGTTCATTTCATAAATCATTATTGACTTTTCTCTTCTGACCAAGGCTTACAAGATGTGCAGAATAAGCATGTGTTGCTTGCCCTGGAGAAGTTTACATTCTACTTGCAGAGACAAACTATAAACAACACATTGTAATGCACATCTAACTGATGAATATGAGGTTAAATATAAATACAAACTACTACAGAAACACTGAGGAAAATTATTTTTCTGCTGTTTTTCTCCTTGCAAGCACACAAACTTAACATTTGAGTTCTTGAAGAATATTCTGATTGCAGCAGACAAAAATAGCAATAATTGGAGATTTATAGAACATCATTAGGCTTTATGAACATTGTATGGTTGGGAAAAGGAGTAGTGTATTCAGTAAAGGGTAATTAATTATTTCAATGTGGCTGGAAAGTAGATGGCAAATTCTTAAAGTCCATCAGGGTAGGCTGTGTCTGTAGTTTGCAAATTATCTTGATTCATTTTAAGGAATATGATATATATTCTGACATAAACGAAAACTTTTAAGTTTCTGAGCAGAGGACTATGTTATGTGTTTCAGAAAAAAACGATGGTTGATTGCCGAGTCTAGCTCGGCTGGGGAGGCCCTGACCCAGCTTACGTAGAGGAATTAAAGACACACAGACAGAAATACAGAGATGTGAAGTGGGAAATCAGGGGCCTCACAGCCTTCAGAGCTGAAAGCCTCGAACAGAGATTTACCCACGTATTTATTAACAGCAAGCCAGTCATTAGCATTGTTTCTATAGATATTAACTTAACTAAAAGTATCTCTTATGGGAAACAAAGGGATGGGCGGAATTAAAGGAATAGTTTGGGCTAGTTAACTGCAGCAGGAGCATGTCCTTAAGGCACAGATCGCTAATGCTATTGTTTGTGGCTTAAGAATGCCTTTAAGCAGTTTTCCACCCTTGGCGGGCCAGGCGTTCCTTGCCCGCATTCCCGTAAATCCACAGTCTTCCAGCGTGGGCGTTGTGGCCATCATGAACATGTCACAATGCTGCAGAGATTCTGCTTCTGGCCAGTTTTGGGGCCAGTTTATGGCCAGGTTTTGGGGGGCCTGCTCCCAACATGTCCCCCTCCTTTGATTTGCAAATCAGTAAAAGCAAGGGCAGCTTTGTCACAGTGAGCTACTTCTCGCAGGAGTCAGGATCCACATCTGCAGACTAGACAAAGACAAACAACACAGATTAAAAGCATAATCATCATTGAAGTCACAGAGCTTCCCAGTGTTTTGATCCATTTTAATGGGTTACCAGCTGCTAATCTGTCTGCAGCTCCTTCAAGCACTCCAGTTCCTGGCATTAAGGTCAGGTGTGCCTGGGATGTTTTAAATATTCGTTCTTTAATTTTGCAATATCCAAAGACAAGTTTGTAGAGTGTCTTTCTAGATGCTTTTTTATTCTTTCCCAAATTTTGATCTTATTAAGAGCTATTAATAGTTTCTACAAATCCTTATGTTTAGCTTCTACAATGAGCCATATCATTTGAGGTTGAGGTGCCACTATACTGCCATAGTTCCAGATAATAGGAACTTTTGGTGTACTTCTTATCATCACTACCATCTGACCGTTTTGTTCAGACCAGCTGAACATAGTGTGGCCATGGCACACAGACTGAGAGGTGCAATTTAAGCTAAACATCCCCTTAGGGGACCAATCAATAATGATTCCATAGGAATTGTTGTGCAGCACCTGTGTCTGTTCTGCAATGCAATCTTCCTAAACAAGTATGTTCATTATTTCTGGCCAGGTTCTATTTTGTTTACAAATAGGTTTTTGAAGGCAGTATGCCTCAATTATAGGAGCACATTTATTATGGTAAATACTGAGATCAGAAAGCGTGTGTAACTGTGTCATGGAGTGATTGCATCCAGGCATTATTGCCAGCCAAGATCGATAAATATGCCCAATAAGTATAATTGTTCTCTGTGTCAGCCATTATTGAAGGAATACTCACAGCAGTGATGATAACCACTATCATAGCTACCATTAAATTACTCATTGTGACTGGTTGTCCTGCTTTCCCCAGGTTTTCTTCTGCCATCTATGACAGCTTCTTGGTCTGTCCCCAGGGGGTTGGCTGTGTTTGACGGGTGTTGCTCATGACAGTTGGGGTCCTCCTCAGTGTCAGTCTCAACATGGCTGTAACCGGGGGATCCTCAGGATCCTCCCGGAGTCTCTTCCTCGGCATCTGGCTCATGATAAGGTTTCAGGTGTCTTGATGGTGTCAGAATTGGCTGTAATTTTGGCCTGGAGAAACACAAGCATAACCTCTACCCCAAGTTATTATTTTACCTATTTCCCAACTTTTTGTAATCAGATCTCTTCACCAAATCAGTTGTTCTGCTTCTGTCTTTACAGCTGGTTTCTGTAGATGCTGTTCAGCTGCTGATAACATCTGGCCTTTGGGCAGGCTCAGAAAATTTAAAGTTAATAATGCTAGATTCAGTTGCATCTGTGGGGTTCCATATTCTCTGTCTCCCTCATTCTGCTTTTGCAACTGCTGTTTTAGGGAGAGATTCATTCTTTCCACTATGGCTTGTTCTTGAGAATTGTATGGGATACCAGTAATGCGTTTAATATTCCACATAGAGAAAAATGTAGCTAGAGCTTGGCTAGTATAGCCTGGGGCATTATTGTTGTAATAGAAGCTGGAATGCCCATCACCGCAAAACACTGCAAAAGATGACGTTTAACACAGGCAAAAAACTCTCCTGATTGGCATGTAGCCCAGACAAAGTGAGAAAAGGTGTCCATGCGTACATGTACGTAAGCTAGCTTCCCAAACGAGGGAACATGTGACATCCATTTGCGAAAGAGAGTTAGGTTCCAATCCTCGAGGATTAATTCCTCCTGTAAAAGATGAGGAATGTGCCATTTGGCAAGTTGGGCATCGCTGGATAATAGCTTTAGCTTCTTTCCAGGTAATGCTGTATCTGTGTTTGAGACCAGAGGCATTAACATGGGTTAAATTGTGAAAGTGTCTAGCATTAGATATTGCATTAGCAACTAGGTGATCAGCCATTTGATTCCCTTCAAAGGTCCTGGAAGAGGCGTATGAGCCCTAATGTGAGTGATGTAAAAAGGGTGCATTCTACTTCTAACTGCTGTTTGCAGTTGAGAAAATAAAGTCATCAGTTGTTCATCTGTATGAAGTCGTAACTGAGCATTTTCAGTTAACTGTGTGGAATAAACCACGTATGTAGAATCAGAAATCATACTAACAGGCATATCAAAAGCAGTCAATACCTCAATTACCGCTACCAGCTCCGCTTTTTGAGCTGCAGTATAGGGCGTCTGGAAAACTTTACCTTTTAATCCAAAATAAGAAGCTTTACCGTTACTAGACCCATCTGTGAAAACATTCTCAGCACCTTCAATTGGTTTAAATTTAGTTATTTTAGGGAGAATCCAATTAGTTAATTTCAAAAACTGAAACAGCTTTGTTTTAGGAAAATTATTATCGACATTTTCCTAAATGGAAAGAAAAAGTGGAAGAAAAAGCCACTCTACTAAGTCCTGTTCTTGGACAATAACACCAGTAGGTGAATGCCGAGTTGAAAACATTTGTAAATATAGAGTCTTCTCTGGATCTATTCTATTTATTTGAGCTTTATTGACTTGCTTCTCAGTCAGTTGTAACTCTGTCTCAGCCTCCTTTGTTAATTGCTGAGGGCTAGTGAGACTAGGATTTCATCTAAGGATAGAAGACAGATTACTCATAGCATAGGTAGGAATGCCTAGAGCAGGTTGTATCCAATTAATGTCCTCTAGTAATTTTTGAAAGTCATTTAATGTTTTAAATTGATCCCTACATATGGTTACTTTCTGTGGCACAATGGTAGTGTCATTTACTAAGGTCCCCAAGTAGGAGTAGGGAGTAGTCTGAATTTTGTCAGGAGCTATTAATTAAGCCAGCATGAGAAATCACATTTTGCAAGTGATCATAACATTGGAGTAATATTTCTCGAGTGGGGGCAGCACAAAGGATATCATCCATATAGTGCATAATATAACACTGAAAATTTTTTACGAGTAGGTTCAATTGCTTGCCCTACATACTTCTGGCAAATTGTTGGACTGTTTAACATGCCTTGTGGCAACACTTTCCAATGATAATGCTTAGCAGGCTGCAGGTTGTTTACCGCAGAAATTGTAAATGCAAACCATTCAGTCTTGCTCAGCTAAAGGGATAGTAAAGAAACAAGTCCTTTAAATCTATGACTATTAAAGGCCAATTTTTTGGAATTATAGCAGGAGAAGGCAGTCCCGGCTGTAATGCTCTCATAGGTTGTATAACTGAATTGATGGCTCTTAAGTCAGCATTCTCCATTTACCTGATCTTTTTATAATTAGGAAAAGTGGAGAATTCGAAGGGGAAAATGTTGGAGCTATGTGCCTGTTTTCTAATTGTTCAGTAACTAATTTCTTTAAAGCCTCCAGTTTCTCTTTACTTAGCAGCCATTGTTCTATCTAAATTGGCTTATCTGTTAACCATTTTAAACGTATAGGTTCTAGAGGCTTAACAATGGCCACTATCAAAAAATATTTCCTAATCTTTAGAAAGAATTTTGTCTTTCCACTTGAAGTGGTTCTTTCAAACCTTGCAAATTTTCTTCTAGTCCCATACCAGGGACATAACCCATTTTATGCATTGTATGTTGACTTTGAGGGCTATATAATTGTTCTGAAATTAGAACTTGGGCTCCCCATTGTTGTAATAAATCTCTTCCCCATAAATGTATAGGTACAGAAGTTATAATTGGTTGAATAGCCCCAGGTTGTCCATCGGGCCCTTCACAATGCAAAATATAACTACTTTGATATACTACAGCGACTTTACCAACTCCAACTATGTTAAATTGAGCGGTTTGAACTCGGCACGTGGATGGCCAGTGCTGTATAGAAATGATTGAAATGTCCGCTCCTGTATCTACCAAACCTTTAAATTGTCTTCCCTGAATAGTTACTTTACAGGTAGGACGTTTATCAGTAATTTGATTCACCAAATAAGCTGCTTTGCCTTGTTTATTTGTGCTTCCAAATCCTCCTGTTCATTTAATTTCACTTTTTCCCATTCCCACATATGGCACAATCAGGAGCTGTGCTATACGCTCTCCTGGCTCTGCTTTCCAGGGAACAGAAGTAGGTATAACAATTTGAATTTCCCCTTAGTAATCTGAATCAATGACTAATGTATTTGTACCCCTTTTAAACCTAAACTAGACCTTCCTAAAAGGAATCCTATTATCCCCACTGGCAAGGGTCCACAGACTCCTGTTGACCTTTTGAGGGGGTTCCTGAGGCAGAAAGCTCACAGCTTTTGTGCAGCATAAATCTACTGCAGTACTACCAGCTGTGGCGGGGGACAGACGTTATATGGGGGTAAGGGAATGGCCTGAGCTGGAAATGCCCCAGTTTAGAACAGGGCTTGGGACGGGCCCCTCATGGCGTTTCCCGAAATCAGGTTCCCTTCTTTATCAAACTTAGAGTGACACTGATTAGCCCAATGTTTTCCTTTTTTACATTTTGGACATATTTCAGGCTCAGCAGTTATCTTTTTTCCCCTGTCTGGCAGCCTGACTCGCTGATTTTTTTCTACATTGTTTTTTAGTGTGACCGTACTTCCCACAGTTAAAACAAGCTCCAGGAAATGGAGTATTTCCTTTATCCACTCTCAGTCCTGCCATTGCCTGTGCCAACAAAGTAGCTTTATGCAGATTACCTCTGATACTGTCACAGGCCTTGATATCATCAACTAAATGTGCTTTCCCTCTGATAGGTCTCAGAGCAGCCTGGCAGTTGGGATTAGCATTGTCGAAAGCTAATTACTGCAACACTATATACTGAGCAGCCGAATCTGCAATCATCTTTTTAAGAGACTCCTGTAACCAAGCTATAAAATCCACGTATGGTTCTCTTGGTCCCTGTTTTATAGCACTAAAGGCAGGGTATTGTTTCCCACCTGAAGTGATTTTTTCCCAAGCTCTAATGCACACTCCTCTAAGCTGTTCTATGGCATCATCCCGCATGACCAGTTGTGCATCTAAACCAGCCCAGCCACCAACCCCCAAAAGCTGGTCTGCAGTTACATTAATTTGAGGTTGGGCCTGGGCATTGTGAGCAGCCTGAATGGAAGCTTCATCTGCCCACCGAGTTTTAAATTGTAAGAACTAAGCAGGAGTAAGACAAGCTCAAGTAAGGAGTTAGACAAGTAAGTAGTTTTCATCCTACTGAAAACAGCAACATTCTTTAAAAACAGCAACATTCTTCAGTAGTCGCATTACAAAAGGAGAACCTGGTCCATACTGATTTATAGCTTGTTTAAATTATTTGAGTAATTTAAAAGGAAAAGGCTCAAATGTAGCTATAATATTTCCCTGTTGATCTAGGGGGTGCATTCTAACAGGGAACTGCCAAGCCTCTAAATCACCCTCTCATCTAGCTTGCTGAATTCCCGCCTGAATAGAACTAAGAGCGGTTGCTCAAGGCGCTGCCCAGTCACTGGGGCAACTACTTTTCACCCAGTGTCCTCTGGAAAAGAAAGATCTGGAGCGTCTTTTTCTTCAAGATAATAGGGGGTGCAGAAAGGTAGGGATGAACCTCACCTTCCTTTGCCGCTTTAGCTTTAGCTGGTAGATAAACATGCTCTGTAACCTCTTCTGTTATTTCACTATACTCTCCCTCCTCATCATCAGTGTGAAAAAGTTCCAAGGTGGAATGAACCACACCCCACACTTGTCTCGTTGTTACCCTGATACTTCCAAGCTCCCCTTCATACTCACCATGGGGATTGCTTTAAGAGTACTCGGGTGTCCTCCAGCTAGTTTTCCATTGCGACCATCACTCCATCACTCCATCGTCCCTTCAACCTGGATTCGAGCCCCCACGAATGGGCACCACTTGCCGAGACCAGCTTGGTCGGGGAGGCCCTAACCCAGCTTACGTAGAGGGATTAAAGACACACACAGAAATATAGAGGTGTGAAGTGGGAAATCAGGGGTCTCATAGTTTCCACAGCTGAGAGCCCGAACAGAGATTTACCCACATATTTATTAACAGCAAGCCAGTCATTAGCATTGTTTGTATAGATATAAAATTAACTAAAAGTATCCCTTATGGGAAATCAAGGGATGGGCTGAATTGAAGGAATAAGTTGGGCTAGTTAACTGCAGCAGGAGCATGTTCTTAAGGCACAGATCGCTAATGCTATTGTTTGTGACTTAAGAATGGCTTTAAGTGGTTTTCCACCCTGGGCCGGCCAGGTGTTCCTTGCCCTCATTCCTGTAAACCCACAGTCGTCCAGCATGGGCGTAATGGCCATCATGAACATGTCACAGTGCTGCAGAGATTCTGTTTATGGCCAGTTTTGGGGCCAGTTTATGGCCAGATTTTGGGGATCCTGCTCCCAACAGTTGATAATTGGATAGAGTGGAGATAGAAAGCAAACAACTCAGTGTGGATGCTATTAGAATGGTCTTAGGAGGTATTAATGAAAGTCCTAGACTAGAACATAACCTTAAGAATGTAAAAATAAGGGAGATGTTCAAAAGTGTTTATTAAGTTGTAAAATTACCAGCACAGTTGATCCAATCTGGGAATTATGACAAGTAGAAGAATCCTAAATTTGCTGCCTAGCTTGCTAGAGCACTGTTACTCCTATTGATAGTAATAGAGAGCTTCATGAACTCAGGAATTTTAACAGCTGTTTAAAGTGACTTAAGATAATGAGGATTTGGCTTTTTTAACTGAAGAAATCAAGCAGAAGTCTGAAGATGCTTGACTAAGAAATTAAAAGACATGTTTTCTCTTGTTAGATTAATGTTCATGAATACACTTTTGTTTGTACTTTTTTTAATATGAGGCTTAAAACACTTTTTGTTATTCAGCTATCAGTTTCATTATCTTGAAAAATATCAGATTACATGCATATTGCAAGTAGTTTTAGCTTCGGTGAAAATTAACCACAATAATGTGCCCTAGACACCAAAAATGAATGACTGTGGACTCAGTCATTTGGGGAACACAGTCCTTCAGACACAGAGCAACTATGAGTACTCTCACAGAAAAGTGAAAAGCAAATAATGGTCACTTTTATCTGATAGTGCACTGGTATTTTGGTAAAATAAAAATACACTGACCTTTATCAAACCTTGAATTACACTTTAGTGAATGGTCATAATGACTATTTAATTTCTTTAAAGACAATCTCTAAATATCTAACATTATCCTTTTCTCTGGGTGTGCTACAAAACAAAACCTAGTGTCTCAAACTCACAACCATAGTCTTGTTTTGTTTTTTTAAGTACTTGGATTTAACCAAAAATCATTGTCCAGTTCCATGTGAAGTAGAATCCCCATGGTTAAAGTGCTGAAATAAATTCAGATATCACTGTCCAATACTTTTTGTTTATTTATTTATTTAATATAGGTGGAGGTTTTTAATCTGCTTTTTGTCACTAACGAAAGCAATACTCAAAAAACCTACATAGTACATTGCCAAGATTGTGCACGAAAAACAAGCAGAAGTTTGGAAAATTTTGTGGTGCTCGAACAGTACAAAATAGAGGACCTAATCCAAGTTTATGATCAATTTACACTAGTAAGTGATTAACATGTGAGTACACTTAATTAGGTGGGTTTAAAGCAATGGTCTTTGACTTTGCTAACTGATAAAAATGTGTTAAGAAGAAACTTAAATTTTCCATTGGTGCAGTATATACTTTGTAAGGAAAAATATTAGTAGCCATACTCATATTTCATGTTAGGTTTTCTATATGAAACTGATGTTTACTACCATTTTTGCTTCTCAGTGAGAATGCCCCCAAAGAATAGTTACACTAACTACACTTGTAAATGTCTGTATGTTTTTAGAATATTTTTTAGTTTTTATGTTGCTTACATAACTTATAAAACCTTTGTACATGTAGGTTACTTAATTCTTCTGTAGTAATTATCTGAAAGAAATTTGTGGGTTTTTTTCATGTACTTTGCAGTTTAAAGATTCCCGAAGAGTTTGCCTGATAGCACTACTTGATGGAGCTTGCTTGACTAGATTATATGATATATAAGCCTCATGAAAAATATGTTCAGTGTCATCTAGCTGTGGCATTTTCATAAGCCAATTGCTAGTGAAATTTTAATTTACTTTAAAATTATTTTTCCACACAACTTTTCTTTTAGCAATCTAAAAAATTGGTTAACTTTTAACAGTATTCCAAATGTTGTTCACTAAATGATGAAAAATGGAGGTAATAGCGCCGCACTCTTAAAAGAACTGATTCTAATGAAGAAAGTAAGAGCATCTCAACTGGGCGCAGTGGCTCATGCCTGTAATCCCAGCACTTTGGGAGTCCAAGGCGGGCAGATCACCTGAGGTCAGGAGTTCAAGACCAGCCTAACCAACATGGAGAAACCCCATCTCTACTAAAAATACAAAATTGGCCGTGCATGGTCGTGGATGTTTATAATCCCAGCTATTCGGAGGCTGAGGCACGAGAATTGCTTGAATCCAAGAGGCAGGGGTTGCGGTGAGCCGAGATCGCGCCATTGCACTCCAGTCTGGGCAATAAGAGCAAAACTGTCTCAAAAAGAAAAAAAAGAAAAGAGCATCTCTCTTAGGAAACTGTTGAGATTTCATGTGTCTTGTAAACTCACTTCATAAAAAGGCTGTCTTTTATAGTCATGAGCTAGCAAACACTATTAAGGATTTATATAACAAAATCTTAACTTTTATTTCTAGGCTCTTTCATTATCATCCTCATCTTGATATAGTTCCATGAATATTAAATGAGATTATTTCTGCTCTTCAGGAAATTTCTGCACCACTGGTTTTGTAGCTGTTTCATAAAACTGTTGACTAAAAGCTATGTCTATGCAACCTTCCAAGAATAGTATGTCAAGCAACTGGACACAGTGCTGCCTCTGCTTCAGGACTTAACATGCTGATCCAGCTGTACTTCAGAAAAATAATATTAATCATATGTTTTGTGTACGTATGACAAAACTGTCAAAGTGACACAGAATACTGACTTGAAGATAGCCTTTTTTATGTTTCTCTATTTCTGGGCTGATGAATTAATATTCATTTGTATTTTAACCCTGCAGAATTTTCCTTAAAAACACTTTCCTAGCTGGTCATTTCTTCATAAGATAGCAAATTTAAATCTCTCCTCGATCAGCTTTTTAAAAATGTGTACTATTATCTGAGGAAGTTTTTTACTGCTTTATGTATTTGTGTGTTTTGAGGCCATGATGATTACATTTGTGGTTCCAAAATAATTTTTTTAAATATTAATAGCCCATATACAAAGATAATGGATTGCACATAGACAAAGAAATAAACTTCAGATTTGTGATTTTTGTTTCTAATCTTGATACAGATTTACACTATTTATAAATACATATTTATTGCCTGAAAATATTTGTGAATGGAATGTTGTTTTTTTCCAGACGTAACTGCCATTAAATACTAAGGAGTTCTGTAGTTTTAAACACTACTCGTATTACATTTTATATGTGTAAATAAAACTGCTTAGTATTATACAGAAATTTTTATTAAAATTGTTAAATGTTTAAAGGGTTTCCCAATGTTTGAGTTTAAAAAAGACTTTCTGAAAAAATCCACTTTTTGTTCATTTTCAAACCTAATGATTATATGTATTTTATATGTGTGTGTATGTGTACACACATGTATAATATATACAGAAACCTCGATATATAATTGTATAGATTTTAAAAGTTTTATTTTTTACATCTATGGTAGTTTTTGAGGTGCCTATTATAAAGTATTACTCACGGAAGTTTGCTGTTTTTAAAGTAAATGTCTTTTAGTGTGATTTATTAAGTTGTAGTCACCATAGTGATAGCCCATAAATAATTGCTGGCAAATTGTATTTTATAATAGTAGAAAACATATAGTCAGTGAAGTAAATATTTTAAAGGAAACATTATATAGATTTGATAAATGTTGTTTATAATTAAGAGTTTCTTATGGAAAAGAGATTCAGAATGATAACCTCTTTTAGAGAACAAATAAGTGACTTGTTTTTTTAAAGCTAGATGACTTTGAAATGCTATACTGTCCTGCTTGTACAACATGGTTTGGGGTGAAGGGGAGGAAAGTATTAAAAAATCTATATTGCTGGTAAATTGTAATAAGTTCGATTAAAACTTGTATTTCATATGAAGAACTTGCTAATTTAATATTACCTCATTTGATAATAATACTTGTCTTTTCTACCTCTCCTTTCTGAAGCATTTTTATTTAATCACATTCTTCTTTGTAACAGCTTTCCAGAGAACTTTAGTGAAGAATCATAGAATGCTTTAATAGAAGCTATTTAAATATCAAAAGGGAATTTATAGTCTTATCTGGTGAAATGTCTTGATCATTGCATTATTGCAGTACTTTCTTCAGACAAGTTTGGAATATTTTGGCTTCCTAGAAATAGTTGTTAGAAAACTCATGAAGATATTTTATTAAGTTAGGTAATTGAAATCTGTTAGCAGTAATCATCACATACCTAATTTCAGAAAAAAAAAATGCAATTTGTAATTAAGGAAGAAAAATCATAAGTACTTCTAGATATTTTAAATGCTGATATTTTTGTAATTTTCTTGTAAATTCTCTTGTTCAGAAATCATTGAGATTAAAATTCAGGACTTTTTTTTTACCCTCTCAAACAAAAACTACAGATCAACCATCAGGAAACATCTAGAATACCAGAGCCATACCTGAACTTTTCTTAACCGGTTGTTTTGTATTACTAACTTAACATCTTATGTCTTAACTCTTTTTAAGATGATTTATGGCTAGGATTACTATATGTTGAATTTACAGAATTGACCTAATCATGAAAATGACTTTACCTGTTTGTCTTTTACACTTTTTTGTTTTTGTTTTTTGAGATGGAATCTCAGTCTGTCACCCAGGCTGGAGTGCAGTGGAGTGATCTTGGCTCACTGCAACCTCTGCTTCCTGGGTTCAAGCTCCTGGGTTCAAGCTCTTCTGTCACAGCCTCCCGAGTAGCTGGGGCTACAGGTGTGCACCACCACACCCTGCTAATTTTTTTTGTATTTTTAGTAGAAACAAGGTTTCACCGTATTAGTCAGGCTGGTCTCGAACTCCTGTCCTCATGATCCACCTTCCTCAGTCTCCCCAAGTGCTGAGATTACAGGCATGAGCCACTGCACCTAGCCCTTTTACATGTTTTCTAATGCATATTTGGATTATCCATTGAGAGTAATACTTTTCAGAAGCTTACACTCTTTAAATAGGCAGAAAACCAAAATTGAAAAATATATCACTAGTTTGGAATTAATCTAGATAAATGAAGTTCTGTTATCTACTGTAATCAATTTATCACCTTTGTAAGTTGCATTTTGGAGATTTAAAAAAAAAGATTCTTTTTGTTGTCCTTTTTACTGCTGGAGGTGTGGAAGTTGCTCAAGCTGACCCTACCTACATGCCTTTCAATAAAAGAAATTTATAGCACACACATTGTTCAAAAAATAATCCAGTAGTTGCATAAAACAGATACTTTTCCCAAAAGAAAACAAGAACTATGTGGAAAACAGCCATATTCTCTTTCTCAGCAATTAAACATGAAGTTTTCTTAGATTGATTTGCATTTCTGCCATGTATATATAATGTGGCTTGCTTAATCTGGTTGTTACCAGAAATCTCGGCTTCTGTTTGTTTTTTGTTTTGTTTTGTTTTGTTTTGTTTTGTTTTTTCCTGAGACAGAGTTTTACTCTTGTTGCCTAGGCTGGAGTGCAGTGGCGCAGTCTCGGCTCACTGCAACCACTGCCTCTTGGGTTCAAGCGATTCTCCTGCCTCAGCCTCCCAAGTAGCTGGGATTACAGGCCACCCCACTGGGCTAATTTTTTGTATTTTTTAGTAGAGAAGGGGTTTTGCCATGTTAGGCAGGCTGGTCTCAAACTCGTGACCTCAGGTCGACCCGTGTCAACCTCCCAAAGTGCTAGGATTATAGGTGTGAGCCACTGCACCCAGCATGCTTCTGTATTTTAATATAAACCTTGGCTGCTTTTCCAAAGTAATAAATTGCAAACTAGGATGTTCAAGATACTAGCATATATCAACTTAAGATTGTGATTACATAATTTTAGTGTAAAGAGTCTATTCCTCCTAAATATTTGAGCCTTTTTGTTAGCCATTAAGTTACTATGACATATTTTTATTTAAGACATGTTCTAATTAGCTTCACCTAATAGACAAATATGGAAAAGATGTGAACTTGTCCTCTACACTCCATATGCACAAGGCTTTTACCATCTAATATGGGACATACATGGAAATAAATAACAAAAAGAGTACCATTACAGTTTGTGTTCAAGAGTTGTCTGGGCACTGTGGCTCACACCTGTAACCCCAGCATTTTGGGAGGCTGAGGCAGGCCGAAGTCACCTGTGGTCAGGAGTTTGAGACCAGCCTGGCCAACATAGCGAAATCCCTTCTCATAAAAGTACAAAAATTAGCCAGGCATGGTGGCGCATGCCTGTACTCCCAGCTTCTTGGGAGGCTGAGGCAGGAAAATCACTTGAACCTGGGAGGCAGAGGTTGCGGTGAGCTGAGACCGTACCACTGCACTCCAGCCTGGGTGACAGAGTGAGACTCCATCTCAAAAAAAAAAAAAAAAAAAGTATTAAATCATCTACATTCACACTTCATAACATGAATGTTTGGGGACCTCACGTTCTTTGTCATAACTAAGACATTAGCTGTGTAAACAGGTAACTGGAGAAGGGATCTGATGGTGCAAAACTCCTCAGTCATGTTAAGACTTTCTGACTGTTCTTGTAGTTAGTAACAGAGCTATTAACTGGTTTTATATAAAAGAATCAATAAATTTGCAAAATCTTTCTTCTGTCACACTCCCATTTGTTTCAATGCTGCATTTGTTCTTTACACATATCCCAGGGGAATATATCTAAGACTAAAAGTCCAGGGAGGAAATGCTTTGTACTTGGAATTTTCATTTTGTGGAATGGAAGTAAAGGCACAAATTTTGGAAACATTTTAAGGAATAAAGTTCACAGATCCCATTATCTTCCTGGTGGAGAAGTGTCCTTTTAACAAGACAAAATCCAGAAAGGACAGAGCAGAAGATTATAGTGACATCTAAGTGATTTTAATTGATTTAGAAAGGAACAGATGGATATGTGAATCTCAAATTTAGAAATGCAAGTTAATGAATCTACAAGTGAGGAGAGTACAAGTCCACCTTGTGGCATCACATAAAGGGGAGGGAAAACGAGCTAAAAGATCAGGAAGAGTAAATATTTTGAAAACCATGTCTATATTATTCTGAAAAGATAGAAAAAGAGATCTCTTTGAGTTAGTGCAAGGTTGCTGTGATGTTAACCTGAGCAGCTTCAGTGAAATAATGTACTTATACCTAGAACTCAAAGATACTTCCCTGTGGATTAATTTTTTAGATTTTATGTTTATATTCATAATCCATTTTGAGTTAATTTTTTCTATAAATCGTAAGGCATACAGCAATATTGTTTTGTTTTTACATTTTGTGTCTAAGCTCCAGGACCATTTGTTTCTAACTCAAAGGTATCAGTAGAGTGAATTTGTGTTGGTTGATTTTTGTGTTTTCTAGACTGTTTCATTTTTATATCTGTTCATCTTTGTGCCAGTGCTTCACTATCTTCATTACTGTGGTTATATAATAGGTCTTAATATTGGACAAAGCAATTCTTTATTATTTTTAAATATTGTTTTACCTATTGTAGAGTCTTTGCCTTTCTATATAAATTTTAGAATAAGCTTGTCTAGGGCTACAGAAAACCTTATTGTGATTTTGATACGTTGTGCTAACTATATCAACAACAGTGTTCTAATATCTAGAATACATATCTACATAAATATGCTTGCAATATAAGTAATAGGTTAATAAAATTAAGAAAATTGGCATCTTTAATATGTTGAGTATCCCAGTCCATATGGTGTTTCTCTCTATTTAAGTCCTTGTTGGTTTTTTTCATTAGCTTTTATAATGATCAGTATGCAGATCCTTTACAGATCTTATACCTACAGATTATTTTATCTTTTAAGTTGATAATATTTCACATATATATGGGGGTACATGTTGTTACATATATAGAATGTGCAATTATTAAATCGGAATATTTTGAGTGTCCATTACTTTCAGGACTTACCATATCTATGAGTTGGGGAAAATTCAAGTCCTCTTCTATTTCTCCCTTGAAATATACATTGTTATTAACTACAGTCATTCATCTATACTGCTGTTGAATGATAAAACATAATACATTTTATCTAACTGTATGTTTGTACCCATTAACCTACTTGTCTTTATCAGCTCCCTCTCAGCCATCTATCCTTCTTAGCCTCTGGTAACTATCATTCTACTCTCTACCTTTACAAAATCTTTTTTTTAGCCCCCACATATGAATGAGAGCACGCAATGTTTACCTTTCCACAGTTAGGTTGTTTCACTTAACATAATATACTTGGGCCAGGCTCAGTGGCTCATATCTGTAATCCCAGCAGTTTGGGAGCCAAGACAGGTGGATTACTTGAGCCCAGGAATTTGAGATCATCCTGGGTAACCTGGTGAAATTCCACCTCTGCAAAAAATACAAAAATTAGCTGGGTGTAATGGCGTGTGTCTGTATTGCCACCTACCCGGGAGGCAGAAGTTGAAGGATCTCTTGAGCCTGGAAGGTCAAGGATGCAGTGATCCTTGATTGTGCCACTGCCGCTAGCCTGGGAGACAGGGCAAGATTCTGTCTCGAAAAAAGTAAACTAATGAACTCCACTTCCATTCATTTTCTCCAAATGACATTATTTAATTTTTGTGATTTTTTTTTATCTCATTATGGTTTTGATTTGAATATCCTCATGCTTAGACATGTTGAGCAGTTTTAAATGCCTTTTGGCAGTCTGTATGTCTTTTTGAGGATTATCCATTCATGTAATTTGCCCACCTTCTAATGGGATTGTTTTTATAAATGAGTTGTATGAGCTTGTATTTTCTGGATATTATTTGTCTCTTGTCAGACGAATGGTTTGCAAATATTTTTTCCCCTTCTGTGGGTTGTCTGTTCACTCCAGTGGTTGTTTCCTTAGCTGTGCAGAAGCTTTTTAGTTTAATATAGTACCATTTGTTTATTTTTGTTTTTGTTGGCTGTGCTTTTGAGCTCTTAGCCATAAAATCTTAGCCTAGGTCAGTGTTCTGTAGTGTTTTCCCTGTGTTTCTTCTAGTAGTAGTATACTTTTAGGTCTTTAAATCTTTGATCCATCTGGAGGTTATTTTACTTTATTTTATTATTTTATTTTATTTTATTTATTTTTTATATTTTTTATTTTATTTTATTTTGTATTTTTTGAGATGGAGTCTTGCTCCAGTCACCCAGGCTGGAGTACAGTGGCACGATCGTGGCTCACTGCAATCTCCACCTCCTGGGTTCAAGCAGTTCTCCTTCCTCTGCTTCCCATGCTGCTGGAACTACTGGCATCTACCACCACACCTGGCTAATTTTTGTATTTTTAGTAGAGACGGGGTTTCATCATGTTGGCCAAGCTGGTCTCGAACTGCTGTTCGAGTGATCTTCTCACCTCGGCCTTCCAGAGTGCTAGGATTACACTCTGTGCCCAGCCTGGAAGTGATTTTTTTAATTCATTAAGTAAAGGGGTCGAGTTTCATTCTATTGCATGTGGACCTACAATTTCTCCCACCACCGTTTCCTAAAGATAGTGTCCTTTTTCAAATGTATTTTCATCTTTGTTTAAAAAAAAGTCACTTGGCCATAAATATCTGGATTTATTCTTGGGTTATCCAATTTGCTTCCAGTGATCTATGTGTCTTTTTATATCAATAGTATGCTCTTTTGGCTATTGTAGCCTGTAATATATTTTTATGTCAGGTAGTATGATGTCTCTTTTTGCTGTGGATTGCTTTGGCTATTCAGCCAGTTTTGTTACTAGTTCCACATGAATTTTAGGATTGTTTTATCTATGTCTGTGAAAAATGACATTGATATTTCAGTGGGGAATTGGATTGAATCTATAGATTGCTTTGAGCAGAATGTTCAATTTATTGACATTAATTCCTTGGATCCGTGAGCATGGGATGCAATTCGATGCAATTCATCAGGGATAATAGTGTGTAGTTTTCTTTTTTGTTGTGTGTTTTCTGGTTTGGGGCGGTATGTTCAATTTAATGACATTAATTCCTCTGAGCCAAGAGCAGGGGATACATTTTTCAAGGTTAATGGTATATAGATTTTTGTTGTGTGTTTTCTGATTTTGGTATCAGATAAAGCTGGTCTTATAGAATGCGTTAAGGGTAATTCCTTCCTACTCAGTGTTTTGAAATAGGAAGATTGCTGTTAATTCTTTGTTACATAATTGGTAGAATTCAGCAGTGAATCCATTTAGTCTTGGGCTTTTCTTTGTTGAGATACTTGTGAATATTGAATGAATATCACTACTTTTTATTCTTCAGGGTTTTTTTATTTATTCTTGATTCTTTTTTGTTTTTGTTTTTGTTTTTTGACATGGAATCTCACTCTGTCACCCAGGCTGGAGTACAGTGTCACGATCTCAGCTCACTGCAACCTCCGCCTTGCAGGTTCAAGCAGTTCCCTTCCTCTGTCTCCCTAGTAGCTGGGTTACAGGTGCCCAGCTAATTTTTGTATGTTTAGTAGAAACAGGGTTTCACCGTCTTGGCCAGGCTGATCTTGAACTCCTGACCTCATGATCCACCTGCCTCAGCCTCCCAAAGTACTGGGATTTACAAGCATGAGTCACCATGCCCCGCTATTCTTGATTCATCCTAGCTAGTTTGTATGTTTCCAGAAATCCATCCATTACTTCTAAGTTTTTGCAGTTAGTTTATACTTGTTCATAATAATGTCTCATGATCTTTTCTATTTCTCTATTATCAGATGTGATGTTTTCTTTTTTACTTCTAATTTTATTTGGTCTTCTTGCTTCTTTCCTTGGTTAGCTTAGCTAGTGGTTTATCAGTTTTGTCTTTTCAAGAACGAACTTTGTGTTGATTGATCCTTTGTATTCTTTTTTAGTCTCTTTTTCTGTTAGTTTTGCTGTCACCTTTATTTCTTTTCTTCTGCTATTTTTGGGTTGGTTGATTCTTGTTTTTCTAATAAGTGCATCATTCGATTGCGTAGTTGAGATCTTTGTACTATTTTGATGTAAGCACTTATTGTTACACATTTCTCTTTTTTAACTGCCTTTGTTATATATATTTTGGTGTGTTGTTTCCATTTTCATTTATTTAAATTTTTTTCATTTTAATCTTTATTTCTTCATTGACCAGTGGTTGTTGTTAAAGAGAATGTTATTTAATTGCCATGTATGTATAGTTTCCACAGTTCCTATTGGTATTAATTTCTAGTTTTTTGTGGGGGTTTTCTTGTTGCTATTGTGTGGTTTTATGGTTTTTTGTTTTCAGTTTTTTAAATTGAGTTAGTGTCTCACTTATGAGGCTAGTCTTGAACTCCTGGGCTCAAGCGATTATCTCACTTCAACTTCCCAAAGTGCCGGCATTACAGGTGTGACCCACCATGCCCAGCCTTTTTAATTTTTTAATGTTAATTTTTTTTTTTTTTTTTTTTGAGACAATGTCTTGCTCTGGACTGCAATGGGTTATTCATGGCTCACTGCAGCCTTGACCACTGGTGTCAAGCAATCCTCCCACCTCAGCTCCCTGAGCAGCTGTGACTACAGGCACAAGTCACCATGCCCAGCTGATTTAAATTTTTAATAGAGGCAAGGTCTAGCTATGTTGCTCATACTGGTCTTGAACTCCGGAGCTTACACAGTCCTCCTGCCTTGGACTCCCAAAGTGTTGAGATTACAGGCATGAGCCACTGAGCTCAATCTTAATTTCTTGTTCTATTCCACTGTGGTCCTAGAATATACCTGATGTGATTTTGGCTCTCTAAAATTTTTTCAGAAGTGTTTTGTGGCTCAACATGGTCTATCCTAGAGGATCTTTCATGTGCTGATGAGAAAAGAGTATGCTCTCTGCAATTTTGGGGTAAACCATTCTGTAGGTTTCTGTTAGGTACTTTTAGTCCAATGTCGTTCTTAAGTCCAGTGTTTTATTGTTGATTTTCTGTCTAGATGACTGGTCTAATGCAAGTGGGGATTGAAGTTGCCCACTATTCTTGCATTGAAATATCTCTCCTTAGATCAATTAATATTTGCTTTATGAACCTGGGTGTTCCAGTACTGGTTGCATGTATATGGAACTGTTATTTCTTCTTGCTGGATTGATTCCTTTATCATTATATAATGTATATAATGACCTTCTTTGTCTTTTTTTTTTTTTTACCTGCCTGTGGCTTAAAGTATGGCTACTCCTGCTTACTTCTGGCTTGCATATGCTATTTTCCCTCCATTACTTTCAGTCTGTGTGCTGACTTTTCAGGTATAATGAGTTTCCTGTAGAGAGCATATAAGTGGATGATGTTTTTTAACCCATAGATTCTATATATTTTATAAAGTGTGGAATTTAGTCCACTTATATTTAAGGTTATTGATACGTTGGTATGTGAGGTTTTGTACCTGTCATACTGTTGTTTTTTTATTTTGTGTATTCCTATTTCTTTCCTTTTCTCTTATTGCTATTGTGATTTGGCAGTTATCTGTAGTGGTACCATTTGAGTCCTTTCCTATTTGTATGTTTTCTTATAATTGAGTTTTATACCTTGATGTGTTTTTATGATGACAAATATTGTTCTTTCATTTTCAGATTTAGAACTCCCTTGAGCAATTCTGGTAGGGTTCATCTAGTGGTGATGAATTCCCTCAGTGTTTGCTTATCTGGGGAAGACTTTAGTTCTCCTGCATTTATGAAGGAAAATTGAATTGGATATAGCATTCTGGGCTGACAGGTGTTTTCTTTCATTACTTTGGTTATATCGTCTTATTCTAACCTTTCCTGCAAGGTTTCTGCTGAGCAGTCTGTTCGTCTACTGGGATTTCTTTTATTGATAACGAGACACTTTTCTCTTGATGTTCTTGGAATTTTCTCTTTGTAATTGACTTTAGACACTTTCCCTATAATGTGCCATGGAGAAGATTTTTTTGTGTGTCGCATCTGAGGGGATCGTGGGATCTCCTGTATCTGGATATGTAAATCTCTTGCTAGACTTGGGAAGTTTCATTTATTATTTTGCTAAACAGGTTGTGAACCTTTTGTTATCTTTTCATATGCCGAGATACCAGTAATTTATTTATTTGGTCACTTTGTGGTGTCCTATATATTGTAAAGATTTTGTTAATTCTTTTTCATTCTTTTAAAAATGTTTGCCTGGTTTGTTAATTCCAAAAGACTTGTTTTCAAGTTCTGAGGGTTTTTTTTCTTCTGTTTGATCTAGCCAATTCTTGCTGCTTCCAAACCTAGTGTGTACTTCATTCAAAGAATTCTTCAGTTCCAGAATTGATTTAGTTCTTTTTAATGACGTGTCTTTTTGGTATACTTCTCATTCATGAACTGACTTGTTTTTGATTTTGATTTTTTAAACATGTGTTTTAAAATGTTCTTCTTTCTGAGCTTCTTTACAATTACTACTGTCTTGTTCTGCCGTTTTGTGCATATATTTTTTATTTGGATCTATTCCTGGAGAATTATTATGTCCTTTGGAAATGTCATATTAACTTGCTTTCTCATGTGTCCTTTCATTGATATCTGCATAACCGGTGTATCAATCACTTCCAGTTTTCTTAATTCCCTTTCATAGAGAAGGACATATTTCTGAGGATGAATCTGTGGCATTGGTTGGGTAAGGCACTTTGGCTTTGATTCTGGGTTCATGCAGTAGGATAGTCTCTGTATGATTTCTTTGATTGTAAAGAGCATCAGTGGTGTCTGAGACTTTTTCACTGGCTCTGCGGGTGCAGTTAGTATTGGAGGCTGTAGTGCAGTTTTACCTGGGACTGGGATGCCAGACTGGCCCATCTTTAGGCCCTAATGGTGGCAGCAGTGCACTCAACAATTGTCTCTTTGGGCTTCAGTGTGACCTGCAGTGGCACCAGTGTTACTGTGTCCGAGCAGGCCAGTGCTTGGGCCCCCAGGTGACTTATTCTGATGCTGATAGTGGCAGCTGTGAGCTTGGCATATAGGTAGGTTCTTGGGCCTCCGGACACCTGATGTGGCATGGATGATGGCGCTGGCAGTGACAGTGGAAGGATGCCTCAAGCAGTGTGTATCAGGCTGCACTGAGCTCATGAGGCCAGTCTCCAGGCCTACATCTGATACACACATATAGGTATCAGCTGTGGTTATAGCAACCAGGTGGATAAGACCCTGCCTGAGTACCCCACAAGGAGTGTTCAGGGGTCAACATTGGTGGACTGAGCTGGGTCACACCCAAGATCCAGACTTTCCTCGGGCATAGGTAGGGGATTAAACCTGCTCAGGCTGGGTTTTCCTGAGGACTGATAGTGTGTACATGTGCTGGGCCTGGAAAGCAGGGGTTAGAGGGATTCTCAGGCCACTGGCAGATTGCTTAGGTGAATGGTGGCAGCATTTATGCCATTGCCCTGCCACTAGGCAGGCGATACTGGTTTCAGTGATAGCAGCTTTGGCTCACATGTTGGGAGCACATGTGTGCTACTCATGCCTCAGCTCTGGTAGTGCTCACAACTACGTCTTGGGGACAGCAGCCGTCTTTGCTGTTGCACCTCAGCCCCAGCACTGCTGGGCTCCAGAACAGTAGGGAGTCTGTTGGGGGCATGGCTCTAGAATGGCACTTTCTTTGCATCTCGGACATACCTTTGTCCCAGGTAGCCCGTGGTTGGTTATACCTGAATTCCAGAGTCAGCAGCACATGCATTCCTTGCACCTCAGCCCTGATTCCTCTGGGCTTCAAAGATGGTCCCTGGTCTGTTTGGGATGATGTTCCAAAGAGTGTGCCTTGCTGTAACTGCTTAGGTCTCAAGGAATGTGAGGGATGCTGCACAGGCTATATGCTTAAAGGCAGTACCATCCTACTATCTCTCTGCAGCTCCCTATGTTAGTTTCAGGGCCCACTGAGTGGGGTTAGCTCTCCAGTGGCTAGAATTACAGGGATACCTGGTATGAACATGGATCCCTGGAGATCACTGACCCCTGACCTTGTTGGAAAGTCTCTCAGCACCCAGCCCATCCTGGCCAAGCAGGCTGCCTCACCTAATTCTTGTTTGCTTTAGGTATCACCTCTTTTCCAGTGCTCTCTCTTGGATGATCTAGTTCATGCGTGATTACTCACTTTGGTTCTCTTATTGGAGAAAGCAAATGCCCCTAGTCAGCCATCATGAAGGCTTCTTCATTTCTTTTTGAGAGATGTAAGTGGTATTGGGTTTTTAATTTCCATCTCCACATGTTCATCTTTAGTCTACAGAATGATGATTGACTTTTTTCTGTTTATTTAATATCCTCTGATCATGCAGAACTCATTCATTAGTTCAAAAAAGATTTTTGTAAATTGTTTTACATTTTCCATGTGTACAGTCTGCAAGAAAGAAGTGTTATTTCCTCCCTTTCTATATGTTGTTCATGTGTTTATTTTTCTTACTTTATCACAGCAGTTGGAATTTCCAGTATTGTGTTAAATAAGAATGATGAAAATGGACACTCTTGCTTTCTATTGTATCCAATCTTTTTTTTAAAAAAAAAATTTCTTAGCAGTATGATATTAGCTGTAGTTTTATAAGGAAATGCTCTTTATTAAGAATATCCTATTCTTAGTTTCCTAGCAGGTTTTACCATTGAGTGTTGAAACTTTCAAGTGCTCTCATTTTTCTGCATCTGTTGATAACAACCATATGACTTTTCTTTTTATTAGATTACATTAACTGATTTTCAATGTTGAAGTAGCTTTACGTAGATGAACCTTATCCCAACTGTTTGTGTTGCATGCGTATTTAATTTTGTATTTGCTGAGCTTAGCTTGTGAAAATGTTGATTATTATACCTATGTACCTGAGTACTCGTGATGTTTTCTGTGTTTATATTGTCTTTTTATAGTTTTGTGTCAGTGTAAGAAAGGCCTTATTTTGAATTGAGAAGTGTTCTGCCCAGTTTCTGAAGACATTGTGTAAACTTGATGTTAATTCCTAAAATACTTGGCCGAATTATCTAGTGATGCCATAATATTCTGGGTCTTCTTTTTTGAACTTTTAAAGTAAAAATTCATTGTCTTTAGTTGTCACAGACTATTCAGATTTTCTCTTATATCTTGATTGACTTGCCAGATTGTGAGTTTTGAAGAATTGTTTCTTTTAAGTTACAGAATTCCCCATGGTATTTTTATTATAATTTCAGTAGTATAGTATCTGCAGTAATGTATTTTATTCCTTATTGATATTTTGTGATTTCACTCACAAGTTTTTTTAAAGCAAAATTTTCTTTTATTTATTCTACTGTTTTTCCCCACATTTCATTGATTTTTCTTCCCCCTCTCACCCACAGCCCCTTTTGAGTTTGTTTTGCTCTTCATTCTTTAGTTACTTTTTATAGTTACTTCAGTTAATTTAAACTGTTTTCAACCAGGCACAATACCTCATGCCTGTAAACCCAGTACTTTGTGAGTCCAAGGCAGCAGGATTGCTTGAGCCCAGGAGTTCAAGACCAGCCTGGACAATATAATGAGACCTCAACTCTATAAAAAACTAAAACATTAGACAGGCATGATGTTGTATGCCTATAGTTGCAGCTTCTCAGGAAATTGAGGCAGTGGGCTTCCTTGAGCCTGCAGTGAGCTGTGATCGTACCACTGCCCTCCAGCCTAGGCAACAGAGTGGGACCTTGTCTCAAATAATAATAATTCTCTCTTTCTATACACGCATTTAGTGAAATAACTCCCTTTTCACAGCTAATAGCCTGCATATTTTGATATGTTGTATTTTAATTTTTATTCAGTTTTATGTATTTTAAAATTTTCCTTTAGGATTTTCTCTTAGATCAATGTATTTAGAACTGTTTAATTCCCAAGTGGTGGGGAGTGGGGAGGCTTTATTTTTGTATAATACCGATTTCCACTTTGGTTTGACTTTGCTCAGAAAATACACTGTGTATTATTTCAGTTCTTTTAAATTTGTTGATGTTTGACTTATGTCTTGATGTTTGAGTTACTTACTGCCTGAGCTGCACACTCCACAGGGCCACTGGGAGCTGAGGACAAGTGGGGGCGCCCCCCTCCCACTTCCAAGTTGATGGGGTGGGAGTTTCCCAGTGCAGCTGCAGCCGCCCAAGTCATGGCTGGGGACCTGGGCCTCCCTGTGCTCTTGAGCCATACCACAGCTGCAGAGCCAGGCATCTCTGCACTCTCAGGGACCCAGGAAGGATCCCTCCCCCACAGGCTTGGAGGTGTCTGCTCCTGCTGCCTGGCCTCTCCCAGCTCCCAGTGCCTATTCTGATCTCAGAGCAAGGTTGGGGCCAAGACTTGGCATTGTGTCAGCCCGGCCAGCTGTGCTCATGCTCAAGGCAGCACTGACATGCCAGCCTTCCACCTTCTTGGCCCACTCTGAACTTTGGGCACTGATGAGCATAAGAGGGAAGCTGATGGGGGGCTGAGGGCGGCTTGCACTGACCTGCAGGTGTTCCTTGATATATACATCCTGGGTGCCATGAAAGGCAGCAGGAGGCAGACATGTTCCTGAGTGCAAGGGGGTGGGCCCCTGGTGAGGCCCCACCTTCAGGCCAGGGAGGACCTGAAGGGTGGGAACTGGCCTGCCAGTCCTGCAAACCCCAATGTGAACTTGTGGTGCCTTTTCCAGGCCTCCCCATGGCCACCCATGGACCAATCGGCATTCACTTCCTCCCTTCTGTGGCCCATAAAAGCCCGGGGTTCAGGCAGAGCTGAGCAGACATCAGGTGACCAGCCGCAGAAAGGAGATACCCACTCCAGGGCCTCATCTCTGCTGAGAGCTGCAGAGATGACCAGAAGACCTGCACCCAGAGAGGAGCTTCCTGATCCAGGGCTATTCTGTCACTCAATAAAGCTTCTCTTTGTCTTGTTCTCCTTCCATTTGTCCACATTCCTCATTCTTCCCTGACAAAGGAGAAGAACTTGGGAGCTGCTGGATGGTGGGGCTGAAAGCTGTAAAACAAACAGGGCTAACACGCCCCTTGCTCACTACCTTGTGAGTGAAGAGGAGAGAAGAGCTGTAGCCCTTCAGAGAGTCCAGACCTGGGAGCTCCTTGAGCCAGGGTTGTGAATCTCTCTTCAGGACCTTGTGGTTTCGGGAGTCTCCAAGCTTCCTGTTGTCACTGCAGCTGTGGAAGTTGCTTGTGGTGTGCCTGCTTCAACTGCACCCTCACAGAGACCTGGTGCCTATGCCAGCACCTACAGCTGCCCATCCTTGTGCAGCAGCCAGCATGCTTGACTATGTGCAGTAGCCAGTCACCCCACTGGCTTGGTCACACACCCCTTGCCGCTCCACATCTGGCTGGCCCTTGGCAGGCATGGGATCCATGCCAGTAATGTGAGCCAAGTGTAGCCTTCCAGGCTGCGTGGGTGGAGCAAGCCCAGCAGGCCTGAGCAAAACTTGGGCAAAGCCACCACCACCCACAGAGGTTTCTGGCCAGAAAAGCAACACCATAAGGTTCCTGAAACAACGGATCCCACAACTCTGTTCACTTTTTTCAGCTTATTTTCTCTTTCATGTTCAGCTAGAATAAACAGGAAGTTCTGTCTTTGTCACTGAAATTTTTCCTCTGTATTATACATTCTACTATTGAGCCAATACACTTTTATTCTAATTCCTGTATTTTTTATTTCTGTAGTTAAATTAGGTGTTTTTATTACTCATTTTTTTGCTGAAATTTATTACTCATTTCAAGAGATTTGTAATTGCTTGTTAAACTATTTACATACCTTATTTTAAATTATTGTCAAATCAGCCAGACAGTAATATGGGAAGTTTCAGATGTTGTTTCCCCCACATAAACAGATTTAAAACTATCAAAATTCCTTTTTGAGAAGCTCAGAGTCCTTTAAGCGTTTGCAGTACCCTGGACAATCACAAACTGATACCAGCTGCACTGAAATGAATAGGAAGAACAGTATTATTTTACCTAGTTTAGCTTCTTTTCCAAGTTCCAGCACAGCTCACAGCAAAAATAGATGGGTGAAGGAAAAGAGAGTTTGTGGCAGATTCAGTGTCCTTGGTCTTTCGGTACACTTTTTGAGGTTCTAGCTTCTGTCTTATCTCCCAGAGAGCGCTGAAAGAATTGACACAGTATGGATGCCCAGGGCTGCTAAGGAGAGAGGCGTATTTTTACAGCTAGCATAAGTATGTAAAATTAGAAAGTGATGCATGCCTGAGGGTTCTTACCCAGAAAGGCAAAGGAGCAGTGTATACCCCCAAAGCATTCCTTTGTGCCAACTAAAAGTTCAATTTCTGTCTCACTTCACACATCAGATAGGTATAATGCAATCACAATTGTTTTTAAGAGGAAGATATTACAGGTTTTTGAAAACAGCTAACAAAACAAAAATGCCCAGGGCAAATAGGAAGAAAGATCCAGAACTTCTCATTGGGAGGACTTAAAAATATATTTCCTAATGAAAGCCAGTCGAAAATAACGAGACAGAGAACTGTTTCTTCAAATGCATGCACACAAACACAAAGCTGTACAGAACATGAAGAGTCAGAAAATAAGACACAATAAAAAGAACAAAACATATCTCTAGCAACCAACAATAAAGAAATGGAGATCTATGTATTGCCTGACAAAAATAGTCATTGTAAAAAAGTTTAGTGAGATACAAGAGAACACACAGATAATTAAATCAGGAAAGTGTTACACAAAAAGAATGACACAAAGATGGTTATGAGGAAAGAAAAAAACATTCTGGAACTGAAAAATATGATAACTGTAATTTTAAGAATTAAGTAGAGTGGGCAACAGAATTAATCACACAGAAGAAAGAAATGTGAACTCTTAAAACATAAAATTTGAAATTAGCCACCCAAGAGCAAAAGGAATAAAGAATGAAGAGACTAAGGAAAGTGTCTGACTCATGAACACCACTTACGTTGCCAGTCAACATAGCACATTATGAGAATTTTTCGTGGAAGGAGAAAGAAAAAAGATAGTTTATTTGAAGGAATCATGGCTCAAAACTCCTCATTCTGGGGAAAGAAATGGACCAAGATTCATGATACTCACGTTGCCAGTCAACATAGCACATTATGAGAATTTTACATGGAAGGAGAAAGAAAAAAGATAGTTTATTTGAAGGAATCATGGCTCAAAACTCCTCATTCTGGGGAAAGAAATGGACCAAGATTCATGATACTCAAAAGATACCAAATCAGGTGAACCACAAGTCTACACTGAGATACATTATCATTAAATGGTCAAAAGTCCAAACCAAATAGAAATTTGAAAGCAGCAAGAAAAATGCAATTTGTCATATGCAGGAAATCTCCATACAACTATCAATAGAATTGTCAGCTGAAACCTTGCAGGCCAGAAGATAGTGGAATTATTTATTTAAAGTGTTGGGAGAAAAATGCCAACCAATAATGTGAAACGCAGCAAAACTGTCCTGAAATAAAAGAGAAATGAAGAGGTTTCAGACAAAAGGTGGTGGTATTCATCATCACTGAAATTACCTTACAAGGAATGCTAAAGGGAATTAGGTTGAAACCAATGAAGCTAAACAGCAACACTGAAACAACTCCTTGATAAAGGTAAATATATAGGCATATATAATAATGTTCTAACATAAATCGTAATAATGAACGAACACCATATAGAAATGTAAAATGTAATAAAAGCAGAGGAAAGGTAAAAGTGTTGATGCAATTATAGTTATCAGCATAAGATAGACTTACAAGATGTTTTATGTAAGCCTCTAGAGTAACCACAAAGAAAATACCAATAGGAAATGCAGAAAGAAAAAAGGGAAAAGAATTAACTTTATGTCACTAAACATATACACCAAAACTCAACAAGTACAGAGACAGCCAGAGAAGAGGGTCAAAAGAACGATAAAATAGAAAACAACAAAATAGCAATACAAGTACCTACCTATGTGTTTAAAACAATTAACTGAGCAAAGAACAATTAATAAATTCATAAAGTTTAGAGCAGTCTTCCTAGCCAGTGTAGGGTCTGATGCTCAAATGCAGCTACGTGGTGGAAGAAGATTTATGGACAGAAAAAGAAAGTGACTTACAGAAAACAGAAGTGAGGTACAGAAACAGCTGGAATGGTCACAGCTCAGCATTTGCCTTATTTGAACACAATTTGAACAGTTGGCCACCTTTTATTGGCCAAAACTTGATGCCAATATGGCTCCCTGCGCTTAAGTTACCACTTCAACTGTATTATTCTCTTCTGCTCTCTCATTCACCTCATAACTTTTCTGAAGCCGTGCTCTCTCGGTTACTGCCTTGCGTTTCCTCGAACGTTGCTGTAATCTGGTCTGGTGACATTTCAAGCATATCTTGCTGTTGTTCAGGGTAAGCATGCCTATGGAACCTCAGACTAACTTCTGTTTTCTTGCCTTTAGTACTCAAACTGAGTTGTTGACAGCAATCCCACAAAGGGTCCCAACACACCTTATTAATGGGAGGCAAAATGGCAAGGGAAGTGCTAGTATTTTTCATCTAGTTTTTTGTGGCACTGTAAATTGTTCATTTGTTTGAAGTAAATGACCTTGATTGTATTTCTTAAATTTCTCCAGTTTGACATCAGAAATTGAAGAAACAACTTGGTTTCATTTGTTCCATAGTTGGATCATCTTTAACTGGCACCAATGTCAAAATCATACTTTCCTTATCATCTACTTCCCCCTCAAAGAAATTCTTGCTGCTATCCAAATTTGAGTCTGACATTTTCAGCAACACCCTGGGGAAGGCAAGGACAGCAATGTTAAGGATATATGGTATTTTACTTCTCTGAATCTGATTTCTCCTGTTTTTTTGTTTTTTGGTTTTTTTTTTTTTTTTTTAAAGACGGAGTCATGCTCTGTTACCCAGGCTGGAGTGGTTATCTTGGCTCACTGCAACCGCCGCCTCCCAGGTTCAAGCAATTTTCCTGCCTCAGCCTCCCAAGTAACTGGGATTATAGGCGCCTGCCACCATGCCTGGCTAATTTTTGTATTTTTAGGAGAGACGGGGTTCCACCATATTGGCCAGGCTGGTCTTGAACTCCTGACCTCATGATTCTCCTGCGTCGGACTCCCAAAGTGCTGGGATTACAGCCATGAGCCACTGTGCACAGCCCGGTTTCTCCTTTTATAAGCAAATTTCTTCTACTTCCTGTTACCCAGATGAGCTCTGTTTTCCTTTCGTTATCTTTTTCCTCTCCTTCATTTTCTGACAATGCGATAACTTTATCTGACAGTGGGATAACTTGTCCATTTGTGATATTTTTTTAAAAAAAATTAGGCCAGGCACAATGGCTCATGCCTGTAATCCCAGCACTTTGGGAAGTTCAGGCAGGTGGATCACTTGAGTCCAGGAGTTCAAGATCTGCCTGGGAAACACAGTGAGACCCCCATCTCTACCAAAAAATACAAAAATTAGGCAGGCGTTGTGGTGCATTTCTTTAATTTCACCTACTCAGGAGGAGGTGGTGGGAGGATTGTTCATGATGTTTTTTAAGTTCAGCCTAAAGAAACCTTCATGTATGTAGAAGTATCTATATATCTATATCTAGCATCTACATACATATATTTACACATCGTTATTTATGTGTATATTCTTGTCTGTACATATAGATATATAGACGTATCTACATATATAAATATTTCTTTATACATATGTATATATGTGTGGTGGTGTGTGTGTATGTGTAGAACTTCTAAACATAAAGCAAGTGATAAGAGATCAGAAGAAAAAATGCACAGAATGACAATAATAGCAGTAGACTTTAATACCCCTCAAAAATGGGTTCAACATTTACACAGAAAACTTAAAAAAAAAGAGACTTGACAAGTTAAAATTTAGGAAGATTGAGAACATAGTGAGATATATTTTCTGATCACTATAGAAACAAAAAGTCAATAACAGGAAAAGTGGGGAAAAAAGCTCAAAACAAATGAAAATGAAAATACAACATACTGAGTAATTCGAAAGAAAACAGTTCAAACTTAGCAGTGAAGCAATAATAAATTGAAATAACAAAGTTTACCCAGAAATCAGAGAATAGAAGAATAGAAAGAATCAATAAAACTGTTAACTTTTTGAAAAATAAAACTAATTCTTAGCCACACTAAGAAAAAAAAAGCCTCAAATAAGAAATAAAAGAGGAGACATCACAATGAATGGCTGAGATATGAAAGGGATCAAAGGGGACTGCAGTGAGCAATTATTTGCCAATCAACTAAATAACATAGAAGAAATTGATAAATTTATATAAACACATAAAGTACCAAGATTGAATGATAAAAACTTAGAAACTTTTTTTTTCCTGGAGACACTCTTGCTTAGGCACGTGCCAGGCTAATTTTCATGGAGATGGGATTGGACATGTTCAAGTTGCCCTAGAACTCCTGAGCTCAGGTGATCCTCCTGCTCAGCCTTCCACTGTGCTGGGATTACAGGCGTGAGTAACCAGCCTGGCTGACATTAAAAAACAGAGTAACAAAAAGATTACTGTCATTAGGTTTGCTTACCAACTTTCTCCTCTGCAGGATCTGTGGTGTCCTTCAGTTAATTCCAATAAGGAATCAGTAATCAAAAACTCACAATAAGAAAGGCCCAGGACTACATGGCTTCATGGATGAATGTAACCAAATATTTAAAGAAAAATTTACATCAACCCTTCTTAAACTCTTCTTAAAATTTGAAAAACAGATATTTTCCCAAAAGGCAGATTAGAGGCTTTTAACGTGCCTCAGCCACTTGGAAATAGCAAAAATCATGTGTAAATATAAATTCTGTAAGCCTTAATATGATAAAGAAAATGAAGGCCAGGCACAGTGGCTCACACCTGTAATCCCAGCACTTTGGGAGGCCAAGGTGGGCAGATCACCTGAGGTCAGGAGTTCAAGACCAGCCTGGCCAACACAGTGAGACCCTGTCTCTACTTAAAAAATACAAAAATTAGCTGGGTATGGTGGTACATTCTTGTAATCCCAGCTACTCAGGAGGTTGAGGTAGGAGAATCGCTTGAACCCAAGAGGTGGAGGTTTCAGTGAGCCGAAGATCGAGCTACTGCAGTATAGCCTGGGCAAGAGAGTGAGACTTTGTCTCAAAAAAAAAAAAAAAAGGAAAAGAAAATGATAATTCACCAGAACAGAATACACTGAAGGACACCACAGATTCTGCAGAGGAAAGGGTTGGTAACCAAACCCAATGACAGCATTCAGCTGATAAAAGTGAGTGAAGCTCCAGTGAGGACAGAGAGTCCCCTTCTGTGACTTATTATTCCATTATGGATCTGTGGATCTCAGGCCAAGGGAGAACACCTTGTTTCTTCCAAGCCTGGGAGTTAACCAGTGGAAAGGTTGAGAGGCAGAGAGGAAGAAAGAGGCACCAGGAAAAGCTCTAGGCATTTTTCCAGATCCAAGGCTGAGACGAAGACACCACTGTAGAACTGAAGCAAGAGAAGAGTGGCAAAGCCGAGGTTTCTCCTGGGCAGAGACTTGCAGCCAGGGAAAGCTTTGTGACCTGGAACCTGTCTGTTTGTGTTACTGCTAGATGTCTCAGCCTACTCCCCTGGCTTGTGGGCAAAGCATGCCTCACCACTTCTGAAGAATGAGAGGGAGGCCGACCCCACTTCTGCTTGCCTCAATTGGGAGCATGGACCAAAACTTCCCTCCATTGCAAAGATCTCAGTGCAAAAGAGCTCTCTTCACTTGACACCCAGACATGTCTTCAGGCACTTGGAGCACCCACTCCTAGATTATAAATTTAGGCTGACCTCAGCCTAAATTTGGGGCAGAACTTGGGGCAGCAGAGGTTTCATAACTCCATGCCTAGACACACCTCTGGCCACTAGGAGCTGTACAGCAGAACCCCTTCCCCTCAGAACTAATGCTTTTGCCTGTCATTGGGGGACTTGTAGACGGGCCTTTCTGGTTCAGCCCTGCCCATGTTGTGCCAGCCAAACCCATATGTGGGGCTAAGCAGGGAGCTCAGATCACTGTGCATTTCACAGATCAGCCAATTGCCTGAGGCAATAGAGAGTTTCTCTGAGTAAACAGGCATCGAGTACGCACACATCTATACTGGCAACAGTTATTATCTGTGCCACCTACTGGACTGAACATTGAACAGTGAATACTCTTGCAACTTGTATAGACTTTCCCACTGAAAGCACACAGAACCAAAGTCAAAGACAACATCATACATTATAGACACCTCCCAAAGGGTTGTGTGTGACCAGGGTGGGATGGGGGTGAGGGACAGGTGATTCCTGGCCAAACAAGAGTGAATACAAAAAAGAAAAAGAAAAAAATTATCCTGATGAGAAACAAAGAAAAACTCCAAAAGTATATTTAGAAAAGAGTGTTACAGCATTTGCAAAGAATCACACTAACTCTCCAGCAGTGAATTTTAACCAAAATGAAATCTTTGAAATACCAGATAATTCAAAATTCTCATTTTAAAGCTCAATGAGAAGCCAGGCATGGTGGTGCACACCTATAATCTTAGCTACTCAGGAGGCTGAGGCTGGAGAATTGCTTGAACCCAGAGGATAGAGGTTGCAGTGGGCCAAGATTGTGCCACTGCACTCCAGCCTGGGCGACAAAGTGAGACCCTGTCTCAATAAATAAATACATAAATAAATAAAGCTTAATGAGATTCAAGAGAAAGCTAAAAACTGACATAAATCATGAAAATAACTTAGGGTGTATTCATGAAAGGAATTACTAAATACAGCTGAAATATTTAACAATAGGCTAGACCAAGTGGGAGAACATATTTCAGAACTCGAAGACATGTCTTTCAAATTAACCTAGTCAGACAAAAGTTAAGAAAAAAGAATTTTGACAATGAACAAAGCCTCAGAAAATAAGATTATGTAAAGCATTCAAACCTATGACTTAGATATTACAGAAGGAGAAGAAGAAAAAGTAAAAAGTATGCAAAACCTAATTAAAAGAATAATTCAGAAAAACTCAGGCTTTGGGAGAGATTTAGGCATCTGACTACAAGAAGCCCAGAGAATTCCTGGAAGATAAATTCCAAGAAGAACCTCACCAAGTCATTTAGTCATGAGACTGTTCAACATAAATGTGAAGGAAAAAATCCTAAGGGTGGCGAGAGAGAAATTTCAATCTTTTATAAAGGAAATCCTATCAGATTAACAGCAGGCTGCTAAGCAGAAACCCTACAAGCCAGAATGAAAAGGGGCTATTTTTATCTTCCTTAATGAAAAATATAATACCCCATCAAGAATTTTATATTCTGCCAAACTAAGCTTCATAAATGGAAGAGAAATAAAGTATTTCCCAGACAAACAAATGCTTAGGAGTTCATCACCAATAGAAAAGGCCTACAAGGAATTATCAAAGAAGTTCTAAACATGAAAACAAAAGAATGATACTCACCATCATAAAAACAGTATATAAGTACAAAGTTCACAGATCCTTTAAACACTCCAAAACAGATCCTATTGACACTCCAAAACAACTAGCTAACACTATAGCAGGAACAAAACCTCATGTATCTGTATTAACCTTGAATGTAAATAGCCTAAGTGCTCCACTTAAAAGATAAAGTGTCAAACTGGATTGAAAAAGTAAGACCCAACAATCTCCTGCCTGCAAAAGACCTATATTGAGAGCTAAAGGCAGCTACAGACTCATAGTAAAGGAATGGGAAAATATAAATCACTCAAATGGAAAGCAAAAGCAGAAAGGAGTATCAGATAAAACAGATTTGTTAAAACAACAACAGTAAAAACAACAACAAAAACAAGGGCATTATATAACATTAAAGGAGAAATGACAGAGAATTGTCACTCCCTACTCATATCTACTACCCAATGACTATTCCTTATTTCTTTCTCTTCCTTTCTCATCCATCCACTGAAACTAACTTATCCCCTTAGTTTCTGGTTTATACTTTCTGTATTTCTTCTGCATATATGACAGATATGTGTACATTTTTTCATCCCCTTCCTGCTTACATGAAAGGTAGCATACTATACATCCTGTTCATTTAACAGTATATTTTTCAAATTACTTCAAATTTGTTAGTAGAGATCTTTCTCACTATTGTTTATGGATATAAAGTACTCCATTGTGTGGAAGTATTATAATTCATCCAGCTACTCTCCTGTAAATGAACATTTGAGTAGTTTTAATATACAATTATACAAGTACTGCTGTACTGTATATCTTTGTCATTATGTATTTCCTTATCATTGAGATATATGTTTACCACAAACTTTAAGCAGCACAATTATTGGATCAGAGGGCAAATGCCTTTGTAGTTTTAGTCCCAGTTTTTTCTCCAGCACTGTTTTACGAATATGCATTTCTATTTTCACTAACAACATAGGAAAGTTTCTGTTTGCCAAGAGCCTTACCAGAGACTATGCTTCCATATATTTTAATTTTGTAAGTCAAATAGGTAAAATATGTTAAATTTGTATGTCATTTTTTATTTTTAAAAATGTTTACAGAGACAGTCTCATTCTGTCACTCATGATCAAGTGCTGTGACACCGTGAAAATTCACTGCTAGGCTCAAACTCCTGAACTCAAACCATTCTCCTGCCTCAACCTCCTGAGGAGCTTGAACTAAAGACATGTGCTATGCTGGTTAGTTTTTAAATATTTTTTTGTGGAGATAGGGTCTTACAACATTGCACAGGCTGGCTCAACTTCCTAGTCACAAGCAATTCTCCCACCTCCACCTCCCAACATGTTGGTGTTACAGGTGTAAGCCACCCACACCTGGCTCTAATTTGCATTCTATAAATCATGTTTTTGAATTTTTTTTTTTTTTGAGATGGAGTCTCACTCTGTCACCCAGGCTGGAGTGCAATGGCACGATCTCAGCTCTCTGCAACCTCCACCTCCTGGATTAGGAAATTTTTTTGCCTCAGCCTCCCGAGTAGCTGGGATTACTGGCACCTGCAACCACACCCAGCTAATTTTTGTATTTTTAATAGAGACAGGGTTTCACCATCTTGGCCAGGCTGGTCTTGAACTCCTGACCTCATGATCCACCCGCTTTGGCCTCCCAAAGTGCTGGGATTACAGGCATGAGCCGCCGCACCCAGCCTCGATTTTTTTAAATTTGTTCAGTCACTGTTTTGATATCTTATGTAATTAATTTTCTGTTTGCCTAACTTTCCCTTTTTTTTCCTGCCAGGTTTTTGTCCTTAGCCCCTTAACATGTGAGTTCTTTACAAATTAGATATCCTAGTGCTTTTACTGTGATACATGTTATGAATGTTATTTCCCATTTTGTCAGTGGTTTCTTGATTTGTGTATGGTGCTGTTTTCCTGTACAAACTTACTGTTTAAGGTAGTCAAATTTATCAATTCTTAGTTTTATTTCTTCTGGATTTTTTTTTTTTTAATTATACTTTAAGTTTTAGGGTACATGTGCACATTGTGCAGGTTAGTTACATATGTATACATGGGCCATGCTGGTGCGCTGCACCCACTAACTCGTCATCTAGCATTAGGTATATCTCCCATTGCTATCCCTCCCCCCTTCCCCCCTCCCCACCACAGTCCCCAGAGTGTGATATCCCCCTTCCTGTGTCCATGTGATCTCATAGTTCAATTCCCACCTATGAGTGAGAATATGCGGTGTTTGGTTTTTTGTTCTTGCGATAGTTTACTGAGAATGATGGTTTCCAATTTCATCCATGTCCCTACAAAGGACATGAACTCATCATTTTTTATGGCTGCATAGTATTCCATGGTGTATATGTGCCACATTTTCTTAATCCAGTCTATCATTGTTGGACATTTGGATTGGTTCCAAGTCTTTGCTACTGTGAATAATGCCGCAATAAACATATGTGTGCATGTGTCTTTATAGCAGCATGATTTATAGTCATTTGGGTATATACCCAGTAATGGGATGGCTGGGTCAAATGGTATTTCTAGTTCTAGATCCCTGAGGAATCGCCACACTGACTTCCACAATGGTTGAATTACTTTACAGTGCCACCAACAGTGTAGAAGTGTTCCTATTTCTCCACATCCTCTCCAGCACCTGTTGTTTCCTGACTTTTTAATGATTGCCATTCTAACTGGTGTGAGATGATATCTCATAGTGGATTTGATTTGCATTTCTCTGATGGCCAGTGATGATGAGCATTTTTTCATGTGTTTTTTGGCTGCATAAATGTCTTCTTTTGAGAAGTGTCTGTTCATGTCCTTCGCCCACTTTTTGATGGGGTTGTTTGTTTTTTTCTTGTAAATTTGTTTGAGTTCATTGTAGATTCTGGATATTAGCCCTTTGTCAGATGAGTAGGTTGCAAAAATTTTCTCCCATGTTGTAGGTTGCCTGTTCACTCTGATGGTAGTTTCTTTTGCTGTGCAGAAGCTCTTTAGTTTAATTAGATCCCATTTGTCAATTTTGGCTTTTGTTGCCGTTGCTTTTGGTGTTTTGGACATGAAGTCCTTGCCCACGCCTATGTCCTGAATGGTAATGCCTAGGTTTTTTTCTAGGGTTTTTATGGTTTTAGGTCTAACGTTTAAATCTTTAATCCATCTTGAATTGATTTTTGTATAAGGTGCAAGGAAGGGATCCAGTTTCAGCTTTCTACATATGGCTAGCCAGTTTTCCCAGCACCATTTATTAAATAGGGAATCCTTTCCCCATTGCTTGTTTTTCTCAGGTTTGTCAAAGATCAGATAGTTGTAGGTAAGCGGCGTTATTTCTGAGGGCTCTGTTCTGTTCCATTGATCTATATCTCTGTTTTGGTACCAGTACCATGCTGTTTTGGTTACTGTAGCCTTGTAGTATAGTTTGAAGTCAGGTAGTATGATGCCTCCAGCTTTGTTCTTTTGGCTTAGGATTGACTTTGCGATGCGGGCTCTTTTTTGGTTCCATATGAACTTTAAAGTAGTTTTTTCCAATTCTGTGAAGAAAGTCATTGGTAGCTTGATGGGGATGGCATTGAATCTGTAAATTACCTTGGGCAGTATGGCCATTTTCACGATATTGATTCTTCCTACCCATGAGCATGGAATGTTCTTCCATTTGTTTGTATCCTCTTTTATTTCCTTGAGCAGTGGTTTGTAGTTCTCCTTGAAGAGGTCCTTCACATCCCTTGTAAGTTGGATTCCTAGGTATTTTATTCTCTTTGAAGCAATTGTGAATGGGAGTTCACTCATGATTTGGCTCTCTGTTTGTCTGTTGTTGGTGTATAGGAATGCTTGTGATTTTTGTACATTGATTTTGTATCCTGAGACTTTGCTGAAGTTGCTTATGAGCTTAAGGAGATTTTGGGCTGAGACAATGGGGTTTTCTAGATAAACAATCATGTCATCTGCAAACAGAGACAATTTGACTTCCTCTTTTCCTAATTGAATACCCTTTATTTCCTTCTCCTGCCTGATTGCCCTGGCCAGAACTTCCAACACTATGTTGAATAGGAGCGGGGAGAGAGGGCATCCCTGTCTTGTGCCAGTTTTCAAAGGGAATGCTTCCAGTTTTTGCCCATTCAGTATGATATTGGCTGTGGGTTTGTCATAGATAGCTCTTATTATTTTGAAATACATCCCATCAATACCTAATTTATTGAGAGTTTTTAGCATGAAGGGTTGTTGAATTTTGTCAAAGGCTTTTTCTGCATCTATTGAGATAATCATGTGGTTTTTGTCTTTGGCTCTGTTTATATGCTGGATTACATTTATTGATTTGCATATATTGAACCAGCCTTGCATCCCAGGGATGAAGCCCACTTGATCATGGTGGATAAGCTTTTTGATGTGCTGCTGGATTCGGTTTGCCAGTATTTTATTGAGGATTTTTGCATCAATGTTCATCAAGGATATTGGTCTAAAATTCTCTTTTTTGGTTGTGTCTCTGCCCGGCTTTGGTATCAGAATGATGCTGGCCTCATAAAATGAGTTAGGGAGGATTCCCTCTTTTTCTATTGATTGGAATAGTTTCAGAAGGAATGGTACCAGTTCCTCCTTGTACCTCTGGTAGAATTCGGCTGTGAATCCATCTGGTCCTGGAGTCTTTTTGGTTGGTAAACTATTGATTATTGCCACAACTTCAGATCCTGTTATTGGTCCATTCAGAGATTCAACTTCTTCCTGTTTTAGTCTTGGGAAAGTGTATGTGTCGAGGAATTTATCCATTTCAAAGAACATCTTTATTTCTGCCTTCATTTCGTTATGTACCCAGTAGTCATTCAGGAGCAGGTTGTTCAATTTCCATGTAGTTGAGTGGCTTTGAGTGAGATTCTTAATCCTGAGTTCTAGTTTGATTGCACTGTGGTCTGAGAGATAGTTTGTTATAATTTCTTTTCTTTTACATTTGCTGAGGAGAGCTTTACTTCCAACTATGTGGTCAATTTTGGAATAAGTGTGGTGTGGTGCTGAAAAAAATGTATATTCTGTTGATTTGAGGTGGAGAGTTCTGTAGATGTCTATTAGGTCCGCTTGGTGCAGAGCTGAGTTCAATTCCTGGGTATCCTTGTTGACTTTCTGTCTCATTGATCTGTCTAATGTTGAGAGTGGGGTGTTAAAGTCTCCCATTATTAATGTGTGGGAGTCTAAGTCTCTTTGTAGGTCACCCAGGACTTGCTTTATGAATCTGGGTGCTCCTGTATTGGGTGCATATATATTTAGGATAGTTAGCTCCTCTTGTTGAATTGATCCCTTTACCATTATGTAATGGCCTTCTTTGTCTCTTTTGATCTTTGTTGGTTTAAAGTCTTTTTATCAGAGACTAGGATTGCAACCCCTGCCTTTTTTTGTTTTCCATTTGCTTGGTAGATCTTCCTCCATCCTTTTATTTTGAGCCTATGTGTGTCTCTGCACGTGAGATGGGTTTCCTGAATACAGCACACTGATGGGTCTTGACTCTTTATCCAACTTGCCAGTCTGTGTCTTTTAATTGGAGAATTTAGCCCATTTACATTTAAAGTTAATATTGTTATGTGTGAATTTGATCCTGTCATTGTGATGTTAGCTGGTGATTTTGCTCGTTAGTTGATGCAGTTTCTTCCTAGTCTCGATGGTCTTTACATTTTGGCATGATTTTGCAGTGGCTGGTACCGGTTGTTCATTTCCATGTTTAGCGCTTCCTTTAGGAGCTCTTTTAGGGCAGGCCTGGTGGTGACAAAATCGGTCAGCATTTGCTTGTCTGTAAAATATTTTATTTCTCCTTCACTTATGAAGCTTAGTTTGGCTGGATATGAAATTCTGGGTTGAAAATTCTTTTCTTTAAGAATGTTGAATATTGGCCCCCACTCTCTTCTGGCTTGTAGGGTTTCTGCCGAGAGATCCGCTGTTAGTCTGATGGGCTTCCCTTTGAGGGTAACCCGACCTTTCTCTCTGGCTGCCCTTAACATTTTTTCCTTCATTTCAACTTTGGTGAATCTGACAATTATGTGTCTTGGAGTTGCTCTTCTCGAGGAGTATCTTTGTGGCGTTCTCTGTATTTCCTGAATCTGAACGTTGGCCTGCCTTGCTAGATTGGGGAAGTTCTCCTGGATAATATCCTGCAGAGTGTTTTCCAACTTGGTTCCATTCTCCGCATCAGTTTCAGGTACACCAATCAGACGTAGATTTGGTCTTTTCACATAGTCCCATATTTCTTGGAGGCTTTGCTCATTTCTTTTCATTCTTTTTTCTCTAACCTTCCCTTCTTGCTTCATTTCATCTTCCATTGCTGATACCCTTTCTTCCAGTTGATCGCATCGGCTCCTGAGGCTTCTGCATTCTTCACGTAGTTCTCGAGCCTTGGTTTTCAGCTCCATCAGCTCCTTTAAGCACTTCTCTGTATTGGTTATTCTAGTTATACATTCTTCTAAATTTTTTTCAAAGTTTTCAACTTCTTTGCCTTTGGTTTGAATGTCCTCCCGTAGCTCAGAGTAATTTGATCGTCTGAAGCCTTCTTCTCTCAGCTCATCAAAATCATTCTCCATCCAGCTTTGTTCCGTTGCTGGTGAGGAACTGCGTTCCTTTGGAGGAGGAGAGGCGCTCTGCGTTTTAGAGTTTCCAGTTTTTCTGTTCTGTTTTTTCCCCATCTTTGTGGTTTCATCTACTTTTGGTCTTTGATGATGGTGATGTACAGATGGGTTTTCGGTGTGGATGTCCTTTCTGTTTGTTAGTTTTCCTTCTAACAGACAGGACCCTCAGCTGCAGGTCTGTTGGAATACCCTGCCGTGTGAGGTGTCAGTGTTCCCCTGCTGGGGGGTGCCTCCCAGTTAGGCTGCTCGGGGGTCAGGGGTCAGGGACCCACTTGAGGAGGCAGTCTGCCCGTTCTCAGATCTCCAGCTGCGTGCTGGGAGAACCACTGCTCTCTTCAAAGCTGTCAGACAGCGACATTTAAGTCTGCAGAGGTTACTGCTGTCTTTTTGTTTGTCTGTGCCCTGCCCCCAGAGGTGGAGCCTACAGAGGCAGGCAGGCCTCCTTGAGCTGTGGTGGGCTCCACCCAGTTCGAGCTTCCTCGCTGCTTTGTTTACCTAAGCAAGGCTCGGCAATGGCGGGCGCCCCTCCCCCAGCCTCACTGCCGCCTTGCAGTTTGATCTCAGACTGCTGTGCTAGCAATCAGCGAGACTCCGTGGGCGTAGGACCCTCTGAGCCAAGTGTGGGATATAGTCTCGTGGTGCGCCGTTTTTTAAGCCAGTCTGAAAAGCGCAATATTCGGGTGGGAGTGACCCGGTTTTCCAGTTGCGTCCATCACCCCTTTCTTTGACTCGGAAAGGGAACTCCCTGACCCCTTGCGCTTCCCAGGTGAGGCTGAAAGGAGCCGGGCACATTCCTCAGCCCCGGGCTCAAAACAAACAAGCCCAGTACAAACACATCCCATCCTCCCATCCCACCACATATCGCCATATATCTCTCAAACTTCCTGAGCCCAGTACAAACACCACCAGGAAAGTCTCCAATAAGGGGACAGCCATTCAAAGTTTTACTGAAAGAGCGGGAACCAAAAGAATTCCTTTGTTCCCCTGTAACTTTCAGGCTATAAAAAGCAAACACTCGCATTGTTCAGGGCCCTCTTGTATGCTGTGGAATAGAGGGACCAGGTTCGAACTTGTAGTAAAGATCCTTGCCGCTTGGCTTTGACTCTGGACTCTGGTGATCTTCTTTGGGGAACTAACCGTCTGGGCATAACATCTGGGGGCCCGTCCGGGATTCCCCAAGCCCACCAGACCCCTGGTCAACGGATCTGCTAGGATCGATCTACTGATAGGTGAGCTGGCTCATCTCCGTTTGTCTGTCTGTGTCTGTTCTGAATCTGAATCTGTGACTCGCGAGGTCTGAAACTGGAGCTGGCACAGTCCTGGCGGACGCGCTATAGGACGGCCAGCGGAGACCCGTGGGAGACGTCCCCTGGCTCTCATCTGATCTATATTGTGATCTGAGCTGCCCCGGTTTGGCGGGCAGCAGCCGTATCTGAGCTGCCCCGTTGGGCGGGCAGCAGCTGTCTCTGATCTGAGCTGCCCCGGTTTGGTGGGCAGCATCTGTCTCTGATCTGAGCTGCCGCGGTTTGGCAGGCAGCAGCTGTATCTGAGCTGCCCGGTTGGGCGGGCAGCAGCTGTCTCTGATCTGAGCTGCCCTGGTTTGGCGGGCAGCAGCTGTCCCTAATCTGGGCTGCCCCAGCGCGACCGCGATCCAGGCAGCTAACTCTGACCCGGGCTTCCGGTGCGCGCTTGTGATCTGAACTGCCCTGGTTTGGCGGGCAGCAGCTGTCTCTAATCTGGGCTGCCCCAGCGCGACCGCGATCCAGGCAGCTAACTCTGACCTGGGCTTCCGGTGCGCGCTTGCGATCTGAACTGCCCCGGTTTGGCAAGCAGCAGCTGTCCCTAATCTGGGCTGCCCCGGCGTGACCGCGATCCAGGCAGCTAACTCTGACCCGGGCTTCCGGTGCACGCTTGCGATCTGAACTGCCCCGGTTTGGCGGGCAGCAGCTGCCTCTGACCAGGGCTGCCAAAGTGCGCCTGCAATTAGATATCATTAATAAGTCAGATCAGATTTCCTTTACAGGGATTCAAACCCACATTCCTTTACAGGAAGAGACTACAAATTATTACAGGATGGGTAATACCCAGCGCACCCCTCTATCTCTCCTTATGAGTAATTTCAAAGAGGTTAGAGCAAGGGGCCATGATCTTGGTATAGAAATCAGGAAAGGAAAGCTAATTACTCTGTGTCCCTCTGAATGGCCTGCCTTTGATGTGGGGTGGCCGCCCGAAGGGACCTTCCGACTTGCTGTCATCACTAGGGTAAAGTCCAAGATTTTCCTACCTGGGCGTGCGGGCCACTTAGATCAAATCCCATATATCCTCATATGGCAGGACCTTGTTGAGAACCCGCCTCCTTGGCTGTCCCCTTTCCAATTGGCCTCTGAACCCTGTAAGGCACTGGTTGCTCGACCACTAAAATCCAAGCAACCAACTGCCCCCCCCCCATCCTGTTCTACCTGACAGCGGGGACCCACTGTTCACAGAACCCCCTCCGTACCCCTCCGGGCCCCAGACCCCAGTCCCCCTGGCTGAGATGCGGGAGGGAGCAGGCGGACGGGAGGCGGCTGGCACACACGGGCCCGCTGAAAGGGAAAGTAACTTTGAAGGGCCGGCGGGGGGGACGCGAGGGCGCACTTCGCGGACTAGCCCCCCTCAGCCGCCTGACTCCATGGTGGCTTTACCCCTTCGGGAAATAGGACCCCCGGATAACAGAGGAATCCCCAGGCTCCAGTACTGGCCATTCTCCACCAGTGATCTGTATAACTGGAAAACTCAGAGTGCTCGGTTTTCAGACAACCCCAAAGATTTACTGGCTTTACTAGATAGTGTCATGTTCACCCACCAGCCCACTTGGGATGATTGTCAGCAGCTCCTGCGAATTTTGTTCACCACGGAAGAGCGAGAGAGAATACAGATAGAAGCTAGAAAGCTGGTCCTGGGGGACGATGGTCAACCGACTGCCAACCCCGACCTCATAAACGCAACCTTTCCTCTGACCAGGCCGGCGTGGGACTACAACACGGCAGAGGGTAGGGGACGGCTACACCTTTATCGCCAGACTCTAATGGCAGGTCTCCGGGCAGCTGCTCGCAAGCCCACTAATTTGGCTAAAGTATATTCTATTCTGCAGGGGAAGACAGAGAGCCCAGCTACCTACTTAGAAAGATTAATGGAAGCTTTTAGACAGTACACCCCCATAGATCCAGAGGCTCCAGGAAGTCAGGCAGCTGTTGTAATGTCTTTCGTAAATCAGGCAGCCCCAGATATTAAGAGAAAACTCCAGAAATTAGAAGACTTGGAGGGAAAGCGGATTCAGGACCTCCTTCAGATAGCCCAGCGGGTTTACAATAACAGAGATACTCCAGAGGAAAAGCAATTTAAGGCCACTGAAAAAATGACCAAGGTCCTGGCAGCACTGGTACAGAAAGAGCATCTACAGCCAGAGTACACATAACCTAGGCAGCACCCCCGGCATGATGATCTGAGCAAAGACCAATGTGCCTACTGTAAGCGGGCTGGCCACTGGGTAAGACACTGCCCCATTCCATGACTGCACCAAGATACTAGCTCAGGTGCACGGAGTTCGAGAAGACCTGCAGGACTGCCCACTTCCTGACACCGACCTCGTCTGGTTCACTGATGGGAGCAGCTTCATGCATCAAGGCCAGAGGTACGCTGGAGCGGCAGTAACTTCAGAGACTGAGGTAATCTGGGCGGAACCCCTGCCCCCGGGGACATCGGCCCAGAAGGCGAAATTGATAGCGCTCACCCAAGCTCTTACCTTAGGGGCGGGGAAAAAGCTGACAGTATATACAGACAGCCGATAGGCTTTTGCAACGGCGCATATACATGGGGCCATTTACAGGGAGCGAGGGTTACTGACGGCTGAAGGAAAAGAGATAAAAAACAAGCAAGAGATCCTAGCCCTGCTAACAGCCCTATGGAGGCCAGAAAAATTAGCCATTGTACATTGCCCAGGGCATCAGAAACTAACTACTCCAACTGCTCAAGGCAACTTTCTGGCGGACCAAACTGCAAGGAATGTGGCGAAGGCTCCCAGCCAACTCCTTGCACTCCAGCTCCCTGACCCGGGCCCCCGGGACTTGCCATATTTCCCTGAATGTTCAGAACAAGATCTCCAGTGGATTGACAAACTTCCCCTGAAACAAATCCAGAATAGGTGGTGGACTGATACTAATGACCAAACCATCCTACCAGAAAAATTAGGACAACAGGTGTTAGAACACATCCACCGAACCACCCACCTGGGGACCCGGCGGATGATAGACCTGATCAGACGCTCCAAGCTCAAAATCAGACATATAGCTGAGACGGCCAGCAGTATCGTGACAAGTTGCAAAGTCTGCCAGCTTAACAACGCATACCCCCAATCTCAAGCTGCAGCAGGAACAAGGCTCAGGGGAACCAGGCCCGGTATCTACTGGGAGGTAGATTTTACTGAAATAAAGCCAGGAAAGTACGGGTACTGGTACTTACTTGTCTTTGTAGATACTTTTTCAGGGTGGACTGAAGCATTCCCAACCAAAAGAGAAACTGCTCAGGTCGTAGCAAAGAAAATTCTGGAAGATATCCTTCCCAGGTATGGCTTCCCCATCCAGATAGGGTCAGATAATGGGCCCGCTGTCGTCGCTAAGGTAAGTCAGGACTTGGCTTCCATCCTTGGGGCAAATTGGAAACTACATTGCACTTACAGGCCCCAGAGTTCAGGACAGGTAGAAAGGATGAATCGGACCTTAAAAGAGACCTTAACTAAATTGACTATAGAGACTGGTGCTAATTGGGTAGTCCTTCTCCCCTGTGCTCTGTTCCGGGCCCGTAATACCCCTTACAAACTGGGCCTTACTCCTTACGAAATCATGTATGGCAGACCTCCACCCCTGGTTCCTAGCTTAAAAGATGACCTGCTTAAGTCTGAAACAGAAAATGTCTCTGAATTCTTATTTTCCTTACAAGCCTTACATAAAATTCACCAAGAAATCTGGCCCAAGCTGAAAGAGCTATATGAGACCAGTCCCCCACCGATACCCCATCCGTACCAGCCGGGAGACTGGGTCCTGGTTAAGCGACACCGACAAGAGACCCTAGACTGAGACCTGCACGAGCCATATTTCTCCCCGTCATTGCAGGATTCTCCCTCACTGCATCCTTCATGGCGGCCGGACTGGCTGGGGGAGCCCTAGGTCACACCCTCATAGAAAGTAACAAGCTGTACCAACAATTTGCCGTTGCTATGGAGGAGTCAGCTGAGTCCCTTGCCTCCCTCCAGCAGCAGCTCACGTCCCTAGCACAGGTAACCTTGCAGAACTGGAGGGCCTTAGACCTACTCACTGCTGAAAAAGGGGGAACATGTATGTTTCTAAAGGAAGACTGTTGTTTCTACATAAATGAATCAGGGCTCGTGGAAGACCGGGTCCAACAGTTACGCAAGTTAAGCACAGAAGTAAGAACACGGCAGTTTGCTTCAGCTGCAGACCAATGGTGGAACTCATCTATGTTTTCTCTGTTAGCCCCCTTCCTTGGACCCCTGCTGAGTCTACTATTTCTGCTTACCATAGGACCTTGTGTTGTTAACAGAATTTTGCGGTTCGTTAAAGAACAGTTTAACACTGTACAACTCATGGTCCTCAGAGCCCAATACCAACCTGTAAATGCTGAAACAGAATCAGACTTATAAGACCCAAGATTGGCTCTAAAAAATACCTGAAAAGAAAGGGGGGAATGAAAGGAGCCGGGCACATTCCTCAGCCCCGGGCTCGAAACAAACAAGCCCAGTACAAACACATCCCATCCTCCCATCCCACCACATATCGCCATATATCTCTCAAACTTCCTGAGCCCAGTACAAACACCACCAGGAAAGTCTCCGATAAGGGGACAGCCATTCAAAGTTTTACTGAAACAGCAGGAACCAAAAGAATTCCTTTGTTCCCCTGTAACTTTCAGGCTATAAAAAGCAAACACTTGCATTGTTCAGGGCCCTCTTGTATGCTGTGGAATGGAGGGACCAGGTTCGAACTTGTAGTAAAGATCCTTGCCGCTTGGCTTTGACTCTGGACTCTGGTGGTCTTCTTTGGGGAACTAACGGTCTGGGCATAACAAGGCAATGCCTCGCCCTGCTTCAGCTCGCGCACGGTGCGCACATGCACTGGCCTGTGCCCACTGACTGGCACTCCCTAGTGAGATGAACCTGGTACCTCAGATGGAAATGCAGAAATCACCCGTCTTCTGCGTCGCTCACGCTGGGAGCTGTAGACCGGAGCTGTTCCTATTCGGCCATCTTGGCTCCTCCCCTCCTCTTCTGGATTTTGACTTGTTCTAACTAGGTTTGTAAAAAAACATTTTGACAAAAAGATTAATGGACATTAATCTGTTTTCTCTAACATTTTTATGTTTTACATTTTTTTTTTTTTTTTTTGAGATGGAGCCTCACTCTGACACCTAGACCGGAGGGCAGTGATGCAATCCCGGCTCACTGCAAACTCCACCTCCCAGGTTCAAGCAATTCTCCCGCCTCAGCCTCCTTAGTAGCTGGGATTACGGCTGCATGGCACCATGCTCAGCTAATTTTTGTATTTTTATTAGAGATGGGGTCTCTACATTGCCAGGCTGGTTTCGAACTCTTGACCTCAGGTGAGCCGCCCACCTCAGCTTCCCAAAGTGCTGGGATTACAGGCGTGAGCCACTGTGCCCGACCCTGTTTTACTTTTTATATTTTAATTGCAGGTTTGTTTGGAGTTTATTCTTATGTTCAGTCTAAGACATGAGGGTAATTTTGTCATTTTCCAAATGGATCCCTTGTTGCACAAGAAGTATTCATCTACTTTTAACCCAAGTATTTTAGCTGCCTCTTATATTTTCATATGTACTTTAGTCTATTTGGGTTTATAATTTTTCTTATTTTAAATTTTGTATAGGTTTAGGGCATACAAGTGCAGTTTTGTTACATAAACATATTAGATATAATAACGTTTGGGCTTTTAGTGTACCCATCACCTCAATAGTGTACATTGTATACAGTAGGTAACTTCTCATCCCTTACTTCCCTCCCACTTTCCCACCTTTCTGATTCTCCTATGCCAATCATTACACACTCTATGTCCATGTGTACACATTATTTAGCTCCCACTTATACGTAAAAATGTAGTATTTGACTTTCTGTTTCTCGGTTATTTCACTTAGCCTCCAGTTCCATCTGCCCTGCTGCAAAAAGATATTTCATTCTTTTTTTATGGCTCGGCATTTTTCCATGGTATATTTGTAGATTTTTTTATTCAGTCATCCATTGATGAACACTTAGTTTGGTTTCACATCTTTGCTATTGTGAATGGTGCTGTGATAAGCATACAAGTGCAGTATCTTTTTGATATAGTTATTTATATTCCTTTGGGTGGATATTCAGTAATAGGATGGCTGGATCAAATTTTAGTTTTATTTTTAGATCTTTGAGATATTGCCATATGGTTTTCCATACAGGTTGTAAAAATGTACATTCCCACCAAGAGTATATAAGCATTCTCTTTTCTCCAAATTCTCACCAACATTTGTTATTCCTTGACTTTTTAATAATACTGATTCTGACTGGTGGAAGATAGTATCTTGTTGTGATTTTAATTTTTATTTCCCTGATGCTTCATGAGGTTCAGCATTTTCACATGCTTCCTGGCCATTTGTATGTTTTCTTTTCAACACTAGCTGTTCATCTTCTTTTCTCAATTTTTAGCGAGTTTACATTTTTTTATTGTTGAATAGTTTGAGTTCCTTGTGGTTTGTGGATATTAGTCCATTGTTTTCAAATATTTTCTCCCATGGTGTAAACTGTTCACTCCATTATTGCCTTTACTGTGCAGAAATTTTTAGTTTAATTCTCATTTGTTTATTTTGTTTTTGTTGAACTTGCTTTTGAGGTCTTAGTCATAAATCATTTGCCTGGGCCAAAGCTTCTGAGTTGTCTTCAAGATTTTAATAGGCCAGTTGCAATGGCTCAACCCTGTAATCCCAGCATTTTGGGAGGCTGAGGTGGGTGGATCAATTGAAGTCAGGAGTTTGAGAGCAGCCTGGCCAGCATGGTGAGACCCCATCTCTACCAAAAATACAAAAATTAGCTGGGCATGGTGGTGCACGCCCGTAATCCCAGCTACTCTGGAGACTGAGGCACAAGAATTGCTTGAACTCAGGAGGTGGAGGTTGGAGTGAGCCAAGATTGCACCACTGTACTCCAGCCTGGGTGACAGAGAGAACACCAAGAAAATACACTTTTAAAATAGTTTTTAGCTTTACATTTAAGTTCTGTATTCATGTGCATGATGTGCAGGCTTGTTACATATATAATCATGTGCCATGGTGATTTGCTGCACCTGTCAACCCATCACCTAGGTATTTAGCCTAGCATACACTAGCTATTTTTCCTGATCCTCTCCTTCCCTCACATCCATCCACCAACAGACCCCAATGTGTTACCCTCCCTTTGTCTATGTGTTCACATTGTTCACCTCCCACTTATAAGTGAGAACATGCAGAGTTTGGCTTTCTGTTCCTTTGTTACTTTGCTGAGGATAATGGTGTCCAGCTCCATCCATGTCCCTGCAAAGGACATGACATAATTCCTATTTATGGTTGCATAGTATTCTATGGTATATATATACTACATTTTCTTCATCCAATCTATTATTGATGGGCATTTCTCTTGATTCCATCTTTTTGCTATTGTGAATAGTGCTACAATGAACATGCAAATGCATGTATCTTAAGAATAGAATGACTTATATTTCTTTGGGTATATATCCAGTAATGGGATTGCTATGTCAAAAGGTATTTCTGTTTCTAGGTCTTTTAGGAATTGCCTCACTGTCTTCCACAATGGTTGGACTAATTTACATTCCTACCAACAGTGTAAAAGTATTCCTATTTCTGTGCAGCCTCACCAGCATCTGTAGTTTCCAGGAGATGACATGATCCTATATCTAGAAAACCCCATCATCTCAGCCCAAAATCTTTTGAAGCTGATAAGCAACTTCAGCAACATCTCAGGATATGAAATCAATGTGCAAAAAAGTCACAAGCATTCCTTTACACCAACAGCAGGCAAGCAGAGAGCCAAATAATGAATGAACTCCCATATCACAATTGCTACAAACAATAAAATATCAAGGAATACAGCTAACAAGAGAATTGAAGGTCCTCTTCAAGGAGAACTACCAACGACTATTCAAGGAAATCACAGAGGACACAAACAAATGGAGAAACATTCCACGCTTGAGGATAAGAAAAATGAGTATTGTGAAAATAGCCATACTTCTCAAAGTAATGTATAGATTCAATGCTACTCCCATTAAACTACCATTGACATTCTTCAGATAATTGGAAAACATATTTTAAAATCATATGGAAGCCAAAAAGAGGCTGTATAGCTAAGACAGTCCTAAGCAGAAATAAAAAAGCTGGAGACATCATGCTACCCAAGTTCCAACTACACTACAAGGATATAGTAACCAAAACAGCATGGTACTGGTACAAAAACAGACACATACTCCAATGGAACAGAATAAAGATTTCGGAAATAAGACTGCACATCTACAACCATCTGATCTTTGACAAACCTGACAAAAACAAGCAACAGGGAAAGGGTTCTCTGTTACTAAATGGTGATGGGAGAACTGGCTAGCCATATGCAGAAAATTGATATATTTAAGTTTTAATCCATTTTGAGTTAGCTTTTGTATGTAGTGAGAGATGTGGGTCTAGGTTCATTCTTCTGCACTTGGCTATTCTGTTTTCTTAGCACCGTTTATTGAATAGGGTGTCCTTTCCCCATTGCATATATTTGTCGACTTGAATATTAGTAGCTGTATATACGTGGTTTTATTTCTGGGTCCTCAGTTTTGTTCCATTGATCCATATGTCTATTTTTTATAATGGTGTCATGCTGTTTCAGTTGCTACAGCCTTGTAGTATATGTGTGTGTGTGTGTACACACACACATATATACACACACATATATGTGTGTATATAAATATATGTGTGTATATGTCTATATATAATATGTAGATTTTATATGTGTGTATGTAAATATATATATAATATATTGGAGACTAGGTGGGGCAAAATGATGTAATAAGCTCAAAATATATATAATATATATTATATATTGTACATATGTATGTATTTTTTGAGATAAGGTCTAGCTCTGTTACCCAGGTTAGAGTGCACTGGTGCATTCTCAGCTCACTGCAAACTTTGCCTCCCAGGCTCAAGCCATCCTCCCACCTCAGCCTCCCAAGTGGCTGGGGCCACAGGCATGCACCACCATGCCCAGCTCATTTTTGTATTTTTTTTTCTAGAGATGGGGCCTCACTTTTTGCTCAGGTTGGTCTTGAACTCCTGAGCTCAAGTGATCTGCCCACCTCAGCCTTCCAAAGTGCTGGGATTACAGGTGTGATCCACTGCATCCAGAAACCTTGTAGCGTAATTTGACATCTGGTAATATGCTGTCTCCAGTTTAGTTCTTTTTGCTTAGAACTGTGTTAGCCATTTGACTGTCTTTTTTGTTTTGTTTTGTTTTGTTTTGTTTTGTTGTTTGGTGCATGTGAATTTTAGAATTGTTTTCTCTGTACCTGTGAAAGATGACCTTGGTATGTTAGTGGAAATTTCATTAAATCTGTCGATTGTTTTGGCAATATGGTCATTTTAACAATGTCAATTCTTTAAATCCATTAACATGAGATGCTTTTCCATTTGTTTGTGTCATCTATGAATTCTTTTCCTCTAGGTTTTGTAGTTCTCCTTGCAGAGATCTTTCAGTCCTTGAATAACGTACTTACAGGCATTTTTTGTTGTGGTTATAGCTATTATAAAAGGGACTGACATTGATTTAGGGCTCAGCTTGATTGTTACTGTTGAATTGTTTCTAGTTTTATTTCAATGTTGTCAGCAAAAGTACTTGCTATGAGTCCTACTTATATGAATTTGTTGAGACTTGTTTTGCAGCCTATGATGTGGTCTATTCTGGAGAATGCTTTGTTTCCTAATGGAAAGAACATACATTTAGCTACTGTTGGGTGAATTGTAAATGTCAATTATGCCTATTTGGTCTAATGTGTAGTTTTACTCCAATATTAATTTTTTGATTTCCTGTCAGGATCATCTGCTCATTACTGAGAGTGGGGACATTATAGCCCTCTAATATTGTTGTATTGGAATCTACCTCTCCCTTTAAATTTATTACTGTTTGCTTTATACCCTTGGGAGCTCAATGTTGGTTGCAAAGACCCTTAAAATTGTTACAATCTCTTCTGAATTGACCCCTTAATTATTATATAGTCACATTCTTTGTCTCTTTGCACACCTTTGATTTGTGGTCTACTTTATCTATATAACTACAGGTGTTCCTCCTCCTTTTCAGTTTCCAGTTCCAGGGAATATAATTTTCCAGCCTATCACATTCAGTCTGTATGTGTCTTTGTAGGTGATGTAGGTTTATTGTAGGCAGCATATCACTGGGCCCTATACCTTTATTCAGCCAATCTATGCTTTTTTATTTTATTTAATTTATTTTTTATTTTTTTGAGACAGGGTCTTGCTCTGTCACACACGCAGAAGTGCAGTGGCATAATGTCCACGTACTGCAGCCTCAATCTCCTGGGCTCAAGCAGTTATCCCACCCCAGCATACTGAGTAGCTGGGACTACAGGCACAACTTCCACACCTGGCTAATTTTTGTATTTTTTGTAGTGACAGCATTACATCATTTTGTCCCACCTAGTCTCCAACACCTGGGCTTAAGTAATCTGCCTTCCTCAGCCTCCCAAAGTGTTGTGATTACAGGTGTGAGTCACCATACCCAGCCCACTCTAGGCATTATAATTAAACAATTGAGTCCATTTGCTTTAAGTATTATAATAGATAAGTAAAAACTTCACTACTGCCATTTTGTCATGTATTTTTCTTGTTTTGTAGCTCCTCTCTCTTCCCTTCCTTTTTTTTTTTTGTGGTTAAATAAATTGCTCTGATATTATGTCTTAATTCATTGCTTTTAATTTTGGTAAGTCCCTTCTAGGTTTATGCATAGTATTTACAATGAGGCTTAAGACAACTTATCATTGATAACAAGCAAGACGTTAAAAATACCCCAAAGATGAAAAACAACCTCTTCAATTTAACTGCATTTCTCCTAACTTAAAAGTGTTTTCTCATATTTTTATATTGCCTATATCTTAACAGGTTGCTGTAGCTATTATTATTTGATTTTGATATATTTGTCTTCTGACCTTTATAGTTATGAGTAGATTTTGATATAGTTGTCTTCTGGTCTTTATAGAGTTGTGAGTGGATTGTCCACTGGAATGATAGTATTATTTAGAGTATTTGGTATTGGTTTGTGTTATAATAATTTTAACAGTGGGTTTTATATCTGCAAATATTTTCTTGTTGCAAGTTAGTGTTTTGTTTCTTTCAGATTGAAGCACTCCCTTTAGCATTTCTTGTAAGATGAGCCTGATATGGGTGAATTATCACATTCTGGTGGTGCTAAATTATCTCTTGTTTTTTTTCTTCTTGATCTGGGGAAGACTTTTTCTTTCAAATTTAAATTACAGTGTTGCTGAATACAGTATTCTTTAATTGCATTTTTTGTCTTTCATCACTTCAAAAACATTCCTTCCTGGCCCATGGTTTCCATTGAGAAATCTGTTACCAGATGAACTGAAATTCCTTTTCTTTTCTGGGACAGAGTTTCACTCTGTTGCCCAGGCTGGAGTGCAGTGGCACAATCTCACTTCACTGAAATATCCACCTCCCAGGCTGATGTGATACTCATGCCTCAGCTTCCTGAGCAGCTAAGATTACAGGCATATGTCAACACACCCAACTAACTTTCATACTTTTTAGTAGAAATGGAGTTTCACTATGTTGGCCAGGCTGGTCTTGAACTCCTGGCCTCTAGTGAGCCACCTGCCTTGGCCTCCCAAAGTGCTGGGATTACAGGCATGAGCCACTGTGCCCATCCAAAATTCCTTTTTATGTTATTTGCTTCTGTTGTCTTACTTCTTGAGGGATTCGCTGTCCTTGACCTTTGAGAATTTGATTATTATTTGCGTTGGGATAGTCTTATTTTGATTGAATTGGTTTGGTGATCTCTGATCTTCCTGTACCTGAATATTTATCTTTCTCACATTTTGAAAACTTTTCTGTTATTATCTGAATAAGTTTTCTACCTCTACCTCCTTCTCAATTCCCTGTTGAACCATAATAATTCTTAGAATTCATTTTGAGCTAATTTTCTGTCTTTTAAGGGATCTTCATTTCTTTTCATTTTTTCTTCTTTGTGTATTTTCAGGTAGCCTGTTTTTAAGCTCACTGATTCTTTGCTCAGCTTGCTTTATGCTGTTAATAACCTCTAGTAAGTTTTTCAGTACAACAAATGTATTTCTTAGTTTCAAGATTTCTGTTTGACTTTTAAATTATTTCCATCTTTTTATTAACTTTCTCTAACTGTTGTTATTTTTCTGTGTTATCTTGGACTACATTCCCTTAAAACTGTTATTTTGAATTAATTTTTTTCTCTTTCTTTCTCCCATCAACTTTATAGTCATAAAAGATAATATTTTGAATTCGTGGTCAAAGAGTTCACATATCCTGTCCCATTAGGCGTAGTCGTTGCTTTCTTGCTTTGTATGGGAAGGTCATGGTTCCTTTTTGCTGTCATTTCTTATTGATATGCATCTATGTTAGTGCCTGGAAGGAGTAGTTATTTAATCCAATCTTAGATATGTTTGCTTAGAGATTCTTTGTAATTTACCTGTTGGTCATCTTTCTTTTCCCCCTCAATGTTAACTGATTCCTTTTTGGCCAGATGGTACATTAAGTCCAGTCATGCCATGTTTCTAGTAAACAATCAGACTGTCACCCATAACAAATTAGGAGACGCCTAAAAGGATATTTCAGTAGTGTCAGAAGGCTGGCTCAGTGTTTGTGCCCAGGGGACCTGGGCAACAAATACCTTATAGCATGATCCTTCTGAGAGCAGAGTTACAGCAGGCCTGTGGATGGTAGTCCCACCTTCTCCCCTTTTCTCTGGCTTTCCTCAAGGAATGTCTCCCTTCATACACTTCTGATGCTTTCTATGGGTTGAGGTAGGAAGAGGTCTCCTGCCAGAGAACCCAAGATGGTTATCCACTTCAATCTCAATTTTTGCAGTAAAGACTGCAAAATATGAGTCATGAGGAAATTTTCTGTATGCTTAAGTGGTGCCAGGCAGATTTGGGGAGGGGCCTTATACATATGGAAGGCCAATTCTTTTACCGTCTGCTTGAAATTTTTTTACTTGTCTGTGGTCTGGCAAACTGTTTCATCTTTATATTTGAGTTCTAAGATAATGCTGGTGATAATCTGGCTGGTATATATTTCTTCTTGGTTTTCTTTGGGGGATGGGGAGTAAAGTCAGCTTGCTGCTACCAGTATATATGAATTTTGATCAAGCTTGTCCAACCCATGGCCCACAGGCTGCATGTGGCTCTGAATGGCCCAACACAAATCTGTAACCTTTCTTAAAACATTACGAGATTTATGCACAGAACTTTTTAAAATTATTTTATTTTTAGTTAATCAGCTATCATTAGCGTTCATGTGTTTTATGTGTGTCCCAAGACAATTGTTCTTTCAGTGTGGTCCAAGGCAACTAAAAGATTGGACACACCTAATCATGGTTGGTCTGTATTGTGGCCAATGGAGATGCTGCACCAAAGAGATTGACCAGCAGCATCACACTTGAGGAAACATGATCCACAGGTCTTATAGGGTTGACTTCTTACCCAGCTACCCACGTAATCAATAAGCTCTGATTGTCGACTGATTCTAATCAGGTGCTAAGCCAGCATCAGAGGTCATAGAATTGTAACTTGGTTTGCATTAAGCATGGTTGTCATGGACTTGAGGTTCACTTAGTGCTGTGATGGCAGCAGTCATCAAGTGTGGGGGTCTGTCCTGCAGACCCTGACCTAATGATGTATGAGTAAAGTACACTGACACACAGTTATCCTGCTTTGCCTGTTCAGCTGAGCATCCAGACCACTTAGTTGCAGTGTGGCCTCGATCAGTCAATGAGACTTGCATTTATTCAGTAAAGATTAATTGACAAAGTTCATGAGTAAACACCACTAGAGGATAATTGACCTAGTCACCCCTACCCCAGAGAGAGCAATCATGCACCCATGAATGATCAAAGGTTAGTCTTAAGATGACATGAGTAAACAAGCTAGTTAGATAAACTCCCCACATTCCTTTGTACTCACTTTAAGCTATTTACTTAAGGTAAGGATCAGGTTCGCTTCAGCCATAACAGTTACTAAAGCTATGCAAACTTTTCAGCCTTCCACGAAGGTTTAGGGCTATTACTATAACTATCTTTAATATTTTTCCCACCAACCTGATTGAACCCCTACAGTCAAGAACTTAGGGACACAACAGATAGTGTGTTCAGAATATATGGACAGGCCTGCTAGGAAAAAGATGGTCACAGACAAAACTATAGTTTTAAGACTGGAATAAATACCCACTTCCTCAACAAACAGACATTGATGCACAACCACATGAATCAAAAATAATCAGAGAAGCAGGATGTGGTGGTTCATGCCTATAATCCGAGAACTTTGGGAGGCTGAGGTGGGCAGATCATTTGAGGTCAGGAGTTCGAGACCAGCCTGACCAACATGGTGAAACCCTGTCTCTACTAAAAATACAAAAAAATTAGCCAGGTGTGGTGGCATATATCTGCAGTCCCAGCTGCTTGGGAGGCTGAAGCAGGAAAATCACTTGAACCCAGGAGGCGGAGGTTGCAGTGAGCTGAGATTGCACCACTGCGCTCCAGCCTGGGCCATATAGTGAGACTGTCTAAAAAAAATAAAATAACAGAGAGACATGACATGCACCAAATGGACAAAATAAAATGCAGTTGCTAAATATAAATGATTAGCCTAACAAAGAATTCAGACCAGGAAGAACTGTGTTGCTTTTTTCTATTTGTTTTTTTGAGATGAATTCTCACTCTGTCATCCAGGCTGGAATGCAGTGGCATGATCTCAGCGAAGACACATGTTTTAAGGCAGAACAGTAAACTTCAATAAAACAGATAAATAATTTTTAAATTTAGCAGAGAAATTTAACAGACAGTTTATAAACAAATAAAATGAAAATCCTGGAATTGGAAATATGGCAAATAAAATTAAAATTGCAATAGAGAGCATCAGCAGAAGAATTGATCTAGCAGAAGTAATAATCAGTGAGTTCAAAGACGGGCTATTAGAAAATAGAGTGAAAAGTGATTCTCCTGCTTTATATATATATTTTTTATATATATTGCATAGATATGTATATAAATAAATATTATATATAAATATAAATAACCAGGCAAATTTATTATTTATTGATTTAATAAAAGCAACAAAACTAGGTTATGGAATGTACAGTAAACATCAAAAGAACAAATGTTTAGGTCACGGGATTTCAAGAGAGATATATGAAGACAAATGGGTAGATGGCTTATTTTAAAATATAATAGAAGAATACTTGTCAAACCTGAAGAATGATAAAAATATTTAGGTGCAGGATAAAAACATCGTCATTCAGATTCAATCCAAACAAAGTTAGTATAAAACATATTACAATCAAACTGCCAAAAGTCAACAAAAAAGAGAGGATCCTAAAAGCAGCAAGAAAAAAGCATAAGGAACTTCTAATACATCTAGAAATATTATGGGCCCACAGGGAGTGAGATAATTAATGTATTTAAAGTGCTGAAGAAAACAAGTGCCAACCAAGAAGCAAAGCTTTCTTTCAGAAATGAAGAGAGATACATATTTTCCCAGACAAACAAAAGTTTAGAGAGTTTATCATCATTAGACCTGTTATACAAGATATGCTAATGGAGTTCTTTAATCTGAAAGGAAGAGTACAAATAAGAAACACAAAAACATCTAAAGATTTAAAACTCTGATTAAAATAAATGTAGTCAAACTCAGAATATTCTAATCGCCTAATGGTGTTGTGCACAATAAACAGATGTAGGCCGGGCATGGTGGCGTGTGCTTGTAATCACAACATTTTGGGAGGCCAAGATGGGCAGATTCCTTGAATCCAAGGATTCGAGACCATCCTGAGCCACATGGTGAAATTTGTGTTTACTAAAAATCTAAAAAATTTAGCCAGGCATGGTGGTTAATTTGGGAGTCTGAGATGGGAAAATCACAGCCAGGGAAGTTGAAGGCTGCAGTGAGCCATGATCACACAACTGCACCACAGGTTACAGATGTGTGACACTGTCTCCAAAAAAAAAAGTAAATTTTTGCATCATAATTCAAAATGTGGGTGGAGTTAAAGTGTAGAACTTTTTTTTTTTTGGTAATCAAAGTTAGGTTGTTACTAGTTTTATTTATTTATTTATTTATTTAAGATGGAGTTTTGCTCTTGTTGCCCAGGCTGGAATGCAATGGTGCAGTCTTGGCTCATCGCAACCTCCACCTCCCGAGTTCAAGTGATTCTCTTGCCTCAGCATCCCGAGTAGCTGGGATTACAGGCATGCACCACCACACCCGGATAATTTTGTATTTTTAGTAGAGATGGGGTTTCTCCATGTTGGCCAGGCTAGTCTCTGGAACCCCTGACCTCAAGTGACCTGCCCCCCTCAGCCTCATGAAGTGCTGGGATTCCAGGCGTGAGCCACCGTGCCCCACCACGCTACTAGTTTTAAAAACCTTTTACAACAATATCAGACTCTTTTTCTAAGCCTCATGGTAACCTCAAAGCCAAAATCTATAATAGATACACTAAAAATAACTCTGAAGAAATTAAATAATAATACTAGCGAACATTATTTAATCACAAAGGAAGACAGTAAGAGAGGAAGAAAGGAAAAAGGACCTACAAAACAACAGAAAACAATTAACAAAATAGCATAAGTTCTCAACTCTCAATAATTACCTTGAACCCAGGTGCAGTGGACCACACCTATAATCCCAGCACTTTGGGTGGTGGAAGCAAGCAAATTACCCGAGGTCAGTAGTTAAAGACCAGTCTGGCCAACATGGTAAAACTCCGTCTCTTATAAAAATACAAAAAAAAAAAAAAAAAAAAAAAAAAAAAAAGCCAGGCGCGGTGGCTCATGCCTGTAATCCCAGCACTTTGGGAACCGAGGCGGGCGGATCATGACGTCAGGAGTTTGAGATCAGCCTGGCCAATATGGTGAAACCTCGTCTCTATTAAAAAATTTTTAAAAATTAGCCGGGCATGGTGGCACATGCCTGTAGTCCCAGCTACTCGAGAGGCTGAGACAGGAGAATCACTTGAACCTGGGAGGCGGAGGTTGCACTGAGCCGAGATCGCGCTGCTGTACTCCAGCCTAGGTGACAGAGCGAGACTCCATCTAAAATAAATAAATAAACAAATAGTCAGGCGCGGTGGTACACGCCTGAATCCCAGCTATTTGGAAGGCTGAAGCAGGAGAATTGCTTGAATCCAGGAGGCGGAGGATGCAGTGAGCTGATGAGAGACGAGGTAAAAAGAGACCACCTAGGCAGATGGTTAGAGCAGACAGTCTTTGGCAAGAACTTTTCTAATAAAAGGCAGCTCAATAAATCATTTCTCGGCCAGGCATAGTAGCTAACGCCTGTAATCCCAGCACTTTGGGAGGCTGAGGCGGCGGATCCCCTGAAGTCAGGAGTTTGAGATCAGCCTGGTTAACATGGTGAAACCCCGTCTCTTTTTCTTTTTCTTTTTCTTTTTTTTGGTGAAACCTCATCTCTACTTAAAAAAAGTACAAAAATTAGCTGGGTGCGGTGGCAGGCACCTATAATTCCAGCTACTTGAGAGGCTGAGGCAGGAAAACCGCTGGAACTTGGGAGGTGGAAGTTGCAGTGAGCCGAGATTGTGCCATTGCACAATATATATATATATTTTTTTTTCTTCTAACAAAAAGCAACCTGGGGAAAAAACTCAGACTGCAGAAGCTGCCTGCCTGAAAATCACAGTTACAAGCAAAAATAGAGCAGTTTGAGAAACTCTGGAACATCTGCACTTATAGATAAGCAGTCAGACTGGCAAGGTCAACATACAGCATAGAAGCTCTTTGTTCTTTGTATGATTAGGGAGCTCCCAGGAAAAAGTTTCCTTCTCTTCAGACACGTAGACAGTGGGCTTAGTGGGAGCTTACACAGGGAAAGGAGAGAGGGGACTGCTTAAAACAAGCCCACAGTTATAGAAACAAAGAGCCGAGCTTTGTTCTTACCTGGAGACATCCCACAGCTGGAGAGATACAGAGGGAATTGTGCAGAAAGTTGCAGACAGTTTTACAGATAAGAAAGCTACTTAAACAGCTGCAAAGAGTGGATTCTTACAAAAGCTTTTGTATGCAGCTATAACCTGGCAACCCACCAAGGAATGCTCTTGGATCTGGAGAGTTTTCTTCTTTCACGTATTAAACTTATGCTGCAGCCTCACCCTTTGTGTCCACACTCCTTAATTTTCTTGGTCCTGAGATGACGAGTTTGATAACACTTTAGACAACCAGACTAGTGAAACTCCACTTCTCACTGTTTCACCGAGATGGCACAACTACACTCCAGCCTGGATGACAGAGTGGGACTCCATCTCAAAATAATAAATAATAATAATAATACAAACCTTGAAGGTCACTTGATTGAATTCTCCTATAAAAAGATGCAGAGTGGCAGCTGGGCACAGTGGCTCATGCCTGTAATCTCAGCACTTTAGGAGGCCGAGGTGGGCAGATCACAAGGTCAGGAGATCAAGACCATCCTGGCTAACATGGTGAAACCCTGTCTCTATTAAAAATACAAAAAATTAGCCAGGCGTGGTGGCACGTGCCTGTAGTCCCAGCTACTTGGGATGCTGAGGCAGGAGAATCCCTTGAACCCGGGAGGCAGAGGTTGCAGTGAGTGAGCCAAGATCACGCTACTGCACTCCAGCCTGGGCAACAAAGCGAGACTCCATCTCAAAAAAAAGATGCAGAGTAACTAAGTGGATTTTTAAATATTCAGATTACATAGTGTCTATGAGACTTACTTCATATGTAAGAACATATATAGACTACAAGTAAAGGAATGGGAAAAAAGTTCCTTGCAAGTGGAAAACAAAAAAAGAACAGGAGTAACTATATGTATATAACTTACTATATAACTCAGTAAAATATGCTTAACTAAAAAATATTATAAAGAGACAAGGTTGTTATATAACAATAAAGGGTAATACAGGCAGAGGAGATGACAATTATAAATATATATGCACCCACTATAAGAGCATCTAAATATATAAAGCAAATATCAATGAAAGAGAAAAAAGTGAGAGACAGACTGAAATACAGTAAATACTGAAATACAGCAAATACAGTAATGCGAGATTTCAACATCCCACTTTCAGCAAGGAACAGATCATCCAGATAAAAAATTAACAAAAACATGCTGGTTTTGAACTGTACTCTAGACCAAACAAAGTCAATATGCTTTGCAATAGATATCTTGAAATTTATTCTTCCTGTCTAATTAGTTCTTTTTAAATGCTTGGTGGGATTCTACAGTTAAACCAGGTCCTGGGCTTTTCTTTGATGAGAGACATTTTATTATTGATTTAGTTTAAAGACCTGCAAAGACAATAGCCTCTCGCTTATCAGATATTTTATTACTGACTGAACACATTTACACAATATTCTATCCAATAGTTGCAGAATATACATTTTTCACAACTGCATGAAACTTTCTCCAGGATAGACCATCTTTTAGCCTCCAAAACAACATATGCAGAAGACTGAAATCATATATTTAAGAAGATTGAAATGATATATTCAATCAGGTAATTGTACTGTTTGGACCTCAGTGGTATAAAACTAGAAATCAATAACAGGAAGAACTTTTGAAAACTTTAAAAACACAAAAAGTAAGGTGTGGTGGTGCATGCCTATAGTCCCAGTTACTAAGGAGGCTGAGGTAGGAGGATTGCTTGAGCTCAAGACCAATTTGGGTAACATGGCAAAACTTTATCTTAAAAAAAAAACAAACAAACAAAACCCAGCAGGGCACAGTGGCTCATGCCTGTTAATTAGCTAGATGTAATCATTCCGCAATATATATATACTTCGAAATATGTTGCATATGATAAAAGAATTCAAAGTTATTTGTCAACTGAAAAAATTCAAATAAGATACAACATAGGGAATAAAATCCAGAAATCTTTACAAAAATACCTGTCTACTAAGTCCATCACCTGGGCTTCACTGGAACAGTTGTTTCTGTGTGCTTTTCTCCTTGTGTTTTAGTAATATATTCTGCTTCTTTGCATGCCTCCTATACTTCTGTTGAAAATGGGACACATAACATGAGAAGCTCTGGAAATCAAGTTAATCTCCTCCTTTAGGGTGTGAGATCCAAATATCTCAGTGTGTGATCTTTTTTCTTCTTCTTCTTTTCCATTCTGTTCTTTCTACTGTGGTGTTGTTGTTTTTTGTTTTTTGTGTTGTTGTTTTGTTGTTGTTGTTGTTGTTGTGATGGAGTCTCACTTTTTTGCCCATGCTGAAGTACAGTGGTGTGATCTTGGCTCACTGCAACCTCCTACTCCTGCTCAGCTGGGACTACAGGTGCATGCCACCACACCTGGCTTTTTTTTTTTCTTCTTCTTCTTCTTCTTCTTTTTTTCTCTTCTTCTTCTTCTTCTTCTTCTTCTTCTTCTTCTTCTTCTTCTTCTCCTCCTTCTCCTTCTCTCTTCTTCTTCTTCTTCTTCTTCTTCTTCTTCTTCTTCTTCTTCTTCTTTCTTCTTCTTCTACTTCTCCTGTATTTTTAGTAGAGATGAGGTTCCACTATGTAGGCCAGGCTGGTCTCAAACTCCTGGCCTCAACTGATACGCTGGTCTTGGCCTCCCAAAGTGCTGGGATTATAGGCATGAGCTGCCACACCCAGTCTCAGTGTGTGATCTTAAGAATGCCTTTCATATTTAACCATGAAGTTAGTCTGCCTTAGCCTCTACTTCATTCTCGTGAAGATCCTTAATATCAGGCATAGATGAGAGGATATTTCCCTTGAAGCCCTTTTCTGAGTAGGTACCTGCACATGTTCTTCTACATTTCTGGTACTATGTAGACATTTTACAAAGCCTTTTTTAAACATAGGTCATCTCTTTAGTCAGTCTTTTTTTCCCCACAACTTTGGTTAACCTATTGCTTGCAGCACTTCTTATCAATTCCTGTGTATAAAGCATGCCATTTCGTTCCGATGCTGTGACATCTTGGGGTCTTGCTGATGCTGGAGAGACTGAGTCTCCCAAGATTAGGCAATTTTTAGTGATAATAAAAGACCATTCGCAGGAGTGTCCCTCTATATATAAGTCAATAAATTCGGACTCTGTTAATCACTCCAGGGCTAGGGAACAGGAAACTAGACATAGCCCCTGTCCCTAGAACTCACTGAAATTATCAAAATTATTAAAATTAAACTCTTTACCCTGATTCATTCCTTCTTGTGAAAACAACAATAAAGTCTCTTGTCAACATTTCTCCACTGCTGTGCTTAACAATTCACTGACCATGGTGCTTCCCCATGTGCCCTTCCATGGTATGCAGTGTCTCTTATTTCTAGAGATCTGTGAGTGTGCAAATTTCTTTTTATATGGTAGTCATTTGTGTCTCCATGTTTGTTTTAACCTCATTAAAACAAATCCAAAGTGTATTTTAAGACACTGAGGTAGGTGCAACCAAAACAGTTGCCTCTAAATATTTCCAGGCAACAACCCTACAGTGGCTTTTATACTACTGTGTGAGTTCTAAGTTAGGTATGATAAAGGCAAACTTTTTCAGCCACTCCTCCAGGGAGCCATCAGACAGTTCAACTGAGGATAACTCTTTCCAAATCATAATTCTTTCATTCTCTTCCATTTGGTACTCCTACCTAGAATGCAGACTATTATTTTCAAGGCTATTGATTGAGTTGGGTTGCAATGGGTGTGTTAAATGCCACACTGCTTACTATTCTTACCAAGATTTGGCTGTTTTTCTTCAGTAAGCACTGATTGTGTTCCTACAAGCTTTTGGTTAGTGTCTACAGTTCTGAAAATGTTAAATCTGAAAGTTTTTCTTTCACTACCATTTTTTCTATTGTTTTTGAGGAGGGGTGAAGTTTTGTAATTCCTTGTTATAACATTGTGGTTGATGCCCGTAAACATTTCTTTCTTACATATAAATTTGTAAATTGGCTGGGAAACTTTTTTTAGTACAAAACTCTGAACCCACAGCAGATTTTCTAACACTATTTTAGCAATGATATATCCTCACTCTGTGGGATGTTTAACAGGAGTGAATGCCCTTTCAACCATGTCGTTTCCAAAATGTCCAGCTCTCCACACTGGAATGCTTTGTGTCAGGATGTAAGCTGTTTACCACTGCTCCATGTTTTTTCTTTCCAGGCTTATGAAGAATATGTAGTTCACAGAGGAAAAACCGTAGGACCTTCCAATATGAGCAGTTAAAGTACAGTATTTCTTGCACATGGCAGCATCGCCTTTTGAGGTCTGTCTTCTCCCTCCAAAGACATCAGAATCTGCCAGATGTTGATCACTTCTCGGATGTGTGCATTTTAGCTTCACAAGGACCTCCTTACAAATGTCTAAATTACAGTAATTTCAACCTCTTCTTTGCTCCCAGAGCTCTAGTTCATTCTTCTCTTGCTGTTACCTCTGTGATAAACTGCAGTGGTTTTTTTGCTTTTTCAGTTATGTAATTATCCATTATTTATGTTAAATTATTTGAGCTAAAATAACTAGGGTGGTCTGTATCTCTTGATTTAACCATTATCAGTTCTGTGGATTAACTTGTCTTCATGTGTGACTCCCCTCTAAAATTCCTATTATTTCTAGTCAGTCTCCGGCCATATCTGTAACTCCTTACTGTACTCATTTAAGTCACAGAACTTACTGTGATTTCAATCATGGTTTTTGGCAACTGTCTTATCCCAGGCACAAATGGCTACATAATTTGTAAGGTCCAGTGCAAAATAAAAATGGAGGGCTACTTGTCAAAGAATTATTAAGAGACTGGGCATAGTGGCTCATGCCTGTAATCCCAACACATTGTAAGGCCAAGGTGGGCAGATCACCTGAGGTCAGGAGTTTGAGACCAGCCTGGCCCAACATGGTGAAACTCTGTTTCTACTAAAATTAGCCAGGCGTGGTGGTGCGAGCCTATGATCTCAGCCACTCAGGAAGCTGAGGGAGGAGAATCGCTTGAATGGTGGTGGCAGAGGTTGCAGGGAGCTGAGATCAGGCCATTGCATTCCAGCCTGGGCAACAGAGCAAGAGTCCATTTCAAAAAAGAAAAAAAATAAAATAAGAAATTCAGGACTGCCACAGCAGAGCAATTAGTCCAAGTCGTTGAAGCTCAAGACTTGTGCTACAAATGCACGTCTTCTGCTCATGAACTGGCCTTGATTTCAAGCGAGTTGCTCCCTGATGTCATTGTACATCTGTATATATCCTCATTGGATGGCACTAATGAAATTTCCAGTATGTTCGAGAAATTAATGAATGGCCGAGGAAAAATTAAACAAGAAAACAAAGTGTCAGACCTCTGAGCCCAACCTAAGCCATCATATCCCCTGTGACCTGCACATATACATCCAGATGGCCTGAAGTAACTGAAGAATCACAGAAGAAGTGAAAATGGACTGTTCTTGCCCTAACTGATGACATTCCACCACAAAAGAAGTGAAAATGGCCAGTCCCTACCTTAACTGATGACATTACCTTGTGAAATTCCTTCTCCTGGCTCATCCTGGCTCAAAAGCTCCCCTACTGAGCACCTTGTGACCCCCACCCCTGCCCGCCAGAGAACAACTCCCCTTTGACTATAATTTTCCTTTACCTATCCAAATCTTATGAAATGGCCCTACCCCTATCTCCCTTCACTGACTCTCTTTTCAGACTCAGCCTGCCTCCACCCAGGTGAAATAAACAGCCTTGTTGCTTACACAAAGCCTGTTTGGTGGTCTCTTCACATGGACACGAGCGAAATTTGGTGCTGTGACTCATATCAGGGGACCTCCCTTGGGAGATCAATCTGCTGTCCTACTGCTCTTTGCTCCATGAGAAAGATCCACCTACAACCTCTGGTCCTCAGACCAACCAGCCCAAGGAACATCTCACCAATTTTAAATTGGGTAAGCAGCCTCTCTTTACTGTCTTCTCCAACCTCTCTCACTGTCCCTCAACCTCTTTCTCCTTTCAATCTTGGTGCCACACTTCAATCTCTCCCTTCTCTTAATTTCAGTTCCTTTCCTTTTCTGGTAGAGACAGGAGATGCATTTTATCCATGGACCCAAAACTCCAGTGCCGGTCATGGACTCAGGAAGACAGTCTTCCCTTGGTGTTTAATCCCGTGGGGATGCCTGCCTGATTATTCACCCACATTTCTTTGGTGTCTGTTCACAGCAGGGACACCTGCCTTGATCATTCACCCACATTCCCTTGGTGGCAAGTTAGCTGGGGGGACGCCTGCTTTGGCTGCTCACCCACCCCTTCTATCCATGTCTCTACCCACCCCTTTTCAACTTTACTGGGGGGCAACACCTCCCACCCCTTGTCCACTTTCCTGGGGGATAAGCACTCCCTACCCCTTCTCTCCATGTCCCTACCCCTTCTCCACTTTCCTGGGGGGCAAGCACCCCCCACCCCTTCTCTCCATGTCTCTACCCTCTCTTTTTTCTCCACTTTCCAGGGTAGCAAGCACTCCCTACCCCTTCTCTCCGTGTCTCTACCCTCTCTTTTCTCTGGACTTTCCTCTTTCACTATAGGCAAACTTCCATCCTCCATTCCTCCTTCTTCTCCCTTAGCCTGTGTTCTCAAGAACTTAAAACCTCTTCAACTCACACCTGACCTAAAGCCTAAATGCCTTATTTTCTTCTGCAATTCTGCTTAATCCCAGTACAAAAATGATAATGGCTCTTAATGGCCAGAAAACAGCACTTTCGTTTTCTCCATCCTACAAGACCTAAATAATTCTTGTTGTAAAATCGGCAAATGGTCTGAGATGCCTGATGTCCAGGCATTCTTTTATACATTGGTCCCTCCCTAGTCTCTGTTCCCAATGCAACTCATCCCAAATCTTCCTTCTTTCCCTCCCACCTATCCCCTCAGTCCCAACCCTAAGTGTCATTGAGTCTTTCCAATCTTCCTTTTTTATGGACCCATCTGACCTCTCCCCTCCTACCCAGGCTGCTCCTCACCAGGCCAAGCCAGGTGTCAAGTTTTCCTCAGCCTTCACTCCCCCACCCTGTAATCCTTTTATTACCTCCCCTCCTCACACCCAGTCTGGCTTACAGTTTCATTCTGCTACTAGCTCTTCCCCACCTGCCCAGCAATTTCCTCTTAAAAAGGTGGCTGGAGTTAAAGGCATAGTCAAGGTTAATGCTCCTTTTTCTTTATCTGACCTCTCCCAAATCAGTTAGCATTTAGGCTCTTTTTCATCAAATATGAAAAACCCAGCCCAGTTCATGGCCCATTTAGCAGCAACCCTTAGACTCTTTACAACCCTAGACCCTGAAGGGCCAGAAGGCCGTCTCATTCTAAACATGCATTTTATCACGCAGTCCGCTCCTGACATTAAATAAAACTCCAAAAATTAAATTCCAGCCCTCAATCCTCACAATAGGACTTAATTAACCTTGCCTTCAAGGTGTACAATAATAGAGTAGAGGCAGCCAAGTAGCAACATATTTCTGAGTTGCAATTCCTTGCCTCCACTGTGAGAGAAACCCCAGCCACATCTCCAGCACAAAGAACTTCCAAATGCCTGAATCGCAGCGGCCAGGCATTCCTCCAGGGCTGCCTACCCCAGGATCTTGCTTCAAGTGCCAGAAATCTGGCCACTGGGCCAAGGAATGCCCACAGCCCAGGATTCCTCCTAAGCCATGTCCCATCTGTGTGGGACCCCACTGGATATCAGACTGTCCAACTCACTCAGCAGTCACTCCCAGAGCCCTGGAACTCTGGCCCAAGGCTCTCTGACTGACTCCTTCCCAGATCTTCTCAACTAAGTGGCTGAAGACTGACACTGCCTGATCACCTCGGAAGCCTACAGGACCATCACAAATGCTTTGGGTAACTCTCACAGTGGAGGGTAAGTCCGTACCCTTCTTAATCAATACAGAGTCTACCCACTCCACATTACCTTCTTTTCAAGAGCCTGTTTCCTTTGCCTCCATAACTGTTGTGGGTATTGAGTTATCCCCACCTGCCCAGTTCCTTTATTAGGTCAAAACATTTTAACTAATTTATCTGCTTCCCTGACTATTCCTAGGCTACAGCCATACCTCATCGCCACCTTTTCCCCCAATTCAAATCCTCCTTCACATCCTCTCCTTGTATCTCCCCACCTTAATCCACAAGTATAGGACACCTCTACTCCCCGAGGCCTCCCCGAGGACTCCTCAGGGATTTGCCTCCACCCAGGACTGTCAAATTTACTTTACTCACATGCCCTGAGTCAGGAAACTAAAATATCTCTTGGTCTGGGTAGACACTTTCAGCGGATGGGTACAGGCCTTTCCCACAGGGTCTGAGAAGGCCACTGCAGTCATTTCTTCCCTTCCATCAGACATAATTCCTTGGTTTGGCCTTCCCACCAATAACAGACCGGCCTTTATTAGTCAAATCAACCACGCAGTTTCTCAGGCTCTTGGTATTCAGTGAACTAATGGTCTTTTAAAAACACACCTCACCAAGCTCAGCCACCAACTTAAAAAGGACTGGACAATACTTTTAGCACTTTCCCTTCTCATAATTTGGGCCTGTCCTCGGAATGTTACAGGGTACAGCCCATTTGAGCTCCTGTATGGATGCTCCTTTTTATTAGGCCCCAGTCTTATTCCAGACACCAGACCAACTTGGACTGCACCCCAAAAAGCTTGTCATACCTGCTATCTTCTGTCTAGTCATACTCCTATTCACTGTGTTCAACTACTCATAAATGCCCTGCTCTCAATTACACTGCCAATTTATACTGTTTCTCCAAGCCATCACAGCTGATATCTCCTGGTGCTATCCCCAAACTGCCACTCTAAACTCCCTTTTAAAGTAAATAAATAATCTTTGCCTGCAGGGCTATGCTGAACTCCCTTGAGCACTCTCTAATTGGATGTCCTGGGTCTCCCCAATTCTTTGTCATTTAATATCTGTTTTTCTCCTTCTCTTAATTTGGACCTTGTGTCTTCCATTTAGTTTCTCAGTTCATACAAAATCACATCCAGGCCATCACCAAGCATTCTATATGACAAATGCCCCTTTTAACAACCCCATAATATCGCCCCTTACCACAAAATCTTTGGTCAGCTTAATCTCTCCCACTCTAGTTCCCACATCACCCCTAATCCCGCTCAAAGTAGCCCTGAGAAACGTCACCCATTATCTCTCCATACCACTCCCAAAATTTTTTGCTGCCCCAACACTTCAACACTGTTTTGTTTTATTTTTCTTATTAATGTAAGAAGACGGAATGTCAGGCCTCTGAGCCTGAGCTAAGCCATCATATTCCCTGCGACCTGCACATATACATCCAGATGGCCTTAAGTAACTGAAGAATCACAAAAGAAGTGAAAATGGCCTTTTCCTGCCTTAACTGATGATATTCCACCACAAAAGAAGTGAAAATGGCCGGCCCCTGCCTTAACTGATGACATGACCTTGTGAAATTCCTTCTCCTGGCTTATCCCAGCTCAAAAGCTCCCCACCTTTTGACCCCCACCCCTGCCTGCTAGAGAACAACCCCCTTTGACTGTAATTTTCCACTACCCACCCAAATCTTATAAAACAGCCCCACCCCCATCTCCCTTTTCTGACTCTTTTTTCAGACTCAGCCCACCTGCATCCAGGTGAAATAGCCTTGTTGCACACACAAAGCCTTTTGGTGGTCTCTTCACATGGAAATGAATGAAACAAAGCAAGTATTAACATGAGAATTGGTAAGCTTCTGCAGTACCTTCATAAGAGGAAATGAGTGACTAACATGGGAAACTGGAGGGTCCAAACCTATGCACACAGCAAGCTCAACAAATAACATGAATTGACATGAAGGGGCAGCTGAGGCACACTGCAAACAATCATTGGCAACACGAATAAGCTGTAGGAAATGTTTGCCCAACTCCTATGACCTCTCCTCTATGCTCCCTCCTCTGGTCACGCCCTTCTTTTGCCGTCCCAGTCAAACTTACTTGAAAGACCTTTTTGAGCATGGTTAGGCACGCTGCACACGCAGTCGCAGTAAGTTCCCCAAAAAGTAATATTGCCATTTCCAATATACGGTAGCTTTTGAACTGAAAGCGATGTTACCCTAATTTACCATGTTTCTTGTGTAAGCCTGCCCTCTGGTTTCTGTGAAGAGGCGTCACAAGATCTCCTTTAACCGCCTGGGCAGCGCCATCTTTGTGCCTGGCATGTTGTGGTGCCAGACTGGAGCTATGATGCTTGTGGGTTTACTTGTTACCAAGCTCTCCTGGAGACCAGATCCAGGAAATACAAGGCGGGCCTCGATGGGAAGTACATACTAAGCGAAGGCACAGGAAAGAGGAGGAAACTGGGAAGGAGAGGAGAACTGGAAGGAAAGGGGAGGGAACTGGGAGGAGAACTTGGAAGCTTGCAAGCACATCCAGGTCTTGCATCTATCACTGAAGGAGGGCTGTTTGTGTGCAGAAGCGGCATTGTCCCGGATGCGCAGCTGGTGAAGGTGGTAGAGGGCAGAGGTTGCTAGGTAGGTGTCCAGGAGGAGGCCTGACACTTCTCCGGTGGAGGCCGTCGGGAGAAGCACTGGAATCGTCACGATGACCCAACTCCCACGCAGTGGGTGTGTGCATAAATGCAGGCATGAGGGTCCTCGGTTTAGCCTGGTACTGTGGCAGACACCTGGAACTCCGTAGTTCCCTGACATGTGCCTAGGCTTGGCACGGAGGCAAATGGGAAGAAGAGTGGCTGTGGAGAGGCTGGGGCATGGGCTTACCTTCACTCTTGGAATAGGAGTGATGCCCCTTCTCGCTGGACCCAGGATATTGTGAAAAGTGGACCACTGTAAACAGCCTTCAGTCCCCAGCAAGCTGTTTAGGGAAGAGACCTGGCAGCAGCAAGGTTGGAGCTGTTTAAATATTTCTAGAGAAGTAGAAAAGGTTAGTAATTAAAGTAATAATCATAATAAAAGAGGTTTGCAAATGATTGTTATGTTTTAAGTAAGAAAACACTGCCTATACTTAAAAAAAATCCACACAAACAGGTCTCTGAGGCCCAACAACAAATTAGATTGGATTTGTATTTTACTGCTGCGTGCCACCTCATAAGCTGCAACAAAGGAGTATATTTTGGAGGTGGGAGAAAGGTGGAGTGCAAACTAAATTGAGCATGATATCAAAAATTGACGCTTTTGGTATCATAAGATGGAAAGCGGTTTTGCCTGTACTTAAAGGTAATTTCAGTGCCTATGACTTGATAAGTTTTGAAATGATGTTATTCAATTGTAGACTGTGATGCTTGTTCTTATTGTTTATAAAATAATAAAAATGATAGAAAAAATAAGTTAAAACTTTGCCCTTTAAATTTTACAGATAAATGGATTTCTTAGCTTTACCAAGACCACAGAAATACTCGCAGGAGGGAAGACATTTTCATCTCTGGCTTTGAGAGTAAACTTTAATTTTTGAAAGTGTTGAAATTAGTAAAGGCATCACCAGTTTGGTGTCTTTTTATGGACTCTGGAAGAATGCACTATATGCGTATACATAATTTTTTTTTTTTTTTTTTTTTGAGACCAAATCTCGCTTTGCTGCCCAGGCTGGAGTGCTCTGACATGATCTCAGCTCACTGCATCGTCCACCTCCCAAGTGCAAGCAATTGTCTGCCTCAGCCTCCCTAGTATTTGGGATTAAAAACACCCGCCACATGCCTGGCTAATTTTTGTAGTTTTAGTAGAGACGGGGTTTCATCGTCTTGACCAGGTTGGTCTTGAACTCCTAACCGTGTGATCCACCTGCCTCAGCCTCCCAAAGTGCTGGGATTACAGGTGTGAGCCACTGCGCCCGGCCACATATACATAATTTTTAATTGTTATGAAGTATTACAGTTTTTCTTAACGTAATGATATGCTTAATCATATGGTAGTTTTACTTCAGTGGAGGTAACTCTCGAATACATGATTTTCATTTCTACATTTAACAGTGGAATGATCTATGCTTATTGTAATAGACATCTTGTAAAATTTCTCCCAGTGACCCTCTGCCTCCTGGTAGTCAGCCTTTGTATAATATCTTTCCCAGAAATGTACAGTTAGTGAGGAGCTGAGGCCCTCAGTCCAATAATCTTGAAGGAACTGAGTCCCTCTGAAACTACTTGATTGAGCTTGAAACTGAATCCTCTTTCATTTGAACCTTGAGACGGCAACAACCCCTGCTAAAACCTCAATTATAACCTTGTAACAGACAGCTGAGAGAGAACCCAGCAAGACTCCAGATTTCTGACCTACTTAAACTTGACATACTACGTGTATGCTGTTTAAAGCAGCTAAGTTTTGGGGTAATATGTTAGTTATGGATAACTAATACCCTAATTAAATTGAATTTTCTTTTACAAGTTTGTTTAACACAGTTTCGTCTTAATTATAAATACCATGCTGCTTATGGTTTATATGGGGGAAATAGTGTTAAGGATGTTCAAGGACTTTGCTTGATAGGTTGAGTATGTTCACATTTAATCTTCAAAACTACTTCATGTTGTAGGCAGTGTTAAACCACTGATACAGATAACTTCATTTCTATCCAGTATTCTTCATAAGGTCATAGAAGTAGTAAGTTGCAAAACTAGAATTCAAACTCATATGTATCTGTCTCTAAAGCAGGTTCTCTTTCTACTATGCATAAGTATCCACATGATGAAACTGAACATCAACTTGAGCAAGTTACTAAACTGTAACTGTTTTAAGAACAGTTACTTAAAAACCCTTTTTTATCTCCCCCCTCCCCCACTTCCTACTCTTCCTCCACCCTCCAAAGTGATAATTTTGTGATTTTTTCATATAAAAAGTGTGTCTCTTTTTGCACTTTATATCAACATAATATGTTGTGCTTACAATATATACTTTGTTGTTTCTGACTTCCTTTGCTTAATATTGTTTATAGGTTATATGGTTCCATTGTACCTCAGTATATTATCATTCTGTTGTTGATGGATATTTTATTTAATTATCAATTTAAAGAAACATCTTTATGACCTTGGATTATAATAGACAAAAGTTTTTTAGACACAAAAAGTAGTAACTTCATAAGAAAAGGTTGATAGTTAGAACTCTATTAAGATTAACAATTTCTCTTCATCAAAATATACTCTCTTTTTCTTTGAGACAGGATCTCACTTTGTCACCCATACTGGAATGCAGTGGCGCAATCATGTCTCACTGCAACCTCTGCTTTCTGGGCTCCAGCGATTCTTCTGCCCCAACCTCTCAAGTAGCTGGGACTGAAGGTGTGTGCCACCACACCTGGCTAATGTTTGTTTGCAGAGACAGGGTTTTGCCATGTTGCCCAGGCTGGTCTTTATCTCTTGAGCTCAAGTGATCTCCCTACCTTGGCTTCCTATAGTGAGAGCTAGGATTATAGATGTAAGCCACCATGCCTGGCCAAAATATACTTTTAAGAGAGTGAAAAGACAAGGTGCACATTGGAAAAAATACTCAAAATACAGAAATCTGACATAGAACTTGTGTACTGTATCTAAGCTATATATGCAAGACCAAGAAAACAAAAAAATACCCAGAGAAATCAAGAAAGAAAAAGAAAAACCAACTAAGCAGTCTATCAGTAAAGAGTGTGTTCACATGTAAATAGCTAAGTGGAAAAAAAAAAAAAAGAGGCTGTTCCTCATTATTCATACAGGAAGTACAACTAAAAATCAGAGTGAATACTGCATATTTAGGAAAATGACTAATATGAAACAAACAAAAGTATTAAATATTGGCAAAGATAGGCAACAGTAAAAACTCTCAGATACTGCTGGTGAAAGTGAAGATTTGTATAACCACTGTGAAATTTAGCAAATAGTTTTAAATCAATTGTATCAAGACCTGTTAATTTCACTCCTAAGATATATGTTTACCATAAGGTATACACATATTTATCAAAAGATATGTCCTGGGTGTTTATTAGTAATTGTGCCACTCCTAATATCTTTGTATATTAAGATAATGTTTAAAAATTGTCATGAATATAAATACCAAAGGTATAATCTCTGGCATTTCTAAGTATTAATTCTTTAAATAAAGTGTTTTTATTATATTTAAATATATTCAAAGGAATCTAAATAACACTAATTTGTTGTCAACCATTGTTCATTTTTAAAAATGGCAAACTGTCCTTTGACAAAGTTGAATGTTTTATATTGTTTCTTTTTCTGCTTCGACTAATATTTATTTTTCATGTTACCATACAATTTTATCAGAATATATTTTATTTTTATGGTTGAAACTTTTATTGATAGTCTTATACTGATCTGTAACAAAAATAGTTATGTAAGTTGAAATAAATTTTTTTCCTGTGATCATAAAACTGTGGTGTGCTAAGTTTTCCTTATAGAAAGTAATGAATTTCTTATTCTAAGTATACTGTAAAGCTGAGTGTAGTGCCTGTAATCTTAGCTCTTTGGGAGGCTGAGGCAGGAGTATTGCTTGAGCCCAAGCATTTGAGACATAACTAGGCAACATGGCAAGACCTCATCTCTAAAAGAAGAAAAAAATAAAAAAATTAGCTGGTGTGGTGGCACACACCCATAGCGTCAGCTACTCGGGAAGCTGAGAACCTCAATCTTCTTAAGCCCAGAAGGTGGAGGCTGCAATGAAATGTGTTTGTGCCACTGCACTACAGTCTGTGCAATAGAGCAAGACCCTGACTCAAGAAAAAATATGTACAGTTAAAAAGTGTGAATAAAACAAACCTCAATATATCTTTCTCTGTATCACACTAGACAATTTCCATTCATGAGTTGTTCAAGCCAAAAATCTTTAGTCTTTCTTGACACCTTTTGGTTTCTAGTAAATCATATTCAGTGTACCAGCAAATTATGTGGCTATAAATGTAAATACAAATATAGAATATGATTACTTATTGCCATCTCCATCCAGGTACAAGCCATTTATCATCCATATTCTGGATTATGAAAAGAACCTATAACAGCTTTTATTTTTGCTTTTTATTGTTGGCAGTTTTGTCACATAATCATAGAAGCAGTTGGGATGATAATTCTTAAAAATTATAAAAACTTTAAAAACGTAAAATAAAAAAACTCGGTCTTCTTTTACCTCACCTAGATATACTTTAATGGTTTCTCATCACATTCTATGAAAGTTCTCACAAAAGCTGATAAGACTTTATCTAATCTACCTTCACTTGACCTTTATTACCATAACTATTTCCTTGTCTTTTGTTCATGTATATCAGGCCACATTGGTTGGGTTTCTCTTCCTCCAACATGCTAGATACTCTGCTTTAGGGCTCTCCAGTCTTAGTTCCTCTTTACCTGGTATACACTGAATATCAATGTATATTACTCCCTCACCTCTTTAGATTCTTTTCTGTCACTCTTAGAGGTTTTCACTGGCAACTAAGTTGCAGTTTTTTCTTTCTGAAGTATGATATACTACTACTACTAGAGTCTTTGTCTTGACTTTATGTTCTCGGAGCACAGGAATTTATGCCCTTTATTCTCTGGAAATCTATCGCATTTTCTATGTCTCAAAAAATAATTTGAATGAATATTCTACATTTTGATGAAAATTTAACTAATTTTTACTGGAAACATATCTTAAATGAAATCAATGGTGCTTTTCCTGGATTCATATATACTTGGATGATGAGTATTACCCCTTGTTAGATTTAAATAAGGTTTAGTCTCAAATCTTACCATTTGAGATCTTTATGAACATAAGTTCCGAGAAATGCTGTTCACCAAAATATGAAAGATGAGAATTGTAGGAGTTCGGATATAGCAGTGTCACTCAGCTCTTTTCATCTCTCGAAGTTATGCCAAAAAATAAATAGTTACATGTCACTGGACTTGGTTTTTGTTTGTCTTTTTTGTTGTTATTATTGTTGTTTTTTAGACAGAACCCTGCTTAGTCACCCAGCTGGAGTGCAATGGTACAATCTCAGCTCACTGCAACCTCTGCCTCCTGGATTCAAGCAATTCTCCCACCTCAGCCTCCCGAGTAGCTGGGATTACAGGCACCTCTCATCGCGCCTAGCTAAGTTTTGTATTTTTGTAGAGATGGGGTTTCACCATGTTGGCCAGGCTGGTCTAGAACTCCTGACCTCAGGTGATCCGCCTGCCTCAGCCTCGCAAAGTGCTGGGATTACAGGCATGAGCCATCGCACTCCATGGACTTTTTTGTTTTACAACTATTTTAGCCATTTTTAAAGTGTATACTGCAGTAGTGTTAAGTATACCCACATTGTTGTGCAACAGATGTCAAGAGCTTTTTCATCCTGCAATGCTGAAACTGTACCCAAATTTCTCCACAGCTGTAGCCCCAGTAAGCACCATTCTTTCTGCTTTTATAAGTTTGACTACTTTAGTTATCTCATATAAGAATCAGAGTTTTTTAATTTGTTTAATGACTGGCTTATTTCACTTTATTTATTTATTTATTTATTTTGGAGATGGAGTCTCACTCTGTCTCAGGCTGGAGTGCAGTGGCTCAATTCTCCTGCCTCAGCCTCCCGAGTAGCTGGGATTACAAGCATGTGCCACCAACCCAGCTAATTTTTGTATTTTTAGTAGAAACGGTGTTTTACCATGTTAGCCAGTATGGTCTCGATCTCCTGACCTCATGATCCACCTGCCTCAGCCTCCCAAAGTGCTGGGAATACAGGCATGAGCCACCACACCCAGGCTATTTCACTTTTATGTCCTCAAAAATCCATCCTTACTGTTGCATGTGACAGAGTGAATATTATATAAGGCTGAATAATATTCCATTGTATATATACATCATGTCTTGTTGTATTTATTTACCTGTCAGTGAATATTAATGTTTCTTTTGCCTCTTGACTATTGTGAATAGTATGGCTATAAACATGGCTCTAAAATCCTGCTGTCATTTGTTTTTGTTATATACCCTGAATTGGCATTGCTGGATCAAATGGTACTTATATTCCATTTTCTATTGTAATTGCAACATCGTATGGTGTGACCAACACTGTACAAAGGTTTTAATTTCTCCACATCCTCACCAAATCTTGTAATTCCTTTTTTTTTTAATTCTTTTGGTATTATAGTGGCCATCCTAATATTTGGGTGCTGATATCCCAATTTAGTTTTGATTTCTATTTCTGTAATGGTAATTTTGAACATCTTTTTTTTTTTTTTTACAATTGTTGGCCATTTGTACATTCAGTTTTAAGCAATGTTTCTTCAAGTTTTTTGCACATTATTTGTTTTTGGATTTTTTTTTTTTTTTTTTTTTTTTTTTTTTTTTTTTTTTTTTTTGCTGATTGTTGTCTTTGATTCTCAGAAATTAAGTATGATGTCCCATTTGTCTGTTTTTGCTTTTCTTTCCTGTGGCTTTGGCATATAGTCAAGTAGTTATTACCAAATGCAATGTCCTAATGTCTATCCTCCATGTTTTCTTTTGGTTATTTTATAGTTGTAGGTCTTATATTTGAGCCTTAAATCCTTTGTGAGAGTTGATTTTGTGTATAATGTAGGATAAGGTTCCAGCTACATTTGTTTCCATGTGGGTATCCAGTTTCCCCAACACTATGTTGTTGTTAAGACTGTTTTTAACATTGGATGGTCTTGGCACCCTTTTAGAGGATCATGTGACTGCGTATGCTGTGGTTATCTCTGGACTCTGTTCATTAACAATGGTCTATATGTCTGTCTTTATGCCACTATCACTTCTGATTACTGTAGCTTTGTAGTAAGTTTTGAGATAAGGAAGTTATTTCAAATGAAGAGTTGTCTAAATTTGTTCTTTTTTAAAAGGTTGTTTTGGCTGTTTAGAGTTCATTAACATTCCATTTGAACTTTAAGATTTTTTGTGGAGGGATTCTGATAGGCATTGTATTGAATCTCGATCTTTTTGGGTATGATATATTAGGAATATTAGCTCTTCAGGTCATGAATAAAAGATGTCTTTCCATGAATTTATGTCTTTTAATATTTTTCAACAACTTATACTTGTCTGTGAATGAGTCTTTTATATTTTTAATGGTTAAGTTTATACATATTGTAAATGAAATTTTCTCTAGGTTTCCAATTTTGATTGTTCATTGTTAATAAATAGAAACACACAGATTTCTTTGTGTTAATTTTGTATCCTGCAACTTTGTTAAACTTGGTTCTTTTCTCTAAGAGTGTGTGTGTGTGTGTGTGTGTGTGTGTAAAATCCTAAGGGCTTTTTACCTATAAGAGCATGTCATCAATGCACTGTGATAACTTTTCTTCTTTTTCAATTTGTATGACCCTGCTCTTCCCCTTACCCCCTCTCCCCTACCTTCCTTCTCTTGACTGACTGCTCTGGTTAGGACTTCAGCGTGGTATGAATAGGATGGCAAGAGTGTTTTTTCTTTGTTTTGATTCTAGAAGGAAGGTTTTTAAGTCTTTCACCATTTAATATTACCTAATTGTGGGCTTTTCATTTATGGTCTTGATGATATTGAGATGGCTTTCTTGTATTCCTAACTATATTTTAATCAAAAAATGTGTTACATTTATTCATTTATTTATTTATTTAGAAACAGTTTTACTTTGTTACCTTTTGTTGCTGGAAGGTAGTGGTTTGATCCAAGCTTACTGCAGCCTCAAACTCCTGGGCTTAAGAAATCTTCCTGCCTTAGCCTTCCAAAAAGATAGGACTACAGGCTGAAGCCACCTTAACTGGCTAAATTTTAATTTTTTTTTTTTTTTTGGTAGAAACAGGGTCTCACTATGTTGCCCAAGATGGTTTTGAACTCTTGTCCTCAAGCATTCCTCCCACCTCTGCTTTCTGAATTGCTTGGGTTACAGATGTGAACCACTGTGCCTAACCTAATGTGCTAAATTTTATCAAGTACTATTCTGCAACAACTGAGATATTCATGTTTGTTTCCTTCATTCTATTAATGTGGGATAGTACATTGATTTGTTCCTATATGGTTAATAATTCTTCCCTAAGAGGAATAAATTTCATTTGATTATGGTGTGTGACTCTTTTAATGTGCTGTTGAATTTGATATGTTGGTATTTTGTTGAGAAATGAAAGTAACAACAAAGAAATGAAAATATGAATAAAACGTTAGAAACTAAGATGACTCGAACAGAAATTCTGGAATGGAATACTACAAAGACTGAGTTAAATAATTTGCAAGGCTGGTTCTTTGGCAGTTTTATGCAAATAATCCCAGCACTTGGCAAGGCTGAGGCAGGAGGATGCTGAAGCTAACCAAGAGTTTGAGAGCAGTCTAGAAAACAAGGAAGACCACATCTCTACAAAAACACTATCACATGTGGTGACATGTGCCCAGCTGCTCTGAAGAGGGAAGATCCCTCAGCCCAGGAAGTCAAGGTTGCATTGAGCTATGATTGCACCATTACATTCAAGTTTGTGGTGATAAAGTCCGATACCCTGTCAAAAAAAAAGAGAGAAAGAAAAAGGAAAGGAAAGGAAACGAGAGGAGAGGAGAGGGGAGGGGAGGGGAGGGGAGAAGGAAGGAAGGAGAGAGAAGAAAGAAAGAGAAAGAAAGAGAGGAAGGAAGGGAGGAAAGTCAGTTTAGTGGAGCAACAGTGTATCAATCAGAATAAAGAAAAAAATTACTGAACTGAAAGAGAAGATATTTGAAATTGTTAAATTAGAGGGGCAAAATGAAAAATAAAAATGAAGAAAAGAGAACAAAAAAATTAGGGGCTATGAGACACCAACAAATGGAACACATGTATTATGAGAGTCACAACAGAAAATAAAATAGAAAAGAATGTTAGACTTTTTGGATAGTGGCTGAAAAGTTTTCAGTTCTGAGGACAGAAATGGTTATAACATAATCAAGAAGCTCTGAGAATTCCAATTGGGATAAATGTAAACAGACCTACTAAAACACAAAAGCAAAGTGACAGAAGTCACAAATAGAGAAAATTTAAAGCAGCATTTTTTTTAAAACCTCCTGGATAAGAAGAATATTGTATTTGGAAAACTGTTCTTCAAAAATAAGGGAGAAGTTAAGACTTTCCCAGACAAAAAAAAATTGAATTCAACACTAGTGCACAAGAAATGGTAAAGAGAGCCTTTCAAGTTTAAGTGAAAGAATTGCAAACAGCAACATGAAACCATCTGAAAACAAACTCCTTTGTAACTTTAAAATAGGAACAAATAGAGTCTTCCGTACTGTAATATAGGTGCACAAATCTCTTGGCATAACTTTTTTTTAAAAAAAGTAATTGCTGATTATGTTAATGGATATGTAGTATTAAGGAGTTCATTTATGTCATCAGAGTACAGAGATGTCCCTAGTAGGGTTTCTATGTATGATTTAAGTTATCTTAAAGTAGATTGTTGTAATTTTAAGATGTTTTATTTAATTGCAATGTTAATCACAAAGAAAATGTAAACAGATTATGCACAAAGGGATTTGAGTAGGGAATCAAAACATTACTATATTAAAAAACAGTGAAACACAAATGAAAGCAATAAGAGAGGGTGGATATACAAAGCTACAAGATTTACAGGAACCAATGCAAAAATAGCAGTAAGTCCTATACTAAAAGTAATTACTTTAAATGGAATTTGATTGAATGCTCTAATTAAAAGATACAGATTGGCTTAATGTTTTCAAAAAATACCCAGCAATATTCTGTCTATAAGAGAATCACAAAATAGAGTTTTTACATAGAGTAAAAGTGAAAGATTAGAAGATATTCCATGCAAATGGGAGACTGAAAGGACCAGAGGTGGGTATACTCTTGTCAGACAAAACAGACTTAAGAGAAAAACTTTCATAAGAGATAATGAAGGACAGTATATAATGATAAATGGGCCAATTCATCAACAAGATACACAGTTATATATGTACCTAATAGCACGGCTCTTAAATGTATGAAGCAAAAATCATGACATTGAAGGGAGAAATAGCAACACAAGAATAGTAGAGGACTTTAGTACCTTGGTTTAAATAAGGAATGAATGAAACAACCAGACAGATCACTTAGGAAATAATGAATGGATGGAACAGCCAGCCAGATCAATTAGGAAACACTGGACTTGGAAACACTACTGAGCATTTGGCGTTCACTTACACAGAACAGTTTACCAGAATATACATTCCTCTCTCTCTCTCTCTCTCTATTATTATTATTATTATTATTATTATTATTATTATTATTATTATTATTATTATTTTGCATGGGGCAGGGATAGGCTCTCACTGTGTTGCCTAGGCTGGAGTGCAGTAATGAGATCAGTCCTGAATTCCAGGATTATAGTGATCCTCCCGCTTCAGCCTCCCAAGTAGCTGGGACTACAGCCATGCAGCACACATGGCTAATTTTTAATTTTTTGTGCAGGCAGGGTCTCCTCTTGTTGCTCAGGCTAATCTCAAACTCCTAGGCTAAAGCAATCTGCCCACTTCATCCTCCCAAAGTGCTAGGATTACAGGTGTGAGCCACTGCTGTCAGCCACATTCTTCTCATACTCACATGGAACATTCTACCTCATAGATCACATGGTGTGCCATGAAACAAGTCTTGACAAATTTTAGAAGGCTAAAATCATACAAAATCTTTTCCAGCCGCAATGTACAAAGCTAGGAATCAGCAGAAGTAAAACTGGAAAACTTAACCAATGGGTTGAAAAATCATGAGAGAATGTAGAAAATGTCTTGAGAGAAATGAAAACAAAAATGCAGTATACCAAAACTTTTAGGATGCACTGAATCCAGTAGTAACAGGAAAGTTTTTAGAGATCACTACTTGTATGCAAAAAGAGGATCTTTAATAAGAAAACTAACAACACTTCAATAGCTAGGAAAGGAACAGACTAAACCTCCTGTTAGCAGAAGGAAGAAAGTAAACATTAGAAAAGAGGTAAACAAAATGGTAAAAATTTAAAAACCAACAGTTTGTTCTTGAACAGTAGAAAAATGGAAGAAGCTTTTGCTACAATAAGAACCAAAAAAGACTCAACTAAAATTAGAAATGAAAGGGGGGACATTGCAATTGATGTTACAGAAATAAAAAGATTTGGAAGACTCTAATATAAATAAGAATACACCAACAAATGGATAAACTAAAAGAAATGGGTAAATTATTGGAAACACACAACCTACTGCAGATATGAAGAAATAAAAATCCAAACAGACCTAAAACTTATAAATGAGATTGAGGTAGTCACCAAAATTCTTCTGAAAAGAAACCCCAACACTGGAGAGTTCTGTAAAACATTTAAAAGAATTAACAGCAATCCTCCCCAAACTGTTGCAAAGAATTGAAGACGTAGGAACATTCCCTAGCTTCTGTAAGGCGAGCATTACTCTACCAAAATCAAATACAGACACACAAGACAACAATAGACCAGTATCCTTTAAGAATATTGATGCAAAATTCTTCAAAAAAGAATACTAGCAGATTGAATTCAACAGCCCGTGAAAGGAATTATACAGCATGTTCAAAAATAACTTACACCTAGAACACAAGGATGGTTCAGCATTTACACCTGGAACACAAGGATGGCTTAACAATCAATCAAATCAACATTTATTGATTTTTATCAGTCAATATGCAAACAGAATGAGGGACAAAAACCACATGATGCAGGACTCTTGATAATTCAACATCCTTTAATTATTAAGATATTCAGCAGACTAAGAAGGAAACTGCATTGATGCAGTAAAATGCATGTGAAAAGTCCACATATGGCTTACATACTTAATGGTGAAAGGCTGAAAGCTTTTTCTGTAACATCAGGAATAAGATAAAAGAGATTTTTATTGAGTTACTGAATGGCCATTACCATTCAATAAGGTTTTACAAATTCTAACTACAACAGAAAAGAAAAAAAAAATCCCAATTGGAAAGGAAAAAAACTAGAAATAGCTTTGTTTGCAGACTGACCTGATACTTATGTACAAAACCATGAAGATTCCATAAAAAGCAATAAATGATTATTTCAGCAAGATGTAGGATATACAATGAATATACAAAAATCAGTTGTTATACACTAGTGATGACCAATCTGAAAAGGAAATTAGGAAGATAATCTATTTACAATTGCTTCTAAAAGGATACAATACTTAGGAATAATCTAAACCAAGAAGATGTTTCTGCTGATAGTCTTACTGGAACTCCTTGGTATGTTGAAAAACATTTGTTTTGATGCTTGCAAGACTTTTTCTTCACCTTTGGCTTCTAGGTTTGTTTGTTTGTTTGTTTGTTTGACGCAGAGTCTTGCTCTGTCACCCAGGCTGGAGTGCAATAGCACAATCTCACCTCACTGCAACCTCCACCTCCTGGGTTCAAGCTAGTCTTCCACCTCAACATCCTGAATAGCTGAGATTACAGGAAACCCCCATCATGCCCAGCTAATTTTTGTATTTTTGTATAGACAGGGTTTCGCCGTCTTGGCCAAGCTGATCTTGAACTCCTGACCTCAGGTGATCCATCCTCCTTAACCTCCCACAGTGCTGGGATTACAGGAGTGAGTCACCACACCGGGCTGGTTTTACTAATTGTTTCTAGCTTGCAGAACTTTTATTATGAATTAATATTAGATGTATTAAATGGTTTTCCTTTTATATATACAATCAGATTAAAATGTTTCTTAATGAAATTACACTAATTTTCAAATTGTGTCAAAATTGATCAATATTGCATTATCTTTTTAAATTGTTTAGGAATTTTAGACATGTGTTGAATGAGATTGAGGTCTGGTTTTATTTTGTGAAACTACCCTTTACAAATTTTATGAAAATTTAAAAAATCAAAGTATATAAAATGAATTGAGGGAATGTTATCCTTTTATTCCCTTCAGTGTTTGTGTTAAGATTTATGTTATTTTTTCCTTAAATATTGGTAGAATTTATTAATGAAGCAGGGGACAGTGGAGACAGAAAAGTAGCTCAGGAGATAATTGACAATGTGCCACTGCCCCTAGAGGAGGAGGCATGGCACACTGATGTATAGCATCACATTTGGATCTGACAATTGCAATGTAGAGAATGAAGAGGACTTGATCAGATTTGCATTTTACAAAATAAATACTTTGGCCGAGATGTGCAGGAAGGCAGGACAAAAAGGAGGAAGACCAGTAGAAATAAGTTTAAGTTGTATAGTTGCAGTTGGCAGGACTTTAACAAAGCACAGCTTAGTTTTCAGTGGGTCCCCATTAGGAAAATGGGGGGGAAAAAAGAAAAAATTTGAAAACATTATTTTGAAGACTTGCAGCCAAGGAGAAAAAAATTAGAATTCAGCCCAAACTGTAGAAAATAAAAATTGAAAAAAGAAAAAAAAAAAAAACAGGCCAGGATTAAAGACTGAAATATAAGACCTAAAACCATAAAAACCCTAGAAGAAAACTTAGGCAATACCATTCAGGACATAGACATAGGCAAAGACTTCATGGCTAAAACACCAAAAGCCATGGCAACAAAAGCCAAAATAGACAAATGGAATCTAATTAAACTAAAGAGCTTCTGCACAGCAAAAGAAACTACCATCAGAGTGCACAGGCAACCTACAGAATGGGAGAAAATTTTTGCAATCTACCCAGCTGACAAAGGACTAATATCCAGAATCTACAAAGTACTGAAATAAATTTACAAGAATAAAAACAAACGACCCATCAAAAAGTGGGCAAAGAAAATGAAGAGACACTTCTCAAAAGAAGGCATTTATGCAGCCAAAAGACACATGAAAAAGTGCTCATCGTCACTGGTCGTCAGAGAAATGTAAATCAATACCCAAATGAGATACCATCTCACGCCAGTTAGAATGGTGATCATTAAAATGTCAGGAAATAACAGATGCTGGAGAGGATGTGGAGAAATAGGAATGCTTTTACACTGTTGGTGGGAGTGTAAATTAGTTCAACAACTATGGAAGAGACTGTGGTGATTCCTCGAGGATCTAGAACTAGAAATACCATTTGACCCAGCAATCCCCTTACTGGGTATATACCAAAAGGATTATAAATCATGCTGCTATAAAGACACATGCACATGTATGTTTATTGTGGCACTATTCACAATAGCAAGGATGTGGAACCAACCCAAATGTCCATCAATGACAGACTGGATTAAGAAAATGTGGCACATATACACCATGGAATACTATGCAGTCATAAAAGGATGAGTTCATGTCTTTTGCAAGGACATGGATGAAGCTGGAAACCATCATTCTCAACAAACTGTCACAAGGACAGAAAACCAAACACTGCCTGTTCTCACTCATAGGTGGGAATTGAACAATGAGAACACTGGGACACAGGGCAGGGAACATCACAAACCAGGGACTGTTGAGTGGTGGGGGGCTGGGAGAGGGATAGCATTAGGAGAAATAACTAACATAAATGACAAGTTGATGGGTGCAGCAAACCAGCATAGCACATGTATACCTACGTAACAAACCTACACATTGTGTACATGGACCCTAGAACTGAAAGTATAATAAGAAAAACAAATGAGTTGGGGAGGATTCCCTCTCTTTCTATCGACTGGAATAGTTTCAGCAGGAATGGTATCAGCTCCTCTTTGTACCTCTGGTAGAATTCTGATGTGAGTCCATCTGGTCCTGGATTTTTTTGGTTGTAGGTTATTAATACCTGCTTCAATTTCAGAACCTGTTATTGGACTATTCAGAGATTCAAATTCTTCTTGATTTAGTCTTGGGAGGGTATGTGTCCAGGAATGTATCTATTTCTTTGAGATTTTCTAGTTTATTTGGGTAGAGCTGTTTATAATATTCTCTGATGGTAGTTTGTATTTCTGTGGGATTGGTGGTGATATCCCCTTTATCATTTTTTATAGTGTCTATTTGATTCTTCTCTCTTTTCTTCTTTATTAGTCTTGCGAGCAGTCTACCTATTTTGTTAATCTTTCAAAAAACCAGCTCCTGGATTCATTGATTTTTTGAAGGGTTTTTTTGTGTGTGTGTCTCTGTCTCTTTCAGTTCTGCTCTTATCTTAGGTATTTCTTGCCTTCTGCTAGGTTTTCAATTGGTTTGCTCTTGCTTCTCTAGTTCTTTTAATTGTGATATTAGGGTGTCAATTTTAGATCTTTCTTGCTGTCCCTTGTGGGCATTTAGTACCATAAATTTCCCTCTACACACTGCTTTAAATGAGTCCCAGAGATTCTGGTACATTGTGTCTTTGTTCTCATTGGTTTCAAAGAACATCTTTATTTCTGTCTTCATTTTGTTATTTACCCAGTAGTCATTCAGGAGCAGGTTGTTCAGTTTCCATGTAGTTGTATGGTTTTGAGTGAGTTTCTTCATCCTGAGTTCTAATTTGATTGCACTGTGGTCTGAGAGACCGTTTGTTGTGATTTCTGTTCTTTTACATTTGCTGAGGTGTGTTTTACTTCCAACTATCTGATCAGTTTTAGAATAAGTGCAATGTGGTCCTGAGAAGAATGTATATTCTGATGATTTGGGGTGTAGAGATCTGCAGATGTCTATTAGGTCCGCTTGGTTCAGAGACGAGTTCAAATCCTGGATATCCTTGTTAACCTTCTGTCTTGATCTGTCTAATGTTGACAGTGGGGTGTTAAAGTCTCCCACTTTTACTATATGGGAGTCTAAGTCTCTTTGTAGGTCTCTAAGGACTTGCCTTACGAATCTGGGTGCTCCTGTATTGGGTGTATATATATTTAGAATAGTTAGCTCTTCTTGATAAATTGATCCCTTTACCATTTTGTAATGGCTTTCTTTGTCTCTTTTGATCTCTGTTGGTTTAGGGTCTGTTTTATCAGAGACTAGGATTCCAACCCCTGCTTCTTTTTGCTTTCCATTTTCTTGATAGATCTTCCTGCATCCCTTTATTTTGTGCCTATTTGTGTCTCTGCACGTGAGATGAGTCTCCTGAATACAGCACACTGATGGGTCTTGACTCTTTATCCAATTTGCCTGTCTGTGTCTTTTAATTGGGGCCTTTGCCAATTTACATTTAAGGTTAGTATTGTGATGTGTGAATTTGATCCTGTCATTATGACATTAGCTGTTTATTTTGCCCATTAATTGATGTAGTTTCTTCATAGCATTGATGGTCTTTATAGTTTGGCATGTTTTTGCAGTGGCTGGTACAGGTTGTTTCTTTCCATGTTTAGTCCTTCTTTCAGGACCTCTTGTAAGGCAAGCCTGGTGGTGAGAAAAATCTCTCAGCATTTCCTTGTCTGTAAAGTATTTTATTTCTCCTTTACTTATGAAGCTTAGTTTGGCTGGATATGAAATTCTGTGTTGAAAATTATTTTAAGAATGTTGAATATTGGCCCCCACTGTCTTCTGGCCTGTAGGGTTTCTGCCAAGAGATCTGCTGTTAGTCTGATGGACTTCCCTTTGCAGGTAATTCGACCTTTCTCTCTGGTTTCCCTTAACATGTTTTCCTTCATTTCCCCCTTCGTGAATCTGACAATTATGTGTCTTGGGGTTGCTCTTTTGAGGAGTATCTTTATGGTGTTCTCTGTATTTCCTGAATTTGAATGTAGGCCTGCCTTGCTAGGTTGGGGAAGCTCTACTTGATAATATCCTGAAGAGTGTTTTTTAACTTGGTTCCATTCTTCCCATCACTTTCAGGTACACCAATCAAATGTAAATTTGATATTTTCATATAGTCCCATATTTCTTGGAGGCTTTTTTTGTTTGTTTTTTCTCTTTTTTCCCCAATCTTGTCTTCTCACTTTATTTCATTAAGCTGATCTCAATCACTGATATCCTTTCTTCCACTTGATCAGAGTGGCTATTGACGCTCGTGCATGCATCAGGAAGTTCTCTTGCAATGGTTTTTAGCTCTGTCAGGTCATTTAAGGTCTTCTTTACGCTGTTTATTCAGTTTGCCATTTGTCTAACTTTTTTTCAAGGTTTTTAGCTTCCTTGCAATGGGGTAGAACATGCTGTTTTAGCACAGAGAAGTTTGTTATTACTGACTTTCTGAAGCCTACTTCTGTCAACTCGTCAAAGTCATTCTCTATCCAGTTTTGTTTTATTGCTGGCAAGGAGCTGTAGCCCTTTGGAGGAGAGGAGGTTCTCTGCTTTTTGGAATTTTCAGTTTTTCTGCTCTGGTTTCTCCCCATCTTTGTGGTTTTATCTACATTTGGTCTTTGATGTTGGTGACCTACAGTTGGGGTTTTGGTGTGGCTGTCATTTTTGTTGATGTTGATGCTATTCCTTTCTGTTCATTAGTTTTCCTTCTAACAGTGAGGACCCTCAGCTGCAGGTCTCTTGGAGTTTGCTGGAGGTCCACTCCAGACACTGTTTTGCTGGGTATCACCATGGAGGCTGCAGAATTGCAAATATTGCAGAACAGCAAATATTGCTGCCTGATCCTTCCTCTGGAAGCTTCATCCCAGAAGGGCAACTTCCTGTATGAGGTATCTGTTGGCCCCTACTGGGAGGTATCTCCCAGTGAGGCTACCTGGAGATCAGGGACCCATTTGAGGAGGCAGTCTGCATTCTCAGAGCTCAGATGCACTGCTGGGAAAACCACTGCTCTCTTCAGAGCTGTTAGACAGGGACATTTAAGTCTGCCAAAATTGTCTGCTGCCTTTTGTTCAGCTATGCCCTGCCCACAGAGGTGGAGTCTATATAGGCAGTAGGCCTTGCTGAGCTGTGGTGCACTTACCCAGTTTGAGCTTCCCAGTCGCTTAGTTTACCCACAAGCCTCAGCAATGGCACACGCCCCTCCTCCACAAGGCTGCAGCCTCGTGGGTTGATCTTAGACTGCTGCACTAGCAGTGAGCACAGTTCTGTGGGCATGGGACCCACCAAGACGGCACGGGAGGGACTTTCCTTGTTTGTCAGTTGCTAAGACAATTGAAAAGTGCAGTATTTGGGTGAGAGTGTACAGTTTTTCCAGGTACAGTCTGTCACATCTTCCGTTGGCTAGGAAAGGGAAATCCCCCTACCCCTTGCACTTCCCAGGTAAGGTAACATTCTGCCCTGCTTCAGCTCACCCTCCATGGGCTGCACCCACTGTCTAACCAGTCCCACTGAGATGAACCAGGTACCTCCATTGTAAATGCAGAAATCAACCATCTTCTGTGTCGATCTCGCTGGGAGCTGAAGACCACAGCTGTTCCTGTTTGGCCATCTTGGAAGCTACTGTGAGCATTCTTCAATAATAATTTTTTTTACATAGGCCTTTAAATGGACTTTGATGGAACTTTGTTCCATAGGAGGAATCTCAGATAGGACTTTTTAAAAGCTGAGTCGAGCCATGAATATGTGCCATCAAATATCTATGAGTTGGTTGAATTTCCTCTCCTTGTGAGGTTCCAAGATAAACTTTGCGTTTTTGTGCCTCGGAGAAAGTGATACTCTTTACCTGCCACAGGTCAGAAACCCTGTACATCTACTGTGAGACCAGTCCATGAGAATATGAGGCCAGTTTTCCAAGGGTTTTATTGGCTCCATAAGTCAAGTTTGATTCCTTAAAGGAAAGCACACCATTCCAGTCAAAGCCTTGGTAAAATTGTAATCCCAACACTTTGGAAGGCTGAGGCAGACAGATCAACTGAGGTCAGGAGTTCAAGACCAGCCTGACCAACAAGGAGAAACCCCGTCTCTACTAAAAGTACAAAATTAGCCAACTATTGTCATGCATGCCTGTAATCTCAGCTACTCAGGAGGCTGAGGCAGGAGAATTGCTTGAACCCCAGAGGTGGAGGTTGTGCTGAGCTGAGATTGTGCCATTGCACTTCAGCCTGGGTGACAAGAGCAAAACTCTCTCTCTCAAAAAAAAAAAAAAAAAATAGCCTGGTGCAGTGGCTCACGCCTGTAATCCCAGTACTTTGGAAGGACGAGGTGAGTGGATCACGAGGTCAGGAGTTCAAGACCAGCCCGGCCAACATAGTGAAACCCCATCTCTACTAAAAATTAGTCAGGCACGGTAGTGGGCACCTGTACTCCCGGTTACTTGGGAGGCTGAGGCACATAATTGCTTGAACCTGGGAGGTGGAGGTTGCAGTCAGCCAAGATTGGACTGCTGCACTCCAATCTGGGCAACAGAGCAAGACTGCATCTCAAAAAAAAAAAAAAAAATTACCAGTGTTTCCAATTGTGTCCTGTTACAAATGAAAACAGATTCTTGTTACAGTTATGCAAATAATTGTATTGCCATAAGTTAAGAATACTAAAAAATAGTTTCCAAATTCTGGAGAAAATCAAGTAGAAAGAAACCAAGTGAGCTCCAAATTTTGTTCATGGGACTATACTAAATTGTTAAAATCTGTTAGTAGCTCAAAAGAAAAGTTTTAAGATCTGAAAAAGAAAACAAAGGATCAGCATCATTTTAAGCAAAAAATCAACAAGATTAGTTCAGTCCATGCAGTTAATTCCTCTTCTGCTTGATACTCATGAATATTTTAGCTGTCCATGAGTTCTGAATGTTTTCCCTTGTTCTGATGTCATAGTCTCCAAAGTTACCAGGAACCTGCATTTTTTTTTTTAGCTTTCTAGAAAGTCTTTATTTTTCTGTTATGAATAATTGCATTTTCTAATTATCCCAAATGATTTTATAAATTCCGTAACTTTTATATGCCTGCCTGGGATCCATGAAATAAAAGTATTCCTTACCAAAAGAGAAGCATCAGATACGCTGAAAGGCTCAATGTTTTATATTTTCAGAAATAAAAGTGACTGTATACCCTTTTATTAACTATATGGTAGCTTGGTAAAATTTTTATAGAATTTTTAATGATCTGTGGTGTTCTATGATGAGGCAACATTCCACCAAATTAGCCTTCCAAAAGTTGCAGTATCATGTATAATTATGACAGCAGTTTTGTTTTAAAACCAGAGTCAGATTGAATTTAGCTTTTTTACAGCTGAAATTTATGCCTTATGTGTATTCATAAAACATTGATAACTTAGTGTCACATTATCTTTACTCTTTGATTATACTCTTCTTGAAAAGTAAATTTACTTATCAAATGATAAAGTTTTAGGGAAAGTTTAAAAAAGTTTTTTTTCTTAAAGCTTCATGGAATAGAATTCCATGAATCATAATGACTACGTAAGACCCTTTTCTGGTAATGAAAGCATGGAGTCTTAACCAAAAAGCTAAGCAGAATTGTTAGATCTTTTGGTTTCTGTCATAATGTACTATTGGAACTTCAAGTAGATATAGTACATTAATATGAAATACTTTGAAATACACCATCTTTAAAAAAAAGGCACTTACACAAAAATCATGTAACACTAGGTAGGATGTTGAAATGACTGGTATGCAATATTTTTTAAAGCCTTCATTTTTGGTCAGCATAAGTTTCCTTTAATTATTTTTCTGTTTCCAGTTGGACTTCACTTTGAGGCTTAACATAGCAAAGTGAGTATAAAGTTCTACAATTTAGTCATTGTGGATTTCAAGTCATTTATGATGAAAATGGAAATGCGTAGTTTACTTAAGAAAATTTTCTTCTTCTGTAACATCTAACTCTTCATCCTCATCATCTTCTGCTTGTTGATCGTTTCTTAGTCGACAAGTGGATACCTGTCCTGTTCCAGATACACACTTAGCTGACAGTGATCTCTGAAGAGGTGACTTTGAATTTGCTCTTACAATATCTAAACGAGATGAATGATCTGGTGCATACAGAGAATTTCGGAAAACCTCTAAATCTTCATCTTCGTCAATGTTTCGTATATTCTGGTAGGCAGCAGTGTAGACCTCTAAAGCTTTGCCGTGAAATAACATTTCGATTGTGATAAATTCAGAAAATATAGACTTTATCCTTCATTTTCTGCGTTTCAACGTTGTTAATAGTTTCCTCCAGATGACGACTTGTTCGGCTAGCATCCATTGCAGCTCTCTGTAATTCCGTTTCTGCCTGTGAAATAACATGTCGATCAGATGGGTTTCGCTGACGTGTTCTTTCTAACTGAGTTAATTGCTTAGCTTCTCGATTCCTTGCTGTGAGTGTTGCTTTGAGGTCATCCCGTTTCATTTTCACAATGGTCCCATAAGTTTTCAAGGGTTCAACTACTTTGGCTTCAAGTCTTTCAACCTCTGCTTGTCGATAATCCTGAAGTTTGGCAAACTCATCTGCAAAGTTCATCAGGCCCAGCTTTAAATGCGGGGTCTCTGTAGCAGCATACGCGTTAATTTCATTCACCAGGAGGTCTGCTTTGTCTCTCAGCCTGGCAGTTTTCCGCACATAGGCAGCGAAGATTTGGCACAGTTCTCCAAAATGCTTCTCCACATTTGAGACAGCTGTTTGCAGTTGTTTCGTTTGAGCGTTCCGACCCAGCGTCTCCCGGCACGGACTGCTCTCCATGGGGTCCTGACCTCACTATCCCGGAACCTGCATTTAAATCATCTGTTGGAGTTTTATGGCTGAAAATAAAATCACCTTCTAAAGAGGATGAAAACAAGACAATTGTCCATGGATTTTAAAAAAGTTTTAAGACAGCCATAGTTAAAATACACAATTAACAAGGAAATCTGTTACCTCTGTGGCACACAATTTTAGCATAATGATTGTTTTACTGATAATATACACTGTTTTATCAGACTTACAGGAGTTTCCCATAATTTTGGAACACATAACAGTAAATCATTTGTGCAAATACAGCCCAAAGAAAACCAAACACCATTTCATATATGACAAATGCTTCCTGTATAATTGTTATACCAAATAAGGCAAATTATGTCATTTTTGATCTTTAGGATAACTAACATCTTAAAGCATGTAATTAGGTTAGAAAAAGACATAATTTATGCTTTGATTTTTGGAATGTTTGTCAAATATAAAATGTTTAAAACACTTGATATTACAAATTAGGATTACAGGTCATTGTAAAGTCATTTATTTAACAAAAGTGATAGTTCAAGAATTTTTCAAAAAGTGAAAACCTTTATTCTTTGAGGATGGGAAGTAATTTTCTAAACAAGAAGCTCTAATAAAAACAACATGAAGCCAATTACATATGTTGTTCAAAATTTTGTAAACAATCTATAAAATTTAATCTCCATTATTAAATATAACTTCCATAAACCTTTTGTAACCTGTATAACCTTTATTAAATTATTGGTTAATGCATCAAGAAAACCTTGTTAATCTGACACAGGGGTTCATGTACTTGTTTTGCATCAGTGTACATTTGACCCTGATAATTAACTTATAGAGAAAGTGAACTTATCTTTCAAAATCAGCCCTTACCATCTTACATGCCCAACCCTTTTGTGATATTCCCTGAGCCTTGAGGAATTGAATAGCTTTTGTTTCTTTTTTTTTTTCCTGTGTCTCAGGAATATAGTTTATTTTGATTGGTATCTTCCATAGGACCTGAGATGAGACTTTAATTGCTGTCAGTGTTTAAGATTCAGCAGGACTTAGTGTCCTTTTTAGACCTTAGTGTTAAAGTCCTGTAACTCAATATTACAAGGGCTTTGCACATACAGAAAGATACATGGATGTAATGACCTGAATTTTAAGAAGAATTATATCACAGTTTTTTTGTCCTAAGCAAACCAAAACTTAGTAATAATATGACAACTTGATTACATAAAAGTTTTTGGGTTTTTTAACATATAAATCTTCTTATAGTGACTAAACCAACCATTTATGACTTCTGGTTTGGCCTGAATATCCCCCCTTTTTAAACAACTAGTTATTTTACTTTAGGGCTACATTTATCATACAATATTTTTTCTTATATTTTTCTTTAACCTTTTAACCTAAAAAAACCCTCCTTATTTTTATAACTTTTTATTTGTATTTGTATTTGTATTTGTATTTGTATTTTTTTTGAGACGCAGTTTCATTCTTGTCACCCAGGCTGGAGTGCAATGGTACAACCTCAGCTCACCACAACCTCTGTCTCTAGGGTTCAAGTGATTCTCCTGCCTCAGCATCCTGAGTAGCTGGGAATATAGATGCCAGCTACCATGCCCAGCTACTTTTTAAAATTATTTTTATTATAGAGATGGGATTTCACCATGTTGGCCAGGCTGGTTTTGAACTCCTGACCTCAAGTGATCCACCTGCCTTGGCCTCCCAAAGTGCTCACAGGCACCAGCCTTTATCACTTTCTTTACATCTTTTAAAATTTCCTGGCTTTTTTGTTACCTTGTTTTATATATAACCTTTAAATAAAGTTCAAATTAGACAAAAAATTTTCACCATTTTTTAAAAAAGAATATACTTCTCTCTCACTTTTTTTTTAGTAAGAATATCTTCCTACAATATATATTGGAAAATACCCAAATAATGAAATATTTATCTAATTTAATGTAATTTTATAGTCCAAATTATGACCAGTTTGTCTACAAGTATTTATCCCATTACATTTACCTATTTTAATTGTTTACCTAGATTATTTATGAAAACTGTGATAGTCATGAATTTAAAGTTATGAAACCACCATTGCAAAATTATAACTGAAACAGTGAAAAAAGATTTGACCTAATTGACTCTATCTTGCTCTTTACCTCTGAGCTGTCCTTTTCATTCCTGGGCATAGGCTGAACTAACTTTGGGAGAAGAAAAAAATATGATAACAGTCTGTTTGCAAAACAAATCTCCTTATTGTCTGTGGACTGGACTGTCTATAGCTGCAGGATTAGAAGTTATGGTAATCTTACTAAATTCAAGATGCAGCTATTTTCATTAAACCCATATCAATGTCTTATGTACTAAAAAATACAGAAGCAGGTTGGGCACAGTGGCTCCCACTTGTAATTCCAGCACTTTGGGAGGCCGAGGTGGGCAGATTGCTTGAGGTCAGGAGTTCAAGACCAGCCTGGACAACAGGGTGAAACCCCCCTTTCTACTAAAAATACAAAAATTAGCTGAGTGTACTGGTGCACATCTGTAATCCCAGCTATTCAAGAGGCTGATGCAGGAGAATTGCTTGAACCCAGGAGGCAGAGGTTGCAGTGAGCCTAGGTCATGTCACTGCACTCCAGCCTGGGCAACAGAGCAAGACTCTGTCTCAAAAATAAATGAATAAATAATTTTTTTAAATTACATAACCAAAGATCATTCTGATTTGGGCTGCATTTATAGTTTTGTAACCCCTATGCCAAACTTTGACAACTTATACTATTCAGCAGGGATAAATATGAAACTGCTTGATTAATAAATGCAAACAAAAATGTATGTTGCCAATTCATAAGACATTTCTTATCGGGACCAAGCCCCCAAATCTGGCCATAAACTGGCCCCAAAACTGGCCATAAACAAAATCTCTGCCGCACTGTGAAATGTTTGTGATGGCCATAACACCCATGCTGAAGATTGTGGGTTTACTGCAATAAGAGCAAGGAACACCTGGCCCACCCAGGGTGGAAAACCACTTAAAGGTGTTCCTAAGCCACAAACAATAGCATGAGTGATCTGTGCCTTAAGGACATATTCCTGCTGCAGATAACTACCCAGAGCCCATCCCTTTGTTTTGGCCCATCCCTTTGTTTCCCATGAGGAATACTTTTAGTTAATCTATAATCTATAGAAACAATGCTTATCACTGGCTTGCTGTCAATAAATACGTGGGTAAATCTCTGTTTGGGGCTTTCAGCTCTGAAGGCTGTGAGATCCCTGATTTCCCACTCCACACACTATATTTCTGTGTGTGTGTCTTTAATTCCTCTAGCACCCTTGGGTTAGGGTCTCCCTGACCGAGCTGGTCTTGGCAAGTGGCGCCCATATGTGGGGCTCAAGCCCAGGTCAAAGGGTCACCAGAGCAATGGTTGGAGAATGTGGAACTAAGCTGGAGGTCACGCAAGTACACTTAAGCAATCCCCGTGATGAGTTAGAAGGGGAGCTCAGAAGCATCAGGGTGACAATGGGACAAGTGTGGGCTCTGGTTCATTCCACCTTGGAACCTTTTCACACTAATGATGAGGAGGAAGGATTATATAACAAAGTAACAGAAGAGGTGACAGAGCAGGTTTGTTTGCCAGCTAAAGCTAAAGCAGCAAAGGAAGGAGAGGTTCATCCCTACCCTTCTCCATTCCCTCATTATTTTGAAGAAACAGAGTGGCCTGACCCTCCAGATCTTTCTTTCTGGAGGACACTGGGCAAAAAGTTGTTGCCCCAGTGACTGTTTGAGCAGCACCTTGAGCAACTGCTCTCAGTTCCATTCAGGCAGGAATTCAGCAAGCTAGAAGAAAGGATGATTTAGAGGCTTCACAGTTCCCTGTTAGAATACATCCCCCAGATCAACAGGGAAATATTATAACTACATTTGAGCATTTTCTTTTTAAATTGGGGAAATGCCATGAGGGGCTAGTCCTCAGTCCCATTCCAAACCAGGGTATTTCCAGCTCAGGCCATTCCTTCACTCCTGTACAATGTCTGTCTCCTGCCACAGCCAGTAGTGCCACAGTAGATTTATGCTACACAAAAGGTGTAAGTCTTCTTCCTGGGGAACACCTGCAAAAAGTTCCAACAGGGGTCTGTGGACCCTCGCCAGCAGGGACAATAGGATTAGATCTAGGCAGGTCTAGTTTAAATTTAAAAGGAGTGCAAGTACAAACAGGAGTCATTGATTCAGATTCCAATGGGGAAACTCGAATTGTTATATCAATTTCTGTTCCCTTGAAAGCAGAGCCAGGACAGCGTATAGCACAGTTCCTGATTGTGCCATATATGGAAATGGGGGAAAGTGAAACTAAATGAAAGAGAGGATGTGGAAGAACAAATAAACAATGCAAAGCAGCTTATTGGGTGAATCGAATTACTCATAAATGTTCTACCTGTGTAATAGCTATTCAGGGAAAAGAAAATTAAAGATTTGGTAGATACAGGAGTGGACATTTCAATCATTCTCTACAGCACTGGCCATGCACGTGGCCAATTCAATGCACTCAATTTAACATAGTTGGAGAGAGTAACACCCCTGAAGTATATCAAAGTAGTTATATTTTGCACTGTGAAGGGCCCAGTGGACAACGTGGGACTATGCAACCCACTGTAACTTCTGTACCTATAAATTTATGGGGAAGAGATTTATTACAACAATGGGGAGAACAAGTTCTAATTCCAGGGCAGATGTATAGCCCTCAAAGTCAACATATGATGCATGAAATGCGGTATGTCCCTTGTATGGGACTAGGAGAAAAACTTGCAAGGTTTGAAGGAACTGCTTCAAGCAAAAAGAAAAATTTCCCACCGAGGTTTAGGATATCATTTTTTATGGGATCCATTGTTAAGCCTTCAAAATCTATACTTTTAAAATGGTTAACATATAAGCCAATTTGGATAGAACAATGGCCACTAAGTAAAGAGAAACTGGAAGCTTTAGAGGACTTTGTTAATGAACAATAAGAAAAAGGACACATAACTCCAACATTTCCCCCTTGGAATTCTCCAGTTTTGGTAATTGAGAAAAAATCAGGTAAATGGAGAATGTTCACTGACTTAACAGCCATTAATTCAGCTATACAACCTTTGGGTACATTGCAGCTAGGACTGCCTTCTCTTGCTATGATTCCAAAAACTTGGTCTTTAATAGTCATGGATTTAAAAAACTGTTTGTTTACTGAAGACTGTGAATGGTTGGCATTTACAATTCCTGCGGTAAACAACCTGCAGCCTGCTAAGCATTTTCAGTAGAAAATGTTGCCACAAGGCATGTTAACCAGCCCAACAATTTGCCAGATGTATGTAGGGCAAGCAATTGAACCTACTCATAAAAATTTTCAGTGTTAGATTTATTCATTATATGGACAACATACTTTGTGCTGTCCCCACTCGAGAAATATTAACCCAATGTTATGATCACTTGCAAAATTTGATTTATTGTGCTGGTTTAATTATAGCTGCTGACAAAATGCAGACTACTACTCCTTACTCCTACTTGGGGACCTTAATAAATGACACTACAATAGTGCCACAAAAATTAACCATATGTAGGTATCAGTTGAAAACATTAAGTGACTTTCAAAAATTACTAGGGGACATTAATTGGATACATCCTGCTCTAGGCGTTCCTATCTATGCCATGAGTAATCTATTTTCTCCCCTTAGAGGAGATCCTAGTCTCACTAGCCCTCTGCAATTAACAAAGGGGGCTGAGGCAGAGTTACAGCTGATTCAAAAGCAAGTCTATAAAGCTCACATGAATACATCCAGAGAAAACTCTAGATTTGCTGATTTTTTCCAACTCAGCATTCACCTACTTGTGTTATTGTCCTAGAGTGGACTTTGTAGAATGGCTTTTTCTTCCACATACTAATTCACAGACTCTAACTCCTTATTTGGATCAAATTGCTACTATGATAGGAAATAGGAGAACTCAGAATGTTAAATTACATGGATATGATCCTGGAAAAATTATTATCCCTCTCACGAAGGCACAAATACAGTAAGCTTTCATAAATAGTCTTACCTGACAAACCCATTTAGCTGACTTTGTGGGTGTTCTCGATAATCATTTTCCTAAAACAAAATTATTTCAATTTTTGATATTAACTAATTGGATTCTCCCTAAAATAACTAAATTTAAACTAATTGAAGGTGCTGAAAATGTTTTTATAGATGGGTCTAATCTTATTCTGCTTCGAAAGGAAAAGTTTTTCAGACACCCTATACCTCAGTTCAAAAAGCAGAGCTTGTAGCTGTACTTGAGGTATTGGCTGCTTTTTATATGCCTATTAATGTGATTTCTGATTCTTCATATGTGGTTCATTCCACACAATTAATTGAAAATGCTCAGTTATGATTCCATACAGATGAACAATTGATGATTTTCTACCCAATTAAAGCAGTTAGGAGTAGAATGCACCCTTTTTACTCACTCATATTAGGGCTCAAACACCTCTTCCAGGACCTTTGACTGCAAGGAATCAAATGGCTTGATCACCTAGTTGCTACTGCAATATCTAATGCCGACACTTTCACAGTTTAACCCATGTTATTGCCTCTGGTCTCCAATGCAGATACAGCATTACTTGGGAAGAAGCTGAAGCCATTATTCAGCAATGCCCAACTTGCCAAATGGTGCATTGCTTATCTTTTATGGGAGGAGTTAATTCTCAAGTATTGGAACCTAACTGTCTTTGGCAAAGGATGTCACACATCTTCCCTCATTTGGGAGACTAGCTTATGTACATGTATGTGTGGATACCTTTTCTCACTTTGTCTGGGCTACATGCCAATCAGGAGAGTCTTCTGCCAGTGTTAAATGTCACCTTTTGCAGTGTTTTGTGGTGATGGGCATTCCAGCTTCTATCAAAACACATAATGCCCCAGGCTATACTAGCCAACTTCTGGCTACATTTTTCTCTGTATGAAATATTAGCCACTTTACGGGCATCCCATATAATTCTCAAGGACAAGCCACAGTAGAAAGAATGAATCTCCCCCTGAAACAGCAGTTTCAAAAGCAAAAGGAGGAAAACAGATACTACGAGACACTGCATATGCAATTGAATCTAGCATTATTGACCATAAATTGTTTGAGCCTGCCTAAAGGCCAGATGCTATCAACAGCTGAAAAGTATCTACAGAAACCAGCTGCAAAGACAGAAGCAGAACAACTCATTTGGTGGAGAGATCCAATAACAAAACATTGGGAAATAGGTAAAATAATAAGTTGGGGTAGAGTTTCTGCTTGTGTTTCTCCAGGACTAAATCAACAGCCAATTTTGATGGTACCATCAAGACACCTGAAACTTTATCATGAGCCAGATGCTGAAGAAGAGATTCCAGGAGGATCCCAAGGACCCTCCAGTTGCAGCCATGTTGAGACTGACATTGAGGAGGATCCCAACTGTCATGAGCAACACCCATTGAACACAGCCACCTACCTGGGGACAGATCAAGAAGCTGTCACAGATGGCGGAAGAAAACCTGAGGAAAGCAGGACAACCAGTCACAATGAGTAATTTAATGGTAGCTATGATAGCGGTGATCGCCACTGTCATGAGTATTCCTTCAACAAGTGCTGACACAGAGAACAAGTATATTATTGGGCATATTTATCAATCTTGGCTGGCAATAATGCCTGGATGTAATCACTCTGACACAGTTACACATGCTTTCTAATCTCAGTATTTACCATAATATATCTGCCCCTATAATTGAGGCATACTGTCCCCAAAAACTTATTTGTAAACACAATTGGATCTTGCCAGAAATAATGAACATACTTATTTGGGAAGATTGCACTGCAGAACAGGCAGAGGTGCTGCACAACAATTCCTATGGAATCATCATGGATTGATCCACTGAGGGGATGTTTAGCTTGAATTGCACCTCTCAGTCTGCATGCCATGGCCACACTATGTTCAGCTAGTCTAAACAAAATGGTCAGATGGTAGAAATAGTAAGAAATATGGCAAGAGTTTCTATTATCTGGAAGCATGGCAGTATAGTGGCACCTCAATCTCAAATGATATGGCCCACAGTAAGAGCTAAACATAAGGATTTGTGGAAACTATTAATGACTCTTAATAAGATAAAAATTTGGGAAAGAATAAAAAAACATCCAGAAGGACACTCTACAAACTTGTCTTTGGATATTGCAAAATTAAAAGAACAAATATTTAAGACATCCCAGGCACACCTGACCTTAATGCCAGGAACTAGAACTGCAGACAGATTAGCAGCTAGTAACCCATTAAAATTGATAAAATCACTTGGAAGCTCTGTGGTTTCAATGATGATTGTGCTTTTAATCTGTGTTCTTTGTATGGTCTGCAGATGCGGATCCCAACTCCTGCAAGAAGTAACTCACCATGACAAAGCTGCCTTTGCTTTTGTCACTTTGCAAAAACAAGAAGGGGAACATGGTGGGGATAGGCCCCCAAATCTGGTTATAAACTGGCCCTAAATCTGGCCATAAACAAAATCTCTCAGCACTGTGACATGTTCATGATGGCCATAACACCCACGCTGAAGGTTGTGGGTTTTCTGGAATGAGGGCAAGGAACGCCTGGCCCACATGGGGCGGAAAACCACTTAAAGGCATTCCTAAGCCACAAACAATAGCATGAGCGACCCATGCCTTAAGGACATGTTCCTACTGCAGATAACTAGCCAAAGTTCATCCTTTTGTTTCAGCCCATCCCTTTGTTTCAGCCCATCCCTCTGTTTCCTGTGAGGAATACTTTTAGTTAATCTATAACCTATAGAAACAATGCTTATCACTGGCTTGCTGTCAATAAATATGTGGGTAAATCTCTGTTTGGGGCTCTCAGCTCTGAAGGCTGTGAGACCCCTGATTTCCCACTTCATACGCTATATTTCTGTGTGTGTGTCTTTAATTCCTCTAGCACCACTGTGTTGGGGTCTCCAAGCTGGTCTCAGCAATTTCTAATATTACTTTACCAAGAATTTTAAGGCCAGCTTTGTTATTAAAGATTTTACCTTAGTTACATAAAATTGAAAAGCATTTGACTAGCCTTTTCATTTTTAGTATCTGATTTAAGCACCTTTATTTTTCTTTCAGCTAATTAATTAGAGCTCTTTTATATATTTTTAGTAGTGAAACATTATGTACACCATATGAATAAATAGACATATTAGACATGCTTATGGAAGTACCTTTTAGAGATTCATAAAGACCCCACATACACTTTTTTTTTTACCTTAGACTTTCAGATTCTTTATAACCTGTCTTAACAACTCTAGGCAGTTGTTAGCTGAATAGCTTTAAATTTGCATATTAAAAGAAACAACTCAGGTGAAAATCAAGTTGCAAATTTCAAATCATAAGGTACACAGAAAAAGTTGTTTTCAAGGGAGACACTTTCAAAGTGCACTTAATTTTTTTTAAACAAAGACATTTCTGAGTGTCTAAATTACATTCTTTCTTAAAAAGCCAAGAGTAGCCTTTGCTGCAATACTATTTTAGTGAAAAAATCAGGTGAAAAACAGAATTCAGTCAATTGAGAAGAAAAAAATTTTTGCTAAAAAAAAGACAAAGATTTAGGAGAGAAAAACAGAAATAACCAAAAACTGAAGGCCTCTTAAATACAAACTTGCACACAGGCATACATGCACAAACAGAACGTGCATGTTAGCCTTTTAATTAAGCTAACCTTTAACCACTGAGCTCCTTTAACAACAATAACAACAACAACAACAACAAAATTTTAAATTCTCATTGCCGTATTTCAGCTAGGACAAAATGCTGCTAAACCATCGATAAATTATATGACTTCTGAGTGCTCTAAGTGTAAGGAGAAATTCACACCAGCTTGTTATTATTGCTGTTATTTGTAAAGTTTCAATGCTGCAAAGAAATAGCACTCGAATATAATTTTTAAGAAAATTCTCAGCAAGGCAAGTTATTTCTATAGAACGGTACACCCTTGCAAATGGAGCAGTGGTGAGTGCACACTTGGACATGGGAGGGGAAGGGGTTCTTATCCCTGATGGATGTGGCCCTGCTGCTATGTTGTTTCCCTATTGGCTAGGATTAAACTGCACAGGCTAAACTAATTCCAATTGGCTAATTTAAAGAAAGTGACAGGGTGAGTGGTTTGGCAGCAAAAATGGTTATGACAGAGCAGGTAATCAGAATGAGTCAGGGTGGAGTAGGTAATCAGAAGCAGTCAGGACGGAGCAGGTAATCAGGATAAGTCAGGGTGGAGTATGTAATCAGAATGAGTCAGGGTGGAGTAGGTAATCGGAATGAGTCAGGGTGGAGCAGGTAATCGAAATGAGTCAATGTGGAGGAGGAGATTGAAATGAGTCAGGGTGGAGCAGGTAATCAAAAAAGGTTGCTTTATGAGGAAGTTAAGTTTAAAAGTAGAAGGCAAAGAATTAAACATACTGACATATGGATGCTTTAATAATAGGAACCTACTTGTTGCTCCCCTGCTTGCTGCCTTTGCTCCTTCAAATAACGAGAAGATTTTTCACTATTTTAGTTCACCAAAATACTTCAGCACAAGTGTATTACATGAATCACTATCGATCTGTCTCACAGAAAGACCTAGATAGTGAAGATGAAAGTCAGAATTCCCACTAATAAGTGAGATACTCAAAGGGGGAAAATAAGGAAGGAGACCACCTGTCCCATTGTCTCCTGTTTCAAAAAGGAAGCAAAAAGTTAAAAAGAAGCAGAAGTGAGATCAATAGACAGAGGGCTTGGCACGAAAAACCAGGCCTGGTAGTTAAAGATTAACTCCTGACCTAACCACTGTGTTATCTATAGATTCCAGACATTGTATGAGGAAGCATTGTGAAATTTCTGTTCTGTTCTGCTAGCCCCCATCACTGATGCACGTAGCCCTCAGTCACATAGCCCCTACTTGCAGACCCTTTCATGTGGACCCCTTAGAGATGTAAGCCCTTAAATGAGAGAGGAATCTTTTCTTCAGAGAGCTCAGACCTTGAGATGCGAGTCTACTGATGCTCCCAGCTGATTAAAGCCCCTTCCTTCATAAAACTGGTGTCTGAGAGGTTTTGTCTGTGACTGGTCCTGCTATACTTTGAAAAGAAACTTAGAACTCATATCTAATAATGCGAACTTTAGTTGCTTAAAAATAATTTGCAAGACAGAATCCCAAACTGGTTTTTTTACCTAGTGATGGGTCTCAGGCTGTAGACGGCTCTCTACCATCCTAGAAGCAGGAAAAAAATCCAAACTCATCTTTCTTTTTGGAATGGAGCTCAAACTCCATAAAGGAATCACCTGCCTTCCATCATCATAGAAACAGGAAATAAAACACCTTCCTTGTGTTGGAAGCAAGTAAAACTCCAAAAAAAAAAAACACACAAAAAAAAACAAAAGTGGAGTTGTACAGCAAAATCTTGATCAGATTTTGGGAGCTCAGGGACTCTCTGGAATCAGACCTCACCAAATTATCCTATTTGTTTCAGCCATAAAGTTAGCTCAAGCTGGTTCCAAGCACCAATAGGAGATTTGTCAAAGATTAGGGGCATCTCCACTCACAATCCCTTTGTGTACTAAAAATGTGAACCCCCAAAATTCGAGATAGGTCTCAGTTAATTTAGAAATTTTATTTTGCTGAGGTTGAGGACATGCCTGTGCTACAACTTCAGGAAGTCCTGAAGACATGTGCCAGGGTGGTCACAGCATGGCTTGGTTTTATACATTTTAGGGAGACATAAGGCATTAATATAACATAATATAATATAAACATTAGTTCTGTCCAGAAAGGCAGAGATAACGCAAAGCAAGCCCCCTGCCCCTTCCCCCACTTCCATGTACTTCCCCTCCCTCCCACCACTGGGAGCTTGCAGGTCACAGGTAGATGTGAGACAGATAGATGGCTACACGTCTTTTGAGTTTCTGTTAAGTCTTTCCAAAGGAGGCAATCAGAAATGCATCTGTCTCTCTGAGCAGAGAGATAACTTTGAATAGAATGGGAGGCAGATTTGCCCTGAGCGGTTCCCAGCTTGAAGGGGCCCAAGATATATTCCTCCACACTGTTATGGGAAAGACAAATACTTTTTAATATATGACCCTAAGCCTGCTTTCTCTTTGCTTATTTTCATTCACTCAAATAGTTAATCTGTGGAACAGAATTTGTGCTCTCACTAAAAGAGACAACAATCTCTTTTTCAAGGATTTTTTTAAAAAATCTTGTGATTTGAACTTTTACCTACTTATTTTCCTTACACACAGACAGTTGTCGTCTTAAAACTTAACCTTACTATAGTATGAGCAACTCAGGATCTAACATAAACCTTTCGCTATTTTGCAAGCCTTTATACTAGGTCTAGACCTTGGACTTACAGTTTTTGTGTTAATATGCCTTTTTTTAAATCCCCAATCTGAATCTCAGCCATTACTTTGTACATGGTTTGGTCTCTGAAAGAACAAAGGATCATGGTGGAGTGAAACTAAGCATAAGTGGGGTTTCTCATTTAACCTACTCTCCTTGCAATCACTTTCCTCCTGTCCTAGGGCATGAAATACTTTTGAGTTTTTATTATTATTTAGACCATTGTTGTCAACAACTTTTTCACGGCCCAGAGTTTTCACCTCACTTAACCAAACTAAAGGAATGGGATTTTAAATTTAACTCTGTAAACATATCATGATAATTTATTGCATTCAAATAGTGTCCTAAGTTGTTTATCTTTTCCCCTCCCTGGGATTAACAGAGTATATTAACTTGCAGACTTAGCACCTATTTGCTTGGGGAAGTTTCTCTATTTCCAAAAAATATATAAGATTCAATAGCTTACATTTAATATATAAGTCTTAATGCCTTTCTGAGCTTTTGTTTTCTAATCCAGAATTATTTTGAAGACTGTTATTTTTCATAATAACCTTGAACTCTTTACCAACCTAAAAAATTTTTTTGTTTTTTACCTTTTTTAATAAATTGATTATCCATTTTAAAAAAAGGATGCAGTCTTTTTAAGTTTAGCAGTTTATTGTAGACTTACTGGATTTACTGTGATTTTTTTTTTCTTTTACAACACTTTCATACAGATGGTATTTAAATATCTTGAATATATACTTTCAAATTTTCTTTCTGGGAAAAAATAATTTATTACTTTACAGATACATATTGAATAGTCTGACAGATGTAAACTTTGTCTCTTTTTTGCAATATTATTATTTAGATCATCAATTCATTGACAAAAATTAAAATACATGCTTATTAATAAGTATATTACTTAATAATGCTTCCAGAATTGACTTAGGTTTTAAATGAAACTCATATTTTAGTAGTTTCCTAATTAGATGTGTTTTCCTTTGGATTTCTAACAGTGACAATTTTTTGTTGAGAGTTAACTTGAATCCTTTGATGCTAAATTTTCTTTTTAATGTCTAATTTTTCTTCTTTTATTAGTATGGTTTTCAAAAGGATTAAGAAAAAACAGATCTTTGAATTATGATTATATTCTTCTTAAACTTCAACTAATACTTTTCCCTGTTATTTAGAAAGTATTTTAAAAGTACTCAGTGACAGAAGCATTATAGGAAAAAATATATATTGTTTTGAAGTTCTGACAAATTATTTTTTTTTTTTGGGTGGGGGAGGCAGAATCTCACTCTATTGCCAGGCTGGAGTGCAGTGGTGCAATCTCAGCTCACTGCAACCTCCACCTCCCACTGTCAGACCTCTGAGCCCAAGCCTGTGCGTATACATCCTGATGGCCTGAAGAACTGAAGAACCACAAAAGAAGTGAAAATGGTCAGTTACTGCCTTAACTGATGAAATTCCACCGTTGTGATTTGTTCCTGCCCCACTCTAACTGATCAATTGACCTTATCCTGGACAATGAGTATCAGAAGCTCCCCAATGAGCACCTTGTAGCCCCTGCCCCTGACCGCAAGAGGAAAAACCCCTTTGACTGTAATTTTCCATACCTACCCTATAAGACTGCCGTACCCCATCTCCCTTTGCTGACTCCTTTTTTAGCCTCAGTCTGCCTGCACCCAAGTGATTAAAAAGCTTTATTGCTCACACAAAGTCTGTTCAGTGGTCTCTTCATACAGATGCATGTGACACCAAGGTTCAAGCAATTCTCCTACCTCAGCCTCTTGAGTAGCTGGGAATACAGGCATGCATCAGCACGTGGCACTATGCCCAGCTAATTTTTATATTTTTAGTAGAGATGTGGTTTTACCATGTTGGCCAGGATGGTCTCAATCTCCTGACCTCGGGATCCACCCGCCTCAGCCTCCCAAAGTTCTGGAATTACAGACATGAGCTACTACACCCAGTCACAAAATCAGCTCTTGAGCTTTCAGAGAATATATTTTGCAAAGGTTTATGTGACTTACCCTTCTTTTACTTCCCCCAGTATAGTACTTTAGTTTTGACCTAACATTGTCTTTGACAATTACTGTATTATAATGGAAAGGATACTGGGAGTCAGGAAACTATCCAGTTAATTAAGTGCCTGTAGTCAAACTATGTATATTTCTAGATATGTCTTTCTGCATGTGTAAATGTGAAATGGAGTAGGTGATCCCTTAGGGCATCAAAATGTTTCATCCTAGAAAAAAGTAGTTGTTGCAATTTAAGAAATATGATAGTTTTCTCTTGTGTCATTTGAAAATCATGCAAATAAATGATGAGAAGTAAACATTCTAAGATTAATAAAATAGTTCAGATTTCTCATTTTAGTAGAAAACATTTTATAAGCGTTCTTAAATTCTTGAATGGAGAAGTTTTCCTTGTGACTTTTGTTGCACAAAATTTCTAATATTTTGGAGCCAGGCCTAATGCCCACACCTGTAATCCTAGCAACTCAGAAGGCTCAGTTACGAGGATCACTTGAGCCCAGGAGTTTGAGCCTGCAGGGAGCTATGTTGTACCATTGCACTCTAGCTTGGGCAACAGAGGGAGCCCTCACACCCACTCCCTTAATCACGAAACACACACACAAATCATGAAATATTTTGCCTTGCTTTGATTGTAAGATACAACGAATTTCTGAGTTTCTCTTCAAAGGTTTAGACTGCTAAGTGCCTTGCTCTTTGTTCCCAAACCTAATTTTTGTGTTCTACATGCCTCCTAGTTACTTTAAAAAGCCTACCCACTTCCTGTCAGCTCTAATCAGTAACTCACATTTGTTCCCTTGGTTACCTGCACCCATTGTTTCCCCAAAACTGCACATCTCACACTCTTCACCATTGTTCCTCATATCCCTCTTTCCTTCCATATTTAGAAAAATATTTGCAGCTCAGATTGGGTCAGCTTGGTCAGATTGGTCAGATTGGGTCAAAGTGGGTCAGCTCAGATTGTGCCATCCGACCCCAGGCCATGGGGAAGTGACACAGAGGTAAGGACCATGCATCAGAGATAAAAACCCCTGTTCTCCTTTGTTCCCTGTGCTCTTGCAATCTTGATTGATGTGAGTGGCACCCTTTTGCAGAGGTAAATTGCCTTGATGAGAAAACTTTTGCCTGGGTTCTGGTTTCACTTTGCAGCACTAAGCATTTATTTCTAGAGCATTTTTATATCCAACATGATGAATTGTTCTAAATGGATAATCTAAAACAATTCAAGTTAGTAAATGATTTTGAAAGAATACCAAGCCATTTCTCAGTGGGAAAGAAAAATTCAAAACTCCAGATGAATGAGTTTTGTTAAAATAATAGAGATAAGTTTTACTGCTAAATTGCTCTAATTGTGGCAGAGTTGACAAAAATATTGATTTTATTTTTGTCGTTGATTGTTTTGCTTAGCTTAAATCTGTTGTAAATATGAAGACAACTGAATTTAGGTAGTGGGGTAAATGTAGTTTTAAAAAGTGAAGATTGCTTTAGAATTTTGAATGTTTTTACTTGGGATTTCATTGTAATCTTTTTTCCTTTAGGGTTTTTGAAAACTAAAGCATGGTAATTTTTATGTTTATTAGTTTAAATATTAATAAAGGATGTTATTTATATAATGTAGCAATTGTGGTGAATCTAAGATTACTTCAGTATTTCTGTTTATAGAGATGTAACAAATATAAAATTCGTCTTACACCTGGAATCACAAAAGTTGTTGAGTGACTATTTATTAGCAGTTTTTCCAGAGTTTGTAACATTTCTCTAGCAGTAGTGTAATGTAATATAAATCTACTATACAAGTAAACTAATGTAAGCTAAGTGTTTGTAAAGTGTGTGAATACTTTGATATCTTTTACAGGATCACTGAGTTTGAAGTTTTTTATGATTAAACCAGTATTTTTATTTACTCTAAGATGACTGAATTTTTCTGTTAGTCAAAGAGTGATTTTCACTATTTTCAGTTTTTTTAGTGTTAACTTTCATCATTTTTCCCGCCCAGACCAGTAATAATCTTGATGCCTGTTGCCAAGCCCTTTCCCAGGAGAGTAACAAATATTTATATTTGGAATACCATAGTCCAGATAACAAGATGAATAGAAATCACCATTTGTGTATTAACTTGGGTATTCAGTCTACTCGTAGTTATCACCCAGGAGATGGAGCTCAACTTAATAGTGGACAAACGCTGGTACACAGCTCAAGTGATGGGCATATTGATCTACACCAAAGAGTAGGTAAAACAGCTTATATATTTAGTTCAAGAACCACACTCAGTTCCAACCGTTGTGACTGCCACTTGCAACTATAATTTAATTTTTATGATTGAACAGCACAGCAATGCAGGTATTCCTTCTTCACAGCCACCTCAACAGTCATTTTCCATGCAAATGGAAATGAATCTCTCTGCTATACAAGGGTGTGCACTACCATCACCTCCTCCTCCTTCATTTGTGCACATTCCTCAGTATAGTACAAATTGTGTTACCATTACAGTATCTCAAAACCTTGCTTCTTAACAGATGGTACCAAGAGGTTTACAAATTCCAAGCAATACTATGGTTCTCCTGCTTCTATTTGTGTGAGGCACACCTGTTACACTATGCCATGGTAGTCCTCACTACAGGGCCACTGCCTCATTATAGCCAGCATCCTTTACCTGTTTATCCACATCAACAGAACTACCAGACATCTCAGTATTCTCCCAAACAGCAGATTTCTCAGTCAGCTTACAAGTCACCACCTACGTCTCAATGTTCTTCACCCTTCAGCTCTCCTCTTCATCAAGTACAGGCTTCCCAGTTGGGCCACCCAAGTAGTCACACCTTTATGCCACCGAATCAGGACCTCCTGGCTGTCAGAAACAGTGAAATCATTCAGTAGCATATATCCAATACACAATATCTAGCTTGCACAGAGGATTCATGAAAAAGACAGAAATTATGGTTTAACCTTCTCAAAGACCTGGAACAGTAATTAATAGCTGTCCTTCACCCATCAGTAATCAACTTTCCCCATGTAATTGGCGTTCTCTCTATGCAGGCACTGTAACACCTTGAAGTTCTTCAAGGGGAATGTATAGTCAATCAAAGCCTTCAATGAATGTGAATCCCATGCATATTACACATACACAACGAAGTGGACCTTCATGTGCCCTATCACAGTCTCCTCAGATAATACCACATCTATCTGCAGTTTTAAAAATTACTGTAGGTGGAGCAACAACTGAAAATCTTTTAAATTTCATGGACCAAGATGAATAGTTGGCAGCGCCAGGACCCGTTCAGCCAATTTTAGTGACTCCGGGTCCTGGAGGAAAAAAGGCAAGTCATAAATATCAGCGTTCTAGTTCTGGATCAGATGACTATGCCTATGTACAAGATGAATTTTAATTGTTCTATGAAATTCAATCTTTGAGGTGAAAAGTTAAATTCTTATTCAAAATAAAGTAATTTATATTCACTATTAAGTTTAATATTTATTAAGTGTTGAACAATGTAATTTATAAGGATAAGGCAAGTCCTTCAGAGTCATCTATAAATTTACTTACATACAAAGTCCTGTACATTTTTCTAATGAAAAACCGGCATGAGAAGACCTAAAATACTTCTGAGGATAATGAGAGAAAGATGTCAATAAGTAAAACGTATATCGTCAAAAGTACAGACTTCAGAGAGGGGAAAATAGATTTTTAGAGGGATGCTAATCTTCATCAAAGTGAAAGAATTTAAACTTTGGAGTGAAAAAGTACTGAAAGGAGTAATGATAATTATAACATAGAATTGGAATTAAAATGAACATGCTACTATATGTGATATTGGGCCTTTTTAAAACACACACACTTACAGTTTGAAAGAATCTGATTGAAAATATCACATAACTACATGGATGTATAGATGCAGCAGTTACATTTTGGTCTGTGTAGTTCTATCCCATATAAGTGGAATAAAACTTGAAAGAAATGTGAGGAAATGCCAATTAAAGTTAGATGATAGGATTTCTTATGATTATTTTATACATAAATTTCCAGGTAAATTTTTCAGTGTTATTCTCTGCAATGGCCCTATCTTTAATGCATATATATATATATATATATATCCTTGCTGTTACATCAACGAGAAAGGATGGAGAAGTTAGCAAAGCAACTGCAACTTGAGAAAGGGGAGCTAGAGCTATTAAAGGCTGAAGTTAATGATATGGAACATGACGTGATGCACAGACGGCTAATAAGGGTCAGCTGCACTACTGTGATCCCAATGGTAAGTGATTTGTCAGAATGTATTAGAAGGGACATGAGGATATTAACTGTCTAGGCAATTTCATTTTTTAGTATTTACTTCCTGCATAATGTTTGAAAACAATGCCTTTTGTCATAATAATTCAATGGCCTATTTTGCAAAAGAGTGATTCTAGGCTCATTAGTGTCTTCATATACTGACACATATAATAAAATACAACATATTATTTTTATAAATTTCTTTCATTCAAAATAAAAATGAAGACTGAAACCAAGATAGAGATTGGAGATGTTATTTGTTTTTCTCCTTGAATTTATTTCATCTAGGTAATTTATTTTTGAGGTGGGGTCTTGCTCTGTTGCCCAGGCTGGAGTACAGTGGCATGATCTTAGCTCACTGCAACCTCTGCCTCCTGGGTTCAAGTGATTCTCTCACCTCAGCCTCTGAAGTAGCTGGGATTACAGGGGTGCTCCACCATGCCTGACTAATTTTTTTTAATTTTTAATAGAGACAGTTTAACCATATTCACCAGACTGCTCTCCTACTCCTGACCTCAAGTGATCTATCTGCCTCTGTTCCCAAAGTGTTGACATTACAAGCATGAGCCACAGCATCCAGCTTGGAGTTAGAAAGAGACCAGTATGAATTTGAAAGATGTATCAGCCATAAACTATTTTTAATGCTTCTGAATTTTATTTAATGTAAGTAATTTTAAAAACTGAATTTTAGAGTATTGTTAAGATTTCTAAGAGGAATTAGTCTAATGAAAATATTAGGGGGATATATATTTTATGTGTTGGTTGATACTCATGAATTTTAAGTTTTGTTTTTTGTTTTTTTTTTCCAACAGAGTCTCGCTCTGTTGCCCAGGCTGGAGTGCAGTGGCGTGATCTCAGGTGACTGCAAGCTCCACTTCCTGGGTTTATGCCATTCTCCTGCCTCAGCCTCCCAAGTAGGTAGGACTACAGGTGCCCACCACCACGCCCGGCTAATTTTTTGTATTTTTTTTTTTTAGTGGAGATGGGGTTTCATTGTGTTAGCCAGGATGGTCTCGATCTCCTGTCCTCATGATCCACCCACCTCAGCCTCCCAAAGTGCTGAGATTACAGGCATAAGCCACTGCACCTGGCCAAAGTTTAAGTTCTTAAGCAACTCGTAATTTTGTAAATACGTCTTAAAATCTTTTGACATCACAAGATTTCTGTGATTGAACCTACTATTTCACCTTTCAACATTTCTCAACTAAGATTTTTGCATACAGTTTTTGAATGAGGTACTGTGCTAAGTGCTTATAGCATATCTGCTAGTAGGAAAAATAGATGCATCAACAGATAATTATAATACAATATGGTAAGAGCTATGTATACTCATTGATGTTGATAAACTATCATATCAGCTAGATGAATGTTTATCATCCAATCATTTTTTCACTCCCTTATATTATTCCCTTGGCATAATGCCCTAAGCCTACATCCCTGCATGTATAAATCCTGTTTATTCTTTCTTCACATCTCACCTTAACCTCTACTTTTTTTCAGGGACCTTCCTCAAAGTAATCTGTCTGCTTATACATGCCCTCTCTCCATTTCTGTCCTTATCTCTCTCCTCTCGTGGTCTTCATAACTTTAGAGAAATGGGCATATACATCAGGCCTTTTGTGGTATGTCTGCAATATGCAGTTAAGTCTTCATTTAGAAAATTTGAACTGAGATTCATGGCTTCAGAGGGGACCTATGAATTCTGTGAAATTACACGCAAAATTTTGTGTTTGAATGTGACATGGGTTTGTAACTTTCATCTGATTTTCCTAAGGCTATTAAATGAAAGGCATTGGGCAAGAGGAAGAGGTTAGGAACCACTGCCCTCAACTGTAGACAGTATTGCAATAGGAAGAAGGAAAGGCGAAGGCATTTTTGGTAGGGAAAAAGGTGTGAGCTAGTGACTTGAAATCAAAACGTACTGAATTTCAGAAAGCAGTGAATATGATTCACTGGCTCAAAAGTAAGATTTTTCAATGTCTTAACAAAGATTAATATGCCTAATTTGAGGTTTTAGTACTTTATTGTATTGCCAGTAGGGAATCAGCAGAAGTTTTTAAGAAACAGATTTGAGTACAGGCATCTTCAACAATATAAAAACACCATTTCTAATAGTAACTAAATTTAAAACGTTGATATCATTAACAGTTGTAAAATTAGAACTGTCTTCAAATGAAAGATATCTTTTTGTTTGTTTGGTTTTTGAGACAGCCTTTCTCTGTCACCCAGGCTAGTGTGAAGTGGTGCAATCTCAGCTCACTGCAACCTCAGCCTCCTAGGTTGAAGTGATTCTTGTGCTTCAGCCACCTGAGTAGCTGGGATTGAAGGGATGTGCCACCACGCCCAGCAAATTTTTGTGTTTTTAGTAGAGTTGGGGTTTCACCATGTTGGCGAGGCTGATCTCAAACTCCTGGGTTCAAGTGAACTGCTTGCCTCAGCCTCCCAAAGTGCTGGGATTGCAGGCCTGAGCCACCATACCTGACTGAAAGACATCTTTAAATATAAATGAAAGGCAGTGTTAATGTAAATCAACTCTTCTTTTTTTCTCCATTTGAAATCTTAATTCAGTTGTTTCATTAGGGAAGACATTGAAGGATATAACCAATTTGGTAATCCACCTGTGTTCACTGAATACTTTCAGTCCATTATGTACCTGTATAAACAAATTTTCTTAGCCCAGAACTCACTTATTTTAAAATAATCCTATGAAATTTTTTTGTTAATAGCAAGCACTTACTATATGAAAATTTCTGCCAAATATGACCCTACTGAACTTTTTGTTGGTAGTAGGAAGCTATCTGATGCACAATGGGTTAGTGCTTCAAAACTATGAAAACAGTACTTATATTTTTATATTTTATATATATATTTATATTCATATTTTATTTATATGTCTTAGAGATAGGATCTGTCTCTGTTGACCAGACCAGAGTGTAGTGGTGTAATCATAGCATGCTGCAGCCTTGAACTCCTAGGCTTAAGCAGTCCTTCTACCTCAGCCTCCTAAGTAGCTAGGACTACCGTATGTTTTTATTTTTATTTATTTTTTATTTATCTATTTTTGTAAAAATGTGGTGTCATTCTGTTACTTTGGCTGGTCTTGAACTCCTGGCTTCACATGATCCTCCAAAAGCTCTGGGACTATTTAGGTGTGAGCCAGCATGTGTGGCCTGAAAATAGGATTTGTATCAGAGCTTTTATTTATGAGATTTCTTTAGACAATAGAAAAGAAAATGAGAGTTTTTTGAGGACACTACCATGCTGAGCCATAATTTATTTATTTCATTGAGCTAAAATTCACATCACAACTAACTGATTTTTAACTTTTTATTACAGAGAATTTCAAAGATACATAAAATTTCTAGGATAATATAATGAACTCTCATACCATTCAGCTTCAAAACTTGCTAATTTATGTGGATAACAATATTTGGAAGATGAGAGATTTGAATGTGATTCCCAGGTTTTTCCACTTCCAGGCCCAAACTAAAGTGAAGGGGTATAGGGAGTGCATAGCTTGGGGGCAGTTTTAGATACTGGGTTTTAGAGTCAGATGAAAAATTTAATCCTACGTCTACAATTTACGTGTCACTGACATGTCCTTGAATAAGGTAATTTTATACTTGTTTTATTCTATGAAATGTGCATGGTACAGTATTAATCTCATGAGAGTTTTGTTAGTATTATGTAACCTAACATACAAGACATTTAGCTCAATGCCTAACTTTGTAAAGATTCAGGAAAACTGCAGGTTATAAAATACTGGAAAAATCTTACCCATGTGAATCTGAGGCAAATCTAAATTTGTTTTCCTTTTAACTTTAGGAACACACAGGAATAATACAGGAATGTATTATGTGGGAATTAATCAGGAAATAAAGCATTTAATCAGAATTCCCTTTTGGTTCATATAATTCTGGTAAATCCAATGCCTCTCAGTGCTGCTATGATACTGTGGAAAGAATGCCTACATAGGTTTTGGAGTTAAAATTGCTTTGGCACTCACTGACTATGTCCAATTTACCTATGTTTATTTTTTCCATTTTTCAAGAGAATTTATATCTCACATATAATAATATTTTTATCAAGTAATTTCTCAGTAAATGCTGGGTAGCCTGATCTTTATCTTGTTCTTGTAGAATAGAGAACTGACTTTTTTGTGCTAATCATACAGTATTAAGTTTTCAAACCTTAATTTCTTAACAAGCAGTATTTTAAAAGTTGGTTACAAATACATTTACCTAATTTATTTGGAATATATGTATGTGTCTAGCTATATATGTGGTTGCAGAAATTTACAGCATAGCTGTGAATAATCTTTTTTAAAAATTACATGAAAGATGTGTAATAATCATCATCTGTCTCAATCTACCACTAAACCAAGCATTATATTAGCTGCTGTAAGAGAGAAATCCAAGTAACCGTAAATTACACAGTAAATCTTGAAACCCCTCCTCCATGAATACTTTTGATAATGGGTAGTTTATTTTGAGAGGCAGTTTTATTTAACCAGAAGCTATGAAAAAATATATAATATTATGAACAGTTAATTTAATGAGTTCTAAGGAAACAGGTTCTTCAGCTACTTGACTTTACTGATATAATCCTAAAAAGAAAAGAACACTTTTTCTTGCATATTGCATGGAAGAGAACATTAGCTATATAAGTGCTTTATATCTTTTGTTAAAGGGCAGGTATATGCTTCAAATTTTTTCTGTATTACCTGGTAGCCAGACTTAAACATTTTATATGTTAATGGCTATATATGTTTATATGTTAATTACTTAGGGTTTTCCTTGAGTAATAAATGAAGAAGAAAACATTTCTAAATGATATTTATCTTTAGAATTTTAAGGTATTATCTCGCTATTATATTTGGTGTCTTATATCACTTATGTTGTTTTGATATCTGCTGATTTATTGGGCAGTCCCTAAATTTGCTAATACTTCCCAACAGCCTGAATTACTGCATTATTGTTACTTAATGTATATATAGTTGAGATCTCCTTTACAATTGAGGTAACTCCAGACAGTCTAATGAAAGTGGGCTCTGTTAAAAGCTTTAATAGCCATACCTTTGGGTTCAGATCTCTGAGTTTTTAATTGTATGCATAAAGAAATTATGAATGTGAAAAAAAACCACATTCACTTCATTTAAGTGAACTAAAAAGTTACTTCACATTTTACTACCCTATGTTTATATACTTGAAAGGCCTAATGAGTAGTAGAGTGGGTGGAAAAATAAGGCTGAAGAAAATAAAGTGGAGTATATGTTCTACATGAATAGCTTATTTTAAAAAATCTAGAAAATAAAGACAAAAAAAGAATATATGTAGTTTTCAATATAAATCCTGGCCCTACCAATTACTGGATTTATGACTTTGGGAATATTATTTCATCACTGTGTGTCTCAGTTTCCTCATCTTCAAGTTGAAGGAGATACCAGTACCTACCTTGAAAGAGTGTTGTGAGAAAACAAAGGAATTCTGGTAAACCCACTGCCTGCCACAGCTGCTGTATTATTTCCACCAGTATTGGCAAACCTAAAATTATTGGCTTTGACTCTTTAAAATGTTGGTTTCTATAATTTCCCTTGACATATAAGTATTTAAGTGAAATAGTCTCAGTGCTGTGTGATTAAAGAAGTAATATTTTTTAATGTTAAAACAGTGTCTGCTTTACACGAGGAATATGTTGCATATTTATATGTGGCCATCCTTTTTCCTTCTTTTTTTCTAAGTATTGTTTACTGCAAATATGTGTCACCACTTTACCTGACTGCCCCTTATAAATCACATGTAGAATTATACATGTTGTTTCTTAGCAACTGTGGCCATGTATTTCGTAATGAACTGTCATAAATATTAACATAAAATGCAGTTCTTAAATGTTGGGCTTGATACTGACTTTCCCACAAATACTAGCCTGAGAAAATAACAAGATTGAGACGCATGAACAGACAGCTCTAGATAAATGTTGACTGCACACTGAAAGAAGTTAACCTCCTTCAATCTAGAAGTATAGACTTCACTATTTGGTAACATAAGAGATAATTTGGTATTTAAATTGTTACTTTGGTTTCAGAGATTAAGAAAAAGGTTATATGAGAAAGGTTACGGTCCTAGTAAAGAAATTTCTACTCCATAGTTATAGCTCATATTTGAGGCATCAGTAGTAGTTTTAGTTTGACAATTTCACTGTTAAGCTCTCTTAGGCTATTCTATACTGTTATTCTGCATTTTTCCTTTTTTGGTCAGTTGTGAATATTTTACAAGTTGATGACTTTTAATTCCAAACCATGTTTATGTGCTTCTTAAAAATATCTATGAGTACTCTTGCCTGTAATCCCAGCACTTTGGAGGCTGGGGTGGGCAGATTACAAGGTCAAGAGTTCAAGACCTGCCTGGTCAATATGGTGAAACTCTCTACTAAAAGTACAAAAATTAGCCAGGCATGGTGGCACATGCCTGTGGTCCCAGCTACTCGGGAGGCTGAGGCAGAAAAATTGCTTTATCCTGGGAGGCGGAGGTTGCAGTGAGCCAAGATGTCCCCACTGTACTCCAGCCTGGGCGATAGAGTGAGACTCCATCTCAAAAAAAAAAAAAAATCTATGAGTAGAGATCCAAAATTATGATGTCTCAGTTTTAAAATCATTCTTATGTCATTTTTAATATGGGCAAATATGTGATGTGAAAATATTTAACTACATCCTGTGTAAAGTATTTTTAATTTTTTATGGAGGTACACTATAGTACAGATGATCTTAACTGATCACCAGTTTAAGTAATGTTCAACTTATTTGGAAAATATACTTAGCTGATGTTCGGGCCAGGTGCAGTGGCTCATCCCTGTAATCCCAGTGAGAGGTGAAGGTAGCTGGACTTCCTGGATCGAGTAGAGACTTGGAAAGCTATGTATAAATTATTTTCAGAAAGCTATCTTAAAATAAAATAAACGTTCAAATGTCCCCACAAAAGAAACCACTATTTAATTTTAATAAGAGATGTTTTTGGTCTGCATTGAGTAATATCCTTATAATAAGCCCTTTTTTTATATTTTAGTATTTCTAATTCCCTTGATAACAGATCTAAATACAGCAGAATTAACTAATTTCTTCCCCCCGCCCCAATCTCTGGAAAACTTTTAATAATGAGTTTCCAATCTATAATTTAATTTAGAAAAAGAATACTCTTTTTCTTTGACATTTAGATTAGATTAATGCTTGATTTGATAAAAAGTAGATTTTTTTGTTGATTTTTGGGAGGAAAACTTTTTCTGGGAAAAAAATTTACAAATTAAGAGATTTACTATACTTGAATTATCTCTACCATACATCATTATCTGTAAATAACTATGACATAGTTATAAATCTTAATTGGAATTGTGCAGGACAGTCTGCTGGTTTGCGGAAGTGAAGATGGGATCCAAACCATTGCTTGAATCAAAACTAATGTTGGAGAAGCCAAGGCAAGAGATATAGCTGAAGTATAGACACTTGTTCTGGGAGTGAACTTTGTTTGTTTGTTTGTTTGTTTGTTTGAGGAGGAGTCTGGCTCTGTTGACAGAGTGCAGTAGCACAATCTCGGCTCACTGCAACCTCCGCCTTCCAGGTTCAAGAGATTCTCCCGCCTTAGCCTCCTGAGTAGCTGGGATTACAGCCGTGCACCACCAAATCCCGCTAATTTTTGCATTTAGTAGAGATGGGTTTCTCCATGTTGCTCAGGATGGTCTCAATATGACCTCATGATCCACCTGCTCCAGCCTCCCAAAGTGCTGGGATTACGGGTGTGAGCCACCACACCCGGCCGGAGTGAACTTTTTTAAAAGTGAAATATTTGAGGCAACATTAAGTTCTTAGGATTGCTTTATTGTTCTGAAATAAGCACAATATTCTCTTTGGTCATTGATAAATCTGTATATAATATTTAAGCTTCCCTTTCCTTGAACATAAGAATCCATAAGCAGTTATTTTATACTTATATCTTTTTTTGTCATAGCTCTTATGGGCAAACACAGAGGAAAATTGTTCAGTCATCCTTCCATTTCTCCTCTTCGTTTGCTTTCTAAAATGTCCCTCATGCTTAATCCTGCCCAGGGAGACTAGGTTTGCAACTGGAGAAATAGTCCATTACATGATAAATTATAGACAAACACTGATGTGACAGTTTTGTGATGTAGAGAAGAGATGATAATGAGATTTTAAATTCTAGAAAATGATTATCTTTCTTCCAATTTTAATTTTCATAGTTACTCCTTGAAAAATCAAATAATAGTGAAAGAATGAAATTTGAGAGAAAGAATCATAAATTCCTAGTTCCTTTTTTTATAGGCAACTTTGATCCAAAAGCCATGAATAATTTTTATGACAACATAAAACATGGCCCAGTTGTACCACCCAACCCATCTAAAAAAGGTGAGTAGTGAAATGTCAGAAATATCATAACTATGAATTCTTTGAAAATTTCTAGTAGAGATAGATATTCATTAGCTTGTTAAGAAAAAAATTTACCATATTGATTTTAATGTGGCAATAATGAAATTTCCCCAAATTTTAAATGTTAAGAGCACCCATATTGTTAGCACTTAAAATTATTTGCAGAGGGTTTTTAATGAGATGTGAAAAACTGTATTATATAGACTACATTTATATAATCCTAAAAGATAATGCTTTTGAAAATATTTAGAATTTATAAACATAGAATGTTCAAGAATGTACATAAATGGGAAGTTGAATCTACAAAAGAACCAAGATTGTCAGCATTGAAACAATCCTTATGTACTTAAAAAGGTGAGCATAACGGAGTAAATGTCACTGAACCAAGGTACGAGGATTATTTTTTGGCAGTTGTTACCTAGGAGTTATTCAATAGTAAAAGCTATCAGATCTGCTCTATATTTCTGCTCTATATCTGCCAGTGTTTAAATAGGCATTTCAGTATATTAAGTTAATTTCAATCAATTTTTATATTGAATAACTGATTTAGATTTAGTTTTTCTATCCCATTTTGTTAATGACCATTAATTTTTATTAATAAATACATCAGACCTAATCTGAAATATATATTTTATATTTTTATCTCTTTTGTTTTAACCAGTTCAAGATTTATTATGTAATTATGTAAGAATAGAAGACAATGCTTATTTATGAGAAATCTTATATAATTTTAAGTTTCTAATATCTCATCTGACTTCCTTATTTTGCCATTTGGGGTACATATTTTAGGTAGCTTCTCTGACCTAAATTATTTGAATATTGGTTAAACTGTTTTTCATGTATTTCAAGCTCAAGACATACTGTTTTTTATTTTTATTCTTACTTATTCATTTTTTAGAGACAAAGTTCTGACTCTGTTGCCCAGACTAGAGTGAAATGGCAATTTTTTTTTTTTTTTTTTTTGTGGAGATGTGGTCTTGCCACATTGCCCAAGCCGGTCTTCACCTCCTAGGCTCAAGATATCCTCCTTGCAAAGTGTAATTACAGGTGTGAGACACCTCACCCAGCCTCGCTTTTTAAATTTTTTTTTATTAAGAGCAATTTTAGGTTTACAGAAAAAAGGGAGTGGAATGCAGAGGGTTCTCACATACCTCCACCTCCTTCCCTCACAGTTTTTTTTCTATTATTAACATCTTGCATTTTTGTTGTAAACTTGATACAGTTGATGAGCCAATATTGATATAATATTATCACTCAAGCCCATAGTTTATATCAGTGTTCACTCTTGGCTGTGCATGCTCTATGGGTTTGGACAAAGTGGGATTTATCTTAAGAATGCAAGGTTGATTTAACATTTGGCATCAATTAATGTAATTTACCATACTAACAAAATAAGAAAAAAAAGATAATTTAAGTAGATACAGAAAAAGCACTTGAAAAAATTCAATAGTTATTTATTACAAAAGCTCTTTAGGGTTATTCCTGCAAGCTCATGAAAGGCATCTTTGGGAAACTTACAGAAATCTATCATTCTTAATTGGCGAAATATTGAATGCTTTCTCTTTCAAATAGGAAACTCTAACCACATATATTTGACATTGTACTGGAAATTCTAGTCTTCACAAGAGAGAAGTAATATGCATAAAATAAAGGAAGAAATAACGCCATATATATTCATAAATAATGTGACTATTTGCAAAGAAAATCTTAAGGAAACTTTAAGATAACTAATGGAAGTAATAAGTAGACTTAAGTGATGCAAACTGACTCTAGAAAAGTTACATTTTTATTTACCATTATAACAGCAAACAATTAGAAAATCAAATGAAAAAGATAATTTAAATTACAGTAGCAACAAAAACATAAACACTTGGAAACAAGTTTAATAAAAATCTTTATAAACTCTCAGTGAGAACTTTAAAATGCAAAGAAAAGTGAAAGTAAAACTTCCCGCACATTGCACACACAGACAGAATAGGAGAAATTGTGAACACTGGTAGAAAGGAAGTAAAATTTAGGAACATTTTTTGACAGGATAGCTGGAGATCCATTACCAACACCTGGATGGGCTGTCAGAGGCTGGCTTGTCCAGAAGCCTTTGAATAATGCCAGGGTGTGCCCTGTTCAGAAATCATCAGTGGCTACAGACTTCTCCCAGCCTTGCACAATGATTAGTACCTCTGTGAAAGGAAACCAGTTTGAAGAGAGCCTTGAGATTAAAGGACAGTTTAAGGTTCACTCTATACTGACCACTCCAATGTTTCTATTTTCTGTTCTGATCCCAATCCTGGATTGGGATCAAGCCCCCAAATGAAATGGCTTTGTTTTCTGGGGTATGTACCTGCTTCTTTGTCTCATGCAGAGAAAGAATTCAGGAGACGGACACACAAGAGGAGTGGGTTTAGGAATGGATAACTTAATAGACAAAAAAGAGCTGGGCATGGTGGCTCATGCCTGTAATACAAGAACTTTGGAAGGCTGAAGTGGGTGGATCACTTGAGATCAGGAGTTCGAGACCATCCTTGCCAATAAAGCAAAACTTTGTCTCTATCAAAAATTAAAAAATTAGACAGGGTGGTGTCACGTGCTTATAGTCCTGGCTACTTGGGAGGCTGAGGCAGGAGAATCACTTGAATCAGGAGACGGAGGTTGCAGTGAGCTGAGATTGTGCCATTGCACTCCAGCCTAGGCAACAGACCAAGACTCCATCTCAAAAAAAAAAAAAAAAAAAAAAAAAAGACAAGAAAGAGGAAACAGAGCAAAAGCTTCTTTATGCTGAGAGAACGGGTGGCCCAAGAGAAGGTCTCCAGTTTGGGGTAGAATACAATCAATTTTGTACAGAGACTTGAGGAGGTGGTGATTGATTTACATAGGACCCAGGGGGTTGGTTTGACCAGGTGTGCCATTTACACAGCCTGAGAAAAGACTGGCCTCTCACCCTAATCTTTTATTATGTAAATGCATCTTCCACCTGGTGACTGTCATGACACCTGTACACATGGTGACAAGGAAAAGAGAGTGAAAAATGCCATATTGAATGTACCTGGCTTCCAGGTACAACTCCTGGCATTTAAATATGTAATTTTCTAGTTTGTATATCTATCAAGCTGCTTTTTATTAAAGGAAAATTTCACCAATAACTCTTTTATCCTTTCTAGCTGTCTAAAAAGAATTTATTGGCCTGGCACAGTGGCTCACACCTGTAATCCCAGCACTTTGGGAGGCCAAGGTGAGCAGATCATGAGGTCAGGAGATTGAGACCAGCCTGGCCAACATAGTAAAGCCCTGTCTCTACTAAAAATACAAAAAAATTAGCCGGGTGTGGTGGCGGTTGCCTGTAATCTCAGCACTCAGGAGGCTGAGGCGGCAGAATCTCTTGAACCTGGGAGGTGGAGGTTGCAGTGAGCTGAGATCGTGCCACTACACTGCAGCCTGGGTGACAGTGCAAGACTCCGTCTCAAAAAGAATTTCTTAATAACTCCTGTATTATTATTGGTGCTAAAGAACTAATTACCAAGCCTAAGCCCATCAAGCTTTTCTCGTATGCTTTCTCTAATAGTTTTATAGTTTTAGGTCTTACATTTAAGCAGTCTTTAACTCATTTGAGTTTGATGGTGTGTGTGTGGTGTGAGTTCAGTTTTATTATTTTCCCTATGGATATACAGTTTCCCAACATTATTTGAGGAGATCATTTTTCCCCCACTGAGTATTTTGGGCAGCAATATTCAAATGTTAGTTGACTGTATATATGTGCATTTATTTCTGGCCTATAGTTTATTCCATTGGTATATATCTGTCTTTGTGCCAGTATTATACCATTTTAATTACTGTAGTTTTGTAATATATTTTGAAAATACAAGTGTGCTTCTTCAAGTGTTTTTTTCTTTATACTCAACATCATTTTGGCCATCTGTGGTCTCTCATGGTTCCATATGAATTTTAGGATTTTGTTTTCTTTCTGTTTTTTGTTTGTTTGTTTGTTTGTTTTTTGAGACAGAGTTTCTCTCTGTCACCCAGGCTGGAGTGCAGTGGTACAATCTTGGCTCAGTGCCACATCTGCTCCCCAGGTTTGAGAGATCCTCATGTCTCAACCTTCTGAATAGCTGAGACTACAGTATTACCATGCTAGGTAATTTTTTTTTTTTTTTTGTATTTTTTAAAGAGATAAGGATTCACCATATTGCCCAGCCTGGTCTTAAACTTCTGGGCTCAAGCAATCTACCCGCCTTAGCCTCCCAAATTGTTGGGATTACAGGTGTGAGCCACCACACTTGTCTTATTTCTGTTTTTAAAAATGTTAATTTTTTTAAACTTTTTAGTTCAAGGGAACATGTGCAGGTTTGTTACAGAGGTGAACTTGTATCATGGGGGGTTGTTATAAAGATTATTTTGTCATCCAGGTATTAAGCCTGGTACCCAATAGTTATTTTTCATAGGTAATCTATTACGATTTTATGTTTGTGGCATCAGTGACATGAGAAGTTATAATATCTGCCTTTATCTCTAATTGTATTTGAGTCTTCTCTCTTTTTTCTTAGTCTAGCTAAGATTTATCAATATTGTTTGTTTTAAATAAGCATAGTTTCATGTACTTTCTGTATTATTTTATTTTCTAACTTCTATTTATATTTCCTCTAATTTTTATTATTTCCATCTTCTGCTAACTTTGGACATGGTTTGCTCTCCCCTTGCCTCCCTTAATAGTCCAAGTATAAAGTTAGGGAGAGTTTTTCTTTCCATTTTTTTAAGACAGAGTCTCACTCTGTTACCCAGACTTGAGTGTAGTGATACAGTCTCTGCTCTCTACAACCTTGGCCTCCCAGGGTCAAGCAATTCTCCTGGCTCAGCTTCCTGAGTAGCTGGGATTACAGGCCTATGTTACCATGCCCTGCTAATTTTTGCATTTTTAGTAAAGACAGGGTTTCCCATGTCGGCCAGGCTGGTCTCAAATTCCTGACCTCAAGTAACCCACCCACCTTAGCCACCCAAAATGATGGGATTACAAGTGTGAGCCACTGTGCTTGGCCATTTTTTTCTTTTTAGAGTATATTTTGTTGCTATAAACTTTCAAGTAGTGCTTGAAAGTACTACTCTCTTTTGCTTACCATTTGAATGCAATATATTTATTTCTTTATCCAATTACTTTATGTGTGTCTATTACTCTAAAGTGAGTGTCTTGTAGACACCTAATAATTGAGTTTTTTGTTTGTTTTAGCCACTGTACCTCATTTGATTGGGAAGTTTAGTCCATTCATGTTTAAAGAGGGTTTTTTCTTGCAGTAAAAATGGGGTTGACATATAGCATCTTATAACATTCTATTTTAAGTTGACTTCAATCAATCACATCCAAATTCTACACGTTTCTCCTTCCATGGTAATATTTTTGTCACAATTATATCCATTAAATTTTTGCAGTTATATTTTAAGGTACTGTTATCTCAGCTTATGGAGCTAGAGAGTAAAAGAATGGTTATCAGAGGCTGGAAAGGGTAATTTGGAGTGGTGTGGAAGAGAGCTGGGGATAGTTAATGAGTACCCAAACAAAACAAAAGAAAACAAAAATAGAAAGAATGAACAAGACCTATTATTTGATAACACAACAGAGTGATTATAGTCAATAATAATCTAATTATGCCTTTAAGAATAACTAAATGAATATAACTGGATTGTTTGTAACACCAAGGATAAATGTTTGAGGGAACACATACCCCATTTTCCATGATATAATTATGCATTGCATGCCCGTATCAAAATATTTCATGTACTCCATTATACATCTACCATGTATCTACAAAAATTAAAATTAACAATTAAAAAATGTCATCTTTAACTTTAAAATTAAAAGTGATTTACATACTACCATTATAGTATTATTTATTCTGTATTTGTTTATGTTTCAACCTTAGCAGTTACCTTTATACATTTATGTCTTTGTGGGGTTTTTTATTTGTTTGTTTTATCGTTTAGATCATCCTTTAATTTTAACTTAAAAAACTAGTAGTAGGATTTCTTGTAAAGCATATCTAGTGGTAATGAATTCCCTTTATTTTTGTCTTTGTTTCTGTGTTTGTTTATTTTGGAAAATCTTTCTCTTTTATTTTTGAAGGACAATTTTCCTCAGAATAGGGTTTTGTTGGCAATTTATATCCTTTTTTTTTTTTTTGCATTTATTATCCTGCTTCTTTCTGGCTTGCAAAACTTGTTTGAAGAAATCTGTTCATGACTTTACAAAAAGAGTATGTGCCTTTTCCTTGCTACTTTTAACATTCTCTATTGGTCCTTTGACAGTTTGATTGTACTGTGTCTCAGCATAGACTTCTCTGGATTCCTCATCCTTGGGATCCCTTGCACTTCATGAATCAGGATCTCTATTTACCTCTCCAGTTCCTGGAAAGTTTTGCCATTATTTCTTTAAGCTTTCTGTCCCCTTCTCTTTCTCTTCTAAAACTCTTAGAACTTCTATATTGATTCATTTGATGTTGTCCCTGCAGTCCCTTAGTCTTTCCTCACTCTTTGTTTTTTATTCCTCTGGCTGGATAATTTATAAACATCTGTCTTCAAGTTTGCTGATTTTTTTGTTTGGTCTTCTCTGCTGTTGAATCTCTATGTTCAGTTTTATGGTTGAGTTATTGTATTTTTCAGCTGAAAAATATCTTGTTCTTTTTATGGTTTCTATCTGTTTGTTGACATTGTGATTTTGTTAATGCATCATTTTTCTTATTTCATTTAGTTGCCCAGCCATATTCACTTGTAGCTTACTGACTTTTGAATTTACAATAATTGATGATTATTTTGAATTTTTGTTAGGCCATTCATAGATCTTTCTGTTAATGGAGATCACTTTATTTCTTTGCTTGTGCCATATATCCCTCATTCATTGTATTTCTTGTAGTTTTGCATTGGTGTTTGTGCATTTGAAGAAAATAAACTATCTTTCCTGGTATTTACAGATGAATTTGGCAGAGAAACATCTTTACCAATCAGACTGGCTAAAGATTCTAGGAGCCTCTCAAATTGTTTCTATGTATGTACACAGCTGGTTTTTCTCCCTCATTCCTGGGGAGCGATATCAGAATTCTATGCCTTCTCTTAAACTTACAGTGCTCGATAGTCTGCAATGAATATGCAGTGCTCTATAGTCTGCAGTGAAAAGCGAGAAATATCTTTCCCCACTTATCCCTGGGACAGTGCACAAAAGATCAGGATGTTAGATTCACATTCCACACTTGTCCCTTGTTCTTGAAGAAGTCTCAGAATTATGTACCATCTCCCAATCTTGCAGAACCATGTTGGGTAGAGAAAGCCACCCAATCCTTTGGGTTCACCGAAAGACCAAGATGTTGAATGAACACTCCACTCTTCTTTTCCTACTGGGGGATGAGGAATATCTCACATAGTGTGCCACCTTTTCCCAATCTCAACAAGCTGTGCAACTATTGAAAGCTGCCCACCCATTTTCTTTTTTCTTATCTGCCCCTAGGCATCTGAACTATGCCATTTTCCTCAGTGTTCCAGGTGAGGTGATGCAGAAACAAATCCCTTGGGCAGTGCACTAAAAAGTCAGGGTTTAGGATACATACTGCACTCCCCTTCAACCCCTCTCCCATCACACACACACACACACACACACACACATACCCACACGGGAGAAGTCATGGGCCAGTGGAATCTCTTTTGGCAGTGCAGAACTAGGAGAGGAGTCTTTCTGGGGTACTGCACATTGTTCACTTGATTAGGGACTGCTTATAAAGGTATTTTGATTCATATATTGTCCAACTGGTGTGTCTGTGGGAGTCAAGGGCTGGTACTCATTATTCTACCAACTTGCAGATGTCACTAGCTGTCTGCTTTTCATATATGGCTTTTATTATGTTGAGGTTGTTTCCCTGTGTTTCATAGTTTCCTGTTTTCCTAGTCTGCTTTTCATGTATGGCTTTTATTATGTTGAGGTTGTTTTCCTGTGTTTCCTAGTTTTGAGTGTTTTTCATCATGACAGAGTGTTAAATTTTGTCAAATGCTGTTCTCCATTGATTGAGATGATTGAGTTTTTTATTTTTATTGTACTAAAGTGATATATTACACTAATAATTTTCATGTGTTGAACTATTCTTGTATCCCAGAAATAAATCCCACTTGTTCATGGTGTATAATTATTTCAGTGTGTCAGTTTTCTAGTATTTTATTAATCATTTTCACACCAGTATTCATCAAGAATATTAATCTGTGATTTTCTTTGCTTCTGGTATTTTTGGCTTTGGTGTGAAGCCACTGGTCCTGGGCTTTTCATTGTTGGAAGGTTTTTCATTATTAATTTCATCTTATTAATAAGTTACTGGTCTGTCAAGAATTTCTATTAGTGAATGAGTCTTGGTTGGTGGTGTGTTTCTAGGAATTTTTAACCAGTTCTTCATTTTTATCTATTACCCAGTTTTTTATACAGTTATTTATAGTATTTTTACAATTTTATTTCTGTGATATTTTCTCTTTCATTCCTGATTTTAATTATTTGATTCATTTCTCTTTTCATAGCAAATGTACCAAAAGGTATGTTAATTTTGTTGGGTTTTTTTTAAGAAAACCATTTCGTAGTATCACTGACATTTCTATTGTTTTTTAAAATTATCTATTTAATTTATCTCTGCTTTAATCTGTTTCTTTTTCCCTTCCTTTTGCTAACTTTCACTTTCATCTGTTTTTTTCCTAGTTCCCTTCAGTATGAAATTAGGTTGTTGATTTAAGTCTTTTTTTTTCTTTTTTAATGTGCGTATTTACATCCATAAATTTCTGTCACTGCATGGCTTTAGCTGTATCCCATAAGTTTTGGTATGTTATATTTTCCTTGAATTTATCTCCAAGTGTTTTTTAATACCCATTGTGACTTACTTGACTCATTGTCTAAAAGTATACAGTATGGTTTTCACATATTTATGGATTTTTTTCCTTCTGTTGATTTTCTTTCATTCAATTGTTATTGAAGAAGACAAGAAGACACTTTGTATGATTTCATTCATCTTATATTTGTTAAGACTGGTTTTGTGGCCTAACATGTGGTCCATTCTTGAGATCGTTTTCGTGGAGCTTGAGAAGAATGTGTATTCTGGATAAAGTATTCTATTTATGTCTATTTGTTCCAATTTGTCTATAATGTTGTTCAACCCCTCTATATTTCTGTTGATCATCTATGTCATTCTGTTATTTAAACTGAGATGTCAAACACGTCTATTATTGTGTTGCTGTCTATTTTTCACTTCAGTCCTGTCAATATTTGATTTACATGTTTAGGAACTGTCTGGAACAGTTAGGAACATATTTAGGAACAGGTTGGTGTTAGTGCAAATAATTATATTCTTTTTATATTTTTACTAAAATAACCTTTTTATTCTTATATAATAACATTGTCTAACAGCTTTTAACTCAATTTTTTTTCATTATGACAGCCATGTCTGTGCTGTTTTTATTATACTGGAATATATTTTTCCATATTATGGAATACATTTTTCTGTCCTTTCATTTTCAGTCTATGTCCTTAGATCTAAAGTGAATTTATTGTAGACAGGATTTATTTGGACTTTTTAATGCATTTAGGCAATCTACATCTCTTGATTGAAAAGTATATTTCATTTACTTTTCTTTTTGAGATAGGGTCTCACTCTAATACCCAGGCTGGAGCGCAGTGGTGTGATCACAGCTTACTGCAGCATCAACCTCCCTGGCTCAGGTGATACTCCCATCTCAACCTCTGGAATAGCTGGGACTACAGGTGTGTGCTACCACACACAGCTAATTACTATTTTCTGTTTTTTTTTTTTAGTTTGTAAATTTAAAAATGTCACATTATCCAGGCTGGTCTCAAACTTCTGGGCTCATGTGATTTGCCCACCTTGGCCTCCAAAAGTACCCAGAATATAGGGAAACGCTCACTGTTCCCAAGTATTTCTTACTTTTCTCTGTCTTGTCTTGTTGTCTTTCTGTTTCATTTCATTTTTAGTAACACGTTTTGAATTTCTGCTCATATCTTTTTATGTATATTTACATTCTGTGTGATTATCATTGTAATTACATGAACTGTATTAAAATTATACATTCTAAACTTAGAAAAACTCTACTCTTTTTAGTTTCACCTCATTTATGTCATACATTACATGTTTATATATTGTTACTTATTAACATAGATTTGTGTTTTTTAAGTTTTGTCTTCATGTTCTATGCACCAAAATTAAATAATACAGTTTACTATGTTTGTTCGTGTATTTATCTTTACTGGATAATTTTATATTTCTCTATCACATCATGTTTCTGTCCACTGTCTTCATTTCAACGTGAAAGACTGCTTTTAGCATTTCTTATACAGTAGGTCTGATGATAATGTACATCCTCAGCATTTACTCGTTTTGGAAAGTCTTCATTTCTGAAGAAAAGTTTTGTCAGATACCACTGACAGTTTTTTTCTTTCAGTGTTTTGAATATTTCCTCCCACCTCTTTTTTTTGGCTTGTGAGGTTTCTGTTGAGAAATCCCTTCATAATCTTATTGAAGCTTCTTTGTGTGTGATGAGTCACTTTCTTTTTTTTTAGTTTTTTTATTTTGTTTTTTTTTTTTTTTTTTTTTTTTGAGACAGAGTTTTTTGCTCTTGTTGTCCAGGCTGGAGTGCAATGGTGTGATCTCAGCCCACCTCAACATCCACTTCCCAGTTTCCAGTGATTCTCCTGCCTCAGGCTCCTGAGTAGGTGGGATTACAGGCATGCACCACCACGCCCAGCTAATTTTGTATTTTTAGTAGAGACAGGGTTTCTCCATGTTAGTCAGGCTGGTCTTGAACTCCTGACCTCAGGTGATCCACTCGCCTCAGCCTCGCAAAGTGCTGGGATTACAGGCTTGAGCCACTGTGCCTGGCCAGTGAGTCACTTTTGTCTTTCTGCTTTCAACATTTATTCTGACTTTAGTCAATGTGATATAATATATCTTGGTGTGGTTCTCTTGAGTTTTTTCTCTTTCAAAAATGTTTGAGCTTCTTGAATTTGTATATCTTTTTCTCTCCTCAGAATTAGGAAATGTTGGTATATTATTTCTTCACATATGTTTTCTGTTTCTTTCTTGCTTTCTTTTGGGATTCCCATAATGCTTATATTGCTCTGCTTGATAATATATGATAAATTCCTTGGCCTCTTTTTCTTTACTCTTTTTACTTTTTGAATCTCTGACTTGATTATTTCAAATGCTATTTAATCCATATACAGAATTTTTCTGTTTAAAAAAAATTCTGTCTAGATGTTGTAGGTTTGTTTTTGTTTGGTTTTGTTTTGTTTCTGAGATGGAGTTTCACTCTTGTTGCCCAGTCTGGAGTGCAATGGCATGATCTCGGCTCACTGCAAACTCCGCCCCCTGGGTTCAAGCAATTCTTTTGCCTCAGGCTCCCAAGTAGCTGAGATTACAGGCATGTGCTACCAGGACAGGCTAATTTTCATATTTTTAGTAGAGACAGGGTTTCACCATGTTGGTCAGGCTGGTCTCAAACTCCTTACCTCAGGTGATCCACACACCTCAGCCTACCAAAGTGCTGGGATTACAGGCGTGAGCCACCATGCCTAGCCTAGATGTTGTAGCTTTTTAAATGATTTCTACTTTGTTGAATTTATCTTTTTGTTCATATTTTATTTCCTGATTTTGTTTAGTTTTCAGGAATTCTCATGGCAATTATTTTAAGTTTTTGTCTGACTGCTTATAGATCTTCATTTCTTTAGGTTTGGTCACTTGAATTTCATTTTAATTTCTATAATTTGGCCACAATTATCTGTTTCTTTAAATGGTATGTAAACTTTTGCTGCAATTTGAACTGTTGAAGGAAAAAAAGGGACACATCTGTTCTAGTCTTAACATACTGGCTTAGATCAAAGGAAGACCTTGACCAATCAGCCCAGAGGCTTTGGAACATCTCAGATTTTTCCTGAGATGTTGATTCCTCTAGGTTTGGCATGCAGAACTGTGTCTCTAAATGGCTGTAGTCTCCACGTTTTTCATCAGCTTTCAAGTTATGCTGCCAGTCCTGATAGTGTTTAGGTGAAACTAGTATCACAGAAAATCTCAAACAAATCAAAACACTGAATGCAAAATGCCGTTTTCTCTGCCAAATAACAATTCTTAGTTTAGGGAGGTTTTCTCCTGGATATGCTATTACAGGAGAACAGCTTGTTATATGGCAAGAGTAATGTCATTTTGAAGCAAAACTGACATCATGATCAATACTTTACACCTGCAGCAAGGTCTTTAAACAATCCCTGTAGCATTGCTAAGCCCTCATAAAGATGCTTATATAAATTCCCCAATGGCCACAAGTTTTCCAAGAAAGTCTTAGGCATGACCAGATGCGCATCTTCACCCAAAATGCTTCCTTTTATAAAGAACACTTTCTGGGAGTCGGTGCAGGGACTCACCATCTTGCAGCTGCCAATATATCACTTCTGTTTGTCTCTGTTAGGTAGTTTTTTTTTCTGAGAAACGATTTGTCAGCCTCTTACTTTCTTTTTTTTTTTTTTTTTTTTTTTTGAGATAGTTTCTCTCTGTTGCCCAGGCTGGAGTACAGTGGACAACTATGTCCCTTCCCCTAGGAAAACCACCACAGTGGTGTGATCTCAGCTCACTGCAAATTCCATCTCCCAAATTCAAATGATTCTCCTGCCTCAGCCTCCTGAGTAGCTGAGATTATAGGCATGTACCAACATGTCCAGCTAATTTTGGTATTTTTAGCAGAGATGGGGTTTCACCATGTGGGCCAGGCTGGGCTTGAACTTTTGATGTCAAGTGATCCTCCAACCTCTGCCTCCCAAAGTGCTGGGATTACAGGTATGAGCCACCATGACTTACCCTGTCAGCCTCTTTCCTTGGCCTCTCAGCTCCATTGGCCTTTAGGCATAGATTCGCATATACCTACTCACTGCAAAACAACTGTGGTTTTCCTAGGGGAAGGGACATAGACAGGTATGAAAATGCTTCAAATTTTCTAACTACTTGCTAGTATCCCATCTGGGTTTTATGTTGGCCTGGGGGCTGTTTTTTTGTCAGCATGTCTTTAGGGTTCTCACAAAGATGTTCTGGTCCATATAGTGTTGTTATCTGGGTGCCTCTCTGAGAAAAGCTGGGCCTGTAGCTTCCTAATCTTCTATTTTACTGATCGTACTCTGCCAATCTGTCTTCAAATTGGTGAGTTTAATCTATTTACATTTAACATAATTTAAATAAGGAAAGAGTTACTTCTGCCATTTTGCTACTTGTTTCTATGTGTCATATCTCCTTTGTTCCTCAATTCTACCACAACTCTCTTCTATTTTGTTTAACTGGTTGTCTGTAATGTCATTTTGAATTCCCTTTTATTTACTATTCTGTATTTTAAAAATCATTTTCTTAACTGTTACCGTGGGGATTAAAATGATCATTTTAACCTTTAACTTTATCAAAACCTATTGGATTAATACCAATTTAAATTTAATAGTATACAAAAACTCTAGATTAGGAAGCTGCAGGCACAACTCACCACCTTTATATTGTATTGTCACAGATTATATCTTTGTAAGTTGTGTGTCCCTTGACATAGATTGAAAACTATTGTTTTATGCATTTTTCTTTAAAATTGTATAGAAAAAGGAGTTACACAACCAAAATTTTAATAATAATGGCTTTTGTATTTAGCTGTATATTTGCCTTTGCCAGTGTTTTTATTTCTTCATGTAGTATCAATTTTCTGCCCTGTGCCTTTTTATTTTATTGCTATACGGCAGATAGCAAAATAATCAATTTGTTTATCTGGAAATGACTTAGTTTCACCTTTATTTTTCATTGAGAATTGTTGCTGCAATAAAATTCATGGTTAATGTGGTTTCTTTTAGTGCTTTGAATATGCCATTCTAAGGCCTGGATTTATGGTGTTTAATGGGCTTTTAATGTTATCAAGGATCCCATTTTCACACTTTGCTTCTCTCTAGCTGCTTTCAAAGTTCTCCGTTTTTTGTCTTTTTCCAGTTTGATTATATTGTGTCTCAGTGTGAATCTCTTTTATTAGTTGATTCTGCTTAGAGTTCATGAATCTTCTTAAGTTTTTAGATTCACGTATTTTATCAAATTTGGGAGATTTTACCTGTTATTTCTTCAAATATTATCTGTCTTTTCATCTTATTTCCAACTTTGGACTCACAAAAGGCATATAGTAGTCATTTGGTCATGTCCCACAAGTCTCTAAGAGTATGATTTTTTTTTTATCTTTTTCTTTTCTGCTCAGACTAGAGGATTACAATGTACTTATCTGCAAGATCACTTATTCTTTTTTTTTTTCTTTTTCTTTTTTCTTGAGGCAGAGTCTTGCTCTGTTGCCAGGCTGAAGTGCAGTGGCATGATCTCAGCTCACTCCAACCTCCACATCCGGGGTTCAAGCGATTCCCCTGCCTCAGCCTACTGAGTAGCTGGGACTACAGGTGTGCACCACCACACCTGGCTAATTTTTTGTATTGTAGTAGAGACATGGTTTCACCATGTTGGCCAGGATGGTCTCAAACTCTTGACATCATGATGTGCCTTTCTCGGCCTCCCAAAGTGCTAGGATTAGCGGCATGAGCCACTGTGCCCAGACTCTTTTTTTTTTTTTTTAGCTTCAATATGCTTCTGAACCTCCCTAGTGGATTTTTTATTTCACATAATGTATTTTCAACTATAAAATTACTATTTGTAATCTTTTAAAATAATTACCTCTTACCTACATTTCTATTCTTATATATTTTTCTTGATTATCTTTAGTTCTTTGTATTCAATTTCTATTAGTTGTTTAAGCATATAGAACAGTTGATTTAAAGTTTGTCTAAACCCAACATTTTGGTTCCCCAAAAAACAGTTTTTGTTAACTGTTTTTCCTGTGAATGAGTGTGCTTTCTTGTCTCTTTGCATTCTTCATCTGTTTTGTTGAAAAGTGGATATTTTGGGAGAAGCCAAGATGGCCAAATAGGAACAGCTCCGGTCTACAGCTCCCAGCATGAGCGAAGCAGAAGAGGGTGATTTCTGCATTTCCATCTGAGGTACCGGGTTCATCTCACTAGGGAGTGCCAGAGAGTGGGTGCAGGTCAGTGGATGCGCGCACTGTGCGCCAGCCGAAGCAGGGCGAGGCATTGCCTCACTTGGGAAGCACAAGGGGTCAGGGAGTTCCCTTTCCTAGTCAAAGAAAGGGGTGATGGACGGCACCTGGAAAATTGGGTCACTCCCACCCAAATACTGCGCTTTTCCGACGGGCTTAAAAAATGGCACACCAGGAGATTATATCCCGCACATGGCTTGGAGGGTCCTATGCCCACGGAGTCTCGCTGATTGCTAGCACAGCATTCTGAGATCAAACTGCAAGGCGGCAGCAAGGCTTGGGGAGGGGCGCCCGCCATTGCCCAGGCTTGATTAGGTAAACAAAGCAGCCGGGAAGCTCGAACTGGGTGGAGCCCAGCACAGCTCAAGGAGGCCTGCCTGCCTCTGTAGGCTCCACCTCTGGGGGCAGGGCACAGACAAACAAAAAGACAGCAGTAACCTCTGCAGACTTAAATGTCCCTGTCAGACAGCTTTGAAGAGAGCAGTGGTTCTTCCAGTACGCAGCTGGAGATCTGAGAATGGGCAGACTGCCTCCTCAAGTGGGTCCCTGACGCCTGAGCCCAGAGCAGCCTAACTGGGAGGCACCCCCCAGCAGGGGCACACTGACACCTCACACGGCAGGGTACTCCAACAGACCTGCAGCTGAGGGTCCTGTCTGTTAGAAGGAAAACTAACAAACTGAAAGGACATCCACACCAAAAACCCATCTGTACATCACCATCATCAAAGACCAAAAGTAGATAAAACCACAAAGATGGGGAAAAAACAGAACAGAAAAGCTGGAAACTCTAAAAAGCAGAGCGCCTCTCCTCCTCCAAAGGAACGCAGTTCCTCACCAGCAATGGAACAAAGCTGGACGGAGAACAACGTTGACGAGCTGAGAGAAGAAGGCTTCAGACGATCAAATTACTCTGAGCTATGGGAGGACATTCAAACCAAAGGCAAAGAAGTTGAAAACTTTGAAAAAAATTTAGAAGAATGTACAACTAGAATAACCAATACAGAGAAGTGCTTAAAGGAGCTGATGGAGCTGAAAACCAAGGCTCGAGAACTACATGAAGAATGCAGAAGCCTCAGGAGCTGATGCGATCAACTGGAAGAAAGGGTATCAGCAATGGAAGATGAAATGAATGAAATGAAGTGAGAAGGGAAGTTTGGAGAAAAAAGAATAAAAAAAAATGAGCAAAGCCTCCAAGAAATATGGGACTCTGTGAAAAGACCAAATCTACGTCTGATTGGTGTACCTGAAAGTGACGGGGAGAATGGAACCAAGTTGGAAAACACTCTGCAGGATATTATCCAGGAGAACTTCCCCAATCTAACAAGGCAGGCCAACATTCAGATTCAGGAAATACAGAGAACGCCACAAAGATACTCCACGAGAAGAGCAACTCCAAGACACATAATTCTCAGATTCACCAAAGTTGAAATGAAGGAAAAAATGTTAAGGGCAGCCAGAGAGAAAGGTCGGGTTACCCTCAAAAGGAAGCTCGTCAGACTAACAGTGGATCTCTAGGCAGAAACCCTATAAGCCAGAAGAGAGTGGGAGCCAATATTCAACATTCTTAAAGAAAAGAATTTTCAACCCAGAATTTCATATCCAGCCAAACTAAGCTTCATAAGTGAAGGAGAAATAAAATACTTTACAGATAAGCAAATGCTGAGAGATTTTGTCACCACCAGGCCTGTCCTAAAAGAGCTCCTGAAGGAAGCGCTAAACATGGAAATGAACAACCGGTACCAGCCGCTGCAAAATCATGCCAAAATGTAAAGACCATCAAGACTAGGAAGAAACTGCATCAACTAATGAGCAAAATAACCAGCTAACATCATAATGACAGGATCAAATTCACACATAACAATATTAACTTTAAATGTAAATGGACTAAATGCTCCAATTAAAAGACACAGACTGACAAATTGGATAAAGAGTCAAGACCTATCAGTGTGCTGTATTCAGGAAACCCATCTCATGTGCAGAGATACACATAGGCTCAAAATAAAGGATGGAGGAGGATCTACCAAGCAAATGGAAAACAAAAAAAGGCAGGGGTTGCAATCCTAGTCTCTGATAAAACAGACTTTAAAACAACAAAGACCAAAAGAGACAAAGAAGGCAATTACATAATGGTAAAGGGATGAATTCAACAAGAAGAGCTAACTATCCTAAATATATATGCACCCAATGCAGGAGCACCCAGATTCATAAAGCAAGTCCTGAGTGACCTACAAAGAGAAGTAGACTCCCACACATTAATAATGGGAGACTTTAACACCCCACTGTCAACATTAGACAGATCAACAAGACAGAAAGTCAACAAGGATACCCAGGAATTGAACTCAGCTCTGCACCAAGCAGACCTAATAGACATCTACAGAACTCTCCACCCCAAATCAACAGAATATACATTTTTTTCAGCACCACACCGCACCTATTCCAAAATTGACCACATACTTGGAAGTAAAGCTCTCCTCAGCAAATGTAAAAGAACACAAATTATAACAAACTATCTCTCAGACCACAGTGCAATCAAACTAGAACTCAGGATTAAGAATCTCACTCAAAACTGCTCAACTACATGGAAACTGAACAACCTGCTCCTGAATGACTACTGGGTACATAACAAAATGAAGGCAGAAATAAAGATGTTCTTTGAAACCAATGAGAACAAAGACACAACATACCAGAATCTCTGGGACGCATTCAAAGTAGTGTGTAGAGGGAAATTTATAGCACTAAATGCCCACAAGAGAAAGTAGGAAAGATCCAAAATTGACACCTTAACATCATAATTAAAAGAACTAGAAAGCAAGAGCAAACACATTCAAAATCTAGCAGAAGGCAAGAAATAACTAAAATCAGAGCAGAACTGAAAGAAATAGAGACACAAAAAACCCTTCAAAAAATTAATGAATCCAGGAGCTGGTTTCTTGAAAGGATCAACAAAATTGATAGACCGCTAGCAAGACTAATAAAGAAAAAAGAGAGAAGAATCAAATAGATGCAATAAAAAATGATAAAGGGGATATCACCACCGATCCCACAGAAATACAAACTACCATCAGAGAATGCTACAAACACCTCTACGCAAATAAACTAGAAAATCTAGAAGAAATGGATAAATTCCTTGACACATACACTTTCCCAAGACTAAAACAGGAAGAAGTTGAATCTCTGAATAGACCAATAACAGGATCTGAAATTGTGGCAATAATCAATAGCTTACCAACCAAAAAGAGTCCAGGACCAGATGGATTCACAGCGGAATTCTACCAGAGGTACAAGGAGGAAGTGGTACCATTCCTTCTGAAACTATTCCAATCAATAGGAAAACAGGGAATCCTCCCTAACTCATTTTATGAGGCCAGCATCATCCTGATACCAAAGCCTGGCAGAGACACAACCAAAAAAGAGAATTTTAGACCAATATCCTTGATGAACATTGATGCAAAAATCCTCAATAAAATACTGGCAAACCGAATCCAGCAGCACATCAAAAAGCTTACCCACCATGATCAAGTGGGCTTCATCCCTGGCATGCAAGTCTGGTTCAATATATGCAAATCAATAAATGTAATCCAGCATATAAACAGAGCCAAAGACAAAAACCACATGATTATCTCAATAGATGCAGAAAAGGCCTTTGACAAAATTCAACAACACTTCATGCTAAAAACTCTCAATAAATTAGGTATTGGTGGTACATATTTCAAAATAGTAAGAGCTATCTATGACAAACCCACAGCCAATATCATTACTGAATGGGCAAAAACTGGAAGCATTCCCTTTGAAAACTGGCACAAGACAGGGATGCTCTCTCTCACCACTCCTATTCAACATAGTGTTGGAAGTTCTGGCCAGGGCAATTAGGCAGGAGAAGGAAATAAAGGGTATTCCATTAGGAAAAGAGGAAGTCAAATTGTCCCTCTTTGCAGACGACATGATTGTATATCTAGAAAACCCCATTGTCTCAGCCCAAAATCTCCTTAAACTGATAAGCAACTTCAGCAAAGTCTCAGGATACAAAATCAATGTACAAAAATCACAAGCATTCCTATACACCAACAACAGACAAACAGAGAGCCAAATCATGAGTGAACTCCCATTCACAATTGCTTCAAAGAGAATAACATACCTAGGAATCCAACTTACAAGGGATGTGAAGGACCTCTTCAAGGAGAACTATAAACCACTGCTCAATGAAATAAAAGAGGATACAAACAAATGGAAGAACATTCCATGCTCATGGGTAGGAAGAATCAATATCATGAAAATGGCCGTAGTGCCCAAGGTAATTTACAGATTCAATGCCATCCCCATCAAGCTACCAATGACTTTCTTCACAGAATTGGAAAAAACTACTTTAAAGTTCATATGGAACCAAAAAAGAGCCCACATCGCAAAGTCAATCCTAAGCCAAAGAACAAAGCTGGAGGCATCACACTACCTGACTTCAAACTATACTACAAGGCTACAGTAACCAAAAGAGCATGGTACTGGTACCAAAACAGAGATATAGATCAACGGAACAGAACAGAGCCCTCAGAAATAACGCCGCATATCTACAACTATCTGATCTTTGACAAACCTGAGAAAAACAAGCAATGGGGAAAGGATTCCCTATTTAATAAATGGTGCTGGGAAAACTGGCTAGCCATATGTAGAAAGCTGAAACTGGATCCATTCCTTACACCTTATACAAAAATCAATTCAAGATGGATTAAAGACTTAAATGTTGGACCTAAAACCATAAAAACCCTAGAAGAAAACCTAGGCAATACCATTCGGGACATAGGCATGGGCAAGGACTTCATGTCTAAAACACCAAAAGCAATGGCAACAGAAGACAAAATTGACAAATGGGATCTAATTAAACTAAAGAGCTTCTGTACAGCAAAAGAAACTACCATCAGAGTGAACAGGCAACCTACAAAATGGGAGAAAATTTTTGCATCCTACTCATCTGACAAAGGGCTAATATCCAGAATCTACAATGAACTCAAACAAATTTACAAGAAAAAAACAAACAACCCCATCAAAAAGTGGGCAAAGGACATGAACAGACACTTCTCAAAAGAAGATATTTATGCAAGCAAAAAACACATGAAAAAATGTTCATCATCACTGGCCATCAGAGAAATGCAAATCAAAACCACAATGAGATACCATCTCACAGCAGTTAGAATGGCAATCATTAAAAAGTCAGGAAACAACAGGTGCTAGAGAGGATGTGGAGAAATAGGAACACTTTTACACTGTTGGTGGGACTGTAAACTAGTTCAACCATTGTGGAAGTCAGTGTGGCAATTCCTCAGGGATCTAGAACTAGAAATACCATTTGACCCAGCCATCCCATTACTGGGTATATACCCAAAGGACTATAAATCATGTTGCTATAAAGACACATGCACACGTATGTTTATTGTGGCACTATGCACAATAGCAAAGACTTGGAACCAACCCAAATGTCCAACAATGATAGACTGGATTAAGAAAATGTGGCACATATACACCATGAAATACTATACAGCCATAAAAAATGATGAGTCCTTGTCCTTCGTAGGGACATGGATGAAATTGGAAATCATCATTCTCAGTAAACTATCGCAGGAACAAAAAAACAAACACCGCATATTCTCACTCATAGGTGGGAATTGAACAATGAGATCACATGGACACAGGAAGGGGAACATCACAATCTGGGGACTGTTGTGGGGTGGGGGGAGCGGGGAGGGATAGCACTGGGAGATATACCTAATGCTAGATGACGAGTTAGTGGGTGCAGCGCACCAGCATGGCACATGTATACCTATGTAACTAACCTGCGCAATGTGCACGTGTACCCTAAAACTTAAAGTATAATAATAAAAGAAAAAAAAGAAAAAAAAAAGAAAAGTGGATATTTTGAACATTATTACATGTACAAATAAGAAAGAAAAGAGGAAGAGGAGAAAAAGGAAATGTTTCTCTATGTCTTTGTTGATTGACTGTATGTTGAGACACTTCTTCAACGCTTAGCATGGCCAGTTTACAACATTGTCTTAGCCTTCTTTTTTGCCTGAGTGTAAAGACACAAAAAACACTAAAGCTTTTGCCTTATTCTCTTTACAGTTGTTTCCCAAGCATGTGTGTGGCTTTGTAGGTGTCCCTAATAGGTAGCAGTCTTTCAAAGACCCTATTTTCTCCTAAAATTTTACTCTATGTCCTTTTAGGCTATCATGGTGTCTACTGTGGTCCTCAACATTGTAGTTTCTTGTTGCTGTTTTACTGCCAACAATAGAGGCTTATTCATTTGGCTTTTCTTGAGGACCACATGAACTCCAAGCTAGGTAAAGCAAAGGAACATACCTTGTGAAAGTCCATAAAATAATTTCCATTAAAGTCAAACAAAAACCATTCATTTCCTTGGAGCAAGATTAATTTTGCTGCTTATGAAACTGACTACATGCACCATGTATGTGGGCTGTCATCTTCAAGTTTTCTGGCATGCTAGGGAAAGAGGTGGAACTAGGTTAAGTTAAAATACAATACAACGCTAATGTGCTGTAGTGGCTTTTTTATTTACTAAGATTTTTGGTTTTTGGTTTGTTTTGGTTTGGTTTTGTTAAGGTTTTTGGTTTTGGTACACTTTTGACTATTTTTGGAGTTCTGATAAGGCTGATTCTAAGAGTTTTTGCCAAGCATTTTAGTATTTTGGGGGAGGGATTGCCTTCAGGGAGTGCTAACTTCGGTTTTTGGTTTCTGCTTTATTTTGTAAGAGCAGTTTACTTCAAAATTTTATTGCTGCTGTAATAGTGCTAGATCTTCTTTACAGAGAGACATATGTTAGAAATGCCCTTGTAATCTCTTTGTATATAACATGATTTCTCTTTAGGTATTGACCAGCTCGTTTTTCATACAGAAGTGTTGGAGCACTGACCATGCCTAGAAATACCTGTGTTTCTTCAATTCATAAGTTATTCCAAAGATTTCTTGAATTTGTCTTATTAGGAAATGGGGGAACACAGGACTAAGGAGGAAGAAACTGATTTCGATCCCATATGATGGGAAATGCAGAGGGTTAAAGAGGCTACGCTGAAGAGTTTAAATAGAAAGGATATTATTGTGGAAAAGAAAGGTTGGTTTTCCCTTCCGTTATTATTTATGTCACTGGACAACTCTCAGAAATAAGATGATACTGAAATATTATGATGAGAAGGGGAAACAGAGAGATGAGGAGCAGCAGCTAAAAACTTTTGTCTCTTGGTTGAAAACAGGAGTTCTTCCAGCTTTTCTTGTTGTAAAACAGAGTTGTCCACTGAGGAAGTTTTACTGTTCCCAAGCCCCATCTCTTCTTGCAGAAATCCCCCATCCTGCCTTTATCTTGTATTATGCACTAAATGTTTTAGTTCCCCCAAATTTAGATGTTGAGATCCTAAACCACAATGTAATGGAATTAGGAGCTGGGGTCTTCGGGAATTTAACTAGGTAATAAAGTCAGATCCCTTGTGAATGACACTAGTGCCATTATAAAAGATTTGAGAGCTTCTTCTTTCTTACTTTTTTTTTTTTTTTGTCTTCTCTGCCATAGAGGAATACAGTAAAAAGAGGGCTGTCTGCAAACTGAGAAATGGGCATTCACCATTTGGTTCTGGACACCTGGTCATTTGATATCCGGACATTGGGTCTGCTGGCACTTTTGATCTTAGATTTCAGCCTCCAGAACTATGAGAAAATTTCTGCTGTTTAAGGTACACAGTCTATACTAATTTGAACTAGCAACCTGAAGTGACCAAACACTGAAAAGAAGCCTGAAGAGGAAATACGGATTTGGGGAATGTGGAAAAAAATAAGTAGTTGTGACAGTGAAATAGAGTCAGAGTCTGCAGACTTTGCAAGGCGGGGAGACAAGGGATGGTGAAGAGGGAGATTGTTTCTTGAGTGCACATGGAAAGACAAAATTTGGGACTAAATTTTTATGCTTTTAATAGGTAAAATGAATAGAATTTTCTCACTAGCCAAGGAGTTTTATATTGGCTGGAGAAGTGGAATTCCGACTAAGAAAAAAACTTTTTGTCTTGGAAGTTAACATAAAAACCCATTTTAGTGGCTTGATTAATAATTATATTGCCACTAGTTTAAGAATAAAGTGAAATGTATCACCTAATGACTAATGCTTGTAGTCATAAGTGGAAAAGTACATATTTTTATTGTTATATCCATGATATGTTCTATTGCCTTGGACTTTTCCATAACAGGTGTTTTTTCTCAGTGAGTGCCTGTCCCACATTCAGTTTGACATGGATCACATAACTTTCCCACCTGCAAACTAAGTTTTCTTCTCCTTCAGAAAATGAAAAAACCAAAGCGAAAGTTGACAAGTGGGATCTAATTAAACTTAAGAGCTTCTGCAAAGCAAAATAAACTACCAACAGAGTAAACAGACAACCATAGAATGGGAGAAAATTTTTGCAATCTCTGCATCTGACAAAGGCCTAATTTCCATATCCAGTGTCTATAAGGAACTCAAAATATGTGTAAGGAAAAGTAATCCTATTAACAATTGAGCAAAGACATGAACAGACACTTTTCAAAAGAAGACATACATGTAGCCAACAAATATATGAAAAAAACTCTCAACATCACTAATCACTAGAGAAATGCAAATCAGAAACCACAATGAAGGGGAGGGTTCAAGTTGGCTGAATAGAAACAGCCCCAGTCTGTAGCTCCCAGTGAGAGCAATGCAGAAGGCAGGTGACTTCTACATTTCCAGCTGAGGTACCCTGTTCATCTCACTGGGACTGGCTAGGCAGTGGGTACAGCACAGACAGCAAGAAGAAGCAGGGTGTGGTGTGCTTCACCTGGGAAGTGCAAGGAGCTGGGGACCTCCCTCCCCCAGCCAAGGGAAGTGGTAAGGGACTATGCTACCCACCTGGGCTACTATGCTTTTCCCATGGGTTTTTGCAATCTGCGTATCAGGAGATTCCCTTGTCAGCCTACACCACCAGGACCCTGGCTTGAAATTCTCACTGCCAGCTCAGCAGTCTGGAGTCTGCCTGGGATGATTGAGTTTGGTGGGGGGAGAGATGACCTCCATTACTGTGGCTTTAGTAGGCAGTTTTCCCCTAACAGTGCTAAGGAAAGTGGCAGAATTCACCACAGTGCAGCTAAGTGGCTGTGGCCAGACTGGTTCTCTAGATTTCTCCTCACTGGGCAGCCTATCTCTGCAGAAAATCCAGCAGCATCAGTCAGGGGCTTACAGAGAAGACTCTCAGATCCTTGGGACAGAGCATGTCAGGGAGGGGCAGCAGCAGTCTCAGATTTGGAAGACTTAATCTCTCCCACCTTCCAGCTCTGAAGAGAGTGGCTGATGCTGATAAGAGGGTTTCTCCCAGCACAGAGCATTAGCTCTGCTAAGGGACAGACTGCCTCCTTAAGAGGACTCCTAACCCCATGCCTCCTGACTGGGAGAGACCATGTAACAGGGGTCAACAGGTACCTCATACAGGAGAGCTTCCAGTGGTATCAAATCAGTGCCCCCCTGGGATGAAGCTTCCTGAAAAAGGAACAGGCAGCAGTCTTTGCTGTTCTGCATCTTCCACTGGTGATAGAAGAACAGGATTTGGAGTGGACGCCCAGCATACTGCAACAAACCTGCAAAACAGGGGCATATTAGAAGAAAAACTAACACACAGAAAGCAACAACATCAACAAAAAGACTCCCCCCTGACAAAAACCCCATCCAAAGGTCATCAGCCTCATTGGTCAAAGGTACATAAATCCACAAAGATGAGGAAAAACCAGTGCAAGAATGCTGAAAATTCCAAAAGCCAGAATGCTGCTTCTCCTCCAAGTAATCACAACACCTCTTCAGCAACAGCACACACTGGGGAGGATGGTTAGGGAACCTATATGATGAAAGACTAGGGGAAAATTTTCTAGCCTAGCATGCAATTTAAATGTCCAGATACAGAAAGAGATCCCCAAGTGCACACAGTTCAAAAAGTATTCTCCATGGTACATTGTATCCAAACTGTCAAAATTTAAAAATAAAGAGAATTCTAGAAACAGCAGAAGAAAAGTTTCTGGCCACTTAGAAATCCTCATCAGACTAAGAATTTTTTTTCAGTAGATACTTTACAGGCCAGGAGAGAATGTGATGATATATTTAAAGTGCTAAAAGAAAAAAACTGCTAGTCAAGGATAATATGTTCAGTAAAGTTATCCTTCATAAATGAAGGAGAAATAAATTATTTCCCAGATAAGCAAAAGCTGAAAAAATTTATCACCAATTGCCCTATGAGAAAGGCTTAAGAGAATTATATATCTAGAAGTGAAACAACAGTGTCTATCATGATGAAATCACGCACTACTATAAAACCCACTGGTAATGCAAACACACAAATAATGAAGAGAAAGACTACAAATGTAACTACTACAGAAAATCACCAAACTGCAATGATAAACAAAGAGAAAGAAAAGCAAAGGGCTAAACAAAACCACCAGAATTCAATTCATAAAATTATAGAAATTAACCCTCAGATATTAATAACTGCTGGGAACAGGCCATAAGCCTGTCATAAATGGGCCTTAAAGAAATTGGCCATAAACAGGATTTCTGCAGCAATGTGACTATGTGTTATAGCATCATGGAGTGCAGTGGCACCATCTCAGCTCACTGCAACCTCCGCCTCCCAGGTTCAAGATGCTCATGATGCTATAGGCATCTGACTAACACACTGCTAGAAGTTGCTGGCTAACTGGAGTAGGGCAAGGAACACTTGGCCCACCTGGAATGGAAAACTGCTCAAACCTCAAACAATAGCAGGAGTGGCCTATGCCTTAACATGTTTTTGCTGCAGATAATCATCCAGAGCCTGTTTCTCTCCTCTTTGCTAAGAATGCTTTGTTTCCCATAAGAAATGCTTTTACCTAATCTATAACCTGTAGAAACAATGCTTACCATTGTCTTGCTGTCAATAAATATATGGGTCAAACTCCGTTTGTGGCTCTCAGCTCTGAAGGCTGTTAGCCTCCTGATTCTTCTATTTCTGTGTCTGTGTCTTCAATTCCTCTAGCGCGGCTGGGATGGGGTCTCCATGATCGAGCTGGTCTCAGCAAATAACCTTGAATGTAAATAGATTAAATTGTCCACTTGAAATATATATACTGGCTAAATGGATTTTCATGAATGACTGAACTACACTGTGCCTGCAAGAACTCATATCATGCATTAGGACAAGTACAGAGTAAAAGTAAATGGATGGAAAAAAATATTCCAGGCAAACAGAAATCAAGAATAACCAGCCCTGAGGTATGGTGGCAGGGTGCCAAAAAATATTATTAACCAATTGTAAATGTAGCTAATATAAAAGTAGCTATATTTACATAAAAGAAATACGTTCAAAAAAGTAAAAAGAGTCCAATAAGGTCTTTATATAATGATAAAGGGATCAATTCAGCAAGAGGATATGCCAATTCTAAATATATATGCAACCAACATTATAACTGCCAGAAATATAAAGTGAATACTATTAAAGGAAAAGAGAGATTCATATACAATAGTAATTGAAGACTTCAACCCCTCACTCTCATCATTAGATAGATAATCTAGATGATACAATATTAACAAAGATACATTGGATTTAAACTGAGCTTTACTTAACCATAATCCCAGCTACTTGCGAGGCTGAGGGAGGAGAATCACTTGAACCCGAGATGGAGAGATTGCAGTGAGCAGAGACCATGCCATTGCACTCCATCCTGGGTGACTGAGAAAGACTCCATAAAAAAAAAAAAATTCCTATGCATTACAAAATGGACCTAACAGATGCCTACAAAACACTTCATCCAACAGGCACAGAATATACTTTCCTCTAATCAGCACATGGACTATTTGCCAGGATAGACCATCTACCAGGGCACAAAAAATGATTCAACAAGGCTGGGCATGGCTCACATCTGTATCACAGCACTTTGGGAGGCCAAGGTGGATGGATCACAAGGTCAAGAGATTGAGACAACCCTGGCAAATGTAGTGAAACCCTATCTCTACTAAAAATACAAAAATTAGCTGGGCATGGTGGCATGTGCCTGTAGTCCCAGCTACTTGGGAGGCTGAGGCAAGAGAATCACTTGAACCTGGGAGGCGGAGGTTGCAGTGAGCCAAGATCGTGCCACTGCACTCCAGCCTGGCAACAGAGTGAGACTCCATCTGAAAAAAAAAAAGTTCAACAGATTTTTAAAAACCAAAACTATCAAATTTCTTCTCAGACTACTATGGAATAAAACTAGAAATAAACTTAAAAACAAATATTAGAAACTGTACAAATACTTAAATATTAAACAAGATGCTCTGGAGTGAACCTTGGGTCAAGGAAGAAATTATGGATGAAATTTTAAAATTCCTTGAAATACAAAAATATTGAAACTAAACAATCAAACCTAAGGTATATAGCAAAAAGAGTGCTAACAGGGAGGTTTATAGTAATAAACTCATATCAAAACACTTGAGAGACTTCAAATAATCGATATAACACTGCACCAGTAGCACTAGAAAAGCAATAAGAAATCAAACTCAAAATTGGTAGAAGAAAATAATTCATGAAAATCGAGCAGAATTAAACAAAATAGAGACTAAAGGAATAACACAATGTTTCATTTAAATAAGAAATTGATTTTTAAAAAATAAAGAAAAAGAGGCTGAGTTCAGTGGCTCATGACTGTAATCCCAACACTTTGGGAGGCCAAGGCAGGTGGATCACCTGAGGTCAGGAGTTCAAGACCAGCCTGGCCAACATGGTGAAACCCCATCTCTACTGAAAAAAAAAAAAAATACAAAAAATTAGCTGGGTGTGGTGGTGCATGCCTGTAATGCCAGCTACTCGAGAGGCTGAGGCAGGGGAATCATTTGAACCTGGGAGGCAGAGGTTGCAGTGAGCCAAGATTGCACCACTGCATTCTGGCCTGGGTGGCAGAGCAAGAATCCATCTAAAAAAAAAAAAGAAAAATAAAGAAAAAGGGACTGGGCATGGTGGTTCCCACCTGTAATCCCAGCATTTGGGGATGCCGAGGCGAGAGGATCTCCTGAGATCAGGAGTTTGAGACCAGCCTGGCCAACATGGTAAAACCCCATTTCTCCTAAACTGCCAGCCAGACTAACAACAACAAAAGACAGAAGACCAAAACAAAATCAGAAATGAAAACAAACAAACATTATAACTGACACTGCAGACATACAAAAGATTATCAGAGACTTTTATGGACAACCATATACTAAGAAACTAGAAAACCTGGAAGAAATAGATGAATTCCTAGACTCATGCAATCTACTAAGATTGAATTATGAAGAAATAGAAAACCTAAACAGACAAATAACAACAAATGATTTTGAATCATGAATAAAAGTATTCCAACAAAAAAGAGTCTACGACAGGCCTGGCTTCACTACTGCATGCTACCAAACATTCAAAGAAGAAGTAACACGAATTCACCTCAAACCGTTTTTAATAATTGAAAGGGAGCAAATTCTCCCTTCCTAACTCATTCTATGAGGCCATGATTATCCTAACATCAATACCAACAAAAGACAACAAAAAATAAAAAATCATCTATAGGCAATATCCCTGAGGAACATAAATGCAAAACTCCTCAACAAAATACTTGTAACTGACTCCAACTGCACTCCAGAAAGATAATACATCACTATCAAGTGGGATTTACTCTAAAGATGTAAGAATGGTATAACATATACAAATTAATAATATGGTACTTAACATAAAAAGAAAGAGGGATGGACCTATATGATCATCTGAATAGGTACAATAAGAAGCATTTGATAAATTTAACAGCCTTTATAATAAAACTCAGTAAACTAGGCATGGATGTGTCATATCTAAATGTAATAAACACCATAAAGATAAACCTGCTAACAGTATAATGAATGGGGAACAGTGAAATTCTCTTTTAAGAACTGAAGCAAGACAAAATGCTGACTTTCACCACTCCTATTCAACACAGAACTGGTTGTCCTAATCAAAACAACCAGGCAAGAGAAAGAAATGAAATATGTCCACGTTGGGAGGAAATGCAGCAGGATAATTAAGGAATCAGAGAGACCTAGGGGTTGAGGAGGAATTATTTAATTATTTAGGTGCACCAACCCAGTCAGATTAACACCCAAAGAACTGAGCTGTGAACAGAGTCAAGCTACCTTTTAAGCATTTTGTGGGGTTGGAGGACATCTGTGCAGGGTGAAGCATATTACAGAAGTGAGAAACAAAGACAGTTATTCAATTGAGATATGCATTACATCAGTTCTTACTTTTCAAGAAACAACATGTTTTACAACTTGAGATTATCTGCCTAGTGACCTTGCAGCTGCACAGCTAGAGAAACAGGGTCTTCACAATACCTGGGAAAGGGAGAGAGAAGGCTCACTAGCCACAGAAAAACAGGCAGTTAATTTTAAAGGACTCCAGCTCTTTCTCTTCCTCAGGGGGAACTGGGTTTTCTTCTATACGACTGAGTTTTTGCTTACACGTTCTTTAATTGCTTTCAATTCCTGTTCCATTTCCCCCATTTGGTGCTTTTTAAAACAAAGATGTTAATAGAAATCACTACTATTTGCCACCTCTTCCCGGAGCTGAGCTGTTTCTTTTACTGGCAGTGGCTGATATTTGGTTAATGCCGTCAATAGCATGGTAGTGTTTCGGGTTACTACTGCCTCTATAGTTGACAAATACTCCTAATATACAGGGGTAAAAGTCAAGGGAGGATGAGGCAGATGCCAAGAATAAACAAAAACCCACCAATGAGGGTTTTGAATCCCCCAAACATTGAGAACCATCCTCCAAACAAGGAATCCAGGGACCATCCAGACCAAGTCTGAACTGGAACATGGGCCAACTTGCACATTCTAGCTGTGGTTTCCATTAGAGCTTGGCCATTATCATCCATTTCTAGGCAACAACTGGTTAAATTAAATTTTCCACATACTCCTCCTTCTGAGGCTAAGAGGTAATCTAAAGCCAATCTATTCTGATATGTAGCATTTCTCATTTGTGTTGCTTGTGTTATCAATAAATCTAGTTTCCTTGACATTTCATTGGTTATTATTTCAAGGACTGCCTGCAACCTTATGATGCAGTTGAGCATATAGATTGGGGTGTGGTATTCCCATGACCCAACTTGCGCTCAGATAACGGGCCCATACTATTTAATGATTCTTTTAGGAGGCCATTCATTATCCTTCCAGTCTCCTATGTCTACATCCTTTTTGACATTTGTGTCTATTTTTGTCATTATGCTTTTTCTAGTTCTTTTATTTTCATCATAAACTGGATACCCTAAGAGTTCCCCTTGCTTTAGAGGAATTAGAAAGAAGGATGGCTTGATTGTTTCTAACACACAGGCCCCTGTCCATTTAGCCAGCAGTTGCCAATATGCCTGTGCTCCACAGACCCAATCAATACAGGCCAGAGGGTGCTTTCCAAGCATTTGGAGCCTCTAGCTGATGCCAAGAGTGGCTTAGAGTAGAGAACCAAGAGAAAGGGTTTGGATCTGGTAAGTAGGAATTGTTCTGGACATTTCTCCATAGAATTTTGTTTTTAGTCTTACCATAATACTGTTGCCTTAGGCAGGTTGTTTCTCTTACTGCCTCTGTGAAAGCCTTTCCCCAACAGGCGATACAGTATTTTCCAATTATGGAGGTTTTTAACAACCAAACACTAGCTGAGGCTGTTGGTTCACTGGCAGGGTTAGGCAAAGTGAATTTATGTTGTGGCATTAATTCCTTTGCCTCCCATTGCCACTGGTCCCCCATATGAGTTCCTTCACTTACATAGCATGAGGAAATTCCTAAGCTGCCAGCTATGTTTTCAGCTAGTTGAGCAAATAAGTTTTTGGTTGATAGGGGAAGCTCAGGCGCTGACTGATCAAAATGCTTACAGATCTAACATGTAAGTCTTTAATCCATCTCGAATTAATTTTTGTATAAGGTGTAAGGAAGGGATCCAGTTTCAGTTTTCTACATATGGCTAGCCAGTTTTCCCAGCACCATTTATTAAATAGGGAATGCTTGTTTTTGTCAGGTTTGTCAAAGATCAGATAGTTGTAGATATGTGGCATTATTTCTGAGGGCTCTGCTCCGTTCCATTGGTCTATATCTCTGTGTTGGTACCAGTACCATGCTGTTTTTGTTAGTGTAGCCTTGTAGTATAGTTTGAAGTCAGGTAGCTTGATGCCTCCAGCTTTGTTCTTTTGGCTTAGGATTGACTTGGCAATGTGGGCTCTTTTTCGCTCCCATATGAACTTTAAAGTTTTTTCCAATTCTGTGAAGAAAGTCTAGAAGAAAACTTAGGCAATACCATTCAGGACATAGGCATGGGCAAGGACTTCATGTCAAAAACACCAAAAGCAATGGCAACAAAAGCCAAAATTGACAAATGGGATCTAATTAAACTAAAGAGCTTCTGCACAGCAAAAGAATCCACCATCAGAGTGAACAGGCAACTTACAGAATGGGAGAAAATTTTTGCAACCTACTCATCTGACAAAGGGCTAATATCCAGAATCTACAATGAACTCAAACAAATTTATAAGAAAAAACAACTCCAACAAAAAGTGGGTGAAGGATATGAACAAACACTTCTCAAAAGAAGACATTTATGCAGCCAAAACACACATGAAAAAATGCTCACCATCACTGACCATCAGAGAAATGCAAATCAAAACCACAATGAGATACCATCTCACACCAGTTAGAATCGCAAACATTAAAATGTCAGGAAAAAACAGGTGCTGGAGAGGATGTGGAGAAATAGGAACACTTTTACACTGTTGGTGGGACTGTAAACTAGTTCAACCATTGTGGAAATCAGTGTGGCGAGTCCTCAGGGATCTAGAACTAGAAATACCATTTGACCCAGCCATCCCATTACTGGGTATATACCGAAAGGATTATAAATCATGCTGCTATAAAGAGACGTGCACACGTATGTTTATTGCGGCACTATTCACAATAGCAAAGACTTGGAACCAACCCAAATGTCCAACAATGATAGACTAGATTAAGAAAATGTGGCACATATACACCATGGAATACTATGCAGCCATAAAAAAGGATGAGTTCATGTCCTTTGTAGGGATATGGATGAAACTGGAAACCATCATTCTCAGCAAACTATCACAAGGACAAAAAACCAAACACTGCATGCTGTCACTCATAGGTGGGAATTGAACAAAGAGAACACATGGACACAGGAAGGGGAACATCACACACCAGGGACTGTTGTGGGGTGGGGGAAGGGGGGAGGAGGGAGGGATAGCATTAGGAGATATACCTAATGCTAAACGACAAGTTAATGGGTGCAGCACAGCAATATGGCACATGTATACATATGTAACAAACCTGCATGTTGTGCACATGTACTCTAAAACTTAAAGTGTAATAATTAAAAAAAAAAAAGGAAAAAAAAAAAGCTTACAGAATGACTTATGGACCCGGAATTGCAGGGTTGGACACACTTGAGTCCTTCTATTCTTTTTGACAATTAGTACTAGAGCTCCAAGTCCTGCTCCTTGTCCATCAACTCGTAATAGTGCTGTCTGTCCTGCAGACCAAAAAGGTAGCTCTGGCTTTAAGTAGTAAAATTTAAAGGATTGCATGTCCTTGTCTTACAATTTGGTTTGGTTCACATACTACTTAGCAGAGCAGTCCTTCCTGAATATAAGTGTTGGAGCTGTGGTAGCATAGACCAAGGAATGTTACAGTCTGGGCATCCAATTTGTGGTTCTCAGTACAGATGTTTAGGGCTGCTCCTGCTAAGCCTCTCTTGTGTTAAACCATTGCGGACTGCTTTTGGTTTTTTAGGATTATGAACATATGTGGCATGTCAGGCATCAAAGTACAAGGAAAAATGCCCTTTATAAGAGGGAGGGGCTTCTTTGGTTCAAGTTGTAAGCTCTTTTTCTTTTTCTCTCTCTGATTTAATATATACCTCAAACCAGAATTCATACAGTAAGCACTTCAGGTCATAACATGCATATAGCTGATTATTTCCTGGGTCACAGACTGAAGAGGTGGCCTGGTTGTGTGCGCAGGTTCCTAACTTGGTTCCTGTACTGTAGGTATGGTACAGTAGAGTTTTAACTGTGGTATTCCTTACCCAGGTAGTATGTACACAGTGTGGGCATCTTTCTAGAGATTCCTCCCCTTTTAGTAGAGGCAGAAATGGTAACATCAGTGTATGTGATAGAAACATGCTTACACTACACATGGGCATGGCAAACTCCCTCTGGGCATAGACATTAGCAGCATTTGCAGTGGTAACACAACAATAGAACAATCAGTATTAACAGAATTATAACTAGGGTTATGAATTATATCCACATTTACTCATCCTGAGATTGTCCTCTTAGCTTCAGCTGTGCATTGACTAGTCAGCTTCTGGTATGTGACTAGAGCAGAGCTTTCAGGATCCTCAAGCTTCAGCCATGTGTAGACTGACCAAGCTCTGGTGTGGGCAGAGTAGGGCAGTCATCCTTCTTACCAGTGGTTGGATTTCATTGTAGGACCATTCAGGTGGGGTGATCTGGGTCTTGTTGGCTAATCCACTGGTTGTCATCGGAGTCACTGCCTCCGCTGCTTTCAGCCAGCTATGGTGAATCCAAGGTGTGACACCTGCAACTTAAAGAGCAGTGGGAGTAGACATGATTACAACATGGGGCCCATCCCTTAAGGGCCCCAAGGTTGTTGGATTCCACCTTTTAACACAGAGTCCCCCGGCTTATGTGGATGCACTCGGTCTGTTAGACTTATAGGTATCCTTTCTCTTCCCTAGCTTTGCACGTCCTGCATTGCCACTCCTAAAGCCCGCATCTGTCTCTTAAGGGTTAACTCTCCTAACTCCTTTAAATCCCCTCTAATTTGATTAATAATTGGGGGTGCCCTTCCAAACAATATTTCATGGGACAAATACCTAGTTTGTTTTGTAGGTGTCCACCTCACCTGGAGGAGGACCATGGGCAAGACCTGATCCCATTGTAAGTGAGTTTCCTGGCAAAACTTTTTTAGTAGCTCTTTGAGTGTCCAGTTCATCTGTTCTACCTTCCCTGAACTCTGTGGTCAATAGGCTGTGTCCAGTTTCCATTTGGTCTTTAAAAGCTGAGTCAGCTGTTGTACTACTTCTCCCACAAATGCAGGACCATTGTCTGATCCTAAGGTTAAGGGCAACCCAAATCTTAATATGATGTCTTTCAGTAGCACCTTTGTTACCTCTCATGCCTTTTCAGTCCTGGTGGGTAAGGCCTCAACCCACCCCGAGAAGGTGCAAACAAACACTAGCATATACCAGTAACCTCCTGCTTGAGGTAATTCAGTAAAGTCTACAGGCAGGTTCTCACAAGGCACAGCTCCCATTTCCTGTATTCCTGGGGTTGAGTATGTCCTTATTTTGGATTATTCCGTGCACAGGATAGACATTGTTCACAAACAGCATGGGTGATGGCAGACAGCCATGGCACATAGAAATGCTGACCTATCAAAGTCTGTAGGGCTGTCCTTCCAATGTGTGTTCCTTGATGGATCTGCGTCACAAACCATGGGGCTACTGTTTCTGGGATGACTAGCCTCCCGTCAGAGAACAGCCACCAACTATCTTTAATATATATTTCCTGTTTCCTGATGAAAACAAGCTTTTTCACTTAAAGAGTAATTGGGTACCTCAAGTAAAGGGGGCTCTATAAGGAGAGGCATTGCTGGAGTTCTTTCTTCAGGTAAAACCTTGCTCATTGCTGCCTGCTGAGCCACTTGGTCTGCCTTTCTGTTGCCCTGTGCCTCATAGCTTTTCCCGGTTTGGTGTTCTTTGCAATGAATGACAGCCACCTTCTCTGGAGCCAATATGTCTTCTAATAATTGCCAAATGTCTTCTTTATTTTTTATATCTTTTCCTTCAGTAGTCAATAGTCCTCTGTCTTTTTATATTGCCCCATGGGCATGCAGGGTTGCAAAAGCATATCTTGAGTCAGTATATATATTTACTTTCTTCCTCTTCGCCAATAACAGTGCTCTGGTTAATGCTATTAATTCAGCCTTCGGAGCAGAAGTCCCAGAAGGTAAGGCTTGAGCCTCAACTACTGAGTGTTGTGTTACTACTGCATACCCTGCATATCACACCCCATCTGTTATGAAACTGCTACCATCAGTGAAGTATTCAACATCTGGGCTTTCCAAGGGGGTATCTCTGAGATCTTCCCGGCTCAAGAACACTTCATCCACCATATTTATGCAACAGTGGGGAAGGTCCTGCCAGCATTGAGGCAACCCACCATGCTTCCAATCGGGTTCCTCCACAGGCAGCAGGGTAGCTGGGTTCAAGGTATTTAGTCTGTAGTGTTACCCACAGATTCTCACACAGAAGCCCTTGATACTTTAGCATTCTAGAGTGGGAGAGCCAACGGCATCCTCTTTGTTCCATTAAGGTGACTACACTGTGTGGCACCCGGAATATTATCTTCTGACCTAGGGCTAGCTTGTTGGCATCTTCTATAAGGATTGTGGTAGCTGCCAGTGCCCTGAGGCAATGGGGCCAACCTAAGGCCACCATGTCCAGTCTCTTGGATAAAAGTATACTACTGGCTGATGCCAAGAGCCTAACAACTGAGTTAAGACTCCAAATACCATTCTCTTTCATTCATCCACCTACAAAAAGAAGGGTTTTTTAACATCTGGCAACCCTAGTGCTGGGGCCTGGATGAGAGCTTCCTTTATATCCTTGAAGGCCTTTTCCTATTCTTTTTCCCATAGGAGGGGCTCTCTTTCCTTTCCTTTGCTAGCCTCAAATAAGGGCCTTGCTATAAGGGAGAAGTTTGGAATCCAGATTTGGCACAATCCCACTGCACCCAGAAATTCCCTGACCTGCTGCCTTGTAACTGAGGTGGGCAATGCACATAAAGCCTCCTTGCATGCACTTCCAAGCCTGTGCTGGCTTTGGGATACCATGAATCCTAGATATCCAACCTCCAGAAAACAGACTTTTGCCTTGTCCTTGGACACTTTGTAACCAGCTTCACACAGCAGGTAAAGAAGCCTCTCTATTCCTTGGAGATATTCCTCCCTCCTGGGGGCAGCGAATAGCAAATCATCAATGTATTGTAATGCCACAGAATTGTCACTAAATGGTGCAAAAGCTTCAAGGTCAGTAGTCAAAGCCTCCTCAAAGATAATGGGAGAATTCTTAAACCCTTGTGGCAGTCTTGTCCAGGTATATTGCAATTGCCCCCACTGGAAGGCAAATATAGGCTGACTTTGGGGAGCAATCTCAAGCAAAGAAAACATCCTTTAAGTCTAGACACATGAACCACATGGCCTCAGCAGGAATCTGTCCTAACATGGTATATGGGTTGGGTACTATGGCATAGATACTGACAGTGGCCTTGTTTGCCACCCAGAAGTCCTGCACTGGCCTGTATTCACCATTTGGCTTGCACACAGGCTGCAGAGGAGTATTCCAAGAGGACTTGTATTTTACTATAATCCCTTGTTCATAGAGCCGATTTAGATGTTTTGTTATGCCTTCAATTACCTCTTTGGGTAATGGGTATTGACAGACTCATACCAGGGCAGCATGAGTGTTAAGCTCTATTACCACCGGGTGTCTGTTTACAGCAAGTCCAGGAGGATTGTCCTCAGCCCATACACCTGGAACCTTGAAAAGCATTCCCTACATACTGTGTAGGTCCAGCTCCGGTAGCCTTCTGGCGCACAGTTCAGAGAGCTGCCATTCCTCAGCCTCTGGGACAGTTAGAATCAATACCTTAGACCTTCCAAATACCGGTGTCGTATTCCCTTCAGGTGTAAAGGAAATCTGTGCCTGCAGTTTCTGGAGTAAGTCTCTCCCTTACAAAGGCACTGGGCAATTTGGCTTATATAGAAACCATGCTGCACTTCTTATCCCTCAATAACCTATCTCCTGGACTTGCAAAAAGGTCTCTTTTCTTTGGCCTCTGTAGCCCCTATGATAGTAGCACAGTTCTTTGAGGAGGGGCTAATTGGGTGAGTTACCACAGAGAAATCAGCACCAGTATTGACCAAAGAATCCATTAATTGGCCCCCTACTTCCATAGAGATCATAGGCTCCCTGAGGCCTAAAAGGATGGAGCCTGGTCTGTCTGAGTCCTCTAAATTCTCAGCCCCTGCCAAGCCGATCAGATCAGGATCTGCCTTGGAAGCACCACTGCTAGCAACCTAACACCGCACTTGGGTGTTGGACCACTGACCATCATCATCCTTTTCCTTTTCAGGGCACTCATCTTTCCAGTGGCCCATTTGCCTGCACTTTTCACATTGGTTCCTGTCCAACTGGGACTGGCTTTCATCTCTGGGTCTTGTCTGCCCTCTTCCTTGGCCTCTGCCTCGGCCTCGCCCTCTAACAAGTCCAGGGTTACTTTCTGCTAGTGCAGCAGAAATTGAGCTGTCTCTTTGTTTCTATTTCTCGTTTTTCTTTCTTCCTTTTTCTCTGCCTCTTCTTCCCAGTTTTTTAATACTTTGTTTGCTATTTCCAGGAGTTTACTAATATTTCTCCCTGAAAAGCCTTCCAACTTCTGAAGCTTTCATCTTATGTCTCTCTGAGCTTGCTTGACAAAGGTCATATTTATCACATTTTGGTTTTCAGGAGCCTCTGGAATAATTGGAGTGTACAGCCTCTATGCCTCACAAAGCCTTTCATAGAATGCACTGCGGCTTTCATCAGGCTTTTGGCCCATTTCTGATATGTTATGGATATTCAATGCCTTCCTTCCTCCTGCTTTTATCCTGTTCAGGAGTGCCCTTCTATATAATGCAGCTGTTCCATGTCCCCAGCCTCATTTGGGTCCCAGTTAGGGTCCTCATTTGGGTATCGCTCCACGGAGAACTGGCATGGGTTATGGGTGGCCTCTGGGGCTTCCCCTTCTAACCAGCTGAGAGCTGCCTGATTAACTCTCCTATGCTCCTCTGTATTAAAGTTAGCAAAAGTAGTTGATAATCTGGCCAGGTTGGGTTTTGTGTTATAATAATAGAATTCACCAAATCAATGACAGCCTGAGGCTTTTCTGCATACAAGGGGGCATGCTGTTTCCAATTTAAGAGATCAGTAGTGGAGAAAGGCTGATAAACATAAAGCCTAGAGCCTCCTTGTATCTGCCCTTGGTCATCATAAACTTGTGTCCTGTTCTCTCGAAGTGGCATCTGCAAAGCCTGTGGTCAGCCTGAGCGGAGGCACCCAGCTGCCTTGCTCTGTCCATCTTCCTGGTTTTTTTCTAAGGGAGGCTTTTGTTCCTCTGGGGTGGGGGGAGACTGGGCCTCACTCTCCTCTCAGCCTGACTCTGTGGATGCTCCTGACTCTGCCTCCTGCCTTATTCTGGCCAAAGACAGGTAGACGGGCACATATAGGGGGTGGACATTCCCTTTCCTCAGATGGAGCCTGAAGAACGGTTTCAGGTGAGGCTTCGAGGATTCCTTTTTGTGAGAGACTCTAGGGGCTTTAGGTTCCTCTGCTTCCTTTGGTTGGGCTGCCCAAGCCACTAATACCTTGCAGTATCCCTCTAGGTAGGGCTGTAGCCACTTGGGGTGAAGTTGTGCCACAATGAGCCAAGAGTCTTTATAGGGAAACTGGTCTGATTATTCTGGTTGTCCTCCAACTCCAGCGACCACCTTAAACACACGGCCAATTAATTTCCAGTCTATTGTACCTTCAGGGGGCCACCCCACATTAAAAGCAGGCCAATTTATCTCGCAGTATGTCCTTAACTTTTGATATACTGTTAAGGACAGTTTCATCCCATAATGACCTCTAAATCCTGTTTTAAAATTCTTTATCATGCACTCCAAAGGAGTTGGTTTCGATGCTTTTCCTCCCATTTCCTCCCTTGTGATGCACTTTCACCCTCAGGTCTGCCAGACTGGGTCTTATTATGGGAGTTTCAGACATTGCTTAGCCAGGAACATGCCTTTCCCTCTCACAGCCTGCTGCAGCCATGGACCTGGTCCTATCAGCCATAAGCAACGTCCTAGGTCTGATTTCCCCCACACTCACCTCGGAGCACACAACCCATGCTAAACGATCTGTGCCTCCGCACATCACTCCCTGCATTGGCCTCTCTTGAGACTGTCTCTTTCACACACTTTCATACACTTTCTCTGCCCCAGGACTTCTAATTAGATGAAACAGGCCTCTCCCATGTTCTGGGTAGTCTAGTTAGGCTCCCACATTCACACACATACACACCAGTCCTACCCCAGGACTCCTCATCAGATGAAACAAGCCTCTCTCGTGTCCTGGGTAAATCCACACACACCCACAAACACCCACACACTCTCAGTTGGGATGAAGCCATTCTTGCCACTCTGCCAGCAAGCTCTTCCTTACTGGACTTGCCGCTCTATCGGCCCATTTTCTCCACCAGTGAACCACTTTTTCTTGTTAGGGGGACATGAGGTTCATCCAAATTGGCAGACCACTCCTGCCACCCCCAGCCACTCTGGGTTGGATTAGTGGTCGGTCCCTGGGTGGTTATCAAGCTCCCCTTCGTCCCTATGGGATGGGCTTTCCTGCCTTGGGCCCTTTCTCCTTACCGCAGTTCCTGAAGTTCTGGTATCATCCTGCAGCTCCATCCCTGGTTCCACTGCACTGCCAGGCAGAGCACCAGGATGCAGGGAGAGCTGGTCTCCATCCAGATGAAGCTCCCCTGTGGTGCACCGTGGATGCTGGGTCTACCCTGGCCCCAGGGCTCTAGTCCTGCAGGCAAAGGAGACAGTAAATCTGTCATCTCCAATCCCCATCTGAGCCACTAGAAATGCTGCTGGATGATTAAGGAATCAGAGAGACCAAGTGGTTGAGGAAGAATTATTAAATTATTTAGGTGCACTGACCCAGTCAGATTAACATCCAAAGGACTGAGCCCTGAACAAAGAGTCAAGCTACCTTTAAACATTTTGTGGGGCAGGAGGAGATTTGTGCAGCAAGAATCATATTACAAAAGCGAGAAACAAAGACAGTTACTCAATTAAGACATGCATTCATCATTTCTTACTTTTCAAGGAAAAACATGTTTTGTGACTTGAGATTATCTGTCTAGTGACCTTGCAGCTGCTCAGCTAGAGAAGCAGGGTCTTCACAATGCCTGGAAAGGGAGAGAGAAGGCTCACTAGCCACAGAGAGAAAAACAGGCAGTTAATTTGAAAGGACTCCAGCTCTTTCTCTTCCTCAGGGGAAATTGGGTTTTCTTATATACAACTGAGTTTTTGCTTACACATTCTTTAATTTCTTTTAATTCCTGTTCCAATAGAAATATATTGTCCTTCAATGCAGATGATTTTTTGTAACTATTAAAACCTAAATACCTAACCAAAAAACTCTTAGATCTTATATATAAATTCAATAAAGTTGCAGGATACAAAGTCAACATAGAGAAATCAGTAGCATTTCTGTATCCCAATAATGATCCAGCTGAGAAAAACATTAAGAAGAAAATCCTATTTACAGTAGCTACTAAAAGAAACAAACCCCAACTTCGGTGACCACCTTAAAGACAGGGCCTCTAGAAGTCTAGAAGTGAATGACCTCTAGAAAGAAACTTATAAAACACTGATGAAACAAATTGAAGAGGACACAAAGGGAAACACATTGCATGTCATTGATCAAAAGAATTGACATCATTAAAATGACCATACTACTAGAAGCCATCTACAGATTCAATGCAGTCTGTATCAAAATATCAATGTTATTTTCAATAGAAATAGAAAAAAAAATACTAAAATTTGTATGAAACTGATAAAGAGACCAAAGAGCCAAAGCAACTCTGAGCAAAACAAACAAAAGTAACGGCATCACAGTACCTGACTTCAAAATGTATTACAAGGGTACAGTGACCTAAATGGAATTGTATTGTGTAAAAACAGACAGACCAATGAAAGAGAATTCAGAACCCAAATGTAGATCCGTGTATTTACTGCCAAGAGTGTTTGTTAACAAAGAATCCAAGAACATTCATTGGAGAAAGAACACCTCTTCAATAAGTGGTGCTGGAAAAACTGGATATCCACATAAAGAAGAATAAAACTGCATGGCTATCTTTACCATGTACAAAAATCAACTAAAGGTAGATAACAGACTTAAATGTAAGACTCATACTATAAAACTACTAAAAGAAAACATAGGAAAAATACTTCAGGACATTGACCTCGGCCAATATTTTATGGCTAAAACATCAAAAAGCATGGGAAACAAAACCAAAAATAGACAAATTGGATAGTATTAAACTAAAAAACTTCTGTACAGGAAAGGAAACAACAGAGTGAAGAAACAACCTATTGAATGAAAGAAAATATTTGTAAGCTGTTCATCAGCAAGGGACTAGTATTCAGAATATTTATGAAACTCAAACAATTCAACAGTTAAAAAGATTTATATTGGCCAGGCATGGTGTCTCATGCTTGTAATTCCAGCACTTTGGGAGTCCAAAGCAGGAAAATCACAACGTCAGGAGTTCGAGACCAGCCTGGTCAACATGGTGAAACCGTGTCTCTACTAAAAAAAAATACAAAAAATTAGCTGGGCATAGTAGCAGTCACCTGTATTCCCAGCTACCCAGGAGGCTGAGGCAGGAAGAATTGCTTGAACCCAGAGGGCAGAGGTTGCAGTGAGCCAAGATCTCACCACTGCACTCCAGCCTGGGCAACAAAGTGAGACTCTGTCTCAAAAAAAAATTTTTTTACATTAAATAATGAACACATGCCAGGTATAGTGGCTCACATTTGTAATCCCCACACTTTGGGAGCCCAAGGCAGGCAGATCACATGAGGCCAGAAGTTTGAGACCAGGCAGGCCAATATGACAAAACCCCTTCTCTACTAAAAATACAAAACTTGGCCAGGCATGGTGGCTCATGCCTGTAATCCCAGCACTTTGGGAGTCTGAGGTAGGTGGATCATGAGGTCAAGAGATCGAGACAATCCTGGCTAACATGGTGAAACCCCGTCTCTACTAAAAACACAAAAAAATTAGCTGGGCATGGTGGCAGGCGCTTATAGTCCCAGCTACTTGGCAGGCCGAGGTAGGAGAATGGCATGAACCCAGGAGGCTGAGGTTGCAGTGAGGTGAGATAGTGCCACTGCACTCCAGCCTGGGCGACAGAGCAAGACTCCATCTCAAAAAAAAAAAAAAAAATTAACTGTTTGTAGTGGCACATGACTGTGATCCCAGCTACTCAAGGGGCTGAGGCACAAAAATCTCTTGGACCTGGGAGGTGGAGGTTGCCGTGAGCTAGAATATCACTGCACTCTAGCCTGAGCAATACAGCAAGATCCTGTCTCAAAAAAATAGTGGGCATAGTATGTCAACAGAATTGTCTCAAGACATGCAAATGGCCAAAAGGTATACTTTTCAAATTGTCAACATCACTAATCATCAGAGAAATAAAAATCAAAACAAAAATGTGATATCATCTTACCCCAGTTAAAATGATTATTATTAAAAAGTTGAAAAATAACAATTACTGGCAAGGATATTGAGAAAAGGGAACTCAAACACTGCTGGTGAAAATGTAAATTACTACAAACCACATTGGAAACAGTATAGTGATTTCTCAAAAAAAATCACAAAAAACAAAAGATAGAACTGTCATATGATTGAACAATCCTACTTTGGGTATATGCCCCAAGTAAACTAATTCAGTATATTGAAGAGATACATGCACTCTCATGTTTATTGCAGCACTATTCAAACAGCAAAATATGGAATCATCCTAAGTGTTTCCTGGTGTATGAATGAAAAAAGAAAATATGATTTTGAATTATATATATGTATATATCATTGTGTGTATATATACACATTTCCATTGTATATAGGATGGGTAAAATGTGGAGGGATAAAAAGGTCGTTGGCTAATGGATACAAATATACAGTAAGATAGGAGAAATAAGCTCTAATGTTTAATGGCAGAGTAATGTAACTTTGTTAAAAACAAAGAACTGCATATTTCAAAATAACTAGATGAGAGGACTTGGGGTATTTCTGACATGCAAGTCCTTGAGGTGATAGACACCCCAGATATAGAGACTGGATTCTTACACCTTCTATGCATATGACAAAATATGATATGTATCACATAAATATATAAAAATATTATATATCAATTTTTAAAAGCTGCCTTTAATAGCTTGAATAATATAAATTAGACATTTTATTTGCTGACATTTGCAAATATTTTTTATTAAGAAAAGGTACTAAATGCCATCAGTGCTTTTTACAGCTTTCATTTTCTTTTTTCTTCTACTAGTTTATAAAAAAAGAATAGAAATACTGCATATAACTTTTATAATGTCCCTTTCCCCAGTTGATTTGGCTCACAATAATATGAGGGCAATTCTGGTGAATAAAAAAGAAGGATATTGAACATCATAATTTAACTGCATACTAGGCTCTGCTACATAAAGAGAGAAAGAGTGAGAGTTGTTACCTGACAGACTAAGCAGGCTCATATTTTAATAATAGACAACATCAGGATATTGAAAAAAAAAGGTGAAGAACTGCAACAAAAATTCCTGGATAATTTAGGTCCTTAAAAGTTCTGTCCTTAGCAAACATATTCAGTAGATAACAATGAAGAGAAGAAAGACTTTAGACAAGGAGCTGATAAGAAATTTTATTACAACTTCAATTTTGGATGGGAAAATCTCTCTTCCATAAAAAGTTGCTGCCTAAGTTTGTTATCACAAGGTTTGGTTTTCTATTTACTCTTCCTACATAATATTTGAATTTCTAATTAAAAAACTCAAAACTTACTCTTAACTATATGATGAGTGGAATAACTATAAAAAATTAAAGATATATTTCAGTGAGATACACACAGGTTTCCTAGAGTTAAATTTTCACTGAAAATGAATTCACAATGCAAAAGTCTATTGTTTACAAGGAAAGAATTCAAGAAATCCAGCAAATAGTAAAATTAAATGGAATGGTGTAGAATTTTATTTTATTTTTGTTCACTATTTATGGGCTACATGTGGAATTTTGTTACATGCATAGATTGCAGAATGATAAAGTTGAGGCTTTTAAAAAAATTTATTTTACTTTAAATTCTGGGATACATGTGCAGAACACACAGGTTTGTTACATAGGTGCCATGGTAGTTTGCAGAACCCATCAACCTGTCATCTAGGTTTTTGTTTGTCTGTTTGTTTTGAGACAGAGTCTCGCTCTGTCACCCAGGCTGGAATGCAGTGGCGTGATCTCGGCTTACTGCAACCTCTGCCTCCCGGGTTCAAGCGATTCTCCTGCCTCAGCCTCCCAAGCAGCTGGGACTATAAGGGTGCTCCACCCTGCCCAGCTAATTTTTTTGTATTTTTAGTACAGACAGGGTTTCAACATGTTGGCCAGGCTGGTCTCAATATCCTGACCTGGTCATCTGCCTGCCTTGGCCTCCCAAACTGCTGGGATTACAGGTGTGAGCTACCATGCCCAGCTGCATCATCTAGGTTTTAAGCCCCACATGCATTAGGCATTTGTCCTAATGCTCTCCCTTCCCTTTTGCCCCATAATCCAATAAGCCCCAGTGTGTGATGCTCCCCTCCCTGTGTGCTTGTGTTCTCATTATTCAACTCCCACTTATTAGTGAGAACATAAGATGTTTACCTTTCTGTTCCCGTGTTAGTTTGCTGAGAATGATGGTTTTCAGCTCCATGCATGTCTCTGCAAAGGTCATGAACTCATTCTTTTTTTATGGCTGCATAGTATTCCACATTTTCTTTATCCAGTCTGTCATTGATGGGCATTTGGGTTGGCTCTAAGTCCTTTAGGGTATCCATTGCCTAAATAATGTACATTTTACACATTAACCAATTTATCATCATCCTTTTCATCTCATATCTTCACACTTCTGAGTCTACATAATGTATCATTTTATTCTTTATGTCTATGTGAACAAATTTCTCTAAGAATAACTTGTGAATGAGAACATGAGATATTTGACCTATTTCACTTAACCTACAACAATGACCTCCAGTTTTATCCTTGTTGCTGAAAAAGATATGATTTTGTTCTTGTCTATGGCTGAATACTATTCTATTGTGTATCTATGCCAACTTTTAAAAATCCGTTAATTCACTGATAAACACTCAGATTCATCCCATAGTTTTGCTACTATAATGAGTGCTGTAATAAATTTACAAGTGCAGGTATCTTTTTTAATATATCAATTTCATTCCTTTATGGAGATATCCAGTCTTGGAACTGCTGCATTGAATGGCAGTTCTAATTTTAGTTCTTTACAAAACCTTCATTTCATTCCACTTTCAATAGAGACTATCCTAATTTATATTTCCTCCTGTGTATTAAAGTTCCCTCTTCTGCACATCTTCATCAGCTTCTATTACTTTTTGTCTTTTTAGTAATCACATTCTATTAATATTAATATTTATAACTGAAATGAGATGATATCTCATTTTAGTTTTGATTTTCATTTACCTGATAATTAGTTATGATGCACATTTTTATATACCCATTGAGCATTTTATGATTTTTTTGAAAAGTCAATTCATGTTCTTTGCCAACTTTTTAAAGTCATTATTTGTTTTCTGTTGCTGCTTGTTCTTGTTGAAATGTTTCAGTTTCTTTTGTGCTAGATATTAGTCCCCTGTCAGAGGAATAGTTTGCAAATATTTTGTCCCATTCAATAGGCTGTCTCTTCATTCTATTGATTATTTTGCTGTGCAGCTTTTTAGCTTTTAATTAAATCTTATTTGTCTATTTTGTTTCTGTTATTTCTACTTTTGAAGACTTAATCCTGTGTTATTTACCTAAACTGATGTCCAGAAGAGTTTTTTCCAAGTTTTCTTCTACTATTTTATTATCTTTGGTCTTTTATTTTAGTCTTGTATGATTTTTGCATATGGTGTGAGATATGGATCCAGTTTCATTCTTCTGCTTGTGGCTATTCACTTTTCTGAGCATCATTTATTGAAAAGGGTGCCCTCTACCTGTTGACGACAAATTGCCCCAGAAAGCTTCTTGGTACTGCCAACACTCCCCACAAAACTTTCTGTGCTGCCCACCCCTCCACTAATGCTCTGCAACACTTCTCTGTGCTGCCCACCCTTCCCCCAAGCCTCTTTACATTTCTAAGCCCTTATCTGGGCATCATAGTGAAGCCAGCAGACTTCACTTATTAGACCTTGCTGCGATAATCAAACCCTAATTACAAAACATCCAGACCACAAAGGGGGAGGTCATGGGAAGCATAAACAAACTTTACCTATACCCTCCTGTAATAAATATCACAAGGTGATATGTGGCAAAATTAACCAGCAAACAACCCTGGGATGCGGCCATATCAAAGAACTTCCTCAAACTCCGCTCCCCAGTATAAACCCCTCATTCTGTAAGTTTGGGGCTGCTTTCCTTGACTGTTAAGAGGGGCAACTGGCAGGTAAATATAAACTCTCTAGCCTGACTTTGGATCTAGTTTTCCTTTCTCTCAGCTGACCTTATGTTATGCCCAGACCGTTAGTTCCCCAAAGAAGACCACCAGAGTCCAGAGTCAAAGCCAAGCAGCAAGGATCTTTACTACAAGTTCAAACCTGGTCCCTCCATTCCACAGCATACAAGAGGGCCCCGAACAATGCGAGTGTTTGCTTTTTATAGCCTGAAAGTTACAGGGGAACAAAGGAATTCTTTTGGTTCCCGCTCTTTTAGTAAAACTTTGAACGGCTGTCCCCTTATCGGAGACTTTCCTGGTGGTGTTTGTACTGGGCTCAGGAAGTTTGAGAGATATATGGCGATATGTGGTGGGATGGGAGGATGGGATGTGTTTGTACTGGGCTTATTTGTTTTGAGCCCGGGGCTGAGGAATGTGCCCGGCTCCTTTCATTCCCCCCCTTTCTTTTCAGGTATTTTTTAGAGCCAATCTTGGGTCTTATAAGTCTGATTCTGTTTCAGCGTTTACAGGTTGGTATTGGGCTCTGAGGACCATGAGTTGTACAGTGTTAAACCTTTCTTTAACTAACCGCAAAATTCTGTTAACAACACAAGGTCCTATGGTAAGCAGAAATAGTAGACTCAGCAGGGGTCCAAGGAAGGGGGCTAACAGAGAAAACATAGATGAGTTCCACCATTGGTCTGCAGCTGAAGCAAACTGCCGTGTTCTTATTTCTGTGCTTAACTTGTGTAACTGTTGGACCCGGTCTTCCACGAGCCCTGATTCATTTATGTAGAAACAACAGTCTTCCTTTAGAAACATACACATTCCCCCTTTTTCAGCAGTGAGTAGGTCTAAGGCCCTCCGGTTCTGCAAGGTTACCTGTGCTAGGGACGTGAGCTGCCGCTGGAGGGAGGCAAGGGACTCAGCTGACTCCTCCATAGCAATGGCAAATTGTTGGTACAGCTTGTTACTTTCTATGAGGGTGTGACCTAGGGCTCCCCCAGCCAGTCCGGCCACCATGAAGGATGCGGTGAGGGAGATTCCTGCAATGAGGGGGAGAAATATGGCTCGTGCAGGTCTCGGTCTAGGGTCTGGGTGAATAACAGCACTAGTCCAGTTACTGGTATACCCTAGGAACTCGCCGGCAGTAAGTAGAGTTAACTGGGGAACTAATGTGACAGGAAGACACAGTAGGTTGGTAACAGAGGGGCTTGATAGGTTTTTAGATAATGTTCCATTACACCAGAAGAATATGCCTGACGGAGCCCTTAAGGTGATGTTAGGGGGCGTTGCAGTGATGTTGCAGAGGCTGGAATTAGTTCCTGAGAAACAGTAGGGAAACTTTTCTTGACTGGGGTTTAGGTATAGTGGCACGTTAGGGATAGGGGCATATGAGAGGTTTCGGTGGTTGTTAGCTTGGGCAGAGGTGGAGGATCCCCATGGCAGGGGGACAGCGGTTAGTGGTGGACGCCCTAGAGTGGCACACAGAAAGCAGCCAGACAGGCTGTGAAGTCCTGTAAGGTTGGCAAGTTCTAATCCTTCTTGCAATAATTTTAACCAGGAAAAAGGACGTAAATCTTGTGTCAGGCGGCTTTCTTGTCGCTGGATATTTCCATGGACCAGGGGCCATACCTGCACTAGACCCCGCCACAGATAGAGGTGACTGCTAGGCCATGTGGAGGCGGAGGAGTAGTATACAGCCCCATGTTGAGGCGTGGTCCAGTGGGAGTTCCAGGGGTCTCTAACTATCCATGTATATGAAAGGTCTCTATCTCGTCTGCGATGGAAGGGCCATCTGGGATCTATCTGTTCTTTTCCACCCCACCATTGGTATTTATGGATGTTACAATAGTTATAAGGGCAGCCGGCACTTTGGTGCCACCAATAGTGCTTACAATTGTATTCAGTCTTATCATACTCGAAGCATATTATTGGTGCCACTGGTTTCGCTACTGGGAAATCGGTAAAATTTAGTAAAATTGGGCTATTGCACCCTGAGGAGGGGCAATCTGCACTGGCCACTAGTTTCCCGGGCTTATGAGGTTGCCCAGGGTGGGTTTGGTTTTCATAAAGCCAGAATCTCCAGACAAAGGGATTAGGAGCTGGCTTTATGTTTTCCCCAGCAGCCACTAGGGCGACCAATGTTAGAGTTAGACTACCTAACTGCATGTTTGAAGTGAGCTATGCTGCCAGCGCAGGGTGAGTTTTAAGGGGTTGTTCTTAGCTCTGTCCACAGGCCACGTGTCCGGTGCTTCAGCCGCCGCCGTGATTGGCCCCAGAAGGTCGGAGGTTGGGTCCACTGGCTCGACGTGGGTGTAGTGGATCCACGATGCAAGGCCTTCTACCTTCAGGGCGGTGGGTGTGGTCAGGAGTACTTGGAGTGGTCCTTTCCACCTGGGCTCTAGGGTCTCTTGTCGGTGTCGCTTAACCAGGACCCAGTCTCCCGGCTGGTACGGATGGGGTGTCAGTGGGGGACTGGTCTCACATAGCTCTTTCAGCTTGGGCCAGATTTCTTGGTGAATTTTATGTAAGGCTTGTAAGGAAAATAAGAATTCAGAGACATTTTCTATTTCAGACTTAAGCAGGTCATCTTTTAAGCTAGGAACCAGGGGTGGAGGTCTGCCATACATAATTTCGTAAGGGGTAAAGCCCAGTTTGTAAGGGGTATTACGGGCCCGGAACAGAGCATAGGGGAGAAGGACTACCCAATTAGCGCCAGTCTCTGTAGTCAATTTAGTTAAGGTCTCTTTTAAGGTCCGATTCATCCTTTCTACCTGTCCTGAACTCTGGGGCCTGTAAGCGCAATGTAGTTTCCAATTTGCCCCAAGGATGGAAGCCAAGTCCTGACTTACCTTAGCGACGAAAGCGGGCCCATTATCTGACCCTATCTGGATGCTGAAGCCATACCTGGGAAGGATATCTTCCAGAATTTTCTTTGCTACGACCTGAGCAGTTTCTCTTTTGGTTGGGAATGCTTCAGTCCACCCTGAAAAAGTATCTACAAAGACAAGTAAGTACTGGTACCCGTACTTTCCTGGCTTTATTTCAGTAAAATCTACTTCCCAGTAGATACCGGGCCTGGTTCCCCTGAGCCTTGTTCCTGTTGCAGCTTGAGATTGGGGGTATGCATTGTTAAGCTGGTAGACTTTGCAACTTGTCACGATACTGCTGGCTGTCTCAGCTATATGTCTGATTTTGAGCTTGGAGCGTCTGATCAGGTCTATCATCCGCCGGGTCCCCAGGTGGGTGGTTCAGTGGGTGTGTTCTAACACCTGTTGTCCTAATTTTTCTGGTAGGATGGTTTGGTCATTAGTATCAGTCCACCACCCATTCTGGATTTGTTTCAGGGGAAGTTTGTCAATCCACTGGAGATCTTGTTCTGAATATTCAGGGAAATATGGCAAGTCCCGGGGGCCCGGGTCAGGGAGCTGAGTGCAAGGAGTCGGCTGGGAGCCTTCGCCACATTCCTTGCAGTTTGGTCTGCCAGAAAGTTGCCTTGAGCAGTTGGAGTAGTTAGTTTCTGATGCCCTGGGCAATGTACAATGGCTAATTTTTCTGGCCTCCATAGGGCTGTTAGCAGGGCTAGGATCTCTTGCTTGTTTTTTATCTCTTTTCCTTCAGCCATCAGTAACCCTCAGTCCCTGTAAATGGCCCCATGTATATGCGCCGTTGCAAAAGCATATCGGCTGTCTGTATATACTGTCAGCTTTTTCCCTGCCCCTAAGGTAAGGGCTTGGGTGAGCACTATCTGTTCGGCCTTCTGGGCCGATGTCCCCGGGGGCAGGGGTTCTGCCCAGATTACCTCAGTCTCTGAAGTTACTGCCGCTCCAGCATACCTCTGGCCTTGATGCATGAAGCTGCTCCCATCAGTGAACCAGACGAGGTCAGCGTCAGGAAGTGGGCGGTCCTGTAGGTCTTCTCGAACTCCGTGCACCTGAGCTAGTATCTTGGTGCAGTCATGGAGTGGGGCATCTAGATCTGGGTTGGGCAGCAGCGAGGCAGGGTTTAAGGTCTTTGGGGGCAGGAAAATTATCCTGAGAGGATTTAGTAGTAGTCCTTGGTAGTGGGTGAGCCGGGCGTTACTCATCCATCGATTAGGTGGCTGTTTGAGTACACCTTCAATGGCATGTGGAGTAACAACCCGCAATTCTTGCCCCATGACAAGTTTATCAGCATCTTGCACCATGAGAGCCGTGGCCGCAATCATTCGGAGACAAAGAGGCCACCCGGCAGCTACTGGGTCTAACTTCTTCGACAGGTAGGTAACTGGCCTCCGCCAGGGGCCTAAGTTCTGAGTTATTACCGCCTTGGCGACACCCTTATTTGCATCCACGTATAAGTGGAAGGGCTTGGTAACATCAGGTAGTCCTAGTGCAGGCGCGGAGAGTAGGGCGGTTTTAATCTGTTGGAAAGCCAACTCGGCTTCGTCTGTCCAATTAAATGGCTGTTGCCCCCGTGTTGCCTGATACAAGGGTTTAGCCAGTTCTGCAAACCCAGGTATCCATAGTCTGCAAAATCCTGCCGACCCCAGGAATTCTCTTACTTGTCGGGTGGATTGTGGCCTGGGGATCTGCAGAACAGTTTGTTTCCGGGCATCTGTTAGCCAGCGCTGCCCTCCCTTAAGCAGGTACCCTAGATATGTTACCTCTGGCTTACAGATTTGAGCTTTCTTTGCCTAGGCTCGGTAGCCTAGATTCCCCAGAGCTTGTATGAGACCCTTGGTCCCTTGGATGCAAGCTTCTTGGGTCTCAGCAGCAATTAGGAGGTCATTAACATACTGTAGTAAAATTATTTCGGGGTGTTTACATCGGTACTCACCCAGTTCTTCATGGAGGGCCTCATCGAACAGGGTAGGATAGTTTTTGAATCCCTGCGGCAGCCTGGTCCATGTCAGTTGGCCACTTATGCCCCTATCAGGGTCATTCCACTCGAAGGCGAAGAGCTTTTGGCTCTGACGGGCTAAAGGCAAACTGAAGAAAGCATCTTTCAAATCTAAAACAGTGTTCCATTGATGTTTAGGGTTTAAGGTACTTAGGAGGGTATACGGGTTAGGTACAGTTGTATGTATGTCCACAACCCTCTTGTTGATTTCTCTTAAGTCTTGTACAGGTCTGTATTCTCCACTATTAGGTTTTCGTACCGGCAACAATGGAGTATTCCAGGGTGAGTGACATGGGCGAAGGACCCCTTGGTCAAGGAGCCGGCGGATATGCAGGGCATTCCCTTTCTTGGCCTCTAGGGGCATCGGGTATTGGCGTACCCGCACGGGGTCTGTCCCAGGCTTAAGTTCAATAAATAAGGCAGGACGGTGTTTTGCTAGACCTAAGCCCCCCATTTCCACCCAAGCTTCTGGATATTGCTGGAGCCAGGTTGCTATGTCCTGGTCAGGGGCTGCTTTCTCCTGGTGGAGCCGGTACTCATCTTCTAGGTTTATAGTCAGGACGGACACGGGTCAATTGTGGGAGTTGGTCACGACGGGCCCCTCAGGGAGGAAATGGATCTGTGCTCCCATTTTAGTTAGCAGGTCTCTCCCCAATAGGGGACAGGGGCTCTCAGGGATGACCAGGAAAGAATGGGTTACATTCTTGGCTCCGAGGTTTACTGTTCTTTGTGTTGTCCATGGGTATTTCTTAACTCCTGTGGCCCCTTGTACCCACAAGGATTTGGAGGATAATTTCCCATTAGTTTTAACTAAGATCGAGTGCTGTGCTCCCGTATCGACCAAGAACTGGACTGGGGACCCCTCCACTTGCAAAGTTACCCTAGGTTCGGGGAGGGGGTCCGAACCCCGTTTTCCCTAGTCTTCGTCTTGAGTGACTAGTACGGGTGTAGACCTAGGGGGTCCGGGTCCCTGTCCTCGTGGTGTCTTTTTGGGGCAGTCTCTTACCCAGTGGCCAGCCCCCTTACAATAGGCACATTGGTCTTTGCTCAGATTATCATGCCGGGGGGGCCGCCTAGGTTGGGTATACTCTGGCTGTAGATGCTCTTTCCGTACTACTGCTGCCAGGACCTTGGTCATTTTTTCAGTGGCCTTAAATTGTTTTTCCTCTGGAGTATCTCTGTTATTGTAAACCCGCTGGGCTATCTGAAGGAGGTCCTGAATCCGCTTTCCCTCCAAGTCTTCTAATTTCTGGAGTTTTCTCTTAATATCTGGGGCTGCCTGATTTATGAAAGACATTACAACAGCTGCCTGACTTCCTGGAGCCTCTGGATCTATGGGGGTGTACTGTCTAAAAGCTTCCATTAATCTTTCTAAGTAGGTAGCTGGGCTCTCTGTCTTTCCGTGCGGAATAGAATATACTTTAGCCAAATTAGTGGGCTTGTGAGCAGCTGCCCGGAGACCTGCCATTAGAGTCTGGCGATAAAGGTGTAGCCGTCCCCTACCTTCTGCCGTGTTGTAGTCCCACGCCAGCCTGGTCAGAGGAAAGGTTATGTTTATGAGGTCGGGGTTGGCAGTCGGTTGACCGTCGTCCCCCGTGACCAGCTTTCTAGCTTCTATCTGTATTCTCTCTCGCTCTTCCGTGGTGAACAAGATTCAGAGGAGCTGCTGACAATCATCCCAAGTGGGCTGGTGGGTGAACATGACACTATCTAGTAAAGCCAGTAAATCTTTGGGGTTGTCTGAAAACTGAGCACTCTGAGTTTTCCAGTTATACAGATCACTGGTGGAGAATGGCCAGTACTGGAGCCTGGGGATTCCTGTGTCATCTGGGGGTCCTATTTCCTGAAGGGGTAAAGCCACCATGGAGTCAGGCAGCTGAGGGGGGCTAGTCCGCGAAGTGCGCCCTCGTGTCCTCCCCGCCAGCCCTTCAAAGTTACTTTCCCTTTCAGCGGGCCCGTGTGTGCCGGCCGCCTCCCGTCCGCCTGCTCCCTCCCACAGCTCAGCCAGGAGGGCTGGGGCCTGGGGCCCAGAGGGGTACGGAGGGGGTTCTGTGAACAGTGGGTCCCCGCTGTCAGCTAGAACAGGATGGGGGGGGGCAGTTGGTTGCTTGGATTTTAGTGGTCGAGCAACCAGTGCCTTACAGGGTTCAGAGGCCAATTGGAAATGGGACAGCCAAGGAGGCAGGTTCTCAACAAGGTCCTGCCATATGAAGATATATGGGATTTGATCTAAGTGGCCCGCACGCCCAGGTAGGAAAATCTTGGACTTTACCCTAGTGATGACAGCAAGTCGGAAGGTCCCTTCGGGCGGCCACCCCACATCAAAGGCAGGCCATTCGGAGCGACACAGAGTAATTAGCTTTCCTTTCCTGATTTCTATACCAAGATCATGGCCCCTTGCTCTAACTTCTTTGAAATTACTCGTAAGGAGAGATAGAGGAGTGCTCTGGGTATTACCCATCCTGTAATAATTTGTAGTCTCTTCCTGTAAAGGAATGTGGGTTTGAATCCCTGTAAAGGAAATCTGATCTGACTTATTAATGATATCTAATTGCAGGCGCACTTTGGCAGCCCGGGTCAGAGTTAGCTGCCTGGATCGCGGTTGCGCTGGGGCAGCCCAGATCAGAGACGGCTGCTGCCCGCCAAACCGGGGCAGCTCGGATCAGAGACAGCTGCTGCCCACCAAACCGGGGCAGCTCAGATCAGAGACAGATGCTGCCCGCCCAACCGGGGCAGCTCAGATCAGAGACAGCTGCTGCCCACCAAACCGGGGCAGCTCAGATCGCAAGCGCGCACCGGAAGCCCGGGTCAGAGTTAGCTGCCTGGATCGCGGTCGCACTGGGGCAGCCCAGATCAGAGACAGCTGCTGCCCGCCAAACCGGGGCAGCTCAGATCAGAGACAGCTGCTGCCCGCCAAACTGGGGCAGCTCAGATCAGAGACAGATGCTGCCTGCCCAACCGGGGCAGCTCAGATCAGAGACAGCTGCTGCCTGCCAAACCGGGACAGCTCAGATCGCAAGCGCGCACCGGAAGCCCGGGTCAGAGTTAGCTGCCTGGATCGTGGTCGCGCTGGGGTAGCCCAGATTAGAGACAGCTGCTGCCCACCAAACCGGGGCAGTTCAGATCAGAGACAGCTGCTGCCCGCCAAACCAGGGCAGCTCAAATCAGAGACAGCTGCTGCCCGCCAAACCGGGGCAGCTCAGATCGCAATATAGATCAGATGAGAGCCAGGGGACATCTCCCACCGGTCTCCGCTGGCTGTCCTATAGCGCGTCCGCCAGGACTGTGCCAGCTCCAGTTTCAGACCTCGCGAGTCACAGATTCGGATTCAGAACAGACACAGACAGACAAACGGAGACGAGCCAGCTCACCTATCAGTAGATCGATCCTAGCAGATCCGTTGACCAGGGGTCTGGTGGGCTTGGGGAATCCTGGACGGGCCCCCAGATGTTATGCCCAGACCATTAGTTCCCCAAAGAAGACCACCAGAGTCCAGAGTCAAAGCCAAGCGGCAAGGATCTTTACTACAAGTTCGAACCTTGTCCCTCCATTCCACAGCATACAAGAGGGCCCCGAACAATGTGAGTGTTTGCTTTTTATAGCCTGAAAGTTACAGGGGAACAAAGGAATTCTTTTGGTTCCCGCTCTTTTAGTAAAACTTTGAACGGCTGTCTCCTTATCGGAGACTTTCCTGGTGGTGTTTGTACTGGGCTCAGGAAGTTTGAGAGATATATGGCGATATGTGGTGGGATGGGAGGATGGGATGTGTTTGTACTGGGCTTGTTTGTTTTGAGCCCGGGGCTGAGGAATGTGCCCGGCTCCTTTCACTTACACTGCTCATGTGTGTTATTATCCACTTTTGTCAAATATCATCAGGCAGTTGTGGGGAAAAGCAAGAGAGATCAGATTGTTACTGTGTCTGTGTAGAAGGAAGTAGACATAGGAGACTCCATTTTGTTCTGTACTAAGAAAAATTCTTCTGCCTTGAGATTCTGTTAATCTGTAACCTTACCCCCAACCCCGAGCTCTCTGAAACATGTGCTGTGTCAACTCAGAGTTAAATGGATTAAGGGCGGTGCAAGATGTGCTTTGTTTAACAGATGCTTGAAGGCAGCACGCTCCTTAACAGTCATCACCACTCCCTAATCTCAAGTACCCAGGGACACAAAAACTGCGGAAGGCCGCAGGTTCCTCTGCCTAGGAAAGCCAGGTATTGTCCAAGGTTTCTCCCCATGTGATAGTCTGAAATATGGCCTCGTGGGAAGGGAGAGACCTGACCGTCCCCCAGCCTGACACCCGTAAAGGGTCTGTGCTGAGGAGGATTAGTATAAGAGGAAGGCATGCCTCTTGCAGTTGAGACAAGAGGAAGGCATCTGTCTCCTGCCCGTCCCTGGGCAATGGAATGTCTCGGTATAAAACCGACTGTATGCTCCATCTACTGAGATAGGGAAAAACCGCCTTAGGGCTGGAGGTGGGACATGTGGGCAGCAATACTGCTTTGTAAAGCATTGAGATGTTTATGTGGATGCATATCTAAAAGCACAGCACTTAATCCTTTACCTTGTCTATGATGCAAAGACCTTTGTTCACGTGTTTGTCTGCTGACCCTCTCCCCACAATTGTCTTGTGACCCTGACACATCCCCCTCTCGGAGAAACACCCACGAATGATCAATAAATAATAAGGGAACTCAGAGGCTGGCGGGATCCTCCACATGCTGAACGCTGGTTCCCTGGGTGTCCTTATTTCTTTCTCTATACTTTGTCTCTGTGTCTTTTTCTTTCCTAAGTCTCTGGTCCCACCTTACGAGAAACACCCACAGGTGTGGAGGGGCAACCCACCCCTACAGCGGTAAATCTGTGGCATTACATTGGGGTTCAGTGTTTTGCTTCTTTGATCTATGTCTATTTTTATGTGACTACCATGCTTTTTGTTATGATAACATTATAATATAATTTTTTTATTATTATTATACTTTAAGTTTTAGGGTACATGTGCACAATGTGCAGGTTAGTTACATATGTATACATGTGCCATGCTGGTGTGCTGCACCCACTAACTCATCATCTAGCATTAGGTATATCTCCCAATGCTATCTCTCCCCCCTCCCCCCACCCCACAACAGTCCCCAGAGTGTGATGTTCCCCTTCCTGTGTCCATGTGTTCTCATTCTTCAATTCCCACCTATGAGTGAGAATATGCGGTGTTTGGTTTTTTGTTCTTGCGATAGTTTACTGAGAATGATGATTTCCAATTTCGTCCGTGTCCCTACAAAGGACATGAACTCATCATTTTTTATGGCTGCATAGTATTCCATGGTATATATGTGCCACATTTTCTTAATCCAGTCTATCACTGTTGGACATTTGGGTTGGTTCCAAGTCTTTGCTATTGTGAATAGAGCCGCAATAAACATACGTGTGCATGTCTCTTTATAGCAGCATGATTTATAATCCTTTTGGTATATACCCAGCAATGGGATGGCTGGGTCAAATGGTATTTCTAGTTCTAGATCCCTGAGGAATTGCCACACTGACTTCCACAATGGTTGAACTAGTTTACAGTCCCACCAGCAGTGTAAAGGTGTTCCTATTTCTCCACATCCTCTCTAGCACCTGTTGTTTCCTGACATTTTAATGTTCGCCATTCTAACTGGTGTGAGATGGTATCTCACTGTGGTTTTGATTTGCATTTCTCTGATGGTCAGTGATGGTGAGCATTTTTTCAGGTGTTTTTTGGCTTCAAAAATGTCTTCTTTTGAGAAGTGTCTGTTCATGTCCTTCGCCCACTTTTTGATGGGGTTGTTTGTTTTTTCTTGTAAATTTGTTTGAGTTCAATGTAGATTCTGGATATTAGCCTTTTGACAGATGAGTAGGTTGCGAAAATTTTCTCCCATTTTGTAGGTTGCCTGTTCACTCTGATGGTAGTTTCTTTTGCTGTGCAGAAGCTCTTTAGTTTAATTAGATCCCATTTGTCAATTTCGGCTTTTGTTGCCATTGCTTTTGGTGTTTTAGACATGTAGTCCTTGCCCATGCCTATGTCCTGAATGGTAATGCCTAGGTTTTCTTCTAGGGTTTCTATGGTTTTAGGTCTAATGTTTAAGTCTTTAATCCATCTTGAATTGATTTTTGTATAAGGTGTAAGGAATGGATCCAGTTTCAGCTTTCTACATATGGCTAGCCAGTTTTCCCAGCACCATTTATTAAATAGGGAATCCTTTCCCCATTGCTTGTTTTTCTCAGGTTTGTCAAAGATCAGATTGTTGTAGATATGTGGTGTTATTTCTGAGGGCTCTGATCTGTTCCATTGATCTGTATCTCTGCTTTGGTACCAGTACCATGCTGTTTTTGTTACTGTAGCCTTGTAGTATAGTTTGAAGTCAGGTAGTGTGATGCCTCCAGTTTTGTTCTTTTGGCTTAGGATTGACTTGGTGATGTGGGCTCTTTTTTGGTTCCATATGAACGTTAAAGTAGTTTTTTCCAATTCTGTGAAGAAAGTCATTGGTAGCTTGATGGGGATGGCATTGAATCTGTAAATTACCTTGGGCATTACGGCCATTTTCATGATATTGATTCTTCCTACCCACGAGCATGGAATGTTCTTCCATTTGTTTGTATCCTCTTTTATTTCCTTGAGCAGCGGTTTGTAGTTCTCCTTGAAGAGGTCCTTCACATCTCTTGTAAGTTGGATTCCTAGGTATTTTATTCTCTTTGTAGCAATTTGTGAATGGGAGTTCACTCATGATTTGGCTCTCTGTTTGTCTGTTATTGGTGTATAAGAATGCTAGTGATTTTTGTCCATTGATATTGTATCCTGAGACTTTGCTGAAGTTGCTTATCAGCTTAAGGAGATTTTGGGCTGAGACAATGGGGTTTTCTAGATATACAATCATGTCATCTGCAAAGAGGGACAATTTGGCTTCCACTTTTCCTAATTGAATACCCTTTATTTCCTTCTCCTGCCTAATTGCCCTGGCCAGAACTTCCAACACTATGTTGAATAGGAGTGGTGAGAGAGGGCATCCCTATCTTGTGCCAGTTTTCAAAGGGAATGCTTCTAGTTTTTGCCCATTCAGTATGATATTGGTTGTGGGTTTGTCATAGATAGCTCTTATTATTTTGAAATATGTCCCATCAATACCTAATTTATTGAGAGTTTTTAGCATGAAGGGTTGTTGAATTTTGTCAAAGGCCTTTTCTGCATCTATTGAGATAATCATGTGGTTTTTGTCTTTGGTTCTGTTTATATGCTGGATTACATTTATTGATTTGTGTATAGTGAACCAGCCTTGCATCCCAGGGATGAAGCCCACTTGATCATGGTAGATAAGCTTTATGATGTGCTGCTGGATTCAGTTTGCCAGTATTTTATTGAGGATTTTTGCATCAATGTTCATCAAGGATATTGGTCTAAAATTCTCTTTTTTGGTTGTGTCTCTGCCAGGCTTTGGTATCAGGATGATGCTGGCCTCATAAAATGAGTTAGGGAGGATTCCCTCTTTTTCTATTGATTGGAATAGTTTCAGAAGGAATGGTACCAATTCCTCCTTGTACCTCTGGTAGAATTCAGCTGTGAATCTATCTGGTTCTGGACTCTTTTTGATTCGTAAGCTATTGATTATTGCCACAATTTCAGCTCCTGTTATTGGTCTATTCAGAGATTCAACTTCTTCCTGGGTTAGTCTTGGGAGAGTGTATGTGTCGAGGAATTTATCCATTTCTTCTAGGTTTTCTAGTTTACTTGCATAGAGGTGTTTGTAGTATTCTCTGATGGTAGTTTGTATTTCTGTGGGATCGGTGGTGATATCCCCTTTATCATTTTTTATTGTGTCTATTCGATTCTTCTCTCTTTTTTTCTTTATTAGTCTTGCTAGTGGTCTATCAATTTTGTTGATCCTTATAATATAATATTTTGACGTCAGGTAATGTGATGCTTCCAGCTTTGTTTCTATTGCTCATGATTCTTTTAGCTACTCTGGCTCCTTTTTGGTTCCATCTACATTTTAGAATTATTTTTGCTAATTCTGTGAAAAATGACAGTTGTATGTTAATATAATTGCATTGAACCTATAAATTGCTTCAGGCAGTATGGTTATTTTAAAATTTTTAATTTTTTCTATCCATGAGCATTGGATAGTTTATTTGTGTCATCCTCAATTTGTTTTATCAATCTTTTTTAAAGTTTTTCTTCATTAAAATTAATTAATTAATCTTCTTAGTTAAATATATTTCCCTAGGGTTTTTTTTGTTCCTATTGAATATGGGATTTCCCTCTTGATTTCCTTCTCAGCTAGATCATTTTTAATTTAAAGAAATGCTACTGATTTTTTTTAGTTGAACCTGTAGTTATTTCTAGATATAAGATCATATAATGAGCAAAGAGGAAAAGGACTTCTTTTCCAACTTGGAGGCATTTTATCTCTTTCTCTTGCTTGATTGTTCTAGCTGGAATTTCCATACTATGTTGAGTAGGAGTGGTGAAGGTGGATAATATTGTCCACTTCTAATTCTTAGAAGTAATGTTTTCAGCTTCTGTAGATCTAGTGTGATGTTTGCTGTGGGTTTGTCAGATAAATAGCCTCTATTATTTTGAGATGTTTCTTCTATACCTAGTTTGTTGAAGATTTTTCTTATGAAAAGATGTTTAATTTACTATTTGCCACAGAATATATATTGTGGCACCCTCAGGGTGGCATATCAGACAAAAAATCTCAATTACCGTAGCATTTTGCTTAATTATTATCCTCATAGCAGGAATAATGGTTACTAACAGAAAATAACACACAGGCCTTTCTAAACACACACCTCTGCCTCTCATTAGGTAAGGTATTTTGTTTCTGTATCAACCAATCAGGCCTAGTAAAAATTACTGCTGAAAAACTTAAAGAAAGGGCTAAAAAGCTAAAAGAATATCAAAACAACCAAATAAATTCTTGGTTTGGGAACAAAATTGTAGCATGTTCCTGGCCCCTCTTCTAACAATATGCTTGGGACTAATGTTCTTACCCTACCTAATTTATCTTTTTCAAAGATTTTTAACTCACAGGATCATGGCCTTTTCACAAACAACTACCCAAAACCATCTACAGACAGCATTGCTTCTGCAGTCAACCCAAGACCAGAAAACTGTTCATCCTCTTGTCAGCAGGAAGTAACCAGAATGAAAACACCATCTCTCCTCCTTTTTTCAATGATAAGGTCTGGATTGACAGAGCAGGAGCACTGCCATCTTGGACAAGCCCCTAATTCTAAAGTTCACTTTAATAAAAACCACCTAAATCCAAAGGGCATCAGCTTAATGGCTAAGGTTGGCATGACCATAAACCACAAATAACATCTCCAACGAGAAACATTTCAGACTCCTCCCTGTCCAGAGACATGTTAGCCCCAAGATAAGCCTTCTCCATCCAGGAAGATGCCAGCCTCGAGATAACCCCTTCTGGGCTGGTAAGATGTCTGCCCCAAGATAACCTCCCCTCCTCCCAGAGAGATTCCAACCCCACCATAAACTTCTCCACACACATAAACATTCCAAGCTTCTAAGCTCCCCCCACCCTAAAACCAATATATACCCTTAGTCTGTAAGAGAAAGGGCTCCTGACCGAAATTGGCCAGGGGCGCCTCTTAGGTTTTAACTAAAGAAAACCTGTCTTTGACTGCCAAGCTGTGTTTCATGTTTCTTTCCTCTTTCTTTAACTCTTACACACCCAAACATGGTGATTCCCACTGCCTTTTTCTTGCCCTTGCCCTAACATGTGCCTGGCAACATGGCCTCCCCAACATATCCCCACATTTGTAGAACATCATGGCATCCTGCATTTGCAATTAAAAAGCTAGGGTGAGAGAGCCAGATTTTTCACGGGCTATGTGAATGACATGCCTGGTCAAACCAATCCCATCACCCCTATGCAAATTAGACACTACCTCCTCCAGCCTCCTCATAAAAGTGGCTGGTTTCTGTCACACTCACAGTTTCCTCTCTTGACTTAGGAATCCCTCTCCCTCTGTCTCTGTATGGGGGAGCTTCTTCCTTCTTCCTTGCCTATTAAACTCTCTGCTCCTTAAAACCATTCCATGTGTGTTTGTGTAGTTTTATCCAATTCTACTCAAGATGAAGAATCCTGGTGTTTCTCCACTCATTGGAGCCGTATCAAAATGAATTACCTGCAGTTCTTGGGTAGATATACTGTAAATGCTTTTTAGGTTCATTTCGTGTAAAGTCTAATTTAAGTCCAGTCTTTCTTTACTGTGTGAACCCAAAATATCTGAACTAGGTCTCTGTTAATTTAAAAAGTTTATTTTGCCAAGGTCAAGGATGTGTGCCAGGAGGTCCTGACATGTCCCCAAGGTGGTCAGGGGACAGCTTGATTTTGTACACTTTATAGAGACATAAGACTTGTCAATATGTCAGATACACATTGTTTCCACTGAGAAAGGTGGGACAACTCAAGCAGGGAGGGGGCTTCCAGGTCACAGGTAGGTGAAAGACAAATGGTTGCATTCTTTTGAGTTTCTGATAAGCCTTTCCAAAGGAGGCAATCAGATATGCATCTATCTCAGTGAGAAGAGGGATAACTTTGAATAGAATGGGAGGCAGGTTTGCCCTAAGCAGTTTCCAGTTTGACTTTTCCCTTTAGCTTAGTAATTTTGGGGCTCCAAGATTTATCTTCCTTTCACAGTTGATTTTTTAAAATCTAAATGATCTGTTTAATGCTGTGAGTTGAGTGTTGACATCCCCACTATTATTGTATTGGGATATATCTCTCTTTCTGTTTAGTAATACTTATTTTATGTATGTGGGTGCATCAGTGTAGGGTGCCTATACATTTAGAATTGTTTTAGTCTCTTGCTAAGTTGATCCCTTTATCATTAAATAATGACTTTCTTTGTCTTTTCTTACTGTCTTTAACTTTTTCTTACTGTCTTTAACAAAAAAAATCTGCTTTTTTGGTGTTTAACAATCTTTAATTCAAATATAAAAGTTCAATACAAGCCATTAGAAGGGATTGGGACTTGTTGCTGTTTTAAATGAGGAAATGCAAAAAAAAAAAAAAAAATTTTTTTTTACACTTTTCAAAAGCTTCCAAGGAAAGTGTAGATCATAGGGCCATAAAAGATCCATTTAACTTTCACTCATGTCCGTGTGAAGAGACCACCAAACAGTCTTTGTGTGAGCAACAAGGCTGTTTATTTCACCTGGGTGCAGGCGGGCTGAGTCGGAAAAGAGAGTCAGTGGAAGGAGATAGGGGTGGGGCCATTTTATAAGATTTGGGTAGGTAAAGGAAAAGCAGGGGTTTTTCTCTGGCTGGCAGGGGTGGGGGTCACACGGTGCTCAGCGGGGGAGCTTTTGAGCCAGGATGAGCCCAGAGAAGGAATTTCACAAGGTAATATCATCAGTTAAGGCAGGAACAGGCCATTTTCACTTCTTTTGTGGTGGAATGTCATCAGTTAAGGCAGGAACCAGCCATCTGGATGTGTACATGCAGGTCACAGGGGATATGATGGCTTAGCTTGGGCTCAGAGACCTTACATTAACCAAACCCATTTTCACCCCCTACCAATTGTCCTACACCCATTACACAATCTTAATATATTTTCTTGAATCAAGATTTACATTTCAGCTTCACTTACATGACCATTTAAATATACATAGCACTGGTTTGTTTCCTATAATGCCAAATAAATAAGGAAATCTACTTCAATTGCATTTCTTCTTCCTTTTTTTTTTTTTTTTTTTTTGAGACAGAGTCTCATACTGTCTCCTGGGCTAGTGTGGCCCAGGCTGGAGGGCAGTGGCGTGATCTCGGCTCACTGCAACATCCACCTCCCAGGTTTACACGATTCTCCTGCCTCAGTCTCCTGAGTAGTGGGGATTACAGGCGCCCACCACCATGCCTGGCTAATTTTTTGTATTTTTAGTAGAGATGCGGCTTTGCTATGTTGGTCAGGCTGGTCTCAAACTCCTGACCTCGTGATCTGCGCACCTCGGCCTCCCAAAGTGCTGCGATTACAGGTGTTAGCAACTGCGCCCGGCTGATTCCTTCTTTCTAAAACAAGGGGGGCAGTTATTTGTAGAAAGCAGTATTTAGCCTCCAGATACGTTTTCCAGAAATGGCAAATGCCATTCAAAGGCCTTGACACTTTCATGTTTCAAAGTGGGATACCTAGTCTAATATACATATATGCATGAATGGCAAAGTTGAAGATCAACATTATAACTATTTAGGTATTTATTTGAAGCAAAGTACAAAAATGGTAGCACAGGCTGGGCGCAGTGGCTCACACCAGTAATCCCAGCACTTCAGGAGACTGAGGCAGTGGGATCATTTAAGGTCAGGAGTTTAAAACTAGCCAGGCAAACATGGTGAAACACCATCTCTACTAAAAGTACAAAAATTAGCCAGGTGTGGTGGTGGGTGCCTGTAATCCCAGCTACTCGATAGGCTGAGGCAGGAGAATTACTTGAGGCAACCTCTGGGAGGCAGAGGTTGCAGTGACCAGAGATGATGCCATTGCACTCCAGCCTGGGCAGCAGAGTGAGACTCCATTTCAGGAAAACAAAGCAAACCAACAAAAACATGGTACCACAAGGTACACTGACATTACTTGGGCATTATACTGTTAAAAAAAATGAGGAGGTGAAATAAAAAGGGAAAATCTTTATTTTATTTCTAACACTATATTACATAATTTTATCTGCACAAAACATTTACAAGTATTAAGTCAATAACCTGCTAACATCCATAAAAAGGTAGTTTTCTTACTAAAATGCAATAATGTAAATGATTGGTATCTAAACAAGAAAAGACAATAAGTAATTGGAATGAAACTCTAGATATTACATATCAAATTGGTGTTCTTTGAGACTTTATACTCTTCTCTCCCTCTACAATATCCCTGTGGAATTCTGGGCTCCATTCATCTAGGACCCTTCCCCCAACAAGTCCTGTATCTTCTTGCTCAAATCACTCCATACACATGACACTTTCCTTCATGGATCCACTCATGGTTCCTAATGGAATTCTAAAATTAGTGTCATAACCTATGCCATCATTATCATCTAGAGGTGGACATTTCTGGCCTCCTGAACCATAGTGATCTCCTGTGCCACCCATTCTCATATCTCTTTCTCTTGGATCCATGTAGCCCATCTGACTGTAATTTTCCTGTAATTTGGTGCCTCATCTGTTCTTCCATCCCACATCAATGAATCGTCATCTTTTCCTCCTCTGTCATTTCTCCTCTTGCCTCAATTGCATTTCTTTATGTTTCTGCATTCGTTGATTGTGAAGTTTTTGCATGCAACATAATTCTTCCTCCTGCCTTATCAGATCTTGGTGCAAAAGATGTCCTTGATGTTCCTTGAGTGCATCTCCTATTTCACTTTCCAAATTAGTATTTTACATGCTTCATGTTTTTTCAACATGATTCCTTTGCTGTTTTGTTTCATCCAAGGACTTCCATCACTAAGAATATTCAGAATTAAATGTCATATAGGGCAAAATGAGGAGGGATTTATCTCTCTTTTGATACACTGGACTCTTCTGTGAAATTTTTTCAAGAATACTGTCATCACCATTTAGTTGTTCGAGTGGTTTCACAATGACTAGATGAGGAGTTGTCAGTAAGAAAACATCTTTACTGCATCATTCAAATGCCTTTCTTGCTACTACTAATTTAGAATAAATTCAACAATGCTTTTTCCTATAGATATTCCATGTTCATCCATTATTACAATGGCCCTTTCAATAGCACCAAGCTGGCTAAAAGTTTCTTCCAATAGTTCTTTGGAAACATAATATTTATGGTGAACAACAACAAAAAAGTACAGCAACATATGTGGCTAAGCAGACTTGAAGTTGACCACCTCCGATGTTTAACAAACAACCAACAGCACTGTATGTAAGTTTTCTCTCCATGCTTTAGGAGATAGAAATTGGCTTTAAACTTCTTCTAAACTGAGGTCTTATTGTGGCCACAGAGCCTGCCAGGCAGGGGCCTTTACTCATACTGCTGGTGGTAGGGCAGGTGGTGCTGGTGGCTTCTAAGGGCTCCCGACAACTTTAATGTGGTGGCTTGTGGTGCCACCAGGAGTGCTTGTGAGGCAAGAGAATAGGGTCTGGAGGCAGGAAACATCAAACCAACTCACACTGACTTCCTATAACTAATCAAATGGCAACAGTTCAGCTATCACAGGAAATATCCTCTTCATTTACATAGGGTATACACTGAGTAAATGACTTCGTAACTTTACCTCATCTGTTCATTTCCATAGGGCATACACCCAGTAACCAATGGAAACCTCAAGAGGGCATTTAAGCCCCAGAAAATTTTGTAATTGGCCTCTTGAACCCCTATGCTTGGGTCCACTCCCACTCTGTGAAGTGTACTTTTTTTTCTTTTTAAGATGGAGTTTTGCTCTTCTCGCCCAGGCTGGAGTAGAGCGGTGTGATCTCAGCTCACTGCAACCTCCACCTCCCAGGTTCAAGTTATTCTCCTGTCTCAGCCTCCCGAATAGCTGGGATTACAGGCACCCGCCACCATGCCCGGCTAATTTTTGTATCTTTTAGTAGAGATGGAGTTTCGCCATGTTCTCCAGGCTGGTCCTGAACTCCTGACCTCAGGTTGCCCACCCACCTCAGCCTCCCAAAGCACTGGGACTACAGGTGTGAGCCACCATACCCAGCCATGTACTTTTGTTTTTAATAACTCTCTGCTTTTGTTGATCTTTTCCTTGCTTTATTTGTGCATTTTCACCACTTCTTTGCTCAAAATGCCAAGAACTTGGACACACTCCATTGGTAGCATATTTTGGCAAGCCAGCCAGAAGTTAAGCCCAGAGTTTGGCATTTATTTTTCTCCTTTTCCTTTGTGGTCAATACAAGGGAATCTCTCTCTCACTCTCTCTTTTTTTTTTCAACTGGAACCCTTGGTGGGCAGCAGCTAAAGAGGCGGCAACTGCAGGTTTCTGCTCAGGCCACTCTAAACGACTATTTTCTATCTTTTCTGGTTGTGGTGCCTGATTGCTACATGTGACACAGCTCAAAGCAAATTTGCACGTGTTTCAGGTGATTTAAACCTTTTCTAATGCTAAATTCTTCCCTTCCGTACTCAACTGGCTAAGGACAAAAGAAGCCTACCCAGCCTCCACTTTCTATGTTACAGTTTCTATTATTTCTATTAATACAATTTCTATTATTATATGGCTATCACTCTAATGGAACCGGAAGCATGGGAAAGTGTGGTCTTATCAAATTATTGAAACTGCCTTTGCAAAATTATAACTGAGGAAATCATGACAGTCAAAAAAAAAATCAGACCTAACTGACTCCATCTTGCTTGTAACATTTAAGCTGTCTTTGTTTATTCCTGGGCATAGGCTGCACTAACTTTGGTAAGGAATTCAGTTGATGCTTGAACTCTGAAACGAAATTAATAACTGCCCATTTCCCCCACAAAAAACCTCTTCCTGTTCTAGGAACCAATTTGCTTTTGCAGGACTGAAAAAAATAGCTACAAGATTAGAAATTACAGCTTTGAGGTCATGCAGCCTCGGGCTCTAAGAATTTGAACCTCCCCACATTGCTACTGGGGATAACATCACTATTGTAAAACCTAAGATCAGTGCTTGAGATATTTTGCAGACCCTGCACTTAATGCATCAGCTGACACCACCCAGACAGGTAATCTGGCCCAACCAGTTCTGTCATTCCACCCAGGAATAGAAGACAGCAAGAAAAACTCACTTCATCCCTCTAGAAGATGGAAATCTTCAACCTGACCAATCAGCAGTCCCCTCTTCCCAAGCTCTTACCTGCCACTTTAAAAACACTGATCCCCAAATGTCTGAGGACACTGATTTGAATAATAATAAGACCCTGGTCTCCTGCACAGCCAGTTCTGAGTAAATTACTTTTTCTCCACTGCAATTTCCCCTGACTTGATAAATTGACTCTGTCTAGGCAGTGGGAAAGCTGAACTCCTTGGACTGTTACCTTATAAAGATGCCAAAAGTTGGGGATTACACCCAGGTATCAAAGGAAAGTTCATAGTAGACCATCACCTCTGAAGTGAATGCAGGCAAAGCAGCACTATTGCCCACCTAAGGTCAGAGACATCTTATAGTCTAAGACTGGACCCCACAGGGAGATGTCCTGGGCATCCTCTGGACCTCAACCCGCCCAAAGAGAAGCCCTTGGCAGAGGTTCTGAGGTCTAGTACAAAGCCCTCCTTAGAATTTTCTCTTGCAGTTACAATACTGTTTGGCCACTATATTCTTTGGAATCTGTAGTTCACTGTTGAATGGGAAAAAGGGATGGCATTACATGTATCCAGGATTGTGTGCTGCTTTTCTAAGCAGGGGGCCTGGGTAACATCTGAGGCTCTCCTTTGATGCTGTTTTGCCCAGTGTTTTTGGGGTCTGGGGAAGTTTGGCCTTTAAATATTAAACAGCCATAGAAACAGCTTTACCTGATAATTTGTTTCACAGCGTTCGTTGGATTATCTATTGGGGCAAACAAACTGGTGACCTTGTATTGTGTTAGAAGCAGATTTCTCGGTGCCACAAAATAAAAAAGAATAGCACTTGAATATAAATTTGCACAGCAAGGCAAATTTACTCCTGCAGGAGGGTGCCCCTCGTAGGTCTGGTCGCCACGAGAGCACACACAAAAAGGAAAGCAGGATGGTTGTTGTTGTTGTTGTTGTTGTTGTTTTATCACCTCTAACGCAGCTCATCCCTTTTACTGTGTCCTGCTTCCATTGGCTGAAGTTGGATTGCACAATTTAACCTGAACCTGGTTGGCTAACTTGAAAAGTGCAGGAATGCGGTTATACCGGTGGGAAGGTGGGAAAGTCAGTTTTGGCTGGGAGTAGCCGTTTCCTGATGGGGAGGGCTAATTCACAGAGTGGGTAGCAGATGTGGAATGTAGGCTCTATAGATAAGGACTGGTGGGAAAGTTGTTTACCAGGGCGGGGGGACACAAAAAGTAAAGAAGTATGGCCTTGAAAGCAGGGAACAAAGGATGAGGAAACTTAAACAAGCTGGACCTTTGAAGAAGAATTTCTTACTGTATTCCACATACTGTTATCTCATGGCTAGGATTTTAAGCGATTAGATCTTCATTTGTGTATGTGTATCCATATCTAGATGTGTTTATTTGTATGTACACTTATTGTTATATGTTGTGTCTACCAAATTGGCCTAAGTGAAAGAGTGCTAAGAAATTAAGTAAATAAGTGTAAGCAATTTTCAAGTTCACATGACTCAATATAACTTTCCTAAACAAGCTGGCTTTAAAGTTGTTGGTAAAATAAAAACACAAATGCCTTCAGAATTGGCTGCATACATTTTTGTCTGGATTTTATGTTTGTCTTTGCTAGATAATTTTGAGATGTCAGTGTTTGTTGTAGAAGGTTATAACAAGCCAGCCAAAATAAAATGATCTTTGTTTGCGTGTGTCCCCACCCTTTTTTGAGCAATTAAATGTTGGCTAAACTTTTTGCGTTATTGGCAAAAATACCTAGGTTTTTAACTTTGAGGCTCTTATTTAGGTTTAGGTGAGCACCTGATATTCACAGACTACTAAAAATATGGTTAACAAGGAAATAACTAACTTTAAATGATACTAATATCTCAGTTTACAGAGTAATCTAGATAAGCCATTAAAAGTGAAAGAAGTAAGTATAATGAAGGATAATGTTTTAGGTAAACTTTTTGTGTAAATTAAAATCTTAAAATTATTTTTGATGTTCACTCAATATCTGGGTAATTTCTGACTAATAACAGGTTATGATAGGGGGAAATATGTTTCTAAAAATTGTGGAATTGTTCTGATCTATAAATGTCCATATCTGATAGTTCAGGATTTCTTGCTTTTTAAGGTTTCACTAAAGCTTTAGGTTAGTAAGGATAAGAATTCTAGTTAACACAGCCGGGCACGGTGGCTCACACCTGTAATCCCAGCACTTTGGGAGGCCAAGGTGGATGGATCACCTGAGGTCAGGAGTTTGAGACCAGCCTGGCCAACATGGCAAAACCCCATCTCTACTAAAAATACAAAAATTGGCCAGGTGTGGTGGCGGGCACTTGTAATCCCAGCTACTCAGGAGGCTGAGGCTAGAGAATTGCTTGAAACCAGGAGGCGGAGGTTGCAGTGAGCTGAGATTGCACCACTGCACTCCAGCCTGGCTGACAAGAGGAAAACTGTCTCAAAAAGAAAAGGAAAGAAAAAAAAATTCTAGTTAACCCATAATTCTGTATACAAAATAAGCCAACAAGCATTATGTTATTAGTGAGAAAAATAATAATTTTGTCTAACTCAGAAGTTATCTAAATATTAGTTCAAATTACAGATTTTAAAAGGTTATTTATGAAACAATGTAGTAAGGAACCACTAAGTAGAGGAGAAAGATATGGAAAAAGTTTAGATAATAAAATATTCTTTTGGACCTGATACAGAATTGGAGACATTTAGCTAATAACATTTTCATAAAGCTCTCAATCCTGATTAAAGCAAAATAAGAAGTATCATATCTACAGTTTGGCAATTCTTTTTTTTAATGTAGTTAAGCATGAAGCCAAATTTAGTGTGGAGCCAAATTTTACATCCATGCTTGCATTGCTTCATACTGTTTACTGTTTTGCAAGGGTTGTGCTGGCACTGGAATACTTATTGGTCATGTGCCTAAAGTAAACTTTTTTTTTTTGAAATGGAGTCTTTCTCTGTTGCCTAGGCTGGAGTGCAGTGGCCTGATCTTAGCTCACTGCAGCCTCTGCCTCCCAGGTTCAAGTGATTCTCCTGCTTCAGCCTGCTGAGTAGCCAGGATTGCAGGTGTGTGCCACCATGCCTGGCTACCTGTTGTATTTTTAGTAGAGATGGGTTTTCACCATGTTGGCTAGTCTGATCTTGAACTCCTGACCTCAAAGGATTTGCCTGCTCTAGCTTCCCACAGTCCAGTGATTACAGGCACAAGCCACCACGTCTGGCCCAAAGTGAACTTCTTGATTGCACAGAATGTATTATGATATTGGTAAACTTAAGGATATTGAATTGTGAATCAGGAATAAAACACTCATTATGTGGGTTTTTGGGGGCCCTGGGTAACACTGTATCCTTTAGGGTAAATTGAGTTAGAAAAAGTTAGGGTTGATTTCCTGTTTATTTGTTTAGCTTCTAATTTTCATTTGTTCACTGTTTATTCTCCTCTGGCTTTGCTTGGGGATGCATACAGAAAACCATAATTTTTTTTAAAAGTTTCTAGTAGAAGGCTTTTATTTGGTTTTGTGAATGGTTATTTTGTTTCCTATGCATTTCTAGCAAGTCATCATTTGTTTCATTTATCTAGAATTCCTAGGCTACTTTTTTCAGGCCCTCAGAAATTAATGGAGCACACAAGCTTTTCAACTTTAAACTAACATTTTTGGATTTTAGGCTTCCTGATACTTTAAGTGTGTTAAGAATACACTCATAAGTAGAATTTTAGTCATATTTCTTTCTCTGCCTGATTTCTCCAAAATTTATAAACTATTTGTGAATATTCTTAATTCATGGCAAGGTGTTTACAGTTAAGCAGAGTTGGTAGTGCTGCTTAGGGAGATAACCCAGAAACGTGGCATGCTGGGAAAAGGGTAAGAATTTCTTACCAGTCAGACTCTGGCCCTCTCTCTCTGTGGAAACTTGTTAAATAAATACTAAAAGTCACTGCTTATCTCCTCTGTAAAGTTTTAATTAATATAAAAAAATCCCAAGGCTGGTCGTAAGCTATAGTGAATCTGATGTGCTTTGTGTGTCTGTCTTTCCATATTGGTCTATCATAAAAAGGGGTAACTTAGAATAAAATGTGTGCCTAGGACCCTGTAGGTCCACTATTCAAGATGGCCCAGCAGACTGGTCAGTCATGTCCTGGGAGCTTGACCTTGTAATCATGTGGCCATGCTTTCTGTTTTCAGAGTGGTGGCCCAGGTTTGGGGTCTTGCTTAGGGAATTAGTCCTTTATCTTCTGTCTGTATGTGTGTTTATATGTGTTGTGTGTGTAATGTAAAGGAGCTTTAATTAATTGGTTTAATAATAATAAGCTTAAATCAAATATTTTGTCTAGAAAGTAAAAAGTGTTGTAAGAGCTACAGAAAGAGGAAAGCAACATGAAACATGTCTATCAGTTAAAGACAGGTTTTCTTTAGTTAAAACCTGAGACGCACCCCTGGCCAATTTCAGTCAGGAGCCCTTTCTCTTACAGACTAAGGGTGTATATTGGTTTCAGGGTGAGGGAACTTAGAAGCTTGGAATGTTTATGTGTGTGGAGAAGTTTATGGCAGGGTTGGAATCTCTCTGGGAGGAGGGGAGGTTATCTTGGGGCAGACATCTTACCAGCCCGGAGGGGGTTAAATCGAGGCTGGCATCTTCCCGGCTGGAGGAGGCTTATCTTGGGTCTAGCATGTCTCTGGTCAGAGAGGAGTTTGGAATGTTTCTGGTTGGAGATATTATTTGTGGTTTATGGTTATGCTGACCTTAGCCATTAGACTGATGCCCTTTGGATTTAGGTGGTTTTTTATTAAAGTGAACTTTAGAATTAGGAGCTTGTCCAAGGTGGTGATGCTCCTGCTCTGTTAAGTGTAACATGCCTTTTATTTAGATCATGTGACTTGAGATATCCTTGGAAAATAAAAAACAGTTTTAAAGTTTACTGGTAAAATATAAATGTCTTCGAAATGTAAACATGTAGTCTAAATTATGTTGTTTTGAAAATTGTTTAACTTGCCTGCTGTATAGCTAGGTAAGGCCTAGGGTCATATGGAGTTGGCCACACGCCCAGCTATGCTAGAAATAGCCTTAGCTCCTAGGACATAATCAATATAATTTACGAGGGTTGACATTAAAATTAAAATTGCTAAAAGTCACCCTTATAACATGTAATTCAGACTACTAGAAACAGTTTTACATGCAAGGTATGTAAGAACAATAGAATGTGTTTTTGGTAAAAGATTATAAGAAGTCATGAGAATGTAAATTTTTTAAACCTTTAGCATATTTAATAGGCTTCCCAAAATAAAATTTCAGCTTTAAAATTGTCTTTTATTCTTTGACATGTTTAGTTACATGGCAAGCATTGCCAAAATAAAAAAAAATTTAGTCAGCTTTAGATTATATTATAGTGAATAATATTAATAGATGTTCCAAAATTATATGAGATTCCTAAAATTCTAATATGTCTGAGTATATGCTATCAATTACAATTATGATTATTATGTTAACTTACTGTAGACAAGAGAAATAACCAAATTTCCTTGTTCTAACCAAGTAGAACAAAACAATTAATTTAATACCAAGAAAATATCTTATCAAGTTTTCATGTTAAGCCAGCTGCTACTGAAATTGTTTAGATGTGCAATTTCAATAGACTCCATGGTCTAAGTCAAATTACCTATACTAACTCCAATTATCAATTCTATGCACCTAATTTGAAGAAGCAGCTGGTATTCAAGAGGATATAAGTCTAAAGTTAAGTAAGCATGGACTTATGGAGAACCAGAGAGGCCACTTTGTCCTTCCTGAGTTTTTTAAGTTTTTATTATTAAAAGTTATGTATACCATGACTCATCATGGAAAATATAAAATGATCCAAATTGAGTATATTCATGTGATGACTTTTATATTACTAAAACAGTTTATAACCAATGTTTGGTTCCATATTCCTGGAAAACAATCAAAGCTTCAGGTACATTTGGTCACCTGATGGGCCATTTTAAAATTTTATAAAGGGATTTAATTCAAATGTTTTCTTTTTTGGAGGGGACAGAGTCTCAGTCTTGTCACCCAGGCTGGAGTGCAATGGCGCAATCTGAGTTCACTGCAACCTCCATCTCCTGGGTTCCAGCAATTCTTCTGCCTCGGCCTCCCACATAGCTGGGATTGTAGGCACATGCCACCATAGCTGGTTAATTCTTGTATTTTCAGTAGAGATGGTGTTTCACCATGTTGGCCAGGCTAGTCTCGAACTCCTGACCTAAAGTGATTCATCTGCCTCGGCCTCCAAAAGTGCTGGGATTACAGGCATGAGCCATCACACCCAGCCTCAAATGTTATTTTCAATGCATGTTTTCTTGTTGTATAAAAGCTGTCCCATGCAAGAGGGCTGACATTATTACACTAAGTTATTATTTAGTGTATTTTCACCAGGTAAAGAAAGCATTTTATGGTTCACTGAGGACAACCTTTTCACAACACAGAACCCTAAGATTGAATCTTCTGAGAACATCAGACAAAGATTGTCCTTGCCATCCACATTGCAGTAAAGCTTTGGAAACTTGAACTTTGGATTCATCATCTCACAACGGAGAAGGATCCCTCCATACTCTTGAAACAGTACTGTCATATGAACTGTTAAGGTAAAACTAACCAGGGAAGTTTTTCCCAAGAAGATGGCATCCTTGATGTGAACAGCTTTTCCTAAGTTCACAGATTAAGACTTCTACTGTCATGAGACTCTTATCTTTTAATATTTTTTCTTGCTTATGCCTCCATGAACAATAGAAGTGGAAAGGGGGTCTGATATGTGCACTTACAAGGTATACTTTCATTTGTGAAGGAGTTTGCAGTCAGCCTTGTATATGGATAACACACTTTGATAAAATATGAAGGCCTAATGTAAGTGAAAAGCTTTAGTGGTACATACATTGCCTCAAAATCAGAAACAGAACATTGGTTCACTCATCTTAAATCACATCATGGGTTAAAGAGAACATTGCAAGGAAGACTTCACTCTTCTAGAAGGGCATGATTTGGTAAGTCCTTTTTCCATAGTTTAGAGTTAAAAAAAAAAGGAATGTATCTCTCATAATAGGCTCTATAGCAGATTTTACTGTAAAGACTATAGATACACAACAGACTAAATTCTCTTGTGAAAGTTATGATAGAATTGGCTGAACAGAGAAGTATCTGTGCAGTTGCTGGCACTTGTGGCCTATGGAGAAATACACCAAATGAAGATTATAGAGATTCAGTGGTAGGGGACTGATAAAGAGATTGCTTAGTTAATAAATAGACTCTATCCAGTGCATTCTTTGATCTATTCAATTTTAGGAGTTTGGTTTATGAGGACTCTGGGTAAATACCAAACTCTTGGTATTATCCTCCCAATAGTCAAAATAATAGTATCCCTAGTGTGCTGTATTCTCTCAAAGGTTTTAAATGCTTTCTGGCAGCCATCTCTAGAATGTCAAATGGTCACTTTTCAAGTGGAATGACAAGAGCTGAAAGAAATATGCAACCCTGAGGATAGTGTAACTTATGAATGATGTGCTGAGACCAGTAACCCAAAATGATGGTAACTGAGAGTGGAGTTTTGGCCACACTCTCACCTAAGTGAGAACCTGACCAAATGAGGATTTTTTAAAAACAAAGTTATGGAAAGCTATTGTTTTGGATTGAACTTATGCACTAGAATTCAACAGACCAAACAAAACTAAAATGGAATCACTCATGCTAAGACTTTAAGGAAACACATAGATCCTAGGACAAACCACAGACCAGGTTTTGTTTTTCTCCTGCAAATGTCTGTAACAACCATTTTTAATAGTACAGATATCCACCCCTAAAGCTTCCGTTAAATCTTTTAACCAAGTTCATTTCCTCTCACCTGGAGACCATTAAACTTCAGAAGGTCATGCAACAAGGGTTTCAGCCAGTTCCAGGTCAAGAAAACACCCCTGCCTATCAGGGAGCTACCCTGCCTCCACTAGACAGAGCAGGGCAAGAGTTCCATGATGCCCAGTAGGTAGGGACTGTACCCCAAGCCAGCATGAAGTAGTTACCAAAAAAAAAAAAAAAAAGACCATTGGTCTCACTGCCTCCTGTAATGATTTATGGGGATCACATCTCTCAGGAAGAAATGAGGCAGAAAAACAGGGTCTAGAGGCAGGAAACATCAAACCAATTCACACTGACTTCCTAGAACTAAATCAAATGGAAACACTTTTGCTATCACAGGAAATATCCTCTACCTATCCTCTACATAGGGTGTACAATGAGTAGATGACTTTGTAACTTTATTTCATCATTTTCATTTACATAGGGTGTATACCAAGTAAGCAATGGAAACCTGTAGAGGGTACTTAAACCACAGAAAATTTTGTAATGGGGTTCTTGAGCCCCTATGCCTGTGCCCACTCTCACCCTGTGAACTGTACTTTTGTTTTCAATAAATATCTGCTTTTGTTGCTTGATTCTTTCTGTGCTTTCTTTTTGTGTTTTCACCAGTTCTTTGTTCTAAATGCCAAGAACTTGGACACCCTCCACCAATAACACTTAGACCCAGGCCACCATCTGATTTTGGCCTGACAGGTGTTTTGCCACCTTTGGCACCATCAGGCACTGCCAAGGCCCCACAACTGTGCCCCCTACCAGCAGAGAAGGTAGACCTCTGGCCTAAAGGGTACTGGTTGGGACCCTGCTGCTTGATGAAGCAGGTAAAAGTGCCCTAGGGGGGTTAAAGTGATGGTGGCTGGCAGGGTTGGGGTTGGGCCTTACCCTGACCCTGGTGGATCCCTGGAGGTCAGGGAAGTGGTTAGCAGGTGAGCCAGAGGCTGACAGCATGGTAGTACTCTAGAAGCAGACCCTGAACAATAACAGGCTTGGAAGAGTTCTGCAGTGGTGGTGGCTGCTACTGTTGATCCAAAGTGGTCATGAGATTGGAGGCTTGGAGCTGTCCTAGCCTGAGCTGGAACCATAGGGCTATAGTTGTAATTGAGACCCATGCCAGATGAGAAGGAGCAGAAATCATTCAGGCTGTCATGACACCATCTCCTCTGTGTTTATGGAAGCCACCACAGCCACTACTGTGAGTATGGAAACACAGCGACATGTCTGTGGTCAAGGAGTTGTGTTATGCCCAGACCGTTAGTTCCCCAAAGAAGACCACCAGAGTCCAGAGTCAAAGCCAAGCGGCAAGGATCTTTACTACAAGTTCGAACCTGGTCCCTCCATTCCACAGCAAACAAGAGGGCCCTGAACAATGTGAGTGTTTGCTTTTTATAGCCTGAAAGTTACAGGGGAACAAAGGAATTCTTTTGGTTCCCGCTCTTTCAGTAAAACTTTGAACGGCTGTCTCCTTATCGGAGACTTTCCTGGTGGTGTTTGTACTGGGCTCAGGAAGTTTGAGAGATATATGGCGATATGTGGTGGGATGGGAGGATGGAATGTGTTTGTACTGGGCTTGTTTGTTTTGAGCCCGGGGCTGAGGAATGTGCCCGGCTCCTTTCAGTTGTTGAGGCAGAAGTGAAGAAGATGCTCAGGGAATGTGGAGGTCACTTTGCTTCACAAAAACTGGTGAATGACACTGGTCAGTGTCTCTTTGTTCTAAGTATAGCTGTTCCTGCTTGCTTTTGGTTTTTGTTTACATGACATACCATTTTCTCATTTTAAACTTTCAGTCTGGCTGCTGTCAAACTCCTGAGCTCAAGTTACCCTGCCTTGGTATCCCAAAGTGTTGAGATCACAGGTATGAGCCACCATGCCTGGACTTTCTTTGCTTTTTGAAGTTTCTAATGTTTTTATATTGACAAGTGTGCATCAAGAGTAACAGTCACTACTTCCAATTTTTGAATTTATTCTTTTGCATAGAGAATTTTCCCTGAAGATGTGTCTATTATGTTGGTTGGGTAGGGTCCTTTGGCTTTGTGCTGGGTACACACACTTTGCATGGTTTCTTTGACTATAAATTGCATTATTTTAATCTGTGGTTTGTGTGATGTGTCAGGTGCAGTTATTAGTTAAGGCTGTGGTGATATTTTTCTGGGCACTGGAATGCCAGAAAAACTATATTTAGGTTTTGGTAGTCTCAGTGGTTTGCTAATCTCTAACCTTGTGCCCCAGGAGGGTGTATGCCTGCACCAATTCTTGGGTCTCTGGGTGGCTTCTGTGGATGCCAGAAGCAGAGGACAGGGCAAGTGAATGGGCTATTGAGCCCTAGGGTGGCTGGCAGGGTATTGTTAATAGGACTAGCACTGGTTAGATGCTCTTCTGGGCCCTAAGCACTCTGCATTTGTGTTGGCAGTGGTTGCAATGGGCTGTGTGGGCCAGTAGGTGGCACTTGCAGGTAGGAGCCTGCTGAGGTGATAATAGAAGTGTGTTTAGGCCCAAAGTCAGACCTCTAGGAGGAGTACTTTGGTGACCCAGCTGGTGGACTGAGTGCAATGCCCAGGACCCTGGAGAATGCCTTCTGTCTGAGAGGAGTCAGCAAAGCCTGGTGGAGCTGGGGTGAGTGGGTTTTTTGCTCAGGTGCTCCAATGTGGAGTGTATTTACTAGCCATGATGGGAAGGGTGGGGCAGGCCTCTGGTGTAATGCTTGTGTAGGAGGCAGCCACCTCCCCACTGAGGTCCTGCTACAGGGAATGTGAGACAGCCTCAGAGGCCACAGCCTTGCCCAACAGGGGAGGGACTCACATCATTCAAATCCTCCAGTCCTAGAGTGGCTTACCCCTCAGACCCATCTGTCACAGCTGACCTCACTGACCCATCAGAGTCAGATTTGGCAATTTGAGCCTATCCTACATCAGCCCCAAACCATGGAAGTTCCTGCCCAGCCCCAAGCCTCTGTAGCCATGAATGGAAGGGGTAGGGCAGGTTTTAATGCTTGTGTGGGAGACAGCCACCTTACTATTGAGGTCCTGCCACAGGGAATGTGGGGCAGGACCCCATATGTGGGGCAATTCTGTGTCTCAGTACTGTCACTGGTAGCCCACAGCACACTCGCTTTCTAGTCTTGGTTGTGGGAGAAAACTCCCTCCCCATGATCAAGTGCCAAAAGCAACAACCTGAGTTTCCCTAACGTGTAGGTCCAGCATAGTACAATGCACAGTCTGTTAAAATGACAGATTAAAAATGGCACCTTGCTGTAGCTGCTTAGGTCTCAGAAAGGGTCGGGGGATCCAGGGTGAGCTCCCTTCCCGGGACAGTTTCTTTTCACAGTCTTCTTGCCACTCCCCAAATTATATTCAGGGTTTGAGAGGGTCAAGGTGCTCTCCGGTAGCCTGAATTGTATAATTTCTCAGTGGTAAAATGAACCACAAAACGTGGTGGCTCACGCCTGTAAACCCAGCACTCTGGCAGGCCGCGGCGGGCGGATCACCTGAGGTCAGGAGTTCCAGACTAGCCTGGCCAACATGGCAAAACCCCATCTCTACTAAAAATACAAAACTAGCATGTCACGGTGGCTCACCTGTAATCCCAGCAATTCGAGAGGCCAAGGCGGGCGGATCACGAAGTCAGGAAATCGAGACCATCCTCGGTAACACGGTGAAACCCCGTTTCTACTAAAAAAAAAAAAAAAAAAAAAAAAGAAAGAAAAAAATACAAAAAATTAGCTGGATGTGGTGGCGGGTGCCTGTAGTCCCAGCTACTCCAGAGTCTGAGGCAGAAGAATGGCTTGAAGGCGTGAACCCGGGAGGCGGAGCTTGCAGTGAGCCGAGATCACACCACTGCACTCCAGCCTGGGCGAGGGAACGAGACTCCCTCTCAAAAACAAAAAAAAAAAATAGCCGGGCATGGTGGCAGGCGCCTGTAATCCCAGGCTGAGGCAGGAGAATCTCTTGAACCCGGGAGGTGGAGGTTGCAGTGAGCCTAGCACTACAGCCTGAGGGAAAAGAGCGAGACTTCGTCTCAAAACAAACAAAAAAACCGTTCTAGCTCACCCTCCCTCCACATTAGGAAGTCACTCCCAGGTCTCAGCCAGTTCAAGCCAAGCAGGCTGCCTCTTTCCTCCCCTTCCTAGTTTCTGGTTTTTCATATTGTTTTTCTGTTAAATTCATGTATACTATCTTGGATAATGTATTTAAAGTATGATTATCTACACATGATTTTTGTTCTCTTAAGTGGATAATGTATGCTTGTAATGCCTTTAGTCAGTCATCTGTGCATATTTCCACCTCACAACCCTCTTGCCTAGAACCTTTTTCTCTTGTCCTTGGTGACTTTCAGATTTCAATCCTACTTCACTGTCTCGCCTATCTTGTTCTTTGTCTTACTCACTGCTGAAACTCCAAATATTGTGCCTGTTAGAATTTTAAATAATAGAAATTTCTGAAGAAAATTTCACAGCAGTAAATTTGGAAACATTTCTACATTCCAACAGAAGTATGTTTAATGTAAAAACATTTATACAATGTAAAAATTTTAAACATGGAAAAGCAATAAGGTATGACTTTTAAAAATAGTGAATTTTTTTATACTAATGAAAATTTTACCAAAAGAAAATTATAGTCATTAAGTTTAAGAAATTATATGGAGAAGTTATAAATAAGGTTTGAATTAAGAAAAGGTTAATTAACTAAAAAATAGGTTTGAGAATAATAGTAGACTCTATGCCTTTTGCAAAAATAAATCACAAGAATTATTAATGTAAAATTTAAATGGAAAATTATAGAAAGAGGTCTATGTAATTTCAGGTTTCATGATGATATTTTATTTTTATTTATTTATTTAACAATATTTGTTATTTATTTCACAAACAGGTCTGGCTAATTCAGGCTGATTGACTTGATTCAGTGTAATGTGGGGACATGAGATATGTGGAAATTATGTTATTCCAAAGGGTATCTGCTCTCTTGGCCAGCAGTAGCCTGCATGGCTAGGGGCCCAGTCAGAGGTTACAAGAGCCCTCAGTAAGTGTGTCATGGGTGCTGGGGACTACAGTGGATCACGAATTATGATAATTGTTAATAATTAAAGAGACTAAATATTCAATAAAAAGTACTATTTTGTAACTTTATTTGTAAATTTAAAACAATTTTAAAATAAAAGGTTAATTTAGAAATAATACATATGTAGTATTTACAAGTATGCAGCTCAGAGAGAAAAATGAAATTATGAAAGCATAGTAAGAGAATGAAAGGTAGAAAATATGATATACATTAACAGTAGTTATATTTAATAGAAAAGGAAAATAGAATTGGAGAGAGGTTGCATTTGAAAGGATAATTTCTCAGAATTTGGCAGAATGAATAAAGAATATTTTTCTCAGATTTAGGAAAAAAGCTTTTCACAGTTCCCCTATTATATTGAAATTGCAGTCAGCAAAGAGAAACGGGATAACTCCAGCTGGGTTAAAAAAGTCAGTTTATCCGCAAAGCAATACCATTATACTTAACAAGAGATTTCTCAATATTAATCATTTAAAAGTAGAAGATATTCAAATATCTTCAAGGAGTTAAGAGAAAATAAGGAATGAGCATATGTCTATATATTGTTAAGCTTTCATTCTAAATTGAGGCTTTGGGAAAAAAAAGATACTTCATAGCTTGAAAAAAATTTAACACTAATCAAAATTTACTGAGAGAACTTGTAAAATACTTAATAACGGAGAAAGTTAAGCCCAGCAACATTTGAGATGCAAAGGGAAAGGTAAGAAGACAAAATTAATGTATATACAAATCTAAATAAATTTTGTTATGTAAAAACATAATAATATAAATTAACTCAAATGTTTCAAAAGTTTAAATGTAGGAATTAAAACTACTTTTAAAAAACGTTTAGAATAAAACATCAGGTAAAATCTTCATGACCATCAATTTGTCAGTGCTTTCTTGGATATGACACCAAAAAGACAGGCATCAAACAAAAATGAATAGCTAAATTGGACTTTATCAAAATTGATATTGCAACAAAGAACACTATCAAGAGAGTGAAAAGATAGTCTGTAAATGAAAGAAAACATTTACAAGTTTTATATCTGGTAACAAATTAATACCTACCATATATAAAGAACTGCTACAATTAAACGACAATCCAATTTTTAAAAAGGGCAAAAAACTTGAATAGACACTTTTTCAAAGAAGACATATAAATGCCCAATAAGCATGTGAAAATGTGCTCAACATCATTTATCAAGAAAATGCAAATCAAAGCCACAATCATCACATATTTAGATGACTATAATAAAAACTAAGCAAAACAGGAAGTAACAAGTGTTGACCAGAATGTGGAATAATTGGATCACACACATCGCTGATGGGAATGTAAAAGACTGCAGGAACCAACTTGTTCAGTTTGAAGGTTTTTCAATAAGTTAAACATAAAATGACCACATAATCCAGCTCTTACATTTGTAGATATAAACCCCAAATAATTAAAAGCAAGAACTCAAACACATTCTTGTACACTGAGCAGCATTATTCAAGATAGAAGGTGAAGACAATCAAAATGTTCAACAACAGATGAATGGATAAACAACAAAATGTGGTCTATACATGCAATAAGATATAATTCAACCTTAAAAAATGAAATTCTGATACATATTTCAAAGTGTGTCAACCTAGAAAAAATTTTGCTAAGAGAAGTAACCCAGACACAAAATATTGTATAATTCTATGTATGTAACATATGTATACAGAATAGGCAAATTCAGAGTGACAGGCATAGAGTTTACCAGGGGATTGGGCAGAGTTATGAGGAGCTACTGGTTTATAGGTACAGAGTTTGAGATGATGAAAAAGTTCAAGAAAATGGAGTGTTTGTACTATACCATGTATAAACAATGCCACTGAATTTAACACTTAAAAATGGTTAAAATGGTAAAAATTTATGTTATATATAATTTACAATAATAAAAAATTACCAAAATCGGCTGAGCATGGTGGCTCACACCTGTAATCCCAACAGTTTGGGAGGCTGAGATGGGCAGATCACTTGAGGTCAGGAGTTCAAGACCAGCCTGGCCAAAATGGTAAAACCTGTCTCTACTAAAAATATAAAAATTAGCCAGGCATGGTGGCACATGCCTGTAATCGCAGCTTCTTGGGAGGCTGAGGCAGGAGAACCCCTTGAACCAGGGAGGCAGAGGTTGCAGTGAGTCAAGACTGTGATACCGCACTCCAGCCTGGGCAACAAGACTGAGACTCTGTCTCAAAAAAAAAAAAAAATTACTAAAACCAATAAAAAACTTTTTTCACAAAGAAAAGTATACTGATAGTTATAATGAAGTTGAAACATATTAAGTAAAGTGTACAAAATATTAAGTAACAGCAACATAAAAAGTAAGAGAAGGTATTGAAGTTAGAACATCCTAAGTCTCTCATAATTTGGTTATAATGTAGAGATATTTATTTGTTTTACACTTTGCTAAGTTTTGTGTTGTTACTAAACCTTTTATTATTAGTATTATACTTTACATTCTAGGGTACATGTGCACAATGTGCAGGTTTGCTGCATATATATACATGTGCCATGTTGGTTTGCTGCACCCATTAACTCATCATTTACATTAGGTATTTCTCCTAATGCTATCCCTTCCCCATCACCCTACCCCACAACAAGCCCCGGTGTGTGATGTTCCCCACCCGGTGTCCAAATGTTCTCATTGTTCAATTCCCACCTATGAGTGAGAGAACGTGCGGTGTTTGGTTTTCTGTCCTTGGAGTAGTTTGTTGAGAATTATGGTTTCCAGCTTCATCCATGACCCAGCAAAGGACATGAACTCATCCTTTTTTAGGGCTGCATAGTATTCCATGGTATATATGTGCCACATTTTCTTAATCCAGTCTACCATTGATGGACATTTGGGTTGGTTCCAAGTCTTTGCTATTGTGAATAGGGCCGCTGTAAACATGTGTGTGCATGTGTCTTTATAGTACCATGATTTATAATCATTTGAGTATATACCCAGTAATGGGACTGCTGGGTCAAATGGTATTTCTAGTTCTAGGTCCTTGAGGAATTGCCACACTGTCTTCCACAATGGTTGAACTAGTTTACAGTCCCACCAACAGTGTAAAAGTGTTCCTATTTCTCCACATCCTCTCCAGCACCTGTTGTTTCCTGACTTTTTAATGATCACCATTCTAACTGGTGTGAGATGGTGTCTCATTGTGGTTTTGATTTGCATTTCTCTGATGGCCAGTGATGAGAAGGATTTTTTCATGTGTCTCTTGGCTGCGTAACAGTCTTCTTTTGAAAAGTGTGTGTTCATATCCTTTGCCCACTTTTTGATGGGGTTGTTTGATTTTTTCTTGTAAATTTGTTTAAATTCTTTGTAGATTCTGGATATTAGCCCTTTGTCAGATGGTTAGATTGCAAAAATTTTCTCCCATTCTGTAAGTTGCCCGTTCACTCTGATGGTAGTTTCTTTGCTGTGCAGAAGATCTTTAGTTTAATTAGGTCTCATTTGCCTTATTTTGGCTTTTGTTGCCATTGCTTTTGGTGTTTTAGTCATGAAGTCCTTGCCCATGCCTATGTCCTGAATGGTATTGCCTAGGCTTTCTTCTAGAGTTTTTATAGTTTTAGGTCTAACATTTAAGTCTTTAATCTGTCTTGGATTAATTTTTTATAAGATATGAGGAAGGGATCCAGTTTCAGCTTTCTACATATGGCTAGCCAGTTTTCCCAGCACCATTTATTAAATAGGGAATCCTTTCCCCATTGCTTGTTTTTGTCAGGTTTGTCAAAGATCAGATGGTTATAGATGTGTGGTGGTATTTCTGAATCCTCTGTTCTGTTCCATTGGTCTATATCTCAGTTTTGGTACCAGTACCATGCTATTTTGGTTACCATATCCTTGTAGTACAGTTTGAAGTCAGGTAGCGTGATGCCTCCAGCTTTGTTCTTTTCGCTTAGGATTGTGTTGGCAATGCAGGCTCTTTTTTGGCTCCATATGAACTTTAAGGTAGTTTTCTCCAATTCTATGAAGAAAGTCATTGGTAGCTTAATGAGGATTGCATTGAATCTATAAATTACCTTGGGCAGTATGGCCATTTTCACAATATTGATTCTTCCTACCCATTAGCATGGAATGTTCTTCCATTTGTTTGTATCCTCTTTTATTTCCTTGAGCAGTGGTTTGTAGTTCTCCTAGAAAAGGGCCTTCAAGTCCCTTGTAAGTTGGATTTCTAGGTATTTTATTCTCCTTGTAGCAATTGTCAATGGGAGTTCACTCATGATTTGGCTCTCTGTTTGTCTGTTGTTGGTGTATAGGAATGCTTGTGATATTTGTACATTGATTTTGTATCCTGAGACTTTGCTGAAGTTGCTTATCAGCTTAAGGAGATTTGGGGCTGAGACGATGGGGTTTTCTAAATATATAATCATGTCACCTGCAAACAAGAACAATTTGACTTCTTTTCCTAACTGAATACCTTTTATTTCTTTCTCTTGCCTGATTGCCCTGGCCAGAACTTCCAACACTATGTTGAATAGGAGTGGTGAGAGGGCATCCCTGTCTTGTGCCACTTTTCAAAGGGAATGCTTCCAGGTTTGATCATTCAGTATGATATTGGCAATGGGTTTGTCATAAGTAGTTATTATTTTGAGATATGTCCCATCAATATCTAGTTTATTGAGAGTTTTTTAGTATAAATGGCTGTTGAACTTTGTTGAAGGCCTTTTTTGCATCTATTGAGATAATCATGTGGTTTTTGTCTTTGGTTCTGTTTACATGATGGATTATGTTTGTTGATTTGTGTATGTTGAACCAGCCTTGTATCCCAGGGATGAAGCCAAGTTGATCTTGGTGGATAAGCTTTTGGATGTGCTGCTGGATTTGGTTTGCCAGTATTTTATTGAGGATTTTTGCATCAATGTTCATCAGGGACATTGGTCCAAAATTCTCTTTTTTTGTTGCGTTTCTGCCAGACTTTGGTATCAGGATGATGCTGGCCTCATAAAATGAGTTAGGGAGGATTCCCTCTCTTTCTATTGATTGGAATAGTTTTAGAAGTAATGACATCAGCTCCTCTTTGTACTGCTGGTTGAATTCAGCTGTGATTCCATCTGGTCCTGGACTTTTTTTGGTTGGTCAGCTATTAATTATTGCTTCAATTTCAGAGCCTGTTATTGGTCTATTCAGGGATTCAACTTCTTCCTGGTTTAGTCTTGGGAGGGTGTATGTGTCGAGGAATTTATCCATTTCTTCTAGATTTTCTAGTTTATTTGCGTAGATGTGTTTATAGTATTCTCTGATGGTAGTTTGCATTTCTGTGGGATCAGTGGTGATATGGGATCAGTGGTGATATCCCCTTTATCATTTTTTATTGCATCTATTTGATTCTTCTCTCTTGTCTTCTTTATCATTCTTGCTAGCAATCTATTTATTTTGTTGATCTTTTAAAAAAACCAGCTCCTGGATTCATCAATCTTTTGAAGGTTTTTTGTGTTTCTGTATCGAGCTCTGCTTTGATCTTAGTTATTTCTTGCTTTCTGTTAGGTTTTGAATTCATTTGCTCTTGCTTCTCTAGTTCTTTTAATTGTGTTGTTAGGGTATTGATTTTAGACCTTTTCTGCTTTCTCTTGTGGGCATTTAGTGGTATAAATTTCCCTCTACACACTGCTTTAGATTCATTGCAGAGATTCTGGTACATTGTGTCTTTTGTTTGTTTGTTTGTTTCGAAGAACCTCTTTATTTCTGTCTTCATTTTGTTATGTACCCAGTAGTCATTCAGGAGCAGGTTGTTCAGTTTCCATGTAGTTGTGAGGTTTTGAGTGAGTTTCTTAAATGTGAGTTCTAGTTTGCACTGTGGTCTGAGAGACAGTTTGTTGTGATTTCTGTTCTTTTACATTCGCTGATGGGTGCTTTACTTCCAACTATGTGGTCAGTATTGAAATAAATGTGATGTGTTGCTGAGAAGAATGTATAAGCTGTTGATTTGGGGTGGAGAGTTATGTAGATGTCTATTAGGTCTGCTTGGAGCAGAGCTGAGTTCAAGTCCTGGATATCCCTGTTAACCTTCTTCTTCTCTTCTCATTTATCTGTCTCATATTAACAGTGGGGTGTTAAAGTCTCCCATTATTATTGTGTGGGAGTCTAAGTCTCTCTGTAGGTCTCCAAGGACTTGCCTTATGAATCTGGGTTCTCTTTTTGGGTGCGTATATATTTAGGATAGTTATCTCTTCTTGTTGAATTGATCCCTTTACCATTATGTAATGGCTTTCTTTGTCTCTTTTGATCTTTGTTGGTTTAAAGTCTGTTTTTTAAGAGGCTAGGATTATAACCCCTGCTTTTTTTTTTTTCTTTTTGGCTTTCTATTTGCTTGGTAGGTCTTCCTGCATCTCTTTATTTTGAGCCTATGTGTATCTCTGCACGTGAGATGGGTCTCCTGAATACAGCACACTGATGGGTCTTGACTCTTCATCCAATTTGCCAGTCTGTGTCTTTTAATTGGGGCATTTAGCCCATTTACATTAAAGGTTAGTGTTGTTATGTGTGAATTTGATCCTGTCGTCATGATGTTAGCTGGTTATTTTGCCCATTAGTTGATAAAGTTTCTTCCTAGCATTGATGGTCTTTACAATTTGGCATGTTTTTGCATTGGCAGGTACCGGTTGTTTCTTTCCATGTTTAGTGCTTCCTTCAGGAGCTCTTGTAAGGCAGGCCTGGTGGTGACAAAATCTGTCAGCATGTGCTTGTCTGTAAACAATTTTATTTCTCCTTCATGTATGAAGCTTAGTTTGGCTGGATATGGTATTCTGGGTTGAAAATTCTTTTCTTTAAGAATGTTGAATATTAGCCTCCACTCTCTTCTGGCTTGTAGAGTTTCTGCTGAGAGATCCACTGTTATTCTGAAGGCCTTCCCTTTGTGGGTAACCAGACCTTTCTCTCTGGCTGCCCTTAACATTTTTTCCTTCATTTCAACCTTGGTGAATCTGACAATTATGTGTTTTGGGCTTGCCCTTCTCAAGGGATATCTTTGTGATGTTCTCTGTTATTTCCTGAATTTGAATATTGGCCTGTCTTGCTAGGTTGGGGAAATTTTCCTGGATAATATACTGAATAGTGTTTTCCAGCTTGGTTCCATTCTCCCCATCACTTTCAGGTATACCAGTCAAGCATAGATTTGGGCTTTTCACATAGTCCCATATTTCTTGGAGGCTTTGTTCTTTTTACTCTTTTTTCTCTAAACTTCACTTCTTGCTTCATTTCATTCATTTGATCTTCAATCACTGATACCCTTTCTTCCACTTGATCAAACCAGCTACTGAAGTTTCTGCATGGGTCATGTAGTTCTTGTGCCATGGTTTCAGCTCCTTCAGGTCACTTAAGGTCTTCTCTATGCTGTTTATTCTAGTTACCTATTAGTCTAATCTTTTCTCAACATCTTTGGCTTCTTTGCTATGGGTTCAAACATCGTCCTTTAGCTCAGAGAAGTTTGTTATTACTGACTTTCTGAAGCCTACTTCTGTCAACTTGTCAAAGTTATTCTCCATTCAGCTTTGTTCCATTGCTGGCAAGGAGCTGCGATCCTTTGGAGGAGAAGAGGTGCTCTGGTTTTTAGAATTTTCAGCTTTTCTACCCTGGTTTCTCCCTATCTTTGTGGTTTTATCTACCTTTGGTCTTTGATGACTGTGACCTACAGATGGTGTTTTGGTGTGGATGTCCTTTTTATTGATGTTGATGCTATTCCTTTCTGTTTGTTAGTTTTCCTTCTAACAGTCAGGTCCCTCAGCTGCAGGTCTGTTGGAGTTTGCTGGAGGTCCACTCCAGACCCTGTTTGCCTATGTATCACCAGCAGAGGTGCAGAACGCAAATATTACAGAACAGCAAATATTGCTGCCTGATTCTTCCTCTGGAAGCTTTGTCTTAGAGGGGCACCCAGCTCTATGAGGTGTCTGTCAGCACCTACTGGGAGGTTCCATTCTCCCCATCACTTTCAGGTATACCAGTCAAGCATAGATTTGGGCTTTTCACATAGTCCCATATTTCTTGGAGGCTTTGTTCTTTTTACTCTTTTTTCTCCCAATTAGGCTACATGGGGGTCAGTGACCCACTTGAGGAGGCAGCCTGTCTGTTCTCAGAGATCAAATACCATGCTAGGAGAACCACTGCTCTTTTCAGAGCTGTCAGAGATGTTTAAGTCACAGAAGTTTCTGCTACCTTTTGTTCAGCTATGCCCTGCCCCGAGAGGTGGAGTCTATACAGGAAAGCAGGCCTCAGTGAGCTGCTGTGGGCTCCCCCCACTTTGAGCTTCCCAGCCACTTTGTTTACCTACTCAAGCCTTAGCAATGGTGGACGCCCCTCCCCAAGCCAGGCGGCCACATGGCAGTTTGATCTCGGACTGCAGTGCTAGCAGTGAGCAAGGCTTCGTGGGTATGGGACTCACTAAGCCATGTACAGGATATAATCTCCTGGTGTGCCATTTGCTAAGACCATTGGGAAAGCACAGTGTTTGGGTGGCAGTGTCCTGATTTTCCTGGTACAGTCTGTCATGGCTTCCCTTGGCTAGGAAAGAGAAATCCCATGATCCTTTGCACTTCCTGGGTGAGGTGATGCCCCTGCCCTGCTTCATCTCACCCTCCATGGGCTGCACCCATTTTCTGACTAGTACCAGTGAGATGAACCAGGTACCTGAGTTGGAAATGCAGAAATCACCCATTTTCTGCATCAATCACACTAGGAGCTGCTGACTTGAGCTGTTCCTATTTGGCCTTCTTGGAATGGACCTCCTGTGTTGCTACTAAACTTTTAAGGATATCCATTTAACTGTTAGAAATAGAATTTACAACTTCCAAATCACTAGCAAGGGAAAAAGAAAGAAAGAAGATTGGTTCAATAAATTAAAAGGCAGGGCAAAAAATAATAATAAAACAACTTGACAAAATATTTGAACAGCCATAGCAAACTGGTGGAAATAATTCTAAAGCATACCAGAAATTGTAATTAATGTAAGTGGCTAAGCTCATAGGTTAAAAGAGAGACTCTCTGGTTGGTTAAAATCAAGTTGAGTTATATTCTATTCCTAAGAGTAACATTTAAAACAAGAAGGCTGAAATATTGAGATAAAGATATATCTTACAAATATCAAAAAGTGGATTAAACAACATCATTTTGATATTATAAATATAGATATAATTTCCTGTATCTAACATTTAGACAGTAAATTAATATTATCTGAATACACTTGAAAGCAATAAGCAGATAGAATTTAGCTTTGTAAATGCACCTTTCTTTTCTTTCTTTTTATGTTTTGTTTTGTTGTTTGAGATAGAGTCTCACTTTGTCACCAGGCTGGAGTGCAGTGGCATGATGGCTCACTGCAACCTCCACCTCCCTGGTTCAAGTGATTGTCCTGCCTCAGCCTCCTGAGTAGCTGAATTACAGGCATGTGCCACCACACCCAGCTAATTTTTGTATATTTAGTAGAGTTGGCCATGATGGTCTCGATCTCATGACCTTGTGATCCTTCCACCTTAGCCTCCTAGAGTGCTGGGATTATAGGCATAAGCCACCACACCCAGCTAGCATTTCTTTTCTATCTTGTTTACTGCTTTATCCCAGGGTCTGCAAGTCTGGCATATATGAAATACTCAATAAATACTTGTTGAATTTACTTGGGGACATATACTGTTTCTTATATACCAATAAACAATTTACTAGGATAAAAACAACATTCTAAGTCTAGATGCAAGTAATCATCTAACTCAAAACACACAAAGCAATAATTTAGAGAATTGCAAGAGAAAATAAAATATACATATTTTATAACTACCATCCCATTATTAATAGTTTATTAATGAAACTATTAATAAAAAGTGGTAAATAGGAAAAAGATTGAAACACATCATTGTGGTATTATAAATATATATAAATCTCCTGTATCTAACTTTTAGAGAATATATATAAATAAAACAAATAAGATTATATGTTTTTATGTGCATATTAAACATTTACAGATACTGATCACATACTACTTTACAAAGTAATTTTTAATACAGAGTGAATCTCAACAGACTTAGAAATATTAATTATAATTTCTGACTATAGCACAATTGAAGAATAAATCAATTGACACATTTATCTGTAAACACTTGGAAATTACAGAATGCATTCAATAAGTAAAGATCAAAATGTTGCCTATGTATTGATATGAAGAGATATCCAAGATATATTGTTACAGGGAAAATTAAGGACAAGAATGTTGAATACAATATTATGTAAAAATGGGGAGGGAGAAATGACATATATATTACTATACTCCTGGTTTTGCAAAAAGAAAATGTAAAACATATACAGCAACATGGCAGACATTGGGGAAGTGTGGGCATAAAATTTTTATTACATGTTATTTTTGTTTTTGAATTTTTGACTATGGAAATGTGTTATTCAAAAATGTAAAAACTTATTTTTCATAACTTACAGATAAAAATATTGTAATTTTTTTTTTTTTTTTTTTGAGACAGAGTCTTGCTCTGTCACCCAGGCTGGAGTGCAGTGGTGCAATTTTGGCTTACTGCAAGCTCTGCCTCCCAGGTTCACACCATTCTCCTTCCTCAGCCTCCTGAGTAGCTGGGACTACTACATGGAGGCATCTGCCACCATGCCCGGCTAATTTTTTTGTATTTTTAGTAGAGACGAGGTTTCACTGTGTTAGCCAGGATGGTCTCGAATTCCTGACCTAGTGATCCACTCACCTTGGCCTCCCAAAGTGCTGGGATTACAAGTGTGAGCCACTGCACATGGCCTGTAATTTTAAGAATTAAAGAAAGAGGAAAGAAACATTAAAAGTGGCTCAACAGTCAAAGACAGGTTTATTTTGGAGAATAAACCTGAGGGGGACATCTGGCCAATTTCAATCAGGAGCACTCCCTCTTACAGGCTAAGAGTATTTTAGGGTTTTAGGGTGAGAGAGTTTGTCAGAGGCTTGGTATGTTTCTGTGTGGAGGAGAACTTTATTGAGGGCTTGGAATGTCTCTGGTCAGAGTAGAGGTTATCTAGGGGCTGACATCTCTGTGGCCAGAGGAAATGTTATCTTGGGGCCAGACTGTCTCTGGCTGGGGAGGGGTTTTTCTTAGGGTTGGAATGTTTTTGGTCAGAGATACCATTATTGGTTTATGGTCATGCTGAGGTTAACCATTAGGCTGAGGCCCTGTGGGTAGGATTTAGGCAGTTTTTGATCAAGGGGAGCTTTAAAATGTTGGTGCTTGTCCAAGATGGCTATGCTCCTGCTCTGTCAATCTAAACCTTATAGTTATAAAAAGGACGAGGAGCCACATGTTCTTTCTGGCTACTTCCTGCTGACAGGGCACGGAGAGTTTTCTGGTCTCAGTTGACTGTAGGAGTAACATCATCTGTAGATGTTTTGGGTGGTTGTCTGTGAAATGTACATGATCCTCTTCATCAAAAATCTTTGTAAAAGGTTAATTAGGCAGGGTAAGAACATTAGTCATAGGCATGTCATCAGGAGAGGGCCTGGAAATGGGACGACTGATGCTATGATTTCATTCCCAAACCAAGAATCTATTTGGTCATTTTGGTATTTCCTTAGCTTTCTGGGCCTTTCTTTAAGTTATTTAGCAGTGTTTCTTATTAGGCCTGATTGGTTGAGATAGAAACAACATTCCTTGCCTAATGAAAGGCAGAGGTACATGTTTGGAAAAGCCCATGTGTTATTTTCTCTTAGTAACCATTATTAAAAGACAAATCATGGTAGGACTGGTTTGCTTTATTACACTTCGTTTAATTATTTGCATGCAGTGTAAAGCAAGACAAATTATTTGTTACATAGGCCTTTTAAATTGGCAATGATGGAACTTTGTTCCACGAAAGAAATCTGAAATAAGACTTTTTAAAGCTGAGTCCAGCCATGGAATTATACCATTAAATACCTATGAGCTGGGTGTGCTTTCCTCTTCAGGTTTCAAGATAACTTGGGGTTCCTGACCCGTCAGAAATGACATTCTTTACTTACCACAGATCAGTTACTATATTGCCATAACTTAAAAATACTCAAAAAGTCAAAAAGATTACTTCAGTCTCTAGAGGACAAAAAACAAGACAACAATTGTTTGTGGGTGACAAAAAATTTTAGGGTAGCCATAAAGTTACATTGACAAGGATATCTGTTACCTTTGTGTTATATAATAATTTTAACATAGCAATAATAATAACAATTAGTAGTAGTAGTAGCTAATTTTATTTATATTCATAAAAGGTACTAGAATATAAAATACAGGCTCACTTATTATATTCACAACAATAGAAACCACTTTTTTTTTTTTTTTTTTGAGACGGAGTCTCGCTCTTTCACCCAGGCCGGACTGCAGTGGCGCTATCTCGGCTCACTGCAAGCTCCACCTCCTGAGTTCATGCCATTCTCCTGCCTCAGCCTCCTGAGTAGGTGGGACTACAGGTGCACGCCACTGTGCCCGGCTAATTTTTTGTATTTTTAGTAGAGACGGGGTTTCACTGTGTTAGCCAGGATGGTCTAGATCTCCTGAACTTGAGATCCACCCACCTCGGCCTCCCAAAGTGCTGGGATTACAGGCGTAAGCCACCGCTCCTGGCCGAGACCACTTTTAAGAATTTTTGGTAAAATATTCTAGATTCTATAAAATCATCCTGTGCTGTATCATGGATTCATTTAGAAATGAATTAATTAATTAAATTAAAACAAAAATTTTAGGGCAGCCATAGTTGAAGTCACAACTGACAAAGAAATCTGATACCTCTGTGGCACACAATAATTTTAACATACATTATAATTATTACTGATAACAAACATTAAGATATATCAGAATTACAGGAGTCTCCCGTAACTTTGGGACACATATCAATAATGTATTTATATAAATGTAGCTCAAAGAAAGCCAAACACCATTTCATATTTGACAATGCTTCCTGTATGACCTTACACCAAATAAGCCAAATTTTACCTTTATATTAGTGTGCTATTAATGTTAAACTCAATTATTAATAAAATCTTGTAGACACATTTACCCAATTTTAATGTTTGAGCATAAGGTAAGATTTTTATAGGATCTTTTTAAACCTTTATAATTTTTTGTTAAAGAGCAGGTTAGTGCTTTAAGGGAACCCCATTGTGCTTTTATTTTAATGCTCAATTTACAGAATGTAACTATATTTAGAATAAAGATCTTTACAGATACAATTAAGACAAGGATCTCAGAATAATGTCATTGTGGAGTAGGATGGTCCTTAAGCCAATGACAAGATCCTTTTTTTTTTTTTTTGTTTTTGAGATGGAGTCTCACTCTGTTGCCCAGGCTGGAGTGCAGTGGCTCGATATCAGCTCACTGCAACCTCCACCTCCTGGGCTCAAGTGATACTCTTGGCTTAGCCTCCTGAGCAGCTGGGATTACAGGCACTTGCCACCACACTTGGCTATTTTTTAATTTTTTTAGTAGAGATAGAGTTTCACCATGATGGCCAAGCTGGCCTCAAACTCTTGGCCTCAGATGATCCACCTGCCTCATCCTCCCTAATTGCTGGGATTACAGGCATGAACCATGACAGCTAGCCCAATGTCTCATTCTTATGCCTTTGTGTCCTTATCACTTAGTTCCCACATATAAGTGAGAACATAAATGTTTGGTTTCCTATTCCTGAGTTACTTCACTTAGAATAATAGTCTCCAATTTTATCCAGGTTGCTGCAAATACCATTATTTCATTTCTTTTTATGGCTGAGTCATATTCCATGCTATGTATATACTACATTTTACTTATCTGCTCATTGATTGACAGGCACTTGGGCTGGTTCCATATTTTTACATTGCAAATTTTGCTGCTATAAACATGCATGTGCAAGTATCTTTTTTATGTAATAATACCTTTTCCTCTGGGTAGACAGCTAGCAGTGGGATTGCTGAATCAAACAATAGATCTACTTTTACTTCTTTAAGGAATCTCCACACTGTTTTCTGTAGTAGCTGTGCTAGTTTACATTCCCACCAACAGTGTAAATGTGTTCCTTTTCACCGCATCCACACTAACATCTATTATTTTTTGATTTTTTGATTATGGCCATTCTTACAGAAGTGAGGTGGTATCGAATGGTGGTTTTGATTTGCATTTCCCTGATAAATTGATATCAGGGACAATATAAATTGATAAAATGCTTGAGCATTTCCCCATATACTTCTTGGCCACCTGTATATCTTCTTTTGAGAATTATCTGTTCATGTCTTAGCCCACTTTTTCATGGGATTTCTTTGCGTTCTTTGTAGATTATATATATTAGTCCATTGTCGAATACATAGGTTATGAAAATTTTCTCCTATTCTGTGGGTTGTCTGCTGATTATTCTTTTTGTTGTGCAGAATGTTTTTAGTTTAATTAAGCCCTATGTATTCACATTTTTGTTGTTATTTCATTTGCTTTTGTGTTCTTGGTCATAAAGTCTTTGCCTAAGCCAATGTCTAGAAGGTTGTTCGATGTTGTCTTCCAGAATCTTTATGGTTTTAGGACTTAGATTTAAGTCTTTGATCCATCACAAGTTGATTTTTGTATAAGGTAGAGATAAGAATCCAGTTTCATTCTTCTACATGTGGCTTACCAACTATTCCCGCATGCTTTTTTCAATAGGGTGTCCTTTCCCCACTCTATGTTTTTCTTGGCTTTGTCAAATATCAGTTGGCTATAAGTATTTGGCTTTATTGCTGGGTTCTCTAACCTGTTCTGTTGGTCTATGTGCCTATTTTTATACCAGTACCGTGCTGTTTTGGTGAGTATGGCCTTACAGTACTGGTTGAAGTAAAGTAATGTGATGCTTCAGATTTGTTATTGTTTAGTTTTGCTTTAGCTATGTAGGCTATTTTTTTGGTTCCATATTAATTTTAGAATTTTTTCTAGTTCCATGAGAATGATGGTGATGTTTTGATGGGAATTACATTGAATTTGTAGATTGCTTTGGCAGTATGGTAATTTTCACAATATTGATCCTACTCATCCATAAACATCAGATATGTTCCCACTTGTTTGTGTCATCTATGAATTTTTTTTTAAGCAGTGTTTTGCAGTTTTCCTTGCTGAGGTGTTTCATGTCCTGGGTTAGGTATATTCTTAAGTATTTTATTTTATTTTTTGCTGCTGTAGTAAAAGGGATTGAGGTCTTGATTTGATTCTTGGCTTGCTTGCTCTTGGTGTATAGCAGAGCTACTGATTTATTTACATTAATTTTGTAATGTGAAACTTTTGCGAATTCATTACCACTTCTAGGAGCTTTTTCGATGTGTCTTCAGGGTTTTCTAGGTATATGATCATATCATCAGGAAAACAGCAAGAGTTTGACTTCCTGTTTACCAATTTGGATGCCCTTTACTTCTTTCTCTTTTCTGATTGCACTGTTTAGAACATCTAGTACGTGTTAAATAGAAGTGGTGAGAGTGGCCATCTTTGTCTGGTTTCAGTTCTCTGGGGGAATGATTTCAACGTTTCCCTGTTCAGTATAATGATGGCTGTGGGTTTCTCGTAGTTAACTTTTATTACCTTAAATATGTCCCTTCTATGCTGACTTTGTGGAGAATTTTAACCATTAAGCGATGCTGGATTTTGTCAAATGCTTTTTCTGCATCTATTGAGACAATCATGTGATTTTTGCTTTTAAATCTGTTTATGTGGTGCATCACATTTATTGACTTATGTATGTTAAACCATCCCTGCATCCCTTGTATGAAACCCATTTGATCCTGGTGGGTTATCTTTTTGATATGTTGTTGGATTTGGTTTGCTTGAGTTTTGTTGAGGATTTTTGCGTCTATGTTCATCAGGAATTGTTTAAGTCCTTCCCTGGTTTTGGTTTTAGGGTGATACTGGCTTCATAGAATGATTTAGAGAAGATTCCCTTTTTCTGTGTTTTGCAGAATAGTGTCAATAAGATTGGTACCACTTCTTTGAGTGTCTGATAGAATTCAGGTGTGAATTTGTCTGGTCCTGGAATTTTTCATTGGAAATTTTTTTTTTTTTTGAGACGGAGTCTTGCCCTGTAGCCCAGGTTGGAGTGCAGTGGCGCAATCTCGGCTCACTGCAAACTCTGCCTCCTGGGTTCACACCATTCTCCTGCCTCAGCCTGCTGAGTAGCTGGGATTACAGACCTGTGCTGCCATAGTTTCACCACATTGGCCAGGCTGGTCTTGAACTCTTGACCTCAGGTGATCTGGCCACATCAGCCTCCCAAAGTGTTGGGAATACAGGCATCAGTCATTGCACCTGGCCTAAAATTTGTTACAAAATTTACTCATCAATATTTTTAGTTTTCATTGTACAAATCTCTCACTTTCTTTGATAAATTTATTTCTAAGTAGTTTATTCTTTTTCATGCTCCTCTAAATGGGATTGTTTTCTTAATTTCTCTTCTGGATAATTTGCTGATAATATACAGAAACACAATTAATTTTTATTGTTCATGTTGTAACCTCTAACTTTATTGAATTTACTTTTTAGTTCTAACAATTTTTGGGCAAAGTCTTTAGGGTTTTCTATGTAAATAATTATGTCATCTGTAATTTTACTTCTTTTCTAATTTGAATGTTCTTTTTTTTTCTTGCCTAATTGCTCTGAATATATCTTCTAAAACTATGATGAATGGAACTTGTGAGAGGCATGTCTTTGTTTTTTTCTGATCTATAAGAAAAAGCTTTCATGTTTTCACCATGAATATAATTTATCTATGGCCTTTTTACTTCATTACATTGAGGTACATTTCTTCTATACATAATTCAGTCAGAGTTTTTAGCATGAAAGGATGTTGAATTTTACCAAATGCTTTTCTATATCTGTTGAGATGATTACACAGTTTTTGTCCTTCATTCTGTTGCTATGGTATATCACATTTATTGATTTACACATATTAAAACTATCCTTGTATCTCAAGGTTAAATTATACAGCATTATTATGTATAGTCCTTTTACTCTGCTTTTGAATTTACTTTGCTAGATCGTTGTCAAAGGTTTTTGCATTTGTTTGTCAGGGTTATTGGCCTACAATGTTCTTTTCTTGTGATGTCCTTGCCTGCTTTTTGTATCAGGTAATGCAGGCCTACTTAAACAAATTGAGAAAAACTAGAGTTTGAGGATTTGCATTAATTATTATTTATATCTTTACTAAAATTTACCACCAGAGCCACTAAGTCCTCTTTTCTATTGGGAAGTTTTTGAGTCCTGATCTGATCTCTTTACTAATTATTGTTCTATACAGATTTTCTGTTTCTTCATGATTTAGTTTTCCTAGGCTGTGTATTTCTGGGAACTTATCTGTCTCTTCAAGTTTATCCAATTTCTTGGTATGTAACTGTTCATAGCAGTCTTTTGTAATCCTCTGTATTTATGTGGTATCAGTTGTGATGTCTCCTTTCTTATTTCTGATTTTATCTGAGTCTTCCCTCTTTATTCATAATTCAGCCACAGGTTGTCAATTTTGTTTACCTTTTCAAAAACTAATTCTGTATTTTGTCAAATTTTTCTATTAATCTTATTCCCTATTTAATTTTTTCTGCTCTTTCCTTATGCTAACTTTGGTCTTCTTTTTCTAGTTAGTTGAGTGAAAGTTGGCTGTTGTCTTTTCTTTTTTTTGGAGGTTATTTTTCAAAATATTTAGATGGTTCTTATTTCAGATTTCCCTCCTGAAACTGCCTTTGCTGAATCCCACAGTTTTGGTAGGTTGTATTTCCATTTTTGTTTGTGTCAATTTTTTTTTTTTACATTTTTTATTACTTTTAAATACTTTTTATTCTTTTTTTGTTTAAGCTTATGTTATCTCATACTGAGTTATAGTTTCATAATATTGTTATTTGAAAGGAGACTTGATATGATCTCCATCTTCTTAAAATTGTGAAGACATGTTTAGTGTGCTAATATGCTCTGTTCTTGAGAATGTTTTGTACAAACTAGAGAAGTCTATGCATTCTCTGCTGTTTGATGGAACATTCTGTGTTTGCCAGGTTTATTAATGTTCAACTCTGCTGTTTGATGGAGTGTTCTATATCTGCCAGCTCCATAATATTCAAGTCTGCTCCTTCCTTACTGATTTCCTGCCTTGATATTTTATTCATTATTAAGAGTGAGAAACTGAAATTTTCGTTTTAAAAAAGAAAGCATGTTTACATTTATTATCTTTTAATTTTGTATAAATTTATACAAGTTATAATTGCATGACTTAGATATGCAATTTTATTACACACATGGATTGTATGGATAGTCAGAGCTTCTATGGTATTTATAATCTAAATATATACATTGTACTTATTAGGTAATTTTTCATCATGCTCTCTCTTCATCCCCTTACTTTTCTGAGTCTTCGTTGTCTATCTTTTTATTCTCTATACTCATGTGTATATGTTAGTTAGCTCTCACATATACCAGAGATATTTGTTTCACTTCAGAAAATGATCTCCAGATTCATTCATGTTGCTTGCTGGAAAAGACATGATTTCATTTGTTTGTTTGTTTTTTGGGTGTGGTTTTTTTTTTTTTTTTGAGATGGAATTTCACTATTGTTGTCTGGACTGTAGTGCAATGGCATAATGTTGGCTTACTAAAACCTCTGCCTCCTGGGTACAAGCAATTCTCCTGTCTCAGCCTCCCAAGTAGCTCGGATTACAGGCATGTGCCACCACAGTCAGCTAATTTTTTTGTATTTAGTAGAGATGGAGTTTCAAAATGTTAGGCTGGTCACAAACTCCTGACCTCAGGTGATCCACCTGCCTTGGCCTCCCCAAATGCTGGGATTACTGCACTCGGCCTGATTTCTCTTTTTTTTTTTTATCACTGCATAGTATTCCATTGTGCACATATACCACATCTTCATATTTTAATCATCCACTGATGGACAAATACGTTGATACCATATGTTTGCTATTGTTAACAGTGTTGTGATAAATATATGAGTGCAGGTATCTTTTTGATATAATGTTTTCTTTTCCTTTGGCCACACAGTAGTGGCATTTCTGGATCAAATGGTTATTCTATTTTTATTTTTTCAGAAATCTCCATATTATTTTCCAAAAAGAGGTTATGGTAATTCACCTTCCCACAATCAATGTATCAGTTCCCTTGTCTCCACATGATCATCCTTTATTTTTTGTACTTTTAATAATAGTAATCCTGACTAATGTAAGATGATACCTTATTATGGGCTTAATTTGCATTTATTTCTGATTAGTGATATTGAGCATTTCTTCACATGTCTGTGGGCAGTTAGTATATCTTCTTTTGAAAAATATTTTTCATGTCTTTATCTCACTTTTAAATCTGATTATTTGTTTTGTTGTTGTTGACTTATTTGAGTTCCCCATATATTCTGGATATTAGTCTGCTCTCAGATCATAATTTGGTAATATTTTCTCCCATGCTAAAAGTTGTCTGCATATTATTCATTTATTATTGCTGTGCAGAAACTTTTTCATTTAATTTTTGTTTTGCCAGAGAGAAAGTCCAGGTCACATACAAAGGGAAACCCATAAGACCAATAGTAGATCTCTCAGCAGATACTCTATAAGCCAGAAGAGACAGGGAACCAATATTCAACATTCTTAGGAAAAAGAATTTCCAGCTGAAAATCTTATATCTGGCCTAACTAAGCTTCATAAGTGAAGGAGATTCTAATAAGATTCTTTTCAGACAAGCAAATGCCAAGGGAATTCATCAACACCAGGCCTAATGTTCAAGAGCTCCTAAAGGAGAAGCACTAAATATGAAAAGGAAAAACTGCTACCAGCCACTACAAAAACACACCAAATTACACAGACCAGTGACACTATAAAGCAACTACATAAACAAATCTGCAAAATAACCAACTAGCATAATGATGACAGAATCAAATTCACACATAACAATACTAACCTCAAGTTTACATAGGCCAAATGCCACAATTAAAAGATAATGGCAAGCAGAAAAAAGAGCCAGGACCCATCTGTATGCTGTCTTCAAGAGACCCATTTCACATGCAAAGACATGCATAGGCTCAAAATAAAGGGATGGAGGAAAATTTACCAAGCAAATGGAAAACAGAAAGAAGCAAGAGTTGCAATCCTAGTTTCTGACAAAACAGACTTTAAACCAGCAAAGACCAAAAAAGACAAAGAAGGGCATTACATAATGGTAAAATGTTCAACTCAACAAGAAGAGATAACTGTATCCTAAATACATGTGCACTCAATACAAGAGCACACAGAGTCATAAAGCAAGTGCTTAGAGATATCCAAGGAGACTTAGGCTCCCACACGATAATAATGGGAGACTTTGACACCTCATTAAAAATATTACACAGATCCTTGAGACGGATAATTTGCAGATATTCAGGATCTGAACTCAGCTCTGGATCAAATAAACCTGACAGATATCTGCAGAACTGTCTACCCAAATTCAACAGAATATATATTCTTCTCATTGCTGTATGGCATTTACTCTAAAATTGATCAAATAATCTGAAGTAAAACACTCCTCAGCAAATGCAAAAGAGCTGAAATTATAAGAAACAGTCTGTCAGACTGCAGTGCAGTCAAAGTAGAATTCAAGATTGAGAAATTCACTCAAAACCACACAACTACATAGAAACTGAATGACCTGTTCCTGAGTGACTGTTGGGTAAACAATGAAATTAAAGCAGAAATCAATAAGTTATTTGAAACTAATGAGAACAAAGAGACAATATACCAGAATCTCTGGGATGCAGCTAAAACAGTGTTAAGAGGAAATGTTATAGCACTAAATGCTCACATCAAAAAGCTAGAAGGGGCCAGGTGCAGTGGCTCACACCTGTAATCCCAGCACTTTCGGAGGCCAAGGCAGGTGGATCACCTGAAGTCAGGAGTTCGAGACCAGCCTAGCCAACAAGGCGAAACCCCATCTCTACTAAAAATACAAAATTAGCTGAGTGTGGTTGTGGGGACCTGTAATACCAGCTACCTGGGAGGTGAGGCAGGAGAATCACTTGAACCTGGGAGGCAGAGGCTGCAGTGAGTTGAGATTGTGCCACTGCACTCCAGCCTGGACGACAAGAGTGAAACTCTCTCTCAAAAAAAAAAAAAAAAAAAGAAAGAAAGAAAAGCTAGAAGGATTTCAAGTTAACAACCAAACATCTAAACTAAAAGAAATAGAGGACCAAGAGCAAACACATCCCAAAGCTAGAAGACAAATAACCAAAATCAGAGCAGAACTAAAGAAGATAGAGACATAAAAAACCCTTCAAAAAATAAATTATTCCAGGAGCTGGTGTTTTGAAAAAATTAATAACATAGATAGACTTCTAGCTAGACTAGTAAACTTGAGAGAATAATCAAATAAACACAATCAGATATGATAAAAAGGGATATCACCACTGACCCCACAGAAATACAAACCAACCATCAGAGAATGCTATTAACACCTCTATGCACATAAACTAAAAACAAAAGTCTATAAGAAAAGAATAAGTTCCTGGAAACTTAAGCCTTCCCAAGACTAAACCAGGAAGAAACTGAATCTCTGAAAAGGTAATAACAAGTTCTGAAATTGAGGCAGTAATAAATAGCTTATAAACAACATAAAAAACAGGACCAGATAGATTCACAGCTGAATTTTATTAGATGTATAAAGAAGAGCTGGTGTCATTTCTACTGAAACTATTCCAAAAACTTAAAAAGGAGGGACTCCTCCCTAACTCACTGTATGAGGCCAGCATCATCCTGATACCAAAACCTGGCAGAGATAAAAGAAAACTTCAGACCATTATTCATGATGAACACTGGTGCAAAAAATCTCAATAAAATAATGGCAAATTGAATCCAGCAGCACATCAAAAGATTGTCTACCACAATCGAACTAGCTTCATTTCCAGGATGTTGGTTCAACATATGCAAAACAATAAATGTAATTCATCATGTAGACAGAACTAAAGCCAAAAACCACATGATTATCTCAATAGATGCAGAAAAGGCCTTTGATAATATTCAACATACCTTTATTTTAAAAACACTCAATAAACTAGGTATTGAAGGATCATACCTCAAAATAATAAGACTCATATATGGCAAGCCCACAGCCAATTTCATGCTGAATGGGCAAAAGCTGGAAGCATTCCCCTTGAAAAGGCACAAATCAAGGCACAAGACAAGGATGGCCTTTCTTACCACTCTATTCAACATAGAATTGGAAGTCGGCACAATCAGGCAAGAGAAAGAAATAAAGGGTATTCAAATAAGAGCAGAGGAAGTCAAATTATCTTTGTTTGCCAGTGACATAATTCTATATTTAGGAAACCCCACTGTCTCAGCCCAAAAACTTCTTACGTGCAGTAGCAACTTCAGCAAAGTGTCAGGATACAAAATGAATTGCAAAAATCACTAGTATTCTTATACACCAACAACATGCAATGCAGAGACAAATCATGAATGAATTGCCATTCTCAATTGCTACAAAAAGAACAAAATACCTAGGAATACAGCTAACAAGGGAAATGAAGGACCTCTTCAAGGAGAAGTATAAACCACTGTTCAAGAAATCAGAGAGGATAAAAACAAATGGAGAAACATTCCATGTTCATGAATATGAAGGATCAATATTGTAAAAATTACCATATAGCCCCAAGTAATTTAGAGATTCAATGTTATTCCCATTAAACTACCACAGACATTCTTCACAGAATAAGAAAATACTATTTTAAAATTCACATAGAACCAAAAAAGAGCCTCAATAGCCAAGACAATCCTAAGCAAAGGAACAAAGCTGGAGGCATCATGCTACCTGACTTCAAACTATACTACGAGGCTACAGTAACCAAAACAGCATGGTACTGATACAAGAACAGACACATAGACCAACGAAACAGAATCAGGAACTGAAAAATAAGACTGCATACCAACAATCTTCTGATCTTCAACAATCTTGACAACAACAAGCAATAGGGAAAGGACTTCCTGTTTAATAAAATAGGAATGCTGGCTACTCATATGCAGAAAATTGAAACTGGACCCTTTCTTCTTTGTGTGTGTATGTGTATGTATGTGTGTATGTGTGTGTGTGTGTGTGCGCGTGTGTGTCTGTGTGTGTGAGCTGGAGTTTCACTCTTGCTGCCCAGGTTCGAATGCAGTGGCACATTCCACTTACTGCAACCTCTGCCTTCTGGTTTCAAGTGATTCTACTGCCTCTGCCTCCAGAGTAGCTCAGGTTACAGTCACCCACCACCATGCCCAGCTAATTTTTGTATTTTTAGTAGAGACGGGGTTTTATCATGTTGGCCAGGCTGGTCTCGAACTGCTGACCTCGTGATCCGCCCACCTCTGCCTCCCAAAGTACTGGAATCACAGACATATGAGCCACCACGCCCGCTCCCCTTCTTTATACCATATACAAAAATTAAGTCAAGATGGATTAAAGACTTAAATGTAAACCCCAAAACTATAAAAACCTTAGTAGAAAATCTAGGCAATATAATTCAGGACATAGGCATGGGCAAAGATTTCATGACAAAAATGCCAAAAGCAACTGCAACAAAAGCAAACATTGTCAAATGGGATCTAATCAAACTGAAGAGCTTCTGCATAGCAAAAGAAAATATCAGACTAAACTGACAACCTACAAAATGGGAGAAAATTTTTGCAATCTATCTATCTGACAAAGGTGTAACATCCAGAGTATACAAGGAACTGAAACCAAATTTACAAGAAAAAAACAAAAAAATCCCATCAAAAGTGGGAAAAGAATATGAACAAACACTTCTCAAAAGAAGACATACATGCAGCCAACAAACATGGAAAAAAGCTCAACATCACTGATTGTTAGAGAAATGCAAATCAAAACCACAATGAGATGCCATCTCACACAAGTCAGAATGGGTATAATTAAAAATTTAAAAATAACAGATGCTCATGAGGTTGAGGAGAAGGGACACTTTTACACTGTTGGTGGGAATGTACATTAGTTCAACCATTGTGGAAGACAGTGTTCAATTCCTCAAAGACCTAGAGGCACAGATACCATTTGACCCAACAATCCCGTTACTGAGTATATACCCAAAGGAATAGAAATCATTCTATTATAAAGGTCTATATACATGTTATGTTCATTTGCAGCACTATTTAAAATAGCAAAGACATGATATCAACCTAAATGCCCATCAATGATAGACTGGATAAAGAAAATGTGTTCCATATACACCATGGAATACTATGCAGTCATAGAAAATAATGAGATCATGTCATCTGCAGAGACATGGACGGAGTTGGAAGCCATTATCCTCAGCAAACTAACACAGGGAGAGAAAACCAAATACTGCATGTTCTCAATTATAAATAGGAGCTGAATGATGAGAACACAAGGATACATGGGGAGGAACAACACACACTGGGGCCTGTCAACAGTTGAGGGGGAAGAAGAGAATCAGGAAGAACAGCTAATGGACATTGGGTTTAATATCTGTGTGATGGGATGATCTGTGCAGGAAATCACCATGGCACACATTTACGTACATAACCTGCACAGCCTCCACGTGTACCACAATACTTAAAAGTTGAAAAAGAAAAAAAAATAAAGGTCTTCTCTTGCTAGCACTGAAGACCGATGGGATTGCCTCTGGTATTACGGTCAAATGAGGCTGGTGCCATTTTTAAGTATGTTGTTGGGTTCACAGTCAGATCTGCAGTTGGCAAGCCTGTTATCAAGAGCACATTTAGGAGTTGGATATGGCTTTTTTGTTTCCCTGAGCACATTCCTGTTGGGTTCCTTACTGATCCCTGTGTGAGAAGTACTGGCTGCAGACTGTGGTAGAGCAGGGAGGAAATGGGTCACAGAGATGCTTCAGGAAATGCAATCAGGTCTGAGGTTGGTAGTCCTGTTACCAGGGGCACAGATCAATTTGACTTCTCCTGGGTCCCTTGGCAGAGGACAAGAAATGGGTGGCGTTTGGCTGAGTTCACAAAGAAATAGGGCTGCTTCTTGTTCACAACCAGAACCATTGGTGCTGGACCTACATCAGGGAGCAACCCTCCTTGGTCTTGGGCTCCACCGGAATTTTGCATCCTACTATGTGGATCAGTAGGCTTATATTAGATACTTTTGTCCAAGGGTGGCCACTTCATGTGTATTTCTTGGGGTGGCACACTTTGAGGACCTTCTATTCTAACATCTTGCGGACCAGCATTTCTAATTTTAAAACTGAGGCCTGAAAGCCAGAAAAGAATAATGTTCAGGGACAGGGAGAATGTATTTTCCTAATGGGTCATATAAGGATAATAGTAACTCATGTTACTACCATTTGCACCCCTTGATTTCTGGGTCCGTGGGTCCTAGCTCTGTGAGCAATAGCACCATATACTGGATGCTGATTTGGAGCATATACAGCCTCCTGGAAAACCACGTCCCAGTTCTGCTAGGTATTGCCACTTAGCTGTCATCACTGTATACGTCTTCAAAAAGCTATTTCTCATTTTGTAAATCCAGCTGCTTTGGAGTAATGAGATACAAGGTAAGACCAGAAAATTCTAGGATCCTAGATCTGTTGCTGAACTTCATTTGCTGTGAAAGGAGTTCCTTAATCAGAAACAATACTGTGTGGAATACGATTAAATTTGCAAAGCATTCTTGTAAGTCCACAGATGGTAATTTTGACAGAAGCATTGTGTAAACAGAGGTGGATCTATATCCACAGTATGTATTTATTCTAGTAAAGAAAAATGTTTCACCTTTCATGATGGAAGCAGCCCCCTTCCCGTGGCTGATTACGTGGGAGAAATGTACTGTATGAGACCAACTCAGTGTTCACGTTTGCTGTTTTAATTTGGACATCCAGCAGTGTCTGTAGCCAGGCTTGTAGGCTGAAGTCCATATTCAGAAGACCATGCAAAATCTTCAACCCTTCCAACCCTTTCATTCATGACCACTTTTTTTTCATGAATGAATTAGGCAATGATAGGTGTGCTGTCTGAAGAAAGAGGCTGACCAGTATCCACAGAATGGATTATCCTATCCAGTTCATCATTAAAATCCTCCTGTTTTGAGGTTAGCCTTTGGTGAGTATTCACATGGAACCCAAATATCTTCACATATTTTGCTATCTGGAGAGGTCTGTCCACATGTATCTTCCTGAGAACCCCTTGTTACCAATTTTGCAGTTATGTTAATTCCGAGTTGCCAAACCACTGGCCATAGCCCATGAATAAGCATATAATTTTACATCTTACCATTTATCTTTCCAAGAAAAATGAACATCCAGTTGCACCACTCAAAGATTTTTCCACTTATTTTCCTTCACCACTGTCCTTCAGAGATGTCCCAGTAGTACCACAGTTGCCTACTTTAAGGTGGTGCCTGAATAATGGGAGAGCCACTTATAAAACAAGCCCAAGTCTTCTCTCCTTTTGTCAGCTGAGTATGAGGAAATCCCCATAAGGCCATAAATATATGCCGAGAGAGAGAAGGCAGTGTGGTAGGAATGAGGATCATAAGAATTTGGGCAGCTTCTTCATGTAATATACTTGTACCTTTATAACCTGCTTGGTCCCAAATTTGTGTATAGCACTTCCACTTAATAATAGAGTGCTTTTGTGTATGCCCAAATATATGGTTTGGTTTAGTCAATAACACCAAGTGTATGACAGGCAGCTCTGATTGCATGGTAACTTGGTGGCCCCTGAGTAAGCATTTATGCTACTATTTTGTCAGAGCAGCTTGCACAGCAGCCTGGACTTGTAGAAATGTTTACTTTTCTGGATGTTAGTCAACTGCCAACTTTACAGGTCACTCAGTAGAAGAGCCATAGTAGCTCAATCAAGTGATGAGTATGTTGCCTTCAAAATTCAAAGAGGCCCACTAGGCCTTTTGCTGTCTTTTAGTTTTGAGATGGGCAAGATTCAATAACTTAACAACTTCACCATAGAAGGAACTTTTTATACCACTGGACCCCTAGAAATTTACATGAAATAGAAAAGCCTTGAATTTTTGACAGATTTATTTCCCATCTGCTAACACACAAATTTCTTGCAAGTCTAGAGTAGTTGCTACTTCTAGGTCCAATTAGCATAACGCCATCCATGTAATGAATCAATGTGATACCTAGTGGAAGAAAAACGTAACCAAGATATTTGCAGACTAAACTATGACATAGGACTGGACGGTTGGTTAGGACTGTGGGGATGTTATCGTTGACCTTGCAGGCTGAAAGACAATTGCTTCTGGTGGCCTCTATAAACAAGGATAAAGAAAAAGATGCAGATTGATGGCTGCATACCGGGTTTCAGGGGAGGTATTAATTTGTTCAAACAATCAAACCATATCTGGTACAACAGCTGTAACCGGAATAACCCGGTACTTAAGTTTATGATAATCCATTGTTATTCTCCAATATCCACCTGAAGTCAAGTCTGCTTTTATTCTTCAAAGGCCAAATAGGAGAGTCAAATATGAGACTTCAATGGAGATGTGGTAGGAATCACCATGCCATCATCATACCTGCATCTTTAGGTCATTCATAGTGATGGCAATCTTTGTAGTTCCCCCAGTAATTTAGTGCTTCTTTTTGTTTACAAGTTTTCCAGATACAGGCAGTTCTAGTGGCTTCCACTTGGCCTTTTTATCCATCATAGTCCTCACTACACTGGTCAAGAAACCAAAGTAATGTTCTGCCTTAGTTTGTTCTGTGTATGTGTATTATAATATATATATAGTGGAACTGGGGAAATAATCACAACATGAATTCAGGGATCCATGGACCTACTGAGAAAAAACTGACCTAAAATCTGTTGATTGTATGGCCTTCATAATCCTCTATTCTGACTTGTCAATCTTAGGGAGATTTTGGTTCCCCTGGAATTAGCGTCATTTCAGAGCCAATATTCAGTAATTCCTAAAAGTTCAGTAATCCCTAAAAGTTCGGTAATCCCCGTTTATTTCTTTTCTACAATGCACACAGCTTATCCTGTAAAATGCTATAGATTCCTTTGGGGAAGTCTGGAAGAAAGATTAAAAGTAGAAATTTTGTCATGTACCAAGGTCTTCATTATGAGGACCCAGCCTCTTCTACATTCTTGCTGTATAAACTTTGTCAATCTAGAAATTGACTGAGAGGCTGTGAACCTCTGTTTCTGAAGTTCAGATTAAAGTCTGTTCATTTGAAATTTTCTTTTTATACAGAGCAAGTATAATTTAGTAGTCTTTCTATCTACTTCATTTCAAGGAATATCATGATTAAGTAGGCAGTGACATAAGTCTGCTCGAGTAAGAATATTCTGCTTGTGGCTTTGACTCTGCTGTCTATTACAGCAATGATACTCACCTTGCCTCTGCTGTTTGAGGTTCACCACATGGTTCTTACCACCTGAAGATCTACTTATTCCTTTTGTGTGTAATTTTCCCAATTCACTGGCAATAGTTGCCACTTTGAGTTCTGGCTTAAAAAGAAAATGAATCACAGAAGTTTTAAACATGCTATGGCTCCTTCACAAACTTACATTTTTTTGATCGTGATGAAAGTTACATCTTCTAGATGCTCCCAGTATGGGGTTGACATTGTTTTCCTTCCAATTTTGTTTTATTGTGGTAAAGTATACATTAAAAATGGCGATTTTAGATATTCAGTGTGCAATTCATTGGTATTAAATACCTTTGCAATGTACAGTCATCACCCCTGTATAGCTCCATTTTTTTCATTTTGTATAATTAAAATTATATACACATTAGGCTGGGCACGGTGGCTCACACCTGTAATCCCAGCACTTTGGGAAGCTGAGGCGGGTGCATCACGAGGTCAGGAGATCGAGACCATCCTGGCTAACACGGTGAAACTCCGTCTTTACTAAAAATACAAAAAAATTAGCCGGGCGTGGTGGCAGGCGCCTGTAGTCCCAGCTACTGGGGAGGCTGAGGCAGGAGAATGGTGTGAACCCGGGAGGCGGAGCTTGCAGTGAGTCGAGATCACACCACTGCACTCCAGCCTGGGCAACAGAGCCAGACTCTGTCTCAAAAAAAAAAAATTATATACACATTAAACACTAACTCCTCTTTCCTACCTCACCATAGTCCCTGACAATCATCATTTTGCTTTCCGTATCAATGATTTTGACTGTGCTAATAACCTCATAACTATTTATATTTTTGTGATTGGCTGATTTCACTTAGCACAATGTCTCAAAGAGTTTATCCCTGTTATAGCATATGTCAGCATTTCCTTCATTTTAAAGAATGGATAATATTCCATTGTATGTATTTATTATATTTTGCTTATTTATTCATCCCTCAATAGGCAATGGGGCTGCTTCTACATTTAGTAATTATAAATAATACTGCTATAAACACGAGTATACAAATAAATACCTCCTTTAGATCTTGCTTTCAATTCTTATGGCTATATATCCAGAAATAGAAATAGAACTGCATGATCTAATGGTAATTCTGTTGTTTAATTTTCTGAGGAACTCTCATATTGTTTTCTGCAGTATGATAGTGACTGTACTATTTTGCATTTCCACCAACAGATTTCAAGCAACCCAGTTTCTTCATATCCTTGTGAACACTTGTTACTCTGTTTTGGTTTTGTTGTTGTTATAGTAACCATCTTCCTGGATGTCAAGTAGTATTTTATTTTAGTTTTGACTTACATTTCCCTGGTTACGTTGTTACATTAGTAATGTTGAGCACTTTTCATATGATTATTTGTGTTATTTGTATATTTTATTTGGAGAAATGTCTATTCAGAGTGAATAATATTAAATGTCAATTTTTCTCTAACATTTCAATGTCACTAATACTTTCACTCCCTTTACACTAAACCAAGGCAAATGCAGCATTTCAAAGTTGCTGATAGTAGGCCACCTTTGTGGCCTATGTTTTAGCTGGACAACAAAAACTTTTAAAGACTTAAAAAACCCTTCCTACTTATGACATTGAATAAAGTATCACCTCTTAGTTGGTCCAAATGAAAAATTTTAATTTCATCTAACTTTGTATTCCTTCCATCATTATTTCCCAACCTAAATATTCATTCTTACACATATTTTCTGGGATTTTGTTTGCATAACTTAAACCCAAGTAGTTCTTTTGAAGTGTAGTGTACCTCACCTTTAGGACTGTGCTAGACCTTGATTTCAGTTATAGATCTTGAAGTAAAGAAAGGTGGTGGAGGTAGTTTCTAAGGAGAATTAACATTGTCGTGCAAGGCAACGACCTCAGAAAAGAACATTGTATTAGTGCATTGTGTGTTGTTATAAAGAAATACCTGAAGCTGGAAAATTTGTAAGGAAAAAGAGATTTCCTTTACTCTGTATAGGTATCATGGCACCAGCATCTACTTCTGCTGAGGGCTTCAGGCTGCTTCCACTCATGGCAGAAGGTAAATGGGAGCTGGTGTGTACACAGGTCATATAGTGAACGAGGAAGCAAAGAAGAGTGGAGAGCGGTGTCAGGCTATTTTTTTTTAACAACTATCTGAAGAACCAATGAAGAAGGGAGGACTTTCATCCCCTGCACACAGAGAAGGTATTAATCTGTATATGAAGGATCTGAGCCCATAACCCAAGTACCTCCCACTAGGCTTCACTTCCCAGCACCACTACCCTGGGGATCAAATTTCCATATGAGTTTGCAGAGGGTCAAACATGTAAACTATAGCAGGCACTGACATTTCTTTAGACAAAACAAAGTCCATTCCAGATGGCAGTTGAAAGCCTACTTCTACTTACAAAGACAGAATTTAAAAGAATTTATTCTTCTCTTCCTGCTCTTCTTTATGTAGATGTGAGACTTTCATGTATATTATTCTTCTTTCCAAAGAACTTCTTTTAATATTTCTTTTTTTACATATATTTTAGTTTAGTTTTGCTCTGATTATTACAAGCATATTTTGTTATTTAAAAATAAAAGAACTTAAGAATTATAATTGTTGCCCTTTATACCATATCTTAATATTATATAGGAAATATAAGTGTTATGCAAAGTAGTTTCTTTTGCTGATTTTTCCGTTTTAACCTACTTCTTTTTTTTTTTTTTTCTTTCAGTTCATCTGCACCTGGAGCTTTTTCAAGAAAACTCAGGGAGGTGGCAAGGAACATGTATAGCAGCACTTAAGGCTGATTTCAAGGGCAATAGCTAAAAGCCTTAGTAGGACCTAAAACTTTTTGTTTAATTGACAGTTTAACAAATTTTTTATATCAGAGAAGTGGGAGGACAAAATTATAGAGTCATGGGTACAATATCTAAAAATATGTGAATAAATGTTTAAAAAAATAAGCCTGTAGCTCACAGCATTCCATGTTCTTAAAGTATGGCACCAGTCCTTATTCTTTATTCTTCTTTTCCTGCTTTTCTTTTCTTTATGTGAGACTTTCATGCATGTTATTCTTCTTTCCAAAGAACTTCTTTTAATATTTCTTATAGGTTCATGGTACAAAATATTCTTAGTTATTGTTTGTCTCAGATAGTTTTTATTTCTCTTCTACTTTTGAAAGGAGCCGGGCACATTCCTCAGCCCCAGGCTCAAAACAAACAAGCCCAGTACAAACACATCCCATCCTCCCATCCCACCACATATCGCCATATATCTCTCAAACTTCTGAGCCCAGTACAAACACATCCCATCCTCCCATCCCACCACATATCACCATATATCTCTCAAACTTCCTGAGCCCAGTACAAACACCACCAGGAAAGTCTCCGATAAGGGGACAGCCGTTCAAAGTTTTACTGAAAGAGCGGGAACCAAAAGAATTCCTTTGTTCCCCTGTAACTTTCAGGCTATAAAAAGCAAACACTCGCATTGTTACGGGCCCTCTTGTATGCTGTGGAATGGAGGGACCAGGTTCGAACTTGTAGTAAAGATCCTTGCCGCTTGGCTTTGACTCTGGACTCTGGTGGTCTTCTTTGGGGAACTAACGGTCTGGGCATAACATCTGGGGGCTCGTCCGGGATTCCCCAAGCCCACCACACCCCTGGTCAACGGATCTGCTAGGATCGATCTACTGATAGGTGAGCTGGCTCATCTCCGTTTGTCTGTCTGTGTCTGTTCTGAATCCGAATCTGTGACTCGCGAGGTCTGAAACTGGAGCTGGCACAGTCCTGGCGGACGCGCTATAGGACGGCCAGCGGAGACCGGTGGGAGACGTCCCCTGGCTCTCATCTGATCTAAATTGCAATCTGAACTGCCCCAGCTTGGTGGGCAGCAGCTATCTCTGATCTGGGCTGCCCCAGCGCGATCGCGATCCAGGCAGCTAACTCTGACCCGGGCTTCCGGTGCGCGCTTTCAATCTGAACTGCCCTGGTTTGACGGGCAGCAGCTATCTCTGATCTGGGCTGCCCCAGCGCGATCGCGATCCAGGCAGCTAACTCTGACCCGGGCTTCCGGTGCCCGCTTGCAATCTGAACTGCCCCGGTTTGGCGGGCAGCAGCTATCTCTGATCTGGGCTGCCGCAGCGCGATCGTGATCCAGGCAGCTAACTCTGACCCGGGCTTCCGGTGCGCGCTTGCAATCTGAACTGCCCCGGTTTGGCGGACAGTAGCTATCTCTGATCTGGGCTGCCCCAGCGCGATCTCGATCCAGGCAGCTAACTCTGACCCGGGCTTCTGGTGCGTGCTTGCAATCTGAACTGCCCCGGTTTGGCGGGCAGCAGCTATCTCTGATCTGGGCTGCCCCAGCGCAATCGCAATCCAGGCAGCTAACTCTGACCTGGGCTTCCGGTGTGCGCTTGCAATCTGAACTGCCCCGGTTTGGTGGGCAGTAGCTATGTCTGATCTGGGCTGCCCTAGTGCGATCGCGATCCAGGCAGCTAACTCTGACCAGGGCTGCCAAAGTGCGCCTGCGATTAGATATCATTAATAAGTCAGATCAGATTTCCTTTACAGGGATTCAAACCCACATTCCTTTACAGGAAGAGACTACAAATTATTATAGGATGGGTAATACCCAGAGCACTCCTCTATCTCTCCTTACGAGTAATTTCAAAGAAGTTAGAGCAAGGGGCCATGATCTTGGTATAGAAATCAGGAAAGGAAAGCTAATTACTCTGTGTCGCTCCGAATGGCCTGCCTTTGATGTGGGGTGGCCACCCGAAGAGACCTTCCGACTTGCTGTCATCACTAGGGTAAGGCCAAGATTTTCCTACCTGGGCGTGCGGGCCACTTAGATCAAATCCCATATATCCTCATATGGCAGGACCTTGTTGAGAACCTGCCTCCTTGGCTGTCCCCTTTCCAATTAGTCCCTGAACCCTGTAAGGCACTGGTTGCTCGACCACTAAAATCCAAGCAACCAACTGCCCTCCCCCCATACTGTTCTACCTGACAGCGGGGACCCACTGTTCACCGAACCCCCTCTGTACCCCTCCGGGCCCCAGGCCCCAGCCCCCCTGGCTGAGCTGCGGGAGGGAGCAGGCGGACGGGAGGCGGCCAGCACACACGGGCCTGCTGAAAGGGAAAGTAACTTTGAAGGGCCGGCGGGGCAGACGCGAGGGCGCACTTCGCGGACTAGCCCCCCTCAGCCCCCTGACTCCACGGTGGCTTTACCCCTTCGGGAAATAGGACCCCCAGATGACACAGGAATCCCCAGGCTCCACTACTGGCTATTCTCCACCAGTGATCTGTATAACTGGAAGACTCAGAGTGCTCGGTTTTCAGACAACCCCAAAGATTTACTGGCTTTACTGGATAGTGTCATGTTCACCCACCAGCCCACTTGGGATGATTGTCAGCAGCTCCTCCGAATCTTGTTCACCATGGAAGAGCGAGAGAGAATACAGATAGAAGCTAGAAAGCTGGTCCCGGGGGACGATGGTCAACTGACTGCCAACCCCGACCTCATAAACGCAACCTTTCCTCTGACCAGGCCGGCGTGGGACTACAACACGGCAGAAGGTAGGGGACGGCTACACCTTTATCACCAGACTCTAATGGCAGGTCTCCGGGCAGCTGCTCGCAAGCCTACTAATTTGGCTAAAGTATATTCTATTCTGCAGGGAAAGACAGAGAGCCCAGCTACCTACTTAGAAAGATTGATGGAAGCTTTTAGACAGTACACCCCCTTAGATCCAGAGGCTCCAGGAAGTCAGGCAGCTGTTGTAATGTCTTTCATAAATCAGGCAGCCCCAGATATTAAGAGAAAACTCCAGAAATTAGAAGACTTGGAGGGAAAGCGGATTCAGGACCTCCTTCAGATAGCCCAGCGGGTTTACAATAACAGAGATACTCCAGAGGAAAAGCAATTTAAGGCCACTGAAAAAATGACCAAGGTCCTGGCAGCAGTGGTACAAAAAGAGCATCTACAGCCAGAGTACACCCAACCTAGGCGGCCCCCCCGGCATGATAATCTGAGCAAAGACCAATGTGCCTACTGTAAGGGGGCTGGCCACTGGGTAAGAGACTGCCCCAAAAAGAAACAATGAGGACAGGGACCCCCTAGGTCTACACCCGTACTAGTCACTCAAGACGAAGACTAGGGAAGACAGGGTTCAGACCCCCTCCCCGAACCTAGGGTAACTTTGCAAGTGGAGGGGTCCCCAGTCCAGTTCTTGGTCGATACAGGAGCACAGCACTCGATCTTAGTTAAAACTAATGGGAAATTATCCTCCAAGTCCTTGTGGGTACAAGGGGCCACAGGAGTTAAGAAATACCCATGGACAACACAAAGAACAGTAAACCTCGGAGCCAAGAATGTAACCCATTCTTTCCTGGTCATCCCTGAGAGCCCCTGTCCCCTATTGGGGAGAGACCTGCTAACTAAAATGGGAGCACAGATCCATTTCCTCCCTGAGGGGCCCGTCGTGACCAACTCCCACAATCGACCCGTGTCCGTCCTGACTATAAACCTAGAAGATGAGTACCGGCTCCACCAGGAGAAAGCGGACCCTGACCAGGACATAGCAACCTGGCTCCAGCAATATCCAGAAGCTTGGGTGGAAACGGGGGGCTTAGGTCTAGCAAAACACCATCCTGCCTTATTTATTGAACTTAAGCCTGGGACAGACCACGTGCGGGTACGCCAATACCCGATGCCCCTAGAGGCCAAGAAAGTGATTTTGCAGACTATGGACACCTGGGTTCGCAGAACTGGCTAAACCCTTGTATCAGGCAACACGGGGGCAACAGCCATTTAATTGGACAGACGAAGCCGAGTTGGCCTTCCAACAGATTAAAACCGCCCTACTCTCCGCGCCTGCACTAGGACTACCTGATGTTACCAAGCCCTTCCACTTATACGTGGATGAGAATAAGGGTGTCGCCAAGGCGGTAATAACTCAGAACTCAGGCCCCTGGCAGAGGCCAGTTGCCTACCTGTCAAGGAAGTTAGACCCAGTCGCTGCCGGGTGGCCCCCTTGTCTCCGAATGATTGCGACCACGGCTCTGATGGTGCAAGATGCTGATAAACTTGTCATGGGGCAAGAATTGCAGGTCGTTACTCCACATGCCATTGAAGGTGTACTCAAACAGCCACCTAATCGATGGATGAGTAACGCCCGGCTCACCCACTACCAAGGACTACTACTAAATCCTCTCAGGATAATTTTCCTGCCCCCAATGACCTTAAACCCTGCCTCGCTGCTGCCCAACCCAGACCTGGACGCCCCACTCCATGACTGCACCAAGATACTAGCTCAGGTGCACGGAGTTCGAGAAGACCTGCAGGACCGCCCACTTCCTGACGCCGACCTCGTCTGGTTCACTGATGGGAGCAGCTTCATGCATCAAGGCCAGAGGTACGCTAAAGCGGCAGTAACTTCAGAGACTGAGGTAATCTGGGCGGAACCCCTGCCCCCGGGGACATCGGCCCAGAAGGCCGAACTGATAGCGCTCACCCAAGCTCTTACCTTAGGGGCCGGGAGAAAGCTGACAGTATATACAGACAGCCGATATGCTTTTGCAACGGCGCATATACATGGGGCCATTTACAGGGAGCGAGTGTTACTGACGGCTGAAGGAAAAGAGATAAAAAACAAGCAAGAGATCCTAGCCCTGCTAACAGCCCTATGGAGGCCAGAAAAATTAGCCATTGTACATTGCCCAGGGCATCAGAAACTAACTACTCCAACTGCTCAAGGCAACTTTCTGGCAGACCAAACTGCAAGGAATGTGGCAAAGGCTCCCAGCCAACTCCTTGCACTCCAGCTCCCTGACCCGGGCACCCAGGACTTGCCATATTTCCCTGAATATTCAGAACAAGATCTCCAGTGGATTGACAAACTTCCCCTGAAACAAATCCAGAATGGGTGGTGGACTGATACTAATGACCAAACCATCCTACCAGAAAAATTAGGACAACAGGTGTTAGAACACATCCACCGAACCACCCACTTGGGGACCCGGCGGATGATAGACCTGATCAGATGCTCCAAGCTCAAAATCAGACATATAGCTGAGACGGCCAGCAGTATCGTGACAAGTTGCAAAGTCTGCCAGCTTAACAACGCATACCCCCAATCTCAAGCTGCAACAGGAACAAGGCTCAGGGGAACCAGGCCCGGTATCTACTGGGAAGTAGATTTTACTGAAATAAAGCCAGGAAAGTACGGGTACCGGTACTTACTTGTCTTTGTAGATACTTTTTCAGGGTGGACTGAAGCATTCCCAACCAAAAGAGAAACTGCTCAGGTCGTAGCAAAGAAAATTCTGGAAGATATCCTTCCCAGGTATGGCTTCCCCATCCAGATAGGGTCAGATAATGGGCCTGCTTTTGTCGCTAAGGTAAGTCAGGACTTGGCTTCCATCCTTGGGGCAAATTGGAAACTTCATTGCGCTTACAGCCTCCAGAGTTCAGGACAGGTAGAAAGGATGAATCGGACCTTAAAAGAGACCTTAACTAAATTGACTATAGAGACTGGCGCTAATTGGGTAGTCCTTCTCCCCTATGCTCTGTTCCGGGCCCGTAATACCCCTTACAAACTGGGCCTTACCCCTTACAAAATCATGTATGGCAGACCTCCACCCCTGGTTCCTAGCTTAAAAGATGATGTGCTTAAGTCTGAAACAAAAAATGTCTCTGAATTCTTATTTTCCCTACAAGCCTTACATAAAATTCACCAAGAAATCTGGCCCAAGCTGAAAGAGCTATATGAGACCAGTCCCCCACTGACACCCCATCCGTACCAGCCGGGAGACTGGGTCCTGGTTAAGCGACACCAACAAGAGACCCTAGAGCCCAGGTGGAAAGGACCACTCCAAGTACTCCTGACCACACCCACCACCCTGAAGGTAGAAGGCATTGCGTCGTGGATCCACTACACCCACGTCAAGCCAGTGGACCCAACCTCCGACCTTCTGGGGCCAATCACGGCGGCGGCTGAAGCACCGGACACGTGGACTGTGGACAGAGCTAAGAACAACTCCTTAAAACTCACCCTGCGCTGGCAGCATAGCTCACTTCAAACATGCAGTTAGGTAGTCTAACTCTAATATTAGTCGCCCTAGTGGCCACTGAGGAAAACATAAAGCCAGCTCCTAATCCCTTTGTCTGGAGATTCTGGCTTTATGAAAACCAAACCCACCCTGGGCAACCTCATAAGCCCAGGAAATTAGTGGCCAGTGCAGATTGCCCCTCCTCAGGGTGCAATAGCCCAATTTTACTAAATTTTACCAATTTCCCAGTAGCCAAACCAGTGGCACCAATAGTATGCTTCGAGTATGATCAGACTAAATACAATTGTAAGCACTATTGGTGGCACCAAAGTGCCAGCTGCCCTTATAACTATTATAACATCCATAAATACCAATGGTGGGGTGAAAAAGAACAGATAGATCCCAGATGGCCCTTCCATCGCAGACGAGATAGAGACCTTTCATATACATAGATAGTTAGAGACCCCTGGAACTCCCGCTGGACCACGCCTCAACACAGGGCTGTATACTACTCCTCCGCCTCCACATGGCCTAGCAGTCACCTCTATCTGTGGTGGGGTCTAGTGCAGGTACGGCCCCTGGTCCATGGAAATATCCAGCGACAAGAAAACTGCCTGACACAAGATTTTCATCCTTTTTCCTGGTTAAAATTATTGCAAGAAGGATTAGAACTTGCTAACCTTACAGGACTTCACAGCCTGTCTGGCTGCTTTCTGTGTGCCACTCTAGGGCATCCACCGCTAACCGCTGTCCCCCTGCCATGGGGATCCTCCACCTCTGCCCAAGCTAACAACCACCGAAACCTCTCATATGCCCCTATCCCTAACGTGCCACTATACCTAAACCCCAGTCAAGAAAAGTTTCCCTACTGTTTCTCAGGAACTAATGCCAGCCTCTGCAGCATCACTGCAACGCCCCCTAATATCACCTTAAGGGCTCCGTCAGGCATATTCTTCTCGTGTAATGGAACATTATCTAAAAACCTATCAAGCCCCTCTGTTACCAACCTACTGTATCTTCCTGTCACATTAGTTCCCCGGTTAACTCTACTTACTGCCGGCGAGTTCCTAGGGTATACCAGTAACTGGACTAGTGCTGTTATTCACCCAGACCCTAGACCGAGACCTGCACGAGCCATATTTCTCCCCCTCATTGCAGGATTCTCCCTCACTGCATCCTTCATGGCGGCTGGACTGGCTGGGGGAGCCCTAGGTCACACCCTCATAGAAAGTAACAAGCCGTACCAACAATTTGCCATTGCTATGGAGGAGTCAGCTGAGTCCCTTGCCTCCCTCCAGTGGCAGCTTACATCCCTAGCACAGGTAACCTTGCAGAACTGGAGGGCCTTAGACCTACTCACTGCTGAAAAAGGGGGAACGTGTATGTTTCTAAAGGAAGACTGTTGTTTCTACATAAATGAATCAGGGCTTGTGGAAGACCGGGTCCAACAGTTACGCAAGTTAAGCACAGAAGTAAGAACACGGCAGTTTGCTTCAGCTGCAGACCAGTGGTGGAACTCATCTAAGTTTTCTCTGTTAGCCCCCTTCCTTGGACCCCTGCTGAGTCTACTATTTCTGCTTACCGTAGGACCTTGTGTTGTTAACAGAATTTTGCGGTTCGTTAAAAAAAGGTTTAACACTGTACAACTTATGGTCCTCAGAGCCCAATACCAACCTGTAAACGCTGAAACAGAATCAGACTTATAAGACCCAAGATTGGCTCTAAAAAAAATACCTGAAAAGAAAGGGGGGGAATGAAAGGAGCCAGGCACATTCCTCAGCCCCGGGCTCGAAACAAACAAGCCCAGTACAAACACATTCCATCCTCCCATCCCACCACATATCGCCATATATTTCTGAAACTTCCTGAGCCCAGTACAAACACCACCAGGAAAGTCTCCGATAAGGGGACAGCTGTTCAAAGTTTTACTGAAAGAGTGGGAACCAAAAGAATTCCTTTGTTCCTCTGTAACTTTCAGGCTATAAAAAGCAAACACTCGCATTGTTCAGGGCCCTCTAGTATGCTGTGGAATGGAGGGACCAGGTTCGAACTTTTAGTAAAGATCCTTGCCGCTTGGCTTTGACTCTGGACTCTGGTGGTCTTCTTTGGGGAACTAACGGTCTGGGGATAACACTTTGAAAGATAATTTTTGCAGAATATAGGATTCTGATTTGTTGACAATTTTTTCCCTTCAGCTCTTTAAATAATTTACTCCACTCTTCTTGCTTGCATGGTTTCTGAGGAGTCACGTAATTCTTACTTTTGCTTCTCCACAGGAAAGGTGTTCCTCTGCCCCCAGTTTCTTTAAGAATTTTATCTTCTTAAAAAATTTTAAAAATTAAATTAAAATTTTAGAAGTCTGAACATAATATGTTGAGATATAGTTTAGTTTTGTTTTTGTCATTTATTCTCTGATTTTCTCTGATCTCCTGGGTCTGTGGTGTGGTATCCTACATTAATTTTTGAAAATCCTCAGTTTCATTGCTTCACATACTTTCTTGTTTCTTTTTCTTTTCCTTCCATCATGGTATATTCTAGTATATAAATGTGTTATATTTTTCATAGGTGTCTCAGTTCATTGATATTACGTTTCACTTTTACAATTTATTTTTATTTTAAAAATTTATTTTATATTTAACTTTTGTAATACATAGTAGATTATGTAAATATGTGTGTATATATGAGCATAAATATATATTTATTGGGTGTATGAGATATTTTGATACAGGCATATGATGAATAGTCACATAAGGGTAAATGGGATATTCATTACTTCAAGCAATTATCCCTTCTTTGTGTTATAAACAATTCAATTACACCTTTTAACTTATTTTTAAGTGTACAATAAATTATTGTTGAGTGTAATATTTCATTTTTAAGGTGTTTTTTCCTTTATTTTCTTGTTTTTGCAATCACTACTGACATATATTCAGGCTTAGAATTTTTTCTCTCAAGCTTGTTTTCAGTCTAATGAGCCCATTAAAGGCATTTTGCATTTCTGTTAGTCTCTTTTGTCCCTAGCATTTTTTTATTCTTAGAATCTCCATCTCTATTTACTTTGTTTATCCATTCTTTCATATTGTCTACTTTTTCCATCAGAACTATTAGTATATTAATCAGACTTGTTTTAAATTTGTAAACAAGTCTGATTAATGTTATATTCCAACATCTCTGTTATATTTGAGTCTTATTCTCATGCTTTCTCTGTCTTTTCAAATTATTATTACTATTATTTTGCCTTTTAATATGTTAATTTATTGCTGAAAGGCAGACATGAAATAGTGGGTAAAATATGTCTTTACTGAAATGGTAAGGTGTAAAAAATGGTAAGTATTCTATAATCTTACAATTAGTACCCTGTGCCCCCAGGCTGTGACTTTTGCTAGTGCTTCTCAGTCCCCAAGAAAAAAAATGCCTAAAGGGGACTAGAATTGTGTATTTCCCTTTCCCCAGGTCATTTATAAGATCTGAAATGTTAAGATTTAGTGAAACAAGTTTTCTTGAGGATAAGATCCAAATGTTCTTTTAAATTTTTTTATTTTAGATTCAGAGGATAAATGTGCTTGTTTGTTTCATGGGACTTTTTGTACATTTATTGCATAATGGTAGGGATTGAGCTTCTAGTGTATCCATCACCCAAAAAGTGAACATTGTACTCAATAGGTAATTTTCAAACCTTCAGCCACTTCCCAGTTTTTCATCTTATGAAGTCCCCAGTGTCCATTATCTCCATCTTCATGTCAATGTGGACCTGTTGTTTAGCTCCCACTTATGAGTGAGAACATGTGACATTTAACTTGGCTTCTTAGTTCACCTAGAACATTAGCTTCCAGTTCCATCTATGTTGCTGCAAAAAGCATGATTTTATTATTTTTTATGGCTGCATATATTCTATGTATATATACCATGTTTTCTTCAAGTGAAGCATTGGTCGACACTTAGGTGTGTTCCATGACTTTGCTATTGTGAATAGTGCTGCAATAGACATAGGAGGGCAGATGTCTTTTTAATGTAATTATTTCTTTTCCTTTGGGTAGATACCCAGTAGTGGAATTCCTGGGTCAAATGGTAGTTCTATTTGTAGTCCTTTGAGCTATTTTCATATTGTTTCCCACAGACATTGAACTAATTTTTATTCCCATCAAAAATGTATCTGATCCTTTTTTTCTACATTTACACCAACAGTATCTTTTTTTTTTTTTGACCTATTAATAATTGCCATTCTGGTGTGTAAGATGATATCTCAGTGTGGTTTTAATTTTTGTAATGATTAGTTATATTGAAGATTTTTTTCATATGTTTGTTGGCTGCTTATATTTCTTCTAGTGAGAAATGTCCGTTTATGTCCTTTGCCCATTTATTAACAAGGTTTTTTTTTTTTTTTTTTCTTGCTGAGTTGAGTTACTTGTAGATTCTGGATATTAGCTGTTTGTTGGAGAGGGATAATTTGGAAATATTTTCTCTTGTTCTGTAGTTGTCTGTTTATTCTGTTAGTTGTATCTGTTGCCATGCAGGAGCACATTAGTTAAAAGAAGTCCCATTTGTGTATTTTTGCTTTTGATCCATTTGCTTCTGGGATCTTTCAAAATTTCTTTGCCTAGGCTGATGTCCAGAAGAGGTTTTCCTAGGTTTTCTCCAAGGTTTTTTGTAGTATAAGGTTTTACATTTACATTTTCAATCCATTTTGAATTAATTTTTGTATGTGGTAGGAGTCTAGTTTTATTCTTATGCACATAGCTAGCCAGTTTTCTCAGTACCATTTATTGAATAGGTTGTCTTTTCCCTGTTATTTTTGTCAACTTTATCAAAGATCAGTTGACTGTAGCTTTGTGGTTCTATTTGTGCTTCTCTATTCTCTTCCCTTAATCTTTATGTCTATTTTTGCAGCAATATTATGCAGGCTTTTTTTACTATGGCCTTGTAATATAATTTTGAATCAGTCATTGTGATGCTTCTGACTTGTTATTTTTGCTTACGAATGCTTTGGCTATTGGAGCTGGGGTTTTTTGTTAATTTCATACGTACTTTAGGATTTTTTTCTAATTGCTTGAACAATGGTATTGGTAATTTAATAGCAAATTGCATTAAATATGTAAATTCTTTTGGGGAATATGGTCTTTTTGTTTGTTTGTTTGTTTGTTTTTTGAGACGGAGTCTCGCTCTGTCACCGAGGCTGGAGTGCAGTGGCAGTGGCGTGATCTCGGCTCACTGCCAGCTCCGCCTCCCGGGTTCACGCCATTCTCCTACCTCAGCCTCCCGAGTAGCTGGGACTACAGGGGCCCGCCACCATGCTCGGCTGATTTTTTTGTATTTTTAGTAGAAACAGGGTTTCACCGTGTTAGCCAGGATGGTCTCGATCTCCTGAGCTCGTGATCCGCCCGCCTCGGCTTCCCAAAGTGCTGGGATTACAGACGGAATATGGTCATTTTCATAGCGTTGACTTTTTCAATCCATTAACATGGGATGTTTTCCATTTATCTAATCTATGATTTATTTCATCAGTATGTTATAGTTCTCCTTGTAGAGATCTTTCACCTTTTTCATTAAATATATTCCTAGCTATTTTATTTTTTTGTCTGACCATTGTAAATTTATATGAGTTTTTAATTTTGTTCTCAACTTGAACATTATTGCTGTACCGAAATGCCACTGCTATTTGTACATTGATTTTATATCCTGAAACTTTTCTAAAGTCTATTGGCAAGTCTAAGAGTCTTGCAGAGGAGTTTTAAAAGTTTTGTAGGTATACAACCATATCGTCAGTAAACAGAGACAATCTAACTTTCTGTTTTCCAGTTTGGATGCTTTTTATTTCTTTATATTGCCTGATTGCTCTCACTGGGACTTGCAGTACTGTGTTGAATAGGAGTCGTGAAAGTAGACATCTTTGTCTACTTCCAGTTGCTATGGGGAATGACTTTAACTATTCTCCATTCACTATGATGTTGGCTGTGGGTTTGTCATATATGGTTTTTATTATTTTGAGATATGTTCCTTATATTCCTAGTTTGTTGAGAGTTTTTATTCATGAAGGGATGTTAGATTTTATCAAAAGCTTTTTCTATTGAGATGATCATATAATGTTTGATTTATTTATATGATGAATCACATGGATTAATTTTTGAATGTTGAACTATCCTTGAATACATTTATTGATTTGTGAATGTTGAAGTATCCTTGAATCCCTGGAATAAAGCCTACTTGATTTTGATAAATTATTTTATTGATGTGCTGTTGGATTCAATTTGCTAGTATTTTTTCTAGGATTTTTGCTTCAGAGTTTTTGACCTGTCAGTTTTTTTTTTTGTCCTTACCTATTTTGGTAACTTTGGAATACTTACTCACAAAATTAATTAGAGAGAATACCTTCCCTTTAGTTTTTGGGAATAGCTTCAGTAGCATTGGTACCAGCTCTTCTTTGTATATGTGGTAAAATTTGGCTGTAAATCTGTCTGGTTTTGAACTTTTTTTGCTAGGATATCTTCTAAAATTACTAATTTGATTTCTTTGCATGTTATTGGTCTAGTCAGAGTTTCTATTTTTTCCTGGTTCAATCTTGGGAGGTTGTATGTTCCAAGAATTTATCATTTCTTCTAGGTTTTCTAATTTGTGCACATAGTGGTGTTTATTATAGTATCTGATTATCTTTCATACTTCTGTAGTGCCAGTTATAATGTTATCTTTATCATTTCAGATTGTACTTATTTTAATCATCTGTCTTTTTTGTGGTTAGTCTAGCTATTGGTCTGTCAATTATGTTTATTCTTTCAAAAAACAAACATTTCATTGATCCTTTGTATTGGCTTTTTGGTCTCAACTTCATTTAGTTCTATTCTAATACTTGTTATTTGTTTTCTTCTGGTAGCTTTAGGTTTGGTTTGTTCTTATTTTTCTACTTCCTTCAGGTATGATGTTAGGTTGTTAACTTGAAATTTTAAAACCATTTTATGTAGGAATTTAATGCTGTAAACTTTCCTCTTGGCATTGGTTTTACTTTATCCCAGAGCTTTTCGTATGGTATCTACTTTCTTTTTTAAAACAATTTTATAAGTATCTGTCTTAATTTTCTTGTTTATAGAAGACTCTTTCAGGAGCAACTTTTTAGTTTTCATCAACTTGTGTAAATGTGAGACTTCCTCTTGGTATTAATTTCTATGTTTATTCCACCAGTCTGAGATGATACTTGATAAGATGTTGAATTTTTTGAATGGATTGAGATGTGTTTTAGCCAAGCACATCGTTGTTTTTGAGAATATCTCATGTGCAGACAAGAAAAATGAATATTCTGTGGTTGTAGGGTAGAATGTTCTATAAATGTCTGTCTAATCCATTTGGTCTATATTCCAGTTTAAGTCCAGAGTTTCTGTGTTGATTTTCTGCCTTCATGATCTATCTAGTAATATCAGTTTGATGTTTAAGTCCCCACAGTTATTATATTGCTATCCATCTGTTTTCCTAGGTCTAGTAGTATTTGTTTTATAAATCTGGTTGTTCTGCTCTTGAATGCATATACATTTAGGATGGGTAAATCTTGTATTGAACCATCTATCATTGTACAATCAATTTTTTTGTCTTTTTTTTACTTCTATTTATTTAGTCTGTTTTATCTCATGCGAGAATGGCTACTTCTGCTTGCTTTTGTTTTTCATGTGTGATGTATCTTTTTTATGATGTGTCCACATGTGTCTTTAGAAAGTAGGTGGATTATTAGCCAATTTGCCACTCAGTATCTTTTAAGTGGAGCATATAGCCACTTATATTCAAAATTAATATTGATATATGAGGTTTTGTTCCTCTCATAGTGTTGTTAGCTAGTTGTTTTGGAGTTTTAGTTGTGTAATTCCTTATAAAATCTGTGTGTTTTGTACTTATATGTCCTTTTCTGATGGCAACTACTATTCTTTTTTTTTTTTTTTTTTTTTTTTTGAGACGGAGTCTCGCTGTGTCTCCCAGGTTGGAGTGCAGTGGCGCGATCTCGGCTCACTGCAAGCTCCGCCTCCCAGGTTCATGCCATTCTCCTGCCTCAGCCTCCCAAGTAGCTGGGAATACAGGCGCCCGCCAACACGCCCGGCTAATTTTTTGTATTTTTAGTAGAAACGGGGTTTCACCGTGTTAGCCAAGATGGTCTCGATCTCCTGACCTCGTGATCCGCCCGTCTCGGCCTCCCAAAGTGCTAGGATTACAGGCGTGAGCCACCGCGCCCGGCCGGCAACTACTATTCTTTTGTTTCCATGTTTTCAACTCCTTTGAGTATTTCCTGTAGGACCAGTCTAATGGTGACATATTCTCTTAGCACTTGCTTATCTGGAAAATGTTTTATTTCTCTTTCATTTAGGAAGCCCAGTTTGGCAGGAAATTTTGGTTGGCTACTTTTCTTTAAGGATCTAACTCTAGACCCTCGATGTCTTCTCTTTTATAGGCTTTCTATTGTGAAGTCCACTGTTCATCTGATCAATTTTCCTTCATGGGTGATTTAACTTTTTTCTCTAGCTGCCTTTGAGATTTTTTCTTTAGCATTTGCCTTGACTAGTCTGGTAATAGTCATCTTGTGTCACAGGTGGTCTCTGCATTTCTTGTATCTGGAATATTTATTTAATACTTCTCTAGCACGATTAGGAAAATTTTCCTGAATTATTCTCTCAGGCAAGAGCAGGGCTGTGCCGTGTCCCTTTCACTAGGCAGGGGAGGTCTCCTTAGGTGGAGCAATGGAGACTGGCAATTATGGGGTGCATGGCACATTCACACTTCCCTCCTGCAGAAGCAGTGTTTGATTTAGTTGTTAGGAGCAAGTGAAGGTGCCAGGACTCCCTACTTTCTCCTTGGCCCCAGGGGCAGCAAGGACAAATGCAGCAATAGCTACAATTATGAAAGTGTTATCAGTGGCCTCTTGGAGTTGAGCTCTCAGAGGAAGACCAAGCTGCAGCTGCAGTGTTCAGGTGGGGTTGGGGCAGCCGCGCTGGAGGCATGTCACTGAATTAGGCAAGTCCTGTTTGGTAGAAAGCAGCAAAGGCAGGGATTTAGGTAGTGTGCAGTCTACCTGCTGATCCTTTGAATCTTCAATCTGTTGGGGGCATGCAAGAGTGCTGAGTCTCCCCAATCCCTCCCTATACTGGGGATGACAGTGTTAGAGGAGGTGGTGGCAGCAAATGTGAAGCATGTATTTGTAGTCTTTAGGAGTTGGACTCTCAGAGAAACACAAAGCCATAGCTGTAGTATTTAGGCAGGTACAAGTCACTTGTGCTGGAGGCCTGAAACAGGCAAGACACATTTGGTAAGAGCGGTGGAGGTGAGAAGTTGTCATGCATTTCTCCTGCTCCTGCATACCATGGCTGTAGGATGTGTCTTGAGATATGTGAAAGTGCCTTGCCTCCCTCCTTGGTGGTGTAATGGCTGCTCATGGGTCAAAAACCCATGGGATTCATGTCAGCTATAGTGGTGCCTCTGCACAGTCCCCAGGTAGCATTGTTTTTAAATCTGGAGGCTCAGGGGGATGTATAAGGCTTTCCTTTGACTAGGATTGTAAAGGTCTGTGGTGGAGGTATGGAATCCTGGGGGTCTCTCACTTGCTTATCCCTTTACCACATTAGGGAGCCTCCCTGCCTGGCTCTGCTCTCCTCTACTTTTCATGGGTCTCATTGCTTCTCTGGTAAATCCCAGCATGCTCTCTTAGATAATCAAGTTGGAGTGTTATTATTTACTCGCTATTTTGGTTCCTCTGCATCAGACAGGCAGTTACTAGCTGCTTCTAATCAGCCATCTTAAACAACCTTCCAAATATTCTGATATTCTTCCAAATTCCCATCTCAATCCTACCACTACAGGAGTATATGTAGAATTTTCTCTGATTTTGCGGTGAGAAACTAGCAGAGCTTCTGGAGGAAAAATACAATTTGTGTGGTCCTCCTATTGCTGGGTCTCCCCTATGTGTCCCTGGGGCTTTTAGTTCTCAGACTTGTCCATACTAAGTTTCCAGCAATTAATCCACAATAGTTTAGGTTTTCCTTTTGGAGTACTAATTCCTGTGGTGATTTCTGCTCTTGTATAACCAGTAAACAGTGATTCTCTATATTCTCCTGTCTCTTTCTAATTTTGGGGCAGCATTAGTTTGTTCTGTGACCTCAGTTTTCCAATAGATCTAAGAAGAACTATTGATTTTTTAGTTTGTTTTGCTTTTTACTTGCTAGGATGAAGGAACAACTTTCAAGCATCTTACATACCCAAACAGAAACTATAATTCTACGGTTTTAAAATATGTATTTTGAAGTGTGCTAATGCAATTGTTTTTATTTAAACAACTTTTACTCTCCAATTCATAGGCAATCAGAACAGGTACAATATTGTGCAAACATTACAACTATGAATTTCCAGAACATTAAAAAATCATCCCAAACAGAAACTCTGTACTTACAAAACAACAATTTTCATTACTCTGCCCCAGCATTCATAGCCTCTAATTTCTGTCTCTATAAATTTGCCTGTTCATCTAGGTAACTCATATGAGTGGAGGTTTGCCTCCACTACACAAATGTTTGCCCATTTGTGTTTGGTTTCTTTCACTTTACATAGTTTTCCCCCACAGTTTATCCATGTCATAGCATGTATCCAAATTTTAATTCCCTTTAAGGCCGAATAATATTCTATTCATATGTATATAACACATGTTTATTTGTTCCTCTGTTGACAACATTTGGGTTGTTTTAATCTTTTGACTATTTTGAAGAGTGCTGCTCTGAACATTGGTATACAAGTATCTGTACAATCATTTGGATGTGATTTTTTGACCCTGATATTTATCATGTTGAAATTGAGCCCCAAAGTTAGAGATAGGCCCTGATAGGAGGAGTTTTGATCATGGGGTGGATCCTTCATGAATGACTTAGTATGAGTAATGAGTGAGTTATTGCTCTACCAGTTTCCATGAGAATTCTCTTAAGAGTTGGTTGTTAGAAGAAACTGGCACCTCCTCTCACTTCCTCTTGCTTCTTCCTGTCATGTGATCTCTGCACGTGCTGACTCCCCTTCATCTTCTGCCACGAGTGGAAGCTCCTTGAGACTCTCTACCAGAAGCAGATCCTGGGGCCATGCTTATACAGTCTGTAGAACCATGAGGCAAATAAAACTGTTTTCTTTATAAGTTACCTAGCCTCAGGTATTCCTTTATAGCAACACAAATAGACTATATAATGTTTAAAGAATTGCATTTACTTCTGTAGGGGGAAATACCTAGAAATGGATTTTTTTGGTTTATATGGTAACTCTATACCTCTTTGAAGCACTGCCAAACTGTTTTTCACAGTGGCTACATCATCTTATATTTTACCATCAATGCACAAAGATTCACATTTCTCTGCATTCACTAACATTTGCCATATTGTTTTTTTCTTACATTTCTTTCAGTCTTTCTTTTTTCTTTTTTGATAACAGCTATCCCAAAAAGTAGTATTTCGTTATGGATTTGATTTACATTTATTTAATGGTTTGTGATATAGAATAGGCTATTTGTATAGCCTTTTTGGAGAAATGTCTATTAAACCCTTTGGCCACTTAAAAATTTTTTTTGAGTTGTTGAAGTTTTTTATATGTATATTTGATACTAATCTATTTTCAGATATGAAATCTACAAATATCTTATTTGTGGGTTGTCTTTTTAACTCAATTGATAGTTTTTTTGAATAAACTAGTTTTTAATTTTGATAAATTTCAATATATCTAATTTTGTTGTTGCCTATGCTTTGGTCCTATATCCTAGAATTCATTGCCATATCAACTGTCATAAGTTATTTTCTCCTGTGTTTTCTTTCTTTCTTTTTTTTTTTTTTTTTTTGAGACAGAGTCTCACTCTGTAGCCCAGGCTGAAGTGCAGTGGTGAGATCTTGGCTCACTGCATCCTCCACCTCCCAGGTTCAAGCAATTCTCCTGCCTCAGCCTCCCAAGTAGCTGGGATTACAGGCATGCATTAGCACACCCAGCTAATTTTTTGCATTTTTAGTAGAGATGGGGTTTCACCATATTGGTCAGGCTAACCTCAAATTCCTGACATCGTTATCTGACAGCCTCAACCTCCCAAAGTGCTGGGATAGGCATGAGCCACTATTCTTCTGTATTTTCTTGGAAAAGTTTTATAGTTTTATGTTTTACACTTAGCTCCTGAATACACTTTCAGTTAACTTTTGTGTATTATACAAGGCAAAGGCCCAACATCATTCTTTTGAATAGCTATTGTTTCTTTTTTTTGTTTTTAAATTATACTTTAAGTTCTAGGGTACATGTACCCAATGTGCAGGTTTGTTACATAGGTATACATATGCCATGTTGGTTTGCTGCACCCATCAATTAGTCATTTACATTAGGTATTTCTCCAAATGCTCTCCCTCCCCCAGCTCCCAACCCCCGACAGACCCCAGCATGTGATGTTCCCTGCCCTGTGTCCATGTGTTCTCATTGTTCAATTCCCACCTATAAGTGAGAATATGCAGTGTTTGGTTTTCCGTCCTTGTGATAGTTTACTCAGAATGATGGTTTCCAGCTTCATCTGTGTCCCTGCAAAGTGCATGAACTCATCCTTTTTTATGGCTGCTTAGTATTCCATGGTATATATGTGCCACATTTTCTTAATCCAGTTGATCATTGATGGACATTTGGGTTGGTTCCAAGTCTTTGCTATCGTGAATAGTGCCACAGTAAACATATGTGTGCACATGTCTTTACAGTAGCATGATTTTACAGTCCTTTGGGTATGTAACCAGCAATGGGATCGCTGGGTCAAATGATATTTCTAGTTCTAGATCCCTGAAGAATCGCCACACTGTCTTCCACAGTGGTTGAACTAGTTTACAGTCCCACCAACAGTGTAAAAGCATTCCTATTTCTCCACATCCTCTCCAGCATCTATTGTTTCCTGACTTTTCAATGATCACCATTCTAACTGGCGTGAGATGGTATCTCATTGTGGTTTTGATTTGCATGATGAGCATTTTTTCATGTGTCTATTGGCTGCATAAATGTCTTCTTTTGAGAAGTGTCTGTTCGTATCCTTTGCCCACTTTTTGATGGGTTTGTTTTTTTCTTGTAAATTTGTTTAAGTTTTTCATAGATTCTGGATATTAGCCCTTTGTCAGATGGGTAGATTGCAAAAATTTTCTCTCATTCTGTATGTTGCATGTTCACTCTGATGGTAGTTTCTTTTGCTGTGCAGAAGCTCTTTAGTTTAATCAGATCCCATTTGTTAATTTTGGCTTTTGTTGCCATTGCCTTTTGTGTTTTAGTCATGAAGTGTTAGCCCATGGTCCTGAATGGTATTCCCCAAGTTTTCTTCTAGGGTTTTTATGGTTTTAGGTATTATATATAAGTCTTTAATCCAATCTTGAGTTAATTTTTGCATAAGATGTAAAGAAGGGATCTAGTTTCAGCTTTCTACATATGGCTAGCCGGTTTTCCCAGCAACATTATTATTTAGAGAGTCCTTTCCCATTTGCTTGTTTTTGTCAGGTTTGTCAAAGATCAGATGGTTATAGATGTGTGGTATTATTTCTGAGGACTCTGTTCTGTTCCATTGGTCTATCTCTGTTTTGGTACCAGTACCATGCTGTTTTGGTTACTGTAGCCTTGTAGTATAGTGTGAAGTCAGGTAGCGTGATGCCTCCAGCTTTGTTCTTTTTGCTTAGGATTGCCTTGGCTATGCGGGCTCTTTTTTGGTTCCATATGAACTTTAAGGTAGTTTTTTCCAATTCTATGAAGAAAGTCATTTGTAGCTTGATGGGGATGGCATTGAATAAGTAAATTACCTTGGGCAGTATGGTCATTTTCATGATATTGATTCTTCCTATCTGTGAGCATGGAATGTTCTTCCGTTTGTTTGTGTCCTCTTTTATTTCATTGAGCAGTGGTTTGTAGTTCTCCTTGAAGAGTTCTTTCACATCCCTTGTAAGTTGGATTCCTAGGTATTTTATTCTCTTTGAAGCAATTGTGAATGGGAGTTCACTAATGATTTTCAGTCTCTATTTGTCTATTATTGGTGTATAAAAATGCTTGTGATTTTTGCACATTGATATTGTATCCTGAGACTTTGCTGAAGTTGCTTCTCAGCTTAAGGAGATTTTGAGCTGAGATGATGGGGTTTTCTAAATATACAATCATGTCATCTGCAAACAGGGACAATTTGATTTCCTCTCTTCCTAATTGAACAGCCTTTATTTCTTTTCCTGTCTGATTGCCCTGGCCAGAACTTCCAACACTATGTTGAATAGGAGTAGTGAGAGGGCATCCCTGTCTTGTGCCAGTTTTAAAGGGAATGCTTCCAGTTTTTGCCCATTCATTATGATATTGGCTATGGGTTTGTCATAAATAGCTCTTATTATTTTGAGATACATTCCATCAATACCTAGTTTATTGAGAGTTTTTATCATAAAGGCTGTTGAATTTGGTTAAAGGCCTTTTCTGTATCTATTGAGATAATCATGTGGTTTTTGTCTTTGATTCTGTTTATGTAATGGATTATGTTTATTGATTTGTGTATGTCGAACCAGCCTTGCATCCCAGGGATGAAGCCCATTTGATCTTGGTGGATAAGCTTTTTGATGCTGCTGGATTTGGTTTGCCAGTATTTTCTTGAGGATTTTCACATCGATGTTCATCAAGGATATTGGTCTAATATTCTCTTTTTTTGTTGTTGTTGTGTGTTTGCCAGGCTTTGGTACCAGGAAGATGCTGGCCTCATAAAATGAGTTACGGAGGATTCCCTCTTTTTCTATTGATTGGAATAGTTTCAGAAGGAATGATACCAGCTCCTCTTTGTACTTCTGGTAGAATTTGGCTGTGAATCTATCTGGTCCTGGACTTTTTTGGTTGGTAGATATTAATTATTGCCTCAATTCAGAGTCTGTTATTGGTCTACTCAGGGATTCAGCTTCTTCCTGGTTTAGTCTTGGGAGGTGTATGTGTCAAGGAATTTATCCATTTCTTCTGGATTTTCTAGTTTATTTGTGTAGATGTGTTTATAGTATTCTCTGATTGTAGTTTGTATTTCTGTGGGATCAGTGGTGATATCCCCTTTATCATTTTTTATTGAGTCTATTTGATTCTTCTCTCTTTTCTTCTTTTAATCTTGCTAGTGGTCTATTTTGTTGATCTTTTCAAAAAACCAGCTCCTGGATTCAATGATTTTTTTAAGAGTTTTTTGTGTCTCTATCTCTTTCACTTCTGCTCTGATCTTAGTTATTTGTTGTCTTCTGCTAGCTTTTGAATTTGTTTCCTCTTGCTTCTCTAATTCTTTTAATTGTGATGTTAAGAGTGTTAAATTTAGATCTTTCCTGCTTTCTCTTGTGGGAATTTAGTGTATAAATTTCCCACTGCACACTGCTTTAAATGTGTCCCAGAGATTCTGATATGTTGTGTCTTTGTTCTCACTGGTTTTAAAGAACATCTTTATTCTGCCTTCATTTTGTTATGTACCCAGTGGTCATTCAGGAGCAGGTTGTTCAGTTTCCATGTAATTGTGCAGTTTTGAGTGAGTTTCTTCATCCTGAGTTCTAGTTTGATTGCACCGTGGTCTGAGAAATGGTTTCTTGTTATTTCTGTTCTTTTACATTTGCTGAGGAGTGCTATACTTCCAATTATGTGGTCAATTTTGCAATAAGTCTGATGTGGTGCTGAGAAGAATGTATATTCTGTTGATTTGGGGTGGAGAGTTCTGTAGATGTCTATTAGGTCTGCTTGGTGCAGAGCTGAGTTCAAGCCCTGAATATCCTTGTTAACCTTCTGTCTCGTTGATCTGTCTAATATTGACAGTGGGATATTAAAATCTCTGATTATTATTGTGTGGGAGTCTAAGTCTCTTTTTAGGTCTCTAAGGACTTGCCTTATGAATCTGGGTGCTCCTGTATTGGGTGCATATATATTTAGGATAGTTAGCTCTTCTTGTTGAATTGATCCCTTTACCATTATGTAATGGCCTTCTTTGTCTCTTTTCATCTTTGTTGGTTTAAAGTCTGTTTTATCAGAGACTAGGATTGAAACCCCTGCTTTTTTGTTTTGTTTTGTTGTCCATTTGTTTGGTAGATCTTCCTCCACCCCTTTATTTTGAGCCTATGTGTATCTCTGCACATGAGATGGGTCTCCTGAATAAAGCACACTGATGGGTCTTGACTCTTTACCCAATTTGCCAGTCTGTGTCTTTTAATTGGAGCATTTAGCCCATTTACATTTAATGTTAATATTGTTATGTATGAATGTGATCATGTCATTATTATGTTAGCTGGTTATTTTGCTTGTTAGTTGATGCAGTTTCTTCCTAGCATTGATGGTCTTTACAAGTTGGCATGTTTTTGCAGTGGCTGATACCGCTTGTTCCTTTCCATGTTTAGTGCTTCCTTCAGGAGCTCTTGTAAGGCAGATCTGGTGGTGACAAAATCTCTTACCATTTGCTTGTCTGTAAATGATTTTATTTCTCCTTCACTTGTGAAGCTTAGTTTGGCTGGATTTGAAATTCTGGGTTGAAAATTCTTTTCTTTAAGAATGTTGAATATTGGTCCCCACTCTCTTCTGGTCTGCAGGGTTTCTGCCGAGAAAGCCACTGTTATTCTTATGGGCTTCCCTTTGTGGGTAACCCAGCCTTTCTCTCTGGCTGCCCTTAACATTTTTTCCTTCCTTTCAACCTTGGTGAATCTAACAATTATGTTTCCTGGGGTTGCTCTTCTTGCGGAATACTTTTATGGTGTTCTCTGCATTTCCTGAATTTGAATATTGGCCTGCCTTGCTAGGTTGGGGAAGTTCTCCTGGATAATATCCTGAAGAGTGTTTTCCAACTTAGTTCCATTCTCCCCATCACTTCCAAGTACACCAATCAAACGCAGATTTGGTCTTTTCACATAGTCCCATATTTCTTGGAGGACTTGTTCATTTCTTTTTACTCTTTTTTCTCTAATCTTGTCTTCTCACTTTATTTCATTAATTTGATCTTCAATCACTGATATCCTTTTTTCCACTTGATTGAATTGGCTATTGAAGCTTGTGCATGCATCACAAAGTTCCCATGCTGTGGTTTTCAGCTCCATCAGGTCATTTAAGGTCTTCTCTACACTGTTTACTCTAGTTAGCCTGAATAGCTATTGTTTCTAAGCACTGTTGAAGACTTTGCTTTCTCCCAACTTTGGCAAAGTTCATTGCACCAAGTGTGAAGGTTTATTCCTGGTCTCTCTATTGTATTTTATTGTTCTATTTGTCTGTTCTCGTATCAGTGAAATTCTATTTGATTGCTTTGTAATAAAAATTGAAATGAAGAGGTGTGAGATGGCTAACTTTGTTCTTCTTGTGTAAGACTGTTTTGCCTGAAGACTCATTGTACATTTTAGTATGGGGGCTTTTGTTGTTGTTGTTGTTGTTTTGTTGTTGTTTGAGACAGAGTCTCACTCTGTCACCCAGGCTGGAGTGCAGTGGCTCAATCTCAGCTCACCGTAATGTTCGCCTCCTGGGTTCAAGCGATTCTCCTGCCTCAACCTTCTGAGTACCTGGGAGTACAGGCACCCGCCATCAAGCCTGGCTAATTTTTGTATTTTTAGTAGAGTTGGGGTTTCACCAGGTTTGGCCAGGCTAGTCTGGAATTACTAACCTCAGATGATTTGCTCACCTGGACCTCCCAAAGTGCTGGAAATACAAGCGTGAGCCATGTCACCCGGCCAGACATCAATGTTTTGTAGTTTTAATAATACAATTGTTTCATATTATTTGCTACATTTATCACCAAGTGTTTAATCTTTTTAGTGCTACTGTAAGTAGAATTGTTTACTTAAGTTTTTTCAGTTTGTTAAATAATAGTCCATAGAATGCAACTGATTTGTGTTTCTTTGATTTTGTATAATGCAACATTCTGACTTTATTAATTTCAAGAGGATGTGTGTGTGTGTGTGTGTGTGTGTGTGTGTGTGTGTGTTTGTGTACTTTTCAGACTTTCTACATATAAGATCATCCTGTCTGCAAACACAGATTTTTTTTTTTTAACAGACAGCCTCTTGCTCTGTCATCCAATCTGGAGTATAGCAGTTTGACTGTAGGTCACTGCAACCTTGAACTGCTGGACTTAAGCTATCCTCCCACCTCAGCCTCCCATATTGCTTGGACTACAGGCATACACCATTACATCTGGCTAATTTTCTTTTTAAAATAAAAATTGTTGTAGAGATGATGTTTCACTGTATTGCCCAGGTTGGTCTTAAACTCCTGGCCTCAACTAATACTCCCTCCTCAGCTTCCCAGTGTTTTGGGATTATAGGAGTGAGCCACCATTCCTGGGCCTATTTTACTTTTTTCTTTTCAATTTGGATGCTTTTAGTTCCTTTTTCCTGCTTGATTGCTCTGAAGAGTTCTTCCAGTACTGTGTGGAAGTGTTAGAACTTGACATCCTTGTTCTCTTTCTGATCTTGGAGGAAAAGTATTTAGTTTTCCTGTATTGACTACTAGCAGCTGTGGGTTTTTGTATATAGTCTTTATTGTGTGAGGAAAATTTTTCTGTTTCTAGTCTGTTGAGTGTTTTTATGATGAAAGAGTATTACAGGTTGTCAAATGCTTTTTCTTCACCAACTTCAATGGCCATGTGGTATTTTATCTTCATTTGAGTAATGTGGTACATTCAACTGATGTTTGTACATTGACATTCTTTCATTCCAGGAACAAGATCACTGGTAATTGTGTATAATACTTTTAACATGCATTAAAATTTACACTTTTTAAGGTGGATCCTCTGGGTGTACAACATACGTAACAAACTTTATACAATTTACTTAGAAATAATGCTTACCATTTCAATTAAAATATAGAAACCTCACAACCCTATATGTTTTATTGCCACATTCCTTTAGTATGTGCTCACTTAATTGTTACATTTTCAAACAAGGAAATCTTATTAACAATATTATAATAATTTTTTTCATTTTTTTCACATTTCAAAAATGTAACAGGTAAGATCAGCTTAAGATACAAAAGTAACCTATTTTACTTGCACAGATTTTTAAATTATTTTCCTCCTCTTTATTTCTGACATTCCTGGTTTCTCTTTATTTTCACTACCCTTGCTGCTTGTTTCTCTAAATATATGTTTTTAAAACTATGTTTTGGTTATGAATTCTCTTTTTTTCTGTATCCAAGTCTTTATTTCATCTTTGATACTGAAAAGTATATTCAATAAAGATAGAGCTGTGCTTGGTAATTTTTTTCTTTTGGTAATTTTTAAATGTTGTTCAAGTGTCTTCCAGCTGATTTACGATGAAAGAGTCAAAGTTGTTTCCACCTTTGTTACTCTATATGTAATTTTCTCTTTTCCTTTCAAATATTATTTATCTTTTGTTTCATGTAGTTATATTACAATATGTCTAAATGTGGGAGTTTTGGAGTTAGTCTGGTGTTTGCTGAGGTTTTTTAATATGTAAGTTTGGTATTTCATTCAAGTTTTCAAAATATTAAGCTGTTATTGTCTAAGATATTATTCTAAACCAATCTTTCTTTTTGGGATATTAGATATTTTGGATGGATGATAGATATTTTTATGTTATTCTTTTTCTATTATTATACTGTAAGTTCTAGGGTACATGTGCACAACATGCAGGTTTGTTACATATGTATACATGTGCCATGTTGGTGTGCTGCACCCATCAACTCATCATTTACATTAGGTATATCTTTTAATGCTATCCCTCCCCCCTCTCCCCACCCCACAACAGGCCCCAGTGTGTGGTGTTCCCCACCCAGTGTCCAAGTGTTCTCATTGTTCAATTCCCACCTATGAGTGACAACATGAGGTGTTTGGTTGTCCTTGAGATAGTTTGCTGAAAATGATGGTTTCCAGCTTCATCCGTGTCCCTGCAAAGGACATGAACTCATCATTTTTTATGGCTGCTTAGAATTCCACAGTATATATGTGCCACAGTTTCTTAATCCAGTCTATCCTTGATGGACATTTGGATTGGTTCCAAGTCTTTGCTATTGTGAATAGTGCTGCAATAAACATATGTGTGCGTGTGTCTTTATAGCAGTATGATTTATAATCCTTTGGGTATATACCCATTAATGGGATGACTGGGTCAAATGATATTTCTAGTTCTAGATCCTTGAGGAATAGCCACACTGTCTTCCACAATGGTTGAACTAGTTTACAATCCCACCAACACTGTAAAAGTGTTCCTATTTCTCCCCATCCTCTCCATCACCTTTTGTTTCCTGACTTTTTAATGATCACCATTCTAACTGGCATGAGATGGTATCTCATTGTGGTTTTGATTTGCATTGCTCTGATGACCAGTGATAATAAGCATTTTTTCATGTGTCTATTGGCTGCATAAATGTCTTCTTTTGAGAAGTGTCTGTTCATATCCTTTGCCCACTTTTTGATGGTGTTGTTTGATTTTTTTCTTGTAAATTTGTTTAAATTCTTTGTAGATTCTGGATATTAGCCTTTTGTCAGATGGGTAGATTGCAAAATTTTTCTCTCATTCTGTACATTGCCTGTTCACTTTGATGGTAGTTTCTTTTGCTATGCAGAAGCTCTTTAGTTTAATTAGATCCCATTTGTTAATTTTGGCTTTTGTTGCCATTGCTTTTTGTGTTTTAGACATGAAGTCCTTGCCCATGCCTATGTCCTGAATGGTAATGCCTAGGTTTTCTTCTAGGGTTTTTATGGTTTTAGGTCTAACATTTAAGTCTTTAATCCATCATGAATTAATTTTTGTATAAGGTGTAAGGAATGGATCCAGTTTCAGCTTTCTACATATGGCTAGCCAGTTTTCCCAGCACCATTTACTAATAGGAAATCCTTTCCCCATTTCTTGTTTTTGTCAGGTTTGTCAAAGATCAGATGGCTGTAGACATTTGGTGTTATTTCTGAGGGCTCTGTTCTGTTCCATTGGTCTATATCTCTGTTTTGGTACCAGTATCATGCTGTTTTGGTTACCGTAGCCTTGTAGAATAGTTTGAAGTCAGGTAGCGTGATGCCTCCAACTTTATTATTTTGGATTAGGATAGTCTTGACAATGTGGGCTCTTTTTTGGTTCCATGTGAACTTTAAGGTAGTTTTTTTCCAATTCTGTGAAGAAAGTCATTGGTAGCTTGATGGGATTGGCATTGAATCTATAAATTACTTTGGGCATTATGGCCATTTTCATGATATTGATTCTTCCTATTCAAAGATACTCCTTCAGAAGAGCAACTCCAAGTCACATAATTGTCAGATTCACCAAAGTTGAAATGAAGGAAAAAATACTAAGGGAAGACAGAGAGAAAGGTCAAGTTACCCACAAACGGAAGCCCATCAGACTAACAGTGGATCTCTCAGCAGAAACTCTACAAGCCAGAAGAGAATGGGGACCAATATTCAACATTCTTAAAGAAAAGAATTTTCAACCCAGAATTTCATATCCAGCCAAACTAAGCTTCATAAGTGAAGAAGAAATAAAATACTTTACAGACAAGCAAATGCTGAGAGATTTTGTCAACACCAAGCCTGCCTTACAAGAGCTCCTGAAGGAAGCACTAAACATGGAAAGGAACAAGCGGTATCAGCCACTGCAAAAAACATGCCAAATTGTAAAGACCATCAATGCTAAGAAGAAGCTGCATCAACTAATAAGCAAAATAACCAGCTAACGTAATAATGACATGATCAAATTCATACATAACAATATTAACATTAAATGTAAGTGGGCTAAGTGATCCAATTAAAAGACACAGACTGGCAAATTGTAAACAGTCAAGACCCATCAGTGTGCTTTATTCAGGAGACCCATCTCATGTGCAGAGATACACATAGGCTCAAAGTAAAGGGATGGAGGAAGATCTACCAAGCAAATGGAAAACAAAACAAAACAAAAAAGCAGAGATTGCAATCCTAGTCTCTGACAAAACAGACTTTAAACCAACAAAGATCAGAAGAAACAAAGAAGACCATTACATAATGGTAAAGGGATCAATTCAACAAGAAGAGCTAACTATCCTAAATATACATGCACCCAATACAGGAGCAGCAAGATTCATAAGGCAAGTCCTTAAAGACCTACAAAGACACTTAGACTCCCACACAATAATAATGGGAGACTTTCACACCCCACTGTCAATATCAGACAGATCCATGAGACAGAAAGTTAACAAGGATATCCAGGAATTGAATTCAGCTCTGCACCAAGCAGACCTAATAGACATCTACAGAACTCTCCACCCCAAATCAACAGAATATACATTCTTCTCAGCACCACATCACACTTATTCCAAAACTGACCACATAGTTGGAAGTAAAGTCCTCCTCAGCAAATGTAAAAAAACAGAAATGATATATTTATATTATTCTAAATGTTTCTTGGTGCCTATTTTTTTTTTCTAATTTTTTGGTTGTTCAGTTTGGACAATTCTTATTTTCAAATGTATTGGTTTTTTGTGTTATCTCCTTATACCATGGAGCTTCTTCCACCAAATATACTGGTGTTGTCATTTACTCTGAAATGCTCAAAATACTCTTGATTGTCATGAGTTGATTTTGTGACATTTTCTGCATAATTTTTATTGTGTATTTTTAGATTGTATTTTGAGCATTTAAAATATGTTTTGGGATTCTAGTCTTATTAAAATCTTCATGGGAATGTTTATTTCTCTTAATATGGTGTTACATATGTACAGCTCAGAATTTAATATGCAGGTAAATTCACTTACCCTCTTAGCTCTTCCCTCCAGTCTGTGGTTCTCATTGTTTCCCTTTCTTGGGTTCTGGCAAACTAAGTGCCAATGTCACGTAATTGGTATAGGGTGGAAAGAGTCTGTAGATCTTCTGTCTTTAGATATTTTCAGTGTATCTGAGGATGGTACAGCAACCACTTCACTAGTGGAACTTGCCTAATAAGATGAGGGAAAATGTAACAGATCTCTGAGAGTTGTCACCTGATTGCCAGTAATTGCCAGAGTGAAGAGACTCAACATATATCCAACTCAGTGCCTACTACTACCAGTTTGGAGAAAGAAGCTGTAATTGAATTGCTAAGGCTCACCTGGTTTGCAATATAAGGTCAACAGATCTCTACTTTACTGGGAAAAATGCTGCTGATGGGGATGCAGAAGAGTTTTGCCCAGCTGTTGCCAGTTGCCTAATGTAGACGGTGAGAAGCACAGATATTTGCCCTGGAATCACTGTTGCTGCTAATGCATAGCTCACAGAGAGGTAACCAACCTTTCTCCTGTAGTAACCATTAGAGTAGCTGATGGCAGTAGGTAGATTTTGCTTTTTAGGCTTTGGACTAGTGTAGGATACGGAAACTTCCAAAAATTTCTTTTTTGACCCAGCCTTGTTTTTTCTTCTTTTATGCCTGTCCACTGGCTAAAAAGGAACATTACATACAGCTCAAAATTTTATATATAGGTTAAATCACTTACTCTTTTAGCTCTTCCCTCCAGTCTCTGGTTTCCAATGTTTCTTCTAGAAGTTTCCCCTGTCTGTGCCTTCCCTTGGTTTCAGATTTCAGTTCTCCCCAGAAATTACATGAGATATGTAGTACCTAAAGACAACACGAAACAAAATGTTTCAAGAACCCAAAAGACTTTAATTTTCTCCCCAGCCTGTCCACTATTGCCCTCCTTTTTGAATTTTCTAGTAGCTACATAATGTCCAGGATATTATCATAGTCAGACAAAGGGAGAATAAAATGTGCTTACTCTATCCTAAGTAGAAATTGAAACAGGAAATTTTAATGTTTTAAAACTTTATTGAGGGAGGGGGGTAAGGGAAGGCAGCACAGTAGAAAGTGCTAGAAACCAATCTCCTCCCCAAAATAACAATTCTACTGGCAGAACCTGTTTGATGTAACTATCGCAGAACTCTGGAGTCTATCTGGTAATTTGTCACTTCCAAGGTCAGGCTTTATTGTTAAATTTCAGTTGATTTCCAGTAATTCAGCTCTTAGCTCTTAGATGAATATAGCATGACCACATGACTCAACTCCAACCCTAATTACCATGACAAGCAGCCCTACCCATGTTCCTGGAGCAGCTTGCATGTGACATGCAGAAGTCAAGGAGGGAAACAAGGACCTTATTATCCAGATATCAGAAATGGCTGATTGCTGCGTCTAATAAAAGAGGTAAAGGCACAAAGTCAATTCACCATTTTTGCAGTATGCCCTGACTGAAGAGTATTCTAGGGGATATAAGGACTAAAGCCATCTTTAGTCTGCTTACTTTTCCTTTTCATCCTGTTAGCATTCAGACTAGGATTGAAAAGCTAGAAATCCCAAAATCTAGCTACTACAAATGTAGAAGAATTTAGAAAGTCAGCAGGTTTGCTGCCCAAGGTAAGGCACAACTTAGAATAGACATGAGAAGACTTCGTGTTTATACTTCTGTGAAAGCCAATCCCTGACACACAGACACCTTGCAACAATAAAATAAATACAATGGGCAAACAATCTGATTTTCAGGGCACGTACATTTTAAGATTCAAATATCCAGCTTTCAACAAACAACATAAGGCATACCAAGAAAGAAAAAAGTGTGGCTCATTTAAAGGAAAATATAAACAGAAAAAACCCTGAGAAAGATCAGATGGCTGACTTATTAGACAAAGGTATTAAACCAACTGTTTAAAAGATGGTTAAAGAGTAAAAGAAACACATGGACAAATTCAAGAAAATGATGTGTGAACAAAATATAAATATAAATATAAATTAAAAATAGAAAAGAGGCTGGGTGCAGTGGGTCATGCCTGTAATCCTAGCACTTTGGGAGGCCAAGGTTGGGGGATCACCTGAGGTCAGGAGTTTGAGACCAGTCTGACCAATATGGTGAAACCCATTCTCTACTAAAAATACAAAAATTAGCCGAGCATGGTGGCAGGTGCCTGTACTCCCAGCTACTCGGGAGACTGAGGGAGGAGAATCACTTGAACCTGGGTGGAGTAGGTTACAGCAAGCCAAGATCATGCTACTTCACTCTAGACTGGGTGAAAGAGTGAAACTGTTTCTCAAAAAAAAAAAAGAAAAAAAAACATAGGAACCAAAAAGAAATTCTGAACTGAACTGTATTTTCACTACAGAGGTAAAAAATTTACTAGAGGGGTTCAAAAGCAGATTTGAGCACACAGAAGAAAGTATCAGAAAAGTTGATGATGGACAAAAATGTATTAAAGAAAAATATTGAAGAAAAGTAAATAGAGCCTAAGGCACATATGGGACCCCATCAGGCAGACCAACATAGACACTCTGGAGTTCCAGAGGAAGGAAGGAAAGAAAGGCAGGAAAGAAGGAAAGGAGGGAAGGAGGGAGTGGGGGGATTATTTGAAGAAATAATGGCTGAAAACTGAAATTTTGAGAAAATACATGAATATAAACATTCAAAAAGTTCAATGACTTCCAAGTAGAAAGAACTCAAAGAAACCTACATCTACACACTTTATAATCAAACTCGTCAAAGACTAAGCGAGTTTGAAGTCAGAGAGAAAAATGACTTGCCACATACAAAGCATCTTTATTAAGAATGCTAGCAGATATTTTATCAGAAAACTTGGAGGCAAGAAGGAAATAGGTTGATAATCAAAATATTGAAAGAAAAACAATCTGTCAACTTTGAATTCTAAATCCAGCAAAGCTGTCTTCTAAATAAGGAAGAAATTAAGTTATCAAGCCATCCTCAGATAAATAAAAGCTGAGGGAGTTTATTACCACTAGACTTTCCATGGAAGTTATTACCACTAGACTTTTTTATACTTTCCACTAAAAATAGTACTTCAGGTTGAAATGAAAGAGCACTAGAGAGTAAGTAAAAGAAAAAATGAAGCCTTATGGCCAAAGTAAATGAAATGTAAAAGATAGTACTATTTAACTTTGGTCTTTGACTCCCTGTTTTGTTGTCAACATTATTTCAACATTAATGCAAAAACATCCACTTTGGACACTCAATTCAGTAGGAAGCAATTTTGTGACATCAATACCGGATAGAATTTAGGTACTGATGATAGTTATAGGAGCAGAATTTTTGTATGCTATTAAAACGAACTTGCTATAAATTCAAAGTATAGTGTTATAAATAATTCTTATGGCAACTACAAACAAAATAGTTATAACATATACACAAAAGAAAATTTAAAAAAAATGGCAACTGCTTATTACCAAAAACCACCTAAACACAAAGACAGTAATGTAGAAAAGAAGGAACAAAAAGGTGTAGGGCATAAAAATATAAGTAGCAAATTGGTAGAAATAAGTTCTTCCTTGTGATTGATTTTTTAAATGTAAATGAATTAAACTATCTAATCAAAACACAGAAATTCATGAATGGTTAAAAATACAAGACAAAACATAACAAAACAGGAATGCAAGTATGTGTTGTCTACAAAATAATTTAGATTTAAAGACCCAAACAGAGGTTTATCTCCAAGATGGCTCACTAGATGCAGCTAGCAAGTACCACTTCCACAGAGTGACACCATGATTTTGACTACATCAGCATAATTTGAACACAGCTTCTGAGAGAAGACGCCAAATGCAGATGAAGAAAAATGCAGATGCCTAGGCTGCAGATGGAGAAAGCTGGGGACTCTGCATGAACTATCTGAATGCTATGGCTGATTTTGACCCTGAATGGTGTTGGGAAAGGGGTGACTGGGGCACAAAGGGACAGCTCACTCTTCATGCAGACACCTGGGATACCAGCTGTAGGGGATCTCACACCGCCATGGATGGGTGAGCTATCAGGGAGATCTCCCTGGATATTACACAGAGATGGAGCTGCAGCAAACACAGAAAAAAGAACTTTTTTTTGTTTTTGAGGTGGAGTCTTGCTCTGTTGCGCAGGCTGGGGAGCAGTGGTGTGACCTTGGCTCACTGTAACCTCCCCCTCCCAGATTCAAGCAATTCTCCTGCCTCAGCCTCACAAGTAGCTGGGATTATAGGTGCCTGCCACCACCCCTGGCTAATTTTTGTATTTTTAGTAGAAACAGGGTTTTGCCATGTTGACCAGGCTGGTCTTGAACTCCTGACCTCAAATTTATCCACATGCTTTGGCCTCCCAAAGTGCAGGGATTATAGGCATGAGCCACTGCCAGGCCAGAACCAGGAACCTTTGAGCTTGAATCAGCTCAAGCAAAGCCTATCCACAGGTGCCACCAGCTCCAAGGCAGCCCATCTCATTCTGAGAAGCTCTGGCCCCAACTAACCACTGGGGAGAAAGCAGGGCCTGCTTCCCCATGGGACTGGGGCATGTCTGTCCTGCAGGCCTTCCAACCTTCTAGCTTCTCTCAGGGTTCCTGCCTAGCTGGCTCATAAGAATATGTACACAGTGCAGCCTCCCGTGTCCACCCTAGGCACTTTGCTTCACCTGACTACACAGCCTGGGAGCCCTTCTGATCCCCCACCACAACCAGAACCAAATCTTGAGTGTCTAGAGGAGGGAGCCACCTACAAGACCTCACATCCGGGACTGCTGCCTGTGACTTAGGAATGTTGAGCTTGGATCTGTGCTTGGCACTTGATTAGGGGAGGAGGCCACATTCAGCAAACTGAGAGGGCTGCATCACACATGTTCATGGGCTGAAGTGGGACTTAGGTATGCATCCCTCCACAGGGTTGGTCCGTTAAACATGTAGCCTATTTCCCTACCAGACCTCCCCTCAAGAGAGCACTGCAGCCTGGAAGACCTAACAACAACAACAACAAACAAAATTGTGGGCACAGGGACAGTGATTGAGGGTCATTTTGCTAAGGTAAATGAGCAGATGTGGTGAGGCAGTCACCTCTCTCCCCCTTGACTAGGGGAGGAGCCCACATTCAGAAAACTGAGAGGACTGCATCACACAGGTTAGTGGGCTGAAGTGGGAGCTGCACAGCTGCAAATGCCAGGATACCTATGGAACCCACGTGCTTGAGCAAGAGCCTATCTACTGCCCATTGCTGCTCTCAAGCATCATCTCCTACATGAACTCAGCCCAAACAACCAAAAAACCACTACTAATTTTCCCCTCAGTGAAACCAAAAGCAAGAATTCAAAGCAAGGGCCATGTATAGAGTGTTAGCCCTCTGAAAACTTCCAGAAATGAACCCAACTAACTGTTCTCAAATTATACCACAATTAAAGGACTACAGTCCCTCTTAAATGAGAAAGAATCAGCATGAGAAGTCTAGCAATTCAAAAAGCTAGACAGTCCCCTAACTTGCAAACACATCCACTAGGTCCCCAGTAATGGTTCCTTATCAGTCTGAATTTTCTGAAATGACAAACACAGAATTCAGAATCTAGATGGCAAAGAAGCTCAATGAGATCAAGGAGAAAGTTGAAACTCAGTTCAAGAAAGCCAAGCCATCCACTAAAATCGTTCAAGGACTGACACACAAAATAACCATTTTAATAAAGATTCATACTGAAATTCTAAAAACTATTGAAATTCACTACAAGAATTTCATAATACAATTGGAAGTATTACAAGAGAATAGGCCAAGCTGAGGTAAGAATCTCAAAGCTCAGAGATAAGTTCTTGGAATAAACTCAGCCAGAGAAAAATAAAGAAAATGGAATTAACAGAAATGAACAAAACCTCTCAGAAATATCAAATTATGTAAAGAGACAAAATCTGTGACTCATCAGCATTCCTGAGAAATAAGAGAAAATAAGCAACTTGGAAAATATACTTGATATTTTCCACAAAATTTCCTCATATATAGTCCACAAAAATTTGCCTAATCAGAAGTTAACATGCAAACACGAGAAATATAGAGAGCCCTAGTCAAGTACAATACAGGACTTCCATCCCCAAGGCACATCATCATCAGATTCCACAGGGTAAATACAAAAGAAAAAATCTTAAAGGCAGCTAGAGAGAAAGGGTAGGTCACCTACAGAGGAAATGCTATGCAGGCTTCTCAGCAGAAACCCTGTAAGCCAAAGAGATTGAGGGGGAGGGGTGTCTATTTTTAGTGTACTTATAGAAAAGAAACTCTAATCAAAAATTTCATATTCTGACAAACTAAGCTTCACAAATTGGAAAATCTAGAGCAAATGGATAAATTTATGGAGACACACAATCTCGTAACATTGAATCAGACAGAAAGGAACCCTGAAGTTGAATCTGTAATAAAGAACCTACCAACCAAAAAATGTAAAACAAAAAATGTAAATGTAAAACCACATGAATTCAAAGCCAAATTCTACCAGATATATAAAGAACTGGTACCAATCCTACTCCAAAAATCCTATTCTAAAAACTCAAGGAGAAAGGACTCTACCCAACTCATTCTATGAAACCAACATCACCCTGGTAACCAAAATCTAGCAGAGACATGACAAAGAAAGAAAATTTCAGGCCAATATCCCTGAAGAACATAGGTGCCAAAAATTCTCCACAAAATACTAGCAAATCAAATTTAGCAGCACATCAAAATGTTAATTTGTCATAATCAAGTAGGCTTGCTTTCTGGCATATAAGAGTGGCTTAACATATACAAATCAATAAATGTGATTTACCACATAAACAGAATAAAAAACAAAAACCATACAATAGACACAGCTTTCAGTAAAATCCAACCTCCATTCTTTATACAAACACTCAAAAGTACAATAATAATAAATAATATTATACTATTGATTATAATATATATTATAAGGAATAATAAAGGAATATACCTCAGAATTATAAGAGCCATTTATAAAAAGCAAACAGCCAACATCATACTGAATGGACAGAAGCCGGAACCATTCCCCTTGAGAACTGGCCCAAGACAAGGATGCCGTCTCTCACAACTCCTATTCAACAGAGTACTGATAATCCTAGCCAGAGCAATCAGGCAAGAGAAAGAATAAAGACATCCAAATAAGAAACAAAGTCAAACTATCCCTCTTCACGGGCGATATGATTATATACCTAGGAAATCCTGAAGACTCTGCCAAAAACTTCCTAGAACTTATAAATGATTTTAGTAAAGTTTCAGGATACAAAGTCAATGTGAAAAAATCAATACCATTTGTAACACCAACAATATCCAGTCTTAGAATGAAATTGAGAACAGAATCCCCATTGCAACAGCCACAAAGAAAATGAAATACCTAGAAACACAGCTAATGAGGGAAGTGAAAGATGGCTACAAGGAAACTGTAAAACATCACTGAAAGAAATCAGAGATGACACAGACACAGGAAAATACATCTTATGCTCATGGATTGGAAGACTCAATATCATAAAAATGACCATACTGCTCAAAGCAATTTACAGATTCAAAGCTATTTTTAAATAAATTACCAGTGTTACTCCTCATAGAATGACAGAAAACTATTCTAAAATTCATATGGAAGCAAAAAAGAGCCCAAATAGCCAAAGCAATCCTAAGCAAAAAGAACAAAGCTAGAGACATTACACTACCTGACTTTGAATTATACTATAAAGCCACAGTAACCAAAAAACTTGGTAGTATTACAAAAATGTACACATAGATGAAGGGAACAGATTAGAAAACTCAGAAACAAAGTTGCACACCTACAACCACCTGATGTTTGATAAGGCCCATCAAAATAAACAAGAGAGAAAAGATTCCCTATTCAATAAATATTGCCAGGGTAACTGGCTGGCCATATGCAGAAGATTGAAGCTGGATCCTTACCTTTCACCATATACAAAAGTAACTCTAAATGGAAAAAGATTCAAGTGTAAGAACTTGAACTATACAAATTCTGGAAGACAACCTAGGAAATCTTCTCAATATCACCCTTGGCAAATAATTTTTGTTAAATCCCCAAAAGAAATTGAAACAGAAACCAAAATAAGCAAGTGAAAACTAATTAAACTAAAGAGCTTCTGCACACCAAAAGAAACTATTGGTTGGGCACAGTGGCTCATGCCTGTAATCCCAGCACTCTGGGAGGCCAAGGGAGGGGGTGGATCACCTGAGGTTAGGAGTTCAAGACCAGCATGGCTAAAGTGGTAAAACTCTGCTAAAAATACAAAAAAAAAAAAAAATGTGCTGATATGGTGACTGAGAACTGTAATCTCAGCTGCTCAGGAGGCTGAGGCATGAGAACTGCCTGAACCTGGGAGGTGGAGGTTGCAGTGAGTTGAGATTGTATCACTGCACTCCAGCCTGGGCAATCTCCATCTCAAAAAAAAAGAACGAAAGAGAGAGAGAGAGGTGGAGGAGAAGGAGGGAGGGAGGGAGGAAGGGAAGGAGGGAGACCACAGCAAAAAACCTGCAGAATGAAAGAAGATATTCACAAACTATGCATCTGACAAGGACCTAATGTCTAGAATCTATAGGGATCTTAAACAAATTAACAAGCAAAAAACCAAATAACTCCATTTAAAAAATGGGCAAAGGATATGAACAGACACATCTCGAGAGAAGACATAACGGTTGCCACCAAACATATGAAAGAATGAAATGCAAATCAAATCAAAACCACAATGACATACCAACTCACATCAGTCAGAATGTTTAAGATAATAAACAACAGATGCTGATGAGGATGTGGAGAAAAGGGAATGCTTATACACTGTTGGTGGGAATACACATTAAGTTACTCCAGTCACAGTGAAAAGCAGTTTAAAGATCTCTCAAAGAACTTAAAACAGATCTACCATGTGACCCAGCCATCCCATTATTAGGTGTATACCATAAGGAAAATAAAGCATTCTACCAAAAAGACACATACATAAGTATTTTCTTTGCTGCTCTAGTCACAATGGCAAAGACATGAAATCTACCCAGGTGCCCATCAAGAGTAAATTTGAAAATTAAATAAATAAATAAACTGTGTTACATTCCTACCAGGGAATACCACACAGTCATAAAACAAATGAAATCTTGTCCTTTCAGCAACATGGTTGGTGCTGGAGGCCATAATCCCAAGTGAATTAACACAGGAACAGAAAACTAAGTACTGCAAGTTCTCACTGATAAATTGGAGGTACACATTGAGTATGCATGGACATAAAGATGGGTAAAAAGACACTGGGGACTGGTACAAGGGGAAGAGAGAAAATAGTAAAAGGGCCAGTCTGCCTTTTGGGTATTCTAGTCATTATCTGGATGACAGCATCATTTGAACCCCAAACCTCAATATCACACAATATACCCATGTAACAAACTTGCAAATATACTCTTTAGTCTAAAATTAAAATTGAAATTGAGATGAATAAACAAAATTTATAGAATTTTAATTTTAAAAAACTGGTGGGTTTATAAAACTACTTATTAAGATCAAGCCGAACAAAAGGTAATGATATTCCATGATATGAAATAATTGATGAAGATAGTGTTATTATTATTTGAAACATTATTGATCCTTTGCTGAAATAGTTTGTTTTCCCAATATAAGAATTCGTTTCTTTTAATCTATCTATAATTTACAGTAATTTGATAAAAAGTATATTTTTATAAACTATACAGAAACATAAAATTTAAACAAGTTGTTCATAAATAACTCTTAGGTAAACAATAAAATTAAGGCTGAAATGAAAAAAATTATATGAAATTAATGAAAATAGAGACAACTTACAAAAACCTTTGAGATGTCACCAAAGCAGTGTAAAACTTACCGAGGAAAATTTATAGTGCTAGATTTGAAAGAAAAAAAGAGAGAGAGAAGGTGCAAATAAGCACAATCAGAAATGAAAAAGATGACATTACAACTGATCACAGAGAAACACAAAAGATCCACAGAGACTCTTATGAACACTTCCATGCATACAAATTAGAAAATCTAGAGAAAATGGGTAGATTCCTAGAAACACAATCCTCCCGATATTGAATCATTCCACTGCATGAAGAAAGTAAAGTAAAAATCTAAACAGACCAATTAACAGTTCAGAAATTGAATCAGTCATAAAAAACCTGTCAAGTAAAAAGACCAGCCAAATTCTAATAGACGTACAAAGAAATGATACAAATCCTACTGAAACTTTTCCAAACTATTGACAATAAGGGAGTTTTTCCCTAGCTTATTCTATGAAGCAAATATCACCTTGATAGGAAAATCTGGCAGAGGCAGAAAAAAAGAAAAGTACAAGCCAATATCTCTGATGATCACAGATGCAAAAATCCTCAACAAAATACTAGCAAACCAAATTTAGCAGCACATGAAAAAGTTAATTTATCTCAAGTAAATAGGTTTTATTGCTGGGATGCAAGGTTGGTTCAACATAAGCAATAAATACATAATAAATGTGATTCACATGAAACAGAATAAAAAACAAAAATATATAATCATTTTGCTTGAGCCCAAGAGTTTGAAACCAGACCAGACAATGTAGCTGGACCCCATTTCTACAAAAAATACAAAAACTAGCCGGGCATGGTGGCACACACCTGTAGTCCCAGCTACTTGGTAGCCTGGGATGGGAAGATTGTTTGAGACTGGAAGATTGAAGCTGCAGTGAGACATGATTGTGACACCGCAATCCAGCCTGGGCAACAGACCAAGATCCTGTCTCAAACAAACAAAACAACCATATGATCTCAACAGATGAAGAAAAAGCTTTCAGTATAATCACTTCATGATAAAACTCTTGACAGAGTAGGCATTCAAGAAACATTTTTCAAAATAGCAAGAACCGTCTGTGATATATACACAGCTAACATCATAATAAATGAGCAAAAGCTGGAACGACTCTGGTTGAGAATTGGAGCAAGAAAAGGATGCCCACTCCTAGCATGCCTATTTAACATACAAACAGACATCCTAGCCAGAGCAATCAGCCAGGAGAAAGATGTAATAGTCATCCCAATAAGAAAAGAAGTCAAACTACCTCTCTTTGCCAATGATAAGATTCTATATCTAGAAAATCCTCAGGACTTCACCGAAAGACTCCTGGGACTGAAAACCAAAGTTTTCAGTAAAGTTTTAGGACACAAAACCAATGTAGAGAAATCAGTATTTTTATTTTACTATTTTTATATACCAATAAACATTATAGCTGAGAACCAATCAAGAACACAATCTATTTACAATAGCCACAAAGAAAATGAAATATGTAGGAATTAATCTAACCAAGGAGGTAAAAGATTTTTATAAAGAGAACCACAAAGCAGAACTGGAAAAATCTATTCTGCAATTCATCTAGAATAAAAAAGAGTCTGAATAGCCAAAGAAATCCTAAGCAGAAAGAACAAGGCCACAGGCATCACATTGCCCAACTTCAACAATACCAGAAAGCCACAATAATCAAAACAGCATGGTACTGCTACAAAAACAGACACATACAGCAGTGGAACAAAAAAAGATAACTCAGAAATAAAGTTGCACACCTACAACCATCTGATCATGGACAAAATCAGTAAAAATAGGCAAAGGGGAAAGGACTCCCTATTCAATAAATTGTGCTGGAATAATTGGCCAGCAGTATGCAGAAGAATGGCACTGGACTCCCATCTCTCATCATATATGAGAACTAACTGAAGATGAATTAAAGATTTGAATGTAACACTTCAAGCTATAAAAATTCTAGGAGATAACCTGGGAAATGCCCTTCTTGACATACGCTTTGACAAAGAATTTATGGCTAAGACCCCAAAAGCAATTGAAAGAAAAAATTGACAAGTAGAGTACAATTAAAGAGCTTATGCATAGCAAAAGAAATTTTCAATGGAGTAAACAGGCAACCTAGAGAATGGTAGAAAATATCTGGAAACTATGCAACTGACAAAGTTTAATATCTAGAATTTACAAGGAAGTTACACAAACCAACAGGCACAAAACAAAAAATCCAATTTAAAAAGTAGGCAAAGGACATGAACAGACCCTTCTCAAAGAATGCACAAGTAGCCAACAAACATGACAAGGTGCTCAACATAACTAATCATCAGAGAACCAAAACAGGAAGGAGGGAAAGGAGGGGGAAAAAAAACCCACAATGCGATACCATCTCACACTAGTCAGAATGGCTGTTATTCAAAAGTTAAAAAAAAAAAAAAAAAAGGCCAGGCACAGTAGCTCACGCCTATATTCCCAGCATTCTCAGAGGCCAAGGCGGGTGGATCACCTGAGGTCAGGAGTTCAAGACCAGCCTGGCCAACATGGCAAAACCCCACATCTACTAAAAATACAAAATTAGCCAGGCATGGTGGTGCGTGCCTGTAATCTCAACTACTCTGGAAACTGAGGGAGGAGAATCACTTAGAAACTGGAAGGTGGAAGTTGCAGTGAGCCAAGATTGTGCCACTGCACTCCAGCCTGGGCAACAGAGGGAGAATATGTCACACAAAAAAAAGTAAAAAAATAACAGTTGTGGTAGGCATTGTGGCTCACACCTGTAATCCCAGCCCCTTAGGAGGCTGAGGCAGGTGGATCAACTGAGGTCAGGAGTTCAAGACTAGCCTAGCCAACATGGCAAAAATCTGTCTCTACTAAAAAATTAGCCAGGCATGGTGGAACATGCCTGTAATCCCAGCTACTTGGGAGGCTGAAGCAGGAGCATAGCTTGAACCTGGGAGGTGGAGGCTGCAGTGAGACCAACATTGTACCACTGCACTCCAGCCTGGACAACAGAGTGAGACTCAGTCTCAAAAAAAACACAAACAGATGCTGGAAACACTGCCAAGAAACAGTAACACTTATCCACTGTTAGTGAGAGTGCAAAATAGTTCAGCCACTGTGGAAAGCAGTTTGGAAGTTTCTCAAAGAACTTAAAATAGAACTACCAGTCAACCCAGCAATCTCACTACTGGGTATACATCCAAAGAAAAATAATTCATTCTATCAAAAAGACACGTGCACCTGCATATTTATTGCAGTGCTATTCACAATAGCAAAGTAATGGAATCAACCTAGGTGTCCATCAAGAGTGGATTGGATATGAAAATATAGTACATACATACCATGGAATACTATGCAGTCATAAAAACAATGAAATCACGTGCTTTGTAGCAAGGTGGATGGAGCTAGAGGCCATTATTCTAAGCAAATAGACACAGAAACAGAAAACCAAAGACCACATGTTCTCACTTATAAGTCGGGGCTAATACACATGCGTGTATGAATACAAGTGAACACAAAGAAGGGAACAATAGACCCTAGGGCCTACCTGAGGATGGAATGTGGGAGAAAGAGGATTTTAAAACTACCTATTGGGTACTATGCTTATTACCTGGATAGCAAAAATAATCTGTACACCAAATCACCATTACACACAATTTACCTATATAGCAAACCTATGCATGTACCCCATGAATCTAAAATTAAAGTTGGAAGGAAAAATGAATAAATAAATAAATTCCTAGAAATATCCAATCAACCAAACTGAATCCTAAGGAAACAGAAAATCTGAGCAGACCAAAAATGAGGAAGGAGATTGAATCAGTAATAATAATAACTTTTAAAAACCAAAGGAAAGCCGAGCAACTAAAAATGGCATTCCTATTAAATTCTATCTAATTTTTTTAATCTAAACTATTCTTCACAAACTCTTTCAAAAACTTGAAGAACAGTGGATACTTCAAAACTCTTTTCAAGAGGCTATGATTACATTGATATCAACACAGATAAAAACACTGCAAAAAGCACAGATACAAAATCCTTCTAAAATATACTAACAAACATAATTCAACATGTCAACAAAAACAATCAAGTTCTGTAAAATATTTGAGGAGATTTATTCTGAGACAAATATGAGTGATGATGGCCCACGACATAGCCCTCAGGAGAACCTAAGTGTATATGCCCCAAGGTGGTCTCATTTTAGGGAGACGTAAGACATCATTCAATATGCTTAGGATATACACTGGTTGAGTCCAGAAAGGTAAGACAACTTGAAGTGGGTGGGAGCTTCCAGGTTATAGGTAGATTTAAAATTTATCTGATTCGCAATTTGTTGAAATGGTTATTATCCATAAAAATGAATCTCTGGGTTATGATAAGGGGTTGTGGGGACCAGTTTTATTATGCAGATGAAACCTCCAGGTAGCAGGCTTCAGAGAGAATAAATTGTAAGTTTCTTATTAGACTTAAGGTGTGTGTTGATGTTAATGCTGGAGGGGTAGAATGAGGCATGCCCACCCCACTTCCTATCATGGCATGAACCAGTCTTTCATATTAAATTTTAGAGTACTGTGGCCAAAGACGAAGTCCGTTCAGATAGTTGGGGTGGAGGTCTCAGAATTTTATTTTTGGTTTACAAACAGTATATTAAAATATTGTATACCATGACTAAGTGTGATTGTAGGAGATTTTTAACATCGGCTTATTGATAAATGTGATACATTAACAGAATAAATAAATACAACATGATTATTTCCAAACATGTAGAGAAAAACTTCTGACAATATTCACTATCCTTTTATAATTAAAGAAACTTCCAACAAGTTATGTATAGACAAATTGTAGCTTAACACAATATACACCATTTATGAGAGGCCCACAGTTAGCATCATACTTATTGGTGAAAGATTAAAAGCTTTTTTTCTAAGATCAGAAACAAGACAAGGATGCCCACTCTCACCACTTCTATTCAACATTATACTGGAAGTTCTAGCCAGAGAATTAGTCAAGAGAACAAAAGGTATCAAATAGGTAAAGAAACAGTTAAATTGTCTTTGTTTGCAGGTGATATGATCTTAAACAGAGAACCCTAAAATCTTCACCATAAACTGTAAGAACTAAGAAACAAATTCAGTAAAGTTGCAGGCAACAAAATTAATATACCAAAATAAATTGCATTTTTATATGCTAACAACAAACTGTTAAAAAATCAAAGAAACAACACATTTAAAGTAGTTACAAAAATTAAAATATGTAGAATAAACAAGAAGGTAAAAGAGCTAAAAACTGATAACAATGAAACTTTGCTAAAAGAAATGAAAAAAACACAAAATCATGGAAAGACACCTGAAATGTCTATGGCAAACTATATGAAGCTTTCTGAAAAAAGTAAAAATAAAATTACCGTGTAATCCAGTAATTCTACTTCTGGGTACATATCCAAAGGAATACAAATCAGTATGTCAAAGACACATCTACACTGCCACATTTATTGCAGAGCTATTCACGATAATCAATTATGGAATCAACCTAAACGTTCCCAAGTAAATTAATGGATAAAGAAAATGTGGCATATGTATAAACAATAGAATACTATTTAGCCCTGAAAACAACAAAACTCTGTCATTTATTGCAACATGGATGAGCCTGGAGGACAAAATGTTAGTGAAATAAAACTGGCACAGAGAAATACATACTATGTGCTCTCACTAGTATGTAAAGGCTAAAAAATTTAATTTCACAGAAGTACACAATAAAAATGGTAGTTATTAGAGGCAGTAAGGATACAGGAGGGGAGAATATGGAGATATTAGTTAACAGATTAGTTAACTGTGTAAATTACAGCTAGATAGGTAAAATAAACTCTAGTGTTCTGTAGCACCACAGAGTGACTATAGTTAATTTATTGTATATTCTAAAATAGCTAGAAAAGAAGATTCGTATTATTCCCAACACCAATAAATGAACAGTGTTTTAGGGGATGGATATGCTAACACCCTGATTTAATCATTACACATTGCATTCATGGATCAAAATATCAGGGTATACGTCATACACATACACAATTATTATGTGTCCATTTTCAAAAGCCACTCAGAAAAAAACAGACCACATGGGAAAATAAACACATTTGTTTCTATATTTAAACAACAACAAAAAAAGAGAAAATTGCTAAGGAAGCAGATCTTAACTTTTCTCAAAATTATGTGAGGTAAAATGTATATTCAAATTAGCTCAATCTAGCGATTCCACCATGTATGCATATGTCAAAACATCATGCTGTAGACTATAAAGATATATAATTTTTACTTGTCAATAAAAAATAAAACATAATGTTGGGTGAAGTGGCTCATACCTGCAATCTCAGCATTTTGGGAGGCTGCAGCAAGCAGATTGCTTGAGTCTAGGAGTTGAAGACTAGCTTGGGCAACATGGCGAAACCCCATCATTACAAAAAATAGAAAAAATTAGCCAAGCGTGATGGCACATGCCTATGGTCCCAGCCACTTGGGAGGCTTGAGCCCAGGAAGGATAGGTTGCAGTAAGCTGAGATCATGCCACTGCACACCAGTCTGACTGACAGAGGAGACCCCGTTTCAAAAATGAAATACAATTTTTTAAAAAGAAAAACATATAAACCTTTAATAGGTACAAGTTTGCAACATTTTAAAGTAACAAACTTTTCTCTAAGTTTCTAATACTACCTTTTATCATGAATATAAAAATATGGAAAATTCTAAAAGTATACTGATCGATTTTTCTGCCTATTAATATGATCTTTAAAAATAAACTTACTGATAACATAAAAATGTTTTTCTCTTTTTTCTTTATAAGATAAACATTTAAATACAGAAATTATCTCTAATGAAATTATATTCTCAGTGTGTGACTTTATTTTGAAATTCACAATAGGCCACCAAAATAAATCATTTATAACAGTTGACATTTAGTATTTTAAGATGGTAAAAAATCTACATAGACATTTATTTCCAAGGCCTATAGGCATATGAAAAAAATCTCAATGTCTTTAATCACCGGAAAAATGCACATTTAAACCACAACAAGGTATCATTTTACACCCTTTAGAATGGCTATTATCAAAAAGTCAAATGATACCAAGTATTGGCATGGATGTGAACAAAAAAGATCCCTGTACAGCCTTGGAAAAGCCTTGGAAAAATATCCCTGTACAGCCATTTTGGAAAACATAAATCATGCAGCCATTTGGAGGTTCCTCCAAAAACTACAATTAGAATGAAGACATGGTCTAACAATTTCACTTCTGGGGATATATCCAAAGAAACTGAAACCAGAATGTTGAAGAGATTTCTGCATTTCATGTTTATTCAACATTATTCTCAATAGCCAATAATGGAGGTAAACTAAGTATATGTTGGTGGGTGAATTAATAAAGAAAATGTGGTATATATACATGATTGGATACTATTCCACAATCTTTTAAAAAACAGAAAATCCTGTCGTTTGCAACAACGTGTATTGAATTGAATGGCACTGTGCAAATTGAAATAAGCCCAGCAGAAATGATGTCACCAAAATGGTGGAAAAGGAGCTATCTTGTTTATTCTCCCCTACAGAAAACCAAAAACAACTAACCATTAGCAATATTATCATCCAGAATATTTTAAAACTCAAAACTAATGTTATCATAATCCCTAGAATCACAGAGAAGTGAAAAATCACAAGCCAGTGATAAGGGGAATAAACCTCTCTAACTGTAACAGTGTTCCCCAAGTTGCCAGACTCTGCAGAAAACTACCCCTGGGCTTACACTTTTAACCCTCAAAAAGTGAGATGAAGGCAGGCAGCTGGCATTCTTATCATTGTGGGTTGCTTTTCAGTGAAACCCTTCTTGCCTCAATCCTTAAGAAATACTGCAAGGGCCAATAAAGTGAAAACTCCTGAAATTTGCTAGAGACAAATGTGGAAGTAGGACTAGCAACAACCAGAGCATCAACTCAGTGGTTACTTCCCTTTTTGTTTTTTTGTTTTGTTTTGTGAATTTACAATTAAATTTAATGTACTTAGAAACTGAGGGAGAATTCTAACTTTTTTTATGCCACATGTTGGAAATTCTGGAGTGTAACTGAAAACATGACAAAAAATAATTTTCACAGCTTTAGTGAAATTGTTCAGACTAAATTTCTTAATGTTTCCTTAGATCTAACCCTCCATGCTTTGATGTGTAAATATAATTCATTATAATCAGAGTTGGTGCTTTATATATATATATATTTTTATTTTTATTATTATACTTTAAGTTCTAGGGTACACATGCACAATGTGCAAGTTAGTTACATATGTATACATGTGTCATGTTGGTGTGCTGTACCCATTAACTCTTCATTTATATTAGGTGTATCTTCTAATGCTATCCCTCCCCCCACCCCCTACCCCCTGACAGGCCCAAGTGTGTGATGTTCCCCTTCCTGTGTCCAAGTGTTCTCATTGTTCAATTCCCACCTATGAGTGAGAACATGTGGTGTTTGGTTTTCTGTCCTTGCGATACTTTGCTGAGAATGATGGTTTCCAGCTTCATCCATGTCCCTACAAAGGACATAAACTCATCATTTTTATGGCTGCATAGTATTCCATGGTGTCTATATGCCACATTTTCTTTATCCAGTCTATCACTGATGGACATTTGGGTTGGTTCCAAGTCTTTGCTATTGTGAGTAGTGCCACAATAAACATATGTGTGCATTTGTCTTTATAACAGCATGATTTATATTCCTTTGGATATATACCCAGTAATGAGATGGCTGGGTCAAATGATATTTCTAGTTCTAGATCCCTGAGGAATTGCCACACTGACTTCGACAATAGTTGAACTAGTTTGCAGTCCCACCAACAGTGTAAAAGTGTTCCTATTTCTCCACATCCTCTCCAGCACCTGTTGTTTCCTGACTTTTTAATGATTGCCATTCTAACTGGTGTGAGATGATATCTCATTGTGGTTTTGATTTGCATTTCTCTGATGGCCAGTGATCATGAGCATTTTTTTCATGTGTCTGTTGGCTGCATAAATGTCTTCTTTTGAGAAGTGTCTGTTCCTATCCTTCACCCACTTTTTCATGGGGTTGTTTTTTCTTGTAAATTTGTTTGAGTTCTTTGTAGATTCTGGATATTAGCCCTTTGTCAGATGAGTAGATTGCAAAAATTTTCTCCCATTCTGTAGGTTGCCTGTTCACTCTGATGGTAGTTTCTTTTGCTGTGCAGAAGCTCTTTAGTTTAATTAGATCCCATTTGTCAATTTTGGCTTTTGTTGCCATTGCTTTTGGTGTTTTAGACATGAAGTCCTTGCCCATGCCTATATCCTGAATGGTATTGCCTAGGTTTCCTTCTAGGGTTTTTATGTTTTTAGGTCTATTATTTAAGTCTTTAATCCATCTTGAATTAATTTTTGTATAAGGTGTAAGGAAGGGATCCAGTTTCAGCTTTCTACATATGGCTAGCCAGTTTTCCCAGCACTATTTGTTAGATAGTGAATCCTTCCCCCATTTCTAGTTTTTGTCAGGTTTGTCAAAGATCAGGTAGCTGTAGACATATGGTATTATTTCTGAGGGCTCTGTTGTCTTCCGTTGGTCTATATCTGTTTTGGTACCAGTATCATGCTATTTTGGTTACTGTAGCCTTGTAGTATAGTTTGAAGTCAGGTAGCATAATGCCTCCAGCTTTGTTCTTTTGGCTTAGGATTCTCTTGGCAATGTGGACTCTTTTTCGGTTCCATATGAACTTTAAAGTAGTTTTTTCCAATTCTGTGAAGAAAGTCATTTGTAGCTTGATGGGGATGGCATTGAATCTACCTTGGGCATTGAATCTACCTTGGGCAGTATGGCCATTTTCACAATATTGATTCTTCCTACCTATGAGCATGGAATGTTCTTTCATTTGTTTGTGTCCTCTTTTATTTCATTGAACAGTGGTTTGTAGTTCTCCTTGAAGAGGTCCTTCACATCCCTTGTAAGTTGGATTCCTAGGTATTTTATTCTCTTTGAAATGATTGTGAATTGGAGTTCACTTACAATTAGGCTCTCTGTTTGTCTGTTATTGGTGTTTAAGAATGCTTGTGATTTTTGCACATTGATTTTGTATCCTGAGACTTTACTGAAGTTGCTTATCAGCTTAAGGAGATTTTGGGCTGAGATGATGGGGTTTTCTAGATACACAATCGTGTCATCTGCAAACAGGGACAATTTGACTTCCTCTTTTCCTAATTGAATACCCTTTATTTCCTTCTCCTGCCTGATTGCACTGGCCAGAACTTCCAACACTATGTTGAATAGGAGTGGTGAGAGAGGGCATCCCTGTCTTGTGCCAGTTTTCAAAGGGAATGCTTCCAGTTTTTGCCCATTCAGTATGATATTGGTTGTGGGTTTGTCAGAAATAGCTCTGATTATTTTGAGATACATCCCATCAATACCTGATTTATCAAGAGTTTTTAGCATGAAGCGCTGTTGAATTTTGTCAAAGGCCTTTTCTGCATCTATTGAGATAATCATGTGGTTTTTGTCTTTGGTTCTGTTTATATGCTGGATTATGTTTATTGATTTTCGTTTGTTGAACCAGCCTTGCATGCCAGGGATGAAGCCCACTTGATCATGCTGGATAAGCTTTTTGATGTGCTGCTGGATTCGGTTTGCCAGTATTTTATTGACAATTTTTGCATCCATGTTCATCATGGATATTGGTCTAAAATTCTCTTTTTTTGTTGTTACTGTGTGTCTGCCAGGCTTTGGTATTAGGATGACGGTAGCCTCATAAAATGAGTTAGGGAGGATTCCCTCTTTTTCTACTGATTGGAACAGTTTCAGAAGGAATGGTGCCAGCTCCTCCTTGTACATCTGGTAAAATTCGGTTGTGAATCCGTCTGGTCCTGGACATTTTTTGGTTGGTAAGCTATTAATTATTGCCTCAGTTTCAGAGCCTGTTATTGATCTATTAAGAGATTCAACTTCTTCCTGGTTTAGTCTTGGGAGGGTTTATGTGTTGTGGAATTTATCCATTTCTTCTAGATTTTCTAGTTTATTTGCATAGAGGTGTTTATAGTACCCTCTGATGGCAGTTTGTATTTCTGTGGGATTGATGGTGATATCCCCTTTGTCATTTTATATTGTGTCTATTTGATTCTTCTCTCTTTTCTTCTTTATTAGTCTTGCTAGCGGTCTATCAATTTTGTTGATCTTTTCAAAAAACCAGCTCCTGGATTCATTGATGTTTTGAAGGGTTTTTTATGTCTTTATCTCTTTCAGTGCTGCTCAGATCTTAGTTATTTCTTGCCTGCTGCTAGCTTTTGAATGTGTTTGCTCTTGCTTCTCTAGTTCTTTTAATTGTGATGTTAGATTGTTGATTTTAGATCTTTCCTGCTTTCTCTTGTGGGCAGTTAATGCTAAAATTTCCCTCTAATCCTGAGTTCTAGTTTGATTGCACTGAGGTCTGAGAGACAGTTTGTTATAATTTCTGTTGTTTTACATTTGCTGAGGAGAGCTTTACTTCCAACCATGTGGTCAATTTTGGAATAGGTGCAGTGTGGTGCTGAGAAGAATGTATATACTGTTGATTTGTGATGGAGAGTTCTGTAGATGTCTATTAGGTCCACTTGGTGCAGAGCTAAATTCAGTTCCTGGATATCCTTGTTAACTTTCTGTCTTGTTGATCTGTCTAATGTTGACAGTGGTGTGTTAAAGTCTCCCATTATTATTGTGTGGGAGTCTAAGTCTCTTTGTAGGTCTCTAAGGATTTGCCTTATGAATCTGGGTGCTCTTGTTGGGTGCATATATATTTAGGATAGTTAGTTCTTCTTGTTGAATTGATCCCTTTACCATTATGTAATGGCCTTCTTTGTCTCTTTTGATGTTTGTTGGTTTAAAGTCTGCTTTTTCAGAGACTAGGATTGTAATGCCTGCTTTTTTTTTTATCTCTATTTGCTTGGTAGATCTTCCTCCATCCCTTTATTTTGAGCCTTTGTGTGTCTCTGCACGTGAGATCGGTTTCCTGAATACAGCACACTGATGGGTCTTGACTCTTTATCCAATTTGCTAGTCTGTGTCTTTTAAGTGGAGCATTTAGCCCATTTACATTTAAGGTTCATATTGTTATGTGTGAATCTGATCCTGTCATTATGATGTTAGCTGGTTATTTTGCTCGTTAGTTGATGCAGTTTCTTCCTAGCATCGATGGTCTTTACAATTTGGCATGTTTTTGCACTGGCTGATACCGGTGGTTCCCATCCATGTTTAGTGCTTCCTTCAGGAGCTCTTGTAAGGCAGGCCTGGTGTTGACAAAATCTCTCAGCATTTGCTTGTCTGTAAAGTATTTTATTTCTCCTTCACTTATGAAGCTAGTTTGGCTGGATATGAAATTCTGGGTTGAAAATTCTTTTCTTTAAGGATATTGAATGTTAGCCTCCACTATCTTCTGTCACGTAGAGTTTCTGCCGAGAGATCAGCTGTTAGTCTGATGGGCTTCTCTCTGTGAGTAACCCAACCTTTCTCTCTAGCTGCCCTTAACATTTTTTCCTTCATTTCAACTTTGGCAAATCTGACAATTATGTGTCTTGGAGTTGCTCTTCTTGAAGAGTATCTTTGTGGCATTCTCTCTATTTCCTGAATTTGAATGTTGGCCTGCCTTGCTAGATTGGGGAAGTTCTCCTGGATAATATCCTGCAGAGTGTTTTCCAACTTGGTTCCATTCTCCCAATCACTTTCAGGTACACCAATCAGATGTAGATTTGGTCTTTTCACATAGTCCCATATTTCTTAGAGGCTTTGTTCATTTCTTTTTATCCTTTTTTGTCTTAAATTCTCTTCTCACTTCATTTCATTCATTTGATCTTCAATGACTGATACCTTTTCTTCCAGTTGATCAAATCAGCCACTGAAGCTTGTGCATTCATCACGTAGTTCTCATGCCATGGTTTGCAGCTTCATCAGGTCCTTTAAGGACTTCTCTGCATTGGTTATTCTAGTTAGCCATTCCTCTAATCTTTTTTCAAGGTTTTTAACTTCTTTGCAGTGGGTTCGAACTTCCTCCTTTAGCTCAGAGAAGTTTGATCATCTCAAGCCTTCTTCTCTCAACTTGTCAAAGTCATTTCCCATCCAGCTGTGTTCCATTATTGGTGAGGAGCTGCATTCCTTTGGAGGAGGAGGGGCGCCCTCATTTTTAGAATTTTTAGTTTTTCTGTTCTGTTTTTTCCCCATCTTTGTTGTTTTATCTACCTTTGGTCTTTGATGATGGTGATGTACAGATGGGCTTTTGGTGTGGATGTCCTTTCTGTTTGTTAGTTTTCCTTCTAACAGTCAGGACCCTCAGCTACAGGTCTGTTAGAGTTTACTGGAAGTCCACTCCAGACACTGTTTGCCTGGGTATCAGCAGCGGAAGCTGCAGAACAGCGGACACTGGTGAACAGCAAATGTTGCTGCCTGATCGTTCCTCTGGAAGTTTTGTCTCAGAGGAGTACCCATCTGTGTGAGGTGTCAGTCTGCCCCTACTTGGGGGTGCCTCCCAGTTAGGCTACTCGGGCGTCAGGGACCCACTTGAGGAGGCAGTCTGTCCTTTCTCAGATCTCCAGCTGCATGCTGGGAGAACCACTACTCTCTTCAAAGCTGTCAGACAGGGACATTTAAGTCTGCAGAGGATTCTGCTGCCTTTTGTTTGGCTATGTCTTGTCCCCAGAGGTGGAGTCTACAGAGGCAGGCAGGCCTCCTTGAGATACGGTGGGCTCCACCCAGTTCGAGCTTCCCAGCTGCTTTGTTTACCTACTCAAACCTGAGGAATGGCGGGCACCCCTCCCCCAGCCTCGCTGCCACCTTGCAGTTCGATCTCAAACTGCTGTGCTAGGAATGAGTGAGGCTCCTTGGGTGTGGGACCCTCTGAGCCATGTGTGGGATATAATCTCCTGGTGTGCTGTTTGCTAAGACCACTGGAAAAGCCCAGTATTAGGGTGGGAGTGACCCAATTCTCCAGGTGCTGTGTGTCACAGCTCTGCTTGGCTATGAAAGGGAATTCCCTGACCCCTTTGCGCTTCCCGGGTGAGGTGATGCCTTGTCTTGCTTTGGCGCACACTCAGTGCATTGCACCCACTGTCTGACAAGCCCCAGTGAGATGAACCCGTTACCTCAGTTGGAAATGCAGAAATCACCCGTCTTCTGTGTTGCTCACGCTGGGAGCTGTAAACTGGAGCTGTTCCACTTTGGCCATCTTGGAACCGCCCCATTTTTTGTTACTTTAAAATTTTGCAAACTTGCAATCCAAATCAGAGAGGGTGTTCATCAGTGAAACACTGTAGAAAGCATACTTCATAGGATTTCTGGGCACAAATACACAGTCAGACTACCTCTACAGTTGGGGCATCCCCTTGTGACCTGCAGGCCACCTGAAATGGGCAGCACTCCAAACTCAGAAGCTCTGTGAGAGCTTTGGCAAATGTGGGTTTAGGCTGCTAGTTACTGTTGTAAAGAAGACAGCGTGGAGCATGGTGGCTCATGCCTGTAATCCCAGCACTTTGGGAGGCCAAGGCGGGTGGATCACCTGAGGTCAGGAGTTGGAGACCAACCTGGCCAACATGGTGAAACCCCACCCCTACTAAAAAAAAACACCAAAACTTACCTTGGCGCAGTGGCAGGCACCTGTAATCCTAGCTACCCAGGAGGCTGGGACAGGAGAATTGCTTGAACCTGGGAGGCAGAGGTTGCAGTGAGCCAAGACCATGCCATTGCACTCCAGGCTGGCAATGCAGTGAGACGCCATCTCAAGAAAAAGAAGAAGAAAGCAATCTGGTCTGACATAGTTGCTCATGCTCTAATCCCAGCACTTTTGGAGCCCAAGGTGGGCTAATCACTTGGGCCCAGGAGTTCAAAACCAGCCTCCCTAACCTGGCCAAACCCATGTCTACAAAAATAAATAAATAAAACAAAATTTCTTCAGCTGTGCTGGCATCCATCAGTAGACCCAGCTACTCAGGATGCTGAGGTGGAAGAATTGCTTGAGCCCAAGAGGTAGAGGCTGCAGGGAGCCATATCACACCACTGCACTCCAGCTTCAGTGACAAAGCAAGACCCTGTCTCAAAAAGAAATTTTAAAAATATTTATATTAGAGAAAATACACTAACACAAAAACTTTAAAAAGACTTAAAGAAGATCATTATATAATGATAAAAGGTTTCAATACAGTTGGAGGACATAACAATTACAAATATATATGCACCAAGAATCAAAGTACCTGAATATATCAAGAAAATACTAATAAACCTAAAGGAATAGATAGCAATACAATAAAAGCAAGAAACTTCAACATTGCATTTTCAGCAATGAACAGATCATTTAAACAGAAAATCAACAGGCTTTAGAATTGAAGTGCATTCTAGACCAAATGATTTATCAGATATTTACAAAATGTCATCTAACCACTGAAGAATACACATTCTTCTCAGCAGTACTTATTCTTCAGGATAGATCACATGTCAAGCCATAAAAAAATCTAAGCAATTTTTAATATCAAAATCATATCAAGTACTTCTTTAGAACACAATGCAATAAATCTAGAAATCAATAACAATTAGACCGTTGAAAGCTGTGCAAATACATGGAAATTAACAATTTGTTCTAGAATAACTAATGGGTCAATGAAAAATTAAAACTAAGGTTAAAATGTTAATAGGCAAACAAAAATAAAAACACAACATATCAAAACCTGTGGGACACAGCAAAGCCTGTGATAAGAAAGAAGTTCATAGTATTAAAGCATTACATTTAAAAAAGGTAGAAAGTTCTCAAACAATTTAACATTTCACTTGAAGGAAGTACAAAAAGAAACTAAACTCAAAAATAGTAGAAAGAAATAATGAAGAGCAGGAATAAATAGAATAGAGAACAAAAAATACAAAAAGATTAATTTAAAAGAGGTTTTTTAAAGATAAACACAATTGACAAACTATTAGCTGGACAAACTAAGAAAAAAAAGACAAAAGTTTCATAAAAGCCAAGGTGAAAATGAAAACATTACTACTGGTAGCACAAAAATATAAAGAATCAAAAGAGACTATCATGAACATCTATACACCAACAAATTAGGAATCTTTTTAAAAGTTAATAAATTCCTGGACACATACAACCTACCAAAATTAAATCACAAAGAAATAGAAAACCCAAAGAAAATATCAAGTAATAAGATATCAGTAATAAAAGCTTCCTATTAAGGAAAAGCCCAGTATTATTAAAAGTGAAAAAATAACAGAGTTGGTGAGGCTGCTGAAAAAGAGGAGACATTTGTACCTTGTTATTGGGAATGTAAATTAGTTCATTTACTGGGGAAAGCAGGTTGAAGATTTCTCAACGAACTTAAAGCATAACTACCATTCAAGCTACCAATCCCATTATTGTGTATATACTCAAAGGAAAATAAACCATTGCATTAAAAAGATACATGTACTTGTATATTCATGGCAGCAGTATTTTCAATAGAAAGATGTGGAATCAACACAGGTGCCCATCAATGGTAGATTGGATGTATGAGTTCATTTTTAGACTGCTGTGAAGAACTACCTGAGACTGGATAATTTATGAAGAAAAGAGGTTTAATGTACTCATAGTTCTGCAGGCTTAACAGAAAGCATGACTTGGAATGCCTTGGGTCATTTACAATCACAGTGGTAGGTGAAGGGGAAGCAGGCATGTCTTACAAGGGCAAAGCAGAAGAGACAGAGAGTGAAGGGGGATGTTCCACATACTTTCAAAGAATCAGATCTCATGAGAACTCACTCACTGTCACGAGAACAGTAAGGGGAAAATATGCCCCATAATCCAATCACCTCCCATGAGGCCCCTGCTCTGACATGTGGGAAATAAAATTCAGGATGAGGTTTGAGTGGGGACACAGAGCCAAACTGTATCATTAGATAAATATAATGTAGTACATATACATTATGGGATACGATGAACCATAAAAAATAATGAAATCATGTCCTTGGAAGGATCATTTGCACCCCAACCTCAGCATTATGCATTATGCGATATACCATGTAAAAAACTTGTACATACTCCATGAATTTAAACAATTTTAAAATTATATAAGTAAGTAAATAAAACCGAAAAAAAGAAATGAAAAGAGCAGCCCAGGACCTGATGGCTTCACTGCTGAACTGTACCAAAAATTTAAAGAACAAATACCAATACTTTACAAATTTTACCCAAACATTGAAGAGAGGGAACTTCTTCCACACTCATTCTACAAGTCCAGCACTACTCCAGACAAAGCCAGAGAAGAAGAAAACTACAGATCAATAACCCTGATGAGCATAGATGTAAAAATTATCAACAAAATTATAGCAAGACAAATTCAACAATGGATTTGTTGGGAAAAAGGCTTATGGGGTGCCTGTATAAACTGTCCATAAAAATATGGGACAATAAGTTGTGGAAAGCCACAAGAGGCCTCTAAGGAGGAAAGCCTCCTAAATGCCATTGTGTTCCCATGCTCAGAGCCAGACCCACTGTCTTATCTGTAAACACGGTGTTCAAGGAGAAAGACGTTCCTTTGAAACATTGGAATGCGGACAGACGTGCAGACTCCTACTTAAGCCCGCTCCCACTAGCTACTCTCCGATAAGTTAAACATACGCTGTTTGAGCACAAAGGAGATTGATTTAAACCGCTATTGCTAGAGATTATGCCTGTGACACACTGTTTCCCTTTCCCTGATTCACCCCTAAACATCTGCTTCTCAGATCTAAGTAACTGTACTCAATAAATAGTCTGGAGACCAAAACTTGGAGCCTTTTGCAGACTCCATTTTGCAATTGGCCTCCTGGCTTCCACTCTTTATGCACTCTTAACCTGTCTCTTCTCATTCCTTCATCGCCACGGGACTTTGGGTACGGTACAAGTGATGTTGAGGCTGGTCCCCAACATTCTGGCATCCAACGTGGGGCCGGAAAGAATCCAGTAAAGGAATGCTGGAGCATGTGAAATGGAGGAACGACAGACAAAGGACTCCCGAGGATAAAAAGTTGTAAGCTTTGCAGGTAAATGGGGCGCTTGGAAAAAGCTAGGGACACAAATGGGACAAACTGAAAGTCAGTACACCACGTATCTGAGCTTGCCATGGCAGCTCTTGAAGCGTGGTGGGGTAAAAGTTGATACGGAAAATCTTATGGATTTATTTCATGCTGTGGAATAATTTTGTCCTTTGTTCCCTGGACAGGGAACTTTAGAATTAAACGATTGGGAGGGAGTTGGAAAAGACTTTAAAAGAGCATATAGAGAAGGAAAGAAAATTCATTTGCATGTTTGGTCAGTTTGATCATTGGTGCATGCAACACTGGAGCCTTTTCAGACAGCTGATGAGACTGAGTCAGAGGAGGAGAGAGAGAAGTTTGATGATCACAACTCTAAACCGCCTCTACCGAGTACTAACAAAAAGGAGAGCCCGAACATGATTTCTACCAATTCCCCCAGTCTCCCTAACCTACTCAGAAAATTGTTCAGCCCAGGGCTCCTTCAGAGGAATGTCTGGAATGGCCACCTCCTCAGCCCAGTGAGTGCTGGAAGAGGGAGACCCGAGACTCAACTCACCACCACTCCACTCCCCGCGCCTATTATTGCTGACCCACAGTTCATTATGGAGAGGGGGCAATTTAGGTTCTCCCTGCAGTTCATTAAGGTGAAGGAGCAATTTCCCTTAAAATGGATGACCCAGCGTCCTGTCTGGGTTGAACACTGGCCGCTCCCTAAGGAAAAGTTGGGGGCACTTCATGAAATAGTTAAAGAACTACTAGAAAAAGGACATGTTTCACCCACTTTCTCTCCTTGGAATTCCCCAGTATTTGTAATTAAGAAAAAGTCGGGTACGACTGGTGTGGTGGCTCACGCCTGTAATCCCAGCACTTTGGGAGGCCGAGGCGGGCGGATCATGAGGTCAGGAAATCGAGACCATCCTGGCTAACACAGTGAAACCCTGTCTCTACTAAAAATACAAAAATTAGCTGGGCGTGGTGGCAGGCAACTGTAGTCCCAGCTACTAGGGAGGCTGAGGCAGGAGAATGGTGTGAACCCGCAAGGCAGAGCTTGCAGTGAGCAGAGACTGCGCCACTGCACTCCATCCAGCCTGGGCGACAGGGAGAGACTCCGTCTCAAAAAAGGAATAATGAAAAAGTTGGGTATACGGCACAGGCTGACCGACTTACGAGCTGTCAACGCCGTAATTCAACCGATGGGAGCCTTACAACCCGGGCTCCCATCCCCCACCATGCTCCCTAAAGACTGGCCACTTGTTATTACAGATTTAAAGACTGCTTTTTTACAATTCCTTTAGCAGAAGCAGATTTCAAAAAATTTGCCTTTACAACATCCCTGCCATTAATAACAAAGAATCTGCAGCCAGACATCAGTGGAAGGTTTTACCCCAGGGTATGTTAAACAGTCCCACAATTTGGCAAACTTTTGTAGGCAGAATTATCCAGCATGTTAGAGATCAATGTCCAAATTTTTGCAGCAAAAAATAGAGACCAACTTATTCAATGTTACTCATCTTTACAAAAGGCAACTACAAACACTGGATTACTTACAGCACCTGACAAAATTCAGACAGCCACTCCTTTTCAGTATTTGGGGATGCAAGTACAGGATAGAGCCATTAAGCCTCAAAAGATTCAAATTAGAAGTGATTCTTTAAAAACCTTATATAATTTTCAAAAATTGTTAGATGATATTAATTGGATTCAACCACCTTAAGAATTCCTACTTATACTATGTCTTTTCTCAATATTGAGGGGAGATTCCAACTTAACAGTAAAAAAAAAACTAACACCCAAGGCCATAAAAAACTTAAGAGTAATTGAAAAAAAAATTCAGCAAGCCCAGATCAGTAGGATTGACTCAGGCTTGCTTTTACAATGTATTGTGTTCCCGCCTTCCCACTCCCCAAAGGGGGTTATTGTTCAAAATAATGATTTAGTTGAATGGTCCTTTTTGCCACATAATCCCATAAAAACACTTACAGTATATTTAGATCAAATGACAATTTTAATTGGAGACGCTCATATACAAATTGTTAAACTTTGTGGTACTGAGTCCAATAAGATTAGAATTCCCTTAAATAAACATCAGGTTAAACAGGCATTTATTAATTCAATTACATGGCAAGTTAATTTAACAAAATTTATTGGATGTATTGATAATCATTATCCTAAAAATAAAACTTTCCAGTTCTTAAAATTAACTACATAGTTTCTTCTGAAAATTACTCATGATGCCCCTTTGGAAGGAGCCATGACTGTTTTTACTGGTGGGTCTGGTAAACATGAAAAAATGGCAGTCTGGTGGAGACCACATAATCCAATCATTCAATCTAAATTTACCAACATTCAAAGAGCTAAGCTTATTCTGTTTATTTATTAAAGAATTTTTACAGCCTTAAGTTTGCTCTGGAGCCCACTCTGTGTGCTCTTTTTCTTCAACTTCAACAATTACTAGACCAAGTTACACATCCTATTTTTATTACAGACATTCGAGGCCACAGCTCTCTGCCTGGCTCATTGGCTTATGACAATAATCAAGCAGACCTTCAGGTAATGACATCACTGCCTGACCAAGCCACCCAATCACATCAATTTTTCCAGCAAAGTTAGAAAAACTTACCCAAATAATTTCAACTTACACAGAGACTGGCTAAACAAATTATCCTACAATGCCCAGATTACCAGCTCACAGGCATGTCCCTCCTTCAAAATGTGTTAACCCTAGAGAATTAGAACCTAATCAGTAGTGACACACAGATGTTAAACATATCCCTGAATTTTAAAAACTAAGATATGTACATATATCCATTGTTACCAACACTTATCTAATTATTACACATTAAAAAATTTTTTAAAAAGAAGAGACTAAAAAAAACAAAAATAAAAAATACAAAAAAAGACTAAAAAAAGTAAAAAAAGGAAAAAAAATTTAAAAAGTTATAAAAATGTACCTTTAGTAAGGAAAGTTATAAAACCTAAAAAGTTAAGACATGTTGAAGATTATCTGTAAAAGTTGTAAAAAAGTTATAAAAAGGAATTTATACAAAAATGTATAATTTTTGTTTTAAAGGTCTAAACAAGTTTTATAATAATAATTTTTAAAAATTATGTGTGGAAACATATTTACTAAAGTTAAAAAAGTATCATCCAGTTTTTCTAAAAACTAACATTAAAATAAAATACAAGTTTTTCTTAAAACAGTAAGCTACTTTTTAAAAATTGTAAAAAGTCTCTTAGCACAGGCACCACCCCTGAAATTTCCAGTACCAGCCTGAAGACTACATCCTCATCAAAGGATGAAAAAAAAAAAGAAAAAATTCAAGCCAGCCTAAAAAAAACCCTACAGAAACTGCAGCCTCAACAATGCTGCTTCCACAAACAACACAGGCCCCAAACATTATGCTAAAAAAAAAAAGACTAAGCCAAATAATTTATTCATTTTTAATTCTCTCACTTTGCCTACTACCTTTACCTACTACACTCTATTAAGCTCATATTTTAAATCTGCCTTTCTTCTGCCCTACTACTTTAACAAACACCCCTTTTCAGCTTCTAATAACATAACTACTTGGCTAAAATAAATTAACATACCCCCAGTGGGGTTCCTCATTAATAATATATAGTAAACTAAGATGCCAAGTAACACTTGGCATTTCTTTGACTGAAAAAAAATGTTGCTAATTATACTCATGTTTGTCTTCTAGGATACAAAGCTGAAATAAGAACAGTGACCTCCTTACCTGACAAGCCTGTGACTACAACAGACCAAAACTATACCTATTGGACATATGTCCCATTTCCGCCTTTAATTAGGCCTGTCACATGGTTGAAACCCCCAGTTGAGGTTTATGTTAATGTGTTTGAATGACTAAGCCTACAAATACTCATAGGCTCTCTTACCCAGAAAAAAAAAAAGTTAATAAATGTGTCCATAGGTTATCAGATCTCCCCTCTTTACATAGGGTCGGCGATTGGTTGCCTAAAATGCTACAACAACAATCACAAATACAATGTGATTAAAATACTTATAATTTCTACATAACTCCCCATTAGTATAATACTATTCAGGTCATAATCAAAGAACCAGTATCCCATCATTTATTTTCTAAATGGAGCCCGGGTCATTCACAAAGTTTGGTTCAATTAAAACAATTTAAGCCCAAAAAAGAGAGGTGTCAACAACCTCAACAATGGTCAAAAAATTTAAAAATACTGATTTGAAAAAATTACATGTCTAATCACCCTGTAGTACTACAAAATAATTCCTATAAAATCGTCATTAGTTTGTCCCCGAGGACCTTTACAGTTAATTGTACCAATCAAAATTATAAACACAAAACTAAAACAAAAACTATACTATCAAAAAGTGACACTAGTAAAAAAACATGCCCATTTTCCCATAATTTGGACTGATTTTGGTATGGCTGGCCCACATCCAAAAATGATTAATCCTATAATAGGCCCTAAATGTCCCAAATTATAAAAGTTAATGATGGCCCAATCTCATATTAAAGTTTGAAAAAAATATATTATCTTGAGGAAAAGCGTGAGAGACTTCAATTGGTGTATCAGATTTCTTCCAACAAAATGTTGCCCATTCAAAGTTGTGTCAAGCCTCCTTTTATGTTAATAATCAAAAATATTAATATTCAACCTAATTCTGAAACTATTACTTGTCAAAACTGTCACCTTTTCACCTGTATTGATTCCACATTTAGTGTAAAAACATCTGTGTACTGGTAAAGAGTAAAAAAAGAGTTTGGATACCAGTTTCCCTCAATAGACCTTAAAAATCCTCTCCTTCCATTCATATCATAACAAAAATGTTAAAGGAAGTGTTTACCAAAACAAAAAAAAATATATTTTTACCCTTATAACAGTGATTATAGGCCTTATTGCATCACAGCTACTGCTGCGGCTGCTGAAATTACTTTACATTCCTCTGTTCAAACTACAAAATTGGTCAAAAAAATTCCTCAAAATTGTGAAATTTTCAGACCCAGATACACCAATTGATAAGTCAAACAAATAACCTTAAACAGACTGTTATTTAAATAAAAAAATCATATAATAAACTTAAAGTATCAATTACAAATACAATGGGATTAAAATTCTTCTAATTTCTACATAACTCCCCATTCATATACTACTACTAAACATCATTTAAAAAAGGTTAGACATCATGTAAAAAATTTTAAAAAAATTAACATTAAATACAGCCACATTAAAAAACCAGGTTTTTAAAACATCTTAGGCTCATTTAACTGTCCTGCCTGAGACTGACATTCTCACGAAAACTGCTAATAGAGTTTCAAATGTAAACCCTCTTAAATAAATTAAGACCATTAAAAAATCAACTATTACAAATTTTACTTTAATGTGTATCTGTTTATACTGAAGAGAGAGACCCTCTCATATTGTTTTATATTGTTTTATACTCAGTACCTGTTTTAAGAAAAAACAACAAGGAAGTAAAACCAAAGACAGGCAGCCCGGCGCCAGGTCTGAAACCAGGACTGGGCCTGCATGGCCTAAACCCAGTAGTTAAAAATCAATTCATAACTTAGAAACTGATGTTATTCATAGATTCCAGACATTGTATAGAAGAACATTGTGAAACTCCCTGCCCTGTTCTGTTTTTCTCGGACCACCAGTGCATGCAGCCCCTGTCACGTACCACCTGCTTGCTCAAATCAATCACAACCCTTTCATGTGAAATCTTTAGTGTTGTGAGCCCTTAAAAGGGACAGAAATTGTGCATTTGGGGAGCTTGGATTTTAAGGCAGTAGCTTGCCGATGCTCCCAGCTGAATAAAGCCCTTCCTTCTACAACTTGTGTCTGAGAGGTTTTGCTGCGGCTCATCCTGCTGCAATACTGTTTACTTTTATTCTACAAATGTGAAAGATGCCTTTAAAAAAAAAAAACACCACAAACCAGCCTTAATAACAATGACAGTTTTTTTTTTTAAAGTGGGGGGGCATGTTGGGAAAAAGGCTTTTGGGGTGCCTGCATAAACTGGCCATAAAAATATGGGACAATAAGTTGTGGAAAGCCACAAGAGGCCTCTGAGGAGGAAAGCCTGCTAATTGCCATTGTGTTCCCATGCTCAGAGCCAGACCCGCTGTCTTATCTGTAAACACTGTGTTCAAGAAGAAAGATGCTCCTTTGAGGCATTGCAATATGGGCAGATGTGCAGACTCCTAGTTAAGCCCGCTCCCACTAGCTACTCTCCGATAAGTTAAACATACACTGTTTGAGCACAAAGGAGATTCATTTATACCACTATTGCTGGAGATTATGCCTGTGATGCACTGTTTCCCTTTCCCCATTTCACCCCTGAACATCTGCTTCTTAGATCTAAGTACTTATACTCAATAAATAGTGTGGAGACCAAAACTCTGAGCCTTTTGCAGCCTCTATTTTGCAGCTGGCCTCCTGGACCCCACTCTTTATTCACTCTAAGCCTGTCTCTTCTCATTCCTCCATCGCCACCAGACTTTGGGTACCCTACATGTGATGTTGAGGCTGGTCCCCAACATGTATTAAAATGATTATTCACCATAATCAAGAAGCTTGCATCTTAGGGATGCAAGGATGTTTCGACATGTGCCAAGTCAATAAATATGATACTCACCTTGACAGAATCAAGGAGAAAAGCTACATGATCATTTTAATAGATGCAGAAAAGCATTACACACACTTCAATATCCCGTTATGATAAAACTGTCCCCAAATTAGATATAGAAATAATGTACTACAACACAAGAAAGGCCATATATGACAAACCCACAGAAAACACCATATTAAATGAGGAAAAGCTGAAATATTTTTTCTAAGATCTGAAGCAAGATAATGATTTTATCTTTTGGCAGCTCTATTCAACATAGTATAGTAAGTTCTAGCCAGAACAATTAGATGAGAGAAAGAAATAAAGGGCATATAAACTGAAAAGGAGGAGGTCAACTTGTCCCTGTTTGCAGATAACATAATTACATATATAGAAAAATCCTACAGATTCTACCAAATACCATTAAAATGTATAAACAAATCCAATAAAGTGTCAGGATGTAAAATCAACTTACAAAAATTAGAAAATTTTGAATGTGCCAAGGGTAAACTATTTGAAAAAATAAATTAAAAAGTCAATCCCATTGACAATAGCTACAAAAAAGATATTTAGAATAAATTTAACCAAGAAGCAAAAGCTCTCTTTGATAAAAACTATAAAACATGGATGAAACAAATTGAAGAAGACACAAATACATGTAAAGACATCTTGGGTTTATATGGAAGAATTACTATTGTTGAAATGTCCATACTACCTAAAGCAATCCACAAATTCAATGTAATACCTATTAAAATAGTAATGATATACTTTGCTTAAATGGGAAAAGCATTTTTTTGTTGTTTTTTGAGATGAAGTTTCACTCTTGTCACCCAGGCTGGAGTGTAATGGTGTGATCTTGACTCACTGCAACTTCCACCTCTTGGGTTCAAGTGATTCTCCTGCCTCAGCCTCCCTAGTAGCCAGGATTACAGGCACTGCCAACATGCCCAGCTAATTTTTTTGTATTTTTAGTAGAGATGGAGTTTCACAATGTTGGCCAGTCTGGTCTCTAACTCCTGACCTCAGGTGATCCTCCTGCCTCAGTCTCCCAAAGTCCTGGGGGGTAAAGCACTTAAAAAATCTGTACAAAGCCACAAAAAGCCTCAGATAGACAAACCAATACTGAGCCAAAAGAACAAAGGTGGAGACACTACACTACCTGTCTTCAAAACATACCACAAGCCTATAGAAAACAAAACACCATAGTGTTGCTACAAAAAGAATAGACACATATACCAATAAAGAGAATATACAACCCAGAAATAAATCCACATACTTGCAGCCAACTGTCCTTTTTATAAATGCCAAGAATACACACTGGGGAAAGGATAATCTCTTCAATAAATAGTGATGAGAAAACTGAATATTCAGAAGTAGGAAAATGAGACTACAACTATCTCTCTCACTGAAAACAAAAATCAGCTCAAAATGAACTAAAGACTTAAATGTAAAACCCTAAAAAATAAGTTACTAGAAGAAAATATAGGTGAAATGCTTCTTGACATTGGTGTTGGCAAGAATTGTTGGAATAAGAACACAAAAGCACTGCAACAGGACAAATATTGATAAATAGAATTTTATTAAACAAGCTTCTGTACAACAAAGTAAACAATGAATATCATGAACAGAAAACACACAGAATAGAAGAAAATATATATAAACTATATTTCTGATAAGGATTAATATCTGGAATATATAAGGAATTCAACTCAATAGGAAAAAACATCTGATTTTTAAGTGGGTAAATGACTTGAATAGAAATCTCTATAAAGAAGAGAGGGTGGAGCCAAGATGGCTGAATAGGAACAGCTCCAGTCTACAGCTCCCAGCATCAGTGACACAGAAGACGGGTGATTTCTGCATTTTCAACTGAGGTACCAGGTTCATCTCACGAGGGAATGCCAGACAGTGGGTGCAGGACAGTGAGTGCAGTGCACCGTGTGTGAGCCGGAGCAGGGCAAGGCATCACCTCACCTGGGAAGTGCAAGGGGTCAGGGAATTCCCTTTCCTAGTTAAAGAAAGTGGTGACAGATGGCACCTGGAAAATCAGGTCACTCCCACCCTAATACTGCGCTCTTCCAAAGGGCTTAACAAACGGCGCACCAGGAGATTATATCCCACACCTGGCTCGGAGGGTCCTATGCCCATGGAGCCTCAATCACTGCTAGCACAGCGGTCTGAGATCAAACTGCAAGGCAGCAGCAAGGCTGGGGGAGGGGCACCACCATTGCTCAGGTTTGAGTAGGTAAACAAAGCAGCGGGGAAGATTGAACTGGGTGGAGCCCACCACAGCTCAAGGAGGCCTGCCTGCTTCTGTAGACTCCATCTCTGGGGGCAGGGCACAGACAAACAAAAGACAGCAAACACCTCTGCAGTCTTAAATGTCCCTATCTGACAGCTTTGAAGAGAGTAGTGGTTCTCCCAGCATGGAACTTGAGATATGAGAATGGGCAGACTGCCTCCTCAAGTGGGTCCCTGACCCCTGAGTAGCCTAACTGGGAGGCATCCCCCAGTAGGGGTGGAGTGACACCTCACACGGCCGGGTACTCCTCTGAGACAAAACTTCCAGAGGAACGATGAGGCAGCAGCATTTGCAGTTCACCAATGTCCACTGTTCTGCAGCCACCGCTGCTGATACCCAGGCAAACAGGGTCTGGAGTGGACCTCCAGTAAACTCCAACAGACCTGCAGCTGAGGGTCCTGACTGTTAGAAGGAAAACTAACAAACAACCACACCAAAAACCCATCTGTACATCACCATCATCAAAGACCAAAGGTAGATAAAACCACAAAGATGGGGAAAAAACAGAGTAGAAAAACTGGAAACTCTAAAAATCAGAGTAACTTTCCTCCTCCAAAGGAACACAGCTCCTCACCAGCAACGGAACAAAGCTGGACGGAGAATGACTTTGACCAGTTGAGAGAGGAAGGCTTCAGAAGATCAAACTACTCCGAGCTAAAGGAGGAAGTTCAAACCAATGGCAAAGAAGTTAAAAACTTTGAAAAAAAAATTAGAGGAAAGGCTAACTAGAATAACCAATGCAGAGAAGTCCTTAAAGGACCTGTTGTAGCTGAAAACCAAGGCATGAGAACTAAGTGACGAATGCACAAGCCTCAGTAACCAATGCAATCAACTGGAAGAAAGGGTATCAGCAATGGAAGATGAAATCAATGAAATGACGCGTGAAGAGAAGTTTAGAGAAAAAAGAATAAAAAGAAATGAACAAAAACTCCAAGAAATATGGGACTATGTGAAAAGACCAAATCTACATCTAATTGGTGTACCTGAAAGTGACGGGGAGAATGGAACAAAGTTGGAAAACACTCTGCAGGATATTATCCAGGAGAACTTCCCCAATCTAGCAAGGCAGGCCAACATTCAAATTCAGGAAATACAGAGAACACCACAAAGAGACTCCTCGAGAAGAGCAACTCCAACACACATAATTGTCAGATTTGCCAAAGTTGAAATGAAGGAAAAAATATTAAGGGAAGACAGAGAGAAAGGTCAGGTTACCCTCAAAGGGAAGCCCATCAGACTAACAGCTGATCTCTCGGCAGAAACTTTACAAGCCAGAAGAGAGTGGGGGCCAATATTCAACATTCTTAAAGAAAAGAATTTTCAACCCAGAATTTCATATCTAAGCTTCATAAGTGAAGGAGAAATAAAATACTTTACAGACAAGCAATGCTGAGAGATTTTGTCACCACCAAGTCTGCCCTAAAAGAGCTCCTGAAGGAAGCACTAAACATGGAAAGGAACAACCAGTACCAGCCAGTGCAAAAACATGCCAAATTGTAAAGACCATCGATGCTAGGAAGAAACTGCATCAACTAATGAGCAAAATAACCAGCTAACATCATAATGACAGGATCAAATTCACACATAACAATACTAACCTTAAATGTAAATGGGCTAAATACTCCAATTAAAAGGTACAGACTGGCAAATTGGATAGAGTCAAGACCCATCAGTGTGCTGTATTCGGGAAACCCATCTCACATGCAGAGACACATAGAGGCTCAAAATAAAGGGATGGAGGAAGATCTACCAAGCAAATGGAAAACAAAAAAAGGCAGAGGTTGCAATCCTAGTCTTGGATAAAACAGACTTTAAACCAAAAAAGACCAAAAGAGACAAAGAAGGCAATTACATAATGGTAAAGGGATCAATTCAACAAGAAGAACTAACTATCCTAAATATATATGCACCCAATACAGGAGCACCCAGATTCATAAAGTCCTTAGTGACCTACAATGAGACTTAGACTCCCACACAATAATATTGGGAGACTTTAACACCCCATTGTCAACATTAGACAGATCAATGAGACAGAAAGCTAACAAGGATATCCAGGAATTGAATTCAGCTCTGCACCAAGCGGACCTAATAGACATCTACAGAACTCTCCACCACAAATCAATAGAATATACATTCTTTTCAGCACCACAGCACACCTATTCCAAAATTGACCACATAGTTGGAAGTAAAACAATCCTCAGCAAATGTAAAACAACAGAAATTATAACAAACTGTCTCTCAGACCACAGTGCAATCAAACTAGAACTCAGGATTAAGAAACTCACTCAAAACTGCTCAACTACATGGAAACTGAACAACCTGCTCCTCAATGACTACTGGTACATAACGAAATGAAGGCAGAAATAAAGATGTTCTTTGAAACCAACAAGAACAAAGACACAACATACCAGAATCTCTGGGACACATTCAAAGCAGGGTGCAGAGGGAAATTTATAGCACTAAATGCCCACAAGAGAAAGCAGGAAAGATCTAAAATTGACACCCTAACATCACAATTAAAAGAACTAGAGAAACAAGAGCAAACACATTCAAAAGCTAGCAGCAGGCAAGAAATAACTAAGATCTGAGCAGAACTGAAGGAGATAAAAACAAAAAAAACCCTTCAAAACATCAATGAATCCAGGAGCTGGTTTTTTGAAAAGATCAACAAAATTGATAGACCGCTAGCAAGACTAATAAAGAAGAAAAGAGAGAAGAATCAAATAGACACAATATAAAATAACAAAGGGGATATCACCACCAATCCCACAAAAATACAAACTGCCATCAGAGAATATTACAAACACCTCTGTGCAAATAAACTAGAAAATCTAGAAGAAATGGATAAATTCCACGACACATACACTCTCCCAAGACTAAACCAGGAAGAAGTTGAATCTCTTAATAGATCAATAACAGGCTCTGAAACTGAGGCATTAATTAATAGCTTACCAATCAAAAAACATCCACGACCAGACGGATTCACAACCGACTTTTACCAGACGTACAAGGAGGAGCTGGCACCATTCCTTCTGAAACTATTGCAATCAGTAGAAAAAGAGGGAATCCTCCCTAACTTATTTTATGAGGCCAGCATCATCCTGATACCAAAGCCTGGCAGACACACAATAACAACAAAAAAAGAGAATTTTAGACCAATATCCCTGATGAATATCGATGCAAAAATCCTCAATAAAATACTGGCAAACCAAATCCAGCAGTACATCAAAAAGCTTATCCAGCATGATCAACTGGGCTTCATCCCTGGGATGCAAGCCTGGTTCTACATATGCAAATCAATAAACGTAATCCAGCATATAAACAGAACCAAAGACAAAAACCACATGATTCTCTCAATAGATGCAGAAAAGGCCTCTGACAAAATTCAACAACCTTCATGCTAAAAACTCTCAATAAATTAGGTATTGATGGGACCTATTTCAAAATAATAAGAGCTATCTATGACAAACCCACAGCCAACATCATACTGAATGGGCAAAAACTGGAAGCATTCCCTTTGAAAACTGGCACAAGACAGGGATGCCCTCTCTCACCACTCCTATTCAACGTAGTGTTGGAAGTTCTGGCCAGGGCAATTAGGCGGGAGAAGGAAATAAAGGGCATTCAATTAGGAAAAGAGGAAGTCAAATTGTCCCTGTTTGCAGATGACATGATTGTATATCTAGAAAACCCCATTGTCTCAGCCCAAAATCTCCTTAAGCTGATAAGCAACTTCAGCAAAGTCTCAGGATACAAAATCAATGTACAAAAATCACAAGCATTCTTATACACCAATAACAGACAAACGGAGAGCCAAATCATGAGTGAACTCCCATTCACAATTGCTTCAAAGAGAATAAAATACCTAGAAATCCAACTTACAAGGGATGTGAAGGACCTCTTCAAGGAGAACTACAAACCACTGCTCAATGAAATAAAAGAGGACACAAACAAACGGAAGAACATTCCATGCTCAGGGGTAGAAAGAATCAATATCGTGAAAACGGCCATATGGCCCAAGGTAATTTATAGATTCAATGCTATCCCCATCAAGCTACCAATGACTTTCTTCACAGAATTGGAAAAAACTACTTTAAAGTTCATAAGGAACCAAAAAAGAGTCCGCATCACGAAGTCAGTCCTAAGCCAAAAGAACAAAGCTGGAGGCATTATGCTACGAGACTTTAAACTATACTACAAGGCTACAGTAACCAAAACAGCATGGTACTGGTACCAAAACAGAGATATAGATCAATGGAACAGAACAGAGCCCTCAGAAATAATGCCGCATATCTACAACTATCTGATCTTTGACAAACCTGACAAAAACAAGCAATGGAGAAAGGATTCCCTATTTAATAAATGGTGCTGGGAAAACTGGCCAGCCATATGCAGAAAGCTGAAACTGGATCCCTTCCTTACACCTTATACAAAAATTAATTCAAGATGGATTAAAGACTTACATGTTAGACCTAAAACCATAAAAACCCTAGAAGAAAACCTAGGAAATACCATTCAAGACATAGGCTTGGGCAAGGACTTCATGTCTGAAACACCAAAAGCAACGACAACAAAAGCCAAAATTGACAAATGGGATCTAATTAAACTAAAGAGCTTCTGCACAGCAAAAGAAACCACCATCAGAGTGAAGAGGCAACCTACAGAATGGGAGAAAATTTTTGCAACCTTCTCATCTGACAAAGGGCCAATATCCAGAATCTACAATGAACTCAAACAAATTTACAAGAAAAAAACAACCCCATCAAAAAGTGGGCGAAGTATATGAAGAGACACTTCTCAAAAGAAGACATTTATGCAGTCAAAACACACATGAAAAAATGCTCATCAGCACTGGCAATCAGAGAAATGCAAATCAAAACCACAATGAGATACCATCTCACACCAGTTAGAATGGCGAACATTAAAATGTCAGGAAACAACAGATGCTGGAGAGGATGTGGAGAAATAGGAACACTTTTACACTGTTGGTGGAACTGTAAACTAGTTCAACCATTGTGGAAGTTGGTGTGGCAATTCCTCAGGGATCTAGAACTAGAAATACTATTCGATCCAGCCATCCCATTACTGGGTATATACCCAAAGGATTATAAATCATGCTGCTACAAAGACACATGCACACGTATGTTTACTGCAGCACTATTCACAATAGCAAAGACTTGGAACCATTCCAAATGTCCAACAATGATAGACTTGATTAAGAAAATGTGGCACATATACACCATGGAATACTATGCAGCCATTAAAAAGGATGAGTTCATGTCCTTTGTAGGGACATGGATGAAGCTGGAAACCATCATTCTCAGCAGTCTATCGCAAGGACAAAAAACCAAACGCCACATGTTCTCACTCATAGGTGGGAATTGAACAATGAGAACACATGGACACAGGAAGGGGAACATCACACTCTGGGGACGGTTGTGGGGTGGGGGGAGGGGGGAGGGATAGCATTAGGAGATATACCTAATGCTAAATGATGAGTTAATGGGTGCAGCACAGAAACATGGCACATGTATACATATGTAACAAACCTGCACGTTGTGCCCATGTATCCTAAAACTTAAAGTATAATAATAATAATAATAATAATAATAATAATAAAGAAATCTCTATAAAGAAGATACCCAGGGTTCAAGATAGCTTAATAGTGACATCAGATGCCAGTTTTCCTTAAAAAGAAGAATTAAAGTTAAAAGTAAATAATCATATCTCAAATAGAATATCAAGGAGAATATCAATTACTGAAACTCAATGGAAAAACTCATGAATAAAAGGCTTGGGTTCCAAGGAGGGAGAAAAGAAGAGGCCAATTCAGCTAGCAGAAATGTTTGGGAGCCCCAGGGAACTTGGTGTTGCATGGAAATAGTAAGTGGGAGTGTTTGGGCTCCTTCTCACCCCTGCAGCAGACAGCCAATAACTGAATTGTGTGCTCCTCTGCCATCACAAACCTAGACACAAGTGAGGGTGGTGATTTAGAGACTTCTTGGTGGCATTGTACCAGATAGCAAACTTGTGCTTGGTGGCTTGCCCTTGCACCAGACTTGAGCATCCGTAGCAGCATGCTATCATAAGGGAACAGCTGTGGGGGGATGGTATCTTACCCAGGAAATCTTGATATTTGTGTCTCTACATCTCTAAAGCTCCCATGGACATTCCCCAGTGCCCACATGGAAGACAACAGCAAACAATCTGGCTGGAACTAAGAAAACTGCAAGTTCCCAGTGATTTAGTTTTGAGAGAATGCTTCGCCTCAAAAAAAGGGAAAAGTGCAGCACAACAAGGGAGCAATCTGTGTAACAAAAGAAACCAAAGCACATACTTTTCAGTGCCTGAGAGCTGCTCCGTGCTAGCCGAAGAGCACCATGCTTGGCGGGTGATTAACGTCTCTATTTCCAGCAGAGACACAAACTCTGTGATGGGCTCTGCAAGCCAGGAGTGAAATTCCATACTACCAGCCAAGTAACTTCAGTGCTTAAGACCCGGAAAAGTGAGTGTGTTCTCACCGGCAGTGTGATATTCAGCCTCGGTTTGCATAAAATGCAGGATCTTTTCCCATTTCTGCACAGAGCTGCAGTGTTTCTCTCATGGGGAGCAGGAGGGTCAGAAAGCTGTTTGTCTGGGGCTAAATGGGGAGACTTTGCACTACAGCTATTTCCAGGTAGCACAGAGGTTTAGTGTTGAGCCATGCAGCAGGCATATACTATGGCTCTGAAAGTGTCTGACTAAGCTGAATATCCCCAGCACTGGTACAGGGGCATGACAAAAAACAGATTACATTTCTGCCTGCTGAGGCCATGATTCTGAGAAAGTCCCACCTCCCACCTCTAATACCTCCCAACCCTCATGCAAAAACCTGAAATTCAGTGCCTGAATTCAGGCATCTGTGACTCAACAACTTCCCATCCACCCCTGTCAAGGATGATGCTTGCACCTGCTATATACAGTGCTTCACCATCCAGCTGCACCCAGTTTCACCAATCACTTCGGGACTGAACCTGGAACCTAGGCTATTGTAGGATTTATGGATGGGCACATTTTCTGGGACACCTGAGAGGAATTTATATAAAATCTTTGCCACTAAAAGCACCCACCCAAGAAGCAAAGCCAAATGACCCATTTCAACATACATTCTATTCACATTGTCAAGGGAGAAGAAAAAAATCCCATCCAAACAAAATAAATTAAAATATAAGAAGTTGACAGTCTCTCCAAATGAGAAACCAGTGTAACAATTCTAAAAGATGAAAAATACAGGGGACCTTATGACACCCCCAGAGAATTACATTAACTCTCCGGCAACACATTCTAACAAAAAATAAAATTTTGAAGTATCAGATAAAGATTTCAAAATATTAATTTTAAAGAAGCTTAATGATGAGACCAAAGAGAAATTTGAAAACCAATACACTACCAAGCAAAAGAAAAAATTCTCAGAATTTGAAGAGAGCTCTTTTGAATTAATCTAGTTAGACAAAAGTATATAAAAAAATTTGACAAGTATAGGGCTATGTAAAATGTCTGAATCTATAAATCAAAGTATTCTTAAGGGAGAAGAAAAGGTAAAAAGTGTGGAAAACCTATTTGAGGAAATAATTGAGAAAGACTTCCCTAGTCTAGCAAGAGATATAGACATCCAAATGCAAAAGGCTCAGAGAAATCCAGGAAAATACAGTTGCAAGAAGTATCTCACCAAAACACATAATCATCAGACTATCTAAGTCAATGTGAGTGGGGAAAAATAATCAAATTAGTAAAAGTGTCTGGTCACTTATAAAGGAAAGGCCATTATTAGACTAACAGTGAATTTCTCGACAGAAACCTTAAGAGCCAGAATATCGAGATTCTATTTTCAAAGTGCTTAAAGTAAAAAACTGTCAACCTTAAACTTTGTATCCTGCTCAAATAAGGTTCATAAATGAAAGAAAAATAAGGTATTTATCAGAAAGCAGTCACCAAGAGAATTTATCACAACACCAGACCTACCAGAAATGGTCAATGGATTTCAAACATGGAAACCAAGGTCAATACTCTCTATCATAAAAACACACAAAACTATAAGGTTCACAGTTCTTATAAATCAATTACACAAATGGTGAACAGAAAGATATCAATGGCAAAACAACAAAAATGCCACCAAACCCACAAAGGCAGATACAAATAAAAAAGGAACAAATAATCTACTAAGCAACTAAATAACAACAGCATTATGACAGGAACAAAACTTTACATATCAGTATTAACCTTGAATGTAAGTAAATTAAGTTCTCCATTTTGACTGGAAGTTGGCTTACCAGATGCAGCCAGGAAGTGCTGCTCCACAGAGAGCCGCTGGAATCTCTATTACACCAGCACAAGTTGAACAGATTTTAAGAGCAAGAACCCTGAATGTGGATGAAGATGCTGAGGCTAAATAGGAAGGAAGCTGGGGACCCCACATCGAGTGTCTAAATGCTAGTACTGAATGCTCTTGGGAAGGGGTGAGTACTGGGTATGGGTGAGTACTGGGAATGGGTGACTGCCCACTCTCACTGCAGACCTCTGGCATCCTCACTGCAGAGGACCCCACACTCGCTCTTGAATATTTGAGCTGACAGGCAGATCTCTCAGGAGATAAATTGAAATACAGCTGCAGCAGGCACAGAGCTGGGGACCTTTGTGCATGAGAAAGCTGGAGTAGATTCTGGTCATAAGTGCACATATACCATGTTTCCCCATATCCCTTTGAGAGGCCTGCACCCCAGCTAACTTCAAGACAAGGATAAAGTAGGGTTGACTTTCCCACAGCACTGGTGCATGTATGTTCTGCATAGCTGCTTGTCCTCTAGCCCCTCCTTGGTGTCCTGTCTGATCACCTTGTAGGAGTGTGTACACAGTGCAGCCTTTACTGCCCAGCCTGGGTTCTTCGCTCCATCTGGTACAATCCAGAAGACTGGAAGTTCTTTAGACTCTGCACTACTCAATAGAACCCAGTCTCAAGGGTCTGAAGAAGGGAGCTGCAAGCAGGTCCTGACACTCCAGGGCTGCAGCCCATAGCTAGGGAGTACTGAGCTGGGATCTGTGCACTGGGCACTTGAATTGAGGAGTCTATACTCTCAGAAAACTTGCTGGGTAAATGCCATGTTTTGTACTTTGATAGCACATAGGTGATACAGGTTGCTGGTTGCTTTCATCTGTCAAAATTGTATGGCTACAATTTGTGTGTTTAAATGCAGGTAAATTTTATCTCTAAACTGAACTGTAATGTGGTTACAATGAAGCAATAGTGAGCAGTGGGTACACATATAGATGACATAATGGCAGAATGTTTGTAATAGTTCAGTCTTGGTACATAGGATTTATTAAAATTTTATATAAAGTATTTAAATTATGTATATTTAATAAATTATTAAATTATTTAAGAAAGTTATTAAATTAATAAATGATTCAATAAAATTTCAATGAATATTTGATAAATTAAGAATTATTCAGTTATTTAATACATATTTTATTAAACATTAAATTATTACTAATCATCAATTAAAGTTTATCATAATTATAATTATTTTTAAATCATTATTGATTAGTAATAAATGTTAATATTCAATTATGTTCATTAATTATTTGGTGGTCAAATAATATCATGTGTATTAATTAAATACTAATTAATTATTACTTATTAATAAATAAATAAAATTTAGCATTGATAACATTAAATTAATAATAAATACAATTAGTTAATACATAATTTATCAAATTATTTTGCATATATTGTGTTTTAAATCTTTTACAATAAAATATTAAAATAAACACTATCAGAGGAACAAAAAAAAAAAGCAAGAATAATTTTTTTTTTCTTTTGAGACAGTCTTGCTCTGTCGCCCAGGCTGGAGTGCAGTGGCGCGATCTTGGCTCACTGCAAGCTCCGCCTCCCGAGTTCACGCCATTCTCCTGCCTCAGCCTCCCAAGTAGCTGGGACTACAGGCACCTGCCACCACACCAGGCTAATTTTTTGTATTTTTTATTAGAGACAGGGTTTCACCATGTTAGCCAAAAAGCAAGAATAACTTTTTAAATGTTCAATGCATACATTTAGAATTCTCTTGGTCAACTGTAGAGAGTGACAAAGGAAATTCTGTTCAAACCTGAGAATATAGGCATAACTATGTAACTTAGTGGCTGACCTGCTTATAGATCAGTGCTTGAAGAAAAGCTGAACTGAGCTGGCTGGTATGTCTACCAGAGGGGGCCTCTCTCCCCGTGGGAAGACAGAACTTTGCTGCTTGGTATGTGTGTTCACCTCTCCACATGGCTTTCCATCTGCTTCTTAGTCTCTCTGATTAGCAACTACAGATCAAGTGCTCTATATTCCTGATCAGGGGCAGCGAGGACAAACCTGGGCAGCAGATACCACATATAATGGGCTGGGTCAGCTCACACTACTGATAGACATAAGATGGTTTATGACATTTTTAAATTAAGCTAATAATCTCCAGTAGTATGTTTAAATATTTGTTATTTATTAATTTTATTTAAAAATTATTTTTTGAACAATTTGGTTTTCTCTCCTTAAACCTCCATTTTATTGCCATTTCAAAGACATACACTTTTTTAATTTTTTTATTATTTATTTTTTATTTTATTTTATTATTTTTTTTTTTTTGAGACGGAGTCTCGCTGTGTCGCCCAGGCTGGAGGGCAGTGGCGCGATCTCAGCTCACTGCAAGCTCCGCCTCCCGGGTTCATGCCATTCTCCTGCCTCAGCCTCCCGAGTAGCTGGGACTACAGGCGCCCTCCACCACGCCAGGCTAATTTTTTGTATTTTTAGTAGAGACGGGGTTTCACCGTGTTAGCCAGGATGGTCTCGATCTCCTGGCCTCGTGATCCACCCACCTCGGCCTCCCAAAGACATACGCTTTATTTTTTAAAACCTTTTAAAGGCCAGGCACGGTGGTTCACTCTTGTCATCCCAGCACTTAGGGAGGCCGAGGCAGGTGGAACACCTGAGGTCGGGAGTTTGAGACTAGCCTGACCAACATGGAGAAACCTCATCTCTATTAAAAATATGAAATTAGCCGGGCGTAGTGGTGCACGCCTGTAATCCCGGCTACTCAGGAGACTGAGGCAGGAGAATAGCTTGAACCTGGAAGTCGGAGATTGCAGTGAGCCGAGATCACGCCATTGCACTTCAGCCTGGGCAACAAGAGCAAGACTCCATCTCAAAAAAAACAAAAAACAAAAAAAACTTTTAAAAATTGTGGTATGAAAAGATAACATAAGATCTATCCTTTTAACATATTTTTTAAGTGTATAATACATATTGCTAACTATAGTCACAGTGCTCCACAACTATAGTCACAATGCTGCACAGTAGAGCTCTAGAACTTACTTGCTTAACTGAAACTTTCACTTCTTGGACAGCACTCCCTGTTTCCCCTTTCGCAGACATTGGCAACAACTATTCTACTCTCTCTTTCTGTGAGTTTGTCTCTTTCAGACACGTCACATAAATGAAATCATGCAGTATTTGTCTGTCTATCCCTTGCTTCACTTAGCAGAATGTCCTACAGGTTTATCCATGTTGTGATTTATCCATATGGCAGGATTTCCTTCTTTTCAAGGCTGAATACTATTTCATTGTTTATAAATATCACATTTTCTTTTGTATTTTTGTATTCAGTTGAAAAATAATAATTATATCTATGGGGTACAATTTGATGTTTTGAGATATATATACATTATGGAATAATTAAATTGAGCTAATTAACATACTCTTCACCTCACATACTTATCTTGTGGTGGTATAAACATTAAAAACCTACTGTTTTAGCAATTTTGAAATGTATGTTACAATATTATTAACCGTAGTCACTATGTTATGTAGTCGATCTCAAAAACATTTTCTTCCTCTCTAGCTGAAACTCTGTACTCTTTGACCAACATCTTGTCAGCCCCTTTCCTCTCTGCTCACAGGCTCTCATAACCACCATTCTACATTTTATTTAATGAGTGCAACATTTTTTACATCCCACAAATAAATGAGATAATGCAGTATTTGTCTTTGTGTGCCTGGCTTCTTATTTCCTATAATGTCTTCCAGATTCACCCATCTGTTTACAATTGATAAAATTTCCTTCTTTTTAAAGGCTGAATAGTATTCAATTGTGTGTATATAACACACTTTCTTTATCCATTCATCTGTAGAAAAATATTTATGTTGTTTCCATAATTTGGCTACTATGAATAAAGCTATACCACACATAGGAATGCAATATCTCTTCAAGATCCTTATTTCAATTCTATTGTATATATGCCAAGATGGGATTGCTGGATTATTTGATAATTCTGTTTTTAATTTTTTGAGGAAACTTCATACTATTTTTATAGCAGTGTCACCATTTGCATTCCCATCAAAGTGTACTAGGTTCTAATGTCTCTACATCTTCACCAACACATTGTATTTTGTTTTTTTAAGTGATAGCCATTCTAACAGGTTTGAGGTTATATCTCACTGTGGTTTGGATCTGTATTTCTCTAATGACTGTAATGATGTTGACCACCTTTCCATATGCCTGTTGACCATTTTGAGAAATGTCTACTCAGGTGCTTTGCCCATTTCTAATTATTTTTTTGCTGTGGCATTGTAGGAGTTGCTGATTTTTTTATATTAATTCCTTATCAGATATATGAGCAAATATATTCCATTCCACAGGTTGCTGTTTTACTCTGTCGGTTGTTTCCTTTGCTGTGCAGAAGGCTTTGAGTTTATTATAGTCTCACTTATCTAACTTTGCTTTCTTGCCTGTACTTTTGATATCATATTCAAAAAATCATTATCAAGCCGAGTATCATGAAACTTTTCCACTGTGTTCCACTGCAGAGGTTTCACAGTCTCAAGTTTTCAGTTTAATTCTTTAATGCGTTTGAGTAAGTTTTTGTGTATCGTCTAAGTCAAGGATCCAACTTATTCTTTTGCATGTGGCTGTCCAGTATTTCCAACACCATTTATTGGAGAGATTATCTTTTTTCATCATTGTGTTTCTTTTCTCCCTACTGGAATGAAGATCAGTTGAGAGTATATGTATCGATTTATTTCTGGGCTTTCTGTTCTTTTTCACAGTCTTTTTGTCTGTTTTTATGACGGTGCTATAATGTCCAGAATGTTACAATATATTTTGAAATAAGAAATGTGATGCCATCAGCTTTGTTCTTTCTCAGAATTGCTTTGACTACTTTGAATTTTTTGTGTTTCCATATGAATTGCATGATTGTTTTTTCTATTTCTACAAAGAAAGGACACTGGGATTTTGATAACAATTATATGAAATCTGTAGATTGGTGTGGGTAGTGTGCATTTTAACAACCTTAATCCTTTCAATAAAGGAACACAGATTTTATTTCTCTTTATTTGTGACTTCAGTTTCTTTCATCAATATGTTATATAGTTTTCATTATATATGTTTTCCACCTCCGTAAGTTTATTGCTAAGTATTTTATTCTTTTTTATGCTATTGTAAATGCAAGTTTTTTCTTATTTATTTTTATTGTTTATATTTAACGTGTACATATATATGTACATGTATATATATTAAGATGTACAACAAATGTTTTCATATACATATACAGAGTTAAATAATTACTACATATCTATCATCCCACATAGTTACCTCTCTGTGTGCTTATGGTAAGAACCCTTACAGTCTAGCCTCAGCAAATTTCCAGTACCCAGTGCAATATTGTTATTGTTAACTATTATCTCAGTGAATATTCCATGTGACCTTGAGGAGATTGTGTTTTCTACTATTGATGGATGGAGTCATTTATGTGTGTCAATTGTATCCCTTTGGTTGGTGGTGACTTTGAGTTCCACTATGTCTTTACTCATTTTCTGACTGCTCAGCCTGTTCATTACTGATAGATGGATGTTGAAGTCTCTATGATAGTGGATTTGTCTATTTTTCCTTGCAGTTCCATTAGTTTTTGCCTCATGTATTTGATGCTCAATTGTTAGGTCTGTGCACATTAAGAATTGTTTTGTGTCCTTGGAGAATTCACCCCTTTGTCATTAGGTAATGGTCGGCTTTTTTGGAGACAACCTTCCTTCCTTTGAAGACACTCTGTCTGAAATTAATGTAACTACTCTTGCTTTCTTTTGATTAGTGTTAGCTTAATATATTTCTCAATGCCTTTATTTAAATTTAAAGTGGGTACTGTTTTTGACTAATTTTGAAAATCTATATTCGTTTAATTAGTGTATTTACACCATCGACTGTTCATTTAATTAAAGTGATTATTGACATAGTGTGATTAACATCTATCGATTTATTACTGTTTCCTTTCTTGAGAAAATTTACCATTTTATTTTTCAGAGCTCATATTTGAAATATGGCTCAGAGTGATTCCCTCCACCCAGAGAACCCCTCACTCCTGCTGGTGTTTATCTTCTAAAAGTGACCCAGGCCTGGAAGGCATAGTTAGCTCCCAGAAATTGTGGCTTGTCTATTAGAGTTTCAGATGCATGAGATGCTGCTGTTGGAGGGCCAGGGTCGCAAAAGTGAGCACATGCATAGCTGTGGCAGAGCTAGGGTCTGGAGAATGTGTATGGATGTAACTGCCTTGGTTCTGGGTCAGTGGTGGGCACAGGATTGCGAGGGGGTAGTGGCTCTGATACCAGGGTTCTTTCTTACTGGAGCGAACCATGGGATCTCTCTCAGTCTGGGGATTCCAAGGTATGGGTGGCTATTGTTACCTCAGTTGTGTGTGTAAGTGTGCCAGTATCCTCTGCAAACAACCCTGGGGACTGCCTTGGCACTTGCTGCTTGGTTGATCCTGATAGCCACCCTTTTTTTTTTTTTTTTTTTTTTTGAGACGGAGTCTCGCTCTGTCGCCCAGGCTGGAGTGCAGTGGCGCGATCTCGGCTCACTGCAAGCTCCGCCTCCCGGGTTCACGCCATTCTCCTGCCTCAGCCTCCCGAGTAGCTGGGACTACAGGCGCCCGCTACCACGCCCGCTGATAGCCACCCTTGTTCTTTGACTTAGCCATCTGCAAACATCACAGGTGTGCTTGTTTCCCCAGTGATTCATTCTGTACTATTATTCTCTATTTTGTTGTTGTTGCTCCACTGTTTTGCTGCAGGTTTTTAAATGGACCTTTGAACTCAACACAATTTTGTTCATGAATAGCTGAACATGAAATCTACAATTATTCTGAAAACAACAAGCAAGAGGATGTAGAATAAGCTGGGAATGCAAGATCCCTTGATCGGGAGGAACTACCTAAAACAGCCCAGGCTTGTTTCTGCCCTTTCCAAAGAAAGTAATATTTTGAGAGATGGAAGAATTTCCCCCAAGGGAGCCCACACTTTGTTTCTGTCTGCCTTAGAAACAAAACGTCAACTCCAGTTCAGCAAAACGAGTTGCCCCTGGGAAATAGATATGGGCTAACTCCCAGTGTCCTTGAAGTAGTGCATGAACAGCCAAGATTCCTTCTGCCCTTGGCAGATTTTAGGAGCCTTGGGATACTGGCTTATCATAAATCCCAGAGTCTGCTGTCCTTTCTTGCCTACCTATAAGTAATAAATCTGCTTCATATAAGTTATGTGTGTGAATGTTCTGTTTAACCAGACTGGGACAAGTGGTAAAGCAGCATTGTAGGCTACAGTGGGCTGAATTCAGTTACTAGACTCCTATTCCTGGTGGTTCTTATACTGATGATCTTTACTATTCTCCATGCAGTTTGTGTCTTTTCTTAGAACTGATAACCAGTAAATGTATTTTGCAGCTATCTCTTACTCTGCCATTTTGCTGATATCACTCTCTGCTGTTATTAAAATGCAAAGTGATGATAAAAGATTTTGCAAGTTGTTTCAAGAAAAAGAAGAAATGGAGGGAGGAAAGAAGGAAGTAAAAATGGAGGGAAGAGGAAATTTCTATCACTTTTTTATTTTATTGATCAGAAAGACAAGTTTGGGGGTTTTCCATAATTCAGAGCTAAGTATTTTGATGAACTTTACTGAGGGGTTCCCTGTCTCTTAACTTTGCAAGACACTTACTTCACTTTTCATTTTCTTTCTTTCTTTTTTTTTGAGTCTGGCTCTGTAGCCCAGGCTGGAGGGCAGTGGCGCAATCTTGGCTCACTGCAAGCTCCACCTTCCAGCTTCACACCATTCTCCTGCCTCAGCCTCCCGAGTAGCTGGGACTACAGGCGCCCGCCACCACGCCTGGCTAATTTTTTGTATTTTTAGTAGAGACGAGGTTTACACCATGTTAGCCAGGATGGTCTCGATCTCCTGACCTCGTGATCCGCTCGTCTCAGCCTCCCAAAGTGCTGAGATTACAGGCATGAGCCACCGCGCCTGGCACCTTTTAATTTTTCTAATGATCTATTTAAATGTTGCAGGCCTATAAATATCTTAGCTGCAATTAAGCACCTGAGCTATGCTTTACACTCCATCCAATTTCAAAAATAATGAATCATTTCACCTGTATTTTTGAGAAACAGTAGGCATTCATGTAATTTCAAAGTGCATCTCATTTCTCCTCTTCATAGTCTTGGCATTTATATATTTCATGAATGCTCTGAAATCTTCTCAGAGATTACATTACCTTCCTCAAAACAATAAACTCTTTGTACTCAGAGTTTTCTAGTTACAAAATAGATTGTGTTTCCCTACATACCCTTGGACCAAAACAAGCTCCTGCATCCCATTTATTACCTTTTACTCCAGGCTTGATGAAAAATATTTGAGAGATGATTATGATGCCGAAGATAACCAAAATAGTAATGACCAAACAAAGGCTGGTCTTTCTGATATCTCACATTCATGTTTATCTAACTAAATGTCAGACACCGTGCAACATGCTAAATATAAATTACAGTGCTTATAGAACATATAAACCCCAAGAGGTGTGCATGATTATGCTCATATTGCAGGAGAGAAAACAAATATATTCTCCCTTCCTTCTTTCATCCTGTAATCTGTCCCACCCAGAAGGTCATAATGCCCAAACTTGTTTTGAAGTCTGCTGACAGGCTTCTTCTTTCCATGAAATTCTTTACTGTCTCCTGACCATTGACCCAACTGCAGTGACCTCAGCATTTCTCACAACTTTGTGGCCCATTTAATAATACTCTGTACCACATGAGTATCCATAATTTGGAGCAGTTGGAGCATAGAATTTGTTAAACAATATAATGTGAAAAGTGATTCCTTATTGATCAGGGTGCTGAGGGATACCTTATCTACATTACCATTCTCCCATTACAGTGCCAAAAACTCCTGGTGTTTAAGTTTCAATTAAATAAAGGGGTGATCATGAGGCTGCATGGGGTAAGAGAATGGGTAAAATTTTTATTCTTTAAAATTCAAGTGTGTTTTATTATACAGACAAACCTTGTAAATTAACGTAAGTAGGTGTAAACCTTTTATAAATATTTACACAAAGGTATAAAATATTTACATTGATTCTGTAATTGATAATGGTTACAGACAACTAAACAAGTACAATCAATCTTCTGTTGCTCTTCCTGAGCACTCTGTGGGATCAAATTCAAGTTAAAATGAGTAGTAATCATGCTTTAATCAGGAATTTGGTACTGGTGAATACAGCAAATTGATTCATTTTATTTGACCAATATTACTAAAGATTCTGAATCTACCATTGAATTTCTCCATAGAAAAAATAATTTTTCTAGTGGTTTTAAATGGATTATACCTACAGTCCATGGTTTTTTAGACCATTGTGCCAAGTTCATGACACTTGAACATGCCTGCCTTTACTAAATCTCTAAGTACACTGAAAATATTTAATGCCTACACCCTTAGTTGTCACATGCTATAAACTTAAGACCACAATTGCCAAGTGTTTAAGATCTAAATATTTTTCTCTGAATTAAATAAAGGCTGCAGTAATGGGTATGTCATTTCCAAATTCTCTACTAGACATTTCATGCATGAGCTATAGAACTCTGGAGAAACATTACAACGTACTTCAAGGAGAATCCAGGGCATAGACTCTCTATGGAGGATATAAGCTTCTTTTTCCATGGCTATAGATTCCTATGTCTTAATCAAAACCTTTGGAAGGAATGGCCATACATCTAGTCAGATTGCCATCATATTTGACTATTCCACACTTCCAACAGTGAGAGAAAGATATCCTGGAATATATTCTGGCTACTAATAGAAAATTAGTTAACCCCACTTAGACTAGGCACTCTGGTGAAAGATTTAAAAATGTGGAACATCTCTGGTGCTCATAGAGCATTCGGAAAAAAATAATTACAATTATATCAGTGAGACAAAGATAAGAATTCTTTTAACATAGAGGAAAAAGGTACTATAGGAACCCAGCAATAGGTATACACAGTCCATCATGATTGATAATTTGGCATGTGGTTTACCATACAGCTTTAAAAACTTTATTTATATCATATCTTATTGCTACTGTATCATTTTGGATAAGAACTTTATATTCCCTGAAACTATACATTTAATTTTTCTTACAAATTTAGACATAACTGAAGCATGATATACAACACATTTTTATTGTACAATTTTATCATTTTGACAAAGACAACAAAAGCTTCCATCACTCAAACATTTCTCACACCACTTTGTAATTCATCCCTTCACTTAACCCATCCTTATTCAACTAGTGATCAGCTTTTCTTACTATAAAACAGTATTTATATTCTAGAATGTCATAATAGACACTCAGTTTCTTTTTTAGTGTAATAATTTCAATATCCATCCATGTTGTTTCATGTATCAATGATCATTACATTTTATTTCTGAACAGTATTAATAAATGTAACTCACCATGTAAACAGAATTAAAAGCAAAAATAATATAAATCATCTCAAAATCAAGAAACAGTCAAATACCACATATTCTCACTTACAAGTGGGAGCCAAATAATATGTACACATGGACATTGAGAGTGGAATAATAGATATTGGAGGCCTCGAAGGGTGTGAAGTTTGTAGATGATATCAAATAACTTAATGGGTACAATGTACATTATTTGCATAATGGTTGCATTGAAAGTCCAGACTTCACCACTACACAATATATCCTATCCATGTAACAAAATGGACCTTGTTCTCCTTACCTACAAAAAAAAAAAAAAAGACATACAAACTGACAATAGGTAATTTTTTTTTTTTTTTGAGACAGTCTCACTCTGTTGCCCAGGCTGGAGTGCAGTGGTGTGATCTCAGCTCACTGCAACATCTGCCTCCTGGATTCAAGCAATTTTCCTGCCTCAGCCTCCCAAGTAGCTAGGATTACGGGCATTCCATCACATCCAGCTAATCTTTGTATTTTTAGTAGAGACAGGGTTTCACCATATTGGCTAGACTGGTCTTCGACTGACCTCAGGTTATTTGTCCACCTAGGCCTCCCAAAGTGCTGGGATTACAGGCATGAACAACTGCACCCCGTCGCCAATAGGTAAACTTTTAAATGCTCGATATGACTAATCATTAGTGCGATATTAATAAAAACCACTGTGAGATATCAGCACACCCCAGTTAGAATAACTATTATCAAAAGCCAAAAGATGCTAGCAAGCCTGTATAGAAAGGATGTATAGATGCTGGCAAGGAGGTATAGATGTGGAAGACAGTGTGGCGATTCCTCAGGGATCTAGAACTAGAAATACCATTTGACCCAGCCATCGCATAACTGGGTATATACCCAAAGGATTATAAATCATGCTGCTATAAAGACACATGCACACGTATGTTTATTGCAGCACTATTCACAATAGGAAAGACTTGGAACCAACCCAAATGTCCATCAAGGATAGACTGGATTAAGAAAATGTGGCACATATACACCATGGAATACTATGCAGCCATAAAAAAGTATGAGTTCATGTCCTTTGTAGGGACATGGATGAAGCTGGAAACCATCATTCTCAGCAAACTATCGCAAGGACAAAAAACCAAACACTGCACGTTCTCACTCGTAGGTGGGAATTGGGCAATGAGAACACTTGGACACAGGAAGGGGAACATCACACACCAGGGCCTTTTGTGGGGTGGGGGGAGGGGGGAGAGATAGCATTAGGAGAAATACCTAATGTAAGTGACAAGTTAATGGGTGCAGCACAGCAACATAGCACGTGTATACATACGTGCCAAACCTGCACATTGTGCACATGTACCCTAGAACTTAAAGTATAATTAAAAAAAAAAAGAAAGGGGAACTCTGTTGAATGGAATGCTAATTAGTACAATCAGTGTGGAAAACAGTCCAGAGGTTTCTCAAAACATTAACTACTTGGTATAATACTCAAAAGAAATGAAATCAATATGTTGAATAGGTATCTGCACTTCCATGCTTACTGCAGCACTGTTCACAATAGCCGAGATACGGAATCAAACCATGTGTTATCAGCAGGTGAATGGATTTTAAAATGTGGTATATATATGCAATAAAATACTATTCAGTTATAAAAAATAATGAGATCCTGTCATTTGGTAATTGACCTAATTGAATGACTTTATAATGTATACATAGATTAAAAGATCACATTAGGCCCCATAAATATACACAATTATTGTCAGTTTAAGCATTTAAAAAATCTAATGGCTGAGATGACTAAGCCGAAAGGGCAATAGCTATTTTGTTTTGTTTTGTTTCAGTTTGGCTTGTAAATAGACTATTTTAGTCACTATGGCTTTTGTGTTGCAAATGAGAGGTTCTTTTTAAGAACAGATTTTCTCTCTAAACTTACCTATTTTCTTTAGATTAATGATAGATGGCATGGGTGCTTTCTTAAAATATCAGTATTTCTGAGATATTAAATCTAACGAAATCTACTTAAATCTAGCTTTTATAAACCATATTGTAATAACACAAAAATTATTTGTATTCTTAAAAAGTAAATAAAAATGTTCTCTTTGGTTGATTGTTATATGGGACTTTTAATCACTTATTCAACCTTAAGAAAAAAGGTTAATAAATACCCTCTAATAAAACTTCTTAAAGCTGAGCAACTAATAGCCAAGTGTTTTCTTACTTACACTTTCCATTTCATATTGCCTACATTTTGAACCAAAACATTTGAACATCAAGAGTTTGTACCAGTTTACTTTTTTTGTATTGTTCACAGCTATCTTTTTTCAATTTTTAAAATTATTTACTTCTTAAATTGTGGTAAAATATAGATTATATAAAACTCACCATTTTAACTACTTTAAGTATATAGTTCAAAAGTATTAAGTACATTCACATTATTATACATGGCAAATTATAAAGAGTTTCTTACATCTTTGTATATGATTGTGATTTCAATCTGATAATTTTGTGTGGGTGATTAAAAACTCAGACATTAAAAATCTTATAGATTTTCTTGAAAAAATTTAATGTTGGTAAATTAACAGCATTATAAAACTAAAATATGAAAATGCTAAACAATAATATTCTGGCATTTATAAACTATTCTTAGATTTGAAAGATTTGTATCTCTTAAACGGCACACAATAACATTAAGAAAATGAACATAAATATCACTCTGGCTTGATATCTCAATGCCCATATGTTAGTTATTTAATTAAATTTCATATTAAATTAACATAACTAAATGTAAGTTGGTTATTTTGTTAACTAAATATAAAAAGTCATGTTGCTTGGCCAGGCATGGAGGCTCATGCTTGTAATCCCAGCACTTTGGGAGGCTGCGGTGGGTGGATCACCTGAGGTCAGGGGTTCAAGACTAGCCTGGGCAACATGGTGAAAACTTGTCTCTACTAAAAATACAAAAATTAGCTGGGCATGGTGGTGCAAGTCTGTAATCACAGCTACTGGGAAGGCTGAGGCAAGAGAATCACTTGAATGGGGAGGCGGAAGTTGCAGTGAGCTGAGATCATGCCACTGCACTTCAGCCTGGGTGACAAAGTGAGACTCTATCTCAAAAAAAAGAAAAAAGTTATATTGCTTAACATTAATATATGTAACTTTTACTAATTAATTTACAAAGACTTTTAAAATATAATATTCTAGGTATAAATATAGAGGCATGTTAAGTTGGTGCAGGAGTAATTGTGGTTTTGTCCTTGTAATGCCTTTTTAATGGCAAAACCCACAATTACTCTTGCACCAACCTAATAAATAGTTGGATTTCTCAAGCTAGGCTTACAGACCCATAAAAAGTACCTTGGGAAAACTGGCCTCATGTTTTGTGTACACAGTTCCTGTACAAGATTCCTAACCTGTGGTAAGTAAAGAATGTCACTTCCCACCAGGCCCAGGAGCCCCGATTGTCTTGGAACCTCAAAAGAAGAGAAATCTACCCAACTTATAGGTATTTGACGGGACAAACCCATGGCTGGGCTGGGTTTTAAAAATGTCTTATTTGAGATTACTCATACAACAGAGTTCCATCAGAACCCATTTTAAAAGCCTATGTGAAAATAATTATTCCTGCTGCACTTTATGTAAATAGGCCAAGTTATAGTAAGACTGAAGTATATTTTGTGAACAAATCAGTCCCATCATTATTACTATTATTATTATTTTTTTTAATTGTGAGATGGAGTCTCGCTCTGTCGCCGAGGCTGGAGTGCAGTGGTGCGAACTCAGCTCGCTGTAAGCTCCATCTCCCAGGTTCATGCCATTCTCCTGCCTCAGCCTCCAGAGTAGGTGGGACTACAGGCACCTGCCACCAAGTGTGGCTAATTTTTTTTGTATTTTTAGTAGACCCAGGGTTTCACCGTGTTTGCCAGGATGGTCTCAATCTCCTGACCTCATGATCTGCCCGCCTTGGCCTCCCAAAGTGCTGGGATTACAGGTGTGGCCACCGCACCCAGCCCATTTTTTATTTTTAACAAAAGTAAGAAATGGAGAGAAAAAACTATGTTTCAAAAATTATGATATACCTCTCATTAAATTCTGGTCTCATCAGTTGTTTTTAAGTTTTTGTCAGTATTTTAGACTAAGCATGCTTATTCCTGTGAACCGACCAGTGATCTCTGGCTGCTGATCAGAAGAAACAAAAGGGATGAGTAATGTAAAAGTCTAGATCAATATTCTAGTTCTAGGTACATATTGGAATCAGGTGGCAGCCCCATGCACCCAAGTCTTAGCAGGACTAGCTACCAGTTACTGGGGCATGTAAGCAGCCTCAGGATTTTTGGAGCTGTCCTCACTCTCTTCTTTTGTTTTGAAATCTCTGCATGTTTCAAAACCCAAGGACTCTTTTATATTTGTGGCCAATCAGCTCACCAATGTCACCCTGCTAACTGAACTGGAACTTGTACCATAGGCTATTGATGGATTTGGCTCTGCAACCCCACCCAAATCTCATCTTGTAGCTCCCATAATTCCCATATGTTGTGGGAGTGGCCCGGTGGGAGATGATTGAATCTTGGGGGCAGGTCTTTCCACTGCTATTCTGCTGATAGTGAATGGGTCTCATGAGATTTGATGGTTTTAAAATGGGAGTTTCTCTGTGCAAGGTCTCCCTCTTCGCCTGCTGCCATCCACGTAAAATGTGACTTGCTCCTCTTTGCCTTCTGCCATGATTGTGAGGCCTCCCCAGCCATGCAGAACTGTAAGTTCAATAAATCTCTTTCTTTTGTAAATTGCCCAGTCTTGGGTATACCTTTATCAGCAGTGTGAAAACAGACTAATGCAGCTACCCATCCCAAGACATCTTTACAGACCCTGGCAACCTCTCTTCCAGTTCCAATGACCAGAAATTCCATCCTTCCCATGATAAAAAGAGCTATCCAATTAATTCCCCTTCTTGTGGGACTTGGCATTACAGCCAGTACAGGAACCAAAATTGCTGGAATCACAAAAGCCCCCTTAACCAGCTCTCAGAGGGAATACCAACAACACTAACGTCGTGACTAGAACCTTAACTATTATGCAAGAACAAATGGACTCTTTAGCAGCTGTAGTCGCCAAAATTGTCAAGGAGTAGATATGCTGACAGCAGCACAAGGAGAAATTTGTTTAGCCTTAGACTAAAAGTGTTGCTTTTGGGTAAATCAACAGGGAAAAGTATAAGACAACATCAAATACTGCTTAAATCGTGCCTCCAAGTTATGGGAACGAGCTTCAGAGAGTTGGTTAGATTGGGAATAAATCTGAAAATGGTTCTGAGGGGTTCTTCTTTTGTCAGGACCACTTGTTACTCTCCTACTTTTGCTCTTTTTTGGTCCATGTCTTCTAAGTTTAATAATCCAATTTGTCTCCTCTTGCCCTCGGGCCATCAAGCTCCAGATGATCCTCAATGAAGAATACCCTCCTCTCAATATTCAAGGGGCACCCTGATACAGGGGACCCCTGGACTGCGCATCAGTGGGACAGAAAGGAGATGAAATCCTGCCCTTGAGTCTAAGCTAAACTATTTTGTAAGTTCCTGCCACTTCACAGACCCTGGTTAGAGTTAGAAACATTCCATGGGGCCATAGAAATATCCTGCCCAACCATCTGACTTTCTGATCATCACACCCTACCAGAAAAAGGGCCAACCACGTGATCACAAGAATTTTATCCACATCCTTCCAGGCAGCAAGCCATATTGCCCAGAGCCCTCCCACTACACCTATGATTATCCCAGCCTGTAAGTGGCAGATGACTCTGGCATTAAGCTGGTCCCCACCTCTGCAGGTTACTCTGGCAATAAACCTGCATTGCCATAGACCTGTCATCTCTGTCTTTCTTTAACCCTTGCATTTCCTTAAAAACCTAACACCTTGGACCTGGCTGGATACCGCTTTCACCAACCCATGCAGTCACCCTGCCCTGACAGCTAGGAAGAGGACAAGACCTAAAGAACAACCACCACCATCAGTCAGTCAGCAGGAAGCAGTTATAGAATATTGACATTTGCTCAAAGATTTGGGGTCTTGGGCTCTTGAGGGAGAAAATGTTACAAGAAGTTAGTCGGGCATGAGCAGGGCAGGAGAGGGCTCACCACCCCCACCTGCCAGGGATGTCAGGTGATCAGGAGATGGTTCCACTGTTGGCACATTGCCTCTCTAAGAATGGTAATTGGGCAGCCAGCACCAGGGAGAGACAATCTGCTGCTGATCAACAGCTGTTAACATTAACTTGTTAATTGAATGCAGGCACCAGAAGAAGCAATAAGGGTTTCCAATAAAATCACAGGTATTGGGGTAGTGAGCCTGAATACGTGTATTAGGAGACAAAATGGTAGAGTATGACCTTTTGGGGGCACTCCACCAGAAGAGGAAACAAAGCCTCAGATGGGCATGCACACAACTTCCTAAACACACTGAGTGTGCTCACTTCCCAAGCAGAAGGAAGGCATTGTGCATGTGGACAGCCACTCTAAAGGAAAAATCATGGGAAAGTGAGAGGTGGGCCATCCTCTAAAGTCCTGGGGTCAAGGTTAAACATTGCACTTTGTCCTTCACATCACCACTTGGGATTCTTCTCAGTGTAACTTCCCTTTCTTTCCTGCTCTAAAGCCTTTTAATAAACTTCCATTCCAGCTGTTAAAAAAAAAAAAGTAAATAGCAGGATTTCTGAAAAATAAATAGAAAAATCATGCTGTAATTCCAGTGGTCTTTAGGTTGATTTCATAATAAACTATATATTACTCTTCAAATGTAACTTTTAGAGTTAGAATATTTATAGAATTTGTTGATAAAATAAAGTGCAAATACACACTCAGATTTGAAGTTAACATTTATATAATTTATTATATAAATTTCTATATACATATATATATAACAGAACATGAGCGAATTTACTCACAATACAGTCTTAAGGAACAGTAAAACTAACACAACATTTACTATCTGGTACCTTAAATGAAGTATTCAGAAATCTGGTAGTTCATAAAAGCTACCATTGTGACAACTCTTGCATGCTATACATTTTCCTTTATAATATATACTAAGTACACTTGCATATCAAACTCAGAGCCTTGAAATGTATACCTCCTAAAGCACTATTTTGATTTCATATGTTGTGTTGGCAAACATAAGATTTAAATTCCATTATTTGTCCCTCTAAAGAGTGAAATGCTAAACATAAAAAGCAAATGTTTAAATAAATAAAACCTGCAATGAGCATGAGGCTAGCCTGCCCTGCGCACCTCCCAGAGACCTGCCACTCCCAGTGTCTCTGTCACACATCCAGTGGCTTAGGCCCACTCACCTGCTTCTTCCACCGTGCATACAGAACAAAATCCTGAAAATTGGCTTACTCCCCCTGCTGAGGTTGTTGGTTCCCACACATATTCTCCAGGAGGTCAGAGGGAAGACCAGACCACCAACCATACCAATAACTATAGATGTAGTCCAGGAGCCTGAGGATTGGCATACCCTATGTGCCACCACCACTGATGTGTACACATGCCATCCAGGGGCCTGAGGATAGGCCAGATGCCATTGTCACCAGCACTCAATGTCCTGTCACCTAACAGACTTAACATATCCATCACTACCCACCACTGTGGACACCCATGTATGTCATCCAGGATCCTGAGAACAGGTCCAATCTACTGGCTGCTCCTTGTGCCCATGTGCCACTTCCAAGGAAGGGAAACCAGCTTGCCAAGTCTGCCACCACCACTGCTGACGCCCATTCATGTTTGCCACTTGGGGCCTGTATACAAGCCCACCTAGTCAGCTACCACTATGACTGATGCAAAGGTATGTCATTGTGAGGCTTGAGTACCAGCCCACAAGGGACCCCCACTGCCACCTCCAGCACCCTTGTATGTCACCCAAGAGCTCAAAAGCCAGCACATCATTACCAATGCTCATACTAAATAATGGCCCTTCTGGTGTTCCCATCTCCAGGAAAGCCTACAACAGCCCCCACAAAACCCACAGCCTAAACCTCTAAGGAACTTATATAAAACACTAAAACTACTGAATAAATCATATGGAGAATACAGTAGAGCCCTCACCAGAATCAAGCCAAAGTACATTATGCAACCAACACTTTTGATACACATGCAGAAAAATAGGGCTTACTCTATAAAAGACAATTTATAAAATTATAAGAAGCAACCAGATGTGCATATATCAAATAAGAATTTTAAAATTGTGAGAAAGCAAAGGAACATAGCACCTCCAATGGAACATAATAATTATCCAATGACAGATCACAAAGAAAATAAAATTTATAAAATATAAGAAAAAGAAATTGGAATAATAATCTGAGTAAGAAAACTCAGCAAGACACAAGAGGACACAAAGAGATAATACAAAGAAATCAGAAAAACAATTTATGATCTAAATAAGAAATTCAATAGATAGAAATGATAAAAAGGAACCAATATCCTGCAACTGAAGAATTCAATGATTAAAATTTAAAAACACAATTTAAGCTCAATAATAGAGTAGACCAAACGGAGGAAAGAATTTCCTACTTGAAGACAGTTCTTTTTAAATAAACTAAACCAAAAAAAAAGAATAAAAAATGCCAAGGAACCCTACAAGACATATAGAGCAAAATCAAGCAAACAAATAATTGAATTTGGAGTTTAAGGAAAAGCAGAAGAAATAGGAAAATAAATGGAAAATTTTTAAATAAAAAATAGCTGACAAATTTCTACATCTTGTTAGAGATTCAGACATCCACATGTATACTCTGAGACACATTATAGTCAAACTTTCAAAAGGAAAAGGCAGAAAGAGAATTCTCAAAACAGTAAGAGACAAGCATCAAGTCACATACAGGAATTATCAGCAGACTAACAGCACTTTCTAGCAGAAACATTACAGAAAAGGAAAAAAATTGTGTGATATATTCAAAGTGATAAAATAAAAAAACCCCTGCTAGTCAAGAACACTATATTCAACAAAGATATTATTCAAAAATAAAGAAAAAATAAAGTCTTTCCCACCCAAGCAAAAACTGAAGAAATTCTCTACAACTATACCTGCCCCACAAAAAGGTAATTAAGGGAGTTCTACATCTGGGAGGAACTCTCAAAATTAGACATAGAAGAAACATAACTCACTTGAGTTATGCTGAGGTTGTTCGTTGCCACACATATTCTCCAGGAGGTCAGAGGGCTGTACTGTATTCTCCATATGATTTATTATCAACATAATAAAGGCCACAGATGATGAGCTCACAGCTAACATCATACTGAATGTGGAAAATCTTGAAAGCTTTTCCTTTAAAAACTGGAACAAAACAAAGAAGCCCACTTTCACCACTCTATTCAATACAGTCCTGGAAAGCCTAGCCAGAGGAATAAGAAAAGGCATCTAAATTGAAGAGGATAAAAGGCATCTAAATTGAAAATGAGAAAGTCAAACTGTCCCTCTTTGCAGATGACCTCATGTTATATGGAGAAAAAGACTTAACCAAAAGATCTGTGGAATTGATAAACAAATTTAGCCAAGTTGCAGAACACAGAATCAATGCACAAAAATTAGTAATGTTGTTTTACACCAATAATGAACTACTGGAAACAAAACCAAGCAAACAGTCTCATTTAAAATAGCTAGAAAAATAATAAAATATCAACTGAGTGAAGTGGCTTATCCCTATGATCCCAGTACTTTGAGAGACTGAGGCTAAAGAATTACCTCAGGCCAGGTGTTTAAGAACAGCATGGGCAACATAGTGAGAGCCTGTCTCTACGAAAATGCGAAAATTACCCAGGCTTTCAGGTAATCCCAGCTATTCAGATGGTTGGATCGACTGAGCCCAGAAGGACAAGTCTACAGCAAGCTGTGATCATGCCACTGCACTCCAGCATGGGCAACAAAGCATGATCCTCTCCCCACCAAAAATAATAATAATAATAATAACAAATAAAAATAAAATACCTAGGAATAAATTAAACCAAGGAAATGAAAGAACTCTACAATGAAAAGTAAAAGAACATTGATGAAAATTATTGAAGATGACACAAACAAGTGAAATGACATTCCATAACCATGTACTGCAAAAATACTGTAAATATGATGAAAATACCCAAAGTAATCTACAGATTCAATGTAGTTCTATCTAGACACCAATTACATTCCTCACAAAACCAGAAAAAACAATTCTAAAATGTGTATGAAACCATGTAAGACCCTGACTAGCCACAGCAATACTGGACAAAAAGAACAAAGCTGACAGCATTACACTATTTGACTTCAAAAAGTACTGTGAAGCCATAGTACCAAAAACAGAATAGTAATGGTATAAAAAGACACTAAGGATAATAGGAAAAAATAGAAAACATAGAAATAAATGTTTATATTCAACTGATTTTCAATAGTGGTGCTAAAAATGTATATTGAGGAAGAGATACCCTCTTCAACAAATGGTGCTGGGGAAACTGGATATTCATATGCAGAAGAATGAAACTAGATTTCTATCTCTCACCATATACAAAAGTCAACTTAATGTGGATTAAATACTTAAATGGAAGGCCTGAAATTATGCAGCTAATAGAAGAAAACCAACAGGAAAGGCTTCAGGGCATCGGACTAAACAAAGATTTTATAACTCAGCTAAAACATCAGACAGCAAAACCAAAAATAGACAAATGAGGCTCTATTAAGCTAAAACAGTTCTGCACACCAAAGAAAGCAACGAACAGAGTAAACACACCACCTACAGAATGGGAGAAAAGTTACTCAAGTTATTCACTTTGATGCTGGACAGGCAAGCCCTAAAGCAGAGCTTAGTCCACAAGGGTTCTTGGCTTTGCACAGGAGAGAGTGTAACGCCAAGCCAGAGGTAAAAGAAGACAGCTTTTCTGAAGCAGCAGTGTTACAGCTCCAGTGGTGTTACAGCTCTGTGAGTGCTCCTGCAGAGTGGGGCTCCCCCATAGGCAGAGAACAGCAGCTTAGGGCAGTTCTGCAGTCATATTTATACCCACTTTTAGTTACGTGTAGATTAAGAATTGGTTTATGCAGAAATTTCTAGGGAAGTGGTAGTAACTTTTGGGTCATCTAGTCACTGCCCTGAAAAGAGGTGGTAAGTGGCAGTCCCATTTTCATGGCCATGGTAAACTAACATTGCACACTGGGGTCATATCTCATGGAAAGCTGCTTCTGCCCCATCCCTGTGGGCGGCAAGCCACCCAGGTGCCAAGGCAAAAGACCGAGGGCACGAGTAGTTCCAGTATAATAAAATATATAAAATAAGAATAGTTATACTAGATATAGATCTTAGATATGATTATATATGAATATCATTAATCATTAGTTTGCAGCGATTTCTCTTTATTTCTCTTTATGACTGCCTTTTAGATAGCAGTAACAAATTAGTGAAAGTACTAAAAGTCTCTAATAAGCAGAATAATGGCGTAAGCTGTCTCTCTCTCCTCTCTCTCTCTGCCTTGGCTGCCAGGCAGGGAAGGGCCCCCTGTCCAGTGGACACGTGACCTTACCTATCATTGGAGATGGCTCACACTCCTTACCCTGCCCCTTTGTCTTGTATCCAATAAATATCAGCACAGCATGGCATTCAGGGCCACTACCAGTCTCCGCGTCTTGGTGGTAGTAGTCCCCTAGGCCCAGCTGTCTTCTCTTTTATCTCTTTGTCTTGTGTTTTTATTTCTACACTCTCTCATCTCTACACACAGGGAGAAAACCCACCAACCCTGTGGGGCTGGACCCTACATCTGGTGCCATACAGAGATAGTTGACCAGATGTAGTTGGGATCACTGCCCTGGTTACATCTATATATCCATGTCACTTGCTCATATATTTTTTGAATGTTAACCTAAACCTCCCCAAAGTTGCTAATATATAATAAAAGCAGCAGCTTTTAGTAATAAGTACATAGACTCCTTCTTGTTCAACTGGTAAATAATCCAATGTTAGTCTGTTATCAAAAACCACATTTGCGAGAGAGTCAAGGTGCTAATTAGTTCCCTTTAATACCTGATCTGTGTTGATTTAAGTTCTTTAGAGTTGACTCATGGTAAGCAAAGCTGCCCTGGAGTGTTGCTAGTCCTATTGCTGCCCTGATTCCTGCCAGAATTAATTCTACAGCTTGCTTACTTCTGGTATTCTTAGGTTTTAGGGGGTAATAGACCCCCGCAGGGGCAAGGATGGCTAGTGTATATTCACCTGTGTTTCAAGTTTCTTATATACAAGGGAATGCTACTCCTAAAAAAACAGGTGGCTCCCTAGAGAGTTGACGGTGTTTATGGGGTTTGACATCTTCCTATTCATGGCCACAAACCAAAATGAGGCCAGCTGGGGCAGAAACACTCTGGAGGGTGTGATGTTCATCCTTTGCTGCCAAGTTGTGTCTATAGAGATATTTCCCTTCTGTTCCAATGAGGGTGGTCAAAAAAATTTTTTTTCTGGAAGGGGGAGTACTGCAACCTTCCCAGACTAAGCAGTTGTTTTTCCCTTGTTTGTTCTGAAGTGACAGAAGGCACCATATATGGTCTCCTCACTTACAGGTAGAATTCCATTTACCTTGCTGTGGCCTTGGGAACTTGGCAGCTAAAGTTGGATCATAGCATCACAGGGAAACTTCCACTTCAGTGTCATTAACACAGTAGTGGGTACAAAACACAGAACTGTTAGTACACTGGAAACATAGGTACCTAACTTCCTAGGCCCACATGATAGTGCTGGGGGGTGCAGGTGGAATATATTATGTGGGGGAGGGTTTCACTTAGCAAGTAGGGGTTTGGTTATTTCAGGATCACTATGGTTAGTTAGGAGGTCTGAGGTCTGGTGGTGAGATTTTCCTAATAAGCCAGAAGATGCAATTCTCTATCCTGGCAATGCTGATAAATCCAGGAGGCATGAAGATGATTTCCTGATGCTATAATTGTTGAAATATTTACTACAGAGTTGTGTTCCCACTCACATGGGATCAAGGTAGTTGACAGAGCAAATAGGACCAAGAGTGACAACATGGGGTCTGGCTGAGTGGGGCCTCTACACCCAAGAAGAACAAAAACTGTTTCCTGGGAGGTTGGCTAAAGTGATAAAAAAGTAAAATTACAGTCGGGAAAAAGAGAATAGTTAAAGCTTTTATTGCCACCCACAGCATCATGTTACAAATTCTGGATGAATGTTGATTCTTTTAAATAGGTAGCAGTACTCCTCCAAAAGCTCTTAGATGTAGGTTATGGTGTCCTCCATTTGTGTGCCTGCAGTTTGTGAGCAACAGCTTTAATCCTGGACAGTTGTACTGAACTACGTAGTCCCTAAAGTTTAACAGGACTGTGACACTCAGCAATACCTGATAGGGGCTCTTCTATTTTGGTTATATCTTCTGCCATTATTGAAACTTTCCTGAGCCCTCCCTAGAATCTACTATACTTACTGAGCAAGCTGCAAAACCATGAGCCAGTTAAACATCTTTTTAAAATAAATTGCCCAGTCTTATATGTTTCTTTGTAGCAGTTCAAGAACACACTAATACTGCTGTCACGTAAAAGGACCTGATATTGAAGTAGATGACCTCCTGTTAGCCACTGGTACTTTATTGCTCCTAGAGCCACCAGTGTTCCTAGGATCCCTCAGAGTATTGTTCTTTCCAAGTTTTTAGCAGATAGGGGGTCAATTATCAGCTTTGTGAGAGGGGGCAATAATTTGTGTCCATATGCTTGGAGGGCCTTTTGAACCTGGCTTAAGTTGATATTATGGGTGAGCATTCTATGTATCTTTTTATCAAGCAAAAGATCAGAAGCTAAAAATGGCCTCCCATAAATCAGCTCAAAAGGACTAAGTTTTAGAATATCCTTTTGGGGACATCCTTACTTGTAAAAGTGCTACGGCTAGGAGAGAAGCCCAGGCCTCTGAAGTCTCCTGAAGGGCTTTGCTAATGTCCTTTTTAAAACATAATTAGCTTTTCTATGTTACCTGAGGATTGAGGACTCCAGGAGGAGTGAAGGGGATAGATAATGCCTAAGACTGAAGAAAAGCTCCTGGGCCACTTTAGGAATGCAGGCATATTTATTATCTATCACTCTGCAGACTTTTAGGTAATCCAAACGTTTCAGAGATCTCATTAAGTAAAAATTTTGACCCTCTTTTTTTTTTTTTTTTTTTTTTTTTTTTTTTTTTTTGAGACAGTGTCTTGCTCTGTCACCCAGGCTGGAGTACAGTGGTGCTATGTCAGCTCACTGCAATCTCCACCTCCTGGGTTCAAGCAATTCTCCTGCCTCAGCCACCTGAGTAGCTGGGACTACAGGCACATGCCACCACACCCAGCTAATTTTTTTTTTTTTTTTTGAGATGGAGCCTCTCTCTGTTGCCCAGGCTGGAGTGTGGCAGCCCAATCTTGGCTCACTGCAACCTCCACCTCCCAGGTTCCAGTGATTCTCCTGCCTCAGCCTCCTGAGTAGCTGGGATTACAGGCATGCGTCACCACACCAGTTTATTTTTGTACATTTAGTAGAGACAGAGTTTCCTAATGTTGGCCAGGCTGGTCTTGAGCTCCTTACCTTAGGTGATCTGCCCTCCTTGGCCTCCCAAAATGTTTGGATTACAGGTGTGAGCCACTGTGCCCAGCCAAATTTTGACACTTCTAATATCTTCTTTGTCATTGTGGGGAAAGCCTCAATCCACTTGGTGAAAGTGTCCATAAATACTGGCAAATATTTCTATCCCCTGTAGGATGGTATCTAAAGAAAGTCTATTTGCCAGTCTTTCCAGAGCATGTCCCTCAAATGTTGTAATGGTTTGAGTAGAGCTAGGGGTATGGGGTAGCTTCCTGGATCATTACAGGCACAAAGATCACAGGCCCTGGTGACCCTCTTTGCAGTGTAGAGTAGGTTTTTTCCTAAAACTTTGAGAAACTAACTTGATAGTTAAGTCATGGAAATGCCTAACTATCTCTCACCGCTCAGCCTCAGGGAGGAAGTTTGTTGCTTCCTACTAATCATCCCAAGGGATATTTTTGTAAGCCTTTCTGCTCTGCCCGTTTAATTTCCTCAGGGGTATAGTGTGGTGTTCCTAACATGGGTGCAGTACCTGGCATTACTCAGTGTCCTATAACACTGGTGTTTCTCTAGCTGTGGCCTTAGCTACTCTGTCTGCCAGAGGATTTCCTCTGATAACAGAGATGTCTTCCTTTTGGTGTCCCCTGCACTGACTCACTGCTACTACTTTTGAGAGCTAGGAAGCATCTAAATGTTCCAAGATCTGAGAGTGATGTTGTATGGGGGACCCCTTAGCTGTTAGCCCTCCATTGTTTTTCTGTATAGCAGCATGAGCACAGGGCACCAGGAACCCATATTTGGACTCAGTAAATATATTGACTCTTAAGTCCTTTCCAGCTTGAGGACCCTGATTAGAGCAAGTAATTGTGCTTTTTGAATAGAAGCTTGGAAAGGCAGAGTTTTCACCTTGATGACATCTTGTTGACTAAATACAACAAAACCTGCCTTTTTTACTCCCTCATGCATATAAAGCTATACCCATCTATAAAGTACTCAACATTAAGATTAGATAGAAGGTCATCTTTGAATTCAGTCCTACTACAGAAGTTTGGTTGTATGGTTTCCGCACAGGAGGGAAATGAGTTAACGATCTGTTTCCTGGGATGTGAACTCTGGGAACAGGGTAGCAGGGTTTAAAACCCAACATACTTTAAGGATTACAACTGAGGTGTTGATATGGTTTTACTCTGTGTCCCCACCAGCCCAAATGTTATGTAAAATCATAATCTGCAATGTTGGAGGTGTGTCCTGTTTGGAAGTGATTGGATCACAGGGGTGGATTCCCGCTGGGTGCTGTTCTTAAAATAATGAGTGAGTTCTCATAAGACCTGGTTGTTTAAAAGTGTGTGGCACTTTCCTCCTCTCTCTCTTCCTCTCCTGCTTTAGTCATGTAAGATGTGACTGCTTCCCCTTCACCTTCTACCATGATTGAAAGTTTCCTGAGGCCTCCCCAGAAGCCATTATGCTTCCTGTGCAGCCTGCAAAACCGTGAGCCAATTAAACATCTCTTTTAAAATACATTGCCCAGTGTTAGGTGTTTCTTTATAGCAGTTCAAGAACACACTAATACAGGTGTCAAGCAGAGGGCCTGATATTTAAGTAGGTATCTTCCCGTTAGCCACTGACATTCTTTTTCCTCTAGGACAACCTGTATTGTTTAGGGGGTCATAACATTTAGTAATTGTCCCAAGATAAAGTAAAGTTACTGGTTTTTTTCTTTGGTTCACAAGCATCCTGGCTGCCCAGCTGCCACCTGGTTTAGCTATTTAGAAAAGTAAGCCACTGGCCTAGGGCTATTCCTGAGCCTTTGGGGTAAGACATCCATCCTCATGCCTTGTTTTTCAGTCACATAGAAGGTAAAAGTATTTTCTAAGTTAAAGGGCCCCAAAGCAGGAGTCGTTTTTAGTCTTGGTTTTATGGTAAAGAATGCCTGTTGGCAGGTTCCATCCCAATTCAAAGGTGCATGATTACTGTCTTTTAGAGTTTCGTAGAGAGGTTTTGCTGTAAGACCAAACCAAGGAATCCAGATCTGGCAGAATCTAGCCATTCCCAAAAAGCGTCTTGACTGTTTCTTAGTCTGAGGTAGTTGGACGGCCAAGATTGTTTCTTTTCACTTTTTGTCCAACGTTCTTGTCCCAGGTGTGAGCACATACCCCAAATACTTAACATTTTGCACAGAGATCTGGGCCTTGTGGAGCATACATGGTATCCTTGCTTTCCCAGAAAATTAAGGAACTGAATTGTGCTTCTGTTGGAGTCTTCTGTAGTAGATGTAGAAATCCATCTACATGTTGCAAAAGAAATCCATTAGTTAACTGTAGTTCCCTTAACTCCTTGGCCAATGTATTGCCAAAGAGATGGGGACTGTGTCTAAAACATTGGAGAGGAACTGTCCAGGTAAGTTGAGATGTAGCTTGAGTGTCTGGATCAGTCCATTCAAAAGCAAAAATATACTGGCAGTATGGTGTAAAGATATACAAAAGAAAGCATCCTTTAAGTCTAACACTGTGAATCAATGAATGCCTTCAGGGATCTCAGTCATTATACAAGCATTAGGAACTAATGGGTGAACTGGGTCTACTGTCCCATCAAATCCCCTTAGATTCAAAACAAATCTATATTCCTCATTTGATTTCCCAACAGGTAAAATGGGGAGTTACATGGATACTGACAGGACTGTCATAATTTGTACCTTAGGACCCCCATTATTAAGGGCTGGATGTCCCTCTGAGCCTCAGCATTCAAAAAACACTGTTTTTTCCATGGGTAATTAACATTGGGTTTTAGGAAAATCTGGACTGGGGGTACATTAACAGCTCTACCAGAAATTTCCATGTCACAAACAGAAGGACCTCCTAACGAAGCAATATGAAATGGAAGGCAGCTCTTCTCCATATCTGTGTTAATGTAATACTTGGAGCTAAGAGAAGTTTTCCTTCCGGCCTGTTGCCTTCTCATGGGGCACTTTAAAGTGAATTGTGATCTGTAATTTGGAAAATAAGTTTCTCCCTAATAGAATATAAGTATTAAAAAACCTCTTGGAAAATGTATGGTGCTTCACAGTGGAACCAAGCAAACAGGTACATCTCCTCATTCTTGGCTGGCCATTAATTCCTGTTACTGAACAAGAGTGGGAAAACAGCAGCCCTCAGAAATGGGTTAAAACTGACTAGGCAGCTCCCGTTTCCAATAAGAACTCAATATTTTTGTCTCCTATACCAAGGGTTACCTGAGGCTCCTCTGTGGAGATGGTAAGGTGTCCAGTCAGAGATATAGAGAATCTGAAGCCTATCAGTCTTCTACTTTTTGGGCTATTACGAGTCTGAGTGTCTCAGACTATCTTTTAATCCTGGTGCAATCCTTCCAATGGCCTTCTTGCATACAGAAGACAAGTGCTGATTTAGGTCTAGAGGCTGGTAAGTGGGGGACCTCATCTGAGCATCCTAGATGCCAATGTCACCATATTTCTTTGAGAGGGGTAACTCTGAGGCAACAGTGGTCCTAAAGTTGCCACTAACAATTGTGGTTTTTGGCCAGTTCTTCTGGTTTTTGCCTCTTCCTCTGCCCTGTCCTGTTGCGGGAATTGAGGGACCCCGAACAGAGGGACCTGCTGAAGCCATGACAGAAGAATATAAATTGTGAAGATTTCATGGACATTTATCACTTCCCCAATCAACAGTCATAATTTCCTATGCCTGTCTTTACTCTCTTAATCTCGTCATCTTCATAAGCTGAGGATGTATGTTGCCTCAGCACCCTGTGGTGATTGCGTTAGCTGCACAAATTTTTTGTAAAGCATGTGTGGTTGAACAACATGAAATCTGGGCACCTTGAAAAAAGAACAGGGTAACAGCAATGTTCAGGGAACAAGGGAGATAACCATTAAGTCTGACTGCCTGGGAGCCAGGCAGGACAGAGCCATATTTCTCTTATTGCCAAAAACAGGTAAGAGAAATATCGCTGAATTCTTTCCCCAGTAAGGAATATTAATAATTAACAGCCCTGGGAAAAGAATGCATTCCCAGGCAGAGCCTCTAAAATGGCCATTCTGGGGGTGTCCAACTTATGCAGTTGTAGATAGGGATGAAACACGCCCTAGCCTCCTGCAGCGCCCCCAGGCTTATTAGGATTAGGAAATTCCTGCCTAGTAAATTTTAGTCAGACTTGTCTGCCCTCAAACCATGTTTCCTGATGTTTATCAATGACAGTGTGTGCACAGCAGGACCAGAAACCTCATTAGTAATTCTAGTTTCACCCTGGCCTTGTGACTTTGCCCTGCCCATTTGACTTGTGATATTTTGTTGCCCTTGAAGCATGTGATCTCTGTGACCCACATCCTATTTGTACACTCCCTCCCTTTTGAAAATTGTTAATAAAAACTTGCTGGTTTTACGGCTCAGGGGGCATCATGGAAACTGCTGACATATGATGTCTCCCCCAGACACCCAGCTTTAAAATTTCTCTCTTTTGTACTCTTTCCCTTTATTTCTCAGACCGGCCAACACTTAGGGAAAATAGAAAAGAACCCACATTGAAATATCGGGGGCTGGTTCCCCCGATACTGTCTCTATTATTGTCAACCCCAAGGGCAATGTCTAAGAGTTGGCTCAGGGCGGTTGGTGTCCCACTGCTACTTTTTGTTGCTTTATCCAAATGTCAGGGGCAGACTTAGTAATAAAATCACACCCAAAAGAGCTCACACTTCCAAGGGGTCAGGGTCTATATTATTATATTTTCGCAGTGCCTCATACAAACAGCCCTGAATTAGAGTGGGATTTTCATCTTTTTCTTGACCTATTTCTCTTACTTTATCATAATCAACTGGCTTAATCCCACAGTTTTTCTTACTATTAAACAAGTTAGTATGTAATTTCTGCATTTGACACCTTGAGACCCTTTCTAGTAATCCCATTGAGGTCTGGATCTGGAACTGCCTCTCTTCCCACAAGATAAGTGGCATGGCCTGTGTTACACAAAGCCGTTCTATCTGTATGTTTATAACAGTACCTGGAATTCTTTGTTATTCATCTACATTACATTAAGTGTATAATAGGCTGGGCACCGTTGCTCACACCTGTAATCCCAGTACTTTGGAAGACCAAGGTGGATGTATCACCTGAGGTCAGGAGTTTAAGAACAGCCTGACCAACATGATGAAACCCCATCTCTACTAAAAGTACAAAAAATTAGGCACGTGGTGGTGGGCACCTGCAGTCATGGATGTGGTGGTAGGTACCTATAATCCCAGTTTCTCAGGAGTCTGAGGCAGGGATAATCGTTGAATCTGACAGGTGGAGGTTGCAGTGAGCTGAAATTGCGCCACTGCACTCCAGCCTGGTGACAGAGCAAGACTCTGTCTAAAAAAAAGTAAAAATAAAAAAAGAGGAAGAAAGGAAGGAAAGAAGGAAATAAGTAAATAAGTGGATAATAATATTTGCATGTCATACCAAGTTAAATCAGTCAACTTTACAAACTCATTTACAAACTACCCCGGATCCTTTGAAGACTGAGCAATTTATTCCTTGCATATGGCCAAATCCGACATGCAAAAAGGCACATGTACTTCAATTGTTCCTCCATCTCCATCAGCTACCTCCCACAGTTGACACAAGTTTGATTTTGGGGGCTAACATGGGGTCTCAATCCTAGTAGACTGTTTGGGCTCACTTCCTTTGCAGTGAGGCATATGAGCCAGCGTTTGTTGGATAAGATGGAGGGGTGCCTGGTGACCTTGGGGTGGAATCCTGCACTAAATAACTAGTGGGGCTCCCTCAGAATTAGGGGACTGAGGAAGCTCTGAAGGAGAATTACAGGCCTTCTAGGAGGAGTAGCTAGGAAGAGGTCATCTAGCATATCTGATGCAGCTTCTGGATATCTGGGAGTATCATGAGCCAGACACATTCTACAGCTAGCCCTTAGGTTAGGATCCTGGTAGAGGGCCATAAAAGCCTTCACATGAGTAAATTCTTTTCCTTCCTTTTTATAAAGCAAATCTAATTGTACAATATCATTATAATATAAAGAACTATTCCTAGTCCGAATGTATTGGTTTGCAAATTTGTATTGAACCCAAATATTATTGCTATAGTAAATGAGGTTTTCTTTTTCAATTAGTCTAATAATTTAAACTTACTTCAATTGTCTAAAAAACACCCTACTGGTAATTATTTTGGGATGCTTGCCATTGTCCATATGCCTAGGGTCACAATAAGGCTAACTCAGCCTAAGTTTAGTAAATGACTACTGACTTTTCACTTTCTATAGATAGTAAGGTGTTACAAAAGTGTTATCAGGAGCTTCAAATGGGCATTTGGATGTTGAGCCTAAATTCCACAGAGAGTGAGCAATGGACAGAGAGGAGGGATGGTATCTATGCAAGAGAGGAGGCAAAGGGGTAAACAGCATTGCCCAAGGGGCAACATCGAAGGCCCTGACTTGTCAAAGAACCTACCCAGTAATAGAAATATAGAAAAAAAAAGTTGGGTGGCCACTTGACTACTGCTATAGGTGGCTGTCCATCAGACTAGGGGCCTGGAACCTCCTAGTTCCTTTGACCAAGATGGGCTTGAACAAGGCAGTTGTAGGATAGTACATAGAAAGCAGCTTGCAAACTTCTAATGCTAGGGCAGAACAAAGTGAGACCAATATTCCCCTAGGAGGAAGGGCTATAACCCACAATCCTAGAGGGAATGTCAATACCAAGTACCGCAGAACATCTGGGACGGAGGAACTGGGGGACCAAAAATATCAATGCTGAAAACTCAGAGTGCCCAAGTTTCAGCCAATGAGGGATGCCTCACCAAATGACAAAAACCTTCAGGCACCTGGGGCAGAGAGGCCAGCCAACAGTGAAACCAAGAAAAAGTTGGGGTCACAGAACACTACAATGCTTACATCCCAGGGTCAACACAATGGGGAACCTCACACAGCCAAGTGTCCTACCTTAAACAATTGCCCAAACATAGTTAACAGAAAGTTAAAAGTAAATGTAAGACTGCAAATAAAACACACACTTTAGATCTGAAAATAAATAACTGATAGAACAATAAAATAAAGTCAGAAGGGAAAGGACTGGGGGAAAAGCGACAAGGACATGCTTTGGGGAATTTAAGTGAGTGGGGACTTCTAACTGATCACCTAGCCAAAGGCTTTTATTTTATTCCCTAGTTCTGCTACTATGCAGATGGGAGCAGAAACGACACTCAGCCATCCACCAGAGCAGAAATGGCACCAAGTGATCTTCCACAAGGGACGCTGGTGAAGATCTCTCCAGGATCCCTTAGCTTAGGTAAACTCAGCTGCCATGGTGGTAGGGGTCAGCATGGGGACTGGTAACCCACCAGCCATTTCTCACTGTCTCAATTACTGCCCAGCTGTCTGCTGTCACGTCAATCACCAACTGGCTTCCTGCTGATGGCCAACTGTTGTCTCACTGACTGCTGTCTCACCATCACCTCACTGACAGTCACTTCTCAACCCACTTCTCACACCATCACTTCGCTATCTCTCACATCACTGTCTTCTTTTCTCATGTTGTTGTCTTCTCTCCTCACCCCATGTTGAGCACTACACTGACACAGGACAGGTGAGTGCCAAAGTATGGCTTAGCCCATGAGAGTTCTTGGCTTTTGTCAGGAAGGCTGAGGCAGGATCCCTTGAGCCCAGCAGTTTGAGGCTGTGGTGAGCTATGACTGTGCCACTGCTTTCTAGACTGGGTGATGAGGAAAAATCCTGCTACTTTTTAAAAAGTCATATATATATACACACACAATGCAATGCTATTCAGCCATAAATAATGACTCTTGTCATTTGTACCAATATGTGTGGGCCTGGAGACATTATGTTAAGCTAAATAATTGTAGCATAGAAAGATAAATACTACACATTCTCACTCATTTGTGAGACCTAAAAAGATATAAATTCATGAAAGTACAGAGTACAATTGTGAGTCTTAAGAAGTATAGCAAGGAGAGGAGCATGAACAGAGGTTGGTTAATCAACACAAAATGACTGTTAGATAAGAGGAATGAGTTCTAGTAACACTGCCCGGCAAATATGGCTAGCCATAATTTATCGTATATCTTCATAAAGCTACAAGAAAGGGGCCAGGCATGGTGGCTCATGCCTGTAATCCAGCACTTTGGGAGGCCAAGGTGGGTGGATCACCTGAAATTATTTGTTCAAGACCAGCCTGACTAACATGGTGAAATCCCATCTCTACTAAAAATACAAAAAATTAGATGGGCATGGTGGTGGGCAGCCGTAATCCCAGCAATTTGGGAGGTCAAGGTGGGCAGATCACCTGAAATCAGTTGTTCAAGACCAGCCTGACTAACATGGTGAAATCCCATCTGTACTAAAAATATAAAAAATTAGCCAGGCGCGGTGGTACACATCTGTAATCCCAGCTACTCGGGAGGCTGAGGCAGAAGAATCGCTTGAACCTGACAGGTGGAGGTTGCAGTGAGCTGAAATCACACCACTGCATGCCAGCATGGGCGACAAGAGCAAAACTCTGTCTCAAACCAAAAAAAAAAAAAGCTACAAGAAAGGATTTTGAGTTTACAAAGCACAGAAATAAATATTTGAAGTAATAGGTATGATAATTACTCTGGTTTGATCATCGTAAGTGGTACAGTATACACATATCAAAATCTCACTGTGTATCTGATAAGTATGAAGAATTATATGTGCCAACTAAAAATGGAAGAGAAAAAAATCAAGAAATATTTCCAAATAAAAATAAACCTAAAATAATATCTGAACTGTTTTTATTGCATTTAAGATTCTAAGTTGTATATAGACGTACTGACAGTTGTAATGTAGGCACTTTTACCAAAAAATGTGAGTGTATAGTCCCACAATTTTCAAATGTACTATTTTATTTTCAAAACCTATTACAAATACCAGTGTTTCTTATTCCAAGGCAATTACATATTTATGACTACTTACAGTGTCTTCTAAATATATGCAAACTTAAAATGAAAAGCATCTTTTTATAATTATGAGCTATAGTTGATTTGTAATAAATTATTTATACTTATTACAGGTAAAGGTAGAAATTATATTTACCCAAATAATTAACAAATTAAAATGATAGTTTTTTTTTCTTTAATTTTACTTTAAGTTCTGGGATACATGTGCAGAAAGTCCAGGTTTGTTACATAGGTATACATGTGCCATGGTAGTTAGCTGCACCTACTGACCCATCATCTAGGTTCCTCCTCTCACCCCCACCACCCCAAAATAGCTCTTGTATGTGTTGTTCCCCTCCCTATATCCATGTGTTCTCATTGTTCAACTCCCACTTATGAGTGAGAACATGCAGTGTTTGGTTTTCTGTTCCTGTGTTAGTTTGCCAAGGATGATGGCTTGCAGCTTCATCCATGTCCCTGCAAATGGCATGATCTCATTCCTTTTTATGGCTGCATAGTATTCCATGGTGTATATGGACCACATTTTCTTTATTTAATCTATCATTGATGGGCATTTCGGTTGGTTCCATGTCTTTGCTATTGTAAATAGTGCTGCAGTAAACGTACATGGGTAGTATGTGTCTCTATAGTGGAATGATTTATATAGTGGAATGATTTATATACCCAGTAATGGCATTCTGTTGTTGTTGTTGTTGTTGTTGGTTTTGTTGCTTTTATTTTGTTTCTGAGACAAAGTCTTGATCGGTCACCCAGGCTGCAGTGCAGTGATGCAACCTCAGCCTCTCAGGTTCAGGCAATTCTCCTGCCTTAGCCTCCCAAGTAGCTGGGATTTCAGCCATGTGTCACCATGTGCAGCTAGTTTTTGTATTTTTAGTAGAGATGAAGTTCCTCCATGTTGGACAGGCTGTCTCAAACTACTGACCTCAGGTGATCTGCCCACCTCGGCATCCCAAAGTACTGGGATTACAAGGGTGAGCCACCATACCTGTCCAAAATGATACTTTTTTTCACTTTTGGGCATCAAAAATAAAGTGTTTCTTGTCTTAGAAGATTCTGTGTTGTATTATCTTCTATCTTTGGTGCATTTTTGCTGATATTATCTATATCGTATTTGTATTACAAATGTTGACATATTGTTACTAGATTAATCTCGTGTATACATCATCATGGCATCCTTTCTTGTAACCTTCAATTTTATAGATTTATATAAGAGAATAATTTGAATAAGATCTAGCCAAGGTTGACAACATCCCCTGTAAAAAAGAAGCTAGTATTTAATTTAAAGTTGGTGATTTTGGGCCAGGCGTAGTGGCTCACGCCTGTAATCCCAGCACTTTGGGAGGGCAAGGCAGGCGGATCACCTGAGGTCGGGAGTTTGAGACCAGCCTGACCAACATGGAGAAACCCTGTCACTACTAAAATTACAAAATTAGCTGGGTGTTGTGGCACATGCCTGTAATCCCAGCTACTTGGGAGGCTGAGGCAGGAGAATCACTTAAACCCAGGAGGTGCAGGTTGCAGTGAGCTGAGATCACGCCATCGCACGCCAGCCTAGGCAACAAGAGTGAAATTCTGTCTCAAAAATAAAAATAAAAAATGAATTAAGTTGGTGATTTTCTCCAGATTATCAGTAACTGGTAGCCAAGTAAACTGGAAAATAGCAAGTTGAATTGCAGGTTTCAGTTTTTCCTGAAGACCTTCAGAAAAGATGTGCTTGCTTTTGTTTTCTACAAAAATAGAGGCTCCCCATCAGTTTTTCTTTACCTTTTTTTTCTTCAGGATCTTACTCTATTGCCCAAGCTGGACTACAAGGGCAAAATCTTGGCTCCCTGAAACCTCAACCTCCTGGGCTCAGGTGATCCTCCCACCTCCGCCTCTAGGGTAGCTGGGACTATAGGTGTGTGCCACCATGTGTTGCTAATTTTTTGGTATTTTTTTGTACAGACAGGGTCTTGGCATGTTACCCAGACTGGTCTAAAACTCCTGCCATCTGCTTTTCAACTCAATAGGATTGCTTGATACAAAATCCTTATTAATATATTCTTGCTTTTCTGGCCCAGTAAGATTCAAATAAGTCAACCGGGAATTTCAAATCCTCAGTGTCTAGTAAATTCCTTCGTTCCAGAGTGGGGTCTTTTAAAGAGACTATCACATGGCTACTTATTTTACAGATAATAAATAGGAGAACCAGGCTGGGCATGGTGCCTCACACCTGTAATTCCAGCACTTTGGGAAGGCAAGATGGTGGATCACCTGAGGTCAGAAATTTAAGACCAGCCTGCCAACATGGTGAAACCCTATTTCTACTAAAAACACAAAAATTAGCCAGGCATGATGGTGCACACCTGTAATCGGGAGGCTAAGGATCCTAGGAGGATGAATTGAACCCTGGAAACAGAGGCTGCAGTGAGCTGAGATTGCACCACTGCACTCTAGTCTGGGCAACAGAGGTGAGACTCCATCTGGAAAGAACTAGAAGAACCAGAGAAAGGCTGATTAATTAATGCATATCACATCAGCAGATTTGGAGCAGAAAATATGAATACAGCCATCCACTCCTATATTCTCTAGAGAAGCATTTTCACTACTTTATACTAACATTTCTAATGTTTTCTTTCTCTGCTTCCCTCCATGCTGTCACCATCCTGCCCCAGATTCCAGATCAGCCCAGAGACAGGGTAAGACACACAACTTCAATCTTCTGTCTCACCAAGTCAGCACTTCTGGCCTCAGGAATCACGCCTACACCTGCAGATACAGGTTCTGGTTTACAAAATGCTACCTATCTTTTTGGCCCTACCTTTCTGCCCTGCCCTAATAGCTTTACACTCCAGAAGACCCACAGTCCAAGCCAGTCCCAGTAAACCTTGGTGACAGGTTGGCCTTCATAGATTAATCATTTTAAGAAAGCACAACATAACAAAATATAGAGAAATAATTCAGCGAAGTTAGGTAAAGAATAACCAAAACTAGAAATAAAGCAGAGAGATTAAAATTATTTTTTAACAATCAAAGAGAATTTATGGAGCTGGAAAATACAATGAATGAAAATTTAAAAGACGTGGAGAATATGAACAGCAGAACTAATCACATGGAAGAAAGACACTATGAACATACGGGTTACTTGAAAATATATGATCAGAAGAGAAGACAGAATATAAACATTAAAAAAACCTATGGGATTGACGGAACAGCATCAAAAGAGGAAATGTTTTGAGTTACAGAAGTTCATGAAGGAGAAAACAAAAAGTTATAAAAAGCATTTACTTTTTCCTAAATCTTTGCCTTGTAGTATTTTATCAGTTAGATCTTAGTAAAGTAGTAAAACTGCCAAAATTTAAAAGGAAATCATTAATCTTGTTAGATAAGTTTAATTGTATAAGTAGTTCTCTTATTACTATCTTCAAACTATTTCTTGAACTTTATTAAGAAAATTTTTATATCCTTTTCAAAAAATTATATTAGTGCACACAGTGTTTGGAAAAGACACATTAAAACACCTTAATGAGGCTGAGCAACATACTGAGAACCCATGTCTACAAAAAAAAAAAAAAAAAAAAATTAAACATAGCCAAGGCATGTGCTCCTGCAGTCCCAGCTACTGGGGAGGCTGAGGCAGGAAGATCACTTGAGTCCCGGAGGTGGAGTGGGCAGTGAGCTATAATCATACCACTGCACTTCAGCTTGGGTGACAGTTAGGCTGTCTCTTAAAAACAAAGAAAAAAAACTCCTGATTGCAAAGCACTCAAATTGATTTTCACATCCTTTTCCATGTAAGTGATGCTTCCTTGTCTTTGAATTTCACTTTGTTTGTAATCTATTAATTTATGTATTTTTTCTGATTATATAATAACTGTTCATTATTTTTAAATCAGAAAATAGAAGGCCAATCATGGAGGCTTACACCTGTAATCTCAGCACTTTGGGAGGCCAAGGGGGTAGATCACTTGACGTCAGGGGTTCAAGACCAGGCTGGCCAACAAAACAAAACACAATCTCTCCAAAAAATACAAAAATTAACCTAGCATGGTGGTGTGTCTTGTAATCCCAGCTACTCAGGAGGCTGAGGCAGGAGAATCACTTGAACCCAGGAAGTGGAGGTTGCAGTAGGCCAAGATCACATCACTGCACGCCAGCCTGGGCAACAGAGTGAGACTCTGTCCCTACCAAAAAAAAACAGTCATAAAATGAAGAAAGAAGAATGACTCATCAATTATCTTTCCACACTCTCTGCATCTCACACAGTGATATGGCTGCAAATATTTTGTATATGTCCTTCTAGGCTTTTCTTATGCACATTTATTTCATGTTATTTTATTTTTAAATAAATAAATAACACATATATATAATGAAATAAACATAGGCTTATATATTCTGTTTTAACCTACTTTCTCCCAGTAGCAGAAAGGCACATTTTAATGGTTATACAATGTCCTATAATGACAAATGGTTTGTAATCAGTCCTCAAATTACTTTCTATGATTTTTAATACCAATTCCATAAACTATTATTATGTATTCTGCAGAATTTTTAAATGGAAAGATTTTTATTCTCTTAATTTTATTCCCTTAATTCTACATCTTTTTCTTAATTTTTTGCCCTTACCAGTTCCTAATAAATGTCCTCTGTTAAGTGAAAGTAATTTATGCTTACAGGGTTATAAAAAATATAAGAGAGAATGTAAATGAGACCACTCAGTGGATGCTAGATTAAAAAGTAGCCATCTTAGTTCATTTAAATTTGACATTTGAAAACTTTCTAGGAGTCAGAACCTTGCAGAAGATGAAAAGAGTCAATGGAAATAATTTTTTTAAGAGAAAGCAAAGACTTCCATTTCTAGGAGCTGGAATAAACATGCTTTTCACTTTTCAGTACACCCATTAGACTTTATGTATAAAACAACAATAAGAAGATTCTGAAAGATACACAAAAGGAAGAGTAGCTAGGAACCTTAGGACCCAAAGAACAATATTATGGTGTATTATGGTGATTACCTGAATTTTCTTTTTGTCTTGTGTGTCTCAGACTTGAAGCTGAAGATTCCAGCAACCTAGACATGCCAAGCAGTACAAACCAAAACCATCTCAAACAAAGCTTTATCTCAATAGCCTAAGGAAAAGAAAACGAATAATCTAGCAAGGCAGAAAACTTTAAACAGAAACTATTCTGCTCTGGTGAAATACCACCAAAAACAACTGCAAACCTCACATTCATTCACACTGGTAAAGGCCAAATGAAGAACATGGACTTCTGCCCTTAGAAGCCTATCCTAGCCTCCCAGCCAGGGTGACAATGGAGAAGTTTAAATAGAAAACAAGACTTTTATCGCCACCCAAAACCCACCTACCACCTCAAGCGTCAATAGGTTATGGGGCGGAGAACTAAGTTCTACCTTCAACTGTGAATAACTATTCTCGCCATGACTTCTATCACCACCCAGGTGCTGCTACCACCTTTCACTTTTGGAGTACTATCAGACAAAGCCATCTGAAATAGGTTTTAATAACACTCAGAATGTTATAATACTAAAATGTCCAAGTTTCAACTGAAATTTATTTATTACACAAACAAGAAGATCTGAAACTGAGCAAAAGCAGGCAGTTAATAGATGCTGACGTCAGGATGACAAACGTATTAAAATTATCTTCTAAAGATTTTAAAGGAGTTGTCTTAGTCCATTTGTGTTGCTATAAAGAAATGGCTGAGACTGGGTGATTTATAAAAGAAAATAAGCTTATTTGGCTTACAGTTCTACAGGCTGTACAGGAAGCACAGTGCCAGCATCTGCTTCTGGTGAGGCCTCAGTTTGCTTCCACTCATGGTGGAAGGTAAAGGGGACCTGGAGAGTGGACAGACACATGGAGAGAGAGAGAAAGTAAAAGAGAGAGGGGAGGGGAAGTGCCAGGCTCTTTTTAACAACTAGCTCTAGCAGGAACTGAGTGAGAACTTACTAACTACCATGAAATTGATACCAATCCATTGACACCATAAATGAGGGATTTACTCCTATGACTGAAAGACCTTCCACAAGACCACCTACAACACTGAGGATCATGTTTCAACATGAGGCTTGACGGAGCCAAACAAAGCATGTCCAAACTACAGCAGAAGCCATGATAAAAATGATGTGAAAAATTACAAACACACTTAATTTTTTTTTTTGAGATGGAGTCTCACTGTATTTCCCAGACTGGAGTGCAATGGTGCATTCTCGGCTCACTGCAACCTCCACCTCCCGGGTTCAAGAAATTCTCCTGCCTCATCCTCCCAAGTGGCTGGGATTACAGGCACCCACCATCATGCCCAGCTAATTTTTGTATTTTTAGTAGAGATAGGGTCTCACCATGTTGGCCAGGATGGTCTTGAACTCCTAACCTCAGGTGATTTGCCTGCCTCGGCCTCCCAAAGTGCTGAGAGGCCACCAGGCGCAGCGAAAACAAATTAATAATAGAAAGTTCCAACAATGTCTTAGGAAATAAATGGAAAATATGATGGCAAACTGAAGGGAATCTTTAGAACTAAAGATTTTAAATAATCAGTATATGAGCTCAATAGGAGAATGAAAGGGAAAGAATCAAAGAGAGTAAGACAAAAATAATGGACACTGCCTAAACAGAGATAAATAAACAGAAATAAAAATGTCTACAGCCCTATAGGCACTGGCCAGGAGCAGTAAAGAAATTTCAGCTCTCAGCATCAGCTGCAAAGACTTCACCTTTGCCATTCTCCTTGTCACCTTCAGAGCAGTTCCGCCATGCAGAGGGAAGCTAAGCTGTTCTTTAACCTCTCCTACCTGATGGGAATGACTTGGTGAGACACAGCCGGGGCAGCTTGTCTCACCAAGTAATTGTGATACTGCATCCCTCAACATGCTGGCTTCCTGACATGTCAGTGCTAGCAGTTTGATTTCTCACAGAATAAGGGGCAAGTATCCTCCCACAGCTTCTTCAGAGTTGCCATAGTTATACTTGCCTTCTGGGCATTTGGTACACCCAGTCACTTACTCCACCCTGGCCACTCTCCTCTTCCATCAGCACCCACCTTCTTCTCGCCCCTTCCCCTTTGCTGCATCTCTTTGCATGTGCCAGTGCAGCCCCTGCAGGGCCCTGGAGGCCCTAGTCCTGGTAGTTTTTGGATTTCTTGAAAGCCTATGTGGGAAACTCCCCAATGAATGTTGAAACCTTTTTCGGATTAACTGTACCAGAGTAGGGACAGCCTCAATTCTATTCAGGGAGGATGCAGAAAAGCAGATTTTCTGTGGTATATCTTTCTGGTGCATCAATTCTACTGCAAGATTTGGAACAAACGAATTTATTTCCAAAGAAAGGCAACAAGTACAGAGGAAGCATCTACTGCAGAAGTTCCTCAGGAGACTTCAATTGAAGCATCAGCAAAACTGAAAGAAGGCTGAAGCTTGTCCACACATTCAAAAATAGGTGTGTCCTGTATCTGTTCTCACAAGCCAGCCAGCTGTCAAGAAACATGAGATGTGATTCTTCCATCTTACTGAATCTCTCATCAAGACATGAACTGGGCTCCCTCTTACATTATGGACAGCTGGTGCATGAAGGTGGGTCTCTGGACTGGTCTCATGCTGAAGTCAAGCACTTTGGCCAGGGCTTATTGCCAGAATGAAAGCCAGCAATTTGGTAGTTTGCTTTTATGATGTTTCCTAGCCTACACCCAAGGAACTTGTCCTGGCCACTCCCTTAACACTGACATAAGGATGTGCTGATATAAATGAAAACCCAGCTCTATGTGGTTCAGACTGCAAATTGGGCATTCAAGTACCAGGCAAGAGGCCTTAACGAGGTTTCCAACCAGACTTTCTAGAATTTCCCAAAAATACTGACTTTCCCCCTTTCAGACTCCATCTCCCAAAGGAAGTCAAAGAGGGGCTCTGGACACCATTAAGACTCTCAGACTCTTCCCTAATGAAAATGGACCTGCCTACAAAGAGGCAACCTACTGACCTCAAAGACACCAGCCCAGATTCTGAGCATTGACTTCCTGCCTCCCCATGACAGACATCATCTGAGTACACCAAAGCCCACACTGTTCCTCAACATTCATCTTCCAGACATGTTCGAGAAGAGCCCCTCAAAATTGCAGCCTCATTTCTCCCTCCTGAAAAGTCTATACCTGCTGGTTAGACCTCTCATACTTTAGGGGGCTTAGTAGGAAGTTTGCCAGTTTTGATTATTAAAATAATAAATAATAAAACTGTTTGGTTAGTTTATGTTACAACAGTAACCAAATGCTCCCACAGATAGCATATTGCACAGATGTTTTGATTTGTCCTTTCACCTTAGGTCAATTTTCCTTAATTTTATTCATCAAATTATATTTACTTCAGATAAGAGAGACATTGTAGTTACCATGTGCTCTATGGATCTGTATTTTGTTAGATATACAAATTCTCAGTCAAAACTCAGACCCATTTTATTAAAATCTGGATTTTAAATGATACTTTGAGGTAACATATGCACACTAATGATTGTTACATGGAGTAATTGTATTCTTAAAAGGGGAAAAGTTTATATAAGTGTATTGATCTGTAAAAAAGGTATAGGTAAGATCATACATTTCAATGTATATGCATTTTATCTTTAAAAAAGTAGAAAACAAATGAAGTGGGGGGTGGGGAATGGATTGACATATAGATGAAATAAGAATGGCACATGACTAGTAGCTGTTAAGGTTGGATGATAGGTCTATTATACTACTTTTTGTATTTTGTATATGTTTTTAATGTTCTGTAATTAAACACTTGTACAAAATGACAAAGTTGATCTACACTTAGCTCTTAATATCTTGTTTACCTTTGGGAAGAATGAGAAAGTGATTGTCAGGGGCATGAGCAAGTCTGATTTTATTTCTGGGTTATACAAGTGTATTTACTTTGTGATAATTCAGCAAGCTTTCCACAAATGTTTTGTGCATATATTCCTGTATGCATGTATACATTAATAAAAATTCAAATATTGAAAAAAAATGAACAAAGATTTAAGGAGCTGTGGTCCCCTGAAAACAAAACAAAAGACCTAACACTTGTGTCTTGCATCCTATAAACACAGCTGAAAGACAGCAAGAATTATTTCTTAATGAACTTAAAGAAATACTGGCTGAAAGATTCATAAATTTTGCAAAAGATATGAATCTATAGATTCAAGAATCTGAACAAACCTAAAGAGGATAAATATGCATGTGTGTGTATATATGTGTGTGTGTATGTGTGTGTATATATGTATGTGTATATATGTGTATGTGCACATATGTATATATACATACACACACACTCTTCTGATTACATAAGGAATAAATCTAATAACAATAAAATCCATACCAAGATACATAATTGCCAAACTTCTGAAAGTTAAACTCAAAGAAAAAGTTTATTAAAATAAGTGACAGAGGCGGGTGCAGTAGCTCATGCCTATAATCCCAGCACTTTGGAACACCAAGGCAGGCAGATCACAAGGGTCAGGAGTTCGAGACCAGCTTGGCCAACATGGTGAAACCCTGTCTCTACTAAAAAATATACAAAAATTAGCCCAGCATGGTGGCAACTGCCTGTAATCAAAGCTACTCAAGAGACTGAGGCAGGAGAATCACTTGAACCCAGGAGGCAGAGATTGCAGTGAGTGGAGATCACGCCATCGCACTCCAGCCTGGGCAACAAGAGCAAAACTCTGTCTCAAAATAAATAAATAAATAAATGAGAGAAATGACACCTTAGCTACACAGAAAACAATTTGAAAGTAGATTTCTTATTACAAGCCATGGAGGTCAAAGGAAATGACTCAATAAAAGAAAATAACTGTCTACTCAGAATTCTGTATTTACTAAAAAAATATTTTTCAGGGTGGGCATAATGGCTCATGCCAGTAATCCCAGCAATTTGGGAGGCCAAGGTGGGCAGATCACTTGAGGTCAGGAGTTTGTGAACAGCCTGAGCAACATGGTGAAACCCTGTCTGTACTAAAAATACAATAATTAGCTGGGTGTGATGGCACACACCTGTAATCCCAACTACTTGGGAAGCTGAGGCAGGAGGATGGCTTGAACCCAAGATGGGGGCAGTGCAGTGAGCCAAAATCATGCCACTGCACTCCAGCATGGGTGATAGGGCACAATTCCATCTCAAAAAAAAATTTTTTTCCAGAAATAAAGGGGAAATCAAGCCATTTTCATAGAAAGGAAAATTAAAATACTTCGTTGCCAGAAGACATATGCTAAAAGAATGGCTAGTAGAAATGCTCTAAAAATAAAACAATAAAGAACTCTGAAACATCAGGAAAGAAGAAACAAAGGAAAAACAGGAAAATACAATAGACTCTGTCTCTCCTTTTGGGTTTTTTTGCCCATTAATGAGTGAAAATGTTCAAGGAAGCAACTGAGATTTTTTTTTTCAACAAGTGAATCATTAAACAAACAGTGATAATCCATGGAATACAGCTCAGCGATGAAAGAGGATGAACTATTGGTTTCCAGAGAATTATATTTGGTCAGGAAAAAAAATGCCTATCTCAAAAGTTACACACTATACAATTTCACTTACATATTTTTGAATTGATACATTACAGAAATAAAGAACAGACTAGCAGCTGTCAGAGGTTTGGGATGAAAATGGGGATTGGGAGGAAAGTGAATGTCCTAAAAGTGCAATTCAAGGGATCTTTGTGGTCATAAAATTTTTCTGTATCTTAATTATATCAATGTGACTATCCTACTTTTGACATGTTCTATAATTTTGCAAGATATTACTACCAGGGAAAACTGAATACATAATACACGGGATCTTTATTGTTTCTCACCACTGCATGTGTACCTACAGTTATCATGAAATTAAAGTCTGATTTTTTTTAGACTGTGCTGCGAGAAAATGTGAAGATAGACTCCACTTGAAATGCCTTCAAATGCTTTTCTGAAGCATGTCAGGAAGACTTTTAGCAATTTCTGCTCCCCTCAGAGGTGCTGGGCTTTATAAGACTCCTGCAATTATCTTGTTTCATTGGTTGATTGGTTTTTTATTTATATTTACTATTTTTTTGAGGCAGAGTCTCACTCCTGTCCCCCAGGCTGGAGTGCAGTGCTGCCATTTTGGCTTACTGCAACCTCCGCCTCCGAGGTTCAAGCAATTCTCTTGCCTCAGCCTCCCCAGTAGCTGGGATTACAAGGGCAGGCCACCATACCCAGCTAATTTTTGTATTTGTAGTAGAGATGAGGTTTCACCATGTTGGCCAGGCTGATCTTGAACTGCTGACCTCAAGTGATCCACCTGCCTTGGCCTCCCAAGATGCTGGGATTACAGGCATGAGTCACCACACCCGGCCGGCCATTTGATTGACTGATTAATTTTTTTTTTTTTTTTGAGATGGAGTTTTGCTGTTTTTGCCCAGGCTGGAGTGCAATGGTGCAATCTCAGCTCACTGCAACCTCTGCCTCCCTGGTTCAAGGAATTCTCCTGCTTCGGCCTCCCGAGTAGCTGGGATTACAGGCACATGCCACCATGTCCACCTAATTTTGTGTTTTTAGTAGAGACAGGGTTTCACCATGTTGGCCAGGCTGGTCTTGATCTCCTGACCTCCAGTAATCCACCTGCCTCAGCCTCCCAAAGTGCAATTTATTTTTAAAAATTCATTAAATTTGGCTATTAGTAGTTACATTTTTGGAATCTAAAATGCAGATTTGGGCTGGTGTGGTGGCTCACATTTGGAATCCCAGCACTTTGGGAGGCCGAGGCAGGTAGATTACCTAAACTCAGGAGTTGGAGACCAGCCTGGCCAACATGGAGAAACCCCATCTCTAGTAAAAATACAAAAATTAGCTGAGTATGGTAATCCCAGCTACTTGGCAGGCTGAAGTAGGAGGATCACTTGAGAAGTCAGGGCTGCAACCCAGATCACTTGAACCAGTGCACTGCAACCTGGGTAACAAAGCAAGACTCTGCCTTTAAAAAAAAAAAAAAAATTGCAGATTTTGGAGCAGATAGGGTTTGGTGCCCCTAATCCCTGCATTGCTCAAGGATCAACTCTATTCAGGGGCAGGGGAGTATATGGATAGTTGCATCTGTACTGACCGTGTACAAGAAGACAAGCTGAGAACAGGAAATTGGTTTTTTAGGCCAAAAATGGCTCAAGAAAGCAGAAAGGGAACAAAAAGCGAATTGATCATTTCAAAGTTATTTTCTTATAGTGTTAAAACAGATGGGACTTCCTTATTTTGCTAGTTCAGATAAGCCAGGCCCTCTCTATTAGTACTGTCACTCTTGTTTTTTTGAAAATTGGTCCATTCAAAGTTGATTGTGTGGCACCTAGCCGTGTTACCTAGCATCAGTGACTGAATTCTGGTTTTGTCTGGTCTTTTGGGCCTAGTTCCTGAAAAATGCCACATTCCTGAAAAATGATAACATATAAATCCTGGCATATATAAAACAATTACCTGGTAGTGTCATGTGAATCACGTAATCATGTATATTAGATTTCTGATTCTTCAAAAGGGATTAGTAACCTACAAGAATTTCATATCCACGTAAAAGAGAGCAGAAGTAGGTATCTCTTGCCAAAATCAACTCTAACTCTACTACATCTGACTTCAGCTTTTTAGTATAACAATACCAATTAGTAATTTTGTTAGTGGTTTTTAATGCCTTGGCAGAAAACTGAAATAGGACCCAGAGGTTTTCAGCTTGAAAACCCTGGTTTCATGCTGTTACTCTGCTGAAGTTCTGCGCTTGACCATAGCCACCACTTCTTAATAGCAGTTTTGAGATTAAAAAAAAAAAAAAACCCAGACTCCTGATTCCAGTCTCAGACAATGTCTCCCATACTGCCAGGCTTCCTTCTCAGTGAGCCTCACAAGGGCCTTTCATTAGGGAAACTTTAAATGCATTACGTAAGTGTGAATGCAGCCCTCACATTTATGTAAGTAGCAAGTACTTTCCACCCCTGGTTGGCAATTTGAAATATGGTGAAGAGGATCTAAATCAGTACTGAGACCAGTCTGCTAATCCAAATCTACCTAAGAATTCATTTCCTATAAGCTAACATCAAAGCTAAAATGAATAAGTTTATATATATGGTTAACAATTCAAATCAGCATTAACTTTCCTGAGGGGGAAAAAAAGATTGACAGAAGAGATTTAAAATAAATGTTTATTTTGTATATTTTGTTCTCTGGGTGGCTATTGTGTATCTTTTAGAAAAAAGTATAGGGGCCAGGGCAGTGGCTCATGCCTGTAATCCCAGCACTTTGGGAGGCCAAGGTGGGTGGATCACAAGGTCATGAGTTTGAGACCAGCCTGGCCAAGAGACCAGCCTAGCCAATATGGTGAAACCCCATCTCTACTAAAAATACAAAAATTAGCCAGGCATGGTGGCAGGTGCCTGTAATCCCAGCTACTCGGGAGGCTGAGGCAGGAGAATTGCTTGAACCCAGGAGGTGGATGTTGCAGTGAGCCAAAGATCGCGTCATTGCACTCCAGCCTCGTGACAGAGCAAGACTGGCTCATACACACAGAAAGAAGGAAAGAAAGAATGAAGGAAAGAAAGAAAGAAAGATAGAAGGAGAGAAAGAAAGAAAGAAAAAAAGAAAGAGACAGAAAGAGAGAAAGAAAGAAAGAAAAAGAGAGAAAGAGGGAGGGAGGGAAGGAAGGAAAGGGAGAGAGAGAAAAAGAAATAAAGAGAGAAAAAGAACGAGAGAGAGAAAGAAAGGAAGGAAGAAGGAAGGAAGGAAGGAAAGGGAGGGAGGGAAGGGAAGGAGGAAGGAAGGAGGGAGTGAAGGAAGGAAAAGGAAAGGACGAAGGGAGGGAGGGAAGGAAAGGAAGGAAGGAAAGGAAGGGAAAAAATAATAGTTAATGAATGAAATCATTAAATGACACAAAGTATAAACCAAGGGCCTTTTTTGTTTTGGTGTTAATATTCCACAGACTGATTTTTAAGTTGTACTGGGAAATTCTTACTGCAAGATCTTTCCTTTTTTAAACAAGCATTAAAAGTCCCGAGAACCAAAGAGTTTGCTTATTTTGTTGTTTTTGCTGTTATAACTACCATTACCATAAGCTTAAATAAGAGTAATAGTACTTTTTCTCCAGGTAAGTACATCCTGTTCATAGGATTCATGCTTGCTGTGCAAACAAGACAAGTTTGTTTTCATTAAGACAAACACTCTGTGCATTGTTATTGATCCTGAGAATTAACAGTTCCAGAATCTGAGATGCTCTTTCTCACATAAGAAACTAAGCAACATAAGTAATATGGTTCAGAATCCTCAGACAAATAAACACATTAGTCTTATGCAGAGTCTAAACCATATGTTAGTGTACATTTACAACAGCAGTCTATTGTGGTATAAAGGATGATTTATAGAATAGTCACTCATGATTTTATTCATAAGTATAGCTCTAAAATGTGGAGAACATAAAAATATTCTTCCAGGCCACAAAGTCTCCTGAGAATTTTGAGTCCCACAATGTTTTCAGCCCATTTATTGTCCTAGTAGACATATACCAAGAAAGCAGCAACCCAGGCCCAACTTTGAAGTGGAGATGGAAGTGGGTGAGGGAGGAATATGGGAAGAGATAGGAAAGGAAAGAACTCTGTATCAAGAGCTGCTTTACCGGAAGAAAGCTAAAACAGACTCAGTACCTTGACATAGCTACCTAGGTTCCTCTAGGCAGCTCCTGAAGTAAGCATATGTGATATTCATATCAAGACCCCTGTTGATTACCAAACTTTAAAATGAATTGGGCTGTTAGAGGGGAGAGAATTCAAATAGCAGCTGCCACAGATATGGCATCTGCAATACTTGGCTGTGCTGTCTTGTAACAGGTCTGCTTAGAAGGCCTTCTATTGTTAGTAGATAAAAGAAGGGTATTATTGTGCCTGGTAAGCATAAGTTTAATCAAAGGAGAAGACTGCTAAACAAAATTGTTATAAAAAGTACTATCTTTGGAGATGGCATAGACTCTCAGAGTACTCTTGGTTCTGTCTGGTAGACAAAAAAAATTGGCATAAACTTAGCCAAGGAGTACATAGTCTTGTCCTTTTACAATCCTTTAACAATTCAGGAAAATCGAGGTTTGCAAATATTCATTTTTTGCACTTTCACAGAAGATTAAATGTTTAAATTCACCAGTATAATTCATATTTTTGTTCTCTATTTCGCCATTTTATTTGGAAAAGTTGTGTTCCTTGGTAAAATTCTACCACTGTATTCAGTAACAAACATGTTTAACAGTCCATACTGTGGTTTTATTTTGTCCTTTTATTACCAAGTATTTATCTTTAATTATATTATTTTCTTCTATGGCACTTACTTTTCCTTTTATTAATTTCCAAGCTGCCAAAATGGTGTTGAAATTGCCGCTGAATACCAGTCATAGAGAATGAGAAAAAAAACTAATTTGATTAAATATATTCTTATATATTTTAGTAGTTTTAATATATTTATATTTAGTAGATTGGTTTTGTTTCATTTGTATTTGCTTTTGCTATTAGAATAAAATAATTTTAGACCAATGGAACACAAGAGAGAACCTAGAGATAAGGCTGCACATCTACAAGTATCTGATCTTTAAAAACCTGACAAAAACAAGCAATGGGAAAAGAGCTCCCTATGTAATAAATGTGCTGCGATAACTAGCTAGCCATATGTCCAAGATTGAAACTAGATCCCTTCCTTTCACCATATACAAAAATCAAAACTTAAGTGTAAAACCCAAAACTATAAAATGTCTGAAAAACAACCAAGGCAATACCATTGAGGACATAGGCACAGGCACAGATTTCATGACAAAGATGCCAAAAGCAATTGCAACAAAAGCAAAAATTGACAAATGGAATGCAATTAATCAAAACAGCTTCTGCACAACAAAAAAGACTATCAACAGAGTAAACACAAAACCTACAGAATGGGAAAAAAATTTGCAAACTATGCATCTGACAAAGGTCTAATATCTAGCATCTACAGGGAATTTAAACACATTTACAAAGAAAAAAAACAAACTACTACATTAAAAAGTGGGTGAAAGATATGAATGGACTCATTTCAAAAAAAGACCTGTATGTAGCCAACAAGCATATGAAAAAAAGCTCAACATCACTACTTACTAGAGAAATGCAAATCAAAACCACAATGAGATACCATCTCACACCAATCAGAATGGCTACTATTAAAAAGTCAAAAAATAATAGATGTTGGTGAAGTTGTAGAGAAAAAAGAATGCTTATACACTGTTGGTGGGAGTATACATTAGTTCAATACATTGTGGAAAACAGTGTGGCAATTCTTCAAAAGTCTAAAGACAGAAATACCATTCAACTGGCCAGGCACGGTGGCTCACACCTGTAATCCCAGGACTTTGGGAGGCTGAAGTGGGCAGATCAGGAGGTCAAGAGATTGAGACCATCCTGGCCAACATGGTGAAACCCCCGTCTCTACTGAAAATACAAAAATTAGCCAGATGTAGTGGTGCACGCCTATAGTCCCAGCTACTGGGGAGGCTGAGGCAGGAGAATCACTTGAACGTGGGAGGCAGAGTTTGCAGTGAGCAGAGATAGCGCCACTGCACTCCAGCCTGGCAACAGAGTGAGACTCCATCTCAAAAAAAAACAGAAATACCATTCAACCCAGCCAGCCTATTAGTAGGTATTTATCCAAAGGAATAGAAATCATTGTATCACAAAGACACATCCATGTGTTATGTTCATTGCAACACTAGTCACCATAGCAAAAACATGGAATCAACCTAAATGCTCATCGATGACAACTGGATAAAGGAAATGTGGTATACACGGTAGAGTGCTATTATGTAGCCATAAAAAAGAACAAGATCATGGCTTTTGCAGGGACATGGATTGAGCTGTAGGCTATTATCCTTAGCAAACTAATGCAAGAATAGAAAACCAAATATCACATTCTCACTTATAAGTGGGAGCTGAATGATGAGAACTCATGGACACATACAGGGGAACAACACACACTGGGGCCTTTCAGAAGGTGGAGGGTGTGAGGAGAAAGAGGATCAGGAAAAATAACTAATGGGTACTGAGCTTAATACCTGGGCGATGAAATAATCTGTACCACAAACCCCCATGACACACAATTACCTATGTAGCAAACCTGCACATATATCCCTGAATTTACAATAAAGTTTTAAAAAAAGAAAAGTATTTTGTTGTTATTAACTTTCATTAGTAAACCATGCTCACATGAAAGTTAAGCACACATACGTAGCCAGAGGTTGACTATCTGACAAATTTATGTAGATCTGCATTTTAGGAAAACAAGTTTTATATTCTTTCACTGGAAGAAAGCACTCCCATCTTTGGGTGAACATGTTTCCTAAAATAGAGATTTTTAATATTGTGTTTATTGTAAACCACAGTGAAAATGCTATGCTTTTAAGTAATAGCAAAAGGTATGTCCATATGCTCTGAGGTGATTATTATAAATTGATAATAAACTATCTAAACTTTAATAGTTAATGCCTGACATTGTAAATTTACAATAAACTACCTAAACATTAGTAGTTAATACCTGATATTAAAAGAATGTTATATCCTAGTTTGAAATTCCTGTAGAGATATTAAAACCAGTATGAAATTTCTCTCCTTAGCTTGTCAAGATAAACAGATTAAGTTCTAAACTGTTCTGATGTCTGCCCATCTCCACTGGAGAGATGCTAAGTAGAATTAACTCAGTCTCTCAGTCCTCATTGTCATACTTCTGATCTCCTTTCTATATGGCTGTGTCTAGATTCTAGGTTTAGTGGCGTCAGTGTCATCATATCAGGCTCATTAGAGTCTCTTATAAATAAAAGGCCTCAAGGAAGTGTAAGAATCCTAAGACAGTGTTAAGAAGTACTGCTGCTAAGTATCTGAAGGCATCAAATCTTTTAATTTTTCCCCCAAAATCTGTCTCTGTCAACCAGGGACATCATTTTTTTTCCCCCCACTGTTCTATTTCTTCACTGTAGATTTACTTGTTCATCAAATCTTATAATGATCAGTATCAGTAAGCCAAATAACAACTCAAATGTTTTTCAAGCATTTCCTATATACAAGGTACTATACCAATTGATGGACTATAGTAATAAAGCAAGTTGACATTCTAGTCAAGGAGCAAATACTGACCAAATAAGTATGTATTTAATTAAATCATTGTACCTATATATCTCTAGCTCTATTTCTATACTTCAGAATGAGCAAAATAGATTTTTAAACTTCCAAAATGCATTCCCTGCTTGAGGTTCACTGTATGTAACTGAATGTATAAAACATGTTGAATCTTTAAATAGAAAATGAGAAAAAACTAATTTGTAATGCCAAAGTCAGATATGTATTGGTACAAGTAAAACTGAGCTCCAGAATTTGTTTCCAAAGAATGTTTTGAATATAAGGTATCAAGCAATGAGTCATGAAAGACCTCTGTTAGGAGAATGAAGTTAAAATAGGTTCTAGGTCTTCTTGTTAGCCTGACTATAGAAATACCAATGAATAGCTTGGGTTATAAAAGCCACTGGTAACCGGTACCTCTCATGGACTTATCCTGATTAGTTCTGGGACAAACACAGATAGGCCTGGGGGTTTGAAATGTGTTTGTTGAAGAATGTACATTCTTTTTCTGCTTTGTCCACTTCCTCCATACTATACTTCCCATATCCTGGAGATAACCAGTAATGCACATTGAGCAGTTTCTATGGCCAGTGTTTGTTGTACAAATTTGCCATCATAGGGAACAATGTCTCCTTTGTCATGAAACAGATTTTGTTTCATACTTATATGTAATACATTGAGGTTTGACTTTGGCTAATTCTGACAACGGTGCAAAAACAAACACAAAAAGGTAATAAATTCAACTGACTTACGCATGCTTTTTCTTTCCCCTATGCTCACTTCACCTTCAATCCGTCATATGTGGAATGAACCTCTTCAGCACCTGCAAAGGGAGTCTGAGATCTTAGAGGGAATATATGCATACTACTTTGATCTAATAATTTTCAACAATAAAATTGATGAAAATGATTAGGCATCAGGGAGAAGCTGTTGAGTTCATATGCACAGACCTTCCATGAGTCCCAATCCCCTAGAGCCTAGATATCTAAAGAATTTTAGTATAACTAGAAATCATCTCTTACCTCATCATCAGTCCTGTTTCAGCAGGTCTAACTAGAGACTAGTTATAGTGTTGCCTAAATTTACAATTATTGTCATGCTCAAAAAAAAGAAGGAAAAAAAAGTAATTTAAGGAGACCATATATTTTAAAACTAGTTCTCCTAAACTTTAATTAAATATATATTTAAGTGTACAATTATTTAATTATTTGGAATGATTAGAGATAGTTGGAAATCATAGCTTTTTATTGTCAAGGCTCCAACAGCTGCACAAAATAGCTGCTGCTTTCTATAATCCATTTTATTAATAAATTCTTTTATTAACAATAAGTTGTCTTGAACAGAGAACACTGCATTTAGTCTGATTTTACTGATTAAAAGGTTTTTCTTAATTTATTTCAAACAGTGATAAAGTTATAACTTCTGAAAAACTTTTTTTATTTACATTCTTTCATGTAACTTCCAGTTATAATATAGTATCTTCTCAATACTCTGAAAATCTTTTAAAGATATGAAGTTGAGTCTTGAGTAATGCATGTCAGAGCACTGTGCCTGTACCAAAGAAAAAAATCTGTAGCCTTTTTTAAAAAAATACTTTCTATCCTTGTTCTATAAACAAAATGTATAGTCTTTTATCAAAGTGTGTTTTATCTACGGCATACTCATTGGAAATAAAATGTTCTATAACTAAGCTATAAACCCATACACATCTCTTAAACTGGGGGAAATCTTTTTAATAACTGACTTTTACTACTAATAATTATATAGTGAAATATATTTGTAATTTTGTCTCAATTTCATTTTTGTAAGATTTTACTTTTTTTTTGAATCAAACTCTCCCTCTGTCACCCAGGCTGGAGGGCAATGGCACAATCTCAGCCCACTGCAACCTCCACCTCCTGGGTTCAAGCGATTCTCCTGCCTCCGCTTCCTGGGTTCAAGTGATTCTCCTACCTCAGCCTCCCAAGTAGCTGGGATTTCAGGCCGTACCGCCACGCCCAGCTAACTTTTGTATTTTTAGTAGAGTCGGGGTTTCACCATGTTGGCCAGGCTGGACTCAAAGTCCTGACTTCAGGTGATCCACCCACCTCAGCCTCCCAAAGTGCTGGGATTACAGGCATGAGCTACGGTGCCTTTCCAGATTTTACAATTTTGGAATGTATTATCTGATAGTAATGTTTTAATTAAGCAAAGACTTGTATATTTTTAGTTTATTTTTTCACTGCAGCTTCAAACCCTTGGGCTAAAGCAATCCTCCTGCTTCAGCCTCCCAAGTAACTAGGACAGGCAGGCATGAGCTACTGAACTCAACTCAGATTTTCTGTATTTTAACCCAAATCAGTTTAGGCATTAGCTGTCAACTGAATTATTCCAAATAATTCACCTATCAAACAATGCAAACTTAAAATTAACCTAGCAGGACAGTTTGAGTAGTTTTACAATATATATACTTACTCATGTGTTCAATAATTAAACATAGTCGAGTTCTTCATTTTATTATAGATAGATCTAGTTTTACCACCCAATAATCTTTTAGATTTTAGAATTTGTTGGTGATCCTTTAACTAACAGAAGACCAGGGAATGAATAACAGCTGGCAGGACAACAAAATAATCTGAAATAGCACAGTTTGGGTCACTTCCAGAGTGGCTATTGCTCTCTTGCTTTATCCTTGATACAGGAGAACAATCATTTCATATTCATTGAGAAACTGTGTCATGATTTTAACTATCCTCCTGCTGCGAGAGGCATTCAAACCAGAGTGACTCCATCTTGATCAGGGGCTGGGTAAAATATTTTACTCCCTTCACATCTCTGTGTCATCAACCTATAAACCTTTTAAAGTCTGGCCATGTATTCCCTTCCCTGGTGCACCACCTTCCTTATGAAGTGAGTCAGGGCAAAGAAAACTTTTCCTTTTCCTTGTACTTGTTGCCAAATCCCACAAGACAGTTGAGATAGGGCCAATATGAGTAATTTCATAATTCTCAACTACTGCACGCTTTCTTTCCTTCTTACATCCTGGAGCTTTCTTTGCCCTGAGATGTGGCCAAAAAAAAAATGAATTTCTCATAGGCTGCCTCAAAGCTTGGCTACATTTTGATAAGCATCTCTCATCACTTTCTTTGCCAGATGTCATTAATTAACCTATTTTAATTTCCAATCCTATGCTTTTCAGAAATAGAAACATAACTTCTCTGACCTCTCATGTCACTTTCAGCTAGTCAAAGTATAACTAGAGAGCTTCAGTCTAGGTGAGGGCTCTTAATTCCTAAGGGAAGCTAGAAATCTCTTGTAATAGTCAACAAAATGTTCTGAGATGAAAGCATTGGGTTATTCTAAGACAAAGCTGGCACTACATGAGGCCACTGAGAAATTAATTTGAATTAGAGAATCCACATGAAACCCCATGATGTAGGAAGTATTTGCCCCAGTCAACACCTAAACTTTATCTAGGTCCAATAAAAGCGTCAGAACTTAAATGTACCTACAGTGAACTTCGTAGGGCTTCAGCCTCACTTCTTTGGTTTGCCTGTAAAAAACAAAAACTGACAATCCAGCTTGACAGATGATGATCACATCCTCCCTGGGAGCAGTTTCTAGCCTGGTGTTAGCACCCCTGCACCTGGCATTGACAATTCTTAAGACCCCATAGCATCATCAAGGATGACAATGATTGGGAAATGGTTCAGAAGAGTGCCTGATGCTCCCCTACCCAGATTGCTCCTGGCCTAGTCACGTGGAAAGAGAATATTATTTTCCAGGACAACATACTGGTTGACAATTTAACCTCAGGAAGAAAGGCAGAGACTATCACTGTCCTCTTTGCCATCTCTGACACCATGGGCATGCAAAAATTATCTAAAGAAGAGCTGGTAGTACCAACAGACAGGTTCTTAACCTGCTGTGCCAATGTTCCTCAATGGTGATGTGGAGCCACTAATAGCACTAATCTCCTAAGTTTAAGATGAAATACAAAGTTCTTAGGAAGGCTAGAAATATTCTGTATATTGATCTAAGTGTGAGTTTATAACAACAGTGTATTTGCCAAAATTCATGGAGCTGTTTATGTAAGGTTTTATAAAATATTACTTTTGGGGAAAAAATCATCTACAAAATACACCTGGTGAAGAGAAAAATGCATGCATAGTAAATGTACAGGTCAATGAATAAAAGGTGAACATGTATCTCTGAACTATACCTACAAAAAGAACATCAGTTATCGATACCATAAAAGCCCTGTTAATATCCCTTCAAGGCTTCTATAACCATAGTTTTGCCATTTAAACTTTCTATACATGGAATCAGACAGTATGTACCATTTTGTGTCTGACTTCCTCAGCGCATCAGTTTGAGACTAACCACATATCAATTCTCATGAATATGATATGGGAGGGGTGGCAAGGAAGTGCTGGGTAGAGAAAGGTGGGGTCCCTGGTGAGGGCTCCACCCTCAGGCCTGTGCCCACGAACCTAGGTGAGAACTGGGACTGTTTTCACACTCAAATGTTGCATTTCCAAGACCACCTTGGCCCACCATACCCCCCACACTGTGCCTATAAAAACCCTGAGACCATAGTGGGGATGTCAAGAAGAACACACCGGCAGACAAACACAGAGACATGAACAGGCCATCAACAGTGGAACCATACAGACACTGAGGGAAATTCAGCCAAGGAGAGCCTGGCCAGTGAGTGGCCTGACTCTAGGGAAAGACAACCTTCCCACTCCATCCCCCTTCTGGCTCCCCACCCAACTACTGAGAGCTACTACCACCACTACTCAATAAAACCTTGCACTCATTCTACAAGCACACGTGTGATCTGATTTTTCCTGTGGGCTAGGGAAAGAACCCCATGATATAGAAAGCTCTCTGCCCTTGCGATAAGGCAGAGAGTCTAACTGAGCTGATCAACACAAGCTGCCTGCATATGGTAAAGCTGAAAGAGCACACTGTAACACATGCCCACTGGAGCTTCGGGAGCTGTAAACACTGAGTCCTACACACTGCCGTGGAGTTGGACCCCACACTGCCCACAATCTGCCCATCTGCATGCTCCCCCTATGGGTTTGAGCTGCGGGACACTGAAGAGGAGGACCACTCCCAGAGTCTGACACCCTGCCAGGGGGATAAGGGAACTTTTCCTGTTTCAACTGGGGGTCATCTGGGATCCCAGAAGGTAAGAGCAAATGTGAAACTGTCAGATCTGCCTCTTTCCCAAAATCCTGCCACCTCTCTCTCTTTCCTGCAGATAAAAGGATCTGTTCCCTTTCAAGAAGATTTAATTTCCCTAACCGGGCTGGTCAAAACCCCGACTTTGTCTCTTTTCTCTCTCTCTCATGGTTTGAAATGGCTATTATCTCTTCCTTTATAATGTTAAAGAATTTTGCTACAGGCTGTGGCAATGCTGAGTTGCCAAAAACGCAAATCAGACAAATTGTTCTTAGAGGTGCCATCTCTGCCTCCACCCTGACACATGCAGACGCACACAGCTCAGGGAAACTCCCCTTACCCTTTCCCCTTCCAGCTGGGGCACCTGGACATGTTCACAGCATGCAAAGGCTGTACTTAACAGCCACCAGCTGAGGAAGGTAAGAGAAAACCACGGTGGTAGCCGGGACCTCACAGAGCTGGCAGGTGGGCACTTATGGCCTGTCATGCCAACAGAACCTTTCTTCCCCTGGCCAAGGAATTCAACACAGTCTGAACCCAGGAAAGGATACAAGGATTAAAAAGAACCTCTTGCACTGAGCAAGGAGTTCTTTCCCCAGGACATTCCCCTTTTGACCCTTAAACTGTTTTTTCTATTTTTTTCCTTTTCTAAGTGAGAGGACTCCCTCTTCCCAACACTATTTCTGATAGGGAAGGTAACAAAGGAAATCCCTTGCTGGCTGATAACCAAATTCAGCAGAACTCATTTGAGACACTATCTAAATAGAAACAGTCCCTGAAATATCTTTTCAGTCCCAATCCTGATTCCAAGCTTCAGGCTGAGACCTTAGAAAGACCAGGTTGGAGGGATCCAAAGCCAGGCCATAGGCACAATGTAAATGGGTAGGATCAGTTCCTGTAGACTAAACCGTCAACCCATGGAAGAAGACCATACTCCATGGCATAAACAGGCCCAGGGAACTCAAAGTTTGCCAGCAGCAGGGAGAAAGGGAGGCAGAGGTGAGGGTGGTTAATTCCTATTCTCCAGATTTTCCCTGCTTCATGGGAACACACCACATTGGTACCTGTGGCCAGCACCTGCCAAGGTCCCTGAGACTCAGGGATAAGAGGTGGAAGAAAAGGGAGGGCACTAGCTTTCTTTCTCCATCAAACCCTGAGTTTTTGCTTCAGCAAAACTGACGAAAGAAAATGAGAAATTTCCTGTCTTTCAGAATGGGTAACCAGCTCTTTTCACCAACCCCACCTTCTACTCCTCTGCAGTGTGTCCTGAACCATTGAGACCGCTTTGACCCTCAGAATCTGGAGCAAAAATGCCTCATATCCCTTTGCACAAAGGTTTGGACAAATTATAAACTGGGTTCACCCCAAGAAGGAACCACTCACCGTTATACCATCTGACAGTTGGAACTTTTTCATAGACGTGAAGACATATGGTCTGCGTCCCACATATGCAGGCTTTCTATACCTTGCAAGGCAATCCAGAACTTTGCCAACAGTGTAGGATTGATTGCCATCTCAGGGAAGGCTGGAAGGGGCAAGCCCAGGGGAATTAAAAGATCTGAGTCCCAGAAGCACCCCCAGTAGAGGAGCCAGCTCTCTCCAGCTCTGCTCCTCTGGGTCCACACCAACCTCCCTATCGAGCTTCAGCCTCTCACTTGCCCCCTCCTAGAAATCCCTCCCCTAAACAAGCCCCAGTTATCACTCTTGCCCCTCCAACAGATGTCCAGTGAATTTGGCCCCAGTAAAGTCCAGGTCCCCTTCTCCCTATAAAACTTAAAGCAAATTTCCAGAATTTCACCCAAATATTTGAACTCTCCTGGAAAGATGTTATGTTACTTTGGAATCAGATCCTGATGCACACTGAGAAGCAGGCCACTCTGCAAGCAGCAGACAGATTTGGGGATGAGCTTTGCATCACATACAGCGTCAGGGAAGGGAGCAAATATTATCCAACTGGAAGAAAAGCAGTATCAGTGAATGACCCTAAATAGGATCCCAGTCATGAGATGGCAGGCTGGAAGAGGAGATACTTTCTGGTGTGCATAATGGAAGGCTTACATAGGATGAAGACCAAGCCTCTCAATTATGCTAAGCTGTCCATGACTAACCAGGAATTCGATGAAAATCCCGCTGCCTTCTTTGAAAGGCTAAGAGAGGCCCTGGTAAAGTACACCTCTCTATCTCCTGACTCAATCAAGGGACAACTAATCCTAAAGGATAAATTTATAACTCAGGCAGCCCCTGATATTAGGAGAAAGTTGGAGAAACAGTCCCTGGGGCCAGGTAGTATATTACAGGACCTCCTGAAAGTGACCACCTCAGTCTTTTACAATAGAAAAAGGGAGGCACAAGAAAGAGGCAGAAGCTTTAATGACCACCACACAAGACTACAAACACCAGAATTTCCAGGCAGGGCACACTTGTTAATTGCTAAAGATATGGCTACAATAGCTACCTCTCTTCTAAAGTTTAACTGACCCTATACAAGATTTAATTTCTTTCACCAGGGTAGAACAGCTAAGGATACAATGTTGTTGTTAGTATATTTCATTTCTTATCTCTGTAATCTTTAGCACTAAATTTTTCCTTGTATAATACACATTTAATGCACGCATACTTAACCTTATGAAGTTTTTTTTTTCCTCTCACATATAGAGGTCATCGAACTCCAGACAGGCAACCAGAGCCTCAATGTGAGCCCTTAGACCTCTGTCTGGGAGGAATCTATTTTCCCAAAAACAACGCCCCATCAGCAGGAAGCAGCTAAGACTGGTTGTCTCCATATTTTTATGGCAGTTACATGTACCTCTTCAGAGGGGAAAAATGATACAAGAAGAGGACAGGAAGTGCTGGGTAGAGACGGGCAGGGTCCTTGAGAGGGCTCCAACCTCATGTCCACGGCCCTAGGTGAGGACAGGCACTCCTGTTTTCACACCCAAATGTTGCATTTTTCCAAGACCATCCTGGCCTCCCATGCCCCCCATCCTGTGCCTATAAAAACCCCAAGACCATGCTAGGCACACACACAAACATCTGGACATCAAGAGGAACACACTGGCAGAATACACAGATGGCAACAGGCCACTGACAGTGGAATGACATGCATGCTGAGGGAAATTCCATAGAGGGGGGTCAAAGGAGACAGCCCAGGCACTGAGCAGCCTGACTCCAGGGGAGACCACCTTCCCACTCCATCCCCTTTCTGGCTCCCTATCCATCTACTGAGAGCTACCTCCACCACTCAATAAAACCTTGCATTCACTCTCCAAGCCCACATGTGATCTGATTTTTCTGGTCCACTAAGACAAGAATCCAGGACACAGAAAGTCCTCTATCCTTGCAATAAGGCAGAGGGTCTAACTGAGCTGATTAGCACAAGCTGCCTGCAGATGGCAAAACCTGGAGAACACACTGTACGACATGCCCACTGGGCTTCAAGAGCTGTACACAACGGGTCACAGCCCACGCTCGCCAAGACCTGCCTGTCTGCATGCTCCCCCTAAGGTCTGGAGCTGTGAGACACTTAAGGATTGAGCCACTCCCCAGTCACACACCCTTTGTGAGGGGGATACAGGAACTTTTACTGTTTCAAATACATAGTATCTCATTATAGAAATCTATTCATCTCCCTTGCAACTATTAAATAACAGCATCATTGTGAATATGTTCATTTTTTGTAAACATACTGTTATTGTCTTCAAAGTTCTAAAAGCTCATTTTTCATACAGAGAACTGCTACATAGCACACACATCAGTACCATTTCAAGTTCACATTTTCTTGCAGGACAGGCTTGTCTAACTTTTCTCGTGACTGCTGTAGAGATGCATCCACTTCATTTGTCCAATAGGAATGAGATCATTCCAGCTGTACTTCTTGCTCGAACTCAGATCCTGACTGATCCATTATTCTCTGAATCTAAAGAACTCATACTCCTAAAAATGGACATTAGACCACTGTGGTCTTCAAAAGACAAATACACACACTTGTGCGCAAACACAAGCACATTCAATTTCTGAGCCCTCAGTCCTGGAGAAGACAAATACAATGATTCAGTGGAAAATCACACCTAAAAATCACCTGAGCAGGAGGGAAGGAAATGGGAGACCATTTCCATTGCTAGAAAAAGTTACCTTAATTTGGTCACTATTTGGCTAGTTCACTGCAGAATTTCCACATAGTATGTGTTCTACAAATATTATTTACTAATCTTCAAATATCAATAGTAAATTATTAACTAAACTGTATTACCATCAACCAATCTGAACAACTTAATTGCAAATCCAATTTTACCTACATTGTATCTTTTATCGGGAGATAGCAGTACCCAAAAATCAGATCATTTACTAAGTGTGCCTGTAATTGATAAGGACAAATTCTTTTTAACTGCGTGAACCTCAACACAGCTCGTGTCGTATCAATCGTCATCAGGATGATAAATACAAATTAAAATAACACACCTACTTACATATATAAGGTGTGTAAGAAACCAAGTAATGTTGAGAATATAGAGCAACCACAAATAAACTGAGACCAACTGCAAAACGGCATAAATACTTCTGAAAACCAGTAGTACCTACTGAAAACAGGTAAGACACGAAGGAGCATTGGCGTTTACCATCGTATTAAAATAGTTTGTTGCTGCTACAAACTAGAAATTAGGTGCTATTTACACAACAGAATTCCACACAGCTATCACAATGTTAAAAATCTAAGGAACATTGTAATTCCATCTCACGAATGTTAACATTAGTGCAAAAAATGAGTTAAAAAAACTGTAATTTCATTTACACCAAGTTTATTAGACTAAAGCTTATGTGTGCTGTTAAAAGGATAGTGCTTATCCTTTGCAGTTTGAGGTTGGTTGCCAAAAGGGGACACAAAGGGACACTGAGGTTCTTGATTTCCTTAAAAAAAACCTATTTCAAACATTAACACGTTAGACCAGTTTGCCTATCGTGTTTGTTAAGCAGCACTAACTGCTGTAATGTGTTAAAAGGATTGTCAGCCACCAGAAAAAAGAAGTTGGACAAAACGTGCTTATGCGATTCTCAGCTATCATTAACCTACTCCAATTAATTCTTGACCTTAAGTAACTACTTACAATCAAAAAGTAATTTGTTAGGCAACTGACTTTTTACCCAATTCATTTAGTTCAGCCATCTTTCACATCAAAAATGCTTAAAATAACAATCACACTCATATTAAGTTGCTTAGACCAAAATGCAATATATGCTGCATGTATAGACCTTTTAGATTCACATCAGTCAGAATACAAATCCTGCCTCACAACTCCAACCTTCTACCACCTTCATCATTAAGGCAAAGTACTTCTAGCCTCAGGACAGTATTTCACAAACAGCTTTGGTAGTTAGCCAAGAAATCAGATTTCCAATCTTCAGGTTAAGAGCACAAGTTCATCTTCAACTCAACATTAAGCTACAAGTGACAGCAGAAAGACTTTTGAACTTTTTATTTTAGTAAAATCAGAATAAACAGAGGACATGCAGTGCCAGCATCTAAAACTAATACAATAAGCAATTACTAAACTTTTACAGTGACTCGAGGTTCAATGATTACATTCAGCAATTCCATTCTTTATTTACTGAAGAATACTGCTGGCTGATAAAACCGAATGTTAAGTCACTGACAGAAATAACCACGTTTGAGGACTGTAAATATACCAGACAATCACTGAAAATCAAACAAAACAAAACACATAACAAAACTCAAGAGAAACTTTGTGGATGTGGACACTTCCTATCAGTGTTCAGAAGTGTTTCATTAATATCTTAAGACAAGCATATCATTGGCATGTTTTAGTTTCAAGTTGACAATTTTGTCTTAAATTTTGTCAGAAAATTACAGCTACATTGCCAATGCCGGGTCTGCTTAATTTGACTCAAGTTTAACAGACTTAACATTAAAAGCTCACACTACCCCGAAATATATTATTTCACATACAGTGACATTCAACATTCAAGTGCCAGTGTTTTTTGTACTGCCTTTTGGTCAAGTTTCTTTAAACTTTCAAAGAATCATTTTTAGGCTTACAAAAATAAATATTTGTCAAAATGTTCAATAAATATTACACAACTAGCAGCAAAAAGTATCTAAAATCTGTTGTGTGCAAATAGTTTTCTTCTCAACTACCATACCATGGTCCCCAATAAAATTTAGGAATCTACTTCTTCACTGGCTGCATTCAACAATCTCCAAGAGACAAAATAAGATTGGAAGGTCGAGGACACCCACACAAGACATATATATATAAAATTCTCTGCATGTGCAATAAAATACTTTGTAAAAAGTTATGGGAGAAATGTACAAGAGTCTAAACCTACACTAATTGAAATAGCACCTTAACAAATGACCTCAATACTGTCAAGTGCACCTACTTAAAAGTTTTAGAACAAGGCACAATACACTTGAAAATCTATTGCACTTTAATTTTTGTCAACTTCTTATGCCATTGAAAAGATTTGTTTTTAAAGATCATTGCATCTGGCCACAAAATCAGTACAGAATTCCAAGTGGGAGAGGCATTTTTAGTGGTGGACAATCATCTTTGGCCAAATTTAGCACAAGAGACTATAAATACCATGGAAACCTATGCAACTAAAATACGCTAAAACTGCACATATAGAACACACACCTTGTGCAGTTTAGTACGTATTTGCAACCTGTGTGATTTCAAGGATTTGTTAGTCTTAAGATTTGCAAAGTCTGCAAGTGTAAGCCATTTTAACATTTCAATGCAGCTTTAACAGAGCAGTATGAATCTACATTAAATTAAAGCCTGCTGCATAATCCTTCCTGTTTAAACCATTCTTGACCAAAAAACATCAACACTAGCATGCATTAAAGACCAGAATCCAACCAGGCCTGTAGTGAGGCCTGGTCACTGCCATGGTCGGCCATTCTAATATTTCAAATTTTTATAGCAGGCATTAAAAAAACTGATTAAATCTCCCCCATTTTATCAAAGCTTTAAACCTTTCTTGTGATAGCATGCCGTTTGCCTAGGTTAGAATAAACTCCCTCAACATTAAATGAGAAATTGCTGTACTTACTTAAATTAACCTAGAAGAGCTCTTTCAAAAATATTAATTGGTATATTGATACATTCCACCTCATCATGACTGGAATGGCTTAAAGAGTGTAAGTTTCCAAGTGCCTATCCAGGATAGAGTGAGCAAGTCAGAACTTAATTTAGTAAGGTTGGCCATACAAAAAACTATGCTTTAATGCTTTAAGATGTTCTCCCAACCCCAAGTCTGCAAAACTCAAACAGTCCTAATGCAGACTACTGCCTGAAGTTTTTTTTCCTTTTTATATTTATGGATGAATTGATGACTCCTGTTAAAGTTGTATCATACCTCTGTGCCAAGGTTTGATTTTAGGCCAAGTTTAGTAAATTTATTTTGTCAAAACAATTGGTATCATGAGCATTACTGAGCCAACAGGACATCAAAGTAGTAAGTTGTCTAAAGTTAAAGTCACAGTACGTTAACAAACAAACGATCCTCAGTCACAAAATTATAAATGCAGTTTGGGGTGGCACTAAAGCAGGAGGGGAAGAGTTTAATCCAAACTACAGCAATTACATCTTCAAACCAATTTCTGAATAGGGCTGCTGTTTTTTCCTTTCATTTTTCTTCTTGTGACTTTGAGCTCCCTTGAATTATCAGGAGAATCACAGCTGGTAATGTACTGCAAGTTCTTGAAGCTACACAATATAGTCTGGCTAAGTTACATGTGGTTTCCATATTAGCTTCTTAAAGGTAAGGGTGACTTTGCTGCAAAGCAGATTCAGTTGCCCCACCAGTCAACCCCCTGGGAGTTATAATTTCCTCCATATCCATCACTACTGTAGAAGCCTCCATAGCCACCTATCAAGAAAAATGTTGAGAGAGAAATTAAGTCATTCGTTAATACCTTTTTTTTCTCAAGTACTTTAACATAAAACCAGTAAAAGAAATCTAGGGTTGGATTTTGTGTCCCTCAGAAATCAAATCTCCCCAATGAATTATGCTTTGAAAAAGAGAACTCGTAAGAAAAACAAAGAGCCTAGGCCAGGCACGGTGGCTCAAGCCTGTAATCCCAGCACCTCGGGAGGCCAAGGTGTGTGGATCATGAGGTCAGGAGGTAGAGACCAGCCTGGCCAACATGGTGAAACCCCACCTCTATTAAAAATAGAAAAAAATGAGCTGGGCATGTTGCCACGCACCTGTAATCCCACCTACTTAGGACGCTGAGGCAGGAGAGTCACTTCCAGTGAGCCGAGATCAGGCCACTGCACTCCAGCTTGAGTGACAGAGTGGGACTCCATCTCAAAAAAAGAAAAACAAAAAGCCCTTCCTAAAAGAAAAATTAACATTACCTCCACCAAATCCTCTGCTGTTGCCGTAAACACCTCCACCACTGCGGCTGCTGCTTCCACGACTAGCACCAAAGCCAGAACTGCTGGAACCACTACTTTGTCGATAGTCTCTGGCACCAAATCCTCCACTGAATCTATTACTGTAAGCAAAAATATGGCATGGCAGTGTTAAGTACAAAGTTCAATTAAACTGAAAATTCCTGCTTAAACTCTGCAATTCCCAATTTGATTTTTCAGTTCAATTCCATTATGTTCCAATGGGAACCATCCCATTAATGTCCCAATGTGTTCTAACAGTATTTCTAAAGGACTCAGGAGTAAGGACCTAACTAAAGGACTCAGGAGTAAGGACCTAACACTTAATTCCTTGTCACCCTCTCTAATAATCATCCCTTGCCCAAAATGTTTATTATTGTTGAAAATAACTGTTTAACACTTTTAAGTTAACTCTGAAAGCTTCTTGCCCCTAGTAAGCAATAACAAGAGTGAAGGCTCGAAACAGTGTGTACCTTTTAGATCGTCCACGACTGCCACCCTTGTATTGGTGTTCATAAGCCATATTTTCCAACCAAGAGGGCACTTCTTGTTTAGCTTCTACAAGAAGATCCAACAAATCCTTTGTAATATTGATATTTTTTTCATTAAAGAATGAGGTGGCAAGGCCTAAAGTGTTCAAAAAAAGTACATGAAGTTTCCATAAAGTAGCGGAGTATTCTTATATTCCTATATAAAACATAGTAAGAAAGAAACTAAAATATGACATTGTAATTTGTAATATAACCAAATCAAAGAGACTGAAAGAAAAACTTTTACTTGGCTGATTAATCTGATATGAAATTTTACCTCAAAAATAAACATTCTATTTTTCAGATTCTGTGTCAAATCTTGGCTGTATGCATCACAATTAAAAAAAAATGAACTGTCTAACAAACCCCTTACCCAGGTTTCCTACACGTCCTGTACGGCCAATACGATGCACATATTCTTCAATATCACTTGGCAAATCAAAATTGATAACATGTCTCACATTTGAAATGTCTAGTCCTCGTGCTGCCACCTGAAAAATTAACTTCTATTAAAAAAAAAAAGCACTATCCACACGATAAATTAAAAAATAAAATATACATACAGCTGTAGCCACTAGAATTGGGCTTTTTCCTGAGCGAAACTGGTGAAGGGCCTCCTCTCGATCTCTCTGTGACCGGTCTCCATGAATACTAGTACAAGCATATCCTTCATGGTATAAGAAATCCTCCAGGGAATCTGCTCCCTTTTTGGTCTCCACAAACACTAAAGTAAGTGAATCCGTCCCTGAAAAATTATAAGGCTTTGTTTACTCACAGTGAATTAGCATCACTACTTAATCTAAATTATTAACTGGCTTAATTCTAGTCCTTGTGCTAAAATACATCTTGGATGCATGCAAACAGAGCCAATTAATGTAAGCATTGTTTTAGCCATATTTAGAAAGACGGGAAAGGCCAGAAGATATGTAAAGAGATTATCTTTACATGTAACTGACACTATTCTTATTCATAATTTACCTGCTGCACCTAAAATGTCCAGTAGAAATGACCGTTTATCTAACTCTTCCACCCAAACTACTTTCTGTGTGATGTTCTCAGAGGTAGAGCCTACTCTGCCTACAGCCAAAAAGATATATTCATCCAAAAAGTCACGAGCAAGCATCTGAAACAGTGAGAAAAATACTCAATTACCTATTTTAATACATAAATTATCTGAAGATAATGAATAAACACAAATGTTCTGAATGAAAGTTCAAACGTCAAACAGTACCTGTATTTCCTTAGGAAAAGTAGCACTAAACATCATGGTGTGACGAACGCCCTTTGGTGGCATAGTATCTTGTTCAACTATACGACGTATCTGAGGTTCAAATCCCATATCCAGCATCCTATCAGCTTCATCCAACACTAAGTACCTATTACGAAAACCCTCAGTTGATACTGGATTATTAGATCTGAGAAACTAATTACTATATATAGTTGTGTAATTAATTGCACTAATATAGTAACTCAAGTAGTAACTATTGCAGTGTCACAATTTGACACATACTCAACAAATGCATACACACACACACACACACACACAAAATCATGAGATAAAATGCTCAAGGTGACAACCGAATTACCCATGTTGATTGTTAAAATGAAGCTCAGAGCCTCAAATAAAATTTCACTTACTCTTTCCAAACCGTTAACTGCAATTTTCAAAACTATGTAGAAAATTAAATTATTAAAGTTAAAGCAGTGCTAGTAAAATACAACAAAAGTAATCAACTTTTAATACAGAAATAGATGCACCCCATATATAAAAACTGACATACTTGCAGAAGTCTAATCCAATCTTTCCTCTTTCCATCATATCCACTAGACGTCCTGGAGTGGCTACTAACAAGTGGCATCCACGTTCTAAGTCCCGAATCTGCTGACCAATATCAGCACCACCATAAACTACACAAGGACGAACTCTAGATCGGTAGGAAAACTTTAAGCAAAGAACATGTCAGTGACTATAACAACATCATTTGACAAATAAGAAAAGCAATAATCACTAAAATGAATATTTTACTTTTCTGGCTTCCTCATAGATCTGTACAGCCAATTCTCTTGTTGGGGCTAAAACCAAGGATATTGGATATTGTTTGCGGCGCCCGTACCTTCCATTTTCCTAAAAAATAAATATAATTTTAAGTTCATAACCCAAAACTTCAATTGTTTTTAAAAATTCATCACTTTCTCTTTATAATTTGCAGATTACATCTACAAACTTATTTTCAGTGGGTGAAAGGGGTAAAAAAAAGTAACTTATTTTCAGTGGGTGAAAGGGGTAAAAAAAAAAAAATGAAAATAAGGTATATCTGGCATCCGTCAGAAAAGTCAACAGGGCTTTGCAAAGCTTTTTAAAACAAAAATGTCTGACTTTATAACAAAACCTTTACCTTCACAGCCTTCAAAGCTTCTCCTGGACCATCTGTATATATCTGACTCAGTATGGGTAAAAGAAATGCCGCAGTTTTCCCAGATCCTGAAAACAAAACACTGGCTTATCATTTCTGAATATTAACAGATGACAAAGTGTTCAAAATGCCCTTGAATTGTAAGAAAATTTTTCTTACTTTATTTCCAATTTTCTAGGAAGTTACAGTAAATTTATATGGCAAACAAAGTGACTACTGTGCTTTATTTTTAAACAATGTATTTCAATTTGTACAAAACACAACCACTTTTCTGAAAAGTGCCACCAACTTTCAGTTCAACATTTCTTTGTAATCACTACATACTGTTGGAAGGTAAAGCAGGGGTCAGTGAACTTTCTGTAAAGAGCTACATGGCTCTTGCAGGCCAGTCTCTCTGCCACATCTCTGGCTAACCTCTACAGCTACAGACATAACCAATGGCTATATTTCAATACAGCTATTGAAAAATAAACAAGAGCTAGGTTTGACCTAAAGGCTGCAGTTTGCTAACTCCCGTGGAGTTAACTGCAAAATACGCAGTTCTATTTCTTTAAGAAGATTTTGCCGTAAGCTTCCTCAAGATGTCCAGATAAAAACATTAGTTTCATCCCAAGGATCCAAAGATATACACAAAAAGACACATCCTCAGCTAATCTTTACCTGCCTCAAATGCTAAACACAGGATTCGGACATCCCCTTCAGAACATACTACTTTTAAAGTAAGTCTGATCAGGTATTCTTAACTTTCACTTTGTGTTGAGTAAGCTTACCTGTTTGGGCACAAGCCATTAAGTCTCTTTTTCCCTTAATAATAGGAATGGCATGTTTTTGCACTGGAGTAGGACGAGTATAGCGAGTAAGTTGAATGTTCCCCATGATAATTTCTCCCATGTCAATATCGCCAAACTGCCAAGAATTTAACCAGGTTAATCAAATACAAGTAAATACAGAAGTAAACATAGCAGATATAAAATGCTGTATCTGTCGCAATTTCTGTTTTATACTAACATATTAATGGAAGTAACCAACTAAACTGTCTGATTTGGTTTACAGATGCTATGATTTCAGTAAAAGATTCATGGCATTTTTTAAGAAAATGCCTGGGTTTAATCTACATTGAAAAAAGTTTTTGGAGGCCAGGTATGGTGGCTGACGCCTGTAGTCCCAGCACTCTGGGAGGCTAAGGCATGAAGATCACTTGAGATCAGGAATTTGAGACCAGCCTGGCTAAGGCATGAAGATCACTTGAGATCAGGAATTTGAGACCAGCCTGGCCAACATGGCAAAACCCTGTCTCTACTAAAAGTACAAAAATGAGCTGGGTGTGGTGGTGTGCACCTGTAGTCCCAGCTACTTAAGAGGTTGAGGTGGGAGAATGGCCTGAACCCAGGAAGGAGGATGCAGTGAGCTCAGATCATGCCACTGCACTCCAGCCTGCGTGACAGAACAGAATCTGTCTCAAAAAATAAAAAAATAAAAATAATGGATGCTTCATAAGTTTGGTAAATTTTTAATTCCAGGATTATTCTTAACAATGACATTAATTTTCTTTTCATAATCCAATGGGTTTGCATTAATAACTTTAAGAGTCAAACAAAAAACTTACATTCTCAATATGTGGTGGACAGTTACTGCCGGTTGCCTCTACTGGTATATCATCATATTTCTCAAAGTTAATCCCCGTGTTTCCTCCAGAAAACAGTTCTCTGAAATCAAACAATTATTACATACATGTTATACTAAGCAATAAATTTCACAACAATTAACATACATTTCAAAAACTTACTGCTCCAAGCGTTCACTTGGTGGAAGTGGTTTTGACCAATCATCTTCATCTGACTTGTCACACCAACGACTACGTCCATTCCGTTCAAATCTGCCAAAGTCAGGTCTGTCACGATTGCCAATACCATCATAGTCACTCCGTCCACGATCACCAAATCTGAATGGCACAAGCAATCAGAAGTACATGATTTAGCCCATGTTAGATTATCATCGCTCTAGAAACGTACTTGGGTATCAGTTGAATTACTGAACACAACCACCCTTCAAAGATACTGGCAATTCAATATTCGTTTCTCATGTGAAGTAAGGCCCTCTAATTAACCAGTACTTAAACTGTAATTTATGTCTTCATTTTTAAGAAAATTATAAAAATTTTTATAAAATCACACAGCTTAGACCTCACATGCTAAGAATTAGGTTTTTAGATACTTATAACTAGTTATGTACTTTACATCTTCATTTAAAATAGTATCATCTAAATATATTTACTAGTAGGAAAGCAGGAATAACACTTGAATTTCTCCTTTATATGAAAGCAGACATGTGACAAGAGAATATTTTTAGAGTTTTACTCCTATTTGTGAAAAACAGAAAACAGGATTAAATACAGCCATTAGGTTTTTAAGATCAACTTATAACACACATCAAAAATGAAGTGTTTAAAGCTGTCACAGACAGGCTTTAAGTATCATTTAAGTTGAAACAGATTTCACTGTGTCAAATACCGTATTCATCTAATTTAATAAATTAATAAAGACCTCTTACTGCTAACAAAACAATGAGTAAACCAACATTCTGCTTTAAATCCATTAGTAATCTGTTAAAGACATGCTTGACCACTGAAAGTATGAAGAATGAGAACCTACCAAATTAAAATTTCTAAATTTCTACTCTATACACACACAAGCTGAGATTTACCTTCCCCTTGATCCACTTCCACATTCACTGAAATAACCAGGCTTTCCTCTAGAATCTCGAGACCCAAAACTGTTATATGCATCCTTATCTTTGCTGCAACTCCAACCTGAACTGTCTTTATCATGGAATCCTTCAATAAAAAAGCAAAAATCAGAAGGTGACAAGACTTTTACATAATTTGCATCTTTCAAAATATGAAGTCCTTCACATGCAGTCTTACTTTATGTTATCTTTGTGGGACCAAAGGTCTACAAGTCCCATAAGCAGAACTGTTAAAAGCTTTAATGTTTTCTTCCACCAGAGATTATTATATGAAGCAAAGTAATCTCATGACCTGAGAACAAGGTAGCTTGCATGTAACATAGCTATGCTATTAATACTATACTATCATAACAATTTTTTTCTTTCATTTTTAAGTGTAAATGTCAAATATCCGAAATATAAACCTACTCCAATTAAATTATTTAAGATGAGTCTTTTTTTAAGCTATGACTGATTAAGAGGGATTCCAAGTTCCCAATTTTTAAGCTGAACTTGTAGCTAGTGCAAGCCCATTGTTAGTTTCTTAGTTATGTCCCATCCTTGACAAATCTTGAATAATACAAAAGGTGTTAAACCTAAACATTTAACATATGCTATATATAATACACATTTTGGGAAGTCCCAGCTAAGTAAAAGATTACCTCAGGGACTGTGGGTTACCTACAGAAAAGCTTGAACTAAGAGACCTACATAATCAGAAGAAATATGTCAGATGGATTAAAACAGGGATGGCTCACACCTGTAATCCCAGCACTTTGGGAGGCTAAGGCAGGCAAATCACAAGGTCAGGAGATCAAGACCATCCTGGCTAACACGGTGAAACCCCGTCTCTACTAAAAATACAAAAAAATTAGCCGGGCATGGTGGCGGGCACGTGTAGTCCCAGCTACTCAGGAACCTGACCAGGAGAATGGCATGAACCCAAGAGGTGGAGCTTGCAGTGAGCTGAGATCGCGCCACTGTACTCCAGCCTGGACAACACAGCAAGACTCCGTCTCAAAAAAAAAAAAAAAAAAAAAGCTCCAACTCTATGCAGTTTATGACCAAAAACTACTCATACATAGTATAGTAGTATGTAGCAACTGTATGTAGCAAGCATCATAGTAAACAAGGACTCATTCAATGAAGAACCTGGAGAAGTCAACTTGCTGTCTATCAACAATAGTATAAACAGGACTAGTTAGCTGAGCATCTTAATTCATCTTTTAAAATCTAGCTTTGTCTAGTAACACCAAAAAGAAACAGATCAGCTAAATGGAAGTGGTCAATACAAAACAAGGAATTTCCATGTTGTCTACTTTGCTCTACCAGACCTCTAAAATAGCCTCAAATTCTAAAAGTCCAAAAGTAACTATGTAATCTTAATATGCTCGTTAAGAATAAGGTATACTTGTGTTAAAAAAAAAAAAAAAAAAACCCTCATTGTTGCCTACTTTCCATGTCTACAAACTGATAAAAAAAAAAATGACAAGAGTAAACTCACTCCACAACCACACACTTACCTAAATTCAAACATTTCAATGAATGTTTAAAGTTACAAGTTAATAAAGTTATATTTTCCCCTGCTTTTAAATCTCCAATATTAGACAAATGAATAATTGTACTTCCTCAATCTAGATCTATTGTACTAAATCGATTGTACTTCCCAGATTTAGGAAGTTAGATGTTTAAGATCTCTTCCATCCCCTCAAATACTAAAATATTGCCAACTCTCCTTAAGGCAGTTAATAAACCTTTGATGCAATTCCAGCCAGATGCAATACTAAGAATACCGGTGATAAAAGAAATTCTCCAGTTATTCTGAAAAAAGAATACAATCATTAGCTAAGTGGTCTTCTGATAAACAGACTTACAGAGGCTACAGACTAAACATAGAAATACAAACCCACTCCACACCCCTTTATCATTACCTTCTTTCCTTTTGGTTTTAAATACTTTTCCGACCTTTCCTTCTCCTAGAATTTTTTTGATGTATACGCAGCACTCAAAACATCACCCCAATTAAACTTTTCTAAATTACAAATTTAATAGTAAACCATCCTAAGTGTTTTAAGGCATTTCATGCAACACCTTTCAAATGAAGTTGTTTAGGCTGAAACCAGACAATCTCACCAGCTTATTGGATGTGGCCAAAAGTGGTAATCTTAACAACTGTTAACTAGTCTAAAAAAAAAAAACCCCACTTTTGCTGTGCTAACTTTTCCAGACAGCAGCAAGCAGGACTTTATCACTACACAGTTTCTTTTACGTAAGGCATTTCCACAAATACACTGGTTTCCAATTTCAAAACATAAATGTTTACAAACAGATAAACCACTATACAAAACCCAGATTCTTTGGGCTCAGTTTGCCAAAGGAAACAACAACTATCCATCATTCAACATTATACAAACTGTTCCAAAAACAGAAAGTGCTAGTTCTTAAAGACAGTCTGAAAGAGGCACAGGAGGGGACAAAAAACGTTTACAGACTTCCTAAAATTTCTTCCCTAGGCTTTGATTAGCTGCTAAAGGTTAGGTCTACAAAGTTGCCTTAAAGACGTACCTTTAGATGCTTCTCTGTTCCTTAAGTGAGGAGGTATATAGCGCCCTTCTAAAAGAGAAAACGTAAAATTAGAAGCCTATAACATCGCCAAGATACTGCTTTTAGAAAATGTCTATTAAAAAATAGGTCCTGGAAAACAAACTTTTAAAACCTGTATTTTATACAATAAACTACTTTGCAAGATGAGCGGAAAAAATGCTTACTCTAAAATACATTGCAAACCGCAAATATTTCAGTAGCTAGTAGTGGTTATCTAACAATTATCTTTTAAAAAGATCTATTTCCAATAACTGCTTCATGAATCAACACTGACCATTCAACATGGTAATTACCCCAGTATAAAAGCCTACTAGGAAAAAAAAAGACTCTTATGTGCTATACTAAATTAACTACCCAGTAAGAGGCTTTTAAAAAATCTGTACTGGGCTGGTCACGGTGGCTCACGCCTGTAATCCCAGCACTTTGGGAGGCCAAGGCGGACAGATCACGAGGTCAGGAGATCGAGACCATCCTGGCTAACAAGGTGAAACCCTGTCTCTACTAAAAAAAAATAGAAAAAATTAGCCGGGCATGGTGGCCGGCACCTGCAGTCCCAGCTACTCAGGAGGCTGAGGCAGGAGAATGGCATGAACCTGGGAGGGGGAGCTTGGGGTTAGCCTAGATCGCGCCACTGCACTCCAGCCTGGGCGACAGAGCGAGACTCCGTCTCAAAAAAAGAAAAAAAATTCTGTACTGGTAGATTAAAGTGATACCATAAAAACACATGAAAAGTTGGAAAGTGAAAATGATCTGGAAAACAAATCAAGTGTTTTAAGTTAAATCAACAAGCCAGTCTATGATTAAGAAGTAAAAGAACTTATGAAGTAGACAGTACTTTAACTGACTACCTGATTTTGTTACTCAAAAATCCAAATTTGAACTAAACCTCCTACTTTTGGATTTAACTAAATATCCAAAAATGTCTCTACCATTTAAATATCTGTAATGTTCATATAACGACGAAGTTTGAAATAAATTTATAAAACTTAAAAGTGTTTTGTTTTGTTTTGTTTCAAAGCGTACCAACTACTTTCCTTGTTGAACAACAGTAAGAAACCTGGACTCAAACCAAGGATACTACTGAATAACCACCAACCTTACTCTCCTATCCAAATACTAACCTCACCCAATCTTCCAAAAACAAACAAGACCAAGTGTTTCAAAAGAATGTCTTTATAACTAATTTCCTTTCACAGGAATATAGCTAACTCATCACCTTAAAATCAGATGAGCTTGGTTTTATCACTGAATGTTAGGTTCTTCATCGTCAACAGCAGTAGGTGTAGCACATAAATGCACAGGTTAAAGTTCTTTCATTAGGTTTAACACAATGCAGGTCAATTCACAAGGACGGGCTTATATCCCATGCTGGGCCAGAAATGAATGGCACTGCTTTTCTAAAAATAATGTGTATTACATTAAGGTTCTTGGTTTTTTGTTTTTTGAGTCAAGGTCTCTGTCGCCCATGCTGGAGTGCAGTGGCCTGATCTCAGCTCACTGAAGCTTCCAGCCTCCCAGGCTTAAGCAAATTCTCCCATCTCAGCCTCATGAGTAGCTGGGACTACAAGCACGTACCACAGCACCAGGATAATCTTTTGTATTTTCAGCAGACATAGGTAAACAGTGTATTTTATTACCCAGACACACCAAAATATCTCATATTTTTATATAGTCAAGTTGAAAAGAAAAAAATGTAAATTTAAAATTAACAAGTCCAGTAAGATATTAACATTAAGCTCTGATAAACACTCCATTTTTAAAAAAAGTTTTACTTACTGCTCGCTGTACTTGCTCCTCCACTCTGTTTTTCAGAGTTCAGGTCCAGATTAACAAGCTAGAAGAGATATCAATAGCTCACATGCTGATACACAAGAACAGATAACATCACAAAAGACAAATGAGACCTAGATTCCAATCTTATCCTGTACCACAAACTTAGCTGCCATGTCGGCCTGGCATTACCTGCCAAATTTTAAAGATACCAACCATGACAAATGCAAATGGCATCAGCTGAATACCAGCAGTTTCACAGTAATGAGTTGAAATTCATTAATTCAAAACAAATTTTCCTTAACAATTTTCCAAAGTGAAAACTTTCCTAACTAAAAAAATTTACCATCAATTTCTCAGTAACTTCAACATCCAATTTAGCTACAGTCATGATAGTGAAATGTTCCCAATGACAGTGGTTTTCTTGATATTCTAACCCTAAAAATAAATGGCCATTAAAAGCATTTGAAGATTCCTTAATTTATCTTTGCCCTGAAGACGGTACAACTATTTTTAATGCAAATAAATTCCTAAACATCAAAAGCTCAAATGCAGATAAATTCCTAAACATCAAAAGCTCAAAAAAAAAAAAAAAACTTCACTATGTTTTGAGTACTACGCGGCTTTACACAGCTGTTGTCATTTAATGTTCGATACTTTATGAAGATGGTAGCATTTATTTCTCCCATTCTAAACATCAAATTCGGAGGTCTTTGGTTACGAAGTTAAAAAGCAAAACATCTCGTATTTAATGTTTCTAAAATGACATATCCAATCTCAATTCCTGCCTCCTTATACTGATGGATTTTAAAACTAGAAAAAAGGTTATTTCGCTTTAAGGGCTTTCAGCATAATACCTTACCTAGAACAACTCTGAAGCGGTGGCGGGGGTAGGGGAAAAAACCACGTACGTTAAAATAGATTTTTTTCAAAAAAACACGCTAAGACCAATGCCAAGAGCACCTTGGTCACCTTTTTGCACAAACTTTCTATGCCGTAGAAAGTTTACATATATAAGTTCAAGACACTATCACATTACATGAATCATCAATTAAGATACTACAGTACTTAAAAATCTTGCCATCTGAATTTACTACTTAATTCTAGTTAACTAGACAGCACGGTTTATCAAGAGTTAAATGGATGCCAATTACATAGAAAACATAAATGTGTATTGCCCAGGCTCTTAATTTTCTATTTCTGTGATCTATTTAACACGTCAAGTCTCAGTAAATTGCAGGCGTTGATACGTCGTCAGTGGAAAAATAACCTTCAAAGGCAGACCATTAAATCCCTCAAACGACACCTAACAGCAAAATTTAAAATCATTTAGCATCACGAAGCTTTAATCACAACTAAGAAGTTCCGACGGTATTTTTTGGTTAAAAAAAAAAAAAAAGTATGCTCTTTATTCATTCCCTCCCCTAGACTTGGGAGACAGAAATGCAGGGATAAGCTTGCAAACGACTGGAGTGCCAAACGCAAAAGCGCGGTAGGTTCCTGACACAGAAAACGAGCCTGATCTAACACGTAGACCACCTATCTTCTGCCTCATCGCCCAAACTTCCAAAGGATCTGTCCTTAATGGAAACAGAGTTAAACCTATATCAACAATCCTTCGGCGATAACAAGAAAGTAAACCACAAATAACCTGTCCCGCTAATCAACATTCGAGGTTAGTTTTCTACCGGACGACTTCTGCATGTATCGCCTAAAGTAAAGGTACAATACCATATAAAAACCGCACAGCTCTCGGCTAGGCGGCTGTCCAGTGACTGAATTAACAAAGGGGTGTAGGGCAATGCTGCATCTCTAACCTTCCAGGTGGTGTCTTTCCGCGGGCGTCCAATTTCCATTATGTCTACAGGGTCAAGAGAAGCACGCGGCAGCCATCCTTCCCTACCCTCCCCACCATCCCTTTCCGGTCCTTCTGCGTCACAAAACTTTCCATACCGGAAGCCCAGTTTCGGCACGCTCAGCACCCGGGCAACGGTTGCTCCGTGGCTACGGGACCCCACCAGAAACAAGATACAGGATACTTGTTACGTTGTGCTTTATAGTCACTCGTCTTCAAGAATTCCACAGGCCTGGCCCCTCTGCTCAAGGAACACAGCGCTGCCCAGTCACACAATCGTATACACAAAGACTCTGGCCATTTGCCCGAACAAAGACCATACTACTCTTTCTTCTCGCTACACAAACTGGGTGGCCTGAATACACTTTCTTCTTAACAATGACACTACAGCGAATACGTCAGGGGCGCCTGATGAGAGCCTCACCCTGGACATAAAAACGGTCCGCTTTTGCGAACCGCCTCGCTCCCCCGCCCCCTCTCACAAACGGGTTCGTGGTCGCACATGCGCGTCTCCACGGAACAAGCAAACACAAAAGCCGCCATTGCGTGAGGCCCAGTACTATACCAGAATACCAGCGTAACCACTACCATTAACGTTACTGCCATCGCCCGGTCCCTTCCGTACGTGGTCTTGTCATGGTCTCATGCAGTTTCTCTCCCCATTTCCCTAGAGTCCCAGTCACATAACACACGAACCCACCAGAAGTGAAACTGAAAAACCAATTAGCAGTGCGCCACAAACCGTCAGGCCAAGTAAAGGGTCCCGTAGAAAGCTTCGGCAGGCTTACTTTGACTCACCTGCTGGTCCAGTTCAGGGTCATTTTTCACCACCACATGACTCATCCCTGAAGAGAAGCGAAAAATCGGGTAGTCCACTGTAGGTGTGAGACCGAATAGCGGAACTCTCACACCAGACCTACAGCTATTATGCGCGCTGCTTAACCTACGCGGTAATATGCCCCTCCCACAGCTATACGACGGCACGCGCGACGTGCGTCATCGTTGGCTCCACCCCTCCACCACCACCACCCAATCCCTTTATCGCTACCGTTACTTCTCCCTAAATCGCGTTCGTTTAGTCATAAGATCGCGGGATTACGTAGTCCCAGCGGCTCTCAAAATTCGCGCGATGTTTGCTATCCCCGCCCTCTCCTAGTGTCTTCGAATTCTAGGGATCTAGCAAGATATCTTTCACCTTTTTCGCTTTGGGGAAATCTTAAACATAGTAACAATCTACCACTAACTCCCGCTCCCTCCTCACCCACCCTCAACTTCCCTTCTTCCTTAAGCACTCTCTCTTCCCTTTTACTTCCGAGAATAGGAAGTTTCGTAAAATTTTTCCGTTCCAACTAGCCGTCACCTACCTTTGACAAGCTTCAGCAAAGTTGGAACTAGTCAAAAAACGCTCTGAAGCCAAGATAGATAAGGGTTACGGGATCCCAGGTGTTAGGCGCAGTGACCATTTTATGTGAGCGATCCACGGTGGTTTGAATACAATCTTCAGGTTAGGGAGGTGAAACAACAGGTCCGCAGAAGGTCCCTCTGCAGGATGGACCTGACTGCACCTGAGGAAAGCTGAGTGGATTCCGCAGCACGTGTGACCAGCCAGAGGCTCGACAGGCTTGACAGGGTTAGGCTGCTGGGGTTCACCTAGGAACCCCAGACCCCTCTAGTTTTTCTACCAGTGTGCCTGCGCTTTATGAGCATACGGCTTTAGCATCACAGGATGAAGAAACAATGAAACAATTACATACTGATGACGTTGATGATAACACACCTACCAGGGGACCTAGGCCTAGGCCCTTAACGCACCCTGGCATAGGTCCCTTGTTTTCACGAAACAATGAAACAATTATATACTGAATGACCCTGGTGATAACACACCTACCGGGGGACCTAGGCCCTTAACGCACACTGGCATAGGTCCCTTGTTTTTCTGGGCGCCCTGCAACCTAGGTTAACCAGTGCTATACTACGTCCCCAAAGCCAGCCTAGCCATGGGATTGTGAAAGACTCTTTTGGTTGCCCAAAAGAATGAGGGTTGAGGGGGATCGGCCTACTGAAGGAACCACTACACCAAAGTTGTCCTACGTTCGTAACAACTTACAGGCGCTGCAGTGGGTGGGAAATAGTCTTTTGCCCTAGAAGGAGTTACTTTTTTTGGCCAAATTCTCAGTCCTCCCTCTAGTCCAGATTCAGCAGACAGGCAGGGGGGAAAAAAAAAAAAAAAAAAAAAAGCTTAGTACTAGATTCCTGGCTTTAACTAATAGCCATATACGTGGTTTTACAAACACTTCTTCCCTCTGAACTCTCAGCGAAACCAGATTAAATATCCAGATTTTACACCGTCGTTCAAAGGGTTTCCTAGTGCTAAAATTCAAATACCTTCATTCTCAAAACATTATCACAAATATTTCTGCGTTTCCGAATTTAAAATTAAAACATTCAAAGTGATTGGAACATACACTTTCTATTCAGTGTTCCCAGAGTGAAGTTGGTTTACTGCTTTGGCAAGTTAAAGTTGTCAACTAGATTTCCTTTTTTATAACATATTTTGTGTCGACACCTTTACCATTCTCAAGTTAAATTCACACGTGATATAAAATAAATTTATTGGCCTTCTCCATTTTTGACCTTCCTTTCCTCTCTCTTTGCCTCCCAAAGAAATAAACTCAAATGATGCACAATGACACCCCTCTGGCCCCTAACAAACCTAATTATTATATAATTAAAAGAATATTTATAATAAAATATGTATTTTGGCATGTAAATGACCGCCACTGCTACACTGACAAATACACAAGTGGTTGCCTAATTTAGCTGCAAATACAAACAGAATGTATTCACAACTCACTGTATTATGAACAGGGTTGCAAACGGTAGTATTTCTAAAATGGTAAAAACAATATAAATTTATACAGTCGTTACCTTCTTGGGGGAAAAAAAACACTCCCTGTATGTTTAAAGTATTCAAAAATCCTTTTGGTTTGTTTGTTTGTTTGTTTTTGTTTTTGTGACAGGATCTCACTTCCTCATCCAGGCTGGAGTGCAGTGGTGGGATCTTGGCTCACTGCAGCATCCACCTCCCAGGTTCAGGTAATTCACCTTAGCCTCCCGGTAGCTGGGACCGCAGTTGCACACCACCCACCATGCCAGGCTAATTTTTTTTTTTTTAACTGAGAAGGGGTTTTGTCATTTCGCCCAAGCTGGGCTCAAACTCCTGAGCTCAAGGGATCTGCCTGCTTTGGCCTCCCAAAGTGCTGGGATTGCAGACACAAGCCACTGCAACCAGCCTAAGAATACTTTTGAGTTTATGTTTAAAGCAATTTTGTAGGTTTAAATCCTAACCAAAGTATTTTCTACTGTGAATGTCCCTGAATTACAGGACATCTAACACCCTGAGCCCTGCCTGCTAAAATGTCAGCAGCCCATGCCAATCATTGTGATACTCAAAACTGCTAGCACAAGTTTACAAAATATGATCTTGAGAAACTAGGCTTGAAGACCTCAGGGTCTATTCCAGCTCATTTATGAGATTCGTATTATGGAGCACTGTTAAAGTACATTTTTGGCCTCACTTATTTCCTTTTTGTATAGCCCAGGGAAAACATGAGCTTCTGATATTCAGAAGCTGTGAATTCTGACAGCTCTCATTTGTATATGAAAATTAGCAATAAATAGGACATAATGACAAACCTGGCTCTGGGACTTATTTTACTTTTGAATAGTGCTGAAATGCAGGTATTGCAATAGGAGTACCTGAAAAAAGGTTATATATATTATACATACATATATATATATATAGCAGTTTCCTATTTTCAGTTATTCTAGAACTACTCAAGTCCAAACAGCTAGTGTGGTTTGTTAATTAGTATATTATGACACGAGTATCAAATTAGGAAGAAAAAAGATAAACTTTTGTCTTAGAATGTATACAGGCTAAAAAAGCTAAAGTTACATACTTAGGTAGGTAAGTGAACAAACTTTCACAGCACCTCAAATGACTTTTATTAAGTAATCATTCCTACTCTATATTTTCCTATATTGTATTATATTTGTCTTTTTTCACTACTCTGTGGTTCCAAGTCTCTTACTATCCATGTAATATTGAGATACATAAGAAGCTGAAATAATAGTAATCATTATTATTGATATTACTGGGATAAACTGAAATGATGAAAATAAATAATGTGCTTAGGTAAACAAAATCATACTGAAAAAAGATCATAACAAAAGGTAGAGTAAAAGTAATTTTTGGTGGGGCACAGTGGCTCATGACAGTAAGCTTAGCACTGTGGGAAGCTTAGGTGCTTGGTGAGTTCGAGATCAGCCTGAGCTACATGACAAAAGGAGCAATAGCATTTGATTCTCACTTACATAAAATATCTAGAATGTGCAAATTAATAAAGACAGAAAGTAGATTAGAGATTTGCCAGGGTCTGAGATGAGAAGGTAATAGAGAGTTATTGCTTACTAGTTACAGAGTTTCTGATTAGGGTGATAGAAAAAGTCTTGAAAAGTGATAGTGGTGACAGTTACACAACATTATGCCTGTAATTAATGCCACTAAACTGCACACTTAGAAGTTATTACAACGGCCAGGTGCGGTGGCTCACTCCTGTAATCCCAGCACTTTGGGAGGCTGAGGCGGACAGATCACATGAGGTCAGGAGTTCAAGACCAGCCTGACCAACATTGTGAAGCCCTATGTCCACTAAAAATATTTAAAAATTAGCCGGGCATGGGCCGGGTGCGGTGGCTCAAGCTTGTAATCCCAGCACTTTGGGAAGCCGAGGCGGGCGGATCACGAGGTCAGGAGATCGAGACCATCCTGGCTAACACGGTGAAACCCCATCTCTACTAAAAATACAAAAAATTAGCTGAGCGTGGCGGCAGGCGCCTGTAGTCCCGGCTGCTCAGGAGGCTGAGGCGGGAGAATGGCGTGAACCCGGGAGGCAGAGCTTACAGTGAGCGGAGATCGTGCCACTGCACTCCAGCCTGGGCGACAGAGAGAGACTCGGTCTCAAAAAAAAAAAAAAATTAGCCGGCCTTGGTGGTGGGCACCTGTAATCCCAGCTACTGGGGAGGCTGAGGCAAGAGAATTGCTTGAACCCAGGAGACAGAGGTTGCAGTGAGCCGACACGGTCCCACTGCACTCCAGCCTGGGCGACAGAGCGAGACTCTGTCTCAAAAAAAAAAAGTTATTACAATGGCAGATTTATATTTTATATGTGTACTACAATTTAAATTAGTAATTTAATAAATTTTGGTATACTATGTTAATAATAATACATATTCTTTATACTGTATTAATAATATTTAATTATATAGTATACCAAAAGTTATTAAATTTAAAACTTTAGGTGAATTGTATGTATACTTCAAATAAATATAATTGTATTTGAATACAACACAGTATTGCTGTTTTATAAAAGTTAATTGCAGACCTAAGATCGCCTAGATTTTCTCCTTTGTCATTTTTGTTTTTGTTTTTGTTTTCTTTTTGAGACAGGGCCTCTCACTCTGTTGCCCAGGCTTGAGTGCAGACACACAGCTATGGTTCATTGCAGCCCTGATCTCCCGGGCTCAGATGATCCTCCTACCTCAGCCTCCAGGTGGTTGGGGTTACAAGTGTACACAAACACACCTGGATAATTTTTGTATTTTTTTGTGGAGATGGGATTTCACCATGTTGCCCAGGCTGGTCTTGAACTCCAGTGCTCAAGCAATCCTCCCACCTCAGCCTCCCCAAAGTCCTGTGATTACAAGCCTGAGCTACTGCTCGCAGTCTCCTATGTCTTTTTTAATAAGTTTTATTGTTATTGGGTTTATAATTAGGTCTATGATTCATTTTGAGTTAATTCTGTAAAAGGTATAAAGTCTGTGTCTTGATTTTTTTTCTCATGGACAATTGTTTCACTATCATTTGTTGAAATGAGAATCTTCTTTTTTCTTTTTATCTTTGCTTCTGTGTCAAAGATGAATTGACTATACTTATGTAGGTCTATTTCTGAGCTCTCTCTCCTCTATTCCATTCATCTGTGTGACTATTCCTTAGTATGCTAAGCAAGACAATACGATTCCTATAGCTTTCTAGCAAACTTTGAAGCCAGAAAGTGTCAGTCATCCAATTTTGTTCCTCACTATTGTGTGAAATTATTATTATTATTATTATTAGTTTGAGACTGAGTCTCGCTCTGTTGCCCAAGCTGAAGTGCAGTGGAGCAATCTTGGCTCACTGCAACCTCTGCCTCCTGAGTTCAAGTGCTTCTCCTACCTCAACCTCCTGAATAGCTGGGATTACAGACACCCGCCACCATGCCTAATTAGTTTTTGTATTTTTAGTAGAGATGGGGTTTCACCATATCGACCAGGGTGATCTTGAACCTCTGGGCTCAAGTGATTTGCCAACCTTCGTCTCCCAGAGTGCTGGGATTACAGCTGTAATATTAAGTGTTCTTGAGTAATTCTTAGAAAATTGGCCCATTTATCATTATTTAACTGAAACCAATTACTGGTATCATTGTTTCGCATGTTATCCTAGGTTTTTGTTTCACAACTGAGAAAATTAAGGAGCATGGATGCAAAGGGTGAGGTTGGAGTGAAAGTTTACTAAGCAAAAGTAGAAAGCTCTCCACAGTGCAGAAGTGATCCCAAGTGGGTTGCAGTTTTACTGTTGAGTGCAAAAGCTTTTATAAGAAACTCTTCTCACCACTGTAGCTGTTTGAATAACCGGTCTTATCTATAAAGCCATCTGCACAACTCCTTATCTATTCAGCTGTGAAATGTCTTTAGGTAAGCACAAATCACAGCTTTTCTTGTTTATGTAATTGTGGGTTTGTTTTAGTTAAGTCCTTCTCCTGCCAGTGCAAGTTCCTGTAGAGCTCTCCACGTATATGCCTGAAAAGAAGAGGAAACTTCTTCCTGAGAACCCACTAATCATTCAAAGAAAAAAAAGTTTGCTATGCTGAACCTTGCCTGCCTTGTCTGCTTATCTCTGTGCAGGTGCAGCCTGAGTTTACCCTAGGCTGCTCTATTTTTGCAAGTACCTGTGATTTTTGAGGCAGGCAGCTTCTCTGATGACTACTCTTAGTTTACCCAGTTGATTCTTCCTTTTCTTCTCCTTCATTTCCCCTCTTAGGAGTGGAGACCCTAACTGCTATTAGGGAAGTTGGGTGATGGTCTTTCTAGCTACTTCCTGCTGGAGAGGGGCATTGTGTAGGGAATAAAAGCTAGGGCTTTTCCTGGGGCTGGTCCAAGGGTCCTTGGAAGAATGCATGTCCACGTGGGGTTCCATTTGCACCACCATTTGGAGTTTAATAGCCTCAGGCAAGAGGAAACAATTGGGTTACAGCATTGACTATACAGGCTCCAAACATTAGTGCAAGACATTAAAAAAAAAAAAATGATCCCAGTAAAGGAGCTAATCAGGTTCAAAAAGAAGATTGAGATCCTTCAAGAAGGGATTGTAGCCAACTCAGACTAAAGCCCACTCATTCTTTCTTAATATGGCAATGATTCTGATTTGATTCTTAAGCACCTGTAAATTTTCTTCCACTTGATTAGAGGTGTTGATCCAAAAGCAACATGTTTTATTTAAGAGTGCATAAGTGCCCCTACTTCAGCTGTAAGAACATCTAGGGCTCTCCTATTTTGCATTACCACTGAGGCTAGAGAGTTTATGGATTGTTGTTATGCCTCTGTGGGTTCTACTGTTGCCTTCCACCCTCACCACATCATAATAGAGCGATTAAGCCCTGATTTCTCAAGGAGACGAATGTTGGCAAATGAAAATGGCCTTTAGCTCTAACATGTCTCATTCCTGGTCTTTTCAATTCAGTATTGTCCTGTGCATGTCCTCCCCAGTCCTCTCTCAGTTAGATCTCTGTACAATGGCATGGAAATGATAGATCTGTTTGCTGTGCCCAAGATAGGGCACTTTCTAGAATGCCAGATTAGGAATTCCACCGGATGATATTGCCATGTTGGAGGAGTTTAAAAATAATAGGTCAGGGACCACTGCCACTATAGTGCATATTCCCATCCAGTACCTAGGGAGGATTAGGTACAACCAGGAACCAAGAAGAAAATAAAGCTCTGTTGCTTGAAAAGAGGGTTCTGGGTTATAATGTGTAATAGATTCAGCTTGTCTTTGCCCAGGCCTCATAAAGAGGTTTCCCATACATTTAATGGGAGCATCTTTGGTATAGGGATAATCATAAAAAGTATAGTCATGTATGGTGCCATTTACACACTAGGTGGAAAGGATCCTTCTGACAGATGGAGTTTTGGAAGATTATGGACATAATATGTCCTGGCCAGTATCTCAGCTGATTCTTCCTGCAGTGGCTCTCAGTCTAGACATTTCCTGTCCATGAACAAATGTGTCATTATTAGTCATTATTAGGTCATTATTAGTTTCAAATAATATACAGAGGTCCAGGATTCCCTGAGGTGGCATGTTTGAGAAGCACCATGTGTTATTTGTTATTGTGACATAATAGTGGTAAGAGGAGTTATTCAGGGGCTTCCACTCAGATTTGGAATTCCAGTTAGGAGGTATGGATAGGATTTTAAGGGTTTTGCAGCAATTTATCTTGTGTTTTAGGTTAGCTTTCTCCTCTTTTTACCCTCCAGACCTCCTCATTTTTAGAGACTGTAAATGTAATGTTGCAATATTTGAGATCCCTCCCCAGGTATAGTCCTTTTCCTCTGCTTTAAAGCAGAGGGAGGTGTTTGTTATTATTCTGTCAAATGTGCCTGGTCTAAGATTCACAAGGATGTGAGTCTTAGATATGTCTTCCCACATGGAGTTTTAACTGGTATGGGGTGCTCGCATACCAGGTTCCATTTATATCTGACAAGTCCTTGATGTTTAGGGGCAAAGCTATCAAAGGGAACCCCAGGATGGTGAGTTCAGGATCATCACGAAGCCCCCTAGTTTTAGTGTTATTAAAATAAGCAAATCATTTAGGGCAAGCCATGCAATTAGTTGTATATATGGGCAATGGCTGACATTGTAGGGGCCAAAAGATGAGAAGCGTTGCTGCCTCTAACAGGCTGATAGGAATAAAGTCTTCACATTTGCCTCTTATATGTTACTACTGTCCCTGCAATAAGGAGAATAACTAAATAAAATATTCCGGCAGTGAGACTTTCTGTTTGATAGTCCACTCAGGAAGTACCACAGTGTATAACCCCAGCACAAAAAGCAAAGTAAACAAGATAATTCCTGCAATTATGAAGTAGTAGATGGTTTCCACCTGAACTTCTATTTCTCAAAATATTGGATTTCCCTATGGGCATCTATGAAGTCACAAATTTAGTCCCACAGAAAATTAAAGTTTCTCTGTAAATATGCATCAAAAAGAAGCTGCGATACCTGACAGTGGATCTCAAAATGAAAAGTGGAAATAGCTGAAAGAATCTGTTAAATGTGGTAAAGGTGAGAGTGAAGACAGGTAGTCCTCAATCATTTACTTATCTTTTGTAATTCTGTTTGAAGTTCCCAAGTTCTTTACCTTGATATCCAGGATGTTCTTCTGGACTGTCAGGGGTTGCTCCTTCTGCATTCCAGGACTTGAGTGTGATGAATCCAAGAGTTGAGTCCCACAACCTTCACCACCAAGGGGGTAGAAAGGAATATGATGTAAGGTCCCTGGAGTCTAATGGGGAGGAAGAAGAGGGGAGAGCCTTCACCACTACCAAGTCTTCTGGGTTGAATAAAGGTAGTCCTATTTCTTGGGTTTGGGCTTCTGATAGTTGTTTTAATTCTTGCTGGAAGTGGGCCACAGAGGTTATATGTTTACCCAATTTACAAGTTTACTGGTTTAATAGGAAATTATTGGTAAGGAAAGGCCAACCATACATTATTTCAAAAGAGCTTAAACCCAATTAGAAGGGATGTTCCTCACGGTAATAAGGCCATGGGAAGAAGAGTAACCCAAGGGAGGTGAGTTTCTTGAGACAGCTCTCTGAGGTTCCTCTTAATGACATTATTTGTTTTTTCTACTTTTCCTGAAGTCTATGGTCTCCAGGCACAATGTAGATGGTATTGTATGCCCCAGTGGTTTTGTTACTTAGAACCTCTGAGTAACAACTGCCTTGAATGAGGGGCCATTGTCACTTTAGAGTTACTTGTGGAGTCCAAATCGAGTTATCTCATTAATTAGCATGCTCATAACCTCACAGGACTTTTCTGTTTGGCATGGAAATGCCTCCACCCTGTTAGTAAATGTATCTAGCCATACTAAAAGATATTTAATGCCTTTTACTTTTGTATATGAGTTAAGTCTATCTGTTGGTTTTCCTGCAGTAACTCCCTATCCATTGAATTCAGGGTTTGAGGGAGGAGCTGCCTATTGAGATTTTTTTTTTTTTTTTTTTAAGATGGAGTCTGGCTCTGTCACCTAGGCTGGAGTGCAGTGGCACAATCTCGGCTCACTGCTAGCTCTGCCTCCTCCCGGGTTCACGCCATTCTCTGCCTCAGCCTCCCGAGTAGCTGGGACTACAGGTGCCCACCACCACGCCTGGCTAATTTTTTGTATTTTTAGGGCTAAAAAGTGTGTCCTTGAAAGGTGGCCCATTCTATCTTTGCAGGAGAATACTGAGGTCTTGTTTTTCTTATGGAGCTATCCCAGATTAGAGGGGTGTCAAGTGTGTCAGACCTCTTGGTCTTTTTGCCACTGATTTGGCTGCTTGATCTGCTAGTCTTTGTCCCTTGGCCATGTCAGCAATCCCCTTCTGGTGTCCTCTGCAATGCATAACTGTCACTTCCCATGGAAAGAAAACTGAAGATAACAGTCTACCTATTTCCTTAAGGTATTTATTGGGACATCCATTGGCCATGAGAAAGTGTTTTTTCTTCCAGATAGCACCATGGGCATGAAGACCCAGGAAAGCATACTTAGAATCAGTATAAATGTTAACTGACTTTCCTTAAGGGCTTAATTCAAGTATTTTGTGAGAGTGACTAGCTCAGCTAGTTGAGAACTGGTGCTCGGTGAGAGACGCATGCTCTCAACAATGTCATCCTAGGTGACTACTGCATACACTGCCATGTTCTGCAAAGGAACTTCAGTCTGTAAAGAGAGTCCAGTCTGAGTTTTCTAGGGGACTTTCTCCGAGGTTCTCTCTGACTGCATAGATGTGCACCACTATCTGTTTATAATCATGTTCAGGTTCTTTAGTTTCCTCTGGGAGGAAGGTGGCAGGGTTTAGGCAAGGTCAGTTATTTAACTGGACGGCAGATCCTTCTAGCAGCAAAGCTTGATATTTGAGGAGGCAATTTGTCTATTAGTCAGAGACTCTCTTTAAAAGATAATCAGTCCTGCTATATTATGTGGAGTGTAAACAGTCAAATTATTCCCCATGGTTAACTTGATGGCTTCTGACACAAAGCGCCCACAGCAACTGCTCAGAGGCAGGCTGGCCATCCTTTAGCCACCAGGTCAAGCTCCTTGCTTGGTAACCAACTGGCTGCTGGGCTGGACCTCAGGCCTGAGTTAAAACTTCCAAGAATAGTCTTTTTCTTTCTGAGACATAAAGATTGAGTGTGTTTCCTGTGGGAAGACATAGGACAGGTGCTTTAAGCAAAGCTTGCTTTAGATAGTTAAAGGCTTTTTGGGCTTCAGGTTCCCAGGTCAAAGAATGAGTTTAACTGCTTGAGTTTTTTTTATAAGGTGATATAAATGGTGAGCTATTTTTGCCATACCCAGGTATCCACAATCTGAAAAAGCCTGTATTACCCAAAAATCCCCTTAGCTGTTTGAGAGTTTTGGGAAGGGGGAAAGAAGGAATGGGCTTAATACTGTCTTCACCCAACATTCTTATTCCCTCTGACTAGACAAAGCCTAGGTATTTCACTGAGGTTTGACAAAGCTGGGCCTTAGATTTTGAAACTTTATACCCTCTGTCAGCTGGAAAATTAAGAAGAGGTGAAGTGCCTTCCTGAGAAGCCCCCTCAGTTGAGGCAAAAGGAGAATGTCATCAGCACATTGTAAAATTTTAACTTAAGGATGAGAGAACTCAGAGATGTCTCATGACAGTGCACAATCAAACAAGTGAGGGCTGCCTCAGAATCTCTGGGGCAGCAACATCAAGGTTAACTGGGTGGTCTGTGAGGGGTGGTCCTTGAAGACAAACAAGTATTGGGAGTCAGGGTACAATGGTATGCAGAAAAAGGCATCTTTCAAGTTTAGTACTGTGAAAAATTTTGTTCCCTCAGGAATTTGAGTTAGCAATGTATAAGGATTATGAACCACTGGATGAATTGGTTAATGAGACAGAGGTCCTGAACAAGCCTCCATTCCCAGTGTGGGTTTCTATACCCCTCACATTGGGGTGTCACAAGGGCTGCTGCAGGGCGTAAGGAGGCCTTGCACTTTCAGATGATCAGTGATGGCTTCCAGCAATTTTCTAGCTTCTGGCTTTAGGGACATTACTTCTGGCTAAGAAAAGAAGTGGGATCCTTAAGATGAATCTGGACTGGTATAACTGTTGTAGCCTGGCCAGCCTTTCCCTGAATTGCCCATACATCTGGGTTAATATTGGTTTCCATTAAGGGAAGGCAAAGAGTTTATTCTGGAGCCATTAGGATGGTGGCTCCCATAGAAGCAAAAATATCCCTGCCTAGCAAAGGAGTGGGACTTTCAGGCATAATTTAAAATGCGTGGGTAAACAGCAGGTCTAAATGTTGGATAGTATTAAAATTAACACTTCCCTAAAGAGGCTAGGCTATTCCACCCTGGCACTGGTAAGAAGGCGATGCCCTTTTACAAAGAATATGAGTTACTTTTTCTTCAGGGTGTGAGGGTCAAAGGAGTCCCAGTGTCTCAGGATGCATGTGAGAGGAGTGCAGGCTGAAGAGGATTTGTTACACATTTAGAAAAGAGAAGGAGAAGGCATTCATTAGTTTCCTTCTTTTTGGAGTGACCCACGGTGGAGAGAAAAGGCCAAAATGGCATCCCCCTTCACCCCTTTCCACCCAGCCTCTGGGTCCTGGCGACCATTACAGGTGCCACCCATGGATGCACGCATGACCTTCACTCATGGATTTGGAAGAGTTAGTCAACAGGAATAGTTACTGTTATCTGTACAACACCCTAGTCACCTATGGCTCTTCCCCTTTAATTACTTAATTTTGCATGAATGGTATGGTCCCCAGGTCCCGCAGATGGAGGGATCATGGAAAAAAAACATATAATAGTTGTGCCTGGGCCAGGCCCCCTAATGAAGGGAAGGTTCTGTCTCGTAACATATTAATTACTCTTATTTTAAATTCCAGGTCTCATAGTTCCAAAAATCTTGAGTTTTATCTAAGTCTAGTTTTAATGCTTACTTGGTCTCCTCAGACTGTATTTTCTTGCTTCTTGTCATGCTTTGTAATTTTTGGTTGAAAGCCAAACATGATATATGTGATAATAAGTTCCGAGTTAATTAGACATTTAAGTGTAAGGTTTTATTTGGTTTTGTTTTTGAGACAGAGTCTTGATCTGTTGCCCAGGCTGGAGTGCAGTCATGCAACCTTAGCTCACTGCCACCTCCACCTCCCAGGTTCAAGCAGTTTCCCTCCTCAGTCTCTCAGGTAGCTGGGAGAGTTACAGTGTTAAAAGAATTTTGCGTGTGTGATTAGATTAAGGACCTTAAAATGGAGAGGTATCTTGGTAGATCCATAGTCAATGTACTTAAAGACAAGAATTTTTTTTTTTTTGAGGTGGAGTCTTGCCATCGCCCAGGCTGGAGTCCAACAGCACAATCTCGGCTCATTGCAGCACTCTGATCCATGATCAAAGTGTTAAGATCAAGCTATTCTCCTGCCTTAGCCTCCCAAGTAGCTGGGACTACAGGTGCATGCCACCATGCCTGGCTAATTTTTGTATTTTTAGTAGAGATGGAATTTCGGCATGTTGGCCAGGCTGGTCTCAAACTCTTGGCCTCAAGCAATCTGCCTCCCTCAGCCTCTAAAAGTACTGAGGCCCAAACCTGGGCCAAGTGTAAGATTTTATGTTAAACTGGGTAAGGATTGGGCTATGTTTAATGTTTACTGTAGCTCTAGGTATCAGGAGCTTCCTCTGGCATCCTGTTTTTCTATGCCCTTTTATATTTGCATTTCCCCAGTAGCTCCTTCTTAATTAGAGGATACAAGTGCTGATTTTTCCTTTCCTTTCTTTCTCCATCTTTAGATAAAACAGAACAGCTAAAGGATGATTCAGCATGGTGGCTCAGGCCTGTAATCCCTGTCACTTTGGGAAGCTGAGGAGTTTTGAGACTAGCCTTCCTAGCAGACCCTGTCTCTCAGGAAAAAAAAAAGTGAAAACAAAAAAACAAAAACAAAACAAATAAAACCACTAACCAGTCATGATGTCATGCACCTGTAGTCCCAGCTACTCAGGAGGCTAAGGCAGGAAGGTCACTTGAAACCAGGAGGTCAAGGCTGCAGTGAGTTATATGATCACATCACTGCACTCCAGCCTGGGTGACAGAGCAATTCCATGACTCAAAAACCCAAACAGGAAAACTAAAGGCTACTGGATTTTGGTAATTGCCCTCTGCCTAAGTAGAATAAGTTTCTGTTAGCTTTTTCACAAGACAGTAGATCTCTGTGATGGAAAACGTACTGGGTATTTTTCCATTTTTCTTGACAAAATCAAGAGGTCATTTTTCTGGGCTATTAAATTTTAAAAGTTGATGGGATTTCTGTGGCCAAAATCCACGAAATTAAAGCCACTTTCCCCCACCCCATTCACTGTAAGACAACAGTTCCAGGAGGTTTCCCACTCTTAAGCTAGTCTAGACATACTCTCCAAAAATTCATTAAAATTTTTATTTAATTGTTTCTACAATTTTGTAGCTCCAGTAGCTTCTGCTTCAAGTAAACTGAACTCAGTCACATTTTCCTGCATTTGCCTATTGCTCCAGATTTTAGGATCACAGTTGGCCCTGCAACCTTAGTTTTCTAAATTGAGAACAGTCATTTATTTTCAGGTTTTGGGGGCGTTTTCCTTGTTGAAAGTATGGAGTGACAACTTCCAAGCTTTTTACATGCTGGAGGTGAAACAATAAATTCTTGAAATCCATTTTATATGTCCTTTATAGCGCACAGACTAACCTGTCTCAAATTATGTGTAATAGTACACAACTGTTTCTGCCAGTTACATATTGACTGAGAGCGGAAACTATTTTTACTTTGGGAGGCCGAGGCGGGCGGATCACGAGGTCAGGAGATGAAACCCCATCTCTACTAAAAATACAAAAACATTAGCCGGGCGCGGTGGCGGGCGCCTGTGGTCCCAGCTACTCCGGAGGCTGAGGCAGGAGAATGGTGTGAACCCGGGAGACGGAGTTTGCAGTGAGCCGAGTTCGCGCTACCCTATTCCAGCCTGGGCGACAGAGCGAGACTCCGTCTCAAAAAAAAAATAATAATAATAACTTTCACCCAACTTGTTGGTTCAATTTAATTAACAGTCCATTCATTTGCATTCTCTTCTGTATTAGGTTGGACAGATTGTAATACTTGCAGACTAAATGAAAGTTTGTTTCTATAAACCTTAATTTAAATAATGTTTACTTATGTGTTACTTTATGCTATAAATAGAAAAAGTAAGCAGAGCTTTGTTTCTTGTAATAATTGCTTTAGAAAAGGGAAAATATTGCCATTCACAAATTGGTACTCCATTCTTTCTTAAAATATTTCAAATCAATTTTTTCACACAACTTTATAATACAACAAGAAGTGTTTTAAAAATGTAACTTTTTAGTAATTTTGATAAAATTTGAATGTAAGTAATAATAAGACATAATTTTATCACAGCACCTAAGAGTGATATGTAAACATGGCACCATAAAATTATGTCTGTCTTTCATGTATGAAGCTGGAAATCATCATTCTCAGCAAACTAACACAGAAACATGAAACCAAACACTGCATGTTCTCACTCATAAGTGGGATTTGAACAATGAGAACACATGGACCCCTAGAGGGGAACATCCCACACTGGGGACTGTCAGAGGGTGGGGGCAGGGGAGGGAGAGCATTAGGAGAAATACCTAATGTAGATGACAGGTTGATGGGTGCAGCAAAAGACCATAGCACATGTATACCTGTGTAACAAACCTGTGTGTTCTGCACATGTATCCCAGAACTTAAAATATAATTTAAAAAAAGAAAAAAAAATTATATCTATCTTTATTTCCAAACCAATCTACATTTTAAATAAAATTAAAAATAAAGTACATTTGTATGAAGAAAAGCATCAATGATTCACTAATAGTCTGTAACAATTTATTGCACCATTCCTTCTTCAGCTTTCCCCTTTATACAATAAAGATAATGAGAACTATTTCATGACATAATGAGAAATTTGTTTATCTTTGTGGTAGAAAATCAATTCAGATTACTGTTGCAAGCAACAAAAAGATTTTTATAAACATTATGGTAGAGGAGAAACCAATAAGTTTAAAACATTGCTTTTCCATCATAAAACTGAAAAAACAAGATGTATAAGCAAAAATAATACTTAAAATAATATGAGGATATATGTGGTAAATGTCATCTAGACTGCAAACAGTTTTATAGTGAAACCTGCATCTTATTTACCTTTGTAAATGTAAGAAATGTATAGTAGAAATTACAGCTTTTCAAAGGAGGAGGATATATCAATTCACTGGGAAGCTAGAAAAGTCTTTACAGTTGTTAAGATTTTAGTCAAACCTAAAAAACCAGAAGGATTCAGGTTATCAAGGAGAATGAGAAAGATTAGTTTTAAAATGGTGGCAGTGGAGAGGAAGGAGAAGACACTGAGATGTGCAGAAATTTGACAAGAATGGTGAAGGCATTTTGGAAACAGTTTTGAAAACAATGGCCAGGGCCGGATGCGGTGGCTCACACTTGTAATCCCAGCACTTTGGGCAGGCTGAGATGGGTGGATCACTTGAGGTCAGGAGTTCAAGACCAGCTTGGCCAACATGGTGAAACCCCATCTCTACCAAAAATACAAAAATTAGCTGGGTGTAGTGGCACACACCTGTAGTCCCAGCTACTCACTCAGCAGGCTGAGGCACAAGAATCGCTGGAACCGGGGAGGTGAAGATTGCAGTGAGCTGAGATTGTGCCACTACACTCCAGTCTAGGCAACAGAGTGAGAAATAAATAAATAAATAAGAAAACAATGGACATGGAATTTAGAAGGATAGTTGATTTTATCAACTTAACATGCAATCATTAAAAATCCACAACACACCTGGGTCCTGTGGCTCTGACCTGTATGCCCAGCAACTCAGAAGACTGAGGTGAAAGGATTGCTTAAGGCCAGAAGTTTTAGATTAACATAGCAAGTTCCATTTCTTAAAAGAAAAACAAAAGAAAATTAGCAGGGCTTGTTGACACACACCTGAAGTCTCAGCTACTCAGGAGGCTGAGACTGCAGCATCCCTTAAGCTCAGGAATTTGAGGCTACAATGAACTATTATTCCATTACTGCACTCCAGCCTTGGCAACACAGCAGGACTGTGTCAAAAGGAAGAGAGAAAGAGAGACAGAAAGAAAGAAAGGAGAGAAAAAGGAAAGAAGGAAGGAAGGAAGGGAAGAAAGGAGGGAGAAAGAAAGGGAGGGAATGAGGGAAAAAAAGGGAAGGAGACAGGGAGAAAGAGAGGGAGGGAGGGAAGGAAGGGAAGGAGGGAGGGAGGAAGGAAGGAAGGAAAGAAAGAAGGAAATGGAGAATCCACAACACATTCCTAGGGGCTGGAAATATAATGTGATAGACAAGACATTGAGCCCTTGACCTAATGAAGACACTTACAATGTTTTACCTGGAAGAATGTCTAAAAAACTAGTGGAAAACAAAACTTGGAATGTTCGGCTCATGCTTACAATGTAGTATAGTGTGGAAGAACTTAATATTGTAAGCAGTGAGAAGTATGTGAATAATTCTGAGCAAAGGACTGACAGGAGGAAATGCTGCATTTAGATTATCTGTCAGTGTTGTATACAGGGTTAATTAGGGTAGAGAGAAGCTAAGGCTAGGACTTAGCTTGATGTCTCGGGTGAAAATGCAATAGGTAGAAGAAGGATGAGAATATGAGCAAGCATATCACACAGAACTGACAAAATGGGAAATGCGTTACTCATTTGGTGCGAGACAAAAAAGCATTATCAAGTTACAAGCCTCAAGTGTCTGTTATAATGATAATTCAATTTCTTGCTGTTAGTTTTTTCCAATATTTTATTGTAGTAAAGACAAAAGAGTTAAGAAAAGTGAACAGGGCCTAAGGGATGCAAATCAAGCATAAAAACATAAACATTGTGAGAGTGTCCAAAAAAAGAAGGGATAGAAAAGGAAACTGAATGAATACTTGAAGAAATAATGATTGAAAACTTCCTAAATTTCATGAGAAACACGAGTATAAATATCCAAGGAACTCAAACATTTCAAAAAAGATTAATTTAAATAAAACTTCACCAAAACACATTACAATCAAATTTGAAACTCAAAGACAAAAAAAAAAAAAAGAACCTTGGAGGCAGCAAGAGAGAAGTGATTCATCACGCAGAAGTGATCTTCAGTAAGATTATTAGCAGATTTCTCATCAGAAATTTTGGAGGCGAGAAGGCAGTGGATTTAAATATTCAAAGTGCTAAAAGAAAGACAATGTCAACCAAGAAGCCCTTGTTTGGAAAACTGTCCTCTAAAAGTGAGAAGGAGATTGGGCATTGTGGCTCACACCTGTAGTCCTGGTACTTTGGGAATATGAGGCAGGTGGATCATTTGAGTCCAGGGGTTTGAGACTAGCCCTGGCAATGCAGTGAAATCCTGTTTCTACAAAATAGAAAAAAATTATCCAGGCATGGTGGCATGCCCATGTAGTCCCAGCTACTCAGGATGCTAAAGTGGGAGGATTACTTGAGCCTGGGAGGTCAAGGTTGCCATGAGACATGATTGTGCCACTGCACAACAGTCTGGGTGACATGGGAGTCAGGCAGAGTAAAAAGAAAGGATGCTAGACAACAACTTGAAGCCTTATGAAGAAGTAAAGAGCTCATTAAAGGTAAATACATGTGTAATTATAACAGCTAGTATTATTGCAACAACCATATGTAACTCCATTTTTAATTTATATTTTACATTTTTTAAAAAGCAATTGTAAGAATAAGTGCTAGTATTTTTGTAACTTTTGCTAGTAAGTTTACGTTTTGTTTTCTACATAATTTAAGACACTAATAAATTTTTAAAAATTGTTAGGTTTACATTTTGAGGCACAAAGTATATAAAGATGTGGTTTTATGACATCAATGAAAATGGGTGGGACACATTGTAAAGAGGCAGTTTTTGTATGTTTTTCATGTGAAGCTGGTATAAATTTAAATGAGTATTATAACTTTGGAATGTTACCATACTTTAGAATGTTAACCACAAAGAAAATAGTTAAGGAATATGTACAAGAACAAATTAGAGTGGAATTTAAACATTTTATTATAAAAAATAACATCATAAAAATAAACACTAATGTAGAAAATTAGGGCCAAAAAAAGCTATAATGCATATGTGAAACAAGTAGCAAAATGACAGAGGTAAGTCTTTCTTATTAGTAATTACTTTAAACATAAGCAGATTAAACTCTCCAATTAAAAGGGAGAGATTGCTGAATGGACAAAAAATATGGTTAACCAGGTGCTATCTACAGAAACTCACTTTAGATCCAAAAACACACGTAGATTGAAATATATTAATAGGAAGAAAAAAAAATTTTTCCAAGGAATAGTAACCTTCATCCCTGAGAAGTCTGAGGAGAAAAAAAGAAATAAGTAATCAAGTAAGAGCAGAGATGCAGTTAGACCACAAAGCAATGTACTAATATCAGACAAAACAGATTTTAAATAAAAAAGGCTATAAAAGATAAAGAAGGACATCATATTTTAAGGAAAGACTCCATAGAGGAAGAAGATATAACAATTATAAATGTTAATAAATATTTTTTTACCTAATGACATATCTTCAAAATACATGAGGCAGAAACAGAAAATTGAAGGAGAAATAGATAATTCTGCAATAATAGTTGGAGACTTTAATACTACACTCTCAATAAGTTATAGAACCAGAGAAAAGATAAATAAGAAAATAGAGAACAACACAATAAACAAGTAGATCCAAAAGACATGCAGAATACTCTACCCAACAATAGAGGAAAGCCAAGGAAACAAAAAGCTGGTTCTCTGAAAAGATGAAAGAAATGGACAAATCTTTAGATAATAAGACTAAGTAAACAAGAGAAAAGTCCCAAATGCCTAAAATTAGAAATCAAAATAAGGACTTTAATACTGATTTTACGGAAATTAAAATGATTATAAGTGAGTATTATAAACAACCTTTGCCAACAAATTGGATAACCTAAATCAAATAAAAAATTTCTAGAAACAAAATTTCCCAAAACTAAGCCACAAAGAAATAGAAAGTCTGGATAGATCTATAATGACGTAAGAAGATCAAATCAGTAATCAAAAATATTTTGACAAAGAAAAACTCCAGACCTGATGGCTTCCTGCACAAATCCTAGGATAATAATACCAATGTGTTTCAAGCTTTTTCCAAAAACTGAAGGGAAAGAAACTTTCTAGTTCATTCTATGAGGTCGACACTACCCTGATATCAAAACCAGATTATAAGGACACTACCAGAAAGGAAAACTACACATTAATATCTTATAAACATTAATGCAAAAATCCTGAATAGAATACCAGCAAATCAAAATCAGCATTTCAAAAGGGTTATACACTATACCCATAACCAAAAGGGATTCATTTTTAGAATGCCAGGATGTTTCAACACGTGAAAACTAGGGTAGCAATCCCATTACTGGTATATATCCCAGTGAAAATAAATCATTCTACCAAAAAGACACATGCACATGTATGTTCATCACAGCACTATTCACAGTGGCAAAGACATGGAATCAACCTAGGTGCCCATCCACAGTGAATTGGATAAAGAAAATGTGATACATTTACAGCATAGAATACTATGCAGCTGTCAAAAAGACTGAAGTTGTGTTTTTTGCAGCAAATGTATGGAGCTGGCAGCCATAATCTTAAGTGAATTAATGCAAAAACAGAAAGCAAGAAGCCACAAGTTCTCACTTACAAGTGAGAGCTAAACATTGAGTACACAGGGATACAAAGGAGGTAACAACAGACACCAAGACCTACTTGGGGGTGGAAGGTGAGTGGAGAGTCAGGATCAAGAAACTACCTATCAGCTACTATGCTTATTAATTGAGTGACAAAATAATGTATACAGCGAACCCCAACAACAGGCAATTTACCCATGCAACAAACATCCACATGTACCCCCTTGAACCTAAAATGAAAGTTGAAAAGATAAAAGGAGTTTAAGGTATTTCACTAGATTAACAGAACAAGGCGGGGAAATCCATGATCATTTCAATGGATGCACAAAAAAGCACTGTAAAGAATTCATTTCCCTTTCATGATAAAAACATTCAACCACTGAGGAAGAGAAGAAAACTACCTCAACATAATAAAAGCCCTATATGAAAAACACACAGCAAACATAATATTCAATGGTGAAGGAGTGAAAGTGTTTCCTCTAATATGTGAATCGAGGCAAGGATGCCCTCTTAAGTCACTTAGTCCTAGTTACAGCTGTTAGTTCAATAATAATAATAATAAATATGTTGGGTGCAGTGGCTCACACCTGTAATCCCAGTACTTAGGGAGGCTGAGAAAGGAGGATCGCTTGAGCCCAGGATTTTGAGACCAGCCCCGGCAACATGGTAAAAATGTTGTCTCTACAAAAAGTACAAAATTCTCAGATGGGAGGATCACCTGAGCCAGAGGAGGCTGGGGCTGCAGTGAGGCATAATCACATCACTACACTCCAGCCTGGGCAACACAGTGAGAACGTGCCTCCAAAAGTTAATTAAATAAATAAAAATCAAGAAATAAATAATAAGGCATCCAATTTGGGAGAAAAAAGTAAAATGATCTCTATTTTCCAGATGATATCTTATACGTAAAAAAAGACCTAATGACTCCACAAAAGCACTGTTAGAGCTAATAATTAAATTCAGCAAAGCAACACACACTAAGTTCATACAAAAAATTAGTTGGATTTCTATATAGTAACAATGAATGATTTGAAAAGAAAATTACAAAAACAATTCCACAAACATTAGAATAAAATAAAATACTATTTTATTTCATTAATTTTAATAGCTAAATAAAATACTTAGGTATTTAAGATATTTAGGTATTTTAATATTTAATACTAACTACTTAGGTATTTAAAATACTTAGGTATTTAAGATATTTAGGTATTTTAATATTTAATACTAACTACTTAGGTATTTAAAATACTTAGGTATTTTATATACTAACTACTTAGGTATTTAAAATACTTAGGTATTTTATATACTAATTACTTACATATTTAAAATATTTAAGTATTTTATTTAGGTAGTAACTTAACCAAGAAGATGAAAGACTTATTCGGGGAAAGCTATGAAACATTGATGAAAGAAGTTAAAGCAGACATAAATAAATGGGAACATATCTTACATTCATAAATTGTAAGACTTAGTTCTACGAAGGCGTCAATAGTACCCAAAGATCTACAGATTCAGTGTGATCCGTATCAAAATCTCAATAACTTTCTTTTGTAAATATGGAAAAACTAATATTAAAATTCATATAAAATGCAAGGGATGCTGAATAGTAGCCAACACAATCCAGAAAAAGAACAAAACTGAAGGACTCACACTTCCTGATTTCAAAACTTTCTACAAAGCTTTAGTAATCAAAACAACATGGTACTGGCATAAGACAGACATATGAGCCAATGGAATAGAAAGCCTAGAAATAAACATTCACATAAATAGTTAAATAATTTTTGACAACATTATTCAATGGGAAATAACGGCATTTTCAAAAAAAAAAGGCACTGGAGAAACTGGAAATCTGCAAAAAAGTGAAGTTGGAACTTAACAAATGTTGCATGCAAAAATTAACTTAAAATGAATCAAAGATCTAAACATAAGATCTAACTATAAAACTTCTAGAAGAAAACATAGGGCAGAGCTTCACGACATTGGATGTGGCAATGATTTCTTGGATATGACACCACAGGCACAGGCAATGGTGTCTCATGCCTGTAATCCCAGTGCTTTGGGAGGTCGAGGCTAGAGATTGCTTGAGTTCAGGAGTTCAAGAGCAGACTCGGTAACACAGTGAGACCCTATCCCTATAAAAAATTTAAAAAGTAGCTGGATGTGGTGGCACATGCCTATAGTCACAGCTACTGGGGAGGCTGAGTCAAGAGAATCGCCTGAGCCCAGGAGTCTGAGGCTGCAGTGAGCCATGATCATGCCACTGCACTCCAGCTTCTGCGACAGAGCAAAACCCAATCTCCAAAAAAATAAAAATTAAAATAAGGCACCCCCCAGAATGAAGGGCTTGAATAGAGTTTTCTTCAAAAAGATATAAAAATGGCCAATAGGCACATAAACAGGTACTCAGCATCACTATTAATGAAATGGAAATAAAACTACAATGAGCTATTTCTTCACATGTATTACAATAGCTACTATAATATAAAATAAAAACAGAAAATAAGTGTTGGTGAGAACGTGGAGAAATTGAAATTTTGTGCATTGTTGGGTAAAATGGTAAAGCCATTATGGAAAACAATATAGTGATTCCTCAAAAAAATAAAAATAAAATTACAATTTGCTCCAGCAGTTCCTCTTCTGGATATATACTTAAACAATTAAAAGCAGAATCTTGATGAAATAGTTGTATACACTAGTGTTCACAGCAGCATTATTCACAATAACTAAAATGTGGAAGCAATCCAAATGTTTATTGATGAATAGATAGCAAAATATAGTATATGCACAATAGAACCAGCCTTAACTTAGCCTTAAAAAGGAGGGAAATTCTGCACTATGCCATAGCACAGATGAACCTTGATGATATTATGCTAAGTGAAATAAGCCAGTCACAAAGACACAGTGTATTATTCCATGTGTAGGCAAATATATGATTCCACTTCCAGGAGATATAGTCATGCACTGCATAATGACATTTTGGTCAACAGAGGACCCCACATCATATTATAATACCATATTTTTACTGTATCTTTTCCTTTTTTTTTTTTTTTTTAAGATGGAATCTCACTCTGTCACCCAGACTGGAATACAGTGGTTCAGTCTCAGCTCACTGCAATCTCCTCCTCTTGGGTTCAAGTGATTCTCCTGCTTCAGCCTCCTGAGCAGCTAGAATTACAGGTGCATGCCGCCACACCCAGCTAAATTTTGTATTTTTAATAGCACAGGGTTTCACCATGTTGGCCAGGATGGTCTCGATCTCCTGACCTTGTGATCCGCCAGCCTTAGCCTCCCAAATTGCTGGGATTACAGGGATAAGCCACTGTGCCCAGCATGCTGTATCTTTTCTATGTTTAGATACACAAATACTATTGTGTTACAGCTGGCGACAGTAAAGTACAGTTACTTTTCTGTATTAGGCCATTTTTGCATTGCTATAAAAGAATGCCTGAGGCTCAGTAATTTGTGAAGAAAAGAGATGTGTGTGTGTGTGTGTGTGTGTGATGGAGTCTTGCTGTGTTGCTGAGGCTGGAGTGCAGTGGCATGATCTCAGCTCACTGCAATCTCTGCCTCCCAGGTTTAAGCAATTTTTCTGCTTCAGCCTCCCAAGTAGCTGGAATTACAGGTGCACACCACCATGCCTGGCTAATTTTTGTATTTTTAGTGGAGACAGGTTTCACCATGTTGGTCAGGCTGGTCTCAAACTCCTGACCTCGTGATCCACCCACCTAGGCCTCCTGAAGTACTGGGATTATAGGATTACAGGTATGAGCCACCGGGGCCAGGCCAAGAAAAGATATTTAATTGACTCAGAGTTCTGCAGCTGTGCAATCATGTCAATGGTATCTACTCACTCGAGTTTGAACCTCAGGGAAGTTTTACTCATGGCAGAAGATGAAGCGGGAGTAGGCACATCACATGGTGAGAGTGGCAGTAAAAGAAGTTGAGAGAGGGTGCCACAAAGTTTTACACAACCAGATCTCATGAGAAATCATTATCATAAGGACACCACCAAGAGGATAGTGCTAAATCATTCATGAATCAATCACTTCCCATCAGGCCCCACCTCTAACATTATGGATTACATCTCAACATGAGATTTGGCAGGAAAAAATATCCAAACTATATTAAGGAATACTGTCAGGTTATATTCATATCAGATTGCTTCAGTAGTAGTTGAGACAAAAAAAAGTAGGCTTAAGATGAGTACACACATACAACAGATCACTTGGAGAGTCCTGAAATGTGATTCTTGCAGTTTGGAGTTTCAGGAGACTGGTATCAGAGTCTGAGGAAGGTAAAGTGGATAGGAGGATCACCTGAACCCGGGGCTGGGGACGGAGGTTGCAGTGAGCCGAGATGACACCATTGCACTCCAGCCTGGCAACAGAGCAAGACTCCGAATCAGAAAGAAAAAATCATGAGAAAATTTGTGGCAAATAAATGGCAAAGGAATTCCTGATACTTTTTGCAAGAGATTCTGTTCTCCCTTAAATTCCTGTGGGTGACTATCCATTGCACAGCAGGAAGTGAAGACATAGGACTAGGACCCTAAAGAAAGTTTTCTCAAAGAAACTTGGAGGCTGTTATGTAAGCCTGAGACTTAGGATTTAGTTTTCTGATTTACTAAGTGATAATTAACCTGAAGTCAAACAGCAAATGTAGAATGAGGGCCCAGGAGTACTTCAGCCTGAAAGAATACTTCGTATCAGCCAGGACACAATATCTGCAGAGCTTTTATTTTCTCCCTCAATGGTGAACCACAGGCAGAGTTCTTTTAGCCAAATTTGTCTCGTGTTCTTGACAAGCTGGACATTCCCAAATTTTTGCTGTCTGGATGTGTGATATGTAGACCTGAGCTTCCCAACGAGAATGTCATCACTATGTGCTGGGAATATATTATAGTTGTGTCATAAAATAGTGATCATTATATGTTTGGGTTTTTTTGGGGGTATTTTTGTTTGTTTGTTTTTTTTTATTGATCATTCTTGGGTGTTTCTCGCAGAGGGGGATTTGGCAGGGTCACAGGACAATAGTGGAGGGAAGGTCAGCAGATAAACAAATGAACAAAGGTCTCTGGTTTTCCTAGGCAGAGGACCCTGTGGCCTTCCGCAGTGTTTGTGTCCCTGGGTACTTGAGATTAGGGAGTGGTGATGACTCTTCACGAGCATGCTGCCTTCAAGCATCTGTTTAACAAAGCACATCTTGCACCACCCTTAATCCATTCAACCCTGAGTGGACACAGCACATGTTTCAGAGAGCACAGGGTTGGGGGTAAGGTCACAGATCAACAGGATCCCAAGGCAGAAGAATTTTTCTTAGTACAGAACAAAATGAAAAGTCTCCCGTGTCTACCTGTTTCTACACAGACACGGCAACCATCCGATTTCTCAATCTTTTGCGCACCTTTCCCCCCTTTCTATTCCACAAAACCGCCATTGTCAACATGGCCCGTTCTCAATGAGCTGTTGAGTACACCTCCCAGACGGGGTGGTGGCCGGGCAGAGGGGCTCCTCACATCCCAGTAGGGGCGGCCGGGCAGAAGCGCCCCCCACCTCCTGGACGGGGCGGCTGGCCGGGCGGGGGGCTGACCCCCCCACCTACCTCCCAGACGGGGTGGCTGCCGGGCGGAGGGGCTCCTCACTTCTCAGACGGGGCGGTTGTCAGGCAGAGGGTCTCCTCACTTCTCAGACGGGGCGGCCGGGCAGAGGGGCTCCTCACATCCCAGACGATGGGCGGCCGGGAAGAGGCGCTCCTCACTTCCTAGGTGGGATGGCGGCCGGGCAGAGACGCTCCTCACTTTCCAGACTGGGCAGCCAGGCAGAGAGGCTCCTCACATCCCAGACGATGGGCGGCCAGGCAGAGACGCTCCTCACTTCCCAGACGGGGTGGCGGCTGGGCAGAGACGCTCCTCACTTCCTAGACGGGGTGGTGGCCGGGAAGAGGCGCTCCTCACTTTCCAGACTGGGCAGCCAGGCAGAGAGGCTCCTCACATCCCAGATGGGGTGGTGGCCGGGCAGAGGCTGCAATCTCGGCACTTTGGGAGGCCAAGGCAGGCGGCTGGGAGGTGGGGGTTGTAGCGAGCGGAGATCACGCCACTGCACTCCAGCCTGGGCAACATTGAGCACTGAGTGAGCGAGACTCCGTCTGCAATCCCGGCACCTCCGGAGGCCGAGGCAGGCAGATCACTGGCGGTGAGGAGCTGCAGACCAGCCCGGCCAACACGGCGAAACCCCGTCTCCACCAAAAAATACAAAAACGAGTCAGGCGTGGCGGCGCGCGCCTGCAATCCCAGGCACTCGGCAGGCTGAGGCAGGAGAATCAGGCAGGGAGGTTGCAGTGAGCCGAGATGGCGGCAGTACAGTCCAGCTTTGGCTCGGCATCAGAGGGAGACTGTGGAAAGAGAGGGAGAGGGAGACCGTGGGGAGAGGGAGAGGGGGAGGGGGAGGGGGAGGGAGAGGTACATGTTTGTTAAGTGGTGGTAAAACTGCATAAAATTGACCATTTGAATCATTTAAAGTGTGTAATTCAGTGGCATTAAAGACATTCACATTGTTATGCAATGATCACCACTATCTATTTCCAGAAATTTTTCATCACCCAAACTGAAACTCTGTACACATTAAACACTAACTCTGTACAATATTAACCTCTCACTTAGTCCTTGGCATTCTGTCTCCTGCTTTCTATCTCTTATGATTTTGACTCCCCTATGTACTTCACATACGTGAAAACCTGCAGTATCTGTCTTTTTGTGACTGGCTTGTTTTACTTAGCCTAATGTTACCAAGGCTGTTGCGTGATGTAGTATGTGTCAGATTTTCCTTCCTTGTTAAGGCTGAATAATGTTCTAATGTATGCTATACTATATTTTGTTTATCCATTCTTCTGACATGGCCACTTGGATTGCTTCTACATTTAGGCTACTGTGACATAATGCACTATGAAGTATCTCTTCAAGTGCCTGCTTTCAATTCCTTCAGGTATATATATCCAGAAGTGAAATTGCTGGATCATATGGTAATTGTATTTTTAATTTTTCTGAGACATTATCATGTTGTTTTCCATAGCACCTGCACCAGTTTACATTTTTCACCAATAGTGCATGACTCTTTCTTATTTCTCTATATCCTTCCCAGCACTTATTTTTCATTGTTTTGATAATACCTGTCTTAATGGAGATGTAAACTGGTATATTATTGTGGTTTTATTAGCACTTCTCTTTTTTTTTTTTTTTTTTTTTTTTTTTTTTAGACAGAGTTTTGTTCTTGTTGCCCAGGCTGGAGTGCAGCAGCATGATCCTGGCTCGCTGCAACCTCCACCTCCTAGGTTAAAGCAATTCTGCCTCAGCTTCTCTGGGATTACAGCTGTGTGCCACCACACCTAGCTAATTTTCTTTTCTTTTTTGTAAGACAGAGTCTTTCTCTGTTACCCAGGCTGCAGTGCAGTGGCATAATCTCGGTTCACTGCAACCTCCACCTCCCAGGTTCAAGTGATTCTCCCGCCTCAGCCTCCTGAGTAGCTGGGACTACAGGCATGTGCCACCACACCCAACTAATTTTTTGTACTTTTAGCAGAGACTGAGTTTCACCATGTTAGCCCAGATGGTCTCGATTTCCTTACCTCATGACCTGCCCACCTTGACCTCCCAAAGTGCTGGGTGAGCCACCGCACCTGTCCTAATTTTTGTATTTTTAGTAGGGAAAGATTTTCACCATGTTGTCCAAGCTGATCTCGAACTCCTGACCTCAGGTGATCCAGCTGCCTCAGCCCTGCAAAGTGCTGTGATTACAAGTGTGAGCCACCACACCTGGCTATTTGCATTTCTCTAGTGCTGAGTTATGTTGAGCAGCTTTTGAAAGGCTAATGATTGTATATTTTATAATAGCTTCTTTTGCAAGTTTTATACCAGTTTGATACTTAATATCTTTTCCAACATTTTATTAGCATAACTACATAACAAAAATAAAACTGTATCATTCACTTTATTTTAGGCCGTCCTTCATAGACCCTGACATATCCTTTGCAGTTTACTCCAGTGAGATGTACAAATATTACCATTTCCTGAGTGTGCTGCAGTGTGAAAAAGTTTGTGGAGTGATGATCTAGACTCTTTGCTGATCTTCTATCCTATATTCTTTCTTTGAATAGGATCAGAATATAATTACTGAAGGAACTGCTTTCTTTGACTCTCATGTTTCCCTGAGACTACCACTGAAAATGAACTGGGCTGCAGTTTCAATTTCTTACCTGAAAGCTCAAACCATCACCTCTTGAGCAGAATGAAGAGTGAAATGGATATCCAGAGTAATACGTGAGCTATTGCCAGCCTCACAATTCAAAATTTTCTAATTTTCCTTTGCACTATTCCTGCTAAAACCAAGGGATTGGTTCTGTTTCTCAGCCTATATTACTTAGTTGAGGGGCATCAGCCTGCTGGAACTTGGGGCAGGTTCCAAAGAACAAGAATTACTAATCAGAAATGACCAACAACTTTGCTTCATCTCTTCTCTTTTAATTTTTGAAGGCAATACAGTGATGGTTCTTAAAATGTGGCACTATATAGCATCACTGAGAATTTAGAAATGCAAATTCTTATTTTCTATCCTAGACATACAGTATCATGGAAAATATGGGAGGAGAGCAGGCAGCACTTGGTTCTTTATCAGACTTTTCAGGTGATCCTCATGTAACTAAAGTGTGAAAACTACTCTGGTAAAAAAAAATTGAAGGCTCTTTAAAGTACATATCAGTTTAGTTTTAACTCATCAAATGCTGTTTCCCTAGATTTTTATTAGATTGCAACTTTCCCCACCATGAAGTTTTTGAGGCAGACAAAGCTATTGACCAGAGTAAGCAATGTTAGACAGGCCAGACTCCCTCATGGTCTTGTGCACTTCTAAGCAATCACTAGGTTTCTTCCTGGGATGTGTAGGTGGGGGAATCACTAATCTCTTAGTAAATTCAATCTCAAAAAAAAAAACACACACACAAATAAAGTTCTACAGTGAGTCTCTCTGAGAGAGAAAAGCAGAGTTTAGCTTTTCTCATTCTTCCTTCCTTTCCTCCTCTCTCTATTTCTTTTTCTTTTGTTATCAGGTGCAGAGATTCTTAATAACACTCTCCTGTTAATGAAATATTATCATGACTTGTGCACACCTGGCACCTTGTGGGTTTGTTTTCTCTTATCTCCATTTTCCACTTCCACTTCCTTGTCCCATATAGGTAAGCAATCATTTATATATACTTATTTTCATAAGTACTTCCAAAACAGCCATTATTTTTTATGTATGCATTTTTATTTTAATGTAAATTTCATAGACATAATACTGTCAATGCAAAAAAGTGAACAAGTCACAAACACATAGCTCTACAAATTTTCAGAGTAAACACCTCTTTGAAACCAGCACCCATGAGCCAGAAATGTGACACAACCACAACTCCAAAAGACCCCCTCTGGCTACTCTTCCAGTTATTAATCCCAGGGATCACTAGCATTTTGACCTAAAACAGCATAATTATTCTTTTTCATATTTATAAAATTTATTTTCTTTCTTCTTTTTCTTTCTTTTTTTAAAAAATAGATATAGGGTCTTGGTGTGTTGCCCAAGCTGGTCTCAAACTCCTGGGGCTCAAGTGAGCCTTTTAGAGTGCTGGGATTACTAGCATTAACCATTGAAACTTGTTCTGTAATTGAAGTTTCTATAGGGGTGTGTGTGTGTGTGTGCGCGCGTGCTATGTGTGTGTGTCTGTGAGAGAGAGAGGGGGAGCAAGACAGAGAGAGTGTGGGAGAGAGACCGAGAGAGAGAGAGAGAGAGAGAGAGAGAGAGAGAGAGAAAGAGAGAGATTGGATCTGTGTCTATTCCCCAAATCTCAAGTCGAATTGTAATCCCCAATGTTGGAGGTGTGACATGGTGGGAGGTGACTGGATCATAATGGCAGTTTCTCTTATGAGATCTCTGTTTTTTTTTTGGTTTTGTTTTGTTTCTTTCTTTCTTTTTTTTTTTTTTTTAGATGAAGTTTCGCTCTGTTGCCCAACCTGCAATGCAGTGGCGCAATCTTGGCTCACTGCAACCTCCGCCTCCTGGGTTCAAGCAATTCTCCTGCCTCAGCCTCCCAAGTAGCTGGGACTACAGGCATGTGCCACCACGCCTGGCTAATTTTTGTATTTTTAGCAGAGACAGGTTTTCACCATGTTGGCCAGGCCAGTCTTGAACTCCTGATCTCGTGATCCACCTGGCTCAGCCTCCCAAAGTGCTGGGATTACAGGTGTGAGCCACTGCACCTGGCCGTGAGATCTGCTTTTGAAAAGAGTGTGGCAACTTCCCAGTCTCTTGCTCCTGGTCCAGCCATGTGAGATGCACCTGTTTCTCTTTGCCTTCTGCCATGATTTTAAGTTTCCTGAGGCAGAAGTCGCTATGCTTCCTGTACATCCTGTGGAACTGTGGACCAATTAAGCTTCCTTTCTTTATGAATTACCCAGTTGCACTTATACTTTATAGCAGTGTGAGAACAAACCAATACGGTATGTGTATTCCTGAGAATAAGAAAGTATTAGTTTGCAAAGAGAGTTTTGACTGCTCTTTTCCCTGTAATCCTCCCTAGCATAGGGAACCATGCTACTCAATGGCTTTGAACAAGGACTTCAAAAAGAAGCTGAACTCTGTTCTACAAAGAGATTTATGAGGAGGCTATGATACAAGATAACAATATACATCAGAAGTACCCAGTTATTTTGTCTTTGTAGTTTTATTAGAAAATAATTTCTTGGCTGGTAAAGTTCCTGCTGGTATACCTTGTTTCTCTGTGATTAGAGCTGCCCACTCAAGTGTCTGCCCAGCAATCTGTAACAGTCTGGGGCTCAGAGAAAAACATGACAAAGTTCTTTGCATTCAATTTACCATTTGTCCCACCCTTTCCCACCTTTGTAGCAAAAAAGCAATTTATTTGACATCTGGGGAGGTTTAAAATCCTGGCTTATCACATATCTGTGTTTTGTTATTATTTTTTTCATTGTGGTAATATATGCATTAAAAAATTTACCTGTTCAACCTGTTTAAACTGTAGAATTCAGTGGCATTATGTACATTCACAACATGGTATGGACATATATTTTTAATTTACATAAATAGTACTGGATTACCTGTTTTATCTTATTTCTTACTGTATTTGTAAGAACAAAACTTTTTTTGTTGTTTTTTGTTTGTGTGTTTGTTTTTGAGACAGAGTTTTATTCTTGTCACCCAAGCTGGAGTGCAGTGGTGTGATCTCAGCTCACTGCAACCTCCACCTCCCAGCTTTAAGCAATTCTCCGGCCTTGGCCTCCCAAGTAGCTGGGATTACAGGCACCCGCCAACACGTCTCACTAATTTTTTGTATTTTTAGTAGAGACGGGGTTTCACTGTGGTAGCCAGGCTGGTCTCGAACTCCTGAGTTCAGCTGATCTGCTCACCTTGGCCTCCCAAAGTGCTGGGATTACAGGCATGAGCCACTGGGCCTGGTCAGAACTAAGTTTTAAAGATCAATTTCTTTTCCTATGTATATATCAAACCCATTGCTTCCAATTGTAGTATGATATTCTGTGGTGCACCCCCCCAACATTGAACCCAACTAAACCTCTGAAGTGGACACAGAGACTGCCTCACAATCTCTCCTGCAACAAACCACACAGGAATAGGCCTCTTGTAAATGTCTCCATGGGCCTGTGTAAACAGTTAGGTAGGATACACTCCAAAGAGACTGCTGGGTCATGCAGAATGCATGTGGTAAAACATTAAGTGCTGGCCAGGCGCGATGGCTCACACCTGTAATCCCAGCACTTTGGGAGGCTGAGACATCGGATCACAAGGCCAGGAGATCAAGACCAGCCTGGCCAACATAGTGAATCCTGTCTCTACTAAAAATACAAAAATTAGCTGGGCATGGTGGTGCACACCTGTAGTCCCAGCTACTTGGGAGCCTGAGGCAGGAGAATGGTCTGAACCCGGAAGGTAGGTGGAGATTGCAGTGAGCTGAGATTGCATCGCTGCACTCCAGCCTGGGCAACAGAGTGAGACTCTGTCTCAAAAAACTAAAAATAAAAAATTAATAAGTGCTGTTAATTATACTTCTTCCTCCACTTTAACCCTGTTTTCTCCTTCTTTACCAAATCTGTGGCTTTTTTCCTTTAAATTTTTCTTATGCATCATCTCAGTCCATTAAATAAGATTGATAATTTGCTTATTTTAATATGTTGATTATTTTAATATGATAAATAAAACGATGATTTCCGAAAGATGTCTATCTTCTAATCCTTAGAATGTGTTAATATGTAACCTTACAGTGTTAAAAGAATTTTGCATGTGTCGTTAGATTAAGGACCTTAAAATGGAGAGGTATCCTGGTAGATCCATAGTCAATGTATTTAGAGCCAAGAATTTTTTTTTGAAGCAGATTCTTGCTCTGTCGCCCAGACTCGAGTGCAATGGCACAATCTCGGCTCATTGCAGCACTCTGATCCAAGATGAATGTGTTAAGATCAAGCGATTCTCCTGCCTTAGCCTCCCAGGTAGCTGGGACTACAGGCACATGCCACTATTCCCAGCTAATTTTGTATTTTTAGTAGAGATGGGATTTCACCATGTTGCCCAGGCTGGTTTCAAACTCCTGACCTCATGATCCACCTGCCTCAGCCTCCCAAAGGGCTGGTATTACAGGCATGAGACAAGGCACCCAGCCTCCTTTTTCTGTGTGATTATGAGCAAGTTTGCCAATATCTCTAAAATGAGCACAGCATCTACTTTGCAGTATTGTTTTCAGATAAAGTGAGTAAAGTGTTGTCTTACTCAGGCTTCATAAGATACTTGGACTGGGTGGCTTAAACAACCAAGAATTTATTTCTTCCAGTTCTGAAGGCTGGGAAATCCAAGATCAAGGTGGTAAGGTGAAGGCTGGTTAACTTTTTCTGGTGAGGGCTCTCTTCATGGTTTACAATCTGCCATTTTCTTGCTATATTTACCCATGGTGTAGAGAAATCCAAGTTCAGTCTCTTTCTCTTCCTACTGAAGACAAGACATTAACTCTATTATGCAGGTCCCACCTGTACCTCATTTAAACCTAATTACTGCCCACAGGTATTCTCAAATGCTAATATTTTGGGGGCTAGGACTTCAACCTATGCATTTGTGGGAAGGGGAACACATTCAATCCATAAGAAGGATTTATGACTATAGTCCAAAAGTAGGTATCAATTACTGTTAAAACTAGATTAAATTTAAGTATGATTTTTTTCTATTACTTTATTGTCAATGAAAAATACTCGTGGAGCACTTACAATGGTGTATAATATAGGATATTATCATTACCCTTATAGCACTCACAATCTAAATGAGGCTTTTTCCATAGTACCTGCTAGAATGCATAAAATAACGGTAACCAACATTTACACAAGGCTTTCTGTTTGTACCTCTGGGATATTTTTAGGTTTCCTTAAGGGCAACACCCCTCTGTTTAGCCCCTTATTGCTTAGTAACAGTCCCTTTGTACTCATTAACCTGCATTGTGTAGACAGCTTTCTATGTTAAATTCTAGCACAACCTCTGCCTAGTTGAGGTAACTTGAGTGTGTAATAGCTTGTCTATGCTTCAGTTTCATTATTTATTAAATGAAGAATAATAAGAATAGTACTACTTCATGAGAGCTATGTCAGAATTAGATAGGTTGATACATACTGTAACAGCACCTGAAATGTGGTAAGTGGCCAATAGATAATGCCCTTATAATTTCACTTCTGTGAGTGGTGCTACTGCTAACAAAGGAAATGGACAGAATTAATGGGGAAAATACTAGTCAGTCATATATTCGGCATATATCCTATGGTGGAAGCAGTGGTGATTGTGAGGCCAATGACATCTACTACTCATGCTTCCTGAACCAGGTTATGAGGTATTGTAAATGACTACTTTTGCTTGTTCTTGGTCACAATTTGCAGCATTTCTGGCAAAACATAGCCATTAGCTGTAGGTGAATTTGATAGAGGTGGCTTGAAACATGAGTACCCCTAACATTACAGGAACAGCACATATTTTATACTTCTGCCTCATCGAGTTTCCTGATACTTCACAGTTATTTGGATAGCATTTTGTATTCAGAAGGGGCTACAGGATGATCTCAAAATCATGGTATTTGGAATAAAGCTACACAACAATGTTAGAAAATAAAATATTGGCTAAGTGTGGTGTCTCATGTCTGTAATTCCAGCACTTTTGAAGGCCAAGGCAGGCAAATAGCTTGAGCTCAGGAGTTCAAGATCAGCCTAGGCAACACAGGAAAACCCTGTCTCTAGTCAGGTTTAGTGGTATGTACCTGTAGCCCCAGTGAACTGGGAGGCTGAAGTGAGAGGACTGCTTGAGTCCAGGAGGTAGAAGCTGCATTGAGCCATAATTGTGTCACTGTACTCCAGCCTGGGTGACAGAGCAAGAAGCTGTCTCAAAAGAAAGAAAGAGAGAAAGAGAGAGAGAGAGAGAAAAAGAGAGAGAGGGAGGGAGAGAGGGAGGCAGGAGGGAGAGAGGAAGGAAGGAAGGAAGGAAGGAAGGAAGGAAGGAAGGAAGGAAGGAAGGAAGGAAGGAAGGAAATAAATACTGCAATGCCTGAGAATTTGAATTGTTATCTTTTTTTTTTTTTGAGAGAAGTCTCACTGTTGCCCAGGCTAGAGTACAGTGGTGCAATCTTCGCTCACTGCAACTTCCGTCTCTCGGGTTCAAGGGATTCTTCTACCTCAGCCTCCTGAGTAGCTGGGATTATAGACGCGTACCACCATGCCTGGCTAATTTTTGTATTTTTAGTAGAGATGGAGTTTCACCATATTGGCCAGGCTGGTTTCAAACTCCTGACCTCATGATCCACCTGCCTTGGCCTCCCAAAGTGCTGGGATTACGGGCATGAGCCACCTCACCCAGCCGCTTCTGTTTAATCTTTAAATTATTTTTAAGGTAACATTTTTGATAATTCTCCCTTCAAACCATGAATTTCCCTCTCCTTCAATGTGGCTGGATTTAGTGCTTTCCTTCTGTATTCGTCAGGGTTCTCCAGAAAAATAGCATCAATAAGACAATAGGGTGTGTGTATGTGTGATTTATTATGAAAAACAGGCTCATGAAATTATGAAAGCTGAGAATTTGCAAGATCTGCAGTCAGCAAGCAGGAGAGGAGGTGTAAGTTCCAATAGAATGACCAAATGGCTCAAGCCCCAGAAGAGCTGATGTTTCAGGCTGAGTTCAAAGGTAGAGGAAAAAGATATCCCAGTTTCGCCTACATGCAGTGGCTCATGCCTGAATCCTAGCACTTTGGATGTCAAGGTGGGCAGACTGCCTGAAATCAGGAGTTCCAGGCCAGCCTGGGCAATATGGTGAGACCCCCACCTGTACTAACAATACAAAAAATTTTCTGGGTGTGGTGGTGCAGTCCTGTAATCTGAGCTACTGGGGAGGCAGAGGTGGAAGGATTACTTGAACCTGGCAGGCAGAGGTTGCAGTATTGCGATCTTGGCTCACTGCAACCTCCGCTTAGTAGGTTTGAGCCACTGTACTCTATCCTGGGCAACAGTTAGAATATGTCAAAAAAAAAAAAAAAAAAAAGATATCCCAGTTTGAAGGCAGTCAGATGGGAGAAATTTCTGTTAACTTAAAGGAGAGTTTTAATTTTTTGCTTAACTCAGGCCTTCAACCGATTGCACAAGGCCCCTATCTTAGGCAAGCTGATCTATTTTACTCAATCTACCCATTTACATGTCAATTTCATCCAGAAACACTCTCACAGACATACCCAGAATAACTGGCCAGATATGTCACGGCCCCGTCAAATTGACACAAAATTAATAATCACATCTCCTAAAAACTGAATGTGGCAAAAGTATCAGGTACCACACACTAAGGGCTTCCTCATAAATATTTAATCTGGAGTGAACTTTGGAGCTGATCTTTTTGGAGGCTTTTGACAAAAGGAACCGGAAAAATAAATGCTTATATGTAAAAAGACAGATATCTACATTTCAGTTATTGTGGGTTTGCAAGCATCAGTTCACTGAAGTCAGCCCCTAATGACCAAAACTGTGAAATAAAGAACTCTGAGATCTCCCCAAACCCGCTATGCCAAAGGGAAAATTTAAGGTTGGAAAATGGGTCACACAGACACTCTTTTCTAAACAGAAAGCTACAAGACAGTAGGCCATATCATCTCCCCAGTTAGCGTCTGTCATCTCAACAATGCAAATGAACAACTTATCTTCCTAAGTCTGGGGCAAGAGGAGCCTAGAAATAATGGAATGCATGTTTGACTTTTTTCTCTACTCCATGTTGACTTTATGTTGTGTAAAGTGCAGATTTACCGAGTATGAGATCAATACAAAATTGCATGTTTTTCTACCCATTCCCTTTCACATGCAACATCTAGAATCAATGAGTGCTAAACAAAGCCTCAAGAGAATACAACCGTCTCACTTGTCTGCCTGCCCCATTTTTTCCTGCCTCCCTTGCCTCTTGCCCCCCTTTTTTTCCTTTAAATATTGAAGCCCTCAAAACCCTCTTTGGAAAAAGTGTGAGCTACAGATGCTACTGTGGCCTGTGTTTCTTTTTCCCAAGTATGCCCTCAATGTAGGCAAAATAAACTGATAAACTGATGGAGACTTGTGTCAGATACTTTTTTAGTTCTGTTCTTTGGAGATCTGTTCTTACTTTTGGAGATCTCTTCTTACTCTAGAATTCTAGAGTTTGCCTTGAATTCAGGCTTCTTAAGTTCAAGTCCACAGTATATCGCTTATGGTTATGGGATCTCCACCCACTCCATGTCTAACTTTTCTTACTTGCAAAGTGGAAATAGGAACCCTTATATCCATTTGAGAATGATGTATGCAAAATGTTTATAGCATATTAACAGTTGACTAATACTGAAAGAATGCTGGCTGTTTTTTTTAAATCTAATTAGTGTATTTATATAAAAGATTTTAAAGTTGTCTAAACACTGGACTCTTTCATTAATAGCTCTTTTATTTGTGAAATAAATTGTTTTAATATGGAGGTAGCTCACATGTAGCTAAAGAGTTAATATCACACATAGCTCAAAAGTTATTACCAAAAGCTCTTATCACTTTTCCCACAATTAAGTAGGGGTGGATGGTAACATTAATAATGAAGACAAATGGCAGGCATGAAGACAAATTGGCTTAATGGAAGCCACGTCCTAAAGTGATTATTAAAAAGGCTGATTACAATTAAATACAGCTATGAAAAAACATTAGGGAAATTTTAAAGCTACATTTTAAAAAAAGGGAATTAGCATTAAAGCACGTAGGCATAGGAAGTGGCTGGGATGTTTTTCTAAATGTTTATTTCAACATTGTTACCTACTTGCATATTTGTACCTTGTTGCAGGAATAAATGAAGCGATTCCCATAACAATGGAAAATACTGTTATGGATTGCTCTGGGCTATGTTGAAACAAAATGCAGTATATGTATGGTCTTCAATTTATCCTTGAAGTACAAAAAAATGTCTAAACAGTAAGAATAATATAAAGATATATGTGTTTATCATATGTCAAGTACTGTTTTTAGCTGTTTGCGTACTTTAATCCTCATATATTTATCCTAATTTTACAGGAGAAAAATGAAGCACACAAAGGATCCACCAGCTGCTGAATCCAACAGAGCTCCTATTGCTAATAATAGAGCTCCTACTACTCTTAACACTTCACTGTATGCTAGCTTTACCACAGTGGCCACAAATTGTGGGTTTTCTTAATTGTCCTTTGTCATATTGATTTCAGATGAGGGTAAGAAGGAAAGTCAAAGGAAATCTATGGTAGTTCTGCATACAATGGAAAAGCACTATTAACTAATTTAGTTACCTATGTTCTTGCTTCTAGTACAGAGAGGTACTAGAAAGCAGGAGCAGTTAAGTTTGATTTAGTATGATGCTAAACACTGAGAATGTTTATAATGATATGGTTAAAAGATGAAGGTACACAACAAGAAATAACATAGTTTTGGAACTGTTTCCAAACTTACTACCTTTAATTTGCAGCTTTCAGCAAGAAAGTTACTTCTTGCCATAAAAAGACTAATAGAAGCCAAACTAAAGCTGCCTGGCTTTAATTCTAAAACATATTTCATTTGAAAAAATGATGTTCTTGAACATGGAGTTAGAAAAGTATTTCAAGTTTTGTCTGGGACCCATAGCATTGCTAATCTTAGCATTTAGTAGAATGATGAATAGACAATAAACCATTACAATTGTACTTCTCATTATTTTATTTTTAATTAATTAATTTTGTTTTATTTTATTAATTTTTTGGAGACAGGGTCTCACTCTACTGTTGAAGATGGAATGCAGTACTGCAATCATGGCTCACTGCAGCTGTGACCTCTAGGGCTTAAGTCAACCTTCTGACTCAGTCTCCCAAAACAGTAGCAGGTAAAACAGGCCTGCACTACCCTACCTGGCTAATGTTTTATTTTTTGTAGAGATAGGGTGTTGCTATGTTGTCGAGGCTGCTCTCAAATGCTTGGGCTCAGGTAATCTGCCCACCTCAGCCTCTCTTGGTGCTGGGATTATGTGAGAGTCAGTGTGCCAACCTCATTATTTTAAATGCACTAAAAACAGGTGTGGCTTACTGGGTACATAAGGAAATACAAAAAGACAAGTAAGCTAAATATACAATCCCTTGGTTATTGTTGTCTGTAATAGCTAAAAAAAAAAAAAAAAAAAAAAAAGGAAAAGAGCGTTGGGGCAAATTCTAATACTGGGCCAAGCTCAGATTTCAGCTATCTTTACATTTCAGTCTCAGCTTTGACTGATAGCCTGAGGACTATTATGAAAGGGGAAAATTGGGCCAGGCACAGTGGTTCATGCCTGTAACCCCAGCACTTTGGGAGGCGGAGGCAGGCAGATCACGAGGTCAGGAGTTCAAGACCAGCCTGACCAACATGGTAAAACTTTGTCTCTACTAAAAACACACAAAAAATTAGCTGGGTGTGGGCATGTGCCTGTAATCCCAACTACTCAGGAGGCTGAGGCAGGAGAATCATTTGAACCCAGGAGGTGGACGTTGCAGTGAGCTGAGATCATGCCACTGCACTCCAGCCTGGGCAACAGAAAGAGACTTCGTCTCCAAAAAAAAAAAAAAAAAAAAAAGAAAAGAAAAGGGAAAATTGTATCAACACAACAGCTAACACATCTAGGACTACACATCACCAAACCAATTGTCTAGGTAATCACTTTTCAGCCTCTTGACTAAGATCAAGTGCAACACTCCAAGTAGAAGAAGGGTAGAACCAATAAGCTACAAGAAGTAAGCAAGTACAGAGTGCAAAAGAGTTTTATTATTTTGTGGATTGGTATTGTCAGCTTTCTGAAGAATCTTTACTAAATGGACTGTAAGAGCAACAAACTTCTCCTAAGAGCAGTGCATTTGGTTTGGAATGCTATTAAACAGAAGACTGTGTTTTGATTGATGTAAGATTCACAGCTTGGTATGAACAACACAGAGGGCTGTACGTGATTTCCAGGAGAAAGCTAGCTTCTGGATAAAAGCCACTGTAAAGTTTGATTACCATGAGAAGCCGTTTTCCTTCCATCTATGACAAGTGATATACTCATGGGCATGCAATCCTGCACTGGCCTCAAGATGATCTGGATATTCATCTACTGAGTAAGACCCCTTATCCAGCTACCAGCAAATGCTGTCTTATTGGGGTGGGGGTCCCTTTTTATCGATATATCCTATAGCCTTACTGAATCAAAACTAAGAAACAGTCCTAGAAGTCATATTGGATATGTTGTCTCAGATTCCTTTTATAGGCCTTACAGGTACTCAGAAGATTCATAGGAAAGGGAAAAAGCAAAAGGAGGGAGACATTCATTCACAGACTGATTCACAGAAAAGAGATATTCACAGAAAAGGAAAGGAAAAGGGGCCCTAAATAAATCTGCACGATTTATCTCAGTTTCCAAGTATTTAAAAAGCCAGGAGTAAAAGATAACAATAAGAAACTTGCCTTTGAATTGTCTGGGTAATTATCTGACGGACAGATGAATCAAGATGAAGATTGACATAGGGTCAGGACTTACTGATTTGATTCCAGACTGGGGACCCAAAGCACATATATATACATCAAATGTGCAGAGGGTAAGTATTTTTCTGGGATTCAATGACATGGGAACACCATGCACTGTGATTCCAAGACCTGGTGGGGACTACAGTTGAGAGGATAGGGGATCCAACAGTGATTAATTTAAGGTGAATATCTGCAAGAAAATTTGAGATAAAGAAACTTTGTGATGTGGTTTGTCTGTGATGGTACGGGCCTATCCAGCTTCTCCAATCTCTCTCCAGTCTGGCTCTGTCATCCAAGTTGGAGAGCAGTGGCGTGATAATGGGTCACTGCAGCCTTTACCTCCTGGGTTCAGATGATTCTCTCACTTCAGCCTCCAGTAGCTGAGATGACAGGCACCTGTCACCACACCTGGCTAATCGTGTTTTTTGTAGAAATGCGGTTTTGCCATGTTTCCCATGCTGGTCTCCAACTTCTGGGCTCAAGCAATCTACCTGCCTTAGTCTCTCGAAGTGCTGGAATTATGGGCATGAGCCACTGCACTCACTCTATGCTACTTCTTATAGTAAAATAGAAGGCATGAAATTTGCCCTCAGTCCAGACTTGATTGAATACATTAAAATGGGAACAACTAGAACTACCTATGCTCATAAAAATTGTTGAAACAGCGTAGGATACTTTGTGGACAACAACAATAAAACCCCAAACAAAAAACACTTTAATTAATTTAATTAGAAACGAAAGGACCAGTACTGACAAATTATCTAGAGTAAGCTTTTTTGACCTAGGAGAAAAAGAGTTGGTTCATGGAAACAAATCTAGAATAACGTAGTGCTGCATATACCATCAATAGTGTCGACATTCCTTTCCACAGTACAACAAAGAGACTATAGGATAGTGATATTCATTCATCTTGCAAATGTTTTTCTTTGTCTCAATCTTACAAGAGTCAACTGCATGTGGAAAAGATCCCAAATGACATTAATTATTAATATTTTGCCATAAGATTACTATCATAACTCGGTTATGAGAGATTTGGGCTTGATGCAGTTCTTCAATGTACTACTACAACATACTGAAGATGACATGTTAAAATCTGAAACTGAAGAGCAATCTAACACAGACTTATATATGTTGATTCACATGACCAACAAGGAGAGATCATAAATCCAGAGATGCACCCAAATGGTGAAATTCTTAGAAACACCTGGAAAGAGACATTGTGACACTTCATAGGTGACCTAGAATGAATTTCTGTCATTACGTACTCCTAAGCAAACAGGAAGCCCAGCATTTGGTTGAATAGGATTTTGGGGATTCCTATTACACATCCGAAAATATTTCTAGCTCCTTTCCAGAACACTACCCAAAAGAAGTTTCATTTAAGGAACATTAAGTTAATTGAAAAAATCCAGGAAATGTAAAGACCAAGTATTGCATGTTTTCATTCATAGATGGGAAATAAAAAGTTGATCTCATGAAGGTAGAGAGTGGAAAGATTACCACAGGCTGGGAAGAACACTGGGCAGGGGAAGAGATGAGTTAGTTAAAGGGTACAAATAGCATTAGAAGGAATAGGTCCTAATGTTTGATAGTATAGGAGGGAGACTATAGGTATGAGTAATTATATTTCCACATAACTGCAAGATTAGATTTGGAATGTGCTCAACACAAATAAATGATACATGTATGAAATGACTAACATAACAATTACCAATACACCAATATACCAATTAGTGATTTGGTCATTATTGTCTACATGTATCAAAATATCATTTGAACCTCATAAATACGTACAATTATAATGCATCAACTTTAAAAAAGAGAGTGGGGTCTATTTAATTAAGAAATTGCACTAAGGCAGGCCATGTCTGAATTTCAAAAAGTGCTCTCTCTCAATATTTTGGGGCGTTATGATCCACAATCTGATTTTGGAAGTGCTTGCAGGTTGTTAGGCAGACTGAAACTATGGTTAAACAAACAAACAACTGCACATGCCACTCTGCAGCAATAGCTGGGAATTTTGGACCAGGAAATTCCTGGATGCCATGATATAATATGTGCCATTTGAGAGATACTTACTAGCTTGCCTTGCATTGGTGTAGTTCGCCTTGACAAGCTAATTACTAGCTTGTCTTGCCTGCTTCTGAGACTGAAGACCATAATCTTAAAATCTGAAACACCTATAATGTGTTGCATGAATTAAGAAAACATTCTAATGAGGAAGTGCTCAGAAGAGGTCCAAAATAACATGCAAAATGGATTTATAGACAAACATGTTACCAGGAAAGTGCAAGGAGGTGCTCAATATGTTAAAGAGCAGGTAGTCTCTTTTTTCCTATGATCAACTTTGGAACCACTTCAGGAACTACTGCATGGTACTTTTGCATGGGCAATACCCTTTGAATAGCTCCCTACTGACCAAGAAAGACCTGCTTGGTTTACAGATGGCAGTTTCAAGGTGGGTGAACAATGTCCTGTTGGCAGGCTTTCATAGAGACTAGAAATGAAAAGACCGATTGAACATAGAATAAACAAATTAGTTGAATGGTTGAACTGCATGTTGTTTTCTTATGAGTGTTAAAAAATTTACAACTTTTTTTTAAACACTGCATTTGTTTGAATTCTTGCCAATTCATGAGTAGTGACTGACGGCTTGGCCACAGGGACAATGGAAAACTGAACTATTAAGCATATGCCAGTATGTGACACAGCACTTTGGAAAGTACAAGGTGGAATTTAAGGGGTATGTTAAAGAAGGGTATGTTGACATCCACCTGAAGGACCCTCTCCAGGATGATGGGGAGGTGACTAGAACCAGCAAGTTGATATCCTGGTGGATTTGCTTGAGGTGGTCACCTTACAGAGATGCAGCACTAATGCAGATGGGGTGAATCTAGACATATTCCTCTTGTACTCTGTGAGGAACAAAATCCCAAGATACATTTCCAGGTGAGAAGAGAGACACAGACTGCAAATAACTATGGCCTGAATAGGAAGGCCCTTAACATAGCTGGATTACAATGGACCAATGGCAGTAGCTGTGCCAGGGCATTAATGGATCCTGACTACTGTATTCGCAGAGGTCAGTGATAACGCTTAAAATGCTATATATAAAAAAAGATATTATAACCAATTTGGACAAACGAATTGCATTTCTTCATACTAAGCAACACATTCCAGGGTCTATTGTGTCCAACAATGGGCAAAGAGATATTACAACAAATGAACATATTACATAGGTTATAGAGTGGTAGTTTGGGAGAGTATAAGCATTTTAAATATTGATTGTATAAAATAGTTCAACATTTGCTAATTTGGTATTCATGGTGACTTTATAACTGTGAATAACAAGAATCAACTATGTAAAAATGTGCCAAAAGCACAAAAATGATTAAGCTAGAAAATTTTTTTACAAGGCCAATATCTTAATTTTTTTTTCTTTTTTTAGGTCCTTAATGAAAGGTCAAGGGCCAATTTTTTTATGCATAAAAACTCAATGTGTCTGAAATGCTGAATTCAGTGTCATGCCAACGCATGCCATGCAAATAATTAATTTAAATGCGTAGTCCTTAAGAATACTACAAGAGAGTAACAAGAAACAAAAACACACCACAGGACAAAAGTCTTCTTAAATTTTATTTGTGAATTCAGCAAAATAATTTCTATAAAACAAAACAGCCAAACATTTAAATAGTATAGGATAGGCTGTATCTATTTGCAGGTATATTTGGTTTTTAAACAGGTTCCAAAATATTACACACATTCAAAATTTACCAATTCTCTTTTAAATATAGTATTAACTCACAGGTTTCTTGGAATCTTAAAACAAACGTTTTTTCTAAAATGGTACCTTAGAATTACATTAAATAAGCAAGAGCTTAGATCTTAATTAAATCTTGTATCTAACAACAAGAGTTTTAGAATAATGAAAAAAAACTACAACAATTCTTTCTTTCAAATAAAAGTGTGACTACGAATTCAGTCAGACATCTTGGTGCAATGGTGCTTCAAAGTACTGTGGATTCTTATGATGTACACTTCACCGGGATCAGGAGAAGCAAAGTTTTAGAAACTTCACTTAATAAATTCTATGGAAAAAAAAATCGCAAGCACACCAAATACAATCTATTATGCTCCACCACATTCTGACATAGGAAAATTTTGCGTATTGGTTTTAATATTTTAAAATTCCTATTATCGATACTTTGATATTCTTCAGCTCATCAAGAAATTGAACTATCAAACATTAAATGTGAAGAACATGTATGCAATGAAAAACTGCTTGTCTGTCACATTTTCCCCCCATTTTATATTTATTCTAGGTATAAGAAATAAAAGCTCTGAGCAATATACAGCTGTCACTCTGGGCACTGTCATTCATGTAATTCTGTCCTCTTGGCTACACAAACAGTGTGAAGCCATGCTAACTGTTACAGCATAAGAATAACTTTAAAGTGGTTAGCCTATATACCAGAATAAAAAGGTAATGAAAAGTATCTAGAAATGTTACACTGCCAATTTTCCACATCAACCATATAATTCAAAAGTTACCACCAGCCTTATATATCCAGGAAAGAAGGATTAACAAGAAACTATTGGTGTAAACTGACAAAGATGGGCTCTTTTATGTTCCCTTTTTTGGGGGGAAGTTGGTAAGTTGACCAAACTGCTCAAAGCAGGCAATATCAATTGCACAATGTAGTGAACACAACAAAAAATAATTGTGTGACTGTGTAGATCTGACTTATTTTCATCAAAAACAGTTTCTTGCTTAAGAATGAATAGTCAGACATTAACATAGTATATATACCTTTCTCATTTACAGATTAGGACCAGTCATTTGTTACAAAACTCTGTACACTTCACCCTGCATGTGTCTTATACACTGACAAATTGCAAATTACTGCAAATGAGACAGTGAATATGCTCTTTACTCCATGTTGGTTTGGAGCAGTTTATCTAGTTTTCAATACTAGCCAGACATGGAGAAAGTTTGGACTGTAAGACCTTAGTGCATGGTCATAAAGGAAGCAGTTAATTATTGCTTTTCACTGATCCTTCATCTGAGGTGAGGATACTTCTTCATTGCCTTCATAATTTTCTTGGGTTCATTGGCCTGTTTTCTGAGGGTTGTTCAAGTGATGTGCTGCTGGTCCTGTATATGGCTGTCCATGTACATGATTATTCTAAGAGAGTGAAAGAGACCAGCATTGTAACACTTTTCAAATATTAACAATTAAAAATTTAAAACCATGGGGTAAGGTTGGTCAAAAAGTAGACATTTTTAAACCTGGATCTTTAAAAAAAAAAAAAAAGAACTTACAATCTGATTTTTATATTTGAAGAAAAGAAGTACCATATGAATAAAGTGTTCTGAGAAAGTGCACACACATAAATGTGTCAGCTTCTGATAAAAATTCATTTCATCTCCCTAGAGAATGTACCCAAGAGTCTTGGCCAGGTGCAGTGACTCATACCTGTAATCCCAGCATTTTGGGAGGCCAAGGTGGGTGGATCACAAGTTCAGGAGTTCAAGACTAGCCTGGCCAACATAGTGAAACCCTGTCTCTATTAAAAATGAAAAACTTAGCTGGGCAAAGTGATGTAAGCCTGTAGTCCTAGCTACTTGGGAGGCTGAGGCAGGAGAATGGCTTGAACTTGGGAGGTGGAGGTTGCAGTGAGCCAAGATCAGGCCACTGCACTCCAGCTTGGGCAAGAGTCAGACTAGGTTTAAAATAAAAAAGTCTTGGATGGCCAATTATTGTGCTAAGCGGAAAGGTTTTCCATGTGTTTTCCCCAGAGCAGCAACACTTGGAAATTTATAAGAAGTGACAATTCTTGGCCAGGTGCAGTGGCTCACGCCTATAATCCCAGCATTTTGGGGGGCCAAGGCGGGCAGATCACAAGGTCAAGAGATTGAGTCCATCCTGGCCAACATGGTGAAACTCCACCTCTACTAAAAATACAAAAATTAGCTGGGCGTGATGGTGCGTTCCTGTAGTCCAGCTACTCGGGAGGCTGAGGCAGAATTGCCTGAACCCCAGAGGCAGAGGTTACAGTGAGCTGTGATTGCACCACTGCACTCTAGACTGGTGACAGGGTGAGACTCTCTCAAAAAAAGAAAAAAAAAGGCCAATTCTTGAGCCCCACGATAGCCCTGTAGAGTGACAATTTCTGGACCCTGCAATTGCTGTTCTCAATCAGTGCATTTACATGATTATGATGTACATTAAATTTAAGAACCATGGCCTTAAAATGACTGCATTAGCCACATTTGCGGCTAATCTTCCCAGAATTTTCCCAAATATACCTGTTTTGCAAAAGAACTTATCAGAAAGTTTATTTATATTTTTCCTAAGTTATATTTTTTCAGTTAACCATCTATTAAAGCCAGTCAAACTGAATTTTTACTGCCACTGAATCTCAGATACTTGTGCTTTCACATTTCTTCAACAATTACTGAAATATTACACAGTTTTATTAACCATAGCAAATAGCAAAAGGGGGTAGTACCTGGTTACAAAGAACATACCACAATGGCAAAATAAAACATGACCTCATTTCAACTAACACTCTACTGATCATCTTGTCAAAGCTGTTCTAGATAATTTATTACTTTACAGTCACAGTGGATCCATCTTCACTCCATGTTGGTTTGGAACAGTTTATCCAGTTTTAAATATCAGCCAGGTACAGAGAAAGTTTGGACTTTCAAAATATTTAAGAAAATAATAATTGAAGACCTTTTAAGTAAAGCATCAAAATGGGTTTGGGGGATAAAAATGAAAAATCCTTTTTACCTGTTGATACTGAGAGGCAGGTGAATGAGGATATAATGGGGCATCTTCTGATGGAGAGGGCTCATGCTCATCTGGGGCATCCTGGTCATCTGGCTCCTAATTTTAAATATTTAAAGAGATTAAGCATTAGATTATAAAAGTAACTTCAAATTTATATTTAATTTCCTTCATTTAGAATAAACTTTTAAAAAATGCACAAAGCTGGCCTCTTTAACATCTTTGCATTTACTGCAAATAATTTAAAATATAAGAAAACAGGCCGGGTGCAGTGGCTCATGCTTATAATCTCAGCACTTTGGGAGGCCAGGCAGGTGGATCACTTAAGGTCAAGATTTGAGACCAGCCTGGCCAACATGCTGAAATCTTGTCTCTATTAAAAATACAAAAATTAGCCAGGCATGGTGGTGGCTGCCTGTAATCCCAGCTACTCGGGAGGCTGAGGCAGAAGAATTTCTTGAACCTGAGAGGTGGGGGTTGCAGTGAGCCGAGATCGCGCCGCTGCAGCAGCCTGGGCAATAGGGTGAGACTCTGTGTCAAAAAAAAAAAAAAAAAAAAGAAAGAAAGAAAGAAAAAGAAAAAGCAAACAAAGACAAAAAACAAACAAAAGAATATCTGAATTCTCTCAGGTATGTGATTTTTAGACAATTTCACAGAAATTTTTTCTAAAAGGAAACTCCTTTGTTAACTTAAGATCAAACAAATCAAGCTAACCATTAAAGCAAACAAAACTGCACATGATTTTTTTAAGCACAATATTAATAAACATGGGCCTACACATTAAAAAAATACTTTTCTTTTTCCCATTTCCATCTGCTGTCCATTGGTGGCCTTTTTTTTTTTTTTTTACCTCTTCTGGACAGAGTTCACAAGCTTTTGCAAGTGTCCTCCTAGCACTATGTGATCTTTCTAAGAAATAACCATTTGCTGTTTCATTGCTTTGTACTGGAGGAGACCAACTGTTGTAACTATACTGAGGATTGCCAGTATATGGTCTTCTTTCAAGTTCATCTCCTAGCCATTCCACTGCCCAGGTCCATTTTCTTTTAAGATCTCCGTTACCCTTTAGAAAAAAATAAAACTATTTAGAATTTAGAATGATTTTCAGTATCAGCTTAAAATGCTAATACAAAAATTTCACGATCATTTCCTTACTTGTGACAGAGGTTTCTACAAATTTATAAGAGAAAAACCCTCACCTGTAAGATCTGGTAAGCAACAGGACAACTGCTAAATAGAGCTACCATACATTTTATGCACTGATATGCTCGTTTTTGATAGTGATTCTTCGAGCGCTGTATTGTATCGAACAGCCCATCTCTGTCATCTGGAATTCCTTTAAGTGCATTATGAATTCTAAAACAGAAGCAGATGTAAAACTTTGTAATATCCAATAGTAGCTAACATTTGAGTGCCTAATTATGTGCCATTTAGTACATGTTTTTGATGTAATCATATAATCTAATTAACATTAGAGTTACTTTCCTAAATAGGTAGGAACAAATTAAAATTAGGAACATTTTAACAAATGAGAAAACAAGTACAGACAGCACAAATAGCTTGCCAAACATTACAGATCTGGCAACTTGAGCAGCTGGTTAGCAATCTGACTTAGTCAGACATAGGAATCTCACTTAGATTGCTAACCAGCTGCTCACAAAAATTACTAAGAGCAAATTAAGGACAATGATGCTACATTATTTTTCATATTTCTTTTCCTTTCTTTCTTTCTTTTTTTTTTTGAGAGATAGAATTCTTTCTCTGTGTCCCAGGCTGGACTGCAGTGGCATGATCGTAGTTTGTGGCTCACTGTAGCCTCAAAACCAGAATACAAGGAATACTTTCACTTCAGCCTCCCAAGTAGTTGGGATTACAGAAACACACCACCATGTCCAGTTCACCACATTACTTTACTAAAGCTATTAGTCTTTTAAGACTACTTTAGTTGAAAAAAACTTACTGATTATGGAACAGTGATATAAATTGGCAGTATAAAATTAACTTGAATTCTGATACTGTGAAAACACACACATGACGCATAAAGCAATTTTCACTGACAATGATAAAATCTGCCTGATTTGCTAATGATCAATTATTTTATTTCAGGACTGCCTAACTGCAACATATTTACATAGCCAACTCTTCCCTGTTTCTCCTTAATAGTCAATTTAAAAAATTGCAAATGAAGGCTGGGCACGGTGGCTCACACCTGAAATACCAGCACTTTGGGAGGCAAAGCTGGGTGGATCACCTGAAGTCAGGAGCTTGAGACCAGCCTGACCAACATGGTGAAACCCTGTCTCTACTAAAAATGCAAAAATTAGTCAGGCGTGGTGGTGCATGTGCGTAATCCCAGCTACTTGGGAGGCTGAGGTTGCAGTGAGCGGAGATCACCCCACTGCAATCCAGCCTGGGCAACAAGAGCAAAACTCTGTCTAAAAAAAAAGTTACAAACAAATATATGTTTTCTTTCTTTTGTGTCATTACCTACACAGAAAAATAACTTGAAATTTTTTTTCTCTATACCATGTATCTTACTTAACAAAGTATTTTTATATTCCAGGTCAGATGTTAGGTTTTTTTTGTTAGCTTCAGAGACATTTATAATACAACTTTTGTTTGGAAAGGGCAACTTTTGAAATCTAATCATTTCAGACAAAAAATAACATGGATATGCTTCCTGCAACACTTGTGATATATCATATTCCATTTTCTTATTCTCTTACAGTTTATAATGAAGTGATAATAACACTGCTTGGCACACAGCAGATGTTGATATATATATATCTGTTGAATACTGTTTACTGAATAAACTCAATGTTCATTATACAAAACACTTCAAGCTTATGTTTGTAAGGACAATATTAATTTTGTACAAAAGTCTACTATTTTCCACATTAATCCAACATGTGTATCTTTACTAAAATCACTTCCTTGGATAAGATAAGAAGGCTAAAAATGTGATTTAGCCTTATAGTAGCTACAAGATGTACATAGCTGGCTGGGTGCAGTGGCTCATGCATGTAATTCCAACACTATGGGAGGCCCAGGCAGGTGGATCACGAGGTCAGGAGATCAACACCACCCTGGCCAACATGGTGAAACCCCGTCTCTACTAAAATACAAAAAAATTAGCTGAGCGTGGTGGCACGCGCCTGTAGTCCCAGCTACTAGGGAGGCTGAGGCAGGAGAATCACTTGAATCCGGGAGATGGAGGTTGCAGTGAGCTGAGATTGTGCCACTGCACTCCAGCCAGATGACAAAGCAAGAAGGAGTCTCAAAAAATAAAATAAAATCACATAGCAAACAATATTTGTCTAAAAATTCTTTCAAACACAGTAAAAATTTTAAATAAAAATTGGAACCCATTGAAACAAATGAGATCTAATATAAAACATTACCCATCTAATGCCACTTTTACATTATTTGATCTGCTTGATGCTGGACTGAATCACAACTTGAGAATTTTAATTGTTGAAATCTAATATTTTTGGTTCTCTAAAATTCAAGATTACAATGATTTACCTTTAAGCACTGTGTTCTGCAGCTTTATAATACATTTGTTTTCAGGTTCTTTTGCTTATTATTATGTCTAATGGGTGTGTTTGTGTGTGTGTGTATGTTTGTGTGTGTTCCTAAAACAAGCTATATTAAAATTCTCACGAGGAGAAAAGTTAGAATTTTCGGGCAGAATTAGGCAACTAATTCTACAGTATAATTCTTAGACTGATTTTACTGAAGAGAACACAATTGAGAATTCTAGGGGTATGTTTATAGACCTGTTAGTAGCATAATCTCAGTTCTGAAAAATTACCACTCCGATTTCTTATATACTAATAAAACTACTTAGAGGCAATGGATTAAGTGTTACCTATTGTAACTAATTCTAGAAAAAGTACATCATAATCCTAAAATATTAACAGAACTTAAGGAGGTATCAAAAGCCTTACTGGGTTCCTTAAAAAAATAAAAACAGTAAATGGAAGACAAAACCTAATATTAAGGATGAAAGTGGAACATTAAGAGAAAAGAATGCGATGGAGAAATAGGAACAGCTCTGGTCTGCAGCTCCCACTGTGATTGATGCAGAAGATGGGTGATTTCTACATTTCCAACTGAAGTACCTGGTTCATCTCACTGGGACTGGTTGGAGAGTGGGTGCAGCCCACGGAGGGTGATCCGAAGAAGGGCAGGGCGTCACCTCACCTGGGAAGCTCAAGGTGTCCAGGGAAGCTTTCCCTTTCTTAGCCAAGGGAAGCTGTGACAGACTGTACCTGGAAAAAAGGGATACTTCCGCCCAAATACTGTGCTCTTCTCAAGGTCTTAGCAACCAGCAGACAAGGAGATTCTCTCCCATGCCTGGCTCGGTGGGTCCCACATCCACAGAGCCTTGCTCACTGCTAGTGCAGCAGTCTGAGATCGAACTGCAAGGCAGCAGCCTGGCTGGGGAATGGGCATCCACCATTGCTGAGGCTTGAGTAGGTAAACCAAGCAGCTGGGAAGCCTGAACTGCTTCCACCCACCGCAGCTCAGCAAGGTCTGCTGCCTCTAGACTCCACCTCCGCAGGCAGGGCTTAGCTGAACAAAAGGCAGCAGACAACTTCTGCAGACTTAAACATCCCTGTCTGACAGCTCTGAAGAGAGCTGTGGTTCTACCAACACAGTGTTTGAGCTCTGAGAATGCACAGATTGCCTCCTCAAGTGGGTCCCTGACCGCCAGGTAGCCTAACTGGGAGACACCTCCTAGTAGGGGCCAACAGACACCTCATATAGGCGGGTGCCCCTCTGGGATGAAGCTTCCAGAGGAAGGATCAGGCAGCAATATTTGCAATTCTGCAGCTTCCACTGGTGATACCCAGGCAAACAGCGTCTGGAGGGACCTCCAGCAAAGTCCAACTGACCTGCAGCTGAGGGACCTGACTGTTAGAAAGAAAATAACAACAGAAAGGAATAGCATCAACATCAACAAAAAGGACGTCCACACCAACACCCCATCTGTAGGTCACTAACATCAGAGACCAAAGCTAGATAAAACCACAAAGATGGGGAGTAACCAGAGCAGAAAAGCTGAACACTCTAAAAATCAGAGCGCCTCTTCTCCTCCAAAGGATTGCAGCTCCTCACCAGCAACGGAACAAAGTTGGACCGAGAATGACTTTGATGAGTTGACAGAGGTAGGCTTCAGAAGGTTGGTAATAACAAACTACTCTGAGCTAAGGGAGCATGTTCGAAACCATCGCAAGGAAGCTAAAAACCTTGAAAAAAGGTTAGACGAATGGCTAACTAGAATAAACAGTGAAAACCTTAAATGAACTGATGAAGCTGAAAACCATGGCACGAGAACTTTGGGACACGTGCACAAGCTTGAATAGCCACTTGGATCAAGTGGAAGAAAGAGTTATCTGTGACTGAAGATCAAATGAAAGAAATAAAGCAAGAAGAAAAGGTTAGAGAAAAAAGAGTAAAAGAAACAAACAATGCCTCCAAGAAATATGGGACTATGTGAAAAGACCAAATCTACGTTTAATTGGTGTACCTGAAAGTGATGGGGAGAATGGAACCAAGTTGTAAAACACTCTACAGGATAGTATCCAGGACAACTTTGCCAACCGAGCAAGTCCAGCCAACATTCAAATTCAGGAAATACAGAGAACACCACAAAGATACTCCTCAAGAACAGCAACCCCAAGAACATAATTGTCAGATTCACCAAGGGTAAAATGAAGGAAAAAATGTTAAGGGAAGCCAGAGAGAAAGGTCGAGTTAACCACAAAGGGAAGCCCATCAGACTAACAACAATGGCTTTCTCAGCAGAAACCCTACAAGCCAGAAGAGAGTGGGGCCAGTATTCAACATTCTTAAAGAAAAGAATTTTCAACCCAGAATTTCATATCCAGACAAACTAAGCTTCATAAGTGAAGGAGAAATAAAATCCTTTACAGACAAGCAAAGGCTGAGAGATTTTGTCACCACCGGCCTGCCTTACAAGAGCTCCTGAAGGAAGCACTAAACATGGAAAGGAACAAGCGGTATCAGCCACTGCAAAAACATGCCAAATTGTAAAGATGATCAAGGCTGTGAAGAAACTGCATCAGTTAACTGGCAAAATAACCAGCTAACATCATAATGACAGGATCAAATCCACACATAACAATATTAACCTTAAATGTAAATGGGCTAAATGCCCCAAATAAAAGACACAGACCAGCAAATTGGATAAAGAGTCAGGACCCATCGGTGTGCTGCATTCAGGAGACCCATCTCATGTGCAAAGACACACACAGGTTCAAAATAAAGGGATGGAGGAAGATCTGCCAAGCAAATGGAAAGCAAAAGAAAAGCAGGGGTTGCAATCCTCGTCTCAGATAAAACAGACTTTAAACCAACAAAGATCAAAAGAGTTTAAACCAATAAAGAAGGCCACTACATAATGGTAAAGGGATCAATTCAACAAGAAGAGCTAACTATCCTAAATATATATGCACCCAATACAGGAGCACCAAGATTTGTAAAGCAAGTCCTTAGAGACCTACAAAGAGACTTAGACTCCCACACAATAATGGGAGACAAAATTATTATTTTGTGTGACAGTGGAGACTTTAACATTCCACTGTCAATATTAGAAAGATTGAGACAGGTTAACAAAGATATCCAGGACGTGAAATCAGTTCTGCAACAAGCAGACCTAGTAGACATCTACAGAACTCTCCACCCCAAATCAACAGAATATACATTCTTCTCAGCACCACATCACATTTATTCTAAAATTGACCACATAGTTGGAAGTAAAGCACTCCTCAGCAAATGTAAAAGAACAGAAATCACAACAAACCATCTCTCAGAGCACAGTGCAATCAAATTAGAACTCGGGATGAAGAAAACTCACTCAAAACCGCTCAACTACATGGAAACTGAACAACCTGCTCCTGAATGACCACTGCATAACGAAATGAAGGCAGAAATAAAGATGTTTTTTAAACCAATGAGAACAAAGACACAATGTACCAGAATCTCGGGACACATTTAAAGCAGTGTGTAGAGGGAAATTTATAGCACTAAATGCCCACAAGAGAAAGCAGGAAAGTTCTAAAATCAACACCCTAACATCACAATTAAAAGAACTAGAGAAGCAAGAGCACATTCAAAAGCTAGCAGAAGGCAAGAACACATTCAAAACACATTCAAAAGCTAGCAGAAGGCAAGAAATAACTAAGATCAGAGCAGAACTGAAAGAGATAGAGACACAAAAAACCCTTAAAAAAAAAAAAGTCATGAATCCAGGAGCTGGTTTTTTGAAAAGATCAACAAAATAAATAGATCACTAGCAAGACTAATAAAGAAGACAAGAGAGAAACATCAAATAGATGCAATAAAAAATGACAAAGGGATATCACCACTGATCCCACAGAAGTAAAAACTACCATCAGAGAATACTATAAACACCTCTATGCAAATAAACTAGGAAATCTAGCAGAAATGGACAAATTCCTGGACACCTACACTCTCCCAAGACTAAACCAGGAAGAAGTTGAATCCCTGAATAGACCAATAACAGGCTCTGAAATTGAGGGATTAATTAATAGCCTACCAACCAAAACAAGTCCAGAACTAGATGGATTCACGGCTGAATTCTACCAGTGGTACAAAGAGGAGCTGATACCATTCCTTCTGAAACTATTCCAATCAGTAGAAATAGAGGGAATCCTCCCTAGTTCATTTTACGAGGCCAGCATCATCCTGATACCAAAGCCGGGCAGAGTCACAATAAAAAAAGAGAATTTTAGACCAATATCCCTGGTGAACATTGATGCAGGACTCCTCAAGAAAATACTGGCAAACCAAATCCAGCAGCACATCCAAAAGCTTATCCATCATGATCAGGTGGGCTTCATCCCTGGGATGCAAGCTTGGTTCAACATATGCAAATCAATAAACATAATCCATCACATAAACAAAACCAATGAAAAAAACCACGATTATCTCAATAGATGCAGAAAAGGCCTTCAACAAAATTCAGTAGCCCTTCATGCTAAAAACTCTCAATAAACTAGGTATTGATGGAATGTATTTCAAAATAAGTGCTATTTATAACAAACTCACAGCCAATATCATACTGAATGGGCAAAAACTGGAAGCATTCCCTTTGAAAACCGGTACAACACAGGGATGCCCTGTCTCACCATTCCTGTTCAGTATAGTGTTGGACGTTCTGGCCAGGGCAATCAGGAAAGACAAAGAAATAAAGGATATTCAATTAGGAAATGAGGAAGTCAAATTGTCCCTGTTTGCAGATGACATGACTATATATTTAGAAAACCCCATTGTCTCAGCCCAAAACCTCAAGCTGATAAGCAACTTCAGCAAAGTCTCAGGATAAAAAATCAATGTGCCAAAAATCACAAGCATTCCTATACACCAATAACAGAGAGCCAAATTATGAATGAATTCCCATTCACAATCACTTCAAACAATAAAAAAATACATAGGAATACAACTTACAAGGGATGTGAAGGACCTCTTCAAGGAGAACTACAAACCACTGCTCAATGAAATAAAAGAGGACACAAACAAATGGAAGAACATTCCATGCTCATGGATAGGAAGAATCAATATCATGTAAATGGCCATACTGCCCAAGGTTATCTATAGATGCAATGCCATCCCCATCAGGCTACCAATAACTTTCTTCACAGAATTGGAAAAAACTACTTCAAAGTTCGTATGGAACCAAAGAAGAGCCCGCATTGCCAAGACAATCCTAAGCCAAAAGAACAAAGCTGGAGGCATCACGTTACCTGACTTCAAACTATACTACAAGGCTACAGTAACCAAAACAACATGGTACTGGTACCAAAACAGATATATAGACCAATGGAACAGAATAGAGGCCTCAGAAATAACCCCACACATCTACAACTATCTGATCTTTGACAAACCTGACAAAAACAAGAAATGGGGAAAGGATTCCCTATTTAATAAGTAGTGCTAGGAAAACTGGCTAGCCATATTAAGAAAGCTGAAACTGGATCCTTTCCTTGCACCTTATACAAAAATTACTTAAAGATGGATTAAAGACTTAAATGTTAGACCTAAAACCATGAAAACCCTAGAAGAAAACCTAGGCAATACCATTCAGGAGATAGGCATGGGCAAGGTCTTCATGACTAAAACATCAAAAGCAATGGCAACAAAAGCCAAAATAGACAAATGTAAAGTAAAGAGCTTCTACATGGCAAAAGAAACTACCATCATAGTGAACAGGCAACCTACAGAATGGGAGAAAATTTTTGCAATCTACCCATCTGACAAAGGCCTAATATCCAGAATCTACAAAGAACTCAAAGAAATTTACAAGAAAAAAAACAACCCCATCAAGAAGTGGGCAAAAGATATGAACAACACTTCTCAAAAGAAGACATCTATGCAGGCAACAGACACATGAAAAAAAGCTCAACATCACTGATGATTAGAGAAATGTAAATCAAAACCACAATGAGATACCATCTCACACCAGTCAGAATGGTGATTCTTAAAATGTCAATAAACAACAGATGCTGGTGAGGTTGTGGAGGAATAGGAACGGTTTTACACTGTTGTTGAGAGTGTAAATTAGTTCAACCATTGTAGAAGACTGTGGCAATTCCTCAAGGATCTAGAACTAGAAATACCATTTGACCAAGTGATCCCATTACTGCGTATATACCCAAAGGATTATAAATCATGCTACTATAAAGACACATGCACATGTTTGTTTACTGAGGCACTATTCACAAGAGCAAAGACTTGGAACCAACCCAAGTATCCATCAATGACAGGCTGGATAAAGAAAATGTGGCACATACACACCATGGAATATTGTGAAGCCATAAAAAAGTATGAGTTCACATCCTTTGCAGGCACATGGATGAAGCTGGAAACTATCATTCTGAGGAGACTGTCACAAGGACAAAAAACCAAACACCGCATGTTCTCACTCATAAGTGGGAATTGAGCAATGAGATCACTTGGACACAGGGCAGGGAACATCACACACCAGGGCCTGTCAGGGGGTGGGGGCAGGGGTGGAATAGCATTAGGAGAAATAGCTAATGTAAGCGTCAAGTTGATGGGTGCAGTAAACCAACATGGCACATGTATACCTATGTATCAAACCTGCATGTTGTGCAGATGTACCCCAGAACTTAAAGTATAATTAAAAAAAAAAAAAGAATGCAAATAAGTGGCAATTTTTCTTCATATGTTTTTAAAGACAACATTAAGCGGAGCATCAAAGATAAAAAATGTATATGGCAAATGACAATTCCAGTCATTTCAAGAACTTGGGAAATTCTAATTATTCTGGTGGCAAAAGGGTATTCACCTGTGAGTCTGCCAGGAGTCCTCAATCAGTAAAATTTGCAAAAGTAGATCTAAATATGGCCAAAGTTCATAAGTATATGAATATGCAACCTACAAATAGGTAAGAGATAGTGAATTATGTATTTTTAAAAAATGACTAAAATTACAGATATATAAATGTTTATTTTTCTTTCACCTGCCAGAGAAGTTCGCTGAGGACAGTAGATGAGAACTGAGGATTCTCCCAAGAGCAAAAGCGAAGTAATTTGATGGTATCCTCTGAGTTACTGCAGTCTTCAATAATTTTCTTCACATAACTTGTTCTCACAAATAAAATGTCTAACACATTCTGCTGAATTGGCATTATAGGCTGTGATAAATTAGGGTCACCGAAAGGATTGGGGAGAGGGGGATTACCTAGAACAGATTTGTTATCAATGAAAAACCAATAGAATTCCTCACAAAATTATAATAATAAATTTCTTATCTTAAAAAATACAATCTGATTTTAAATTAAATTAAAAATTCACCTAAATGATCAGGTATATACCAAGATGATAAAATGCAAAAATATAAATGCTGACACTAAAGACAAAGTTTATCATTTTTACACTAAGCATTTCATAAGGTATCACAGTATCCTACATTTAAAAAATAAACTCCCTATTAAACATATGAAAAAGCTAAAACTTAAGAAATATAATATTCTAGAACATAGGCCTTCAGACTAATTTCATTTTTATAAATCTTCAGAGCTACTTTTTATGAAGTGCTACATAAAGCTAGCATTATTTTTAAACTGCTGTAAAAAAAATGGAACATGCTACTTTACCATTGATTGAAGACTGCATTGTTGATGACACATTGCAACAACGAATCAGCTGAGACACTACTGAATATAACTTGCCTAATTCAGCATACTGATATTTGATTGGAGGACCTGGTCCTTTGTCTAAAGACACAAGCATAAAGGTAGCAGGTACATTCAATTTCAGAAGCTGTGTTTTTTCTGCCACACCTATAAAAAAGGACAGAAAAATAATATGTAGAAAAAAAAACTAAGAGGGTAAGTACTGCAATAATTAAAAATTAATTATTATAGCTCTTTGTAAGTTATATTACTAAAAGCTCATTCTCTTTGCTTAGAATAGAAACAATACAGGCAGAATGCTGACAGAACAGAAAATACACTGATATAATTAAATAAGATACAGTATCATAACCCTGAAATAATGATCATGACTATGGCATTCCAATTAGCCTAGGTGCTAAGGGAAATGTATACTTTCTAGGGCCTAGAGAAGCTGGAAGGCCCTAGCTAAAGAATAACTTTCATCATAAGAAAGTAAGACAGAAACTAGCTGGTAATAGTGGCTTACACCTGTAATCCCAGCACTTTGCAAGGCCAAGGTGGGTGGATCACCTGAGGTCTGGAGTTCGAGACCAGCCTTTTCAACATGGTGAAACCCCATCTGTACTATAAATACAAAAATTAGCTGGGATGTGGTGGTTGGTGCCTGTAATCCGAGCTTCTTGGGAGGCTGAGGCAGGAGAATTGCTTGAATCCAGGAGGCGGACGTTGCAGTGAGAGGAGACTGCGCCACTGCACTCCAGCCTGGGCGACTAAGCGAGACACTATCTCAGAAAAATAAAATAAATAAATAAAAATAAAAAAAAGTAAGACAGAAACTAAATTAAATGAGCCATAAAAACTGTTCTAGAAAAAGTTTCCATTCTAGGACATTCCCTTACGTGGCTTGTTTTTTGTAACTACATCTATAGTAATAGATGTATCCAAATGATTTTAGATGATTCCAAATTCTGGACATATGTATCCCACTACTGGATTTCTTTACATAGGTATCCCATATGTTTTTAAAATGCAACCTGCTCACACAACTCCTTTTTCCTCTATCAGAAAATGGCACTACTATTTTCTCAGTTCATCAAATCACATGCCGGATGTAGGCTTAACATCTCTTTCCTGCTCCGCTTTCTCAAATATCAAATTACCAACTCCTGCTGATTCTAACTCATAAAGAGCTCCTGCATCTGTTCATACCTGTCTTCCATACTGCCAGTTTCCCTAATATAAAGCAGCCACAATTTTTTTCTATTGATAATTTTTAATACTTTCTTATCTGGGTCTATTGTAAGCCATTCTACGTTATAGACAGTGTGATGTTTTTAAGTTAAGCTTCTTGTGATCCTCTAGTGGTTCATTCATGCCCTCCTGATAATGTCCAGGCTACTTTACAAAATCAGAGTAGCATAATTAGAGAATCCTGGAAATCAGTCCTGCTATTCTGTATTCTTCACTGTATAAAGTCACACTGAATACCTCACACTGTGTCTAAGAAGCAAAGTTATGTCAATACTAAGCCTGCATGCACCAACCGCTCTGTTTAAAAAATCCTAACCAACCCCTTTCTCCTGGCAAGCTGCTTCTTCCATCCTTAAAGGAAATATTAATTATTCATCATAGAAATATTAGCATGTTTGATTGTAGGGTACTGCCTGAGGCCTTACTGGGAATCTCACACGACGTGTGGCAAACGCATTGTCTCATTTTTCTGAAATCCAAAAACTTCTAAAACCTAAAACATACTGCCCTAATGACTTAAGAGTCATAAATCTACACTAATTCTTGGCAGGGAAAATTACCATTAAGTTGTATTATAAACCATCAATGTGTTGTATATGAGCAGCCAATATCTAAAATAAAATAGTACAAAATAGGGTTTTTGTGAATGCATAAACTTAATACTTTTATATTTAAAATATAAAAGTGACTTCATTTATGTTTGTGTAATGTCTGCTTCTTACTCTATTACAAGTATCCAGGAATCTCATATGTAGTCAGGCAAGGCAGAGAAAGAGAAAACACAGAGATGATCAGAGAAGGAAGAATAACTGATAAAATGTTCTTCCCGCTCAAGTTAAAGATTAATAACACACATAACACTTTCATTAGAAGAATGCATGACTACAGAACTTAACTTTAGGTAGTAAGATATTTGTGATTTTTAAAAGTTAGCTGAATAACTTTTAAAAATCACAAATACCACAGATATAAAAGTGTAATATAGATACACAGTTATAAAATTTAACTTTTAAAAATCACAAATATCATAGATATAAAAGTGTATGTGCTGAGTCAAATCTTCAAAAAATGTGATCAAATACTTATCACTAACACTAAAATTTTAACTAGTCAATAAATTTTAATTGTATCAATAAATTATTAATTTTGAAATATTGTTGTACTAACGCCTGAATTGCTGATATTCAAATTGGATAAATACATTTGTAATAAATTTACTCTTCTTTCCACACAATAAAAACAACATAAAACAACACCGAAAACACTACAATGATTTTTGATGTGTATTCCTGGCAATCTATCCATGCATTCAACAATGACTGAGTTGTTCTATGCAATCCCCACTCATTGCAAGAATTCTGCTACCTAGCTGAGGAGTAAGGAAATTTTTTAAAAACCATCAAAACACAATGGAATAAGCCAAACAGAATTTTTTAGGTAAGCATTCTAGAGGCACTCAAAAGAAAAAATAAATAGGTTGATGTGAGAAAAAGCAGGCTACCTTAAGAAAGATATACTGAAAATCACATTTCTTAATTGATGTTAATATTAATATCAACAGAAGAATTAAAGTGGATTATATATTTGCATTATTATTAATTTCAATTTAGTTTATTTTAATAAAACATATGTACATGTCAAATTCTTTAAAGAAATAATTCTTAAACCTGATAAGCAACACAAGCACTTGGGGTCCTTTAGAAATATGGATCCCTTATCCAAGCCCTAGGAATTCTGATTCAGATGGTGTGGGGTATGACCAGGAAGCCAGTATTTTTCAAAAATCAATGTTAAGAGATAACATCAATCAGACAAAGTATATGATCTTAAAGATTACCAGAGAAATAAAACAAGTGCATAAATTACCATATAATATGAGAAATGCCATTAAAGTTACACAGAAAATTTGCAAAGCATTTTAAGAATATGAATATGGTATATTGCTTCTACTTCAGAACAAATTACATGTAATCACTTGATTAAAATGTGCTTCCCATTTAATATTTAAAATTGAAACAATCATTAATATAGTTGTGAAAAATTCTTATCTAAATTGGCATACATTACAAACAAATTAAAATATTGCTGTAAATGACGTCCATGCTCTGAAACTTCCCTCAAGAGATTTAGTGTGGCTCTTAGTAAGTGGTCACTCAAGCTCAAGTTATCACATGCCTGTGAAAAATGAAATATTATTTTATCAGCATCAAGATGCAGAAACAGCTTTTATTTGCATACAAAAGGTTATGTTCATATACAGAGCAAATCTTTCAGAAAGAAAATTATTAAATATAGTTGCTCTTTGAGAGAGAGAATGAAGAGCTCGGGTAGACTTCATTGTAGATCTTGTATGTTACTGTAACTGTAAAACAAACAAACAAACAAACAAACAAACAAAAAGCTCTGGCAACTTCAACAGAAGAATTTAAGTGGACTATTTATTTACATTATCACTAATTTCAATTTCATGTTACAGTGTTTCACTAAAAAGCTTTTAGCCATTATAAAAGTAAATCTTAAAAATGTCAAACTTAAGGATTTACTAAATAACTAAATAATTGAATGCACAAAAGGAATTTCCCTTCTTTTTCAGAATGCCCAGCAATCACTATTACCATGAAATAATTTTACGAACTCACAAGTGTCATAACGTACGTATGAATTTGTTTATGGTGAATACATCAAAGAGAGGAACATAAATTTGCTGATATGAATTTGCAGAAACAGAATTTACTTCTAAGTATTTAATTGCTTATAAAAAAAAAAAAAGCCATGCAATTACCTGACTAGAAGGTCCTGGAGATGCAAAAGGAGAAGGACAAGACCCATCTTGCAAGGAAAAGTGTGCAATAAACACTATAAGTTTTGCAAATGCACCCCTCACTTCTGCACTAGGGCACTCCAGAAGGTATTCAGAGAAGCGATTTGATACATTAAAAAGGACATTATGAGTAAACCAAAAACGTATATTTTTGCTGTGACGGAGAAGAACGCACAGTGCATCATACCTACAACAGAAACATCTATGAACGTCAAATTTCAGTGATGTGTTTATTTTGCTTGGTACATGGAAGAAACAGATTTTTATGAACCAAACAACGATCTGAGATGTTCTCTCCAATTAATGGTCAGTTGGTTTTAGTACAAATATCAGATTGATAAAGCTGTGTGACTTTAGTCCCACAGAGTCAAAAAAAGGAATGAAATACGAAATATATGTAGCTCTCTGCAAATCCATGATCAAACTCTCCCCAGTGAAGTAACATTTCTTTAATATCTTTCAACGTGAGCAATGCTAAGAGTTGTTAAATCAAGGCATTATAATGTATTCCGTACTTTTATAATTAATAGTAACTTAAAACTATACAGCTATTTTAAAATTGTCTTTTTTTAATTTTTAAAGAGGCAGAGTCTCTACTGACCAAGCTGAAATAAAAGTAGTGGTGCAATTACAGCTAACTTCAGCTTCAAACTCCTGGGCTCAAATGATACTACTGCCTCAGCCTCCCAAGTAGCTGGCTCTACATGAACAAGCTACTAGCTAATTATTTTAATTTTTTTTTTGTATAGAAGAGATCTTGCTATGTTGCCTAGGCTAGCCTCAAACTCCAGGCCTAAAGTGATCTACCCATCCCAGCCTGTGGTGGATTAGGTGGATCCTAAAGTGCTAGGACTACAGGTGTGGGTCACCACACTGAGGTAATTTAACTTTTTGTTGAGATGAGGTTTCACTGTGTTGCCCAAGCTGGTCTTAAATTCCTGGCCTCAAGTCCTGTCACCTTGGCCTCTTGAAGTGTTGGGATTACAGGTATAAGCCACCACACCTGACCTAAAAATCATCTACCTTTTTAACTATAAGTGAGAATTTCATCTAGTAAAAATAAAATAATTAAATGATGAAATAGACTAAGATATGATACAAATTCACAGGACTAGGAGCCAGTTTTTAAATAAAGGCACATTTAATTTATCTCATGACTACTGCCAAGATTTTTATTCTATATTTTAAATTTGAAATGATATTTTCATGGTTAGGAAAAAATAAAACAGGAAAAAATAAAGAACCAAACAACTATAAGTACTATAAGAATGAAATCCAAAACCATGTACCGGTCACTGGCAGGACCACGAACTATTTTCTTGGTGTGAAATCCAGTGGTAAAGAGGAATCTAGCAGCAAGCTGAATACTAATCATAGTAATTTCTTCTGCTTCAGGCAACAAATAATCCTGCCCTTTAAATAAAAAGTATATATATGGTTAAAAACATTTTTATCTTCAAACTCTATGTTAAATAATCTTAGTTATTCTTAGTGATTATCTTACCCCTTCCCTAACCCATATTTCAAACTAATTCTTGAGTAAAAAATAGTAATTACTACAACAAATGCTTTTCTATATTTCCATATATTAAGAATCACTGTTCAAAGGTACAGATATCATAATTTTTTCATTTTAAAATAACTAAACCAAAAAAGCCAACACATTCATATAAAACGAGGTTAAAGATTCTATGAAAAAATAAAAGAAAACTGAAGAAAAAGGTGAAACACATTTGATGCCCTGTAAGAAATCCTAGAAGCCAAATAAAAACTATTCTTTATTATAAGAAGCTACTTTCAAAGCTTACCTGGAGCAAGGTTTAAATAAACACCATTACATGTAAGCAGTTTTTTCACAAACTGAAAATACTCTAAACTATATTGCATTCGGTTATGCATAAATTGCACATTTTGTTTCCGTACACTTCTCTCAATGGCTGGTGACATAATGATCTGATGGGGTCTTGCAATAGTTAGCTCTGATATATATCTTATCATCTCATCATCTTCATCTATCATATCCATTTGTTCATAAAAAAGTATGTAAGCATTCCACCACCTCTTCTGTCGCCTATATGACATGCGCTTCATCATGTGATCAAATACTTCTCCCATGTACTCTCCACCAAAACACTGATTTTTCATTTCTTCATCATCATCCATTTTGCATTCTGTTACATCTCCATCATCAAATTTATACCAGTGATCTGTCTGATCATCTTTACCATTCCTTTGAATGATGTAAGAATAATAATGCCCACCGCTTGCTTGACCACTGTGTACAAGCACTTTGTGCCTCCTGCAGTTTGTCAGACTGCTCTTTCTGTTCAGTCAACTCATTTTCTGAGTTTACATTATCCCTTTCCAGGTTTGCAACACCTGCTACTGTGTAAGGTCCCATATCCAGCTCTCGAGGAAATTCAAAATAATCATTGAATTTAATTGCACATTCTCTTTCCCAGTCATAGTCAAATCGTTTGAGTTGGATAGCAAGAACCCGAGGCAATTTTTTAATTAGCAGGCGCTTTACTGTGTCAACCTATAATAAACAGAATATAAACAAATGTTCTCTTGTAACTAGAACAGAAACTAAAACAATTTCATGTTAATTTTAAAGTTTACAATCTATTTAAATTTATTTATAAGCAGATGAGTAAATAAAAATAAATACCATCAGGGTAATTATGTCACAACTGACTTAAACAATCCTTACTTACCAAAGCTAAAAATATATAAATATACTCATCCTTTGGTATCTATAGGGGACTGGCTCTAGGACCCTCATAAATATCAAAATCTGTGTCTGCTCAAGTTTCTGATTTAAAATGGAGCAGTATTTACATATCATCTACAGACATCCTCCTGTATAGTTTAAACCATCTCTACATAACCTACTTAATACAATGTATTAAGTATGCTATGTAGATGGTTATTACACTGTAACGGCTTTTGAATTTATATTACTTTTTATGGTAGTACTGTTATTTTTTGTTTTCAAATATTTTTAATACATGTTTAGAGGAAATGGTGTTTGCAGAAGCTGTGGATATGAAAGGTCCTTCATTTCTTGCAAACTGGAAAACATTACTGATAAAGACACTGATGGCTATGTAGTTCCATATGGCCACTAGTACTTGACTGTGTTACTCCTCTGATGTTTTCTTTTATGCTAATGAACAGAATTTGCTGTGAGTAAACTGAAGACATATGATAAGCAATTTTAATAGCAGGTAATATTTATAGCACTTAAAAACCAGGTAATACACTAAGTGCTGCACACATATTAATGAATTTAATCCTCACTGTCTTATAAAAAGGTACTACCTATATATAATTATTTTAAAACATGTGGATTAAGAGTAGCAGAAAGGGTGAGAAGAAATAGTCCCAACTGTTAGAAGTGTGGGTAACAGGCAGTATGGCTTTATAAACAAACAACAATCTAAGTGGTGCATAAGTCCAAAACAATGTAGGCAGCTTGAAGGTGAGGGGTTTTGAAGGTCAAGGAAAACACATACATTTTTTAATATATAATATCTTAAAAGACATGTTATCATTCCATCTCCCAAACTAACTGCCAGAGATAAAAATTAGCTGGCTAGGCCCAAAAAATGAAATCTGGGCTGGGTGCAGTGGCTGACACCTGTATTCCCAGCACTTTGGTAGGCCAAGGCAGACAGATCACGAGGTCAGGAGTTCAGGACAAGCCTGGCCAACATAGTGAAACCCTGCCTCTACTAAAAACACAAAAAATTAGCCGGGTGTGCTGGCAGGTGCCTGTAATCTCAGCTAGTTGGGAGGCTGAGGTGGGAGAATCGCTTGAACCAGGAGGCAGAGGTTGCAGTGAGCCGAGATCACACCATTGCACTCCAACCTGGGTGACAGTGCAAGACTCCGTCTCAAAAAAAAAAAAAAAAAAATTCAAAAAAATGAGATCTGTTAGTGAAACTACACGTGGTTGTGAAAATCTGATGTAAACCAATAAAATTAGCAAGCTTCCCTACTTCAAGAGGAAACTAGAGTAAGAAAATAATGTTTTCTACTACCAACTCTTCAAGATTGAAGCATTCAATTGCAATTGATTTCAGGGCAGAGATGGAAAAACTTGTAAGATTCTATGACTTTCAAAATTATTTACCCAATAAAAATGTTCTGTTTTTCCTAGTCTGGCACTGTATTTTCTCAATGTTATTTTGCTTTAAACCAGTTATCATCTTGACCACCTCTCTGCTACCACTGTAACAGCAGAGATAAAGCAGAAGTTAATTTTGAAGATGAGCATAAACAACTCCAATGTCCTCCTATTCTGTTCAATGCAATCATTATTTTTCAAAAGTAAAAAAAAATACCTTTTTATCACATTTTTCACAATGATATGCATTTGCACCTTCCAATAAATCTCCTTTGATATACTGTTCCAAAGAATCAAGAAGATTTTGATGATTTCTAATATCCACATTCAAAGTTGTAAAAGATTCTTCACATTCATACCTAAAGATATTATTAATGAAACAAATTAAAAGAATGTATTCTATAGGTTTAGTTGTTTTTTTTTTAAATCTTTTAGAGACAGGGTTTTTCTCAGGCTGGCGTGCAGTGGCACAATCAGCTCACTGTAGCCTTGAACTCCTGGGCTTATGCCAGGGATCCCCAGCCAGTACTGGTATGTGTCCTATTGGGAACTAGGCTGCACAGCAGCCAGTGAGTGGTAGGCAAGCTGGTGAAGCTTCATCTGTATTTAAACCACTCCCCATGGCTTGCATTACCACCAGAGCTTCATCTCTTGTCAGATCAGGGACAGCATTCGATTCTCAAAAGAGCAAGAACCCTACTATGAACTACACATGTGAGTGAGGTAGGTTGTGCACTCCTTGTAAGAATCCAAAGCGTGATAATCTGTTACTGTCTCCCACTGCCTCCAGATGGGACCATCAAGCTGCAGGAAAACAAGCTCAGGGCTCCCACTGATTCTACATTATGGTCATTATGGTGAGATGTATAATTATTTCATTATATATTATAATGTAATAATAACAGAAATAAAGGGCACAATAAATGTAAGACACCTGAATCACCCCAAAACTATCCCGCCATCCTCAGTCTGTGAAAAAAATGATCTTCCATAAAACTGGTCCCTTGTGCTGGAAGGTTGGGGACTGCTGCCTTTGGTGATCCTCCCACCTCAGCCTCCCTAGTGGCTAGGCCTACAAGTGGGTACCAACATGCCCAGGCAAGTTTTTTTTGTTTTTTGTTTTTGTAGAGATGGGTTCTTGCTCTTGACTATGCTGGGCTTCAACTCCTGGGGTCAAGTGATCCTTCTGCCTCATCCTCCCCAAATGCTAGGATTACATGTGTGAGCCATCGTGCCCAGCCTGGTTTCTAAATCTTATCCTTCTGGGTGCCATGGCTCATGCCTGTAATCTCAGCACTTTGGGAGGCCAAAGCAGGCGGATCGCCACAAGTCAGGAGTTCATGACCAGCTTGCCCATCATGGTGAAGTTCCATCTCTACTAAAAATATATATATATATAAATTAGCCACGTATGGTGGCACACGCCTGTAATCCCAGCTACTTGGGAGGCTGAGGCAGGTGAATCACTTGAACCCAGGAGGCAGAAGTTGCAGTGAGCTGAGATTGCACCACTGCACTCGAGTGTCCGGGAGACAGAACAAGACTCCATTTCAAAAGTAATAATGAATATATCTTTTCCTTAACTGTGAACTTGATGAAAAACACATATGCAGTATTTAACACATCATGTCAAGTATATTAATCATACAATGTTATTAATAAGTAATATCTTTTATCAGTTGCTTATTTTGTACTGGGCACTGTATTAGATTCCTTACACAGATTATAGCTCATCTTTACCTTGATAAAAGCCCTGTTAGAGGTACATATCCATCCCTACTTTAAAGCTAAGACAATGGGGTTGAGTAGGGAAGTCAAAAAGAATAATTTGATACAGTTTATTAGGTGGAATGATGCTTTGAAAACCAGCTTGTCTGGCCTTACCTCTTAAGTTCTTTATGTTCTATCACACTATGATACATATTATCTGTTTAAACAGTAATTCATGACGAGGTAAAAATAAGAATTAATCAAGCTCTAAAAAAAGCCTATACTAAACCATTAATGAACTTTATTTTTAAGTGTCCCTCAATTTCTGTCATAAACACTTTCCTAATGTGTAAGTTCAAACACTTATCATGCTTAAATGCCTCTGGTGTTCTTGTCTATAAAGTCGTAAACATAAGCAGAGAGCCAGGTGTGGTGTGGCATTTGCCTGTAGTGCCAGCTACTCAAAAGGCTGATGTAGGAGAGGGTCACTTGAGGCCAGGAGTTTGAAGCTGTTGTGTGCTATGATCACACTTTTGAATAATCACTATACTTCAGCCAGGGAAACATAGTGAGACCCTGTCTTAAATAAATAAATAAATAAATAAATAAATAAATAAATAAATAAATAAATAAATAAGTGGAGTAGAGAGTAAATAATGTGGGACTGAGTCAGCATCATAGATTATGGTAATTTTCTACAAACTCAGAAAATGAGATGGGGCAGGCACGTCAACCATCAAATCCATTCATCTAACCAATATTTTCAAAATGTCTAAACAGTATCTCACTCTCTTGCACAGTCTAGAGCATAGTGGTGCGATCTCAGCTCACTGCAACTTCTGCCTCCCGGCTTCAAGCAATTTTACTGCCTCAGCCTCCTGAGTAGCTGGGATTACAGAAGCCTGCCACCATGCCCAGATAAGTTTTTTGTATTTTTAGTAGAAATGGGGTTTTACCATACTGGTCAAGCTGGTCTTGAACTCCTGACATCAAGTGATCTGCCAGTGCTGGTGTCCCAAAGTGCTGGGATTGTAGGTGTGAGCTACCACCCCTGGCCAGTTTCTCACAGTTGGAAATTTTGATTTATTCAGGAAAAACAAGACAGTCACAAAAATGAAATTACATTTATAAATGACTTATGCAAGTTGCTTTTGATCAGGAACCACCCCATAGAGAAGTATAAGGCTATCTTAGAGAATAAAATAATTAAAAGATCCTACAATTAAAAGTGATACTCTGGCAAGGTGTAGTGGCTCATGCCTGTCATCCCAGCACTTTGGGAGGCTGAGGCAGGAGGAAAGCTTGAACCTGGAGTTCGAGTCCAGCCTGGGAAACATGGTGAAACCCTAATTCTACAAGAAATACAAAATTTAGCTGGGTGTTATGGCATGTGACTGCAGTGCTAGCTACTTAGGAAGCTGAGGTGAGAGGACTGCTTGAGCTTGGAAGGTTGAGGCTGCAATGAGCTGTGATTGTGTCCCTGCATTCCAACCTGGGTGACAGAGTGAGACTCTATCTCAAAAAACAGAACAAAACAAAACTACCCCCAATGCCTTATAATATAGAAGTCTTGGATGCTAATAACAAGTTTAGTTAGAATATATATTTTATTTATGCTACTGATATTTTTACTGTTTCCTGTCTTGTCAAATCTTGCTAAGTGGTTTGATGTGCAAGCATATGTAACACTTCTCAAGAATAGTAAGAATTGAGAGTAATTGAAGTCATTTAAATGTTACTTCCTTCAGAGATGTTTCAAAATCCAAGAGATAGCTAAAACCTCAGATAGCATTGAACTCTATATACTATGTATATTCTGTTTTCTTCCTAAACATACACACTTAAGTGTGATTATGTTTAATTTATAAATGATGCACAGGAATAGCTTAGCAGCCGCTTTCAGCCTTTTCTTTGGCGTATCTGAATTACCAGAATATTACTAAGTAAAATAAGAGGTATTTGAACTAAGTTGTGTGATATCTTTGACAATCATTCTGACAACTGAGACAGCAACTAAGTAGAAAACAGGCACAGAGACAGTATGGATATGCTGGAAAAAGGGATGATTTACATCCTGAGAAGGACAAAGCAGGACAGCCCCAAATTTGATCACATTATTTAGAATGGGGCACAGTTTAAAACTTATAAATTGTTTATTTCTGGAGTCTTCCACTTAATTTTTTTTTTTTTTGAAGAGTAGCTGGGATTACAGGCACATGCCACCACACTCAGCTAATTTTTGCATTTTTGTAGAGGTGGGGTTTCACCATGTTAGCCAGGATCGTCTCAATCTCCTGACCTCGTGATCCACCTGCTTCGGCCTTCTAAAGTGAACGATGAGGTGGAAACTGAAACCATGAATAATGGGTTACTACTCCAGTCTTGCCAATTATCTTTGGAAGTTCCATCTAAATATTCTGATTGCTAGTTAGAACATAAAAAGAAAATGTCTATTTAAAGAATAAGTGTAGATTTATGGAAAATGCCATTTTAAGACACAGGATAAGACAAAGCAAACAAGAATGAATTGAGGAAGTAATGAAGTACTAACCAAATGTTCCTGGGAAGAAAAAAATCAGAATAGTGTAGTATGCATATGAATTTAATTCATTCATAGTCCTAGGCTTTTGGTACACTCTGCTTTTATATAAGTACTAATGAAAGATTTAAACTATTATTAAAAAAAAAACAACACGAAGTATACATTAAAAACATAGTTAGCACTTATCTATGTGGGCAGCCTTGGCAGATCTTCTGATCAGCAAAGGAGCCTCCTAGGACTTTACTTAGTATAGCCGGGTGTCCTAAAGCTTTTAAAGCTTCATCTAAACTATCCACCAAAGAATTAAAAAACTCTAAGGCATCATGTTGTTCACGGAGATTAACAGGTTCACCCCAAATCCTAAGAAGGAAATGAAACAAAATGAGTTATGTAATACATGCCTAGAATATCCATATTTTATAACAACAAAAATAACAATGACAAACATAAGCTGAGAGTTTAAGCCACATAGAAAGGAGAAACGCACATTGTTTGCAGAGGCAACACAATCGAAGTGCTTACAGTAATAATGATACCACAGTGTCAAAAAGTTATAAATGGTGTGACTAAGCTGGATAGTAGGTTTAGAATAATGTTTGCTTCATAAAGCACAGTATATTCAAGCACTTTCAATTCAAGTAAAAAATGACATTTACATGAGAAAGAACCTAATGCTTATGTGGATGCTATAACTACTGCGTTAAAACTTTATTCTGCTTATTTCTGGTGATATAGTGAAAAGATCCTACCACTTAGTTACCATTGTTCATCAAAGCAATTTTTCCAAGTGAAAAGTGAAAGGTTTCCCCGTTCTAGAGTAAACATATTTTCAGTAATCTAAATAGGCATAAAAGGTGAACCAATCCTAAGAAAATACCAATGATAAGTATACAAAATGAGAACTAATGCTGCTGAAAGAGGTTATTCTGGAAGATATCAAGAACATCTAACAATATTTTCCTAATAATAAGCATCAGAAAATGTCATTTTTAGCAAAAGGTATGGGAATATTTTGAACTTGCTAAGGTGGTACACTGTATTTTTCTTTGCGGTGAACTTTCACAATTAAAAAAATTGTTATAAATTTACAAATAAATTTTAAATATTAATACATACAATAAAATTCACATACAATAGAAGCTACTCTGTTGAAGCCATAGGATGTGAGTTTTACAAATGGCAGCCAGCTGTGTAACCACCACAATTGGAGTATCAAACAATCTCTTAAGTACCTTCCTAAATTTCCTAATAGTAGCACTTTGTAAGCCAAATGAATCTCCTGCTATTAATTCCTGGCAACCACTGATCTGTTCTTCATAAATCTGAAGTAGCCTTTTCTAGAATATTACATACAGGAAAGCATATAGATTTAGTGTTTCCATCCTTTTTATTATTGTGGTAGAGTTTACATAATTTACTTTTTATCCGTTTTAAAAAAGACATTAAATTTAATCAGGAAAAATGTAATCAATAATTTAGAAGTATGACAGCAAATTAAAGAGAGAGGAGCACAGAACAAGTAGGATTCTTTATAAAACCAGGACATTTTAGTTTGTCAGTACAAGTCAACAGGACAATGTAACTAATAAAGGGGTAAAATGCTAATGTGTTAGGCTTCACTAATACATAAAGAGAAATCTGGTACCACACCTGGAGTATTCATTCAACTTTAAGGCCACCCTTTAAGAATACTGATGCACTTTGGGAGGCCGAGGCGGGCGGATCACGAGGTCAGGAGATCGAGACCATCCTGGCTAACACGGTGAAACCCCGTCTCTACTAAAAATACAAAAAATTAGCCGGGCGTGGTAGCGGGCACCTGTAGTCCCAGCTACTCGGGAGGCTGAGGCAGGAGAATGGCGTGAACCTGGGAGGCGGAGCTTGCAGTGAGCCGAGATCGCGCCACTGCACTCCAGCCTGGGCGACAGAGCAAGACTCCGTCTCAAAAAAAAAAAAAAAAAAAAAAAAAAAAGAATACTGATGAACTGGAATGTGGCTTTATTCTTTTGTTTTTAATTCATATTACTGTGGTAAAATAAATACAACACAACATTTACTTTTTAAATCATTTAAGTGTAAAGTTTAGTGGAATTAAGAACATTCATGATGGCTGCTGTACTACCATTACACCATTCCATCTCAGACCTCTCTTCATCTTGCAAAACTGAAATTATACCCATTAAACAACCCCTAAAAACTTCTTATTGACAACCTCTGAAAATCAGCATTCATTTGGTACCTATAAATACAATCTCACTAAGTTGGATCATACAGAATTTGTGTTTTTGTAATTGGATCATTTCACTTAGCATAAAGTCCTCAAGGCTCATCTATGTTGTAGCATATCACAGAATTTCCTTCAATGGTGAATAACATTTCATAATATGTATATAGATTTATCAATTTATCAGATGATACAAACCAAAAATATTTTTACATTTATCAACTGTGAATGTCACTAACTACCGAGTGTACACTAACTCTTTTGAGACCCTGCTTTCAATTCCTTTGGGTTTATACCCACCAGGGAAATAAGAGAAATTGCTGGAGCATATGGTAATTCTACTTTTATTGATTTATTTTTGAGACAGAGTCTTGCTCTGTCATCAAAGCCAGAGAGCAGTGGTGCAATCTTGGCTCACTGCAACCTCTGCTTCCCAAGTTCAAGTGATTCTCCTGCCCCAGCCCCCTGAATAGCTGAGATGATAGGTGTATGCCACCACACCCAGCTAATTTTTGTATTTTTAGTAGAGATGGGGTTTCCGGCTGGTCTCGAACTCGACCTCAGGTGATTGCCCGCCTCCACCTCCCAAAGTGCTGAGATTACAAGCATGAGCCACCACATCCGGCTGTACTTCTACTTTTAACTTTTTGAGGAAGCACTATATGTTTTCAACAGTGGCTGTACCATTTTACAATCCCACCAATAGTACACAAGGGTTTCAATTTTTTCACAGCCTCACCAGCAGTTACTATTTTTACAATGGTCATTATAATACATCTAAAATGGTATTTCAATACAGTTTTGTTGTGCATTGCCTTTATGATTAGTAATATTGAACATTTTTATATGTACCTCTTAACCATCTGTATGTTTCTTGAAAAAACATTTATTCAAATCTTTTGCTCATATTAGTCTGTCTTCACACTGCTGTTAAGTACTGAAACTGGGTAATTTATACAGAAAAGTTTAAGTGACTCGGTTCCACATGGCTGTAAGGAAGCAAGACTGATAGGCCTTAGGAAACTTAATCATGGTGGACAGGGAATCAGAAGCAAGCACATCTTATATGGCAGAGCAATATAAATCTTTCACCACCTTGGTTAAATTAATACCAAAGTATTTTATTTTTTGATGGCTATATAAATGTTTTCATACTTTCTTTTTGGGACTGTTTACTGTTACTGTATAGAAATGCAACTGATATTTGTGAGACTTTGCATTCTGCTACTTTGCCTAATTCAATTATTTACTCCAACAGTTTTCGTAGGAGTATCTTCAGAAATTTATACATGTAAGATCACAGCATGTGTAAACAGAGATAATTTTTCTGCTCCTTTTCCAATGTGGATGCCTCTTCTTTTTTCTTGCCTAACTGTGCTGGGTAGGACTGCCAGTATTATATTAAACAGCGGTGGTATAAGTGGGCAGCTTTGCCTTGTTCGTTAACTTAGAGTAAAAGCTTTATATTACAAATATGCTTGCTCAGAGTTTTTTATACATGGCTTTTATTAAGCTGAGGCAGTTTCCTTCTGTTCTGTATTCACTGCATGTTTTTATCATGAAAGGCAGTTCTGTTAAATGCTTCCTCTATCTCAATTGAGATGACAATGTGCAATTTTTTGCTCATTTATTAAAGTGGTGTATTACACTGATTAGTTTCACTTGTTGAATCATGCACATATTCTTAGAATAAACCCCACTTGGTCATGATATAATATTCTTTTAACATGCTGCTAAATTGGGCTTGCTAGTATTTTGTTGTGGAATTTTGCATCCATGTTCATAATGTATTACTGGTCTATAATTTTCTTGCAGCATCTTTGTCAGGCTTCTATATGTTAGATGTAGATTTGAGGCTTTCCTTTAGCACAATGAATGTGAACCTTTAACTCAGCTCAGTGTGTCAATAGCTTAATCCTTTTTCTTTGCCGTGTTGTATTTCACCATATGAATGTACCAGAATTTACTTATCTATTAGCCATTCAAGGGACAAAAGTTGTTCCCAAAATTGCTGGGACACAAGCAGTTTAGCACTGCTGATAAAGCTGCTATAAATACCTACATACAGGCTCTATCTTAGTCCTCAGTTCATTTTGATAAATATCCAGGAGTCAGCCTGCTTAGTTGTACATTAAGTTTATGAATAAGTTTGTAAGAAACTGGCAGTTTCCCAAAGGATCACAACTTTGGAAAATTTTATCAGTAATGGCTGAGTATCATGTACTCCTGATCCAAACCAGCACCAGAAAAAAACAGGGGTGTAGTTGTATCTGTTGTGGTTTTAACATAAAAACCCCTAATGAATAATGATGTTGAACACAGTTTTATACCATTTATCTTCTTTGGTTAAGTTTTCAAATATTTTAAGAATTTTAATTATGTACTTTTTAATATTGAGATAGGAAAATTCTTTATTTTGTATGTATTTTGCAAATATTTTTCCCATGCTATGCCTTTTCATTTTCCTAATGTCGTCTTTGGAAGAGTATATGGCTTTCCTTTTGATGAAGTCACACGTATCAACATTTATGAATTATCATCTAAATATTGTTAGATAACAATTCAAAGTGACAAAAGGTTTTTCTTCAATATTCTCACATTCTAGGTCTGAGTTTCATTTTGCATTAAATTTGTATAAGGCACAGGTTGAGGTTCACTTTAGGGGAAAGGGTATGAATGTCCAGTTGTCCCAAATCACTAAAAGCGAAGACTTTGCATTCTCTCCTCAAGATGGGAAAAATGCAAAGTCTTTTCATTAAATGATCTGGGACATTAGTCATATTAGTATACATTATTTTCCAAAGCTACACATGGTATTAATCTTTGTGCCTATCCTTTTATTAATGCCATGTTTTAATTTTTGTGGCTTTAATGGCAGTCTTGAAATCATGCAGTGGAAGCTCTCCAATTTGGATCATTTTCTTTCCCAAATTGTTTTAGCTTTCCTTGTCCTGTTTCCTTTCATGCTAATAATTGGTAAATTAATATATGTAAATATCCTGATAGAAAACATAGGTTTATAAATCAATTTGGGAAGAACTGACATGTTAGCAATATTTCATCTTTCATTAAAGGGGTAGTATGGTATCTGCATGGTCTTGTGGGGAAAAAAAATAGTTGTGAGTTTTTTTCTATCAATTTTTACCTTCTTTGATCTCTGCAGTTTTTTTTGAGTGTTCAGCTTTCAGAAGCTGCAATTAGTTTTCGATGTTGTTGGTTTTTTTTGTTTCGGTAAAGAGTGTTCATATACAGTAAACAGAAGCATAAACGATAAATTATAACAACACACATACACACACCCCTTGTAAAATCAACTCAGTCAAGATAATGAATGTATCCAACACTCAAGTGATTTTCCTTTTTAACCTCTCCATTTTGCCCCTGCCATCCCATTCTTCCCATCTCAAGCAACCACTTTGTGCTTTCTGCCAATTAGAATATTTCCATTTTCTATAATTTTAATACTAATACAATCACACGATATCCACCATTCCTGTCTTTTTTTTCCCACTCACAATAATGAATTTGCATTCAACATGATAGCTGTAGGCTGTCTGCAGATGCCTTTTATCAGGTTTTCTTTCATTATTAGTTTTGCTGATGTTTATCAGGAAAATCTATTTTGTCAAATGTTTTCTTACATCTACTGAAGTGATTATATGTTTCCTTTTTAGTTTGTTTAATGTAAGTATATTAATTGATTTAAACCAACTAAGCTTTCCTAAAATATATTCTCCTTTGTCATCAGGTATTGTCTTTAATATTGTTCACTTCAACTTCCAAAATTATTTTTAGAAACTGTGCATCTAACACCAGAAATGTGGTCTGTAGTTTCAGTATTTTTAAATGTTTGTCATATTTTGCTATCAAGCAAAGTAGTTCTTGAAGAATCTTAATAAAAACTTTTTTATTTAGTTTTAGGCCATCATATCTTCTAATGCCTTTTTTTTTTTTTTTTCTTCTCCTGTTTTGGGGAAATTAACTAGATCATCTAAGGTTGTCCCACAGCTCAGTGATAACTCTTTTCTTTTAGAAAATCATTTTACCCTTGTGTTTTACAATGAATACATTTAATAGATCTTTTCTTCTGCAGTGTGTTATCAGCTGTTAATGTCATTTAGTGTCTTTTTCTTTTCTTTATGAGATGGACTTTCACTCATTGCCCAAGCTGGAGTACAATGGCATGGTTTTGGCTCATTGCAACCTCCACCTCCTGGCTTCAATCGATTCTCCTGCCTCAGCCTCCCAAGTAGCTGAGATTACAAGCATGCACCACCACACCTGGCTAGTTTTCTATTTTTTGTAGATACGGGTTTAACCATGTTGGCCAGGTTGGTCTCAAACTCCTGACCTCAGGTGATCCACCGGTCTCAGCCGCCCAAAGTGCTGTGATTAGAGGCATGAGCCATGACCGCGCCCAGCCTTAACATATTTTTCATCTCTTTTAAGTCTTCATCTGCAGAGCTTTGTTGTAATTTTGCTTATCTCTAACTTTTTGAACATATGAATATACATTACAAAAACTTTTAAAAGTTTTTATCGTTTTAACATCTAAGTCAGTTCTAGGTCAGGTCCACCTATTTGTTGATTCTTCACATGGTAGGTCATATGTTCCTGCTTCTTTGCATGCCTGATAATCTTTGACTAGAAAGAGATATTTTGAATTTTACCTTATTCAATGCTTGATATTCTGTACTCTTTTAAACTTTCTCTAGCTTGGTTTGAGACGTAGTTTGATTTTCCTGTTCACACTTTAGGTAGCCAAAAACAGTGCATAGTATAGGAATAAGTATTCCTTGGTACCGAACAAGGCTCTTCTAGATACTCTATACCCTGTGAACTAACAGTTTTTCTAATGTGGCTGGGAGGAACAGCTATTTTTCCTGTTCCTGTGAGAATTTAGACTGCTCCCTCTAATTCTTTCATGTGTTTCTTTCCTTACCCCAATTTGTTTCCTGATTTACATGTAGTGCTTAGTTCTCTCTTGAATATTCAAGGAGAAACAAAAATTACTAGAATTAATGCAGCTCTCTGATGCACTATTACAAACCTTAGATCCTTTAGTCTCCTTGGATTCTCCACAATGTTTCCTTAAGTCAGGAATTCCATTGGTCTGATTCACTGTCCCACCCTACACTGTAGACTAACTAAGGCTACTGTAGGGCTCTCATTTGTTTCCTATCTCAAGAATAATATTCCTTTTTTGTCTGATGCCTAATGGTTGAAGCCATAGTTTAATGTACTTTATCTGTATATTTTTAAAAAATTGTTTCACCAAAGGAGGCAAATTAAGTCCAAATTACTTCAAGCTGACAAGAAGTAAAAACACATTGTTTTCATTTTTAGCACTACTCTAAAGTTTCTTTCTCTATCACTTCTTTTTTTTTTTTTCCAACTTCATTGGTTTCTAGTACTTCTGAAAAATCTTTGCTTGTTTTGGGTTTAATTTACTATTTTCTCCACTGTATTTTTTTCTTTCCTTTTTTTTTTTTCATTTTTCTTTTTTTTTAAGATAGGATCTTGCCCTATTGTCCAGGCTGGAGTGCAGTGATACAATCACAGCTCACCACAGCCTCAACTTATTGGGTTCAAGCAATCCTCTTCCCTTAGCTTCCTGAGTAGCTGGGACTACAGGTATGCATCACCATGCCCAGCTAATTTCTGTATTTTTAGGAGAGATGGAGGTTTCATCATGTTAGCCAGGCTAGTGTTCAACTCCTGGGCTCAAGTGATCTGCACATCTTGGCCTCCCAAAGTGCTGGGATTACAGGCATAAGCCACCATACCTGGCTGCTCCCCTAGTTTTAAGGTAGAAAACAGGTTAATAATTCCTACATGAAAATATACCGTTTACTGGCCTGGCATGGTGGCTCATGCCTGTAATCCCAGCGCTTTGGGAGGCCGAGGCTGGTGGATCACCCAGGGTCTGGAGTTCGAGACCAGCCTCCCCAACATGGTGAAACCCTGTCTCTACTAAAAACACAAAAAATTAGCTGGGCATGGTGGCAGACGCCTATAATCCCAGCTACCTGGGAGGCTGATGCAGGAGAATCGCTTGAACCTGGGAAGTGGAGGTTGTGGTGAGTCGAGATCACACCATTGCATTTCAGCCTGGGCAACAAGAGTGAAACTCCATTTCAAATAGAAAAGAAAAGAAAAGAAAAGAAAATATACTGTTTACCATTCAACTATTCCCCACTAATTTTGGTAATCAGTGAATCTTTCTTGCATCAGTTATTACTGTGATGCTCTAATGGTGTTACTCTATTTCCTTCATTTATTTATTCAGTTATTTGCTTCTACCAGTATGAGCATTTATTTTATGCTAAGTATTATAATCTAATACTATTATTATTTATCTTTTTCCTAAAATTGTTTCAATATTAAACACGAGAGCTTTTCAGTTGGCTCGTATGCCGACTTGGTATTATTTCTTTTCTTTTTTGACAATTTCCTTAATGGCTTGCATCTAGGCCAATATGCTCATAGTCGTCTGCTCCTGCCTGGGAACACACCAACTTTCCAAGCAGGTCTGGTTCCTTTTTATTAGAAAATGGTACTTACAAATTAAGCTCTAGATACCAACTGCTAGATACCTATGTACAAATTAAGCTCTAGATACCAACTGCCTAGATAACTATGTACAAATTAAGCTCTAGGTACCAACCGTTAGACACCTACATTATTGGGCTCATTATTTTTAGACATTCTCAGTGCACAGAACTTGGAAATATATGTGTATATACCACATCAATGCTCACACACACATATCTCTATTGCTACGCCTATCTGTATGTATGTGTCTAAACTTAAAACATATATACAAGACGCATGGTGGCTCAGCTCAAGCTGTAATCACAGCCCTTTAGGGGGCTGATGGGGGCAGATCACTTGATGTCAGGAGTCTGAGACCAACTGGCCAACATGGTGAAACCCCATCTCTACTAAAAATAACAAAAAAAAAATTAGCTGGGCATGGTGATGGGTGCCTGCGATCCCAGCTATTTGGGAGGCTGAGGCAGGAGAATTGCTTGAACCTGTGAGGTGGAGGTTGCAGTGAGCCAAGATTGCACCACTGCATTCCAGACTGGGCTACAGAGCAAGCCTCTGTCTCAAAACAAACCAACCAGCCAACCAACAAAAACACAACCACCAAGAAGCATACATACATATCACACCACGTATGTAGTTTAAAATAAACATGATTACAACTACATACCACTGTTCACTCAAGCCACCTACCTTCCCTTACCTATAACTTATCTTTACAAAAATTACAATCCTGGCTGTTATTATCTATGCTACATTTGTTCACCTCTAATAAACATCTAAAGTAGTTCCAGAATTGGTAACACTTGGAAATAGAATTGCAGAGATTAGTACTTCTGTACAGTTCTTTTTATTTAGCTTTACAGTACCTACTCAATACACTGTTTTCCAGAGTTACTTGGGATGGTTCTTTCAACTTTTCTTGGTTAGTGATTTCCTATTTTCTTTTTCCAAGCTTGGATTTTTTTTTAAAAAAAAGTTGAGATAATTGTAGAATCACATGGAGTTTTAAGAAATAACAGAGATGCTGTTTTCTCTGTTTCTGTATTTTAATAAAGATATCTTTTATCCAATTTCCCCAGCAATAGCATCTTGCAAAACTATGTAACACAATATCACAATTGGGATACTATTATTGGTACAAGCCAAAATCTTAAATTACATTTCTCTAGGTTTTACTTGTACTTATTTCTGTATGTACGTTTAGCTGTCTATGTCTGTGTAATTTTACATAAACACACACAAATATATATGTATGTAAATACATATATAGAATATATGAATAAATTATATACAATTGCTTTATGAATTACATTATCACAGTGTTAATATTTTACCACTTCCATTAAGATACAGAAGCTTCACAGCCAAATAATAAGCATTTACTTTTCTCCATATGTAATTGTCAAACATACTAAAACCATGCATAATTACCCCTTAATGTTATTTTTATTTTCAATACTCATAGAAATTTAAACAAACTAGGAAAGAAAAATAAGACTACTACATATACCATTTCCCGTTTGTATTCTTTCTTGCAATTACATGTGTCCCTGTGTTTAACTACCTTTCTGCCAAAACTTTTGACTGAATTTAGAAATTTCTTCACAAGTTTCCTTTCTCATGAGAATAAATGTATATCCCAGTAACTACTAAGAGATATTTTCACTGGATATCAGAATATGACTTTTATTCTTTATCTACTTTTTCTTCTGCTGCCTGTACTTTTGACGTAATCAAACAAATCACTGCCAAATCCAATGTCATAAATTTTCCCTTTAAACTTATAAAATTTTATTTATTATGTTTAGCTTTGATTCATATTGAGTCAATATTTAAATATGGTCTAAGGCAGGATTGTCCAAGGGAGAGAATACACTCATGGGTTCTGAGTTTCTGTTTCTTGATAGGCCGGTAAAGTTCCTTCCTCACCCTTGTTTAATCTTATCACTAGACACAGAAACTAAAAACCCATGGCTTCAGGCTGCTTTTAGCCTAAAAGAAAACAAAACATAACAATGAAATAAGGCAGGTTGGACAAGCTTGTCTAAGACAAGGTTTTAATGATGAAAGACTAAGAGCTTTTCCTCTAAGACCAGGAACAACTCAAAGATATCCACTTTTACCACTTCTATTTGACACAGTAATTCTCCTAGACAATCATTAAAGAAATAAGAAACAAAAAGCATCCAAATTGAAATCCTAACGATTACACACAAGTATACATCACTATGATAAAATAATTCAACAAAGTTTCCAAATCAGCACCCCAAAATCAATATGGGGATATGAGGGAGTTATTATTAATGAATATAAAGCTTCAATTTAAAAGAAGAAAAACTGGCAGGGCACGGTGGCTCAGCCTGTAATCCCAGCACTTTGAGAGGCAGAGCGAGGCAGATCACCTGAAGTTAGGAGTTCCAGACCACCCTGGCCAACATGGTGAAACCCTGTCTCTACTAAAAATACAAAAATTAGCTGGGCGTGGTGGCAGGCACCTGTAATCCCAGCTACTTGGTAGGCTGAGGCAGGAAAATTGCTTGAACCCGGGAGGTGGAGGTTGCAGTGAACTGAGATCACGTTACTGCACTGCAGCACAGCAAGAGAGCGAGACTCCGTCTGAAAACAAACAAACAAACAAACAAAAGAAGATGCAAAACCTTCGGATATAGTGGCGTAAAGGTATATAATGCCAGTCACCTGGACAACTAAAATCTATTAAAAGGGTGAATTTTTATGTTATGCACATTCTGCCATGATAGAAATAGTAAATCACAGGAGGAGCCTGAAAATGAAAAGAAAAAAAAAAGATAAGTATGACTTCATCAAAATTTAAAACTCTTGCCTGGGTGCTGTGGCTCACGGCTGTAATCCCAGCACTTTGGGAGGCCAAGGCAGGCGAATCATCTGAGGTCAGGAGTTCAAGACCAGCCTGGCCAATGTGGTAAAACTCCGTCTCTACTAAAAACACAAAAATTAGCTGGGCGGGGTGGCACAGGCCTGTAGTCTTAGCCACTTGGGAGGCTGAGGCAGAAGAATTGCTTGAATCTGGGAGGCAGAGGTTGCAGTGAGCCAAGATTGCACCACTGCAATCCAGTCTGGGTGACAGAGTGACACTCTGAAAAAAAAAAAAAAAAAGAAAAAACCTCTTAAGCATAAAGTGTACTATAAATATACAGAGAGGATAATCCACAGATGGGAGAAAATATTTCTAAATAATTTATCTTTAAGGGCCTAATATCACAAATACGCAAAAAAGATACAAAGAAGTCTTACAATGCAACAACAAAAGGCAATCAAAAAATGAGAAAAGTACTTCAACAGACATTTCCTCAAAAAAGTACAGAAATTGCTAATAAGTACATGCAAAATGCTCAATAGTACTAACAGTCATTAGGGAAATGCAAATCAAATTCAAAATAAGATACACTTCACATATTTCAAGATGGATATACTAAAAGTAAGGAAACAGCAAGTGTTGACAGATGTAGAGAAACTGTAACCTTCATAATTTGCTGACAGAAAATGTAAATGTCTGGGCCAGGGCCAGTGGCTCACACCTATAATACCAGCACTTTGGGAGGCCAAGGTCGGCAGATCATCCGAGGTCTGGAGTTTGAGACCAGCCTGGCCAATATGGCCAAATCTCATCTCTACTAAAAATCCTGTCTCTACTGAAAATACAAAAATCAGCTGTGGTGGAGTGCTGATGGAGCACGCCTGTAGTCCCAGCTACTCAGGAGCTGAGGCAGGGAGGCTGAGACAGGACGGTTGTTTGAACCCGGGATGTAAAGGCTGCTGTGAACTGAGATTGCGCCACTGTACTCCAGCCTGGGTAACAGAGTGAGACTACTTCTCAAGGAAAAAAAAAAAGAAAATGTAAAATTCTACAGGGGCTTTGGAAACCAATTTGGTGGCTCCACAAAAAATTAGACATAGAATTACCACATGACCCAGTAACCGCATTTCTAGGTCTACTCCAAAAAGAAATGAAACATGCATCCATACACAAACTTGTTCATGAATTTTCACAGAGGCACTATTCACAATAGCTCAAAGACGGAAACCATCCAAAGTTAATCAATGGATAAATAAACAAAACATGGTCTAGTCATACAATGAAATATAATTCAGCCATAAAATGAACAAAGTGCCGATACATGTTACAAAATGGAGATACCTTAAACACACCATATTTAACATAAGAAGCTAGACAGAAAGGCCATATATTCTGTGATTAAATTACAAGAAATATAAAAAATATGCAAACCTATATAGAGAGAAAAGTAATTTTTTGTTGTCAGGGTAGGAAGAAGAGAAAAGTGGGCTGAATGATTCTTTAATGAGCAGGGAACCTCTTTTTTTGGTGAGGAAAATGTCCTGGAACCAAATGGTAGTGATATTTTCACAAAAATTCTGAATGTACCAAAAAGCACTGAATTGTACACTATTAAATGGTTAAAATGTTGAATTTTATGAGAACTTTACCACAAAAGAAAAAAAATGTAATAGGAACATATGTGTCTAGAGTTTGTGTAACACAAATGTTTTAGGACAAATTGTGAGCTCCACACTTATTTGGAGAGAATCACTGAGAGGACAAAAACATATATATTTAAGTACAAACACATTATAGCTTAATACATTTAAATACAGATTATAAAGAAGCAAAACGATATATATCTATATATGTGTGTATGAAATTCCTCTATAATGTATATAATTATGTAACTGTGTATTCAGTTATCACACATATATTATTAAGTGAAAGATTTGAAGACAAATCTAAAAGTGTTATAGTAAATTGGAAGAACAGGAACAGAATTGTTGACTAGATTGCAGAAAAAAGTCGAGGTAAAGAAAGCATACGATAGGGAAAGAAAAAAATAGTTGAAACAGGTAAAAAGGGGAGCAAGGCACGTGTGAAGTTACATAACTGAAAGAGGAAAAGAAGAATTATATATGCATATCGTACTTATAATCTAGGCTTACAGCTCAGCTACAGAATACAGAAATTTATACTGAGAGATATAATGGGGAGTCAGTGTACTTTAAGTTTGTGACTTTCAAAAGGAATCAAAGTGATATGCTAATACATATAAGGGTGGCTGCCATAAGTGCAACAGAAAAAGCAGCTCAGAAATCAGAAGAGCTCTTTCCTTTCCTATCTCTGAGCTATCAAGGAAGTACCTTGTTGAAAGAACTCTAAATTCTTATGAGGGGCAGCAGTATTTTTCTACACATTAGGAAGAGCATGTCTTACAGTATATAGTAAAAAGTTGTGCTACAGTGTTTAGTACCATGTATAACACAAAGTAGGCCTTGATAAAATAGGTGAAACAAACAAACAAAAAAGACAAGTTCAAGATGTAACTGAGCTCTTTCTTTGTTTTTTTTGAGATAGGGTCTCACTCTGTTGCTGAGGCTGGAGGCCAGTGGCTCCATTATGGTTGAGGTGATCCTCCTGCCTCAGCATCCCAGGTAGCTGGGACTACTGGCACAGGCCACCACGCCCAGCTAAGTTTTTGCATTTTTAGTAGAGACGGGGTATTGCCATGTTGCCCAGGGTGGTCTTGAACTCATGGGCTCAAGTGATCTGTTTGCCTTGGCCTCCCAAAGTGATGGGGCTACTAGTGTGAGCCACTGCAGCTGGCCTAATTGAGGTTTTCCAAACCTAAAAAGAGGCCAAATTTTATTGGTCACTTTTGGAGGATATTAGGGAATCATCACTTTACAAATTTGTAAAGAAAAATATACCTATATATATATAAATATAAAGTTATAATTATATATAATATATACAGTATATAATGATATATAATAATACACATATATTTTTTGTTGCCAGACTAGGAAGGGGGACTTCCTTTCTAGTGGTGAAAATGTTCATTTCTTTATGAGTAATGCTGGTCTTCAAGGTGATTATGATACATCGCCTCAGGGATCAACACTGCTCCAGAGACCAAAAGATATCATTAATGCACTAATCTAACTTATAATGAAAGAAGAAACTAAGAACAAAAGTTAGTGAATGAAATGATATTCCACTCACTAAAGGAGCTGAGACTACAGGTTCATATTACCATGCTTAATTTTTGCATTTTTTTGTAGAGACAAGGTTTTGCCATGTTTCCCAAGATTATAAAGTAATTTTTATTATATGTGATAATGTACCATGATCATCTTCTTAAAGACAAATGTTAGGGATATATAAAAAAATCTATATAGATAAAACAATATATTTGACATTTGCTTCAGCAGAGAGCTGTTTAAGCAAGGGGATGACTGTTTTAGTATTTCGCTTTTATATCATTTTTTATTAAGATTGAGTTTCCTCTTGTTGCTCAGGCTGGAGTGCAATGGCACAATCTTGGCTCACTGCAACCTCTACCTCCTGGGTTCAAGCGATTCTCCTGCCTCAGCCTTCTGAGTAGCTGAGATTACAGGCATGCGCCACCACACCCGGCAAATTTTGTAGTTTTGGTAGAGATGGGGTTTCTCCATGTTGGTCAGGCTGGTCTTGAACTCCTGACCTCAGGTGATCCACCAGCCTTGACCTCCAAAAGGGCTGGGATTACAGGCGTGAGCCACCATGCCTGGCTGCTTTTATATAATTGATGTCTTCCAAAATGAAGAAGTAAATTACATCTTAAGAGATTAAAGAACACAGTGCCTTTCTTTACTGTGACAAATTTTACTTCTCTCTATTGGGATAATAAAACATTCTATTGGGATAATAAAACAAAACTATGACCAAGAAGGATAATTAGAATATTAGTACAGTTTAAATATTAAATATAAAACTAATTATGTATTCTAAGCTACATTTTAGAAGTTTACTGTATTGAGGTTTTTATGAAACTTAAATGATCACCCACCCATAATTTACCTGAACTGTTTCCAAAATCCTCTGGGTACATAATATTGCAGTTGGGAAGCAGCTAAATGACCAAAGATGACCTGAAGGTGTCTTAGGACACCAATATTATACTCTTTCCTATCTTCTGTCTTACTTAATGCTGGCTTGTCTTCAAATTGATGAGGATATCCAAATACATCATCTCGGGGATCAACATTACTCTAGAGACCAAAAGACATTATTGATGAGCTAATCTAACTTTAACAGTATAACGAAAGAAGCTGAAACAAATACCAGAAGTTAGTAAATGAAATACTATGCACTTTTTTATATTTCTTACTTCCAAAGCACTTAATTTTTAATATTAGTGCTCATTTCACAGATGGGTTATGATAAAAGATTTCACAGATAAGTTATCATAAAAGAAGTTAAAAAAATACATTAGAGGTAGTGTAATACAGTAAAGTTTGGTCAAGTATACAGCAGTAAAGACAAATGGGTGCTCTGCCATAAGTAACTTCAGGGGAATAAGTTACTTGGTCTTCCTAGGACTCAGTATTTTCTTGTGAGCATAATGCATTTTCCAGATTCATGAAGTAATTTACATAATGTTATCACAATTATTAACAATAAATACAGTTATTAAGAGTAGTTGTGGAAGGTACGGGAGCATATACAGAAGCTCCATAGGTCATAATTTCATTGCAGCTACAGAGCAAAATACAGCTACTTTACAAATATCTAACATGTTTCTATATGCTTTGCTCTGTATCTGGTATTTGTGATACAGAAATAAATACCCAGTTCCTGCCCTGGAGAAGCTCATTGCATAGAAAAAGTAGGCAGACACATGCATGCCATAGTACAGTGCTGAGACAACATAAAGCACAAGCAACCAAGCACAAAGGTGGGTGACCTAATCTGAAAGTTTATGTTCTGTTGGCCTCACTTACTTCTTGTCAGTATGATTTGCCATCCCTATCTGTTTTAAATTCAACACCCTATGGGTAACATGGGCTATAAAAGTAGGACTTAATTTCCAATTTCCTTTCAGTAGTGGCTCTTAACCTGGTATTGGTCAACAACCCACATGGAGATTCTACTGTAAGTATAGTTACCCAGATAGGAATGCTGGATGGTGTGATTTATTAGATCTTGAAAGGCGGCAGCAAGTGTTTGTAATCTCCATAAATGATACACTACAATCTGAAACTCAAACTATTTCTGACCACTGAAGGGAAGATACGTAGAAATTGGAGAACCATTTCCTGCAGTTACAATTTTTGTTTCTGCATTTAGTTCCTATCAACATATATGCAAAAAAGTAAAAGATAAACAGTCTAAGTATAAACATGACCGAAACTTTTTTTTTCTTTTTAGATGGAGTCTCACTCTGTCACCCAGGCTGCAGTACAGTGGCACGATCTCAGCTCACTGCAACTTCTGCCTCCTGAGTTCAAGTGATTCTCTGGCCTCAGCCTCCTGAGCAGCTGGGATTACAGGCATGTGCCACCACGCCTGGCTAATTTTTGTGTTTTTAGTAAAATCAGGGTTTTGCTATGTTGGTCAGGGTGGTCTCAAACTCCCCACCTCAGGTGATCTGCCCGCCTTGACCTCCCAAAGTGCTGGGATTATAGGCATGAGCCACCATGCCCAGCCAAAATATGACGAAAACTTCAAATTTTCCATATACATGTATTTAAGACCTGCATCTTAAATATGTGATCTGCAACTAAAACCTAACTTTTTTACTGCTTTATTTTCAACTGGATTTTTCATAGGCAGCCTGATTGCAACTGTTAACTAATATTGTTAACAGGTCCGTGAAGCATTAGCTGAGAAACAAATTTGTTTCCTTAGCAGAAAGAGCTCTAATTTGAGAAAAATAGAGAATCCTAAAAATAAGTACAGCTTATGAAACACAGACAATATAAAAAGTGAAAGAAATGAAACAACAGATTTTAAAAAACAAGGCAATGAAAATGTAATTATTAAAAATAAATAGATTCATCATTTTTCAAATACCAAATTACATTTACCATGTCACACAAAATGCGATTATATTAACTGTGCTTTGGAGACAAACAAAAAAACCGTGTTTAATTATCAACTGGAGTTTTGAGTCTATTAGATAGTGAGTACTACAAGTATGCCAGACATAGTATCTCAGAGATTCTGTGTGTATCATCAAAATGTAGTCCCCATAACATCCCATGAAAGTATAGTAATCTGAGGGAGAACAACAGCATCTGCTATCAGACTCTTCAAAGAAAACAGTATTAAAATTTACCTCACTGTCCTGCTTCTCATCCCCGAACATATCATCGTCTAAATCACTACCTGTGCCTTCAATTGCAAGAATACTGTTCCTGATAGAAGGAATCATGTATAGCTGCTGGATCACAGAGTTCATGTAACACGTAGCACCAGCATTTTTGAGTCCCACAAATCCTTTTGGTGGGCGGGGTCCAACAGGGGGCAGATATTCCCACTCAGTAAGTGTTTCACAAGCTGAGTTGAAAAGAGAAAAGATGCTTATACTATGAAAACAGTGATTCTGTTCACCATTTTCAGGCTAACAAATTAATAATAGCAACACCTCCTTCACCACCACAGCCACTTTGAAACAGTACTTTAAATTTTGACACCAACAACATAAGCCACCATACAGATTTTAACCACAGACCTTGTTAAGTTGATGTTTTTAATGATACTGCTTCTGTAACAGTTTTAAGAGTCATATAAGATGATGTAATATTGGCCAGTGCCGTGCCTCATGCCTGTCATCCCAGCAGTTTGGGAAGCCAAGGCAGGCAGATCACCTGAGTTCAGGAGTTCAAGACCAGCCTGACCAAAATGGTGAAACCCTGTCACTAGTGAAAATACAAAAGTTAGCTGAACATGGTGGCATGTGCCTGTCATTCCAGCTACTTGGGAGGCTAAGTCAGGAGAATCGCTTGAACCCATGAGACAAAGGTTGCAGTGACTCCAGCCTGGGCGACAGACACAGACTCTGTCTCAAAAAAACAAGATGGTATAGCATTAAATTTCCATGTGTTAAACACAGGCTTAGTGTTAACCATTATTATTTTACTAATTAAAAACTTCTAGCTGGGCATGGTGGCTCACGACTGTAATTGCAGCACTTTGGGAGGCCAAGGCGGGCAGATCACGGGGTCAGCAGTTTGAGACCAGCCTGGCCAACATGGTGAAACCATGTCTGTACTAAAAATACAAAAATTAGCTGGGTGTGGTGGCATGCACCTGTAGTCCCTGCTACTAGGAAGGCTGAGGCAGGAGAACTGCTTGAACTCGGGAGGTGGAGGTTGCAGTGAGCCGATATCGTGCCACTGCATTCCAGCCTGGCAACAAGACCAAGACTCCCTCTCAAAAACAAAAACGACAAAAAAAAATAAACTTCTGTACCTAAGTGTATTGAATTCACTGTGGTCAGAACTCTATATAAACAAAATACTATGGTTTTCTCACTTTTAATTGCATATAGGACCACTTTGTCTTATTTATAATGAAAGTATGTATACATTACAAACTTGACTTTGTTAAGTCGTGGTTCTGATTCTTAAAAAAGTATAACCTTCACGTAAATATCTGTTTCCTTCCTTAGTAAATAGTGATAATTGCTTTGCCAATATCCAGTTTTATTGTGAGATAAAGTCAATGGGATGGTGTATTTCAAATCACTGTGAGAACTATAAATCCCTTTCTTCCTTGCATAAAACCAAAACAACTTAAACATCAATCACCATCAGAGATGAATTACATAAACTGGAGCACATTGAACTGCAAGTTATGTAGCTAAAAAACAGAATTATACAGACCTTCATGTGCTGACAGGTGTGTCACAAAGTACAAAACAAAATTAACAATATTGTATTTTGTACATTCTCATTTGTACAAAACGAATAGCTATACATACATATAAATGCATAGACAGAGATAATCTCTGGACTGGAAACATAAAACCTGTAGGAAGTTAATAACTGTTAACATGTATCCTCTTTTGTATTTGAAAATACATATTTACCAGGTATAAACTTTAGTAAAATAAACAAGTGTTTCTAAAAAATAAACTCTTTTGAAACTACACTTACCACATAAATACATTAGCTAAATAAATTAACAAAAGAAGCGTTTTTAAAAAAGAAACTTTTTTAAAAAGAGTGACTCACACATGTAATCTCAGTAGTTACTCACACATGTAATCTCAGCGCTTTGGGAGGCCAAGATGGGTGGATCACCTGAGGTCAGGAGTTCTAGACCAGCCTGGCCAACATGGTGAAACCCTGTCTCTCTAAAAATACAAAAATTAGCCAGGTGTGGTGACAGTTGCCTGTAATCCCAGCTACTTGGGTGGCTGAGGCAAGAGAACTGCTTGAACCCAGGAGGCGGAGGTTGCAGTGAGCTGAGATGGCACCATCGCATTCCAGGCTGGGGAACAAGAGTGAGACTTCGTCTCAAAAGAAGAAACTCTTCTCTCTATGCAGATTCAAAGGGACAAAAAAAATCTGACCTTCTAAGCAGGGAGTTTAGCTAGAAACTCCTACAATGTGATTGAAAACGTCCTCACCCAGAGAAAGACATAAGCAAAGATAAATTCATATTTATTAAAGATTTATAATGAATGCTGTTATTAATTATATTTTTAAGCCTTGGGTTTTTCTTTGAAATGAACTAAATTTTATATTATTATCTGTTATTTTACTTATACCACCTCCCACTCTGAGTTTCAGTTCTATGTAAGATCTGAACATAGGTACGCACTTTGTGGGACTGATGTAGGCATTTAGAACTGAGTAAAATACACTCAAATATTCTCTTCTCACATTGTGATCTTTAAAACCATACCTTCCTTAGAATTCAACTAAAATAACATTAAGCAACTTCAGTGTTAGGATTATGAAAATCTTTTCAATACATACATTTTAAATATAAACTTTTTATGGCATTAAATTTGCCTTCCTGTTACTCTGAAGTTTTGGTTTTATTTCACATATGATTAAATAAAACTCATCTAAACAAACTATAAAGGAGCATTTAAAAGACACAGCTAAAAATTTTTCTGAATTAATGTTCTCTGACTAAAGTGGTTTTAATTACATAACTGACAGCTAAAAAATGTTAAACTCACTGGATCAAAAAAAATCCATCACAAGTTAATTTTTTCTAAAACACCAAATAAAATTTTGCAGTGAAGTATTATTAATGAAAAAAACAGCTTTATAATTTAAAATACTCACTAGTAATTGCTGTGCCCATGTAATACATTTCAGTCAAACAGTCTACTATCTGTTTGAGATTCCTCACACAGCCAATAGCTAATGCTACAAGTAGCTCAAAACCGGCATTGATGGTAACGGGTGAACTACAGACTGGAATAGCCTGCTCAGCTGGTAGTTCTCCACTTCTTACATACTGCAGGTAAACTTTGGATGCAGGAAAGATGAAATCATCAATTAATTCCTAGTAAGTTAGAAAAAGACATTACATGTTATCAGTAGAAAATATAGGTTAGGAACAATATGTTTCTTCAAAGGGAATACTTTAGTAATTATCTGACACAATTAAATATCTCATTATATCTCAAAACAAAACCCCAGAAAAAAACCCGAGTACAATTAATAAATGTAATAAGTTTTCCAGATTAGATTTTTTGAAGTGATTTAAACAATTTTATACCAAAGAAAAGTGACATTCTAAATAAATTTATTTCTTTAATCAGATATAAACAGAAACAAATTCATTTCAAACAGGAACAGAATGCATCAAAGTTATATTCTTTTTCTTGAATTGCATGACATATAAAGAAGCTCACCAAGAAATAGTGTATAAAAAATGAAGTTTTGCAAGACGGAAATTTCTCTCATTTAGAAATCTAGTCAAGAAAAATTGAGATTTATTCAACATGAAAATCACCTCAATGCTGCTTACTGACTTTTCATACCACTTTATCGTAACTCTGATTTGTAATTACTTTACAAAATCTCTTACAGTGAGGCACACGTTTTAAAGTTACTGTAACCTCTTCAGAGATCCTTTTTAAAAGAGAAGTGGGACAAGAAAAAAGAAAAAATATCAAGATTATGTCTCAAAGACATTATACAGAGGTCAATCAGACAGATTTGCTAACATTTATGAGGTCACGATAAGAAGTTCAGTAACAAAATTCAGAACTTACCTTAAAGAGGCTGGGTGCGGCGGCTCACCCACTTTAGGAGGCGGAGGTGAATGGATCACTTGAGGTCAGGAGGTCAACACCAGCCTGGCCAACATGGTGAAACCAGCTCTCTACCAAAAATACAAAAATTAGCCAGGTCTCTACCAAAAATAGAAAAATTAGCCAGGTGTGGTGACACACGCCTGTAATCCCAGCTATTTGGGTGGCGGAGGCAGGAGAATCACTTGAACCCGGGAGGTGGAGGCTGCGGTGAGCTGAGATGGCACCACTGCACTCCAGTCTGGGCCACAGAACAAGACTCCATCTCAAAAAAAGAAAAAAAAAAAAGTACTTACTTTAACGAGATTAGCACCTCCTTTTTCACAACCAAAGTGACACTTTTTCTCAGAAGTTTGAAAGGCCAATAACTCTTTTGTTACCCCAAGGTGGCCTTCCAGTATTGGCTCTTTGACACCTGTTTCACCTGTGTTTTTAACATTATCCTGCAGAAGGAAAAATATTATAGGCCCAACTCACAACATGGAGATAGAAAAGGACAAGGAGTTAGGAGAACAGAGAGCTGGAAGGAAATGAGATCTTCTATACAACTTCCCCAAACTGTTCAAGTGGTTTCCTATTTCTTTTTGAGAACTCTCTAGAACAGTAAATGTAAGCAATTTTGCTTACACAAACATATTTGGGATTTACAACCACAAGGAAAGGAGGTTACCACAGCACTGAGTGGAAGAGGCCCGAAATGCTGCTCAACATCCTACAATGCACAGCAAAGCTCCTCCCCAAAAGGAATTATCTGGGTACACAACGTCAATACCAGGGTTCAAAAACCGTGCTCCGTAAGTAAGCTTTATAATCTACTAGAAGCAGCTAACCTGAAGCCCAAAGCCATACACTTTAGAAATATACTCTCATAGAACTTTGTGAAGTAAGATATCAGATGGTTCAATGTAAATATGAATCTCTCAAATTCGATTTTTTAAAAAGTCTTCAAATGTGATAATTTCCCCAAAAAAGGCCAAGAAGCACCAAAGTGAAAGAAACAGAATTATCAGCACTCCAAGTTCCAAGAAAAGTAAAACACATTGAACAAAACTAGCTATGTTTGTTTCTATGAATCTAAGTTACCAATTCACTAGTGAAAAGTACACATTTTGTTTGTATTTACTCTCAGAGGCATTTTGAGAATTTATTCTCCTAAGTTGTCAAATAAAAATAGAGACTAAATAAAAGACTACAAGCCTCCTTTTAATAAGACAGCTGATTTGGTCATGACATAATAAACTAAATACTATTCAACTTACCCTAATCCTTTTGAGCCAATCAATTTCACTGACAAGAAGAACTTCAGCATTGGGTATGTTAATATTGCCATAGTAAGCATAATGGAGAAGGTGCCGTAAAAGTGTGAAATAATCGCCTGAATATTTACCCTTCTCTCTTGCTGTGCTCTGAAATATTAAATTAAAACAACATGAATTCACAAGTCTACACTCAGAGTCCATATAATTTTTTTAAACCCAGAAAAATTAAAATTGGCAATATTTCATATCAATGACAAAGACGTACTATATTTTTCCTACAGACGTACTATATATATAAAATAAATATATAGTACATCTATAGACCTACTATATATTTTTCCAAGACGTAGTGTATTTTTCCCAAGAACTGTAAAAAAACAAAAAGCCAATCTACAAATAGTAAAAAATTATAATACTGCATTTATTAATTATGCCTGTTCAAATACAATAAAAGCTATCGTAGTAACTTTCTGAATGTCTCTCATGTTAAGAATGCATTATATTGATAAGTTCATTTGAAAACTTCTCACCCCCAGTATGGTAAAGAGTAAAGTAATGAAGAAAAGCAGAGGCCTGTGTCCCATGCAACATCTGGTGCACATTAAAAAGAACTGCTCCTGTGCCAACTGACGAACAGTTCTGAAATAAAAACATAATGTATCTTATGAACAACAACAAAATAATTCCAACACTGATCTATCTTTAATAGGAGGTATATACATCAATAGTAAAATACAAGGTAACCCCCATTTTAGCATTTGGCTAGCAACACAGAATGAATGAGTTTAAAATACTTGTCAGGGAGCTAATCCTCAAATTGTTACCTAGTAGGCTAGGAATATTACTACTTACTATTTATTGTTCAAGTTTGTTAATGTATGATTTCTTAGATCTTCTGATATTTACTGTGAATCAGGGGTTGGGGTGGATCATGTCAAAGGTAAGCATCAATCAATAAAATATAAGCCTCTTATTTTGCAGGACATATTTTTAACAACCTCTCTTGGAAATGCGTGGAAACACCCTCTAGATACTATACAAAGGTGCTATGCATTAAGCTTCTGTATATCTTTTTTAGCCTCCCCAGAATCACTTTCAATGAACTGTGCATTGGAGCAAGCAACTCATGGAAATGCAACATGGCTAAAGATATGTCTGATTGTATCAATGATTCTCAAATGTGATTATCAGACCAACAGCATTAACATCATTTGAGAACCTCGAAGACATACAGATCCTCAGATTCCATTCCATGCTTACTGAGTCATTAATTTTGGAAGACAAACCCAGAATCTCTTTTTCTCTCTCTCTTCTGTCTTCTCTTCTCTCTCCCCTCTCTCTCCCCTCCACCCCACTCAAACTTTAATCAACTGAACTTTTCAAGGGCTTATAAAAGTCCCTCCTATTTATGAAACCCACAGCTTGGGCTCAGAAATCTTCAAACTATAGTATCAAAGAATTCCACATGTATGCCTTTTCTTCACAATTTTCTGGAGAGACAGTCCAACTGTGTTAAATTCCTAAAGGTGTCTGAGACTCTAGATTTAAGGATATTTAGCAGACTTCCAGCCTCTCACCACTAGATGCCAGTAACAACCTTACCAATCCCACTTCCAGTTATGAACCAGGCTTAAGAGTAAAATCTAAAGTAATATCTATTGACCTACATAAAACATGACCTATATAAAGCTATCACATGGACTTTCCGTTATCTCTACGAGCTCTTCATCTATAATTGTTCTCCTTTTTCATCCTGCCTCAGCCACACCGACCTTGCTATTTTTCTAACAAGCTAAGTAGGCTTATGCCAGGGATCTTCATACTTGTTGATCCTGCTGCATACTTACATGATTATTTCCTTGTTTGTTCATTTAGACATTTACTTGAAAGTCACCCTGGCAACGAAGTATTTTGTGACTGTCCTATATAAAACCAAACTGTACTTTATAACAAACAAATCCTGCCTCATGCATTTTATATGGAATTGATAATCTTACTTAAAAACAAAGCAAAGAAAAAGTTTCATACCATATCCACTAAAACAAAAACCTAACATCTAGGAACCTAAATTAGGAGGTTAATATACTACTTAATTATTTTAAGGAAAATTTTTAAGGCACAAAAGTGTAAATCTCCTAAATAAAAATGAACTCTGAGATCAGAAAACAATCAGTGCTTCATAAATTACATTGAAAGCAAAGCTACAGGACAGACACTTTCAAACCCTCCAAAGAAATAGCACATCAACCCAAAACTGACAGGACCCTGGAAATCAACAATTTATATCAACCAAGCAAACACTGAGCCAAGAGAGATAATTTTTAAAATGGTAGGAAAGTCTTGTGGTGTTACCATACCACCTCCCAGGCACAGCTGAAGCCTTTGAAAATGCAATCCACATTCTCAATGTGAGGCCCTGACCCCTGATTCTAGAAGGAGTAAAGAAGACCTTAGGTGCTAATTTATTGTGTTTTATTTCTAGTCTGTCTAGGAGTTACATAAAGAATTGGTGAAACACACAAAGCTCTGTTTTGCCTAACTCAGAACTCACTCATGGTTGAAAATGCCAGGCATTAGTCACAAATATTTAAGTTGCTGGGAGCAAAGTATATGATTAACCCATAAAACAGACAACCTGAAAAAGAGGGCAAAAGCTGGAGAGATCTTTCTTTTGGAGAAATCAGAATATTTGAAAGCAGTTAAATATACTAAAGAATTTAGAAAATCATGCACATGCTCATGACAGGAAACATTCTCAAAAAACATGTAAAACTCTAAGTGTTAGCCCTCAGGCTTAACTATAGCTTCAATGTGAGAAAAAACTGAAGGCTGAGGCAGAATTGTAAACAGTCTCCCTAAGTATTAAAGGGGTGTGTTAATACAGATCCAGTTGTAAAAACTGATAGTTTTTATATTACACTCAGTTAAAACACTGGTGCAATGCAAGCTAAGCCTTCAATAACTAAGAGGACACCTTGGAGAAATGAAGACTTCCAGAGTTAACACACTGTAACATTTCAAATATAGTTTTCTACAAAAAAACAACAAAACACACAAAAACAAACAGGAAAATATGACCAATGTGAAGTGAAAAACAGAAACTGAAAATGTCCTGAACTTTATACACAAAGACTATTAAAAAACCAAAGTTTTGGCTGGGCATGGTGGCTCATGCCTATAATCCCAGCAGTTTGGTAGGCCGAGGCAGGTGGATCACGAGGTCAGGAGATCGAGACCATCCTGGGTAACACGGTGAAACCCCGTCTCTACAAAAAATACAAAAATTAGCAAGGCATGGTGGTGTATGCCTGTAATCCCAGCTACTCAAGAGGCTGAGGCAGGAGAATCGCTTGAACACGGGAGGAATAGCTTGCAGTGAGCAGAGACCGCGCCCTTGCACTCCAGCCTGGGTGACAGAGAGAGACTCCGTCTCAAAAAAAAAAAAAAAAGGAGTTAAGCCTAAAGAAAAAAAACAACAGACAAATGATAAAAGAACACGAGAGTATCAATGAGACAAATTATAGAAGAAAATATGGAATATCTAGAGATAAAAAAGCACAATGATGCAAATGAACAGTTCATTAAAGGAGTATATAACAGCAGGTGAAGATTAAGTCTGAAGAAATGAAAATTGAAATAACCCAGTGTGAGAACAGAAAAAAAGAGGAATTTGAAAAAGTGGGAAAAACCTAACAAGTACACAGAATGCCATGAAGCAGACCAATGCATGCAATATGGGTGTCCCATAAGCGCAGAAGGAGAAGAGGGAGAAAGAATATCTGAAGACATAAATCGCTGAAAATTCCCAAACTTGATGAAATATCTGAATGTCCAAACTCAAGAAGGGTAAAAATCTCCAACAAGAACATAGTCAAAAACAGCCAGCCACACCAAGAAAATTATAGTCAGTCAAGAACCAAGACAACTGTAAAAACAGAAAGGGAGAAGCAATTTGTCATGCAGAAGGGAGTCTTGACTGACAACAGACACCTCAGAATGGAAGCCATTTGTTATGTAGAAGGGGGTACTGATTAACAACAAACAGCTCAGAAAGCATGGAAAATACAGAAGCCAGAAAGCGATAACAAAATGTTAATAGAAAAAAGCTATCAAACACGAAATCTGAATCTGGAAAAATGATACTTCAAGCAAAAATACTTCAAGCAAAAATGCCTAGATACAGAAAAGCTAACGGAATGCGTTACTACCCCTGCTCTACAAGGATTGCTAGAAGGAAGCCATCAAGTTAAAATGAAAGGACATTGGACAGTAATTTTAAGCCACAGGAAGAATTAACATTGTAAAGAAAGCTGCTATTACTATTACAACAACTGGGAAAAGTAACTATTACTATTGTACTTCTGGTAGGCAGCTATTACATAAAACAATTATAAATCCATTTTAATGGACACTGTGTACAGATAGTAATCTGAGACAATAACACAGATTAGGAAGGATGGAAAAGTACAAAAGCAGCATATTTATATACTGTTGAAACTAAACTTCATATTATTCAAACAAGTTAGTATTACTAAAAGTAGGCTATTTTAAGTTTAGAATATTAACTGAAGTCCCAAATATAATTAATAAAAAACATAAAATATACAGAAAAGGGAATAAGCACATTTTTTTTAAAAAAACAAATTTTTAAAATGAGCATCAAGTAATAATATAGTGAGGATCAAATATATAGTGAGGATCAAATATATAGTGAGGATCAAGTATATAATGAGGATCAAATAATATAGAGAACATGCAGAAAATAAGTAGGTAAATGTCGGAGTAAACCATTACTTGCTTGTAATAACTTTAAATGTACGCTCTGTGTGAAAAGGCACAGACTGGCAAAATGCATTTTTAAAAAATTGATTCACCTATATGAAATTTATGCAAGTCTCACTTTAGGTGTAAAGACACAGAGGTTAGAAGGAAGAGGATACAGGGTTCTGGGAAGAGGGCAGCAATGAACTACAGAGCACCATGAATCTGTCTCTCCAACTAGACAATAGGTGCAGTTGGCAGAATTGTGTGATACAATTATTTTGGAACCCTACAGTCTATCTGAAGGTTTACAGCTTTCAAAAGAAGACTTGGATAGTAAACTACAATTAAATTTGATCAATTTCATAGCTTGGCTCAACAGCAGCCACCTACGCTCCATCAACTACCACTGTGATATACTGCCTTGCAAACACTTCTGGAGCAGCCTGCAAGAGCCAGGATGGACAGAAAGAACCCTGTCCTCCAAATCTCAGGAGGACTTGTGCACTGATTGCCGCTTCTGATTAAGATGGTCCCGACAAAGGTGAGCAGTCATTGTTACATTCCCCAACCATTTTGCAGGAGCTTCCTCCTCCTGCTGAAGCAACTTTCCAGGGATTAAAAGGGCCAGAGCATTTTCCTTTCTCATTTTTCTATTCAGATTTGAGCAGATAGAAGGGGGGAAAAAGCACACCTAAAGAAAAGGCAGTTAAAATTATCAAGTCAGTAAGAGAAAGAAAAAATAATAAAGAAAAGTGAACACAGCCCAGGAACCTGTGGGACACCATCAAGCAGACAAACTTACACATTTTGGAAGTTCAAAGAGAAGAGAGAAAGAAACAGAGTATCTAACGAAACAGTTGTCAAGAATGTCACAAATTTTAGGAAATAAATAAATACCAAGAAGCTCAAGAAATTCCAAGTAAGATAAACTCAAAGAAACACACACAAAGATACATGCTAATTAAACTGTCTAAAACAAAGACAAGGAGAATCTTGAAAGCAGCAAGAGAAGTCACTAGTCATGAACTAAAGACCCGCATTGATAATCAGAGGATTTCTTTTTTTTTTCTTTTTTTGAGATGGAGTTATGCTCTTTCTCCCAGGCTAGAGTGCAGTGGTGCGATCTCGGCTCACTGCAACCTTCGCCTTCCGGTTTCAAGTGATTCTCCTGCCTCAGCCTCCCGAGTAGCTGGGATTACAGGTGCCTGCCACCAAGCCTGGCAATTTTTGTATTCTTAGTAGAGACCAGGGTTACACCATGTTGGCCAGACTGGCCTCGAACTCCTGACATTGTGATCCACCCGCCCCAGCCTCCCAATCATCAGCACATTTCTTATCAGACACCTCAGAAGCCAGAAAGCAGTGGGCTAACATATTGCAAGTGCTGTAAGGATAAACTGTCAAACAGAAATCTTATGTCCAAACAAGCTGCATCAATGTGAGGGAGAAATTATGACATTCCCAGATAAAAGCTGGGGAAGTTTGTCACCACTAGATTACCCTTCGAGAAATGCTTTATGGAGTACTTCAGGGTGAAATGAAAGGACACTATACAGCTGTTTGAATAAAGATTAAGGTAAAGATAAATATATGGCCAGTTATGAAAGCTATCAAAGCTTTTAACAATGTGCAACTCCACTATTTGTTCTCTACATGATTTACAACACTATTATATTAAAAGACTATCACCAGCTTATGTTTTTGGACATAAAATGCATCAAGGTGTAATTCTGTGAACTTAATAACTGACATGACGGGGTCTGAGCTATTAAGGAGTGGGGCTTTTGTATGCTACTGAAGGTAAACTAGTGTGACTTTAAAAGTGTTATAACTTTCTTAAATGTAATCGTCACAGCAACCACAAAAGGGAATAGTAACAAGCAGGTAGGACGCTTTCTGCATGACACCCGAGAGCAGGAGCTGGGGATCCAGCTGCTCTTATCTGAGGCATCTGCCTAGCCCTGCATCATGGGACCATGGCCCCAAGCCCGAGCTGGCCCACCAGGGAGTAAGTGTGGAGAGCCAAAGGCAGTTTCTCCACACAACTTCTTCCCCACCAGTGGCGACAAAAGCAGGAGAGGCTCATACGTGTCCAGCGCCCAGTGGAGCAGTGGAGGCAGAAGTGGTGGCTATGTGGGGACACAACTGAAACAAAGTGTTGGCCACCTGGCACAGCACCTGCCCCAACCCTGTCCATCCATCCATGGTTTCCCAGGAGTTTGAGGTTGAAACGATTGTTGACAAGACAAGAAAGGGAAGACGGAGTATTTGGTTTGGTGGAAAGGCTATGACAACAAGGATGACACTAGGGAATCAGGGCCACACTTCATGAACTGTGGGCAATATATTCACAATTTTAACACATCCCACACTGAAAAACAGAAAGACAACATACTGGCCAGAATAGGTAGAACTTCTTCAAACAATGCCAGAAAAGAAATCTCCAGCCTTACCGAAACCAACTTTTCTAAGAGCTCTTTTAAGATGCTAGCGATTAGCAAAGACCACAAGTCCAAAAACAGCCAGTTGTCTGCTGCCAGCCAGAACTTTGGGGAGAAACACAGCTTCATCTCTCTCCAATCCAAAGAATATGGAGCTAGTAAATTCAACTATCAATTGAATTTGCTTGCACCTCAGAGCCCCAGTAACACCAGGAACACAGTGTGTGGCTTTCAGGAACCTGAAAAACTGGACCCTGTTGAGCCACATCAGCAGGACACAGTGGTGCTTAAGGTGGCAGCAGAGAAGCCAGGCAGAGCTTTATCAGATCCCAGGTAAGAAAAGGCCGGGATGGAGAACAGACCCCAGATCTACCCACTAATGCCTCAGATGTCTGGCCCAGTGACTGCTGCTAGGGCCACAGGCTCAGCTACCAAGGAAGAAAGTACATTGCTATTAATCGATCCATTAATAGCCCATGGAGCAACAAACATGCAAACATCCATACCAAGAGTGAGAGGTGGGAAAAGAAAGGTTGTTGATGACAGGCTGGGTGTGGTGGCTCTCTGCTGTAATCCCAGCACTTTGGGAGACTGAGGCAGGTAGATCACCTGAGGTCGGGAGTTCGAGACCCCCCTGACCAACATGCAGAAACTCTATCTCTACTAAAAATACAAAATTAGCTGGGCATGGTGTCACATGCCTGTAATCCCAACTACTTGGGAGGCTGAGGGAGGAGAATAGCTGGAACCCGTGAGGCAGAGATTGCGGTGAGCCAAGATTGCACCATTGCTCTCCATCCTGGGAAACAAGAGTGAAACTCCAGAAACCCCATCTCAAAAAAAAAAAAAAAAAAAAGAAAAGAAAAAAGAAAGCTTATTGATGACAGAAGAAACCAGCATTTTGTCAAGAGGGTGCGTTTCAGCACAAAGCTAACAAAGTGCCGACAGATACTGAGATACTGTGGGGAGGAAGAAACATGGCTTCACTCAGATCCTGCTATCAACTAGATCAACAGAGAACAACTCACTAAATACAGAAGTAATGAAAGAAATTCAGGGTGCTCTGAATAGGGCTGCTGCCAATGACAGCAAGCTCATGCTACTCAGCGTAGCTGACAGTGTCTTTGCTGTGGCCTTGATTTTGTGTTCTTTGTGCGGCATTTAAGAAATGATAGAAAAAGGGCAAGCATTAAAAGAGTGGACACTAGCGAAAACTTTGTGAATACTTTCATTTAGGGTAAGAAGCCTATTATTTCATCAGTCAATGGCCCAGCCATTGGACTAGTCACATCCATACTGCCTCTTTGTGATGTGGTTTGGGCTAATGAAAAGGCGTGGCTTCCAACACCTTTGGTATTTGGAGGCGTGTACCAAATGCCTGGTCTCTCAGGCGTTTTGGACGGCACCTTTCACTCAGAAGGTTATGGTTCAAATTAAGGAGCTTGCCTCCTACAATCCTGTTGTGCTTGAGGAATCCAAAGCCCTTGTGCACTGTAATGTGAAGATTGAGTTGGAACAGGCCAATGAGAGTGTGAACAGCTGAAGAAAATCTGGGGCTTGGCACAAGGGATAGAAACTGTGTTAAAAGTATGTGCAGAAGAAAATCTATCAGTTTTGATTGTCAGTCTGTCTGCTCATGACACTAGTACTGGGCTGAGCAGAATACATCATTAGCTACAAGACGCCCTAATCCAGCCTCATAGCCTGAAACAAGTTCACCCATAGCTAACACTTGGAAGCAGGACTAGAAATATCCAAGCTCCTTATTTAATATTACAAGGCATTTTTAAGCACTGTAACTTTAAAATAAGTAACGACAAAGCTTCTTTGCCCAAATGTCATTATTTTATGCACATATACACCCAAATATAAAAGCATACTGGTGAGCACTAGACTGTTCTTGGAAGCTCTAATTTTTATCTACAGCCAGTGCTATATAAAAGACCACAATTGTGTTTTATTACTTTTGGATGACAGAAAAGTCTGAAATGATGTTTGTTTTTCTTATTTCTTCCTCCTAGAATGCTGAGTCTAAAAGGGTATGAAGTAGACTCCCTCAAATAGATACACAGAAACTGAGATACTGCCTTTGTCTTTATGAAGATACAAAATACCTCAGAGACAGAAAATTCTAAATCAAAAGACTTATTTTTTAGAATAAATATTTCTGACAAAAATTCCACTGATGATCATTCCCCCAAACCAAACATACACTTAGGATTCATGCTGACATATCAATTGATTTTCCTTTGTTTTTAAACACCTCATTCTTACCCAGTTAACATGAAGAAACCATTATCACTCTAGAATAAAATTTCTTGTGCAATATTAATGAATCATGGAATCGTTTAGGTATTGTTGCGGGATTTTGTAAGGAATCAGAGAGACCAATGGGGTTCAGGAGGATATTTATTACTTAGGTGCTCTGGCCCAGTCGGATTGACATCCAAAGGACTGAGCCATGAACAAAGAGTTAAGTTACCTTTTAAGCATTTCTTGGGGTGGGGGGAGATCTGTGCATGGGGAAGCATTACAGAAGTGAGAAACAAAGGCAGTTTTTCAATTAACGGAGACATGCAATACATCATTTCTTACTTTCCAAGGAAAAACATGTTTTGCGATTTAAGTTTATCTGTCTAGTGACCTTGCAGCTGCACAGCTAGAGAACCAGGGTCTTCACAATGCCTGGAAAAGGAGAAGAGATAAGGCTCACTAGCCACAGAAAAACAGGCAGTTACTTTTTAAAGGACTCCAGCTCTTTCTCTTCCTCAGGGGAAATCGGGTTTTCTTACGTACAACTGAGTTTTTGCTTACACACTCTTTAATTTCTTTTAATTCCTGTTCCAGTATAAACATCTAAGTTATAATGTTTATAAAGTGTAGTTTTTAGGTTCAGTTGGAGTATTTTTAATACGTGAAAATTCTTGACACACTTAAATGCAGAAACTCCTTTCAAAACAAAACAAACTACCTTACATTTGGCATTAAAGTTTCTTGATGTCTGCTTTTATGTGCACACCACCCTCCAGGAAACTACATGTTCAGCTATCTAGAAGCTCTCTGAAGCCTGTCTTCTTGTCTGTCTAAGGACACGTCATTAAATAGGCATGATTAAATAATATTCGGGTCACCGGTGGTCAACTTGACCTTCAGCCACTCACTCTTCCCTCCTAGAAACTGCCCCGTGGGGCTGAGCGTCCCAACTCTCTGTTAACGGTGGGTCTTTGTTCTTAGAGCTGCCAAGATGGTGGCAGGCTGCTCCAAAGATGGCAGCAAGCCTTCCATTCTCTCACCTGGGGTTCTTGGCTTCACAGTTTCTAAGGAATGGAACCTTGGGCCATGCAGTGAGTGTTATAAGTCTATTAGAAGCCATGGGTCACAGAAGAGAACTGTGGAGCCCAGCCACTAGTTTTCAGCTCGATTAGGACAAACCCAGGCACTTAGCCAGGCAGGAACAATAGCAAGCCTCTAGCCTGATCGGGAGCGGCAATGGGCGCCTCCCTGGATCAGAAGTGCAGTGGATACCCTGCCAGATCTGGAGGGGTGGAAGTCAATGGTGGGTCTGCAATGGCGGCATTCAGCAGTGGTGGAAGGCGAGGGAAACCTCAGCTTGAGCCAGAACAAACACAGACCAGAAAGGTGTGCAGTTGCAAGATTATTTAACAGAGTGAAAACAGAGCTCCTATATCAAAGGGGTTTGCCACTGCCGATTCAAATGCCTGAGTTTATATCCCGATCATTGTCCCTCCCCAGTGTACTCTCAGGCGATAGATGATTTGACTATTTCTTTACCTCCTGCTTTTAGCCTAATTGGTATTTTAATGAGTTCTCTTTATTACCTGATTGGTCAGGTGTGAGCTGAGTTACAAGCCCCATGTTTAAAGGTGGGCGCAGTCACCTTCCCCAGATAGACTTAGGAATTCTTAGTCAGCCTAGGAAATCCAGCTAGTCCTGTTTCTCGTAATCATGTCTTCCTCTTTCCAGTCAACACTAGCATATAAAGAGACAACACTTTGGAGATTCCAAAGATTTTAGAAGTTCTACTCCAAGAAAAAGGGACAAACACCAAACTCATTTCACAAGCTCACATCTATTAAGAAGAAAACCCCAGTGATACAGGAGTTAAGAAGAAATTACTCAGGCAGAGAGTAAGGGTGTGGGAGTCCTCCATAAGGCTCATTTTCATGACTAGCAGCCCCAAATCATTTACCAACAAACGGCGGCCTGTAAAGTCGAGTTGCAGACATAGACAAGCAAGCTGGAAGCTTGCACAGGTGAAGGCCGGCAGGAACAAGGGACTAGACATGTTCAAGATGGCAGCTCCATCGTCCCTTCTCTGCCAGCCATGTGTACAGTAATGAGCAGACAAGATGGCTCCGATCAACTGGCACAGCCCAATATGCAAAATAACCTTAGGGTGGGGCCTCTGGATGTGGTGGCTCACCCCTGTAATCCCAGCAACTTTGGGAGGTGGGAGGATCACTAGGTCAGGAGTTCCATAATGGCCTGACCAACATGGTGAAACCCCGTTTCTACTAAAAATACAAAATTAGCTCGGTGTGGTGACACACGCCTGTATTCCCAGTTACTCAGGAGGCTGAGGCAGAATTGCTTGAACCTGAGAGGTGGAGGTTGCAGTGAGCCAAGATCCTGCCACTGCACTCCAGCCTGGAGGACAGAGCAACGCCCCTTCTCAAAAAAAAAAAAAAAAAAAAAATTAGGGTGGGGCAACCAACCTTCCTCACACACTATGTAAATGTCACAGCTGATCAAACCAATCTGTGAACCCTATGTAAATCAGACACAGCCTCCTCAAACTGGGCTAGAAAATCCAGCACATCGGCTGCCAGCCGGTCCTTTCCCCTCGGAGACCCCTCTCTCTATAGAGACAGCTGCTTCTCTTTCTCTCCTCTTCTGTCTATTAAACCTCCGCTCCTGAACACCTTGGGTGTGTCCATGTCTTATATCTTCCTGGTGTATGACCATGAGCTCCAGGGTGTATACACCAGACAATGTAGCTGTTTCACCAGGACCAGAGTGTTCAACTGTTGAAATCTATCAAATGTTCAAATTAAAACAAATTTTTCCCTTTTCCAAAATCATTTATTTTAAAACAAGACAGTACAGGTTGACCATCGCGAATAACAAAAATTAGAGGTGTTCTCTAATCTGAAACTTGAGGGCTGACACGACACAAGTGAAAAACTCCATCCCTCAGTCTTAACGCAATCTTTGTTTCACGCACAAAACAAATATACAAAATTACCTTCATGAAGATAGATGAAAAATAAATGAATTTCCTGTTAAGACTAGTTTCTCATCACCAAGATATGCAAACATTCTAAAATCCAAAACACTTCTAAGTCCCAAGCATTTCAAATAAAGGATACTCAACCTGTACTTCTTAACTTATAAGACCAATACTATTCACCTAACAAAGCTAGACAAATATTTTTTCAAAGGAAGGAAGGATGGAAGGAAGGAAGGAGGGAGGGAGAGAGGGAGGGGAAGGGGGAGGGAAGGGAAAGGGGGAGGGAAGGGGAAGGGAACAAGAAGGGAAGCAAAAGGGAAGAAAAAGGGAAGGAGAAAGGAAGGGAAGGAGGGAAGGGGAAAGTAGAGACCAACACAATACCTTTTAACAATGAGGACTAAGATCTGATTTTTTATGTTGCCCAAATTCCTGTCTAAAGGGTCTGGGGAGTCATTCCCTACAAATCATAAATCCTCATCAGATGGCTTTTATTTAACCCTATATATCGTGACTTACTTTTCAGTCTGACTCTGGCATAACATTACGATACACGGAAGAAAATCAAAATATTTTACCCCAAAACATGTTTCTTAGCCATATCTTGAAACAGCTCTGCAAAGCTTTCCTTTGTGGGAGAAAATCTGCATCTGTTAAGAATCTCTATTAATATAGCCAAGTGTTTTTCTTCCAAGCCCTGTCAATCCTAAAGAGATTAACTGAAGATCTAGCACCTTTTCAAGATCTGAATAAAACACATTTGTCATTTATTGTCTCTAAGGGCAGCCACTATAAAAAGACTTCACAAGAACCTTGGTCTCCATAATCTTTTATCTTAACCTGAACATGTGCTTTCTATGATCCCAGGTCTTTGCATAAAACCAATTGCCAACCAGAAAATGTTTAAATTTACCTTTACCCTGGAAGCCCCCATCACCCACTTTTGAGTTGTCCTGCCTTTCTGGACCAAACCAGTGTATTTTGTACATATATCTGATTGATGCCTAATGCCTCCCTAAAATGTATAAAACCAAGCTGCACCCCGACCACCTTGGGCACATGTTCTCAGGACCTCCTGAGGGCTGTGTCACGGACCATGGGCACTCATATTTGGCTCAGAATAAATCTCTTCAAATATTCTATAGAGTTTGATTCTTTTCATTGACAACAATATACATGCAAAAATCCTCAATAAAATACTAGCAAGAAATCCAGCAGCATATTAAAAGTACAACGTACCATGATGAAGTGTTGGATTTATCAAGAACGTAAGGGTGTTTAAACATATGAATTGATTCCTAATATATTGTCAGAAGCCTCTGAACCAGACCAATTCCATCTTGAATAGGGGCTAGGTAAAATAAGGCTGAGATCTACTGGGCTGCATTCCCAGAGGGTTAGGCATTCTAAGTCAAAGGACGAGACAGAGGTTGGTACAAGATACAGATCATAAAGACCTTGCTGATGAAACAGGTTGCAGTAAGAAAGCCAGCTAAACCCCACCAAAACCAATATGGCAATGAGAGTGACTTCTGGTCATCCTCACTGCTGCAGTCTCACCAGCGCCATGACAGTTTACAAATGCCATGGCAATGTCAGGAAATTTACCCTATATGGTATAAAAACGGAAAGCATGAATAACCCAACCCTTGTTTTGCATATAATCAACAAATAACCATATAAATGGGTAACCAGCAGCCCTCAGGGCTGCTCTGCCTTTGGAGTAGCCATTTTCTTATTCCTCTACTTTCTTTTCCCCTGCCCCTCCCCCACCCCTTCCTGACAGAGTCTCACTTAGCCCCCCAGGCTGGAGTGCAGTGGTGCAATCTCAGCTCACTGCAACCACCGTCTCCCAGGTTTCAAGCAATCTCCTGTCTCAGCCTCCCAAGTAGCTGGGATTACAGGCACCTGCCATCATGCCTGGCTAATTTTTCTATTTTACTAGAGATGGGGTTTCACCAGGTTGGTCAGGCTGGTCTTGAACTCCTGACCTCTGGTGATCTGCCTGCCTCGGCCTCCCAGAGTGCTAGGATTACAGGTGTGAGCCACTGTGCCCAGCCTATTCCTCTACTTTCTTAATAAACTTGCCTTTACTTTATGGTCTCACCCTGAATTCTTTCTTACATGAGACCGAAGAGTCCTCTCTTAGGATCTGGATCAGGAACCTTTTCCAGTAACAATATCATCAGAAATACAATAAAGAAAATAAGGCTATCTCAATTGAGTCAAAAAAATTATCCAAACTAATGTAAACACCTTTTCATAATAAAACTGATTTTGAAAAGTTGGAATACAAGAGAAGTTTCTCAACAGCATAAAGGCCATATATGAAAAACTAATAGCTAACATGGTCACAGGTATTCGAACCAGAGCGACTCCCACAGGCAGTCCACACAAAATGCAGGTCACAAAGACCCTGCTGATAAAACAGGATGCAGTAAAGAAGCTGGCTCATTGTATGCTAAATATAATGCATTAGCTTGCGAAAAGACACTCCCACGAGCGTCATATCACTTTACAAATACCATGGGCACCATCCAGATTTTATCCTATATAGTTCAAAAAAGGGAGAAACCATCAGGTGGGTTGAGAGTGGGGAGCAGCAGATTCCCACCCCTCTCCCAGAAAACCCATGAATAATCCACTTGTTTAGCACAAATAAACTTTGTTTCACACGTAATCAAGAAATCACCACAAAAATAACCAACTAGCAACTCTCAGGGCTGCTCTGCCTATGGAGTAGCCATGCTTTTGGTTCCTTACTTCTCTATAAACTTGCTCTTACTTTACTCTGTGGACTTGACCCAGGTCCAGGAACCCTCTCTAGGGGTCTGGATCAGGAATAACAACATCACCAAATCGTGAAAGACTAAAAGCTTTTCCTCAATCAGGAACAAGATAAGTACGCCTGCTCTTACTACTACTAATCAACACAGTAGAGCATATACGCAAAAAAGGGAAGAGATAAACTTGGTCCAAAAAGGAAAGAAAAAGTAAAACTATGTTATATTTGCAAGTGACATGATCTTACTGTAAAAAAAACCTCTAATTCATAAAGAAATTTAACAAAATTGCAGGATAAATAAAATCAATATAAAAAAATTAGTTGTTTTGATATACTAGCAATGAATATCCCAAAAGAAAATTAAGAAAACAATTCCATCCACAAGAGCAGCAAAAAGAGTTAGCACTACAGTACTTAGAAATAATTTCGCAGAGAAGAAATAAGAGTGTTGAAGAAGTAAACAGAATCTAAGTAAATGAAAAGACATCCGATGTTCATGTCTTGGAAGACTTAATACTGTTAAGAGGCAATCACTCTTTTGAGAGAGATTCAATGCAATATCCAACTTAAAATTTATATGGATTTTTATAGAACCTAGAAGGTCCAAATAACCTCAAAAACAAATAAAAACCTATGCAAAACCAAAAACACAAACAAACTAAAAACCTCAACAAAGCTGAAGGACTTATATTCCCTGATGTACTAATCAGGAGTGTGGCATTGGCCTAAGGACAGGCATATAGACCAAAGGAATATAATTTAGAGCCTAGAAACAACTGCTTGTATCTTCAACAAGGTGCCTAGACCACTCAATGGGGTAAGACCACCATGTTCATCATGATGGGAAAGCTGGATATCCACATTCAAAAGAATGGAGTTGGACACTTAGTTTCACATCATTCACAAAAATCAACTCCAATTGGATGAAAGATCTAAAATTAAGAACTATAAAAATAAAAAATTCTTAGAAAACAATGTAGGAGAAAATAGCTTTTGCTTTGGATTTGCCAATGATTTCTATACTGAGGATGATGGAAACACAGGAAACCAAAAAAGACATAAATTAAACTTCATGAAAATTAAAAACTTCTGTGCATAAAATAACATTATCAGCAGAGTGGAAATAAATCCTGAAGAATAGGAGAAAATGTTTGTAAACCATTAGTCTGGTAAGGAATTAATATCCAGAATATATACAGAAACTCACTACAAAAAATAATCAAATTCAATAATGCTATAAAAACTGGAAGATACATTTCTCTAAAGCAGATATACAAGTGGCCAGTAATATCACAAGAGCCAATGCTCAATATCACTACAATAGTCATAAGGAAATGTAAATACAAACCACAATGAGGTTACATCTTACATACATTAGGATGGCCATTAACAAAAGTGAAAATAGTAGTGTGGGAGAGGATTTGGAGAAACTAAAGCCTGCGTAAGGTGAGGTTGGGAGTGTAAAGTGGTGAAGCCAATGTTAAAAAAGTTCAGCAGATCTTCAAAAAGTTAAACACAACTTACCCTATGACCCAGCACATCCATTTCTACAAATATACTCAATAGCTCTGAGAATAAGAACTCAGAGATCTGTGCTCATAGTAATATTCACAATAACAGTAATCAAGAGCTAAAAGGTAGAAATAATCCAGGTGTCTATCAACAGACCGATGTATAAACAACATCTAGTATACACATATGAGAGAGTATCCCCTGAAAATGAATCAAGTTCTGACCATGCTACAACATAGATGAACCTCTAAAACATTATGCTAAGCTAACAAACTAGACACAAAGGCACAAATTTGTGTGATTTCACTTATGTGACGTACCTAAAATAGGAAATGCATAGAAACTAAATGAATATTTTAAGTTATCAGAGATTGGAGGGTAGTGAAAATGGGAGTCATTAGTTAAAAGAATTTGTTGAGGGTGATAAAATATTTTGAGGGTGATAAAATATTTTTGAGATAAAGCAGGAGTGACTGCACAATATTGCAATCATTCAATATACACCAGTCATAACTGCACAATATTGTGCAATTAATGCCACTAAATAAAGCTAACTTAAAAAAGAGGTTAAAACGGCTAATTTTGTGTTATGTATATAATTACATGATTTACTACAATAAAAAAAGTAAAAGAAAAAAATCAATGCTGGCATCTTGCAGAGAAAAAAATTTAGGTTAACTGGAACATGTTTTTAAAAAAATGCTTCTACACTTCAAGGTATTACATGGGCAAGTAAAAGGGTTCCTTCCTTCACTTCCGGAAAAAAATTTTCTTCAGAAGTCATTCATTTCTGCTTGGAACGGTAAGGTAAGCCTTCCTTCAAATTACACATAAAAATCACATACTTGCTTGGACAGTGCAATAATAAGTCAATGATGAAGGTCTGCCAGGCTTTTTCTTTACTAAGTGCATCCAACACTGTTGGAAGTAAAGCAAAACATAAGGTCATCACTTCCAGTGCTTCACAGCAAACTTGTTCATCTTCCACCTCCAGCTTATTGCTTCCATTGGTGGTCTGCAAAATTAGAATCAGGAGCAAGTTACCTAGAGACACATTCAAGAAGAAATTCACAAACCCTCTGGTTGACATTTACAATTGCCTACTTGGTAAAGACCGTGCAGCCTCAGACTCTTCACTTGCGGCTAGAGAGGCTCTTTGGGATATACTCCAAGGGGGATTTAAGAAGCACATTCACTGATAGGTACTCCTCACTTTTCATGTTCTTCTGGATGTGACTGATCTGCTTCAATCATAACTGCTACTACAGAATCACTTTGGCACTGCAGTTTGGGTCTTGAGTAGTTCTATTGTAGAGCCTACCTACAAGTCATTTCATTCAAAAATTGATCATAATACAAATGTTCAGGAAGCCTATGGAAGACTTCTGCAACCTAAAATACAACTAGGTAGCTAATAATTTTTAATCTGTCACTATCCATCAAAATGTAACTAAGACTTGTATGTTTGGAACAGAATAACCATTCAACTATTCCTAAAACGGAAGTTGTATAATGCCATGACACACTTTCTCATTTTAACTATACTAATGTATATTTAAATACACTAATGTATATTTTAATGGAGACCATCAGGGTTCTATATGGGTAGGTAAACACCACAGACAACAAAGAGCTAAACAGTCTTATTTCTGTAAATAGCTTGCTTAATGTACCACAAGGCTGGTGATAATACCTAAATGTTAGACACTCTTCCTGCTGTTGAGTGTTCTAAAAGAACGATGTAAAATTGATTGATTGGTTGATTGAGACAGAGTCTTGCTCTGTCACCAGGCTTGAGTGCAGAGGATTTCCACTCACTGCAACATCTGCCTCCCAGGTTCAAGTGATTCTCATGCCTCAGCCACCCATGTAGCTGGGATGACAGGCATGCGCCACCATGTGCGGCTAATTTGCCCCCTTCCCCCGCCCCCCACCTGCCGGAGAGATGTGGTTTCACCATGTTGACCAGGCTGGTTTTGAACTACTGACCTCAGGCGATCCGCCCACCTTGGCCTCCTAGAATGCTGGGATTAACAGGTGTGAGCCACTGTGCCCGACGCCAGGTAAAATTTAAATGCCATAATTCCCAAAGAGACAGTTACCAAAAATTTACACAGGACAAAATCAAGAAGAACTAAAGAAAATAGGGAGAGGTGGATTCATTACAGTATAACTATATTTGAGTCAATGAGAAGTCTTTTTAAAAAAGTAGGAAAAGAAAGCTGCCTCATAGCAGGCTTCTAGAGTATTTTATTTCCAAAATAAAACAATATATTCTCATTTTATTTATAGGTAGCAATAAATTTTAAACCATTAGATACAAGCGACTTGGTCTATAAGGTGACAGAAATGATGAAAATTTAATCACATGTACAATGAAGCAACATTTTCTTAAAAATCTATTTCTGTAATAATTCTTACCATCTGATAAATTTTAGTTATTTCTTCATTTGGGCTAAAAACTAGTCCTAATGCCCCACATGCTGATGCCCAGATAATTTTCTGTATAGCTCTAATTACACAAATATCAGGCATATATCTTGAAGCCTGCAGAAAAGAAATAAATAATTAAAAGTGCTGGCAGAACATTAAAGTGAAAAATCAGGAAAACAAAATATTTCTCTTAGTGAAAGAAGTGGAAATGGAAGTAAAAGTAAACATGCATCAGACCTGCCTTTAAGGACCAAAGTTCCCTTGTTCCCATTTTTTTAATATCTTAACATTAAGTCAAAAAATATGGCTTCCCATATGAATGGAAGACACAGCAATACCCACCAAGTATGCTTCAGGTTCAAGTCTGATATGGCTTTATCCTATTTTTCATAAAATTTTAAAAATAACAACAGTCAAATTACTTAGCCATGCTATGCAGAGGTGTTCACCCAAGAGATATAAAAACGTATGTCCACAGAAGCACTATGACTTGATAAGTTACCTAAAAATTTTATTCACAACAGTCAAAACTAGACTGTTGTGAATAATCCAAATGTCCATCAACACACGAATGAATTAGCAACATGTGGAGTAACCATACATGGACTATTACCCAAAGTGAAATAAACTACACACATATATAACAACATGAATAACTTTCAAAATTTTGCTGATGGATATAAGCCAGACCCAAAAGAGTACAATGTATATGATTCCATTTATGTAAAATTTAAGAGAATAAACATCACAAGAAAACTTCTGGAGCCATTATAAACATCCTATTCCTTGCTTGTGTGAGCAGTTTAAACATATACCAAAACTTATTTGATCTAGTTTGTGCAATGTAAATTATAACTCAAAAAGCTTATTTAAAAATTTCAAAATTTCTAAAGCTCTAATATTAATATTATCAGCAGCTATCAGGTCAAATATAACTTTATGAAATTTTAAATAAATTGAGATAGAGACTAAAGTGTTTTGGGTCTACAATATTTAGCCTCAAATTCTCATAGCTTAATTTATTTACGTGTTAAGTAGAGATCATTCAAGCTCCCAGAACTGTCTAACTTTCATACTAACCTCATTAGATATTTCCTGAGCAAGAAGTATGGACTCATTTCTAAGTACGCACTCAGATGAGGGATTAGGAATGCTCTGAAGGGCACTTTGTAGCACCACTGCTTGATCATGAGTAACTTGGTTAATCTGAAAAAAGTGAATCATTTTACGTCAAATGAAAAAACTGTATATACCATAATCCCTAAAATTTTTACATTAAAAAAAATTTTACTCCTCATCCATCACCACTTCCTCGGCATGTTATTCCTTCACTTACCCCTGTGGAGTTTATGGGGGTTTGCATAAGAATTATTTCACATTGCCAACATTATGGAGCTGTCTTTCAAAGTGATAGACGTACAGAGGTGTTTACCCAAGAGATATAAAACCATATATCCACAGAAGCTCTACGATATGTTGATGAGTTTCCTAACAGTTTTACTCCCATCAGCCAAAACTAGAAACAATCCAAATGCCCATCAACAAACGAATTAACAAAATGTGGAATTACCATGCCTTGAATATCGAATATTACTCAAAGTGAAATAAACTACACACGTAGTAACACCCTGGAAACTCCAATTTGAGATGAATTCTATTATTTCTGCACTTGGGCTCATTTGCAGGGGATAAATGATACAACATGTCTCTGGGTAGAAACTTCTCCTGGTCCCCCTTTGCCACAGGTGACTAGGCCTACCATAATACAATGGAGAAAACTGAGGATACCATTAAACAGTCCTTTAAAATCTACAAACTTAGTCTTTAGGAAGCTACTTATTTTGCCCAAGGCTGATTATGCCACCTGCATTCTAATGCTCATTTCACAGACAGGCTAAAGGTTCTCACAGCTTAACCTATCATCCTCTCTACTGCTGTTATTTACACAGTAAAGTTTTATTTTATTTTCTTAAAATTTGAGACGGAGTCTCAATCTGTCACCCAGGCTGGAGTGCAGTGGTGAAATCTCGACTCACTACAACCTCTCCCTCCTGGGTTCAAGCAATTCTCCTGCCTCAGCCTCCCTAGTAACTGGGATTACAGGCACACATCACCACGCCCGGCTAATTTTTGTATTTTTAGGAGAGACAGGGTTTCGCCATGCTGACCAGGCTGGTCTTGGACTCTTGACCTCAAGTGATCTTCACCCCTAGGCCTCCCAAAATGCTGGGATTATAGGCATCAGCCACCACACCTGGCCTAAAGTTTAAAAAAAGTTTAAAAAGACCATATTAAAACAGATATTTTAAGAGATTCGAGAGCCTGGGGGAGGTGTTACTGCAATTGTCAGGCGGTCAAAGCGTTAAGACTGAACAAATCAAATACTTCCAGCCACTGTTTCCAACTTCAACCAACGAATTTTAAAATTTATCTGTTACGTACATATTATTTTCATTTTTCAATAAAGTTTTCACAAACGATTTGCCAAGTGATACTACATAAAATTTCACACACAGAAAAACTAGTATTGCAAAGGTGGTAAAAATATAGTTTCCAAGTCAGTGGCCTCACGGAATTAAAAATTTCAGCTGGCCGGGCGTGGTGGCTCATGCCTGTAATCCCAGCACTTTGGAAGGCCGAGGTGGGTGGATCACCTGAGGTTAGGAGTTTGAGACCAGCCTGCCCAGCATAGTGAAACCCGTCTCTAGTGAAAATACAAAAATTAGCCGTGTTTGGTGGCACGCGCCGGGAGTCCCAGCTACTTGGGAGGCTGGGGCAGGAGCATCACTTGAACCCAAGAGGCAGAGCTTGCAGTGAGCCAAGATGGCGCCACTGCACTCCAGCCTGGGTGACAGAGTGAGACTCCGTCTCAAAAAAAAAAAAAAAATCTCAGCTGACGGTTATCATTTTGGACCAAGCTACTTCATGCCTCCATGTCTCAATTTTCACTTACTAAATAGAAAGTAATAGCAGAGGCTCAACAAATATAGCTGTCTTCGTGATTAAAGGAGATAAAGCATAGTGACTGGCATACAAGAAACAGCTCAATATATTTTGACCATTAATATCCAATAAATTTAGAAATTATGTGAGGTCTACATGCATCTTTAGCAATTATCTGTTTTATACTAGGTACTAAATACATACATAATATCAATTACTTGTTGAATAAAAAGTTACACAATACTTTAAAACTGCAAATTGAATTTTGCTAATCCAACTAGAGTTTTTCATGTCAGCAAAGTCTTGTGTCACTTGTTCTTACACCAAAATTGTGTTGTTAACATTACTGGTAATATATTAACTCTCTAATTCAACTCAGTAGCAAAAGAAGGATTAGGAGTGCCCCAAAATGCAAAAATAACTGTGTTTACTCTAATACTGGCAGAACCAAATATTCTCCATTCAAAACTTCTCCATGGAAAGGAATTATAGTAATTAAGGATTAATAAGTGTGGAATGTGTAGAAAGTACTACAACATCTTACTTAATAGCATAAAAAGCTTTTAAATCTACGAGAGAAACCCCTCAGAATTTTCTTTGCGTTTTCCAATTTCTCAAAAGGTAACATCTTGTACGTATTGTAGACAGTCGTACATTAAACATATTTTAAAGACTAATTTTCCTTGAGCTCCTTACCAGAATATGATTAGAGATTATTATGTATCTCTGTGTCCTTTGGTAGCACACTTCTTAAACATGCATACAGAAAGAAATATGTAAAAAGATACAAAAAATATCTTGTTTGTATTTCAGTAAACTCCCATAACAAGGACCATAATAAGAACCTTACCTTTTTTATGTAAATATGCATGAAGCCCACAATATAAAGCAATAAAACTTACTCAGGATGGAGACAGAGCTTTGTAAATTAATATCTAAATTGACATGTACAAGACCATTTCTTCTTTTTGTCCTTTTTTTGAATGAAACATTTCAAAAAATATATAAAAGCAGATAAAAGAATATAATACATCCTCAAATACCCATTATCTAGCTTCAATAATTATTAACAAATGTTTAAACTTGTTTCACTGACTGCGCAAGAAACAAACCCAGAATTATTTTGAAGCAAATCTCAGACATTTTATCTTAGGTCAATAATGACAGCATGACTCATACCCAAAATAAAATTAATCAGTCTAGAATATACAGATAATCCAGTCACTATCCAAATTTCCCTAATTAACACCTCTCATATATCTAAATGTAATAATCTGTATCCCTGAACCATTTTATCTTCAAGCAGTGATTAGTAAAACCATCCTTTATAACATAAGTGAGTGAACTCAATTTAGTTAGAACTGAATTCATCTTTTGCATCCAATCTAAGCACTTCTGGAGAACTGTTGGTGATGCTGCTCAAGGCTAACAGCAAAGGAGAAAGAGATTCACAGTTGTGGGAAGAGAGGTTTGCTGCATGGCAATTACATATTCGCCTTTATGACGAACTGTCTTTATGTATCTTTTTGGTATGACTTAACAAAAGATTCAGGTGAAGTTTTCATTACACTTTAAACAACTGAAAGTAAAAAATGATTTAAAGAGACTGGGAAGTTCACTCAAAGTAGGATACGCAATAGTCAATCTTTACATTTTTAATATAAATACAACTTAATCGAAAAAATCCCTAAGATAATATGCTATCTGTTGAATTATTTCCATCATCTACTTAAAAGACACAGAGTTTACATTTATTAAATAGTAAGGACTAAATATTTTTAAAAGTTTCTTAACATTTATTACCTGTGTTATGGGGTCTGTACCATCTACAACTGGCTGACAAGCTTCTGCTACAGCTTGAACATGGCCATAGCCAATCGCAGTTAACAACAGTTTGGCTATTTTAAGAGCATTTAAATAAGCACCCCTTCGAGTTTCCGTATCTGTATTTGGCAAGAAGTTATTTCTTATTAGCATACTCAGTACAAGAGGTAAGCCACCACTTTTCAAGAAGTGAACTTGAAAGTCAGAGGACCCATCAGTTAGAGGCACACCAGCAGGCATTAACAAGGTATAAACTACCTGGAATAAAAAAAAAAAAAAGGAGAGTACATTAAAAGGGATTTTTAAAAAAACTTAGTAACATCTATTTCTCCTCTGATCATTGCTAAGAAATTCGACTATTTAAAAAACTTTCTTTACAGTCTTATCAGTGTTCTTCACATTGCCATATAATATAAAAATTACATTTTTGCAAAGGCAAAAACCAACCTCTGTTAGGTATAGAACTTGGGAGGCAGAAGGACCAAAGAAAAGAGAGTCAAGGGGTGGACTAAGTTTGCCTTCTCCAAGTTTTGCATGGTCCAAACAAACAGCTCATAATTTTTCTACAGCTGTTCTATCTGCAAAGGAAAAAGACACAGACTAAAATAAAATGTAACTCATGTGTTATTAATGTTTCACATTTGCCATTTCGAAGAGTATTATCTTAAATAAATAAAAATTATATCCACAAATCTCATTAAGCTGAGATCAAATCTTACAATATATAACTAGAACTGAACTGACTGATTAGTGATCAATCAGGACTCCTTAACTGCCAACACAAAATATGAAGGGAAGGGTTTCCTATCCAGAGAGTTCAGATCAATATATCCTCCTTCATCCACTGGAGACAGAAAGGAAAAAAAAAAAACCAAAACCAAAAACTGGAAAAAGAAATAATACAAGCATTGACCGCATATAATTGAATAATAAAACGACAAATTATCAATTAAAAATGGGCAAAGGATGTTAACAGACATTTCTTCAAAAACAGATAAACGGCTAGGAAGCAAACGAAAAATTGCTCAGCATCATTAGCCATCAAAGAAATGCAAACAAAACCATATTAACATCCCACTTCAACATCAGTAGAATGGATAACCAAATCAAAAAAACATTTAAGTAGTATTGGTGAAGACGAGGAGAAACTGTAACACTCCTACCTTACTGGGAGGATTGTAAAGTGGTACAGCCACTTTGGAAAAACTTGGTAGCTCTCAATAAGTTAAACATAGACTTACTGTCATCCAGATTTGAGTCCCAGATATACAACCCAGAGAATGCAAACATAAGCCCCCAACAAAACTTCTACACAAATATTCAAGGAAGTATGGTTCATGGTAGTCAAAAGCTGAAAACAACTTAACTGTCCATCAACAGATGAGGGGATCAACAAAATCTAGTATACACAAACCGCACTATATTATTCAGCCTTAAAAACAAAACAATTCTGCCACATGCTAAAACATGATGAACTTTGAGGACATTACTGAGCGAAACAAGCTGGTCACAAAAAGAAAAATACTGTATTATTTCATTTGCATGAGCTACGTAGAGCAGTAAAACTCAGAAAGAGAAAGTAGAATGATGACTTTGAGGGTAGGGGAGCAGGAAGAAATAGAAGAGTTGTTTTTAGTGGGTACTGAGTTTCAGCTTTGTAAGAAGAAAAAAATTCTGGAGACTGGTTGCACAACAATGTGAAAGCACTTATTACTAATGAACTATATAATTTAAAATGCTTAAGATGATAAACTGTATGGTAACTTTTCCACAATTTCTTTTAAAAAGTGAATTGCCTGATGGTAATAGTCAGAAGGCATGCAAGCCCAATTTGAGAAATATTGTACAAAACTGGTCTTTTTCAACAATGTCAATATCATCAAAGGTGCTGTAATTCCTGAAATTGATAAATTCTTCTGTGGTTATATAAGAGAATGTTCTTGTTCTAAGGAAACACACTGAGACAGTTAGGCAAAAACACAGGTTATGTGTAACTTCCTCTCCAAATGTTAGAATTATATGGAGGAAAGAATGACACAGCAGGTGTGACAACCTTTTAACAGTTGCTGAATCTGGAAGTGTATATGGAAGCACTCTGTATTATTCATGATGACTTTAAAACTATTACAATGTCAAAAGTTGGTTATATTTTAATAGAAGAAAAAAAAGATTCAGTGGACAGGGGTGACCATGCAAAACAGAAGAAACCAAGCAAAACTCGGTACAGGCACTGGAGAAATAAGCTTGCTTGTTGTATAACAACATATTTCTGTAATACCAATTAGCTCATTTCCAATCGGCAAAGAGGGTCATAATATTAGTATGATGTGTAAGCTAAGCTTGGCAGATGGGATCCCTCATAGGCAAGAAGAGCCAGAAAGTAGTAGTATAACCTTCAGATAGAAAGAAAGAAACCATTAGCTTGAGTGCTACATACATAAACGCTTTCAGCTCTACCTTAAGAAATTAAAAGGGAACACCTATTCCCTTGTAATCCTCTCAGACCACATCACCTGCTGATGCTTTTTATGTTCCACCTATATGGCAGTCCCTCTGTTTCAGAATATTCTATCATTCACTTGCTTTATCTCAATGCTGTTAAGCCAACAATTTCTCTTTTCATTTTGTGCATACTTAATATCTTCCAAAACAGGAGCTAGTCACACTGAGGCATCTACCTGGGCCACCCAAATTATACACAAAGTCAGTCACTCTTATTTCTAGTGGTACTCTGCTTAAATTGTATGTTGCATGGCAGCCTGGCATTAGAGGCTGAAGCCAGAGCTAAGTGAAGAGGAGGTTATCTACGCAAGGAAAAGGTTGGTAGAGAAGATAAATAATTGGTAACTATAGGATTAATCAAACAAGTAAATATATTAAAGAATAATACTCAGCCAGGTTTCTCACTCCTGGAGACAAAACTTTCGTATAAGGAAAGAGAAAAGAAACAAAAAGAAGCTTGTGGAACTGAACTAAAATTGGAGGTAATGGTGTGATCTCATTCATAGACAGATAGATAGATAGATAGATAAGCCTGGCTTTATTGTGCTCTACTTCACTATCCTTTGCAGATACTGTGTTTTATACAAATTGAAGGCTTATGGTAACCCTGCATCCAACAAGCCTATTGGCACCATTTTTTCAATAGTTTGTGGTCATTTTGTGTCTTGTGTCACATTTTGGTAATTCTCACAGTATTTCAAAGTTTTTCATTATTATCATATCTGTTAGGTGATCTGTAACCAGCAGTCTTTGATGTTCCTATTGTAATTGTTTCAGTATATCACAGCAAACTTAATAAATGCTGTGTGCATTCTGACTGCTCCACTGACTGGTCTTTCCCCATCTGTCCTCCTTCTCAGGCCGCCCTATCCCTGATATACAATAATGCTTAAATTAGGCCAATTAATAACCCTACAATGTTCTAAGTGTTCTTGTGAAAGGAAGTCACACATCTCTCACTTTAAATTAAAAGCTAGTGATTAAGCTTAGTAAGAAAAGCATGCCAAAAGCTGAAATGGGCTGAGAGCTGGATCTCTTACACCAGTTAGCCAAGTTGTGAATGCAAAGGAAAAGTTCTTGAAGAAAATGAAGTGTTGCTCCACTACACATAGGAAAGATTAGAAAATGAAACAGAATTATTGAAAAGAAGAAGAAAGCTTTAGCTGTCTGGATAGATCAATACAGCCATGCCTTCCATTAAAAGCCAAAGCCTAAACCAGAGTGAAGCTCTAACTTTCTCCAATTCTATAAAGGCTGAGAGAAAAGAAAGCTGCAGAAGAAAAGCTTAAAACTAGCAGAGGTTAGTTCATGAGGTTTAAGGGAAGAAGCGATCTCTAAAACATAAAAGTACAAGTTGAAGCACCAAGTGAAGCTACAGCAAGTTACCTAGAACATGGAGCTAAGATAATTGACAATGGTGTCTACAGTAAATGGATTTTCAGTACAGACAAAACAGCCTTGTAGCAGAAGAGGATTCCATCTAGACCTTTCTTAACTGTAAAGGAGAGATTAATGCCTGGCTTCCAGGCTTGATAAAACAGGCTGACTCTGTTGTTAGGGGCTAATGTCATGGGTAAATTTAATTTGAAGCCAATATTTATTTACCATTCCTGAAAATCCTAGGGTCCTTAAGAATTACGCGAAATCTACTTCGTCTGTGCCCTACAAGCAAAATAACAAAGCCTAGATGACACCACATCTGTTTACAGGATAGCCTATTGAATAGTGTAAGCCACTGTTGAGACCTACTATGCAGAAAAAAAGATTTTTTGAATGTATTACTGCTGATTGACAATGTATCTGGCAACCCAAGAGCTCTCATGGAGATGTATGTGGAAATGAATGGTGTTTTCATTGCTTGCTGACACAATGTCCATTATGCAGCCCATGGAGTAATTGTGAGTTTCACCTTATCACTTAAGAATAGCTGGGTGTGGTAGCTTACACCCATAATCTCAGAACTTGGGTAGGCCAAGGCAGGCAGATCACTTGATGCCAGGAGCTTAAGACCCAGCCTGGTCAAATTAAATATTTAAGACCCAGCCTGGTCAAAACAGTGAAACCCCATTCCTACAAAAGATATGATAAATTAGCTGCACGTGGTGGCACACACCTGTAATCCCAGCCACTCTGGAGGCTAAGGCAGGACAATCACTTGAACCTAAAAGGCGGAGATTGCAGTAAGCCAAGAGGGTACCACTGCAATCCAGCCTGGGTGACACAGTGAAACTGTCTCAAAAAGAAGCTTGTGGAACTGAACAAAGGATTACATTTTGTATGGCTATTGCTGCCATAGACAGTGATTCCTCTGTTGAATCTGGGCAAAGTATGTTGAAAGCCTTCTGGAAAGTATTTTCCCTTCTAGATGCCACTAAGAACATTCACGATTCATGGGAAAAGGTCAATATAACAACGTTACTGGGAGTTTGAAAGAAGTTGGATGACTTTGAGACATCAGTCGGGCAAGGAACTACAGATACAGTGGAAACAGCAAGAGAACTAGAATTAGAAGTGAAGCCTAAAGATGTGACTGAATTGCTGCCAATATCACAATAAAACTTTAACAGAGATGAACTTGCTTCATATGGCTGAGCAAATGAAGTGGTTTCTTAAGATGAAATCTACACTTGGAAAAGATTATATGAATACTGTTGAGATGACAACACAGGATTTAGAATATTACACTACATAAGCTTAGTTGATAAAGCAGGAGCAGAGTTTGAGAGGACTGACTCAAGTTTTGAAATAAGTTTTACTTGGGGTCAGATGCTATCAAATACTATCCCAAGCTACATGGGAATCTATCCAGAAAGGAGAGTCAATAGCAGAAAAGTTCACTGTTGTCTCCTTTTAAGAACACAGATGTCCCCAGCTTCAGCAACCATCACCCTGATCAGTTAGCAGCAGTTGATGTTGAAGCAAGACCCTTCAATGGCAAAAAGTTACAATTCGCTGAAGGCTCACAAGATAGTTACTATTTTTTAGCAATAATGTATTTTTAATTGCTGTATACCTTTTTAAAAAGATATAATGCCATTGCACATTTATAGTGTAAAAAACTTTTATGTGTATAGTGTATAAAACTTTTAGTTTTACACTAGTGTAAAAAACTTTTATGCACACCGGGATACAAAGAAACTTGTCCGACTTGATTTATTGAGAGGTACACTTTATTGTGGTGGTATGGTAATGGAAACCACAGTATCTCCAAGGCACATCTATAGACATATACATATGGTAGATTTTATTTGTATGTTAGAGAGTCCATATTTTATCTTCTATGGAACATTTTACACTAAAACAAATCAGTGATCAGGTAAATGGCCAATTTAGTCTTGGAGCTGGAAAATGGCTCATTTGTAGGCCAACAAATACAAGCCATTTAATGACAGTACGTTCAAAATCAGATGCTATTTATACAAAAATACCAATTTCTCACAGCTGAAGAAACTACTCTTTCAACTAACAACATCTGTTGATTACTTAGTACACACAACAAACAACAAAAAAATCAAAGTACAACTACCATTCCAAGGCACTTCATCATTAGATTTCAGAACTAAAGAGTTAAAAACAAAGCTTCTAGACAGAAAGTTAAGACACAACAGGTTCAGTCCTCCCAGCAGCCAATATTGCCATGAAACTGCAGATGTTCTGCTTTCAGCTCTATGTTCAACCTACTCCAAGTAAAAAAATAGAAAAAAACAAAACAACCAAATAATAAACTACTGCATGTGGGAGAGTTTAGGTGCATTCAGAAAAGTAATGTCTTAACAAAAAAATCTTGTTTTCCATGTATCGATTTTTAGGAGGGTGTCCTTCGGCAAAATGAAGATTAACTCAAGAAAGATGCAAGACCAAGGAGCACCAGAAGACCACCAAAGGAAAGGCTGTATACAGAAGTCCCAGAATGATAGCTGTGTCAAAGAGAACAAAGCACAAGGCAGCAGGAAGATGAAATGCTCCAAGAAAACATGATATAACAGATTTGACCATGTGAACAATTGTTTTAGGAAATTACTGGAAGGAGTATGAGAAAATTTAGTAATTAACACCAAGAAAACCAAGCAAATGATAAAGGCAATATTAAAATTTAGTATAATCATGTGTGAGTAACTTAGGAGATTGTAGTATTTTCACATTGTGTTAAAAATGTGAACAATGCATATAGATTTAAACAAAAACTGTGACATGACCAGAGAGTAAGGATGTGGTAATGCATAAGAAATACATTTTCACAAGTCAATACTTAATGTCTAAAACCTGACACACAAAAATAGCATGGGCATAGTGCTTAGAAAAAAAATGGTATATCCAGTAATGAAAGGTAAACCTTGAGGGCGAGTTTTCTTTGATAGATGGATGAGGTAGGAGACTGCTGTTCGTCACTGGGAGCCTTGAAAGAACCCTGACTTTCTGAAGTATTAGTTTTCTAGAAGTATTTCATGATAATTACATGCTCCTAAATATTTTCCCATCCTTGAAAATATTTTCATCAGCAACACTATGAAAGACACATGATCAACATTAGAGACTATTCCACAAAGTATATTAGATTTGCAAACAGAATTTGTTAATATTTTCTTTTTCATCCATCATGTAGTTATGAGCATCCTTTCTGTGGAATAGGGGGATGGATCATTTTCTTACCTGGTGGCATAAGTTTCATAAGTACTCTTGCTCCATCTCTAAGAGGTGGCATATTCAGGTTCCTACCTAAGTCTGCAACTTGCCAAAGGAAAGAGATGTATCTGGGATGCACTGACATTATCTAGAATACAGAATATACAAAATATTTACCTGCAAATTGTGCTACAAAAAGTTTTCTGTTAATGAAAATTTATCCACTGTCTATCCTTCAAATAAGGTTTCTATTGGTCAATCACATTTCTGGATATACCATTTATACCACCCCAAATGACTATTTTTACATTGATAAATCCATTGATTCAACATGCAAATTTATACATTACATATTAAGCTTTCTAATATACTTTGAGTAATTTCATTGCAACAATTTTTCGATTTTTTTATAAACTGTAGTTTCACATAGTACTCAGATGCTGATTATACAAAAGGCACCTCACTCCCTCAGGAATTAAATTCCTAATCCAATTTTTTCAGAGACTTAAATCTCCCTAATGCTGAAGTGACTGGTATAATTGTAGGCATAATTTTTAAGAGGCTGAGGGAAAGGCTAAGAAAGGTAGAAGCTGTTGTTCCTTTACGTATGAGATGTATTTCTAAGAATCATAGAAAGATAATACATCCTATTTTTCTTTAAAACTATCCTAAAAGACTGAAAATATAGTAGTACCTTCTAGAGCTATATATTTAATACCATACGTAAGCTATAACAGATTAATTCTACCTACATAATTTTATTATAAATTCCTACAACTAAGAAATTCACTCAGAAGTTAACAGTTGACTATACTGTTGACATTTTGACCCATTTATGAATCTCTATAAATCTATGAAGCTCCTCAGAAAAAGAACTATTCTACACATTTCTTCATATTTTGAATAGAGAATTACTCACCACCCCAGGCAAACAACTTTCCACCTCTAGATTGGGACCATCATTGTAATGATTATGGTGGTTTCCAGGAGATGCAGTTGAGGAATCGGAAGAGCTATCAGGACTTGATGGCATATTGGAATTTATTTGTGTAAGTTTGGCTGTAATTAGCTGAAAATAACAGTGTGTTTAGTAGCAAAGACAAGGCAAAACATTTCTACAAGTAATGGGAACTAGATACATTGAAAGGTTAAAATACATCTTAGGCTTTAATTTTAGAAATACATTTAAAAATTACTGTCTAACATAACCATTTAATTGTATTTCCTTTAAGTTCTGTGACATCTATCTTATTCAAGGTGATTATAATCTAGATACCAACACAGAAGTTTGTACATAATAGTTAGATGCCCAACAGACATTTACTAAATAATACGTTAATAATAAATGTTGAGGCTTACTAATATAGCCTCAACATTTAAGTTTCATGACTTATTTAAAAGCTGTATTTACTTACAGATTTATCTTTTAAGTTTAATTGTCCAATTAGTTTTCTGTCATCTTCAGAATCTATCAGCTCACCACCCACAAAAAGTTCAATTTTTGTGTGGGCTACATTGGCTTTAATACGATTAACAATACATCGCCGTACTGAACCAATTGTGTCATTCGTATGAGACCATATATCCAACTCATCAACCTGTCTGCCCTGGTTTGGAAACCGAACTATAAGAGAGAGGTGTTTGCCACGAAATGCTCTGAAAAATAAATAAGTAAATAAAAAGAATTAAAAAAAAAGAAAAAACCACAATGATATTCAGCAGACTGCTAAAAAAACCCTGAAAATTTAATATTTTATTATTAAGTCAGAGGAGGACAGTTAAAACAACTTATTTTGTATTTAGGATCTTTAGAACACCATGCTTCTTTTAAACAGTGAACAAACATCACAATCTTGGAAATGCAATAATCAAATTCTGTTGTTAATCTTATCTCTGTGAAGGCTGAAAAAAAGCTTCCTACTTACGATAGATCACAACAGACATGAATAATGCTTCAGTTATTTTCATGCCACAAAACTCAACTCACTAAGACTATTTTCAAACATGGAATATGAGTTTCGGCTTGAACATATCAACAAAAATGCTAAAATGCACGTTTCTGTCAAAATATACCCCAAAATATTTATCTTGGTATAATCTTGCTTACTTTATTCTCTTCTGATAGGTAAGATGCAAAATAAAAAACAGTATTAAAAAGCAATTTTACATTTTTTCAGTTAAGAAAGTGGAATCAGACTTTTAAAAAACGTGATTGTGCTCATTCTGTAAACTTTCCCCAAAACTGTAATTGCCATTAAATTGTTAATAAGTAACTGACTTTAGTTATACTTATATGATTTAGTTATATGATTATTATTCGTATCACGTGCTATAGAATTTGTATATAATTTATGATTATATTAATATCTGACTATTAGATCATCTAATTATTTTATGGTAATTAGTTTTTAAATTTAAAGGAATTTTAGCAAACACCATTTAAAAATATTCCTTCTCATACTGGCTTAATAAGCAGTTCTTAATTTTATTTTTAAGAACGTTCAAATAAAAAACCATCAAATGCAAAATAAGTCTATCACACTTAAGGAATGATAACGACTTGGAAAAATAAAAGAGACACTGTTAACTAATGAGTGAAATACCTTACCCAAACATAAATCAAAATAAAAATGTACCCTATCAAAAAGCATCTTTTTAAAAAAAGATACAGCTGTTTTTAAAGGTGAGAATATTGGAATTCGGAAATAAGAATATCCCCCACTTTCCTTTTAACCTATTATTACTTTCCTAAGTAACTTTCTAAGAAAATATTAAGTAATTGTAAGTTAACACTAGAGATCAACTTCACACAAACCTCAACATAGGTAGAATCATTCTTTCCTTGTGATAATCACTGTCACATTCATTAATGTACTCTTTTATAACAGTTAATACTCTAACCATTCGAATGGCTTCTTGTCTTGCACAATTAATGCTGTTTTTGTCACCATCAAAAACACACAGTGTATCATACGATGCTTTTAAACGATCAAAGCAAGACTGAATGAAGTCTTCATGGATAACCACCTATAAATAATGGACAAATACAGATAATCCAGGTTGTTTACAAATGAAATGTGACATCAATCTAATAAAAAGCAGTAAAATGTCAATTTAAAGGTAATTCAATCATAGTCATATTTACCCAGTAGTAAAACACAAGTTTCCTGAAAAGGAAACTGATTATGTGAAACTAGCAAGTATAAACCAATTTTGTTTTTAAAAAGTGAATGTTGGCCAGGTGTGGTGGCTCACGCCTGTAATCCCAGCTCTTTGGGAGGCCGAGGCAGGTGGATCACCTGAGGTCAGGTGTTCAAGATCAGCCTCACCAACATGGTGAAACCGTCTCTACTAAAAAAATACAAAATTAGCCAGGTGTTGTGGCAGGCGCCTGTAATCCCAGCTACTTGGAAAGCTGAGGCAGGAGAATTGCTTGAACCTGGGAGGCGGAGGTTCAGACAGCCAAGATCCCGCCATTGAACTCTAACCTGGGCAACAAGAGCGAAACTCCATCTCAAAAAAAAAAAAAAAAAAAAAAAAGTGAATGTCCAGTCGGGCACATGTGGCTCATGCCTGTAATCCCAGCACTTTGGGAGGCTGAAGAGGGAAGATAGCATGAGCCCAGGAGTTAGACACTAGCTCTGGCAACATAGTGAGGTCTCATCTCTAAGATGAACGAAAAAAAAAAAATTAGCTGGTGCGGTGGTGTGCGCCTATAATCAGAGGCAGGAAGATAGCTTGAGCCTGGGAGTTCCAGGCTGTAGCTGAGTTGTGGCTGCACCACTGCATTCCAGCCTGGCTGACAGACAGAAATCTCAGAAAGACAAACAAAAAGAAATGCCTAGACAAAAGGCCAATCTCAGACAAAGTTCTGGCCATCTCAACATACGATAATGAATAATTACATTTAAAATTATTTCAATCACCTAAGGATAATTATCAAAGAAACATTTCTTTAGTCAGCATTGGGCAAGGGAGAAAAGTGGATTAAACACTGAAAAAATATTTTTGACAAGAGTTAAAGATTATTTTCTAGTTATTTTCAGGTTAAAAAAGATACTACCCAACAACTTAACCCAATTGTTGTGGATCTTTTTAAGCACTTCAATTCTCACCTGATTGGCTTTTAATCTTGGGCCAAGGTTTGTGTATATCTCTTTAAGAAGATCTATAGCTCTGTTGGCAATCTCGTCACTACTCTGAATCACAACCTGGTTCCAAAAATATTACAGTATTAAAACCATTCAAGATACAGCTTAATTTGGTATTTAAATTTAAATCATATCCTTAATTATTTTTAATATAATCTTCAATAACTTAAAGATAAGTTGATTTTGATACTCAATATAAGTGATCTTAAGAATTCAAAGATTAATAAAAAATACAAGTTTTCTGAACAAAGCCGTTTGCTTAAGAATGAAAGACACAAATACTTCAAGTGATAATATTTAACTTGTCAACTTGTTAGTCAAGCTGATAGGTTTTCAAGGGGTAATTCAAGTATGCTAAAAAAAAAAAAGGGTGCGAGAAATACTATTTAACATAGAGCTATCCTGCTGGCCCCAGGAATTTTTGTAAATCTTTACCAATCATTTAATAAATCAGTGTTTTTCAAACTAAGTTTAGAATCCTTGCACCTTAGAGTATTTCAGGAATGAAAATTTGGGGAGTTTGAAGACAGAAAGGAAATGAATAATGGGAAACTAAGCAAAGAAATGCAAGCTTTCCTCTCTTACTTCCACTACCTGTATATAGTTTTTTAATTGATAGGAGTTACTACTAGTTAAAATGTTTCAAAACCACTGGTTTTAATGGAACACTGTAGCAACTTCTCAGTTTACATAAAGTTTGTCCAGAGAATAAGTAAATAATAAAACCCAAAATATAAGCTGTGACACAACAGATTAGATATATCAAGATGGCAACAAGATATATTACACTATTAATATGGGAAAGTTAGCTTTATGAGCATGCAACATTTATTCCAGCTATTTAAATATATACAAAGTGAACAATATCAATAAAGGTATTGATTCATAATGATATCCTAGTAATAGTCTTCCGTCCATCGTTCATGTCAGCATCAAATACATATAAACTTCAAGATCTATCTTATATAAAAAAGAGAATAACTTTCACAAAGGAGGGGAGAATAGAAGATGTAGTTAGCATGTAGAGGGTTACTATAATTCTTTTTTTTTTTTTTTTTTTTTTTTGAGACAGAGTCTCGCTCTGTCCTCAGGCTGGAGTACAGTGGCGCAATCTCAACTCACTGCAAGCTCCGCCTCCCAGGTTCACATCATTCTCCTGGCCTCAGCCTCTCAAGTAGCTGGGACTAAAGGCACCTACCACCACGCCCGGATAATTTTGTTTTTGTATGTTTAGCAGAGACGGGGTTTCACCGTGTTAGCCAGGATGGTCTCGATCTCCTAACCTTGTGATCTGCCTGCCTCGGCCTCCCAAAGTGCTGGGATTACAGGCATGAGACACCGCACCCAGCCTACTATAATTCTATACATCTGAAAAGGGTGACAGATTCTAAGTTAGTACAACAGGGTGAGAGAAAAAAACAGTAATGAATAAAATATAAGAAGGTAAAGAAGAGCAATTATCCTTGCACACCTAGATTTCTAGGACAAGCATCAAAACAGAATATAGCCATGAAATTCTCAGGCAAAATTATGACTCTTGAATTATTTTTAAAAAGTAACCTCAGGTACAATGTTGGCATATCAAAGTTCTTACTGCTCACTTACCCTCCAAAGGTAGTCTAGTCCAATTAATTCCAAATCATCCATCATATAGGATCTTCTTTTTGCTATTAGTTTCCTTTCTCGACAATTGACAGCTTTGAAAAATCTTTCAAAGCATTTCATTCCATTTTCAGTTAAAAGGGAAGGATCAAGCTGAAGCACACTACTTTCAAAGAAGTCCTTATTAATATCAGGATCTAAGTCTGGTTCATCCCCCATTAACTTGGAATACCACTTAAAACAGGCTTCATGATCACAAAGATAAACTGCATTTTCTGCTAAGCACTTCCATATTTGTTTTGCCTGAGGAGCACAGAGCCACAGTTGGCCATCCTTCAGTAAAAATCTTGGAGAAACAAAATCAGTAATTAGGGTCAACATAGTTTTTTCCTGCAAAGCAAGTTTTGACAGGCACAACATAATACTTCACCACAGTTATATTTTAATTACAGCTTTAAAAATATGAATTCTTTCAAAATAATTTGTTAAACACATATCTGGAATTTAAAATGTGTCAGGTATTCACATTTGTTTAACAAATATATATGAGGCAGCTACAAAATGCCAGCAACTTTGCTGGGTGATGTGCCCTAAGTAAGAAGACTTCTCCTCATTTTCAGCTCACCTTCTGAAACCCAATACTGATTTAGCTCTCCCTTAAATTATATCATTGCAAAATAAGGTTATTACACTAAATGACTTTCAGAGATAACTAAATATCACCGTGAATTTAAAGCGGCTTAAACTGCTTACATTTCTGAAAATATTGCACTCATAACTAGCCATATGAAACAAAAAATCCACCAGTAATTAAAAATTATGTCTATCTCTGTAATCATTAGTGTGTCCTCAGTGATGTCCTCGAGCTTTTTAGTTGTTTCACTATTTATTAGTTCACTACAATAAAACAATGATTAGTCTGCTTTAAGCAGTCTCTTTATTTGGTTGGCTTCTACTTTCTCTTAGCACTCTTCCACCCACTCTGTCTACCATTTCTATGAATGACAATGTAAGGAAAAATAAGTTTATTTTAATTTGAATAATAACTTCACACTTAGTTAACAAAATGACAGTGGCTTTATTCCCAAAAAGAGTGTGGCGTTTTTATTTAATAGCAGAAGGTTTCTTCTTCTGGATCTTAATTTTTTTTTTTTTGAGACAGACTCTCGCTCTGTTGGCCAGTCTGGAGTGTAGTGGCACAATCTCGGCTCACAGCAACCTCTGCCTCCCAGGCTCAAGCAATTCTCCTGCCTCAGCCTCCTGAGTAGCTGGGATTACAGGCGTGTGCCACCACACCCAGCTAATTTTTGTATTTTTAGTAGAGACCCGGTTTCACCATGTTGGCCTGGCTGATCTTGAACTCCTGACCTCAGGTAATCCGCCCACCTCGGCCTCCCAAAGTGCTGAGATTACAGGTGTGAGCCACCACGCCTGGCCTGGATCTTAATTTTAAGTTGTTAATATCTCTGTAAGAGTGCTGAGCATGAAGGGACCACCTAGATTAAATCTACCTAATCTCTCTCATCCTAATTTATAAATGAGCAACAAGAGATCCAGCAAGATGAAACACAGCAGTTTGTAAACTAAGGTTTCAGTGTAAATGTCTGAAAATTCACTAGTGTCATAGGGCAGACACTTTTAAAAACTTCTATATGGGTAATCTGGTCTCTATCACATACCAGCTGTGTGATTTCAAAGCACTTTGTTTTCCCCAAACGGAATCCCAATGAGGAGTTAACACCTGCCTCACAAGGCTGTCATGATGAGTAAAGTGATTAGCACAAGGCCAAATATATTCAGCCGGCATTAGCTCTTATAGCTTCCCCCTTTGATTAACTGTAGTACTGTAATATGAACTCTGGAAGGTCATCTGATTCTAAACTTTACTAATAGAATGAATAAATACTAACTAATTTTTCCAATCCAATAAACCTAAGGAACACATTTACCAAAAACAATGGCTCACTTTGGAAGAGATACTCAATATTAAGAGGCAGATTGTTTTTCTATGTGGTTAAAAAAAAGGTACTACAAGTGTCAGAAAACCTGATACTAGAATATTTTGCAAACTGAAATCCTATAATAAAGATGAGATCTATCTGGCAGACCATAAAATCCTCAATAGTTATGAACTGACTGAATAAAAAAAAACAACAGACTTTATGTCAAATAAATATTGTCCCATAAATTATATGATTGATCAGCAAACAGAATTACATGCTCTGTAAAAAGAAAACTAATCCCAGAATTAATAGAGAAAAATAATGAATTCAGTAAATTTTATAAAACACTGAAAAATAGTTCTGGCAACTTTTCTTAGTATACTTATTCAAATACTTTTCTTGCAATGGTATGGTAAACTGCATTTCTAAGAGATCTCTCAATATTCAAGCTATACATACATAAAAAAATACATGTCATTAAAAGCTATGTATTACTGAGTAAATTCAGTTTGGAACATAGTTTTGGCTTAAAGGACAGACAACTTTACTTATCCCATTTAAAGTAATGTTATTATACATAGTTAGAGGTTGCTTTTGTCTCTATCATTGTTAAAACATTCACAAGCCACTCAGGAGGCTGAAGTGGGAAGATCACCGCCTGGAGAGGTTGAGGCTTCAGTGAGCCTAGATTGCCCCACTGCACTTGAGCCTGAATGACAGAATGAGATCCTATCTCAAAAAGAAAAAATAAATACAGAATAACCCTGCATTCCTTATCACTGCAGTGCCTTAAAAGAATAGCACTGATGGTTTAAAACAAACCTAAGGAAGTTTAGTCGTTCTTGAACTTCTTGAACATGACTGTATCGACTTCCAAGCCTCACTGTTTGTGGATCATAGTCTTCATGATCTGCAAATAAACCAAAATTATGCATTATACACATGTATATCCACAACATTATTGACTTAGGTAAAAAGAAATTATTAAGTTAATAATCATTCTCATTAACAGAAACTTGTAATTATGGTATGTTTATTTAAACCCTTTACTTCCACAAAAAATAGTCACTTTTTACACAAAGAAAAATATAACTTGCTGAACACGTTATCAAAAATATTTTTTTAGTCTTAATTCCCCCTTCATTCATCACACACACTGGCGCAATTTGTGAGTACAGCCTACGATTTTTTTACCATCATGTTTCCATTTTCCTTCCTTCTTTGTAGGCAAAATATTTCCTTCCTTCTTTGTAGGCAAAGTATTTCAACATTAAAAATATCACTTCTTTATTCACTCAAAAAAATTAAGATGAGAGAAAATGCTGTATTTTATAAAGTTATCATGTGAGTATCTCAATCACCAGGGTATGAACTGGCTCAAACAGTCTCAGATACTCTGAAAAACCTACCTTGTCATTATGATTATAAATACTTGTGTTGGAAACCAGGCCTAGCCTATGTCAGAAATCTTTATTTTTTAATATAAAATTGGTAAATGCTTTTTATTTACTTTATTAACATCATCTACTGGGTGAAAATCTCAGTGTTTGTAAAGAATTTTTTTTTTTTTTGAGATGGAGCCTCGCTCTGTTGCCAGGATGGAGTGCAGTGGTGCGATCTTGGTTCACTGCAACCTTTGTCTCCCGGATTCAAGTGATTCTCCTGCCTCAGCCTCTCAAGTAGCTGGAGCTACAGGTGCACACCACCATGCCCAGATAATTTTTGTATTTTTAGTAAAGACGGGGTTTCATCATGTTGGCCAGAATGGTCTTGATCTCTTGACCTCATGATCTTCCAGCCTTGGCCTCCCAAAGTGCTGGGATTATAGGCGTGAGATACCATGCCTGACCTGTAAATACATTTTAAACAGCAAAAATTAAGTTCAAAGCTACTGTCCTGGCTAGGCACGGTGGCTCACGCCTGTAATCCTAGCACTTTGCTAGGCAGAGGCGGGCAGATCACAAGGTCAGAAGATCGAGACCATCCTGGCCAACATGGTCTCTACTAAAATATATAACATTAGCCGGGTGTGGTGGCACACGCCTGTAGTCCCAGCTACTCAGGAGGCTGAGGCAGGGAAACCACTTGAACATGGGAGGCAGAGGTTGCAGTGAGCCAAGATTGCTCCACTGCACTCCAGCCTAGGTGATAGAGCAAGATTCCATCTCAAACACACACACACACACACACACACACACACACACACAAACTTATTCAAAAGGTAACACTCAACTAAAATATGAATTTACTCCAACACAAAAGCCATGCTTTTAAGGAAAAGTGCCCTAAGGTGGCTTATCCCAATACCTAGCAAAATAAAAGTAACAGAAGAAAAGCATTAGAAGAATACGATAAAAACCATATGCCTGAAAATGACTGTTTGTGACATTAAACAGAAGACAGTTGAAATACATACCAATACCAAGTGTTGTCAGGAATGAAAGACCTTTATCCCGAAACTTTTAAACATAGTATGGGAGAAATATGTTGTTTTTCTTCTGCAACAGACACAGGTATTTCTCAGGTATACATCTCTTGGACCTTGTAATGTTCACATTTGGCGCCAAAAAACGTTCTTCAATTAGAAGCAAAATCTTGACTTGCAATAAAGATGGAATAGAATGTTTAGAATGTGCAATATTTAGTGAAGAAAGAAATCTCGCATATTTTGACTCGTGGCTTTTTACTTCTATATACAGGAACACCTGGCAACTGTTGTAGAAACGTACAGCTTACTTCCATGAGACTGACAGATTGCACCAAATCTCAGACCCTCAAGTTTTCTTTAAAAATCTGGCACAATAATGTAAAGAGACTTTCAGTTGCATATATGTTTTCTTGTTTTTCCGACCACGATATTGAAACATCTGTTTAAACATCAGACTGGCACTCGAGGTACTTTTTCATCCCCTATACACTTTGAACTAAAAGCTATTTTTTTTTTCTTGAGGGGGGAGTGTGTGGCATGGGGGTGGTTTATGTGTATGACTTTACATTTTAATGTAATTTCAAATTTATAGACGAGGTGCAAAAATAATACAATGAACTACTGTTTATCCAGATATATCAACTGTTTAGATGTTGCCTATTTGTTTTTACAGGTATCTCTGTTTATATGTATATGTCATTTTAATGAACCATTTGAAGGTAAGCTGGACACATCACCTAATTTTATTCCTTAAAGTTATGTTTATTTCCCAGTAACAAGTACAGTTGACCCCTGAACAACATGGGCTTGAACTGCACTGGTCTACTCATTAATATATATGGATCTTTTAAAATAAATGATGAGTATTAGAAAATTTTTAGAAAATTTGTGACAATTAGAGAAAACAGATGAACAACATAGCTTAGAAATATTGAAAAAAAAAAAGAGAAAAGGCCGGGTACAGTGGCTAACGCCTGTAATCCCAGCACTTTGCAAGGCCAAGGCAGACACATCACCTGAGGTTAGGAGTTCAAGACAAGCCTGGTCAACACAGTGAAAGCCCATCTCTACTAAAAATATAAAAATTAGTTGGGCATGGTGGTGGGCACCTAATCCCAGCTACTCGGGAGGCTGAGGCAGGAGAACTGCTTGAACCCAGCAGATGAAGGTTGCAGTGAGCTGACACGGTGCCACTGCACTCCAGCTTGCGTGACAGTGAGACTCAGTCTCAAAAAAAAAAAATTTTAGAAAAAATGAAATGTCATGAATACTTAAAATATGTTTATTTCAGTGAGCTCCAGTTTTGCTGAGTATACTTAAAATGCTGTGTGATTCTAAACTCCTGAGTGAGCAGTTAGTCTCTTCAGTACATTATGTATCATGGTATAAAGTAATCTCTTGGCTGGGCATGGTGGCTCATGCCTGTAATCCCATAATCCCAGCACTTTGGGAGGCCAACAAGGGAGGATCATGAGGTCAGGAGTTTGAGACCAGCCTGACCAACATGGTGAAACCGTGTCTCTACTAAAAATACAAAAATTAGCTGGGCATGGTGCAGCATGCCTGTAATCCCAGATACTCAGAAGGCTGATGCAGGAGAATCACTTGAACCCAGATGGTAGAGGTGGCACTGAGCTGAGATTGTGCCACTGCACTCCAGCCTAAGCGACAGAGTGAGACTCTGTGTCAAAAAAAAAAAAATATCTTGCAGTTCTCACGTATTTTTTGTGTTTAGTGCAATAATGGAAACAATGAATGACACCAGAGGACCCAAATGATGTGCTTCCCCCAAAATAGTGAAAATCATGATATCACAAGAAAAACCTGAATTGTTTGATATGCATTGCAGACTGAGTTCTGCAACCATGACTGCCCACCATTTCACGATAAATGAATTCAGTGTAAGGACGATTGTAAACACACACACACACACACACACACACACACTCTTCATGAAGCTGTCATTGCATCTATGCCAATAGAAACAAACTTTGCACTTTTGTGAAATATCTTCAATTTTGTATTGAAAATGCAGTTTTTTTGAGTAAGACTGCTATAAAAAAGGCACACTTACAGACTAATATAATGGGAAAAATCAAAGTCATATGACAACTTAAAGCAAAAGGTGTAGGAGTTTGGTCAGGGTAGTGGGAGAAATTATAAGAAGAAATTATAGGAAAAGATGCAAACCTTCTTGGAAGGTTGGGAGGTTTTGCAAAAGCTTTGAAAGATAATTTGGCTAAAGGCAGCCAAATTCTCTTATCCAGAGCCTGAGAGCAAAAGGTAGATAACAAGGAAGTGTAAAGGAATTGATCTAGGTTAAGTTAAGTTTACTTAGGCCTCAGAACCTGGCCTTTAATCATGTGCGTGCAGGACTGCTCTCTCCAGGTAAATACCCACAAGTTGTGTTGACTGAAAGCCTTTGTCATTAAATGTGTATTAAATAAATGCCCACTTCTCAGGGCTGCAACTGCTGTGACTCTTTACAGCACCTTCCTGGGTGTCTGTGAGCGGTCAGTCCCCTAGCCGTGTGCCCAGGCAAAAAAAACCTGTGTCTGCGTACATTTTCTCATCCGTCGCTTGGCCAGAGTCTGCGGGTCAGACCCAGCAAAAAGGAAGGTGAAGGATTTGAAACTGGAGAACTGCCAGCTTAGGATGATGTGATAATTTCAGAAAGTGGTTTGTCTTTAAAAATACCAAGATAGGCCGGGCGCGGTGGCTCAGCCTGTAATCCCAACACTCTGGGAGGCCAAGGCAGGAGGAACACTTGAGCCCAGGAGTTCAAGATCAGCCTGGTCAACATGGCGAAACCCTGTCTCTGCTAAAAATATGAAACAGCAGGGCATAGTGGTGGGTGCCTGTGGTCCTAGCTACTCAGGAGACTGAGGTGGGAGGATCACTTGGGCCGGAGAAGCAGATGCTGCAATGAACTGAGACTGTACGACTGCACTTTGGCCTGGGCCACAGAGTGAGACTCCATTCCCCTCAAAAAAAGAGCAAAAGCGTAATGACTTGAGTACACACCAAAGAGACCCAAGAGAATTATAACCTACCATAGATACTAACAGGCAGAGCTCCCAGGTATGAAACAAAAGATACCAAGAAGAAGGATGAGTAAGTAGACATGCATTTAATAAAGACACTGGGAAAGGTGGCCTAGAGTTTAGGTTGCCTAAGATTTGGGATACCAAGTAGATCATATTCCTCAAGTGAATGCAATATGAAGTATAAATCCACTTCTATTTTTTCTCATTCAAAAATAAGTGTTGTCATTTCTTAGGTTATTAACATTTAGAGCAAAACAAAGTTGATTCCCCATAGTTAATTTTAGCTTATCATACATACCTCTAGCATACAATCTGATGCTATTCATGTAGGTTGCAAGGTTTTCTGCTACCAAAGTAACTAAAGCATGATTTTGTTGAAGGTGGTTGATTAAATCATGGCGATAAAATATGTGGGGACTTCGCTGAGTTTGACTGAAATAAGAAGAACTTAACAGTATAATAAGGCACATGAAAATTGCTATAATTAAGAGAGTTTACAGAAGCTAAATTCTAGCTACTACTTAAAAAATTTTTAATGCTATACATTCTTAACAAAATGTGGTCAATATCCTCCCCTTAACAAAATATCAAACCCTGTAAAAAATATAATCCATGCCTCCAACCAAATATTCATTTCAGTATTCTTATTTAAAAATAAAAAGTATCTATCAGTATCAAAGCACATGTGTTGCATGATGAAGAATATCAGACATCCAGGTACATTCTGGAACAATGAGTTCACACCCTTTTACCTGGGGTTATCACAAAAAATACATAGTTCTCTTTTCCTTCCTAGTTTGTCATTATTGACGAAACCAATCAACTCACAATCGTTACTAATCTACTGGTAATGAGGTCACCAGTCTTAAGAAAGTATATGTACTGCATCTATCTATAGTAAATAGATAAGTCTGATAAAAGACAAACGATATATAGAGAGAAATAATCAAAATGTGTCATTCATAAGTATTTTTTCCAGTGTTTATTCCCATGAAACTTTCAAATTTCCTGTAATATTTCCAACATTAAAAAAATAGAGTCAAAAGTCAACTTGAAAAAAAATCACAAAATATAAATAGCATTTTAAGCTTCTATCAACACAAAAACTCTCTTTGGGGCATAATTATATCAATCTAAGCTATAAAGCATCTTGATTAATCGCCATCTGATACACAAGACAAATGTCCATACACCACGAGACAATCTTTTTTTTTTTTGAGACAGAGTTTTGCCCATGTTACCCAGGCTGGAATACAAGGGTGCAATTTCAGCTCACTGCAACCTCAGCCTCCCAGGTTCAAGCAATTCTCCTGCCCCAGCCTCCCAAGTAGCTGGGATTATAAGCGCCCGTCACCGCGCCCAGCTAATTTCTTGTATTTTTACTAGAGACGGGGTTTCACCATGTTGGTGAGGCTGGTCTTGAACTCCTGACCTCAAGTGATCCACCTGCCTCAGCTTCGCAAAGTGCTAGGATTACAGGCATGAGCCGCAGCACCCATGAGAGAATCTTTCTAAGATTACAGCTAGTTAGATAAGCCTGGAGTTCATCACTGGGAATCCTAACTGCACTGAGAATTTTCTTCAACTAACACAGGTTTCTCCATGTTATTTTTCCTTTTATTTCATTAATTTTCAATATGTTACAATAAAATAAAATAAATTATTTAAATAACCACAATTTAACATGTAACACCAAACATTTAAAATTAAAGAAAATCTAGCTAAAATAAATTATGAGTAAAAAAATCTTTAAACAGTCTTGTCATGTTTTATAATTTAAATCACTTTGTAGTCTAATTTTTAAAACTCAAGAAAGAGGTGTTCCCCCCTACAAATGTTAAAAATGTTAGATTAAATCAATTAAATAAATAACAAATAATACTATTTGTAACTACAAGGAATATTAAGCCAAGACAGAGTTAAACGTGGAAAGGATAGAGTAAAATGAGGAGTAAGATAAATACAACACATGGCATAATATCTGATACATCTGCTGGAAGTCAGAGACAATTCTGAACTAAGACCTGAAAGGCGGTAATGTCACTATGATACTTAATTGTTATTTAGTATTGGATATATCACTTACCTAACTGTGTCATAAAATACAAAGAAGTTGAATATCATCAAGGATCCTTATATTGTTGTAAACAAACTCTTAGAAATTTCTTGTTTTCCCACCATGGTTTTCTTTCTTTAAAATTTGCTTTCATATACCATTTCCAACATAATATACAGATAAAAATAAGAAAATTCTCTATTAAAAAAGTCTTACCTCAAATTTTGAGGTGCTTCACCAAACAAACTACAAATTTCTCTTATTCGTTTCAGAGCAGGAATTACCCACTTGTCATTTGTGCGAAGTTCTTCTATAAAGTGATCTATCCACTGGATCTTCTGTGCATCTCGATCCTTATACATGAAAAAAATTTATACTGTAAGTGGATCAATACTCAATGTAATTCTACCTTCAAAATTATTTTGAGACTTACAAAATAGGAAACCTTCTAAACTTAGCATCACCAAATTTATGATGTAATTGTAAAAGAGTTCAGTCAAACAAAATGCTCTAAATATATTATTTTGAAGTTATAAAGAAAACACCAAAATGTAAGGCGCTTCTATAAATTTAATGTTCCATGATTCAGAAATATCTGTACCAAGACACAGTTCCCAAATACCAGCACATTTACAGTTAGTATGATTTTAAAACATTTGTCTAAATGGTGGCTACTGCATTTCATTGAGTTTTGTGAAGTTTTAATACTTAAAATTTGTAGCATAAGGCACATCGGTTAAACATTGGGAAGCTGTTGTGATTTGCTGATAGGGAAGCCAATATGTTCTGTTAATCTTACTAACTTTTTACTAGCAAATAAAATGTAATTACCCTTATACCTCTAAAGTCACTTACTGCTTTTAAATCTTTATGATCTGTATTAGCACTACATATTTAGTTACAATATGAATATAATATGTTCTACCTATTAACATCTTTGTCTCAGTGAGGCAAAAATGCTTAGTGAATGATATATAAAATCTGGCTGGAAAACCCAAGGGTGGAGAATGGGTAGCCAGGCTTATACGACAATAGTATGCCAATTCCTCAAGATTACTTTAGAAATAAAAAATGGCAGGCTGGGTGCAGTGGCTGACGCCTGTAATCTCAGCACTTTGTGGGGCTGAGGTGGGTGGATCATGAAGTCAGGAGGTCGATACAATCCTGGCTAACACGGTGAAACCCCGTCTCTACTAAAAGTACAAAAAATTAGCCGGGCGTGGTGGCGGGCGCCTGTAGTCCCAGCTACTGGGGAGGCTGAGGCAGGAGAATGGCATGAACCCGAGAGGCAGAGCTTGCAGTAAGCCAAGATCGCGCCACTGCACTCCAGCCTGGGACACAGAGCGAGACTCTGTCTCAAAAATAAATAAATAAGTAAATAAATAAATAAATAAATAAATAAAATGATAGAAAAAACTGGAATCATCTTGTAACTAAGTTATCCTACTTGTGAAGGAAAGTCAGAAAACTGAACAAAGAAACACTCCCATACCTGGGAACAACTATAATCTAGTATTTTTATGTGGGCAGTAAGAGCAAGGTCCATGATGTCTACAGGCACATCATCACTATGAGCCAGGTTCCAAAGAAGGTTCAACACTTTGTGTGCCATCACACCATCTTTATCATCTTCTGCAAGACGGAGTATCAACTCAAGGAGCTTTTCACGTTGCTTTTTACTTGCATTTGTCCAACTTGCCTAAAGAAAGTATTTAAATGATATAAATAACACATAATTTATTACGTTTGTTTACATTAAGTAACCACTGCTTTAAGTCTTTGAATAAACTACATTCATCACATACACACACGCGCGTGCGCGCACACACACACACCCCAAGAGCATATCTGAACAAAGGTGTTAGTGGAGGAAACAAAATAGTACTCGCGAGACAAAGTAATTGCAACTCCAGGAAAAACAGCCTCTATTTCCAATATAAACTTTGTTACTTTTAACTTGAAAATTACGTAATTAAAAAATAACAAAGGATACCTGACACAAAAATGCTGTTATACATAAAGAGAGCAGATGATTAAGTAATCCGCATTAAACATTTTACAACAAAAAGCAAACATAAGAGGTGAAAAATGTTTATTAGAAATTATGTTACAGACCAAAAAATCCAAACAACAAAAACCTCCAACTTACAAAGAAATGATGAACAAATGCTGTCTACATGTAGGAGATAAAATGCTCACTGAAAAGAATTAAGATCATTTTGATTTGTGAAGGTAAAACAGATGTTTCATTATTCTTCCCATTAAATACAACCAAAACTCCTGGACATTATACATAACACGAACTTTGGAGTCTGAAAAGAATAGGGAAGAAAATAGTCCCTGAAAAGTAAAGAGAAGAATGTAGACCTCACAGAGACTTCTAAATATAAGGAACAAGAAGGTAGTGAATTCCCAGAATTTTCTTTTATTTCATATATTTCAGATTTGAAGCTAAAAGATCTAGCAACCTGCCAACATTAGTAGGTGCAGATAAGAAAAGCACCCTCCCTCCCCACAGCCACCCCTATAGCCTATGGATCAGGAAACATGCAAATTGAAAACTTAGAAAATAAATGTCCTACTCCAAGCAAAAACTATAGAAAGAATTATGACTCACTCCCCATGCATACCACAAAAAGTTGAGTGAAAACCCTAAAGTTCTTAAGGCTGTAACCAAGCATGCCAAAATCTGTGGGAAGATAAAGAAGGCCAACTAGTGAGCTGGGGTTTCTATGGAAGATAAAGAAGGCCAAGTAGTGAGCTGGGATTTCTAACTCCACTTGACAATAACAAAGAGCCAGCACCTGCCTGATTCTGCTGGAGTGATGCCTAAAAGAGAATCAGAACTTTCATCACTGCCCATTGCAAAAAACGTTACTCCCACCATGGTAGAAGTTAGAAGTGTGGACCACACAGGGGGTCAGAAATTCCTCCCCACATAGCAGTAATAAGGAACACCCCCTTCGAGTGTTAAGGAAGACAGTATAGGGAACTTGGAGTTCTACTTCCAAGTGGTAACAACCAAGGGTATCCCTCCCTTCCCTTGCCTGAGTGTTGCCAGACAAAAATCAAGGAAAACAGAAGTTTCAATATTCCTTGAGTCAAACAACATATGAATATCTCTGGGTTTCCACTGAGTATTACTTGACATATCAAGAATCAGGAAGACATCAACATGAATGAAAAAAGAATTGACTGGTGCCAACACAAAAACGACAGATGTTAGAATTATCAAAGATTTTAAAGTTACATAAACAGACACAGTAATGTGCTACAGAAATTTAAAAAATATTCCAATAACCCTCCAGAAGGCAGGAAAATAAACACAGAGAAATGAAAAACAGAAGAGAATAAGCATAACATAAAAATATGATAGCAAGCGGTAGCAGGGATTCTTTGTATTATTAAGTATAACAAAATAGGCAGGTTGAGGCTGGGCGCGGTGGCTCATGGCTGTAATCCCAGCACTTTGGGAGGCTGAGGTGGGTGAATCACCTGAGGTTGGGAGTTAGAGACCAGCCTGACCAATATAGAAACCCCGTCTCTACTAAAAATAAAAAAAACATCAGTCGGGCATGGTGGCAGGCATCTGTAATCCCAGCTGCTTCGGAGGCTGAGGCAGGACAATTGCTTTAACCTGGGAGGCGGAGGTTGCAGTCAGCGGAGACCGCGCCATTACACTCCAGCATAGGCAACAAAAGCAAAACTCCCTCTCTTAAAAAAAAAAAAAAAAGAAAGAAAACAGGTTGAAAGCAAAAGAATGCAAAAAGATAAAACTGGCAAACATTAAAGGAAAGTAGAAATAGCTATTTTAATGAGATTAAAATAGATTTCAGCACAAGAAAAAAATGTCATAGGTCACTAAACAATGAAAAAGGATCACTTCATCAAGACACGACACAGCAGTTCTAAACATGTATGCACCAAAATGTGTATACTGCAAAATATATGAAGCAAAAACTAAGATAATCAAAGGCAAAAGAGACAAAATCATAATTAGAGAGACATCAACAACCCTCTCTAAACAAACGACAGAACTACACAGAAAATTTGCAAAAATATCAACGAAAGTATCAACCAACAGGATTTAACTGACATTTATAGAACACTCCACACAACAGCAGGATAAACCTTATTTTCAAAGTTCCTACAAAAGAAAACACACAAGATAGACCACCTCTTCAGTGACAAAACCAACCTCAGGAAATTTAAGAATGAAAATCATACAATTACCCAGGAATCAAAGTATAAATCAATTACATTACGATGACATGAAAACCTCCTATCAATTGTTGTTCAAGTCCTAGTTCTACGTTCTCAAAGAGTCATCTTCACAGAAATTAATATAATTGAGGCTAAGCATGGTGGCTCATGACTGTAATCCACCACTCTGAGAGGCCAAGGAAGGAGAATCACTTGAGTCCAATAGTTTAAGGCCAAGCAAGTTTGAGTCCCAGCCTAAAAAACACAGTGAGACTTTTCCCTATAAAAAAATTTAAAAATTAGCTGGACATAGTGATTCATACCTATAGTCTGAGCTACTCAGGAAGCCTGAGGTGGGAGAATTGCTTGAACCTGGGAGGCTGAGACTGGAGTGAGTGTGATTGTACCACTAAACTCCAGCCTGGGCGAACACAGTGAGGCCCTGTCTGGAAGGAATACATACACATACATACACATACACACACACACACACACACACATACACGCAACATGTATATCTATATATTTATAATATGTATATTATACTGGTATATATGTACATATATATTGGCATATGTATATATATATACATAAGCCTGTTTGCATATATATGCATGTCAAAAAAAAGCAAAATTTGGATAAAATATGCAACATTTAAACATAGTGGAAGATGGGAGTTCGTAACACCAAACACACAGATAAGAGGAAATGCTGAAGTGAATCATCTTAACTCCTACTTTAGGAAACTACAAAAAAAGAGCAATATAAGCTTGAAGAAAGCAGAATAAAGGACACACTAAAGAATTAACAAAAATCCATAAACTTTAAAAGAAACAACAGAGAAAATTAATTAAACAAAGACTTGTCTTTTCAAAAGGATGTATAATTAAACTTCTAGTGCAGTGAGTAAAACAAAATCTTATTAAAGGTAATACACAAATTACTAACATCAGTAATAAAACAGCTATGACTGCAGACTGTGCTGACATCAAAAAACAATACGGAACACTAGAAATAATATATAATTTGACAGCCTAGACAAAATAAATCACATCTCTTAAATTACAGGAACTCAATCAATATAAACAATTTTAAAAGAACAATAATTATTATGAAAAACTAAATTTGTAATGTTAAAACTCCCCAAAATAATCACCAGACCAGATAGTTTCAGTGAGGAAAAAAAGAAGAAACACTTCCCAATATTTTATAAAGTAAGTAATGTTCTGACTGCAAAACCTGAACATTACAAAGAAAACTACAGACTGCATCCCTCAGAAATATGAATACAAAATTCCTTAACAATTATTAGAAAAGGAAAGTCAAAAACACACAATAATAATGATATATGATTAAGTATGGTTTATTCCAGGGATGCAGGCCTAACTAACTAATCAAAAAACAATCACTGTAATCCACCACATTAAAAGGGTAGAAAAGAAAAACTGGGCTGTACGTGGCTGTTCACACCTGTAGTCCCAGTGACAGGAGGTGAAGGTTTGGGAGGACAAGCCTGGGCATGACAGTGAAACCCGACCTCTGTAAAAATAAAAATTAGAAAAAAAGTTAGCTTCATGTGGTAGGGTGTGCCCTTAGTCCTAGCTACTCAGGACGCTGAGGGAGGAGGATAGCTCAGGCCCAGGAAGTCAAAGCTGCAGTGAACTGTGATCACGCCACTGCCCTCTCACCTGGGTGACGGAGTGAGACCATGTCTAAAAAAAAAAACCTCGCTATCACAGCAACAGATACAGAAAAAAACACTTGGCAAAACATCCATTCATGACAAAGAGTCTCAGAACAAAAATGGAAAACAATTTTCTTACAGCAATTAATGGCATCTACAAAAAAGGGGGAGATAACATTATTCCCTCTGTACTTGCTTTTCTGTTCTAAAACAGACAGGGTGAGATCTTGGCTCACTGTAGCTTCTAACTCTTGGGCTGAGGCAATCCTCCTGCCTTAACCTCACAAAGTGTTGGGATTACAGGTGTGAGCCACTGCTCCAGGCTAACGTTATTCTTAACAATGAAACACTGATAGTTTTCTTACCATGAGATCAAAGCAAGACTAAATTGCTCCCTCTAGCCACTTCTATTGAGCTTTATACTGGCAATTCTAACCAACATAATGAGGCAAGAAAAAGAAGTAACAGGCACACACAAGGAGAAGGAAGATGCAAAATTCTTCCTACGTGCAAGAGTATGATTTTCTATATAAAAGAAAATTGCAAAGATCCTCAAAGAGAAAAAAAAAGCCTCATGGACTTTAACATGATTGCAGGACATGGAATATACATATAAAAATCAAACCTATACAGGAGTAGTAATAAATGTATAAACACAGCATCAAAAACATTCACAATTACTCAAAGTAAAACCAGACACATAAACATTTAACTGTAAATTTAACCAAACATGTATAAGGTTTGTATGTGTAAAACTACCCAGCACTGAATAAATAATTCAAAGGTCTAAATCAATGAAGAGGTATACAGTATTCTGGGGCTCAAAAATCCATGCCAAAATTCTCCCCAAATCGATATACAGAATTTATGTACTACTATTTAAAACAGTGTATCTCCTATTACTGGGAAGCAGATATCTAAAATGAAGATCAGATTATCTAAAATTTTTATGGTAAGCAAAATTTAAAAACAACTAAATAATTTGAAAAAAAGATAAACTGGGACGAGTCTGTCTACCTGATTTTAATACTACATTATGTACTTGCAGTAATCACAATCCTGAGGCACAGGAACAAAGATCAATGAAGAAAACAAAAAATGTATAAATAAACCCACACAAATGTGACCAACTGATTTCTGAAAAAGGTACAAGAGCAACATAATAAATTAAAAATGAAAGACAGCCTTTCACAAAATGGTTCTGGAATACCTGGGAGAAGAAAAAGAAGTTTAGATCTAAGTCTCACACCTAAAGAATGCAAGAAAGCATCACTCAACTGGATCAGACCTGAATGACATAAGTAAAACTTTTAGAGAAACAATATAAGAATAAATAGGATTTATGGGTAGGCAATAAGTGCTCAGAATTTGACATAAAAAAGCATGATTTCTAAGAAAAAATAAGTCGGACCTCATCAGAATTACAAACTCAACTGGTAAAACACCTGTTAAAGCGGACAAAAAGATATGCTATAGACTGTCAGAAAATATTTGCTAACTGTGTTTCTAATAAATGACTATCATCTAGATTATATAAAGAACTCAGTAATAACAAACTTAAATTAGCAAATGAACAAAAAACATAAAAAAGGCATTTCACCAAAAACTCCACATAGAAACTAAATATATGAAAGATCTTCAACATCATTAGTCATTAGGATAACGTAAATTAAAACCATTAATGGGATTTCACTGCACACCTGTCAGAATAAAACAAGTTTAAAAAACAGTGTCACTGGGGTGGGCACGGTGGTTCACGCCTGTAATCCCAGCACTTTAGGAGGCTGAGGCCGGTGGATCACGAGGTCAGGAGATTGAGACGACCCTGGCCAACATGGCGAAACCCCGTTACTACTAAAAAAATATAAAACAATTAGCCAGGCATGGTTGCAGGCACCTGTAGTCCCAGCTACTTGGGAAGCTGAGGCAGGAGAATGGCATGAACCTGGGAGGCAGAGCTTGCAATGAGCCGAGATTGTGCCACTGCACTCCAGCTTGGGCGAAAGAGTGAGTGAGACTCCTGTCTCAAAAAAAAAAAAAAAAAAAAAAAAAAAAAAAAAAATGTCAATACCAAAATGTAGAAAGAATGTGGAGAAACTGGATTATTCATATTCATAAACTATGGGTAGAAATGAATAAGGTTAGTCATTCTGGAAAACAGTTTGGCAGTTTCTTAAAAACCTAAAAATGTCCTAAACAAAACAGAAAGAAAATCCAGCAACAAATAAAAAGATTATAGGTCATAACAAGTATCGTTTATTGCAGTTTAAGAAGCAACACATATAAAAAAAGATTATACACCAAGACAAGTATAATTTATTCGAGAAGTATAAACCTGGCTGAACATACAAAAATCAACTAATGTAATATAGGATATAAACACATGTAACATCTCCATATACCAAGACAGTTAATAAAATCCAATATCCTTTCATGATAAAAATACTCAATAAACTAGGATTTGAAGAGAACTTCCTAAACCCAATAAAAGGCATCTACAAAAGCCCTCCTTTTTACATTGTATTTTATGCTGAAAAATGGAAAGCTTGCCAACTACAATCAGAAACAAGACAAAAATGACTGTTCTCACCATTACTTTTAACATTGTACTAGAAGTTCTTGTTAGGGAAATCAGGCCAGAAGGAGAAGTTATATAATTGGAAAAGAACAAGTAAAACTAACTGTATTGCAAACAATATGATGCCATACATAGAAAAACTTAAGAATCAATAACAAACTACTACAAGAAAGAAATGTAACAGCGTTTCAGTATGCAATATCAGTAAACAAATATCAACTGTATTTCTACATACAAGATACATGTTTCTTTACATTAGATGTTAAAAAATCCAAAATGAAATTAGGAAAACTTCCACTTATATTCACAACAAAAACAAAAAATTCTTTTGGTATCACTTTAGCACAGTTGAACTGAAAACTAAAAAAAAAAAATTGCTGAACAAAAGTAAGATAGACCCAAATAAACGGAAAGACATCCCTAAGTAAATGGAAAGACATTGTATGTTCCCTGATTGGAAGACTAATACTGTTAAGATGGTAATACAATACAAACTGAATAAGGTTTATCAAAATTCCAGCTAATGTCTTTGCAAAAATCAACAAGCTAATGCTAAAACCAATATGGAAGTTCAAGGGACCTAGAATAGCCAAAACAATCTTAAAAGATAACACAATTGAAGAACTGTCACTTCATAATTTGTAAATGTTCTATAAAGCTGCAAATCAATGCAATGCAATTCTGGTTTCACGACAGATATATCCAAACAATGAAACGGAACATAAAGCTTGTAAACACTTCCATCTATGATTGACTTATTTTCGACAACGATGCTGAACAATATTCCCAAAACAATCTTTTAACAAATGCTCCTTGGACAACTGAATATTCACATGAAAAAAGTAAATCTAAAACTCTTACCAGCATACTATACACACGCATCCATCAAGGAGTCACACAGACCACACAAGTCTAGGAGGTCAAAGGGTTATCACCAGCAGAGCACTAAGGCCACATGGGTAAGCATGACTAACCCCACTGCTATGCTCCTCTGGTACCACGGTTTGGGGGTGGCACATTCAACATGGTGCTGGGACACAGTAACCAAAGAGGGAAAACAGTTGGCAGTGGGTGGGGGTGCTGCTCTCACTGTCTTCCTCTCCACTCTGGGTCACTGAAGAGACTGAGGGATGCCTCTTCTCTTGTCTCTTTTCTAGATATATAATACCCCATCCTCACGCCTGCAATCCCCTTGATTGCAGACTGGTTATCCTTTAATCCTCAGACCCTAAAGTTCACTCTGGGAAAGCCCCAATTTCACTCACATATAAAGGCCTTCCAGGATGTAAGCCAAGTATTTAAATTCTCCATGAAGGATGTTCCAGGGAAGGGAAAGCCATGAGAAAAGTAGCAGTGACCTTAAAGGACTCTAAATGGGACTATGATGATAACATCAGAAAATGGAGATGGAAACTTTTACAAATGTGTATGCTGAAGGACTTGCAGGGGATTAGAGCCAAACCTATTAACTGTTCTAAGGTTTCCAAGATAGATCAAAAACTAGATGAAAATCCTTCAGCATTTTTGGAAAGGATGAGAGAAGCTTTAGTGAAACACACCTCCTTCTCTGCTGGTTTATTACTCAGGCAGCTCCTAAAATGGGAAGGAAATTAATAAAACACTCTGTTGAAAAATCTAGTTTTTCTCACCCTCAAGTAAAAACTTTGCAGTGTATAAATGACGCTCTCCTCTGTGCCCTAATTAAGGATGTCTCAGGAAGGCACTGAGGCTATCCTCAATCTCTTAGCTTAAAGTGGATATAGGGTCTAAAAATCTAACACTCAGCTCTGTCAGACTTCAGTAAAGTCACTAGGTCTAGTCTTAACAGAAAGGACCAGAGAAGTAGGTAAGGAAAGGATTGAGTCTATTTCCTTTACTAGTTAAGGGGATTCATAGGTATTACCAGATTTGTAGACTGTGAATACCTGAGTACAGGGAAATGGCTCTCCCTTTATATTACCTCATAAGAGAAACTCAAACAGTTAAAACTCACCCCCACAACTCGGGACCCTGAGGCTCAAAAAGCCTTTAACCAGCTAAAATAAGCCTTACTTAAAACACCAGCCCTCAGTCTTCCCACAGGGAAAGCATCCAGTCTCTATGTATCAGGAAAGAAAGGAATGGCCCTAGAATTTTTAACTAAGGCTTGAGGTCTGGCTCAACAGCCAGTGGGTTACTTAAGCAAGGAACTTAACTTGGTGGCTAAAGGATGGTCAACCCACCTGCAAGCAGTTACAGTGTGGCCTTGCTAGTGCTAGAGGTCAATGGGTTACCCATGGGGAGTAACTTTTCTTTCTTTCTTTTTTTTTTTTTTGACACATGGTCTGGCTCTGTCGCCCAGACTGGAGTGCCGCAGTGCGGCTCACTGCAACCTCGGCCTGCAGGGTTGAAGCCATTCTCATGTCTCAGCTTCTTGAGTAGCTGGGATTACAGACATGTGCCACCATGCCTGGCTCATTTTTTTGTATTTTTAGTAGAGATGAGGTTTCACTATATTGGCCATGCTGGTCTTGAACTCCTAACCTCAGGTGATCTGCCCCTGTCTCAGCCTCCCAAAGTGCTGGAATTACAGGTGTGAGCCACCGTGCCCAGCCTAATTTAACTGTTACCACCCCACACAACATAGAAGAACTGCTGTCCTCCAAGGAAAGGTTCTGGCTAACAGACAAATGGCCTCCTCAAATATCAAGCTTCGCTGCTAAAGGGATCTCCTGTCCAGCTGAAAACCTGCCCTTGCCTAAGTCCAGCCATTTTCTCCCAGAGAAAACTGGGAACCCGAATATGACTGTGAACAGGAAGTGAAGCAAACTGGTAAAAGAAGTAAGAATCACTATTTACATTCTCTGTAAAGTTTTAATTAATGAAAAAGAATTTTTTTAAAGAGCACTCAACTTAATTGAAAGTGGGTCTCTAAGCTATGGGTGTATTTAAAAGGCCCTGGTGTTTTTCTCTTCATAGATCTTGTTTTTCTGCAAAAGGTTCTTCTTCAGTCAACTTTTTTCACTCTGTCTTGCCACTCTTGGTGCATGCATGAAAGACCCTAGAATGACTTCTGGTGGCCCAGGACTCCTTGAGAAAACAGATAAGGTGCAACACATCCCATTTGGGGAGAAATTTCTGTTTTCTTCATACAACCCCTGTAATTAGAGGTGGTTAAGTCCTTCTAATCTGTCTTTGTCTTCCAGCTATGCTTGTTTACTAGGCACAGGAGACTGTATTCCTAGACTGCTCTTAAAAGGGCTCCACTCTAAGCTGTTGGATCTTCTTCTGTCTGTGTAGTCATGTATGTGATATGTATGTGATGTCTATAAAAAGAGTTCTAATTAATTGGCCTAAGTAAATAAGCACTTAAATACTTTTAAAGAAAAAGCAAAAGCTGTGGTACCTTTCAGTTCACATGACTTTCATCTTTAAAAATAAAAACATTCTGGGCCAGGCACGGTGGCTCACGCCTGTAATCCCAGCACTTTGGTAGGCAGAGGCAGGCGGATCACAAGGTCAGGAGATCAAGACCATCCCGGCTAACATGGTGAAACCCTGTCTCTACTAAAAATACAAAAACTTAGCCCGGTGTGATGGTGGGCGCCTGTAGTCCCAGCTACTCGGGAGGCCGAGGCAGAAGAATAACGTGAACCAGGGAGGTGGAGCTTGCAGTGAGCCAAGATCAGGCCACTATACTCCAGCCTGGTCAACAGAGCGAGACTCCGTCTCAAAAAAAAAAAAAAAAAAAAAATTCCTAGAGTTACCGTTTTGACATCTAATTGAAACTACTGGAAATAGATCTACATGCAAGGTATATAAAAACAGTAAAATATGTTTTTAGTAAAAGATTATAAGGCAAGGAAATGTACATTGTGCCTAAGAATAAAGGACTGTCTTAAATTAGATAAACTGGAAGGTTTAAGCAAACTGAAAAAGATTGCAAAACTTAATCTTACAAAGCAAACTGTGTATGAACATATTAACTAAATTAAAAAGGGTATTTATGTTTTTTTCTGTAAATTAAATATTGAAATAAAAGCACAACAAGGTATTCCTAAGATCCCAATCTGCTCTTTAGCAAAACTTGTAAAGGGTTATAACAGGTTTGCAAAAATCTCACCTCATGGTCAAACTGGTTAAAATTGAATAGGAGTGCCTACAATGTTTCATTAAAAATTGAGGCTAAATAAATTAATAGTAAACTAATGCAAGGGTGAAATTTTAACTTTCTCTCTTCAACAGGACTTCCATATAATAATAAAGGCTGATGGGATAACCGTATGGGATATCCAAGATTCTAGGCCCAGAGTATGTGCTGTTAATTGCAATTAAGGTTGTTATGTTGAGTTATTTTAAGTCATGGAAATAATCACATTTGTCAATCATGTTCTTGACTGTAACCACCTTGGACATTTTGTCTTTACAGACAATTGTTGTCTTGCTTGAATCTTCTTCAAAAAAATAGTTTATAATCAGCTATGGAACTTTAACAGGTGCTCTCAAATGCAGGTTTCTCATAACAGAAAAATGTACAGGACTTACGAAAAGCTGAAATGTTTACAAATATCAAGCAGAACAATAGTTAACAGAATGGACTGAACTAATAGAAAACTAAAGCAATCTTTTTGGTTTATGCTTGCAACAGTGCTGATCCTTATTTTGTTTTTCAGAGTCAAGGAAACTTGTCTTGAGCTAGCTACAGACTTTAACAACTGAGTAAGGTATACTCTTGTGAACAACGTTTAGAGCATGTTTGTTTCTTTCTGCCTGGTTCCTTTAAAATTCAGATACTTGTTGTAAGTATTCTTGACTTATAATATGGTTGTTTGCGTCAGTGCAGTAAGAATCCTTTTTATTTTGCACACAATTGGAAAAACTGGTTGTTTTACCAAGGCTTTGACTGGAGGGTTTGTTTCCACTGAAGGAGTCAGTCTTGACTTGCAGAGCCAATAAAAGCCCTTTGGGAAAAGTGGCCTCATACCTTGTCTACACAGCTTCCATATAAGCTTCCTAACCTGCGGTGAGTAACAAATTTCACTTTCTCACAGCCCTAGGAACACCATGCTCTTGGAACCTCAAGAAAAGAGAAGTTTACCTAAGTTACAGGTATCTGAGGGTACAAACCCGTGGCTGGGCTCAGCTTCGAAGTCCCATCTGAGAGTCCTTGTGGAAGAAAGTTCCATCAAAGCCTATCTAAAAGGCCTGTGTAAAAATAATTATTCTTCCTGTACTTTATGCAAATCTCAGACCAACTTTAAAACTAAAGTCTATTTTGCAAACAACTCTATCTTATTTGTTTTTAACAGAAATGAGGACTGGAATTTGTTTTTAACAGAAATGAGGACTGAAAAAAGGGAAATTATGTTCCAAACTTATCACATATCTGTCATTGACTTCTAGTTTCGTTAGTAGTTTTTACGTTCCTGCCTATATTTTAAACTAACATTGCTTATTCCTGTAAACTAACCAGCCATCTCTGGCTGCAGCTCAGAGGAAACAGAAAGGGATATGTAACGTAAAAATCTGGAACAATGTTCTAGTTCAGGGCGATTATCCTACAAATGCTGCCAGGTAACCTATAATCCAGACGTTTCCATTTTGGGAAAGTAAGACCAAGGAAGCTCAACAAAGCCTAGCCCCATGCACCCAAAATCTTAACAGGCATAGTTATAGCCACCAGTTATCAGGGCATGTCAACAGCCTCAGGATTTTAATGCTGTCTTTCCCCACTTCTTGTCTCATTTTAACATATGTCCACTAGTAACCCAAATTGTTTCATTTCACTTAGAAGCTATCAAGCTCCAAATGGTAATGCAAATGGAACCAGGCATAAACACTTCTTTCATCTGAGTGTCTTAAACCATCTCCTGGAGGAATCCTAGCTTCTGTTCCCCACACAATGCCTGTCTCCAGCAGGAATTAAACAGAAAGATCAATGCCCAATCTTCCCAACAGCAGTCAGGGTTTCCACTCCTGAAGCAGGGAATGAGGGAGAAGCAAAGGAAAAATCAGTTTGGAAAACCTCAGGCTGCACCTGCACATAGCTAAGCAACTTTGTGTAATTAGTCAGCTCCCAGGAAAAAGTTTTTCAGGCATACAAATGGTGAGAACTTACACAGGGAGGTGAAGGGCTTATCGAAAACAAACCCTCAGTTATATCAAGAAGAGAAGTGGCACTCTGTGCTTGCCTAGAGACATATCCACAACTGCTTAAGATAAGAGGAGTTGCACAGACAGCTTTACTGATAATAGAAGTTATTCAAACTGCTACAGAGATGAGAAGAGCTTCTTATAAAAGCTGTTAAATACAGCTATAACCCAGCAATCCACTCAGACTCCACTCTGCTGAAGAGAGCTTTTTTCTTTCACTTATTAAATTTTCACTCCAATCCCACCTTTGTGTCCACGTTCCTTAATTTTCTTGGACACAGGACAAAGAATCTGGGGTACTGATACAGAAAATGAGAAACTGCTACAATAAGGTGCATTAGGAAGACTGCAACATTTCCACATTTCATCTCACCTAGAGAAATAAGCATTGCATTAAAACACAAAATAAAAACATAAACAAGCCAAAAACCCTGCCCACCAAGGTTCACAGCAGTTTATAATAGCCCCAACCTGGATATAATACAGATGTCCATTCACAGTGAGTAGTTCATACCATGAGTACTACTCGTCAATAAAGGAAGCAAATGTCAGATACAGTATGCCTAATGTGAAGATCTGAAATCCAAATACTCCAAAATCTGAAACTTTCTGCATGGTGACATGATGCTCAAAAGATATGCTCCTTAAAACAGTCTGGGCCAGGCATGGTGGCTCACACCTGTAATCCCAGCACTTTGGGAGGCTGAGGCAGGCAGATCAGATGACAAGGTCAGGAGATCAAGACCATCCTGGCTAACACAGTGAAATCCTGTCTTTACTGAAAAAAAAAATACAAAAAAGTTAGCCGGGTGTGGTGGCAGGCACCTGTAGTCCCAGCTACTCAGCTACTTGGGAGGCTGAGGCAGATGAACGGTGTGAACTCAGGAGGCAGAGCTTGCAGTGAGCTGATATCGCGCCACTGCCCTCCAGCCTGGGCAACAGAGCGAGACTCCATCTCAAAAAACAACAGCAATAAAAACACTCTGGATTTCAGATTTTTAATGCAGAGATGCTCAAGTAGTCAGTATGAGGCAAATGCTCCAAAAAAAAAAAAAATTCCAAAATACTTCTGGTACTAAGCATTTCAGATAAGGGATACTCAACCTGATAGATACATACATCATTCTAGTGAGCCTGCAAACAATTAAATAGAATGAAAAAAAAAACTAACCTCAAAAGGCCACATTATGTTCAATTCCAGTTAGTACATGTTTAAAGTAAAAGCAAAAGACCTTTAGAAATTGAGCTGACTGGCGGTCTGGTTAGTTGCCAGGGGTTAAGAAGGAAGTTGGGGCAGAAGGCAAGCGGGTGTTGCAATAAAAGGGCACCATGAGGAACCCTTGTGATGACACAGATATTCAGTATCTTGATGGAAACAATGTCAAAATCTTGGTAGTGATCAAAATCTTGGTTGCAGTGATTTTTAAAGATGTTAACACTAAGAGTAACAGGGAAAGAATATATGGGATTTTCTGCATTACTTCTTAACATGGTACGTGAATCTACAATCTTCTTAGTATCAAAAATTAATTTATTAAAGTAAAACAGTGTTCTAAATGCCCAGCAATAGAGAGGAAGCTATATGTAGTATTTTATTAGTAGTTATTAATGAGAGGTGAAGTCAGCTGAGCTTCTAGTTCAGATGGGGACCTGGAGAACTTTTGTGTCTAGCTAAAGGTTTGCAAATGCACCAATCTGCACTCTGTGTCTAGCTAAAGGACTGTAAACACACCCATCAGCACTCTGTAAAATCAAACCAATCAGCACTCTTTGTCTAGCTAAAGGACTGTAAACACACCAGTCAGTGCTCTGTAAAATGATCAATCAGCACTCTGTAAAATGGACCAATCAGAGCTCTATAAAATGGACCAATCAGCAGGATGTGGGTGGGACCAAATACAGGAATAAAAGCTGGCCACTCAAGCCAGCAGCAGCAACCGGCTTGGGTCCCCTTCCACCCTGTGGAAGCTTTGTTCTTTCGCTCTTCACAATAACACTTGCTGCTGCTCACTCTTTGGGTTTGCACTACCTTTATGAGCTGTAACACTCACCAGGAGGGTCTGTGGCTTCATTCTTCAAGTCAGCAAGACCAAGAACCCACAGGAAGGAATAAATTCTGGACACACTAGAACTAAAGAACTGAAATCCACTTGAATGTCCAATAATAGGAGAAAGGACTACATCACCTTAACCTAGTAACTGTACAGCAATTTAAAATGATAAATACAGAATTTCTTAGGAAGACAACTGTAACACCTGCTTTTAATTCCCTCTGGTGTCCACAAAATTCCCACTGAAATACAGAAACTACTAACAAAATAGCAAATGATGAATATTATTACAAGAACAAAAAAATGTAAGGAGGCAACTACAGAATCAAAGAGGAGTGATTAAAAGACAGAAAACTAGACAGTGAGGAATGTAGTTGGATCCTGATTCAACCAAACTGTTAATAAAACCTGTGAGAAACTATTTGTGATACAGTTTGAACAATAAGCATTTAGATACACAAAAACTCCTAGGAAACAAATTAGGACAGCTACTGGACAGGAAAAATAGACATATTCTAAGAAGGAAGTGAGAACAGCTCAAAGACCTGTAAAAATGTTCAATCTCAGTATCTAGAAATATTAAAATTGATGACCACAAAGAGAATCTCATAACCATGGGACTTTCAAAAATTAAAAATTATGCCAAAAATAAACGTTGGCAAGCACTGAAAATTAGTACCAACACCTCAGAAGACAAAGGCTTACTTAGAATTCAAATCTTTATCACCTAGAGTTTGAGCAAGCACATTAACTACATGTAACTGAGAAGAAAGATAAACTTGGAATCATCCAGCTGCAGCCCACGAAGAACTGATAATTGGCGTATACTCATTGCCTCCTTAAAAGCACCTTAACAAAGACCTTTGAAGACACACTGGCATGCTGTGTAAGAACTGCCAGATTTACCAACACCTCAAAAATGCAATGCTAGTCACTGAATAACAGACTTTTGATAAACAACAGATAAGCCAAACAGCAATACAGAAATTACAGATTTTTTTTTTTCTTTTGTGACAGTCTCCCTCTGTTACCCAGGCTGGAGTGCAGTGGTGTGATCCTGACTCACTGCAACCTCTGCCCCCGAGGTCCAAGACATTCTCCAGAGTAACTGGGATTATAGGCATGCACCACCATGCCCAGAGAACTTTTTGTATTTTTAGTAGAGATGGTGTTTCATCATGTTGGCCAAGGTGGTCTCGAACTCCTGACCTCATGTGAGCCACCCTCCTCAGTCTCCCAAAGTGCTGGGGTTACAGGCGTTAAGACACCGTTCCCAGTCAGATAATAGATTTTTTATTTTAATTATCTTGAAGTCATCTTGAGAATTTATGAATTAAAAAGGAGAGGGAGAAAAAAAAAAGAGAGAAATTGACACCAGATCCTCCATCTATTATTATGGCTGTCTTGGTGCATCACTGTTTCAGAAGTTATCTCAGGACTAAAAACAATAGGAAATAAAGAGTATCAAATATAACTTCTCAATATTGATGTCCTTGCCTACCTCTGATATACATCCAACAGATTAAAACATATAGTCATCTCAAATAAATTCTTATTATGCTGACATGATTAAAAGTCTAGTCCCTTTACATGGTAATTCTGATTTAACACATCTGGGGTGTAGTCAGAATTCAAAGTGTAACACTTGTGAAACTATTATCCAGGTCACTTCTGACTTCTTGTACATCATTTTCTTCCTTTTTTCTATATTCTCCATAATGGCAAGATCCATCTATGTGCTAAACTGTTACAATGTGTTAATTTTCATTGTCACAAAGTGTTCCATATAAAGGAGTCCACAGTTTACTTATCGTTTAATAATATATAGATATTATGTTGTTTCCTTCAGTTCGGGACTAATAAAACAATCCTGCTAAGATACTGTTGAAAACATTCCTTAGTGAACATATTCAGGAGTTTATCCAGGGCATAGATTCAGAAACAGAATAGTTGGGTGATAGAATGTAAGAATCTACATTTTAAAAGAACAATGCCAGCCTATTCTCTCTTGTAATTAGCAAGTAAAGCTCCCACCAAAAATCTAATTACTATTTACTGAAATATTTATTCCTGAATAATGACATATGGATTTATATTCTTGATCCATAAATTCATCAGCCTTAAAAACCAGCGAGACCATTGTGCCAAAATGTCTTTAAAAGTGACATTATGATATTAGAAACCTCTTGTTTTTTGAATTTCATTTCTATATGCCATATACATAACTCCATAGAACCAGAATGTTTTATGCCTCATTTTCCAATTATTCTCTGCATTTCTACAGGTTATTTTAACCAAAGTCAAAATGAAAATTACCAGTGGAAATGAATTCAAAGAAATAATCTAAGTGAAAAAACATTAAGATTCTGCATTTGTGATGAAAACTATTACAACAAATTATTGTTAAACTCTGATTGGAAGAAACAACAATGACCAATTCTTTTTCATCAGAGATTCTTCCATGAAAATGTTAGTTAAGCACACTAGCTATAAGCAAAAGAAATCTAACTAATTAAACTTTACTTAGAATTAACTGGCAATATTTACTATTTGGCAATACTTTACTATTCAAGCTACTACCTTAAAGCAATCAAAAAGATGATCAAGTTGTCCAGAAGAAAAATCCCAAGCCAACTTTGCTAGCAGATCATGTACATTCTTCACAATGGCTTCATGTTTTCCTGCCTGTTGAAAAAACAAAAGTAGAATAAATAAAAGCAAACAAAAAAATTACAGCATACTTAAATTTTAATAACAAAAAAATAGTTCTACTACAAGACTCTCCATTACTTAATAAACATTCCTACTTCATTTGAGTAATTAACAGAATTCTTAATATTTGAAATGCTTTAGAACTGTCATTTAATACCTGGCAACTCAGTTTTTTTGGGTACAAATAGTAAACTTCGGAAATTAATATGAAAACTTACTAGAAGGTATTTACAAATAAAACTAAGAGAAAAAGAAGTCAAAATATTGGATTGTTTCAAAACTCCAAGCTTAAGTGCTCAATAAAAGCAAGTATTTTGTTGTTTCTCTTTAAAAAAAGGCAAAAAACAAGCTTTATGAGCCAGTGCCTAACAATACTCCCCAAGTGACCCAGGAGTAGAAACCTGCCATTAAGATAATATAAAAACATATGCATTAGTATATCTGAAACCAGGGTTATTATGGAAAGTCATAATCTTCTATAATAATCGTATGTTTTTTAAAGTCACCGTAATGGAACTCGTGACATTTGTTTCTTCTATGCATTACATAGGTGAAAACCTCCAAATATAGATTCTTTATCCTCTTTCAATAATTGTTCCTTTAATCATAATTATTTTGCTATATAGATCTTTCATTTAAAACCATGTGTGGCCAAGCGCCGTGGCTCACACCTGCAATCCCAGCACTTTGGGGGGCTAAGGAGGATAGATCACGAGGTCAGGAGATCAAGACCATCCTGGCTAACAGGGTGAATCCCTGTCTCTTCTAAAAATACAAAAAATTAGCCAGGCCTGGTGGTGGGTGCTTGTAGTCCCAGCTACTCGGGAGGGTAAGGCAGAGAATGGTGTGAACCCGGGAGGCAGAGCTTGCAGTGAGCTGAGATTGCACCAACGCACCCGAGTCTGGGAGAGAGAGCAAGATTCCATCTAAAAACAAAACAAAACAAAACAAAAAAACCCAAAAAAACTACCTATAAGCTGCTACCATGAATATATATACAAAGACAGAAAAATGTTATTTTTTGTTTAAAAATTCTTGGTAAGATTTCTCTACATGAACAGCACATGCATTAGTAAAAGTCAGGCAATACTAAATTGCTGGCCATTATATAAGGGTTACCAAAAATTTTCTCCTTTTTGGTATCTTTCTTAGAAAACAGCTATCATCTCACTTTCTTACCTGTGCTGCCCAGATATTATCAAGGTCCTGTAATGTAAGAGCCTTTTCTTTAATCACAAAACGAAGAATTTTCTCTAGCTTTTCTACATATTGTGGTTGATGAAGACTGTCTTGCAAGACTATGGATAAGATATTATTTTGCTGTATCCATTCCTAAATGTAATACAAAAATTCAATGCTGAAACTAAAAAGAAATTTTTTAAAAAGCAAAATAAAAACATGTCTCCAACTTCTAAATAACATTAAGTAGGAATTCAAAAGTCCAAATTATGTATACATTCACAAATTACAGCACAGTAGTGTGACATTTAAGTGTTGTGTTAATTCAAAATTAAACACTAAAATAACTTATTTCACAAAATTTGGCATATAAAATCTTTCCATAGGTGTACTAGATTCACAAATTATAATTCACTAATATAATGAATTACCTTGGTGTTGTAATCTGCAATTAGTATACATTAACATAAATAATTTTACAGAATTTTACTTCTGCAAATAAAGATTCCCATATGTGATACAACAGTACACTTCTCACACTATCCATTGAAAACAACCAGTTTTATATTCCCAATCTTAGATTCTTCTGTAAAATACAATAAAAGTGCCACAACAATGTCAAATTTTGCTAAATACTTTCAATGTTGGTGTCTCTCAAGAACCAGTAATAATTCAAGGACTAGTGAATATACTGAGTAATTCTGTTTAACATTCCACAAAGCAGGCAAATTGCATACATAAAACCTGACCACCAGCACTGAGTATGAGCATGGGTCTAAGGTAAACACTATTAATACCACCCAAATGTCCTTAGCATATCTTTTTTCACATTCTAATCCTTTCCACTAGCAACCTGAAGGTTATTTTATGGTAAAGATTATTCTACAGAAATGATCTCCACTATGCAAACCACATACACTCAAAAAAAGAGTTTTTAATACTTTGGTGAAGTATTTGCTATTTATTTCGAAACTAAAATGTATGAAAATATCTATGGTAAACAGTTTCATTACCTGTCAAAATGACATACATAGTGATTTTAAAATGAAATTATTAAGAAATTAATCTTACACTTTGGGAGGACGAGGCAGGTGATCATGAGGTCATGAGGTCAAGACCAGCCTGGCCAAAATGGTGAAACCCCATCTCTACTAAAAATATAAAAATTAGCCAGGCGTGGTTGCAGGTGCCTGTAATCCCTGCTACTTGGGAGGCTGAGGCAGATAATTGCTTGAACCCAGGATACGGACGTTACAGTGAGTGGAGATCGTGTCACTGCACTCCAGCCTGGGTGATGGAGTGAGACTTTGTCTCAAAAAAAAAAAAAATTAATTAATCTTAATATTCTTAAAATCATGATAAAGCACTACTCAATTATCCCATTAGTTATAATCCGTATTTATTAATCTTCAAATGGAATTAGGAAGTGATCACTACGTTAGTTCATTCACCAGACTACAGATCCACTCAACCCCTCCAAAAATCACATCTTACTATTTCATTTCAACCAAGCCATCTATTTACATCAAAGCTACATTCAAAAATAATAAATTTACCTGAGGAACAATTAAGTTACCTCAACAGTTTCAAACAACTAATCATTTATTAAACCTTTTATTATTATTATAAAAAGATCTTACGATTAGTCATAAATCTTTCAATTTTAGTTTTGCTATTGTTGCTTCTAACAATAATTGGTAACAATGTAATTTTCCATAAGCAGTGTCTTATTCACAATAAAAGATTTAAGAGGCTTACTGCCATTTGCTCAGCTGTCAGCCATTCTTCCTCCTCAGGATTACTATGCCGATGAGTATAATATGATACACTAGATATAACCTTATTTATTTCATTCAGTGCATTCATCTTTCCATTGAAAGAGGAAATTTGCAACAATCTATGAGAAAAATTTGGAGTAAATGTTATAACCTTATTTATTTCATTCAGTGCATTCATCTTTCCACTAAAAGAAGAAATTTACAACCATAAATGAGAGAAATTTGGAGTAAATGTTATATCAGAATTCACACAAATAATTTAAGGTGGAAAATATCTTACCTGAGTATCATCTTTAACCTAAAAATTTCCAAATTTTTTATAGTCTCATCTTGTCCTGAAATTCTTGAAGCTAAGTTCTTCAAAGATTTAATAATCATTGAAATGGCATCATTTTTGGCTTCATTCTTTGCTTCCTTTTTCAGTTCTTCATCAGTTAAGTTTTCCAATAAATGTGGAACTATTTCTATAACTGGAATGAAGTACTTTTTCACTGTATGTTGACTGAGAAACTCATAGCATTGTCCAAATGGTCTGAAATACGAAGGACACAAAACCTCTGTAACATTCATGTTTTTTAAAAGAACTAAACTTGCCAATTACTTTCAACACTTAAGACCACACAAAAACAGGTCCTCATTTTACAGTGAGACACAACCCACACTGAAAAAAATGAAACAATGATTTTTAAGTAAATAAAATAGTAATTTGTATAATGCACAGAATATGAAAACGTAATAAGAGCTGCAATTATTTGAACAAACATGAAATTATTTAACAAACATGAAAACATAACTTAATAAGAGTTGCAATTATTTGAACATTTAATGCTGATCCATTAAAAAAATGATCATGCAAAATCTGGAACCCATTTAATGTGCCAAATTTATTGATGAGATCCACTAGCCAACCCTGTAATACAGTTAATAATAAAAATTAATTCCCCCCTTTCAGAAAAAAAGTTACTATTTGAGATGCATTTGTGTGAAGCATACTAGAAACGGAAAATTTAATTAAAAAATTATACTAAATTATCTTTAAAAAGAGTACAAGACATGTTTACTATATATACTTACAGAGATTTAAACCTTTTATATTGTATTTTGTTTTCTGTATCTTTCAGCTGGACACAGCACAGGCAGAAATTATATCATAGTTCATGGGGACACAACTGGTATTGTTTATATCTCATGTATCTGGTACGAGTAAGAATCAGGTAAAGGTTGTATATCTAAAAATATTTCTAAACGTTAAGATGCAATATGAATTAACGACTTCAGAAGTTATGAAAAGAATGAATAAACTAAGAATTAAGAAATAAGGTAAAATGAAAGATTTTTATATCGTTTTCTAGAGTCAAGTTTTAGGAGAAAAATCAAAAACAGGGAGTAGAGAACAAAGGATGTTTTACTACCAATCTTTTCTTCCTCTTCTTTTTTTTTTTTTGGAGACGGAGTCTTGCTCTGTCACCCAGGCTGGAGTACAGTGGCATGATCTCAGCTCACTGCAACCTTTGCCTCCCAGGTTCAAGCAATCCTCTGGCCTCAGCCTCCTGAATAGCTGGGATTACAGGCACCTGCCAATACACCCAGCTAATTTTTGTATTTTTAGTAGAGATGGGGTTTCACCATGTTGGCCAGGCTGCTCTCGAACTCCTGACCTGAGGTGATACACCCGCCTCGGACTCCCAAAGTGCTGGGATTATAGGCATGAGCCATCATGTCTGACCACACTACCAATCTTGAGAGAAATAATTTCTCCAGTTTGAACAGAAAAACATATTCAGGACATGTGGAAAATGTGAAATAAAAAATAACTTTTAAAGAATACACTTGTATAACTCTAATCCTACGTTTGATATGATGAAAAACTGAATTTTAAAAGCTTTGGTAAATATATTCCTGAATGAATTTACTATAATATTATATTTTCCTATCTTTTTATTATTTAGCTTTAAAAAATGAGTTCATGGAGTGACATCAGCAAGATTGTGGACTAAAACACTCCAAAGCCTTGTTTCTGTTCAAAGAAAAAACTTCATTGCAATTCTGAAAATCAGTCAAAAGTATACAGCTATCAAGAAAATGCCCAGTTCAAGAAAAAGCCATATTCAAAGGGAACAGGCAATTTTGTGTTATTTCACTTATCCTTGCCCACTCCCTTCCTACCAAGGTACAGTTTGCAGAACCAGTGATCTGGTCACCAGTTCTGTATGAACTGGAGGAATCAAGAGGGCTAGATTTACAAGATTCTAAATTTGTCTGCAGGCTGCCTGTGGGATTAGTCTCTGCATACTCAACCTGAAGGGCAAGGGGCCAACAGTGGCTTAAAACTCCGACTAGAAGCCATGGGAAGACAATTTGTGAAGTCTCCAAGGGAATTACAAACCTGTAGACTACTGAGGCGAACTACTGAATGAAGAATGCACATGACAGGTAAGGCAGCAAAAATAAACAGAGGTGAGGCTCATGGAGGAATTGGGAAATTTTTACAGCAACCATCATGGAATGGAATAACCAGAACCATGTGAAATACATGGGTAAAAAAGACTTACGGGAAGTCTCAAGAAAGACAAATACCTAGAAAAGGTTAAAGCAGGCTTTAAGCCTGCAAGCTGAGCTGATTAATAAAGGGAATTCCCCTGTACCAAGCCAATTCACAAAGACTGGGGAATATAAGTGCTTTTTCAAATGCTCAAAATGACTCAGGAGGCCAGTCACGGTGGCTCACACCTGTCATCCTAGCACTTTGGGAGGCTGAGGTGGGTGGATCCCCTGAGGTCAGAAGTTCAAGACGTGCCTGGTCAACATGGTGAAACCCCTGGCTAAATATACAAAAATTAGCTGGCATGGTGGTGGGTGCCTGTAAACTCAGCTACTCGGGAGGCTGAGGCAGGAGAATCGCTTGAACCTGGGAGGCAGAAGTTGCAGTGAGCCAAGATCACGCCATTACCCTCCAGCCTGGGCAACAAGAGGGAAATCTGGTCTTAAAATAATAATAATAATAATAATATAAAAATACAAAAAATTAACTGGGCATAGTGGTGGGAGCCTGTAATCCCAGCTACTTGGGAGGGTGAGACAGGAGAATTGCTTGAACCCAGGAGGCAGAGGTTGCAGTGGGCAGACATGGTGCCATTGCACTCCAGGCTGGGTGACAGAGCAAGGCTCTGTCTCAAAAAAAAAAAAGATGACAGCATACAAAAAGTAGACAAGATAAAATAAATCTCCAGAAACTGTCCTTGGAGAAACACAGTCAGACTCACTTGACAAACACTTTAAAATATCAGCGCAGTGTCTCACACCTTTAATCACAGCACTTTGGGAGGCCGAGGCGGGCGGATCGCCTGAGATCAGGAGTTCAAGACCAGCCTGGCCAATATGCTGAAACCCCATCTCTACTAAAAATACAAAAACTAGCTGGGCATGGTGGTGCACGTCTGTAATCCCAGCTACTCGGGGCCACGGGATGCTGAGGAAGAGAATCGCTTGAACCAGGGAGGCAGAGGTTGCAGTCAGCCAAGATCGCACCACTGCCCTCCAGCCTGAGAGACAGAGTAAGGCTCTGTCTCAAAAATAAAATAAGATAAAATAAAAAAATTTAAGAAAAAGTCAAATATGCCTAATGAACTAATGAAAAAGGAGGCTAAAGAAAATTAGAAAAGTGATATACAAATGAAATGAACATGTCAACAGAGAAAAAAAATAATAAAGAACCAGGGCCAGGCATGGTGGTTCAATCCTATCATCCCAGCACTTTGGGAGGCCAAGGCAGGCAGATGACCTGAGGTCAGGAGTTCAAGACCAGCCTGACCAAACATGGAGAAGAAGACCCCATCTCTACTAAAAATACAAGTAGCCGGTGGCCAGGTGTGGTGGTTCATGCCTGTAATCCCAGCACTTTGGGAGGTCGAGGCAGGCGGATCACAAGGTCAGGAGACTGACACCATGCTGGCCAACATGGTGAAACCCCATCTCTACTAAACATACAAAAAATTAGTGAGGCATGGTTGTACGCGTCTGTAGTCCCAGCTACGTGGAATCCTGAGGCAGGGGAATCACTTAAACCTAGGAGATGGAGGTTGTGGTAAGTCGAGATTGCGCCATTGCACTCCAGCCTGGGCAACAAGAGCAAAACTCTGTCTCAAACAAACAAAAAAACCAAACGTAAATTCTGCAGATGAAAATATGGAAACTGAATTAAAAAATTCACAAGATGGGCTCAACAGGAGACATCAATAGGCAGGACTGACAATCACGACTTGAGAAAAGGTCATTTAAAATCAGAGTAAGTGGAGAAAAAAAGAAGTCAAAAGTGAATAGCCTGAGAGACTTAGGGAATACCACCAATTGGAAAAATGCAAACATTATGAACGTCCAAGAAGCAGAAGATAAAGAAACAGAGGTCTCACATGCAGAAATAGTGGCCGAAATAGTGGCCAAAACTGTGCCATATTTGAGGAAAGACATGGATATATACAAATAGAAAAGGCTCAGTACCTCTAGGGAAGGCACACCCCCAAAGACCACCACCAAAAAAAGTTATAAAAAGAAAGAATCTAGAAATTAGTAAGAAAAGTAACTCCTCACATAATGAAAACAAAACAACAGCAACAACAACAACAACAAAACCCTCAAAAATAGCTAACAGCTGAATGCTCATTAGGAAGTACTGAGAGGAAAATACTATCAAATAATAATTTGGTACTTGGCAAAACAGTCCTTGAAATTAAGACATTTCTAGACAAACAAAAGCTGCTAGAGTCTATTACCACTAGACTACAAAAATGCTAAATGGAGTGCAAGTTGAAATACAAGGGCCCTAGGTGATAATTCAATGTATTAAAAAAAATGACCAAATCTGTGGTAAAGAAAAACACACAAACATTTGTAAAACTCAGTATTACTGTAATTGTCTAATAACTCCACTTTTTATTCTCTTACAGAATTTGAGAGGCCAAAGAATTAAAAAACATGTCTGTATTACATATAAAAATATATCATTTGTGATATCAATAACATAAATTGCAGCAGGTGAGGTGTAAAGGACATTATGTATGCAACTGAAATCAAGTTGGTATGGGTTTAAAATAGACTGTTACAGCTATTATAATAATATACAGGCATACTTCATTTTATTACGCTTTGCTTTACTGAATTTTGCAGATACTTTTTTTTTAAGTGAAATTTGTAAAATGTCACATTTTTTAGCAATGAAGCATTTTAAAATTAAGGTGAGTACATTTTTTAAAGACGTAATCTTACCACATACTTAACAGACTAAGAATAGTGAAAATTATATATATATTGAGAAACAAAAAACTTGTGCAACTCCCTTCAGTGTGGTAATTGCTTTATTGCAGTGGTCTGGAACTCAACCTGCAATACTATCTCCAAGGTATGCCCCTATGTAATACCCATGGTAACCAGGAAAAACATGTTTATGGAATATGCCTAAAAGGAAATGAGAAGAATCACAACATGTCTGTAAAAGACAACCTGAAGAATTGAAATTATGAAAATAAAGTCAGTAGGTAAGAAAATTATACAGAAAAAAAGCTGTAAGACATCAGAAAACAACAAAATGGCAGTGGTAAATCCTCTTTATCACTAATTACTCTGAATATAAAGTAGATTCAACTTCCCAACCAAATGATACAGATTGGCAGAATAGATTTAAAAAACAAAAACAGAATCCAAGATACACTGTCTACAAAAGACTCACTTAAATATAAGGATGCAAACAACTTGAAAGCTAAGAATACAAAACATCTGGGAGGCCGACGTGGGTAGATTACCTGAGGTCAAGAGTTTGAGACCAGCCTGGCCAACATGACAAAAGCCCGTCTCTACTAAAAATACAAAAATTAGCAGGGCATGGTGGTACATACATGGTGGTGCACACTCCCAGCTACTTGGGAGGCCGAGACATGAGAATCACTTGAACCTGGGAAGCAGAGTTTGCAGTGAGCCAAGATTGCACCACTGCACTCCAGTCTGTGCAACAGAGCGACTCTGTCTCAAAAAAAAAAAAAAAATCCACACAAACAGTAACTAAAAGAGAACATGTTTTGCTAATATGAAGCAAAATAAATTTTAGGTAGCATCCTCTCACAAGAGGCAAAAAAGGATGTTATATGATCATAAAAGGGTGAATTCACTGCAATTATAAATATGCATACACCAAACTTCAGAACTGCTGACTGTGTGAAGCAAACATTATGAGACCTAGAGAGAAAGTTATACAAAATTAGTCAGACACTTCAATACCATATTTCCAATAATCAGTAAACAATCAGACAAAATGTCAATAAGCCGAGGTGGGAGGATCACTTGACATCAGAAGTTCAAGACCAGACTGGCCAACATGGTGAAACTCTGTCTACACTAAAGATACAAAACTGAGCCAAGCATGGTGGCGGGTGCCTGTAATCCCAGCTACACAGCAGGAGAACAGCTTGAGCCTGGGAGGCAGAGATTGCAGTGAGCTGAGATGGCACCACTATACTCCAGCCTGGGTGACAAAGCAAAGCCCTGTCTCCAAAAAAAAATAAGGAAAAAAAGGCCTTGCACAACACTAGAGAACAAGTTGACCTAATAAACATTTATGGAACACTCTACACAAAAGTAGCAGAATAAACATTCTCGTCAAGTGCACTTAGAACATCCATCAGGATACATTACATAACAAACAAAACAAATCTTAACATATTTAAGACTGAGCTCATACAAGCTATCTTTCCAGATCAGGATGCAAGGAAACTAGGAATCAACAGCAGAAGAAAAACTGAAAAATCAGCCAGGCGCATTAGGAGGCCAAGGCAGGTGGATCACTTGAGGTCAGGAGTTCAAGACCAGCCTGGCCAACATGGTCAAACCCCATCTCTACTAAAAATAGAAAAAATTAGCTGGGCGTGGTGCCACACACCTGTAATCCTAGCTACTCCGGAGGCTGAGGCATGAGAATTGCTTGAACCCAGGAGGTGGAGGTTGCGGTGAGCCGAGATCACACCACTGCACTCTAGCCTGGGTGAAAAAGCGAAACTCCATCTCAAAAAATAAAAAAAAAATAAAAACTGAAAAATCCATAAATAAGTAGAAATTAAACAACACATCTTAAACGACCCATCGATCAAGGAGGAGAACTCCAACAGAAAGTATAATATTTGAGGCAAATAAAAATGAAAACATATCAAACTTATTCTCGAGATGCAGCAAAAGCTGTGCGAAGAGAGAACTTCATAGTACAGAGGATTTTTTAAAAAAGATCTCCAATCAACAACCGAAAATTTATACCTTAAAGAACTACAAAAAGAAGCTGGGAGCAACGGCCCATGCCTGTAATCCCAGCACTTTGGGAGGCTGAGGTGGGCGGATCACCTGAGGTCAGGAGTTTGAGACCAGCCTGACCACCATGGTGAAATCTCTTTTCTACTAAAAATACATAAATCAGCCGGGTATTGTGGTGAGCACCTGTTAACCCCAGCAGCTATGGAGGCTGAGGCACAGGACGGGAGGCAGAGGTTGCAATGAGCTGAGATCATGCCGCTGCACTCCAGCTTGGGCGACAGAGCAAGACTCTGTCTCAAAAACAAAAACAAACAAACAAAAAATAACTACAAAAAGGGTAACAAAATAAACCCAAAGATAGCAGAAGAATATAAATGCAAGAGATTAGCAAACAGAGCAGAAAAACAACAGAACCAAAATTTGGTTCTTGAAAAAATAAAGAAATTGCCAGACCTCTAGCCAGTTTGACTAAGAAAAAGAGAGAAGACTCAAATAACTAATAGCAGAAACAAAAGAGGAGACATTACTATGTATATTATAGAAATAAAAAACCATCTGACAGTACTAAGAACCACTGCATCCTAAAAAACTGGATAACCTAGATAGGAGGACAACTTTATAGAAATATACAATCTACCCAAGACGTAACCATGAAGAAATAGAAAATCTGAATAGGCCCATAACTAATCAGACAGAATCAGCAATCAAAAATACCCCCATAAAGAAAAGCCCAAACAAAACCCAATCACTTCACTGGGGGAATTCTACCAAATACTTGAAGAATTAAGACCAATCATCCTCACAGTCTTCCAAAAAACTGAGGAGGAAAGAACATATCCAAACTCATCTATGAAGACAGCATTACCCTGAACATCAAAACAAGACAAAGAAATTACAAAAAAAAAAAACCCTACACACTAATCTCCCTTATAAATATTGATGCAAAATTCTGCAATGCTATAGTAGCAACAAAATTTAAAACATATTAAAGAGATTATATACATGACCAAGTTATTTTTTTCCTGGAATGAAAGACACTTCAACATACAAATATTGATCAATATGACACACAATCTGAAGAGAATGAAAGGAAAAAATCACATGATCATGGCCATCAATGCCGAAAAAGCTTTGACAAAATTTAACACCACAATGATAAAACCACTAAACAAATGAGGAACAGAAATAATTGACATTAACATAATAAAGACTTTATGTAAAAAGCTCTTGGCTAACATCATATTCTATGATGAAAGACTGAAAGTTGTTTATCTAAGATCAGGAACAATCAAGAATGCCTCCTTTCACTATTTCTATTCAATACACTAATTAAGTCCTCCTACCTGTGGAGGTAACACAAGAAAAAGCAGTAACAGGATTTATCCAATTTGAACCAATGGGAAAGAAAAAAGTAAATTATGTCTGTTCACAAAAATTTTATACTATTTAAAGGAATTCTGTATCATTTTATCTTTTTGGATTCTGCGAGTTTGTGTGTTTGTGTGTGTGTGAGCACACGCACATGTGCATATGCAGTATACTTGCTAAAGCCACGTTCTATTTTCTTTTTCTGTTGCTGGTTAAGTTTTTTTTTCATGCGCTAAATATTAATTGAATTTAGTATGATCAAACTGACTTTGAGATATGAAATAGCCACTACAGTAATATTAAAGATACTGACACATTAAAGTGAAAATATACAAAACTGGGTGACTTTTCCATAGCCTTGACTGCTAGTGCAGTGGTTTTGGCTGTTTTTTTCTTTTCTGGCTTTTTGATGTATAATTAGATTTTGCTGTCTTCTATCCCGCTTCCTTGAGAAAAATTGTTAATTCTGGCAAGTATAAAGCAGATCTAACTTCCCTTTGAGGTACAATTACAAAGATTACTTACATGATCCAAGATTTAGCTGTTGAACACTGAACCATCTTCTCCTAAGAAAATCAGGCATTACAAGAAACGCCTAATGGTATGTCATGAAAGCAAAATGGTACAATTTTTAAATCTCACTGAGGTTATACAGTCTGTAAATATATGTAAGCATTCTGCTGTTTTAATAAATATATACACACAGTACAAACAAAGAACAGCCCATGCTTATTTGCAGTAATTACCGTCTCTAAAGTAGCTGTGAACAATGAATTAGCAAATACTGACTTCTCCTCACAGAAACACAATGCTATGCTCCAAGGAGCATATTCAATCAATCAATACATAATAAACCCTGTTCAGGCATGAGTTATATGGTTATTGACCATGAGTTCAAGGTTATACATATTAAATAATAGGTCTTTAAACAGAAACCCACATAAAACAAGATTATGTATTGACTTGATCATTATTTAAAGACAGGTTCACATCACTAATGGTCTGTGGCAAATGCAAATAAAAAAATTAATATTTAATCTTGAAAATAACAAACCAACGCACTTTTGGTGATCGAGGATCTGAAGAACGAGCAAATAATTCATCTTCAGGCAACTGAGCATTTGAGGAAATTAATTCACACGGACGTGTACCATTGTAGATATGAAACTTGCAGTGAGGATTTAAGGCCATGGCGAGAAGTTCTAGAAGTGGAAACCAATCTTGGGACAACTTGGCCACACAAAGTTCCACTAGGCGATGAGTATTGTTAATAATACATCTCTGTTACATGGATAGGATATAATACAGTTTATAATAAGAACACATTGCAATTTCAAACACATTTAATTTTTATTAATAATCTCTTTCCATTTTTCTGCACTGGTCATCTTAATTCTGCATAATTTCACTAATATTGCGATCAAAGTAATACATTGGTAAAGATAAATTAATATTTATTTCATAAATTTGCACTTAATTTCAAAAGCTATTTGAGAAACGTAACAAATAAAGTAGGTACCACAGTTTGTCTATTTCTGCTTTATGTCCACAGGACACACAAACTGCCACTTTTCTCTCTGGAATTTGTACTTTAGAGGAAACTTTTAAAGTTTTGTTATCAACATCTCAACTCAAAAGTCACATATTTTCAAAATTTCAATTTCCACCCCTACAAAAAAGTTATAGGTCAATTCAGAGCTGCTGGCATATGCATGCCATGGTCATTTGTGGAAAATGTCTAAGTTGTATTTTTTAGGTTGAGGTCATCAAAAAGTATATATTTGATTCACAACTTTTGGTTAACTGCATTTTCAAAAAAAGAACCAGAGGCCTGAAGTATGTACAGTAATTCAGTAAAGATACTTTATTTTTTGTCATTTTTAAAATCTCTGAAATATGAAGGTATCTTATAATAGAATCAAGATACTTGGCAGACTGCAATATATACCTAGGTACTAGATTTGCAATATTACCTGAGATTACTTGTGTTTCCTTTTACCTGTCACTTGAAGATACTGCTAATCTGAGAATGTATTAAATTCTATTTGACTTTTTTGGCATCAAAACTCTATGAATTCGTATCACAAAATTGTGTCAGTATTGGTTTCTAGTCTAAATTTCCAAGACAGGGGGTCTTCTTTCTCTACCAATCTTCTTTCTTTCATTCTCTGCACATTACATAACTGACTTTAGAACTATTATACTCTGGAAAATAGTTTCTTTGCTTTACATTTGTGCATAGTGAGTTTCTTTACCATTTACATTTTCACTGAAATTATATCCTTTGTTATCCCAGCTACATTGAGAGTCTGCTTAAGTATTTTTGACCTCAAGTGCTACAAAATAGTAGTGCCTCTTCCAATCAATACTATCTTGCATTTGATGAAATACACTGTATTGTGTGTAAGGTTACAAGGTTGTTGAAATTTCAGGGGACAGGTTAAACAAAGGTTTACTAAATCAAAACCGCAAGCTCATTCTTAAAGACCATGCTAACCTTCAATTATGCAGTATATATCAGCAGACTTGATATGTTAATATGTTACGCACAGAAGTATTTTTCAAAAACAAATCCACAGGAATCACCATGTAAATCTGAGTCCCAGAAATGAAATACAAGACTCACATGAATTTCAAACTTCCAGCCACTCACAGCCTCATCCATAAGAATTTTAGTGAAAGATATTGTCAGTCCATCTTGAAAAAAACGTTGGCATGCTTCACTTTTAACATCAAGGCCTAAAAAACGAGCCAAACAAAGAATGTTTAAAAAAAATTATTTGGCCAATTATGATTAAACATAGTAAATTGCTAGAAACTATTATGGTCTCCAATTCACAAATAGTGTTGTGGCTTTTGAAATGAGACATGACATTATAAAATGTTAAAAAGGTGAAAAAACATGGTATTTCAGAAAAAGGAATGAAATATAATATTCAGTAAATTTTAGAAACAGTTGTATAAACTACATCAAATCAAGTAATGTAACTAATTGAAACAGCTTGAAAATATGACATCAGAAAAAGAATGTTCACTAGTAGACAGGGAATTGAACCATTTCACAGAATTTTAATTACTGAAATACAGTAAAAAATCTGTGAAAATTAAAAAGTGACAATTAAAAAATCTGATTTTTCCCGGTAAATTGCCCATTTATCATCAAATTTAAGAGGCAAATCCTAAGTTTCTTTTTTCTTTTTACCTTTACCTGATTTAAGAAAAGCAAGATCCATGTGCCTCTATCAAAAAATAAAACTTACAAGTGTTTTCTTTTGAAGAGTCTTGCTCTATTTCCCAGACTGAAGTACAGTGGCACAACCTCAGCTCACTGCAATCTCCACTTCCCAGGTTTAAAAAATTCTCCTGCCTCAGCCTTCAAGTAGCTGGGATTATAGGCATGCACCACCACACCTGGCTACTTTTTGTAGTTTTTGTACAGACAGGGTTTTGCCATATTGGCCAGGCCGGTCTCAAACACCTGACCTCAGGTGATCTTCCCGCCTCGGCCTCCCACAGTGCTGGGATTACAGGGATTACAGGATCACTGCACCCAGCCAGAAAACCTGTAACTCTTAAAGCAACTCAAAACATATTAAATATGTATAAGGAGATATATTTTGATTTGAATTATATACATACTACTCTATCATTTAAACTAGTTTTATCTTAGAGTAATCACGATCTCAGAGTAACAGAGGAAAAGTCCCTGCAAATGACATACATCCACTGAATATCAATGCTATGAAATGAAATACCATTTCCAGTTTTTGTTCATTTTGTAGTGTTAGAGCCTAGAACATACCTAATACAGAAGTCCTTGACATTTACTCAATTAATAAATATGCAATTAACAAAAGAAATTTAAATGAGGAGAAATATTTTCAATCTGGTAAAATATTTTCAGAGGTCACTAGATCACATATTGGTAAGATCAGTAAAACAACATAACAGTCGTTAAATGACAGTAGGATAGTTATTAGTTAAATGAAATTAACAATACCACCACAGAGTCAGAATTGGCAACAGAAACACTTTACAGGATACCAAAGGAATTAAAAATTTGTCTAACAACACTGACAGTTAAGTTCCTGCTGAATGACACAAAAATTAAATACTTCTGACCCTTCTTAGAGCTTTCAAGTCCTTAAAAAAATACACAGTATTCACCCGGGGGGCTGGCTCACGCCTGTAATCCCAGCACTTTGGGAGGCCGAGGTGGGCGGATCACGAGGTCAGGAGATAAAGACCATCCTGGCTAACACTGTGAAACCCCGTCTCTACTAAAAATACAAAAAATTAGCCAGGCGTGGTGGTGGGCGCCTGTAGTCCCAGCTACCGGGAGGCTGAGGCAGGAGAATGGCATGAACCAGGAGGCGAAGCTTGCAGTGAGCCAAGATCGCCCTACTGCACTCCAGCCTGGGAGACAGAGCGAAACTCTGTCTCAAAAAAAATAAATAAATAAAAAATAATATAATAAAATAAAAATTAAAAAATACAAAATATTACAAAAGTGGCTCATCCATGAATTTTATTGCACCTATTATTACAACAAAATCATCCAAAATGCTTCATTCAAACCCAAAGCTTGTACTTGTGGCTGAAAGTAAAAATATCAAATTTTCTTCATAGGTTGTTGTTTTTTTTTTATATTAAGGCTTCATCTTTTAAGACGTTTTTCTTTTTGAGAAAAACCCTTCAACTCTGTGTTAAGAAGCAAAAAAAGCTAAATATGTAAGCTAGACAGTTTACTAAACATACACACTCAATATTAGTGAAATAGTGACTTCCATGTAAAAAACAAATAGATGGGGCTGGCCGGGTGTGGTGGCTCATTGCTGTAATCCCAGCTACTTGGGGGGCTGAGGCTAGAGAATCACTTGAACCTAGGAGGTGGAGGTTGCAGTGAGCTGATATCACGCCACTGACTCCAGCCTGGGTGACAAAGTAAGACTCTATCTCAAAAAAATAAAATAAAATAAATAAAAATAATTGGCAAAATTATTTACAAATTAACATACTTCTCAATCACAAATTAACATATTTCTCAATCACATGTGACTTAAGTGTAAAAAGGTCACCAAATATATATGATGTCATACAATAAACCCTCTATGCAGCACTTTGTAAACTGTAAAATATGCTTTAATGCACATTACTTCATATAGCAGACTTTAGAACTATCATATTTTGGAAAATATTTTCTTGGTCCGCAGTCTGATGCTCTAACCCTGAGCTATATCCCCTCCTCATATTCTGGAAAATATTTTCTAACTTCTGGATAACAATCTTTTTAAAAATTTAAAAAATATATATTCTCACCTTAGAAATATGGTTGTACACATAAAATTATACATAATACTTAAATGGCTCCAGGTATCCCTAAAGGCTATCTAAAGATTTCTATGAACCTTTACTATAGGGAAGTATGTATATTTGTCTGTGTGTGTGTATATATATGTGTGTGTGTGTAATAAGTATATATAATATGCATGTATATATGTAAAATAATCCTTACCAGGAAGGTTTGTGACACATTATAAACTAGGAATAAACGGTACCTTTATAACAGAGGGATGAAAAGCCTTTAAGAACAAGGTGTAAGTATATATAGGAGCACGTATTATAGAAAATGTACATCCACACTCACCTTTTACACTAAGATCAATAGCAGCTTCTAAAAAAACTTCTAATTCCCCTTTTGGCAAAACAGGAACCACCCATCGAGGCCTAAGGATTATTATAAAACAAAAAGAGGCTTTACTGGTTTCATAGTAATGAAACACTATAAATAAGTTACCTACCGTAGTTACTGTTACTATGAAAAAGTGAGAAATTCTGACTATATTATATTCACCATATAGACTTTTAAAAAGAAGTAGGCAAATTATCTACATTGGAAAACTAAGAGACATCTATTGTGTCTACATACTGAATTTTTTTAGGCACTGTCAAATGAGATATAGCAATGGCAGGGAATTCTTTTAATAGCTTCCATAGAATACTAAAACTAACCTATTCAATTATCAATTAAATGTATACCTTTTATTAGTAGGAAAACGCTCTTTGGGGGCTCATATTTATTAGTGAAAGGACACACTGTGGCAAGTGTTTTGTTTTACTCCTCTTCACAAAGACAAAAGAAATTAGATCTCAACAAAACATTTATCTCACCTTTTCCTAAAGATCACGTCTCGGGTGTGGGCCTCTAAACCTACTGTCATAGGTACATTCCCATATCAAAAGGCAATACAGAAAGCCACTATGCCATCTTAAGTACACTCCCACATTAAAAAGTGATGCAAAGGGCACCACACACTCACCTGGTACATTCCTTACTTTTGTAAAAAGTTCAGCTTTCTGCAACTATGTCTACTGACAAACCCACTACTCCCCAGAAATAACTTTCTTTCATCTGTCCCTTAATCCCTGTACTAAGAAACAGCAAAATTCCCAAATATCTCTTTTCGTTTTTAAAAAGATGCCTCAATACATATAATCTATTAAAGGTAAACTGATTCTATCCTTTTTGTTGCTTTTATATATACAAAAAAAAAAAATCTTTTCTGTCTGCCACTAAGGATTTACTAACAGTTTCAGTTCTCTAGTCCTTATGAAAATTACACTCTAACAGAAATCAGCAATCGCTAAACAAAACAGAGAAAGAAGCAATACAACCTTCTGCAATAAGGTCTCTGCTGTAGCAAATGGACATTCCACAAGTGAGAAAAGTTCTCCAGAACTCTGGTATAAAGTTCTTATCAAAGAGAAATGTTTGTAAATATTCAAAACAAAATACCTACCTATTTGTCTACGCTAGAAACACAGGAAGGGTTCATAAAGCATCATTAATCTGAAACTGTATTCATATTGTCATTACCTTCCAATATTTAAAATCCATAAGAAATGCCTGCATTAAGTACAATGAGCTGCAAAGTGTTCAGCTAGGACTAAAATGTTCAGGCTATTAAAATAGTAAGACTTGAGACACTACAATCTACTCTTTTCTTTTTCTCATTTACTACTAGTTGCAATGCTGGAAGTAGTTTTGCTTTTCTAGTTTACTGCATCCATTAATAAAACATCCAAACAAATGCACCTGTTGATCATGTCATCCAGCTTTGCCAGCTCAGTATGTGGAAATGCAGGATCTTCATCTTCATGCTGTGGTGGGGCATCACCTTGCCCTTGTTCCTCTGGAGGAGGAGTTGCTACGGAATTCTCATTGGAAGAATCAGGTGATGAAGTCTTAATTAAAAATTAAATATTCCAAATTTAAACCACAGATTAAGGAAAAATATCTATTTTTAAGTGTCCATATATATGCCCAAATATTTAATAAAACTAGGGTCACAATGTTTATCTTTTTAAAATTTAATTTGGTTAATACAGAAGTATTTTCCCTCATGATTAAGAATCTTTTTTGTGGTGGGGGATGGAGTCTCACTCTGTCTCACCCGGGTTGGAGTGCAGTGGCATGATCTCGGCTCACTGTAACTAACCTCTGCCTCCTGGGTTCAAGCGATTCTCCTGCCTCAGCCTCCTGAGTAGCTGTGATTACAGGCACCCGCCACCACGCCCGGCTAATTTTTTGTATTTTTAGCAGAGACAGGGTTTCACCGTATTGTTCAGGCTGGTCTGGAACTCCTGACCTCAGGTGATCCACCCACCGCCGCTTCCCAAAGTGCTGGGATTACAGGCGTGAGCCACCGCACCCGGCCAATTAAGAATCTTAAAAATTAACTAATGGCGGCCGGGTGCGGTGGCTCACGCCTGTAATTTCAGCTCTTTGGGAGGACGAGGCGGGCAGATCATGAGGTCAGGAGATTGAGACCATCCTAGCTAACATGGTGAAACCCTGTCTCTACTAAAATTACAAAAACAAAAACGGGTATGGTGGCGGGCGACTGTAGTCCCAACTATTTCGGAGGCTGAGGCGGGAGAATGGTTTAAATCCGGGAGGCGGAGCTTGCAGTGAGCCGAGATCACGCCACTGCACTCCAGCCTGGGTGAAAGAGTGAGACTATGTCTCAAAAACAAACAAACAAACAAACAAACAAATTTAATGGCAACACATTACTGCAGGAGTTGACTAAGTAAAAATTAGAGGATATGTTTTTGTCATGTCTACTGTTAATAAATACATTCATAATAAACCTTATGAATTATCTCCTTAAGGATAGGATACTGAAGTAAAATGACTAACTAAACAAAATAAACTATTCCTTTTAAGGCTATATTCCCAAACTACATTATCAAAGATAACACTAATCTTCACCCTCACATGCACCTTTGTGTTTACAGTGTCTTCATCAATTTAGGTTCTAATAATTTAGTTTGACTATATACTACATAAATTCTGTACAAACCTGCTTTTTTTAAACTTAGATTATAGATTATAATTATAGATTCACAATCTGTTCCAAGAAAACTCTTCATTCCTTAATAATAACCAATAGTTTAGACACAAAAATTCCTAACTAGGGATTACAGGTTCCTATTGCTGTTACTTTTCTTCTTCCTCAGTTTCCCTTGAGAGAGACAAATAAGAAAAGGCAATGAAGCTGGATTCCTCAAAACATCAAGAATTAACACCTCATAATTAAAGAGATTAAAATATTTAACTTAAGCAACACATAAATTTCTTCCTTACAAATACCAATTATGTTTTAGGAAGATGAAATTGAAAAGCATGTCTGGAAGAGGACTGTATAGAATTGACCTCATTTCTTAAATGTTTAATAGAACTTTCCTATGTTTTCTTTATTGCAAGATTTTAAAACTGTAATTTCAGTTTCTGTACTCAGAACTATTATACTGGTGGTTACAAGTCTGTACTCAGAAACTGAAATTATAGTTATTTATTACTTTTTCAGTCTTTCAGTCACCCAACTGTCCTTCAACAGGCAAATGGACAAACTAGTACATTTATGCAATAAAATACTACTCAGCAATTGACAGGAAAAAACTTTTGTTGCGTGTAACAATATGGAAGAATACTAAATGCATAATGCAAAATCTCGAAAGATTAAGTCAGCATGATTTAGAAAAGACAAACTATGCGGTATGGTAGCTCACATCCGTAATACCAGCACTTTGGGAGGTGAAGATGGGAGGACTGATTAAACCCAGGAGTTTGAGACCAGCCTGGACAACATAGGGAGACCCTATCTCTAGTTAAGGAAACAAAAGAAAAAGAAAAAGGCAAAACATACAAATGAAGAGCAGATCAGCAGTTGCCAGGAACTGAAAATGGAAGACTTAAATATACAGGGGCAGTGCAAATAAATTTTTGTATTTTACATGTTCATTATACTGGTGGTTACAGTCTTTCATTTGTCAAACCCAATACCTGTATATTATGCATACATTATGTATAAACCAAGTGACGTTTACTGTCTGTAGCCAAACAAATAGAAATTTAAAAAGCAAGAGAAACAAGAAGCGTATGCACGTGGGTTTCAACTTCCAAGTCAGATGTGATACTTAGCAACAGATTACTGCATCTGCCTATAACTGAGAAGTGGCTAAAATTAATTGCTTGCTTAAAAAACTGCAGAAGCTACCTGGGTAAGAAAAAGGGAATACTCCAGAAACATATAGACAAGATAACTGCGATTAATGATTTCAATCCAATACAATTCTGCCTACAGTGGATATGGGCAGCAGGCTCAAAACTAGCTCAAAATCCACTGCAGATGCAGGTGGAAAATCACGGAAAATGTGGAAAGTCACAGAAAGTGTGGGAAGATGAGCTTCAGCATAACTTTAACACATTATTTACAAGGCTTGAAGCAGAAAGTTTGATTTCCTATCAGGATATAGGAAATCAGGATTTCCTATCAGGATATTATGCCATAGTTGGGAATAATAAAACCTAATGGTGGCCTCCAAAGAAGAGAGTGAAACATTTCAGCATTGTTTCGCTGAAACAATGGGAAGAGCCCCACTATGGTCTACTGAAAAGGAAGAACAAAATAGAAGACCACTGAATCTTACCTCTCTCTGATTCAACAGTCTCTAAGCTTGAATTAACCAACCCCATTCTGGCCAGTGAGAAAATGGTTATATTCTCTAAAATGGAAAGGTAATAATAATGTAAGTAAACTTTCAGATTAATGATGTCATATGAACATAACCCTTAGGTGTGTTTCTGGCCTAGAACGTACAGATAGGGATACTTTGGAAATGACAATGTGATTTGTGAGTCTAGGTCATGAAAGGTATCATGGCTTTTTCTTCCCTCTCTTTTAGGTCAATTTCTCTGGCAGAGGTTAACTGCCATGTCTGAAGTCACTCAGGCAGCCCTACGAGGGGATCCACATGGTTAAGAAACAGGCCTCTACCCAACCGCCATGTGAGTAAACCATTGCGGAAATGGACCCACCACAGTCACAGTCAAGCCTATCCATACATATCTATGATAAAGTTAAAGTTCATAAATCAGGCACAGTAAGAGATTAACAACAATAATTAATAATTTTTCCATGGATGGAGCCAGTTGAGGGGTGAGAGGGTTCAGGATGAAACCTGTGATCATGAGATACTAGATTTCTCATAAGGAGCATGCAACCTACATCCCTCGCATGCATAGTTCACAGTAAGGTTCATGCTCCTATGAGAATCTAATGCTGCCACTGATCTGACAGGAGTTGGGGCTCAGATGGTAATGCTCGCTCACCAGCCTGATGCTCACCTTCTGCTGTACGACCTGCTTCCTAACAGGCCACAGTGTGGTACTGGTCCGACCTGGGGACTGGGGATTCCTGCTGTACATACACAACAGTAGCAAAATACACATTCTTTGCAAGGGCACATGGAACATGCATCAGGATACGTAATGCCACAAAACGAATCTTAACAAATATAGGAAGACTTAACTCATAAAAAGTTTCTTTTCAGATCAGGATACAATTAAAGTAGAAATCAATAGCAGAAGAGGCCGGGCGCGGGGGCTCACGCCTGTAATCCCAGCACTTTGGGAGGCCGAGGCAGGCAGATCATGAGGTTGAGAGATCAAGACCATCCTGGCTAACACGGTGATACCCCGTTGTCTACTAAAAATACAAAAACAAAATTAGCCGGGCATGGTGGCATGCGTCTGTAGTCCCAGCTACTTGGGAGGCTAAGGCAGGAGAATGGCGTGAACCCAGGAGGCGAAGCTTCCAGTGAGCTGAGATCACACCACTGCACTCCAACCTGGGCAACAGAGCGAGACTCCGCCTCAAAAATAGAAAAAGAAAGCAATAGCAGAAGAAAAACTGAAAAATTCATAAATAAGTAGAATTTAAACAATACATCTTAAATGGCCCATCCATCAAAGAGGAGAAATCCTATAGAAACTATATAATATGTGAGGCAAATGAAAATGAAAAAATACCAAATTTATGGGATAGAGCAGAACCAGTGCTGAGGAAACCTTATAAAGTACTTTAAAAAAAGATCTCAAATCAACAACCAAATTTGCACCTTAAAGAACTAAAAGAATAACAAAATACATCCATGCTCCACAAAACATTTCATTCAAGATGAACTAAATATACAATGGTCATCTCATAATATTGCAATAGTCCATTTTTACTAAATTTTTTCTGTTTAGAACTTACCATTGTATTACAATTGCCTACCATATTCAACTCATGCTAACAGGTTAGTAGCCTAGGGCAATAACTGGCCTACATATGTAGTAGGTTATACCATCCAGGTTTGTGTAAGCACACTATGATGTTTCCAAGACAGTGAAATCACCTGACAATGCATTTCTCAGAACATATGCCTTCGTTAAGTGACACATTAAAGCAAAAGCGAGCACAGATGTAAGCAAAATAGAGAGTAGAAAAACAACTAAGAAAAACCAATGAAATCAAAATTCTGTTCCTGAAAAAAATAAAGAGCTGCTAAACCTTTAGCTAGATTGACTAAGAAAAAGAGAAGAGTCAAATAATTAATATTAAAAATAAAAGAGGCATTACTATGTATTTTATACAAAAAAGTTAAGGATTATCAGTGCATCCTATAAACCACTGTATCTCAGCAAACTGCATGACTTGGATAAAAGGACAAATTCCCAGAAGCATACAATCTACGCCAAGAACAAGTTATAAAGAAATAGACAATCTGAGTAGATCTTAAACCTCTGTGGCAACCAGTCCCAAGGTATGATAACCTCAACTGTAATTAAAGAATTATTGAAGGCTCATGCTGGGAAGTATGCAATGCAAGTTAAAAACCACTAAGAGGCTGGGCGTGGTGGCTCACTTGTGTAATCCCAACACTTTGGGAGGCTAAGGTGGGTGGATCATGACGTCAGCAGTTCAAGAGCAGCCTGGCCAAGATGGTAAAACTCCATCTCTACTAAAAATACAAAAATAAGCTAGGGGTGGTGGTGCTTGTATTCCCAGCTACTCAGGAAGCTGAGGCAGAGAATTCTTTGAACCTGGGAGGTGGTGGTTGCAGTGAGCCGACATCGCACCACTGCACCACAGCCTGGGAAACGCAGCGAGACTCCCTCTCAAAAAAAAAAAAAAAAAAAAAAAAAACTACTAAGAAGCCAAATTTTATGGGAATGAACAATTTTTTTTTTAACCTTTCCCTGAAAAGATAAGAAAAAGGTCCCTTGAGCTTCTCGGAGGGAAAGATGCAAAGTAGCCATTTTGAAATACATAAGGACATTCTGTTCTGTTAAAAGAAAGCCCTCAAGAGAAACTAGTTTATACTACTGAGGTTTTTTAATGACTAAGAGACCTAAAGGAAAAAAAATACTCAACTCTAGCCTGCTACAGCATTCTACATGGTAGAACTAAAAACTCCAATTCCAGCTCCCTATATCCATCATGTTCCATCTAAGCCACAGCCCAAAGGCCACAGGCTCACTACGACATTGAGACTTAATCATAAGATTACAGATTGCTTCCCCTACCCGAATACCAGTAGTACATTACTAGAGCCCATCTGCCAAAGTTCCTTTCTACATAGTACTTTATGTGCATCTCTGAAGAAAAAATTACAATGCATACTAAAAGACAAAAAAACTGTTTGAAGAGACAGAGCAAGCATCAAATTCATACTCAGATGTAACAGGAATGTTAGATTTAACAGATGGAGGCCGGACGCAGTGACTCAAGCCTGTAATGCCAGCACTTTGGGAGGCGATTGCAGGTGGGTAGCTTGAATCCAGGAGTTCAAGACTTGGCTGGGCAACATGGTAAATCCCCATCTCTACAAAAAAAAAAAAAAAAAAACAAAACACAAAAATCAGCCAGGCATGGTAGCACATGCCTGTAGTCTCAGCTACTTGGGAGGCTGACATGGGAGGATAGCTTCAGCACACGAGGGAGAGACTGTGGTGAGCCAAGATCCTGCCACCGCACTCCAGCCTGGGAAACACAGTGACAGCCTGTCTCCAAATAAAAAGATTTATCAGATGGAAATATAACTATCATTAATGCACTAAGGGCTCTAATGAATAAAGTAGATGACATGAGAAGATAGTTAATGTAAGCAAAGAGAGAGAAATTCTAAAAAAGAATCAAGGTAATACAGTATAGATCAAAAACACTGCAACAGGAATGAAGAATGCCTTCATTCCTGTGCATTTTAATGATGCACTCATTAAAAAATTAGACTTTGAACACTGAAAAGCAGAGAAAAATAGGCTGAAAATTAAAAAAAAAAAAAAAGGCCTGGCACGATGGCTGTAATCTCAGCACTTTGGGAGGACGAGGTGGGCGGATCATGAAGTCAGGAATTCGAGACCAGCCTGACCAACATGGTGAAACCCTGTCTCTACTAAAAATACAAAAATTAGCTGGGCATGGTGACGCGTGCCTGTAATCCCAGCTACTCAGGAGCCTGAGGCCGGAGAATCGCTTCAACCTGGGAGGTAGAGGTTGCAGTGAGCCGAGATCACACCACTGCACTCCAGCCTGGGTGACAGAGCGAGACTCCGTCTCCAAACAAAAAAAAAAAAAAAAAGAAGCAATTATAGCTAAAAAATGTCCCCAAATTAGTGCCATACAATAAACAAGAGATTCAGGAAGCTCGGAGAATTCCAAGCTAGATAAATGCCGAAACAAACAAACAAACAAAAGAGTACATCTAGAAATACATTCAAATTGCAGAAAATGAAAAATAAAAAGTTTGAAACATGCTACAGGCAAACATCTTACCTATAAGCAAAGCAATGATTAGAATTACGCTGGGTTTGGTCTAAGAAATCATATAAGCAAGAGACTGGAATAAAATATCTATAAGTGTTGAGAGGAAACAACTACCAATCTAGAATTCTGTATTCTGCAAAAGTATACTTAAAAAGTGGAGAAATAGAAACTTGCTCAGACAAAAGTTAAGAGAATTTGTTGTCAATGTATCTGCTCTGCAAGTTTTTTTGAGAGTAGAAAAATGATATACAACAGAAACATCTTCAAAAGAAAAGCATTCTGTAAGGAATGCATGAAGGTAACATAAAAACTCTTCTTTTTATCTTAAATGATCTAAGACATAATGGTTTCTTTAAAATAAAATTAGCAGCTGGGCACAGTGGCTTTTGTCTGTAATACCAGTGACTTGGGAGGGCTCAAGTGGGAGGGTTGCTTGAGTCCAGGAGTTTGAGACTAGCCTGGGAAACATAGTGAGACCCTCTACAAAAGTTAAAAAAAAAAAAAAAAAAAAAAAAGCCAGATATGTTGGTGCATGCCTGTAGTCCTAGCTACCTTGGAGGCTGAGGTGGGAACAACACTTGATCCCAGGAGTTCAACACTACTGTAAGCTAAAATCATGTTACTGCATTCTAGCCTGGGTTGACAGTGATGCCTGTCTCAAAAAATAATAAAATAAATTAAAATAGCATTAACAACAATGTATTCAATGATTACAGCTTACGTAAAAATGAAATGAAAGACAGCAATGATACAAGAACAGGAGGAAACAATTACAGATATTTTGTTATGATAGTACATGTACTCCACTTTGGAAAGTGGACTTATGGATTTGATATAAATGCATATTGCAAATTCTAGGGCAATCACTAAAAAATTTAAAACTAAAAAAAATAAAAGCCTATGATTAATAAGCTTAGAAAAGAAAAAAATATATAGAATGTTCAATTACAACCACAAAAGGCAGAAAAAATGGACACAGTAACAAACAATAAGGGTAACAAATGGAGAATAATAACAAATAGTGTAGTTACTAACACAACTATATCAATAATCATCTTCAATATCAATGGCCTAAATATACCTATTAAAAGATTATCAGAGTAGATCAAAAAACAAAAGTCAACTATATGCTGTCCATAGGAAACCCACTTTAAATATAAAGATGTAGATTAGAATTAAAGGAATGAAGAAAAACATACCAAGCTAATACTAATCAAAACAAAGGAAAATTAGCTATACTAACTTCACAAAGTGAACTTCAGTGTAGGAAAATTATCAGGAATGAACAACAACATTATATATGTGGTCAATTCAAAAAGGTGGAAATATCTTTAATGTATATGCTCCTAACAATATGGCCCCATAATATGTGAGGCAAAAAGTGATATAAATGCAAGCAGGACTAGATTGATCCATTAAGATAGTTTGAGAGTTCAACACTTTTCCATGAGAAATGGACAGATTCAGCAGACTATATCAGTAGAAACATAAAAAACTAAACAGCGTCATCCATCAACTGGATCTAACTGATATCTCTAGATTATTTCCCCCACAACAGTGAGTATACCTTCTTCCTAAGTGCACTGGGAACATTCACCAAGATAACCCGCCCAGTGGCCATAAAGCTCACCTTAATAAATTTAAAATAAAAATAATAAAACACATGCTTTCAGGCCACAATAGCATTAAACCAGAACTCACTAAAAGACAGTTGTAAAATCCTAAAATATTTGGTTACTAACGCACTTCTAAATAACGTGAGTTATTTAGAAGGAAAGAGAAAGGGCTGGTCACAGTGGCTCATGCCTGTAATCCCAGCACTTTGGGAGGCTGAGGCAGGTGGATCACAAGGGTCAGGAGTTCGAGAACAGCCTGACCAACATGGTGAAACCCCATCTCTACTAAAAATACAAAAATTAGGTGTGGTGTCGCACACCTGTGATCCCAGCTATTCAGGAGGCTGAGGCAGGAGAATTGCTTGAACCCAGCAGGCAGCGGTTTCAGTGAGCCAAGATCAAGCCACTGCACTGCAGCCTGCGTGACACAGCAAGACTCAGTCTAAAACAGAAAAATAAAAGACAGAGAGAAAGAAAGCTCAAGAGAAATAAAAATAAAATTTGTACAAAGTGAAAATTCAACTTAAAATTTGTGGAATACAGCAAAAGCACAATTAAGACAAAAATTTATACCATTGAATGCATATATTAAAAAGAAACTCTTAAATCAATAATCAAAGCTTCCATTTAAAAAAAAACTATCAAGAAGTACAAATTCCAAAGTAAGCAGAAAAAAACTACAGCAGGAAGGAAAATGACAAGAAATTAACAGAAAAATCAGCAAAACCATACACGCTGGTTCTTTGAAAACATCAATAAACCTCTAGCCAAACTAAGAAAAAAGAAGACACAAATTATTAATTAAAAAATTGAAACAAGGGACATATAATACAAATGCCATACTCATTAAGGGATCCCCAAGCCTCAGGTCACAGACTGCACCAGTCCGTGTCCTGTTAAGAACCAAGCTGCACAGCAGAAGGTGAGTGTCAGGCGAGCCAGCATTAGCACCTGAGCCCCAACTCCTGCCACATCAGCAGACACGTTAGAATGTCACAGGAGCCTGAACCCTATTGTAAACTGGATCCATGTGAGGGATCTAGGGTGCGTGCTCCTTATGAGAATCTAACTAATGCCTGATGTTCTGAGGTGGAACAGTTTCATTCCAAAACCATTCTACATCCCCCCATCCATGGAAAAATTGTCTTCCACAAAAGCAGTTGCTGGTCCTAAAAGGGTTGGGGCTGCTGCATTGAAGGATAATAAAGGAATACTATGAACAGCTCTATACCTACCAGAAATTCCTTTAAAGACACAATCTGCCAAAACTCAGAAAAGAAACAGATCATTTGAATTGGCAATATTTTCTAAATAAACAGTCAATAAATAACAATCTTCTGAAACAGAAAGCACAATGCCCAGAAAGGCTCAGTGGTAAATTCTCTCAAATATATCAATTCTCTACCATTTTTTTCCACCACATGGAAGCAAAGGGAATACTTTCTTTCTAGGCCATTCTATGAGGTCAGCATTACCCTCACATCAACAACCAAATATATTGCACGAAAACTAGACCAATATATCATAAACATAAATCCAAATATCAACAAAATACTACTTCAAGGAACTAGAAAATGAACAGCAAACAAAACCTAAAGAAACCAAAGAATGAATCTTAGAAAAAGGAAGAAAAAACACACAAATGGGAATTAAAAAGCCAAAACCCTGAAAACATTAGCTCAATGCAATTAATGAATCACCCTAGGAAAAAAGGCAAGAAAAAGTAAAGGCAAATTACTAACATTAGAAGCTTCATGTATCTTACAAAAAAATCTAACAGTATAGTAAAAGAAGTAATTATTTCCAAATAGGTCAGCACAGAACTTTGATATTAAATCTATGTTAAACCTTTTAGAAATATTATTTCACTTATCCTTGTTTTATAGATATGAAAACTGAGGCTTAGATATTATAGCAGTTAGAGTCATAAGATAATCTTATAAAGTGGGGTTTGAATATAAATAGCTGCCTGAAGTCTGTGCTTATAACTAAGGTTACAGGGACTAATTTAATACTTTTGCCCTCAGATTCACATGGGACCTTAGATACAGAAAAACACAGGGCTACACTCTCAACCATGTACAGTAATCAAGGTTTCCTTTCACTAAATGCCAGAGTCACTTTTTTTTCTTTTCTTTTTTTTTTTTTTGAGACAGGGTCTCATTCTATCACCCAGACTGGAGTGCAGTGCCTCGATCATAGCTCACTGCAGTCTTGACCTCCCAGGCTCAGGTGATGCTCTTGCGTCAGCCTCCCAGGTAGATGGGACTATCTGCATGTGCTACCATGCCCAGCTAATTTTTGTATGGGAGACAGGGTTTCACCATGTTGCCCAAGCTGCTGTTGAACTCCTGGGCTAAAGCAATTCTCTCTTTAGCCTCTGAAAATGCTGGGATTACAAGTATGAGCTACCACACTCAGCCCACAGTCACTTTTTTTCACGTGTAACTTAAAATAACCACATATTTTATGATTACTTTACAAATCATTCAGGACATGTTTCACAATTTTGTATTTCACAGTACTCAAAACAACAGTCTTACTCCTACCGGGTTCTGTTGGAAGAGATGCTGAGACTGGCCATCAAGAACCTGGCCCTGGCTGTCGTTCCCTCCTAGTGGAGAGCCATGAGTGATGGCTGTCATACATGACACAGCACAGATCTTTGCTCTTTTTTTTTTTTTTTTGTCTCTTTATGTAGTTGTCCTAAGGGAAGAAATTATAGTCCACATATAGAAGATGAAGTACCAGCATATATCAGCCTTAAAAATTTCCAATTCAAGGACAGAATATCTTGCAGAGACCATTTCATAACCTAAAAGGAAAAAAGGTACCACTGGCTTACATATTAAAAAGACCAGTAAGAGTCTGGGCATGGTGGTGCATGCCTATAATCTCAGCACTTTGAGAGGCCAAGGCGGGTGGATCACCTGAGATCAGGAGTTTGCAACTAGCCTGACTAACAGTGGTGAAACCCCATCTCTAATATAAAATACAGCTGGGTGTGGTGATGCATGCCAGTAATCTGGGCTACTTGGGAGGCTGAGACAGGAGAATCGCTTGTACCTGGGAGGCAGATTTTGCAGTGAGCCGAGATGGTGCCATTGCCTGCCTGGGCAACAAGAATAAAACTCTGTCTCCAAAAAACAACAAAAAAAGATGAATAAGAAATTATTACAATTTTAATATGTACACTAAAATCACCAGTCTTTACAGTTAATAACAGAGGATTATAAAAATGAGAGAAATAAAAAGCTAAATGTGTATTTACAGTTTTACTTCCCTTAAGAAATTCACACTATTGTACAAGCAGTTATGCCAGGAAACATGCCATATATTATATAACATTCCAGAAAAATAAGTAAGCTTCTTGGTTGTCATTTTTAACTTACAGAAGAATCTGTGAAAGGCCTATCAATTGCTGCCTTATATATACTGTGAAAATTTAATACCTAAACATAAGGAAACTAGTATTAGATTTTTACAAAGAATTCAAGACAATGCACAGTCAACACATCATTGTATCAGAGCATTATAAATGGCTTTTAAGATAATTTTTTAAGTGATTTAAATACAAAATTTAAAACTTTGGGGTAACTCTTCTTTGGAAAGGGTTTAAATTACACCATATTTCTCCAAAACCATCAAATCTGTCAAGTGAGCTCATGTTTCCACTTTGACAAGTCTTTTTTCCCAAGGTCCTTTTTAATAGTCCTTCAGGAGAATCAACAGTATACTCAAAGAATCTTAACAGGACTAGAGGACACAGAAATTTAATGGTTAGGGTTCACTGCAATCTGATAGGAGTATGGGAAAACGCCACCAAATCCTTTACATTCCATATTCATTAGTCCAGTGGTTTTCATACTAAATTGCAAATTAGCATTTCCTGAAGTACTTCTAGAGGACTGCTAATGTCCAAGTTCCAGCCTAGACCAAACAGCAAAACATCTGAGACCTAATAATCAGCACTTCTTTAAAATCTCCAAGCTTAATCTGATGTGTCACTGATTGAGAACTAGGTTTGTTTCCATAAAAATTAAAACTTGAGGCTGGGTGCGGTGGCTCACGCCTGTAATCCCAGCACTTTGGAAGGCTGAGGCGGGCGGATCACGAGGTCAGTAGATCGAGGCCATCTTGGGTAACACAGTAAAACCCTGTCTCTACTAAAAATACAAACAATTAGCTGGGCATGGTGACAGGCGCCTGTTGTCCCAGCTGCTCAGGAGGCTGAGGCAGGAGGATGGTGTGAACCTGGGAGACAGAGCTTGCAGTGAGCTGAGATCACACAACTGCACTCTAGTCTGGGCGACAGAGTGAGACTCCAACTCAAAAAAAAAAAAAAAAGAAAAAATTAAAACTTGAAATCAAAGCAAGGTAGAAAAGAATAATCAGTGATATCTATGTGTCCAAAACACACTGCCAAGAAAAAAAAGAGAGAGAGAAACAGAGTAAGGCACAGTATATAAAAAACTAAAGTAAAACAAATCAAATAAACAAAAAACCACACATGACCAATACATATGTGTATAACAAATTTAAGAACAGCACTTTTTAGAAGTCAGACACTATGTGAAACACTTAATTTCACTCAACAAATCCATTTAGTAGTTGTTATTAACCACCTTCACAGGTAAGTAGAAACAGAGAGTAAAAAAAAGTAAATTGCTGGGCCAGGTGTGGTGGCTCACACCTGTAATCCCAGCACTTTGGGAGGCCAAGGCGGGCGGATCACCAGATGTTGGGAGTTTACGACCAGCCTGACCAACATGGAGAAACCCTGTCTCTACTAAAAATACAAAATTAGCTGGGCATGGTGGCGCATGCCTGTAATCCAGCTATTTGGGAGGCTGAGGAAGAAGAATTGCTTGAACCCAGGAGGCAGAGGTTGCGGTGAGCCGAGATTGCGCCATTGCACTCCCACCTGAGCAACAAGAGCGAAACTCCATCTCAAAAACAAACAAACAAACAAACAAACAAAAAAGTTAATTGCTCAAATCAGTACTTAGTGGAAAAAGGGATTCTAACATAGGAAGTCTGCCATGATTAAACCGCTACACACATACCCTTTCAATCTCATTAATAATCAAGACAAAACGTTATAACAATGCAATACTATTCTGTTTTTCCTGACCATATTCATCAAAAAAAACTAAAGACTGGTAACTAAACATTTAAGTCAGACATAGATTGTTCTTTAATAAATAAAATTGAAAACCAAGTTACAAATTAATATTATTCCATAAGGGCAGGATTGAAAAGAAAATGGACAAAAACCAAACGTGAAGTATATACACACACATAAATCTACCTCTATATGGTCATCTTATATAGTCTTCTCTTTCATTGTTTTTTGCTACATAAAAATTCTCATTCAAAATGTTTTATATGAAATACGTTTTAAAACAAACTAGAAAAACTCCCTCCCTCCCATTTTCTATTTTAGTTCTGCTGCTAATAAAAATGACTTAATAAGTTTTTCCTGCAAGTAAGAAAGAAACCAGCCACTTCACTAAACACTACTTCAAACTTGCTCATGTCTGTTCCTTTTGTCCCTTACCTGGGGGCTCCTGATCCCACATATATGCCCCACTTACGAAAAAAACCTTGCTCTAATCTTCTCTCAATTTTTCTCAGTTTCTTCCTGGATTCACTTTTCTTAGCCTATAAAATATGTTCAAGGATCCCCTACTGAAAGCCACCCAATATCTGAACTTCTTCTTCCAGAAAATTCTTGAAAAAATGGCAATGTCTTTCCTTTTCCTCATCGATTGCCTTGTATACAAGCTGCTTTAAGTGAGGATGGTGTAAGATCTATGAATGACTTAGGAATTAATAACCAATTGCTCTAAAAGCATATGCAAGCTTTCTGTGGAGTGCATTTTTTTTTAGGGAGGAGAGAGATGAAGCATAGTCCAACATCAATTTACTATGTAACTCTCTACAGGTCACAAGATCCTACTGCAGTTATAACCAGAAACAAAATACAGAATATATACCAATGAAAATGAAAACAGAATGAAACTACTTATCGCTACCAAAAAATAAATAAACAAAACACAAAAGGCAGTAAAAGAGAAAATAAGCAAAAATCCACAAGAAATACAAGGCAAAAGTAACTAACTGACAATAGTTAATACTTTCCTTTCAGTAAATACTTTAAGTGTAAATGGATTCTCCAATCAAACACATAGATGAGCTGCAAGGATAAAAAAGCAAGTTCAACCTTATCCTTCCCTATAAGAGACTCACAAGAGTCCTACAGTAGACTATGTGATCAAAGAATAACCATAGCTTCAAAGTGAAAAAATGGAGAAGGATATATCATGCATATAATAACCACATGAGAGCAGAGTTTGTTATATTAATATCACACAAAAAAGACTAAATAAAAAAATTCCACAAGAGACAGGGAAAGACACAATCATAAAAAGGTAATTCATTAGGAAGGTAAAAAACTGTAAATATGCAACAAAAAGCAGAGCTCTAAAATATATAAAGCAATATTGACAGATTAAAGGAAAAAATAGATAGCAACAAAATAATAGTACAAAATTTCCCTAACTCACTTTCTACCCAACCAGACCAAAAAAAAAAAAAAAAAAAATCAACAAGGAAATAGAGGATTTCAACAATAAAACAATTAGACATATGCTGAACACTAACCCAACAACAGTAGAGTACACATTCTTTTCAAGCGTATATGGCACATTCCCCAAGACAAACCTCATATCAAATCAAGTATTAATAAGATTAAAATAACAGAAACAACATAAGGTATCTTTTCAGAAAACAATGGGATGAAAATAGAATCAACAGCAGAAAGAAAACTGGAAATCCACAAATATGTGAAAATTTAACAAAACATTCTGAGCCAATGGGTCAGAAAAAATTAAAATGACAATTAGAAAATATATCGAGAAAAACTAAAAATAAAACATACCAAAACTGATGGGACACAGCAAAAGCAATGCTAGAGGAAAAGTTCATAGTTTTAAAGTTTATAAGTTTAATACCTGTAAATGCTGGCCTTAAATCTGAAATTAACAACCTAACTATAATCTTAAGGGAGAAAAAGAACTAAACCTGAAGCTAACTGAAGAAAGATCATAGCAGAGATAAATAAAATACAGAATAGAAAAAAAAGATCAACCAAATCAAAAGGAGGCTGTTTGAAAGATCAACACAACTGACACCACTACTTACATAAAGAGGAAAAAATAAAACCTCAAATAACTAAAACCAAGACTGAAAGAAGGGATATACAACCAATGCAAACAGAAAAAAAGAGTCTAAGAAAATACTTTGAACAACTATATGTCATTAAATTAGATAAGCTACAAAAAATGAATGTAAGTTGCTAAAAACACTCAATGTACCAACACTAGATAATGAAGGATTAGAAAATCTGAACAGATTTATAACTAGTAAGGAGGCTGAATCATTAATTAAAAACTTTCCAACCAACAAGTCTGTGATCACGACTTCACTGAAGAATTACACAAACATCTAAAGAATACGTATCACAAATCCTGAAAGTCTTCCTGAAAAATAAAGAAAACACTCACAAATTGACTTTGGAATAAAGGTAATGCAGGCCTCTTAGACTAAATCTGCGAGTGTTTTCTTTTCCACTTTCTTTTCTACTAAAAAGAAACTACAGACCAACGTTTCTGATAAATATAAATGCAAAAATCTTCAACAAAACACTAGCAAACCAAATTTAGCAGTATCATGAAAAAATTATAATCAAATGGGAATTTTGCAATGCAAAATTGGTTCAATACATGAATACCAATCAATGTAATATACCCTATCACCAAAAAAAGGAGAAAAACCACATGATCTTTATCTTGATGTAGAAAAAAAATATTTAACTAAATTCAACAACCTTGTATTACCATTCAACAAAACAGAATGTAAAAAAAGGTCACATAGCCAGGATGGTCTCGAGCTCCTGACCTTGAAAGGTGAAGCCAGCTGTACTTCCTGGATCGAATGGGGACTTGGAAAACTTTTCTGTCTAGCTAGAAGATTGTGAACGCACTATTCAGCACTCTGTGTCTAGCTAAAGGATTGTAAATGCACCAATCAGCACTCTATAAAAATGCACCAATGAGCACTCTGTGTCTTGCTAGAGGATTGTAAATGTACCAATCAGCACTCTGTAAAAACATACCAATCAGTGCTCTGTGTCTAGCTAGAGGATTGTAAACACACCAATGAGCACTCTGTAAAACGCACCAATCAGCACTCTGTATCTAGCTAAAGGATTGTAAACAGACCAATCAGCACTCTGTAAAATGGATCAATCAGCACTCCATAAAATGAACCAATCAGCAGGACATGGGCAGGGACAAATAAGGGAATAAAAGCTGGCTACACCCAGCCAGCAGCAGCAACCTGCTCGGGTCCCTTTTCATGCTGTGGAAGCTTTGTTCTTTCGCTCTTCACAATAAATCTTGCTGCCACTCACTCTTTGGGTCCACACTACCTTTATAAGCTGTAACACTCACCATGAAGGTCTGCGGCTTCCTTCCTGAAGTCAGTGAGACCACGAACCCACTGGGAGGAATAAACAACTCCAGACCCGCCACCTTTAAGAGCTGTAATGCTCACTGCGAAGGCCTACAGCTTAACTCCTAAAGTCAGAGAGACCATGAACCCACCAGAAGGAAGGAACTCCAGACACATCTGAAAATCTGAAGGAACAAACTCCGAACACCATCTTTAAGAGCTATAACACTCACCGCAAGGGTCCGCAGCTTCCTTCTTGAAGTCAGCGAGACCAAGAACCCACAAGAAGGAATAAATTCTGGACACAACCTCACATGTTAAAATCCCATCTCTATTAAAAAAATTTTAAAAATTAGCCAGGCATGGTGGCAGGTGCCTGTAGTCCCAGCTCCTCGGGAGGCTGAGGCAGGATAATGGCGTGAACCTGGAAGGCAGAGCTTGCAGTGGGCCAAGACTGCGCCACTGCACTCCAGCCTGGGCGACAGAGCAAGACTCTGTCAAAAAAAAAAGTCATATAAGACAAAGAAGAGAGCAAGACCTAACTTCATACCAAATGGGAAAAGGCTCAAAGCCTTTCTCTAAGATCTGGAACAAGACAAGGACCCCTCTAATTCAACATAGTATGGAGAGTCCTAGTCAGAGCAAAGAAAGAAGAGATAGATATAAAATGGCATCCAAATCAGAAAGAAGGGAGTAAAACTGTGCCTATTCAGAGATGACATGATATTACATGTAGAAAAATCTATAGAATTTAAGCAAGGAGACAAATGACTTATACTAAAAACAAACAATTATTGCAGAGGGAAAAATAACTAAAGACAGAAATACAGGCAAAGACCTCTAATGTCCAGGTATTACAAGACTTACTACTGTTATCAGTACTACCCAATGTGATTTACAGATTCAACACTATCTCCACAATATTGTTTTGCAGACAGAAAAATCCATATTAAATATACCCTCAAGGAACCTCAAGTACTACACACTTCTACTGTTCAAATTAGAACAACAAAAATTTCTCATAACATTTTTCCCAAGCAGGCTACAATAGATAATTCCCTAGGCCTCAACATAGGTACCCTTAGCTTGATAGCCAAGGCTTGCCCCAAACACTGAAACAGGCTTACAGATATATCCTTACAGCAAGGACAACTGCTAGCAAAGAAATCAGCCCTGCTGTCAGCAATCATGTGAGTAAGCTATTGTGGAAGTGGATACACCAGCCTTCAGATAAATAACTGCTACCCACAAAAACGAAAAGATATGTTTGTTGTTTTAAGCTGTTAAACTGTGAGCTATTTTCTTATGAAGTAAAAGACAAATATCCTGCCCCAGCTTAGTAATTAACTCAGTGACAAAAAAGAAAAAATTGTATTAGCTGCCCCTCTATCAGACCATGGTAGTCTCATAGGTCTCTGACTGTTCAATTTTATTCCACAAAACATTTCTGTAAACATCTCTTACCCAAACTGCTAAAACTATTGTTTTAATTCTTCAGCTAGCGACTCACCTCCAACACATCCTCCACACAGCGACCAGAATTATCTCCAAGCTCTCTGCAAAACAAAAAGCAGATTTCATCATGAATCCTTTCTTTTAAAAGGAAAAAATCTGACTTCAGTGCTTAAAAATAAAATCTCAGTGCCTTAATCTGGTACTTGAAATCACTTATGACCCAGTCTCATTCAAACCAGCTCTTAGTTTCACGCTCGCTAATTCCCTCCTAAATATCTGGTGTGTCTTCCTCATTCTATTACTATTATCACATACATCCTTTAAACTGTTTCCCTCCAGTGGAAGTATCTGACCTAATTTATGGAATCACCAAAATACCACAGTTTTTAAGACCAGCAAACAGTATTCCACCTCAAACTATGATTTTCTTCACCTCTTCTACTATTCCACATTTGAGACATGTATTTTAACACAGCAGTTATCATATTGTATAAATAAGTACCTATTTAGCCACTAGAACTAGAGCCTTAAAAGTGGAGACTAACCATTTTTACATCATGAGTAAATGAATACAATTCATAAGCTGCCCAGTAATGACTAAGTCCACATCTACCACTTTACAATTTCAGTGAGGTTAAACAATCTGCTAATTGGTAGAAAAGCTACAATGGCAAATCTAAGTTTCTTAACTAACATCACAACTCTGTTAATCACTACACTCTCTCAATCAGTCAGAAATGCTGCTGATACACAAGGGTCAGTTTCACCTCTGAGCCCAGAAAAGTCTTTCCACACCATCTATAAAAACATTGTTTCATTAGGTTTTGTAATGGAATTACCACTGCAAAAATACGGAGAAATAAAGTTCAATTATTCAACAGTCTGATAGTTACAGAAGCCAGCCAAATGCCTAGACAGGGGCAAGTCCCTGGTGAAACCCCACCTGAAAGCCAAAAACAGGCCACAGGCTGAAAGACTGACTGCTAGTCCTGTATGAAACACAACCCAGAATGAGAACCTCTGTTCCTTTTTGCCTGCCGTTTCATTCATGATTGATTCTTTCTGAATAGTATCTTTTAACCAATCGAATGTTGACTTTTCCAGTACTACCTATGGCTTGCCCCTCCCCAATTCTAGGCCCATAAAAAGCCCGACTCAGCCATATTAGGGGGACCTTCCTGCCTTTGGGAAGGGGGACAAACCCCTCGTCCCTTTTCAGGTTTGCCTGACTAGTTCGTCACTCAATAAAACTTCCCACCTTGCTCACTTTGTTAGCACATCCTTATTCTTCATGGGTGCGGGACAAGAGTTTTAGAACCACCAAAAAGGGGTACAAGCTATAACACAGGTGAGCTGGGGCATGCCAGCATGGCCATGCAAGGCCCAAGCAGGGCATCACCAGCCAGGGTTCATCAGCTTACGAAGTGACTGAGAAGAAAAATCCTATCATTTTTGGGTCTCACTCAGGATACCTGAAGGGTGAGTAAATGTGGACCTAAATTTCACTTTTTTTCTGTGAACTCTTGTCCTCAGACATTTTTCTGAAGGCAGATGAAGCACCAAACCTCTGGTAAGCTAGTTAAGAACAGTGGTGCAACTACAGAGGATAGGATGCTAGAGAGGACCCTCCCCCATCACTCTTGGGGTTAGGGAATGCTGGCCTCATTCAATTCCCATTTTTCCTGTGGCATTTGTCTTCTTGTTTTTCGGGGATGTTATGGTACTTATCTCTTTTACTGTTAGATCCTCTCTCAAGATTCTTACTTCGGGATAGGGCCGCCGCCAGAGACCACTCGACACGGAGATTACAGCAAAGAGACACTCTTTATTACTAGCGCGCTAGGGTCCCCAGCGTATGAGGCCAGGAGACCCCGAATGACTGTTACACACTGCTTATAAAGGCAAAAACTACAAATTCAAACAGGGGGAGGTTACAAATTCAAACAGGGGGAGGTTACAATAAGCTGATTGGGTCACATATTTGAAAAGTCTTAGGGCATGAGGTTTGGAAGTAACTGGTTGGTTCTAATTATGGCCTGAGCTAGCTGTCTCACGCTGGTTGGTCAGGGGGCTTATAGGCGGCAGGAGGTATTTCCTGGAAATGTTTTCCTGCTTTAGTTCCGGGAACATTGGGGGGCAGAGGGGCTCCTTGCCCTACCCTGGGCATCTGGTGTCTTTGATAGCCATTGACACACCCTGACTCCTGGCCATCTGGTGTTTTTCTAGTGGCCATCTGGTGTTTTTCTAGTGACCATCTGGTGTTTTTCTCTGGGGTCTCTCATTCCCTCCTCTTTTTGTGACTTAGAGGCTCAATCTTGAGTCTCTTCGTTAGTCTTGACTGCCTGGTACCGCTGAGTCAGGACCATAGCATGCACTATATTTAATCTGTCTTTAATTAGAGCAAGCAAGCGGTTAAAAATGCAGGGCCTGAAAGTTAAAATAAGCATAAACAGAATCAGGGGCCCTAGGATAGTGGAGATGAGAGTACTAAACCAGGGGGATTGGTTGTACCAAGTTTCAAACCAGTTTTGTTGGGATTCTCTTTCTTTCTGTCTATCATCTAGTCTTTTTCTAAGTTTGGCCATAGAGTCTTTAACTACTCCGGAATGATCAGCGTAAAAGCAACACTGCTCTTTAAGGGCAGCACAGAGCCCGCCCTCTTTTAGAAAAATTATATCTAGTCCCCATCGATTTTGGAGTACTACTTCGGACAGGGAGGTTAGAGATTCTTCAAGTTTGGTAATGGAGTGTTCTATGGCCCTGAGGTCTTCATCTACGGCTGCCCTGAGTTGTTGTAGGTGGTAGCTGCCATGCACTAATGCTGCGGTTCCTGTCCTGACCTCAGCCGCTACTCCTAATCTTAGCATAACAGCGAGGGTGAGGGAAACAGGTTCTCTCTTCATTCTAGTGAGGTATTTTTGCTCAAACTGGGATTTAAAAGACTCTCCAGTTTGGTAATAAACTTGGGGCACAACTTGTACTAATATACAGTAATCCTCACTGTCGTTGAAGACAGCTGTGGATACACAAGGGGTAAGTCCGGTTTTGCAAGCCTACCAGTCTGGCCCGGAGGGTATTAGATAGTGGCTAGTTCTGGGTACTGCCAGGGTTTTATTACAGAGATGTTGGTGACTGGGGGGCACCTGGCCTATACAGGTTCCCGACCCTGACACTTCTGCTAGGGTAAGTTTCTTGTGCTGGTGCCATGCACATCCAAAATGACTAGTGGAATTAGTAAAATTACTAACAGAGGCAATACCTTCATAGTAAGGGGGGCCTGTGGCCAGGCAGAGCCAGCAGGAGGTGGTGGATTCAGGCCTTGTCTGGTTCAGGGCGAGGTAAGCGCCTCTGATGAGTTTGAAGAGTCTACTGGTTGCTTCCAGGTCGGGAGGCAGGCGGGTGGTCCCCGGGAGCGCCGAGGGGGCCCTTGGGAGTGCCGATGGGGATTCGGATGGCGGAGGAGATGGGGAAACGGTGGTCGGGACTTTTTGCCGGCTCTCTGACTGAGAAGGTGCCCTCCCTGTTAGAACCGGGTTTGGCCTTACTGGGACCGAGGCTGAGACCGGGTTGACTAGTAGCCTAATTTGGATAGGGAGTCCAAATGCCGGAGATTGGTATAAATTTAGGCCTCAAATTAGTCCGGTTGTCCAACGGGGGTCAGTTTTTGCGGCCTCCTCAAATTTGACACAGATTAAGTTACAGGTGGCCGAATACCGTGTCCTAGTGCATGGCTGGACATAGGACATGGTCACATACCAGGGTTGGGTTTTCCATTTCCATTCTCCATCATTAGTTGTTACACATGACCAACTTGCACAGTATAGGGACATTATTTCACCACAGGTCTTTTTCATCGGTCCTGTCCGAAATCCAGGGCAAACATAAAACCCGTTTCAACTAAGGGAGACCTTTCTCGCTTGCTTTCTCCACTCACCACCTTCCATTTCATTTATCATGGCTATTTTGTCAAGATTAAAGTAGAGGTCGGGGAACCAGGTGTTTAAAGGGGCTATATGTGAAGTCTCGTTGAGGACTTCATGGGTTTCAAAATTAGTTATTTGCCAAGTCAATCGATAGGGTTGATGGGGGTTGCTGCTTCCCATAACCCAGGGAAGGAAAAGGGCTAACAGTAGGTGGGGGGTTAGACACGGGAGAGTCTTATCTTGAGGGGGTCCCTGGAGCGACGAAGTCTCCATTTCTCAGGCGATGCTGATTCTGGCGCCTTCGGAGCAGCTTTCACGTGGGATGCGTGGATCCAGGCGGCGACCCCGTCAACTTTCACGGCAGTGGGTGTGGTGAGGAGAACGATGTATGGTCCTTTCCACCGGGGTTCTAATCCTTGGGAGCGATGTCGTCTGACATAGACGGAGTCTCCCACTTGGAAAGGGTGACTGGTTTGTGGGTGTCCAGGCTGGTACAGTTCCACCAAAGGAGCCTAAATTTGGGCTTGCACCGCCTGTAGTCCTTTTAGCCGAGCCTGCAAGTCAGTCTTAGGGTCAGAGGGGGAGAAAGAATCAAGCAAGGTTTACAAGGGAGGTGGTCCCCCGTAGAGGATTTCATAAGGGGTGAGCCTAAAGTGATTAGGTGTATTTCGGGCCCTCAAGAGAGCTAGGGATAGGAGACGTCTCCAATCTTTTAAGCCAGTCTCTAAGGTCAATTTTGTTAAGGTCTCTTTAATAGTTCTGTTTATCCGTTCTACCTGTCCTGAACTCTGGGGCCTATAAGCACAATGAAGTTTCCAATTAATCCCCAGTATTTTGGCAAGTCCTTGACTTACCTGGGAGACGAAGGCTGGCCTATTGTCTGACCTAATTACCTTGGGGAGTCCGAACCTGGGGAAAATTTCTTCCAATATCTTCTTGGCCACTATGTGGGCCGTTTCTTGCTGGGTGGGGTAGGCTTCTACCTATCATGAAAAGGTGTCTACAAATACTAATAAATATTTATATCCCGCATGGTGAGGCTTTCAGTAAAATCTACTTCCTAATAGGTCCCAGGGCGGTTGCCCCGTGTCCTTATCCCCGCCGGGACTCGCGTGGCCCCGGCGTTTACTTGTTGGCAGGCCTTGCAAGCGAGCGTTACTTGTTCCAGGAGGGTGCCGACCCTGGGGATTAGGAAGTCAGTCTTTTCAATGAGAAGTTTTAGTTTTCTACTACTTAGATGTGTCCAGGCGTGCATCTGCTGCACCATGGCCGTGGCCTCTTTTCGTGGGAGAACTGTTTTCCCGTCTTTTTCCTAATTTTTAGTCTCTTGGTTTTCTATGGCTCCTAAGGCTACTGCCTCTTCCCGGTCCTCTGGTGTATAGATATAACTTGTGGGAGGGGATATCCGGTCAGCCTCTCTGGTTTCCGAAACTAAGGTCAATGTCTCTATTCTAGCAGCCTGCTTGGCCGCGTGGTCAGCTTGCCTGTTACCTTGGGCGACGGGATCAGGTCCTTTTTGATGTCCAGGACAATGAATTATGGCCACCTTTTTAGGGAGGAAGAGGGCCTTCAATAAGGCGATTATTTCAGCCTTATTTTTGATTTATTTTCCTTCTGATGTTAGGAGTCCTCGCCTCTTGTAAATGCTCCCATGGGTGTGGGCTGTTGCAAAGGCATACCGACTGTCTGTGTAGATGTTAGCCTTTTTCCCCTGCGATAGCTCCAAGGCCTTTGTTAGAGCAGTTAGTTCAGCCTTCTGAGCAGACGTTCCGGGAGGCAGTGCCTGCGCCTATATCGTGGCATGTCCATCCACTACCGCCGCCCCCGCCCTCCGGGTACCTGCGTCCATGAAGCTGCTACCGTCTGTGTACCAAGTATGGTCTGCGTCTGGGAGTTTGTGGTCCTGGAGGTCTTCTCGAGTCCCGTGGGTCTCCGCCAGCACTTGTCGACAGTCATGGGGGCTCAGCGGGACTTCCGGTACGGGTAGCAAGGTGGCAGGATTCACAGTGACCGGAGGGCCAAAGCGGACGCGGTCCGTGTCTAGTAGGAGGGCTTGGTAGTGGGTTAGACGAGCGTTGGTGACCCAACGGTCCGGGGGCTGCTGCACTATGGCCTCCAAGGCGTGCGGGGTAATGACAGTCAATGGTTGCCCAAGGGTTAACTTAGCAGAGTCTTTGACTAGCATAGCGGTGGCTGCCATAATGTGGAGGCAAGGGGGCCACCCAGCCGCCACAGGGTCCAGTTTCTTAGATAAGTAGGCTACTGGTCTTTTCCAGGGCCCCAGTTTTTGGGTTAAAACCCCTTTGGCTATCCCCCGTCTCTCGTCTACATAGAGGGTAAAAGGCTTGGATGTGTCAGGTAGCCCGAGGGCGGGGGCAGAGAGGAGTGCCTTCTTTAAAGTTTCGAAGGCCTGTTGGTGTTCTTCCAGCCAGGTAAAGGGGTTGCTCCCTTTGGTGAGGGCATAAAGGGGGGCCGCTAACTCAGCAAAACCGGGTATCCACAGACGGCAGAACCCGGCAGTCCTCAGAAACTCACGCACCTCCTTGGGGCTCCGGGGTGGCGGAATGCGGGCTACAGTCTCTATCCACCCAGGGGTGAGCCACCTTTTTCCTTCACTCAAGATGTATCCCAGGTAGGTTACCTTAGCCTGGCAGATTTGTGCTTTCTTGGCAGATGCTCGGTATCCTTTTTCTCCGAGCTCCTGGAGCAGTTGCCTGGTGCCCTGTAGGCAGGCTTCTTTAGTGGGGGCTGCCAGGAGGAGGTCATCTACATACTGGAGCAGAGTTAAATCTGGGTGCGGGGTGTGAAAATCAGTCAAGTCCCGGTGAAGAGCCTCGTCAAAGAGGGTAGGAGAGTTCTTGAACCCTTGGGGAAGCCGAGTCCAAGGTAATTGGCCTGAGATTCCCCTCTCAGGGTCCTTCCATTCAAAGGCAAAAAGCTCTTGGCTTTGGGGAGCCAGGGGTAAGCAAAAGAATGCATCTGTTAGGTCTAGTACTGTATACCAGTTGTGGTCTGGTCTCAAGGTACTGAGCAGGTTGTAAGGGTTAGGGACTGTAGGATGTATGTCCATGGTTCTCTTATTAATTTCTCTTAAGTCCTGGACAGGCCTATAATCTTGGGTACCAGGTTTCTTTACCGGAAGGAGTGGCGTATTCCAAGGTGAGCGGCATGGCCGTAAGACTCCTAATTCCAGAAATTTGTTAACATGCTGTTGGATGCCCATACGGGCTTCTCGGCTCATGGGGTATTGCTTAATGGACACGGGCACTGCGGTGGGTTTGAGGTCAACTATAATCGGGGCTTGAAATTTTGCCAGTCCAAGTCCCCCTGTCTCTGCCCAAGCCTGGGGAAATTCTTGCAGCCAATTATCGGGAGGGCTGGTGAAGTTGGGAGTCTCAAAAAGCCGGTACTCATCTTGCAAGGAAACGGTCAGAATTTGGATAGGCTGACCATCCTCGCCCAGTACCTGGGCCCCTCTCTCCGAGAAATGTATCTGGGCTCCGAGCTTGGTCAACAGATCCTGCCCCAGAAGGGGATATGGGCATTCAGGTACTACTAAGAAAGAATGAGTCACCATACCTTTTCCAAGGTTTACTGTTCGGTGGGTCGTCCACTTGTGCAGCTTTCCTCCTGTTGCTCCTTGGACCCAAGAGGTGCGGGATGAAAGAGGCCCGTCTGCTTTTGTCAGAACTGAATGCTGGGCCCCGGTGTCCACTAGAAAGGTGGTGGGGCGCCCCCCTATAGAAAGGGTTAGCCGGGGCTCGGGGGGGACTTCGGAGCCCTGACGCCCCTAATCACTGTCCTCTCCCAGGGTCAGGACAGGAGTGGGCTTCTTCCGGTCCTTAGGACGTTTAGGACATTCCTTGACCCAATGTCCTCGTTCCTTGCAATAGGCACATTGGTCTTTATCCACCTTCGGGCGCCTTCGTTCTCCCCCCTCTCTCCCTGGCCCTGGCCCTTTCCCTGTCACTACTGCTGCCAGGATTTTAGTCAAATGCCTGTCTCTCTTACGATCTCGTCAATCTTCCCGCTCCTCCTGTTCCTTTGCTAGCCTAGCTTCTTTTTCTTCAGTAGTCTCTCTTTTGTTATAAACCTTTTCTGCTTCCCTCACTAGTTCCTGCAGCCCATAGGTCTGGATCCCGTCCAATCTTTGGAGCTTTCCCTTTATGTCTAGCGCCGCTTGGTCTATGAATGACATTGCCACGGTGGCCTTGTGCTCTGGGGCCTCGGGATTGAACGGAGTGTACATTCGAAACCCCTCTAGGAGCCTTTCCATGAAGGCTGCTGGGCTTTCGTTCTTTCCCTGAGTAATAGTTCTTACCTTAGCCAAATTGGTGGGGCACTTTCCAGCCCCTTTGAGACCTGCCAACAGAGCCTGGAGATAGATTCGGAGACTCTCCCTACCTGTTGCTGTTTCATAGTCCTAATCCGGGCGGGTGAGGGGAAATCCCTCATCTATCTCGTTGGGGAGCTGGGTCGGGAATCCTCCTGGCCCTGGCACATTTTTCCGAGCCTCGAGGAGGACCCGTTTCCTCTCTTCTGTCGTCAGAAGAACCTGTAAGAGCTGTTGGCAGTCATCCCAGGTGGGTTGGTGAGTGAGGAGAATAGACTCTATCAGAGAGGTCAGGGCCTGCGGGTCTTGGGAGAAGGGGGGGTTATGGGTCTTCCAATTGTAGAGATCTGAGGCCGAGAAGGGCCAATACTGGACCGTGCGGTTCACGGTGCGGAGGGGAAAAAGGGAGGACTGCCAGGCGGACTGGTCGCCAGGGTCCTTGGCCCGCCGTAAGCGGAGGCGGGGTGTCTGAGGCGGGTCTGAGGGGCGAGTTCGGGTGGGGCCGGAGAGGGGAATGGGATCTGAGAGGGGGTGGAAGAAGAGGTTGGAGAAAGAGTAGGAGCCGAGGGGGTGGAAGAAGGGGCAGGAGACAACGCAGGGGGTGAGGGCGTGGCATAAGGAGGGGGGTAAAGGAGGGGATTGTGAGGCGGAGGAGGGAGGGAGTCTAGGAGGAGGAGGTCCTTCTGACTCTCATCCTGGAGGACAGGTTTCAGGGGGACCGGGGTCTGGTCTCGGGGGGCCTCCAAGGCGAGGAGGGTCGACTGGGAAGGGGAAGCCGAGGGCAGGAAGGGCTTCACCTAAGTGGGGGGATCCCGAACCAGGTCTTCCTAGTTGATGATATAGGCCACCTGGTCAGGATGGCCGCGTGGCCCTAGATCTATTACTTTTGTCTTAACCTGTAAGATAATGGAGAGGTCAAAGGTCCCGCCTTGGGGCCACCCAACGCCGAGGGTGGGCCATTCAGAAGAGCAGAAGGCTTGCCATCGCCCTTTGCAAATTTCCACAGAGAGATTGTGGGCTCGCGCTCGTACGTCAGGGAAGTGAGTCAGGGTCAATGATAGAGGAGTCGTCAGTGTCTGTCCTATAGTCGTGTCTACAGATTCCAATGCACAGGCAAACAAGACAATAGTAAAAACAGAGACTGCACACACACAGAGAAGCCGCGCGGCAAGAGATCGGCGCCACAGTTCTACAAAAGATTCAGATGGCAGGGAGAACCTGCCTTCAGAGGTGAGGAGACTGACGGAATCGTCAGTTTTCCTCCAGACAACCGCCAGGGCGGTGCTTCGGTTCCACGAAGGATTCAGATGGCAGGGAGAACCTGCCTTCAGAGGTGAAGAGATTGACGGAATCGTCAATTTTCCTCCAGACAACCGCCAGGGCGTCCCCCGGGGCGTAAGTGGGAAGGTGCCGAGCACGTCTGCCCCCCTTCCACACTTATACAGATTGAGTACTCTTCCGATTTAGCCGGCAACACAAATAGACGAACAAAACAAAACGAAAGTACCTGAGGGCACCTGGTCGTCAGTCAGTCGATGGCCCGGGCCGAGTGTGTCTTCGCCGTGCGGGTCGGGGGTCGTCAGGCGGCGAGCAATCCCGGACGAGCCCCCAAATGTTAGAACCTCTCTCAAGATTCTTACTTCGGGATAGGGCCGCCGCCAGAGACCACTCGACACGGAGATTACAGCAAAGAGACACTCTTTATTACTAGCGCGCTAGGGTCCCCAGCGTATGAGGCCAGGAGACCCCGAATGACTGTTACACACTGCTTATAAAGGCAAAAACTACAAATTCAAACAGGGGGAGGTTACAAATTCAAACAGGGGAAGGTTACAATAAGCTGATTGGGTCACACATTTGAAAAGTCTTAGGGCATGAGGTTTGGAAGTAACTAGTTGGTTCTAATTATGGCCTGAGCTAGCTGTCTCACGCTGGTTGGTCAGGGGGCTTATAGGCGGCAGGAGGTATTTCCTGGAAATGTTTTCCTGCTTTAGTTCTGGGAACACTGGGGGGGAGAGGGGCTCCTTGCCCTACCCTGGGCATCTGGTGTCTTTGATAGCCATTGACACACCCTGACTCCTAGCCATCTGGTGTTTTTCTAGTGGCCATCCGGTGTTTTTCTAGTGACCATCTGGTGTTTTTCTCTGGGGTCTCTCATTACAATGTTGCAAGTGTTGTTGCAAACTACAAACATATTACTAGGTGGAAAGAGCATTTGGACCAGCCATCAGATATGTAATTCAGAACAATGCAGTTTCTGTCTGTTCCTAGAGGAAAACAGGAAGCAGAGGTTAAAAGTCTCTCTCCCTGCTCGAGGAATCTATTTGCATAAAGAGGCTTTTTCAACCCCAAGCACCTTCCCTGCCCTGCATGTAAGCTGTTTTTTTTTTTTTCCTTTTCTTTTCTCTGCCACATACAGGGAGCTTTTCTATGCAAGAGGTTTTGCTTTCTTTTGGAAGGCATCTTACTAGGCCAGATCCCCAATTCTCCCTTTCTCTCCATTGTCTCAGTACAAACCCGTTGCACAGCTATACCTGAGTATTCAGCTTATAAGAAGATGGCGAAGAAGTAGCCCTCACAGCTGCTGGCTGCAGTCTGGTGAGGGCCACCTGGACTTAATGAAACCATGCACCTTCCTAAGGAAGTTGCTTGTCCCAAACTGAACTCCAAGCTTCAGGCTGAAGCTCTAGAAAGGAAAATGGATCTGAGGGATCCAGCGGCAGACAATAGTCAAGGGGCACAGTGCAGGTGAGCATGACTAATTCCTGCCAATTGGAATCTCCACCCCCACTGCCCATTTTATGGATACAGGTCATGCTAGCATCCATGGCATAGATAAGTTACAGACAGCAGAAAAAATAGGCAATGGATAGGTGAATGCGGATAATTCCTACCTGTTACACATGCGTGAAAGCACCCTGCTGAGTCACTGGGACTCAGGGATATAAAGACAGAAGAAATAAAGGGGACGCCTTTTCTTTCTCTCCCTCGTGTACCCCAGGTATTCACTGGAAACACACAGGAACTAAGGGATGCTGTTTTCCCCTCCTTCCAGGTAAGTAACCAGCCACCTTCAGTCTGCACTTCTCTTGGATACATCCTGAATCACTGGGACTCCCTTGAAAAAAAAAAACAAAAACCTTTTTCCTTTTTCCTCCTCTGTCCTCTTTGCAGATGAGTAATTGTGTCCCCATGCTACAGAATCCCTACAGATTCATCCCCCAGACTGGGAAAAGTCAATTTCCCCAAACCTCAAACTGTTTGGCTTAAAAATAAACTGAGAAGGCTGGGCATGGTGGCCCAGGCCTATAATCCCAGCACTTTGGGAGGCCAAGTAAGGTGGATCACAAGGTCAGAAGTTCGAGACCACCCTAGCTAACACGCTGAAACCCCATCTGTACTAAAAATGCAAAAAATTAGTTGGGTGTGGTGGCACACATGCCTGTAGTCCCAGCTACTCAGGAGTCTGAGGCAGGAGAATCACTTGAATCTGGGAGGTGGAGGGTGCAGTAAGCAGACATTGTGCCACTGCACTCCAGCCTGGGTGACATCAAGACTCTGTCTCACACAAAACAAAACAAAAAAACTGGGAAGCAAGCACCAATCTGAGTAAATATCTTGAGGAGGGACAACTTTTACAGTATCATTGCCTACTTCCCTTTCACAGGACTTCAGGATAGATAGGTCTTCACAACTTGGGGGAAGGGAACTCAAAAGCCTGACAGATCAGCAAAAAACCGTTTTTCTTACCAAACTTCTGGCCTCGCTCTCCCTGTGTAAACTGGTAGAATGAGTTATAAAAATCACTATTTAAATCCTCTCTGTAGTTTTAATTAATAGAAAAAAGGATTTATGAGACTACTCTTAAGCTGTAGCCAATCTGATATGCTTTATGTGTCTCTCTATATGGTTCTGTCATAAGAATACCCTAGGATAGAGCACGGCCTATGACCCAATAAGCCCACTGTTCAAGCCAGGCCATCAAAGTGGTCAGTAACAAATTTTGCTTGTCTCCATCTTGTTTTAAGCCCCTGGGAGCTTGACCTTGTAAACCTGTGGCAGTACTTTCTTTGGGTGTCTGCCATTTTACAATAGTGGTCCTGGTTCAATATTGGCATAGGGACTAAGTACTTTCTGGTTAGTGTGTGAATTTTACCATTTGCTGATTCTCTTCCCTTCCATGAACGACTTCTAGCTAACTTTCTTAACTCATCCTATCTCTGAGCTATCTTTAAAGAGTCTAGGTTTTGTAAAAACTGCTTACCACCTCTTTGAAAATGCCACATACACTCTTCATTAAGTCATAACTTTGAGTTGAGGCTTGTTGGTTTCACCTGTGAGGTTATATTTTTGGTGAAGGTCAAAAGCCAAAAATATTGGCCTCTTGGCATAGCTAAAGTTGAGTAACAAGGGGTTTTAAATTATTTTCTTAAGGAATGCTATACTTAATTAAAAGTGGATAACCAAGCTATATATTATTGACCTCATGATCCACCCACCTCAGCCTCCCAAAACTGCTGCAATTACAGGTGTGAGCCACCATGCCTGGACCAAGCTATAGGTATATTTAAAAGGCATCTATGTTTTTCTTCCTCTTCTTGGAACTTTCTGGAAAAAGTTTTTTTTTCTTCTTAGTCATCTGAATTACTTTTCTTCATTTTGTTGTGCCACTCTAAATGCATGCATGATAGGCTCTGAGATAACTTCTGAGAGCATGAGGCTGCTCGGAATAAACAGAAAATGTGACATGGACCCCATTTTGGGAAGGAAAAAAAAAACAACTCTGTTTTCCTCATGGAACCCCAGAAATTAAAAGTGAATAGATCCCTCTCAAAAATCTGCTTTTGGCTTCCACATATACCTGTTCATTAGGCCCTAAAACCTCCATGTTTTCCTAGCTCTGTTTTTGGACAGGCTCCACCAGGTGGTAATCGAATTAGGAGATGAGCAAATTAAAAATCTTGCAAATATTGGATCTTCTGTTTGTGGTTTGTGTAGTTATATATATGTGTTATGTGTGTTATGTTTATATAAAAAAGAGGTCTAATTAATTGGCTTAAAGAAAAATATGTGCTTAGATGAAATATTTTTGAAGGAAAAAAGCTATAATGCCTTTTTTGTTCACGACTTTAATCTCTCAGAAATTAAAAGTTTTAAAGATTATTGGTAAAATACAATTGTTTTCAAAATGTAAATACATAGTCTAAATTATGCAGGTCAGATTCTAGGTTTGCTAAATGTCAAGGTTATAAACTGCTTCTTTGGCTTTTGAGAATTGTTTGATTTGCCTGTTTCACAATTTGGTCAGGCCTGGGGACATATGTAATTAACAGTGCTCCTCCTAGCTGTGCCATAAACTTTATCTGTGCCTGGCACATAATCAAAAGAGCTTAACCGGCTGGGCACAGTGGCTCACACCTGTAATCTCAGCACTTTGGGAGGCCGAGGTGGGTGGCTCACCTGAGGTCAGGAGATTGAGACCAGCTGGCTAACATGGGGAAGCCCCATTTCTACTGAAAATAGAAAAAATTAGCCAGGCATGGTGGCAGCTGCCTGTAATCTCAGCTACCCTGGAGGCTGAGGCAGAATTGCTTGAACCCGGGAGGCAGAGTTTGCAGTGAGCCAAGATGGCGCCATACAGACTAGGCAACGAGTGAAATTCAGTCTCCAAAACAACAACAAAAGAGCTTACCAGGTTTTACATTAAAATTACAAATTGCTATGAATTACCCTTATGTAACTGAAACTATTGAAAATAGATTTATACGAAAGGTGTGTAAGAAAACTAAAATGTGTTAGCAGTAAAAAATATAAAAAGGCATGGCAAAGTAAATTTTTCCTTAGGAGGGTGGAAGCCTTATTTTAAATTAGATAAAATGCGTTTTGTCTATTTTAGTTTTGTAAAAATTAATCTTATAAAATAAATTCTGTGTGAACATGTTGACTAAATTCAAAAAGTATTTTTTTGGTTTGTCTCTAATTTGAGCATTTAAATAAAAACACAACAAGGTTTTCTTAAGGCACTGATCTGCTCTTTAACAAAATTTGTAAAGGGTTATGAAAGATTTACAAGATTATCACCTCACGGTCAAACTGGCTGAGATCGGAGAGAATCATCTATAAGGTTTCATTTAAAAGTTGGGGTTAATGTTAACTGTAGACTAAATCAAGGGTGAATTTTGGCTTTCTCTCCCTTGAATAAGATTTTCATGTAATAGGAAAGAATAATTAAAGACTTTTGTTTGCACCTTGAGAATAAACTTCCAAAAAACAGGCAGTTAAGACAGGAGTAGATTGGAAAGTAAGTCTTCTCTTTTAATGAAAAAAGGTTTTTGCCTTTTTAAAAATTTTTGAGTCATCATTTTGGCTAAATAACTTATTATAATCTGGAATTCTACTTCATAATATTAAGTGTTTTAAATATCTAACATATTTAACAAGCTTCCCCAAATCAAACTTCAGTTTCAAGGTTATCTCTTCTGACCCCTAACTTTTGGATGCTACAGAGGGCCCATGGGGAAGTTCTGTGGGATTGGCAAAATAAAAATTATATTTAATCTTCAGGTTATATGTTAGTAAATTATAATGTATGTTCCAAAATTGTGTGGGATTTCTAAAATTCTAATGTCTGAGTATATGTTTTCAATCATCATTAACATTATGATTTTAAGTTATTGTAAACCACTAATAACCTAATTTCTTTGTCAATTGTATTTGTAATTGGGTCATTTTATCATTCACAGACAATTGCCTTGTCTTGATCCTCTTCAAAAGATGGCTTATCATCAGCTATAGAACTCTGTCAGGTGCTTTTAAATGCCAGTTTCTGATGACACTGGAAACTGTGACACTAGAATAGAGGAAAAATGTATAGGACTCACGAAGAGCTGAAATGTTCATGAATATCAAGCAGAGCAAGAGTTAACTGAATGGACTGAACAAAACTGAAGGAATGTTTTTTTTGTTTTGTTTTGTTTTTTCTTTTTTGAGACAGAGTCTCTCTCTGTCGCCCAGGCTGGAGTGCAGTGGCGTGGAATCTCGGCTCACTGCAAGCTCTGCCTCCTGGGTTCACACCATTCTCCTGCTTCAGCCTCGTGAGTATCTGGGACTACAGGTGCCTGCCACCATGCCGGGCTAATTTTTTGTATTTTTAATAGAGATGGGGTTTCATCATGTTAGCCAGGATGGTCTCGGTCTCCTGACCTCGTGATCCACCCCCGTCGGCCTCCCAAAGTGCTGGGATTACAGGCATGAGCCACCATGCCCATCCAGGAATTTTTTTAACTTTTTGCTTAAAACATTTTGGATCCTTGTTTTTTTGTTTTTCAGAGTCAAGAAAACTTTTGAGATACCTACACTTTTAACAATTGAGTAAGGTATCTTCCTGAGAACAAAATTTGTAGCACATTTGTCTGCCTGGTTTCTCTAGAATTTGGAAACTATTGATGAGTATCCTTAACTTATGGCAATACAGTTATCTGCATTAGTGAAGTAAGAATCCATTTTCTTTTGCAACAGGATACAGCTGGAGAAACTGGTGGTTTTACCGATGCTTTGACTGCAAGGGTGTGCTTCCTTTTAAGGAATCAAGCTTGACTTGCAGTGCCAATAAAACCCCTTCTGGAAAAATGGCCTCATACCTTGTCTATGCAGTCCTAGTATGCGGCTCCTAACCTGTGTGAGTAAAGAATGTCACTTTCCACCAGGCCCAGGAGCCCGATGTTATCCTGGGACTGCAAGAAGACAGGGAATTTACCTAACTCATAGATATTTGAGGGTACAAACCCATGGCTGAGCTCAGCTTTAAAAGGTCTTGTCTAAGATTCCTTGTGGAGCAGAGTTCCATCAAAGACAATTTAGAGCACCTATGTGAAAAATAATTATTCTTGCTACCCTTTGTACAAACAAGCAGGCCAAGGAAAAAAACTAAAGTTTTATTTTGCAAAGAACTCAGAGTCCTATCATGATTTGTTTTTAACAAATATGAGAACTGGAAAATGAAAAATTACATTTCAAAACTTACGTAATTCTAATCTCATTAGTTGTTGTAAGTTTTAGCTACATTTTAAACTAACCTTGCTTATTCCTGTGAACCAACCAGTGATCTTTGGCTGCAGCTCAGAAGAAACAAAAGGGATGGGTAATATAAAAATCTGGATAAATATTCTAATTCTGGGTAATTATCCTGCAAATCCTGCCAGGTAATAAGAGTAAACAGGGTGCCGATAACCCAGAGGTTTCTTTGGGAAAAGAAAACCAAGGGAACTAACCAAAGCCAAGCCCCATTCACCCAAATCTTAACAGGCATACCAGTAGCCACCAGTTATCTGGGCATGTCAGCAGCCTCCAGATTTTTCAGCTCTCCTTTCCCTCGTTTCATTTTCATACGTGACTTCTAATAACCAGGTTTGTCGCTTCTCATCTTCAGGGCATAAAACTCCAAACGGTCATGCAACAGGACACCTGGATGATGGCCCCTTTTACTGAGGACCCTTAGGCAGGCCTCTGAGGAAGATCTGACTGCCGTTTTCCCAAAATAGCACCCGTAACAGCAGGAAGCAGTTAAGACTGGTCTTCATCCCTAACCTAAGGGTAGTCAGATGTACCTCTTCAGAGGAGGGAACTTATAGCAGTAAGAGGCAGCCAAATGCCTAGGCAGATAGGGATAGGTCCCTGGTGAAACCCCATAAAGCCAAAAATGGCCTGAAGGCTAAAAGACCAGATGCTGGTCCTGGATGAAATTCGAGACCAAGAATGGGAATTTCTCCAGCTGTTTGCCCACCCTTTCACAATCAATTCTTTCTTTTCCAGTACTACCTAGGGTCTGCTCCTCCCATTCTGAGCCCATAAAAAGCCTCAGACTCAGCCATATTAGGGACACTTTCCAGCCTTCGTGTAGGAGGACCATCCCCTTGTCCCCTCTCCACTGAAAGCTGTTTCATCACTCAATAAAACTCCCTGCTTTGCTCACTCTCTTGATTGTCAGCATATCCTCATTCTTCTTGGGCACGGGACAAGAACTTGAGAACCAGTGCACAAGCCAGATGGGACCTGGGCAAGCATATGGGGTGGGGTACCTCTTGTGGCAGGTAGCATGTCCCAAGCAAGGCCTCCAGCATCAATTTCCAGAGGTCCCCAACTGGCAAAGGGACCATGAAGAAAATCCTGCATCACTACTACTGGGCCAGAGACCATGCCAATAGTCATAAACTTAAGTTCCAGTAGAAGACAAAAACACAAAAGATTAAATAAAGTAGAAAGTGTTGGGTTCATGAAAAATTGCAAGCAGAGTTCAAAGAGTGTACATCATTACCGAATAAAGATGCAATATTTCATGAAGATGGCATATGAACTGGGCCTTGTAGGTCAGACATGAGAGAACACAGGCCAGGCAAGCCAAACATTAAGCATACTCTAATAAGAAGGAATAAAAAAGGTCAGAGCATGCACATCAATTGCGGCTAGTTTTATCTGATGAAATAATATTAAGTAATTATGAACATGTAGAGGAGAGCTAGGTCAAAATAACTTCAAGTGGAATCAACACAGTAAATAGTTGTGAACAATATTTGAGAGTAACTGGAAGAGAAAGCTTCCTTGAGGAAGCTACTACTAGTTTTGTGTAGCTAAAAGGAAGCCAAAGAAGCCTCCCATGATTCTTTTCACTAACGTAATTCCTGCACTAAGCGTGTACTTACAATTACTAAAATCATCCTCGATAAAAGCAATATACTTTTAGACAGCTGATATTTATGTGGCTCAGATAATAATACCCTTTATATCAGGCAAGGAACATACACACACACATACAATGACCCTCATTTTAAGATTATTACAGGTGTTGTTGGCTTGGTCCTGGTAAGCTGCAGCAAGAAGGACTATGGGTTAGTATATGTATATACACTAAAAAATTGTACATTATACTAATTATACTGAATAATTCTGTTAGAATATATGTATATTCTCAAACTATGGGGCTTAAGGCTAGTAACAGACGTGAAGTCTTATACAAAGAAATGACAATAATCTTGCCGACCAGGGTATCTCATCCTTGGCACTGTTAACATTTTGGGTCAGATAACTCTTTGCAAGTGGGAGAATTCTGTGCACTGTATGATGTTTAGCACTATCCCTGGCCTCTACCTACTAGATGCCAACCAGTGTATGCTAATCACCATCCCCTCACATCATAACCAAAGATGTCCCCCGATATTGCCGAATGCCCTATGAGAAGGCAAAATCAGCCCCAGTCAAGAAGCACTGCTTTAGACACTATAATAATTATAATAACATTCAAATGATCATTTATTGTTATTATGCTTAGTTTATTCCTATAACTGTTAAATATGACATTAATATACCGATTCGTTGATGAACTGAGATCTGTAATTATTTTCACTAGAGTCTAGACAACTACTTTACAAACGGTATTCTACATCATTGCATAATGCATTCTTGAAAACATGACAGAAGTCAAGGACAAACGACAGACTTACACATTTTTAAAGACTTTCAACTCTTAAGAGCACAACAAATGTAATAAAATCCCCCATAACACCCATGGTGCTGCTTGTAAAATGGCTCCCCATGATGCAGCCTCCTGACAGTCATGGTTTTGTCCAATAATCATGTTCTGATCAATTTGGAGCCTACCTAATGATTTGTTTTTAACTATGTCAATTCCATGATTAGATTATAAAGACTTCCATGTTACTTGCATTTGCTGCAGCTTGTCTTGCTTGCTTGCCCTAATGAAGTGACTTGCTCCATAAAAAGGGCTGCATGGCAAGAATGCACTATAGTAGATGGGTGAAGAAATAAGACCAAGAATCGAAAAGGAACTTAATTCTGCCAATAATCACCTGAGAGATCTCAGAACCATACTCAGTCAATCTTTCAGTTGATGACAAACACATGAAAAGCCTGATTACAGCTTTGAAGAGATACTGAACCAAAGGACACAGCTAAATCATGCCTGTATTCATAATAAATTGTGAGATAAAAATTGTTATCTTAAACCACTACAGTCAGGATAATATGTGACATGGCTTGGATCCATGTCTCCACCAACCCTCATGATGAATTGTAATTCCCAATATTAGATGGAGGTGGACCTGGTATGAGGTGACTAGATCTTGAGGATGGCTCCTTCATGAATGGTTCAGCACCATACCCTTGGTGCTGTTCTTCTGACAGTGAGTTCTTGCAAGATCTGGTTTTTAATTTTAATTTTATTTTATTTTACTTTAAAGGCAGAGTCTTACTCTGTTCACCCAGGCTGGAGTGCAGTGGCGCAATCTTGGTTCACTGCAACATCTGCCTCCCGGGTTCAAGCAATTCTCCTGCCTCAGCCTCCTGAGCAGCTGGGATTATAAGCAGGTGCAACCACACCCAGCTAATTTTTGTACTTTTAGTAGACATGAGGTTTCACCATGTTGGCCAGGCTGGCCTTGAACTCCTGACCCTCAGGTGATCTGCCTGCCTTGGCCTCCCAAAGTGCTGGGATTATAGGCATAAGCTGCTATGCCTGACTCAGATCTGGATTATTAAAAGTGTGTAGCACCTCCCGCTTCACTCTTTCTTGCTCCCTGCTCCTGCCATGTAAGATGTGCCTGCTTCCCCTCTGCCTTGTGTCATCATTCTAAGTTTCCTGAGGCCTTTCCAGAAGCCAAGCGGATTCCAGAATCATATTTCCTGTACAGCCTGCAGAATCATGAGCCAATAAATCTCTTTTATTTATAAATTAGCCAGTATCCAATATTTCTTTATAGCAATACAAGAATGGACATATGTTATCTAGCAATAAATGCCTAAAACAAGACATCCTATATAATGTTAAAACATATTTTCTGCACTTAATTTTTCCATTTTAATCATTTCATTCACCGTTAAAGCTATCCAAAATAATCAAAGAACACAACTAAACTCAGTAAGATTAAGAACTCACGGATTCCCTATGATTTATCAGTTCCTTTACCTACATGAAAATCCCCACTTATTACTAGTACCATTACTACCAGTTTTTGTTTTTCATTCATCCTATCAACTGACCTTCCAAAATACTTGTATACAAATACAGCAGAGATCTCAAAACTGAAGTGCTCTAAGGCCAATCATACCACCATAAAATACAAGGAAATCTCTTGTCAGCTTCTGTAAAGACTGAACTGGAAATAAGAAAAGAAGTTGTCAACACAACTATATTGTCAATACATTAACACATAAAAGAAAATGGACTCTGTACCAACTTCAAATGTATCACAACTGAAAACAAGCTAATATTTTCAAAACAAATTCATTTCAAAAATCTTTTTTTTTTTTTTTTTTTTTTTGAGATGGAGTCTCATTCTGTCACCAGACTAAAGTGTAGTGGCATGATCTCTGCTCACTGCAACCTCTGCCTCCCCAGGTTCAAGCGATTCTCCTGCCTCAGCAGCCTCCCGAGTAGCTGAGACCACAGCCACATGCCACCACATCCAGCTAATTTTTATATTTTTAGTAGAGAGAGTGTTTCACCATGTTGCCCAGAATGGTCTTTATCTCCTGACCTCATGATCCGCCCACCTCAGCCTCCCAAAGTGCTGGCATTACAGGCATTGAACCACCATGCTCGGCCTTAAATTTTGTTAAAGGGAAAGGGATACTGGAATGGAAAGGGGCTGGCTGGTTGCAGTGGGCTATGACTGCCCTGGCTGAGGAGGAAGTCTACTCAGATGACTGGTTGGGTGGGGAGAAGGTGCCTTAGAGTTTTAGTTTTGGCTTGCATCACTTACTAAACTGAAAAATAATCCAACTGATGAAAACTTTGACGCAACACACTAATCTGGTAATAATCAGCATCAAAATGTTCATGACAGCATATTCACAATGACAAAAAATATTGTAGACAACCTAAAGACAACAAAGGAGAAACTAAAGAAATCTTGATACATCAATATAATGAAGTATTACTAAAATTCCTACTTAGGGAAAACTTAAATTAGAAAAAAAAGATGAAAGAGAGAAGCCTCTAGCTTAAACTATTTTTATCTCATTTTTAAAAATGAACACAAAAAAGTAAAAAATACATAAATATTATGATTGCCTTTACAGCATGGTATCATGGGAGGTAGAATGTTTGTAGTTTTTCCCATTTTGTTTCTCCTCTCTGGCCTCTAAACCTCTTGTATTGACCAACAATAACATGCATAACTTTCACACAAAAAATATATATGCCCAAACATACAAAGGGACATATGTCCTCCCACAAACATATACACAGAGAAAGGAACATAACATAAAAATTCTCTACCACTACTTCTTGGGATACTGAGGTGCAAAGATCACTTGACTGTAGGACTTCAAGGCTAGTCTGGGCATGGCAAGATCCCACCTCAAAAGACAAACACTAAAAGCTCTCCATTAAATAATAAACAGTAAGTTAAATAAGTTAAACAAGTTAAACATTTAAAAAACTAAAGCTGGAAGCAATGTAATCCCAGCACTTCGGAAGGCCCAAGCTGGAGGATCACTTGAACCCAGGAGTTCAAGAGCAGCCTGGGCCACACAGGCAAAGCCCATCTCTACAAAAAAAAATTTTTTTAACTAGCCAAGTAAGGTGTCATGTCTGTTGTCCAAGCACCCAGGAGGCTGAGATGGGAGGATCACTTAAGCCAGGAATTCGAGGTTGCGGTGGAATCGCCCCCAAAGCACTCTAGCCTAGGTGACAAAGCCAAGATCCTATCTCTAAAAATTAAGTAAAATTTGGTTTTCATTTACAAAGAATTCCAGCTCTGTGGACAAAACGTATTTTAAATATTCTATTTAAGCAGGCTATGTACCTCATATAATTTTTATGCTCTCTTGTGCCCAAGTTAAAAATAAGTTTATCTACTTAAGAAAAAAGACAAGTGAAAAGAAATGTAATCAGTGTTACAAGGTTCAATGACCATAAACCATCATAAATAAAATAGGTATGTGAAAAGAAAATAAATCTCAGGACTCCAAAATGACTAAGCCAAAGGGAAGTCAAGCAGGCAACTGACTCAGGCAAACCTGCCTCCCATTTTATTTCTAAATAAAATAGCTCCAAACATAAAAAAGCTACATCCCTCCCTCAGAATTTGCCCACAAGGAAATTCCTGTGGACAAAAAACACAGAGAACTCGAAATCATCCCTCTGATGCTCAGGTGAGAGAAATGCATATCTGATGGAACCCTAAAAATTTAAGACAGGTCTCAGTTAATTTAGAAAGTTTATTTTGTCAAAGTTGTGGACACAAACTTGTGACACAGTCTCAGGAAGTCCTAACGACATGCGCCCAAGGTGGTTGGGGCCCAGCTTAGTTTTATACATTTTAGGGAGACATGAGACATCAATCAATATATCTAAGAAGTATGTTGGTTCAGTCTAGAAAGGCAGGGATAAAGTGAAGCAAAGGCAGGAAGACTCAAAGGGAAGGGGGCTTCCAGGTCACAGATAGGTGAGAGACAAACCGCTGCATTCTTTTGAGTTTCTGATTACAGAAACTCAGATATGCATCTAAGTGAGCAGAGGGGTGAATTTGAATAGAATGCAAGGTAAGTTGGCCCGGAACAGTTTCTAACTTGACTTATCCCTTGAGCTTAGTGATTTGGGGACCCCAAGATTCATTTTCCTTTCATATCCCACTCCCCCCAGCCCACCCTTTTCTTTTATAAAATCTTTTGGAGAAACTATTTTACAACAAATGAGTCTCTCTGGTCTCAGGTTTCATCTGATCTCTCATGGCTAGGATGGTTTATTCCTATATGGGTAGGTCCTGAAAGCTCATTTTTAGCAGGTTGTGAAGTCTCACATCCTGTAAAGAGAAAATAGGAGGAAGGGAGAAAAAACAACAACACACAAAAGAATACTCCTGGAAAATCGATATAGGCCACATTACTCTGAAGTCTATACAACAGTAGGCAGGTATGAAAGTGGCTTATGTATATAAATAGGTTGCTGTTATTTTCTTCTGAGGTTTAAGTTGTCTGGCTTCAGTTCGCAGGACTTTAGGAAAGCGCAGCTTAGTTTTCAGTGACTCCGAATTCAAAAAAATGGGGAAAAAAACGGAGGAAAAGCAGAAAAAAATTAGAAACATTATTTTGAAGACTTGTAGCCAAGAAAAAACTAGAATTCAGCCCGAACTGCAGAGATAATAAAAACTGCAAAACAGTAGGCAAGTTTAGAATCTAACAGGTGTACTATAGTTTTCCGAAACACAATTTTTCTCTCTCCGTTTCCATTTTCCCTAAAGACAAATTATGGTAGGGCTGGTTTGCTTTAAATTATATACTTGGCCAGATTATTTGTACACAAGTATATTAAATACTTGTATTATATACTTGGCTAGATTATTTATATACAGGCCAGATTATTTATATTCCACTGCAGCAGGAATAATTATTTTTTTACATGAGTTTTAAATTGGCTTTGATGGAACTTTGTTCCACAGAAGGAATCCCACATAAGATTTTTTTAAGCCATGGATTTGGGCCATCAAATATCTGAGTTGGATGGATTTTCTCTCCTCTTGGGGTTCCAAGATAAACTTGGGGCTTCTGTGTCTGTTAGAAAGTAATGTTCTCGCCTGTAATCCCAGCACTTTGGGAAGTGGAGGCGGGCAGGTCACGAGGTCAGGAGATTGAGACCATCCTGGCTAACATGGTGAAACCCCATCTCTACTAAAAATACAAACCAAAATTAGCTGGGCTTGGTGGCGGGCGCCTATAGTCCCAGCTACTCAGGAGGCCGAGGTGGGGGAATGGCATGAAGCCGGGAGGCAGAGCTTGCAGTGAGCCGAGATCACACCACTGCACTTTAGCCTGGGAGACAGAGCGAGATTCTGTCCCCAAAACAAAAAAAACACAAAAAACAAAGTAACATTCTTTACTTACCACAGGTCAGAAACCCTGTACAGGGACTGTGTACAGAAAATATGAGGCCAGTTTTTCAAGGGCTTTCTTGGCTCCATAAGTCAAGTTTGATTCCTTAAAGGAAAGCACATCATTCCAGTCAAAGCCTTGGTAAAATAACCAGTTTGTCCAATTGTGTCGTGTTACAAATGAAAACAGATTCTGATGGCACTTATGCAAATAACTGTATTTCCATAAGTTAAGAAGACTTACAGATAGTTTGCAATTTTGGGAGAAATCAGGTAAAGAGAAACAAATATGCTCCAAATTTTGTTCATGGGAGTGTCCTAAACTGTTAACAGCTGTCAATAGCTCTAAAGAAAAGTTTTAAGACTCTGAAAACCAAAAAAAAGATTCACAACATTTTAAGCAAAAAGTCAAAAAGATTAGTTCAGTCCATGCAGTTAATTCCTGTTCTGCTTGATACTCATCAACAACATAAAATACTCATTTTAGCTCTCAATGAGTCCTGAAAGTTTTTCCTCTATTCTGATGTCACACTCTCCAAAGTTATCAGAAACCTGCATTCAAGAGCACCTGCTAGAGTTTTAAATCTGATTATAAAACCACCTTCTGAAGACAAAAGCAAGACAATTGTTGGTGGATGGCAAAACATTTTAGAGCAGCCATAGTCAAAAACACAACTGACAAGGAAATTTGTTACCTCTGTGGCATGCAATAATTTTACCACAACAATTATGATTATTGATAATATACACTGTTATATCAGAACTATAGGAGTTTCCTGTAATTTTGGAACACATAATAACATATTTATACAAATACAAGCCAAACCAACACCATTTCATATCTGACAATGCTTCTTGTATAATTTTTGTACCAAATAAGCCAAATTATGTTATTTTTTGGACATTAGGAAACCTAGTATCTTAAAGAATTAATTAGGTCAGAAAAAGACAAAATTTATCATTTGATTTTGGAAAGTTTACCAAATATCAAAGGTTTTAAAGACAATATCACAAAACAGGATCACAGGTCATTATAAAATAAGTCATTCATTTAACGAAAGTGACAAGTCACGGATTTCAGAAAAAGACAAGAACCTTTATTCTTTGAAAGAAGACCTAATTCTCCAAACAATAAGCCTTAAGAAGAACAGCATGAAGCCAATTAAATTTGTTTGTCAAAGTTGTATAAACAATCTATACAATTTTCTTTTTTTTTTTTTTCTGAGACTGAGTTTCACTCTTGTTGCCGAGGCTGGTGTGCAATGGCATGATCTTGACTCACTGCAACCTCTGCCTGCCAGGTTCAAGCACTTCTCCTGCCTCAGCCTTCCCGAGTAGCTGGGATTACAGGCATGCACCACCAAACCTGTCTAGTATTTTTGTATTTTTCCTAGAGAAGAGGTTTATCCATGTTGGTCAGGCTGTTCTTGAACTCCTGACCTCAGGCAATCACAGCCTGCTTTGGCCTCCCAAAGTGATGGGATTACAGGCATAAGCCACCATGCCCAGCCACAACCTATAAAATTTTAACTTTAACCATAAGATATAGCTTCCATAAATCTTTTTATAATCTGAAAAACCTTTATTAAGGGGTTGGTTAATGCTTCAGGAAAATTTTGTTAATCTCACACAGGGGCCCATATACTCATCTTGCATCAGTGTGCATGTGACATTAATGATTAGTTCATAGAGGAATTGAACTTATTTTATCTTTCAAAATTGGCCCTTACAATCTTATGCCTACCTCTTCCACAACTGTCCCTGGGCCTTGAGGAGTTGAAGTTTTTATTTATTCCCCTTTGTCTCACAAATGCAGTTTATTTTGATTGGAATCTCCTACTGGGCTTGAAGATGAGACTTTAATCGCTCTCAGTGTTTAAGATTTAGCAGGACTTGGTGTTCTTTTTATATCCAGGAGTCAAAGCCCTGTAACTCAATGTCACAACAACTTTAAAAACACATACAGGAAGATACGTGGACGCACATGTAATAACCCTAATTAAAAAAAAAAAAATTAGTCTCACTTTTTTTCCTTAAGCAAACCAAAACTTAATATTTCGATTTTCTAGTTCGTCCTGAACACTCCTCCTTCTTAAACAACCAGTCATTTTATTTTAGGACTAAAATTTACCACATAAGGTTCTTTCTCATATAAAAGTATTTCTCTTTAAGCTTTCATACCACACGCAAAAAAACCTTTATTTTTACAACTTTCTTTACATCTCTTTTTATTTCCTTGTTCCTTTTACCATATTTATACATAACCTTTAAATGAGCTTTGAATTAGGCAAAAATTTTTTACCTTTTTTTCTTTAAAAAGAATACACTTCTTTGTTTTAGCAAGAATGTTTTCCTATTATATATTATTTACTGGAAAGTACCCAAATAATGAAGTATTTACTATTTAATTTTATATTCAAAATTATGACCAGTTTGTCTACAAATATTTATCGCATTACACTTACCTAATGATTTTAATTGTTTACTTAGATTATTTATGAAAACTGTGATAGTCATGAATTTAAAGCTATGAAAACTGCCGTTGCAAAATTACAACTGAGACACTGAAAAAAGATTTGACCTAATTGACTCCACCTTGCTCTTTATCTCCAAGCTGTCCTTGTTCATTCCTGGGAATAAGCCAAACTAACTTTTGGAGGAACTTAGTTTATAGTTTATTTTTGAAACAAAGACAGTAACAGTCCTTTCCCAAACCTCCTTACTGCCTGTGGACTTGACTGCCTAAATCCACAGGATTAGATGTTAAGGTAATCTTACTAAATTCAAGATGCAGCTATTTTCATTAAACCCGTATCAATGTCTTTCTTTCCCTCCCCCCTCGCCCCCCAAGATGGAGTCTCGCTCTGTCACTCGCCCAGGCTGGAGTGCAGTGGCACCGTCTCGGCTCACTGCAACCTCTGCCTCCAGGGTTCAAGCCATTCCCCTGCCTCAGCCTCCCAAGTATCTGGGACCACAGGCATATGCCACCATGCCTGTCTATTTTTTTGTATTTTTAGTAGAGATGGGGTTTTCACCGTGTTAGCCAGATGGTCTCGATCTCCTGACCTCGTGATCCGCCCGCCTCCGCCTCCCAAAGTGTCAGGATTACAGGCGTGAGCCACCACACCTAGCCCCTCAGTGTCTAATATATTAAAAATTATAGGTTGGGGCCAGTGGCTCATGCTGGTAATCCCAGCACTTTGGGAGGCCAAGGTGGGTAGATCATGAGGTCAGGAGTTTGAGACCAGCCTGGCCAATATGGTGAAACGCTGTCTCTACTAAAAATAAAAAAAAACACCTGGTCGTGATGGTGCGTGCCTGTAGTCCCAGCTACTCAGGAGGCTGAGGCAAAAGAATTGCTTGAACAGGGGAGGCAGAGGTTGCAGTAAGCTGAGATCCCACCACTGCACTCCAGCCTGGGTGACAGAGACTCTGCCTCAAAAAAAAAAAGAAAGAAAGAAAGAAAGAAAAAAGTACACAAGCAAAAATCCTTCTGGCATTTTTTTGGCTGCATTTAGTTTTGTAACCCCTATGACAAATTTTGATACCTTATAATATTTGGCAGGGATAAGTATGATATTGCTTGATTAATAAATGCAAAACAAAAAATGTATGCTGGCAATTCTTAAGACATTCCTAATATTACTTTAACAATAATTTTAAAGGTAGCTTATTAAGGATTTTACTTAAGTTTCATAAATCTGAAAAAGCATTTGACCAGTCTTTTTTTTTGATACAGTATCTGATTTATGTGCTTTTATTTTTCTTTAAGCCAATTAGAGCTTTTATCTAATTTTCGTAGTGAAACATTGTGTACACAACACAAATACATAAATGTATTAGGCATGGCCATGGAAGACATTTTATAGATTCATAAAGACATCCCCCTTTTGTATGAGCGCAGCGGCCCACGCCTGTAATCCCAGCACTTTGGGAGGCCAAGGCAGGCAGCTCACGAGGTCGGAAGATTGAGACCATACTGGCTAACACGGTGAAACCCCGTCTCTAGTAAAAATAGAAAAAATTAGACAGGCATGGTGGCGGGCACCTGTAGTCCCAGCTACTCGGGAGGGTGACGCAGGAGAATGACATGAACCTGGGAGCTGGAGCATGCAGTGAGCGGTGATCACTGCACACTCCAGCCTCGGCAACAAAGCGAGACTCTGTCTCAAAAAAAAAAAGACATCCCCTCGTTTTTGTTATCTTTGACTTTCAGATTCTTAATAACCAGTTTTACAACCATAGGCAGCTGTCAGCTAAATAGCCTTAAATTTGCATATTAAAGGAAACAACTCAGGTGAAAATCAAATAGCAAAATTTACATCAAAAAGTACAGAGAGAAAAAAGTCTGGTGGTGCTACAGGGAGACACAGTGCACTTAAAAAATTTTTTTAAAGACCTTTCTGAGTGTCTAAACTACATTGTTCTTAAAAACCCAAGAGTAGCCTCTGTTGCAATAACTATTTTTGTCAAAAAAACAAAAACAAAAACAAAAAAAACCCAGGTGGAAACAGAATCAGTTAACTGAAAAGAAAAAAAAGACATTTGCTCAAAAAAACACAAGGTCTTAGGAAAGAAAAACAAAAACAAAAACATGAAGGCCTTTTAAATAAAAACATGCACACATACATGCATACACACACACATCCTGGATGTCGGCCTTTTAATGAAGCTGACTTTTAACCACTGAACTTCTTTAAAAAAATTTTTTTTAAATCTTGTTACCATATGTCAGCTAGGACAAAATGCTGCTAAACTAGTAGGAATCACACAAATTATAAAATTTCTGAGTGCTCTAAGTGTAAGCAGAAATTAACACTAGCTGGTTGTTAATGGTAACATTAGTCATTTAAAAAGAATTTGAAAGACTGAGTTCCAAACCAGTTTCTTACTAGTGATGGGTCTCAGGCTGTAGACTGGTCTCTACCATCCTAGAAGCAAGAAAAAAAAACCTCATCTTCCCTGTTGGAAGCAAGCTCAAACTCCATAAAGGAGTTATTTGCCTTCGATCATCACAGAAGCAGGAAAAGACTTGCCTTCCTTGTGTTGGAAGTAAGTAAAACTCCAAAATAAAAGAGGAGTTGTACAGCAAAATAAATTACAGATCTTGACCAAATTTGGGGAGATCAGGGCTTCTCAGGAGGGGGTGCTCTCAGACCTCAGCAAATTGTCCTATTGGTTTGAGCCATAAAGTTAACTCATCCTGGTACCAAGCACTGACAGGAGACCTGTAAAAGGTCAGGGGCATCTCCATTCACAATCCCTCAATGGTTACCAAATGTGGACCCTGAAAATTTGAGACAGGTCTCAGTTAATTTAGAAAGTTTATTTTGGTTGAGAACACATGCCTCTAACACGGCCCCAGGATGTCCTAATGACATGTGCCCATGGTGGTCAAAGCATGGCTTGATTTTACACATTTTAGGGAGACATGAGACATAAACCAACATACATTAAGGTTTGGCCTGAAAAGGAAGGACAACTTGAAGCAAAGGCAAGAAGACTTGAAGAGGGGAGGGGGCTTCCAGGTCACAAATAGGTTGGAGATGAACAGGTACGTTCTTTTGAGTTTCTGACCAGCCTTTCCAAAGAAGGCAATCAGATATGTATCTATCTCAGTTAGCAAAGAGGTGACTGTGAATAGAATGGGAGGCAGGCTGGCTCTAAACAGTTCCCGATTTGACTTTTCCCATTAGTTTAGTGATTTGGGGGCCCCAAGATTTATTTGCCTTTCACATGTTTCCCTAAGCCAAACCAAGGCATAAGTGACTACTCCTCTACCCTCCTCCCACAGGTAAATTGTGTATTCACTGAAAGGCTAATCAGAGACTCAAAAGAATGTAACTGTTTGTCTGTTATCTACCTATGACCTGAAAGCCCCTTCCCTGTTTCAAGTTGTCTTGCCTTTCTGGAACGAACCAATGTACATCTGAGACATACTGATTGATGTCTCAAGTCTCCCTAAAATGTGTAACACCAATCTTTTCCCAAAACACCTTTACACATGTTGTCAGGACTTCCTGAGATTGTGTCATGGATGTGTCTTGAACCTTGGCAAAGCAAACTTTCCAAATTGGCTGAGATGTGTCTCACATATTTTGGGTTCACATAATCAACAGTAAAAAAAGAAAAGTTTGGGGATGATAAATTCAAATCCAAACATACATAAAGCTCAAGAAGTTTAATACAGCTGTATTCTTCCTCTTATACCAGTAAGGATATAAGCTGACCTTATTACTGTAGTCCTAGTTTCTACATTACTTGCTGAACAGATCTGTGAAGAATCTTGTGCTAACATTAAGAACCTGCACAGATTATACCCTAAAGTATTTCTCTCTTCCTTTCTGAATAGGGAATTTAGCACATTCAACTAAGAAAAAAGCAAAATGAGAAACAAGAAGTAAATATTACTATTTCAACCGCTGTATAAATACTGTAAACTTCACACATGCACGTGCATGCACATACACACAGACATACACATCCGCAAAAGTTAACAAAGTTTGAAAAACTTTTGTAGATATTAAATGTTTTAAAAACTGAATTAAACTTAAAGTGTTTAAATTAACATAATACAGTGTCACGTAAAACCAAACTTTTAATTTATGGAATGATATCAGTAAATGATAGGGAGACATATGCCCCAATTTTGCATCTTTTAGCAACATGTTAACCAAACATTTTAAAAGAATAAACTCAACAAGTAAAATGTCCTTCACATGTTAAGACGCAAATGAAATGAGAATCTTATTCAATCTAAAGTTTTAACATCTCTGTGGCTAATCAAGACATTTCTCAAAGAACAGACCATTTTTATAATTTCTAAAACAAAATTACAATAAAAAAATTTTAATCAAACCTCAGGCAACTCTGTTACATAAAGAAAATCAAGTTTCTTTGTTTAAGAAGAAAAAGCATGTAAATCAGTACATTAAATTATAATACACTTTGTCAGTAACAGGCCTAACAGGAGTTGGAATACCCACTAGTTGAGCCTATGTATATGGAAATAAGAGTTTCAGATGATGAATACTAAATGCTTACCCAGTACTAGCATAATTAACATTCAAATGACAACTGTTGCTATATAAAAACTATTAATTAAAAAAAATAATTTTCTTGTTCATTTAAAAGGTTTATTCATGCTCAGAAACAATAACCAAGTAATTCTTTGTTGTTCAGCAGTTCTTTTAAGTAGAACTTTTTCTAGGTCTCATATTAGACCAATTAAATGAGAATGGGGGAGGGAGAAGTATGAAGGACATGATAACACTCTTTCAAATGACTCTATTGTGTAGTTGGGGTTCAGAAAAAGCCCTGCCTTAACCTGTACCCAAATATTAATGCCAGACATGCAAAAACAATTTTAAATGTTAGTTTTCAAGAATACAGTACTTAAGAGAACCAAAGAGAAGATAAAAATCTATTTCTCAATTACTGAAATAGAGAATATAAGAGCCAAAATGTAATTAAGGCTACCAAAAAATGGTTAACTATCATTACAGATGCACAATAATGTGAATATACTTAATACCACTGAACTGTACACTTACAGAGAGCTAAGATGGTATATTCTATGTTATGTGTATTTAACTACAATTTGGAAAAAAAATTAAAGAAGAGTTGCTCTTACTTAGAATAAAAATTAATTTGTCCATTGCTGACAAATGGGCAGACTTACAGATTAACAGCACAGAACTAGAAGAACAGAAGTAAGGTGTTAACATTTATACAAAATGATTTTCGACAAAGGTAGTAATACCTTTCAATGAAGAAAGCAAAGTCATTTCAACAAATGATATTAAGACAATTATCTACATGCAAGAGAATGAATCTGAATGTGTACCTCACACGACACACAAATATTAACCCACAACATTGTATGTCAAATGTAAGTACTATAAATATAAAATCCTTAGAGAAAAAAATGAGTAAATCTTTGTGACCTTGTACACCAAAAATAAAATTCTAAGCCCTTCAACCATCTGAATGGATGTCTCCTCTTAGCAAGGACATTCCAGTGTTACCCTGAGTGGCTGGTTCAAGCCATGGTGCAGGGCAAAGGAAAGACATGCCTCATTACAGGCTCCTCCCTTTCAGAATTATTAGTAAAACAGTCTTTAAGTCTGATGAGAAACATTTGCAATCTATTCTCTCTGAGGCCTACTACCTGGAGGCTTCATCAGCAAGACAAAACTTTTGAAAGGAGTTAGCCAGCTTGCATTAGGCAGACACTAAAGAAAGGGTCCCACTGAATCTCCAACCCATGTTTCGTGCAGATTAAGGGAATTTGCTCAAGGGCTTGCCTGAGCATGCCTACAGCAGACTAAGGGCCCATATGGGCACTGGGGGAATGAGGTGGAGCCACCAGGAATGGCACCTTAAAACAAATAGGGAAACCAGGACTATCAGCTTATATGTCTGTATGTAAAATCCCTTGTATTAAACTGTAAAGGGTGAAATCAGGAACCTGCTTTCAGGACCCTTCTCTTTGCTGAAAGCTTTCCTTTTGCTTAATAAATTCTACTCCACTCACTCTGTGAGTGTCCACAGGCCTAATTTTTCCTGGTCATGAGACAAGAAACCAAACCTAGCTTAGCTAAGGAGAGAAAACTCCTGCATCACTTTGGTCTCCACAACTCCTCAGCATCATAACCCAGACATTCCTTTCTACTGATTCTAGGTCCTTAGATAATAACTTAATTCTGTCAACCAACTGCCAATCAGAAAATGTTTAAATCTACCAACAACCTGTAAGCCCTGGCTTCAAGCCATCCAGGCTTTCTGGACCAAAGCAACGTACATCTTACATACATGTGTTTGATTGATATCTCATGTCTCCCTAAAATGTATAAAACTAATCTGCGCCGGCCGGGCATGGTGGCTCACATCTGTAATCCCAGCATTTTGGGAGGCCAAGACAGGCAGATCACTTGAGGTTGGGAGTTCGAGACCAGCTTGACCAACATGGAGAAACCCCATCTCTACTAAAAATACAAAATTAGCCAGGCATGGTGGCACATGCCTATAATCCCTGATACTCAGGAGGCCGAGGCAGGAGAATTGCTTGAACCTGGGAGGCGGAGGTTGCGGTGAGCTGAGATCACGCCATTGCACTCCAACCTGGGTTACACGAGTGAAACCCTGTCTCAAAAACAAAAACAAAACAAAACAAAATAAAAAGTAATCTGTGCCCTGATCATCTTGGGCACATGTTCTCAGAATCTCCTGAGGGCTGTGTCACAGGCCATTTGTCACTCACAGTTCGTTGAGAATAAGTCTCTTCAAATATTTTAAAGAGTTTGACTTTTTTCGTTGACAATAATTTGGTGCCCAACATGGGGCATCAGAGAACACTCTAGACCACAAAGGAGTTGCCCAAACTTAGAGCTAAAGGCACCAGCAGCGGCTCATTGAAAACCTCTGTAATTTCTTTTTTCTTTTTTTTATTTGAGACAGAGTCTCGCAATGTCACCCAGGCGCAATCTCCGCTCATGGCAACCTCTGCCTCCCAGGTTCAAGCTACTCTCCTGCCTCAGCGTCCCAAGTAGCTGGTATTACAGGCACCTGCCTCCTTGTCCGGGTAATTTTTTGTTATTTTAGTAGAGACGGCGTTTCACTATGTTGGCCAGGCTGGTCTTGAACTCCCAACCTCCCTCCTGATCTGCCCACCTCAGCCTCCCAAAGTGCTGGGATTACAGGCGTGAGCCCCCATGCCCAGCCTGAAAGCCTCTCCAATTTCAAGCTTCTCCTCTGGTGGAACTGGTATGTGCTCCTGAGCCCACCAGCCTCCCTTTGATTGACAGTCCTTGACGTATTCTGTTTTTGTGTTTATTTGTTTCTTCCTAGGAAACTGTTGTGTAGGATCCTCATTCTAGTTTGGAGGTGTAATCTAAAGGGTCTTTTCCATTTCCTTTTTCTAAAGACAGGGAGAACAATTTGGGCTCCTCAACTGGTTTCTAGTTCAGAAATACATTCTAAAGGGTCTTCTCCATTGCTTTTTCTCCCAAAATTAATCTCAGGTGGTTTGAGTGAGCATTTGTATGAGAAACTGAAGTGTCATTTTCATAGATAAATGAGAGACTGAGTTTCCTCAGCTCTAAAGGAAAACAGCATTTTGTTCCTCCCAACTCAAAGGTGCCCTTGAGTGACTGCGGATCAAGTGGGTATGTCTGGGGTACTGACCTCCCGTGACATGCAGTGGCCTTACAGGACACCCCCAACAAAAATTACTTTTTTAAAAATATAGGCTTTGGCTGGGCATGGTGGCTAATGCTTGTAATCCCAGTACTTTGGGAGGCTGAGGCGGGTGGATTACCTAAGGACAGGAGTTTGAGACTAGCCTGGCCAACATGGTGAAACCCCATCTCTACTAAAAATACAAAAAAATTGGGTGGACACGGTGATGCATGCCTGTAATCCCAGCTACTCAGGAGGCTGAGGCGGGAGAATTACTTGAACCTGGGAGGCGGAGATTTCAGTGAGCCGAGATGGTGCCACTGCACTACAGCCACAGCAACAAGAGTGAAACTCTGTCTCAAATAAATAAATAAATAAATAAATAAATAAATAAATAAATAAATAAAAATATAGGCTTTTTTGTTTGAACCCGGGAGGTGAAGGATGCAGTGAGCAGAGATCACACCACTGCATTCCAGCCTGGGCAATAGAGCGAGATTCTGTCTCAAAAAAAAAAAAAAAAAAAAATATATATATATATACACACACATATATATGTATATATATATGTATATATGTGTGTGTGTGCATATATATTATATATATATATATAGCTTTTGCAAGAAATGCATATAAAGGCTGATCAGCCAGTGTTCTCAGCACTCAGAGGTACTAGACTTCCAGAGAGGGAAACAGAGACACAGAATGAGACACTTAAGAGGGCAGAAATAATTCAGTGGTGACATGCTGTGGAGTCCTGCTCATAACCAGCACACTCCAATCCATTACACTAAACCCTAGGCCACAGCTCAGTTGGTCCTTTTAAGTGGAAACACATAATCTAAGAATGGGAAACAACCTAAATGTGGGAAACATCTAAGAATGACAAAAAAACCATGGAGCCTCTATTTGAACATTTAACTGAGGGACAAATTACATTAAGAAAAAATTCTCTATTTCTCTTTTCTTTTCCACCTGCTTTAAATCTGCTGTTACTTTTCTAAGTAAAAGTTACAGGATATTTGTTTGATTGAGTGTGTAGGTGTGTGTTTATGTGTACATACATGTAGTTTGTTCAGTGTTTTGGTCACAAAGTACCAAATTAGCTTAAAGTTAAATAGTAAGCCTAAATGCTTTTCAAGTTCATGTGACTGAAGTAAAAATCTTAATAAATATGTTAGCTTTAAAAGTACAAGTAAAATAGTATTAGAAATATCTTAAGAACTGTCAGCACATGTTTTGTTTACATTTATTGATTAAGAGGTTTCATACTTATCCTTGCCAAATCTTGTAAGGTGTTAAAATTTGTCAGAAGGGTCATAAAACTATAAATCCAGCCCAAAACAGAAGGATCTTTGTATAATTTTTGACAAATAAGATATTTAAGATTTTTGGTTTAATGAAAAGAAGTAAATCATGTGTTGTTCATATATTTAAACTTAAGTTTCTTACTTAGGTATGCACCTGAAATTCATAGGCCATAAAAATATTAACAGGGAAATAACCTTAAATAATGACTATCCTTATTAAATAATCAGGTAAATATAATGGAATAAATGCTTGTAAACAAATTTGTCATATGATTAGAATGTATGGTTATATTAAATAATACATATTAAATTTCTGGGTAATTTCGAATTTAAAAATTGTAAGAAGATGTCTTTAAAAATTGTTTTCGGCCAGGCGCAGTGGCTCACGCCTGTAATCCCAGCACTTTGGAAGGCCAAGGCGGGTGGATCACGAGGTCAGGAGATCGAAACCATCCTGGTTAACATGGTGAAACCCCATCTCTACTAAAAATACAAAAATTAGCCAGGCATGGTGGCGGGCGCCTGTAGTCCCAGCTACTCAGGAGGCTGAGGCAGGAGAATCGCCTGAACCCAGCAGGCAGAGGTTGCAGTGAACCAAGATCACGCCACTGCACTCCATCCTGGGCGACCCAGGGAGACTCACTCTCAAAAAAAAAAAATTGTTTTCTTATTTAATGGTAAATATTTTTGTCTAATGCAAATCTTATTTAGTGGGTATATAAAAAAGGAACCAGGAAATAAGACAGATGTAAAGAAAGTTACAGAAATAGTTTTGTGTTTTTTTAAGAGAGGTTAAAAGAAAAGTAACGAAATATAAAAAAGAATCTTGTGGGTAAATTTTTTGTCCTAAAATAAGGTAACTGGTTGTTCAAGGAACAGAGATATTTAGAACAAACCAGAAAGTCCAAGCATGTAATGAATGATTGATATAATTTGTAAAAAGCTTAGTAAAAAAAATTTTTTAAGTTACATAATAAAGTTGGCTGTATTTAAAAAAATTGTAACATTCTCTCTAGAAATCGAACTTATTAGAAATACACTAATGCAAAACTAAAGAACTGGTAAGAACAAGGTTTTATTTAAAATGTTGACTTCTCTTAATACAAGAAGGTGTTAAGTTTTAAATTCTATAATCCGTTTCTTTTGAAATTCCTAGATTGATATCTCAGAATTTCAGATCTTTCTTTTGAAAAGGCCTGAGACAATCTCAGTGCGGTGGCTCACGCCTGTAATTCCAACACTTTGGGAGGCCGAAGCAGGCAGATTACTTCAGGTCAGGAGTTCAACACCAGACTGGCCAACATGGTGAAACCCTGTCTCTACTGAAAACACAAAAATTAGCTGAGCAAAGTGGCACATGCCTGTAATCCCAGGTACTTGGGAGGCTGAGGCAGGAGAATCACTTGAACCCGGGAGGCAGAGGTTGCAGTAAATCAAGATCGCACCATTGCATTCCAGACTAGGCAACAAGAGTGAAACTCTATCTCAAAAAAAAAAAAAAAAAAAGTCCTGGGATGGTAACTCTCCTTCACCTTTTGTTGGCTCCTGTAACCTTTTAAATTTATATTCTAAAGTAAGAGACAGAAGTTTTGAAAACAGGCAAATAAATCTTTTGGACCTGCCTTTTGTCTGTATGTGCGTTATGTCTGTTATGTCTATATGTTTATGTGTCATGTGGAAGTGATATTTCACTACCAAACTAAATAAAAGAGCTCTAGTCAACTGGCTTAAAGTGCTTAGTCAGGCGTGGTGGCAAATGCCTGTAATCTCAGCACTTTGTGAGGCCAAGGCAGGCGATCACAAGGTCAGGAGTTTCAAACCAGCCTGATCAACATGGTGAAACCCCATTTCTACTAAAAATACAAAAATTAGTCCAGGTGTGGTGGCTCATGCCTGTAATCCCAGCACTTTGGGAGGCCGAGGCAGGCAGATCATGAGGTCAGGAGATCAAGACCATCCTGGCTAACACGCTGAAACCCCATCTCCACTAAAAATACAAAAAAATTAGCCAGCAATGGTGGCGGGTGCCTGTACTCGGGAGGCTGAGGCAGGAGAATGGTGTGAACCTAGGAGGCGGAGCCTGCAGTGAGCTGAGATCGCACAGCTGCTCTCTGGCCTGGGCCACAGAGTGAGATACTGTCTCAAAAAAAAAAAAAAAATTAGCTGGGTGTGGTGGTGCGGGCCTGTTATCCCAGCTACTCAGGAGGCTGAGGCAAGAGAACCACTTGAACCCAGAAGGCAGAGGCTGCAGTGAGCAGAGATCATGCCACTGCACTCTAGCCTGGGCAACAGAGCACAACTTTGTCTCAAAAAAAAAAAAAAAAGAAAAGAAAAGAAGAATAAGAAGAATGCTTATCAGACTAAAAGAAGCTAGCTCAAATGCCTTTTAATTCACATCATCTTGGTTATCTTTGACAAATTTAATCTGAAAATCCTCTTCATTAGTTTAAAATTTTAAAAGCGATGTTATGTTAAATTACATAGGTTTTCTCACTAGGAATTTGGGTTTCTAAGAGTTAAAATAGTAGGAAAAAATGTACTATTTTACCAAAAACATCATAAATACGGGGGAAGGGCAAAATCAACTACCAAATCCAAAGGGTGGCATATAAAGAAATTATTCTAATTTGCAGTTTGATATTATCAGCTTCATGAAAAATTTTTAGTATAATAGATTGTAAAAATAATTTTAAAGACCGAATCCTTAATTGTAAATGGGTTGATGCTGGACACAAAGCTCATTATTAAACAATCACTGATGAGTATATGCAATCCAAAGGCACAGAAGACTTTTTCTAAAATAACAACCAGCTTACTGGACTTGATAAATGGCCACTGTAAGGTCCGTTGACCCTGAGAAAGGGACTGTCCAATTCTCTCCAATAAAATGCCAAGTGGAGCACCCAGATGAAGCAGTTGATGTGCTTCACATGGAAGCCTATGGGTTTGGCCTTATGATGACCAGATATTTTCCCACTGAATATGCCTATTACCTAGGTCATACTAAATGCTGGGGTTAAGAAGGCCCCTTTTACATGGGCACCTCATGTGGCATTCCTCTTGCAGAATCATATAACTATTTCAGAAGACTTATTAAATTTGTTGCCTCTCCTGAGTCCTAAAGATGCTTACTAAAACATTAGGATAATTAACAACAAAATGGAAAAGGGAAAGAAAATCAAAGGACTTGCCCCAGAAGGGTTACATAAATCTTTAAATGGTTATTAATAAATAAAATGAAAATCGATAGGGTAAAAAACAAAGGAATTTACATACTATCAAAGGTTGCGTGGACCAAAGGGAACCCCTGCTAGTCCCCCAACATTAAAAAACACCAAAAGGTAGTTTTCTACTATTTGCACCATATTAGGGAAAGTTAAGAAAAATCAAAAGGTAAAACATAATGAAAAAGGTGGCACTGCCTGGAGCAATGCTTAAGTCAATTAAGATAAAGATTGGGCCGGGCACGGCGGCTCACGCCTGTAATCCCAGCACTTTGGGAGGCCGAGGCGGGTGGATCACGAGGTCAGGAGATCGAGACCATCCTGGCTAACATGGTGAAACCTCGTCTCTACTAAAAATACAAAAAAATTAGCCGGGCGTGGTGGCGGGCACCTGTTGTCCCAGCTACTTGGGAGGCTGAGGCAGGAGAATGGCGTGAACCCAGGAGGCAGAGCTTGCAGTGAGCCAAGATCTTGCCACTCTGGGCAACAGAGTGAGACTGCGTCTCAAAAAAAAAAAAAAAGATAAAGATAAAGATTGACAAAACAGCCTGTGTCCCTTGGCTGGATCCCCTACTGGAAACCCAAATTCTTTTTTACCAGAAAAGGTAAAATGGTCTGGGAGTAGAAAAGAAAGATTCCTCAGACCCGAACATAAAAAATGTAAAGATTATGAAATCTGAGTGTTTAAACAGGCTTTCTATAAAGTAGCTGTGACTCCTTTACCTAAACGTGTTATGAAAATGGGTACCAATGTACCTGACGCAGGGATGTTTCCCCTAACTAGTGTCTTCAGCTTTACTGAAGGCAGGTATTCAACCTGAGCAAATTAAAGGAAAAACAACAACAACTGAAGGCACATAAATCTGCCCTTTGAGAAATGTTAATTAAAGTGGACATGCTAAATAGGAACCAGTAAGACTGCCTGAGCCCACAGAATGTAAGGTAGAAGCTGCAGTGATAGAACAAATCCTCCACTTCACAGCCTTTGCAGAGCATTTACTGGGGCTTCTACCATAAGCCTGTGAGCACTTCCCAATGAGAATACCTGAAGTAGAACATTTCCACTTGAGGAGCAGTAACTGCCTTGCTATGGGTTGTTAACTGAAGCTTCCCCCCATGCTAATGGAAATAATGTTGCCCAAAAGTTTCATGATAAATTAATAATGCTTTACATAGAATATTGCTACCTGGAAAATACAAGGAGGAGATACTCATGAGCAGGGACCTCCTTCTTCCTTAGGACTTACCCTAATCATGTGAAGAGCTCCCAGATTGTACAATGCCTGACAGCTCTCATCTGACAAAAGCTGCTTAGCATGTGAGTGGCAGTTCCAAGGTACACAAATACAATCTTGTTTTGTAAGGCTGCTGCTCTGGTTAAAGAAGACTCAAGGAAGTATGCTTATTTTAGATTATTTACGGTTTAAAACATTTGGGTAAAGTATGTTCTTATAAGGAAATTTCCCTTTCACTTTGAGTTCTCCAGAATTCAGAAACTGATTTTATGGTAATGCAGTTATTTGCCTAAGTTTATTAAGTGCCTTTTCTCTTAAAATGAGACAGCTGGAATCACTAGTTACTTCACCAAGACTTTGACTAGACTAACATATTTTTAGGTAAAGTTCCAGCAAAGCCAACTTAAAAGGAGCCTATATGGGCGATCAATGCTTGCTGCACATTATGCAAACAATCAGGCCAAGTACAATAAGCCTAACACTTATTTTGCACATGAATTGGTCTTACTGTAATTCCTCTATAATGGAAAAGAAGTGCTGGAGAGAGAAACTGTTTCAAAGGAAAAGTTTAGCATGTTACTAGATTTCAGCCCTGACTTCTGTTTTTAATTGCAGAATAGAGCATGAGTTATTTCTTGGGTACAATAATCCTCTAAAGATTACCAGATTATAATTTGTTTTCATATTTTTAGTTGGTGTCTAATGGAATAGGTTCTTTTTCCGTTCTGACATGCGAATACTCTTTTGATTGTCAAAATACTAACGTTATGTATCTCTCCTTATTTTACTTCCAAAGAAACCAGATTCATGGTCTCCTGAAGACTAGAGATGCCAATTTCCCTCATTTGGCATCTACTGGGCCCAGACTGTTTTTCTCTGCCAATGTCCTACTGCCAGGACTATCCAAGCACCCTCTTTCTAGGCCCAGCGACTGCCAAAGCGGTGGGCACATGAGATTCTAAGGACTGGTTTTGAGGGGCAGAATTAGGTCATACCCTCCAAAGTAACCAGAGGTAAACAAATGCCTCAACAGCTAGTAAACAAGGGACTTTGCCCTCTAAGCTATTATGTGGCGCCTTTTCACGCATTCTAACCATAAAGAATTTTCTGCTTTTCATAAAACTTAAAAGAAAACAATTACTGAGAGGGTAAAGATACCTCATGACAAAGCCTCCCAGCTATAAGTTGTACATCTAGATAATACATTTTTAAAATTTTTTTTCAGAACAATGCTCATTTTTGAATAGGTAATTGCTATAATTCTGTAACTAAAACTATATGATTAGTAGCGGAACGCATAGAAATTAAAGATAAGTCAGTTTTGTAACCTCACCTTTGACTTTTTGCTGGTTGACTTTTTACTTACTAAAAAACAAAAAACAAACAAACAAAAAACAATGTGGCCGGCACAGTGGCTCACACCTGTAATCCCAGCACTTTGTGAGGCCAGGGTGGGCAGACCACAAGGTCAGGGGTTTAACACCAGACTGGCCAACAGGGTGAAACTGTCTGTACTCAAAACACACAAAAAATTAGCTGGGTGTGGTAGCACACTCCTATAGTCCCAGCTACTCAGGAGGCTGAGGCAGGAGAATCGCTTGAACCCAGGAGGCAGAGGATGCACCAAGCTGAGACCACCCCACTGCATTCCAGTCTGGGCGATAGAGTGAGACTCTCTCTCAAAAAAAAAAAAAAAATCTCAGGGTAATGAATGTGTGTCTATATCCATTCTTTTTTTGTCTAAATATTCAACTGGCTATAAGTCTTTTCACTGTCAGTTCCCTGGCAATAGAGGGATGGTGGTGAGTCCCCACGAAGGGGGACAAGATGAACCCAGACCAGACACCCAGGCCACACTGGGTTCATCTGTCCCAACTTTATGGGATGGAATAAAAATTTGGTGGCCACTGATGTTGCCTCTGGCAAATCTTGGCCTAAAGGGGGAGAATGTAAACCAAAAATAAAATTCTAAGCCCCCCAACCATCTGAATGGACCCTTCCTTTTGGCAAGGACATTCCAAGACTAACCTGAGGGGGGCTGGTTCAGGTTGTGATGCGGAGAAGAGTACAGACATATCTCATTATATGCTCCTCTCTTTTGAAATTACTAATACAATAGACTATTTTTCTGATGAGAAACATTTACAATCTTACAATCTATTTTTTCTGAAGCCTGCTACCTGGAGGCTTCACTTGCATAAGAGAACTTTGGTCTTCACAATCCCTCATCATTATAACCCAGACGTTCTCTTCTATTGACTCTAGGTCTTTAGGTAATAACTTAACTGTCAACCTACCAATCAGAGAAACTTTAACTCTACCAGTAACCTGGGAGCCCCGGCTTTCAGCTGTCTCAACTTTCTGGGCCCAAGCAATGTACATCTTCCACATATGTATTTGATGGATATCTCATGCCTCTGTAAAATGTATAAAGCTAGGCTGTGCCCAGACCACCTTGGACACATGTTCTCAGGGTCTCCTGAGTGCTGGGTCATGGGCCACTGGTCCCTCATACTTGGCTCAGAATAAATCCCGTCAAGTATTTTACGGAGTGTGACTCTTCATCAATAACTTTCAGTTAGGAAAAGATTTCCTAGCTAGAACATAAAAAGCACAAGCAATAAAACAAAACAAAAAGCTTTTGTGCTTCAAAATATGTCATTAAGAAAGTGAAGATAAGCTGCAGACTAGGACAAAATATTTGCATATCATATGTCTGACAGAAGATATTATCTATGCCAGCGCAGTGGCTCACACCTATAATCTCAGCACTTCGGGAGGCCAAGGCGGGCAAATCATTTGAGCCCAGGAGTTTGAGACCACCTTCGGCACCAAGGCGAAACCCCATCTTCACAAAAAAGTACAAAAATTACCAGTCTCACCAACATGGTGAAACCCCATCTCTATTAAAGATACAAAAAATTACCTGGGCATGGTGGCGTATGCCTGTAATCCCAGCTACTCAGGAGGCTGGGGCAGAAGAATTGCTTGAACCCAGGAGGTGGAGGCTGCAGTGAGCCGAGATCGCACAACTGCACTCCAGCCTCGGCAACAGAGAGAGACTCTGTCTCAAAAAAAAAAAAAACAAAGTACAAAAATTAGCTGGGCCTGGTGGCAAGCAGTCCAAGCTACTCGAAAGGCTCCGGTAGGAAGATCACTTGAGCCTGGGGTATGGAGTTTACAGTGAGCCGAGAGTGTGCCATTGCACTTCAGCCTTGATAGCGGAGTCTGTCTCACACACGCACATTAAAAAAAGGAAGGAAAGGACAAAAAGACATAGCCAAACAAAGAGCTTTTACAGGTCAATTTAAAAGAAACAATAAATTTTAATGGGCAAGTCTGAACATTCTCTAAAGAAACACAATCAGAAAATGAGCACATGAGAAGATGTTCAACATTTGTTAGCCATTAGGAAAATGCAAAATAAGATACCACTAATAAGATACCACTGCACACCCAATGGAAAGAGTATACCAAAACAGCTGTTTGAATGTAAAATGGTGCAGACACCTTGGAAAACAATTTGGCAATTGCTTAAGTTAAATATAAACTTACAATACAATAAGTAATTTTGTTACTACATACCTCCCCAACATACAATTGTTCTTTTCTTTTTTTTGAGACAGTGTCTCGCTCTGTTGCCCAGGCTGGAGTGCAGTGGTGAGATCTCTGCTCATTACAACTTCTGCCTCCTGGGTTCAAGGGATTCTGCCTCCTGGCTCCCAGGGATTCTGCCTCAGCCTCCAAGTAGCTGGGACTATGGGCACACACCACCACGCCCAGTTATTTTTTGTATTTTTAGTATACACGGGGTTTCACCATATTGGCTAGGCTGGTCTCGAACTCCTGACCTCAGGTGATCCACCTGCCTTGGCCTCCCAAAGTGCTAGGATTACAGGCATGAGCCACTGTGCCCCACCCTGTAATTGTTCTTAAAGTCCTTAAAATGTAACAAAGAAACAAAAACCCTAATTGTTCACACATAAAGCCTTGTGTACATTAATGTTCCTAGCAACTTCACTTATAAAAACCCCAAACTGCAAACAAGTGTACCAAATGTACACTTGGTAAACGGGTAAACTGCACCCATATAATGATATACCATTAGTATAAAAAGACACAGTATTTATCCACATTACAACATGAATGAATCTCAAAAACATTATCTACATGGAAGACGCAAATCTCAAAAACATTATCTATGTGGAAGATGCGAGATACAAAGACTACATATTTTGATTCAATTTTTGTGAAACATCCAAAAAAGGCAAATCTGTAGATATAGAAGATTACAGACTACCAAGAGCTGAGGATATGAGTGGGGAATGGCTTGAAAAGGAACAAGGATGTGCTGGAGTGATGAAAATGTTCTAAAACTGGAAGTGTTTCAGAACTCTGTAAATGTATTAGAAACCAGTAAGTTGTATATGTAAAAGAAACATTTAATATGTAAATTATACTTCAATAAAGCTGTTACACTAACTTATGCAATAAGAAAAAATATTTCGTTTATTGCACAAAAATGACTACCAATCCTTTAATGCACATTTTTTAAAAAACATAGATTTGAAATAATTATCTTTAACTCAAGCAAAGGATGTTTTCCACATCAAAATGCTAAAACAAAACTGTCTACTGTAGTTTAAAAACGAATCTTATAAAACAACAAAAAGCTAACAAAGTGTTAATTTGTGCAACAAACCAGGAAGTGAATGTTGAAATTGAGACAAATATCTACTTTCTAAAACTGTAAGCTGCCTTATAAATATCTGATGAAAAAATCTATTAGAAGATATCCATTAAAATACGTAATGCTAGATACTGGAAAATGCATTTCAACATCCGAGAAGAAAAAAAGACCCATAGTAAATCCTTTTTTTTTTTTCCTTTTTTTGAGATAGAGTCTCAGCTTTGTCTGCCAGGCTGGAGTGCAATGGCGCAGATCTCGGCTCACTGCAACCTCTGCTTCCTGAATTCAAGTGGTTCTCCTGCCTCAGTTTCCCAAGTAGCTGGGATCACAGGCGCCCAACACCATGCCCAGCTAATGTATGTATTTTTAGTAGAGACAGGGTTTTGCCATGTTGGCCAGGCTGGTCTCAAACTCCTAACCTCAGGTGATCTGCCTGACTCGGCTTCCCAAATTGCTAAGATGACAGGAATGAGCCACTGTGCCTGGCCTGGAAAAGAAATCCTTCTTTTCCATTTTCATTGACAAACCACGGTAACCATTCAAAAGCCCAAAAATAATAAATGCCCATACTCAGAATCCCCTGAGCCTCCTACATTATCTCACATCTGTCTGTCTGTGACTGGGAAGCACGGGTGGTTTACGGTCTCAATAAGTTAAATAAAATCTGTTAAAAATCACTTCTCTATTACGTAGATTCTCAAATACAATGTTTTTGCTATTATGTAGTCATTATAAAAATTTTCTCCAAGTGTAGATGAAAAGTCATATATACATATTTTGTTTTTTTAAACGAAGTTTTGCTGTTGTTGCCCAGGTTGGAGTGCAGTGGCGCGATCTCAGCTCACAGCAACCTCCAACTCCCGGGTTCACAGGACTCTCCTGCCTCAGTCTCCCGAGAAGCTGGGATTACAAGCACCCGCCACGACGCCAAGCTAATTTTTTTTTTTTTTTTGTATTTTTAGTAGAGACGGGGTTTCACCATGTTGGCCAGGCTGGTCTTGAACTCCTCACCTCAGGCAATCCAGCCGCCCGGGCCTGCCAAAGTGCTGGGATTATAGGAGTGAGCCACCACACCCGGACCCACAGTCATATATATTACTAAAGCCAACCGACAAAAAGAAATATTGTAACAGCAAGACAAGATTGACAAGAGTAAACATTCACGCAATCACCGTTAACAGAAAACGACAACAAGAAATAATTAAAATTCCCACAATCTTATTTTCAAGTCAGTGAAATAAAAAATACTCCCAACTCACCCTTGAATCACCAACGGCAAATACTTTAGGTTTTCTTTCTTCCCAAACTGTAAGAATAAAGTTTGAAGCGAGAAAGTTAAAAGCATTTGAAGCGAGAAAGTTAAAAGCATATCAATGAGTTTTCTAATTGAAAAACAAATCCTTACACTTTTAAACAATTGCGCATTTGCAGAGACGAAAATGGCAGTGATTAAAGCAGCAAACTAAGAAAAATGTAGAAGTTTATGGTGTGTATTTTTAAAGTTTAACGGTATAGTTTTAGACAACCGTGGTATCTTATGATCTGGTACTTAGTTTATCGGATAATTACTAATGAGAATGAACCCCAAGAAAAGAAGTCTTGAAAGTTTCGTAGTGAAAGAACCTGTATTTCCTTCTTAACAGTGATTTTGTTTTGTGGATTTAGAGGATGAACGAGTTGCCCAGTAAGAGAATGCCCCCCTTAAAAAAACAAAAACAAAAACAAAAACCAGGCTGAGCACGGTGGCTCACGCCTGTAATCCCAGGACTTTGGGAGACCGAAGCGGGCAGATCACCTGAGGTCGGCAGTTCGAGACCAGCCTGACCAACATGGAGAAACCACGTTTCTACTAAAAATACAAAATTAGCCCGACGTGGTGGCGCATTCCTGTAATCACTGGTACTCTGGAGGCTAAGGCATAAGAATCGCTTGAACCCGCGAGGTGGAGGTTGTGGTGAGCCGAGATCGCGCCACTGCACTCCTGCCAGGGCAACAAGAGCGAAACTCCGTCTCAAAAAGAAAACAAAAACAAAAAACCAGCATTAATAGTTAAGGGTTACATATACATCTTTCAAACTTAAAAACCTTCTGAACAAGTAAGATACACCGGGCAGCGTACAAATTAAGTAAACATGCGCAAATTTTATAAATAACATTCTTAATATAAACGTTTAAAATTCCTGTGTAAATTTCTAGTTTGCAAAAAATTTCATAAAAATTAGTAAAATATCTGCTCCATAAGTCTAAGTTAATATTTTGAGACACCGAAAAAGTACATTATGCGTAATGCGCTATCACAAAAACAGGTTTAACTACTAACAGAGACAAGTGGTTTCTGTAGAGAACAGAAAGGAGATCTGATACAAACTAAATCGGAACCGAATTGTTCATTAAAATACGTCGTACTGCGTCTTGGCGTTTAGCAAAGTAGCGGAAAGGAAGAGGAGGTATAAGGCTGTAAGAGGGCAAAAACCTGGTGCAGACTCTCAGGTCAGATGGTGAGGGGTGATTGCGGGAGGTGGACAAGAAGTCTGGCCTAATGACTAAGGACAGCTAACGCCTAACTCCGTTCCTCATCACTCCACCTGGGTAAGAGCATTTGGTGCAACGAGCCAGTTTCGAGCCTGTGAAGGACCGTGGGGCAAGGTCTGTAACCAGGAGCGGTTAGTCCCTGGCTCTGAGTGAGGCCCCGGGCCCCTCACAGGAGGTTCTTCCTGTGAAACCAGAGATTTAATCCTCCCACTTCACCTTAGGCATTACGAGAAATAGGGAAGGCGTGGGAGGCTAGGCGGCCACTTCTCCTTACAGTGCAAAATACACACACAGCAGTTCCGCCCGCGTCTGCCCCTAGTCCTCCGAAATAAGAAGTCTCAAGCCCGGTAAGGCAAAAGAAGAAACGCACATACTCAGAATCCCCTGAGCCTCCGACATTATCTCACATCTGTCTGTCGGTGATTCGGAGGCGCGGGTGGTTTACGGTACAGGCGCCACGTCCACGTAATCAAGGCACCCGACGGTGGGAAATAGAGACTAGACTCAGACCTACACCTGGGAATGGCGGACAACAAAATATCTGTAAAATATTTTGATATTAGACACTTTCTAGGCACGCGGTCGTGACTGCGGCCTGCATGCCTGAGGAGACATTGCTCACAAATACCGGGATTTGGCCTAAGAAGCGTCCATCTCTTTATACAGGTGACCGATGCCGCTACCTCTTTGTCATTCAGTAGCCCTCTTTACCTGTTTTGGCCTCGCTGCTAGGGCTGTCGCCGAGCTTACACGGACTCCAGGTGATGAGTTTTTCCTGAGTCACTGCAAAGGCAGTTTCACTAGGCTTCACTTTTCTTTCTCGCGGTTTTCGGCCAGGTCTCTCCTGAGACACTCCTATCTCCGGGTCCCGACACCAGCACCAAGCGCTCAGGTAAACGTCCCAAGTAAGACAAACGCAATCTACATCAGGGCCTGCTAGCGGCGTGAAGGAGGGAGGGACTCAGAGCATCAAAGTCAGTCCGCAACGGGCGGGGTTCAGTTAAATTGTGGCTCCAGCGATCTATTAGACCCGTCCTCTTCAATATGGCGCATTGAACCCGGCTGACCAAAAAAAAAAAAAAAAAAAAAAAAGGAGAGAGAGAAAGAGACCGCCCAGCCAGCTGCGCAGGCTCCCACCATCCCCAGCGCCGCGACCCGCGACCCTCCAAGACCCCACCCCCGCCAAGCCCCGCCCCTAGGGCCTCCCCTGCTCTGATTTACGTCTTCCTCTCTTTGCTAACGGTTGCTGTTTCTACTTTTGTTCCCCTTTTCTACTCTTTCTATACCCAGAAGCAGCGGAACTGGCAACACCTTGGTGCCCTAGACGGAAACCTCAGTCCCGACTGAAGCGTATTCATCACCAACACTGGGATAGCTGCAGCTAGGGCCACACAATAAAAATAGCCCAGGACGGCACTGGCTATCCGCTGCCCCTTCAGGGGCTGCTATAGAATTCCTGTCCTTAATCGCTTTTAGTTCTGTAACTGCTTGTGGAAACAGATGATTACTGGACAGGTGGGAGTACGAAAGGCGTTTAGTAAGACTGCAAATCTGATGTTAACTGGTAGGACGCAGAGTGTATGGCATAGTCAAGAAAGAAGTCAACGCCAGGCGAGGTGCTATGGCTAAGGGATTAATCTTTTGTGTCCCAACTATGTTGCTCTGACGGTTCCACTTGCACTACTGGTTTTTACTTCATCGTTAATCTCTGCTCTGGCCGATAACAGCCTGCATGAAAACATCACCAGTTTTCAAGTTTTTCTCAGGATGAACAGTACATAGAAAAGTGAGCCTGAATGCTGAGATCCTGAGACCGTGCTGCGGCGCCTGGGAATTCATAGAGCAGCTTTTAAGGGGCCACCATTTCTCGCATCGTGTGCCATGCAAGTAAACCTACCCTATCCTGAGACCCTTGCCTGGGGTGACTGGAAGAGCTGCTTCTGTAGAATCCTGGGCCAGACCATCTGTCTGGACGAATAGGAGAAAAGCCTAGTTGTTGTCTCCTGCAAGATGTATTCAGTTGCAATTTCGCCTTTGTTCCTTAATCTGTTAGTATGGTATATTACATCGATTAATATTTCATATTAAATCAGTCATGAATTCCCATTATGAGCCCCACTTGCTCATGATTGGAGATATTTCTTATATGTTGCAGACTGACTCTTGGTATTATTTGTCCATTTTTGTACTCACCTAGCACACACATACAAAATTGCAGATTTGTTAGGATTAGATATCATGTAAAACTTATTATCTTATGAAGTTCTTAATACATGTATTGCTATCCTTGGTTTTCCATAAAAAAAATTTAGAAAAAATAAGTTAACTGCCCAAGATCATCAGCCAGCAAAGATAAGAAGTACAAGTGTTGGCCAGGCACAGTGTCTCGGTCCTGTAATCCCAGCACTTTGGGAGGTCGACATGGGCAGATCGCTTGAGGTCAGGAGTTTGATAACAGCCTGGCTAACATGGCGAAACCCCGTCTGTTCTAAAAATACAAAAAATTAGCCAGCTGTCAGAGCAGGCACCTGTAATCCCAGCTACTCAGGAGGCTGAGGCAGGAGAATTGCCTGAATCAGGGAGGCAGAGGTTGCAGGGATCCCAGACAGTGCCACTGCACTCCAGCCAACGTGAAAAGAGCAAGACTCCATCTCAAAAAAAAAAAAAAAAAAAAAAATAGAATGCAAGTGTTCTAAGCCCCTAACAAAGCCCACTTTGTGCTCTACATCTGTGCCCCATGTAATAATCATAATCAAAAGATACTCTAGAACTTAATTCCTGCCTTATACTTACTAACTTTACTTCTCCTTTGAAGAAGTCTTGATAGGTATAGATAATGCAGACATAGGCTAATTTTTTTCTTTATTGCTGGTAAGATTTATTGTATAACATACATCCTATAAACATCACAGCCCAATTTTCACTAAATACTAATACACTGTGTAATAATACACTAATACACAGGTCTACCGATGTTACTACCACCATTTTAATAGAGAACTCTGTTGGATCTGGGATTTTATTTTACCTTTCTCAAAAGCTACAAGATTCACCTGTTACTATTTAGTGGATCCAAAGACAGTATTTTGGGACTAAGATCCGCAGACTTTATAAAGGCAGAACAAGCAGTATCAAGGCCTTTACTACTTGTAACAGAACAAGCAGCATGGGCATCATGTTTGCAGACTACCTGTGCTTCCTAAATCACATACGAGTGATGCAAAGGGGCCCACATATTTATATGTCAGACAGCAGTGCAATGCAGTTCCTTGCATTGCAGATAAGGAACAGCTTGGAATTCTACTACTTTTATACTAAGGCATAATAAGCAAGTTTGCTCTTTGTCTGTTGGAAAGTAGAGAATGATATTACCTTATCTGTCTAGGTTACTAAGAAATAACATAGATAGGCCGGGTGTGGTGGCTCACATCTGTAATCCCAGCACTTTGGGAAGCTGAGGCAGGTGGATCATGAGGTCAGGAGTTCGAGACCAGCCTAGCCAAGATGGTGAAACCCTGTCAATACTAAAAATACAAAAATTAGCCGGGCAAGATGACGGGCACCTGTAATCTCAGCTACTCAGGAAGCTGAGGCAGGAGAATCCCTTGAACTCGGGAGGCAGAGGTTGCAGTGAGCCAAGATAGTGCCGTTGCAATCTAGCCTGGGCAACAGCAAGACTCTGTCTCAAAAAAAAAAAAAGAAAAAGAAAAAGAACATAGATAAAGTGTTGTCAGGATATTGCATTGTGGCATACCCAGGAAGGCATATAAGGAGTGCAAGATTGATGGAAGTCTGTCTCTCCCAACAAATACTGCTAACATGTCAGAAACGTATCTTCCTAGTCCTTGCCTCCCTACCACCCCCCTTCCGTTAACTCTTCTGACTTCTATCATTACCTGATTTTGATTTATATAAGTAGTTTCATGTGGGCTGGGTATGGTGGCTCACGCCTGTAATCCCAGCACATTGGGAGGCCAAGGTGGGCAGATCACTAGGTTAAGGGATTGAGATCATCCTGGCCAACATGGTGAAAGCCCATCTCTATTAAAATACCAAAATTAGCCGGGTGTGGTGGCAGCCGCCTGTAGTCCCAGCTACTCAGGAGGCTGAGGCAGGAGAATCGCTTGAACTCATGAGGCGGAGTTTGCCATGCATCGAGATAGTGCCACTGCACTCCAGCCTGGCAACAGAGCTAGATTCCGTCTCAAAAAAAAAAAAAAAAAAAGATTCATGTGGCAGTAAACTTGTTTCTGGTTTCCTTCCTCAATATTATATCCAAGAGCTTCATTTATGTACTATAATATATAAAATACCAGAACATATCTGTCTCATTACTATTGATGGACATTTGGGTCATTAATTATAGTCCATGTATTTTGGTAGACATATGTCCTTGTTTGTACTAAGCCTATTAGTGGAATTCCTAGAGTTTTTAAGTATACATATGCTTATCTTCAATGGATAGTGTCAAATAGTTTCCCAAAGTGGTTGTGTTTATTTGAATCATAAACTTTCAGGGTTTGTTTGTATGTCAGAAGCAACCAATATTGATAATTGATAAACATTGATAATTTCATATGGTTTAGTGTGTAAAGTTACATCTCCACCAGTGTTGCCAGAGGGGAATATTCAACCAAATTGAACTCACCAACAACTCTCTTCCTGTGCTCTAAGGAGCGACCCATCAAGCACCTTAATTCAGCATGGGTCTCGAATTTTGACACTTTCTATTCAATTAATGACATAAGAAATGGGGAAGACATCTGAGTTAAAATAATAGATTAAATGGCAGAGTAAAACACTTCAAATTAAAGTTTATAAGTTCAGAGCCTTTTTCCCATTTCTTTTGTTTATACTTTTCTTCAATAACTACTGCCTTTAACATTAATATTACTTCCTTACTTTCTGGTTCTGTATTTTTAGGAGAAAAAGTGCTATTACATTACATTTTAATCAAAATGACCCACTTCATTCTTGTTCTACCTGGAAAGCCTTGGGAAGTATACTTATCTCTTACTATTAAACCCATATTGTAAGATAGGTGAAAGGAAGGACTTTCAGAATGGTGGCATGAGGAGTCTCCATCCCCAGCAAAACAGCCATACTGGTAAAAGTTATATGAAAAAACAAAATTAATAATGGTTGGGCGTGATGGCTCACACTTGTAAATCCCAGCACTTTGGGAGGCCAAGGTGGGCAGATGACTTGAGGTCAGGAGTTCGAGATCAGACCAGTGAAACCCCGTCTCTACTAAAATACAAAAAGTAGCTGGGCATGGTGGTACACACCTGTAATTCCAGCTACTCAGGAGGCTGAGGCACCAGAATAGCTTGAACCCGGGAGGCAGAGGTTGTGTGAGCAGTGATTGCACTGCTGAACTCCAGCCTGGGCAAAAAGAGTTAGACTCTCAAAAAATAAAATAAAATAAATCTCTAGAAGTAGTTCTAAAGGTGTACAGCAAGTGGAGAAACATTTATTCAAGCGAATTTACAAAAGCTGTAAAAAACACAAGTTTGTGGTATTTGAACCCCTTGAATTGAGAAATAGGCACTTCAACAATAATTGTTGGAGATTTCTAATGCTACTTTTAGTAATATATTAAGAGCAACTAGAAGAAGATTAACAAGGATATACGCAATGAAAACTGTAAAACATCTAGGCCTCCCAGGGCTTTGAGAGGCTGAGGCAGGAGAATCACTTTAGGCTAAGAGTTTAAGACCATTCTGAGACCAGTGAGACTCCTTCTCTGCAAAACTCTTTTAAACAAATTACGTGGGCATCCTGGTGCACACCTGTAGTACCAACTACTCAGGTTGCTGAAGGTGGAAGGATCTCTTGAACCTAGGGGATTGGGGCTGCAGTGAGATATGATTGCACACTGCTCTGCAGCCTGGACAAAAGAGAAAGACCCTGTCTCTAAAACAATAAAAATAAAGTAAAATAAAACATAGAGAATAACACGAATGACTAAATTAAGAATAGAAAAACAGAGAACATCAGCTGGGTGTGGTGGCTAACGCCTGTAATCCCAACACTTTGGGAGGCCAAGGCGAGCAGACCACCAGCTCAGAAGATTGAGACCATCCTGGCTAACATGGTGGAACCCCGTCTTTACTAAAAAAATACAAAAAATTAGCCGGGCATGGTGGCGGGCTTCTGTAGTCCCAGCTGCTTGGGAGGCTGAGGCAGGAGAATGGCTTGAACCCAGGAGGTGGAGCTTGCAGTGAGCTGAGATTGCACCACTGCACTCCAGCCTGGGTGACAGAGTGAGACTCTGTCTAAAAATAAAAAAAATAAAGAACATCCATGAATCTAAATGTTCATTCTTTGAACAATTAACAAAATGAACAAACATTTAGGTAGAATGACCAAGAAAAGAAGTGACAAGAGTCAAGTTTCTAAAATCAGAAATTAAACTTAATGAAACCAAACTTAATGAAAAATTTTAATTACACAGGAATATTATGGACAATTGCATGCTAACAAAATCAGTAGCTTAAATTCCTGAAAAGGCACAAACTTCCCAAACTAATTCAAAATGTAAAAGAAGATTGCAATAACCCTGTAATAAGAGAGTGAATTAATACCATAAAAACTTCTCTCAAAGAAAAGACCAGGTCTGAATGAGCTTCCTTCTCAATTCTACTAACTTTTTTCTTTTTATATATATATATATTTTTTCTTTTTTTGAGATGGAGTCTGGCTTGCTCTGTTGCCCAGGCTGGAGTGCAGTGGTGCAATCTCAGCTCACTGCAACCTCCGCCTCCACCTACCAGGTTCAAGCAATTCCTTGTCTCAGCCTCCCAAGTAGCTGGGATTACAGGGGCCTGCCACCACGCCTGGCTGATTTCTGTGTTTTTAGTAGAGACAGGGTTTCTCCATCTTGGTCAGGCTGGTCTTGAACTCCTGACATCATGATCCACCTGTCTTGGCCTCCCAAAGTGCTGAGATTACAGGCGAGAGCCACCGTGCCCAGCCAATTCTACTAACTTCAGAGAATTAATACCAATTCTTTATAAACTCTTCCAAAAGTAGAACTGGCAGGAGAAATTTGCAACTCATTCTGTGAAGTCATTTAAGATATCAAAACCAAAAACATGAAAAGAAGGCAGGGTTGGGGGAACAGAGGGAATAAGGAATGAAAAAAATAAGGCAAGAAGGGAGATTGGGACAGAGGAAGGAAAGAAAGAAAAAGAAGGAAAGAAAATAACAGACCAATATTTCTTTTTTCTTTCTTTCTTTTTTTTTTTTTTTCAGACAAAGTCTCCCTCTGTCACCCAGGCTGGAGTGCAATAGCAGCACAATCTCAGCTCACTGCAACATTTACCTCCTGGGTTCAAACAATTCTCCTGCTTCAGTTTCCCAAGTCGAGTAGCTGGGACTACAGGCAGGCACCACCACACCCAGCTATTTTTTGTATTTTTAGTAGAAATAGGGTTTCACCATCTTGGCCAGGCTGGTCTCAAACTTCAAGGCCTTCTGCCGCCTTGTCCTCCCAGAGTGCTGAGATTACAGGTGAGAGTCACTGGGCCTGGAAAATATTTCTCGTAAATATTTACAATAACATCTTCAACAAAATACCAGGAAAGCAAATCCAGCAACATATAAAAAGAATTATGGTAGAAGGAATTTTAATAGAGAGAATAATGAGAATAGAGAGAATAATGTCCCCCAGATATGTTTACATTGTAATACTGGGCATATCAGAATATATTTCCTCACATGGCAAAAGGACTTTGCAGATATGATTGATGTTTAGCACCTTGAGTTGAGATTATCTTGGATTGTTTAAAGTGGTCTAATCTAATAATGAGATAATAGAAATGGACACTAGCCATAAATAAAAGCATCAGTCAGAGAGCTGCAGCAATGATAGAAGGGTCAGAGAAATGGGAAGCTAATAGCCTTGAAGATAGAGGAAGGTGGCTGCAAGCCAAGGAAGGTGATTGGCCTCTAAAATTGGGAAAGGCAAGGACTTTACCTTAAAAAGAAATATAGCCTTTAATTTAGCCCATTAAAAACTGGGTCATTGGGCCAGGCAAGGTGTCTCACACCTATAATCCCAGCACTTTGGGATGCCAAGGCAGGCGGATCACTTTAGGTCAGGAGTTCAAGACCAGCCTGGCTAACATGGTGAAGCCCTATCTACGAACAAAAATTAGCCAGGCATGGAGGTATGCACCTGTAATCCCAGATATTCAGGAAGCTGAGGCAGGAGAATACTTTGAACCTAGGAGGAGGTTACAGTGAGCTGAGATCGTACCACTGCACTCCAGCCAGAGTGACAGAGCAAGACCCTGTATCAAAAAAAAAAAAAAAGAAAAGAAAAGAAAAGAAAAAATATTTCTGACCTAAGAAATGTAGGATGGTAAATTTATACTACTTTGAGCCATGATGCATAAGATAATTTGTTAAAAAGCAATAGGAGGCAGGGCGCAGTGGCTCACGCCTGTAATCCCAGAACTTTGGGAGGCCAAGGCGGGTGGATCACCAGGTCAGGAGATTGAGACAATCCTGGCTAACACGGTGAAACCCCGTCTCTACTGAAAATATAAAAAAATTAGCCGAACATGGTGGCGGGTGCCTGTAGTCCCAGCTACTCGGGAGGCTGAGGCAGGAGAATGGTGTGAACCCCAGAAGCAGAGCTTGCAGTGAGCCGAGATCACGCCACTGCACACCAGCCTGGGCAACAGAGTAAGACTCCATCTCAAAAAAAAAAAGAAAAAAAAGCAATAGAAAACCCATGCACCGTGACTAAACAAGAGTTATCCCAGGAATGAAAAGTTGGTTTACCATCTGAAAATCAACTACCATAATATACATTTCAATAAAATAAAGGGCAAACCAAACATCATAATAACAAATATAATAAATAATTTGACAAAAATCCAACAATCTTTCTTGGCCAAAAAAAAAAAAAAAAAAGATTAGGAAGTTAGAAACAGGAGGACATACAGGAAAAACCCAGAGTGATATCTCTACAATGATGAAAGACTGAATAATTTTTCTTTCAAATCAGCAGCAAGACAAGAATATCTGTGCTTGCTATTTCCTCAGCATCATAGTGAGATCCTAATGAGAGCAAATAGGGAAGAAGGAGCAAAAGGCATTCATATTGGAAAAGAAGAAATAAAACAACATGTACGGGTGAGATGATTTGGTATATCATGAATTTGTAAACTTTGAAGCAACCACCAAAACTCTGTCCTAATAAATGAGTTCTGTTAAGGTTGTAGACTAACATACAAAAATCAGTTGTATTTCTTTATACCTCCAAGGAACAATCTGAAAAATAAATGAAACAATCTCATTCACAATAGCATCAATAAGAAAAAGAATTCTTAAGAAAAAATTTGGGCTGGGCACAATGGTTCACGCCTGTAATCCCAACACTTTGGGAGGCCAAGGTGACTGGATCACCCTGGAGTTTGAGACCAGCCTGGCCAACATGGTGAAACCCCGTCTCTACTAAAAATACAAAAATTAGCTAGGCGTAGTGGCATGTGCCTGTAATCCCAGCTAATCAGGAGGCTGAGGTGGAAGAATCCCTTGAACCCAGGAGACAGAGGCTGCAGTGAGCCAAGATTGTGCCACTGCACTGCAGCCTGGGGGATGGAGCAAGACTCTGTCTCAAAAAAAAAAAAAAAAAAAAAAATTTAACAAGTGCAAAACTTACACTCTCAAAGCGACAGAACATTTTTGTAAGAAATTATAGAAGGCCAAGAAAAATGAGATGACATCTTTCATTCATGAAGTGTAAGATTTAATACTATGATTATTGCAATACTCCCCAAATTGATCTACAGATTCAACACAATCCGGATTAAACTTTTCATTGGATATTTTGCACACTGAGAAATGGATCTTACAATTTACACACAGTACGAGAATAATCAGAGACATCTTGAAAAAGAATAAAGTTGAAGGACTTATGCTACCTAGCTGTAAAACTTACTATAGGGCCAGGTGCAGTAGCTCACTCCTGTAATGCCAACACTTTGGGAGGCCGAGGTGGGTGTATCGCCTGAGGTCAGGAGTTTCAGACCAGCCTGGTCAACATCGTGAAACCCCATGTTGACTAAAAATACAAAAAATTAAGACTGGGTACAGTGGCTCACACCTGTAATCCCAGCACTTTGGAAGGCCGAGGTGGGTGGATCACGAAGTCAGGAGATCAAGACCATCCTGGCTTACACAGTGAAACTCCATCTCTAATAAAAAAAAAATAATTAAAAACATAAAAATAAAAAAGCCAGGTGTGGTGGTGCATGCCTGTACTCCCAGCTACTCAGGAGGATGAAGCCAGAGAATCACTTGAACCCAGGAGCAGGATGTTGCAGTGAGCCAAGATCACACTACTGCACTCCAGCCTGGGTGACAGAGCGAGACTATCTCAAAAAAAAAAAAAAAAATTAGCCAAGCATGGTTGTGCACGCCTGTAATCCTAGCTACTTCAGGCACCTATAAACTCGGCTACTTTGGGAGGCTGAGGCAGGAGACTCGCTTGAACCCGGGAGGCAGAGGATGCAGTGAGCCGAGACCATGCCATTGCACTCCAGCCTGGGCAACAAGAGCAAAACTCTGTCTCAAAACAACAACAACAGCAACAACCTTACTATAAAGCCATAGTAATTGAAACAGTGTGGCAGTGGCATAAGGATGGAATTCAATGGAAATAAATAAAAAATCCACTGCAAAAAGTCATTTTGAGTCTTTTTTAAAAGAGAGAACACTTGGCCAGGCATTGTGGCTCATGCCTGTAAACCCAGCACTTTGGATGGCCAAGATGGGCTGATCACCCAAGGTCAGCAGTTTGAGACCATCCTGGCCAACATGGTGAAACCCAGTCTCTACTAAAAATCAAGAATTAGCCAGGCATGGAGATGCATGCCTGTAATCCCAGCTACTCACAAGGCTGAGATATGAGAATTGCTAGAACTGGGGAGGTGGAGGTTACAGAAAGCCAAGATTGCTCTACTGCACTCCAGCCTGGGCGACAGAGCGAGACTCTGTGTCAAAAAAAACAAAAACAAAAACAAAAAAAGAGAACACCTCCAATTCAATAATAAAAAGATAAATCACATAATTTAAAAACTAGATAATGAAAATGAAAAGAAATTTCTCTAACTAAAGGACAATAGCACACAAGAAAGTCTCAACGCCATCAGCCATCAGGAAAATGCTCATCAAAACCGAGTAAGACACCACTTCTATCTACTTGGTTGACTATAATTAAAAAGATGCTGCATTCTGGATTATAGCAATTGCTGCCAAGAGTGTGGAGAGGTTAAAACTCTCATAAACTGTTGATGGAAATATAAAATTGTGCAACTACTTTGACAAACTATCTATGATTCTGATTCTACAAAATTTTAACATAGACACAGCAGTTCCACTCCTAAGTATGTACCCTAGGGAAGTGAAAACATATATTCACACAAAATATGTACACAATTGTTCATCATTGTATTATTCATTATAGCCAGCAAGTGAAATCACCCAAATGTTCGTCAACTGATAAATGGATAAAATATGTTGTTTCTTTTTTTCTTGCTTTTTTGTTTTGAGATGGAGTCTTGCTCTGTCACCAGGCTGGAATGCAGTGGCATGATATCAGTTCACTGCAACCTCTGACTCCCTGGTTCAAGCGTTCTCCTGCCTCAGCCTTCCACGTAGCTGAGATTACAGGCATGCCCAGCTAATTTTTCTATTTTTAGTAGTGACAGGGTTTCATGATGTTGGCCAGGATGGTCTCAATCTCCTGACCTTGTGATCCACAAGTTGACCAGGATGTTCTCAATCTCCTGACCTCATGATCCATCTGTCTTGGCCTCCCAAACTGCTGGGATTACAGGTGTGAGCCACTGTGCCAGGCCTAAAATGTGTTATTTCAATACCATAGAATATTATGCAGCAATATGAAGTACTCATACATTGTATAATATGAATAAACCTTTAAAACGTTAAGCTAAGTAAAAGAAGCCAGTCAGAAACTAATTGATTGTATCCTCGCATTTTGTGAAATGTTAGAATAGTCAAACCTGTAGAAGCTGATAGTACATTGTAGGTTGCATATCACTAGGTGCCTGGGGGGTAATGGGAAGTGATTGCTAATTAGTATGGAATATCATTTTTGGTGATGCAATGTTCTAAAACTGATTATAATTATAGTTGTACAACTCCCATGAATATAATATACTAAAAACATTGAATTGAATTGTACATTTTAAATCAGTACATTTTATGCTTTATGAATTAGTCTCCATAAAACTTTTTAAAAAGGATAAGAAGAACTTGTACATAATTGTTATTCAATAATTTTAGGGCTGCAAATTTCTATGACATTCTAGAGACTAAAAGCTAAATAGTTAACAGCAAAGGAGATTTTTGGGTAAATAGCCAAGTTAATATAGCTTTGGTAATTTGCCACCTCCTACAGCTCCCCAGAGAAGCAGACTCTTATATCTTGGAACTGGCCTGAAACATCTAGAATGTGCTCTTTTAAGAACTAGGTTGGAATTTACAGCTAGGTTATTGTATTCTCCTGTTGAGTCTATCTGAGATCCCATGGTAAGAATTAAGTTTGCTGTTTGGCTACCACCAACTCCTTTCACTGTTACCATCAAGAAAATGTAGGGTTCACCTTTCTCTAGTCTCAAAGATAAGTTACTACTTTACTCAAATATCTGCTTTCCAGCTTCTCAGATTCTGTTCCTCTTGACTTCTCTCCTGTTTGTCTTTGTCTTTTTGGGCTTATACTTGTTTTATTTATTCCTTTAGTGGAGTTTCTGAAAAGGAACTTATTGGTTTCTTTTAAAATGAAAAGCAAACTTTATTATTATCTTTATTTTTTATTTTTATTTTTGAGATGGAGTCTCACTCTGTCCCCCAGGCTGGAGTGCAGTGGCGTGATCTCGACTCACTGCAAGCTCTGCCTCCCGGGTTCAGGCCATTCTCCTGCCTCTGCCTCCCAAGTAGCTGGGACTACAGGTGCCTGACACCACACCTGGCTAATTTTGTTTTTGTATTTTTAGTAGAGACGGGGTTTCACTGTGTTAGCCAGGATGGTCTCAATCTCCTGACCTGGTGATCCACCCACCTCGGCCTCCCAAAGTGCTGGGATTACAGGCATGAGCCACCACACCTGGCCAGCAAACTTTATTTTTAAATGGCATTACAATAACCTTGGAAAATATTGCCACAAATATGAATAAAGTATAAACATTTCTGCTATATGAATCATTCATAAAGATTCAGGAAAGAAACATTATTGTCGCAATATTCAAGGCAAAGAGAGTGACCAGATGAGCACCCAGAAGAAACAAATGATTAATAGGCACGGTAGATATTCAGCTTCACTAGACATCTTTACTAGAAACTTAAGAACTGTGTATTATAATCAAAATAACCTATGTTACCTATTCTAAACTTCTACAACTTTGAGCAAATAATGTGAATCTCATTCCTGTTAAGTTGTAAAATTTGGAAGGCTTACTTTCCCTGAGGACTTAAAAACAAGTTTTTAAAAATTTAAAGGGTAAATTTCTGGTAATATATGTACTTTGAAAAAAAGCATAGTTTTTAATTCATTATCATTACTATGTGTTATGTATTATACATACTATACTTTACAGTATGACATTACATTTGTTTACACCCACATCACCACAAACACGTGAGTAATTCATTGTCCTATGACTTTAAAATTGTTCCAGCATCATTAGGTGATAGGAATTTTTCAGCTCCATTATAATCTGATATAAATGATGTCTTATATACATGTTTGTCCTTGATGAAAACTTTATTTTATTTTTCCATAAGTTATTGGGAAACAGGTGGTGTTTGGTTATATGAGTAAGTTCTTTGGTGGTGATTTGTGAGATTTTGGTGTACCCATCTCCTTAGCAGTATACACTGCACCCTATTTGTTGTCGTTTATCTCTCGCACCCCTCCTGCTCATCTCCCCAAGTCCCCAAAGTGTGTTGCATCATTCTTATGCCTCTGCGTCCTCATAGCTTAGCTCCCACAAATCAGTGAGAACGTATGATGTTTGGTTTTCCATTCCTGAGTTACTTCATTTAGAATAATAGCCTCCAATCTCATGCAAGCCACTGCAAATGTCATTAGCTCATTCCTTTTTGTGGCTGAGTAGTATTCCATTGTATCCATCTGTCTGTCTGTCTGTCTGTCTGTCTATCTATCTATCTATCTATCTATCTATCTATCTATCACAGTTTCTTTATCCACTCATTGATTGATGGGCGTTTGGGTTGGTTCCGTGATTTTGCAGTTATGAGTTGTGCTGCTATAAACATGCCATGTGCAAGTATATTTTGTACAATGACTTCTTTTCCTCCGGATAGATACCTAGTAGTAGTATTGCTGGATCAAATGGTAGTTCTACTTTTAGCTCTTTAAGGAATCCTCACACTGTTTTTCATAGTGGTTGTACTAGTTTACAGTCCCACAAACAATGTAGAAGTCCTCCCTGATCACTGCATCCACACTAACATCTACTGCTTTTTGATTTTTTGATTATGGCCATTCTTGCAGGAGTAAGGTAGTATAGCATTGTAGTTTTGATTTGCATTTCCCTGATCATTAGTGATGTTGAGCATTTTTTCATATGTTTGTTGGCCATTTGTATATCTTCTTTTGCAAATTATCTATTCATGTCCTTAGCCCACTTTTTGATGGGATTATTTGTTGTTTTTTTTTCTTGCGAATTTGTTTGAGTTCATGGTAGATTCTGGATATTAGTCCTTTGTTAGATTTATAGATTGTGAATATTTTCTCCCACTCTATGGGTTGTCTGTTTGCTCTGCTGAATGTTCCTTTTGCCATGCAAAGGCTCTTTCATTTAATTTAGTCCCAGCTATTTATCTTTGTTTTTATTGTATTTGCTTTTGGGTTCTTGGCAATAAAATCCTTGCCTAAGCTAATGTCTAGAAGGGTTTTTTCAACATTATCTTCTAGAATTTGTATAGTTTCAGGTCTTAGGTTTAATTCCTTAATCAGTTGATTTTTGTATGAAGTGAGAGATGAGGATCCAGTTTCATTCTCCTATATGCGAGACAAGCCAATTATCCCAGCACCATTTGTTGAATAGGGTATCTTTTCCCTACGTTATGTTTTTGTTTCCTTTGGCAAAGATCGGTTGACTGTAAGTATTACGGTTTACTTCTGGGTTATTTATTCTGTTCCATTGGTCTATGTGCCTATTTTTATACCAGTACCATGCTGTTTTGGTGACTGTGTCCTTACAGTATAGTTTGAATTCAAGTAATGTGATGCCTCCAGGTTTGTCCTTTTTGCTTAGTCTTACTTTGGCTATGTGGGCTCTTTTTTGGTTACATATGAATTTTATAATAGTTTTTTCTAATTCTGAGAAGAATGATGGTGGTATTTTGATGGAGATTGAATTGAATTTGTAGATTGCTTTTGGCAGTATGATCATTTTCACAACATTGATTCTACCCATCCATGAGCATAGGATGTGTTTGCATTTGTTTGTGTCATCTATGATTTCTTTCTGTAATGTTTTGTAGTTTTCCTTGTAGAGATATTTCTCCTCCTTGGTTAGGTATATGTGTAAGTATTTTATTTTATTTGCAGCAATTGTAAAAGAGGTTGAGGGCTTGATTTGCTTCTCTGCTTTGGTCGCTCTTGGTGTATAGAAGAGCTACTGTTTGGTCTACATTAATCCTGTATCCAGAAACTTTGCTGAATTATTTTATCAGTTCTAGGAGCTTTCTAGAGGAATCTTTAGGGTTTTAGAGGTAAACAATAATATCATCAGCAAACAGTGACAGTTGACTTCCTCTTTATCGATTTGGATGCCCTTTATTTCTTTCTCTTGTCTGAGTGCTCTGTCTAGGACTTCCAGTATAATGTGGAAGAGGAGTGGTGAGAGGGGGAATCCTTTTCTTCTTCCTGTTCTCAGAGGAAATGCTTTCAGCTTTTCCCCATTCATTATGATGTTGGCTCTGTGGCTGTCCTAGACAGCTTTCATTATATTGAGGTATGTCCCTTGTATGCCAATTTTGCTTAGAGTTTTTATCATAAAAGAATGCTGGATTTTGTCAGATGCTTTTTCTGCATCTATTGTGATGATCACATGATGTTTGTTTTTAATTCTGTTTATGTGGTATATCACATTTATTGACTTAAGTATGTTAAACTATCCCTGTATCCCTGGTATGATATCCACTTGATCATGGTGGATTATCTTTTTGAGATGTTGTTGGATTCAGTTAGCTAGCGTTTCGTTAAGGACATTAGCATCTATGTTCACCAGGGATATTGGTCTGGAGTGATTTTTTTCATTATGTCCATTCCTGGTTATGGTATTAAGTGATGCTGGCTTCACAGAATGATTAAGGAAGGGTTTCCTCTTTCTCTCTTTTGGAACAGTGTCAAAATGATTGATACCAATTCTCCTTAGAATGTCTGCTAGAATTCTGCTGTGAACAGGGTTTTCACAGGTTGTGTCACTATTGTCGTTCAGTTCAAAGAATTTTTTTAAATTTCCATCTTGATTTCATTTTTGATCCAGTGATCATTCAGGAGCAAGTTTTTTAATTTCCATGTATTTGCAAGGTTTTGAAGGTTACTTTTGGAGTTGATTTCCAGTTTTATTGCACCACAGTCTCAGAGAGTGCTTGATGTAATTTCAATTTTATTAAATTTATTGAGGCTCATTTTTGTGGCCTATCATATGGTCTAATTTGGAGAAAGTTTTGTGCAGTGTTCAATAGAATGTGTATTCTGTGGTTGTTGAATGGAATGTTCTGTAAATATCTGTTAAGCTCACTTGTTCCATGATATTGTCTAAATCCATTTTTTCTTTGTTGACTTTTTATCTTGATGACTTGTCTAGTACTGTCAGTGGAGTATTGAAGTTCCCCACTACTATTGTGTTGTTGTCCATCTCATTTCTTAGGTCTATTAGTAATTGCCCTATAAATTCAGGAGCTCCAGTGTTAGGTGCATTTATTTTTAGAATTGTGATATTTTTCTGTTGAACAAGGCCTTTTACCATTATGTAATGTCCCTCGTTGTCTTTTTTAACTGCTGTTGCTTTAAAGCTTGTTTTTTCTGATATAAGCATAGGTACTTTGGGCCCGGCTCACACCTGTAATCCCAGCACTTTGGGAGGCCAAAGCAGATGGGTTGCCTGAGTTCAGAAGTTCAAGACCAGCCAGCCTGGGCAACATAGCGAAGCCCCATCTCTACTAAAATACAAAAAATTAGCCTGGCATGGCAGCATGTGCCTGTAGTCCCAGCTACTCAGGACGCTCAGGCAAGAGAATTGCTTGAACCTGGTGCACAGAGGTTGCAGTGAGCTGACATCATGCCACTGCACTCTAGCTTGGCTGACAGAGCAAGACTCCTTTACCCGAAGTTTATGTGGGTCCTTACGTGTTAGGTGAGCCTCTTGAAGGCAGCAAAAAGTTGGTTGCTGAATTCTGATCCACTCTGCAGTTCTGTATCTTTTAAATGGAGCATTTAGGCCATTTACATTTAATGTAAGTGAGTGTGAGGTACCTAACCATTACATTCATCATGCTATTTGTTGCCTATGTATCTTGTTTTTTTCGTTTTTGTTTTTCAACTTGTATTTTTGTTTTATAGGTCCTGTGTGATTTATGCTTTAAAAAGGTTCTCTTTTGATGTATTTCCAGGATGTGCTTTAAGATTTAGAACTGCTTTTAACAGTTCTTATAGTGCTGGCTTGGTAGTGGTGAATTATTTCAGAATTTGTTTGTCTGAAAAAGACTGTATCTTTTCTTCATATATGATGCTTAGTTTCACTGGATACAAAATTTTGGCTGATAATTGTTTAGTTTGAGGAGGCTAAAAAGGGGCCCCAGTCTGTTCTAGTTTGTAGAGTTTCACCTGAGAAATCTGTTCTTAATCTGATAGGTTACCTGGTGCTATTGTCTCACAGCTGTTAAGATTCTTTCCTTTGTCTTAACTTTAGTTAACCTGAAGACAATGTGCCTAGGTAATGATCTTTTTCAATGAATTTCCCATGCGTTCTTTGTGCTTCTTGCATTTAGATGTCTAGTTCTCTAGGTAGGTTGGGGAAAAATTCCTTGATTATTCCCTAAATATGTTTTCCAAACTTTTAGATTTCTCTTTTTCCCAGGAATGCCAATTATTCTTAGGTTTGGTTGTTTAACATTATCCCAAACTTTCTGGAGGCTTTGTTCATATTTTCATATTCTTTTTTCATTGTCTTTGTTGGACTGGATTAATTCAAAGACCTTGTCTTCAAGCTCTGAATTTCCTTATTCTACTTCTTAATTCTATTGCTGAGACTTTCCAGATCATTTTGCATTTCTATAAGTATGTCCAGTGTTTCTTGTGGTTTCTTTTTTTTAATTTAAGCTATTTAATTCATTGAATAATTTTTCCTTCACTTCTTGTATTTTTTTTTTTATTTCCTTATATTGGGCCTCGTCTTTCTCTGGTGGCTCCCTGATTAGCTTAGTAACTAACCTCCTGAATTCTTTTTTAGGTAAATCAGGGATTTCTTCCTGGCATAGCTTCATTGCTAGTGAGTTAGTGTGATTTTTCGGGGGTGTTGAAGAGCCTTGTTTTGCTGTGTTACCAGAGTTGGTTTTCTGGTTCCTTCTCATTTGGGTAGCCTCCGTCAAAGGGAAGGTCTAGGGCTAAAGGGTGTTGTTCAGATTATTTTGTCCCATGGGGTGGTCTCCTGATATTGTACTCTCCTCCTCTTCCGAGGGATGTGGCTTCCTGAGAACCAAGCTGTTGTGATTCTTAACTCTCTTCTGGATCTAGCCACCCAGCGTGTCTACCAGGCTGTCGTCTGGTACTGGAGATTGTCTGCACAGGGTTCTGTGATGTAAACCATCTATGGGTCTCTCAGCCATGGATACCGGCACCTGTTCTGCTGGAGGTTGCAGGAGGGTGAAATAGACTCTGTGAGGGTACTTAGCTTTGATCATTTAATACCCAATTTTCGTGCTGGTTGGCCTCCTGCTGGAAGGTGGCACTTTCCAGAGAGCAACAGCTCTGAGAGTATGGAGAGGAACCAGCAGAAGGTGGGGCCTGAGAACTATCAAAAGTATATGCCCTCAGTTAACAGGGTGGCTGGGGAAGGTCTATCAGATAAGGGCGGGGCTAGGCATGTCTGAGCTCAGATTCTTCTTGGGCAGGTCTTGCTGTGGCTGCTGGGGGTAGGGATTAAACTCCCAGTTCAATGGAGTTGTGTACCTAGGAGGATTGTGGCAGCCTCTGCTGAGTCATGCAGGTTGTCAGGGAAGAGGGAGAAAGCTGGTAGTCACAGGCTTCACTCAGCTTCCACACAATCCTAAGGGCCAGTCTCATTTCTACTGAGTTCACCCCTAACAGCACTGAGTCTGTTTCCAGGCAGTGGGCAAGCAGGGGTGAGAATTTGCCCCAGGCTACCCACCTCCTAGCTGTGAAGGAAAGTAGGGCTTTAGTTCTTCCCACACCTGTAGAGTCTGCATGTCAGATTCGCGCCCTAACCCAAGTTCTGGCCACAAGGCTTCTCAATCAGCTCAAATTGTTACAAAGTTCATCTGGAGATTTCCTTCTCCCTGTGGCATTTTCCCTATACCTCTGGCTGCCCTCCTGAAGGATCCCTGTGATGTCAGGCAGGAATGGCCTGCTGGGGGCCCCAGTGAGCTCACAGGGATTTTCCCTCTTCTTTCTCTACCCTTGTATTTTGCTCGGCTCTCTAAATTGACTCAGCTCCAGGTAAGGTTGGAATCTTCTCCCATAAACTAGACCTTCATTTCCCCAGTTGGGGTATGTGTTTGGAGACAGACAAGATCCCTTTCCCACTTCCACATTTTGGACCGTAACAGGATTTGGGGTTTCTTCGGCATCCTACAGGAGCAATCTGCTTCCTTCAGAGGGTCTGTGGGTCCTCTCAGTTTTCCTGATTTATTTCTGCAGTTGTTCTGGAGCTTAAATTCATGTTGTGAGCCTCCACATGCTGCTCTATCCGTCCGACAATGAAGACATTATTATGCAGCACATAGCTGTATTAGGTTTCTCGGTTTTGTCCTAAAGTGGAAGTCAGAGACAAAAATTATGGAAGCTGCCAATTAATCAAGTCCTGGTCATTTTCAGCTCACTGATACTTAAGTTATTTTTAGCCTCCTTTGTTGTCATTAAGGATATAGCTCTCTGGCTTTCTATGAATCTGACTCATGGTAGACTGGCTTCCTGGGTTGTTTATTAAAGATAAGGAGGTTGGCTTCCTGGGAAGGCAGAGGATCAAAAGTTCTATTTTTATGTATAGTATAACCAATGTCCATTTGTATATTCAGTCTGTTAGGAGAGAGGATCAGTTTTTTTCTGAGGATAATATTTTCCTATGATATAATACTGAGGGAATGGCATGACTATAAAGACTTCGGGATATATTCTATTTTTTGTTTGTTTTTGCTTTGAGATGTAGTCTTACCATGTTGCCCATGCTGATCTCGAACTCCTAGGCTTATGTGATTTTCTTGCCTCAGCCTCCCAAGTGTCTAGAATTACAGGCACCCCACCATAACTAGCCATTCAACCTACTGATTATAGCTTATGTCAACCTAAAAAGAATGAGATGAAGAACAAAACATGGTGTAAAGAATTTACATGAGCTAAAGTGAGCACAAGCTGTCTGAAAAACTCAGACCCAAATAACATTGGATATGAGCTTCATTTGGTCTCTATTAACAAGCCAGTTTTAAACCAAGAGATAGGGGATGGGGAGTAGGCTGATAAAAGTTACCTGTCAGGAATTCTCACTGGTTTACAGAAATAACATTAACTAATTACTGGCTACACATTGTTAAGCTATTCAGTGTGGGCTGTAGTATCTGGGGTGGCATTATTGGATAAATTTGTTGCTACTTGTGGCAATAGCAGGCAGTTTCAAGAGATGGATACATAGCTTGAAGTGAGGAGTTAGAGCCAGGCCCAGTGGCTCATGCTTGTAATCCCAACACTTTGGAAGGCTAAGGCAGGCAGATCACCAGGTCAAGAGATGGAGGCCATACTGGCCAACATGGTGAAACCCCATCTCTACTAAAAATACAAAAATTAGCTGGGCATGTTGGCATGCGCCTGTAGTCCCAGCTACTTGGGAGGCTGAGGCAGGAGAACCACTTGAACCTGGGAGGCAGAGGTTGCAGTGAGCCGAGATTGCACCACTGCACTCCAGCCTGGTGACAGAGCAAGACTCTCTCAAAAAAAAAAAAAAAAAAAAAAAGTGGGGAGTGAGACAGAATTGCTGTCTAATTTTAATGCCTCTTTGGGCCTGATCACTTAAAAATACTTGCCTTCTTCAGATTAAAGTTTTTTCTTCGCTAATTTCCTTGTCTTTATGAACTCTTTTTTTTTTTTTTTTTTGCTTTAAACAGAGTCTCACTCTGTTGCCAGGCTGGAATGCAGTGGTGCCATCTTGGCTCACTGCCAAGAATTCTCCTGACTTAGCCTCCTGCGTAGCTGGGACTACAGGTGCCACCATACCCAGCTAATTTTTGTATTTTTAGTAGAGACAGGGTTTCACTATGTTGGCCAGGATGGTCTCGATTTCTTAACCTCATGATCCGCCTGCCTTGGCCTCCCAGAGTGCTAGGATTACATGCATGAGCCACCGTGCCTGACCAAAGTCTTTTTTATTGAAAGCATTTTTTTTTTCCTGAAATCTGACTATTGATGTGCCCTTCATAATGAGGATTATTCAAAGTCTAATTAGCCAGGTGCAGGGGCTCACACCTGTAATCCCAGTAATTTTGCAGGCCGAGGTGGGCAGATCACTTGAGGCCAGGAGTTCCAGATCAGCCTGGCCAACATGGCAAAAGCCCATCTTTCTAAAAACACAAAAATTAGCTTGGGGTAGAGGCTGGCACCTATAATTCCAGCTACTCAGGAGACTGAGGCAAAAGAATCACTTGAACCTCAGAGGTGAAGTTTGCCATGAGATGAGATTGCCCCCATACACTCTAGCCTTGGCGATACAGCAAGACTGTGTCTCCTAAAATAAATAATAAATAAATAAATAAATAAATAAAAAGTCTAATCTATAGCTGCTGTTCCTTGCTGAATCATCTCTAGTCTTCTGAGTACCATGAATTTAGTTTTCTCAGAATAAGTAAAACAATGAGTACATAGTAGAAATATGAAACATATAAATATTCTAATAAAGAAAGTTTATATGCCAGAATTTAAATAGAAAGAAAAATGTATTTCATTAAGTCACCTAAAAATATCATGAAGAAAATGATAGAGACACTTGGGTTGTTTTAATCTTTTTGTGCCTATTCAGATGTTGCTATAAACACTGGTGTATAGGAATTCTGTCTGAATCTCTGCTTTTGATTATTTTCAGATATGCCTAAGAGTGTAATTTCTGGATCATATGGTAATGCTACGCTTCACTTTTTGAGGCAACACCAAACTCTTCCCACAGTTACCATTTTATATTCCTACCATTAACTGAGGGTTCCAATTTTCACATTTTCACCAATACTTGTTATTTTACTCTTTAAAAAATTATATATCTTCTCATGGATATGAAGCAATATCTTATTTTGGTTTTGGTTTTGCATTTCTCAAGTGATGAGTGATGTTGCACATCTTTTCTCATGCTTATTAGCTATTGGTATATCTTCTTTGAAGAAATGTCTAATCAAGTCCTTTGCCTGCAGTTTGCTGGTTTCAGCAGGGTACGCATGCTAATGAACAGTTAAAGTAGGTACCGGTCTCTAGTCTGGATTCAGACAAGAGGAAAATTTATTTCTTGTAATTCTTTCAACAGCTGGCTACCCTAGACATAATGCAGAAGAGAAACATGCAGGTTAGGGAAAAGAAGGTGAACTTGATAGGGCTCTCAGAACTTGAGGAATGATGTGGCAGTCAGTTCCCTGGTCTGAGTGTCTTCTTTCTTTTCTTATTTTTCACCTGTATTTTCTGATCTGGGTGGTGAAAGAGTCCACAACTTAGAAATTAAAATGCAACTCTACCCTCTTCCCTAACCCCTGTCCTCCTGGTATGGAATCACTGAAGGACAACTGGGGGTTCTAGATTTATTTCCCACCTGGCACTAACAAGACAGCACCCCTTACCTTCTGCCTGCATAGTGTCAGGTGAAGAAGAAGGAAATGCCTGAACTTCAGTGCCCAACTGCCATTAATGACGTGGACTGTCCCCTCCATTCTGCCTGTGTGAGGAGGCAGCAGAGGCTAAGTGAAAAGATTGGAATTCCAGTTCCCTCTTAGCAGTTACAAGGCAGTCAACCTCCCAAGTACCTGGTATTACAGACGTGTGCCACCTCACCTCGCTAATTTTTGTATTTTTATTAGAGATGGGATTTCACCATATTGGCCAGGCTGGTATTGAACTCCTGACCTCAGGTGATCGGTTCCCCCTCAGCCTCCCAAAATGCTGGGATTACAGGAGTGAGCCACGGCTCCTGGGCCCTTCTTTTTTAAACAGACTGTAGGGGAAGATTACAGAAAGGAGGGAACTAGAAGTTTTAAAGGGATTTTTTAAACCTGTGAGTGGGCGTGGTATGGTAGTGGCTCATGCCTGTAATCCCAGGACGTTGGAAAGCTGAGGTGGGAGGATTGTTTGACACCAGATATTTGGGACAGCCTGGGCAATGTGGTGAGACCCCTTCTTTACAAAAAGTAAAAAAATAATAAAAACTTAGCTGGGCATGGTGACATGTGCCTGTAGTCGTAGCTACCTGGGGGGTTAAGGCAAGAGAATCACTTCAGCCTAGAAGGTTGAGGCTGAAGTGAATTGTATTTGCACCACTGCACTACAGCTTAGGTGACAAAGCAAGATCGTTTCTCAAAACAAGACAATTGAAACCTCCTGAACCTGGGTATTTCCCTGTGCAACCCACACAAAACACTGACTAGAATCAGCAAGGAATACTGGACATTTTAGGATCAGAAAAGCACTGCAAATCTCTTAAAATGAAACTGTCATTTAAATGTCTATAGCTCATCAAAGTAGACTAAGACACTTGCGTGCTAAACTTGTACAGTAACTGATAATAAAATACTACATTTAAATAGGAATCATCTTGTAATATAGTATCAGAAATGTCCAGAACACAACAAAAAATTACTTGTTATAGCAAAAACCAGGATTTTAAAAAATAAAATCAGAAATAAAAAGCAACTCAGAAGCCAATACCACAATGATACATATGTTGGAAATATCTGAGAAATATTTTGAATTGAGACAAAAGTGATAAATAAAAGTTTCTGAACAAATTTTTTTTAATCACAAAGAATAAGCAAGGACTAATTCGAAGGTTGCTTTTAGAATTCAAAATTAAACTTACGTTTTACGTGTCAGAGAAAATAATGTTTTTTTCAATGTTCTATTCCAACAACACTGTAAAATTTATTTTAGTGTTTTTTAGAGTAATCAGAGTTGTGCAGTCATCACCCCTAATTTGAAAACAGTTTTGTCACTCCAAAAGGAACCCAGTGTTCAATAACTTTCACTTCTATTCTCCTCTTCCTCAAGCCACTGGCAAAACTAATCTTTTAGTCTCAGAAGGTTTCTAAAGCAGCGTTTACAAATGTGTAGTTATAAAGGAGCTTATAAATGTGCAGTTATAAAGGAGCAATTATGAACACTCTTGACAGAAATTATGATAAAACAAAACAGTCTTAGAAAATAAATGGGATATAAAGATCAAAAATGAAAACTTTAAGACTACAAAACAATATAAGTAGTTAAATTACATTTTAAAAGGAGCTCAATTAAATGAAAAATGGGCTCATTAAATGGGCACAGTTGCAGAATGCCAGAGGAAGGAATCAGTTAATTTAAAGGTAGAATTAAATTTTAATTAGAGAAATTTAATTTAATGTAGAAACAATCCAATTTGAACGACAGAGGAAATAAACTCAAAAGAAAGTAACAATCTGCAGCAAACTAACGCAGGAACAGAAAAGCAAACACTGCATGTTTTCACTTATAAGTGGGAGCTGAACAATGAGATCACATGGACACAGGGAGGGGAACAATCCACACTGGTACCTGCCACGGGGGTGGGGTTTGTGGAGAGAGAGAATTAGAAAAAATATCTAATGCATGCTGGGCTTAATACCCAGGTGATGAGTGAGAAGGTGCAGCAAATTACCATGGCACATGTTTACCTGTGTAACAAAACTGCACATCTTTCACATGTACCCTAGAATTAAAAATAAAATTAAAAATTAAAAACATTTTCTAAATTTCTTTCATCATAAAGAGAAAGTAATAGAACCTCAGAGATTTGTAACAAAAAGGAAAACAATATTTTGTAACAATAATAAACATCTTTTGTAACAATAACAAAGAATTTAACCTTCAAGTTATTAGAATTCCAGGTAAGATGGAAAACGATATAGCATGCAAGCATGAATGAAAGCAGCAGGAGTTATATTTATACCAGAGAAAATAAGCTTCAGTGCAAAGAAAAATACTGGGGACATTAAATGATGATAAAATGAGTAATCTTCTTCCAAAATGGGTAAGGACCACAAAATGCAGCAGAACTGAAGCAAAACTGACAAACTATACAGGAGAAACAGACATATTTACAGTTATAATTGGGAAGTTCATCAAGAGTTGATTGAATCACTAGAAAGAGAACCAGCAAGAATATAAATACACTGAACAACACATGATTTTCAAGTATACCTGAAGATTTGTTAAGTATATCCTAGGTCCACCAAATGTTGACAAATTTATGAAGATTGAAATCGTATAAAGTAAATTATCTGACAAACTAGAAGTCAGTAATAGGAAGATAACAGGAAAATCTCCAGAAATTGCTTCAAACTAAAAAGCTGCACCACAAAAGAAACAACAAGGTGAAGAGATAAACTACAGAATAGGGGAAAATTATCCGCAAACTATATATCTGATAAAGGGTTAATATTTAAAATGTGTAAGGAACTAAAATAACTTAGTAGCAAGAAAACAGATAATGTAATTTAAAAATGGATGAAGGACCTGTAAAGAAAGACATTTCTCAAAAGAAGACATGTAAATGCCCCAAAGGTATAAGAAAAAAACCTCAATATCACTAATCATCAGGGAAATGCAAGGTTAAAAATCACAATGAGACACACCTCACACCTGTTAGGATGGTTTTTATCAAAAAGACAAAGTAAATGTTGACAAGAATGTGGAGAAATGGGGAACTACTGTAGCACATTGTTGGTAGGAAAGTAAATTGGCACAGCCATTATGGAAAACAGTATAGCGGTCCCTCAAAAAGTTAAAAATAGAACTACCAGTTCTACTTTTAGTATAATCTAGTAACTCCATGTGTGGATATATATCCAAAGGGAATACAATCTGTTAAACAGATATCTGTATTCCCATGTCCACTGAAGTATTATTCAAAATAGCCAAGGAGTGGAATAAACATAAATGTCTCTCAACAGATGAATGAATGGATAAATAATATGTAGTACATTTACATAATGGAATACTATTCAGCCTTGAAAAACTAGGAAATCCTGTTATTACATTGAAAATGCACAACATGGATAAACCTGGAAGACAAATAAATCAGGTGCAGAAAGACATGTATTACATGATCTCACATATATGGGGTAGCTAAAATAGTTGAATTAATGGAAGCAGAAAGTAGAATGGTTACCAGAGGTGGGGGGTGGCAGTGAGGTGTGGGGAGATGTGGGGTAAATTATATAAAATTTCAGTTAGATGAGAGTGAAAATTTCAGGAGCTTTTATCCAACATGCTGAATATGGTTAATAACAATGTATTCTTGAAAATTACAAAGAGAGTAAACTTTGTTTCTTGTCACACAAAAAAATTTATGTGAGGTACTGTGTATGTTAATTACCTCGCTTTAGCCATTCCACTGTATATATATGTATCAAAACATCATAGTGCGTCTAATTTTTGTCAATTAAAAAATCATCAAAACAAACAAAAGATAGAAAACTTTAAAAACATTTGGCAATTAAACAGTACAATTCTGATAAATTCATAGGTCAAAGAGGAAGCCTAAAGAAAAATAAAATACTTTGAATTAAAATGTTTGGGCCAGGCGTGGTGGCTCACGCCTCTAATCCCAGCACTTTAGGAGGCTGAGGTGGATGGATCATGAGGTCAAGAGATCAAGACCATCCTGGCCAACATGGTGAAATCCAGTCTCTACTAAAAATACAAACATTAGCTGAGCGTGGTGGCATGCACCTGTAGTCTCAGCAACTTGGGAGGCTGAGGCAGGAGAATCACTTGAACCTGCGAGGTGGAGGTTGCAGTGACCCGAGATCGCACCACTGCACTCCAGCCTGGCAAGAGTGAGACTACGTCTCAAAAAAAAAAAAAAAAAAAAAAAAAAAAGTTTGAAAATTCAGAATATTTGAGATGTATCTAAAGTAGTGCTGAAAAGGAATGTTATTGCACTAGATTTTTGCATTTGAAGAAAAGTTTTAAATCAGTAATAGGTTCCTGTCTCAAGAAATTAAAAAAATATGCACAGAAATACAAACACAATGTGACCTCACTTGTACGAAGAATCTAAAAATGTTAAAAGAATAGAAGCAGGGAGTAGAATGGTGGTTACCAGGGTCTGGGCAGGGAGTTTAAGGGATTTGTTACTTACAAAATATTGTATACTTGAAAATCACTATGAGAGTATTTTTAAGTGTTTTCTCCATAAAAACTAAGTGAACTAATGCATATGTGAATTCATGTGAGTTAGCCGTTTAGCGATATATACATATTATGAAACATTATTATTATTATTATTATTATTTGAGACGGACTCTTGCTCTGTCGCCCAGGCTGGAGCGCAGTGGTGCGATCTGGCTCACTAAAAGCTCCGCCTCCCGAGTTCACGCCATTCCCCTGAGTCAGCCTGCTGAGTAGCTGGGACTACAGGCGCCCCCAGCCTCGCCCGGCTAATTTTTTTTTGTATTTTTTGTAGCGACGGAGTTTCACCGTGTTAGCCAGGATGGTCTCGATTTCCTGACCCTATGATCCACCTGCCTTGGCCTCCCAAGAAACATTATGTTTTACAACATAAATACATACAAGTTTTACTTATCAGTTGAAAACATCAAACTTCAAAAAAACATGTTTTCTTGAAATTTAAATTTTCTGGCTCTATTCAATAGTTTTTGAAGTAGTTTTTAAAATAGATTGAATATCTCTCCCCGTCCAAATCTCTTATCTAATTGTCATGTCCACTGCTGGAGTTGGAGCCTGGTGGGAGATGACTGGATCATGGCTGAATTTCTCATGAATGGTATTCTTGAGAAATGCTTTTCTCATGAATTTGTATTTCTAGCACTATCTTCTTGGTGCTGTACCCATGATCATGAATTCTTCCAAGACCTTGTTGTTTAAAAATATGTAGTATCTCCCCACCCACTGTCTTGCTCCTGCTTTTGCTGTATGAAACCCTCCCCTCTGTCACCTTCCACCACCTCAGGCTGTAACTTCCCGAGGCCTCCCCTGAAGCAGATGCCTGGGTTATGTTTCCTGTACAGCCTGCAGAACTGTTAGCCAAATAAACCTCCCTTCTTTTTAAATACCAGTCTCAGATATTTCTTTATAGCAATTCAAGAATGGTCTAATACGCATATTTAGGATGAAGAAAAAAGAAAATAAAAATAAAAGCAGAAATCAATTCAAAACATAATTTCATAATTTCTCTGTAACAGAGTTGATGGAAAACAATACTTAATGAGAAAGCCTGATATGTAGAGCTAATCACTAAATAGAAAACAAACCATTTCCTTGAATATGAGTGTAGATAGTCTGAGGGATAGCTATACATATATGTGTATATATGTATACATGGTTTTGTGCATGATAGGCTTTCCTTATTTTTAAAGGCTGAATATATTCCATTGTGTGAATATCTGTACATATATATGTATAACTATACATATATCAGTTTTAAAAGTGATGTCAAACTTTTTAGATGAACAAGTCATTTTGTTTTTATGTTAGCTAGATATGCTCTGGTCCATTTAAGCCTGCCTAGCTTTGTCATCCCATATGCCTTTGAGATATTGATGACTTTTATGATTGTTATTCATGGCTGCCAAGCTACATTTGAGTAAGTGCTTTGCCCTATGTTCCCTTTTTTTTTTTTTTTTTGAGACAGAGTCTTCCTTTGTTGCCCGGAGTGCTCAGTGCAGTGGCGCCATCTTGGCTCACTGCAACCTCTGCCTCCCGGATTCAAGGGATTCTCCTGCCTCAGCCTCCTGAATAGCTGGGACTACAGGCACGTGCCACCACACCCAGCTAATTTTTGTATTTTTAGTAGAGACGGGTTTCACCATGTTGGCCAGGATGGTCTCGATCTCTTGACCTCGTGATCCACCCGGCCTCCCAAAGTGCTGGGATGACAGGTGTGAGCCACTGAGCCTGGCCCCATTTTGTTTTTAATGAGGGCTTCAGTAAAGACAATGTGGAAATTTAGGTTGGAATTCATAGATCTATAGGTCTATTTTATAAGTAAATATACTGTACACAAGTTAGTAAAAAATTAATTTCTTTTTTCTGGTTGGTTATTACTCCAGTGTGATTATAATATATTTTAGACTTTTAGGAAATAAGGGGCCGGGCATGGTGGCTCATGCCTGTAATCCCAGCACTTTGGGCCAAGGTGGGAGGATCACCTGAAGTCAGGAGTTCAAGACCAGCCTGGCCAACTTGGCAAAACCCCGTCTCTACTAAAAATACAAAAATTAGCTGGGTGTGGTAGCGAGAGCTTGTAATCTCAGCTCCTTGGGAGGTAAGGCAGAATCACTTGAACCCAGGAGGCGGAGGTTGCATTGAGCTGAAAAGTCCGCCACTGCACTTCAGGTTGGGCAACAAGAGAGAAACTCCATCTCAAAAAAAAAAAAAAAAAAAAAAGGGAAAGAAAAAAGAAAGAAAGAAAAAGAAATAAGGAGAGAAATCAAGCAACAGATGTCTACAGAGTAGTGTCACAAATGATGTATGAAGAAGATGAAGATTATGTCATATTAACCAGGTAACAGGATGAATGGAAATTAATGATACTCTGTAGCGGACTGAAGTAATGAGTACTATTTGATATAAGGCCAGAAATGAGTTTTGTGATTCTGTTGAGTAACTAACTTTTGAATTATAGAAATATAAATGAGTAGGTAAAAAGCTATGCCTTATTTTTTTATTTTTTATTTTATTTTTGAGACGGAGTCTTGCTTGGTTGCCCAGGCTGAAGTGCAGTGGTGCCATCTCAGCTCACTGCAACCTCTGCCTCCTGGGCTAAAGAGATTCTTCTGCCTCATCCTCCTGAGTAGCAGCTGGGATTACAGGTGCCTGCCACCACACTGGGCTAATTTTTGTATTTTTAGTAGAGACAGGGTTTCACCATGTTGGTCAGGCTGGTCTCAGACTCCTGACCTCAGGTGATCCACCCACCTTGGCCTCCCAAAGCGCTGGATTACAGATGTTAGACAATGGGCCCAGCCTGCCTGTTTTAACTAATATAAATCACTCAAATTTCATTATAGGATAAAAGTGTTTCTCCTGATTAAATTACCAAAATTGAAAAACAAACTATATCAGGTTTAGCAAATTGTTAGACCATATCATGTAACCATAAACTGCACTCCTCAGCTGCCAAATCTTACCATTTGTATGCATCTAAGGTTTATTGTAAAGAGTTGATTATATTGAAATATTTAAATATTTTTTTCCTAATTCAGCCATTTATTATTAATAGTCCTACTAAGTTCCATGAAGCACGGGATTTTTAGGCAGTGCAACTACCCTGAATAATATTATAATGGCATGTATGGGAATGTATGTGTCATTATAGATTTGTCCAAACCCATGAGATTGTACAACACCAAAATTTAATTCTTTATGTGAACTATGAACTTGGGGTGATAATTATGTGTCACTATAGGTTCATAAATTATAATACATGTACCAATCTGGTAGAGAATGTTAATCCAAGAGGATACACAGCTGTGGGGTAGAGGGCATATGGAAAATGCATGTACTTCTGGTCAATTAAAAATTAATTTCAACTTTTAATTTAGATTCGGGGGCACGTGTATGTTTGCTACCTAGATATATTGTGTGTTGCTGAGGTTTGACTCAAGATTGATCCCATATCCAGGTAGAGAGCACATTATTCAATAGTTAGTTTTTCAGCCTTTGCCTCCTTCTCTCTCTCCTACCTTTTGGAATCCCCAGTGTCTATTATCCCAATTTTTATGTCCATGTATACCTAGTGTTTAGCTCCCATTTATAAGTGAGAACATGCAGCATTTTGTTTTCTGTTCCTGTGTTAATTTGTTTAGGATAATGGGTTCTCACTGCATCCATGTTGCTGCAAAAGATATGGTTTCATTCTTTTTTATGGCTGTATAGAATATCATGGTGTATATATACCACATTTTCTTTATCCAATTCACAGTTGATGGGCACAAGGGTTGGTTGCATGTCTTTGGTATTGTGAATATCACTGCCATGAACATGTAGTGTTATGTATACAAAAGACAATTATTTGCTGTTAATTTTTGACTATATGTGTATACATTTACACCCAGTAATGGGATGCTGGGCTAAAGGGTAGTTCTAAGTTCTCTGAGAAGTCTTGGCTGTGGGGGCAGTGGCTCATGCCTATAATCCCAGCACTTTGGGAGGCTGAGGTGGATAGATCACCTGAGGTTAAGAGTTTGAGACCAGCCTGGCCAACATGGTGAAACACTGTCTCTACTAAAAATACAAAAATTATCCAGCATGATGACTGGTGCCTGTAATCCCAGCTACTTGGGAGGCTGAGGCAGGAGAATTTCTTGTACCTGGGAGTTAGAGTTTGCATTGAGCTGAGATCTTGCCATTGCACTGCAGCCTGGGCAACAAGAGCAAAACTCTGTTTCAAAAAAAAAAAAAAAAAGGAGTCTCCAAATTGCTTTCCACCGTGGCTGAACTAATTTACATCCCCTCTAACAGTGTATAATTGTTGCCTCTTCTTTGCAGCTTTGCCAGCCTTCTGGCTGTTGTTTTTTTACTTTTTAACAAAGGCCATTCTGATGGTGTGAGATGGTGTCTCATGGTGGTTGTGATTTGCATTTCTCTGGTCATTAGGATGTGGAGTCTTTTCTCATATGTTTGTTGGCCATATTTATGTTTTCTTTTTTTTTTTTTTTGAGACAGAGTCTCACTCTTTCGCCCAGGCTGGAGTGCAGTGGTGTGATCTCGGCTTACTGCAAGCTCTGCCTCCCAGGTTCACACCATTCTCCTGCCTCAGCCTCCCGAGTAGCTGGGACTACAGGTGGCTGCCACGGTGCCTGCCTAATTTTTTGTATTTTTAGTAGAGATGGGGTTTCACTATGTTAGCCAGAATGGTCTCGATCTGCTGACTTCGTGATCCACCCATCTCGGCCTCCTGAAGTGTTGGGATTACAGGCATGAGCCACCGCACCTGGCCTTATGTTTTCTTTTGAGAAGTGTCTGTTCATGTCCTTTGTCCATTTTTAATAGGGTTATTTATTTTTTGCTTTCTCAATTAAGTTCCTTATAGATCCTGGATATTAGACCTTTGTTGGATGCATAATTTGCAAATACTTTCACCCATTCTGTAGGCTGTTTACTCTGTTGATAGTTTCTTTACTGTGCAGAAGCTCTTTATTTTAATTAGGTCCTACTTGTCAATTTTTGCTTTTGTTGTGATTGCTTTTGAGGAGTCAGTCACGAATTATTTCCCAAGGCCAAATCCAGAGTGCTGATTCCTAGGTTTTCTTCTAAGATTCTGATAGCTTAATGTGTTACATTTAAATGTTTAATGGACGTTCAGTTAATTTTTGTATATAGTGAAAGGAAAGGCAGTGGTCCAGTTTCAATCTTCTGCATACAGCTAGTCAGTTATTCTAGCAATAATTATTGAATAGGGAGTCATTTCCCTATTGCTTATTTCTGTCAACTTTGTTGAAGATCAGATGTCTAGAGGTGTGTCTTATTGCCTGGGTTCTCTATACTGTTCCATTGGTCTGTTTCTGTGTCAGTACCATGCTGCTTTGGTCACTGTAGACTTACAGTATAAAGTTAGGTAACATAATGCCTCTGACTTTGTTCTTTTTGCATAGGAGTGCTTTAGCTATTAGGACTTTTAAAAAAATATGAATTTTATTCCTGTTCCAAGATGGCCAAATAGAAACAGCTCTGGTATGCAGCTCCCAGCGTGATTGATGCAGAAGATGGGTGATTTCTGCATTTCCAACCAAGGTACCTGGTTCATCTCACTGGGACTGGTTGGAGAGTGGGTGCAGCCCACAGAAGGTGAGCTGGAGCAGGATGGGGCATCACCTCACCTGGGAAGTGCAAGAGGTCAGGGGATTTCCGTTTCCTAGCCAAGGGAAGCCACGACAGATAGTACCTGGAAAAATGGGACACTCTCGCCCAAATACTATGCTTTTCCAACAGTCTTGACAAATGGCACAACAGGAGATTACATCCCATGCCTGGTTTGGCAGATCCCATGCCCATGGAGCCTTGCTTATTGCTAGCGCAGAAGTCTGAGATAAGCCTGAGAGGCAGCAACCTAGCAGGGGGATGGGCATCTGCAATTGCTGAGGCTTGAGTAGGTTAAAAAAGAGGCGGGGGAAGCTCGAATTGGGTGGAGCCAACCACAGCTCAGCAAGGCCTGCTGCTTCTGTAGTCTGCACTTCTGAGGGCAGGCCATAACTGAACAAAAGGCAGCAGAAATTTCTGCAGATTTAAATGTCCTTGTCTGACAGCTCTGAAGAGAGCAGTGGTTCTCCCAGCACAGTGTTTGAGCTCAGAGAATGGACAGACTGACTCCTCAAGTGGGTCCTTGACCCCTGTGTAGCCTAACTGGGAGATACCTCCCAGTAGGGGCCTACTGACACCTCATACAGGTGGGTGCCCCTCTGGGATGAAGCTTCTAGGGGAAGGATCACGTAGCAATATTTGCTGTTCTGAAATATTTGCTGTCCTGCAGCCTCCACTGGTGATACCCAGGCAAACAGGGTCTGCAGTGGACTTCCAGCAAACTCCAACAGACCTGCAGCTGAGGGACCTGACTGTTAGAAGGAAAACTAACAAACAGAAAGGAATAGCATCGACATCAACAAAAAGTTCATCTGTAACAAAACCCCATCTGTAGGTCACCAACTTCAAAGACCAAAGTTAGATCAAAACCACAAAGATGGGGAGAAATGAGAGCAGAAAAGCTGAAAATTCTAAAAACCAGAATGCCTCATTTTCTCCAAAGGATCACAGCTACTTGCCAGCAATGGAACAAAGTGGGATGGAGAATGACTTTGACAGGCTGACAGAAATAGGCCTCAGAAGGTCAGTAATAACAAAACTCTCTGAGCTAGAGGAATATGTTCAAACCCAACACAAGGAAGCTAAAAACCTTGAAAAAATATTAAATGAATGGCTAACCAGAATAAACAGTGTAAAGACCTTAAATAACCTGATGGAGCTGAAAACCATGGCACGAGAACTACATGACACATGCACAAACTTCAATAGCCAATTCGATCAAGTGGAAGAAAGGGTTATCACTGATTGCAGATCAAATTAATGAAATAAAGTGAAAAAGAGAAGTTTAGAGAAAAAAGAGTAAGAAGAAATGAACAAAGCCTCCAACAAATATGGGACTATGTGAAAAGACCAAATCTACATTTGCTCGGTGTACCTGAAAGTGATGGAGAGAATGGAACCAAGTTGGAAAACACTCTTCAAGGCATTATGCAGGAGAACTTCCCCAACCTAGCAAGGAAATACAAATACTTTGTATTTCCTGAATTGCTAGCAAATTCAGGAAATACAGAGAACACTACAAAGATACTCCTCAAGAAGAGCAACCCCAAGACACATAATTGTCAGATTCACCAAGGTTGAAATGAAGGAAAAAATATTAAGGACAGCCGGAGAGAAAGTTCAGGTTACCCACAAAGGGAAGCCCATCAGACTAACAGCAGATCTCTTGGCAGAAATCCTACAAGCTAGAAGAGAGAGGGGGCCCATATTCAACATTCTTAAAGAAAATAATTTTCCACCCAGAGTTATATTTCCAGCCAAACTAAGCTTCAGAAGTGAAGGAGAAATAAAATCCTTTGCAGATAAGCAAATGCTGAGGGAATTTGTCACCACCAGGCCTGCCTTACAAGAGCTCCTGAAGAAAGCACTAAACATAGAAAGGAACATCTGGTACCAGCCACTGCAGAAACATGCCAAATTGTAAAGACCATTGATGCTAGGAAGAAACTGCATCAACTAATGGGCAAAATAACCAGCTAACATCATAATGACGGGATCAAATTCACACATAATAATATTAACCTTAAATGTAAATGGGCTAAATGCCCCAATTAAAAGACACAGACTAGCAAATTGCATAAAGAGTCAGGACCCATCAGTGTGCTGTATTCAGGAGATCCACCTCACGTGCAGAGATACGCATAGGCTCAAAATAAAGGGATGGAGGAAGATCTACCAAGAAAATGGAAAGCAAAAAAAAAAAAAAGAAAAGGTTGCAGTCCTAGTCTCTGATAAAACAGCCTTTAAACCAACAAAGATCAAAAGAGACAAAGAAGGCCATTACATAACGGTAAAGGGATCAATTTAACAAGAAGAGCTAACTATCCTAAATATATATGCACCCAATACAGAAGCACTCAGATTCATAAAGCAAGTCCTTAGAGACCTACAAAGACACTTAGATTCTCACACAATAATAATGGGAGACTTTAACACCCCACTATCAATATTAGACACATCAATGAGACAGGATATTAAGAAGGATATCCAGGACATGTACTCAGCTCTACACCAAGCAGACCTAATAGACATCTACAGAACTCTCCACCCCAGATCAACAGAATATACATTCTTCTCAGCACCACATTGCACTTATTCCAAAATTGACCACATAGTTGGAAGTAAAGCACTCCTCAGCAAATGTAAAAGAACAGAAATCATGACAAACTGTTTTTCAGATTGCAGTGCAGTCAAATTAGAACTCAGGATTAAGAAACTCACTCAAAACTGCACTACATGGAAACTGAAACTATATGGAAACTGAACAACCTGCTGCTGAATGACTACTGGGTACATAATGAAATGAAGGCAGCAATAAAGATGTTCTTCATAACCAATGAGAACAAATATACAATGTATCAGAATCTCTGGGACACATTTAAAGCAGTGTGTAGAGGGAAATTTATACCACTAAATGCCCATAAGAGAAAGCAGAAAAGATCTAAAATCAACACCCTAATATCACAATTAAAAGAACCAGAGAAGCAAGAGCAAACAAATTCAAAAGCTAGCAGAAGGCAAGAAATAACTAAGATCAGAGCAGAACTGAAGGCAATAGAGACACAAAAACCGTTTAAAAATCAATGAATCCAGGAGCTGGTTTTCTGAAAACATCAACAAAAATAGACCACTAGCAAGACTAATAAAGAAGAAAACTGAGAAGAATCAAATAGATGCAATAAAAAATGATAAAGTGGATATCAACACTGATCCCACAGAAATACAAACTACCGTCAGAGAATACTATAAACACTTCTATGCAAACAAACTAGAAAATCTAGAAGAAATGGGTAAATTCCTGGACACATACACCCTCCCAAGACTAAACCAGGAAAAAGATGAATCTCTGAATAGACCAATAACAGGCTCTGAAATTGAGGCAATAATTAACAGCCTACCAACCAAAACAAGTCCAGGGCCAGATGGATTCACAGCCAAATTCTACCAGAGTTACAAAGAGGAGCTGGTACCATTCCTTCTGAAACTATTCCAATGAATAGAAAAAGAGGGAATCCTCCCTAACTCATTTTATGAGGCCAGCCAGCATCATCCTGATACCAAAGCCTGGCAGAGACACAGCAACAACAAAAAAGAGAATTTTAGATGAATACCCCTGATGAACATTGATGTGAAAATCCTCAAGAAAACGGTGGCAAACTGAATCCAGCAGCACATCAAAAAGCTTATCCACCACAATCAAGTGGGCTTCATCCCTGGGATGCAAGGCTCATTCAACATACGCAAATCAATAAACATAATCCATCACATAAATGGAACCAGTGGCAAAAACCACATGATTACCTCAATAGATGCAGAAAAGGCCTTTGACAAAATTCAACAGCCCTTCATGCTAAAAACTCTGAATAAACTACTTTTTCATGGAACATATCTCAAAATAATAAGAGCTGTTTATGCAAACCCACAGCCAATATCATACTAAGTGGGCAAAAACTGTAAGCATTCCCTTTGAAAACTGGCACAAGACAGGGATGCCCTCTCTCACCACTCCTATTCAACACAGTGTTCGAAATTCTGGCTGGGGTAATTAGGCAGGAGAAGGAAATAAAGAGTATTCAACTAGGAAAAGAGGAAGTCAAATTGTCCCTGTTTGCAGGTGACATGATTGTATATTTAGAAAACCCCATTGTCTCAGCCCACAATCTCCTTAAGCTGATAAGCAACTTCAGCAAAGTCTCAGGATACAAAATCAATATGCAAAAATCACAGGCATTCCTATAGACCAATAACAGACAAACAGAGAGCCAAATCATGAGTGAACTCCCATTCACAATTGCTTCAAAAAGAATAAAATACCTAGGAATCCAACTTACAAGGGATGTGAAGGACCTCTTCAAGGAGAACTACAAACCACTGCTCAATGAAATAAAAGAGGTCACAGACAAATGGAAGAACATTCCATGCTCATGGATAGGAAGAATCAATATCGTGAAAATGGCCATATTGCCCAAGGTAATTTGTAGATTCAATGCCATCCCCATCAAGCTACCAATGACTTCCTTCACAAAATTGGAAAAACCTACTTTAAAGTTCATGTGGAACCAAAAAATAGCCCAAATTGCCAAGACAATCCTAAGCAAAAAAGAACAAAGCTGGAGGCATCACACTACCTGACTTCAAACTATACTACAAGGCTACAGTAACCAAAACAGCATGGTACTGGTACCAAAACAGAGATATAGATCAATGGAACAGAACAGAGGCCTCAGAAATAATACCGCACATCTACAACCAACTGATCTATGACAAACCTGACAAAAACAAGAAAAGGGGAAAGGATTTCTTATTTAATAAATGATGCTGGGTAAACTGGCTAGCCATATGCAGAAAGCTGAAATTGCATCCCTTCCTTACACCTTATACAAAAATTAATTCAAGTTGGATTAAAGACTTAAATGTTAGATCTAAAACCATAAAAACCCTAGAAGAAAACCTAGGCAATACCATTCAGGAGATAGGCATGGGCAAGTACTTCATCAGTAAAACACCAAAAGCAATGGCAGCAAAAGCCAAAATAGACAAATGGGATCTAATTAAACTAAAGAGCTTTTGCACAGCAAAAGAAACTACCATCAGAGTGAACAGGCAACCTACAGAATGGGAGAAAATTTTTGCAATTTACCCATCTGACAAAGGGCTAATATCCAGAATCTACAGAGAACTTAAACAAATTTACAAGAAAAAAACAAACAGCCCCATCAAGAAGTGGGCAAAGAATATGAACAGACACTTCTCAAGAGAAGACTGTTACGCAGCCAAGAGACATGAAAAAATGCTCATCATCACTGGTCATCAGAGAAATGCAAATCAAAACCACAATGAGATACCATTTCACACCAGTTAGCATGGTGATCATTAAAAAGTCAGGAAAGAACAGATGCTGGAAAAGATGTGGATAAATAGAAATGCTTTTACACTGTTGATGGGAGTGTAAACTAGTTCAACTATTGTGGAAGACAGTGTGGTGATTCCTCAAGATCTAGAACTAGAAATACTATTTGACCCAGTGATCCCATTACTGCATATATACCCAAAGGATTATAAATCATGCTACTATAAAGACACATGCACACATATGTTTTTTGTGGCACTATTCACAATAGCAAAGACTTGGAACCATCCCAAATGTCCATCAATGATAGACTGGATTAAGAAAATGTGGCACATATACACCATGGAATACTATGCAACCAAAAAAAGGGATGAGTTCATGTCCTTTGCAGTAACATGGATGCAGCTAGAAACCATCATTCTGAGTAAACTATCACAACGACAGAAAAACAAACACCTTATGTTCTCACTCATAGATGGGAATTGAACAAGAACACTTGAACACAGAGCAAGGAACATCACACCCTGGGGCCTGTCATGAGGTGGAGGGCAGGGGGAGGGGATAGCATTAGGAGAAATACCTAATGTAAATGACGAGTCAATGGGTGCAGCAAAGAAACATGGCACATGTATACCTATGTAACAAACCTGCATGTTGTGCACATGTACCCTAGAACTTAAAGTACAAACAAAAATGAATTTTGAAAGTTTTTTCTCATTCTTTTAAAAATTACCTTGATAGTTTGATAGAAATAGCATAGAATTTGTATATTGCTTGCAGTAGTATAGGGATATTAACGATACAGATTCTTTTAATTCAAGAGCATGATATGTTTTTCTATTTGTGTCATCTATGATTTCAACCGCAATATTTTGTAGGTCTCCTTGTAGAGATCTTTTAACTCCTTGGTTAGCTCTATTTCTAGATATTTTATTTTATCTTTTTTGTAGCCATTGTAAATGGAATTGTCTTCTTTATTTGGTGCTCAGCTTGAACATTATTGGTGTACAGAACTGCTACTGGTTTTTGTACACTGATTTTCCATCCTGAAACTTTACTAAAGTTTGTTTATCAGTTGCTAAAAAGTTTTGGCTGGATTTTTAGCATTTTCTAGGTGTAGCATCATATCTTCTGCTAAGAAGTATGGTTTGATTTCTTCTATTAGGATGCCTTTTCTTTCTTTCTATTGACTAATTGTTTTGGCTAGGACTTCCTGTTCTATGTGGTGAAAATAGGAGTGGTAAGAGTGGGCAACCTTGTCTTGTTCCAGTTCCCAAGGAATGCTTCCAGTTTTTGCCTGTTCAGTATGATGTTGGCTGTGGATTCTTCATAGATGGCTCTTTTGAGGTATGTTCTTTTGATGACTCATCTGTTGTCTGTTGAGAGCTTTCATCATGAAGGGATATTGGATTTTATAGAAAGATTTCTCCATGTCTATTGAGATGTTGTTTTTGTTTTGTTTTGTTTTGTTTTGTTTTTTTTTTTGAGACAAAGTTTCACTCTTGTTGCCCAAGCTGGAGTGCAATGGTGCGACCTCAGCTCACCGCAACCTCCACCTCCTGAGTTCAAGTGAATCTCCTGCCTCAGCCTCCTTAGTAGCTGGGATTACAGGCACACACCACCATGCCTGGCTAATTTTGTATTTTTAGTAGAGATGGGGTTTCGCCATGTTGGTCAGGCTGGTGTCAAACTCCCGACCTCAGGTGATCCACCCGCCTTGGCCTCCCAAAGTCCTGGGAGTATAGGCATGAGCCACATGCCCGGCTGGTTTGTTTTTTAATTGTGTTTATGGGGTGAACCACATTTATTGTGATTTAATTTCCCTTTGTACATGATCTGACATTTTATCTCTAGGTGCCTTTAAGGTTTTTTTAAATTTAGCATTGATATTGGACATCCTGGTGACTAGAGGTGTTGGTGACATTTGTTTTGTGTAGTATCTCTCAAGTGTTCCCCAGATTTCTTGTATCTGGATGTTTACCTCTCCAGCAAGATCAGGGAAATTTTCTTGATTTATTCCCTGACATATCTTTTTCAGGTTGTTTACTTATTTTCCTCCTCTCTCAAGAATCCCAATAATTTGTAGGTTTGGTCACTTTACATAGTCTCATATTTCTCAAAGACTTTGTTCACTTTTCAGAATGCTTTTTAAAAGCTTTTATTTCATTGGGTTATTTTGATGGATGATTCTTCATGATCTGAAATTTTTTCTTCTGCTTATTCCAATCTGTTGATAAACCGTTCCATTGTATTTTAAAATTCCTTACATGAGTTTTCCACCCAACAAACTCTGATTGACTTCTTTTGAAGTTATTTATCTCTTCCTTCATTTCCTGGATGGCTTTAGAAGTTTCTTTCTGTTGACTTTTAACCTTGTCTTGGATCTCATTGAGCTTTCTTGCAATCCATGCTTTGAATTTTTTATCTGTCATTTTCTGAGTTTCCATTTTAGTTGGGGACCATTCTTGAAAGGTAGTGCGATCCTTTAGTGGTGTCACTGCATTCACATTTTTCATAAATGCTAGAATCTTTCTAGCAGAATTCTTGTGCTTGTGTCTTGTCATCTGAAGATGCTGGCACTTCTAATTTTTGTAATTATTTTTGGTGTGGGTAGAACTTAATTTTTCTTTTCAAATAATGTTATTATTGTCACTGTTTTATTTCCTCTTCCCTTTCTGCCTTCCCTATGGGGTGTAACTCATAGAGTGTTTTGGCTTTGCTTCTATTGCCCTGTGCACTTGTTGGCTTATGCTGGAGGCTTTTACTTTTTTTTTTTTTTTATATTGGGCTTTTATTGAGCCCTGTAGTTTGAGCGATAAGCCAGGAGATGGTGCTCATTGCTAAGAACCAGCTGCAGCGAATAGGCTGAGTATATACTTGATCCTTGTTTCCAGCAAGAAGCTCCGTTACCTCAGGCAGTGGGTTGGTTTGTGGAGTGCACAGTGGTCTGAGCTCCCTGCTGTGCCACTGGGGGCGGAGGGACCAAGGTGAATGGGACTGGACCAGTTAGATCTGCCTGCGAGTCCGGTGATGGCAGGCAGGCACGGACACTAGCACCAAGGGAGAATCCACTGGGCAGCCACCAAGCGCCTGGAGGTGTGCCTAGTGGTGGAGCTGGGAAACTTCCGTGGACTCACGTTCTCTGCCTAGGGATGGACGACAGCCTAAACTCCTAATCCAAGACAGTCGGGGTTTCAGACGGTTAACGATCTGTTTGGGTAGGGAGGGCCCCCTGCACCAGGATATCTGCACAGAAAGGGTAAGTTGACTCAGGCCGCTGAACCAGGCAAGAGGGTTCTCTTAAATGCCTGGAGATCTGCAAGTGTGAAACAGAGGGCACCCCTTGCACATGGATCTCTGCACCGGAAGGGTGGGCAACCCAGGCTGCTAGTTCAGACACGCTGGTATTCCGAATGCCTAGATTTCTGCCTGGGTGTGGATCGGAGAAGGCCCCACTGCATTGCAATCTCAGGGGAGCAGAGTGGGGCATCCAGCAATGGCACATGCAGACCAGTTCCAGGTCACCAAGCTGGACCTAGCTGCAAGTCTTATTACCCAAGAGAAACTGCAGCTGTAGCAGCTTTCCACACTTGCCCCTTCATCCCTTCCAGGCCTGCGGCTGGGGAGGGCACAATTCCAGCTTCTACTGCCGAGGCTTCTTCCACAGTTCTGGCTGTGGAAGCCCCTATCCCTCTCCAGGTGCTCCGTTCTTCCGCCCGAGGCTAAAATTCCTGCATGGATACCCTGCCAGGTGGCCAGATAATGGCTGACTTTGACGTTGTATGTTCCCAGATTAAAAATGGCCTCCTTCTCTAGTCCAGAGTCTGGGAAAATGCCCGCAGCTTTGCCTGTTGTAGTTTTCTCAGTATTTCTAAGCCTCTTCCCATGTCAGCTCCAGGGCTTGGAAGAAACAATGTGTTCTCCCTCAGTCTGGGATCCCCAGTGGAAAGCTGAGTCACAGAAGGAGACTCTCTGCCTCTCCCCCATACTGGGGCTTCACTAACTTTTATGGCAGACATCTTCACGTGGACTGTTTGCTGATGTTCTCTTCCCCAGGATGTGGACTGTCCTTCATGATTCCAGTGATTTCCGCTTTCCTTCTTGAATTAAAGTGCACAGAGTTAATCTTAATGCACCATCTTGCTATTGCCAAGTAGCTGAGGCATGCTAACAATTGTAAATCCACCATCTTTGAGGAATAAAAACATCAATAGCTTTTGGGATTACAGTCAGAAACTTTTTTGAAATTTTGATCTAGTTTTGGTGGCATTAGAATCTGTATTTGTCAGCTATATCATTTCTCTTTTCTGGACAAAGAATATTTATAACAATCTCGGATATGGATGAACTCACCTAGAGCCAGAGGAGAGAAAATATTCTAGAATTCAACCTCAAGGAAATAGTTTGCTGATGTTAGAAAAGTTGTCTTTGGTTTCTTGTGGAAGCAAAAACTGCTAGATCTTTATGCAGGATCTTGGAAATGTCTGTGCAAGAAGAGTGTTGATCTGTTTATTATTTCTTATAGTCTAAACTAAAATGTACCAGTAAATCTCTTTTATAAGTGCAGTGCTTCTGGTTCTCCTAAACACAGATAGTGAAGTGAAGAATCTGAGGCCCTTTTTGACAGTGATGGAAAATGATCCTGATGTTCCATGGCATCTTCTCAAACTAGAAATTCTTATTGAAGATAAGGAAGCAAATTAATCATAATATGCTGTTTTAAGTTAAGGATTTTGTTATTTGTAAATTATTAAAATATGCTTACAGAATAAAAAATATATAGGAATTTATTCTGTAATTTGAAACAAATTTTCCAATTACACCTACCTTTGTGAAGTGTCAGTATTCTTTCTAGTATAATGATCCACGTGGTTAATTTCATTTGTACTTCTCCTTCTCCCAAATTTGTCATTACCTAGTATACTTTTAGATATCTGGTATTATGCTATCATTTGTACACCTCTGATTGGCCACCTCCTCTTCTCATGCCAATGGAAGATGATTGAGCTTTGATTCACAGGATGTAAATCAACTTTATTGGTCACCTGTTCAATCCACGCTCCTTGCTGATGATAAACCACTTCAGGACATGTATAACTGCAGTTTGAGGCATGTGGTTATATAGACTTTGTGTTTATCCAAATTTTTATTTGTCTGTAATCTTAAATAGTGGCAGCCCACCAGACTTTCTTTTTGCTTTCTGTTTTGGTTGTTATAAGCCTGGAGTAACTGGCAGATCTGAACAACATGAATTCATTTATAACAAACCAAGTTTTAAATTACATAGTTGAGTTTGTAAGATGAAAACCAAAAGTGATTAGTGAAAAATAGTAATATTTGGTCTATCCATATATTCTAAACTAGTAAACTAAGGGGACCTTATGCTTTAGTTTACATTGCCTCAAAGTTAAAAGTAAAACAATTTAAAATAATTATGCCCCAAGTTATTACATGTATTCAATTTGTTGATATAAGTCAATAGAGAAAATTGAGTCAGTAGAATTTCCTTAGAATTACCTTTCTGAATGAAGTCTATATTAAATGAAGTTTGCCTTTACTTGACTGGGTCTTGTAATTAATCTTATGTTCAATTTGCTTAACCAGATCCATTGGATTCTTTCTGCTTAGCACTTCAGTTAGAAGTGCCACATTCCCAAGCTTTAATGTTAGTTTAGGAGAGTTGGGAGAGCTTATGCAAATAGAGTGGTATCATGTTGAAAAATGTCTTTTCCTTTCAGTTTGAAAGTAAGCAAAACTGGATCTTGTGGATTGGTGATCTGATGTAAATATTCCCTTTTTGCTTATTTTTTGTCTTCATATATTTAACATGTCCACAGCATATATCTTAGATTGGCACTATTAGATATATTATGTGAGCCACAAATGTGGGCTGCATCTGTAATTTTAAATTTTCTGCTAGCCATATAGAAAAGTTTAAAAAACCCAGATAGAATCAATTTTAATGATATATTTTATTTAAGTAAATATATTAAATATATTACTTCAATATGTAAATTATACATTCTTTTTTTCTTCAATCTTCTGTGTATTTTACCCCTATTAGTTTCAACTAGTCATATTTCAAGTGCTCCATTAGTCACATCTGGCTAGTGGCTATATACTGGACAGCCCAGGTGTGGATAGAAGCTGGCGATGTTCTATGTAGAATAAAAGAGCTATCGTGTACCTTTCCATGGTGTTGTATGGGCAGTGTAGCACATTTTTATTAACCTTTTAGAACATTGCTTTTTTTTTTGACATGAAGTCTCGCTTTGTTGCCCAGGCCGGAGTGCAGTGGTGCGATCTCGGCTCACTGCAAGCTCCGCCTCCTGGGTTCATGCCATTCTCCTGCCTAAGCCTCCTGAGTAGCTGGGACTACAGGCGACTGCCACGGCGCCTGGCTAATTAGTATTAGTATTAGGATTAGGATTTTTAGTAGAGACGGGGTTTCACTGTGTTAGCCAGGATGGTCTCAATCTTCTGACCTCGTGATCCACCCACCTTGGCCTCCTAAACTGCTAGGATCACAGGCCTGAGCCACCGCGTCTGGCCCCCAGAACATTGCATATTTTAAGTACTCAAGTAACCTGTATCTCTTCGTAGCAACTATTACTATTAAAAGTTTTGAGAGGCTACGTGCAATGGCTCACACCTACAACCCCAGCCCTTTAGAAGGCCAAACTGCAAGGATCACTGAGACTAACCTGAACAACATAATGAGACCCCATTTCTACAGAAAATAAAAATAATAAAATTAGCTGGCATGATGGCACATACCTATAGTCTTAGCTATTCAGGAGGCAAAGGCAGAAGGACTGCCTAAACCCGTGATTTTAAGGACAGCCTGGGCAACATAGGGATAGCCAGTCTCTTAAAACACACACACAAACAAACGTGTGTAAAATTTTAACTTCATATTGGCTTGCCTTTTTTTTTTTTTTTTAAACTCATATTGCTTAATCAGTATGATTCTGAAAATAAATTTTGGTAGTACTCAGATTTTTACTCTAGTCTCAGAATTTTAATGTAATAATGTTTAAGTTGCAAATAGAATTCCTTATTCTTTATGCAGATTGATCAGCTTTCAGCAGAAAACTTTTCATTTACCATGTCTCTGGAAGAACTCATCAGAGCTCCAAGAATTATAAGTTTTTATTTAAAAGATTTGACCTCTCTGAATTTTAACCTGTGATTTATTAAACTCTGTTCTTACTGACTTCTTTCATTCTTATTTTCTTATATGTGTAGTTCGATTTCATTTTTGGCTCTCTTTAAACTTTTTTTCTATTAAAATAGAAAATATTTTGACATTTTGATATCAATGTATGAGTTTTCTCTTTTTGACATACAGCAGCTTTGAAATATTTATACTGTATTTAAAAAATATAACTGAGTAAAGAATCATTCATCATGTTTTTAATTTTTTGATTGGCAATATATTTTTTATATAAGGTACATAGTCACCAACACTCAGTGAGGAATGTTTATATCCCTTTTTTGCCCATTCAATCTTGCTATCCATATTACTTTCTTTTGCTTAAGTAACTTTAGAGGATTTAAAAAGTAAGTAAATTTAAACTATGTTTCTGCCCCTTTTATTTGGGATGATATACATTGTAAAATATTACTATAGAATTACTGAATAAAGAGGTTAAAGGTTGTCCTTCTTCCCTTTAATTTGTTTTCTTCTGTGTATACTTACAAATTTTAGAATGTGCTACAGAATTTTCTTTTCTTTTTTTTGAGAAGGAGTCTCGCTGTGTCACCAGGCTGGAGTGCAGTAGCACAATCGCGGCTCACAATCCATCTCCCGGATTCAAGCAATTCTCTGCCTCAGCCTCCCAAGTAGCTGGGACTACAGGTGTGTGTCAACATACCCAGCTACTTTTCATATTTTTAGTAGAGACAGGGGTTTCACCATCTTGGCCAGGCTGGTCTTGAACTCCTAACCTTGTGATCCACCTGCCTTGGCCTCCCAAAATGCTGGGATTACAGGTGTGAGCCACCATACCCTGCTGATAATTTTCAGCTGAATAATTAATTACTTTTTTCCAATGTTGAATTACTTAGTAGGCACAGATCTTTTGGAAATAAATTCTTTAGATTCTTTAGAATATAAACACTTTTATTCTAGGAATATAATCTCTCACAGTCATAATGAGCATATTTACTATCTTCACCCTAATTTTTTTTTGGTTTATTTTTGTCATACCTAAGATGAATATAATTTTTAACTAAATAATAGATTACATAGGTGTGTTAGAGTAGGCAGATAGCCAGAAATGAACAGCCAAGGATGCTGCTGGGGAAATAAGACCTGGAGATGCTGCTTACTGACAGCAAAAAAGAGAGTGGCTACAAGGGACACTTTTGGCCTTGTGATTGAGCTCCTCTGGCCCTGAAGGGGACTTACTGAGGGCCAGCTGGAGATAATCATGCCAGGGACTTCCCCTACTGATGAGTATGTGCATGCCTCCAATAACTTGCCCTAGAGTAGCCTTTTACTCAATAATAATAATAATCAAAAGCACACCCTTGAGTGGAGATTTTAGATGCTAATGAAACATGCAATGTGTGTACTAGCATGTACAACCACATAGCATGCACACCCAAAGAAACCTAAAACATGCTTACAAGTGTCACCCCCTTTTGCTCCTCCATGAATAATCATATAAGACTGTCATGGAGTCTTGGCAGCACTATCTGCTGCTGGCTCATTCTCTTGAGCAGGCGGCTTGGCCTTGTCTTTCAGAGTGTACTGTGTCTTTAAATAAACACTACTCCAGATTTTTCCAGCTGGAGCAGCCTAGAGCTATTTTCCACTTCTGTCTAGGGATGCCCTTTATTTTCCTTGAATAAACTGTGCTACTTAAACCTTGCTATGCATCTCTTGGCTGATTTATTTCTTCCAAATTAGACAAAAACTGAGGATTCTACCACTTCCTGGTAATCAGTGGAGAGTCTTATTAGTATGAAATCTTGCAACTGCTGTAATGTTTCTTTCTACCTTCATCACAAAATTCAGCTCAAGCTATTATACTTAAAAATCATTTCTTAAGTATGCTAAGTGAACCTAATCAAACGGTTTTGATGTAGTAGAAGAAAAAGAGGAAGTCAGAAATATAAATTTGTAATTAGAATATAATAGTTGTTTAAGAAAACTGAAGTGGCTGGGCACGGGGGCTCACGCCTGTAATCTCAGAACTTTGGGAGGCGGAGGTGGGAAATCACGAGGTCAGGAGATCGAGACCATCCTGGCTAACATGGTGAAACCCTGTCTCTCCTAAAAAAAAAAAAAAAAAAAAAAAAAAATTAGCCAGGTGTGGTGGCGGTCACCTGTAGTCCCAGCTACTCGGGAGGCTGAGGCCTCTGACCCCCTGAGAGGCCTGAGAGAAAGAGAATCTATTTGATTCTTCTCTCTTTTCTTCTTTATTGTCTGGCTAGCAGTCTATCTATTTTGTTAACCTTTTCAAAAACCCAGCTCCTGGATTCATTGATTTTTGAAGGGGTTTTTCTGTCTCTATCTCCTTCAGTTCTGCTCTGATCTTAGTTATTTCTTGTCTTATGCTAGCTTTTGAATTTGTTTGCTCTTGCATCTCTAGTTCTTTTAATTGTGATGTTAGGGTGTTGATTTTATCTTTCTCACTTTCACATGTGGGCATTTAGTGCTATAAATTTCCCTCTAAACACTGCTTTAGCTGTGTCCCAGAGATTTTGTTGTGTCTTTGTTCTCATTGGTTTCAAAGAACTTATTTATTTCTCCCTTAATTTCATTGTTTGCCTAGTAGTCATGCAGGAGCAGGTTGTTCAATTTCCATTTAGTTGTGTGGTTTTGAGTGAGTTTCTGAATCCTGAGTTCTAATTTGATTGTGTTGTGGTCTGATAGACAGTTTGTTATGATTTCCATTGTTTTGCACTCACTAGGGAGTGTTTTACTTCAAATTATGTGGTCGATTTTAGAATAAGTGCTATGTGGTGCTGAGAAGAATGTATATACTGTTGATTCGGTGGGGAGAGTTCTATGGGTATCTATTAGGTCAGCTTGGTCCAGAGCTGAGTTCAAGTCCTGAATATCTTTGTTAATCTTCTGTCTTGTTGAACTGTCTAATATTTACAGTGTGGTGTTAAAGTCTCCCATTATTATTGTGTGGGAGTCTAAGTCTCTTTGTAGGTCTCTGAGAACTTGCTTTATGAATCTGAGTGCTCTTGTATTGCATACATATATATTTAGGAGAGTTATCTCTTCTTGTTGCATTGGTCCCTTTACCATTATGTAATGCCTTTGTCTTTTTTGATGTTTGTTGGTTTAAAGTCTGTTTTATCAGAGACTAAGTTTGCAATGCCTGCTTTTTTGTTTTGTTTTGTTTTGTTTTTGCTGTCCATTTGCTTGGCAAATATTCCTGCATCCCTTTATTTTGAGCCGATGTGTGTCTTGCATATGAGATCAGTCTCCTGAATACAGCACACCTATGGGTCTTGACTCTTTATCCAATTTGCCAGTCTGTGTCTTTTAACTGGGGCATTTAGCCCATTTACTTTAAGGGTAATATTGTTATGTGTGAATTTGATCCTGTCATCATGATAGTAGCTGGTTATTTTGCACATCAGTTGTAGTTTCTTCATAGTGTCATTGGTCTTTATATTTTGGTATGTTTTGCAGTGGCTGGTATGGGTTTTTCCTTTCCATATTTAGTGCTTCCTTCAGGAGCTCTTGTAAGGCAAGCCTGGTGGTGACAAAATCCCTCAACATTTGCTTGTCTGTAAAGGATTTTATTTCTCCATTGCTTACGCAGTTTAGTTTGGCTGGATATGAAATTCTGAGTTGAAAATATTTTTCTTTAAGATTGTTGAATATTGGCCCCCACTCTCTTCTGGATTGTAGGGGTTTCTGCCAAGGGATCACCTGTTAGTCTGATGGGCTTCCCTTTATAGGTAACATGACCTTTCTCTCTGGCTGCCGTTAACATTTTTCCTTCATTTCAACCTTGGAGAATCTGATGATTTTGTTTTGTCTTGGGGTTGCTGTTCTTGAGGAGTATCTTAGTATTTCCTGAATTTGAATGTTGGCTTGTATTGCTAGGTTGGGAAACTTCTGGATAATATCCTGAAGTGTGTTTTCTAACTTGGTTCCATTCTCCCCATCACTTTCAGATACACTAAAGAATTGTAGGTTTGGTCTTTTCACATAGTCCCATATTTCTTGGAGGCTTTGTTCATTCCTTTTCATTCTTTTTTTTCTAACCTTGTCTTCACGCTTTATGTCATTAAGTTGATCTTCAATCTCTGATATCCTTTCTTCTGCTTGTTTCAGCTATTGATACTTGCATATGCTTCATGAAGTTCTCATGGTGTGTTTTTCAGTTCCATCAGGTCATTTATGTTCTTCTCTAAACTGGTTATTTTAGTTAGCAGTTCCTGTAACCTTTTATCAAGGTTCTAAGCTTCCTTGTGTGCTCCTTTAGCTCATAGGAGTTTGCTATTACCCACCTTCTGAAGCCTACTTCTGTCAATTCATCAAAGTCATTCTCCACCCAGTTTTGAGCCCTTGCTGCAGAGGAGTTGCAATCACTTGGAGGAGAAGAGGCATTCTGGGTTTTGGAGTTTTCAGCATTTTTGTGCTGGTTTTTCCTTATCTTCGTGGATTTATCTACCTTTGATCTTTGATGCTGATGACATTTGGTTGGGGTTTTGGTATGGGTGTCCTTTTTGTTGATGTTGATGTTATTGCTGTCTGTTAGTTTTCCTTCTAACAGTGAGGCTCCCCTTCTGCACGTCTGTTGGAGTTTGCTGGAGGTTCGCTCCAGACTCTGTTTGCCTGGGTATCACCAGCAGAGGCTGTAAAACAGCAAAGATTGCTGCCTGCTTCTTCTTCTGGAAGATTCATCCTAGAGGGGCACCTGCCTGATGCCAGCTGGAGCTCTCCTGTATGAGGTGTCTCTTGACCCCTGCTGGGAGGTGTCTCCCAGTCAAGGCACGGGGGTTAGGGACTCACTTGAGCAGGCAGGGAGTCTGTCCCTTAGCAGAGCTCGAGTGCTGTGCTGGGATATCTGCTCTTCTCTTCAGAGCTGGCAGGCAGGAATGTTTAAGTCTGCTGAAGCTGTGCCCACAGCCACCCCTTTCCCCAGGTGTTCTGTCCCCAGGAGACAGGGGTTTTGTCTATAAGCCCCTGACTGGGACTGCTGCCTTTCTTTCAGAGATGTCATGCCCAGTGAGGACCAATCTAGAGAGGCAGTCTGGCTATAGTCGCTTTGTTGCCATGTGGTCAGTTCTGCCCAGTCCGAACTTCCTGGCAGCTTCCTTAACACTGTGAGGGGAAAGCCAACTACTCAAGCCTCAGTAGTGGCAGGTGCCCCTCCCTGCACCAAGCTTGGGCATCTCAGGTCAACTTTGGACTGCTGTCCTGGGAGCAAGAATTTCAAGCCAGATGTTCTTAGGTTGCTGGGCTCCATGGGAGTAAGACCTGCTGAGAGAGACCACTTGGCTCCCTGGCTTTCATCCCCTTTCCCAGGGAGTGAAGAGTTCTGTCTTCCTGGGGTTTCAGGTGCCACTGGGATATGAAAAAACAAACAAACAAAACAAAACAAAAAAAACTCCTGCAGCTAGTTCAGTGTCTGCCCAAACAATGTCCCACTTTTGTGCTTGAAACCCAGAGCACTGATGGTGTAAGCACACGTGGGAATCTCCTGGTCTGTGGGCTGCAAAAACCATGGGAAAAGTGTAGTATCTAGGCCAGATAGCACAGTCCCTCTTGTCTTCCCTTGGCTAGGGGAGGCAGGACCTGGGCCCCTTGCACTTCCCGAGTGAGGCAACTCCCCACCCTCTTTCTGCTCATCCTCTGTGGGCAGTACCCACTGTCTAACTAGTCCCAGTGAGATGAACTGGGTACTTCAGTTTGAAATGCAGAAATTACCCACCTTCTCTTTTGGCATCACCAGGAGCTACAGATGGAGCTGTTCCTATTTGGCCATCTTGAGCCAGGCATAAGATTCTTAAATAATATCACAATTTTACTCACATATTAAAAATTTTGACATTAGTTAAATATGTCACAGAAATACTATACTACTTTGGATAAAAATTGCAAGATACATCATTGACACAGCAAATTTCAAACAAATGCAGTGACCAAAACATCTGTGCCCTTTTGCTCAAGCTTTTACAAACACATTTAGTTGTTGATGTTTGAGTAAATCAGTTTTGGTTTTTTCATACTGCTCCATGTGTCTTATCCTAAACCCGTTTGTAGATGATCTGCTTAATGGCCCATCTCCCTGGCTGTGATCTACTGAAAGTCATCACAAAGTGGGGAAACTAGTGCTAATATTGAGGCAGAAGTAAAGGAAAAATCAGTTAGGCAAACAGTTAAGAATGGTCCTTGGAGAAGCAGCCTGCCTGAAAAAACACAGCTACAGGCAAAATAGAGCAGCCTGGGGAAAACTTAGACTGTACCTGCACAGATAAGCAGGCAGGGTTCACCATAGAAGTCTTTTGTTCTTTTGTGATTAGCAGCCTCCCAGGAAAAACTTTTGTCCCCTTTTCAGGCTTATACATCAAGGGAAATTTCACAGGGAGGAGGGGGCCTTATGTAAAACAAACCCACAGTTATACATGCAAGAGAAGCAGCACTTTGTGCTTGTCTAGAGACATATCTGCAGCTGCATAAGATAAGGGGAGTTGCACAGGCAGTTTTACTGATAAGAGAAGTTACTCAAACTGCTAAAGAGATGAGAGCGGGTTCATATAAAAGCTTTATAATTGAACTGTAAAAATGGCAAGCCAGGGAGCCTCCCCCTCTCCACTGTGGAGACCTTTCTTCTTTCGCTTATTAAATTTTTGCTCCAACCTCACCCTTTGTATCCATGCTCTTTAATTCTCTTGGTCATTAGGCAACAAGTGCAAATATCTTAGACAATGAGACCAGTGACTCTGACCTATTTCTTTCTTTCCTTCTTTTTTTTTGAGACAGATTCTCACTCTGTCATCCAGTCTGGAGTGCAGTGTTGCGATCTCGGCTGACTGCAAGCTCTGCCTCCCAGGTTCACAACATTCTCCTGCCTCAGCCTCCCAAGTCACTGGGACTACGGGCACCTGCCACAATGCTCACCTAATTTTTTGTATTTTTAGTAGAGACAGGGTTTCACCATGTTAGCCAGGATGGTCTGGATTTCCTGACCTTGTGATCTGCCCTCCTCGGCCTCCCAAAGTGCTGGGATTACAGGCATGAGCCTCCGTGCCTGGCCGACTCTGACCTATTTCTATATGATGCTTGTCCTGTTGCTAAATGTATAATGTAATGGCATTTTAGACAAGTTTTCTTCTCCATATTTTCTCATATTAGATGTTTTACCTGTTTCCAAAGCCATACCTGATTTTAATTACTACTAATATTATTTAATTTTATTTTTTAGAGACAGGGTCTTGCTCTGTCATGCAGGCTGGAGTGCAGTGGTGAGATCACAGATCACTACAATTTTGACCTTGTTGGGTGAAGCGATCCTCCCACCTCAGCCTCCCAAGCAGGCAGCACTACAGTTGAATGCCACCATCCCTGGCTAATTTTCTATTTTTTAATTTAAATTTTTTCTGAGACAAAGTCTCACTCTATCACCAGGCTGGAGTGAATTGTGTGGTATCAGCTCACTGCAACCTCTGCCTTCCTGGTTCAAGCAATTCTGCTGCCTTAGCCTCCTAAGTAGCTGGAACTACATGTGCGTGCCACCACACCCAGCTAATTTTTTTTTTTGTATTTAGTACTGATGGGGTTTCACCATGTTGGCCAGGATGGTCTTGGTCTCTTGACCTCATGATCCATCCACCTCAGCCTCCCAAAGTGCTGAGATTATAGGGGTGCAGCATCTCACCCAGCCTATTTATTTATTTATTTATTTTTAAGACAGAGTCTCACTCTTGTTACCCAGGCTGGAGTGCAGTGGTGCAATCTTCACTCACTGCAACCTCCGCCTCTTGGGTTCAGTCAATTCTCCTGCCTCAGCCTCCTTAGTAGCAGCTGGGATTACAGGTTCCCACCACCATGTCCAGCTAATTTTTGTATTTTTAGTAGAGATGGGGTTTCACCATGTTGGCCAGGATGGTCTCAATCTCTTGACCTCGTCATCTGCCCCGCCTTGGCCTTCCAAAGTGCTAGGATTACAGGCATGAACCACCGCACTGGCCTATTTTATTTTTTCTGGAGATGAGGTCTCACTGTGTTGCCCAGGCTGGTCTTGAAATTCTGGGCTCAAGCGATCTTGCAACCTTGGCCTCCCAAAGCCTGGGATTACAGACATGAGCCACTGCACCTAATCATATGTTTTTACGTGGATGTTTTTCAGAAGTTTCTGGTTGTGTAAAAAATGAGTTTTCTTGCTTTCAGTGGCTCTTTTACTGTATCTGTTCACTTTTTACTGTTTCTCATTATATGTTCTTGCTGGTTTCTATGCTTCAACTTAGATAAAATATTCTTATGAGTTATTTTTCTTATGTCAAAATTAGCTTGTTTTAATTTCTGTATAATAACTGCTGGATTTACCTTTAAAATTACTGTTCTTGAGGTGGTTGGATCAGATGAGGTCAGTAGTTCAAGATCAGTCTGGCCAACATGGAGAAACCCCCTCTGCTAAAAACACAAAAAATTAGCCTGACATTGTGGCATATGCCTGTAATCCCAGCTACTCAGAAGGCAGAGTCAGGAGAACCACTTGAACTCTGGAGGCAGAGATTGCAGTGAGCCAAGATCCTGCCTTCACCCTCCAACCTGAGTGACAGAGTGAGACTCTGTCTCAAAAACAAACAAACGAACAAACAAAATTACTGTTCCCTCTCTTTCACTTTTCACCACTTTTATTGTTGCCTTCCTTAGAAAGCCTAATGATTTTTCATTCAGCACATAATTCTCATAACAAACACTTAACTTTCTACATCATATGGTTGTAGCAAAGTGTTGAAAAAAAGTGAGAGGTAAAGCCAGCTGGACTTCCTAGGTCAAGTGGGGACTTGGAGAACCTTTCTGTAGCTAGCTAGAGGTTTGTAAAATGCACCAATCGGTGCTCTGTAGAAATGCACCAATTGGTGCTCTGTAGCTAGCTAGAGGTTTGTAAAATGCACCAATCAGTGCTCTGTAAAAACGTACCACTCAGCACTCTGTAGCTAGCTACAGGTTTGTAAAATGGACAAATCAGCACTCTGTAAAATGGGCCAATCAGCAAAATATGGGCGGGGGCAAATAAGAGAATAAAAGCTGGCCACTCCAGCCTGCAGCAACAACCCACTTGGGTTCCCTTTCACACTGTGGAAGCTTTGTTCTTTTGCTCTTCACAATGAATCTTGCTGCTCCTCATTCTTTGGGTCTGCATCAACTTTAAGAGCTGTAACACCCACCGTGAGGGTCTGCAGCTTCATTCTTGAAGTCAGCAAGACCACAAATCCACCAGAAGGAACAAACTCTGGTCACATCTTGGCAACTACGAAGGGACTATCACCAAGCGGTGAGTACCCTGGGACCCCTTTCACTTGTTCTGTTTTTCCGTAGAATTCAGGGGCTAAACACCAGGCATGTGTTGGCTAGTTAAAAGTGACTAGCATGGCCAGTGGACTAAAGACACAGATGTCAGGCTTTCTGGGAAAGGGCTAACAACCCCCGACTCTTTGGAATTGACATTGTTGGTTTTCCTGGAACCAGCTTCCACTTTTCCTGTACTTCCGAGCTAAGCCAACGGTCGACAGAGAGGAAAGCCATTCATCTGCAGGGTCCCAACAAAAATTTGGTTGACCCTGTAGCCATGAGCAGAACTCTCAGAGCCACATTGCCCAAGTGAGACTCGCCCATCTATCCTATCTATCCTGACCCTTGCCTCCTGGGTCCTAATGCCTATCAGACAGACTTCCTCCTGTCTCTCTTCTCTGAGGCTAGTCCTGCCTCCACTCCCTGTCTCTGGTGCTTTTCTAGTTTCTCCTATAAGAATGATTTCTCACATAAATTTTGGGACTGTGTTCCTTTCTTTAGGCACCCCGGCTCACCAATCAGAAAGACATTTTTTTTTTTTTTTTTACCCAAAGTCCCATCGAGGGGGAGACTATCTGGAATTTTAGGATCCCTCCTCAGACTAGCAGGCCTAACAAAGGCTATTCCCAAAGCTAGGATATGGGGAGCCTCAGAAATTATATCCTTCCTATCCATATGGTGAAAAGTGATGACAAAAGACATCACTCTTCCAACCCTGGAGATCCCTTCCCTCCCTCAGGGTATGGCCCTCCACTTCATTTTGAGGCATATCATCTTTATAGGACAAGGGTAAGCTCCCAATACTAACAGGAGAAAACACTTAGGACTCTAACAGATTTTCGAGAATGCATAGGTAAGGGCCACTAAATCTGATTTCTCTCAGTCCTCTTTGTGGTCTAAGAGGAAAGGCAAAGGTGCAGGTTTTTGAGAATGCATCAATAAGGGCCACTAAATCCAACGTTCCTCAGTCCTCTTTGTGGTCTAGGAGGAAAACTAGCGTTTTTGCTGCTGCATTGGTGAGTGCAATTATTCCAATCAGCGGGGTCCAGAAACTGCTGTGGGTTCGTGGGCAAGAGGGGGATCAGCTGCTGCATCAGTGAGCACAACTATTCTGATCAGCAGGGTCCAGGGACCATTGTGAGTTCTTCAGCGGGGTTGGGGGAAAACAAACCAAAACTGCAGGCAGTTTTTTCTTTCAGATGCAAAACACTCAGGCATCAAAAGGTTCACCCTTGAAATGCATCCTAAGCCATTGGGACCAAACCCTGAAAAAGAGGTGGCTCATTTTTTTCTGTACCACAGCCTGGCCCCAATATTCTTTCTCTGTTGGGGAAAAATGACCACCTGAGGGAAGTATCCATTACAATACGATCCTGTCAATTGACCTTTTCTGGAAGAGGGAAGGCAAATGGAGTGAAATACCTTATGTCCAAGCTTTCTTTTCACTGAGGGAGAATACACAACTATGCAAAGCTTGCAATTTACATCCCACAGGAGGACCTCTCAGCTTACCTCCATATCCTAGTCTCCCTATAGCTCCCCTTCCTATTAATAATAAGCCTCCTCTAATCTCCCCCTCTCAGAAGAAAACAAAGAAATCTCCAAAGGTATCACAAAAACCCCTGGGCTATCAGTTATGTCCCCTTCAAGCTCTAGGGTAGGGGAATTTGGGAATTTGGCCCAACCCAGGTACATATCCCCTTCTCCATCTCTGATTTAAAGCAAATCAAGGTAGATCTGGGGAAGTTTTCAGATGATCCTGATAGGTACATAGTTGTCCTACAGGGTCTAGGGCAAACTTTTGACCTCACTTGGAGAGATGTCATGCTATTGTTAGATAAAATCCTGGCCTTTAATGAAAAGAATGTGGCTTTAGCTGCAGCCTGAGCATTTGGAGATACCTAGTATCTTAGTCAAGTAAATGATAGAATGACAATCAAAGAAAAGGACCAATTCCCTACTGGTGAGCAAGCCATCCCCAGTATGGATCCCCACCACAGCTGTAACTCAGATCATGGGGACTGGCACCGTAAACATCTGCTGACCTATATTCTAGAAGGACTAAGGAGAATTAGGAAAAGCCCATGAATTATTCAATGATGTCCACCATAACTCAGAGAAAGAAGAAAATCCTTCTGCCTTCCTCGAGCAGCTATGGGAAGCCTTAAGAAAATATACTCCCCTGTCACCAGACTCCTTCGAGGGTCAATTGATATGAAAAGATAAGTTTATTACCAAATCAGTTGCAGATATCAGGAGAAAGCTCCAAAAGCAAGACCTGGGCCCTGAACAAAATCTGGAGGCATTATTAAACCTGGCAACCTTGGTGTTCTATAATAGGGACCAAAAGGAACAGGCCCAAAAGGAAAAGTGAGATCAGAGAAAGGCCACAGCCTTAGTCATGTCCCTCAGACAAACAAACCTTGGTGGTTCAGAGAGGACAGAAAACGGAGCAGGCCAGTCACCTGGTAGGGATTTTTATCACTGTGGTTTGCAAGGACACTTTTAAAAAGATTATTCAATGAGAAACAAGCCACCCCCTTGTCCATGTCCACAATGCTGAGGCAATCACTGGAAGGTGCACTGCCCCAGAGGGCAAAGGTTCTCTGGGCTAGAAGCCCCCAACCAGATGATCCAACAACAAGACTGAGGGTGCCCAGGGCAAGCGCCAGCTAATGTCATCACCATCACTGAACTCTGGGCAAGCTTAACCATTGAGAGCCAGGAAATTGATTTCCTCCTGGACACTGGGCGCAGCTTTCTCAGTGTTAATCTCCACCCTGGACGGCTGTCCTAAAGGTCCGTTACCATCCAAGGAATCCTGGGAGATCCTCTAACCATGTATTTCTCCCACATCCACAGTTGTAATTGGGAGACTCTGCTCTTTTCACATGTCTTTCTTGTTATGCCTGAAAGTCCCACACCCTTATTAGGGAGGGATATATTAGCCAAAGCTGGAGCTATTATCTACATGAATATGGGGAAGAAGTTACCCATTTGTTGTCCTCTAATTGAGGGGGGAATCAATCCTGAAGTCTGGGCAATGGAAGGACAATTTGGAAGGGCAAAATTGCCTACCCAGTCCAAATCAGGCTAAAAGACTCCAACACTTCCTTATCTAAGGCAATATCTCTTAAGACATGAAGCTTATAAAGGATTACAGGATAGTGTTACACATTTAAAAGCTCAAGCCTTAGTAAGGAAATGCAGCAGTCCCTGCAACACCCCAATTCTAGGAGTACAAAAAGCAAACAGTCTGTGGAGACTAATGCAAGATCTTAGACTCATCAGTGAGGCAGTAACTCCTCTATATCCAGTTGTACCCAAGTGCTATATCCTGCTCTCTTAAATACCAGAGGAAGCAGAATGGCTCACTGTTCTGGACTTCAAGGATGCCTTCTTCTGCATTCCCCTGCACTCTGACTCCCAGTTTCTCTTTGCCTTTGAGGATCCCACAGACAACACATCCCAAATTACATGGATGGTCTTGCCTCCAGGGTTTAGGGATAGCCCTCATCTGTTTGATCAGGCACTGGCCCAAGATCTAGGCCACTTCTCAAGTCCTGGTGCTCTGGTCCTTCAGTATGTGGATGATTTTCTTTTTGCGACCAGTTCGAAAGCCTCATGCCAGCAGGCTACTCTAGATCTCTTGAACTTTCTAGTTAATCAAGTGTACAAGGCATCTAAATTGAAGGCCCAGCTCTGCCTACAACAAGTCACATATATAGGCCTATTCTTAGCCAGAGGAACCAGGGCCCTCAGCAAGGAACAAATACAGCCTATACTGGCTTATCCTTGCTGTAAGACATTAAAACGATTGTGGTGGTTCCTTGGAATCACCAGCTTTTGCCAAGTATGAATCCCCAGATACAGAGAGATGGCCAGGCCACTCAATACTCTAATAATCAACGTGACCCAGAGGGCCAATACTCATCTACTAGAATGGGAACCAGAGGCAGAAATAGCCTTCAAAACCTTGAAGCAGGCCCTAGGACAAGCTCCAGCCTTAAGCCTTCCCACAGAACAAAACTTCTCTTTATACATCACAAAGAGAGTGGGAATAGCTCTTGGAGTCCTTACTCAGACTCATGGGACAATCCCACAACCAGTGGCATACCTAAGTAAGGTAACTGATATAGTAGCAAAAGGCCAGCCTATTTATGGGTAGTTGCGGTGGTGGCCATCTTAGTATTAGAGGCTATCAAAATAATATAAGGAAAGGATCTCACTGTCTGGACTACTCATGATGTTAATGGCATACTAGGTGCCAAAGGAAGTTTATGGCTATCAGACAACCACCTGCTTAGATACCAGGTGCTACCCCTTCAGGGACCTGTGCTCCAAATACACACGTGTACAGCCCTCAACCCTAACTCTTTTCTCCCAGATGATAGGGAACCAATTGAGCATGACTGCCAACAAATTGTAGCCCAGACTTATACTGCCTGAAAGGATCCTTAGAAGTCCCCTTAGCTAATCCTGACCTTAACCTATATACTGGTGGAAGTTCATTTGTGGAGAATGAGATATGAAAGGCAGGTTATGCCATAGTTAGTGATGTAACAGTACTTGAAAGTAAGACTTTTTCACCAGGGACCAGCACCCAGTTAGCAGAACTAGTGGCACTTACATGAGCCTTAGAGCTGGGAAAGGAAAAAAGAATAAATGTGTGTACAGATAGCAAGTATGCTTATCTAATCCTACATGCCCATGCTGCAATGTGGAAAGAAAGGGAGTTCCTAGTCTCTGGGGGAAACCCCATTAAATACCACAAGGAAATCATGGAGTTATGGCATACGGTGCAAAAACCCAAAGAGGTGGCAGTCTTACACTGCTGAAGCCATCAAAAAGGTGAAGGAGAAAAGGCAGAAGGAAACTGTCGGGCAGATGCTGAGGCCAAAATTGCTGCCAGGCAGAAGCTCCCATTAGAAATACCTATGGAATTTCCCTTGATATGGGACAGCCCTCTCCAAGAGATTAAGCCCCAGTATTCCCCAATTGAAACAGAATGGGGACTTTCATGGGGGCATAGTTTTCTCCCCTCAGGGTGGTTAACAACAGAAGAGGGAAAGGTACTTATACCTGAAGCCAGCCAGTGGAAAATACTGAAGTACCTCCACCAAACTTTTCATGTGAGTATTGAGAACACTCATCAAATGCCCAAATCTCTATTTACAGGGCCAAATCTCCTCTGGGCCGTCCAACAAGAAGTCAAAGCCTGTGAGGTGTGCCAAATGAATAATCCCTTGGTCCATGATAAGGCCCCTATAGGGGAACAAAGAACAGGGCACTATCCCAGAGAGGAGTGGCAGTTAGACTTCACCCATATGCCTAAGTCAAAAGGATTTCAATACTTGTTGGTCTGTGTTGACACCTTGACAAATTGGATAGAAGCCGTCCCCTGCAAGACAGAGAAGGCTCAGGAAGTGGTTAAAGTCCTAATTCATGAAATAACTACTAGATTTGGGCTTCCACAAAGCTTACAAAATGACAATAGTCTGGCTTTCAAAGCCATGATAACTCAGGGAATTTCCAGGGCACTAGGGATACACTATCACCTTCACTGCACCTGGAGGCTGCATTCTTCAGGGAAGGTTGAGAAGGCAAATGAAACACTCAAGAGGCACTGAAGGAAACTAACACAAGAAACTCATCTCCATAGCCTACTCTCTGGAGTCCCAAGATCATCCAGACCCTCCTCGATATACCTGTGAGCCATTGGAGGACTTGCATCTCCTATTTCAGAAGGACACATCCCAGACTAAAAAGGCTCCTACAACTGATCCTGAGGAAAAACCCCTTCCTACTTAAAAAAACAATTGAAAAAAGATAAGTGAAAACCTACATAATCTTTAACATCTCTGCTTGCCCCTTCAATGGAATCCTTTTACTGTTTCACCACATTATTAAGCAATATACTAATCATACTCTTTGCAGTAGGACTATACACTGTGGCTCCTGCCAGGACGAAAATCATAATCACATCAACCTTTATTCTAGCATCCTTCTTTCTGACAGCAATTTACTCCTACCTTTAACTCAGACTGGATAAAATGATCTTATCTTCCAGGGCACCCTCTTTACCTTCCTACTTACTCTTTGCCTATCTATTGCTCCTGCTTCCTTGGATACCCCATATAGTCACCCCTCTGCTTTCACTAGCTCCTAATTACCTCTACAAGACTCTCAACCCATTCTCTGTTAAACCAGTCCAGTCCTTCCCTGGCAAATGACTGTTGGCTTTACACCTCTCTATCAGCCACTGCTTACGTTGTCACTCTCGTTCTCGCAAAAAACTGGGTCTTTACTAACTTAACCTACCACCCCTGTTATGACCGAAAAGACCCTTTCCAGCTTCCAAATACACAATCATTAGCCAATTTCCCCATCTCTGATAGGACCAAGAAAATGCTAACAGGACGTGCAGTTCAACTTCTATGCTCTTACATTTCCAACCTCACCTATTACACGAGCAATGAAAAGCTCAGACACAGTCCTGTAACCATGAATGCTGTCTTAACTTTCCAAGACCCTTTATGCATCCAACACAACCTGTTATCAGGCCTGCCCCTGGGGCACCTAATATCCCATCAGTGTAATTACACCCTATAACTTCAAGCCCCAACTGATCATAGTAACTTCTGAGTCACCCAAACAGCTCCATTCAGATAGGTTGTCTGCTTCTCAGGGCCTCCAAAAATCATCACTTCCTCCCTACTTAACAAACTTTTTGGGTTTTATCATGGCAAACATATTCCCTGCATGACCATTCACCCCTGGACCCCCTGCAGGAGCGCCTCCACCACTCCATCCCCTCTTTCAATTACTCCTTTGAATGGTTCCTAGTAGATACAAAATAGTTTTTTCTCCAACTGGAAAATAGAACCCAAGGAGCCACTCAATTTGCTCCCAACACCCGTTCCCAGCCACTCACCAGAGCTACCTTGGCAAGGACTCTAGGAGTATGGGAAAATGAAAACAACAAACTCATATATGTTTTTAACATACACAACCAGTTCTGTCTACCCAACAAAGGCATATTCTTCTTATGTGGAACTTCAACTTATATCTTCCTTCAAACCAACTGGACAGGCACCTACACCTTAGTCTTCCTAAGTCCCAACATTGACAACAGGAAATCGGACCCTATCAAAGCTCAAGTCTGTCAGCGCAGGGCCATACAACTAATATCCCTACTTATAGGGTTAGGAGTGACCACTGCTACAGGAACCCGAATAGCAGGTTTGTCCACTTCACTATCCTACTACCACACACTTTCAAAGGATTTCTCAGACAGTTTGCAAGAAATAACAAAATCTATCCTTACTCTACAATCCCAAATAGACTCTTTGGCAACAGTGACTCTCCAAAACCACTGAGGCCTAGAGCTCCTCACTGCTGAGAGAGGAGGACTCTGCACCTTCATAGGGGAAGAGTGTTGTTTTTACACTAACCAGTCAGGGATAGTAAGAGACACCTCCCAGCATTCACAGGAAAGGGCTTCTGAAATAAGACAATGCCTTTCAAACTCTTATACCAACCTCTGGAGTTGTGTGACATGGCTTCTCCTCTTTCTAGGTCCCATGACAGTCATCTTGCTATTACTCGCCTTCTGGCCCAGTATTTTTAAGCTTGTCAAATTTGTTTCCTCCAGGATTGAGACCATCTGGCTACAGATGGTCTTACAAATGGAACCCCAAATGAGCTCAACTCACAACTTCTACCAAAGAACCCTGGACCAACCCACTGGCCCTTTGACTGGCCTAGAGCTTTCTCCTCTGGAGGTCACTACAACTGCAGGGCCCCTTCTTCAGCTCTATCCAGCAGGAAGTAGCTAGAGTGGTCATCGCTCAATTCCCAACAGCAGTTGGGGTGTCCTGTCTAGAGGGGACATTGAGAGGTGAAGCCAGCTGGACTCCCTGGGTCGAATGGGGACTTGGAGAACTTTTCTGTCTTACAAGAGGATTGTAAAATGCACCAATCAGTGCTCTGTAGCTAGCAAGAAGATTGTAAAATGCACCAATCAGTGCTCTGTAAAAATGCACCAATCAGTGCTCTGTAGCTAGCAAGAGGATTGTAAAATGCACCAATCAGCACTCTGTAAAATGCACCAATCAGCAGGAGTCTAAATGTAGCCAGTCATGGGAAGGATTGAAAAAAGGGCACTCTGATACGACAGAAACAGAACATGGGAGGGGACAAATAAGGGAATTAAAGCTGGCCACCCCAGCCAGCAGCAGCAATCTGCTCAGGTTCCCTTCCACACTGTGGAAGATTTGTTCTTTTGCTCTTCACAGTAAATCTTTTTGCTGCTCACTCTTTGGGTCTGTGCCACCTTTAAGAGCTATAACACTCACCATGAAGGTCTGTGGCTTCATTCTTGAAGTCAGTGAGACCACAAACCCACCAGCAGGAACAAACTCTGGACACACTAGCACACAATAGCACCAAAACAAACAAAGAAAAAACAATTGCTAGTTAGGATATGGAGAAATCAGAATGCTTCTTCATTGCTTACCAGAAGGTAAAATGATACAGCCCTGTAGGAAACATTTTGAGAGCTCCTCAAAATGTTAAGCATAGACATACTATACTGTTGGCCAGGCACAGTGGCTCACATCTGCAATCCCTGGACTTGGGGAGGCCAAGGCAGGTGGATCACCTGAGGTCAGGAGTTCAAGACCAGCCTAGCCAACATGGTGAAATCTTGTCTCTACTAAAAGTACCAAAAAGTTAGTTGGGCATACAGGTGGGTGCCTATAATCCTAGCTACTTGGGAGGCTGAGGAAGGAGAATCACTTGAACCCAGGAAGCGGCGGTTGCAGTGAGCTGTGATTGCACTACTGTACTCCAGCCTGGGTGACAGAGTGAGACTCTGTCTCAAAAAAAATATGGTTTACAATTTTTCTCTTAGGCATATACACAAAAGAGCTGAAAGCAAGGACTTATAGTGTACGCATGCACAGTAATGTTTATAGCAGCATTATTCACAGTAACAAAAAAGGTGGAAGAGACTGAAATATCTTGTTAGGTGAAACTTAGCTCCCTGTTCCTGCAAAGGGAAGAAATGGATCCTGCAAAGGGATCCATTTCGTTTAGATGTTATGTAACGGGAGCTAGAAATAATGTAGCACTGTTACAATTTAGCAAAACAATTCCAGGATGTGGTTTTACTCAGAATGTATGCCATGCCAGCCTCCACAGTCAACCCCCATAAAACCCACCCTAGCATGTGAGCTTGGGGCTGCCTCCTCTGTTTACTGTGGAGCAGCCCAGAAGGTTATTAAAACTTGCTTGCCTGACTTTGGGTCTACTCATTCTTTCTCTTGGTTAACCTTAAATTTTGGTGCTGAAACCCGGGAAGGGGTAGGCTCTGGCTGGGAATCCTAAAAGGGCTCTTTCCTTTACCCTCTCTTGCACCCTTTCTCTCCTCCTGGGCTGGTCCATTGCAGCACGCTATAGCCTCAGTGCCTTTCCTCTTCTCCTGGCCACCCTCCCCTTCCTGAACCAGCTGAATACCTGAAGGATTTCTCAGACCCCCCCATTGCTGGTGACTTCATTCATTATTAGAGTCTACATGGGTGTGAGTAAGAGAGACTCTTGCCATTTACCCTGGACACTTGCCATCTGTGTCTTCCTGAAAGACCCAGCACTGGGCCAAGGGCTCCCTCTGGCCTCTAGGCCTCCAGCTCTCCCATTTCAGGGACACCTAACTCAGTGGTTGCCTTACTTATACTGAACAAGTCCCACGGGACTGGGGGCATCCTCTCCCACTGTCCTTGCCACCAGCAGCCTCTTCTTCCTCTATGCCCTCCTCTATTTGCTATAGGAGCCTCTTAGTCTACTCCATCTAAAACTACCCCCCTGGGGTGCCTCCTGTACAACTTTAACATGCTTGGCCTCTGTTCAGAGGTTTGTCCCAAGAGGTTTATTTTCTCCTCTAATATGGCTTGGTCTCAATATAAATTAGATAATGGCTCTCAATGGCCTGAAAATGGTACTTTCAATTTCAATATACTCAGGGACCTAGACAATTTTTGCCATCGCAATGGGAAATGGTCTAAGATTCCTTATGTTCAGGCCTTCTTCACTGTCTGTAGCCGCCCTTCCCTTTGCCAGTCCTGCTCTACTTTTCAAATCCTTCTTGCCTGCTCCAAATATGATTTATCCACAGTCACTCACTTTACTGCCCCAGCCAATGATTCCTCATCCTTTGATCCTGCCGATTTCCCTCCTCCCCGGCAACCTCATGTCCCTCCACTAAAACATCATGACCCCCCTCCATATGCCCCTATCTCTTTCCCCTCCTCTTTCCAGCCACCCTGCCTCTGACTCTAAAACATCTCCATCTCCAACCCTCACCTGCTCCCAAGCCTAATATATCCCTCCTCCAGCCCCCTTGCTACCCCTCCAAGAGGTGGAAGAAGCCAAAGGGATCATCCATGTTCATGTTCCCTTCTCTCTCTCTAATCTCTCCCACATAAAAAAGTCTCGTGTCTTTCTCCTCCAATCCCAATACTTATATCAAAGAATTTAAATATCTCACCCAGTCTTATGAACCTACTTAGCACAATCTCTATATTATCCTCTCTTCTACCCTTCTTCTGGAAGTGAAAGAAAGAGTGTGGCTTGCAGCCCAGGCACATGCCAATGACCTCCATTGGCAAGATCCTACTAAGCCCATAGGAGCCACTGCAGTTCCCCGGAAAGTGCCTTCCTAAGAGTAGCAACCCACAGAACCCAGCTGGGTGTCCCGTACTCATCTGACTACTTGCCTCATTGCAGGCCTTAACAAAGCTGCCCATAAGGCTGTAAATTAAAAAACAAAAACAAAACAAAAAAAATCTCCAAAAACTTTCGCCAAAAGCAGATAAAAACCTTGCTGAATTCCTTTCCCACCTTACAGAGGCTCTCCAAAAATATACCCGCATTGATCCTGCCTCTTGGGAAAAAACTATTGTTCTTAATACCCATTTTATCTCCCAATTGCCCCCAACATCTGGCGCAAACTTAAAAAAGTTGAAGATGGCCTCTCAAACCCCAGAACAAGACCTCCTTAACCTGGCTTTTAAAGTCTTCAGTAACAGGGATGAGCAAAATAAATTAGATAAAGCCTAAAGAGATAGTGCTACATACCACCTTCTAGTAGCTGTTATCCACCAACCCATCCATACCACCCAAGGGCACAAAAGACCTGATAGCATTAACCCTCCTGGGCCTTGTTTTAAGTGCAGTAAAAAAGGCCACTGGGTGCGGGCATGTCCTAACCTGAGGGTGCCAAAAGGCCCTTGCCCAGTCCGCCAGGAGACAGGCTACTGGAAGTCTGACTGTCCTCCCTACAGAAAGAAAAAAAGCCGGCATCCCAAGATACCCTGCCTTCGGCAAGAAAAATGACAATGAATTGCTTGCACTCCCACAGCTCCTTGGCCTAGCTGCTGATGGTTGATGAGGCCCAGGGCCTTCAGCCCCATCTGCTATCACTGCATTGGAGCCCAGGGTAACTCTACTAGTAGCAGGTAAGCCAATCTTTTTTTTTAATCAATACCGAGGCCACCTACCTGGCTTTGCCTGAATTTTCAGGACCAACTCATCCCTCCCGGGTCTCAGTTGTGGGAGTTAATGGACTCCTCTCATGTACGTGTGCCACTAGACTTCTTGCTTTTTCCTTATTTAATATTGTTTTTTCTCACTCTTTCCTTATCATGCCTCATTGTCCTACCCCCATTCTAGACTGAGACCTTTTAGCCAAATTCAAGGCTTCTATCTCATTTTCCTGGCTCCCTCAACCAGAGTCCCTCCTGCTCCTCTCCATTAGTCCGGCCCCTGACCCCTCTCCCCAGCACCCACTTTCCACCTCTCTCATTATCCCAGTAGTGTAGCACACTGCCCTAGCTGCTTACCATGACCCCATTAAAATCCAGTTAAATGACCCTTCTAACTTTCTCAACGTCCCTCAATACCCTATCTCACTGATTCATCAGAGGGGCCTACAACCCATCATAAGCAAACTCCTCTTGTACAGCCTCCTCAAACCAACCCATTTACCATGTAATACTCTCATACTCCCTGTCAAAGAGACAGATGGCTGTTATCAACTAGTCCAAGACCTCCAATCTATTAATCAGGCAGTCCTAACCATCCATCCAGTAGTTCCTAATCTCTACACACTTCTTTCCCTTCTTGCTCCCAACACAACCCACTACACTACAATTGATCTAAAAAATGCCTTCTTTACCATTCCCCTTCACCCTGACTCCCAAGATCTCTTTGCCTTCACCTGGCCTGACCCTAAAACCCTCGTCACAACAACTTACTTAGGCAGTCCTTCCTCAAGGCTTTAGAGACAATCCTCCTTTCTTTAGATAAGCTGTAGCTCAAAACTTCACCTCCCTAAACCTCTCCCCTAGTCAGCTCCTTCACTAGGTAAATGACCTCCTTCTCTGTAGTCCTTCCCTAAAGAAAACTCTCAGAATCACACTATCATTCTACTAAGTTTTCTTGCTAATAAAGGATATAAGGTTTCTCCTTCCAAAGCACAACTCTCCTCCCCAACAGTAACATATTTAGGAATCCAACTTTCACCCAGGGCCCAAGCCATGACCCCAGCGTGGGCAGCCTTAATAGATAGCCTGCCTCTATCAACCTCTAAAAATAAAATCCTTTCCTTTTGGGGGTTAGCAGGCTTCTTCAAAATATAAATTCCCAACTTTGCCCTGTTAGCCCACCCCTCTATCAAGCAGCCAAAGGCCCTTTAAATGAGGCTCCAAATCCTTCCCACAACATAATCCCTAGCTTCCACAAACTTAAAGCTACTCTTGTAACCACCCCTACTCTATCTGTGCCAAACATTTCTCAGGTGTGATGAGGTCCAGCCTCTGGGGTTCTGTAGGGTTACTGCAGCCAGGGAATCTAAATGGTTTTGTAAATGAGTGATGGAATTAGCAATTCCATCAGCCCTTCATTATCTATTACAGCCAAACGCCAAGAAATAGCCCTCAGTGTTCTTGGCCAACAAAAGGGAAATCTTCCTTCCTTTGCTCCTGTAGCCTATCTTTCTAAACAACTAGAGTGTACCACCAAAAGATGGCCAACTTGCCTCAGAGCCCTAGCAGCAGCCACCACCCTGGCATTAAAAAGCAAAACAACCTAACATTTGGTCAACACACCACCATCCACAGCCCACATAACCTACAAGACATACTGTCTTGCAAAGTGCTCAGTGTCCTTTCTCCATCCTACATCCAACTACTCCATGCTCTGTTTCTTAAAAACCCTGAGTTCTACCTTTCCAAAAGCACTCCCCTCAACCCTGCATCTCTACTTCCAGTATCTTCCTCGCCTCCCACCAACTCCTGTACCAATATCCTTAATCACCTGCAACTTCATTTCCCTAATATCTGTCCTATTAACGACTCCTCTTCCAAGTCCGTTGCCAAAGCTGAACCAAGCCCCTCCACATAAGGAACTTACACACTCCCAATACCTATTCTCAATCCACTCGTCTGTTTATATTAACACCTCAGGCATCTTCTTCTTCTTTGGATCTATAACCTACTTTTTTCTCCCTACCAATTGGACAGGTACTTGCACCCTAATTTACCCCCACCATTAACATTGTTCCCCCAGACCAAGACCTCCCTGTCCCTGCCATGCTTCATGCCGGCCCCAAAAAAGCAATACAGTCCATTCCCTTATTAGCTGCACTTGGAGCTACAGCTATGGTCAGGTTAAGAGCAGGAATCCTAGGAACATCATTGTCATACTTTCGGACACTTTCTTAAGATCTCCAATCCACTCTAGAAAAAAATTGCTAATTCCATCAATCATTTACAAAACTATTTAGATTCCCTGGCTGCAGTAACCCTACAGAACCCCAGAGGCTAGACCTCCTCACACCTGAAAAAAGAGGTATGTCTCTTTCTCGATGAACAGTGTTGTTTCTTCCTTAGTAAGTCTGGGGTAGTTCAAAATGCTGTCAAAAAACTCAAAGACCAAGCTCAAAAACTCCAAAATAACCATTCTAACTGGCTTCAATGGCTACAAAACTCCTGGGCACCCTGGTTATTGCCTCTTCTTGGCCCCACAATAGGGCTGTTTCTCCTGCTAGCTTTCAGACCCTGTCTTTTATGCCTCCTAATCCAGCTCTTGCAGGACTGGATCAAAGCCTTCATACACAGCACCTTACAGGACATAATGCTCCTCCAAAAATGATAGAAACTGTATAAGTAGCCATACCCAACCTTCATCCCCATTCAGTAAGAGGTAGCCTGATGACCACAAAGCTCCTTTTTCCTAAAATTAATAAAAGGAATGTTAGGTGAAACTTAGCCACCTGTTTCTGCAAGGATCCCCACTCCCGATTTCCTTTAGGTGTTATGTAACCTGAGGACAAATAATGCAGCACTGTTAGAATTTAGCAAAACAACTCCAGGATGTGGTTTTACTCAGAATGTATGCCATGCCAGCTCCCACAGTCAACCCCCATAAAGCCCCCCTAGTGTGTCAACTCAGGGCTGCCTCCTCTGTTTACTGTGGAGCAGACCGGCAGGTTAATAAAACTTGCTTGCCTGACTTTGGGTCCGTTCATTCTTTCTCCCGGCTAACGTTTCATATCTATCAACAAATAAAAAGTGGCTTATGCACACAATGGAATAGTCATATAAAATAAGAAAATTATGACACATGCTACAAAATGAATCAGTGTCAAAGTCAATACATTAAATGAAACAAGCCAGTCACCAAATAAAAAATATTGTGTGATTCCACTCATGTAAGTAATCAAATTCACACAGACAGGAAGTGGAATATTTGTTGCCAGATAGGGGCGTAAGAAGGGACAGGAAAGCATTGCCTAATTGGTTTAAATTTCTAGTTTGGAAAGGTGAAAATGTTCTGGAGATGGATGGTGATGATGGTTGCCAATGTGAATGTACTTAATGCCACTGAATTTACATTTAAGAGTAGTTAGAACTGTAAATTTTATGTTGTGTTGTGTTTTATCACAATAAAAAAGTAGTTTCTATGAAGGGGATAAAATCTGAGTGTAAATTATCATCAAAAGAGAAACAAGATAGAAATAAAAGAGATTTGTATTAGGCAAGCCTGAGAATGTAATGAGGAAAGAAGAAAAATCAGTTATAGTAATGATGACATTAATTGAATCTTGATTGTAAATAAGGTGTGATAATTTTTTAATCGTCATCTTAATATAAATAGCCTATTTTAGTAGTAAATTTTACTATACAAAAAATCATAAATTATAAGCTTATAATAGGTATGCAATATATGCCTGGTATATTATATAAATCTGTTACATAAACCTGTTATTATTCTATAATATATAACATACACTTGGTAATATATTATATACCTGGTTTATATAATATACCAGGTATATATTATACATTATATAATATGTTATATATAATATATAACATATATAATATATTATATATAGCATATTATATAATATATATTATATTATATTATATATAGCATATTATATATAACATATTATATTATATATAGCATATTATATATAACATATATTATATTATGTTATACACAATTATATATGTTACATATAATAATTATATATAATAAATAATATAAATATATAATATATATGATATATATAATTATATATAATATATAATTATAATATGTATGTTATATAAAATGATTATATCTTATATATAATTATATACAAAAAATCATAAATTATAAACTTATAATAGGCATGTAATATATACCTGGTATATAAATATATATTCATATATTATTTGTTATATAGTATAATATATAACATAATGTATAACTATATATGTACATTTATATATTTATATAAATATAAATTATTTTATATTTATATATTTATATATATTTTATATATATTTTATATATATTTTATATATATTTATATATATTTTCATATATTATTATAAAAATATAAATATGTAGTATATATAACATATAATATATAAATATATATTATATATTTATATGTAACATATAATATAATATAATATATAACAATATATAAACATATATTTATATAATATACCAGGTATATATTACATACCTATTATAAGCTTATAATTTATGATTTTTGTATATTATATCTATTATATACTATATATAACATATAATATAATATGTGTTATATATGTTATATATAATATACAGATAATGTATACAATATAATATATGTTATATGTTACATATCACATTATATATTTATATTTATATATTTATATAATATATATGATATATAAGTAACATATATAAATATATATTATAATATATAATATATTATAGAAGTAATATATAAATATATATTATAATATATAATATATTATAGAAGTAATATATATAAATATATATTATAATATATAATATATTATTATATTTTATATATTTTATTTTATATATTTTATGTATTTTATATAAATATATAAAATATATATTTATATATTATATTTAAATATGTTATATATATGTTATATAATTATATTATATATAACATATATAACATGTATTATATGTTATATTATTATATATGTTGTGTATTTTATATATTATATAATATAGTATAACAATTATGTTATATACAACATTACATATAACATATTATATGTTATATATAATATGTTATATACTTGGTAATATACTATATACCTGGTTTATATAATATACCAAGTATATATTATACATTATATAATATAATATAATAAATGATATATTATAATATATAATATATTATAATATAATATATAATATAATATATAATATATTATATTATATATAATATTATATATTATATTATAATATAATATATGACATAACATATTTATAATATATAACTATACATAAAATACATAAGTGATATATAATACATGTTATCTTATATATTACCCATTATATATGATATACCAGCTATGTTATATATTTATATATTATAATTATATTATATATTGTATAATTATATAATATTATATAATTATGTTGTATATTATATAATATACCAGGTATACATTATATATAATAGAATTTTCCTGAAGTTTGTCACTTAAGCTATAGGATACTAGAAACAATTATAAATAGGATATTAGATACAAATACAAACAGTATCTAGCATCCTTTGGGTTGATTAAGTGACAAACTTCTTCAGGAAATTTTTTTAGGCTTTTGGCTGGGCACAGTGGCTCATGCCTGTAATTCCAGCTCTGTGGGAGGCCAAGTCATGGGGATTACCTGAGCCCAGGGGTTTGAGATAAGCCTGGGAAATATAGAGACCCTGTCTACAAAAAATACAAAAGTTAGCCAGGTGTAGGGGTGCACACCTGCAATCCCAGCTACTTGAGAGGCTGAGGTGGGATAACTTGTGCCTGGGAAGTCAAGGCTGCTGTGAGTTGAAACTGTGACACTACACTCCAGCCTAGGTGAGAGAGTGAGACTTTATTTCAATGACAACAACAACATTATCTAGGTATTGAACTTCTACTTGCTTTCTCATTCTAGGAAGATTAACAGAAGTAACTCTTTTTTGTGGAAGTGGTATAAACAGTAAAAGGAAATTCTTTGCATTTTTCTTTTCAATATCAGCAATGAAGTGTCTAAACTGACAACTCTACAAGGTAGACTACATTCCTAAGACAAGAAGCTTCTACACAGCAGTCAATACTGAACCTGCTTATTGTGACCTAGGTAGATAAACAGAAACCTTAATAGTATAAAAGGAAAATCACAGGACCCCAAAATTACTAAGCTAAAGTGAAAAGTCAAGCTGGGAACTGCTCAGGAAAAACTTGCCTCTCATTCTATTCAAAGTCACCCCTCTCCTCACTGAGATAGATGCATATCTGATTGCCTAAAACTTTTTGTGATTTACAAACAACTGTTGTTTTATTTTGGTCCTCTTTAGAAGGTGGTTTTATAATCAGCTATAAACTCTAACAGGTGCTCTTGAATTCAGGTTTCTGATAACTTTGGAGATTGTGACATCAGAATAGAGGAAAAACTTTTAGGACTCATGGAGAATTTAAATTTTCCTGAATATCAAGCAGAATAGGAATAACTGCATGAACTGAATATGAATATGAACTTCTTGACTTTTTGCTTAAAACATGGCTGATCCCTTGTTTTTCAGTCTTGAAATTTTTCTTTTGTGCTATTGTCAGCTTTTAATAACTTAATAAATACATATGAATAAAATGTGGAGCATATTTGTTTCTCTTGATCTGATTTCTCCAGAATTTGGAAAGTATTTGTGAGTATTCTTAACTTATAGCAATACAGCTATTTGCATAAGCACAGTAACAATCTATTGGAGAAACTGGTTATTTTACCACAGCATTGACTGGAATGATGTTCTTCTTTTAAGGAATCAAACTTGATTTACAGAGCCAATAAAGTCCTTGGAAAAAGTGGTTACATATTTTGTGTACAGAGTCCCCATACAGGCTTCCTGACCTGTGGTAAGTAAAGAATGTCACTTTCTGACAGGGACAGAAGCCCCAAGTTAATTTTGGACCCAAAAGAGGAGAGGAAATTCACCGAGCTCATAGGTATTTGATTGTACAAAGCCATGGATGGGCTGGGCTTTATAAAAGTCTCATCTGAGATTCCTTCTATGGAGAAAGTCACATTATAGCCAATTTTTAAAAAAGCCTATGTGAAAAATACTTATTTTTGCTGTAGTTTATACAAATAATCTGGCCAAGTAAAATAAACCAAATTGATCCTACCATGATTTGTCTCTAGTAAAAATTGGAAACTGGATAGAGAAAAAAATATGTTCAAAAACTAGAGTACACCCGTTATTAGATTCTAGTCTTGCCTAATGTTTTATTCAATTTTTATTATTTTCTACAGTTTGGGCTGAATTCTATTTTTTCTTGGCTACAAGTCTTCAAAATAATTTTTCCAAGGTTTTTTCTCATTACCCTCCCCCATTTTTCCTAATTTGGGGTCACGGAAAACTAAGCTGTGCTTTCTTAAAGCCCTGCAAACTGAAGCCACACAACTTAAACTTCACATGAAAATAACAACAACCTATTTACATACATAAGCCACATTCATACCTGCCTACTGATGTATGAATTTCAGAAGAATGTAGACTGTAACAATTTTCCAGTATTGTTCTTTTGTTTGTTGTTTTCTCTCTTCTTCCTCCTATTTTCTCTTCATAGGAAAGGAGACTTGACAACCTGCTAAAAATTAGCTTTCAGGATCTGTCTAGTAATAAACCATCCTATCCATGACAGATCATATGAAAACTGAGACAGAGACTCATTTTTTTCTGAAATGTTTTCTCCAAAATATTTTTAGAAGGAAAAGGAAGGGCTGGGGGCAGTTGCTCACGCCTGTAATCCCAGCACCTTAGGAAGCCGAGGCGGGTGGATCACCTGAGGTCAGGAGTTCAAGACTTGCCTGGCCAACATGGTGAAACTCTGCCTCTATTATAAATATAAACATTAGCTGGGTGTGGTGACGGCTGCCTGTAATCCCAGCTACTCGGGAGGCTGAGGCACGAGAATCGCTTGAACCTCGGAGGCAGAGGTTGCAGTAAGCCAAGATCGTGCCATTGTACTCCAGCCTGGGTGACAGAGTGACACTTCATCTTAAAAAATAAAAAAAGGCCACGCAGTGGCTCATGCCTGTAATCCCAGCCCTTTGGGAGTCCAAGGTGGGCAGATCACGAGGTCAGGAGATTGAGATCATCGTGGCTAACACGGTGAAACCCTGTTTCTATTAAAAGTACAAAAAATTAGAAAAAATTACCTGGGCATGGTGGCAGGCACCTGTAGTCCCAGCTACTAGGGAGGCTGAGGTGGGAGAATGGTGTGAATCCACGAGGTGGAGCTTGCAGTGAGCTGAGATAGCACCACTGCACTCCAGCCTTGGTGAAAGAGCCAGACTCCGTCTCAAAAAATAAAAATAAAAAAAAAGAAGTAAATGTGAAATAAAAATCTTGGGGCCCCAAATTACTAAGCTAAGAAAATAGTAACTCTGGGAACTGCTTGGGGGCAACCTGCTTCCCATTCTATTTAAAGTTATTCCTCTGCTCACTGAGATAGATGTATATTTTCCTTTATTTTTATTTTTCGAGATGGAATCTCGCTCTGCCACCCAGGCTGGAGTGCAGTGGTGTTATCTCGGCTCACTGCAACCTCTGCCTCCCGGGTTCAAGTGATTTTTCTGCCTCAGCCTCCCAAGTAGCTGGGACTACAGGCATGCCACCACTACACCCAGCTAATTTTTGTATTTTAAATAGAGATCAGGTTTTGCCACATTAGCCAGGCTGGTCTTGAACTCCTGACCTCAGGTGATCCTCCTACCTTGGCCTCCCAAACTGCTGGGATTACAAGCCGGAGCCTGTGCCTGGCCAATAGATGCATATTCTGATTGCCTTCTTTGGAAAGGCCAATCAGAAACTCAAAATAATGCAAACATTTGTCTCTTACTTATCTAAGACCTGGAAGCCCCCTCTCTGGTTCGAGTTGCCTTGCCTTTCTGATCAGAACCTACATACTTTTACATATATTGATGTCTTATGTCTCCCTAAAATGCATAAAACCAAGCTGTGCCCCAACCACCTTGCGCATATGTCATCAGGACTTCCTAGGCCGTGTCACAGGCACACGTTCTCAACCTTGGTAACATAAACTTTCTAAATTAAGTGAGACCTATCTCAAATTTTGCAGGTTCACACCACACATATACCTATGTGGTTTCTCTCACAACAACAAATATTGCTTACTTAGTTATATATGTTAACAATAAGAATTTGCCTTGAAAGATATTGTTGTAGGACTTTCTCCTCAGTTCAGCTAAAACCCAGGTTCTTGTCACACATCCAAGAAAAATTAGGCTTGTGGACACATAGAATGGAGAGAAAAACAGAATTTATTGGGCAAAAAAAGGAAAAGGAGAAAAACTGTCAGCAGTGTGAGAGGGAAGCCTGTTAATTGGCTCCTGCCCTATCACACAGGAACTCCAAAGGCTGGGCTCCTCCCTTCTGCAAATGAAGGGAACTTCGGTGGCTCCACTCCATTCTCCCAGTGCACAGGCTAATTGGAGATTCTCCCAGATCAGCAGTCCGATTTTTCAGTTTTCAGGCTGTTTTAGGTTTGAAGGCATGGTTTCACCAGGGAGAAGGCTGTGGGGGGCCCTTGGCTGCCTCACGTTTCTATCAGTATCAATACCAAGTATTATTTATATAAACTAGGTTAATTGAGCTAAAGTTTATCAATAAACTTTATTTTTATTAATCTAAGTTATTAGTACACTAAGCTGTGATTTCTAATATTTGGAAACTGGGAAGAAATACGCGATCCACTACCCAAAAGCCTCTATGCAAAAGCCTCTAATGCAAATTGCCACTGTTAGGTTAACACAAGTCTTCCAAAACTAGGCATTTTTGTTATTTGGGGCTGGATACATTTTGTTCTGCTGCTTTCGTTAACTGTCCTGTACATTGTAGGAGGCTTAGCAGCACCTCTGACCTCTGCTCACCAGGAGCTGTTACCACTACTATCCATTCCTTCCCTACAGTTGTGACAGCTAAAAATGCCTCCATACATTGCCAAATAACCTATTCAGAAACAGGGGGATAATCTATGACTGTGAGCTAGGTGTTAAATGATAGTGTTTGCAAATAAGAAAAATACCTTTTTCCCTCTATACATTTTAGTCCTGATGGATCACTGAAAAAGAATAAAATTTGTTACTCTTAATTATTCTGAATTATTGGACTACTAGTTACAAATCTAATGGACTTTTTTATTATTTAAATATATCAACTTAATTTCAATTTAAACACAAATGATTAATTCAAAAATCTACAAAATCTATTCTAACATAATTAATAAACGAAGTCTTTTAGTTGAAATGCGTGGTTTTTTGTTTGTGTTTTTTTTGGTTTCTGTTTTTGTTTTTTTTTTTTGAGACGGAGTTTACTCTTTTTGCCCAGGCTGGAGTGCAATGGCACAATCTTGGCTCACCGCAACCTCCGCCTCCTGGGTTCAAGCGCTTCTCAAGCCTCAGCCTCCCGAGTAGCTGGGGTTACAGGCATGCACCACCATGCCTGGCTAATTTTGTATTTTTAGTAGAGACAGGGTTTCTCCATATTGGTCAGGCTGGTCTCAAACTCCCAACCTCAGGTGATCCACCCGCCTTGGCCTCCCAAAGTGCTGGGATTACAGGCGTGAGCCACCATGCCTGGCCAAATGCTTGTTTTAAAAGTGCAAGCATTTATAAAATGTTTCCAACTTCACCTATTCATGCTTTTATTTCTTTAAATGTGTAACAGCCAGGTACAGTTTCCCAAAAAAAAAAGTATGTTATAGTTTATTATAAAAGATTCACAGCTTACTGTAGTAGACAAAGGTACCCTGGATTTATGAAATTCTGGTTTATCACAATGAAACAAAACAATCAGGGTGTAAGTAGAAAAGTGTCATTGCCCCCCCTCCCCGCCTTACTTCTTGGTTTACTGCAGGTAAATGGAGCATATGTATATATTACTACATACTTTTAAGACTCCAATGAACTTTAAAAAGCATCATATGTGAAGTAAATTAACATGTGTTTTCTTTTGATGTAATCTCATATTTTATTTGCAATTAAAGAAGTAGGTTGACAGGTAACTGTCAAAATAGTATTTCCATTTTTTTCCTATGTCAGACTTTGTGTCAATTTATATTGCTCACTGAACAATAATTTGAAATTCTTACCTACACTGTCTAATATCCAGATAGCTGATAATCATAGCATATTCAGAATAACTGAAACTAGTTTATGTATCCTGACTACCACTGTTACTAAAAACATATTCAGCTCCTATATATAACACTTTGAAATAAGCATTGTATGAAGCAAATTATACACATGTGAAACCTCTATAGCTTTCACAATTAAAAGTTGTATTCCAAAGACCAAGTTTTTGCAAATTTTTTGAAAGTATAAAATAAAGACACTATTTTGAGACACAATAACCATAGCACCTAATGCTCTTTCACACCTGTTATGTGGTGATTTCTATCAAGGTATTTGACAATTAATTTTTTAAGGTTCTGTGTGCAAATATCTTAGAGTCTTTATATTTGATGTGAATTAATGAAATTGTCTCATTTTATCATTATATTTATTGTCTTTCTATTTCTCATACAGTATGTATTACCCAAATAAAGAAATCAATATATTTATTTATTTTTATTTAGTTTTTGTGGGTGTATAGTAGAGGTATCTATTTATGGGGTATATAAGATGTTTTGATAGGGGCATGCAATGTTAAATAAGCACATCATGGAGTAGGAGGTGTCCATTCCCTAAGCATTTATCTTTTGTGTTACAAACAATCAAATTTTACTCTTTTTTCTTTTTTTGAGATGGAGTTTCACTCTTGTCGCCCAGGCTGGATTACAATGGTGCTATCCTGGCTCACCGCAACTTCCACCTCCCAGGTTCAAGCAATTCTCCTGTCTCAGCCTCCTGAGTAGCTGGGATTACAGGTGCCCACCACCATGCCTGGCTAATTTTGTATTTTTTAGTAGAGACAGGGTTTCACCATGTTGGCCAGGCTGGTCCTGAACTCCTGACCTCAGGTGATCTGGCCACCTTGGACTCCCAAAGTCCTGGGATTATAGGCATGAACCACCATTCCCAGCCCCAATTATACTCTTTAAGTTATTTAAAAATATATAATTATGTTATTATTGATTATAGTCATCTGGTTCTGCTATCAAATACTAGATGTTATTAATTTTTTTTAACTATTTTTTTTGGTACTGATTAATCACCTCCATCTCCCTGCTGAGACTCCCACTACCTTTCCCAGCCTCTGGCAACCATCTGCCCACTCTCTCTCTCTCCTCTCTCTCCGTTTCCTTTTTGAATCAGGGTCTCATTATGTCGCCAAGGGTGGAGTGAAATGGTGTGATCTTGGCTCACTGCAGCTACGACCTCTGGAGGCTCAGATGATTCTTTCACCTCAGCCTGCAAAGTAGCTGGGACTGCAGGTGTGCACCACCATGCTTGGCTCATTTTTGTATGTTTAGTAGAGATGGCATTTCACTATGTTGCTCAGGCTGGTCTCAAAGGCCTGGACTTGAGCAATCTGACTTCCTTGGCCTCCCAAAGTACTGGGATTACAGGTGTGAGCCACTGTGACTGGCCCAATCCTTCTATTCTCTATGTTCATGTGCTCAATTGTTATGATTTTTCAGATCCCAGTAATTAGTGAGAACATGTGATGTTTGTCATTCTGTGCCTGGTTTATTTCACTTAACATGATGTCCCGTTCTATTTATCTTGTTGCAAATGACTGGATCTTATTTTTTTTTATGGCTGAATAGTACTTCATTGTGTATATGTACCACATTTTCTTTTCTTTCTGTTTTTTTTTTTTTTTTTTTTGAGACAAAGTCTCACTCTGTTGCCCAGGCTGGAGTACAGTGGCATGATCTCGGCTCACTGCAACAGTCTGCCTCCCTGGTTCAAGCAATTCTCTTGCCTCAGCCTCCCCAGTAGCTGGGACTACAGGTGCTCACCACCACACCAGGCTAATTTTTGTATTTTTTAGTAGATACGGGGTGACACCATATTGGCCAGCCTGGTCTCGAACTCCTGACCTCGTGATCCCCCTGCCTCGGCCTCCCAAAGTGCTGGGATTACAGGTGTGAGCCACCATGGCCAGCCACTACATTTTCTTTATCCATTCATCTGCTGATGGACACTTAGGTTGCTTGCAAATCTTATCTATTGTAAACAATGCTAAAACAAACAGGAGTGTAGATATCTCTTCAATATATGAATTTCCATTCTTTTGGGTATATACTCAGCAGTAGGACTCTGAGTCATATGGTATCTCAAGTTTCAGTTTTTATTTATTTTTATTTTTATTTTTTGAGGACCCTCCAACTGTTCTCCATAGTGGTTGTACTAATTTGCATTTTGCATTGGCTCCAACTTATATGAGGGTTCCCTTTCTCCACATCCTCACCAGCATTTATTACTGCCTGTCTTTTGTATATAAACCATTTTAACTAAGGTGAGATGATATCTCATTATGGTTTTGATTTACATTTCTTGGGTGATCAATGATATTGGGCACATCTTCACATGCCTGTTTGCCCTTTGTATGTCTTCCTCTGAGAAACGTCTATTTAAATCTTTTATGCATTTTTTTATCAGATTGTTAGATTTTTTTTTTCCTATAGAGTTGTTTGAGCTATTTATATATGCTGGTAATTAATGCTTTGTCAGATGGGTAGTTTGCAGATATTTTCTTCCATTTTTTGGGTTGTCTCTTCACTTTGTTGACTGTTTCCTTTTCTGTGCAGAAGCTTTTTATTTTTAATTATTTTATTTCTTTAAATTTTATGTTCAGGGTTACAAGTACAAGTTTGTTACACAGGTAAATTTCTCTCATGGGGTTTGTTGTAGAGATTATTTCATCACACAGGTATTAAGCCCAGTACCCATTAGTTATTTTTCCTGCTTCTCACCCTCCTCCCACCCTCCATGATCCAAAAGGCCCTAGTGTGTCAATCCCCTCTATGTGCCCAGGTGTTCTCATCATTTAGCTCCCACTCATAAGTGAGTACATGCTGTATTTGGTTTTCTGTTCCCATTTTAGTTTGCTAAGGATAATGGCCTCCAACTCCATCCATGTTCCTGAAAAGGATTTGATCTCATTCTTTTCTATGGCTGCCTAGTATTCCATGGTACATATGTACCACATTTTCTTTATTCAGTCTATCATTGCTTTTTAACTGGATGTGATTCCATTTATTCATTTTTGCTTTGGTTGCCTATGCTTGTGGGGTATTGCAAAAGAAATTTTTGCCTAGGCTCATGTCCTGGAGACTTTTACCAATGTTTTTTTGTAGTAGTCTAATGATTTGAGACCTTAGATTTAAATCTTTAATTCATTTTGATTTGATTTTTATATATGGCAATAGATGGGGGTCTAGTCTCTTCTGCATGTGCATATCCAGTTTTTCGAGCACCATTTATTGAAGAGATTGTCATTTCTCCAATGTATGTTCTTGGCATCTTTGTCAAAAACTAGTTCACTGTAGGTGTGTGGATTTGTTTTTGGGTTCCGTATCCTGTTCCATTCGTCTATGTGTCTGTTTTGATGCCAGTAACATGCTATTTTGGTTACTATGGCTAAGTAGTATAATTTGAAGTCAGGTAAGGCAATGCCTCCTGCTTTATTCTTTTTGCTTTGGCTATTTTTGACTATTAAGTCTTTTGTGTTTTCACATAAGTTTTATAACTAGGTGCAGTGGCTTCTGCCTGTAACCCCAGGATGTTGGGAGGCTGAGGTCGGTGGTCACCTGAGGTCAGGAGTTTGAGACCAGCCTGGCCAACATGGTGAAAGCCCATCTCTAATTAAAAATACAAAAATTAGTTGAGTGTGGTAGCATGCGCCTGGAGTCCCAACTACTCAGGAGACTGAGGCAGGAAAATCACTTGAACCCAGGAGGCAGTGGTTGCAGTGAGCTGCAATCATATCATTGCACTCCAGCCTGGGCAACAAAGTGAGACTCTATCTCAAAAATAAATAAATTTTAGGATTTTAGGATTTTTTTTCTATTTCTGTGAAGAATATTACTGATTTTTTTTTTTTTTTTAAAGATTGAGTTTTGCTTTTGTTGCCCAGGCCGGAAAGTAATGGTGCAATCTCGATTTTGGCTCACTGCAACATCCGCCTTCTGGGTTCAAGCAATTCTCCTGCCTCAGCCTCCTAAGGAGCTAGGATTACGGGCATGTGCCACCACACCTGGCTAACTTTGTATATTTTTAGTAGAGAGGGGGTTTCTCCATTTTGGTCGGGCTGGTCTCAAACTCCTGACCTCAGGTGATCTGACTGTCTTGGCTTCCCAAAGTGCTGGGATTACAGGTGTGAGCCACCGCCCCTGGCCATTATTGATATTTTTATATGGATTGCATTGAATCTATAGATTGCTTTGGGTAGTATAGGCACTTTCAACAATGTTGATTCTTTCAATCTATGAACATGAAATATTCTTTCATTTTTGGTGTTCTCTTCAATTTGTTTCATCAGTGTTTTATAAGTTTTATTATGGAGCTCTTTCACTTATTTGGTTAATTTTTAGATATCTAATTTTATGTGTGGCTATTGTAAATGAAAGTACCTTTTAAGGAGCCGATTGTTTAATGTCTACTTAGTTGTATAATTTCCAAAATTCCTTTTGTTTTTAATTTCTAATTTTATTCCACTGTGGTCAGAGAGAATGCTTGATATTAACTGCAAAAAAAAGTATTTCCAAGTTTTTGAATGTGTTACAAATGTGTTACCACATATAACATGTGGTCTATCCTTGAGAATAACCCATGTGCTGAGAAAAAGAGTGGAAATTTTGAAGTTCTTTGGTGAAATATTCTGCAAATATTAATTCAATTTATTTGGTCTATACTGCAGATTAAATCTGATGATTCGTTGTTGATTTTCTGTCTGGAAGATCTGTCTAGACCTGAAAATGAAGTGTTGAAATCTCTAGCTATTACTGTACTGGGGCCAGTCTCTCTCTTTATCATGAATAGTAGTTTCTTTATATACCTGGGTACTCCAGTGTTGCGTGCATGTTTATTTAAAATTGTTAAATAAATTTGAACAATTTAAAATTTTTAACAATTAAACAACAATTAAATTAAACAATTTAAAATCTTGCTGAATTGACCCCATTATCTTTTTATAGTGATATTCTATGTCTCTTCTTATGGTTCCTGTCTTGAAATCTATATTGAGAGTGAGTCCTGTTTCTTTTTTGTTTCCATTGACTTGGCATATCTTTTATTCATTTCTTTATTTTTAGTATACATGTGTTTTTATATAGGTGAAGTGTGTTACCTGTGGGAAACAGATAAATGGGTCTTGTTTTTCATTCATTCAGCTAGACTATGGCTTTTGATTAGAGAGTTTAGTTCATTTATACTCAATGTTATTGATAAGTAAGGATTTCCTCCTCCTATTTTGTTATTTTTTTTCTGGTTGTTTCATGGTCTTCCTGCTTTTCTTTCTGTCCTTCCTGTCTGCCTCTAGCAAAGTTGATTTTCTCTGGTGACATGACTTAAATTTCTTTCTTTTTATTTTTTGTGTATCTATGTTATGATTTTTGGATTAAGGTTGCCACCAGGCTTGCAAATACCAACAATCAAAATATTTAATCATGCCATTTTTGGTTATATCTTTGACAAATTCTAGTGCTGTGATCAAACATATCCAAATATCTGAGCACATTAGCATAAGGCAGAACTTTATTTTGATATTTTAAAAAATCCCATTATCTTAAGAAATTTTCCAGTACATAGTTTGTAAATAATTAATAGAGTTGCTTTAAAAACATATGAAGCAATTATAGGTATTATGCTTAATTCCAAAGAAAGAAAATGTAATTAAACGACACAGGAGACCTCCTCAACCAGGGCCTCCCCAACCAGGGGAGTGGCCCTGGTCGGGCAGGCTGGAGGCTAATCCAGCAGCACATCCAAAATCTTATCCACCACAATCAAGTGGGCTTCATCCCTGGGATGCAAGGCTCGTTCAACATATACAAATCAATAAACGTAATCCATCACATAAACAGAACCAATGACAAAAACCATATCATTATCTCAATAGATGCAGAAAGGGCCTTTGACAAAATTCAACAGCCTTTCATGCTAAAAACCCTCAGTAAACTCAGTATTGATGGAACATAGCTCAAAATAATAAAAGCTATTTATGACAAACCCACAGCCAATATCATACTGAATGGGCAAAAATGGGAAGCATTCCCTTTGAAAACTGGCACAAGACAAGGATGCCCTCTCTCACCACTCCTATTCAATATAGTATTGGAAGTTCTGGCCAGGGTAATCAGGCAAGAGAAAGAAACAAAGGGTATTCAATTAGGAAAAGAGGAAGTCAAATTGTCCCTGTTTGCAGATGACATGATTGTATATTTAGAAAACCCCATTGTCTCAGTCCAAAATCTCCTTAACCTGATAAGCAACTAAAGCAAAGTCTCAGGATACAAAATTAATGTGCAAAAATCACAAGCATTACTATACACCAAGAACAAACAGAGAGCCAAATCATGAGTAAATTACCATTTACAATTTCTACAAAGTTAAAAATACATGGGAATCCAACTTACAAGAATGTGAAAGACCTCTTCAAGGAGAACTACAACCACTGCTCAATGAAATAAAAGAGTACGCAAACAAACGGAAGAAATTCCATGTTCATGGATAGGAAGAATCAATATCATGAAAATGGCCATACTGCCCAAAGTAATTTACAGAATCAACATTTTCCCCATCAAGATACCACTGACTGTCTTCACAGAATTGGAGAAAACTACTTTAAATTTCATATGGAGCCAAAATAGAGCCTGCATAGCCAAGACAATTCTAAGCAAAAAGAATAAAGCTGGAGGCATCATGCTATCTGACTTCAAACTACACTACAACACTATACTAACCAAAACAGCATGGTACTCCTACCAAAACAGCATGGTACTCATACCAAAACAGACACATAGACCAATGGAATAGGATACAGGGCTCAGAAATAACATCGCACATCTACAACCATCTGATCTTTGACAAATTTGACAAAAAGAAGAAATGGGGAAATGATTCCCTACTTAATAAATGGTGTTGGAAAACAGCCTAGCCATATGTAGAAAGCTGAAACTGCATCCCTTCCTTACACCTTGTAGAAAACTAACTCAAGATGGATTAAAGACTTAAATGTAAGCCCTAAAACCATAAAAACCCTAGAAGAAAAGCTAGGCAATGCCATTCAGGACATAGGTAGGCATGGGCAAGGACTTCATGACTAAAACACCAAAAGAAATGGCAACAAAAGCCAAAATACATAAATGAGATCTAATTAAACTAAAGAGCTTCTGCACAGCAAGAGAAGCTATCATCAGAGTGAATAGGCAACCTACAGAATGGGAGAAAATTTTTGCAATCTATACATCTGACAGACTAATATCCACAATCTACAAAGAACTTAAACAAATTTACAAGAAACAAACAACCCCATCAAAAAGTCGGCAAAGGAGATGAACAGACACTTCTCAAATGAAGACATTCATGCAGCCAACAGATATATTTAAAAATGCTCATCATCACTGGTCATCACAAAAATGCAAATCAAAACCACAATGAGATACAATCTCACGCCAGTTAGAATGGCAATTACTAAAAAGTCAGGAAAGAACAGATGCTGGAGAGGATATGGAGAAATAGAAGTGCTTTTACATTGTTAATGGGAGTGTAAATTAGTTCAATCATTGTAGAAAACAGTGTGGTGATTCCTCAAGGATCTAGAACTAGAAATACTATTTGATCCAGCAATCCCATTACTGGGTATATAACCACAGGATTATAAATCATGCTAGTATAAAGACACATGCACACATATGTTCATTGCGGCACTATTCACAATAGTAAAGACTTGGAACCAACCCAAACGTCCATTGATAAGAGACTGGATAAAGGCTCTTAAGCATGGGGGCCAACCCTTAGAAACTCCATCTAGCTGTTTGGAGAGGTAGGCTACCAGCCTCGGCTAGGGCCCCACAGTCTGGATCAAAACTCCAACGGCCATTTTTTCTCTTTCTAACATATAGAGTGTAAAGGGTTTTGTCAGGTCAGGTAGCCCCAGAGCTGGGGCCGATATGAGTTTTTCTTTTAACTCATGAAAAACTTATTGCTGTTGGTTTTAATAGATGTAGTTTATCCAATCTACAATTTTATTAATGGTCACCCACCAAAATATTGACTCAAATCTTGCAGCTATTTGGTTTCAAGCTTTAAATTGATCTGGTATTACCCATGGGACTCCAATTGTGTCTAAAGAGATGTGAGAGTTGAAAGACCCATAAGAGCCTTCTCTCACTTTACGATGTCTTACTCTTCCTCCCTCTGGTTGATGAAATGCCACAGTGAAAGGGATAGCCAATTGGACTAAAGTACAAGTCCCACTCCAGTTATTTGGCAGAATATCCAGTAAAGGTCCACAACAATACCACTACACATCCGCTCAGGGATGAACAAGGGCTGACTGATGAGCTCTTGAAAATTCTTAAGCTCACAGGATCCCTTCAGGTCTCGAAGGAATGCTATGTTTCCTCCCTGTCCTGAGGGACACGAAGTGAACTTAGTGTTGGGAGATGGAAGCTGGATGGCCCCCGGGGGCTGACCCGCAGGGTGCCAGACTTTGGGATATAGCAGATAGAGCTTGGCACAACTTAATACTCCAGGCTGTAGAATCCTGGAAAAAAGCTACCATTTGGCCCATGCCTGGTCGACTGGAGGACCACCTTAGTGGAAAGAGGACAATCTGGGCCTCTGGCCTGCCATGTACACAAGCGTAACAATTGCTTTTCTTTAATGTGTGTATGGAATATTTGATCTATTTCAACCAGGCATTTGCATCTTGGTATCCTGTCTTAATTGCCAAAGTTTGTTTTAAGTAGTCTTTAACTTCTATGATCCTCTAGTAAAATGAATGTATGATTTTAAGAAATTACAAAAATTGGTTGGGGCAGTCTATCGTTGCTCTTTGGTGGTCCACAGAATGTGGGACCAGCTATGGCAAAAAAGCTCTAAATTTGGGGGCAAGACTCCTGGTTGACACTGGAGTCTTTATTGAAATTTCCCTGGATTAAATGGTGCTAATTTACTAAAGCCCAGTCTGAGGAGAGTCAGGAGGGAGAGAGGTACTTTTCTGAAGTAGAGAGCTGTCCTTGACTTGGCAAGTCCCCACAGGGTATAACAAGGCAAACATTAAATACAATAGTTTGAGGTTAAATTGACTTCGTTATGTTAATAACTAGATGGTCATCAATAGAGCAAGGAAAGAAGAAAGAGTAATAGAGTAGAAGAAAGAGTCAAATTTTTCTTAGCTTCGGTTTGGTGAGGTTTTCTCCTGGGACTACAGCTCACGACTCTGGAGGGTGTGGCACTTTCTTGACTCATGTGTGGTGAGTCCATCCCTTTTTCACTGTATGAACAGCAGTCTCAGTGGTTAGCAGCACAAGGTAGGGTCCTTCCTAGGCTGGCTCGAGTTTCCTTTTTGTTTTTTCACCTTTTGATGAGAACGTGATCTTCAGGCTGGTGCTGGTTTATGGGAAATCCTAGGGGTTTTACATGTGCTAAAAGACTTTTAGTTTTGAGGGAAAGGAAAGTGGAAGATAAACCAAGTATATAATTTTTAAGAAATTGACCTTTTGTTTTAAATGTGAGGACATCAGCAGTGGGCTTTACAGTTCTTGGTGCCTTTCTACTGAGAAATTTCCTTTAGCACCCATTTTTATTAGATTTTTAGACCAAAGAAGCCAAACCATTTTATATTTGACAGTGCTTCCTGTATGATTTTTATACCAGATAAGCTAAATTTCACCTTTATATTAGTGTGTTATTAATGTTAAACTTAGTTTTAATAAAACTTTATAGACATTTATTCAATTTTTAATGTCGGACCATAAGGTAAGATTTTTATAGGCCTTTTTTTAACCTTTTATAATCTTTGTTAAAGAGCAGATTAGTGCTTTAAGAAAAACCCATTGTGTTTTTATTTTAATGTTCAGTTGACAGAAAAGCTGGATGATACCCCTTTGACTTTAGCCAATATGTTTAGACACAGAATTTTCTTTACAATTGTGTTAAAACTTGCTTAAACCTTCAAAACAATTTTTTTTAAACTTTTAATGTAGGCAAAAATTTACATTCCTACATCTCCTTATAATCTTTTTTTAAAATTATACTTTAAGTTTTAGGGTACATGTGCACAATGTCCAGGTTTGTTACATATGTATACATGTGCCATGTTGGTGTGCTGCACCCATTAACTTGTCATTTAACATTAGGTATATTTCCTAAGGCTATCCCTCCTTTCCCCCACCCCACAACAGGCCCCAGTGTTTAATGTTCCCCTTCCTGTGTCCATGTGTTCTCATTGTTCAATTCCCACCTATGAGTGAGAACATGTGGTGTTTGGTTTTTTGTCCTTGCTATAGTTTGCTGAGAATGATGGTTTCCAGCTTCATCGATGTCCCTACAAAGGCCATGAACTCATCATTTTTTATGGCTGCATAGTATTCCATGGTGTATATGTGCCACATTTTCTTAATCCAGTCTATCATTGTTGGACATTTGGGGTGGTTCCAAGTCTTTCCTATTGTGAATAGTGCCGCAATAAACATATGTGTGCATGTGTTTTTATAGCAGCATGATTTATAATCCTTTGGGTATATACCCAGTAATGGGATGGCTGGGTCAAATGATATTTCTAGTTCTAGATCCCTGAGGAATTGCCACACTGTGTTCCACAATGGTTGAACAAGTTTACAGTCCCCCCAACAGTGTAAAAGTGTTCCTATTTCTCCACATCCTCTCCAGCACCTGTTGTTTCCTGACTTTTTAATGATCTCCATTCTAACTGGTGTGAGATGGTTATCTCATTGTGGTTTGATTTGCATTTCTCTGATGGCCAGTGATGATGAGCATTTTTTCATGTGTCTTTTGGCTGCATAAATGTCTTCTTTTGAGATGTGTCTGTTCATATCCTTTGCCCACTTTTTGATGGGGTTGTTTCTTTTTTTCTTGTAAATTTGTTTGAGTTCATTGTAGATTCTGTATATTGGCCCTTTGTCAGATGAGTAGATTGCAAAAATTTTCTCCCATTCTGTAGGTTGCCTATTCACTCTGATGATAGTTTCTCTTGCTGTGCAGAAGCTCTTTAGTTTAATTAGATCCCATCAGTCAATTTTGGCTTTTGTTGCCATTGCTTTTGGTGTTTTAGACAAGAAGTCCTTGCCCATGCCTATGTCCTGAATAGTATTGCCTAGGTTTTCTTCTAGGGTTTTTATGGTTTTAGGTCTAACATTTAAGTCTTTAATCCATCTTGAATTAATTTTTGTATAAGGTGTAAGGAAGGGATCCAGTTTCAGCTTTCTACATATGGCTAGTCAGTTTTCCCAGCACCATTTATTAAATAGGGAATGCTTTCCCATTGCTTGTTTTTGTCAGATTTGTAAAAGATCAGATAGTTGTAGATACGTGGCATTATTTCTGAGGACTCTGTTCTGTTTCATTGGTCTATATCTCTGTTTTTGTACCATTACCATGCTGTTTGGGTTACTTTAGCCTTGTAGTATAGTTTGAAGTCAGGTAGCATGATGCCTCCACCTTTGTTCTTTTGGCTTATGATTGACTAGGCAATGTGGGCTCTTTTTTGGTTCCATATGAACTTTAAAGTAGTTTTTTCCAATTCTCTAAAGAAATTCATTGCTAGCTTGATGGGGATAGCATAGAATGTATAAATTACCTTAGGCAGGATGGCCATATTCATGAAATATTGATTCTTCCTACCCATCAGCATGGAATGTTCTTCCATTTGTTTTTGTCCTCTTTTATTTCGTTGAGCAGTGGTTTGTAATTCTCCTTGAAGAGGTCCTTCACGTCCCTTGTAAGTTGGATTCCTAGGTATTTTATTCTCTTTGAAGCAACTGTGAATGGGAGTTCACTCATGATTTCGCTCTCTGTCTGTTATTGGTGTGTAACAATGCTTGTGATTTTTGAACATTGATTTTGTACCCTGAGACTTTGCTGAAGTTGCCTATCAGCTTAAGGAGACTTTAGGCTGAGACAATGGGGTTTTCTAAATATACAGTCATGTCATCTGCAAACAGGGACAATTTGACTTCCTCTTTTCCTAATTGAATAACCTTTATTTCCTTCTCCTGCCTGATTGCCCTGGCCAGAACTTCTGACACTATGTTGAATAGGAGTGGTGAGAGAGGGCATCCCTGTATTGTCCCAGTTTTCAAAAGGAATGCTTCCAGTTTTTGCCCATTCACTAAGATATTGGCTGTGGGTTTATCATAGATAGCTCTTATTATTTTGAGATACGTCCCATTAATACCTAATTTATTGAAAGTTTTTAGCATGAAGCTTGGGTAAATTTTGTCAAAGGCCTTTTCTGCATCTATTGAGATAATCGTGGTTTTTGTCTTTGGTTCTGTTAATTTGCTGGATTACATTTATTGATTTGCATATGTTGAATCTGCCTTGCATCCCAGGGATGAAGCCCACTTGGTCATGGTGGATAAGCTTTTTGATGTGCTGCTGGATTTGGTTTGCCAGTATTTTCTTGAGGATTTTCACATCGATGTTCATCAAGGATGTTGGTCTAAAATTCTCTTTTTTTGTTGTTGTGTGTCTGCCAGGCTTTGGTACCAGCAAGATGCTGGCCTCATAAAATGAGTTAGGGAGGATTCCCTCTTTTTCTATTCAGTGGAATAGTTTCAGAAGGAATGGTAACAGCTTCTTCTTGCACCCTGGTAGAATTCGGCTGTGAATCCATCTGGTCCTGGAGTTTTTCTGGTTGGTAAGCTATTAATTATTGCCTCAATTTCAGAGTCTGTTATTGGTCTATTAAAAGATTCAACTTCTTCCTGGTTTAGTCTTGGGAGGGTGTATGTGTCCAGGAATGTATCCATTTCTTCTAGATTTTCTAGTTTATTTGCGTAGAGGTGTTTATAGTATTCTCTGAAGGTAGTTTGAATTTCTGTGGGATCGGTGGTGATATCCCCTGTATCTTTTTTATTGCGTCTATTTGATTCTTCTCATTTCTTCTTTATGAGTCTTGCTAGTGGTCTATCAATTTTGTTGATTTTTTTTCAAAAAACCAGCCCCTGGATTCATTGATTTTTTTTAAGGGTTTTTTGTGTCTCTATTTCGTTCAGTTCTGCTCTGATCTTAGTTATTTCTTGCCTTCTGCTAGCTTTTGAATGTGTTTGCTCTTGCTTCTCTAGTTTTTAATTGTGATGTTAGGGTATCAATTTTAGATCTTTCCTGCTTTCTCTTGTGGGCATTTAGTGCTATAAATTTCCCTCTACACACTGCTTTGAACGTGTCCCAGAGATTCTGGTATGTTGTGTCTTTGTTCTTGTTGGTTTCAAAGAACATCTTTATTTCTGCCTTTATTTCATTATGTACCCAGTAGTCATTCAGGAGCAGGTTGTTCAGTTTCCGTGTAGTTGAGTGGTTCTGAGTGAGTTTCTTAATTCTGAGTTCTAGTTTGATTGCACTGTGGTCTGAGAGACAGTTTGTTATTATTTCTGTTCTTTTACATTTGCTGAGGAGTGCTTAACTTCCAACTATGTGGTCAATTTTGGAATAGGTGTGGTGTGGTTCTGAAAAGAATGTATATTCTGTTGATTTGGGGTGGAGAGTTCTGTACATGTCTATTAGGTCTGCTTGGTGCAGAGCTGAGTTCAATTCCTGGATATCCTTGTTAAATTTCTGTCTCGTTGATGTGTCTAATGTTGACAGTGGGGTGTGAAAATCTCCCATTATTATTGTGTGGGAGTCTAAGTCTCCTTGCGGGTCTCTAAGGACTTGCTTTATGAATCTGGGTGCTCCTGTATTCGGTGCATATATATTTAGGACAGTTAGCTCTTCTTGTTGAATTGATCCCTTTACCATTATGTAATGGTGTTCTTCATCTCTTTGTTGGTTTAAAGTCTGTTTTATCAGAGACTAGGATTGCAACTCCTGCCTTTTTTTGTTTTCCATTTGCTTGGTAGATCTTCCTCCATCCCTTTATTTTGAGTCTATGTGTGTGTCTGCATGTGAGGTGGGTCTACTGAATACAGCACACTGATGCGTCTTGCCCTTTGTCCAATTTGCCAGTCTGTGTCTTTTCATTGGAGCATTTAGCCCATTTACATTTAAGGTTAATATTGTTATGTGTGAATTTGATCCTGCCATCATGATATTAGCTGGTTGTTTTGCTCGTTATTTGATGCAGTTTCTTCCTAGCATCGATGATCTTTACAATTTGGCATGTTTTTGCAGTGGCTGATACCGGTTTTTCCTTTCCATGTTTAGTGCTTCCTTCAGGAGCTCTTTTAGGCAGGTCTGGTGGTGAGAAAATCTCTCAGCATTTGCTTGTCTGTAAAGGATTTTATGTTTCCTTCACTAATGAAGCTTAGTTTGGCTGGATAGGAAATTCTGGGTTGAAAATTCTTTTCTTTAAGAATGTTGCATATGGCCCCCACTCTCTTCTGGCTTGTAGAGTTTCTGCCAAGACATCTGTTGTTAGTCTGATGGGCTTCCCTTTGTGGGTAACCCGACCTTCCTCTCTGGCTGCCCTTAACATTTTTTCCTTCATTTCAGCTTTGGTGAATCTGACAATTATGTGTCTTGGAGTTGCTCTTTTCAAGAAGTATCTTTGTGGCATTCTCTGTATTTCCTGAATGTGAATATTGGCCTGCCTTGCTAGGTTGGGGAAGTTCTCCTGGATCATATCCTGCAGAGTGTTTTCCAACTTGTTTCCATTCTCCCTGTCACTTTCAGATACACCAGTCAGATGTAGATTTGGTCTTTTCACATAGTCCCGTATTTCTTGGAGGCTTTGTTTGTTTCTTTTTATTCTTTTTTCTCCAAACTTCTCTTCTCACTTCATTTCATTCATTTGATCTTCCATCACTGATATCCTTTCTTCCAGTTGATTGAATCAGCTACTGAGGCTTGTGCATTCGCCACATAGTTCTCATGCTGTGGTTTTCAGCTCCATCAGGTCCTTTAAGGACTTCTCTGAATTGGTTATTCTAGTTAGCCATTTGCCTAATTTTTTTTCAAGGTTTTTAACTTCTTTGCCATGGGTTCGAACTTCCTCCTTTAGCTTGGAGTAGTTTGATCTTCTGAAGCCTTCTTCTCTCAAATTGTCAAAGTCATTCTCTGCCCAGCTTTGTTCCATTGCTGATGAGGAGCTGTGTTCCCTTCAAGGAGGAGAGGTGCTCCAATTTTTAGAGTTTCCAGTTTTTCTGCTTTGTTTTTTCCCCATCTTTGTGGTTTTATCTATCTTTGGTCTTTGATGATGGTGACGTACAGATGGGATTTTGGTGCAGATGTCCTTTCTGCTTGTTAGTTTTCCTTCTAACAGTCAGGACCCTCAGCTGCAGGTCTGTTGGGGTTTGCTGGAGGTCCACTCCAGACCCTGTTTGCCTGGGTATCAGCAATGGAGGCTGCAGAACAGTGGATACTGGTGAACAGCAAATGTTGCTGCCTGATGGTTCCTCTGGAAGTTTTGTCTTAGAGGAGTACCCAGCCATGTGAGGTGTCAGTCTGCCCCTACTTGGGGGTGCCTCCCAGTTAGGCTACTCGGGGGTCGGGGACCCACTTGAGGAGGCAGTCTGTCTGTTCTCAGATCTCAAGCTGCATGCTTGGAGAACCACTACTCTCTTCAAAGCTCTCACACAGGGACATTTAAGTCTGCACAGTTTTCTGCTGCCTTTTGTTTGGCTATGCCCTGCCCCCAGAGGTGGAGTCTACAGAGGCAGGCCTCCTTGAGCTGCAGTGGGCTCCACCCAGTTCCAGCTTCCTGGCCACTTTGTTTACCTGCTCAAGCTTCGGCAATGGCGGGCACCCTTCCCCCAGCCTCGCTGCCGCCTTGCAGTTTGATCTCAGACTGCTGTGCTAGCAATGAGCGTAGCTCCATGGGCATAGGACCCTCTGAGCGATGTGCGGGATATAATCTCCTGGTGTGCCGTTTGGTAAGACCATTGGAAAAGCACAGTATTAGGGTGGGAGTGGCCCGATTTTCCAGGTGCCATCTGTCACCCCTTTCTTTGACTAGGAAAGGGAATTCCCTGACCCTTTGCACTTTCCAGGTGAGGCGATGCCTTGCCCTGCTTCGGCTCATGCTTGGTGTGCTGCACCCACTGTCCTGTACCCACTGTCTGATACTCCCCAGTGAGATGAACCTGGTACCTCAGTTGGAAATGCAGAAATCACCCATCTTCTGTGTCGCTCACGCTAGGAGCTGTAGACTAGAGCTGTTCCTACTCTGCCATCTTGGCTCCACCTTCTCCTTATAATCTTTTTACCAAAGATATATTTTACTTTCCATATACACCTTGCAGATACACTGTTTAATAGTACTCAGGAGGCCTAATTACTTTTAAATTATGCAACATCTCTTGCATAAATTCTTTTTTTATATAACTTTTTTTCTCTTTCACAACTTTCACCAACAATTATTCAACCTGCGTCAACTTTCAGACTTACTACAAACATTTCTTTCTTTAAAGAACCAGTTCATTTATTTCAGGAGAAGAATTTCCCATACAGCAATCCTTTCACATAAATTCTGCACTTCTCTTTTCCCTTTTTTTTTTTTTTTTTGAAGATAATCATTCTTTTCCAAAGTGAACTTCTTTGTTGTCTGTGGACTAGACTGTCTAGGGCCACAAGATTAGAAGTTACTATAATACATGTTATACTGTTAACTTTTAGCAAATTTTACTTTTGTTGAAAACCTTGTAAGTTTGGGATTTCAATTATCCTCTGCTATTAATAAGACTTTGTTTATTCCAAATTAAGTTAGAATTGGTATAGATGGTTTTTTTTTTTGTAATTACTGGGGAGGAAACATCTATCCTCCTGTCCTGAAGGGAGTTCCTCCTAGGTCTGTTTGGACCTTTTTATGGTAATTAAGATTTAGATCACCTCTTAGGAAATCTACTGGGTTAAGGGAATTTTCAGGGGTTAATGTTAAATCCTCTTTTTTTTTCTTCCTTAGGATACTTCTGAACTGGTGAGGTGTGCTCACAATGAGGTTTCCTCTGAAAGTTATTTTTTTACTTTCTTCTGTTAACAAAGCAGTTGCCGCTACAGATTGAATGCATTTGGGCTGTCTGTGGGTTACTGGGTTGAGGATTTTTGATAGGAAGGCCTCAGTGCTTTTGAGATACACCCTTGTTTACATTGACAACAAAGTGGTACTGGAGTGTTATAGGGTTATGAAGAATACCTTTAATTATTAATTATAGATTTTACATTTACCTTGGTGTTTAAAGGAATAGGGTACACTGGTTTTTTTCTTAACTACTTGTATATCTCTTTTTCTCTTTGACTTTCTGTCTCTTTGACTTTCCTTTTGTCTCTGTCTCTTCCTCTCTCTCTGCCTCTCTCTCTCTCTCCTTGACTCCCTCTTTGTCTCTCTGTCTGTTCCTCTCTCTATTTGGCTCTTTTCCTCTCTGTTTCCTCTCTCTCTCTCTGCTGGTCCTTCCTTGCCTCTGCCAGCTCTTCCTTGCCTTATGCTGCTGTTCTTTCAACCACTGTGGGGTGTGTGGGGGGGTGGAGGGGTGTCTAAAATGAGCTGTAACCAAGTGTCTATGTCCGGGAACTGGTTTGGGCGCCCTGGCTTACAGGTTACTTTGTGCCATACTTTTGAAAAAAGGGACCTGTCCAGGCTTCTTTCTGACAACCATCCCACCTCTAATGCTCGCCAGTCTATTTCACACAAAGTTCTAAGTTTCCTGGTGTCATAGTAACACCATAATTTCCCTTAAATCCTTTCTTGAAAATTTTGAACATAGTTCCTGGTGGGATAGGCTTACTTTGCGCCTGACCCATGCTTCCTCAAGATAAAACAACATGCTCACACACCACACACACCACAAAACAAAGAACAGGTAAAAAGGGCACACACACATATTTACAATTTACACCAAATAAGACTCAAACCAAAATTGGAGTATGAAGAAATCTAAGCCAGGTCAAACCCAAAACCAAAGTATCAAGCAATCCAAGTCAAGTCAAAAACAAAAACCAAAGTGCCAGTACAGGCACACTGTGGGTGATCAGGCCATGCTTCCATTCAAATGGAGTGGGTGAGTTACCAAGTTTCAGATGTCCAGACTCCAAGAGCCAGTTCCTTCCTGGTGTTCAGCCACTGCATTGATTCTCCATGGTGGCCTGCCATGTGCTGCTCTGGTGAGGCGTTGTACCAGGGCAACTGTCTACATGGGAGCGCTCTCAGGATGTGTGTCACTCAAGCTGGCCAGAGTCCCATGCAGGGATGCTCCACAGGGCAGTCCTAAGCCACCTAAATGGCTGCCTTGACCATCCACTAATCACCTTGCTTCCCAGTCAGGGAATCAAGAAATGTAGCAGGACAAGCCACAGACAAAACCCCCTTAGACACCAAGTTAAAGAAGGAAGGGCTGAATTCAGCTGGGAGCTTCAGCAAGACTTATGCCTCCAAAAACGGAGCTCCCTGAGTGAGCAATTCCTGTCCCTTTTAAGGGCTTGCAACTCTAATGGGGTCCATATGAGAGGGTTGTGATTGATTGAGCAAGCAGTGGGTACGTGACTAGGGGCTGCATGCACTGGTAATCAGCATGGAACAAAACAGGACAGGGATTTTCACAATGCTTTTCCATACAATGTCTGAAATCTATAGATAACATAATTGGTTAGGTTGGGGGTCGATCCTTAACTAGACCCAAGGCGTTGCGCCGGGCTGTCTGCCTGTGGATTTCATTTCTGCCTTTTAGTTTTTACTTTTTCTTTCTTTGGAAGCAGAAATTGGGCATAAGACAATATGAGGGGTGGTCTCCTCCCTTAGAAGGTTGTGGTGAACCAAGGTTGCATCACTACACTCCAGCCTGGGTGACAGAGGCTCAAAAAAAAAAGAAGTGAAGGGAGAAATATTCAAGGAAATATATAGCTTAAAGAAAAAATAAATATTCAGGAAACTCTGGATACACTTTTGGAAATGCAAAATGCTCTGAAAAGTCTCAACAATAGAATTGAACAAGTAGAAGAAAGAAACTCAGACCTTGAAGACAAGGTCTTCAAATTAACCCAATCCAACATAGACAAAGAAAAAAAGAATAAGAAGTATGAACAAAGTCTGGGATTATGTTAAACGACCAAATCTAAGGATAATTGGTGTTCCTGAGGAAGAAGAGAATTCTAAAAGTTGTGAAAACATATTTGGGGAAATAATTGAGGAAAACTTCCCCGACCTTGCTACAGACCTAGACATCCAAATACAAGCAGCACAAAGAACACCCTAGAAATTCATCACAGAAAGATCTTTGCCTAGGTACATTGTCATCAGATTATCCAAAGTTAAGACAAAGAAAAGAATCTTAAGAGCTGTGAGACAGAAGCACCAGGTGAACTATAAAGAAAAACCTATCAGATTAACAGCAGATTTCTCAGCAGAAACCCTACAAGCTAGAAGGGTTTGGGGCCCTATCTTTAGCCTCCTCAAGCAAAACAATTATCAGTCAAGAATTTGGTATGCAGTGAAACTAAGCATCATGTATGAAGGAAAGATAGTCTTTTTCAGACAATCAAATACTGAGAGAATTTGCCACTATCAAACCACCAGTACAAGAACTGCTAAAAGGAGCTCTAAATCTTGAAACAAATCCTGGAAACACATCAAAACAGATCTTTAAAGCATAAATCACACAGGACCTCTGAAACAACAACAAAGGAACAAATTAAAAAGAAAAGAAAAAAGTACACAGGCAACAAAAGAGCACGATGAATTCAGCAGTACCTCACATTTCAATACTAACATTGAATGTAAATGGCCTAAATGGCCCACTTAAAAGATACAGAACCTCACAATGGATAAGAACTCACCAACCATCTGCTGCCTTCAGGAGACTTGCCTGGCACAAAAGGACTCTCATAAACTTAAAGTAAAGAGGTGGAAAAAGGAATTTCATGCAAATGGACACCAAAAGTGAGCAGGAGCAGCTATTCTTATAGCAGACAAAACAAGCTTTAAAGCAACAACAGTTAAAAGAGACAAAAAGGGACATTATATAATGGTAAAGGCCTTGTGCAACAGGAAAATATCACAATCCTAAACATATATGCACCTAACACTGGAGCTGTCAAATTTATAGAACAGTTGCTAACAGACTTAAGAAATGAGATAGACAACAACACAGTAATAGGGACTTCAAAACTCCGCTGACAGCACTTGATAGGTCATCAGGACAGAAAGTCAACAAAGATTGGAACAAATGGACTCAACAGATATATACAGAACATTTCATCCAACAATCACAGAATACAATTCTATTCAACAGCACATGGAACTTTCTCCAAGATAGAGCATATGATGGGCCATAAAACAAGCCTCAATAAATTTAAGAAAATTGAAATTACATGAAGCACTCTCTCAAACCACAGTGGAATAAAACTGGAAATGAACTACAAAAAGAACCTTCAAAACCATACAAATATACAGAAATTAAGTAACTGTCAGGCCTCTGAGCCCAAGCTAAGCCATCATATCCCCTGTGACATGCACATATACATCCAGATGGCCTAAAGCAAGTGAAGAATCACAAAAGAAGTGAAAATTGCTGGTTCCTGCCTTAACTGATGACATTACCTTGTGAAATATCTTCTCCTGACTCAGAAGCTCCCCAACTGAGCACCTTGTGACCCCCACCCCTGCCTGCCAGAGAACAACCCCCTTTGACTGTAACTTTCCACAAACTACCCAAATCCTATAAAATGGCCCCACCTCTATCTCCCTTTGCTGACTCTCTTTTCAGACTCAGCCCACCTGCACCCAGGTGATTAAACAGCTTTATTGCTCACACAAAGCCTGTTTGGTGGTCTCTTCACATGGATGTGCATGAAATTTGGTGCCATGACTCAGATCAGGGGACCTCCCTTGGGAGATCAATCCCCTGTCCTCTTGCTCTTTGCTCCATGAGAAAGATCCACCTATGACCTCTGGTCCTCAGACCGACCAGCCCAAGGAACATCTCCCCAATTTTAAATTGGGTAAGCAGCCTCTTTTTACTCTCTTCACCAACCTCTCTTACCATCTCTCAACCTCTTACTCCTTTCGATCTTGGTGCCATCCTTCAATATCTCTTTTCTCTTAATTTCAATTCCTTTCCTTTTCTAGTAGAGACAGAGGAGATGCATTTTATCCATGAACCCAAAACTCCAGCACCAGTCACAGACTCAGGAAGATAGTCTTCCCTTGGTGTTTAATCACTGCAGGGAAGCCTGCTTGATTATTCACCCACATTAGAGGTGTCTGATCATCGTGGGGATGAATGCCTTTATCCTTCACCCTTAGCGGCAAGCACCACTTTCCTGTGGGGCAAGCACCCCCTACCCCTTCTCTCCATGTTTCTACCCTCTCTTTTCTCTGGGCTTACCTCCTTCACTATGGGCAACCTTCCAACCTCCATTCCTCCCTTTTCTCCCTTAGCCTGTGTTCTGAAGAACTTAAAACCTCTTCAACTCATACCTGACCTAAAACCTACATGACTTATTTTCTTCTGCAATGCTGCTTAACCCCAATATAAACTCAACAATGGTTCCAAATAGCCAGAAAATGACAATTTCGATTTTTCCATCCTACAAGATCTCAATAATTTTTGTGGTAAAATGGGCAAACGGTCTGAGATGCCTCATGTCCAGGCATTCTTTTAGACATCGGTCCCTTCCTAATCTCTGCTCCCAATGTGACTTGTGCCAAATCTTTCTTCTTTCCCTCCCACCATCCCCTCAGTCCCAACCCCAAGTGTCGCTTAGTCTTTTCGATCTTTCTTTTCTACCAACCCATCTGACCTCTCTTCTCTCCCCAGACTGCTCCCCACGTTGCTCCCCACCAGGCTGAATCAGGCTCCAATTCTTCCTCAGCCTCCACTCCCACACCCTATAATCCTTCTATCAACTTCCCTCCTCACACCTGGTCCAGCTTCTTTCTGTGACTAGCCCTCCCCTACCTGTCCAACAATTTCCTCTTAAAGAGGTGGCTGGAGCTAAAGGCACAGTCAAGGTTAATGTTCCTTTTTCTTTATCTGGCCTCTCCCAAATCAGTTAGCATTTAGGCTTTTTTTCATCAAATATAAAAACGCAGCCCAGTTCATGACTCATTTGGCAGCAACCCTGAGATGCTTTACAGCCCTAGACCCTGAAAGGTCAGAAGGCTTTCTTATTCTCAATATACATTTTATTGCCCAATCTGCTCTGACATTAAATAAAGCTCCAAGACCCCATAACAGGATCTAATTAACCTCACCTCCAAGGTGTACCAGAAGAGTAGGGGCAGCAAAGTAGCAACATATTTCTGACTTGCAATTCCTTGCCTCCACTGTGAGAGAAACCCCAGCCACATCTCCAGCACACAAGAACTTCAAAACACCTAAGCCACAGCAGTCAGGCATTCCTTCAGGACCTCCTCCCCCAGGATCTTGCTTCAAGTGCCAGAAATCTGGCCACTGGGCCAAGGAATGCCTGCAGCCCAGGATTCCTCCTAAGCCACGTCCCATCTGTGCAGGACCCCACTGGAAACTGGACTGTCCAACATGCCCCGCAGCCACTCCCAGAGCCCCTGAAACTCTGGCCCAAGGCTCCCTGACTGATTCCTTCCTAGATCTTCTTGACTCAGCGGCTGAAGACTAACACTGCCCAATCACCTCAGAAGCTTCCTGGACCATCACAGACACTTCAGGTAACTCTTACAAGGGAGAGTAGTTCCATCCCCTTCTTAATCAATATGGAGGCTACCCACTTCATATTGCCTTCTTTTCAATGACCTGTTTCCCTTGCCTCCATAACTGTTGTGGGTATTGATGGCCAGGCTTTTAAACCTCTTAAAACTCCCCAACTCTGGTGCCAACTTGGACAATATTCTTTCATACACTCCTTAGTTATCCCCACCTGCCCAGCTCCCTTATTAGGTCGAGACATTTTAACTAAATTATCTGCTTCCCTGACTATTCCTAGGCTACAGCCATACCTCATTGCTGCCCTTCACATCCTCCCCTTGTCTCTCCCTACCTTAATCCACAAGTATAGGGCACCTCTACTTCCTTCTTGGCAACTGATCATGCACCCCTTACCATTCCATTAAAATCTAATTACCCTTATTCCGCTCAATGCCAATATCCCATCCCACAGCATATTTTAAAAGGATTAAAGCCTTTTATCACTTGCCTGTTACAGCATGCCCTTTTAAAGCCTAAAAACTCTCCTGAAAATTTGCCCATTTTACCTGTCCAAAAACCAGACAAGTCTTACAGGTTAGTTCAGGATCTGTGCCTTATCAACAAAATTGTTTTGCCTATCCACCCAATGGTGCCAAACCCATATACTCTCCTATCCTCAATACCTCCCTCCACAACCCATTATTCTGTTCTGGATCTCAAACATGCTTTCTTTACTATTCCTTTGCACCCTTCATCCCAGCCTCTCTTCGCTTTCACTTGGACTGATCCTGACACCCATCAAGCTCAGCAAATTACCTGGGCTGTACTGCTGCAAGGCTTCACGGACAGCCCCTATTACTTCAGTCAAGCCCAAAGTTCTTCCTCATCCATTACCTACCTTGGCATAATTCTTCATGAAAGCATACATGCTCTCCCTGCTGATTGTGTCTGGTTAATCTCCAAAACCCCAACCCCTTCTAAAAAACAGCAACTCCTTTCCTTCCTAGGCATAGTTAGGTACTTTCACCTTTGGATACCTAGTTTTGCCATCCTGTCTAAACCATTATATAAACTCACAAAAGGAAACCTAGCTGACCCCGTAAATCTTAAATGCTTTCCCTACTCCTTTCCATTCCATAAAAACAGCCCTAGAAGCTGCTCCCACACTAGATCTCCCTAACTCATTCCAACCCTTTTTCATAGCACACAGCCAAAGTGCAGGGCTGTGCGGTTAGAATTCTTACACAAGAGCTGGGACCGCACCCTGTAGACTTTTTGTCCAAAAAACTTGACCTTACTGTTTTAGCCTGGCCATCATGTCTCTGTGCAGTGGCTGCCACTGCCCTAGTACTTTTAGAGGCCCTCAAAATCGCAAACTATGCTCACTCACTCTCTACAGTTCTCATAACTTCCAAACTCAATTTTCTTCCTCACACCTGATGCATATACTTTCTGCTCCCTGGCTCCTTCAGCTATACTCACCCTTTGCTGAGTCTCCCACAGTTACCATTGTTCCTGGCCTGGACTTCAATCCGGCTTCCCACATTATTGCAGATACCACACCTGACCCCCATGACTGTATCTCTCTGATCCACCTGACATTCATTCAATTTCCCTATATTTCCTTCTTTCCTGTTCCTCATCCTGATCATACTTGGTTCATCAGTGGCAGTTCCACCAGGCCTAATCGCCACTCACCAGCAAAGGCAGGCTATGCTATAGTATCTTCCACATCTATCATTGAGGCTACCACTCTGCCCTCCTCCACTACCTCTCAGCAAGCTGAATTCATTGCCTTAACTCAGGCCCTCATTCTTGCAAAGGGACTATGCATCAATATTTATGCTGACTCTAAATACGCTTCCATATCCTGCACCACCATGCTGTTATATGGGCTGAAAGAGGTTTCCTCACTATGCAAGGGTCCTCCATCATTTATTCCTCTTTAATGAAAACTCTTCTCAAAGCTGCTTTACTTCCAAAGGAAGCTAGAGTCATTCACTGCAAGGGCTGTCAAAAGGCATCAGATCCCATTGCTCAGGGCAACACATATGCTGATAAGGTAGCTAAAGAAGCAGCTAGTGTTCCAACTTCTGTCCCTCATGGCCCCACTGAAATTAACTTTACTCATATGCCCAGAGTCAGGAAACTAAAATACCTCTGGATCTGGGTAGACACTTTCACTGGATGAGCAGACGCCTTTCCCCACAGGGTCTGAGAAGCCCACCACAGTCATTTCTTCCCTTCTGTCATATATAATTCCTTGGTTTGGCCTTCCCACCTCTAAACAGTCTGATAACGGACTGGCCTTTATTAGTCAAATCACCCAAGCAGTTTCTCAGGCTCTTGGTATTCAGTGGAATCTTCATACCCCTTATCATCCTCAATCTTCAGGAAAGGTAGAACGGACTAATGGTCTTTTAAAAACACACCTCACCAAGCTCAGCCTCCAACTTCAAAAGGACTGGACAATACTTTTACCACTTGCCCTTCTCAGAATTTGGGCCTGTCCTCAGAATGCTACAAGGTACAGCCAATTTGAGCTCCTGTATGGATGCTCCTTTTTCATAGGCCCCAGTCTCATTCCAGACACCAGCCCAACTTGAACCGCACCCCAAAAACTCGTCATCCCTACCATCTTCTGTCTAGTCATACTCCTATTCACCATTCTTGACTACTCATAAATACCCTGTCCTTGTTTACACTGCCAGTTTGCACTTTTCCTTCAAACCATCGTAACTGGTATCTCCTGGTTTTACCTCAAACCGCCACCCTGAAGTCACTCTTAAAGTGGATAAATAATGTTTGCTGACAGGGTACACTCCAATACTTTCACCCTGATGAAGTTCTATTCTTTACTTTTATACTTACTTTTATTCTTGTTCCCATTCTTATGTCACCCTCTACCTCTCCCCAGCTATCTCCACCACACTATCAATCTCACTCACTCTCTCCTAGCCATTTCTAATCCTTCTTTGCAAACAATTGCTGGCTTTGCATTTCTCTTTCCTCCAAAATCACTGAGGCCTCGACTTACTCACTGCTAAAAAAAGGGGACTCTGTGTATTTTTAAATGAAAATTGTTGTTTTAACCTAAATCAATCTGGCCTGCTGTATGACAACACAAAAAAAACTCAAGGATAGAGCCCCAAAACTCACCAACCAAGCAAATAATTATGCTGAACACCCTTCGGCATTCTCTAACTGGATGTCCTGGGTCCTCCCAATTCTTAGTCCTTTAATACCTGTTTTTCTCCTCTTATTCGGAACTTGTGTCTTCTGTTTGGTTTCTCAATTCATACAAAACTGTATCCGGGTCATCACCAATCATTCTATACAGGAAATGCTCCTTCTTACAAAACCCCACAATATCACCCCTTACCACAAAATCTTCCTTCAGCTTAATCTCTCCCACTCTAGGTTCCCACACCACCCCAATCCCCCTTGAAGTAGCCCTGAGAAACATCACCCATTATCTCTCCATACCTCCTCCCAAAATTTTTGCCGCCCCAACACTTTACCACTATTTTGTTTTATTTTTCTTATTAATGAAAGAAGACAGGAATGTCAGGCCTCTGAGCCCAAGCTAAGCCATCATATCCCCTGTGACCTGCACATATACATCCAGATGGCCTGAAGCAAGTGAAGAATCACATAAGAAGTGAAAATGGCTGGTTCCTGCCCTAACTGATGACATTATCTTGTGAAATTCCTTCTCCTGGCTCAGAAGCTCCCCCACTGAGCACCTTGTGACCTCCACTCCTGCCTGCCAGAGAACAACCCCCTTTGACTGTAATTTTCCACTGCCTACCCAAATCCTATAAAACAGCCCCTACCCATCTCCCTTCGCTGACTCTCTTTTCAGATTCAGCCTGCCTACACCCAGGTGATTAAAAAGCTTTATTACTCACACAAAACCTGTTTGGTGGTTTCTTCACACAGACTTGCATGACAGAAACCTGCCCCTGAATAAGCACTGGGTAAAAAACAAAATCAAGATGGAAATTAAAAACATTCTTCAAACTGAATGACAACAGTGATGACACCTATCAAAACCTCTGGAATACAGTTAAGGCAGTGCTAAGAGGAAAGTTCTTAGCCCTAAATACCTACATCAAAAAGACTGAAAGAGCATAAACTGACACTCAAAGGTTATACATCAAACAACTAGAGAAACAAGAACAACCAAACCGAAACCTAGCAGAAGAAATGAAATAACCCAAGATCAGAGCAGAACTAAATGAAATTGAAACAAAAAAAAATTTATAAAAGATAAGTGAAACAAAAAGCTAGTTCCTTGAAAAGATAAACTAAATTGATAGACCATTGACAAGATTAACCAAGAAAAGACGAGAGAAAATCCAAATAACCTCAATAAGAAATAAAACTGGAGATATTGCAACTCATACCATTGAAATACAAAAGATCATTCAAAGCTACTATGAAACACCTTTATGCACATAAACTAGGAAACCTAGAAGAGATGGATACATTCCTAGAAGAATACAACTCACCTAGCTTAAATCAAGAATTAGATACCCTGAACAGACCAGTAACAAGCAGCAAGATTGAATTGGTAATTAAAAAATTACTAACAAAAATGTCCAGGACCAGAGAGAGTCACAGCAGATTTCTACCAGACATTCAAAGAAGAATTGGTACCAATCCTTTTGACACTACTCCACAAGATAGAGAAAGAAGGAACCCTCCCTGATTCATTCTGTGAAGCCAGCTTCCCAAAACCAGGAGAAGACATAACCAGGAAAGAAAACTACAGACCAATATCCTCAAGGAAGATAGATGCTAAAATCCTCAACAAAATACTGGGTAACCAAATCCAAAACATATCAAAAAGATAATCCACTATAATCGTGATCAGTGGGTTTCATACCAGGGATGCAGGGATGTTTTGACATATGCACATCAAAAAATGCGATACACCACATAAACAGAATTAAAAACAAAATCACATGATCATTTCAATAGATGCAGAAAAAGCATTTGACAAAATCAGCATCCCTTTATGATTAAAAACATCGGCATACAAAGGACATACCTCAATGTAATAAAAGCCATCTATGACAAACCCACAGCCAACAGAATACCAGATGGGGAAAAGCTGAAAGCATTTCCTCGAGAACTGGAACAAGACAAGGACGTCCACTCTCACTACTTCTCTTCAACATGGCACTGGTAATCTAAGCCAGAGCAATCTGACAGGAGAAAGAAATAAACAGCATCCAGATTAGTAAAGAAGAAGTAAAACTGTCGCAGTTTGTTGATGATATGACTGTTAGCCTTGACAATCCTAAGGACTCCTGCAGAAAGCTCCGAGAACTGATAAGAGAATTCAGCAAAGTTTCCAGATACAAGACTAATATACACAAATCAGTAGCTCTTCTACATAATAACAGTGACCAAGCTAAGAATCAAATCAAGAACTCAACCACTTTCACAACAGCTGCAAAAAAATAAAATACTTAGGAGTATACCTTACCAAGGAGTCAAAAGACCTCTAAGATAAAAGCTATAAAACACGCTGAAAGAATCATAGCTGAAATGAACAAATGGAAACACATCCCATGCTCATGGATGGGTAGAATCAATACTGTAAAAATGACTATACTGCCAAAAGATGTCCACAAATCCAATGCAACCCCAATCAAAATATCATTCTTCACAGAATTAGAAAAAACAATTCTAAAATTCATATGGAACCAAAAAATAGGCTGCATAGCCAAAGGAAGATAAGCAACAATTTGGAACAAATCTGGAGGCATCATACCACCTCATTTCAAACTTTCTCTTGTCTCTCCCTGATCAGCTTAATAACTTACCTCCAAACTCTTTTTAAGGTAAATCAGGGATTTCTTCTTGGTTTGGATCCATTGCTGGTGAACTAGTGTGATTTTTGGTGGGTGTTAAAGAGCCTTGTTTTGTCATATTATTAGGGCTGGTTTTCTGGTTATTTTTCATTTGGGTAGGCTGTGTTACAGGGAAGGTCTGCTGAAGGCTGTTATTCAAATTTTTTTGTCCCACAGGGAGTTCCCTTGATGTAGTACTCTCCCCGTTCCTGCTTCCTGTGAGCTAAACTGCAGTGATTGTTCTCTCTTCTGGGTCTAGCCACCCAGCAAGTCTACCTGGCTCTGGGCTGGTACTGGGGGTTGTCTGCACAGAGTCCTGTGATGTGAACCAGAACCATCTATGGGTCTCCCAGCCATGGATATCAGTGCCTGTGCCAGTGAAGCACTGGGGGGTGCAGTGGACTTTGTGAGGGTCCTTAGCTTCGGTGGTTTAATGTTCTATTTTTGTGCTGGTGCCAGGAGGTGGCACTTTCTAGAAAGCATCTGCTGTAATTGTGTGGAGAGGGACTGGCAGTGGGTGGGGCCCTAGAGTTGCCAAGATTATATGTCCTTTGTCTTCCACTACTAGAGTGGATAGGGAAGGACCATGAGGTGGGGGCAGGACTAGCCATGTCTGAGCTCAGACTCTCCTTGGGTGGATCTTGCTGTGGCTGCTGTGGGAGATGGGGGTGGGATTCCCAGGTCACTGGAGTTGTGTACCTAGCTGGATTATGGTTGCCTCTGCTGAGTCATGCAGGTCATCAGGGAAGTGGGGGAAAGGCAGCAGTCACAGGTCTCACTCAGCTACTCACCCCCACTGTGCCCACACCAACATCCCCCAGTATGTTTCCAGGTGGACAGCAACATGGGCCAGCCTGAAAACTTGTCCCAGGCTACCCTCGTCCCAGCTGTGAAAGAAAAAGCTTGGTTCTTCCCCTGTCTGTGGAGTCTGCACACCAGATTTGCACCCTCCTCAGAGTTCTGGCCAGGAGCCTTCTCACCCCACTTCAAATTGTTACAAAGTTCATCTAGAGATTTATTTCTCTCTGTGGAGTTTTACCCCCTGCTCTTCACCTGTGAGAGCCCTGTGGTGCCAGGCAGGAATGGGCTACTTGGGGACCCAGTGAGCTCCCAGTGACTTTCTGCTGCTTCCTCTACCCGTGTGTTTCACTCGGCTCTCCAAATTGATCCAGCTCCAGGTAAATTTGGAAACTTTTCCCACAAACACAGCTTCAGCTTCTTCAGTGGGGGTGTATGTCTGGGAGACGAGGGTCTCCATTTCCCACTTCTGCAGGGGGGGCTCACAGTTTTGCAGGGGGTCTCCCAGTTCCTGCAGAAGCAGTCTGTTTTCTTCAGAGGGTCTGTGGGTCCTCTCAGGATTCCTGGTTTGTTCTTGCAGTCAATTTAGAGCTAAAATTTGTTTTTTGTTTTTTTTTTTGAGAGAAGGTCTCACTGTCACCCAGGCTGGAGTGCAATGGCACCATCACAGTTCACTACAGCCTTGACCTCCTGGGCTCAATTGATCCTCCCAACCCAGCCTCCCAAGTAACTGCCCAGCTAATTTTTTTTTTTTTTAGAAATGGGGTCTCACTATGTTGCCCAGGCTGGTATCGAACTTCTGGGCTCAAGCAATCCTCTCAGCCTCCTAAAGTATTGGATTACAGGTATGACGCATTGCACCTGGCCTAGGAATCCATTCTTAAAGGAGACTCTCCCTGCATTACTTCTAAACAGAAAACACACTATTATAATATTAAGGTTTACAATGTTGGTTCCACATATCCATGTTTCTTAGAGTGAGGCATAATTATCAGGGCTTATAAGATGCTCAAATCTTTTCATAGATTGTGCAGTATAGACTTTAAAATCAAAATCATTGTAATAAAATGCATACAAGTCTGCTTTTATTTGACACAAAACATTTTTGTTCTTGAAAAATTCCACAAATAAAAAAAGAACAGGATGAAATCACCACCCTAGTACCCTTATGTTCTGAAAGAACTTCCTCCTCATCTCCTGGACAGTCTTGGTGAAATGTGAAACTTTATGAGTCACTTTCCATGAATTGGGAGGCATGCCCATGTGGTCCAAGGGCAACCTTCCCTAACCCAGATTATCACTAATAAGTAAGAGAAGCTGATGTTACAGCATCCTGCGTGCTCCTGCATTCTTGGGCTGTGAACAAGCCACAGCCCCCTCTACTTGGACAAAGCAAACTTTACCAAGTTAACCACACCAGAGACTAGGAAAGTAAAAAAACATGGGGAGATGGACATTATGTTGCAATATAATCATGAAATACCACAAAGAAGCCTCTCTGAAAACATCTAGACAGACTGCCACTGGGTTCCATGCTCCCTGTGCTGGAAGCACACTCAGGTAAGACCATCCCTTACATCCCTCCACTAAGCCTGGTCGGCAAGCAAACCTTTTTGTAAAGGATCAGATGGTAGATAGTTTCAGCTGTAAAAGCCATCTGATCCGCTGCAATAAAGACTCAACACTGCCATTATAGACAGGAAGCAGCCACAGGCAGTCTATGGGCAAATGAATGTGGCTGCACGCCAATAAAATTTTATTTACAAAAACAGACAGGGGGCTGTGGACCATAGTTTGCTAACCCCTGACTAAAACAATGGTTATGCAATCCTTTCCTCTGTTGAGTCCATCTGCTTCCCTAGACTTGAAACCAGTGAATCTAGGGATGGTTTATCATATTCTTCCAAGTTGAGAAGAAAGCTGCTCTGCTCCCCAATAAACTTGTTTCCAGGTGACCCTGACCTAAACCCCCCAATCTGTCACCATCTGACACCACCTGATATGGGTGAGCTGCTTGAGATTGTCTCACAAACCATGAGACCTCAACTCTGCAGACAATTCTGGAAGTGATCTAAGGAAGGATGAGATGCAGTTTGAGAAGTGTATGGGATATGCTTGGGAGGAGGAGAGCTGGGAGGGAGATCTAGTGCATACAGTGGACACACACAGAGTTAAGAGGGGCACGGCATTGTGGAGACTTTCTATTCAAAGACACAATCTGTGTCACACTGACTCCAATTCTGCTCAGGGAGCCTACAAGTAAAACTACCTGTCTCTGGTAAGCAGGGGGCAGGGCTAACTCACAGAAAGAAACAAATGACTTGAAGGAAGGGGCCAGATGAGTTCTGCAGAAGACATCCACATACCTGACTCAGATGTTTCCTTGTCTCGCTTCCTGCTTTAGGGAAGGGCAGGAAGAAATGTGGAGAAGGGAAAAGCCCCCGTGGCTGTTGGGTCTGGTGGGGTAGCAGGGATGCTGCTCCCTGCCAGGGTGACCATCAAGGGCTGGAATCTAGCCAGGGTTCTCTAAGCAGGCCTGTAGGGAGGGCAACCTGTTCACCACATGTCTGGTTTCACGCTATCACAGCAGAGCTGAGTGGCTGCAGCAGGGATGCTATGTCCCTCTAAGCCACAAATATTTATCATCTCATATTCTGCAAACACTGTTGACCTTTGAGCTACAGCCACTTAATGCACAGACCCATTTTAAATTAAAAAGTTTTCTTGTGGATTCCCAGTGTTGAGATCTTTTTTATAACCAAGATAAAATTAGTGTATCATAAAACTTGCCCTTTGAAACAGCACAGGTCGGTAGTTTTTAGTATATTCACAGCAGTCACCACTATCTGATTCCAGAGGATTTCCATTACTCTAGAAAGAAACCCTCTGTCCATGAGCAGTCTCTGCCTCACTTGGTCCCGCTCAACCCCTGGCAGCAACTAATCTACTTTCTATCTATAGATGTACTTATTCTGGAAATGGTATCATACAATATGTGAATTCGATTATTTTTTATTAGACTGTTAAATATGCCTATGTATAAAATCTGTTTCCTTTAAAATGCAAAACAATGTTATATGCAAGCAAAACTGTAAAGCCAACTTCAGGTTTAATGACAGGTGGTGTGGCTTTGCTGAACATGAATCACAATGTTCGTGGCCCTGGGCACTGCAATGGTGCTGCTTCTGGGCCCGGCTATCACAGTTTCTGGGGTATCACAGAAGGACTCATCTCAGCCATCACTTTTGTTTAGACTAACAAGACACAGAGCTCTGCTGGCACGGCACCCTGATGTCCTGTCCCTCATCCACGGGGAGCATACTGTTCACAGGGGAGTCCTGAACTCACTCTTTTCTCCCACCCAGGAAAACTGGGTCAGCACTGTGGTCAATGAGACTCCCCGACACAAAGCCATGGTCATTCACACCATTCACCACATCTTGATTTAGACTCTAAGAGCTAGCACAGAAATGAACACACAAAAATTTAAACTTTCTGAGAGGACAAACATGTTCCCAAGGACATGCTTCAAATGCCACATGTGAGAAAGCCTGAGGCAGAAATACATCTGTGAGGTGGTGGTGAGCTGTGTGGTATGAAGGGGCCTGACGTGGTTTGCTCAGCTGGCCTGGTGGAATGCAGACCTGACATGTGCTACTAGTTCTGGCAGCCTCCTCTAGGAATTCTCTGGGTTTGTGCAGATTTAAAAGACACAAAATTTGTGGAAATATTTGAATGCATTTTCTATTTATATTGAGAAGGATGTGACTCAGAACTATTTCCTTTCTTACTTCAAATGTGTGGGCCTTCAGAAAACGGATGAGCTAACTTGATTTCTGAGACTAATTACAAGGACCTAAAAGCCACATAAGACACTGAATCTATGGGACTCTTAAGTCAAACTTTAATTGGGTGGGTGTGGTGTGGTGGCTCACCCTTGTAATCCCAGCACTCTGGGAGACTAAGGGGAAAGGATTGCTTGAGGCCAAGAGTTCGAGGCCTGCCTGCACAGTATAGCAAGACACTGTCCACAAAAACTTTTTTTTTTAATTGCTGGCATGCTGGGGTCCTCCTGTGATCTCAGCTACTGGAAAGATTGACTGAGCTTGGAGGTCGAGGCTGCAGAGAGCCATGACTGCACCACTGCACTCCAGCCTGGGCCACAGAGTGAGACCCTGTCAATGAATCAATCAATCCATCTATGTATCTGTACAGCATTCTGAGTGGGTGCCTGTGTTATCTCAGCCCAGCCTGGGAGGGGGACTGGACTTGGACACAGTCAACAGGAATGGAAGCTGGAAGATGCTAACATGGAAAATGGACATCTCTGTATCCAGGTAGCTCTCTGGAGAAAGGTGAAAGCATGAAAGGATCCCATAACATGCAAAGTCAGCCAAGGTCAACCCAGAGGTGGCAGCTTTGAAGAATGCATCCAGCTGACAAGGAGGCCAGAGGAGAGCCAGAGAGGAGGGGGCTGCCACATCAGCACACACTACAGGAGTCTCTCCCCCAAGAGAGGGCACAGGGGCTCCAGACTGCACACCTGGCTAGTGGGAGCTCTTGCGTAGGCACCAGGGATGGGGCAGCTGGGAAACAAAAGGGCAGCTTTCGACAGGGCTGGATTCTTCTGGAAAGGTAACTCTCAGGTCACAGACTGGGAGTCACATGAGGGATCAAGGAGCTGTGTGAGTACAGCTATGTATGTTGGCACCGAACCACAAGGCAGCAACTGTTGTATTTTTTGTAGAGATGGGATCTTGCTAGGTTTTGCCAGCTGGTCTCAAACTCCTGGACTCAAGTGATCCTCCTACCTCAGCCTCCCAAAATGCTGGGATTAGAGGCGTGCTCCACTGTGCCCTGCTCAATGACATGAATTTGCTTGTAGAAGACTGCTTACCTACCCTGTCTAGAACTGATATGTCTGAGTTAAATCTTCCTTTGCATTTCTTTTCAGCTTCCCTCAGCTCTGGCATCTCAGGGCATTGGTCTCTTCCACCATCCTTTTGCATGCTTCTCCCTCCGCGTGAGTGCTTTGTGGATCTGCCTCCCTGCTCTAGCTTCTCCTCCTGAGACTAATGGTAAGGACAGTGACTACAGCCACGTAAGATACTGAATCTATGAGACTCTTAAGTCAAACTTCAAAAATGAACACATTGGCTGGATGTGGTCCTGTGGCTCACCCTTATAATCCCAGCACTCTGGGAGGCTGAGGTGAGAGGATCAAGGCCAGGAGTGCAAGGCCAGCCTGTGCAACATAGTGGTCCTGTAACCCTAAAGTATTATCTGAAAACTATTCCTTCTAAATAATGTGGAGTCATGATATGAAACTAACAAGTAAACAAATAGGCAGCTGCCTATATTGGCTCTGGGTTTCCAAAGTCCCCATGGGTATAAATGCAAGGGGAAAACATATTTGCAAGTAAGACATAAAAACAGGGCTAGGCATGGTGACTCACGCCTGTAATCCCAGCACTTTGGGAGGCTAAGGTGGGTGGATTGCTGGAAATATATTTCCAGGAGTTCAAGACCAGCTTGAGTAACATGGCAAGACCTCGTCTGAACAAAAAATACAAAAATTGGCCCAGCATAGTGGTTTGCACTCTGCAAGATGGGAGAGAAGGAAGACAATGCCAGCACCCACAGCTCCAAGGACCACCTCCAGATCACATTTCAGCACCAGTCTTCAGAGACACCCAGAACCCAGTCCTCACCCAAGGCCTCTTGAACTTGAGGAACAACAAACAAATATGCTACATCTAAACTTTCCTACAAGGTCTAAAATCTCATACCAAAAAACAAATCTGTGCTACCAAATTTATTTTGAGGTATTTATGTCTTCTTGATTCCAAATGCCTTGCTAGTGCAGAAGGGTAAGAGAAGCCCATTTCACTTATTAGTGTGTAAATTAAAATGCTAAATAAAATTTCAGTACACAGAATGTACCAATATGGAAAGATTATTCACCAAAATCAAGACTGACTGACTCAAGGAAAGTCTGGCTGGTACCTACCATTCAGCCACCAGTCCATCTGGTTATATATCCACCTATTTATCCTTACATCCTTCTTCTCACTCCCCCATCCATCCACCTTCCCATGCCTCCATCCATCTACACACGCATGTATCCATCCATCCATCCATCCATCCATCCACTATCCATCCATCCATCATCCATGCATCCATCCCTCCATCCATCCACTCACTCATTTACCTTCCCTCTTATCTATCCACCCACTTACCTATTCATCCATCCATCCATCCATCCACTTACTTTTCCATTCATGCATCCATCCACCCACTTACCCTTCCATCCATCCATCTACCACTTACCTTCCCATCCATCCACTTACCCTCCCATCCATCCATCCATCCATCCACCCATCCACCAACTCACTTACCCTCCCTTTTATATATCCATCCATCTACTTACCTATTCATCCATCCATCCACTTACTTTTCCATTCATCCGTCCATCCACTTACTTTTCCATTCATCCATCCATCCATCCACCTACCTACCCTTCCATCTATCCATCCATCACTTACCTTCCCATCCATCCACTCATCCATCCATTCAACCATCTCTTCTCTGAGCTTATGAAGCATCGTGTAACTTAAAAAAATTACAAATACATTTCTCTAATGACCAATGATGTGGAGCATTTTTTCAAATGTTTGTTGGTTGTATAAATGTCTTCTTTTGAGAAGTATCTGTTCATATCGTTCACCCACTTTTTGATGGTTTTTTTTTTCTTGTAAGTTTCTTTAAGTTCTTTGTAGATTCTGGATATCAGCCCTTTGTCAGATGGACATATGCAAAATTTTTCTCCCATTCTGTAGGTTGCCTGTTCACTCTCATGATAGTTTCTTTTACTGTGCAGAAGCTCTTTAGTTTAAATAGATCCGATTTGTCAATTTTGGGTTTTGTTGCCATTGCTTTTGGTGTTTTAGACATGAAGCCTTTGTCCATGCTTACGTCCTGAATGGTACTGCCTAAGTTTTATCCTGGGATTTTTATGGTTTCAGGACTTAAGTTTAAGTCTTTAATCTATCTTGAGTTAATTTTTGTATAAGGTGTAAGGAAGGGGTCCAGTTTCAGTTTTCTGCATATGGCTAGCCAGTTTTCCCAACACTATTTATTAAATAGGGAATCCTTTCCCCATTGCTTGCTTTTGTCAGATTTGTCAAAGATCAGCAGGTTGTAGATGTGTGGTGTTGTTTCTGAGGCCTCTGTTCTGTTCCATTGGTCTATATCTCTGTTTTGGTACCAGTACCATGCTGTTTTGGTTACTGTAGCCTTGCATAGTTTGAAGTCAAGTAGTATGATGCCTCCAGCTTTGTTCTTTTTGCTTAGGATTGTCTTGGCTATGAGGGCTCTTTTTTGGCTCCATATGAACTTTAAAGTAGTTTTTTCCCATTCTGTGAAGAAAGCCAATGGTAGTTTGATGGGGATAGCACTGAATCTATAAATTACTTTGGGCAGTATGGCCATTTTCATGATATTGATTCTTCCTATTCATGAGCATGGAATGTTTTTCCATTTCTTTATGTTCTCTCTTATTTCCACAATGAGATAGCATCTCACACCAGTTTGAATGGCAACCACTAAAAAGTCAGGAAACAACAGATGCTGGAAAGGATGTGGAGAAATAGGAATGCTTTTACACTGTTGGTGGAAGAGTAAATAGTTCAACCATTGTGGAAGACAGTGTGGCAATTTCATAAGGATCTAACACTAGCAATACGATTTGACCCAGCACTTCCATTACTGGGTATATACCCAAAGGATTATAAATCATTCAACTATAAAGACACATGCACACATATGTTTAATGTGGCATGATTCACAATAGCAAAGACTTGGAATCAACCCAAATGTCCATCAGTGATAGACTGGATAAAGAAAATGTGGCACATAAACACCATGGAATACTATGCAGCCATAAAAAGGATGAGTTCATGTCCTTTGCAGGGACATGGATGAAGCTGGAAGCCATCATTCTCAGGAAACTAACACAAGAACAGAAAACCAAACACTGCATGTTCTCACTCATAAGTGGGAGTTGAACAATGGGAACACATGGACACAGGGAGGGGAACATCACATACCAGGGTCTGTTGTGGGGTGGGGGGCTAGGGTAGGGATAGCATTAGGAGAAATACCTAATGTAGGTGATGGGGTGATGGGTGCAACAAACCACCATGGCATGTGTATACCTATGTAACAAAACTGCACGTTCTGCACGTGTATCCCAGAACTTAAAGTATTAAAAACAGATTTTAAAAAAAGCCAATCAGTAACAGCTTCACCCTAATGAGCTCATTTTATATCAACCAATCAGCAAGTCTTGTTGGAATATCCACACTTTTACAGATAAAGGGCAAGCACTTCCTGAACATTCCCACTTTTGAGAAAAATCCACCAATACCTTAGCATCTCCATTCTTCCCAAAACCCTATGTAAGACAAAGTCTGGGTCTCATTTTCAGGTCATAAACAGATTTCCTCAGAAAAATCACATAATGGTTATGAATTTGTCATTTTTACCCAGTGTATCAATAGTTTTTGCTTTATCTATTTGGTAGCTATGGTGTGTGGTGCAAAAAGGGTTCAAGGTCATTCCATGTTTGGAGATATTGTACTTATATGAAACATTCCTCTTTGTTCCAAAAAAAATTACAAATATGTATGTATCATCACTTCAATCTACTCTACTTTGCTTTATATTAACATAGCATCTTGAACCTTACAAAAAATGTTACCTCTATTTGGTTCCCATGAACATCCAAGAACAACAAAAAATAATTCCAATCTTAACGTGCTTCTGTTATCCAAATAGAACACTACAACCAACACTTTTTCTTGTTATGCATCGGTTATCACAGCAGTACTTTATCTGACTTACCCAGACATGTTTACGTTACTTTAAACTTATACAAAACATTGGGTATCTTCAAACCTTTGTATTTTAGATTTTTTTTTTTTTTTGGTGAGCCTGAATTCTGACTTCTGTTATTCTCCATTTTAATTTTTGAAGTGTATTCTTTCTTATTGACCCTTCAGAAATTAGAGTCTCTGAAATAAGTTGGAGATACCTTTTCAACCTACATATGCTGGAATATCATCATGTCTTGCCATTCAAAAACACGCACACAATTCTGAAAATTGCTAAGTTGGTAGCTCAAAAGCAGAGTTCCTGGAACTAATTTCTTCAGAGTGGTTATGCAGTCTGCTGAAAGACATGGCCTTGATGAATGAAGCATGGGCAACCCCCACCTCCTCTCAACCTCTTACAGCATTAATACTGCCATTCACTCACACACACACAGTCTGCACATTACAGCTGTTCAGGGTGACCCTCTCCATGCACAGAAGGGATATACAACCCCACCAGCATGGATGCCCTCTGCACAGCTGAAATGCTTGGGGCACCAGGCAGAGCTCAGCAGCAGAGCAACGGCCCGCAGTGCAGAGCTCACTGAGCACTGCACGCAATGCACCACACAGCCGTCTTCAACTGTCTGAGAGCTGGCTTGGAAAACAGACAGCATCTGGCCCTCAGCACCCGACCTACTTGGAATCCACAGTCACAAAGCTCCAACTGTGCTTCTCAGACATAGCTACATTCTGTAGGTGGATTATTCGTCAGCTTTTCTGACACATACATTCTTGGATTCAGCCTCAGAGTCAATTAAGTAACTACAGAGACTTCCTACACAAGCACACACACAATATCAATCCCGTTGCTGCAGAGTCACATTAATATTTGATCCCCATGTAGAAGGCTACCAGCTCTCAGTTTAAAGCCAAATGAGGCTGGGCACGGTGGCTCATGCCTGTAATCCTAGCACTTTGGGAGGCCGAGGCCGGTGGATCACTTGAGGTCAGAAGTTCAAGACCAGCCTGGCCAACATGGCGAAACCCCATCTCTACTAAAAATACAAAAGTTAGTAGGTGTGGTCGTGTGTTCCTGTAGTCCTAGCTACTTGGGTGGCTGAGGCAAGAGAATCACTTGAACCTGGCAGGTGGAGTTGCAGTGAGCTGAGATCATGCCACTGCACTCCAACCTGGGTGACAGTGTGAGACTCTGTCTCAAAAAAGATAAAAGCCGGCCTGGGCGCAGTGGCTCACGCCTGTAATCCCAGCACTTTGGGAGGCCAAGGCGGGCAGATCATGAGGTCAGGAGTTCGAGACCATCCTGGCTAACACAGTGAAACCCCATCTCTATAAAAAATACAAAAAATTACCTGGGCTTGGGGGTGGGTTCCTGTAGTCCCAGCTACTCAGGAGGCTGAGGCAGGAGAATGGCGCGAACCCGGGAGGCAGAGCTTGCAGTGAGCCAAGACTCCACCACTGCACTCCAGCCTGGGCAACAGTGAGACTCCGTCTCAAAAAAAAAAAAAAAAAAAAAGCGAAATGAATAAAACCCGGTAACATGAGGTGCTTGAAAGCAAACTTTTTAATTTGCAATTTCTGCAAGAGAACCTTGAATTTTGAGGTCAGTGTTTAATCTGAAAGTCACGGCAATCACACAAGATTCTCAAAGCGACAGAAAAATCCATATGCACAGTTATTCCCCTAACAAGATTGCACCACATCTTCTCCAGAGACACACGCTATCTCTTCCTTCCCTCCTTGTACAATGAAGGGCAAGATTATACTATTTTTTTTTTTGAGACAGGGTCTTACTCTTTTGTCCAGGCTGGAGTGCAGTGGCACAGTCCCAGCTCACTGCAACCTCCACCTACCAGGTTCAAGTGATTCTCATGCCTCAGCCTCCTGAGTAGCTGGGACTACAGGTGCTTGCCACCAAACCTGGCTAATTTTTTTTTTCTATTTTTAGTAGAGACAGGGTCTCACCATGTTGCCCAGGCTGATCTTGAGTAAGCGAGTGACTCAAATGATCCACCTGCCTCAGCCTCCCAAAGTGCAGGGATTATAGGTGTCAGCCACCATGCCTGGCCCAGATTATACTATATATTTTATCTAACTCTGTCCTTGCCTCAGCTAAGCAGCTACAAGGCATGTTCTGGAATTATGGCACAAAATGCTCTAATCTGCTGCTCCTGCCATGGTTCCTGCAGATGCTTGCAGCCTCTCTGGGAGTCAGCTGACTAGATTTCTATTTTAAAGCTTAAAATTAACTCATTAACTAGATCCAATTTAGGAAGGACTGCCCTGTTCCTTTCTGACTGATAATCCTTAGAGAAAACTCTGATTTCCACGCCATGGCTAGGCACACAGCTGTGTGCTAGACAGCTAAAGCTGATCTTCCACCAGGCATTCTGTGAAAAGTGTCCAGCTCCAGTGTGGTAAACTGGATTTCTCATTCTGTCTCCATAAACGGTCTTACTATGCAGAAAACACAGCAGCTATTTCAAGAACCAAAAATGTCACTGCTGCATAAGAAGGCCTTCCTGCCCTAGGGATGTGTCTCTGGGCAGGGCTGCAGGATGCACAGGTTCTGTCCAGACCTCCAGGGCATCAAGGATGCTGGAAATCATGCCGGGTTTCAGCTGCTTTGTGTTGGGCAAAAACCAGATGTCACCCACCATACGTACTGAGGCCCACCTCCAGACACTTCTTCAGTAACTCTGAATCCAAATTTCATCCACCTCGGCATGGACTATTCCTCTTTGGCCCAGACTGCAGAGGGAAGCTCTTCTATGTGCTTGCCGGGGTCCTCTGCCTGCCTTCGCAGTTTGATGGAAGCATCCTGCAAAGGGTAACACAATGAGACACTAAGTCCACAGCTGGCTGTGATTATGAAAGCCGTCATTTGTGCGTTCACCTTGCCAGTGCAGCTCTACAAAGCATTTCACTGAAACAACTAAGACCCATAACCACTTCTGTTCTGGGCAGGAAACAGAACTCTTACGTGAAGCCTATAAAACCGTGTGGCACAACTGGCCAAAAGAAATTAAAATAAAATAAAATAAACAAAACAAAATAAAAAATTTAAAATAAAATAGAATATAAAATATAAAATAAAATAAAATATAGCTGGTCACAAATTATAGTGGTGAAACCTCAAGCTCTAGGATGTCAGGGCCCCAGATTCTTTGCTCCTGAAAGAGCAAGCATGATATTCTCAGAGGTAATGCTGAATAGCCCACAAGCCAGGGTATTCCAATGCTGAAAACACACACTCACACCATCTGCATGGATTTTCAGAGCCGGGACACCACGGAGCAAACCAGCAGCTTTCTTTCCATGCACATATTAAATATCTTCTATTAAATCTATTAGTGGTTCTTTTTTTTCTTTTTCTTTTTCTTTTTTTTTTCTTGAGAGAGGGTACTACTTACTGCTCCTTTGCCCAGGCTGGAGTATAGTGTTGAGAACACAGTTCATTGAAACCTCTACCTCCTGGCACCACTGTGACACCTGGCGAAGTATTTTTTCCTTTTTTGTAGAGATAAGGTCTTGCTTTGTTGCCCAGACTGGTTTGGAACTCCTGTTCTCAAGTGATCATCCTTTCCTGGCCATCCAAACTGGTAGGACTGCAAATGCACCAGCCCACTCACCTCTTATTCTTTTAAAAAGGAACTGTATCTATCACTGCAGAACTTTTTTTCTTTGAAATATACAGGTGCAGATGTAATAGGGAGAAAAAGCTTTCAAAGGGGCAGGGGCAAGAGAGAAAGGGACTGTCAACCTTGAAGCAGGGCTGAGAAATACACAGTTTTCTAGAAAGCTTGATGTAAACTCTGACCATCAAAACTCTCACATTAAAAATGTGTAATAACTTAATGTGTTTTAGGTGTTTTCAAAAAAAGACTACATTTTGTTCCAGAGCAATCCTTAAAAATATTTGCAGATAAAAAACAGAATAGTATAAAAACCCAAATACCATAGACATTAAATATCATCAGTGTTTGGTGACTATTGTATGTTGTTTTAAGCCTTTAAATAAACCACACATTTTTCCAGGTCAAGGTGGTTCGTTATCATTTTCGACAGTTTCTCTCCAAGTTCTTTGCTGAGTCTGAAGGTAGGAAAGGGCTACTTAAGGTGAAAGACAGTTAAAGCCAGAGATTATGGCAGCAAGAACGGGAATGAAAAAAGTGGGTTTTTGAGAACCTGGCATTTTAAATTACCTTGAATAGGTTGATTTTGTCCCCAAGTAACTCTGACACAGTGGACACTAGGAGGTATGGGAAAGGTAAACTCCTGAACAGCTGGAGCTAAGTAGCGCTGGCCTCAGCCATTGCATCCTGGGTGTGTCCTGTCCATGTGTTAAGATGATGGTCAAATGGGGGTCATGCCCTCGCTTGGCTCCATGGCTTACCAGCTTGTAGTGGTCTATGGAGGGCAACCAGGACCTCTTGTGAATGTGTTGTGGCCTCTCCTCCTGGTCCAGGCCCACTTCTAGGATCGCATCTGCCTAGTGGCAGCACCCAGAGCTCCTAGCCTCCAGAGGCTTCCTCTGTTCCTTCCAGAAGGCCTGATACTCTGCAAAGGTGCCAAGACAGTCCAACATCCCTGCTTTCTCTGCTGTGCTGTGACTGTTGAGGCTTTCCACAAGGGAGGTAGTGTGCGACCAGGGCTCCATGCCCTCACATGTGTGGTCCACTGTCCGTGACCTCTCCGGCTTGTCTCTGAGGACCCCCTGAAGACCTTGCCTCCGTGCAGGCCTCTGGGGAATGAGTTTGCCCGCTTCCTCAAAAAACTTGCACCTGTGGGCAAACGTGCCCATGGTATCCTCAGATGTCCTGAGATACTGGTAAGGACCACAGCTGCCCTCTGTGAGGCCCACCATGTTCATCTCAGGTTTTGAGTAGGACTTCAGTTTCTGCTCAGCCATGAACTGTCTTCAGGCTCCGATGCAGGACAGGTGGGACCACCCGCAACCTGCAGATGAGGGCAGCTGGGCCAAGCCTGCCTCCTAGAAGTGGGAGCAGCATCCAGATCTTTTGTCTGGTGTTCCAGTGACTCTGGGTAAGGGTCTTCTGGGCTGGGGTCCAAGTCGTGGCACTTGAAGTGGCCCTCAGGACCCATGCTTGGGTCTCCTTCAGGTGGTCTTTATAGGAGCAGCAATGGGTCCTTCCTGGGTGCCACCTCCCAACCCTGCCCTCCAGCGACCAGTGGCATCCTCTGTGTCACCTACTGTAGTCAGAGCCACTGTTCTCCAGTTCTTCTGCAGGTTGGCTCTATGCATCTGGATCTCATTCTGTAAGGTGGTGGAAAAGTGGTCTCTTCTCCAAGTGGGCTTGTCCACCTGGGCATCAAATAGTGGTGGCCTCTTGGAGCTGCCCTCCCGGCTGCTCTGTGGCCAACACTTCCTCTCCTGGGTCAGGGAGTGCAACAGGGGTATCTCCTGCAGGGAGATCCTGCTGCTCTCCATGTCTGCCCATGTGAAGCCGGTTGCTGGCAGTTGGCTGGCTTTTTTGGCATGGCTAGCCCTGGGAGGCTCCTGGGCTCCTGTGGGACAACCCAGACTGTGTCCAGTGGGTAACACTGTCATGTCTCACAGGCATCCAGAGAACCCTTGGGCTGAGGTGGGTGATGCTGTGGGCTCTGGCTCAGGTGAGGAGAGCTGTTGTCCTGGGAGCCAACGGCTGCTGGCTCCTGCCCGAGGCTGTCAGCACAGAGTGGGCTGTAGTCGCTGTAAGAGGGTGACAGCTGCCATGGGGAGACTGCGGGAAGTGCACGTGTGAGCTGGATAGAGAGGCCTGCAGCCTACTTGAAGCTCCGTCCTTGGTAGATGGCCAGCTGCAGTCTGCATGAGCCTCCTGTGGGCAGCCTGTGCCTCCTGCTCCCTGCCCCAAGCTCCCCGGTTCCCTGGCCTCCACAGCCAATTGGTGGGCTCTGGTCTCCAGTCGCTGCAGGGCTGAGGCTGGGCTGGGGTCATAATGTGCTGTGCTATGGTCACCTCTACAAGCACAGGGCCCTGGGCCTTCTCAAGGCTCTTGGTGGCAGCAAAGCTGTCACTGTGCAGAGGGGAAGTGGGAGGAAGGGGGAAGCTGGTGCCTTCTCCTTATAAGGAACATACAAGATTGGCCCAAAATTGAACATCCCAGGGACAGCTAGCTTGGGCTCGGCATTGTCCTCTGGCCTGGGGCCTCTGGCACTGTCACCAGGAACCATAGGCAGGAAACACCCAGGCCTCTCTTCCAAGCCCTGGGGGCCACCTGTGGCCTGTGCCTGCTGGCTGCCCTGCCTGGGAGTCTCCCAGAGGCCCAGGCTGTAGAGGATGTTCTCTGCAGAGGAGGCCTTGGCCTTGGACAAGGTGTGGTCAGGAGTGCTACTGCTGGTGGAGAAGGAGCCATAGGCAGAGTCACACTTGCTGTGGCTGCTCAGGTGGTCGATGTTGCTGTTGGACTTGGCCACCAAGAGGCGCCCAGAGGGGTCCAGGCTGTCGAGACTCCCCAGGGAGCTGAAGTGATCCAAGGTACACTGCAGATTTGTATGCTCCCAGGAACTGGACAGGTTGTGGGAGGAAGAACTACAAGAACAAGAAGAAGTACAAGGCATGTTGTTCTTTAGTGTCAGTAATTGGCAAAGAGCAACGTGGCGTACACAGCTGGCCCTCTGTGGAAATATCAAAATGCCAAACTGTAACTTCTCAGGGTCAAATCGCTGGGGCTGAGGTTTCAGCTTAACACACATAGATTTTAGTAGAGACAGGCAGAAAGAAAGTGCAGGCTGAAAAGAACGTGTCCTCCCGGTAGCATGTCTTTTTACAAACAGATGCCTTTCAATAGTAGTGCAAATTCTCAGCCTGATGCCCAGATTACCGGCAGGTAAAGTCTGAATTTACACATCTATGGTCAATCAATAGTTAAGTGCAGAGGTGGGCACATGACAACCCAAAAGCTAAGAATGGTTTTTATATGTTTAATGGTGGGGGGAAGAAATAAAGGTATACTATTTCTCCTATTTAACCTATAAAAATGATCTGAAATTCAAATTTCAGTTCGTAAGTGAAGTGAAAATACGTATTATCTAGCCTGTTATATAGACCAGGCTTGGTCACTCAGGGTTAAAATTCCAGTGCGTTAAGAGGCTGAGGTAGGAGGATCACTCAAGGCCAGGAGTTTCAAACCATTTAGGGCAATGTAGGAAGACCCTGTCTCTATAAAAATGTTTCAAAAATTAGCAAGGTGTGGTGGCACACTCTTACAGTCCCAGCTACTCAGGAGTCTGAGGTGGGAGGATCACATGACGCTACAGTGAGCCAAGACTGCACCACTGCACTCCAGCCTGGACAGGACACTGAGACTCTGTCTCAATAGGAGAAGAAAGAGGAGGAGGAGGGGGAGAAGGAAGTTGGTGTAATAGCAAAAACTGCAATTACTTTCCACCAATCTATAGAAATACCATAAACTGCTGTGTTTAGCTTTCAGCTGAGTAGTTGCACGCTGTGAAGTTATTCAAGCTATATGTGAACACCAAGAAACAGGCTCCTTAATAGGATGGCATGTAAGAAGATGAAATAAAGTGACTGAGACATTGAGACATTCCTCTGAAAGGTGATAATTGTGTGAGAGTTCTCGATGGTGAAACTATTTATCCAGGATGTAAAATGCTTTCTTTAAAGCTCAACAAAGCTGAGACTTTGACCCTTCAAGGGGAAGAAGCTGTGGCTCCACTAGGTTGGGGGACAGTGAGGATGAGAGAACCATGTGACCAGGACAGAACACTAGAGAATGACTGGCTGTCATCTGCAGGAGGGAGAGGACTGTTTGGGTTTCCCACCATCTTCTGTAAGAACAGACCACATATCCTCAAACACGGGGCGTGCTCCTGACTACTCACCAATATTCCAGAGGGGATTTTTCCAGGCAATCCCAAGTCCAAGCAGACCTAGAGAACATTGAGCACTGTTTCCACAGAGATGTGGGCAGTGTGCATGTTTATTTCATCAAGAGACTGCCAAATGGGCTTAATGGAGATCTCCTTACCTTAAAAGTCACTTCAGGAATAAAATAAAAGGCCCACTGTTCACTTAAGTTTTACAACTCAGTTGGGAATCTTTGGTTGTTTTCAACAATAAAATTGGCTCGAAGTACCATCATCTTTTGTCACTTTAGGTAGGTAATGTTGTATTTCAATATATTTCCTTCATGCCACATAAATCTTTACCTTGCAATTTCACAGACCAGTATTTTTTTTCTTTTTATAGAGACAGGGTCTCACTTTGTCACCCAGGCTGGAATGCAGTGGCACAATCACAACTTACTGCAGCCTTGAATGCCTGAGCTCAAGTGATCCTACTACCTCAATATGCTGAGTAGCTGGGATTACAGGTGTGCACCAAAACACTACCATACTGGATCAGAACCCTGCTGCCTGGCATCCTACCTGGCTACCTAAAAGGGAGTTGTTGTTGGTGTTGTTTTTGAGACAGACTCTCTCTCTGCTGCCCAGGCTGGAGTGCAGTGGCACCATCTCAGCTCACTGCAACCTCCAACTTCTGGGTTCAAGCAATTCTCCTGCCTCAGCCTCCCAAGTAGATAGGACTACAGGTGTGTGCCACCAAGTTCAGCTAATTATTTTGTATTTTTAGTAGAGACAGTGTTTCACCATGTTGGTCAGGCCGCACTCAAACTCCTGACCTCAAATGTTCTGACTGTCTTGGATTCCCAAAGTGCTGGGATTATAAGCATGAGATACCATGCCCAACCAAGTTTTTTTTTTGTTTTGTTTTTTGTTTTTAATTTTTAGTAGACATGTGGTCTTGTTGTGTTGCCCGGGCTGGTCTCAAACTCTGTGGCCTTAAGCAATCTTCCCACTTCAGCCTCACAAAATGTTGGGATTACAGGCGAGAGCCACTGTGACCAGCCAAGACCAGTTACTAACAGCCAAAACTGAGTGGTTACATTAGCTCTAAATTCACACACATACCTGCACACACACAAACATGCTCAAACTCATATACTCACATACAGATACATATGTGCACACATACATACAAGCAGAGATACACATGCACACACACACATAGACACAAATATACATATAGACACATGAATACATACACACAAACATGTAAAAACATACATGTCCAACCCCCCACATACATACACACAACCACAAACACACACAGATATGCACACTCACACAAGCAGGAGGATATCCACATACACACACCAAAACGAGACTATCTGCTATTACTGCCACCCTTTTAACAGGAGACAAGTGAGGATACTGCCGCTAATGCCCTGAGGTTCAAGGAGAGGCTGTCAAAACTTAACAGAACCTCCTGGGAGCTTTTACAGGATACACCCGCCGCCCCACAAATATCTCCTGCATTCCAGTCCACCCGTAAAATCCTGGAAAAGAGGATGGTGGCTGCGGACACGGGGGTGCAATGAACACTGCCCCACTGGCTAAGAACCCTATGCCTGGCATCCCGCTGGACAGCCCCGTCCTGCAATCTCCTTCTCACTCATGCCCTGTCTTGCCATGTCATTTTGTTTCTCAGCGTCACACGCTTGCCTGTTCAATGAAAAACTCACAGCGCACAAATTGTGATCATCTGTCAGTGGCACAGTCTTACCAAAAACATTATCATTCTTCAGTCAAGAAGTGTCGGACAAGCCTGAAAGCTTGGGAGACTGCAGAAGCCTGAACAAACCTGGCGTCGGACAGGAACAGTTGTCTACCTCCAGTGGTGACAGCCAGGCCAGGAAGGGCAGCAGCTGGCGGAGGGGAACCGTGAGGCCGTTAGTTCAGGGTGGTTGTTGGTGAACTTGGTGTCATGCCAGGAGTGAGGACTCCAGCCCAGTTCACTCCTGGAAAAGAACGCAGGGGGCTCAAAGACTTCACACAGGGCGCACTGCTGCCAAACAGCGCAGGGCGCTCTGGGACGGCACACGGCTCTTGTGCCAAACAGGTCACAGTGGCTCAGGTGGCTCAGAGACCGCACACGGCAAAAGCGCCCTTGTCCAGTAGAGTACGGTGGCTGACGAGGCTCAGGCACCGCAGGCGGTGCACGCGCTCGTGACAAATAGTGCAGGAGGGTCAGGGACTGTACATGGCTTGAGCGCTCTTTTCAAACAGTGCAGGGGGATCGGGGACCGCACACAACACGGGCGCTCGTGCCAAACCGTGCAGGAGGCTCACGGAGGTCACATGGTTGCGCGCTCGTGCCTAACAGTGCACGGAAGCTCGGGGACCGCACCCAGTGGGTGCTCTTGTGCCAAACAGTCCACGAGGCTCAGGGACTGCACACGGCGCGCACGCTTGTGCCAAACAGTGATCGGTGGTTCTGGAGGCTCAGGGACCGCATAGGGCGCGCGCTCTCGTGCCAAACAGTGCAGGTGGTTCGGGAGCCGCACACGGCACGGGCGCTCGTGCCAAACAGTGCAGGGGGCTCAGGGGACCGCAAACAGCACGGGCGCTCGTGCTAAACATCTCAGGGGGCTTAGGGGCCGCACACAATGCGCGCGCTTGTGCAAAACTGCAGGAGGCACAGGAACTGCACATGGCTAGCCCCCTTGTGCCAAATTGTGCACGGTGGCTCAGGGGACTCTGGGACCACAGTGGGCGCCCGCGCTCCTGCCAAACAGTTCAGGAGGCTCAGGGACTGCACATGGCTTGCACGGTCTTGCCAAACAGTGCTCGGGAGGCTCAGGGACCTCACACAGTGGGTGCTCTTTGCCAAACTGTGCAGGGGGTTCAGAGGCTGCACACGGGGCGGATGTCCATACCAAATAGTGCAGACGGCTCAAACATGGCACAGGGCATACGCGCTCGTGTCAAACAGTGGACGGAGGCTCAGGGACTGCACACGCACAAGAGCTCGTGCCAAACAGTGCACCGCGGCTCAGGGACCACACAAGATGGGTGCTCTTGTACCAAACAGTGCAGTGGGCTCGGGGACTGCATACAGCATGCCTGCTTATGCCAAACAGTGCAGGGTGCTCAGGGACTGAACAATGTGCGGACGCTGGGACAGACGCTGGGTCACAGGGACTCAGGCGGGTTTACAGCACTGTATTCAAAAGCTGCCTACTGAATCCGGGCCCAGATACCTTCTTTTTAGAATTTTGTTCGCCTCCCATTTGCCCTGAGGCAGAGCACGAATGACAGCCTCCAGATATTCAGCTATCCTTATCTTTAAAACGTATTTCTTCAAAAATATGGACACTCTTAGTTGTCCATTTAAAATCTTACATATGTAAAAATACGTAAAGAACTTTTATTCCAAATAGATAAAAAAGCAAGCAAATCATGCCCTCTCACTGCCCCAATATGAACACAAACAGAATCTCCTATCTTTTGCTGGAGAAAATGCATATGGGTACCCCAGGAGGCTGGGTCACACAGAGTTCACACAGCGTATCTGGCTGTTTACCTAGGTAACTAAATAAAGACAGCTGCCTTCTGGTTAACTAAGACTAGTAGCCACAACTTCCCCTGAGCCACTCAGTCTGTATCTGTCTCATCAACCAAGGATACCCCCTGGGAGTCATGACGACATACATTAACAAGCTAGAGTCGCTTTAGCCAGGACTCCTGACAGGGGAGCATTCCTGGGCTTCCATGCCATAGTCTGCACCATCCTATGTGTGGCTTCTTAGTATCTTGGCCACACCTGCCCAGCTGTGATAAGGTGTGTCCATTTGCAAATCCCAATGGATGTTGGTGATGAAATATGGCTTCCAGGGGAATGCTGCATGGAGACCCTCCTGAGCTCACTTCTCTAGCTTCAAGGTGGGAAGCCAACTTTACTTTTCTCTAATTTGGGACAGTACTGACAGCTGATAGCCCAATCAAGAATGGAGGAAGAGCTCATGTGGGGCCTCTTTAAGTACTCTGTGGAGATCAGACATTTTTCCCAGCAGGCAAAGATATTGAAGAGTATTATGTAATAAAGAATATCTTACAAAAGAAAACTGAAAAGCATTTATAACACAAAACTTTTGATGACTCAGATCATTTCAACGAGGAAAAGTATATAAGTGGCAAAATGTGGAACATTTTGACTTTATGATACTCTTGTTCTGAATATTCAGGGAAATATGGCAAGTCATGGGGGCCCGGGTCAGGGAGCTGGAGTACAAGGAGTTGGCTGGGAGCCTTCGCCACATTCCTTGCAGTTTGGTCTGCCAGAAAGTTGCCTTGAGCAGTTGGAGTAGTTAGTTTCTGATGCCCTGGGCAATGTACAATGGCTAATTTTTCTGGCCTCCATAGGGCTGTTAGCAGGGCTAGGATCTCTTGCTTGTTTTTTATCTCTTTTCCTTCAGCCGTCAGTAACCCTCGTTCCCTGTAAATGGCCCCAGGTATATGCGCCGTTGCAAAAGCATATCGGCTGTGTGTATATACTGTCAGCTTTTTCCCCGCCCCTAAGGTAAGAGCTTGGGTGAGCGCTATCAGTTCGGCCTTCTGGGCCGATGTCCCCGGCGGCAGGGGTTCCGCCCAGATTACCTCAGTCTCTGAAGTTACTGCCGCTCCAGTGTACCTCTGGCCTTGATGCATGAAGCTGCTCCCATCAGTGAACCAGACGAAGTCGGCATCAGGAAGTGGGCGGTCCTGCAGGTCTTCTCGAACTCCGTGCACCTGAGCTAGTATCTTGGTGCAGTCATGGAGTGGGGCGTCCAGGTCCAGGTTGGGCAGCAGTGAGGCAGGGTTTAAGGTCATTGGGGGCAGGAAAATTATCCTGAGAGGATTTAGTAGTAGTCCTTTGTAGTGGGTGAGCCGGGCGTTACTCATCCATCGATTAGGTGGCTGTTTGAGTATACCTTCGATGGCATGTGGAGTAACGACCCGCAATTCTTGCCCCATGACAAGTTTATCAGCATCTTGCACCATGAGAGCCGTGGCCGCAATCATTCAGAGACAAGGGGGCCACCCGGCAGCTACTGGGTCTAACTTCTTTGGCAGGTAGGCAACTGGCCTCCGCCAGGGGCCTAAGTTCTGAGTTATTACCGCCTTGGTGACACCCTTATTCTCATCCACGTATAAGTGGAAGGGCTTGGTAACATCAGGTAGTCCTAGTGCAGGCGCAGAGAATAGGGCGGTTTTAATCTGTTGGAAGGCCAACTCGGCTTCATCTGTCCAATTAAACAGCTGTTGCCCCCGTGTTGCCTGATACAAGGGTTTAGCCAGTTCTGCGAACCCAGGTATCCATAGTCTGCAAAATCCCGCCGACCCCAGGAATTCTCTCACTTGTCGGGTGGATTGTGGCCTGGGGATCTGCAGAACAGTTTCTTTCTGGGCGTCTGTTAGCCAGCGCTGCCCTCCCTTAAGCAGGTACCCTAGATATGTTACCTCTAGCTGTAGATGCTCTTTCTGTACCACTGCTGCCAGGACCTTGGTCATTTTTTTTTTTTTTAGTGGCCTTAAATTGCTTTTCCTCTGGAGTATCTCTGTTATTGTAAACCCGCTGGGCTATCTGAAGGAGGTCCTGAATCTGCTTTCCCTCCAAGTCTTCTAATTTCTGGAGTTTTCTCTTAATATCTGGGGCTGCCTGATTTACGAAAGACATTACAATAGCTGCCTGACTTCCTGGAGCCTCTGGATCTATGGGGGTGTACTGTCTAAAAGCTTCCATTAATCTTTCTAAGTAGGTAGCTGGGCTCTCTGTCTTTCCCTGCAGAATAGAATATACTTTAGCCAAATTAGTGGGCTTGCGAGCAGCTGCCTGGAGACCTGCCATTAGAGTCTGGCGATAAAGGTGTAGCCGTCCCCTACCTTCTGCCGTGTTGTAGTCCCACGCCAGCCTGGTCAGAGGAAACGTTGCGTTTATGAGGTCGGGGTTGGCAGTCGGTTGACTGTCGTCCCCCGGGACCAGCTTTCTAGCTTCTATCTGTATTCTCTCTCGCTCTTCCTTGATGAACAAAATTCGGAGGAGCTGCTGACAATCATCCCAAGTGGGCTGGTGGGTGAACATGACACTATCTAGTAAAGCCAGTAAATCTTTGGGGTTGTCTGAAAACCGAGCACTCTGAGTTTTCCAGTTATACAGATCACTGGTGGAGAATGGCCAGTACTGGAGCCTGGGGATTCCTGTGTCATCTGGGGGTCCTATTTCCCGAAGGGGTAAAGCCACCATGGAGTCAGGCGGCTGAGGGGGGCTAGTCCGCGAAGTGCGCCCTCGCGTCCGCCCCGCCGGCCCTTCAAAGTTACTTTCCCTTTCAGCGGGCCCGTGTGTGCCCGCCGCCTCCCGTCCGCCTGCTCCCTCCCGCAGCTCAGCCAGGGGGGCTGGGGCCTGGGGCCCGGAGGGGTACGGAGGGGGTTCTGTGAACAGTGGGTCCCCACTGTCAGGTAGAACAGGATGGGGGGGTGCAGTTGGTTGCTTGGATTTTAGTGGTCGAGCAACCAGTGCCTTACAGGGTTCAGAGGCCAATTGGAAAGGGGACAGCCAAGGAGGCGGGTTCTTAACAAGGTCCTGCTATATGAGGATATATGGGATATGATCTAAGTGGCCCGCACGCCCAGGTAGGAAAATCTTGGACTTTACCCTAGTGATGACAGTAAGTCGGAAGGTCCCTTCGGGCGGCCACCCCACATCAAAGGCAGGCCATTCGGAGCGACACAGAGTAATTAGCTTTCCTTTCCTGATTTCAATACCAAGATCATGGCCCCTTGCTCTAACTTCTTTGGTATTACTCGTAAGGAGAGATAGAGGAGTGCTCTGGGTATTACCCATCCTGTAATAATTTGCAGTCTCTTCCTGTAAAGGAATGTGGGTTTGAATCCCTGTAAAGGAAATCTGATCTGACTTATTAATGATATCTAATCGCAGGCACACTTTGGCAGCCCTGGTCAGAGGCAGCTGCTGCCCGCCAAACCGGGGCAGTTCAGATCGCAAGCGCGCACCGGAAGCCCGGGTCAGAGTTAGCTGCCTGGATCGCGGTCGCGCTGGGGCAGCCCAGATTAGAGACAGCTGCTGCCTGCCAAACCGGGGCAGCTCAGATCAGAGACAGCTGCTGCCCACCAAACCGGGGCAGCTCAGATCAGAGACAGCTGCTGCCCGCCAAACCGGGGCAGCTCAGATCGCAATATAGATCAGATGAGAGCCAGGGGATGTCTCCCACTGGTCTCCGCTGGCTGTCCTATAGCGCGTCCGCCAGGACTGTGCCAGCTCCAGTTTCAGACCTCGCGAGTCACAGATTCGGATTCAGAACAGACACAGACAGACAAACGGAGATGAGCCAGCTCACCTATCAGTAGATCGATCCTAGCAGATCCGTTGACCAGGGGTCTGGTGGGCTTGGGGAATCCCGGACGGGCCCCCAGATGTTATGCCCAGACCATTAGTTCCCCAAAGAAGACCACCAGAGTCCAGACCCTGGACCAAGACCTGCATGAGCCATATTTCTCCCCCTCATTGCAGGAATCTCCCTCACCGCCTCCTTCATGGCGGCCGGACTGGCTGGGGGAGCCCTAGGTCACACCCTCATAGAAAGTAACAAGCTGTACCAACAATTTGCTGTTGCTATGGAGGAGTCAGCTGAGTCCCTTGCCTCCCTCCAGCGGCAGCTCACGTCCCTAGCACAGGTAACCTTGCAGAACCGGAGGGCCTTAGACCTACTGACTGCTGAAAAAGGGGGTACGTGTATGTTTCTAAAGGAAGACTGTTGTTTCTACATAAATGAATCAGGGCTCGTGGAAGACCGGGTCCAACAGTTACGCAAGTTAAGCACAGAAATAAGAACACGGCAGTTTGCTTCAGCTGCAGACCAATGGTGGAACTCATCTTTGTTTTCTCTGTTAGCCCCCTTCCTTGGACCCCTGCTGCGTCTACTATTTCTGCTTACCGTAGGACCTTGTGTTGTTAACAGAATTTTGCCGTTCATTAAAGAAAGGTTTAACACTGTACAACTCATGGTCCTCAGAGCCCAATACCAACCTGTAAACGCTGAAACAGAATCAGACTTATAAGACCCAAGATTAGCTCTAAAAATACCTGAAAAGAAAGGGGGGGAATGAAAGGAGCCGGGCACATTCCTCAGCCCCGGGCTCAAAACAAACAAGCCCAGTACAAACACATCACATCCTCCCATCCCACCACATATCGCCATATATCTCTCAAACTTCCTGAGCCCAGTACAAACACCACCAGGAAAGTCTCCGATAAGGAGACAGCCGTTCAAAGTTTTACTGAAAGAGTGGGAACCAAAAGAATTCCTTTGTTCCCCTGTAACTTTCAGGGTATAAAAAGCAGACACTCGCATTGTTCAGGGCCCTCTTGTATGCTGTGGAATGGAGGGACCAGGTTCGAACTTGTAGTAAAGATCCTTGCCGCTTGGCTTTGACTCTGGACTCTGGTGGTCTTCTTTGCGGAACTAACAGTCTGGGCATAACAATACTTTCACAGGAGCCAAAGAGAAAGTATAAAAGACAAATTCATCACACCACAGAAGGAAAGCAATTGTAAAACCCGGACTATACCTCATGGAATTTCTCAAAATCCTTTAAGGCAGGGTCTATCCATGTTAATTTCATTTTCAGCTGGGTTTCTCTGTGCTATGATATCCACAACTTCTTTCATCTTCTTTTACAGTTAATTAATGAAGAAAATAAGCTAGACTGACTGAAACTGGAGGAAAGGGGAGAAAAAGAAAAAGCTAGGAAGAGAAAACATCTGACACTCAAGATGCTAGTTCAACCCTGCTGTGGGAAAAACTGGGCTACCAGCTGGGTTAGTGGGACAGCAGTTCCCCATGGATACAATAAAAGTTCTCCCAGATAAACCATCATTAGCAAGCATGTATAAAAATATTAGGAACAGATTTTTGTCTCACAAAGTATGTGTGTAAATGGCCACGCTGCTGTGGGAGGATTACTTTAGGTCAGGAGTTTGAGATTGACCTGAGCAGCACGGTAAGACCCCTCTCTCTACACAAAATTCAAAAATCAGCCAGGCGTGGTGGTGTGCACCGGTGGTCACAACTACTAAGGAAGCTGAGGTGGGAGGATGATTTGAGCCCAGGAGGTTGAGGCTGTAGTGAGCCATGTTCACACTACTGCACTCCAGCCTGGGTGATGGAACAAGACCCTGTCTCTTAAAAAATATATACATGTGATAGATTATGAGGAATCCACTGACCCTGTGACGCCATGGTGTGAGGAAGCCAAAGTGAGCTACACAGAAATGCTACACAGACAGTGATACCAGGCAGGTCCAGCTGTTGTCCAGCCTCCTGGCCCATGCATCAGACACAGGAGGGAAAGAAGTCATTTGCATATTTGGCACCTGCAAAGGGAACATGGAAGAAGACTGAGGAACTCAGCTGGCAGCCAGAACCAAAGCCCAAAGCTTCTGAGCCTCTGTAGCTGCTGAAGTCAGCCCTGTAGAGGCCTCTGCCATGGGGGAAGGGAGAGACTGAATGTCACTTGAGTCCCTGTGAAGAGACCACCAAACAGGCTTTGTGTGAGCAATAAAGCTTTTTAATCACCTGGGTTCACGTGGGCTGAGTCCGAAAAGAGAGTCAGCAAAGGGAGATAGGGGTGGGGCTGTTTTATAGGATTTGGGTGGGTAGTGGAAAATTACAGTCAAAAGGGGTTGTTCTCTTGTGGGCAGGGATGGGGGTCACAAGGTGCTCAGTGGGGGAGGTTCTGAGCCAGGAGAAGGAATTTCACAAGGTAATGTCATCAGTTAAGGCAGGTACTGGCCATTTTCACTTCTTTTGTGATTCTTCACTTGCTTCAGGCCATCTGGATGTATACGTGCAGGCTTGGGCTCAGAGGCCTGACACTGAGTCTCTGCTGTGCCCTGCCTCCATTCCTAGCTTTGTCCCAAATAGAATGTATGTCAGTCCTGGGTATGGCCACTGACAAGTCATGAGGTAGAATAAGGACAGTCTCTCAGGGGTTGGCTGTGCCATCCAGCAGCCACAGCTGCACATGGAGTTATTTAAATGACAAAATCCAAAGTTCAGTTCCTTGGTCATTCTGTCCACATTGCAAGTGCTCAGTGGCCATGTGGGCAGTGGCTACTGCACTGGGTAGCACAGATAAGAGCCATCTGTAACCTTGCAGCTGGAGCACTGCTTTAGAGATATAGTAAGTCGATCTCTTCTGCATGGCAGGATCACTGCTATCCACTTGCACCACATCTTTCCCTACCACCCTTCCATAATGTGCAGATAACCACTCTAGTGAGATTTTCTAATCATATTTTTAATATGGCCAGGCACGGTGGCTTACGCCTGTAATTCTATCACTTTGGGGGGCAGAGGTGGGCAGATCATGAGGTCAGGAGATCAAGACCATCCTGGCCAACATGGTGAAAGCCCATCTCTACTGAAAATACAAAAATTAGCTGGGCACCTGTAATCCCAGCCACTTGGGAGGCTGAGGCAGGAGATGAACCCAAGAGATGGAGATTGCACTAAACTGAGATCATGCCACTGCACTCCAACCTGGCAATAGAGTGAGACTCTGTCTCAAAAAACAAAACAAAACAAAACAAAACAAAACAAAACAAAACAAAACAAAAGCCAGCCCGGAATAGACAGAACGCTTCTAAGTACCTTCAGGTTAGCCAACTGCTTTGTGCTCAATTTTACAACTAGAAATTCTATTTTACACCACTAGGGGCACCAGAGTGCTCTGTAGAGTAACCATCTTCAATGTGCGTTAAAACTCACTATTTTGGCCGGGTGCAGTGGCTCACGCCAGTAATCTCAACACTTTGGGAGGCCGAGGCGGGCGGATTATGAGGTCAGGAGATCGAGACCCTCCTGGCCAACATAGTGAGATTCTGTCTCTACTAAAATACAAAAATTAGCTGTGCGTGGAGGTGCGTGCCTGTAATCCCAGCTACTCAGGAGGCTGAGGTAGGAGAATCGCTTGAACCAGGGAGTCGGAGGTTGCAGTGAGCTGAGATCACGTCACAGCACTCCAGCCTGGCGACAGAGTGAGACTCCGTCTCAAAAAAAGAAAGTTATTTTTATTTTTTGTAGAGATGGGGTCTTGATATGTCACAAAAGCTGGTCTCAAACTCCTGGCCTCAGGCAACTCTCCTGCCTTGGCCACTGAAAGTGCTGAGATTACAGGCATGTCTTTAATCTGCTTCTGAAAATGTCCTGGAAGCATCTTCCTTCCCATGTACACAGAGCTTCATTTTGCAGAACTGTTTCAAAGAAAGTGAATTGTCCCCATGCACTGATTCCTTAAATCCACGTATGAACAGGAATTAGCTCTCTAGCTTGGTCAGTTACATCAGAGGAGATAGCAGCTTGTTAGTAACATTAACCTATACTAGCAGTTAGCTAAAAACCCAAAACACATCTCACCCTTCCACTGGCCTCAGGCTAAAAGAAGAATTAAGTAAGTGTTGGGAACAAGTAAGGTAATGACCACAGAAGCCCTCTTGCAGCTGAGAGTCCTAAACAATTCTGTTCCTGGACCAAAATGTCATTCTGTTGAAATCCGGATATTATGTTTTAAAATGAAATTGTAATAATATTATTATTTCAGATTTGCTTTTTTACATTAGATGTTTACTCTGTAATGTTATTTGGTTTACATCTACTATGGACTTTAACAGCTAGCCATTTTATCAAAACATATACTGCTCCACGGATGGAAGGATGCACAGACAAAATGTGGTCTATCCACAAAATGAAATATTACTAGGAAATAAAAAGGAAATTCTGACACATGCTACAACATGAATGACCCAGCTCTGCTGGCCTGTCCTCAGCAAAGATTTTCCTGGGTTGGCTTCTAACCTTCCTTCCTCTCTGAGTCCACACTGGTGAGAGCTCTTCAGCCCACTCACCTGCAAGCTCCCATGAGGCAGGACCTAAAGGAATGATCATAGCCATGTGGCGGGAGTGCTTCTCACATACATTATATGAATGTATACAAATATGCCATTCATATTTGTATACAATACAAATTCATAATGTACAATACAATTCGTAGTGCATACAATGTGTTAACTAGAAATGGTTAATTCTGTGTGTGTGTATTTTCTTTCTTTTGTTTTTTTTTGAGACAGGGGCTCTGTTGCCCAAGCTGGAGTGCACTGTTGCAATCTCAGCTCAATGCAACCTTCACTTCCTGGGTTCAAGTGATTCTCCTGCCTCAGCCTTCCAAGTAGCTGGGACTACAGGCATGGGCCACCCTAATTTTTGTATTTTTAGTAGAGATGGGGTTTTGCCATGTTGGTCAGGCTGGGCTCAAACTCCTGACCTCAAGTGGTTTGCCTGCCTGGGCTTCCAAAGTGCTGGGATTACAGGCATGAGCCACACACAATTTTGCATGTGTATATTTTTTATAAGAAAAAAGTTGGCCCCCAAGGACACTCTGGGAAGATTTATACACAGTGTGTCTTTTTCCAGGCATGGTGAGGCCAATGCCTGCGTGGCTGATAAGGTCATAGAAGGTAAAAGGAAACTAGTTCCTGCTTTTATACCTGAAGAGAACTGGGGCAAGATAAAAATTACCTAATGACTTATGTAGCTGAAACTGAGACAAGATATCAGAGCTCTACTGTAAGCAAATACCAGGGCCCAGCAGCAGCATTCATGGGTGTGAAAGCCCCAGAGCTGCTCTGTGCCCCACCAGGCTTCTCCCTCTCTCCCCTAGCAAGAGCATGCCCCACCTCTGTCCTCAGCCTCTGGTGTGCAACCTGGGTCCTACAGCAGAAAAGACTGCAGAGAAATGCCACAGAATCCATAGGCCAAACAGAGTGGCATGAAACAGAGGAGTGGAGCAGACCTCAATGACTTGTTTTTTCCTATTGACCTCTGTAATCTTCACTTTGGTAAACCCATTACTGTTAGAAAGAAAAGGAAAAAAAAAAGATCTCTTTCCAGGTATCCAAACCATTTGAGTTCAACATACCCCAAGTGTCAAATAATCATTTCATTCAGCCTGAGGTTTTAAAAAGGGCATCCCACCAGGCATGGTGGCTCATGCCTATAATCCCAGCACTTTGGGAGGCCGAGGCAGGTAGATCACCTGAGATCGGGAGTTCAAGACCAGCCTGGCCAACATGGTGAAACTCCATCTCTACTAAAAATACAAAAATTAGCTGGGTGGGGTGGCGGGCACCTATAATCCCAGCTACTCAGGAGGCTGAGGCAGGAGAATTACTTGAACCTGGGAGGAAAAGTTGCAGTGAGCTGAGATCGTGCCATGGCATTCCAGCCTCAGTGACAGAGTGAGACTCCCTCTCAAAAAGAAAAGAAAAAAGAAAAAAAAAAAGAAGGGCATCTACACAACTTCTTGGCTATGTTTCAACAGAATGAATTTGTTGGCAAAGAAACTCAGCATATCCAAGTGCACAATCATTAATATGACTAGTTCTATATAGCCTTAAGAATGAACACCAGGGATATAAGAATAAAGGCCAAAAAGTTTCACTTAGTCAACATGTCAGTATAAACATAGCAAAAGCCACACCAAAAAAAAAAAAAAAAAACCCCACAAACACAAAACAAAACAAAAAAGACAAGGCAACTAGAGATTGCCAACTACTGTCATCTAAATGCTGTGTATAATGGGTTCTAGCTATATAAATATATGTAAAGGGAAAGGAATGAGATTTAAAGAAACAATCTATCCTAGCCCTTTCTGGAATTCTCTGCCCAGCAGAAGATCATGTGAAACAATCTTCTTTATCCCATTCTGGAATTCTGCTCACTACAGAAAGCCCATAGCAATTTACTGTATATTTATGCAATTTGTCCTCAAATTCCCTTCCCAAGACCCATGGTTACTCATGGTACTAGAAGAGTTAAGAAAATATTCCTCCTAGAAAAAAATAAAAACAAAAACAAGGAACAGGGTATATAGAAGAGATATGACGTTTAGGGAAAGTAACCAGTAAAACAGATTTTGGAGTCATGGCACAGCAAAGAAACGTTGAGCCATGATCAGGAAAAGAGGTGAAACTGAGTGGCAAATCAGGAAAAGAAAAAACAAGGTCCACGGATTCCTTTAAATGTAAAGTTGTAGGCACTGTAGGTTAAATGTAGGTTAACTAAATGTGGCAATAGTGAAATGCTATAATGATTAAATAACGTTTCTCCAAACGAAGCCTGTGATTTTACTGCAAACTTTCTACAGACCTGTACACATTCAGAGAACTATTGAATACCACCACACATGTGTGGTCACTATGGTAAGCCAGCCGTCCACTCACATGTGTTCATCAATATACGCCAAGTGGCTGATAAAAATCTTTCCTTATTTGATCACTTATCAACTCACCAAGAGGGTGAGAGGCATCCTTTTCTTTGCAAGAGCACTGAGCCAGAGAAATTGTCTTTGTGTCTTTAGATTTAATAAATGATCATGTCATAGTTAGCAAATGAAAGTAGTGAAATCACTGAAGAAAGAACTGGTTCCTTCCTCTTTTTTGTTATTTACTAGAAGCTACAGACCAATGATCTTGCTTTCCATATTATTAAAGGCAAGCACACCCACCACCAGCAGAGAAAATGGCAAAACACCCTCCATGGTGGAGAGAACTCTTGGCACCTGCCCTGTGCATGATGCTGGCTACCCCACAGAAACACAGTCTGGATACCAGAACTGCCCCAGTTATTTGATCAGCCCATTTCATATCCCCATCAATGCTGTCATGATTACCGCTCAGCAAATCCTTCTCAGCACTCTACTTAAACATGCCACTTCATTCAATTCAAAAGGCCTTTGGACTCTAACTGCCACAAACAGGCTTTCTTCAGCAATAAAACCATGTTATCAGGCAACTATTCCAAATTGTTTTTATGAGGATTTGGTTCTAAAAGTACCTTGAGATAGCCAAGACACATCTTTGCAGTTGGGGACAGGTGGGATGTGAGTGTGTCTGTTTGGGATGGAGACATAGGATGAAGTTGTTTTCATTATGGAGCACTTTCTTTGTGTGAATAAATTAGCGAGTGATGCTAAAACAAAACAAAATCAGGCCTTTTTACAGATAAAGTATGCCCCTCACTTTGCAGAAATAGCCAAGGCTGTATTGGGAACTTCATTTCTTCCCCCAAAGACTCACCTACCTTAGAACCAAGGGGTGTTTATGGTAGCCGGGCATGAGGTAAAAGTTTCAAGAGGCAACATTTTCTCCACCTTTATAACCTACTGGGCAGCCACCACTCATGGCTCAGCCAACATCACCTCTCCCTGCACCTTGGCAACACATTGAAAGCATGTTTGTTTCCATCTGAACAAAGTGGCCAGTGCAGAGCAGAATATCACAGCGTGCCAGTGCTGCCAAAGCCAAGGATGGGATGGACAGAAAGGGGATCTGCTCATTGTGTTCCATGTGGGCAAAGAGAGCCTCTGGAGGCTTCTCTACCTGGAAAGGGCTGATCTACCTGTACCTTAGAGGTAACTGCAAGGGTGAGTAGCACACTGGACAGAAGCCATATGCAGGCCTCCTGCCCTGCAAAGCTCATTAAGAACTCAGCATATTGGCCCAGGGGCCCTTGGTGTCTGTTGCCTCTTACAGGACACCACCTTCCAGACAACAGACACCAAGACCTGTCCCCAGATCCCTGTGCCCTCAAGTCTCAAGATAGGACATTTCCAGGGTCTTCTCTCAAAATCTCACCAGAACACTCTTCTTCCAATCCATTAGTAAACTAGGAATTCGACCAATTTGGGTAAATCTCTTTTCCTAAGTCTACTCCATTTGCAGAATACACACAAAAATAAGTCATTTAAGCTTCTTTGCAAATGCTATTACTAACCTCTCAATTCCTCAAACCTCAAAATAAACTTAACCTGTATAGTGTGGATCCCACTGCACAACATTCACAGGTACTCCAGATATCCCAAATAACCAAGAAATAAGCTAATCATTCTCCATAAGTCTTACTATATTAGAAACCACCAATGCTTCCAAACTAAATCTTAAAGACATCACTTTTATGTCTTGGTTATTATTAGCATGCATTATATGCCTTATAAAGCTCTAGTTCTTTTATGATAACTAATAAGGGGAGACATGAAAAGCAAAATCTTAACTATTTACCATTCTCTACTTGACTTACAATATGAAATGCCACAAGTATTTAGAGATTCATCTGATTAAATTACTTAAGCCACACATTAAGGCAAAACCCAAATAGAAGTATTAATAATTTTCCCCGAAATAAAACAATTCTGATCTATGTGGTTTTCTTTTTTCTCCTGATTTTACTTAATAAAAACAATAAGCTGGGAATGGTGGAATGTACCTGTGGTCCCAGCTATTCAGGAGGCTGAGGCAAGAGCACTGCTTGAGCCCAGGAGTTTGAGGCTGTAATGAGGTATGATCATGCCTATCAATAGCCACCACACTCCAGCCTGGGTAACAGAGTGAGATCCTGTTCTTCCTTCCTCGTATCCTCCCTCCCTTTCTCCTTCCCTTCCTGCATTCATAATAAAATAAATTAAATAAAAACAATAATGGAAAATAAGCCAAAAAAGCATGGTCTCTTTTGTTTTAACAAGAAAATAAGCACAGTAGCAAACAGCCATAAGCCCCCAAATGCTCATAGAAAATAAATACTGGACCAGGTGTGGTGGCTCACACCTGTTATCCCAGTAGTTTGGGATACTGAGGTGGGTGGATCACCTGAGGTCAGAAGCTCAAGACCAGCCTGGCCAACATGGTGAAACCTCATCTCTACCAAAACCACAAAAAATTAATCAGGCATGGTGGTGCGTGCCTATAGTCTCAGCTACTTGGGTGGCTGAGGCAAGAGAATTGTTTGAACCTGGGAAGTGGAGGCTGTAGTGAGGCAAGATCACGTCACTGTACTCCAGCCTGGGTGACAGAGTGAGAGTCCATCTGAAAAAAAAAAAAAAAAAAAAAGAAGAAACGAAATACCCACTCCTGAATCACAGACAAATGATATCAATGATATCAGACAGCCTTCAAGGCACGAGTTTCACCAGACATCCTCCAGTGTCCCCACTAAGGAGCATACTCTCCATCTAAACATATACAGTTTCTGCCCCAGGAGTAGCTTTGGAGGGAGTAGAGAGGGCTGGGAAGGATTGGGTGGGGATGTAAACCTGCTGACATATTAGGCAGGCCCGTTACTGGCTGCCACAGAGTTTCGAGTAGCAGCTGCTGGAACATCTGTGCTAATCAATCTTGGGGCCACAGGGCCACCTGCTCCAGGACAGCTCCAAGGAACCAGCAGCAGAGGGGGGCACAGCACAATGTGGGCTTGGAGCAGCAGTCAGGGCACCTTAGCAATGCCCAAGAGGGGGCTCATGTTGTAAGAAACTTGCTCCTAGCAAGACGAATGCTGTCCCTCAATGTGCAGACTCTTCTCTTCAAAGGTAGGACCACACTACACAGTCTTACAAACCCTTACAGCCTGCTGCAGAAAACCCTCCCCTCTGCTTCTAAGCTGCTCTTGAATGCAAGCTTAGCAGATGTAATTAGATTCATAAGAGGGTTTAGCACTGCCAGCAAAATGGCAGGAAATGAGCTGAATTGACCCTATCCAGGATTTGGCCCCCCAAAAATGACTTGCAACACTTGATCGGTTCAAGAGAAACTCCCCAAAGTGGGGTCAATGACAAGGCAGCAGGCAGACTTTGTTGTAAACAAAACTAATAATGTAAATTTGGGAAAAGATCAAAAGGGTAATTGTAAAGCTTTAGAAAATGATTTATGATGTGATATTTAAAAGAAATTTTCCTCAGGGTGTTTGAAATTATAGGTGCTTTTTAGAGGCTGAACTTTTGGCAATTTGCCTATGAAGTAGGTAAAATAGATTACTGTGTCCCCAGAGTTGTTAATACAGATGCCAGAGAGAGAATAGCAACAGACCACGACAACAGACAACAGCCATCAACCGTAGCACTGAGTGGTAGGACAAGCTCAGCTAAGCTAGAACCTGCCATCCCTTTCTCCGTCCTTCCCCATGCTGCTCCCTCTCCTCCAGTGCAGCTCGAGGGCATCAGGCTGACCTCCCTTTTGCACTGACCCAGCTGGGCTAAGTTATGAGGAAAATGCCAATAGGCCACCAGGTTTCTAGCCTTAACCTTCCCAAGCACATGTGCTTAAGGCAGTAAGTGGTAGAACCACTTTTCTGCCAGGCAAAATAGCCTGTGAGCCTCTGTGAAAATCTCAGAGCCTGGATCCATTCAAGACCTGTCCAGGACTCTTCTGCAGTGGACCTGGGACCTAGGAAAATAGTACAGATGAAAACTGGATACACACACACACGCACACACACTCTCACACACACACATACACACAATAAAAGGGCACATGTCTGCCCTGAACTTTCCGTGCCCTGGGCAAGAGGAAGCACTGGCTCTCATTTGTCTGGGGATATAGCTACCTGCCTGTCTCCTTCTGCATTGCTTTCCCAGCAGCAGATTCTCAAGGACCACAAGGTCTGTGCTGCCCATGCCTGTGAAACAAGATACCACTGCTTTGTGAAAGTGGTCCATCACAACCCTATCCTGGCTGCCTGGTCCCCACACATGCAAAGATAAAATGAGCCTACAAAATAAGACACATAGCAGCTGTCACTACAGGGAGGAGAGTTTATATATGAACCACCATTCAAGTGATGTTTAAAAAACCATGTAGAGAATTTAGGAGGCTGAGGTGGGTGAATCACCGAGGTCAGGATTTCGACACCAGGCTGGCCAACATGGCAAAACCCTGTCTCTACTACAAAAATTAGCTGATTGTGGTGGTGGGAAAAATAAACTACTTGGGAGGCTGAGGCAGAAGAATCGATTGGACCTGGGAGGCAGACGTTACAATGAGCCAAGATCATACCACAACACTCCAGCCTGGGTGACAGAGACTAAAAACTAAAATAAAAAACCATGGAGAGGCCAGGTGCAATAGCTCATGCTGGTAATCCCAACACTTTCAGAGGATTGCTTGAGCCTAAGTTAGAGGCTCCAGTAAGCTATGATTGTTTGTACTGCTCCACTCCAGCCTGAGAAACAAAGCAAGAACTGTCTCAAACAAACAAACAAAAAACCCATAGATATCTGCGCCTTACACTGAGATGTATGTACCTCTATAACTTATCACATTTTTGCAGATGGGGGCAGGCAATTGCAACAAGTCAAACAAGGCTTGGGCAAGCTAGTTTACCATCTGGTCATGCTTTTAATTGGAGCAATATAGAATAGGAGTATGTTGGTGTCTCAATCTGTGAACTACCTGCAGAGTTCTTTTCATGAGCTAGCCACTTATAAAGGTACACACTCCATCTTGGAGCTCTACTTAAAATGCTAGAAAATGCTACCTAATCCATAGAGTCAGAAGGCAGATTAGTGGTTGCCTAGGAATGGAGAAAAAGAAGGGAGATTTAGAGAGATTTAAATTTACATAGAGGAGTATACATGTTATGGGTTTAAGAAGAACAATTTTGAAAGTATCTGCTGGTGCTTTTGCAATAAGGATAACCACATAAAAAGGTAGCTGTAGTCGGCTGGGCATGGTGGTCCACACCTGTAATCCCAGTACTTTGGGAGGCCGTGGCGGGTGGATCATGAGGTCAGGAGATCAAGACCATCCTGGCTAACACGGTAAAACCGCGTCTCTACGAAAAATACAAAAAATTAGCCAGGCATGGTGGTGGGTGCCTGTATTCCCAGCTACTCGGGAGGCTGAGGCAGGAGAATGGCGTGAACCTGAGAGGCGGAGCTTGCAGTGAGCCAAGATCGCACCACTGCACTTCAGCCTGGGCGACAGAGCGAGACTCTGTCTCAAAACAAACAAACAAACAAATAAAACAAAACAAACAGTAGATAGCTGTAGTTTTAGAAGGTCTTACCAAGCACAGATTTGGTCACAGAAGTCTTCTGTGTTGATTGTTGTGTGAGGGCAGACAAAAAACAGCTTGTGGGTTTTTTCCTAACACAATTATTGGAAGTGTGTGTGGAATTCTTGGTTCCAAGATGGCCAAATAGGAACAGTTACACTCTACAGCTCCCAGCATGAGTAACACAGAAGACAGGTGATTTCTGCATTTCTGACTGAACTTCGAAGAGAGTAGTGGTTCTCCCAGCATGGAGTTTGAGATCTGAGTACAGACAGACTGCCTCATCAAGTGGGTCCCTGACCCCCGAGTAGTCTAACTGGGAGGCACCACCCAGTAGGGGTAGACTGACATCTCGCATGGCCAGGTACCCCTCTGAGACGAAGCTTCCAGAGGAACAATCAGGCAGGAACATTTGCTGTTCAGCAATATTTGCTGTTCTACAGCCTCCGCTGCTGATACCCAGGCAAACAGGGTCTGGAGTGGACCTCCGGCAAACAGGGTCTGGAGTGGGCCTCCAGCAAACTCCAACAGACCTGCAGTTGAGGGTCCCGACTGTTAGAAGGAAAACTAACAAACAGAAACGACATCCACACCAAAACCCCATCTGCACATCACCATCATCAAAGACCAAAGGTAGATAAAACCACAAACATGGGGAAAAAATAGAGCAGAAAAGCTGAAAATTCTAAAAATCAGAGCACCTCTCCCCCTCCAAAGGTACGCAGCTCCTTGCTAGCAATGGAACGCAGCTCCTTGCCAGCAATGAACAAAGCTGGATGGAGAATGACTTTGGCAAGTTGAGAGAAGAAGGCTTCAGATGATTAAACTACTCTGAGCTAAAGGAGGAACTTTGAACACAACGCAAAGAAGCTAAAAACCTTGAAAAAGATTAGGCGAATGGCCAACTAGAATAACCAGTGTACAGAAGTTCTTAAAGGACCTGATGCAGCTGAAAACCATGGCATGAGAACTACGTGATGAACGCACAAGCTTCAGTAGCCAATTTGATCAACTGGAAGAAAGGGTATCAGTGATTGAAGATCAAATGAATGAAATGAAGCAAAAGAGAAGTTTGGAGAAAAAAGACTAAAAAGAAATGAACAAAACCTCCAAGAAATATGGGACTATGTGAAACGACCAAATCTATGTCTGATTGGTGTACGTGAAAGTGATGGGGAGAATGGAACCAAGTTGGAAAACACTCTGCAGGATATTATCCAGGAGAACTTCCCCAATCTAGCAAGGCAGGCCCACATTCAGATTCAGGAAATACAGAGAATGCCACAAAGATACTCCTCAAGAAGAGCAACTCTAAGACACACAACTGTCAGGTTTACCAAAGTTGAAATGAAGGAAGAAATGTTAAAGGCAGCCAGAGAAAAAGGTAGGGTTACCCACAAAGGGAAGCCCTTCAGACTAACAGCTGATCTCTCAGCAGAAACTCTACAAGCTAGAAGAGAGTGGGGGCCAATATTTGGCATTCTTAAAGAAAAGAATTTTCAACCCAGAATTTAATATCCAGCCAAACTAAGCTTCATAAATGAAGGAGAAATAAAATACTTTACAGACAAGCAAATGCTGAGAGATTTTGTCACCACCATGCCTGACCTACAACAGCTCCTGAAGGAAGCACTAAACATGGAAAGAAACAACTGGTAACAGCCACTGCAAAAACATGACAAATTGCAAAGACCATTGATGCTATGAAGAAGCTGCATCAACTAATGAGCAAAATAATGAGCTAACATCATAATGACAGGATCAAATTCACACATAACAATATTAACCTTAAATGTAAATGGCCATCAGTGTGCTGTGTTCACGAAACCCATCTCACATGCAGAGACACACATAGTCTCAAAATAAAAGATGGAGGAAGATCTACCAAGCAAATGGAAAACAAAAAAAGGAAGGGGTTGTAATCCTTGCCTTTCATAAAACAGACTTTAAACCAACAGGGATCAAAAGAGACAAAGAAGGCCACTACATAATGGTAAAGGGACCAATTCAACAAGAAGAACGAATTATCTGAAATATATATGCAACTAATACAGGAGCACCAAGATTCATAAAGCAGGTCCTTAGAGATCTACAAAGAGACTAAGACTCCCACACAATAATAATGGGAGACTTTAACACCCCACTGTCAACATTAGACAGATCCATGAGACAGAAAGTCAACAAGAATATCCAGGAATTGAACTCAGCTCTGCACCAAGCAGACCTAATAGACATCTACAGAACGCTCCACCCCAAATCAACAGAATATACATTCTTCTCAGCACTACATCACATTTATTCCAAAATTGACCACATAGTTGGAAGTAAAGCACTCCTCAGCAAATGTAAAAGAACAGAAATTATAACAAACTGTCTCTCAGACCACAGTGCAATCAAACTAGAACTCAGGATTAAGAAACTCACTCAAAACCACTCAACTACATGGAAACTGAACAACCTGCTCCTGAATGACTACTGGGTACATAACAAAATGAAGGCAGAGGATGTTCTTTGAAACCAATGAGAACAAAGACACAATGTACCAGAATCTCTGGGACACATTTAAAGCAGTGTGTAGAGGGGAAATTTATAGCACTAAATGCCCACAAGAGAAAGCAGGAAAGATCTAAAATCCACATGCTAACATCACAATTAAAAGAACTAGAGAAGCAAGAGCAAACACATTCAAAAACTAGCAGAAGGCCAGAAATAACTAAGGTCAGAGAAGAATTGAAAGAGATAGAGACACAAAAAACCCTTCAAAAAATCAATGAATCCAGGAGCTTGTTTTTTGAAAAGATCAACAAAATTGATAGACCACTATCAAGACTCACAAAGAAGAAAAGAGGGAAGAATCAAACAGATGCAATAAAAAATGATAAAAGTGATATCACCACTGATCCCACAGAAGTGAAAACTGCCATCAGAGAATACTATAAACACCTCTATGCAAATAAACTAGAAAATCTAGAAGAAATGGATAAATTCCTGGACACATACACCCTCCCAAGACTAAACCAGGAAGAAGTTGAATCTCTGAATACACCAATAACAGTCTTTGAAATTGAGGCAATAATTAATAGCCTACCAACTAAAAGAAGTCCAGGACAAGACTGGTTCACAGCCAAATTCTACCAGAGGTGCAAAGAGGAGGTGGTACCATTCCTTCTGAAATTATTCCAATGAATAGAAAAAGAGGGAATCTTCCCTAACTCATTTTATGAGGCCAGCATCATCCTGATACCAAAGCCTGGCAGAGACACAAAAAAGAGAATTTTAGACGAATATCCCTGATAAACATTGATGCAAAAATCCTCAATAAAATATTGGCAAAGCAAATCCAGCAGCACATCAAAAAGCTTATCCACCATGATCAAGTGGGCTTCATCCCTGGGATGCAAGCTGGTTTAACATATGCAAATCAATAAATGTAATCCAGCATATAAATAGAACCAAAGACAAAAACCACATGATCATCTCGATAGATGCAGAAAAGGCCTTCAACAAAATTCAACAGCCCTTCATGCTAAAAAACTCTCAAAAATTAGGTATTGATGGGATGTATCTCAAAATAATAAGAGCTATTTATGACAAAGCCACAGCCAATATCATACTGAGTGGGCAAAAACTGTAAGCATTCCCTTTGAAAACTGGCACAAGACAGGGATGCCCTCTCTTACCACTCCTATTCAACATAGTGTTGGAAGTTCTGGCCAGGGCAATCAGGCAGGAGAAAGAAATAAAGGGTATTCAATTAGGAAAAGAGGAAGTCAAATTGTCCCTGTTTGCAGATGACATAATTGTATATTTAGAAAACGCCATCATCTCAGCCCAAAATCTCCTTAAGCTGATAAGCAATTTCAGCAAAGTCTCAGGATACAAAATCAATGTGCAAAAATCATAAACATTGTTATACACCAACAACTGACAAACAGAGAGCCAAATCATGACTGAACTCCCATTCACAATTGCTTCAAAGAGAATAAAATACCTAGGAATCCAACTTACAAGAGATGTGAAGGACCTCTTCAAGGAAAACTACAAACCATTGCTCAACGAAATAAAAGAGGATACAAACAAATGGAAGAACATTCCATGCTCATGGGTAGAAAGAATCAATATCGTGAAAATGGCCATACTGCCCAAGGTAATTTATAGATTCAATGCCATCCCCATCAAGCTACCAATGACTTTCTTCACCGAATTGGAAAAAACTACTTTAAAGTTTATATGGAACCAAAAAAGAGCCCGCATGGCCAAGACCATCCTAAGCCAAAAGAACAAAGCTGGAGGCATCATGCTACCTGACTTCAAACTATACTACAAGGCTACAGTAACCAAAACAGCATGGTACTGGTACCAAAACAGAGATATAGACCAATGGAACAGAACAGAGCCCTCAGAAATAATACCACACATCTACAACTATCTGATCTTTGACAAACCTGACAAAAACAAGAAATGAGGAAAGGATTCCCTATTTCATAAATGGTCCTGGGAATACTGACTAGCCATACGTAGAAAGCTCTTATACAAAAATTAATTCAAGATGGATTAAAGACTTAAATGTTAAACCTAAAACCATAAAAACTCGAGAAGAAAACCTAGGCAATATCATTCAGGATGTACACATGGGCAAGGACTTCATGTCTAAAACACCAAAAGCAATGGCAACAAAAGCGAAAATTGACAAACGGGATCTAATTAAAGTAAAGAGCTCCTGCACAGCAAAAGAAACTATCATCAGAGTGAATAGGCAACCTACAGAATGGGAGAAAATTTTTGCAATCTACTCATCTGATGAAGGGCTAATATCAAGAATCTACAAAGAACTCAAACAAATTTACAAGAAAAAAATAACCCCATCAAAAAGTGGGTGAAGGATATGACCAGATACTTCTCAAAAGAAGTGTCGTTTATGGCTAACAGACACATGAAAAAATGCTTATCATCACTACCCATCAGAGAAATGTAAATCAAAACCGCAATGAGATACCATCTCACACCAGTTAGAATGGCGATCATTAAAAAGTCAGGAAACAACAGGTCCTGGAGAGGATGTGGAGAAATAGGAACACTTTTACACTGTTGGGGGGACTGTAAACTAGTTCAACCATTGTGGAACAGAGTGTGGTGGTTCCTCAAGGATCTAGAACTAGAAATACCATTTGACCCAGCCATCCCATTACTGGGTATATACCCAAAGGATTATAAATCATGCTACTATAAAGACACATGCACACATATGTTTATTGCGGCATTATTCACAATGGCAAAGACTTGGAACCAACCCAAATGTCCATCAATGATAGACTGGATTAAGAAAATGTGGCACATATACACCATGGAATACTATGCAGCCATAAAAAATGATGAGTTCATGTTCTTTGAAGGGACATGGATGAAGCTGGAAACCATCATTCTCAGCAAACTATTGCAAGAATAAAAAACCAAACACCGCATGTTCTCACTCATAGGTGGGAATTGAACAATGAGAACACCTGGACATAGGTTAGGGAACATCACACACCAGGGCCTGTCATGGGGTGGGGGGAGGGGGGAGGGGGGAGGGAAAGCATTACGAGATATACCTATTATAGATGATGAGTTAATGGGTGCAGCACACCAACATGGCACATGTATACATATGTAACAAACCTGCACATTGTGCCCATGTACCGTAGAACTTAAAGTATAAGAAAAAAAGAGAGAGAAAAAAAAGAAAGTCTGTGTGAACATAAAAGTATGTAAATAAACTCATTTGCTTTATGTCCAATTTTATGTATTAATTAAAATTCTATCTAAACCACATTATCATTTTGTCTGCACCTCTCATTTAAAGGAAAGTAGTTCTGCAGAACACAAAATAGGGATTCTACACAGTCGCTTCTGTGGATCCTTCAGAGCAAAAGTTTAATCCCTCTTCCCAAGAGTCCTTTAAGCAACTACTCAGTGAAACCAGCTAGTAAATGCCATGAGGTCTTTTCTCTCTCCTCCCATCAACCAGATCTCCTGTGGCCTGAAGGCTTTCCTTTCAACAGAGTTCAGAATGTCTACCTCTATCATTACATATCTACTTCTACTTCAAAAAAAGAATAACATCGACCATGCTTCTAAACACATGGAACAATATTTGGTGAAACCCACCTCTAATAAAAATACAAAAATTAGACAGGGGTGCTGGTGTGCCCCTGTAGTCCCAGCTACTTGGGAAGCTGAGGCAGAATTGCTTGAACCTGGGAGGCAGAGGTTGCAGTGAGCCAAGATTGCCCCACTACACTACAGTCTGACTGACAGAGCAAAACTCTGTCTCAAGAAAAAAAGAAGTTATTTAAGGGGTAATAGAACATAGGATAAAATACTTTATAAATTTTCAAAATAATAGTATTTGAAATAGTATGGTAGTTGTTGGTATCAGAGCCAATACCTAACGTCTTAAGGAAGAGAGACTTTTTATGTGATTTATTCTGCATGTGCTTACTAAGCTTCAGTACATGCTGGCAGTGTCAGTAAAGAAAAAGCCCCTTGACTCATTTGTTCTTTTAAAGAAGGCAGAGGATTCATTGCTACCTGGACCATAATGTACTTAACCAACCCACTTAAGCTGTGGTCAAGTCTTTACTGTTGGGGAAATGCTGCCATGAACATCTTAGGAAGTACATGATTGTGAGCTTATGTAAATGAATTTGTTGTAATAAATGTCTAAAGGTAGCTTTCTTAGATAAAAAAGTGTTGCATGTTTAATTGCTTATGGAGACTGTCAAATCACTCCCCCTACACATTGTGCAAATTCACAGGATTGGAAGGATGCTTCAGATCTCTTTCCTAGGAGCCCTCCAAACTTTCTGGTCGCTGCCAATCTCTCATTTGAAAAATGGAATCAAATCAACTCTGTTAACGTTGCATTTCTCATATCTTGAGTGAGGTTGAGGGTCTGTGTGTTGAGAATCCATTACCAGAAACCATCTGAACTGCACTTTTTTCATTTTTATGTGTTATCAGTCCATTTCTTACTGGGCTATAGGAACCCTTTACATGTGAAAGATAATGCCCTTAGTGAAGTAGACAGCAAATATGCTTTTCCACTTTATCCTTAGCCTTTTGAATCTTTAAGTGGCATTTTATTTTTCATTCTAGTATTTATTATTTTTGTGTGGTAAAATGAATGGTTTCTGGTCTTTGTGTAATATTTAGAAATGCTTTGTCCATACTCAAACATACTAGAACATACTCTGTCCATATTTTTTTCTTTATTGAAAAAAAGAACACTCATAGTCTTCTAACACTTTTGTGGGAATTTTTTTTGTTTATTACATGAAAATATTTGGGTTTCCAGGGATGCACTTTTTCTATAGGAAGTGAGAAAGAGATGCTTCTCTATCCAGTATTTTCCCCAAAACGAGGTAATCTTATGTTTTCTCCACTGATTTGAAATGCAGTTTACATCATGCACTAACTTCCTTTATGTACAGGAGTTGGTGGGGATACTTTCCAACCTCTCCTGTCTCTCATTGATCACTCTGTTTGCAAATGAGGTAATGCCACATGATTCTAATGACAGTTGCTTGAGAATTATAGTTTTTCATATGTGACAAGACTCACTGCCTTTCCCATTCATATTTTCAGGATATTCTTGGCCATCCTTTGCTGTTTAATTTTTCATTTGTATTTTAGAATCAACTTGCCCATTCTAAGAAAAACTCAATTAATATTTTTAGAAGAATTACATTAAATTTACAGATTAATTTAGGAATGTTTGTAATCTAGAGTCAGTGTAAGAATAAGCTACATCTCTTTTTCTAGTTACTTCTTTTGTATTTCTTCATAGTGGTTTCGTATTTTTATATTGATTTTTACCTTTCGTATTTTATATGTTTAAACTACCTACTTATGTTAATTCTGTGGCCTGCTAATTTCCTTAATTCATGATTCATACGGGCATACATACAGTCCTGGATACAACATGTTTTCATATATAAAACTGTGAAAAAATGTATCTATTCTTTTAACATTTTGGGGGATATAACAGGCTTTCATATATAAAATCATGAAAAAATGTATCTATTCTTCTAACACTTTGTGGGGATACAACAGGTTTTCATATATAAAAGCATGAAAAATGTATCTGTTCTAGCACTTTGTGGGGATACAACAGGTTTTCATATATACAACCATGAAAAATTATTCTTCTAACACCTTTGTGGGGATACAACAGGTTTTCATATATAAAATCATGAAAAAGTGTATCTACTCCTTTCTTAAGAACATTATTTAGAAATGGGTATTAAATTCAATCAAGTGCCTTTTTGGGGATGCATCATGATGACTGTATGATTTTCTACTTTGATCTATTAATATGGTGAATTAAATATAATTACATATAATAGATAACCTTATGTTAGCCATCTTTCCATTCTACAATTCAATCTTATTTGGTATTACACTTTAGTTTTGTTATTTTCTTTAGGATTATTGTGTCAATATTCAAAAGTCAAATTCATGTATGTTATGTGTTTGCACATAATAAATTTCAATATTGTGCTTTCTTCATACATATATTTTGGTAGATTTTCTTCTTTCTATTGTGGAAAATCTGATTGGCTAAACTTTTCTAGGCATGGGGTGTGTGTGTGTGTGTGTGTGTGTGTGTGTGTGTGTGTGTTTTAGAAGGGGCAAAAGGTTTTTGTTTCTCTCCAATGGAGAGATAATTATTTGTTTGTTTGTTTGCTTGCTTATTTAGAGATGGAGTCTCACTCTGTTACCCAGGCTGGGTCCAGTGGTGCAATCTTGGCTCACTACAACCTCCACCCCCCAAGTTCAAGTGATTCTCCTGCCTCAGCCTCCCAAGTAGCTGGGATTACAGGCACATGCCACCACACCCGGCTAATTTTTGTATTTGTAGTAGAAATGTGGTTTCACCATGTTGGCCAGGCTGGTCTCAAACTCCTGACCTCAGGTTATCCATCCGCCTCGGCCTCCTAAAGTGCTGGGATCGCAGGTGTGAGCCATCATGCGTGGCCTAGAATATTCTTATTTCCAATTTTACAGCAACAGAATGTCTTCTGTCTTGTTTCTACTTTAAAAAAACAGTTTGCTAAAGCTTTCTTTGTAGTGCAGTTGTGAATTTTCAGGAGCATCCCATGAACATTGAAAAGGAGATGCATTCACGCTTTTTAAGGTTATCGAGGATGTGAAAATTAAAGTCGGCTTTGTAAATTCTGCTGTGTCTGTGAGCTCCCAGCATTTGATCAGCTGAGGCTTCGAGCGGTGAAGTAGAGTGCTTTTCCCCTAACATGCTCTGATCTGGAGCCTGTGTGTATTACCGCTGGGCACACGGCCTGCCCTGACCATACTTTAGTGAAGCAGAGGTGATAAAACTGTGTTTCACAGGACTCCCGCAACACACAGCTTTGATGTCGGCAAACTAGAACCCGGGAGCCAAATCTGCCCACAGTGTGTTTTTGTACAGCTTTCGAGGTAAGAATTTTTTTGTATTATTGTCGTTATTGTTGTTTTGAGATGGAGTCTTACTCCGTCGCCCAGGCTGGAGTCCAGTGGCATGATCTCGGCTCACTGCAACCTCCGCCCCTGGGTTCAAGCGATTCTCCTGCCTCAGCCACCTGAGCAGCTGGGACTACAGGCATGCACCACTACGCCCGGCTACTTTTTGTATTTTCAGTAGAGACAGGGTTTCACCATGTTGGCCAGGTTGGTCTCGAACTCCTGGCCTCAAGTGATCCGCCTGTCTCTGCCTCTCAAAGTGCTGGAATTACAGACATGAGGTACGGCACCCAGCCAAAATGGTTTTTATATGTCTGAATAATTTTTAAAACATGAAAGAACAACAATATTTTATGATACATGAAAATTATGTGACACTCAAATTTTTATGTCCATAAATAAAGTCCAGTTGTACAGATATTGGTTACATATTGCAGCAGAATCCATACAGTTTGCAAAGAGAAATGCCTTTACTATCTGACCTTCTACAGAAAGCTTATCTACTCTTGCCTTAAGAAGCATGTAAAATACTTACAACACTGGCACATGTTAGGCATGGTGGAAATCGTAGCAATTATTTTGCATCTTCATTTCATCTGAGAGGCTTTCCCGAATTTAACCATTTAATCTAATTCCTCACTACTTTTTGGGAACCTTTTTTTAAATTAAGGTGAAATTCACAAATCTTAGAATTAAGCTTTTTTTTTTTTGAGATGGAGTCTTTCTTTGTCGCCCAGGCTGGAGTGCAGTGGCATGCTCTCATTTCATTTTAACCTCTGCTTCCCGGATTGAAACGATTCTCATGCCTCAGCCTCCAAGCAGTTGGGATTACAGGCATGTGCCACCACACTCCGCTAATGTTTGTATTTTTAGTGAAGACGGGTTTCACAGTGTTGGCCAGGCTGGTCTCGAACTCCTGACCTCAGGTGATCCACCTGCCTCAGCCTCCCAAAAGTGCCAGGATGACAGGAGAATTCACCATTTTAAAGTGAACAATTCAGGGTACTTGCTGCTTTCACAGTGTTGTGTGGCCACCACTTCTAACTAGTTCCAAGATATTTTCACTGCCCGAAATAGAAATCTCATTAGCAGTTGTTTCCTATATTAGCTTCCTGGGTCTGTCACGAAAACATGCTTGAGTGGGGAGGGGGCTTACAAAACAGACAGTTAAGCTGTCACAGTTCTGGAGCACGGAGGTCTGAAATCAAGGGGCAGACAGGGCTGATATCCCTCTCTCTCTCTCTCTCTGTTCTTTTCTTTGAGATGGAGTCTCATTTTGTTTCCGTTGCCAAGTCTGGAGTGCAGCGGTGCAATCTCAGCTCACTGAAACCTCTGCCTTCTGGGTTCAAGCAATTCTCCTTCCTCAGGCTCCCAAGTAGCTGGGATTACAGGGATGCACCACCACACTATGCTAATTTTTGTATTTTTGGTAGAAATGGGGTTTCACCATGTTGACCAGGCTGCTCTTGAACTCCTGATCTGAAGTGATCTGCCTGCCTCGGACTCGCAAAGTGCTGGGATTACAGATGTTAGCCACCGTACCCAGCCAGCAGGGCTAATTTCTTCTGAGGCTGTGAGGTAGAATCGATTTCATGCCTTTCCTTTTGCGTCCATATGCAAATGATCTTATTTCCAAAGAAAGTCACATTCTAAAGTACTGAAGGGTAGCACTTCAATATACAAAGTTTGGGGGTAAAAATGTACAACCATGTGATCTTTGACAAACCTGACACAAACAAGCAATGGGGAAAAGATTCCCAATTTAATAAATGGTGTTGGGAAAACTGGCTAGCCACATGCAGAAAACTGAAACTGAACCCCTTCCTTGCACCTTATACAAAAATCAACTCAAGATGGCTTAAAGACTTAAACGTAAGACCTAAAACCATAACAATCCTAGAAAAAAAATCTAGGCAATATCATTCAGGACATAGGCATGGGCAAAGACATCATGTCTAAAACACCAAAAGCAATGGCAACAAAAGCCAAAATTGACAAATGGGATCTATTTAAACTAAAGAGCTTCTGCACAGCAAAAGAAACTATCATTAGAGTGAACAGGCAACCTACCGAATGGGAGAAAATTTTTGCCATCTGTTCATCTGACAAAGGGCTAATATCTAGAATCTACAAAGAACTCAAACAAATTTACAAGAAAGAAAGAACCCCATCAAAAAAGGGGCAAAGGATATGAACAGATACTTCTCAAAAGAAGACATTTACGCAGCCACAAACATGGAAAAATGCTCATGATCACTGGTCATTAGAGAAATGCAAATCAAAACCACAATGAGATACCATCTCATGCCAGTTAGAATGGTGGTCATTAAAAGGTCGGGAAACAACACATGCTGGCGAGGATGTGGAAAAATAGGAACACTTCTACACTGTTGGTGGGAGTTTAAATTAGTTCAACCATTGTGGAAGACAGTGTGGTGATTCCTCAAGGACCTACAACTAGAAATACCTGTTGACCCAGCAATCCCGGTACTGGGTATATAGCAAAGACTTGGAACCAACCCAAGTGTCCATCAATGATAGACTGCATAAAGAAAATGTGGCACGTATACACCATGGAATACTATGCAGCTATAAAAAAAGGATGAGTTCATGTCCTTTGTAGGGACATGGATGAGGCTGGAAACCATCATTCTCAGCAAACTATCACAGGAACAGACAACCAAACACTGCATGTTCTCACTCCTAAGTGGGAGTTGAACAATGAGAACACATGGACACAGGGAGGGGAACATCACACACCAGGGCCTTTGAAGGGGTGGGGAGCTGTGGGTGGGATTGCATTAGGAGAAATACCTAATGTAGGTGATGGATTGATGGGTGCAGCAAACCGCCATGGCATGTGTATACCTATGTAACAAACCTGCACGTTCTGCACATGTGCCCCAGAACTTAAAGTGTAACAATAATAAAAAAGAAAATTACAAAAAAAGAGTGGTGCGCATTGGATGTTTGTTGAATGAATGCATCAACTAATTTGATACTGCACACTCAGAAAGCAAAAGCCTGGAATTTTACAAATCAGGGACTTTCAATCATCTCCAATGCAGCGTAAGTGAAAGACACAAAAAGCCACATGTCATCTGCTTTTCCTGAACAACCGTCTCTGCTGAAATATTAGTTCTGCCACCTACAAAGACAACTGAAGGCTGAGGATAAAAAATGCCTCTTGGAAGTCACTGAGTTTGTTAGGTATAAAAGGCAAGACTTCAACTGAGGTCTTTGCACTGATGTGTACATTAACCCCACACCGGGTATCACTGTACAATCACGTCCTGCAGGAGGAAGATTACAGGCGGCCAGTGTCTTCTCTGGTTTCTGGGTTGGTGACTTTGAACTTGCTACAGCTCCCACACCCGCAGCGAGCAGAGTTGCCAAGCAAGTGTGCCGGCTTCCAGAAGCCTGAGATGCCCATTGGTGCTTGGGAACCACCCCAGTTTCCCCATCCTCTGCGCTGCTGCAGATTGGTTGGGGCAGCCCGGGGAGGCTGGCTCCGACACACGACTGAGTGTGCCTACACTGGTCCCACAGGTTTTCAGCTGTGGAGTTTGGGATCTGAGCTTGGAGCCCATTTGTTTCTGGCAGTTCGGCTCATATTTTCCACTTGAAGACATCGCCTCCCTTCCTTCCAAGCTGGGAGACCAGAAGTCAACAACAGGAGGGTGGAGAGGCCGGATCTCACAATCCGCTTGGCTGGGGAGTCCACTGAGGTTTTTGCATCCTGAAGCAAACCATGGAGAGCTGGTGGGGACTTCCCTGTCTTGCGTTTCTGTGTTTTCTAATGCACGCCCGAGGTAAGAGTCATTTTGCTTTGAGGGAGATCTGCCTGGGCATGGATTTTTCTATTCTTGCTTTAAGAAACTCTTTCCAAAGGAGTTGCTATGAAGTGAATGGGGATAATTTGCCCAATGGGATTAGAAAGGAGACTAAGAGCGATGGGTGGCTGAGAGGGGAGGGAGAAGACGGGCTGCTCCCATTTGGAATCTGGGAATTAGATCCAGAAGGGCAGGATGTTAGCTGATACCATCTAGATATTCGCCATATTTTCCTGTTTTGATCCATGTGTCCCAAGCGTTTAAAAAATGACCTATTTAACTCCATGATTCAAGCATGACTGGGTGTGTGTGGAATGTCAGTCATTTCTTTCTGATTTTAAAAATTAGTTCTGACCATTTCCATACAGTAAAAGTAGAGTTGAAACTACTTCATCCCGTGGGGCAGATTACCAGAGATTCATTTGCCGGAAGGGTTGCATTTGTTCAGATTTTTAAACCTTTTCCTAAACACTGTCATTCATTCTTGCAAATTAAAACCACCTGAATTATTCACATCAAAAACTTCGATATAAACTTGCAGGCTGGCTGTCCCAGACTCCAAGATTAGATTTTTCAGTTCCGTACAAGGACCTCTTTGAGAAACTCCAATGAACTCATAAAATACAGGATTTGAACAACGGTTGAGTAAGTTTCTTTGGTCATTTTAATGTGGCGATTTCAGAGAAGGGAACGCCTGGGCGCATCTTAAGAGAGAGAAGTATTTCTGTTAGGAGTTAAAACACATCATTCAGATGTCCCTGTGGCAGCATTTCCTGTTTATCCTATTTAAAGACATGGACATCATTAAGATTGGAGTTGGTTGTTTATGGGCGGAGGCGGTGTCGGGATGGATAGATCCTGGTGGACATAGTCTAGGATCTGCAGTGAGAATTTTTTATTATTCTGTGCTGTCTTCAGATCTCACCTAGTAAGTGGACAATGCGGCCATGCATTCATTAGCTTCTGTTTACGGGGAGATGTTCAACAGCAAACCCACCTCCCCAGAAAAGTACTTCCAGGAGTTTGTATCATTCACAGTAAGAGCCAAAGGTTAAGCATATCCCCTTGGGCAAATCAACTTCTGCAAAGTGCGGATACAGACAGTTCCCAACTTACCATGGTTTGACATGATGCTTCAATTTAAGGTTTTTCAACTTTACAATGGTATAAAATTGGTATGCATTCAGTACAAACTAAAACTGTACTTTGAGTACCCATACAACTTTTCTTTTTTTTTTTTGAGGTGTTGTGTCGTTTCATTCTGTTGCCCAGGCTGGAGTGCGGTGGCACAATCTCAGCTCACTGCAACCTCCACCTCCTATGTTCAAGCAATTCTCCTGCCTCAGCATCTCAAGTAGCTGGGATCATAGGCGCCCATCACCACACCCAGCTAATTTTTCTATTTGTAGTAGAGACTGGGTTTCACCATGTTGGCCAGGCTGGTCTTGAATCTTGACCTCTGGTGATCCACCGGCCTCCCAAAGTGCTGGGATTATAAATGTGAGCCACCATGCCCGGCCCCATACAGCCATTCTGTTTTTCACTTTCGGTACAATATTCAATAAATTATGTGAGGTATGCAACACCTCATTATAAAGTTAACTGTGTGCTAGATGATTTGTCCATCCGTTGGCTGGTGTTCTGACCACTTTGAAGGCAGGTAAGGCTAAGCTATGGCATTTGGTAGGATAGTTGTATTAAATGCACTTATGACATAAAATGTTTTCTTTTTTTTAATGTGTTTTAATTTTTTTGAGGGAGGGGCCCACTGTGTCACCTAGACTGGAGTGCAGTGTTTCCATCATAGCTCACTGCAGTCTTCACCCCAGGGGTTCGAACAAACCTCCCACCTCAGCCTCCAGAGTAGCTGGGACTACAGGCATTTGCCGCTATGCCTGACTAGTTTTTAAAACTTTTTGTAGAGACGGGATCTCACTATGTTGTCCAGGCTGGACTTGAACGTCTTAGCTCAAACAATCCACCTGCTTTGGCCTCCCCAAATCTTGAGATTACAGGCATCAGCCACCACACCCTGTCCTGCGCTAAATTCTTTGAATGACGGCAGCACTTCCTATGCACTAGGCATGGATTAACTTAGTTGATTGTCCCTCAACCCTATGACGGGAGTGTCGTGCCTGATGTCGTTTTACAGATGGTGTATTAGTCAGGGTTCTCTAGAGGGACAGAACTAATGCAATAGAAATATATATAGAGAGAGGAGTTTATTAAGTATTAACTCACATGATCACAAGGTCCCACAACAGGCCGTCTGCAGGCTGAGGAGCAAGGAGAGCCAGTCCAGGTTCCAAAACTGAAGAACTTGGAGTCTGATGTTCCAGCATCCACCATGGGAGAAAGATATAGGCCAGAAGACTAGGCCAGTGTCTCTTTTCACGTTTTTCTGCCTGCTTATATTCTAGCCACAGCGGCAGCTGATTAGATGGTGCCCATCCAGATTGAGGGTGGGTCCGCCCCTTACAGTCCACTGACTCAAATGTTAATCTCCTTTGGCAACACCCTCACAGACACACCCAGGATCAATACTTTGTATCCTTCAATCCAATCAAGTTAACATTCAGTATTAACCATCACAGATATGTGTAAACTGAGGCACTGAGGATTTGGACGGGGGCAGCCAGCAGCAGAATCTGAGCTGTCTTGTAGCTCTCTCTGGGAAGACTCCAGTGAGCATCCCGCTCTATCCCAAGCCTTGTGTTCTGAAAATCAGAATCATCCCTTCTCCAAGTGTTACAGGAAAGGGGTCTGGATCCAGACGCCAAGACAGGGTTCTTGGATCTCGCTCCATAAAGAATTCAGGGCTAGTCTGTAAACTGAAAACAAGTTTATTAGGAAAGTAAAGGAATAAAAGAATGGCTACTCCGCAGAGCAGCTCTTAGAGCTACTGCTTGCCCATTTTTATGGTTATTTCTTAGTGATATGCTAAGCAAGGCTTGGATTATTCATGCCTCCCCTTTTTAGACCATGCAGAGTTCCTGACATTGCCGTGGCATTTGTAATTGTCATGGTGCTGGTGGGTGTGTAACACTGAGGACAACCAGAGGCCACTCTCATCACCATCTGGGTTTTGGTGGGTTCTGGCCGGCTTCTTTACTACATCCTGTTGTATCAGCTAGGTCTTTATGACCTGTATCTTGTGCAGACCTTCAGTCTCATCCTGTGACTCAGAATGCCTTAATCATCTGGGAATGCAGCCCAGTAGGTTTCAGCCTTCTATTGCCCAGCCCCTATTCAAGATGGAGTCGCTCTTGTTCCAGTGCCTCTGACACAAGTAGCGCCCCTTAGGGAGGTTACAGGAGGGCCTGGAAAGAAAGTGAGGTCTGGATCAGGGCCCTTCTGTGTAAATAAGATGATGTACATGCAGCAGCTGGGTATGTCCTGGGTAAAAATTAGTTAAATGCACAGACGACCGTGTTTCATCCCCAGCCATCACCAGCTGGAAATGGAGCACACTCCCAAGATCCCAAAAACATTCTGCAAGCTGGTGCGATGATTGCTACGAAGTACTTAAGAAAACAGATTATTGTACAGGATCAACAGCTAATGCATGTGGGGCTTAATGCCTCTGTGACGGGTTGATAGGTGCAACAAACCACCATGGCACATGTTTACCTATGTAACAAACCTGCACGTCCTGCACACGTATCCCGGAACTTAAAATAAAATAAAGAAGACAGAATATTGTTCACGGTTAATATGCTGTAAATCATTATTATGATTACTAAATTATCAATACAAAACAAGATAATAGCAAGACGGCCATATTCCTAATAGAGGTTGATATTTTAGCAGCCGCACATTTCCACTGTATTTAATTAGTATTTGCCGTCCAATCCAGAGGGGCATGAAGGAGCACGAGACAAAATCAAGTCTTCTAACAGCTGAGAAGAAGCTGAGAACCAGAAGTGGAAACCCCAAAGGGCAGCGTATGAAATGTCATTTATTGAGGGAAAAAAAAGAAAATGACAGAGTTCGATAGAAGAAATAAGCACTAGTGTTTAGATAATCAATAGGGTGACTTTAGTTTACAATAATCTATTGTAGATTTCAAAATAGAAGTGTCGGAATGGTTCTAATATGAAGGAAAGACAAATATTTAAGGTGGATGGATATCCCAAGTAGGCTGATTTGATCTTTACAAATTATATAAATGTATTAAATTTTTACATATATCCTGAAGCTATGTACATCTGTTATGTATCAATTAAAAATAAATTAAAAGAAAAGGATAATGTCCAGGATATACACTAGCTAACACAGTCTCTTCCAAGTCTATTGTACATTATTCCCTTATCAGATTTGAAACCTGAGAGTTCCCTGACCCCCCTCACAGGATGTGCGACAGGGGTGTGTTTGATCTGTTTGACCGCCACACACTGAAACCTCTTATGGGAGGCAGAACTTGCAGACGGGCAGGTGCAGCAGCTAGTGTGAGTGTTTTTGAGCTCTGGGCCCCACGGTAACATCTAGGGGTGGGTGCCTGTGACCCCTGAAGCCCCAGTGGGTATGTTACGGTGCTCTTTTAGCTCTGCCATCCGCACGTGGCTTAAGTGTTAGCCAGCTCAGTGCCGTCTTGGTACCCGGGTTCTCGTCCAGCATCCAGGAAGAATCAGATCACATGAACAAGCTGAAGGATGGTAAATGCAGAAGAGTTTGTTGCCAGGTAGAGGTGACTCTCAGTGGGATGGTTGGGGAGCTGGAAAGGGGATGGAGTGGGAAGATGATCTTCCCCTGGAGTGTAGTTGTTCTGCAGCTAATCTCTTCTTCAGCCACCCCAGCTGAACACCTCTCAGTGTTCAGATGTTCCTTCTCTTCTCTCCTTCTCTGCTGTGCTGCTCTTTGGTTCCTCGCCTTTTCTGCTCATCTGTCTGTTTGCACATGGGGTCTGGGGTTTGGGGTTTATATGGGTACAGGACACGGAGGCATGGTGGGTCAAAAGGCAACATTTGGGCACAAAAATAGGAATGCCTGTTTCCATTTAGGACTACAGGTTCCAGGCTTGAGGGCGGGGCCTTTGCTGGGGAACTGCCCTCTTCTATCTAGTATCTTCCTGCCTCCTGTCCATATCAACATGACTTAAAATGTGTGTGCATTTGTATAGAGCTGTGTTTCTATGTAAAGACTAAAAAAGACTTATGAAAAAGATCACTCAGAGCTCTGAACAGTAGCACATCATATTTCTGAGTACTTCCTGTTGAGTAAAGGTAAGTGAGGATTGTGGAAGTATTTTTCATTACTTGCTGCTTTAGGTTGTCACAGGCTGTTTAGTTTACTTCTAAAAATTGGGATATGGGGAATTTGTGGACCGGGCACAGTGGCTTAGGTTTGTAATCCCAGCAGTTTGGAAGACCAAGTAGGGTGGGTCACTTGAGGTCAGGAGTTTGAGACCAGCCTGGCTAACATGGCAGAATGCTGTTTCTACTAAAAATACAAAAATTAGCCAGGCATGGTGGGGGGTGTCTGTAATTCCAGCTATTCAGGAGGCTGAGACAGGAGAATTGCTTGAACCCAGGAGGCGGAGGTTGCGGTGAGCAGAGATAACACCACTGCACTCCAGCCTGGGTGACAGAGTAAGACTCCACCTCAAAAAAAGAAAATAAAAAAGGAAAAAAACGTTATGATGATCGCCTAAGGTGAGAAGCCATACCATGCCAGCGTACAGAACCCCAAACCACGCCAGCCTCATCCTACGTCTCAGTTATATTTTTCTTGACTTGCTTCCATTCTGGTGCCCCCTCTCTCCCTGCCCCCTCCTTCCCTGCAAAGGATCTAGCAAATTTTTAGGTGTGGAAAGGGAACCACAAATGGGTCATTTCCCTGCCATTGTCACCTTGAGCATGTAGCCATTTAGTGCAGTGATTCTCTGTCTTTGATGTGCAGGTCATCACCTTGAAGGGAGGAGGTATTAAAAGCACCACCCCGTCCCCACCCACTGAGGTCCTTATTCAGTAGGTGTGGGTCAGGCATTTGGGAGCTGGGAGACCTGCATTTTAAGAAGCACCCCAGGTGACGCCCAAGCGGAGCTATGTGCTTCTTTTAAGAGATGATGACTCTGTGTGCAACCATGTAGTTACCTTTGCGTGAAGTCTCATGGATCACTGCCACAGTGAGGAGGCAGCTCTGTGCTCTCCAATTCGGTGATGTGTCATTCACTCTATGCAGGCCCAAGGTGACACCCCCAGATACAGATGCTGCCATCCAGCCATTCTCAACCAGGGATCATGTTTATCCACAGGGACACTTGTCGATATCTTGAGGCTTTGAGTTGCCACACTGATAGCAGGGATGCTCCTGGCATCTAGTGGGTAGAGCCCAGGGATGCTGGTCAACACCCTGCAGTGCACAGGACGCCCCACAGAAAAGAATGATCCAACCTCATATGTCAGTAGGACTGAGGCTGAGGAATCTTGCCTTAGCATGAGAGATCCTGTCTATCTGTCTGCCTATCTCTAGATCTATCTATCATCTACCATTATCCATCGACCTATCTGTCTCTATTATATACACCTATCATCTACCTAATCTATCTGTCAATGATTTTCTGTCTTCTATCATCTATCTATCTATCTATCTATCTATCTATCTATCTATCTATCTATCTATCTATTATACCTACTTCTGTATCCAACTCTCATCTGTATTATCTATCTATCTATCTATCTATCTATCTATCTATCTATCCCTCCCTCTATCAATCTATCTATTTATCTAGCAGTCCATCATCTATCTATGACATTCTTCTGCTACTCAGGGATAATTGTGTTCCTCCAGTAACACTTGGCAATGTCTGGAAACAATTTTGGCAGTTGCACTGGGATGGGTGTTCTCGCATCCGGTGGGTGGAGACAAGGCATGCTGTTCAACACCTTACAGTGCACAGGACAGCACCCATGACAGACCGTTATGCAGCCCCAAGTGTCATTAGTACTGTAGCGGAGAACCTGCTGTTAGTTGTAACTTCTAACCCTGTGAAAGGGGACAGATTGGAAATGTCATGCTCCTGTACACTGTAGGAGGTATAGTTGTCTGGAGGTATAGTTGTCTGGAGGTATAGTTGTCCTGTACAGTATAGGAGGTATGGTATATTTGTCTGGGGCATTTCTAAATGGATCTTACTGTCAGAATGCACTTGTAGGATCTTTTCCCCATAGGGCATAGAGCCATGGCACATATAACCCAGAAGCTAAGCATTCCATAGTTTCCTTGTTGGAGTAGGAAGGGGCTGTGCAGAAAAAGTCTATAGCTGTTTGGCACCTGAGTGTGAAGACATCTGGCAAATATTGGAGCCAATTACCAGACAAGCACGGAGTCCAAGAAATGTCTCCCCTTTCTTGGATAACAATTGACCCTTCCTGTGAGGGACCCCCTCATTCCAGCCATTTTCCTCTTTCTCATTGGCACACAGGGGGTAGAAAACTGGGGTTCTGCCTGCAGGTGGGGCTCTGCCAGACACGGCTAAGCTCCTGGGGATTCCCCCGATGGATCAGGGGCCAGAGGCATCTAAACCTGTGAGCGATGTGTCCAGCCACGGTGCTGAGGCTGGGAAACTGCTGTAGTCTGTGAATCCCAACCTCTGGGAGTGCTTCAGATGTTTAAAAACCCAAGAGGAGTCATCTCATCCACAAAAATGTTCGTATTTTTATGTGGCAAAATTATGTAGAAAAAACTAAAAAAAAGTTTGCAAATCTATCTCCCAAAAAACAGCACATGCTGCTTTCTGCACGATAGGGGACCGGGGTGATTTTTAGAATTTTCTTCTTCTTGATGTTTGTTAATATGTATATGAGTCAAGGTTCTCCAAAGAAATAGAACCAATAAGATACATTTATATCTAACTCTATATCTACCTATATCTCTGTCTTTCGTCTATCTCAAAAGTCTACCTATTTATTTATCATCTATCCATCTATCTCTTTATCTATCTCTCTATTATCTACCTGTTCATCTATCTTTGTCTATCTCCAATATCTATCTTCAATATCTATGTATCTATGTATCTAATCTATATATCTATGTATCTATGTATCTATGTATCTATCTATCTATCTATCTATCTATGCATCTATCATCTGTCCCATCTACCTATCTATTGACCTATCTATCTAAAACATGTTTGTTTTCTTACTTGGGAGGCCCAGGAGTTAAGGCTGCGTGAGCTATGACTGCACCACTGCACTGCAGCCAGGACAACAGAGCTGGGCCTTGTCAGAAGGAGAAAGAAAAGGAGGAGGAGGAGGTGGGGGAGGAGGAAGAGGGACAGGAGGAGGAGGAGGAGAAGGGGGAGGGGAAGGAGGAGGAGGAATAAGACGAAGAAGAATTAGGAGGAAGGGGGGAAGAGGGGGGAGGAGGGGGAAGGAGGAGGGGAGGAGAAGGGGAAGAGGAGGAAAGAGGAAAAGGAGGGGGAAGGGGAGAGGAAGAAGAAGCAGCAGCAGCAGGAGGAGGAGGGGAGGAGGAGGGGAGGAGTAAGAAGAACAAGAGGAAGAATAAGAAGAAGGAGGAGGAGGGAGAGGAGGAGAGGAAGAAGAAGCAGCAGCAGGAGCGGCAGGGAGGAAGAGGAGGAAGAGGGAAGAGAGAGAGGAGGAAGGAGGAAGTGGAAGGGGAATGGGAGAAGGAAGAAGAGGAAGAGAAAGAGGAATAAGCAGAAGCAGAAGAAAGAAAGATGGAGGGAAGGAAGGAAGGCAAGAGAGAAAGAGGAAGGAGGGAGGAAGGAAGGAGGGAAGGAAGGAGGAAAGTACATTTCAACCTAAGACAATTTCCTTAAACCCAAATGGATGCCTCCTGATGTTTTCCTAAAAAATATTTTCTTATTTTATTATAATTACAATAAAACATAATTATAGCCCCACACAGACCTGCTGATCTAGAATCTGCATGTGGCTGGATTCTGGTCTGAGTCTCACACTCTTTAGGATCTGAGAGGCATTGAGGCAGATGTCACAAGGTGGATGCAACAATTCTTGTGTAAACCTGGCGCTCCACAGATCTTCCCAAGAAGCCTTTCTTTTTCATTCAGGGCACAGGAATGGCATGACTTCCAGAATCATCACTTAACAGCTGGGTGGGTTTCTATATATTTAATGACAGTTCCTCCATGCTGAAAAACGTCTAGTTTTGTAAATCTCTTTCTTTAAGCTATCTCACCCACCTCTCCCCGCAGCCCTGTGTGTTCAGCAGAATCATGGTTCTCCTGAGTTTGCCAATGAAGAAAAGGATACTGACGTTAACTTTAAGGAAGAGGACGGGCACAGTGGCTCCCAGCACTTTGGGAGGCTGAGGCAGGTGGATCACCTGAGGTCAGGAATTCAAGACCAGCCTGGCCAATGTGGCAAAACCCTATCTCTACTAAGAATGCAAAATATTAGCTGGGCCTGGTGGCGTGTGCCTGTAATCCCAGCTACTCAGGAGGCTGAGGTGAGAGAATTGCTTGAACCTGGCAGATGGAGATTGCAGTGAGCTGAGATTGCACCATTGCACTGCAGTGAGCTGAGACTGTGCCACTGCACTCCAGCCTGGGTGACAGAGAAAGACTCTATCTCAGAAAAAAAAAAAATCATTAAGGAAGAGTATTGTTGAGGGCATGGGCCAGGCCTGTGATGTAGCTGAGATGAAACTCTCTCTCCAGATTCCCAAACCCTGGCTGTCTCCACTGAAGCAGGCTGTCCAGCGGTAGTAGTTGACCATGTCCCATGGTTTAAATCTGTGAGCCGAATTGTACCCTCCTCAATTTTATAAATGGAAGTTCCAATTTTGACTGGGTTTGGAGATGGGATCTTTAAAGAGGTGATTCAGGTAAAACAAGGTCACTAGGTTGGGCCTTGATCCAATAGGACTGTGGACCTTATAAAGAAAAGAGATAAGGACACAGACATGCACAGAGGGATGACCCTGTGAGGACTCAGGGAGAAGATGGCATCCACAAGCCAAGGAGAGAGTTCTCAGGAGGAACCAGCCCTGCCCACACCTTGATCTCAGACTTCCAGCTTCCAGGCCTGTGGGAGAATCAATGTCCACTGTTTAAACAGCCTCGTCTGTGGGACTTTGCAGCAGCCACAGTGGACAAACACATTTGTATTCCAATGAATGAGTTACCTCTGTAAGGGTTGAATTGTGCGTCTCCAAAATTTATATATTGAAGGCCTAATCCCTAGGACCTCAGAACATGACTGTGTTTGGTGATGGGGTCTTTAAAGAGGTGAGAAGGGTACAATGAGCTCAGGAGGTTGTGCCCTGATCCAATAGGACTGGGATCCTTATACAAAGAGTAGATAAGGACACAGACACACACAGAGAGATGACCCTGTAAAGACACAGGGAGAAGAGGGTGTCTACAAGTCAAGAAGAGAGGCCTCAGGAGGAACCAGCTCTGCCCATGCCTTGATCTCAGAATTCCAGCCTCCAGGACTGTGGAAGAATAAAACTCTGTGGTTTGTAAGCCACCCAGCCTAGGGTATTCTGTGATAGCAGCCTGCAATGGACTAAGACATCTCATAAGAAGAGCAGATGAGGACACAGACACGCACATAGAGGGACGACCACGTGGGGACACAGGGAGAAGATGGCGTCTACAAGCCCAGGACAGAGGCCTCAGGAGGAAACAGCCTTGCCCATATCCTGATCTCAAGACGTCCAGCCTCCAGGACTGTGGGAGAATCAATGTCTGTTGCTTATAAGCCACCCAGTCTACGGCATGCTGTGACAGCAGCATGAAATGGACTAAGACACCTCATAAGAAGAGGAGATGAGGACACAGACACACACAGAGGGACAACCCTGTGAGGACACAGGGAGAAGACAGCATCTACAACCCAAGGAGAGAGGCCTCAGGAGGAACCAGCCCTGGCCATACCTTGATCTCAGACCTAGCCTCAAGGACTGTGAGAGAATCAAGGTTGTTGTTTAAGGGGCCCAGTCTTTGGGATTTCTTTGTAACAACTCTGGGAAGTCATTACCAAGTCTCTGTGCTGCAAAGTGAGATCCATGGATCTGCAGCCTTGACATCCCCTGGGAGCTGATGAGAAACAATGTGTCTTGGGCCCAGACAGACCTGCTGAAGCATAGTCTGTGTGTCACCCATGTGCTGAGGGATCCGTGTGCGTGCCACTCTGAGAAGACGGGTTTACAACACTCCATCGACCAGTGCCTCATTGCATGGTCTGCGGTATTTTCCTTGAGTTTTCCTTGCACCAAAGATGTCTTGCCTTTTATGATGAATGATCATTCCTTTCTCTTTGATGACAAAATACTTCGACCCCTGCAGACCCTGTCTGTTGTGTTACAGACATACACTGAGGCCTGAATTCTCATTACTAATGTTTGCTCTAATGGAGCTTCAATCTGCAACTGCATAATATGGTCACTGGGAAGTCAAGAATGGGGCCAGTTGGTTGACCTTCTGGGGAGAGGCTGGGCTGCTCGGATGCTGAGACCGTGGAGTGTTCATGGGTTCCGAGGAGCAGATCATGCATTAGGGCGGCCTGCTTAGCTCTGGCATCTGCAGCCCCGGTGAGCTTGAGCATTAGGGAGTCCCTGGATATTCATGTTGAGGTGTGGAGGAGGAGACTCCAGCTGTGTTTGATTTCCTGTCTTGCTGGAAATATAAACTTCTTAACCAATTAGAGAACAGAATGGATTTCATCTTATCCATGGGGCTAAAGTAGAATTCAGCCCTTGGCAAACAAGCCCCCTGGGAATAAGATTCCCCACTGGGGCAACAGCCTTCCTTGTCACTTTCTGTTGCAATCTACGGTCCTAACCTAGTCATATGATTTAATTTTTTTTACTCTGTGAATCATGCCGTCCTGGGAGAGAATGAGACGAGCAAGGACACCCCTCTTAGGGGCTTGCCAGGCACTCTCCCTAGCATGGAAATAAAGGAAAATCTTGAGTTCCTTCAAGGGAAATTCCAGGCACCTGGCTGGCCTTGAGAAGTACATGGAGCGGCTTGATAAGCAAGGTTATTGTAGTGTAGAACAATAGCCAAGGAAGTTAGAGCCTCAAGATGTTTAGTTTCCTGTAAAGACTAAAGATAACATCTTTTTTGAGATGGAGTCTTGCTCTATCACCCAGGTTGCAGTGCAGTGGCACAATCTCAGCTCACTGCAACCTCTGCCTGCCTGGTTCAAGCGATTCTCATGCTTCAGGCTCCCGAGCAGCTGGGACTACAGGTGTGCACCACCACTCCCTAATTTTTTTATTTTTAGTAGAGATGGGGTTTCACCATGTTCATCTGGTCTCACACTCCTGACCTCAGATGATCCACCCCCTTCGGCCTCCCAAAGTGCTGGGATTACCAGTGTAAGCCACCATACCCAGCCAAAATAACATCTTAATATATGGTCCTGAGTTGATTTGCAGGAACCCAGACCCCTACCAAATGACAAATGCCATCTGCTGGCTTATAGACCTCAGGTAAGAGAAACTGAATTCTCATTACCAATATTTGCTCTAAATTCCTTCCTAGAGACATGGAGGGTGGAGAGCTGGAGGAAGTCACACCCATGGGCCAGAACTAACATTGATTTCTGCTGACCCCAAATGCTCAGACAAACTTTGCCTCCTTAACTGATGACAAATCAGAGAAACTTTGAATCCACATTAAGCTCCTGCTTCCAGGTATCCCGCCTTTTTAGATCAAAGCAATGTATAGCCTGCATGTATTATGGCTTTGCCTGTAACCTCTGCCTCCTTGCCATTGAAAACCCTCACCTACTGGCCACCCAGGAGGTTGGGTCTTAAGGCATCAAGGAGGTTGCTTGATGCCCTCTAAGTAGCCCGGAATAAATGCCTCACTTCCTCACGCTGCAATCCCAATGGCAGTGTTCGGCTTTACTGCACAGGGCCGGTGGACCTCAGTTGAGTTAGTGGGAGGTGTTCGAACCAGAGCAACTCCAGCTTGAGTAGGGGTTGTGTAAAATGAGGCCGAGAGCTGCTGGGCTGCATTCCCTGATGGTCAAGGCATTCTAAGGCCCAGGATGAGATAGGAGGTTGACACAAGACACAAGTCATAAAGACCTTGCTGATGAAACAGCTTGCCGTAAAGAAGTCGGCCAAATTTTACCAAATCCAAGAAGGCGTTGAGAGTGACCTCGGGTGGTCCTCACTGGTATCTTCCCACCAGCCCCATGACAGTTACAAATGCCATGGCAATGTCAGAAGTTACCCTATATGGTCTAAAAAGAGGAGGCATGAATAAGCCACTCCTTGTTTAGCATATCCTCAAGAAAGAACCATACAAATGGGCCACCAGTGGCTGTATTCTATGGAGCAGCCGTTCTTTATTCCTTTACTTTCCTAATAAATTTGCTTTCACTTTACTCTATGGACTTACTGCAAATTCTTTCTTGTGCAAGATCCAAGAACCCTCTCCTGGGGTCTGATTCCGGACCCCTAAGAACAATTATCATATGCTTTCTATATATACACATATATATTTTTTAATTGCTGAACAGGAGTCAAAGAGAAACCTTAGGATTTGCCTAAAGGAAGTCAAGATTTGTTCTTCTTGGGGTCCCTGTGCCAGCTTTGTAAAACCTCAGAACTTTCCCCTCTGTGAGTTTCCTCAAGATGAGAAGGGTTCTATGGGTTTAAGACCCACTGTCTTCAACTGCAGCAGCTGATCCCAGAAAGATTGGTTTAAATGAACACTTCACAGGAAACCAGTACAATCCTATGTAAAGAAATAAAAAACAAGCCAGAGGTGGTGGCTCACACCTGTAATTGCAGCACATTGGGAGGCCAAGGCGGGTGGATCACTTGAGGCCAGGAATTCAAGACCAGCCTGGCCAACATGGTGGAACCTCAAAAATTAGCTGGACATGGTGGTGCACACCTGTAATCCCAGCTACTTGGGAGGCTGAGGCACATGAATCACCTGAACCAGGGAGGCAGAGGTTGAAGAGAGCTGAGATTGTGCCATTGCACTCCAGCTTGGGCAACATAGTGAGATTCTGTATCAAAAGAAAAAAGAAAAAAGAAAAAAGAAAACAATTACTTTAAAGGGCAGATGTTTCTCCTGGACACACAGATCAAAGGACATTGGATTTAATAATGAAACAGAAGAGTCTGTCTGAATTTACTAATGTGGTTGCACGTCCCGTAATGATTGCAGTTGGTTCTCATTCAATTCCGCAGTGTATAAATTCTGCTGATAATAGCTGTAATTGGTGTCAGGGATTTAGACAGTCTCTGTATGTTCCTTTTTATTTTCTGCTCAGAGCCTGCTGGGAGCTGATTTTCTTCTTTAGATTGAGGTAAATAATTCAATGGGAAGTGGGAAGTGGAGGTTTGGGTGTGGGCTGATTAGTCTTCTGTGCTATGTGGCAACCATTGCCTGGAGGCAGGTAATGTTCAGTGGGCATTGACCTTGACATTGTGTAATTATTATTCCAACAACAGCACTCTGCTTTGCAAAATTGTTGTTTGTTATATTGATTTTGTGGGGTCATGGCGCCTGAAGATTTGCTAAAAATCATGGACATGAAGCAGATTGATTAATTGGAGAAAAGACATAACAAATGTACTTAACGTGTATACACAGGAGCATTCAGAATGAAGACCCCAGATACAAGGGGAGATGGTCCATTTTTATGCTTTAGTTCAACCAAGTCTGGACAGCTGTGTAGAAATAGGGTTGGACAAAAAGGGCCTGATCCAATGCTAATGGTCTGAGTGGGGAAACCCAGCCAGGCCTGTGTGTCTAGATTCTTCTTGGCCTCTCTGAGCAGCACTCCTTCCTTCTGGGTGTGAGGCGGGACCCTCTCTGGAATGGGGTTCTTAGGATGCCCAAACAAGAACAGGTCAGGTAATTTCCTCATGGCCAGTCTTTATACAGATAGAATAGAGGGAAAGTTAGAGTCTTGTTTTTAGGTTTTATGGCTGGCTTTGGGAAAAAGTCGTTCTTGTTTCTGGGACCTGCCTTGGGGAAGATGGATTCTCGTCCCTACAGTGCCTTGGGAGAATGGGACTGAGAGACAGGAGAGCTGGAGAAGTTCTAAGACAAACTTCTGCTTCTGAGGCTGTTACTAAGGCCTGCATTTGGGGGTATCATTTTCTGAACCTGAACAACTTGTATGTCTGAATCAATGTAAAGAATTCAGAGGGTGGCGGAAATCTAATAAGAAGAATCTTTGAATCTGGCAGGGGTGGAATTTGAACTCAAGAGGGATTTGGTGACTCCAGGCTACAGAAGAATGCCTCCAAGCACTACATCACATGGCTTTGCTCCGAAGGGTCCTGAGGTGAGCCACTTAATCTACATCTCCAGGATGCCATAGTCACAGCACAAAATGAGATTGCTTTCTTCTTGGGGGTTTAGGGATCCCAGAACACAAGGGTTTGATTAAAAACTGCTAAGTTCACTAAGTAGAAGCAAAACAAATCAGAAACAGATCTCCTGTCCTGCCCCGTCTTATGTTCCCAGAAGAAAATAAACCCTGCAAAAGCAATAGCGCCATGTGCAACCTGACCTTGGAGACAGAGACCCCAGAGTTAGCGCTGTCTACCTGAGACATCTCCCAGCCCAGGGGTCTTACTCCAGGCCCATGAGGACCCCAGCCATGGCTTTGCTATAACTTCCCTGGAGAGGAGAGAGGTCAGAGGGCCCTGCCTGGTGTGCAAGACTGGAGACTCTTAGTGCTCAGGCGGCCATATGCTGGCCAGAGTCCGTCTGGTTTATGTAACGAGGTCTAGGTGTGACCGACAACGGCCTCGTGTGTGTGAGTCACGCATGCAGCAACTTCTGGCTGCAGTGCAACACCTGAAACCAAGCAAAGCCTAAAACCCCCAGGCTCCGCTTCCTCTGTGACCCTCCCCATCCCCAATTCCTGTCATCTCTCAGGGTCATCCGGAGCATCTCAAAGCTGAAGGAGCCTCCGCTGCAACCTGGCCTCCTGCTGCAGGATGAGACGAGCTGTCTGCAGCCCTCCCGTGCCACCTGCCTGTTTTATGCAACAGCATTTTGAGAGGAGGGGCTGGGAGGGGAGAGATAACACCGAGGCCTTTGGTTATTTAGGGCAACAGCAGGGAGTGGTCTGGGTGCAGAGATTAGAGGAGATTGTTAAGTGGTTGCTGAGGGGATGCCTGGAACTGCTGGGATGTGCCAAGATATAACACAGTGAAAGATATTGGTCAATGCTGAATCTAAATCGGAATCTAAATTCTCAGGGTGTGTGCATAGCCAAGACACTTAACTCTGGGGTCCTGGACAGGTGTCTCAACTGGAACTGCTGACAGACTCAGAGGGGAGATGTCTCATGGATCCAAGAGACTGACATGGCTCCCGTCCCCCAGCCCAGTCTGAGCAGCTTGGACGGTGATGACCAAGAGAGTTGGAGGAGGCCAGATGTGGAGGCTCACTCCTGTAATCCCACCATTTTGGGAGGCTGAGGCAGGTGGATCACTTGAGGTGAGGAACAAGAATTATTGAACCCAGGAGGAGGAGGTTGGAGTAGGCTGAGATTATGCCATTGCACTCTAGCCTGGGTGACAGAGTGAGACTCCGTCTAAAAAGCCAAATATACAAAAAAAAAAAAATTGGGAGATTGCTGGGGAGATCAAAGACAGGCCAGGTTGTTCTGATAGGGGAGCCTGTAGTGATCACTGGTAACAGAGAACGTCATCTGAGAGGGATGTGGGGGCTCCCAGAGTTTGAGAGAAATGGCCGTGTGGGATTTGACCTGTGATGGCACCGCCAGCTCCCAGCCTCCTGTCTGGGCCCGGGGCAGCTGTTGTGTGCACCCTGGGCTCAGAGTTCCCCTTCCCTCCAAGGTTTGTAATTTTGTCCTCACTTAGGGACTCCTGCTTGGGGATGCACCTTCTGCTCTGGAGAGGCCCTAATTGCCTCCACAAGGAGCTATAAAGCATGCCTGGGTGGCATGTGGTTGCAGTCATGCCACAGACTGTATGAATGTATATGGGAGCCCTTGAACCTTACCCCAGAGTAAACATCATCCAGGCAGATGGATTTCTGCAAGGGAGACAGATAACAGAGGTGGGGGAGACCCACCAAAAAGAGCTCACTGGGTTCTCCAGGCTTAGCCTCCTCCAGGGTTTAGTGTTTGAGCAAGACATTTTCACCCCTGGACAATTCTGAAAATTCTGACTGCTCCTGTCTTGCCCTAAACCTGCCAGAACTTAGTTTCTTCCTTTGGGAAATATGCATGCTGGTCATACCAGCATCCTCAGGTTGGCAGATGAGATGCTTTGGTGCCTGGCATTACTGCAATAGAACTCAATGCATAGGAATGCTGATTCAGTGCCCTCCCAGCTGCATCCTCTACTTCCTGGTAAGTTCTCCAGTGGTATTTTCTCTGCAGGGTTGGTATTTGCAGGGGTTAAGGGAGAAACAAGGGCAAGGTGTGCATATATGTCAGCAAGAGGGACCCGTCACCCTCACAAATTCTGCAGTATATTTTTAATGATGAGTCACAAAGATGTGAATGTTCTCATCTCTCTGCTACAGACACATTCATTAGGTTAACTGCTTTTGGATCAGGTAGGAACCTCAGCTTGTCCACACAGGTTGCTTCCTGATCTGTATTTGTCAGTGTAGGCTAGCTGCTGTAACAAACAGCCCCCAAAGAATTAAAAGTTTTTCTCTTGTGTTGCATCCAGGGGATGTGGCAAAGGAGTCCTCTGCTCCATATAGTCTCTCAGGGATCCGGGACCCTCATATTGTTCTGCTTCACCTTCTCCTAAGGCAGCCCCTCTCAACCTATACTCTGTGTGTGTGTGTGTGTGTGTGTGTGTATGTGTGTATGTGTGTATGTGTTTGTTTATGTATGAGGGAAATCCCAATCTTAAGCTGTGAGTGGGAGAGTCCAGGAGAGAAGTCTATGTGCTTGGAGAGAAGCTTCCTTCAAAGTTCCCTGGCCATGAGTAGGAATGAAGCTCTGACACAAGTTGCAATGTCAATGCAACTCAGAAGCATCATGCTCAGTGAAAGAAGCCAGGCACAAAATACCACATATTGTAGGATTCTATTTACATGAAATTTGCAGAATAGACAATTCATGGAGACAGAAAGTGGATTAGTGTTTGTCAGGGGCTGGGGAGGCAGAGGGGAATTGACTGCTGAATGGGGACACTGGTCTTGTACTGGGTGATGAGTATGCTCTGGGACTAGGTGGAGGTGGTGGTTGCATCTCCCACATAGCTCATGGTCAGGTTAGTTTGAGTCCTCTGGGTGACCTTAGGCTTGCAGGAGGAGGGGAGCAGCATGAGGTGAGGAACAAAGGTGATTCTGGCCTTTCCATCATGGGGTGACTTATGCCCTGTTTACTCCCAATAGGTCAAAGAGACTTAGGAGACGCCCTTGTTGACCCTGGTAAGAGCTGATATTTCAAGGGGAGCCTTCTTTTTTCAGCTCAAGTCTAACAGCATCAGCTGTATAGTTACTTTGGGGTTGGGTTGGGCCAGTGTTGGGAATTTCTTGGTTTTGAGATCTCTGTTCTTCACAGGAGATTGCAGACACCTTGAGACAAACCTTTACACACTCTCTGAAACTCTCAGACTCATTTCCTGGTAGGTCTGTGCTTCTGAAGCCTGTGGTTTAGGAATATGCTAGTATCTTATTATTTTATTTTATATTATTTTATTGAGATGGGAGTCTTGCTCTGTTGCCCAAGCTGGAGTGCTGTGGTGCAATCATAACTTAACACACAGCCTCAACTTTCTGGCTCAAGCAATCTTCCCACCTCAGCCTCACAAGCAGCTGAAACTACTGGTGTGTGCCCCCATGCCAGTTATTTTTATTTATTTTTTGTAGGCAACTATGTTGCCTAGGCTGGCCTCAAACTCCTGGGCTCAAGCAATTCTTCCACCTTGGTCTCTCAAAATCCTGGGATTACAGAGGTGCACCAGCATGCCTGGACCAGTACCTGCTTTTCTTACAGTTCAGTTCATATCCCTCATTGTCGCACACCTCCCAGAGCACACTACATTCCATTTTCCCACTGGCTTCTCTGGTCACCTTCACTCATGAGGCTGTGAGTTTTTCTATTCCAGGGCACTTAGGTCCTGGAATCTTCCCATTCTGTGTTTTTGTCCATCCAAGTTCAGCTGGAAACTTAGTGGCTCAACGGAAAGCTGAAAATATGCGTCCCGGACCCAGGAGAATGTCCTGCTTGAGGCAGAGAGTCTAATTGAGATTCAGGTGTATTCTGATAGCGGTGATTGGGAGAAAGGGAAAGATTTGGTTTCCAATGCAAAGATTTGTTTTGAAAGAAAAATAAACTTTTGTGTACACCGAAGAAGAATCCATTGGGCTTTAGCATTGGGAACAACTGGTTGACCAGTGCAGTTACATAATGGTGTTTTTTGGAGGAAGAGAGAATGATAACCAGATCTGATCCTAAAAAGCCAAAAACAAGATGATAGGAACTCATCTCTCTCCAAGTTTTCTGCACACTGTGATGTTTTTGCTAATAATTATCCTACAAAGCAGATACAAAATTGTTGTCAGTGCAACAGGAAAATGTAATGACTCACCCCAACATGGAGATGCCATTTCTCCCATGAAGTTAGAAAAGGTGAAGGTTGAATCCTACCCTGTCAAGGCATATTGAGGGGTGGGGGTTGGAGGCAGGTGTGTGGTTGTAACCACTTTGGAAGCATTGGGGAATTATCTCCAAAATTCAGACCGAGTATGTAGCACCAGCGTTTGGTCTGGATAAAGAATGAGGCATATCTGCAAGAGAACCCTGTGCAATAGTGAAGGAGGGGCTGGCTGGTAGGCTCAGATACAGAACAAGACATGTTATTGATCTGAAAGATCACTGACATGTGACCCAGGAGTTCCACTTCTAAACAGATACCCAAGAGAATTGGGAGCAGGGACTCAAACAGTTATTTGTGTACCCATGTTTGCAGCAGCAATATTCACAATAAGCCAAAGGTGGAAACAACCCAACTGTCCATCAGGGGATGAATGAATGAACAGAATGTGGTCCCTCCAGGCAACAGAATATGATTTGGCTGTTAAAAAGGAAGGGGGTTCTGATGCGTGCTACATGAGCCTTGAAAATGTGCTCAGTGAAAGAAGCCAGGCATAAAAGGCCACAGGGTGTAGGATCCCATTAATATGAAATGTCCAGAATAGGCAAATTCAGAGAGACAGAAAGTGGATTAGCGATTGTTGGGCTGGAAGAGGGGAGAAAAGGGAGGGACTGCTCACGGTTATGGGGTCTCCTTTTGGGGGGATGAAACTGTTCTGGAACTAGATACAGGTGGTAATTGTACAATATTGTGAATATATGAAACACCATTGAATTGTACTCCTTAAAATGTCAAATTTTATGATATGTGAGTTTCACATTGATTTTTTAAAAATCACAGAAATAAACTCCCTTTCCACTCACCTGCTACTACCTTTTCATTGCTCACCTAGAGGACTGCCAGTGCCTGCAAACACATCTTTGAATGCATCGTTTTGCTACCAAGAGCCTCCCATGAATGGGCAGGCATGTGCCTGTTCACACACAGCCCTTCCTTATGGGAAGGAAGCCCCAGTGCATAGGAACCGCAGTCACCTGCATGGTGACTGTGGGGAATTCACTTTTCACTGTCTATACTGCCTGGGCTTTAAGAAACTCTGTGAGTGTATCACTATTTTAAAAAATTGTTATAATTTTACATTTTAAAAAGCAGACAGAGAAAGGAAAGACGGGAGAGAGGGAGGGAGGGTAGGAGGAGGGAGAAAGGGAAAAGGAAGAGAAGCAAAAAAGAAGAAAACAAAGAAAGGAGGGAGAAAAGAGGAAGTGAGGCAGGAAAATAGGAGAGAAGGAAGAAGAGAAGAAAAGGAAAGAGACAAGGAAGGATGGATGGAAGGAAGAAGAAAGGAAAGGAGATAAGGAAAGACTGAGGGAGGGAAGGAAGGAAGAAGGGTAGGAAGCAAGGAGGAAAGAAAGAAAGGAGGGAAGGAAGGAAAGACAGAAAGATGGGGAAGAAAGGAGGAAGAAAGAAATGAAGGAAAGAATAAGGTGAGGAAGGAGGGAAGGAAGGAGAGAGGAAGAGAAGAAAGGATTGAGAACAGGGAGGAAAGAAGAAAGGAAAGTGGAAGAAGGCAAGAAGAAGGAGCAAAAGGAAAGAGGGGAGGAAGGAAGAAAGGAGAGAAGGAAGGAAGGAGAGGAGGAAGGAAGTAGGGAGGGCAGGAGGGAGAGGGAGGTGGCAATAGGGAGAAAAGGATATGGGAAACCTTCAATTAAAATACAGGACATGTGAAACCATATGCTGCATTTGGAGCTTCAAGCTCTCCCTTTTGCAGTCTCTGCACTCCCAGTGAATTTCCCCACCACACACACACCCCTATGTTCTAGCTGCCTCCTATCAAGGCAATGCTAGGCTGTTATGTAAACCATGCTTTCAAATACACTGTTTCCTCTGTTTGGAAGAAGTCTGGCCTGCACAGCCCTGAAGCTCCAATTTTCCCAGCCATGGCCGACTCCACCTCCTTTGAGCCATCTTCCTCAAACCTCCTCCTGCCCTCGTCTGCCCATCCACACTGCACACCCAGGTTCACTAAGCAGGGCAGTCACAGACTACCCTGAGCACTCCTGACCTGATATCCACATCCATGCAATACATATTTGCTGAATGAATAAATGAATGAATAAAAGAAAGTGAGAAAAGCCATCATTCTGGAAGCTGCAAGTCTTTCTCCATCTTTTCTTTTGCCTTCCCCCTGCCCCGCCCTCCACCGTCCAGCTCTATGGTGGCTCTATGGGCAGGTGGCTCACTTACCTGTATTGGATGTTCTCAGCTACTTCAGCCATCCTGTGGGCATCCTCATAGCCTCAAGGGTGGATTGATTGTTTTTAAATGAATTTTAAGGGTGTTTTCTTGCTTTTTTTCTGAATTCGACATGGAATTTGTGTCCATATTATTTACTTTGTATTGCTTTGTCACTCCCTTTTCATCTTTCATCAGGGCATTTATGGCCTTTGTTTGTGCTTCCAGTGACTCTTCAATGCATATTGCATTTATTTTCTCTCTTTGTTCACAGAACCCACCAAGAAGCCAAACTCAGGTGAGTGACTCTTTGGCTGGGAAAAACTGAGGCAATGTCCTTGAACTGATGCTTATGGAGGGATGGTTGAGGAAGTTTTACAGAACTGTAGGGTGTATGAAGGAGATGCAACAACTGTACCAGATAGCAGATATTGAAAGCAAAATGTGGTGATAAGGCAAATGTAAATCACAACCACAATGAAGCACCACTTCGTACCCACTGAGATTGCTAAAATCTAAAATGGAAAATAACAAGTGTTGACAAAGATATGACGAAACTGGAATGTTTGTATGTTGCTGGTGGGAGTCTAAAATGGTACAGTCACTGTGAATAAATGTTTTGGTGGATACTAAAAAAGTTAAATATAGAATTACTCTATGAACCAGCAATTCCACTCCTAGGTATACACTCAAGATAATTCAAAACAGGTGTTCCAAGAAAAACATATATGCAAATGTTCAGAGCAGCACTATTCATTATAGCTAAAAGGTAGAAATAACTCACATGTTCAACAGTGGAAGGAATGGATAAACAAAATATGGTCCATCCACACAATGGAATATTATTTAGCCTTGAAAAGGAATGAAGCACGGAAAATTGTGCAAAATGGTTGACCCTCAAAAAAGAAAAGAGAAAGAAGCCAGACACAAAAGATCACATAGTGGGTATTTTTATGAATATTATATTTCAAGACTAGGCAAATCCACAGGACCAGAAGTAGTGTCGTGACTGCCAGGGGCTGGAGGGGAAAAGGAGAGTGACTGCTTAATTAATTCTAGGTCTCCTTTTGGGGGAATGAAAGTGTTCTGGAAGCACACAGAGGTGATGGTTGCATAACATTGTGAATGTTCTAAATGCTCCTGAATTGTTCACTTTTAAATGGTTATTTATATGCAAATTTCACCTCAATTTATTTTTTTCGATTAAAAAGGTAACCTTTGGCTGAGGGCAGTGGCTCATGCCTGTAGTCCCAGCAATTTGAGAGGCCAGGGTAAGCAGATCATGTGAGGTCAGGAGTTTGAGATCAACCTGGCCAACATGATGAAACCCTGTTTCTACTAAATGTACCAAAAATTAGCTGGGCATGATGGCACATGCCTGTAATCCCAGCTACTCAGGAAGCTGAGGCAAGAGAATCACTTGAGGTTGCAGTGAACCAAAATCACGCCACTGCATTCCAACCTGGGTGACAGAGCAAGACTCCATCTCATAAAAAAAGAAAAAGAAATAACTCCCAGACTTCTAGCAGACTCCTTGATGGCCATGAAAGATGTCAGGAAGTAAATAGACAGGTGTTTATAGGTTGTTCAGGAAATGTTCACTATTAAGCAAGAATTGAAAATGCAGCTAAATTGCTGTTGGAGAGTGATGATGGTGTAAAGATTTCCAACAAGGAGCTCTGCAATTCTTGCTGAAAAAATCTTCCAAATTATGCTCTGCTGTAAGAAGAAATTCACACCCTGAATAGCACAGCAGGATGTGAATAGCAATGCCAGCCAAAGACATTGCAAACAAGCTGGTAAAACTAAGTGATTGTTAGCTGTTTAAAAAAAAATAATAACTGGTGTTAACAGTAAAGTGAACCTTATTTTCTAAAGATTAGGCTACCTTCACAGGAGGATAAGAAAGGGAAGAACTGAATAAAAGTAGTTAGATATTGCTAGATTTTGATATTTTAATGTTAAATATTCCTGTTAAAAATAGAAATTGGGTGGGGCGCAATGGCCCACACCTGTAATCTCAGCATTTTGGGAGGCCAAGGTAGGCAGATCATAAGGTCAGGAGTTCGAGACTAGCCTGACCAACATGAAGAAACCCCGTCTCTACTAAAAATACAAAAAAAATTAGCCAGGTGTGGAAGTGCATGCCTGTAATCCCAGCTACTCAGAGGCTGAGACAGGAGAATTGCTTGAACCTGGGAGGCAGAGGTTGCGGTGAGCTGAGATAGCACCATTGCACTCCAGCCTGGGCAACAAGAGTGAAACTCCATCACACACACACACACACACAAAAATAGAAATTGAATGTATAACTCCTGAACTAGTGGAGGAAAATGAAGAATGAAGCATAAAATTAAATACAAGAAATGAAAAGTAAAATTAAATACCAAAATTAGCCACGTTGTTGCAGTGAGCGCCTGTAGTCCTAGCAAATTGGGAGGCTAAGGTGGGAGGATCACTTGAGGCCCAGAGTTGGAGGCTGCAGTGAGCCAAGATCATGCCATTGCACTTCAGCCTCGGTGACAGAGCCAGGCCTTGTCTCAAAAATAAAAAATTATAATAATAAATAAAAAACATGAATACTAAATGGAAGTTAGGAAGGAAGGAGTTAAAAAGGAAAAGTAAAGTAAAATAGTAGGAATAGTGTATCCTTAGTTCTGTTAGATGTTGAATGATTTAATAAATCTGTAAAAAGATGGAAATTAGGTGATACAATTTAAAATGTTTCATGCTGTTTACAAGAGAAGCATTTGCAACAAAATGCCAAAGAGAAAGTGAAAATACCCAGGAAGAAATGCACAAAGCAAATATCAATGGAAAGAAAGCCAAGCTGGGCTAGCAAAATCCGACAAAATAACCTTCAAGGCGCAAACAACTTTGAAGCCCAAATAGAGGTTCTTCCCACTAAAAGAATGATTCCCTGAATGATAATGGAGTATTGACCCAGCCTGCACCCCAGGTTAAGTTAAAAGTGGAAATTTAAAGATCTAAGTGTGAGATTTTGAAAAGCATTTCCCCTGAAATACCAGGATCTGTAGATGGAAATGTTATTTAGAATAAAGATGTGGAGCTGAGCGTGGTGGCTCATGCCTGTAATCCCAGCACTTTGGGAGGCCGAGACTGGCGTATTTCTTGAGCCCAGGAGTTTGAGACTAGCCTGGGCAACATAGTGAGACCCCATCTTTACAAAAATTAAATAAAACATTAACTGGACATGGTGGCGTGCACCTGTGGTCCCAGTTACTCAGGAGGCTAAGTTGGGAGTATCACCTGTGCCCCAGAGGTTGAGGCTACAGTGAGCTAGAATCATGCCATTACACTCCAGCCTGGGTGACAGAGCGAGACCCTGTCTCAAAAGAAAAGAAAAAAAAAAAAAAGGAAAGAAAGAAATGAAAACCGTAGCTCAGAGACAAAGAAACTGAGCAATGCATAGGTTCAGAAGGGTTTGAAACAGACTGACTAAATTGTGTCTTGGCATATGAGAGGGGTCGCAGCTATAAAACAATGAAAGAAGAAACCAAGTTCCACATAGGCAGGACTGAGACAATTGGCTGTTCTTGTATGTGATCAAATCTCAATCTCATGCAATATATTTTTTTTAAGACTGAGTCTCGCTCTGTCACCCAGGCAGGACTGCAGTGGTGTGATCTAGGCTCCCTGCAACCTTCTCTTCCTGGGCTCAAGTAATTCTCATGCCTCAGTTGGTACTATAGGCATTTGCCACCACACCTGGACAATTTTTGTATATTTAGTAGAGACGGGATTTCACAAAGTTGGCCAGGCTGGTCTTGAACTCCTGGCCTCAGGTGATCCTCCTGCCTTGGCTTCCCAAAGTGATGGGATTACAGGTGTGAACTACCATGCTGGGACTCATGTAATACTTAAAAATTAACTACAGGTGGATTACATATGTGAATGTAGAAGAAAACAATTTTTTGTAAATAGAGGGAAATGTCTTATAACCTCAGTGTCAGGAAGTTTTTCTTATATAAGATACAAAAAGCATAACCACGCCTGCAGTCTCAGGTACTCAGCAGGCTGAGGCATAAGAATTGCTTGAGCTCGAGAGGTGGAGGTTGCAGTGAGCTGAGATCGCGTCATTGCACTCCAGCTGAGGCTACAGAGTGAGAATCTATCATAAGAAAACAAACAAAAAAACACAACACAACCTTTAAAAATGGGTAAATTAGATTATATGTACATTAAAAAAATAATAATAATGTTCCACTTCAGGCTCTAAAAACGTTAAAAGATGAGCTGTCAACTGGAAGAGGCTCCTTGCTGCTCGTATCCTCAGGCAAAGTTTAATATGCAAAATACAGTCACCCTTCAGTATTCATGGGGGTTAGTTTTAAGACCCCTGCTTCCCTGTAGACACCAAAATCCACTGAAGTCCCTGATATAAAACTGTGTAGCATTTGCATATAATGCAAGTATATGTTCCTGTATATTTTAATTTATTTATTTGGAGACAGAATCTCACTCTGTTGCCCAGGCTGGAGTGCAGTGGTGTGATCTTGGCTCACTGTAACCTCCCCCTCCCCGGTTCAAGAGATTCTCCTGACTCAGACTCCCAAGCAGCTGGGGTTACAGGTATGCACCACCACTCCCAGCTAATTTTTCTATTTTAATAGAGATGAGTTTTAACGATGTTGGACAGGCTAGTTTCAAACTCCCGACTTCAAGTGACCCACCCCCTTCAGCCTCCCAAAGTGCTGGGATTACAGGCACGAGCCATGGTGCCCAGCCCTTTCTATACTTTAAATTATCTCTATGTTACTCATAATTCTTGATACAGTGTAAAGGCTATGCAAATAGTTGTTATACTATATTATTTTTATTTGTATTACTTTTTATTGGATTGCTATATTTTATTTTTGAAATATTTTCAATACAAGATTGGTTGGATCTATAGATGCAGAAATTCTGGTTATAGAGCGCAAACTATGTATAGATAGCTCCTACCAAAACAGATGGATGGCAAAAAAAAAAAAAAAAAGAAAGAAAGAAAGGAAGAAAATGGAGGAGAGAAACTATGAGGCAACTAAAAGAAGAGAGATATGATCATTCCATTCACTGAAAAGAAAAATTCAAAGAGGGAATCACAGAGTTGCCCAACTGACATGTGTGTGAAATCCTCAGGGTCACACATATCCATTGCAAACCAATTTAAGCCACTGTTTAAATTTAAACCAATTAAACAATTGGGCTTTATTTATTTATTTATTTTTTAAAAAGTTCAAGTAAAGGTGTGGCAATGGCAATTTGAGACAGCCCAAGATCTGACCAATTACTGGTGGGATTATAACCCCATCAAAATCCTGAAGAGACCTTCAGGGGCATTCGAATATGAGCAATCTCCCTTCTGATTCTGCTTGCCATGCACAAACAGCAACAGCGCAACTACCTGGGCATGGGGGAAAGCTGGGAAGGCTGGTGGCACCATTGTTCATAAGAAAAAGAAAGAACATGAAATGCTCACCAGTGATATCATCGCGGGACACTTGGGCGATGGTGCTGCTGATATGAATGAAGTGGGTCTATAGCACCAATAGGAATACCTCTCAAAAATATCACAAGCAGTTTAAAAAGACAAGGAGAAGAAAGGTAACCAAAGGAAGACTACATTGATGTCTATCTTAACATGCACCAAAGAATACTATGGCTTGATTATGAACATGCACACACACACACTTGTGTAATAAAGCTTTTTTTTTCTTTTAGAGATGGAGTCTTGCTCTGTTGCCCAGGTTGGAGTGCAGTGGCATGATCGCGATTCAATGAAGCCTCAAACTCCTTGACTCAAGTGATCCTCCCACCTCAGCCCCCCAAGTAGCTCGGATGATAAGCATGCATCATCATACCCAGTTACTGTTTCTTTCTTTACATTTTTTGTAGAGATAAGTTCTCGCTATATTATGCAGGCTGGTCTCAAACTCCTGGCCTCAAGCAATCCTCTGGCCTCAGCCTCCTAAAATCCTGGGATTACAGGCATGAGCCATCATTCCCAGCCTGTAGTAGAAGTTTTTTAAAAAAATTACATAGAGAGGCACCCACCTACTATTGAATAGTGTTTAGTGTTTACCTTACTTTTTCTAGGAAAGAGGTTGGTGAGCTAGGAGTTACTATTTTGAAAAGAGAAAATACTTGCAAGTAAACTACAATTTCTTTCTTTTTGGGTGTTTTCACTGCTTTTTTTTTTAATTGAAATCTAATCTTATTTATTTATTTATTTGTTTGTTTATTTATTTATTTATTTATTTATTTATTTATTTATTTATTTTTGAGACAGACTTTCACTCTTGTTGCCCAGGCTGGAGTGCAATGGCATAATCTTGGTTCACCACAACCTCCACCTCCCAGGTTTAAGCGATTCTCCTGCCTCAGCCTCCCGAGTAACTGGGATTACAGGCATGCTCTACCACGCCCAGCTAATTTTGTATTTTTAGAATGTGATACCATAACTTGTATTAACTTTATTGACTCTCTCTTAGCTGAAAAAGCCGGATGGATTCCATTTGGCTCCTTCATTTGCAAGACATTAAGGGCTCCTTACCCACCCCCTTCCTCAAGGACTTAACTTGTGCAAGCTGACACTTAGCACATCAAAGAGTGCAATTAACTGATAAGGTAATTGCTATGGAATTCACCTGGGTGATAGTACCCTAAGCCCCCGCTTTTGTGTCTGGCAGATAGCACCCAGAGCCCCCGCACCTATCACCTTGTGATGAGTTTAAAGCCCCTGCACCTGGAACTGTTTGTTTTCCTGTAACCATGTGTCTTTTCAACTTTTTTGCCTGTTTTACTTCTGTGAGATTGCTTCAGCTCAATTCCTCCTCCTGTTTCCAAACCAAAGTATAAAAGAAAATATAGGCCCTTCTTCGCGGCTGAGAGAATTTTTAGCGCTAGCCATGTCTCGGTCGCTGTCTAATAAAGGGCCCCTGAATTAGTCTCACAGTGTGGCGTTTCTCTATAACTCCCTTGGTTACAACAAGTAGAGACGGGGTTTCTCCATGTTGGTCAGGCTGGTCTCTAACTCCCAACCTCAGGTGATCCGCCCTCTTCAGCCTCGCAAAGTGCTGAGATTACAGATGTGAGCCACCGTGCCGGGCCAAAATCTAATCTTTATTAATTTAAGCTCATAGTGCTTCAAAGGGCAGGAAGATAATCAGTTTTATGAACACAGAAAATCTGAGACAGGTCTCAGTTAATTTAGAAAGTTTATTTTGCCAAAATTGAGGATGCACCTGTGACATAGACTCAAAAGTTCCTGACAACATGTGCCCAAGGTGGTTGGGGCCCAGCTTAGTTTTATACATTTTAGGGAGACATGAGATATCAATCAATATGTGTAAGAAGTACATTGGTTAGGTCTGGAAAGGCAGCACAGCTTGAAGCAAAGACAGGAAGACTCCAAGCAGGGAGGGGGCTTTCAGGTCATAGATAGGTGACAGCAAACAGTTGCATTCTTTTGAGTTTCTGATTACCCTTTCCAAAGAAGGCAATCAGATATGCATCTATCTCAGTGAGCAGTGGGATAACTTTGAACAGAATGGGGGGCAGGTTGGCCCTAAGCAGTCCCCAGCTTGACATTTCCCTTTAACTTACTGACTTGGGGGCCCCAAGATTTATGTTCCTTTCACAGTGCATGAGTGAGAACACTTGGAAACAGAGTGGAAGTGTGGCAGGCCAGTTCTCACTAACACAGGCCCCTACAACACCTGATTCAGTATTGACTGAGTGGTTAAATATTAAAAGCCAGTGCCCATATACAAAGGCTGGACTGTAAAAAAAGCCCACCAAGAGTTTTTTCCAGGACTTTCCCAGGCCTTAAAGCGTGACAAAATAATGAAGGAATTCTTAACAGGACCCATTTAGGATTAAACAAGTTTTATTGGGGGTCTGCAAAAACTCCCCAGGCCTCCACTAACACATTTATTGGGGGTTTGAAGGAACTCCCTAAACCTCTGTGACTTAGCAGGAGACAACATGTGGGTAATCATCCTGGCACCTGGACCCATTAGATTAAGTCAATTTACTGAAGCTCCAGAGGAAGGTCCTCAGGACTCAGACCTTAGTTATAGATTAAAAGAAGTTAATCACTGACATCATTAGATAAATGCACACTTACATGTACACATATAGGTTGGAAGGTATATAAGCTCTGGAAAACTAATATTAGGTTAGTCTTGTTAAATATAGTGAACTCCATATACTGGGGGGACAATAACAATGCAGCTCACCAAGAAAATGTGCAGGACATTAAGGAATTGATAATAAATGGGATTAAAAGATCAGTACCCCGAACCCAGAATCTTACCCAAATATTTGATATACAGCAAGACAAAGATGAAAGTCCTATAGAATTTTTAGACAGATTAAAGAAACAATTGAGAAAATATGCTGGTCTTGAGGATCCTCATGGGCAGGGAATGTTAAAACTTCATTTTGTCACTAACAGCTGGCCAGATATTAACAAGAAATTACAAAATATAGAGAATGAGAAAGATAAACCTATAGAAGAGCTTCTAAAAGAAGCCCAAAATGTATATGTGTGAGAGAGAGAAAGAGAGAGTCAGAGAGCGAAAGAAAGAGAGAGTCAGAGAGCGAAAGAAAGAGACAGAGAGGCAGAGAAAGAGAGAGAGATACAGAGAGGCAAAGAGAGAGGGAGAGGCAAAGGGAGAGAAAGAGGACAAAACGAATGCTTCAAATTAAAAATAGGTCACTTCAAAAGAGAATGTCCCAAATGGGAAAAAGAACAAAAGTCATATATAAAAGCACATCAGCTAATATTAAATTTCTTTTAATTCTGGAAGCAGGTACAAACCTATTAGGAAGGGATTGTTAGATATGAGTTCTAAATTTCTTTTCAAAGAATTAATATGTCAGTATGTTCAATTCTTTGCCTTCTACTTTTAAACTTCCTCATAAAGCAAGCTTTTTCTATTACTTACTCCACCCTGACTCCTTCTATCACCTGTTCCACCCTACATTCCAATGACCTGCTCCACCCTAACTCATTCCAATTACCTGCTACCTGCTCTGCCCTGACTCCCACCAGGCACTCACCCAATCATTCTCTTTAAATTAGCCAATCAGAATTAGTTTAGCTTGTGCAATCTAACCCTAGCCAATAGGGGTACAACACAGCAGCAGGGGCCACTTGCATCAGGAATAAGAACCCCTTCCCTTCCCTTGTCCAGGTATGCACTCACCATTATTCCATCTGTAATGGACAAACTTCTATAAAAGTAACTTGCCTTGCTGAGAATTTAAAAGAAAATTTTATATTCGAGTGCTATTTCTTTTGTGGCACTGAAACTTTATATATAACAGGAGTTAAGGTTACACTTAGGCCTAGGCCTCCAAATCAATCTTAGAAAATTCCTCCATCTCCTAAACTTGCTTACCACCATAACAAAAGATGGGAATCGAGGAAATTTACAGATTCCTCCAATTCCTGCTAAATTAAAAAAGTTAAACACCCCTGGGAAAGTAGAACAAGAAAGCAATGTACCCCATTCCTTTAAAAGCCAGGGTAAATTTAAAACCTGCAATTGATAATTGAAGGTCTTCTCTGTGATGGGCTACTTAAGCCCTGTAAGTCTCCCTATAACACTCCAATACTCCCTGTAAAGAAGCAAGATGGTTAGTGCAAGACCTTAGAGCTATTATTAATCAGATAGTCCAAACTACCCACCCTGTTTTTCCCATACAGTCACCAGTGGTTTACAGTAATAGATTTAAAAGATGCCTTCTGGGCTTTTCTGTTAGCAGAAGACAGACAAGAGTTATTTGCCTTTGAGAGAGAAGACCTCACTGCAGTCGAAAATAGTAAAACTGATAGACAGTCTTACCCAAAGTCTTACGAAGTCTCCAAATTTACTCAGCCAAATATTAGAAAAAGTCATTTAATTAGCAAAAGTAAATGGAAAATTGAGCTTGAATTGGTTGAAGTCATCATATCCTTAAATAATTACCATATAAAGGTCTGACCAGACCTAGGAGAAAACTCACTTCAGGATGGGATGACACTTATTTATAGATAGTTCCTCCTGGGTGATTGAGGGAAAAAGACACAATGGGTATTCAGTAAATTGACAGAGAAACTCTTATAATAATAGAGTCAGGAAAATTGCCTAATAATTGGTCTGGTCAAACATGTGAGCTGTTTGCACTCAGCCAAGTTTTGAAGTACATACAAAACCAGGAAGGAACTATCTATACTTATTCTAAGTATGTCTTGGAGTGGCTCATACATTTGGAAAAATTAAGGAAACAGGATTAAGGTGGATACATGCCCTTCCTATGGCATTGTTTAAAATAAGACTCATGCCTTCTAAGAAAACAGGATACTGCCCTTATGAAATACTGTATCATAGGCCTCCTCCTATACTATGGGGAATTCCAGGCACTCCCTGAGAGTTAGGTGGAATTGAATTACAGTGACAGCTACAGGCATTGGGAAAAATTACACAGAGAATCTCAACTTGGGCAAATGAGAGGTGTCCCATCAGCTTATTCTCTCCAGTTCACCCTTTCTCTCCAAGTGATCACATGTGGATCAAGGACTGGAACGCAGCCCCTTTGCGGCCACGGTGGAAAGGACCTCAGAACATCATCCTGACCACCCCCACGGCTGTAAAGGTAGAAGGAATCTCAACCTGGATCCACCACAGCTGTGTGAAACCTGCAGCCAATGAAACCTGGGAGGCAAAACCGAGCCCGGACAAACCCTGCAAAGTGACTCTGAGGAGGACGACAAGCCCTGTTCCAGTCACACCCGGAAGCTGACTGGTCTACGTGGCTGAAGCATGAGGAGGATCATCATGGGACTCATTTTCCTTATAATTTGGACTTTATAGTAAAAACTTCCACTGATTTTCCCTGCATGGAGGAGTGCTGTCAGTGTATATATCAGGTTACCGAGGTAGGGCAACAAGTTAAAACAATCTTTCTGTTCTATAGTTACTATGAATGCCTAGGAACTTTAAAAGGAACATGTTCCTTTTAAACCCTATCCTGAGCCAGTGTTTCAAACTTTCTATGATGAACTGAATGTGCCAGTACCAGAAATTCCAGGAAAAACAAGAAATTTATTTTTGCAATTAGCCGAGCATGTAGCCCAGTCTCTCAATGTCACTTCGTGTTATGTATGTGGAGGAACTGTGATGGGAGATCAATGGCCATGAGAAATTCGATAATATAGACCCAGTTACTGATGAATTGCTGGCTCAAAAGAATCACCGTGATAATTTCTGGGTCCTAAAAGTCTATATTATTGGACAATATTGCATACTGGAGAAGAAAAATAATTCACTCACCCTGTAGGATGACTTAGTTGTCTGGGACAGAAACTGTATAATGATACCCCCAAATTGTCACTTGGTGAAGTCCAAATCACACAGAGAGGAATCTGTTTAGTAAATTTCCAAAGTTGCAAACTGTGTGGACCCACCTGGAGTCCCACTGGGACTGGACAGCCCCCAGTGGATTATACTGGATATGTGGGCATATAGCTTATGCCAAATTACCTGACCAGCGGGCAGGTAGTTGTGTTACTGGCACTATTAAACCATCTTTCTTCCTACTGCCCATAAAAACAGGTGAACTCCTGGGCTTCCCTGTATATGCTTCTCATGAAAAGAGAAGCATAGCTGTAGGAAATTGGAAAGATGATGAATGGCCCCCTCAGAGAATCATACACTATTATGAGCCTGCTACTTGGGCGCAAGACGGCTCATGGGGATACTGGAGCCCCATTTACATGCTCAACCGAATCATAGGGTTACAAGCTGTCTTAGAAATCATCACTAATAAAACCGCAGAGCCTTGACTATTGTGGCCTGGCAAGAAACTCAGAAGAGAAATGCTATCTATCAAAATAGATTGGCTCTTGACTACTTGCTAGCAGCTGAAGGGGAGGTCTGTGGGAAATTTAACCTTAGTAATTGCTGTCTACACATAGATGATCAAGGGGAAGTAGTTAAAGACATTGTTAGAGATATGACAAAACTGGCACATGTGCCCATGCAAGTGTGGCATGGATTTGATCCTGGGGCCATGTTTGGAAAATGGTTCCCAGTGCTAGGAGGATTTAAAACTCTTATAATAGGAGTTATAATAGTAATAGGAACCTGCTTACTGCTCCCTTGTTTGCTACCTGTACTTCTTCAAAGGATAAAAAGCTTCATCACTACCCTAGTTCACCAAAATGTGTCAGCACAAGTGTACCATATGAATAACTATCGATCTGTCTTGCAAGAAGACATGAGTAGTGAGGATGAAAGTGAGAACTCCCACTAATGAGTGAGGTTTCAAAGTGGGGGAACAAGGGAGGAGACCACCTCTCATATTGTTTTATGACTAAATTTCTGCCTCAAAGGAAAAATAGCAGTTAAAGAAAAGACAGAAATGAAATCACTAGTCAGGCAGCCTAACACTGCATTCCAGACCTGGTAGTTAAAGATTGACCCCTGACCTTATTGGTTATATTATCTATAGATTCCAGACATTGTATGGAAAAGTACTGTGAAAATCCCTGTCCTGTACTGTTCTGTTCTCATTGCTGGTGCATGCAGATCCCAGTCACATACCCCCTGCTTGCTCAATAGATCATAACTTTCTCATGCAGAGTCCCTTAGAGTTGTAAGCCCTTAAAAGGGACACAAATTGCTCACTTGGGGAGCTTGGTTTTTGGAGATGTGAGTTTGCCAATGCTCCCAGCTGAATAAAGGCCTTTCCTTCCACAAGTTGATGTCTGAGAGGTGCTTGTCTGTGGCTTGTCCTGCTACAATTTTACTGCACATGTCATTAAAAATTAGCCTAGGTACTGGATATAACATGGGAATATCATACTCTCTGGCAGCCACCTTCATCAGGAAGAGTGGAAAGACTGAACCAAACTCTAAAAAACCACTGAACCAAATTTGTTCTGGAGATTCAGTTACCATGGACTAAATGCCTTCTTATTGTCCTGCTGAGAATCTGAACTTCCCTGCAGAAAGAGACTGGTCTTTCTCCTTATGAGATGGCAGTACATATTGCCTTATTTACACGCCACTGCTGACATTCCTACCTTTGAAACAAAAGATCAGTTTCTTAAAAATTATACACTTGGTCTGTCATCTATTTTCTCTTCCATAAAACTAAAGGTCTCTTAGCACAGTTGCCACCCCTGGAGTTCGCAAGGCAACAATATCAACCTGGGTATTTTTGCCTTCCATCAAAAGCTGGAAGGCAAAAAGCTCAAACCAGCCTGGGAAGGACATTACTTAGTGCTCCTAACTACTGAAACTGCAGTTTGGACAGCAGAAAGAGGCTGGACCCATCACACCTGAGTCAAAAGAGCACTGTCCCCTCTGGAGTCATGGGCCATAGTCCCAGGACAAAACTCTACCAAACTAATGCTAAGCAAAGTTTAACCGTCCTTTTATTTTATAACTCCTTCTTTCCTTGCTCTACTGCTGAGCACCTTGTTATTAATGTAACCAGGTCACCTTTTGCTCAGACAATCACATTTGATGCCTGCTCACCATACCTTGCAGGGATCTCCAAAACCAAAGGTAACTGGCCTCCTCAGAAAAATATCTGTCTCTCCAAAGGCACATCTGACCTCTGCAACTCTTGCTTCATAGAGACCAACTCCCTTATGTTTCTCACATTTTAGGAACAAAACGTGGACTAGTTTCTAGCTCCCTCCTATGGACCACTGAGGAACAAGTGGTCCATAGCACTAATGAGGTCCTATGGACCTCCATAGCACTGTCCCTCCTATAGACCACTGAGGAACAAGGGTGGACTTCCTCAAAGGGCTGCACCTCTCTAGAACCATTACTCCATTTCACCAAAGAAAGTGTTCCCTCTAATTGTCAATAATATCAATGCAATCTGATGCAGATTTCTATTCTTATGTCTACTGATCCCGAGGCCACTTTATGTTGCTTCTATGACATGGGAGCTAACTTGGCTGGCACAGACCTCATAGACTCATTTGAAATGCATTTTATTAATCCCTCACCCTCTTCACCCCCTAGCCCCTCTTCTCTGTTTAGAACTTCTTCTGATCAAACTGTCATCCTTTCCATACCCAATGATAGGACCAGAGTAGATGTTGTAGCAGGTAAATGATTTATAACAAACTGGCAATAGAGCTAGGATATCAAGATGCAAATGCCTGATTGGAATGGATCAAATATTCTGTACACACATTAAACAAAAGCAATTGTTACGCTTGTGCGCATGGCAGGCCAGAGGCCCAGATTGTCACCTTTCGACTAGGATGGTCCTCCAGTTGACCAGGCATGGGCTGTATGGTAGTTATTTTCCAGGATTCCACAGTCTGGGGAAACAAGTTGTGCCAAGCTCTCTCTCTGCTATATCCCAAAGGTTGACACCCTGCAGGCCAGCCCCTGAGGGCCATCCAGCTTCTGTCTCCCAACACTAAGTTACTTCGTGTCTCTCACAACAAGGAGGAAACTTAGCAATCCTTGGAGACCTGAGGGGATGCCGTGAGTGTAAGAATTTTCAAGAGCTTATCAATCAGTCAGCCCTTGTTCATCCCCTAGCAGATGTGTGGTGGCATTGTGATGGAGCTTTACTGGACACTCTGCTGAGTAACTGGAGCAGCACTTGTGCTCTAATCCAATTGGCTGTCCCTTTCACACTGGCATTTTATCAGCCAGAGGAAAGAAAAATGCGATATCATAAAGCAAGAGAAGCCCCTTATGGGTCTTTTAACCTACACATCTATCTAGATGCAATTGGAGTCCCACAAGGAGTACCAGATAAATTTAAAGCCCGCAATCAAATAGCTGCAGGATTTTTGTCAATATTTTGGTGGGTGACAATTAATAAGCATGTAGATTAGATAAATTATATTTATACAACAAACAGCAGTTTATTAACTACGCTAGAGATGCTGTTAAAGGAATAGCTGAGCAATTAGGGGCTGCTTGCCAGATGGCTTGGGAAAATAGAATAGCCTTGGACACGATATTAGCAGAAAGAGGAGGAGTTTGCATAATGATTAAAACTCAATGTACTACGTTCATCACAAACAACACCACTCCTGATGGAAGTATAACAAAGGCATTGCAAGGTCTAAGCGCTCTGTCCAATGAGCTAGCCAAAAACTTGGGGGCAAATGACCCCTTCACAGGGTGGCTAGAAAAATGTTTTGGTAAATGGAAAAGAATCACAACCTCAATTCTTACTTCTTTCGCAGCCATAGTAGCTGTACTTATTCTTGTAGGGTGTTATGCCATACCATGAATCATGGGCAGGTGCACAGATCATAGAGACAGCACTTACTAAAACCTTCCTCAACTCTTCACCTTATTCAGAGGAGCTTCTTTTAGAGAATCAAGTAGAACAACTGAATCAAGACATGTTAAGGAAGTTTGAAGAAAGAACTGTAAACATTCAAGATGGGAGATTGTTAAATATAGTGATCTCCAAGTTTCTCTTCAAAGAATCAGTATGTCAATATGTTCAGCTATTTTATTCTTTGTTTTCCATTTTAAAGTTCAACTTTCTGGTTCTCTTCACCCCCTTGCCTCTAGTTTCAGTAAACAACTTTCCTGTCAGTTCTAATCAGTAGTTTACATCTGATCCCCTGGTCTTGTACTCCATCTTGAGTCACCCGTGGTCACCTGCTCTGACCTGACTCATCCTGAGTCACCTGTTCTGTAACCGTCCTTCTCATGAAACTACTCACCACACCACTCTGACTCATACCCCTGCTCTTTTTAAAATAACCAATCAGAATTAGCTTAGGCTGTGTGGCCCAACCATACCAGATAGAGGAATGACTAATCAGCAGAGGTGACCTGCAACAGGAATCAAAACCCCTTCCCCTCCCTTGTTCTGATGTGCTCTTGCCATTGCTCCATCCACAAGTTACATCCTTCTATAGAAGTAAAAATTGCCTTGCTGAGAAAATTCTTCATCAGAGTGCTAGTTCTTTTTTTTTTTTTTGGCACCAAGGAACAAGCATTTGTTTCTAACAGTCTGGTGATAATTTCCAGGCCTTCTCCCTGTAACTGGTTGCAGAATAAAAACTCTCTTCCTCCCCAGTTCATCTGCGTCTCATTATAGGGCCATGAGAAATAGCAGCCCAATCTTTAGTTTGGTCCAGGAATATAAGGTTGGTGTTATTTTCATCACAGGCATCAAACTGTTGGTAAATTTATTCCATGACAATTCTTCCTAGATTTCTTTTTTGTATTACTTGCTTCCATCATGGCAGACAGCTACACTGGCTTCTTGCCATGGAAACAAACTTCAGGAACAAAACAGAAACCTTTTTTTTTTTTTTTTAAGTTTCAGATTTCAAGGTTTTGCTTCTATCTGCAAAGTGATTTTTAACTGGACAATGGTAATCTATAAACACACCATGGGCAGCAAATGAGAACAAACTGCAAGGTTGATAGACACACTGATGTGCTTGTTTCTGCAGGCTGCTCCTAAGGGAAGGACAATTTTCTTTTGTAACAATGCAATGTTGTTTTCTCCATAGATATCTACCCAAAGCTAAAACCACCTTGCTACCCACAGTGTGAGAATCCCTACAGTGGTGGAAGTAAGAATCTGTGGATTTGAAACTCTTTCTAACTCTGGTTTGATGATGTTTCCCTTTTTGTTTGTTAGCAGGTTTAGCCTGGCTGCATTTGAAATACATGTGTGTAATAGCTACCTTACTGGAAATGTAGTTTCCTTCCTCACTTGGGGGTAGCAAGAAAGTTCAGTAGAGAGAAACAATAATATTTTCCCTTTTCTTTGATATCTGAAACCACTATGGCATACTTGTAACCACCCAATTTCTTCACTTTGTAGGCTGCCTAGACAGAGCTGATTGATCAAGATAGGGGAATTGCAATGGAGAAAGAGTAATCAGGCAGAGCTGGCTCTAAGGGAGTCTGGAGTTTTATTATTACTCAAATAAGTCTCCCCAGGCATTCAGAGACCAGAGATTTTAAGGATAATTTGGTGGGTAGGGGCTTGGGAAGTGGGGAGTGCTGATTGGTCAAGTTAGAAATGGAATCATAGGGGGTTGAAGTCAGGATTTCTTGCTGTCTTCTCTTCTGGGTGGATAGCAGAGCTGATAGAGCCAGAATACAGGTCTGGGTGGTGCTAGCTAATTCATCCAGTGCAGGGTCTGCAAAATATCTCAAGTTCTGATCTTAGGCTTTACAATAGTGATGTTACCCCCAGGAGAAACTTGGGGAGGTTCAGACTCTTGGAGCCAGAGGCTGCATGACCCCTAAACTGAAGTTTCTAATCTTGTAGCTAATTTGCAAAGGCAGACTGGTCCCCAAGCAAGGAAGTGGTCTTTTAAGGAAAGGTCTATTATCAATTTTGTTTCAGAGTTAAACCATGAACTAAACTCCTTCCCAAGGCTAGTTTGGCCCACACCCAGGAAAGAACAAGGACAACTTAAAGGTTAGAAGCAAGATGGAGTTGGTTAGGTCTGACCTCTTTCACTGTCATCATTTCCTCAGTCATAATTTTCACAAAGGTGGCTTTATACTCAAAGGACACTTTATGTTATCATCACAGAAAGCTAATCAGGCTGAGAGACAAGTCTTTTTTCTCACTTGTTTTCAGTGCTCCAAATACCTTTGGCTTGACCATTCATGAAACCCCAAGTGTGCTGTGCATTTTCATGTGTTTTAGACTTGGTTTCTCTCCATTTTTTGTAACATCTGGCAGACACTTTTTTCTGCAGATTTATTACTTTCATCGTTGAAAAATATGCAAGTCAAAAAAAGAAAGTGAGCAGGAGAGAAGCAGGGTTGGGGTGGAGAGATAGAAAGAGAAAGAGAGAAAAGAAAGGGGAAAGAAGAAAGGAAGAGAAAGATTCTGGCCGTTAATGTTACCAGCAGTTCAATAACCTTAAAAACTTAAATATTCACCAGGCAGAGCAGCGTGAAGCTGGCTAAGTCAAGAGGGGTTCTGGAAGCTTCCTGGTAGCTTGTTCTGGTTTTAAACTTTCACAGCTTAACAGCATGTCCATATGATGCAGAAACAGCACATCCAGATGGATGGAAATTATCTCCTCTTACAAGGAATCATTAAAAATAGAGACCAAGACCCAAGGGAGATGACACCCACTTGAAAAACAACACCTCAGGCCAGGCGCAGGGGCTCATGCCTGGAATCCCAGCACTTTGGGAGGCCAAGGCGGGTGGATCACCTGAAGTCAGGAGTTCGAGACCAGTCTGGCCAATATGGCAAAACCCCGTCTCTACCAAAAATACAAAAATTAGTTGGGCATGGTGGCACATACCTATAATCCCAGCTACTTAGGAGGCTAAGACACGAAAATCGCTTGAACTCAGGAGAGGGTGGTTACAGTGGGCCAAGATTGCTCCACTGCACTCCAGCCTGGGCAACAGAATGAGGCTTGTCTCAAAAAACAAACCAAAACAAAACAAAACCCCAAAACACCACCTCACCCTTAACTGTATTGGTTGAGCCAGCTAGTCTTTCTTTTTTCCCCCCACTTCATGATGAAAATCCCAAATACCACCCAACTTTTCTCTCCTACTATTTCCTCCTAGTCTTTTAAAAACCATTGTCCCATAGGTCATGGCTATGTTGCAAGGCACTCATGGGAATTCCACAGGGAACGTGTTTCTTGCTGAAACAGACTTGGGAAATGCCTGGTTAAACAGACTACCGTGGACTTCCCTCCCAGAGAATTCATCAGGACTTAAAATGCATAGTTCAGCTGGGCATGGTGGCTTATGCCTGTAATCCCAGTACTTTGGTAGAGCAAGGTGGGTGGATCACCTGAGGTCAGGAGTTCAAGACCAGCCTGGCCAACATGGTGAAACCCCATCTCTACGAAAAATACAAAAATTAGTCTTGGTATGTATTTGCAGCAACTCAGAAGGCTGAGAACCTGGAGGCAGAGGTTGTAGCAAGCTGAGATGGCACCACTGCACTCCAGGTCTGGGGGACAGAGAGAGACTTTGTCTTAAAAAAAGAAAGAAAAGAAAAGAAAGCTTAAAATGCAAGATCTTTTAAGGAAGGGCATCTTCAGAGTCTGAACACTCACCTCCTTCCACAGCAAAGTGACTCATGAACCCCAGTAAGAGGAGGAGTAGGGGAAGAGAGGCTCAGGCTGGGGAGGTGACCCCCCATGACTCAAGCCTCAATCTCCTGATGCTTGCCTTGACAAAGAGGAGGCTTCCTTTCTGACTTTGGTTTTTCATGTTGTGCTTAAATCCAGCCACGCTGATGCCTTTAACATGGCAGTCCTGAATTATTAATTAATACTGTGTGAATCCAAAATATCTGAGACAGGTCTCAATCAGTTTACAAAGTTTATTTTGCCAAGGTTAAGGACATGCCCGTGACACAGCTGCAGGAGGTCCTGATGACAAGTGCTCAAAGTCGTCAGGTTTACACATTTTAGGGAGACATGAGATATCAATCAATATGTATAAGAAGTACATTGGTTTGATCTGGAAATGCGGGACAACTGGAAGCAGGGGCTTCCAGGTCATAGGAAATTAAGAGACAACTAGTTGCATTCTTCCAAGTCCTTGATTGGGCTTTCACTGATAACTCAATTTACATGTGAGACAGGGCAAAGGAATAGTTACTTATACCTCAGTCTGGCCCAGTGAATCTGCATTTTTACATCAATAATAGGGCAGAGGGAGAAATCAGACATGTGTTTGTCTCAGGGGAGCAGAGGGGATGACTTTCTGTCCCACACCCGTGAAGATGAGCTATCAGTGCACATTGCCAGGGTGAAATTCCACAGAACTGTTTTAGGGTAAACAAAACAATTTACTCAAGTTGTGAGGACAGTATGTAGCTTTTAAAAAACTTTAAAAAAATTATTTTTTGTAGTTATCTTATTTAGAAAGAAAATGGGAGGCAGGGCTGACTGACATTTTTTTTCTGGGTTGATTTTTCCCTTGGCTTAATATTTTGGGGTCCCAAGATAAATAATTATTTTCCTTTCATAATTGAACATGAGAACATGGAGTATTTGGCATAGGAAATGGTCAAATTTAACCTATGCACCCAAGGAAGAGGAAACATGAAGCTGGTTGGAACATAGCTACAGATACTGTGGTACAAGAGCAGAAATTCCCCTTAACCAGTGTTCCTGCCCAGGCTATCCCAAATGAGCCTAGGCTAGCCTAGGTTCCCAAATGTGTATCTTGAGAAGGAAGAAGAGCCCTAGAAAGCAATGTGTAAAGTCCCTTCAATACAGGGTGGAACGTTCTCTCAGACAACGAAGGCAATCGCTTATGGGCAACATTGGGAAGACCCCAGAGATGGAATGTTCTAGGCCTTTCCATGTTCTCTTTCTTATTCTTTCTCCAGTGACTTGACAGGTGGCTGGGGGATTTATAAGTATTCATCACACACCAACCAGCTTTCTCAGGATGACTCCGGGCATGCTTGGAGCACAGTGGTCTCTTTCCCTTAGAATTTGATCTGGAGGAACCCAAGATTCTCTCTGTGTCCTTTGAAATTCAGCACATTTTTCTTGGCTTCCCTGAGCCCCTGAGGCATTTCTCAGCCCAACTGTTGACTCTGCTTCTCATGTCTGTGTTATGCCCAGACCGTTAGTTCCCCAAAGAAGACCACCAGAGTCCAGAGTCAAAGCCAAGCGGCAAGGATCTTTACTACAAGTTCGAACCTGGTCCCTCCATTCCACAGCATACAAGAGGGCCCTGAACAATGCGAGTGTCTGCTTTTTATAGCCTGAGAATTCTTTTGGTTCCCGCTCTTTCAGTAAAACTTTGAACGGCTGTCCCCTTATTGGAGACTTTCCTGGTGGTGTTTGTACTGGGCTCAGGAAGTTTGGGAGATATATGGCGATATGTGGTGGGATGGGAGGATGGGATGTGTTTGTACTGGGCTTGTTTGTTTTGAGCCCGGGGCTGAGGAATGTGCCCGGCTCCTTTCATTCCCCCCTTTCTTTTCAGGTATTTTTTAGAGCCAATCTTGGGTCTTATAAGTCTGATTCTGTTTCAGCATTTACAGGTTGGTATTGGGCTCTGAGGACCATGAGTTGTACAGTGTTAAACCTTTTTTTAACGAACCGCAAAATTCTGTTAACAACACAAGGTCCTATGGTAAGCAGAAATAGTAGGCTCAGCAGGGGTCCAAGGAAGGGGGCTAACAGAGAAAACATAGATGAGTTCCACCATTGGTCTGCAGCTGAAGCAAACTGCCGTGTTCTTATTTCTGTGCTTAACTTGCGTAACTGTTGGACCCGGTCTTCCACGAGCCCTGATTCATTTATGTAGAAACAACAGTCTTCCTTTAGAAACATACACGTTCCCCCTTTTTCAGCAGTGAGTAGGTCTAAGGCCCTCCGGTTCTGCAAGGTTACCTGTGCTAGGGACGTGAGCTGCCGCTGGAGGGAGGCAAGGGACTCAGCTGACTCCTCCATAGCAATGGCAAATTGTTGGTACAGCTTGTTACTTTCTATGAGGGTGTGACCTAGGGCTCCCCCAGCCAGTCCGGCCGCCATGAAGGATGCGGTGAGGGAGATTCCTGCAATGAGGGGGAGAAATATGGCTCGTGCAGGTCTCGGTCTAGGGTCTGGGTGAATAACAGCACTAGTCCAGTTACCGGTATACCCTAGGAACTCGCTGGCACTAAGTAGAGTTAACCGGGGAACTAATGTGACAGGAAGACACAGTAGGTTGGTAACAGAGGGGCTTGATAGGTTTTTAGATAATGTTCCATTACACCAGAAGAATATGCCTGACAGAGCCCTTAAGGTGATATTAGGGGGCGTTGCAGTGATGCTGCAGAGGCTGGCATTAGTTCCTGAGAAACAGTAGGGAAACTTTTCTTGACTGGGCTTTAGGTATAGTGGCACGTTAGGGATAGGGGCATATGAGAGGTTTCAGTGGTTGTTAGCTTGGGCAGAGGTGGAGGATCCCCATGGCAGGGGGACAGCGGTTAGCGGTGGACGCCCTAGAGTGGCACACAGAAAGCAGCCAGACAGGCTGTGAAGTCCTGTAAGGTTGGCAAGTTCTAATCCTTCTTGTAATAATTTTAACCAGGAAAAAGGACGTAAATCTTGCGTCGGGCGGTTTTCTTGTCGCTGGATATTTCCATGGACCAGGGGCCGTAATTGCACTAGACCCCACCACAGATAGAGGTGACTGCTAGGGCATGTGGAGGCGGAGGAGTAGTATACAGCCCCGTGTTGAGGCGTGGTCCAGCAGGAGTTCCAGGGGTCTCTAACTATCCATGTATATGAAAGGTCTCTATCTCGTCTGCGATGGAAGGGCCATCTGGGATCTATCTGTTCTTTTCCACCCCACCATTGGTATTTATGGATGTTACAATAGTTATAAGGGCAGCTGGCACTTTGGATAGTGCTTACAATTGTATTTAGTCTGATCATACTCGAAGCATATTATTGGTGCCACTGGTTTGGCTACTGGGAAATTGGTAAAATTTAGTAAAATTGGGCTATTGCACCCTGAGGAGGGGCAATCTGCACTGGCCACTAATTTCCCGGGCTTATGAGGTTGCCCAGGGTGGGTTTGGTTTTCATAAAGCCAGAATCTCCAGACAAAGGGATTAGGAGCTGGCTTTATGTTTTCCCCAGTGGCCACTAGGGAGACTAATGTTAGAGTTAGACTACCTAACTGCATGTTTGCAGTGAGCTATGCTGCCGGCGCAGGGTGAGTTTTAAGGGGTTGTTCTTAGCTCTGTCCACAGTCCACGTGTCCGGTGTTTCAGCCGCCGCCGTGATTGGCCCCAGAAGGTCGGAGGTTGGGTCCACTGGCTTGACGTGGGTGTAGTGGATCCACGACGCAATGCCTTCTACCTTCAGGGCGGTGGGTGTGGTTAGGAGTACTTGGAGTGGTCGTTTCCACCTGGGCTCTAGGGTCTCTTGTCGGTGTCGCTTAACCAGGACCGAGTCTCCCGGCTGGTACGGATGGGGTGTCGGTGGGGGACTGGTCTCATATAGCTCTTTCAGCTTGGGCCAGATTTCTTGGTGAATTTTCTGTAAGGCTTGTAGGGAAAATAAGAATTCAGAGACATTTTCTGTTTCAGACTTAAGCAGGTCATCTTTTAAGCTAGGAACCAGGGGTGGAGGTCTGCCATACATGATTTCGTAAGGGGTAAGGCCCAGTTTGTAAGGGGTATTACGGGCCCGGAACAGAGCATAGGGGAGAAGGACTATCCAATTAGCGCCAGTCTCTATAGTCAATTTAGTTAAGGTCTCTTTTAAGGTCCGATTCATCCTTTCTACCTGTCCTGAACTCTGGGGCCTGTAAGCGCAATGTAGTTTCCAATTTGCCCCAAGGATGGAAGCCAAGTCCTGACTTACCTTAGTGACGAAAGCGGGCCCATTATCTGACCCTATCTGGATGCCGAAGCCATACCTGGGAAGGATATCTTCCAGAATTTTCTTTGCTACGACCTGAGCAGTTTCTCTTTTGGTTGGGAATGCTTCAGTCCACCCTGAAAAAGTATCTACAAAGACAAGTAAGTACCGGTACCCGTACTTTCCTGGCTTTATTTCAGTAAAATCTACTTCCCAGTAGATACCGGGCCTGGTTCCCCTGAGCCTTGTTCCTGTTGCAGCTTGAGATTGGGGGTATGCGTTGTTAAGCTGGCAGACTTTGCAACTTGTCATGATACTGCTGGCCGTCTCAGCTATATGTCTGATTTTGAGCTTGGAGCGTCTGATCAGGTCTATCATCCGCCGGGCCCCCAGGTGGCTGGTTCGGTGGATGTGTTCTAACACCTGTTGTCCTAATTTTTCTGGTAGGATGGTTTGGTCATTAGTATCAGTCCCCCACCCATTCTGGATTTGTTTCAGGGGAAGTTTGTCAATCCACTGGAGATCTTGTTCTGAATATTCAGGGAAATATGGCAAGTCCCGGGGGCCCGGGTCAGGGAGCTGGAGTACAAGGAGTTGGCTGGGAGCCTTCGCCACATTCCTTGCAGTTTGGTCTGCCAGAAAGTTGCCTTGAGCAGTTGGAGTAGTTAGTTTCTGATGCCCTGGGCAATGTACAATGGCTAATTTTTCTGGCCTCCATAGGGCTGTTAGCAGGGCTAGGATCTCTTGCTTGTTTTTTATCTCTTTTCCTTCAGCCATCAGTAACCCTCGCTCCCTGGAAATGGCCCCATGTATATGCGCCATTGCAAAAGCATATCGGCTGTCTGTATATACTGTCAGCTTTCGCCCCGCCCCTAAGGTAAGAGCTTGGGTGAGCGCTATCAGTTCGGCCTTCTGGGCCGATGTCCCTGGGGGCAGGGGTTCCACCCAGGTTACCTCAGTCTCTGAAGTTACTGCCACTCCAGCGTACCTCTGGCCTTGATGCATGAAGCTGCTCCCATCAGTGAACCAGACGAGGTCGGCGTCAGGAAGTGGGCGGTCCTGCAGGTCTTCTCGAACTCCGTGCACCTGAGCTAGTATCTTGGTGCAGTCATGGAGTGGGGCATCCAGGTAGGGGTTGGGCAGCAGTGAGGCAGGGTTTAAGGTCACTGGGGGCAGGAAAATTATCCTGTGAGGATTTAGTAGTAGTCCTTTGTAGTGGGTGAGCCGGGCGTTACTCATCCATCGATTAGGTGGCTGTTTGAGTACACCTTCGATGGCATGTGGAGTAACGACCTGCAATTCTTGCCCTATGACAAGTTTATCAGCATCTTGCACCATCAGAGCTGTGGCCGCAATCATTCGGAGACAAGGGGGCAGTCTCTTACCCAGTGGCCAGCCCCCTTACAGTAAGCACATTGGTCTTTGCTCAGGTTATCATGCCGGGGGGTGGGGCGCCTAGGTTGGGTGTACTCTGGCTGTAGATGCTCTTTCTGTACCACTGCTGCCAGGACCTTGGTCATTTTTTCAGTGGCCTTAAATTGCTTTTCCTCTGGAGTATCTCTGTTATTGTAAACCCGCTGGGCTATCTGAAGGAGGTCCTGAATCCGCTTTCCCTCCAAGTCTTCTAATTTCTGGAGTTTTCTCTTAATATCTGGGGCTGCCTGATTTACGAAAGACATTACAACAGCTGCCTGACTTCCTGGAGCCTCTGGATCTATGGGGGTGTACTGTCTAAAAGCTTCCATTAATCTTTCTACATAGGTAGCTGGGCTCTCTGTCTTCCCCTGCAGAATAGAATATACTTTAGCCAAATTAGTGGGCTTGCGAGCAGCTGCCCGGAGACCTGCCATTAGAGTCTGGCGATAAAGATGTAGCCGTCCCCTACCTTCTGCCATGTTGTAGTCCCACACCAGCCTGGTCAGAGGAAAGGTTGCGTTTATGAGGTCGGGGTTGGCGGTCGGTTGACCGTCGTCCCCCGGGACCAGCTTTCTAGCTTCTATCTGTATTCTCTCTCGCTCTTCCATGGTGAACAAGATTCGGAGGAGCTGCTGACAATCATCCCAAGTGGGCTGGTGGGTGAACATGACACTATCCAATAAAGCCAGTAAATATTTGGGGTTGTCTGAAAACCGAGCACTCTGAGTCTTCCAGTTATACAGATCACTGGTGGAGAATGGCCAGTACTGGAGCCTGGGGATTCCTGTGTCATCTGGGGGTCCTATTTCCCGAAGGGGTAAAGCCACCATGGAGTCAGGCGGCTGAGGGGGGCTAGTCCGTGAAGTGCGCCCTCGCGTCCGCCCCTCCGGCCCTTCAAAGTTACTTTCCCTTTCAGCGGGCCCGTGTGTGCCGGCCGCCTCCTGTCCGCCTGCTCCCTCCCGCAGCTCAGCCAGGGGGGCTGGGGCCTGGAGCCCGGAGAGGTACGGAGGGGGTTCTGTGAACAGTGGGTCCCCACTGTCAGGTAGAACAGGATGGGGGGGGGCAGTTGGTTGCTTGGATTTTAGTGGTCGAGCAACCAGTGCCTTACAGGGTTCAGAGGCCAATTGGAAAGGGGAAACCCAAGGAGGCGGGTTCTCAACAAGGTCCTGCCATATGAGGATATATGGGATTTGATCTAAGTGGCCCACATGCCCAGGTAGGAAAATCTTGGACTTTACCCTAGTGATGACAGTAAGTCGGAAGGTCCCTTCGGGCGGCCACCCCACATCAAAGGCAGGCCATTCGGAGCGACACAGAGTAATTAGCTTTCCTTTCCTGATTTCTATACCAAGATCATGGCCCCTTGCTCTAACTTCTTTGAAATTACTCATAAGGAGAGATAGAGGAGTGCTCTGGGTATTACCCATCCTGTAATAATTTGTAGTCTCTTCCTGTAAAGGAATGTGGGTTTGAATCCCTGTAAAGGAAATCTGATCTGACTTATTAATGATATCTAATCGCAGGCGCACTTTGGCAGCCCTGGTCAGAGTTAGCTGCCTGGATCGCGGTCGTGCTGGGGCAGCCCAGATCAGAGACAGCTGCTGCCCGCCAAACCGGGGCAGTTCAGATTGCAAGCGTGCACCAGAAGCCCGGGTCAGAGTTAGCTGCCTGGTTCACGGTCGCGCTGGGGCAGCCCAGATCAGAGACAGCTGCTGCCCGCCAAACCGGGGCAGTTCAGATCGCAAGCGTGCACCGGAAGCCTGGGTCAGAGTTAGCTGCCTGGATAGCGGTCACGCTGGGGCAGCCCAGATCAGAGACAGCTGCTGCCTGCCAAACCGGGGCAGCTCAGATCAGAGACAGCTGCTGCCTGCCAAACCAGGGCAGCTCAGATTGCAATATAGATCAGATGAAAGCCAGGGGACGTCTCCCACTGGTCTCTGCTGGCTGTCCTATAGCGCGTCCGCCAGGACTGTGCCAGCTCCAGTTTCAGACCTCGCGAGTCACAGATTCGGGTTCAGAACAGACACAGACAGACAAACGGAGACGAGCCAGCTCACCTATCAGTAGATCGATCCTAGCAGATCCGTTGACCAGGGGTCTGGTGGGCTTGGGGAATCCTGGACGGGCCCCCAGATGTTATGCTCAGACTGTTAGTTCCCCAAAGAAGACCACCAGAGTCCAGAGTCAAAGCCAAGCAGCAAGGATCTTTACTACAAGTTCGAACCTGGTCCCTCCATTCCACAGCATACAAGAGGGCCCTGAACAATGAGAGTTTTTGCTTTTTATAGCCTGAAAGTTACAGGGGAACAAAGGAATTCTTTTGGTTCCCACTCTTTCAGTAAAACTTTGAATGGCTGTCCCCTTATCGGAGACTTTCCTGGTGGTGTTTGTACTGGGCTCAGGAAGTTTCGGAGATATATGGCGATATGTGGTGGGATGGGAGGATGGGATGTGTTTGTACTGGGCTTGTTTGTTTTGAGCCCGGGGCTGAGGAATGTGCCCGGCTCCTTTCATCTGTGCTTGTCCCTTTGAGAGATGTCAGCATTGTTTACCGATTCTTTTCTCTGACCACAACAGCTCCTATCCATGTTTTTTTTTTTCTTTTTTTCAGACTGAGTCTCACTCTATTGCCTAGGCTGGAGTGTAATGGCATGATGTCATGATCTTAGGTCGCTGTAACCTCCGTCTCCCAGGTTCAAGTGGTTTTCCTTCCTCAGCCTCCCAAGTAACTGAGATTACAGGCATGCAACACCATGCGCAGCTGATTTTTGTATTTTCAGTTGAGACGGGTTCCACCATGTTGACCAGGATGGTCTCAAATTCCTGACTTCATGATCCAACCCCCTCTTGGCCTCCCAGAATGCTAGGTTTCACTCACATCCATGTGAACAGACCACCAAACAGGCTTTGTGTAAGCAACAAGGCTGTTTATTTCACCTGGGTGCAGGCGGGCTGAGTCCGAAAAGAGAGTTAGGAAAGGGAGATAGGGGTGGGGCCGTTTTATAGGATTTGGTTAGGTAAAGGAAAATTACAGTCAAAGGGGGTTGTTCTCTGGCAGGGGCAGGGTTCACAAGGTGCTCAGTGGGGGAGTCTTGTGGGGAAAAGAGAGAGAGATCAGATTGTTACTGTGTCTGTGTAGAAAGAAGTAGACATAGGAGACTCCACATTGTTCTGTACTAAGAAAAACTCTTCTGCCTTGAGATGCTGTTAATCTATAACCTTACCCCCAATCCTGTGCTCTCTGAAACATGTGCTGTGTCTACTCAGCGTTAAATGGGTTAAGGGCGGTGCAAGATGTGCTTTGTTAAACAGATGCTTGAAGGCAGCATGCTCATTAAGAGTCTTCACCACTCCCTAATCTCAAGTACCCAGGGACACAGACACTGCAGAAGGCCGCAGGGACCTCTGCCTAGGAAAGCCAGGTATTGTCCAAGGTTTCTCTCCATGTGATAGTCTGAAATATGGCCTCGTGGGAAGGGAAAGACCTGACTGTCCCGCAGCCCAACACCCATAAAGGGTCTGTGCTGAAGAGGATTAGTATAAGAGGAAGGAATGCCTCTTGCAGTTGAGACAAGAGGAAGGCATCTGTCTCCTGCTCGTCCCTGGGCAATGGAATGTCTCGGTATAAAACCCGATTGTATGTTCCATCTACTGAGATAGGGGAAAACCGCCTTAGGGCTGGAGGTGGGACATGCGGGCAACAATACTGCTCTGTAAGGCATTGAGATGTTTATGTGGATGCACATCTAAAGCACAGCACTTAATTCTTTACCTTGTCTATGATGCAGAGACCTTTGTTCACGTGTTTATCTGCTGACCTTCTCTCCACTATTATCCTATGACCCTGCCACATCCCCCTCTCTGAGAAACACCCAAGAACGATCAATAAATACCAAGGGAACTCAGAGGCTGGTGGGATCCTCCATATGCTGAACACTGGTTCCCTGGGTCCCCTTATTTCTTTCTCTATACTTTGTCTCTGTGTCTTTTTCTTTTCCAAGTCTCTCATTCCACCTAAGGAGAAGCACCCAGAGGTGTGGACGGGCAACCCACCCCTTCAGCCTTTGAGCCAGGAGAAGGAATTTTACAAGGTAGTGTCATCAGTTAAGGCAGGGATTGGCCATTTTCACTTCTTTTGTGGTGGAATGTCATCAGTTAAGGCACGAACAGGCCATTTTCGCTTCTTTTGTTATTCTTCAGTTACTTTAGGCCATCTGGATATATACATGCAGGTAACATGTATACATATATGTTGTATGTATATGGTGGCTTAGCTTGGGGTCAGAGGACTGACACTAGGATTACCGGCATGACCCACCGTGTCTGGCTCCATGTTGTCTTAAAAGTAGCAAGACAGGCAAGGATTCTATTTGATGCAATCTGTTATGAGATAAATTAAGCCTCCCCACAAATTCAAAGCATGAAGTCCTGACTCCCAGTTTCCTCAGAATGTGATTGTCTTTGGAGACAGGGTCTTTAAGGAGGAGATTAAGGTAAAATAAGGTCATTAGAGTGAGTCCTGACCCAATAGGACTGGTATCCTAATAAGAGGAGATGAGGACATAGACACACACAGAGGAAAGATTATATGAAGACACAGGGAGAAGACGGCATCTACAAGCCCAGGAGAGAGGCCTTAGGAGGCCAGCCCAGCTCACACCTTGATCTCAGACTCCTAGCCTCCAGGACTTCTGGAGAATCAATCTCTATTGTTTACAAGCCTCCCAGTCTATAGTATTCTGTGATAGCAGCCTGAAATGGACTAAGACACCTCATACGAAGAGGAGATGAGGACACAGACACACACAGAGGGATGACCCTGTGAGGACACACGGAGAAGATGGTGTCTACAAGTCAAGGAGAAAGGCCTCAGCAGTAAGCCAAGGAGAAAGACCTCAGCAGTAAGCCCAGGAATCAATGCAGTTGGTGATTCTGTGTGTGAATGGAGGAGGGAAGCTCACAGAGGAAGGCATTTTGAGGGAGGACTGACCTTAAAGTGAGGTACCCAGAGACTTCCTGAACCAAGCCACGAATATGCAGCTCATGAGCTCTGGGCAGTGCCTTCTGGCCTGGAAACCAAAGCTCCCTTGTGTCCCATCCCCACTCTCTCTTTGGCCCCCAAGTTTCCGTAATTTCCCACATTTGTATCATTTTAGAGACTTCAAAAGAGAGTCTAGACTGGGTGTTGCGGCTCACGTCTGTAATCCCAGCCCTTTCAGAGGCTGAAGTGGGTGGATCATCTGAAGTCAGGATTTCAACACGAGCCTGGCCAACATGGTGAAACCCTGACTCTCCTAAAAATACAAAAATTAGCTGGGCATGGTGGTGCATACCTGTAATGCCAGCCACTCAAGAGGCTGAGGCAGGAGAATTGCTTGAATCCGGGAGGTGGTAGTGGCAGTGAGCTGAGATAGCACCACTGCACTCCGGCCTGGGCAACAGAGCAAGACTCTGTCTCAAAAAACAACAAAAAAAGAGAATCTCGGCAAGGCATGATAGTCCATGCCTGCAGTCCCAGCTATACTCAGAAGGCTGAGGCAGGAGGATCACTTGAACCCAGGAGGTGGAGGCTGCACTGAGCTATGATTGCACCACTGCACTCCAGCCTAAGCAACAGAGAGTCTCAAGAGAGAAAGGGAAAGAGAGTGAGACTATTCTGGGAAGTGAAAAACCAGTCATTCTCAGCCCAGATTTCCAGTATTCTGAGATGTCTGTCCTGAGGAAGGACTTTGAGAACAGCATCCTTGCCTTTTTTGTGAATTAAATAATTTCACTCTTGAGCCAATATGTATAAGCACTTACCAGGTACTGGCAGTGCTAGGTACCAGGAATATAAAATGAGTACAGAAAATAAAGTTTCTAGTCCAGCGACAAAAAGGTGCTGAAGATACAGACTCATGTTGTGCAAAGAGCTTGCACTGATTATTTCATTTCGGCTGCTTGAATCGGGTCCAAGGACATTTAAGCTGAGATACAAGGGATGAGCTAATGTTTTTCCAGGTGACAAATGTGTTCTTCAAATATTTAGGGAACATGTAAAGTGGTGGACAGGGAACAGGAGGGGTCATGACTGAAGTAATGTCACCTGCAACAGTCCTGGAGCAGGGCTGGGAGTGGGGGCTCATGCTTGTAATCCCAGCACTTTGGGAGGTCGAGGTGGGCAGATCACCTGAGGTCAGAAGTTCGAGATCAGCCTGGCCAACATAGTGAAACCCCATCTCTACTAAAAATACAAAAATTGCCCAGGCATGGTGGTGCCCACTTACAATCTCAGCTACTCGGGAGGCAGAGGCATGAGAACTGTTTGAACCCAGGAGGTGGAGGTTGCAGTGAGCCAAGATTGTGCCACTGCAGTCCAGCCTGGGCAATAGAGTAAGACTGCATCTTAAAAAAAATGTCCTGGGTCAGAAAGCTGATGGTAAACTTCAGGAACATGTAAAAGTCATTACAAAAATTTTAAGAAATTTAAATGAAGCCAGACTCAGTGTGGCTCAGGCCTATGATGATTCTAGCTCTTTGGGAAGGCAAGACGGGATGATTGCTTGGGGCCAGGAGTTTGAGACCAGCCTGGGCAACAAAGCAAGACGCTGTCTCTACAAAAATTTAAAAAAATTAGCCAACTGTGGTGGTGTGCACCTGTAGTCTGACCTACATGGGCGGCTGAGGTGGGAGGATTGTTTGAGCCCAGGAAGTCGAGGCTGCAGGGAGCTATGATTGCACCACTGCACTCCAGCCTAGGCAACAGAGCAAGACTCTGTCTCAAAACAAACAACAACAAAACAAATTCAAATAAAAGGGTGTAACTCAAGCAAGATGGAAATATAACGCACTATCAAAAGGTCAGATGTTTCATCCTAATATTGGTGACTGACTTCTATAAACCATGCTGGCATTTGTAATGGCTCTAAACAGGGAAAGGTCAACAACACACTTCCTGCCCTGTTAATTTCAGAGAGCCTTGGACTTCTTGCAAAAGTACCAAGGGAGTAAGTTTAGGGTACAAAAATAGAAGTTTATTTTTTTAATTGTAAGCTCTGAGGTGGTATTGTGAATATTGTCTACATGATTAATAAGCTCCTTAAAAGCGATGGATGGTTACACCTTTTCTGTATTTTGGCATTCTTATTTATAGATGGTATTTCCCTGAAAGATATCATTATTTTCTGAAATCATCCTGTTGTTTCCCAACAGATATCTACCCAAAGCTGAAGCCATGCCCTCAACCCCAGCAATTCTGGCAACAGTGGAGGTAATGAGTATTTTTTATTTATTTTTATTTTTTTATTTTAGTATTTTATTTCATTCTATGTTATTTTACTTTATTTTAGTATGTTATTTGATACTATGTTATTTTACTATTTTATTTTATTGTTTATTTTGGAGACAGTGTCTCGCTCTGTTGCCCTGGCTGGAGTGAAGTGATGTAATCGCAGCCTCGAACTCCTGGGCTCAAGCAATCTTCCTCCCTCAGCCTTTCAAGTAGCTGGGACTACAGATGTGCACCAGCATGTGTGGCTATTTTTAAATTTTTTTGCAGAGACAGGATCTTGCTATGTTGTCCAGGCTAGTCCTGAACTCCTGGTCTCAAACAGTCTTCTGCCTCAGTCTCCCAAAATACTGGGATAATAGGCACAAGCTATTGTGGCCCAGCCTGATAATGAGTATTAAAATCCATTTTAGAAGTGTTTGGGGCCAGGCACAGTGGCTCATGCCTGTAATCCCAGCATTTTGGGAAGCCAAGGTGCGCAGATCACTTGAGGTCAGGAGTTTGACACCAGCCTGAGCAACATGGTGAATCCCTGTGTCTACTAAAAATACAAAAATTCGCCGAGCATAGTGGCACATGCCTGTAATCCCAGCTACTTGGGAAGCTGAGGCAGGAGAATCACTTGAACCCACAAAGTGGAGGCTGCTGTGAGCCGAGATCACACCACAGCACTCCAGCCTGGAAGACAGAGCAAGACCCTGTCTCAAAAAAAAAAAAAAAAAAATATGCTTCACACCTGTAATCCCAGCACTTTGGGAGGCCAGGGTCTCTTCAGACGGATTACCTGAGTTCGAGACCAGCAGCCAACATGGTGAACCCGTTTCTACTAAAAATACAAAATTAGCTGGGCAGAGTGACGCCTGCAGGTAGGTGCCGAGCCTCTCCAGATGCGACACGTTGAATTTGTGCAGAGAAGGAGGGATGAGAGGCCTGAGATTGGGGAAAAGTTGGTCACGAGTGGACTATAGGCTAGTGCAGGGGATGAAGGAGAGGGCTCCATGGCTGTATCAGTGGGGTTTGCAGTCTGGGCATCTGTCTTCCTCCCCAGGCTAGTGAATGGGATGGAAACAAAATGCAAAGGTAGACCTGGAGGGTCCACTGAAACACTTGTGGTCATTTCTGTTTAGACTTGTATATGTGTAAGTGTGGGTGTATATGTCCAGGCACACCTTTGTGTATCTGCATGCTTATCAATCTTCATTTGTGTGTATATAAATGTTTATATATCTTTATATTTGTGTGTATATTACTTTTAAATAGATATAAATACATTTGCATATGTAGGTATATGGGTTTTTTCATGTGTATAAATACGTGCTTTTGTATATATACACTATGTAGATACCTTTCTATGTTTTTATATATGTATATTCCTGACTTTATATGTGTGCCTATGTATATCTTTACATAGGTACATGATTTATATCTGTATATATCTTTATATGCAGATATATGTTTTTATATATATTTATGTATTTATATGTATATCTTTTAATATATCTTTTAAAAAATATATCTTCATGTATATCTTTAAATATGTATACATTTTATATACATTTTTATATTTTATGTGTGTGTTTTATATATCTTTACATATATAATTAAATATATCTTCATGTATATCTTTAAATACATATACATTTTATATACATTTTTATATTTTATGTGTGTTATATATATCTTTACATATATAATTAAATATATTCCTTTATGTATATTTTACATATGTACATACATACCTTTATGTCTATTTGCTTTTATATATGTATGTATATATTTATATATACACTTTTATAAATACATATGTTTATCTTTATATGTGTGTATAAATGTACCTATGTACACATACACATATACCTTTATGTGTATATACTTTTATATATGTTATATATACACAAAACTTTATATATACATGTGTATATATCTTTATATAGGTATATAAATGTCTTTATACATATATCTAACTATATATATACACATACATTTTTGAGATGGAGTCTTGCTCTGTTGCCCAGGCTGGAGTGCCGGCATGATTTTGGCTCACTACAACCTCTGCCTCCCGGGTTCAAGCAATTCTCTGCCTCAGACTCCTAAGAAGCTTGGATTACAGGTGCTGCTAGCACGACCTGCTAATTTTTGTATTTTTAGTAAAGATGGGGTTTCACCATTTTGGCCAGGTTGGTCCTGAACTCCTGACTTCCTGATCCACCCGGCTTGGCCTCCCAATGTGCTGGGATTACAGGTGTGAGCCACTGCAACTGGTCTATATGTATATCTTTTAATGTATCTTTATATATATCTTTAATATAACCTTATATACATCATATACATTTTATATTTTATGTGTATGTTATATAAATATATATTTTTATACATATATAGTTATATCTTTATTTATATATATGTACATATATACCTTTATGTATCTATGCTTTTATATATGTATACATTTATATATACACTTTTATATATGCATGTCTTTATATGTATAAATATCTTCATAAATGTATTTATATATCTATATATAACCTTTATATATGTATACATATCTTATATAAGTATATATTTTATGTGTATATATGCATTCTTCGCATATACACACTTTTGTATATGTCTTTCCATATATGTATGCATGTATAGCTTACATATGTTTCCATATTTATATATATGTGTGTACCTTTATATATGTATGCATACTGTTTTATATATGTGTGTATAGGTCCCTTCATGTATATGTGTATATACATTTAGGTATTTGTGTGTGTGTGTATATATACCTTTATACATGTACGTGTATCTTTATACACACAGACATATATAAACACTTCTAATATAAAATTTTCTCTATAATTGGAGGTGAATGTCTGCCAAGAATCTTTCATATAGAAATACAAGTACAGACAATAGGAGATAGAGATGCATGCAACATTGGGCTGAAGAGTGTGATGTTTGAGGGTTTATTTTCAAGCATGTGAGATTTCTGGTCTGTTTAGTTCTGCAATTTTATTTTAGAAGACGTAAAGGACTTGTCCCAGCTGTTTTGCAAAGCTGGATTTGCATCCTTCAGACAACCAGATTGCATCCAGTGACCTTTTCTGCCGTGTTTACTTGCAATAAATAAAAGCACTGTCTTAGAATTTATTACAATAACGATCAGGAATAAATTAAAAATTACTAGTTATTTTTGAAAGGAGAAACTGAGAACATTTAAGATTGAGACCATCTGCTGGAAGGTCCTTCTAATTCGGCGTCGGGGTGGCTGATCTCATATCAGTTTCTCGGCAGGAAGCGGGTGCGCCTGCGTGAATTTGGAGTCCCCAGGGTAAATGTTAGTCCCGTGACGGCAAAGTGTTTTGATAGCTAGAGCTCAGTGTTGGCATGAGTTTTCCCACGGGGAAGAGGAAGCTTTGGTGGGGCCACCCTTGACTCTCCCCTGCTGGTCACTCTTTGGAGCTCTCTTGGCAGTGACACGTTCACACGACTTGTTGCCATTCCCAACGAGCTGGACAGACCAACACCTGCAGGAAACCCCACTCTCGGACACCTGAACATCCCTCAGCTCTACCTTCTCTGTCTAACAGGAGGTGGTGGCGGTGGCGACTCCAGTTATAACAAGTTCGGCAACACGCACTGTGCCCCCACATCTAGGCACGCGGTGGGCGGAGGGCCAGATGGGTCGTGTTTCTAGGGCTCCCGGTTGCACTCTGCCCTGGGCCTTCTACCTGGAGTCTTTGGTGAGTAGGGTGCTGTGTGCTGGTGCCTGGTCTTCTGAGAACCTGTCTGTGCTGGGCTGTTCCGCTTCTGTTCCCCAGGAGGGTGGGTGCAGCCACACATACACACACGCATACACACACACACACACACACACACACACACCCCTTTAGGTAAAAGTAAACAGAGCAAAGAACTATACAACTAATTAGAGAGAGAGAGTAGGGGCGCAGTTCACTTACTTCAAACAGAATAGAAAACACTTTCAATGGCCCGGCGCGGTGGTTCATGCCTGTCATCCCAGCACTTTGAGAGGGCGAGGTGGGAGCGATTGCTTGAGCCCAGGAGTTTGAGACCAGCCTGGGCAACATGGCAAAACCCTGTCTCTACAAAAATATATATATATATACAAAAATTAGCCAGGCGTGGTGGCACGTGCCTGTACTTCCAGCTACTCAGGAGGCGGAGGTAGGAGGATCCCTCTAGCCCAGGAGGTCCAGGCTTCAGTGAGCAGACAGAGATAAGATCCTGCCGGCCGTGCGTGGTGGCTCTTGCCAGTAATCCCAGCACTTTGGGAGGCCGAGCTGGGCGGATCACAAGGTCGGGAGATAGAGACCATCCTGGGTAACACGGTGAAACCCCATCTCTACTAAAAATACAAAAAATTAGCCGGGCGTGGTGGCGGGCACCTGTAGTCCCAGCTACTCGGGAGGCTGAGGCAGGAGAATGGCCTGAACCTGGGAGAAGGAGCTTGCAGTGAGCCGAGATCGCACGACTGCACTCCAGCCTGGGCGACAGAGCAAGACTCTGTCTCAAAAAACAAACAAACAAAAAGATTGTGCCACTGTACTCCAGCTTTGGTGACAGACTGAGATCCTGTCTCAAAAAAAAAAAAAATTAATAATAATAATAAATAAATAAAAAAAAGAAAAGAAAAAAGCAAGAAAACACTTTTGGGTGGTGGTTATGCTCAGAATTAAAGCAGTGTTCTACAGGAGCCATAAACAGGGGTTCTTGGCTGGGTTGAGTTTAACATTTTCTCTTTGTTAACAGTTTTGCACACCTTCAATGAATTGAGTAACCATCTTTTCTTTCTTTTTTTTTTTTTTTTGAGACAGAGTTTCCTTTGTTGCCTGGGCTGGAGTGCCGTGGTGTAATCTCTGCTCACTGCAACCTTGGCCTCCCGGGTTCAAATGATTCTCCTGCCTCAGCCTCCAAGTAGCTGGGATTACAAGCATGTGCCACCAGCTCCCCCTAATTTTTGTATTTTTAGTAGACACAGGGTTTCACCATGTTGGTCAGATTGGTCTTGAACTCCTGACCTCAGGTGATCCATCTGCCTCAGCCTCCCAGAGTGCTGGGATTACAGGCATGAGCCACTGTGCCTGGCTAATTTTTGTAGTTTTAATAGAGACGGGGTTTTATCATGTTGGTCAGGCTGGTCTTGAACTCCTGACCTCAGGTGATCTGTTCTCTTCAGCCTCTCATAGTGCTGGGGTTACAGACGTCAGCTACTGCACCCAGCCTTGAGTAACCATCTTTTTGGTTAAAACTAATACGTGCCCTTCTCCCTCTCCCTCTTCCCCTCCCCCTCCCCCTCCTTCTGTCTCCCTCTCCCTCTTCTTTCTACGGTCTCCCTCTCTTGCCCAGCCTGGACTGTACTGCCATGATCTCAGCTCACTGCAACCTCCCTGCCTTGGGCTCCCGTGATTCTCCTGCCTCGGCCTGCCCAGTGCCTGGGATTCCAGGCACGCGCCGCCACTCCTGACTGGTTTTTGTATTTTTGGTGGAGACGGGGTTTCGCCATGTTGACCGGGCTGGTCTCCAGCTCCTGGCCTTGGGTGGTCTGCCTGCCTCGGCCTCTCGAGGTGCTGAGATTGCAGACGGAGTCTTGCTCACTCAGTGCTCAATGTTGCCCAGGCTGGAGTGCAGTGGCGTGATCTCGGCTCACTACAACCTCCACCTCCCAGCCGCCTGCCTTGGCCTCCCAAAGTGCTAAGATTACAGCCCCTGCCCGCCCGCCACCCCATCTAGGAAGTGAGCAGCATTTCTGCCTGGCCACCCATGGTCCAGGATGTGAGGAGCCCCTCTGCCCGGTCGCCACATCTGGGAAGTGAGGAGCACCTCTGCCCGGCCGCCACCCCATCTAGGAAGTGAGGAGCGCCTCTGCCCGGCCGCCCCGTCTGGGAAGTGAGGAGAGCCTCTGCTCGGCCACCCTGGCTGGGAGGTGAGGAGCGCCTCTGCCTGGCCACCTGGTCTTGGAGGTGAGGATCGCCTCTGCCTGGCTGCCCATCTTCTGGGATGTGAGGAGCGCCTCTGCCCAGCCGCCCCATCTGGGAGGTGAGGAGCACCTCTGCCCGGCCGCCCCGTCTGGGATGTGAGGAGTGCCTCTGCCCGGCCACCACCGTGTCTGGGAGGTGAGGAGTGCCTCTGCCCGGCCACCACCCCGTCTGGGAAGTGAGGAGTGCCTCTGCCCGGCCACCCTGTCTGGGAAGTGAGGAGTGCCTCTGCCCGGCCGCCCCGTCTGGGAGGTGAGGAGCGCCTCTGCCCAGCCACCACGTTGTCTGGGAAGTGAGGAGCCCCTCCGCCCAGCCACCCCATCTGGGATGTGAGGAGCGCCTCCGCCCGGCCACCCCGTCTGGGAGGTGAGGAGCACCTCTGCCTGGCTGCCACTGCGTCTGGGATGTGAGGAGCGCCTCTGCCTGGCTGCCCCTTCTGGGAAGTGAGGAGCGCCTCTGCCCGGCCGCCACCGCGTCTGGGATGTGAGGAGCACCTCTGCCCGGCCGCCCCATCTGGGAGGTGAGGAGCGCCTCTGCCCGGCCGTCACCCCATCTGGGAAGTGGGGAGCGCCTCTGCCCTGCTGCCCATCATCTGGGAAGTGAGGAGCGCCTCTGCCTGGCCGCCCTGTCTGGGAAGTGAGGAGCGCCTCTGCCCGGCCGTCCCGTCTGGGAAGTGAGGAGTGCCTCTGCCCGGCCGCCCCATCTGGGAGGTGTACTCAACAGCTCCGAAGAGACAGCGACCAGGGAGAATGGGCCATGATGATGTGGCGTTTTTGTCAAAAAGAAAAGGGGGAAATGTGGGGAAAAGAAAGAGAAATCAGATTGTTACTGTGTCTGTGTAGAAAGAAGTAGACATGGGAGACTCCATTTTGTTCTGTACTAAGAAAAATTCTTCTGCCTTGGGATCCCGTTGATCTGTGACCTTACCCCCAACCCTGTGCTCTCTGAAGGGTTGAATGGATTAAGGGTGGTGCAAGATGTCCTTTGTTAAACAGATGCTTGAAGGCAGCATGCTCGTGAAGAGTCATCACCACTCCCTAATCTCAAGTACCCAGGGAAACAAACACTGCGGAAGGCCACAGGGTCCTCTGCCTAGGAAAACCAGAGACCCTTGTTCACATGTTTATCTGCTGACCTTCCCTCCACTATTATCCTATGACCCTGTCACATTCCCCTCTCTGAGAAACACCCAAGAATGATCAATAAATACTAAAACAAACAAACCAACAAAAACTAATACGTGCCAAGAGCTCTGGTAATGTGGGAAGTACTTTTTTCTTTTCTTTTCTTTTCTTTTTTTTGATATAGTCTGATTAGGCTTTGTGAGAGCCAAGGCTCTTGGCCCCCTAAGTTTTCTTTGAATCACTGAAATGAGGCAGCTTAATTAACAGGAGAAAAAAACGTATAAATTTATTGAGTGGATGTACATGCAAACCTTCAGAACCAAGACTCAACCACCAATGGGATGCAAAAGCTTATAGACCATCTTTTTTAACTTTGATGTTAGGTTCAGGGGTCCTTGTGTAGCGTTGTTATATAGGTAAATTGTTTGTCACAGGGGATTGGTGTACAGATTATGTCATCACCCAGGTAATAAGCATAGTACCTGATAGGTAGTTTTCCCATCCCCACTCTCCTCCCACCCTCTGCCTTCAAGTAGGCCCTGGTGTCTGGTGTTCCCTTCTTTGTGTCTATGTTGTCAATCGAGAAAAATGATGAGACGAGTGTAAAAGATTTATTTGCCAAAGTTAAGGTTAAGGACGTGCACCCAGGAGACAGGTCTGTGGCCTTCTCCGAAGACGATTTTGAAGGCTGCAAATTTAAAGGGGAAAGGGTGGGAAATTGAGAAGTACATAATTTTCATGGAAGAGGTGGGTAGGGAAAATAGTTATTCATGCTTTTGTCTGGCTCAGTGAATCTGTGTTTTTTACGTAAGATGACATAGACAAATGGGGTAGAGGGAAAATGCAGGGAATCTGCATGCTGCATAAGATAATCTGGACAAAATGGGGCAGGGGAGCAATCACATATGATTTGTGTCTGGTGGGTGGGGGTTACTGCACCTGTAAAGATAAGCTATCGATATACATTGTCATGGTGAAATCTTAACAGCTCATTAGGATTTTCCTTGTGGGCAAAATATGGGGGAGACGTGTAGCTTTTCATCTTGTAGCCATTTTATTTAGGAACCAAAAGGGGGAGGCAGGTTTGTGTGACCCACTTCCCAGCTTGACTTTTCCCTTTGACTAAATGAGTTCAGGATCACAAAATTTAATTTCCTTTCACAATGCGTACTCCATGTTTAGCTCCCACTTGTAAATGAGAACACATGGTATTTGGTTTTCTGTTCCCGCATTAGTTTGCTTAGGAGAATGGCCAGCAGCTCTATCCGTGTTGCTGCAAAGGACATGATCTTGTTCTTTTTTATGGCTGTGTAATATTCCACAATGTATATGGGCCACATTTTTCTTGTCCAGTCTACCATTGATGGGAACCTAGGTTGATTCCATGACTTTGCTATTTGAGTTTGCTATTTGCTGTTCTTTGCAGGAAGAATGTGGGCTCAGAGCATGGCCCCAAATAGGTGATGTTGGTAAAGCAGGTATAATGGGTGGCAAGCCAGGTGATGAGAGGGAGACAGGAAGAGGCCTGCTTAGCAAGGGGGTCCTTGTTATGCAGATGAAGGTTCCCAGGTAGCAGCGCTTAGAGACGACCATGGTAAATGTTTCTTTTCAGACCTGTAAAGGTGTCAGAGTCTCCGTTTCTCTCTCCTACATCCAGGAAAAGCTTAAAAAGGGAAGGCCTGGCTGCAACAGCAAAGATCCTCTACAGATGCCAATTTCCCCACCTCAGTCTGCTGGTCCTGGAGCGGCAATTTCAAAATAAGGCAAAGCAATATATTTTGGAGTAAAATTTTTTGATGTCCGTCATCTTCGTTACACTCTGAAGCGAGTATTGTCATCAGATCCATTTAACAAAATGAAAACAATGCACGACACTCAATCGTCCACTTCAAAGGAGCAATAGCTGTGGCGCTATATGTAGGCCATCCTCAGAACTCACTTCCTATGACACAGACAAGCTTCAGGGTGGGAGGGGGCTCATGACAAGGTGCTTATTACCTGAGGTCAAGAACTGTCCACTTTTGGCCGGGCATGGTGGCCCACGCCTGTAATCCCACGCCAAGGTAGGTGGATCGCTTGAGTTCAGGAGTTCAAGATCAGCCTGGGCAAAATAGTGAAACCCTGTCTCTACCAAAAAAAAAAAAAAAAAAAGCAAAGATTAGCTGGGCATGGAAGTGTGCACCTGTGGTCCCAGCTAGTCAGGAGTTTGAAGTGACCCTGGAAGTTTGAGGCTGCAGTGAGCCATGATAGCACCACTGCCTTCCAGCCTGGGCCATGGAATGTCTCAAAACAAAAAAAGAACACAAAAAAAGAATTGACCACCTTCAACTCAACATATTATGGGTTCCTTCCACCATCTTTCTGTAACTACCTAAGGGGTTCCCCTTACCTACTACCTAGATAGACCTGATTTATTAAGACAGGAATTACAATAGAAAAAGAGTTTAATTCACACAGAGCTGAATGAACGGGAACCTGTGAAGCAGCTATGCTCTCTGGGGTACATACCCTGGGGTTCATTGTCACATCCTGAGAAAGAATTCAGGACACGGACACATGTGAGTGGGTTAAGGAGTTGAAAGTTTGATAGAAGAAAGGAGAGAGGAGAGCATCTTCTTGTGTGAGAGAGAGAGAAATGTCTGAAAAAGTTGGGAAGTTGTAGACCACAGCAGCTTTTATAGGCAGGCTGGAGGAGGCGGTGTCTGATTTACATAGGGCTCACAGATTGGTTCGATCAGGTATGCCTTCTACATAGTGTGTGGGGAAGGCTGGTAGCCCCACCCTAATCTTGTTATGTAAATGGGCTTTCCAGTTGGTCAGTGCCATCTTGTCTGCTTCTTACTGTACATAGGGCTGACAAAGAGGAGGGAAGATGAAGCAGCCATCTTGAACATGTCTAGGCCCTAGTTCCTGCTGGCATTCACCCATGCAGGCTTCTAGCTGGCTTGTCTATGTCTGCAGCTCAACTTTACAGGCTGCTTTTTGTTAGGAAATGATTTGGGGCTGCTTTTCATTAAAAAGAAGAGCCTTATCAAGGACTCCCATACCCTTGCTATGTGCCTAAGTAATAAAGTAATTCCTTCTTAACTCCTATATCAACTGGAGGTTTTGCTTTTTTTTCTTTAAACAGGGTTTCATTTTGTTACCCAGGCTGGACTGCAGTGGTGAAATCATAGCTCACTGCAGCCTCAACCTCTTGGGCTCAAGCGATCCTCCCGCCTCAGCCTCCTGTGTAGCTAGGACAACAGGTGTGTGCCACCACACCTGCCTAATTTTTAAAAAATTTTTGTAGAGATGGGGTCTCACTATGTTGCCCAGGCTGGTCTTTAACTCCTGGCCTCAAGTGTTTCTCCCACCTCAGCCTCCCAAAGAACTGGGATTATGGGCATGAGCCACTGCACCTAGCCAAGACTGGAGTTTTACGACTCAAATCAGCTTCCCCCAAAATTTGGACACTGGGCTTTTTAACGTGTAATTTGGCTGGTAGGAGACCGGGGCGTGGGGAGTGCTGAGTGGTTGGTTGGAGGTGGAATGACAGAGGATGGACATGGGTTCTTTTTGTTGTCTTCTGTTCTTGTGTGGGACGGTAGAGCTCGCTGAGCCGCATTACCAGTCTGGGTGGTGCCGGCTGGTGCATCTCAATGAAGGGTTTAAAAAATATCTCAACTTCAACCTTAGGTTTTACAATAGTGATGCCATCCCTAGGAGCAACTGAAGAGGTTTGGAATCTTGTGGCCTCCGGCTGCATGGCTCCTAACCTATTAATATAATTTCTAATCTTGTGACTAATTTGTTAGTCTTTCAAAGGCAGTCTGATCCCCGGGGAAGAAGGGAGTTTGTTTCAGAAAAGAGCTGTTATCTTTGTTTGAATGTTAAGCTGGAAATTCCTCCTATGGTTATCTGAGTCTGTGTTCAGGAATGAACTAGAGCTGTTCGAGGGCTACAGGCACGATGCAGTCGGTTAGGTCAGATCTCTTTCACTGTCGTAATTTTCTCACTGTTACAATTTTTGCAAAGGCGGTTTCAATTTAACTGAAAATGTCAGGCAAAGACCAAATTAAATGTTTTTACAGAAAGCCACTGGGAGTAGTTTTTTATTATTCTATTACTTATTTATTTAGAGACAGAGTCTTACTCTGTTGCCCAGGCTGGAGTGCAGTGGTGCAATCATAGCTCACTGCAGCCTCAAACTCCTGGGCTCAAGCGATCCTCCCACCTCAGCCTCCCGAGGAGCTGGGGCTACAGGCACACACCATCATACCCAGCTAAATTAAAAAAAAATTTTTTGTAGAGATAGGATCTCACTTTTGTAACTGCCCAATGGGTTTACCTCGCCCCCTGCCTAGACAGAGCTGATTTATCAAGACAGAGGAATTGTAATGGAGAAAGAGTAATTCATGCAGAGCCAGCTGTGCCAGAGACCAGAGTTTTATTATTACTCAAATCAGTCTCCCCAGGCATTCAGGGTCCAGAGTTTTTAAAGATAATTTGGCGGGTAGGGGCTTGGGAAGTGGGGAGGGCTGATTGGTCAGGTTGCAGAGGGGGTTGAAGTGAGGTTTTCTTGCGGTTTTCTGTTCCTGGGTGGATGGCGGAAGTGGTTGAGCCAGATTACTGGGGCTGGGTGGTGTCAGCTGTTCCATCCAGTTCAGGGTCTGCAAAATATCTCAAACACCGCACTTACATTTTACAATGGTGATGTTACCCCCAGGAGCAATTTGCAGAGGTTCAGACTCTTGAGCCAGAGGCTGCATGTCCTCTAAACCATAATTTTTCTTTTCTTTTCTTTCTTTTTTTTTTTTCGAGACAGAGTATCACTCTGTTGCCCAGGCTTGAGTGCAGTGGCGTGATCTCAGCTCACTGCATCCTCTGCCTCCCTGGTTCAAGCAATTCTCCTGCCTCAGCCTCCCCAGTAGCTGGGACTACAGGCACATGTCACCATGCCCAGCTAATTTTTGTATTTTTACCAGGGACGGGGTTTCACCATATTGTTCCAGCTGGTCTCGAACTCCTGACCTGAGGCGATTCACCCTCCTCGGCCTCCCAAACTGCTGGGATTATAGGCTTGAGCCACTGCGCCCAGCCCTAAACTATAGTTTTTAATCTTGTAGCTAATTTGTTCGTCCTACAAAGTCCAGCTGGTCCGCAGGCAAGACGGAGGTGTTTTCAGGAAAAGGCTATGATCAATCTTGTTTCAGAGTCAAACCATGAACTGAATTCCTTCCCAAAGTTAGTTGGGCCTATGCCCAGGAATGAACAAGGACAGCTTAAGGGTTAGAAACAAGATGGAGTCGGTTAGGTCTGGCCTCTTTCACTGTCATCATTTCCTCAGTTACAATTTTTGCAAAGGTGGTTTCGCCACGTTGCCCAGGCTGGTCTTGAACTGGGCTCAAGCGATCCTCCTACCTTGGCCTCCATAAGTGCTGGGATTACAGGCCTGCACCACCACATCCGGCCCACCTTGGAGCGTGTTATATAAAGCGAGCCGTCCCCACACCCCTACAGCCTACGAATGAGCCTTTTCACCCCATGCACGATTCTCTGAAACTTCTCTCTGTAAGGAGCTATTCAGGACACGTTCTTTTGTTCTCTGGCATACTCATCAGTTAGAAAGAAATGATTCAGCAAGCGGCTCCCCTGAGAGCCCTGATCGTTTCCTGTTTTCCTGTGAAGTTAGTCTCGGGAGGTCTGCGCTGTGCCATTTTGGCTCCCGAATGGATCAAAGCTTACTGGTCAGGGTGCTGCTGTATCCCTGGGGCAAAACTGCCAGAAAATAGCAGATAGCCCTGTGGTCCTTGGCAGGGCCAGGGCCCGGTGGAAGCAGCAGCTGGGCCAAGAGCATCAGGCGTGCATGAGGCACAGCCCAGTTTTGGGAGCATGACGCTTGTTTTCGAGGATGCCTCTGCTTCCCTTCCTGCCTGGACCCCTGCTCTCCAGCCCCGGCAGAGCGAGGCTGTGAGTCAGCGCTCGGATTAGCATCAGCATGGAGGTGCCGGCTGGGATGCAAGCCGCCGCCATGGGATGAGTCACGCGGCTTCTCCCCGAATCCCCAAAGGAGGCAGAGCGTGTTAGGCTTGTTCTGGCTTCACGCAGAGCACTGAGGGGTGAGGGCTGACCTTGGCTGGCCGCGGAGGGAAGCCCAAAGTCTGGCCTCCCTGCGGAGACTGGGGAGAAAATGTTGCGCTCGTCGTTTTTAAATACTGGTTAGCAAGTTTCTCTTGTCTGCTAAGGCTGCCATTGTAAATTACTAGAGTCAGGAGGGCTGAAGCAAAAGGGATTTCTTCTCCCACAGTCCTGGAGACTGGAAATCTGAGATCAAGGTGTGAGCAGGGCTGGTTCCTCCTGAAGCCACTTTCCTGGGCTCGTCGACATCATCATCTCCCTGTGTCCTCACAGGGTCGTCCCTCTGTGGGTGTCTGTGTTAAAATCTCCTGTTCTTATGAGATGTCTCAGTCCATTTCAGGCTGCTATCACTTAATACTATAGACTGGTGGCTTATAGACAACAGACATTGATTCTCCCACAGCCCTAGAGGCTGGAGGTCCAAGATCAAGGTGTGGGCAGGGCTGGTTCCTCCTGAGGCCTCTCTCTTTGGTTTGGAGACACCATCTTCTCCCTGTGTCCTCACAGGGTCGTCCCTCTGTGTGTGTCTGTGTTCCAATCTCGTCTTCTTATGAGATGTCTTAGTCCATTTCAGGCTGCTATCACAGAATACTATAGACTGGGTGGCTTAGAAACAACAGACATTGATTCTCTCACTGTCCTAGAGGCTGGAGGTCCAAGATCAAGGTGTGAGCAGGGATGGTTCCTCCTGAGGCCTCCCTCCTTGGCTTGTAGACATCATCTTCTCCCTGTGTCCTCACAGGGTCCTCCCTCTGTGTGTGTCTGTGTCCTCATCTCCTCTTCTTATAAGGTCTGTAGTCCTATTGGATTAGGGCCCACCCTAGTGATCTCATTTTATTTTAATCACCTCTCTAAAGACGTTGTGTTCCAATACAGTCACAGTCTGATGCCCTGGGGGTTAGGACTGCGACCTGTGAATTTGGAGGGGGATATATTTCAGCCCATAGAACCCACTATCTACATAAGTCATTCCACTTCAAAATCAGCACAAAGCATTAGTTTTAAAAATCTCAAATCTGTATTTTTAAAAATTGCTCTTAACACATTAGAAAAATATAGAAAAACTTTTTTTTTGTTGTTTTTCTGAGACAAAATCTCACTCTGTAGCCCAGCCTGGAGTGCAGGGATGTGATCATAGATCATTGCAGCCTCCACCTCCTGGGTTCAAGCAATCTTTTGCCTCAGTCTCCCAAGTAGCTGAGACTACAGGTGCACATCACCACACACAGCTAATTTTTTTAAAATTTTATTTTTAGTAGAAATGGGGTCTTGCTATGTTTCTCTGGCTGGGCTCCAACTGAGCTCAAGTGGTCTTACTGCCTTGGCCTCCCAAAGTGGTAGGATTACAGGTGTGAGCCACCACACCCAACCTGGAGGAACTCTTTTTTTTAATGGGTTATGATTACTACTTATGGCCTGCGTTTTCATCCTATTCTCTTTTTTTTAACCAACATTTGCGGGCATTTGTTTTATGCCAAAGAAAACGCATTTGGCCATCTATGTCAGGCCTCCAGACCCTCAGGGATGCACATCTAATGCACCTTCAGCCACCAGTGTAAACAGTGAACAAGGGCCAGATGGCGCCTGTGCACCTTCCCTGGCCTTGGGAGAGCCATTGGAATCTCTGCAGCCTTTAAGAGCATCTTGCTTCAGGTTTGCTGACCTGCTTGTTTCTGTAAGATCATGTAGATTTCCTGAGCAATAGCTAGCATTTCATGGTCTCTTTTCTATCCTGCAGGAAGAGGGGGCTATAGACCCAACTCTTGTTATGGAAATACGGAAAAGGAATTATGTCTTACAGAATATGTGAGGCAAAACTGTCCATTTGCAAATAACTAACACACTGTCTGCACTGATGGGAAGCTGATGCTTTTATCCAATGCACAACAACTAACTGGCCATTCCGGTCTTTAATTTGCATTTTCCTTGGTCATCCATGCTGGGGGAAGATGTTGTGCATGCCCTGAGGACTTAATTTCTTGAAAGGAACTATGGCCCACTTACAGGTGTTACTGGGTGCATGTGTGTGCATGTGTGTGTGTATGCATATGTATTCACACACAGGTATGCTTGTGTGTATTGTGTGTGCATGCATGTGTACATGTGCATGTGGATTTTGTAATCATGTGCATAAGTGCATGTGGATTTCATATGCATGTGTGCAAGTGTCTGTGTGCACACATGTGGATTGAGCGATGCATGTTTGTGTATGTGCACAGATGTGTTGGCATGTGCTTGTGGATTTTGCATGTGTGCATGTTTGTGCTTGGGTTGCATATGCATTGCATGTTTCCCGTGTGTGTCCATTCACATGCATACATTTAGGTGTGTGCAAGCACATGTGTGCATGTGGATAGATGCAGGAGTGTGCATCTGGGTGTGCTCGTGTGGTATGTGCATACTGCATGAATATATCATGTGCATCTGTGCATGTGGATTGTGTGTATACATGCATGTGTACAGGCACGCACATACACACATGAATGTGTTTATGTGTGTGTGCATATTTGTGTGTACATGCGTTTATGCATACAGGTGTTAACATGTGCACACATCGGTGTGTGCATATGCACACATGTGTACATGTGTTTGTTTAGGCGAATTGTGCTTTATATGTGCTGTTGTTGCCTGTGTGTGTGGTATGTGCATGTGTGTGTATGTGGGGATATGTGGGATGTGCATGTGTGTGGATGTGCACATTGAGGGCATGTGTGCTTCTGTGTTGCATTTGTATCTACATGTTGCACATGTGTGTAAATGCATGTGTGTGTGCATATGTGTATGTGTGCTTGTCTGCCTGTGTGTTGCACGTTTGTTGCATGCTGCATGTGTGTATGCACGTGCACACACATTTGTGCATGTCAGTGTGTGTTGCATGTGCGTGTGTATGAATGGCGTGTGTGTGTGTCCATGTGTGTCCATGGGGTTGTCAGCCTGTGTGTGTTTTGCATGCACATGTATGTAGACTCTCCAATCCTGAAATTAAAGCTGCATCTGCCTCTCCCTGGTATTATCCCCATTCCACTAATGACCATTAGACATGGCATACACATTCACATTCCTCCTCTTTATGCTGCTTGGCTGTCCCCCTCCCCCCACAAGAATGTAAATTCCCTGAAAACAGAGATCTGTGTTCTGTGTTCATAGTCGCATCCTCAACAGTGCCCGGCAATATAAAGCCCTCCATAAGCTCTGCTGAATAAACATGAGCATCCTTTTCTGCTTACAGGTGGAGATCACCATTCAACGTATGGCAATCCAGAAGGTAACTGATGACTCACCTGGTCCCAACCTTTAATAAGAGCACACTCTCCTAAATCAGCGCTGGGAGGAGCTGTGTGGGCTTCTGTTTCCCAACCTCATGACTTTCATGGAGCACTCATACTTTGTATGTATATAAAGTAGCTTCTGAATAAAAATATCTGACCTTCAGCACAGGACCAATCAGAGTTCAGAGAAAGGAGAGGCAAGCATTGGTTTTCACTGCAGAAGATGCCCCTTAGCTCTCAAAGCAAGGCTGTGAATGAGTGCTGAGACTTACATTTCTCCCAGTACCACCATTACTCCCCTTTCTTTGACCAGCACTAACTTGAAACCCAAGGACAGGAGAAAGGAAGTTATGAACACTCTGCCCAAAGAAGCCGTCAGAATGCATTGTCAATCCCGTCTCAGGTCAAAGGAGGGAGAACTTGAAGCCCAGAAGGCTGATTTTGTGTCCTGTATTGCTGGGAGAACAGGTTCCCCATTCCCTAAGAGTCATATTCTTAGAGATTTGGGCTGACACCTGCTTGAGTTTAAGTTGAGAGTAAACGCACTCAACCCCAAGGCTCTTGTGAGTTTTCAATTATGGGGGAGGAGAAAGTGATTGAACGTGACCTCTACCTTTCAATGAACATGCAGAGTACTAGTATCAATATTTTTGGGATAGGTTGGCATCCTTAGACAAATTTATGGATTCACCTTTTTCCCACTGTGGTGTAAAGTGAGGTCCAGAGATGGAAAGGGCAAGGCAAATAAACAAGTAATTGCAGTCAAATCTGATGAATAATTTGCTGGAACATATGGGATCCTGTAGCAAGGCAGAAGGGATACTCCTAGACTGGGTTAGGTGAGGGAGGTAGGGCTTCCTGGAGAGAACAATATCCAAACCAATCCCCAAAATATGGGTGGGAAGTGCCCAGGAGAAGAGCGAGGTGTCATGGAAGATAGTGTGCTAGGTAGAGCTGGATACACATAAGGGGACACTAGAGATTGTGTAGCCAGAGTGTGGAATGCAACGGGAACCAGGGAAGGATGCAATGGTGACAAAGAAAGACCACCAGGTTAGCAGAGGTGAAGTCTGCATTTCTTAGAACCTTCATGGGGAACAGCCTGCCCCTGTTGGATGTGTAGGTGAATAATGGACCTGAGGGGACTCACTAAGGCCCAGGGAGACTCCATTTCAGACCAGTTTAGTACCCTCTGGAAATGATGACAGGCTGAATTAAAGCCTGGGCAAGGGAGGCAAAGAGAAGCAGTCAGCTTGGATGACCACTTGGTAATGACAATTGATGGTACTTGACTGATTTGTAAGAGATGGGAGAGAGGAAAAGGTATGTATCAGTCAGCTATGCTGTGTCACAAAAGACCCCAAAACTTAGTGGCTGGAAATAACCACCATTTACTATGTTCATGATTATGTGAGTCAGCAATTTGGGCTGAAACCATTCTAGTGGTCCTCCTGGTCTCTTCTGAACTACTTGTCTTGTGTGCAGTCAGCTGTAGGTGTGGCCAGCGCTTTGACCATGTTTCCTGGGTCTTCTTATGTATCTGGGACTTTAGGTGGAATGGCTCATCTCAGCTTCATGTGGGCTCTCACATCCCTCCAGGAAGCCAGGCCAGGCTTCATCACACACCACAGACCAGGTAGGGTACCAAGAGCATGAAGAGAAGCGTGCCTGGGCTTAGAGCCACATGTCTTCACTTGTGTGACATTCTGTTGGCTAAAGCCTGAATTCTCAGAATGAAGATGCAGCTCCAGCTCTGGATGGGGAACACTGTGAAATCATACTATGGATTGTGTGCATGTGTGCATGCCCAGGAGGCAGGGTGTGGCAGGTGGCAGCATCAGCCATAGAGCAGGTTCTTGCATTCAGTGACAACACTCTTCCCCCCAACATGGCAGCCTCATTCTTGGAGCAGTCTTGTGTCCCTCATCTATGCCATGCCATGTATTGGCCCAGGTGTTCAACCCTGTCTGAAGAAAGCCATGCATGGAAAGGGTGGCTATTTCAAATGGAAACGGTGATTTCTTCCTTTTTTCCCTTTGGAAGTGTTGATTTTTGTCACATCAAGCTCCTTCTTGTTCTTTGTGCAGGAGTGCCAAAGCTCTGGAGCAATTTGCCATCGAGGCATTGAGGATGCTTGTGTCTAGTGTGTGCTTGGGTCTAGAGTTCCAGCATGCCTTTGAAAGCAAGCCTATCTGGCAGTTTTTAGTGGAACAATATTTCTGCATGAGTGGGCATTCTACATCTAAAAAGGCACAAAATAGTTTTGACATGTGCCTGTCATCCCAACTACTCAGGAGGCTGAGGCAGGAGGATCACTTGAGCCCAGGAGTTCAGGACCAGCTTAGGCGGCATAGTGAGACCCCATCTCTAAAAAAATAAATAAGGCCAGGCGTGGTGGCTTGTGCCTGTAATCCCAGCACTTTGGGAGACCCAGGTGAGTGGATCACCGGAAGTCAGGAGTTCGAGACCAGCCTGGCCAACATGGTGAAACCCTGCATCTACTAAAAATACAAAAATTTGCTGGACGTGATGGCATACACCTGTAGTCCCAGCTACTTGAAAGGTTGAGGCAGGAGAATCACTTGAACATGGGAAGTAGAGATTGCAGTGAGCCGAGATCACGCCACTGTATGCCAGACTGGGCAACAGAGCAAGATTCCTTCTCAGAAAATAATAAATAAATAAATAAATAAATAAATAAATAAATAAAATTAAAAGGCATACATGAATTGAATTCAACAAACAAAAATACCAAGTGCCTTGTCTGTGCAAATCCTGGGCTTGGATGTCTTCAGTGATAAGATGTGGTTGACAAGCTTGGCTCTTTGTGAAAACAGAATTACTTCCTAAGGATTTTTTTTTTTAAATTAACTTTCTCTTTTTTTTTCCTGTGGGTACAAGGGTGGGAAGGAATGTGATGGAGACGTTATTAGATTGGTGCAAAAGTTATTGCAGTTTTTGTCATTACTTTCAATGGCAAAAACCGCAATAACTTTTGGACCAATCTAATATTTAAGCAGTTTTCCTGCAGCCATATTTTTTTCTCAGATGAGCTTGCTTTTTCTCCACTCCTGCAGGCAATATGGTAGCAAAAATTGTGTCTTCCATCATATCCATGGTGGTGGTGACACTGCTGGGGGCAGCAGCCAGTTATTCCAAACTAAACAATAGGAGGAATTTGTTTCAGGACCCATGGTAACTTTGGCTCTAAACATTGTTTTCCTTGTTACGATGCCTGATTTTTTATTTTAAAAATTACTTTCGGATGTCTGTCACTAGCAAAGTTATTCCTGGTTGAGTTCAATATACACAACTTGCCCAATAATGTGATTTTTAAAAATTTATTTATTTATTTTTTTGAGACAGAGTTTCACTCTGTTGCCCAGGCTGGACTGCAGTGGCATGATCTCGGCTCACTGCAATCTCTACCTCCTGGGTTGGGTTCAAGAGATTCTCTTGCCTCAGCCTCCTGAAGAGCTGGGAATACAGGCATGCACCACCATGCCTGGCTAATTTGTGTATTTTTTGTAGAGATGGGGTTTCCGCATGTTGGCCAGACTGTTCTTGAACTCCTGACCTCAAGTGATTATCTGCCTGCCTTGGCTTCCCCAAGTGCTGGGATTACAGGCATGGGCCACCGTGCCTGGTCAACGATTGGGTTTTCATGGTCAGGTGTAGTCTGTACCTTCCTCTAAACCTTGTTACAATGACGCTGGCACGTTATCTGTCTAATGTAAAAGAGAGGGAGAAAAAAAGGAAAGAAAAAGAAACAAACAAAAAAATTACCAACCTACATTGCAAGACTATAAGCATGACGGTTGGTTTAACTAGCCAAATATAGTTCTGTTCTGTTTTGTATTCAGTGAAATTGTCGTCACAGGCGGGTCAGGAAAAACATCTGGGTTGAATGTGAATGTTTTGCACAGAAGCCCACCCGCAAAGAAAACTCCCGAAACACTCAATTATAAGCCTCTCTGAAATTCCGAAGGTGCGCTCAGACCGTAGGGGAGAAGAAAGATCTGCTGTGGCTTCCTGGTTCAATGCCGGCTCCACACTCCCGGGTTTGAAGAATCACTTGGGATTTGAGAGCAGGGGATGCCCTAAAGAAATCTCTGAAACAACAGTCAGGGATTGTTTTATAGCCTAAAGAGTGACTCAGATCTTTAACTGGGTGTCTCTGGAGGCTTGGTTTAAACCTCAGGCCACCCACGTCAGAATCTGTCTGGAGTTTGCCCAGGGCCCTCTAACTCATACCTTCTTTGTGTCCCCGAAGGAAACCAGAAAGGGGTGCCCATTCCTACGGTGTTTGCTTTAGGATTTGCATTTGGCCTCAAAAATCCTAAAACCTTCCCATGCGCTCCCTCTGCTGGTGAATGGGCAGTATCAACCGTTAGCTAATGAACCTCCGTTGGGGGTGAGCCTCCGTCTACATTACGCCCCGTCCTGAAATTTTAGGAGGAAACTGAGTTACTGAAAAACTGCCTTATTTTCCTGGCAACCTGAGAGCAGATTCTTGGGTTCAGTGACAACACTCTTTCACCCAACATGGCAGCCATCATTAACGAACACCATTTGTTAATTTCAGTAGCCTTCGTGGCAGTGATTTGTAAGCCTTTGTTAACCAAGGGCTGAAACTGAATAAGCAGAGAGAGGCAGTCTCCACAAGCACAAAATGTAAGGGCGGGGTACAGGGGTCCCCCACAAACTCAATAATCAAGACAAATATATTTTAGTGCAATATTTTAAAGGAAAATCATTGGAATGGGGGCCAGTTGAGTTTCTGAAATAGGTGTAGTTTTAAAAACGTGGATGATGCCTGCCCCATTTATCTGACGTGGAAGCACGTTTTTGCTAAAGAAGTATAATGTCTTGAAGCTCTTTCATGCCTTTTGGCTGCCTGGTAAGTATTTTTGTCTACTTTCTCCATTGTACTTCGATGATACCCTCACCAAGTATTCCCAAGCACCAAGTTTATCTTCCCCTCCCTTAAAGTTCCTGAGATCAGAAAGGAGGATATAGACAGAGTGAGCTGATGTTAGGGAGATCTCTTCAAGGGTGAGCAGTGACATTTATGTGGATCCTGGGCCTATATCACCTCGCTGGCTGTAAAGCCTTTATACTATCTAGGAAATATGTGCATGACAGCAAATACTTATGGGTTTGGTATCAAATGGGGCTCAGAGCTCTGCGAACTTGACTCTAAAGTTCCAGGCTGCTGCTAATGGTACCCAGCCGTCCACCTCTCCTTAGTTAGGTCATTAATTTTCTCTGTCTCCTAAAGGATGACATACATGGTATACTAACCATATCCATGGTGATGTGATGCAGTGCACAACCTGTAAAACTGTGTACATGCTGAGGCCATACACTGAAGCTTGCACACTTTGTAGAGAAAGAGTTGTAGTAACAGAGCTGCACAGATAGAAGCAGATGTCTGTCACTTGATGTGGACTTTTAAGAATCATACTTTGCTTTTATTTTATAAAGTGGAGCAAATGACAACATCACTTCAGAAGTTATAAAGACCAACAAGGCCATATTCTAAAAAAGAAGTTCCTACAAATATTAGTTTTAACCAAAAAGAAAGTTAGTCAATTCATTTAAGGTCATCAAAATCCTTAACAAATGGCAAAATGTAAAAAAACAATGTTTTGAAAACTAATATTTATTTCCAGATATGATTTTAACAGTTTTTAAATATTTTCTTTCTTTCTTTTTTTTTTTTTGAGACGGAGTCTTGCTCTGTTGCCCAGGCTAGAGTGCAGTGGCTGGATCTCGGCTCACTGCCAGCTCTGCCTCCCAGGTTTACGCCATTCTTCTGCCTCAGCCTCCCGTGTAGCTGGGACTACAGACACCCACTACCATGCCTGGCTGATTTTTTGTATTTTTAGTAGAGACAGCGTTTCACTGTGTTAGCCAGGATGGTCTCGATCCCCTGACCTCGTGATCTGCCTGCCTCGGCCTCCCAAAGTGTTGGGACTACAGGTGTGAGCCACTGCGCCTGGCCCAAATATTTTCTATTTTTAATTTTTCCAGCTTTATTAAGGTATAATTGACAAATAAACATTGTATATATTTAAGATGCACAGCTTCATTTCTGCATAATTTATTTTTTCTAATCTATTTCCTTCTGCTGAAAGTAAGGCAAGTGTCATATAGACAGCACATTGTTGGATCTTGGTTTTCTTTTTTTTAAAATAGATTTTTCATTCTTCTAGATTTTTTAAAGCATAATAAACAAACATTGTATATATTTAAGATGTGCAACTTCATTTCTGCTGCATTTTTTTTCTGTTCTAATCTTCCTTCTGCTAAATATTCTTGCTCTAAATATAGAGCAAGCATCTCTTGTAACAACATAGAGTTGGATCTTGGTTTTTTTTCTTTGTTTAATAGACTTTTTTTTGTCCCCACAGTGTCATTTATTTCCAGTCTTCCTTTCAGAACCAGAAAATGTCTGAAGATGTTAAGATCCCCTGATTACTTAGAGAAAAAACAACTAAAACAAGAACGCTGTTTATCACTGTTGTGGAAATTTCCTTTTATTCTTGACACAACTTGATGTCTTAAAGTGTGTTTTCTTCTGTGTAAAGTACGTGAGCTTTCTCACTAAGCATTCCCAACTCATTGAATGTGATGTGGTTATAAAGATAAGTTAGGCAGCTAGACCCTGCATTCTAAAAAAGGATTGCTTGCAATGTTGGTTTGGCCATTCATTTGCACAAAGAGACTGTGGCTCTCTGTTGTGAGATCTTCAGCTACCTCATGGTGCAATAACACACACACGCTTAACCATGTTGATGGCACAAAGCGGTGAGCAGTAGGGAGGTAGAATATCTTGGTGGGGAGGGGATGTTAGCAGCTTCTGGGAGATGAAGAATATTTTTGAGGTTCCAAAGATGCTAAATTCTTCAGTGATATAAAAAACCATTGAGCATTCATTATTGCCAGTGAAGTGGGGATGCATTATTTCTGACACCCACAAGCAGGGTTTGATCATCCTTTCAGCTTTGATATATCTGCACATAAAATTATTATTACCTGAAGAAAATAAGGCTGCATTTTGAAATGTTAAGTGCAAAACGACTGATGTTAAAACCATCTGGGGGAAATCTTGGGATACTTTTTCCTAGGAAATCATATGGTTTTGATATGTTTTGGCACATAGGAGATAGAAATGGCGATTATCAGGCATTGAGCCTTTTTGTAGTGTTTTTAGTCTTTGATACTCTGTAAGTACTAGTTCCTAAGGCACCAACATTGCATTCCTTGGTTTATACTTTTTCTATTCATCAGAGTAGGAAATCTTAAATCCTTAGGCATCCAAGAAGTATACCAGCTTTTTCCTTCTCTTTTAGAAACACTTGTGGGTACAGAAAAAAGGATGGTTTGGGCATATTGGTATAATTTGAGTAAACTAAGGTTAATGTTCATATAACATTTAGACTTTGCCATAAATATCAGAACCAAAGATGAAGACATTCATGTACAGTCTGGAATGTATATATGGGGCCCATAAAATTTCCCAGTATGCATGTTTTATGCTCACCATTATGAAGTGGGGTCTTCAAAGAGAGAAGGTTGAAAGTGGAAAGCACTCGAAAGGGCTCCCCGGTTTGTAAAATATCTTTAATCATTCACATTAGGTATCTCGGAGTTGCGGGTCTCAAATGTGGATTCATGCATCATTTGTGCAATTTGAAGATAGTCCATATTTCCTATTTCAGTATTAGGTCCTGCAACACTTTTCAATTCTTGTAGAAGGTTTTTTTCAGGAGTGGTGATGTCTGATGCTCAATTACTGTTTTCTCTATAAGAGTTTCAGCATGAGCTTAATTAAATTCTTGTGAATAAGTCTCTGTGTTTTTAGTTACGTACACACATACATACCTACTTAAATGGAATCTAAACACTTTTAGCCTTTAATCCATTCCATTTTCTAAAACTATCATAAACTATTTTTAATCATTTTAAATAAACGTAAAAGAAAAATAAATGGATTTGATTATTGCATAGCTTTTTCTATATCTCACAAATAAATTTTATGAAATGACTGTAGAAGTGGCCCCAAAATTATGAACCTTCATAGCTGTGAATATGAAGCAACAAATCTGTTTTAAAGCTCAAGATATAAACATATAACATATAGCTCTATGAACATATGAAATACATAGTTACCTAATCATGAGACTAAATTCACCTGGATGACAAGGCTAACGTTCAAGCTACTTAAGATGAAAATATTTGAATCATGATTGCTTGGGGGAACCTCTCTTTGAGGGGTCATGAGGACCACCTGCTGGGCATTCTGTTTTCATGCTGAGAAGGTGAGAATTGAACAGATGAGAAAAGCCTTGATAAAACGTCATCTCCATGTAATTTAGAGAAGGATAACCTTGACTGTACAGCTGACCCTTGAACAACACAGGGCTGAACTGCCTAGGTCCACCTGTATGTGAGTTTGCTTCTGGCTCTGCCATTACTGAGACAGCAGGACCAACCCTCCATCTACTCAATGGGAAGATGATAAGGATGAAGACCTTTATGGTGATCCGCTTCCACTTAATAAATAGTAAATTCATTAATTTTATCTTCCTTATGATTTTCTTCATAACATTTTCTTTAGCTTACTTTACTGTAATAATATGGTATGTAATACATATACAAAATATGTGTTCAACTGTTATCAGCAAGGCTTTCAGTCAAACAGTATGCTATGAGTAGTTAAGTTTTTGGAGAGTCAAAAGTTATACATGGGCTTTCAACTGTGCGGAGGGTCAATTCCCCTCACTACTCCACATTGTTCAAGGGTCAATTGTATAATGTTAAAAGCCACACTTACCTCCTCTTTGTGGGGACTTGAATGCATTTGGTGGTCAATGGATAAATATCTTCATGTTGGAATGAAGAGAAGACATGACTAATTTTAGTAGGGTGAAGAGGAAAATGACAAATATACGAGCTATATTTTTGTTTAACTTTTTCTACACAGACGAAAAAATAACAACTTTTTTTGTCCAAGTATAAACCACTATATGAAATTCTTCTGGTTTTGGGGGCGAGGAAAGTATGATTCTGCTGATTTGCCTTTGACTACTGGAATTCGAATATCCAGTTACACACAGAAACACGCCACATACAAACACACACACATACATACACAAGCACAGTATTAACACACTGATATGAGTTGAATTATGTCCCCTCAAATTCATATGTTGAAGTCCTAACCGCTGGCACCTCAGAATGTGGCCTTATTGAAAATAAGTCTGTTGCAGAGGTAATTAGTTTATTGAAATGAGGTTATACTGGAGTGAGGTGAGTTCCTAATCCCACATGCCTGGTGTCTTTATAAGAATGTGGGATTTGGATACAGGTAGTCACACAAGGAGAAGGCTGTAGAGTGATGTTACTACAAGCCAGAGAACAACCCAAAGAGCAAGAGGACCCTGGAACAGATCCTTCCCTAGAGACTTCAGAGGGAGCACAGCCTTGCAGACACCCTGGTTTTGTACTTCTGGCCCCCAGAACTGTGCAAGAATAAACAAATGTCCATTGTTTAGGCCACTCAGTTTGCAATACTTTGCTATAGCAGTTCCAGGGAATGAATATATACGTTAACACATGCTGTGTACATGTTTCTTCCCCCTAATTAAACAAAAATGATGAGGAATTAGTTTAGCTTGCCTATAGAGGTAGTAGGCAAGATTACTCAGGGTTAAATTCCAGACTCTGACACTCAATTTACAGATTCACAACCTGGTTTCTCCATTTCAAGGTGTGCACACTTAGGCAAGTTATACAACCTCTCTGGGCCACGGTTATCCCATTTGGGGGAAACAAAGGAGAGGTATCCTAAGAAGATCTTCCTCTCCAAGATGTGTTGAGGATATAAGACTTAATGTGTGAAGACTGGGCACGGTGGCTCATGCCTGTAATCCTAGCACTTTGGGGGGCCAAGGCAGGTGGATCACCTGAGGTCAGGAGTTTGAGACCAGCCTGGCCAACATGGTGAAACTCCGTGTCTACCAAAAATACAAAAAAATTAGCTGGGCATGGTTGTGCATGCCACCTAGTTGGGAGGCTGGGGCACAAGAATCACTTGAACCTGGGAGGTCAAAGTTTCAGTAAATGGAGATCATACCACTGCACTTCAGCCGGGGTGAAAGAGTGAGAGACCCTGTCACAAAGGAAAAAAAAAAGAAAGAAATGACTTAATGTGTAAAAAGCATTCTCAGTGGTGCCTGGGAGGCAGTAAGGGCTGCCCAGGGGTTGGGGAAAAAAACAAGCTTTTCTGTTAGTGTAAATAAAATCAATCTCATTGAAATACATAGAGCATTTCTTAGGATTGGCTGAAAAGCAACAAACATGAAAAAAAGCTCAACATAACATCACTGATCATCAAGGAAATGCAAATCAAAACCACAGTGAGATAACATCTCACACCAGTCTGAATGGTGATTATTAAAAAGTCAAGAAACAACAGATGCTGGCGAGATGGTGGAGAAATAGAAACACTTTTACACTGTTGGTGGGAATGGAAGCTAGTTCAACCATTGTGGAAGATGGTGTGGTGATTCCTCAAAGATCTAGACCCAGAAATACTATTCTGCCCAGCAATCTCATTACTGGGTGTATACCCAAAGGAATATAAACCATTCTATTACAAAGATACATGCATGTGTATGTTCATTGGAGCACTATCCACGATAGCAAAGACATAGAATCAAACTAAATGCCCACCAGTAATATACTGGGTAAAGAAAATGTGGTACTTTACTGGGTAATGTGGTACTTTTCTGGGTAATGTGGTACTTACACAGAAAATGTGGTACTTTACTGGGTAAAGTAATATACTGGGTAAAGAAAATGTGGTACACACACACACACACGTGTCTGTGTGTGTGCATATGTATATATATATGCTGCTATAAAAAGGAATGAGATCATGTCCTTTGTAGGGACATGGATGGAACTGGAAGCCATTATCCTCAGCAAACTTATGCAAGAACACAAAACCAAACATTGATGTTCTCACTTATAAGTGGGAGCTGAACAATGAGAACACATGGACACAGGGAGGGGAACAAAACACACTGGGGCCTGTTGGCAGGTGGAGTGTGGGGAGGGAGAGCATCAGGAAAAATAGCTAATGCATGCTGGGCTTAATACCTAGAGGGTAGGTTGATAGATGCAGCAAACCACCATGACACACATTTACCTATGTAACAACCTGCACTTCCTGCACATGTACTCTGGAACTTAAAATACAAATAAAAATAAAAGAATTGTTTCAGAAGTCAAGACCATGAAGCCAAGGCTGCTCAACCTAACTAAAAACACGGAGTCTTAGAGAATGCACACGTTGTCCACCCAAATCTCTTCTTTCTGTCTTAATAATTTCAATAGTGCTGTATTTCTAGTGTATGGAACTGCGGTCATGGTTCCCCAGCTCAACTACATTTCCCAGCATCCCTTGTGGGTAGGTGAAGTCACATGACTGCACTCTGGCAAATGATGAGTTACCTCTATTTCTGAAGCTGAAAGATAATGTGATGATTTAACGAAAAATTGTCTTCCAGGATGAGGAACACCACGGTGAGTCAGTCCTGCATTTGGGGAGAAATTGCTATCAGGACCCAGTAGGTCTAATGGAGGAATCCTTTCCCTGTGTTTTTTGCATGTGAAAAATAACTGAGGAATAATCTAAATTTAAATTTTTCTTGGGGATCCAGTTATCCAAATAATTCCTGGGAGCTCTGTGAGAATCTTTACACATCCACCAATCCTTGCTTTACTTGAACACCAAGAACATAAAGATACTTTTTGAAAATTTTAATTTCCCCCTCAATTTTTTTTCCTGATACATACATTTTCTTAAGTTAACCAAGTCCCCAGGTTTTCTCATTAAGTCTTCAAACAACATGAGCTTTATCTTCTCAGGGTAATTGCTAAAAATCAGTAGTTCTTTCTGATATTTTTTTGCTGGAAGAATTTTTGCTTGAATTCCATAGGCATTCATTTTCCTGAATGAATAGATGATCTTTTCAGCTGCTTGGGAAAGATTCTCCTTCTTCTTTCCAGGGTAAATTCACCTTCAATCTTTGCTGATCATTCATTATGTTGATGGGGGGAGTACAATTTACTAAGACTTTATGTTTTTGCAGACATTTTGGAATTTGACTTTCAAATTGTGTGTGTGTTTTCTGTCTTGTTCATTTTGGAGACTTTTCATACAATCTGTATATTGTTATTTTATCCACTTTCAGATAATTTTGTGTAGATTTCATTGCTTTTTCTTCCAGAGATTTTAAAGACGAATTTACCTTAACACATAAATCAGTTTCATCAACTTTCCTTCTGATTTCTAGCAATTCTCCACCTTCTAATGCATTTATACTCAATGACAAGGGCTCACTATCCACTGCATCATCTCCAAGAATGGCAGTCTGATCTGTCTTCAGCAAGTATTTTCTAATATTGTTTGTGTTTGTTTATTAAATCCACTCACTCTTTCTTTGCATCCATTGGCTTCTTGGGAAATCAGGTTTATGCATCCATGAAAATGGAAATTTTCATTCACACCATCTTTTATTGCCATCTTAAGTGAGACTGTTAAATCTCATAGGTCTTTCCATTTTACTCATTGATTAATGTCATGTTGAAGTGTATTGTGATGGGGCCACTGGATTTCAAATACCATCAAACTTTTTCCTGTCTAGTATTTTGAAACAATGGCTTTTCTTTTCATGCACGCACAGATATAGTCCTGCTCATTTTAACAGTTCTTCTTTAGGATTCAAATTCTAAAACCATCAGCAGTGAACCATGTAATTCTTTTTATCAAAAGCAAATTCTTGCTCTGAACCCATCAAGGTTTTCAGTACATGCTATTTTCATACAGCCCTTGATTTTTTTTCAGTTAAGTTCATTTAGATGGTCAGAAATGTCAGTTAAGTGTCATTTGAAGGTAATAACTAACCCTGAAAAATTAGTGGCGTTGGTATAGTTTTCCAAAAATTTAGGCTGGGTGTAGTGGCTCACACCTGTAATCCCAGCACTTTGGGAGGCCTAGGTAAGAGGATTGCTTGAGCCTAGGAGTTCAAGACCAGCCTGGGCAACATAGGGAGACCCCATCTCTAGTAAAGAGTAAAAAATTAGCTGGGCGTCGTAGTGCACACCTGTATAGTCCCAGCTACGTGGGAGGATCACTTGAACACGGAAATTCAAGACCATAGTAAGCTGTGATAGCACCACTGCACTCCAGCTTGGGTAACAGAGTGAGACTATTAGAAGGTACATAGGAAGGAAGGAAGGAAGGAGGGAAGGAAAGAGGAAGGAAGGAAGGAAGGGAAGGAAATTTGATTCTTTTCACCCACAAACTTGTGATGAGACACCAGTTTTGGAAAGCTGCCCTGGTTTGGTAGAAATAGCAGATGACAAGATTCTGATATTATTTTCTACTACGAAGTTCAAAACAGTCAGAAGTGGGCAGCTTGGTTTTTCTGAAATTTATCATTCTGACAACTGACCCAGACCTAGAGGAGATTTTTCAATGCCATCTGACATGATCTAAAACACATCTTCTTAGAGAACAGTGCAAAAGTGGCAGCTGTTCTGTTTGCTAGGCTTCATTGATCCAAACTACAGGGTTGAGAGTTTTCCTTCAAATGGATAAAGTGAGGGATTCTGCAGTTCTATGAAGGATTTGAGTCAAGGTAATACTTGCCTCTTGAATCCACAGATGCCACTTTTTGCCTTTGAGGACCTGCTAAAGAGTTCAGACTTTTCCTACTGTATGTTTTCTGTGCAGAAGTCATGTTTTGTGGTGAGGACAATGGATTTTGTTTCATTTCATAACTTTTCTATGCAAATGAGACCTTGAGGCTGCAGAGAAAAAAAATATTGGGGTGCACAAATCCAAATGGAAATAGGCTCATTAGTTTAGCTAAGGAGGACACTTGTGTTATCTTGTGATTCTAACGACATTCAAGCTTTAATCAGAACATTTTTGTGCGAAAGGAAAAATATGTATATTACATGTATGTGTGTGTGTATCTCCTGTAAAAATAAAAACAATATATTGTATTAAGGAGGCCTTGCAGCTGTTGTCCTTATAGCTTCAGAAATTTTATTTTTTTCAATATATTATTCTTAGATCTGCAGTATGAAAGTTTTTTTAAAATAAGCTGTACAACAATTTCACAAAATATTCAAAATAAAAAAGAGGGAGTTTTGGATATTAATTGTCACTAAATTTAATGATTAAAATACTAAAAATTTTACAAAGGGGTGACCACACTAAAATTCATATATCCCCAAAGATCTCTTAAAAATTAGATTTTTCAGGCTGGGTACAGTGGCTCATGTCTGTAATCCCAGCACTTTGGGAGGCCAAGATGGAAGAATCACTTGAGGCCAGCAGTTGGAGACCAGCCTGGGTAACAAAGCAAGACCTCATCTCTACAAAAATATTGTAAAAATTAGCTGGATGCAGTGGTGTGTACCTGTAGTTACAGCTACTTGGAAGGTTGAGGCAGGAAGATCACTTGAGCCCAGGAGGTCAAGGCTGCAGTGAGCTATGATTGTGCCACTGCACTCCAGCCTGAGGAACAGAATGAGACCTTGTCTCTAAAAGAGAAAAAAATAGGTATTTTGAACATTACAAAAGCCTACAATCTTTTTAAAATTGATTACTTTCATTAAATTATTCTCCATTTAATGTGATTTTAGAAGTAATCCTTTTATAGCTGGAAAATGAAGAATAATTTATTATTTCACCCAGAAAATGATAAAGCAGTCTATCAAAATATAGCATTTTAGAAAGCTAATGAAGTAAATAATGTTCTAATTAGGAACACCTACTGCCAGTAGGAGTAATAGATAATAACAATGCTATTTGCTATTCCTTGTATGTTAGTAGGAAAATGAGAAAAATAAGCTGTTAAAATAACTTATTTATTTATTTATTCATTTATTTTTGAGATGGAGTCTCACTCTGTCGATCAGGCTGGAATAGAGTGGCACAACCTCGGCTCACTGCAACCTCCGCCTCCCAGGTTCAAGTTGATAATTTGTCATACTCCGGTTTGAATTTTTGTTCCTAGACTAAACCAAGGGTCAGGATGCTTATTCTGGTGGCCCAAAAACAAGATGCATATGAACTAGGAGAGAAGGAAGTTTATTTCTGTAACCAGTTATAGGGAGAAGGCCTGGACATTACTGCCAGACTAACTCAAAATTACAAAGTTCTCTAGAGCTTCTATACCTTCTAAGTTGTATGTCTATGTGTAAGTGTACATTCATCTAAAAACAGTGATTAACTCCTTCTAATCTATAACTAAGGTCTGAGTCCTGAAGACCTTCCTCTGGAGCCTCAGTAAATTTATTTAATGTAAATGGGTCCAGGTGATCAGACACTGTGGCTGATGCCTGTAATCCCAGCACTTTGGGAGGTTGAGGCAGGCAGATCACCGGAGGTCAGGAATTCAAGACCAACCTGGCGAACATGGTGAAACCTTGTCACTACTAAAAATACAAAAATTAGCTGTGTGTGGCGGCATGTGCCTGTAATCACAGCTACTTGAGAGGCTGAGATAGGAGAATTGCTTGAACCTGGGAGGTGGAGTTTGCAGTGAGCTGAGATTATGCCACTACATTCCAGCCTGGGCAAGACAGAGCGAGACTCTGTCTTAAAACAAAACAAAAAAAGAAGGCAAAGGAATTCTGTGACCAACATGTTTCACAATTTCTGCTCGATTTTATAAATGATGGCAGTTTCCCCCTGAAATCTCTGCAGTTTTATCAGTCTCCCTCGCTGTCTGACTGCCTCAGTCCTTTTCTATCTCTGCCAACTCAAAATGGTTGAAGCAATAAAGACAGCATCCGTAACAAGATGTACTTAGATTCAGGACCTCTGGGCTGGATCAATTTGAGGGCTTAACAATGTCCTCCAGTAGCCAGTTCCCTGTGTCTTGCAGTCCTGTGTTTCATATGTCATTGGCCCATTTCACTCATGGCAGAAGCTGCTGTACCTCCAGACATCACAGCCTCATCCACTAATATCCGGAGGCCCAGTTAAGATCATTTCCTCTCAGATTTTCTCTTTTAAAAACAAAGACATTCTTTCAGGTATCACCCCCAATTCCTCATCCCTGATTTACACACAGCCCCTAACTAAAAGTAATCAGTTGTAGGCCAGCCATGGCAACTCATGACTATAATTCCAACACTTTGGGAGGCTGAGTCAGGAGGATCACCTAAGGTCAGGAGTTCAAGACCAACCTGGCCAACATGGTAAAAACTCGTCTCTACTGAAAATACAAAATTAGCCAGGCATAGTGGTGGGCGCCTATAATTCCAGCTACTTGGGAGGCTGAGGCAGGAGAGTCACTTGAACCCAGGAGGTGGAGGTTGCAGTGAGCCAAGATTGTGCCATTTCACATTTCACTGCAGCCTGGTCAAAAAAGTGAGACTCCCTCTCAAATAAATAAATAAATAAATAAATAAATAAATAAATAAATGGATCAGGTGAGAAAGCATGAAGGAACCCTGGGAAAAAATACAGGCTCCACCAACAATAAGGAAAAATAATGGTTGACTGGGTAGCCAGCAGCATGTGCTGCAAATTATTTGCTTATTTTTGTGTCAAGTTGTTTGCCAATGTAGTTCTTTATATATTATCATGTTAATCATTATCAAAATATAAAATATTGAGTTGTAATTGCAATTGTGACCCACACACATACATATAGATGCATGTTCTGTGTATCGCAAATGTGTTCCCTCATCCTGTACTTGTCTTCAATTCTTAGAACTTTGTCACAATCATTTTGTGCAATGAAATAGCTTGGCACAAACATCTGTTTTTGATTTTTTTTTGTGGTTGTTTGAGACAGAGTCTTGCTCTGTCACCCAGGCTGGAGTGCTGATCATGGCTTACCGCAGCCTTGAACTCCCAGGCTCAAGCAATCCTCCCACTTTAGCCTCCTGAGTAGCTGGGACTACAGGCATGTGCCAACACTCCCAGCTGTTTTTTAAAAAAACTTTTTTTTGTAAAGATGAGGGGTATCTCACTAGATTGGCCAGGCTGGTCTTGAATTCCTGAGCTCAGGCGAGCCTCCCACTTTAGCCTCTTGAGTAGCTCGGACAACAGGCGTGTGCCAACACTTTGTGCTAATTTTTTAAATTTGTTGTAAAGACAGAGGGATCTCACTATATTGGCCAGGCTGTTCTTGAACTCCTGAGCTGGTGCGATCCTCCTGCCTTTACCTCCCAAAGTGCTGGGATGGCAGGCATGAGCCACCATGCCCAGCTGCCTGCTGGGTTTCAATCCTTCCTTTCCCAGTACACATGTAACTTTAAAAAGGTCTTGTAACTAACTCTCCAATAAAATTGTCCCAGGCATATAAATGTCTTGACGTTTTCTTCAAATGCCTCCCTAGGAAAATTGGCATTCACCTATTCCCGGCAACAGGGAGGAGAGAAAGGTTTACTCTGAATGCACCCATGACAAAGCTTACCTGCTGCCAAGCTCTCCATGGCTTCCTGGAGACCAACACACACAAGAACAGAAGCCCGGCAACCCCCAGGGGAAGACGCCTCCTCCAGGTTTAAAGATGGAGCTACCCTTTTGCCCGGGGATCATGACTGTTGCCTTGTGACTTGGTGCCTTATACTCTGCTTTCAGAGCACCAATTCTCAGTGGAACGGGAGAAACAGGCGGGTGAGGAGGGGTGGGGTGATTTATGGGGCAGAGAATGGTGGAACACCTACCCTTGTTTGTGTTGGGAGACTGAGGCCTCCTGCGTTCTCTAAACATGCTGTTTAAATATCCCTGCAACTGGGCCAACGTCTCTTTCTCTGTGGCTGTTTCAACCCTTTTCTGTCTCTGCCAAATCCATGCCCCACCTTCTCCAGCCCTCCTGGCTCCAGCTACCCCTCCCCAACACCCTCAATCTCAGAAATGCAAGCAGTGCCTCTCAAGCCTGCGCATTAGGAACTCCTGGAGGCCTGGTTCACATAGTGGGGTTGGGGGAAGCCCCAAGACGCAGGGCTCTGATTTCAGAGTTCGGATGCCTAAGAATGTGCAAGACACAGTTTCCCAGGTGATGCTGATGCTGCTGGACCAGGACTGAGCCTGCACATCTTACCCCCAATTCAAAATCAAAAGATGTGGTGAGGGTTCTCAGCAAAACGCAGCCTGAGATTCTATTTTGGAGACCCCTGTTCCAGAGAGAAGAGCAGTGCTCCTGACACTTGGTGGGTGGGGCCCAGGGACGCTGCTCAACACCCTGCAGTGCACAGGATGCCTGCCACAGCGAGTCATTCAACTTAATAGTAGTAAAGTTGAGAAAGATTCTATCTATTGCCTATCTATGTATCTATCTGTCTATCCATCCATTCATCTATCATCATCATTTATCTATTACCTATGTATCATTTATCTATTATCTGTCCATCTAGCCATCCATCATCCATCTATCATCATTTACGTATTATTATCTATCATTTATCTAGTATCTGTCTTCCTATCTTCCTCCTCCTCATTTTCTTCTTCATCTTCTTCTATCAATCTATTATCTGTCTGCTTGCCTGCCTTTCTGCCTCTCAATCTAATCTATCCTCATCATTTATCTGTCCATTGTCTACCTATAATCTATGTATCTAACATCAATCTATATGTCTATCCACCCATCCATCTATCATTTATCTATTACCTGTCATTTATCTATCTATATCTATCTATTATGGCTTTCTGCCTGTCTACCTATCATCATCATCACATTTATCTATTATCTATGTATCTATCATCATCATCATTTATCTATTATCTATCATCATTTATCTATTATTTATCTGTTTCTCTAATCTATCAGTCCTCATTTATGTGTCTGTATCATCTGTCTACCTGTCATCCCTCTATATTTATCATTGTTTTTCTACCATCTACTTATTTTCTGTTTATTTATATCTATCATTATCTTCCTATCATCTATTGCTTATCTAGCTATTATCTGTTTTCTATTATCTATCATCCATCTCTCTACATCTAACCATGGCAGTGGCTGTCACTTGGGTGATTTTGATGCCAGAGAACACATGGTAATGTGTGCAGTCCCTTGTGCTTGTTAGGATTAGGTGGGGTGTGGTACTGCACGTAGCAGGTGGAGCCCAGTGGATGCTGCTAAACAAGGCACAGTGCACAGGATGGCTCCACAGTAATTATCTAGCCCCAAATATCGTTGAAGAGTCTGAGAAAGCCTGCCATAGGCTGAAGAAACCACCAGTGTAATTTGAAGTTTTTCACATCCTTGCTGAAGCACAGGAAAGCTCTGTTTACTTTGTTTTCTTAATTTAGGGAGTGCATTAAAAACATCACAAGGAAATAGAAGCCCAAGTTTTTGTTCTATTGGGGGACTCTTGGAGATGTCATCACCATTGTGTGGGGGTGCTCCAGGTATCAGGTGGGTGGAGCCCTGGGACACTGCTCAACACGCTGTAGTGCACAGGATGATGCCACCGCAAAGACCTCAAGCCCTTAAGCACTGGGACTCCATAATGAAGATGGGTTTTACCCAACTTCTGCTCTGGATAAGATGCCCAGGGGTGGGTGATGTGTGTTAAGGAGATCAGAGGCTTCTGTTATGCATGGGGAGAAAAATGTGTTCACCAGGCCAGAGAGATAAGAGCTGCCTAGAAGCAGGCAGGAGGCAGGCCCCTGCCTGTCTACCCTGCCAGTGAGCTGCTCGACAGCTGACAGAATCTATCCTGAGGATGCCAGCATGGGGTTGTCTTCATTGGGTTCATTGTGACAACTGTCACTGTACTTTGGGAATACCTGGAAACACAAGGTGAAGACGCCATAGGAAGGTTGAGGAAGGGGCAGCATTCCCATGTCTTTCCTTAGGGCCTGGCAGTGGCTCTGCTTGGTGCAGTTCCAAGTTGCTTCCACCCAGAAGGCGCTCTCTTGCTACGGAGCAGGGTTTCTCACTTGTTCACTTAACTCATGCACTCGTATACGCTTGCATTCACACAATCATCACTCATTCAACTCATGTATTCATACATGCTTGCATTCACACATTCATTGATTCATTCATTTAATTCACTCACGCATGCATGCATTCACACTTTCACTTAATTCGTTCATGCATCCATTAACTTGTTCATGCATTCAATTCATTCATTCACTTATACATAATACATGAATTCATGAAATGTATGCAGTCTTCACTCATTCACTTGTGTGTGTGCATTAACACACATGCTAGTTTGTTCAGCTCATTCATGTACTCATACATATTTATTCACTCATTCATTCATCCACATATTCACTTGTCATGTATTCTGTTCATTCACTCACACACACACATTCATTCCTGTATAAATGCATGACTTTACCTGCTCGTTCAATCCTGCATGGATGAATTCACTCACTCACTCATGCAGGCATGAATTCACTTGTTCACTCAGTCATTCACGTGCTCACTCATGCATATAGGAATTCGCTTAGTTACTCGTTCATACACTCACTCATGCAGGCATGAACTCACTTGTTCACTCATTCATGCACTTAAGCATACATGAATTCACTTGCTCACTCACTCATACATGCACTCATGCATACATGAATTCACCTGTTCACTTACTCATACATGCACTTACACATGCATGAATTCACTTCTTAAGTCATTCATGCACTCAATCACTCATGAATTCAGTTGTTCACTCATTCATGCACTCATTCATGCAGGCATTAATTTATTTGTTTACTCACTCATGCATACATGAATTCACCTTTCACTAATTCATGCACTATGCATGTATGAATTCACTTGTTCACTCAATCATTCATGTTCTCACTCTGTCATGAATGAATTCACTTGTTCAATCATTCATGCATTCAACTCATTCATTCACTCATTCATAGATTCATGCCTTCATTCATGCATGCATGCATTCACCTATTTTTTCCACACAGTCACTCCTCCATTCATGCATGTATCTCTAAATTTCTTCATACATGCATTGGCCCATTCATGCCTTCAACTCATGCATTCATTCCCTCCTTGGCGCAAATGTTGATTCACTGGTTCATTCATTTCCTCGCTATCTCATTCACGAATAGTTGTTTGTTCATTCTCGCCTCACATGCATTCACGCATACATGCACTCACTCATACATGCACTCACCGCGTGCGTATAGCCACTCACTCGCTATGTATTCAACAGCTGAGGCCTGAACACTCATTTTTTCTCTCTTTCGTGCACTCATTCATTCATTCATGCGTGCAAGTTTGCGCACGTGTATTTTTCATGCATTCAACAAGATAGTGTATGAGCTCTGCTTTCTCCTCTGGGAGGCTTCCAGAGCGGCCTCCACTCGGGCTGCGCGCTGGCCTTGGGCCCAGGGCCTTAAGTCATCGCAAACATTTACTTTGGGGCCGGCCAATTAAAGGTTAAATGTCCAAACCTGGAAACCGCCAACTGCCAAGGGGGCCACGGTGGGCGAGGGGCTGGGCGCCGGCGTGGAGCGCAGCCACTGGCGGTTCCTGGGTCTCTCTCCTCGGTAGCTGGGGCTGGACACCAGGAGGCGCGCGGGCTTGCGGGCAGGGGCTGCAGGGCTGAGGAGCTGACCCGCGCCTACCAGGGCTGGGCGGAGGCGGGGCCGGGCTTCAGGACAGAAGCCAATCGCTGCCCTCCGGGCCCCCAGCGCCGGCTTTGGGCAGAGGCAGCCAGGGCGCCGGAAAAGGTGCGGGGGCTGCAGCGGGGTGCAGGGGATCGTATGCAGTGGAGGAGGCCTGGGCGCGGCTGGGGGCCGGGGGGCGCTGAGGCTGCCCGAACGCCTAGGAGGTCTCGAGGGTGGGTGGCGTACAGCGGGGCGCGGGCGGAACCCAGAGGCAGGGGCTGGGGGCTGGGGGAGGGGCGCCGGCCTTGGAGTGCAGAGGAGGGGCGAGAGGCGCTGGGAGCTGGAGGTCAGAGAGAGGTTGCCCAAAAGCAAAGGCGGGGAGGGGTGCGGGGCGCAGGGATAGGCTAGCGGCGCTTGCGGGTGGGTGGGCCGAGCCGAGGTGCCGAGTGCTGAGGAGTACAGGCGGTCCAGGCGCGGTGGGCACGGGGAGACGGAGGCTGCCTCAGTATGGAGGACAGACGGGGGCGGGGGCGTAGAGCTGAGAGGCTTGGGGAGGGAGGCGCAGGCCCAAGGCAGAGGCTGCGGGAGCGCGCGGGGAGGGAGAGGTGCAGGGCGTGGAGGGGATTCGGGGGCGCTTGGAGAGGATGGGCAGAAGGCCGGGACGGGGAGGAGGGGCGGCGAGAGGCGCAGGAGTGGGCTGGGGTGGGGCGGCACGGGAGTGACGGGGGAGGGGGCGCCTGGCCTGGGGGCGCGGGCAGAGGCAGCTCAAGCTCGGAGGAGGTGCAGATACTGGGGTCCGGGAGCGCAGGAGTGGGCCAGGGAGTGGAGAGGGGTGACCGGGTCGGGGGGCAGCTGGGGTGGGGGAAGAGGATGTCCAGTACTCCAAGCAAGTGCGCTGGGCGTCGGGGCAGCTGCTGACACCGCTGAGGTCGGGCGGTGTTCCGCGTGCGGTGTCGTTGCTGGGCGCATGGGTGTTAAGACGCAGCGGGGTCGCAGGTGACTGTGGGGAGGACAGGGGGTCAAGGGGCCCCTGGCCAGAGGGCACGAGGCTGACCTAGAGCGCCGAGGAGGAAGTGCGGGGCGTGGGGGTCTCAGGGGGCGTCGGGGGAGGCCAGGGCCCCGTGGGGCGCAGGTGACATGGAATGAGTAGGAGGCCGGGGGTGACACCGGCGGGGCCTGCAGCCAAGGGTGTCGAGACAGCCACGCTGTCGCCCCCAGGCCTGGAAATCCACGCGGCTTCCCAAAGACGGCGCCTCTGTTCTGCGGGTTCGTGACGAGGATTTATTTCCACCCACTGCGCCTGGGCGCAGGTCTGCGGGTCCGCGCCCACTGCGTGCGGCGCCACGGACCATGTCGGGTGAGTAGCTCAAGCTCCTTCAGTTCAGCCTGCCTGTTCCTACTGGCATGGGTGAGAGATTGGTCTGCACTGGGGAGAACCCCACTTTGACCGCAGGATTGCCCCAAACCCCAAGTCTCCCCCTCACTGCCTCGCCCAGGTCTCTCTGGGGCTGGAGGGAATGGAGATACCAGCCTCAGCTGCTGGGAGGGGGTGATTTACAGCAAGTGAAGGGGACCTTGGGATCTCACCAGTTTCCTTTTGTAAAATATAGTCCTGAAACTCAATGGGCTTGTTTCTTCGGAATAGCATTGGCTATTCCCAATAGCAGTGTCTGAGCCTGTCACTGCCTGGAAGGCCCATGGGAAGAAGTCTGTTCTGAAACGGCCCTAACTAAAGCTCTGGGAAGACGCTGCCTTGAGTTCTTAAAGTTCAGATCGTGGGTTTAATTTCGGTTTCCAGTACAGATAAAGGGATGGCCCGGCTTGGTGGCTCAGGCCTGTAATCCCAGCACTTTGGGAAGCTGAGACGGGAGGACTGCTTGAGGCCAGGACTTTGAGACCATCCTGGGCAACACAGGGAGACCATATCTGTAGGAAAATAATTTAAAAATCAGCTGGGCATTGCGGCACGTGCCTGTAGTCCCAGCTACTAGGGAAGCTGAGGTAGGAGGGTCCTGAGGCCAGGAGTTCAAGGTGGCAGTGAGCTATGATTGCACCACTGCACTCCAGCCTGAGTGACAGAGTGAGACCTTGTCTCTAAAAAAATTGAAATTAAAAAAAATAACAATTCAGGTTAATCCTCCTGCAGGCAGAGGGCTGGCTGGCAGGAATGGCAGGAATGGCAGAAAAGGCCTGCCCCGCAAGGACCAGTGAGCCCCATCTCCCTGTCCTTGGGTTTTGTGGACTTCAGATATACCGGTTGACTTAAGAGGCCTAGATATGTGAACATAGATTGTAACCTCATCCCACAAGAAAGATGCTGGCTCTATTTTTTATCATTAAATCATTAAGACACCTCCTTTTTGTACTAGACCACACTGGATCATTCATGAGTGCATTTTATGTATTTATTTTTAAATGTGCATATATACATATATACACATACACACATATACACACATATATAAATATATATAAACACATATACACACATATAAATATACATATACATATATACACATATATAAATATATACATACATATATGTACACACACATATATATACACACACATATATGTGTGTGTGTGTATATATATGTATGTATATATATATATATTTTTTTTTCCCTAGAGAGTCTCACTTTGTTGCCCAGGCTCCAGTTCAGTGTTGCATTCTCAGCTCACCGCAGCCTCTGCCTTCCGGGTTCAAATGATTCTTCTGCCTCAGCTTCCCAAGTAGCTGGGATTACAGATGCGCGTGCCTGTAGTAGCTAATTTTTGTATTTTCAGTAGAGACAGGGTTTTACCATATTGGCTGGGCTGGTCTCGAACTCCTGACCTTGTGGTCTGCCTGCATCGGCCTCCCAAAGTGCTGGGATTACAGGCGTGAGCCACTGTGCCTGGCCCTTAATTGTATATTTTTTAAATTTTGCAGAGACAGGGTCTTGCTATGTTGCCTAGGCTGGTCTTGAACTTCTAGGCTCAAGCAATCTTTCTCCTTTGGCGTCTCAAAGTTCTGGGATTATAGGCGCAAGCCAGCACACCTGGCCATGAATGCAATTTAAAACACACAAACAGAACAGATGACTTCTTAATTCAGAGGAGAGATTTGGTAAATCACAGAGCTGCTTCTCTCTTGTTTTCTCTCACTCTGGACTTAGAGAGGAAAATTTTCGGGGCAGGGATCTTAAGGGCTGTTTTCATGAGGTGTACTGGAAGACTCTATTCCCAGGAATAGCAGAAAAGATTCTCTGTTCTAGGGACGCGTTTGGAGCTCTCTAAAGTGAAAGCTACAGGTTTCCCCAAGCCTGCTTGTGTCTGTATAATAGCAGCATTCAAGACAGACATTCGCATACATCTTGGTCAGCCTCATGCCAGAAGAGAAGACTCAACTCTTTGCAGAAAACAAAAACTGCCTTTGAGTAAAGAAGGGCTGAGAAGGAAGATGCTAAGGTTATTCTGAGGGGTGATCAGAAGATTCCTTGAGTGCAGGGGGGCAGGCAAGGGGTAGAAAGAAACTGTTGTCACAGAGTCATAAAATTCTAAGCCACTGCAATCTCCAGGCTGGACTTGATTTTGTGACAGTGTCTCCTTTTTGTGGGCTGTAGTGTAGTGACAAGTTCTTTTGCTGTTTTTCCACTCCATGCCGTTGCTGAAAGTGTCTGCCACAGTGGCACATGGAGTGGAAACTCCCTCTTTGAATGCAGCAGCATTGGATAATTGTGGATGTTCTGTGGCGTCGCACCACGACTTGATCACCAGTTGTTTCTTCAGGGCAAGGTGATGTGGAAGCTAAGCACCTATCAATCAATGTTTCATGATCTGTTCTATTTCAATCCGCTGGTCTGTCTTTGCACTTTAGATGGGTTTTACAGTGTCCTGGATGGGAAGTCGCTAACCTTCAGGAGGTGCACATTTTTGTTCCAAAGCAGAAGTCTGAGTCTCGGATACCTTGTTGCTGGAGAGCTCTTGTGCCAACTGGTGTTGTCTTGTCATTGTGTGACTGTGGTCAGTATTCCCCCAACTCTAAACCAAAGAGAGAAACAGGGTGTCCAGTAGTTCCATAAAACTCTCACTCTAAATGCAGCCCTGTCTGCATTCTCTTTTGGGTTTGAGATCAAGGTAAGTGTGGGCAGGGCTGGTTCCTCCTGAGGCCTCTCTCCTGGGCTTGGTCCTCACAGGGTCTTCCCTCTGTGTGTGTGTGTCCTAAGCTCCTCTTTTTTTTTTTGAGATGGAGTTTTGCTCTTGTCACCCAGGCAATGGTGCAATCTGCCTCCTGGGTTCAAGCAATTCTCCTCCTCAGCCTCCTGAGCAGCTGGGATTACAGGCATCCACCACCATGCCCAGCTAATTTTTGTATTTTTAGTAGAGACAGGGTTTCTCCATGTTGGTTAGGCTGGTCTCAAACTCCTGACGTCAAGTGGTCCACCTGCCTCGGCCTTCCAAAGTGTTGGGATTACAGGTGTTAGCCATCACGCTCAGCGTAATCTCCTCTTCTTATAAGGACACCAATCCTATTGGATCAGACCATCCTAGTGACCTAATTTTACCTTAATATCTTCTTTAAAGACCCCATCTCCAAATATACTCACATTTTGAGGTCCTGGAGGTTATGACATTCGTATATGAATTTTGGAGGTGTGCAATTCAGCCCATAATAGGATAACTCATTTATTTGAATACTACTGTGTTTTTCTGCTGGGGCTGCCATAACAAAGTCCCACAGACTGGGCGGCTTAAACAACAGACATTTACTCTCCCACAGTCCTGGAGCCTGGAAATCTGAGATCAGGGTGTGGGCAGGGCTGTTTCCTCCTGACGCCTCTCTCCTTGGCTTGTAGATGTTGTCTTTCTCTGTATCTCCACAAGGTCATCCTTCTGTGTGTGTGTGTCTGTGTCCTCATCTCCTCTTGTAGTGAGGCCAGCAGTGCTACTGTATTAGGGCCCACCCTAGTGACCTCATTTTACCATAATCACCTCTTTAAAGACCCCATCTTCAAATGCAGACACATTCAGAGGTTCTGTGGGGTAGGGTTTCATCCTAGGCATTTCAGGATGGGTTATCATCCGTCTATAACACCGATTAATCCTCATGTTTTCCCTGAGGTCCCCATGAAGAGCTATAAAGCCAGCGCATGTGGTTATCAATCAATGATCACTCTGCCATTTCTCTTAGTTGTCACTGAGATCCTCATGAAGAGATTAAAAAAACCAGTGCACATCGTTATCAATCATTGATCACTTTGCCAGTTCGCATAGTTGTCACTCACATCCTGATGAAGAGAGAAAAAGGCCATGCACATGGTTATCAATCATTGATCACTCTGTCATTTCTTTCAGGTGTCACTGAGATCCTCATGAAGGGGTAAAAAACCAATGCCTGTGGTTATCAGTCACTGATCACTTTGCCATTTCTCTTAGTCATCAGTGATGCCCTCATGAAGAACTGTAAAACTAGCACAGGTGGCGATCAATCACTGATCACTTTGCCATTTCTCTGTGTTGTCCTCTGCACCTTGCTTTGGGCCAATTCACTTGCATCATCCTTTTCTTTAGACAGCCAGAGGGCCCTCCCTGGCAATGGAGATGAGACCTTCTTACAGGTCTTGGAACCCTGAAATAGCTCCTCATAAGCCTCAGGATAATAGAAAAGGCTGGATATCCTGGCCCTCTGACCCCATCTCTTCCTGTGGGTCCTTATTCTCCAGCTGCTGTTGCTACACTGTGAGGAATGCAGGATGCAACATGCAACCTATCATCTCCACCTCTGACCTTGGCTCATGGACTTTTTCTGCCTCTTCCTTCTTTGCCTTATTATTTTTAGTTTAGTTTCTTATTGGAGGCAGGAGAGAGTAGCTATTTTGAGGGCTTTTGTTGGTGTTGGAGTCAGAGGTGACCTCAGACATTTAGTTACTCATTGAAGCCCCAGTTTTTGAAGCACATGTCTGTGTTGGAAAGGGAATTAATGACAGTGCATAGGTATGCCCCATCTAGACACTCCTGGATGGATGGGAGCCATATTCATTCTTGTTTATTGATCCACTGATTTCTTGATGGATAAGTTATTCCTGGCCATTTATCCCTGAGCTTGGATGGTGCCTTTTCAAAAACTGCTGCCAGCCATAGGACTTGCCTTGCAGTATTGAAACACCCATTTCTTAGGGCTGATGTTTCTCATGGAGTTGTGGGTGTCTGAGGACAGAGCTTGTACCTTGTTAGCTGCTGGACCCAGCACATAGCAGATTCTCGTGCCTGGGAATTGCCTGGGACATGAACCCACAGTGAATGTGTAATGCACTGAGAGCATGTCATTAGGCCCACACAGACATCTTCTGCCCCTTCACCTTCTTTGTCTTCTGCCTCCAGCTTCAAACCTTCACTCTCTCTAAGCAGGTGCCATTGTGTGGGCAGCTTATGGCACAGCACTGTTGACTGGGGTAAGCAGTGCCCCCCATAAAACTCACATCTCCCCAGAAGCTGTGAATGGGACCTGTGAACCCAAAAGTATCTGAGACAGGTCTCAATCAATTTAGAAAGTTTATTTTGCCAAGGTTAAGGACATGCCTGTGACACAGCCTCAGGAGGTCCTGACAACATGGGCCAAAGGTGGTTGGGGTACAGCTTGCTTTTACACATTTCAGGGAGACATGAGACATCAATCAATACATGTAAGATACACATTGCTTTGATCTGAAAGGGTGAGACTACTTGAAGCAAGGGGGTTGCGGGGGGTGGTGCCAGGTCATAGGTAGATTTTTAAATGTTCTGATTAGTCAAAAGAGTTATTATCAATAGAAGAGAATGTCTGGGTTATGATAAGAGTTTGTAGAGACCAAGGTTTTATCACGCAGATGAAGCTTCCAGGTAGCAGGCTTCAGAGAGAATAGATTGTAAAGGTTTCTCATCAGACTTGAGGTCTGTGTGGATGTTTATGGTGGTCAGCTTTTCCTGAATTCCAAAATGGAGGAGGGTATGATGAGGCATGTCTGACCCTCTCCTCATTATGGCCTGAACTCGTTTTTCAGGTTAACTTTGGAATGCCCTTGGCCAATTAGGTAGTTGCGAGGCCTAGAATTTTAGTTTAAATTTACAGACCTTATTGGGAAATAGGGTCTTTGCAGATGTAATTAGTTAAGCATCTCAAGATAAGATTATCCTGGAATATTTGGGTGGGCCCTAAATCCAATGGCAGGTGTTGTCCTAAGAGATAGAAGAAGAGACACAGACACAGAGGAGGCCATGTGGAGTTGGAGGCAGAGATTGGAGTAATGTGGCCACAAGCCCAGGGACATCTGGAGCCACCAGGAGCTGGAAGAGGCAGGAAGGACCCTTCTCTAGAGTTTGGTTTTGGAATCCTGGCCTTCAGAACTGCAAGAGAGTAAATGTGTGTTGTTTAAGCCTCCCAGCGTGTGGTACTTTCTCACAGCAGCCCCAGGAAGCTCATTCATGGGTTTGCTAGGGAAAGGAGTCAGCGATGAGCCCACCAGTAAGCAAAATGAGCACAGCAGGTAAGATGGCACAAGAGATGAAGGGTCCTGTGTCATAGGAGGTGAGGGACTGTGATGAGAAGGGTCGTCTTGGGGAGCAGGGTTTGCAGGAAGATCTCTGAGGGATGGGTGGTTTTTTCCATGGCCACCATGTGCCGGTAGGAGAGTGAGTGCCAGGTGAGTTAAGGGAGTGGTAGTAGCCCCATGGTAGTAGCACACATCATAGGATGTGCTTGAAGACCCAGAGGGGTTGAGCTGGACGTGGGGACTGAGTGTGGGGGATGAGATGACCAGCAGTCTGGACCCAGCTTACATTTGCAGACAATCAGAAAACCATTGGCGTTGGGTTGGCTTTCAGGGCAGCTGATGGCTTTCACTGTGTGTTGGGGGAGAAAATGTGGTTTTTAAGGACTGAGGAAACAGATAACAGGAACCAGAATCTACAGGGTGGAGCAGAGAATGCAAAGGAGGGAAGTTGTGGCTCAGGGTGATTGATGCAGAGACCCATTTTAAATGTTTTCTAGTCTGGTGCGGTGGCTGGCTCACACCTGTAATCCTAGCACTTTGGGAAGCCAGGACGGGAGGATTGCTTGAGGCTAGGAGTTTGAGACCAGTCTGGGTGACAGAGCAAGAGACCTCATCTCTACAGAAAAATTAAAAATAAATTAACCAGGTGTGGTGGTGAGCATCTGTAGTCCCAGCTACTCAGGAGACTGAGGCAGGAGGATTGCTTGAGCCCAGGAGTTCTGGGCTTCAGTGAGCTGTGATGCTGCTGCTGCACTCAAGTCTGGGTGATAGACAGAGAAAGACCCTGTCAAAAAAGAAAAAAAAGGCCAGGCACAGAGGCACACCTGTAGTCCCAGCATTTTGGGAGCATGAGGCAGGCAGATTGCCTGAGCCCAGGAGTTCAAGACCAGCCTGGGCAACATAATATGTCTCTACAAAAAATATAAAATAGCTGGATGTAGTGATGTGCACTTGTGGTCCCAGCTACTCAGGAGGCTGAGGTAGGAGGATTGCTTGCTTCCAGGAAGTCGAGGCTGCAGTGAGCTAAAATCATACCACTGCACTCCAGCCTAGGCAACAGAGGGAGACCTTCTCTCAAAAACCACCACCACAACAACATAATGAACAACCCCAACATTTTCTGTTGTGCCTCTCGGTTAAGATCTCAGTTAGTTATGCAAGAGTAGAATGTGGGATTGGAGGCAAGTGGACTTCTCCTTACCCCAGAATTCATGTCATAAATGCTCTGCACAGACGAGGCTTCTAGGGCTCTCAGGGAGAGCTAGGAGGTGGGTAACAGGGATATGAATCTACCCGGTGGAGCCCATGTCCCAGGTCAGATGGTGCCAAATTTCATTTTATACATTCTCTGTTCTTCTTCTCTGTTCCTTAAGAGCGCAGGTCAGTAAGTGGGGTTGGAAACAGTGGACTCTTCCTTACTGGGGTATAGGAGTTGGCACGCTAAATATTCTGCAAAGCTTGCTCTTGCAGGACCAAGCATCTAAATAGTAAGGTCTAACCTCAGTCATCTGTTTCTGGAGGAAAATCCCAAAGCATGGCCTTTGGAGTGTGATTTAGCCCTCATTCTCAGATTCAGTGGTGAAGTTCAGAGGGGAGCCAATCCCTCTGAGCATCTCGAAGGTGGACAGAAGTCAGCTCAGGAGGAAATCTCAAAACAACACCCCTCCTCGGGAGTTCTCTTACCTTTGTCATTGTAGTTCCTAAAGGATGCACTCCTTTTCCTTTCTATTCTTTAATTCACAGGGTCCTTAAACATGGTTCCTCAGATTTCAATAATCTATACATTGGAGATCACAAAGAAATCTTAATATTGCCAATGAGAGGCTAAAAATTGTAAATGGCACTTTGTTTTCAGTTTGACATTACTTTGCTGATGATTTTTCTCATAACATATATTATTTGATTTATCTTATTTTTTACTTTGCCATCTACTTTGCAATTACACACACACACACACACACACACACATGCTTTCTCTTTAAAGAGAGGGCTCTGCTCTGTCACCCAAGCTGGAGTGCAGTGGCACAGTTATATCTCACTGCAGCCTCCAATTTCTGGGCTCAAACAATCCTGCTGTCTCAGCTTTTCAAGTTAGCTAGGACTTCAGGCATGTGCAAAAAAATGTATTTTTAAATTAAAAGAATACAAGTCTATTCTTAGTGTGAAACACATACTCAAATACCTGCCTGAGAAATGGTATGTGGCGTATAAATGTGCAGCAGATGTGCTAATTGGCCTGGGCCTAGAAATTTAGCTACTTGGTCTGGGTATACAATTTTAGGTTGAGGACCATTGCACTAAAAGAGTTTAGATATGGTGCTTTGTTTTAGTGTCCACTATTCATGATAAGAAGTCTCAGTCTCATCCTTAATAGGATTGACCTGTATTTTTATTTTACTTTCATTTTCTTGGCATTATCACGATGTTCTCCTTATCCTTGGTGTTTTTAAACTCCAGAAACATATTGTCAGGATAAGGACTGTTGAGTTTCTTTCTTTCTTTCCCTGTCTCTCTGTCCCCATCGCCCCTCCCCTCCTCTCTCCTCCCCTCCCTCCCTCCCTTCCTTCCTCTCTCTTTCTTTCTTTCTTTTTTCTTTTTCTTTTTCTTTTGCTGCATACTCTCTGGGCTTTTAAAATCTGAAGACTGATTTTCTGCTGCTGTTGAGAACATTTCCTGTTTAATTTCTTCGAAAACTTTTCTTCTATTTTTTTTTTCTATTCTCTTACTCTGAAACTTATGTTGGTGAACCTTCTGAATCACTCCTGTAGGCTTCTAGCTTTTTGAAATTTTCCATTTGTCCCTTAATTGTACTTTCTGAGAGATTTCCTCATTGACATTTTCCAAACCTTCTGTTATTCCATTTTCATTTCAGCAAATCATATTTTTAACTTCTAATAACTATTTCTTATCCTTGGAGTGATCTTTTCTATGGCATTTGATTCTTGGTTTATAGATGCATCCCTCTCCCTGTAATCTTTTGAAAGAATACTAATTAATGCAGTCAGAATTTTTATGTCTGTTTGTCTGTTCCTTGAATTTCTGTTCCATGAATTCTCTGGTATTTATGGGGTTCTTTCCATTCCGCCCCATAACTTTTTAGTTTTCTCTTTTGTGGTGAAGGTGTTTTTCAAATACCTGTAATGGTTTATATCTACGTGTATAAAAATCAGGAATGTCAGTTGTGCTGTGCCCACTTGCAAGGGTTGCCGACTTGTCTGAATTTGTCAAGGTTATGTTATAGGTTAGGAATTCCACTTCTGTGTGGTGGTAATTATTTTTTCTTGGGCTTTTGGTTTCCTGTAGAGTAGGTCCTATTATCTGATTTTGCCTCTCGTGATGGGTATATTTGGCCTCTGAGAATTCTGCAGAATTTCAGTGACTTCTCCAGTTTCTCTTCTTGGCTGATGGTTTTCTCCTGCCTCTTTGTTGGCTTGGGGTTCACACTTGCCTTCCTTAGCACACTTTTTAGTTTGTTCTCCTTTTATCTCAGAAGGAAGGAAAGAGAAACTAGGAGCTCCACATCCACCATCTTTGCTTGGAAGATTCCTGGTTTACACTTTTAATTACACGGTTGAATTGATGAAAATGCATGGACCTTGAAAACATCATGCTGATGGAAAGAAGTCGGACACAAAAGGCCATATGATGCTTGATTCCATTTACATGAAATATGCAGAACAGGCAAATCCACAGAGATAAAAAGTGATTGGTGGTTGTCACAAGCTAGGGAAGGGAGAAAGGGGAGATACTCCTTAATGAGTGCAGGGTCTCTTTTTGGAGTGATGAAATGTCCCAGGATTAGATAGACGTGGTGGGTGCACAACATTGTGATGAATTGTGCTCTTTACAATGGTGAATTTTATGTCATCTGAAGTTTACTGTGATAAATAAAAAGGAAATACAAAATTATTCCATTTTCAAAAACTACATAGTGTTTGATTCCATTTATAGGAAATATCCAAAATAGGAATGTAGAGACAGAAAGCGGACTCATGGTTGCCAGAATGGGGAGTGACTGTGTAATGGGTACAGGGCCTCCTTTTGGAGTGCTGAGAATATCCTCGGATTGCCTGGAGTTAGTGGTTGCACAACATTGCACATGGACTAAATGCGAGTCACTTGTGCACTTTAAAATGGTTTGTTTTACGTTATGTTAATTTCCCGTTAATTTTTTGAGAGTTTGCATGGAAAGGTGAAGCTCTAAGCAGGTCGTATGTTTAGGTGTGGGGATACCCATTATGCTGCTTAGAAATATGTTCACACTTAGGGCTCAGCACTGGGGGTTCTACTTGGTAATTCTTTCTGCTTCCACACTCTTTCAAGATATGGGTCAGAGAAACCTTGGTGAGGACGGGGTAGGGGATTGGATCTCTGGCTCTGTTTTGGGCATTGTGTGATTTTTGAGGTCTGTGGGTGAAGCTCACACAGTACCTTGGCCAGCTTTGGGCTTTGCAGATGCCAGTCCTGAATGTCTGCTTCCTCTCCCATCTCTCTCCTCTGCTTAGAGACAAAAGAGCCTTACAGATGGCTGAACGGGTCCATGACAGCTACGCCTGTTCTTGGGAAATAATTTTGGTCAGAGCTTAGGCCTTGGGAAATGTCTAAAGGAGTAATAATCACCATTATTATCATTTTAAAGCTAGTAATTAAGAAAACTATAGATAGATTATAGATAATGGTGCTAGAGACAATTTATAATCTATAGACTAGGTAGGTAGATGTTTGAAAGATTGATAGATATAAATAAGTAGATACAGAGAGGACACATATATGATAGGTAGATGACAGATGGAGATAGATAGATGGATAATAGAAAATTATAGGTGGAGAGATGATGGAGATAGATGGATGATAGATCATAGATACATAGATGATAAATTTACATAGATGATATAGGATAAATAGATGATAGAGATAGATGGATTAGATAGATATACAGATACATGATAGTAAGATAGATAATAAATAATAGATGTGAAGAGAATTGGTAGATGATAGGTGGATAGATGGAAGGATGGATAGATGATAGGTAGATGGATAGATGATGGATGGATAGATATATGATTGATTGATAGATGATAAAGACAGATTTATAGTAAGATAGATAATAAATAGATGTACAGAGAATTGGTAGATGATAGATGGATGGATGCATGAATAAATGGATAGATAGATGATGGATGGATAAATGATAGATAATGGAAGGATGGATAAATGAGAGATAGATGGATAGCTGGATGGATGGATAGAGATAGATGATAGTAAGATAGAAAGTAATAGATGTGCAGAGAATTGGTAGATGATAGGTAGATGGATGGATGAATGGATGGATAGATAATAGGTAGATGGATAATACAGATATTATCCAATGATAGATGATAGACAGATGGATAGATAGACAGATGATAGATGAACGGATGGGTGGATGGATGGATGATGGATAGATAGATAGATATGGACTGATGACAGATATCTTTTAGTCTACAGAATTAAGTTGTAAAGTTTGCTGTCTATGATACTCACTCCCAGTGGAGATGTCAGGAATTCTTGTTCTTCCTTCCTGCAAGGGTAGGGAGAGGAATCTACAGGAGCAGCTGTAACAGGCGCATTTTGGAATTTACCCCATTGCAATGTAAAGGTCAAGGAGGCAGCCCTGGGCCACACGTCTGGGACACTTGTGTTATATTTAGTGCGAATTGTGGTTTGGCTTCTCTTGGAGTGCTGCTTCTGGGGAAGGTGCCATGGTTGCCTACATGCTGAGCATTTTAATTTCCATAGACAGTACACTGGGCTGCACACTGTGTGGCACTTGTCGGTGTTGCTGGCAGCCCTCCTGACTGTTGTCTTTCTCCTGGCAAGAGGGGCTTGGGTGCCCAAGAATTGAGTGGTTTAAAAGTCATTACCAAAGTTCACATCAGTCTTATGCACAGAGACTTAAAAGCCATTAATTATATCTAATGTGAGAGTTCCTTCCTCTCCTATTGAGGCATTAGGAAACTGAGCACATTCTACCTAATGAAACAATACACTTTTCCTTATGTTGACTGTACCACCTCATACAACCCTGAGTTGAAGTTGAAGTCTTTGTAAGAAATGGTCTGTCCAGAATTTAAATAACATGTTTGGCTGCTTTGTGGAGCACGATTCTTTTCTTTTCTTTCTTTTTTCTTTTTCTGAAGACAGGGACTCACTCTGTTGCCCAGCCTGGAGTTCAGTGGTGTGATCATGGCTCTTTGCAGCCTTGACCTCCTGTGCTCAAGCAATCCTCCTCCCTCAGCCTCCCAAGTAGCTAGGACTACGGGCATGCACCACCTCGCCTGGCTAATTTTTTTTTTTTCCAGTAGAGATGAGGTCTTGCTGTGCTTCCCAGGCTGGTTTCAAACTCCTGGGCTCAATTAGTCCCCCTTCTTCAGCCCTAGCACTGGGATTACAGGCATGAGCCACTGCATCTAGCCCAGAACACAGTTCTTTGAGTTAGTTGGATTACATCTTTGCTGTAACTCAGGTCATCAAGTCATCACTTCCACTTTTTGCCTTTTGTTTCCACCTAAGATCTAAACACTTTGGGTGAGTTTTCAAGAGTCAAACACAACATAAAATAAGGGATAATAGCTATGAGTTTCCATGGCATTGCAGCATCAGGAAATGGGCATAGCCATTGGGTTGACTTTACTCATGTTTAAGGTTCCTTCATTCTCCTCCTGTGTTTTGTTTTGTTTAGAATGAAAGGAAGCATGTATGTGAATTAGAATACTGAATATTCACTGCAAGTCGTGATTTTTTTTTTTTTTTTTTGAGACAGGGTCTCACTCTGTCACCCAGGCTGGAGTAGAGTGGTACAATCACAGCTCACTGCAGCCTCAAACTCCCAGGCTCAAGTATCCTCCTACCTCAGCCTCCCAAGTAGCTGTAACTACAGGTATGCCACCATGCCCAGCTAATTTTTGTATTTTTCGTAGAGACAGAGTTTCACCATGGTGCCCAGGCTGGTCTCTAACTCCTGAGGTCAAGCAATTCACCCACCTCAGCCTCCCAAAGTGCTGGAATGACAGGTGTGAACCATCACGTCTGGCCCAAGCCATGAATCTTGGGAGAGGAGAGGAGGTGACTATGGCCCCGTCACCCCTGCTGTCCCTCAGGAGTGTAACTCTGGTGTTTCTGTTGATTTTCACAGTGACTGATCAGGCTTTTGTCACACTGGCCACCGATGACATCTACTGCCAGGGCGCCCTGGTCCTGGGGCAGTCACTGAGGAGACACAGGCTGATGAGGAAGCTGGTGGTGTTGATCACTCCTCAGGTGTCCAGCCTGCTCAGGTAAGGCTCAGAGATGTGGCTTGTGCCCAGATGGGTCCTACAGAAGGAGGGTCACCTCTCCCCAAAGAGGTCCTACGAGTTATTCTGATGACTGACCACCATTCTTCACCGGCCTGGATGGCTGGCAATCATGATGGGCATCTTACATTTGTAATGAACCTTCGAATCATGTGAAAATATAGGTGTGTGATCGGCCTCACAATACTTTAAAAAACAATACTGGGTATGGTTACAGTTCATTCTCCCAACCACGGAAACTGAAAATTCAATTCTTTTTTTTTCGTTTTTTGAGACAGGGTCTCGCTCGTCGCCCAGGCTTGAGTGCAGTGATACCATCTCGGCTCACTGCAACCTCTCCCTCACTGGCCCAAGTGATCTTCCCTCCTCAGCCTTCTAAGCAGCTGGAACCACAAGTATGTGCCCCCATGCTCGGCTATTTTTATTTTTATTTTTTGTATTTGTGGTAGAGACAGGGTTTCGCCATGTTGCCTAGGCTGATCTTGAACTCCTGGACTCAGTCCACCCAGGTTGGCCTCCCAAAGTGCTGGGATTACAGGCATGAGCCACGGCGCCCAGCCAAGGAGTCTTTTCTTATAATTTCCTTTTATAATTCCCTTTGTCTTTAATTCTCAAATAAAGCAAATACATAAAGAAATGCATCTAATGAATAAAGCATAAGGCTTCTCTGAAATGTCATACATTATGTAAGCAATAATCTTTTTCTTTCATCAACCATGGACCACTTAAAAAAATTGATTTTATACGAATGGGACGAGGAGGCATTTAATTTGTAGATGTAGCAGGAATTGAATGTCATATTCTTTGACAATGAAATAATAAATCCAGACATTAATAGCTAAACTAAAAAGAGAACAAATAAAAAACCAACCAGTGTGTCCTCAGACGTTTGAAACTGGAAGTTTGAAACGAAATAACTCAATCCGGGTACAAATGAAAGCTTGAATTATGTACTATTTCAGAAAATCACTGCAATGTGAGTGCTACCTATACAAAGCAAAGACAGCAACTACAGTGGTACAAGACAGAAAATTTAAATCAGTGAAGAAATCATCCAGTTCAAATATATACATATTTTTATATATACATATATATGTTTATGGATACGTTCATGTATGTTCATATATGTTCAAATATATATATAAATATATACGTTCAAATATATATATATATTTTTTGAGACAAAGTCTCACTCTGTCATCAAGGCTGGAGTGCAGGGGTGGGATCTTGGCTTAGTGCAACCTCCACCTCCCAGGTTCCAGTGATTCTCCTGCCTCAGCGTCCTGAGTAGCTGGGATTACAGGCACCCAACGTCATGCCTGGCTAATTTTTGTATTTTTAGTAGAGACAGGGTTTCACCATATTGGACAGGCTGATCTCCAACTCCTGACCTCAAGTGATCTGCCCGCCTTGGCCTCCCAAAGTGCTGGGATTACAGGTGTGAGTCACCATGACCAGCTCCAAATATTTTTAAAATAAAAAAAAAGTAAAGCAAACAGCAGTAAAAAAATTCATAAAGATAAAACAACACAACTAATAATTGGGAACAAGAAACAAATTCAGGGATTTGATTAACGCATCTTCAGGGGGGCCAAGGTGGGAGGATTGCTTGAGGCCAGGAGTTTGACAAGACAGTCTGGGTGATATAGCAGGACCCTATCTCTACAAAAAATAAAAAGAGCCAGATGTGGTCGTGCGCACCTGTAGTCCCAGCTACTCAGGAGGCTGAGGTGGGAGGATTGCTTGAGCCCAGAGGTTCGAGGCTGTAGTGAGCCATGATCGTACCGCTGCACTCTAGACTGGGCAACAGAGTGAGCTCCTCTCTCTAAAAATAAAAATAACAAATAAAAATGAATCTTTCATTTGAGAAAACATAAATGTACAAAATAGAAATTGGAAAGAAGTCATTTGGAGGCAGTTTTAAAAGCGAATACTATATACAACCCCTTATAGTAATAACACTGGAAGTATTGAAGAAGCGCTTGATCCTTCTAGGGAAATCAGTGAGATGTTGGATGTTGTCATCAGAAGAAATAGAAACCTTCTATTTGACAATAACTATGAGAAAAACTGAAAATGTTACCAAAGGCTTATCTTGTAGAAAGGCCCTGGTTTGGGCAATTTTAAGGGAAGTTCTGGTAAATTGCTCATGATGAATTAATTTCCCTGCTGCATAAACTGTCACGGAGCCTAGCAAAAGATGAATGTGTTCACTTATTTTAAGAAACTGTTATAATCTTGACACCCAAACTTGATTTACAGGTTTGATTGTGTTTACATTTGGATTGAGAAAGCCCTCAAATACAGGATGTTAATAAGGCAACTCTAGCCCTGTAGTAAAGAAATAAATAGAGCTTACCCTAAGAAAGCAAAGATATTTTTGTATTTGTCTATCTTTGCTTCTGGCATGCTAGAGACGAGCCCCTGCAAACCCCTCAAGTGTTTTAAGAGTTCTTTGTATGTGAGGGACAATAAGAACCTCTCCATTATAATATTTTAAATGTGGCCCTCAGTTTGTTTTATCTTTTACTTTCACACATACTATCTCTGACACACAGCAGTTCTGGTGTCCTCTTCCAACTTGTTTAATTTACAACAGCATTTCCGCTTCTAGATAAACGAAACATCCACCTGCATCAATATGTGGAGATATTTTTAGTTGTCACAACTGCCACCTCCTGCTGGTATCTGGTGGGTGGAGCTCAGGGATGCTGCTCAACACCCTGCAGTACACAGGACACCCCACCACATGGAACCCCCCAGTCCCAGACAGCAGCAGTGCTGAGAAACTTTCATCTACTTTCTTCTAAGATTTCTCTATGTTTTAAATGTTTACCTCTATATTTATAATATATGTGTTTTTGTTTTTTTTTTTTTGTTTTTAAGACACAGTCTTGCTCTGTCACCCAGGCTGGAGCACAGTGGTGCCATCTTGGCTCACTGCAATCTTAACCTCCTGGGTTCGAGCAATTCTCCTGCCTCACTCTCTCAAGTAGCTGGGATTACAGGTGATCACCACCACACCCTGCTAATTTTTTTTTTTTTTGTATTTTTAGTGGAGACGGGGTTTCACCATGTTGGCCACGCTAGTCTCAAACTCCTGACCTCAAGTGATCCACCCAACTCGGCCTCCCAAAATGTTGGGATTACAGGCATAATCCACCATGCCTGGCTTGGAATTCTTTTACCCATCATCTCTTTACTTATACTTTCTATCTATCTGTCTATCTATCTATCTTATCTATCTATCTATCTATCTATCTATCTATCTATCTATCTATCTATCTTCTATTTATCGTCTATCTGTCTCCACCTATGTATCTATGTATCTGTATATCTATCACCTTGAATCTATTAATTCAAGATAGATTAAAGAGTTAAATGTTAGACCTAAAACCATAAAAACTTGAGAAGAAAACCTAGGCAGTACCATTCAGGACATAGGCATGGGCAAGGACTTCATGTCTAAAACACCAAAAGCAATGGCAACAAAAGCCAAAACTGACAAATGGGATCTAATTAAACTAAAGAGCTTCTGTACAGCAAAGGAAACTACCGTCAGAGTGAACAGGCAACCTACAGAATGGGAGAAAATTTTTACAATCTGCCCATCTGACAAAGGGCAAATATCCAGAATCTACAAAGAACTTAAACAAATTTACAAGAAAAATCAAAGAATCCCATGAAAAAGTTGGCGAAGGATGTGAACAGACACTTCTCAAAAGAAGACATTTATGCATCCAACAGACAGATGAAAAAATGCTCATCATCACTGGCCATCAGAGAAATGCAAATCAAAACCACAATGAGATACCATCTCACACCAGTTAGAATAAAAATCATTAAAAAGTCAGGAAAGAACAGGTGCTGGAGAGGATTTGGAGAAATAGGAACACTTTTACACTGTTGGTGGGAGTGTAAACTAGTTCAACCATTGTGGAAGTCAGTGTGGCGATTCCTCAGGGATCTAGAACTAGAAATACCATTTGTCCCAGCCATCCCATCACTGGGTATATACCCAAAGGATTATAAATCATGCTGCTATAAAGACACATGCACACGTATGTTTATTGTTGCACTATTCACAATAGCAAAGACTTGGAACCAACCCAGATGTCCATCAATGATAGACTGGATTAAGAAAATGTGGCACATATACACCATGGAGTACTATGCAGCCATAAAAAAGGATGAATTCTTGTCTTTTGTAGGGACATGGATGAAGCTGGAAACCATGACTCTGAGCAAACTATCGCAGGGATAGAAAACCAAACACCGCATGTTCTCACTCATAGGTGGGAATTGAACAATGAGAACACTTGGACACAGGGTGGGGAACATCACACACTGAGGCCAGTCGTGGGGCGGGGAGAGGGGGGAGGGATAGTATTAGGAGATATACCTAATGTAAATGACGAGTAAACGGGTGCAGCACACCAACATGGTACATGTATATATATGTAACAAACCTGCACATTGTGCACATGTACCCTAGAACTTAAAGTATAATTAAAAAAATTTATAAATAAAAATGTTTAGGCAGTTAAAAAATGTTTCATTGATCTGGAAATGTTATGAGATTATTCATTTTACCAAAAAGACACCTGGACTAGTGTGTTCACTGCAGTACTATTCACAATAGCAAAGACAAGGAATCAACCCAGTTGTCCATCAGCATTGGACTGGATAAAGAAAATGTGGTGTATCTATACCAAGGAATACTTCACAGCTATAAAAAGGAATGAAGTAATGCAACATGGATGCAGCTGGAGAGCTGGAGGCCACTATGTTAAGTGAGTTAATAAAGAAAGAGAAAACCAAATACGGCATGTTCTCATAAGTTGGAGCTAACCAGTGGGTACACATGGACATGAAGATGGGGATGTCAGACACTGGGCACTCCTAGAAGGCGGAGGGAAGGAAGACAGCTGGGGTTGAAAAACCACCTGTTGGGTGTTGAAAGGAAAATAAATTCGGGGGCCCCCAAATCACTAAAGGAAAAGTCCATCTGGGAACTGCTTAGGGCTTCTGCCTCCCATTCTATTCAAAGTCCCCCCTCTGCTCACCAAGATAGATGAATATCTGATTGCCTCATTTGGAAAGGCTCATCAGGAACTCAAAAGAATGCAGCCATTTTTCTCTTATGTATCTGTGACTCGGAAGCCCCCCTCCCCACTTCGAGTCTCCCCGCCTTTGCTTTTTTTCTTTTTTTGTCCTGCCTTTCCAGACTGAACCAGTGTTCAACTTGTATAGGTTGATTGACGTCTCATGTCTCCCTAGAATATATAAAACCAAACTGTGCTCTGGCCACCTTGGGCACATGTCGCCAGGACCTCCCGAGGCCGTGTCGCGGGTGTGTGTCCTCAACCTTGGCAAAAGAAACTTTCTAAACTAACTGAGACTTGTCTCAGATTTTCAGGGTTCACAAGTACAGTGCTGAGTACGTGGGTGGGGGGTTCATGCATACCCTGTACCTCACTACCATGGAATATACCCTAGTGACAAACCGGCACGTGTACCCCTTAGACCTAACATAAAAGTTGAAATTATTTAAAAATAAATAAATAAATATTATGAGATTATTATCCTGTGGCAAGTGGAAATGATGTGGGAAGGAAAGGATTTCTAGATCTGTCGAATTGGCAGGGTGGATTGATGCCTATAGATCCACAGGAATAAGTTACAGTATTTTTGTTCCTCAAAGCCACTTGGTCAAATCTTGCCGAAACCTTTGGCTGATACTTGGAAGCGCGAAACAGATCCTAGTGTTAAAGCGTTTTGGGCTGGAACTGTAGTTTGAATAAGAAAGGGGTTTCTTTCCGACCACCATTGAATTAGGAAAAGCAGAGCACTTTTTCTTTCTGGTTTCATAGGCCTCTGCTCTTTAGTGTACAGTACTGTTTTAAAAATTACTTATTTATGTATCTTTGGCCGATTACAGTGGCTCGTGCCTGTACCTGGTACTTTGGGAGGCCAAGGCGGACAGATCACTTGAGGTCAGGAGTTCAGGACCAGCCTGGCCAACCTGGTGAAACCCTGTCTCTACCAAAAATACAAAAACTAATGAGGCACGGTGGTGCATGCCTGTAATCCCAGCTACTCAAGAGGCTGAGGTATGAGAATCACTTGAACCCAGGAGGTGGAGGTTGCAGTGAGCTAAGATCATACCACTGCACTCCAGCCTAGGCAACAGAGTGAGACTCCATCTAAAAAATAATAGTAATAATAGAAAAATAAAATAATTGAAATAAATAATGTGTTTATTTTAAAATAAATAATTTTATTTTTTATTTTATTTCTATTTTTTTGACATGGAGTCTCACGCTGTCTTCCAGGCTGGAGTGCAGTGGCCCAGTCACTGCTTCCTGCAGCCTCCAACTCCAGGGCTTAAGTGATCCTCCCACCTCAGCCTCTCAATTAGCTGAGATTACAGGCATGTGCCACCACACCCAGCTAATTTTAAAAACTTTTTAGAGGTATGTTCTCATAGGAGTCTCCCTATGTGGACCAGACTGGTCTCCAACTCCTGTCCTCAAGCAGTCCTCCTGCTTTGGCTTCCCAAAGTACTGAGGATTACAGGCATGAACCACTGTGCCTGGCTCCCATTTTTTTAATAGATCAAATGAGTTGCATAGGTTTACAAACTTGATGTCTTCCATCCCTGCTCTATCCATCATCCTAAGAAACAAAATGAAGTTTTTATTGGCACAGACAATATCTGTTGGAAGCACATTCGTGCAAATCCAGCTATACCTAGTATGTGACATATACTGTGCAAGAATATACTTTACACGAGATTGTAGCATGCCTTGAGGATGCTTGTCTGGATTCCATTGCATAGTTGCTAAATGCTGATGCTCTGTGAGTCTGTCATTATTGCAGCATTTATGGCCTAACACTCAGCTGCACAAAAGAGCTTTTCTGTTTCTCTTCCCTCCCTAGCACACTCCTTCTCCTGAATATCACTACTGTTTTGATTGTTCAATATGTAAAAAGCAGCCCAATTTATTATTTTTTTAATGTTTAAACTGTTCCTTTTTTTTTTTACCTTAAATAACACAGGGTCTTACTCTGTTGCCCAGGCTGGAGTGCAGTGGCATGATCATATAGCTCATTGTAGCCTCAACCTCCTCAGTTCAAGTGATCCTCCCATCTCAGCCTCCCAGGTGGCTGGGACTACAGGCAAGATCCACCATGTTTGGCTCAAATTGTACCAGATTTACCAGTGGGATTCTCTTTAGATGGATTCTTAAGACTATGAACTGATCCCATTAGTATTTTTAAATTTTTATTTATATTTATTTTGTTTGAGACAGAGTCTCGCTCTGTCACCCAGGCTGGAGTGCAGTGGCGCAATCTTGGCTCGCTACAACCTCCACCTCCCAGGTTCAAGTGATTCTCCTGCCTCAGCCTCCCAAGTAGCTGGGATTATAGGCACATGCCACCATGACTGGCTAATTTTTGTATTTTTAGTAGAGATGGAGTTTCACCACATTGGCCAGGCTGGTCTTGAACTCCTGGCCTCAAGTGATCTGCCTGCCTTGGCCTCCCAGAGTGCTGGGATTCCAGGCGTGAGCCACCGCACCTGGCCCCCATTAGTCTTTGATCACTTCCTTGCTTCCTGGCAAAATGAGATTCTCCAGAACCATCATAGATTTTCTCCCCTCACAGCTGGGGCCAGACATTGCTCCAAGGTCTGATTTTTAAGAACAAGGCAATTTTTATGTTCTAAATTGACTTCACACCTCCTGAGGGAATTGCAGCCAGTAGTTTAAAAACATCTTTGTAACAAATGAACGCTAAGCCCCACATCTTCTCTCCTTATCTATAAAATAGGGATTACAATACCACATGCTCATGGGAATTTTCTGAGGATAAAACGAGACAATAAACATAAAGCTCTTAGCACAGTCTGTGGGAACAATTAAGCATGAAAGCATGAGCTGCTGCTGTCATTGTCAACATCTGATTGAAATCTTGTTTTTGAGACAGGGTCTTACTGTGTTGCTTAGGCTGGAGTGCAGCGGCACCGTCAGGGCTCACAGCAGTCTTGACCTCCCAGGCTCAAGTCATCCTCTTGCCTCAGCCCCCCTAGTACCTGGGACGACAGACTTGCACGACCATGAGCAGGTAATTTTTTTTTTTTTCTTTTCAGTAGAGACAGATTTCGCCATGTTGCCCAGGCTTGTCTCGAACTCCTGGACTCAAGCGATCTGCCCACATCTACCTCCCAATGTGCTGGGATTACAGGTGTGAGCCACTGTTCCTGGCCTTATTGAGATCTGTAGAGACACTGCCAATAACTTGGGTTTTTAAAAATTACATTGCTTGAACCTGGGAGGTGGAGGCTGCAGTGAGCCAAGATCACGCCACTGCACTCCAGCTTGGGTGACACAGTGAGACTATGTCTCAAAAAAAAAAAGAAGAAAAAAATTAACATGGAGATAAAAAATGTTTATGAGTGTGTATGATAATGTTTACAAATTTAGCCAGCCTACGCAACATAGCAAGACCCTGTCTCTACAACAACAACAAAAATAATTAGCCGGGTGTGGTGGTATGTGCCTGTAGTCCCAGCTACTCGGGTGGCTGAGGTGGGAGGATCACTTGTGCCCAGGAGTTTGAGAACACCCTGGGCAACATAGCAAGACCCCAGCTCTATAAAAATACATAAATATAGCCAGGCATGGTGGTGCATGCCTGTAGTCCCAGCTACCTGGGAGGCTGAGGTGGGAGGATCGCTGGAGCCCGGGAAGTTAAGGCTGCAGCAAGCTGTGATCGCACCACGTACTGTCCAGCCTGAGCAACAGAGCAAGACCCTGTCTCAAAAAAAAAAAAAAACTTAGAAATATTAGTAAACATGGTAGATGCCTGTTCATTAATTCTGCTTGAAAACATGGTGAAGGAAAAGAAGTGACTTGAATAGAGCTAAGGGCTTTTATTCAGCAGATCCTCACCCGACAGCCCCTGTGCACAGATAATTGATTCACTGTGGCACAGCAGGATCTGAGTTTTGTAAGACGAGGAGAAGAGAGGGGTACAAGTTTTTGAGGACTCGCCCAAATTTCACTTTTCTGGCCAGGCGCAGTGGTTTTCGCTGGTAATCCCAGCACTTTGAAAGGCTGAGGCGGGTGGATCACTTCAGGTCAGGAGTTGGAGACCAACCTGACCAACAGGCGAAACCCCATCTCTACTAAAAATATGAAACCTAGCCAGGCGTGTTGTTGCACTCCTGTAATCCCAGCTACTTAGCAGGCTGAGGTGGGAGAATCGCTTGAACCTTGGAGGCAGAGGTTGCAGTGAGCCAAGATCTGGCCATTGCACTCCAGCCTGTGCAACAGAGCAAGACTCTGTTTTAAAAAAACAAAACAAAACAAAAGCAAAAAACAAATTACACTTTTCTTCGTCTTCAGCTGTTGCAAAACCTGGCATCGTATCAATTGGAGACTTGTCGCTGTGGTTTAAATGCCTTTTTCTTGGTATTATTGGTGCAGTCCCTTTTCAGCAACTCTCAGGACTGTTTATTTTGCAAGGCTTTGCAATATGTCAAGGTTCAGAGGAAAGTGGGGGTAACAAAAAAGGAGGAGAGAACAAAACAGAAGAGAAACATATAGGAAAAGGAGACAAGAGTTGAAGCAACATAAACTGGGATGACACAGTTTGCAAAACACAAAACATTAAATTTACCATCTTAACCATTTTCAAGAGTACATTTCAGGCCAGCTGTGGTGGCTCATGCCTGTAATCTCAGCACTTTGGGAGGCCACGGTGAGTGGATCTCTTGAGCTCAGGACATGGAGATGAGCCTGTGCAACATGCCGAAACCTCGTCTCTACAAAAAAATACAAAAATTAAAAAAAGAAAAGGTGGGGAGTAGAGTTAAGAGTTCAGTAGAGTTAAGTCTAATCACATTGCTGTGCATGGGTCTCCAAAACTTTTTCATCTTGCAAAACTGAAACTCTGTGTCTGATAGCAGTGGGGAGATCCGAGTTACCCTGAGTTACCAGTGGCGAATCTGTCGGGGTCTGCAGCAATTTCAATACTTGCCTCCTTGGAAGAAAGAATTTCACTGAGGACGTAAGGCAGAAAAAGAGACCGAGGCAAGTTTCAGAGCAGTAGTGGAAGTTTATTTTAAAAAGCCTTAGAACAGAAAGAAAGGAAGGTACTCCTGGAAGAGACGCAAGTGCATGCCTGAAGGTCAAAGAGAGCGAGAGCGAGGGAGTCTAACCTTGATCCTGGGAGTTTACATGCTGGAGTTACATGCTGGCCTCTTTCTTACCCATGATTCTTCCCTTGGGGTGGGCTGCCCACCTAAGCAGTGCCCTTCTTACCCTTGGAAAGTGAGCATGTGCAGTGTGTTTAGGGATTGTACAAATGCCCATCTGAGGCTTTCTTCCTTTTCTGGTGGAGGCTCCTGGAGGGTCATACTTCATACTTCAGTTTCATCTCTTTTCCCTGGCATTTGCAGTCAATTAACACTTTAATGTTAATAGCTGTGTTACTGGAAAGGAGTCCAGGTCCAGACCCCAAGAGAGGGTTTTTGGAGCTCGTGCAGGAAGGAATTCTGAGTGAGTTCATAGACTAAAGTGAAAGCAAGTTTATTAAGAAAGAAAAGGAATACACGAATGGCTCTTCCATAGACAGAGCAGCCCCGAGGGCTCCTGGTTTCCCATTTTTATGGTTATTTCTTGATGATATGCTAAACAAGGGGTGGATTATTCATTCTTTCCCTTTTTAGACCATATAGGGAGACTTCCTGACGTTCCCATGGCATTTGTAAACTGTCACAGCGCTGGTGGGAGTGTAGCAGTGAAGACCACCAGAGGTCACTCTTGTCACCATCTTGGTTTGGGTGGGATCGCGCCGGTTTCTGTACTGCAACCTGTTTTATCACCGAGGGCTTTGTGCGGACGTCCTGTCTCACCCTGTGACTATGAATGCCTCACACACCTCCTGGGAATGCAGCCCAGCAGGTCTCAGCCTCATGTTACCCAGCCCCTATTCAAGATGGAGTGGCTCTGCCTCCAGTGCCTCTGATAGTGTCACAGGCCATGCTCACTCACATTTGGCTCAGAATAAATCTCTTCAACTATTTTAGAGTTTTACTCTTTTTATCAGCAGCATCTTGTCCGATTCCAATGAGGAACTCTTGAAAGCTAAAACCAAGAAGTCTTCCCCATGGGAGAAGCACCCCCAAATCTTGTTCTCACCAATCAGGTGCATTGGTGGATCTTCCTTTCCTCCCTGTCCTCCCCTTCTTCTCCTGCACCATTTGCTGTTTCCCTTCTCCCATGAATGCTCTCCAGGGCCTGCTGCACTTCTCACAGTGCCCTAACTCCTGGCTCTGCAGGAAAATGACTTTACAGGAATTTCTCCTTGTAAGGATTTTATAACCCAAAGGATGTACCCTGATGGGACAAAACCTAGGGGTGAAAAATTAAAATAGCAGTGTTACTGGAAACGGGTCCCTATCTAGATCCTAAGAGAGGGTTCTTGGATCTTGCGGCAAGAAAGAATTTGGGGTGAATCCATAGAGTAAAGTGAAAGCAAGTTTATCAAGAAAGTAGAGGAATAAAAGCATGGCCACTCCATAGACAGAGCAGCAGCATGGGCTGTTGGTTGCCTTTTTTAATGGTTATTTCTTGATTAGATGCTAAACAGGGGTTGGATTATTCTTGAGTTTTCTGGGAAAGGGGTGCGCAATTCCCAGAACTGAGGGTTCCTCCCCTTTTAGACCATATAGGGTAATCTCCTGACATTGCCATGACATTTGTAAACTGTCATGGCCCTGGTGGGAGTGTCTCTTAGTATTCTGTGCTTTATAATTAGCATATAATGAGCTGTGAGGACAGCCAGAGGTCACATTTGTCACCTCTTGGTTTTGGTGGGTTCTGGCCAGGTTCTTTCATGCAAGCTGTTTTATCAGTAAGGTCTTTATGTCCTGTATCTTGAGCTGACCTCCTATCTCATCCTGTGACTTAGAATGCCACACCTCTTGGGAATGCAGCTCAGCAGGTCTCAGCCTCATTTTACCCAGGCCCTATTCAAGATGGAGTCACTCTCATGCAAAAGCCTCTGACAGCAAGATTGAAATAGCTTCAGTAGAGCTCATCCAGCTCATGAGCTATTTTGAACTTCTCCTTTCTTCCTTCATTACTGCCTTCTACCCCAGTTCAGGTCATGTGACTTGGTGACTTGGCCTCTGTACAAGAACACTGAGACACCTTGTCATTTTGTACACTGGTCAGTGATCTTGCATTCAAATGGATTTCTTCTCTCAGAGGGGAGTCCATTGGGGAAGTGAAGGGTCAAAGGCCATCCAGAATTCATAGGATAGAGTCGGCAGAGAGCCTGGAAAGCGGGAATCTTGTTGATGGCTGGCAGAGGCCAGTATAGGCATTCTGCCTTTTAGGAGGTTGCGTAGAGTCTTGTAGAAGACAATGGCAGCTGTTTGGGCATTCTTTGGCAGTGTTGTGGATTTGGCTGTTGCTATGGTCTCAATGCTTCCCTTGAACATTGTGTGCCTTGAACATTCATGTGTTGAAACTTAATCCCCAAGACAATAGTATTAGGAGATGGTGCTTTTAGGAAACAATTAGAGGTCTAGACTCATAAATGAGATAAGTGTTCTTATAAAAGGGACCCCAGGCCAGGCACGGCAGTGGCTCACACCTGTAATCCCAGCACTTAGGGAGGCTGATGCAGCTGGATCACCTGAGGTCAGGAGTTTGAGACCAGCCTGGCTAACATATAGTGAAACCACATCTCTACAAAAAATAAAAAAACAGGCATGGTGGCACACACCTGTAATCCCATCTACTTGGGAAGCTGAGGCAGGAGAATCGCTTGAATCCAGGAGGCGGAGGTTGTAGTGAGCCGGGGTTATGCCACTGCACTCCAGCCTGGGTGACAGAGCAAGACTCCATCTCAAAAAAGAAAAACAAAAGAAATTTAGGAATTTAGGCCAGGTGTGGTGGCTCATGCCTGTAATCCCAGCACTTTTGGAGACTGAGGCTGGTTGATCACCTGAGGTCAGGAGCTACAGCCCAGCCTGGCCAACATGGTGAAACACCGTCTCTACTAAAAATACAAAAATCAGCCAGGCGTGGTGGCTCATGCGTGTAATCCCAGCTACTCAGGGGGCTGAGGCAGGAGAATTGCTTGAACCCAGGAGGTGGAGGCTGCAGTGAGCAGAGATCATGCCACTGTACTCCAGCCTGGGCAACAAGAGTGAACAAAACTCCATCTCAAAGAAAAAGAATTTTTTTTTTTTGAGATGGAACCTTGCTCGTCACCAGGCTGGAGTGCAGTGGTCTGATCTCGGTCCCTTGCAACCCCCTCCTCCTGGGTTCAAGTGATTCTCCTGACTCAGCCTCCTGAGTAGCACAGGCACATGCCACCACGTTGAGCTATTTTTGTACTTCTTAGTAGAAATGGGGTTTCACCATATTGGCCAAGAAGGTCTCAATCTCTTGACCTCGTGATCTGCCTGCCTCAGCCTGTCAAAGTGCTGGGATTGCAGGCATGAGCCACCCCGCACCCGTCCAGAATTTGGTAAACTCAATCAAGTATTTTTGTTTAAATGGGTCAGGCTTTTGGTGTCTTATCTAAAAAGTTTTCCTAACCCACAGCGAAAAAGACTTTCTCCTCTGTTTTCTTCTGCATGTGTTATAGAGTTTGCACTTACATTTGGGTCTCTGATCCACTTTGAGTTAATTTTGGTGCTGGGTTTTCCATTCATGGAACATGCAGTTGGATTTCTAAAAGGTCAATATATGAAAAATTTCCCGCAAAGTTTTTCTTTTCTTTTCTTTTTGAGACTGTCACCCAGGCTGGAGTACAGTGGTGCAATCACAGCTCACTGCAGCCTTGACCTCCCAGGCTCTAGAGATCCTCCCACCTCAGCCTCCCAAGTAGCTGAGACCACAGGTGTGCACCACCACACTTGCCTGGTTTTATATTTTTTGTAGACAGGGTCCCACTGTGTTGGCCAGGCTGGTCTCGAACTCCTGGGCTTGAGTGATCCTTCCACCTTGGTCTCCCAAAGTGCTGGGATGATAAGCATGAGCCACTGCACTCAGCCAGTTTCTAGTTTGGATATTTGAGTGGACTTCCCAGCCCCCACACAGCATGCTTATTTCGTGTAAGATTGTGAGAGAGTGCGAGGAGAGAAAAGAGCATGCAGCCAGTGTTGGAGCTTCAGGGACATCCCGGGCACGAGCTTCCCAGGGTCTCCTTTGTTCTGTTTCATGGTTGGCACACCAAGGACGGCGAGAGCAATCTTGGTTTCATGGGGCCTCAAACCAGACATTGAGGAGGTAGGGGAGGCGGTTGCCACTCCAGTCATTCAGTGCATCCAGGCTGTCTAACTGGTTAGGCCACTTGCAAATGTGCAAACCTTAAGTAAAGAAACGGACTCGGACTCGGGTCAGCAGGGAGGTTTGAACTTTAACTAATGCATCATAAATCCCAGCTCTTATCTTGAACAAGAGTCAAAGACCGGACTTGCAGGCATCCCCCAAGATAAAGGTAGGCCCTCTGCAAGGCAGCTGTAAGTCAGCTCTCCTCCACTCCTCTGGCTGGCCCCCTCCTTATCCGAGTCCTGCTTCCTTCCTCTTTAAATCTGCAGACAACGCTGCTTCTCTGCAGGTTTCTCCGAATATTCCCTCAGCTCACAGACCGGCTGCGTACTTGGTATTTTCAGGGTTAGGTTTGCAACACATGACTGGGGAAATGCATGAAAAGGAAATGATGCAAGAATTCACCGCGGACACCTTTAGGTGAGAAGGAGATGTGACAAAAAGTCTCTGCCTGGCCAAACCGTAGCCAGGCACCTGAAGCCCCTTCCAGGCCCGGTCGTGCGTTTCCTTATAGAATTAGATTTCAGCAAAGTACCGGCTAAGTCAGTTTGGCGAGAAGCCACCATTCTTGATATCATGTTCCTCGTCGTCCACCACCCCTGGTTGATGTTTAACCCCCCCGGCTGGCTTTAACAAGCCAGGCTGGTTTAGCCAGGACCCGCTTCACCTCTGATGTTTCCTTTTAGTGCTTTGCCATCTATACACCCGCTGCCTGCCCCCGTGGCTATACATTCCCACTTGCCCTTGCTGTGTTCATATTGGAAGCTGAGCCCAGCCTCTCCTGCACTGTGAACCGCCATTGCAGTGGTCCCTGTACTTCACACGATAAGCCTGGATAATGTCTTCATTATCTTTTTGGTGACGCTTTCACAAGTTTGAGGTTTGTGCAGAAGTAATAACTGCAATTACCAACCTAATATCACTGAATAGTTTTTTTCTTTAACAAAGGTTTTGCTCCCGGACGAACGAACGAGGGCTGGCTGCTTGTTCTTGGGGTTCAATAATGAGGTGCAGACAGATTGGGGAGAAGGGAATTTATTTCTCCAACGGGTTACAGGGAGAAGGTCAGATTAACTTACCAGGTCAACTCAAAGCGACAAGTTTTTTCCACGGTTTCTATGCATTTTAAGCTCTATGCCCACGTGTAGGATTGCACCTACGAGCGGGAGTATTTCATTCAGTTCCTGTCTAATCTTTAACTAGGGTCTGGGGTCTGCAAAGTTTTCTCTAGACGCCTGGAAAGTTTCTTAATCTTCAGTGAGCCCTGGTATGAGGTGTATGTGTAAGAATGCTTTTATTATTTGATCCGACTTTAGGGTCTGAGGAAACTCACGCAGGGCCTTCATAGGTTTGTTTTGGCATTTTGGCCCTCCTTCCCCAGCACCACTTTCTCCAGTTCTTTAATGTTTAATTTACGCATTCATCAGAATTATAATAAAGCGTTAGTGGAAAAACTGGTTGCTCCGGCTGCTAATGGAAGCCTGGCCTGCCACAGTTTGACTCAAAGGGAATCTAACTCTCAAGGAGCCATAATCCCAGCACTTTGGGAGGCCGAAGTGGAGGATTGCTTGTGCCAGGAGTTTGAGACCAGCCTGGGAAACATAGGGAAACCCTATCTCTATACATAAAAAAAAAATTAGTCGGGCATGGTGGCACGTGCCTGTTGCCTCAGCTACTCTGGAGGTTAAGTCTGGAGGATCGCTTAAGCCTGGGAGTTGGAGGCTGCAGTGAGCTGTGATTGTACCACAGCACTCCAGCCTGGGCAACAGAGTGAAACCCTGTCTCCAAAAACAAAACAAAACAAAATAAAAAACAAAAACAAAAACAAAGAGCCATACAAGAAAGTTTTAAAGAATGTATTTTTTTAAAGCCCCAATGAGGTTTTCTGCAGAAATCCTGGGTGCTTCGAAGCCAGCCAGAACCTCTACCTTTAAAGCATGTCTGCTCATGTCATAGGTCTTACAGGTATGGAGGAAAGTTGAGGTTTTTAAATTTAAAAAAATATAAAAAAGAAGATGAACACTTCTGAATCTTCTTTTTTTTCCTTTTGAGCATGTTCTCTGGGTGGGGAATGTGCTATGGTTTCTGAAAACAAAGAAGAAAACATGTCATTCTTCTGTTCCAGGTTCTCACGATGGTCTAGGGGAATGCAATTTTTTTTTTTTTTTTTTAATGGATAGCATGATAGTGGCATGGGGTGACGTGGAGGCCAAGGACAGAGGGTGAGGTATTCAGCCTGGAGATGACCTTTAACCTCAAGGCTTTCTTCCTTTTAAAATGTTTGCAGATTGTTTGTTTTTTGTTTTTGTTTTTGTGTTTTTTTGAGACAGAGTCTTGCTCTTGTTGCCCAGGCTGGAGTGGCATGATCTCGGCTCACTGCAACCTCTGCCTCCTGGTTCAAGTGATTCTCCTGCCTCTGTCTCCCAAGTAGCTGGGACTACAGGTGTGCACCACCACACCCAGCTAATTTTTGTATTTTTAGTAGAGACAGGGTTTCACCATGTTAGCCAGGCTGGTCTTGAACTCCTGGCCTCAAGTAATCCACCCGCTCTGGCCTCCCAAAGTGCTGGGATTACTGGTGTGAGACACTGTGCCCAGTCAAACATTTGCTTTTTTGACAATAATTTATTGGTTTTTTTTTTTTGTTTTTTTTTTGTTTTTTTTTTTGTTTTTTGAGGTAGAGTCTTGCTCTGTCGCCCAGGCTGGAGTGCAATGGTGCCATCTCAGCTTACTGCAACCTTCACCTCCCAGGTTCAAGCAATTCTCCCACTTCAGCCTCCTGAGTAGCTAGGATTACAGGCACTCACCATCACGCTCAGCTAATTTTTGTACTTTTAGCAGAGATGGAGTTTCACCATGTTGGTCACTGTGGAATTCCTGACCTCAAGTGATCCACCCACCTCAGTTTCCCAAAGTGCTGGGATTACAGGTGTGAGCCACTGTGCCCAGCCAATTTGTATTTCAAAACAACTAGAGGAGTATATTTAGAAATGTTCCCAACACAAAGAAATGATAAATATTTGAGGTAATGGATAGCCCAGTTACCCAGATTTGATGACTACATATTGTATGTTTGTATCAAAAATATCACACCAGTCCCATAGATATGTGCAACTCTGATGTATCCATAAAAGTTAAAAGTTTTAAAAATTGCAAGGCACAGTGGCTCAAACCTGTAATCCCAGCACTTTAGGAGGCCAAGTGGGAGGACTGCTTGAAGCCAGGAGTTTAAGGCCAGCCTGGGCAACGTAATGAGACCCTATCTCTACGAAAAATGCAAAAATTAGCTGGGATGTGGGGGCAGGGGGTCCCAGCTGTGCAGTAGGTTAGGACTATACTTCCATCATCAAAGTGACACAGGGTAAGAGGTGAGGATGAAACACACTAGAATTGACTTAGAAAACATATTGGTCAAATCTTAGCTATTTGAGGAATGTAGGAAGAAAAGCTGACTTCTCTCTGCATGTCTGGAGGTTCCCAACACTGTCTCTTTGCCCAAGGTGCAAACTTTCCATCTGGGCATCTTCTGTGCATCTGAGGATCATTTGCCAATTATAGGCAATGGTAGTACGTGTTTCACTGCAGAGTGAGATAAAGTCATTTAATATGACAATAAAGCAATGCATCAAAAACCTCAGTCAACTCAGTAAGCATTTTCTTTTCCTGCTAACCAACCTAATTCTGGTTTCATACAGGGCAGCCAGGTCCCCACCTAAAAGACTGCACTTCTCAACCTCCAGTTGTTTCTATGGATAATGGTTGCAAGCAGAAATTGGGTTGGGGCTTTCAGATAATCCCCTGTCGTAGGGACTGCTTCAAGAGAAAGGGATGCCGTTTGGTTCTTTCTCCTTCCTGCTGCCTGGAGTGTCTGGCACTGTGGCAGCCATGCTGACATAATGAGGCCAACTCTCTGCCATGCTAAGAGTGGCAGAGGTGGGAATTGAAAAGAGCCTGCTAGCCTTGGGTTGCTTACCCTTGATTGGTTCACTGCTTGGAAGAGAACACACCCTTCTCTTGTTCTTAATTCTTTAAGTCATTTTTTTTTTAAGGCAGGGTCTTACTCTGCCCCCCAGCCTGGAGTGCAGTAGTGCAATCATAGTTCACTGCAGTTTCAACCTCCCAGGCTCAAATAATCCTCCCGCTTCAGCCTCCTAAGTAGCCGAGACTACGGCTGTGCACCACGACATCTAGCTAATTATTTGTTTTTTTGTAGAGATGAGATCTCACTGTGTTGCTCAGGCTGGGTAGGTGTCTAACTCCTAGGTTCAAGTGGTCCTCCCACCTTGGCCTCCCAAAGTGCTGGGATTACAGGTGTAAGTCACTGTGCCTGGCTTTGTTTAAGGCATTTTTTTCCCCCAGCATCTGTTACCAGCAGCCTGAAGCCATTTCTATAACAACATCAGGAAGACACATGGACAGAGACCCTAATGTATGAAAAACGCATCAATTCTTTGAGATCAATGAGTCCTCATAAACAAAGACTGAGAGGCTCTAACTTTCCTCTGCTATGTGAGAGTAGGAACAGACACTCCTCCCTGTCCTTTTGTAAGGCTGTTATGTCATCTAGGTGATGAAATTGCAACAATGCTTTAAGACAGAGGGGTGAAAACATCGGGCATTGGCACAATGACGAACCCTGAGATTTAGAAGAGGAAGAGGAGGCATCAGTGGGTACCTACTGGGACAGTCTTATTTCACAAATCAGGAAAGGGAAACCCTACATGGGTGCAGTGGCTCGTGCCTGTAATCCCAGCACTTTGGGAGGCTGAGGCCGGTGGATGACTTGACGTCAGGAGTGCGAGACCAGCCTGGGCAACATGGTGAAACCCTGTCTCTACTAAAACTACAAAAATTCATTAGGTATGGTGGGGGGTGCCTGGTACCTGTAATCCCGGGTACTCAGGAAGCTGAGAGGAAAATCACTTGAACTTGGGAGGCAGAGATTGCAGTGAGCAGAGATTGCACCATTGCACTCCAGCCTGGGGGACAGAGTAACACTCTGTCTCAAAAAAAAAAAAATGGGGACTCACTGTCAGTCCAGGGCATGCTCCTTGCAAAAAGGGAAGCTGAAGATAGAACCAAGCTTGGAGAATTTTGTTTGCAATGCAGTCAGGCTCTCCTGGATCCTCTCTCACAGTCTTGGCATTCGGGGTGCCATCCCCGTCCTTGGGCATGAGCAGAACGGGAGATGTCTGCAGCACGGCTGCAGCCACAGCTTCCACAAGATGTTGCTTGTGGAAAACTGCTGGGGCACAGGACTCAGGGTCTGCCAATGCTTCGACACTGCGGCACCTACCCTTGCTATCATGGCGTGGTACAGGTGCTTGGAGTCGGGGGTCAGGGGCCGTGCCTCAGAGTGGTCCGTGGAGAGGTCAAAGAGCAAAGGGGGTCTGTGATGGGTCATGCCCTCCCTGGAGCATGGGCAGATGCCTCAGCTGTAGCAGGCCCCTGCTCCCACGGGGTGGAACTGTGGGATCATGTAATGAACCTTCCAGATGCTTCCACCTGGCTGCAGACAAGAAGGGAGTCAGGGTGGCAGAAATCCAGGCAGGTGTGAACATAGGATGCAGATGTCAGCACTGTGAAATCAGCATGAACCTCCCTGTTCAATGAAAAGGAGGGAGGACACGAGGCAGTTCACACAATCACAGCCTTCAGCTTGTCAAGTCAGAGTGTGTGTGTGTGCGTGCATGCACCCGTGTGTGTCCGTTTGTGTCTCTGCATCGCATGCCCCAGGCAAAGGGACTCATTGCAGAGTGCTCACTGTGGCTGCTTTCAGAAATCAGAATCATAGAGGTTCCTTAATTCTTCCCCTTTCCTCCATGTTGAAACTGTTCAGCGTCGATCTACTACCTTTCTATACAGAAACAACCAAGATATTTTAAATGGCACAATTGGGTACTTACCTATCTATCGCTAGCTATTTATCTATCAATCCATCCATTTATCTTACCTATCGATCTCATCTATCGATCATCTATTTATCTATGGATGATCTATCTACCTATCAATCATCTGTCTCTTGTTTACCTATCCGTCACCTATCTACTGTTTATCTCTACTTATTTATCAATCAGTGTATCTTATCCATCATCCATCCATTCATCTATCATCTACTTACCTATCTAGCTATCTATTTATCAATTATCTATCTATGCTCTGTCTCCCTATTATCTGTCTAGCCTCTATGGTCTATCTCTGACTACCTATTTATCCATCAATTTATCTTATCTATCATCTATCTCTATCATCTGTCTACCCACCTGTCTATCTGTCAATCTATTGTCTATCTTCTATTTATCCTTTATCATCTATCTGTATCTGTCCATCAATTTATCTTATCTATATCTCTATCATCTATCTACCTACTTGTCTATCTATCATCTATCTCCTCTCTTCTATCATCTATATGTATCTAACTATTTATCTATGTATCCATCAGCTTACACATGTACCTATCTAATCATCTGTCTACCTCTATCTGTCTGCTAATCATGTGTGCTCAGGGTCTTCAGTTGGATTAATTATGGATAATAAAGGCAATAAGAAGAGGGCATGGTGTGGACTCAGCACATTTCTTTCCTTAGAAACATGGCCAGGCTGAGCATGGTGGCTCACGCCTGTAATCCCAACACTTTAGGAAGCTGAGGTTGGTGGATGACTTGAGGTCAGGAGTTTAAGACCACCCTGGCCAAAGTGGTGAAACCCATCTCTACTAAAAATACAAAAATTAGCCAGGCGTGGTGGTGGGCACCTGTAATCCCAGCTCCTTGGGAGGCTTAGGTAGGAGAATTGCTTGAACCCAGGAGGCAGAGGTTGCCGTGAGCTGAGACCACTGACTGCACTACAGCCTTTGTGACAGAGCAAGACTCTGTCTCCCCCAACCCCCCTCCCAAAAAAAGAAACACAGCCAAATACCAGTCATCACTGGTATCTCTCTGAGATAACAGACTGACTCTTCTTAGCTTGAAAGAAAGGGATCTGCTCTGTGATGGTGAATTTTATCTGCCAGCTTAGCTGGGCCACAGTACCCAGATATTTGGTCAAACACTAGATGTTGCTGTAAAGGTATTTTTAGATGTGATTGAGATTTAAGTCAGTAGATTGGAGTGCAGCAGATTGCCCTCCATAATGTGGTGGGCCTCATTTAATCAGTTGACTGTCTTGAGGAAACAAGAATGACCCAAAAGGAAGAAGGAAATCTGGATTCAGATGACAGTGTAGAAATTCTGCATAAGTCCCTCAGCCTTCAGGCTCAACACTGCAACATCAGCTCCTGCCAGAATTTCTACACTGCTGGCCTGCCCTGCAGATTTCAATGCTGTCAGCCTGAAAGCTATGTGAGATGATTCATTAAAATTTGTCTCTGTCTGTTTCTCTCTCTGTGTACCTACTTACCTACCTATCTATAAGTCCATTGATCTACAGACTCTTATCTATTTATCATCCATCTACCTACATACCTGTCATCTATCTACCTATCTACCATCTATTCTATCCATCTATCATCTATTTATCTATCAACTTATCTATCACCTATCATCTGTCTATTATCTAACTATATGGTCATCTGTCTTTTTCAAACAGCCCACCAGATATCTCTATCTACTTTTCATCCATCATCCATGAAAGATCCATCCATCTATTCATCCATCCATGAACTGCTTCTACTTTTTATCTATCTATATTATCTATTCATCATCTATCTTATCTATCCATCCATCATGTAACTTATCATTCATCTTATCTATCTATATATCTATCCATCCATTGTGTATCTTTCTCTCTCTCTCTCTCTATCATTTATCTATCCATTATCCTCTCTCTCTCTCTTTTTCTCTCTCCCCCTCCTCTCGTCTATCTATAATCTACTCATTGGTTTATCTATCTGTATTCCTATAGCTGTCTGTCCATCCATCCATCCATCCATCCACACATCCACACATCTTATTGGCTGTTTCTCTGGACAACCCTGGCTGTGGGCAGTGTGTACTTACTGTCCTTCAGTTGCCAGTGTGCTGTGTGGAGATGCTGCCCACAGTAATGAAATAGGAACTCATGTGCTAAGCATGCCTCAGCTCCCTGCAGCAAGGGCACCAAGCTGCGGTTGTCAATCACCCTGATTCCATGAAGAGAACACAGAGCAGAGTCAGACCACGGGTTCCCAGGCAGCCTTTTGCACCTGGGAACGCATGTTCCAGAATGCAAGCCTTCCCAGCAAATGGAGCAGAGATGGGCTGTCTCTCCAGTTACTGTTAAGATTGCAGGTTGCTGAGCAGGATACATGTGGTTGTTTCAAGACATGGTGTCTCTTAAGTGTTGGGGTCATTTATTATGCAGCACTGCATAAGCAGAGTGCACATACACACATACACACACACACATACACACACCAACACACAGCACTGTCACTGTGGATGTTAACACAAAGCCTTCAAATTCCAGCTGGACAGCCAACATTTCCAGGTTGAATTTTCCTAATTTTTTTTTTTGAGGCAGAGTCTTGCTGTGTTGCCCAGGCTGCAGTGCAGTGGCACAATCTCAGCTCATTGCAACCTCTGCCCCCTGGTCAAGTGATTCTCGTACCTCATCCTCCTGAGTAGTTGGGACTACAGGCACAAGCCACCACACCCAGCTAATTTTTGTATTTTTTGTAGAGATGGGGTTTCACCACATGGCCAGGCTGCTTTCAAACTCCTGACCAAAGGTGATCAGCACATCTCAGCCTCCCAAAGTGCCAGGATTATCGGCATGAGCCATTGCACCTGACCTGTTCTTACTTTTTAATCATAATAGACCCCAGGACACATGGTCACATGGGTAAAGGAGATGGTGGTGCATGCCTGTAATCCCAGCTACTTGGGAGGCTGATACACGAGAATTGCTCAGGAGGCAGAGGTTGCAGTGACCCGATATCGTGCCATTGCACACCAGCCTGGGCAACAGTGTGAGACTCCATCGCAAAAAAAAACAAAAAAAAAAACAACCAAAAAAAACCCTTATTTATGTAACCAAACACCACCTACCTGTTCCCCAAAATCCTACTGAAAATAAAAAAAAAAAAAAAAACTAAGAACAATTTAAAAAAATAGGGAACACGCAGCCTTATCACCACGTACCTGTCCTGGGGCACCTTGCCGCCTGCCAGCTGGACCACAGGAGGGAACACGTCCATCAGGCTCGTGGGCTCTCCAATCACTTAGCCAGCCAGGAGCACCCTGGGCCAGTGGAAAATCCCGGGCACATGGATCCCATCTTCCCATCCTCCTATGCCCTTCCCACCTGTAAGTAAAAGGCATCGTTAGGATTTTGCCGGAAACTGCCCAGTCTATACACATACCTGGATGTATTTGTGCATAGGTATATGAATATGCACAACCATCTGCACACACACATGCACACTGGGGCAGCCTCAGCTCCCCAAAAACAGCCACAGCAACATTTCCAGAATCGTGCTACTACCTGGGCTCTTGAATATCGGTGGGTCACTGTGGCTGATTCAACTGTTCTTGTAAATCTATGCTACCTTTATTTAGAATAAAAGAATGTATTAAAATATTCATTACATTTAGTAATTTAAAAATGCTTGTTAAATACCAACAATTTTAAAAATATTTATCAAATATGCATCAATATTTATGCATTTAAAATATTAAAATAGTAATGCATTTATTAAATATTTAAAAATTAAGAATATAATAAATTTTAATTTTATCTGAATTATTTATTTATACCTCTCTCTCTTCTATTAAAGTGTAAACCCTTTAAAGGAAGGGGATGTGACTTTTATCTGCCTGTCCTACTCATCTAGGTAGAACTTGTACTACAGTAGCTGTTCAATACATTCTTTTTGAAATGAGCAAAGTCATTTTCAGTTTGACTTGTTCTGGGACCCTCAGTGGTGGGAGCTATTTGGTCAAATGCATATGTGTCCCCAGTGTCCAGAGCTCACCTTTGTAAATTCCGTTCCATCCCCCTAACTCCTGTGTCCATCTCTTGCCTCTAAATGTCCTCCATGGTCAGAGGTGAAATATGTGAATGTTGAGTTTCTTAAATCATTGTCTTCGATGGCATTAAGAATCTTACCTTTACAGAAAATGGAAAGTTTCAGGACCAAGAAAACAAAGCAGCGTCCGCTAGTTCAATACACTTCTTCCTTTCTGCGTGAGACACCTCTTGCCAGGAAGTCATAAGAAGAGACCACAGTTACTCGGAGGCCATGGTTACGATGTGATCCCAAAGGGTAAGACATAGCTAATCATTGTGATACCACAGGACTGTTTACAATGCAAAGCAACAATAAAATTTGAAGCCCCCTAATCAACTGATGGACTCTCACCTCAGCCAAGGCCATTCCAAAGTCAACCTGAAAAACTAGGTCAGGCCAGGCCTGGCGGCTCACATCTGTAATCTCAGCACTTTGGGAGCCTGAGGTGGGTGGATCACCTGAGGCCAGGAGTTCAAGACCAGCCTGGCCATTATGGTGAAACCTCATCTCTACCAAAAACACAAAAATTAGGTGTGGGGGTGCATGCCTATAATCTCAGCTACTCGGGAGGCCGAGGCAGGAGAATCGCTTGAACCCAGGAGGCAGAGGTTGCACTGAGGTGAGATTGCACCACTTCACTCCAGCCTGGGTGGCAGAGTAAGACTGTTTCAGAAAAAAACCCAAAAGAGGGCCAGGTGCAGTGGCTCATGCCTATAATCCCAGCACTTTGGGAGGCTGAGGCAGGCAGATCACAAGGTCAGGAGATCGAGACCATCTTGACCAACAGTGTGAAGCCCTGTCTCTACTAAAAACACAAAATACTAGCCGTGCATGGTGGCAGGCAACTGTAGTCCCAGCTACTCAGGAGGCTGAGGCAGGAGAATGGTGTGAATCCAGGAGGCGGAGCTTGCAGTGAGCTGAGATCGCACTGCGCTGCACTCCAGCATGGGTGACAGACCAAGACTCCCTCTAAAAAACAAGCAAAAAGAAGAAGAAAAAAGAAACAAAAAACAAAAACTAGGTCAGGCTGTGATGGAAAGTGGCGGGGGTGGGGGGTGGGGCGGTGGTGGACATGCGTCATGATACCCTCCCTTTGGAATTCAGGTGCAACTGACCAGCATTCACATTAAAACAGAGGCCTTATGACTGAGAGGTCAGGCACGGTGGCTCATGCCTATCATCCCAGCACTTTGGGAGGCCGAGGCAGGAAGATTGATTGAGCTCAGGACTTCAAGAACAGCCTGGGCAACATGGCAAACCATGCAAAACATACAAAATTAGCCAGATGTGGTGGCACATGCTTGTATGTAGTCCCAGCTACTCGGGAGGCTGAAGTGGGAGGATCGCCTGAGACTGGGAGGGCAAGGCTGCAATGAGTCAAGATCGTACCACTGCAATCCAGCCTGGGCAACAGAGTGAGACCCTGTTTAAAAAAAAAAAAAAAAGACTGATAGAACAGACTCTTTAAGTCTGATAAGAAACATTTACCATGTATTCTCTCTGAAGCCTGCTACCTGGAGTCTTCTTTGGCATCATGAAACCTTGGCCTCCACAACCCCTTATCATGACCCAGACATTCCCTTCTATTGATTCTCAGATAATAACTCAACCACCTGCCAATCAGAAAATCTGTAAATCCGCCTTTGACCTGGAAGTCCCCCTTTCAGTGGTCTTGCCTTTCTGCACTGAACCAAGGTACGTCTTACACATATGGATTGATGCCGTATGTCTCCCTAAATGTATAAAGCTGAGCTGCATGCCAACCACCTTGAGTACATGTTCTCAGGACCTCCTGAGGGCTGTGTCATGGGTCACTGGTCACTCATATTTGGCTCAGAATAAATCTCTCCAAATATTTTACGGAGTTTGACTCTTTTGGTCGACCCCAGGATACCACCAATACAAAACAGAATGAACACACAACGCCAAGAGGTTGCCAGCGGGCATGCTTTTGTAAACATAGTGCCGTGTGTGTGTGTGTGTGTCTGTGTGACATAATAAAGATGCTGGGGAGAGGGAAATGGTGAGACTCAGTGATGACAGAATCCTGTCTATGTAGGAGGAAGCAGTATGTAGGAGGAAGCAGGGCTCTAAGTAGCATCTATGGGCATTGGCATTTGGAGTTTGATGGCTCAGCAGTGCAGAGGATGCCCTGCAAACCATGCAATTGCTTTATCCCTGGAGGCCACTGGTCATTGAAAGCACTGACATAAAGTCAAAACGATATAAGCCACATGGTCATCTGTAGCTCTGAAAATGCAGACTTTGAAGACTGCTATAAACTGAAAAGTATCTGAGGCAGGTCTCAATCTCAAGGTTTTATCATGCAGATGAAGCCTCCAGGTAACAGGCTTCAGAGAAAACAGATTGTAAATGTTTCTTACCAGAGTTAAGGTCTGTATGGATGTTCGTGCTGGAGGGGTAGAATGAGGCATGCCCAACTCCTCTTCCCATCATGGCATGAGCCAGACTCTCAGGTTAAGTTTTAGGGTGCCCTGGCAAAGGCGGGAATCCATTCAGATGGTTGTGGGGGGCCTTTGAATTTATTTTTGGTTTACACTATGAACCAATCCCGCCCTATCACTATGCTTGTCTCAGGAGATATGTTCAGATTCTGCAAGGATTTTAATATCTACACTCTCTTAAGACCTGCAGCCTCGTTGGTCCTCTCCAGGGTTTCTTCAAGGCCATAGACGGAAGGTGACATCTCTGCATTGTCCTGAACTTTATTGCTTTAGTTTCTGTAACTTCTAATGAGGATGTTAAGTCATTGGCTGTGTAGAAGGTTGACAATATAGTTTGGATGTGTGTCCCCGCCCAAATCTCATGTGGAATTATCATCCTCAGTGTTGGCGGTGGGGCCTAGGGGGAGGTGACTGAATGATGGGGACAGAGTTCTCATGAATGGTTGAGCACCATCCCCCGCTTGGTGCTGCAGAGGGAGTAGCTTCTCACGAGATCTGGTTGTTTAAAAGTGTGCAGCTCCTCCCCTCCTCTCTTGGTCCTGCTCCTGCTTGAGACTCCTACTCCCCCTTCACCTTCCACCATGAACAAAAGCTCCCCAAGGTCTCCCCAGAAGCAGACACCACCATGCTTCCTGTGCAGCCTGCAGAACTGTGAACCAATCCAACCTCTTTTCTTTATAAATTACCCAATCTGTTATTTCTTTGCAAGAATGGACTAATACAGTTGATTTTATGCAGAATTAGACTAAGTAATTGGAAATACTGAAGGAGCAAATAAATGATATGAGAGAAGTTTTTCTTCCTATTATTCATTTTTTATTTCTTTTTATTTTGGAGACAGGGTCTTGATATGTTGCCCAGGCTGGAGTTCAATGGTGCAATAATTATAGCTCATTGCAGCCTCAACCTCCTGGGCTCAAATGATCTTCCCACCTCAGCCTCCGGAGTAGCTGGGACCACAGGTGCACACCACCATGCCTGTCCAATTTTTAAAATTTTTTGTAGAGATGGGGGTGCTCTCACTATGTTGCCCAGGCTGGTCTTGAACTCCTGGCCTCAAGCCATCTCCCTACATCAGCCTCCCAAAATGCTGGGATTAAAGCCATGAGCCACTTTGCCCCACCTGAAAATGCAGACTTCTAAGAATGTGAACTAATCCCACTCTAACCCTATGCTTGTCTCAGGAGGCACATTCAGATTCTGCAAGAATTTTTATGTCTGTGCTCTTTTAAGAATCTGCAGCCTCACCGGTCCTCTCCATGGTTTCCTGAAGGCCATAGAAGGAAGACAGCGTCTCTGCATTTTCCTGAACATTAACTTTATTGCTTCACTTTCGGTAGCTTCTGATGATGACATGAAGTCACTGGCTGTGTAGAAGGTTGATTTTGTGCAGAATTAGACCAAGTAATTGGAAATACTGAAGGAGCAAATAAATATGATATGGGAGTGTGTTCTGCCCCCATTCTTTGTACTATTATATTATTGTTGAAGAGGCAGGGTCTCATTCTGTTGCCCAGCCTGGAGTACAGCAGTGCAATCTCAGTTCACTGCAGCCTTGACTTCCCAGGCTGAAGCGATCCTCCTGCCTCAGCCTCCTGAGTAGCTGCCACTACAGGCATGTGCCACCATAGCTGGCTAAGCATTTATTTTTGTAGAGATGGGGTCTCACTATGTTGTGCAAGCTGGTTTTGAATTCCTGACCTCAAGCGATCTGTCTACCTGGGCCTCCAAAAGTGCTAAGAGTAACTCTTATTATTTTTATTTTTATTTTTTGTTTGTTTTTTTGAGACGGAGTCTTGATCTGTCACCCAGGCTGGAGTGCAGTGGTACAATCTCAGCGCACTGCAACCACTGCCTCCCATATTTGAGCGATTCTCATACGTCAACCTCCCAAGTAGCTGGGAATACAGGTGTGTACCACCACACTGGGTTAATTTTTATATTTGTAGTAGAGACAGGGTTTCACCATGTTGCCCAGGCTGGTCTTGAACTCCTGACCTCAGGTGATCCACCCGCCTCAGCCTCCCAAAGTGCTGGGATTACAGGCATGAGCCACCACCGTTATTCTTTATTGCAAACTGGTTCATATTCAGATGGCCAGTCTGTATGTTCAATGCTGAGGCCGAGGGTGGAGTGAGGCTCCGTGGTACCTTGACTTACCTATGAGCTAGTCCATCTCCTCCACATTATCACTGTATAAGCCATGATGACTTTTCCCCAGGAATGCACTCGTGGTCACAAGGGGAATGTGCACATGCAGCAAAGAAAGGAAGAGGAGAAATGGCCCATGCTTGTGTCTGAAAGAAGAAAACCTCTTTGAGAATACACAGAATATACAGTACATCAAAGGGACCCCTGCACCCATATGTTCACTCCAGCACTATTCACAAGAGCCAAGGCAGGGGATCACCTTCTGAGGCCATCAGTGGGTGAACACAGAAAGAATAGATGGTGGGCCAGACGCGGTGGCTCATGCCTGTAATCCCAACACTTTGGGAGGCTGAGGCGGGAGGATCACTTGAGGCCAGGAGTTCAAGACCAGCCTGGGCAACACAGTGAAATGCCGCCTCTACCAAAAATAGAAAAATTAGCTGGGCATGGTGGTTCGAGACTGTGGTCCCAGCTACTCGGGAGGCTGAGGTGGGAGGATGGCTTGAGCCCAGGAGGTGGAGCTTGCAGTCAGCCCTGATCACTCCACTGCACTCCAGCATGGATGACAGAGCCAGACCCTGCTCAAAAAAAAAAATAAAAAATATATATATATATTTTATATATATACACACTACTATATATATTTTATATACACACATTATTTATATATGTGTGTATATATGTGTATATATGTGTGTGTATATATGTGTGTGTGTGTGTGTATATATATATGTGTGTGTATATATATATACTGTGTATGTCCACAGTGGAATACCATTCAGCCATAATAAAGACTGGAGGCTGGGCACGGTGGCTCAAGCCTGTAATCCCAGTACTTTTGGAGGCCAAGCCTTGCAGATCAGTTGAGGTCAGGAGTTCAAGACCAGCCTGGAGAATATGGTGAAATGGGGAAACCCCGTCTCTAGTCAAAATAAAAAAATTAACAGGGTGTGGTGGCAGGTGCCTATAATCCTAGCCACTCAAGAGGCAGAGGCACAAGAATTGCTTGAGCGTTGGAGACAGGTTGCGGGGAGCCGTGATCATGCCACTGCTCTCCAGCATGTGTGACAGAACCAACCCTGTCTCAGAAAAAAAGGGAATATCTGGTGTACGTATGTGATGGAATACTATTCAGCCATCAAAAAGAATGAAATCCTGTCATTTGCAGCAATACAGATGAAACAGGAGGTCACTATGTTAACTAAAATAAGCCAGGCACAGAATGACCAATACTGCATTGTCACTCACATGTGGGAGCTAAGAAAAACTGATCACATGAAGATAGAGAATAGAATGATAGAGACCAGAGGCTGGGAAGGGTGAAGGACAAAGAGAAGTGGTTTAAACAGTACAAACATACAGTAAGCTTAAAGGAATACATTCAATGTCTGGTAGCAGAGTAGGGTGACCAAAGCTAGCAAAATGTATTGTACTCAGGAGATGGACACTGTAAGTATGCTGACTTGCTCGCTATTCAGTGTATACACGTAACAAAATTTCACACATACCCCATACATTTGTACAAATTAAAAAGTAAGGGCCAGGCACAGTGGCTCACACTTATAATCCCAGCACTTTGGAAGGCAGAGGTGGGAAGATGGCTTGAGCCCAAGAATTCAAGACCAGCTTGGGCCATATAGTGAGACCTTGTCTCAAAAAAAAAAAAAAAAAAAAAAAATAAGACATTAGAAAAAGGCCAGGCACAGTGGCTCACGTCTGTAATCCTTGCCCTTTGGGAGGCCAAGATGGAAGGATTGAGCCCAGGAGTTTGAGAGCAGCCTGTGCAACATTTTTTGCATTCATCTCTACAAAGAATGCAAAAAAAAAAAAAAAAAAAAAGTTTAAAGAAATGTCAATAAAAATGTACAGAATCCAATGGCGTGTATGTCAATGCTACTCAAGCCATCACATGACATCCACTTCGAGACTCTCATATGGGAAACCCAGCCACATGAAAAGGTTGGCTTCTGCAAAGCCGTCTCGTCCGAGGGTTGGTGTCTGAGATCCCAAAGATTATAAGGAGACTCTCAGATGCTCTGAGCAGTTACTGCCTCTTTTTTTAAATTAAACTTTATTTTTATTTTTTTAGGGACAGAGTTTCACTCTGTCACCCAGTCTGAAGCACAGTGGTGTGATCATTGCTTACTGCAGCCTCAACATCCGAGGCTGAAGCGAAACTCCCACCTTAGCCTCCTGAGTAGCTGGCATTTCAGGCACACACCACCATGCCCGGCTAATGATTTTATTTATTGTAGAACCAGTCTTCTCACGTTGCCCAAGCTCGTCTAAAGCACCTGGGGTAAAAGATCCTCCCATCTTGACCTCCCGAAGTGCTGAGATTGAGAGGTGACAGTGTGCCGGCAGTCCTCACAGCCCTCGCTCGCTCTCGGCGTCTCCTCTGCCCGGGCTCCCACTTTGGCGGCACTTGAGGAGCCCTTCAGCCCACCGCGGCACTGTGGGAGCCTCTTTCCGGGCTGGCCAAGGCCGGAGCCGGCTCCCTCAGCCTGCAGGGAGGTGTGTCGGGAGAGGCGCAGCGCTTGCGGACCAGCTAGAGTTATGGGTGGGCGTGGGCTTGGCGGGCCCGCACTCAGAGCAGCCGGCCGGCCCTGCCGGCCCGGGCAGTGAGGGGCTTAGCACCCGGGCCAGCGGCTGCGGAGGGTGTACTGGGTCCCCCAGCAGTGCCAGCCCACCGGTGCTGCGCTTGATTTCTCACCGGGTCTTAGCTGCCTTTCCCCGGGGCAGGGCTTGGGACCTGCAGCCCTCCATTCCTGAGCCTTCCACCCCCTCCATGGGCTCCTGTGCCGCCCGAGCCTCCCTGATGAGCGCCGCCCCCTGCTCCACCTAGCCCAGTCTCATCGACCACCCAGGGGCTGAGGAGTGCACGCGGACCGCCTGGGACTGGCAGGCGTCTCCACCTGCACCCACTGTGCAAGATCCACTGGCTGAAGCCAGCTGGGCTCCTGAGTCTGGTGGGGAGGTGGAGAACCTTTATGCCTAGCTCAGGAATTGTAAATACACCAGTCTGAACTCTGTATCTAGCTCAAGGTTTGTAAACACACCAATCAGCAGCCTGTGTCTAGCTTAGGGTTTGTGAATGCACCAATCCACACTCTGTATCTAGCTACTCTGGTGGGGCCCTGGAGAACCTTTGTGTCAACACTCTGTATCTAGCTAATCTGGTGGGGAGTTGGAGAACCTTTGTATCTAGCTCAGGGATTGTAAACGCACCAATCAGCGCCCTGTGAAAACAGACCACTGGACTCTACCCATCAGCAGGATGTGGGTGGGGCCAGATAAGAGAATAAAAGCAGGCTGCCCGAGCCAGCAGCGGCAACCCGCTAGGGTCCGCTTCCATGCTGTGGAAGCTTTGTTCTTTCACTCTTTGCAATAAATCTTGCTACTACTCACTCTTTGGGTCCACACTGCTTTTATGAGCTATAACACTCACAGCAAAGGTCTGCCGCTTCACTCCTGAGCCCAGTGAGACCACGAGACCACCGGGAGGAACGAACAACTCCAGACGCGCCACCTTAAGAGCTGTAACATTCACCGCGAAGGTCTGCAGCTTCACTCCTGAGCCAGGAAGACCACGAACCCACCAGAAGGAAGAAACTCCAAACACATCCGAATATCAGAAGGGACAGACTCCAGACGCGCTGCCTTAAGAGCTGTAACACTCAGCGCGAGGGTGGGCGGCTTCATTCTTGAAGTCAGTGAGACCAAGAACCCACCAACTCCGGACACAGGATGACAGGCATGAGCCATCGCGTCCGGCCTCATCTCCTCTTTAAGATGCGATGGTTGCTTACCTTTCAATATAGGAAACAGCTTCCTTTAGCATAAGACTCGCTGTTTTCTCCAGAACCGTGGGTTGCTCCGCGACGTCATGGTTTCTCATCAGGATACAGTTCCAGCGTCGCACAAACCCAAAGGAGGAGTACCAAGAGATAAAACACAAGAAGCTCATGCCGGTGACTGCTCTCGCGGAGACAGAGAAGAAACCGCAGGTCTGGCCGGCAGCCAGGGTGAGAATCCCCAGCGCCAGGAACTGGGTGTAACCCCAGAGCTGCGCCCTCAGGGCGGCGTCCACTTCGGGGGGCCTGCCTGGGTCACAGTCGTTTGTGAGCGTGAAGGGCTTGTCGTAGAAATAGTCAAATCCGTGGTTCCGGGGGTGGCGGCAGTGATCCCCGCGGAATGCACAATTCACACCCTGGTGCCATTTTCCTAAAAGAAACGCAGACGTTCAACGGAAACCCGCTTTGAAGCAGCCCTTTCTGCTGCAAAGAACCTCGGAATCATTCCGCCTCGGCAGGAAAAGAAAAGTCTGCGAAGAGCAAAACTGGAAATGGAAAGGCAATGAATGGATTGGATACCTGTGTTTAAATGAACACATTATTTTTTATTTTTATTTTTATTTTTGAGACGGAGTGTCGCTCTGTCGCCCAGGCTGGAGTGCAGTGGCGCCGATCTGGGTTCACTGCAAACTCCGCCTCCCGGGTTCGTGCCATTCTCCTGCCTCAGCGTCCAGGGTAGCTGGGACTGCAGGCGCCCGCCACCACGCCTGGCTAATTTTTTTGTATTTTTAGTAGAAACGGGGTGTTAGCCAGGATAGTCTCGATCTCCTGACTTCATGATCCGCCCGCCTCTGCCTCCCAAAGTGCTGGGATTACAGGCATGAGCCACCGCGCCCGGCCTAAATGAATGCATTCTGATCCGTGAAAGACTAATGAATGTATCCGTGTCAGAACCCTTGGCAAGTGATTAAAGGTTTAAGACTTTTGGCGGGGAGCGGTGGCTCACGCCTGTAATCCCAGCACTTTGGGAGGCCGAGGTGGGAGGACACGGAGTCAGGAGATCGAGACCATCCTGGCTAACACGGTGAAACCCCGTCTCTTCTTAATACAATAAAATTAGCTGGGCGTGGTGGCGGGCGCCTGTGGTCCCAGCTACTCGGGAGGCTGAAGCAGGAGAACAGCGTGAGCCCGGGAGGCGGAGCTTACAGTGAGCCGGAGATCATGCCACTGCTTTCCAGCCTGGGCGACAGAGAGAGACTCCACACACACACACACACAAAATAGTAATAATAAATAAATAAATAAATAAATAAATAAATAAAAGGTTTTACACTTTCCAGAATGTTGCTCTTACAGTCTTGCAACCCTAGACCATTCTATTAAATAATTTACAAAATATCATTTACATACATATGTAATACATGTATTTATATTATAGGATATATATTACCTATAATATAGATTTTATATATAACCTATAATATAGATTTTATATGTAATATATTACCTATAATATAGGTTTTATATGTAATATATAACCTATATAACTATAAATATAATGTGATAAATATAAATATTTAAAATGTTATAGTTACATACCTTTCAATATAGGAGTTGCATACCTTTCAAAATATTTATATTTATATATAATGCAAATATAGGTTATATATCATATACATTACAAATACATAGTTACATATTATATGTTATAGCATATTATATATTATACTGAAAAAAGAAAACCTTTATAATGTAAGAATACACAATACATCAAAGGGACCCTATATATAAATTTATATATATAAATAAATACAAATATATATTCTATATAACCTATATGAATACAGGTTATATATAATATATAACCTATGTATATAAAAATATTAATATTTATATATACAAATATATTAATATAAATAAAATGTATTAATTTTTAAATATACATTCATAACATAGATATATATCTGTATAAATATTAATATTTATATATACATAGGTAATATATAAATATATATAATCTATATATACAGGTAAATAGTTTTTTTTTTTTTTTTGAGATGGAGTCATGCTGTGTCACTCAGGCTGGAGTTCAGTGGCACGATCTTGGCTCACTGCAACCTCTGCCTCCCAGTTAAGGCAATTCTCCTACCTCAGCCTCCTGAGTAACTGGGATTACAGGCATGCACCACCGTCTCCGGCTAATTTTTTGTATTTTTAGTAGAGATGAGGTTTCTCCATGTTGGTCAGGCTGGTCTTGAACTCCTGACCTCAGGTGATCTGCCTGCCTCAGCCTCCCAAAGTGCTGGGATTACAGGTGTGAGTCACCACGCCTCACCACAGGTAAATATCTTTAAGTAACAGATATATTACCTAAAATTCGTAAGTATACATTACCTATATATTTTATATGTCATATATAATATATACTTACATATTTTATAAGGTAATATATATTATATGTTATATATGAGTAATACATAGTAGTATATAAGTAAATATAAGTATTATAAGTTATATATAAGTATTAAAGTAAAAATAAAGTATATAAATATATATTTAAGTGTATAAAACATAAAGTATATATTATATATTATATTTTATATGTATATAAATATATATGTTACTTAAAAGGTAACCAGTTACTAATGATAGTTGACTCCTGAATAATTCTGAAATGTAGTAGCAGAAACTGGCTCTCTCCACCAACTTGTAATCAAAATGCCCTTATACAATTTTTCCTAAGGCAATAACTGTTAGAACAATATGGTAGAGCTAGAATGTGGGGAAGCCCACACCTCAAATTTCAGGAGAATGTCTGAGAACTGGGATGTCCATGCAACCCTTCTGTCCATCTCACATCCAGACCACTTGCCAACTCAAATTCAGGTACAGAAATAGATGGGAAAGGCTTCAGGGCCTTATTTGCCCCACTTGAAACTAGAGGAGATAAGGCCAGGCATGGTGGCTCTTGCCTGTAATCCTAGCACTTTTGGAGGCCAAGGTGGGAGGATGGCATGAGTCCAGGAGTTTGAGTCCAGCCTGGGCAAGATGGCAAAACCCTGTCTCTACTAAAAATACAAGAATTAGCCAGGCATGGTGGCAGGCACCTGTGGTCCCAGCTACTCAGGAGGCTGAGGTGGGAGGATTGCTTGAGCCTGGGAGGTAGAGGTTTCAGTGAGCCAAGACTGTGACACTGCACTCCAACTCCAGCCTGGGACACCCAGTAAGTAAGACCCTGTCTCCAAAAACAAACAAACAAAAAAACAGTGGAGGAGTTCAAGCTGGTTTCTCCCTACTTCCTCCTGACCATTCCTCACAAACTGTCCTCAGAATCCCTAAAAATGTATCTTTTTCTCAAACCCAGACACACTCCTATTCCCCCTTCTTACGTTTAGGGGAAAAATATGCTTGGATATAGTGAGGAGTGTCTCTGGAACATGAAGAACAGGCTTTCACCAAAACAGACTGAGTGTGTGTACCACAAAATGAAGACTCTTAGAAGAAATGCAAATGTTTACCAAGATGCATGCAATCTTGGTAAACAAAGTAAATCCACTTAAATAGTTAACAAAAGAAAGAAAAATTGGCTGAGTGCAGTGGCTGACACCTGTAATATCAGTTTTGGAGGCTAAGGTGGAAGGCTCTCTTGGGGCCAGGAGTTCAAAACTAGCCTGGGCAACATAGCAAGACCCCCACCTCTACAAAAACAAGAAATAAAATTAGCTGGGCATGGTGGCGCATGCCTGTGGTCCCAGCTAGTTAGGAAGCTGAGGTGAGAGGATCGCCTGAGCCCAGAAGTTTGAGGCTACAGTGAGCTGTGATTTTGCCACTACATTCCTGCCTGGGTGAGAGAGCAAGAACCTGTCTCTAAAAAAAATAAAATAAAGAATAAATCCACCCTCAGAGTAGGAGATACACAGACTTCTACAGTATAAAGCACTGGCCCTGTAACCCCAGCACTTTGGGAGGCCGAGGTGGGTGGATCACTTGAGGTCAGGAGTTCGAGACCAGTCTGGCCAACATGCTGAAACCCTGGCTGTACTAAAAATGCAAAAAAATTAGCTGAGCATGGTGGCACATGCCTGTGGTCCCAGCTACTTGGGAGGGTGAGGTAGGAGAATCACCTGAACCCAGGAGGAGGAGGCTGCAGTAAGCTTCAATCACGCAACTGCACTCCAGTCTAGGGGACAGAGCAAGACTCCATCTCAAAAAAATAAAAATAAAAAATAAATACAACAAGAAAAAACTTAAAAAAAAATTAAAAACATAAAAATAAAGTGGCAGGAAACTTGAAAAGGAGGAACAATGGTTGTCCTCCTTAAGAAAACCACAGCTTTGGACAAGTTGGGGTGTTGCAGCTCCTGTGAATGGGACAGTGGCTTTGAGTGTGAGAAAAGCACAGAGAGGAAATGGGGACCCTGCACAGAGATCCCACCACCAGGTCGGGGTGGGTGGCCTCACCACTGTGCTCCCACGTTCTCATGTGTGTGACGGGGACAGCACCTCTAAACCCACAGGCTGGGTAAGGAATGAAGGAGGTAACCAGCAGACTGCCTGGTGCTTGGCGGCATAAACCAACATCTCCCTTCTTTCCTCGCTATGCAGAAAGGAGTTTAAGGGGCAGGCCTGAGCTTGTGCCCCTTAGGAAGGCCGGCTTGTAAGATTCCCCATGGCTGGTGTTTGAGATCTGGATTTCCAATGGAGAATTCACATTATTAAAATAATAAGCTGACTGCCTAAGCTATATGCAAAAGCAATGTGTTCATGCTGTCAGGCCTCTGAGCCCAAGCTAAGCCATCATATCCCCTGTGACCTGCATGTATACATCCAGATGGCCTAAAGTAACTGAAGAACCACAAAAGAAGTGAAAATGGTCTGTTCCTGCCTTAACTGATGACATTACCTTGTGAAATTCCTTCTCCTGGCTTATCCTGGCTCAAAGGCTCTCCCACTGAGCACCTTGTGACCCTCCCCGCCGCCCCTGCTGCCTGCCAGAAAACAACCCCCTTTGACTGTAATTTTCCACTACCTACTCAAATCTTATAAAATGGCCCCATCCCCATCTCCCTTCGCTGACTCTCTTTTTGGACTCAGCCTGCCTGTACCCAGGTGAAATAAACAGCTTTATTGCTCACACAAAGCCTGTTTGGTGGTCTCTTCACAAGGACATGAGTGAAACATGCTAAACATCTCCTTTGGCTCTGGGAGTCTGGAATTCGGGTTGGTGCCAGGCAGTGAGTGCCTGCAGTACCAGCCCCCAACAGAAACCCCTGGGCGCTGAATCTCCCCGGAGCTTCCCTAATAGACAGCATTCCATGCGTGTTGTTAAAAGTCATTTCTGAAGGAATTGGTGCATCCTGTGTGATCCCACTGTGGGAGTATTCTTGGGAGCTTGTGTCTGGTCTGTCCTGGGCTTCATCCATGTAATTCCCTTCACTGATTTTGCCTTACCTCCTTTGACTGTCATAAATCACCCATGAGCACAACTGTATGCCAAGTCCTCCTAGCAACTTCCTGAACTTAAGGGTGGTCTTGGAGACCCTTGACATGCTGTCTCTGATACAGGGCGGTCTTGGAAACCCCTGACATGCTCTTATAAAGGGTGGTCTTCGAGACTTTTGACATGCTGTCTCTTTTAAAGGGTGCTCTTGGAGACCCCTGACATGGTATCTGTTATAAAGAAGGTGTTGTGCCCCTGCTGGGGCTTGTTGTCTAAAGGAAGGCAGTGTTTGTTAACTCTGGGGGTTTTGAGATGATGAGTCAACATGTAGAGAAAGATAATGTCTGAAGAAGGTCATGATAAATGGGGACACGCTGAAGACTGATAGGTCTAGAGAAGAAAAGAGGGCAATCTCCTAGGATTTGGAATTTAAAAAGAAAAAAACTCATAAAAAGCTGGGAACAATCCAATAGGTATGAGACGGACCAGGCACCAATTTCTTTTTTTTTTTTTTTTTTTTGAGACGGAGTCTCGCTCTGTCGCCCAGGCTGGAGTGCAGTGGCACAATCTCGGCTCCCTGCAAGCTCTTCCTCGTGGGTTCATGCCATTCTCCTGCCTCAGCCTCCTGAGTACCTGGGACTACAGGCACCCACCACCGTGGCTGGCTAATTTTTTGTCTTTTTTTTTAGTAGAGACGGGGTTTCACTGTGTTAGCCAGGATGGTCTCAATATCCTGCCCTCATGATATGCCCGCCGCAGCCTTCCACAGTGCTGGGATTACAGGCATGAGCCACCGCACCCGGTCACCCGGGCACCAACTTCTGATTCAGAGGAGACAGGATTGTTTTCCTTTGAGGGAAAACAGGATTATTTTTATTATTTTATTATTATTATTTTTTGAGACGGAGTCTTGCTCTGTTGCCTAGACTGGAGTGCAGTGGTGCGATCTCAGCTCCCTGAAACCTCTGTCTCCTGGGTTCAAGTGATTCTTCTGCCTCAGCCTCCTGAGTAGATGGGATTACAGGTGTGCGCCACCACGCACAGCTAATTTTTGTATTTTTAGTAGAGACAGGGTTTCACCATGTTGGTCACACTGATATTGAACTCCTGACCTCGTGATCTGCCCACCTCATCCTCCCAAAGTGCTGGGATTACGGGCATGAGCCTCTGCACCCAGACTGGGATCTTTTTTATCACGAATCTTCTCAACCACCATATAATATAAGGCTCCCACATATCCACACTTATGAGGCCAGTTGCATAGCCACGGTGCTGCAAGATTCTTGCAAAAGTGGTTTCGTTCTCAGGGAGCCACCTGAGCCTGCATTCCACTGAAGGGCCCAGTATCCATTGCTGGCGTCCATGCCTGTGGGGCAGGGAAGAGAGTAAGAATTTACTTTCCCTTCTCTAGAGGAGCACTTCTCAACTACGGGGATTTGGTGTCTGAGATCTGGATTTGCGCAGCCGAGCCAAGCTGCTGTTATCTATCATCCATCTATCATGTATGGAGCTATCAATTATCTACCCATCTATCATCTGTCATCTATCTACCTACCTACCTACCTACCTACCTACCTACCTACCTACCTATCACACTATTTTCAAAATAATAAGCATGGCCAATGTCTGGAGATGTTTGTGGTGTCACAACTCAGAAAGAGTGGGGTGTGGTGCTACTCGTATTGGGTGTGTGGAGCCCACGGATGCTGCTCAAGACCCTACATACAGTGCACAGAACGGCCTCACCATAGAGAATTTTCTAGCCCCAAATGTCCATCATGCCAAAACAGAGACACCCTACCTTAGGATGACAGACTCTATGTGGTCTCTCATATGCTATCTATCTGTTTACCTATCACCTATCTATCCCAATATGTATCCATCATCTATCATCTATATCTATCCATCTATGTATCTCTTATATATCATTATCATTACTCATCTAGCTATCAATCAGCTATCATTATCATCTATCACTTCTCTATCATCTATCATTATAATCACCTGTTATCTAGCTGTCTAGCTATCAATCACCTATCATGTCATTATCAATCATCTATCATTATGTATCATCATCATCTATTTATCTATCAATTATCCCTCATCTATCATTATCATCCATCTAGCATGTATCCAGCTATCAATTATCTATCTGTCTGTCTATCTATCTATCTATCTATCTATCTATCTATCTATCTATCTCACAATGCTTCTCAACTTGGGGAAACTTTGCTCTCTCTAAGACACACTTGGTCTTGTGATCAGTCATACTGGCTCCAGAATAAACCTCTTTAAAATATTCAACAGACCTTGGCTTTTCTGTTCACATCCTAATGATCACAACTTTTATGTGTATGCACACAATACAATATTCCTTACATAAATATAGGGAAGAGGATGAATTGCAGATGATCTTTGTACCATTGCCCCTATATCTTCACCATCAGTACTCAACTGTTACAGATGATAGAATGAGTGCACACAGATGTGCCCATTCCTCCATCATCTCCATGACACCAACCTGACCTGAAGGAATGTCTCCCCATGAGGAATGCAGCTCGGCATGGGGTGCAGAGCAGGGCGGCCGCCAGGTGCTGAGTGAGCCTCACACCTTCCTCTGCAAGCTGGTCAATATTCGGCATTCTGAGCAAAGCACACAAATGTCATTGCTGGAAGGGAGACATGCATGTGGCTTAAGCAGATCCCTGCTCTGAAAGGCACAGGAATAGACTGCGAAGACTTCACTGGATTTCAGAATTAGTTGCATTATGGTCTCCTGTAGAGGCAGATTGACCGCTATCCTAAGTTTGGTGTTGATGTTGAGATGGATGATGTCACACATACACACACACCCACACACAAACACACACACACACAGAGTACATGAGACAACTTATGACAAACATTCTGAGGCTTTCTAGGGAGAGCAGTGCAGACCTTCCAAGCTCATGTGAAATAAGGAAGCAAAGAAAGGAGATTTATGTTTTTAATTGCTGTGAGGGTGTGGGGATTGGATGAGAGTTCCCATGCAAGGGTGGGGGCGTTTATGGTCTGAATCTGCCATCAGCACCAAAGTAGACATTCCCTGTGCTTTCTTATCTGCTTGTCCAGATGGGGAACACAGAGAAAAGAGGCCTAAAAGCTTTCAGCATCAGATATCAAAAAACAGTGAGGGCCGGGCATGGTGACTCATGCCCATAATCTCAACACTCTGGGAGGCCTAGGCGGGCAGATCACTTGAGGTCAGGAGTTCAAGACCAGCCTAGCCAACATGGTAAAACCCCGTCTCTACTAAAAAAAATACAAAAATTAGTCAGGCAAGATGGTGCACACCTGTAATCCCAGCTACCCGGAAGGCTGAGACAGAAGAATAGCTTGAGCCCAGGAGGCGGGGGTTGCAGTGAGCCGAGATCGCACCAGTGCTCTCCAGGCTTGGTGAAAGAACAAAGTGAGACCCTGTCTCAAAAAAGAAAAAAAAGGAAGCCAAAAGAGGTATCCACATAGAATGGAATCTGGAATTCTCATAGATTCAGCCACTGCAAGGCGTGAGGCACAGTACTGACACTTGCTGCCACAGGGAGGAACCCTGAAAACACTGTGTTCTGTGAAAGCATCCTGACATAAAAGACCACAGGTTATATAATTGCATTTGTATGAAATGTCCCTAACAGGGGAGTCTATAGAGATGGAAAGTACATTAGTGGCTGCCAGACGCGGAGGGTTAGGGTGCTGAGAGGTGGAGGAGTGTTAGCTGGGGCTGCCATAACAAAGTCCTACATACCTGGCCGCTTCAACACCAGATATTGGTCGGGCACAGTGGCTCATGCGTGTCATCCCAGCACTTTGGGGGGCCAAAGTGGGTGGATCACTTGAGGCCAAGAGTTCGAGACCAGCCTTGGCAACATAGTGAAAACCTGCCTCTACAAAAAATACAAGGATGTGGTGGCATGTGTCTGCAGTCTCAGCTACTCATGAGGCTGAGGTGGGAGGATTGCTTGAGACTAGGAGAGGGAGGTTGCAGTGAGCTGTGATCATGCCACTGCATTCCAGCCAACAGAGTGAGACCCTGTCTCAAAAAAACAAAACAAAATAAAACAGAAAAACAAACCCAGTAGACATTTATTCTCTCACATTTCTGGGAGCTGGAAGTCTGAGCTCAAGCATGGGCAGGGCTGGTTCCTCCTGAGGCCACCATCCTGGGCTCGTAGACACCATCTTCTCCCTGTGTCCTCAGGTGGTCATTGCTCTATGTGTGTCTGTGTCCTTATCGCCTTTTCTTATGAGGACCCTAGTCCTATTGGATCAGGGCCCACCCTAGTGACCTCATTTTACCTGAATAACCCCTCTAAAGACTCAGTCTCCAAATAGAGTCACAGTCTGAGGTCCTGGGGGTTAGGACTTCAACGTAGGCATGTAGGGGACACAGATTCGCTCCTAGCTGGAGGTGATGGCTAAGGGGATACAGGGTTTCTTTGGGGGTATGCAAATGCTCTAACATGGTTTGTGGTGACAGATGCACAGCTCCATGAATAGAATAAAAGTCCCTGAACTGTACACTGTAAACAGATGAACTGCATGTTCTGTGAATTACAACCAGGCTTGCTCAGGGTGTTCGAAAGGGGATCCCTGGACAGGGGGCAGATTGATTGATTGATTGATTTAGAGACAGGGTCTTGCTCTGTGGCCCAGGCTAGAATGCAGTGGCGCAACCTCAGCTCACCATAACCTCCACCTCCCGGGCTCAAGCCATCCTCCACTCTCAGCTTCCTGAGTAGCTGGGACTACAGGCATGCACCACCACGCTCTGTTGGTGTCTCAATCTCCTCTTTTAGTAATCCATATGAGATTAGGGCTCACCCTAAGGACCTCAGTTTAATTTAATTACCACTTCAAAGACCCCATCTCTGAATACGGTCACACCCTGAAGTACCGGTGGTTAGGGCTTCAACCTACAAATTTGGAGGAGGCCAGAATTCAGCCCACAACAGACGTTGTTTGCAAACGTAATCAACAGAAGATGAGATCTTTACAGTGGGCAGGCCTTGCTGCAATGGCCGGTGTCCTTATAGGATGAGGAGATTAGGACAGACACAGAGAAGAAGGCCCCGTGGAGACGGAGACAGAGACTGGAGTGATGTGGCCACAAGCTCAGGGACACCTGGAGCCCCCAGGAGCTGGGAAAGTCCGGAAGGATCCTCCCATAGGGCCCCCAGAGGGAGCCCGGCCCTGCCCACACCTGGATTTAAGATTTCTGTTGTTTTAAGCTACCCATTTTGTGGTAGTAATACATTCACCCCCTCACCGCAGTTCCGCAGCGTTGAAAAGGGCCTTTTTACCTGTTGGTAGTTTTTTGTTGAGTTCTGAGGCCCTAAGGAGTTTCCTAATTTCTCCAGGCAGATTTTAAATGCACTATTCCGTCAAACTCACATCACATCATCACCAATAGCAACAACCAACTGTACCTCAGTGTATTGTTCCCATAGCAACTGAGATCCCCAATGCCTAGATCATCTGCCATGATCAGTAGGATATTTGGTTTAAAGGCATTTGCAGTTTTAGGTTCACACGTCTTCAGAAGCAAGCATAAAAACAGTAGCACCGGCAAAGAGTCCCTGGAGAGAAAAGCGAAACACAGAAATGACTATCTACAATTTGGCAAGGGAAGTAGGCATTTCAAGGCGGCTTGCTGGGAAGGTGAAAGTCTTCCTAGTGGAAGATCTTCTTCACTAAATTAAGACATTCATCTTTATGGGAGGTTATTATCTTGGCCTGAATTCCTGCACTTGTGTCCCCAGACCAAACGAGGGTCAGACTGCTATTTCCTGTGACTCAATAGCGAGATGCAGATGTCTGATACCCTAACTTGTATTAACTTTATTGACTCTCTCTTAGCTGAAAAAGCCGGATGGATTCCATTTGGCTCCTTCATTTGCAAGACATTAAGGGCTCCTTACCCACCCCCTTCCTCAAGGACTTAACTTGTGCAAGCTGACACTTAGCACATCAAACAGTGCAATTAACTGATAAGGTAAGGTGGCAAGCTATGTCCACAGTTTCCAGGAATTCACCTGGGTGATAGTACCCTAAGCCCCCGCTTTTGTGTCTGGCAGATAGCACCCAGAGCCCCCGCACCTATCACCTTGTGATGAGTTTAAAGCCGCTGCACCTGGAACTGTTTGTTTTCCTGTAACCATGTGTCTTTTCAACTCTTTTGCCTGTTTTACTTCTTTAAGATTGCTTCAGCTCAATTCCCCCTCCCCTCTCTAAACCACAGTATAAAAGAAAATCTAGCCCCTTCTTCAGGGCTGAGGGAATTTCGAGCGTTAGTCATCTCTCAGTTGCCCGCTAATAAAGGTCTCTTTAATTAGTCTCAAAGTGTGGCGTTTCTCTATAACTCACTTGGTTACAATATTTGGAGACCCCAGCGAGATATCTGCCACCAGGTGAGAGCTGGACTCATTCCAGGCTCCCCCAGATGGTGGACTTATAGGGGAGGCACCACCTGAAGATGTCCCAGGGCCCCATAAGACCCCATCTTCCGGAGGAGAACGGATCGACCACTGGTGTGTGCCCACAAAATTCAACTTCTGAGTCCTCAGTTTCTGGTCTCAGGAATGTAAGTCAGCTCTGACTCTGGTTTGGTGAGAGGGAAGTGGCCCTGATGAGGGTGTCTCTCTCTTTGACTCTGCCCCCATTCCAGGACACTGGAGGACAGAGCCTTGGTTTTCTGTTAGGCACCTTTGGTTCTGGTTTGGTGAGCGGGAACTGTCCCTGATGAGGGCATTTCTCTTTGACTCTGTCCATATTCCAGGATGTTGGAGGACAGAGTCCTGGTTTCTGGCAGGCCGGCCTCTCCATTAAGACTAGTCTCTCAGTCTCTCCCCCTCTTTTTTTCTCTCTCTCCCCCTCCCCGTTTTTCTATCTCTTCTCTTTCTCTTGTTCAGGTCTCCTGGAGACCTCTGTTTAGAACGGGAATAAGAAAAATTGTTATAAACTCTGTGTGAATGTGTGCATGAATGTGGAATTCAAAGGCTTGCCCTTGAATCTCCAGTTTGTAGCTCCACGGCGAAAGCTACGGAGTTCGAGTGGGCCCTCACCTGCAGTTCCGTGGTGACCTCATAAGGCTTAAGGCAGCATCGGGCATAGCTGGATCCGAGCCAGGGGTTTATACCGGCCTGCAAATGCTAAGAGGAGCCTAAGTCCCCTCAGGGGCAGTGGCCAGGCGGGCATCTGACTGATCCCATCACGGGATCCCCTCCCCTTTGTTTGTCTATAAAAACTTCCATAATTGTTTATATACCCTAGGGTCTATTGCCTGATTTGTGTCTATTGCCTGTTTTGTGTCTATTGTTGTGTTTGGTGTTTATTGTCCCGTTTAGTGTTTGTGTAAGTTTCATATGTCAGGTCATCAATATTGCCCAAGACGACTGGGTAAGGACTTCTTCAAAGTCCTGAGTACAGATTTTCTAACACAGGAGGTCTCAGGTGTGTGTCTTCAGGTTGCTGGGCCCAGGGGCCAGGCATGCTTCCACCAGTACACAAAAGAAACAGCCTCCTTCCCCACTGGCAGGGGCTCCTGACCCACAGGCGAAGAGTAGGAGGTGACAGTGCCGGACCCCCTCCCCAAGGGGACCCCGCAGGTGCCCGGCTCCTACGCCTTCAGGCATCAAAGCCGCCGACTTCCCCGAGCCCCAGTGCTTCCACACCCAGCTCAGAATGCAGGCACCCAGCCTGCTGTGGTAGCCTTGGCCCTGGGCCAGACTTCTAAGCTAGGCTTGCAGTGCCTGATGGGGCCTGGAGGTGGGGCGGGGGACTGCAGAGTCATCCTGGCAAACCAGCACTGCCCAGCATGGCTCCTCTCAGCCTGAAAGGATCTGAGTGGCCCCTTTTCTCCTCATCCCCATACCTTGCCCTGCACATCTCATTTTCCTGTGTCACAGCAAGTCCAGCGCCTCCAAGACTTAGCTCTGCTCTCCCTCCTCAAACCCTTAAAAGAAAAGGCTGAGTTTGAACTATTTGCCTTTCAGTCGTGGAGACACCAAAGATATTTAGGCTGTAAATCAAAAGGCAGAGGGAAATCATGTAGGTCCCACCAGCCTCGGACCCACCTCTTGTCCTCTCCCTAAATCTCAAAGCTTAAAAGGACAGAACTCATGTAGCAAGAAGCACTGGCAATAGCTGTTTTCCTGCTTCTTTTAGCCATATTATTTCTGTTCTTCTGATGCTACAACCCCCCAGGTCATGAATTTCTCTGTCAGTGCTGGGTTTATTATCTCTGCTCAAACCTTGTTAAACTGCCCCAGAATAGGATACTCTTCTTCCCGGCCTCATAAAGATTTGAGCCCTCTCCAATGTATGTTACAAAAATTTTCTCTAGGCTTCTCATAGGATTATGGGGTCTGCCTTAAAAAAGGCAAACTCTGGACACTCTGCGAAGTAGAATGGCCAAATTTTGGAGCTGGGTGGCCCCCAGAAGGGTCACTGAAGCTCGCAGTTGTTCAGGCTGTGTGGCAGGTTGTTGCTGGAACTCCTGGTCACCCAGATCAGTTTCCATACATTGATAAGTGGCTGAGTTTGATCAGGAGCCCTCCTCCATGGCTCTGCTAATGCATCATTCATAATTCTACCTCTAAGTTCCTTTTGAGCCAGACCTCACTTTTGCCTCAACCCTCAGCTGGCTCAGCTCCTCCTATTCTGCTTCCTTCTGAAGAAGAAGAGAATCTTCTTCACCCAGTTCCACCACCTTATAACCCTCTTGCTCCCTTAGAATCTTCCTTTGTCTCCTCGAGGACGTCCCCTGTGGGCTGTCCGCCTGTTGCCTCTAGATTGCGGCCATGGCAGGAGGAAGTAGCCCTCCTCCTCCCACTGAGAGAGGCACAAGTCCCTTTGGGTGATGAGCGCTCAGCTCCATTCTTAGTTTATGTCCCCTTTTCTACTTCTGAGCTGTATAATGGGAAAGCTTATAAACCCCCCATTTCTGAAAAGCCCCAGGTCTTGACCTCACTGATGGAGTCCATGCTCTGGACCCATCGGCCCACCTGGGATGACTGTCAGCAGCTCCTTTTGACCCTTTTCAACGCTGAAGAGAAGGAATAGATCCAAAGAGAGGCCAGTAAGTATTTCCTCACATCAGCCAATAGGCCAGAAGTGGAAGCTAGAGGCCTCCTTACGGAAGTTTTTCCTTCTACCCGGCCTAATTAGGACCCAAACTCCTCAGGTGGGAAGAGATCTTTAGACGATTTTCACCGGTATCTCCTTGTGGGTATCAAGTGAGCCGCTTGGAAACCCGTAAACTTGTCTAAGACGACTGAAGTTGTCTAGGGGCCTGATGAGTCACTGAACGTTTTAGAATGCCTCCAGGAGGCCTATCAGACTTACACCCTTTCTGACCCGGAGTCTCCTGAAAATAGCTGTGCTCTTAATTTAGCATTTGTGGCTCAGGCAGCCCCTAATATTAAAAGAAAGCTACAAAAACTGGAAGGATTTGCTGGGATGAATATCAGTCAACTTTTAGAAATAGCCCAAAAAGTTTTTGACAATCAAGAGTTTAAAAAGCAAAAACAGGTAGCTGAGGCAGCTGACAAGGCTGCTGACAAAGCATCAGAAAGACAAGTGAAAATCTTAGTGGCGGCCATCCAGGAAGCCAGAAAGGAAAGGCCCCCATCACAGAACACTAGCCAGGGGACCCTGGGTCCATGCTAGAAAAGCCAGAAAAGTGACCAGGGTTCCCTTCAAAGAAAAACCAATGTGCTTAGTGCAAGCAGATAGGAAACTGGAAAAAGGAATGCCCATTAAGACCAGAGGAAAAACCAGAAGACAAAAAAGTCCTCACCCTCCCTGCTGCGGAGGAATCTGATGATTGATGGGACGAGGGCTCCTTTACACTTGGCCCTCGGGAGCCCATGGTGACCGCCATAGTAGGGCGCCAGCCTGTACACTTCCTAACTGACACCAGGTTGGAACACTCAGTACTGCAGATGCCCCTAGGCAGTGTCTGTAATGGGAAAGTGGTTGTACAGGGGGCTACTGGAGTTATTCAGGAATATCCTGTCACCCAGTCATAAGAGGTGAGTTTGGGACAGAAAAGAGCAACTCACTCATTCCTCTTGGTCCCAGAGTGTCCTTTTCCCCTCCTAGGATGAGACCTGTTCCACAAGCTGTAGGCATCTATTTCCTTCTCGGCCCAACAAGCTCACCTCATGTTAGGGGACACAATGCCCCCTATTGGTCAGCTCCTGTTAACCACCCCTCTGTCAGAAGAATATCTGTTAGTTTCACCTCCAAAACCACCAGAAAATAAAACTAATCCTCTCCTACTGGAATTACAGACTCTCTTTCCTTGAGTCTGGGCTGAGCCAATCCCCCCAGGACAGGCTAAGCACCATCCACCAGTGGTAGTAGAACTCCTGGCCACCGCCTTGCCAGTCCAGGTGAAGCAATAGTCTGTGAGTCAGCAGGCTAGGGAGAGAATCAACCCCCATATTCAGCAACTGTTACAAACTGGCATACTCACACTATTGTCAGTCCATCTGGAATACTCCATTTTTTTCCGGTCCAAAAACCCAGAACAAATGATTACTGGCCTGTACAGGACTTAACGAAAGTTTACAGACATATAGTCACTGTCCACCCAACTGTCCCTAACCCTTATACTTTACTCAGACTGCTTCCACCAGAACACACAATTTGCACTGTCCTTGACTTAAAAGATGCTTTCTTTGCTATTCCTCTGGCCCCCAAAAGCCAACCTATCTTTGCTTTTTAATGGACAGATCCTGGCTCAGGAAACACCACCCAATTGACCTGGACTCAGTTACCTCAAGGTTTTAAACATTCCCCCACCCTTTTTAAGGAAGCCCTCCAACAGGATCTTATACCATTTCAAGCCAGAACCCTAATTGTACTCTTCTTCAGTACACAGATGACCTTTTATTAGGTACTGAAACTACTGACAGTTGCCTGCAACATACTAAGGACCTATTTTACCTCCTTCAGGAACTCAGGTATCAAGTCTCAGCCAAAAAGTCCCAGCTTTGTCTTCCCAGAGTCTCCTACCTAGGGTATGAGATAAATAGACGAAAAAGGGCACTTATCAGTGCTTGTAAGGAAGCCATCCCACAAATCCCCACTCCCACCAAGAGACAGGTACGTGAATTCCTGGGGGCCATAAGATACTGTCACCTGTGGATATTAAGGTTCGCAGAGATTGCCAAGCCGCTGTACACTGCTACTGGAAGGAATGGCCCACTAGTATGGACTGACACCAAAGAACAGGCTTCCGAAAACCTGAAAAAGGCATTAACTGAGGTCCGCACTGTAGCCCTCCCTAATATCTCAAAACCATTTCACCTTTTATTCATGAAAGCCAGGGAGTTGCTAAGGGGGTGCTCACTCAGACTTTAGGACCCTGGAGACGCCCAGTAGCCTATTTGTCTAAGAGACTGGACCCTGTGGCCGCTGGATGGCCAACTTGTCTGTGAGCCGTAGTGGCAACAGCAAGCCTAGTCCAGGAGGCTAATAAATTGACTCTGGGCCAAAACTTAACCCTCATGGCTCCTCATGCCATAGAGATTTTGCTACCAAGCGCTTCTGGCAAATGGATGTCAAATGCTCGCATCCTGAAGTATCAGAGTTTACTGTTAGATCAGCCTCTTTTGACTTTCTCTCCCATAAGGTGTTTAAATCCAGCTACTTTCCTCCCTGATCCAAACTTCACTACAACTGTCCATGACTGCCAGGAACTGTTAGAAACTAGGGAAACTGGCTGACCTGATCTCCAAGAAGTGCCCCTAAAGAAGGCAGATGCCAGCGTGTTTATAAATGGTAGCTGCTTCCTCGAACAGGGAGTACAAAAGATTGGTGCAGCCTTTACTACGGAGACAGATGTGCTGTGGTCCCAGGTGTTGCCAGCAGGTACCTCGGCACAGAAGGCTGAATTGATTGCCCTCACTCAGGCTGTCTGATGGGTTAAGGACAAATGTATTAATATTTATACTGACAGCAGGTATGCTTTTGCTACTGTACATGTACATGGAGCCTTCTATCAAGAATGCAGGCTACTTACTTCAGCAGGAAAGATTGTTAAAAACAAAGAAGAAATTTTAGCCCTGCTTGAAGCTGTTTGACTTCTTCAGCAGGTGGCTGTAATTCACTGCAAAGGACATCAAAAGGAAGACTTGGCCATTGCCCATGGGAACCAAAGAGCAGATTCTGTAACTCGAAAGGCAGTATGGCTCCCTGTCGTGCCTTTAACCCTGCTGTCCGCTGTGTCCTTTCCGCAACCTAACTTGGCAGCCCCTGAAAAAAAAGAAACAAGCTTCAGATCTTCAGGCCAATAAAAATCAGGAAGGTTGGTGGATTCTTCCTGATTCTAGAATCTTCATACCCCGAGCTCTCAAGGAAACTTTAATCAGTCGTCTTCATTCTACCACCCATTTAAGAGGAGTAAAACTGGCCCAGCTCCTAAGGAGCCATTTCAAGATCCCTCGCCTTCAGAACCCTGCAAACCAAGCAGCTCTGTGGTGTATGGCTTGTGCTCAAGTAAATGCCAAGCAAGGTCCTAAACCCATCTCAGGGCACTGCCTCCGGGGAAACTCGCCAGGAAAAAGGTAGGAAATTGACTTTACAGAAATAAAACCACACTGGACTAAGTAGAAATACCTTTTGGTACTAGCAGACACATTTTCTGGATGGACTGAGGCATTTGCCCCCAAAAACGAGACTGCCACCACAGTAGCTAGGTTTTTACTCGATGAAATCATCCTTTGATATAGGCTGCCTGCTGCCATAAGGTCTGATAATAGACCAGCCTTCACCTTGTCCATACCTCAGTCAGTCAGTAAGAACTCAGAGCTCTGCACAGGTAGAACGCATAAACCACACCCTAAAAATACTCTTACAAAGTTAATCTTAAAGACTGGTGAATATTAGGTAAGGCTCCTTCTTTAGTCCTTCTTAAAGTAAGATGAACTTCCTACCAGGCTAGGTTTTCACCTTTTAAAATCATATATAAGAGGGTTCCGCCCAACTTGCCTAAGCTAAAAGATACCCATTTAGCAGAAATCTCACAAGCTAATTTATTACATTACCTACAGTCTCTTCAAAAGGTGTGAGATATCATCCAGCCACTTGGACTGAGAGCTCATCCCAATCCAGTTCCTGATCAGATGGGGCCCTGCCACTCGTTCCAGCCAGGTGACCTGGTGTTTGTTAAAAAGTTCCAGAAAGAAGGACTCCTGCTTAGAAAAGACCTCATACTGTCATCCTTACCACCCCAATGGCTCTAAAAGTAGAAAGGAATGCTTACATTCATGACACCCCCTAGTACAAAGCATGTTTAACTGTAATCTATGACTAACTACCCTAATTACTAGATTGGCAGAACCCTTTTTCTCCTTCTCTTGTTTAGTCTACCAACCATTATATATTAAAATTAGTTTCTTAAATCTGTAAAACAACGCATAGCTTCTGTCAAACTTACGTATCTTAAAACCCAATGTAACTAACCCCCTTGTTATAACCGAGGAATCCCCTCAGTCGCCTCCTATCCCTGGGCTCTGATGTCTGGCGTCTTTCCCAGGCACAGAAGGCGCCTCCAGCTACATTCTGGGGACTACAGGGTGCCGGACATAACCACGCCCTTTACAGGGACCCTTCGTGCTCGCGACCCCCTTCCCAGGCCCTCACCCCAAGCCTTAGTGTGGGCCGCATCCCAGGGTCCCTGGCACCTGGCGGCGGGCGGGTGCGTCCACTCAAGCTGGCTGATCGCATGGCCCATCGCTGGCCCAGAGCGAGGGACCTTTGCCTTGCGCACTCTGCGCAGGGCTCCGCTAGTGCCAAGGTGATCCCTCTCAGCTACGGGATCTAGGGTGTACGCCTGCCCCTCCTTCATCCGCCTCATGTCCTGGCTCTCGGGACCTCAGGGATCTCCAGGACCTGTGCGTGGAAGCAGGTTTCCCAGGTCGTCACTCAGAGAGGCCGATGCCAAGGAGGAGCTGATTAAACCCAGTTGTGATTGACCCAGAGCTGCGGCTCCCGCCTCGGATCCCAGCAATTTGGTAGGCCAAGAGGAGTAGGTCACCTGAGGTCAGGAGTTCCAGACCAGCTTGGCCAACATGGTGAAACCCTGTCTCTACTAAAAATACAAAAATTAGCCAGGCGTGGTAGCTCGCGTGTGTAGTCCCAGCTAGTGGTGAGGATAAGGCAGGAGAATTGCTTGAATCTGGGAGGTGGAGTTTGCGCCACTGCACTCCAGCCTGGGCTACAGAGTGACACTCTGTCTCAAAGAATAAAATAAATAAATAAATAAATAAATAAATAAATAAATAAATAAATAAATAAACAAACCCAGTTAGGTTTGAGCACACGGAGTCTCTTTTCTTTTTGTCGGGAAGGGTCTTATGACCTGCCCAGAGCAATCAAGTTGCAATTTCAGTTTCTCAAAACTTGGTGTTTGAAATGTCTGTTCCAGATGCTGGACTTGTACTCTAAGTTTGGGATGGGGAATGCTAGATGGACTCTTTTTTTTCCTTTTATTACCATTATTATTATTTTAAGATAGGGTCTCACTCTGTGGCCCAGGCTGGAGTGCAGTGGTGCGATCCCAGCTCAGTGCAGCCTCCACCTCCACCTGGGTTCAAGCGATTCTCCTGCATTAGCCTCCCGAGTAGCTGGGACTACAGGTGGCCACCACCAAGCCTGGCTAATTCCAACTGCTATTTTAATCTTTATTCCTTCCATCAGACTGCTGTTGAAATTACTCCTTTTGATTAACCGCTGTGCCCTGGACCCCTCCCCGTCTTTTCTGTGACTCAACCTTTTGTTTTTGAGTGATGCAGTTTTGCTCATTACCCTCTCATGTGATTCCTTTCTTTTCTTTTTTTTTTTTGTAGGTAGAGAAAGACAGATTTATTACAGTAATTAGGAAAACGCCAGGATAGCAGGGAGGTAACTTGCATGTTTTAAAAATAGTATTTATTGATCATTCTTGGGTGTTTCTTGGAGAGGGGGATTTGGCAGGGTCATAGGACAATAGTGGAGGGAAGGTCAGCAGATAAACATGTGAACAAAGGACTCTGGTTTTCCTAGGCAGAGGACCCTGCGGCCTTCCGCAGGGTTTGTGTCCCTGGGTACTTGAGATTAGGGAGTGGTGATGACTCTTAAGGAGCATGCTGCCTTCAAGCATCTGTTTAACAAAGCACATCTTGCACCGCCCTTAATCCATTTAACCCTGAGTGGACACAGCACGTGTTTCAGAGAGCACGGGGTTGGGGGTAAGGTTATAGATTAACAGCATCCCAAGGCAGAAGAATTTTTCTTAGTACAGAACAAAATGGAGTCTCCCATGTCTACCTCTTTCCACACAGACACAGTAACAATCTGATCTTTCTTTCTTTTCCCCACATTTCCCCCTTTTCTATTCGACAAAACCGCCATCGTCATCATGGCCCGTTTTCAATGAGCTGTTGGGTACACCTCCCAGACGGGGTGGTGGCCGGGCAGAGGGGCTCCTCACTTCCCAGACAGGGCGGCTGGGTAGAGGCGCCCCCCACCTCCTGGATGGGGTGGTGGCCGGGCGGAGGCTGCCCCCCACCTCCCTCCTGGACAGGGCGGCTGGCCGGGAGAGGGCTGCCCCCCACCTCCCTCCCAGATGGGGCGGCTGTCATGTAATTCTTTTCTTTGTATCTTTGGGTCCCCCTTTTTTTGTTTGTGTGTTTTGTTTTTAACTCTTTTGACCTCTAGAAAGATCAAGGCTGAGAGTTGAGGCTGCAGTGAACCTTTTTGTCTTTAACTCTCTTGAACCCTAGTCACTGATTTTCTCAAGCCCCTTCATTTCGTACCTCATCCCCTCACATCCCCTCACAATGCAAGATCTGCTCAAAGTATAAATTCATATTTTGTAGGAAATGCTAGCTTACAAAACAATATCACATTTCTACCTCCAGCCCAGGTGACCCACTTTCCCTCAAAGGGGGTTGCTTAGGTCCTCTTGCACTGTTCAGGGGCAAAATAATTCCATAGTCTTCAAGATAACAGTACTTTTTTCTTCTAAGGCTCTGGCTGTCAAGGGTGAGGCTATCACTACCTCTTAAGGAAGTGGAACTACTGGTGTGCATCACCACCCCTGACCCATTTTTATTAATTTATTTTTTCTGTAGAGACTAGGTCCCACTATATTGCCTAAGCTGGTCTCAAACTCTTGGCCTCAAGGAGTCCTCCTGCTTTGGCCTCCCAAAGTACTGGATTACAGGTGAGCCACTGTGCCTGACCATCCAGAAGACTCTATATTAAGTGTATAGGTAGGAGGTAAATCCAGGTCCTCCTCACCATTATTATGCCTCCAACAATTATGCCTTCCCCCCCCCCCTTTGTAACTAGTTCTCTATGCTTACCAAATAGAGTCAGTAAGGCCAGGGAGGTGGGGTGGAAGTTTGTGTTGAAAACATAGAATCAGAAGTCCCTCCTTAAATTCACTGAGTTAGGATTTTCATATATGAGAGAGCTGCCCCACACTCCCCTGGCATGGGATAATGGGGCTGCTTGTTCAAGACAATACAGTCAGGAGCCCCCAACTCCCTCAATTGATTGAATTGGAATCTCCCAAAATGGTGCTGGGAATTCTATTTAGAAAAAAGACCATTAACTTTTAATTGGCAAATTAGGTTCATTTACATTTATTATGCTCCATTGCCTAGGCTGAAGTGCAGTGGTGCAATGTTGGCTCACAGCAACCTCCGCCTCCCAAGTTGAAGCGATTCTTCTGCCTCAGCCTCCTAAGTAGCTGGGACTACAGGCACATACCACCACACCTAGCTAATTTTTTTATTTTTAGTAGAGACAGAGTTTCATCATATTGGCCAGGCTGGTATTGATCTCCTGACCTCAGGTGATCCACCCGCCTTGGCCTCCCAAAGTGCAGGGATTATAGGCATGAGCCACCATGTCCAGACAGAGCTAGTCCTTGAGCACTGTTTATTGCTTCTCTCTTTGCCCTGTTACTCTGAAAGAGCTTTTATCAGACTAGGCATGGTGGCTTACACCTGTAATCCCAGCACTTTGGGAGACTGAGGGGGAAGGATTGCTTAAAAGCAGGAGTTTGAGAACAGCCTGGGCAACATAGAGAGACCCTATTTCTACAAAAAAAAAAAAAAAAAAAAAAAAAAAGCCGAATATGGTGGTGTGCCGGTAGTCCCAGCTACTTGAGAGGCTGAAGTGGGAGAGTCATATGAGCACAGGAATTTGAGGTTGCAGTGAGCTGTGATTGTACCACTGCACTCCAGACTGGGTGACAGAGCAAGACCCTGTCTCTAAAATAAAAATTTAAAAAATAACTTTTTTATCCTTGAGGGCTTTGCAACTGGGATTTCTTGCTGAGCCATTATCACACAGATGGAGAAGGCCAGGCAAAGGCCTAGAAGGAGCGGGCAGGAGACAGCCCATAAGCAGTTCTGCAGGGAGGTTTAGCAGGGGTGGAGTGGAGATTTGATCCTTGGAAGAAATCCTGTACTGCTGGGAGTTGAGATTCCTGAGAACTAGAGATCCTGAGAACTAGAGAGAAAAGAGCCTTGGGTGCACTTAGGTAAATTATGTAAACACACTGAGCTGTCTTGGGTGCCCAGGATTTGGAAATGGGGCCTGGGGGCAGTAGAAGCTGGTGTACCAGAAGTCATATTTGGGGGAGGTTGTGGGGATGGAAAGGGTGGGTAAGCCCTGACCCTGAGGGTCTCACATGACTTTCAGCACATGGAGCCTCTACTGGGGACTTTGGCTTCAAAGCCATCAAGGTCAAGAGTGTGGACAAGTGTGGAGACAGAGGTGACTCTCCCCAGTGGATGCTGAAGATCTTAAAGGCGACTCTATGGGCCAGGAACATCTGGCACAGCTGACCCAAAGTGCTGGTCTTGTTCCATAAGCCATGGCTATGGGGAAAGCCATAGGGGTTAACTGGTTCCTCCTGCCATCCCTTCCTCCCTCCCTTCCTTTTTCTTTTTGCTTCTTTCCTTTCCTTCTTCCTTTCTTTTTAGAGACAAGATCTCACCCTGTCACCCAGACTAGAGTGTAGTGGCACAATCATAGTTCAGTGCAGCCTTGAACACATTCGGAGGCCAGAGACTCAAGTGATTCTTTCACTTCAGCCTCCCAAGTAGGTGGGACTATAGGCATGTGTCACCACACCTAATTATTTAAATTTTATGTGGAGGCAAGGTGTCGCTATGTCACCCCAGCTGGTCTGAAACTCCTGGCCTGAAGCCATCTTAGTGCCCTAAAGTGCTGGGACTACAGATGTGAGTCACCGCACCTGGCTTACTATTTCTTTCTTGACCCAAGAGAATTGGCTGGAGATGGATTTGACTTTTTGGTCTCTATGCACAGCCTGAATTCTTGGAGGCTGATGTGGATTGGATAATTTGAGGACATGTTCTTGAAGTGGTGACAAGGTGGGGCATTGCTCGTCACATACCTAGTCTTGGAAGAGTGGGAGGAGGGAACTGTTCTTGAATCTGGAGACAGAAAGAGCTATTGGAAAGACCTCCTTACTCCCAGGGGAGAATGTGGTGGGGACTGAATTGTGTTGCCTTCAAACTCACAGGAATAAGGTTTTTAGTCATCCTTTAAAATGAGGTCACAAGAATGGGCCCTATTCCAATAGGAGTGGGGTCCTTATAAGAAGAGTAGATTAGGGCTGGGTGCAGTGACTCATGCCTATAATCCCAGCAATTTGGGAGGCTAAGGCGGGAAGATTACTTGAGGTCAGGAGTTCCAGAGCAGCCTGGGCAACATGGCAAAAACCTGCCTCTACTAAATGATACAAAAATTAGTTGAGCATGGAGCAAGTAGCCTATTGTCTCAGCTACTTGGGAGGCTGAGACAGGAGAATCACTTGAACCTGAGGCAGAGGTTGCAGTGAGCTGAGATTGCACCATTGCACTCCAGCCTGGACAACAGAGCAAGATTCTGTCTCAAAACAAAAACAAAAACAAAAACAAAAAAAACAAAAAACCAAGAATCGGAGACTAGGACATAGATGGATGACTGTCTGAAGACAGGGGAAGAAGGTGGTAGCTGTGAACCAAAAAACAGGTTCTACCCAGACACAGATTCTGTCATGCCTGGGTGTTGGACATCCAGCCTCTAAAACTGCAATAAATAAATATTCTTGAGATACCCACTTTATGGTATTTTCATTCTAGCAGCCTAGACATATTAAGTAAGGCAAAGCCTGATTTTGCAATGACCTTGCAGCTCAGAGCTGGGGAGAACACTGCCTGTGCAGCACAGATTCCAAAGCCTGAATTTGCCCTAATTACCTGGGGCACTGGGGACTGAAAACAATTCCAATGGAAAGGACTGTACATCCTTGTGGTTGTAAACGATAAACAGACACTATAAATGAGCACCACAGACAAAGCCACATCAGTGCCAGTTTTTATCTTTGGAACCTATCTCCTGTTCATGTGCAAATCTGTAGGTCACAGAGACACCTTTCCTGGGACTTGTGCTGTTTTGGGCTACAGGGCAGCCTCTTCTGGACTGAGTTAGGATCCATTGACAGAATCCTCCCCTACTCCAGGAGATACTTTACCTCTCCAGTTTGGGTGTCTGAGTGATCATTCAACAGTGCATTATTAATGTTTGTTTATTTATTTTTTTTTGGTGAGACATAGTCTTGTTCTGTCACCCATGCTGGAGTGCAGTGGTGTGATCTCAGCTCACTGCAACCTCCGCCTCCTGGCTTCCAGCAATTCTTCTGTCTCAGCCTCCTGAGTAGGTGGGATTACAGGTGTACGCCACCATGCCAGCCTTTTTTTTTTTTTTCTTTTTTTGATAGAGATGGAGTTTCACCATGTTGGCCAGGCTGGTCTTGAACTCCTGACCCCAAGTGATCTGCCCGTCTCTGCATCCCAAAGTGTTGGGATTACAGGAGTAAGCCACTGCACCTGGCCAGTGTTTATTGTTCATTTCTACTTTTTCTCGCCTTTCTTTGTTTCTGTCAGGGAGAAACGATTCATCCTTATGCACATAGATGCCTTAACCTGACACCGAAGTTTGTTTCATTTTTTGTTTTCTTTCTTTTTTAAGACAGGGTCTTGCTCTGTTGCCCAGGCTGGGGTGCAGTGGTACAATCATAGCTGAGTGCAGCCTCCAACTCCTGTGCTCAAATGATCCTCCTGCCTTAGCCTCCTGAGAAGCTAGAACTATAGGCGTGTGCCACCATGCAGGCTAATTTTTTTTTTATTTTTGTTTTGTAGAGCTAGAATTTCATCATGTTGACCAGGTTGGTTTTGATCACGGGAGTGATCCTCCTGTGGTGGCCTCCTAAAGTGCTGGGATGACAGCCACCATGGCCAGCTGGTTTGTTTCAATTTGAGTGACAAATTTAGGAATCAGGGCTCCAGCTTTTCACTGCAGACATTTATTGTGGGTCATCTTCCCTAAGGCACTAGCAGAGGGGGAATGGGCCACAGCAGGGCTGCAGCCACGGTCTCCAGATGTTGCCCAGCCTGTCCAACTGCAGAGGAACTGGGCTGAGTGTCCGCTGGTGTTCTCGCACTGCCTGCTGGACTCGTTCCATCACCTGATAGAACACGGGCTCTGAGGCTGGTGTGAGGATGTGGGTCTCAGAAGGGTCTCTTGAGAGGTCAAAGAGCAAAGGTGGATCATGGTGGACTACTTTTTCCCCAAAGCACAGGCAGACCTTTCTTCCATAGCAGGCACCAGCTCCCTCTGGCTGGAACACAGGCATCACAAAGTGGAGTTCCGCATTGTTCCTCCTGGTGGAAAGATAATAATTACAGAGTTGGCATAGAGAAATAGGGTGCCTTGCTGGAGAATGGCATCTTCATAGGGCTAAAAGGTAATTTTTCTTTTTTTTGTGCAAGAGTCTTGGTCTGTCACCCAGGCTAGAGTGCAGTGGTGCAATCTTGGCTCATTGCAACCTCCATCTCCCAGGTTCAAGTGATTCTCCTGCCTCAGCCTCCTGAGTAGCTGGGATTACAGGTGCCTGCCACCATGCTTGGCTAAATTTTTTTTAAATTTTTCATAGAGACGGGGTTTCCTTATGTTGGCCAAGCTGGTCTTAAACTCCTGACCTCATTATGTGCTCACCTTAGCCTCGCAAAGTGCTGGGATTACAGGCATGAGCCATTATGCCTGGCCTCCATTAAAAAAAATAAAATAAAATTAGCTCAGTGTGGTGTGTATGCCATAGTCCTAGCTACTCAGGAAGCTGAGGTTGGAATTGCTTGAGTCCAGGGGGTCAAAGCTACAGTGAGCTATGATCATGCCACTGCACTCCAAGCTAGGCAATAGAGTGAGACCCTGTCATTCATAGATAGATAGATAAGATAGACCAGATGGGCATGCACTCACAACCATAGTCCCAGCTACTCAGGAGGCTGAGGTAGGAGGATCACTTGAGCCCAGGAGGTTGAGGCTGCAGTGAGCTGTGATTATGCCAGTGCACTGCAGCCTGAGGAACAGAGGAAGACCCTGTCATTCACAGATGATATAGATAGATAGATAACCACAGATAAATATCATTCATAGATAAGTAGATAGACATCATTCACAGATGATAGATGATAGATAGATAGATAGACAAATAGATAGATAGATAGATAGATAGACCGGATGGGCATGCACTCACGCCCATAGTCCCAGCTACTCAGGAGGCTGAGGTAGGAGGATCACTTGAGACCAGGAGATTGAGGCTGCAGCGAGCTGTGATTATGCCAGTGCGCTGTATGCAGCCTGAGGAACAGGGGAAGACCCTGTCATTCACAGATGATAGATTAGATAGATAGATAGGTAGATAGACCACAGATAAATATCATTCATAGATAAGTAGATGGACATCACTCACAGATGATAGATGATAGATAGATAGATAGATAGATAGATAGGGATGGATGGATAGACAGATGGACAGAGAGAGATATTCACAGATAAATAGAAAACTATCATTCATAGATACATGGACAGATAGACAGATATTCATAGATAAATAGATAAATATAATTCATAGATGGATAGGGAGATGAATGATTGGATGGATGGATAGATAGATAGATAGATAGATAGATAGATAGATAGATAGATAGATTAGAGTGACTGACATGCAGTCACGCCTATAATCCAGCACTCAGGGAGTGTGAGGTAGGAGGACTGCCTGCATAGAAGAGTTTCAGATAAGCCTGGGCAACACAGCAAGGCCCCACATCTATTTAAAGTAAAACAAAACAATACAAAACAAAACAGAAAATTGTGGCCAGGTGTAAGTGCTCCAAATTAAGTACAGTTGGTTCACATGATGGGTGATGGATAGTTAACAGTGGAGGTTTGTGTGAGTGCAGTTCAGGGGACTTGGTTTTCATCCCAGAAGCCTGCTTGAGAAGGTAATATTTGACTTAGGACATGCACATCAACAGTGAGCCAGCCATGTGGAGGTCCAGTCCTCTGAGTGCATTCCATGTGGTTGGAATGGTTCGTACAAAGGCCATGAGGCAGCGACAAGATGAGCCTGTCCTCAGATCACTGGCTTATGCGTATAATCCCAGCAGTTTGGAAGGCTGAGGGAGGAGGATTGATTGAGCCCAGGAGTTTGAGACCGACCTATGCAACATAGTGAGATACCACCTCTAGAAAAATGAAAAGAAATTAAAAAAAAATAGAAGGAAAAAGTAGGTTCAGGGCATTTAAGTGGTTCAAGTTCAACTTATTATAAAAAATATACAAAATTAGCCTGGCGAGGGGATGCACGCCTGTAATCCTAGTTACTTAGGAGGCTGAGGCAGGAGAATCTCTTGAACAGGGGAGGCAGAGGTTGCAGTGAGCCAAGATTGAGCTGCTGCACTCCAGCCTGGGCAACAGAATAAGACTCTGTCTCAAAATTAAAAAAAAAGAAAGAAAAGGAAGAGAGACTAAGAAAAAAAAAATCTATTGTAATGCCATCAAATAAAAGAGACTGTAAATGATATTTTTTTGGCCGGGCATGGTGGCTCATGTCTGCAATCCCAGCACTTTGGGAGGCTGAGGCAGGCGGGTCACCTGAGATCAGGAGTTTGAGACCCACCTGGCCAAGATGGTGAAACCCTGTCTCTACTAAAACTACAAAAAGTAGCCAGGCACAGTGGCAGGGGCCTGTAATCCCAGCTACTCAGGAGGCCAAGGCAGGACAATAACTTGAACCTGGGTGACAGAGGTTGCAGGGAGCCGAGATCATACCACTGCACTCCAGCCTGGGTGACAGAGTGAGAAGCTGTCTTTAAAAAAAAAAATTGCTTGCTGTGGTGGCAGGTGCCTATAATCCCAGCTACTTGGGTGGCTGAGGCTTGAACCTGGGAGGCGGAGGTTGCAATGAGCTGAGATCACGCTACTGCACTCTAGCCTGGGTGACGGAGCAAGACTCTGTCTCAAAAAAAAAAAAAAAATTCACTGTTGATTCAGATACCTGGAGATATCTAGACAATTCTTTTGAGAAATCTTCAGCCAACTGAATCATAAGAGGATACAGATCTTATCAAATCTTGGAAAAAGACCAAAGAAAACCACGTCTGTCAAGCAAATCCAGAAAAGATGAAAAACATCAAGACAAGACAAAGCTACAGAAAGGGAAGCATAAAGGAAAAAAAGAGAATTTGATAAAGTCAAACAGGTAGAACTCTCTTGTCTGAACACAAAGTTAGAAGCGGAAATCAATCATTTATAAAATTAAAGAATACAATTGTTAAGTAAATCCAAGAGCTGGATTTTTTTAAAATGACAGAGAATGACAGAAAGATCCTATAAAGCTCTGGTAAACATAGCCATACATATACAAGCAATTAAAAGACAATGAAGGCCACGAATGGTGTCTCAAGCCTGTAATCCCAGCACTTTGGGAGGCCAAAGTGGGCGGGAGGATCACTTCACCTCGTCAGGAGTTCGAGACCAGCCATTGCACTATAGCCTGGGTGACAGAGTGAGACTGTCTCAAAAACTCAAAAATAAATAAATAAAACACAATGAAGTCCAGGTGCAGTGGCTCATGCCTGTAGTTCCAGCACTTTGGGAGGCTGAGACAAGAGGATTGCAGGAGCTCAGGAGTTCGATGCCAGCCTAGGCAATGTAGGGAGACCCCCATCTCTATGAAAAGTAAAAAGTTAGCTGGGCACGGTGGCATGCACCTGTAGTCCAAGCTACTTGGGAGGCTGAGGTGGGAGGACTGCTTGAGCCTGGAAGGCAGAGGTTGCAGTGAGCCAAGATGGAAACACTGCATTCCAGCCTGGGGGACAGAAGAAGACTGTCTCAAAAAAAAAGGAAGAACAAAAACAAACAAACAAAAAATGCAATTACTTAACAAGAGGACAAGTTCTTAATGAAATAAATACTTTTTTAAATATGAAGAATTAACTAAATAGAGAAATGTAGCATATTTCAGTGTGGACAGAGCTAGTGTTTTAAAGGTAATGAACCATCAAATGCAGAGATGATTAATACTTCTGTGGCATTTTTTTTTCTTTTTTAAACTTGCAAATGATTTCATAGCTCTTTTGAGAGGACATGGGAGTCAAAAGACCAAGAAAATTTAGGGAAGCAAAAAGTATTCAGTAAGCATGTGTTTGTTTATATTACAAAGTTATAATTGTTAACAAAGAAGATGAAATTGTGTTAAGGTCAGGTGGGTAAAACATTTGGAAGCACATCTAGATGCATAAAATGGACTACAAAAGGCTGGGCATAGTGGCTCACACCTATAATTTCAGCTTTTTGGGAGGTCAAGATGGGTGGATCGCTTGAGCCCAGGAGTTTGAGACCAGCCTGGGCAGCATACTGAGACCTTGTTTCAGTTTAATAAGAAAAACTGGAGGCCAGGCATGGTGGCTCAGGCCTGTAATCCCAACTCTTTGGGATACCAAAAGCAGGTGGATCACTTGAGGCCAGGAGTTCGAGACCAGCCTGCCCAACATGGTGAAACCCTCTCTTTACTAAAAATACAAGAAGTTAGCCAGTGTGGTAGTGGGCACCTGTAATCTCAGCTACACAGGAGGCTGAGTCAGGAGAATCGCTTGAACCCAGGAGACTGCAGGTGCAGTGAGCCAAGATCACGCCACCGCACTCCAGCCTGAGAGACAAAGAAAGACTAGTATCAAAAAAATTATTACAAAAAATAAGAAAAAAAGAGGATTAGAAAAGTCTTGAACACATGTGTGTGCAAGCATGTGTGTGTGCATGTGTATGCATGCATATACGTGTGTGTGATGATAAAAGTTGCACTTCATATAGTGCAGGGAAAAAAAGAATGAAATACAGACCATACAAGGTGCTTAAACTATAGGTAACAACCCCCTTCCCATTGTTTTAAGACGATTGACAGGTGATCTCAGAAGGTATGTCACTGGAATGAGAAGGATACATATTGACAAAAACTAAATTTTAAAAGCTCCTGAAGAAAAACAGAAGTGTGGAGACATGGAGATGGAATCTGGAATGCAGCTCCATTCCCAGCCTGTTCTAGGGCATGGTGCTTTCCTGCATAGAGGGACTCTTTCCCAAAGAGTGTTAGGAAGGGGCTCCCCTACTCACTGTCCCATTGATGCCACCTGGCTGAGTGCAGAAACTTCTCACAGTAATGCATCAGGAATCGTGGTCTGAATGCTAGGCTGTCACCAGAAGCAAGGGCAGAAGGTCCTGGCTGTCAATCACAACGCAGGAAGGAACATGGCATGGCTCAGGGTTGGAACAGGGACTTTGGACATTTGTCCCTCCAGCATCCATCAGCCCCAGCCCCAGGTGCTGCACTCTCCTTATATTGTATCAGTGGAGGGAAAGTCTGGGTGTGAACGCAGATGGATGGAAGGCATGTGTGTGCGTTAGCACGCTTAGAAGAAGCATGCAGCAGCTACCCACATTAGTCATCACCAAACATCACCTGTTTGGTTAAAAGTAATTAATTGGCCGGGTACGGTGGCTCACACCTGTAATCCCAGCACTTCTGGAGGTCAAGGTGGGTGGATCACCAGAGGTCAGAAGTTTGAGACCACCCTGGCCAACACGGTGAAACCCCATCTCAACTAAAAATACAAAAATTAGCCAGTTGTGGTGGCACATGATTGTAATCCCAGCTACTAGGGAGGCTGAAGCAGGAGGATCCCTTGAACCCAGGAGGGCTGAACCCAGAAGGGTTGCAGTGAGCCTAGATTGCACCACTGCACTCCATCCTGGGTGACAGAGCAAGACTTGGTCTCAATAAAAAAAAAGAAAAAGAAAAAAAAGCTGAAAGACCCAGGCCCTTATACAAAGGCTGGAATCTAACAAAAGCCCACCAAGAGTTTGGCCCAGTGCTCTCCTAGGCCTTGAAGCATGACAAGACAAGGAAGGAATTCTTAACTGGACCCATTTAGGATTAAACACATTTTACTGGGGGTCTGAAGAAACTCCCCAGACCTCCACAATGAAGTTTTATTGGGGGTCTAAAGGAACTCCCCAAACCTCCATGCTTAGCAGAAGACAAGATAAGGGTAATCACCCCAGCACCTGGAACCATCTAGATTAAGTCAATTTACTGAGGTTCCAGAGGAAGGTCCTCAGGACTCAGAGCTTAGTTCTAGATGAAAGGAAGTTGAATCACTTATGTCTAGATGGATGCACGCTTACATGTGGACATACAGCTTAGAAGGTATAGAAGCTCTGGAAAACTTTGTAATTTGGAGTTGGTCTAGTGATCATTTCCAGCCTTCTCCCTGTATCTGGTTACAGAAATAAAACTCCTTTCTTTCCTCGTTCATTTGCATCTCGTTATTGGGCCATGAGACTAAGCAGCCCGACCCTCAGTTTGATCGGGGAACAATTTCAGGGACGCCTTACTGCAAAGCCAAAGTGACATTTTCATTTTCCATAAGTGTTGCTGTGTCTGTGCAAAGCTGAATTGTTTCTTTGGGTTGTTCTGTACCTGTCCTGGGGCACCTCGCCGCCCACCAGCTGGACCACGGTGGGGAACACGTCCATCAGACTCATGGGCTCGCCAATCACTCGGCCGGCCAGGAGCAGCCCGGGCCAGCGGAAGATCCCAGGCATGCAGATCCCACCTTCCCATCCTCCCATGCCCTTCCCACCTGTGTTTGAACAGAAACAAAAGAAAGTGGTTAAAAACCAGAAATAAATGCTCAGCTTCGGTGATTTAACCTTTCTGCTTGTTTCACTTCTTTTAAGTTTCTCTCCCCCTGAGTATCTCAATTTCTCTCTCTCTCTTTCCCCTTCTCTTTCTTTCTCTCTGTTTTAGTGACATTAAAACATTCAATCTCATGTAGTTCCCCTTTAGAGGTTTGATTTTATATTTTTTATTAACCTTGTTGTTGGTTAGTGTGCATTGGATTAAGTTGGGTCCTTCACTGCAAATGGCTCTTGTCCTTATAAGAGTCCTCATTCCATAGAGGAGAAGGCCATGTGGAGATGGAGTCAGAGACAGGAATGATGTGGCCACAAGCGCAGGGACGTCTGGAACCCCCAGGCACTGGGAGTGGCAGGAAGGATCCTCCCCTAGAGCCTCAAGAAGAAAGTGGATACAACTGCAATGTATTGAATGGTGACCCCAAAACATGTTCATGTCATGTCTCCCAGAGCCTATAAATGAGACTTTATTTGGAAATAGGGTTTTTGCAGATGTAATCAAGTTAAGGACCTTGAGATAATCCTGGATTAGGGTGGACCTAAACGCAATGACAGATGTCCTTCTAAGAGACAGAAGAAGAGACACAGACACAGAGGAGAAGGCCACGTGGAGACAGAAGCAGAGACTGGAGTGATGTGGCCACAAGCCCAGGGAAGTCTGGAACCCCCATGCGCTGGGAGCGGCAGGAAGGATCCTCCCCTAGAGGCTCAAGAAGAAAGTGGGTACAACTGCAATGTATTGAATGGTGACCCCAAAACATGTTCATGTCATATCTCCCAGAGCCTATAAATGAGACTTTATTTGGAAATAGGGGGTTTGCAGACATAATCAAGTTAAGGACTTTGAGACAATCCTGGATTAGGGTAGCCCTAAATTCAATGACAGATGTCCTTCTAAGAGATAGAAGAGGAGACATGGACACAGAGGAGAAGGCCATATGGAGACGGAGGCAGAGACTGGAGTGATGTGGCCACAAGCCCAGGGATGCCTGGAGCCCCCGGTAACTGGGAGAGGCAGGAAGGAGCCTCCCCTAGAGCATCCAGAAAGAAGTGGATTCAATTGCAGTAGATTGCAGTGTAGTCCTCCTAAAAGATATATCCACATCCTGATTTCCAGATTATGTGAATGGGACCTTATTTTTAAAAGGGGTCCTTGTAGATGCAATTAAGTATCTCAAGATCATCATGGAGAAGGATGGACTCTAAGTCCAATGACAGCATTCTAAGAGACAGAAGAGGAGACACAGACACAGAGGAGAAGGCCACATAGAGATGGAGGCAGAGACTGGAGTGATGTGGCCACAGGCTCAAGGACACCTGGGGCCCCCAGGAGTTGGCAGAGGCAGGGAGAAGCCTCCCCTAGATCTTCTGGAGGGAACATTTCCCGGAGAAACCTTGATCTGAAACTCTTGATCTCCAGGGCTGGGACAGGATAAATTCCTGTTGCTTAAAGCTCCCCCAGTTTATAATACTGACATTCTTCATGGCACAGAAAACCAGATTGGGTAGAGGATACATTAACGTCAATGGCAATGAGATAAAGAAGGTTTCTGAGGAGTCAGGCCTTCAATGTGAAGTTGTTTTGGGAAGGCATTAGTGGATGCAGTTGGCATTTATATATTCCGTTTTACATATGTACTAGATTGGTGGATCCATCTACTTCAAAGCAAATAAACATCATAGGTATACTTGCCAACATTAGTCCAAAAAGGCTCTTTCAAGGACTGAAAAATAAAGCTCTCTAAGCAGGGAGAAGACAAAATGTGTAAGCACAACAGTGTGAAGTCTTGTACATGGGGCAGCACATTTTAGAATCTTTGTGGTACACGAAATAATGGCGTGTTTGGAAACAATGGAATACAGCTTTGAATATAATGTGGCCAGCTAGGTGTCCACCCTTCTTCCTTTTTTTTTTTTTTTTTTTTTGAGACAGAGTCTTACTCTGTCACCCAGGCGAGAGTGCAGTGCACAATCTCAGCTCGCTGCAACCTTCACCTCGCAGGTTCAAGCAATTCTCCTGCCTCAGCCTCCTCAGCTGGGATTACAGATGTGGGCCACCATGCCTGGCTAATTTTTGTATTTTTAGTAGAGATGAGGTTTCACCATGTGGGCCAGGCTGGACTCCTGACCTCAAGTGATCTGCCTGCCTTGGTCTCCCAAAGTGCTGGAAGTACAGGTGAGAGCCACTGTGCCTGGCCTTATCCTTCTTGGATGCATTGTTTGAAGATAAAATTCAAACCTGAGTCCACACAATGGAATATATTCAGCCATGGAAAGGAATGAAACATTTCTACAACACAGTTGAACCTCAGAAACATCATGCTAAGTAAAATAAACCATTCACAAAAAACCCCACATATTGCATGATTTCATTTACATAAATGTCTAGAGTAGGAAAATATATGATGATACAAAATAATTTTGTGGCCAGGCATGGTGGCTCACGCCTGGTATCCCAGCACTTTGGGAGGCCCAGTTGGGAGAACTGCTTGAGTTCAGGAGTTTCAGACCAGCCTGGGCAACATAACAAGACCCTATCTTTACAAAAAAATTTTAAAAATTAAATAATAAACCAAAAATAAGTTTTTGGGTGATGGATGTTAGCACAGGGGAAAAGGGAGTGACTGCTGTGAGTACAGGATTTTTTTGTGAGGTGATGAAATGTTCTGAAAATACACAGTGGTAGGCCACATGTGGTGGCTTAACGCCTGTCATCCCATTACCTTGGGAGGCCAAGGTAGGAGGATCAATTGAAGTGAGGAGTTCGCGACCAGCCTGGGCAACATGGCAAAACCCCCTCTCTACAAAAATACAAAAATTAGCCAGGAGTGATTGTGCGCACCTGTAGTCTTAGCTATTTGTAGTCACTGAGGCTGGAGGATCACTTGAGCCCAGGAGGCAGAGGTTGCAGTGAGCCGAGACTGTACCACTCCATTCCAGCCCGGGAGACAGGGCCAGACTCTGTCTTAATAAAAATAAATAATAATAATAAATTTTAAGAATGAAAATAAATAGTGGTCGTAAAACAAAAATGAAATTCTGAGGTCCCTCAACCATCTGAATGGACTTCCTCCTTAGTCAGAGATCTTTTTTTTTTTTTTTGAGACAGAGTCTCGTATTGTTGCCCAGGCTAGAGTGCAATGGCACGATCTCAGCTCACTGCAACCTCCGCCTCCTGGGTTGACGTGATTCTCCTGCCTCAGCCTTTCGAGTAGCTGAGATTACAGGCACATACCAACACATTCAGCTAATTTTTTGTATTTTTAGTGAAGACGGGGTTTCACTATGTTGGCCAGAGGTCTCAAACTCCTGACCTCGTGATCTGCCTGCCTCGGCCTCCCAAAGTGCTGGGATTACAGGTGTGAGCCACTGTGCCTGGCCTAGTCAGAGCTCTTTTAAAATTTAACCTAAGAGACTGTTTCAGGCCATGATGGGAAGCAGGGGTTGAAGATGCCTCATGATACCTCTCTGGTATTAACATCCACATAGACTTTAGGTCTGATAAGAAACATTGTCTACCTCTTCTCCTCTCTGAAGCCTAGTACCTGAAGGCTTCTTCTGCAAATAAGAACTTGGGCCTCCACAAACTTTATTTTATTTTATTTTATTTTTTTTGTGAGATGGAGTCTTGCTTTGTTGCCCAGGCTGGAGTACAGTGGCGACATCTCAGCTTACTGCAACCTCTGCCTCCTAGGTTCAAGCAATTCTCCTGCCTCGGCCTCCCGAATAACTGCGCTTACAGGCACACACCACCACATCCAGCTAATTTTTGTATTTTTGGTAGAGATGCGGTTTCACCATGTTGGCCAGGCTGGTCTCAAACTCCTGACCTCAAGGCCACCCGCCTTGGCCTCCCAAAGTGTTGGGATTATAGGCGTGAGCCACTGTGCCTGGCCTCCACAATCCTTTATATTAAACCGAATATTTCTCTTCTTTCTTTCTTTTCTTTTTCTTTTCTTTTCTTTTTTTTTTTTTTGAGACAGAGTCTCTCTGTTGCACAGGCTGGAGTTCAGAGGTGCAATCTTGGTTCACTGCAAGCTCCACCTCACAGGTTCATGCCATTCTCCTGCCTTAGCCTCCCCCAGTAGCTGGGACTACAAGCGCCCACCACCACAGCCAGCTATTTTTTTTTGTATTTTTTGTAGAGATGGGGTTTCACCGTGTTAGCCAGGATGGGCTCCATCTCCTGACCTCGTGATCCACCCACCTTGGCCTTCCAAAGTGCTTGGATGACAGGTGTGAGCCACCATGCCCCGCCAAAATCAGCCATTTCTTTCTATTGATCCCAGGTCTTTAGAGAAACCCAACCCCTCTGGCTTTGAGTTGTTCCAGCTTTCTGGACCAAACCAATGTCTTTCTTAAATGTATTTGATTGATGTCTCCTGCCTCCCTAAAATGTATAAAACCAAGCTGCACCCTGACCACCTTGGGCACATGTCTTCAGGACCTCCTGAGGGCTCTGTCATGGGCCATGGACACTCATATTTCCTATTTGGCTCAGAATAAATCTCTTCAAATATTCTACAGAGTTCACTTCTTTTTGTTGACAGGACATAGGCATGCGTAGAAGAAAAAGAGATGGGAGCATACAGACGTGTTGGGTTTTGGCCTGTGAGTAACCAGGGCAGTGACCTGACCACTTTTAGAAGCACCCAATGTACTTCTTACGTTATTGATTGATGTCTCATATCTTCCTAAAATGTATAAAATCAAGTTTTGCCCTGACCACCTTGGGTTCATGTCACCAGGACTTCCTGAGGCTGTGGAGCATCAGCTTCCACACATGCATGGAGCATGTGTCTGTCATGGCAGCATCTTCAATCTTGACAAAATAAACTTTCTAAATCAACTTAGAGCTGTCTCAGATTTTTCTGGGTTCACAGCTTTAATAACAAAGTGAAAAATGCTGATCACACGTTGTGATAAAAGAAGACAAAGCCATATACACTATGTGATATGATGATCTAGTGTATTTATGTGGATACAAACAGGAAAAAAAATCAAGTAAATAAATGGTCAAGAGATTTATTTATGGTGGCTAGGAAAGGAGATTTGGTGTCTTTTCTTCAGATGTCAGGTGATGTTCAAAAGAAATGCATTCTTGTGATGATTTAAAACAGATATTATGCTAAAAAGCATAATGAGTGTGTATTGATTTAGTACATATATAACTTTAATGAAAGCAAAAAAGGAGAGAGAGAAAAAGTCAGAAAAAGAAAGAGGCAGAGAGAAAGACAAAGGCAGACAGAAAGAGGGACAGAGAGATGGAAAGAGAGCGAGAAAGAGAGAAGAAAACCTTCCAAATAGTAATTATTTACAGCTCAAATAGAAGAAATACAAATATAAATATTGCTAGAAATACAAATAAGCTAGATGCCAAAAAGCACTGGATAAAATTCAATATCCCTTTCCTGATAAAAACTCTCAAAAGCCTAGGTATAGAAAGAACATACCCCAACACAACAAAAGCCACATATGACAAAGCCACAGCTAGTATCATACTGAATAGGGAAAGCTCAACACCTTTCCTCTAAGATCTGGAATAAGACAGGGATGCCCATTTTCATCACTTTATCCAACAGAGTACTAGAAGTCCTAGCCAGAGAAATCAGGTAAGAGAAATATATGAAGGACATCTAAATTGGAAAGGAATAAGTCAAGTTATCTTTGTAGATGATATGATCTTACATTTAGAAAAAATCCTAGGGACTCCTGAAAAAAAAAGCTTTTGGAATGGATGAACACATTCAGTAAAGTTGCAGGATACAAAATCAACGTACAAAAAGCAGTATTTATCTTTGTACGCCAACGTCAAACATTCTAACGTAAGAATAAATTAGCTAAATTGATTAAATAAGACAAGAGGAGGTTGGACCTGGCAGCTCATGCCTGTAATTCCAGCACTTTGGGAGGCTGAGGTAGGTGGATCACTTGAGCCCAGGAGTTTGAGGCCTGCAGGGGCAAACATATCGAGACCCGGTCTCAATTTAAAATAAAGAAAAAATAAAAAAATTAAAGACAAGAGTACATAACACTGAATTGCTACATCTCCAATAATTTTCTGTCTGTTGAAGAGAAAAAGACCTCAGATGTCACCTGTGCTTTGTTTAGAAAACAGGAGGAAGGGAAAAGGTGTATGCCTTGCTCATAGGTTTGTTTATTTGTTTGTTTTACCCTAGAGAGCACACACAATTCTAATATTATAAAAGTAATAGCAAAAGATACAACTACTTTTCACCAACCTAATAGCATCTTTACTGGGAAAGAGACTGATTTAAAATTGTACATGGAGAGAAAACCAAAGGAGCATTTTAATACCCTCAGCTTTGCTTTCTGACCTACAATGACACACTGCCAATGTTCAGAAAACAATAAATACAAGCAAAATACTGTACAAATAGATGTTAATTACATATCTTCCTAAAATGTATAAAATCGTATCTTCCTAAAATGTATAAAATCAAGTTTTGCCCTGACCACCTTGGGTTCATGTCATCAGGACTTCCTGAGGCTGTGGAGCATCAGCCTCCACACATGTATGGAGCATGTGTCTGTCATGGGAGCATCCTCAACCTTGACAAAATAGACTTTCTAAATCATCTTAGAGCTGTCTCAGATTTTAGAAAACCCAAAACCACCAGAAAATAGGGGAAGATGGTTTGCAGCAATGCTGCCCAGCAATAGTTTATCTCTGGGTGTGTAGAGCTTTAGGAAAATGTTCTTTTTCTAATTTTTCTTCTTCTTCTTCTTCTTCTTCTTTTTTTTTTTCTTTTCTGTTTTTAGATAGGGTCTTGCTGTGTCACCCAGGCTGGAGAGCAGTGATGCAATCATAGCTCATTGCAGCCTCAAATTCTTGGGCTCAAGCAATCCTCCCACCTCAGCCTCCTAAGTAGCTGAAACTATAGGCATATGCCACTATGCCTGGCTATTGTTTCTTGTTTGTTTATTTATTGTTTCTTGTATGTAGAGGTGGGATTTCCTCTCCTGCTCAGGCTGGTCTCAAACTCATGGGCTTAAGCGATATACCCGCCTTGACCTCCCAAAGTGCTGGGATTACAGACCTGAGCCACGGTGCACGGCCTAATTTTTCTTTCTCCCACAATGATATGTATTTATAAGTAAAAAGATGAAATTTTTTTCATGAATAAAAAAGTTAAATAAATAAAGAGATGGTGATAAAAGCCTTGAATGAGTTTAATTTTGGAAATTGTGACATTGAGGTGACCCAGAGCATTAGGCCTACCCAAGGCCTCTCCTGCAGATTAGAAAACAGATTCCCCTTCTCCAGGAAAGAGCTACATTCCTAGGCCCGTAAGAAAGTAGGTACTTTTCTGCTTTATAAAAACAATCTGGGCAATTATTCTGAGACAGAAAAGGGAATGGGAAACTCTTTGTTCACCACACTACCTTATGCCTGGGGATGGAGTCCCATTCCAGCACAAATGAACATTCACAGGACTCACCTCTGCTCCTCCGGCCCCTCCTGAATCCCCAATCAAAGGTTCTCTACCAAAGGAAGCAAACGTGAAGGCAGAGAGCACTCGCACAAGGCTTTGAGCTGGGAATGATTGACTTCGAGTTTGTTTTTCCCAAGTCAGAAGATCAGAGAGAGTTAGGACAGACAGAGCAGACTCCCCCCACATCGCAGCATGGGGGACTCTCAAAGCCACGCCCACGTCTACCAAACCAGTGGTCAGTTTCGTTAGGTTTCTATTTTGTTTTATTTTTTGTAGAGACGGGGTTTTGCCATGTGGCCTAGGCTGGTCTCAAAGTCCTGAGCTCCAGTGATCTGCCCTCCTTGGCCTGCCGAAGTGCTGGGATTACAGGCGTGAGCCACCGTATCCTGCCAGTGTCCTTAGGTTTTTAAGTGATTGCCTATGCTATTAACACAGGCTGCTGGCTATAGTATGATCATATCCAGCCTGGCATGGTGGCTCATGCCTATAATCCCAGCGCTTTGGGAGGACGAGGCAGGAAGATTGCTTGAGGCCAGGAGTTTCAGAGCAGCCTGAGTAGCAAAGCGAGACATCATCTCTTCAAAAATAAAAAAATTAGGCTGCGCATTGTGGCTCATGCCTATAATCCTAGCACTTCAGGAGGTTGAGGCAAGAGGATTGCTTGAGCCCAGGACTTAGAGACCTGCCCGGGCATCATAGCAAGACACTGTCTCTACAAATAATAAAACAATTAGCCAGGCATGGTGGCATGTTCCTTTAGTCCCAGCTACTCAGTAGGCTGAGGTGGGAGGATTGTTTGAGCTTGGGAGGTTGAAGCTGCAGTTTCACTACAGCCTGAGTGACAGAGCAAGACCCTGTCTCAAAAAAAATTGTTTTTAAAAGAAGATATCTGTTTAATGGTAAACGAAGTAAATAAGAAATAATAAAGATAAAAAGAAAAAAGAAAAACAATTTAAGTAAACAAAACAGCAACAACAAACAAAAAGGGTCGGGCGCGGTGGCTCACGCCTGTAATCCTAGCACTTTGGGAGGCCAAGGCAGGCGGATCACGAGGTCAGGTGATGGAGACCACGGTGAAACCCTGTCTCTACTAAAAATACAAAAAATTAGCCGGGTGTGGTGGCCGGCGCCTGTAGTCCCAGCTACTCGGGAGGCTGAGGCAGGAGAATGGCGTGAACCCAGGAGGCGGAGCTTGCAGAGAGCAGAGATCGTGGCACTGCTCTCCAGCCTGAGTGACCGAATGAGACTCGTCTCAAAAAAAAGAAAAAAAAGAAAAAGGCGGGCGTGGTAGTTTGGCTCATGCCTGTAATTCTACCACTTTCGGAGGACGAGTTGGGTGGATCACTTGAGCCTAGGAGCTCCGGACCAGCCTGGCCAACATGGTAAAAAAAAAAACAAAACACAAAAATTAGCCAAGCGTGGTGTCGCATACCTGTAATCCCAGCTGCTTGGTAGGCTCAGGCAGGAGGATTGCTTGAACCCAGGAGTGAGCAGTTGAAGTGAGGCAAGACGGCACCACTGCACTCCAGTCTGGGCAACAAAGCGAGACTCTGTGTCAATAATAATAATAATGATAAGATAAAAAATATAAATAAGCAAAAAAGAAAAAGATAAAAAAAGGATTATTTTCAAGCAATGCTTCATTTAAAAAAAATAGAAAAGATGGGCTGAGTGCCGTGCCTCACACCTGTAATCCCGGCACTTTGGGAGGCCAAGGTGGGCGGATCACCTGAGGTCAGGAGTTAAAGACCAGCCTGGCCAACATGGCAAAACACTGTCTCTACTAAAAATACAAAAATTAGCTAGGTGTGGTGGCACATGCCTGTAATCCTAGCTAGTGGTGAGGCTGAGGTAGGAGAATCATGTGAACCTGGGAGGCAGAGGTTTCACTGAGCTGAGATTGTGCCACTGCACTCCAGCTTGGGTGACAGAGTGACTGCTTCCCAAAAAAAGAAAAGACAAGACCAAGAGGGCAGGAAGCAGTTTCTGAGGCACTGCATGATCATTGTTGGGAAGTTACTCTATGGAAAGTAACCCTATGCAATGGTCCCTATTATTCAACCATCCATGACCTACAAGGACAGGGTTTCATAGAGTTCCACTTGCCGTCTCTTCACAACTTCATGTGCAGCCATATGCTGGGTCTGTGAAAAGTCACATAGCCTACCTTATGTGGGGGTGGAAACCACTCTACTTCTAGGATGAGGAGCTGAAACGCTGGCACACTCCGGACTGACTCATTTTTACAAGTAAACGGTTTTGATGGTGTGTCTCAAAATTAGTATTAGGAGGGACATCAGAAATGCTTCTTTTCCCTGCCACAGGTGTGTGCCTTAATGGTAATTGCTTTTACTTTGTGATTTTTGGCAACAAATCTTAAATCATTTCCTCACAGGGGGCCTAAAGGAATGTTTTCACTTATATTTTAAGTTATCTATTCACATTTATTATATATAATATAGTATAACTTTTTGTTTTTTTGAGATGGAGTCTCACCCTGTCATCCAGGCTGGAGTGCAGTGGTGCTATCTCAGCTCACTGTGACCTCCACCTCCCTGGTTTAAGCGATTCTCCTGCCTCAGCCTTTGGAGTAGCTGGGGTTACAGGTGTGTGCCACCACACCCGGCTAATTTTTGTATTTTTAGTAAATGTGGGGTTTCATTAAGTTGGCCAGGCTGGTCTCCAACTCCTGACCTCAGGTGATCTGCCCACCTTGGCCTGTCAAAGTGCTGGGATTACAGGCGTGATCCACTGTGCCTAGCTGCATAATTTTTCATTATTAAAATATGCATGTTTTTCTTTGTAAAAATAAATAAAATAGATATAAAAACATGCTTTTAAACTATATGTACATATACCTAAAATGTGTACATATATGTACACATACATATAAATACATGTTATAAATGCACATGTAAATATAAATGTATAACATATAAGCATATATATGTACATGCTTATGTTCACACATGTGTAAATGTACTTGTATATAATGTATGTATGTGCATGCATGTATATAACATATAATACATATATCCATAACATGCACATGCATGTTTACACAACATATACACATACATATAAAACGTGTATATATACACATAACATTAATATATGTACATTTTAAAATAAAAATGTTTATATGTGTATGTATAGTACACATATACATATAAAACATACACATATACATTATGTATATGTACATCATTTTTCAAGGAAAAGCATATTATGGGCTGCTTCTGACTTGCCTGGGGAACATGACTGGTTGTATTTGTTTTATCTGGCTGGTATATTGGTGTCTAAATAAACGACCCTCAGTCATTGTTAAAAAGTCATATGACGTACGGTTAGATATCAAGTCTGTGGCCTAACTCTGAAGTGATGTATTTCTCTATTTAGTGACACAATAAAAGCAGATTTTTCTTTTCCAAAGAACTCTGCACTTTAACCTTTAGAATGTTACACATTTTGCTCCAGATTGAGTTTTTGCTACTGAATAAAACTTTCTATTTTTTATTCTAAAGATACAAGATATCTTCAGAAAGTTACAAGAGGCTGGGCATGGTGGCTCACACTTGTAATCCAGCACTTTGGGAGGCTGAGATGGGAGGATCACTTGAGGCTAGGAGTTTGAGACCAGCCTGGGCAACATGGCAAGATCCTGTCTGAATTTAAAATAAAACAAAATGATAAAATATAGAATGCAATAAAATATAATACAATACAATAAAAAGAAAGATAAAAGAAGCAGATGAGGAAACACCCATGCGAGACTGACAAGGTAGCCTTTGATTCTCTTCCAGGGAGAAGGAATCACAACCTTCCATTCCTGCCCTGATCTCTAGCCCTGGGCAGTGAGCCTGTCTTCAGCGCTTTGCCTGGGCCCTGTTCCCAAACCCAATTTTGCTTTTCATCTCCAGTATCTCTTCAACGTTCACCACATGTACCTTCAGCATCTCTAAGACAAGAATCTAGTGTGGATGCAATGCCTCCCATTTGGTACATCTTCCCTTGTTGATTTTTCTTACACATTACATTTAGAAATCTCCCATGTAAAATATGTACTTGACATTTTCATTGATTATTATTATTATTTTGAAAGGAAATTGCTTATAAAACATCGACAGAAAAGATGCAATTTGAAAAGACGCAGTTTGGCGCAAACGAGTGTTCTGTTGAGAATAAGCCCTCGAGCATCTCTGCAGGAGCAAAAGCTGGCCTGTAAGAAAAAGCCCAAGAAAGTCCAGTTACCTGACATGCAGTTCTGTCAGGGCCAGGCCAGCTGGATTTAGCAGGGAGGCTGCTCCTCAGAAGAAACGTCTTCTTCCTGCCAAAACAGACACGCACTGGCTGTTTTGGCAGCACTGAACGTCTGGGTCACACATGTGCATAGTTGATTCAGTCTGAAAAGCAAAAACAGGAATTCTGGAGAAACAAAGCTAGGTTATCCCAGGAACAGATCAGGCAAGTCCCCAAGGAATGTACTGCTGGCTCTCTGAGGCATCCATAAAAGACCCTCTGTAGGGGTGATTAGACCCAACATGAGGTCGTGGAGGTGACAAAGTCCAGCAGAGTCAAAGGAATGAGAAAAAGATAGTTGGAGAGAGAAAGTGGGACGAGGGGGCCATTGCAAGTGTGGAGGCTGCGAAGGCCCTGAGCTCTGGGCGCCCACCCTATTTATTGGTGCTCAAACAAATAAACAGGTGGTGAGGATGTGGCGGTTGAAAGGAAACAGTGTACAAGTGAATGAGAAACATATGGCTGCTTGAGATAATGGGAGTGCTAGAAGCAAGGAGCCAGCAAGTCTAGCAGAAATGCAAGCCCTGCCTCAGCTTCTCTCCCAACACTCAGCTTTTCTCCCAACATGCCCCCCTTCTCTTTTTCATAAAAACCACCACAGCTGTCACTATTATTAGCATAAGGTGGCCTTTTAAAAAATTAATTGAGCAAGGCAATTGCAGGCTGTGTAGCCCTTAATTGCTGGTTGGTGATCCAGCTTCATTTTTCTTAGACCTTATTCAAAATGGAGTTGCTCTGGTTTGAACGCTTCCTACATATCTCCCCTTTCCCTTTTACAAAAGAACCTTTAATGTTAGCGGTTTCAGGAGGATGAAGGTCCATCTTCTGTAACTTCTTCTTGCTGAATAGGGGTGATGATACTCTTGCCTACGTATTAGGGTCTCTTGTATTCAGGGTAGAGAGGAGTTCGGTTAAAAAGCATTGGTCAGTTAAGCATAGGTAAAACCCTGGCACTCCAGTAGTTTCTCAGCATGGCTTGTACTAGGTGAACCTGGTCCGTGGTTGGGATCCATGGGTCCTTCCAGTCTCCTGTTCCATGGTTGTACACATCTTGAGGGCACCTACATGGTTTGTGTCTCCTGCAAAAACACAAGCATACTTTCACCCCCATGTTAGTAAATCTACTGAAACAGAAGCAAAAACTTTTGTGGCTGTAGCCAGGAGGCATGCCATTGTTGAAGCATTTGTAACTCAGCCTCTGCCTCTTTGGTTAATTACCATGGGATAAAACTTACCATTGATAATGAGAAGCAGGCCCCTTCTGGCAAAAAGCACAGAGAACACAAATTGAGGCTTAAAAGCAATCCTTAAACCTCTTCAATTTGCACTGTACAGGTGGATCCACTGGATGCTGTGATTCATGGTAGAGCTTCAGACGTTTGGTGGGCACCCACACAGGTACCTCATTGTCACCTGGAGAGACAAAAGCAAATCCTCTTCCCCATAAAATTATCTTTCCGTTTCCCCAGCTCTTTGTATGTTCATCCCTCCATATATCTTGTCCAGCCTTTTTCTTATCCTTTTGTCCCATCAGGTGTTGTTCAGCTGCAGTCATGGGTTGATCTTTTTGTAAATTAAAAAAACTTAATGTTAATAAAGCTAAATGCAATTGCATATGTGGTGTCTTATATTCCTGGTCCCCTCCCTTTTGCTTTTGTATTTGAGTTGTTAAAGTACGATTAGCTCTTTCCAGTATTGCTTGTGCTTGTGAGTTATATGGAATACCCATAGTATTGAGAGGTGAAGCCAGCTGGGCTTCTGGGTTGGGTGGGGTCTTGAAGGACTTTTGTGTCTAGCTAAAGGATTGTAAATGCACCAATCAGCACTCTGTGTCTAGCTAAAGGATTGTAAATGTACCAATCAGCACTCTGTAAAAATGCACTAATCAGCACTCTTTAAAATGGACAAATCAGCGCTCTGTAAAATGGACCAATCAGCACTGAGTAAAATGGACCAATCAGCAGGATGTGGGTGGTGCCAAATAAGGGAATAAAACCTGGCCACCCAAACCAGCAGTGGCAACCTGCTTGAGTTCCCTTCCATGCTGTGGAAGCTTTGTTCTTTTGCTCTTCACAATAAATCTTGCTGCTGCTTACTCTTTGGGTCTACATTACCTTTATGAGCTGTAACACTCACTGCGGGGGTCTGCGGCTTCATCCCTGTAGGGGTGGGTTGCCCCTCCACACCTGTGGGTGTTTCTCGTAAGGTGGAACGAGAGACTTAGGAAAGAAAAAGACACAGAGACAAAGTGTAGAGAAAGAAATAAGGGGACCCAGAAAACCAGCATTCAGCATATGGAGGATCCCGCCAGCCACTGAATTCCCTTAGTATTTATTGATCTTTCGTGGGTGTTTCTCCAAGAGGGGGATGTGTCAGGGTCACAAGACAATTGTGGGGAGAGGGTCAGCAGACAAACACGTGAACAAAGGTCTTTGCATCATAGACAAGGTAAAGGATTAAGTGCTGTGCTTTTAGATACGCATCCACATAAACATCTCAATGCTTTACAAAGCAGTATTGCTGCCCGCATGTCCCACCTCCGGCCCTAAGGCGGTTTTTCCCTATCTCAGTAGATGGAGCACACAATCGGGTTTTATACCGAGACATTCCATTGCCCAGGGACGGGCAGGAGACAGATGCCTTCCTCTTGTCTCAACTGCAAGAGGCATTCCTTCCTCTTTTACTAATCCTCCTCAGCACAGACCCTGTACGGGTGTCGGGCTGGGGGACGGTCAGGTCTTTCCCTTCCCACGAGGCCATATTTCAGACTATCACATGGGGAGAAACCTTGGACAATACCTGGCTTTCCTAGGCAGAGGTCCCTGCGGCCTTCCGCAGTTTTTGTGTCCCTGGGTACTTGAGATTAGGGAGTGGTGATGACTCTTAAGGAGCATGCTGCCTTCAAGCATCTGTTTAACAAAGCACATCTTGCACTGCCCTTAATCCATTTAACTCTGAGTTGACACAGCACATGTTTCAGAGAGCACGGGGTTGGGGGTAAGGTCACAGATTAACAGAATCTCAAGGCAGAAGAATTTTTCTTAGTACAGAACAAAATGGAGTCTCCTATGTTTACTTCTTTCTACACAGACACAGTAACAATCTGATCTCTCTTGCTTTTCCCCACATTTCCCCCTTTTCTTTTCGACAAAACCGCCATCGTCATCATGGCCCGTTCTCGATGGTCGCTGTCTCTTCCGAGCTGTTGGGTACACCTGCAGACTAACAACAGACAAAACAGGCACACAAGGATTAATATGAGATTTATAATCGTAGTACTTCCAATGGTCTTAACCCAAGTGACAGGGTTAAGATTTGCGAGGCCATCAGCAACGCCTGCAATTGCCTCAGTTCCTGGCACCAAATTTAAATGGGCTTTTGACGCTTCAAAAATTTGTTCTTTTAATTTGGAAATGTCTAAAGTGAGATTATCTTCTCTTCCCTGTAGATGGCGTCTAACCATGTCCCAGTGATGCTCAGACTCATTATAAATTTGGGGTGTAATACAAAAGTCTGACGTATTCCAGTCACACTGTAACTGGAAACGATGTTCTAAGCTCCTGAGTCTGTCTCCCATCCAAATGACAGTTTGTCTAAGATCATTAATTTGATTTGCCAATTTTTGATCAATACTAGATTGTGAATTCCACAGTCTTGTAGAATTTTTTTGCCAATCATTAACAAAGTTTACTGACTGAACAGAAGAGTGCAATGCAACTCCTACTACAGCAGCCGTAGCTGTGACTGCAATTAATCCCATAATCACTGCAATTAAAGTAAAAATGAATCTTTTGGATCTATTTAAAACAACTTTTAATACTTCAGTCAAAATATGGATGGATGGCGAGGTCTCCCACGGTCGGTCCATGGACACAGGGATCCACATGCCCTCTCTTGCTCTCACCAGCAGAATACGGTGTTGCCAATTAAAAGTTGAATCAATACAAGTAAGCAATCTACAGTTTTCACAGGTTATAGTCTGGGAGTCTGGTTTAATAACTATATTTCCTACAACTAGCATATAAGGGGGCTTTACCCAACTTTGTAAAGGAACTGTTAGACTGGAATTTAGGTCGATAGTATAAAATGGCTTACGATCTCTTGTTTCTAAAGTTTGATTTCCGGACCAAATTCTAATGTGATGTGAGGCCACAGTAAGCCTCCATAATTCTGGGTGTTCAGGACCAGAAACAGGACTTATTATTTTTGGTCTTGGGGTAGAGATTCCTTTTTCTCCCCATTCCCAAGGGTAGAAAGACTGCAATTTTTTATGCTTATGTTTGTCTAAACTTTCTGTTAAGTCACTATCAACAGCTGGACTCACTTGTGCACTTGGACACGACTGAGTTCATCCTGAGCAATTGTGGTAGAATTGACCTCGAGGTGCCCAATCTATAATAGTTCCGAATTCATTGTTTTGTAATATCACTGCACTATTGGCCACACATTCTTCCCAAACTAAAAGTTCTGTATTTTTTGAATCTTTGGGAATTTCCTTGGGGCAAGTTTCCCTTTAGGTCTAAATTTTAATGATCTTTGATAAGAAAAGTCTTGTAAATAATTTACCCGTGGCCTGAGTGACATCCCGCTTACCATGTGATAAGTGAATCTACTGATGGGACTGACAGTAGGTACTTCTACCAACCAATTTTGGACTGCAGGCATTAAACATCCTGGTGCTCTCCCTAGGCAAATAGGAGGATAACGATACCCAGTGGAAATATTTATCATCATCCCTTCTTCCTCAGGTTTGGCAGGGCAGCGATCATCTGTGGGGCCAGGTACCCATACACTATCCTTAACATATACTTCTATAGGATTATCCATCCATGTGACTGGTGTTACCATCTCCACGGAGGTGCTTTTCTTTGCATCTCTGATGGGTTCATTGTAGAACTTCAAATGTCTAGTGGGTATCCAAACAGGAAGCTGATTTTCTCCTGGTGAAACACAAGCAAAACCTCTCCCCCACGTTATCACCTTCCCTATTTCCCATGTCTTATTTTTATTATCTTTCCACCAAATTAGTTTTCCTTCATGTGGGCTGTTCTTTTTACCAGTAAGATGTTGTTCTGCAGAAGTAGTAGTCTGATTTCTATAAATGTTTAAAAAATTTAAAGTATAGAGTGCTAGATTAAGTTGCATCTGAGGAGTGGTACACTCCTTACTGTCTCCCCCTTCTTTTTGTTTAACTAATTGAGTTTTGAGTGTTCTATTAGTTCTTTCAACTATGGCCTGTCCTTGGGAATTATAAGGAATTCCTGTTGTATGTGAAATTTTCCACTGACTTAAGAATTTTTGGAAAGCTTTACTACAATATCCTGGTCCATTGTCAGTTTTGATTTTTTCTGGAACTCCCATTACAGCAAAACAAGACAATAAATGTTTTTTAACATGGGAAGTACTTTCTCCTGTTTGGCAAGTTGCCCATATGAAATGTGAATAAGTATCAATGGTTACATGAACATATGATAATCTTCCAAATGAAGGTACATGCGTGACATCCATTTGCCATAATGCATTAGGACACAGACCTCTGGGATTAACTCCTGCCTCTTGAGTAGGCAGGTGTAAGACTTGACACTGGGTGCAATGTTGTACAATATCTTTTGCCTGTTTCCACGTGACGTCAAATTTGTTGTTTAATCCTGCTGCATTTACATGAGTCAAAGCATGAAGTTCTTGTGCTTTTATGAATGCAGATGATACCAGTAAGTCAGCTTGTTCATTTGCTTTAGTCAAAGGCCCTGGTAAACTAGTGTGTGCTCGAATATGAGTAATATAAAATGGGAAATTTCTTTTTCTTACAGTTTGTTGTAATAAATTGAATAGCTGGTTTAACTGATCATCCATGCTATATTTAATTAGAGCTGTCTCAACATCCCTTGTAGCCTGTACTACATATGCAGAATCTGATATAATATTGATAGGTTGGTCAAAATCTTGTAACACCGTAATGACTGCAACCAACTCTGCTCTTTGAGCTGATTGATATGGAGTTTTGATTACTCCTTCTTTTGGCCCTGTGTAAGCCACTTTTCCATTGCTGGAACCATCAGTAAATACTGTTAGAGCATTTTCTAAAGGTTCACATCTGGTAATTTTAGGTAATAAATCTCGACCCCACAGATTAAGAGGAATTGAAGTAATCATTGGCTGAACAGTACTTTCTTGATTATCTGGCCCTAAGCAATGTAAAATCTCAGTACTTTGTTACACTTCTGAGGCTGTGCCTATGCCGACAAGTCCTGTAACAGCCTTTTGTTTAGGCCAACTTTTTGGCCACTGATTTAAAGCAATGATAGAGACATCTGCTCCAGTGTCTACCAACCCTTCAAACTGTTTTCCTTGAATAATGGCCTTACACACAGGTCTGTTCTCTGAGAACTGACTTGCCCAATATGCAGCCTTTCCTGTCAGATCAGTGCTTCCAAACCCTCCTATTCTTTTTATTTCAGTATTTCCACCCTTAATATATGGCAGGAGTAATAATTGAGCAATCCTGTCTCCTGGACTGGCACTCCAAGGAATTGAAGAGCAAATAACCAACTGAATTTCACCTTTATAGTCTGAATCAACCACACCAATATGAATTTGAACTCCTTTTAGATTTAGACTTGATTTTCCCAAGATTAGTCCTACAGTCCCCTCAGGCAGTGGGCCATATACCCCTGTGGGGATTTTTTGTGGGGGCTCCCCTGGAAGCAGAGAGACTGCTTGTAGAGTACATAAATCTACTGCTGCACTGCCACTTGTGGCGGGGGACAATTGTTGTATTGTGGTAACTGGCTTATTCCCTGAAACACTTGGGACAGTGGGGGTTGTTGTCCCTGAAAACCCTGAGGAACAAATGGCTGAATTGGGAATGCCCCAGTTTGTTGTGGGGCCTGAGGCTGGCCCCTTTGCTCATTTCCCGACAATGGTTGCCCATTTTTATCAAATTTAGAACGACATTGACTAGCCCAATGTTTTCCTTTTTTACATCTTGGACATAAGTCAGGTGGCTCTCTACCTGTTGTGGTAGTAGCTTGAATAGTTATATTCTGTTTAATTAAGACTGGGCAATTCTTTTTTAAGTGACCAATTTGACCACAATTATAACATTTTCCTCCAAATGTTCTAACTTGTCCTCCTAAAACAACTCCTGTTATTGCTTGAGCCATAAGCATAGCTTTATGCATAGCTCCTCCGATTCCATCACAGGCTTTTACATATTCTGAGATTACATCTGATCCTGCAGGAACCTTTCCTTTTAATGGCTTAATGGCTGATTGACACTCAGGATTGGCGTTTTCATATGCCATCAACTCCACTATGACCTTACGGGCTTTTTCATCAGCAATTGACTTTTGAGCAACATCTTGGAGCCTTGCCACAAAATCAGGGTAGGGCTCTTTTGAACCTTGTCTTACTGTATTAAATGAGGGGCAGGCGCTTCCTGGGTCTTGGATTTTTTCCAAGGCTCTAAGGAAGATAGCTCTAACTTGCTCAATGGCCTCATTTTGCATTAATGCTTGTTGACTAATAGTACTCCAATTTTGACCTGTTCCTAATAGTTGATCTGCATCTATGTTAACTGGAGGATTGGCAGCCCTATTTCTTCGGACCTGTTCTTGTACCCCATCAATCCACCAAGTCTTAAATTGTAAAAATTGAGAGGGTGAGAGAGACAATTTTGCCAGAATCTCCCAATCATGAGGAATGAGTCTATGTCCATGAGCAATGGAATCTAATAATGTCCTCATATAAGGGGAGTTGGGTCCATACTGTTTTACTCCCTCTTTCATATCTTTAAGCATTTTTATTGAAAAAGACTTATATCTGGACTTAACTGTGAGAGGCTCTCCCTCTTAGGCTCCTTCTCCAGGTGGCATCGGTTCTAACGTTACTGGGAATTGCCACACCTCAGTATCTCCTTCCTTTCTTGATTTATCAATAATTTCATGTAATTCACTACCCTGTCTACTAGGTGGTGCCATAGGATTAAGTCTCCTAGTGGGCGGCTGAGGGTATGGCGCCCTGCCCTGTGGTGCTGGGGGCATTCCTGGATATCCATACTGACTTTCTGGGGGTGGCCGATACTGAAGTTCAGCCAGCGGCCAGTATTGATAGGCTACTGGGCGGTTGGGTCTTATTTTCTTTAACCTGCATTTGAGGTTGTAATGTTACGGGCACCTGACCTGTTGGAAGAGGACTTGGCCCTTGTGGTTTAGACTCTGATGGCCCCACTAATTCGGGACCTTTTCCTTCTAATTTTAACGTTTCAGGATATATCACCTCCTGTAATTGATTATAGTCAACATTTTGCGTTGACTGAGCCATTACCAGCTCTGCTACATATTCGCAATATAAACCTTCCATTTCTTTTTGGGATTTTTTCCTTGTCTTTTCATTACAATCTATTAAACAGCTTCCAGGGGCATCAGAAACTGAAACGGTATCTTCTTCTGTTTGAAATGGTTCTAAAGCTGCTTTAATAATGGCCCAATCATTCCATACTGTAAGTGGAATGATATTACCCTTCCTACCTGCTTGTTTTAGTATCTTACCAATTCTTTTCCAATCTTTTAGATCTAAAGTTACTTGTTCTGGAAACCATGGGCAAAATTGTTCTATTATTTGAAATAGCTTGATTAGATTTTTTGTAGATACTTTAACTCCCCCTCTTTTTAAAAGAATTTTAATAAAGCTGAGATAAGAGGCATATTTACTTTTAATTTTACTTTTAGTTTGCCCCATTATCATCCTAGCTTCCTCCAAGTGCACAAGCTTACCGTAAGGCTGACTGTAGACGTACTCGGGATCTCTCATCGACTTGTCCTCAATGACCACGCTTGAGCTTACCTTCACCCTAGAGAAAAGCCTCCATGTTGGGCACCAGATGTAGCGGTGGGTTGCCCCTCCACACCTGTGGGTGTTTCTTGTAAGGTGGAATGAGAGACTTGGGAAAGAAAAAGACGCAGAGACAAAGTATAGAGAAAGAAATAAGGGGACCCGGGGAACCAGCATTCAGCATATGGAGGATCCCGCCAGCCACTGAATTCCCTTAGTATTTATTGATCTTTCGTGGGTGTTTCTCCAAGAGGGGGATGTGTCAGGGTCACAAGACAATTGTGGGGAGAGGGTCAGCAGACAAACACGTGAACAAAGGTCTTTGCATCATAGACAAGGTAAAGGATTAAGTGCTGTGCTTTTAGATATGCATCCACATAAACATCTCAATGCTTTACAAAGCAGTATTGCTGCCCGCATGTCCCACCTCCAGCCCTAAGGTGGTTTTTCCCTATCTCAGTAGATGGAGCACACAATCGGGTTTTATACCGAGACATTCCATTGCCCAGGGACGGGCAGGAGACAGATGCCTTCCTCTTGTCTCAACTGCAAGAGGCATTCCTTCCTCTTTTACTAATCCTCCTCAGCACAGACCCTGTACGGGTGTCGGGCTAGGGGATGGTCAGGTCTTTCCCTTCCCATGAGGCCATATTTCAGACTATCCCATGGGGAGAAACCTTGGACAATACCTGGCTTTCCTAGGCAGAGGTCCCTGCGGCCTTCCGCAGTTTTTGTGTCCCTGGGTACTTGAGATTAGGGAGTGGTGATGCCTCTTAAGGAGCATGCTGCCTTCAAGCATCTGTTTAACAAAGCACATCTTGCACCGCCCTTAATCCATTTAACTCTGAGTTGACACAGCACATTTCAGAGAGCACGGGGTTGGGGGTAAGGTCACAGATTAACAGAATCTCAAGGCAGAAGAATTTTTCTTAGTACAGAACAAAATAGAGTCTCCTATGTCTACTTCTTTCTACACAGACACAGTAACAATCTGATCTCTCTTGTTTTTCCCCACACATCCCTGAAGTCAGTGAGATCACAAACCCACCAGGAGGAACAAACAACTCTGGACTTGCCACCTTTAAGAGCTCTAACACTCAACGCAAAGGTCTGTAGCTTCACTCCTGAAGTCAGTGAGACCACGAACCCACTGGAAGGAAGAAACTCCAAACACATCAGACGAGATCGGGCACATTTAGGGTGGTACGGCCGTAGACTCCAAACACATCTGAACATCTGAAAGAGCAAAATCTGGACATACCACTTTAAGAACTGTAACACATACCATGAGGGTCTGCAGCTTCATTCTTGAAGTCAGTGAGACCAAGAACCCACTGGAAGGAATAAATTCTGGACACTGTATGGGTAATGTTCTATTGTTGAAAAAATATAGCCATGGCTTTACAACAGTATCCTGGGCTGTTATCGGTTTTGATTTTTTCTGGGATTCCCATAACTGAAAAGCTAGATAAAAGGTGTCTTTTAATATGAGCTGTAGCTTCCCCTGTTTAACATGTGGCCTGATAAAATGTCAATAGGTATCTACTGAAACATGAACAAAGGACAGTTGTCCAAAAGCAGAAATATTTGTTACATCCATCTGCCAATGGAATTTGGAGATTAACCTCTTGGGTTAACTCCTGTTCCTTAATGTGGCTGATGCAGGACTTGGCAGGCAGAACAGTGTTACACAATTTCTTTAGAACAGTAAAAGCAAATTTTTCATAATCTTGGGCAGCCAGAGGAATGGTAAAAAAAGCAATACTTTAGATCTATTACTGAGAGGCCACTATTTAGGCATCATTGTTGGGGAGGGCAGCCTGGTTGTGAGAGGTGAAGCTGGCTGGGCTTCTAGGTTGGGTGGGGACCTGGAGAACTTTTCTGTCTAGCTAAAGGATTGTAAATGCACCAATCAGCACTCTGTGTCTAGCTAAAGGTTTGTAAACACACCAATCAGCACTCTGTAAAAATGCACCAGTCAGTGGTCCGTGTCTAGCTAAAGGTTTGTAAAAGCACCAATCAGCACTCTGTAAAATGAACTAATCAGCACTCTGTAAAATGGACCAATCAGCAGGATGTGGGCAGGGCCAAATAAGGGAATAAAAGCTGGCCACCTGAGCCAGCAGTGGCAACCCGCTCAGGTCCCCCTTCACATTGTGGAAGCTTTGTTCTTTTGCTCTTCACAATAAATCTTGCTGCTTCTCACTCTTTGGGTCCACACTAGCTTTATGAGCTATAACACTCACAGCAAAGGATTACAGCTTCACTCCTGAAGTCAGTGAGACCACAACCCACCAGGAAGAATGAACAACTCCATATGCGCCACCTTTAAGAACTGTAACACTCACCATGAAGGTCTGCAACTTCACTGCTAAAGTCAGCAAGACCACAAACCCAGCGGGAGGAATGAACAACTCTGGATGTGCCATCTTTAAGAACCCTTAACACTCACTGCAAAGGTCTGCAGCTTCAGTCCTGAAGTCAGCAAGACCATGAACCCACCAGAAGGAAGAAACTCCGGACACATCTGAACATCTGAAGGAACAAACTCTGGACACACCATCTTTAAGAACTGTAACACTCACCGCAAGGGTCTGCAGCTTCATTCTTGAAGTTAGCAAAGCCAAGAACCCATTGGAAGGAACCAATTCTGCAGACAGTTGTAGCACAACCATGGGTTGAATCACAGGATTAACAGCACTTAAATCTGTTAACATTTTCCATTTCCCTGATTTTTTTCTTAATGACAAATACAGGAGAATTCCAAGGGGAGAAAACAGGCTCTGTATGTCCCTTTTGCAATTGTTCCTGCACCTGTTCTTTTAAAGCCTCCAGTTTTTTCTGTTTCAGCGGCCATTGCTCCACCCAAACCTTGGCAGTTAGCCAAACAGGAATGAGAGTTGGAGGCTTAATGAAAAATGATACCCCAATCTGGTCCAATCTGTTGGCCCTTTTAATTCTAAAGATTCTGATTGGCCAATTATCATTTTCTAGTCCTTTTCCCAGGTGATATCCCATATTTTTCATCATTTGTCTACTATTATTACTCTACTGATCCATAGGAATAGAAATTTCAGCATCCCATTGTTGCAATAAGTCTCTACCTCATAAATTAAGAGAAATAGATGTAATGATAGCCTGAATTGTCTCTTCCTGACCATCCAGCCCTTGACATGGTAAAATCAAGGAAAACTGAAAAATTTCTGAGGCAGCTTCTACTCTAACAATACTGATGGTTGCCTTTTGCTTAGGCCAGTGCCAGGGCCATTGATTTATAGCAATAATAGAGACATCAGTTCTAGTATCTACTAGTCCTTCAAAATATTTTCCCTGAATAGTTACTGTGCAAATAGGTCTTTTGTCAGACACTTGATTAATCCAATACACAGCTTTTCCTGCTGGATAAGTATTACCAAAGCCTCCAGTTTTTTTCATTGTGCTGCTTCCTAGTTTCATGTAAGGTAGCAGCAACAACTAAGCAATTCTTTCCCCTGGAGAGGCAGACCACAGATTTGAGGAACTAATAATTAATTGAATTTCTCTGGTATAGTGAGAGTCAATTAATCCCTTATGCACAGTAACACCTTTTAAATTTAGACTAGAACTTCCAAGAAATAAACTGACTGTTCCTGAGGGTAAGGGTCCGCTAACTTCTGTGAGGACCTTCTCTGGTGGCTCCCTAGGAAGTGTGAACTAAAAGGTGAGTTACATACATGTTTACAAAACACAATTGGACATTTTCCATTATTTTGAGATAAACCAAAGTAAATTTTAAAGTTTCATTTGGAGATTTAAAAGCTGAAAATACTTTCAGCAAATTCTTAAATCTTAGGAAAGTATATATAGTCCATTGTCTATAAAATCATTTGCCTTTTTGACCTAAAAATTTTAATACTTGAATTTAATAGGTTTTTCTTCTGGAAAAGTTCTTTGGCATTCAAGTAAAATCAATATTTTCAGAGTAGTCACCTGCATCACACTGGAATGACTGCTTTAATTTCTAAATCATCAGTTAGTGTAACCCAGGGATACTGATGGCCTTGATACATAATTTAGTCTTGTTACTATAGTGTGTGGTAATAAGGGCTTTGGGGGGCATCATCTGACCCCATTTCTTTTTACCACAATGGTTCCTGCTACAATGTCATAGGCTATTCAATTATGTGGAAAAAACAGCAGTGTGATGCAATCAGGGAAAAAAGAAGCTATAGAAAAATTCTTGATCAAAGCTCATATAGCAGACATTGTAATGCTAACAGTTGAGGAAGAAATCACTAAAACCTGACTTGGTGCAATAAGCACTACTAATATATCACATGTCACAACTCGAAGCCCCAGCAGGAACTTCCCTGGGGTAGATCCACCTGCTCCCCAAATGCAAATTATCTCATCAAACAAACAAATAATCTGTATATAAGAGCCACAACCATTATTTTCTGCAAGTCTTCCATTGATGTGTCTTCATCTATTTCTTCCATTATATAATGCATAGCAAACTTAGAGGTATCATTTATCCCACTGAGGTGCATAATGCTTAAGACAATTATTGTTTTCACAAAGAAAAGAATAAAGAAATCCATCTTCTCTGCCATAAATCTGTGGCCCAAGGATGGAATAATGTATTCTCTGCCTGCCTGTCACTGAGGGTCACTTGGGCTTCTCAAAGGGGCTGTAGATCCTCCCTTCATCACTGGAGTGGCCTGGACTGATGGCTACACATGAGGAGCCCAGGGTCCCAGGCCTGCAACTGGAGCAGGGGTGCTGATGCCAGCAGCTGTCCCCAGGTCAGGCCTGGTACACTAGACTGGAAGTAGAAGGGTTTATAATAGCCCATGTGCAGGGATGGTGGCACTGCCCGAAGGGAAGCTCTGTGGGAATGGTTGGGGCCTGCAGCAGGCAGGGAAGGTGGCTGGGCCACTGCACCAGGTGACATAGCTGCAGCAGAACTCCCACAGCCAGTCATGCACTTGCCAGGAGCATTCTTGGGTGCTCAGCTGCCCCACTCTCTCCCATGGCACCAGTGCCTTGGGCACTTCACAGCCTGCCTGCCCCTGCAGCCCTGCACCAGAGCTGGAGGCTGCCTCCCCACACTTCCTGATCTTGCTGGGCAGCTCTGATTTGTTGGTGGTGGCAGCTGTGAGGCTGGGGGCTGTGGGCCAGCCCAGGGCCTGGGGTTCAGCCTGGGGTTGACACGGGGGCATGGGACAGTGGCAGCAGAAGGGCCTCTCAGGGAAGGGATGGGCTTGTGGTCCTCTCTGCCCTTGTCATGACTGGGAGAGCAGCCTCAGGCTTCCTTGGGCACCTCTGCCATTGTCACCTCAGAAGCACCCTCCATGGTATCTGTCACTGCTCCATCTTGATACGCATTTTTAAAATCTCTTCCAATTCTCTCCCATTCATCCAACTCCATAGCCCCCTGTTCAGGAACCATGGGCAAAACTTCTTTACTGCACTAAAGAGTGATAATAAATTCTGAGTACTTGTAGCAGGATAATTAAGGAATCAGAGAGACCTAGGGGTTGAGGAGGAATTATTTAATTATTTAGGTGCACCGACCCAGTCAGATTAACACCCAAAGAACTGAGCTGTGAACAGAGTCAAGCTACCTTTTAAGCATTTTGTGGGGTTGGAGGAGATCTGTGCAGGGTGAAGCATATTACAGAAGAGAGAAACAAAGACAGTTATTCAATTGAGATATGCATTACATCAGTTCTTACTTTTCAAGAAACAACATGTTTTACGACTTGAGATTATCTGCCTAGTGACTTTGCAGCTGCACAGCTAGAGAAACAGGGTCTTCACAATACCTGGGAAAGGGAGAGATAAGGCTCACTAGCCACAGAAAAACAGGCAGTTAATTTTAAAGGACTTCAGCTCTTTCTCTTCCTCAGGGGGAACTGCGTTTTCTTATATACGACTGAGTTTTTGCTTACACGTTCTTTAATTTCTTTCAATTCCTCTTCCATTTCCCCCATTTGGTGCTTTTTAAAACAAAGATGTTAATAGAAAGCACCACTATTTGCCATCTCTTCCCGGAGCTGAGCTGTTTCTTTTATTGGCAGTGGCTGATATTTGGTTAATGCCGTCAATAGCATGGTAGTGTTTTGGGTTACTACTGCCTCTATAGTTGACAAATACTCCTAATATACAGGGGTAAAAGGCAAGGGAGGATGAGGCAGATGCCAAGAATAAACAAAAATCCACCAATGAGGGTTTTGAATCCCCCAAACATTGAGAACCATCCTCCAAACAAGGAATCCAGGGACCATCCAGACCAAGTCTGAACTGGAACATGGGCCAACTTGCACATTCTAGCTGTGGTTTCCATTAGAGCTTGGCCATTATCATCCATTTCCAGGCAACAACTGGTTAAATTAAATTTTCCACATACTCCTCCTTCTGAGGCTAAGAGGTAATCTAAAGCCAATCTATTCTGATATGTAGCATTTCTCATTTGTGTTGCTTGTGTTATCAATAAATCTAGTTTCCTTGACATTTCATTGGTTATTATTTCAAGGACTGCCTGCAACCTTATGATGCAGTTGAGCATATAGATTGGGGTGCGGTATTCCCATGACCCAACTTGCGCTCAGATAACGGGCCCATACTATTTAATGATTCTTTCAGGAGGCCATTCATTATCCTTCCAGTCTCCTATGTCTACATCCTTTTTGACATTTGTGTCTATTTTTGTCATTATGCTTTTTCTAGTTCTTTTATTTTCATCATAAACTGGATACTCTAAGAGTTCTCCTTGCTTTAGAGGAATTAGAAAGAAGGATGGCTTGATTGTTTCTAACACACAGGCCCCTGTCCATTTAGCCAGCAGTTGCCAATAGGCCTATGCTCCACAGACCCAATACAGGCCAGAGGGTGCTTTCTAAGCATTTGGAGCCTCTAGCTGATGCCAAGAGTGGCTTAGAGTAGAGAACCAAGAGAAAGGGTTTGGATCTGCTAAGTAGGAGTTGTTCTGGGAGTTTCTCCGTAGAGTTTTGTTTTTACTCTCATCATAATACCGTTGCCCTAGGCTTATTGTTTTTCCCATTGCCTCTGTGAAAGCCTTTCCCCAACAGGCGATACAGTACTTTCCAATTATGGAGGTTTTTAACAACCAAACACTAACTGAGGCTGTTGGTTCACTGGCAGGGTTAAGCAAAGTGAAGTTATCTGGTGGCATTAATTCTTTGCCTCCCATGGCCACTGGTCCCTCATATTAGTTCCTCCACATACATAGCATGAGGAAATTCCTAAGCTGCCAGCTATGTTTTCAGCTAGCTGAGCAAATAAGTTTTTGGTGGATAGGAGAAGCTGAGGCACTGACTGATCAAAATGCTTACAGAATGACTTATGGACCCAGAATTGCAGGGTTGGACGCATTTGAGTCCTTCTAGTCTTTTTGACAATTAGTAGTGGAACTCCAAGGCCTGCTCCTTATCTATCAACTCATAATGCTGCTGTCTGTCCTGTAGACCAGAAAGGTAGCTCTGGCTATATGATAGTAAAATTTAAAGGATTGCATGTCCTTGTCTTACAATTTGGTTTGGCTGACATACTACTTAGCAGAGCAGTCCTTCCTGAATATAAGTGTTGGAGCTGTGTTAGCATAGACCACAGATTGTTACAGTCTGGGCATCCAATTTGTGGTTCTCAGTACAGATGTTTAGGGCTGCTGTTGCTAATCCTGTCTTGTGTTAAACCATTGCAGACTGCTTCTGGTTTTACAGGATTATAAACATATGTGGCATGACAGGCATCAAAGTACAAAGAAGTAGATCTTTTGTAGGATGGAGGGCCTTCTTTGGTTCAAGCTATTAGCTCTCCTTCTTTTTCTCCTTCTGTTAATATGTACCTCAAACCAGAATTCATAGGGTAAGCACTTAGGGTCATGACATGCATGCAGCTGATTATTTCCTGGGTCACAGACTGAAGAGGTGGTCTGGTTGTACGCGCAGGTTCCTAACCTGGTTTCTGTACTGTAGGTATGGTACAGTAGAGTTTTAACTAAGGTATTCCTTACCCAGGTAGTATGTACACAGTGTGGGCATCTTTCTAGAGATTCCTCCCCTTTTAATATAGGCAGAAATGATAACAACATCAGTGTATGTAATAGAAACATGCTTACATTGCACATGGACATGGCAAACCTCCCTCTGGGCATAGACATTGGCAGCATTTGCAGTGGTAATGTAACAACAGAACAATCAGTATTAACAGAATTATAACTAGGGTTATGAATTGTATCCAAATTTACTTATCCAGAGATGACCTTTAGCTTCGGCTGTGCATTCACTAGTTAGCTCCCTGGACGTGACTAGAGCAGAGCTTGCAGGATCTTCAAGCTTCAGCCATGCGTAGAATGACCAGCCTCTGGTGTGGTTGGAGCAGGACAGTTGTCCTTCTTACCAGTGGTTGGGTTTTGCTGTACGACTATTCAGGTGGGGCGATCTGAGTCTTGTTGGCTAATCCACTGGTTTCATCGGAGTCACTACTGCTGCTGGTTTCAGCCAGCTATGGTGAATCCAAGGTGTGACACCTGCAACTTTAAGAGCAGTGGGAGTAGACATGATTACAATATGGGGCCCATCCCTTAAGGGCCCCAAGGTTGTTGGATTCCACCTTTTAACCCAGACAGAGTCCCCTGGCTTATGTGGATGCACTAGGTCTGTTAGACTTATAGGTATCCTTTCTCTTACCTAGCTTTGCACCTCCTTCATTGCCACTCCTAAAGCCTGCATCTGTCTCTTAAGTGTTAACTCTCCTACCTCCTTTAAATCCCGTCTAATTTGATAATGATTGGGGATGGCCTTCTGAGCAATATGTCATAGGACAAATACCTAGTTTGTTTTGTAGGTGTACACCTGACCTGGAGGAGGACCATGGGCAAGACCTGATCCTATTGTAAGTGAGTTTCCTGGCAAAACTTTTTTAGTAGCTGTTTGAGTGTCTGTTCCATCTGTTTCACCTTCCCTAATCTCTGTGGTCAGGAGGCTGTATGCTGTTTCCATTTGATCTTTAAAAGTTAAGTCAACTGTTGTACTAACTCTGCCACAAATGCAGGACATTGTCTGATCCTAGGATTAAAGTCAACCTAAATCTTGGTATGATGTCTTTTAGTATTACTTTTGTCACCTCTCGTGCCTTTTCATTCCTGGTTGAGAAGGCCTCAACACATCCCAAGAAGGTGCAAACAAACACTAGCATATACCAGTAACCTCCTGCTTGAGGTAACTTGGTAAAGTCTATAAGCAGGTTCTCACAAGGCACAGCTCCCACTTCCTGTATTCCACAGGGTCAAGTAAGTTCTTGTCTTGGATTATTCTAGGCACAGGATAGACATTGTTCACAAACAGCATGGGTGATTGCAGAGAGCCACGGTACATAGAAATGCTGACCTATCAAAATCTCTAGGGCCGTCCTTCCAATGTGTGTTCCTTGATGGATCTGCTTCACAAACCTTGGGGCTATTGTTTCAGGGATGGCTAGCCTCCCGTCAGAGAACAGCCACCAACTATATTTAATATATGTTTCCTGTTTCGTGATGAAACCAAGCTTTTTCACTTAAAGAGTAATTGGGTACCTCAAGTAAAGGGGGCTCTATAAGGAGAGGCATTGCTGGAGTTCTTTCTTCAGGTAAAACCTTGCTCATTGCTGCCTGCTGAGCCTCTTGGTCTGCCTATCTGTTGCCCTGTGCCTCATAGCCTTTCCTGATTTGGTGCCCTTTGCAATGAATGACAGCCACCTTCTCTGGAGCCCATATGTCTTCTATTAATTGCAAAATTTCTTCTTTATTTTTTATATCATTTCCTTCAGTAGTCAATAGTCCTCTCTCTTTTTATATTGCCCCATGGTCGTGTAGGGTTGCAAAAACATATCTTGAGTCAGTATACATACTTACTTTCTTCCTCTTGGCCAATAACAGTGCTGTGGTTAATGCTATTAATTTAGCCCTCTGAGCGGAAGTCCCAGAAGTTAAGGCTTGAGCCTCAACTACCGAGTGTTGTGTTACTACTTTATACCCTGCATATCACACCCCATCTGTTATGAAACTGCTACCATCAGTGAAGTATTCAACATCTGGGCTCTCCAAGCGGGTATCTCTGAGATCTTCCCTGCTCAAGAACACTTCATCCACCATATTTATGCAACAGTGGGGAAGGTCCTGCCAGCATTGAGGCAACCCACCATGTTTCCAATTGGGTTCCTCCACAGGCAGCAGGGTAGTTGGGTTCAAGGTATTTAGTCTGTAGTGTTACCCGCAGATTCTCACACAGAAGCACTTGATACTTTAGCATTCTAGAGTGGGACAGCCAATGACGTCCTCTTTGCCCCATTAAGGTGACTACAGTGTGTGGCACCCGGAATATTATCTTCTGACCTAGGGCTAGCTTGTTGGCATCTTCTATAAGGATCGCGGTAGCTGCCAGTGCCCTGAGGCAATGGGCCAACCTAAGGCCACCAAGTCCAGTCTCTTGGATAAAAGTATGCTACTGGCTGATACCAAGAGCCTAACAACTGAGTTAAGACTCCAAATAACATTCCCTTTCATTCATCCACATACAAAAAGAAGGGTTTTTTAACATCTGGCAACCCTAGTGCTGGGGCCTGGATGAGAGCTTCCTTTATATCCTTGAAGGCCTTTTCCTATTCTTTTTCCCATAGGAGGGGCTCTCTTTCCTTTCCTTTGCTAGCCTCAAATAAGGGCCTTGCTATAAGGGAGAAGTTTGGAATCCAGATTTGGCACAATCCCACTGCACCCAGAAATTCCCTGACCTGCTGCCTTGTAACTGAGGTGGGCAATGCACATAAAGCCTCCTTGCATGCACTTCCAAGCCTGTGCTGGCTTTGGGATACCATGAATCCTAGATATCCAACCTCCAGAAAACAGACTTTTGCCTTGTCCTTGGACACTTTGTAACCAGCTTCACACAGCAGGTGAAGAAGCCTCTCTATTCCTTGGAGATATTCCTCCCTCATGGGGGCAGCGAATAGCAAATCATCAATGTATTGTAATACCACAGAATTGTCACTAAATGGTGCAAAAGCTTCAAGGTCGGTAGTCAAAGCCTCCTCAAAGATAATGGGAGAATTCTTAAACCCTTGTGGCAGTCTTGTCCAGGTATATTGCAATTGCCCCCTCTGGAAGGCAAATATAGGCTGACTTTGGGCAGCAAGTCTCAAGCAAAGAAAACATCCTTTAAGTCTAGACACATGAACCACATGGCCTCAGCAGGAATCTGTCCTAACATGGTATATGGGTTGGGTACTATGGCATAGATAGTGACAGTGGCCTTGTTTGCCACCCAGAAGTCCTGCACTGGCCTGTATTCACCATTTGGCTTGCGCACAGGCTGCAGAGGAGTATTCCAAGAGGACTTGCCTTTTACTATAATCCCTTGTTCATAGAGCTGATTTAGATGTTTTGTTATGCCTTCAATTACCTCTTTGGGTAGTGGGTATTGACAGACTCATACCAGGGCAGCATGAGTGTTAAGCTCTATTACCACCGGGTGTCTGTTTACAGCAAGTCCAGGAGGATTGTCCTCAGCCCATACACCTGGAACCTTGAAAAGCATTCCCTACATACTGTGTAGGTCCAGCTCCGGTAGCCTTCTGGCGCACAGTTCAGAGAGCTGCCATTCCTCAGCCTCTGGGACAGTTAGAATCAATACCATTGCCTTAGACCTTCCAAATTCCGGTGTCGTATTCCCTTCAGGTGTAAAGGAAATTTGTGCCTGCAGTTTCTGGAGTAAGTCTCTCCCTTACAAAGGCACTGGGCAATTTGGCTTATATAGAAACCATGCTGCACTTCTTATCCCTCAATAACCTATCTCCTGGACTTGCAAAAAGGTCTCTTTTCTTTGGCCTCTGTAGCCCCTATGATAGTAGCACAGTTCTTTGAGGAGGGGCTAATTGGGTGAGTTACCACAGAGAAATCAGCACCAGTATTGACCAAAGAATCCATTAATTGGCCCCCTACTTCCACAGAGATCATAGGCTCCCTGAGGCCTAAAAGGATGGAGCCTGGTCTGTCTGAGTCCTCTAAATTCTCAGCCCCTGCCAAGCCGATCAGATCAGGATCTGCCTTGGAAGCACCACTGCTAGCAACCTAACACCTCACTTGGGTGTTAGACCACTGACCATCATCATCCTTTTCCTTTTCAGGGCACTCATCTTTCCAGTGGCCCATTTGCCTGCACTTTTCACATTGGTTCCTGTCCAACTGGGACTGGCTTTCATCTCTGGGTCTTGTCTGCCCTCTTCCTTGGCCTCTGCCTCGGCCTCGCCCTCTAACAAGTCCAGGGTTACTTTCTGCTAGTGCAGCAGAAATTGAGCTGTCTCTTTGTTTCTATTTCTCGTTTTTCTTTCTTCCTTTTTCTCTGCCTCTTCTTCCCAGTTTTTTAATACTTTGTTTGCTATTTCCAGGAGTTTACTAATATTTCTCCCTGAAAAGCCTTCCAACTTCTGAAGCTTTCATCTTATGTCTCCCTGAGCTTGCTTGACAAAGGTCATATTTATCACATTTTGGTTTTCAGGAGCCTCTGGAATAATTGGAGTGTACAGCCTCTATGCCTCACAAAGCCTTTCATAGAATGCACTGCGGCTTTCATCAGGCTTTTGGCCCATTTCTGATATGTTATGGATATTCAATGCCTTCCTTCCTCCTGCTTTTATCCTGTTCAGGAGTGCCCTTCTATATAATGCAGCTGTTCCATGTTCCCAGCCTCATTTGGGTCCCAGTTAGGGTCCTCATTTGGGTATCGCTCCACGGAGAACTGGCATGGGTTACGGGTGGCCTCTGGGGCTTCCCCTTCTAACCAGCTGAGAGCTGCCTGATTAACTCTCCTATGCTCCTCTGTATTAAAGTTAGCAAAAGTAGTTGATAATCTGGCCAGGTTGGGTTTTGTGTTATAATAATAGAATTCACCAAATCAATGACAGTCTGAGGCTTTTCTGCATACAAGGGGGCATGCTGTTTCCAATTTAAGAGATCAGTAGTGGAGAAAGGCTGATAAACATAAAGCCTAGAGCCTCCTTGTATCTGCCCTTGGTCATCATGAACTTGTGTCCTGTTCTCTCGAAGTGGCATCTGCAAAGCCTGTGGTCAGCCTGAGCGGAGGCACCCAGCTGCCTTGCTCTGTCCATCTTCCTGGTTTTTTTCTAAGGGAGGCTTTTGTTCCTCTGGGGTGGGGGGAGACTGGGCCTCACTTTCCTCTCAGCCTGGCTCTGTGGATGCTCCTGACTCTGCCTCCTGCCTTATACTGGCCAAAGACAGGTAGACTGCCACATATGGGGGCGGAAATTCCCTTTCCTCAGGTGGAAACTGAAGAACTAGTTTCAGCTGAGGCTTCAGGGACTCCTTTTCTTGAGAGACTCTAGGGGCTTTAGGTTCCTCTGCTTCCTTTGGTTGGGCTGCCTGAGCCATTAATACCTTGCACTATCCTTCTAGGCAGGGCTGTAGCCACTTGGGGCAAGTTTGTGCCACACTGAGCCAAGAGTCTATTTAGGGACTCTGGTCTGGATATCCTGATTGTCCTCCAACTCCAGTGGCCACCTTAAACACACTGCCAATTAATTCCCTTTCTATTGTACCTTCAGGGGGCCACCCCACATTAAAAGCAGGCCAATTTATCTCACAGTATGTCCTTAACTTTTGAGCATCCAGTTTCATCCCATAATCACCTGTAAATCCTGTTTTAAAACTCTTTATCATGCACTCAAAAGGAGTCGGTTTCGACGCTTTTCCTCCCATTTCCTCCTTTGTAATGCACTTTCACTCTCAGGTTCACCAGACTGGGTGCTATTACAGGAGTTTTGGACGCTGCTCGGCCAGGAATATGCCTTCCACTCTCACAGCCTACTGCAGCCATGGAGCTGGTCCTGTCAGCCATATACAATGTCGTAGGTCTGGTTTCCCCTGCACTTGCCTCGGAGCACATAGCCCATGCCAAGGGATCTGTGCCTCCCCACGTTACTCCCCACATTGGCCTCTATGGAGACCATCTCTTTCACACACCTTTCCTGCCCCAGGACTCCTCATGGGACAAAACAGGCCTCTCCCGTGTCCCAGGTGAGCCTGGTTAGGCTCCCACATTCATACACATACAGACACCACACCTACCCCAGGACTCCTCATTGGACGAAAAGAGCATCTCTCATGTCCTGGGTAGGTCCACATACACCCATGCACTCCCACTTGGGGTGGCAAATCACTCTTGCCACCCTGCCAGCAAGGTCTTCCTTGCTGCAAGGAAGGAAGCTCCAAGTTCTTACTTGCCGCTCTATTGGCCCATTTTCTCCACCAGTGAAATACTTTACTTGTTAGGGGGACATGAGATTCATCCAAATTGGCAGGCCACTTCTGCTACCCCCAGACACTCTTGGTTGGATTTGTGATCGGTCCCCAGGAGGTGATCAAGCTCCTCTTTGTCCCTATGGGATAGGATGGGCTTTCCCGCCTTGAGCTCTTACTCCTTACCGCGGTTCCTGAAGTGCTGGTATTGTCCTGCAGCTCCATCCCCGGTCCTGTTGCACTGCTGGGCAAGGCGCTGGAATGCCAGGAAAGCTGGTTTCCATCTGGGTGAAGCTCCCCCGTGGCACACCTTAGATGCTGGGTCTTCCCGGCCCTGGGACTCTAGTCCCACAGGAAAAGGAGACAGTAAATCTTTCATCTCCAATCCCCATCTGGGCCACCAGAAATGCAGTGGGATAATTAAGGAATCAGAGAGACTGAGGGGTTGAGGAGGAGTTATTTAACTATTTAGGTGCACCGACCCAGTCAGGTTAACATCCAAAGGACTAAGCCTCAAACAAAGATTCAAGCTCCTTTTAAGCATTTTCTGGGGGCAGGGGGAGATTTGTGCAGGGGGAAGCATATTACAGAAGTGAGAAACAAAGACAGTTACTCAATTAAGACATGCATTACATAATTTCTTACTTTTCAAGGAACAACATGTTTTATGACTTGAGATTATCCATCCAGTGACTTTGCAGCTGCTCAGCTAGAGAAGCAGGGTCTTCACAATGCCTGGAAAGGGAGAGAGAAGGCTCACTAGCCACAGAGAGAAAAACAGGCAGTTAATTTTAAAGGACTCCAGCTCTTTCTCTTCCTCAGGGGAAATTGGGTTTTCCTACAAACAACTGAGTTTTTGCTTACACATTCTTTAATTTCTTTTAATTCCTGTTCCAATATCATCATGGAGATGTTCCTGTGATTTGGTTTCTTCATGTGTAAAATGAGGAAAACCAGTGTCTACTTTGCAGAGAAGCTATGAGGATTACATGCATTAATTAATGTGAAATTGCCTTGTGTAGAATAAGCAGTCAATAAATATTATTATTACAAATGTTGTTGTAAGCATCATCAATTGCAGTTTAATTGTCATTCCTTAAACATAAAATAAGAAAAAATGGTGAAGAGTCAACATTTAAGAAAAAAATAAAGAAACATGGCTAAAACTGTTATTTAATTGAAGAAAGGCATTTGGCAATACACATAGGAAGTAATTCTAAGCAGAATAAACAAATATAAATCCAAAATTTGAAGCATGTGTGACTGCAGACTACAAAAGACAAAGAGAAGATCTACAGATGGAAACAGGGCAAGTGAGTCCCAAATTGGGGCTTAGCCTGGGAGAGTTCTTGTCTTCCCTCAGGAAAGAACTCAAGAGTGAGCCAGTGGTGGAAGAAACAGCTTTATGGAGGTGGTAGTGTGACTACCCCTGCAGAGAGCAGGGGTCAGGGCACTACTGCAGTAATATTTATACCCACTTTTAATTGCATGTAGATTAATGTGCAGTTTATGCAGAAATTTCTAGGAAAAGGGTGGTAACTTCTGAGTGCTCAGGTCATTGCCATAGAAGAGGCCAGTTACTCCCAGATGTTGCCATGGCAATGGTAAACTGACAAGGCATGCTACTGAGCATGTCTTATGGAATGCTGCTTCCATGTTTTAGCTAGTCTCAATTTGGTCCTTTGTCTGCTTCTGCTTCTTGTTCTCACCATTCCTGGGCTCAAGAAATTCTCCTGCCTTGGCCTCCCACAGTGCTGGGATTACAGGTGTGAGCCACCACGTGTGGCCAACAATGAATGTTCTTTATTTTATTATACTTTATATTTTGAGATAGAGTCTTACTCCGTCAACCAGGCTGGAGTGCAGTGGTGTGATCTCAGCTCACGACAACCTCTGCCTCCTGTGTTCAAGTGATTCTCCTGTCTCAGCCTCCTGAGTGCCTGGGATTACAGGCACACACCACTACACCCAGCTAATTTTTGTATTTTTAGTAGAGACAGGAGTTCACTATGTTGGCAAGACTGGTCTCGAACTCCTGACATCAAATCATCCACCCACATCAGCCTCTCAAAGTGCTGGGATTACAGGCAAGAGCCACTGTGCCAGCAATGATGAATGTTCTTAGTATCACTAATATGTGCACTTAAACATGATTTAAAATGGTAAATTTGGTTATGTGTTATTTTACCATACTTAATTTTTTCTTTTGAGATGGAATCTTGCTCTGTCACCCAGGCTGGAGTGCAGTGGGAGACCCTGTCTTAAAAACAAAACAAAACTCTAAAAAACAACCTAACAAGCAAATGCAATAACAACATCTTTTGCAATTTTTGAAGTTTGAAGTTTATTTATTTCACTCAGAGCTCCCCTGGATTACTCGTGTTTAATGCTGTTCTCAAATTGTGTGTGTGTGTGGAGAGAGAGAGAGAGAGAAAGAGACAGAGAGACAGCAAGCAGCTAACAAATCCCTACATCAGCCCAAATCCATCATTTTTTCTTTATTCGATTCTGCAGTGGTGCATTCTCGGCTCACTGCAACCTCTGTCTCCCAGATTCAAGCGATTCTGCTGCCTCAGCCTCCACAGTAGCTGGGATTACAGGCACACACACTACCATGCCTGGCTAATTTTTGTATTTTTAGTAGAGACAGGGTTTCACCATGTTGGCCAGGCTGGTCTTGAACTTCTGATGTCACATGATCCGCCGACTCGACCTCCCAAAGTGCTGGGATTACAGGCGTGAGCCGCAGTGCCCAGCCCGATTTTGCTATTTCTTTTCTCCCCCCAACCCCCTGCTTTTTTTTGAGATGGAGTTTCCTTCTTGTTGCCCAGGCTTGAGTGCAATGGCATGATCTTGACTCACTGCAACCTCTGCCTTCTGGGATCAAGCGATTCTCCTGCCTCAGCCTCCCGAGTAGGTGGGATTACTGGCGCTTGCCACTACACCCAGCTACTTTTTTGTATTTTTAGTAGAGACAGGGTTTTGCTCTGTTGGCCAGGGTAGTCTCGAACTCCTGACATCATGCAATGCACCCGCCTCTGCCTCCCAAACTGCTGGGAGTGCAGTCATGAGCCACCGTGCCAACCCCGATTCTGCTATTTCTTATCCCTCTTTACATTGTAGGGACACTGCAGACTTTGACCTGAATGAACCAATAAATTATGCCCCCACTTCACTAATGTGCCACTAGAAGGCGCTAGACAAACATTTCTCAACTACTCGTTCAATGCATTCAAGCGTGGCGCAGGTGTTCTTGCTAGAGACTTGTCATTGATGTTTTCTTCAGCCATTAGAAGGAAATGGCCATAAGGAAAAGACTCGGTTTGTTTTATGTTAATCCAGGGGATATGAGGGTACATATGTACCAACAAAACATGTCAATTTTAGAGAGTCAAAGTACCCAATCTGTCCTCCACAATTCAGCATTTTCAGAGAAATAAAAACTGATGGTGAAACATGCAGACTCTAAAACTGAATGTCTGCTTTTCAAGTTCGTTCTATTTGTTGGCTAGGGAAAAATAAGTGTCACTTAACTTCTTTGTATGCAGTGTCTCAACTTTAAAATGACTACAATAGCAAATGCTTCATAGAGTTGCTGCAAAGATTAAATAGATAAATATGCTAAAACACTCACAAGAGGCTGGAACGAGCACTTTAAGATGACAGTAATTTTATTTTATTACAAGAAAGACTGAGGTTGAATTTTCTTAACCCAGAACTTAGATTAGGAAAAAGTGGTCATTAAAATATACCATGCATTATTACTTATTATGGTCATCATTCCATGCAATAGATCACCAAACTTATTGCTCCTGGGAGGGGATAGATTTATTAACTTGCCTAATGTAATCATTTCACATTGCGAACATATATCAAAGCATTCCATGTTACACCATATATATATATATATAAAATTTGTCAATTAAAAATAAAAATAAAATGCTGACAAAATAAGAGGTGTTAATGAATGTATAAGAAACATGAGGTAGCTGAAGTAGGAGTCTTACTCAAACCATCTGCCCTGATCTGTCTATCATCCCATACTGGGACATGAAAAGCCACATATTCAGAGGACTGGGGGAATTGAGAGAGAGTGAAGGACAGACAGAGTCTTCATCAGCGACGTTCCCACATGGGAAGCCTCCTACCATGAACCTTAAAGACGTGAGTTCTGGAAGGTGTCTGAGAAGAGATTTTCTGGGATTTGTGGTTTTGCCAGAGAGCTGGCAATGCGGTGATGGGGGCAAACACTTCCTTCATTATTATATTTTCCAAAACTCACGGCAATATTTTGGAGAATTGTTAAGGTGGTAGGAGGGAGATGTAAGAAATAGCCCCAGAGTGCCTTTGTGTTCGCTGCCCTGCATGTTTGCCAGAAGGAACATATTCCTCAGGTATTAGTCTCATGCTGCTGATAAAGACATGCCCAAGACTTGGTAACTTATAAAGGAAAGAGGTTTAATGGACTCACAGTTCTACATCACTGGGGAGGCCTCACAATCATGGCAGAAGGGAAAAGACATGTCTCACATGGTGGCAGGCAAGAGAGAAAAAAGAGCCAAGTGAAAGGGGAAACCTCTTATAAAACCATCAGATCTCATAAGGCTTACTCACTACCATGAGAACAGTATTGGGAAACCACCCCCATGATTCAATTATCTTTCACTAGGTTCCTCCCACAACACGTGGCAATTATGGGAGGTACCACTGAAGATGAGCTTTAGGTGGGGACACAGCCAAACCATATCACCTTAGGTATGGAGAGACTGAAGAAATGAATGTGCCATTTTTGGTCTTTACAGGGTGTTTCAAATTTGCGAATGCTCAAAAATGTTATTCCTCAAAGACCTTTGAGGAAAAAGTTAGTTGATTGACTCCAGCAAAATGGAATGTAATCCAAGAAAGGCAAGAGTAGCCAAGCACAGTGGCTCATGCCTGTAACCATAGCATTTTGGGAGGCTGAGGTTGGAGGATTGCTTGGGTCCAGGAGTTCAAGACTAGCCTGGACAACATAGTGAGCTCTTATCTCTATAAAAATTTGTTTAAAATTGCTAAGTGTAGTGGCACATGCCTGTAGTCCCAACTAGTCATGAGGCTGAGGTGGGAGGATCACTTGAGCCCAGGAGATTGACGCTGCACTCCAGCCTGGGTGACAGAGCAAGACCCTGTCTCAAAATACTACTACTACTATTACCACTACTAACAATAAAAAGAAGAGAGTACACAGGAAGCAGTGCTGAATAAATAAATGTATAAAACAGAGTTATGTCTGAATGTGTTAGTGCACAGTTGTGAAAATAATCTGGAATTAACATTTCACACGTGAGGTAATTGAAAGAGCAGAGAAGAAAGAGAGAATGAGCATATGTTCATGTTTTTGTTTCATCTGGGAAGAAGACATAGATAATGACTATCTTTATATTTGATAGAAAATATAAGCTTAAATATGTGTGCTGACAGTTGAAAGGGCATTACCCCCAGAAAACTAGAAAAGATGTGTACAAGTTTCAGAGCCTTAATGGGAAATGTGTGGATTGAAGAAAACTTGTTTCATGAAATCAGAGGTGGGTGGGAAAGAATTACACCGAAGAAGCAGAAAATCCGATATATGTAAAAAAGGGAAAACAATATGAAACAAAGCTGCAGGACTCAATCCAAATATAACAGTGATCATAATAAACATGAATGGATTAAAATTCCTTTTTAAAAAAGTAGACTTTCTGAATGGGAAAATAAACATAAAATCCAGACATACAGTAATGTAGGAGGCAGGTTAGTTAAAAACAACAACAAAAAATGTTGAAAATAAATGGATGCATGTGATATTATTCTGTTCCACTATCCAATCTAGGTAATGGTCAATTATTTTATAGATTACACCTCAGTTTTTTTGTTTTTTGTTTTCTTTTAAGACAGAGTCTCTTTCTATCCCCCTGGCTAGAGTGCAGTGGCGTGATCTTGGCTCATTGCAACCTCTGCCTCCCAGGTTCAAGCTGTCCTCATGCCTTAGTCTCCAGAGTAGCTGGGATTAGAGGCACCTGCCACTGCACCTGCCTAATTTTTGTATTTTTAGTAGAGATGGGGTTTCACCTTGTTGGCCAGGCTCATCTCGAACTCCTGACCTCTGGTGATCCACCTGTCTCACCCTCCCAAAGTGCTGGGAGTACAGGCTTGAGCCACTGTGCCCAGCCTTCAGTTTGGTTTTGTCCAGTGTTTTCTCATGATTAGACTGAGGTTATGCATTTTTGGCAAAAAAATCATCAGAATTGATGTAAGTTTTCAGTGTGTCATGTTATGGAGTGCATGATGTCTTTATGTACTGTCCTGGTGATGTTAAATTTGATCACCTGGATTAAGTGGTGTCTGTTGGTGTTCTCCACTGCAATATCATTATTTTTTCTGATCCAGGAAAGGTTAAGCAAGAGTTTAGCACCATTTTAAGTCTAAGAAGAAACATTTACTATCCAGTTTCTCTGAAGCCTGCTAACTGCAGGCTACATGTGCATAATAAAAATCTTGGTCTCCACAACCCCTTATCCTCACCCAGATATTTCCTTTCTATTGATTACAGGTCTTTAATCAGAAAATCTTGGAATCCACCTACAACCTGGATTCCATTCCACTTTGAATGGAATACCACCTTTCTGAACTAAGCCAATGTACATGTGACATGTATTAATTGATGTCTCCTGTCCCCTTAAATTGTGTAAAAACAAGCTGTAACCCAACCACCTTGGGCACTTGTTCTCAGGACCTTCTTCGGGCGGTGTTGTGAACCATTGGTTAAATGAAAAACTCTCTTCAAAAAAAATATATTTTTTTGAGACAGAGTCTGGCTCTGTCACCTAGGCTGGAGGGCAGTGGCATGATCTCTGCTTGCTGCAAACTCCACCTCCTGGGTTCACATGTAAAAGGGTAGAATGACTCAGTGGTGACACACAGTGTGTTTTTAGTAGAGACGGGATTCACCATGTTGACCAGGCTGGTTTTAATTCCTGACCTCAAGTGATCCGCCTGCCTCAGCCTCACAAAGTGCTGGGATTACTGGCATGAAACACTGCTTCTCGCCCTTTTGTTACTTTTCTACTGCTGTTAAGATAAAAGTCACTGTTGGGATCCAGCCTTTTTGTTTGTATAAACTGGTAAGTTTGTGTTGACATCTCTTGCTAGAGTTCTGAAGTAAAAGCTGTAGGATCTTTCTATGAGTGTGCATGCGTGTTTAGATGTGTTTATGTGCATGCAAATATATGTGTACATATATATACATAAATATATATATATATTTTTGAGATGGAGTCTTGCTCTCACACAGGCTGGAGTGCAGTGGCACGATCTCAGCTCACTGCAAGCTCCACCTCCTGGGTTCACGCCATTCTCCTGCCTCAGCCTCCCAAGTAGGTGGGACTATAGGTGCCCGCCACCACACCCGGCTAATTTTTTGTATCTTTAGTAGAGACAGAGTTTCACTGTGTTAGCCAGGATGGTCTCGATCTCCTGACCTCATGATCCACCTGCCTTGGCCTCCCAAAGTGCTGGGATTACAGGAGTGAGCCCCTATTCCCGGTCCCATACATATATTTTTTATGTGCTTTAGCCATGAAGTGTCAAATTGGCTTCAAGTCAAAGAGTACTCATAAATTAAATAATAAGCCAAAAAGCTTTTCAAGTTCACATGACTTACATAAACCTTTAATAAATAACCTGGCTTTAAAATTATTGGTAAAGTAGTATTAGAAATATCTAAAAATTGTTAGCATACATGTTTGTTTGCATTTACTGATCAAGCGGTTTCATATTTAGCTCTGACAGATATTTTAAGATGTCAAAATTTGGCATAAGGCTTATAGAACTATAAACCCAGCAACCCAGCATGAAACAGAATAATGTTTGTTTGTGTACTTTTTGATAAATAAGACATTTAATGTTATTAGTGTAATAAAAATAGCTAAATCCCAAGTTATTGATAAAATACCTATATATTTAACTTTAAAATTTGTACTTAGGAAAACACACAAAATTCATAGACTATAAAAATGGTTAATAGGGAAATAACTTTAAACAATGACTATCACAGTTTTCATAGATAATCTAGGTAAAATATTTTAAAATTAATTAGGTAAATGTAATCAAACAAATGCTTGTAAATAAACATAATTTAGAATCTAAAGTTAAATAATATTCATTAAATGTCTGGGTCATTTTCAATTTAAAAAAATTATATTACAGAAAAACTTTTCTAAAAAATATGTTCTTATTCAAAGCTAAGTTATTTTCATCTAATTCCAGGTTTATTTATTTATATTTTTTTGAGATGTAGCCTTGCTCTGTCACCCAGGCTGCAGTGCAGTGGCATGAGACTGCATCCTCCGCCTCTCAGGTTCAAGCAATTCTCCTGCCTCAGCCTCCCTAGTAGCTGGGATTACAGGCGCCTGCCACCGCCCCTGGCTAATTTTTATATTTTTAGTAGCGATGGAGGTCTCACCGTGTTGGTCAGGCTGGTCTCCAACTCCTGATCTCAGGTGATCCACCAACCTCTGCCTCCCAAAGTGCTGGGATAACAGATGTGAGCCAATGCACTTGGCCAGATTCCAGGTTTATTTAAGGGTTATTTATGAAATATGGTAAAAGGAACCAATAAATAAGAGATGTAAAGAAAGTAGGCTGTGCACGGTAGGTCACAGCTGTAATCCCAGCACTTTGGGAGGCCGAGACAGGTGGATCATGAGGTCAGGAGTTTGAGACTAGCCTGACCAACATGGTGAAACCCCATCTCTACTAAAAATACAAAAATTAGCCCAGCATGGTGGGACGTTCCTGTAATCCCAGCTACTCAGGAGGCTGAGGCAGGAGAATTGCTTGAACCCGGAAGGCAGAGGTTGCAGTGAGCCGAGATCACACCATCACACTGCAGCTTGGGTAGCAGAGTGAGACTACACCATCTCAAAAAAAAAAAAAAAAAAGAAAAAAGAAAAAAGAAAGTTACAAGGAGGTACTTTTGGTAAGAAATGTTAAAAGAAAAATAATTTTGTATGAGAAAGAATCTTGTATGTTTAATTTTTCTTTTCACATAAAATAACTGGTTGTTTAAGAGATATGTTTAGGACAGAACACAAAGTTCAAGCAGGTTGTATATTGTCTGTGCAAGACATAATACAGTCTGTAAACAAAGAATTTAAAAATTTTTAATGTAACTAAGTTTGCTATAACTAAAAGGAAATTATAATCATCATTCTAGGTATTGGAGTTTGATAATAAAAATACAGTAAAGCAAAAGGAGATAATTGGTTAGAACAAGATTTTCTTAAAATACTGAAATTGCAAGAAGTTTTTAATTTTTGAATTCTATAATCTCTTCTTGAAATTCTTCAAATTGACCTCTTAGGGGTTCAACTTCTGCTGTGTCCTGCTTACCTCAGAGCTTTCCCTCTTTTGAAAAGGCCTGGGGTGGAAACTCTCTCCTTCAGCTTTTGCTGGCTCCTGTAATTTTTTTTAATGAATAGTCTTAAGAAAGACAGAATTTTTGAAAACAGGCAAATGAAAAATTTTATAGGGTGTGTCCCTGTCTGTGGGTCTGTCTATATGTTTATTTATTTATTATTTGTTTGTTTGATTTGTTTATTTTTGAGACAGAATCTCACTCTGTCACCCAGGCTAGAGTGCAGTGGTGTGATCTCAGTTCACTGTTGCCCTGAGCACCGGGCTCAAATGATCCTCCTGCCTCACCTCAGCTCCCTAAGTAGCTGAAACCACAGGTGCATACTATCTCACCCAGCTAATTTTTTGTATTTTTTTGTAGAGATGGGGTTTGGCCATGTTGGCCAGGCTGGTCTCAGTCCTGACCTCAAGCGATCCACCCACTTTAGCCTCCTAAAGTGCTAGGATTACAGGTGTGCACCACCATGCTTGGCCTTGTCTGTAAGTTTCTATATGTCATGAGTAAGTAATATTTCAGTGCCAAATTATATGAAACAGCTCTAATCAAATGACTTAACGAAAAGTAAGTGCTTATCAGACAACCAGAAGCTAGCTCAGATGCTTTTAATTGACATTCCTTTAGTAATCTTTGGTAAGACTAATTTGGTAAATTTAATTTCAAAATCTTGTCTAGTGGTTTAAAATCTTAGAGTCATGTTAGATGGGACTGTTCCCCTGACCTTGACCCCCTTCGTGGGCAGGAACTGGAGTGGCTCATGTTACTCAGTCTGCAGTTTGTGGACAGCTATGTGTTAACAGCTCAGTGAAGGGTCAAGGTGACAGCCTTCTGCACCTGTCCTTTTTGACACCGACTTCTTGTTTGGTGTCTGAGAATCATCAGGTCACACAAACTGTTTGAAAGATGATGAATGTGGAGGACTTTATTGAGCAGTGGAAGTGGCTCTCGGTGGAAGAGGAGCTGGAAAGGGGATGGTGTGTGAAGAAGGTGATGTTTCTCTGAAATCTAGCCTTCTCTGGCTGGGCTTCCCTCCAAAACCACATCGTCTGAAGTTAGTCATGTTTATCTGTAGTCTCCAATGCTCAGTTACTTCTCTGCTCGCCACTCAGTAGCTTGTATCCCTGCCGGTCAGCTGCTTGTGTTGCTTTTTTCTTTTTCTTTTTCATTTTTCTTCCTGCCAGCTGGTCTGGTCTTTATGGGCACAGGATAGGGGGCAGGGCAGGCCAAAAAGGCAATCATCTGGGCAGAGAAACGAGGTCAGCTGCTTTCACTAGGGCCGAGCTTCCAGAATTGAGGTTGTAGTTTAGCTGGGAGTCCAGCCACCCTGTATCCATGTTAGATTAAATTACATAATCTTAGGTTTTGCACTGGAAGTTAGGGTTACTGGGAGTTGGAATAGTAGGAGAGTAAACTGTATTTTTGGTGAGGTTTGTAATAACATAAAGATGTGGTTTTTGCCAAAGAAAATGTAATGTTTAGAAGCTATTTAAAGGTCACTTTAAAATAAATGGAAAATTATATAGATAAAACTCATTGGAAAAAGAGAAAAATAAAGAGGTGGAGAATGAGAAACCTTTGATTTTTGGGTGGTCACCTGGTCACACATGGTAATGAAGCAGCCTCATTGTCTGGGGTAAATAACCGAGATTCATTGTCTCATGGCCACAGAAAATGAGGACGTGGACACACAGAGTGAGGTTGAGAGCAGAAGTTTAATAGGCAAAAGAAAGAGAAGAGCTCTCTGCAGCAGAGCAGAGTCTGGAGAAGTGGGTTGCTGCTTCTGTGCTGGCCTGCAGCAAGTTTTATAGATGAGCTTGAGGAGGTGGTGTATGATTTACATAGGATGCAAAAGATTGGTTGGATCAGGTGTACCATTTGCATGGGGCACATAAAACTGGTTAGGACTAGGTGTGTCATCTGTGTAGGGCATGAAAAGCTGGCCTATTTTTTTTTGAGATGGAATTTTACTCTTGTTGCACAGGCTGGAGTGCAATGGCGTGATCTTGGCTCACTGCAACCTCTGCCTCCTGGGTTCAAGTGATTCTACTGCCTGGGCTCCCAAGTAGCTGGGATTACAGGTGCCCACTACCATGACTGGCTAATTTCGTATTTTTAGTAGAGCTGGGGTTTCTCCATGTTGGTCAGGCTGGTCTCAAACTCCTGACCTCAGGTGATCTGCCCACCTCAGAACCTAATCTTTTCTTATGCAGACGGACTCTCTACCTGGCTGGTGCCATATTGCCTTTTTTCTTTCTTTCTTTTTTTTTTTTTGAGATGGAGTTTCGCTCTTGTTGCCCAGGCTGGGGTGCAGTGGTGTAATCTCAGCTCACTGCAACCTCTGCCTCCTGAGTTCAAGTGATTCTCCTGCCTCAGCCTCCAGAGTAGCTGGGATTACAGGTGTGTACCACCACGCCAGACTAATTTTTGTATTTTTTAAGTGGAGACGGGGTTTCACCATGTTGGCCAGGCTGGTCTCAAACTCCTAACCTCAGATGATCCACCTGCCTTGGCCTCCCAAAGTGCTGGAATTGCAGGCATAAGCCACCACACCTGGCCTCTGGTTTCTTACCGTACACATTGTGACAAAGAAAAGGGAAGGTGGAGCCTCCATGTTGAATGTGCCTGGCCCCCAGGTAGCACTTTTCCATTGGCACAGCTGCCTGCATTTACCTGTGCAAGCTTCCAGCTTGCTTATCTATGCCTGCAGCTTGATTTTCCACCCGCTCTTTGTTAGAGAAGAAATGATTTGGGGGCTGCTTTTTGTTAAAAGGGAAATTCTGCCAAGGACTCTTTTACCCTCACTATCTGCTTGAATCGTTTCTTACTAGTTCTTCTATCAGTAAGGAGATGCAGCTGACTTGCCTTCAGTCACTAAAGGTCAGAGCCACCAGAGGAATTTAGAGATGGATCTTACTCATACTCCCAGGGAATTTAGTTCACTGGATGTAAAGGAAATGCAAATTAATAAGGAAAAAGTGAACTATTCAATCCCTTGCTTACTGCCTCTGTAGTTGCTAAAATGAAAGTAAAAGAGCGCTGGCTTGGGTGTGAAGGCGGCACCAAGCTCAGATGTGGGTCTGTCTCAGATCAGGCCAGTGACCTCAAAGCTTCCTACGAAAGGAAAAATTCAGCCAGGCCAACCAATAGTTACCCCTGAGACCTGTGATTACCAAGAAGATAGACATGTGGAGGAAGGGCAAAACCAAGTAGCTATTAAACCCAGAGGGTATTTACAGGGCTGTTCAATCTTTTGGCTTCCCTGGGCCACACTGGAAGAAAAATTGTCTTGGGCCATGCATAAAATACACAAACACTAATGATAGCTGATGAGAAAAAAAAGGCAAAAAATATCTCATAACATTTTCAGAAAGTTTACACATTTGTGTTGGGCCACATTCAAAGCCATCCTGAGCCACATGCAGCCCGCGGGCTGTGGATTGGACAAGCTTGAAAAGGAATTGGTTCGTCTTCTAGATTGGTATCGTCAGCTTCCCGAGTTCCGTTTTCTAAAATGGGTTGTAAGAATGACTACTTTAAGAACAGTATGTTTATTTATTTATTTATTTATTTGATAAAGGGTCTCATTCTGTCACCCAGGCTGGGGTGCAGCGGCATGATCTCAGCTCATTGCAACCTCCACCTCCTGGGTTCAGGTAATTCTCCCACCTCAGCCTCCTGAGAAGCTGGGATTACAGGCACACGCCACCATGCCTGGCTAATTTTTCTATTTTTTGGTAGAGATGGAATTTCACCATGTTGGCCAGACTGCTCTTGAACTCCTGACCTCAGGTGATCTGCCCACCTCAGAACCTAATCTTTTCTTATGCAGACGGACTCTCTACCTGGCTGGTGCCATATTGCCTTTTTTCTTTCTTTCTTTTTTTTTTTTTGAGATGGAGTTTCGCTCTTGTTGCCCAGGCTGGGGTGCAGTGGTGTAATCTCAGCTCACTGCAACCTCTGCCTCCTGAGTTCAAGTGATTCTCCTGCCTCAGCCTCCAGAGTAGCTGGGATTACAGGTGTGTACCACCACGCCAGACTAATTTTTGTATTTTTTAAGTGGAGACGGGGTTTCACCATGTTGGCCAGGCTGGTCTCAAACTCCTAACCTCAGATGATCCACCTGCCTTGGCCTCCCAAAGTGCTGGAATTGCAGGCATAAGCCACCACACCTGGCCTCTGGTTTTTTACCGTACACGTTGTGACAAAGAAAAGGGAAGGTGGAGCCTCCATGTTGAATGTGCCTGGCCCCCAGGTAGCACTTTTCCATTGGCACAGCTGCCTGCATTTACCTGTGCAAGCTTCCAGCTTGCTTATCTATGCCTGCAGCTTGATTTTCCACCCGCTCTTTGTTAGAGAAGAAATGATTTGGGGGCTGCTTTTTGTTAAAAGGGAAATTCTGCCAAGGACTCTTTTACCCTCACTATCTGCTTGAATCGTTTCTTACTAGTTCTTCTATCAGTAAGGAGATGCAGCTGACTTGCCTTCAGTCACTAAAGGTCAGAGCCACCAGAGGAATTTAGAGATGGATCTTACTCATACTCCCAGGGAATTTAGTTCACTGGATGTAAAGGAAATGCAAATTAATAAGGAAAAAGTGAACTATTCAATCCCTTGCTTACTGCCTCTGTAGTTGCTAAAATGAAAGTAAAAGAGCGCTGGCTTGGGTGTGAAGGCGGCACCAAGCTCAGATGTGGGTCTGTCTCAGATCAGGCCAGTGACCTCAAAGCTTCCTACGAAAGGAAAAATTCAGCCAGGCCAACCAATAGTTACCCCTGAGACCTGTGATTACCAAGAAGATAGACATGTGGAGGAAGGGCAAAACCAAGTAGCTATTAAACCCAGAGGGTATTTACAGGGCTGTTCAATCTTTTGGCTTCCCTGGGCCACACTGGAAGAAAAATTGTCTTGGGCCATGCATAAAATACACAAACACTAATGATAGCCGATGAGAAAAAAAAGGCAAAAAATATCTCATAACATTTTCAGAAAGTTTACACATTTGTGTTGGGCCACATTCAAAGCCATCCTGAGCCACATGCAGCCCGCGGGCTGTGGATTGGACAAGCTTGAAAAGGAATTGGTTCGTCTTCTAGATTGGTATCGTCAGCTTCCCGAGTTCCGTTTTCTAAAATGGGTTGTAAGAATGACTACTTTAAGAACAGTATGTTTATTTATTTATTTATTTATTTGATAAAAGGTCTCATTCTGTCACCCAGGCTGGGGTGCAGCGGCATGATCTCAGCTCATTGCAACCTCCACCTCCTGGGTTCAGGTAATTCTCCCACCTCAGCCTCCTGAGAAGCTGGGATTACAGGCACACGCCACCATGCCCGGCTAATTTTTCTATTTTTTGGTAGAGATGGAATTTCACCATGTTGGCCAGACTGCTCTTGAACTCCTGACCTCAGGTGATCTGCCCACCTTGGCCTCCCAAAGTGCTGGGATTACAGGCGTGATCCACTCTGCCCAGCCGAGATGTTTAATTTTTAAATGCCACAGAAAGAAAGAGCATGTTTGGGCTGGTGCAGGGCCCTCAGCTCACTCACTATTAAACACTTGCTGATGAGTGTATGGGACCCAGATGCACAGGAAGTTTTTCCTGAGGAAATGGCCAGCCTGGTGGACTAGGTAAACACCACTACAAGGTCTGTTTATCCTGAAAAGGGGACTGCCCAGCCCTCCCTATAAAATGCCAAGTGGAGCACCCTAGATAAAGCAGCCGATGTGCTTCATATGCAAGCCATGTGGGATTGGCTTCATGATGACCGGGATATTCACCAGCTGAATATGCCCATTACCCAATGTATTAGTCCATTTTCATGCCGCTGGTAAAGACATACCTGAGATTGGGCAATTTACAAGAGAAAGAGAGATAATTAGACTTACAGTTCCACGTGACTGGGGAAGCCTCACGATCATGATGGAGGGTAGAGAGGAACAAGTCATATCTTTCATGGATGGTGGCAGGCAAAGACAGAGTGAGAGCCAAGCGAAACAGGCAAGACTGCCTCCCATTTGATTCTTAAACAAGACAGCTACAAAGATAAGAAGCTACATACCCCCCTCACAATTTGTGCTTAAGGAAATTCCTTGTGGACAAAGGACAGATGGAACTCAAAGTCATCCTTCCAAGGCTCCCGAGACAAATACTTAACTGACAATTTCCTCTGCCCCATTGCTTATGTAAAAGTACAGATTCACGGAGCCAGCCTAAATTGTGTATTCAGTGGAAAGCTGATCAAGGACTCAAAAGAATGTAACCTTTTGTCTCGTGTCTACTTCTAATCTGAAAGCTCCCACTTCAAGTTGTCCTGAATTACTGAACTGAGCCCATGTATGTCTTACACATATTGATTGATGTCTCATGTCTCCCTAAAATATATAAAAGCAAGCTGTGCCCTGAACACCTTGGGCACATGTCGTCAGGACTTCCTGAGGCTGTGTCACAGGTGCACATTCTCAACCTTGGCAAAAGAAACTGTCTAAATTGACTGAGACCTGTCTCAGATATTTTGGGTTCACAATAGATTCTCAGTGTATTAATGATGCTAGCTGAAGAAGTGTGAAGTTCATAAATTTGGAAAGGAAAGCTTTATTTCTATAAATGTTGTAGTTCAAGGGTCCCCTTCTACAAGAGCACCCCAGGTGACATGACTCTTGCAGAATCAAACAGTGGTTTGAGAAACCTTATCAAATTTGCAGTTGTAGCTTTCCCTCATGGGTCTTACAGATGGTACCAAAAGACTAGGGTGTCAACGAGAAGAGACAAACTGTAAATTTTTTTAAGAGATTTATTCTCAGCCAAATATGAGTGACTATGGCCACCCATGACACAGACTTCAGAAGATCCTGAGAACATGTGCCCAGTGTGGTCTGCGTACAGCTTGGTTTTCTACATTTTAGGGAGACATGAGACATCAATCAATACATGTATCATGTACACTGATTCCGTCCAAAAAGGTAGAATAACTCAAAGTGGGGGATTCCAGGTCATGAATGGACAAGACACAAAAGTTTACATTCTTTTCAGTCTTTGATAAGATTACATAATTTACATGTGATGGGGGTTGGAGGGTGGGGGTGGTGGGTAGAGGAATAGTGACTGATGCCTGGTCAGTGAATCTGCATGTTTGCGTAAACAATAGGGCAGGGGAATCTATCAGATACGCATTTGTCTCAGGTGAGCAGAGAGGGCTGACTTTCACTTCTGTCTCTCCTTTGACCCACACCTGTGAAGATAAGCCAAGGTGAAATTGAACAGAACTGTTTTAGGGTAAAGATCTTGAGGTCCACAAAAAATTTCTTTGTGGGCAAATTATGAAAGAGGTATGTAGCTTTTTGTTTTGTTTGTTTGTTTGTTTGTTTTTGTCTTCATAGCTGTCTTATTTAGGAGAAAATGGGAGGCAGGTTTTTCTGATGCAGTTCCCAGCTTGCCTTTTCCCCTCAGCTTGGGGATTTTGGTTTCCTTTCACTAATTAACAAACAAAATTAATAAATTAACAAACAAAAACAGGGAAGGGAAAAGTGAGTCAAAGGCCTCATGCCAGAAGGGTGGAAATCTTTAGATAATTATTTTGTTATTATTATTAATTTTTTTATTTTTCGAGGTGGAGTTTCACTCTTGTTGCCCAGGCTGACGTGCAATGGTGCCGTCTCGGCTCACTGCAACCCCACCTCCCAGGTTCAAGTGATTCTCCTGCCTCAACATCCCGAGTAGCTGGGTTTACAGGCACGTGCCACCAAGCCCAGCAAATTTTTTTTTGTATTTTTACTAGAGACGAAGTTTCACAATGTTGGCCAGGCTGGAATCCTTAGATAATTATTAAGAAATGAAACAAAGAAAAGGAAAATTGATGGAGTTAAAACAAAAGATTTTACAACATGATCAAAGGTTGGGTGGGCCACAGGGAACCCCAATTGGTTCCCCAACATTAAGGGGCCCCATGCCAGTTTTCTTCATTTGCCTCAGATTGGAGAAGTTTAAGAAAAATTGAGGCTGGGCATGGTGGCTCACACCTGTAATTCCAGCACTTTGGGAGGCCAAGGCGGTAGGATCATCTGAGGTCAGGAGTTAGAGACGAGCCTAGCTAACATGGTGAAACCCTATGTCTACTAAAAATACAAAAAAATTTGCCAGGCATGGTGGCACGTGCCTGTAATCCCAGCTACTGGGGAAGCTGAGGCAGGAGAATCGCTTGAACCCAGGAGGCAGAGGTTGCAGTGAGCCGAGATCATGCCATTGTACCCCAGCCTGGGCAATAATAGTGAAACTCCGTCTCAAAAAAAAAAAAAAAAAAGTTTTAGAGCAGGAATGAAAAGAAGGAAAGTACACTTGGAAGTCGGCCAAGTAGCTGACCTAAGAGATCAAGTGTACGGTTGACTTTTAGACTTGGGGTTTTATAGATTGGCATGCTTCTGGAGTCTTGTGTCCCTTCTCCGCTGAGTCTTCCCTTGGGGTTGGGCTGTCCACATGCACAGTGGCCTGCCAGCACTTGGGAGGGGAGCATGCGCAGTGTGTTTACTGGAGTTGGACGCATGCTCACTTAAGGCATTCTTCCCTTACCAGCTGAATGTTCCTAGAAGGTTATAGACCAGTTAAACTCCACCGTTTTGCTTCTCAGTGTGCATGCTTGAGCCCACTCACTCACTTCCTGAGATCGTGTTGGGAAACTGCTGACCACCAGTTTTAGGTGTTTTCTATTTCCTGGGAGACGGCCTTTCCCTGGTGCTGACTGTGACCAATTATTATTTTAGAGAGACACTTTAATAACCGCCTGATGCTCGCCTGACATTCCTGGTGGGGCTGGGGAGAGCCTTTCCTGCCCTGCTTATGCCTGACTAGCTACCTACTGTAACAATAACTGAACTCTTTCTACCAATTTCCAATGAGAAAATCTATGCACCTATCTATGACCTGCAAGCCCCCACTTTGAGGTGTGTCACCTTTCCTGGCTGAACCAATGTCCATCTTACATGTATTGAGGGGTGTCTTATGTCTCCCTAAAATGCATAAAGCCAATCTGTAACTCAACAACCCTGGGCACACGTTCTCAGGATCTCCTGAGGCCTGTGCTATAGGCCAGTAGTCACTCATATTTGGCTCAGAAGAAATATCTGAGATTAGTTTACAGAGTTTGACCCTTTTTGATAGCAGAGGCAATTACACGCTTGCTATGGGATGTTAACTGAAGCTAATGGAAATAATGGTGTCCAAAAGAGTTCCGTGATGACATATAAATGGTTCATATAGGACCTGCTACCTGGGGAATGCAAAGATAACATACAAAGAGGGAGTCTCTTTTTCCTCTTCAGACTGACTCTGTACCTATGTGAGGAGCTGTTGGATTTTACAGTGCCCAATAAATACGTCTTTGCATGTGAATTGCAGTTCCAAGGTAAACAAACAACATCTTGTTTGGAAGGCTGTTGCTCTGGTTAAAGAAACATTAACATCTTTTTTTTCTTTTGAGATATTTACAGTTTAGAGTGATTGGATTGCATGTTCCTGTGAGCAAAATTTACATTTCTCTCTACCTGACTTCTCCACAATTTGGAAACTATTTCTGACTATTCTTATGTTATGACCATATATAGTGGTTTTCATGAGTTTAGTAGGACTGTTTTCTTTTGAAATAGGACACAATTGTGAACACTGGTTATTTGACCAAGGCTTTGACTAAAATAATGTAGTTTTAGGTAAAGTTCCAGCAAAGCCAGCCTGAGAAGAGCCCATATGACCAATCAGTTCTTGCTGCGCTTTATGCAAATACTCAAGTATAATAAGCCTAAAACTTATTTTGCAGACATATTGCTCTTCCTATACTTTTTCTTCAGTAGAAAAGGAGGGCTAGAGAGACAGAAAAGTTGTTTCAACTATAACCATCTGTTACTAGATTCCAGCCCTGACCATTGTTTTTATTATTTACTTATTTATTCATTTGAGACAGGGTATCTCCCTCTTTCCCAGGCTGGAGTGCAGTGCCGCGATCTCATCTCACTGCAACTTCTACCTCCTGGGTTAAAGCGATCTTCCTATTTCAGCCTCCCAAGTGGCTAGGACTATAGGTGTGTGCCACTATACCCTGTTAATTTTTGTATTTTTAGTAGAGATGGGGTTTTCCTGTGTTGCCCAGGCTGGTCTCAAATGCCTGGTCTCAAGCGATTTGCCTGCCTTGGCCTCTCAAAGTGCTGGAATTACAGGCACGAGCCACAGTGCTCGGCTGTGACCTTTGTTTTTAAATGCAGATGGAATCATGAATTATTTCTTGGCTACAAGAATTCTCTGAAGATGAAACAGGTTATAATTTTATTCATGATGCTTTTAGTTGGCAACCTAATGGAAAAAGTTATTTTTTTCTGTTGTGACACACAAATTCTCTTCATGGTCAAAATTACGAATGTTATCCCTTGTTGTTTTGCTTCGGAGAAAACCAGAATCATGGTATTCTGATGATCAGAGATAATCTGAGAAAGCCTGTAAATCTCCCTTATTTGGCATCCCATTGGGCCCAAACTATTTTTCATTGCCAGTGCCCTGCTGCTAAAACTATACAAGCACCCTCACTCTAGACCCAGGGACTATCATGGAAGAGATGGGAGCCTGAGACTGTAGCAGCCGATTTTGAGAGATAGAGTTAGTTCAGACCCTCCAAATCAAGGATGGATACACAGATGACTAAATAGCAGGTGAAACAAGCTGTTTTTGCCTCCTGGGTTATTACTCAACCCTTTACATCCATCCAAACCATAATAAACTTCCTGCTTCCCATAGAATTAAAAGAAAATTACTGAGAGGATAAAGGTACCTCATGACAAAGCCTCCCTGGTATAATACTCCAAGGTATGAGATTTATGTGTGTGTGTGTGTATATATATACATATAGATATATATATACACACACATATTATATATATATACACAGATATATATAATTTTCAGCCAACTTATGACAAATTACTAAAAAGTATGTAAAAAGCATTACAGCACAACAAAATTCTCTAAATTCCTAGGCTAAAAGATTTAAAAAATGTCTAAATTCCTTAGTGTAAAAGGTTTTAACCATGCTTATATTTTGTGTAGCTAACAGCTACAAGTCTATAAATAAAACCAAGAATACAGTAGGTTGATGCATAGAAGGTAAAGATAAGTTAATTTTGTAACCTCATGTTTGGTTTTTGGGCTTTTGTATTGCTTAAAGAATTTTAAAGGTCGATGAATGTCTGTCCGCCTTCATTCCCATCTGTCCTAGGACATTTAAATTGGCTGTAAGTCTTTGGGCTCTAAGCCCCTTTGTTATACTCTCACCAATGCACTACAATGTAGCAGTCTCTCATTGTAAGGTATCACCTGTAGTTCTTTCTCTCACGACCAAGAGAATTAAGGAGCATGGGCAAAATGGTGAGGTTGGAGTGAAACTTCAACAAGAAAAGAAGAAAGCTGACCATCACAGAGTGGGGGCCTGTAAGAGGGTTACTATTTCACAGTGAATGCAAAGGCCTTTATAAGAAACCTATAAGGGCAGGGTGTCTTATTTGCGTATGGTGCAAATTCCTGGTAGCTCCACAACATCCTCCTAGTGCATACACAGGCCCTTAGCTTGAGTTACCCTATACTGTTTTATCCTGCTCACTGCGCATGTGTCAGAGCACAGCATTTTCCATTGCGGGCATGTCTGGGCACGTCACCTGTGCACCCCTTCATGTCTGTGCAGCTGTGGGCATGTCTTAGGCAAGTCCCCTGTGCAAGTTCCCTTATCTGCAATTCCTTCAGGTTGTTCTTTTGTTTGAAAGGATTCAACTGAAGACTCACCCTAACTGCCTGCCTGACTGGTTTCTTTCTTCCTACTTTCTCATCTTGGCCATAGGGAGTCCCATCAAGGGACAGGATGAACCAGGAACTGGCAGTCATGCCACCCTGGCAATGCTATGGAACAAATTAAACTTGAGTGGTCATTGATGTTGAACTGTGCACATCTGAGTACAGGAGGCTAATAAGCAATGAGACATGCCCATGTTTGCATGTAAGTGAGAGGTAGGAACTCTGATAGCACCAGGAGCACAAACTGACCCCTAGTTGCTAGTAGACAAAATGAGGCAAACATTTATAAAAGGATTTCTGGACAAACTTTGTTCATCCTACTTTTTAGGGTTTCATTTTGAAAAACTGAAAAAGCAAAGATATGGAAAAATAGTGCCAGGTGCAATGGCTCATGTCTGTGGTCCCAGGACTTTGGGAAGCCAGGCAGGTGTATTGCTTTAGACCAGGAGTTCAAGGCCAGCCTGTGCAACATGGCGAAACCCAATCTCTACAAAAAATATAAAAAATTAGTTGAGTGTGGTGGCATGTGCCTGTAGTCCCTACTTTAGTACAAGAGGTCAAGGATGCAGTAAGCTATGATTACACCATTGCACTCCAGCCTGGGTAACAGACTAATACTTTGTCTCCAGAAAATAAAATAAAATAAATAAGAATATAGAAAAAATAGTAAGAAGAAAATAACCAGACTCTATATTCCTATCACCCAGAAATAACACTGTTAAATTCCTGCTGTATATTTTTATTATTTTTTATTAAAATAATCATTACTATTATTATTTTTTACAAATATGTGTCTGCTCATTGTATTAGTTATTTATGATTGCCTAACAAAAATATTTATCCAGGGCTGCCTATCAGAAATTTGTAGACATATGCCTACAAGTGCCAGATTCTAAGATCTGGCCTCAAATCTTTATACCCTTATCACATGCAAAATTTTGTTACCTCCGTCCAAAGCCCCCATACCATCAGGTTAGTGAGCAGAATTTCATTAGCTGAATTAGTTTTATTTATGGAGGAAGCCTCTTGAGTAATGTTCCTTAGATAAACCTCTTCAAATATAGTATTATACATAGAGTGTGTATATAATATATATATACACACAAAATATGTGTATGTATATATATAGTGTGTATTATATATGGAGTATATATGGTATATCAATGGTGCATATATATCTGGTGTAAAAACATGGTGTGTAGATTGATGTGTATATATATGTGTGTGTACACATATGTCTTGTACATATATGTTGGATTTATGTGTACATGGTGGGTATGTATCTATATAGAGAGAGAATATCTATTTATGCGGTATATATATTTTGTATAGATGTACATAGTATTTTATATGCAGTGTATATTACATATACACAGAAACACAAACACATGCACACCCCATATATACTATATGAATATATATGGATGGTTATGGTGTGTGTGTGTGTATATAAATATAGGGTGTGTATACATGTGTATGTGTATATATGGTGTGAGTGCATATATATATGGTACATAAATATGGTATAGATTTATGTATATGGTGTATGTAACACATATATAGTATGCAGAGGTGTATAGACATATATGGTGCACATGTATTTTGTCTATATATAGTATACACAGGGTAGGTGTACACATATGTATATATATATATATTTTTTTTTTCTTTTTCTTTTTTTTTTGAGACAGGGTCTTGCTGTGTGGCCTGGGCTGGAGTGCAGTGGCACAATCTCAGCTCACTGCAACTTCCCTTTGGTTTCCTGACTTCACAGCCTTCAACTCTAAAACTGAGAAAAACATGTGTAGAATTTACAGGTTTTGATTCTGAGGAAGATGCAGTTCCCAAGGAGATTGAGGGAGAAACTGATCTTTAAAGTGTAGCATCTACTGTGCTCCACGTTCTATTTGTTTTCATGCAGGAACATACACCACTTAGATGGGGAGAACCTTCCTTGTGTCTTGCATATGTGGCAACAGAGACTAAGAGACTGGAAGGAGCTTCTTCAAAGATAGAGTTACATTTTTAGCAGAGGCAGCAATAGATGATCTAACTTCAAGGCCAATGGAACAGGTGTGGTCTTTTGAAGCTATTTCCACATGTCACCCTTCCTAGTGACTTTTAGTGAGCAGGGAGTTGGGACAGCCTAGGGGATGGTCATGAATGTTTCCCTCTAAGCACTGATCGCAAAGAATAGAAAATTTTTGCCTTCCAAAGTTATTAGTGTGTTCATTTTTACCTCTTAGGAAAAAAGCGGTAAAGTTGGAGATGGTGTCCACTTTCCTTCATTGATTGATTGAGATTACAAAATTGGCCAGTCATGGTGGCTCACTCCTGTAATCCCAGCACTTTGAGAGCCCAAGGCCAAGGATAGCTTGAGCCAAGGAGTTCAAGACCAGGATGGCCAGCATAGCGAGACCTTGTCTCTACAAAAATTTTAAAAATTAGCTGGGTGTGGTGGTGCACACCTGTAATCACAGCTACTTGGGAGGCTGAGGTGGGAGGATTGCTTGAGCTCAGAAGCTGGAGGTTGCAGTGAGCCAAGATTATACCACTGCACTCCAGCCTGGGCAACCAAGGAAGATGCTGTCTCAAAAAACAAACAAACAAACAAACAAAACTTGTATTCTATTGTCACCCATTACATTATTTTTAACTAATTTTATTTTAATCACTTATTGTTGAGTCATCTCTGAGATTCTCTATTCCAGTGGTGTCATTATAAAATGAAGCTGCCTTGTCAACTGCACTTGTTATGACACCAAACTTGTTATGACACCAAACTTCTGTTATGACACCGAACTTCTGTTATGACACCAAAATGCATAACTCTATATAACCATATCCTATGACAGGGTCTATGCCTCGCTGTATTTCAGCATTCATTTTAGTCTTCAGCAATAGAATACTTTCACCTACATTTTGTCAAATTGAAACACTTGGAATACTTCATTTATTTTTTTTCTGCATGTCCTACATATTTTGGCTTTGCTAGTCCACTTTAACCAAAAAGCTTTGATTCCTTAAGTGTAGCTTAAATATCCTATCTTAAGCATGGGTGTAATTTTCTTCTATTACCAACAGAGGTTCTTTAATAGTTTTTCAAATCACTGATTAAAAAGAAACAGCTCAAATTATATTCTACTATAAAAATGATACATTCGGCCTGGGCACAGCCAATCACATCCATAATCACATGTTCGGAGGCTGAGGCAGGAGGATCACTTGAGTCCAGGAATTGAGGCTGCAGTGAGCTATGATCACACCACTGCACTCCAGCATGGGTGACAGTGAGATCCTGTCTCAAAAAAAAAAAAAGATACATTCAAAGAAGTAAAAACAAAACAGTATCAAACCTATCTCCCTGATTGCAACTGCCTTTTTTATGCATACACCTGCAATTCTTTTTCACCTATCACACACTAAAAATATTTTAGAATTATAATTATTGTACACTGAAGGCATCTCTAGGAATGTTTTAAAGAACCTGTCTCTCTGAAGTTCATCCTGCTTGTCTATCAAGGAAATTATTTTCTTGATTATTGTTGCTGAGAAAGACTGGGTGTGTGTGTATATATAAATATAGGGTGTGTATATATGTGTATGTGTATATATGATGTGAGTATATATATATATGGTATGTATATATAGTATAGATTTACCATATATATTATAGAATTAGCAGATGTGAATCAGGAAGAGGTGAACAGGCTGCAAATCAGCAAGTTCTGGCATGGGGTGAGACAGTTGCAGAAAATTCATTTCCCGGAAACTATGCCCAGGAACTAGCCTGACATCATGAGAAAGCTCCCAACATTCATAATGAGTTGCATATTAAATTCCAGGGGAGGGCACTGTAGGTGAGATGGTCCACATTTGGAAATACACTTTTACAGACATTTTATTTAGGGAGAAGTTCTGACATGTCCTCTGATAATTTGAACTTCCTTGATTTGCATTTGTACATTGAGAAATCATTTCTTGATCAAAATAAATGTTCAGCAGGTGTGAATGCTGTATCCACAACTGTTTTTTTTTTTTTTTTGAGACAGTCTCGCTCTGTTGCCCAGGGTGAAGTGCAGTGTGCGATTTCAGCTCACTGCAACCTCTGCCTCCCAAATTCAAGCAATTCTTGTGCCTCAGCCTCCTGAGTAGCTGGTATTACAGGCACATGCCACCATGCCTGGCTAATTACAACTTAATTTTTAAATTTGGGCAGATTTACAAAACTATCAAGCTATTATCCTGCAGCATCTTTAGCCCTAAGCATGTCACTATTTGTACTGTATTTTTATTTTATTTCATTTATTTTTTGAGACAGGGTCTCACTCTGTCATCCAGGCTGGAGTGCAGTGATATGATCATGGCTCACTGTAGCCTGGACTTCCTCAGGCTCCTGTGTAGGTGGTGTCACAGGCATGCACCATCACACCCAGATAATTTTTTCATCTTTTTTTTTTTTTTTTGCTATTTCATCATTCTTTTGCATCAATTTATCACACTGTTTATAATGTAGTAAATACATGCAATTGTATGGACCATTAAATAACGCAAGAATGAAGATCATCGCAAATATATGCCCCCATTTTTAGTGCCAAATTTAGAAAAAGGTGGAACATTTTGATTCATACAATACTTTAATACTTAATGCCCAATAAAGAGCATTTTGGGGCACTTTAAATCCATCATCTTAAAACAACGAAGGAAGAGGTAAGAAGGAAGTAATGGGAGATGCACAAACTTGTGCCGACTAGGGGACAAGACTTATATATATAAATATTTTTTCTTTTCTTTTCTTCTTTTTTTTGTTAGGGGACAGGGTCTCTCTCTGTCTCCCAGGCTTGAGTGCAGTGGCGTGATCACAGCTCACTGCAGTCTTGATCTCCTGGGCTCAAGCGATCCTCTCACCTCAGCCTCTGGAGTAGCCGGGAGTAAAAGCACACATCACCATGCTCAGCTAATTTTTGTATTTTTAAAATTTTTTGTAGAGATGGAGTCTCACTATGTTGCCCAGGTCAGTCTTGAACTCCTGGGCTCAAATTTTTCTCTTGTCTTGGCCTCCCAAAGGGTTGGTGTTACAGGTGAGCCACCATACCTAACCCAAGACTTATATATTTATTGTATTCTCAATTCTCCAGACACTCCTGAGTAATAGAGATGTACCCCTCATTTTGGAGTTGCGGAATCTTAGACAGAATGGGGTTAAACAATGTTTTCGTGTGACCCCATCACATTCCCTATATGGTCAATGTAATTGAACATCCGACGTAATTTAACATCCATCATATGAGCACGTTCTTTGTTAATTTAAATCAACAGAGAATGTGCCTACACAATAGCTTTATACAGGGCTCCATAACATCTCTGTTGAGCATGAACTGCATGATAATTTCATGTTTTGTATCTATTTGTCCAGGTAGAACTTAGAATTGATGTTGACCTTCATGATTTAATAGTAGTTGTTCTTCCCCAAATTCAAAGAGATGGAGTCTCGCTCTGTTGCCCAGGCTGGAGTGCAGTGGCGCGATCTTGGCCCACAGCAATCTCCTCCTCCCGGGTTCTAAATGATTCTCCTGCCTCAGCCTCTGGAGTAGCTGGGATTACAGGCATGCACCACCACGCCTGGATAATTTTGCATTTTTAGTAGAGAGGAAGTTTCACCACGTTGGTCAGGCTGGTCTCAAACTCCTGACCTCAGGTGATCCACCTGCCTCAGCCTCCCAAAGTGTTGGGATTACAGGCATGAACCACTGCACCCAGACCCTGGGTTTTTTAAAACTTGAAAAAAACCTCATGTTATAAGAAGACTTAGGCCACCATGAAGATTTAAAGAAATAGGTCTCAGTTAAAGGAAAAAAAGAATCACAAAACAAAACACTGAAGAATATTTAGAAACAGCATAAGAAATGGGCAATATATGATAAAAATTATATAAGTTTTAAACTTTTGAACATAGATTTTTTTCAAAGTTCATAAAAAATTGGACAAATGGGCAGTAAAAGATCATAGATTCCAAAAACTTGAGTGAATGGGCAATGAAAGATCATAGATTCCAAAAGTTATTTGCATTCCCTCACTTCCAACATTTTCCATTTTGGCTTGGAGCATTACCAGATACAACGGTCATTTTCTGTGTGGTTTTTCTTGGGCTTTGTACAAATCTGTGTTTTTATTTGTTTATTTTGTCACTGAGCTCTTTATGGTGAAGCAGTTTTTCCATGAAGTTTCTGTGGATGGTAAATGTTGTCTTGTGGAATCATTATTTATGGCCATCATAACTGTGGGTAATAAGTCATGTTCAAGCATAAGCATTTGCTGCACTCCTGAGCTGTGGGTTTCCTGGGTGCTTCATGTGGCTGTACTCCCAAGTCTGGTGTTGGGGACTCTGTTAGAACAACCACCAGCTGTCTAGCCCCTGCCTCCTCATGGAGCCTGCAGAGGGAAGAGCAAGCAGGAATGCGTGTGTGTGTTTGTTGCTGTTTGAAATTCTGTGAGCGTCAAATTGTCTTGCTTATAAAAGTCATGCCTTGGCATCAAAGAAAAAGCATCTGCTCTTCCTTGTGTTTCTTGAACTTATATTTAAGGAGTGCATCCCAGGTGGCAGCCTTTGTTCCTAGCTCTAGGGATACAGAAGAAAACTCAGAGGCAAGAAAAGTCCCGTGCACTTGGGAAGCTTACACAGAGAGGAGGAGAAGAAAAACAGTGAGAAGAATCCCTGACATCTTCCATCTCACTCCAACTTAACATGTGAGAGTATCTGCTTCAGGCTTCTCTCATTCCCTCTGTGTGTGTAGTTCTCTCTTTGTCTCACTCTCCTCTCCTCTCTCTCCTCTTTCTCACTCTCCTCTGTCTTTCTCTGTATCTTTCTCCTCTGTTTCACTCTCCTTCTCTTTCCTCTCTCTCTCTCTCTCCTCCTGTCACACTTTCTTTCTTACTCTCTCCTCTGTCTCACACTTTTTCTTTCTCTCCTCTGTCTCTCTCCTGTCTCACTTTCATTCTCACTCTGTCTCCTCTGTCTATTTCTCTCTCCTGTCTCTCTCTCTCTGTCTCACCCTTTTTCTCTCTCTCATCTCACTCTCTCCTCTGTGTCACTGTCTTTTTCTCTGCTCTGTCTCACTCTCTTTCTCTCCTCTCTGTCTCACTGTTTCTCTTTCCTCTGTCTCACTCTGTTCCTCTCCTCTCTGTCTCACTCCTTTTCTGTTGTCTGTCTTTCTGTCCTCTCTGTCTCACTCTGTTTCTCTCTCTCCTCTCTTACTGTCTTTCTCTCCTCTCTGTGTCACCCTCTTTCTCTCCTCTATATCTCACTCTCTTTCTCCCTCTCTCTTTATTTGTGTTTCTGTCTCCTCTCTCTCTGTTTCTCTCTGTGATTCTCATTCTGTATTACTCCTTCTCTCTCCAGTGTCTTCTGCATCTCTCTAATGGTCCCTGTCACGGTTTCAGTTTCTGCCTCATTATCTGTGTGTTTGGCCCCCCTCTTTCTCTCAGTCTCTGCCTCTGTTTATTTCTGTCTGTTCCATCTGATTCCCTCTCTCTTGCTGTCTCTTTTTCTGCATGGTTCTTTTTTCTCTTTCCCTGTACCTTTCTCTTTCTCTGTCTCTCTCTGACTCTAATTGCCTCTCGCATTTTTCTCTTTTTCTCTTGTTTTTCTCATTCCCGCTCTCATTCTCTATGTGTTTCTCTCCTCTCTCTTCTCTGTGTTTCTCTCTCTCCCCTCTTCTACCTTCCTTTTTCTGTCTCTTTATGTGTGCTTATCTCAGTTTGTTTAGCAGCACTGAAATCACTAAATAGACACATTGCTTTTCTCACTTAAATTATAGAGGAAGGTCTTTTCCCCTGCTAGTGCCTAGTCCTTGCCACTTTCTCTTGTGGCTTCTCAGTGTGGTCACTGCCTGTGCTTTGGTTTCCTCATCTGTGAAAAGGAAGTAATGGGAGTTGTTCCCTCATGGTGTTGTGGTGAGGGCTGAGTTACTATATCCAAAGTGTCTATTGGGAGGCTAGGTGGGGAGCGGATCACTTGAAGTCAGCAGTTCAAGACCAGCCTGGTCAACATGGTGAAACCCCATCTCTACTAAAAATTCAAAAATTAGCTGGGTGTGGTGGTGGGCACCTGTAATCCCAACTGCTAAGGAGGCGGAGACAGGCGAATCTCCTGAACCCAGGAGGTGGAGGTTGCGGTTAGGTGAGATCACACCACTGCACTCCAGCCTGGGCAACTCCAGCCTGAGACTCCATCTCAGAAAAAAAAAAAAAAAAAAAGAAAAAAAAAAAAGAAAGTGCCTGGAACAGGGTAGGCATTCTATATGTTTACCTATAAATATCAATATCTTATCATTAATATATAGCATTTAATAGACTTTAGTTTTTAGAGCAGTTTTCGGTTCACAGCTGAATTAAAAGCAAGGTGCAGAGATTTTTCCATATGCCCCCTGTTAGGGTCACCCTGACCAGACCATTCCCTTCCCCTCCCACAGACCTTACAATACAGTCTCTTGCACTCTCTCCACAGATCCCCCAGGGCAAAAGAGAAACCCCTCCTTCACTGACCCTTCCAGTAACTGTGCAGACAGTTACAGGATGCGGTTCACATGTGTGTTAACCTCGCATAACAAAGCTGGCAAGAAACATCTCCAGGGTGAGGTCAAGACAGCTGCACCCCTGACTCAGATCCCCAACCCCGACCCAGTTCTCCTGCACCCCTGACTCAGCTCCGGCACCCCGACCTGGTTCTGGCCCTATAAAACCCTACAGTCTGTAAGTCGGGCTGCCTCCTCTGCTTTTCTCAAGAGGTAGTCCCGCAGGACTGACAATAAATCAGCTTGCCTGAACTTGGCTTTATTGGCCTCATTCCCTTCTCAACTGTCCTTCCAATGATCCTTTACATCCTGGTGCTGAAACCCGGGAAGATGGTAGAGTTCGGCCTCCCTTTCTCCCCTTCTACTTTCCCAGCTCCTTCTCCTAGCCAAATTTCTCCTTCCAGAACCTGCTAGAGACCCGAGGATCTCATACAGCTTTTCCATTGCTAGCGATAACATCCAACACCGGGGCCACGTCAGGGGTGAGTAAAGGAGACTTTTGTCTTCAGTCTGGAACCCTTGTCCGCTCTTTTCTTCCCGAAAGACCCAGCGCTGGGCCAAGGGTTCCCCCCTCCCAGCCTCTAGGCCCTCGGTATCTCTCTTTCAGGGACGCCTGAACGGGGGATATCCACTTCTCCGACTTGAACCGTGGGACAAGGGATGCCTTCTCCCACCGTTCTGGTCTCTGGCCAAGTCTCCCGTCTCTACCCCTGCCTTTCTCATTCCACTGTAGGAGTCTCCCAATCCACTCCGTCGAAACATCCCGTCCTCGAGTGTCTACCCCGTAACCTTAACGCCCTTAGCCTCCGTTCCGAAATTCGGCCAAAAAGGCTCATCTTTTTTGTAACACTGCCTGGCCACAATATAAACTAAACAATGGCTTCCAATGGCCTGAAAATGGCACTTCCAATTTTAACATCCTCAGGGACTTACACAACTTTTCCTATCGCAATGGCAAGTGGTCTGAAATCCCTTATATTCAGGCCTTTTTTGCCCTCCGTAGCCACCCCTCCCTTTGTCAGTCCTGTTCCGCTTTCCAAATCCTCTTCACCCGCTCCAAGCCAGACACATCCTCAGCTCCCCCTTCCTTCTGACAATTCCTCCTCCTTTGACCCTGCCGACTTCTCCCGGCCCAGTCAACATGATAATCTTCTGCCCAATCATCACGACGCTCCACCCTACGCTCTTGCCCTCGCTCTTTCCCCCACTCTTTCCAACCACCCAGCTTCTGATTCTGATTCCTTCTCATCTCCATCTCACACCCGCTCTCAGACTCAGCACGCCTAAGTCGGCCCCCTTACTTCCCCTCCAAGAGGTGTCCAGGGCGAAAGGAATCGTTCATATCCACATTCCCTTCTCCCTCTCCAACGTTTCCCAAATTAAGAAACGTCTCAGGTCGTTTTCCTCCAATCCTGACACTTCATCAAAAAGCTCAAATACTTTACCCAATCTTACAAACTCACTTGGCATGATCTCCAAATTATCCTCTCTTCTGCAGTCCTCCCAGGGAAAAAAAAAAAAAAAAAAAAGTGTGGCTTGCAGCTCAGGCACATGCCAACAATCTTCACCAGCAAGACCCTACTAAGCCCGTAGGGGCCACTGCAGTGCCCCGGGAAAACTCTCCTGGGACTATCAACCCACAGACCCTGGCTGGGCATCTCCTAACGGCACGATCACTTGACTTGCCGCAGGCCTCAACAAAGCTGCCCATAAGGCCATAAACTTTAAAAAACTTAAACAAATCTCCCAAAGGGCCAACAAAAATCCCGCTGAATTTCTTTCCTGCCTTACAGAGGCCCTCCAAAAACACACCCATGTTGACCCCACCTCCCGGGAAGGAACGATTGTTCTTAATACCGATTTTATCTCTCAGACTGCTCCTGACATATGGTGCAAGCTCGGAAAGGTAGAAGACGGCCCTCAAACCCCTCAACAAGACCTCCTTAAACCTGGCCTGTAAGGTCTTCAGCAACAGAGATGAGCAAAATAAATTAGATAAAGCCCAACGAGATTGTGCTAAATACCAGCTCTTAGCAGCAGCTATTCATCAGCCTACCCAGGCTGCCTAGGGGCACAAAAGACCCGATAGCAGTGACCCTCCTGGTCCCTGTTTAAGTGCAGCAAAGAAGGCCAGTAGGCCTGAGCATGCCCTAACCTGCAAGTGCCAAAAACGCCTTGGCCAGCCTCCCAACAAACTGGTTACTGGAAGTCTGATTGCCCTCTTAACAAGCAGACTAACAGGCTGGTTCCTCAAGGCCCTGGAAAAGCAAAGAGTAAAAAGCCACTCACACTGCTGCAGCCCCATGGCCTGGCCACTGAAGACTGATGGAGCCCAGAGCCCCCGGCCCCATCTGCCATCACTACATGGGAGCCCAGGGTAACTCTGCTAATAGCAGGTACGCCAATCTCTTTCTTAATTGATAGTGGGGCCACCTACCTACTCGGCTTTACCTGAATTTTTAGGACCCACTTACCCTTCCCAGGTCTCTGTTGTGGGGGTTGAGGGACTCATCTTGTGTCTGTGTGCTACTGAATCTCTTAGTTGTTCCCTATTTAATACTATTTTTTCACACTCCTTCCTTATCATGCCTCATTGCCCCACCCCCATCCTAGACCGAGATATTTTAGCCAAATTCAAAGCTTCTATCACCTTTTCCTGTCCCCTCAACCAGAGTCTCTCCTGCTCCTCTCTGCTAGTCCAGCCCCTGAGCCCCCTCCCCAGCACCCGCTACCCACCTCCGTCATTAACCCGGTACTGTGTTACACCACCACCCCTTCCACAGCTGCTCACCAGGACCCCATCAAAATTCAGTTAAAAGACCCCTCTAGGCCACGCGCAGTGTCTCATGCCTGTAATCCCAGCACTTTGGGAGGCTGAGGTGGGTGGATCACGAGATCAAGAGATCCAGACCATCCTGGCTAACAGGGTGAAATGCTGTCTTTACTAAAAATACAAAAAAGTAGCCGGGCATGGTGGCAGGTGCCTGTAGTTGCAGCTGCTCAGGAGGCTGAGGCAGGAGAATGGCGTGAACCTGGGAGGCGGAGCTTGCAGTAGCCGAGATCGCACCAGTGCACTCCAGACTGGATGACACAGCGAGACTCCGTCTTGAAAAAAAGAGACCCCTCTAAATTTCCCAACTTTCCCCAATACCCTGTTTCCCTAACACACCAAAGAGCTTGCCACCCATCATAAACAAGCTCTGCTCATGCAATGTTCTTAAACCAACACACTGTCCATATAACACCCCTATCCTCCCTATTAAAAAATCTGACGGCTCATACCAACTCATTTAGGACCTCTGAGCTATCAGTCAGCCTGTACTCCCTATTCATCCTGTAGTCCCTAACCCCTATACAAGTCTCTCTGTTGTCCCCTCCAACATCACCTACTATACCGCAGTTGACCTGAAAGATGCCTTCTTCACCATTTCCCTACACCCTGATTCCCAAAATCATTTTGCTTTCACTCAGACTGTCCCTGACACCCTACAGTCACAACTCATGTGGACTGTCCTCCCTCAGGGCTTCAGGGATAGCCCTCATTTCTTCAGGCAAGCCCTAGCTCAAAACCCCACCTCCTTGGATCTTTTCCCCAGCTGCCTTCTTCAATATGTAGATGACCTCCTCTTCTGTAGCCCCTCCCTAAAAAACTCCCAAACTCACACTGCTACCCTTCTCAATTTCCTTACTAATAAAGGCTATAGGGTCTCCCCCTTCAAAGCACAGCTTTCCATCCCTACCGTGCGACCTACTTAGAAGTTCAACTCTCCCTTGGGTCCCAAGCAATGACCCTGGCATGGGCAGCCTTAATAGACAGCCTATCTCCACCTTCCTCAAAAAGCGAAATCCTTTCCTTCCTAGGGCTATCAGGCTTTTTAAAAATATGGATTCCCAACTTTGCCCTCCTAGCTCACCCCCTTTATAAAGCAGCCAAAGGCCCCTTCAATATACCCCTAAACTCCTCACATAACATACTCCCCAACTTCTGTGAACTCCAAACTGATCTTATCACTGCACTGGCTCTGTCCTTATCTACTATCTCCCAAACTTTCACTCTCTATACTGCCCAAAACCAGTGAATAGCCCTTTGTTTCTTAAGACAACAAAAAAGAAGATCCCCCTTCCTTTGCTCCTATAGCCTACCTCTTTGAACAACTCAACAACACATTCAAAGGGTGGCCAATCTGTCTTAGAGCACTAACAGCAGCAACCATTTTAGCTGTAGAAAGCAGGACACTAACATTCAGCCAAAATGAGACTGTCTACAGTCCTCATAATCTATAAGATCTCTCCTCCCAAGCATTAAGCTCTCCTCCTCCTTCCTGGATTCAATTACTCCATGACTTCTTTAGCAAAAATCCCAAATTCTGCCTTGCCAAAAGTGCTCCTCTCAACCCAGCATCCTTACTCCTCGTATCCTCTTCCCTTCCTAGTCATTCTTGCATTGGCATCCTAGACCACCTGCAACTATGCTTCGCAAACATTTCCTCCAAGCCTTTCACCAACCCCAATAACCAGCTATTCATAGATGGCTCCTCTTTCAGGCCCAGTGGCTCCCCCAAAATTGCTGGATATGCACTTGCTTCTTTTGACTAAGTAATTAAAGCCTGACCCCTATCTCCAGAACCTCCTCCCAAAAATCAGAACTTATAACTCTCACCTGAGCCTTAACCCTTTCCAAAAGCAAACAAGTCAACATTTATACAAACTCCAAATATGCATATCACATCCTTCATTCCCACGCTGCCATCCGGCAAAAGACAGTATTCCTGACTACCAAAGGAACCCCCATTACTAATGGCCCCCTTATTTACCAACTCCTTCAGGCTGCACACCTTCCAACCAAAGCAAGAGTTATACACTGTCAAGGACATCAAACAGGATCAGATAAAATCTCAGGAAGAAACATAAAAGCCAATAAGGCAGCCAAAAAAGTCTCCCTTTCTTCTGCCCCTGGCTCTCACCTCCTCATAACCCCTACACTCCAAACCCAATATTCCCCCAGCAAAAAGAAAGCATCACTACTACAACAAGGAACCTCCTTCCAAAGGAACTAGATAATCAAAAATGAAAAACTCATCCTCCACCAAACAAACAAACAAACAAACAAACAAAAAATTCTATCATCCCTTCACCAATCTTTCCATGTTGGTGTGCACCCCCTGTACCTTCTCCTTCACCCATATTTCTCTTCCCCCACCTTTTTATCTTACTGAAAAACATAACCTCAAACTGTCATTTATGCTCAGTCAGTTCCTCCCAAGGGGCCCTCTGCTCTCCATCTATTCCTACACACCAGTTAAGAGGAACCTCATTATCATATTTCCCGGCACTCTCTACAGACTTACCAGCTTTCCTGAAAGAAAAAAAAATTGCAGACTCTATTACCCACCTCTAAAACCAACTAGACTCCCTAGCAGCAGTTACCCTACAAAACCGCAAAGGCCTTAATTTACTTACTGCAGAAAAAGGAAGTCTCCACATCTTCCTAGATGAGGAATGTTGCTTCTGTTTCAATTTGTCAGGCCTGGTTCAGGATGCAGTCAAAAACTAAAAGACCAAGCTCCCCCACCCTGTCCAAAAACAAAAAACAAAAAACAAACCAAAAAAACCAACCAGCTCCTCTGCCTGGCCCTCTTGGCCCCCTTGGTCTCTCAGCTTTTAGGCCTCCTGGTTACTCTCACTCCTAGGACCCATCATAACCATTCTCCTTTTCCTACTTTTTGTGCCCTGCCTCTTATGTCTCTTTACTCAGTTTTTACAGAACCGCGTCCCAACTTTTACCCATGAAACCATACAAGATGTGATGCTACTACAAGAATAGCACCAATTTCAAAACCAGTACCAGGACCAACATCTACCTTCCAGCCTTTTCCCTAACTACTGCCCCCTCTCAGCTCAAAGTAACCAGATGAAAAATGGTGCCTTTTTTCCTATTATCTATTAAAAGGCTAAAATGTCAAGGTCACCCCAACCAGACTGTTCCCTTCCCCTCCCACAGGCCTTACAATACAGTCTCTTGCGCTCTCCACACAACTCCCCCAGGGCAAAAGACAAACCCCTCCTTCAGTGACCCCTCCAGTAACTGTTTGTCCAGACAGTTACAGGTTGTGGTTAACATGTTTGTTAACCTCGCATAACACAGCTGGCAAAAAACTTCTGCAGGGTGCAGTCAAGACACCTGTACCCTTGACCCAGCTCCCCCACTCCGACCCAGTTGTTCTGCACCCCCGACTCAGCTCCCCCACCCCAACCTGGTTCTGGCCCTATAAAATCCTGCTATAGTCTGTAAGCCAGGCTGCCTCCTCTAACAACTCAATAAAGCTTGCTTGCCTGAGTTTGGGTCTCCTCATCCTTTCTCTCAGCTGACCTTACACCCACAGCCCCCATACCTGCACAGCCTCCCCCAGTATCCACATCCCCACTACAGTGGTGTATTTGTTGAAATTGATAAACCCACGTTGACATGTTGCCATCACCCAGAGTCCATAGTTTACATTGGGTTCACTCTTGGTGTTTTTCATTTTATGGATTTGGGCAAATGTATAGTGACATGAATCCACCATTGTAGTATTACACAGAGCAGTTTCACTGCCCTAAAAATTCTCTGTGCTTCACCTGTTCATGCTTTCCTTTCTCCAACCCCTGATCTTTTTTTCTGAAACAGGGTCTCACTCTGTCACCCAGGCCAGACTGCAGTGGTGGGATCTCAGCTCACTGCAACCTCTGCCTCCCAGGCTCAAGAGATTCTTGTGCCTCACCATCCCCGAGTAGCTGGGATTACAGTATGCACCACCACACCTAGCTAATTTTTGTATTTTTAGATGAGACAGGGTTTCACCATCTTGGCCAGGCTGGTCTTGGCTCCTGGCCTCAAGTGATCCACCCACCTCAGCCTCCCAAAGTGCTGGGATTATAGGCATGAGCGACTGTGCCAGACTAACCCGTGATCTTTTTTACTGTCTCCATACTTTTGCCATTTTCAGAATTTCCTCAAGTTGGAAGCCCACAGTATGCAGACTTTTGGGACTGGCTTCTTTCACGAGCAATATGCATTTCAGTTTCCCCCATACATGTGTCATGAGGCTTTGCTTATCCCATTTTCTAATAACCCAATGGCGAGCCAAATCACGTGCCTAAGCTTGGGGCAAGAGGACCCTGTAGAAGAGCCCTGTGGCCAAGATGTGGACAGAAAAAGGGGTGAATTATTGGGCGATCATTGCTGCAATCTGCCACTGTCATTGTGTGATTGGTGCTGCACACCAACCATAGGGGACAGTGTAGGGAATTTGGGGGTGACAGTCCTTTACCTCACATCGCTTGAAACTGCATTATTGACTGGACTATACCATTGGCACTATGCTCCATTGCCCCCAAAATGCCCATGTCATAATCCCTAAAACTTGTCAATATATTATATTACAAAGCACAAGGAACTTTGCAGATGGGATTTGGATTATGGACCTTAAAATAGAAGGAGTATCCAGGGTTATCCAGATGGGTTCCAATCTAAGCTCATGAGATTTTTAAAGTATTGAACTTGTTTGTGCTGCAGTCAGAGATAGTTGGGGAGAAGAGGAATTCAGATAGATTTAGAATATGAGAGGGAGTCAATGCACCATAAAAAAGCATGAAAATGTGGATAGCTTCTAGGACCCTGAGGCAGCGCTCCTTTTGTGGGCGCACTGGCTGCGAGGGATCTGTTCCTGCAGACCCCTGATTCAGCGGCAGATGAATAAACGTGCACTGACACACAGATATTCTATTCTGCCAGTCCAGCTGAGGGTCCTAGCCACTTACAGACTCCCTGCTGAGTCTGGTAAACAGTTGCAGTTCCAGCATTGAACTAGGTAGTCAGACTAACATTTATTCAGTAAGATTAATTAACAAAAGCTTGAGTCAATACCATTAGAGGGTAATTGACATTGTGGACTTCCAAAGTAAAAAGCACTTAAGCACCCAGGGTACATCAAAGGTTAATTTTAAGATCATGAGTAAACAAGCTAGCTAGATAGCTTCCCCACATCCCTGGTGTTTACTACTTTAATCTATTTAAGTAAAGTAATGGGACCAGGCCACTTTCACCGAAGTCATGTGAAAACTCTCAGGCCATCCAAAAGGGTTTTGTGGCTATGATAACTAATGTTTTTCCCACCAGTCTGATCGAATCTCAGCACAGCTAAGAGAAACTGTAGCTCACAGCCAGTAAGGAAACAGAGACATCAGTCCTACAACCATAAGCAACTGAATCCTCTCTACCATTTAAATATGCTTGGACGTAGACACATCCTCAGAGCTTTCAGTAAGGAGCACACCTTGCTAACACTCTGGCTCCAGCCCCCTGAAACCGAAGCAGAAAACATGGCTGTCCCCAGACTCTTGGCCCACAGAAACTATGAGATAATGCTGTGTTGTGTTAATTTCCTAAGTTTGGGGTCATTGTTTCCTGTAGCAATAGAAAATGAGTTCACAGTCTAAAGACAAAATATATTTTCATTAAATTTGCAGTCAACCTGTATTTTCAAGTATCTGTAGTCATTGGGTCTATTCTCTTTTTTCTTTTTTGACACAGTCTCACAGTCACACTGCCCAGGCTGGAGTGCAGTGGTGCGATCTCAGCTCACTGCATCCTTGACCTCCTGGGCTCAAGTGACTGTCCTGCTTCAGCCCCTCTAGTAGTTGGGATTACAGGTTTGAGCCACCGTGCCCAGCTAATTTTTATAATTTTAGTAGAGAAGCAGTTTCACTATGTTAGCCAGGTTCGTCTTGAACTCCTGGCCTCAGGTGATCTGCCTGCCTTGGCTTTCCAAAGTGCTAGGATTACAGGCATGTGCCATGAAACCTGGCCTTTTTTTGGCTATTATTCATAGTCCGATCTTGTTTTCTTCCACCCGATAAGGTCAGCTACTACATTAACCAATTCTATATTATCTAATTTCAAGTGAATTACAAGGACTGGTCTTACTGATCTTACCCATATTTCATCCTTGTGTATGGTTGCCAGACATGTTAAAGGACTCCTAATTGGATTTGAATTTCAGATAAACAATGAACTTTTGTTTTTTCAGTATAAGTACCTCAGGCAATGTCTAGAACGTACTTGTACTAAAAAATTGTTCCTTGCTTAATGGGAATTTGAATTTCCCTGGGCACCCTGAAATTTTATTTGATAAGTCTCATGGCCCCGTTTTAGTGGAATTCTAGATTGTATGTTATAGGATTATCTCTTTGGTAATGTTGGAGTGCCAAAATCAACTCTGAGGGGGTTGTATTCTTTAATCATGACTTCTTAAGGTCTCCTACTTTCTAGAAACCTAGAAAGTGCACAGGAGGCCAGGTGTAGTGACTCTGCTTGTAATCCCAGCTTTAAAAAGTCCAAGGTGGGATGATCACTGGAGGCCAGGAGTTCAAGACCAGCCTGGCCAACATAGAAAGACCTCATATCTACAAAACATTAAAATATTCGTCAGGCATGGTGGTGCATCCCAGTTCCTTGGGAGGCTGAGGTGGGAGGATTGCTGCAGTCCAGGAATTCAAGGTTGTAGTGAGTTTTGATAGCACCACTGCACTCCACACTGGGCAACCAAGCAAGACCCTGTCTGAAAATAAATACATACATACATAAATACATAAATAAATAAATTTAAAGAAAGTGGGCAGGAAACAGAGGAGACAGAAGGTGGTTTCTACCCTATCTGGGTCTAGAAGCCAGGATCAGAGTTGCAGCCAGAAACAAGGGAGAGAGTTGGTTGGAGAATTTTGCTTTTGTGATAGACTGCCTTGCCCCAGCTTTTTGGTGTGAAAGCCATAACTTGGTTACAGAAGGGTCCCTACTCATGGCCTGACTTGGTTGCTCCTTTGAGATTTAGCCTTTCCATGGGGTATCTCGTACTTTTGGACGGCATCAAATACCCTTGTAGGAAAGTATTAGAGACTCAACGATGTCCTGCAGAGCCCCTTCCAGTCCTCCCTGTTTGGCAGGGAGTCTTTCTCAGCATTGCCAATCTTGTTGAATTTTTTTGTTTTTGGAGATGAAGTCTCATTCTGTCACCCAGGCAGTGGCACCTTCTCTGCTCACTGCAGCCTCCAACTCCTGTGTTCAAGTGATTCTCCTGCCTCTGCCTTCCAAGTAGCTGGGACCAAAGGTGCATGCCACCATGTCCAGGTTTTTTTTTTAGAGATGGGGGTTTCACCATGTTGGCTAGGCTCGTCTCGAACTCCTGGACTTAAGTGATCCACCCACTTCAGTCTCCCAGAGTGCTGGGATTACAAGCATGAGCTGCTGCACCCAGCCTACGTACTGGACATTTTTTCAGAGACACACTGTAGTTTCTCAAGGAAGAATGCCTGTTCCTGGTCCCAGCTGCACACTCACTTTATAGTGTGTGCTGTACTTAGTCAAGTATATTGATATTGAAACACAAGCCAGAGTGGATGGACCTTGGTTATAAATCATGGGGCAGCTCTCCTTCACTGTCAGATAAAATCCAAATTCTCTATTACTACCTCCAAGGTCCCAGCATTGATGATCTGTTCTTTTCTTCCTGAAGGGACATCACCCCTGGTTCTTAGGGGATCTCCTCACAAGCTTCTTACAAATGCCTTTGCTCAGGAATGTGGCTCCACAATGACCATTTTCTTTATTAAAAAATTTGCAGCCTACAATCAGCCCCCTCTATTATTATTATTAATTGTTATTATTATTATCATTACTTGAAATAGGGGGAGGGTCTCACTATGTGGTCCAGACTGGTTTCAAACTCCTTGTCTCAAACCATCCTCTTGCCTTGACCTCCCACAGTACTAGGATGAGAGGTGTGAGCCCCCGCGCCTGACTAAGTGTCCTCTTAAAACCCATGAAGTCTTTTAGCACTGTCTGCTTTTCTCTATGGAATTCAAATCACTAAGCATTCATGAAAGTTTAGATAAGCTGGCGATAAATCCAACCTTTAGGATCAATGCATGAAACTGCTCTTTTTTTTTAAGACAGAGTTTTGCTGTTGTTGCCTAGGTTGGAGTGCAATGGCACAATGTTGGGTCACTGCAATCTCTGCCTCTTGGGTTCAAGAGATTCTCCTGCCTCAGCCTCCTGAGTAGCTGGGATTACAGGCATGCACCACTAAGCCCAGCTAATTTTTTTGTATTTAGTAGAGATGGGCTTTCACCAAGTTGGTCGGGCTGGTCTTGAACTCTTGACTTCAGGTGATCTACCCACTTCGGCCTCCTACAATGCTGGGATTACAGGCGTGAGCCATTGCACCCAGCCAAAACTGCACTTAAAATCCAATGTTTGGCTGGGCATGGTGGCTCATGCCTGTAATCTCAGCACTTTGGGAGGCCGAGGCAGGCAGATCACCTGAGGTCGAGAGTTTGAGACCAGCATGACCAACATGGAGAAAAAACCGCATCTCTACTAAAAATACAAAATCAGCCAGGCATGGTGGTGCATGCCTGTAATCCCAGCTACTTGGGAGGCTAAGGCAGGAGAATGACTTGAACCCAGGAGGTGCAGGTTGCAGTGACCCAAGATCACACCATTGTCCTCCAGCCTGGGCAACAAGAGCAAAACTCTGTCTCAAAAAAAGAAAAAAAAAAAATCCAATCTTTGTCCCCAGTTCCTACTTTTGGGAGTGAACTATGCCTATTTCAAACTATTGCTGAACAAGATTGCCTGGTTTCTGCTTCCCCTCATCCCTCTTCTTCAAGTTAACCAGTCAGGAAGTGTAAAGAATGATCAAGAAACCTCCAAGTTAACACAGAAATACATATATATGGTGAATGCTGTCTGCAGACAGCTTATGGCCCCATGGTACTAGCCATCATAGCACATGGCAAAGTTGTCCTATTGACTCTGCTGTCAGCCTCTGCATGGAAGACCAAATAAAGGTGCTGGGACAGAAGGATGAAAAGGAATCCTAGGATAAATATCTCATCTTCATCGTCCCTGGGTTGGATAATTCTGAAGGTCTCTCGCTGAATCTCAGTGTTTCTGCACAAGACTCAGCTTCAATAGCCCAGTGGCAAGCTGCTTCATAAGTACAATCTCTACTGGCTTCCTGCCTTTCCCTGTCTCTCTTCCTCTTTCCCTGATCAATGTTGCCTCAATTACCTCCCTAATAAACTACTTGGATTTAAGGTTTGAAAAAAAATGCAGCATCATTCTTTTTGACTTAAATTTTTAATTAAACAAATTTTTTTTGAGATGGGGTCTTGCTCTATTGCCCAGGCTATAGAACAGTAGCGGAATTACAGCTCATTGCAGCCTCAAACCCCTGAGCTAAAGTGATCCTCCCACCTCAGCCTCCTGAGTAACTGGGACCACAGGTGTGTGCCACCATGCCTGGCTAATTTTTGTATAATATTTTTTGTAGAGACAGGGTCTTTCTATGTTGCCCAGGCTGGTCTCAAACTCCCAGGCTCAATGAATCTGCCTGCCTCAACCTCCCAAGATATTTGGATTACAGGTGTGAGCCACTGTGCTGGGTCGCACCATCATTCCTTTTTTTTGTTTTGTGTGCTTTTTTTGTTTTGTTTTTTGTTTTGTTTTGGAAATGAAGTTTCCCTCTGTTGCCCAGGCTGGAGCACAGTGGTGCGATCTTGGCTCACTGCAAACTCCATCTCCTGAGTTCAAGTGATTCTCCTGTCTCAGCCTCCTGAGTAATTGGCATTACAGTCATGTGCCACCGCACCCAGCTAATTTTTGTATTTTTAGTAGAGACAGGGTTATGCCTTGTTGGCCAGGCTGGTCTCAAACTCCTGGGCTCAAGCTGTCTGCTTGCCTCAACTCCCAAAGTGGTGGGATTCCAGGCATGAGCCACCACTCCCAGAGGAAGCATCATTCTTAATTTCAATGTCTAGTCTAGACATTTAAAATAATTGAACATATTGGATCGTATCAAAACAACATCTTGTTGAAGAGAATGACCCTCTCCACCCAACCTGAAACAGATGGAGGCAGTGCTGACTTTATTTCAATCTTAAACAAAATCTGCTTCACTCAATTTTCTTGTAGACAGGCCGACTGCTTTATTAGAAAACGGGAGAACATTGACCTTTTTCTATGATTCTCTTCCGATCACCCTAGGTAGAATTCCTTTCACTTTCTAACCTGTGTCTGTTTCAACCCAGGATACATTAAGCTTGTTGTCTGTGACACTTTATTGAACTTTTTAATAGCCACGACTGACACTGATCCTCTCTGCTGAGAGAGGAGCTATTCTGATTCCATTCATTGTGACTCCAAAGTCTACCCTGGAAGTCAGATGCTCATCTGGGATTTTATAAATATTCCATGAACAAACGAACTTTGGCTTTGGGGTAAAAGAGTCAGTTGCCCATCATTTGATAGATCCCTGGATATTTTTTCATAAAAAACACCTCAGCAAGTTGCTTATTGCAAAATGACATGTGTCATATCCTCTCTGGAGCTGAATATTGTTAAGCAAAATTTATATTAATGAGAAGCAAAAAAAAATTGTCTGTTTTGCTTCACTTCAGCAAGAATTATCTCCTGCATCACAAATGCAGGGAGCACTTTTGTTCTTTATTAGCGTTTTTTTTTTCCCCAGAAACTCTGACATTACTAGGACACTTGGTCATCTGTGATCTGCTTAAAATCTCCCTTCAGCTCCTGGAAGAGTGAGTGGTTCTGATTCTATTTGAGTGAGATGGTTTATGGAGCCCTCTTCATCCCATAATTCTGAAGAGTAACAGTCAGAACGTCTTATTAGGGGGCAGCTGAAATCGTCTAGGGAATGTGGCTAGGGAGTGTCGTCATCTTTACATCAAAGGCTATGCACAGATAACACACCAATCTTGATTTCACCCATGAGAAAAGTGAACTCCGAGAATTTCAGGAATGTAGACGTGTGGATGATAAACATTGCATTTATTACAATTTCACTGTATTTCCTAGAAGAGGGAACATTATATTTCCTGGCCAGATGCTACCCTTTGAAAGAAATGCAAACTTTGATAAAATAGACATGCTATCAATTTCCTTAGGGGAGCTTTATCTTCACTGGGTCACTATAACCAGCATGACAATAAAGTCTGCCATGTGTTTCTTGTCCCACTGGAAAAAAATACATAGAAAAGCTATGTACAAGGACTGTATTAAGATTCATCTATGTCTTTCAGAGATGGCAGGCAAGTGCCATTTCTGAACAATTTGGGTGAAGTCAGACACAAGCACCCTACCCCGACAACAACTCAATGGATGCCAGAACATTGCAAATCATGACCTTTAATAGGGCTGCCTTTACACTGCTCAAGAAACAACACCTGGTTTGGTCAAAGGTTTGTTCCTTTTCAATGTGTGTTCTACTGTTTTCTTTTCCTGCCCTTATGACAGTTGTGTGCATTGGCATTATTGCATTAAATAGACATGACTGATTAGATAGCATGAACCAAAGTTTAGAATTTAGCTAAGTGTGGCTATGCTACTGTTTCTTTTTTCTTTTCTTTTTCTTTTTTTTTTTAGGAGATAGGGTCTTGCTGTGTTGCCCAGGCTGGAGTACAGTGGCTATTCAGACATGTGATTCCACCACTGATCAGCATGGGAGTTTTGACCTGCTGCATTTGTGACTTAGGGTGGTTCACCAGGCCTTAGGCAGCCTGGTGGTCTTCTCCTCCTGGGAGTCGCTGAACTTAGTGCAGACATCCGATCAGCATGGTGCACCATAGCCCAGAACTTCTGGGCCCAAGCGATCCCCTGCCTCAGTCTCCTCAGTAGCTGGGACCACAGGCATGCTACTTCTTGCTTTTGTCAACATAAAATGGACTCAGAAAAGTCAGAACATATCAATATCAGTAAATCTAGGCTGGGCATGATGGCTCACACTTATAATCACAGCACTTCGTGAAGCCAAGGCAGGAGGATTCTTTGAGGCCAGGAGTTCAAAACCAGCCTGGGCATCATAGACCTCATCTCTACAAAAAAATAGAAAATAAAAAAATTACCCACGTGCAGTGGTGCATGCCTGTAGTTCCAGCTACTCCAGAGGCTGAGACTGGAGGATCGTTCAAGCTTAGGAGGCTAAAGCTGCAGCAAGCTATTACTACACCACTGCACTCCAGCTTAGGTGACAGAATGAGACCTTGTATCTAAAAGAAAAAGAAAAAAAGAGATTAGTAAATTCTTTAGAAACCAAGGTTTTACCATGAGCAGTTGCACGAAGGTGGAAAACCTTCCTGTGATTATAAGTAGGGATTCTGAAAGAAGTCCTCAGAGTGAATACTCATTCTATGGAGAAACAGAATGAATCAAGAGAGTCCTGGAAGCTGGGAGGAGAGGAATCTGTGGAAAGCAGAGTCACTTAACTAATTCACCAATGAGACTGCAAACCGATGGTCATGGAGCTGCCATGGAAATCTGAATTACAGACACTTTTATTCTTTGTATTTTATTATTTGGGTTGAAAATGTGGCCACGCGTGGTGGCTCATGCTTGTAATCATAGCACTTTGGGAGGCTGGGGTGGGTGGATCAGCTGAAATCAGGAGTTTGAGACCAGCCTGACCGACATGGTGAAACCCCGTCTGTACTAAAAATACAAAAATTAGCCAGGCCTGGTGGTGGGTGCCTGTAATCCCAGGTACTTGGGAGGCTGAGGCAGGAGAATCATTTAAGACCAGGAGGCAGAGATCTTAGTGAGCTGAGATAGGGCCACTGCACTCCAGCCTGGGAAACACAGTGAAATGCTATCTCAAAAAAATGCATGTGCCCTTTGTATGTAAATTTTCATTCTAGGGAATAAGTTCACATCTCCTTAACATATATTCTTTTGGTGTTTTTAGACAATTCCAGTTCAGAATTCCTCTCCAAGTACTTTTACCTGAAGAAATCTGCATCTCTGGTCTGATGCAAGATCTGGTTTCCAGGCTGGGCACAGTGGCTCATGCCTGTAATCCCAGCACTTTGGGAGGCCAAGTTGGGAGGATTGCTTGAGCCCAGGAGTTTGGGACCAGCCTGGGCAACATAGTAAAAATTATGTAAAAATACAAAAATTATGTAAAATACAAAGATTTTGTATTTTACAAAAATTATCCATGGACTGGCGGGTGCCTGTAGTCCCAGCTATTCAGGAGGCTGAGGCAGGAGTATTGTTGAGCCTGGGAAGTTGAGGCTGCAGTGAGCTATGATCACCATAATTGCACTCCAGCCTGGGTAACAGAGAGAGAGAGAGACTTGGTATCAAAAAAAAAAAAAAAAAAAAAAAAAAGAAATCTGGTTTCTAGAGTTTACGGAATCATATAATAACATGTTTAATGGAGTGTTCCATCTCACAAAATGATGTTTTGTTGGGAGACAGTTATGTATGCCCTCTGATATTTTCAAATCTTTATTTAAAATGCTGGGAGAGTTACTATCTGGCTTTGCATCTGTGCTGTTTAATATAATAGCCATCCATCTGGGGCAGGGTGCTGATGAACAGTATACCTACCATCTTCCAAATAATTGCCCACACTTTGTCTTTTTGAATATTATTAAGATATAATGATAGGGAAGATCTTCCATTTCCATCCACCCCACCCACCACCTTTAATTGGAAGCACAGATGTCCCTGAGGCACTGCTATAGACCATGAGGTCACTGCAACGCAAGGGACATCAAACGGGATTGCTCTGGCTCAAAACAGCCAGTCTTGATCCTGGTGTGATGAATGGCTTTGGTGGTTGTCACAGATAAGAACATTCAGCATCAGCAAGAAAAGCTGTAGGTGTTTCGCTGAATGTAATGTTTTGTTGTTGGTGTGCTGTTTTTTTTTCTTTTCTTTTCCTGGATGCATAGTAGGAATTGCAAATGTGGGACGCAGATTGCCTCATTTGCACATTATCAAGATGAACAATCTGGGTAAGCCTAGCATGGACCAGCCCTCTCATAGAAGAGGGAGGTGAGATGGAGCGGCTAATGCTTTCGTAATGATTCAAGGCAGCTGCCAGAAGAGGCAAAGCCTTTTCAGAACAGCCTGTCTGTTCTGTTCATAGACATTAGAGAGAAAATACAACTGATAGGTGAGTTGGGGAAGGCTTGTTTGGACACATTTTCTTAGTCTTTTTTTTTTTAACCTCTAGTTGAAATGAGCAGAGTTGAAAGATCCTTTGACCTATTGTATTCTGAAACTCAATGGATCAGCTTAGGCATTGAGAAATTGATTCTAAACCAATTTTAGTGTGGGTAAGTTTTCTCTCCTTTCTGTTACTCTTATACCCTTTCTTCTTTCTTCTCTCCCTCCCTTTCTTCCTTTTTCTTTCTTAACCAAGAACGTATGTGTTAAACGGTGCTGGGAAAACTGGCTAGCCACATGTAGAAAGCTGAAACTGGATCCCTTCCTTACAACTTATACAAAAATTAATTCAGGATGGATTAAAGACTTAAACGTTAGACCTAAAACCATAAAAACCCTAGAAGAAAACCTAGGCATTACCACTCAGGACATAAGCATGGGCAAGGACTTCATGTCTAAAACACCAAAAGCAATGGCAACAAAAGCCAAAATTGACAAATGGGATCTAATTAAACTAAAGAGCTTCTGCACAGCAAAAGAAACTACCATCAGAGTGAACAGGCAACCTACAAAATGAGAGAAAATTTTCACAACCTACTCATCTGACAAAGGGCTAATATCCAGAATCTACAATGAACTCAAACAAATTTACAAGAAAAAAACAAACAACCCCATCAAAAAGTGGGCAAAGGATATGAACAGACACCTCTCAAAAGAAGATATTTATGCAGCCAAAAGACACATGAAAAAATGCTCATCATCACTGGCCATCAGAGAAATGCAAATCAAAACCACAATGAGATACCATCTCACACCAGTTAGAATGGAGATCATTAAAAAGTCAGGAAACAACAGGTGCTGGAGAGGATGTGGAGAAATAGGAACACTTTTACACTGTTGGTGGGACTGTAAATTAGTTCAACCATTGTGGAAGTCAGTGTGGTCATTCCTCAAGTATCTAGAACTAGAAATACCATTTGACCCAGCCATCCCATTACTGGGTATATACCCAAAGGACTATAAATCATGCTGCTATAAAGACACATGAACATGTATGTTTATTGTGGCACTATTCACAATAGCAAAGACTTGGAACCAACCCAAATGTCCAACAATGATAGACTGGATTAAGAAAATGTGGCACATATACACCATGGAATACTATGCAGCCATAAAAAATGATGAGTTCATGTCCTTTGTAGGGACATGGATGAAATTGGAAATCATCATTCTCAGTAAACTATCACAAGGACGAAAAACCAAACACAGCACGTTCTCATAGATGGGAATTGAACAATGAGAACACATGGACGCAGGAAGGGAAACATCACACTCTGGGGACTGTTGTGGGGTGGGGGGAAGGGGGAGAGATAGCATTAGGAGATATACCTAATGCTAAATGATGAGTTAATGGGTGCAGCACACCAGCATGGCACATGTATACATATGTAACTAACCTGCACATTGTGCACATGTACCCTAAAACTTAAAAGTATAATAATAATAATAAAATGCAAAAAAAAAAAAAAAAGAACGCGCGCGCGTGCATGTGTGTGTGTATGTGTAGTGTGTGTAGTATGTGACCAGAGTATCCATGCTTTGGAGCAAAATGAGTTTAAGGAGGAATGAGTTTATATTTTGTCCTTAGTGTTATTTTAAGGTACAAATATGGGTAGTAATTTGCAGACTACAGATGGGCTTTTCTTTCATTGTAATGCATTTGGCTGTCATATCCCTTAGTCCTAACCCCTCTGCCACTGCCAATTAAATACAACCATTAGTCATTCAGTGGTTTCTGCATTTTGCAGTCAAAAAAGAGGCAGCTCATTTTGATTAATTGGCTCTTTCTTTATTCAGGACACAGAAGCTTTCTGAGTTTAAACTTTTAGGCTTGGCAGGACATTGAGACAATTCTCTTGTGCCAGCATGTTGCAGGGCACGTTTTGCCACTGAGAAAATTCATCCAAGAGCCCCAGGGCTTGGGGCAGCAGGAGTTCTTTTAAAAATTGGCCAAAAGACTGGCAGAGCACTTGAGGTCAGGAGTTTGAGACCAGCCTGGCCAACATGATGAAACCCTGTCCCTACTTAAAATACAAAAATTAGCCTAGCTTGGTGGTGCATGCCTGTAGTCCCAGCTACTCAGGAGGCTGAGGCAGGAGAATCACTTGAACCCAGGAGGCAGAGGTTGCAGTGAGCTGAGATTGTGCAACTGCACTCCAGCCTGGGTGACAGGGCATGACTCCATCTCAAAAAAAGGGTCAAAATAATGAACTCATTAAGAGTTCAGGATTCGTGCAGTAGTGGCCTCAGAAAATCAATTTTAAAATGTTGGAATTAGGTGGAATTAGGGATATGGCTCCCAAGTCTAGTGAGAATTTCATGCTGGGAACTAATTTAATCGACACATTTTTTTTTCTTTTAATCCTGTCTATGTCTTCTACCAAAGACAACAAGAAGGTACTCCGAGCTGCACAATCACGCCCAGATAGATAAAGCCATATATGGAATTGTGAGCACATTGAATTTAATGTATAATTCTCTGTATTTGTGAATCCAGCCTCACAGGTAGAGACATTTAATATCATCTGCCTTTTGTTCTTTTTCATGTAAACTACTATGTGTCAACATGCTGTCTTTATATGGCTGGCCATAAGATGTCTAAGTTCATTCTCTTTGCTTAATAAGTGTGTGACTTTTTTTAAAAAGGTAGGAGAGAGGTAATTGATATAAATATAAACTGTAAATTTCCAACAGCTACATATGAGTTTATGTTTATTTTTATTTATTTTAGAGACAGGGTTTCACAGGGTTTTTCTCTGTCACCCAGGGTAGACGACAGGGTGAAGTCATAGCTCACTGCAACCTCCAACTCCCGGGCTAAATCGATCCTCCAGACTCAGTTTCCAGAGTAGCTGGGACCCCAGGTGCTTATCACCATGCCTAGCTAATTTTGTATTTTTATTTTTTGTAGAGATAGGTTCTCATTATGTTGCCCAGGCTGGTCTTGAACTCCTGGGCTCAAGGAATCCTCCTGCCTCAGCCTCCCAAAGTGCTGGGATTACAGGTGTGAGCCACCATTGTGCCCAGCCGTATATATGATTTTAAAATATGGTAAAAATGGGGTGATAAAAAAATTCAACTAACTTTGCATAGATGAAAAGCATTTCTATAACTTTGGGGATTTGGCCCACAGTCCTGAGCATGTAGCTTTTGCCTGCAAAACTTTCTTAATCTTCAAGGAGATGTTTGAAAAATTGTAGGCTGGGTGCGGTGGCTCATGCCTATAATCCCTGCACTTTGAGAGGCTGAGGCGGGTGGATCATGAGGTCAGGAGATCGAGACCATCCTGGCTAACATGGTGAAACCCTGTCTCTACTAAAAATACACACAAAAAAAATTAGCCAGGCATGGTGGTGGGTACTTGTAGTCCCAGCTACTTGGGAGGCTGAGGCAAGAGAATGGCATGAACCTGGGAGGCAGAGCTTGCAGTGAGCCAAGATTGCATGACTGTGCTCCAGTCTGGCTGACAGAGCAAGACTCCGTCTCAAAAAAAAGAAAAATTGTAATCATCTGTGGCTATCATTGTTTCAGAGTATTTACAAAGGACTCTGAGAGACAATAGGGATGAACTCCTGTTTGTGTTTTTCCTCTCAGAGGAGATATTTGAAGTGAGTTTTGAAATACGTATAGAGACGAGATAGGGATTGAATCAATAATCCCATGTCCAATATTCATTACCTGATAACTGAGTAGGGATATGCTGAGAAAAGTGTCATGTGTTTCCTTAAGAAAATAAGACCTCAGCCAGGACTGAGCAAAACTATGAACTGGACGCAGTGGTCCTCAAATTCCATGTTTCTTTCCTTTCCTCAATTCAGTTCTTTCCTCAGCTTCCACTTTTCCTTTACTTGGTAATTCCTTATTATATTATCTTTTGCTTGTTTTTCCTTTCTCCAACCAAAGCTGCTATCCCTACAATTTTTTTTTTTCTTTTGAGCGTCTTGTTCTGTAGCCCAGGCTGGAGTGCAGTGGCACAATCTCAGTTCACTACAGCCTTGAGCTCCCAAGCTCAAGCGATCCTCCCACCTCAGCCTCCAGAGTAGCTGGGACTACAGGCATGCATCACCACACCCAGCTCATTTTTATATTTTTTGTAGGGATGAGGTCTCACTATGTTGCCCAGGCTGGTGATGAACTGATTATCCTACCTCAGCCTCCCAAAGAGCTGGGACTATAGATGTGAGTCACTGCAATCTTGACAGGTGAAGCCAGCTAGACTTCCTGGGTTGAGTAGGGACTTGGAGAAGTTTTCTGTCTAGCTAGAGGATTGTAACTACACCAGTCAGCACTCTAAAAATGCACCAGTCAACACTCTGTAAAAATGCACCAATCAGCGCTGTATGTCTAGCTAAAGGATTGTAAATGCACCAATCAGTGCTCTGTAAAATGGGCCAATCAGCACTCTGTAAAATGGACCAATAAGCTCTCTGTAAAATGGACCAATCAGCAGGATGTGGGCGGGGCCAAATAAGGGAATAAAAGCTGACCATCTCAGCCAGCAGTGGCAACCTGCTTGGGTCCCCTTCCACGCTATGGAAGCTTTGTTCTTTCACTCTTCACAATAAATCTTGCTGCTGCTTACTCTTTGGGTCCACACTACCTTTATGAGCTGTAACACCATGAGGGACTGTGGCTTCATTCCTGAAGTCAGCGAGACCACGAACCTATGGGAGGAACTAACAATTCTGGATGCGCCAACTTTGAGAATTATAACACTTACTGAGAAGGTCTGTGGCTTGACTCCTGAAGTCAGAGAGACCACAAACCCACCGGAAGGAAGAAACTATGGACACATCTGAACATCTGAAGGAATAAACTCCAGACACACCATCTTTAAGAACTGTAACACTCACCACGAGCATCTGCAGCTTCATTCTTGAAGTCAGTGAGACCAGGAACCTACCAGAAGGAACCAATTCCGGACACATTTTGGCAACCATGAAGGGACAATCACCAAGTGGTGAGTACCGTTGGATCCTTTTAACTTGTTATTCTGTCCTACTTTTTCTTAGAATTTGGGGGCTAAATACTGGGCACTTGTCAGCCAGTTGAAAGTGACTAATGTGGCCACCAGACTAAAGACACGGGTGTCAGGCTTTCTGGGAAAGGGCTCTTTAACAACCCCTGGACGCTTGGAGTTGGGAACGTTGGTTTGCCTGGAACCAGCTTCCACTTTCCCTATACTTCTGGGCACAGCCAAGGGTCAACAGAGAGGAAAACCATTCAGCTCCGAGGTCCTGACAACAAGTTGGTTGACCCTGCGGCCATGAGCAGAACTCTCGAAGTCATGTCGCCCAAGTGAGACTTGCACATCTATCCTATCTATCCTGACCCTTGCATCCTGAGTCCTAATGCCTGTCAGACAAACTTCCTCTTGCCTCTTTTCTACAAGTCTAGTCCTGCTTCTAAAAACCACTCCCTGTCTCTGGTACTTTTCTAGTTTCTCCTATAAGAATGATTTCTAGATAAACTTCAGGACTCTGTTACCTTCATTAGGCACCCAGGCTTACCAATCAGAAAGACATACCTTTAGCCCAATATCCCACTGGGGCAGAGGACTGTCTGGAATTTTCCCTCCTCAGACTAGCAGGCCTAACAAAAGCTATTCCTGAAGGTAGGGTATGGGGAGCTTCAGAAATGGTATCTTTCCTATTCATATAAGTGAGGACAAAAGGCATCACTCTTCCAACTCTGGAGATCCTTTCCCTCCCTCAGGGTATGGCCCTCCACTTCATTTTTGGGGAATAACATCATTATAGGACAAGGGTAAAGTCCCAATACTAACAGGAGAATGCTTAATGCTTAGGACCCTAACAGGTTTTCGAGAATGTGTTGGTAATGGCTACTAAATCCAACTTTTCTTGGTCCTCTTTGTGGTCTGAGAGGACAGACAAGGGTGCAGGTTTTTGAGAATGCATCATTAAGAGCCACTAAATCCGACCTTCCTTGGTCCATCTTGTGGTCTAGGAGGAAAAGTAGTGTTTCTGCTGCTGTATTGGTGAGCACAACTATTCCAATCAGCAGGGTCCAGGGACCATTACGGGTTCTTGGGCAAGAGGTGTTTCTGCTGCTGTGTCAGTGAGCATAACTATTCTGATCAGCAGGGTCCAGGGACCATTGTGGGTTTTTGGACAAGAGGTGTTTCTGCTGCTGTGTCAGTGAGTGCAACTATTCTGATCAGCAGGGTCGAGGGATCATTCCAGGTTCTTGGGTAGGGGGAGAAACAAACAAACCAAAACCACAGATGGTTTTGTCTTTCAGATGGAAAACACTCAGACACCAACAGGCTCACCCTTGAAATGCATCCTAAGCCATTGGGACCAATTTGACCAGCAAACCCTGAAAAAGAGGCAGCTCAATTTTTTCTGCAGTACAGCCTGGCCCCAATATTCTCTCCCCGATTGGGAAAAATGGCCCCCTGAGGGAAGTATAAATTACAATACTATCCTGCAGCTTGACCTTTTCTTTAAGAAGGAAGGCAAATGGAGTGAAATATCTTATGTCTCAGCTTTCTTTTCATTGAAGGAGAATCCACAACTATGCAAAGCTTGCAATTTACATCCCACAGGAGGACCTCTCAGCTTATCCTCATCTCCTAGCCTCCCTATAGCACCCCTTCCTATTAATGATAAGCCTCCTCTAATCTCCCCTGCCCAGAAGGAAACAAGCAAACAAATCTCCAAAGGACCACAAAACCACAAAAAACCCCAGGCTATTGGATATGTCCACTTCAAGCTGAAGGGAGGGGAATTTGGCCTAACCTAGATACACGTCCCCTTCTCCCTCTCTGATTTAAAGCAGATCAAGGCAGACCTGGGGAAGCTTTCAGATGATCCTGATTGGTATATAGATGTCCTACAAGATCTAGTGCAAAACTTCAATCTCACTTGGAGAGATGTCATGCTATTGTTAGATCAAACCGTGGTGATTAATAAGAAGAATGTGACTTTAGCTGCAGCCTGAGAGTTTGGAGATACCTAGTATCTTAGTCAAGTAAATGATAGAATGACAACTGAGGAAAAGTGACAAATTCCCTACTGGTCAGCAAACTGTCACCAGTATGGATCCCCACTGGGACCTCAACTCAGATCATAAGGACTGGAATCACAAACGTCTGTTGACCTGTGTTCTACAAGCGCTAAGGAGAATTAGGAAAAAGCCCATGAATTATTCAATGATGTCCACCATAACTCAGGGAAATGAAGAAAATCCTTCTGCCTTCCTTGAGCAGCTATGGGAGGCCTTAAGAAAATATACACCTCTGTCACCCAACTCACTCAATAGTCAACTGATTCTAAAAGATAAGTTTATTACCCAATCAGCTGCAGATATGAGGAGAAAGCTCCAATAGTGAGCCCTTGTCCCTGAACAAAATCTAGAGGCATTCTTAAACCTGGAAACTTCAGTGTTCTATAATAGGGACCAAGAGGAACAGGCCAAAAAGGAAAAATGAGATCAGAGAAAGGCTGAAGCCTTGGTCATGGCCCTCAGACAAACAAACCTTGGTGGTTCAGAGAGGACAGAAAATGGAGCCAATCACCCAGTAGGGCTTGTTACCAGTGCGGTTTGTAAGGACACCTTATAAAAGATTGTCCAACAAGAAACAAGCTGCCCCCTTTGCCCATGTCCACTAAGCTGAGGCAATCACTAGAAGGTGCACTGCCCCACGGACAAAGATTCTCTGGGCCAGAAGCCCCCAAACAGATGATCCAACAACAGGACTGAAGCATGGGGCAAGTGCCAGCTCATGTCATCACCCTCACTGAGCCCCAGGTACATATAAACATGGAGGGCCAGGAAATTGACTTCCTCCTGGACACTGGCTTGGCTTTCTTAATGTTAGCTTCTTGTCCCAGAAAGCTGTCCTCAAGGTACATTACCATCCAAGGAATCCTGGGACAGACTGTAACCAGGTATTTCTCCCACCTCCTCAGCTGTAACTGGGAGACTTTGCTGCAGATAGTAATTATGCTTATCTAATCCTACATGCCCATGCTGCAATATGGAAAAGAAAATGTGTTCCTAACCTCTGAGGGAAGACCCATTAAATATCACAAGGAAATCATGGAGTTATTGCATGCAGTGCAAAAACCCAAAGAGGTGGCAGTTTCATACTGCCAAAGCCATCAAAAGGGGAAGGAATGGGGAGAACAGCAGCATAAGCAGTTGGCAGAGGCAGGCAAAGACCAGCAGAAAGGAGAGAGAAAGAGACAGAAAGTCAGAGAGAGAGAGAGAGAGGAAGAAACAGAGAGACAAAGAGAAGGAGACAGACAGAGGAAACAGAGAGACAGAAAATCAAAAAGAGAAAGGAAGAGACAGACAGAGTCAGAAAGAAAAAGAGTCAGAAAGAGACAAAGAGTCAGAAAGAGAGACAAAAAAGAAGTCAAAGAGAAAGAAACAGAAATGGAAGTAGTAAAGAAAAAACAATGTACTCTATTCCTGTAAAAGCCAGGGTAAATTAAAAACCTGCAATTGATAATTGAAGGTCTTTTCCATAACCCTATAACACTCCAATGCCACCTTGTTTTCAATGTAAACAAGGGTGTAGCCCAAAAGCACTGAGGCCACTGACAACCCATAGCCTTCCTATCAAAAATCCTTAACCCAGAAAGTTTCCTAATGGAATCTAAATCTTAACTAATTACCATACAAAGGTCCGACCAGACCTAGGAGGAACTCCCTTGAAGACAGGACAATAGAATGATAGATGGTTCCTCCCAGGTGATTAAGAGAAAAAGACACAAGTGGCATTCAGTAAGTGATAAGGAAATTCTTGCAGAGTAAGGGTTAGGAAAATTGCTTAATAATTGGTCTGCTCTAGGGTGTGAGCTATTTGCACTCAGCCAAACCTTAAAGTACTTACAGAATCAGGAAGGAGCCATCTATACCAATTCTAAGTTAATATGGACGGAACAAGGTCTTATTAATAGCAAAGAATAATTGAAATCCCAAACTTACAAGATTTTCAACAAAAGTAAGTTTGCTAAAAGTTAACAGTATAACATGTATTATCCTAACTTCTAATCTTATGGAAATCAGACCTTATCACTGTCCCTCAAAGCTCAAGTCTGTCAGCACAGAGCCATACAATTAATATCCCTACTTACAGGGTTAGGAATGGCTACTGCTACAGGAACTGGAATAGCTAGTTTATCTACTTCATTATCCTACTACCATGCACTCTCAAAGGATTTATCAGACAGTTTGCAAGAAATAAATAAATCTATCCTTACTTTACAATCCAAAATAGACTCTTTGGCAGCAGAGACTCTGCAAAACCACCAAGACCTAGACTTCCTCACTGCTGAGAAAGGGGGACTTTGCACCTTCTTAGGGAAAGAGTGTTGTTTTTACACTAACCAGTCAGGGATAGACTAGATGCTGCCCGGCGTTTACAGGAAAAGGCTTCTGAAATCAGACACCTTTCAAACTCTTATACCAACCTCTGGAATTGGGTGACATGGCTTCTCCTCTTTCTAGGTCCTGTGACAGCCATCTTGCTATTACTCACCTTCAGGCCTTGTATTTTTAACCTCCTTGTCAAATATGTTTCCTCTAGAATCGAGGCCATCAAGGTACAGTTGGTTTTACAAATGGAACCCCAAATGAGCTCAACTAACAACTTCTACTGAGAACCCCTGGACCAACCCACTGGCCCTTTTGCTGACCTAACGAGTTCCTCTCTGGAGGACACTATAAATACAGGGCCCCATCTTTGCCCTATCCAGCAGGAAGTAGCTAGAATGGTCATCACCCAATTCCTAAGTTGGGGTGTCCTGTTTAGAGGGGAGATTGAGAGGTGAAGCCAGCTGGACTTTGTGGGTTGAGTGGGGATGTGGAAAACTTTTCTGTATAGCTAGAGGATTGTCATTGCACCAATCAGCACTCTGTAAAAATGCACCAATAAGCACTCTGTGTCTTCCTAAAGGATTGTAAATTCATCAGTCAGAACTCTCTAAAATGGACCAATCAGCACTCTGTAAAGTGAACCAATCAGCAGGATGTGGGTGGGGCGAAATAAGGGAATAAAAGCTGGCCACCTGAGCCAGCAGTGGCAACCCGCTTGGGTCCCTGTCCACACTGTGGAAGCTTTGTTGTTTCGCTCTTCACAGTAAATCTTGCTGCTGCTCACTCTTTGGGTCTGCACTATCTTTGTGAGCTGAAACACTGTGAGGGTCTGCAGCTTCATTCCTGAAGTCAGTGGGACCATGAACCCACTGGGAGGAACAAACAACTCTGGACATGCCACCTTTAAGAGCTATAACACTCACTGCAAAGGACTGTGGCTTCACTTCTGAAGTCAGCAGGACCAGGAAGGAGCCCACCAGAAGGAAGAAACTACAGACACTTCTGAACATCTGAAGGAACAAACTCCAGACACACCATCTTTAAGAACTGTAACACTCACCATGAGGGTCTGCAGCTTCATTCTTGAAGTCAGTGAGACAAAGAACCCATGGGAAGGAACCAATTCCATACACAATCTGATGTTTTAAAAATTTCAGGTAATGATAAATTGCATGTATTTATTCTATTTATATTATTAATATTTTATTTTTATTTATTTTTTCTTCTTTTAAAATTCAATTTTCTTTTTCATTTTTTTCTTTTTAAATTTCTTTTTATTTTTATTGTCCTTTGGGTAAAAAAAAACTGACATATAAACATTGCATAGATTTTTGGTGTACAACTTGATGTTTTGAAATACGCCTGCCTTTTGGAATGGCTCAATTATGCTAATGCACATTACCTCATCCACCTACCTATTTGTGATGAGAACACTTTGAGTAGATTTTATCAGTAATTTTCAACTCTAAAACACATTCTTATTAACTACAGTCAGCACAAGTACAATAGATTCTTTGAACTTACTTCTTCTGTCAAATTGAAATTTTGTATCCTTCGACCAGCATCTCTTCAAGCCCCCCACTGCTCTCTGAGCTCCTAGCAGGCATCATTCTACCCTTTCCTTCTATGAGATCAACTTTTTGAGATTCCACATAGAAGTGAGATCATGTGGTATTGGTGTTTCTGTGCCAGGCTTATTTTCCTTAGCATAATAACCTCCAGGTTTATCCATTGTGTCGTAAATGACAGAATTCCATTCTTTTTTAATGCTGGGTAGTATTCCATGATGTATATGTACCATATTTTCTTTATCCATTCATCCAGTGATGGACACTGAGGTTGATTTCACAGTTTGGCCACGGTGAATAGTGCTGTAAGGAACATATGCACTGACACACCTTTAAATTAGAATACAAATTCTGATTTTAGTAAGTTAAGTTTAAATCCCTTAAACTTAGAGATTCAATTAAGTTCCTTAAATAAGGGTAAGTCCTTGGAAGAGGGAATTAACTTCAGGAGTCTTATCATCTCCATCCTCTGCAACCATTTGCCTCTGAGTACATGTTTTCAGACTTCCCTCCTGGAAGAGCATCTACTTTAGGTTTTAAAAAATATTGCAGGCTGGGTGCAAGTGGCTCACGCTTGTAATCCCAGCACTTTGTGAGGCTGAGGTGGGTGGATCATGAGGTCAGAAGATCGAGACCATCCTGGCTAACATGGTGAAACGCTGTCTCTACTAAAAAATAAATAAATAAATAAATTATCCAGGCATGGTTGTGGGCACATGTGGTCCCAGCTACTTGGGAGGCTGAGGTGGCAGAATGGCATGAACCTGGGAGATGGAGCTTGCAGTCAGCTGAGATCATGCACTGCACTCCAGTCTGGGTGACAGAGCGAGATTCCTTCTCAAAAAAAAAAATTCAATAATTTTAGGGAACAGGAGATGTTTAATTACATGGATAAGTTCTTTAGTGGTGATTCCTGAGATTTTGATGAACCTTTCCCCTGAGCAGTGTATACTGTACCCAATATATGGTCTTTTATCCCTCATTCCCCTCCCACCCTTTTTTCTGAGTCCTCAAAGTTCATTGTGTCATTCTTATGCCTTTGCATCCTCATAGCTTAGCTCCCACTTGTGAGTGAGAACATATGATGTTTGGTTTTCCATTCCTGCGTTACTTCACTTAGAATAATTGTCTCCAGCTCCATCCAGGTTGCTGCAAATGACATCATTTTGTTCCTTTTTATGGCTGGTTAGTATTCCATGGTGTGCATGTCTGTATGTATATGAAAATGTGATATAGATAGATAGATATAGATCTATATAGATAAAGAAAATATGATATATATTGATATCTATAGATCCATAGATATCAAGAGTGTCTCACTTCAAGCACCAAGCACTGCTGCTGAATGGGAGCAGAAATGCCCAATGGAATGCTCTCTTGGCTTCTCACTTTGCATAAAATCTCTATCTATCTATCTATCTATCTATCTATCTATCTATCTATCTATCACATTTTCTTTATCCATTCATTGATTGATGGGTATTTGGGCTGGTCCCACATTTTTCCAACTGTGAATTTTGCTGCTATAAACAATGTATGTGCAAGTGTCTTCATTTTTTGTGTTTTTGTTGTTTGTTTGAGATGGAGCCTTGGTCCATCACTCAAGCTGAAATACAGTGGCACAATCTTGGCTCACTGCAACCTCTGCCTCCTGGGTTCAAGTGATTCTCCTGCCTCAGCCTCCCTAGTAGCTGGGATTACAGGTGTGTGCTACCACACCTGGCTAATTTTTGTATTTCTAGTAGAGACAGGATTTCACCATGTTGGCCAGGCTGGTTTCAAACTCCTGACCTCAGGTGATCCACCTGCCTCATCTTCCTGAAGTTCTGGGATTAGAGGTGTGAGCCACCACAGCTGGCCACCAGTGTCTTTTATATATAATGCCTTCTTTTCCTCTGAGTAGATACCCAGGAGTGGGATTGCTGGATCAAGTTGTAGGTCTATTTTTAGTTCTTTAAGGAATCTCCATACTGTTTTCCACAGCGGTGGTACATTCCCACTAACAGTACAAAAGTATTCCCTTTTCACTGCATCCACATTAACATCTGTTGTTTTAGCCTTTATTTTATGCAACGTGAGAAGCCAAGAGCACATTACACTGGGAACTTCTGCTACCATTCAGCAGCAGAGCTTGGTGCTTGGAGAGAGACACTCTTGAGCTTGAGGAGATGTCTAGGAGATCCACATGATCTTCAAAGACCCCTGTTGTGTTGTACTGGGAGGTGGATCCTGAATCCACCCAGAGAAGCCTGGCCAATAAAATCCCTGTTTGCTTTCCAGGAGCCCCTTGGTCTTCATGTCTTTGGTGTGTGCACTCTTGAACACTTGCCAGGCACACAGGGTGCATGACAACAAGCCTAATATTATCCTGATCATGGTTGATAACCTGGGTATTGGAGATCTGGGCTGCTATGGCAATGACACCATCAGGTAAGGCGGTTTCATGGCGAGTCATATGTTCATCAGTTGTTCAGGTTTGACAGGCTGACAAACTTGTACAACTGCATCTATGTGCAAAACCAAATGGATTCATTTGGATTTTTTAAGTTACTTTAAGCTTTTTGATAGCTTTAAATTATTTAGATTTAAATTGTAAAAATAGTTTTACAATTACATTTTTAATAATTTTAATTTGAATCTCATTCAGTTTTTAAGAAATAATAATCGTCCATCTTCATGGGATACACAGTGAGGTTTGGATACACACAATGTATAGTGATCAGATCAGGGTAATCAGTGCATCCAGTGTCTCTACCATTAACGAGGATGGTCATAGTAAAAGCGTGGCTGTCCGGACCCAAGTCCTAGCTCTGTATTTACTACCTCTGAAGTCTTGGAGAAGTCGCCGAAGCTGTCTGTGCCTTAGTTTTCTTATTTGCCGAATGCAGAGAAGGCTTTATATCCCTGAGTTTATATGTGTATAAAACTTAGAATAGTACCTAACACACAACTATCCTCTATTATGCAGTCTATTATGAAGCATGATGATTGTATATACATGTACATATACAGATATAAACATATAAATATTATATAAATATGTGATATATTTCATTTATGAATATATATCATATATTTAATATATTATATATCATATATTATGAATATATGAACATATATTCAATATATAAACATATATGGGTATATATTACAAATGTATAAATGTTATTCATATATACATGAATATATACATATTTATATGTCTATGAATATATATTCATTTTTATATAAATGTATAAATAAAATTTATATACATTTATATATAAATATATTTAAATAAATATATAAACATATCTATATACTTTAGAAAAGTATAAATAAATATATGTAAACATATTTATTTATTTTATATAAATATTTATATAAAATGAATATATATTCATAACATAAAATTATATATTATAAATATATTTATATATTCATATTTATAATATATAAATATGTTTATATAAATATATTCATAAATATGTAAAAATTAATAAGTATATATTTATATATTCAAGCATATATATTCATAAATATATAAATGTGAATATGTACATTCAGCAGAATTCATTCTGTTTCCTAATTTGGCAAGTCAACAGATTCTTTAAGGTGATGAGCTTGTATTTTTAACAATGGGCATTCTGAAGGAAGAAAAACAGATATGCAGCAGAAACTCAGAGCTTTGTAGTAGATTATAGAAGCCATCTGTATTAGCTATGCTTATACTGAGCTTAGGGGTACATCATTATAAGACATACATCGTACACTTTTAAGATCACTGCATGTGTGACTAATAGATGCTGAAGGTAGTCATCACAGTTTTCAGCAACAGAGCTAGGAGTCATGAAAAAGTAGTCACCAAAAATTAACCATTGCTTATGAGAAAAGAAGGGAGGACTCACCCAAACGCGCAGAAACATGGTGTCCACAAATGGCAGATATTTATGGAGATTATGTCAGTGTGGGGTATCAGTGTTTTGCTGAAAATACTAGCAATTTGAGAAGTGAGATTATAATGTGAAATCTAAAATCAGGCACATGTGCCCCTGGAATGCAGTTTATAATCTTTTTTCTTTGCAAAATGAATAATGTTTTAAAAGTTGGTAGGTGACTTCCATATCTGAAAAAAAAATCAGATACATGCCTTGGTAAAGCTGGAAATTCTTCTTGCACCAGTTACCTGTCATAATTTCTCTCATCAACAAATGTAGAAATCATTATATTTTATTTTCATCCAAGAGGTGACTGATTCTTTTTCCAGAAGTCTCTCCAGCCTCCAGAATTCTCTTGTTAAATTATTTTTTAATTGACAAATTATAGTTCTGTGTATTTATGGTGTACATTATGATGTTTTGATTCATGGATCCATTGTGGAATAGCTAAATCAAGCTAATTAACATGCACAACCACACATACTTATTATTTATATGTGGTGAGAATGGTTAAAATTATGGCAATTTCAAGAATAGAATACATTGTTATTAGCTATAGTCACCACAATCTGCAACAGATCTCTTAAATTTATTCCTCTATGTGAGGAATAAATCAAATAGAGGATTTATTCATGTTTGGCTCCATGAAATGTTATATCCTTTAACATACCTATTCTCAACCCTTGCCCCAGCCCCTGATACCCACTATTCTACTTCTGAGTTTGCGGTTTTAGATTCCACACATAAGTGAGATCATGCGGTATTTGTCTCTCTGTGCTTGGCTTATTTCATTTAATCTAATACCCTTTCAGTTCATCTGTGTTGTCGAAAATGGTGGGATTTCCTTCTTTTGAATATTTAATCATATGACAGTTTTGCAACCTATGTAGACTGCAGGGAAATGTATCTATCAAATTGGTGGGTGGGTGGTCTGTGAGTAGTTAGGCATAAGTAAGGTCTGTAAGCAATTAGCCTCGATGAATCAGACCCCAATCCCTTAAGCATTTTATTTTGTAAGGCTGAAGTACAGTGAATGGACACCATATAGTGGCATCCATGTATATGAACCCTGCAGAACAACAGCTGCCTGGAATCTCAGTCATACTTCACCTTGACACGGGCAAGAAAGAAAAATGAACTCCATGTGCAGTTACCTGCTCTGGGCACCTGGAAATCATAATAAACAGGGATGCTGTTTATCTTCAGATCTCTCTCTCTCTCTCTCTGTCTCTCTCTTTCTCTTCTTTCTGTCTCTCCATCTCTTTCTATGCCTGTCTCTGTCACCCCTCTCTGTCTGCTTGTCTATCTGTCTCTGATTGTCTCTGTCTACCTATCTCTTTTTATTTCTTTCTATCTCTTTCTGTCTCTCTCTCTCCCTCTCTCTTTCCATCTGTTTCCATCTCTTTCTGTCTCTCCATCTGTTTCTATGTCTGTCTCTGTCTCCCCCTTTGTCTGCTTGTCTCTCTTTCTATATCTCTCTGTGACTGTCGGTCTCTGTCTTTGTCTCTCTTTTTGTCTATCTCATTCTATCCATTTCTTTCTATCTCTTTCTCTGTTTCCTTCTCTCACCCTCTGTCTGTCTCTTTCCATCTCTCTGTTTATCTCTCTCTTTCTACTTCTCTCTCTCCATCTCTCTTTCTGTATCTCTCTCTGTCTCTTTCTCTCTTTTCATCTCTCTATGTTTTTCTCTCTTTCTGTCTCCCTCTGTCTGTCTGTCTCTCTTTACCCACCTCATTTTCTGTTTCTCTCTCTGTGACTCCCTCCTTCTGTTTATGTCTTTCTTTCCATTTCTTTCTGTCTCTCTCTTAAACTCCATATGTCTCTTTCCATCTCTCTCTCTCTCATCTTCTCTGTATGTTTGTCCCTTTCTGTCTTTCTCTGTCTCCCTCTTTCTGTCTCTCTTTCTCTCTCCTTTTTTCTGTTTGTCTCTCTCTTTCCATCTCTCTCTCTCTTTGTGTGTCCTACCCTTTGTCTCTTTCTCTTTTTATCTCTTTCTTTCTGTTTGTCTCTTTCTATCCTTTTCTGTTGCTCTCTTTCTCATCTCTCTCTCTCTCTTTCATCCTTTCTTTCTGTCTGTCTCTCTCTCTCTGCTTCACTTTCTGGGTCTCTCCCTTTCTCCCTGTCTGTCTCTCCTCTCTCTTTCCACCTGTGCCTTTCTGTTTGTCCTTCTCTGTCTTTCTCTCACTCTTCCTCTCTGCTTCCCCCACCCCCTACCTTTTCCTTCTCTCCAATACACCTTCCCTCTCCCCCTTCAGGACGCCTCACATCCACTGCCTTGCCAGGGAAGGCGTGCGACTGACTCAGCACATCTCTGCCGCCTCCATCTGCAGCCCAAGCTGGTCCGTGTTCTTGACGGGAAGATACCCGATCTGATCAGGTGTGCAAACTGGCAGGCTCTGCTGGACTCTGCCCTCAAGTTAGGATGTGAGGAAATAAAAACATGGCTTGACTATGTTAACAAGAGATAAAGGGCTGGGCACGATGGCTCACGCCTGTAATCCCGGAACTTCAGGAGGCCAAGGTGGGAGGATTGCTTGATCCCAGGAGTTTCAAACCAGCCTTGGCAACAGTAAGACCCCATCTTCACAAAAATGTTTTTAAGTAAGTTGAGCATGGTGGCATGTGCCTGTAGTCCCAGCTACTTGGGAGGCTGAAGTGGGAGGATCGCTTAAGTCCAGGAGTTTGAAGCTGTAGTGAGCATGATCACAGCATTGCACACTAGCTGTGATAGAGCATGTCTTAGAAAGAAAAAAAAAAGATACCAAGGAAAGAAAAGAAAAAGTACACCTGTACATTGGTGCACTGGCATACACAACAACCAACGGCCACATCAAAATTACTGCACTTCTCAGAGATACAAGATCACCCTGTGTGGTTCAGTTTTATTTTGATGCAATAACAGCTTTTTATCTGAATTCCAAGTCACAAGGTGTATGTTTGAGTTTCCCAGGTCAACAAAGATAAGCTCTCTTGGAATGAAGTAATTAACACAACAAGTGTTTACACATGCAGTCTGCCACCAGAAAATAGCTTTTTTTTCTTTCAAACCACAAAGTCATAGCTGGGCCCAGTGGCTTACATCTGTAATCCCAGCACACTGGGAGGCCAAGGTGGGCGGATGACTTGAGGTCAGGAGTTTGAGACCAGCCTGGCCAACATGGTGAAACCCTGTCTCTACTAAAAATACAAAAATTAGCTGGGTGTGGTGGCATGCGCCTGTAGTCCCAGCTACTCAGGAGGGTGAGGCAGCAGAGTCGCTTGAACCCAGGAGGCAGAGGTTGCAGTGAGCCGATATTGTGCCATTGCATTCCATTCCAGCCTGGGTGACAGAGCGAGACTCCATCTCCAGACAAATAAACAGCAACAACCAAAAACCCACAAAGTCATAAGCCAAGAAATAGCCATCAGATTTTTGGACAAATTTCATCAGCATTTTACCCATGAAGACAGTAGTATTATCCACTTGCTCAATTTATATCAACTTTATTTTATTTATTATTATTATTATTGAAATGGAGTCTCACTATGTCACCCAGGCTGGAGTGCAATGGCACAATGCACAGTGCAATGTGTGGGATGCGGTAGGGGGGTGGAAGTGGGTGGGGGGATGGAAGTGGCGGGGAGGTGGGGGGCCAAGGCAGGTGAAAAGCTTTTGAAGTAAGCTTGCATCTGCAACTTGTTAACAATGCTGGGCGGGTCTGCTTAAAATTTTAGCCTATGTGTGACTTCTAAATAGCTTATACTAAATATTAACTATTACCTATGTTATGCTTATTATTTTAAATTTCATTACTTAATTTTATTTTCCTTCCCCACTGATGCCTGACAAGGAGACTCTCCATTATTTTGTGATTAAAAAGGTGGCTGATACCCTGAAGGAACACTGGGAAACCATGGTGCCTGTGCCCTACCAACTCTCAGAACTGAATCAGGGCAGGATGTGGCTGAAGCCTTGCTGTGGGGTGTTCCCATTTTGTCTGTGTGACAAGGAAGGGGAACTCTCTCAGCCCTGGGGTCCTAACGAGTAGAGGTAATTACTATCAGGCTGCCAAAGGCCACTAACTTTGGTGCTTTCAAGTTTCCAAGGAGTGCATTTAAGATCCAATAAATTTATCTACCATTCCAGATTATTAAAGGCCCACTGGTTACTCCACTAGCTGCTAACTTTTTTTTTGGTGGGGGGGATTCCTGTGGATAAATGTTGATTGAAATTTGTTTTATTTCCTTAAAGTTTATAATTTATTAATTCTCTTGTAAAAAATCCACACAATGGCTGCTGATGATGTCATTGCAGAATTGCTACTTTGTCTTGCAGCAGGACGAGCTGTGCACAAAATCCCCCAGACACCAAGATAGTGAAGGAAGTGGCTTTAATCAGCTGGAAGCATTGGCAGACTAATGTCTTAAAATCCATCTTTAATCAGCTGGAAGCATCGACAGACTAACATCTTAAAATCCGAGCTTGTCAGTGCCCAACTTCTGTCCCTTTTAAGGGCTCACAACTCTAAGGGGGTCTGTGAGAGGGTCGTGATCAATTGAGCAAGCCAGGGGGTACATGACAGGGGCTGCAAGCACTGGTGGTCAGAGTGAAACAGAACAGACCGGGAAGTTTTATAGTGTCTTTCTATAATGTATAGATAACATCAGTTGCTAGGTTGGGGTGGGATTTTAACTACCAGGCTTAGATCAGGCAGGCCCAGGCCTGGTTTTCATTCTGCTTCCTCGGTTTCGGGTCTGGTTCCTAGGCACTGGGCTACCTGCCTTTAGTTTCGCTTTTCTTTGCTTTTCTGAGTATAAAACAATATGAGAGGGTCTGTCTCTCTTCTCTCATTTTCCCCCTTTGAGACTCTCACTTTTTATTAGTGGGAGTTCTTACTCTCATTTTTGCTACTTTTGTCTTCCTGTGTAATAGATTGATAGTACATTTGTGCTGAAGCATTTTAGTGAACAAAGGTAGCAATGAAGCTTTTTATCCTTTGAAGAAGTACAGGTAGTAAACAAGGGAGCAGTAAGCAGGTTCCTATTACTATTATAACTCCTACTGTAGAGTTTTAAATCCTCCTAGTGCTGGGAACCAATTTCTAAACATGGCCCCAAGATCATATCCATGCCACACTTGCAGGGGCACATGTGCCAGTTTCGTTTTATTTTTAACTATGTCTTCAGCTACTTGCCCCTGATCATCTATGTGTAGACAGCAATTAGTAAGGTTAAATTTTCCACAAACCCCTCCTTCATCTGCTTGCAAGTAGTAGAGAGCTCATCTATTTTGATAGATAGCATTCCTCATCTGAGTTTCTTGCCAGGCTGGAACAGTCAAGGCTTAACCAGTTTTATTACTGATGATTTCTAAAACAGCTTGCAACTGTATAATTCAGTTGAACATGTAAATGGGGGTCCGATATCCCCATGAGCCATCTTGTGCCCAAGGGGCAGGCCCATAGTATTGTATAATTCTCTCAGGAAGCCATTCATCGTCTTTCCGATTACCTATGGCTATGCTTTGCTTTTCATGAGAAGCATAGACAGGGAAGCGTAGGAGTTCACCTATTTTTATGGGTATTAGGAAGAAAGATGGTTTAATAGTGCCAGTTACACAACTACCTGTCCACTGGTCAGGTAGCTTAGCATAGGCTCTATGTCCACATATCCAGTATAACCCAGTGGGGGCTGTCCAGTCCTGGTGGGATTCTGGGTGGGCCCAAATGGTCTGCAACTCTGGAAATTTACTGAATGGATTTTTCTCTGTGTGGTTTGAGCTCCCCCATGTAACTGTTTTGTGGTACTGTCATACAGTTTCTGTCCTAGACAACTAAGCCATCCTACAGGATGAGAAAATTCTTTTCCTTTTCTAGCTATGCAATAGTGTACAATAATTGAGACTTTTAGAACCCAGAAATTGTCAGGGTGGTTCTTTTGGGCTGGGAATTCATCAGGAGCTGGGTCTGTAGGAACTGATTCTTGAGCTTCCCATGGCCATTGATCTCCTTTTAAAGTTCCTTCACAAACAACACAGAGTGATTTTAGAGACTGGGCTACATGCTCGGTTAATTGCAAAAACAAATTTTTAGTTTTTCCTGGAATCTCAGGTACTGGCACATTTAGTTCATCATAGAAAGTCTGAAATACTGGTTCTGGACAGCGTTTCTGAACCTCCCCTTTTATTAAGGTATTTACTCTAGGGTCTAGTCCTTTTCCATCAATGCCTAGAGATACGTGTTCTCCTTTTTCCTACTTTGGGTATAAGGGATTTGTAATTACCAATTCTAAAGCGTTGCAGCTTCCACTTGTGCAGGACGGGCTGCTTTTTCCTTTTTGGAGCCAAACGGGATCTTTTTAATCTTGTTTCCAAGAAACCCAGATGACACAAGACCAGTGCTGACACACATTTGTACATGAATATGATTCATCACAGATATACTTATTTTCTGCTGTGTAACTTTTTTCCCAATCTAAAGAACCGCATCCTATTCCATACTGATTACTATTAATAGTGGCAAAAGCATCAAATTTTAGGGTTACATGCTTGGGGACCCCTCTTTCTTGTGTCTTAGCTATTACTTTACTTGTGTCACCTAGAAAAGGACCAGTCCTTAGTCTTATTTCAAAAATCTGTGATCATGGGAGGTTCAGAGGAGTCACAGCACACATCAGGCTGATCACTTCCTGGATTACAGACTTTGTGCTGAGTGTTATTATATAAACATGTTCCTTCTGGAGTTCCTAGGCACTCATAATAACTATAGAACAAAAAGATTGTTTTAACCTGTTGTCCTACCTCAGTGACCTGATGTATGCACTGAAAGCATTCCTCTGTGTGGGAAGAAGCAGCTTTTACCACACAAATCCATGTTATAAGGAAAATAAGTCCCACAACGATTTTCCTCCTGCTTTGGCCGTATGTAGACCAGTCAGCTTCCGGATGTGACTGCAGCAGGGCTTGTCATCCCCCTCAGGGTCACTTTACAGGGATTGTCCAGGCTTGATTTGGCCTAGGTATCAGCAGCTGCAGGCTTTAGGCAGCTGTGGTGAATCCAGGTCAGAATTCCTTCTACTTTTACAGCTGTGAGGGTGGTCAAGATAATGGTCTGAGGTCCTTTCCACCATGGCCACAAAGGGGCTATGTTCCAGTTGTTGATCCACACACGGTCACCTGGAGAAAAAGGGTGAACTGGGGAGAATAAGCTGACCGGGCACTTCTCATTTACCCATGTTAAGATTGACAGGGTAATTTTCCCCGAGACCTGTAGCTGTTGCTGCAATTCAATTTCACCCAACTCTTGCGGAGTACCTGGAAGTCCTCACAGTATAGGAGAAGGCCTGTGATATAATATTTCATAAGGGGAGTATCCTATTTTCATAGAGGAGATGCACCTAATTTTAAACAATACTATAGGAAGAGACTGCATCCATTTTAATCCTGTCTCTTGACATACTTTCCCTAAACTATTTTTAATAGTCTGATTAATTCACTCCACCTTTCCGGAACTCTGAGGTCAGTAGGCAGCATGTAACTTCCAAGTGATTCCCAATATCTTTGCCGTCTCTGTACTACATCAGCCTCAAATGCTGGCCTATTATCTAAGCCGATCCATAGAGGCAGTCCAAACCTAGGGATGAGGTCTCAAAGAAGCACACGGGTTACTACACAAGCTTTTTCAGTTCATGTTGGATAAGCCTCTACCCACCCAGAGTAAGTACACATTAGAACCAGTAAATACTCGTTACCTCCACATTTGGGCATCTTTGTGAAGTCCACTTGAAGATCTTCAAAAGGAGCTCCTCTATAGGCTTGTATGCCAGGAGGAACAGAGGGGCCTTGCTTTGCATTATGCTGTCATCAGGTAACCCATCGCTGTGCTACTGTCTTAGCAAGAGCTGGCAAGTGTGAGATGTAGAAATACCAGCCTAACAGCTTTTCAAGTGAGTCTTGGCCTGAACGGGTAGTTTCATGTACAGCCAGCGTGACTGTGGCTCCTAGCAGCTGTGGTACAGCTATTCTCCCATCTAGTAACTTTATCCATCCTTTTTGTATTGCTTGTCCTCCCTCTGCCTGAATAAAGTCTTTGTCCTCTTTAGAATAAGTAGACACCAGATCAGGTGTTTGAGGGAGCAGAGAGGCTGTGACTGATGCCTGGCAAGGAGTAGACACTGCTTTTCGTGCCTCTGTGACTGCTCAGGAGTTTCCCTGGCTTACTGAGGTATAAGCTTGCTGATGTCCCTTGCAGTGCATGACTGCCACCTTTTGGGCTTTCCCACTGCCTCTAATAATTGCATAATTTTATGTTGATATTTTATGTCTTTTCCTCTAGAATTTAACAGGGCTTTTTCTTTATATAATGCTCCATGTACTTGAAGGGTTAGAAAGGCATATTGAGAGTCAGGATAAATGTTTACAGTCTTACCTTCACTGAGTTCTAGAGACCAAGTTTAAGCAATGAGTTCTGCTTTCTAGGCTGAAGTGCCCTGAGCGATGGCTTGGCTTCAATAACATTATTCAAGGTTACCACCACATATCTGGCACATCTTTCTCCTCGTGGATTGATGAAGCTGCTCCCGTCCACGTATAACTCCCAGGCCACTGATGCCCATGGCTGGTATCAAAGATTGGATCTGTTAGAATGGACTCAGTCCAACACCTCCACACAGCTATGTTCAACAGGGCTATCCAATACTGGGAGAAAGGTGGCAGGATTTAGGGTGTTACAGACTTCAATGGTTACGTAGGGGTTTTCACATAGCAAGCTCTGGTACTTGATTAATCTAGCATTTATTAGCCAATGGTGTCCTTTGGTATTCATTAAAATTACCACCGCATGGGGGGCCTTTATACTTAAGTTTTGTCCAAGGATTAGCTTTTCTACTTCTTGTGCTAACAGGGCTTTAGCTGCCAGGGCTCTCAGACATGGAGGCCAGCCTTTTGAAACTCCATTTAGCTCTTTTGATAGGTAGGCCACTGGCCTTGGCCAGGGCCGCACAGTTTGGGTTAAAACTCCAACTGCCATTTTTTCTCTTTCTGATACATAGAGTGTAAAGGGCTTTGTCAAATCTTGTAGTCCTGGAGCTGGGGTGACATAAGTTTTTCTTTTAACTTACAAAAGGCTTGCTGCTGTAGAGGCCCCCATTCAAAGAGCTCTCAGTCACCCCCCTTTGTAATCCCATACAATGATTGGCTAGCACTGCAAAGTTTGGAATCCATAATCTGCAAAACCCCACAGCTCCTAGAAATTCCCTTACTTGCCTTCTGGTTTCAGGTTCTGGTAAGCTGCAGATGACCTGCTTTCTTTCTGACCCCAGGCTGCACTCCCCTTTCTGAATAGTGAATCCCAGGTAGTATACCTGCTGTCTGCAGGTCTGAGCTTTCTTCTTGGACACCTTATACCCACAGTCCTCCAGGTGCAGGACATCCATCCCTTTTGCACAACCGACTGACATGGAGAGTCCTAGCAGAAGGTCATTCACGTACTGGAGCGAACACAGCCTAGGTCTTTAGCAGGAAACTTCTGGGGGTCTTGAGCCACCACATCCCTGAAGATGGTGGGGGAATTTTTCAACCCCTGGGAAAGCCAAGTCCAAGTGTACTGAGTGGTGACACCTGACCCCGGATCTTCCCACTAAAAGGCAAACAGCTTTTGGCTCTCAGGAGCTAGTCTGATGCTAAAGAAGGCATCTTTCAAGTCCAGGCAAGGAAACCCGCTGTCCTCAGCCAGGAGCAATCCTAACAGTGTGTAAGGGTTAGGAACTGTTGGGTGCAGAGTCACTGTAGCTTGGTTGATCAACCCTGTACAAGTCGATAGTCCTTGGTCCCTGGCTTGGGGACAGGTAGGAGGGGGGTGTTCCATGGAGACTGGCAAGGAACTATAATCCCAAAAGCTTTTAGGGGTCTGAGATGAACCTGTATTCCTTCAAGAGCTTCCCTGGGAACTGGATACAGCTTTTGTCTGATTGGCTGGGCCCCAGGCTTAACTTCTATGAGTACGGGGGCTTGACTGATCACCAGCCTCAGAGGATTGTCCTCTGCCCATACTTGGGGCCATCAATTAGCTAGAGCCGGTTTTGTCTCCTCACCTGGCTCAGTTAGAAAAAGTCTCCATTCTTCTTCTCAGGGGACTGTAAGGGCCCTGAAAATGCCTGTTCCCAGTAACTTCAGCTGTAAAGAGCCCTGGTTTGTAAAGGAAGTGGTGGCTCTCATCTTGCTAAGCAAGTCTCTCCCTAACAAAGGCAAGGGGCAATCAGGTGTATACAGAAACTGATGAGTCACCTTATGTCTTGCCACCGAACAGGTCCCTGGTAGGCAGAAAACCTGCCTGGTGGAGACTCCTGTTGCTCCGATTGTATCAATGGTTTTCTTAGATAAGGGGGTGACTGGGGAGGTCACTACTGAGTGTTCAGCCAAGTATTGATCAATCACTTAGTGTCCTTGCCCCCTATTGTCATCCTGACCATGGGCTCCTTGGGGGCACTTGAGCCCAGTCCCCTTCAGTCTAGTAGCCCTTTGGCCAAATTGAACAGAGTCTCTTTGTCTTTATCTGTAGTTTTTTGCTCCCATCACCTTGCTTCTCTTTTAGTTGGGGACATTTATCTTTTCAATGTCCTATTCTTTACAGTAGGCACACTGGTTATGCTGCAGACATGAGTGATTGGACTGGCATTCCTCCTGGGACCTCACTTTCCCTGCTCTTTTGGGGGGACCCTCTAATTGCCACAGCCAGCAAGTCAGCATTCTGCCTGGCCTGGCATTCGCCCTCCTTACGGCTTTCTTGGCAGATTGTTGCATCTCTATTTACAAATACCTGATTAGTTATCTCCAGTAACTTTGAAGTATGCAAAACTAGCCTGTTTTTGCAATTTCCTCTGGATATGTTCTGTGCTTTGACTAACTAAGGCCATTTTAATCATAAGGTGATTTTCAGGACTATCCAGATTGAAAGGAGTGTACATACGACAGGCCTCACACAGTCTTTCATAAAATTGGGCTTGGTGTTCCTCTTTTCCTTGGCTAACTTCAGAAACTTTATTTACACTGGTGGCCTTTTGAGCTTCTTTTTCAGCCCTTCAATTAATGCCTCCTGGTATCATCTTAGCCTCTCCATATCTGGTCTTTCATTCAGATCCCACTGAGGGTCCATTCCTGACAGCTGAATTCTTATGTATTCCTGGGGATTTTGGTAATTGGCTGAGACGTGCTCCTCTAGCCATTTAGTTGCCACCTGGAGCACCCTTCACCTTTCATCTGTGTTAAAGAGGTACATGAGTAGCTGGTGGCAATCAGCCCAAGTAGGATTATGAGTCTGTATAATCGTTTGGAGCAAGTCAATTAATGCTTGAGGCTTTTCAGTGTTAAGATGGAGTATTATTTTTCCAATTGAAGAGGTCAGCAGAGGTGAAAGGGTGATATACGAAGGCACGCCTCTCCACCATGTGTCCATCCTCATCTACCCCAGTGTATTGTTGTTCTCTCAGGGGCATTTAGATTCTGTTCTTGGGCCATAAATGGGCTGGCAAAGGAGGAGTTTCTCCTGCAGCTTCACTTCCTTTCTTGTCTACTCTGAGTGGCCTAGGGGCTGTGGGGTGAGGAGTAGGGGTCTCTTTGCTTGGTAAGGCAGGGGCACTGTTGGTGCCATCTCCTGCCACAAGTCTTCAGGCTCTGGGTCAGACAAAACTTTAGGGGATGGCTTTCTTCTTCAGGTGGAACGAGAACTTTCCTTAACTAACTGTCCCTCTGCTACTAGTACTGCTGCTGCCTGTCCCCTTAACCACTGCAGGGGATCTAAAACTAGCTGTAACCAGAAATCTATATATGGGAACTGATCTTGGTGTCCTGGCTTGCCAGTTACTTTTGCCATACCTTTGAAACAAGAGACCTGTCCAGGCTTCTTTCTGATGGACAGCATACCTCTAATTCTGGCCAATCTATTTCACACAAAGTTCTAAGTTTTCCTGGAGTCATAGCGACTCCATAGTCTCCCTTGAATCCTTTCTTGAAATTCTTTAACATAGTTCCCAACAGGGTGGGCTTACTTTGCACCTGGCCCAGGTTTTCTCCAGACAAAATACCACGCCCACACCACACACTCACCACATAACAAAGAACAGGTAAAGAGGGCACGCACACACCTTTATCATTCATACCAAACCAAAATCAGAGTATTAGCCCAAGTCAAAACCAAAACCAAGTATCAAGCAATTCAGGTAAAGTCAAAACCAGAACAATAGTGTCAATACAGATACACTGTGGGTGATCAGGCCATGCTTCCACTCAAATGGAGTGGGCAAATTTCAAAGACTAGTCTTACCAAGTTTCAGATGTCCAGACTCCAAGTGCCAGTTCCTCCCTTGTGTTCAGCCACTGCATTGATCCTCCATGTGGGCCTGGCACATGCTGCTCTGGCAAGGCATTCCACCAGGGCAATTGCCTACCTGGGATCACTCTTTGGATCACGTCACTAAGGCAGGCCAGAGTCTCCCACAGGGATGCTCCATAGAGCAGGCCTAAGCTGCCTAAGGGGATGCCTCAGCCGTCCGTCAGTTACCTCACTTCCTGATCAGGGAAACAAGAAATGTAGCAGGATGAGCTGCAGACAAAACCTCACAGACACTGAGGGAGTGGAGGAAGTGGCTTTAATCAGCTGGAAGCATCAGCAGACTAACATCTCAAAATCCGAGCTTCTTGAGTGCACAAATTCTGTCCCTTTTAAGGGCTCACAATACTAAAGATTTTACATGAAAGGGTCATGATTGATTGAGCCATCTAGGGAGTATGTGACAGGGGTTTCATGCACCGGTTGTCAGAGTGAAACAGAACAGAAAGGGAAGTTTCACAATGTCCTTCCATACAATGTCTGGAATGTACGGATAACATCGGTTGCTAGGTCATGGGTTGAATTTTAACTATCAAGCTAATGTCAGGCAGGCTCAGGCCTGGTTTTGGGTCTGGTTTTGGGTCTGGTGCCTGGCACCGGGCTGCTTGCCTTTAGTTTCACTTCCTTGTTTCTTCTTAAAACAGGTACTGAGTATAAAACAATACAGAACAATGTGGGGGGATCTCTTTCGTTCTTCTCTCATTATCATGAAATATGCTGTGTGAAGACTGTTTTTAATGCCTTGATTTATATGTTTCCCTCTTTTGCCTTTTTGTAACTGTTTACAAAATCATACCTGATTAAATTACATGTATTTGACTTTGTTTTGTTTTGTTTTGTTTTGTTTTTTGAGACAGTCTCGCTCTGTCTCCAAAGTTGGAGTGTAGTGGCAGGATCTTGGCTCATTGCAAGCTCTCCCTCGAGGGTTCATGCCATTCTCCTGCCTCAGCCTCCCTAGTAGCTGGGACTATAGGTGCCTGCCACCACATCCAGCTAATTTTGCTAATTTTTTGTATTTTTAATAGAGATAGGGTTTAACCATGTTAGCCAGGATGGTCTCGATCTCCTGACCTCATGATCCACCTGCCTAGGCCTCCCAAAGTGCTGGGATTACAGGCATGAGCTGCTGTGCCCAGCTTTGACTGATTTTTTAAAATATACCAAGCAGTGGGTCATGACAGTAAAAAAGTCACCTGTTATGCTAAAATTAATCTGATTAAGGAAACATAGCATAATCTTTGTCAAGAATCATTTTATTTTTCCCTTTCAGTGATTCAGTATAAATACTTCAGATGAGAATCAATATTTATAATTTTCAGAGTACTGCCTATAAAAAAGTGAAAAGCAATTTGTCAATGTGATTACATATTAGGTGGTAACATTTAGACCCTGTCAAGTCTGAACGTTGAATAATTTGAAGGATTTCTACAAAAGGAAATATAATACTTTAGGAAGAGATTGGCTTTTGGCTCTATATCATAAATTGGTCCATTTTGTAGAATTACGTATTTGTAATAACATCTAGTCAGAGCATGGAGGAAAGGAAGCATTCTTGATTACACTGTCACACATTTTTATGACTACTGCACTCAGATAGTAGCAGCAGAAAATGGATGTTTATCTCATTTATCTTTGCTTTCTCAATATGTCGCCATTCCCAGTAAATCACTTTTGAATGAAATCATGCAAAATTATGTTACATACTACTCTGGCTTAGTGAATAGAATCGAAAGCTTCGATATTTATTTCAGGTTCTGAATTGGTCAAATATTCTATGGGATGGAGTGAAATATGTCCAGGGCAGGATCACTTTGGATATTGACTTTCTACACTAAACTACTTTTTATTAAATGGTTGGTTTTAGAATGCTTAATTTATCAAAACATACCCATTTTAAATGTGTAACAAACAAAGCTTTCATGTATAGTATTTTGACCTAGAAGAAAATTTTTTTCTAGTGCTTCTTTACTATTTATTTTATTTATTTTATTTTTTTGATACAGTGTTTTACTCTGCCACCCAGGCTGGGATGTGGCAGTGCAATCTTGGCACACTGCAGCCTTTGCCTCCCCAGCTCACGCAACCACAACCCTTCCACCTCAACCTCCTAAGTTGCTGGGACTACAGTCATGCGCCACCACACTTGACTAGTTTTTGTGTTTTGTGTAGAGGTGAGACTTTGCCATGCTGCCCAGGCTGGTCTCGAACTCCTGGATTCAAGCAATCCTCCCTCCTTGGCCTCCCAAAGTGTTAGTATTACAGCCATGAGCCACTGCAATGGACAACATAAATCCAGTTTTTACCATACGTTAGCTAATGCTAGAAGAGAATAAAACTTTTACATTGCATATTGAATAAGAATTGTGAAAAGAAGAATGCACTTTTAAAAAATGATTTTCAAGGTAGTTTCCAGTGGAAGATTTAATATACTTAAATGATAACTAATCCATTTGAAGACAGCATTGGCTTGGACAATTCAGGTTAAGAGAATGACAAGTCCTCTTTAGAAATGTCCAACCTGTCAACACATTCGTATGTGTTCTGGGGAAAGAATTTTCCATGAGAATCTCATTAAGCTTCAAGAAAACTTGTCATAAACAGTGAATAAAAGAACAGTGCAAACATAATCTGTCAAACAAGAATTCTTTGAGTCATCACAAATTATTTTTGGGTAAGAGATACAACGAATGCTTCAAAAAATCAAGGGATATTGAAATGTTTCGTAGTGAAAAACCTCTCTCCTACTTGTGAATCCATATCCTGTATCCTATGCCCTGAACCAGCTGCACTGTCAGCTGGTTTCTGGAGATTTTTCTTTTACTTTTTCTTTTCTTTTCTTTTCTGTTCTGTTCTTTTCCCTCCCTCCCTCCTTCCCTCCCTCACTCCCTCCCTCCCTTCCTCTCCCTTTCTTTCTTTCTCTTTCTCTTTCTTTCTTCTCTTTTTTTTTTTTGTGACAGAAACTTGTTCTGTCACTCAGGCTAAAGTACAGTGGCATGATCTCAGTTCATTGCAACCTCTGCCTCTCAGGATCAAGCAATTCTACTGCCTCAGCCTCCAAAGTAGTTGGGATTATAGGCACATGCCACCATGCCCAGCTAATTTTTGTATTTTTAGTAGAGACAGGGTTTCACCATGTTGGCCAGGCAGGTCTTGAACTCCTGACCTCAAGTGATCCTCCTGCTTCCCAAAGTTCTGAGATTATATACATGAGCCTCTGCACCCTGCCTCATTTCTGGACATTGACTCTTTATCCTTTTCTGTCTGGAGCCTGGCCCATCTTTGAGAAGCTTCCCCAACCCTCTGTTTTCTGCTTAAGTTTGACCAGTAGATACCAGAAGATTGGGCAGACTATGAAATTGACTCATCCATTCCCGGAAGCTGTTTTCTGGGCTTTTATGCAAAGCTAAAATCCCTCTTTTCAATTTTTTTTGACAGCCACAGCCTATGTTCAGAATTTAATAACTGTTTCCTGCACTGGCCCCATAGGGGTACCAGGTCTTCCTGCTGTAACTAATCCAGTTTCCCACTCCTCATTTCCTCACATGTATGCACCATGTCCTTTTATCAAGCCATCCTCAATTATCCTTACATGAGAGTGCCATCTGTTTCCCTTAAACCCCAACTCAGACAAGTAGAGCTACATATATTAATGTCTTATGAATCCATCCCAAAAATTCTTGGTGAAATTTCAAGCAACTACAAATGCCCATGTTCATTTTCCACATTCCACACAAGACATGTCGTATATATTTATTCTGTCCTCTACTTACTAATCCTTTGTTATTTTACTTAGCAGTATATTCTGACCATCTTATCATGATGCTACATAGTAATTCCTAAATACCATATTTTTAGAGCAACAATTTCCTTCATACATATGGAAAATAATTTATGTGTGTATCCAATTATCTATTTAAAAATGCAACTACAAATAACTTTGTGCTTATGTTTCATAAAAGTGTGTATGTATCAGTAGGATAATTTTCTAGTGTAAGATTTCTGAGTCAAGTATAGGCACACTTGTAATATTCTTAGATATTTACCAATTGACCTTGGTAGGAATTGAATTGTAGCTAATTTTGTAGCTCATTATAATCACACACACTTCAGAGCTTGCAACAGAGGGTTAAGTAAAAATTTAAGATTGCAAAACTGACAGTTAAAAAATGATCTTAGTGTACTTTTAAATAATTTCTCTTTTAATTAATTATTAGTGTACTTTTAATTAATTTCTCTCTCTCTCTCTCTCTATTAGTCTTTTGGAGATTAGTCCTTTGCAAAGTGATTGGTAAACATTTTCCAAGATGACTGTTTGGTTTGGTTATGTGTCCTTTGCTATAAAAAGCATTACAAAAATGCTTAGTCAAATTTATTGAAACTTGTACAGCCATTAGATTTTGAGTTTTATTTAAAAGGATTTTCCACTCCAAAATTCAAAAGGATGAAAGTCACCTGTTTTCTTCTCATGATCTGTGATGTTATTTTTATCACATTGCTTGTAAGCTAAATTCCCATGTATATTTGTCTCTTTATGGGGTTTCTTTTTTGTTCTACTGGTTGTCAGTCTTCTCAAACGATGCAATACCATATGTTTTAATTTAGAGGCTTTATAAAAATAGTTTACTTTCTGCCATTTCTCATCTCTACTCATTACTCTTGTCTTCACAATTTTTGAACTGTTATTTTGGACAGATCATGTCACAAGAAACTAGTTTTGCAAATATGATGGTTTAATCAATATATTGTCTTATTTCCCATCTTTTCAATCTCTTTCTCAATAAAAATACTTTCCCTTAATACCTAAGTGGTTGATTGTCACACACAAAAAAACAAGCAAACCAACAAAAACAAACAAGCAAAACCCATCATCCCTGTTCCATGTGTTTGCCATTGGGTTTCTTAAAGCACTTGGAAGCATTTCCCATTTTCTTCTCTCCTCTTGCTTATGTATTTTCTCCTAGCTTTCATCTCATCCACTCCAATGAAGTAGCTCCAACAGTAGTAACCAGCAATTGCTTTTCCTCTTAATCTATTGGACACATTTACATACCTTACCCACATCTCCGCATCATGTGAGGTTACTAAACACAAGTGCTTACTTGACATTGGCTTCTTTCTCGACCTCTGTTATAACACTTTCTCATGGTTCCTTGTCTTCTTATTTTTCCACATTCCCCTTCTACAGTCATTTCAAGGCATCTCTGTGCCTTTTGTTACTTTACTAATGAATATTCTATGCTGCTATTTCTGAAAGCTTGTTGTTGGGATAGATTCATGAAAGTCTCTTGGGGAGCTCAGTAAAAACACATTTCTGGGTGCCATTTTGGCAAAATCACCTGGGAATAAGAAGTGTTAACAAGCTCTGGGGGTGGTGGGATGTGAGATAGAATGTGAAAATCTAAAGCTTTGCTCTACAGAAACATGATAAGCTGTGTATTTTAAATTTGTAGGTTCAGTTGATATCTTCTGTTCTTCATGGTGGGGGATACCAATGATTTAGATAAGTTCTTCTGCAGAATGTAAGCACTTTTATTTTAATGGGAATTCTGTTTAATAGAAAGAACAAATAGCTCTACCCAAGGGCAAACTTGAAATCCACCTTCAGTTAAAAAAATGCTGAACCTAATTTTGGAATGTTATTTTATCACAATATAATTTTAGCCTTAAATCTATATGATTGTGGTATACACAGATATACATTAGCTATAGATATAGAGATAGATATACAAATATTGATATGCATATATGTGGTCCTATGTATTTGGTTTAGATAATCATTGATAATGTATATACCATATTTATGTAAATATTCTATAATATATTCCAGAATATTTATATAAATATTTTATTTATTTTCAAAATATATACAGTACATGGGTTGTTTTATATAGATAATCATTGAGAATATGTTTGTATTATATAGATAAACATTGAGAATTTCCTATTTAAAGAGATATAGATAATTTATATATGTGTGTGTGCGTGTATATACATATGTGTATATATGAGAAGGTATATATGTATTCTCAATGCTTATAGGTATAAAACAAACCCATATATTCTAATATATAATATATATATTATATATAATATATATATATTTCTCTTAATGATAAGAGAAATATTCTAAGACAGGGGTTAGGAAACTACAGCCAAATTTATCTTGTCTTTGGTTTTGGTAAATAAAATTTTATGAAAACTCAGCCATGCCTATTTACTTACTTATTGTCTATCCTGACATTTTCAAAGTAGCAGCAGAATTACATACTGCAACTTCAAGAGAAATCATATCACCAACAAATCTAAAAAATATTTACTCTAAGTCTCTCTACAATAAAAAAATTATTTGCTGACCATTTGCTATAAACTGCAAATTAAAGCTATCTAGAAAACATTTTTATAACCGATGATACTATATCACACCAAGCATGCTGAATTTCTTACTAATATAATTATATTATAATTAATTAAAATTTTAAAAGTATATAATTAATTTAACGTTATACTTTTTACTCCATTGCTATGTTCTCATTAATAAACTTATTACTTTCATTGAAAACTCACATTAGAGGTATCTTTTGTAAAAATGTGCATTGGTCAATTGTTGGATGCATTTCTTTTAAAATAATTACGATTTTTATTATAAAAGTAGCCATGTTCATCATTAATTCATTCCTTTGTTTAATATTTGTTAAGGACTATATATCACATAAGGAAGTAGGAGTGAGGTTAGAGAATGTATCAGATGAATTCCTGATCACATGTTCTTTTATAATAGTAAAGGGTGTATACACAGAAAAAGTAATTAGTCAATAAAAATAAGTTGTGTCACTTTCGACAGTAATGACTGCCAGACAGAAAATAAAATAGAGCCAGCCATGGGAGGACTGACAGGAGAAATGTTGTCTTGTGTGGTATAGTCAGGAGAGTAAGCTACAATCTGTCACCCGAAGGTAGAGAATATTCCATATATGTGAATTTTTTGGATGTGGGGTGAAACAGATTTCTTCTACAAGAAGGAATAGCAAGTATAAAGTCTTCAAGGATAGGACAAGCTTTTTAAGATTCCAAGAAAAGTGAAAAGCTCTAAGACGGAGCTCACTGAACAAAGAAAGGAGTCGGAAGAGGATCAGAGAGCCAGTCATGGGTCTAGGTGTGGATCGCATCCCACGACAGTGTAAAAAGTCTACGTTTCATTCTGAGTACAATGAACTCTGTTGAGTTGAAGCCAGAGTGTGGTCTGACTAGGATTACAGGCTCAACAGTCATTCTGGATGCTCTCTGGAGAATGTACTCAAGGAACCAAAAACAGAATGGAGTCATCCACAGGGAGGAAACAGGCAGGATTCAGGATATGTGTCGAGGAGGAGCTTAAGGAAGTGAGAGAATTTGGGAAACATTTTAAGAACTACTCATACTGGCATAATTCAAAACACTTCATTATTAACATTTTTTTGTAAATGTAGCTGGTATTATTTTTACATAGTTTTAATTTACTTTTATATGTGTGTGTGTATGTATGTATGTATGTATGTATGTATGTATGTATGTATGTATGTATTTTTGAGACAGAGTCTCACTTTGTTTCCCAGGCTGGAGTGCAGTGGTGCAATCTCAGCTCACGGCTACCTCCACCAGCTAGGTTCAAGTGATTCTTCAGCCTCAGCCTTGGGAATTACAGGTGTGCCACTCCATCCAGCTAATTTTTGTATTTTTAGTGGAGATGCCATTTTGCCATGTTGCCTAGGCTGGTCTCAAACTCCTGGCCTCAAGTGATTGGCCCACCTCAGCCTCCCATAGTGTTGTGAATACAGGCATGAGCCACTGGGCCCGGCCCATAGTTCTCTTTTTAAATATGAGTCATGTTGTTTTATGTAAATGCACGTGTGTGTGTGCGTGTGTGCATGTGTGTATTCCTTTTATCCATATAACTACATACCCTGTTTTTAGCCACTTTATATTAACAAAATTTTTCTATGTTATTATATATCACCTTAATGGTTAAATATTCTTCCATGAGGTAATCATAGCAAAATTACATATAAAATCCCTTATAATTCAACATTCAATTTTTTTTTTCTTTTTTTGGATCACTGACATCTACAACACCCACTAAAAGCATTAAACATCTTTTTAATTTTTTTTTGAAATCTATATCAGTTCTTTGATATATATCAAAAGAATTGAAATCATTTGCTGAGACACATGAGCATTTAACAGGTTTTTGGTACATATTGCAATATTGTTCTTCATGGTAGTATTTGAGAATTCCCATTTCGCCTTCCACAAAGTGAGAAAAACACATTTTGTTCAGGAAAATGCTGTAGAAAAATTAATAATTTCATTGACTTGGAAAAGAAAGTTTAACATATGTAGAGGAAAATTCTGTTGGTGAGTGAAATGCTTTTTTCTACTATGCTGAATTTTTCTATATTTATCTGGGTTCAGATAGGAAGACATTTAAGTAAAAATATATGTATAAATAAGCCTTTAAAGAAATGTATATCTTTAAGCAATAGAAGTTTTAAAATCTGTGAGTAAATCAGTTTTATAGTTATAATTCTTGTTTTTCAATAGTCTTACATAAATTTCTGAATAATATATTTCATTCAGTAGACCCTCTTTTAAATTTAATTTTATAAATAGTTTATCCTCAGTTTGTACATGTTCTATAAATAATTAGTGAGCCAAATAGCCTTACATTTAGGAAAACTCAGGGCGATTTCTGAAAAGTTGGAAATTTTCTTACTTGCCCTTTCTGCCTTAAACAAACATCAATTCTTTTTTTTAATTGCATGTGTATGTGTGTATTTTTTTAAATAGGGTCTTTCTTTGTCTCCTAGACCTGGGTAAAGTGAAATGATCACAGCTTACTGCAGCCTCAACATCTTAGACTTAAGCAGTCCTCCCACCTCAGCCTCCTAAGTAGCTAGAACCACAGCTGTGCACCACCACACAAGCCAAGTTTTTTTGTTTTTGAATAAAAACTTGTTTAAAACCAAGTGTTGCCCAGGCTGGTCTTAAACACCAGGACTCAAGAAGAACAACTATGAAATTTATACATCACCTCTCAACAGAACAAGTGGAGCCAAGAAGAAATTGGAATGAAAGAAAGAAGAAAGTAATTTTCAACCTAGAATTCTGTACCCATTTTAAATACTCTTCAGAAAAAACAGTGAGAAAAGACATTTCTAAAGAAAAAACTCAAGGAACTTAATCAACTGTAGATTTTCACTGAAAGTAATAATTCAGGCAGAAAGAAAACTCTCTTAGAGAATAGTTTTTGAGAGGTGGAGGAAAATTATAGGATAAAAATAGTGGTGGGGTGTGTGCATGTGTGTGTGTGTAAAATTGATACATAATTGTTACATATCATAATATGTCATTGATATATAGCAAGCTAAAATATATCATGGTATAACATTAGTATATGTATAAAATGCACACATTTATATGTGTGTATTCATGAATATTTATGTAATAATACTATTGGCTTTTGGGTTTTAAAATGTAGATATAATTGAGAAATAAACAAATTTTGTTGATGTGGTGTCAGATCTTTGCATTATGTGGGAAGAAGTAGTGTATCATTACACAAGTTCCTCTTCTCTATGCCAAACACAAAATAGTCGTTTAAGTTTTGTACAGCATAACTTTGAAGAAGATAGCATGAAAAAATAAATCAATAAAATGCAATTTTTCAAAAGCATCAAGAAATGAAGAAATAAAGGAGTTTGAATTGATGGAGGCTAGGGATAAATTAAATGATAATTAAAAACCAATATATCAATAATTAGTTTTAATATACATAGATTTAATGCTCTAAATACAAGAAAGCAAATGTTAAACTGTGTGGCTAATTGTAGTTTCCATAGAGGTCCTTAACTACATCTTCCATTCCATATTGTCTCCTACAATATGAATTTATTACATGTTGATCATGAGATGAAATCAGATTCCATTCCCATGAATCTTGGCGAGTTCTTCAGGTTGGAAGTGAGACTGTTATTTTTGAGTCTGAGTCATGTAGGGAAACTTCCCTACGGTCTGCGGAAATTTTGCACTTGAGACCCTGAACCTACTTATAGGAAGAATATCTATTAATGCTGTAGGGAAAACATGTCAAATGGAGAGGACACAGAAAACAGCTCAGATTGGATGTTCTCATCTTTAACTCATCTCATGACCAAGCCTTCAGCCCAGCTATCACGTGACCCCTGACACCACACTTCCCAACTGAGGCTGCTATATGACAGTGCACACTGCTGTGCCTGAAGTCCTTATCCACAAATCCCATGAGAATTTGAGGTTATCTGCTACAGAGCCATAATATCTCTAACTGACTGTGGATTAAAATCAACAAAAACTAACAGATGCTGCTTACCAGAGGCATTCCTAAAATACAAACTAATTCAGACTAAAATAGTGAAAAGTAGAATGGATTTTCAGCTCTAAATAATATAACTGACTTTGTCACATTAATATCTGTCAAAGCAGACTGTTCTTCTAGTTTATTATACTTTAGGTTCTTGGGTATATGTGGAGAACTTGCACATTTGTTACATGAGTATACACGTGCCATGGTGGTTTGCTGCAACCAATGACTCGTCATCTACATTAGGTATTTCTCCTAATGCTATCCCTCCCAATGCTATCCCTCCCATAGACCCCCAGCCCCTGACAGGACCTGGTGTGTGATGTTCACCTCCCTGTGTCCATATGTTTTCATTGTTCAACTCCCACTTTCGACTGAGAACATGTGGTGTTTGGTTTTCTGTTCTTGTGTTAGTTTGCTGAGAATGATGGTTTCCAGCTTCATCCATGTCCCTGCAAAGGACATGAAGTCATCTTTTTTATGGCTGCATAGTATTCCATGGTGCATATTTGCCACATTTTCTTTATCCTATCTATCATTAATGGGCATTTGGGTTGGCTCCAAGTCTTTGCTATTGTGAATAGTGCCACAATAAACATATACGTGCATGTGTCTTTACAGTAGAATGATTTATAATCCTTTGGTTATATAAACAGTAATGGGATTGCTGGGACAAATGTTATTTCTAGTTCTAGATCCTTGAGGAATTGCCACTCGGTCTTCCATAATGGTTGAGTTAATTGGCAATCCCACCAACAGTGTAAAAGTGTTCTTATTTCTCCACATCCTCTCCTACATCTGCTGTTCCCTTTTTTTTTTTTTTTTTTTTTTGAGACAGAGTCTCACTCTGTTACCCAGGCTGGAGTGCAGTGGCACAATCTCAGCTCACTGTAAGCTCTGCCTCCCAGGTTCAGGCCATTCTTCTGCCTCAGCCTTCCGAGTAGCTGAGACTACAGGCGTCTGCCACCATGCCTGGCTAATTTTTGAATTTTTAGTAGAGACGGGGTTTCACCATGTTAGCCAATATGGTCTGGATCCCCTGGCCTCGTGATCCACCCACCTCAGCCTCCCAAAGTGCTGAGATTGCAGGCATGAGTCACTGTGCCCGGCCTGTTATTTCCTAACTTTTTAATGATTATCATTGTAACTGGTGTGAGATGGTATCTCACTGCGGTTTTGATTTGCATTTCTTTAACAACCAGTGATAATGAGATTTTAAAAATATGTTTATTGGATGCATAAATGTCTTATTTTGAGAATTGTCTGTTGATATCCTTCACCCACTTTTTGATGTGGTTGTTTTTTTTCTTGTAAATTTGTTAAAGTTCTTAGTAGATTTTGGATATTAGCCCTTTGCCAGATGGATAGATTGCAAAAATTTTGTCCTATTCTGTAGGTTGCCTGTTGACTTTAATGATAGTTTATTTTGCTGTGCAGAAGCTCTTTAGTTTACTTAGATCCCATTTGTCAACTTTGGCATTGGTTCCATTGCTTTTGGTGTTTCAGTCATGAAGTCTTTGCTCATGCCTATGTCCTGAATGGTGTTGCCTAGGTTTTCTTCTAGGGTTTTTATAGTTTTAGGTATTATATTTAAGTCTTTAATCCATCTTGAGTTAATTTTTGTATAAGGTGTAAGGAAGATACCCAGTTTCAGCTTTCTGCATATAGCTAACCAGTAAAGCAGACTTTAAGAGAAATATGAGCTGGGTGCGGTGGCTCATGCCTATAATCCCAGCACTTTGGAAGGCCGACGTGGTTGGATCCCCTGAGCCAGGAGTTTAAGACTAGCCCAGTCAGTATGGCAAAACCCTGTCTATAGTAAAAAATACAAAAATTCACCTGGCATGGAGGTGCATGCCTGTAATTCCAGCTACTGGCAAGGCTGAGAGAGGAGAATTGCTTGGACCTGGGAGATGGAGGTTGTAGTGAGCAAGCATCATGCCACTCCACTCCATCCTGGGCAACAGAGTGAAACTCTTTATCAAAAAATAAATAAATAAATAAAATGAAAGGATTACAGAAAGAGAACAAAATATTCACATATCAAAAAGTAGTAGCTGTTCACAAACATTAAGCACATAGATAGTAGACAGCTACTGACCATACAGGACAATACTGAAAATGGCTATGTGCTGTGGTGTACAGATGTTTATTTATGCCCTTGTTTTCAATTATTTTGGGTGTATTCTGAAAAATGGAATTGCTGGATTATATTGTAATTATATTTTCTATTTATTGAAAAAGCATCTGTTTTCCACAGTGACTGCACCATTTTTTAAATTCCTACTAGTAATATACAAGGTTCCAATTTCTCCACATCCTTACCAACACTTGTTATTTCCTAAGATTTTTATTTGTTGCTTTTGACAATATCCAATTTAATAGTTATCAAGTAATATCTCATGGTGTTTTCAATTTTTACTTCCCTAATGATTAGTGCTACTGAGCTTCTGTTTATGAGCTCTTTGGTTATTTCCATACCTCCTTGGAGAAATGTCTATGGAAGCTACCTAATTGCCTATCAGTGAATGAGTAGTGCATGTGATCTATACATACAATAATACATTATTCAGCTTTAAAATGGAAGGGAATTCTGGCACATGCTATAACATGGATAAATCTTAAGGACACCATAGAAGGTGAAATATGCCATACTAAAACAAACAAATGGACAAACAGAAATACCATAGGATTCTACTTATATGAGATACCCAGAGTAGTCAAATTCATAGAGTAATAAAATATAATGGTGGTACTCAGAGGCTGATGTTGGGAGGAGGATCTAAGGAGTTCTCGTTTAATAGATGCAGTGTTTCAGTTTTACAATATGAAAATTGTTCTGTGAATGGATTGTATTGATGGTTGCCCAAAATTGTGAAGGTACCAAACATTGCTTAGCTATACATTTACAAATTGCTATAATTATAAATGTTATGCATTTTGTATTTTATCTTTTTTTTGAGACAGAGTCTGGTCTTTTGCCCAAGCTGGGTCATAATGGCTTGCTGCAACCTCCGACCTTGGGGTTCAAGCAATTCTTCTGTCTCAGCTACCTGGGTAGCTGAGACTGCAGGCAAGTGCCACCATACCCAGCTAATTTTTGTTATTTTTAGTAGAGATGGGATTTCACCATGGTGGCCAGGCTGGTCTTGCACTCCTGACATCAAATGATCTACCTGTCTTGGCCTCCCAAAGTGCTAGGATTACAGGCATAAGCCACTGTGCCTCGTCTATGTTATCTTAATTTTAAAAATAATTTTACAAAATAGCGACAGCTAATAAAAAGTGATTATAGCTATAAATAGGGAGAACAGATCTGTAGCACATGTAACACAGGACTGCTAGGCAATATATATATAAAGAACATCTACAAACAAATGAGAAGAAGACAGACAATTAATCAAGTACAAATATATACTTTTTTTTTTTAATGAGAGGGTGAGAACCCAAACCTCTTCCAAAGAGAAGATAGAAATGGAAAATAGAAGGCCCTCAGCTTGTTGAGTAAACATATATAATACATTAATAATGAATTAATAATAAATTAACAATAGAAAGTAATCAACTAAATACTACATAATTATACTCCACTATATTATATTATAATAATTGTTATGTTACATCATATATTGTTATAATGAACTTAATTATTATTTTAATCAAATAATTAGCAAAGTAAAAATACATTTATTGAATAATGCCCCAGTGGAATATCATTATAAACTCAACAATGCCACATTGAAAAATAAATAGACAATTCTGAGTATGGAGTCGAATGTGATACAATTCTTATGCATTGCTGTGGAAAATATAAATTTCTGTAAGTCAGGAAAACTGGCTTGGCAATATCTACTAAACTGAACCTGCCCATTCATTGTGAACCATCAATTCCATGCCAACATCTATCTATACATTACAGACCATCAAGAACATGTGTTGAAGGTGGCACAATATGTATGTATAGCATCATTATCTTAATAGCCAAATATAAGCAGCCTAAGTGTCAATGAGAATTTGATTCTTTCAATGCACTGGGTTACCATACAGCACTGAAGGAGTGAATCATATCTTCATCATACCAAATAGATGCATTTTATGAACACATTGGTGAGTTCCCTAAGACAAATGCTTAATAATATGTCCTCCAGATGTACTTATATAAATATGAAATACAGCTAAATAGATTCACAATAGTAGAATGAAGGCAGTCTACAGAGTAAGAAGCAGTCATTGTAAGGACACAATTTCTAATGTGCTTTAAATACTCTGTTTTTTAATTGGTGGTAGGAGGTATGTTCACTTTGTAATAATTCACTAACCTACACAGTTTGTATTTGTACATTTGGCTGCAGAAGTTTACTTTAATAAAAAAATGTCCAGGCTAGACACAGTGGCTCAGGCCTGTAATCCTAACACTTTGGGAGGCTGAGGCAGGAGGATTGCTTGAGCCTAGGAGTTCAAGACCAGCTTCAGCAACATAGAAGGATCTCATACCTACAATGAAAGAGAAAAATTTAGCCACATGTGGTGGCATGTGTCTGTAGACGCAGCTCCAGAGACTGAGACAGAAGGATCACTTGAGCCCAGGAATTTGAGGCTGCATTGAGCTATGATCATGCCTCTGCACTCCAGCCTAGATGGTATAGGAAGACCTTGTGTCTAAAAAAAAAAAATTCAAAAAGTAGTGTAGGTAATATTACCCTACACTTACTCCTGCATCACACACATATGCATGTGAATATCTACATATTCTTATGATTCTTATGTGTGTGTTTGTATATACAGCATGTTAGCAAGAACAAACCAGCAATCCCAAGAGGACCCACAGACCATCTGAAGGAAGTAGACTGCTCCTGCAGGACCCGGAAGACCTCTCCAAAACTCTGAGTGTCACAACTGCGGAAGTGAGAAAGGGATGTCGACATGGTTATACATTGAGAAAGAAACTTTTTGTGTGTATACACATACACACACCCCTCCATATTTTTAAACATGTTACCATCTGTAGCAAGTATGTGTATATAAGTATGCCTAATCAAGTATGTGCATAAAATTGCCTGATTTATCCAGAAATGCATAGTATGTATTTAAATTACTATAAGCCATACATATGTATTTATGAATCATAACATAAAATACTATTTGAGTCGGTTTTAATTTATTAATACAGATGTAACAAATTACCACATCTTTACTGTCTTAAATAACACAAATTCATTCTCTTACAGCCCTGGAGTCAGAAAGTGTAAAATCAAGGTGTTAAAACGTCTGTGTTTCTTCTCGAGGCTCTAGGGAGACATCTGTTCTCATCTTTTTCAGCTGATAGAGTCTGTCCTTTTTTCTTGGCCCATAATGAGTTCTTCGCATTCTTCCAAACCGTTTTTCTGTATTCAAATCATCCACTACAAAACTCTGATTCTCATACCTCCCTTTTATATATTAATACCTTCATGATTATATTGTGCCCACCAGGACAATCCAAGATCATCTTTCCATCTCACAATCCTTTACTTAATTACACCTGGAAATTCCTTTTTATCTTGCAAGCTCGCGAATTTACAGCTTCTGGAAATTTTTGTCAGGATGCAGCTTTGGAAAATCATCATTTAGTCTACTATGTGGCTTATGATTTAGGAGTGGCATTATTATGAAAAATTTTCTTTTTTAATCTCATCTTTACAACAGGGTTTCTATCACAATCATGAAAGACTTCTACAACAATTTCTTTTGCTGTAGGAATATAACTGATTTTAGAATAACAGTTTCTTTCTCAACATATAACCATGTCAGCATGTCTTTCCCACCTCCACTTTTGGGGCTCACAATTTTGGCTGTGTCTCCTGGGTCCTGCAGGAGCAGTCTGCTTCCTTCAGAGGGTCTGTGGGTGTTATGGGGATTGCTGGTTTGTTCTTGCTGACATGTCATGTTTTAAATTTTGGAAATCTAGACTCCTTCACAATCATTTAATCTCAGTATATTCTAAAAATTATTATATTAAAACCATATAGTACTCATTTTTCTCTATTCATTTTTCCTTTTTTCCTATACTTTTTATGTTTCCCATATGTTTAAAAAATACTTGGATTAAAATATAAGTTGCTTCTGTCTTTATTATTAAATGAAGTTTTGGTGAAAAGAATACCCTTATATTCTTTCTAATTGAAAATTTGAGATGCACATAGACATGTGTGATTTGAACTAAACTTGTAATGTTTAATCATTTTTCTAATGTTCACCTTCTTTACCATCACATCTTGTTAACTCTCAGGTGTACCTGGCAGACGGTAAGTCCATATGCTATGGATTAAAAATGTGCTATCATAGCTATTCCTTTTAAACATCAGACATTTTCTGGTGTATTTTTAACTTTTGGGGATTCACGATCAAAGATATAACAAGCAATAGAGTCAACACTAAAAGATATGTCTTCTCCAGCCATGCTAAGATCTCATCTGAAGTTCTCAAGACCCATCTAGAAGTCTTCAGACATTATTTTTGCACTAAAGAGGATTTTACTTTAATGCTCTTAGGCACTTGCTGTGAAGCACAGACGTTAGAATCTGAAGACATTGCTTGGGATGAATGAATTCCAGGTGGAGATAACATCCCTCACTGACTGACACATATGGCTGAGAGGACTCTGAATATTGCTGGCCCTATTCTATTTTTCTTATGCAGAAGGACAGATTTGAATGTATTCATGATTTTGCCATGGAGCACTATTAATCCCAGGCATTAGGAAGGAAAGCCTTCTTTTAGCTTACATGTTTAGTTAACAACTAATTTTACATACCTACTCTCTCTGAGGACATAACCCTTGCCTTTAAGGACAAGTTTTATTTATTTGCTTTATTGCATTTCTCTGATACCTATTCATTCTACCACTGTAGATTGTGTACAACTCCTCCTTGACTTTTACATTGTAAACCAAATAGAAATTTCCCCATCCTTCTTGGCCCTTTGATCAATGTTTCCACACTACTGTCCACTCCCAGTGATTGCAAATAATTTTTTCCCTTGCCTTCAAAAATCTAACTCTTTCCTGATTTTCCTGACTCTCTGATCTTGGCTTCCCTATCAATGTTGATGTCCACCTGTTCTACCTGTCTCTTAGATGCTGTCTGCCATATCGCAGAATCTTACAGTTACTTCTTTTGGCATTGACGTAGTCTTCTTTTTCTATCTTGGGTATTCACTGGCCATCCTTAAGTTCTTATGAAAACACCATGGTGCCTCCACCACTGATGGATGTCAGCCCCTCCCTGGAATTCTTTATCACATTGCTACTGATTTTACTGCGTTTATCTTTCAGGTCACAGATGACATGTATTAACAATATTTTCAGAAGAACATCTCCTGACTGTTTTTATGTGAACAACATTTTCATCTCACCATTCACACTCACAATATTTTATGTTCCCTTCAGATTATTGGTAAAAGTTGCAAGGTTATTCTTTATTTGTGGACCAGTGTCTGCCACACTACTAGATTATAAGCTTCATGAAAGCAAGGGAATGTATATAGTACTCATCTTTTAACTCCTATGTCGTTGCCTACCAATCCCATAGGCTGATGTGCTGATATATACTCTATTTCTCAGAGCCTCGCATGACTCTGGTCATGCAAGTTTTGCTTTTATTTGTAATTATGGGAAATATTAGAGTTCCCATAATTTCTTTTAGTCTGAATTATGATGGAGGAAAACCTCCAAACAGTGAATAAACCATCATGGTGTAGTGCACAATCGAGGCAGAGTTTATAAGTGTTTCACAAATGATGGTATAGTCAGTTCTACCAGTGACAAGAATGATCAGAAAAAGCCTAATTAACGAGACTTAACTAATAAGACTTGATTTAACTTAGCTGAGTTATAGTCCAAGAAAATGCAGTGTTATGGCAACACAGATGGGCACTCAGAAGACTGAGTGTCCTTAGATTGCTGACATTTAAAGAAGAAAGAAACGTACTGAAATATATCATTTAGGAAGACCATTCCATCCACCCTGCCAATGATTATTGGCAGAATTCTGGAATGAAATGCATGGTGTCAACTGTAGTTCAAGAGAATTAACATACAACAAAACTAGGGCTTGCATTTATTGTCTACAGCTTCTGTAACAAATTGCCACAAACTCAGCATCTGAAACAATTCAAATGTTTTATCTTACAGTTCTGCAGAAGGTTTGGTGATCAAAATTAAGGTGTCAGCAGGACTGCATTTCCTTCTGCAGCCTCTGGGGGAGAAACTGTTTCCTTGACGGTTCCCAAATTTTAGAGGTCATCCACATTCTTTTGGATATGGTTTTATCCATTTTCAATGCCAGTAGTACTACATCTCTTTTTGATAATTCTTCCACAGTTATTTCTCCCGGTCACAGCTGGAAAATGATCTCTGATTTTATGGACTCATGGATAAAATTGGGCCCACTTAAATAATCCAGGATCATCTCATCTTTACAAAACCTACACACTTGATTACATCTTCCAAACTTGTTTTTCCATGTAAGCTGACACATTCAGAGTTTGCAGAGGATGCAGGCATTTTTGGAGAGACATTATCCTGACTATCACAGGGTTTATATCTGATTATTTGGGTCATAACATGTAAGATAAGAAAGTTGTGTAAATTTTATCCAGGATTTTTGTGTGTGTCTTTTTGTTAAATCCATTTCAGATCATGTCTTGCATAGTCTTACTAATTGTCTTGAGGAATACATTGTACCTTAATTGAGCAGCACAATGTGTATACATTCAGCTTGCAATGGGCATTCTGAGGACTGGCATATAAAATAAGATAATAAAGAAAAAACACTTTATGTGTAATTTGAGAAAATATGACTATTAATTGCAGGATATACATTTGCAGCGTTACTGGAATGTGTAGTCTCTGGCTTTACAAGTAAATTTTAAGTGTAAATGTAAATCAGATCTGATGAAAGAAACAGAAAAATTCTAGCACACAAATTTTAAATGCAATCAACAATCTCAGTCATTTTTTTTTAAAGAATTGGGTTTATGAGTGAGAGAGAGAGAGACAGAGCCAGGGAAGGAAAAATAAATAGATTGAAATTAATACTGACAAACACTTGTAAAAATTATTATATAAAATTGATAATACTCATAGATTCCTTTGATACAAAACACATTCTGTTAATAATTTAAAAATATGTGACTTAAAAACAAATTATCTTTCTTCAAATACATCTCCTTACATGAACTTGAAAGATGAAAAACATTAAAATACATAGACTAAGTGTTAGTCTCACTAGTGTGAGCTTCTCATGGTAAACTTTAGTTGCAGAAAGATACTCCAACTGTCTTCAATTATTTAAGAAATTTAAGCAATGTGTTTGATTTTTGCAAGAAGACAGGATATCCAGGAGCCCATTGTATTATATTATGTTTCTCTTGTTAAATAGAACAACAAAACCTGTCACTAAATAGTATTTGATAGGAAATGAATTTCAATAAAATGAGATTGTTTTTCCTTATGAGGAACGTTTAATTGAACTCAATTTGGAAAGTATGTTAATGCAGAAATTACACCTGCTACAATTTCAATAATATATATTAAGAGGAAGAGAGAGGAGCAGCTTCAGGTCAGTGGTATCAGTTCTTCCAGGAATCAAATGACTCAGCTCTGCTTTTCCAAAATTGTCATCAAGAAGTGTTCCATCATTTAAAACATTGATGATAGCTGATATTTGTCTGATTCTTCTAAAGGAAATTTAATTTTTGTGTTTTTTTCCTACTTTAAATTAACTAACGACGACGAAGTTCTCACTATGATTTATATATGTAATTGTCTTCTCCATAATTAATGTATCAGTATGTTAAGAAATCACTTCAGATTTATAGTCTTCTATTAAAGCCTGAGATATACTTGGCATAAAAGAGCTGTTTCTAGTGTTTTTCAACTTACATCATATTGGTACTAAAGACAAAAGGAATAGATTATCTCTTCCTAGAGGTGAGCCAGTAGTATAACCACACCCTAAAAAGGTTGCACTTTTGTACCAAAATAGATAGACATATTTTTCCTTTAATGACAGTAATAAACTACTCCTAATTGAAATTCATGAGATATAAAGCAGTATTCATTCTAAGAAACATACACCAAATTCTATACAGTTCTTTATTTTTTCTTTCTTACTTTGTTATGAAATGTGTTTGCCTGTGTGTGTGAGTGTGTGTGTGTCTGAGTGCGTGTGTGTTTGAAGGAGGGACTACTTTACTAACTGTAGCTTGTGCATTTTAGTCCAACATAAACTGTTGCTCAAACACAGAAAGTTTTCATAAGTAGAGCATTAAAATGTAATTACTACAGAGGCAATACCAAGAGACAATAGAACACATCCTTCTCTTCATATCCAGTGAAAGAAGACCTATGTTAAAGGAGGGGTGATTTTTTTTTTACTATGGATTAGGTATAAGTTGCATTCACCTGCAGTCACCCTGAAAGGGGCAGGAAAGAATTGAAGAGAAGACAAGTAGATTTAAAGGAAACTGTGAAGGAAGAGATTCTATCAGGGACCAGTAAACTTTTCTTTATAGGAGTAGAATGTAGAATGTAGTTATTTTAGGCTTTCTAGTGTCTGTTGCAGCTACCTAAGTCTATAGTTGTAGCACAAATGCAGCCAGAGACAATAGGTAAACCAATGGGTTTGATTGTGCATTTATGAAATTTCATCTGCAAAAACAAGCATTCAGACAGACATAATCCACCAGCTGTGGTCTGGAGCCCCCTGGTTTATAGCTAAAGTACAAACATGATTCTGTTGCTTTGCTAGACATTCCAAATTCTCAACCTTGTAATTGATTTTTTTTTTCTTGTGTTTTTTCAGACAGTATCTCACTCCATTGCCCAGACTGGAGCGCACTGGCACAATCAAAGCTGACTGCAAATTCAAGTTCCCAGGCTCAAGAGATTCTCCTGCCTCAGCTTCCTGAGCACCCAGGACAGGCATGAACTACCAACCCAGCTAATGTGATTTTGTATTTTTTGTAGAAACAGAATCTTACTATCTTTCCCAGGCTGGTCTTAAGCTCCTGGGCTCAAGTGATCCACCCACTTTGGTTTCCAAAAATGCTGGTGTTACAGGCATGAGCCACTGCATCCAGCCTGATTATGCATTTTTTAGTAGACATTATTTTGTCCATGCTTTAAGACAATGCCTATCCTTAGGTGGAGAAAAGTTTAGTAGTCATGTCTTTGGAGGCTTGCCCCTAGACCACAAGTCTCACAGCTGGTTACACTAGAAGGTTGCTTGTCTCCATAGATTTCCCATGATTTTATTCTTTCTACAGTTCTCAGATGACTGCAAAACTCAGTCAACATGTCCCATCAAGGAAAGATCTCAGCCTTTACCCCTGATGCCTGACGTCCAGTCTCCCAAAACCAAGATCCTGATTCTCTGTTCCTTAGTTTAGTATTATTTCATTTGCATGCTAAATGACACCATCCATAGGCAGGCTGCATCAGGTGCCTTTCATAGTGATGTCAATTTGTTTTATAGCCAACAGTATTTGAATGTAATCTCACAATTTCCTCTTCATTTCATTGCAAAGTTATTTCATTGCTATCATTAGGCTCAGTTTCTGTAAAGCTAGGAACCTTCAAAGATACTTGCCCTTGCTCATTCTTATACCTTGGCTTGCTGCTTATTTGTCCTTAGATCCAAGCCATAGCCACTTCTCCAGCAAGAGATACTGGTCATTTCCACACTACTTAAACTCTGCTTTTCCATTAGAGAGCCATCACTTTGACCCACATCATCCTCCTAGACCCTGCTGATGCTATTGGAACATTAAAAAAAAAAAAGACTTCAAAATTTCATGATGTCCATGACTACCAACTATTCAGAAGCCTTTTGAAGATTCCTTCTTCCTATCTTTATTATTATGCCCTCATTTCACACCCAGTGATTCTATTCACAGCCTTCTGTTCTTGCCTCTCAACTTGTGGTATTAACTGGGTTTTACTAGCTTTTGATGTCCAGCTCAAATTTTTTAAAACTTTAAAAAGTTTTGTTTTATTTTAGATTTAGGCGGTACATGCATTGCAGTTTTGTTACATGGTTATATCGTGTAATTATGGGATTTGGGCTTCCGTTAGTGAGCCCATCACCCAAATAGTGAACTCTGTAGCTAATAGGTACTTTTTTTTTCTTTTTTTGAGGCAAAGTCTTCCTCTGTCACCCAGGCTGAAGGGCAGCAGTGAGATCTCAGCTCACTGCAACCTTTGCCTCCCAAACTCAAGCAATTCTCATGTTTCAACCACCTCAGTAGCTGGGGCTATAGGTGTGTACCAAACTACCAGCTAATTTTTGTATTTTCCTTTTAGTAGAAATGGGGTTCTGCCATGTTGACAAGGCTGGTCTTGAACTCCTGACCTCAAGTGATCCACCTGTCTTGGACTCCCGAAGTGCTGGGATGATAGGGCTGAGCCACCGCACACAGCCCCCAAGAGGTAATTTTTCAACCCTCACTATCCTCCCATCATGCCCTCTTTTGGAGTCTCCAGTGTTTATTATTCCTCACCGTATGTCCATATGTACCCAATTTTTAGTTCCCACCAATTGGAGAGAACATGCAATATTTCACCTTCTGTTTCTGAGTCATTTCACTTAGGATAATGGCCTCCAGATCCAGCCATGTTGCAGCAAAACATTATTTAATACTTTTTTATGGCTTAGTAGTATTCCGTAGTGTATACATACCACATTTCCTTATCTGATCATCTGTTGATAGAAACTTAGGTTGAATCCCTATCTTTGCTATTGTGAATAAGGCTGTGATAAACATGAGTTCTGATGTCATTTTGACAAAACAGTTTTTTTGAGACAGTCTTGCTCTGTTCCCCAGGCTGGAGTGCAGTGGCATAATATTGGCTTGCCAGGTCACTACAACTTCCACCTCCCAGATTCAGGTTATTCTTGTGCCTCAGCTTCCCGAGTAGCAGGGATTACAGGTGTGTGCCACCACATCTGGCTAATTTTTTGTATTTTTAGTAGACTCAGAGTTTCGCCCTGTTGGCTCAGCTGGTCTTGAACTCCTGACCTCAAGCAATCCCCCTGCCTTGGCCTCTCCGAGAGCTGGAATACAGTTCTGCGCCACCATGCCTGGCCTCAATTTCATTTTATTTGGTTAGATACACTGTAGTGAGTTTGCTGGGTGGAATGACAGTTCTGCATTTAGCTCTTTGAGAAATCTCTGTACTGTTTTCCATAGGAGTTGAACTAATTTACATTTCCACCAATGTGTTTCCTTTTCTCTACAACCTGTATCCTTGCTAAATCAAATCAAATTTTTATGTAAAATTTTGATGAATATACTTATCTACTCACCAACCCAGCCCAGTCAACGATTTCATCATCAAACCAAACAATGTATTTTAAAATAACGACAGTTACTTCTCTATTTCTTCTTGCTGAAATCCAGCTGAATCTCCCATTTCAGTCCTTTTCACTTCAATGCTGTGCTCTTTTTTTCTCATGAGTAGAAGGTAATTGCAGTCTTTTTTTTTTTTTTTTCTTTTGTTGAGACAGAGTTTTACTCTCGTTGCCCAGGCTGGAGTGCAGTGGTAATATCTTGGTTCACTGCAACCTCCACCTTCCAAATTCAAGTCATTCTCCTGCCTCAGACTCCTGAGTAGCTGGGATTACAGGACCCTGCTACCACGCCCAGCTATTATGTGTATTTTTAGTAGAGATGGGGTTTCACCATGTTGGCCAGGCTGTTCTTAAACTTCTGAGCTCAGATGATCTGCCTGCCTTGGCCTCCCAAAGTGTTGGGATTATAAGAGTGAGCCACTGCAAACCAGACTTTTTGCTGTTTTTAAAGAGATGGGATCTCACTCTGTCACCCAGGCTGGAATGCAGAAGTGCAATCCAAGCTCACTGCATCCTCAGCCTTCTGGGCTTAAAGCCATTCTTCCAGCTCAGTCTCCTGAGTAGCTGGGTCTACAGGCATGTGCCAGCATGCCTGGCTAACTTTTGTATTTTTTGTAGAGATAAGGTCTTGTTATTTTGTGCAGGCTGGTCCCAAACTCCTGGCCTCAAGCTATCTTCCTGCCTCAGCCTCCTGAAATGCTGGAATTACAATTTTCTGACTTCTTGAGTATGTTCTTAAAATGAGCTTTAATTATATTTTGAATAATAATAATAATTAGCTGTAATACAAAATGAATTATGTTAATTGCTTCTTTTGTATTCAAAATAAGTATATCTTCTTACCTGGAGCATGAAAGCTGCTTTCAAACTGGTCTTTCTACTTCTCAACACTTAAGTCTGTACACAGCACCCAAGAGGTTCCTAAAAATATTTGACTTCATGTCACTCCTCTGCTGAAATTATCCAGTGTTTCTACCTTCTACTCAGAATTAAGGTCAAAATGCTGAAAATGACATAAGTTACCATGATCAGATAACCCAGTTGCTTATCTGATATCTGACCCTACCAATTTCCTGCTTATGTAATTCAGCTGCTATTATACTGATCTTATTGCTCCTCCAAAAAATTACCAAGCATAGTTTTTCTTTTGCAATTTCATTTTCCTGGTACTCTGTTCTCCCAGATGGTTTGTTTATTCTAATTTTTGTGCAATTATCACATCAACAGTAATTCATTTGTCACCCATGATTTTTTTAATTATCTATCATTTATTTTTATTTATTTTTTATTATTATACTTTAACTTAGAGGGTACATATGCAGCCATAAAAAAGGATGAGTTCATGTCCTATGTAGCGACATGGATGAAGCTGTCACCTACAATTTTTAAAAAGTGAATCCCACACACATTGTATGAAGTTCCATCTCCTACCACATACTTTCCCATGAGAACTGCCCACATCTAATGAGCTACACACGTTACTCATTTATTTAATGTCCTGTCAGTTTTCCACAACATAATGAAATCTCTGTCAAGGCAGGAATGCTGACATTTTTAATCGCTACTGTACCTCAAATACTCTAAAAACTGTCTAGCTTACTGTTAATAATAAAAAAAGCTAAATTAATGAAACAGTATTTTAAATGTTTATTTCAGAATGTTTTCCCTGTGTTCGCCTCCCCAAAACAAACAACGTATTCTTTAACTTTAGGCAATGTGTTGTATGTATTCTTGTTTGGCACAAAATATATTTTGGGTGATGTGGCAAACAGAGTAATACCACTGTACAAAAATAAGTAAGTAAGTAAATACATAAATAAATAAACCCCAGAAACTATGTCCACAACCCAATCCCTGGAACCTATGGATATGTGACTTTACATGGCAGAAGGTGTTTTGCAAATGGAATTTAAGGATTTTGAGGTGGATGGGTTATTATGGAATTACTGGGGTAAGCCCAGTTATTTTTTTATTTTGTTTATTTATTTTGAGAAGTAGTCTTGGTCTGTCATTCAGGCTGGAGTGCAGTGGCACAATCTCAGCTTACTGCAACCTCCAACTCTCGGGCTCAAGTGCTTCTCCTGCCTCAGACTCTGAAGTAACTGGGATTACAGGCACATACCACCACACTTAGCTAATTTTTGTATTTTTAGTAGAGACAGAGTTTCATCACATTGGCCAGGCTGGCATGAACTCCTGACCTCAAGTTATCCAAGGCATCAGCCTCCCAAAGTGCTGGGACAGATTACAGGCTTAAGCTGCCACATCCAGAGGTTCCCAGTTTAATCACAAGAGTGCTTGAAAGTAGAAAAGTGAGGCAGAAAACAGTGTTCCGAGAGATGGCATTATAAGAAGAACTCCATGTCACTGTATTAGTCTGTTCTCACACTGATAATAAAGACATACCTGAGAATGGGTAATTTATAATAAAAGAGGTTTAATTTACTCACAGTCCCTCATGGCTGGGGAGGCCTCAGGAAACTTAACCATCATTGTGGAAGGGGAAGCAAACATGTCCTTCTTCACATGGTGGCAGTGAGAAGTGTTGAGCAAAAGGGGGAAAAGCTCCTTATAAAACCATCAAATCTCATGAAAACTCACTATCACAAGAACAGCAGCATGGGGGTAATCTTCCCTCTTATTCATTTATCTCCCACAAGGTTCCTCCCACAAAATGTGGGGGTTATGCGAACTATAATTCAAGATGAGATTTGGGTGGTTACGTGATGAAATCGTATCAGTCCAAGTACTGATTGTGAGAATAGGAAGCTAGGGCCAAGGACCAGAGGGAATCTGGCCTTTGCAGAAGAAGCTAGGGAATCAACTGACTTACACAGACTCTGGAAGAAAACACAGCCCTACTGCATCTAGATTTTAGTCTAGGGAGACCCATGTGGGACTTGGAACCTCAAGAAATGGAAAATAATACATTTATGTCATCTTAAGCTACCCTATTTACAGTAACTTATTACAGCACTCACAGGAAACTAATAGAGATGGTATTTTTTTTAAAGACAGGGTCTTGTTCTGTTGCCCAGGCTGGAGTGAAGTGGTGTAATCACATTTCACTGCAGCCTCAAACTCCTGAGCTCAAGTGATCCTCTTACCTCAGCTTCCCAAGTAGCTGAGACTACAGATGATTGCCACCATGCCTGGCTAATTTATTTTTATGTTTGTAGAGATTGAGTCTCTACAAACTTTGCGAGGCTCCCACCTTAGCATCCCAAAGAGCTGGGAATACATGAGTGAGCCACTGTGTACGGTTTTATAAATGGTAATTCTATTGTTGCTAATGGTAGGTTTTTCCTAGTTTTCTATTTTACTAAGAGATGTATAAACACACTCAAAAATATCACAGACATGCCTTTTTTGACATGTGAAAATTCGCTAAAATCTCAAATCTCTCACTGTGGTCAAAATGTCAGAAATTGTTTTTCACTTAATTTCTGAGGGACACATCAATAAAAGATAAAGACTGTTGATTGTCAGTGAACACATGCTCTGGAAAACCCTGTGGAGCCTTTCACATGAGTGTGTTGATCCCAAGAATTATGAGGAAACATTGGACAGTCTGTGGAAAGCCTAGACCAGCAGTTGTAGATTTAATTTGGGTTGTTCTTTGGTGTTATGGTTTTTAACAAAATTCATCACTTCAGATGCAAGTGAATTAAGAGAGTCCAATCAATTTTCCTTGGGGACTGGAACAATGTTGGAAATATGGATAAGCTGTAGAGGGAGGCTCCTCTCATTATAAGCCATATTAAAGCACAACCCTCCACACAGTATTACAATATGGAAAAATATGACAAGACCCAGAGTGAAGACAAGAACTTTTAAATTTTAATTTTAATTTTTTGAGATGGAGTCTTACTCTGTCACCCAAACTGGAGTGCAGAGATGCAATCTTGGCTCACTGATATCTATGCATTCTGGGTTGAAGTGATTCTCCTGCCTCAGAATCCTAAATAGCTGGGACTACCAGCATGTGCCACCATGCCTGGCTAATTTTTGTATTTTTAGTAGAGGCAGGGTTTTACCATGTTGGCCAGGGTGGTCTCGAACTCCTGACCTCAAATGATCTGCCTGCCTTAGCTTCCCAAAGTGCTGGGATTACATGTGTGAGCTACCATGCCCATCCAAGAGAAGTAGAACTTAAGCCAATTTTGCTCATCCAGCTTTCGTAATTAGAAAATCTCATTGTATCCTTGTGTTATATTCCATGATGCCTCCAAAGAAACAGAAGTAACAGAATATATAGAGATATATAAGAGGAGATTGGAAATTGGCTGACACGATTATGATGGCCAAGAAGTCCCACAATCTACCATCTGTGAACTGTAAGGAAGCCAGTGATGTTGTTTAGCCCAAGTCTGGAGGCCTGCAAACCAGGTGCTCACATGTCTGTGGTCAGGAGAGGATGAATATACTAGTTCAAGAAAAGAAAGCAAATTCACTGTGTCTCCACCTTTTTCTTCTATTCTGTACCTCAGTGAATTAAGTCATACCCACCCACATTGGTGACATTGGATCTTCTCTACTCAGTCTACAGATTCCAATATTAATTTCTTCCTGAAATGCACTCATGGAAACACCAAAATAATGTCTCTCCAGCTACCTGGGTCTCCCCTTGCCCAGTCATGTTGACACATAAAATTAACCATTACAACTTCCCTTAGGCACTTTCAGATTTTCCTTGGAACTGTCAATGCCTTCTTTGTAGAAGGAGAGGCCCTAGAAAATTAGCATTTAGTGAAATAAGATGAACATGCCCGAAAGCCTATAAATGTCACGAAATTGAAGGATAATGAAAAAGTATTATGAAATCAAGTTAAAATGTTCACATTAAGTGATATAGATTGTATAATTTGTTCTAATCTTTTATTTGGATGAACATTTGTCAATCTTAGCATTGTTGATATTTGGGATGTGATAAATCTTTGTGGTGGGGCTGTATTGTGTATTGCAGGATGTTTTGCAGCATCCCTGGATTCAACCTACCAAATGCCAGAAGCACTTAATTTCCCCTATTGTGACACCCAAAAATGCCTCAAGATATTGTGAAATATCCTCTGAGAGACAGATTTTACACCAGTCGAGATGTACTGTGTTGCATTAAAATCAGGACAACATTTGTGGTCATTTGTTCAAATTACTAGAGACCTTGAATGTGATTCTCTATTTTAACTATGTCTTTTACAATACCAAGTTTCAGGAACATTTGTGTATCAAATGAAGTGTGAAGTGTTGTTACCTATTTCAGGAGGATCATAGCTTCTCCTTTTATGTGCCACTATCTTGCAGCCACTCTGACATAGGAGAGCCACTTAAGGATTTTCAAACAGAGAAGACTTTGAAGGGAGAAATGTTCACAAGTATATTTGACCAAAAATTGAGAAGGGAAGGAATAAATAAAGAGAGAAGCAGAAACACAGAGGAAGAAAGAGAAAGAAGGAGAGAGAAGCAGAAAAAAAAGAGAGGTACAGAGACAGACTTGCTAAATAAATTGAGCTTTTACTTTCTGTTCAATTTGAAGTAGTTTCTTGTTACTGTTCTGGCTCTGGTGTTAGTGGTTAGAACCAATGCAAATACAACCTTGATTAAATGGGGAGAAACAACTGCTGGCAAAACAAACAAACAAAGAAGAAAAACAAAAAAATGGAAAAGTCTGAGTAATTTTTTGGCTTTTTCTTTAACTTCCACAGACATTTTTTGAATACTTACATTGAGCTATTCTATTGCTGTGTTGTTTATAATATTTTAATGGCATAAACGCTAAACTTAAATTGAGGAAAACACAGTAGAGATGAGTACAAAAATATTGATAGGTAGGAGAAATTCATGTTAAAATATCAGCTAGGTAAAATTGGAAAAGACGTGTAATATTCATAGAAATATGTATTGCTAACTTAAAGCAGGCTGAGAATCAACGAATCAATCTTTTTTACAATTTGAAATGATGGATTTATTTTAAAAAAAGTAAAATGCCCAACTATCAATGAAAATATGTTTGGAATTATGTTGACTTGTTTAGTTATTCTGGAATCTAAAAATGGTACATTAATTTTCTCATCTTATTGTTAAATACATAATTTATAGCTTTTTTTTAACTTGCTGGATAACAACATGTAGATGAATAAAAGCAACTTTTAAATTTTATTTGCTGATGCTGAAATGATTGAAATAACATGATTAATGTTGTCTTGTGCAGTTTGTTTTACAAGGTAATAGGCATTGATTGGGCATTGTGTATTCCACAATTTTACGAACATTTTTCACTTTCACATAACTGAATTTTTTTTTTTTTGAGACAGAGTCAGGCTCTGTTACCTAGCTGGATTGCAGTGATGTGATCTCAGTTTGCTGCAACCTCTGCCTCCTGGGTTCAAACTATTCTCCTTCCTCAGACTCCCAAGTAACTGGGATTACAGGCACATGCCACCATACCTGGCTAATTTTTGTATTTTTAGTAGAGACAGGATTTCTCCATGTTGACCAGGCTGGTCATGAACTCCTGACCTCAAGTGATCCACTCACCTTGGCCTCCCAAAGTGCTTGGATCACAGGCATAAGCCACCACATCCAGCCACATAACTGAATTTTTGCTTATCAATGTTTTGCTATACTGCCTCCAGTATCAGAGTGATATTCTAGCTTAGACATAGGTATTTGCACACATTTCACGAAATACAAGTGAAGCCTTCATTTTTTCTATTTATTTGGACCGGTAATAGTACAAAAATATAATGGATAGTATTTTCATGCCACAGCTATTTCTTCACAAAATAGAAATTATTTTTTGAGTACAATAGAATGTTCTTCCAAATCTCCTAAGAAGGGCCCTTCCCTTGCAATTTTCAAGCTGGGTCTTATGAGAAAATGAATTCGTCTGACGGAAAGAAATGAGGATCTTTTACAAAAAATAAAAGAAAAGGTAAAAATGACAATTTTCTGGAACAAATGGGGACACACAGTATATACATTTTGGTGCTGTGGAATGTTTATACCTGCAAGAATTTTGAAGATTGTCATTATTTTTTCTCTGTAAGAAATTAAAGATTAAAAACAAACGTTTTGCTATTATTGATGATGTGTTTTCTCATAAACATCAACTAGCAGCTGGACAATCTGCTAAAGATTTTTTTCTGACTGAAGCTTTTGCTTATCTTAGTTATTCATATTTAATCTTGAAATATTTGGCAAAGTGAAGAAGTATTTTTAAATGACTAATTTTGTTTTTATACTAAGTGATTCTTATGTGAACAAAGTAAAGTATCATACAACTATACCTAGTTGTAACAACATAATTTCAAGCACTTTCTGAAAAAGGCGTATCTATGATGCTGGCTGTATAAAATCAAATAAATAGAAACAAGTTTGAAAATAAAAATAAGTATGTAGAACTTAAAATATAAAATTTATCCACCATGGGCACAAAAAAGTCATATTGAACTGGAAGTCTGCATGATTTCAAGTTGCTCATGCTATTGAACAAATGTAATAAAGGGAAAAATGTTACTGTGTTGGGTCCTGGGATGGCTAGTTTTATGCATCCACTTGACTAGGCTTAATACACACACTATCCCATCAAACACTGATGTAAGTTTTCCAGTGAAGCTATTTTATGTGTGTCATTAGCACCTACAATCAGCTGACATTAAGTCAAGCAAATTATCCTAGGTAATGTGAATGGGCCTTCATATCTAGTCAGTGAAAATAACTTAAAAGGCAACACTAATGTTTCCCTGAGAATGGAGAAAGAGAATGGAGAAATTATGGCTCAAGAACATAGTAGCAACTCCTGCCTAAGAGCTGCCAGCTTGCCCTGCATATATGAGATTTGCCAGCCACAGAAGTCATATCACATACTCCATGAAATTTTATAAGATATATAAATGACAAATAGATCAATGGATGGATGGATGGAGGGTTGGATGGATGGATGGATGGATGAATAGATGGGCACATACATATAATAGATAGATGTTAGATGACAGAGATAGATAGATAGATAGATAGATAGTGATACATGACAGATGACAGATGCTAGATAGGTAGACAGATAAGAGATACATAGATAAATGATAGGTAGATACATAGATACATAGATCAATGAATGGATAGCTGATGACATGGATAGATGATTGATACATACATACATATATACATATATACATGGATGGATAGATGATAAAGAGACAGAATGTTAGATACATACATACATGAATAGATAGATACATATATAGATGGATGACAGACAGAATGATAGATAGATAGATAGATAGATAAAGATGAATTGGATGGATGGATGATAGGTGATAGATACATAATAGATACTTGTGATTGACATAAAGATAGAACACTAGTGAGATATATGGATGACTACATTTCAGGTAAACACATGATAGATAAAAAGAAATAACTAATACATTAGATAGGTGCATAGATGAAATATGTAGATGTAGGTAGATTGATAGATTTGTAATCATTTATAGGTAGAGCTAGATAAATTGACAATGATAGATACAAAGATACATAGAAAAATAGAAAAACAGGTAGATAAACAGATTATAGCTAAACAGATATAGATAGACTGATAGTAAATGATGATGACAGGTACAAAGTTAGGTAAAGAGACACATGGATAAATATACTAGAGCAGGCTAGATGAGAGATAGATGATAGATATGGAGAGATATGGATAGATCTAGATAGATAGATAGATATGGAGAGATAGATACAGATAGATGACATATCCATAGATATATCCTACTGGCTGTGCTTCTCTCAAGAATTCTGTCTTTTTCAGTGATACAGAACAATCTCCACCACTTATTCCAAATGAAGCACAGCTGCTACTATAGAAACTTCTGATTGTGCCACATCTAGTGAAAGACAAATGAAAACTTATGACAACCCAATGCAAGCAGATCCTCCAGGGCTTTTAATTGCTCAGTTATTCCACCTCAGGTCAGCCCACCAGTGGAAGACCCTGAGGGCAAGTATCCATGACAGCAGTAGTGTCACAGTGTAGGGAAGCTACTGCAAATGTTAGTCCTAGAGGTATTGTGCATGTGTTCTTTCTTGTTTGGTGTTTTATGTGTATGCCTGTGTGCGTGCCTTGCCTTATGTATTTTACAGATAGCATGTTGTACTCAATTCTCAACTTACTACTTGAGTTACAACCCATCATAATGGGGTTCAGAAGACAGAAGGAAGATTCAACCTATGATGGGTGCAAAGCATTGTTGATGATGGCTCCACAAAAGGAAAACACCTTTTGTGTTCCTCTTACAGTTCACAGGCTGGTCACTCTTCTTTCCACTTGGGCTTTTCTGTATTGCAGAGGCTGGAAAGCTAGTCATTACATCCACCTGCATGCATCCTTTCCAGATAGGGTGCTGGGTGAAATATGGATTTTTTTTCACTCCTGTCGAGACCAGCTTGGTCAGGGAGAGCCTAACCCAGTGGCACTAGAGTAATTAAAGACACACACATAGAAATCTATGGTGTGGAGGCTGGGTGCAGTGGCTCACGCCTATAATCCCAGCACTTTGGGAGGTGAGGCAGGCAGATCACAAGGTCAGATCAAGACCATCTTGCTAACACAGTGAAACCCTGTCTCTACTAAAAATACAAAAAATTATCCAAGCCTGCGGCAGATGCCTATAGTCCCAGATACTTGGGGGGCTGAGGCAAGAGAATGGCATGAACTGGGGAGGTGAAGCGTGCAGTGAACCAAGATCCTGCCACTGCATTTCAAGAGAGCAAGACTCCTTCTCAAAGAAATAAAAAAGAAAGAAATTCAGGGTGTGGAGTGGGAAATCGGGGGTCTCACAGCCTTCAGAGCTGACAGTCCTGAACAGAGATGTACCCACATATTTATTCACAGCAAGCCAAATACTAAGATCAGAAAGCGTGTGTAACTCTGTCATGGAGTGATTACATCCAGGCATTATTGCAGCCAAGATTGATAAATATGCCCAATAAGTACAATTGTTCTCATGTCAGCCCTTGTTGAAGGAATACTCACGGCAATGGTGATCACCGCTATCAAAACTATCACTAAATTACTCATTGTGACTGGTTGTCCTGGTTTCCTCAGGTTTTCTTCTGCCATCTGTGACAGCTTCTTTATCTGTCCCCTGGTGGGTGGCTGTGTTCAACGGGTGTTGCTCATGACAGTTGGAGTCCTCTTCAGCATCAGTCTCAACATGGCTGCAACCAGGGGGTCCTCAGGTTCCTCCTGGAATCTCTTCCTTGGCATCTATCTCATGATAAAGTTTCAGGTGTCTTCATGGTATCAAAATTGGCTGTTGATTCGATCCTGGAGAAACACAAACATAACCTCTACCCCAAGTTATTATTTTACCTATTTCTCAACTTTTTCTTATCAGATCTCTCCATCATACCAGTTGTTCTGCTTCTGTCTTTGCAGCTGGTTTCTGTAGATGCTGTTCAGCTGCTAATATTACCTAGCTTTTAGTCAGGCTCAAAAAATTTAAAGTTAATAAAGCTAGATTCATCTGTATGGGCTGTCCCATAATCTGTTTCCCTCTTTCTGTTTTTGCAACTGCTGTTGCCATTTGCAACTGCTGTTTCAGGGAGAGATTCATTCTTTACAGTATGTCTTGTCCTTAAGAATTACATGGGATACCAGTAATGTGTTTAATATTCCACACAAAGAAAAATGTAGCTAGAGCTTGGCTAGTATAACCTGGGGCATTGTCCATTTTAACAGAAGCTGGAATGCCCATCACTGCAAAACACTGAAAACAGTGCTGTTTAACACAGGCGGAAGACCTTCCTGATTGGCATGTAGCACAGACAAAATGAGAAAAAGTTTCCAGACATACATGTACATAAGCTAGTCTCCCAAACAAGGGAACATGTGTGACATACATTTGCCAAAGAGAATTTGGTTCCAATCCTCAAGGATTAACTCCTCCTGTAAAAGATGAGGAATGCACCATTTGGCAAGTTGGGCATTTCTGAATAATAGCTTTAGCTTCTTTCCAGGTAATGCTGTATCTTTGTTTGAGACCAGAGGCATTAACATGGGTTAAATTGTGAAAGTGTCTAGCATTAGATATTGCAGTAGTGACTAGGCAATCAGCCATTTGATTCCCTGCAGTCAAAGGTCCTGGAAAAGGTGTATAAGCCCTAATGTGAGTGATGAGAAAAATGTGCATTCTACTCCTAACTGCTGTTTGCAACTGGGTAAATAAATACATCAGTTGTTCAGCTGTATGAAATTGTAACTGAGCATTTTCAATTAATTGTGTGGAATGAACCATATATAAAGAATTGGAAATCACATTAATAGGCATATCAAAAGTACTCAATACCTCAATTACAGCTACAAGCTCCAGCTTTTGAGCTGAAGTATAGGGTGTCTGGAAAACTTTACTTTTGATCCAGAATAAGAAGCTTTACCATTACTAGATCCATTTGTAAAAAGACTCTCGGCACCTTCAATTGGTTTAAATTTAGTTATTGTAGGGAGAATCAAATTAGTTAATTTCAAAAATTAAAACAGTTCCATTTTAGGAAAATGATTATTGAGAATTGTTCAGTAATCAAGTCCACTAAAGCTTCCAGTTTCTCTTTACTTAGAGGCCATTGTTCTATCCAAACTGGTTTACTTGTTAACCATTTTGAAGGTATAGTTTCTGGAGTCTTAACAATAGCTGCCTTCAAAAATGATATCCTAAACCTTGATGGGAAATTTGTCTTTCCACTTGAAGTGGTTCCCTCAAAACTCAATTTTTTTTTCCTAGTCGCATACCAGGGACATACCCCATTTCATGCAGCATATGTTGACTTTTTGGTTGGTATAATTGCTCTGGAATTAGAACGTGTGCTCCCCATTGTTATAATAAATCTCTTCCCCATAAATTAATATGTACAGAAGTTATAATTGATTGAATAGTCCCAGGTTGTCCATCAGGCCCTTCAAAATGCAAAATATAACTATTTCAATATACTTCAGGGGTTTTACCAACCCCAACTACATTAAATTGAGCAGATTGAATTGGCCATGTGGACAGCCAGTGCTGTAGAGAAATGATTAAAATGTTCACTCCTGTATCAACCAAACCTTTAAATTTTTTCCCCTGAATAGTTACTTTACTGGTAGAACATTTATCAGTAATTTGATTCACCCAGTAAGCCGCTTTGTCTTGTTTATTTTTGCTTTCAAATCCTCCTGTTCATTTAATTTCACTTTTCCCCATTTCCCTATACGGCACAATCAGGAGCTGTGCTATATGCTCTCCTGGCTCTCCTTTCCAGGGAACAGAAGTAGACATAACAATCTGAATTTCCCCATTGTAATCTGAATCAATGACTCCTGTTTGTACTTGTACCCCTTTTAAATTTAAACTATACCTTCCTAGAAGTAATCCTATTGTTCCTGCTGGCAAGAGTCCACAGGGTCCTGTTGGAATTTTTTGTGGGGGATCCCCAGGCAGAAGGCTTACAGCTTTTGGGCAGCATAAATCTACTGCAGCACTACCAGCTGTGGCATTGTACAGGAGTGAGGGAATGGCCTGATCCAGAAAAGCCCCAGTTGTGAATGGGGCCCAGGGCGGGCCCCTCATGGCATTACCCAAAATCAGGTTCCCATCTTTATCAAACTTAGAGGGACACTGATTAGCCCATTGTTTTCCTTTTTTGCATTTTGGACATAATTCAGACTCAGCAGTTTTCTTTTTTCCCCTATCTGGCAGACTGATTCACTGATTTTCTTCTACATTCTTTTTTAGTATGACCATGCTTACCACAGTTAAAACAAACTCCAGGAAATGGAGTATTTCCTTTATCTACTCTCAGTTCTGCCATTGCCTGGGCTAGCAAAGTAGCCTTATGCAGATTATATCCAATACTGTCACAGACCTTGATATAATCAACTAAATGTGCTTTCCCTCAAATAGGTGACAGAGCAGCCTGGCAATCGGGATTAGCATTGTTGAAAGCTAGTAACTGCAATGCTATATTCTGAGAAGCTGAATCTGCAATCACATTTTTAAGAGACTCCTGTAACCAAGCTATAAAATCTGCATATGGTTATTTTGGTCTCTGTTTTACAGCACTAAAGTAAGGATATTGTTCTCCACCTGAAGTGATTTTTTTCCCCAAGTTCTAATGTGCAATCCTTTAAGATATTCTATATCATCATCCTGCATGACCACTTGTGCATCTAAACCGGCCCAGCCGCCCACCCCCAAAAGTTGGTCTGCAGTTATATTAATTTGAGGTTGGGCCTGGGCATTGTAAGCAGTCTGAGTGAAAGTTTCATCTGTCCACTGAGCTTTAAATTGTAAGAATTAAGCAACAGTTAGACAAGCTTGAGTAAGAGCATCCCAGTCAGTAGGAATCATCCAACTGGAGACAGCAACATTCCACAACAGTCCCATTACAAAAAGAGAACCTGGTCCATATTGACTAATAGCTTGTTTAAAATCTTTGAGTACCTGGTCCATATTGACTAATAGCTTGTTTAAAATCTTTGAGTAATTCAAAAGGGAAAGGCTCAAATGTAGCTATACTATGTTCTTGTTGATCTGGGGGGTGTATTCTAACAGGGAACTGCCAAGCCTCTAAATCCTCTAAATCACCCTCTCATCTAGCTTGCTGAATTTCTGCCTGAATAGAACTGAGAGTGGTCACTCAAGGTACTGCTCAAACAGCAATTGAGCAACTACATTTCACCCAGTGTCCTCCAGAAAAGGAAGATCTGGAGGGTCAGGCCACTCTTTTTCTTCAAAATAATGTGGAGGTGCAGAATGGTAGGGATGAACCTCTTCCTCCTTTGCTACTTTAGCTTTAGCTGGCAAACAAAACTGCTCTGTTGCTTCTGTTACTTCATTATACTCTCCTTCCTCCTCATCATTAGTGTGAAAAGGTTTCAAGGTGGAATGAACCAGAGCCCACCCTTGTCCCATTGTTACCCTTGTGTTTCTGAGCTCCCCTTCTTACTCACTACAGGGATTGCTTTAAGAATACTTGGGTGTCCTCCAGCTTAGTACCACATTCTCCTACCATTACTCTGGTGACCCTTCAACCTGGGTTCAAGTCCCATGTTGGGTGCCTCTTACTGAGACCAGCTCAGTTGTGCAGACCTTAACCCAGTGGCACTAGAGGAATTAAAGAAACACACACAGTAATATAGGGTGTGGAATGGGAAATCAGAGGTCTCACAGCCTTCAGATCTGAGAGCCCTGAACAGAGATTTACCCACATATTTATTGACAGCAAGTCACTCGTAGATTTACTAAAAGTATTCCTTATGGGAAATAAAGGGATGGGCCAAAATAAAGGGATGAGCTCTGGCTACTTATCTGCAGCATGAACATGTCCTTAAGGCACAGATCGCTCATGCTATCGTTAGTGGCTTAGGAATGCCTTTAAGCAATTTTCCACCCTGGGTGGGCCATGTGTTCCTTGCTCTCACCCCAGTAAACCCACAACCTTCAGTGTGGGTGTCATGGCCACCATGAACATGTCACAGTGCTGCAGAGATTTTGCTTATGGCCAGTTTTGGGGCCAGTTTATGGCCAGATTTGGGGGCCTGTTCCCAACACACTCCTTCAAGACTTGGAGTATGAAATATGAGTGACACCCTCTCCAAGCATTTTCTGTGGCTTTTGGCCCTTATACAAGTTCCAAGCAGTTGGGTCTGCCATACTAAAAGTGTCAGGCTCCAGTCCCCACCTCAGTGGCTGAGAGTTGGCAGCTAAGAAAAGACAGCCACATTGGCTGATCACCTATCCCCAAACCAAAATTTCAGAGGTTTTAGTCATGACTTCTTGACACCTACTTCCTCTAGTCTCTCTGGTTAAGAACTAAACTTCTTGCATTAAATTTTGTGCTGCTAGCCAGATGCAGTGGCTCATGCCTGTAATCCCAGCACTTTGGAAGGCTGAGGTGGGCAGGTCACTTGAGGTCAGAAGTTGAACACCTTCCTGGCCAACATGGTGAAACGTCATCTCTACTAAAAATAATAATAAAAAAAATTATCCTTGCATGGTGACACACACCTGTAATCCCAGCTACCAGGAAGTCTGAGGCAGGAGAATCACTTGAACTGGGAGGCAGGAGGTAACAGTGAGCTGAGATTGCACCACCCCACTCCAGCCTGGGCAATAAAAGTGAAACTCAGTCATAAATAAGTAGATAAGGGAGGCGGTTCCAAGATGGCTGAATACGAACAGCTCCAGTCTACAGCTCCCAGCATAAGTGATGCATAAGATGGGTGATTTCTGCATTTCCAACTGAGGTACCAGGTTCATCTCACTGGGGCTTGTTGGACAAGTGGGTGCAGGACAGTGGGTGCAGTGCACTGAGTGTGAGCCAAAGCAGGGCAAGGCATCGCCTCACCTGGGAAGCAAAACAGGTCAGGGAATTCCCTTCCCTAGCCAAGCAAAGCTGTGACAGACGACACCTGGAAAATCAGATCATTCCCACCTTAATACTGCAAGTTTCCAATGGTCTTAGCAAATGGCACACCAGGAGATTATATCCCTTTCCTGGCTCAGAGAGTCTCAAGCTCCCAGAGCCTCGCTCATTGCTAGGACAGCAGTCTGAGATCGAACTGCAAGGTGGCAGCAAGGCTGAGGGAGGGGTGTCCACCTTTGCTGAGGCTTGAGTAAGTAAACAAAGCAGCCAGGAAGCTCAAACTGGGTGGAGCCCACCCCAGCTCAAGGAGGCCTGCCTGCCTCTGTAGACTCCACCTGTGGGAGCAGGGCATAGCCAAACAATAGGCAGCAGAAACCTCTGCAGACTTAAATGTCCCTGTCTGACAGCTTTGAAGAAAGTGGTGGTTCTCCCAGCATGGAGTTGGAGATCTGAGAGCAGACAGACTGCCTCCTCAAGTGGGTCCCTGACCCCCCAAGTAGCCTAACTGGGAGGCACCTCCCAGTAGGGGCAGACTGACACCTCACACGGCTGGGTACACTTCTGAAAGGAAACTTCCAGAGAAACAATCAGACAACAACATTTGCTGTTCAGCAATATTCGCTGATCTGCAGCCTCTGCTGCTGATATCCAGGTAAGCAGTGTCTGGAGTGGACCTCCAGCAAACTCCAACAGACCTGCAGCTGAGGATCCTGAGTGTTAGAAGGAAAACTAACAAACAGAAAGGACATCCACACCAAAACCCCATCTGTACGTAACCATCATCAAAGACCAAAGATAGATAAAAACACAAAGATGGGGAAAAAACAGAACAGAAAAATGAAAATTCTAAAAATCAGAGCACCTCTCCTCCTGCAAAGGAATGCAGCTCCTCACCAGCAATGGAACAAAACTAGACAGAGAATGACTTTGATGAGTTGAGAGAAGAAGGCTTCAGACGATCAAATTTCTCTGAGCTAAAGGAGGCAGTTTGAACCCATTGCAAACAAGTTAAAAATCTTGGAAAAAGATTAGACGAATGGCTAACTATAATAACCAATGCAGAGAATTCCTTAAAGGACATGATGGAGTGAAAACCATGGCATGAGAACTACGTGATGAATACACAAGCTTCAGTAGCTGATTCGATCAACTGGAAGAAAGGTATTAGTGATTGAAGATCAAATGAATGAAATGAAGTGAGAAGAGAAGTTTAGAGAAAAAAAAAGAATAAAATGAAATGAACAAAGCCTCCAAGAAATATGGGACTATGTGAAAAGACCAAATCTACATCTCACTGGAGCACCTGAAAGTGATGGGGAGAATGAAACCAGTTGGAAAACACTCTACAGGATATTTTCCAGGAGAACTTCCCCAATCTAGCAAGGCAGGCCAACATTCAAATTCAGGAAATACAGAGAACACCACAAAGATACTCCTCAAGAAGAGCAACTCCAAGACACATACTTGTCAGATTCACCAAAGTTGAAATGAAGGAAAAAGTGTTAACGGCAGCCAGAGGGAAAGGTCGGGTTACCCACAAAGGGAAGCCCATCAGACTGACAGCTGATCTCTCAGCAGAAACTCTACAAGCCAGAAGAGAGTAGGAGCCAATATTCAATGTTATTAAAGAAAAGAATTTTCAACCCAAATTTTCGTATCCAGCAAAACTAGGCTTCATAAGTGAAGGAGAAACAAAATACTTTACAGTTTTTGTTGAGAGATTTTTGTCACCATCAGGCCTGCACTACAAGGGCTCCTGAAGGAAGCACTAAACATGGAAAGGAACAACTGGTACCAGCCACTGAAAAAACATGCCAAAATATAAAGACCATCGATGCTAGGAAAAAACTGCATCAACTAACAAGCAAAATAACCAGCTAACAATATAATGACAGGACCAAATTTACACATAACAATCTTAATCTTAAATATAAATGGGCTAAGTGCTCCAATTAAAAGACACAGACTGGCAAATTGGATAAAGAGTCGAGACCCATCAGTGTGCTGTATTCAGGAAACCCACGTCAAGTGCAGAGACACATATAGGCTCAAAATAAAGGGATGGAAGAAGATCTATCAAGCAAATGGAAAACAAAAAAAAGGCAGGGGTTGCAATCCTAGTCTCTGATAAAACAGACTTTAAACTAGCAAAGATCAAAAGAGACAAAGAAGGCCATTATATAATAAAGGGATCAATTCAACAAGAAGAGCTAACTATCCTAAATATATATGCACCCAATACAGGAGCAACCAGATTCATAAAACATGCCCTTAGAGAACTAGAAAGACTTAGACTCCCACACAATAATTATGGGAGACTTTAACACCCCATTGTCAACATTAGACAGATCAACGAGACAGAAAGTTAACAAGGATATCCAGGAATTGAATTCAGCTCTGCACCAAGCAGACCTAATAGACATCTACAGAACTCTCCACCACAAATCAACAGAATATACCTTCTTCTCAGCACCACATTGCACCTATTGCAAAATTGACCACATAGTTGGAAGTAAAGCACTCCTCAGCAAATGCAAAAGAACAGAAATTATAACAAACTGTCTCTCAGACCACAGTGCAATCAAGCTAGAACTCAGGATTAAGAAACTCACTCAAAACCACTCAACTACATGGAAACTGAACAATCTGCTCCTGAATGTCTACTCAGTATACAACAAAATGAAGACAGGAATAAAGATGTTCTTTGAAACCAATGTGAACAAGACATAACATACCAGAATCTCTGGGACACATTTAAAGCAGTGTGTGGAGGGAAATTTATAGCACTAAATGCCAACAAGAGGAAGCAGGAAAGATCCAAAATTGACACCCTAATGTCACAATTTAAAGAACTAGAGAAGCAAGGGCAAACACATTCAAAAGCTAGAAGATAGAAACACATAAAGCCCTTCAAAAAATCAATGAATCTAGGAGCTGGTTTTTGGAAAAGATCAACAAAATTGATAAACTGCGAGCAAGACTAATAAAGAAGAAAAGAGAGAAGAATCAAATAGAAGCAATAAAAAATCTTAAAGGGGATATCACCACCAGTCCCACAGAAATACAAACTACCATCAGAAAATACTATAAACACCTCTAAGCAAATAAACTACAAAATCTAGAAGAAATGGAAAAATTCCTTGACACATACACCCTGTGAAGACTAAACCAAGAAGAAGATGAATCTCTGAATAGACCAATAACAGGCTCTGAAATTGAGGCAATAATTAACAGCTTACCAAACAAAAAAAGTCCAGGACCAGATGGATTCACAGCCCAATTCTACCAGAAGTACAAGGAGGAGCTGGTACCATTCCTTCTGAAACTATTCCAATCAATAGAAAAAGAGGGAATCCTCCCTAACTCATTTTATGAGGCCAGCATCATCCTGATACCAAAGCCTGGCAGAGACACAACCAAAAAAGAGAATTTTAGACCAATATCCTTGATGAACATTGATGTAAAAATCCTCAATAAAATACTGGCAAACTGAATCTAGCAGCACATCAAAAAGCTTATCCAGCATAATCAAGCGGGCTTCATCCATGGGATGTAAGGCTGGTTCAACATACACAAATCAGTAAACATAATCCACCATATAAACAGAACCAAAGAGAAAAACCACATGATTATCTCAACAGAGGCAGAAAAGGCCTTCAACAAAATTCAACATCCCTTCATGCTAAAAACTCTCAATAAATTAGGTATTGATGGGGCGTATCTCAAAATAAGAGCTATTTATGACAAACCCACAGCCAATATCATACTGAATGGGCAAGAACGGGAAGCATTCCCTTTGAAAACTGGCACAAGACAGGGATGCCCTCTCTCACCACTCCTATTCAACATAGTGTTGGAGGTTCTGGCCAAGGCAATCAGGCAGGAGAAAGAAATAAAGGGTATTCAATTAGGAAAAGAGGAAGTCAAATTGTCCCTGTTTGCAGATGACATGATTGTATACCTAGAAAACCCCATCGTCTCAGTACAAAATCCCCTTAAGATGATAAGCAACTTCAGCAAAGTCTCAGGATACAAAATCAACGTGCAAAAATCACAAACATTCTTATACACCAATAACAGACAAACAAACAGCTAAATCATGAGTGAACTCTCATTCACGATTGCTTCAAAGAGAATAAAATACCTAGGAATCCAACTTACAAGGGATGTGAAGGACACTTCAAGGAGAACTACAAGGTTTGTAGTTCTCCTTTTAGCAATATTTCTTTATTGCTCAAATAAATAAAGGGGATACAAACAAATGGAAGAACACTCCATGCTCATGGATAGGAAGAATCAATATCGTGAAAATAGCCATAATGCCCAAGGTAATTTATAGATTCAATGCCATCCCCATCAAGCTACCACAGACTTTCTTCACAGAATTGGAAAAATCTACTTTAAAGTTCATATGGAACCAAAAAAGAGCCCACATTGCCAAGTCAATTCTAAGGCAAAAGAGCAAAGCTAGAGGCATCATACTACCTGACTTCAAACTATACTACATGGCTACAGTAACCAAAACATCATGGTGCTGGCACCAAAACAGAGACATAGACCAATGGAGCAGAACACAGCCCTTGGAAATAATACCACACATCTAGAACTACCTGATCTTTGACAAACCCAACAAAAACAAGAAATAGGGAAAGGATTGCCTATGTAACAAATGGTTCTGGGAAAACTGGCTAGCCATATGTAGAAACCTGAAACTGGATCCTTTCCATACACCTTATACAAAAATTAATTCAAGATGGATTAAAGACTTAAATATTACACCTAAAACCACAAAAACCCCAGAAGAAAACCTAGGCAATACCATTCATGACATAGGCATGGGCAAGGACTTCATGTCTAAAACACCAAAAGCAATGGCAACAAAAGCCAAAATTGACAAATAGGATCTAATTAAACTAAAGAGCTTCTGCACAGCAAAAGAAACACCATCAGAGTGAACAGGCAACCTAGAGAATGGGAGAAAATTTTTGCAGTCTACTCAACCGACAAAGGGCTAATATCTAGAATCTACAAAGAACTCCCACAAATTTATGACAAAAAAACAAACAACCCCATCAATAAAGTGGGCCAAGGATATGAACCAACACTTCTCAAAAGAAGACATTTATGCAGCCAACAGAAACATGAAAAAATGCTCATCATCACTGGCCATCAGAGAAATGCAAATCAAAACCACAATGAGATGACATCTCACACCATTTAGAATGGCGATCATTAAAAAGTCAGGAAAAAACAGGTGCTGGAGAGGATGTGGAGAAATAAGAACACTTTTACACTGTTGGTGGGACTGTAAACTAGTACAACCATTGTGGAAGATAGTGTGGCGATTTCTCAGGGATCTAGAACTAGAAATACCGTTTGACCCAGCAATCCCATTACTGGGTATATACCGAAAGGAATATAAATCATGCTGCTGTACAGACACATGCACACCTAAGTTATTGCAGCACTATTCACAATAGCAAAGACATGGAACCAACCCAAATGTCCAACAATGATAGATTGGATTAAGAAAATGTGGCACATATACACCATGGAATACTATGCAGCCATAAAAAATGATGAGTTCATGTCCTTTGTAGGGACATGGATGAAGCTGGAAACCAGCAAACCATCATTCTCAGCAAACTATCTCAAGGACTAAAAACCAAACACCACATGCTCTCACTCAAAGGTGGGAAATGAACAATGAGAACACTTAGACACAGGAAGGGGAACATCACACACCAGGGTCATTGTAGGGTGAGGGGAAGGGGGTGGGATACCATTAGGAGATATATGTAATGTAAATGATGAGTTACATTTACATTTACATTAGGTATGAGCACACCAACTTGGCACATGTATACATATGTAACAAACTTGCACGTTGTGCACATTTACCCTAGAACTTAAAAGTATAGTAAAAAAGTATACATATATATATAAAATAAATAAATAAAATAAATAAGTAGATAAATTAATAAATAAGTAAATCAATCAATCAATCAATAATTGGTGATACTTAAAACATCTAAAAGTGGTTTCTATTTCCTCCACTAAATTTTAGATAATGCATCTTGTGTTTTACTTGGCAATATTTCATCTCTAGTGTTTTCTTTAAACATATTTATTCAACAACATTTAATTTAAATTGTAAAACTCTTATGACTTACATCTTATTTGTTATTGGCTACACAGTGCAGATTCAGGGACAATGGAGGAATGTTTGGCCTTTGCAAAATTATTTTGACAGAGTCCTACTGCAAGAGTGAGCCCTTATTCTCAAGTAGAAACGAACCATGTTTCAGGACTCTGATAAAACAATATCTGCCTCCCTTAGGAAACTGATGTTCTAATATTAAGAGTATATTTTATGGTATTAATCTGTTTTTCAAAACTATTTTTTGACACTGGGTCCAGTGGCTCATGCCTGTAATCTCAGCATTTTGGGAGGCTGAGGCAGAAGGATCACTTGAGATCAGGAGTTCGAGACCAGCCTGGCAAACACGGTGAAACACTGTCTCTATTAAAAACACAAAAATTAGCTGAGCATGGTGGCGCATGCATGTGCCAGCTACTTGGGAGGGTGAGGAAGGAGAATCTCTTGAACATGGGAGGCAGAGGTCACAGTGAGCCAAGACTGTGCCAGTGCACTCCAGCCTGAGTGACAGAGCGAGTGAGACTCTTGTCTCAAAAAAAAAAAAAAAAAAAACTTTTTGAGAAAAAAAAGTTTTTAACCTCAATCCTTTAACCTCACTCCTTGTGTGTCCACAGGATGATTGATTTCCTTGGCATGAGGCAATAAACCTCAGGTTTTATGCCCAGACAAACGACGATGCTTCAAAGTGATCCTCCCACTCCAGCCTTCTGAGTATCTGTTACTACAAGAGTGTATGCACCACCATGACCAGCTAATTTTTGTTTAAATTTTTGGTAGAAATGAGGTCTTACTCTGTTGCCCAGGCTGTTCTCAAACTCCTGGCCACAAACAAACCTCCCACCTTGGCCTTTCAAAGTGCTGGGTTTACAGGCATAAGCTACCACACCCAGCTCCCTAAAAATATTAATGTTTACCCTGAACCTCAAATTGTGACCTTAGTTAGAATAGAGTCTGCAGATACAATCAACTCATTAATGTGAAATTGTACTGGCTTGAGATGTACCCTAACCCAATGAGTAGCATTCTTGTCAGAAGAGAGAAATTTGAACATAGAAACAGGCACAGAGGGAAAACAAGCTGAGATACAGAGAAAAAGTCCATGTGAAAATGGGGCAGAGACAGGAGTGATGCAGCCACAAGCCAAGAGATGCCTGGAGCCATCAGGAGCTGAAAGAGGTTGGAAGGATCCTCCCCTATAGCCTCCTAGTCTCCTTATTGTTATTACGTGGAGTCAGTAGCTGATCTCCCTTTTATAAAGTTATACTATCTCTTATTTGCCATAAATTACAGTTACAGCATAAGTGATCGTAATTAGTTTGTTTTTAAGGAGCTGGTCAACAGAGTAAAATATAATACAGCTCACTTCTTTGATATATTCCTTCCTCCAAAAAAGGAGACACTTTTAATTAATTCCTTTTTGTCAGTATTTTTAAGTGGGTTTATAATTTTCATTATAAAAAGTCTTGTAGTTAACATATAACATAATGCTAAGATACTTCTCAGGAATTTGAACATATTTGTCTTTCAAGATTGAAAGTATTGAGTAACAGAAAGTAATCTTAAAGAAAACTGAAGTCTCAGGTACCCAAGATGTGAATGCACTAAACAATATTACATTTCACTAAGTTTTTTTTTGTTTCTTTTTTTGGTTTGAAGGAGAGTGCTCCAGAAATGAATGCATGGAAAAAATGTAGTCATAGAGACAAATATTGACAGTTGTCTCCCAGGACAAAGAGATGGTTGAGACCAGCTACCAAGGACATCTTGTCAGGCTATGGGCACACATTCGTAAATGCATACACTATAAGATTAAAATCATCGCACATTTATATCCAATTCTTAAACGCAACTCTCTGTTCTGATTCTAGTATGCTGTTTCACTGATTTTATTTCAAAGAAGTTCAGGAACATGTTTTTATAAACCTAGTATGCATAGCCATCACTTGACAATTAAATGTTTCATTCTAGATTAATAAATGGAACATTCTATCTTCAAGGTTTTCAGTACTTAACAATTATCATCACTTGGAAACAGTGTAACTGTGAACCATCAACTCTGAGGCTCTATAGAGATCAAATTTCTGGACCTGAAAACTCAAAGTCTGATCTGAGCCCCTGGTTAATTCTCCATGACCAATTCTAAATTTTAATTTTAAGACATTATTCACACTTACGACAATGTCTTCCTAATTGTCTGTATGAATTTGACTACTCTAAGTATGTCATATAAGTGCAATGAAACAGCATTCATTCTTTTGTGATTGAATTATTTCATTTAGCACAATATCTCCAGGCTTCATCCATGTTGCAGCAGGTGTCAGAATATCTTTTTTTTTTAAGGCTAAATAATATTACATTGTATGAATGTGTCACATTTTCTTTATCCACTTATCTGTAAATGGATATTTACATAGTTTCCATATCTTAGTCATTATGTGACTTGGACCCCTACCTTACACCACATATAAAAAGTAACTAAAAATAGCCAAAAATATTAAATGTTAAGACCTGAAATTATAAAACTCCTACAAGAAGAACATAGGGCAAAAAGCCCCTTGGTCTTAGCAATGATATCTTGGATATGACACCAAAAGCACAGGCAATGAAAGCAAAAATAGACAAGTGGGGTTTCATGATACATACATTTTTTGGACGAGTCTGGATGTTTCAAAACAAAAAGATAAGTACAATTAATATATGTATCATTTTTCTAATCAAATCTCTTTTTCCTAATCAGTGATTTATGCTGATATTGACCAAAGCAAATCCTGAAATATGAAATCTATTTGGATTCATTCACTCTTTGTTTCAGGGACCTAGGGAAGGAGATGTGGAAAAGGGTTTATTTAGGGCCATAATCGTGTTAGCTGGGAGAGTAAATGTTTACATGCCTGAGTTTCCTATGCTGGCAGCTGAATCCTCCATAACAGAGGGTCCCAGCTGTGGCATTATTGAGAGAGAGAAAGAGAGACAGAGGAGAGAGAAAGAGAGAGAGAGAGAGAACCATCTTATCTGGGACTTTCTCACATCTTATGTGGGACTTTCTGAAACCAAACAGCTTTCTTGGTTGCCTTTGGGGAAAAGCTGCTCTGTTTTTAACTGATTATCAGGGTTGTTTCTTCAAGAGAGAACAGAGCCCCATGTAAGTACTGCAACATAGAACAGGCATCTGTACATCCTAACACTGTTAATGCCATGTAATGTTGAACACACCGAGGGAGACAGCTCCATGCAATAGTTCACCCACATTTCACCTATGCAAGGAGAAAAGTCAGTGTATACACCTAACTGTCATAGACATCTGCTTGAACATGAGGAAGATAAAACAGCCCTGTTCCTGCATTTAGTTCATATGAATAGATCCTCATCTGTTGATAATTCAGCAATCTTGTTCTTTTTATTAGGTTTAAAAATTATACACACACACACACACACACATACACAGACATACATACACATACACACACATATTTTAATTTTGAAACAGTCTGTCTGTGTTGCCCAGGCTGGAGGGCAGTGGCACAATCTTGGCTCATTGCAACATCCACCTCCCGGGTTGAAGTGATTCTAATTCCTCAGCCTTCTGAGTAGCTGGGATTACAGGTGTGTGCCATCATATCCAGCTAATTTTTATATTTTTAGTAGAGAAGGAGTTTCACCATGTTGGCCAGGTTGGTCACAAACTCCTGGCCTCTAGTGATCCACCGATCTTGGCACCCCCAAAGGGCTGGAATTACAGGTAAAGGAACTATGTGCCTGGCATAAAAATTATTTCTTATGTATTTACTCCTTATTCCACATGTTAGTTGACCTGTAGGGTGAAAGAGAAAACACTTCCTCTGTGTCCTATAAAGCTTTCCCGAAAATGAACTGAGAATAGGCAGATTCATAGGAGAAAGGACATACTATGTTTATATAAAATGCAGAAACAGAGAGGAATCCCAGGAGAATGATTACTCAATAAACCAATGAGGCCCATGTGCTTATACACCCTATTACATATGCGAAGGGAGAGATGGGATCTGTGAAAGCAAAGGATTTTCAGGGAAAAAGGATAAGCCCAAAGATCAATGGTCTGGAAGGAATTTCCTTTGACCTCTGGTTAGAGGAGCGAAGGTGAGGGGCAGAACTTCACTGTGAATAAAAGTTGTCTTATTACGCAGACAAAGTCTCCCAGGCAATATATTAGGGTTGCACTCAGAATACATGAAAAGCTTTCCCTTCTCCAGTGATTAAGTATTTCCTGGGTATTTGATAATATTCCTAGGGAAGAAAGTCGGAAACCATCATTCTCAGCAAACTATCACAAGGACAAAAAACCAAACACTGCATTTTTAAATAAAAGTTTTCTAGAGAGTTCCACCTGGAGCTTTGGGAAGAAGGAGAATCAGAGAGATGAGCGTAGCAGAAAGTTAGAGAAAGACTTTGGTCTGCAGACTTGTTTCTGAAATTGTTCTAATTCCTTTAATCCACAGCACTCAGCATGCCAAAGTGCCCTTTTCTCTTTCTTTCTTTCTTTCTTTTTTTTTTTTTGAGACAGGTTCTTGCTCTATCATCCAGGATAGAGTGCAGTGGCACAGTCTCAGCTCACTGCAACATATTCCTCCCATGCTCAAGTGATTGTCATGTCTCAGCCTCTGGAGCTGCTGCAATTACAGGCGAGGACCACCATGCCTGGCTAATTTTTTTTGTAGTTTTTGTAGAGATGGGGATTCGCCATGTTGGCCATGCTGGTCTTGAACTGCTGACCTCAGTTGCTTTGTCCACCTTGGCATCCCAAAGTTCTGGGATTACAGGCATGAGCCACCATGACTGGCCAAAAGTGCCATATTTGAGGGTATCACTTTTTTCACCACAACAGACCACTTTTAAAAATTATAGAAATTCAGCTGGGGTTTATTCACTTATGCTTCCATAACATAAATTCCACACCATATTTTCACACATGGAAGTGCTGACTCATAGAATCACATGGTGGTTAGCATTTTTACATTTTAGTATTTAGACATTTCTTAAGGTGTATGTAAGGTTCACTTAGCTTTATTTTAATTAATTAAGATTCAAATGAAAGATTGAGGCAGGGCTTTTGGGATATGAAGGCTGGAATCAACAAGCAGGGAGAGATAGCATATAACAAAAAAATAAGAGAAGATTCTGATGTGAGAAGAGTGAAAAAGAAAGAGAAAACATGAACCTTTAATCTACAAAGAGTAATGATAGATAATGCAAGATTTTCAAAACTTACAAATGAGATTTTTTTCCGTAAGAATTCAAAGCATAAAACTCAAAGGATAACTATGTCAGTGAACTTTAATGTATTCTTACAGCCATGAGTATAAATTTTCCTTTTCATATTTTTCTTATTTATTTACTTAAATGAAAAGCATTCTTTATAGCTCTTAGTAGGGACTTTATAAATTAATTCCCATTTTAAAAATATTTAACTTATTTTTCCTGCAGGAAAATTAATTTCCTCTTTCTCCTCATGCATATAAAATCATCTGCTTTCCTTAAAAAACATCCATTAATAACTGATTTCATTTTGCGACATCCCAGTCTTTCCTTTATTCTACCTCTAAATAAACCTCCATTTCTTTCCTAATGAGAAACCTCCATTTCTTTTCTGTATCTATCAACTCTCTACACCCTATCATATGGCATCCTTTTCCTCTGTGGCCTAATATCAACATTTTTAACACATTTGGCACAAAACACATAACATCTTCTCATCTTTTCTTATATATTTGCCTTTTCATGCCATGAAAACATCACTCTTTATTAGTAAGATCTCACTGTAACATTTACATACTTTTGATGTGCAGACAGACACTTCATATTTTCTGCCACTAGGACAAATTTGAAGAAAATATTCTTCCATTTTTGGGTGATGTTGCTAATAAAGATTAAGTATCAAAATAAATACACATTAAACTCCATAAAAATGCATTCATCCACAAATATAGTTCTACTAAAAATTTATACGAAGGAAATGCATCTAGATACTGTTAGTATATGAACAATTAATATCTTTGTTGAAGTGCATACATTGATGGTTCTTTCCAAATGAACCAATGCAAAGTAATACCTCTACACCACATAATTAGCTGTTTCTAAGTAATTACATTATTCATTCATTGATATGGTTTGGCTCTGTGTCCCCACCCAAATCTCACCTCCAGTTGTAATCCCCACATGTCATGGGAGGGAGGCGATTACTTTGTTGCAGTCATTTTCCCCCATGCTGTTGTGAGATACTGAGTGAATTTTAATGAGGTCTGATGATTTTATATGGCAATTTTCCCTTCTGTTGCTACTTTCTCCTCCTGCCATGTAAAATGTGCCTGCTTTCCCTTCCACAAGATTGTAAGTTTCTTGTGGCCTCCCCATCCATGTTGCAGAAATGTGATGCAATTAAACCTCTTTCCTTTAAAAATTACCTAGTCCCAGGAAGTATCTTTATAGCAATACAGTCATCAACTTAAACAAAAGATGGGGGTGTAAGTTAACATCTTAATGAGTCTGAAAATAACACAACAATAAAATATTAGAGAATATTAGGGAAATGGTATCCTGAGTTAAAAATTCAATAATAGACATGCATTGCATGTCTGTATCAACATATCTCATGAAACATATAAATATATAAACCTATTATGTTCCCACAAAAAGAAAAATATTAAGAAAAATTCAATTACCTATCTTTGTCCTTTCTAAACCTCAGCTAATACACCAGTACTAATGTCTGCAATGTGAAATAATACTTTGGGAAAAAGAATTCTGAATCAGGTGGGGTATTTCCTGAGCTCATTTGTACAAATGTGTCATTTCCCCAAATTTTATGTATTCTGGGCATGAAATGAACAGAGAAGCACTCTAGTTTATGCCCCAAATTTGCTTCAACGTATTGCTAATGAAGATCCATTATTCAGCTCTCAATTTAAATAATTATGCACACACACTTACTTTTCCTAGTTAAGAATAATTATTGCTGATTTATATGTAAGGGGGAAAGGATTGTTATCCTGGAATTGTCAGTACCTGAATTTTAACTCAAAGAATAAAGAACAGGCTGTGAAGAACTGCCACCCCAAGGCCTTTGATGAACACTCTCCATTTCCTAGCTCTGATATCTTGGCCTCATGAATTTCATCATCATTAAATGTTTATTGACATATCTCCATAAGAGAATTTGCAGAGCTTCTAAGGTCTTTAATATTTTACATTAATAATTCCAACTATTAATAATTTTCTTTTTCTCATTATTTGGATTACATAGTTAACACTTTTAAAACACTATTACTGGAAGCAAATGGACAAACAAGAAACATTGGATTATTACTTTGGTTTTCTCAAGCATAGCCCCAGGTCTTAGAATGGAGGGCAGAGTATCTAATCTCTCAAGGATACTAACAGTGAACTAGTCAAGACTGTAAGCTCCAGGATCATTCACATGTAAAATTTTCTATGCAACAAAGCCAAGGGGAGGACATGCTAACCAAGCATTGTGATGATTCCCTCTAGAGCTACTCCTCTAAATAGGGACTCTCTTTAGGGTTAGCACATTTGTAGGACAGACCCCTCTAACTTAATGGTAGTGAGAATAAGTCTCATTCAGAAACTTATGGGGCACACCCTGAGAAAGAAGGCTGAGGCAGTAAGAGGACACAGTAGGAAAGGGAGAACTATGGTAGTGTAGAAACCTTTCAACCAGAGAAACCATATGGCCAACAGAAAGCATATGACACTGGAATCCAGATGAAAATTTGAACCCTGGTTCCACCATTTAATGGCCCCATGAGCATGAGATAATTGCATCACCACTGAAAAATAATGAACATTTCTGACTTTATATGCCCCAGGCACTGCTTATTAATCCTTTGTAAAGAAAAAATAAAATTCTGAGCCCCTCCATCATCTGAACAGACCCCTCCTGTCAGCAAGGGCATTCCAAAGTTAGCCTGAAAAACTAGTTCAGATCATGATGGGAAGTAGGGCTCAGAAATGCCTCGTTATATCCTCATTCTCTTTGGAATTCTGGAAAAGCTGATCAGCATTAACTTAAACACAGCCCTAAAGTCTGATAAGAAACATTTACAATATGTCCTCTCTGAAGCCTGCTACCTGGAGGCCTCCTCTGCATGGTAAAACCTTGCTCCACAACCCCTTATCATAACCCAGATCTCTGTTGATTCCAGGTCTTTAGACAATAACTGTTTCAACCAACTGCCAATCAGGAAATCTTTAAATCTACCTATGACCTGCTTTGAGACATCCTGCCTTTCCAGGTTGAACCAACATACACCTTACATGTATTGATTTGTATATTATATCACCCTAAAATATATAAAAGGAAGGTGTACTATGATCATCTGAAGCACCCAGCATCCAGACCTCCTGAAGCTATGTCACAGGCATGTGCCTAATATTGGGAAAAGTAAACTTTCTAAATTGATTGAGACCTGTTTCAGATACTTTTGATTTCAGACCTTTAACTCTCAAGATAATCACCCATGAAATGTGCAGAAAGGAGCAGAGTAGATTCTTCATAAAAAGAAGTGTCTTTGATTTATTACAGGTATACCTTGAAAAATGTATCATGGGGAGAGAAAAAGATGTTCTTCCCCCAGTGGAGGGAAAGAAGTAGTTCAGTTACTGCCATGTAGATAAATATGTTTCCTGTTGCTGCAGTAACGAACAATCACAAATTTGGTAGTTCAAAACAACATTGCTTTATCTTACAGTTATTGAGGCTAGAAGTCTGAAGCCAGTCTTTTTGGGCTAAACTTAAAGATTTGGTAGGGCTTGTTCCTTCTTAGGGTTCCATGAAAGAATCTGTTTTCTTAGCTTCTTCAAATTCTAGAGGCCACTTGCATTTAAAGCTAGCAGCATAGCAAATTCAGATTTATCTCTGACTCTTCTAAGGGCTTTCATGATTACATAGAGTTTTTCTCAATAATTCAAGATAGTCTCTCCACCTCAACATCTTCAACTTAAACACATCTGCAAAGTACCTTTTGCCATATATATAAAAAACATTCTGTTATAAAGATACATGCACATTTGTATTTATTGCACCACAGTTCACAATAGCAAAAGATAGAAGCAAGCTAAATGCCCATCAATTATAGACTAGGTGAAGAAAATGTGGTATATTTATACCATGGAATACTATGCAGCCATAAAAAAATAATGAGCACATGCCCTTTGCTGAAACTTGTTTGGAGTTGGAAACTGTTATCCTTAGCAAACTAAGGCAGAAACAGAAAACCAAATACCACATGTTCTCACTTGTAAGTGGAAACTGAATGATGAGAACGCATAGACACATGGTGGGGAACAACACACACTGGGGCCTGTCACAAGGCAGCGGTGGGGAGGGAGAGCACTAGGAAAAATAGCTAATGCATGCTGGGCTTAGTGCCTAAGTGACAGGCTCATAGGTGCAGCAAACCACTGTGGCACACTTTTTTACCTGTATAGCAAACTGCAAATCCTGCACATGTACCCTTTAACTTAAAATAAAAGTAGAAGAAAAAATAAATAAAAATAAATAATAAAGTAATATTAACAGGCTCTGGGCTTATGATCTGCTCACTCTCACACTCCATTATTCAGCCTACCAGAAGATTGCTATGAGAAATGTTACTGGGTGTACACATCGGTAAAATTTGTTGACAAAAGAGAATGTGTGAAAACAGTGGTCTTCTACAATAACACATATAATGATCAATTTTGGAGAAGACATCATTTCTCAATGCTCTTTGGCCAATCAATAGAAGTACTGAAATCTCAAGGGTGAGACTGTGCACAGTCAACGCCAGTAAATGCTTTGAGATTCAACCATAGAAGTTTGGATATAGTTTAAGGAACAGAATCTGGAGTTCCACAATCCTAGGCCTAACCCCTTAATCAAGACTGTGGTAGATGTTCATCTGTTGGAAAGGTTTTACAAAGAGAGACCTTGTTAGAACCACGCTCCTGAATTCCTCAGAATATACAGTCAGGCAAAGATTTAAAGGGAGCCAGCATAGTCTGTTTGGGAACATGCAATATGTCTTTTACTTTCCTTTTAAATTCAAACATGGACCGACAGAGCTAACAAAAATATAATCAGAGACACACCTTTTTGGTTATAGTTGGAGACTGGTGCTCATGCAGTCTTTGTCAAAGGATGTTGCTCCAGACATCCATCAGAACTGAAAGTATTTGAGGTTGTTGGACAAAAGGACCCTAGCAACGTGGTGAGATCTTGGTTGAGCCAAGTTAAATGTTTCCAGAATGCAGTGCTTCCTGGAACATCTAAAAAAACCATCAATTTTATTTTGTAATTTATGAAAAATAATTGTATATATTCATGGTATACATAATGATGTTTTGATACATACAATGTCAGGTGATCAGGTTTGGGTAATTAGCATATTCATCATATTAAATATTTATCATTGCTTTGTGCTGGGAACATTCCATATCCTCCTTCTAGCTGTTCTAAACTATGTAATATATTGTTAACTATAGTCATCCTTTAGTGCTATAGAACAATAGAACTTATACTTCCTATGTAGCTGTAATTTTGCATCCTTTAACAAATCTTTCCTTAAGTTCCTTTACCCCCTACCCTTCCCAGCTTCTGGTACCATTTGTTTTACTTTAACTTCTTTGAGATGAGTTTTTTTTGTTGTTGTTTTTGCTTTTGCTTTTTTTGTTTGTTTGCTTTTTGTTTTTTAGCTTCTATGTATGAGTGAGAACATGTGTGTTTAATTCTCTGTTACTGGATTACTTAATGTCTTCCAGTTCCATCAATGTTGCTGTGAATGACAAAATTTTAGTCTTTTTTATGGCTGAATAGTACTCCATTGGTTATGTTAATATACATGAAAAATCCTTAAGCATGAAAATAGGGTTTTTTTATGGGTTTTTTAAATAAACTTATTTGATCCAGAATACCTTTTATTTCAGAAATATCTTGAATAACTAACATTTTCTATGCCAACACTTTACTGGGTATACATAGCACCTGGAGATGTCTTCTTAAGCAAATTTTGACTCCATAGATCTGAAAAAGGGGTCAATATTTTGCTTGTTTAATAAGCTCCCATGTGATGCTGAGGCTGCTGTCCTGAGACCACATTTCCAGTCATGAGCAGACATTCAAAGAAATGCAGCAGTTTTATTCACCGAAATCTCTGGAATAGAGGTGGGCATGATTTATATAATAGTCCACCTTGAGTAAAATCTACACAAAGGTTTTTGAAATGCAGAAAAGGCCTAGTGGAAATTTGCACAAATGCGATTTCATATTACCCAAATATTTGTGGTTGCTCTAAATGGCTGACAATTCTTTTACTTCAAGGCAATTGTTTAAATGGAATAGAGAATTCTAACAATGTATGAGCAAAAATAATTATCAAAATGTAGATGTTTGAGAGTTTGTGGAATGAGAGATAAACTAAAGTGAATATTAATTATAAAATTAACCTCTGATTGGAAGAACTGCAGCTGTACAAATGATTCCCTTTAGGGAGTGAATCATTCTCTACAAACTCTGGTTTGAATTGGACTAAACCCAAACAATGTTGCTTCTTCTTGTGGAGAACAGGGCATTTTTCTCAAGTGATCCATCTCACAAGTTAGGAGCTGAGGTGGACAACAGCAGTTGACCTCTAAATTAATAAAACTAGCATTTTAATGTCATTATTCTAATGAGGCAATGGGAATCAATACTGCAGTTTCAATCACTGAAGTTTTCATAAATGGAATGGCACCCCACCCTATCTTATGAAGACACAGTTTCAGGGCTGGAAATATGAATTTGGAAGAATAGCTTAAGACATAGTTCTCATAATGCCTTTTCTTTTCTCTGGATGTCACCATCTCAGACTAAGAGTATCATCTAGTATGTTCTAGACTTTCACCAGATGGGGAGTTTGTATTCAATTCTGAGGGCTCCATTATCAAATTAGCAGAGGCATTTAAAGCACAGTGACTCAATCTTGAAAGGGTCTCAGTTAAATAAGGCTGGGACCTACCGGTCTGGATTCCCAGGAGTTAGGCATCCTTAGTCACAGGATGAGATCGTCACAAGATACAGGTCAAAAAGGACCCCCTGATAAAACAAAATGTGTAAAGAAGCTGGCCAAAACCCAACAAACCTAGATGGCAACAAAAGGGACCTCTCAGTAATCATTATATACTAATTACAATACATGAGCTTGTTGAAAGACACTGTCACCAGCACCATGACAGTTTACAAATTTCACGGCAATGTCATGAAGATACCCTCTGTGCTCTAAAAGGGGAGGAACCCTCAGTTCTTGGAAATCCCCATGTCTTTCCTAGGAAACTCATAACAATCCACCCTGTGTTTAGTATATGATCAAGAAATAACCATAAAAATAGCCAACCAGAAGCCCTTATGGTTGTTCTTCCTATGAAACACTCATTCTTTTGTTTCTTTACTTCTCTGATACATTTGCTTTCATTTACTCCATGAACTTGTTCCAAATGCTTTGTTATGTGAGGTCTCTTCTTTGGGGTCTTGATGGGGAATGCTTTCTGGTAACAAAAGTACCACAAGCAGGATGGCCTAAAGAACACACGCAGATTGTCTTACAATTCTGGAAGCCAAAAATCTGAGATGTAGATGTTGGCAGTGTTGGTGCCGTCTGGAGGCTCTGGAAGAGAAAATGTTTCATGCCTCACCCATAAATTCTGGTAGTTTTCTGGCAATTTTTTTGTTCCTTGACTTGTAGAGGCAACACATCAACCTCTGTAGTCACATTATATGGTGTTCTCTGTAGTCACGTTATATGGTGTTCTCTTTCTTTTTAACTTTGTCCAAATTTCCACTTCTTAAAAGGTCACCAACCCGAATGACCCCATATTAATTTGATTATCTGCAATGACTACTATGAAATACGATCATGTACTGAAGTAGTGGGTGTTAGGACATTGTGGGTGGGTCACCCTGAAGGTGGATCTTCCTCTCGCAGTCCTAATCCCCACTACAATATGTAAATTTGGCTGAGACACAATTCAACCCATAACTATACCTGGGGTATTATTCAGTGTTCTATAGAGGGAATAAATCAATGGGATATATGTGTAAAGGAAAGGGAGTTTCTTAGGGAGAATTGACTTTCATGATCACAAGGCGAAGTCCCACAACAGGTCATCAGCAAACTGAGAAGCAAGGAAGCCAGTAGTGGCTCAGTCCAAGTCACAAAGCCTCCAAAGTATTGAAGCTGACCGTGCAGCCTTCAGTCTGTGGCCAAATGACCAACAGCCCCTGGCAAACCACTGGCGTAAGTCCAACAGTCCAAAAGCCAAACTTGGAATCTGATGATTGAAGGCAGGAAGCATCCAGCATGGGAGAAAATTGAAGCCTGAAAGACTCAGCAGGACACCTTCTTCCACCTTCTTCTGCCTGCTTTTTCAGCCATGCTGGCATCCACTGGATGTTGCCCACCCACATTGTGGGTGGCCCTTCCTGAGGGTGGGTTTTCCTTTCCCAGTCCACTGACTCAAATGTTAATCTCTTCTGGCAACACCCAGAAACAACACTTTTCATCCTTCAATCCAATCAAATTGACACTTAATGTTAACCATTATACCTGGCAATGTCTCAGCCTGAGATGAATCTGCACAAAATGGCAGCCCCATAGGAGGCAGCCTGAGCCCAGGATATCTGGGCCCTCGGAGCAACTGAATCTTGAAGCCAACTTCATTTGGAAGTTGTATTTTTCATATTTTATGCCCCACATTTCAGTTAAGTCATATTAGAGGCTGAAGCTTTTTCTCAAGGTCAGTGATGTCAATTAGCCAGTGTGTGTAGGTCAGTGCTCTGAAGTAAAGCCACGCTGATGCACATAATTTTTAAAAATTACTTCTTTAAATAAAATTTTACAATCTAAAATATCCACTGGGAGGCAGCTTCCCAGTTACTTATAAAGTAGGATTGGTATTCTATACAGGTGAGTGATGTGGCCCAGAGTCAATTCATTAACTAATAATCATAGAAACAAACTCAAAAGCAAACTAATCAATGAAAGGAAGCAAAAGTACCAGCTGATTAGGTGGCTGTGAAGTTCAATTTCACAGTCTCACAGAATTCATGCTGTAGGATCTGGAGTGCTATTGCTGCTGACAAAAAGTAGTAGGGCTTCAGTAGCTTAAAGAGGTAGAAAATAATACCATTCTTAGGCTGTGTATGTAGCACTACTTAATTAAAATAAAATATTAATTAAAATAAAAGGATACACCCTAAGGATAGGGTTAAGGATAACCCTAAGCTATTTCTTAACTTCCTTCTTCTAGTTCCTTGAGATTCCACTTGCTATGAAATACATCTTGTGGGTTTTGAAGTTAAGGGCAAAGTTTTCATTTCTAATCCTACAATTTATTTGTTGAGTTACCTCTAGCAAATAGTCCAACTGTCTGCACTTCATCTTTCTCATTAGGAGAAAAGGTCATAGTAATCCCAATTCAAATAAATAGATGGAAATCAAATTGATTGCTACATTTGAGACTATTTGTAAGGTGTAAAAATAAATCATTCCATATTATTGCTGCTATTATTATGATTATATCTAATTTGTTTTGTGGCTTTCACTAATACTAAAATGTGTAGGAGTAGCATGTTTACACTACCCTGGAGAGGTATGATGCAAGAGAGTTTATTTGCATCAATTCTTTTTTAGTATTTCCAGGTGACCTACACTTAAACATATGGCCTATCCAACAAGAAAATTGGAAATACATAGTGTCTATTTGCCATGGGTAATGTGAAAGAATGTGAAAGAGATAGTCAAAGTTTTTCAGGCTTTGCTGCATAATGCATTCCAGTGATATAAAATCAAGGAAAGTGGGGGTTTAAACAAAGCCAATATTTTTATTGTGAACATAAAGACATGCCATAAAATTAACAAAAGGGAAAATGATCTTTTGAGAGAGAGAAAATGGAATATGCTATTTGGATAAAAGACAAGTGTTGGAGCTTACATTGGTAAGGAAAATAGTGAAGAAGTTTTAGAAAATTTTTGTTGTTATTGAAACAATGAATAAAGGATTAATTGCTTTATTTTCAATATATTTTCTGATGATGCCCAGGAATCTCAAGATACCCTTATATTTGTTCACATAGCTTTGTGATGAGGGACTAAGAAGAGCTGGATATTGTTTGTGAAATAATGACAACAAGAATAGTAATTGTGGCTGGACCCAGTAGCTCTCATATCTGTAATCCCAGCACTTAGAGAGGCTGAGGCAGACAGCTCACTTGAGGTCAGAGTTCAAGACCAGCCTGGTCAGCATGGGGAAATCCCATCTCTAAGAAAAATACAAAAAACGCCCAGGCATTGTGGTGTGTTCCTGTAATCCCAGCTCCCTGGGAGGCTGAGGCAGGAGAATGACTTGACCTGAGAAGTGGAGGTTGCACTGAGCCAGGATCACATCACTACATGCCAGCCTGGACTACAGAGTGCAACTCTGTCTCTAAATAAATAAATAAATAAATAAATAAATAAATAAATAAATCATAAATAAAACTAGGCATTATCAGTGATCAGTGCTACCTTGTACCAGGAACTTAGCACCTATTATCTCATAGAATATTCACAGCATCCACAGGAGGCAAGTACTAATATTATCCCCATTTTACACATGAAAATTTTGAGACTTTATAGGATTAAGTCATTTGTCCGAGTCACATAGCTAGTGTCTGAGCCTAGTTTCAAGCCCAGTTATGTCTTTCTCCAAAACTCCTGCAGTGGATTACTGAGAATAAAGACATGCATTTGAGCCAGAGATAAAAATCACAAATTATAACATCTCTTCTGCTATGTAAAATCCAGCTAAGATGATCCTGTGAAAGGATATTTTTCACAGGATATTTTTATTATTTTATAGTCTGTAAACTTTGTCCTGTGAAACCATAATCAGTCATCTCTTTCAGCTAAAAAGTTAATAGGTGAGCATCTGTTTCTAATTTATTAATGCATGATGTAGGCATATGACCAAAAGGCAAGACCCAGAATTAGTTAACACATCAGCTTCACATTTCTTCTTAAGCAACCAAAATCACACTGCTGCATTCCAGCTAAGGAACTACTGCTAACATTTCATTCTAAGTGAGATTACATATTAATTACTTAAAATATAAATTAATAATTCTAAAATCTCGTTAAGCTGATAAGCAACTTTGGCAAATTCTCAGGATACAAAATCAATGTACAAAAATCAGAAGCATTTCTATACACCAATAATGTACAAACAGAGAGCCATATCATGAGTGAACTCCCATTCACTACAAAGAGAATAAAATACCTAGAAATACAACTTACAAAGGATGTGAAAGCCTTCTTTAAGGAGAACTACAAACCACTGCTCAAGGAAATCAAAGAGGATACAAACAAATGGAAGAACATTCCACGCGCATGTATAGAAAGAATCAATGTCTTGAAAATGGCCATACCTCCCAAAGTAATTTATAGATTCGATGCTATCGCCATCAAGCTACCATTGACTTTCTTCACACAATTAGGAAAAACTATTTTAAATTTCATATGAAACAAACAGACAAACAAAAAGCCTGTATAGCCAAGATAATCCTAAGCAAAAAGAACAAAGCTGGAGGCATCACACTACCTGACTTCAAACTATGCTACGAGCCTACAATAATCAAAACAGCATAGTACTAGTACCAAAACAGACATATAGACCAATGGAACAGAACAGAGGCCTCAGAAATATCACCACACATCTACACCATCTGATCTTTGACAAACCTGACAAAAACAAGCAATGGGGAAAGGATTCCCTATTTAATAAATTGTGTTGGGAAAACCGGCTAGCCATATGAAAAAAAAAACAAAAAACAAAAAACTGAAATTGGACCCCTTCCTTGCAACTTATACAAAAATTAACTCAAGATGGATTAAATGTAAGACCTAAAACCATACAAACCATAGAAGAAAACTTAGGCAATACCATTCAAGACATTCGCATGGGCAAACACTTCATGACTAAAACACCAAAAGCAAAGGCAGCAAAAGCCAAAATTCGCAAATGGGATCTAAGTAAACTAAAAAGCTTCTGCACAGCAAAATAAACTGTCATCAGAGTGAACAGGCAACCTACAGAATGGGAGAAAATTTTTGCAACCTATCCATCTGACAAAGGGCTAATATCCAGAATCTACAAAGAACTTAAACAAATTTACAAGAAAAAAGAAAACAACCCCATCAAAAGGTGAATGAAGGATATGCACAGATACTTCTCGAAAGAAGACATTTATACAGCCAACAATCATATAATGAAAAGCTCATCATTACTTGTCATTAGAGAAATGCAAATTAAATCCACAGTGGGATACCATCTTATGCCAGTTATAAAGGGGATCATTAAAAAGTCAGGAAACATCAGATGCTGGAGAGGATGTGGAGAAATAGAATGCTTTTACACTGTTGATGGCAGTGTCAATTAGTTCAACCATTGCAAAAGACAGTACGGCAGTTCCTCAAGGATCTAGAACTAGAAATAATATCTGACACAGCAATTCCATTACTGAGTATATACCGAAAAGATTATAAATCATTCTACTATAAAGACACATGCACATACATGTAGGTTTGTTGTGGCACTGTTCACAATAGCAAAGACTTGAAACCAACCCAAATGCCCATCAATGATAGACATGATAAAGAAAATATGGCATATATATACCATGGAATACTATGCTGCCATAAAAAATATGTTTTCACATCCTTTGCAGGGACTTGGATGAAGCTAAAAACAATCATTCTCAGTAAACTAACAGAAGAATGGAAAAACAAACACATGTTCTTGCTTATAAGTGGGAGTTGAACAATAAGAACACATGGTCATAGGGAGAGGAACATCACAGACCCAGGCCTGTTGGGGTTGAGGGGCTATGGGAGGGATAGCATTAGGAGAAATAACTGATGTAGACGATGGGTTGATGGGTGCAGCAAACCACCATAGCACATGTATACCTATGTAACAAACCTGCATGTTCTGCACATGTACCCCAGAACGTAAAGTATAATTTAAAAAACAATTTGCTTACTCAAAAAAATTATAATTCTAATTTTAATATGTTTAAATATAAAAATGTTTGTAAATGTATTCTCAAGTTGAGAAAAGTAGGCATTTCATTTCTCAATTTTATCTGTCAGTTTTCTTTCTTCTTTCTTTTTATTTTTGCTTGCTTTTTTATTGGGATATCATAGTTGCACACAGTGTAGGGGTACATGTGTTGTTGTTTTGATACGTATATGCAATGTGTAATGAACAAATCAGGGAAATTGGGGTATCCATTTCCTTAAGCGTTTCTTTTTTCTTTGTACTGGAAGCATTCTAATTTTCCCCCACAGCTATTTGAAATGTACAATAAATTATTGTTAACTATAATTTCCCTGCTATACTATCAATTATAAAAACTGACTTCTTCTAACTGTATTTTTGAATCCCTTATGCAACTTCTCTTCACAACCTCTGGTAACAACCATACTGCTACGTAGCTTCATTATCTTCAGGGGATCCACTTTTTTAGCTCTAATGTATAAAAGAAAACATATGATGTTTGTCTTTCTGTGTCTGGCTAATTTCTAAGTGATCATGTTATCAGACTAAAATTACATCAATGGCAAGTTTAAAAAAGATGTAAAAGAGAAAAATAAGATTCATTTATATTAAAGTCAGATTTTTAAAATTAGTACATTTTAATTCAAATTTAATTTAGTGATCTGTGAGACATTTAAATGTTTAAATTACACAATTTTATACAAAGCCACTAGCATAATACATTTAAGTAAATTTAAATGAATTTGATTAAAATAAATGTGTTATACTAGTCTGTAATACATACTTCATAATTACTGTACTCTTATATTGATGTCAGAAAGAAAATCTTCATATCTGATGACGAATATAATATCTATGTTTTCCACAAATTTTTTTTTGAGATGGAGTCTTACTCCTTTGCCCAGGCTGGATTGCAATGGCAAGATCTCGGCTCACTGCAACCTCTGCCTCCTGGGTTCAAGCTATTCTCCCGCCTCAGCCTCCTGAGTAGCTAGAATTAATAGGCACCCACAATCATGCCTGGCTAATTTTGTATTTTGTAGAGATGGGATTTCACCATGTTGGCCAGGCTGGTCTTGAACTCCTGACCTCAGGTGATCCTCAGCCTCCCAAAGTGCTAGGATTACAAGTGTGAGCCACTACACCAAGGACAAAATATTTTCATATTAAATTTCTAAAGTTTAATGGTAAATAAATTTATATGTTATGTTTAGCATTGTAATTAATGTGGAAACAACTAATAAATACTAATAAGAAAAATTTAATTACACAATGAGGAATAGTCTCTAGACAGAGCTATGTTTCCTAATACAGTAGACATTTGCTGTATAGGCTGTTTAATATTGGATATAAATTAATTAAAATTAAATTGAGTATCAAACTCAACAGTCACAAAGCTACATGTCAAGTACTCAATAGCCACCTTTTGCAAATGGCCACTATACTGAATAATGCCAATGAATAACATTTTTATACTCACAAAACATTAAAATAAACAGAGCTGATCTAGTTAATAGAGATTGTTTGTGGCTACTTATTAAACTTTCACCACCAACAACACACAGAAACACACACACACACAAACACACACATCCCTGGTTTGACAGATGTTGTTATGGGAATGTAGAGTTCCAACCAATAAAGGGTCTTCAATTACACATGCTTCTCAAATTAAAATGCAAACAAAATATGAATGAATTGTTTTTATTACAGAAGCAGAGATACTTTGAACACAGTGAATTCCATTTGTGATTAGTATAAGGCAATATTTATTCAAATTTTTGATTGCACAGAACAGTATAATTATTAAAATGGAAAACAAGACAAAGAAATAGGCTTCTATTTTCCCCATTCAGTACATAAAAATACCCATATATTCTGCTTCATTCGAATTTCATAATGCAAATATTTTTGCTAAAATTCAAGAGAGAATAGCCTTGTTAACAAAACACAATTTTAGAATAAAGGAAATTCCTTTTTTTCTTGAATGCATTTGGCTCACTGTAAGCCAAGAGTACTAAATGGAAAACTCATTTGTGTTGTTTCCATATAGACAAGTAAGTTTCTCATTTTGTCTCATTTTAGAACATTGGCTTTTTTATGTTCTCACTATCCTGTTCAGATATTACAAACCTGGTGTCGTCATTCCTGAGAATTTGCTTGAAAAAAAATGATGATCATTTGTTTCTTCTGCCACTACCTTTTAAAGTTTGGGGAAAATTTTGAGATGAATTTTAGAATGATAATCATTATTAACCTACCAGTCATATGGTTATCAAAATTTGACTGCCCTACACAAAATCTGCTAGTCTGTAATACTGGGATCTTAAGAGAAAAAATGCCCAGTGTTTTGCATCTATGGGTCACACATCTCATACATCCTCTTTGAAATTAATATTAGAAAACCATGATTTCTTATTAAATTACAAAAGTCTAGCAGAAATCATATTTTACATGCAAAAATTATTTGCAGACCAAATAAAATGGAAAATTACTTTGGACTGTGAATTATCTCATTTCACTGTTACAACAATCATTATTTCATGCAGATCAGAAACTGAGGAGCAACTTTCTTATACAGATGTAAAATAGGAAAATATGGTTTCAATATAAAATATTTGGAAAAATCTTTTAAAACATTGTTTATAGAGAGAAATATTAATTATGAGGCTTTTTCCACTTTATTGTGGAAATACCATCTAATCCATTAGTCTTTATTTTAAAAAATGAGTTACAAATTGCTCATTTTATTATGGTGTCTTGTCTACTTTGATTCATGGTAACTTTGTTCTGAATCTACCTTGTCTAACATTCATTCGGCCACTACATAGATTTGAAACATCCTGTGGAAAGAGGACAGGAGAGATCAATGGGCTATGCCCTGCAAGGTACTCACTTTCTGGAACTCCAACTCAATAAAGAGTCTTATAGAGAGATTTTTCTTGGTCGTTATTCTGTCTTTGTCTGCAGAATAGTTTCAAAGGTCAGTCTTGCCACAGGTCTAAGCCAAGAGAGATGGGAAGGAAAAAAGAAGAGACAATCATGAGCAGTGCAAGGTCAGAGATTACCCGGTCCATGCATGTGTCTTTCCACAAGGTTACAGTTTTACTGATGTATTTCAATTCCAAAAGCCACAAGACACATGTTCCCAAGGAGGGAATTCTCCTTAGTATTTCCTTCTTCTAAGAAGAATTGAAATTCTTCTTAGTATTTCAGTGGTAAGAACTGCAGGCACACAGGCTCAAGTAACTCCCAAAGCCAGTCAATACTGCAAAACCATACATAGCATCATATTTAACCAGTACATCAAATATTATAGATTAAACATTCCACAACAAATGATGTAACATTCAACATCAAGAGAAAGGGGATAGGAAAAAGAGTTAAACAAACTAGTCCATGGAGAAAACATAGACTAAAAGAAGATGCTGGTTTGGCCTAATCAGTCCATCCATTTTGCAAGGAAGAAATTTTAAAATGGACGGAGCCTTTGCTAGCAGATGTCAGGTGCTTATTACACATTACCACAAGATGGTGACTGATAAGACAACCATTTCAATCTGTAAAGTCCTGCCATTTATGTGGCCACAGTGTCCTCTGGTGAGGACTGATAGTGGAAGACTGTGCTTAGTTATGTCCTTATGAGGTTGGGTGCAGTCTTTATTGATTAGCCAAGACATCTGGTCCCTGTTGCAAGGCGCCTTATGAAACGCAAGATTTAGCCTTTCTTTAAGATGGTGCAACTTATATCAAGGGTACTCTGTACAGAGCTCATTGCTCTTTGAGTTCTGATTTTCCTCTCTAATTTGATGGCTACTATACTTACTGCAATCCACATGTTATTGCCTTGTATGTTCTGCCCAGGCTTTGATTTGTAAACAGAAGCAAACTTAGTGTGGAACATGCTTTCTTCATCCTAACCAGGGCAGCTTTGCCAATTCTGTTCTGCTTGGACTTTTTTTCATGACTCAAAGAGCTCTGAAAGAGCTTATTCATCAAATACTTATCTCCAGACATTGAAAATGGTTTTGGACTCCTGGATTAATCTGGAATTCAATTTTGAGGGGGTGGCCCATTGCTGAACTTCAAATGGAAATTCTCCAAAATGACATCAAAGTCATCTAATCTTTGTATTGTTCACAAAAAATCCTATGTGTAAAAACATAATTTATAAATAAACTATCTCTAACCAAAGCAAAAGGCCAATTTACTGATTTGTTTTTAATTTTTTAAGGTCACCAACAAACTTCTTTCTTGGACTCCATTTATTTTGCCTTCATGTGTCTATTTTTGAGCTTCAGATGCTAATAAGTCTGTAAAATATTCTAGATTAAATGATAAAGATCACATTATCCAATCTCAGTTCAAAGGTGCCTTTTGCCTTTTATTATCCCTAAATAATAATGAGAAATTTTGGAAATGAAATGTATGAAATATGCCCTCCACCTCTGAAAGCAAGATGGAAGACTGGGCTTGATCACCAGATTGGCAAAGAAATTGGATATCATCAGTGTGACAGCAGGTCAGCTTCAAACAGAGAAGGTGAAGACCAGCACATGAGGCAGTGCTAATTGTTTTAATCAAGGGACATTACACTGTGAAGATAAGAGTCAAAGAGGCAACACAACACAAGCCTGCTGTCAGCATATTCCATATACATTTATACTTAAACATCTTAATCTGTCCCCTTTCCTTTAAACACATGCCATGGATTTCTAACAGAAATGAATTTTTGGAAGATTTCTTTATAGCTATTATTAGAAAGATGCAGTGAAGATGGGGGATTGTGATTGGCAAGTCCTCCCAGACCTTTTGGAAGTAAAACATCTGTGCCACTTGCCTGAAAATGTTGGCTGGTTTTTCATCAAAACATGTGCAGCTACAGTAGGTATTGGAAACCCTGCCAGGCAAACCTGCAGACTGCAACAGACTCACCCTCATGTACTTTAATAAGATGTCTTTTGTTATAAAACTGAAATTCCATTTTGCAAGCCTGGCCTCTGACAAAGTGGAGAATTGGTCTTGGAAGTGTCTCTTTTCTCCCACTTGGAGTTGTTTTCAGGGGTTGTTAATATCTAAGAGCCTATTACTACTTTCAGTGATCCCTGCACAAACCTGTTGTGCAGTTTGTTGCCAAATTACCCCTCCAAGGTAAGTGCTGCAAATGCATCTGCAGTTCTCTTCAGAGATATTCGTCAAGGACATTATCTGTTCTCTCAGAAGTCCTCCATCCTGTCTTAGGTTATGATGGGCAACTAGAACACACCAAGAAGAGTCAAGATCAGACTCTGTTGGTCTTATCCAAAGCCTTGGATGGTCCCAGAACTCTGAAAGGATACCAGTGGTTCAGCAGCTCCTGGTCTCTTTGTATGCCATTTATTTTTCTATTTGGTGACTACACAGACCAGTAGCACCAGTGTGAATGCTGGAGGAGCCACTGCATTTCAGTCAGATAGCAGGAGAGAAGGGAACCTGGAGAATGCCAGCTGGACGAATTCCTTTAGCAACCCAAATATTTATCCTTGCACAAGTAGCAGATTCCTTCTTGGTGTGCAGTTCCTAGGCATCCATGCATATTTGTGCACAGTTTTGCTCTTTTCTTAGGTAACACCACAGTTTATTTAAAGCAGTTGACAACCTGACTCTGAAACATTTGAATAAGTCTGGTTTATAAATGCTTAAATTCTACAGCTCACTAAATTGTTAATGATGGCCAAACATGGTGGCTCATACCTGTAATCCCAGCATTTTGGGAGGCCACGGCAGGTGGATCACTTGAGGTCAGTAGTTTGAGACTAGAATGGGCAACATGGTGAAACATCGGACTCTACTAAAAAAATACAAAAATTAGCCAGGCATGGTGGCATGGGCCTGTTGTCCCAGCTACCTGGGAGGCTGAGGTGGGAGGATAGTTTGAGTTCGGGAGGCAGAGGTTGAAGTAAGCAGAGACTGAGCCACTGCACTCCAGCGTGGATGACAGAGCAAGACCCTGTCTCAAAAAAAAAAAAAAAATTGTGGTGGGTTTTTAAAGATATGTATACAATGAAACTAAGAAATAAGTTAATTAGGACTGAATATAATAAAGTGTTGACAATTGACCATATATGCATTACAATATCAAAAAAATAATTTTCTGGAATATCTGGAGTTTTCTTCTATAGGTATATTTATTTAGCTAATTGTAGCTTGGCTACTACATTTTAAAATGAGGGGTATAGCTTAATTTTTTTTAAAGAAGCCATTTAATAAAATGTATCTGCTATGCATTAGAAATAAAGTAGACATTTTATAATATTATGCTACACAAAACCTGAAACAACACGTAAAACAGGAGTTATTACTTGAATCTCCCATTTTATAAACAATGCATACATACTAGGAAGCCTAGCCATGTTTATTTTTCTTTTCAGATCCTGAACAGTGGAGCTGAAATTAAAACTGAAGACTTACTGATGCTAGACCCACTTTGTTCATTATATTTCCAGAGTATTTCTTTAATTCCAGAGTATTTCTCTAATTCTTTAATTAGAGGTACAAAAAGTGAGGGCTGGTAAGAGTTCTCTTTGCTCAGTTAAAACCAAACAGAAATGAAAACTGAAAAAGCTATGTCCTAAAGTATTATTTGGGAACTCACTTTGTCTTCTGAAATTATTTCTATGTAAATTTCCCCTTAAATCTTCTGTTTATTGTAGGTTAATTATAAGATTTTAGTTGGAATTTAATTATGGTTGCTAAGAACTTAACCATTAACAGTGTCGAAGGAACTTCTAGACATCTTTTCCTCTGAATAAACACTGACAACCCTGAGGAATGTAATGATGTTAGAAAAATATGTTGTGCCACATTAGTAACTCCACCTGGCTGGGCACAGTGGCTCACACCTATAATCCCAGCACTTAGGGAGGCCAAGGCAGGCAGATCATGAGGTCAGGAGATCACGAACTTCCTAGCTAACACATTCAAACCCCATCTCTACTAAAAATACAAAAAATTAGTCCAGTGTGGCATCACATGCCTGTAGTCCCTGCTACTCAGGAGGCTGAGGCAGAAGAATTGCTTGAACCTGGGAGGCGGATGTTGCAGTTACCTGAGATCCTGCCACTGCACTCCAGCCTGGCCCACAGAACAAGATGCTGTCTCAAAAAATTTGAAAAATAAAAAAAATAACCAACCACTATGCCACCTAGACTCTATTCTAGAAACCTCTCACAAAATTTTTTTAATAGCCTAAGCCTGGAAAATGTCACAAATTTTTCCCTCCTAGGGCTAAACATATGTCATATTTCTTTCTCCTGGGTCTCCTGACAGCTCAATAATTCCAAAGTTTCAGAATTTACAACAGCATCTGAAGAGTGAATTTTATTTTCTAATGTTGAGGGCATTTTTATCTTGTTTTCTTCCTCACCAATTTAGTGTTTGATCTGAATCATAAAATTTGCCTTGTACATAACAGGAATTCAAATACTTTTTTTAGATGCCAGAGAATTCCAGAATTAAGTTTGGTTTTAACTTTCATCTATCCAAACCTATAGTTAATGAATCTCAGAAATGCCTGTACATAAGAATTCCCTGAGGGAATTTTACAAAATACAGACATCTCAGGTCCACTCTTAGAGATTCTGAGTTAATCAGTCTAGCATGGGGATTTCTTGAGAGGGGCATTACAGACAAGTATTTTAAACTCCTTCCTACTACTTAATAATAAGCAAAGTTGTCAAAGAGCCAACATACTACTTTACTGGCTGAATCAGCAAAAATTATTCAAACATTGCTCACTTGACACATCCAGTTAGAGCAGGTGGGAGGAGATGAAATGTGGTACTTTAAAACACAGTTACTGAAATATACCTCTAAGGGTTTAAGATATTATTCTTTCTGTAAGCAAATATTATTCTAAATATTCATCCTTCTTACAGAAATACTCTGCTTTGTATACATTATCAGTTTAAGGTTTACAGTGACTTGATGTTGATGGCAAGTTGTGATTTCCATTCTGTATGTTGGGAAACTGAGGCTGAAAGACATAAAGTAACTTCTTAAAAGAGTATAAATATTTGTATTTTTCAGTATTCCCTAGAAAAACAGAATCAATAAGATATAGTTATATACCTATACATATAGATATAATTTTAAAAGATACATCTCTATATTTATCTATCCATCAATATATTTATTATAAGGGGCCAGGTACAGAGGCTTACACCCGTAATCCCAGCACTTTGGGAGGCTGAGGTGGGCAGAAGGCTTGAGCTCAGGAGTTCAATACCAGCATGGACTACATGGCAAAAACCCATCTTTATGAATAAATAGAAAAATTAGCCAGGCATGTGGTGCATGTCTGTAGTCCCAGCTACTTGTTTGGGGGAAGGGGAAGGTGGAGGATCTCTTGAGCCCAGGAGGAAGAGGTTATAGTGAGCCAAGATCATGCCACTGCACTTCAGTTTGGATGACAGAGTAAGGCCCCCTCTCAAAAAATATTTATAAGGAGTTAGCGCATTTGAATATGGAAGCTGAGAAGTGCCATAACCATGTGTCTCCAAGAAGTAGACAGTGGAAAGCCGGTGGTGTAGTCCAAAGATCCAAGAGACAGAGGACGATGGTGCAGATTCCAGTCTCTTCTGAAGATCTGAGAACCAGCAGCACAGAGGGCAGATCAATGTCCCAGCTCAAATAGGCAGAGTTAATTCAAACTTCTTCCACTTTTTGTTCTATTCAGTCCTTTAAGGAATTAAGTGAGGCGTACTGACATTGGGGAGGGAAACCTATTTTTTGAATTGACCAGTTTAAGTGTGTATTCCTTGTGGAAACACCCTAACCCTCACAGACACACTCAGAGATAATATTTAACCAGGTATCTGTGCACCCATAGTCCAGTGAAGTTGATAAATAAAATTAACCATAACAATGCTGAATTCTCTATAGAGAATTGGAAAACTGACATCTCAAAATGAAATGGTTAAGTATCAGGAGACAGCAACACTACAAAAAGTAAAATAAGTTTGCTTAGAAGAATGCTCAGATGGCACCAATTACTTTATGCATAACACGTGTTTCTGATTGCATGTTTTTAGCCCAGAGGTAACTGTATCACTTATACTATAACACATATACTGTATCTTTATATGTTGAGATTGGCTGGTAATTCTGAAAGTGCTGGGAAAGTCAGAAACAGATAATGCTACAGAAAAAATAATGTCAGAAAGCAAAAAAAAAAAAAAACTGAATAGTTTCTTCTTTATAGATGAAGTGTGAATGGTATTATATTCATATTTATAATAACATCAATGACTAGCCTCACCAATAGTAAAATAGCAGTGAGATTATTGATTGAGGATCTGGAATATGCCAGATCAACCTTAGATATATAAACTACTAGGTATCACTCACCTTATCCAACCTGGAATACTATTGCCTATGAGATTCAAAATTACAAAAAATTAAATTAGTCTCAAATGCCCACTATGCCCTGCAATATCTCAAGGACTCTCTCGTCAGAAAAGGGACATACATGGTTTGTTTTCCACCTCTTTTACTACCTCATTTATTCATACTACCTAATTCTTTCTGTCTATTCTTGGTTATGTCAGTTTACCACTCGCCCAAATTATTTCTTTTCAACAACTCATGTGTCTTTCCTTGGCATAAATATGGTTGACCCAAGACTGCTTGGCAGATATTGGAAAGGGCTTTGATATATATATATATATATATATATATATATATATATATTTATTTATATATATATATATATACATCCCCACAACAAGGGTATTAATATTGATTACTTTACAAGCATGAGTGCAAAGTTATATTCTCCATTTTAGCTACTTTGCCTTTCTGTTGCATCCCAGATAAAGTTGGTGGTAATATCTAAAAATATCATCCAATTACTATCCTTTCTTTCAAAGAAGCTGTCCTCTCCTCTCTGTTGTAGCATCAGTATTGGGCAGAATTTTTCCTCTCCTTTCTTGTTATGTGAGTAATCTAAGTGTTTTTTTTTTTTCATAAATCTCATTTGAAAATCTTATTCTTCTCTTTTTCCAGATAGGAAATGGAATCTGGTAAATAATAGAATGACTTGCTCAAAGTTATTCAAGCAACTGTAACACTGGGAAACAAATCCACAACTCCCTGACTCTACTGTCTTCCTCTTTCTGCTGAACTTGTTCAATGACTGAGAAAAGGAAAAGGACAATTGTACTGTTCCTGGTTGTTGTTGTTTCTTTTCTTTTTTTTAAGATGGAGTCTTACTCTGTTGCCAGGCTGGAGTGGCATGATCTCGGCTCACAGCAACCTCTGCCTCCCAGGTTCAAGTGATATTCTCCTGCCTCATCCTCCTAAGTAGCTGAGACTACAGATGAGGGCCACCATGCCTGGCTAATTTTTTGTATTTTAGTAGAGATGGGGTTTTACCATGTTGGCCAGGATGGTCTTAATCTCCTGATCTCTTGATCTGCCCACCTTGGCCTCCCAAAGTGCTGGCATTACAGGTGTGAGCCACCAAGCCCTGCCTGTTCCTGGTTGTTTAACATCTGTGTAGTCCTGGATTTTGATCAATGATTTTGATCCAAATGTGTTTGTCTCCAAAGGTCCTGTTGTTTCTACTAAGTTACACCCTTCTTCTGTTGAAAAAATAGAGTGTGTCAATATGGCATACACACACACACAAATACACACACACACAAACATATTCTTAGCATTTGATCTGGCAATCAAAGTCTTAGATATTTAACTTAAAGAAATGATTACTTATGTTCAAACAAAAAATTATTGTTTACATGAATACAGGTATATTCCTAACTGCAAAACTGAAAGCAATGTAAATTTTCAACTGGTGAACAGATAATTAGATTGTGATGCAGTCAGACATTGAGATATTTCTCAACAATTAGAAAACAAACATAAAAAACACTGGAGCTTAAATAGCGGTTTACCAGCAGTGCAATAACTAGTACTTGCAGAGACCCTGGGTAAATCACCAATGCTTATTTAGGGTGATGGAAGTCAGACTCAAATGTCTACATATGGTTTAATTTCCTGTACATGATTTTCTGGAACAGGCAATGCTCTAAGGATAAAAATTTGTTCCATGTTTGCCAGGGGATGTGAGTTGGGAGAAAGTTTGAGTACAAAGAGGCACCGGGGAACATTTTGGGATGATAAAACTGTTTCCATGTCATAACTGTGGTAACAGTTACCGTCAAAGGGTACAAACTCCAGAAGCATGCACACAAAAATAAATAAATGTAACTACATAGAAAGTATGTATGGATATACTAAGTATGATGTGTTTTAACATTTGATACAATAATTAATTTATAGGAGAACTTCCTTCATGTTACCAACACAATGGTCTTACTAGATGGTTTGTATCTGTGCTATTTTGCCATAGTATTGTGCCTGTTATTCATTATTACAATTCATATTATGCTGAAAGAGAGAAATCTGAAATAAGAAATGACACATTTGTCCAGATGTTTGAATCTTGGTGGATTTTAATGATTTTTGCACAGCCAGCTACTCTCCTTTGCCTTCTTGACTGCCTTCTCAATCAATGTAACTTGGATTCATTTTGCCTTCTGCATAAAGTAAACAAGAGGAAACTGAAAAAATGCATTTGATAAAAGGAAAACGTTATCCACTCTGAGTTTCACCTATACCAGACAATTGAAGTGTGAAAGAAGTGATATTCGGACCCTGGAATCTTTAGTTTTAGTAAGTTTATTTGTGTTTTTAAAGTGAATTTCCTGGTTGGAAAAGTACAGTAGATGTGTAGCAAGATAGTTCTTCCTTAAATTAAAATCATACCAATGTTTTGAGAATCTTGCAGAAAATGTTACATTTTAAATAAGCAATTATCTTGGTTTTTGTGCTTTTAATAATTGTATCAATTAGGTATAATTATAAGGGGTCATTCATTATTTAATATTTTCCGCTTCAAACTCAATGTATTAACTTCAGTAAAAATTATTCAATGATGCATGAACATTTTGGGAAATGTGGCCAAGAAAATAAAATTGTACAACAACCCAAAATTTAAATATCCTTTCATGGTTACTACATAAAACAGTAAAACAATATAATATAATATTATTTGTAATATAATATTATTTGTAATATAATGTATTACATTGAATATTATCACAGTTCCTCAGGTTTAATCGTTTACAATTTTACTAAAATAACTCAGTCTTCCAATCATTTCTTTTCCATGTGGAAAACTGTGTCTATTTAACTATTATCTTTTTAATACCAATTATCACACACATTTCAGAATTGCATCCACATTTTGAGGCAATATTTTTGCCTTTGCTAGAGATGACGATTGTTTCTCACCCATTTGAGTGACTATGTGAATGTTTTGAAAGTTAGCAAACTTATCTTACCTTAGAAACTTTTCACACATTTGAGAAATATAATTTCAATATGTCTTCCAAAATGGGAAAGAAGACTCAGCTGTATTCAACAAATATTACTTTCTTCTCTCCTAAAATCAGCCTGCAGAAATCTTGCATAGTGTAAGGGATATTTAATTGCTTCATTGGAGTCTATCACAAACATAAATGTTCTTATCGTAGAATTATTTATGTTTCTATAAGAAAAATTATTTATTTCTAATTTTTATTTTCTAGTATATAATTCACAATATGAATTTCGAAATATAGAAGGGAGAAAAAATTATAATCATCTATATTTTGTTGTATTTCTCTTAGCTTTTATTTGTATTTGTGTGTTTTGTAAAATTAACAAGATACACAAGTATATGAATTCATATGTTTTAATTATTTCATCCAAGATAATGAAAATATTTTTTATTTCATTGATAAGTTTTATTGTTTTATTTCAATTTTTTAGAATTATTAGTCCAATATAATATAATAGATATGAATCATTTTCAAAGGGTTGTTGTATAACTGCATAGACTCCTTTTTTAGAATATTGTACTTTAATGATGTATCTCATTTTGGAAAGCCAAATTCCCTGTTTTTCCTATTTGACCTTTTACGTGATAATCTGTGCATATGCATCTTTCTAGACAATTTTGATAGTTCTTTACAGTAGATTCCAGTAAATAAAATTACTATGACCAAATGTAGAGTTGTAAGATCACTGGTTCAGAGTGTTAATGTTTATCCAAACCTAAAAAAAAATACATATTAATAATATTGCCAGCAGCGTTGAATAAGAATGTCTTGTTGACCTGCCTTTTAGTCATTGCATTGTCTTTTATTTATTTATTTATTTTTTTGAGATGGAGTCTTACTGTGTCACTTAGGCTAGAGTGCAGCAGCGTGATCTGAGCTCACTGCTACCTCCAGTTCCCGGGTTCAAGTGATCTTCCCATCTCATCCTCTGGGATTACAGGTGTGCACCACTATGCCTGGCTAATTTTTGTATTCGTAGTAGAGACAAGTTTCATCATGTTGGCCAGGCTGATCTTGAACTCCTGAACTCCTGACTTTTAAGTGATACGCCCACCTTGGCCTCCCAAAATGTTGGGATTATGGAGTGAGCCCTCATGCCTGGCCCTTTGTGCTGTCTTTTAAAAACAATAACATTATGATAAAGACTTCTGTCTCATTATTAGTAGTACATTTATGGTTAGATGTAAAGATAAGCATCATTTTTTTATATTTATTGTTAGTCCTGCAAAAAACTGTTGTGGATTGTTTATGGTGAGGTTTTGTATCTTGATTTCAGCTTAATTTTTCTACCGAGTATTCAGCATGCTATGTTAAGGACATCAATCCTTTATTTTTATTTTTTGCAATTAACAGATGAAGTTTAGGCTACATATGAAATTATTTTAAATTGTCCTTAGCAAATGCTCCTTTCAACATCCTCTTTCCCATTTTTTTTTTTTATATCTCCATTAAAACTATCAGGACAAAGATTTTGCTCTATATTTACAATTTATTTTTTGTCATGTTTTTATGTTGATAAGTATGTTTGCATTCCACTTCATCAATCACCTTACATTTTCAAAATATATTTATTTAGAAAATCCAATGTGTGTTCTTCCTTGAGTAAAAGGAAAGTATAACATTTCAGATGACAAGATTAACACTAACAGAATCTTTGTTACTGCCTTATTATTATTATATTTGAATAATTTTGAGTCTGGCAATTCATCCTATTTAGAGAGCTAAACTGACCCATTTTAAAGTGCAATAGTGTTTTTTTTTCTTTTTCAAGTGATGCTATACTTTTTTTTCTCTTACACATTTCCCCTCCCCTTTTTTAAAAAATAATTGTTTACCTTGTATGTATTTTTTTCTCTTTCTCAAGTGATGCTATACTCAAAAGAAAATATTCCAGTAGAAAAGGAAAGGAAAGAAAAGAAAGAAAAGTGTGGAAAGGAAGGGAAAATAAGAGGCACAGTTACAGGCCAAAACCTCCTGTGGAAATGCAACAGAAACTCCCGCCTTGGTCACCATTTCTTTGATGAGTTGCAGCAAACCACAGTAATGGCTGACATGGAAATCTTGCTGGAATTTGGATATAGTTTTAAGCCCTCCAGGAAATGAACTCACGAATAGACATTCAGGTGGGTACTATTTATAACCTTTATACATAATTTAATATATGCTTATATACTCTTGCTTACATATGTATGTATATGTAAACATATGCAAAAATATGCTGAAAACCCAGCACAATTACTGTCAAAATCCTCCACAATTGATTTAATTAGAAAAATATATGAAAAATCCAAGCTTTTAAAACAAATTGTTGCTGGACAGCCATTTATGTGGGTGGGGTGTTGACAGCAGGGTCTTTGTAGATGAAAGGCATCTGGTCCCTATCTTCAGGCATTTGTACTAGCATCTGAACCCTGAATACCATAGAAACACATACTTTATTTCATGGAATTGTGAAATGGGACTATAGGGGAGTAACTAAGCAACTTCTCACTGGGAGATTTAGGAAATTCTTCACTGGGAGAATGAAGTCTGAGCTGAGATTAAAGGACAGAGAGAAAGTGGTGGAGCCACAGCCTGGAAGAATGTGCAGCACTGTGACATGCAGCACAGGCTTTTTCAGAGATGGAGACCCTACATGTCAGGTGGTGTTGCTGGAGGAGAAGGAGAAGACCACAGCATCCATCTGCTGACGTCTCCTAGTGGATTTGACTGTGCTGTACGTGGAAAGACTTCATACAGGGAAGGCTTGCATATTATGAAGATTTATGCAAAACTCTGGGAGGTGGACCAAAATGTGTTGAGATGAGATGTGGAGAGAGTAACAGGGGCAAGGGAAGAAAAAGACAGTGGTCGTGGAGAGGGGAAGATAGAGAAAAAGGGGTGAGGGGACAGTACTCAGATTTGGGGATGGATTGTATATGTCTGAAGGAGGAGAAAGGAGTATAAATTTGGGATTGGCTGACTGGGAGACATCTATGAGGAGTATGCAGAGATGAGCGAAATTTAATAGAGATGAGAAGCTGAGCTGTGGACATTTTTTGGCTGGAAGTGTCTATATATGTTTAGTTAACGATATGCATTTTGAAAAAGGAGGTACATTTCCAAATACATATCTAGACAAAAAAAAAAAGAAGCATTATCAATTGTCTTTTTTTAACAGCTTCTAACTAATTTAGTAATACTGTATCTTCTTTTGAATGAGCTACATCATGCAGCATCCTGATAGGAGCAAAATAAAATAACAAAAAGATTCATAATATTATTCTTAATAATTGCTTTATTGCTAATCAGCACTTTGGTCAACTCAGAATCTCAACACGAATAATATCGTTAGTCCCACTTTAAATACAAAAAGCTAAGTAATTCTTTGAGATAATATAGCTAGATTTCTGAATAGCTTAGAATTTGATCTTTAAATTCAGAATTCAGTATCAAAAATTTAAAATCATCATTATTGGAGATGTACTTGAAATATTTCTAAAAGTGTTAAGTATATAGTGTGAAATCAATATTCTGTGCACCTCTGCATCTCTTTCTGTTCTTCAAAAGACACCAGTTCTGTTATTTTGGAGCTCTATCTTGATCAACTAATTTACCCTTAATTATATCTTTAAATGCTATATCTTCAAATACAGTGAAATTGGAGGGTGGGGTGAGAGGGAGACATAACAAGGCCATAACAGAGAGAAATGAATGCATAAAGACATTTAAGTTTTATGAATTAAATTCCTGTGCAATTCTATAGTCATTATAATGCATAGTTAATGTTAAGAAACCAAAATGTCCTATCCAAAACTATTGTGTAAAATGTGTAGATCAAAAGTCCATCAATGTTCCAAGCAGCTAAGCTATGAATGATGAGCTATCGGCTTCCTTAAACATAAATGCAAGTTGTTCTGATATTTTTGGTATTTACTGAAGTATCTAGTTTTGTTTTCTCTTTATTGACTTGATAAAAAGTACTTTTAGGGGCAGTGGATCATGCCTATAATCCCAGTTACTTGGGAGGCTCAGGCAGAAGAATTGCTTGAGCCCAGCGCTTTGAGGCTGCAGTGATCTATGATTGTGCCACTGCATTGCAGCCTGTGTGACAGAGTGAGACCCTGTCTCTAAAAAATTAAAATAAAAAAAATTAGCCAGGCTTGGTGTCATGTACTTATAGTCCTAACTGCTTGGGAGACTGAGGTGGGAGGATCACTTGAGCCCAGGAGTTTAAGGCTAGTGCAGGCAACATAGCAAAACCCTACCTCTAAAGAAATAAACACTATTGAGCACTGACTGTCATCACCTAATATGGAATCATTCACAATATTTCAGTTAGGCTCAGATTCACCTATTGACTATCCAGATAAATCTCCCAGCCTTTTTTCCTAAACATTATCATCAGATCAGAAATAAATATTGTGACGACAGGTTGAAATGATTATGTTTTACTTGCCTTCTTTTTTTTCCTGGTCATTGTTCTACTCTCAACTTCATTATGTCTGCACTTGGCTCTACACTGTTTGCAGAGTTGATGCTGCCTATGCTTTTCATAGGGACATCTCCACAAACAGTATGTAGCCTGAGGTACTGAACTGTAGAGTCCTTGAATTCTCAACCATCTCTTAAAATGTGATATAAGATACAAAAATATAATCTAGTCCTTGGGAAGCAATAGAAATTCTGAGGTGGTGAAGAAAAGAGTCTTTTTTTTAATTGTTATTTTTGGGTCAAAGTCTTGCTCTGTTATCTAAACTGGAGTGCAGTGGTGCAATCATAGCTCACTGCAGCCTCAAACTCTGGGACTCAAGTGATCCTTCCACCTCAGCCTCACTTGTAGCTGAGACTGCAGGAGTGTGTCCTCATACCTAGCTAATTTTTTAATATTTGTAGACATGAGGCCTCACTATGTTGCCTAGGCTGGTCTCAATCTCCCAGCCCCAAGTGATCAACCTGCCTTAGCCTCTCAAAGTACTGAGATTACAGGCATGAACCACCGTACCCACCAAAGTGAAGAGTCTTTAAGGTTCAGAAACTCATATTAGGGCGTCGGATAAAACAAACTGAAAAGGTGAGCACACTTGAGCAGTCGTGGGAATGTATCTGCTCACACGGAAAGCCACAGAATAAACAAGGACCATTTCCCAGAGGTGACATTGACCGGACAATGTGGGAAAGAACTGCTTATGCTTCTGTAGCAGGACAAGCCGCAGACAAAACTCCTCAGACACCAAGTTAAAGAAGGAACGGGTTTATTTGGCTAGGGGCATTGGCAATCCTACTGTCTCAAGAGCCGAACTCCCTGAATGAACAATTCCCGTCCCTTTTAAGGGCTCACAACTCTAAGGGGGTCCGCGTGAGAGGGTCCTGATCGATTGAGCAAGCAGGGGGTATGTGACTGGGGGCTGCATGCACTGGTAATTAGATCAGAACAAAACAGGATAGGGATTTTCACAGTGCTTTTCTATACAATGTCTGTAATCTATAGATAACATAACCGATTAGGTCAGGGGTCGATCTTTAAGTACCGGGCCCAGGGTGTGGTGCCGGGCTGTCTGCTTGTGGATTTCATTTCTGCCTTTTAGTGTTTACTTTTTCTTTCTTTGGAGGCAGAAATTGGGCATAAGACAATACGAAGGGTGGTCTCCTCCCTTACTTCCTCTGACCTCTTCCTCATGCAGATTTCTTCATATTTTTCTCTTCATTTCTATTTTTTTTTCTCTGCTTAATGGAAGAATTTCTCATGCCTATAATCCCATTTACTTGGGAGCTCAGGCGAAGAATTGCTTGAGCCCAGGGTTGTGAGAATTTCAAAGAGAATTTGCATCTCTTATTAGGCTGTTTTGGATAGATCAACTATGACATTTACTGCTACCAACATCATCTTTACCCTGTAATGAATTTCTGTTATCCCTAGGGCATTTCAGTGTTGCTTGAAGCTCTCTCTCTTATTTCCACTAGGGAGCTTGAAGGATATTTTACCACATTTTGAGATATGTGTGATCCTGTGGTTTCTGCAATGTATTGTGAGAAAATATGAGAATGTCTTTATCACTGGTTCAGAAGGTGAAGGAAGCGGACACGGATATGACTTTCACAATGTCACACATCAATCTGTTGCTACCTTCAGGGTGGCAAGGTTTTCTACATATGTCATCTTTTAAAACAACATTGAAGGCATAAATCAAATAGAATTAAATGAAGCTTGTTTCTTTTGGTCATTATGATGGTTTTTTTTTTCCCACAAAGCAAAAATTATTTGTTCTTTCTCAGAAATGTTGGTTAAGTGTGTCTACTTCTTAATTTTCCTCTTGCAGTAGTTCTGTATGTAGGGTCTAAAACTAGTATATTTATGTATTCATTTAAGAATGTATGGGGCTGGGCGCAGTGGCTCATGCCTGTAATCCCAGCAATTTGGGAGGCTGAGGCAGGCGGATCACGAGGTCAGGAGATCGAGATCATCCTGGCTAACACTGTGAAACCCTGTCTTTACTAAAAATACAAAAAAAAATTAACTGGGCGCTGTGGTGAGCACCTGTAGTCCGGGCTACTCGGGAGGCTGAGGCAGGAGAATGGCCACAACCCGGGTGCATGCAGTGAGCCAAGATTGTGCCACTGTACTTCAACCTTGGTGACACAGTGAGACTCCTCCTCAAAAAATAAAATAATAAAATAAAATAGTATGTAATATATGTAGGCCAGGTACAGTGACTCACATCTGTAATCCCAGCACTGTGAAGGCTGTGGAGGTGGATTGCTTAAGCTCAGGAGTTGAAGACCAGGCTGGAGAACATAGTGAGACCCCATCTCTAGAAAAAATACAAAACTTAGCTGTGCATGCTGCTGAGTACCTATAGTTGCAAATAATTGGGAGGCTGAGGTTGGAGGATCATTTGAGCCCTGAAGGTGCAGGTTGCAGTGAGCCAAGAGCACTTCAACCTTGGTGACAGAGTGAGACCCTGTCTCAAAAGAAAAAAAAAATGTATGTATTGGACTTTACCTGGAAAACATGAAGAGATCATATATAGATTTGATTATGTATAGTTTTGATCATATATAGTAAATGATTGAAAAAATTCTCCATTAAAAAAGTATTGAAAAATAATTGAGAAAACAAGGAAAAGAAGGAATTCAGAGATAAAAGTTTGGGCAAAGTTGTAGCAAGTAATACAATTACATATTGAGATATTTAATTTGTACTAAAAATGTAGAGAAATGGGGTGGAGATGAGAATTATAAGGAATAAAAAGTGCAGTGTTTATAGGCAATCAAAGGGAGAGAATGTGCATTCGGGGAAGTGGAGGGGAGGTTCTTCTCAATTATATCATTGATCACAGCAACAGCCCTGCCTTAGGTGCTTACAGCATATTGCCTCTGAGAACATTATACTAAATTGCACAGGCTCTGGATTCCAAATCCTAGTTCTCTTATTCTTTCCAATATGGAAAACTGAATAAATCAGCATGGGTCTCCTTTTTTAATTTTTTAATCCATAAAATAGTAAGATGGGAATAGATATCACACTATCATATGTTTTTCATATCAATGAGCTTAGATTCAATTTGAGGTTCCTTTTAGGATCAGTAGGAGATATTCTATCTCGCTATTTCCCTGGTAAGAACTGAGCCAGCCTACCATGCATCCTCACAGGAGAGAAAGAATGAACACTATTTCATAACTTGGCTCTAATTTATTGATGTTTGGCTCATGACTTCTACGTCTCCTGGTCCCAAATGGTAAAATATTTTGGTTATGACCCTAGACACAGGCAAGCAGAGACTTACGAGAATATCTGAATTTCCCTGGCATGTTGGAGAGACAGCTGTAATTTTCCATGAGGTCTTCCAAGATGATATAGGATACATCAGTTTCTCCCTGTTCTCTCATGCCTCTTTAATGCATTAATTGGAGAAAGGATGACATTGTCATCCATTGTCATTTTAAAGCATATGCCACTTGTTGAATGCTTAAAATCCATGCTTATACATAATCTTGAGGGCACAGGAAATTCATCAGGAGGCTCAGAAAACAGTTTCTGAGTATTGCACACAGAAGATGCATTTCGTATGTGTTTAGCTTGTTCAGGGCAAGAACATTTAATTGGCTCACAACCAGGAAAATTGTGGAGCCATTTCTTGGTAAATTTGGAGAGATGTCTGCAGGTAAGAATGTCAGTGCGCTTAGCTGATTGAAGAGGGAACAGATAGATGCTCCCTAGCCTTGGACCACAGGAGCACTTGGCAGAGGTAAACAACATAAGTATTGTGCACAGGGCACCTACTCAGCCATCCTTTCATGTCATAATGCACCGTCTTGTGGACAGGAACCTGGGTTTCTAACACTCCTGAAACTTAGTGAAAACTACTTTCAAAATAGTAATAATTGAGGAGATGCCTACTGATATGGTTTGAATTTGTATTCCCACCCACATGTCTGGTTGAATTGCAATCCACCATTTTGGAGGAGGAGCCTAGAGAGAGATGGCTGGATCATGGGAGTGGCTGTCCCCCTTGCTGTTCTCATGATAGTGAGTGAATTGTCATGAGATCTGGTTTTGTAAAAGTGTGTGGCACCTCTTCTTTTTCTCTCTTCTTGCTGCTTCTGCCATGTAAGATGTGCCCGCTTCCCCTTTGCTTCTGCCATAATCCTAAGTTTCCTGAGGCCTCTACAGCCATGCTTCTTGTGTAGCCTGTGGTGCCCTGAGCTAATTAAACTCTCTTCTTTATAAATTACCCATTGTCGGGTAGTGTCTTATAACAACACAACCATGGTCTAATAAATACACCTACTAACTTAATTTTCCCCATACTATGATTTTTAATTTAAAGTGGTAGTATTTTTAAATGCATAAATAAAAGGACTTGAAACTCTTGGTCAAGGTAATATGTATACTTGAGTGTGCATGTGATAACAAAAGAGAAATTCAAGCTTTTTGTTGTCACTGCGGTGTGAAGAAATATGCATGTTGGCCAGGTGCAGGGGCTCTCGCCTGTAATTCCAGCACTTCGGGAGGCCGAGGAGGGCTGATCATGAGGTCAGGAGATTGAGACGATCCTATCTAACACCATGAAATCCTGTCTCTACTAAAAAAAAAAAAAAAAAATAGCCAGGCGTGGTAGCAGGCACCTGCAGTCCCAGCTACTCGGGGGGCTGAGGCAGGAGAATGGTGTGAACCCAGGAGGTGGGGCCTGCAGTGAGCAGTGAGCTGAGATCACGCCAGCTTGTGCGACACAGTGAGACTCCATCTAAAAAAAGTAAGTAAATAAATAAATAAGAGTGTCTGAAATTGTGATATTCTTAATGTATGTCAATTCGGTAACATACAAACTAGTGCACTGGGGGAAAAGCTAGATGCATAGATAAATGGATGGATGGATACATACATACATACATACATACATGCATACACACATACTTGAAATAGATAGATGAATAGATAGATAAATACATAGATAATTGATATGTCTAGGCACGTGGATGGGTAGGTGGATAGATCAATAATCGGCAAACAGATAAATAATTGATAGAGATAGATAGATGAAATAGATGCATAGATTGATAAATAGATAACATAGATTCCTAAATAGATTTGTAGATAGATGCATAAATCGATAGTTGTGTAGATAGATACATTGGTAGATAGATGGATAGATAGATACATAATAGACACATGCATAAATAGGTGCATAGAGAGATATGTCTAGATGATAGACAGATGGATAGATGAATACCTATGTAAATAGATAAATAATTTGTAGGTACATATAGGTGATAGATAGATGAATAGTATACATAGGCAGACAGATAATTGATATATAGATAGATAGATGGATAGATTATAGATGGATGAATAGATTGATATGGCTAGATGGCAGACAGATGGCAGATAGGGAGATGGGTAGATGCAGAGATAAATGGTGGGTAGACATGAATAGATGTTAGATGGACAGATGATTGAAAGACTAGATAGATAAGTAGATTATATAGATAATAGGCAGATGAGAGTTGAGAAGATAGATAGATAGATAGATAGATAGATAGATAGATAGATACAAAGATAGATATAGACAAATAGATATTTTGCTGCCTGGATCTCTATAACTGGTTTCTGGTAAGAAGCCACTGCTTTCAAACACAAGTGATGCCTCTACATTAAAGTTAGAAATAAGACTTTTATGCAACAATAGAATATTCTGACACTCCCGAAACATTGTGAAGACTACATTCAAAATAGTAGTCATTGAGGAGATGCCTACTTATATGATTTGGATTGCTCAATTGCTCTCTTTGACACCAAATGATTTCCATCTCACAGAGTGTTATAGGAAACATCTCAACACAGAAGGTGTCAAAGGTTGTCCAGTTCAGCAACGAGGACTGCTTCTAGCTAGTCAGGGCTTGCACTAATTACCTGAGGAGTTGTGTCAATTTTACACAATTTTTATCTCATCTCTAAAGTGAGGAGTGGCTATTCAAAGTGTCCTGAACTGTGCTCCTGAGTAAAAATATTGTTGCACATGACCCATTGTCCATTATCTTTGTGCACAGCTATTGGGAAAATTAGAAAGAGAAAGACCAACCTCTCACATTTTGTCCATGTTCCTAAATTTAAGGAAATTTGCTGAATGTTAAGATGCTGGCAAAAATCTCTCCACTAATATGTATGTTTAACTAATTTTAATGGTTACTGCAATATTTTACTTGTAGTAAGAGTAGATGGTTGAGACACATCTTCATGAAGAAGGATTAAGTTTCTTAAATTCATATTTCTCAGAAAAGGATTGTGCAATTCTAGCAACCTATGGGACTGTTCCCAAACATCCTGGAGTGTTGCTGCATTTCAGAGAGTATGATGCAATTTCTTCTATGTTGGCAATATTATTTTGTCTTTGACTGTACACATATTTTTACTAATAATTGCTACAAAATAATTAAATGCAACTTCTATAAATACACATCTAAAATCAAGAAGACACTGAATTTTGATGACAAAAATCTTTGTATTCATAGCTCTCCTAAGGAAAAGGAAAGAAATAAGGTTTACCTCTCACTGGGATACAGCTTGAAGATTTTATAGTTACATGCCCCAGTCTGTTTGGTCTGCATAGCAAAAGGTGTTACACTGGATAATTTATAAGAAAAATACATCTATTGCTCACAGTTATGGAGGCTGGAATCTAAAATCAAGGTATCAAGACATTCAGTGTCCAGTGAAGACTTGCTTCCTGGTTCATAGATGGCACCTTCTTGCTGTGTCCTCACATGGTAGAAGGGGCCAGGGAGTTCTCTGGGGTCACTTTTATAAGGGCGCTGATGCCATTCTTGAGGCTCCAGCCTAATGACCTTATCACTTCCCAAAGGCACCACGTCCTAATACTATCACTTTGAGATTAGGTTTCAATATAAGAATTGGAGGGGCCATAAACATACAGATCATAGCACTCTGTAATATCTGATGACGGCTAATTTTGTGCGCATAAACGTTGGCAAGGCTGTGGTGATTGGTTGCCTGGCAAACCACTACTCTAGATGTTTCTGTTCAGGTATTTTGTAGAGGTGAATAACATTTACAATCAGTAAGCCTTGAGTATAGCAGAGTATTCTGTCTAATATGAGTGGGACTCATCCAGTGACATACAAACTTGAAGAGCAAAGACTCAGGTTTGCCCCCCAAAAAAGGAACTCTGGCTCAAGACTGCAAAGCACAAATCCTGACTGAATTTCCAGTCTGTGGGCCTGTGCTGAAGATTTAGTGCTTGCAAATGGACCATGAATGTTTACGCAAATTACCCTGCCAGCCTTGGTTCTATATATTTTTTGTTTATACTTTAAGTTCTGCGGTACATGGTGCAGAACGTGCACTTTTGTTACATAGGTATACACGCGCCATGGTGGTTTGCTGCACCCATCAGCCCATCATCTACATTAGGTATTTCTACTAATACTATGCCTCCCCTATCCCCCTACTTCCAGACAGGCCCCAGTGTGTGATGTTCCCCTCCCTGTGTCCTTGTGTTTTCATTGTTCATCTCCCACTTATGAGTGAGAACATGCAGTGTTTGGTTTTTCTGTTCTTGTGTTAGTTTGCTGAAAATGATGGTTTCCAGCATCATCCATGTTCCTGCAAAGGACAAGAACTCATCCTTTTTATGGCTGCATAATATTCCATGGTGTATATGTGCCACATTTTCTTTATCCTGTCTATCACTGATGGACATTTGGGTTGGTTTCAAGTCTTTGCTATTGTGACTAGTGTCAGAGTAAACATATGTGTGCATATGTCATTATAGTAAAATGATTTATAATCTTTTGGGTATATACCCAGTAATGGGATTGCTGGGTCAAATGATATACCTAGTTCTAGATTCCTGAGGAATGGCCACACTGTCTTCCACCATGGCTGAACTAATTTACACTCCCAGCACCTGTATAAAAGTGTTCCTATTTCTCCAAATCCTTTCCAGCATCTGTTGTTTTCTGACTTTTTAATGATTGATACTGTAACTGATGTGAGATGGTATCTCATTGTGGTTTTAATTTGCATTTGTCTAAGAACCAGTGATGTTAATCATTTTCTCATATGTTCGTTGGCTGCATAATGTCTTCTTTTGAGAAGGGTCTGTTCATATCCTTCACTCAGTTTTTGATGGGGTTGTTTTTTTCTTGCAAATTTGTTGAAGTTTATTATAGATTCTGAATATTAGCCCTTTGTCAGATAGATAGATTGCAAAAATTTTGTGTAGGTTGCCTGTTCACTCTGATGGTAGTTTCTTTTGCTGTGCAGAAATTCTTTAGTTAAATTAGATCCCATTTGTCAATTTTGGCTTTTGTTGCCATTGCTTTTGGTGTTTTTACATGAAGTCTTTGCCCATGCCTATGTCCTGAATAATATTTCCTAGGTTTTCTTGTAGAGTTTTTATGGTTTTAGGTCTAACATTGAAGTCTTTAATCCATCTTGAGTTAACTTTTGTATAAGATGTAAGGAAGGGGTCCAGTTTCAGTTTTCTGCATATGGCTACCCAGTTTTCCCAACAGCATTAATAGGGAATCCTTTCCCCATTGCTTGTTTTTCTCAGATTTGTCAAAGATCAGGTGGTTGTAGATGTGTGGTGATATTTCTTGGGCCTCTATTTTGTTCCATTGGTCTATATATCTGTTTTGGTACCAGTACTATGCTGTTTTCATTACTTTAGCCTTGTATTATAGCTTGAAGTCAGGTAACATGGGGCCTCCGGCTTTCTTTTTTTTGCTTAGGACTCTCTTGGCTATGCAGGCTCTTTTTTGGTTTCATATGAAGTTTAAAGTACTTTTTTTACAATTCTGTGAAGAAAGTCAGTGGTAGCTTGATGGGTATAGCATTGTATCTATAAATTACATTGGTCAGTAAAGCCATTTTCAAAATATTGATTCTTCTTATCCATGAGCATGGAATGTTTTTCCATTTGTTTGTGTCCTCTCTTATTTCCTTGAGCAGTGGTTTGTAGTTATCATTGAAGAAGTCCTTCACATCCCTTGGAAGTTTTATTTGTAGGTATTTTATTCTCTTTGTAGCAATTGTGAATGGGAGTTCACTCATGATTTGGCTCTCTGTTTGTTATTGGTGTATAGGAATGCTTGTAATTTTTGCACATTGATTTTGTATCCTGAGACTTTGCTGAATTTGCTTATCAGCTTAAGGAGAATTTCAGCTGAGACAGTGGGGTTTTTTAAATATACAATCATGTCATTTGCAAACAGAGACAGTTTGACTTCTCCTTTTTTTTATCTGAATACCCTTTATTTCTTTCTCTTGCTTGATTACCCTGGTGAGAACTCCCAGCTACTCGGGAGGCTGAGGCAGGAGAATGGCGTGAACCCGGGAGACAGAGCTTGCAGTGAGCAGAGATCATGCCACTGCACTCCAGCCTGGGTGACAGATCGAGACTCCATCACAAAAAAAAAAAAAAAAAAAAAAGAGAACTTCTAATACTATGTTTAATAGGCATGGTGACAGACGGCATCCTTGTCTTGTGCTGGTTTTCAAAGGGAATGCTTCCAGTTTTTGCTGATTCAGTATGATAATGGCTGCATGATTGTCATAAATAGCTCTTATTATTTTGAGATACATTCCGTTAATACCTAGTTTATTGAGAGTTTTAGCATAAAGAGGTGCTGACTTCTGTCGAAGGCCTTTTCTGCATGTGATGGAGTACATTTATTGATTTGTGTATGTTGAACCAGCCCTGCATCCCAGCAATGAAGCCGACTTGATCATGGTGGATAAGGTTTTTGATGTGCTGCTGGATTTGGTTTGCCAGTATTTTGTTGAGGATTTTCACAGCAATGTTCACCAGGGATATTGGCCTGACATTTTATTTTTCATTGTTTCTCTGCCAGGTTTTGGTGCTGGCCTCATAAAATGAGTTAGGGAGGATTCCTTCTTTTTATATTGTTTGGAATAGTTTCAGGAGGAATGGTACCAGGTCCTCTTTGTACCTCTGGTAGAATTTGGCTGTGAATCCCTCTGGTCCTGGACTTTTTTTAGTTGGTAGGCTATTAATCACTGTTTCAATTTCAAAACTTATTATTGGTCTATTCAGGAATTCAACTTATTCCTGATTTAGACTTGGGACTGTGTATGTGTCCAGGAATTTATCCATTTCTTCTAGATTTTCTAGTTTATTTGCATAGAGGAGTTTATATTATTCTTTGATGGTACTGTATATTTCTGTAGGATGGGTGATAATATCCCCTTTATCATTTTTATTGCATCTATTTGATTCTTCTCTCTTTCCTTCTTTGTTAGTGTGGCAGGCGGTTTATCTATTTTGTTGATCTTTTCAAAAAACCAGCTCCTGAATTTATTGATTTTTGAAGGATTTTTTTATGTCTATCTCTTTCAGTTCTGTGCTAATTTTTATTATTTTTTGTCTTCTGCTAGCTTTCAAATTTATTTCCTCTTGCTTCTCTAGTTCTTTTAATTTTGATATTAAGGTGTTGATTTTAGATCTTTCCTGCTTTCTCTTGTGGGCATTTAGTGCTATAAATTTTCCTCTACACACTGCTTTAAAGCTGTCCCAAGTATTCTGCTATGTCGTGTCTTTGTTAAAATCGGTTTCAAAGAACATCTTTATTTCTGTCTTCATTTCATTATGTACTGAGTAGTCATTCAGGAGCAGGTTGTTCAGTTTCCATGTAGTTGTGTGGTTTTGAGTGAGATTCTTAATTCTGAGTTCTAATGTGATTGCACTGTGGTCTGAGAGACTGTTTGCTATGATTTCCATTCTTTTGCATTTGCTGAGGAGTGTTTTACTCCCAATTATGTGGTCAATTTTAGAATAAGTGCAATGAGATGCTGAGAAGAATGTATATTCTGTTGATTTGGAATGGAGTGTTCTGTAGATGTCTATTAGGTCTGCCTGGTCCAGAGCTGAGTTCAAGTCCTGAATATCCCTTTAATTTTCTGTCTCATTGATCTGTCCAATATTGACAGTGAGGTGTTAAAGTTTCCCACTATTATTGTGTGGGAGTCTAAGTCTCTTTGTATGTCTCTAAGAACTTGCTTTATGAATCTGGGTGCTCCTATATTGAGTTCATGTATACTTAGTATAGTTAGCTCTTCTTGTTGCATTGACCTGACCCCTTTACTATTATGTAATGCCCTTCTTTGTCTCTTTTGATCTCTGTTGATTTAAAGTCTGTTTTATCAGAGATTAGGATTGCAATTCTTGTGTTTTGTTTGTTTTCTTTTGCTTTTCATTTTCTGGTTAAATATTTCTCTATCCTTTTATTTTGAGCCTATGTGTGTCTTTGCATGTGAGATGGGTCTCCTGAGTATAGCACACCAATAACTCTTGATTTTTTATCCAATTTGCCCATCTGTGTCTTTTAAATGGGGCATTTAGCTCATTTACATTTAAGGTTAACATTGTTATGTGTGAATTTCACCCTGTCATTATGACACTAGCTGGTTATTTTGCCCATTAGTTGATGCAGTTTCTTCATAGTATCTATGGTCTTTACAACTTGGCATGTTTTTGCAGTGGCTGGTACCAGTTGTTCCTTTCCCTGTTTAGTGCTTCCTTCAGGAGTGCTTGTAAGGCAGTCCTGGTGGTGATAAAATCTCTCAGCATTTGCTTGTCTGTAAAAGATTTTATTTCTCCTTCAACTTATGAAGCTTAGTTTGGCTGGATGTGAAATTCTGGATTGAAAATTCTTTTCTTTAAGAATGTTGACTATTTGCCCCCACTTTCTTCTAGCTGGTATGGTTTCTGCAGAGAGATCCACGGTTAGTCTGATGGGCTTCCCTTTGTGGGTAACCCTACTTTTCTCCCTGGATTATCTTAACATTTTTGCCTTCATTTAACGTTGGTGAATCTGACGATTATGGGTCTTGGGATTTCTCCTACCCAGGAGTATCTTTGTGGTGTTCTCTCTGTTTCCTGAATTTGAATGTTGTCCTGCCTTCCCAGGTTGGAGGAGTTCTCCTGGATAATATCCTGAAGAGTGTTTTCCCTCTTGGTTCCATGCTCCCTGTCACTTTCAGGCACCCAAATCAAACATAGATTTGGTCTTTTCACCTATTCTCATATTTCTTGGAGGTTTTGTTTGTTCCTTTTAATTTTTTTTCTCTAACCTTGTCTTCCTACTTTTTTTCTTTAAATTGACCTTCAATCTTTGATATGCTCTCTTCTGCTCGATTGATTTGGCTATTGATAGTTGTGTATGTTTTACGAAGTTCTTGTGCTGTGTTTATCAGCTCCATCAGGTCATTTATCTTCTTCTCTAAACTGGTTATTCTAGTTAGAAATTTGTCTTAACCTTTTTTCATGGTTCTTACCTTTCTTGCATTGGGTTAGATCATGCTCCTTTAGCTCGGAGGAGTTTGTTATTACCCACCTTCTGAAGCCTACTTGTGTCAATTCATCAAACATATTGTCCATCCAGCTTTTTTCCCTTGCTGGAGAGGAGTTGTGTTCCCTTGGAGGAGAAGAGGTGTTCTGGTTTTTGGAATTTTCAGGCTTCTTGTGCTGCTTTCTCCCCATCTTTATGGATTTATCTTCCTTTGGTCTTTGATGTTTGTGACCTTTGGATGTGGTCTCTGACTGTATGTGCTATTTTTTTTCTGTTTGTTAGTTTTTCTTCTAACAGGCCCCTCTGCTGCAGGTCTGCTAGAGTTTGCTGGAGGTCCACTCCCAACACTGTCTGTATCACCAGCAGAGGCTGCAGAACAGCACCAATTGCTGCCTCTTCTTTCTTCTGGAAGCTTTGTCACAGAGGAGCACCTGCCAGTTGCCAGCCAGAGCTCTCCTGTTAGGTGTCTCTTGGCATCTACTGGGAAGTACCTCCCAGTCAGGATACAGATGGGTCAGGGACCCACTTGAGGAGGCAGTCTGACCCTTAGCAAAGTTTGAATGCTGTCCTGAGACATCTGCAGCTCTCTTCAGAGCTGTAAGGCAGGGACTTTTAAGTCTGCTGAAGCTGCCCGCACAGCCACACCTTCCCCCAAGTGCTCTGTCCCAGGGAGATGGGAGTTTTATCTATAAGTCCCTGACTGGGGATACTGGCTTTTTTTCAGGGATGCCCTGACCAGAGAGGACAAATCTGGCAGTCTGGCCATGGTGACCTTGCTGAGCTGCAGTGAGCTCCACCCAGTTCTGCCTCTAAATCTTAAACTTGTGAATCTCCATAACTAAATTAGATAGCTTCTTAAAATAAACGTATATTTCCTGTTGGTTAGGTTTCTCTGTAGGACTTTGTCTAATACACATATTTTCACCATATTATCTGCTCATGTGCAACCAAGAGTGATTTTTTTAAACACTCATTTAGTACCAACATATGTTATATATGACTGAGTCAATAGTTATGATGGATCTTAGCTAACACTTCACAAGATATCAGAGGACATGGATGTCTTTATTTGCAAACTGATTTCATAATCAATTTCCTTTGGATTCAGGAGAGCTGATAATGGAAATTCCAGCCTGAGTCTGAAGATCTGAGACCCAGGAGAACTGATGTTGTGAGTTCCAGTCTGAGTCTGAAGGCCTGAGACCCAGAAAACCTGGTGCTGAGTTAGATTTTGAAGCTGACAGCCTATATAAACATAATCCCAGAATGTATACATAATATAGTGTATATATAATAAACATATCGACACATATACATATTAATGTATGTTTATATGTAGGCATGTTTAAATTCTATATTATATTCATATATTTATGTTTATTACACATGTATATTTGTATATATTTATATATACATATTTATGTTTATATTTATATGTAATAGATACTTATATGCATGTTTATCTATTTATATATAAATAAATTTATATATGCATATATAGTATATGCTTATATATGTACATATATACATATTTATGTACTATATATGTATACATTTATATACATATATAAACATATTCATATACATGTTTATAGATTAACATATATAAAATTATATATTCATACATATATATTTCTATATGAATATATATGCATTTACATATTACATATACATTTATATACATATAAATAGATAAACATATGTACTATAGTAGTTACATATGTTCATTGCATATATATACTATACTGTTTGTGTGTATATATATTTCTAGAATATATATATTTCTGGAATATATATATATATTTAGTATTGAACTTCAATATAAATGAGAATCTATAATTCCTAGAAAAGCATGTAATAGAGTGGCTACATTCAGTTATAAAGTCTCTGTTGTATTTTATAATACCAGTATTCCCCCTTGATTATTACTAAATTATTTGCAGAATAACATGATCTTAAATGATTGGTTATCATACGAATACAACTGAAACCAAAGGCCAGGGTCACAGAATGGTAATAACATGTGAGAATATTAAGAGTCAAATAAATAAAACAGCCAACAACTAGCTTCTGTAGAAAAAAATAAGTGCCTGATGTGAACACACACAGGAGACACTGGTTTTATACTAAGCACAGTACTGGTCCTAAGAAATGAAAATATTAGAGCAATGTTTACGAATACATGCCCTTTAAGAAACCCCCATCTCTCATTATTGTGAGGAGTAAATTTAAGCACCATAATCTCTAGTGTCAATCTGCTATAATTACTCTACATGTCCCCTACGAATGTGATAAAGCAAACAAATGTCTTAATGAAATACGAGCAAAACTCTGTATCTTCAGGACTTGGTTTAATGAAACCAAGGAAAAACTCTGAAGTTATTTGATTAAAATAAAAATATCAATCCTATTCATCTGTCCCCTGCACCTCACTTTCATTTACAAGTCTTGAAACCAAAAAGACACACCTATATTTCTTCTCATTCTGCAGTCTCCTGTGAAAAGAAACCTTCCCATTCCTATAGAACCACATCTTACAACACAGAAAAAAAACAGTTGGTATCAAGCTCTGGTGTAGCATTCTAAAAAGTTATTATGAGAGGTCTTCCTCCATAGAGTAGATTTCATTTTGCTTTATTCATTTTTGTGATTTAGAGTCATGGGGAAAAGATAACCACAGACACACATATGCATACTTGGAAGGCTGCAAAGCATGGATGTCCAGGTGAATCTACCAGTGAGACACAATGCCAAGAGAGTTGTGTTGAATTTCAGTAGCCAGAAAAAAAGCTGTAATTTGCACTCACATTCACAAATGCACATTCACACACACATATCCATTTCCAACATGAAAATATTCTTGTATCATTGAAATTAATCTGATTAGGTCATGAAAAACATACTATTTACATTCTGGGCTCACATCTGCTTGGTATGGATGTAGAAATTTTGCATCAATTCATCATAAATAATTTTAATCTATAGGTGTTGGCCTTCAGTGATATCAAATATGAAGATTAATGCTTTAAAAGTTTTCTTTCTTTGTATGCAGTCTAAACAGCTTCATTATCACTGAAAGCCTAGTTATATTATGTAAAATTTATGGGAGCAAACATTTACAGTTGAGCATGATTAAGAATCGCATTGATATATTTAGTGATAATTACATAATAACACTTCATATACCTTCTGTTGATAGTTGAATTATTTTTGTTTCCCTTACAACTCATTTTGTCTAGTTTCTGCATTTATGTATATTATTCATCAATGAATTAAATTGTATAATATGAAGCTGAATTCCTTTCTACTTTCTTGTGTATTCTCTTTTCTAACACTATTACATTTCTCCTGCCTTTCTGTTCCCACTTCTGCATTTTAATTCCCATCAACTTATATTTTTATGTTTTTGAGGTGATAGCTTTATTCAGGTCTGCAACAATGATCACATTTTCAGTGACGGTTATGACTCTAAAACTTAAAAATCTATGATAACATCTGTAAGTCTCTACAATTATTGTTATTTTAAACAGTAGAGCCAATTATGCTGTTACAATTGAATTTTTCACCTCTACAATTATCAGTGATTCCACATCATTGACAACAACAGAAGCACAAATGGTGCCCCTTTCATGAATATTTTATTTAGAATATGTATAAATGATACATATCTTGAATACTTGCTTTCACTTTTTCAATTGCCCTCTTTTCTCCAAGCACAACATTTCTCTAGCTTAGCCTTGGTGTTTTCCAGTTGATTGGAAACCATATTACTGGTACCAGAGTGCATTCTTCATCTAACACCAACTTCCTTTTCCACACTGGGCCAGTTAAGCTTTTTTAAATTAATTAATTATTATTTTTTTTAAATTAGTTTATTCAGTGGGAGGTACAAGTGTTTTTTTGGTCACATGGATGAATTATATAGTGATGAATACTGAGATTTTAATGCATCCATCACCCATGTAGTATATATTGTTGCAAATATGTAGTTTTCTATCCATACCTCCCTCCCCCTACCCCTTCTGACTCTCTAAAGTCCATTATATCTGACTCTCTAAAGTCCATTATATCTCTAAAGTCCATTATATCATTATATGAGTACGCCTTTGCATCCTCATAGCTTAGCTCTCACTTATAAGTGAGAACATACAATGTTTGGTTTTCCATTCTGAGTTACTTCCCTTAGAATGGTGTCCTCCAGCTTCATCCAATTTGTTGCAAAAGACATTACTTCATTCCTTCTTATGGTTGAGTTGTATTCCATGATGTATATATACCATATTTTCTTTATCTACTCATTAAACAATGAGTTAGTTCCACATTTTTGCAATTGTAAATTGTGCTACTGTAAACATACATATACGAGTGTCTTTTTCACATAAAGACTTCTTTTTCTTTGGGTAGATACCCAGTAGTGGGATTGCTGGATTGAATGACAGATCTACTATTAGATCGTCTTATTTTATTTATTTATTTATTTTAGATGGAATCTCTCACTGTTGCCTGTGCTGGAATGCAATGGCGCCATCTTGGCTCACTACAACCTCTGCCTCCTGGGTTCACGCGAGTCTCCTGCCTCAGCCTCCAGAGTAGCTGGGATTAGAAGTGCACACCACCACACCTTGTTAATTTCTTGTATTTTTAGTAGAGATGGGGTTTCACTATGTTGGCCAGACTGATTTTGAACTCCTGACCTCATGATCTGCCCACCTTGGCCTCCCAAAGTGCTAGTATTACAGGCACGAGCCACCGTGGCCAGCCTACTGTTAGCTCTTTAAGGAATCTTCATACTGTTTTCCCTAGAGGTTGCACTAATTTACATCCCCACCAGCAATGCGTAAGTGTTCCTTTTTCCCCAAATCCATGCCAATATCTATTTTTTTCTGAGTTTTTAATAATGGCCATTCTTACAGGAGTAAGGTGGTATCTCATTTTTCTTTTAATTTGTATTTTCCTGATTACTAGTGATGTTGAGCATTTTTTTCATGTTTCTTGGCCATTTGTATTTTTTTTGAGAAATGTCTATTCATGTCTTTTGCCTACTTTTTAATGGAATTATTTGATTTTTTTTCTAGGTGATTTGTTTGAGTTCCTTGTAGATTATGGATAGTAGTCCTTTGTCAAATGCACAGTTTGAAAATATTTTCTTCTATTCTGTGATTTGTCTGTTTATTCAGTGGATAATTTCTTTTTATTTATTTTCAATGCCTTTATGATGATTACCTTTTTAAATTTATTATGCTGAGCTTTTATCATTTCCTGGCACTCCACTTTTGCCTTTTGAATTTGGACCTGCCTATCTGTTTCTCCCTGAATTCATCACTCAACACTCATCTTATGGGTGACATTAAAATCCTTTGCTATTCAGAAATTCACACCTCCACTGGGAGAGAGATTTGGTGGAAGATTTAACTTGGAGAACTGTGAAGTTAAGGAAGCTCAGAAGAGAGGAAAAAATAACTGCTTATCCAACATGGACAGCCACCTACCACAAGAAAATTGGCTTTAATTTTGTGACATTTGTTTTTTTCCATCTGAAATTTATAAATAAAGGGTCTATCTCTGTGTGTGTTACTTTCCTTTAAAAATGGACATTTTATAATATATAAATGTTAAATTTAATAATCATCTGTTCAAAATTATTTCTTCATGTATGAATATCAAACATGTATTATTGATTCCTATTCTCAAAGAATCAGATATTAAGGAGAAAAATTATTACTCTACCTTCCTATAATCATTCCTCTCTTATTTTATTTTATTTCTAATTTTTCTAGTGATTCCTCTAAACTCTTCAAGAATGTCCATGAATCTACACCTCAATGTATCATCCTTAAAATATCTGCTTACTTTCTTTATGAAAAGGGGGATAGAAATTGATTTCAACTTCTATCTGGCAGTCTCTCCCAATCCTCTTCCACTTTTTATTAATATTATTATTTCTCTATTTTCCATTTGTAGAACATTTAAATTATGCATATCAACCACTTATCCCTGTACAGTGTTGGTGAAATGTTGAGTATGGATTTATTGTTCACTAATTTTCTGTACTGTCTGTGTGTCACTTTAAAAAATTTAGAGTAAGTTTTTAAACTTTTAAATTATTATTGGTATATAATAGTAGCATGTGTTTATGAGGTACAAGTGCTGTTTTGATACAAGCAGATATTGTGTAATGATCAAATTAAGCTAACTGGAATACCCATCACCTCAAGAATTCTTTATTTATTTGTATTAGGAATATTTCAATTCCATTATTTTAGTTATTTTTAAACATATGATAAATTATTGTTAACTATAGTGACTGTATTGTAACTACTGTACAGTAGATCTTCTTCATTCTTTCTGACTGTATTTTTGTAGACAATATTCATCCAAGGTTACCCCCTCCCCAATACCCTTCCCAGTCTCTGGTAACCACAATTCTACTCTCTACCTCCATGAGTTCTTTTTTTTCTTTTTCTTTTTTTTTTTTTGAGATGGAGTTTTGCTCTCGTTGTCCAGGCTGTAGTGCAGTGGCGCAATCTCAGGTCAATGCAACCTCCCCTTTCAGGTTTAAGTAATTCTCCTGACTCAGCCTCCTGAGCAGCTGGGATTACAGGCACCTGCCCCCACGCCTAGCTAATTTTTTGTATTTTTAGTAGAGATGGGGTTTCACTATGTTAACCAGGCTGGCCTCAAACTCCTGACCTCATGCAATTCACCTGCCTTGGCCTACCAAAGTGCTGGGTTTACAGGCATGAACCACTGTACCTGGCCCATGAGTTCAATTTTTAACATTTTTAACTTTTACATATGAATGAGAAAATGTGAAAATTGTCTTTCTGTGGCTGGTTTGTTTCATTTCAGATAATGACCTCCAGCTCCATCCATGTTGTTGAAAATGGCAGCATTGCATTCTTTTTTATGCTGAATAATATTCTCTTGTGTATATACCACATTGTCCTTATTCATTTATCCATAGGCACTTAGATTACTTCCAAATCTTGGCTATTGTGAAATACTGCTGCAATAAACAAGGGAGTGCAGGTATACTTTTAATGTACCCATTTCCTTTCCATTGGATAGATATCCAATAGAGGAATTGCTGGATCATGTAGTAGTTCTATTTTTAGTTTTTTGAGGAAGCTTCATACTGTTTTTCATAGTGTTTGTACAAATTTACATTCCCATCAACAATGTAGGAGAGTTTCTCTTTGACCATATCTTTCTCAGCATTAAGAAAGATTTTTTTAAGGCCGGGTGCAGTGGCTCATGCTTGTAATCCTGGCACTTTGGGAGGCCAAGGTGGGCAGATTACCTGAGATCAGGAACTCGAGACCAGCATGGCCAACATGGTGAAACCCCGTTTCTACTAAAAATACAAAAATTAGCTGGGCATGGTGGCACACACCTGTAATCCCAGCTACTCAGGAGGCTAAGCCAGGACAATTGCTTGAGCCCAGGAGGAGGAGGTTGCAGTGAGCTGATATCACGCCACTGCACTCTAGCCTGGCCAACAAAGTAAGACTCTGTCTCAAAAAAAATAAATACAATAAAGTAAATAAAGATTTTTAAATATTTCTGAGTATCTCCTATGTTTGAAATATTTTTTCATATATTTACAATTGAATGACAACAGTTCAGGATAAGGGATACTTGCAAATGATGATGGCTAAGCTAAATTAAAAGTGATTATAATACCTGACCCAGGACTGCATTGGTATTATGAAAAAAATAACCAAATGGGAATAGGATAGCCTGGCATCGAGTAGAGCAAATCAGAGAAAATCAAGAAATGCTGAATAGAAGATTTATTATTCCCTCTGGGAAAACTGATGTAAACATTTTTTTTTCAGAGAAAATTCAGGGAGCGGCCACTCTTTCAAAACAGTGGGTTTTTGTTTTTGTTTGTTTCTTTGTTTTTTTTTTTTTTGTTTGTTTGTTTTAAAATAAAACTTGCTTGTGGCTGAGGTTGGGATGATGGTGGGTTTTCTTCATCATGAACATTTTCACCCTTTTCACTCTCTCTCAGAGAATAGCACAGCTTGTCCATGATGCGTTAGGATGTCAAATAATATTGCTCTAGGATGTCAAATAATATTCCAGGTTATTCAGTAAACAACAAGTTCAGACTCTTCTGTTGATGGAACTCCTTTAATCAAGGCAGCCTAGACCACAGCTAGGACTTGGCATTCTTCCAAAAGGTCTGATTTCTATTTCTGTGAAGGTTGCAAAATTTCTGGTCCATGAGAAGGTACCCTCTATCTCTATATTCAGATTCATAGCAGAATTACACAGAAAGAGTGGTGACAACTTTCATCTCATAGCACTAGGTTTTTCCTACTTTTCTTTTTCTTTTCTTTTTGTTGTTGTTGTTGTTGTTGAAATGGAGTTTCACTCTTTTTACCCAGGCTAAAGTGCAGCGGTGCGATCTTGGCTCACCACAACCCCTGCTTCCTGGGTTCAAGTGATTATCTTGCCTCAGCCCCGTAAGTAGCTGGGATTACAGACACCTGTGACCACACCTGGGTAATTTTTGCATTTTTGGTAGAGATGGTGTTTCACCATGTCGGCCAGGCTGGTCTCGAACTCCTGACGTCAGGTGATCTGCCCACTCACTTTTGGCCTCCCAAAGTGCTGAGATTACAGGTGTGAACCACCTCACTCAGCCTTTTCTGCCTATTTTCAAAGAAGGAATTGCTCTGGGGGAAACACCATAAAAGAACAACGATAACAAAAAGATTATCTGTAGAAAATTAAACACTAAGATTGGTGCCCCCCTTAGGTGGACAATCACTTGGCAGAATCCTATAGCTTGCCTGTTTATCCATATTACAATTAGATTTTGAAGCTCAATAGTAAACATGCAGAAAAATAGCACTAATCTATAAATCATTGCCTCTTCTGCTTTGATATTTTTCACTATTCTCAAGAGTTGCAAAGAGGATGGTGAATTCCCCCAATGACTCTGATTGAAACTGTGGCTCAGTTTTATATTATTTTAGAAACAGAAGTTGTCGAAAGTTACAAGTGTACTCCAAACAAAAGAGTAATATACCTTCTAGTAAACAAAACACTATTGGAGTTAAGACGCCATCTTTTGTTTTAATAAAAAAATATAACTCAAAAGAGGACCTTTTTGCACTTTGGGAGGCTGAGGTGGGAGTATCACGAGGTCACGAGTTTGAGACCATCCTGGCCAACATGGTGAAACCCCGTGTCTACTAAATATACAAAAAATTAGCTGCACATAGTGGTGCGTGCCTGTAATCCCAGCTACTCGGGAGGCTGAGGCAGGAGAATCGCTTGAACTCAGGAGGTGGAGATTGCAGTGAGTGGAGATCATGCCATTGCACTACAGCCTGGGCAACAGAGGAAGACTCCATCCGAAAAAAAAAAAAAGGGAGCCTTGTTTTTATTATAATTTGCTGAAAGATTATTGGATGCAATAAAACAAGACTTCTGCTTTCTGTAATACACGTTTATGTATTTACTCCTATCATGTATTTATTAGAAAAATGGGGAGTATATCTTACATTTTGCTGAACATATGCAGGTGACAATATTGTTTTATGATTGTTCTTGTTTCAATATGTTACGTAAAAGATTTGCAAATCTTGTACTTATCAGAGGCTAAATATGGTGTCATCTTCTCAGTGCTATTTTTTCGTGACATGTCTAATTCTAGGAATAAAGAGACTCAATCCCTCTGTAAAGTAGTGAAAAAAATCTTCACTCATATTGAGCAGTATATTCCAAAGTGATAAAATCATTACTTTAAAAGATTTTATTTACGTTCTGGGATACATGTACAGAACGTACAGTTTTGTTACGTAGTTATACAAATGCCGTGGTGGTTTGCCACACCCATCAACCAGTCATCTACATTAGGTATTTCTCCTCATGTTATCCCTCCCTTAGCCCCCCACCCGTCAACAGGCCCCAGTGTGTGATGCTCCCCTCCCTGTGTTCCTGTGTTCTCCCTGTTCAACTTCCACTTATGACTATGAACATGTGGTGTTTGGTTTTCTCTTCCTGTGTTAGTTTGCTGAGAATGATGGTTTCCATGTTCATCCATGTCCCTGCAAAGGACATGAACGCTTCCTTTTTTATGGCTGCATAGTATTCCTTGGTGTATATATGCCACATTTTCTTCATCCAGTCTATTAGTGATAGGCATTTGAATTGGTTCCAAGTCTTTGGTATTGTGAACAGTGCTCCAAGAAACATACAGGTGCATTTGTCTTTATAATAGAATACTTTATAATCTTTTGGGTATATACCTAATAATGGGATTGCTGGGTCAAATGGTATTTCTTGTTCTAGATCCTTGAGGAATTGCCACACTGTCTTTCACCATGATTGAATTAACTTACACTCCCACAAACAGGGTAAAGGTGTTCCTATTTTTCCACATCCTCTCCAGCGCCTGTTGTTTCCTGACTTTTTGATGATTGCCGTTCTAACTGGCATGGCCACATTAATGTCTATTTTTGAGAAATGTCTGTTCATATCCTTCATACACTTTTTGATAAGGCTTTTTGTTTTTTTTTCTTCTAAAATTATTTAAGTTCTTTGTAGATTCTGGATATTAGCCCTTTGTCAAATGGATAGATTACTAAAATTTTCTCCTGTAGGTGGCCTATTCATTCTGATTATAGTTTCTTTTGCTGTGCAGAAGCTATTTAGTTAAATTAGATCCTGTTTGTCAATTCTGCCTTTCTTGTCATTGCTTTTGGTGTTTTAGTCATGAAGTCCTTGCCCATGTCAATGTCCTGAATGGTATTGCCTAGGCCTTCTTCTAGGGTTGGTCATGGTTTTAGGCCTACATTTAAGTCTTTAATCCATCTTGAGTTAATTTTTGTATAAGGTATAAGAAAGGGGAACAGTTTCAGCTTTCTGCATGTGGCTCACCAGTTTTCCCAACACCATTTATTAATTAGGGAATCCCTTCCCCATTGCTTGTTTTCGTCAGGTTTGTCAAAGATCAGATGGTTGTAGATGTGTGGTTTTATTTCTGAGGTCTCTGTTCTGTTCCATTGGTCTATATATCTTTTTTGGTATCAGTACCATACTGTTTTGGTTACTGTAGTCTTGTAGTACAGTTCAAAATCAGGAAGTGTGATGCCTCCACCTTTGTTCTTTTATCTTAGGATTGTCTTGGCTATACAGGCTCTTTTTTCGTTCCATATGAAATTTAAAATAGTTTTTTTCTAATTACGTGAAGAAAGTCAATGGTAGCTTGATGGGGAGAGCACTGAATCTATAAATCACTTTGGACAGTATGGCCATTTTCATGATACTGATTTTTCTTATCCATAGGATGGAATGTTTTTTCCATTTGTTTGTGTCCTCTCTTATTTTCCTGAGCAGTGGTTTGTAGTTCTCCTTGAAGATGTCCTTCACAACCCTTGTAAGTTGCATTCCTAGATATTTTATTCGGTTTGTAGCAATTGTGAATAGGAGTTCACTCATTATTTGGCTCTCTGCCTATTACTGGTGTATAGGAATGCTTCTGATTTTTGTACATTGATTTTGTATCCTGAGAATTTGCTGAATTTGCTTATCAGCTTAAGGAGATTTGGGGCTGCAATGATGGGGTTTTCTAAATATACAACCATGTCACCTGCAAACAGAGACTATTTGACTTCCTCTCTACCTGTTTGAATACGCTTTATTTCCTTCTCTTGCCTGATTGCCATGGCCAGAACTTCGAATACTATGTTGAACAGGAGTGGTGAGAGAGGACATCCTTGTGTTGTGTGAGTTTTCAAAGGGAATCTTTCCAGCTTCAGCCTATTCAGTGTTATATTGGCTGTGAGTTCATCATAAATAGCTTCTATTATTTTGAGATACATTCCACCAATACCTAGTTTATTGAGAGTTTTTTAGCATAAAGCAGTGTTGAATTTTGTCAAAGACCTCTTCTGCATCTATTGAGATAATCATGTGGTTTTTTTCATTGGTTCTGTTTACGTGATGGATTACATTTATTGACTTGCATGTATTGAACCAGCCTTGCATCCCAAGGATGAAGCCAGTTTGATTGTGGTGGGTAAGCTATTTGATATGCTGTTGGATTCAGTTTGCCAGTATTTTACTGATGATTTTTGCATCTTTATTCACCAGAGATACTGGCCTGAAATTTCCTTTTTTCTTTTTCTGTGTCTCTACCAGGTTTTGGTATCATGATGATGCTGGTCTCATAAAATGAGTTACAGAAATGTCCTTTTTTTTTTTTTTGGGAATATTTTCAGAATGAATGGTACCAGCTCCTGTTTTTGTCTTTGGTAGAATTTGGCTGTTAATTCTTCTGGTCTTAGGGATTTCTTGGTTGGTAGGCTATTAATTACTGTCTCAATTTCAGAACTTGTTATTGGTCTATTCAGAGATTTGACTTATTCCTGGTTTAAACTTGGGAGAGTGTATGTTTCTAGGAATTTATCTATTTCTTCCAGATTTTCTAGTTTATTTGTTAGAGGTGTTCTCTGATTTTTTTGTAGTGTTCTTTGATGGTAGTTTGGATTTCTGCGGGATCAGTGGTGATATCACCTTTATCATTTTTTGTTGCATCTATTTGATTCTTCTCTCTATTCTTCATTATTATTCTGGCTAGTGGTATATTTATTTTGTTAATCTTTTCAAAAATCACCTCCTGGATTCACTGATATTTTTGAAGGGATTTTCCTATCTCTATCTCCTTCAGTTCTGCTCTGATCTTAGTTGTTTCTTGGCTTCTGCTAGCTTTTGAATTTGTTTGCTCTTGCTTCTGTAGTTCTTTTAATTGTGATGGTAGGGTGTCAATTGTAGATCTTTCCCACTTTCTTTGTGGGAAGTTAGTGTTATAATTTTCCTATAAACACAGCTTTAGCTGTTTCCCAGGGATTCAGAAACACTGTGTCTTTGTTCTCACTGATTTCATAGAACTTATTTGTTTCTGCCTTAATTTAGTTATGTGTCAAGTAGTCACTCAAGAGCAGGGTGTTTAGCTTCCATGTAGTTACCTGGTTTTGAGGGTGTTTCTTAGTGCTGAGTTCTAATTTTATCGCACTCTGGTCTGAGACACTGTTTGCTATGATTTTTGATCTTTTGCGTTTACTGAGGAGTGTTTTACTTCCAATTATGTGGTCAATTTTAGAATAAGTGTGATGCTGCACTGAGGAGAATATATATTCTGTTGATTTGGGGTGGAGAGTTCTGTAGATGTCTATTAGGTCTGCTCAGTCCACAGCTGAGTTCAAATCCTGAATATCCTTGTTAATTTTCTGTCTCATAGATCTGTCTAATATTGACAATGGGGTATTAAAGTTTCCCAGTATTACTGTATGGGAGTCTAAGTCTCTTTGTAAGTATCTAAGAACTTGTATTAAGAATCTGGGTTCTGCTGTATTGTTTGCATGTATATTTAGCATAGTTAGTTCTTCTTGTTCCACTGATCGCTTTACCATTATTTAATGGCCTTCTATGTCTTCTTTGATCTTTGTTGGTTTAAAGTCTGTTTTATCAGAAACTAGGATTGCAACTCCTGCTTTCTTTTTGCTTTCCATTTGCTTGGTAAATATTCCTCCATCCCTTTATTTTAAACCTATGAGTGTCTTTGCATGTGAGATGCATCTCTTGAGTACAGCACCCTGAAGGGTTTTGCTACATTCAATTTGCCAGTCTGTGTCTTTTAATTGCGGAACTTAGCCCATTTACATTTAAGGTTAATATTGTTATGTGTGAATCTGATTCTGCCATTATGATGCTAGCTGACTGTTTTGTCTGTTAGTTAATGCAGTTTCTTCATAGTGTCAGTGGTCTTTACAATTTGGCATGTTTTTGCAGTGGCTGGTATCAGTATTTTTTTCCCCATATTTAGTGCTTCCCTTAGGAGCTCTTGTAAGGCAGGAAAGGTGGTGACAAAAACTCTCAGTATTTTCCTGTCTCTACCGGATTTCACTTATGTAGCTTAATTTGGCTGGATATAAAATTCTGAGTTGAAAGTTCTTTTCTTTAAGGATGTTGAATATTTGCCCCTACTTTCTTCTGCCTTGTAGGGTTTCTGCAGAGATATCCACTGTTTGTATAATGGACTTCCATTTGTGGGTAACCCAACATTTTTTTGTGGCTGCCCTTAACATTTTTTCCTTTATTTCAACTTTGGTGAATCTGACGATTATGTGCTTAGGGTTGCTCTTCTTGAGGAGTACCTTTGTGTTGTTCTCTGTATTTTTTGAATTTGAATGTTGGCCTGCCTTGCTAAGTTGCTAAAATTGTCCTGGATAATATCTGGAAGAGTGTTGTCTAACTTGGTTCTGTCCTCCCTATCACTTTCAAGTACACCAATCAAATGTAGGTTTGGTCTTTTCACGTAGTCCCATATTTCTCTGAGGCTTTGTTTGTTCCTTTTCATTTTTTTTTTCCTAATCTTGCCTTCACACTTTATTTCATTAAGGTGATCTTCATTCTCTGATATCCTTTCTTCCACTTGATTGATTCGGCTATTGATATTTGTGTATGCTTCATGAAGTTCTCGTATTGTGTTTTTCAGCTCTATCAGGTCATTTATGTTCTTCTCTAAACTGCTTATTCTAGTTAGCAATTTCTCTAACAATTTTTCAAGGTTCTTAGCTTCTTGCATTGGGTTAGGATATACTCCTTTAGCTCAGAGGGGTTTGTTTTTACCCACCTTCTGAAGCCTACTTCTGTTAATTAGTCAAACTCATTCTCTGTCCAGTTTTGTTCCCTTGCTGGCAAGGAGTTGTGATCCTTTGGAGGAGAAAAGGCCTTCAAGTTTTTGGAATTTTCAGCCATTTTTGCTGATTTTTCCTCATCTTATCTACCTTTGTTCTTTGATTTTGGTGACCTTTGGATAGGGTTTTGTGTGGTCATTCTTTTTGTTGATGTTAACGCTATTCCTTTCTGTTTGTTAGTTTTCCTTCTATTTGTCAGGCCCCTCTGCTGCACTTATGCTGGAGTTTGCTGGAGGTCTACCTCAGACCCTGTTTGCTTCGGTATCACCAGTGGAGCCCGCATAACAGCAAAGATTGCTGCCTGTTTCTTCCTCTGGAAGTTTCGTCACAGAGGGGCACGTGCCAGATGCCAGCAAGAGCTCTCCTGTATGAAGCGTCTGTTGACCCCTGCTGGGAGGTTTCTCCCCATCAGGAGGCACGGGGTTCAGGAACCCACTTAAGGCAGTCTGTCCCTTAGAACAGCATGCATCCTATGCTGGGGGATACACTGGTCTCTTCAGAACCAGCAGGCAGAAATATTTCTGTCTGCTGAATCTGTGCCAAGAGCTGCCCTTTCTCCCAGGTGCTCTTTCCCAGGGAGAATGTAGTTTTATCCATTAGCCCCTTACTGGGCCTGCTGCTTTTCTTTCAGAGATGCCCTGCCCAGAAAGGAGAAACCCTAGAGAAGCAGTCTGTCTACAAGGACTTTGCCACTCTGAGGTGGGCTCCACCCAGTTTGAACTTCTGTCAGCTTTGTTTACACTGTGAGGGGAAAACAACCTACCTAACCCTTAGTAATGGCAGAAGCCCCTCCCTGCACCACGCTCAAGTGTCCCAGGTTGATTTCAGACTGCTGTACTGGCTGCAAGAATTTCAAGCTCATGGATCTTAGCTTTCTGGGCTCCATGGGAGTGGAATCTGCTGAGCTAGGCCACTTGGCTCCCTGGCTTCAGCCCCCTTTCCATGGGAGTGAATAGTTCTGTCCCACAGGTGTTCCAGGCGCCACTGGGGTATGGAAAAAAAAAAAAAAACTTCTGCAGTTAGCTCAATATCTGTCCAAATGGCCACCCAGTTTTGTGCTTGAAATTCAGATTCCTGGTGGTGTAGGCATCTGAGGCAATCTCCTGGTATGTGGGTTGTGAAGACTGTGGGAATAGTGTAGTATCTGGGCCAGAATGCACTGTTCCTCACAGCACAGTCCTTCACGACTTCCGTTAGCTAGGAGAGGGAGTTCCCTGACCCCTTGCACTTCCCAAGTGAGGTGATGCTCCACCCTGCTTCTGCTCTTGGGGCTGCACCACCTTTCTAACCAGTCCCAATGAGACGAGCTGGGTACCTTAGTTGGAAATGCGGAAATTACCCACCTTCTTCATTGATTTCGCTGGGAGCCTCAGACTGGAGCTTTTCCTATTCAGCCATCTTGCCAGCCACCCCTTAATTTCCATATAGAGCATGGTGTATATGTATCTATATTTCATGTATATACATGATTTTATGTATTGGAAAATCATGAAATATTAATAAAGTCATGTAGCATTAGATAAAGTAACACATTGAAATATAAAAGGCTGTGACTTAATCAAAAGCTAACACAACAGGCAACAATAAATATAAATTAGCTGTTTTAAATCTATTTAAAGACAGAATATGTCATATTTAAATTAACAAAGAGGAATATATTGCTATAAAATCAACCATGAGCACCACTATAATATAATAGCGTGAGGACAATGTCAATGTCTCATAACCAGGAAGGTGTTAAATAAACCATGGTTCCTTCACCCAGGGAATCACCAAACAGCATTATTTAAAATTCTACAATTTAATTTTTAACTATTTTAAATATAATATGAAAAGTTGACGTATTTTATGTATGGGTGTAATTATTAATTAAAACAAAAGTGGTATACTACAAGATCTATTCCAATTTACGTAGTAAATACCTGTGATGACACACAGGATGGCAAGAAAAAAAATAAAATAAATAAAATAACTTTGAAGAGTAAAAACCATCAACTAATTTATCCAGAAGTTTTTGAGGCTGGGGAATGTTGATTTATATTTCTTATATTATTCAGTAGTTATGAGTATTCTTAGAGACTTTTTAGAAATAAAGTGCTTAACTTAGGAAATAAATTTCCCATAAAAAAATGATTAGAAGATTATATATTTAAAAAGTTATGAATTTTATTAAGGGAAATTGTAAAAAATTTGAAAACAATATAATAAGACAGAAATAAGGTTTATGGTATATTAAAGTATGTTATGCTATGCCATATATGAATATATTACATGAATCTTAATCAATTTTGCCCTTCAGATATTTTTTTTCTGCTTACACCAAAATATCCATTTTATCAGAAAACACAAGACTCAGTTATTCCCAAATTCATGATGAAACAAAATGAGAAATATATCTGGACACCTCTCTAAATATCCAAAATCTAGACTAATGCTTCTTGTACATAGGGAATCATGACACAATTTTACCCAGAACCAGAGGACATCAACCCATTTGTGAGAGTAAATTGACTGAGGTTTAATATAGCAATACAAATGGAAATCCCACATGCATTGTTATTAGGTCGGTGCAAAAGTAAATGTGGCGTTTGCCATTTAAAGTGACGGGAAAAACCGTAATTACTTTTGCACCAGCCTCACAGTAAACCAGTAATTAAAATACCATAAACTATTAAGTGAAAAGTATACAAAAATTAAGACATTTTAACACACAGTGCATTACAGATTAAACAAAATGAGAAATATCTAGGGTCAGGCTAATATTCCATTGAACGTGTTTATGTCTCCAGTTCGCTGAATTTAACATTGGTAGAATGGTTTGAAATAGCTTTTATGTCCTGCTTTACTCACAAGTGCAGTCTTGGAAAATTTTACAAATTATCCATTCAATGATTATTTACTGAACCTAAATATTACTTTATTGAACAGTGTTCTAGGTGCCTGGGAAATCCCAGTAAATGAAATAAACCAACATCCTTGCTCCCTTCAAATAGCTGTTCTAGACATTGGAGACAGATGATGAACGCTAGCAATTATGCTAAGAAATGAATAGGCCGTATATTTGAAAAGGACACTTGGTAAGGAAAAGGGTAGGCTGAACAAGTCACAGAGGAGTCCTGGGTAAGGGGAGAGATCTACAATGAAAACACAAGGAGAAATTGGGGCAGATGTAAAGGAAATGGAGGCACTGACCAATAAGGAACTATGAGATGATTCTTCTGGGCAGAGGATGCAGACAGGGAGAGATTATTATTACATTAATGGCAGTCATAATAGAAGAAGAAAGCAGTTGCTTACTGTGTGCCTCCCCTCTTGTGAAGTCACTGAGCTCTTTGAACTACAACATTTTTTCCTATTGATAGTAGTATTAGTTATCAATGTCTTTTTTTTTTTTTTCAGAGTCTCACTCTGTCTTCTATGCTGGAGTGCAGTGGTGTGATCTCAGCTCACTGCAACCTCCGCCTCCTTGGTTCAAGCAATTCTCCTGCCTAACACCAGTATCTAGGACTGCAGGTGTGCTCTACTACCCCAGGTGAAGTTTTTGTAGTTTCTCTAGGGACAGGATTTCACCATGTTGGTCAGGCTGGTCTTGAACTTCTGACCTCAGATGATCTGCCTGCCTCTACCTCCCAAGTGCTTGGATTACAGGCACGAGGCACCATACCCAGCAATGTAAATTTTTAATAAGAAGAATTGTAAAGCAATACTAAGCTAACTATGTTTCATATATATGATATATGGTTATGTAAATGCATAGCTCAAATATTCTTTCAAAACATACAGCATATATCTGAAATATACAATGAAATATTATATGCACATTTTTTACTCTTAAATGATTTTTCTTCCCATTATGTTCTTTCATCATTTAGTAATTTCACAAAATTAAAAAATATCCTGCTCTCATGGTGATTTGGATTAATCCTCTTTTTGGGTTAAACATAAATAAGATGCATATTTATCTTTTACTTGGATATAATAAAATATTTTAAAACGTGGAACAGGAAAAAGATTTTTATTACAAAATGTTGTTCTCTAAATATAACATTCATGATAGATACTGATGATTTTGATTGAAATGAAACATCAAACTCTGACAGTCACATTAATGTAGGAGTTTATTCTATGCACCCCAAGGAAAGCAATCAGCTTATGTCACTTCATATATTTAAACAGCTACCAGATACATCTCTTTTGTCAAGATGCTGTTATTAACATACTATTTTAACACATCAAGTGATTAATGGAATATACAATTATAAAGTTAGGTCATATTTGAGAATTAGTTTTAGTTGTATGCATAAAAGAATCATCTCTTATTCCATAGAACAGAAATCCCAATGTAATAAGGTTTTGCTCTTGATAATGTGGACCCACATGTTATTTGAACCAAAAATTTTCCTAAAAACAACTTGAAGTTTGAAGAAAAAGATGAACTTTTAAAGTGTTATTATAGTTACAAATATAAGAATCAAGTCTAAGTGAAAGTTCAAACATGGAGAAATTTTTTTTAAATAAAAATAATAAAATTGTAAAACCACTTTCAATACTTTTCATTAAAATAAGTGGCAATTAACTAAAGCTTTGTTTGCAAAATTAAAATTGGATGTCTGATGCTAGTGGAATGGTATTTTCAATGTGCTCACTTCACTAGGTTGAAGATTATTATATTTTTACAAACAGTTTTTTTCCTCCAAATTCAGTGAATTTATTTTGGATCATAGGCCATTTTGAACTACTCAGGACTCTTTCTTTTAGACATGAAAATACTAAAATCTGTGTTTTTCTGCAGACAAATAAATTTTAAAAAAGAAAAATTTCTTTTACATTTTCAAGTGGCCATATGAAATCTAATCAAAGAGGTGATAAATTTTTTTTCTTTTTTTTATTATACTTTAAGTTCTAGGGTACTTGTGCACAATGCACAGGTTTGTTCCATATGTATACATGTGTCATGTTGGTGTGGTGCACCCATTAACTTGTCATTTACATTAGGTATATCTCCTAATGCTATGCTTCCCCCCTCCCCCAACCCCATGACAGGCTTTGGTGTGTGATGTTCCCCTTCCTGTGTCCAAGCGTTCTCACTCTTCAATTCCCACCTATGAGTGAGAACATGTGGTGTTTGGTTTTTTGTCCTTGCAATAGTTTGCTGTGAATAATGATTTCCAGCATCATCCATGTCCCTACAAACGACATGAACTCATCATTTATTTATGCATAGTATTCCATGGTGTATATGTGCCACATTTTCTTAATCCAGTCTATCATTGTTGGACATTTGGGTTGGTTCCAACTCTTTGCTATTGTGAACACTGCCTCAATAAACATACTTGTGCATGTGTCTTTATAGCAGCATAATTTATAATCCTTTGGGTATATACCCAGTAATGGGATGGCTGGGTCAAATGGTATTTCTAGTTCTTGGTTATCTTTCATTCCCTCCCTCCCTCCCTACACCCATCCCTCCTTTCTTCTCTTCCTCCCTCCCTCCCTCCCTTCCTTCCTTCTTTTTCTTCTTTCCATTCTCTTTATCTCTCCCTTTCTCTGTTCTCCTTCCTTTCTACCCTCCCTCCCTCTCTTCCTTCCCTCCTTTCTTCTTTCCTCAATTCCTTTTCCTTTCCTTCTTCCCCTTCCTCCCCACCTCCTTCCCTCAACCCCCACTTTTTGAGACAGTCTTCCTTTATTGCTCAGGCTGGAGAACAGTGGTGCCATCATGGCTCACTGTGCAGCCTTGACCTTCTGAGCTCAAGTAGCTCAGACTACAGTTGTGCACCAACACACCTGACTAAATTTTTTCATTTTTAGTAGAGACAAGTTCTTGCTATGTTGCCCAGGCTAGTACCCAATGCCTGAGCCCTAGTCATTCTCCTGCCTCAACTTCCCAAAATGCTGAGATAACAGGCATGAGCCATGGTGCCTGGCCCTGCCTCACTTCCCTCTGTCTCTTCACTGCCTGTCTTTTCTCTGTTTTGATCTCTCAAAACCATCTAAAATTTCTTACGTTGCCATTGCTAAGTCTCTTTAACAGGAGTGCATTTCCTGTTTATCTTTGTATACATTCTCTTTCTCATGTTTTAAACATTTTCACAGAGTTAATATGTATTTCTTTTATTAAGCTGGAACTTTAGATAATCTCTACAAGACAGTGTTTGTAAACCATTAGATATGACAACTGATCAAATGTTTAATATGCCAAAAGTTATGGCTACTGTCCATTCAGACACCAACAACATTTTAGACTTATATCTTCAGCTTCACTGCAAATTCATGTGCACAGTGTCTCACATGGTGTGTGGACTTTTTCACAACTGGGTGGTTATGAGCCTGATTATCTATCCTTCTCAACATGTGGTCATTTAAGTACTAGAAACAAAACAAAACAAAATGAATAATCCCTGGCTGCCTGAAAAAATAGCTAATGTGTATCCTTTTCTTAAAACTGATTCATGGGGAATAATAATGCACAGAGTTACTATCCTCAATGAACTTCTGTTTCTTAACCCCCTACTCATTCGATGCATACTTGAGGGCAATATGTTTTTATCTGAAACCTAACCTGTTTTTTATGGGTTCTGTTTTATTATCAGTATCTATGTATTTATCGTATCTATCATATCTATCTATCTATCATCTGTCTATCTATCTAACCATCTATCTGTCTATCCTTCTTCTGTTGTTTGGTTGAGTTCAGAACTGTTTAGGAAGAAATACCTTTCTTTGGTAGTCTCTACCCTCATGAAATAACAGTTTGCTGTTAAGTAATAAGCCACACTTTTTGGAAGGTGTTCCGCACTCAGAACCTTTTGGATGCAAAAAGGTCAGTGAATTGTATAAACCTTCTTCACACTTTCCATCTCCTCTAATTTGTGTTTCCAAATGCTGAGTCTGAATAGATTAACTATCATTTCTCAATCTGGCTAATTAGTGCATATAATTAATTAATATTCTTACTTTCGAAATGCTATGAGTTTTTCACAGTCCCTCCCATGTATTATAACACTCCCATGTATTATAACTGCCATGTATTTATAATACGTTATCTTTACTATAATTATAACATGTATTATAAATGTGGCTATTGTCATAACCACATTTTTAATTAAGATAAGCAATATCCATGAAAATAATATTTTATACATCACTGTGTTTGACAGCCTTCTCCCAAATTCTGATCAAAATGCCTGCAAAAATACAAGTGAAAAATCCAAATAGCTACAAAATGTAACTATTATTTATGTATGAAATCTGAGAGAGAAATATAAAATATATATGTATGTTATTAAAAGGTCTGTGGGGCATATTTATTTTGTAGTCAAATATGTATGTAAAACCATTGAATGTACACATGTCAGAGAAAACTCAGTGTGGAACAGAGAGAATATAACTTTTTCTTCAAAATATTTTTAATGGATACATCATAGTTGTACATATTTATGGGATACTTGTGATATTTGACAGAAGCATACAAGGTATAATGATCAAATCTGGGTAAGTGGGATATCAATTACCGCCAACATTTGTCATCACTGTGTGTTGGGAACATTTCAAATATACTCATCTGTCAATTTTGAAATATAAAATAAATCGTTAATTATATTCATCCTATTGTACTACCAAGCACCAGATTTTATTCCTTCTACCTAACAGTATTTTTGTACCTTATTAACCACCCCCTTTTTCTTCTGTCTCCTCACTACTCTCTTCACCCACTGGTGACCACTATTCTACTCTCCACCTCCGCAAGATCCACTTTTGTAGCTTCCACATGTGATTGAAAACATGCAGAATGTGTGCTTCTGTGCCTGGATTATTTTACTTAACATAATGTCCTCCAGTTCCATCCATGTTGTTGCAAATGACAGAATTTCCTTTTTTTTCCCCAAAGGTGGAATAGTAATTCATTGTGAATATATACTACATTTTATTTATCCATTCATCCACTGACAGATATTTAGGTTGATTTTGCATGTTAGCTATTGGGAATAGTGCAGCAATATGAGTATAAGTAGATTAACCATCATTTCTTAATCTGGCTAATTAGTGCATATAATTAATGATTCATATTCATAGTTTCTAAATGCTATGAGTTTTTCCCAATTTCTCACCTGTATTATAACACTTTATTATCACAACCACATTTTCATATTGAGATCGACAATATCAATGAAAATAATATTTCACACATCACTGTCTTTGATATATGCTGCATCACAAGCATGGGGGTGCAGGTATCACTTTGATATATTGCTTTTCTTTCTTTTGGATAAATATCCAGCAGGTGGATTGCTGGATCATATGGTAGCAATATTGTTAGTGTTTAGAGGTAGCTCTCTGCTGATTTCCATGGAGGCTGTACTAGGGATGCCAAGGAGAAAGGATGAGTGGTCGTTTCCTCTCAAGAATACATAAGTGAATCAATGACTTGGTGATGAGTGAGGTGTGATTTTCAAAGGCCAATAATCTTATTTGGAGACCACCATGGTCATAGAACAATTTCTGTTAACTGAATGCAATAAGGAATATCTTCGAATGGTGATAAAATACACTATCTGATATACTTTGCATCAACCACTCATGAGGTTGGACAATGGGTGTCACCCAGTTTAGAAATTTGTTTCAGACTTAAAGACTTGCAGTGGACACTTTAATACTCTCGGCAGAGGCCCCTCCTGCACCTACATGGCGTGATGCTTCCCTTCTCCCCAGGCCTTTCAATTCAGTGCCTATGAAGGTGGTTTAAGAGCATTCTCCTGGCTGGGACTGGTGGCTTAGGCCTGTTGTCCCAGCACTTTGGGAGGCCAAAACAGGTGGATCAACTGAGGTCAGGAGTTTGGGATGAGCCGGCCAACATGGCAAAACCCCATCTCTACTAAAAATACCAAAAGCAGTTGTATTTCTTATATTATATTAGTTGTATTTCTTATATTATTAGGTGTGGTGGTGTACCTTTACCCTCAACTACTTGGGAAGCTGAGGCAGAAGAATCATTTCAACCTGGGAGATGGAGAGATTGTGCCATTAGAAGCCAGTCTGGGCAACAGAGCAAGACCCTGTCAACAACAACAACAACAAAAAAAAAAAAAAAAAAAGAAAGAAAGAGAGAAAGAAAGGAACAAAGAAAAGAAGAAGGAAAGAAAGGAAGTAGGAAAGAAAGAAAGTAGGAAAGAAGGAAAGAAAGAAAGAAAGAAAGGAAGAAAGAAAGGAAGAAAGGAAGGAAGGAGGGAGGGAGGGAAGGAAGGGAGGGAAAGTGAAAGCAAGCAAGCAAGCAAGCAAGCAAGCAAGCAAGCAAGCAAGCAAGCATTCTTCGTATCAAAACTTCTGCGTACAAGTGTTCTCCTGAAATTCTATTTCCCAGGGAACCCTAAGATCAGGGTAGTGTAAATAACTCCATGGTAAATAAGTCTATGATTTTAAATAACTGTATGATTTTAAAATATGTTTTCTTTTTATATAATTTTTTTTTTTTTTTTTTTTTTTTTTTTTTTTTTTTTTTTTTTTAGGCGGAGTCTCGCTCTGTTGCCCAGGCTGGAGTGCAGTGGCATGATCTCGGCTTACTGCAAGCTTCCCCTCCCGGGTTCATGCCATTCTCCTGCCTCAGCCTCCGGAGTAGCTGGGACTACAGGCACCTGCCATCGGGCCCGGCTAATTTTTTTTGTATTTTTAGTAGAGACGGGGTTTCACCGTGTTAGCCAGGATGGTCTCGATCTCCTGACCTCGTGATCCGCCCGCCTCAGCCTCCCAAAGTGCTGGGATTACAGGCTTGAGCCACCGCGCCCGACCTCTTTTTTTTTTTTTTTTTTTTTGAAACGAAGTCTAGCTCTGTTGGCTCTGTTGCCCAGGCTGGAGTGCAGTGGTGCGATCTCGGCTCACTGCGAGCTCCGCCTCCTGGGTTCATGCCATTCTCCTGCCTCAGCCTCTCAAGTAGCTAGGACTATAGGGGCCTGCCACCACTCCCAGCTTATTTTTTGTATTTTTAATACAGATGGGGTTTCACCTTAGCCAGGATGATCTCGATATCCTAACCTCAGGTGATCCGCCCTCCTGGGCCTCCCAAAGTGCTGGGATTACAGACGTGAGCCACAGGGCCCAGCCATATTTTTATATAATTATTTATCTCAGCTTCGGCTGCCATTACAAAGTTTCACAGACCGGGCTGCTTGAACAAAAGACATTTATTTTCCTTGAACCCTAATACCAGCCTAGTGTAAATAACTTTATGATTTTAAAATGCGTTTTCTTTTCATATAATTATTTATGCTCACAGTATTATTAGTCAGCTTGGGCTGCCATAACAAAGTCCCACAGACCGCACTCCTTGAACAACAGACATTTATTTTCTCACAGTCCTGGAGGCTGGAAGCCAAGACCAAGGTGTGGGCAAGGCTGGTTCCTTCTCAGGCCTCTCTCTTTGGCATGTAGAGACCATCTTCTTCCTGTGACTTTGTATGATCATCCATCTGTGTACGGTGTCTGTGTCCTAATCTTGTCTTTTTTTTTAATTTGTATTTTTTGATACAAGATCTCACTCTGTCCCCCAACCTGTAATGCAGTGACACGATCATGGCTGACTGTAGCCTTTGCCTCGTGAGCTCAGGTGATCCTCCGACATTAGCCACCCAAGTAGCTGGGACTATAGGTTTGCACCACCATGCCCAGCTAATTTTTTTTTGTTTGTTTTTGTAGAGTCAGTTTTTACCATGTTGCCCAGGCTGGTTTCAAACTCCCGGAATCAAGCAATCCAGCCTCCTCAGCCTCACCAAAAGTTGAAATTACAGGCATGAGGTACCAGGCCTGACCAATCTTCTTTTCTTTTTTATTTATTTTATTTTATTTTATTTTATTTTTTTTGAGAAGGAGTCTCGCTCTGTCGCCCAGGCTGGAGTGCAGTGGCGCGATCTTGGCTCACTGCGAGCTCGGCCTCCTGGGTTCACACCATTCTCCTGCCTCAGCCTCCCGAGTAGCTGGGACTACAGGCGCCCGCCACCAAGCCCGGCTAATTTTTTGTATTTTTAGTAGAGACGGGGTTTCACCGTGTTAGCCAGGATGGTCTTGATCTCCTGACCTCGTGATCTGCCTGCCTCGGCCTCCCAAAGTGCTGGGATTACAGGCATGAGCCACTGCGCCCGGCCGTCAATCTTCTTTTCTTATAAGGACAGCAGTTCTATTGGTTCAAGGCCCACCCTAGTGACCTTATTTTACCTTAATCCCCTTTCAAAGACCCTATTTACAAATATAGCCAACATAAGGAGGTCTTAGGGGTTAGGATTTCAAAATACACGTTATTCCTGGGAACACAATTCATTCCACAGCACCTAAGAATGACTAAAATGTCTTTTTGAATTTCCAGTTTTCCTACCATATTTTAAGACACTGCATCCTTTGTCTGAAAAAAAAAAAAAGATTAAGAAGAGCATTGAAATGAGATTTCAAAGTAGGACTGTAAAGAAATAATGCAACTTATAATTTTACTATCAATTATTTTCTATATATGTTTATATAATATTTTCACATATATATGTACACAGATTAGTGTACATGGACTACCTAATCATCCAGTATCTACCATCTATCTATGTACCTATTGGTCTATTAATTATCTATCTATAATCTGTCTACACTATGTATGTATGTATGTATCTATCTATCCATCTATCACCTGTCTACCTATGTATCCCTCTACCTTATGTATCTACCTATCTTATCTATTTACATCTTTCAGCCTACCTATCTACCTCTCTAATCTATGTATCCATCTAATCTATGTACCCATCTACCCATTTATCTATCTGCTACCTATGCTGTTTATCTATCATCTATCTACCTGTCTAATCTATCTGTGTATGTATGTATGTATGTATGTATGTATGTACGTACGTATGTATCTATCTCCTGTCTATCTATCTATATATCCCTCTACCTTATCTATCTATCTACCTATTTTATCTATTTACATTTGTCAGCCTACCTATCTACCTCTCTAATCTATATATCTATCTGGTCTATGTACCTACCTGCCCATTTATCTATCTGCTACCTATGCTGCTTATCTATCATCTATCTACCTGTCTAATCTAGCTGTGTATCTATGTATCTATGTATCTATCTATCGTCTATTATCATCTATCTAATCTATCTTTTTATCCACTAATCCATTTACTATCTATCATCTATCTTTCATCTATCAAACTATGTACTCATCCATCTATTTATATCTATCTATGTATCTATCAATCTACACTGGAATATTATTCAGCATTATAAAAAAGGCAATCTTCCCATTTGCCACAGCATGAATGGACCTGGAGGACCATATACTAAGGGAAATAAACAAGATGCAGAAAGAAAATATTGCATGATCTCACCCCTATGTGTAAGCTAAAACAAACAACCAATCAAACAAAAAATAGTCAAAGATACAGAAATAGGGTATAAAACTGTGAATATCAGAGGCAAGGCTCTAGAGGAAATTGTGGAGATGTAGCTCAAAGGATACAAGGAATCAGATATGTCGAATTAATAGAAAGGTAATGTATATCACGAAGTCTACTGCGAATAAAATTGCATTTTATTAGAGATTTTGTCAAACAAGTAGATTTTAGCTGATCCTGTCACTAAACTATAACTGTGTAAGATGATAGGTATGTTAGTTTGCTTCACTATGGTAACAAACTTATTATCTGTTGGTATCCCATAACCTCATTATGTTATCCTTAAATATACAAAATTAAATATATTTAAAATAAAATACTATTTTTAAAAAAACCGGCCGGGCGCGGTGGCTCACGCCTGTAATCCCAGCACTTTGGGAGGCCGAGGCGGGTGGATCACGAGGTCAGGAGATCGAGACCATCCTGGCTAACACGGTGAAACCCCGTCTCTACTAAAAATACAAAAAATTAGCCGGGCGTGGTAGCGGGCGCCTGTAGTCCCAGCTACTCGGGAGGCTGAGGCAGGAGAATGGCGTGAACCCGGGAGGCGGAGCTTGCAGTGAGCCGAGATCGCGCCACTGCCCTCCAGCCTGGGCGACAGAGCGAGACTCCGTCTCAAAAAAAAAAAAAACAAAAAAAAAACAAAAAAAAAACAAAAAACCACAAGGGCACTGGACATATAAGGATCCAAGAGGGTTAAAATGATACAGACAGAGACAAGAGGAGCAATAATGTTCTGTAGGTAGCTGTCGAACATGTGCGTTTCCTCTTTCCAGGATTGTATTTCACACATGCTTGGGGGATCTTTCTCTGTATGTACACTGCTACGATTTTCAAATATTTCCCCCTTAACAGTGCCCACACCTATTTTCTTTAGTGTAATGGATTGAAACAATATTTCCTGGACAGGCACACTGTGGTTCGCACCTGTAATCCCAGCAGGAGGCTAAGAAGGGAGCATCACTTGAGGCCAGGAGTCCACTACTAACCTGGCCAACATAGCAAGATCCCATATCTGCAAAAAATAAAAAAGAAACAATGTTTCCTGTATTTTTCAACTGGGTAGACAGGAAAGACAACTAAGAGAATGGATATTGATGTTTAACCATATGCTGTGACATGAAGGGCATTAAGGTGGCATGAAATCCATCTTGCCTTCCAGAATTAATTTTTTTTGTAAATGTAGAGCACGTCCAGTATTACATAATTAGCCAAAAGAGGAACCAATGCTAAGTACCACATTTTCGGTATGCTATTAAGAAGAAAGTCAAATATATGTAACACGAATTATCCAATTTATCCTGATCCGGGTTAGAATTGATGAACTACAGACCACTTATATTATACTAGCTATATAAGGAAAAAAATAGATTTTTATTGAAGACTACTAAATATGCATAGTTCCTCTGATGAAGTTTAATTTCTATACCTGAAATTACTTTAATCAAAGAAAAATCATCTTGATATAGCAAATACAAGTGACTTATCTCCTAATTTCACACATCATCATCTCCCTGCTTGCTACTGATGCAGTTAATCAAACTGAGAAATCTGAAGAATTGATGTCCCTATAGATATTAACCATTAATTTTTCTTCAGAAATACATTTCATAAATATATCTTCATGTAGAAATATGTAAAGATATTTTCTTTTTGTTATGAATATCATCCATTTTTTATCTAGTGTACTTTATATATCTTGTATACCCAACAAATAGATAATTATTCATGAAAAAATATGGAGAACAATGTTTGGAGGATTAAAAAAGAACATAAACTTAACATGTAACCACATTTTGGATCCAAATTTCTAAATGTGCTTCAGTCTTAAATCTGCAAGCTTTACTGTACACCGTAAAAAGACATCTATATTTTTGTCTTATGAGTCAAATGTAGAATCAAAATAGCTGAACTGGGGAAATTTATCATTTTTACATTTAAAAAGTGTAATAACATCTTCTAATGAATTTTATGATGTATATCAGATGGATCAATGACATCTCTTTGAATCAGGCTAGGCACAGTGGCTCATACCTGTAATCCCAGCACTTTGGGAGGCCAAAGCAGGAAGATCATTTGAGACGAGGAGAGTGAGATCAGCCCGGGCAACATAGTGAGGCCCTATCTCTACAGAAAAAAAAAAAAAAGCAAAATTAGCTCTGTATGGTGGCCCATGCCTGTATTCTCAGCTACTTGAGAAGCCTTGGTTGGAGGATCACTTGACTGCAAGAATGGGAGGCTGCAGTGAATGATGATTGTACCACTGCACTCTAGTCTGACAACAGTGAGGCTTTGCTCTCCCCCACTGCCAACCCCCTGCTGAAATAACTTATCACCTTGAATCAATTTTGTTTTCACCAATTTTCCCAATAATAATGAGGCATACTGAATTTTCTACTTCTTGGTCACTGAGAAACAATCTTAGAATGTTACTGAATATTTAATTTTGGTTTGTTGAAATAACTGGTTCCGAAGAACTTCTTAAGCCACAGAAAAAAAATATAAGTGCTCACAGATATTAGCCACATGTTCTTTTCAAGAAAGTACCTCCCAAGATTATTAAATGATATGCCATTAAAATACTTCCTAAAATTATTCAAATCATATCTAATGTGTGCATATCAATATCCAAGCAGAAAATTGCCACTTAGCAAATGGTAGAGTTCATTATCCAAGGGCAGTTAAGAGTTCTTCAAGGAAAATAGGAAGCCTGGCTTATGATGGTGTATTTTAAAAATATTTTAGTATTTTCTTGATCTATTTCAGATTTTTGGAAAATATTACTTTATAATCTTATATGTTTCTCAGCTTATCCATCAATTCAGGATCTACTTAAGACCTAAATTTGTTAATATGTCATTTATCCTCTCAGTCATTAATAGTCTTGACAAACTCTCAAATTTCAGTGTTTCTGTTTTCTAATCTGTTAGAACTCTCAACATGATGACAATGGCCATTCAGATGTTCTTAAATAGAAACTTTAAAACATTGCTCTCTTATTTAAAATCACCAATATGAAATCCCGCCTCTACTAAAAATACAAAAATTAGTTGGACATGGTGGCACGTGCCTTTTACTCATAGCTACTTGGGAGGCTGAGGCAGGAAAATTGCTTGAACTCGGGAGGCAGAGGTTGCAGTGAGCCAAGATCATGACACTGCACTCCAGCCTGGCAAAAGAGAGTGAGACCCCATCTAAAAAAAAAATAATAATAATCACCAATACATGAAACACTTATCATCAATTATCTTTGAGTGTGTCTCAATTGTGTGTCTGTGTTCATGAGTAAAAATGCCATTGTTAAATCTATATCTATAAATATCTGTGGAAGTCTTAATTTAGATGTCTTTTACTAACTCTGTAAATATTAACATCTGCGTCTATGATATCCATAACGATCCAATCTATATATGCAGTGAGAAGAAAAACAAACTTATTATATGAAATGAGAGCTTTAGAATACAGAAATATTTTATTTTTTACTTTATGCTTGCCTGAGTTTCATCTTTTGTCAAAAACTACACATTACTTTATAATCATAAGAAAAGAAAGGAAAAATCAACTTAAAATGTCACATTAGTGCTATAAGAGAAATGATGCATAAATTGTGTAAAAATAATTTCTGCTACAATAGTCCGTAAATAAGACAGGGTCTATAGCTGTTTTGTAAATAGGATCCCTTAATTTTAAGTCAAGCATTGCAGTGAGAAATGACAACTTATAAATGGTGCTATTAGTGGGCGTTTATAACACAATGTTATGGTTTCATTTCCAGGAAATAAGCTAAATATATTTGCATTCAAAGACATGTCTTTTTTTTCTTGAACTAGTAAATACATGGAACAGTGTTTGTTTATATAATTACTTGATGGATAAATCAAGATTTTTAAACCCTACCATATGCAACTTCATTCTATTAGTGGATATGTATATGTTCCTTAATCACTATAATTTCTTTTTTATTTTTAAAATGATAGCGATACGGTCTTACTATGTGCCCAGGCTTCTCTGAAACTCCTGGGCTTGATCTGCCTGTCTCAGCCTCCCAAAGTGCTGAAATTGTGGGCCTAAGCCACTGCACCAGGCCAGATATTTTAAGGTACTTAAAATGATAAGAATGCATGTAAGAACAACCATATATTTAGAGATAAAGCATATTATTATGCAACATTTTTAAAAAATATCATTTGATCAGTATATGTTTTTCGAATGATTGTACATAACAGTAGCAAATTTTTAAAGATCATAATGAATATTTAGGTGACGGTAAAAAGAAAAAATACCTTAAATGATAATTTTTGTTTTCATAGTTTTAGTACATAAAACTATGAAAACTGATATATACAGTATAATTCTTCATTGTTTAGCAATAGAAAATCTTCACCCTTTGGAAAGAAATATATCTTATAAAATATTTCATATATAATATAATTAATTGCGTATATAATATATTTATACATACACACAGACATACAAATCCACAGCCATATATACTTCATTCTTTTAAATTTTTCAGTGTACTCATGACATGCAGAAATGTTGGAGGAAGTTATTCTAACGTTTTCTCAGTATTTTACTCAAATAAAGTAAGAAAAAAATAGAGACTATTTAAATAGAAGAGTAAGTATTCACTTGAGATACTTATATATATTTTAAGGTACTTAAAATGATAAGAATGCATGTAAGAACAACCATATATTTAGAGATAAAGCATATGATTATGCAACATTTAAAAAAAATATCATTTAATAAGGAAATATTCCAACATCATCTAAAAGCTACTTTCCCAGCACACTTCCTTTTTTACTCCAGGATGGTAGGTTTATTCACATCCTGATGTTTTAATGGAAATTATAACCTTTGAAAATGTGTAGCTCTTAGCTCAAAAACTGGCATGAATACTTATTAGGTACTTAAAGTTGGCAGTTGACTAGCAATCTATGAATTTTATTTTTCTCACCTGTAAACTGAAGATCTCTATTGCCCAGATTTATTACAGAATAAAAGGAAATTTAATACTTAATTGGGAAGATAGTTTTTATTTTTAAGAAAGTCAAAATTGATATGAGACACCATTCTTTGGAGAGAGAGAGAGAGAGATCTATAAAAGCAGTGTATTAGTTTGGTTCAAAATAAGTTGAGGGTTTGCCATTGAAAGTAATAAGAGAAACTGAAAGTAATAGACATTTTCAACATATAAAGAAATTCCTTTTTATATCGAATCTTGAAAAACAATTATATTTTTGAATGACTCCAAAACCAAGGAGTCATTGAAAATTAGACTCTAGAATAAAAAGAAAAAAGCAAAATACTAACATTTTAAATATCAGGTATCTAGTTTTCTCTTTTTATTTGTGTTGAGTTTTTCTTTAATTGGACCTTAAAAGAGATAGTTCACTCTTGAGTTAGTAAATTACATAAAAAAAGAAAAGAAAAAAGAAACCTTTTAGATTCTTTGATTCTAGACATCAAAGATCTCTGTCTTCTGTGTTGTTGCTAAAATGATTATAGAGTTGTGAGGTTTTTATTAATTTATCAGTTGCATTGGAGGTTGAATTGCATTCTCTAGAGGCCAAATACATAAATAACATGTAGCAGAAAGAGTTATTGATGTGGGACATGAACTTTGACAGAGTCTCGCTTGCTCTTTAATTGTAAAAGCAGTTAATGGATGGGAAAAACAAAAAGTATAGCTGAAAGGAAACGTGCTAATAGACAGTAGAACACTTTTAAATGCATTGTTTTGTAATTAAATGTCTGGTTTGTTGGAGTAGAGAGCTCATGTTTCTGGGAACTTGATCACATCATAGATCAGTTAGTCTTACCCCAGAAAATATTATTTGAAAGGTTAGGAAGACAAAAAATAAGAAATTCGTCAGATATGCAGAGATTACAGTTTAGAAAATTAGTGTCCAATACACAAACTGTTCACAGTTCATAAACTTGTGAACATAGTGTTGGGGATGCATTTACAGATAATTAATTACAGTGTTTTCTATTTCTACTGGTTTTTCGAAGGAGTGTCTGAACCACAAAGACATTGCTTTTGCTTAGTGTTTGACCCACATCCAAGGTCATTTCCTTTACAAAGTTTTTTCCCAAGACCTTGAGAAGCACAAATCATCTATAAACGTCTACAAAAGTACCTGTAAATTGTTTATTCTGTAGAATATCTTACCAGTAACCTGGAAAAATAAAATTTGTAAGTGCTGTAGTAGCCTGTCTAGAAAAACAAGGGGAAATGGAGAGATATTCATGAAAATAGGCAAAGTTTCAGTAATGCAGAATAATGAAGTGCTGAAGATCCAATCTATAGCATAGTGACTGTAGATAATAACATATACTTGAAATTTCCTAACCGAGAATATATTGTGTTCTCACAACCATTTTCTCACATACACAGACACACACACACACACACACACACACAGGTAATTATATGAGGTGGTAGCTACATTTTCCTTGATCATGGTAAGCATTTCACATTTCACAATGTATAGGTATATCAAAACATCACCTTGTCCACATTATATACCTACAATTTTTATGTGTGCATTATACTTCAATAGAAATGAAGGGGAAAAAGAAAAAAAATAAAGAAACACTATAATTTCTTTCAAAGACAATTTGGCGAGTTCTAATAAATAACTTAAATAAATGCCTGGGGTTTGCTGACTGCACAAAATAAATATTTAGTTGGAAAAATAAAGTTTTCATGACTTAAATGATAACTAGTCTGAGGTTTTTACCCAAATTAATATAACTATCTGAAGATGCAATTGTGATTTAAAAAACATAGATCTTTTCATTTCTAATATAAAATTATTGCCAAAATCATTTTTACATATTTTAGAATATTTTGGAAAAATGTTTATTTGAAAACAAGTTCTTTAAAATGTCTTAAAAAATGAAGTACTTAAAATAAATATTTTTTCAAAGATGGCTGAAAGAAAAGTTCCAATGGGCAACTCCCAGCACAATTAATGCAGAAGGCAGGTGATTTCTGCATTTCCAACTGAGGTATACAGCTCATCTCATTGGGACTGGTTAGATAGTGGATACAGCCCACAAAGGGTGAGGCAAAGCAGGGTCAGGCAATGCCTCACCCAGGAAGCACAATGGGTCAGGGAACTGCCTTTCTAGCCAAGGGAAGGCGTGAGGGACTGTGCCATGAGGAACAGTGCATTCTGGCCCAGATACTATGGTATTCCCACAGTCTTCACACCCCATGTACCAAGAGGTTCCCTCAGGTGCCTACACCAACAGGGACCTGGGTTTCAAGCACAAAACTGGGTGGCCATTTGGGCAGACACTGAGTTAGCTGCAGAAGCTTTTTTTTCCGTGCCTCAGTGGTACCTGGAACACTAATGAGATAGAACTGTTAACCCCCTGAAAAGTGGGCTGAAGCCAGGAAGCCAAGTGGTCTAGCTCAGTGTATCCCACTCCCATGAAGCCCAACAAGCTAAAATCCACTGGCTTTAAATTCTCGCTGCCAGCACAGCAGACTGAAGTCAACCTGGGACATTCAAGCATGGTGGGGGGAGGGGCGTCCACCATTACTGAGGCGTAGGTAGGTGGTTTTCTGCTCACAGTGTAAACAAAGCTGCCTGGAATTTAGAACTAGGTGGAGTCCACTGCAGCTCAGAGAAGTTGCTTTAACAAGACTGCCTCTCTAGATTTCTTCTCTCTGGGCAGGGCATCTCTGGAAAAAATGCAGCAGCCTCAGTCAGGGGCTTATAGATAAAACTTCCATTTCCCTGAAACAGTGCAGCTGAGGGAAGGGGCAGCTATTGGCACAGCTTCAGCAGACTAAAATATTAATGTCTACTGGCTCTGAAGAGAGCAGCGGATCCCCCAGCACAGTGCTCGAGCTTCGCTAAGGGACAGACTGCCTCCTCAAGTGGGTCCCTGAACCCTGTACCTCTTAAAGGGAGACACTTCCCAGCAAGGGTAAACAGACATCTCATACAGGAAAGCTTTGGCTGGCATCGGACGGGTGTGCCTCTGGGACAAAGCTCCAAGATGAAGGAACAAGCAGCAATCTTTGTTGTTCTGCAGCCTCCACTGGTGATACCTGGGCAAGGAAGGTCTAGAGTGGACCTACAGCAAACTCCAGCAGACCTGCAGCACAGGAGCCTGAGAGTTAGCAGGAAAACTAACAAATAGAAAGGAATAGCATTGACATCAATAAAAAGGACCTCCACACAAAAACCCCATCTGAAGGTCACTAACATCAAAGGCCAAATGTAGATAAATTCAGGCAGATGAGGAAAAAACAGTGCAAAAAGGCTGAAAATTACAAAAACCAGAATGCCTCTTCTCCTCCAAAGGATCACAGCTCCTTGCTTAGCAAAGGAACAAAACTGGATGGAGAATGAGTTTGACAAATTGACAGAAGTGGTCTTCAGAAGGTGGGTAATAACAAAGTCCAAGCTAAAGGAGCATGTTCTAACGCAATGCAAGGAAGATAAGAACCTTGAAAAAAAGTTAGAGGAATTCCTAACTAGAATAATAAATTTAGAGAAGAATGTAAATGACCTGATGGAGCTGAAAAACACAAAAATGAGAACTTTGTGAAGCATTCGCAAGTATCAATAGCAAAGAAATCAAGTAGAAGAAAGGATATTAGGGATTGAAGATCAACTTAATGAAATAAAGCATGAAGACAAGATTAGAGAAAAAAAAATGGATGAAAAGGAACGAACAAAGCCTCTGAGAAATATGGGGCTATGTGAAAAGACCAAACATACATTTGCTTGGTGTACTGAAAGTGACAGGGAGAATGGAACCAAGTTGGAAAACACTCTTCACGATATTATCCTGGGGAACTTCCCCAGCCTAGCAAGACAGGCCAACATTCAAATTCAGAAAATACAGAGAATACCACAAAGATACTTCTTAAGAGGTGAAACCCCAAGACACATAATCATCAGATTCACCAAGGTTGAAATGAAGGAAATAATGTTAAGGGCTGCCAGAGAGAAAGGTCATATTACCCACAAAGGGAAGTCCATCAGACTAAGAGCAGATCTCTCTGCAGAAATCCTACAAGCTAGAAGAGAGTGGGGGCCAATATTCAACATTCTTAAAGAAGAATTTTCAACCCAGAATCTCATATCCAGCCAAACTAAGCTGCATAAGTGAAGCAAAAATAAAGTCTTTTATAGACAAGCAAATACTGAGGGATTTTGTCACCACCAGACCTGCCTTATAAGAGCTCCTGAAGGAAGTACTAAATATGGAAATGAAAAACTGTACCAGCCCCTGCAAAAATATACCAAATTGTAAAGACCATTGACACTTTGAAGAAACTGCATCAGCTAATGGGCAAAATACCCAGCTCGCATCATAATGACAGGATCAAATTCACACATAACAATATTAACCTTAAATGTAAATGAGCTTAATGCCCAAATGAAAGACACAGACTGTCAAATTAAATAGTCAAGACCTATCAGTGTGCTGTATTCAGGAGACCCATCTCATGTGCAAAGACACACATAGGCTCAACTCATTACTTTAGGAATGTATTTACTGTAAAAATGTAATGGTTGCATTACTTTTGAATTAAACTATTATGTATGTGTGTGTTCACACCTACATATATAGAAGTGATAAACAGTGAAGTTTTAATAATTATGATAATCCAGGGAAAAAATTAACACTTGCTGATGTTAGAAGCTATGATTCTTACAATGAAAAAATATATCCAAATAAAAGAACCTATACATTAAGTCCTTATAGGAATAGCTTGGAAAGGAAAGTATGAGTGTGAGTTGATCATTTCTAAAATACACATCTGTAAGTGTATTTTCCAGTACATGTGCGTATGTATATCTGTAGGTGTATGTATGTAAGCCCACACATTTCCATATCAGTGCATAAATACATATAATTCCTAGATCACTTCACTGAAATATCCAAGAAGAAAAGACACCCATTAGCAGTGAGCACGCACTAGCATCCAGATCATTTGTCTCTTACTTGACTTCATTATAGATACAACCAACTCCAGTTTTGTAGCTGTGTAGTTATGAAAAAAGCCTGAAATATCTTCAAATATGTCAAAATGTGAGAAAGTGCTCAACAATATTATAAGGGCATGTCAGAGGGACATAGGAGCTAGGGTGAAGAACATCCCCTTTCTGTGATAATTTAAGTACCAAATAAAATAAGTACAATAATAAATTATAAACCTTTCAAAAAACAGAAATGCATCTTTCCAAATTGAATACAAATTGATATGTATTTGTATGTATCTATATATACATTCAAATATATATGCATATGTATATAAACTCATATACAATGTGTATATGCATACATTAATATACACAACATGTATATATGTATGTATGTCTGTGTGTGTATGAAAAAATAACTGTTTATAATAAAATGCCCAGTCCTAACAGCTAAATATGGCACAAATGCTGTTGTTCAGGGATTCCCCTGGCACCAGGACTCACACTGGCACGTCAGGAGGTGAGCAGTGGGTGAGCAAGCCAGCAAAGCTTCATCTGTATTTACAGCCAGTTCCCATCACTTGCATTACTGCCTGAGCTCAGCCTCCTGTCAGATAAGCAGCCGTATTTGATTCCCATAGGACCTTGAGCCTTATTGTGAACTGCGCACGGGAGGCATCTATGTTGCACACTTCTTATGAGAATCTAATGTTTGATGATCTGCCACTGTCTTCCATCACCCCCAGATGGGATTGTCTAGTTGCAGGAAAACAAGCTGAGGGCTCCCACTGATTCTGCATGATGGTGAGTTGTATAATCATTTCATTATATATTGCAATGTATCAATAATATAAATAAAGTGCAAAATAAATGTAATGTGCTTGAGTCATCCTGACATCCGCCAGTCAAACCCCAGCTCATTTGTGGAAAAATTGTCTTCCATGAAACCGGTGCCTCCTATAAAAATGTTGGTGGACTGCTGATATAACTGGAAAAAATATGTACATAATTATATAACCACCATGGTATAGTTCGGCTATCAAATCTTCTTTTTTTTTTCAACTTTTATTTTAGGTTCAGTGGTATATGTGCAGGTTTGCTACATGGGTAAATTATGTCACAGAAGTTTGGTATACAGGTTATTTCCTCATCCATGTAATTAGCATAGTACCTGATAGGTAGTTTTTCAATCCTCTCACTCCACCTAGTCTCCACGCTTGAGTAGGCGCTAGTGTTTATTATTCTCTTCTTTGTGTCCATGTGTAACCAATATTTGGCTCCCACTTGTAAGTAAGAACATGCAAGGTTTGGTTTTCTGTTGTTGTGTTAGTTCACTTGGGATAACAGCTTTCAGTTCCATCCTTGTTGCTGCAAAGGACATGATCTCATTCTTTTTTAGGACTGTGTAGTATTCCATGGTATATATGTACTATATTATTTTTTATCTGGACTATCAAGTCTTACTAAATAGAGAGGGAAATTTTTTTCTTCAACTTTAAATTTCAGGGGTACATGTACAGGATGTTCAGTCTTGTTACATAGTAAATGTGTTCCATGGTGGTTTGCTGCACAGATCATCCCATCACCTAGGTATTAAGCCCAGCATCCATTAGCTATTCTTCCTTATGCTCTCCCTGTCCCCATCCTAACTCCAATCTGCCCCAGTGTGTGTTCCCCTGCATATGTCCATGTGTTCTTATCATTCAGCTCCCATTTACAAGTGAGAACATGCGGTACTTGGTTTTCTGTTTCTGCATTACTTTGATGAGGATAATGGCTTCCAAATCCATTCATGTCCCTGAAAAGACATGACCTTTTCCCTTTTTATGGCTGTATAGTATTCCATGGTGTATATGTACCACATTTTCTTTATCCAGTCTAGCACTAGTAGGCATTTAGGTTGATTTGATGTCTTTGCTATTGCGAATAGTGCTGCAGTGAACATACACATATATGTATCTTTAAAATAGAATGATTTATATTCCTTTGGGTATATATCCAATAATGGAATTGCTGGGTCAAATGGTATTTCTGTCTTTAGGTCTTTGAGAAATGACTACACTGTCTTCCACCACAGTTGCACTGATTTACATTCTCATCAATTGTGTAAAAGTTTTCCTTTTTCTCCACAACCACAGCAGTATATGTTGTCATTTGACTCTTTGATAATAGTCATTCTGACTGGCATGACATGGTATCTCATTGTGGTTTTGATTTGCATTCTCTAATGATCAGTGAAAGGAGGTATTGGCATGGTGGTAAAGTACCTCCCTACTGAGATACTTTTGTTTCTGAGGAGGAAAATAATATTTATTCAAAGGAGACCTCCAGCAATGATCCAATGGAGTGATCCAAATTACCAGCAGGAAGAAGTGGCCAATGGCTACTTTGAGTAGGAGTCCATAGCACCGGTTCCATAAGCCACCTGAGAATGCATAGCCAGGATCTCATTACAGGGAAGCAAAAGAAACAAGCCAACAATAAACAAACAAGGGAGGAAAAAAGCACTATATTACTTACATTTGTACCAAAATAAATGATCTATTTGGAGATGTGTTTACACATGTAAGATCTACATCAGGGTACTTGTCCATGTCCTGTTAGAAACCGGGCAGCACAACAAGAAGTGAATGGTTGGTGAGTGGGCAAAGCTTCATCTATATTTACAGCAGCTCTCCAATGCTCACGTTACTACCTGAGCTCCACCTCCTGTCAGATCAGCAGAGGCATTACATTCTCATAGGAGCATAAACCTTCTTGTGAACTGCACATGCAGTGGATCTCAATTGTGCACTCCTTATGAGAATGCAATGACTAATGATCAGTCCTGTCTCCTATCACCCCCAGATGGGGCCATCTAGTTGCAAGAAAACAAACTCCATGTTCCCACTGATTCTACATTATGATGAGTTGTATAACAATTTCATTGTATATTCCAATGTAATAATAATAATAATAGAAATCAAGTACACACTATATGTAATGCTCTTGAATCACCTCAAAACCATCCCTCTAACTCTAATCCATGGAAAAATTGTCTTCCACGAAACCAGTCACTGGGATCAAAAAGGTTGGGGACCACTGAGCTATGTTAAAAACTAGCAAACAAATAAACAACAAAACATTGATGAGAGTAATTAATAAATATATAAACTTTGCATTGTGCTGTATCACCAGCAAAGGAAAATAATCAGAAATAACTTACTTTCTGCCAAAAAATAACAACGTCAATAACAACAAAGTCAGGCAGTGATGTTCTTATCTTTCTTTACCCTTTCTCTATTTTTATTTTAGTCACCTGTAATTTCTTGTAATGCCTAAAGTTTTAGAATCAATAGGGCAGTTTTCTGTTCATTTTCATGCCTGGGTGTTTTCCTAGTTGCTAAGCCTTGTGGTAGGCTCAACTTTCCCAAGCACAGCTTCCATTGAAGTGCTAGGCAGATATCCAGCATCCAGTACTCATTATCTGTTCTCAAGGCTTTGATTTGTAGCAAGAGTCCTGGTAGGCAATACTTGTGCTCTCATGAGTTGCATTCTTTTGGGCATTGGGTGTAAAATATGCAAGAAAATAAGCAAATACATAAACAGGTGACTTCAGGAAGTGAAAAATTTGCAAAGCAAATAGAGGAGTAGATGTCAGAGGGATGAAATGATGTCTAATTATGATAGGGTAGCCTGGTGGGGAGTGATTTATGTTGAGTCTTGAATGATGAAAATAACATAACCCTTTGAAGATAGAAGAAGGAATGTTTGAAAAGTGTGCAACCAGCACATGCGCTCTGAGGAATGGTGGAGCTAAGCAGGTTCTAGCACAAGAAGGACAATGAGTGTGGCTGTAGCTGTGAGCTGCAGAGACAATGGAAATTGATGAATTAGGAGGTAAACAAGGAAGTAGATTGTGTAGGAAATTAAGGGCCATGGCTCAGCTTTCCACTTATCATAAAATAAATGAGAAGCAATTGCTTTATTTTCAGGGGAGACAGCAAGAATCTAATTTGCGTTTTTACCAACACATCAGAATTTTAGAAGCCATGTTTATTTTTCACTTGAGGTTAGTAGTGTTTGTTATACTAATACAGCAGTTCTCCCTTATCCACAGGGGATATTTAAAAAGAACAAACGCTCACCTCTCGCCACCAGTGGATGTCTGAAATCTCAGATAGTAATAAAATATTTTTATATGTACAGTTTTTTCCTATACATATGTACTTATGGTAAAGTCTAATTTATAAATTAACAACAAATAATATTAAAATAGAACAATTACAAATATGCTCTAATAAAAGTTATGTGAATATGCATTCACTGGTGCATATCTTATGCACTTTACCATGAGTAACTGAAACTGCAGAAAGTGAAATCATAAATAAAGGGGAACTACTGTATAGTATAACACAACAATTTCATTTTTTTTTTATTGTTGTTGTTTGGAGACAGGGTCCTGTGCTGTTCCCCAGGCTGAAGTTCAGTGATGTTATCATGGCTACCTGAAGCCTCGGTCTCCCAGGCTCAAGATATCCTCCCACTTCAGCTTCTCAAAAATACTACACACACACACACACACACACACACACACACACACACCCATATATATGTGTGTGTGGATATGTGTGTGTGCGTGTGTGCATGTGTGTGTGTGTGTGTGTGTGTGTGTATATATATATATATATATGTTAGAGAAAGGGCCTCCCAGTATTGTCCAGTCTGGTCTTAAACTCCTGGGATGAAGTGATCCTCCTACCTCAGTAACCCAAAGTACTGGGATTGCAGGTGTGAACCACCACACCTGGCTGAGAATTTTATAATTTCATTACTATTATTAACATCTGTGAATTAGACTCCTCACATGTCATACAAGGTTTGGAATTTTTAAGGTATGACTTGAAGTAAATTTTTAATTTAAAACATGTTATGACAGTTCTTCAAAGAGATTCAAAGTCGATTAACGAAGTTAGTACGCAAATAAATATTATTGAAACCAGAATTCATCAATGATCATTTTAATAAATAACCCATATTTGAAATATTTAATTTAGAATTTATGTTTTATCATGCTCTCTACACTAATAATGATTGTTTTAATGTTTGGATATTTATGAGAAGATAATTGGTTTCAAATATTTGGATGATTTAAACTACTTTTGTACCATTTTCTTCTTAATCAAAAATAAATAAGAAATCAGCTTTGTTAACTTAGCTAGGCATGTTTATCTTAAAAGATGAGTAAAACATTACCCTATTTTATCTTATCTTGCAGATTTAAGATTATAAATACATGTTTATCAGCTCTTTCTTTTCATTTTCTTCCTGGAAATCCACATTTCCACTATGTTATTCATAAGGAAATCACTATAGATCAAGCAATTATTATATAGATGACACAAAAAGATGTGAATGAACAAACAGATTTGTCAGAAAAATGTATAATAATTAAATATTTGAATGCAAATGACTACAGAGAAATGTTTCGGAGGCATTCTTTGTGGAGTTCATAGGCAGTTTATTCCATGGATGTGAAGAAATCAAACTTGTATCAATTTTAATTTCTAAAGCAAATCAAGTACAATTTGGAAAAATAAGGAAAAATTGTTATTGTGAAAAATATGTCTGATGGAAATCTTAGAATTTTCGTACCTTACTTAGAAACAGTAACATGTTATTTCAGCTTTTTATTTTTCTACTTTCTTTTTCATGAGATATAACCAAAACTATTTCTAAAAAACAAACATGTAAACACAACGTCAACCACACAGACTTTCATCATCACCAAGTAACGTGACTTGCAAGAAAGACACTTGAAGTCCTCATAATTAAAATAGATAATAAGCCAACTGGAAGTTCTTATTACTTTCCACCAATTCATGTTCCTTGTGAAGTTAAGAAATATATTGGAAATGTGAAATCCAATCTATGTTCTTTTGAAAGACAAGTTATAACATTTGAAAGTCACATTTGTAAAAGTTAATGTGAAGTTTCACATGTAATAATAGGACAGAATCTGATCTGTAAATATAAGTGTGTTTACTCAGGGTAACTGCAATATTAGTCTCCTGTAATTCCTGACTGTTTCACTGTCCATTCCTCTTTAAAATATATCTGAATTCCAGGGATAATTAAGATATCTTTACAATTTAAACTTTTTTTTTCCAACGGGCAAAATTTATTGACAAGCGGATATCTAACATATACATGCAAGTCCACAAGTTTGTTTCCATTTCTTCAATAAATGTTAAATATAGATGCACTATTGAACAGAGAATATACCAATTCCTTGTTATTTGATGATATGCCTATCTAACTAAGAGCCAGACAACCTGGTTAGCAGTGCTTAGCTAAAGTAAATTTGATCATTTATTTTATGCCTTACATATACATAAAATAATTTAAAGTCTTCAACTATCTGAGAATAGCATAAAATAAAAGAGTTTAGTTTCTTGGGGAATGTCATTTGTTCTACCCACAGGCATGCCCAAGAAGTTTATACAGAGCTTTGCAATTATTTTGTATGTAAGTCTTACGAATTTATGCTGCAGGGTGGGTTAAAAATAAACTAAAAATGAATGGAGAGGTAAAGAAAGTCCAATTGATGAAGAGAGTTCCAGAAAATGTAAGATTTGGAAATGAGAGGAAGTTCTTGGATAATTGAAAAGAGACAGAATTTGCACATATCGGGAGCACAGGAAGTAAAAGTTCTGTGTTGATGATAAATCTTGACAGAATGACGGAGGATAAGACTGAGCATCTTTTCAGGGTATGTGGAGAAAATTTAACTTTACATTTGATGGCATTGGCATACTAAAAATTTTACAAAGGAGAACACATGCCATAATCATTACAGCAATTATTGCTGCATTATAAAGAACAAGTAGGAGACTGGTAGCCCAGAAAGATACAGAAATACTATAGAACTAGTCCAGTGTCAAAACATGAGAGCTGATAGGAGCTTAGGCTTGAGACAGTTGCCTGGGAGATAAGAGGAGAGATTCAAAATGGACTGATCAAGAAAATTCAGAAGCATTTGAAGAGTGAATAGCTGTGGAATGTGAGGAAGACCATGAAGACATGATTCTACCATTTCAAAGTGTTCATTTGAGTATATGCAGGAATCATCTCCCCAAATGTACTTTGGTAAGATTAGGAGAAAGTTGAAAGGGAGTTAGTTTTTTTAGTCTTACTTATATTAAATTTAAGATTAATTTTGAGAACATCCAATGCAATTTGTTGTATTAGTCCACCTGCATGCTGCTAATAAAGACATACCCGACACTGGGAGGAAAAAAGAGGTTTACTGGAGTCAGTTCCATGTGGCTGGGGAAGCCTCACAATCATGGCAGAAGGCAAGGAGAAGCAAGTCACGTCTTATGTGGATGGTGGCAGGCAAAAAGAGAGCTTGCTTAGGGAAGCTCTCCCTTATAAAACTGTTAGAATCATCAAAGGCTGAAGAAAATGATAATGGAAATAAGTTATGTGGAGAATTGATAACTACTGAATGAGGTCTGTGGATTACAAATGTGGATTTCATGAGGCACATCAAGCAGAGCTGTTTCAGAGGCACAGTGTGTGAAAGGAAAATATATTGGGCACCCAAAATCACTAAACTAAAGGGAAAAGTCAAGCTGGGAACTCTTTAGGGCAAATCTGTCTCCCATTCTATTCAAAGTCACCCCTCTGCTCACTGAGATAAATGCATATCTGATTGCTTCCTGTGTTAGTCCATCTTCACCCTGCTGATAAAGACATACCCAAGACAAAAGAAAGAAATTTAATTGGACTTACAGTACCACGTGGCTAAGGAAGCCTCAGACACATAGCAGGAGGCAAAATACACTTCTTACATGGTAGCAACAAGAGAAAATGAGTAGGAAGCAAAAGCAGAAAGCCCTGATAAAACCATCAGATCTTGTGAGATTTCTTCACAACCAGGAGAATAGTATGGAGGCAACTGCCCCAATAATTCAGATTATCTCCTACTGGGTCCCTCCCACAACAAGTGGGAATTCTAGGACATGAAATTCTAGTTGAGATTTGGGTGGGGACACAGCCAAACCATATCACCTCCTTTGGAGAGGCTAATCAGAAACTCAAAAGAACACAACTGTTTGTCTCTTATCTACCTATGAACTGGAAGCCACCTCCCCACTTTGAATTGTCCTGCCTTTCCAGATAGAATCAATGTTCTTCTTACATATGTTGATTGATGTCTCATATCTCCTTAAAATGTATAAAATCAAACTATGCTCTGGCCAACTTGGGAACATGTCATCAAGGGACCTCCTGTGGCTATATCATGGGCACGTGTCCTCAATCTTGGCAAAATAAACTTTTAAATTAATTGAGACATATCTCAGATTTTTGGGGTTCACAGGTGACAACTGAAGACTTCTCAGCATTTCCTGATACTGTAGCATCCATCATACTTGTTAATTTGCTGTCTTCTTCATCACACCAAAACTTACAAGGAGCAGAAGCACGGTTTTTATTCATCCAAAACAAAATTTAGGTCTTATCAGAGTTTCTTCCTACCATGTCTGTTAAAAAGTGTTTAGGGAGTGTTGCACTATGAGGGGGAGTTTATGCATGTCTACCTACTTATTCCCTTAAATTCTTCTCTCACAATGAGGTCTTTCATTAGTGAGTGTATCCAGGGTTTTATTGATGGAGAGCATATGCTCAGTTTGAGTTCCCAATTTGGAAGTAGGGAGTTGGCTGAAAAGGATTCACAAGTGAACCACAGAGACTCCCAAAATTCCACGTCTGCATTTGCTGGCAAGTTGGTGTAACAGGTACCACAAGGAGACAAACTCTAAGATGAAAGAAACACGATGAAAAAAAATCAAACCCACATTATTTTGTCATAATTTTGGAGATAGTTTGCATTTATTTTTTCTTTTTTGAATTTGGATGTATCCATAAATGCTCATAATGGGGGTGCTAATTAATTTGTATCAATTGTTTGATAAATGGGAGACACTGATGTCTCAGTTGTTATGGTTTTTGGTGATGTTTTTGTACCCTGGGATTAAAATATAGCCTTGCTGTGAATTGTTGTGTTGTGTTACAAATGGCCTTTAAATCATTTAGCCTTTTCTTCTATTAAGTCTTGCTGTGAGTTGGTTTATTGTGTTACAAATGGCTCCAAAGACAAGATCTCTCTCTCTCTCTCTTTCTCTCTTCTTTTTCTCTCCTCTCTTTCTCTCTCTCTCTCTCTCTCTCTGTTTCTTTCCTTTCTCTGACTCATATCCTTGGCCTTTTCTTAAGTCTGTTGAGTCTTGCTGTGGACTGGTTCATTGTGTTACAAATGGTTCCAAAGACAAGCTTTCTCTCTCTCTCTCTTTTTCTCTCTCTCTTCCTCCACCCTTTCTTTGTCTTGATCTCTCTCCCTCTTCTTTCTCTCTCTGAATCATATCACTGGACTTTTCCCATGTTTATTGCTTTAAAGTTCCACTTTCCATACCTCAGGACATTCATCTTAACAATTTGTCTTTAAATAATTGTGGGAGATACCAACCAAATATCCAAAGCATGCTGGCATGTGTTTGCTCATCTTCTTCACTTGGTCCTCCATCTCTATGTGCTCCGAGTTCTTTTCCTGATATCTTTTTATCCTTTGCTATCACTTCAGGTTAGTCTTCAGCTTTGCAATCTGATTTTTTTTTTAATCAAATAGAGTCAGCATGATTCTGGAGAGAGAATATCACCATGAAAATATATTGAGAAAATACAAATGCTATCACTTACCTAGTTTATAGTAAGTGCACTTATAGTTTGAATAATGCAGAAAAAACTTTACACAGATTCAAAAACAATGTATATGTATAGCCCAGTAGTTTTTCATGTTGATATATAAAAATACTATCTTTCATGTGATTCAGAATTTTAAACTGTCAAAATATTGGTCAAATTAGAATTTCATTAAAATATTTGAGTCTACAACAAAATAGGTATTGTGGATCAAACTACTCATTAAAAGATGACTCATGTTAAGTGTATTCTAGCTTTTAAAAATAAAATAAAAACAAATAAATACCTATTAGAAATTCAAATTTACTGATGCTGTTTAGTAGTAAATTATACCAAAATGATAAAAAAGCATGCCAAAATTAAATAATCATTGTAGTTTCATTGTTGTAGATAGAAGATCACTAAAACAATCAATTTATGTTAAAACATTACCTTGGGTTTAATACTTTGTTCTGTTTTGTGGGATGTGTCAAATGTGAATTTACAAGGAAGATAAATTAGATAAATAATAGCCACCTAGTTACCTAATGTCTATATAATTTTGTTAGCTAGCTATCTAGATAGATGGAAGATAGATAGATGGATAGGTGAGTTGATGAATGAATAAGTAGTGATCGATAGATGGATAGATAGTTAAGATAGGTGAGTGGATGAATGGAGACAGATAGATAGATAGATAGATAGATAGATAGATAGATAGATAGGAAACGTGGATGGATGAATGGATAAGCAGAGAGTACGTGGATGGATGGATGGATGGATGGATGGATGGATAGATAGATAAGTAGATAGATAAATGGATAGGTAGATACATAGACACATAGGCTAGATGGATGGATGAATGAATAGGTAGATAGTAGGTAGATGGATGGTTGAAAGGATAGGTAGGTAGATAGATAGATAGATAGATAAATAGATGGATAGGTGGGTAGACAGACAGATACCTACATGCATACATCTGTACGTAGATGGGATAAATTAAATAAATGATATATACATGTGTGTATATATATATATATATATACACACACAAAGACATGAAGATAGACACATAGATGATAATCATTATTTTAAAGTTCAAGGTAAGATAAAATAACACATTGATGTACCCATAGACAAGAGTTTAATTTGGTTTTTATTGTGTTTTTTTTATGTTCCACACAATTTTTGCAAAGTTAAGTGCAAACTTGCTATAAAAGCTGCTCATACATTTTGTGATATTTATAAAAGTACAGATGTAGCATATAAATAGGTAAGAGAAACTCCCTAAAAACGTCAGCCATTCATCCATTTCTTTTCTAATTTGTATTGCTTCTCTTTATGCACCTACAATGTCTTTTCATCTGCATTTAATTTTGTCTGTGGAGAATCACATGTGTTTCAGAGTGTGTTTCAGAGATATTTGGGAGATTCTAAAGCCTTTCTGCTCTTCTGCTATAACTAACTGTAACTACACTTGGAATAATAGTTTATTTATCGTCCATGTCACCCTCTTTAAGACAATCAAATAGTAATTGATACCAGTGATTATGTTCTCTATGCAGCAACCAACTTCTTTACAGTGAATTAGGGTCAAGGTATACAAACTTTCAGTTGTAAAATGTACAATTTCTGGGCATCTGAAGTACAGTATTGTAGTGATGGATTGGCATAATAATTTGATTGTAATAGCCATAAAAAAAATATGTTCATTATAGTCATTACAACATTATATATATTATATTCCTTACACTACATACATAGAATAGTGATTATACTGTATATATAGTAGTCATTACACTATATATAATAGTCTTTACAATATATACAATAATCGTTACACTATTACATATGTAACAGTAATTACATTATATATATTTTATAGTCCTTTACAATATGTATATTATACTCATTACACTATATACTTATTATAGTTGTTACACTTTTATATATAGTATACATAGACATCCACTATTATATGCTATTAAATTACCTGCCTTTTCAATTTAAGTCAATACATTATTATATGTAATAGTGTAATGATAATACACTATATTATCAATATATAAAAAGCATTACACTATTTCGTGTATATGAAGTAGTCATTACACTATTCTCTCTATATAAAATAGTCTTTACACTATTATATATTATAGTCATTACACTATATTATACTTATTACACTATATATTATTGTCATTACACTATTTTATGTATTGTAGTTTTACACCATATGTGACAGTCTTTACACTATATATAAATATTTTATAGTTATTACACTATATATAATAGTGATTACACCATATTTTAATAATCTTACACTATAGGTAGTGTAATAGTCATATATAATAGTCAATAACTGCATAATAGTCATTACACTATATATAATAGCCATTAAACTACATATACATAATAGTCATTACACTATATATAAAGCAGTCAATACATTATATAATAGTAATTCTGCTATTATGCATATATTATAATCATTATACTATATATAATAGCCATTACACTATGTATATATAATAGTCATTATACATATGTCATTACAGTCTATATATTATAGTTGTTTTACAATATAGGTAATAGTGATTACACTATATATTTGTAGTTATTACACTATACGAGTTCAGCTGACCCATTGCTTGTTTTTTTAAATAAAATTTTATTGGAACACAGCCTCTCCCATTTGCTGACATATTGTCCATGACTGCTTCCACATGTTATCTTAAGTTTAGCATAAAGCTGCTCCCTTACATGTTTTAAGTTCAACCTAAAGATTTTTCTGTAAGTGAACTGTAACAGAACTCATTGTGCGGACTCTAACCTACTTTTTTTTTTTTTTTCTTTTAGTATGGAGGAGACAAAGTCTCACTCCATCTCCCAGGCTGGAGTGCAGTGGTGCAATCATGGCTCACCACAGGTACATGCCAGCATGCCCACTTAATGCTTTTTTGAAATACCTGTAGACATAGGTTCCAACTATGTTGCCCAGGCTGGTCTTGAACTCCTGGGCTCAAGCAATCCTCCCACTTTTGCCTCCAAAAGCGCTGAGATTATAGTTGTGGGCCACCATGCCCAGCCACCTACTTTTGTGCCAATCACAGAGTTTCAGCCAATCAAAGGCAGCCACATATTCGATTCATGATTAAATAAGGCAAAGCCGGAGTTGTAGCCAATCCAGCTCTTTGTAACTCACTTCTGTCATCTGTGAATTGCTTTCAATTTTCTGTCCATATATATTATGTGACCATAAGGCAGCCACAGAGTCACTCTGAATCTATTCTGGTCTGGGGGTCCGTTCATGAATCATTCTCTGCTCAGTGAAACTGTTAAATTCACGTTGTCTAAATTTTTTCTTTTAACCCACATTGCAATGGGAAAGTTGATCATCGTGATAGAGATGTGTAGCTCACAAAGTTAAAAATATTTACTATTTGGCTTTTTACAGAAAAAAAAAAAGGAGGTAGAAAAGCCGGAAGAGAGATGAGGCGTTCCTAACCTTAATGTTTATGTTTTCAGTGTCCTTCCTTCCCTCTCCCCTTCTCTGTCATTCCTTCTAACTCCTGGGATAGAAATTGGTTGTAGAGTAGTTCATTTTTTAGCACTCTGATAACACAGTTCTTTCTATGTCCTTTCCAATGTCCCTGGCATTTTGTTATTAAAAGTTAGGAATTTGTCTCCAAATTCTGCTAACTTCTGATATAAAAGCAACCGTGTTCCATCGCTTTAAGTGGTAACCACTCTTTTCCTTTTATAGCACTTCTTCTTTTTTTTTTTTAATGTATGTGGACATTCCTTGGTATTCAGGAAATGGACGGCAGGAAGGACCCCATGACAGCTGCTTCTCATGTTTGTCACACTGAAAATAAAAATAGCTTCTTAAATTGATATTAGTTCATCAATTCTACTCATGATATTCTTTAAGATTCCTATGCAGGTAAATATAACATAAAACATATGGCATGTGCACTTTTCTGAAGGGACAAGGACTGCAAGCATAGCTTGTAAGAAGAAAGCATTGTGTGAGATTTTCAGGAAGTAACACATCTCCAATCTGATGTGGCATTGCACAACACCTAAATAAATGGTCCTCTTGTATAATACATATTTTTGTACATTTTGAGTCACTGTTTTTCTATACTTATGTGAACTCCTAAAAATCCTATATAATTTTAAATGTCACTATAAAGCTCATGTTTTTAAAGGACACAAATGTTCGTTACCATGCATAGAAAGTGTATTTTTTTCAAAAAAACTCATAAACTTTAAATACAGAATTTGCACTATGCAATTAAGTTTCCTGCCTGATGAACAAATTGCAATATTATAATGCTGACTTTTATTATTAGTTTTACCTGAAATTTGAGTTTCAATTAAAACACATATAACTTAAGTAGGTACAGTGCTAACTATTCTCAAAGTAGGTGCAGTGCTACATTTTTAATAAAACAGAACAAAGACATTAAAATTTTACTGGAAAATTAGTTTTTTTTGTCAGTGGCAATGTTATATTAATCTAATTTCTTTGCTAGTTTTTGTTTCCTGGCAGATAGAAATGGTAACATTTCTTTGGATGTTACTGATAGTCCCTACTATGAAGCCAGTTGCAGCCTCTTCCCCAAAGAAGGGTCATTAAAGGCATAATCTCACTGAAACTATCCTCAACCGTCCCTGTAGAAAGCATATTCCTATTTTTTGCTCAACAGCAGACATTAGCTCTTCAAACTACCTTTTGAAATGGCCAGCAATAACCTGATTTTACCTCTTCTACATTTACCTATTGCCCTTCCTATAAAGTCTCTGCTGCTTTGTGTCTCTTTTCTCTTCATTTTTTTTTTGTTCATTCATTCAACATTTGAGCATTTGAGGAAATATTTTATATCACATCTTATATAGGCTATCTGCAATTCAGAGAGAAAAACACAAATTAATTCCCTTACGGTACTCTCAAAGTTTGGTTCTCCTTACTAAAATAAATTCATGTTGTTTAATAATTAGATAAAAAGAAAAAAATCCCATATGCTAACCACCAGACACAAAAATTGCTACTCTCCTGGAAGAAATATTTCATTCCAGGATTTTTGCATATTTTGCAAAGTGAATATGGTAGATTAGTTGCACTAATAGCCCAAATTTGTGGCCTAGGACATTTGCATATGACTTTTCTTCACCACCTTCTCCCACCTCCATCAATAAGTGGAATCTATTTATCTATATTCTTTGAACATTCTTTGTAACATGCTTTAAGCCAGGGGTCCCCAACCCTCCAGTCTGTGGCCTCGTAGGAACTGGCCACACAACAGAAGGTGAGCAGCAGGACAGCCAGTGAAGCTTCATCTGTATTTACAGCCACTCCCCATTGCTACCATTATTACCTAAGCTCCACCTCTTATCACATCAGTGGCAGCATTAGATTCCCATAAGTGGTGTGAACCCTGTTGCAAACTGCACTTATGAGAGAGGGATATAGATTGTATGCTCCTTATGAAAATGTAATGCCAGGTGATCTATCAGTGTCTCCCACGACCCCCAGATAGGACTGTCTAGTTGCAGGAAAACAAGCTCAGGGATCCCACTGATTCTAATTATGGTAAGTTGTACAATTATTTCTTTATATATTACAATATAACAATAGTAGAAATAAAGTGCACAATAAATGTAATGCCCTTGGATCATCCTGAAACCATTGCCTCTGCCCTGGTCCATGGAATAATAGTCTTCCATGACACTGGTCCCTTGTGCCAAAAAGGTTGAGGACTTCTGCTTTAAGCAATAGGATATCAGCAGGCAGATGATGTAAGCAGACCTATTAAAAAGCGCTTTTCTGTTTCCACATCTTCTCCGGGATGCTCCTACTACCAGTGCTAACCTACCGCAGGATGAGAGACCACAGGAAGGAGAGTTCACTTGTTGTAGTAGAGGCCGTATTTCACCAACTTGCCTATGGGCAACTCAATGCCTGACCACAAATAGATGGGATCAGATCTTGACCTGAAAAATATCAAAGATAGACAACAAGTAGGAAAAAAAATATTAAAATGCTGTAATTGGGACAAACCAAAGTATTTGTGAAATTATTGGCTCATATTATAATTTTCTAGAAAAGTATTATGATGATTCATTGTATGCATCTACTTGACTGGGCTAAGGGATATCCTGATTGCTAGTAAAACATCACTTCTGGGTGTGTCTGTGAGAGTGATTCCAGGAGAGAGGAACACTTGAGTTGGTAGACTGAGTAAAGCAGATCTTCCCTCACCCATGTGAATTGCTATCATCCAAACTCCTGAGGGCCACCATAGAATAAGAAGCATGAGAGCATCTTTGCAAAATAATGGCTGAGACAGTGAAAGACACCTAACCTAACTGACTCCATCTTTCTTCTAAACTTTAAGCACTCCTTGTTTCTTTTTGGCATAGATTGAACTAACTTTGGGAGGGACTTTGTTTATAGTTTCTAGTTTAAAACAAAGACGATAACATCCCTTTTCCAAAACAAACCCCCTTCTTACCTGGGAATTAGACTGCTTTTGTAAGACTAATGAACTAGCCACAAGATTCAAAATTATGGTTTAGATATTATGCAGCTGGAGGCTAGAAGATTCTGACATTTGCTAAACTGCTCCTATGAAGAGTGCCTGAGATATTTTGCACAGCCTGCACTTGATGGATCAGCTGCCACCACCTACATCAATAAACTGACTCATCCTATCTTGTGCCCCCCACCCAGGGACTGACTCAGCACAACAGGACAGCTTCAACTTTCCATGATTTGATCTCTGACCTAACAAATTAGCACTCTTGACGCACTGGCCTTCCCCCATCCAGCAGGTTTTCCTTAAAAACTCTGCTTCCCAAATGATTAATAATAAAACTCCAGTCTCCTGCACAACTGGATCTGCATGAATTACTCTTTCTCTATTGCAATTCCCCTGTCTTTATAAATTGGCTCTGTCTAGGCAGTGGGCAAGGCAGTGTCTAGGCAGTAGGCCATTGGGCAGTTAGAGGCAGAGGAAGCTACGCTTGATTTGTGACTTCTGCCTTCTTCTACCCTGAGATATCAGAGCCCCTGCTTCTCAGGCATTGCAGACTCCAGGGATTACAGCAGTGTCTTTCTAGGTACCTCGGGCTTTTGGACTCAGACTGAATGAGACTACTGGCTATCCTGGATGTCCACCTTGCGAGGGAGGATTACAGAAATTTGCCGATTCCATAATCTTAGGCTTAAGCAATCCTCCCACCTCAGCCGCCCAAAAGGCTGGGATTACAGGTATGAGACACCAAGCCGGGTCAGCCACACGGTTTTCATCTCAACCAGTCAACTGCTGTTGCAGTGAGAATGCCACCAAAGAAATGACATTAAAAATGAGTGTGGCCATGTACAAATAAAAGTTTATATCACAAACAATTGGGAGGCTCATGCCCATAGTTTGACAGCTTTGGTTTTAGACATCCACAGCTATTATTATAGCATGTGTGTGACACTTCTTTGTAAGGAGAAACCTGAATATTGGTGCTTGGAACTTAATTGTCAGGATTCTATCTACCAGACATTACTATTTGCTCCAGGCAATGTTTACAAACAATTAAAGCTTGTTAACCAATGGGTAACTTCATAGCTAAATTCAGGCACTTTCTGCAAAATCTGTGTATTGTAGCATCAGATGATTTATTTGGAAAACCAGCCCACTTCTGAAGACAACTGATAACTTAGAGCAGCAAATTCTCATGTTTGTTAATTATTTATTCTTCAGGAGTCATTTCATAGTCTTCTGTTGCAAGCCAAGCCCAAGTTACCATACCCAACTTTGCCCACATTTAATCCAATATCCACAGCAAAAAACCAGTCTGAAAGCATGTGAACCTAGAACAGTGTTCAGCCAAAGACTTAAGGAAATCTCTTAGCAAAAATTGCATTTTGCTATTTCTTTTCCTTGCTGTTCTGCCTTGCAAAAGCTAGCTGCCCTGACCTCCTCAAGCTCCATGTTTTGTCTCTTGAACTCAAGGAGACCTCTGTGCTCTGGTTGTATCCTCATTTACTGAAGAACCCTGACCTAAATCTTTCTCTCCTAGGGCTCAGCTGTTTGTTTCTAATCTCTCAGAGACTGCCTTCCTGTGCCTAATGTCTTACCTGTTGGGGAAAAATGTTATTTAGTATACTTTTAATTTTTCTAATTTTTTAAGGTGCTCTTGTTCTGGTAAACCTTTCATATCCATAAGAACTAAACTCTGACTTTTTTATGTTGCCAAATTCCTGTCTGAGGGGTTTCAGGAGTCACGTCCTAAGTCTATATATTATCATATCATCACTTACTTTCCAATCTGACTCTGGCATAGCATTATGAGACAAGGAAAAATTAGAATATTTTACCCCAAACATGTTTCTTTGACATATCTGGAAATGGCTATGCAAAGCTGTCCTTTGTGTGAGAAAATTTGCATCTGGAAAGAATCTCTGTTAACATAGCCAGATCTTTTTCTTCCAAATACCTGTAATGATTAAATAAGAGTCTAGTACCTTTTTAAAGATCTGAATAGGAAACATTTGTAATCTATTGTCTTTAAGGGCAGCCACTATAAGACTTCAAAAGAACATTGATCTTCACAATATGTTATCTTAACCTGAACATTTCCTTTCTATTAATCCCAGGTCTTTAGACAAACTGAACCAATCCTCAAGCAGAAGATGTTTAAATTTACCTATAGCCTGGAAGCATCCCCTCTCCCCTACCAGAGAGAGCTTTGAGATGTCTCTCCTTTCTGGAGCAAACCAATATATTTCTTAAATGAATTTGACTGATGTTTCATACCTTCCTAAAATGTATAAAACCAAGCTGCACCAAGACCACCTTGGGCACATGTTCTCAGGGCATCCTGAGGGCTGTGTCAAGAGCCGTGGTCACTCACACTAGGCTCAGAATAAATGTCTTCAAATATTCTACAAAGTTTGACTCTTCATTGACATGCAGAAAGATAATTTTGGATATTTAATTGAGAGTGTTAGGTTGAAATTTCATTCAACTTCAAGATTAAGGGTCAGATGTGAGTGGGGTTGGGATTTGTATTTGCTTAAATGTTCTGATTCCCATTTTTCATGTTCTTTCCACATGAGGCTTTACATGATGACTATTTTGGTCTAGGCACTATGTACACAGGGTGGATGACAAAGAATTTAACCAAACCATTTTCTGCCACTGTAGAAAAGTGAAATTTCTTCAGTTAGTTGTGTCATATGTTTGTGTAGGTGGGGGGAAAATGTATTTGGGGGTAACATTATGTATTCTTGATTTTTTTCTGCTGTGAAATGTTCTGAGTGTCTCTTCCTTTCCATTTGTTTTCACCACATTATCTCCAAAGATAGAATTTCATTTTTTTTGAACTGACTCCCCAAAACTTGTCAAGTTGTTACCAGAAAGCGCTGCTGATTCAGACTCCACAAGGGGGTTCTTGGATCTCACACACAAAAAAACTGGGGGTGAGTCCATAAATAAAGTGAAAGCAAGTTTGTTAAGAAAGTGAAGGAATAAAAGGATGGTTACTTCATAGGCAAAGCAGTTCTGAGGGCTCCTGTTTTCTCATTTTTATGTTTATTTGTTGATTCTATGATAAACAAGGGGTGGAATATTCATGCCTCCCCTTTTTTAGACCATATAGGGTAACTTCTTGAGTCTGTCATGGAACTTGTTAACTTCCATAGTGGGAGTGTAGCAGTAAGGATGACCAGAGGTCACTCTGGTCACCATCTTGGTTTTGGTGGGTTTTGGCTTCTTTACTGCAACCTGTTTTATCAGCAAGGTCTTTATGAAATGTTTCTTGTATCAACTTGTTTTCTCATCTTGTGAGTTAGAATGCCTAACCTCCTAGTAATGCAGCCCAGTAGGTTTCAGCTTTATTTTACCCAGCCGCCATTCAAGATGGATTTGCTCTTGTTCGAACACCTCTGACAAAGTGACAAGCACCTTGAAACCTTCCAGTTTCATCTTAATAGCCAGTGATCTGATATTCAAGACACCTTTATGACTCTTTTTGAAGTTCATGTAGATTTTCTATTTTTAGGAGTGTACTGGTTGAATCCTTAAACTGTTTTCCCAATTCTTGCCTTACTTTTTCTTTTGTTTTTGAGACAGGGTCTCTGCATGCTGGCCAGGCTGGAGTGCAGTAGTGGAATCATAGCTCACTGCAGCTCTAATTCCTGGGTTCAAGCAATCCTCCTGCCTCAGCCTTCTGAGTGGCTGGAAGTACAGGCATGCACCAGCACATTAGGCTGTTTTTTTTGTTTTGTTTTGTTTTTGGTTGGTTGGTGGAGAGATGTGGTTTCACTATGTTGCCCAGGCTGGTCTCAACATCCCGGGCTTAAATCCTCCCACGTTGGCTTCCCAAAGCACTGGGATTATACGTTTGAACCACCACATCTAGCTTTTACCCTTTTTGAATATTGCATAGAACGCCCTAGTTTCTGACAAAGATGTTTGCAGATACTGTGTGCAAGCTTAGGAGATGGCTCCTCTAGAATTGTTTAAAAAATTTTTTTCTTCTTACAAATTATTTGAAGTTTACAGTTTTTTAAAATACACTATACTGAAAGCATAGGATTTGCTTTGTTTCATTTTATATATTAATTTTATCTGTTGGCGGGCACGGTGGCTCAAGCCTGTAATCCTAGTACTTTGGGAAGCCGAGGTGGGCGGATCACGAGTTCAGGAGTTTGAGACCATTCTGGCTAACACGGTGAAACCCCGTCTCTACTAAAAATACGAAAAATTAGCTGGGCATGGTGGCGGGCGCCTGTAGTCCCAGCTACTCCGGAGGCTGAGGCAGGAGAATGGCGTGAACCCGGGAGGCGGAGCTTGAGGTGAGCCGAGATGGCGCCACTGCACTCCAGCCTGGGTGACAGAACAAGACTCTGTCTCAAAAAAAAAAAAAAAAAAAAAAAAAAAAAAAAAAAAAAAAAAATTATCTATTGACCTGTAACATTTTATTTTGGGAGGTTGTGTTAAAAGATACTGGTTAAAAGATTTGTGTTAAAAGATACTGCGGGGCCAGAGCCCAAAGTGTTCACCCAAGCTGCTGCACCTGCCTGTGTATGTAGAGCTTTGAGCTTACAGCAGTAGAACAGAGAGCCACACCCCTGTTGCACACACTGCAAGGGGAGCCCGTGAATTCTCTCATCTCATTACTATTGACATTTGGGGCCAGATGATTATTTGTTGTGGGGTACTTTCCTGTGCAATGTAGGATGTTGAGCAGCATCCCTGGTCTCCACCCACTAGATCTGAAGAGCAACTACACGCCACAAGTTAGGACAACCCCAAAAGTCACCAGATAATCGTCAAATGTCTGGGGGACAGGCAGAAATTGCCCCCATTTGAGAATGACTTCACAGAGAGACAGACAAATACAAACACACGCACACACACACTCACTAACTTTTCTTTTGTTATACAAAACTAACACAAAAATAGAGGAAAATTTATAATGAACTAATTTTACCCTTCAGTTATCAAAGCATGCTTTTCTACGTGTGTATCCACTAACCCGCATGCATATTATTCATTCATTCATTCATTCATTCATTCATTCATTCATTCATTTTAACAGGGCTGGGGACACAGGGTCTCTCACTCTTGCCCAGGCTGGAGTGCAGTGGTGCAATCATGGCTCACTGCAGCCTCAACCTCTCAGGTTCAAACCATCCTCCTGCCTCAGCCTCCTGAGACCCTAGGAACACAGGTGCATACCACAACACCTGGCAAATATTTAAGTTTTTGTAGAGATGGGGGTCTCATTTTGTTGCCCAGGCTGGTCTAATACTCCTGGTTTTAAATGATCCTCCCTCTTTGTCCTCCTAAATCACTGTGATTACAGGCGTGAGCCACTGCACTGGACACTACCCTATTTACTGATGCAATTTCTGCCTACCGCAAAATATCATCTGTAAATATTTTGATATTAATCTCAAAAAGATGAGAACCCTTTTTACATAGAACCACAACACTATCATACTATTTTAAATGTTAACAAAAAATATGTACATATTAAATATTAAAAACAATTATTTAATATTTTCATAATCTAATAAGCATTTCAATTGCTATGATAGTATCAAATATATGTATACTACTAATTTGTTTCAGTTGCAAACCAATTAAACTCCATGTATTGCATTATTTGATATAGCTTTTAAGGTCTCTTTAAGTATTTAGAATCTCTTTATTTACTTTTTTGCAATGTAGTTGTTATTTATTTATTTATTTATTTATTGTTTGAGATGAAGTCTCACTCTGTCACCCAGGCTGGAGTGCAATGGTGTGATCTTGGTCACTGCAAACTTTGCCTTCCAGGTTCAAACAATTCCCCTGCCTCAGCCTCCTGAGTAGCTGGGATTACAGGCATATTCCACCACACCCAGATAATTTTTGTATTTTTAGTAGAGATGGGGTTTCACCATGTTGGTCAGGCTGGTCGCGAACTCTTGACCTTGAGATGTACCTGCTTCGGCCTCCCAAAATGCTGTGATTACAGGTATGAGCCACCATCTCCGGCCTGTACTTGTTTTTTACAAGACCATTTGTCCTATAGTTTTTATCCAGTATGAAATTTGTTTATTGCATATACAGAGAAACCTTGCCTTTTTTTTTCATTCTAAGTTAGTAGTAGAGGCTTGAAGATTTAAAGTTTTATTTTTTTATTTTTTATAGAAAATAGTTTATAGGTATATACCATCACCAAAATTGCCTCTCTTTTGGTCAACAACCATGAATGATCACTACCTAGAAATGCCATTATCATATTATTTATTTTCACATTATGCTGTTTCACTATTTTGTAATTGGTTTCAAAATGGTGAATTGGTTTCAAAATGGTGAAATTTCAGTTTTTTTTGTCTTTCTTTTTCTATTAGCTGGATTATTTATATTAATTACCTCCCACCAGGTCTCTCCCATGACACATGGAGATTATGAGAGCTATAATTCAAGGTAAGGTATGGGTGGGGACACAGCCAAACTGTATCAGAGGACTTCACTGTATGCATTTTAGGAGAGACCCAAACATTGAGCCCATAGCAATGCTGTTGTTCAATAAGCCACCTCAACATCCAACGACTTCTAAAAAAGATACTGATTCCCACTCATGTCTTGTGTTTCTGCTAGAAATTGTTATGGAATTAGCTGTCCTGGACTTGGGGCTGATTCCAAGCTACAGATTACTTCCACAGTAAACCCACATATCTCTTACCTACTTGAAACAGTGGACTATGTCTTCTTCTTATAGCAATGGCAGAATTATAGGAGGGCATATTTTATTATGCAAGCTCCCTTTGAGCAAGCTTATTTGTGCCACATCCATTATACCTTGTCTACGTTAAATAACACGATTTAGAAAATATGATTAAGAATAGTCTATTAGAGCACAAATCTGGGATTTGCCACCCAGGAAACACTGACTCCAGAGAAACAGGGCCAGTGCTCTGAAGTTAAAATTAAGTTCTTGTTTCTATAGGTTTGAAAACAAAAGAAGGCTGGGTGCGGTGGCTCACGCCTGTAATCCCGGCACTTTGGGAGGCTGAGGTGGGTGGATCACGAGGTCAGGAGATCGAGACCATCCTGGCTAACATGGTGAAACCTAGTCTCTACTAAAAATACAAAAAATTAGCCAGGCGTGGTGGTGGGTGCCTCTAGTCCCAGCTACTCAGGAGGCTGAGGCAGGAGAATAGTGTGAACCCAGGAGGTGGAGCTTGCAGTGAGCCAAGATAGCGCCACTGCACTCCGGCCTGGGCAAAAGAGCAAGATTCCATCTCAAAAACAAAAAAAAAAGAAAAAAGAAAAAAAGAAGTTTAGTAGAATTACACAACATTCGAGACAAAGCTTGTTTATGAGTTACAACAATTTAACTAGCAATAGTTTTGTTTTTTCTGTAGAGCTTATTTTCTTTTCTCTACAACTTATTTTCATTTCCTTTCCAAATTAAAATAATATATTTAAATTTTCATCTCAATGTGATAGCCATGAAGCCTTTGTGTGAGGAAGGTAAGAGGAAAGTTAACCTAAAATAAAGATCTACAGTGAATAGGGAAGGAGGGTTCCCTGTAGCCCTTTAAATGTACAATAGCTTACGAAACAATACAGTTAAAGAGATAGCTTAATCTATAATCAAAGAAGAAAACACTACACTTGCCTAAGTTACACTGCCTATCACATGATTCAGTTCCTCTACTCACATGCCTTTAAGTCTCAAAATAAAATTTCAGGCTAGACACAATGCCTGTAATCTCAGCACTTTGGGAGACAAAGGCAGGCGGATCACATGAGGCCAGGAGTTCCATATCAGCCTGGCCACCATAGCAAAACCCTGTCTCTACTAAAAATGCAAAAAATTATCCAGGTGTGGTGGCAAGTGCCTGTAATCCCAGCTATTCAGGAGGCCGAGGCAGGAGAATTGCTGGAACCCACAAGGCCAAGGTTGTAGTGAGCAAAGATCATGTCACTGCACTCCAACCTGGGCAACCGAGCAAGACTCTATCTCAAAACTAAAATAAAATAAAATAAAATTCCAATAGTTTAGATGTTTGAATTACATATTTGTCAATCCCATTGGATAAAGCAAGTTTATGGCTACACTAACATAAGTGCAGAGAAGAAGTTAGTATCTGCTACATAACATTTCTAAACTCTAATAATTCGTAGAACCCAACAAAAGGGAAGTATAAAGACTTTTTTGATCTTTTATTCCTTGAGGAGGGTAGGATAGGTGTACCATTATTAATCCTTTAAATCTGTTTTGATCCACTGCAGTCATTATTCTTCTTTCAAATTGTATTGCTCTTGGTCATCATCCCTAATGCTGAGAGTGGCCTTGAAACTTGTATTTCCAGTAGGATGTTAATGGACATGATGACAATAATCTTGCTTGAAGGCCAAAATTCAAACACTACATGTTCTCACTCACAGGTGGGAACTGAACAATGAGAACAGATGGACACAGGAAGGGGAATATCACACATCGGGGCCTGTTTTGGGTGGGGGGAGGGGGGATGGATAACATTAGGAAATATACCTAATGCTAAATGACGAGTTAATGGGTGCAGAACACCAACACGGCACATGTACACATATGTAACAAACCTGCACGTTGTGCACATGTACCCTAAAACTTAAAGTATAATAAAAAAAAGAAAATAATCTTGCTTGAAGTATGGGCTCCTTCCTGTTGTCTGAGAAGTCCTTTACACAGACTCCAGTCATGTTTAAGAGCTTTGTTTCTTTTTGCTGTGATCCAGTGTACAGGTTCTTCCTGCAGGTTTCTACATGCTATAACAATGGTCCACTGGAGTTTCTGCTTTCCTCAGCCAAGAAGAAAAAGAAAAAGCAGTAGGCTGGGCGCAGTGGCTCACTCCTGTAATCCCAGAACTTTGGGAGACTGAGGCGGGCAGATCACTAGGTCAGGAGATCGAGATCATTCTGGCTAACAGGGTGAAACTGCGCCTGTACTAAAAATACAAAAAAAAAAAAAAAAAAAAAGCCAGGCGTGGTGGCAGGCGGCTGTAGTCGCAGCTACTCGGAAGACTGAGGCAGGAGAATGATGTGAACCCGGGAGGTGGGGCTTGCAGTGAGCAGTGAGCCGAGATCGCGCCATGGCCCTCCAGCCTGGGTGACACAGCGAGACTCTGTCTCAGAAAAAAAAGAAAAAGAAAAAGAAAAAGTAATGGGCACAGGCAGGCAGATCACCTGAGGTTAGGAGTTTGAGACCGGCCTAGCCAACATGGCAAAACCCATCTCTACCAAAATAAAAATAAAAATTTAGCTGGGCATGATGGCACACATGTACCCGTAATCGCAACTACTTGGGGGACTGAGGCGGGAGAATTGTTTCATTCCAGTAGGCAGAGTTTACAGTGAGCTGAGATTCTGTTACTGCACTCCAGCCTGGGCAACAGAACAAGACTCCATCTCAAAGAAATGAATAGATACATACATACATACATAAAAATTTAAAAAATTAAAAAGGAGAATAAGATAAGAAAATTAGAATAACACAGTAGGATTATAGAAGACTATGGTGAAATCATGGCATTTTGGGGGACTTTCTGTGTGTTTTGTGTTTGTTTTAAAAACTAGCTCTACTTGCAATTCTCAAGGAAACAACCCCTGCAAAAAAATTAAATAACAACCACCAAATATTTTCAAGTGCCTTGAGTATGAATCCCCTTAGCAAATAATGCTTAAAAAGGAATTTAACAATTTCAGCAAAAAGAAAACTGACTTAAACAATAAACGTAGTAGATTCATTTTAATATGGTCATATATTATTTTGCTTAAAAAATGCTTGCTTCAAAAAATAGAAAAGATTCCTAGCATTTATATTACTTTCTGCTGTAGTTTGGTTGTGTTAATCTCTGCCATCATCATATCAAAATTTGATTGCAATGTTGAAAGTGGAGCACAATGGGAGGTATTTGGGTCATGGGGGTGTGTCCCTCATGAACAGATTAATGTCTTTCCTGGGTGGGAGAGGAGTGAGTTCTTCTCTGTTCATTGCCACTAAAGTTGGTTGTTATAAAGAGCCTGACATTTTCCCCTCTTTCACTCATTTTTTCTCTTCCTGTGATCACATGCCAGCTCCCATTCCCTTTCCACCATGAGTGGAAGCTACCTAAGGCATCCTCAAAGCAGATGCTGATGAAATGGCAAAAGTTCCATTATTCCCCTAACAGGGCATCTGATGAGGGTGTGGCTAGGTTCTTTGGTGCCCTGCCGCTCAAACCCCATAAAGGCAGCATGCAGACAGGCAGGTTGTGGGGAGTCTGGGATCTAATCCCATGGCAGCATGTAGGGTTGAGAGTTTACAGCTCCTGAAGCCCCAGTGGGCACATGTTACAGTGTGCTCTTTCAGCTTTGCCATATGCAGGCAGTTTACGTAAATTAGCCCAATTAGACCCTCTGCATTATCATAAGGATAGAGGGCTTTCTGTATCCTGGGATTCTTACCCTAGTGTACTGGAAAAAAATCAGTTTACACATGGGCTTGGAGAATAAGTGCAAGGTTTTATTGAGTGGTGGAAGTAGCTCTCAGCAGATGTATGGGGACTTAGAAGGCGGATGGAATGGGAAGGTGGTCTTTCCCTGGAGTTTGGCTGTTCAGGAGCCAGCCTCTCCTCCAACCACCCTTGGCCAAATTTCCCTCACTGTCTCTGTTGTTCCACCATCAATGGTCTGCCAGCATCTGTTGATGTGTTCTTCTGCAGGTGTGTTCCTCTCAATGTCCAGCCACTTGTGTCTGTGCCCACTAGGGTCTCAGGGTTTTCATAGGCACAGGACTGGAGACATGGTGGGCCAGAGTGGTCTTGGGAAATGCAACATTTGGGCATAAAAACAGGAGTGCCTGTCGTTAGCTAGGTCTGTGGGCACAGGCCAGAGAGTGAAGCCCTCTCCAGGGACCCTGCCTCTTCTCTGTCCAACACTTCCCTGCTCCCCCTACTTGTATCATTGGCACCATGCTTCTTGTGTAGCCTGCACAATCATAATCCAAGTAAGTCTCTTTTCTTTATAAGTTACCCAGCTTCTGGCTGGGTGCAGTAGCTTACACCTATAATCCCAGCACTTTGGGAGGCCAAGATTGAAGGATCACATGAGGCCAAGGGGTCAAGAGCAGCCTGGCCAGCATGGTGACACTGCACCTCTACTAAAAATACAAAAATTATTACAGTTGGTGCACACCTGTAATCCCAGCTATGCAAGAGGTTGAGGCAGAGGAATCACTTGAACTCAGTAGGCAAGGAGGAGCTTGTAGTGAGCTGCAATTGTGCCACTGCACTCCAGCCTAACTCTAAAAAATTAAATAAAAATGCTCAGCCTCAAGTTTTCCTTCATAGCAATGAAAAATGCATGAAGACATCCTCATATGAGACAGGAGTGGGAAATGATTAAAAGCTTTAACTTCAGATTCTCACTAAAAGGCTTCAAAGAAGAACACACAAGACTATATATCCCCAGGCACTGGAAACTGGAAAGTGGAGTTAGTTGCCTATTTTACAAAAATTATACTAGGTACAGAAAAAAAAAAGTTTAAATATGAGGAAAACTAGGGCAATTCTCACAAATTTTTTTTTTTTTCAAAAACAAGGAAAAAAGGGACAAAAAAAGCAGATAAAGGTAATCTTGGGTTCCTCTTATTCCTAAGGTGCTAAAAAGCAAAAAGATGGGTAGGTCACTGTGTCAGAAAAAGATATTCCTGATGATATTAACACTGTTACACCTACGTAGTCCAAGATATTTATTTTCTCTATTGACATTGGCCTCCAACTTCAGGTGATGGAGAAAAACTTACAAAATAGAATAAGTCTCCATTGCATGCTTGACTTAAAAGACAAGCATCAAAGCTCTCTTGCAGTCTACACTGACTGGTGGTACAGTGCCTTGTGAACTATAGAAACAAAGCTCTGATGTGGAAAGTATACAAGTAGCTACATCCACTGAACTCATCCTTTTTTATGGCTTCATAGTATTTTGTGGTGTATATTTACCCCATTTTCTTTATCCAGTCTGTCATTGATGGCCATTTGGGTTGGTTACAAGTCTTTGCTGTTGTTAACAGTGCCACAATAAACATATGTGTGTATGTGTCTTTATAGAAGAATGATTTATACTACTTTTGATATACACCCAGTAATGGGATTGCTGGGTCAAATGGTATTTCTGGTTCTAGATCCCTGAGGAATCACCACACTGTCTTCCACAATGGTTGAACTAATTTACACTCCCACCAACTGTGTAAAAGTGTTACTATTTCTCGACATCTTCTCCAGCATGTGTTATGTCCTGACTTTTTAATGATCTCCATTATACCTGGCATGAGATGGTATCTCATTGTGGTTATGATTTGCATTTCTCTAATGACCAGTGATGATGAGCTTTTTTTCACGTTTGTTGGCTGCATAAATGTCTTCTTTTGAGAAGTGTCTGTTCATATCCTTCACCCACTTTTTGATGTTTTTTTTCTTGTAAATTTGTTTAAGTACGTTGTAGATTCTGGATATTAGCCCTTTATCAGATGGATAGATTGCAAAAATTTTATCCCATCATGTAGGTTGCCTGTTCACTCTCATAACTGTTTCTATTGATGTGCAGAAGTTCTTTAGTTTAATTAAATCCCATTTGTCAATGGTGGATTTTGTTGCCATTGCTTTTGGTGTTTTAGACATGAAGTCTTTGCCCATGCCTATGTCCTGAATGATGTCTCCTAGGTTTTCTTCTAGGATTTTTATGGTTCTAGGTCTTACCTTTAAGTCTTTAATCCGTCTTGAGTTAATTTTTGTATAAGGTTTAAGGAAGGTGTCCAGTTTTAGTTTTCTGCCTAAGGCTAGACAGTTTTCCCAACACCATTTATTAAATAGGAAATCCCTTCCCCATTGCTTGTTTTTGTCAGATTTGTCAAAGATCAGATGGTTGTATATGTGTGGTGTGATTTCTGAGATCCCTGTTCTGTTCCATTGGTCTATATATCTGTTTTGGTACCAGTACCATGCTGTTTTGTTTACTGTAGCTTTGTAGTATAGTTCAAAGTCAGGTAGCATGATGCCTCTACCTTTGTTCTTTTAGCTTAGGTCTTTGCTATGCAGGCTGTTTTTTGGTTCCATGTGAAATTTAAAGTCATTTTTTCTACTTCTGTGAAGAAAGTCAATGGTAACTTGATGGTGATAGCATTAAGTCTATAAATTAATTTGGGCAGCATGGCCATATTCATGATATTGATTCTTCCTATCCATGAGCATGGAATATTTTTCCATTTGCTTGTGCCCTCTCTTATTTCCTTGAGCAGTGGTTTGTAGGCACTTAAAGTATAATAAAAACAAAAATTAAAAAAAAAATAAGGTACTAGAACTTTGAAAGTCTGAGGAGTTGACTTGGAAAAATACAAAACTCTGCAATAAGAGGTAGAGATCTGAACATATAAATGCATAATTAAGAAATTATGTACATAATCCTGATTAAAATTCAGGAAAAATATAACTACATTAAAAGCAATATCTAATAGTATTTTGACTAGAAATATCAAAAGTTATATTATTTAGTTTGAAGAAAATAGGATTTAAGGATTCCCATCAAAATTGTGAAAAATGTCATGCATATATTTAAAATATATATATAAAAAAAAGAGAAGCAGAGTTAAAGTGCAACAAAGAGAAAAGTTTGAATAAAGTACAAACAAACAAATATACCCTACCATGTACTTTGCAGAAACAAGAAAAATATCTAAAATTTAAGGATATAAAAGGTTTATATAAAACAGATAGGTGAGCAATAAGTAACCAAATAAAAAATAATATAACTACATTAATACGAGATGAATAACTTTTGGAGAAAAAGCTTCCTGTGTAATGATATAAAATGGTGTTGTTTGTGGGATCCCAAATTTACATGCAATTTTAATTTATTCTTAACCTAAGCCTTCGATTGAAACCTAGACATCTCCCTGTCTCCAGTTTATATGCATATAGCTGCAAAATACAGAGACAAAATGAAAATATTTATGGTGTCTCATTTATGGAAAGAGAAATTTGAAAATACTTTTTAAAGTGAACAGCAAAATTAACAAGCTTGATCTAATTGACAAAGGTAAAACTACCGTCAGAATCCTTTACAAGCAGAGAGACAGAATTTTTAAAATTCAAGTAAATTAGGACACAAATCAAGTCTCAACAAACACCTGGATACAGGTATATTACAGATTATATTCTGAAACATAAAACATTGCATTAGATATAAATATAAATTTTAATGAATGAAAGATAATAACTAAATAAATATCTGTCTGGAATTTTAAACTATATGTTCAAAATAAAATGGGTTGCATAAGAAATAAAAATGAAAGTTTAACAATTAAAACTTGTTTCATGTACCTGGAGAAAATAAGTATGGTACTTATAAAACAGGTAATAAGTTCTAAAAAATAAATTATGCAACATACAACTTAAGTGTATCTCTTAAAAAAAAAAGAAGTTAAGGAAAGTTAAAGAGAAGAAACAAAAGAAAGAAAAATTAGTAACAAACCTAAGAGCCTGATTTAATTAAAGTGAAATAGAAATACATGGAAAATGTCAGCCATACCACACATTGATTCTGTGGTAAGAGGTATGCATCAAAAATGCCGTTTGTTCAGAAGAATTAGATATAAAGGAAGAAAAATGGACTGATGAAGCAAAAATGTACACATTAGAGGAGAAAAACAAGACATATTGTGAACTTTTAAAAAATTATATTGTAATAACTAATTTTATACTGATAAATATAAAAATAGATGAAATGGATACTCGGAGAGTACTGAAATTACTCAAGAAGAAATAGAAATCTTCAATAGACCTACAATCAGAAGAGAAATAAAATCAGTGACTAAATGTTATTTACGCCTATTGCTGAAAGAAATTTTAAAAGATGGATGTGCCTAGAGAGATAAGGTCACAATCTAACTCTCAAACCCTAAATGGCTTTCCTTCCTCAGAGTAGAAGTCAAGCACTTACCATCGCTAACACCCACGAGGTCTCACCCCTATTTTTTTCTCCAGCACCTTATATCAAAATTACTCCTGCCTACTCCCCTCAAGCCACATTGAACTTCTATATAATCCTGCCTCCAAACTTTATTCTTGTTGTCCTTAGTCTATGATGTACTTTTAAAATACTTGTTTTTTTTTATTGACACAGAAAGTGGTATATGTTTCCAGTGTGCACTGAGATGTTTTGATATAGGATCCATTTTCCAATGATTAAATCAAGCTGATTAATGTATACATCACTTCATATACTTGTTTTTTTATGGTTAGGATTTTGGAACTTGATGTTTTCTCTGCTTTGACTATGCCCTCCAGAGATGTATTTGTCTTCTTTCCTTACTTTCCGTGCTCAAATATCCCTTCAATTACCCATTTCCTTACATTCCAACACAATAATTCATCTCTGGCATGCAAAGTACTCTTCATCATGCTTTTTTTCTAAAGTAAAATTGTCAAGTTTGTAAGACAACATCCAGTACAAGCTATGTATGTTTTTAGGTTAGAAAGAGATGTATTAAATCATTAAAAACATAATCCAAAAGGAGAATATACATCGATTTCAAAACATAAGGATTACAAAACTTTTTGCTCTAGAAGAATTCTTAAACAGAGAGAAGTTAAAAAAAAACCTCTCATATTATATTGAATACATACCACTAAATTATCCTAGGTATCTAAATCCTAGGATGAAAAAAGTAAAACTCAATAAGAAAACTTAAGGGATCTCAAAAATGCTTACATATTATTAACAAATACATTATAAAGACTCCATACCAGGGAGCTGAATGAAGAGTCTTTTACTTTAACAATATTTGACTAAAATTGTCAATCAGTCAATGGACAAAATTCTCACTCTACAAGCTAACAGCTTATTAATATGTGAAAATATTTACCCATTTATGCTTGTGATTTATTATGCAAGACAACTTCTTCATAGAAAAATCCAACTGTTATATTTTTCCAGCTTGTGTCCTGCAATTAACTTTATATCTTTAATCCCTAAATAAAAGGATAAAACAGTCATTCTTCACCGTTAATCACTTTGGTCTCATGTAAAGGGGAAACTTTCTGTGCACCCTAAATAATGAAGAGTTCTTTGAAGTTTCTTTAATTTATTTTATTTTTTTGATAAGGAATCTTCCTCTGTCTCCCTGGCTGAAGTGCAATGGTGCAATCTCAGCTCACTGTAACCCCACCTCCAAGGTTCAAGTGCCATGCCTCGGCCTCCCAAGTAGCTGTGATTACAGGCTTGCACAACCACGCCTGGCCAATTTTTGTATTTTCAGTTGGGTTTCCCCATGTTGGCCAGGCTGGTCTTGAACTCCTGATCTCAAGTAATCCACCATCTGGGCCTCCCAAAGTGCTGAGATTACAGGAGTGAACCCCTTTGCCCAGCTAGTGAAGGGCTTTTTAAAGACATCTTTAAATATTTTAAGTAAGCATGTCTTGCCATTTTCTTCTTTAAATGAACAGAAATAGTCTGAATTTAGGCTTATGGGATCTATAGGAGGGATATCCTAGAAAATACCTGCTTAAGGAGGCTGTACACTGAATCCATGCTTTTCTATGCTTTTTTTCCCTGTTGTTAGAGTGTTCGTTTAAAAGTTATTTTTAAAAATTCATTGTAAAGGTTAGCCTCTCCAAAGTTTATTTCTCAGGTGATACAGAATTGGATTTTAAAATACAAGTGGTTTGTAATGACCATGCAAAGGATATGATCAGAATTTCATTAATAAACTATTTGGAGTAGCAGATAATTCTTGGTGTTGAAGGTATCACCGTGTTCAATAGTTACTTATGGGAAATTACATTTATTTACTGTAGTGGTTTCGAAGCTAAAAAACCTAAACAAATGTTCCCAGATTAAAATAGAAAATTAATAAATAGTGAAATATAAGGAGTGACTTTGTGCAGAGCTTCAATCTTTGAGCATTTAAACATTTATTTGAGATTCAGTAGCTTACTATGGCAAAGAAAATCCTCAAATGTACTAATATGTGGAATAACAGATACTAAAAAAACACCTATTTTACTTTCGTATAATCTTACTGAGAAACTGTGATAGGCTTTGTATGTATGAACATAACATTATTTTGATACAATATGTTAAGCATGTTAACATTTATATATAAACAATTTACATATAGAATATATTATACCTTTTCATTATCTTATTAAATTCTCTATTATTGAATTGATTGCTAGTAAATTCCAGTCAATTTGGCAAGGAAAATATTCTATACATAGGTACAAAATATATATAGGTATTCTATACATAATATTCTGTATATAGATATACAATCTTCACAGATTTGGAAAAAGTTCAATAAATATTTGGAAAACTGTAGATTACAGATAAGCTTCTAGGATTAATAAAATACTGTATGGGCCGGACGCAGTTGCTCAAGCCCGTAATCCTAATACTTTGGGAGGCAGAGGCATGTAGATTGTGAAGTCAGGAGCTCGAGAACAGCCTGGCTAATATGGTGAAACCTTTTCTCTATTAAAAATACAAAAATTAGGCTGGGCGCAGTGGCTCACGCCTGTAATCCCAGCACTTTGGGAACCAAGGCAGGAAGATCACAAAGTCAGGAGATCGAGACCATTCTGTCTAAAACGGTGAAATCCGGTATCTACCAAATAATACAAAAGAATTAGTCAGGCGTGGTGGCGAGCGCCTGTAGTCTCAGCTACTCAGGAGGCTGAGGCAGGAGAATGACGTCAACCTGGGAGGCGGAGCTTGCAGTGGGCAGAGATTGTGCCACTGCCCTCCAGCCTGGGAGACAGAGCCAGACTCCGTCTCAAAAAAACAAAAACAAACAAACAAACAAACAAACAAACAAATTAGCCAGGTGTGATGGCGCATACCTGTAATCCCAGCCATTCAGGAGTCTGAGGCAGGAGAATTGCTTGAACCTGGGAGGCAGAGGGTGCAGTGAGCCAAGATCACACCAAGGCCCCCCAGCCTGGGTGACGGAGCAAGTATCTGTCTAAAATGCAATACAATACAATACAATACTTTGGGTAATAAGTTCTGTTAGATCATATATTCCTCAATAGAAGGTTTTCAAATGAAGAGTCGAAAATTTCCAATAGTTTTTAAGAGATATTTATTTGTATTTAAAAAAAATTTAAGACAGAGATATGTTATGCGATCCATGCAAATGGAAATAAATTAGAAAACTGTAAAGTCATTTAAACTTAGTAGAAATCTATAGATTTCAAAGCAAGCGGAAAACTTAGTTACAGCTGATGGTACCATATACCAGTAAATAAAGGGAGTACTTATAAATTGCACATTTTTAAACAATTAAAGATGAAGGACCCAATTTTAGCATTCTGTCAGATAGTTCTGTGAACATTTCCCTTTTAGAACTTTATGAACTAGAGCTTTAAGTCAGCTTGATAAATCTGTGTTTACTGGGTATGGATGTATTCAACTGTCGCTTTACTGGCATATTTTTTTTCCTCCTTTGATTCCACACTTACCAAGTTATTGAGAGTCTAATACAGCAAGAGGAGATGGTATATATGTCACAACTTCCAGTACATCTCTGACATTTTCATCTATATCTCTAAGTTTGTCCTCTGGTTGGAAATATTTCAGACATTTAAGAGAAGAGATTGGTTAGAGTTAGCATTTGGGAGTTTAGTCATGCCTGGATCACAACTGGATTAAGTTTTAAACCTTACAGCTCTGGGTAGTAAAATTCCTAAACTGATGACATTTTGTTGTTTTTTCGGGTGACCATGGATGGTAGCTATTTTAGCAACCCCATGATTTTAATCTTAGTGGCCATCACTAATTATATAAGTAAAAGCAGGAGTGTAAGTGTGAGTTGACAACCACAAAAATTAGGCGTCTTCCACTCATAACTGTTAGAAATTACATGTTATATATTAGGTAAGAAATACTGTATAGCAGTTGACTAAATTGATGTTAGATAAAATGTGAGAGTGGAAAAAAATAGACGATTGCATAATTTTGAAAGGTTTAACTCAACATGTTGCTGCCATTTTAAACACAAATAATGACATTAAAGAAAGACACTAAGTAATTTTAATCAAATTATGTTAAAGTTCTTAAAACTGATGGAGCAACTACCTAAAAATAGGGGATTCTGTAATTACATATTTGTAATTACTGAATAACTTTCTTTGTCATTTTAGAACACATCGAGGTCTCTACTACCTTTTTCTCTCTCTCTTCCTCTTTCTCCCCCTCTCTTCTGTCCATTTCCCCCTTCCTCTTCCTCCCATTTCTGCCATCTTCTCTCTCTCGCACACACACTTTAATGATAGCTCAATTTCACAAGACCAATTAGCAAGACACTTTATATATTTTTCTCTTAAGTCTTCTCTATATGACCCATTCACAGCTTCGAAAAATAGGGGCATCTGTCTTCTTCCAAATTGCAGAAGGAGAGAAAAGTATATTTTGATCCATGCCCAGAGCAATGGTCTCAGTGCCACATGAAGTCCTCTGAACACTTGATCCGGACTGATTAATAGGGTGTGAGTTAGTTACTATTCCAGGAAGCACAAACACCAATTTAGTAGGTCTAAATACTAAGATCTGAATATAAATTCTGCATCAACGGAAGACTCTTCTCAAATTAACTCCCCCCAATTCTATGATCTTTCATGTTGCACCTGGCTCACCAAACTAAGCTTATTTTCTTTCCATAAGTTATTGTGTTTGGGATTCACTGTTCCCCTCCGCTAACTGCAGGACTTGATTGAAGACAACAACCTTCAAGTATTTTTGTCCTTGGTCTTCTAAAACTACATAAGCTTTCTTGCAAAGGTATTTCTTCCAACCTTATGGTCCTCTCAGGTTAAGGCAACCTAGACTACATCATAAGAAGCCCAGTTATTCTCATTTTTCTCTCTCCTATGCAATAGATATTCATCCCCTTTTCATTAGTATAACTAAGTGGAGTCATTCAACTATAAATAAGGACAACTTTCCATGTTAAATGATTTTGTCTTCTCTCCTATAGACAGGGAAGCAGCTGATAAAAAAAAATTAACCTTACTTCAACATGTACCTATTTCATATTTGCACCTGATTAAATGTATGTAATAGTGCAAACACAATAATGCTTTCTAGATCTTCATTCCATTTATCAAGGTAAATATCAGAGGCATTTGTTCCACACAGTGAGAAGAACTGAGACATGAGCATGGACAGCTGACTTTGTGATCACTGAAAATGTTATAGGCATTACTTACAAATTCAGAATATGATGAACCACTCAGAAAAGGGAGAATGATTCTCATAATGATAATGACCTCTAGTTTTGTTATATCTTACATCCAAAAGGATCATAAATTGCTTAACAACTCCACAACTACAAATGAATATGAGAATCATTTTGTATACAATTAAAATATGTCAGCTGTCTCATGGAGTACAGAAAAATTAATCAACAGTTTAGGGCCGGAATTGGAAAAAAAAAGTTAGAGCAAAAATGACTGAGATAGGCATGAGGTAATTATACAATCTGTGAGTAATCCATGCATCTAGGAGGGAGAGTGAAGTTTCCCCCACGTGCTAAGGAAACAGAATTTAATAACATACACACACACGCGCATGCACACACACACACATACACACATTTATTCCTTCAGAACTGAGGCTTGAAAATAAACTGAGAACGTGAAAAAAAGTAAAGTCATCTTAAATGTATTGGATGGTCCCCATTTCAATCTGTAACTATATTTAGTTTCTCCACCTATTTAAAGACATTATATGTCTATCAGAAGGAAAACCAGGCTGGGCACAATGGCTCATGCCTGTTATTCCAGCATTTCAGGAGTCCAAGGCGGGCAGATCACTTGCGGCCAGGAGGTCAAGACCAGACTGGCCAACATGGCAAAACCCCTTCTGTACCAAAAATACAAAAAAAGTTATACAGACATGGTGGCATATGCCTGTAATCCCACATACTCAGGAGGCTAAGACAGGAAAATCTCTTGAATCTGGGAGGTGAAACAGAGCTGAGATTGTGCCACAGCACTCCAGCCTGGGCAACAGAGAGAAACTGTGTCTCAAAAGGAAGAAAGAAAGAAAAGAAAGAAAGGAAAGAAAGGGAAGAGAGAAAGAGAGAGAGGAAGGGAGGAAGGGAGGAAAGGAGAGAGAAAGAGAAAGAGAGAGAGGGAGGGAGGGAGGGAACAGAGAGAAGGAAAGGGAGGAAGGAAGGAAGAAAAAGAAAAGAAAAAGAAAAAAGAGAAGACAAAACAAGAAAAGAAAAGAGAGAGGAGAGACTGAGGGAGGGAGGGAAGAATGGAGGGAGGGATTGAGGGACAGAGGAAGGAAGGAAAACTGTGCTGATTGGTAAATTAGAATAGAAAACAAATAGCCAGTACCAGCCACTATTTCTGCAACAACCAAGATGTAGACAGTTGATATCATAATCCCACTCAGTAAACCATTGTTATTTTGGAGGAGGAGAGATTAAATTATTTTGGTTTGGTAACATAATTTAGTTCACCTTCTCCACTCTTTGCTCACAAAAACAAACAGAAAACCTAAATTATCATTTTGCTTGCCATGTAGGTCTACACACATGGATAGAGAATGCACTAGTTTTATATATCTCTTAATAACCTAGCTTCAGTGAGATATGTATGTTGTAAATTAATAATGTGATGTGCTAGTATTGTCAGTCTTGAATTTGGGTTGTTTTGCATCTCCTGCCTCTGAGCAACAAATCAACTCACCATGCATTCATAAGCTCAAGTTTCTGAATCTTCATTTTTAAGATACAGAACCTGGAAGGTCACAAAATCATCTCTTAGGACATGTCTAATAAACAAGGAAAATGTTGACAAAGTATGTATATATTTGTTTGTGCAGTAAAAACAACCTACATGATACACTTAATAAGTATTATTATAGTGCTAGGCTCTCCAAGAATGAAGTCCACCTGCCCAAAATGAGATTGAAATTTGATAAGTGTTTAAACTGTGTTTAGGCTAGAAAATTCCCTACAATTTTTGATACAAGCATTACATTCCAAATTTTATGCACACACAAAAACTCAGAAAATGTGTAATTTTAAAATACGCCTAAGTAATTCAATGGGGAAAATAAAATGCATTGATTTATGTTGATGAGGATTTCTTAAGAAACATTTTTCTCTGTAGATATATACTGAACACTGCTAATTGTGTAATAAGGACAATTTCTTCACATATCATGAGGTACTTGTATGTAATTTCTTGTCCTAATCATTACAAAGTTGTGCACTAGCTGTGAAGTTCTCTAATTTCCCCACACCAAATAGCAATTGTTAGACTTATCTATCAAATACCTTTAACTACTGCCTTTATCTATTTTCTGTCATCAAACCATTGCTATTTCCCCATAATTATAGCTTTCTTTTTATTATTGCTTTTTAAAATCATTTGTTTTTTCATAGCCATTGCTTGGTGCCTTTGCAGAAAATAAACAGACCATACTTAGGTGGGTCGATATCCATACTTTCTATGCAAATGTCATATTTTTATTGCTTACACTAGTTTATTATGGTTGTTTTAGAGATGAGGTCTTGCTATGTTGCCCAGGTTAGACTCCAATTCCTGGATTCAAGTGATCCTCCTGCCTCAGCCTCCAGAGAACCTGGGACTACAGGCACATGCCACCAAGTGCAGCTCATTTACTCTAATATTAAAGTAAGTAATAAAATTAGGTAAAGTCCTCTAACTTCATTCTTTCAAAACTTGTCTTAGCTGTTCTAGATGCTCTGACCCCAAGGAAAGTCCTGCTTTAAAAAAAATCCTGACTTTCATTTGGATTAAGCTGAAGGTACAGATCAATTTTACAAAATTGGAAATTATTACACTACTGAGTCTTCCAGACTACAAACATGTGACTTATCTGTGTTTATTCAGGTTTTTTGATATCCTTCCATCAAGGATATATTTTTTTTGATATAGAGACTTGCATGTTTTCTTTAGATTTAGTCCCAAGAATTTTATGGATTATATAGTCCTGTAAACAATTCCATTTTTCATTTTGATTTTCTACTTGTGTATATGCATGCATAAAGGTAATCCACCAGAAGGTATGATTTTAAGTTCTTTTTTATTATAGTCTCTTTATCATATATAGGAGGATTACTTATTTTGCTAATGTGCTGAGAGCTTTTATCATGAAGATAGGAAGATTTTTGTCAAATGCTTTCTCTTTTACATCTGAGATGAGTGTACATTGTTTCTTCAGTTAATGAGGTATATGAGATGTACATTTATTCATTGAAAAATGTGAATGCTCAGTGATTTAACTAATTCACATTTATTGATATCTATATAGAATAATTTCTACCAAGAATTTTGTTTTCTAATTTAACTTTATTATAATTAACTAATTATAATTACTATAACTAATAATTAACTTTATTATAATTAACTATTATAATAGAAATATTAGTTAACTCCTGGGGAATTTCTGTTACTTCTGTCAGCGTAACTTTGAAAACTAGAATAAAGTCTTTAAATACATAAGGTTTTGAGAGGAGAGAAAGACCCTCTCACATTGTTTTATATTGTTTCATATTCAGTAAAAACAACAAGGAAGTAAAACCAAAGACAGGCAGCCCAGTGACCGCCCGAAACCAGGCATGGGCCCACCTGGCCTAAACCCAGTAGTTAAAAATCAACTTATAATTTAGAAGCTGGTGTTATTCATAAATTCCTTACACTGTGTAAAAGAACATTGTGAGACTCCCTGCCCTGTTCTCTTCCTCCCTGACCACGGGTGCATGCAGCCCCTGTCATGTACCCCTTGCTTGCTCAAATCAATCACGACCCTTTCATGTGAAATCTTTAGTGTTGTGAGCCCTTAAAATGGACAGAAATTGTGCACTCAGGGAGCTTGGATTTTAAGGCAGTAGCTTGCTGATGCTCACAGCTGATTAAAGCCCTCCCTTCTACAGCTCAGTGTCTGAGAGATTTTGTCTGCGGCTGGTCCAGCTACATTTCTTGCTTCCCTGACCAAGAGGGAAATAAGGTAATTGATGGACAGCCAAGGCAGCCCCTTAGGCAGCTTAGGCCTGCCCTGTGGAGCCTCCCTGCGGGGGACTCCGGCCAGCCTGAGTGACTCGATCCAAAAAGCTCTCCCAGGTAGGAAATTGCCCCAGTGGAATGCCTCACCAGAGCAGCGCATAGCAGGCACCCACAGAGGATTAACACAGTGGCTCAACACCAGCAAGGAAGTGGCACTTGGAGTCTGGATATCTAAAACTTGGTAAGACTAGTTTTTTGAACTTGCCCCACTCCACCTGAGTGGAAGCATGGCCTGACCACCCACAGAATGCCTGTATTGGCACCTTTATTCCGGTTTTGACTTGGCTTGACTTGGTGAGACTAGTCTTTTGAACTTGCCCCACTCCACCTGAGTGGAAGCATGGCCTGATCACCCATGGTGGGCCTGTATTGGCACCTTTGTTCTGGTTTTGACTTGACTTGAATTGCTGGATACTTTGGTTTCAGTTTTTGACCTGGCTTAGATTTCTAGATACTCTGATTTTAGTTTTGATTTTGGTTTGATGTAAACTGCAAAAGTGTGTGTGTGCCCCTTTTACCTGTTCTTGTTTTATGGTGTGTGTGTGGTGTGAGTGTGACGTTTTGTCTCAAAAAAAACAAAAACAAAAACAAAAACAACAACATAGGTCAGGCACAAAGTAAGCCCACCCCACTGGGAACTACGTTAAAAAAATTTCAAGGAGGATTTAATAAAGACTATGGAGTCACTATGACTCCAAGAAAACTTAAAACTTTGTGTGAAATAGACTGGCCAGCATTAGATGTAGGTTGGCTATCAGAAGGAAGCCCAGATAGGTCTTTAGTTTCTAAGGTATGGCACAAAGTAACTGGCAAGTCGGGACACCCAGATCAATTTCCATATATAGATTCCTGGTTACAGCTAGTATTAGATCTTCCACAGTGGTTAAGGGGACAGACAGGCAGCAGCAGTACTAGTAGCAAAAGGACAGATAGTTAAGGAAGGTTCTTACTCCACCGGCCAAAAGAAACCAGCACGTAAAATTCTGTTTGACCCAGAGTCCGAGGACTCAGGGCAGGAGATGGCACCAACAGTGTCCCACCCCCCTTATCAAGCCGGAAGCCCCCCTTCTCCTAGGCTCACAGCCCCTAGATCACCTAGAGTAGACAAGAAAGAAAGTGAAGCTGCAGGAAAAACTCCTCCCCTGGTGGCCTGCTTATGGCCCAAGACTGGAATTCAAATGCCTCTGAGAGAGCAGTGATATACTAGGATAGATGAGAACGGACACATGGTGGAAAGGTGTGCCTTTGTGTATCACCCTTTTACCTCTGCTGACCTTCTCAATTGGAAAAATAATTCTCTATCTTACAGTGAAAAGCCTCAAGCCCTAATTAACTTACTTCAAATAATTATCCAGACTCATAATCCTATTTGGGCTGATTGCCACCAACTACTCATGTACCTCTTTAACACAGATGAAAGGCGAAGGGTAATGGCTAGAGGAGCACATCCCAGCCAATTACCAAAATCCCCAGGAATATATAAGAATTCAGCTGCCAGGAACGGACCTTCAATAGGATCCAAATGAAGGACTAGATATGGAGAGGCTAAGATGGTACTGAGAGACATTAATTGAAAGGTTGAAAAAAGGGGCTGAAAAGGTTGCCTATGTAAATAAAGTTTCTGAAGTCATCCAAGGAAAGGAGGAAAGCCTAGCCCAGTTCTATGAAAGACAGTATGAGGCCTATCTTATGTACACTCCTTTCGATCTGGAGAGTCCTGAAAATCAGAGTATGATGAATATGGCCTTAGTTAGTCACAGCATGGAATATATCCAGAGAAAATTGCAAAAACAGGTTAAGTTTTCAAGAATGAATACCTCGCAGTTACTGGAAATAGCTAATCAAGTATTTGTAAATAGAGATACAACAAGCCACCGAGAAAGCCTTAAGGAAGGCGAACGCCAGGCCAGGCAAAATGCTGGTTTGCTGCCGGCGGCATTTAGAGGAATTCTCCTGAAAAGGCAGAGAAAGAGGGGTTCCAGGAGGAATGCCCAGTCCAATCACTCACGTCTGCAGCATGACCAATATGCCTACTGTAAAGAAATAGGACATTGGAAAGATAAATGTCCCCAACTAAAACACAGAGTGATGCAGAACAAAAGACCTCAAACCAAGATGAAAGAACTTTGTTCAATCTAGCTGAGGGGCTGCTAGAATGAAGGGGGCTGGGCTCAAATACCCCCAAGGAGCACATAGTCAGGACAACAATAGGGGGCAAAGACATTAAGTTTTTGGTTGATACCAGAGCTGAACACTCAGTAGTAACCACTCCAGTTGGCCCCCTTATCTAAAAAGACCATTGATATAATTGGAGCAACAGGAGTCTTCGCCAAGCAGGCTTTCTGCCTACTGCAGACCTGCTCGGTGGGAGGACACAAAGTGATTCATCAATTTCTGTATATGCCTGACTGCCCCTTGCCTTTGTTCGGAAAAGACTTGCTTAGCAAGCTGAAAGCCACCATTTCCTTTACTAAACAAGGCTCTTTACAGCTGGAGTTGCCAGAAACAGGAGACATTATGGCCCTTACAGTCCCCCAGGAAGAAAAGTAGAGACTTTTTCTAACTGAGTCAGGTCAGGAAATAAAACTGGCTGTAGCTAAGAGATGGCCTCGAGTATAGGCAGAGGACAATCCAGGGCTGGCTATCAATCAAGCCCCTGTACTCATAGAAGTTTAGCCTAAGACCCAGCCAATCAGACAAAAGCAATATCCTGTTCCCTGGGAAGCCCTTAAAGGAATACAAACTAATCTTAAATGCTTAAAAGCCTTTGGAATTATAGTTCCTTGCCAGTCTCCATGGAACACCCCTGTCCTACCTGTCCCTAAACCAGGGATGAAAGACTATCGATCCGTACAGGACTTACGCTTAGTAAACTAAGTCGCAGTGACTCTGCACCCAACAATTCCTAACCCTTACACATTGCTAGGATTGCTGCCAGCTGAGGATGGTGGTTTACTTGCCTGGACTTGAAAGCTGCTTTCTTTAGCATCAGGCTAGCTCCTGAGAGCCAAAAGCTGTTTATCTTTCAGTAGGAAGATGTGGAGTCAGGTGTCACCACTCAATACACTTGGACTCGGCTTCCCCAACGGTTCAAAAATTCCCCCACCATCTTCGGGGAGGCATTGGCTCGAAACCTCCAAAAGTTTCCTGCTAAAGACCTAGGCTGCATCTTACTCCAGTACATAGACAACCTTCTGCTAGGATACTCCACGGCAGTTGGGTGTGCAAGAAGGATGGATGCCTTGCTTCGACACCTGGAGGACTGTGGGTATAAGGTGTCCAAGAAGAAAGCTCAGATCTGCAGACAGCAGGTACACTACCTGAGATTAACTATTTGAAAAGGGAAGTGCAGCCTAAGGTCAGAAAGAAGGCTGGTCATCTGCAGCCTACCGGAACCTAAAACCAGGGGGCAAGTAATAGAATTTCTAAGAGCTGTGAGGTTTTACAGATGGTAGATTCCAAACTTGGCGGTGCTAGCCAAACCATTGTATAGGGTTACAAAGGAAGGTGACCGAGAGCCTTTTGAATGGAGGCCTCTACAACAGCAAGTCTTTAATAAGTTAAAAGAAAACCTTATGTCAGCCCCAGCTTTAAGATTACCAGATTTGACAAAGCTCTTCACACTCTGTGTGTCAGAAAGAGAAAACATGGCAGTAGGAGTTTTAACTCAAACTGTAGGTTCCTGGCCAAGACCAGTGGCCTGCCTCTCAAAACAGCTAGATGGGGTTTCTAAAGGCTGGCATCCGTGTCTGAGAGCCTTGGTGGCAACGGCCCTGTTAGCACAAGAAGCGGATAAGCTAACCCTTAGACAGAACCTAAATATAAAAGCCCCCCATGTGGTGGTAACTCTAATGAACTCCAAAGGACACCATTGACTAACAAATGCTAGATTAACTAAATACCAAAGCTTGTTATGTGAGAACCCCGCATAACCATAGAAGTCTGTAACACTTTAAATCTCGCCACTTTGCTCCCAGTATTTGACAGCTCTGTTAAACATAACTGTGTAGAGGTGTTAGATTCTGTCTATTCTAGCAGACCAGATCTTTGAGACCAGCCATAGGCATTGGTATATTAGGAGTTATATGTGGACAGGAGCAGCTTCATCAACCCACAAGGAGAAAGGTGCACAGGATATGTGGTAGTAACCTTAGGTGATGTTGTTGAAGCTAAGCCATTGCCTCAGGGCACTTTGGCCTAAAAGGCAGAACTCATTGCTCTAACTCAGGCTCCAGAACTCAGTGAAGATAAGACTGTAAACATCTATACTGATTCTCGATATGCCTTTCTAACCCTTCAAGTACGTGGAGCATTGTATAAAGAAAAAGGCCTGTTAAATTCTGGAAGAAAAGACATAAAATATCAACAAGAATTTCTACAATTATTAGAAGCAGTGTAGAAACCCCAAAGTGTGGCAGTCATGCATTGTAAGGGACATCAGAGACTTTACACCTCGGTGAGCCAAGAAAACTCCCAAGCAGACACAGAGGCATGAAAAGCAGCATCTACTACTTACCGGGCATCAGTCACAGCCCTGCTCCTCCTTCAAATGCTTGATCTGGTGCCAACTTATTCTAAACAGGAACAAAATCTTTTTTCAGACAGAGGGAGAACAAACAATAAGAGAAAGATGGATAAAGTTATCAGATGGATGAATAGCTGTGCCACAGCTGCTAGGAGCTGCAGTTGTGCTTGCTGTACATAAAACTATCCATTTAGGCCAAGAATCACTTGAAAAACTGTTAGGCCAGTATTTCTACATCTCACACTTGCCAGCTCTTGCTAAAACAGTAGCACAGCAATGTGTTACCTGTCAACAACACCATGCAAAGCAAGGCCCCTCTGTTCCTCCCGGCATACAAGCCTATAGAGTGGCTTCTTTTGAAAATCTTCAAGTAGACTTCACAGAGATGCCTAAATGTGAAGGTAACAAGTATGTACTGGTTCTAATGTGTACTTATTCTAGGTAAGTGGAGGCTTATCCTACACAAACTGAAAAAGCTCACGAAGTAACCCATGTGCTTCTTCAAGATCTCATCCCTAGGTTTAGACTGCCTCTATGAATTGGCTCAGATAATAGGTCAACATTTGTAGCTGACTTGGTACAGAAAACAGAAAACGTATTAAGAATCTCAAAGAAGTTACATGCCACTTACCAACCACAGAGTTCTGGAAAGGTAGAGCAAAAGAATTGAACTATCAAACTTAGTTTAAGGAAAGTATGTCAGGAGACGGGATTCAAATAGATACAAGTCCTTCCTATAGTATTGTTTAAAATTAGGTGTACCTCCTCTAAGAGAACAGGATACTCCCCCTGTGAAATTCGGTATCATAGGCCTCCTCCCGTACCGTGAGGACTTCCAGGTACCCCTCAAGAGTTAGGTGAGATTGAATGACAGTAGCAGCTACAGGACTTAAGGAAAATTTCTCAGACTATCTCAACTTAAGTAAATGAGAGGTGCCTAGTCAGCTTATTCTCCCCCATTCACCCTTTTTCTCCATGTGACCATGTGTAGATCAACGACTAGAACGTGGCTCCACTGTGGCCTTGGTAGAAGGGACCCCAGATCATTATCCTGACCACTCCCACAGCTATAAAGGTAGAAGGAATCCCATCCTAGATTCACACAGCTGCATGAAGCCTGCAACCGCTAAGACCTAGGAGGCCAGACCAAGCCTGGACAATATCTGCAAAGTGACCTTGAAGACAACAACAAGCCCTGCTTCAGTCACACCTGGAAGTTGACTGGTCTATGCATGGCCGAAGCATGAGGAAAATCATCATGGGACTTATTTTCCTTATAACATGGACCTGTGTGGAAAAAGCTTCCACTGCTTCTTCCCACGCAGAGAACTACCTTCAGTGCATACAACAGGTCACTGAGGTAAGACAAGTTAAGACAATCTTTTTATTTTACAGCCATTATGAATGCCTAGGAACTCCAAAAGGAACCTGTTTGTATAATAACACCCAGTACAAAGTATGTAATCCAGGAAGTTACCAGCCTGATGTGTGCTATGACCCCTCTGAACCCTCCATAATCACAGTCTTTGAAGTAAGACTAAGAACTGGTCATTCTCTAATTGACACAAGTAAAGTAATAGCTAGAATAGAAGAAAGAAAAGTCCCCAAAAATGTAAAATTTGGCACCTGTGCCACTATTAATAGTAAACAGCATAGGAAAAGATGCAGTTCTCTAGATTAGGAAAAAATTACACAGAAGAAAATAAGTTTATCTGTCAAGAATAATATTTATGTAAGATGTGTCAATGCTGGTCTTGTGTCATTTAGGCTACTTAGAAAAAAAGATTAAAAAGATCCTGTTTAGCTCCAAAAAAGAAAAGTTCAGCCCCTCCTGCATGAGTAGAAGCTGCAACCCTTTGGAATTGATAATCATAAGCCCCTCAGACCTGAAGTGAAATAAAAGAGAATATGTAACATTAGGCATTGATAGAAAAAGATTAGATCCTATTGGAAGTATCCTAATGAAAGGAGAGGTTCAAAAATGTTCTCCAGAACCAATATTTCAGACTTTCTATGATGAACTAAATTTGCCAGTACCTGAGATTCCAGAAAAAAGCAACAATTTGTTTTTGCAATTAGCTGAACATGTAGCCCAGTCTCTACAAGTCACTTCATGTTATGTTTCTAGAAGGACCATAACAGGAGATCAATGGCCATAGGAGGCTCTAGAATTGGTTCCTACAGACCCAGTTCCTGAATTCCTAGCCCAAAAGAACCACCCTGACAATTTTAAGTTCTAAAAGTCTCAATTATTAGACAGTGTTGCATAGCTAGAGAAGGAAAAAAATTTATTCATCCTGTAAGGCGGCTTAGTTGTCTTAGGCAAAAACTGTATACTAGTACCACAAAAACAGTTACATAGTAGAGTTCCAATTACAGAGAAAGAAGTCCATTCAAAACATTTCCAAAGTTGCAGACTGTTTAGGCCCATCCAGAATTCCACCAAGACTGGACAGTCCCCACCAGGTTATACTGAATATGTAGATACAAAGCTTATGCTAAGCTGCCTGGCCAGTAGGCAGGTAGCTGTGTAATTGGCACCATTAAGCCATCTTTCTTCTTACTGCCCATAAAAACAGGTGAACTTCTAGGCTTCCTAGTCTATGCTTCCCAGGAAAAACAAAGCATAGCTATAGGTGATTAGAAAGATGATGAATGTCCCCCTGAAAGAATCATACAATACTATGGACCCACCACTTAGGCACAAGATGGCTCATGAGGATATCAAACCTACATCTACATGCTCAACCGAATCATTTGGTTACAAGCTGTTTTAGAAATTATTACTAATAAAACTGGTCAAGCCTTGACTGTTCTTGCCCGGCAAGAAACTCAAATGATAAATGCTATCTATCAAAATAGACTAGCTCTTGACTATTTGCTAGTAGCTAAAGGAAGAGTTTATAGAAAATTCAACCTTACTAATTGTTGTCTACACATAGATGATCAAGGACAAGTAGTTAAAGATATGATTAAAGATACAACAAAACTGGCCCATGTACCCATGCAAGTGTGGCACAGACTCAATCCAGGAGCCATGTTTAGAAATTAGTTCCTGGCCACAACAGTGGCTCAAGCCTGTAACCCCAGCACTTTGGGAGGCCAAGGTGGGCGGATCACGAGATCAGGAGATCAAGAGCATCCTGGCTAACACGGTGAAACCCCATCTCTACTAAAAATACAAAAAATTAGCCAGGAGTGGTGGTGGGCACCTGCAGTCCCAGTTACTCAGGAGGCTGAGGCAGGAGAATGTTGTGAACCTGGGAGGCAGAGCTTGCAGTGAGCCGAGATTGCACCACTGCACTCCAGCCTGGGCGACAGAGCAGGTCTCTGTCTCAAATAAATAAATAAATAAATAAATAAAAATAAAAGAAATTAGTTCCCAGAAAATGAAGATTTAAAACTCCTTTAATAGGAGTAATAATAATAATAAGAACCTGCTTACTGCTCCCTTGTCTGATACCTGTATTTCTCCAAATAATAAAAAACTTCATCACTACCTTAGTTCACCAAAAGGCTTCAGCACAAGCATACTATATAAATCACTATCAGTTGATTACACAGGAAAACATAAATAATAAAAGTGAAAGCTCGCACTAATAAAAATAGTGAAAGTCTCAAAGAGGGGAAATGAGAAGAGAGAAAGATCCTCTTGCATTGTTTTATATTGTTTCACATTCAGTAAAAACAAAAAGGAAGTAAAACCAAAGACAGGCAGCCCAGTGACCGCCCGAAACCAGGCATGGGCCCACCTGGCCTAAACCCAGTAGTTAAAAATCAACTTATGATTTAGAAGCTGAAGTTATTCATAAATTCCTTACATTGTGTAAAAGAACATTGTGAAACTCCTTGCCCTGTTCTGATCCTCCCTGACCACCAGTGCATGCAGCCCCTGTCATGTACCCCTTGCTTGCTCAAATCAATCACGACCCTTTCATGTGAAATCTTTAGTGTTGTGAGTCCTTAAAAAGGACAGAAATTGTGCACTCAGGTAGCTTGGATTTTAAGGCAGTAGCTTGCTGATGCTCCCAGCTGAATAAAGCCCTTCCTTCTACAACTAGGTGTCTGAGAAGTTTTGTCTGCAGCTCATCCTGCTACAGTATATTTGAAAGGATTACAATAGCTCAACAATAAAAATAATTACCTCTATTCTATTCTAAAAGAAAAATCAGGGCTGGGCACAGTGGCTGATGACTGTAATCCTAGTATTTTGGGAGACTGATATAGGAGGATCACTTGAGCCTAGGATTTCCAGACCAGCCTGAGCAAATAACAGACGCCCCCATATCTACCAAAATATTAACAAATTAGCTGATGTGGTGGTGCATGTCTGTAGTCCTTGCTGCTCCAGAGGCTGAGGTGTGAAGATTGGTTGAGCTCAGCATTTCCAGGCTGCAGCGAACTCTGTTTGTTCCACTGCACCCAAGCCTGCATTACTGTAACTCTAAAAAGAAAGAAAGGAGGAAAGAAAGGAAAAATAGAAGGAAGAAGGGAAGGAAGCAAGGAAGGAAGGAACGAATGAGGGAGGGAGGTAGAGTAAAGAAGGAGAGAAAGGAAGGAAGGAAAGAAGGAAGGAAGGGAGGAAGGAAGGAAGAGAGGGAGTGAGGGAGGGGAAAGTGAGGGAAGGGAAGAAAGAAAGAGAAAGAAAGAAAGCGAGAAAGGAAGGAAGGAAGGGAGGGAGGGGGAGGGAGGGAGGGAGGGAAGGAGGGGGGAGAAATTTTCTTATTGGACTAGAATTATGCAAATGATTTGCCAATTTTATATATATATAGTGATAGTGATAGGCTTTGTATTTATATATGAACATAGCATTATTTTAATACAATATGTTAAGCAGGTTAACATATTTTTATATAAACAACAGACATATAGAATATATTATACCTTTTCATTACCTTATTAAACTCTCTATTATTCAATTGATTGCCAGTAAATTCCAGTCAATTTGGCAAGGAAAATATTCTATACATAGATATCAAATATATACAGGTATTCTATACATAATATTCTGCATATAGATATAGAATCTTCACAGATTTGGAAAAAAGTTCAATAAATATTTGGAAAATGTAGATTTCTGATAAGGCTCTAGGATTAATAAAATACTGTACGGGCAGGGCATAGTGGCTTATACCTGTAATCCCAACACTTTGAGAGGCAGAGGCATGTGGATTATGAAGTCAGGAGCTGGAGACAGGCCTGTCCTGGTTGGGGAGGAGATAACGTTATAGGAAATTTAAGCTGTCCTCCGAGTCACTTCTGGGTGGGGCCATAGGAGCAGGGTTGGCGGTGGAGGTGCAGTCATGTGTGTCAGACATGCAAAAATCCTGGAAAGATATTTCAAAAGGCCATTCTTAAGTTGTACAATAGTGATGTTATTCACAGGAATAATGTTGCATATCTTATAAACTCTGGAATATTGTCTGACAATCATTTATGTCTGACAATCATTTATGTCTGTACCTTAGTAAAACTCCAGGGCTTCTCTCCTAACCCCAGCCTGATGGCCTGCCATTAGCTTTACAAAAGCAGTTGAGTTTCAGGGCAAGACTGTTATCATTTAAGCTACACTTTAAATATCTTTCCAAGTTAGCTTGGCCCAACAGTCCAGGAATAATAAAGAAAAAGGCAAGATGGGGGGTGAGTCAGCTTAGTTTAGTGTTATAATTCTGTCTTCTGCTACAGTGTTTTGCATTTCATATGTTTTCATAATACTGTGGCCTAGGCATAGATATAGATATAGATAGATGATATAGATATAGATTAGATATAGATACAGATACCTGTACAGAATGACTGCTAGTTTGGATAAGCATGCTGTCCCACTAAAATTGAACTTTGATAGATGCTTTTCCTACTCTGATTTTTAATTAGGGATGATTAAGTATGTTTTTATTTGAAATCTGGCTTCTGAGAAAGGTTGTGAGAAAGAAAATAAATCCTGTGGTCCTAACTTCACTAAGCTAAAGGGAAAAGTCAAGCAAGGAATGGGGTCATGCAAACCTGCCTCCCCTTTTGGTTCCTAAGATGGCTACAACATGAAAAGCTATATACCTCTCCCATATTTTGCCCACAAGGAAATTTGTAGTGCGCTCCAAGATCTTTACCCTAAGATGTTTCTGTTAAAATTTCACCATGGTGATATAAATTGATAGTTGATCTTTACAGGCCCAGTCACCCTGCTGCCCACCAGACAAAAAATGCATATCTGATTGCTTCCATGCCCCATTTTGTCTACGTTATGCAGAGTGCAGATTCCCTGCATTTTTTGCTCTGTGCCATTTGTCTACATTATCTTATCTTTTAAAAAATGCAGATTCACTGAGCCAAAGACATAAATAACTATTTTTCCCTATCCCCCCTTACATGTAAATTGTGTACTTCTCAATATCATGCCATTTCCTCTTTAAATTTGGAGCCCTCAAAATCATCTTCAGAGAAAAGCATATAGACCTATCTCCTGGGCATACATTCTTAATTTTGGAAAATAAACCCCTAAAATGATTGAGATTTGTCTCATCATTTTTCTTGATTGATAGTAGTAATGGAGGTAGTAAACATTTGTTAGAACCTCTAGCTGAAAAGACAGATCTGTTTCTTGTGACTGTGTCCCTGAAAATGCAAAATGAATCCTTTATTGATGTGGTGAAATTAAATTTAGTTTATACACAGTGACTTTTATAAAACTATGAAGATTCTGAGTCACCTGCAATTGTTTCTTTTCATTTTCCAGTTCACCCTCTCAGTCCTGACAACACTGTTTACCATCAAAATAAAATGCTTCTGTCTGTAAATAAACTATACATTAGAAAAAGAAGAAATAAAATGATTGTTTTTTCCAGTTTCAGAAATCTACATTTGCTATTACTGCATCTTATTTATAATGTCTCTTTATCACTATCTTTGCTTTTGATTCTCTTTGAATTCCTGCATCTCACTCCTGCAAAAAAGTGGTATAATATAGAGAATATAAGGAAGTAAGAATGCTTTTTGGGATTAGGGAGGAATTTGATTAGATGAATTAATGTTGTTTGTCTTATTCATATGTCTTAAGACTTTTTAAAGAAAAATCTTTAAAATATCTGCTTAAAATTTATTTTTTGTGTAGATGAAGATTTTTCACAGTGGCTAGTCATTTTTTTCCCTTAAAAGTAGAGGGCTGACCAGGCATGGTAGCTCATACCTGTAGCCCCAGCAGTTTGGGAAGCCGTGGCAGGTGAATCATGAGTTCAGGAGATTGAGACCATCCAGGCCAACATTGTGAAGCTCCATCTCTACTAAAAATACAAAAATTAGCTGGGCACGGTGGGGTGCACCTGTAATCCCAGCAGCTCGGGAGGCTGAGGCAGGGGAATCCCTTCAACCTGGGAGGCTCAGGTTGCAATAAGCCAACATTGTGCCACTGCACTCCAAGCTGACAACACAGCAAGACTTGTATCAAAAAGAAGAAAAAAAAAGTAGAGAGCTATATTTGATGCAACTTGCTAAAAAGAAAATAAAAATGTGTTTTAAAAAAAAAATGAAAGATGACATTTGAATATGTGCCCTGCACAAAGAAAAGGGGAGCTTGCAACATAATTAATTATCAGGGAAATGCAAATCAAAACCACAATGTGATATTACCTAATGCCAGCAAGAATGACCATAATCAAAAAATCCAAAAATAATGGATGTTGGCATGGATGTGGTGAAAAGGGAACACCTTTCCACTGTTGGTAGGAATGTAAACTAGTACAACCTACTATGGAAAACAGCATGGAGTTTCCTTAAATCCCTAAAAGTGGATCTACTTAATCCAGCAGTCCCACTCCTGAGTATCTACCCAGAGGAAAAGAAGTCATTATGTAAAAAAGATACTTGCACATGCATGTTTATGGTAGCAAAATTTATAATTGCAAAAATGTGGAACCAGCCCAAATGCTCATCAATCAACAAATGGATTAAAAATACATGATAGGTATATATGATGGAATACCACACAGCCATAAAAAGGAATGAAATAATGGCATTGTCAACAACCTGGATGGCACTGGATAATATTACTCTAAGTGAAGTAACTCAGAAATGGAAAATCAAACATTGTGTGTTCTCACTCATAATTGGCAGCTAAGCTATGAAGACACAAGGGTATAAGAATGAAATAATGGACTCTGGGGATTGCAGGGAAAGTGTGGGAGGTAGTGAGGGATAAAAGCATACACATCTGGCACAGTATACAGTGTTCATTTGGGTACACCAAAATCTCAGAAATCACCGTTAACAAACTTATTTATGTAACCAAACACCAACTTGTTCCCCAAAAATATGTTGAAATGAAAATAAAAGAAGAGAAGAGTTTGGATTGTATTTGGTTATTTACACTGGCAGAATAGAAAAGAAAGATTTGGAAGCAGAAGTTTCTCCAGAGAATCAATTTATTTTTATATTTTTTAAAAGGTGATTCTGTGATTTATATATATAGATATATACGTGCATAAATACATTCACATGGATCTATACATGAGCATACATTTATATAGGTCGACAGGCATGTGTGCATGTCTTTTTCCCCAAGTTGCCTATAAAAATATGATATAAAGGGAACTCTGAATTAAATTTTTGTGGTGGTAAATATAGCATGGGATAATATGAATGTTGTTGTCATGTTGACCACAAAAATAAAAGCACAGAAGATTTCTATGGAGGGATTATCTCCAAAGAATTAGAGTTACCAACTCTCAGAAGGCAAATTATGTTGAAATATTGCTTTTCTAATATTACTGCTAACTGGTTCATTTTCTTCTTACAGTTAAAAGCTTTTCTAAATGTGATATGCTGGTTGAAAATAATTGGTAATAATGCTAATTCAAACAATGGAATTCATAGGACTGGAAAAAATCCTTGACTTAAACTGAATTAAGACAAATAAGTAAACCAAGCTTCTTGCTTTGAAGATTTTCACAGCCTGTGATCGTAGATCCATGCAACTAAAAGTCTCTAACTTCTACAATAGAAACCTCAATGTAGGGCAGATAAAGAGAGTAAAAGGAGCAATTAAGTTTACTTAATAGTGAGATGGGTTTCATGGAAGTACAGGAATTAAGGGCCATCATTTACAGTTTGTTTTAGATAGAGAATGCAGGTATTTGTTTTCTGAGCAGACTCTGGCTAGTCATGTTTGATATGTTGCAGACATAGGTAGATGTTTGAGATATTGAATAAGCTGTTTGAGCATCAGCCATGTACAGTTGCTTAAAAAGACAATGAAGCAATTATTTCTGGAGTCTACGATTCTCACTCTTCTCTCCCAATTTAGTCATGGCATAAGTAATAGAGACACATGGACTTCTGAAACATGGTCATTGTATGATTCACACCCTTGTGTCATTGTTCCTGTGCAATGACACTGATTTTTTTTTCATTATTTCAATAGTTTGGGGAAAACAGATGGTGTTTGGTTACATGGATAAGTTCTTGAGTAATGATTTCTGAGATGTTGGTGCACCCATAAACCAAACAATGTACCCTGAACCCAATGTGTAGTAGTTTCTTATCCATCACCCCCCTCCCTCCCTTCCCCCTGAATCACCAGAGTTCATTGTGTCATTTTTACATGTTTGCATCTTCATAGCTTAGCACCCACTTGTGAAAACATATGGTATTTGGCCACACACCATGGTAATGAAAATGTGAGATAGATAGATAGATAGATAGATAGATAGATAGATAGATAGATAGATTAGATAGATAGGCAAATTTTCTTCCTATGATGGGTATTTGGGCTGGTTTTATATTTTTGCAATTGCGAACTGTGCTGCTTTAAACATGCATGTGCAAGTGTCTTTTTCATATAATTATTTCTTTTCCTCTGGGTAGATACTCAGTAGTGGGATTGCTGAATCAAATGGTAGTTCTCCTTATAGTTCTTTAAGGAATTTGCATACTGTTTTCCATAGTGATTGCATTAGTTTACATTTCCATCAGCAGTGTAAAAATGCACTGATATAATTATATATTAATGGTCTAAAGATGTCAGACATCTGAGTTAATCCCACATGATAGACAGTTAGAAGATTCCCCAACCTCCTCTATTAAATTGGAGCAGAAAACAAAAAAAGGTAAATCTTAATAGATGAGCTATTTTATAGGCATGCCAGGCCAGTAGGCAAAAATTGGGCATGTAAGAAGTTGAATTCTCTCATCTGTCTTCACTTTTCACTCTAGCAGCCCCATTCATTCTTTAGTTATGGGATCATACTCTCAAATTTGCATTTGTAAATGACAAGTGGCTTCCTTGTGACCTTACTGTAATTCAGAGCCTTCAAATTCCCAGTTCACAATATGTCACATAATAATGAAGGGATACCCTTAAATTATGCTTGTAGATGTTTTAAGATGGTATACATTCTAGTAACGATACTTCCTTTTTTTAGGTTGTTTTTTTAAATCTTCTGTCTAACTCTCATTTGTTTTCACTCTCTGACATTCTTTTCATCCTGGTCAGAGTTAAGTTCCTAAACACCAGACTGTTAACACATCTCCAATATCCACCAAGAACAGAAGCTTTAGTGGACATGTTTCCATGTGTTTTTGATAAAGATAACATTACTATATTCAAAAAAAAATATTGCTCAAGCAGGAATCTTTGACTAGGCCCTGTAAGTAGGACAGTAGGATGGATTAAAAAAAAAAAACTGGGTATGTAATTATTTTATTTTCTCTTTAAAAAAACTAAAATAATAATTGTATTACCTTAAATATCAGACAAAGGAATAATATATACTAGAGGCACAGAAAAATGAGCATACAATTAAAATAAAAAACCTTTGAATTTGGTTTGTTCTAAACAGCTATATTGGAAAGAAACATCACAAATAGAAATGTTTGGATAGTGAATTAAAGCACACAATTAAAAGGAACATGAGTTTACCAACATCACAGAGTGTTCAGTGGAATTTCTTCATATTTTTCATTTTCTCATCTTGTAGCAACTTTGCTAAACTGTGAAAACATTATATGTAGGAACTAACCATTTCTGTCTTTGAACCACCTTGAGACTCAATAAATTTCTCTCATTTCTGCATAGCGATACATCACAATTTTTACTTTGAAGAGTCATGATTGCTATAAACTGAAACAATGGAAAGAGACATTTGCTCTGTTTATATTCTATATATGATTCTATGTATCTTTTATCTATATAATTATATATATTGATTCTATATATCTCAATTTAAAGAGTGTTATAATTCTTCGTGGAAAGATGAGATTAACATTGTCTAATTACATATACTTTACAAAGAGAAGAAACCCAATAACCAACTTAATCAAGTCATCAAGTTTAAAATTTTAGCAGTGAGGCACCCTGAGAAGGACAAAGTATGACTCCTGTGGTAATAGCACCAAAAATTTGTAATATCAAGGGGATCACTTACAACCTGACAATGGAAGTGAAAATTATTTAAAACTTGCATAACTCTACTGAAATTGAAAATGGTTAACACATACCACAACAGTCTGTAATTTTGGTTCTAGGCATGTAACCTAAAGACAATTTTACTTATGGTGTGCCAAGTGGATAAATAAGATAAGGTTCATTCATGACAACTGTGTTGATATATTATGAAAAGTAAATCAGTCAAGATTTTTACCCAGAGTGGAATGTGCAATGCAATGCAATAAAATCAAGCGGTTGAAATAATAGACATTAGCTATTATAATAACACTGATAGATGTAAAACACTTTGCATAAAAAGTAGGAAAAACAAACCCATACCCCTAGTATATAATTTATATAAAGTTTATAATGTCTGCATCCCTTGGGGATATACAATTTTAATATAAAACTGTAATACCTGAATGGGCAGAATCCACAACAAAGCTATGTTGTTGGTTGCTCTTTGTGAGGGTGTTAGATTGTAATGAGATGGAGAAGGCTTGGAAAGTAGAAAAGACAAGAAATTTATAATTGATATTCTGTTTATTTTTATTTTGTAAGACTGAAAAAGAATTACCTGCAGCATTTATCATTAATAGTTGTTCATGTGTTTACAGTGCTGATATAGACATACACACATATATTTATGCTAGAATCAGCTCATTGTCAATTGAAAATACTCTGAAAGTGCAAAGGAAAATTCAAGTGTTTGCACATCTACATGAAATATCACATGACCTGTTCAGAAAAATGAAGCAGCTACTGTGTAGATGTGTTTTTCCTTCATGCTAGGTGCTTTGTGACACACTTTGTATGCATGTTTCCCTTTAACTGCCATGATTAGTCTTGGAAGTGTGCGCTATTAACTGTATGTAGCCCAAGCCATATAGAGTTCACGTAAGTATAGGATTGTTAGAGAGGAGTCAGAATTTGGAGACAAGTACCTGTACTCTAGCTACACTACATTGACATCGTTCTTCAGAATTTTAAAGTCTTGCTTCTCAGTAGGTTGAGTTTGAAGGATTGTCACCGAGAGAAAACAAAAGCAAAAACTAGGAGCAGTATAGAAACAACAACTAACTGAATGTAACCCTTCTCAATGAAAAAGGAGTGGAATTAGCCTGGCTTGTATCATATTCCTACATGCGAAGACTGTTCAGATGCCACTGCTTGGCACAGAATCATAACAGCACTGATTTCATTGCCTCTCCTGTGTTAGGTATCACGACATAACAGAGGTATAAGAGGCTGAGCTTTAAATGCAAACATTAACAAAGATATGATGAAATGAAGTGGGCAGCAACTGTAAATAAACACACTCATAAAAACTGACAGCCTATGTATGTCCCTAAAACATTCACAAATAGAGTGGTCACTTATATTCTTCAACCCAATTTACCCCACCATAAAATTGGCTTTTTTTATTCCAAAGCTGCTTCTGAACAAAGACAAATTCCTTTATAATTTTTGTTCTGCCTCTTCTATTTTGCACACTACTCTTGTTGTTGCTGTTGCTTCTGGATTTGCTTTGTTTTTATGATAAGTTAATTACCCTCTTGTTTTAAGCATGATATACTTATTGCAAAGTATACTACAGTAAGTATACTTTTATACTTACTATGATACTTATTTTTATACTTTTCATTCTTATGCTGAATAAAATTAGACTTTGATGAAAACACGTTTTCATTATCATTTATTTAGCCCTTTCATTTTTTAATTAAAAACTTGAAATTAAAGCTTAATTTTAATTTGAAAATTTACTTCAAAAAGTAATGTATTTTAGGACCAACTTTCCATGACCTGTTATTGTGAAGACCTTTTCTCTACTATAATTTTTTCCAAATTTATATGATAAGAAAATATACATATCATCTTATTCATTTTTTAGTGTACAGTTCAGTGATATTAAATACTTTCTTAATGTTGTAGAAGCGTAATGACCATTCATATTCAGAGTGTTTTCTTCTATCCAAACTAAAATTCTGTCCCCATTAAACATTCTTTCACTATTTCTCCCTTCCCCAGCCCGAGGTAATCAACATCCTGTGACAGGTTGGCTGTCACTAAAGCAGGTCTCCCTAACAACATTTTCAGCACTGATTGAATGGTGAAGTTACATATTAAAAGCTGAAACAACAAATGCTCTTATGCAAAGGCTGGAATGTAACAAAAGCCCACCAAGAGCTTTGCCCAGGCTTCTCCAGGGCCTTGAAGCATAACAAGGAATTCTTAACAGGTCCTGTTAAGGAATTCTTAACAGGACCCATTTAGGATGGAACAAGTTTTATTGGGGGTCAGAAGAAACTCCCCAGACCTCCACAAACAAGCGTTATTTGAAACTAAAGGAATTCCCCAAACTTCCACAATTTAGCAGGAGACAAGATAAAGGTAATTACCCTCGCACCTGGGCCCATTTAGATTAAGGAAATTTACTGATGCTGCAGAGGAAGGTCTTCAGGACTCAGACCTTATTTGTAGATTAGAAGTTAATCGCTTATGTCTTTAAGTGCACATACACTTACATGTAGAGATATAGCTTAGAAGGTACAGAAGCTCTGGAAGACTTTGTAATTTTGAATTGGCCTGGTGATAATTTCCAGGACTTCTCACTGTGACCAGATACAGAAATAAAAACTCTCTTCCTCCTCAGTGAATCTGCATCTTGTTTTTCGTCCACAGGAAGAAGCAGCCCCACCCTCAGTTTGGTTCAGGAACAATTCTACTTTCTGTCTCCATGAATTTGACTACATTTGTGACCTCACAAAAGTGGAATTATACAGTATTTATCATTTTGTTCCTGGCTTTTTTCACTGAGCATAAAGTCTTCAAGGTTCTTCCATGTTGTAGCCTGTGTTAGGATTTCCTCCCTTCTATGGCTGACTAATAACCCTTTGTATGAATATGCTATACTTTGTTTATCCATGCATCCACAATGGACACTTAGTTTGCTTCCACTGTTATGCCCAGACCGTTAGTTCCCCAAAGAAGACCACCAGAGTCCAGAGTCAAAGCTAAGGGGCAAGGATCTTTACTACAATTTCGAACCGGTCCCTCCATTCCACAGCATACAAGAGGGCCCTGAACAATGCGAGTGTTTGCTTTTTATAGCCTGAAAGTTACAGGGGAACAAAGGAATTCTTTTGGTTCCCGCTCTTTCAGTAAAACTTTGAATGGCTGTCCCCTTATCAGAGACTTTCCTGGTGGTGTTTGTAGTGGGCTCAGGAAGTTTGAGAGATATATGGCGATATGTGGTGGGATGGGAGGATGGGATGTGTTTGTACTGGGCTTGTTTGTTTTGAGCCCGGGGCTGAGGAATGTGCCCAGCTCCTTTCACCACCCTTTCACTACTCTGAATAATGATACTATGAACATGGGAACAAATATTTCTTAGAGACATTGCTTTCTATTCTTTTGGATATTTACACAGAAATGCAATTGCAGAATCATATGGTAGTTCTGTTATAAAGTTTTTTTAGGAAGGACCATACTGTTTTTCACAGCAGCCTTACCATTTTACAATCCCACCAACAGTGCACAAGTCTTTCAGTTTCCCCACATCCTGTCCAACACTTGTTATTTTCTGTTTTTTGAAATTATGCTTATCCCAATAAGTGTGTCAATACCTTTATTTCTAAAGATATATTTTACCCCAGGCATGGTAGCTCATGCCTGTAATCCCAGAACATTGGGAGGCGGAGGCAGGCAGATCACTGGAGGTCAGGAGTTTGATACCAGCATGGCCAATATGGCAAAATCCTGTCTCTACTATAAATAAGAAAAAAATGGCCAAATATGGTGGTATGCACCTGTAATTACAGCTACTCTGGAGGCTGAGGCATGAGAATCACTTGAACCAGGGAGGTGGAAGTTGCAGTGATCTGAGATCTTGCCACTGTACTCTATCCAGCCTGGGCAACAGAGTGACACTCCATTTCATAAAATAAAATAAAATAAAATAAAATAAAATAAAATAAAATAAGAGAAGATATATTTTAATTTTGTTGTAACCACTTTCATTCACATCTGTGTGAAGAGACCACCAAATAGACTCTGTGTGAGCAGTAAAGCTTTTTAATCACCTAGGTGCAGGTGGGCTGAGTCCAAGGGAGATAGAGGTGGGGCCGTTTTATAAGATTTGGGTGGGTAGTGGAAAATTACAGTTAAAGGGGATTTTTCTCTGGCAGGCAGGGGCAGGGGTCACAAGGTGCTTAGTGGGGGAACTTTTGAGCCAGGATGAGCCAGGAGAAGGAATTTCACAAGGTAATCTCATCAGTTAAGTCAGGAACCAGCCATTTTCACTCCTTTTGTGGTGGAATGTCATCAGCTAAGGCATGAACAGGCCATTTTCACTTCTTTTCTTATTCTTCAGTTACGTCAGGCTATCTGGATATATACGTGCAGGTCACAGGGAATATGATGGCTTAGCGTGGGCTCAGAGGCCTGACAACCACCTTCTGCCTTCCTCCCTGAAGTATGGACTCTGTGTGTGTGTGTGTGTGTATGTGTGTATGTGTGTGTATCTGCGTGTGTGTGGTATGTGTGTCCATGTATTTACAACTTGATGTCAGGCAGAATAAAAAGAGCAAGTTTTCATATATTTATCTTTTAATCCATGAAACTACCAACTAAGTTTACTTTCTCCAACTGTAGATATAGAAAGCACTAATGTTTTTTTTTTTTTTTGAGACGGAGTCTCGCTCTGTCGCCCAGGCTGGAGTGCAGTGGCATGATCTCGGCTCACTGCAAGCTCCGCCTCCTGGGTTCACGCCATTCTCCTGCCTCAGCCTCCCGAGTAGCTGGGACTACAGGCGCCCGCTACCACGCCCAGCTAATTTTTTGTATTTTTAGTAGAGACGGGGTTTCACCGTGTTAGCCAGGATGGTCTCGATCTCCTGACCTCGTGATCCGCCCGCCTCGGCCTCCCAAAGTGCTGGGATTACAGGCGTGAGCCACCGCGCCCGGCCAGAAAGCACTAATGTTTAACAATTTTAGGCTCATTTTCATGTAGCCTAAACCCATATTTAGGGAGAGAAGTCCAGAACGTACTAGAGATAACTGACATATTTTGTTGTTGGAATTGCTACCTATTCTTGCTGCAAAGTTGTTATAAAATTTTCTCGCCTAGAGTCTCCTTCATTCCAGCAATTCAGAGAAGCTGGATAAAATTGTATCTCATGAGGACAGATGTCATTAGAAACGCACAGGCTTTTGTCTAAATTTGGCTTTCATTCATTTTTTCATCAAATATTTATTGAGTCTATACTATATTCCAGTTGCTTGGCATAAGAGTAAAGTTGTGAAGCTGTGCAGCAGAATTGATGCCACCTTCTTCCTGCTCCCACAAAGGTGCACATCCTGCCTTTCATCCCTTCAAACCCAAGAGGGTTTGCACTACACAGTGCATGGCTCACCACACAATAGGCAATGTGGAGCACTGGTGTAAAGCTGACTGGAAGTAAGAGGCTTTGATGAGTGATCTAAGGGAGGATGTTTATTTCCTGCTTAATTGAAATACTGAGACCAAGCAACTCTGGCACACCTTGCAGAGGAAAAAACAAACAAACAAAAAAAGAACATGAAGATGCTATGGTCTGGGTGGAGTACCTCAGGCCTGTTATCCCAGTGCTTTAGGAGGCTGAGAAGGGAGGATCACTTGAGCCCAAGAGTTCAGCACTAGCCTGGGTGGTAGCCTAGGGAGACTCTATCTCTACAAAAACTAAATAATAATAACAATAATTAGATGGGCATGGTGGCACATGTCTGTATTCCCAGCTACTTGAGAGGCTAAGGCAGGAGAAACACTTGAGCCCAGAAGCTGGAGGCTGTGGTGAGCCACTACTGCACTCCAGCCTGGGTGACACAGGCTGTCACTCAGACTCGTTCTCAAAAAAAGTGTACATATATACAATATATACATAATTTAAAAGGTGCTATAGCCAGCTCAAGACGATTAATTCCAATACTCCTCTGTAAGTAAATGTGACTAAAACAATTTCTCAGATTCTCACCCATCTCCTCAGCAGCCAGTCCCTACAACAATTTAGGAAATAGCTGAGCAAAGGCCACATGCCTTAGGTGGTGGAAACAAAATTGAACAATTACACACAACCTCATGCCCTCAAGAGTTTGGGATCCCTTGCAGAGGAAACTCAACATTTGACATTTCAAATATCCACTCATCTTTCAGTCTTCCTAACAGGCATACAGCCTTCTTCTGGGAACTTTTTAAAAGAGTTCATACAAGTGATATTTGCATTTTATTGTAGATTTAACTTGTATGCCTTTTTTTTTTTTTTTTTTTTTTGAGAAGAGGGGGTCTCAATCTGTGATCCAGACTGGATTGCAGTAGCATAATCTTGACTTACTGCAACCTCTGCCTCCCAGGTTCAAGTGATTCATCTGCCTCAGCCTTCTGAGTAGCTGGGATTATAGGCACACACAACCATGCCCAGATAATTTTTGTATTTCAGTAGATATGGTGTTTCACAATGTTGACCAGGCTGGTCTCAAACCCCTGAACTTGACTCATCTGCCCGCCTTAGCCTCCCAAAGTGTTAGGATTACAGGCAGGAACCACTGTACCTGGCCAGTTTGCATTCTTAAAAACTACTGATTTTAAGCCTTCCTTCCTTCCTGCCTTCCTGTCTTCCTGCCTTCCTCCCTCCCTTCCTCCCCTCCTTCCTCCTTCCCTCCATAACTCCCTCCCCTTCCTTCCCCTCCCCCTCCTTCCTTCCTTCCTTCATTCCTTCCTTCCTTCCTTCCATTCTCTCTCTTTCTTTCTCTTTCTCTCCTTCCTTCCTTCCTTCCTTCCTTCCTTCCTTCCTTCCTTCCTTCCTTCCTTCCTTCCTTCCTTTCCTCCATCCTTCCTGTTTGACAGTGTCTCTCTCTGTTGCCCAGGCTAGAGTGCAGTGGCATGATATTGGTGCACTGCAACTTCTGCCTCCTGGGGTTCCAGCAATTTTCCTGCATCAGCCAAGTGAGTAGTTGGGATAACAAATGCCCGCCAACATGCCTGGCTAATTTTTGTGTTTTTTTTAGAGACAGGGTTCTTGAACTCTTTACCTCAAGTGATCTGCATACCTTGGCATTGCAAATCACTGGGGTTACAAGTGTGAACCATAGCACCTTGATGATTTTAAGTATCTTTACATATCCATAGGCACAGGTGTTTCTCACAGCTTACAGAGTATCAGAGGAATATAAGTGTTTCACATACATACGTGACATTTATTTTCATGGTTGCCTCCTTGGGCAGATTTTTAAAAGTAAAACGATTCCTCATTGGATACTTAAAACATCTCTTTCTGCCATTCTTCTCCAAGAAGCAGTAATTATCTTCAATATGTACAGCCTAGCATTTTATAATTGTACTAAATGTGAGTATATCCATAAAACTTTAGTAGATTTTATGATATTAGAATCTATAAATAATGCAAAGACTTCAATTCATAGGTTTTTAAGAAATATTCACATTGTTTATGGTTCTGTTTATATGCTGAATTACATTTATTGATTTGCATATATTGAACCAGCCTTGCATCCCAGGGATGAGGCCCACTTGATCATAGTGGATAAGCTTTTTGATGTGCTGCTGGATTCGGTTTGCCAGTATTTTATTGAGGATTTTTCCATCAATGTTCATCAAGGATATTGGTCTAAAATTCTCTTTTTTGGTTGTGTCTCTGCCCGGCTTTGGTATCAGGATGATGCTGGCCTCATAAAATGAGTTAGGGAGGATTCCCTCTTTTTCTATTGATTGGAATAGTTTCAGAAGGAATGGTAGCAGTTCCTCCTTGTACCTTTCATAGAATTTGGCTGTGAATCCATCTGGTCCTGGACTCTTTTTGGTTGGTAAGCTATTGATTATTGCCACAATTTCAGATCCTGTTATTGGTCTGTTCAGAGATTCAACTTCTTCCTGGTTTAGGTATGTGTTGAGGAATTTATCCATTTCTTCTAGATTTTCTAGTTTATTTGTCTAGAGGTGTTTGTAATAATCTCTGATGGTAGTTTGTATTTCTGTGAGATCGGTGGTGATATCCCCTTTATCATTTTTTATTGCATCTATTTGATTCTTCTCTCTTTTTTTCTTTACTAGTCTTGCTAGAGGTCTATCAAGTTTGTTGATCCTTTCAAAAAACCAGCTCCTGGATTCATTAATTTTTTGAAGGGTTTTTTGTGTCTCCATTTCCTTCAGTTCTGCTCTGATTTTAGTTATTTCTTGCCTTCTGCTAGCTTTTGAATGTGTTTGCTCTTGCTTTTCTAGTTCTTTTAACTGTGATGTTAGGGTGTCAACTTTGGATCTTTCCTGCTTCCTCTTAATGGGCATTTGGTGCTATAAATTTCCCTCTACACACTGCTTTGAATGTGTCCCAGAGATTCTGGTATGTTGTGTCTTTGTTCTAGTTGGTTTCAAAGAACATCTTTATTTCTGCCTTCATTTCGTTATGTACCCAGTAGTCGTTCAGGAGCAGATTGTTTTGTTTCCAGGTAGTTGAGCAGTTTTGAGTGAGATTCTTAATCCTGAATTCTAGTTTGATTGCACTGTGGTCTGAGAGATTGTTTGTTATAATTTCTGTTCTTTTACATTTGCTGAGGAGAGGTTTACTTCCATGTATGTGGTCAATTTTGGAATAGGTGTGGTGTGATGCTGAAAAAAATGTTTATTCTGTTGATTTGAGCTGGAGAGTTCTGTAGATGTCTATTAGGTCCACTTGGTGCAGAGCTGAGTTCAATTCCTGGATGTCCTTGTTAACTTTCTGTCTCGTTGACCTGTCTAATGTTGACAGTGGGGTGTTAAAGTCTCCCATTATTAATGTGTGGGGATCTAAGTCTCTTTGTAGGTCACTCAGGACTTGCTTTATGAATCTGGGTGCTCCTGTTTTGGGTGCATATATATTTAGGATAGTTAGCTCTTCTTGTTGAATTGATCCCTTTACCATTAAGTAATGACCTTCTTTGTCTCTTTTGATCTTTGTTGGTTTAAAGTCTGTTTTATCAGAGACTAGAATTGAAACCCCTGCCTTTTTTTGTTTTCCATTTGCTTGGTAGATCTTCCACCATCTTTTTAGTATGAGTGTATATTTGTCTCTGCACATTAGATGGGTTTCCTGAATACAGCACACTGATGGGTCTTGACTCTTTATCCAATTTGCCAGTCTGTGTCTTTTAATTGGAGCATTTAGTCCATTTACATTTAAAGTTAATATTGTTATGTGTGAATTTTATCCTGTCATTATGATGTTGGTTGGTTATTTTGCCCGTTACTTGATGCAGTTTCTTCCTAGTCTCAGTGGCCTTTACATTTTGGCATGATTTTGCAGCAGCTGGTACCGGTTGTTCCTTTCCATGTTTAGTGCTTCCTTCAGGAGCTCTTTAAGTCAGGCCTAGTGGTGACAAAATTTCTCAGCATTAGCTTGTCTGTAAAGTATTTTATTTCTCCTTCACTTATGAAGCTTAGTTTGGCTGGATATGAAATTCTGCGTTGAAAATTCTTTTCTTTAAGAATGCTGAATATCAGCCCCCACTCTCTTCTGGCTTGTAGAGTTTCCGCTGAGAGATCCGCTGTTAGTCTGATGGGCTTCCCTTTGTGGGTAACCTGACCTTTCTCTCTGGCTGCCCTTAACATTTTTTCCATCATTTCAACTTTGGTGAATCTGACAATTATGTGTCTTGGAGTTGCTCTTCTCGAGGAGTATCTTTGTGGTGTTTTCCATATTTCCTGAATCTGAATGTTGGCCTGCCTTGTTAGATTGGGGAAGTTCTCCTGGATGATATCCTGCAGAGTGTTTTACAACTTGGTTCCGTTCTTCCTGTCACTTTCAGGTACACCAACCAGAAGTAGATTTGGTCTTTTCACATAGTCCCACATTTCATGGAGGCTTTGTTCATTTCCTTCCATTCTTTTTTCTCTAAATTTCCCTTCTCACTTCATTTCATTCATTTCATCTTCCATCACTGATACCCTTTCTTCCATTTGATCGCATCAGCTCCTGAGGCATCCGCATTCTTCACGTAGTTCTCGAGCCTTGGCTTTCAGCTCCATCACCTCCTTTAAGCACTTCTCTGTATTGGTTATTCTAGTGATATATTTATCAAAATTTTTTTTAAAGTTTTTAACTTCTTTGCCTTTGGTGTGAATTTCCTCCTGTAGCTCGTAGTTTGATCGACTGAAGCCTTCTTCTCTCAACTCGTCAAAATCATTCTTTATTATCTCAATTGATGCAGAAAAGGCCTTTGGCAAAATTCAGCAAGTCTTCATGCTAAAAATTCTCAATAAGTTACATATTGATGGGACATATCTCAAAATAATAAGAGCTATCTATGACAAACCCACAGCCAATATCATACTGAATGGACAAAAACTGGAAGCATTCCCTTTCAAAACTGGCACAAGACAGGGATGCCCTCTCTCACCACTCCTATTCAACATATTGTTGGAAGTCCTGGCCAGGGCAGTTTGACAGGAGAAGGAAATAAAGGGTATTCAATTAGGAAAAGAAGAAGTCAAATTGTCCCTGTTTGCAGATGACATGATTGTATATCTGGAAAACCTCATTGTCTCAGCCCAAAATCTCCTTAAGCTGATAAGCAACTTCAGCAAAGTCTCAGGATATAAAATCAATGTACAAAAATCACAAGCATTCTTATACACCAATAACAGACAAACAGAGAGCCAAACCATGAGTGAACTCCCATTCACAATTGCTTCAAAGAGAATACAATATCTAGGAATCCACCTTACAAGGGACGTGAAAGACCTCTTCAAGGAGAACTACAAACCACTGCTCAATGAAATAAAAGAGGATATAAAGAAATGGAAGAACATTCCATGCTCATGCGTAGGAAGAATCAATATCATGAAAATGGCCATACTGCCCAAGGTAATTTGTAGATTCAATGCCATCCCCATCAAGCTAGCAATTGCTTTCTTCACATAATTGGAAAAAACTACCTTACAGTTCTTATGGAACCAAAAAAGAGCCTGCATCACCAAGTCAATCCTAAGCCAAAAGAACAAACCTGGAGGCATCACACTGCCTGACTTCAAACTATACTACAAGGCTACAGTAACCAAAACAGCACGGTACTGGTACCAAAACAGAGATATAGATCAATGGAACAGAACAGAGGCCTCAGAAATAATGCCATATATCTACAACTATCTGATCTTTGACAAACCTGACAAAATCAAGTAATGAGGAAAGTATTCCCTATTTAATAAATGGTGCTGGGAAAACTGGCTAGCCATATGTAGAAAGCTGAAACGGGATCACTTCCTTACACTTTATACAAAAATCAATTCAAGATGGATTAAAGACTTAAATGTTAGACCTAAAACCATAAAACCCCTAGAAGAAAACCTAGGCATTACCATTCAGTACATAGGCATGTGCAGGGACTTCATGTCTAAAACAACAAAAGCAATGGCAACAAAAGACAAAATTGACAAATGGGATCTAATTAAACTAAAGAGTTTCTGCACAGCAAAAAAAACTACCATCAGAGTGATCAGACAACCCAAAATGGGAGAAAATTTTCACAACCTACTTATCTGACAAAGGGCTAATATCCAGAATCTACAATGAACTCAAACACATTTAAAAGGAAAAACAAACAACCCCATAAAAAAGTGGACAAAGGAAATGAATAGATACTTCTCAAAAGAAGACATTTATGCAGTCAAAAAACACATGAAAAAATGCTCACCATCACTGGCCATCAGAGAAATGCAATCAAAACCACAATGAGATATCATCTCACACCAGTTAGAATGGTGATCATTAAAAAGTCAGGAAACAACAGGTGCTGGAGAGGATGTGGGGAAATAGGAACACTTTTACACTGTTGGGGGGACTGTAAACTAGTTCAACCATTGTGGAAGTCAGTGTGGTGATTCCTCAGTGATCTAGAACTAGAAATACCGTTTGACCCAGCCATCCCATTACTGGGTATATACCCAAAGGACTATAAATCATGCTGCTATAAAGACACATGCACAAGTATGTTTATTGCGGCACTATTCACAATAGCAAAGACGTGGAACCAACCCAAATGTCCAACAATGATAGACTGGATGAAGAAAATGTGGCACATATACACCATGGAATACTATGCAGCTATAAAAAATGATGAGTTCATGTCCTTTGTAGGGACATGGATGAAATTGGAAATCATCATTCTCAGTAAACTATGGCAAGAACAAAAAACCAAACACTGGATGTTCTCACTCATAGGTGGGAATTGAACAATGAGAACACATGGACACAGGAAGGGGAACATCACACTCTGGGGCCTGTTGTGGGGTGGGGGGCAGGGAGAGATAGCTTTGGGAGATATACCTAATGCTAGAAAGCGGGTTAGTGGGTGCAGCGCACCAGCATGGCACATGTATACGTATGTAACTAACCTGCACATTGTGCACGTGTACCCTAAAACTTGAAGTATAATAATAAATAAATAAATAAATAAATATGCCAAAAAAAAAGAGAAATATTCACATTGTTTCAGGTAAATACAGTTTATATTTTTTAAACATCCATTACTTATCTTATTATGAGAATATATCATGCAGCATAACCCTTTGACATTAATGGGCATTTGGAGTCGTGTGTGTGTGTGTGTGTGTGTGTGTGTGTTCATGTCTGTGTTATATTTTGGGTTTTATTTACTTTCTTCCATGAGATGTTACAATAAAAATCCTTGCTAAACCCTCCTCCAGGGCACATGCTAGACAGAAATAATAAATATATTAAAAGAAAAAATAGAGGAGGAGGGTTATTTTCATTTTCAACCTATTAAATAATGACATATTTTGTTTCGTTTTGTTTTGTTTTGGAGACAGGATCTCCCTCTTTCAGTCAGTCTAGAGTACAGTCATGCAATCATGACTCATTGCAGCCTTGACCTCCAGTATCCAAACCATCCTCCCACTTCAGGCTCCTGTCTAGCTTGGACTATGGGCATGTGCCTTCACACCTGGCTATTTTTAAAAATTTTTTGTAAAGATGATGTCTCCCTGGGCAACCAGCCTATGTTGCCCTGGCTGGTTGTGAACTGTTGCACTCAAACAATCCTCTTGCCTCAGCCTCCCACAGTGCTGGGATTACAGGCTTAGGTCATTGTGCCTGGTCCTCTTTTTATTTTTTCTTTTCTTTGATAGCATCTTCTCATGTAGCCAAGGCTGGTCTCAAACTCTGGGCTCAGGTTTTTCTTCCAGCTTAACCTCTTGAGTAACTAAGATTACAGGCCCTTGCCACAATTCTTGACTAATTTTTTAAATTTTTTGTAGAAATAGGGTCTCCCTGTGTTGCCCAGGCTGGTCTCAAACTCCTTGGTGTCGAGCAATCCTCCTTCTATGACCTCCCAAGCCACTGCGCCCCGCCAAGTCTTTTATTGTTATTATTTTATTATTATTATTATTGTTGTTGTTGTTGTCATTGTTGTTATTATAATAAAAATTCATACTTCCATCAAAAGTAAAAAGGGAGTGCCTACTCCCCGTAAGTTTACCAACTTCCAGGGTTTTGTGACATTAATACTTGGTAAGCCATGAGGTATAATTAAAATTACTTTTATTATAATTCGTAACTTTCTAATTACAAATTTTATTTATTCACGACCATGTATTCCCCAGAAAAAAAAATTCATGTATTTTGCCTAATATTCTATGGAAACATCTGTATTTGCTATAAAAATCAGACATTTCTCTCTGTTTGTTTATTGTACCTGTATCATCTGTGTATTACATATGTTGAAAGTAGATGGTTGGAAGGTCAAAATTGCCATCTTATTATGTCTGCGTTGTCTTATTGAAAATAAGCTCCTAATCATTTATCAGCTCTTTTCTTTATTGTACATATAAACTTATATAAAATAAAAATTCCAGTGGGTAACTAGAAGAATTGAAGAATGAAGCCACCAGCAGTACTATCAAGTAAAAAATTATTCCCCATGCACAGATTGCCTGTTTCACATATCATCACAACTGCACTGTTTTTATTAATATTTCACTCATTTCTCATCAGCACCATAAAATATTTCCCATATTTTTGTTTTCATTTTAATTTTTTTGTCTTTGAAGAAAATACTTTTGAATTTTTAAATTGTTTTCTTGTTGAATTGAACACAATATTTCACTTCTTTGGGGTTTTTATTCAAAATTACAGGCTTGAGTCTCTATGCCTGGCCTGTAGGAGCTTTTGAAGGGACAAAAGTTGAGCCCATTCACACTTAGGGAGAAAAAACTTGAATTGAGCAAGAGAACTCGTTTTTTGTTTGGGATACTAACATGTGCTGGAAATCATCACCAGTGAAAAAATGTAGGAGGAACAATATTATGGAATTTGGATAAATCATAACAGCCTTACTTACTGTGTTCTGTTTTCTTTGGTTCTTCTCAGTGTCCTAGAAAGTGGCTGAAATCAGCTCAGAGCTATAAACTAAGGACTGACCTCTAGGATGCTGATACCTCTTCACCTTTCCAGCATCCTCAGAGGATGTGATACCAACAAGTGTTCAATTAAGAGGTATGTACCTCTTGGCTTAGGAATGACTTGGGGATGCAGGCTCTTTTTTGATTCCATATGAACTTTAAAATAGTTTTTTCCAGTTCAGTGAAGAAAGTCATTGGTAGCTTGATGGGGATGGCATTGAATCTATAAATTACCTTGGGCAGTATGGCCATTTTCACGATATTGATTCTTCCTACCCATGAGCATGGAATGTTCTTCCATTTGTTTGTATCCTCTTTTATTTCCTTGAGCAGTGGTTTGTAGTTCTCCTTGAAGAGGTCCTTCACATCCCTTGTAAGGTGGATTCCTAGGTATTTTGTTCTCTTTAAAGCAATTGTGAATGGGAGTTCACTCATGATTTGGCTCTCTGTTTGTCTGTTATTGGTGTATGAGAATGCTTGTGATTTTTGTCCATTGACTTTGTATCCTGAGACTTTGCTGAAGTTGCTTATCAGCTTAAGGAGATTTTGGGCTGAGACGATGGGGTTTTCCAGATATACAATCATGTCATCTGCAAACAGGGACAATTTGACTTCCTCTTTTCCTAGTTGAATACCCTTTATTTCCTTCTCCTGCCTAACTGCCCAGGCCAGAACTTCCAACATTATGTTGAATAGGAGTGGTGAGAGAGGTCATCCCTGTCTTATGCCCATTTTCAAAGGGAATGCTTCCAGTTTTTGCCCATTCAGTATGATATTGGCTGTGGGTTTGTCATAGATAGCTCTTATTATTTTGAGATACTTCCCATCAATACCTAATTTATTGAGAGTTTTTAGCATGAAGTGTTGTTATATTTTGTCAAAGGTCTTTTCTGCATCTATTGAGATAATCATGTGGTTTTTGCCTTTGGTTCTGTTTATATGCTGGATTACATTTATTGATTTGCGTATATTGAACCAGCCTTTTATCCCAGGGATGAAGCCCACTTGATCATGGTGGATAAGCTTTTTGATGTGCTGCTGGATTTGCTTTGCCAGTATTTTATTGAGGATTTTTGCATCAATGTTCATCAAGGATATTGGTCTAAAATTCTCTTTTTTGGTTTTATCTCTGCCCAGCTTTGGTATCAGGATGATGCTGGCCTCATAGCCAAAAGAACAAAGTTGGAGGCATAACACTACCCGACTTCAAGCTATACTACAAGGCCACAGTAACCAAAACAGCATGGTACTTGTACCAAAACTGAGATATAGACCAATGGAACAGGACAGAGCTCTCAGAAATAATGCCACATATCTAAAACTATCTGATCTTTGACAAACCCAACAAAAACAAGCAATGGGGAAAGGATTCCCTATTTAATAAATGATGCTGGGAAAACTGGCTAGCCATATGTAGAAAGCTGAAACTGGATCCCTTCCTTACACCTTATACAAAAATTAGTTCAAGATGGATTAAAGACTTAAATGTTAGACCTAAAACCATAAAATCCCTAGAAGAAAACCTAGGCAATACCATTCGGGACATAAGCATGGGCAAGGACTTCATGTCTAAAACACCAAAAGCAATGGCAACAAAAGACAAAATTGACAAATGTGATCTAATTAAAGAGCTTCTGCACAGCAAAAGAAACTACCATCAAAGTGAACAGGCAAGCTAGAGATTGGGAGAAAATTTTTGCAACTTACTCATCTGACAAAGGGCTAATATCCAGAATCTACAATGAATTCAAACAAATTAAAAAAAAAAACAAATAACTCCATCAAATATGGGTGAAGTGCAAGAACAGATACTTCTCAAAAGAAGACATTTATGCAGCCAAAAAACACATGAAAAAATGCTCATCATCACTGGCCATCAGAGAAATTCAAATCAAAACCACAATGAGATACCATCTCACACCAGTTAGAATGGCGATCATTAAAACATCAGGAAACAACAGGTGCTGGAGAGGATGTGGAGAAATAGGAACACTTTTATGCTCTTGATGGGACTGTAAACTAGTTCAACTATTGTGGAGGACAGTGTGGCAATTCCTCAGAGATCTAGAACTAGAAATACCATTTGACCCAGTAATCCCATTACTAGGTATACACACAGAGGATTATAAATCATGCTGCTATAAAGACACATGCACACGTATGTTTATTGCTGCAATATTCACAATAGCAAAGACTTGGAACCAACCTAAATGTCCAACAACGATAGACTGGATGAAGAAAATGTGGCACATATACAGCATGGAATACTATGCAGCCATAAAAAATGATGAGTTCATGTCCTTTGTAGGGACATGGATGAAACTGGAAACCATCATTCTCAGTAAACTATCACAAGGACAAGAAACCAAACACGGCATGTTCTCAATCATAAGTGGGAGTTGAACAATTAGTACACATGGACACAGGAAGCAGAACATCACACACTGGGGACAGTTGTGGGGTGGGGGGAGGGGGGAGGGGGGAGGGATAGCATTAGGAGATATACCTAATGCTAAATGATGAGTTAACGGGTGCAGTACACCAACATGGCACATGTATACATATGTAACTAACCTTCACGTTGTGTACCTGTACCCTAAAACTTAAAGTATAATAATAATAAAATTTTTAAAAAAAGAAAAAAGAGGTATGTACCTCTTTATTTTATTCATTGTGTTTGTTCATTAGTACCTTTCAATTAAATGCAGACTATCTATCTCTTCCCCACCACGTCTAACTGAATTTTTCTCCAGCTACGTAGAATACTTTAAATACGTTCATACTTAAGTAGTCTCCTTCCAGGCTATTGCATTTTCCCTACTGCTGCTGTAAAAAATCAACACTAATTTAGTTGCCCAAAACGTGATCCATTTAGAATCTGGCAGTTCTCTAGATCAGAAGTCCAAAACAGTTTTCTCTGGGCAAAAATCAATGTCTTGGCAGACTGGGTTCTTTTTTGGAAGCATTTTCAAGGAATTTGTTTTCAGGTTAATTCAAGTTGTTGCCAAACTAACACCCAATTTCGTTGCTGGCTGTCAGTTAAGGGTTATACCCAGATTCTAGAGGCTGCCAACCTTTCTGGGAAAGAGGTCCCCTTCCTCCTCCTAAAAGCGATTAATGCTGCATTCATCCTTCTCAGGTCATATAACTAGGACACCTCCTTAACTGCACATTTTCACCTTGAAAAACTCATGTGATGAGATATGGTTTATCTGGATGAATCACCCCATCTCAAAGTCCTTAATCACATTTACAAAGTCCCGTTTGCCAGGTAACGTCAAATGTTCACCGGTTTCAGGATAGCCACTTCTGGAGGGCCATTCTTGTGCTTACCACAGAAATTGTGTCTCTTAATTTGATAGAAAGCTTTGGATCATCACGCAAGACTTTGTGAGGGATGATGATGCTGGTGATGATGATAGAGATGGTGATGGTGATGGTGCTGAGGCTGATGGCAGTGCTGATGATGATGATGGGGATGATGACAATGAGAGGGTCATGGAGATGATGGGAATGATGATGATGATAATTGTAGGGATGATGGTGATGGTGATAATGATAGCGATGGTGATGATAATGGGAATGATGGCGATAACGATGATAGTGATGGTGATGATGATGGGAGTGATGATAATGATGAGGATGATGATGATAATGGTGATAATAGTGATGATGGTGATAATAATAATTGCGCTGATAATAATAATTGTGGTGATGATGATGATAATAATAATAATGGTGGTGATAAGAATGATGGTGATGGATGATGATGATGGTGATGATGATAATGATGGTGTTGAGGGTGATGATGGTGATGATAGTGAAGACAATGATAGTGATGATCATTGTAATATGGTAGTGATAGTAATTATAAGATTATAAAATCTCATTGCTGTACAGATTTAATCAGATAGAATGTTGTTGAAAAGCATGAGATAATAAAGAAATTGAGGTATTTTTTTCTTTCCTACTTATGTACAAATGTCATGTCCAACTTACAAACATATCCAGGACAAGACCACACTTTATGTTATACTTTTAAGGTCTTCCCTGTAGCATAAATTGAGCCTTTTATTATCAAGTTTTCTTACCTTTTCTTAACTCCCTTGGTTGACTGCTTTTCAGGTTTAGGTGATGTGTCCCCTGTTAAGGAGTTGAAGCTGGCTAACATAACTGCCCATGATGATTTTCCTAAAGTTCATTAACTATACGATCTAAGAACCCTATGGGCTTAGTGACCATACCCAGTCTGACTGTAGCTTTGTTGTTTAGAAAGCTAGGAGTAATTTTACTTTGTACTAGAAAATGAGACATAGTGCCTTATGAAAGTAACACTTTGAGAAAGAATGGAAGGAAATCTACTCTAGCAAAGGAACCCACAGCTCAGTTCAAATGGATCAACAGTGCCATTTGTGATGTTTACATTTCTTTGATTTAAAAACACATTTATTTAAAAAATATATATTTAAAACCCATTTATATATATTAAATATGTATATACACACATGTTAAATACCCATTTATTAAAATACACATACACACACGTGCACATGCACACACACACCTATTCTTGGATTTTATTTGAGTAGAGATGAATCCAGCTGATATGGTTTGGTTATGTCCCCACCTAAATCTCATCTTGAATTGTAAATCCCCATGTGTCAAAGATGGGGCCAACTGAATCATGGGGGTGGATTCCACCATACTGTTCTCATGGTCGTGAATAAATCTCACAAGGTCTCATGGTTTTATAAGTGGGAGTTTCTCTGCACAAGCTCTCTTGGCTGCTGCCATGTAAGACACGACTTTGCTCCTCCTTGCCTTACACCCTGAGTGTAAGGCCTCCCAAACTTATGGAACTGTGAGTCCACTAACCTCTTTTGTTTATAAATTACCCTGTTTTGGGTATATATTTATTAGCAGCATGAGAACAGACAAATATGAAATCTCACTCTGTCACCCACGCTGGAGTGCAGTTGCTTGATTTCAGCTCACTGCAACCTCAGCCTCCCAGGTTCAAGTGATTCCTGTGCCTCAGTCCCCCAAGTAGCTGGGAACACAGGTATGCACTATCAGGCCTGGTGAATTTTTGTATTTTTAGTAGAGACAAGGTTTTACCACGTTGGCCAGGCTGGTCTTAAACATCTGACCTCCTGTTATCCACCTACATCTGCCTCCCAAAGTGCGGAGATTACAGATTGAGCCAATGTACCAGTACATTCTCAGGGAATTCCTAAGAGCAAGGATCTGAGTGACTGACTGTAGTATAGCTTATAAAAGATCCCTTAAAGGAAACCAGAATGGGTGGCTCTGTTCTGCTTAGGTTGCACTCTTGTTCGGACAAGTTACTGATCTTCAGTTAAATACACTCCTACTCTATTTGAAAGGGATCCATGGGGTGGTGTTGGTGCTCATTAATTAATTACAGTTTGATTCATTAATGAAGAGTGATGAAGTAAGTGATTTGACCGACTTGGGGAATATTTTCTTTCAAGTTGTAACTTTGAAAACAATCCCATATATCTGATCTCTGCTTTGAAAGGGAAGAAGAATAAAAGAACACCATGCCCTTTTAAGCAGTTTGTGTCTTGAAAAAAATAGGCAGAAATATACACTAGAATTATATTTTGGGTACCAATAGGTGCAAGCATTGGCCTGTTCCCTAAGGGAATATCATAGGCATAGATTCAGGGAGCTGGACGCCAGGTCATGGAAGCTTCTGCAAAGTGCCAGAAGAAATCTGCTTTTATCTGTCTTTAATACCAAGTGTATTTATTGGAGAGTAAAACTTCAACATACTGAATAGTTGCTTGAGATATGCCTTAAAATTAAAGGTAAAGGTAAGATGTGTGTGTTTAGTCTTTATGAGAGCTTTCTAACCCTGTCTCACTCCCTCAACATGCCAACAAATCAAAAGTCTCAAAGTGGAAGGAAGATAATGATTCTCAATACAATTATATGCCCGTGAAAGGTTACAGGACCAAACTATAGTGTCCTTTGATCCAAACATTTGTCTTCAATAACCTCTACTCAGTCACTGCAAATAAATTACTAGACCAGAATTCTTTGCTAAGTTTTAGACTCTAATAAAACATATATTGAATATATTTATATTATATATTAGTTATATAATATAAATATAAAATATGTCCTTTTTTATTTTATTCAATACAAATGTATTAATATTAATATATTTATAAATATATTAATATTAAACATAATTATATTAAATATCATATTAAATATTAAATATGAACATGTTGAATATGTTTAACATATTTAACATAGTAAATAAATATATTCTTTAAATATAAACATATTATAAGTTTTTTTGAGATGGAGTCTCATTCTATTGCCCAGGTTGAAGTGCTGTGGTGTGATCTCTGCTTACCACAACTTATGCCTTCTAGGTTCAAGCTATTCTCCTTCCTTAGCCTCCAAAGTAGCTGGGCTTTCAGGTGCACACCACCACACTGGGCTAATTTTTGTGTTTTTAGTAGAGATGGGGTTTCACCATGTTGGCCAGGCTATCTCAAATTCTTCACCTCAGTTGATCCACCTGCCTTGGCCTCCCAAAGTACTGGGATAACAGGTGTGAGCCAAGATATTGGGATTACACCCAGCCAAGATATTAAAATATATTTAATAGACACAACTGTACCTCACACATATACATTTGAATATCACATAAATATCTTTAATATATTTATCCAAAATGAATCTAAGATTAGCTAAAGGATTCCAGATTTATAAGAGGAAGACTGTTATAATTTGTCCAAATTGAATAATATTCTTCCTCGTATATTTCTTATGGGATGATGATTTCCAACACATGTTAATATCCCAAACACAAAAATGAGGGCTCATGGTTCATTCATTGTTGTCTCCCTAATTATTATTGGGCTCAACCTTTATCCCTTCAAAAGCTCCTACAGGCCAGCCATAGTGGCTAAATCCTGTAATCCCAGCCCTTCTGGAAACTGAAGTGGGAGGATCATTTGAGCCCAGGAATTTGAGACCACTATGGGCAACATAGTGACACCCAGTCTCTACAAAAAAATAAAAAACTTAGCCAGGTGTGGTGGCATGTGCCTGTGGTATCAGCTACTTGGGAGGCTGAGGTAGGAAGACCTCTTGAGCCCAAGAGATAAAGGCTGAAGTGAACTGTGATCACTTCATTACATTCCACGCTGGATAACAGAGCAAGACCCTGTCTCAGAGGAAAAAAAAACATATATGGAATTCAAAAGACACCAGGATGCCTAAATAGTTGAAAAGAGATCATTTTGGTGATAATTGGTTTGCAAACTTGGAAGACTTCAAACTTGGAAAATTCTGGCGCTGACTGAAGACACCCTCTTTTTGAAGAGGAGAAGGATATGTTGGTTTTTATACTTCACAATGTCCATATTACATGATAGAATTCACATGTTCATCAGGGTTGGGAAGAAAGCTATTCATATTTATGAGAGGAGCCAAGTACATGCAGATTGGGTAAACATATGTGACATACATCCCATGTTCACTTTGATGTGAAATTTTAGCATTAAAATGGTGATGATGGTGGTGATGATGGTGATGGTAATGGTGATGGTAATAATGATGGTAATGGTGGTGCTGATGATGGTTATGACAATGATAAGGTGGAATTAGGCTCTTTTTGTCAAAAAGTGAACAATAGGACACAAAGACAAGTTCGTGTACAGCTACTGTAAGCTGCTGAAACTGATAGTTAGGTCTGCAGTTGCTTATTGGAAAAGAATGTTTGTGGGGCCAGTCCTCTGTCCAGTTAGACTTATAGTGGTCTGGATTCAAAATCTGAGTTGGAAGGCATTGTATAATTTGCCTGATTGCTGCTATCATAGGGAGTTGGGCCATAGGAATTTAGAAATTTGCCTTCCCAACCAGAGACTGAATGCTTCGCCCATAGATAACTTTTGTTTCCTTAATTTTAGGATCCCTCTTTTTTTATGAAAGGGCATTTCTCTTCGATCTGTCAGATCATGTAAGACAGGTGAGTTAAATGACACATAATAAGCATTCATTGAAACAATGGCCAGTGCTTGGCAGTACTGAAACTTAAAAGACAATCAAAGTTGGGCATAACCTCAGCACTTTGGGAGGCTGAGGCGAGTGGATCATTAAAATCAGGATTTCAACATGGTGAAACCCCATCTCTATGAAAAATACACACCAAAAATTAGCTGGGATTGGTGGTATGTGCCTGTAATCCCATATACTTGAGAGGCTGAGGCAGGAAAATTTCTTCACCTGGGAGTTGGAGGTTGCAGTGAGCCAAGATTGCACCACTACACTCCTAGGCAATGGAGTGAGACCTTGTCTCAAAAAAAAAAAAAAAAAAAAAAAAAGAAAAGAAAAGAAAAGAAGGAAACCAATATAATTTCTTGCTGATTACATTTACCAATGAATTAATAATTTTATTAACTCTGAATGATAGGTTGAAGATATTTTGAGATGAATTTTATTTCTGGCTATTAAGTTGATGGCCTTATTTAGTAGAAACACAAGGTTATTATAATTTTCAGAGTCTTTTGCAACGGCACATTTGTTCTACTTAATGTGACCACCTGTTATTTTTGCTTACAAAATCCATGGATTATGGCATGTGTCTCAGATATTTATTACTTTTCTATTCCAGCCACAAACATATCTCAGCATGTTAGATGGTCTGCCTAATTATATTTCAAAAGAAAAACCTTTATTTTGAATATTACACTGAATGATTATCAACATGGCATAGATTAAAAAGGATAGAGAATTAGGACTGTTTCCATAGCAACTCACTTGTAATATTAAACTTTAAAAATTCTGCAAAAACAGTTTGATACAGGTTATAAATCACACTTTTTTAAAACCAGAAATTTTCCACTGTGCATCCTATACTTATTCTAATGTAGTCTTATTTTCCCTTCAGAAGATAATTTAAATATTAATTCAGCTCAATTTTATTGCATTTATCTTTGCAGTAAGTCAGTCATTTTACAGTCTAAGTTGAGTTTTCAATAAACTATTTAGAATGACAGGAACATTGCCATTTTGATACAGGTATATTTCTGAATATTTCTGCATCTGGTATTTGGAATGTAGTTTTAAAAAGTAATTGTTTTGTCTTGAGAGTAAGTGTTTAGTGTCATACTATTCACTGCATTAGAGACTAAGTGAATAATAAAAATTGTATGTAGTTCATTCTAGAAGAATGTCAAGTCAACCCAGTGGCATTAGAGTTAACTATTCCTAAAATCTTTTGATTTTTTTTCCTGAAGATATTCTGAAAATATGAACAGTTTACCTAAATGCTTTAGAGTAATTTTGAAAAATCAACAATTGTAACATTTATATTGGAGAGTGAAGCATATATACTAAGTTGGATTTTATCGAATGATTCTAAATCCTTATAAAAAGTTACCACCTAGAAACAACGATCTTATTTTAGTGTTGATGTTTTATCTTCAAAGAATGTGTGCCATAAATGTTTAATCAAATTCCAGCAGCATTGACGTTTTCTGGCTATTTTTTGGCTTTCTGTGTTTGTTTGCTTGCTTGTTTGTTTGTTTTTGAGACAGAATCTCATTCTGTCACTCATGCTGGAGTACAGTGACAGATCTTGGCTCACTGCAATCTCTACATCCCAGGTTCAAGCAGTTCCTCCGCCTCTGCCTCCCGAGTAGCTGGTACTATAGGTACCACCACCATGCCCAGGTTATTTACTTATTTATTTATTTATTCCCAGGCTCATGCCATTCTCCTGCCTCAGCCTCCCGAGTAGCTGGGACTACAGGCACCTGCCACCATACCTAGCTAATTTTTTGTATTTTTAATAGAGACAGGGTTTCACCATGTTAGCCAGGATGGTCTCAATCTCCTGACCTCGTGATCCACCCGCTTCGGCCTCCCAGAATGCTGAGATTACAAGTGTGAGCCACCGCACCTGGCCAATTTTTTTTGTGTTGTTATTAGAGACAGGGTTTTGCATGTTGGCCAGATTGGTCTCCAACTGCTGACTTCAAGTGACCTGCCTGTGTCGCCCTCCCAAAATGCTGAGATTACACGCATGGACCATTACTCCTGGCCTCTCATTTTGAATTTCTATAATTGAGTTGGGAATTCGAGTACACATTTGACAAGTATTTATCTTGTGCCTACTTTGTGTGGCAAACCAGAAAATGCTGGGAATATAGCAACACACACTTACGGAGCTGGAAATCATGTAGGGAGAGAGGCAATAAACAAACTTATATGATATGGTATCAAGTCCTCATAGTTGCAGGCACTATAACAAAACAATTATAAATATAGCAAAGAGTGTCTGGAAACTACAGCCCATGGGCCAGGTGTTGCTCTCCGCCCATTTTTGTAAATAAAGTTTTATTGGAACACTGCCACACTCATTCACTTATATACAGCATATGAATGCTTTCCCACTAAACAGCAGAGTTAAGCATATGTGACTGAAACCACTGACCCACAAAGCCTAAAATATCTATTATCTGACCAATTGCAAAACAGCTGGAGACCCCTGGTATGGAGATTTTAGGATTGTTCCATTTTATTACAGGATGGAAAGAGGGTGTCTATGAGGATGTAAATTTTCAGCAGCATGATTTCTTTTGAGAGTCCCCCTACAAAAAAGAAAAAAAAAACCCAGTCAAGTCACAACATAGAATATTGGATTTTAAAATGTGATGTGTGTTGGAGGTGAAGTGTCCATATTTTCTTTCTTTCTTTTTTTTATGATTTTTGTCTCTCTCTATCACCCAGGCTGGAGTGCAGTGGTGTGATCTGGGCTCAGTAAAACCTCCATCTCCAGGTTGAAGATATTTCTTCTGCCTCAGCCTCCCGAGTAGCTGGGACTACAGGCACGTGTCACCAAACCCAGCTAATTGTTTTTATTTTTCACAGAGACAGGGTTCACCATGTTGGCCAGGCTGGTCTCAAACTCCTGATCTCATGTGATCTGCCTGCCTCAGCCTCCCAAAGTTCTGTAATTACACATATTTTATTTCGTAGTTACAAGTATCCTTGTGAGTTTAATCTTTTACTTTTTTTATTTTGAAATGGTCTCTGAGGAAGTTGCAAAAATAGCAGAGTCCCATATAATGCTTCACCCCATCCGTGTTCAATGATGACACCTTACATAACCGTAATATGTTATAAAAACCAGGAAATTGGCATTGGTAAAATCCTGGTAAGGAAACTACACAACTTATTCAGTTTTTACTACTTTTTATAGTTCCAAAATAATGTATTTTTGTCTTTGTGTGTATAATTCTATGCCATTTTATCCCATGTGTAGATTCACATAGCTACAAATCAAGATTAAAAAGTGTTCCACTGTAACAAAACATGCCCCTCCTGTTGCTTATGTTAGCACCTGCTGCACCCATGCAATTTTCCTGACAACCAGTTATCTCTCTCTATCTCTGTCATGTTGTCATTTTGAGTATATCTTGTAAATGCAATAATGCAATATATGACCTTTAGAGATGTACATTTTTCATTTTCATTTCACTTCAAAATGCCTTTACATCTACTTTGGTTGTTGAGTGCATCAATATTTAAATATATATTCTTTTCTTTTGTTTCCTTTTTTTTTCTTTTTTTGAGACAGTATCTCGCTCTGTCACCAGGCTGGAGTGCAGTGGCATGATCTCGGCTCATTGCAACCTCTGCGTCCTGGGTTCAAGTGATTCTTCTGCCTTATCGTCCCCAGTAGCTGGGATTACAGGTGCCCCACCACCATGCCCAGCTAATTTTTTTTTAATTGTTTTTAGTAGAGGAGGGCTTTTACTATGTTGGCCAAGATGGCCTCCATCTCCTAATCTTGTGATCCACCTGCCTTGGCCTCCCACAGTGCTGGGATTACAGGCTTCAGCCACTGCACCTTGTCAATTATTTATTATTTTCTATTGTTCACTCATATTCCATGGTATGGTAATATGGCAGCTTATTCAACCATTCACACTTTGAGTGACATTTTATTTCTTCCAAAGTTTTTAATCTTTTAAATTTATTTTTATTTTTTAAGGCAGTGTCTCACTCTGTCAACCAGGCTGGAGTGTGCAAACACAGTTCACTGAAGCCTTGACCTCTCAGGTTCAAAGGATCCTCCCACCTCAGCCTCCCAAGTAGCTGGGACCACAGCACATACCACCAAGCCATGCAATTTTTTTTTCTATTTTTGAAGAGACAGGGTTTCACCATGTTGCCCAAGCTGGTCTCAAAGTCTTGGGCTCATGTGATCCTTCTGCCTTTGCTTCCCAAAGTGCTGGATTACAGGTATTGAGCCATTGTACCTGACTAGATTTTTCTCTTCCAAATAAAGCTGCCATGAACGTTCGTGTGCAGGTTTTATCTGAACGTTGTTTTTATCTCTCTGGCTTAATTTCCAATGAATACAATTATGAGTTATATGTGTCCACGTACATTACAGTGGTTTCTTTCTTGATATTATTCTTAATCAACTTTTTATATTTTACATGCATTGTTGGCAATAAGATGGACAGGTTGTTAACCTAAATTATTTAGGAAAACCTACACAAACCCACATTAAAATTTTAATTTTTTAACATTTTTCTTTGCATACCAAATGTAGATTTTCCAGACCTTTTTAGGTATCTCATTTGGTAGAAATGATTGCTTCTTTTATGTGACTACCTTGAGAAATCAAAATGAATTGACTTATAATATTACACTTTTTATTTAAATTTTTAAAGTCATTTTGGAAATTACAAAACTGTGTGTTCTAATCACTAAAAGAGTCAGGAGAGCATATAGCACAGCTCCTGATTGTGCCATATGTGGAAATGGGGAAATGTGAAATTAAATTAACAGGAGGATTTGGGAGCACAAATAAAAAAGGCAAAGCAGCTTATTGGGTAAATCAAATTACTGATAAATGTTAAGCCTCCAGAACCTGTACATTTAAAATGGTTTACAGGTAAGCCAATTTGGATAGAACAATGGCCACTAAGTAAAGAGAAACTGGAGGCTTTAGAGAAATTAGTTGCTGAAAAACTAGAAAATGGGAACATAGCTCCAACATTTTCTCCTTGGAATTCTCCAGTTTTAGTAATTAAGAAAAAATCAGGAAAACAGAGAATGTTAACTGACTTAAGAGACATCAATTCAGTTATACAACCTATGGGAGCATTACAGCCAGGATTACCTTCTTCTGCTTTAATTCCAAAAAATTGGCCTTTAATTGTCATAGATTTAAAAGATTGTTTCTTTATTATCCCATTAGCTGAACAAGACTGTGAACTGTTTGCATTTACAATTCCTGCGGTAAACAACCTGCAGCCTGCTAAGCATTATCACTGGGAAGTGTTGCCACAAGACATGTTAAACAGTGCAACAATTTGCCAGACATATGTGGGGCAAGCAATTGAACCTACTCTTAAAAAATTTTCAGTATTACATTATTCATTATACAGATGATATAATTTGTGCTGCCCCCACTCGAGAAATACTACTCCAATGTTATGATCACTTACAAAATTCAATTTCTTGTGCTGGTTTAATTATAGATCCTGACAAAATTCAGACTCGTACTCCTTAATCCTACTTGGGGACATTAGTAAATGACACTACCATTGTGCCACAGAAAGTAACCATATATAGGGCTATATTAAAAACATTAAATGACTTTCAGAAATTACTAGGGGATATTAATTGGATAAGACCTGCTCTAAGCATTCCTACCTATGCCATAAGTAATCTGTTTTCTATCCTTAGAAGAAATCCTAGTCTCACTAGCCCTCTGCAATTAACAAAAGAGGCTGAGGCAGAGTTACAACTGATTGAGAAGCAAATCCATAAAGCTCAGATAAATAGAATAGATCCAGAGAAGACTCTGGATTTGTTAACCTTTTCAACTCAGCATTCACCTACTGGTGTTATTGTCCAAGAACAGGACTTAGAAGAGTGTTTTTTCTTCCCCATCCTAATTCATGGACTCTAACTCCTTATTTAGATCAAATCACTACTATGATAGGGAGTGGGAGAACTCGAATTGTTAAATTACATGTATATGATCCTGGAAAAATTATTGTCCCTCTCATGAAGGCACAAATACAGTAAGCTTTTATAAATAGTCTTACATGGCAAACCCATTTAGCTGACTTTGTGGATGTTCTCGATAATCATTTTCCTAAAATGAAGCTGTTTCAGTTGTTGAAATTAACTAATGGGATTCTCCCTAAAATAACTAAATTTAAACCAATTGAAGGTGCTGAGAATGTTTTTACAGTTGGGTCTAGTAATGGTAAAGCTTCCTATTTTGGCTCAAAAAGTAAAGTTTTCCAGACATCCTGTACTTCAGCTCAAAAAGCAGAGCTGGCAGCGGTAATTGAGGTATTGACTGCTTTTGATATGCCTGTTAGTATGATTTCTGATTCTTCATACGTGATTCATTCCACACAGTTAATTGGAAATGCTCAGTTAGGATTTCATACAGATAAACAACTGATGGCTTTATTTACCCAATTGCAAACAGCAGTTAGGAGTAGAATGGACTCTTTTTACATCACTCACATTAGGGTTCACACACCTCTTCCAGGACCTTTGACTGAAAGGAATCAAATGACTGATTGCCTAGTTGCTACTGCAATATCTAATGCCAGACACTTTCACAATTTAACCAATGATAATGGCTCTGGTCTCAAACCAGATACAGCATTACCTGGAAAGAAGCTAAAGCTATTATCCAGTGATGCCCAACTTGCCAAATGGTACATTCCTCATCTTTTACAGGAGGAGTTAATCCTCAAGGATTGGAACCTAAGTCTAATTGGCAAATGGATGTCACACATGTTCCCTCGTCTGGGAGATTAGCTTATTTATGTACGTGTATGTGCAGACAGCTTTTCTCATGTTGTTTGGGCTATGTGACAAACAGGAGAGTCTTCTGCCAGTGTTAAACTCATCTTTTGCTATGTTTTGTGGTGATGGGCATTCCAGCTTCTATTACAACAGATAATGCCCCAGGCTATACTAGCCAAGCTCTAGCTACCTTCTCTATGTGGAATATTAAACACATTACTGGTACCCCATACAATTCTCAGGGACAAGCCATAGTGGAAAGAATGAATCTCTCCCTAAAACAGCAGTTGCAAAAGCAAAAAGGGAGAAACAATGTTGGAACATGACAGATGCAACCGAACCTAGCATTATTAACTTTAAATTTTTTAAGCCTGCCCAAAGGCCAGATATTATCAGCAGCTGAACAACATCTACAGAAACCAGCTGCAAAGACAGAAACAGAACAACTGATTTGGTGGAGAGATCCAATAACAAAAAGTTGGGAAATAGGTAAAATAATAACTTGGGGTAGAGGTTATGCTTATATTTATCCAGGCCAAAATCAACAGCTGCTTTAGATACCATCAAGACACCTGAAACCTTATCATGAGCCAGATGATGAAGAAGTGACTCCAGAGGACCCCCAAGTTGCAGCCATGTCAAGACTAATGCTGAGGTGGACCCCAACTGTCGTGAGCAACACCCATCAAACACAGCCACCCCCCTTGGGACAGACCAAGAAGCTGCCATAGATGGCAGAAGAAAACCTGAGGGAAGCAGGACAACCAGTCACAATGAATAATTTAATAGTAGCTATGATAGCAGTTATCACCACTGCTGTGAGTATTCCTTCAATAAGGGCTGGTGATAATGTCTGGATGCAATCACTCTCACACAGTTACACATGCTTTCTGATCTCAGTATTTACCATAATAAATCTGCTCCTATAATTGGGGCATACCACCCTCGAAAACCTATTTGTAAACAGGATTGGACCCAGTTTGGAAAAAATGAAAGCACTTGTTTAAGAAGACTGCTTTACAGAACAGGCAGAGGTGTTGCACAACAATTCCTATGGAATCATTATTAATTGGTCCCCTAAGGGGATGTTTAGCTTAAATTGCACATCTCAGTCTGTGTGCCATGGTCACACTATGTTCAAATGATCTGAACAAAATGGTCAGATGGTAGAACTGATAAGAAGTGTGGCAAAAGTTCCTATTATCTGGAACCATGGCGGTATAGTGGCACCTCAACCTCAAATGACATGGCCTGCTCTAGGAGCTAAACATAAGGATTTGTGGAAATTATTAAATACTCTTAATAAGATCAAAACTTGGGCAAAAATAAAAAAGCATCTAAAAGGACACTCAACAAACCTGCTTTTGGATATAACAAAATTAAAAGAACAAATATTTAAAGCATCCCAGGCACACATGACCTTAATGCCAGGAATTAAAATACTTAAAGGAGCTGCAGATACATTAGCAACTAGTAAGCCATTTAAATGGATAAAAACACTTGGAAGCTCTGTGATTTCAATGATGATGGTGCTTTTTATCTATGTTGCTTGTATAGTCTGCAGATGCAGATCCCGACTCCTGCGAGAAGTAGCTCACCATGACAAAGCTGCCCTTGCTTTTACCTTTCTGCAAATCAGAGAAGGGAGAAATGTTGGGAGCAAGCCCCCCAAAATCTGGCCATAAACTGGCCCCAAGACTGGCCATAAACAAAATATCTGCAGCACTGTAACATGTTCATAATGGCCCTAATGACCAATCTGGAAGGTTGTGGGTTTATGGGAATGAGGGCAAGGAACACCTGGCCTGCCAGGGTGGAAAAACACTTAAAGGCATTCTTAAGCCACAAACAAAAGCATGAGCTATTCATGCCTTAAGGGCATGTTCCTGTTGCAGTTAACTAGCCCAACCTAGTCCTTTAATTCAGCTCATCCCTTCATTTCCCATAAGGGATACTTTTAGTTAATTTAATATTTATAGAAACAATGCTAATGACTGGTTTGCTGTTAGTAAATACGTGGGTAAATCTCTGTTTGAGGCTCCCAGCTCTGAAGGCTGTGAGACCCCTGATTTCCCACTTCACACATCTATATTTCTGTGTGTGTGTCTTTAACTCCTCTAGCACCACTGGGTTAGGGTCTCCCCTACCTAGCTGGTCTCAGCAATTCTGAGCCATACATGAGTGACAGAGTCAAGAGTTCCTGAGAACATCTGCCCAAGGTGGTTGGGTTGCAGTTTAGTTTTATACGTTTTAGGTAGACAGAAGTTATACACAAAGTCGTAATTCAATAAATGTAATGTATACATTTGTTCAGCCTGGAAATATGAGTCATCTCCAAGCAGGGTTTTCCAGATCATAGGCCAATTCAAATATTTCCTGATTGACAATTGGTTGAAAGAGTTAAGCTTTTTCTAAAGAGTTGAAATCAGCGGAGAGAAATGCTTGAGTTAAGGGGGTTACAGAAGCCAAGGTTCTTGTTACATAGATGAAATCTGTAAGTAACATGGTTCAGAGAGAATAGGTGGTAAATGTCTCACTTTTTAGGGCTTAAATGTCACACAGTTAAATCTCTCAGGATCAGGGAAAGAAAGGGAAAGAAATTTCCTAAAAAATGAACATTTGTTCCATGAGCAATGGCTTTGCACAGCCATTTCAAAATATGTCAAAGAAAATCTATTTTGGAGTAAAGTACTTTAATTTTATTTAGGGTCTGCAATCTGTCATGTGATGCTATGCCAGAATCACAGTGGAATTTGGCATCTTATGGCCACAAACTGTCCATTTTGTCAGTCTTATGAGCTCTGTTTTAGCCCTAGGTCAATTGTATCTAAGCTCCAAAGGGAATGGGTATAACAAGGCCTGTCTGACACCTTCCAATCATGTCCTGAACTTGTTTTTCAGATTTTTTTTGAGGGGTATCCCCTTGGGCAAGAGAAGATGGGGTCTATTCAGTTGATTGAGGATTTAGAATTTCATTTCTGTTTTACAGTAGCAATAGAACCTTAACGAATACTCCATAGTCTGCAAAGTTACAACTCTAATTTGGATGTATCTGGATTCATGTAAGTACTTCCCAAATGAAAAAGGTCACTAGGAGAATAGCAGAGGGAATTAGAGGTTGCCTTTGATAACAAAGGATGCAGATAGAAATTAGGCAATCTTAGAATATCACAGAATGTCACTGTTTTTTTCAGTAGCTAACCCAATATTTGGCACATACAATGCATGAAATAAATATTTATAAGTTGACATTTAGAAGACTAAATGCTTAACATATTATGCTAATTTTCATAAATCAGAGAAAAATCAAATTGTTATACAAATAAGAACTGCTAAATAAACTGTTTCAAAAATTCTGTATTTTTAACTATCACAATTTTTCTTCAGCACAACAATAATTTTATGATAAAAGACACTCCATTTATTGATTAGAAAAGTCACAGATTTTTCTTTTTCTGTGTAGCTGTTAATAAGATAAAATAATTTAGCTATTATAATTAACCAAAAAATCTAAGACTGCCACAAACTCTGGACTTATCTGAAGATTATTAATAGGATGCTTATTAATACTGGATAAATAGCATCTCTGAATTTACAGATTAGACCTTCAATGTGTGCATTTTCCAAGTTTATTAACTTATATTGTAAATTTTGTGTTGAAACAGTTCAAAGTTAGTGATTATTGCCCCAATGAATGCCTATTTTTGAATATTTTAATGATTTGTAATAGAAAATAAATTTGGAATTATTAATAAATGTAGGATAAACATGTCTCAATTATAAGATTTTGATTATAGCTATGAGTCTATATGATGTTCAGATAATCTCTTTAACTCTTTGGTTCAGTTGGACACAGTGGATTGAACCCCTAATCCTAGCACTTTCGGGGGCCAAGCGGGTGAATTGCTTGGACCCAGGATTTCAAGAGCAGCCTGGACAACAGAGTGAGACCCCATCTCTAAAAACTGATGTTTCTCATGGGTGTTTCTCATGACTGAATATTGACATAGCAACAAATTGCCAAAAAGTAGATCATTACCAATATTCCCTTCAAGCTCACAAAGTCTCTATTTTCTTCCAGTGACAGTTACAGATAGATACAGAGATACATAAAATGTAAAGAATCAAAAGTTACAATCTAAATGATTTTTATAGATGACTATTAACATTGTTGCTTGCGGACAGGCATGGTGGCTCATGCCTATAATCCCAGTACCCTGGGAGGCTGAGGCAGGTACATAGCTTGAGGCCAGCAGTTTAAGACCAGCCTGCCCCACATGGTAAAACCTCCTCTCTACTGAAAGTACAAAAATTAGTTGGGTGTGGTGGCATCTGTAGTCCCAGCTACTTGGAGGCTGAGATGGGAGGATCCCTTGAACCCAAGAGGCAGAAGTTGCAGTGAGCTCAGATCATGTCACTGCATTCCAGCCTGGGCAACAGAGCAAGATCCTCTCCTCAAAAAAAATTGCTGCTTGCAAAAATGACACTAATTAACAGTATTAGAAAAGTTTTATATTACAACGGTGTCGTGTGTATATATATTATTTATAGTTTATATATTCTTTATGTTACTTTCCTACACACAGACACAATCAGTCCCATTTGTCTTGTGCGTTCAAGCGGGAAACCTCAGAGCATGTATTAAGAATTAATGATAAAGTCTGTATTAAAAAGCATTAGTCTTCAATCAATTGAATTTAAACTTGGGGTTCACTGGTCGCATTCTAGGAATAACTTATGTAACTAATTGTAAACTTCCAGTGGAAGGGAGGAAAGACAAAAAGACATAAGTTGCTTTATCCTACACATTCAATTAATGTTTGGACACATTTAAAGATCTGAAAAGCAGTATCTTTATTTTGTTTAGAGCTGTATCTTCAGTAGCAACAACCATGGTTGGCATTTAGTAGTCCATATATATTTGTTGAAAAGTTGACTAGTTTGAGGTATTAAACTCATGAGTTGAGTCACTGGCATAATCTCAGTGTGATGATACATTTTTATCCCCAGTCAGGTGATACCAGAAAGACATAGTGGCATTTATTATCTTACCCATGTTGTTAACTAATTATATGAGTGAAACCTCTCTAGCAGTAATTCATGCTACATTAATAACTGTTGTCATTAATCAAATTGTATTGATTACAAGCATGTTTAGTAAACCTTAGAAGCTAGTTGCTTCCCCACTCCACCATGTTACACAGAGCAGCTGTGTGGTTTCTCTTAGGAAGGTTGAAGAAGTTCAGGTGCAGTGGCTCATGCCTGCAATCCCAACATTTTGAGAGGCCCAGATGGGAAGATTGATTGAGGCTAGGAGTTTGAGATCAGCCTGGACAACATGGAAAAACCCGATCTCTATAAATAAATTAAGAAATTAGCTGGATATGGTTGCACAGACCTGTAGTCCTAGCTACCTGGGAGGCTGAGGTAGGGGGACCTCTTGAGCCCAGGACCTTGAGGCTACAACGAATCATGATTCTGCCACTGCACTCAAGCCTGGCAACAGAGTGAGGCCGAGAGAAAGAGAAGGAGAGAGAGAAAGAGGAGAGAGAGGAGAGGGAGAGAGGAGAGAGGAGAGAGAGAGAGGGACAGAGGGAGGGAGGGAGGGAAAAGAGAGAAAAAGAAAGAAAGAAAGAAGGAAAGGAAGAAAGAAACAAAGAAAGAAAGCAAGAAAGAAAGAAGAGAGAGAAAGAGAAAGAAAGAAAGAAAGAAGGAAAGAAAGAAGGAAAGAAAGAAAGAAAAAGGGAAAAAAGGAGAAGGAAGGAAGGAAAGAAGGAAGGAAGGAGGGAAGGAAGGAAGGAAGGAAGGAAGGAAGGAAGGAAGGAAGGAAGGAAGGAAACGGAATAAAAGACACAAACCACCAAATAGTAAACACATTTGTTCAAGGTGTTACAGAACTGAAATGTAGAATCTACATTTACAAGTATACACTTTCAAGTATACAACTGCTTTCCCATGGAGATTTGTTCCTTTACTAAATATGTTGGATTCTGGTGCTAAATGTCAAAGCAATGGTTGTTTTTGTGTTTAATAGCCTTGGTTGAAGGGTAATGTAGTGAGGGAATCCTTTCCAACACAAAAATATACATAGTTGGTTGACTGCCAACTTCAAAATACATCTTTTCAATCTTGCTCCTTTGTAGGATTTGTTTAGGTTCCATTTGTACCAGCTGGGGAAGGAAAAATATTATTTATTTATTTATTTTTTATTTTTTATTTTTCATTTTTGCTAGAAACTGATTAGAAATTCCATATTCTCTGAGGAATATGTGAAATTTCTGTCAAGCAGAGCTATTTCATTCAATCTGTTATCCCTGTGAATTTCTCAGAGAAAAGGGTTAGTTCTTTACCATGTAGAACAGCAGGATTCACAGAAGCATTTTACATGAAAAGTGACATGTTTCATCAAAAAACCACACTGAGACAAGAGCATTCCCTTGACCCCTTCAACAGGATGAACTTGGAACAGGGGTGTGGCTCCTTTACTCCCGTTTGTAGGAGGAGGAGCACACAGGTGAGCAAGCACAGGAGCCGGGGAGGGTGTTTTTGGCTCCAGCCACATGGCTAAATGTTAGCCAGCTCAGCAGAGAGTCAGGATTACAGACTTTTACACCCTGCCCTCTTGGTACCTGGGTCCTTTTCATGTGTCCAGGAAGAATCAGGTCAAACGGACTTGAAAAATGGTGAATGTAGAGGTTTTATTAAACAGTGGAGGTGGCTCTCAGCAGAAGGGGAGCTGGAAAGGGGTGGTTGTGGAAAGGAGGTGAACTTTCCCTGAAGCCTGGACATCTTTGGGCAAGCTCCTCTCCGAAGTTGTGCCATCTGAAGTTAAGCCATGTCTATCTGTATTCTCTGTCACTCAGTTGCTTCTTCTCCTCTCAATGTTAAGCCACTTGTGTTTCTGCCAGCTGTGGTCTGGAGTTTATACAGGCACAGGACAGGGAGGCAGAGTGAGCCAAAAAAATAACATTTGGGCAGAAAATCAGGAATAACTGTTCTCATGTAGGATTATGGTTTCCAGGCTTGAGAATAAGGCCTTTGTCAGGGAACTCACTTCTTCTATCCAGTATTTCCCTGCCTCCTATCTGTATCACCATGACTAGCATCATATTGCAGTTATTTCCAGGAATCTCACAAGGAAGCAATAATCCATAGTTTAAAAAGACATTGTGAGGCCAGATGTGGTGGCTCATGCCTGTAATCCCAGCACTTTGGGAGGCTGAAGCAGGTAGATCACTTGAGGCCAGGAGTTTGAGACCAGCCTGGCCAACATGGTGAATCCCTGTCTCTACTAAAAACATAAAAATTAGCCAGGCATGTTGGTGGGCACCTGTAAGCTACTCAGAAAGCTGAGACAGGAGAATCACTTGAACCCAGGCAGTGAGTGGAGATCATACCACTGCACTCCAGCTTGGGCAATAGAGCAAGGCACTGTCTCACACACACATTCACAAACCTTATTGAGTCTGGGCACCATGGGTCACACTTGTAATCCCAGCACTTTTGGAGGTCAAGGCAGGTGGATCACCTAGCTTAGGAGTTCAAGACCAGCCTGGGAAACACAGTGAGACCTATTAAAAAATTTATTTAAATAAAGAGTAAATAAGAATACTCATTTGTAAATATGTAAGTAGGCTGTAATTACCATTACTACCAAGTACTTCTTTAGACAAAATCAACAGTTGGTCCTGAATTCTCACTTCTATAAGGAAAATGTTTAAAGAAAAGAGTTGTTGAAAGTGTATCTTAAAAATTAAAATATCATTAAGTTAGTCAGGGTAGATAAAAATGAGAACACTTGTTTTGCTTTGGTTTTATGTTTAGTGTACACCAAGAACATTTGTCTTTTTTTTTTAACTTCTTGTTTATTCCCAGTGATATTTTAAACCTGCTTGGATACCATGAGAAGAAAATCTAATTAAATAAAATTGAAAATTATTTTTTAAATATATAGTGTTGTTTTTAGTGTGATTTGGGCATTAAGTTTCTTGTTTTTGCTTCTTTTTTTGTTTTGCTTTAATCTGAAAAGCATGTTAACTCCTCAAAATCAGAGGTCATTTGGAAGGAATTAAAAAAGGCAGGCCAGTTCAATAGCCCACGCTTGTAATCCCAGCATTTTGAGAGGCTGTAATGGGCAGATTGCTAGATCCCAGGAGTCCAAGACAAGCCTAGACAACTTAGTTGGACACTGTATCTAAAAAAAAATATATATATATATATATATATATATATATATATATTTGAAAATTAGCTGGGTATGGTGGTACACACTTGTAGTCCTAGCTACTTTGTAGGCTGAGGTGGGAGGATCGCTTGAGCCTGGGTGGTTCAGGCTGCAGTGAGCTGAGACTGTGCCACTGCACTCCAGCCTGGGTGACATAGTGAGACCTTGACTCAAAAATATAAAAGAAAAAATATAAATATTATGAATAAAAATATAATGTTCAAAAAGAAGAGCAAATGGCTGTGGCTTTCAACTCCAGTGGCTACGGGCTATGAATGGAGAAAACTATGAAAGAGCAGGGAAATTTTATTTGGCTTTGTATCCACACACAATTTGAATCCTTTAAATATATTTAGAGAGGAAAAACATCTACTATAAAGCAGTCATTCAAAATGTAGTAACTTCTTTTCTATTTTTATAAAGCCTCTTTCATGTGTATTTATTTTCTACAGCTTACAAAATATTGCTTGAGATTTGAAAAATAAAATATATGTTTCTAAACTTTAGGTATAATTTTAATGCAATTCATATACATTAAAGTCATTTTTTTACTCATTCATATCTTTCCCTCTCTTTGCCTCATACCATATATCTAAAAGTTAACTGCTTATAGAGGCATCTTCACTCTTCTATACCCTAAGTTATTTTTCCAAGAGCTGCACTGTCCAACACAACTATTTGAAATTATTCAAATGTTCTATTTTTGGCTGTCTAATATGGTAGCCCCACTAGCCATGTATGGCTACAGAACACTTGAAATATAGCAATTATAACTCAGATACTGAATGGTTAGTTGTTATTTATTTTAATTAACTTAAATTTAAAATGTAACATATGTCTAATGACCAGTGTAAACCAAAAATAAAATTCTAAGGGCACAAACCATCTGAAGGGACTTCCTCCTCAGCTAGAGCACCATTAATCTGAAAGATTTGTTCAGGCTCTGATGGAAAGTGGGGGTCAAATATGCCTCATTATACCTCTCTGGCATTAACATCAACAGACCTTAAGTCTGATAAGAAGAATTTACAGTCTATTCTTTCTGAAGCCTGCTACTTGGAGGCTTCCTCTACATCATAAACCTTTGGACTCCAGAAGTTCTTATCACAATGCAGACATTTCCTTTCTATTGATCCCAAGTCTTCACATAAGCTCAACCAATTGTCTACCAGAAAAATTTAAATCAGCCTATAACCAGGAAGCACCCCCCTACTGGCCTTGCTTTGAGTTGTCCTGCCTTTCTGGACTGAACCGTTGTCTTTCTTAAATCTATGTGATTGATGTCTAATGTCTCACTAAAATATATAAAACCAAGCTGCAACCCTACCACCTTGGACACATGTTCTCAGGACTTCTCTGGAGGGCTGTGTCACAGGCCATGGTCACTCATATTTTGCTCCGAATAAATGTTTTCGAATATTTTATAAAGTTGTACTCTTTTCATCAAATCAGCATATTGGGCCCCCAAGTCTGGCCAAGACCCTCCTCCATTTCTTTACTCAATGTTTTGTTTTTATCAGGAATGGCACTGTTACAGTCTCACCAATGCTCCACAATGTATCAGTCTCTTATTGTGAGTTATCACTCAGAGTTCTTTGTCTCATGACTAAGATAATTAAGGATTGTGCACACAAAGAATGAGGTTGAAGTGAAACTTCAGTAAGCAAAAGAGGAAACCTCTCTGCTGCAGAGAGGAGGCCCACAGGAGTGTTGTCATTTTAACAATTGAATGCAAAGTCTTTTATAGAAAACTAATGAGGGCTGGGCATCTCATTTGCATAGGGCACAAATTTCTGGTAGCTCTATCCCATCCTCTTAATGCACACGTGGGGACTTAGCTCGAGTTACTCCATATTGTTTTGTACCATTTACTAGGCATGTATCAGGGATGGAATTTCCATTGGATGCATATCTAGGCAAGTCTCCTGTGTAGCCTTTCTTATCTGTGTGGCTGTGAGCATGTCTTTGGCAAGCCCCTGTGCAACTTTTCTTATCTGTGCCTGCAGGCAGTTCTTTCATTTCAAAGAATTCAACTGAGGACCAACCTTAATTGCCTGCCTGACTGTTTTTTCCTTTCTCCTCTTGCACCCCCTTTCATTACTTCACCTACCCAAATAGAGCTTATCTTTAAATATTCCATAGTGTATGTTACCTGCTCCCTATTTATTTTTCTCCTTTGTAGCCCCAAACATTGTCCCTCTCCGGCATACACAATTTTTATTTACATTTGTTTTCTCCCTTACATGTATCTTACATCATCTTTTCCCTTCTATACATTAGTTTAGGAAAGGAAGTTTTTGGTACAAATGATAATACTTGTGTCTTTGTAGTGAGTTAGAAAAACATATAATTACATTTTAATGACTAAGGCATGAGATCCTTGGTGAGCCTGCTTGGATTGAGATATCAGAAAAACCACTTACTAATTATATAGCTGTAAAATGGGTTCACCTTGCCCCCTGACTAGACAGAGCCCATTTATAAAGACAGGGGAATTGCAGTGGAGAAGGAGTAATTTATGCAGACCTGGCTATGCAGGAGACCGGAAGTTTCTTTTTACTGATATCGGTCTTCCTGAGCATTAAGGGATCAGGGTTTTGTTTTGTTTTGTTTTGTTTTTTGCTTTTTTGTTTCATTTTGTTTTTTGTTTGCTTGTATGTTTTGAGATGAAGTCTTGCTTTGTCATCCCTGATGGAGTGCAGTGGCACGATCTAGACTTACTGTACCCTCTGCCTCCCAGGTTTAAGGGATTCTTGCACCTCAGCCTCCCAGGTAAGTGGGATTACAGGCATCCACTACATTGCTTTTTTTTCCCCTTTGTATTTTAAGTAGAGACAGACTTTCAGCATGTTGGCCTGGCTGGTCTCAAGCTCCTGGCCTCAAGTGGTCAGCACGCCTTGACCTCCCAAAGTGTTGGGATTATAGATGTGAGCCACTGCATCCAGCCAGGATCAGAGCTTTTAAGGATAATTTGGCAGGTAGGGGCTCCAGAAGTGAGGAGTGCTAATTGGTCAAGTTGGAGATGGAATCATGCAGGGTTTCAGTGTGATTTTCTTGCTGTCTTGTGTTCCTGGGTGGGATGGCAGAACTGGTGGAGCCAGATTAACTGTCTGAGTGGTGACAGCTGATCCATCTAGTGGAGGGTCTGCAAAATATCTCAAGCACTGATCTTAGGTTTTACAATAGTGATTTACCACAATGAGCAACTTGGGTAAGTTCAGGCTTTTGGAGCCAGAGGATATATGGCCTTCAAACTGTATTTTCTTTCTTTTTTTTTTTATTATTATACTTTAAGTTTTAGGGTACATGTGCACAATGTGCAGGTTAGTTACATATGTATACATGTGCCATGCTGGTGTGCTGCACCCACTAACTCGTCATCTAGCATTAGGTATATCACCTAATGCTATCCCTCCCCACTCCCCTCACCCCACAACAGTCCCCAGAGTGTGATGTTCCCCTTCCTGTGTCCATGTGATCTCATCGTTCAGTTCCCAGCTATGAGTGAGAATATGTAGTGTTTGGTTTTTTGTTCTTGCGATAGTTTACTGAGAATGATGATTTCCAATTTCATCCATGTCCCTACAAAGGACATGAACTCATCATTTTTTATGGCTGCATAGTATTCCATGGTGGATATGTGCCATGTTTTCTTAATCCAGTCTATCATTGTTGGACATTTGGGTTGGTTCCAAGTCTTTGCTATTGTGAATAATGCCGCAATAAACATACATGTGCGTGTGTCTTTATAGCAGCATGATTTATAGTCCTTTGGGTATATACCCAGTAATGGGATGGCTGGGTCAAATGGTATTTCTAGTTCTAGATCCCTGAGGAATGGCCACACTGACTTCCACAATGCTTGAACTAGTTTACAGTCCCACCAACAGTGTAAAAGTGTTCCTATTTTCCACATCCTCTCCAGCACCTGTTGTTTCCTGACTTTTTAATGATCACCATTCTAACTGGTGTGAGATGGTATCTCAGTGTGTTTTTGATTTGCATTTCTCTGATGGCCAGTGATGGTGAGCATTTTTTCATGTGTTTTTTGGCTGCATACATGTCTTCTAATCTTGTAGCTAATTTGTTAATCCTAAAAAGGCAGAATGGTCCCAGGCAAGAAGCATTCTTTGTTCATGAAAGTGCTATTACCAATTTTGTTTCAGGGTCAAACCATAAACTGAATTCCTTCCCAAGACTAGGTCAACCTACACCCAAAAATGAACAAGGACACCTTAAAGATGAGAAGCAAGATGGAGCTGGTTAGGTCCGATCTCTTTCACTGTCTTAATTTCCTCAGTTATAACTTTTGCAAAGGCAGCTTCAGTGAGATGAAAATTTAATGTTGTAAGACTCGATTTTCTCATTCATGAGTTGAAGTAACACCAGTGCCACAGAGGTTGATAGGTAGTTGTTAAGTGAACAGAGTGAGTACTTATTGATTGTTTCAGTTAGTCACTGTATAAAAAGTAAACAAATAGGAGCCAAGCTAAGCATTGATTGTGATACTATTTCTAATGGAGCAAACTGTAGTAGTAGCAGGATTTACTTGAATCCATTAAAATGCATAATTATAAAATATGCTACAATGATTTGGCCATAATAGTATGCCAGAGGTCCCATTTAAAATGTTATATTAGCTTAGGGAGAATATCTATCTTTGCATTTGATTTTAAGAACTAAGCCTCTTCATTTTTTGCATAACTGACAAAAAATCCTAATGTTTTGAATGTCAGTATGTATATGTGGCAGTAGGAAAAGTAAAACACATAGTCAACCATGCAGTTCTGTCTCAAACTATATAGATTTTGTAATAAACACATTACACATGTTGTGGAGAAATAAAAGCGTTCACTTAAGTTGACCTTAAAATTTGCCCCTTCTTCTTGCAATAGTTTAATTTATTGAGTTTCTACAATACTCTATGATGACTCTGTAATTAAACCTATTGTACAAAAAATGGATAATATTGCTGCATTTCAAAAATTGTCAGGGAACAGGGCTGTATCTATTCCCTTGTTGGCTAGAATAAGTTTCATTTTAACTTCCAGGATACTTCTTACAGAATTGAGCAATCATTACAGAAGCGTTCTTAAAATTAAAAGGATGTAGCATTGTTACTGAGTTATATTGTGTAGGCAAATAGCTTTTCAGAATCATATTTGTTGGTTGTACCTTTGAGCTACTATTTCATTATGTAGCTAGATAGCTTTTTGGTCATTGTATTTCAGTTTTCTTTTATCTTTGGATTGAAAATATAATAAAGAGGCAAATATGCAATGGGACCTTCCAGATTACAATTATATGATTATGTGTATTATATATAAAAGGATCAAGTGTGCTTTTATTATAATATGAAAGAATGCATGATTAACAAGTAGAAATTTTATCTTTCTTTTTAGGTTGTTCAAAGTCAATGTCTGAATTTATCAGAAATAGGGATGCATAATACTTTATAGCTTAGAGTCAATACATGTAATTTTGGCCCGGAATGAAGAGGTAGGAAGAACAAACCAAATGAACCAGAGGAGATAATTTATGCAGGCCAAAGGCAATTACCTGAGTGCATGTTTCCCTTTTGGCAGAATGGCACAATGTCTTTGAAATGCTTTGCCTTTGATAGAATGGCACTTTCATTCCCTTTGGTAGTATGGAACAATGCCTTTATTAAAGACAACAACAAAAAAAGTTAGCTTAAAAAACTTAATGAATAAAGATAATTTAATAAATAAAATTAGATATTCCCAAAACCAAATCCCAAAGCCAAATATGTGTCTATAGAAAGAGGAATTCTAATCTGAATGCTTCACTTCTCAGGATCTACAAGAACCACATTATTTTCTAATAGAATCAATGTTAGAACTGAGAGGCACTTCGTGGTGTTTAAGCAAAGTAAATACAGCCTGAGAAGGACTCTTCATTTCTGTATTTGAGTCCTTGTGGATGAACTGCAACCTAACTTAATAGGTAGACAAGATTGAAAACCGAACATAGAAGTACGCACCTGTAACAATAGCTCAGTGTTGGCCAATCCCAGTGGAGATCCTTCAGCCACTTATAGACTGCTGAATGTTCAAACTACTTTCACATAAGGCAAATGCCAACCTGTAACCAATCCAGTTGTTCTGTACCTCATTTCCAATTTCTGTGGGTCACTTCAATTTTTCGTTTTTGTTTTTGATCAATAAATTTGTTCTGACTATAAGGCACCCATGGAGTATCTCTGAATCTTCTGTGATTCTGTGGGCTGCCTGATTTGCAAATCCTTCATTTCTCAGTTAAACGCTTGTATATTAAATTTGGCTGAAGTTTTTCTTTCTTTTTTTAAATTATATTTTAAGTTCTAGGGTACATGTATACATGTGCCATGTTGGTGTGCTGAATTCATTAACTCGTCATTTACATTAGGTATATCTCCTAATGCTATCCCTCCTCCCTCCTCCCACCCCACAACAGGCCCTGGTGTGTGATGCTCCCTTTCCTGTGTCCAAGTCTTCTCATTGTTCATTTCCCACTTATGAGTGAAAATATGCATTGTTAGGTTTTTTGTCCCTGTGATAGTCAGCTGAGAATGATGGTTTCCAGCTTTATCCAAGATTTTCTTTTAACAGTGGATTGGCTAGTTGAGGGTTCCTTGTCTTTGTTTGAGACAGACATAATATTCAGACTGGGCAAAGCTGTGATCATCTCACTGAAAAAAAATCATACATGCATATATGGATCATTAAAAGGTCCCTTTAAAGATAATTCGTGGAATGGCATCCAAACGATAAAGTCAATCTATCAATTGATTTTGGAATTCAGCAATCCAAATGCCAGGAAAATGAGCTGTGTACAAACTGACAGTCAGTCAGTGACAATGCCAGAGACTGATCTGCTTTACTGTAACAAAGTCTTTCTATGATGCAATATTACCTCCTTTCATTATAATGTTTTAAATAATAATTTTGAAAATATTCTCATTGTAACATGTAGAAGCTGTAAAAGAGCTCTCTTCTTTTTTCTCTTCTCTCTTCCCCACATCTGGCCAGTTCATGCATCTTTGCCTCTTAGCAAGAGAGAATGGATCTCTGGAATTTGGAAGATTCTTTTTTCTTTTTAATGCTTACACTTATCTTGAAGAGTGGGCATATTCTATCATAGATTTATCTTGAGAATGGGGTGTCCCGAAGATGCCTTAGTCCTTTTTGCTGTTCCGTGTTGTTTTTGGAGGAACTATTGGGAGATGTACTGACAACTTTCTCCCATTGGTAAGTAGTGAATTTGTAGTTGTTGCTTCTTTGATGGTGTTATTAGAAAAAACGTGCCTTAATTGCTAAGCTTTCAACTTTACATTTTATTTGGATGCTGTTTTATTTGTATTTACTAGTGGGGAGAGGCTTTGCCTTGGAAGCTAAGTATTGATTTTTATTCAAGTTTCACTGGTATTTTAAAGAGTAGATTTGTTTATTGAGGCTTATTATTGGAGGTTAAACACTAGCTTTGTTTCATTTATTGCTTTTTAAAAGTAATATTCAATTTATTCAAACATATCTAGCATTTATTGAGAAAATAAATATTTAAATTAACTCTTGGAGAATCTATCTATCCATCTTTCAAGTATCTATCATCAATCAATTAATCAATAACTCTATCATCTATCTTTCCTATCTATCATCTATCAATCATCTATCTCTTTTGTCCATCTGTATCATCTATCTTCATATGTAACACCTATTTATTAATCTATCTATGTAAATAATCAATCATTTTTCTGAAGCATTTCAAAATAAGTTGTAGAAATAATGCTTTTTATCCCTAAGGACATCCATAGATGTCTTTCTCATTTTATACAAATACATGATGATTTATGGTGTATATACACACTTTTTAGTAAACATAATCTCCTATAGTCAGTTATTTATAAAACTTTCTATATTTTGCAATTACAGACAATGTAGGACTATGTAACTTTGTAAATATGTATATTTGAATTTATGAGGGTATGTTTTCAATGGTAATTTCCCAGAAGTGAGACTGTTGGTGAGGGGTAAAACTACATGTAGCCCTCAAAAAAATTGTTAAATCCTCTTCTATAAACATTGCCCATTTTTAATTAGTACTCTCTGTATATGTGCAAGATATGTTCCACTAGCCTCAAGAATGTGTCAAGCTTTTTAATTTTTCTCATTTAATAATTGAGAAATTGTATCTATTATCTATCTATCTACCTATCTGTCTACCTATCTATCCATCTATACATCCATCCATTCAGCTATCTATCATCTAATTGCATTGGGACTTTGCATCATTTTTAAAAGATTCCTACATATCCAGGTTTTAGAAATATTTTTCATTTTTATTTATAAAATTATACATTTTCAAATTTTTCCACATGACTTATCATTCATTTGGATTTTGTTTTTGTGCATCATGTGGGGTAGGGAATCTATTTGATTCCAGTTTCCCAAAAGTATAATGAACTCTCTATTGTTTGGCAATGTCATCATTTTGTTTGTTAAATTTCCATGTGTGGTTGGATGTATTTCTGGACTTTTTATTATATTGAACTCATTTGTCACTGCATATTTGTAACACTATAATATTTTACTTAAAGATGGTTGTCTGCTGGGCACAGTGGCTCATGCCTGTAATCCCAGCAATTTGGGAGGCCGAAGCAAACTGATCATCTGAGGTCGGGAGTTCTAGACCAGCCTGACCAACCGGAGAAAAACTGTCTCTACTAAAAATACAAAATTAGCCAGGCATGGTGGTGCATGCCTGTAATTCCAGCTATTTAGGAAGGCTGAGGCAGGAGAATCATTTGAACCTGGGAGGCAGAGGTTACAGTGAGCCAAGATTGCACCATTGCACTCAAACCTGGGCAACAATAGTGAAATTCAGTCTCGAAAAAAAAAAAAAAATAGTGGGTTGTCAATAAGTTTCAATATGTGGTAGGGCTAGTATCCTTACATAGAACTGCTTGTCAGGTCCTCCATGGTTCTGTTTAGCACATCGAAACTCTACAGGCACTGGTAAGCATTCCTTTTTTCTTTACTGCCAAGGTTAGTTAAAATTTAATCTTGCTAGTGCAAATGCAAGGGTGCAAATTGCCCAGAGGTTTGAAGAAGTGCAACATTCTATGTTGGAGAATTATCTCCTAGGGCCCATACCTAGGCCAGTTACCCATTTGTTACTGACTCAAGCCCTTGGCTAGAACACTGTGTTTTCTCAGTAGCATTTATGTGGCTCTTTCCTTTGTTTTTTTTTCTGTTAGCATTAGACAATTTCTTGAAAAAGGCATAAAGTTCCAATGTTGGAATTTTGGATGTTCCAAATATTGAATTCCAATGAAGGAATTCAAGGCAAGTCCATTACTTTAGCTAACTTGGCTCAACTTAATCCACAAAATGATTTTCTATTGAATTATATTGCATCATTTATATGTGTACAAAGAGCCGTCTTATGGGAAATTGACATCAATCAATGTGGCATGGCTCTTTCTATCATTTTTGACACCAAAGTGTATATATTCATGAGGTACAATATGATGTCTTTATATATGTATGTATTGTGGAATAATAATATTGAGGTAGTTATCATATCTATTACTTCACAGTCTTATTATACTTTTGTGTTGAGAACAGCAAACATCTACTCTCTTAACAATTTTGAAGTGATACAAAACATAGTTATTAATTCTAATTATTATATTGTAACATATATGTTTTGACAGTATTCCCTTAGTCTAATTGAAATTTTCTATCCTTTAGTCAATATTTCCCCAATTCTCTAACCCCAATCCCATCACACCTGGTAATTACCATTCTGTTTTATTTTATTTTTTTCTAATTTCAGTTCTCATTTTCCCTTTTTAGTTCCATCAAGAACACAGTCATAGCAATACACCAAATTCAGGCTCCACGTAATACGAAAATTCACATGTACTTGGCATAGTCCTTATACATTCATATTTGTGTATCCTTACATGATTGGTAACCAACAGCCTGACTTAGAAATTTAAAGAAAAATAAAAACTCTAAGGCATCTCTAATGTAAAGCATTTCTTGCTTTGGTGGAAAGATGGCAAAAATGTAATCAGGTTAAAAATAACAGATCACATTAATAATAGCTCATAGAAAATTGCAGGCCTTTGTTTTGCTTTGTAGGCCGTCCTCTCTAAAGTCTGTGTTCAAATTATTAGCTGTCAGTTCAGCACAGCTGATCCTTTGCTGACTCATCTCCAGTGCTGACCTTCACTAACAAAGCATGGCGTCATTGCATCTTTGCCGCCATACTAGCTTCAGCTAAGCTGAGGCACATAATTGACAGTTATCTTCTGAAAGGAAAGCAATGGCCTGACTTCCGTGTGTGTATATATATATGCATATATATATATATATACACACACACATATATATGTATTTTTTTTTTTTGAGATGGAGTCTCTCTCTGTCACCCAGGCTGGAGTGCGGTGGCATGATCTCAGCTCACTGCAAGCTCCACTGCCTGGGTTCATGTCATGCTCCTGCCTCAGCCTCCCTGTAGCTAGGACTACAGGTGCCCACCACAACACCTGGCTAATTTTTTGTATTTTTAATAGAGATGAGGTTTCACAGTATTACCCAGTATGGTCTCGATCTCCTGACCTTGCGATCAGCTCGCCTTGGCCTCTCAGAGTGCTGGGATTACAGGCATGAGTATTTTTTCAAAGATTATAATATGAGTATTTTTTCAAAGATTATAATAAGATATTCAATCACATTTTTATGAAGGAATGGATCTAATAAAAGCCTTTCATATGAAATTTGGGAGTGCTCTTTTTCTGAACACCTTCTATACCTAACTAAAAATAGTTGTGCTGAGCCTTATTTGATTCCTTCAGTCTTCTTGTTACCTGAAAAGTGTAAGAATCCAGAACCCCAAGAGTGGGTTCGTAGATCTTGCACAAGAAATTCAAGGCAAGTCCACAGAGTAAAGTGAAAGCAAGTTTATTAAGAAAGTAGAGAAATAAAAGGATGACTACTCCATACACAGAGCAGCTGTGAGAGCTACTAGTTGCCTACTTTTATGGTGATTTCTTGATCATATGCTAAACAAGGGGTGGATTATTTATGCCTCTCCTTTTTAGACCATATAAGGTAACTTCCTGATGTTCCCATTGTATTTGTAACGTGTCATGGTGCACATGGTAGTGTAGCAGTGAGGATGGACCTCCATAGGTCACTGTTTGTCACCATCTTGATTTTAGTGGGTTTTGGCCAGCTTCTTTACTGCATTCTGATTTATAAGCCAGCTTTTCATGAGTTTTATCTTGTGCTTACCTTCTGTCTCATCCTGTGACTTAGAATACTTAACCATCTGGGAATGTAGCCTAATTGGTCTCAGCCTTATTTTACCCAGCCCCTATTCAAGATGGAGTTGCTCTGGTTCACATGCATCTGACACTCTAAAGTGTTTCTAGTTGAGAAACAAGCAAACAAACAAAAACTACTTCTCTACACAGAAAATTAAAGGTTATTTTAATTTTCTTTAAAATTAAAGTAAGTATTAGCTCAGAGCATCATGTGTACTTTTTCTATCACCTTATTAATAGTGCTAAAATTCTCATTATAGTCATATTATTTTAATGTCATCACTATTAAAAATAGAGTGTAAGTCCATTGACTCTTCTCATTATTCTATTCAGCCAAATAAATTGAATGGGGTATCATATCATCTGAAAATATTTGTTTAGAGCAAGAATTTGCTAATTTTTCTGAAAACTTCTTTTTCTGCAAAGAGATAGATGTTAAATCTTTTGGGCTTTGAGTACCTTGTCAATGATGACCCATGGAACAAAAGCAGCCACCAACAATATGTCAATGAATGGATATGACTGTGTTTCAGTAATTTCTTTGTCTCTGTCTTTCTTTTTTCTGTTGAGATGGGGTCTTCTTATGTTGCCCAGGCTGGTCTCAAATTCCTAGCCTTAAGTTATCCTCCTGCCTTGTCCTCCCAAACTGTTGGCCTCCATGCCCAGGCCTTATAAAATTTTGTTTAAAGACACTGAAATTTGAATCTCAGATAATTTTGCATGCCATGAAATACAGTTATTTTGAATTTTTCTTTTCAAACATTTGAAAATGTAAGAGAAAGAGAACACTTTTACACTGTTGGTGGTAATGTATACTAGTACAACCACTATGCAAAACAGTATGGAGATTCCTTAAAAAACTAAAAGTAGATATGCTATTTGATCCAGCAGTCAGTCCCATTTCTAGCTATCTACCCAGAAGAAAATAAGTTGTTATATGAAAAAGATACTTAAACTCACATGCTTATAGCAGCATAATTTGCAATTACAAAAATTTGGAACCAGCTCAAATGCCTATTAATCAATAAGTGGATAAAGAAAATGTGGTATATATTGTGAACTCTGAATATCTGAGACAGGCCTCAGTCAATTTAAAGAAGTTTATTTTGACAAAGTTAAGGACACAAGCCCATAACACAGCCTTAGGTGGTCCTGATGACATGTGCCCAAGGTGGTCTGAACAAAGTTTGGTTTTATACATGAGACATGAGACGTCAATCAATAATGTACAGTGAACATTTGTTTGGTCTGGAAAGGTGAGACAACTCAAAGAAAAGGCAGGGCAACTCAAAGTGTAGAGGGGCATTCCAGGTGATAGGTAGATAAGAGACAAATGGTTGCATTCTATTGAGTTAATTTCTGATTAGCCTTTCCAAAGGAAGCAATCAGATATGCATTTATCTCAGTGAGCAATGGGATGAGTTTGAATAGACTTGGAAGCAGCTTTGCAATAAGCAGTTCTTAGCTTGAGTTTTCCCTTTTGCTTAGTGATTTGGGTTTATTAAGATTTATTTTCCTTTCAAATATATATGATGGAATACTACTCAGCCATAAAAAGAAATTAATGGCATTTGCAGCAACCTGGATGGGACTGGAGATCATTAATCTAAAGGGAAGTAACTCAGAAAGGGAAAATCAAACATTGTACATTCTCACTCATAAATGAGAGCTAAGCTGTGATGACACAGGACATAAGACTGATAAAAATGACTTTGGGGACCTGGTGAAAAAGGGTGGAAGGCAGGTGAGGGATAAAAGACTACAAATTGGGTATAGTGTATACTGCTCAGATCATGGGTGCACCAAAATCTCAGAAATCACCACTAAAGAACTTATTAAAGTAACCAAACTCCACCTATTCCCCCCAAAACTTACTACAATAAAAAATGATTACCAAAAAAAAAAAGTAAAAGAAAAATTATAGTCTTCTAGGTGATCAGAAACCAACACCCTAAAATATGGCACTTTGACATGCAGCACTGAAGAAGCCTCAAGGTCTGTCTGATCTTCCTCCCCACCCTTCACCATATCTCTTAAAGAAGCTGAAGATCCAGGCCCCACAAGGAGAGCAAGTCTTTTCTCTCTTCCTTTTTACCTCATTGTCTATTGCAGAAAAAAAGACCAAGATGTAACCACAGTTGAGCAGATCTTTTTACCTTTATAATGAGTGTCTATAAGGGCCATTTACTTTCCAACAAAAAACTACTTACAAGTTAATCAAGTAGTTCCCTGATCCAATCATTCTCCCTAGCAATCATTTATTGTTCCTCACTGGAATTCCTCTTCTCCCCATTCCATTACCTGTTTTACTGGGATCCAACACTCCATTCTTTCTGTAACCTCAGGAAGGTATATAAGCTTTGAACTTTATTGGGAGGTTGGGTCTTCATTCTGAAGGCTCCTGTGTCTTCACATTAAACCAATTATTATGCCTTTTCTTGCTCTTAAAAGAAAAACTTCAGCTGAATTAATTTCAAAGGAGTTTAACTGAGCAATGAATGATTCAAGAATCTGACAGCCTCTAGAATCACAGCAGATTCAGAGACTCCAGGGATACCAATCGGTGGGATATGCTAAGGTTTCTCTTCAAATGGCCTGATTAGTCCTTTATTCTGAAATCCACAGTACCCCTCCCCCTCATTTTATTCTCTTTTTGTTTCTTTCTGCCTTTGCTACATGACCAGGCATGCCACAGCATCCGGAGCTTATCAGTACTAGCTCACATTCGTTTCCATATTTGGGAAGTAAAGTAGCTCCCTAGCTCATCAGAGATGACCTCTTCCCCGCCTCCGTTCTCTCCCTTATGTGCCCAACTTATCTAAGAAAAAATTCAAATGTTTAGCCATTCGGGTCTAGCTTAGATTTTGTGGTTCGAACTCAGCCAATGGGGAAAGGGCACCGGGGCACTGTTTGCATCAAGGATAAAAACTTTCATTCTTCTTTGTTCTATGTGCTCTCGTGGTGACTGGCCAAAAAGAAGCACCTCTCTATGCAGAAGTAAACTTGCTTTGCTGAGAAATTCTTTTTCTGACTGCTCGTTTCCTTAAGACTCCAAACTGTATTTCCAATACAAGTGATCAGAACAAATTTATATAGAAAAAAAGTGGGGGAATGTGATGTACAGAAATCAGCATGAGGTACAGAAACAGCTGGATTAATTACAGGTTGTATTGGCTTTATTCGAACACAGTGAACACTTTGGAGCCTATGAGAGGTTGAAGTATGGCCACTGGGATTGGTCAAGACTCAGCTATTGTTACAGGTGCATCTTTCCATGTTAAATATTCCATCTTGTCTGCCTATTATGCTAGGTTACAATTCATCCACAAGGACTCAAATACAGAAGTGTGGAGTCATTCTCAAGACATTTTAGTTTGCTTTATCATTGTATTAATCAATACACGGGAGAATGCATGGCTCATTGTAAAATTAAATTGAAGGAAAGTAATAAGTAACAAGTAAAGATCTGGATGCTGTCCACCCAGGGAGAATGTGCATCTGAGTGCATGAATGTGATGAGCAGATTTAGTTTCCTTCAGTGCAAAACAATTTGATGCATAAAACATGATTTTAGTCTTTGTTTTCTTTTGAAAGTTGTAACCTACAATTATTAACGCAGATGATGTGAATAAATTAAGTGCATACAAAGGGGAAAACAATGGTACAATATCCATATTTTTCAGTCCTATATACACATATCCATATACCCATGTGTATATACAGATATGTAAATGCATATACGTATATAAGAATGAATGTTTTTCCCTCCCTCCTTCCCATTTCCCTCCCTCCCTTCCTCCCTCCCTCCCTTCCTTCCTACCTTTCTTTCTTTTTTCTTCCTTCTATTTTACTTTCTTTCTTCTTATTTATAACAAAAACTTATAATAAAGGAACCATCTCCATCAAGCTACCAATGACTTTCTTCACAGAATTGGAAAAAACTACTTTAAAGTTCATATGGAACCAAAAAAGAACCCGCACTGCCAAGTCAATCCAAAGCCAAAAGAACAAAGCTGGAGGCATCATGCTACCTGACTTCAAACTATGCTACAAGGCTGCAGTAACCAAAACAGCATGGTACTGGTACCAAAACAGAGATATAGATAAATAGAACAGAACAGAGCCCTCAGAAATAATGCCACATATCTACAACTATCTGATCTTTGACAAACCTGAGAAAAACAAGCAATGGGGAACGGATTCCCTATTTAATAAATGGTGCTGGGAAAACTGGCTAGCCATATGTAAAAAGCTGAAACTGGATCCCTTCCTTACACCTTATACAAAAATTAATTCAAGACGGATTAAACACTTAAACATTAGATCTAAAACCATAAAAACCCTAGAAGAAAACCTAGGCATTACCATTCAGGACATAGGTATGGACAAGGACTTCATGTCTAAAACACCAAAAGCAACAGCAACAAAAGACAAAATTGACAAATGGGATCTAATTAAACTAAAGAGCTTCTGCACAGCAACACAAACTACCATCAGAGTGAACAGGCAACCTACAAAATGGGAGAAAATTTTCACAACCTACTCATCTGACAAAGGGCTAATATCCAGAATACACAATGAATTTAAACAAATTTACAAGAAAAAAACTAACAACCCTATCAAAAAGTGGGCAAAGGACATGAGCAGACACTTCTCGAAAGAAGACATTTATGCAGCCAAAAAACACATGAAAAAATGGTCACCATCATTGGCCATCAGAGAAATGCAAATCAAAACCACAATGAGATACCATCTCACACCAGTTAGAATGGCAAACATTAAAAAGTCAGAAAACAACAGGTGCTGGAGAGGATGTGGAGAAATAGGAACACTTTTACACTGTTGGTGGGACTGTAAACTAATTCAACCCTTGTGGGAGTCAGTGCGGTGGTGATTCCTCAGGGATCTAGAACTAGAAATACCATTTGACCCAGCCAACCCACTACTGGGTATATACCCAAAGGACTATAAATCATGCTGCTATAAAGACACATGCACACGTATGTTTATTGCGGCGGTATTCACAATAACAAAGACTTAGAACCAATCCAAATGTCCAACAATGATAGACTGGATTAAGAAAATGTGGCACATGGTGGGGAGGAGCCAAGATGGCCAAATAGGAACAGCTCCGATCGACAGCTTTCTGCATTTCCATCAGAGGTATTGGGTTCATCTCACTAGGGAGTTCCAGACAGTGGGCGCATGTCAGTGGGTGCACGCACTGTGCATGAACTGAAGCAGGGTGAGGCATTGCCTCACTCGGGAAGTGCAAGGGGTCAGGGAGTTCCCTTTCCTAGTCAAGGAAAGGGGTGACACAAGGCACTTGGAAAATCGGGTCACTCCCACCCAAAGACTGCACTTTTCCAAAGGGCTTAAAAACCGGTGCACCAGGAGATTATATCCTGCACCTGGCTCAGAGGGTCCTGTGCCCACGGAGTCTCCCTGATTGCTAGCACAGCAGTCTGAGATCAAACTGCAAGTCAGCAGCGAGGCTGGGGGAGGGGTGCCCACCATTGCTCAGGCTTGCTTAGGTAAACAAAGCAGCCAGGAAGCTCGAACTGGGTGGAGCCCACCACAGCTCAAGGAGGCCTGCCTGCCTCTGTAGGCTCCACCTCTGGGGACAGGGCGCAGACAAACAAAAAGACAGCAGTATCCTCTGCAGACTTAAATGTCCCTGTCTGACAGCTTTGAAGAGAGCAGTGGTTCCCCCAGCACACAGCCGGAGATCTGAGAATGGGCAGACTGCCTCCTCAACTGGGTCCCTGACCCCTGACCGCAGAGCAGCTTAACTGGGAGGCACCCTCCAGCAGGGGCACACTGACACCTCACACAGCAGGGTATTCCAACAGACCTGCAGCTGAGGGTCCTGTCTGTTAGAAGGAAAACTAACAAACAGAAAGGACATCCACACCGAAAACCCATCTGTACATCACCATCATCAAAGACCAAAAGTAGATAAAACCACAAAGATGGGGAAAAAACAGAACAGAAAAACTGGAAACCCTAAAATGCAGAGCATCTCTCCTCCTCCAAAGGAATGCAGTTCCTCACCAGCAACGGAACAAAGCTGGATGGAGAATGACTTTGACGAGCTGACAGAAGAAGGCTTCAGACGATCAAATTACTCTGAGCTACAGGAGGACATTCAAACCAAAGGCAAAGAAGTTGAAAACTTTGAAAAAAATTTAGAAGAATGTATAACTAGAATAACCAATACAGAGAAGTGCTTAAAGGAGCTGATGGAGCTGAAAACCAAGGCTCGAAAACTACGTGAAGAATGCAGAAGCCTCAGGAGCTGATGCGATCAACTGGAAGAAAGGGTACAGTGATGGAAGATGAAATGAATGAAATGAAGTGAGAAGGGAAGTTTAGAGAAAAAAGAATAAAAATAAATGAGCAAAGCCTCCAAGAAATATGGGACTATGTGAAAAGACCAAATCTACGTCTGATTGGTGTACCTGAAAGTGATGGGGAGAATGGAACCAAGTTGGAAAACACGCTGCAGGATATTATCCAGGAGAACTTCCCCAATCTAGCAAGGCAGGCCAACATTCAGATTCAGGAAATACAGAGAACGCCACAAAGATACTCCTCGAGAAGAGCAACTCCAAGACACACAATTGCCAGATGCACCAAAGTTGAAATGAAGGAAAAATGTTAAGGGCGGCCAGAGAGAAAGGTCGGGTTACCCTCAAAGGGAAGCCCATCAGACTAACAGTGGATCTCTCGGCAGAAACCCTACAAGCCAGAAGAGAGTGGGGGCCAATATTCAACATTCTTAAAGAAAAAAATTTTCAACCCAGAATTTCATATCCAGCCAAACTAACCTTCATAAGTGAAGGAGAAATAAAATACTTTACAGACAAGCAAATGCTGAGAGATTTTGTCACCACCAGGCCTGCCCTAAAAGAGCTCCTGAAGGAAGCACTAAACATGGAAAGGAACAACCGGTACCAGCCGCTGCAAAATCAAGACAAAATGTAAAGACCATCGAGACTAGGAAGAAACTGCATCAACTAACGAGCAAAATCACCAGCTAACATCATAATGACAGGATCAAATTCACACATAACAATATTAACTTTAAATGTAAATGGACTAAATTCTCCAATTAAAAGACACAGACTGGCAAATTGGATAAAGAGTCAAGACCCATCAGTGTGCTGTATTCAGGAAACCCATCTCACATGCAGAGACACACATAGGCTCAAAATAAAAGGATGGAGGAAGACCTACCAAGCAAATGGAAAAGACAAAAAGGCAGGGGTTGCAATCCTAGTCTCTGATAAAACAGACTTTAAACCAACAAAGATCAAAAGAGACAAAGAAGGCCATTACATAATGGTAAAGGGATCAATTCAACAAGAAGAGCTAACTATCCTAAATATATATGAACCCAATACAGGAGCACCCAGATTCATCAAGCAAGTCCTGAGTGACCTACAAAGAGACTTAGACTCCCACACATTAATAATGGGAGACTTTAACACCCCACTGTCAACATTAGACAGATCAACGGGACAGAAAGTCAACAAGGATACCCAGGAATTGAACTCAGCTCTGCACCAAGCAGACCTAATAGACATCTACAGAACTCTCCACCCCAATTCAAGAGAATATACATTTTTTTCAGCACCACACCACACCTATTCCAAAATTGACACCCTAACATCACAATTAAAAGAACTAGAAAAGCAAGAGCAAACACATTCAAAAGCTAGCAGAAGGCAAGAAATAACTAAAATCAGAGCAAAACTGAAGGAAATAGAGACACAAAAAACCCTTCAAAAAATGAATCCAGGAGCTGGTTTTTTGAAAGGATCAACAAAATTGATAGACCGCTAGCAAGACTAATAAAGAAAAAAAGAGACAAGAATCAAATAGACACAATAAAAAATGATAAAGGGGATATCACCACTGATCCCACAGAAATACAAACTACCATCAGAGAATACTACAAACACCTCTACACAAATAAACTAGAACATCTAGAAGAAATGGATAAATTCCTCGACACATACATTCTCCCAAGACTAAACCAGGAAGAAGTTGAATCTCTGAATAGACCAATAACACGAGCTGAAATTGTGGCAATAATCGATAGCTTACCAACCAAAAAGAGTCCAGGACCAGATGGATTCACAGCCAAATTCTACCAGAGGTACAAGGAGGAACTGTTACCATTCCTTCTGAAACTATTCCAATCAATAGGAAAAGAGGGAATCCTCTCTAACTCATTTTATGAGGCCAGCATCATTCTGATACCAAAGCCGGGCAGAGACACAACAAAAAAAGAGAATTTTAGACCAATATCCTTGATGAACATTGATACAAAAATCCTCACTAAAATACTGGCAAACCGAATCCAGAAGCACATCAAAAAGCTTATCCACCATGATCAAGTGGGCTTCATCCCTGGGATGCAAGGCTGGTTCAATATATTCAAATCAATAAATGTAATCCAGCATATAAACAGAGCCAAAGACAAAAACCACATGATTATATCAATAGATGCAGAAAAAGCCTTTGACAAAATTCAACAACCCTTCATGCTAAAAACTCTCAATAAATTAGGTATTGTTGGGACGTATTTCAAAACAATAAGAGCTATCTATGACAAACCCACAGCCAATATCATACTGAATGGGCAAAAACTGGAAGCATTCCCTTTGAAAACTGGCACAAAACAGGGGTGCCCTCTCTCACCACTCCTATTCAACATATTGTTGGAAGTTCTGGCCAGGGAAATTAGGCAGGAGAAGGAAATAAAGGGTATTCAATTAGGAAAAGAGGAATTCAAATTGTCCCCGTTTGCAGATGACATGATTGGATATCTAGAAAACCCCATTGTCTCAGCCCAAAATCTCCTTAAGCTGATAAGCAACTTCAGCAAAGTCTCAGGATACAAAATCAATGTACAAAAATCACAAGCATTCTTATACACCAACAACAGACAAACAGAGAGCCAAATCATGAGTGAACTCCCATTCACAATTGCTTCAAAGAGAATAAAATACCTAGGAATCCAACTTACAAGGTATGTGAAGGACTTCTTCAAGGAGAACTACAAACCACTGCTCAAAGAAATTAAAGAGGATACAAACAAATGGAAGAACATTCTATGCTCATGGGTAGGAAGAATCAATATCGTGAAAATGGCCATACTGCCCAAGGTAATTTACAGATTCAATGCCATCCCCATCAAGCTACCAATGACTTTCTTCACAGAATTGGAAAAAACTATTTTAAAGTTCATATGCAACCAAAAAAGAGCCCGCATTGCCAAGTCAATCCTAAGCCAAAAGAGCAAAGCTGGAGGCATCACGCTACCTGACTTCAAACTATACTACAAGGCTACAGGAACCAGAACAGCATGGTACTGGTACCAAAACAGAGATATAGATCAATGGAACAGAACAGAGCCCTCAGAAATAATGCCGCATACCTACAACTATCTGATCTTTGACGAACCTGAGAAAAACAAGCAATGGGGAAAGGATTCCCTATTTAATAAATGGTGCTGGGAAAACTGGATAGCCATATGTAGGAAGCTGAAACTGGATCCCTTCCTTACACCTTATACAAAAATCAATTCAAGATGGATTAAAGATTTAAACGTTAGACCTAAAACCATAAAAACCCTAGAAGAAAACCTAGGCATTACCATTCAGGACATACGCATGGGCAACGACTTCATGTCCAAAACGCCAAAAGCAATGGCAACAAAAGCCAAAATTGACAAATGGGATCTAATTAAACTAAAGAGCTTCTGCACAGCAAAACAAACTACCATCAGAGTGAACAGGCAACCTACAAAATGGGAGAAAAGTTTTGCAACCTACTCATCTGACAAGAGGCTAATATCCAGAATCTACAATGAACTCAAACAAATTTACAAGAAAAAAACAAACAACCCCATCAAAAAGTGGGCAAAGGACATGAGCAGACACTTCTCGAAAGAAGACATTGATGCAGTGAAAAAACACATGAAAAAATGCTCATCATCACTGGCCATCAGAGAAATGCAAATCAAAACCACTATGAGATACCATCTCACACCAGTTAGAATGGCAATCATTAAAAAGTCAGGAAACAACAGGTGCTGGAGAGGATGTGGAGAAATAGGAACACTTTTACACTGTTGGGGGGACTGTAAACTAGTTCAACCGTTGTGGAAGTCAGTGTGGTGATTCCTCAGGGATCTAGAACTGGAAATACCATTTGACCCAGCCATCCCACTACTGGGTATATACCCAAATGACTATAAATCATGCTGCTATAAAGACACATGCACATGTATGTTTATTGTGGCATTATTCACAGTAGCAAAGACTTGGAACCAACCCAAATGTCCAACAATGATAGACTGGATTAAGAAAATGTGGCACTATACACCATGGAATACTATGCATCCATAAAAATGATGAGTTCATGTCCTTTGTAGGGACGTGGATGAAACTGGAAATCATCATTCTCAGTAAACTATGGCAAGAACAAAAACCAAACACCGCATATTCTCACCGATAGGTGGGAATTGAACAATGAGATCACACGGACACAGGAAGGGGAATATCACACTCTGGGGACTGTTGTGGGGTGGGGGGAGTGGAGAGGGATAGCATTGGGAGATATACCTAATGCTAGATGACGAGTTAGTGGGTGCAGTGCACCAGCATGGCACATGTATACATATGTATCTAACCTGCACAATGTTCACATGTACCCTAAAACTTAAAGTATAATTTAAAAAAAAAGATTGCTGGGTCAAATGGTAATTCTGTTTCTACATCCTTGAGGAGTCTCCACACTGTCTTCCACAATGGTTGAACAAATTTACAACCCCTCCAAAAGTGTAAAAGCATTCCTATTTCTCTGCATCCTTGCCAGCATCTGTTTTTTTTTCTAGTTTTGTTTCTAGTTCTGTGAGAATGTCAATTGTGGCTTGATGGGGATAGCAGTGAATCTATAAATTACTTTGAGTGGTATGGCCATTTTCTGACTTTTTAATAATTGCCTTCTAATTGTCATGAGATGGCATCATATTATGGTTTTTATTTTCATTTCTCTAATGAACAGTGATGATTATCTTCTTTTCATATATTTGTTGACTGCATAAATGTCTTCTTTCAAGATGTGTCTGTTCATATCCTTCATCCACTTTTGATAGATTGCTTGTTTTCGTCTTTAAGTTCTTGTAGATTCTGGATATTAGGCCTTTTGACAGATGGATAGATTGAAAAAACTTTCTCCCATTCTATAGGTTGCCTGTTCACTTTGATGATAGATTCCTTTGCTGTGCAGAGGTCCTTTAGTATAATTAGATCCCATTTGTCAATTTTGGTTTTTGTTGCAATTGCAATTGCTTTTGGTGTTTTAGTCATGAAGTTTTTGCTAATGCCCATGTCATGAATGGTATTGCCTAGGTTTTCTTCTAGGGTTTTTATGGTTTTAGGTCTTACATTTAAGTCTTTAATCCATCTTGGGTTAATTTTTGTATAATGTGTAAGGAAGGGGTCCAGTTTCAGTTTCCTGTATATGGCTAGCCAGTTTTCCCAGCACCATTTATTAAATAGAAAATCCTTTCCCTATTGCTTGTTTTTGTCAGGTTTGTCAAACATCAGATAGCTGTAGATGTCTGATGTTACTTCTGAAGCCCCTGTTCTGTTCTGTTGGTCTATATATCTTTTTTGGTAACAGTACCATGTTGTTTTGGTTACCGTAGCCTTGTAGTGTAGTTTGAAGTCAGGTGGCATGATGCATCCGGCTTTGTTCTTTTTGCTTAGGATTCTCCTGGCTACACATGATATTTGATGCCATATGATAGTTGAACTAGTTTTTTTTCTAGTTCTGTGAGAATGTCAATTGTGGTTTGATGGGGATAGAAGTGAATCTATAAATTACTTTGGGTGGTATGGCCATTTTCATGATATTGATACTTCCTATCCATGAGCATGGAATATTTTTCCATTTGTTATGTTCTCTTTTACTTCTTTGAACAGTGGTTTGTAGTTCTCCTTTAAGAGGTCCTTCGTGTCCCTTGTAATTTGTATTCCTAGATGTTTTATTCTCTTGGTAGCAATTGTGAATGAGAGTTCACTCATGAATTGGCTCTCTGTTTTTCTCTTATTAGTGTATAGGAACCCCTGTGATTTTTTTGCACATTGATTTTGTATCCTGAGACTAGAGTTGCTTATCAGCTGAAGCAGTTTTTGGGTGAGATGATGGGGTTTTCTAAATATACAATTTTGTCATATGCAAACAAAGAAAATTTGACTTCCTCTCTTCCTATTTGAATATACTTTATTTATTTTCTTCCATGATTTCCCTGACCAGAACTTCCAGTACTATATTAATGTCCTCTCTCACCGCTCCTATACCACTCACAGTTTCTACCAGTGTTTTCTCCTCTTTTGTTTTGTATCATCTAGTTACAAACAGGCAGAGTCAGAAATGAGTTAAAAGATAGGAGATCTTACATCAAGAATTAGAAATAAGCATCATTTTCCTTCTCAGTGCATCTGATAATTCTCAAAACATCCAAAAATTGTCATTATCAGAAAGCTGCCTTCCTTCATGCTAAAAGTCAGCTTTTCTCTAAACAGAGACTTCTAAGTGGTTGTCTGTTCCACCACAGACATTTGACCATTGAAAGTATAAAGCTCAGAGGTTCACAGTGGCATATTTCATAAAAGTTTCAAGAGGTTGCTTTTGGTGTAGTTATATAGTGGATTGATTTCTTACTACATTTAACACGACACCTTCAAAAATACCCAAAATATTAATACTATACCTACACATCATATTTATCCTTGAAGAAAGTTCAAACATTGTTTTAATTTGTAAAGACATAATTCAATTAACAAATGATTTCATTAAAAGTTTCTATAATTACTAATACATGAATTAGTTGTGGACTAAGTATTGCAGAAGAATTCTATGTTACATGAGTAACATAGAATTTTAAATACATGAGTGTTTTTAATACATGAGTGTTTTTTTTTGTTTGTTTGTTTTTAATGAGACTGGCTTGATTTCTCCTGGCACTTGAGCAATGAATACAGGTGTAGATATAAAGTGTGAGGCCCAAAATTTGGGTTAACTATTACATTCTGTTCTAATCAATATTGCTCGATTTCATAAAATTAATGTGTATTTAGTTTTTTTCTCTTGAATATCAAGCATCCCAGCATTTTCAAAAAAAAAAAAAATCTGCCTTCAACATTTTTTTCATTCATTTGCCATATAGCCAATGAGAAAACTGGCTACCTTGAGCCACCTTCCATACTACATTGAGGAACCCTACAATGAAAAAGCCTTGATGTCTATTAAAAAAAAAAAAGGAAATGGAATTAAAACGTGCATATCATGGAACCAACTCGTGTGCCCAACATTAGTAGACTAGGTAAATAAAATATGGTGCATTTAAATTTCAGAATACTATGCAGCCATAAAAAAGAATCAAATCATGTACTTTGCAGCCACATGGATGCATGTGGAGACCACTATTCTAAGCAAATCAAAGCAGGAACAGAACACCAAATACCACATGTTCTCACCTATAAGTGGGCCCTGGACACAAAGCAAGAAACAACAAACAGTGGAGACCCCAAAAGTGGGAAGGGACAGAGGGAGATCAGTGTTCAAAACCTTCCTGCGTTAGTCCATTTTCACACTGCTGGTAAAGGCATACCCAAGACTGGACAATTTAGAAAAGAAAGAGCTTCCACATTGCTGAGGTGGTCTCACAGTCATGGTGGTAGGTAAAAGGCAAGTTCCACATGGCAGCAGACAAGAGAAGAGAGCTTCCATATTATTTTTTAAATAATCAGATCTCATGAGATTTATTCACTATCACCACGAGAACAGCATGGGAAAGATCTGCCCCCATGATCCAATTATCCAATATGTTGTGGGTCCCCTCCACAACATATGAGAATTCAAGATTAGATTTGTGTGAGGCACAGCCAAACCACATAACTTCCCATTGGGTACTATACCCACAACATTCATGATGGGATCATTAGAAGTCCAACCTTTAGCATTGTGCAATGTACCCACGTAACAAATGTGCACATGTACTCCCTGAATCTAAAATTAAAATTAAATATTTTTTTAAAAAACAAAAAGACAACATATTCAAATGAGGGAAACCATCCCCTATTCATGTTCAAAGACGGAAATCAGCTTTGAAGTAGCCACAGGAAGTTTTTGTGTGTATTGGTTCTGTATGACAACTATAAAGAATTACCTCAAATTTCGTGTCTTGAAACAACAGACATTAATTACCTTATAGTTCTGTAGATCAAAAATGAATTGACTTCTCACAGGGCTCAGTCAAGTTGTTGTCAGACCCATGTTTCTTCTGCATGATCTAGCATAGAAAATTTTCCCTTCCTTTTACAGCTTTTAGAGACCACCCACATTCATTGCTTCATGGACCCTTCAACAAAAATGACCCATAAATCCTCTCATCCCATCCCTTTGACTCTAAGCCTCTTTCTACTTCCAGCTTCTACTTTTTTAAAAAATTAATTTTAATTTGAAGTTCCAGGGTACATGTGCAAGATGTTCAAGTTTGTTACATAGATAAACATGTGTCATGGTAGTTTGCTGCACCTATCAACCCACCTCCTAGGTATTAAACATAGCATGCATTGGCTACTTTTCCCAATGCTCTCCCTCACCTCACCCCATCTCCCTCACACACAGGCCCCAGTGTGTGTCATTCCTCTCCCTGTGTCTCTGTGTTCTCATTGTCCAGGTCCCATTTCTCAGTGAGAACATGCATGTTTGGTTTTCTGTTCCTGTATCAGTTTGCTGAAAATAATGGCTTCCATCTCTACCCATGTCCCTGCAAAAGACATGACCTTATTCCTTTTAATGGCTGCATAGTGTTCCAGGGTGTATATGTACATTTTCTTTATCTAGTCTATCATTGAGGGGCATTTGGGTTGATTCTATGTCTTTACTATTGTGAATAGCATATCTTCTACTTTTAAGGAACTTTATAATTATAGTAAACTTCCCCAGGTAATCCAGGATTAGTGCCTCATCTCAAACTCACCTGATAAGCAACGTTAATTCTATCTGCAAGTTGAATTATCTTCTTGTCACCTGACTTAGTCTATTCACAAGTTCTAGGGAATAGCATGAGGATATTTTTGGGAGACTCTTATTTTGAATCCCAGAGAAAATTTTAACAGGTTCTAATTTAAGACCTCAGAAAAAAACCTAAGGCAAGAGAGCAGGGAAGCATAAAACCATTTAACAGGTTTGAAAATAATTCAAGTATTCTGTTATAAATTAGACCAGTGGATTTGGTTCAGGATGAAGGGAGGGAGGGTATGCCTCAAAATATACACTGCTTATGTGAACTAGTTAGGAAATATTGTACTACACCCTAAAGGCAAAAAAAAAAAAAAAGTCTGAACTCCACTCATTTTACAATGGTAACATGTAGAAAGTGTTAGAGAAAGACAAAGAAATGATATACAATGTTTTCCACAAATACAATAGAGACAGACCTAAATGGGTTCAAAGTTACTTCATGGAATCTACATAGTTAAAGGTAGTAGAAATACCTGCAGATGATGATCTGTTTGAACCCCATGCACTTACAAAGCCTATACTGTGTCACTGATCAAGCATATATCTTCAGAGTTGTATAAGCATCCTAAAAAATTGTCTACAATTTGTTGACTTGAAATCTTTTTTGATTTCTCCCAACATAAAGCGGTCAGCAGTACTGCTTAAAGATCTGACATTATAGTGAAATCTACATTCTAGTGAGTTATTTAAAGCTTGTTATTGGAATTATTTTAAGTTCTATTCACACTACTGGCCTGTGCTTTGGCATAAAGGACAATGTGCAATTATACATCTGCTATTCTCTTTATGCAACTTAGTAGAGCAAGACCCTCAAATCAAAATGATGTATTCATTAACGATGAGATCTGTACTCCTACACAAACCAGTATGTGTTGGACATATAATTGTAGGAAAACATAACCCACCTACATCAGGTAGTAGATGAATAGCATCTACCTTTGTTTACTCTGATGCTTTAAAATATAGCTGATTATCAGCTTTAAAGAGGCATCATGCATTATGATATACAAGTTGAAAATTCTTAATCTGAAATTTGAAATCTGGAATGCTTGGAAATCCAAAATATTTTGAGCACCAATATGCCATTCAAAGGAAATGCACATTGGAGCATTTCAGATTTTGGAGTTTCAGATTACAGATACTCAAAAGTAAGTATATTGTAAATATTACAAAGTTCTCTGAAATCCAAAATCCAAATCACTTCTGCGCCCAAGCATTTTTGATAATGGGGACTCAATGTGTATTTATTTTCGGCTTTTAAAATGAACATTTATGGCCTGGTGCAGTGGTTCACACCTGTAAATCCAGCACTTTTGGAGTTTGAGGCGGGCAGATCACCTGAGATCAGGAGTTCAAGATTAGCATGGCCAACATGGTGAAACCCCGCCTCTACTAAAAATACAAAAATTAGCCAGGCATGATGGCGGGTGCCTGTAATACCAGCTACTCAAGAGGCTGAGATGGGAGAATCACCTGAACCCAGAAGATGATGATTGCAGTGAGCCAAGATTGTGCCTCTGTACTCCAGCCTGGGCAGTTGAGTGAGATTCTGTCTCAAAAAAATAAAATAAAATAATTAAATAAACATTTATGTACATCATGATACTATATTGGTGTTTTTAAAAATATTTTTAAAATCTTTAGATTTGGATATCCACAGGAACAAGTCTAGGAAGATACATAAATGATTCAATAGCAGTTATTGCTACCTAACAGATTTATACAAACATTTGAATTTTTTTCTGTATCTTTTTCTACCTTCATGAAAATTTTCACAATGAGCTCCCGTTTGACATTCAGGAAATACACTTTTAAATAGTCTGCATATTGTATTTCCTTGAAATCTTGTGTTTGGAGATGACTAACAATGTAAAACTATTTAAGTAAAAAATGTGTGTATGCTAGTTTTAATGAATCATCCCTTTCAATTTGCTAAACTCATTACTCCTTTTTGATTAGGTTTTTAATTTCCCTCCAATATGTTTTCGATCATTTGAGAATCAAAAATGTTGTAGAATTAACAATGTTGTAATATAAAACTGGGTTAAAATGCTGCAATGATTGACACAGTTTTCCCAGTGGAACAAAATGGCCTTCCTCCATACTAGTTTTTTTCCGGCATTAATTAAGAGGAGTTAAGCTATTATACATAGTGGAATGTAGAAGCCTTATTTTTTGGCAGTAGGGATTACATGGGGGCTCAGCACAACAAAATTCTGTAATTGGAGAAAAGCAACTGCTCAAAGGTTTTTTGTTTTGTTTTGTTTTTTGCTTTTAATTTGAGATGGATCTCGCTCTGTCACTCAGGCTGGAGTGCAGTGGCGCGGTCTCTGCTCACTGCAAGCTCCGACTCCCAGGGTTCACGCCATTCTCCTGCCTCAGCCTCCTGAGTAGCTGGGACTACAGGAGCCCGCCACCACGCCCGGCTAATTTTTTTGTATTTTTAGTGGACACGGGATTTCACCATGTTAGCCAGGATGGTCTCGATATCCTGACCTGTGATTCGCCCGCCTTGACCACCCAAAGTGCTGGGATTACAGGTGTGAGCCACCGCGCCAGGCCTCAAAGGGATTTTTTCTAGTTAATGGCTTTCGATCTGTGGTTGGATATGTCTCTTAACAATTTCTTCACCTTTTCAATTTCCTCTTCACTCTCACTGCCTGAGGAGTGTCCACTTAAAGTACACATTCTCTGCATCTCCACCGAGCGGAATCTGTGAATTACATCTTTGATTGAAAAGTCTCCATCTTTATCAAATCAATATCTTCTTACCCTGTGCCAGCAATGTTTAGCCCAGGGTCTGACAGATGGACACATAGCTAATATACAAATACGTTTTTGAACTAACAAACAAAACAAAACAAAACACAAAAACACAAAAAAACCTCTTGATCCTATATCTAAATTGATTTTGGCAAAGAGCTGAAGGTCAATGCAGATCTTACGGTAAATGTCCAAGGATAGAGAATTGCTATTCTCATTCTCTAATTTTGTGTGTAAAAAGGTAAAACCATTTGACTATGAAGCACCAAGTCTGACTCCCATTACCATGTGTGTTATTATCATGGTAGGGTAGTGAGAATAAAGATGTGAGGCACAATGACCCTATTGTAAGGCACCCTTCCAATTCAAGCTGGTCTTTCAGTCAGCTGTTAAAAGCCCCTGAAAATTTAAAGGATGAAAACTCCTTTGTGGTTTAAAACAAAGTCCCATGGTGAAGGGACAAAGTAATACAAATATATTATTATGTATGTTCATATAAATATATATAATATAAACATGTTATAATTGTTTATATTATATATACCATATATCTCTTATTTTATATTTATTTTATGTAGTTTTATATTTGATTTATCTGTTTATATATTTATATATTATATATTATAATTGTATATATATTCTCTCTATATAAATCTATGTAGTTTCTATATAAAAATATATATAGAATCTATATATTTACATATAAAATATTTAATATTTATATAATATAAATATTTCTATAATAAATAACAAATATATGTTATATAAATTTATATTTTATATAAATATATATTTTATATTTAATCTACATACTTATATATAAACTAATACATAGAATATAGAGATTCATATTTATAGAGAGAGTCTGTATATGCACACACACACATAAATTCATTCGGGTCACTTATTGAGTCTTTCCATAATGTGTAAGATATGTTTTCATTTCATGAAGTCACAATTTTATCCAGGTTGGTTCCTTTCAAAGACACAAAGATTTTCTTTTCAATAGTAAATCTCTAATCCATTTAGACTTAATTTTTTCTCTTTTTTTGCTTCTTATGGTGAAGAAAATGAAAGTACTTCACCGCAATATGTGGCTCCCTTAGTATAATAAGTATTTCACATTAAATACCCTTGGAGACCAACAAGCACTGGAAGAAACTTTTCTCCTATCAATATAAAGAGAGGACTGACCTACCAAGGAGAACAATTGTTCTTATTCCTCTTGTTTTATCTCATTATCTATTACCAAAAGTGTAATTACACCACAACAGACCCTTTTACAAGATAATCACTGTCTCCAAGGATCATTAAATCTTTTTAAAAAACCCTATATACAAGTTAATCTCTGTCCCCAGATCCAATCATTTTCCCTACTAATCATTTATTGCCCCTCAATAGAATTCCTCCTCTCCTCCTCCCATCGCCTGTATTCCCAGGACCCAGAGCCCATCCCTCCTGCAATCTCACAATGGTATTTAAGCTTCTGGTCCTCATTGGGAAGTTGTGTCTTCATTCTGATAGCTCCTGTGTATATGCATTACATACATTTGTAAGCCTTATTTTCTGTTAATCAGTCTGCCACATGCCAGTGATTTTTTTGTCAATCTTTAGCTGGTTCTATGAACCAGAGCTTTTGGCTCCTACAGTGAATAGCTCCATGTCCAGCTCTGCAGAAACATTCCACTCTCTTACACTGAATTTTGATACCTACTCTGTTAATGCCATACTTAATGCCATTCAATGAACTCTTTGCTGGGCTCTCTCAGTTCAAAGTTGAGTTAGTGGTCTATCCCTACATAAGCACCACATCATTTCAACTAATATTACTCTTGAATAAAATTTTACTTGTTCAAAATTTCTGCTTCTTCACATTTTTCATGGTTCAAGTTGCTCCTTACAATTTCAAATGCTTTTAAGTATCTTGTATTTATTTTTATTTTTCAAAACCCTTCTTAGAACATGATTGATTTGAATTAACTTTATAGGCTATTTTGGAAAGAATTTCCATCTTTATTGTGCCTTTTCATCTATGAATATTTAGTACATTTCCATTTACTCAAATCCAGTTTTACATCATTTTAAGTATATAATTTTAATATTTTTTGATAAGAGATTTGGATACGTTAGATCTATATCTAAATACCCCACAAATTGTGGGGTCTATTGTAAATGTATTGCTTTCTTCTTTCATACTATATTGTCAAAAAGTAATGAGAACAGTTACGTGTTTATTCTTATTTAATACATTTATTCCAAGACACAGGCAGGAAAGGGAACAGTGTCAACTCTGGAGAAATAATAAAGGCTTACGTGAGAAATCACATCCAAATGGATTTGTTACAGATATCTGAGTTAGTCAGAATCCCATGTGTGAGGATTGCCGGCAAGATGGCCGAATAGGAGCAGCTCCTAGATCAAGGCAGAAGGCCCCTTATTTCTGCATTTCCAGCTGAGGTACTTGGTTCATCTCACTGGGACTGGTTGGACAGTGGGTGCAGCCAACAGAGCGTGAGCCAAGTAGTGTGGGGCATCACCTCACCTGAGGAGCACAAGAGGTCGGGGAATTTTCTCGCCTATCCAAGGGAAACCATGAAGGACTGAGCAGGACACTCCAGCCAAGTTACTGAGCTTGTCCCATAGTGTTCGCAGTCCTCAGACCAGAAGAATCTCTCTGGTGCCTAGCCCACCAGGACCCTGGGTTTCAAGCACAAAGCTGGGCAGCCATTTGGGCAGGCACCAAACTAGCTGCAGGAAGTGTTTGTTTGTTTTTTTCCCCGGTGGCACCTGGAAGCCAGTGAGACAGAATGGTTCACTACCCTGGAACCGGGTGCTGAAGCCAGGGAGCCAAGTGGTCTGGATCGGCAGGTCCCAACCCAAGGGAGGCCAGCAAACTATGATCCACTGGCTAAGCCAGCTCAGCAGCCATCTGAGATTGACCTGGGACATTCATGCTTGGTGGGGGAGGGGTTACCGCCATTGCTGAGGCTTGAATAGGCGGTTTAATCCCCACAGTGTATACAGAGCCGCCGGGAAGTTTGAACGGGGTGGAGCCCACCGAAGCTCAGCAAGGCTGCCGTGGCCAGACTGACAAATTTCTCCTCTCTGGGCAGGGAATCTCTGAAAAAAGGCAGCAGCCCCAGTCAGGGACTTATAGATAAAAACCCCATCTCCCTGTGACAGAGCACCTGAGGGAATGGGCAGCTGTAGGTGCAGCTTCAGGAGACTTAAATGTCCCTGACTGAGGGTGCTGAAGAGAGCAGTGGACCTCACAACACAGCATTAGAGCACTGCTAAAGCTCAGACTGCCCCCTCAAGCGGGTTCCTGACACCTGTGCATCCTGACTGGGAGACAACTCTCAGTAGGGGACGAGAGACATGTCATATAGGAGAGCTCTGGCTGGCATCTGGCAGGTGCCCCTCTGGGAAGAACCTTCCAGAGGAAGGAACAGGAAGCAATCTTTGCTGTTTTGCAGCCTCTGCTGGTTACATCAAGGCAAATGGGGTCAAGAGTAGACCTGCAGCAAATGCCGGCAGATCTGCAGCAGAGGGGCCCAACTATTAGAAAGAAAACTAACGAACAGAAGAGAATAGCATATCTATGCAAAGACCCCATCAGAAAGTCACCAACATCAAAAACCATGGGTAGATAAATCCACAAAGATGGGGAGAAACCAGCACAAAAAGGCTGAAAATTCCAAAAACCAGAACGCCTCTTCTCCAAAGGATCACAACTCATCTCCAGCAAGGGAAAAAAACTGGATGGAGAGTGAATTTAATGAATTACAGAAGTAGGCTTTAGAAGATGATTAATAACAAACTCCTGCAAGCTAAAGGAGCATGTTCTAACCCAATGCAAGGAAGTTAAGAACCTTGAAAAAAGGCTAGATGAATTGCTAACTAGAATAACGAGTTTAGAAAAGAATAAATGACCTGATAGAGCTGAAAAACACAGCATAAGAACATCATGAAGCATAGACAAGTATCAATAACCAAATGATCAAGTGGAAGAAAGGATATCAGTGACTGAAGATCAACTTAATGAAATAAAGTTAGAAGACAAGATTAGAGAAAAAAGAGTGAAAATAAACCAACAAAGCCTCCAAGAAATATGGGATTATGTGAAAAGACCAAATCTACGTTTGATTGGTCTAACTGAAAGAGATGGGGAGAATGGAACAAAGTTGGAAAACACTCTTCAAGATATTACCCAGGAGAACTTCCCCAAATTAGCAAGGCAGGCCAAAATTCAAATTGAGGGAATAGAGAGAACACCACAAAGATACTCCTCGGGAAGAGCACCCATAGACACATAATCATCAGATTTACCAAGGTTAAAACGAGGGAAAAAAATGTTAAGGGCAGCCAGAGAGGAAGGTCAGGTTACCCGCAAAGGGAAACCCATCAGGCTAACAGTGGATCTGTCTGCAGAAACCCTACAAGCCAGAAGAGAGTTGGGGCCAATATTCAACATTCTTAAAGAAAAGAATCATCAACCCAGAATTTCATATCCAGCCAAACTAAACTTCATAAGCAAAGGATAAATACAATCCTTTACAGATAAGCAAATGCTAAGAAATTTTTTCACCTACAAGCCTGCCTTACAAGAGCTCCTGAAGGAAACACTGCACATGGGAAAGGTTCAACTGGTACTAGCCAGTGCAAAAACATACCCAATTGTAAAGACATCAACACTGTGAAGGGACTGCATCAACTAACGGGCAAAACAACAAGCTAGCATCATGATTACAGGATCAAATTCACACATAACAATATTAATCTTAAATGTCAATGGGCTAAATGCCCCAATTAAAAGACACAGACTGGCAATTGGATAAACAGTCAAGAGCCATCGGTTTGCTGCATTCAGGAGACCCCTCTCACATGCAGAGACACAAATGGGCTCAAAAAGAAGGGTTGGAGGAATATTTACCAAGTAAAAGGAAAGCAAAAAAAAAAAAAAAAAAAAAAAAAGAAAGAAAGCAGGAGTTGCAACCCTAACTTCTGATAAAACAGAAAACAGACTTTAATCCAACAAAGATCGAAAGAGACAAGGAAGTGCATTACATAACAGTAAAGGGATAGATGCAACAAGAAGAGCTAACTATCCTAAATATATATGCACCCAATACAGGAGCACCCAGATTCATAAAGCAAGTTCTTAGAGACCTACAAAGAGACTTACACTTGCACACAATAATAGTGGGAGATGGCCAGGCACAGTGGTTCATCCCTATAATCCCAGCACTTTGGGAGGCTGAGGCAGTTAGATCATGAGGTCAGGAGATTTAGACCATTCTGGCTAACATGGTGAAACTCCATCGTTACCAAAAATACGAAAAAGTAGCTGGGTGTGGTGGCAGGTACCTGTAGTCCCAGCTACTTGGGAGGCTGAGGCAGGAGAATGGCATGAACCCAGGAGGCGGAGTTTGCAGTGAGCCGAGATCATGTCACTGCACTCCAGCCTGGGTGACAGAGTGAGGGTCCATCTCAAAAAAAAAATAAATAAATAGTGGGAGATTTTAACATCCCATTGTCAGTATTAGACAGATCAATGAGACATAAAATTAACAAGGAGGTTCACAACTTGATTCAGAACAGAGAATTAACAAGGAGCTCTGGAACAAGCAGACCTAATAGACATCTGCAGAACTCTCCATCCCAAATCAATAGAGTATGCATTCTTCTCAGCACCACATCATACTTATTCTAAAATTGACCACATAATTAGAAGTAAAACTCTCCTCAGCAACGGCGAAACGAAAAAAATCATAGCAAATATTTTTCAGACCACAGGGCAACTAATTTAGAACTCAGGATTAAGAAACTCACTGAAAACCACACAACTCCATGGAAACTGAACAGCCTGCTCCTGAGTGACTACTGAGTAAATAACAAAATGAAGGGAGAAATAAAGATGTTCTTTGAAACCAATGAGAATGAGGACACAATGTACTGGATTTACTGGGACACATTTAAAGCAGTGTGTATAGGAAAATTTAGAGCACTAATTGCCCATAAGAGAAAGCTTTAAGGAAAGATTTTAAATTGACAGCCTAACATCAAAATTAAAAGAACTAGAGAAGCAACAGCAAACCGACTCAAAAGCTAGCAGAAAACAATAAATAACTAAGAACAGAGCAGAATGGAATGAGATAGAGAAAAAAAACTCTTTAAAAAATCAATGAATCCAGGGGCTGTTTTTTTGAAAAGATCAGCAAAATAGACAGCTAGCCAGACTAAAGAAAAAAAAAAAAAGAAAGAAAAGATAGAACAATCAAATGAATACCATAAAAAAATGATGTAGGGGATATCACCACTGATCCCACAGAAATACGAACTACCATCAGATAATACTATAAACACCTCTACACAAATAAACTAGAAAATCTAGAAGTAATAGATAAATTTCTGGAAACATACATGCTCCCAAGTCTAAATCAGGAAGAAATCAAACCCTGGAATAGACTAATAACAAGTTCTGAAATTGAGGCAGCAATTAATAGCCTATGAACCATAAAAATTCCAGGACCAGATGGATTCACAGCCAAATTCTACCAGAGGTACAAAGAGGAGCTTGTACCATCCCTTCTGAAACTATTCTAAACAATAGAAAAAGAGGGAATCCTCCCTACCTCATTTTATGAGGCCAGCATCATCCTGATTCCAAAGCCTGGCAGGGACAAAACAAAAAAAGAAAATGTCAGGCCAATATCCCTGATGAACATCAATATGAAAATCCTTAATAAAATACTGGCAAAGCGAATCCAGCAGCGCAGCAAAAAGCTATCCACTACGATCAAGTTGTCTTTATACCTGGGTCTATTTTCAGATAATTTGCATTTCTTAGAGAAATGCATTTCTTAGAGAAATGCAAATCAAAGCCACAATGAGATATCATCTCACACCAGTTAGAATGGTGATGATTGAAAAGTCAGGAAACAACAGATGCTGCAGAGGGTGTGGAGAAATAGGAATCCTTTTCACTGTTGGTGGGAGTGTAAATTAGCTCAACCATTGAGGAAAACAGTGTGGCAATTCCTCAAGGATCTAGAACTACAGACACCATTTGACCTAGGAATCCCATTATTGAGTGTATACCCAAAGGATTATAAATCATTGTACTATAAAGACACATGCACACACATGTTTATTGCAGCACTGTTCACAATAGCAAAGACTTGGAACCAACCCAAATGTTTATCAATGATAAACTGGATAAATAAAATATGGCATATATGCCATGGAATACTATGCAGCCATAAAAAGGATGAACTCATGTCCTTTGCAGGAACATGAATAAAGCTAGAAATCATCATTCTCAGCAAACTGTCACAAGAACAGAAAACCAATCACTGCATGTTCTCACTCATTAGCGGGAATTGAATAACGAGAACACATGGACACAGGGAGGGGAATATCACACACCGGGGCCTGTCAGGGGATGGGGAGCTAGAGGAGAGATAGCATTAGGAGAAATACCTAATGGGTGCACAAAAACCACCATGGCAAGTGTATACTCATGTAACAAAACTGCATGTTCTGCACATGTACCACAGAACTTAAAGTATAATAATAATTAAAAAAAAAAAGTATCCCGTGTGTGTATATAGGAACAGGTACCTCAAGAAAGGGGAAAAGTCTGTCAGAAATATGTATTTCTGGGGTGGGCATAGTGGCTCTTGCCTGTAATCCCAGCACTTTGGGAGGCAAGGCAGCATGACTGCTTGAAGACAAGAGTTTGAGACCAGCCTGGGCAACGTAGTGAGATCCTGTGTCTAAAAAAAAAAAAATTACCTGGGCATGTGGGTGTATATCTGTAGTCCCAGCTTTTTAGGAGACTGAGGCAGGAGGATTGCCTTATTTTTTGAGCCTGGGAGTTCAAGGATGTCATGAGCTTTAATCGCACCACTGCAGTCAGCCTGAGTGACAGAGTGAAATGCTGTTAAAAAAAAAAGAGAGAACAGCCACCCTATGGATTCTTCTCACCCACTGCACAGATAAAACCAATTCACTGAGACAGCAGTATTGCAGTAGGGAAATAGTTTAATTAATGCAGGACTAGCCAAGCAGAAGATGGAAGTTTATTATTCTAATCAGTTTCTCTGAAAGTTCAGAGACTAGGGTTTTTTAAGGATAGTTTGGTGGGCATGGGGCTAGGGAATACAGATGCTGATTGGTTGGGTCAGGGATGAAATCATATATTGTAGAAAATGTCTTCTAGCTGTGAGTCAGTTCCTGGGTTGAGCTCACAAGATTAGTTGTGCCGGTTTCTTGGCATTGGTTACCAGTCTAGGTGGTACTAGCTGCTCCATCAGAATGCAGGGTCTGAAAAATTTTCTCAAACACTAATCTTACATTTTTAAATAGTGCTGTTATCTATGGTAGCAGTTTGAAAGATTACCTTTTGATCTCTGGTTACATGACTCCTAAGCCATGATGCCATAATTTTTTTTTTTTTTTTTTTTGAGTCAGTGTCTCTCTCTGTTGCCTAGGCTGCAACACAGTGCACAAACATTACTCATTGCAGCCTAGAACTCTTGGCATCATTGGCATGAAGCAACCCTCCCACCTTAGCCTCCTGTGTTGCTGGGACCCTAGGCACAAGCCAACATGCCTGGCTAGTTTTTGTAAAATTTTTTGTAGAGATAAGATCTCACCATGTTGCTCAGGGTAGTCTCAACTCCTCAACTTTCAGTGGTTTCACAAAGTTAGTTTCAGTCCCCCAAAAAGGAATGGATAGATTTTGAGAGGCTTTTATCATCCTCACTTTAAGCTTAAACTATAAACTGAATTACTAAAGTTACCTTGGCCTATGCCCAAGAATGACTAAGGAGAGCTAAGAGGTTAGAAGCAAGATGGAGTCAGGTGTGTTAGATTTCTCTTACTGTTGTAATTTTGCAAAGGTGGTTTCAATAGCTGGTAAGTTCCAACAATTCACTTTACCACTCAATACCAGTGGCTCATAGCATGTGGTGAGAATACATAACATATGAGGTTGAAGAGGTAGATAGGAGGAGGTCATGAGGGATCATTTACACATTTTGAAGGACAGCAGGCTATATTCTCTGAGAGTATTGTATCTAGTATGGTATCCACCAACCGTATTGGGCTATTCAGCACAGGCAATGCCACAGGTCTATCTGTGATATGCTCTAAATGGAAAATACAACCTGTGTTTCAAAGAATTAATATGAAAAAATAAACTATTTCATTAATAATGATTATATTTTTTCATGTTAAATTTTGCCTATGTTAGGTTAAATAGTTGTATTTTAAAGTTATTTTTTCTTGTATCTCTATACAAACTTTAATGTCACTGCCAGACAATTTAAATGACTGTTGATTCCTCAAATTCTATGTCCAACTCATTGCATTAATTTAGAAAAATGCTTTTCCTGTAATGGCCTGACAGCACTACAGATGGGATAAGAAGGCTCTGAGAGGATGACAGTTTGGAATTTGGAATGGAAGTGATGAGAACACAGATCTTACCCTCACCTTACCTCCCCCAGAGTAGCCTCACACTATCTGTTTCAGACAGGATCAGGCTATGCTAGCAGCAGGTCACAACCTTGACTTAAAGAGTTGTGTCATGATGTGGCTTTGCAGATGACAAACACTCCCCAAATTGCCTGTGAACCAGCTGCAGAATTGGCAACATCTCCGTCAGACCAGTTCATAAGCTTTATTTTAGGCATTGTTCCTCGAAGATTTTCCCATAGCCTGTTCCTCTAGCCCTTCCTAACAATTTTGGCATCTATGCAATATATTTTCACAGACCTCTTTCTGCTTAATCAACTGCTTTAGATGGTTACAATTAAGAACGCTGGCTAGCATAAATCTAGGCCCACACTTAGCCAGAATCTCTCTTGGAGATATGAAGTTTTCGGCAAGGTCTACTCCAAAACAAATTGACAGTTAATGGGAACTTATATATTTTTCCTTCTCAGCTTTCTTCAACTTTGACGAAGGAACCAATTTATTAATTTTATTTTTTGAGACAGGGTCTTGCTCTGTCACCCAGGTTGGAGTGCAGTGCGATGATCACACCTCACTGCAGCCTCTGCCTCCCAGGCTCAAGCCATCCTCCTGCCTCAGCCTCCTGAGTAGCTGGGACCACAGACATGTACCACCATGCAAAGCTATTTTTTTTGTATTTTTAGTAGAGACAGGGTCTCATGATGTTGTCCAGGATGATCTCAAACTCTTGGGCTCAAAGAACCCTCCTCCTCAGTCTCCCAAGTAGCTGGGACCACAGGAATGTGCCACCACAGCAGCTAATTGTTTGTTTGTTTTTTTTCTTAGATTTTTGTAGAGATAGGGTCTCATCATGTTTCCCAGGCTGGGAAAAAGCCAATATTTTGTGACACACAGAATATGATTCTTATACTTAACACTCCCGCATATCGGCATACTACTATATCAGAACTCATAATCCGTAAGCATGAGTAAATACTATTTTTAGCCACCTCACCAGTATTGAACCTTCTGCAAGCTCTTTACACTGCAGTCATGTTTGTCTTCTGATTAGACTGTGGGTTATTGCAAGTGAGGACAGCTTCCTTTATGTATACGTGTGTGTGTGTGTGTGTGTGTGTGTGTGTACGTATGGGGTGAGGGGTTAAGACAGAATCTTTCTCTGTCACCCAGACTGGAGTGCAGTGGTGTGATCATAGCTTACTGAAGCCTCAACCACCTGTGCTCAAGCGATCCTCCTGCCTCAGCCTCCCAAGTAGCTGGGACTACATGCACACACCACCACAACACCTGCCTAATTGTGTGTGTGTATGTGTGTGTGTATATATATATATTTATATATATACACACACACATATATAGTTAAGTATATACAGTTATATATATAGTTATATATAGTTATGTATAGTTATATATATAGTTATATATATAGTTATATATAGTTATATAGAGTTATATATAGTTATATATGGAGAGTTATATATAGTTGTATATAGTTATATATAGTTGAGTATATATAGTTATATATACATAGTTTTATATATATGTGTGTGTATCTAGATATATATCTAGACATATATATCTCTCTCTAGACATATATATATATAGAGAGAGAGAGAGAGACAGAGAGAGAGATGGGTTCTTTTTGTGTTGCCCCAGGATAGTCTCAAATAGGGCTCACACAATACTCCTACCTCTGCCTCCCATAGTGTTAGGGTTACAGGTTTGAGTGACTGCACTGAGACTACATTTTTAATTTAGCAACATTGAGTCTATGCCTCTGGAACAGTTATATATTCAATGCATTTTTGAGGGATGAATGTAAGTAGCAGAGTTGAAGTTCAGAAAAGAAAGAGTCCAGCCACTGTGGCTCATGCCTGTAATCCCAGCTCTTTGGGAAACGGAAGCAGGTGGATCACCTGAGGTCAGGAGTTCCGGACTAGCCTGGCCAATATGAGTAAACCTTGCATTTATTAAAAGTACAAGAAACAAAATAGCTGGGGAAACGGTATGTGCCTGTAGTCCCAGCTGCTCAGGAGGCTGAGGCAGGAGAATCACTTAAACCCAGGAGGCTGAGGCTGCAGTGAGCCGACATCATGCCACAGCACTCCAGCCTGGGTGACAGAGCAAAACTCCATCTTAAAAAAAAAAAAAAAAAGGTAGGGCAAAAGGGAACAGCAAGAGTAAAAACAAAATGTTAACCCATTGACACTTTAAGCTATAGTTCACCCGCATTTAGGGAAAATCAACTCACTGATGCTTGTCCACCTGCAGAGGCAATGTTTCAGCTGTGAGCAAATGCTGAGGAGACAAAATGGTAGAATTCTCTTTATGACTTTGTGTCCTGAAAGAACATTATTTTTTTCCGTCAAGTGCAAAGAGAATTTGTCTCCAAACATGCGTACACCCTGATGGAGACACATGCACACAAACTAGCAGAATGGAAATCAGCCCTTATGATATAGAGACCCTATGTAGGTCTCTACTCTAAAATATATGTGAGCAAATCTCTAGTAAATGCTCCTCCTTTATTCTGTGGCACAGTGCATGTTTACAATTGCTATTTATAATGGATCAACTGTTAAACTCTGTCTCCCCTATTTATAAACCTCTTGAAGACATCAACAACCTATCATCTGCATGGACTTCCACCAACTTAATGCTGTAAGTTCCACATTCTGAAATAATAAGAATAATAATAATAACCGCAATAACAATAATAATAATTATTATTTCAGATGGAATCTGGCTCTGTCAACCAGGCTGGAGTGTAGTGGTACAATCTCAACTCACTGCAACCTCTGCCTCTTGGGTCCAAGGGATTTTCCTGCCTCAGCTTCTCAAGGAGATGGAACTACAGGTGCACGGCACCACATCAAGCCAATTTTTTGCATTTTAGTAGAGACAGTTTCATCATGTTGGCCAGGCTGGTCCCAATCTCCTGACCTCAGGCAGTCCACCCCCGTCAGCCTCCCAATGTGCTGGGATTACAGGTGTGAGCCACCATGCCCGGTCTACATCCTGAAATTATTTAAAGACTTGTGGATGATGAGGAAATTAACGGCTTGGAATATTTGTGCTGTTTTAATTTTAAAAGAGGGTAGTCCTGAATACGAGTGAATTTAAGAAGGCTGGTAGTCTCTACGTAACATTTTAATGTAAATGCTAATGGTGATTTAGCTCTTTGAAATTTACTATAGAGTGTTATTACTCGGACTCTGTTGTATTTTTCATAGCATTCATTTTAAAATTTATTTTATTCTTTATTATTTATTTTTATTAGTTTTTTTGAGACTCCACTCTGTCACCCAGTCTGGAGTGCAGTGGCATGATATTGACTCACTGCGGCCTCAGCTTCCTGGGCTCAAGCAATTCTCCTACCTCAGCCCCTAAAAAGCTGGGTCTCCTGGTGTACACCATCATGTCTAGTAGCTACTTTTATCATTTTGAGTAGAGACAGGGGTTTCACCACATTGCCTACGTTGATACCAAACTCCTGCGCTGAAGTGATCCCCCTGCCTTGGCCTTCCAAAGTGCTGGGATTACAGGCAAGAGACATTCAACTATACTTGGACTTTTTTTTTTTTTTTTAAAGAAAGGCCAAAAGAGAAGTTGGCTGAACAGTGGAAGCATTATATGCAAAATATTATGAAACTGAAATGGGGCTTGGTGGTCAATCTAACTACTCACCACAGTTTGGAGTTGGCTGTAGATAAATTTATGTCCAATAACATGGTTCCTTTTTAGATCACTGACCAGGTACAAGACAGTGGTAAGATGGATTCCTATTTACTTTATTATCAGAACGCTTACTGTATAGCTTAAGAGGAAACTACACATAGAGAAAAATAAGTCAATCAAGATATATTTGAAATGCAGGGAGACTACGGTGCCATTATGAGTTCTGAAATACAAGGGGTTTTACCTGTTTCCTAAAGACTTGCTCCACTGACCTTTTAATGCAGAACCTGCTTACACTCATACATGTCCAGAAATCCCAATTCAGTTCATTCAAACATTTTGCAGTGTTGGTGCAACAAATGTGGTTACTTCTCATTCATTTAGTCTTCCTCTTGTGTTTCAAGATCTTTTCTTACTGTGTCATATGTCTTTGTTGTATCCATCCTGTGGTAACTCTACTAATACTTTCTGTAAATCAAAAATAAAATCATATATGCACAACTGACTGAACAGATGCCTCTTGGCCAAGGGGGCCTAGAAAGGGAGGTCAGACACACCACACTTTGTATCCCATCCCCTTTGTGGTTTAGACACAAAAACTGGCTGGCATTAACGTTGAAATAAGACTGACATAATAGATGCTTTGAGGCAATAAGACACCAAATTATGAAAATGACCTAACTCCATGCTAGGGGAAGGTTAAGTCACACACCCCTACAGGTTTCTCTGACCCAGTGTATTGGTTAACAAACTTCCTTGTCTTAAACATTTTTTTCTACTGACTCCAAGTTTTTAGACAAAGCTTTACTCTTTTGCCTAAGTGCAAGTGAGAGCATCTCTGAATCTACCTATGACTGCTAAGCCTCTGCTGCAAGATGTCCTGCCTTTTGGGGGCTAAACAATTGTATACCTTCCATGTATTAATTAATGATTTTGCCTATAACTTCTGCTTCTCTAAAATGCATAAAACAGTGTTGTGACGTACCAACCTCAGAACCATTTGTGCAAGGTTTCTTGCATTTGGGTTTTCTCCAGGCAGTTATCACTCTTACTGGCTAAAATAAATCTCATTTTTCCCTCCCTCCATCCTTCCTTTCTTTTTTCCTGCCTTTCTTCCTTTCTTGAATGTGATTCATTGATCAAGTTGTTTCAGCTAACAAAGAACATCATTCTTTCCCTCCAGTCACACTCTGTCCCTAAAACTCTACGTTTAGATTATATTCAATGCACTTCTAAGCCATTTATCTCTCTTCCTTTAGCTGTACACTCTACAGTATTCTACCAGTAACTAGCTCAACTTTGTAGCTGTGCTCATGGCCAGGCAACAGATTAGCTGTCAGGTCCTGGAGTGGCTGCCTTAAAAGACAGGATGAGGTGAGGTCAGATGTAGTGGCTCCTGCCTGTAATTTCAGCAGTTTGGGTGGCCAAAACAGATGAATCACTTGAGCTCAGGAGTTCAAGACCAGCCTGAACACATGGCAAAACCCCATTTCTATAAAAAAATATGAAAATGAGCTAGGCATGGTGACATGAGCCTGTGATCCCAGCTACTTGGGAAGCAGAGGTGGGAGGATCGCTTAAGCCCAGGAGGTTAGGCTACAATCAGCCAAAATCATGCCACTGCACTGCAATCTGGACAACAAAGCCAGTTCCTGTCTCAAAAGAAGAGATGAGGGTCGGGCCCAGCACTTTGGGAGGCCGAGGTGGGCGGATCACAAGATCAGGAGATCGAGACCACCCTGGCTAACACGGTGAAACCTGTCTTTACTAAAAATACAAAAAATTAGCCGGGCATGGTGGCAGGTGTCTGTAATCCCAGCTACTCAGGAGGCTGAGGCAGGAGAATGGCATGAACCCAGGAGGCGGAGATTGCAGTGAGCTGAGATCATGCCACTGCACTCCAGCCTGGACGACAGAGCGAGACTCCGTCTCAAAAAAAAAAAAAAAGAAAGAAAAGAAAAGAAAAGAGATGAATCTGGAGAACACAGGCAATGAGAGTTGCTTGTATACACCCAAAAAGTAATATCAAGGAATAGGTAAAATCTCAAAAGCTCAATTTTGAATTTAAATGTGATATGCAATGGAAAGCATAAAATAAACAATTGGAAACAACAGAATATCACTAAATTTTATTTTATAATAATTAGTTTATTTTAAGTATGCTGTTAGATAAAAAGTAAGAATAATAAAAAGTTGAGCTATGGCAGAATAAGTTAACACTTCTATCTAGGCTTATGTTCTTATAAACCAGAGTACAGGTTTTTATCAGGATGAGACATGCTGTATTGGATTTGTACATTTGTCCCTGGTAATAAAATATGACTATATTTTCAAAAGTGTTCCAGATTGTGTTTTGATGTTTGTGTTATTTTAAGATGCAATGTTTGGTATAAACAAGCTAACAAAAACTGTATGGATTTGTTAAAGTAAATAATACTTAAATATTTTGGCTTTATCCTGTACACTGATGCAGTGTTTAAACATTTGTTCTTTACTTTACTTTACTTTTCTTTTCTTTTCTTTTTCTTTTTCTTTTCTTTTCTTTTCTTTTTTTTTTTTTTTTTTTTTTGAGGTGCGGTCTCACTGTGTCAACCAGGCTGGAGTGCAGTGGCATGATCTCAGCTCACTGCAACCTCTGCCTCCTGGGTTCAAGGGATCCTGCTGCCTTAGCCTCCCAAGTAGCTGGGATTACAGGCGTGTACCACTACACCCAGCTAATTTTTTGTACTTTTAGTAGAGATGGGGTTTCACCATGTTGGCCAGGCTGGTCTTGAACTCCTGATCTAAGATGATCTGCCCACCATGGCCTCCAAAATTGCTAGGATTTCAGGTGTGAGCCATCATAACTGATCTATCATTTTCTAAGAGCTAAATTATTATTATCTATATATAATTCCTAAAGTGACTAATTATTTCCTGATATTTAAAATGGTATATGGTGCCCTGACAGCTCAGGCCTATAATGCCAGCACATTGGGAGTCTGAGACAAGAGGATTGCTGGAGCCTGAGATTTTGAGACCAGCCTGGGCAACACAGGGAGACCCTAGTTTCACAAATAAAAAGTAAAAAATAAATTAGTTGGGCATGGTGGCTGATACCTGTGTTCCCAGCTACTCAGCAGGCTAATATGGGAGGATTGCTTGGTACCAGGAGGTTGAGGCTGCAGTGAGACATGATTGTGCCACTGCACCCAGCCTTGGTGACAGAGTGAGATCCACCGTGTCATCTCAAAAGATAAAAAATGTAAAAAATAAAATGATGCATGATTTTCACTGATGCAGCATTTATGCTATCAGGAGATATAACTTATTTTGGGAATCAAAATAATAAAATCAAACACACCCTGATGACATTATTTATTGAGTTCTTACAATGTTTATCTCAATAGTATTACATATAGTTTTCCAATTTTATAGCTAACACAATGGTGTGAAGCTAAGCCACAGTTGTTATTATTATCACAGACAATTTATTTCTTTCGTATTGTGGTATATTGAGGATTTCTAATGCTCTAAATGTAGCAGTGATATGTTGTATATATTAATGATTGAATTTAATTTAAAAAGAAAATGTAGTTTTTGAAAAGGAAAGGTATAACAAAACACTCCCCTTTCTTGATAAAATGGCACAGGTGCTGTGATTTTATCAGTTGTCTATTTTTCAAAAGTAAAATAAATTTGACTTTTCCCATTTTAGTCTAATAAAGTCTTAGAGAATCTACCCGATTATTTTAAAAAGCAAGTAAAACAGACATCAATGGCTTATTTAAAAAACATATAGCATTTTCTTGTAGGTAGAGCAGTTATTCATCTCCTTGAGCTGTTTAACTTTTGTCCAATTCTGTACCCTCATTCAGAAATATATCTTTTGTATTACCTCCACAGGGTTCTTCTTCTTCTTCTTTTTTTTTTTTTTTGAGACAAAGTCTCACTCTTTCATCCACGCTAGAGAGCAGTGTCACAATCTCAGCTCACTGCAGCCTCCACTTCCTGAATTCAAGTGATTCTCCTGCCTCAGCCTCCCAAGTAGTTGGGATTACAGGCATGCACCAACATATCTGGCAAATTTTTGTATTTTTAGTAGAGACAGGGTTTCACCATATTGGCCAGGCTGGTCTCGAATTCAAGTGATCTGGCCAACGAAAGTGACAGGCTTACAAGCATGAGCCACCATACTTGGCTGCTTTTCCTTAATTTCCTACTTTATATTACTATCCCTATAACTTAAAATATAATTTTACATGTTCTTTTATTTTTGTAACCCAATTGAACCAACTCACATCGACAGGATGCTCAGCATCAGCATTTTTTATTGGCACTATTTCACTTTAGTTTTAACAATGCTTGGTAGAAAATATTGTCATGGTCTAGCCAGGAAAATAAGTTAGAGAATTTGCTTTAAATAGGATAGAAAAATGTAGGCAAACAGAGACAACTGAGTTGACTCAACAGCAGTGATGTTGAAAACTAGCTTCCAGTCCCTACACCGAGGGCAGGAAAGAAAGAAGTTGATTTTATAAAATGTAGCAGCTTGTATCACTTTCTATAGCATATTCCTAAGATAATATCATTGATCTGATTACAGTACCATTATAGCATGTCCTGTATGTGGTGGCAAATGATCTATATCATGTGTTATGTCTCTCATTGATTTTCTCACTGTATTTTTATAATATATGATCCTATATGAACTATAAGATCATTTTCTCAATGCAAAAGATAAAACACCTTGCTAAGATACATATTTTTATTAGGGGAACCTGCCCCTAATACGTCAATGTAGGTTCTTTCTATTTTCCATAAGTGTTGGCTGGCTGAAAAATAATGAGAGACAATACAAAGAGGAATTTTACAGCTGGGCCACCAGGGGTGACATCACATATTGTTAGGACCATGATGCCCACCTGGGTCTCAGACCAGCAGGTTTGTATTAAGGGTTTAAAAAGTGAGGGGGTGTAAGAACAGGGAGTAGGTACAGACATCACATGCTTCAAAGGGCAAAAAGCAGAACTACTAATAAGGGTCTAACAAAGATCACATGCTTCTGAGGGAACAGGACAAAGGGAAAAAGCAGAGCCACTGATAAGGGTCTGTGTTCAGCAGTGCACTTATTGTCTTGATAAACATCTTAAACAACAGAAAACAGGGTATGAGAGCAGAGAACCAGTCTGACCACAAATTTACCAAGGCAGAGTTTTTCTCCACCCTGGTAAGCCTGATGGTACTGCAGGAAACCAGGGCATATCTCAGTCCTTATCTCAACTGCATAAGACAGACATTCCCAGAACAGCTGTTTATAGACCTCCCCGCAGGAATGCATTCCTTCCTCAGGGTATTAATATTAATATTCCTTGCTAGGAAAAGAATTTACCAATACCTTCCCTTGCATGTCTGTTTACAGGCTCTCCACAAAAAGAAAAATATGGCTTTTTTGCCAGACTCCACAGGCAGTCAGACCTTATGGTTGTCTTCCCATGTTCCCTAAAAATCGCTGTTATTCTGTTCTTTTTCAAGGTGCACTGATTTCATATTGTTCAAACACACATGTTTTACAATCAAATTGTACAGCTAACACAATTATCACAGTGGTCTTGAGGTGAGGTACATCCTCAGCTTATAAAGATGACAGGATTAAGAGACTAAAGTAAAGACAGGCATAAGAAATTATGAAAGTGTTATTTAGGAACTGATAAATGTCCACATAATCTTCACAATTTATTTTCCTCTGCTGCGGCTCCAGCTGGTCCCTCCATTCGGGGTCCCTGACTTCCTGCAACATATATTGGCCGGGCATGGTGGCTCATGCCTGTAATCCCAGTACTTTGGATGTGGGTGGATCACAAGGTCAGGAGATCAAGACCATCCTGGCTAATACAGTGAAACCCTGTCTCAACTAAAAAAACAAAAACAAAAACAAAAACAAAAAAGTAGCCAGGATTGGTGGCAGGCAACTGTCAGTACCAGCTACTTGGGAGTCTGAGGCAGGAGAATGGCATGAATCTGGGAGGTGGAGCTAGCAGTGAGCCAAGATGACACCACTGCACTCCAGCCTGGGTGACAGAACGAGACTCCATCTCAAAAAAAAAGAAAAAAATCCATATTTTTATGACAACTGATTCATACATCAATTTTGGTAGAGGTGGTATTTTCATGATATATAATTTAAGCATTTGAGAATAAAACATATACTTCTATTTGTTTGGGTATTCTGTGTCCTAGTTTAATTTAATATATTTCTTCCCAGGGTCATTTTTATTATATGCACTGCTAAGTTTTTAAAAAAATTACTGAATTATCAACAGAATGTTCCCATATTTCTTTCTAGGTTCTTATTGCAGCATGTAAAAAAACCTGATAATTTTTATTTATTTACTTTGTATTCAGCAATGTTACCAAATTAGTCTATTTTTCTAACAGGCTTTAATAGATTTTCTCAGGTAAACATTTATGCTATCAGCAAAAGTGCTCTAATTTTATGTTCTTTTCCAATAGTTATCACAATGTTCATTTACTCATTTCACTGCATTTACCACAATCTTCCAGAAGTCATTGGCTAATAACAGAAATAAAAGGCATTCCCATATGCCCTCTGATTTTTCTTGAAATTACTTTTCTTGAATTTGCTTTTTGTGTTTTAGGCTGCAGTTGATATTCATTTTAGAAAAGCACTTTTTTTTTTGGTTTCATTTGAGACTGGTTCTTGCTTTGGTGCCCATTTTGGAGTACAGTGGTGTGATCCCAGCTCACAGCAGACTCAACATCCTGGGCTCAAGCAATCCTCCTATCTCAGCCTCTTTACTATGTGGAGCTATAGGCATGTGCCACCACACTCAGCTAATTTTGATTAATTTTTGTAAAGGTGGAATTTTGCCATGTCGCCCAGGCTGCTCCCAAATACCTGGTCTCAAGCAATCCTCCAAACTGAGTCTCCCAAAGAGCTGGGATTATAGGCACAAGCCATGCACATAGCTGAGATGCTTTTCTTATTTGTGTGTTTGTTAAAATGTCTTATCCTTTTTAAAATGTCTTATCCTTTTCTTCTTACTATTTTAGATTCAGTTATAATTCTTCAGTGCCTATTGATGGACTCACACACTTGTCTTTCATTGGTTGAATTAATGGATTATATTGACAGATTTTCTAACACAGTGCATTTTTCTAATGCATTGTAATTTTTGCAGCTACTCTTCTTAACCACATAGAATGTCATTCCATGCTATGTTACTAGATTTTAAACAAGTTTCAAAGGCACCAATATCATTAGGAAGATTGAATTATATTTACCTACACTAAAATCATTATTTTTGTATCAAAAATGAATATATGCTTTATGTAGAAAGTACCGTATTTCATATATTAACTCATTTTATTCTAAAAAGTAGTCATCTAGCCTAAGCAATATAGGAAAACATTGTCTCTACCAAAAAAAAAAAAAAGAAAGAAAAGAAAAAGAAAAAGAAAAAATAGCCAGGAATGATGGTGCATACAGGTTGTCCCCTGTTACTTGGGCGGCTGAGGTAAGAGGTTTGCTTGAGCTCAGAAGGTCAAGGGTACAGTCCATGGGCTGGGTGTGGTGGCTCACACCTGTAATCCCAACAATTAGGGAGGCTGAGGCAGGAAGATTTCTTGAGGCCAAGATTTCCAGACCAGCCTGGCCAACTGGTAAAACCACATCTCTACTAAAAATACAAAAATTAGTCAGGCTTGGTGGTGGATAATCTCACCCAGCAAGTAGCCTGTAATCCCAGCTACTCAGGCCTCTGAAGCAGGAGAATTGCTTGATCCCAAGAGGTAAAGGTTGCAGTGAGCTGAAATCATGCCACTGCACTGCAGACTGGGAAATGGAGCTAGACTCCATTTTAAGAAATAAAAATAGAAGTCTACACTCCATGATCAAACCACTGCACTGTAGCCTGGGCAGCAGAGTAAGAACCTGTCTCTAAAACAAAAAATCAAAAAACAGTCATAAGATGGCTAGTTTACCTCTCAATCTGCAGAGTGGTAAAACCTCCCTGGATGTCTCAGTGCTTCTGTGAGATGCCTTAGCCTTTCTTAGAAAAATGTTTGCTTTCATTTCCGTTTGAAGCATCTCCTCATACTGTGAGAACTGGATAAGCAGCCATGTATCTAGTTAATTTCTCTTATTGGAAATCGTAATAAAACTTCTTATTTCCCCAAAGCCAAATGCTAACAGCTCTCACTTGTTCTTAAGTTAAGTGCCTAGAAACTTGTCAGACTGGTGCAAGTACCCAAGTACCCAAGTAGGTATTTAGATTTCAAGGAGGAAAACACCCAGATGCTGGCAGCATCTCTAGGTGATAAAAAACACAGGCTCCTTCAGCTTCTGGAGAAGTTTTATTTTATATTTCAAAGGGCTGGAGAAAGGAGGTGATCCCTTCAGCAGCAAAGGGATATCTCCTTCCTTTTCTTTTATAAACAGTTTAAAAATTTTTTTAATCTCTCAACCTAAGAAGTGTGTTAGGTTGCTTGCTTAAGACAATTGACCTGGTTCTCATTGTATTTCCCCAGGATAAAGACTAGCACAGAGATTGAGAACACTCTTCTTATGTACTGTGTGGTTTTGTGGTTTTTAATAAAAAAATCTATCTCTGAACCAGAACATCTTGTGTGCACATTCAGAATAAAATTCATAAAGATGAATAACTAAAGCCTAATGCATCCCCTTTCTTGTTAACCAATGAAGATGCTAAAATTCATGCTGCTAGATGCAAAGCTAGCTGGAACCTACAGCTTGTATTCATCATATTTCTATAGTGTACTTATCAGAGGCATTTGAACAAAAGCAATTCCATCTTGAATAGGGGCTGTGTTAAATGAGGCTGAAACATGCTGGGCTGCATTCCCTGGAGATCTGGCATTCTAAGTCACAGTATAAAAGAGGAAGTAGGCAGAACCAGGATCACAAATCAAAAGACCAGATAAAACAGGATACGTAAAAGAAGCTGGCCAAAACTGGCCAAATCTAAGATGGCAACACAAATGACTTCTGGTCATCCTTACTGGTCATATGCTAATTATAATGCGTTAGCTGCTTAAAGACTTAAAGACATGCCCACTATTGCCGTGAGAGTTTGCAAATGCCATGACAATGTCCATTAATTATCATTACCCTCTAAGGTCTATAAAGGGGAAGAACACTTAGTTTCAAGAATTGCCCACACCTTTTCTAGAAAACTAATGAATAAACCACCCCTTGTTTAGCATATAATCAAGGAGTAACTGTAAGTATATTCAGTCAGTAGCCCATGCCACTGCTCTACCTATGGAGTAACCATTCTTTTTTTTTTTTTTTTTTTTTTTTTTGATTGGGAGTCTCGCTCTGTTGCCCAGGCTGGAGTGCAGTGGCACAATCTCGGCTCACTGCAAGCTCCAACTCCTGGGTTCATGCCATTCTCCTGCCTCAGCCACCCAAGTAGCTGGGACTACAGGAGCCTGCAACCACGCCTGGCTAATTTTTTGTATATTTAGTAGAGATGGGTTTTCACCGTGTTAGCCAGGATGGTCTCGATCTCTTGACCTCGTTATCTGCCCACCTCGGCCTCCCAAAGTGCTGGGGTTACAGGTGTGAGCCACCAAGCCTGGACTGGAGTAGCCATTCTTTATTCCTTTACTTTCTTAATAAGCTTGCCTTCACTTTACTATACAGACTCGCTCTGATTTCTTTCTTGTGTGAAGTCCAAAAACCCCTTCCTGGAATCTGGATCAGGAACTCTTTCTGGTAACATCCTCATCAAATAAATTAGTGGGCTCCGTATTATTTCTGTGGAATGAAAGAGTTTAATATCAAGATTTATGGTTTTTTATTTGAATATGAGTTGCAATTCAGCTGTAAAAAGGCCTATTTCTGTTGCATATTTCAATGGTAGATCTCTAATGGGCTTGACATTTATTTCCATGAAAACCAGCCAACTTTGTTTTCTCAATTTTGTTCCATCAAACTTAGTAATTTTTATTTCCCACAAAATCTTCTGCTGCTTCTGTTTGCAAATTAAGTGTCATAGATTTTCATGTAATTTTTTTATCATTAGTATCCATTTCTTTAAATTCCCCTTTGTCTGATGTAAGCCCCCCCTTTTTTAATAATGTAATCTTGCTATTTGTTTCTTCACAATCCATCAGACTCACAGAGACTTTATCTGTTTTATTTCATTGCAAAATTTTAAGAAATTATCTTGGGTGGTAGGTATGATTTTTATTTTCCATTCCATTAATTTCATCTTCAATCTTTATTATCATTTTTCTATTCAATTTTATCTTATTTTGTTCTTTATTCAAATAAATACTTAGTTCCTTTGCTTCTCTCATTTCTTTTAGATAATATAGACATTTGAGGCTGTGTTTTCCTTTGAGTGCTCTTAAAACTGCTTTTGGAAAAATTGTAACAGTGAGAAAATTATGACAGCGAAAGGGATCTACTGTAATGGACTCCATCTTACTTGTAAAAGCCAAGCTGTCCTTGTTCATTCCCAGGCATCTGAACTAACTTTGGAAGGAACTTAGTTTATAGTTTAACTGTGACAAAGATAGCAGCCCTTTCCCAAAGCAAAGTACCATCTCGCCTGGAGACAAGACTTCCTTTGTAGGATGAATAAGTTAAGCCCAAAATTAGAAATTATGTTTTAGGACTCATGAAGCCAGAAGCCACAATATTCTAATCCTTTCTGGTTACTCCTAAGAATAGCATCACTATTGTAAAACCTAAGATTCAAGGATTCCTGGCAAAATGGCCAAATAGGAACAGCTCTGATCTGCACTTCCCAGTGAGATTAACACAGAAGGCTGGTGATTTCTGCATTTCCAACTGTGGTACCTGGTTCCTCTCACTGGGACTTGTTGGACAGTGTGTACAGCCCAAGGAGAGTGAACTGAAGCAGGGTGGGGCATCGCCTCACCTGGGAAGTTCAAGAGGTTGGCGAACTCCCTCTCCTAGCCAAGGGAAGCAATTATGGACGGTACTGTGCACTTCTGCCCAGATACTGCGCATTTCCCACCATCTTCACAAGCTGCAGATCAGGAGAATCCCTTCAGTGCCTATTCCTCTAGAGGCCTGGGTTTGCGGCATAAAACTAGGAAGCTGTTTGGGTAGATAACAAACAATCCACAGGAGTTTGTTTTCATATCCCACTGGCACCTGGGATGCCAGTGGAAAAGAACTGTTCACTCCCCTGGAAAGGGGGCTGAAGCCAGGGAGCCAAATGGTCTGGCTCAGCGGGTCACAGCCCCATGGAGCCCAGCAAGCTAAGATGCACTGGCTTGACATTCTTGCACCAGCACACCAGTCTGAGTTCAACTTGGGATGCTCAAGCTTGGGAGTGGGGAGGGGCATCTGCCTTTGCTGAACCTTGGGTAGACAGCTTCACCCTCACAATGTAAACAAAGCTGCAGGCAATTTCAAATTGGGCACAGCCCACAGAGGCTAGGCAAGGCCACTGGAACCAGACTGCCTTTCTAGATTCCCTCCCATTGGGACAGGGATCTCTGGAAAAAAGGCAGCAACCTTAGTCAGAGGCTTATAGATAAAACACATCCCTGGGACAGAGGACCTGGGGAAAGGGGAAGTTGTGGGCACAGCTTCAGCAGACTTAAACATACCTGCCTGGCCATTCTGAACACATGAGGGGATCTTCCAGACATCGTTCACTAACTGATAAGGAACAGTCTGCCTCCTCAAGTGGGTCCCTGATCCCCATGTCTCCTGAGAGGGAGACACCTCTCAGTAGGTGCCAACAGACACCTCATACACGAGAGCTCTAGCTGTCATCTGGTGGGTGCCCCTCTGGGATGACACTTCCAGGGGGAAGAACAGGCAGCAATCTTTGCTGTTCCCCAGGCTCTGCAAGTGATACCAGAGCAAACATGGTATGGAGTGGACCTCCAGCAAGCTCCAGTAGACCTGCAGCAGAGGGGCCTGACTGTTAGAAGGAAAACTAACAAACAGAAATGAATAGTATCAACACCAACAAAGGACATCCACTCAGAGACCCAATCAGAAGGTCATTGACTTCAAAGGCCAAAGATAAATAAATCCAGGAAGACTGGGAGAAAACAGTGCAAAAAGCCTGAAATTTCCAAAAGCAGAATGGCTCTTATCCTCCAAAGGATCACGACTGCTCACCAGCAAGGGAACAAAACTGGATGGGGAGGGAGTTTGATGAATTGACAGAGTAGTGTTCAGAAGGTGGGTAATAACAAATTCCTCCAAGCTAAAGGAGCATGTTCTAACCCAATGTAAGGAAGCTAGGAACATTGAAAAGAGGTTAGACAAATTGCTAACTAGAATAACCAGTTTAGAGGAGAAAATAAATGACCTGATGGAGCTGAAAAACACAGAATGAGAACTTCATGAAGTATACATAATTATCAGTAATCAAATTGATCAAGCAGAAGAAAGGATATAAGAGATTAAAGATCAACTGAATGAAATAAAATGGGAAGACAAGATTAGAGAAAAAAGACTGAAAAGAAACCGACAAAGCCTCCAAGAAATATGGGGCTACGTGAAAAGACTAAACCTACATTTGATGGGTCTACCTGAAAGTAACGGGGAGAATGGAACCAAGTTGGAAAACACTCTTCAGGATATTATCCAGGAGAACTTCCCCAACCAAGCAACGCAGGCCAACATTCGAATTCAGGAAATACAGAGAACACCACAAAGATAATCCTTGAGAGGAGCAACCCCAAGACACATAATTGTCAGATTCACCAAGGTTGAAATGAAGGAAAAAATGTTAAGGGCAGCCAGAGAGAAAGGTCGGGTTACTCCCAAAGGGAAGCCCATCAGACTAACAGCAAATCTCTCAGGAGAAACCCTATGAGACAGAAAAGAGTAGGGGCCAATATTTAACATTCTTACAAGAGCTCGTGAAGGAAGCACTAAACATGGAAAGGAACAACCGGTAACAGCCAGTGCAAAAACATACCAAACTGTAAAGGTCATTGTCACTATGAATAAACTGCATCAACTAAGTGGCAAAGTAACCACCTAGCATCATAATAAAAAGATCAAATTCACACATAACAATATTAAATATGAACAGGCTAAATGCCCCAATTAAAAGACAGACAGGAAAATTGGCTAAAGAGTAAAGATCCATCAGTGTGCTGTATTTAAGAGACCCTTCTCACATGCAAACAGGCACATAGCCTCAAAATAAAAGGAGAGAGGAATATTTATCAAGTAAATGGAAAGTAAAAAATCACGGGTTGCTATCCCATCCTCTGTTAAAACAGACTTTAAACCAACAACAATCAAAAGAGACAAAGAAGGGCATTACATAATGGTAAATGAATCAATTCAACAAGAAGAGCTATAATAAATAAATATGCACCCAATTCAGGGGCACCCAGATTTATAAAGCAGGTTCTTAGAGCCCTTCAAAGAGACTTACACTCCCACACAATAGTAGTGGGAGACTTTAACACCCCACTGTCAGTATTAGACAGATCAACAAGACAAAAAATTAACAATGAGATTCAGGACTTGAACTCATCTGTGAACTGAGCAGACCTAGTAGACATCTCCAGAACTCTCTCCCCTAAATCAACATAAGGTACATTATTCTCTGAACCACATTGCACTTATTCTAAAATTGACCACAAAATTAGAAGTAAAACAGTCCTGAGCAATTGCAAAACAATGGAAATCATAACAGGCTCTCATACCACAGAGCAACCAATTTAGAACTCAGGATTAAGAAACTCAAAACTGCACAACTACATGGAAACTTAACAACCTGCTCCTGAGTGACTGCTGGGTAGACATAAAAGGCAGGCAGAAATAAAGATATTCTTTGACACCAATGAGAACAAAGACTCAATGTACCAGAATCTCTGGGACACATTTAAAGAAGTGTGTAGAGAAAAATTTATTGCACTAAATGCCCACAAGAGAAAGGAGGAAAGATCTAAAATTTACACCCTAGACTAAATGAAGCTTTCAGTTTTAGGTCATGCCTTTGAAATACTTGAAGAGAAATTTTAATGTAATACATTTACGAATGTAATTTTAAAAAAGGAACTAGAGAAGCAAGAACAAAGCAATTCAAAAGCTAGCAGAAGATAAGAAATAACTAAGATTCAGCAGAACGGAAGGAGTTAGAGTCACAAAAACCCCTTCAAAAAATCAGTGAATCCAGAAGCTGTTTTTTATAAAGATTAAAAAAAAAAAAAGGATAGACCACTAGCCAAGCTAATAAAAAAGAAAAGGAGAAGATTCAAATAGATGCATTAAAAAATGATAAATGGGAAAACACCACCATTCCCACAGAAATACAAACTATGATAAGAGAATACTATAAACACCTCTCACCTCTACTTAGGTAAATAAACTAGAAAACCTAGACAAAATGGATAAATTCTTGGATATGCACAGCCTCCCAAGACTAAACCAGAAAGAAGCCAAATCCCTGAATAGACCAATAACAAGTTCTGAAATTGAGGCAGCAATTAATAGCCTACCAACAAAAAAAAAAGGCCAGGATTATATGGATTCACAGCTGAATTCTACCAGAGGTACAAAGAGGAGCTGGTAACATACCTTCTGAAACTATTCCAAACAATAGAAAAAGAAGGAATCCTCCCTAACTCATTTTATGAGGCCAGCATCATCCTGATACCAAAACCTGGCAGAGGCACAACAAAAAAACTGTCAGGCCAATATCCCTGATGAATATTGATAAGAAAATCTTCAGTAAAATACTGGCAAAGTGACTCCAGCAGCACACCAAAAAGCTTGTCCACAACAATCAAGTCAGCTTCATATCTGGGATGCAAGTCTGGTTCAACACCTATAAATCAATAAATGTAATCCATCACATAAACAGAACCGACGACAAAAACCGCATGATTACGTTAACAGATGCAGAAAAGGCCTTTGACAAAATTCAGCATCCCTTCATGCTAAAAACTCTCAATAAACTAGGCATTCATGGAACATAACTCAAAATAATTAGAGCTATATATGACCATCCCACAGCCAAAATCATACTTAATGGGTACAAACTGGAAGCATTCCCTTGGAAAACCGGCACAAAACAAGTATGCCATCTGTCACCACTCCTGTTCAACATAGTATTGTGTGGTAGGCAAGCCACCCAGGTGCTGAGACAAGAGACCGAGGACATGAGCTCTTCCAGTATAATAAAATATAAAATAAGAACAGTTATACCAGATATAGATCTTAGATATGATTATATATGAATATCATTAATCAATAGTGGGTAACAATTACTCTTTATTCCAATATTATAATAATCCTCACTCTATAATCATAACCCAGGAAAAGCCAGGCCATACAGAGATAGGAGTTGAGGAGACATAGTGAGAAGTGACCAGAAGATAAGAGGGTGAGCCTTCTGTTATGCCCAGCCAGGGCCACCCTAGGGCTCCTTGTTCTAGTGGTAACTCCAGCGTCTGGGAAGACGCACATTGCCAAGTGGACCATGGTCTAGTGGTAGACTTAAGTGTCAAGGAAAAACACCCGCTACTTAGCAGACCGGCAAAGGGAGTCTCCTTTTCCCAGGGGGAGTTTAGAGAAGACTCTACTCCTCTACCTCTTGTGGAGGGCCTGACTTGTCAGGCCCACTTGCAGTTATCCAGAGGCCTAACAGTCTCCCTGTGATGCTGTGCTTCAGTGGTCATGCTCTAGTCTGCCTTCATGTTCCTTCTTGTACACCTGGCTCTGCCGTTTAGTTAGCGGCAGCAAATTAGTGAAAGTACTAAAAGTCTCTGGTAAGCAGAAATAATAATGTAAGCTGTTTCTCTCTTTCTCCTCCCTCTCTCTGCCTTGGCTGCCAGGCAGGAAAGGGCCCCCTGTCCAGTGGACAAGTGATCCATGTGGCCTTACCCATCATTGGAGATGGCTCAGACTCCTTATCCTGCCCCTTTCTCTTATACCCAATAAATATCAGCGGCATTCGGGGCCACTACCAGTCTCCGCTTCCTGATGGTAGTGGTCCCCCTGGCCCAGCTGTCTTTTCTTTTATCTCTTTTTTATCTCTTGTGTCTTTATTTCTATGCTGTCTCATTTCCACACACAGGGAGAAACCCAGCAACTCTGTGGGGCTGGACCCTACATCTGGCGATCCGATGTAGGGCTCTCCCTCACTGTGTGAAGTTGCACACAGAGTGTGGGATTCAATGGAGGATTTTGACCAGAGATTTTTGAGGATTGCGGTCAATAAGCTTGGTGGTAAGCTTGAGCATTCAGAGTATTCCAGGGACACCATGGGACAAGTCACTACTAAGTAACCGGACTCGGCTACAGTCACAGGCTCCCTTGAGGCCTGGTTCCTCTCCTCCTAATCAGGCTCTGTTAGAGTCACAGGCTCCCTTGAAGCCTGGTTCTTTTCCTCCTAAATGGATGCGGTTAGAGTCACAGCCTCCCTTGAAGCCTGGTTTCTTCCTCCTAATTGGACTCGGCTAGAGTCACAGGCTCCCTTAAAGCCTGGTTCCTTTCCTCCTACTCAGACCCGGCTAGAGTCACAGGCTCCCTTGAAGCCTGGTCCACAGTTGCGATGGCAGCCTGAATTTCAGGCCCATGAAAGACCTGCTCAGCAGGTAATCTCATCTACCCTTGTGGCTCACAAGCAACAAGTTACATACATTCCTCAAAATGACACTCCACTTGTGAGAGCTATAGCACAGGCAAGAGAATATGGGGGTCCCAAAGCCTGGCAATTTCCTGTAATTTTACAACCTCCAGTACCTGCCACCCCAGCAGCAGAAAATCACCCACAGCCTGTTTTTAATCTTGCTCAGCAGACGGCTAATCTCATGGTACCTTCATACTCTATGTTAATATCTTGTTTTTCTACAGTACAACAAGCAGTTGCAGTAGCCTGTTTGGTTATTGCCCCAGAAAAAATCCAGACCTCTTCTCCTTATCACTATTTAGGAATGCAGCTAAAAGTCAAGGTTATTAAGCACCCGCCCCAAAAAAATATATTGTTCCTCTCACCAAATTACAAGTTCAACAAACTTTTGCAACTTGCATCGCTTGCAAGTATATTTGGCAGGTTTCCTGGTATAATTGATAATAACTATCCTAATGTAAAATTATTTCAGTTCCTTAAACTCACTTCTTGGATTTTATCTAACATTACTAGAAATACCTCATTAGCTGAAGCTATCACTGTTTTCACTGATGCTTCCTGTAATGGCCAAACAGCATATACAGGGCCAAGAGGACGTGTTCTTACCACAGGAACTATCTCAGCACAAAGAGCTGAGCTGCTTGCTGTTATGGCTGTCCTTGAAGATTTTCCTGAACCAGTTAACATTGTCTCTGACTCAGGATATGTCATACATGTTGCTCTCAAAATTGAAACTGCCTTAATCAAATTTTTGCCTGATGATAATCTATTCTTTCTTTTTCAAAGGTTTCAGTCTGTGCTCAGAGCAAGGTCTTCTCCTTTCTACATTACTCACATTTGGGCTTACACACCCCTCCCCAGACCCCTCTCAGCAGCAAATGCCAGAGCTGATATATTAGTTACTCCCATTTTTATAGATGCAGAAAATTTTCATGCTTTACCTAATGCCAATGCTGTGGGACTCTGAAAAAAGTTCCCCCTTACATGGAAACAAGCTAAAACCATTGTATGTCACTATCCTACCTGTCAGGTGTGAATTTTACAGCCACTTTCTTCAGGAGTCAAGCCTACAGGACTTTCACAGAATGCTCTCTGGCAAATGGACATGACTCATTATCCTGCTTTTGGCAAGCTTTCTTTTATACATGTAACTATTGGTACCTTTTCTCATTTTATTTGGGTCACTTGTCAAACAGGAGGAAGAACAGCTCATGTTAAATGGCATACGCTTTCCTGTTTCTTGGTTATGGGTTGTCCTGAGAAACTAAAAACTGATAACAGGCCCTGCTACACTAGTGCTGCTTTTAAAAAGTTCACTCAAACATGGGCAATTATTCATACAACTGGCATCCCCTATAATTCTCAAGGACAGGCCTTGGTTGAATAAGCCAATAAAACACTCAAAGATCAACTTTGAAAACTGGATACTAAATCAAAGGGAGACGCTGCTTCTCCTCATGCCCAATTAAATATGGTTCTTTTTACACTACATTTCTTAAGTCTAACAAGAAATCTACCTTTTACAATGGCAGAACAACATTTCACTGGAAATAAATTTGATCCACAAAAATCAATGTGTGTACGGTGGAAGGATGCAAAAACTAACACATGGGAATTAGGCATGGTAATAACTTGGGGTAGGCGTTTCGCTTGCGTTTCCCCAGAAAAAGGACTACAGCCTGTGTGGGTCCCCTCCTGACAATTAAAATTGCACCATAACTCCAAAGATGAAATGCTCCCACAAACAAAAGACAAAGACCTGTCTGAAACCAAAGAGCAACTTTCACCACCTGACACATAAACTTCATGACCTCCACATTGAGACAAGATCTTGCCGTGTGACATACAACACTGCTCGTTCAACTCCACCAACATGGGGTCAAATAAAGGTTTCATCTCATCAAACAGAAAATTTCTTAAAAGAAAAAGTCACTCCAAAAACAACCAGTAATATGATTCTGGCTACCTTTATGGTAGTCAGTGCAGCGTTAAGTATACCATCGGTTAGGGCAATTCATAATTATACTTACAGGGAATATGTTCCTTTTCCCCCTCTAATTTGGTCTGTCTCCTGGATGGACTCCCCAGTAGAAGTTTACACTAATAATAGTGCATTCATGTCAGTCTCTAATGATGATTGGTTCCCAGCTCAACCAGAAGAAGAAGGTATGCACTTTAATCTGTCAATTGGCTATAAATATCCACCACTATGCATTGGGGTGTTGCCTGGCTGTTTAGCTTATTCTCACCAGAATTGGATGTGGACCATACCATCCTTCACAAATGATTCTTATTAAGTACATAATGTGTTCAGGACCAATTATTTTCAACTTCTCACTGTCAAACTTGCCCCTCATGAGGAATGGAGAGTTCCTGTCACTACCAAAATTAATAAAACAAAAGGACTGCCAGACTGCCTAAAGAAACCTACAAAGGGACCTTTATAGTGACTTCAATTTTATGGAATAATTGTAATGCTCCCAAGGCCATTGTGCTCCAAAGTCTAGCCATGGGTATTGTTATTCATTGGGCTCCAAAAGGGCATTAGTGTCAAGATTGCTCTGGCAAAAATACCTCATGCTTGGAATTTAATTATTTGTTAGATTATATACAGGCTGAGACAATGGATGCCTCCTTACCCATTTAAATGGATGTACGCAGACACTGCTCCTCCTAGACCAAAAATGATTCATCCCTTTCTTACCCCAAAACATCCTCAACTATGAAAATTAGCTGCAGCTATGACAGGAATAAGAATATGGGACACTACCTATCAACTCCTTCACACTAATACCAAAACACCCACATTCAACATCACCGTCGTATCTGAATGGGAGATACCCATCAGGAGCTGCATCAAACCCCCTTACATGCTGTTGGTTGGAAAATAATTATCATTCCCAACACACAAACTGTAGAATGTGGTGACTGTAAGCTGTTCACATGCATTGATGCTACTTTTAATCCCACTACAAGTATTCTCTTGGTAAGGGCTAGGGAGGGGGTATGGATACCAGTTTCTTTACATCATCCTTCAGAGTCTTCCCTGTCTATTCACATAGTCAGCGAAGTTCTTAAAGGTACCCTCAAAAGAACAAGAGATTTATTTTTACTCTTATTGCAGTCATTGCAGGACTAATTGCTGTTACTGCAACAGCAGCCGCTGCTGGAATTGCCATCCAAAATTCTGTTCAATCTGCTTAATACGTTGAAGCATGGCAAAAAAACTCCTCTAGACTTTGGAATTCTCAGGCTCAAATTGATCAAAAATTAGCTCATCAAATTAATGATCTCTGCCAAAGTGTAATCTGGCTGGGAGTTAGAGTTATGAACTTGGAAAATTGTATGCAATTACAGTGTGATTAGAATACTTCTGATTATTGCATAATGCCTTATGCTTATAATAAAGATCAACAAAGCTGGAAAAAGTTCTCAAGACATTTAAAAGCCTGGGATGATAACTTAACCTTGGATATTTCAAAACTTAAAGAGCAAATTTTTGAGGCATGACAAGCTCATTTATCCTCTCTTCCTGGCTCACACATTTTTGAAGGCATAACTAAACAATTATCTGATTTTAATCCCTTCAAATGGATCAAACCCCTTAGAGGATCATTGTTGTTACTGGCATTCTTATTATTGTATGCTTATGTTGTCTCCTTTTGGTCTGCAGATGCCTCCAAGGAGCCCGAAACCAAGTCTGAAGTCAATGACAAGCAATGATGGTGATGGTGATCTTAGTTAATAAAAAGAGGGGAGATGTGGGTGGCAAGCCACCCAGGTGCTGAGGCAAGAGACAGAGGACATGAGCTCATCTAGTATAATAAAATATAAAATAAGAATAGTTATACCAGATATAGATCTTAGATATGATTATATATGAATATCAATCATTAGTTAGTAGCAGTTACTCTTTATTCCAATATTATAATAATCCCCTCTCTATAATCATAACCTAGGAAAAGCCAGGCCATATAGAGATAGGAGCTAAGGAGACATAGTGAGAAGTGACCGAAGACAAGAGTGCGAGCCTTCTGTTATGCCCAGACAGGGCCACCAGAGGGCTCCTTGGTCTAGTGGTAATGCGAGCATCTGGGAAGACACCCATTGCCAAGCGGACTGCGGTCTAGCAGTAGCGTTAGTGTCAAGGAAAAACACCCTCTACTTAGCAGACCAGGAAAGGGAGTCTCCCTTTCCCAGGGGGAATTTGGAGAACACTCTACCCCTCCACTTCTTGTGGAGTGCCTGACATTAGTCAGGCCCACCCACAGGTATCTGGAAGCCTAACCATCTCCCTGTTATGCTGTGCTTCAGTGGTCATGCTCCTAGTCCACCTTCATGTTCCATCTTGTACTCCTGGCTCTGCCATTTAGTTAGCAGTAGCAAATTAGTGAAAGTACTAAAAGTCTCTGATAAGCAGAAGTAACAATATAAGCTGTTTCTCTCTTTCTCCTCTCTCTCTCTGCCACAGCTGCCAGGCAGGGAAGAGCATTTTGTTCTGTGGACACATGACCCATGTAGCCTTACCTATCATTGGAGATGGCTCACACTCCTTATCCTGCCCCTTTTTCTTGTATCCAACAAATACCAGTGCAGCCTGGCATTCAAGGCCCCTACCGGTCTCTGCGCCTTGGTGGTAATGTTCCCCCAGGCCCAGCTGTCTTTTCTTTTATCTCTTTGTCTTGTGTCTTTATTTCTATGCTCTCTCATCTCCACACATAGGGAGAAACCCACCAACCTGTGGGGCTGGCCCCTACAGTATTGGAAGTTTTAGCCAGAGCAATCAGGCAAGAGAAAGAAATAAAGTGTATTCAAATAGGAAGAGAGTAAATCAAATTATCTCTGTATGAAGATGACATAATGATATATTTAGAAAAAACCATTGTGTCAGCCCCAAATCTCCTTAAGATGATATGCAATTTCAGCAAAGTCTTAGGATACAAAATCCATGTGCAAAAATCACAAGCAGTCCTATGCACCAATAACAGACAAACAGAGAGCCACATCATGAGTGAACTCCCATTCACAATTGCTACTGAGAGAATAAAATACCTAGGAAAACAACTTACAAGAGAAGTGAAGGACCCTTCCAAAGAGAATTACAAACCACTTGCTCAAGGATATAAGAGAGAACAAAAACAAATGGAAAAGCATTCCATGCTCATGGATAAGAAGAATCAACACTGTGAAAGTGGCCATACTGCCCAAAGTAATTTATAGGTTCAGTGCTCTCCCCATCAAGCTGCCATTGACTTTCTCTACAGAATTATATATTTAAAAAACTAGTTTAAATTTTGTATGGAACCAAAAAAGAGCTCATATAGCCAAGAAAATCCTAAGCAGAAAGAAAAAGCTGGAGGCATCATGCTACCTGACTTAACACTACACTAAAAGGCCACAGTAACCAAAACAGAATGGCACTAGTACCAAAACAGATATATAGACCAATGAAACAGAATAGAGGCCTCAGAAATAATGCCACACATCTATAACAATCAGATCTTTGACAAACCTGACAAAACCAAGCAATGGTAAAAAATTCCCTGTTTAACAAATAGTGTTGGGAGAACTGGCTAGCCTTAGGCAGAAAACTGAAACTGCACCCATTCCTTAAACCTTATACAAAAATTAACTCAAGATGGATTAAAGACTTAAATGTGAGCCTAAAACTATAAAAACCCTAGAAGAAAACCTAGGCAATAACCATTCAGAACATAAGCATGGGTAAAATCTTCATGACAAAAACACCAAAAGCAATGTCAACAAAAGCCAAAACTGAGAAATGGGATCTAATCAAGGTAACGAGCTTCTGCACAGCAAAAAAATAAACTATCATCAGAGTGGACAGGCAACCTACAGAATGGGAGAAGATTTTTGCAAAGGGATAATTTGACAGAGGGCTAATATCCAGAATCTACAAAGAACTTAAACAAATTTACACGGAAAAAAACAATGAGATCAAAAAGTTGGTGAAGGATATGAACAGACACTTCTCCAAAGAAGACATTTAAGCACCCAATAAACATTTGAAAAAAATCTCATCACTGGTCATTAGAGAGATGCAAATTAAAACCACAATGAGATATCATCTCACTCCAGTTAGAATGACAATCACTAAAAAGTCAGGAAACAACAGATGCTGAAGAGGATGTGGAGAAATAGGAATATTTTTATACAGTTTATGTGAGTGTAAATTAGTTCACCCATTGTGGAAAACAGTGTGATGATTCCTCAAGGATCTAGAACCAGAAATACCAATGGACCCAGCAATTCCATTACTGGGTATATACTCAAAGGATTATAAATCAACCAACTATAAAGAAACATGCACACATATGTTTATTGCTGCATGTTTCACAATATCAAAGTCTTGGAACCAACCCAAATGTTCATCAATGATAGAATGGATAAAGAAAATGTGGCATGTATATGCTGTGGAATACTATGCAGCCACAAAAAGGGATGAATTCATGTTCTTTGCAGTAACATGGATGAAGTTGGAAACCATCATTCTCAGCAAACTAACACAAGAACAGAAAATCAAACATTGCATGTTCTGACTCATAAGTAGGAGCTGATCAATGAGAACACATGGACACAGGGAGGGGAACATCACATACAGGGGTGGGGGGTTGGAGGGGTTTGAGAGGGTTAGCCCTGGGAGAAATACCTAATGTAGATGATGAGGGTTGATGGGAGCAGCAAACTACCATAATACCTGTATACCTGTGCAACAAACCCGCACGTTCTGCCCATGTATTCCAGAACTTAAAGTATATATATATATATATATATATATACACACACACACACATATATATACACACATATATATACATACACACACACACACAAACATATATTTTATATATATATAAACTTGGAATCTGTGTTTTTTCTAAGTTTTCACATAACCTAGGGTCCTCTGGTAATTACTACAATTACTACCAACCCTCCAATTCACCAATTAATCCATTTACTCAGGAAGGTTGAGAACATTCTCACATGGTTACTTTGTTGTTTCATTAATATCCCTCATTCTGTCGTTAAACACTCCTGCTACTTTCTGTTGTTAAACTCTCCCTTTCCTTAAAAATGCAAGAGGCATCTCTTTCTACCTGCTTTCTCATTGTAATGGCTTTCTCTCTGAAGAGAACTGTTTTCTTTTTCTCTGGGTATTCTCTCACAATTCTAATTACTGGTCCCGGAATTTAAGTCTTTATTTTTTTTGTAATGGTGTTTGCCTGGCTATGACTTTTTTAGCCTCTTCTAAAATCTCTACTACTCTAAAATTGAACATTTGGCCTCATCATTATCTATGGACCCTTTCCACCATTTTATCTACCAATACATTTTCAATGATTTAAATTTTGAATCAAATGTCCAACATCACTAGAAAGTTGTTGCATCCTATGGAAAATTGTCTAGGGACTTCATTGAAAATATCTTTGGCATTTTAAAAATTATTTTTAGTCTATTTATCATACTTTTCTAGTCAGATTTTTTCATAGCCAGAACAATGATTTAATTCTTCCATCTTTCTCTTTCTGTGTGTGTGAGAGAGAATGTGGACAACAGACACCATATAACTGGCTGTGTCATATGCTCAGACACTGTGAAAAATAATGAGACATTGTTTAGGGATTTTAGATTTCAGATGACTAATTTTGTTTATCTCTTTGACTGTTAAGAAAAATACTTCTAATTAAATTCATTTTAGATTTACTAAAACATCTTTTAAGAGATGCCATCTAACAGTCAGAATGGCTACTAATAAAATGTCAAAAAATAAAAAATACTGGTGAGATTACGGAGAAAAAGATATGCTTATACACTGTTGGTGGGAGTGTAAATTAGTTCAGTCTTTGTGAAAGATAGTGTGGCAGTTCCTCAAATATGTAAACATCAAAATACCATTCAACCCAGAAATCCCATTACTGGGTATATACCCAAAGGAATATAAATTATTCTGGATGTTTACTGCAACACTATTCAAAATAGGAGGGAAATTGAATTAATCTAAATGCCCATGAGTGATAGACTGGATAAAGAAAATGTGATGACTGGGCATGGTGGCTCACACCAGTAATCCCAGCACTTTGGGAGGCTGAGGCAGGCAGATCACAAGGTCAGGAGATTGAGACCATCCTGGCTAACGTGGTGAAACCCTACCTCTACAACAATACAAAAAATTAGCCAGGCATGGTGACATGCACCTGTATTCCCAGCTACTCTGGAGGTTGAGGCAGTAGAATCACTTGAATCTGGGTGGTGGAGGTTGCAGTGAGCCGAGATGGTACCACTGCTCTGGAGCCTGGCAACACAGCAAGACTTTGTCTCAAAAACAAACAAACAAACAAACAAACAAAAAACAAGAACAACAATATATACAAGATAGAATATCATGTAGTCATAAAAAAGAATGAGAGTATACCCTTTGTGGGATCATGGATGGACCACTATACTTAGCAAACTAATGTGGGAACAGAAAACCAAATACCACATATTCTCATTCATAAGTGGAAACTAAAAGGCGAGAATACATGGACACCCAGAAGGGAACAACACATAAGGAGGCCTTTTGGAGACTGGAGGTAGGAGGAGGGAGAGGCTCAGGAAAAATAATTAATGGATATTAGGCTGAATACCTGAGTGATGAAATAATCTGTACAACAAACTACCATGATGTAAGTTTACCTATGCAACAAACCTGCACATGTGTCCTTGAACTTAAAAGTTTTTAAAAAAATTATCCAGTTTACTGTCATTAATTTTTTATAGCAAACAAATATTGTATTTTCTTTTTTCCAGTAAGCGAAAATTTCAAGTGACATTCCGAAAATTTGCATTCTTTAGATCTCTTTGTTTCTTCCAATTCTGGTCTTCATTTCAGCTTTAGCTAAACCCTAGCTCCAGGTTCCATGAGTGACCATCATAGTACGTCCTCTATCTTTGTTTCCTGGTGAGCTCACGTTTGTATCTCTCTGAAGCACCCAGAATTCTTTCACTTGCAATGCCTAAGTCCAGACTTCCTATTCTTTATAGTCCAGAAACTTGAAATTTGCATTTCACAGACCCAAGCATCCATATTGTCTAGGAAACTGATGGATATGTCAGAAATAATGTAAGTCAGACTCCATCTCCAAGCCTACTTCTCTTGTATGTAACCCAGCTAGGAATTTATTTAGTTGGTCTTCACTGATCTGTGGCATTCTTTCTCCTTTCACAACTTTGCACATCAGTCCAGTGTGGATCGAAGTTTAAGAAACCAGAGCCCAAACCAGTAGACATTCTTGTCATAGGTCTCATTTCTTCTCACATAGTCTGCTTACTAGAAAGGCATTTTAGGTGTATCTTCTCATGCGGTTAAATGTCAGTCTTGAAGTTAGTAAAAATGAATCATGAACTGTAAGATGTCTGAAGTGTTGCAGATCACTGAAGTTTTGTTCAAGCAATCCTATACCTACCTATTCTAGGCAGATCACAGTTCTATTTGTATACACAACCCACCTTGAGCTTGAACATAGGCTTGATAAAGGATATGCACTGAACATCTCTTTAGTCAGTAGAGCAGTTCTTTGCTGGATGCAGTAAACCTGTTGACACTGAAAGTGTTCTACAAAGAAAGAAACAACATACATTGGGATCTACTTGGGGAGAAAGATGGGAGGAGGGAGAGGAGCAGGAAAGAACTGTTGGGCATGGGGCTTGATACTGGGATGATGAAATAATCTGTACAACAAAATCCTGTGATGTGTGTTACTGATGTAAAAACCTTCACATGTACCCCCAAACCTAAAAGTCAAGAAAAAGAGAAAATGTTCTATTACTTTAAGCAAAAACTCTGATTTTGACTTATTAGCAAATTTTAATAATACTATATTATACTACTCACCATCTGTTTATTTGTGAGAAAATGACTGTTTAAAGTACTTGGTATTTCTTCAAATGTTACACGTAACTAAGATTTAAAGCAGTGGTCCCCAAGTTTTTTGGCACCAGGACCAGTTTAGTGGAAGACAATTTTTCCATGGACAGTGGTGACAGGTTTTGGAGTGGGTGATTTCTGGATGATTCAAGCACATTACATTTATTGTGCACTGTATATCTATGATTATTATATTGTAACATATAATGAAATTATATATATACATAAAATATATAATGAAATAAGACACTTCACCATAATGGAATTGGTGGGAACCCTAAGCTTATTTTCCTGAAACTAGGTGGTCCCATCTAGAGGTGACAGGATACAGTGAAAGATCATCAGGCATTAGATTTTCGTAAAGAAGTTGCAACTTATATCCCTTGCATGCACAGCTGACTATGGAGTTCTTGCTCATATGAGAATCTACTGCTGCTGCTGATCTGACAGGAGGCAGAGTTCAGACAGTGATGTGAGCAATGAGGAGGGATTGTAAATACAGATCTAGCTTTGCTAGTTAAACCACCAATCACAGGCCCTAGACCAGTAGTGGTCCATGGCCCAGGGGCTGGGGACCCATGATTTAAAGCATCCTTGTGTCTTAAATATTGTGCAAATAGCACATGTCTAAAGTTTAGTTCTTAAGCAACAGGTCCTGGGTCAAGTATTCTTATGTGGTGAGGTGCTGAGAAAATGCTCCCTGGAGAAACTCATAGAAGGCAAAGACAAGTAGGTAGAGAAGACCAGGAGCCCTCAGTTTGATCCCATAGGGAACTGTAGAGCCTAAGTGGTCCCAGAGGACATTTCTCAACTAAAACAAATGAAGCAGAGCACATTGGTCAGGCGTGGCTAGTAGCTGACTCAGGGTGTGTCCAGGAGTATCAACTCCCAGGGATCTCCAGGTAAGGAAGAAGCAAATAAATAGTTCTCTTAAAAATAGTGCAGGTATGAATTTGTAGTAGCAATAGCACAGCATCTCTATGAAGAGGATTTGCATGGAGAACCCAGCTTCTAGTAGCACAAAAAGTCTATTTTCAGCCTCAATTTTATGTGGTCTATAAAACTCTATTGGTACACAGCCTCTTGACTTACTCTTGAATAAAATGCCATTTCCTAGCCAGAGTTTCTCTTTCTCCAAGCTATTCAGCTGCTTTCTTCCTATGTCTTCCCTTGTTACTTCGAGTTTGGCACAAGCAATTAATTTCTGTCTCTGAATGTAACCCTGTTTAATTCACCAAGGAGATATGCCTCTTAACAGCATTTTAGCCTCTCATAGTTTTTTAGTGGGTTTATAATCTGCTTCTCCTCAAGAAGAAGAAAAATCAGGATGAAAGCCCCCTGCAATTATTCAAGGTATTACTATAATTTTTTTTGAGATGGAGTTTCACTCTTTTTGCCCAGGCTGCAGTGGCAACAGCGGGTCTCGGCTCACTGCAACCTCTGCCTCCCAAGTTCAAGTGATTCTCTTCTCTCAGCCTCCCAAGTGGCTGAGATTACAGGTTCCTGCCACTACACCCAGCTAATTTTTGTATTTTTGGTAGAGACAGGGTTTCACCATGTTGGCCAGCCTGGTCTCAAACTCCTGACCTCAGGTGATCCACATACATTGGCCTCCCAAAGTGCTGGGATTACAGGTGTGAGCCACCACGCCTGGTCTATTCATGGTATTTTTAATAGGCTCAGGGAAAGAAAAGTTACCATAGAAATACAAATTGCCCAATGTTTTCTTTAATTATACATATCACATATCAAACCTCCAATATCCATGTAACTCTTCTCTATTTTACCCCTCCAAATAAGAATACAGAAGAAAAAGTTTTGACAATTGATACCATCTTGATTTCAATATTTTATATGACAAAGTGCAGTGGGTCATGCCTGTAATCCCAAGATTTCAGCAGGCCCAGGCAGGCAGACCATTTGAGGTCAGGAGTTTGAGACCAGCCTGGCTATCATGGTGAAACTCTGATTCCACTAAAAATACAAAAATTTGCCAGGCCACAGTGACACACACCTGTCTCAGCTACCTGGGAGACTGAAGCTGGATAATTACTTGAAACCAAAAGGCAGATATTGCCGTGAGCCGAGATCATGCCACTACACTCCAGCTTGAGGAACACAACAAGAGTCCTTCTCAAAAAAAGTAATTTTTAAATTAATTTATTCACCTTCACTCTGGGGTTTTCTCCACATAAGCAATGTCTTTTTTTTTTTTTTTTTTTTTTTTTTTGAGAGGGAGTCTTGCTCTGTCACACCCAGGCTGGAATGCAGTGGCATGATATTGGCTCACTGCAAGCTCCACCTCCTGGGTTCAAGCCATTCTCCTGCCTCAGACTCCCAAGTAGCTGGGACTACAGGGGCCCACAACCAGGCCTGGCTAATTCTTTTGTATTTTTAGTAGAGACAGGGTTCCACCACGTTAGCCAGGATGATCTCTATCTCCTGACTTTATGATATGCCCACCTTGGCCTCCCAAAGTTCTGGGATTACAGGCTTGAGCCACCACACCCGGCCCATGTCTCTTCATTATTAAAATTTGAAATCTGCTTTGTTTTCATGTTTAGGAAATGCTCCAATGACATATATTCCTCATTTTATTTTTATACTCACTTTCCACACAGAGTAACAGATTTTATTTGCAATTCTACCTATTTAAATTGCAGGTTACTATGAAAATTAGACCAGACTAGACATTTTCAGGCTTTGCAGCATGTAAGAATAAATTGGATGAACCATTCTACTTGGAGATTCTATGTCCTCATGTGGAGCAAGACTAGTTCTATCAGACTGGTAGGAACAAGGATGGATCTATTTAACAGTTAGTCCCATGTGATTGTGCAGTGAGTTGCCCATGGTGCAAATACTAAGACCTGCTGTGAGGGGATCAGTTTTAGGAAGACAAAGGATCATCTAACTTGTTTGCATTTTCTTAGTTGCATTAATGGGTGCTGAAATAACATTTTTTTCCCCTTAAATAGACCGTGGTTAATCAATGCTTCCCTCATTCTCATGAAATCAAGCAGAGCAAAACCGTAAAATCCTTTCATTTCCCATTTGCATGTAAAGGTCTTGGTCAGGTTTTCCTGCCCTGATAAATGTGTGGCCTTCCTGTTTTTACTATTTTCCACATTTTCTGAATCTTATGAGATTTCTGCTTTGCATAATGTTGCACTACATGATAATGTGTCCTGTTGCTTTCCAAACTTTTCATGTTTCAAACTTATTATTCTCAGTACTGTATTTTGTTTTACTGACAGCTCATTCATGGATAACTTACTTACACTTATATGCCCCTCCATATGACTGAGTGAACTCCTATTCATCCCTCAAAAACCTAAATAGCTAGTACCATCTCTGGAAAGTTATTTTCTTATACATTATCTCTTCATTCATCCCTGTATACCTCTTTATTTTATTTTTTCTGTCTGTACTCTCCCTATACTTTCAGCATTTCCATGTCTGCACACATTTATTGAACATGAACGTGCATATCACCCCTCTAAAACTGCAAGAGATATTGGAGGGACATTATTTATTTTTCTGTTTATTCATTCATTTACTTACACATTTGCCTTATTTTCAGTGCTTAGTATATTGTCTGGTATATGGTAGGGATATAATTTTTTAGTTGAATTTATCTAAATCATCTTGTATCAGCCGTCATTGGCTGTCACAGTTGAGAGAGTGGGCCCTACTCATGTCCAGTTTGTAGAGACCAGGGGTGATGATAAAAATCCTACACTGCACAGTACAGTCCCCCTAGCAAACAATCATTGGGTCCAAAATGTCACCTGGCCAGAGGTGAGAATTCCTGACTGTGTTATGTGCTTCCTGATAGTAAGCTCTACATAACTTGTAAGTTATGTTAGAAGTCACATAATTCGAGATTTTTGCAAAGAACACAATGAAGTATACTTCCAGAGTAGTGACAAGACAATGTGCCAAAGTCAATCTTATTAAATAAGTCGATGTCTGTTAATTCTGATGATAGTTTATTTTGCTGTGCAGAAGCTCTTTAGTTTGATTATATCCCATTTGTCAGTTTTGGCTTTTGTTGCCATTGCTTTTGGTGTTTTAGTTATGAGGTATTTTTTCATGCCTATGTCGTGAATGGTATTGCCTATGCTTGCTTCTAGGGTTTTTCATGGTTTTGGATTTTACCTTTAAGTCTTTAATCCATCTTGAGTTAATTTTTGTATAAGGTGGAAGGAAGGGGTCTGGTTTCTGTTTTCTGCGTATGGCTAGCCAGTTTTCACAGCACAATTTATTAAATAGGGAATCTTCCCCATTGCTTGTTTTTGTCAGGTTTTATGGAGGTAAGATGGTTGTAGATATGTGGTGTTATTTCTGAAGTTTCAGTTCTGTTCCATTGATCTGTATATCTGTTTTGGTACCAGTACCATGTTGTTTTGCTTACTGTAGCCTTGTAGTATAGTTTGAAGTCAGGTAGCATGATGCCTTCAGGTTTGTTCTTTCTGCTTAGTATTGTGTTTTCTTCTTCTTCTTCTTATTATTATTATACTTCAAGTTTTAGGGTACATGTGCACAATGTGCAGGTTAGTTACATATGTATATATGTGCCATGCTGGTGTGCTGCACCCATTAACTTGTCATTTAGCATAAGGTATGTCTCCTAATGCTATCATTCCCCAATCCCCCCACACCACAACAGTCCCCAGAGTGTGATGTTCTCCTTCCTGTGTCCATATGTTCTCCTTGTTCAATTCCCATCTGTGAATGAGAACATGTGGTGTTCAGTTTTTTGTCCTTGTGATAGTTTTATAAGAATGATGATTTCCAATTTCATCCATGTCCCTACAAAGGACATGAACTCATCATTTTTTATGGCTGCATAGTATTCCATGGTGTGTATGTGCCACATTTTCTTAATCCAGTCTATCATTTTGGACATTTGGGCTGCTTCCAAGTCTTAGCTGTTGTGAATAGTGCCACAATAAACATATGTGTGCATGTGTCTTTATAGCAGCATGATTTATAGTCCTTTGGGTATATACCCAGTAATGGGATGGCTGGGTCAAATGGTATTTCTAGTTCTAGATCCCTGAGGAATCGCCACACTGACTTCCACAATGGTTGAACTAGTTTATGGTCCCTCCAACAGTGTAAAAGTGTTCCTGTTTCTCCACACCCTCTCCAGCACTTGTTGTTTCCTGACTTTTTAATGATCGACATTCTAACTGGTGGGAGATAGTATCTCATGGTGGTTTTGATTTGCATTTCTCTGATGACCAGTGATGATGAGCATTCTTTCATGTGTCTTTTGGCTGCATAAATGTCTTCTTTTAAGAAGTGTCTGTTCACATCCTTTGCCCACTTTTTGATGGGGTTATTTGTTTTTTCCTTGTAAATTTGTTGGAGTATATTGTAGATTCTGGATATATTAGCCCTTTGTCAGATGAGTAGGTTGCAAAAATTTTCTCCCATTTTGCAGGTTGCCTTTCACTCTGTTGGTAGTTTCTTTTGCTGTGCAGAAGCTCTTTAGTTTATTTAGATCCCATTTGTCAATTTTGGCTTTTGTTGCCATTGCTTTTGGTGTTTTAGACATGAAGCCCTTCCCCATGCCTCTGTCCTCAATGGTAATGCCAAGGTTTTCTTCTAGGGTTTTTATGGTTTTAGATCTAACATTTAAGTCTTTAATCCATCTTGAATTAATTTTTGTATAAGGTGTAAGGAAGAGATTAAGTTTCAGCTTTCTACATATGGCTAGCCAGTTTTCCAAGCACCGTTTATTAAATAGGGAATCCTTTCCCCACTGCTGGTTTTTCTCAGGTTTGTCAAAGATCAGATAGTAGTAGATATGCTGCATTATTTCTGAGGGCTCTGTTCTGTTCCATTGATCTATATCTCTGTTTTGGTAGCAGTACCATGCTGTTTTGGTTCCTGTAGCCTTGTAGTATAGTTTGAAGTCAGGTAGTGTGATGCCACCAGCTTTGTTCTTTTGGCTTAGGATTGACTTGGCGATGTGGGCTCTTCTTTGGTTCCATATGAACTTTAAGGTAGTTTTTCCAATTCTGTGAACAAAATCATTGGTAGCTTGATGGGGATGGCATTGAATCTATAAATTACCTTGGGCAGTATGGCCATTTTCAGGATATTGACTCTTCCTTCTCCTGAGCATGGAATGTTCTCCCATTTGTTTGTATGCTCTTTTATTTCTTTGAGCAATGGTTTTTAGTTCTCCTTGAAGAGGTCCTTCACATCCCTTGTAAGTTGGATTCCTAAGTATTTTGTTCTCTTTGAAGCAATTATGAATGGGAGTTCACTCATGATTTGGCTCTCTGTTTGTCTGTTATTGGTGTATAAAATGCTTGTGATTTTTGTACATTGATTTTGTATCCTGAGACTTTCTTGAAGTTGCTTATCAGCTTAAGGAGATTTTGGGCTGAGACAATGGGGTTTTCTAGATATAGCATCATGTCATCTTCAAACAGGGACAATTTGACTTCCACTTTTCCTAATTGAATTCCCTTTATTTCCTTCTCCTGCCTAATTGTCCTGGCCAGAACTTCCAACACTATGTTGAATAGGAGTGGTGACAGAGGGCATTCCTGTCTTATGCCAGTTTTCAAAGGGAATGCTTCCAGTTTTTGTCCATTCAGTATGATATTGACTGTAGGTTTGTCATAGATAGCTCTTATTATTTTGAGATACATCCCATCAATACCTAATTAATTGAGAGTTTTTGGCATGAATGGTTGTTGAATTTTATCAAAGGCCTTTTTTGCATCTATTGAGATAATCATGTGGTTTTTGTGTTTGGTTCTGTTTATATGTTGGATTACGTTTATTGATTTCCATATATTGAACCAGCCTTGCATGCCAGGGATGAAGCCCACTTGATCATGGTGGATAAGCTTTTTGATGTGCTGCTGAATTCAGTTTGCCAGTATTTTATTGAGGTTTTTTGCATCCATGTTCATCAAGGGTATTGGTCTAAAATTCTCTGTTTTGGTTGTGTCTCTGCCAGGCTTTGGTATCAGGATGATGCTGGCCTCATAAAATGAGTTAGGGAGGATTCCCTCTTATTCTATTGATTGGAATAGTTGCAGAAGGAATGGCACCAGTTCCTCTTTGTTCCTCTGGTAGAATTCAGCTGTGAATCCATCTGGTCCTGGACTCTTTTTGGTTGGTAAGCTATCGATTATTGCCACAATTTCAGATCCTGTTATTAGTCTATTCAGAGATTCAACTTCTTCCTGGTTTAGTCTTGGGAGAGTGTATGTGTTGTGGATTTTACCATTTCTTCTGGATTTTCTAGTTTATTTCCATAGAGGTGTTTGCATTATTCTCTGGTGGTAGTTTGTATTTCTGTGGGATCAGTGGTGATATCCCCTTTTTCATTTTTTATTGCATCTATTTTATTCTTCTCTCTTTTTTTATTTATTAGTCTTGCTGGCAGTCTATCAATTTTGTTGATCATTTCAAAAAACCAGCTCCTGGATTCACTAATTTTTTGAAGGGATTTTTGTGTCTCTATTTCCTTTAGTTCTGCTCAGATTTTAGTTATTTCTTGCCTTCTGCTAACTTTTGAATGTGTTTGCTGTTGCTTCTCTAGTTCTTTTAATTGTGATATTAGGGTGTCAATTTTGGATCTTTCCTGCTTTCTCTTGTGGGCATTTAGTGTTACAAATTTCCCTCTACACACTGCTTTGAATGTGTCTCAGAGATTCTGGTATGTTGTGTCTTTGTTCTCATTGGTTCCAAAGAACAACTGTATTTCTGCCTTCATTTTGTTATGTACCCAGTAGTCATTCAGGAGCAGGTTGTTTGGTTTCCATGTAGCTGAGTGGTTTTGAGTGAGTTTCTTAATCCTGAGTTATAATTTGATTGCACTGTGGTCTGAGAGATAGTTTGTTATAATTTCTGTTCTTTTACATTTGCTGAGGAGTGCTTTACTTCCAAGTATGTGGTCAATTTTGGAATAGGTGTGGTGTGGTGCTGAAAAAAAAATGTATATTCTGTTGACTTGGGGTGGAGAGTTCTGTAGATATCTATTAGGTCTGCTTGGTGCAGAGTTGAGTTCAATTCCTGGGTATCCTTGTTAACTTTCTGTCTCATTGATCTGTCTAATGTTGACAGTGGGGTGTTAAAGTCTCCCATTATTATTGTGTGGGAGTCTAAGTCTCTTTGTAGGTCACTCAGGACTTGTTTTATGAATCTGGGTGCTCCTGTATTGGGTGCATATATATTCAGTGTAGTTAGCTCTTCTTGTTTAATTGATACCTTTACCATTATATGGTGGCCTTCTTTTTCTCTTTTGATCTTTGTTGGTTTAAAGTCTGTTTTATCACAGACTAGGACTGCAACCCCTGCCTTTTTTTTGTTTTCCATTTGCTTGGTAGATCTTCCTCCATCCCTTCATTTTGAGCCTATGTGTGTCTCTGCATGTGAGATGGGTTTCCCGAATACAGCACACTGATGGGTCTTGACTCTTTATCCAATTTGCTAGTCTGTGTCTTTTAATTGGAGCATTTAGTCTATTTACATTTAAAGTTAATATTGTTATGTGTGAATTTGATCCTGTCATTATGATGTTAGCTGGTTATTTTGCTCATTATTTGATGCTGTTTCTTCCTAGTCTCAATGGTGTTTACATTTTGGCATGATTTTGCAACGGCTGGTACTGTTGTTCCTTTCCATGTTTACTGCTTCCTTCGGGAGCTCTTTTAGAGCAGGCCTGGTGGTGACAAAAATCTCTCAGTATTTGCTTTTCTGTAAAGTATTTTATTTCTCCTTCACTTAGGAAGCTTAGTTTGGCTGGATATGAAATTCTGGGTTGAAAATTCTTTTCTTTAAGAATGTTGAATATTGGACCCCACTCTTCTGGCTTGTAGAGTTTTTGCCAAGAGATGAGCTGTTAGTCTGATGGGCTTCCCTTTATGGGCAACCCAACCTTTCTCTCTGGTTGCCCTTAACATTTTTTCCTTCATTTCAACTTTGGTGAATCTGAAAATTACGTGTCTTGGAGTTGCTCTTCTCGAGGAGTATCTCTGTCACAATCTCTGTATTTCCTGAATCTGAATGTTGGCCTGACTTGCTAGATTGGGGAAATTCTCCTGGGTAATATCCTGCAGAGTGTTTTCCAACTTGGTTCCATTCTCCCCATCACTTTCAGGTACACCAATCAGACATAGATTTTGTCTTTTCACATAGTCCCTTATTTGGTTCCACATAAAATTTAGAGTAGTTTTTTCTAAATCTGTGAGGAAAGTCAATGGCAGTTTGATGGGCATATACTTGGTGATAGATTGATTAATTGCATAATTGAAGAGTTAATTTTTTTGTAAAAATTTTATGTGAGGTTTTTGAAGATGTATGTCGGCTATATGCTAGAAGAATCTCATTCATTGCCTTCATTTTCAGAGTAAAATCCAGTGAACTTTGTCTGATATAGTTCATTCCTCCTTCATAGTCTTATCTCATGTTAGCAACAAATCCAAGGATATTTCTTCCATATGCCATATTCTCACTCACTTGAGTCAGAAGAATAGTATAAAATTTTTGTTTTGTTTTGTTTTGTTTTGCATTTTGCTTTTATTGATTCTACATTCTTTCTGACAAAGTGAAGAATATACCAAAAGGGAAAATACAGCAAATATTTCCAATGGAACAATCTCAGAGCTGTGTTGGAAATGGGAAAAGTCTGCCATTATGATGATATAGTTCTGCCTTCCCCATGGGACAACACAGGCAAAATTAGTTTTGGATTTATTTATTCTGTGTTATTTACAAGATTTGAAACACTTGTAACATTAACAACTCAACTCTTACCAAATGCTGAGAGATGCATTCATTTAGTCTTCACATATACTTGAAGGTAAGCAGGCGATACGTGTTATTAAGAGAGGAACCATCTCAGCTCTCACAAACTATGCAGATCCGAGGAAGAATGAGAGATTCAATCCTTACACTATATTAAGTGTGCTGATGAGAGATCATACCTGATCAAGTCTGGTGAGTCAAATAAGGTTTGCAGAAATGAAAGATGGCTGAACAGCATGGAGAAAAGGTTGAGTGTAGCCTTGAGTAGAAGTTGAGTACCAAGGAAATAGTCAAGCTGTTAATAAACATTAAGACATGTTCCTCTATGAGGGCAATCTCAACATGTTTTACGGGCAAAATAATGTCCTATATGGCTGATATTTAGCATGCTAGAGGGATGGGAAAAAGTACGAGGAAGAATTATGTCATGGGAGCAGTAGGCAGAAGGCTTTGTAGTATTCCAGAAGACCTGATTCACATGAAAATAATTCACATGGAAAGCAATGTGGACATTTTTAGCCTGGGAGTAGTGTGATTCATGCTCTGTCTTAGAAGGACAACTCCGGGTACATAATGTTGACTGGTTTGGATGGGAAGGAAGATGGCACCAATGAGAAGAAAGTGGATGCTCTTTTTAGCATCAATCAGGCTTCCTCTGATCTTTGCAACCTTCTTATTGTAGTAATGTAGATATAGTAGTGGTTAGAGTGTATGAGTGTCATGGGTAGGCATGATAAGAAACAGATGTGTTCACATGGTATTTACCAAGTGGAATTGACAGGATCTGCTGACGCATAGGGTCTCAGATGAGGGAAGACAGCAGGGTCCAGAAAAAAATCTTGTGAGCTTTTGACTAGGAAAGGGATAGCAAAGACATGAATTGAGACAATGTACACCAGGGTGGCAATAATCACCTGTGGCATAATGGCAAAGAGGGTTAGATGATGCACTTCATCAGGTCAGTTAAAGAGGAAGAAGACATCCAAGTTAGGATGTCCTTTAGGTGGTAGAAAATGAGGTGTTTTTTTTATTTTTATTTTTTTACCTGTTGTGTAGATATACAGTGGGATTTCATTTGGCCTTAAAATAGAAAGAACCAGTGTCATCTGCAACAGCATGAATGAAACTGGAGAACATTAAGTGAAATAAGCCATCCATAGAGAGACAAATACCACAAAATCTAACTTATAATGTGAAATTTGAAAAAATCAAACTCATAGAAGTAGAGAATAGAATGGTAGTTACCAAGTACTGGGGTGGAAGCCTTGGGGAGATATTGGTCAAAGCATACAAATTACAAATTAGATGACAAGAATAAGTTTGATAGATCTATTGCACAGCATGGTGACTATAGTTAATTATAGCATAATGTATATGTCAAAATTACTAAAACAGTAGATCTTAAATGTTCTCACCAAATGATAGGTTTTTGAAGAGGTGAAGATGTTAATTAGCTTAATTTAATCATGATATGTAAATATATATGGATATTAAGGCCTCCCATTGCAACCTATAAATATATACAATTATTGCCAATTAAAAACAAAATAAAATAATACTTTTAAAAGCTCTAGGCCAGGTGCAGTGGCTCATGCCTGTAATCCCAGCATTTTGAGATGCCAAGGCAGGTGGATCACCTGAGTTCAGGTGTTTGAGACTAGCCTGGCCAACAGGGCAAAAACTCACCTCTACTAAAAATAAAAAAAAAAAAAAAGCTGGGCATGGTGACAGGCACCTGTAATCCCCGCTACTTGGGAGACTGAGGCAGGAGAATTACTTGAATCTGGGAAGTGGAGGTTGCAGTGTGCCGAGATAGTGCCACTGCTCTCCAGCCTGGGTAACAGAACCAGACTCTGTCTCAAAACAAAAAGAAGCTCTGAAAAGGTAACTTGAGGTTTCAGAATAATATACATTTTTCCTTCCTTCATGTAATTTTTTAAATCTTTAAACAACCAATTTATTTAATTAGAAAGCCACGAACATGCAAATGGCAAGTGTATAGACATTTATTTGAACCAACATTTTCATTGTGGTGAAAATTATTTTTCAACATTGATCCAAGCTCCCACATCTGAAGGTTAGGGAAAATATTGAACTTTGCACTTTCTAATATTCCTCATACAGCACAAAAACTTTTAAAAACATTCTGCTAGTTTTGTTTTATAGTTTAGTTTTGTTTTATAGTTTAGTTTTGTTTTATACCATCACCCAAATTCATGCCTTCATGTAATTTTTTAAATGTTTTCTCTAGCGGTTTTCATCATCTTGAGTGAAGAGACCTGGATTTGCCAATTTCTTGTGAAAGTACTTGTACTTGAGGAAGACAACTGGAAAATATTACCTGTTATTTCCTATCATGAAAATGAACTTGAAACAGAATCTTGACATTCTGGGCTGGGTGTGGTGTCTCATGCCTGTAATCCCAGAACTTTGGGAGGCCAAGGCAGGCAGATCACTTGAGCTCATGAGTTTGAGACCATCCTGGGCAACATGGCAAAACCTCATCTCTACAAAATTCCAAAAAATTAGCTGGGTGTGGTGGTGTGTGCCTGTAATTCCAGCTACTTGGGAGGCTGAGGTGAGAGGATGGCTTAAGCTCAGAAGGCGGAGGCTGCAATGAGTCAAGATCACACCACTGCACTCCAGCGTGGGTAACAGAGACCTTGTCTCAAAAACAAAAAGCAAAACAAACATCCCTGTAGAACAATTGACCTCCCAGTAGTAAGATTAGACAAGGTCAATATGTGGTCATAATTTGTATGAGCAATATTTCTTCAGTGTAAGACATTTCTGCATTATTTAATTGGCCCTAACTATTGGACAACTATGTCTTTCATTTAGCCTGTCTTCATTGAACTCCATGTTCTTAGGAAAATGTGTGTTGTTTGCATATTTTTTCCAAACAATCTTTGAATATTTTAAGACAAGGGCATTTTCCTCGTATTGCTTTATTAACTTTATATGAGTAGGCTGATTTTCCAAAAACTGGGTACTGTATACAGTTGTACTGCTAATTATTGCTTTTCTAGAAAGATATTTGGAGTGCTTGGGGGAAAATTATGTTGGCATGAAGCTGTTTGGTTGTATTACCTAAAATGGGAAAAAGATGCTTCAATTCTTTATTTCAAATACTGTTATGGGATGATAAAGTCTGGAGATCTGGGTTCAAACAGCAGCAATCTTGATAATTTGGTGAATCATTCTTTGTTTTGACATTATACTGTCCCATTCATTTGTCCTGGATCATTCTTTGTCGTGGCATTATACTGTCTCATGCACTGTGGGATGTTTATCTCCCTTCCTGCCCTCTACACACTGGAAGCAAATAGCACCCCTCACTCTGAACCTTGCCAAGGAAAAATGTCTCAAGATTAAAATTAAAAGTCAGGAAGGAAGGCATCCAAGTTAGGATGTCCTCTAGGTGGTAAAAGGAGAGTAGAACAATGATGCATATATACACAATAGGATTTTATTCAGCCTTAAAATACAAGAAAATTTTGTCATATGTAAAGGCATGGATAAAGCTGGAAGACATCATGCCAGGTGAAACAAGCCAGGCACAGAGAGACCAATACCACATGATCTCACTTATATGTGGAATCTGAAAAAGTCAAACTCATAGAAGTAGAGAGTAGAAATGACCCAGTGGGGATTCAGTTGCCAGGTTTGGCAAATAAACAGAGCCAGTTAATTTTGAATATCAGGAAAACATGAGTAATTATTTAGCATATGTATGTCCCTTGCAATATTTTGTCTGGAAAGCCCACCTGCTGTATAAACATCACATGCAGCTTGCTATACTTGTTTCTTTCTCTCTACTTTTACAAATATCTCAGGATCTCAGTTCTTGCGGGAAGACAAGGCATTCTGCATTAGGAGAGTACTCAACATTATTCAACCTGTATATTTTTAGGTAGTATCACAAATTCAAAACAATCAAGTGCCCACATTCTCCCCATTTATTGTTAATTGAATATTTTTCACCTTCCCTCATCCACCAAACTCAGATGGTGTTAAACGCTGATATTTGCTAAATTAACCCACGTCTTGAGGAGGATGGTGTATGGCAAATTTCTCAATGACCCTTTAGAAATCTTCTTGTGGGAAATGGCTGAAAATTCTAATTATATGTTACGGGCTTGATAAATTTCTTGTCTGTAGTAGTTTTTCCACCAGATTATTTCTGCTGGGAAATCTTCATTTGGTAAAAATAAAGTGTACTCTTTTGCCTGAGGAAGAGAGTGGCCTTTATCTTCCAGCCTGCTGGTCCTAATCTAATTACGTGGTGTGAAGAGCCATTTTGAGCAGTGAGACCAGACTGCACTGGCAATGGGTAATAACTCCTAACACAACAGCCAGCAGACTCACAAAATTAAAAGGTATCATTTCACATTTCTGGCAAGTTTTACAGCTGATGTAAATGTCAAGTAGTTTTTACTCAGAGACTAATGCATAAAGTAGATGCATAAAAGTTGCAATGGATATACAAACTAAGTACACGTATCTGTGTGTGTGTGTTTTTTTTTTTTAATTGGGTCTACTGGCCAGGTGCAGTGGCTCATGCCTGTAATCCCAGCACTTTGGGAGGCCGAGGTGGGTAGATCATGAAGTCAGGACTTCAAGTCCAGCCTGACCAACATGGTGAAACCCTGTCTTTACTAAAAATACAAAAATTAGCTGGGTGTGGTGGCACACACCTGTAGTCCTATCTACTCAGGAGGCCAAGGCAGGTGAATTGCTTGAACCAAGGAGGTAGAGGTTTCAATGAGTCAAGATCACACCACTGCACTCCAGCCTGGGTGATAGAGTGAGACTCTGTCTCAGAAAAGAAAAATGTGTCTATCTCCATTCCCTGAAACTCTGAACATAGAAAGAACTCAATAAATGCTAATTGCTCAATGGAGACTAAAATAGAGGGTCTCTATCTTAAGCAGAAGCTTATACTTTTCTCCTGGTGAATCACATGATTCTTAGCTTTTCTCCTGTTTTCCTTCTACAAAATAAATTGTCTGTATCTGTGACAGTGATGATGGTGATGATGGTGATGGTGATGGTGACAGTGATGGTGATGATGGTGATGATGACGGTTATAATGACGATAGTGATGGTGATGATGGTAATGATGGTCATGCTCATGGTAGTGACTATGATGTTAATGGTGATGGTGATGATGGTGGTGGTGATATCAATTATGGTTATGGTAATGATAATAATGGCAGTGATGATGGTAATAACGATAATGATAATGTTGATGATCGTGATGGTGGTGCTGGTCATGATGATAGTAATGATGGGGATGGTGATGATGGTGGTGATGGTGATGGTAATGGTAATGATAATTATGATGATGATAATAACAATGGCAATGGGATGATAATGATGATGGTGATGGTGACAATGTTGGTAATGATAATGATAAAAATGAGATGATGCTTTTATCTATGTTTATTTATTTAAAATTTTAACAAGCTTTTAGGAAGTATTCTGCACTAAGATTTTTAGCAACTTTAAACACCCCATGCACAAGTCTAAAATCTTTTTAAGAAAGCAAAATGTCTGCTGGGCTCTGTGGCTTATGCCTGCAATTCCATCACTTTGGGAGGCCAAGGTGCATGGATCACAAGGACAAGAGATTGAGACCATGTTGGCCAACATGGTGAAACCCTGTCTCTACTAAAAATAAAGAAAATTAGCTAGGTGTGATGGTGCATGCCTGTAGTCCCAGCTACTTGGGAGGCTGAGGCAGGAGAATCACTTGAACCCAGGAGGTTGAGGTTGCAGTGAGCCAAGATCGCACCACTGTATTCCAGCCTGATGACAGTCAGAGACTCCATCTTGAGGGGTAAAACAAAGAAAAGAAGTAAACAAGATGTCACATACATAAAAAGATAAGCAACACTGTGAGTGATGAGTAATTGGGAAGCAGTCTTGAAGTGAAGGGAAATGTACTGTAAGTTTCCTGTATCTGGGCTCTCCTATATATATCTGTACTAGTTCATGCTATGCTCTAGTCCCAGCATTTTATCTCTCCTTTGTAACACATTGTTTCATCAGGCTTATTCATCTCTGATGTGAAACCACTCTACTCTCTCTAGCAAATAATGGCTAGCTGTAATGACTACCCACTAGCTGTAATGACTTTGCCCCTTCCTCACCTTTATTTAAATTCTTTCTGTCATTCAAAAATGCTTCCTCAACATCTGCCTCCTCTGATTTCCACATCCAACCCACATCGATATGCTTTCCTTTAGGACACACTATTTTTGGGGTCTAGTTTGGATGGAATTACAAGCAAACTAATTTACCTTGACGCTTAGCAATTCCATTAACATATGCATTACTTTAACCATCTAATATAACATACAAATAAGCAACTGGGTTTGGATGATCAGAAAAATCAGAAAGAGAAAGGATCTATGTGTTTGTATTTTTAACTTTTAATCAATAGATATAAGCAATTTTTTAAAATTCTGCCTCATAAATTTAGGATAGAAATGAATGAAAAGCAAGAATGGAGCAATTCCTCCCCTGTGCTTACCAAATCACATCTATTAACCACATATTGATAAATTTCAATAATTTGATAATTCTATATGATCAGTTGCTTTCTGAAGGCTAATTTTTCCTTTACTGTATTATTTTTCAGGCTTTGACAAACTTAATTTTGCTTAAAAATTCTAATAACTCTTCTTGTATTAGTGTATTCATATTTTAATATTTTTAAAGATTGTTATAAGTAAATATGTGAAAGGAGGAGAAAAAGAAACAAAGGGGAGAATAACAGCACTAAGTCATCAATCTGTACTTCTCAGTGTTGACTGGGGCAAAACTATCTTCATTTTTATTTAGAAAAGAAAAAAATTGTCTTTTTTCCACTTTTATTATGTGGTCCACAGCACATAGTCAACACTCATTGGACACCTGCCCAATGAGCACATAGTCAACACAGCACACAGTCAACATTCATTGGACACCTGCCCACTCTGTTTCCAGCATTGGGTACACACTTGAGCCACTAACTAGGGGCAGAGGACACCTCTGTCCTGGAATGCGTCTGGTAACTGGATTCTTGCATGGAGAAAAGACGGGCATTGTTTGAAAGTTATTTGGCTTAATAAACACTTGTAAGTAAGTAAGCAACAATCAAGGTGACATTTGATACCAAGTTTTGAAGAAGAGTGAAGTTCCCTCAGTGAACATGAGGCAAAGGTTTTTTCTACTTCTGGGAGGAAGGGATAAAAGGAGACAGTAGAAAAGGAAACTGGATAAGAGAAGAATCAAAGGAAGATGAACATTGGGTATTGCTGTGTGTGTGTGGTTTGTATGGAAGAAAACTCCACATGGTTAAGATATTGGGATTTAGAGAAGAGACATTTATAAAATACAGTCTTATTTACTGATTTAATAATTTTGACTTTTATTTGGATTTGGGGGGAATGTGTGCAAGTTTGTTACATGGGTATACTGCATGATGCTGAGGTTTGGGGTTCAATTGATCCCACCGAGTTAGTAAGTATAATATCCAATAGTTTGTTTGTAACACTTGCCACCCATTCTCCTTCTGCTTTCTAGTAGTTCCCAGTGTCTATTCATGCCATCTTTTTGTCCATGAATATGTGATGATTAACTCCTACTTAAAAGGGTGAACACAGAGTATTTGTTTTTGGGCTCCTGTGTTAATTCTCTTAGAATACTGGCCTCCACCTGCATCTAGGTTGCTGCAAAGGACATGATTTTATTCTTTCTCATGGCTGTACAGTATTCCATGGTATATATTTATCAGATTTGCTTTATCCACTGTATTGAGTTTTGTAATAATGAAAGAAAACAAAACAGTTCTTCAGGAAGATACATTGGAAAAAATATGAACATGTGCTAAAAACAAAATGCTACACTGTAAAAATAGGTTTTGCCACTTATTTTTCTTCTCTGAAATCAGAAAAATTGATATTTCCTACTATGAATGCATCCATAAGAAGATCTGGTTCCGACAGGTTGAATCATCAATATTATCATGATGTGCTTTTGTAAAGTAAGGGAAAATGTAGTTTTAGTAATTATTATAAAACAAATTCCCTAGCTTCTCCATTAATCTTTAGAAGTTCCAAAATGAAATGATGAGATTTTTGTCTTATATTAGTTCAAATTATGATGTATGTTGAAAGTCATAAAATAAGTCAGATTTCTAAAGATATTTCCCAAGGTAGTATTCCTTCTAAATTAAAATAATTTGCTATAAGTATGTAAAGATGCAACTTTGGAAGAGTAATCTGGAATTAAAATTGTTTGAAAAATATTCAAATATTAGGCAGGTGCAAAAGTTACTGCGGTTTTTGCCATTAAAAGTAATGACATTGAAAGTAGTGGCAAAAACCACAATTACTTTTGTGCCAACCTAATACAAACTTCTTGCTCTGGAAATTAGTACATACATATTTCTCATACAAGTCATGTGTAACTTAACATACTATGGAGGAATAATGAGATTTGTTTTGGTAGATAATCTGACAAATCTGTTGCACAATGAATATGAGCTGTTATATTTTGCTTCTAACCTAAATGGGGGCTGTATTGTAAAAGTAGAACATTACACGGCAAGTGTCATAAAACACAAAACTTGAAGGGACTGAAACCACACTGCTAAAGCATCCTATATATTTTCTTCCTCATATTCTAGAAAAGCACAAATGCAGTAGAATCCACTATTCAGGAATCTCCAGGTTTGCTTTTAGTACAAGTTAGTGTTAATATATCAACATATTCATATTGGCCTTAGGTCAAGTCAGTGATGGGGACACCTTGACTCAACAGAGACTTAAACCTAAGTCATTTTGGGAGACAAAAATGCTACTGTTGCTGATCTTTTAGTTTTGGAGCCACTTTCAGAATTTGACAGATTATTGTAACAGATGTGGTAAAATTTTATGAAGCCTGGTTCAGTGAATAGAATCATTAAGATGTTACTCCTAAAACAGAGGTAAGTAAATGATGCTTCATGTAGTTCTATGTTGGTCCTCTGTTTAAGGATGATGTTTAAGGATGGCCAGCCCTAAAAGGATAAGCAGCCACTTGCCTTCCAGTTTTGTAGATAACGATTAATATATCTTCCCTTCATTCAAAGGAATCACTTGGCTGTCACTTCCGATGATCCGCAAACTTCAGACCTCCAGGGACATTGAAGCCAGTCACAGGTGATAAACTCCATTCTAAGCACTTTGTCTAATTATTTAGAAACAAAACAATAAACAATAACAAAACAACAGTTCCCTGTTAAAATGTGAATTTCAGATAAACAATGAGCACATTTTTAAAGGTATGAGTATATCCCAGATATTAAAAAAAAATGTGAATCTGAAATTTAAGTGCGTCTTGCATTTTAGGTACCAACTCTTCCTAATTGTCAGTCCCAGAGGTGACCCATTGTCAGGTCAACCTATTTGAAAGCCCTGGCAGCAGATAAAACTTGGCCACATTTATCCCGTGAATGTACCTTGTTCCTACTATAAAGCAAATCCACTAGTGTTCAGATGTGTCATGAGGAATGTCAGTTGCATATGTCACTTGGTGGGAGGAGACTGATTAAACTTCAGTTATTTGCTTATAACCATAACCTATATCTACATCATATAACCAGCTCATCTAGCAAGCTTCAGGAATTTGTGAAATAAGGCTCAAAACATCACATGTACCACATAAATATGTACACCTACCATTTACCCACAAAAATCTAAAAAAACTCAAGAGAAACAATAACCCATTGGAAGACATCAGTGTAAAAACATGCACACACACACACAAACAGATACACACACAGCACAACAGGATTTTGGCAGTTATTTTTGTCCCCCCTAAAAAGCTAACATTTTCGCAATTCAACTGGAAAAAAAATGTGTTATTTGATGGAGCCCTAGGTGGCATTAGAAAAAAGCAGCTTGAAATCTTACTGTCGGGCGGAGGAGCCAAGATGGCCTAATAGGAACAGCTCAGGTCTACAGCTCCCAGCGTGAGCGAAGCAGAAAACGGGTGATTTCTGCATTTCCATCTGAGGTACCGGGTTCATCTCACTAGGGAGTGCCAGACAGTGGGCGCAGGTCAGTGGGTGCGCACACCATGAGCGAGCCAAAGCAGGGTGAGGCATTGCCTCACTCAGGAAGTGCAAGGAGTCAGGGAGTTCCCTTTCCTAGTCAAAGAAAGAGGTGATGGACAGCACCTGGAAAATCGGGTCACACCCACCCGAATACTGCACTTTTCCAATGGGCTTAAAAAATAGCCCACAAGGAGATTATATCTCACACCTGGCTGGGACGGTCCTACGCCCACCGAGTCTTGCTGATTGCTAGCACAGTGGTGAGATGGAACTGCAAGGCAGCAGTGAGGCTGGGGGAGGGGCGCCTGCCATTGCCCAGGCTTGCTTAGGTAAACAAAGCAGTCAGGAAGCTCAAACTGGGTGGAGCCCACCACAGCTCAAGGAGGCCTCCCTGCCTCTGTAGGTTCCACATCTGGGGGCAGGGCACAGACAAACAAAAAGACAGCAATAACCTCTGCGGACTTAAATGTCCGTGTCTGACAGCTTTGAAGAAGGCAGTGGTTCTCCCAGCACGCAGCTGGAGATTTGAGAACCAGCAGACTGCCTCCTCAAGTGGGTCCCTGACCCCTGACCCCCAAACAGCCTAACTGGGAGGCACCCCCCAGCAGGGGCAGACTGATACCTCACAGGGCTGGGTACTCCAACAGACCTGCAGCTGAGGGTCCTGTCTGTTAGAAGGAAAACTAACAAACAGAAAGGACATCCACACCAAAAACCCATCTGTACATCACCATCATCAAAGACCAAAAGTAGATAAAACCACAAAGATGGGGAAAAAACAGAACAGAAAAACTAGAAACTCTAAAAAGCAGAGCGCCCCTCCTCCTCCAAAGGAATGCAGTTCCTCACCAGCAACGGAACAAAGCTGGACGGAGAATGACTTTGACGAGCTGAGAGAAGAAGGCTTCAGATGATGAAATTACTCCGAGCTTCGGGAGGACATTCAAACCGAAGGCAAGGAAGTGGAAAACTTTGAAAAAAATTTAGAAGAATGTATAACTAGAATAATCAATACAGAGAAGTGCTTAAAGGAGCTGATGGAGCTGAAAACCAAGGCTCGAGGACTGCGTGAGGAATGCAGAAGCCTCAGGAGCCGATGTGATCAACTGGAAGAAAGGGTATCAGCGATGGAAGATGAAATGACTGAAATAAGTGAGAAGGGAAGTTTAGAGAAAAAAGAATAAAAAGAAACAAGTAAAGCCTCCAAGAAATTTGCGACTATGTGAAAAGACCAAATCTATGTCTGATTGGTGTACCTGAAAGTGACAGGCAGAATGGAACCAAATTGGAAAACACTCTGCAGGATATTATCCAGGAGAACTTCCCCAATCTAGCAAGGCAGCCCAACATTCAGACTCAGGAAATACAGAGAACAGCACAAAGATACTCCTCGAGAAGAGCAACTTCAAGACACATAATTGTCAGATTCACCAAAGTTGAAATGAAGGAAAAAATGTTAAGGGCAGCCAGAGAGAAAGGTCGGGTTACCCTCAAAGGGAAGCCCATCAGACTAACAGCGGATCTCTTGGCAGAAACTCTACAAGCCAGAAGAGAGTGGGGTCCAATATTCAACATTCTTAAAGAAAGGAATTTTCAAACCTGAATATCATATCCAGCCAAACTAAGCTTCATAAGTGAAGGAGACGTAAAATACTTCAAAGAGAAGCAAATGCTGAGAGATTTTGTCACCACTAGGCCTGACCTAAAAGAGCTTCTGAAGGAAGCGCTAAACATGGAAAGGAACAACCAGCACCAGCCACTGCAAAATCATGCCAAAATGTAAGACCATCAAGACTAGGAAGAAACTGCATCAACTAACGAGCAAAATAACCAGCTAACCTCATGATGACAGGACCAAATTCACACATAACAATATTAACTTTAAATGTAAAGGGACTAAATCCTCCAAATAAAAGACACAGACTGGCAAATTGGATAAAGAGTCAAGACCCATCAGTGTGCTGTATTCAGGAAACCCATCTCACGTGCAGAGACACACGTAGGCTCAAAATAAAAGGATGGAGGAAGATCTACCAAGCAAATGGAAAACAAACAAAAAAAAGGCACGGGTGGCAATCCTAGTCTCTGATAAAACAGACTTTAAACCAACAAAGATCAAAAGAGACAAAGAAGGCCATTACATAATGGTAAAGGTATCAATTCAACAAGAAGAGCTAACTATCTTAAATATATATGCACCCAATAGAGGAGCACCCAGATTCATAAAGCAAGTCCTGAGTGACCTACAAAGAGACTTACACTCCCACACATTAATAATGGGAGACTTTAACACCCCACTGTCAACATTAGACAGATCAATGAGACAGAAAGTTAACAAGGATACCCAGGAATTGAACTCAGCTCTGTACCAAGCAGACCTAATAGACATCTACAGAACTCTCCACCCCAAATCAAGAGAATATACATTTTTTTTTCAGCACTGCATCACACCTATTCCAAAATTGACCACATACTTGGAAGTAAAGCTCTCCTCAGCAAATGTAAAAGAACAGAAATTATAACAAACTATCTCTCAGACTACAGTGCAATCAAACTAGAACTCAGGATTACGAATCTCACTCAAAACCACTCAACTACATGGAAACTGAACAACCTCCTCCTGAATGACTACTGGGTTCATAACGAAATGAAGGCAGAAATAAAGATGTTCTTTGGAACCAATGAGAACTATGACACAACATAGCAGAATCTCTGGGATGCATTCAAAGCAGTGTGTAGAGGGAAATTTATAGCACTAAAATGCCCACAAGAGAAAGCAGGAAAGATCCAAAATTGACACCCTAACATCACAATTAAAAGAACTAGAAAAGCAAGAGCAAACACATTCAAAAGCTAGCAGAAGGCAAGAAATAACTAAAATCAGAGCAGAACTGAAGGAAATAGAGACACAAAAATCCCTTCAAAAAATGATTGAATCCAGGAGCTGGTTTTCTGAAAGGATCAACAAAATTGATAGACCGCTAGCAAGACTAATAAAGAAAAAAAGAGAGAAGAATCAAATAGACACCATAAAAAATAATAAAGAGGATATCACCACCAATCCCACAGAAATACAAACTACCATCAGAGAATATTGCAAACACCTCTACACAAATAAACGAGAAAATCTAGAAGAAATGGTAAATTCATCGACACATAAACCCTCCCAAGACTAAACCAGGAAGAAGTTGAATCTCTGAAATGACCAATAACAGGATCTGAAATTGTGGCAATAATCAATAGCTAACCAACCAAAAAGAGTCCAGGACCAGATGGTTTCACAGCCGAATTCTACCAGAGGTACAAGGAGGAATTGGTACCATTCCTTCTGAAACTATTCCAATCAATAGAAAAAGAGAGAATCCTCCCTAACTCATTTTATGAGGCCAGCATCATCCTGATACCAAAGCCGGGCAGAGACACAACCATAAAAGAGAATTTTAGACCAATATCCTTGATGCACATGGATGCAAAAATCCTCAATAAAATACAGGCAAACTGAATCCAGCAGCAAATCAAAAAGCTTAAATCCACCATGATCAAGCGGGCTTCATCCCTGGGATGCAAGGCTGGTTCAATATATGCAAATCAATAAATGTAATCCAGCATATAAATAGAACCAAAGACAAAAACCACATGATTATCTCAATAGATGCAGAAAAGGCCTTTGACAAAATTCAACAACCCTTCATGCTAAACACTCTCAATAAATTAGGTATTGATGGAATGAATTTCAAAATAATAGCTATCTATGACAAACCCACAGTCAATATCATACTGAATGGGCAAAAACTGGAAGCATTCTCTTTGAAAGCTGGCATAAGAGAGGGATGCCCTCTCTCACCACTCCTATTCAACATAGTGTTGGAAGTTCTGGCCAGGGCAATTAGGCAGGAGAAGGAAATAAAGGGTATTCAATTAGGAAAAGAGGAAGTCAAATTGTCCCTGTTTGCAGATGACATGATTGTATATCTAGAAAACCCCATTGTCTCAGCCCAAAATCTCCTTAAACTGATAAGCAACTTCAGCAACGTCTCAGGATACAAAATCAATGTATAAAAATCACAAGCATTCTTATACACCAACAATAGACAAACAGAGAGCCAAATCATGAGTGAACTCCCATTCACAGTTGCTACAAAAAGAATAAAACAACTAGGAATCCAACTTACAAGGGATATGAATGGCCTCTTCAAGGAGAACTACAAACCACTGTTCAAGGAAATAAAAGAGGATACAAATAAATGGAAGAACATTCCATGCTCATGGGTAGGAAGAATCAATGTCGTGAAAATGGCCATACTGCCCAAGGTAATTTACAGATTCAATGCCATCCCCATCAAGCTACCAATGACTTTCTTCACAGAATTGGAAAAAAACTATTTTAAAGTTCACGTGGAACCAAAAAAGAGCCCACATTGCCAAGTCAATCCTAAGCCAAAAGAACAAAGCTGGAGGCATCACACTACCTGACTTCAAACTATACTACAAGGCTACAGGAACCAAAACAGCATGGTACTGGTACCAAAACAGAGATATAGATCAATGGAACAGAATAGAGCCCTCAGAAATAACACCGCATATCTACAACTATCTGATCTTTGACAAACCTGAGAAAAACAAGCAATGGGGAAAGGATTCCCTATTTAATAAATGGTGCTAGGAAAACTTCCTAGCCATATGTAGAAAGCTGAAACTGGATCCCTTCCTTACACCTTATACAAAAATCAATTCAAGATGGATTAAAGATTTAAATGTTAGACCTAAAACCATAAAAACCCTAGAAGAAAACCTAGGCTTTACCATTCAGAACATAGGCATGGGGAAGGACTTCATGTCTAAAATACCAAAAGCAATGGCAACAAAAGCCAAAATTGACAAATGGGATCTAATTAAACTAAAGAGCTTCTGCACAGCAAAAGAAACTACCATCAGAGTGAACAGGCAACCTACAGAATGGGAGAAAATTTTCACAACCTACTCATCAGACAAAGGGCTAATATCCAGAATCTACAACGAACTCAAACAAATTTACAAGGAAAAAACAAACAACCCCATCAAAAAGTGGGCAAAGGAAATGAACAGACAATTCTCAAAAGATGACATTTATGCAGCCAAAAGACACATGAAAAAATGCTTACCATCACTGGCCATCAGAGAAATGCAAATCAAAACCACAATGAAATACCGTCTCACACCAGTTAGAATGGCAATCATTAAAAAGTCAGGAAACAACAGGTGCTGGAGAGGATGTGGAGAAGTAGGAACACTTTTACACTGTTGGTGGGACTGTAAACTAGTTCAACCATTGTGGAAGTCAGTGTGGCGATTCCTCAGGGATCTAGAACTAGAAATACCATTTGACCCAGCCATCCCATTACTAGGTATATACCCAAAGGACTATAAATCATGCTGCTATAAAGACACATGCACACATATGTTTATTGTGACATTATTCACAATAGCAAAGACTTGGAACCAACCCAAATGTCCAACAATGATAGATTGGATTAAGAAAATGTGGCATATATACACCATGGAATACTATGCAGCCATAAAAAATGATGGGTTCATGTCCTTTGTAGGGACGTGGATGAAATTGGAAATCATCATTCTCAGTAAACTATCGCAAGAACAAAAAACCAAACACCGCATATTCTCACTCATAGGTGGGAATTGAACAATGAGAACACATGGACACAGGAAGGGGAACATCATCCTCTGGGGCCTGTTTTGGGGTGAGGGGAAGGGGGAGGGACAGCATTGGGAGATATACCTAATGCTAGATGACGAGTTAGTGGGTGCAGCACACTAGCATGGCACATATATACATATGTAACTAACCTGCACATGTGCACATGTACCCTAAAACTTAAAATATAATAATAAAAAATATAAAAAAATAAAAATAAATCTTAAAAAGCAGCTTATCTTGGTACATTAAAAAATTGACTGGTAGAAATTATTTGAGAATATTGTCCTTTATGTGTATAAGCAGCTGCCAATAGTTAAATTTAGATTATAAAAAGTATATTTCTTATTAGTTATTTAAAGTTGTATTTCTTTTTACTTTACTTTCCGTGTCTATTTTTACCCTGGGAAAAAAGTAAAATGGTGTTTTAGGTGTCTAAGTAACACCTTTGTTCCTGGTCACAACTGCTTCAAAGATGGAAAAATACAAATTTGGAGTTTCTCTAATTGGACTACATTGTTCAATGACAGAAGGATGCTTCATGCCAGAAGGATGCCCAGATTCAACTGGATTTGAGCAGCGGTGAGACTTTAAAATACTAGGTTTGAAGAATTTGATGACTTACTGAAATGTTGACATGTAAACTTACATTAAGATTTATTTTGAATTTCTATCCCCACAGTAAAAACCACAAGGAAGGAAATCTGGCTTGTATTTATTGCTCAGTAAGAGTTGTTATATCCGTTAAAATAATGCTGCAAGGTACTGGTCTGTGCTTTCTGAGGTCTTTGCAGAGAGGGATCTTTAAATTTTCATTTTGGTGGCATTATTAAAGTCAGATGTAATCTCACAGGGTGGAGCACATGGTTCATTTTTCCATGTTGTAGACACATTTTTCATCATAACATAATACCACAAATAAAGTCATTTTCTGACCAGTGGATCTGAACTGGGCGTAATTTTCCTCACTAGGGGAAATTTAGAAAGGTTTTACAAGTCATTCTCACATTGCTTGTTGGGACGCAGTATTCAGGTTTGCTACATAAATTGTGTGTCATGGGAGTTTGGTGTACAGATTATTTTGTCACCCGGGTGATAAGCATCATATCGAATAGTAGTTTTTTTTTTTTTTTTTTAAATTGCTGTGGTTGTTGCTGTTGTTGTTCTTTGAGTTTGAGTCTTGCACTCTGTAGTCAGGCTGGAATGCCGTGGTGAGAACATGCAGGTTTTGGATTTCTGTTCTTGCATTAGTTTGCTAAGGATGATAGCCTCCATATGCATTCGTGTTCCTGCAAAAACAGGATCTCATTCTTCTTAGGACTGTCCATTGAGTATAGACACTATGTTTTCTTTATTCAGTCTACCGGTGATGGGTATTTAGGTTGATTCTATGTCTTTGCTATTGTGAATAGTACTGTGATGAACATGTGAGTGCATGTGTAGTTTGATAGAAGGACTTATCTTCCTTTGTATATATATCCAATTATGGGATAGCTGGGTCAAATGGCCATTATAAGTTCTTTGAGAAATTGCAAAGCTGCTTTCCATGGCAGCTGAACTAATTTACACCCACATCAGCAGTGTACAAGTGAGAGGAGAAGCCAGCTGGACTTTCTGGGTTGAGTGGGGACTTGGAGAACTTTTCTGTCTTACAAGAAGGTTGCAAAATGCACCAATTCACACTCTGTAAAAATGCAGCAATCAGCTCTCTGTAGCTAGCAAAGCAACTGTAAAATTCACCAACCAGCACTCTGTAAAAACACACCAATCAGCAGTCTGTAGCTAGCAAAAGGATTGTAAAATGCACCAATCAGCCCTCAGTAAAATGGACCTATCAGTGCTCTGTAAAACACACCAATCAGCAGAATCATAAAATTAGCCAATCACAGGAAGGATTGAAAAAAAGGCATTCTGATAGGACAGAAACAGAACATGGGTGGGGTCAAATAAGGGAATAAAAGCTGGCCACACAAGCCAGCAGCCTCAACCCACTCAGTTCCCATTCCGTGGTGTGGTAGCTTTGTTCTTTCACTTTTTACAGTAAACTTTTCTACCACTCACTCTTTGCATCCTTGCCATCTTTAAGAGCCGTAACATTCACCTCAGAAGTTCATGGCTTCATTCTTGGATTCAGCAAGACCACGAACCCACCAGCAGGAACCAACTCCAGATACACAAGCATTCTCTTTTCTCAACAACCTCATCAACATCTGTTTTTTTTTTACATTTTTAATAGTCATGCAGGAAGCACTATTTTAGGTAACTGATTTTATTTCGGCAAAAAAAAATCTCTTTAGATGGGATAAAATTAAGACTTTATGTGTTTGCAACATTATATCTTATCTGTCGATCTATATTCATCTATATCTATTTATATTTGTACGTACGTATGTGTAAATTCACATAGAAATTTATGTATTTTAAGTATAAATCACAATAAAATATTAATTTAATCAATATTTGCATATTTCTTTACTTATTTACCATTATTTATTTAAAAATATATTGTTTATTTCAATATTTATTAATATAAATTCATATGTGTGTTTTTAAGCATTTTTAAAACTTTTTGAAGACTTTTCTTGTTATCCCCAAAACATAAATGACAGAGTGGTAAGTCCAAAAACTCATTTTAAATACACACATCCCTCAAAATAGTATAAACTTTTTTCTCCTGTTGAAAGCACTATTTTAGGTATTCTATTAACCAGCCCTAGTTGTCTATTGAATGAAGGGGTCACCCATAATTTTTTCTTCACCTGCTGCTGAGCAGTTCAGCCACTGCAGGGATCCCCCTCACTTCTAAGGGAGCCCAGCAATTTCTGCCTTGCTTGGCTGCTTGCATTCTTCACACTCCATCGGGAAAATCCAGCCCCCGCTGGGGTCGCCAAATCATGTCATGAGTCTGCATCCACCTGGCTAACTCCCTACAACAAAGCAGAGTCAATAATGAATAGTACTGCCTCCAAGAAACCCTGCTGTCCTGAAATTCTAGGTGTCCTTGCACTGTGGCAACTGCTGAGAGTTCTACTTAAGTTTGGCCATTTTTAACTTCCCTGCGCATATCTTACATAAATCCCCATCATCTGAAATAATTTGTCTGCATCCCCATCCTCGTGATCTAAAATTGCCAAAATGCATCATTTACACATACCATTTTCTAGGAGGTTTGGACCCATCAATGCCGATGACTAATATACTTGGGGTCAAGGCTTGATGTCATGAATCTTGAAGAATTTTCTGCAAACATGTACTTCGGACTTGTCATAAAACAGCGGGATATCGTGTCCATGTTTATTATTTTTAGTTTTATACTGGGGCAGGTAATGATTAAAACACCATTCAATAAAATTGAAAACAAAAATTGGAAAGAAATTTAAAGAGATGTTTATAATTGTTAAAAAATGACTGAGACTGACAGAAAGCGCAGATTACCAAAGTAAAAAATCAAAAGGAGAACTACAGATCATGGACACTGAAAGGAAAATAAGACAGTATTATAACCAACCAAATTTATGACTATGTATGACTATACATCTGATGACTTAGAGGAAATAGAAACATTCTTAGAAAAGTATAACATTGTGAAACCAACACAAGAAGCCACAGAAAATTTGGGCACTATATCTAGTAAAGAAAGAAAAAAAATTATTAATTATGGGTTTCAATACTAATTTGGGTCTCAAAAATTGAAGATGGGTTTCAACATTTCCCATAAATGAAACTTCAGATACTGATTGTTTTCCTAGTAAATTCCACCAAATATTTATGATGGAAACAATGCTAAATCTATACAAACTCAATGTTACAGAATTACAGAATAAGGAAAACGTATGTAACTTCTTTAATGTCATTAATATAATCCTAATACCTAAATCTTACTACAACATTATCCCTTCCCATCCCATCAGGCCATATCTTTCATGACATACATACCAAAATTCTTTATAAAAATGAGCCATATGTAATATGGACTGTACATAAAGACAGTCCATATTTCAAACAACAATTATTTAAACTGATTTCTGTGAAAAAAAAAATTATCAATATAGAAAAATTGTGGACCACATGAATTTGTTTATTTTTAAACCAGCAAATGAATTTTAAGCTGAGAAATCAACACTTTTATCCTAAACCATCTGGATAAAACATATAAAATATTGCATGTCTAAAACTATAGTATGAATAAAGCTGAAGAGACATCCCCAAAGGTAAACACCTTTAATAATAAACAAATTAACATGAATCAATTATACTCAACTTGTTTAAAAGAAAACAAAATATTATTAAATAGATAAGAAAAAAATAATTCTTAAATATAATAACTTCCTGCTTAGTTGAGGGGTTGGTTCTGTTGGATACAAAATCAAAGTTATATAAATAGCTAATCTCTCTGAGAGAAAGAAGAAAAGAATCAATGGAAAAATTTATAAAAAACAAAAAGGAAGCAAATAGAAAAACTAAATTTAACACAATTAAGAGTGTGAGAACAGGCTGGGCATGGAGGCTCATGCCTGTAATCCCAACTGTTTGGGAGCCCAAGGCAGATGGGTCACCTGAGGTCAGGAGTTCGAGATCAGCGTGGCCAACATGGTGAAACTCCATCTCTACTAACTATAAAAGAAAAAAAAAATTAGCCAGATGTGGTGGTGGGTGCCCATAATCCCAGCTACTCAGGAGGTCAATGCTACAGTGAGCCATGATTGCACTCTGCATTCTGGGTGACAGAGAGAGACCCTGTCTCAAACTACGTTAGAAACGGACTCTTTTTGTAAAAAAAAAAATAAATAAATGTAAGTGTACTGATTGCTTAATGAATTGATGAGTATTTACTGGAAGAGTGTGTCATAGAATTTAGGTTTGGAAATTCTGTGTTAGAGCAGCACTTTTCTACCATGCTTCAAGTATTTCAATCCCCTGGGATTCTGCTTAGTGCAGGTTTCAATTCTTTATTTCTAGGGTCGTGTCTTTGATTCTGCATTTCTAACAATCTCCCAGCTTAGACTAATGCTATCCATTCATGGACCACCCTTGGAGTGGAATGCGGTCAGAGCACAAAGTTAAGAGGTAGAGACTATGGAGAAATGAGGCTCGCACAGCTTGGACTAGTGTGTTAATTAGTTTTGATGATATCCTGCAGGTGACAGGCAGCCATTGAAGAGTTAGAAGGAGCTAACTTGCATGTTTTCAGGAGTATCTTCTGAATGGAGGGTAGGTTTGACATCATTAACCTTAGGGGAAAGACCCATGTAGACAACTTTGGAACAGGCAAACTAGGAGAAGACAAAGGTGTGAACCAAACAAGTAATCTATAGGAGAGTTGTGAGATTTTCAGGAAATGTTTGGAAGTTTCAATAATCAGAATGTGGCCATTTATCTGGGGAGGTGATGAATGTGGGAGGTAAAGCTTAAGGCAGCAGTTTCCAACCTTTTTAGCACCAGGGACTGGTTTAGTGGAAGACAATTTTTCCACAGGCCAGCAGTGGTGAGGATGGTTTTGAAATGATTCAAATGCATGACATTTAATTGTGCACTTTTTTTGCTATTATTATTACACTGTAATATATAATGAAATAATTTTACAACTCAAACTCAGCATCATGTAGAATCAGTGGGATCCCAGGGCTTGTTTTCCTAGAACTAGATGGTCCTATATGGAGTGATGGAAGATAGCGACAGATCATCAGGCATTAGATTCTCATAAGAAGCACACAACTTAGAACCTTTGCATGTCCAGTTCACAATAGGGTTAAAATTCCTATGATAATCTAATGCCACTGCTGATCTGACAGGAGGCAGAGCTCTGGTGGTGACACAAGTGATTGGGAGAGGTTGTAAATACAGATGAAGTTTCACTCATTTGCCTGTCACTCACTTCCTGCTGTGTAACCTGGTTTCTAACAAGCCACAGACTAGTACCTGCCCATTGCTCAGAGTTTGAGAACTCCAGTCTTAACAGCAAAATAAGATAAGGTTGATGATTTTTTTTTTCTAGCATGAGTGGTTGGTACATCACATGGAAAGAGGAAATGCATGCAGTTGTACCAGCCACTTAGGCAGAGACATGCTGAGTGTTTTGTAGCCTTGCTGACTTTAAGTGTCTGTGCACATCCAGGAAGGCACCATCAGTATGAGGTTGGAAGTGTGAGAATGAAACTAGTGGAGGTGCATCTATGATATAGATACAAAAGAGGTGCAGAGCTGGTAAGTGAAAAAAAGTGTGCATGCTGTGACAGCTCAGGGAACAATGTAAAGTGAGGAAACCAATGGACCTTATAACATAAAAAACACCAGCAAGTTAAGATAGATAAAGGGAGAAAAATCAACAGACCCAATAACAAAACAACAGCAAGTAGGGTTAGATAAATGGAGAAGGAACACTTGAGGAAGCAGAGGGGAGAAGTTCAAGGAAAACAGACATACATCATGTCACCATAGGAGAGTTTTCTAGACATGATGAACCTCTAGCTTAAGCTGGAATTGTGAAATGGATTCTCCATTGTAAAAAGATGCCTGATGTGATTGGAATAACAGGTTGCAGTGTGATTAGTCCTAAAATGGGAGCTGTTCCAGGGAGAGGCTAGTAAGACATTTCTGTGGAGTTTGAATGGATGGTTGTAGAGAGGAAGGATGGTTGAGGAATATGAGAGATGAGGGCAAGCAGACAGTAACAGTCAGGCTGAAGGGCAATGGTAAGTGGACTTTTTTTCTTGAATCCCAGTCTGCACAATGTCAGATTTTCTTAACTATTCATCTTCCTGGGTGTGTAAAGCAACTGATGAATGCGGACAAAAGTAGAACTGGGGATCTGCACACAAGGAAGAGAGAGGAGAATACTGAATCCAGCCAGCTAGAGAGAATTGTTCAGATATTCAATCATGGGTGTATTAGTCTGTTCTTACGCTAATAAAGTCATACCCAAGACTGCATAATATATAAAGGAAAGAAGTTTAGGCCGAGTGAAGTGGTTCACATCTGTAATCCCAGCACTTTGGGAGGCCGAGGTGGGTGGATCACGAGGTCAGGAGTTCAAGACCCGCCTGACCAATATGGTGAAACCCCATCTCTACTAAAAATAGAAAAATTAGCTAGGTGTGGTGGCACTTGCCTGTAATCTCAGCTAGTCAGGAGGCTGAGGCAGGAGAATTGCTTGAACCAGGGAGGCAAACGTTGCAGGGAGCCAAGATTGTGCCACTCTACTCCAGCCTGGGCAAGAGAATAAGACTTCGTCTCAATGGAATAAACAATTAAAATAAAATGAAAATAAATAAAAGAAAGAGACTCAATGGACTCACAGTTCCACATGGCTAGGGAAGCCTCACAGTCATGGCAGAAGGTGAAGGAGAAACAAAATCACATCTTACATTGCAGCAGGCAAGAGAGTGTATGCAGGGGAACTACCCTTTATAAAATCATCAGAACCCATTAGACATACTCACTATTGCAAGAACAGCATTGGAAAGACCCATGCTAGTGATTCGATTACCTCTCTTGTGGTCCCTCCCATGACACATGGGAATTCCGGGAGCTACAATTTGAGATTTGGGTGGGGACACAGCCAAACCATATCAAAGGGTTAGAACCTTTCTAGGAAACAGTATGACTATTTCTCAAAGAACAAAAAGTAGAACCTGTGTTAGATCCAGCAATCCCACTACTAGATACATGTATCCAAAGGAAAAGAAATCATTCTATCAAGAAGACAGCTGCACTTAATATGTTTATCACAGCACTATCCACAATTGCAAAGATGTGGAATCAACCTATGTGTCCATCAACAGGACATTGGATAAAGAAACTGTGGTGCACATACACTATGGAATATTACTCAGCTGTAGAAAAGGATGAAATTATGCCTTCTGCAGCAACATGGGTAGACCTGAAGACTATTATTCTAAGTGAATTAACTCAGAAGCAAAAAATCAAATACCACATGCTCTCACTTACAGTGGGAGCTAATGGACATATAGAAGGACATATGGACATATAGAAGGAAAAAATGGACACTGGGGACTCCAAAAGAGGAGAGGGTGAGAGGGAGAAAGGGTTGAAAAATGACCTATTGGGTACAATGTTCACTATTTGGATGACGCGTTCACTGAAAGCCCAGACTTCACCACTGCACATTATATGCATGTAAAAAGCCTGCACTTGTAGCCCCTAAATATATTAGAAATAAAACAATATTGAAAAATAGCTGTTTAAAAAAAGTTTTGGAAGAAAACCCTTCAAAAGGGTTTTCCTGATAACCTAGAAAAAAGAAGGATGTTTCTGCCCTACCACTGGACAAACTAAATGGGAACCTATAAGAGAAAAATAAAGTTCTTCCCATCTCTAGATCATAAGTGAGAAAAGCCAAGAGAAAGATTAACTTTTTCTACCAAGTGTATTGGTAGGCAGATGTGGTTGACCTTTAAGCAATAAAAGTGTGATTTTGTGAATTTTATTTTGCCTCTGCCAGTCCTGAGACAGCAAGACAGTTCAACCTATCCTCTTTCTCCTGTTCCTCAGCCTACTCATCCTGAAGATGATGAGGATAAAGAACTTTATAATGAACCAATTCCAATTAAGGAATAGTGAATATATTTTCTCTTCCTTAGGATTTTCTTAATAACATTTTTTCTCTAGCTTACTCTATTGTAACAATACAACATTAATATTCATTAGATTCTGATACAGTGGAACATGGGAAGAGATGGGGGGTACATTTGGTAAGTGGATGGTGGGTGGGCAATAGACATATGTGATCATCAGGATTGTATCTAAAGATGTTTGTTCTCATGCTGTTGAGGCTGACGAGGCAGGGGAAATCGAATAATTTTCAGATTTAGTATAAAGGTCTGATTATTTCTACCCACAAAACTTCATGTTTCTCCATGGCTAAAAGTTGTGTTTATACCCCTAGCCAAGACACAATCTCACATGATACCTCTTTCCGCTTTTATCCCTGGGTCCACCTTTTAAATTTAATACCCCAACAAACTCATCCTTCACTGGGAAAGAATCTCTTGGAATGAAGCTGACCATTTACATTGAGCCTCTTGAGAGATTTGCTTGAGGCAGTCTTTCTGAGTGTGCTCTGGTGAAATGAGCCTTCTCTCCCAGATGCTTTTGTGAACTTAAACAGGAATACATTGCCGCACTTTATACAATCTACAGTGAGTCTTGCTCTCATGCAGAAGAACATGAGTGATATAATTTGGACTGTGTCCCTGCCCAAATGATAATTTGTAATCTCCAACATTGGTGGTTGGGCCTGGTGGTAGAAGATTGGATCATAAGGGCGGATTTCTCATTAGGATTAGCACCATCTTCTTGGTGCTGTCCTCATGATAGTGAGTTCTTAAAAGATTTGATTGTTTAAAAGTGTGTGGCACGACCCCAACATACACACACACACACACACACACACACACTTGCTCTAACTGCTGCCATGCGAAGGGCCTACTCCCCTTTCCCCTTGCACCATAATTACAAGATTCTTGAGTCCTCCCCAGGAGCAGAGGTTGACACCATCCTTCCTGTATGGCCTGCAGAACTGTGAGCTAATTAAACCCCTTTTCTTTACAAGTTATTCAGTCTAAAGTCTTCTCTTTATTTTCCTCCCTCCTTCCCTCTATCTCCTTCCCTCTGTCTCCCTCCCTCTCTCCCTCCCTCCCTCCCTCTCTCTTTCTTTCTTCTTTCTTTCTTTCCTTCCTTCCTCCTTCCCTCCCTCCCTCCTTTCCTTCCTTCCTTCCTTCCTTCCTTCCTTCCTTCCTTCCTTCCTTCCTTCCTTCCTTCCAGAGTCTTACTCTATCACCCAGGCTGGAGTGCAGTGACATAATCTCAGCTGACAGTGAACTCCACCTTCCAGGTTCAAGTGATTCTCCTGCCTCAGCCTCCTAATTAGCTGAGATTACAGAAGCACACCAATATACTGGCTAATTTTTGTATTTTTATTAGAGAAAGTGTTTCACAATGTTGGTCAGGCTGGTCTCAAATTCCTGACCTCATGACCTTCCCACCTCAGCCTCCCAAAGTGTTGGGATTACAGGTGTGAGACACCATGCCCAGCCAGGCATTTCTTCATAGTAATTCAAGAAAGGGCTAATACACTCGGTTTATAAAGAACAGAATGTGTTTGTATTGGTGAAATGCAGACACAAGTTGGGGACTCTATTTTCCATGGGTGCTGTCTTTTCTAAGGAAAAAGGGGTTGGGTAAGCTTTGTTTGTGTTGGACCAAGGAGTACAGATAGGGCATGGTGGTATCCAGGTATCTGTATTATCATCTATATATTGCTAGTATCTACATAATTGTTGTTATTTCCATTGGTTTTCAATACATAGATGATAATTTATGCTGTTATCTTCATTTACATTCAGAGAGTTCAAATCACTCAGCCTGAGGAAAGCCCTAGACCAACCTCCCTCCTACTTGTCTGCACTTTTTTCTTTCCTTTTTATCTTACTCTGAAGGCAATTCACAGTCTCCAACTCCTTTTCTCTTGTAACCATGTTCTGCATCCCCTGGGGCACCTGCAGCAAGCAGCAAATAGCAATAGTGCAGATATCCCAGTAAGTTTGTGTATCGTGTTCACTCAACTACTTAGTTCTCCAACCAAGCACTTCCACCATTTAGAAAAAATGAATTTTCTTTCATTAACTCATAGATTCATGAACTATTTCATAGCTACTTAACTAAGCTCTCAATATACAAATATGTTCAGATTTTATTTAAGAATTCGTAAGCTTTGTCTTCTAGATTTTTTGCATTACTTCAATCGCTCATGTTCTTTTACAGACAGTAAGCTACATATTTTATTTCCATTCTTTCAAATAAAAAGGGTCTGCATTTTAACTCATTCATCACCACCATCTTTTGGAAAAGATCAGAGCTGATATTAATGAATTGAGGCTGTGCATCCTAAAAAAAATAAAATAAAAAAAAAATCCATGGTGATCTTTCTATGCCCTCCTATGGTCCAAATTTTCCTAATGGTGTTGGCATGACCAAACTTCCAAATGGATTTATGGCATCAAAAAAACAATAAGTAGATTCAAAGTGGTCAAAATTGTTGGCTGTTATATTTGAGCAGTCTCAGAACATTTCTGCTTGGAAAATCTAGTAACAAGATGATTCCATATTCCCCCAGACTAACCTAAGGGAAAGGAATGTTTAAGGGGTTTTGTGGTTGAGAACAAAGGTCAACCCAGGAGGACCTGCACAGCAATAGAGTGAAACTTTGTCTCTTAAAACAAAAAGAAGAAACATAGAAAAAAAAAAACAAAAACAAAACCACTGGGGACTCCAAAAAAGGGGGATGGAGGAGGATTAACCACTAAAAAATTATCTATTGGGTGCAATGTTCATTGTTTGGGTGATGGGTTCACTAGAAGCCCCAACCCCAGCATTATGCCATATATCTATGTAACAAACCTGAACATGTAACCCCTAAATCTAAAGTAAAAATAATTTTGTTTCAAAGACATGCCTGCATCTACATGTTGAGATATCAGGAATGCTCCTTTAATGAAGAACTTTACGTGTCAATTTGACTGGGCCATGGAATGCCAAGATCCCTGATTATGCATTATTTTTTAGTATGTCTGTAATGGTGTTTCTGGAAGAGATTAGCATTTGAATCCACATATTAAAGCAGATGAACCCTCCACAATGTAGGCAGGAATCATTCAATCCCCTGAAAGCCAGAAGAGATTTAAAAAAAAAAGTGGAGGAAGGTTGACTCTCCCCCTTTCTTCCTCACTGCTGAGATGGGACATCAATCTTCTGCCTTGGTGCTCCTGTTTCTCAGGTCTTCAGACTTGGGCTGGAATCTACACCATTGGCTCTCCAGATTTCAGAACTTCTTCAATGATACCATTAGCTTTCCTGGGTCTCCAGCTTGTAGACAAAACAACGTGGGACTTCTCAGCCTCCATAAATCCATGAGACAATACCTAAACTACATCTCTTTCTAGCCATCTATCATTCTACTGTTCTGTCATTATGTCATTCTGTCTATTTTTCTAGCCATCCAGTTTTATTCATCTGCCCATCTATCTCTCCACCCCTGCACCCCACTGAAACATCCAGGTCCCTTTTCCTACAATATTATATCCCCTTCTATGTGTCTGATAATTTTCTTGTGCCATTGTTTAATTTGGCTGTTGACTTTCAAATTTCTATTATCTCTTTAGAAATGGCAACTGTTAAGTGAATAAAGTGTCTTATTTCAAAGAGAACTGGTGGACATTTGTGAATTCTTCATAATGTATGAGGAAGGAGGTCAAGTATGAGACTTGTGATCTGCAAACACTTCTAAGGATGTTTCTTAATGTCATCATCTGATTTTTCAAGGTCTCTGTATTGTCCTCTGATTATATGAATACTTACTGGCTACAAATGTAATTAAAACCAATGCCACCTGTGTATCGACTCTGTAATTTCTTTTTTCATTAATTTACTGAAATTTATTTATCAGTCAATTTGCTTTTATAGGCTTTTATAATTATGAGGAGCCTTGAAGGGTAAATGGGGTGGTGTCGAAATCACATTAGCTGGTCAGTAAGGGAAATGCTAATATAAACACAAATTTTTCTTCTCAATCCATATCAGTTTGATTAATTGATCATTCCCCTCAGCTTTATCATGGTCTCTGTGTAGCAGAACAGTAAGGAAAAGAAACAGAATTGCTACATTACAGATTATGCTTCAGATTTCTAAAAACAAACATTTGTAGTTTTACATTATTACATGAAGAAATTAATGGCTTAAGTAGTTACCATGTTTGTAGCTGTTTTAGACCTAGTTTTTTTTTTTATAAGAGCACTCTGCCTTATAATTGATTTACTGAGTTATAGTGAGATATTGCTCACATGCCCTAAAGCTTCCTCTTGTAATGTGTCCAATTCAGTGTTTCTTTGAATATTCAGAGTTGTCCAACCATCACCTCTAATGCCAGAACATTTTTATCACCCCAGAAGGGAAACCTCATATTTGTTAAACACCCACTCCCCATTACCTCTCTCCCCAATCCGTGACAACCACTAATCTATATTCTGTCTATAGATTTGCTTAGTCTTGCCATGTTATATAAATGGCATCATATTACACGTGGCTCTCCCTGTCTGGTTTCTTTCACTGAGCATTGTATTTTCAACATATAACAGTGTTGTAGTCTGTGTTCGCATTTTATTTCTTTTTACGGCCAAATATTACTCCTTTGTATGGATTGACCACTCCTTTGGATAGATGAACATATCAATGTTTATGTATGCATTCATTGATGGGTATGTGTGTGGTTTCCATGTTGTGCTACTATGCACATTTGTATGCCAGTTATTGTGTGGTTCTATATGTTTATTTATTTTGGGTATATACATATGAGTAGAATACATGGGGACTTCAAAGGATCACTCTATATTTAACATTTTGAAAAACTGCCAGACTTTTTCCCAAAATGGCTGTGTCTTTTTGTAGTAGTGTGGGAAAATTCCATCAATAGTGTAGGGAGGTTCCATCATTAGTGTAGGAAGGTTTCTGTAGTAGTGTAAGAAGATTCCATCGGAAGTGTGGGAAGGTTGCATCAGTAGTGTAGGAAGGCTTCTGTAGTAGTATGGGAAAGTTCCATCGTAGTGTAGGAAGTTTCCCAACAGTAGTATAGGAAGCTTCCTGCAGTAGTGTGAAGGTTTCATCCCAGTTTGGGAAGGTTCCATCAGTAGTATAGGAAGTTCCATCAGTAGGGTGGAAAGATTCTATCAGTAGTGTAGGAAGGTTCCCATAATAGTGTAGGAAGATTCTATCAGCAGTGTGGGAAGGTTCCCATCGGTAGTGTGGGAAGGCTTCCATCAGTAGTGTAGGAAGGTTCCCATCAGTAGTGTAGGAAGGTTCCCATCAGCAGTGTAGGAGGTTCCATTTTTGTCTCTGTATCCTTTCCAACACTTGTTATTATCTCTCTTTTTCATTTCTAATTTTGGCTACATCACACACATTGGATGTGCTACACTGACCCTATAAAAATGCTAATTTCAAAAACCAAAATGGAGGTTCTACTTTTAATAACAAGATTATTTCTGCCCAATCTTAGTAATCATCAGGGAAATACAAATTAAAACCACAATGAAGTTTTATCTTATCCCACCCAGAATGGCTACTATTAAAAAGACCCACACCCCCCAAAAAAGATGTTGATGAGGATACAGAGAAAAAGGAATGCTTAGATACTGTTTGTTGAGTTACTGTTAGTTAGTACAACCTTTAGGGAAACAAATGTGAAGATTTCTCTAATAGCTAAAATTAGAACTTCCATTCAATCCAGCAATTTCACTACTCGTTAAGTACTCAGGGAAAATAAACCATTATAGCAAAAAGATACAATCACATATTTATGGCAGTTTTATTCACAATAGCAAAGATAGGGAATCAATGTAAATGTCCATCAATAGTAGGCTGGAAAAAGAAAATGCAGTACATATACACCACAGAATACTATTAGCCATGAAAAACATGAAATTATGTCTTTTGCAGCACATGGATGAAACTGAAGGTAACTGTCTTTAGTGAAAGAAACCAGGCACAGAAAGTCAAATACCACATATTCTCACTCAGAAGTGGGTGCTAAATAATGTGTACACATGGACACAGAGAGTAGAATAATAAACAATAGAGATGCAAATGGGTGAGTGGGTGGGAGGGAGGATTGAATGATGAGACATTAGTTAATATGTACAATGTAGGTTGATTAGATGATACATATCCTAAAAGTCCTGTTTTGACCACTATGCAATCTATGCATGTAACAAATGCCACATGTAGCTCATAAATTTGTACAAAAAAGATCGCTTCATTGACAGAGAATGAACAACAAGAGGGTTTTTTTTAAATTAAATTCTTTCTATACATTTTTAAATGCTGCTTGATATACTTAATTCTCAACAATGATCACCTTAGATGCAAGCTGGCCTCATAACTCAATACACAATACTTTGAGTATACTGATTTACAGAAATGAAAACAATTCTAGCAATAACTAATCTTTTGCAGGTGAGAACATCCATCCAGCAGGGCCTCTGGTATTCCCATATCTCTGAGCTGCTTCCATTTCAACAACATTCACAGAGGGCTTCGGTCATGTCTCAAATACCTTCTAGAGTTTCCCTAGAAGGATGGCCAGCCCTTTCATGTGGTCATGACTTTGATCATCCTCCACAATCTCAGCATTTTCTATCATAAAGTTGACCCCACCTCAGTGATGAAATATCTCTCCTCTTTCTCAGTTTGTCCCACATCTTCATCCCTGTTATATTTTTCCCTTACTTAAATTGGTGTATCATTTCCTTCTCATTGGTTTTATGCTATTTTAAGAGCCTGTTAATTAAGTATTTTTCTTTACCCAGAAAACTGGAGAAGGGAATCACCTCCAGGTTAAGTCAAAGGAGACTTAAATTGCAACACTCAGAAGATCAAATGTACACTTGCCTTCCCACAGAAAACCAAATTGTGCATGAGATGGAAACCAGGGAACTTTAACATCTGTTAACCATACATGTGGGTGCCTTTGTGCGTGACAGGTTTCCCCATAGATGCAAACAGCCCTGTTTCTGCTTGACTCAAAGGTCCTCTCCTTCTCGTTCAGTGTCATTGTACAAACTACAGTTTAGAGACTGCTCTCTGGGTCAGGCATCTAACTGCCCACTAAGGAATGAGTGAGAATAAAGTCTTTCCTCTCCAACTGTTTTGGTTTGTAAAGAGGCAATCCAGTGTAATAAAGGCGAGATGCTCTGCAGTTCTTCTTGCACAATGCACCTGTCTATGATACAGTGAGCACCAATGCAATTGAATTCACAGTGACACTCCTAACTCAGACTGGGGTCACAGATGTTCTTCTGGAGAGATGGGAAGGTTAAGAGGACCTATGAGTTCTTGCAGTTCACCTGGGGAAAGAAGTTCACAGGTGACGTCCAAGCAGAATATAGCTTGTTAAGAGGAGGCGAAAACCTTGCTGTAGGAAGCAGGATTCAGTCCTCAACAGATGGTGACCAGTTAAGTTGGTTGGAGCACAATGGACACCCCACTTGCCTACCGGCTCTTTTGTAACTTGTTTTCTGTCCAGCAGACAGATTACTTGTCATGATCTGCTGTGTCAAAAACTCTCTTCAGTCTACACATCTCAGGCTGGCTATGTCTGTCCCTTGGCAGAGACCTTCTCTAAACTCCAACGCCAGGCTACCTAAATTGAACATCTTACCCCCTGCTCTCTCAGCACCTTCTTTTTCTGCCTTTTTACTCTAACCATGATGATTATAATGAAATATTTATTGATGTTTGTTTGATGGTTCCCCCACATCGAGCCCCATGAAGGCAGGCACCCTATTTCTTTTGTTTCTCTACAGCAGGGTTCCCCAGTCCGCAGGCCATAGACCAGTATCAGCCCATGGCCTGTTAGGAACAAAGCTGCACAGCAGGTGAGCAGCAGGGGAGCAAGTGAAATTTTATCTGTATTTGGAGCTGCTCACCATCACTCACAGTGCATTACTGCCTGAGCTCCACATCCTGCACATCAGCATCAGTATTGGATTCTCATGGGAGGGTGAACCCTAATTGTGAACTGCACAAGTGAGGAATCTAGGCTGCACGTTCCTTATGAGAATCTAATGATGTCTCCCATCACCCGAGGTAGGACTGTCTAGTTGCAGGAAAACAAGCTTATGGCTCCCACAGATTCTGCATCACAGTGAGTTATATAATTATTTCATTGCCTATTACAGTGAAATAATAATAGAAATAAAGTGCACATTAAATGTAAAGCCATTGAATCATTCCAAACCACCCCCACCCCCCTCCCCCCACCTCCATCCCACCACAGTTCCTGGAAAAAGTGTCTTCCAACATACCCATCCCTGCTTCCAAAAACATTTGGGGCTGCTTCTCTATAGTATTTACAGTTTCTGAGACCATGATTAGCCTATGGTAAACTCCAAAGTATTTGAACGAATAAATAAAATAGAGGATGTGACAAACCCATGAGAGATCGCCTTTCAGCTTTAACTCATCCAGTGTCTTCTATCTCTTTTGTGCATACTGGTTGCCATGGTTTGAGATTTTGCATCCCCTCCAAAATTCATTTGTGAAAACCTAATCCTTAATAGGCTAGTATTAAAAGTTTGCGCCTATAACAGTTAATAAAATAATGAGCATAAAGTTCTCACGAATGCGAGGGAGGAAGCCTTTTATATAAGGGCTCAAGTTTGAAGGTGAAAGTCTCTCTTTACCCTTTAACTTTCTGCTACATGAGGAGAAAGCATTTCTCCCCAACAGATAATGCAGCATTCAAGGTGCCATCTTGGAATCAGAATCACAAACCTACTGGATCCTCAGTCTTGAACTTCCCAGCCTCCAGAACTGTGAGCCAGTAAATTTCTGCTTGTAAATTACTCAGTTTGTGGTATTCTGTTACAGCAGCACAAATAAGCTAAGACACTGGTTTGTTTTTTGGGAATGACTTAATTATCTCTCCAAACCTATTTCCTTATCTGATGACTTAGCTCACATCACCTCTTTCATTGAGCTATCTTCAGCTTCCATTAGCTGAGGGGTGTGCAGAAAAGTGTGCGCACCGCAAGCCTGAAACAGTTATCTTTAAAAGATCGTGCTTGCAAGGTCAGCCCTTGGCTGGTGACTGGGAACACAGCTTGTAAAACATTCCTACACTAGTTGGTAGTTTCCTAGATAAGCTTCTTAGGGTTGTCATGCACATCGCTTCAAACAGGCTGGCTTGAAACAACATATTTATTATCTCACCATTTTTGACACAAAAGTCTGAAATCAAATTGGCAGTAGGGCTCCGCTGCCACTGAAGTCTTTAGGGGATGGTCCATGCTTATTTCTTTCAGTTCTTGGTGGTTGCTGACTGTCCTGGGCATTCTTTAGCTTATGGGAGCATCACTCCAATCTCTACCTCCATTTTCATATGGACTTGTCCGCTAATTACATCTCTGAAGACATTATTTTGGAAAAAGGTCATATTCTGAGATTTTAGATGAACATGAGTTTCAGAGGAACACTATTCAATCCAGTACATTCCCTAACTGATATATATTTTGTTTATTTGTTTTTATTTGTGCTGTGACTAGATGGTGCAAACAATGCAATTTATGGTGCAAATCTGCTTTTCTTCTGGGAGTCCAGCATTTCGGAAGGTGGTAAGCAGAGGGTGCCTATGTGACCAGCCCCTAATAAAATCTTTGGTTGTGGAGTCCCTGATGGGTAGAAACACTCTTTGTGCAAGATTGTTTTTGTTACTGTTACTCCTAAGAAGCCTGTGCTTGGAAACATTATTGTTAACTGTGGACATCCTACAGTAGTATAGACAACCAGAATGTATTCCTCCTATCTGGCAGTAATTTCGTAAACTTTAATCTCTCCCTATCTCCCTCTTCCAACCACCCTTCCCAGGCTGTAGTATCCTCTGGTCTAGATTTTACTTCTGTGAAATCAACTTTTAACTTTTATATTAAGTTCAGGGGTACAAATGGGGGTGGTATGGTTAGGCTCTGTGTCCCCACCAATATCTCATCTTGAATTATAATTCCCATAATTCCCACAATTCCCACGTGTCAAGGGAGAGACGAGGTAGAGGTGATTTGATCATGCTGGTGTTTTCCCCCATGCTGTTCTCATGATAGTGAGTGAGTTCCCACGAGATATGATGGTTTCATAAGAGGCTTTTCACCCCTCACTCTTCACACTCTTTCACCTGCCACCAGGTAAGGCATGCCTCTTCCCCTCATGCCATGATCATAACTTTTCTGAGGCCTCCCCAGCCATGCAGAACTGTGAGTCAATTAAACTTTTCTTCATAAATTACGCAGTCTCAGGTTGTATCTTTATAGCAGTGTGAAGGCAGACTAATATAGAACATTTATTACATAGGTAAAATTGTGTGATGAGGATTTGTTGCACAGATTATTTTATCACCTAAGCATTAATTGTAGTACTCAATTGATGTATTTTCTGCTCTTCTCCCTCCTCCCATTCTCCACCCTCTTGTGGGTCCCAGTGTCTGTTGTTCCCTTCTTTGGGTCCATGTGTTCTCGTCATTTAGTTTTCACATTTTTAAAAATTTTTCTTTTTTTTTTTTTTTTGAGATGGAGTCTCACTTTGTCACCCAGGCTGGAGTGCAGTGGCATGACATCGGTTCACCTCAACCTCCACCTCCCGGGTTAATGCAATTGTCCTGCCTCAGCCTTCTGAGTAGCATGGATTACAGGCACGTGTCACCACACTGGCTAATTTTTGTATTTTTAGTAGAGACGAGGCTTCACCACGTAGGTCAGGCTGGTCTCCTGACCTCATGATCTGTCCCCCTTGGCTTCCAAAGTGCTATGACTACAGGCATGAGCCACCACACCTAGCCTAGTTTCTACTTTTAAGTGAGGACATGTGGTATTTGGTTTGTTTTGTTTTCTGTTTCTACATTAGTTTGAGAAAGACAATGGCCTCCAGCTCCATCTATATTACCGAAAACAACATAATCTCATTCTTTTTTATGGCTGTACAATATTCCATGGTCTCACTCAGCTTTGTTTTCTTTCTTCCTAGTGCAGGATGCAATTCTTGGCTTATGATAGGTCCTCCATGAATATATACCAAACAAATCAGAATGAAGAGATTGGTAATGATTCAGCAGTTTTCTCTCATCCATTTTTCATTATTATTCTTACTATTTTATATATTTAGCAGGTACAATTACAGATTTCTTAACATGCATATATTGCAGAGCGGTGAAGTCTCGGCAGTTTTAACCAATAGATAATGTAACAATCATCACTCCCCTTCCACTTTTCCCATTTTAGTATTCCTCAATTGTCTATTATTCCACTGTTTACGTCCATGTGTACTCATTGTTTATCTCCACATATAAGTGAAAATATGTAGTATTTGACTTTCTGTTTCTGAGTTATTTTACCTAGAATAATGGCTTCTAGTTTCATCTATGTTGCAAAAGAGATGATTTCCTTCTTTTGTATGGCTGATTATTTTTCCACAGTGCACATGTACCACAGTATCTTTATCCAGCCCTCTATTGATGGGCACTTAGGTTGATTTCATTTCTTTGCTATTGTGACTAGTTCTGCAACAAACATGCAAGTGTAGTTTTCTTTTTGATATGACGATTTATTTTCCTTTGAATACATACCGGAAGTTCACTTTGATTATTGAATGCAGAATTTCTAAGGGCATATCATTAATCTATTGAAATCAATCAGAAGAGACTGGGTACTACGTAATTGCGACTTTGAAGTTAGTGTGTCCAGAATTGGTGAGTTCTTGGTCTCCCTGACTTCAAGAATGAAGCCCCGGACCTTTGCGGTGAGTGTTACAGTTCTTAAAGATGGTGTGTTCAGAGTCTGTTCCTTCAGATGTGCCCAGAGTTTCTTCCTTCTGGTGGGTTCGTGGTCTCTCTGACTTCAGGAGTGAAGCTGCAGACCTTCATGATGAGTGTTACAGCTCTTAACAGCGTCGTGTCCAGAGTTGTTCATTCCTCCCCATTCCAGAGTTGTTCTTCCCTCCCGGCCAGTTTGTGGTCTCGCTGGCTTCAGGAGTGAAGCTGCAGACCTTCATGGCTAGCCTTACAGCTCATAAAGGCCATGGAGACCCAAAGAGTGAGCAGCCACAAGATTTATTGTGAAGACCTAAAGAACAGGGCAAAAGAACAAAGCTGCCACAACGTGGAACAGGACCCAAGAAGTTGTGCTGCTGGCTCAGATGACCTGCTTTTATTCCCTTATCTGGCCCCACCCACATCGTGCTGATTGGTCCATTTTACAGAGAGCTGATTGATCTATTTTACCGAGAGCTGATTGGTCCATTTTACAGAGAGCTGATCCGTCCGTTTTGACAGAGTGCTGATTGGTGTGTTTAGAAACCTTTAGCTAGACACAGAGTGCTGATTGGTGTGTTTACAATCCTCCGGCTAGACAGAAAAGTTCTCCAAGTCCCCACCAGATTAGCTAGACACAGAGTGCTGATTGGTGCATTTACAAACCTTTAACTAGACACAGATTGCTGATTGGTGCATTTACAATCCTTTAGCTAGACAGAAAATTTCTCCAAGTCCCCACCCAACCCAGAAGCCCAGGGGATTCACCTCTCACTGCTGGCACTGGCTGCTTTGTGGCACCTCCCCCTGGCATTCTGGCAGCGCAGAGGGAGCTCTTTAAAAGCAAAAGAGGGAAAGTGAGAAAGAGATGGGAGATCTGCTATCATGGCCAAGGATCTCGCCAAGAGGAAAAGGCAGTCCACCCTCCAGATTCAGCCTCCAATCAAGCCCAGCAAGCGCCGGCTGGCTGCCCCTAGCGCCGTCTTGCTGAGCCAGCGCTCACCTGGAACCTGCTGGCCTGCGATCACTGCTTGCGGCCCTGGCCAAGCCGGTGCCTCTCTCTTCACACTTCCTCGCTAGCACAGGCAGCTGACTTCGGCCTCAGCCAGCCCCAGAGAGGGGCCCTCATAGTGCATCGGTAGGCTGAAGGGCTCCTCTAGAGTGGCCAGAGTGGACACCAAGGCCGAGGAGGCAAAAGAGCAAGTGAGGGCTGCTAGCACGTTGTCACCTTTCATTAGTAAAGGCTAATTTTTATTTGAAGAAAAAAATCATCCTTTCAGAAGTGTGTTACAAAATACCACACAGGCTTATCACAGCTGGGATCACTGCCACTATGACACTGTGTGGGGAGTCCATGTCCTCTTACAAATCAGCCTGACTCTTCATATATTTTGTGGCTGACTTGTCATTTACCTTTCTTGGAAAGAAGCCAGAAAAAGCTGAGCCTAACCCCAACTTTCTTGTATCCTCCAATATATGCAGCCCTGGTGAGATTTCATGGAATGTTTTCACACACAGAATATGAAAATTTATTTTGAAAATAGCAGATATATCAGATATTTTATGATAAAATAAGGCATATATACTGGTTGACAGGTCATGGAGTGTGGCTTTTACTACTAAAGAAGTAACAAGGAAAGTCCATAAAATTAAAAACAAAAACACTTTTCCCTCATCGTTTTGTTTATATGAGATGAATGTCACACTGTCTTTTAATATTTCTGTTCGTTTCCCTTTTTTTTTTTCTTTTTGAGACAAGATCTTGCTCTGTCACCCAGGCTAGAGTAAAATGTGATCATAACTCTCTCCCACCTCAACTTCCTGGGCTCAGGTGATCTTCCCATCTCAGCGTCCTGAGTAGTCAGAACCACAGGCACACATCACCACACCCAGCTATTTTATTATTATTATTTGTAGAGATAGGGTCTTGCTATGTTGTCCAGGATGGTCTAAAACTCCTGGGCTCAAGTGATTCTTCCACCTCAGCCTCCCGAGTTGTTGGAATCACAGGCACATACCACTGTGCCCAGCTATTTTAAAAAATTATTTGTAGAGACAGGGTCTTACTATATTGCCTAGGCTGGTATCAAACTCCTGGGCTCAAGCAATCCTCCCACCTCAGCCTCCCAAAGTCCTGAGATTAGAGGAATGAGCCACAGCACCCAGCCAACATTTCTATTTTTTCTACTAAAATGCTCTTTGTGCAAAATATTTTTAGCAATGACAGTGCATAACCTCCAAGAAGAGAGAAGGCAAAGTCTACAGATAAGATAAGAACTAGTATCATTTTGTGATAGTGCCTCCCTCCTGTGTTCACAAACTTCATTACGCCTTTTAAGATGGTTTTATGAGCCCAACTTATGAGAAGGTTGGTGTGCTCACGTATCTCCAAGACCACCTCCAGATTTGATGATCTACCAGGATAACTCGAAGGACTTAGCAGATAATCATACTTTAAGCTATGATTTATATAAGCGAAACTATAGCAAGAGAAATTGGCAAAAGGCAGAAGCACATGAGGTGAACTCCACAGGAAACCAGTTGCAAGCTTCCAAGGAAATCGTCTCTCATTGGAGTCACAGAGGATGTGATTCATTCCTCCAGTGATGAGTTTTGACAACACATTTGCAATGCTCTCTACGGGCCGGGTGCTGTGGCTCATGCTTGTAATCCCAGCACTTTGGGAGGCCGAGATGGGCCAATTGCCTGAGCTCAGGAGTCAAGGCCAGTCTGGTCAACATGGTGAAATTCTGTCTCTACTACAAATACAAAAAAAATTTAGCTGGGCATGTTGGTGTGCACCTGTAATCCCAGCTACTCAGGAGGCTGAGGCAGGGGAATTGCTTGAACCAGGGAAGTGGAGGTTGCAGTGAGCCGAAATTGCAACACTGCACTCCAGACTGGGCAACAGAGTGAGACTCTGTCTCACAAAAAAAAAAAAAAAAAAAATGTGAAGAAAAGAAATGCTCTCTACCAAGGAAGCTTCTGGGAGACTCGGTACCCAGGGTCTTTAATGGGGGGATCTTCACAAAGACATTTACCAAAATTTCAGCCATCTGCAAGGAGAGCATTTTCTTTCCCCAGATTACATTTTTGGGGTGTAGTTTAGACATCATGAAACATGCTTACCAATTAGGGTAGCGGGAAGTTCCCTAAGTCCAAATTCTTAAATAGCAGTCTTGGGCCAACCATGTAAGTATGACTTTCTCAGGATAGAATCTCAGCCATTTAGCTCAACTTTTTTTTAGTAGATTTTAAAAAATATATATTTATAGCCCAGTATGAAGGAATATCCAGGTTCATAGGAAGTTTTTAATAGATGTCTGCAATGCTGTCTCTATACCAAAGATGATTTTCAGAGAAAATCCCTCATATATTGCTAAATAGAACTTATATCCCCTTCTATTGGGTATATTAATTATGGCAGCATATACTTCTTATTTTTAAGCTGGATATGTAAACTCTTTTTTTACGTATTTGTATAAATTTAAGGGGTCCAAGTGCACTTGTGTTACGTTGATATATTGCTTGGTGGTAAAATCTTGTCTTTTAGTTTACCCATCATGTTAATAATGTACATTGTACACAAGAAATAATTTCTCATCCCTTAACCCTAACACACCCTTTCAGTTTTCTGAGCCTCCAGTGTCTGTTTTTCCATTCTCTACATCCATGTGTACACATTATTTACCTCCCACTTATGAGTGAGAATATGCAGTATTTGACTTTTTGTTTCTGAGCTGTTTCACTTAAGATAATGTCTTCTAGCTCTATCCATGTTCCTACATATGGCAGAAAATTCTAATGGCAACCACACCTGATGTGAAACTATTTCTCTGTGTGTGAAATAAAATTATATACCATAATAGTCACCCTTTTAAAGTGCACAATTTAGTGGCTTTTAGTACATTCATAATTGTGCAATCTCAGCACTATCCAACTGCAGAATATTTTTATAATTGCACAAAGAAGGCTCATATCCATTAAAAGTTGCTGGGCTGGGTGCAATGACTCATGCCTATAATCCTGGCACTTTGAGAGGCCAAGGTGGGTGAATGGCTTGAGTCCAGAAGTTTGAGACTAGCCTGGGTAACATAGTGTGACCCTGTTTCTACAAAAAAAAAAAAAAAATATATATATATATGTATATATACACACACACACACACACACACACACACACACACACACACAAATTAGCTGGGCATGGCAGTATGCACCTGTAGTCCCAGCTACTCAGGAGGCTGAGGTGGGAAGATCATCTGAGCCCAGGGAGGTGGAGGCTGCAGTGAGGACTAATCACACCACTGCACTCCAGCCTGCGTGATAGAGCAAGTCTCTGTCTCAAAAAAAAAAAAAAAAAAAAAATTCCCTCCTCTTTCTCTCACCCACTCAAGTCCCTGAAAACCATGAGTCTACTTTTTGACTCCATGAATTTGCCTCTTCTGGACATTTCTTGTAAATAGAATCATACACCGTGTATTCTTCTTTCACTCAGCGTAACTTCTTCAAAGTTTATCTACATATTAGTGTGTGTAAGTACTTCATTTTTTTTTTTTGGAAAGACTGATAGGGTTTTCAAGTAGTGAGTGCAGGGGTGTAACACTGGGTGAAATGTTACCAGTAAGCAAGGCAAAGACAGTTATTTGCTTGATCCAATTATGTTTATTCTCTATTATTAATAGTGGAAACATTAACATTTAAGATTACACATTTGCCATCTGAGTAAGGCATTGGAAACATCCCATAACTTTAGTAATGCCATGTTTTCTAGTAGTTTAGTAATGAACTATTTTCTAATTAATGTTTATTGCAATTTTGATTTCCTCTTACATCCAATATTTCCACCAGACAGAGTTTCTTATTAGTGGTAGTTGATTGTCTCAAACATTTCTTTTTATTTTGATGTCATTGTGAATTGATCAATCAACTATAAATTAGTGATAAAATGCTGCCTGGATCATATTAGCTTTTATAAATTTATTAAGGTTTCCTTTATAAATTTATTAAGATTTTATTAAGGCATGGCGGCTTATGCCTATAATCCCAGCACTTCAGTGGGCTGAGGCGGGTGGATCATAAGGTCAAGATTTTGAGACAAGCCTAGCCAATATGGTGAAGTCTCATCTCTACCAAAAATACAAAAATTAGCTGGGTGTGGTGGCATGTACCTGTAGTATCAGCTGCTCAGGAGGCTGAGGCAGGAGATTCGCTTGAACCCAGGAGGTTGAGGTTGCAGTGAGCTGAGATCGTTCCACTGCACTCCAGCCTGGGTGACAGAGCGAGACTCTGTCTCAAGAAAAAAAAAAAAGATTTTCTTTTAGGTGTGGTATATTATCAGTACTTGGGAGCATCCTGTGGACAAATGAAAAGAGGACATGGAATCTGTTTAAAAATATATGTTCTGTTCCTTAGGGTTGATCTCTGCCACAGGGCAGTACTTTGTGTAGTGCAAAGTGATTTCTCAAAGAACTTAAAATAGAACTACCATTTGACCCAGCAATCCCATTATTGGGTACATATCCAAAGGAATGGAAATCCTTGCTTTTTTTTTTTTTTTTTTTTTTCGGAGGCAGAGTCTGTCTTCTCCAGGCTGGAATGCAATGGTCTGATCTTGGCTCACTGCAACCTCCACCTCCCATGTTCAAGTGATTCTCCTGCCTCAGCTTCCCAAGTACCTGGGATTACAGGCTCCTGCCAGCATGCCTAGCTAATATTTGTATTTTTAATAGAGATGGGGTTTCACTGTGTTGGTCAGGCTGGTCTTGAGCACCTGACCTCAAGTGATCCACCCGCCTCTGCCTACCAAACTGCTGGGATTACAGGCATGAGCCCCTGCACCAGGCCAGGAATAGAAATCATTGTGCCATAAAGGCACATACATGCATATCTTTATCTCAGCACTATTCACAATAGCCAAGACATGGAATCAACCTACATGCACATTAGTGGTAGGCTGAATAAAGAAAATGTAGTACATAGACACTATGGAATACTGTGCAGCCATAAAATGAATAAGATCGTATCTTTGCAGCAATGTGGATGGAGGTGGAGGCCATTATCCTCTGTGAACTAACACAGGACCAGAAAGCCGAATGCACATGTTCTCACTGAGAAGTAGGAGCTAAACATTGAGAACACATGAACAGAAAGAGGGGAACAATAGACACCAGGGCCTACTTGAGGTTGGAGGGTGGGATGAGGGTGAAGATTAAAAAACTACCTATCAGGTACTGTGCTCCTGGGTGATGAAATAATCTGTACACCAACCTAAAATAAAAGTTTTCATTAAAAAAAAAAAACAAGAAAACAACAACAGCTGTAGGCAGGTGACCTCTTAGATCTCTGCAAGTGAGCCTCCTAGACTTTGGATACATCTGTTTACATTTTGTTAATGATGGTTTCACAGAGATAATTTCTTATTCATTAGGGGTCTGCAATGTGGAGCCTTATGTTAGCAAAAGCACTATGTATGTCAACATTGTCAAAGTCCAGGTTCCATTGCAAGGAGTAGATCCCTAGCATCCACATGGCCTTCATCAGTATGTATCGGCTGACCATGGCACTGCCCACATTACAGATACAGAGGTGGAGAGCCTCTTCCCTGTGGCATGGGTCCTGGAAAACTGGCAAGTCATCTTATTTCCACTGTGCTTATGCAGTTCCCCTGAACAATGCCCTGTAATAGACAGCCCAGAGAATCTGAGCTATGTTCCTGTTGTGAACATAGTTGATCACTGTCTGCCACTGAGTACTTGAGCTCCCAGCTCCTGACATTCCATCAGTCAACATTTGCCAAGCCCTCACGGTGCAGGAAAAAAAATGTGTCACATAGACAGGGAAAAGGTCAATGAAAGAGGAAGATGTGGTATATGCTCTTTAATAATTTAATTTGATTACACTTATTTTCCACTGTTAAAAGAAAAGCCTGTGGCTGGAATAAAATTTTGAAGAGAACCACCAACAGTGCAGCATTTAATTGCCCTAGATTTCAATGTTCTTATTTGTAAAAATGGGGACTAGATGATAGTATCAGTTTAAAAACCTCTTTGCTTATTATTTATTTATTTATTTATTGGACATATGATCTCACTCTGTCACCCAGGCTGGAAGGCAGTGGTGCATTCAAAGCTCACTGCAGCCTCTAACCCTAGCTCAAGCGATCCTCTCCTTGGAGTCTCCCAAGCTGCTGGAAGTACAGGTGGGCACCACCACATCCACCTATTTATTTATTTATTTTATTTTATTATTATTATTTTTTTTTGCAAAGAAGGACTCTACTATGTTGCCTAGGCTGGTCTTGAGCTCCTGGGCTCAAGTGGTCCTCCTTCCTTGGCTTCCCAAAGTACTGGCATTAAAGGCATGAGACAGCCCACTGGGCCTACACTTTTAAAATAATGGGAGATTTTGAAGGTCTGTAACCTTTTTCTGTTTTCCCCCTTCACCGCCTAGTATGGGAATAAGTATGTATGGTTGCAAATTCCTAGTTTGTTTGCTAAGGAGGATACCATATGAGAAGAGAGAGAAGAAGAGTCAGAAGGAAAGACACAGAGAGAGAGAGAAAGAGAGAAAGAGAGGAGGGAGGGAGGGAGAACTATTTCTCTACTACTATTGTCTTTAAAATGTTAAGATATTAGTTGACAAGGTGGCATAAAGAACTAAGTGAAATTAAATATAACGGGCACTGAACATCAATTTGGGGAAAAGGCCAATTCACAACACCTTACTCATAGTGGTGTTTTGGAACATTAATGGATGAATCACCTTAGTTTTCATTCACCCTATACTATGAAGTAGGAATTTAAAAAGTGAACTGAAGTTTAGAATTTTCATGAGTATTATGCATGATTCTAAATACAATCATTCTATACAACAGAACACATATGATTTTATTTCTTTTCATCTTAAGGAACTTATCCTACAGGGAAATTTATAGTACTTGCTTCTGCAATATCTTCCGGCAATGTGAGGTGAGCTGAAGCTGTTTTTTAAAATGCATGTATAAATTGTTTTATTAAGGGAAAGTATTCTTAATCTTAGATGCAGGCTCATGATTTGCCAACTTCAAATTTCTATTTGGATTTCCTTTTAGGGGAAGATTTAGTGTCAAAATTACCATTTCTGGAGACTGTTCCAAACTTCCATATGTGATTCCTTGATCAGATACTTCCACTCTGAAAAAAACTTCCTTTGATATCAAAATTTTTAAAGAATAAAAAGTTCACTAATTAATTAAATTTTAATTTAAAAATGATGAGATTCTTGGTTTCTAGAATTTAACTACATAATTTTCAGCATCAAGCATTTTAACAATTTAATATGTTAGAAATAACAGATTTAAATATTTAAAGTTTAGAGGCTTTCTTAAAAATACAACTCATAGACCATAACATTCACCTTTTCAAAGCATAGAGTTTAATGTCTTTTTCTATGTTCAGTTGTGTAGCCATCACCACTATCTAACTTCAGAATATTTTTATCATCACAGAAAAACTCAGTACCCATTAAGTAGTCACTTCCCACACACTCTCCCTCCAGCCCTGACAATCACCAATCTGTTTTCTGGCACAATCTTTCAGCTACTATGATAGTCAGTGACAAAAACATTTGAGTTCAAAGACGGTATAATCAAAGACTGGTGGCTTGCTTGGAGAATTGTCTTACTGCTCTGCAGGTGTCTTTGCCAAAAGTATGTTCACTTGATCCTCAATTCATTGCTGATATGATTTGGCTCTGTGTCCCCATCCAATCTCATGTCAAATTGTAATTCCCAGTGTTAAGGGAGGTACCCGGTGGGAGGTGATAGTCATGGGGGCGGACTTTCCTCTTGCTGTTCTCATGATAATGAGTGATTTCTTATGAGACCTGATGGTTTAAAAGTGTGTGGCATTTCCCCCTTGGCTCTCTGTCTCCTGCCTCCATGTGAAGAGCATGCTTGCTTCCCATTAGCCTTCCACCATTATTGTAAGTTTCCTGAGGCCTCCTAGTCATGCTTCCTGTTAAGCCCAAGGAACTGTGAGTCAACTAAAGCTCTTTTCTTTATAAATTGCCCAGTCTCTGGAGGCTGAGACAGGATAATGGCTTGAACTCAGGAGGCAGAAGTTGCAGTGAGCTGAGATCATGCCACTGCCCTCCAGCCTAGGCGACACAGCGAGACTCTGTCCCCAAAAAAAAAGAAAAAAAAGAAAAAATTACCCAGTCTCAGGTAGTCCTTTATAGTACTGTGAGAATGAACCAATACAATTCCCTTTGCTGTGCATGCATCCAACATAAACAACCCCATCCCCCACACTTATTTGGGGCATAAAAGCAATTGAATCACTTTTTCCATAGACATTGTTGTTTTTCTCTTGTAAATTCAGGGATTGAGTCCTTGGTTTATGATTGCTGTCATCTGTGTATGAGCTGGACACAAGGTTGAAAGAAGTGACTGAAGATCACTTTACTCACCATCTTAAAAATCCCAACCTCCCATTGTGGAGCTTGAGGGCCCTGATACAGCATTATTAGTGCTTTGGAAATATAACATGAGTGACCAGCAGCCAGCACAGATTAAAAAAAAAAAATGCCCAGTTGTCCTGTTAATTGCTCAAAATCTGTTATTCAAGCTACACAAAAACACACAGCTAAGAGGTAATAAATAACTTAATTAGCTTGATTTAGCCACCCCACAATGTATACAAATATCAAAATATCTTGATGAACACAATATATATTTTTTGTCAAATAGTAAATATAATTTTTAAAATCTATTTACTTTAATCTATTTTTATTTTTAAGAAATGGAGTCTGACTATGTTTCCCAGTCTGGATTTGAACTACTGGCCTCAATTGATCTTCCTACCTTGGCCTAAATGCAGATGTGGTGGTGCATGCCTGTAGTCCCAGGTGTAATTTATTTCAGATCACTCACTATCTTCACTACAATGAAGTATGAATCTACAGGGCATGATTTTATGATTCTAGGGATTAGGACCAAGAGTGTGTTTTTGAATATTTACATAGAGGGGTTGAAAAATGAATCCCCGTAGAAGGTCTTATTATGAAATTGCATTGGAAATGTGAAGAAAATTGAATATGTGAAGTATATTGAATATCAACGAATACATATAATCATGATCCATATTGAAATCTCGAAGACGAATACAGTTTAGGGCAAAAATAGGGACCCTAAACTTAATAACAAAGAGAGGCTATTTTATCCTTCCAAAATGAGAAGACATTAGTGATTAAAGAAAAGCCCTGTCAAAAGAACTCCATTAACCATTGTTCTGCTCATTTATTTAGTGCAGGTGAAGGCATTGCTCTCAATGGACTTGGAGTGGCCTTAGAAAGCCACAGGACACAAAAATATAAGTATTAAAAATGACAGATCATTAATTAATAATTGGTAACTTCTACAATATATTTCTTCTACATAAAATTAAGTTTATCAATTAAATTAATAATATATGAACATGTGGATAATTTAACATTAATAACCCAGATTTGAGTCAACCAGGAAAATAAAAGTGGAATTCTGCAGTGTGGTCCTGCATCTTATAAATAAAAGAACCTTTAAGACATACCCACCTCTGCCTCTTTGCTAGCACAATGTGTTCTCTCTTATATTGCCTGAAACAATGCAAAACAGCAAAGATACTTTTTTTAATGACCCAAAACATTACTTTTCCACCTGGAAATTTTGTTTTCCTTTAGAAATTACTTTTTTTAAAAAAACAAAATCATGAGGCACTCCAGTTAAGAAGCAAAGTGTGTTGTTTTTCTTCCTAGATGGAATGTTTTGTTGTAACTCACAGGAATATATATGGGCAGCATATATGTTGAGAAAGCAATCTTTCTCAAGGTAGCTTCTGAAATGCATCACATCTAAACAGACACTGTATTGTGTCTCCTCTACATAAACAAGGCTTTATTAGCCATGATGAAAAAAATCAACATTTTGATTATGTGAACTTTGGTTACACTATTAAAATAATAATAATAATAAAAACTTTAGAAAAATTTAGCAGAGTTTATCTGAGCAGAGTGATTCAAGAGTGGGCAGCACTTGGAAGCAGAGGAGGTTCAGAAAGCAGTGCCAAGCTGTGTAACAAGAGAGGTTTTTTAGACCAAACACAGAAGCAAAGTAGAAAAATCACCTGATTGGCCAAAGCTGGCCATCTCCTTTATTTGAGAGTAATGTGATATGGCATTCACCTTATTTAAGAAGAATCTGATTCATTGGATAGCTATGATTAACTGAAGCTCAACTGTTTGTAATCTGGTGAAACCTTAATGGGTTTTTTTCTGCATATTACATTAGCTCTCTGTTATGCAGAGACTCAAAGTATGAAAGCATGACCACTTCATTTAGTTGTTTTGTTGTTGTTGTTGTTGTTGTTGTTGTTGACACAAAGTCTCGTCTTGTCACCCAGGCTGGAGTGCAATGGTGCGATCTCTCTCTCGGCTCACTCCAACTTCCACTTCCCAGGTTCAAGGGATTCTCCTGCCTCAGCCTCCCAAGTTGCTGGGATTACTACAGGTGTGTGCTACCACACCCAGCTAATTTTTTAAATCTTTAGTAGAGATGGGGTTTTACCATTTTTGCCAGGCTGGTCTCGAACTCTTGACCTCTTGATCTGCCCTCCTTGGCCTCCCCAAATCCTGGGATTACACATGTGAGCCAATGTGCCCGGCCCACCTCATTTAACAAGATTTACAGTCCACCATTGGAGTCAGAATTGTAAAAGTAATATGTGTGAATCTTTCAAGAGCTGTGGCTTCCTTCAGCATCAAAGTTATTTTGCACTGATGTGTACCCCACCTTTGGAATTTTTGTTTTTGTTTTGAAACAGGGTCTTTCTCAACCCAGGCTGGAGTATAGCAGTGTGATCTTAGCTCACCACAACCTCTGCTTCCCAGGTTCAAGCAATTCTCATGGCTTAGCCTCCTAAGCAGCTGTGGCTTCAGGCATGTGCCACAAAGCCCAGATAATTTTTTATTTTTGGTAAAGACAGGGTTTTGCTATGTTGGCCAGGCTGGTCCTGAACTTCTGGCCTCAAGTAGTCCAGCCACCTTTGCCTCCCATAGTGTTGGGATTATAGGTGTGAGCCACAACGTCCAGCCTGGATTCTTTTGATGAGGTCGGCAAGGGAATGAGGAAAGCTTTCAAATGCTATGAAAACAGCACCGGAAATCCTGTTAATGGCTAATCCTGCATCCTAGAGAAACCCAGCGAATTGTGTGGCTATTACAAGTATGAGCAGTTATGATTATTTTGAATATACTATTTAATCCTTTTTAAATGTGTGACTTTTGTTGTGTGTGTGTATGCGTCTGTGTGTGTGTCCCAATAATGGACTTTATTAGTGTTCCTCATCCCCTAGACAGATGTTAGCTGTGCAGATATGCTGGCCTAAGGAGGGGGAGGGGAAACATAAGACACATGCATTATAAGTGGAGAGTTTTTTTGGTCCAAGTTTGAAGATTATAACCAGAACCATAGATTCAATGTGCCCAGAACATATGCTCGGATTAACAGCAGGAACAAGTGAGTTTTTAAAGGAACAAAGGAGGCAGTTCCTAAATTGTTTACCAATAATTTACATGAAAATAACATAAAATATTGATTGGCTATAAATTGTTCTTTATATTACAAATTCCAGAGACATGAAGCTAATAGGTGAGGCTGCTAATTAGAAATAAAATGCATTCAAACAATTGCCCCCAGTCATGGGTTTGCCAGGCAGTGAGTGTGGCTGAAATCTCACACACTCTTGTCTCCCTGGGCCTGATAAGTTTTGCATACCTCATATAACTCAGACTTCTCTGGCTGTTTTATTTCTATCATGTGAGAGAAAAATATCTATAAATATAATGTTGTTAACATTCTCTTGAAATTTGAGTAAGACTGGAAAAATCTTTAAAAAAATCATAAACTTCTACCTCAAATTTCCCTCAAAATTTCTTAATGACATCTATGCAAACCTAATTTGGAAAATAAATTGTGAGCAAAAAAAAATCACTTTAGAACTTACCAGTTTTAATAGAATTTCAAGAAAACCCAAAAACAAACAAAAATACATGGAGAAAATCTCTTTTTGTAGAAATCACTCAACTGTAATATCCTCGAAGTTCATTTCTTTGCATGGAATAACCTGATAATAAAATTTGTTTAAAATGAGTTGAATGAGATACTTTAAGAATAATGTTCAATACATTTTGATTTAATAATAGATTCATCATGGAAAAAGTGTATGTTGATTTAAGCCTTCATTTTCTCATAACAGGAAATTTTACAGCTTTCCACACAGTATGTCGGTTTGAGTTATAACATAGTGGGTGAGACCAAGATCAACAATTGAGAACCACGTGCACACAATTATGCAAACCCTTTGTCATGTCCCCTACGCTAGGAGTCATTTAATTGTCTTCTTCTTTATATGAAGACTAGTATTTCTGGAATCAGAGAAATGAAGGAAATAGAAATGAATAGAGCTTTATTCAAAGCCAGAAGCGAATGAACACAATCATTAAACAGGACAATATGCAGAATAAAAATAGTAGGAAATTCCCATAAGGAACTAAACACCAAAGAGAGATGAAATTCTTTAAGACTTAGTCTCTTTCTGTTGTAAACCACATGAATGTTCCAAACCAAAACAACAACTTTGGTAAAGTTGGAAGGCAATTTGTATAAAAGGAATACATTCTTGTTTTACCTCTGATTTAAATTTTTCACCATTTTCATCCTTTATTCTTTTCCTGATTTAAGGCAATTTGTTTTTTCTTTTGGAGACTGAAAATGGACACAAGCTGAACCCTATAAGGAACTTTCATGACTTCTTGTTTGAGATTTATATTCTTTAAATTGTATGTGGGGACTGCAATAAATTTGTAGATTGCTTTTGGCAGTAAGGTCATTTTCACAACATTGATTTTACCCATCCATGAGCCTGGGATTTGTTTCCATTTGTTTGTGTCATCTATGATTTCTTTCAGCAGTATTTTGTAGTTTTCCTTATAGAGGTCTTTCGACTGCTTGGTTAGGTATATTCCTAAGTATTTTATTTTATTTTTTTGCAGCTACTGTAAACAGGGTTGAGTTCTTGATTTGATTATTTGCTTTGTCACTGTTGGTATATAGAAGAGCTACTGATTTGTGTACATTAATCTTGTATCCGGAAACTTTGTTGAATTATTTTATCAGTTACAGAAGCTTTCTAAAGGGGTCCTCAGGGTTTTCAAGGTAAATGATCATATCCTTAGCAAACAGTGACAGCTTGACTTTCTCTTTACAGATTTGGATGCCCTTTATTTCTTTCTCTTGTCTAATTGTGCTGGCTGGGACTTCCAGTACTATGTTGAAGAGAAGTGGTGAGAGTGGGCCACCCTTTGATACAGCAGTCCCGCTATTGGGTATCTTCCTAGAGGAAAACAAGTCATTATTCAAAAAAGATACTTGCACACACACTATTATAGTTGCATAATTAACAATAGCAAAGTTGTGTATCCAACCCAAATGCCCATCAATCAACAAGTGGATTAAAAAACTGGAATATATATATTCCACTATATATATATATATCTATATATATATTCCACTATATATATATATTCCACTGTGGAATATTTATATATATATATAGTGGAATATATATATATAGTGGAATATATATATAGTGGAATATATATATAGTGGTATATATAGTGGAATATATATATAGTGGAATATATATATAATGGAATATATATATAGTGGAATATATATATAGTGGAATATATATATAGTGGAATATATATATAGTGGAATATATATATAGTGGAATATATATATAGTGGAATATATATATATATATATAGTGGAATATATATATTCCAGTTTCTTTATCCATATATATATATATATATATAAATATAAATAAATAATAGTCTCCAATCTCATCCAGGTCACTGCAAATGGTGTTAATTCATCCCTCTCTCTCTCTCTATATATATATATAGTGGAATATATATATACATACTATATATAGTGGAATATATATATATACTATATATAGTGGAATATATATATACTATATAGTGGAATATATATATACACACACTATATATATACACACTATATATATAGTGGAATGTATATATACACACACTATATATATACACACTACATATATATAGTGGAATACTATGTAGCATAAAAAGGAATGAATTAACACCATTTGCAGTGACCTGGATGAGATTGGAGACTATTATTTTTAAGTAACGTGACTCAGAAATGGAAAACCAAACATCGTATGTTCTCACTGGTATGTGGGAGCTAAACTATGAGGACACAAAGGTATAAGAATGATCCAGTGGGCTTTGGGGATTTGTGGGGAAGAGTGGGAGGGGGCAAGGGATAATAGACTGCAAATATCGTGTAGTGTATATCGCTTGTGAGATGTGAGCATCAAAATCTCACAGATCACTACTAAAGAACTTACTCATGTAACCAAAAACCACCTGTACCCCAGTAACTTATGGAAAAAATTTTTAAAAACTTGTATGTAAGAGCGTGATTAAATAATTATGTCTTAGATGTTGTTCATGACATTTTTTCTTTTTTCTTTTACCTTCCTTCCTTTTTTCCTGCTTCCTTTCCCCTTCCTTCCTTTTTTTTTTTTTCTTTTCTAGCTTTCACTGATTGCCACTAGTTTCTGGTGTTCCTGGATTTGCAGCTGAATAACTCCTATTGCTGGCTGCATCTTCACATGGACTTTTTCTTTATCGTTTGCCTCTATCTCCATGTTTCCTTTCTTCTTAGAAGGACAGCATCATTGGCTTTAGAACCAACCCTAATGAGGGATAACCTTATTGTAACTTGACTGACATTGGAATAACTTGTGTGGGTCAGAGTCCTATGAATAGGTGGAGTAACTTAGATTCCAAGACTGGATTCTATACCTCGTCTTGATCACTGTCTGATACTGGGGAATTTTCTCATCCAAACTTCATTTTTCTTATTCATCAAAGCATTGGTGTCAGCAATTCTCATTTCAATATATCCATGTAAAAGTTAAATGAATCGTGTAACATGAGGTTGTTGGAATACCTTGGTCAGATCCTATATAAGATTCAAACACCACCAGATAAGCACCACAGAATAAACAGAGCATGCCTATTTTCTAACTCACCCTGAATCAAAAGTTTCAAATATTTTTTCCCAAAAACTAAAAGTGTTGTTCTAAAGGACAAAACAGGATAATGACAGAATTCCTGGGAAAATTCGTTTCTTGAAGAATTAGCTTATTTGTTAAATTACAGTGAAGCTAGAAAGCGGCGTAAAATTCAGTACTTCCACTAAGATGCACATATTGAGCCCATGTTCAATTACATGCCATTATTAAACCAGCTCCAGTTATATAAAGCAAAGGGGCCTTTCTGGACATTCAACATCCGCCATCTTTTTTTGCACAGGGAACAGATTAAAAGAAATGAGAACACTTCTTGTTTGAGGCATTTTCCTTGCTGGTCCCATGGAGCTTGGCTGTGGGGTCCCAGCTCATTCTTTTGTTTTCCTCTTCTCTCTGTGTGAATGATGCTTTCTGCAGGGCCTATGTTTGTTCAGATATTTCTATGATGACCAACTCATCCAAGTTTGGTCAGGAACTTTCTTGTTCTACCTCTGAAAGTCCTGCATCCAGGAACTCACTCTGTCATAAGCAAACTGGCATGATTGTCATAGCCACCACAGGGTTTGACTGACTCTATCCTTTGTCAGAGGTAAACAGAATTGAGGTGAGGTCCAAATGCTGTACCTTGTCTTGTAGAGGAGAATAAAGTTACAATAAAAATCTTTTTTCTTCTATCACTTTTTATATTGCCTCATGTAAGATGAGACTCATCTCTTATTTGGCAGATTGTAAATTATGCATGTAGCACAATCTCTACCTACCTATGTAGCTAGTTTCCTAGCTGGCTACCTACCTATATACTTACAAACTTATCTACTTAACTACCTACCTATCCACCTATCTGTTTGTCTACTACCTACTAAATATGGCCTAAGTACCTATGTACCTATCTATATTTCTTTCTATTTACCTACCTACCTACATATCTGCCCATGTATTTAGCTACCTACCCATCTACCTACCTTTGTACCTCTCTATTTACCTGTCTACCACTTACTAAATATGACCTAAATACCTCTTTATTACAGATATTATATATCTTCTTACCTAATAGCATACCTAGCTGTCTACCTATCTACATATCTACATACTTACTTAGCTACCTACCTTCTCACCTACTTACTAACCAAGCTACCTATATTCCCACATACGTACCTACCTACCTGCCTGTCTACTACATACTAAATATGACCTAAGTACCTAACTATATAGCCTTTCTATCTACTAAGCTACCTATCTATATAGCTGGTTAGCTAGCTACATGCCAACTTATACCTACATACTTATCTACTTATCTATATACCTATCTACCCTACCTACCTATCTGCCTATGAAATATGACCTAAGTACTTATCTATATACCTTTATACCTACTAAACTACCTATCTACCTAGCTAATTAGCTACCTATCAATGTATACTTATCTACTTATCTACTTAAGTATCTACTAGTTATGAATATACTTACCTAACTATCCACTTATCTACCCCACCTACCAGTATACCTGTTTACTACCTACTAAATATGACCTAAGCACCTATTTATTTATCTTTCTACCTACTAACCTACCTACCTACCAAGCTACCTACTAAACTACCTATTTATCTACCTACTTACCAAACAATCCACCTACGTACATGCCTACCTGTCTAAGTACTGTGTTTGCTAACTATTAAATATGACCTAAAAACCTATCTATACACCTTTCAACCTACTAACCTACTTACCTACCTATCCACCTACCTATATAAACCCACTACCTATCTACCTACCTATGGGAAACCTAGATCCCAAGAAAAAAGTCAGTTTTGGAAATCAAATCCCAGACCCTGTTATTATATTGTCAGGTTAAGATGTAGTTATCCTTTCTTTTTCATTAACTCCTCTGTGGCAACACTTGCATACTGTCACCCACATTTCTGGTCAAGTGTATACCTGACTTGGGAATTGACGGTTGGAGGGAAACTTAGCCACTGTCATTGGCCTGAATCCCCCAATATCTTGGTCCTTGCATCACCCATTGTTCAGCCATTTGTGCCTAGTCTTGGCTGCCCCCAGTGGGCAACAGTCAACATTACAGGGCTCTGATAATAAACACCTCAACAGTTTCCTCGATGTCCTTTGTAGAACGCATACTCACTTACACCATGCTTCACACATTGATTTGAAAAAACAGATTCAGTACCTGATTTAAATATACCACCAATTTAGTAAACTACATGATGCAAAGCATTGAGTTGTCAAATCATACCCTCTGGAGTCAACCGGGCCAGGCTTTAATGAGAATGTCACAGGAATGAGTCATTTTGCAACACAGTAAAGAAGGGAGTTTCTTTTCCTCCATCACCACTACTCAAGTTTCCTCTTTGCACATTGTATGTTTCTAGCCAGGTTGATGGATGAGGTTTCTAACAAAGACCAATGACCCCTTTACCATCAAAAAATAAAAATTTGGGGTCAGAAAATATATATTTTTCTTTACTCAATTGCACAGCTTAGTTAAATGTGTCCAGGGAGCTATTTCACATAAATCCATAGATGCCATGTTTCTTTGCCATAAAAGGTTCCTAAACAACTAGGTACATCATGCTGAAACAGACCATAGATAAGGATTATCTTGCTAGCAAAAACCATTTGGTTGGTTCACTATAAGGTCTGCAAGGAGAATAATTAGAATAAAATGAGCCTGAATCTCTTGTGCTAACTCCCACACCAAAGGAAATAAATGGGTAGAAAGCCTATTACTTTAATTGTTGGCTTCCCAGTGAAGAAACCTAAAGATTTTTATTGATATTAATATACACAGGCATTATCCCAACATTCCCTCTCTCTCCCTTAACTTAGTTAGCTTTAAGCCTTCTAAGTCTATAAAAGTACTCTTTAAGTTAGTTAAAGTGTAGAATTTGAAGAGTTGATAAAGACATCTCTAAAGATGACCAGGAGTGAATTAATCACATTAATTCCATTCTGCTCAAAACATATTACAATGAGGAAAAGCATGAAAGAAAATATCAGAGCAAAAAGAAAAAAAGGATAATTACATGACTTTGCTATAGAGTCCTACTCCTCTTTTCATTATATCTCTTTTCTACATCCACCTTGGCAATCTACTGGTACCTCTATGTTCAGATCCAAAATTATGACCTGCCCCTGGGATTCCCTCTCTCGCTCTTGGTCCCACTTACATGTTCCAATGTCTTACATAGCATTACCAAAAACAAGCACAAATCCTTAGAGAGCTTTGATTTTTTTTCTTCTTATTAATGGGTCAGCGAATGTCTGTAGAATCCAAGTCTTGCACTATATTGATTCAATCATTTTCTTTCATTGATTTTTTTCTGTAAGAGTCACAAACGTCAGCTTCCTGAGTCCCAAGAATTTGAAGATACATTCTGGAGTGTTTCCCAATGTAATTTGTTAGTAGCTGCTACATATTATGTTTATTGTTTTAGTTTGAGTAGACCCTTCTGTCAGGGAAGGTCTGTCCAGTGCATGAAGGAAGGACTATCTGGGTTGCGGGATTTTTTTTTTTTTTTTTTTTTTTTTGAGACAGAGTCTCACTCTGTCACCCAGGCTGGAGTGCAGTGGCATGATCTCGGCTCACTGAAAGCTCTGCCTCCCGGATTCACACCATTCTCCCTTCTCAGCCTCCCGAGTAGTTGGGACTATGGGCATCCACCACTATGCCTGGCTAATTTTTTGTATTTTTACTAGAGAGGGGTTTTCACCACATTAGCAAGGATAGTCTTGATCTCTTGACCTCGTAATCCACCTGCCTTGGCCTCCCAATGTGCTGGGATTACAGGCTTGAGCCACCACACATGGCCTGGGTTGCTGTTTTATTTGCAATTGCAGATGGCTTTCTCCTCAACTTCCATCTGGGGTGCCTTCTCTAGAGCCAATGATAAATTATGTTGTCATACATTTTATTAATTAAAAAAATTAAAATTATCTCAGACCTCATGGGATTCCCTTACCTAACACACATTCCCTTATCTCCCTAAGTTCTAATTTCTGGAAGCCTCCACTTGCCTCTGGTACTCATAATTTTTTATTATACTTTAAGTTTTAGGGTACATGTTCACAATGTGCAGGTTTGTTACATATGTATACATATGCCATGTTGGTGTGCTGCACCCATTTTAGCAAAATTATTTTTAAGCTAAACACTTTTGGAACATTTCCTTTGCTTTATTTTTCTTATTGAAAGCTTGGCCCTTCCTTGGGAAGTAGCAATTCATTGGCAGCACCTTTCAATAGAGACAGTTCTCTTTTTCAGTTTTCTCATCCCCAGGGCTAGAGGCGGCACGATCTCCTTTTGCCTGATGACAGCTTCCTGCAGAATCTCCTCTTTTAAAAAGGCCAGCTTTGGAGCTCATATTATTGGTCATGTTGGCTATGTCACTTTCCCCCTCCCTCCTAAGGGACAGCCATGGAGGAATCCATTGTTTGCTGAAAATTTTATCATGGGATTCACAGACACTACTTTTGTTTTAGTAAGTGAATATTTTAAAATTAATGGAGTTTCAACCTCAGGTACATATTGACATCTTGGAGGAGATTTGAAAATTATAAAGCCTACAAAATAATAAAGCCTCTGTCCTCAGAGTTTCAGATTCTGTGACTTGGACTCTGCTTTCAGAAGTTCCCCAACTGAGCATAATGCATAGCCAGGATTGAAAACCACACACATAAATGGTCTTTTCAATACCTTGGTTATTTCAGTTTCTTGATCTCTTGCATGGTTTTCCTTGTTGCTAACTCTGACATGCATTCCTATATTCTCAACCTTCTCATTACTCACAACCAAAAAGCATAGACAATCTTTCCAGTGCATTCATATTTCCATTTCTTTATGTCTTCTCTTGTATATTTTTTATTTTTCCCGACTCTGGAATGCATGCCCATACTCTCCACATTCTCATTACTCATAACTCTGACATCAGTTTTAAAGATTTACATCCTCTAATTACCATTTATCACTTTTTCATTTCTGTTCCTCATGCTGACAGTCTTCAGTTCTGCTAGGACTGAAACTTACTGTTTTTGGTTAGATTTTTACCATTGCATTGCTATTTGTTGCCCCGTTCCTGTTCTTATGGCTACTCTTATTTACCTTCAATGATGTGTGCCACCATGATATTCCTTGTTTGCCTTCACCTATAACTCCCTTTACTCTCTGGAAAGGAACCTCACTTGAAAACATGAAAAAAAATATGATGGCAGATTGGTATTTTGTTATATAGAACAGACAAGGTGATGACTGCAGTAAGAAAATCATATACTAATTCAGAGTCCCTTAAGATAGCAAGGGTTTGTTTCTAACTCTTGACAACTGTTCAGAGAAGTTATTTCCCATGAAGATGGCTCTGTTCCTAATTTGTAGCTCAACAATCTGGAACAGGTGGCCTCCTTAGTGTATACAGGAAAGGAAGGAAAACTGGATAACTCCACATAGAATTGTTTGTGTGTATTTCATTAGTGAGAAATAGGTGTATCATCTCACTGAATAGCCAGGAGCCTGAGATGCAGTCTCTTCAAGGCTGGAAGGGATGACAATCATTTATTGATGAATACTAGTAATTGTGGGGGATTTTGGGGGGTTTACAGATCATATTACTTATTTTTTCAACTATCTTACTTTATTCCAGATTACAGGTAACAGGCAATAACAATATATTATTAGGTAACACAGTGAATTGACTCCTCTGCTAATCCTTTGATTTAAAAAAAAATTTTCAAAAGTTTTGAAGGAAAAGGTGATATTTGCTGCATAGAAAAGTTCTTCAGTGGTGATTTCCAAGATTTTTGCTGCACCCATCCACCAAGTAGTGTACACTTTACCCAATGTGTGGTCTTTTACTCTCACCCCCACTTCCACCCTTCCCCCCAAGTCCCCACAGTCCCTTATACCATCCTTATGCCTTTGTGTCCTCATAGCTTAGCTCCCACTTATAAGATAGAACATGTAATATTAGCTTTTTTATTTCTGAGTTACTTTGCTTAGAATAATGGTCTCCAACCCTAACCAGGTTGCTGTGAATGCCATTATTTTTTTCCTTTTTATGGCTCAATAGTATGTTAGTGTATATATATATATTACATTTTCTTTATTCACTTGTTGGTTGATGGGCATTTAGTCTAGATACTTATTTTAGCAATTGAAAATTTTACTGTTGTAAACATGCTTGTGCAAGTGTCTTTTTTATATAGACACTGACTTAACTTTTCTTTGGGTAGATATCCACTAGTGGGATTGGTGAATCAAATGGTAGTTGTGATGGTTAATATTGAGTTCAACTTGATTGGATTGAAGAATGCAAGGTATTGTTCCCGAGTGTGTCTGTGAGGATATTGACAAAGGAGATTAACATTTGAATTGGTGGACTGGCAGAGGCAGATCACCATTATTCTTGGTAGCCACCATCTAGTCAGCTGCCAGTGCAGCTAGGATAAAAGCAGGCAGAGGAAGGTGGAAGAGCTAGACTGGCTGAGTTTTCTGGCCTCCATCTTTCTCCCATGCTGGATGCTTCATGGCCTCAAACATCAGGCTACAAGCTTTTGGACTTTTTAACTTACACCAGTGGTTTGCCAGGGGCTCTCAGGCCCTTGGCCACAGACCGAAGGCTGCACTGTTGGCTTCCCTACTTTTGAGATGTTTGGGATTCAGAATGGCTTCTTTGCTCCTCCGCTTTCAGATGGCTTATTGTGGGATTTCACCTTGTGATTATGTGATTCAATACTCCTTAATAAACTCCCTTTAATATTTATATCTATCCTATTACTCCTATCCCTCTAGGGAACCCTGACTAATACAGTAGTTCTTCTAGTTCTTTAAGGAATCTCTGTACTGTTTTCCACAGTGGTTGTACTAGTTTACATTCCTGCCAGTAGTATAAAAGTGTCCACTTTTCACCACATCCATGCCAACATCTGTTATTTGTTCAGTAAGACTGAGCACATTTTCTTTTCTTTCTTTTTTTTTTTTTTGAGGCGGAGTCTGGCTCTCGCCCAGGCTGGAGTGCTGTGGCGCCATCTCAGCTCACTGCAAGCTCCGCCTCCCAGGTTCACGCCATTCTCCTGCCTCAGCCTCCCAAGTAGCTGGGACTACAGGCGCCCGCTACCTGGCCCGGCTAATTTTTTTGTATTTTTAGTAGAGACGGGGTTTCCCCATGTTAGCCAGGATGGTCTCAATCTCCTGACCTCGTGATCCACCTGCCTCGGCCTCCCAAAGCCCATTTTCTTGATCAGCAATTGAAGGTCAGAGTTGTAATCTAATTTGTTCAAACTTCACTACCATTAAGAACGATGAGATGTGAATAACGATTTGCCTATAAGTTACACCATGAGTTCTACTCCTATAGCAGAACAATTAAGCCCAGAACAGAATGCCACACCTGGATTAGAGGTGTGATTTGAAGACCAGTGTCATGTTTCTTCTTTGTGCATTCATTTGTGATAGACACTTTAATTTTTAGTATCTTCAGAATGAGCTCCATTTTGGTTCCCAAAGCTCCTGGTTGTTTCATCCTAAACAGGTTCACATATTTGAGTTGTCTTCCTGACCAAGAAAGCCATCTGAGCTTGTGGTTCTACCTTTTAACCTCTATAAGGCACAATAACCTGAGATGCAATAACCCAGAGCAAGTTTATTTTGGTGGAATATCAATCCTATCTGCTAACTAGCTTTAAAACAAAGACCTCTACAATTAATTTGTTTAATCTGTTGCCAACCAGCTGAAAAAGTACAATAAAAACTGATTACTTGTTTTGTTTCTTGAGACCTTGATGCTGCAAATATTAGACCAGCCATGGCACACAAGCCTTGAATAAACCAGTTGAAAAAAAATTTCATTTAAATGACCAGCATCCTCCTCACTTTGTCTCCTGATCTTAGTGAACTGATGTTATCCTTTCCAATAAATAATATTTCAGGATTATGAGTGCTTTATTGTGTTGATCTCTTCCCTCCAAGGAGTAGAATGGACATCAGGGAGCATCTACTTAATACTGGAACTTGACTCTGTCTGATTTAGCTTCCAGCTTCAGAAGCATTTTGGTTTTAATTGTGTTTACCTTTTAATGACTACAGTCAAAGATCAGCAATAATAAATATTCATCTACCACTGCATCTGAGGGAGAGGTGCTCCAAAAATCAACTGCAGTAAGTTAAAACATCATCAGTCACATTAAATATCACTATTTATACAATTCTTCTCCTTGTACTCTTGTCTCAGGAAATTGTTTGGAAATGCAAATTCAGACTTTAAGGTCACAGTCAGGGATATTCTGTAACTCTGGATTGAATGAATATTTCAGACATCCGTACCTAGTACCCAAAATATTCTGTTTCATGAAACTTTGGCAAATAACTGAGGCAGGGAGGAGTATAGGGGTTAATGTATATTGATTAGGAAACAGCAGGTCATCAAACTTCTTTTCCCAGCATTTTGAACAAGATTTTGAACTGTTCCTACCCTGCTTACACCAGAATAAAAATTTCCATGACTTTACTGATGTGTGGATTCTTTTTACTGACTACATGATCACAGTAAGTTCACAACCCCAATGCCTCCCTTTCCTTACCTGTTAACAGGATCACAGTGCATCCATCATGAGGCACAACTAGGTAATACAAGCAGAGAGGGTGGCAGAAAGCCTGTAAAGAGAAATACCCTCCAAAGACATTGGCTGTTACGATTAATCCATTCTGCCTGCAGTACGGTTCTAAGAAGTCACAGAACAAAATCAGCTACCCAGATTTACAAGTAATTCCATCTGATCATGCACATCTAACCATTTCAAAAACATGGAAACAAAAGTTACCGGTTGATGGAATGTGCTGAATACAGGAAAATACAGTGTTCCATCTGCTGATTTATTGACCTTCCAGTTGAACAGAAATAGTGAATCCCTGTATAGAGTTAAAATTCTTTTCACATACAAACTTCCATCCATTAAGTGTGGTTGAACCTCAAACAACATGTTGGATATTGATTCCTAAATAGAAACTCTAAATATAATGCTTAATGCTTGTAGGATTTACTGTGAATATATTTACATGTTCTCACAGGAGTTAAATGTCAGGATTTAAAGGTTATGCCAATGGATTGTCCACATGGATTCCAAAATTGATTCTTACTAATCTCTTTCTTCATTTTTCAGTCAGAAAATATAATTTAATTCACGAGCATGATGTTGTAATCAAGACCACATTAGAATCCCAGGGTTAGCTCTTACCCTGTTTGTCACCATGGGCAAACCAAGATGTCCAAGATCTCTCATCTGAAAGGTGAAAATAAAAAATATGTCCTACATAGCTCTTTCAGTTATTATGAATATAAAATGACTGATTGCGTATGTGATGGCTTTATAAATTATAAAGTGCTATGATATGTAAGACTCTTGAATTGACTCCAAAATGTATGAGTGGAGCATGTCTTCTCTTTTCTCCTAATGTATTTGGATTTCCTTGTCCATTATCCCTGGACTGTTTGCTCCTCAACTTTTTAGGCTACCAAACAGAAAGTCCTAAAGTTGGTAGAACTAGCTTTTCCTAACTTGCCCCTGGAGGTGCTGGAGAAAAGCAGCATGGCAAATGGTGGTAACCTTAAGTTATGACAATGACCCCTAAGGTAGACTGTGGTACTGCCCAGAAGTCCTACTATATTATCTTTCTTAATTTAGTCTCCCAATCCCATGCAAGCCAACTTTGCATTTTGTCCTTTCTGCTTAAACTTCTAAAGCCTGTTTGTGCTCTTCAAACTTGGCTAATGACCTTGTTTTGGGTTTCTCTAAGAAAAAAAAAAGCATATTAGAGGGAATTTGCTCATTGTATTTGTCCATTCTCACACTATAGCTGAGACTGGGTAATTTATAAAGAAAATAGGTTTAATCAGCTTGTGGTTCTGTGGACTGTACAGGCTTTTGCTTCTGGGGGAGGCCTCAGGAAACTTACAGTCATGGTGGAAGGCAAAGGGGAAGTAAGCATGTCTTCACATGGTTGGCAGGAGAGACAGAGAAAAGTTTGACCCTTTCAAACAACCAGGTCTTGTGAGAACTTACTTATGAGACACCACTAGGAGGATTGTCCTAAACCACTAAAAATTACCCTTATATCCAATCTCCTCCCACCAGGCCCCACCTCCAAATTTGGGAACTACAATTGAACATGAGATTGGGGTGGGGACACAGAAACAAACCATATCACCTGTGGTATCACATCTATAGGTATTCTTCTTGAGGAAATAGTTAATGTGGTAGGTCTATTTTACTTAATTCTAGCTTATCTCTGCAGCCTTGACAATGACCCTTGATCAAACTGTGAGAACAACACTAGTGAAACATTCAGATATGTATTTTGTGTATTAGTCAGGGGTCTCTAGAGAAACAAAAACATATAAGATATATACAGTGATATATAGAAAGATATTTATTATGGGGAATTGACTTACATTACTATAGAGGCTGAGACATCCCACAATCTGCCTTCTGCAATTTGCAAGCCCAAGAATGCTTGTGGTGTAGTTACAGTCTAAATGAAATGACTGAGCTCAGAAGACAGATGTCCCACATAGAGAAGAGAGAGTAAATTTGCTCTTACTTAACCTTTAATTTTAATTCTTTTATTCAGTTCAGGCCTTCAATGGATTGGATAATGCCAACGTACATTGGTGAGAGCAATCTTCTTTATTCAGTCTACTGACTCAAACGTTAATCTCCTCTGGAAACACCATCACTAACATATACAGAAATAATGTGTTTCTCACTATTTGGGCATCCCTTAGCTCAGAAAAACTGACAAAAAAAATTGTCTATGCCACTAGGAAAATATGTTGTTCTGTATACCCAAGCAGTGGGTCAAGATGAACTGGTCTGTCAACCTTATTTGCTGTAAATATGATGATTCATGATGTGAGCCTTTTGTGGTTTTTGGGCTCAGCACCATGGCTAGTCATCTAAGAATATATACCTATTTGAGTAGCCTTCTTTTATAATTCTGAACCCTGGGACTTGAGTTAGATTCCCTGGGTAGAAATCTTGCATGCATCTTTAAGGTTTATGCTGGAGAGTGTGACCATCACAGAAAAGGAGAAGGAAGTTTCAGAAAATTATGTGATTTTCCCAGCCTTTGTCTAGGAATGTATTTTTCCTGTTGTTCCTTTCTGAAATATCCACTCCACTTGGACACTCGTGCTTATATCCTCTCATCTACACAAGGATGATTCATCTATTATATCCTTTCTCTTTTCTCCATGGATAACCTTTTCTATCATCAATACTTGTTTTGTTTCAGAGACAGGGTCTCACTGTGTCACCTGGGCTGGAGTGCAGTGGGGCAATCACAGTTCACTGCAGCCTCAAACTCTTAGGCTCCAACCATCCTCATTCCTAAGCCTTCCAAGAAGCTGATACTATAGGTGAGCACCACTATGCCCAGCTAATTTGTTTATTTTTATTTTTGTAGAGATGGAATCTCACCAAGTTGTCCGGTCTGGTTTTGAAATCATGGCCTTAGCCAATCTTCTACCTCTGCTTCCCAAAGTGTTAGGAATACAGGCATGAGCCATTGTGCCTGGCCATTCCTTCATAAATCTTTAAGTTGATCATTCCATCAATTCAAAACACACTGAAATATAAGCTACCTTAAAACAAACACACACACAAACCATCTAGACTTGGCAAAACTCAGATCCTTACTTCAGTAATGCCAAGTGTCTCCAGTTATACTCACCATCTTTAATTCATTTCCTGATATTCTTTGAGAAGCTACTCCAATAAGATTTTCCTTATTGTTGTGCAGACACTACTATAGCCTAGGCCACTAGTGCCTCTTTGGTGACATTTCCAGCAGTAATTTGTATAATTTCAACATACTAGTTCTACCAGCTTCATTTGAAGTAGGTGATAATTTCCTTACTTTTTCTCTGACATGATGCCATTTCTTGGACTTCCTTTTAGATCAATGGCAACTTCTTTCTCTGTATTTTTGATATTTTTCCGTATTTCCCTTAAACTCTAAAATTTTGAGAGTTCCAGAGCTCAGTTTTAGAGTGAGCTTATATTTTGTACATTAACTCTGTATTTGATATCATCCTGTTCTACAGGGTTAAATAGCTTTCATTTCTTGATAATGCCTACATTTATATCTGGACCAATGACTTTTTTTCTTCTCCCAGAATCTTGGAAGAAAACTCCAAAATTTTATATCCCACCACGAATTTGCACTCACAACAAGATGCATTATTGACATCTCCAGATGTTTTAAATATCTTTCTTTCCATTTATTGTGGCAATTATTTATTTATTTATTATTGATACATAATAGTTGTGTATATTTTGGGAGTGCATATAATATTTTGATACAGATATACAATGTGCAATGATCCAAACAGGGTAATCGAGGTAACCATCACCTCAAACACTTATTATTTTGTTTTGCTTAGTATATTTTAAATCTAGCTATTTTGAAATATACTGTAAATTCTTGATAACTTTCATCCCCCTACTGTGCCACAGAACAATAGAACTTATTTTTTTCTAGCATATTGCATTTTTATTTTATTTTATTTGAGAAGGCGATTTACCCTGTCACCCAGGCTAGATTGCAGTGCCACAATTATAGTTCATTGCAGCCTCAGCCTCCTGGGCTCAAGCGATCCTACCCCTCATTCATCCTTCCAAGTAGCTGGGATGATAGACATCCACAACCATCCTGGCCAAACATTTTAAAAAATTTTTGTAGAGACAGAGTCCTCCTGTGTTGCCTACTCTGATCTCAAACCCTTGGACTCAACAATTGTCCCATTTTAGCCTCCTAAAGTGCTGGGTTGACACATAAATCACCTCACCTGGCTCTTAACTGTATTTTTGTGCTCATTTTATCAAGGTCTTTTAAAATTTCTCTAAACAATATAGTTTTCTGGATAAGATACTTCACATCTGTCATTCTATTACTTCCTAGGTCCTTGATGTTTTTAAGACATTGGAAGCATCCGCTTATAAAATTGATTTTGTTATTTGTTCCTGACTGTGTTAATATCAGCAGGTGCATAGTGGGAATCAGCTGAGCTGTTTTGCTGGAATAGGAGGCATAGCTTCATGGCATTGATCCCTGATTGAACATCTCTGGATTAACTTGTTAAAAATACTGTCTTGAGCACTACCTCCCACCTGAGTTTGTCCCCGAAATATTTCCCACTTACACAAAAAAGTTATACCATTACTCTAACAGTTCTCTAACAGTTGCATAGCCTAATTTTTTTTTTAGATGAAGTCACGATCTGTCACCCAGGCTGCAGTGCAATGGCGCAATCTCAGCTCACTGTAGCCTCCACCCCCCAGGTTCCAGTGATTCTCCTGCCTCAGCCTCCCGAGTAGCAGAGACTACAACATGCATCACCACATCTAGCTAATTTTTGTATTTTTAGTACAGACAGCATTTCACCATGCTGGCCAGGATGGGGCTAAGAATCTTAAAATATTTCTGTTGCCCTTTTGTGATCAGCCCACACTTAAACCTACCAACTTCCTCTATGTACTAGCCTTACAAAATACATCCAGAACAAATACTTTCCCGTGCCACAATGTTGTCCTTTTTCATACCTCATTCTCTTTTTCACTGCCAGTTATGATAACCTCATATCGGTCTTCTTTCTGTTATCCCGTGTCCTCCTTCAGTCTGTAGTTGATTTTTTAAAAACTGAGTAAAAGAACATCTCTAATTTTCTCAAAACTCTCCAAAGATTCCCATCTCAATGGAGTAAAAGCAAGTCCTTAGAAGGCCTATGAAATCCTCACCCACCTCTCCTTCCATTCTCTCCAATTTCTTTTTGTCACCTCCATTTTCTGTGTTCCAACCACTCTTCTGCACCCATATCCTCAAACATCACAATCCCAGTGCTATATTAGGAGGTTTTTCTTGCCATTTTTTTCCTTCATTCTTGTTTGCTTTTCCCAGCAGCTATCAACTTTATATGCTTTCTCACTTCCTTCAAAATATAATATTTTCAGAGAGGTATTCCTAAACCAGTTTCTACAAAAACAATCTCCGCGAGTTGCTATTCTCAATATTACGGTTCTTCTTTCCAGTTATTACCATTACCTGACGAAAGATATATCCATTTGTTCATTACTATTCTTATCCTACTAGAATATCAGTTTCATAAAAGATGAGTTTTATTTGTTTTGTATGATATTGTATCTCAAATGCTTAGAAGAGTACTCAGCCTATAGAATAGTACTGTGTTTTGTACAAAAGTAATTGCAGTTTTTATTGCAAAAATATGGAACCAACCCAAATGCCCATCAATCAATGAGTGGACTCTGGTGTGTGTCTGTGTGTGTCTCTGTGTGTATACACACACACTCTGTGGTGTATAAGTGGGTGTGTATATATATATACACACACACATATATATTCACACACATACATACAGTGAAATAAATACAGTGAAATACTACTCAGCCATAAAAAGCACTAAATTAATGGCATTTGCAGCAACCTGGATAGAACGGGAGACTATTCTAAGTAGCTCAGGAAAGGAAGACCAAACATCATATATTCTCACATATAAGCAGGAGCTAAGCTTTGAGGAGGCAAAGACATTAGAATGATAGAATGGACTTTGGGGACTTGGGGGAAATAGTGGGAGCGGGTGAGGGATTAAAAAACCTACAAATTAGGTTCAGCACAAAGGAGAAACAGGAACTGTGTCCTGTACAGGGCATACAGGAGGTGTGTCACACACAAGAGAGGAACAGAAGCTATGCGCTGCACAGGGGAGAAACAGGAAGTATGTCATGCAAAGGGGAGGTATAGAAATATGTGTGTCCTGCACATGGGAGACACAGGAAATGTGTCAAGCACAGGGGCCACACAGGAAGTGTGTCCTGCAAAGAGGAGGAACAGAAAGTGTAGCCTGCAGTATGGCCTGAACAACAGAAGAACAGAAAGTGTGGCCTGCACAGGAGAGGAACAGAAAGTGTGTCCTACACAAAGGAGACACAGGAAGTGTATGCTGCACAGAAGACAAACAGGAAGTGTATCTGTCTCAGGAGGGTAACAAGAAGTGTTTCCTGCACAAAGAAGAAATAAAGTGTGTCCTGCACAGGAGAGACACAGGAAGTGTGTCCTGCACAGGAGAGAAATAGAAAGTATATCATGCAGACAGAAGAAACAAGAAGTGTGTCTTTCAGAGAAAAGACACAGAAAGTGTGTCATGCACATGATGAGAGGTGACAGCGTGCTGGCAGTCCTCAGAACCCTCGCTTGCTCTGGGCACCTCCTCTGCCTGGGCTCCCACTTTGGCGGCACTTGAGGAGCCTTTCAACCCACCACTGCACTGTGGGAGCCCCTTTCTGGGCTGGCCAAGGCTGGAGCCCACTCCCTCAGCTTGCAGGAAGGTGTGGAGGGAGAGGCGCGAGCGGGAACCGGGGCTGCCTGCAGCGCTTGCGGGCCAGCTGGAGTTCCGGGTGGGCGTGGGCTTGGCGGGCCCGCACTCGGAGCAGTCGGCCAGCCCTGCTGGCCCCGGGCAATAAGGGACTTAGCACCCGGGCCAGCAGCTGCGGAGGGTGTACTGGGTCCCAGTGGCAGGTGGGTGCCAGCCCACCAGCGCTGCGCTAGATTTCTCACAGAGCCTTAGCTGCCTTCCCGCCCGGCAGGGCTCGGGACTTGCAGCCCGCCATTCCTGAGCCTCCCACCCACTCCGTGGGTTCCTGTGCAGCCGGAGCCTCCCCAACGAGCACCACCCCCTGCTCCACGGCGCCCAGTCCCATCGACCACCCAAGGGCTGAGAATGCGAGCGCACGGCGCGGGACTGGCAGGCAGCTCCACCTGCAGCCCTGGTGCGGGATCCACTAGGTGAAGCCAGCTGGGCTCCTGAGTCTGGTGGGGCCTTGGAGGACCTTTATGTCTAGCTCAGGGATTTTAAACACACCAATCAGCACCCTGTGCATAGCTCAAGGTTTGTGAGTGCACCAATTGACACTCTGTATCTAGCTGCTCTGGTGGGGCCTTGGAGAACCTGTGTGTCAAAACTGTATCTAACTAATCTGATGGGGACGTGGAGAACCTTTGTATCTAGCTCAGGTATTGTAAACGCGCCAATCAGCGCCCTGTCAAAACAGGCCACTCGGCTCTACCAATCAGCAGGATGTGGGTAGGGCCAGATAAGAGAATAAAAGCAGGCTGCCGGAGCCAGCAGTGGCAACCCCTGGGGTCCCCTTCCACACTGTGGAAGCTTTGTTCTTTCCCTCTTTGCAATAAGTCTTGCTACTGCTCACTCTTTGGGTCCCCGCTGCTGTTATGAGCTGTAACACTCACTGTGAAGATTTGCAGCTTCACTTCTGAGCCCACCGAGACAACGAGCCCACCCGGAGGAACGAACAACTCCAGACGCTCTGCCTTAAGGGCTGTACACTCACCGCGAAGGTCTGCAGCTTCACTCCTGAGTCAGCGAGACCACGAACCCACCAGAAGGAAGAAACTCCGAACACATCTGAACATCAGAAGGGACAGACTCCAGATGCGCCACCTTAAGAGCTGTAACACTCACCGCGAGGATCCGCGGCTTCGTTCTTGAAGTCAGTGAGACCAATAACCCACCAATTCCGGACACAATGAGAGTAATAGAAAACGTGTCATGCACAGAGGAGGAATGGAAAGTGTGTGCTACACAGGGGAGAAGCATGGAGTGTGCCCTCTACAGGGAGAAACAGGAAGTGTGTCATGTACAGAGGAGAAACAAAAAGTATGTGCTACACTGAGAGAAAAACAGAAATAATGTCATTCACAAGGGAGAAAGAGGAAGTGAGTCATGCAGATGGGACTAACAGAAAATGTGTCATGCACAGAGGAAGAACGGAAAGTATGTGCTACACACAGAGAAACAGGACGGGTGCTATGCACGGGAGAGACAAAGGAAGTGTGTCCTGCACAGTGGAGAAACAGAAAGTGTGCCATGCACAGAGGAGGAGTAGAAAGTGTGTCCTGCACAGGGAAAAACCAAGAAGGGTGTCGTGCACAGGGGAGAAACAGGAAGTGTGTCCTACACAGCAGAAGCATGGAAAGCATATATTACACAGAAGAAACTCTGTTTCTTCCACAAGGAAAAAACAGAAAATGTGTCATGCACACAGGAATAACAGAAAATGTGTCATGAATAGAGGAGGAACAGAAAGTCTTTGCTACGCAGGAAAGAGGAAGTGTGTCCTGCACAAGAGAGACACAGGAAGTGTGTCCTTCACAGCAGAGAAATATGAAGTGTCTCAGAGAAACAAAAAGTATGTCCTGCACAAAGAAGACACAGGAAGTGTGTTCTGCACATTGGAGAAACAGGTAGTGTGTCATGCACAGAGGAGGAAGGAAAAGTGTGCTGCACAGGAGAGACAAAGGAAGTGGGTCCTGCAAAAGGAAAAACAGGAAGTGTGTCCTGTGCAAGGATGAAACAAGAAGTGTGTCCTACACATCAAAAGAAAAGGAACTGTGTCCTGTACATTGGAGAAATAAGAAGGGGGTAATGCACAGAAAATGAACAGAAAGTGTGTGCTGCATAGAGAAGAAACCGAAAGTGTGTCATGCACATGGCAGTAACAGAAAATGTGTCATCACAGAGGAATGCAAAGTGTGTACTACACTCAGGATAAATAGGAAAGGTGTTATTCACAGGGGAGGGACAGGAAGTGTGTCTTGCATACGGGAGAAACAGAAAATGTGTCCTGCAGAGGAGAAACAGAGGAAGTGTATCCTGCACAGAGGAGGAATGAAGTATGTGCTACATTGAGGAGACACAGGAAAGCTGTTATTCACAGGGGAGGCACAGGAAGTGTGTCCTGCACTAAGAAGACACAGGAAGTGTGTCCTGCATAAAGAAAACACAGGAAGTGTGTCCTGCACATGGAAGAAACAGGAAGTGTGTCTTACATATGTGAGTAACAGAAAATATATCAGGTACAGAGGAGAAATGGAAAATGTGTGCTGCAATGGAAAGAAAAAGTGAATCCCCAACAGGGGAGACACTGGAAGTGTGTCATGCACAGGAGAGAAACAGGAACTGTGTCCTGCACTGTGGAGAAACAGGAAGTATGTCATGCACAGGAGAGGAATGGAAAGTGTTTGCAACACAGAGGAGAGACAGGAAGATTGTCATTCAAAGGAGAGGCATAGGAAGGAAGTGTGTCTTTCACAGGGAAGAAACAGAAAGTAAGTCCTGCACAGAAGAAAAACATGAGATGTATTTTGCATAAGTAAGACACAGGAAGCGTGTCGTCATGGGTATGTCAGTAAGTAACAGAAAATGTGTCATGTACAGAGAAGGAACAGAAGGTGTGTGCTACACAGGAAAGAAAAATGTGTCCCCCACACGGGAGATATAGGAAGTGTGTTATATGTAGATTTAAAACAGAAAGCATGCCCTGCACAGGGGAAAAACAGGAAGTGTGTCTTCCACAGGGAAAAAAAACTGGAAATGTGTCATGCACATGGGAGTAACACAAAATGGGTCATGTACAGACAGGGAATGGAAAGTGAGTGCTACACAGGGAAGAAAGGAAAAATGGGTCCCCCTCAAGGGAGACACAGGAAATGTGTCCTGCACAGTGGAGAAACAGAAAGTATGTCATGCATATAGAAGGAAAGAAAGTATGTGCTACACAGAGGAGAAACAAGAACAATGTCATTCACAGGGAAGGCACAGGAAGTCTGTCTTGCACAGGGGGAACAGAAAATGTGTCTTGCACAGGAAGTGTATCATGCACAGAGGAAAAATAGGAAGTATGTCATGCATCTGGGAGTAACAGAAAATGGATCATAAACAGGAGGAATGGAAAGTGTCTGCTACACAGGGAAGAAACTAGAAGCGTGTCATTCACAGGAGAAACACAAAAAGTGTGTATTGCACAGCAGAGAAACAAAAAGTGCATCAGGCACAAAGGAGAAACAGAAAGTGTGTCCTGCACAGGGGAAAAACATGAAGTGTGTTCTACATAGGGGAGCAAATGAAAATGTGTCCTGCACAGGGGAGAAACAAGAAGTGAGTCTTCCATAGGAAAGAAACAGGAAGTGTGTCATGCACATGGGAATAACTGAAAATGTGTCATGCACAGAGGAGGAATGAAAAGTATGTTCTACACAGGAAATAAAGTGGAAGGGGATTCCTCACAGGGAAGACACAAGTGTATCCTGTAGAGTGAAGAAACAGGAAGTGTGTCATGCACAGAGAAGGAATAGAAAGTGTATGCTACATGGAGGAGAAACAGGAAGGGTGTCATTCACAGGGTAGGCACAGGAAGTGTGTCTTAAACAAAAAAGTAACAGGAAGTTTGTTATGCACAGAAGAGAAACAGGAAATATGTCATGCACAGAGGATAAATAGTGTGTGCTAAACAGAGGAGAAACAGGAAGGGTGTAATTCACAACAGTGGCACAGGAAGTGTGTATTGCACAGGAAAGAAACAGGAAGTGTATCATACACAGAGGAGAAACAGGTAGCATGTCTTACACAGAAAAGGAATGGAATGTATGTCCTGCACAGGGGTGAAGCAGGGGGTCTGTCCTCCACAGGGAAGAAACAGGAAGTGTGTCATGCACAGGGGAGACACAGGAAGTGTGTCAAAGTGCACTCCATAGGGAAACAGGAAGTGTGTCATGCACATGGAAGTAACAGAAAATGTGTCACTCACAGAGGAGGGACAAAAAATGTATGCTACACAGGAAAGAGAGAGGAAGTATGTTCCCCACAGGGGAGACACAGGAAGTTTGTCCTGCACACTGGGGAAACAAGAAGTTTGTCAGGTACAGTAAAGGAACAGAAAGTGTGTGCTACACAGAGGGGAGACAGGAAGGGTGTCATTCCCAGGGGAAGCACAGGAAGTGTGTCTTGCATAGGGGAGAAACAGAAAGTGTGTCATGCACAGAAGAGAAACAGGAAGTGTATACTGCACACCCAGGGAAAGAAAGTGTGTCCTGCACAGGGGAGAGTCAGGAAGTGTGTCCTTCACAGACAAGAAGCAGGAAGTGTGTCATGCACAGGAGAGGCCCAGGAAGTGTCAAAACAATGCAACCAGTTTTGTCTCACTTACCGGTGACCCAGAAGCCCCCTCTCTGCTTTGAGTTCTCTCTGTCTTTCTAGACAGGACCAATGTACTTCTTACATACACTGATTGATGTCTCATGTCTCCCTAAAATGTATAAAACCAAGCTGTTCCCCAACCCCACTGATTTTACATTATAGTGAGTTGTATAGTTATTTCATTGTCTATTACTATGTAATAATAATAGAAATACAGTGCACGATCAATGTAATGTGACTGAATCATTCTGAAGCCATCACCCTCCTTTCCCCATCCTGGTCCATGGAAAAATTGTCTTCCACAAAACCGGTCCCTGGTGCCAAAAAGGTTGGGGATTGCTGCTTTAAAAGTTCATAATGTACGTGTTTTATAACTCAGACATTCTGATCATGGTTATTTATCCAAAATATATACAAGCACTTACCCAATCAAAGTAATGTATACAAGTATAAATAACAGCTTTATTTTTATTAGCAAAAACCTGGGGACAACCTGAAACCCCATCAAGAGTTGAATGGATAAACAAACTCTACTGTATACATACAGTGAAATACAATCCAGAAATTAAAAAGAATAAAAACTACCAATACATAAAACAACACTGATTAACTTCAAAATAATTTTATTGAGTAACACTATAAAATAAAAAAGAATGTATAAGACACCATAGCATTTATGTAAAATTCTAGAAAGTAAAATCTGTAGTGGAGGGAAAAATTTTAAGGGAACATGAAAGAATATGGGGAATTAACAGATATGCTTATTTTCTTAATAGTGCTGAAGGTTCAATGTACAGATCTGTCAAAATGTTATCAAAGTACAGATTTTAAACACCCATGCAGTTGATTATGCCTCAGTTATATAACTGAAAATATAGTGGGTTCAGTGTAATTTCTACTTTGATGGTGCTTGGAAAAAGGGCATTTATAACCAACCCAACAAGCATAGTTACTGTTTCAAAGGAGAAGCGTTATCGCTTCCTCATTAGGGAATTTGTGTTATCACAAGTAAAACTATTTCATCATAAAAATGTATAATTAGATACTATAAGGAGACACCACTGGTTTATCAATTCAATTCAACACTAGCTGGTATTCTAGAATTCCCATTTCCCTTCTCCCAGATGAGATTATTCCAGTCATTATTTCTGAGCCTGAACTTAAATGAGCATGCCAACATTCAGAAGAATGCCAGGATGGAATTTGGGTTTTAATTAACTAAGAAACCTGAATGGAGGCCAGGCACAGTGACTCACATCTATAATCCCAGCACTTTTGGATGCCAAAGCCAGTGGATCACCTGAGTCCGGGAGTTCAAGACCAGCCTGACCAACAGGTAGAAACCCTGTCTCTACTAAAAATCCAAAATTAGCTGAGCATGGTGCTGCATGCCTGTCATTACAGCTACTTTGGAGACTGAGGCAGCAGAATGGCTTGAACCCAGGAAACGGAGTTTGCCAGGAGCCGAGATCACACCACTGCACTCCAGTCTGGGCAACAAAAGCAAAACTCTGTCTCAAAAAGAAGGAAGGGAGGGAGGGAAGGGGTGGAAAGCTGAGTGGAGTTAGGAAACTTACTATAAGTATCTGAGAAGAGAGACTCAAGGCAGGAATGGAGAAAGCTTTCATCAGAGTTTAGAAATCTTCTTCCCTCTGATTCAGAAAAATGCTAAGTTGTTTTGACCTTCAACATATATCCTTCCACATTGAGTGAAAACTTCATCTAAAATGTGTCTGAAGCATCCCCCGCAGTAACTGGAGTCCAGGATTCCTGACAGAACTTGAAACCTGTGAATCCAACCATCTGGGACTTTTGGAGAAACCTCAGGAAGGTGGAGACGTGTAGCTTACTTCCTAATATTATTGGCAATGGAATCATATGGGCCACTAAAATTGATTTTCAGGGAAAAGATCAAAGAGATTTAAATCTGATTGGCTTTTATCTTGGCAAAACATTATGTTATAAATGTGCTCAGAGAACAAACCCTGTTATATTTTTATGTTGAAGATGTATACAGAGAACAAAAGGTACATAATTTAAAACAACATATTTGGTCAGTTTTTAGTTATGTAATTAATACACAAATATACAGGAGGTGATGACATATGACTGAAGAGAAGACATAATAGGATTTTGATAGGTGGTTGCATAAGTAACTCGTTTATAGAACAGGTTAATATTAAAACTCTTGGCATTAGTTTTTCCAATTTTGTTCAACTGTTGTTTTAGATTCAGGGGGTATATGTATTGCCCCCGGGTTTGTTACATGGATGTATCACATGATGCTGAGGTTTTGGGAACAATTGATTCCCATACTCAGGCACTAAGCATAGTGGCCAGTAGTTTTTCAGCCCTTGGCCCCCACCCTGCAGTTTCTATTGTCTCCATCTTTATGTTAACGATTACTTAATGTTTAGCTCCCACTTTTAAGTGAGAACATGCAGTATTTAACTTTCTGTTTCTGCATTAATTTGCTTAGATAATGGCCTCCAGCTCCATTTGTGTTGCTGCAAAGTCATGATTTTTTTCTTTTTTTATGGCTGCATAGTATCTCATGGTGTATATGTACCACATTTTCTTTACCCAGTCCACTGTTGACGGGCAGCTAGATGAATTACATGTCTCTACTATTGTGAATGAGTTTCTCCAATTTTAAAATAATGGTGGTTGATTAGTTTTCAGTCATATAAAAAAAGACTGTGCGGCGTGCTGTAATCTCTCAGAATCAATGATTTGTTTTACTTGAAATTGTATTTATTTTCCTAATTCCTAGAAAATTTACAAAGAATTTTATTCTTCTTTGACCAATTATTTTCAGATCTGTGACATCATAGTCAATAGTAAATTACCACAAGGCAAGTGAGCAATCTCCAACTTAAAGAAACATATTGTGTCAATATTTAGATGAATAGTGAAAATTTTTCAGAGTGAACATTTTAGCAAATGTAGCTTTCTAATATAAACATGTATTAAAACAATTTATAGGTAAATATGCCTTGAATGATAATGATTTAAACAAACCCCTAAATATTATGGGAAGCTCTTTGATTTCTTTTAGCAACAGACTTAGAAACTCAACTTTACCATAACAACAAATGACAGAAGAGTAAAGTTTACTTTTTATGACAACTGCTAGGTTAATAACCTCTGGCTGCTTCCTTTTCTCAGAAAAGAAAAATACTAATTCATTTGTTTGCATTTTCAGCTTCAGCAACTTCATGCAAAGTCTGTAAATGGGTACCATTGAATTTTAGGTGATAAAATATTTTCAAGAGAAAAGAAATCAAGAAAACATGCAGGTAATGAACCCAGAAAAAGAAAACCAAATACTGCATGTTCTCATTTATGAGGGAGATGAACAGTGGGTACATGGGAACACAAATATAAGAACAACAAACACTAGGGACTGAAAAATTTCCTGCTGGAAGCAGGGCAAGGACTGAAACATTTTCTATGGGGTACCATGTTCACTATTTGGGTGACAGGATCAACAGAAGACTAAACCTCATCATCATAATTGTAACACACCTGCACAGGTACCTCTGAACCTAAAATTAAAAAATATATCAATACATAAATAATTAAATAAGAACAAGTCAGAACAAAATCAGTGATATAATTTTTGTTGATAATTTATGGGGAAGACTGTCATGTAGTTACTTTTACTTTATAATAAATTGATACTTTTTCTTCCGAAGTGTGGTAGAGATTTTCAGTTACACTCAAGGGTTTATGCCATTTGGGCATACTGACTTCCTTTCAAAAGCAGCCTTATGTGTTACCATATGAAATGGGTATTTCCAGGTTCCTTGAGGGAGTTCACCTAAGATTTTCCCCTAGATATACAATACTGACTAGATTTTTCTGCCTGTACAACACTTCATCTACATGAAATAGGTTAAGCCTTTATGGAAAATTTGAATTAGTAAAGGTTTAAAATGTTCATGAATTCATGAATGTTCCATGACCACATACCTAAAAAAAATAGAAGAAAAGAAAATAAAACACAGAAGTGTTTTAATTGAAGACAGTTGAATTGGAGTATCATTTACTGACATAAAGTAGGTGATGTTTGAAAGGCATGGCATTTCCTGGGAAGGCAAGTGACAATTGGGTTTACTGAATAAAACAGCTTCTGGGTTGATGCTGGATTGAGGCTTATCTGTCAGCTTTGTTCTTTCTCTATACGTACTGTCTAGAGAGCACAAAATCAGGACCTGCCAAAACATACTGCAGAGCAAAGATGTCTCTCTGAGCCTAAGTTTTCAGGGGGTCCTCAGAGAGAGCTGATTGAATGGCATTCTTCTTGTTAGAAGGTGAGGGCTGAGGTAACAAGCGGGCAGGACAATTTGAGATGGAAGAAGAGGAAGAAAAAGTCTCTTTACCTCCAGTGTCAGCCTCCACATCCCTAGAGGTGCAGAGGAGTCTGTTTCTTGATCATAAGCAGGTCTAGATGGGAGGCCAAAAGAAAGTTGAAATCTGGGACAATTTCCAAAGATAAAAGGAACTAAAACTCAAACTAATGTCTCTATTGGGAAGGACTTACAGAAGGTGTTATATCTAGAGTAGATCGACTTCAAAAAGTGGTTGAGAATAAACTAAAAATAAATGGTTTCCCCAACCAGTTACTACCAAGACGGAAGATCAGATGCATACGCAGAATAAGACACAAAAACTATGAGAATAAAAATATTTGGCATAGATATTATATGCTTAAAAAGGAAAAAAAAGAACAGCCTCAGGGAAAGTCTCAGTCTGTTTTGTGTCTGAAACCTTGCAGTTGCAGCTTCAGTTCTTATATCTAGAAGTGTATCAAATATGAAAGATGGTGCTTTGTTTTGTTTTGTCTTGCTTACCTCGAAAGTCAATATAAAGGTGTTTGGGAATTTTTTGTATAGCCTTACAACCTTTCTTTGTTTACTGGAGTTTCATGTCTTTCAGGTGATGAAAGTATGTGCTCACACGTGGGTGTTCAGTTCCATTCAAAGTTTCATCTCCTCTAATGCTATCGTGCCAACATCAATGTCCACCCCATAGACACCTATCACAGAAACTTGAGTCTGCCTCTGGCCAGTGCTGAGGCACAAACAGCTTTATGAGCAATAGACACTCCACAGAGGACTCACCCTTTGACATGACGAAGCAGGATATTTACTACCATTTGGTAAACACATGTTTCTGCAAGGAAGGTCTATCATTTAAAAAATATCTTGCCACATTTTTGTTTCCCTGCACCTACTTTTAGAGTTTAAGTCCGGGAGAAATACAGTCTCAATGCCTGAGGTTAAAAATGGACAGTATTTAATCCTTGAAAACAATGTACATTGACTCATTCCCAGGGTTCACTTCATGGTGTGTCTCTTGCATCCAGGCATTGTTTTCTGAAACAATCTTTGCATGTCTGTTGCTATCTGTAATGCAAACTCCACTCTGGGACCCCATGGCACTTATTCAAATGCAAATTGCCACCAACTGCTTCCATCTTAAACTTATTCTAAGAAAGACAGCCCTAGCTTGAATAGAACATGAGAAGCCCAATGATGACTACAGGGATCTTTGTTTCTCTGCAGCTACTTTCCTTTTTCACCTGCTTTCTTTTGGGTTCTCTGACATTCCTTGCACATCTCCTAGGCCTTTGCTATGCCTGGTGGCTCCCATTCATCCTCTTGATGCCTGCTTAGCCAAACTAGAGCAATTCACTCTGTTTGCTCACTCTCTTTTCCTCATCCACAGCAACTTGCATTTCAGATACCTCCCACTAATTTCCTTTTAATTTCAACCTCTTGCTCCATTTCAAATCCCTGTCTGCCCTATCAGCTTCAAAGCTCCTTGAGTCTTGTTTTGTTTAGTTATTTGTCATTTTTTCAAGTCAGACTGCCTGCATGTGTCTCTCCCACTATGAACAGTCCATGTAGTTCTGAGACATTACTTAATATTTTATGCCTCACTCTTCCATCTGTAAAATGGGGAGAGTACACCAATTGATTTATAAGATGAGGATTCAGCAGAATGATTCTGGAAAGTTGCTCAACACCGTGGCCTACTATAGATATTAACCAATGTAATCCCAGTCCTACAACCAGATATTGAGGGGTAGAGGGAAGAAATTAGTATATAATTTTCATGGCTGTAATTGATAAACTACAAAAGCATAAAGATGGTCTCTTAGTTTCATAGGGCTGTTACACATCAATAGAACTTTGATAGAATTCTGAGGCCCCCACAGTTCCAAAGTAATGTAAGTCCTTCTGTTTTATGTGATACATGGATAATTTTAATACTTATTACAAATTTTATATGTTATATTAAAATTTTAATGAAGAATTAAATTAATAATTTGTATTACAAACTACAACAAATTGGTGTCCCTTTTTTTTTTTTCTCGAAAGAGACAGCATCTTGCTCTGTTGCCCAGGCTGGAGTGCAGCAGTGCAATCACAGCTCACTGTAGCCTCAAATTCCTGGGCTCAAGTGATCCTCCAGCCTCAGCCTCATGAGTAGCTAGGGCTACAGGTGCTTGGCACCACACCTGGCTAATTTTTGTTTATGTAAAGAAGGGGTCTCACACCTGGATAATTTTTGTGTGTATAAAGAAGGGGTCTCACTATGTTGCTCAGGCTGATGTCTCTCTTTTCAATAGTGAATAAGAATTCGATGAATAATGATAAAACTATTTCGTGATTGACCTCATTTTTAATCAGCTGTTTCTATTATCTGCACTATTGCTCCATCTTCCAAACAGTTATTTTAAGAAATATTATTGAGGGGAGGAGCCAAGATGGCCGAATAGGAACAGCTCCGGTCTACAGCTCCCAGCGTGAGCGACGCAGAAGACGGTGATTTCTGCATTTCCATCTGAGGTACCGGGTTCATCTCACTAGGGAGTGCCAGACAGTGGGCGCAGGCCAGTGGGTGCGCGCACCGTGCGCGAGCCAAAGCAGGGCGAGGCATTGCCTCACCTGGGAAGTGCAAGGGGTCAGGGAGTTCCCTTTCTGAGTCAAAGAAAGGGGTGACGGACGCACCTGGAAAACTCAGGTCACTCCCACCCGAATATTGCGCGTTTCAGACCGGCTTAAAAAACGGCGCACCACGAGACTATATCCCACACCTGGCTCGGAGGGTCCTACGCCCTCGGAATCTCGCTGATTGCTAGCACAGCAGGCTGAGATCAAACTACAAGGCGGCAGCCAGGCGGGGGGAGGGGCGCCCGCCATTGCCCAGGCTTGATTAGGTAAACAAAGCAGCCGGGAAGCTCGAACTGGGTGGAGCCCACCACAGCTCAAGGAGGCCTGCCTGCCTCTGTAGGCTCCACCTCTGGGGGCAGGGCACAGACAAACAAAAAGACAGCAGTAACCTCTGCAGACTTAAATGTCCCTGTCTGACAGCTTTGAAGAGAGCAGTGGTTCTCCCAGCATGCAGCTGGAGATCTGAGAACGGGCAGACTGCCTCCTCAAGTGGGTCCCTGATCCCTGACCCCCGAGCAGCCTAACTGGGAGGCACCCCCCAGCAGGGGCACACTGACACCTCACATGGCAGGGTATTCCAACAGACCTGCAGCTGAGGGTCCTGTCTGTTAGAAGGAAAACTAACAAACAGAAAGGACATCCACACCAAAAACCCATCTGTACATCACCATCATCAAAGACCAAAAGTAGATAAAACCACAAAGATGGGGAAAAAACAGAACAGAAAAACAGGAAACTCTAAAATGCAGAGCGCCTCTCCTCCTCCAAAGGAACGCAGTTCCTCACCAGCAACAGAACAAAGCTGGATGGAGAATGATTTTGACGAGCTGAGAGAAGAAGGCTTCAGACGATCAAATTACTCTGAGCTACGGGAGGACATTCAAACCAAAGGCAAAGAAGTTGAAAACTTTGAAAAAAATTTAGAAGAATGTATAACTAGAATAACCAATACAGAGAAGTGCTTAAAGGAGCTGATGGAGCTGAAAACCAAGGCTCGAGAACTACGTGAAGAATGCAGAAGCCTCAGGAGCCGATGCTATCAACTGGAAGAAAGGGTATCAGCAATGGAAGATGAAATGAATGAAACTAAGCGAGAAGGGAAGTCTAGAGAAAAAAGAATAAAAAGAAATGAGCAAAGCCTCCAAGAAATATGGGACTATGTGAAAAGACCAAATCTACGTCTGATTGGTGTACCTGAAAGTGATGCGGAGAATGAAACCAAGTTGGAAAACACTCTGCAGGATATTATCCAGGAGAACTTCCCCAATCTAGCAAGGCAGGCCAATGTTCAGATTCAGGAAATAGAGAGAACGCCACAAAGATACTCCTCGAGAAGAGCAACTCCAAGACACATAATTGTCAGATTCACCAAAGTTGAAATGAAGGAAAAAATGTTAAGGGCAGCCAGACAGAAAGGTCGGGTTACCCTCAAAGAGAAGCCCATCAGACTAAAAGCGGATCTCTCGGCAGAAACCCTACAAGCCAGAAGAGAGTGGGGGCCAATATTCAACATTCTTGAAGAAAAGAATTTTCAACCCAGAATTTCATATCCAGCCAAACTAAGCTTCATAAGTGAAGGAGAAATAAAATACTTTACAGACAAGCAAATGCTGACCGATTTTGTCACCACCAGGCCTGCCCTAAAAGAGCTCCTGAAGGAAGCGCTAAACATGGAAAGGAACAACCAGTACCAGCCGCTGCAAAATCATGCCAAAATGTAAAGACCATCAAGACTAGGAAGAAACTGCATCAACTAACGAGCAAAATCAACAGCTAACATCATAATGACAGGATCAAATTCACACATAACAATATTAACTTTAAATGTAAATGGACTAAATTCTCCAATTAAAAGACACAGACTGGCAAGTTGGATAAAGAGTCAAGACCCATCAGTGTGCTGTATTCAGGAAACCCATCTCACGTGCAGAGACACACATAGGCTCAAAATAAAAGGATGGAGGAAGATCTACCAAGCAAATGGAAAACAAAAAAAGGCAGGGGTTGCAATCCTAGTCTCTGATAAAACAGACTTTAAACCAACAAAGATCAAAAGAGACAAAGAAGGCCATTACATAATGGTAAAGGGATCAATTCAACAAGAGGAGCTAACTATCCTAAATATTTATGCACCCAATACAGGAGCACCCAGATTCATAAAGCAAGTCCTGAGTGACCTACAAAGAGACTTAGACTCCCACACATTAATAATGGGTGACTTTAACACCCCACTGTCAACATTAGACAGATCAACGAGACAGAAAGTCAACAAGGATACCCAGGAATTGAACTCAGCTCTGCACCAAGCGGACCTAATAGACATCTACAGAACTTTCCACCCCAAATCAACAGAATATACATTTTTTTCAGCACCACACCACACCTATTCCAAAATTGACCACATAGTTGGAAGTAAAGCTCTCCTCAGCAAATGTGAAAGAATAGAAATTATGACAAACTATCTCTCAGACCACAGTGCAATCAAACTAGAACTCAGGATTAAGAATCTCACTCAAAGCCGCTCAACTACATGGAAACTGAACAACCTGCTCCTGAATGACTGCTGGGTACATAACGAAATTAAGGCAGAAATAAAGATGTTCTTTGAAACCAACGAGAACAGACACAACATACCAGAATCTCTGGGACGCATTCAAAGCAGTGTGCAGAGGGAAATTTATAGCACTAAATGCCCACAAGAGAAAGCAGGAAACATCCAAAATTGACACCCTAACATCACAATTAAAAGAGCTAGAAAAGCAAGAGCAAACACATTCAAAAGCTAGCAGAAGGCAAGAAATAACTAAAATCAGAGCAGAACTGAAGGAAATAGAGACACAAAAAACCTTTCAAAAAATTAATGAATCCAGGAGCTGGTTTTTTGAAAGGATCAACAAAATTGATAGACCGCTAGCAAGACTAAAAAAGAAAAAAAGAGAGAAGAATCAAATAGACGCAATAAAAAATGATAAAGGGGATATCACCACTGATCCCACAGAAATACAAACTACCATCAGAGAATACTACAAACACCTCTACGCAAATAAACTAGAAAATCTAGAAGAAATGGATACATTCCTCGACACATACACTCTCCCAAGACTAAACCAGGAAGAAGTTGAATCTCTGAATAGACCAATAACAGGAGCTGAAACTGTGGCAATAATCAATAGTTTACCAACCAAAAAGAGTCCAGGACCAGATGGATTCACAGCCGAATTCTACCAGAGGTACAAGGAGGAACTGGTACCATTCCTTCTGAAACTATTCCAATCAATAGAAAAAGAGGGAATCCTCCCTAACTCATTTTATGAGGCCAGCATCATCCTGATACCAAAGCCTGGCAGAGACACAACCAAAAAAGAGAATTTTAGACCAATATCCTTGATGAACATTGATGCAAAAATCCTCAATAAAATACTGGCAAACCGAATCCAGCATCACATCAAAAAGCTTATCCACCATGATCAAGTGTGCTTCATCCCTGGGATGCAAGGCTGGTTCAACATACGCAAATCAATAAACGTAATCCAGCATATAAACAGAGCCAAAGACAAAAACCACATGATTATCTCAATAGATGCAGAAAAAGCCTTTGACAAAATTCAACAACCCTTCATGCTAAAAACTCTCAATAAATTAGGTATTGATGGGACATATTTCAAAATAATAAGAGCTATCTATGACAAACCCACAGCCAATATCATACTGAATGGGCAAAAACTGGAAGCATTCCCTGTGAAAACTGGCGCAAGACAGGGATGCCCTCTCTCACCGCTCCTATTCAACATAGTGTTGGAAGTTCTGGCCAGGGCAATCAGGCAGGAGAAGGAAATAAAGGGTATTCAATTAGGAAAAGAGGAAGTCAAATTGTCCCTGTTTGCAGACGACATGATTGTTTATCTAGAAAACCCCATTGTCTCAGCCCAAAATCTCCTTAAGCTGATAAGCAACTTCAGCAAAGTCTCAGGATACAAAATCAATGTACAAAAATCACAAGCATTCTTATACACCAACAACAGACAAACAGAGAGCCAAATCATGAGTGAACTCCCATTCACAATTGCTTCAAAGAGAATAAAATACCTAGGAATCCAACTTACAAGGGATGTGAAGCACCTCTTCAAGGAGAACTACAAACCACTGCTCAAGGAAATAAAAGAGGATACAAACAAATGGAAGAACATTCCTTGCTCATGGGTAGGAAAAACCAATATCGTGAAAATGGCCATACTGCCCAAGGTAATTTACAGATTCAATGCCATCCCCATCAAGCTACCAATGACTTTCTTCACAGAATTGGAAAAAACTACTTTAAAGTTCATATGGAACCAAAAGAGAGCCCACATCGCCAAGTCAATCCTAAGCCAAAAGAACAAAGCTAGAGGCATCACACTACCTGACTTCAAACTATACTACAAGGCTACAGTAACCAAAACAGCATGGTACTGGTACCAAAACACAAATATAGATCAATGGAACAGAACAGAGCCCTCAGAAATAACGCCGCTTACCTACAACTATCTGATCTTTGACAAACCTGAGAAAAACAAGCAATGGGGAAAGGATTCCCTATTTAATAAATGGTGCTGGGAAAACTGGCTAGCCATATGTAGAAAGCTGAAACTGGATCCCTTCCTTACACCTTATACAAAAATCAATTCAAGATGGATTAAAGATTTAAACGTTAGACCTAAAACCATAAAAACCCTAGAAGAAAACCTAGGCATTACCATTCAGGACATAGGCGTGGGCAAGGACTTCATGTCCAAAACACCAAAAGCAATGGCAACAAAAGACAAAATTGACAAATGGGATCTAATTAAACTAAAGAGCTTCTGCACAGCAAAAGAAACTACCATCAGAGTGAATAGGCAACCTACAAAATGGGAGAAAATTTTCGCAACCTACTCATCTGACAAAGGGCTAATATCCAGAATCTACAGTGAACTCAAACAAATTGACAAGAAAAAAACAAACAACCCCATCAAAAAGTGGGCGAAGGACATGAACAGGCACTTCTCAAAAGAAGACATTTATGCAGCCAAAAAACACATGAAAAAATGCTCATCATCACTGGCCATGAGAGAAATGCAAATCAAAACCACTATGAGATATCATCTCACACCAGTTAGAATGGCAATCATTCAAAAGTCAGGAAACAACAGGTGCTGGAGAGGATGTGGAGAAATAGGAACACTTTTACACTGTTGGTGGGACTGTAAACTAGTTCAACCATTGTGGAAGTCAGTGTGGCGATTCCTCAGGGATCTAGAACTAGAAATACCATTTGACCCAGCCATCCCATTACTGGGTATATACCCAAAGGACTATAAATCATGCTGCTATAAAGACACATGCACACGTATGTTTATTGCGGCATTATTCACAATAGCAAAGACTTGGAACCAACCCAAATGTCCAACAATGATAGACTGGATTAAGAAAATGTGGCACATATACACCATGGAATACTATGCAGCCATAAAAAATGATGAGTTCATATCCTTTGTAGGGACATGGATGAAATTGGAAACCATCATTCTCAGTAAACTATCGCAAGAACAAAAAACCAAACACCGCATATTCTCACTCATAGGTGGGAATTGAACAATGAGATCACATGGACACAGGAAGGGGAGTAACATACTCTGGGGACTGTGGTGGGGAGGGGGGAGGGGGGAGGGATAGCATTGGGAGATATACCTAATGCTAGATGACGAGTTAGTGCGTGCAGCGCACCAGCATGGCACATGTATACATATGTATCTAACCTGCACAATGTGCACATGTACCCTAAAACTTAAAGTATAATAAAAAATAAAAATAAAAAAATAAAAAAAAAGAAATATTATTTTTGGTAAGCTTTAATGCTTGATGTGTTTTGTTTTAACAGGTTTTTTTGAGGCCATATGAAACAAAATAATTATATCTAATGGTCATTTTCTGCATGTTGGGACATGTAGTTAGAATACATATGTCATCTCCAGATGCTACCAGGAATCACAAACAAAATGATGACTGTCATGATTCAACTTATGAATGTATGAAACTTACCTTGAACTTAATGTTAAAAGGGTGTGTAATGAAGTGATATCAGTCTAACAGGTTTAGCTTCCAGTAGGTCATAGATTTCAAAAAAGGACATCTTCCCAAAATAGGGTAAGTGGGTACTTAAGTTGTACTTTACAGTATATTTAGATTTTTGGAGTGTTAAATTCACATTGTTCATTTGAGTATAATTTCATTCCAACCACTCAGTCAAGAATATTCCAAATATCCACCCCAAAACCCCTAAATTAGGTATTCCTATGTGGCTGGTCTGTTGTCTTCCAACAAAGTGTATCAAAAAACTATGAGATTCTCAATATTCTGACAGTAAAGATAAATCTGTAAGGATCCTGACTTTTAAAGTACACCAAAATTTACTTTCACCCTCTCGTGAATCAATATCATAAAGATATAGGTACACAGAAAAAAAAAAATCCTAACATGGAAACAGGTCCAAAGAATGACTGCATCTCTTCAGTGCTGTGTAGGAACATTAACTTAATGGGGCAACCAATTTTGTTTTTAATTATTAAAAATGAAGGTAATTGTCTTTGACCATTTGATTATTACACTAATTAATTATTACACTATGAGAAGTCTCGCGTTAACTTGTAGAAGTCTAATAAGTTGCAAATGGTTAGCGACAGGTAGGAAAATAAAATGACCTTAAAGATTATAGTTGTATTGCTCCTTAAAACTTTAACTAGCTTTGGATGTAATTTACCCAAATGATTTCTGCATGTTTTCCCTCATTTTATGTAAATATCTGTATCTCAAAGGCTCATTTAAGTCAACTGGGTCATTTTGGTATGTGCCTTGTGTGATGGTCAATATTAAATGTCGATTTGATTGGATTGAAGGATGGAAAGTATTATTCCTGAGTGTGTCTGTGAGGATGTTGCCAGAGGAGATTAACATTTGAGTCAGTGGACTGGGAGAGGAAGACCTACCCTCAATGTGGGTGTACACTCTCCAACTGGCTGCAAGTGTGGCTTGAGAAAGCAGGCAAAAGAAGGTAGGAGAAGCTGATTTGCTGGGTCTTTTGTCTTTCATCTTTCTCCCATCCTAGATGCTTCCTTTCCTCAAACATCTGACTCCATGTTCAGCTTCCTGACTTTTGAGGCTTTTGGACATGGACTGAGCCATTACCGGCTTCTCTCTTCCCCAGCTTGCAGACAGCCTATTGCGGAACCACACCTTGTGATCATGTGAGCCAATTCTTACTAATAAACTCTCTTTCATGTAGATGTAGATCCTATTGGTTCTGTTTCTCTGGAAAACCCTGACTAATATGCCTTGTTAATGTGTTGGGTAAATATCTGACATAAATTCTTCATGTATCTCCATGATAGTCAGGTTTTTCACTGTTTGAACCCTTTATGTGTGGCAGTGGTACAATGATCTCCAAAAAAGAGATCCTACCATGTGGTTAAGCAAATTTATATTTTTCTTACCTGTAATTGTTGAGTGAACTTGGGTGTGTTGTTTAATTTTTCTAAACCACTCAGCTTGTTAGTCTCCAAAATGAAGTTTGTATGGCACAATGTGATCCAAACACGACAGCATCTGGCATATAGCACACAATCCATCATATTAGGACTTGCATGTATTAGTTTACTTTAAGATAATATGGCAGAATAATGCCTGTCTCTCCTCTGTCATCATACTTCCCTGTGGATTGCTGAGCAAAGAGAAAACTGTACTATGGTGTTCCAAAAAAGATTCATCATTTAAAGGTGGAAGAAATAAACTGCTATGACACCTTTCTAAAGATGACATACACATGACCAACAAGCATTATAAAAAATGCTCAATATCACTAATCATTAGAGAAGTGCAAATCAAAACTACAGTGAAATACCATCTCCACCGATCAAAATGACTGTTATTAAAAAGTCAAAAAGCAACAGATGCTGGCAAGGCTGTGGAGAAAAGGGAACATTTATATACAGCTTGTGAGAATGCAAATTAGTTCAGCCACTGTGGAAAGCAGTGTGGTGATTCCTCAAATAAATTAAAACAGAAGTATCATTTGACCCAGAAATCCCATTATTGGGTATATTCCCAAAGGAATATAGTTGATTCTAACATAACGACACATGCACATGTATGCTCATTGCAGCACTATTCACAATCGTAAAAACAGGGAATAAACCTACATGGCCATAAATGGTAGACTGGACAAAGGAAATGTGGTACTTGTATATCATGGAATACTATACAGTCATAAAAAAGAACAAGATAATGTCCCTTGCGGCAACATGGATGGAGCTTAAGGCCATTATCCTAAGAGAATTAACACAGAAACAGAAAACCAAATACTACATGTTCTAATTTACAAGTGGGAGCTAAATATTGAGAAGATGTAAACACAAAGAAAGGAACAACAGATACCCGGACATATATGAGAGTGGAGGGTGGGAGGAGGTACTATTACCTGGGTGACAAAATAATCTTTACATCAAACCCACATGACACACAATTTACTTTTATGACAAACCTAAATATGTACCCCTGAACCTAAAATAAAAGTTAAAAACCAAAAGGAAAAAGAAGTACCAAAGGAGGAGAGCAGAGCAGATAAAGGAAGCACAATTGATCTGGATTTTAAAGACAGTCTTATAGAAATTGATTGATCCTCCCTGGGCAAGGGATGGCTTAACTATCCCTGCTTCTTACTATTTCTGTTCTTGACATCAATTATTGTTGGTGTCTTTTTCCTTAGCAAAGTCCTGATGTAGCCTGGTATATCTTTGCAACCCCAGGCTCCAGGCAGCCACTCTTTGAGGTGTTCAGAGCTGATCTGTGATGTGAGACTTCTATTACCACCCTTTCTGTGTCTGTTCCTGCAATTTAAGAGATCACTTGCAGATACCCTCTTGATTCAACTCACACCAGAAAATTGATCTACTTCTGAATGTGTGCTTTAATAATTTAGGAAGCTGTTACAGTCACAAACACGGATCATACAGTTGCTAAATCGAGAAAGAAATATTGGGGATTCTATAAATCAGTGGGAAAGTCCTATGTCATATCAATTATGTAAATTGTGGAATATTCTGTGGGTATACAATAAATTGGACAATAGCTGGAAGCCTGAGATTTAAGATTTTTTAAAAATTCCATTAAAAATAAAATGTAACAGAGGTTTTGCAAGTGGTTTTTGTTGTTTTGTTTTTCATACTGCTGTAGTGTTTCTATGCAGTCAAATATTTGGAGCAAAGATATGAATATGTGTAAAAATTTTAGATGCATATGTGTAAATTCCCTTCCACAAAACTGGTAATCACTTAAAATTCGAATGTGCATGTATGTAATGGTTTACTTTCAGTTATCTTCAAAAAAATTCCACCACTTTGTAATGCTTACCAGTTTAATAGACAAATTTCGAATCTGACTAAAAGTTCTGCTTTGTAATGTACACTGACTTTCGATGTTGGTTATGTTTTTTAAACTTTCTTTGTTTAGATTTTAGTTTTTGTGACTTCTACAACTTAACAATTTGGGGTGCTATCTTCTTCCAAATATTTAATAAATTCTTATTCTGTCTTCTTCTAGTTGTTTCTGTGCATTGGTTTGTAATTTTACTTATTTGTACATAATGATATCTCATTCTAAATATTTAAATCCAAATTTTCTTTCAACTCACTTGCCAAAGGCAGTGATACAATGCAATCAATTATTCCTGTAGGAGTTTTTCTCACCATGGATGTTTCCTTCAAAGAAAGAGGAGCAGCGATTAAATCAACTGGTTACAAGGAAGATAACAAACTAGAGTGCCTTCCTCTTAACCCCCTTTGGACATCAGTGACTAATACAGAACAAAGTCTACCCAGTACTTGTTTCTGTCCTGGTTCAATCAAACAGTGGTGCCATTTTACAGAAAGTCAAAGATGCTTTTTTTTTTCAGGCTTCTTCCCCCATGCCCCCATTTTCCTAGCTCTGTCACCCAGGCTAGAGTGCAGTGGTGTTATCATAGCTCACTCAGGTCTGAACTCCTGGGCTCAAGTGACCCTACTGCCAAAGCCTCCCACACAGCTGGAATTGTAGGCATGAACAACCATGCCCAACTATTTCTTTTGTATTCTTTGTAGAGATAGGATGTCATTACATTGTCCAGGCTGGTCTAAAACTCCTGGGCTTAAGCCATCCTCCTGCCTCAGTCTCCTAAAGTGTTGAGATTACATGGATGGAGACCATGCCTCGCCTCCACACTGCTTCTTCTGTTTTTCATTGAAAATTTTCTTCCCAGTTTGCTAGATGGTTCACTGTGCTGTATCTCTAAAAAAGAAATCAATTTAAGAAAATATTTGTTTAAAAAAGTAAAATAATAACAGGTGTTGGTGAGTTTGTGGAGGAAGAGGAATATTCCTACTTTGTTGATAGGAAATTAGCTCAGCCACTGTGGAAAGCAGTTTGAAGATTTCTCAAAGAGCTTAAAATGCTTACCATTTGACTGAGCAATTCTATTGCTGGGCATATACCCAAATGAAAATAAGTAATTCTACCAAAAGACAGCAGCGCTTGTCTGTTTATCGCAGCATTATTCACAATGACAAAGACATGAAATCAACCTAGATGCCCATCAACAATCAATTGGATTTTTAAAAATGTGATACATAGATACCATGAAATACTACACAGCCATAAAAAAGATCATGCCCTTTACAGGAAGAAGGATGGAGTTGGAATCCATTATTCAAAGCAAACTATACCAAAATGGAAAACCAAATATCACACATTCTCACTTATAATTGGGAACTAAATATTGAGTACCCATGAACACAAAGATGGGAACAACAGACACTGGGGACTACTTGGCAGAAGGGGGAAGGGAAGCAAGGGTTAAAAATCTACCTGTTAGGTACTATGCTCAGTACCTGGGTAAAAGGATAGTTCATACCCCAACTTCAACATCATGCAATATACACATGTAACAAAACTGTATATGTATCAGCTGAACCCAAAATAAAAATTGAAATTGTATTTTAAAAAATAAAATAGATTTTTTCAGACTTAGTGACAGTAAAAGAAGATCACCACTTCTAGTAATGCAAGTGGAGCAAGATTATAAGTCTAATCCAGTGGGACTATGAAGTATTCATGTATTGCATATGATTCTCTTGTCCAACAATTAATGTTTGGAAAGAGGTCACTTGACATCCCTTATTGTTTTAGAAATTGTATTTTTTAGTGCAAATGCAAGCACTTCAAAAATGATGTGGTATAATATGAAGTAAATGAATATAGAAATTATTACCATCACTGGCACTGAGAGGAGGGAACACTCCAGTAGAGAGGAATGGTCTAGGAGAGCTTGGTTTCATTGGTAAGATGCATAGTGTGGAGTGACATGAATTTACTATGGCTCTCTACAAACAAATAAGATTTTCTCTTTCCTAAATGTCTTGTTCCACCCTTTTCCTGCAATCTGAACAGCTAAGCAAAGTCTCCCTTCTTTGTTAAATATTGTTGTTGTTAATTTTTGGATAAAACTTCATGGATCATCATTTACTACTGTTATAGGAAATAACTTGTACATGATTGAGTATGGATGCTTATGTATATATTATATATTAAGTTTAAATTTGCGTATAAATAGAGCTAAGCAGTCTCCCTTTGTTACATATTGTCATAATTTTTGGATAAATCTTCATGGATCATCATTTACTACTGTTATAGGAAGATACTTGTACATGATTGTGTATGGATGCTCATGAAATATTATATATAAAGTTTAAATTTGGATATAAATACAAACATGCATATAAATATATATGTTCACTTCCAGACCAGTATAGCAGACTGAATGTTGAAAAACCCTGTCTTTAAATTAGTATAAATCAAAATGGTTTTTGCATCATTTAAAATATTACACGGTTAAGCTGTGCATTTTTAAAAATAATTTACTCTTCGCATTTAAAAATTAATTTGCTCTCTCTGTTTGAATTTTTTTAACTTCATTAGTAAGGTAAATGCTTCATAGGGTAGTGGGCTGGTTGCATATGTTGTAGGAAACACAAAAATGAACGAGATAAATCCCTGACTCAGTAAGTTTATATCACAGGGCCTAAGATTTTACACATTTTGTTCTTCAATTACATTATGCATTACAGTCATTTTAAAATATTTAAAGAATTGAAACCGCAAAATTTATTTTTAAAAATCAATTAAATATCTGCTTTCAGTTTATTCTAAGTGGTCAATAATACAGATTTTTTTGATGTGTTTTTTTTCCCTAAGAAGAACAAAATAAACATTGTACTTACCAGATTTTAAGGGTCATCCTGTTTAGATGCATTTTACAAAATATTTTCCATGCACTAAGAAAGATAAGAATATTTTCTATCTTTAAATTTATTTTACCTATCCTGCAATCAATTTATCTTATGGAATCACTGGCTTGTCTATAGTAAAATACAGAAGCAATGATTACTTTTGCACTTTATTGTTCAGTATTTTGTGGTGAGTTTCTGAGTGAACTAGTTAATGTTGTTATGGAGACATTATACTTTAACCAAAGTGATTTAGTTTGTTTCATACGTCATGTAGTGCTATTGCTCCAAATTCGTTTGATTCTGGAGTTTGCTTATGAAGCCAAGGAAAATTTATACCTTATGGAACTCACCCAAGGACAAGATAAAAGTGAAGAATTAGTCAAGAAGGCAGAATAGCTTTGATGTACTTCATCTCTGAGTCATTTTAATTGGATTCTGGTTTCTATCCGTTACCAACCAATGCTTAAATAAGTGGGGAAAACATTGCTTTCACCTCTGAGGCCAGCGAAATGATGAATAATTGGTTGCACAACAATCTGTTACAGACCTTCTGCTTGAAAGGTTATTACCCTTCTGCTGTCCTTCAGCAGAAACATGATTAGTTTTCAAACCCTTGTTTATTTAACTCAGTCATCCTATGTAGCTTTCTCTAGTGGATTCAGTAATATACCTTACAAATGGATTTCAGATATTGAAATAGAAATAGCCATTTAACTCCTTGAAAACAAATTTGGTAAAAGGAAGACAAAAGAATAGTCCTTAATTTACAAGTGAATGACCACACATAAGTGTACTTAGAGAAACCACTTACCTGTTGATTATTGAATAAGGTTAAGGTTCCTCCCTTCTCAGCTCTTGGGAAAGTTTGCTGAGAAAGTGAGACAGACAGTCCTTTCAACTTTTCTCTATGTTCTGGATTCCAAGTTCATAACCGTTTGGGCTCTTAATTCTTGAAACAACCCTGTGAGGTGGGGGATATTTCTGTACCCATTCTTTACATAAAAACAATGTATCTTTTTAAGACTATTCAATTTGTCTATCATCATAGACTGATTATGAATTACATAACTGGAGCTGAATTACAAACCGAGACATGTCTTTTATGGTACTGTATGCAGGGAAAAGAGCTGGGAAAAAGGAACATTTTGGTTAGCAGGCAATTAAAGGCTAAATTAAGATAGATTCTGTACTCAAAAAAATTATGGTGCATGATTTAATATAAATACAAGGAGTTTTTCTTGGAAAAATACAGCTATGACTCAAACTCCAAAAAGGATTGACATTTTGTTTTGTTCTTTTCCAATTTGCAAATATATGAAGGTATGTATTTGGTAATGACTTAAGATTTTTTCTGAGCTATAGAGGTAAAGATTCAACTAGATGTAAATCAGACACTGTAAGTAATCAAAAGCAAGAGAACATGAGGTTATGTTACTGAATTCATTGAAATCAATCGTGACCTCTGGCTACAACCTACACTCCAAGAAGTCACTGCAGTTTCTAGCTCCCAAACTTGTTAATCTAATGCAGAGATTTACACCACTAGTTTTCATTAAAAAAAAAAGAACAGATACTGAAGAATTTACGTTTTAATGGTTTAGTCTCTGACACAAGTGCTCAACTCTTTCCTTCCGTGAAAACGGCAATAAGCCATGTATAAATGAATGGGCATAGCTGTGTACCAATTAAACTTTATTTACAAAAAGAGGCTTTAGATGGCTGGATGTGGCCCATGGGTCATGCTAATTTCATAGGAACAGGAGTGTCAAACAGGTATAAATAGTAACAAATATGTATATGATTGTATACTTAGAAATGTAAAGAAAGACTAATGTTAATGTCCCCAAATAAACAAATATTGAACAAAAAATGACACACATTTTACTGCAGCTTTACCCATGTATCTTGGCCCATCTTATATCTTCCTCTTTCAAAACCTGTTTACAAAATTCTCCATTCAAAGTTTATTTCTATATTATACAGCATTGTATGACATCATATTTTTATGAGAAACATTTATTCAAGTGCTACCTAGCATGGTGTTAAGAAAATTACAGATTTTTAATAAATGTCTGTTGAATACAATTGTACTGATAAGAAATGTGTCAGGTGATTCTCAGAAGATAGATATGAATGTTCTACTTCATTGACCATCCAGGTAACTGGAAATAATATTGAACTTTATAGATGCACATAAATAGGACTTAATTAGCAGAGGAAAATTCTATGGTCATTGGTTCTATGATAACTCTACTATCATTAATGGTCAAAGTTAGTTAAGTCTTGCTTTTATAAAATATCAACCTACCCCAAATTCAGATATTGATTTTAAAAAATAATTTTTTTAAATTATAGTGAGCTATGTATAAGTTTCTAATGCAGTTTCTGATTTCTGCCCTATAAGGCAGAAATAGTTTAAATTTACATGGCAAAAAAACAAACAACAACAAACAAAACAAAACACCACTGGAACAAAGTCAAAAAATCTGAAAAGGAGTAGTAAAAACCTACAAAAAAATCTATGATAATTCCTGTACTTCAGTATTGCCACAAATAAGATGGTGTTATGGAATAGAATAAAGTCCACAAATCATGCTAAATATTTATAGAAACTTGGAGTGTGGCAAATATCATATGTTAGTTCTACAGGAAAAGCATGTTTATTTATAAATGGTGCTAGTATTTTATAAATGGTGATGGTCTTTTACAGATGAGAAACATTTTAAGCTAGCCCCAAAGATAGCGAAATATACAAAATTAAAATGAAGAAAATATAAAATCTTAAAAAGTTAAAATGTCCAGGAAGTAAAATAAAGTTAAATAAAGTTTAAAAAATTAAATAATTTAAATAAAGTTAAATAAAGTTAAAAAAAAAAGTTAAAGTAAAAATAAACAGGAAATGTGTCCTTAACAGGGGTAAAACATGAAGCGTGTTCTGCACAGAGGAAGAACAAAAAGTATGTCCTGCAGAGGAGGAACAGGAAGTGTGTCTGTCTCAGGAGAGTGACAGGAAGTGTGACCTGGCCAGAGGAGGAACAGAAAGTGTGTGCTGCACAGAGAAGAAACAGGAAGAGTATCAAGAACAGTGGACACTAGGAAGTGTGTGGGGCACAGGGGAGAAACAGGAAGTGTGTCTGTCTGAAGAGAGTAACAGGAAGTGTGTCCTGCACAGAGGAAGAACAGAAAGTGTGTGCTGCACAGTGAAGAAACTGAAGTGTGTTACAGGGTGACACAGAAAGTGTGTCCTGCATAGGGGAGAAAAAGGAAATGTGTCAGGCATATGGGAAAGACAGAAAGTGTATCCTTAACAGGGGAAGAAGAGAAAGTGTGACCTGTTCAACAAAGAAACAGGAAGCGTGCCAAGTACATGGAAGAAACAGGAAGTGTGTCAGGGCCTGAGGAAGCATAGGAAGTGTGTTGGTTTCAGGAGAGTAACAAAGTGTGTCCTCCACAGAGAGGGAAACAGAAAGTGTGCACTGCACAGAAGAGAAACAGGAAGTGTCAAGAACAGGAGACATTCAGGAAGCATGTGGGGCACAGGAGAGAAACAGGAAATGTGTAGGGCCTAGTGGAGAAGCAGGAAGCATGTCTGTCTCAGGAGAATAATAGGAAGTGTGTCCTGCACAGAGGAGGAACAAAGTGTGTGCTGCACCAGGGGAGAAAGAGGAAATGTGTTCATTACAGGAGAGACAAAGGAATTGTGTTCTACACAAGGACAAAGGAAGTGTGTCCAGCTCAGGGGAGGTACAGAATGTGTGTGCTGCACAGGGGAGAAATAGGAAGTGTATTACTCATAGGACAACACAGAAAGTGTGTCCTGCCTAAGGGAGAAAAAGGAAGTGTGTCTTTAACATGAGAGAAACAGGAAGTGTGTTTTGCACAGAGGAGGAATAGAAAGTGTGTGCTACACAGGGGAGGAACAGGAAGCATTTCCTGCACAGAAGAGGAACAGAAAGTTCATCCTGCCCAGAGGAGTAACAGGAGAAAGTGTGTCCTGCACAGGCATGGAACAGAAAGTGTGTGCTTCACCATGGAGAAACAGGAGGAGTGTCGGGAACAGGAAACACCGGAAGTGTATCCTGTAAAGTGGAAGAATAGAAAGTGTGTGCTGCACGGAGGTGAAAGAGGAAGTATATCTCTCACAGGGGAGAAAAAGGAAGTGTGTCTTGCACTGGGGAGATGGAGGAAGTGTGTACTACACAGTGGAGACACAGGAAGTGTATCTAGCACACAGGAGGAACAAAAAGTGTGTGCTGCTCAGGAGAGAAACAGAGTGTTATGACCAGGGGATACACAGGAAGTGTGTCTTTAACAGGGGAGAAACAGGAAGTGTGTCCTGTACAGAGGAGGAACAGAAAGTGTGTGCTGGACAGGGGAGGAAGAGGAAGTGTGTCCTGAGCAGAAGATGAACCGAAAGTGCAACCTGCCCAATAGAGTAACAGAAATGATTTCTTTTTTTTTTTTTTAGATGGGTTCTCGCTCTGTCACTCAGGCTAGAGTGCAGTGGCGCGATCTCAGCTCACTGCAAGCTCCTCCTCCTGGGTTCACGCCATTTTCCTGCCTCAGCGTCCCGAGTAGCTGAGACTACAGGCGCCCGCCACCACGCCCAGCTAATTTTTTTTTTGTATTTTTAGTAGAGACGGGGTTTCACCATGTTAACCAGGATGGTCTTGATCTCCTGACCTCGTGATCTGCCTGCCTCGGCCTCCCTAAGTGCTGGGATTACAGATGTGAGCCATCGTGCCAGTCCAGGAAAGAAATTTTTAAATTTTTTATTTTAATTTCAGTTCTAGAAAATTATTAAAAAGACATACACAAAATCTGGAGTGTAAACTCTGTGTTTGAGAAGCCGGGGAATAGCTAGATGACACTACCTTAGATGCTGCAGTCGTGTGGTTGCACTTCTTTCTTTTCTTTATTTTTTTATTTTTGTTTGAGACAGAGTCTCGCTCTGTCACACAGGCTGGAGTGCTGTGGGGCAATCTCGGCTCACTGCAAGCTCCGCCTCCCGGGTTCACGCCATTCTCCTGCCTCAGCCTCCCTAGTAGCTGGGACTGCAGGGGCCCGCCACCACACCCGGGTAATTTTTTTTTATTTTTAGTAGAGACGGGGTTTCACCGTGTTAGCCAGGATGTTCTCGATTCCTGACCTCGTGATGGGCCCGCCTCGGCCTCCCAAAGTGCTGGGATTACAGGCGTGAGCCACTGCGCCTAGCCGGGTGCACTTCTTTCACATTGCCCTCCACCCCAGATGGTTGACACAGGTATGAGAGGGCCAGGAAGAGGGTGTCTGCCTGTTACAGGGGATCTGTCTGCTGGAGCTGTTGGCAAGATTGCCCTAACAGCAGCACTCATGTGATGCCATCTGTTGTTTCATCCCACCCTGTTATCAGGAGGCATTATAGTACCTCTTCAGCACTCAAAGGCATAGCCTGAGTGAACTTGAAAATCACCTGAAGCCTGTGCTGCTAACCCAATGTTTAAAGAAAAAAGGTGACAAACACACTGGCCCATGTTAGTTACTATGTTAGTAACTGCCCTAACAGTTAGTGCTGTTTTCGATTTCCAAATTAAGAGATTTTGTTGTCATTTGAAAAAAAACTGTGTCTGGTCCAGTGCAGTGGGTGGTTCATGCCTATAATCCAAGCACTTTGCAAGGACTAGGCAGGCAGATCACTTGAGGTCAAGAGTTCGAAACCAGCTTGGCCAACATGGTGATCTCCCACCTCCATTAAAAATAGAAAAATCAGCCAGCCATGGTGGTGCATGCCTGTAGACCCAGTAGCTCGGGAGGCTGAGGCAGGAGAATTGTTTGGACCCTGGAGGCAAAGGTTGCAGTGAGCTTAGTTCACGCCACTGCCCTCCAACCAGGGCAACAAAGCGAGATTCTGTCTGAAAAAAAAGAACAAAATATCTTCTCGCTGCCTGATTTGTGGCTTCCTGTGCTAGAGCAGGCTGTTCTGAGGCTGATAACCTGATAACAGGGATATATTGGTTAGACCCTGTACTGTCTTTAGATGCTGACATGGTTTCCCTTCTGTACCCAAGACAGACAAGAATTTTGAGTGCTGATTTCCATAAACATCTCGTAGGCAGAGGTGCACTTAGTTGGTCTCTGTGCTTGGATGAACCTGAGAGAAATTTTCAGTGATGGACTTCAGTGCTTCACTTGTCTCCCACAGTTCTCCTTTGATCTTCATGGTGCAGTTGTGAATCTTGACAGCTCCTCAGCCCTACGCCACGCAGCAACTCGGGGTGGCAGACAGTGGAGAAAGTAGAAGATGTTCCCACCAGCCTGTGTCTCTGAAGATCTTTGAGCACCAGAGAACACACACATCCTGCCTAGATGTCCCCATTTGTGTCTGCCTTCCCTCTTTTCAGGCTTACTTAACAGGGTAGGAGTCTCATGGATTAGGAAATTGCTCTGGCAAATCATCTGACTTGAGAACTTGCCTGGTGAGGGAAGATGCTATGTCTTTTGGGGACACTGTGAGGCCAGCATCAGAACACATGAGATAGGGACAGCAATAGGATCCATATAGAAGGAGGCAGTTTAAAGCAAAGAGGAAAATAGGGTAACAGGGTAAAGGGCAGATTGAAAGGTCTGGTTCAGTGCCAAAGGAAGAGGACAGTGGACATTGTAAGGTCCTCACTGACTCAGGATAGTGAGTTACATGTTCAGTGCTGCAGAATAACTGGATGAAGATCTGGAAGTAGTTGGGAAATAAGAAGTCAGAATTGATCAACCTTGTTAGTATCCAAGTTCCTTGTACTGAGCAGGTGACATGTGCCAGGTGTATTGTGAAGTACCTTACTGCACTATCCATAGTCAGGATTTCATTTAATCTACATCACATGAGCCATCTCAAGAAGGATAATGTTTTCCTGCCCATTTTCCAGACAAAGAAAGCAAAGATTTAGAGAGATGATAACCAAGTATTTTCAGGCAAGTATTCCAACTCCAGTGCATACCCCCCTTTAAAAAATGTTTTTAAGAGATGAGGTCTTGCTATGTTGCCCAGGCTGGAGTGCAGTGGCAATTCACAGGGATGATCATAAGATCATAGCACACAGTACAGTCACTCAAGAAATCCTCCTGCCACAGCCTCCTGAATAGCTGGGACTACAGACACATGCCACCAACTCTGGCTACCAGTGCACACCCCCTTAAGCACCACATGAATGATTAGACTGTTCACATAAATGTTGAAGTATAAAGAAGGAAGCATAAGCTGTAAATGGGACCCACCCTACATGGGTAGGGAGAGAGAAGAGGCAGGGTAGGGGGCAACTGGAGAAGTCACACCATCCCAGTTCACATGAATGCCAAGGAGGACTGCTGTCATAGGAAGGCTGGTGTTGAATGCCTCCTGGCCCTGTTGAGCTGTTCCAGGTGAGCCAGCCAGGTGCAACAGCTTCCTGTTGTCCTGTGTCCCCATTCAGGGACTAAGAAGGGCTTTCTGCTGCTGTGGTCAGCACATAGCTTTGAAGCTGTTTGGTTTGACTCGGCATGAGAATGCAAGTCAGGCTCTGACTGTTCTCTTTGGCCGAGAGTGCAGTGGGTACCTAGGTAATTTGTAAAGGGTAGTTTATCTGATCCTGCTTGGCCACATGAAATGTCTTTAACAAAGGAATTGAGCTTTGGCCTTATTAAGTCACATACAGCAATAGTAGACATAGTGAGACCCCTGTACTACAAGGTGCTATGTTATTTATTTGGAGGGTTTGTTTGGTTTGTTTCCTTTTTTGTACTAAATTGCTGGAAAAACTTGATAGGGAGTACTTTTTATTTTTAATACTAGAGGTATTTATTTTTCCATTGCATAGAACAGTACGTTGTTCCTTAATTTTCAGGTAATTTCAAGTATTTTCTGCTGCTACTAAAAGAAGCAGTCTTCTTCTGGGGATATATATTTTTGTGCTGGTGGTTGATTTGTTCATTTGTTGAATTTATGTTTACTGATAATCTTCTATAGACCAGCTATCATGTCAGCACTAGGAAAACATCCATGAACAGGACAGGTACAGTCCTCAAGGAACTTGCCCCGACTCCCTAACTTTTTTTTTTGAGGTAGGGTCTCTGGCTTAGCCCAGGCTGGAGTGTCATGGTGAATTCATAGCTCGCTGCAGCCTCTAACACCTGGGCTCAAGAAGTCCTCCCGCATCAGCCTCCTGAGTAGCTGGGACTACAGGTGTGCACCACCACACCCAGCTAATATTGTGTACAGACAAGGTCTCACTATGTTGCTTAAGCTGGTCTCCAAGTTCTGGCCTCCCACTTGAGGCCAGCACTTGAGCCTCTCATTGTGCTGGAATTACAGGCAGGAACTATGGCATCCAGACAAACTTGTATTCTTTGAGGACACAGATGTGAATAGATTAATTAGTAAGATGGTTTCCACACTGGAACTAGTTGTGATAATGCTGAGATGAAAAAAGATTGACCACTGGGCATTGTTTAAAGGAGTTTTATTGAGATATAATTCACATATCAGACAATTAATTCATTTAAAGGCTGCAGTTTAATTTAATTTTATTTTTCAGTAATTTACAGGGCTGTACAAGCATCATCAGTTTCTAATTTTAGAATACATTTGTACCCCAGGAGAAAAAACTCCATACTCATTACAGCAGGCCCTCTCAACCTCTCTTCCCCTTCCATGCTTAGGCAACCCCAATCTACTTTCTGTCTGTAAATATATGCCTATTCTGAACATTTCAAATAAATGTCTTCTGTGACTGGCTGTTTTCGCTTAGATAATGTTTTTAGTCTTCATCTGTTCCTCCTCTGTGCAACATAAACTTCCAGTCCAGTATCTCCCCATGGAGCACACATTTTTGTACCTCCCGTGTGCAGGACACGCTTCCTGTTTCTGCCATGTTCAGCTTATATGTTGTTTCTTTTTTGTGCAGGACACACTTCCTGTTCTGCCTTTGTGCAGAACACACTTCCTGTTCCTCTTCTATGCAGGACACTTTCTGTTTCTCCCCTGTGCAGGTCATACTTCCTGTGTTTCCCCTGTGCATAACACACTTTCTATTTTTCCCCTGTGCAGCACATATTTTTCTGTTCCTCCCCTGTGCAGGACACACTTTCTGTTACTCTCCTGAGACAGACAAACTTTATGTCTCCCCTGTGCATGCCACTCTTCCTGTTTCTCACCTGTGCAGCACACCCTTTCTGTTCCTCCACTGTGCAGGACACATTTCCCATTGCTCTCCAGAGACAGACACACTCCCTGTTTCTCCCCTGTGCATGCCACACTTCTTGTTTCCTCCTTGAATGGCCGCCCTTTATATTCTTACTTTGTTAAGGACACACTTTCTTTTTCTCTGCTGTGCAGTACACACTTCCTTTTCTTGTGAGGGACACATCTTCTTTTTTTCCTCTGTGCAGCATTCAATTTCCCTTTCTGTACTGTGCATGACGCCTCTCCTGTGTGTCCCCTGTTCATGAAACTTTTCCTGTTTCTCCCTGGTGCAGCACACACTTTCTGCTCCTCTTCTGTGAAGGACAGACTTTCTGATCCTCCCCTGTTCAGGCCACACTTTCTGTTTCATCCCTGAGCATGCCACACTTCTTGTTCTTCCACTGTGAAGCACACACTTTCAGTGTCTCCATTGTGCATGCCACGCTTTCTATTTCTTCACTGTGCAACATACATTTTCTCTTCCTTCTCTGTGTGGGACACTCTTCCTGTTCCTCCCTTGTGCCTGTCACACTTCCTGTTGCTCCCCTGTGCAGGACACATTTCCTGTGTGTCCCCTGTGAGGACAACACTTCTGTTCCTCTTCTGTTCAGGACACACTTCCTGTTTCTCCACTTTGCCCGACACACTTCCTTTTTCTCCCCTTGCAGGACATATTTCCTGTGTCTCCTCTGTAAGGGGCACACTTCCTTTTTCTCCCCTGTGCAGCACACACTTTCTGTTTTCCCCTGTGTGGGACATACTTCCTGTGTCTCTCCTGTGCGGGACATACTTCCTGTTTCCTCTCTGCAAGACGCACTTACTGTATTGCCCCTGTGGGTTACAGGCTTCCTGTTTCTACTCTGTGGAATACACTTTTTGTTTCTCTCCTGTGCAGGACACACTTCCTGTTTCTCCCTTTTGAGGGATACACTTTTTTTTTCTATCTTCTGCAGCATTCATTTTTTATTCCTCTTCTGTGCTGGACACACTTACTTTGTCTCTGCTGTGCAGGGCAAACTTCCTGTTCCTCCCTTTTGCCTGACATACTTCCTGTTTCTGCCCTGTGCAGGACACATATATGGCTTTCCCCCTGTGCACCACACACTCTCTGTTTCTCCCCTAGGCAGGACACGCTTTCTGTTACTCTCCTGAGAAAGACACACTTTCCGTTCCTCTCCTGTGCAGGATAAACTTCTTGTGTTTTAGTAGAAGAGTGTCCCACACAGTGGAGACACAGGGAGCATGTCCTGCACAGAGGAGAAACAGAAAGTGTGTGCTGTATAAGGGAGAAACCAGAAGTGTGTTATCTGCAGTGGTGACACAGGTTGTGTGTCCTACATAGGGGACAAACAGGAAATGTGTCCTTAACAGGGGAGAAGAGCATCCTGCACAGTGAAGGAACAGAAAGGGTGTGCTGAACAGGGGAGGAACAGAAAGTGTGCCCTGAACAGAAGAGGAACAGAAAGTGCATCCTGACTAGAAGAGTAACAGGAAGTTTGTCCTGCACAGGGGAGAAACAGGAAGTGTGTCCCCAGCAGGGAAGACACAGGAAGTGTCTCCCTAACATGGGAGAAAAAGGAAGTGTGTCCTTAACAGGGGAGAAATAGGAAGTATGTCCTGCACAGTGGAGACACAGAAAATATGTCCAGCAGAGGGGAGGAACAAGAAGTGTGTCCTACACAGTAGAGGTGCAGAAAGTGTGTGCTGCATGGGGGTGAATGAAGAAGTGTGTCCACCAGAGAGGAAATACAGGAAGTGTCTCCAGTAGAAGAAAGAAACAGGAAGTATGCCCTGCCTAGTGGAGGAAGAGAAATTTTGTCCTCCACAGGGGAGAAACAGGAAGTTTGCTTTTAACTGAGTAGAAACAGGAAGTATGTCCTTTTCAGTGGAGAAAAAGGATGTATGTGGGGCACAAGGGAGAAAGAGGAAGTATGACCCTACAGGGGAGACCCAGGAAGTGTGTCCTGGAGAGGGAGAAACAAGAAGTGTATGGAGCACATGGAGAAAAAGGATGTATGTGGGGCACAGGGGAGAAAGTGGAATTATGACCCCACAGGGGAGACACAGGAAGTGTGTCCTGGAAAGGGAGAAACAAGAAGTGTGTGGAGCACATGGGAGAAACAGGAAGTGCATCCTTAACAGGACAAACAAGAAGTGTGTCCTGAACAGGTTAGGAAGAGTAAGTAGGTACCCGACAGAGAAGACACAAGAACTGTGTCCTTAGCAGGGGAGAAACAGGAAGTGTGTCCTTAGCTGAGGAGAAACTGCAAGTGTGTCCTTAACAGGAGAGAAATAGGAAGTGTGTCCTGCACAGTGGAGGAACAGAAAGTGTGTGTTATATAGGGGAGAAAGAGAAAGTGTATCCCCCAAAGAGGAGAATCAGGAAATGTGTCTTGCACAGGAAAGAAGCAGAAAGTGTCTGCTGCACAGGGGAGAAACCAGAAGTATGTTACCCTTAGTGGGGACAAAGAAAGTGTGACCTGGAACAAAAAATAGGAAGTGTGTCCTTAACAGGAGAAATAGGAAGTATGTCTTGCACAGAGGAGGAACAGAAAGTTTTTGCTGTACTGGGAAGAATCAGGAAGTGTGTCTTGCACAGAAGAAAAACAGAAAGTATGTTCTGCCTAGAGAAGTAATAGCAAGTGAGTCGGCCACAGTGGAGACAAAGGAAGTGTGTACTGCAAAGAGGAGGAACAGGAAGTTTGTCTGCCTCAGGAAAGTAACAGGAAATATGTTCCTTCTCTTGCAGAGAGGAGGAACAGAAAATATGTTGCACAGAGGAGATGCCAAAAGTCTGTTACCTACAGTGGTGACACAAGAAGTGTGTCCTATGTAGGGGAGAAACAAGAAGTGTGTCCCACACAAGAGAGACACAGAAACTGTGTCCTGCAAAGGGAAGGAACAGACAGTGTGTGCAGCAAAGGGAAGAAACAGGAAATGTGCCCCTCACAGGGAAGACACAAGAATTGTGTCCTGCACAGGAAAGTAACAGAAAGTGTGTTAGGCACAGCATAGAAGCAGGAAGTGTGTCATGCACAGAAGAGGAACAGAGAGTGTGTTGCACATGAGAGAAACCAGAACTGTGTTACACACAGGGGCGACAGAGGAAGTGTGTCCTGCACGTGGGAGAAAGAGGAAGTGAGTCCCACACAGATGAGACACAGGAAGTGTGTTCCACACAGCAAAGACACAGGAAGATTGTGCTGCACAGGGGAGAAAGAGGAAGTGTGTGCTGTACAGGGAAGAAACAGAAAGTATGTCCTGCACAAGGGAGGAACAGGAAGTGTGGCCTGCTTAAGGAAGAAAAAGAAAGTTTGTACTGCACAAGCGACGATGAAACAGTGCGTCCTGCACAGAAGAGGAATAGAAAGTGTGTGCTACACCAGGGAAAAACAGGAAGAGTGTCATGAACATGAAACACAGGAAGTGTGTCCTGCACAGAGGAGGAACAAAGTGTGTGCTGGACAGGGGAGGAACAGGAAGTGTGTCCTGAACCAAAGATGAACAGAAAGTGTCTCCTGCCCAGTAAAGTAACAGGAATGAAATATTTAAATTTTTGGTTTTAATTTAAGTTTTAGAAAATTACCAAAAAGAAGCATATACAAAATCCAGAGTGTAAACTTCCCATGTTTGAGAAAACAGTGAATAGCCAGAGAATGGTCAGTGACACTACCTGAGATACTGCAGTCATGTGGGCACATTTCTTTCACATTGCCCTCCACCCTAGAAGGTTGACATGGGTAAGAGAGGGAGGGGCAGGGAGAGTGCGTGGGTCTGTCTGTCTGGAGCTGTTGGCAAGACTGCACAAACAGCAGTGTTCATGTGATGCCACCTATTGTTTCATCCCACCCTGCTATCAGGAGGCATTATAGTACCTCTGCAGTACTCAAAGGCATAATCTGAATGAACTTGAAAATAACCTGAAGTCTGTGATGCTAACCCAAATTTTAAAGAAGGTGACAAACATACTGTCCTCGTTAGTGCTGTCCGATTTCCACATTCAGAAGTCTGGTTGTCATTTGGAAGAATCTGTTCTCTGTGCCTGGTCGAGCACAGTGGGTGGCTTATGCCTGTAATACCAGCACTTTGGGAAGTCAAGGCAGTTGGATCACTTGAGGTCAGGAGTTCAAAACTAGTCTGGCCCACATGGTGATACCCCATCTCCATAAAAAATACAAAAATTATCCAGGTGTGGTGGTGCACGCCTGTTGTGGGTGCACTTTTTTACGTTACCCTCCACCCCAGATGGTTGACACAGGTAAAAGAAGGGCAGGGAGAGTTCATGGGTCTGTCTGGAGCTGTTGGCAAGATTGCCCTAACAGTAGTGCTCATGTGATGCCACCTGTTGTTTCACCTCACCTGGCTATCAGGGGGCACTATAGTACCTCTTCAGCACTCAAAGGCATAGTCTGAGTGAACTCCTACCATGTGCCTGACACACTTCCTGTTTCTTCCCTGTTTAGAGCACACTTGCTGTGTCTCGTCTGTATGGGACACATTTCTTGTTTTTCCCCTGTGCAGCACACATTTTCTGTTTCTCCCTGTGCATGACACACTTACTGCTTCTCCTCTGTGCACTACACACATCCTGTTCCTCTCCTGTACAGTTCACTCTTTCTGTTCCTTGGCTGTACAGGACACATTTCTTCTTAGTCTCCTGAGATAGACCCACTTCCTGTTCTTCTTCTGTTCAGGACATACTTCCTATGTCTCCTCTGTGCATGCCACACTTCCTATTTCTGCCCTGTGAAGCACACACTTTCTGTTCCTCTGCTGGACATGCCACACTTCCTATTTCTGACCGGTGCAGCACACACTTTCTGTTCCTCCTCTGTGCAGGGTGCACTTTCTGTTCTTCCCATGTGCCTGACACACTTTCTGTTTCTTCTCTGTGCAGGACACACTTCCTAAGTATCCCCTGTGAAAGACACACTCCCTCTTTCTCCTCTGTGTAGCACACACTTTCTATTCCTACATTCTGCAGGACACACTTCCTGTGCATCCCTTGTTCATGACACTTTTCTTGTTTCCTGGTGCAGCATGCACTTTCTGTTTCTCCTCTGTTCAGGACCCACTTCCTGTTTTTTCCCTGTGCAGGACACACTTCCTTTTTCCCCGTGTGCAGCACAAACTTTCTGTTACTCTCCTGAGGCAGACACACTTACTATTCCTCCCCTGTGCAGGACATACTTTCTGTGTCTCCCCTGTACGTGCCACACTTCGTGTTTCTGTCCTGTGCAGCGCATACTTTCTGTTCCTGCTCTTTGCAGGACACACTTCCTGTTTTTCCCATGTACCTGACACACTTCCTGTTTCCTGTCTGTGTAGGACACACTTCCTGAGTCTCTCCTGTGAGAGACACAGGTCCCCTTTCTCCTCTGTGTAGCACACACTTTCTGTTCCTCTCCTCTGCAGGACACACTTCCTGTGTGTTCCTTGTTCATTAGACTTTTCTTGTTTCTTTGCATTGCAGCACATACTTTCTGTTTCTCTTCTGTTCAGGACACACTTCCTATTTCTCTGTACACCACACACTTCCTGTTCCTCCCATCTGCAGGGCACACTTCCTGTGTCTCTCCTGTGTGGAACATACTTCCTTTTGCTCCCCTGTGCAGCACATTTCCTGTTCCTCCTCTTTCAGGACGTACTTCCTGAGTCTTCCCTGTGCATGCCACTCTTCCTGTTTCTCCCCTGTGCAGGACACCTTCCTGTGTCTTTCCCATGAGAGACATAGCTCCTCTTTCTCCTTGTTGCAGCATACACTGTCTGTTCCTCCACTACGCAGGACACACTTTCTGTATGTTCCTTGTTCATGACATTTTTCCTCTTTGTCCCCAGTGCACTACACACTTTCTGTTCCTTCTCTGTTCAGGACACACTTCTTGTTACTCCCATGTGCCTGACACACTTTCTGTTTCTTCCCTTTATGGAACACACTTCCTGTGTCTCTGCTCTGTGGGAAACACTTCTTGTTTTTCTTCTGTGCAGCACATGTTTTTTGCTCCTCCCCTGTGCATGACACCTTTTCTGTTTCTCCCATGTGCCTGACACATTTCCTGTTTCTTCCTTGTGCAGGACACACTTTCTGTTACTTTCCTGAGACAGACCCACTTACTGTGACTCTCCTGTGAGAGACACACTTCCTGTGTCTCTGTTGTGCATGCCACACTTCCTGTTTTGGCTCTGTGGAGCATACACTTTTTGTTCTTCCTTTGTGCAGGACACACTCCTGTGTTTCCCATGTGCCTGAAATACTTCCTGTTTCTCCTCTGTTCGGGACACAATTTGTGAGTCTCACCTGTGAAAGACACACTTCCTCTTTCTCCTCCGTGTAACACATACTTTCTGTTCCTTCACTGTGCAGGACACACTTCCTGTATGTCCCTTGTTCATGACACTTTTCTTGTTTCTCCCCAGCAAAGCACACACTTTCTTTTCCTCCTCTGTTCAAGACACACTTCCTATTTCTCCCATGTGCCTGACACACTTCCTGTTTCTTCCCTTTGCAGGACACACTTCCTTTGTCTCCCCTGTGTGGGAAATACATCTTGCTTTTCCACTGTGCAGCACACACTATCTGTGCATTATACACTTCCTGTCTCTCCCATATGCCTGACACACTTCCTGCTTTTTCCCTGTGCAGAACACACTTCTTGTTACTCTCCTGAAGCAGACACACTTCGTATTCTTCCTCCTGTGTAAGACATAGTTTTTGTGTCTCTCCTGTGAGGGACACACTTCGTTTTTCTCCCCTGAGCAACACACACTTTCTGTTCTTTGTCTGTGCAGGACACTTTCTGTTTCTCCCATGTGCCTGACACGCTTCCCATTTCTCCCTTGTGCAGGACACTTTTCCTGTGTCTCTCTTATGAGGGACACATTTCCTCTTTCTCCTTTGTGTAGCACAAATTTTCTGTTCCTCCACTGTGCAGGACACAGTTCCTGTGTGTCACATATTTATGACACTTTTTATGTTTCTCCCCAGTGCAGCAGACACTTTCTGTTCCTCCTCTGGTTGGAACACACTTCCTGCTTCTCCCATGTTCCTGTTACACTTCTTGTTTCTTCCTGGTGCCTGAGACACAGTTCCTCTGTTTTCCCTGTGAGGGACACACTTCTTTCTCTTCTGTGCAGCACACAATTTCTCTTCTACTATGTGGGATGCACTTCTTGTGTATCTCCTGTTCATGACACTTCCTGTTTCTTCCAGGAGCAGCACACACTTTCTGGTCCTCATCTGTGCAGGACACACTTTCTTATTCTCTCTGTGCAGAACACACTTCCTGTTTCATCTCAGAACAGGCCACACTTCCTGTTTTTCCCCTGTGTAACACACACTTTTCTTCCTTTTCTTCAGGACACACTTTCTGTTTCTCTGCTATGCCCAACATATTTCCCATTTCTCCCATGTGCAGGACACACTTCCTGTGTTTCTCCTGTGACACAGGAGAAAAAGGATACACTTCCTTTTTCTTCCCTGTACAGCCCACACTTTCTGTTCCTTCCCTGTGCAAGACACACTTCCTTATTTCCCCTATGCAGGACACACTTCCTTTTCTCTCCTATGCAGGATACACTTTCTATGTCACTGTAGACGTTAGCACACATCTGGTTTCTTTCCTGTGCAGCTCACTTTCTGTTCCTCCTCTGTACTGGACACACTTTCTGTTCCTCCATTGTCCCAACACATTTCCTGTTTCTCCCTTGTGCCTGACACAGTTCCTGTTTCTCCCTTGTACCTGATGTCTCCTCTGAGGGACACAATTCTTATTTCTCCCCTGTGCAGCACTCACTTCCTGCTCCTTCCCTATGCAGCAAACACTTCTGTGTCTCCCCTGTGGGTAATACACTTCCTGTTTCTCCTCTGTGCAACACACTTTCTGTTCCTCTCATGCACAGGACACACTGTTTCTCTCCTCAGCAAGACACACTTCCTGTGTCTACCCTGTGAGGGACACAGTTCCTTTCACTCCCTTGTGCAGCCCACGCTTTCTGTTCCTTCTCTGTGCAGGAAAAACTTCCTGTTACTGTGCCGTACATTCCACACTCCCTGTTACTCCCCTGTGCAGCACACATTCTGTTCCTTCCATGTGCCTGACATACTGTTTCTCTTCTCTGCAGAACACACTTCCTCTTTCTCCCCTGCTCTTCATACGCTGTTATTCTCAAAAGGCAGACACATTTCCTGTTTTCCCCTCTTTAGGATGTACTTTCTATTTCTCTTCTGTCCTGGACACACTTCCTGTTTCTCCACTGTTTGGGACACACTGCTGGTTTTTCCTTTGTGCAGCAAACACTATTCTTCCTTTCTGCAGGACACTCCTTCTGTTTCTCTCCTATGCAGAACACACTTTCTGGCCCTCCACTATGCAAAAACTTTTCCTATTTCTCCCCTGTGGGGGACACACTTCCTCTTTTTCTTCTATTCCTGACACACTTCTTCTTTCTTCTTTGAACTGGCCATACTTCCTGTTCTTCTTCTGTTGACACACTTCCTGTTTCTACCATGTGCCCAACATACTTCCTGCTTCTTCTGTCTGTACAACTACTTCCTGTGTCTTCCTTTGGGGGACACACTTCCTCTTTCTACCCTGTGCAGCACACTTTCTATTCCTCCACTGCAGGACTGACTTTCTGTTCCTTTTCTGAGCAGGATATATTTCCTGTGTCTCTGTGAGAAACAAGTATGTCAAGCACAGGGGAGGAACAGAAAGTGTGTGCTGCACAAGGGAGAAACCAAAAGAGTGTCATGAACAGGGGACATACAGGAAGTGTGTCCTGCACAGTAGGCCAACAGAAAATATGTGCTGCACAGTGGAAAATAAGGAAGTGTGTCCCCCAAATGGGAGACACTGGCAGTGTTTCCTGCAGAGGGGAGAAACAGGAAGTGTGTCAGGCACATGGGAGAAACAGAAAGTGTGTCCTTGACAGGGGAAGAACAGGAAGTGTGGCCTCTTCAAGGAAGAAAGAGGAAGTATGTCCTGCACAACAGAGACATAAGAAGTTTGTCCTGCACAGGGAAGGAAGAGAGAGTGTGTGCTGCACAGGGGAAAGGCCGGAAGTGTGTTACCCACAGGGGTGACACAGAAAGTGTGTTTGGCCTAAGGGAGAAACAGGAAATGTATCCTTAAAAGAGGAGAAACCGGAAGTGTGTCCTTAACAGGGGAGAAATAGGAAATATTCAAAGAATATTTCCATATATTTAATTTATATATCATTGGTTTTGTTTACATATACCTGTATATGTGTGTGTTTATACATATTTATTCAAAATAGGCTTGTCTACAAAGCAAATTAACATGTTATTAATATATTATAAAATCACACATACACACATATACACATCATTCTGAGAAAAAAGAAAGAGTAATTTCTTCACTTTTTAGTAGAACTCACAATAAACTTTCAATGGAGATGCTTTTTTAAGAAAAACATTTAACAATTTTTTAAAAAACTTTAAGTTTTTTAAAAAAATCTTTTTTAAAAAAAACTTTAAAGCATTCTGTCCATAAATGTACAGTTCAAAGCTCTGTCATCTCCAGTGTTATTATTATTATTAAAATGTGGCACCCTTCTCATATTTTGTCATTCATCTAACTTTGATGATTGTATTTGAGGTAGAAAACAAACTTTTTAATGGTGGTGGAGTGAGAATAACATACGAAATGTGATACGTGACTTAACACACACAGACTGGTTTCAGGAATATTGATGGATGTTTGTCCCAACACATGTCTGCAAATGCCTTTTCTCCCCATGCAGATGAGAGGGTTTGACAGGTCTTGCAGTTGAGGGCCATCTGATGATAGCTGTGGAATCTAACGTGTCTTGAGTTCCCTAGGGTTTGTCTTCTTTAGCTGTGTTAGGATGATGGAGACAAGTCTCTCAGTTGCCTGTGAATCCTTTTATACATTATTCAAGAAGGTTTGATGGTAGAATAAATTACTCTAGTACTAACTGAGGTCTCTCTACAAACCCATGATAAATCTTTTTCTATTTGAAAAGCTAACCATTTATCACAAAAAATAAGTAAATAAATTATCCTCTTCTGAGGACTCCAATATATACACATTGAATAAATTGGTCTGCTTTTTCTCTTATTAAAAAATAAAAATAAATAAAAAGTAAATTCTCCTCTTTAGGTGTGTGTGTGTGTGTGAGTGTGTGTGTGTTTGTGTCTTCTGATGGAACCTACATTTTTCCCTTCCCAAATGTGTCTGATTCCTCATTTTCTCCATTTATTATATATGTTATCAATAAAACATTTTTCTTTCTTGTATCTGGACCATTTTGAAGAGCTGAACCCTTTTTTCTTATAATATTTCATTATCCATTTGCAAACTGAACAGCTGAAAGGATAATGGACACTTACATGAGGTTCAACGTGGCTTACTCAAGGGTATCTGACCCTACACAAAAAGTAGAACCATTTTACCATTAAGTTAAGAGATTTAGATAGCTAATCAGAACAAATGAAACTACAAAAAGGATTTTTTTTTTTTTTACCATAATTGTACATTTCACTTTGTTTCAGTTAGAGGGTTCATTGCAGCAATGCCTGCTGTGTTGTTTAATTTTTGGATCTATGTTGATGTGAGCTCTGCATTACCATGAACCCAAACATCAGAAATCCAAAGATCTTGTGTTAACATTTACTATTAGACACATGATGAAAGCAAGTTTAAAGTTACTTACTTATGCCTGACAAATATCTTTTAATTTTTTCAAACTAATTTTAAAGACTTGAAAGGGCCTTTTATAAACTGCTTCTACAAATAACTGAAATAATTCCAAATGGGACAGTGGGCTAGCTCAATTTTGAGGATATTGGTGAGGAGAAGTTATGAAAGGAAGAAATTTAAACATCAGAAGTCTAGGGTGGTAATTTCATGGAAAGACATACCCAAAGTCACAAATATCACAATGCTCAGAATGTACTAAAACAAGACCTTGTATTTATGTTTGTGTTTTTTGTTTATTCTTAATAACACTCAGGTTAGGCAGGAATGTTAAGCTGTTCATTATTGTGTCTATGGAGCCCATATTTATAACTTCTTACCTGCAAGACATTTCAATCTATGTCATTGCTATATCACACATATCAGGAAAAAAGCTTCCATGATTTTCTCTTTAGAATGTTTCATCTTTTCAACACACACACACATACATCATTCGTTTTATTTGTTTATTTGTTTTGTTTTCTATTAACAATGACTTTGAAATAAGAACACTTAATTTTCAGACACATAAATCTACATTATGAAATGTTTGTTTACAGCATTTCTAGTTAACACCTATTCATAGGACACCATCCATGGATGTGAAGGACATTTAAAAACACTAGATGATTTGCTCACTTTCGGAGAACATACTATCAACCAACTTGAATAATTATTTTAGAACTGAAATGTCCTATATGGTATCTGATAGTCAAAAGTGACTATTCTACCATGAAATAAAATGAAATCAAATTTAAAACTCTAGTTTCTCAGTCACACTAGCTGTAGTTCAAGGGATCAATAGTCACATTTCAAGGGATCAATAGTTTCTTGAACATGATATAACAAATGACCTGAAACAGTGCGGTTTAAACCAGACTTTCTTTCTGTCTCACAGTTCTGGAGGCCAGAAATTGAAGATCAAGGTCACAGCATGATTGGTTCATTTTGAAATCTTGAAGGAAGAAACTGTTCTGTGCCTCCCTCTCAATTTATGGTGATGATTGTTGGTTCTTGGCATTATTTGGCTTGTGGCTCTATCTCTCCTATATCTGCGTCCATCGTCAAAGGGTATACTTACTGAGTGTCTCTATATCCAGTTTCTCTTTTTCTTGTAAAGACACCAGTCATTCAATGCCAGCCCACTTTAATTCAGTATGAATGCACTTTAACTTGACTATATCCGCAAAGCCCCTGTGTATTAGTCCGTTCTCAGATTGCTATGAAGAAATACCTGAGACTGGGTAATGTAAACAGAAAAGAGATTCAATTGTCTCAGGGTTCTGCAGGCTATACAGGAAGCATGGCATCATCTGATTCTGGGGAGGCCTCAGGGAGTTTTTATTTATGGAGGAAGGCAGCAGTGAGAGCAGGTGTCTCACATGGCATAAGCAGACAAAGAGAGAGAGAGAGAGAGAGATGATGGAGGTGCCACACACTTCTAAACAACCAGGTTTCGTGAGAACTCACTGACTATACAGTACTGGTTGTGGTGGGGTGGGGCTAAACCATTCATGAGAAATCTGCCCCATGATCCAGTCATCTCCAACCAGGCCTTATCTACAACACTGAGGACTACAATTCAACATGAGATTTGGGAAGGGACAAAGAGTGAAACTGTATTGCTCTAATTACAAATAAGGTCACTTTCTGAATTACTGTATGTTAGTGATGGCAGCAGCAGTCCATCTGGAGTGGCCACTATAAAGATGCTGACTCCAGGAGTGAAGGAATTGCCAAGGCTGCATGCACTGGGCTGGTGGGACTTGGGAACAGGCAGGAGCCCCACCCGCCTCTGAGTTGGCACAGTGAGAAAGCCACCCTCCTGGGCACAGCCGCATCTACCCAGTCACAGCTGTGAACCTGAACATCCTTGTGCTCTCAGGGGCCCAGGAATTCTCCTCTACCCACTCAGGATCAGAATTGTCTGTTCCCACTGCCTGGCCTCTTTCCACTCCCAGCACCCATTCTGATTTTGGAGCAAAGTTGAGGCCCAGCCTGGGCACTGTCAAAACCTGGCCAGCTTTGTGCATGATCAAGGCAATGATGACATGCCAGGACCCTGGTGCTTCAGCAACCTTTGAACTTTGGATGCCAATGAGCATGAGAGGGATGCTCAGGAGGGGCTGAGGGTGGCTTAGACTGGGCCTGCAGGTGCCCCTCTGCACAAACTGCCTGAGAGCTGTTGACAAAATGATTGATGGCAAGACACAAACAGGCTTCTGGGTGGAAAGGGGTGGGTCCACAGTGAAGCCCCACCTTCAAGCCAGGGCAGCCTAAAGCATGGGATTCAGGCTGTCATGAAACATGATGCCATTCTTGCCACGTTGTGTGCAACCAGAAAGAGAGAAGAACTGCAGCCCTTCAGGGATCCCAGATCTAGGGATTCTTTGATCCAGGGCTGTGACATCCTCTTTGGGGCCCTGTGATTCCTGGTGCTTCCAAGCTTCTGGGCACCAAGTTCCCCTTATCCTTTTCTAGACGTGGGTTCCCACGCAGTACATCTGGTCCAGTAGCAGCCTTGCATGGAGCCAGCACCTGTGCCAGTGCCTGGAACTTCCTACCCTGCCACAGCAGCTGGCATGGCTGACTGTGCAGTGAATGGAAACCATACTCACTTGTCCACACACCTCTTGCCACTCTGCTCCTGGATCATCCTTGGCAGGTGTCGGATCCAGGCTGTTAGCACCAGTCAAGCACAGTCTGCTGGGGCGAGTGGGCCAAATAAAGCCAGTGGGTGTGAGCAACACTCAGGCAGAAGGCATCGTTGGCCACAGAGGTTTCCAGCTGGTGAAGCAACATCTCAAAGATCCTGTGACATTAGGACTGGAACATAGATTTCTGGGAAACCCAGTTCAAACCCCAACAACGTTTCTGAGTCTTTTCTTTCCTGACTGCTATTGGGGAATACACAGCTACGTTTGGCCCCATGCTTTCACCATAGGAAATGAGTCCAATACCCGTTGCTTAGTATATGGATAAAAAAGTGTTTTTTAAATTGGAGAGTGAGCATAAATTTGTGATGATTGTGGAATTCGAGTAATTGGGACAAAGTGAAGCAGATACTTGGCTTCTCCCATCAGCTCTCCATCTCTACCTGAAAGCCATAAGCGGCCAGGCACGGTGGCTCACAACTGTAATCCCAGCACTTTGGGAGGCCACAGTAGGTGGATCACCTGAGTTCAGGAGTTCAAGACCAGCCAGGCCAACATGGTGAAACCCTGCCTCTACAAAAATACAAAAAAAAAAAAAAAAAAAAAAAAAAATTAGCCAGGAATGGTGGTGGGTGCCTGAAATCACAGCTACTTGGGAAGCTGAGGCAGGAGAATTGCTTGAACCTGGGAGGCAGAGGTTGCAGTGAGCTGAGATCATGCCACTGCACTCCAGCCAGGGCAACAGAGTGAGACTTCTCAAAAAAAAAAAAAAAGAAAGAAAGAAAGAAAGAAAGAAAGAAAGAAAGAAAAGGAAAAAGAAAGCCAGAAGCATTTCACACCTATGTTTATACCACGAAATAAATATCTGGCCAGGTCTTCTCGAGATGCAAGCATTATTGGGCTTTCCATTCAGCACTGTAATTCTGGGCATTAAGATGACTTTTCCTCTAGCCAAGCCTAAGCCTGATTACAGTTTGAAAGAGAATGGATACAGTTGAAATAGACATAAAATCTGAGTAACTGTTCTAAAATACTGTTCAATAGTGTAACATCTTTAATCAAAGATGTTACATTGAATTCTGAGGCTAAGGAGCAGAAAATAACTTTTACAACAGTAATTGCAGGCTCTCTTCAGTCTGATTGAGATACTAATGAGAAAAGTCATGGAGAAGTGACATTTTAATCAGCATCAACAAAATGCTGAAGAATCTGTGGCTGTTCATCAGAGTTCCTGACTAATCCGGGGGAATGGACATGGGAAAATGACCTAACAACTTGTTAGATATGAAAGATTTATTCAGCAAAACAAGTCCAGGCTTAACCAAGAGGAAAGATGTTATTCCAAGACTACAGGATGCAGAATGTCTGGGTAACCAAATAGGGACCAGATTACACCTTAGGCTTCTAAAATTAAAATTCACAGTCAACTGAGTCTATTGACACAATTTCCTTTTCATGTTCCCTCTCTTTGTTAGCTTTCTAGGGATGCTAAAACACAGCACTACAGACTGGGTGTCTATAAAAAATTATTATAATAGAAAGAATTTGTTGATTGCATCAATGTCTGCAGTCTTATAATCTGTCTATAATTGTAATTTATATGCTTTATATAATATATAATGTCTATAATAATTATTTAATGTGTGTCTTAAAATTATTATATAATAATCAGTTCATTGCATTAATTCCTGCTCATAAAAATTTATTTATTACATGTCTATAATAATTTCTTATTAGTATATTTATTATAATACTTGTCCTAAATTATTATTATATAATGTTATATAATAAATTTATATATCTATAATAGTAAATTATTACATAATAAATTACTTCATTTCATCAATGCCTCCTTTCTTATATTAATAATTTACTTAGTAATATCTGTCTATAATTATATGTGTCTTAAAATAAATTATATAATATGTTATTATATAATACATTAGATATTAATAGTTCATTGCGTCAATGCCTGCTGTACTATAATAATTTATTCTGTTTATAATAAATATTTATTATTAACATATTTGTTATATCTGTCTTAAATTATCAATACACAATAATAAACTATTATATAATAGTTATATATTCATAACAATAAACTTTTATGTAATAAATCAGTTCATTGCATCAATGCTTGTTTTCTTTTTAAAATAATTTACTTGGTATGTGTCTACAATAACGTATTAATATGATAAATTATAACAATCAACATTACATTTATTATATTTGTCTTAAAATAAATTATCTACTAATAAATTATATGATACATTAGTCCATTAGATCAGTGCCTACTATCTTATAATTATATATTTACTATTATATCTATAATTTATTAATTGGATAAATTATTATAAGTATCAATGTATTATATTTGTCTTAAATTATTATCATATAATAAATTGTTATATAATAGATAGTTCATTGCATCAGTTCCTGTTAATAATAGGCACTTTTATTAACAGGGTGTCTTATAATAATAATTATTATTTATTTATTATGCTATATTGATGATCATACTTTATTATGATACCCAGTCTGTCTCATACTTCTGGACACCAGCCATCTGAAATCCGCTTGTCAGGTGGGCATATCCTCTCTGTCCAAAATTTTGCAGGTAATCCTTTCTTTCTCCTCCTGAGCAGATGCTAGTGGTCATTAATCTTTGGCATCGCTTGGCTTGTGGCTGCCTCAGTCCCATCTCTGCCTCCATCTTTATATGGTCTTCCCCTGTGTCTCTTCTTATAAGGACATCAGGAATAGTGAATTAGGGGCTATTCCAGTATGTATGAATTAGGGGCTACTCCAGTATGACCAAATCTTAACAATTATATCTGCAAAGACCCTATTTCCAAAGAGGTGCTAGGGGATAGGCCTTCAACATATCACTTTGGGGAAAATAATTAGACAGATAACATTTTCTACATAAAACAATCTGATAATATTTTTATTAACTTTTGAAGCTGTAAACTCCAATGTGTCTATTCTGACATTCTCAAATACTGAAGCCCTTATTTATTACTCTGTTCTCAGAAAAGCCCATATGACTTAATAACCAGTGAATTTCTAATTGTTTCCTGCTTGTTTGTTCTTTCACATCAATTCAGTATTTCTTTATTAACTTTTACTTTAGATTCACAAGTCCTTGTGCAGGTTTTTTTCAGATTTTTTTTTTAAACATAATAAATATTCGTCCCTAAATTCCACAAAATGCTTAGTCTTTAGCCATATTTTAACAACCACTCATACAAGCCACTCTTTGTTCTAGGAAATGAAATACAGTACTCTTGGCTTAGTGATTCATTCCTCCCTGGAAAGTTTGGGTGCTAGCTTTTTCTTTTAATTCACATGCAGTATTATTTATAAATGACCACAGGCAAGCTTTTGAAGTTCCGTGATAATTCTGCTGTGGCCTGAACTTTTCTTTTCCCCCAAGATTCATATGTGATACCTAACCCCCATGTAGTAGTATTAGGAGGTGATTGGATCATGAGGGTGAAGCCCCCATGTATGGGATTAGTTCCTGTGAGTGGAAACCACCCCTGCCCTACCACACAAATATAAATTGGCTCTCACACCACAACAATCAAAACACAAGACATCTGTGACCAAACCTGTGGGGGTTTCTCCCCACACGCCAAACATGCAAGCAAGCCATTCTGCAGCACACACCAGCTGGGTGTCTTGCAATTCAGTTCTGACACTTTCTACATGGAGATAATGTCACATCCCATAGGCTGAGGGATAGTCCCACAAGACTGCTCCCGCTTTCCATGAGTTGCAGGTCTGGACCTTCAGAACTTCTGACCGGCCAGCTTCAAGTTGGGTTCCTGTGGCTCCCCAGGTAGATTGGTTTGATTTGCTAGAGTAGCTCACAGAATTCTAAAAAACAAGTATATTAGTTTATTATAAAGGATATTACCAGGGACACAGGTGAAGAGACGCATAGAGGAAAATATGGGGGAAGGGTCAGGGAGCTTCCATGCCCTCCCATGTTGCACCACCCTCCTGGAAACTCCATTTGTTCACTTATCCAGAAACTCTCCAAACTCAGTCCTTTTGGGTTTTTATGGAGACTTCATTGGCTAGGCATGATTGACAACTATGTAGAAATGTGATTGGACAAAAGACTTGTGACTTAACACTAAAAGACGGAGTGGAGAAACCCAGCAATGTCTGTTCAAATTCTTCTTGCTGTGCCTCTACAGCATTCCCTCCTCTCAGATATGGGGCAGGACCCCTTCTGAAATGAGTGTCTTATGACCCACAATCAGACAACCAAGAAAAGGCTTGGCACTGTGGCTCATGCCCATAATCCCAGCATTTTGAGAGATGGAGGTGAGCAGATCACTTCAGCCTGGAGTTTGAGACCAGCCTGAGCAAGATGGAAAAAACCAGTCTCTACAAAAAATTAGCTGGGTGTGGTGTATGCCTGTAGTCCCAGCTACTTGGGAGTCTGAGGTGGGAAGATTGCTTGAGCCCAGTAGGTGGAGGCTGCAGTGAGCCATGATTGTGCCAATGCACCCCAGTCTGGGCAAGAGTGAGACTGTCTCAAAAGGTAAAAAAAAAAAAAAAAAAAAAAAGAAAAGAAAAAAGAAAGAAAAGAACCAAAGGAAAAAATAGTGTCCTGGTGAAAATAGGGCAAGAGAAGTTCAGGGAGAGAAATGCTGCCTTCTGAGGCTTAAAGTGCCCCAATACTATAACATGGGCTGTAGGCATTATGAGCCAGGAACCATAGACAAAAACCTATCTCTCTCTCTCTCTCTCTCTCTCTCTCTCTCTCTCTATATATATATATATATATATATATATATATATATATCACACTGATGCTTGAGGAGGACAAGAAACCACAATTCTTTCTTTTCAGCATCTGAGGACACAGCCAGAAAATGTCTTCTAAATCAGGAAGGATATCCTCCCCAGACACGGAATCTGCCACACCTTGATCTTGAACTTCCAGCTTCCAGAACTGCAAACTATAAATGTCTGTTGTTTAGAAGCAACTCAATCTCTGCTATTTTGTGATAGCAGCCTGAGTGGACTAAGTTATTCCTGGTGGGAAAATTATCAAATGGAGAAGATACTAATATCTCTTCCTGCTACTGTTCTGTTCTATGAGTGATGAGTCCAGGCTCAACCTAGCTTCTTCAGCAGGAGTGCTGCCTAGACATTGAATTGCCTCTAGTTGCTTCCTCAAAGCATCTGGTCACAGATCTGTGTAAATTCTAGTCTTGAATTTGTACATGATGCAACCATTATGAGAGTGGACACATTGCATCTTTGCAGAACATCTGAAGCTGACTCTTACCCTTAATTCTAGCCTGACAAGTATTTATGGTACAGCTGACAAATACCTAATGGTGTGATAACTACAATGAAATACAGTTACAATTATGTTCTGAACTGTGTTATCAAGGAGTTTACATCTTGGGAGAGAGGAATGGAGAAGAAACAGCATTGTGTTCCAGTAGAAGTCAGAAGGTTCATATCCAGACACTGTTATTACCTGGGGAGGGATTGCGGGCAGGTTCTTTAACCCTGAGTACTCTTCTATGTAGATTTTGATTCTGAGGGCTCTCCTAAGCAAAATGTTCTATGAATTTACAATGAAACCCATGAATAGTGAGGGCAGGATGTATAAATTGGTCTTCCATGGCGTACAATCAAGTGTAAAAATATGTCTACAACAGATAATAGGGATCCTTGCCTGTGCTTTAATTCCCCCTGCTGATTGGAGGTGACCACATGCTGTCTGTGTTGCAAACAGCATTTTCAAGAGATAGTATGTCTGCTTTGATATGATGGGTTGGTAAGAATGGTGGGTAAGGCACTGAAAACTGACTATTCATCTGCCTATAGTTTTGTATATCATGCATGGTTTTTCAACCCAGTCTGTAAAGGAAGTTAGCTTCTTCTACCTATTTCAGGACATGTCTATCCTTTGTCAACATGATAAGAACTTAATTTGAAAGAGCTGCTTACCAAAGATGAACCACAGAGTTGAGCACATTACCTTTCATCCCAGATTTCAGAGTATATTTGTAGACTGTGGCTGAAAATTGGCTACCAGCATATGAGTTTATTATTTAGTTCTTGGACCCTGGTGAATTTATTCTCAGCGGGAACACCAGGAGTGGTAAATGCAGAACAGTGACAGCCTTCAAGCAGCAATTCTTGTCTTCCATTGATCTTGTCTGCCTCATCCCTGCATATTTATTCCAGCTTGATGATTCAATAAATATAAGTATGTATGCTCCAGGAATAGATTTCTCTAGAAACTCTGTTATGTGGGACTAGCAGCCAAGTCATTGGAATTTGAACTGAGTGAGTCAACAACAACAAGAAAGAAACAAAATGACATTGGAAATTAAAGGTGATGAAATTTCTTTACTTGAAATCTGAAGACCACAAAAACTGTCACAAATATGAAGATGATGAGCCTCAAGCCTACAAATATAAGAATGATCAAGGATGATACAGGAAACATATAAAACAGTGGCTATATGCCACCCAAAGAAATCAAAATAATGCAAAGGAACGTAGTATTAAGCATTAGGAATATAAACTAGAGAGTGAATATAGACACAAGATAGATATAAACCTATAATTAATTCCAGAGAAAATGAAGTTGTTCCTTTGATATATGCAAAGCTAGTGATGCTACTGGGAACATTTAAATGAGATTTTCTCAACCTTGGCACTATTGAATTTTGAGTGACATACTGCTGTGCTGCAAGGATTATCCTGTGCATTGAAGTGTGTTTTTCAGCATCTCTGGCGCTTACCCACTAAAGGCCAGTAGCAGCCTCCAAGTTGTAACAACCAAAAGTGCCTCCAGACATTGACCCATTTCCCTGTGGTATAATTTTCAGTATGTATGAGGATCACTGCTTTAGATGTTTTCTGAGGTTCAGCATGTTTGAATATATGGAAAGAAAGTGAATTCAGTGCTCCCAGTGAGGAAGTAACCACAATTAGGGAAAGCATGGGGGCAGGAAGTTACTTATCAACTAATTTTTTAGTGTAGACAAAATGGGTCAATATGAGAAAATGGAATGCTGCTTAAAAAACATGCTTGCACAATTAAGATAAAAATATGGTTTATAAGTTTTAATAGATTGATTTATACTCCACTTGGGTAGATACATGTCAGAACACTGTAGGGTTAAACCTCTCATACTTATTTTGGATTTAAAAGCACAAGATTTGTAAACAGACTTCTAGAATATAATCTGATTTCTTTCCATTTCTGCCTACAAATCTGAGGGGTGAGAAGACTTTCTAGAGATGATGTTTATCAGACCATGATAAGGAGAGCAAATAGTTGTGATTAACCAAGGGCCAACAGTTAGTGCTGGGAAGAATGGTCTTGGACACAAATATTCCAACCACAAATAACACTTGCCGCATTGTCATAATATTGGGATATTAATTTTCTCTTTTTTGAGCATGAATTTTTTTTTAGCAGATATCCCTTTTCCCAAAATTGACTAATTTGTCTACACTGAAACATTCGTTGATTTTTTTTAAAATTTTTTATTATTATACTTTAAGTTTTAGGGTACATGTGCACATTGTGCAGGCCAGTCACATATGTATACATGTGCCATGCTGGTGTGCTGCACCCACTAACTCGTCATCTAGCATTAGGTATATCTCCTAATGCTATCCCTCCCCCCTCCCCACCACAGTCACCAGAGTGTGATGTTCCCCTTCCTGTGTCCATGTGATCTCATTGTTCAATTCCCACCTATGAGTGAGAACAGGCGGTGTTTGGTTTTTTGTCCTTGTGATAGTTTACTGAGAATGATGATTTCCAATTTCATCCATGTCCCTACAAAGGACATGAAATCATTTTTTATGGCTGCATAGTATTCCATGGTGTATACATGCCACATTTTCTTAATCCAGTCTATCATTGTTGGACATTTGGGTTGGTTCCAAGTTTTTGCTATTGTGAATAATGCCGCAGTAAACATACGTGTGCATGTGTCTTTATAGCAGCAAGATTTGTTTTCCTTTGGGTATATACCCAGTAATGGGATGGCTGGGTCAAATGGTATTTCTAGTTCTAGATCCCTGAGGAATCGCCACACTGACTTCCACAATGGTTGAACTAGTTTACAGTCCCACCAACAGTGTAAAAGTGTTCCTATTTCTCCACATCCTCTCCAGCACCTATTGTTTCCTGACGTTTTAATGATTGCCATTCTAACTGGTGTGAGATGGTATCTCATTGTGGTTTTGATTTGCATTTCTCTGATGGCCAGTGATGATGAGCATTTTTTCATGTGTTTTTTGGCTGCATAAATGTCTTCTTTTGAGAAGTGTCTGTTCATGTCCTTTGCCCACTTTTTGATGGGGTTGTTTGTTTTTTTCTTGTCAATTTGTTTGAGTTCATTGTAGATTCTGGATATTAGCCCTTTGTCAGATGAGTAGGTTGCGAAAATTTTCTCCCATTTTGTAGGTTGCCTATTCACTCTGATGGTAGATTCTTTTGCTGTGCAGAAGTTCTCTAGCTTAATTAGATCCCATTTGTCAATTTTGTCTTTTGTTGCCATTTCTTTTGGTGTTTTGGACATGAAGTCCTTGCCCAAGCCTATGTCCTGAATGGTGATGCCTAGGTTTTCTTCTAGGGTTTTTATGGTTTTAGGTCTAACGTTTAAGTCTTTAATCCATCTTGAATTGATTTTTGTATGAGGTGTAAGGAAGGGATCCAGTTTCAGCTTTCTACATATGGCTAGCCAGTTTTCCCAGCACCATTTATTAAATAGGGAATCCGTTCCCCATTGCTTGTTTTTCTCAGGTTTGTCAAAGATCAGATGGTTGTAGATATGCGGCATTATTTCTGAGGGCTCTGTTCTGTTCCATTGATCTATATCTCTGTTTTGGTACCAGTACCATGCTGTTTTGGTTACTGTAGCCTTGTAGTATAGTTTGAAGTCAGGTAGTGTGATGCCTCCAGCTTTGTTCTTTTGGCTTAGGATTGCCTTGGCGATGCGGGCTCTTTTTTGGTTCCATATGAACTTTAAAGTAGTTTTTTCCAATTCTGTGAAGAAAGTCATTGGTAGCTTGATGGGGATGGCATTGAATCTGTAAATTACCTTGGGCAGTATGGCCAATTTCACGATATTGATTCTTCCTACCCATGAGCATGGAATGTTCTTCCATTTGTTTGTATCCTCTTTTATTTCCTTGAGCAGTGGTTTGTAGTTCTCCTTGAAGAGGTCCTTCACATCCCTTGTAAGTTGGATTCCTAGGTATTTTATTCTCTTTAAAGCAATTGTGAATGGGAGTTCACTCATGATCTGGCTCTCTGTTTGTCTGTTATTGGTGTATAAGAATGCTTGTGATTTTTGTACATTGATTTTGTATCCTGAGACTTTGCTGAAGTTGCTTATCAGTTTAAGGAGATTTTGGGCTGAGACAACCACATGATTATCTCAATAGATGCAGAAAAAGCCTTTGACAAAATTCAACTACTTTCATGCTAAAAACTCTCAATAAATTAGGTATGATGGGACGTATTTCAAAATAAGAGCTATCTATGACAAACCCACAGCCAATATCATACTTAATGGGCAAAAACTGGAAGCATTCACTTTGCAAACTGGCACAAGACAGGGATGCCCTCTCTCACCACTCGTATTCAACATAGTGTTGGAATTTCTGGCCAGGGCAATTAGGCAGGAGGAGGAAGTAAAGGGTATTCAATTAGGAAAAGAGGAAGTCAAATTGTCCCTGTTTGCAGACGACATGATTGTATATCTAGAAAACATTCATTGATTAATTACTTTCTGCCCCCATGGTCTCACAATTCAAATCTCTGCACTTTTGCCTAGGTTGAGAAGTGAGAGTTTTCACTTGTTCATCTGAGAAGCCACATCTCTTCTTGCCGTTCTGATTTATGAAAATCCCCAAGCTGAAGAAGACTAAACTTACCAGAAGATTTTTTACCATGTCCTGTGTACATAAGTATGGTCATGTTGCCCACTATTTTAATTAATATACAGTGGATCGCTTACCATGCATATTTGAAAAATGCTCACTGCTTTTTCAAAACTCACTGCCTTTGTATAGGATTTTAAAATCTTCCTGAAAAACATCAAAGCATTGGAAATCTCATTTCTTTTTTTAAAAAATAATAATAATAACCAACATTCATATAGCACTGTCCATGGTGTATTACTTTATTGTAACAGTTTTGTGAAATAAGCCATAAAATGTGAGAATTTTAGATTAGGAAATAAATGCATCTTAAGTTTATTCTACCCACTTAAATTTTTAAAAATATTAAGTAGCCACATAGATATCAATAAGCAGAGTTTTTTTCATCACACCAGGGAGGGTATTGATAATCCCTTCCAATAAAGGAATTCTTAGTGCTTTTTTGTGGTTTTCCTTTGGATTTTATGTGATTACCCTTCTCAACCTGGAGAATTGTTGAAATAATCATATGGTGTTTGTTTTTCCTCCTCTATCTGTAAAACTCTAATTAAAAAGAGCTTAGTTAAAGACTTTCTGCTATTGTGGACAAATAGCAAATTAATTAGTTAAAAGGAGACTTCTAGTATCAAGTGAGGTGAGAACACCACAGTTTTCATTACTTGGGACAGCATGTAGAATGGCTGATAGCTAGCCAATACTAGAGGGACCACCATCCCTGGGATGGCCTTGACTTATCGGCAACTACCAAAATGCAGCAGATATTGCATAGACATTGTCCTCATCAAGCTGGGGATCTCCACTTAATTTTACAGCATTTACAGAGAAGCATCTGAGTTTACAGCCTAAGAAAACTGGAGTTTATTTAGTCCAGAGAGCCTTTAACTTGAATGTGCACAAAGCTCACATAGGGGTGTTGTTAAAATGCACATTCTGACTCAGCAGATGTTGTGTTTCTCACAAGGTCTCTGGGCTGTCAATGTTGACTTGTCGGAGGACCACATGTGGAGTCAAGAGATTCATGCTAGAGCCTTTTCATTGTACACTGGAAGGATCTCATCTGCACAGCAGATGGTCCATGGGAGGCAACGTTCAGTGCTTGCTTCACTGGGCAGCGGTCATCCCCATGTCTGACAATTGTCCCTATGTCTCTGACCATTGAACTTGCTACTCTGACTTTCAGATATGAATGAGCATGTTCACTATGATCGTGGTGAAGATATATATGGTAAAGATAATTAGAGGGTAAAGATATACACATATACATATATGCATATAAATGCATATATAACATACTATATTACAAGAATTATATGTATTACAGTCAATCCTTTAACACAACATGGGTTAGAACTGTGTGGATCAACTTACACTGATTGATTGTCTTCAGATTCTGCATAGACATTGTCCTTATGAAGCTGGGAATCTCTGCTTAATTTTACAGCATTTACAGATGAGACAGCAAAACAAATCCCTCCTCTTCTTCCTTCTCAATTTGGAGATGATGAAGATGAAGACCTTTGTGATAATCCAGTTCCTCTTAATGAACAGTAAAGATATTTTCTCTTCCTCGTGATTTTCTTAATGACATTTTATTTTCTCAAGCTTACTTTTGTGTAAGAACATAGTAGACTGTACATGTAACACAAAAAAAATGCATGAATCAACTGTTTATGTTACTGGTAAGGCTTCTGATCAACAAATACTATTAGTATTTAAGTTTTTGGAGAGATAAAATTTATATTCAGGACTGGGCACAGTAGCTCACATTTGTAATCCAAGCATTTTGGGAGGCCAAGGTGGGTGGATAACTTGAGGTCAGGAGTTCATGACCAGCCTGGCCAACATGGTGAAACGCTGTCTCTACTAAAAATCCAAAATTAGCTGGGCATGGTGGCAGGTGCCTGCAATCCTAGCTACTTGGGAAGCTGAGGCAGGAGAATCTAATGAACCTGAGAGGCACAGGTTGCAGTGAGCTGAGATTGTGCCACTGCACTCCAGCCTGGGCGACAGAGCAACAGTCCGTCTCAAGTTATATTCAGATTTGTGACTATTTGATTGTTTGGTGCCCATGTCTCACATGTTTGAAAGTCAACTGTATATCTTTCTATACAGTTCAATGTATATTATTTTAAATAGATAAATATATCACAATATATTATGAGTAATAAATATTACATTTATTGTATGTATATATTATTAACACACATATATACATATACTCACAAATGTGTAATATGTATTATATCCACACATGTAGACATGCATTCATATATATGTGTATATGAATAATGTATCACAATATATTAATAGAAATGGGTGTGTAGTATGTAGTATATTGATTATGTATATTATGTATGTCTCTATCATGCATCTACCTATAAAAAGCAGGGATTTCAACATGTTCATAGCAACATTATTCACAATAGTCAAAGTATACAAACAACCACTGACAGATGAATGGATAAACAAAATGTGGTATATCCATTTAATGGAATATTATTCAGCCTTGAAAAGAAAAAAATCTAACACATGCTGTAACAAAGAATAAGTGATTATAGCTGCAATCTGTGTTACTTCTGAACATCTCTCTTTCTTTTCTTCTTGGCTTGAGGAGTTTTCTTGTAAGCTACTTTTCACTCATTCTCCAATTACACTAATTTTCTTTATGGCCCAAAATAACAAAACGAAAATAGTTTTTTAACCCTTTGATTCATTTTGCTAAAGGTTGTGGCTGCCTCTTATTTTTATAGTGAGATTATCAATAGTCATTTTTAATCAACTTCAGCATTGTAAGTGAGAAACTAGTAGTTCCCAATCATGTTATTTCAATTAATCATATGGAACATGGATATAGAAGAATTTTATTTTGGAGAAAGGAGTTTCTGACAAGGTGTGTCTCTTTCAGGTAGCTTCTTGGCTGAATGAGAATTGTTACACCTACACATTTTTTTTTTTTTTGACATGGAGTCTCACTCTGTCACTCAGGCTGAAGTGCAGTGGTGTGATCTTGGATCACTGCAACCTCCCTCTCCAAAATTCAAGTGATTCTCCTGCTTTAGCCTCCTGAGTAGCTGGCACCCGCCACCATGCCTGCTAGTTTTTGTATTTTTAGTAGAGACAGGGTTTCACCATTTTGACCAGGCTTGTCTTGAACTCCAGAACTCAAGTTATCCACCCACCTAGACCTCCCAAAGTGCTGAGATTACAGGTGTGAGTCACTGTGTCCATCCTACCTTTTTCATATGTCTGTGAATATACTTGGAATATAGTTGCTAAATCAATGCTTTGCATCAAGGAAATGCAGCTTAACCTTGATTGTTTTGAAAACTGGGAAGCTACTGTTAATATATTTTCTACTTCATATTCCAGTTTCTTGTTTTGAGAAGTTATAGGTTCTATTTTTCTTATTTTTCATAAATATTAAATGCTAGAAGTCTAGGAAATGTGTGCTTTGAAATAAAGTTTACTGTAGTGATGGTGATTTTCTCCCCATCTAATGTTTGATCCTACAGATTGACTTCATGTTACTAATGACTTTCCTCTTAGGTGTTACTAGTCACACTCTGACAGCACTGTCCCCTTAAAGGGGGAAGATGATTTTAATTATGAAAAAACTTCCCTTCAGTGGAAAAGAAGGGTGAGTCCCCAAACAGACCCCAACCTGGTCATCTGAATCCTGTGGATGTAACTGACATATCTGTTCTTAAAAGGGTGATGGTAGGATTTGATATTCTTTTTTTTTTCTCTCACTTTGATCTATGGCCTTGCAGAGCAATTCTGTCCAGGGAAATCTTCCAGGATGGGGTGATGCTTTTCACCTGTGCCATCTAATATGGCATTGCTAGCTGTCTGTGGTTATTAAGCACTTAAATGTGACCACTGCAAATGTGTGGGTTTTAATTTATTCATTCAATTGTGATTAAATATTCATAACAAAATATACCATCTAACCGTTTAAAAAAATTTGCATAAGTTTAAGGGGTATAAATATTAGTTTATTGTCATACCGCTGTGAAGAAATGCCCAAGACTGAGTAATTTATGAACAAAAAAGGTTTAATGGACTCACAGTTCCACATTGCTGAGGAGGCCTCACAATCATGGCAGAAGGCAAAGGAGGAGCAAAGGCATGTCCTACATGGCAACAGGCAAGAGAGTTTCTGCAGGGAACTCTCCTTTACAAAATGATCAAGTCGGCCAGATGTGGTGGTTCCCACCTCTAATCCCAGCACTTTGGGAGGTTGGGGTGGGTTGATCAAGATGTCATGAGTTTAAGACCAGACTGGCCAACATACTGAAACCCCATATCTACTAAAAATACAAAAAATTACCCAGGAATGGTGGTGGGCACCTGTAATTCTGGCTACTCGAGAGGCTGAGAAAGGAGAATTTCTTGAACCTGGAAGGCAGAAGTTGCAGTGAGCTGAGATCGCGCCATTGCACTCCAGCCTGGGTGACAAGAGTGAAACTTCATCTCAAAAAACAAAACAAAACAAAACAAAAACCAACAGGTCTTGTGAGACTTATTCACTGTCATGAGAACAGCATGGGAAAACGCGCCCCCATGATTTCATTACCTCCCACCAGGTCCCTCCCAGGACACGTGAGGATTGTGGGACTACAGTTCAAAATGAGATTTGGGTGGGAACATGGCCAAACCATGTCAGTACAAGTGCAACTTTTTTACATGGACATATTATGTAGGGGTAAAGTTGGGGCTTTTAGTTAATTCATCACCTGAATAGTGTACTTTGTACCCAAAAGGTGATTTCTCATCCCTCAACCCTCTCCACCCTCCTATCCTTCCAAGTCTCCAATGTCTACTATTCCACTCTCCATGTCCATATGGATATATTATTTAGCTCCCACTTATAAGGGAGAACAGGCAATATTGGAATTTGACTTTCTGTTTCTGAGTTATTCTCCTTAAGATAATGGTCTCCAGTTCCATTTGTGTTCCTGCAAAAGATATGATTTTATTCTTTTTTATGATTGCATAGTATTCCATAGTGTACTTGTACTACAGTTTCTTTATCCAGTCATCCATCGACGGACACTTAGGTAGATTCCATATCCTTGCTATTGTGAATAGAGCTGTGATACACATAAAACTGCAAACATTAAGCACATTTACATTGTTATGCAACCATCACACCCTTCATCTCTAGAATTTTTTTTGTCTTCTCAAACTGAAACTCTGTCTCCATTAAACGGTAACTCCCCAAACCCCTCTTTCTTCATCCCCTGGCAACCACCTTTCTAGTTTTTATCTCTATGAATTTGACTGCTTTATGTGCCTCATAGAAGTGAAATCATATGATACAGTCATTCATTTAACAATGAGAATACTTCCTGAGAAATGTACCATTAAGCAATTTTGTCTTTGTGGGAACATCAGAGGGTGCACTTACATAATCCTAGATGGTAAAGCCTGTTATACACCTACATTATATGGCAGAACCTTTTGCTCCTGGGCTACAAACTGGTATGGAATCTTATTGTACTGGATAAAGTAGGCAATGGTAACACAATGGTAACTGATTGTGTATCTACACATACTAAAGCATAGGAAAGATACAGTAAAAGTATGACAATCTTTTGAGACTACTATTATATATGAAATCTGTCATTGACTGAAATATCTTTATATGGTGCAGTGTGGTGTTTGTCTTTTATTATGACTTTTTTCTTGAGCACAATCTAACCTTTTCTTTTTCTTATTTTCTTTTTGTTTCCCCTTTTCCTTTCCCTTCCCTTCTCTGACAGAGTCACGCATGCCATGTAGGCTGGAGTGTAGTAGTGCAATCATTGGCCACTGTAGCCTCAATCTCCTGGACTCAAAAAATCCTTTCACCTCAGCCTCCCAAGTAGCTGAGACCACAGGTGTGCAACCCCACAAGTGGCTAATTGTTACATTTCTTATACAGACAGAGTTTTTGCCATGTTGCCCAGTCTGGTCTAGAATTCTTGAGCTCAACTAATCCACCCACCATGGCCATCCAAATTGCTGGGATTATAAGCATAAGCCACCATGCCAAGAGGAACACAATGTTTTCAAGGTTAATCCATGTTGTAGCGTGTGTTAGATTTTTTTTTCAAGTCTGAATAATATTCCATTGAATGGATATACCACATTTTGTTTATCCATTCATCTGTCAATGGTTTTTTCTATACTTGGACTATTGTGAATAATGTTGCTATGAACATGTTTAAATCCCTGCTTTCTATTCTTTTGGTTATATATCCAGAAGTAAAATTGCTGCATCATACACTAATTGTATGTTTAATTTTTTGAGAAACTGCCAAACTATTTTCCACAGCAGCTGCATCACTTTATATTCTCAGGAGGAAGTGAATTGTTGCAATTTAAATTTAAATAGCCACATTGGACACCATTGTCTTAGAGAACCAAAACGAAACCTAAAAGTTTATTTACCCTGATGATTAGCAGATAAAAGAGATCGGAATCTTAAGCAATAATAGTTATAATTATGGCATATTGTTCTCCAAAAAATTAGAATTTACTGATTAAGCTTCAATTTTGCATTTACCAAATATAAAAGCCTCTCTTAAAGTTTAAGGTGTCTAGGTATAAAAATATTTTAATTTGAGCAAGCTAATACTGATTGCTTGTCTAAAATTTGTACTGGCATCATCTTGAGTTGAATGTAGGAATGATTTAGTGTTAACCATTGAAGATAACGTGTGGCCCATTTCTAAAATAAAACCTGCCATAGCTGTGATCATCTCAATATTTGACCCTGATCAACATTGACACTGTTAATGTGATCTGCTAATTAAGGGCATGGTGCTTGCTATGGTGTCAACGTTTAAATTCCCTCGAAATTCCTAAGTTGAAATCCTAAACCCCAAGGTGATAGTGTTGAAATGTGGGGCTTTTTGGGGGTGATGAGGTCATGAAGGTAGAGACTTTTATAAATCCCTTATAAAAGGGACCACAGAGAGCTCCCTTGCTTCTTCCTCCATGTGAGGACACAGGAAGAAGGCACTATGTATGAACTGGGAAATGGGTACCCAACAGACACTGAATCTGCCATCCTTGATCTTGTACTCCCAGTCTCTACGATTGTAAGCAATAAACTTCTGTTGTTCATAAACCTACTGGTCTATGATATTTTGCTATAGCATACTGAACAGACTAAGACTTAACTATTTCTGCTTTTCCTTAAGGTTGGCATTACCTGACTCCTTTAAAGCAAGCAAAAATTGCGATTGCTTGCATTCCTTGATCACTTCTTTGCCTGGAGGTAAGAATGTTCTATTGGCTTTTCAACAGGCTGTTTTCTAATGGAGATGTTTCATTAGGGCTATTTCTATATGCTTCTGATTCTTCACTATAATATTGCTTCTTTCACACTGAGATACTCAGTATCTTGAAAGGTGAAATATAACCACACACACACACGTCCATCCAGTCTTTATTTATACATACACGTTTACATAAACACACACACAGAGGCAGAGAAAGACAGAGTTTTTAACCTATTCATACACACAAATATTTTTACATGCACACTGACAGACAGAGATCTTCAGGTATTTATAGCTACAAATATATTTACACACGGAGAGACAAAGATCTTCATCTATACTTACAAATGTTTACACATGCAGAGAGATTTTATCTATGCTTACAGATATGTTTACACACAGAGAGAAACACAGAGACCATCATCGATTTATACTCACAAATATGTTTATGCACACAGAGAGACAGGAAGAGAAAGATTTTCATCTATTTATACTTAAAGATAACATTACACATGAGAAAAAGAGAAAGATTTTAACATATTTGTACTTACAAATATATTTACACACACACACGCAGACAGAGACAGATCATCTATTTATACCTACAAATGTTTACACACACTGAAAGGCAGAGAGAGAGATTTTCATCTATTTATACTTACAGATGTTTATACAGAGAGACAGAGATCATTATTTATACTCAGAAATATGTGTATACACAGAGAGAGAAACATTTTATCTGTTTATACTGACAGATATGTTTGCACAGAGAGAGAAAGAGACAGAGATACTTTCTTCTATACGTGTTTACACAGAGAGAGAGAAAAAGAGAGAAATTTTCTCTTTTTTGTTAAGAGAAAAGTTTTTAAAATTATACTTCAATTTCTGGGTTACATGCGCAGAATGTGCAGTTTTGTTACATAGGTACACATGTGCTGTGGTGGTTTGCTGCACCCATCAACCTGTCATCGGCATTAGGTATTTCTCCTAATGCTATTCCTCCCCTCGCCCTCCACCCGCGACAGGCCCCAGTGTGTGATGTTCTCCTACCTGTGTCCATGTGTTCTCATTGTTCAGCTCTCACTTAAGAGTGAGAAGATGAGGTGTTTGGTTTTCTGTTCTTGTAATAGTTTGCTGAGAATGATCATTTCCAGATTCATCCATATCCCTGCAAATGACATGAACTCATTCTTTCTTATGGCTGGCATAGTATTCCATGATGTATATGTGCCACATTTTCTTAACCCAGTCTATCATTGATGGAAATTTGGGTTGGTTCCAAGTCTTTGCTATTGTGAATAGTGCTGCAGGAAACATATTTGTGCATGTGTCTTTATTGTAGAATGATTTATATTCCTTTGGGGACATGCCTAGTAATGGGATTGCTGGGTCAAATGGTACTTCTAGTTCTAGATCCTTGAGGAATCACCACAAAGTCTTCCACAATGGTTGAACTAAGTTACACTCCCACCAACAGTGTAAAAGCATTAATACTTTTCCACAAACTCTACAGCATCTGTTATTTCTTGACTTTTTAATGATCGCCATTCTAACTGTCATGAGATGGTATCTCATTGTGCTTTTGATTTTCATTTCTCTGATGACCAGTGACGATGAGCATTTTATCATGTCTGTTGGCTGCATTAATGTATTCTTTTGAGAACTGTCTGTTCGTATCCTTTGCCCATTTTTTTGATGGGGTTGTTTGTTTTTTTCTTGTAAATTTGTTTAAGTTGTTTTAGATTCTAGATATTAGCCCTTTGTCAGATGGATAGATTGCAAAAATTTTCTCCCATTCTGTAGGTTGCCTGTTCACTCTGATAACAGTTTCTTTTGTTGTGCAGAAGCTGTTTAGTTTAATTAGATCCCATTTGTCAATTTTGGCTTTTGCTTTCATTGGTTTCGGTGTTTTAGACATGAAGTCTTTGCCCATACCTATGTCCGACAAATGTTTACACACACAGAAAGGAAGAGAGAGAGATTTTCATCTATTTATACTTGCAAATATGTTTACAGAGAGAGAGAGAGAGACAGAGAGGAAAGATCTTCATCGATTTATACTTACACATATGTTTATATACACAGAGACAAAGATAGATAGTCATCTATTTATACTTACAAAGATATTTGCATACACACACATGCGCACACACACACACACACACACACACACACATATATATATAAATAGAGAGAGAGAGGGAGAAGAGATTGACAATGTTCTATCATGATAATTTTGCCTTGAGGGGACCTCTTCTGTATTTTTTAAATGTTCATTTCAGTGCTAGTGTGGAGAATTAAAAAGAGCATAATTGACTTGAGGACCATTGCCACATTTTAATAATATGGTGAAGAGAACGTAGCCAGCTGATCAAATAGCAGGAACAACCATTTAAGGGGCAGAATAATCTCCTGAGTCAACAAATCCATATGGAGAAAGTGATCTTTTGAGAGCCCTCTGCATTGAAATTGGTTTTGTGTGAGCAAAGATAAACACAGCCAGCGTTTCACTAACTTACAGGTTCCCCTCTCCAGCACTCCCTAGTCCAGGCCCTTGTCTTAAATGACCTAAAAAATATCAAAAGAAAAGAGATGATTTTCTCTCCATGTGCAAACTTCTCTAGAGGTTACTGGCTCTAAGAGGGCCTTATTTTAATACATGCTCCTATTCTGACAGAGAGTGGGAACTGGTGAGTTGCCTTTTCCATTCCACACCACTCAAGTTCAGCAGTTGTCCGTTTGTTCTTTGTATTATCTCTTTTGGAAGGAAAACAAAATTAATTCTATGTCTGGTGCAGGAGTGTAGATGTTGCCTCTGGTTTACACAGACTCGGAGAGATAGGAAAGGATCATCAGCCATGGCTTTCAAGTTAATTCTTTATACGTTGGTGTAGGGTTGGTCATAAAGTTTTGAATTCATTTGTCACAATTATCATAAAGTACCACAGATTAAGTGTCATGAATACCCAAAATGCATTATTTCATAAATCTGGAGTCTGGAAGTCTGAAATCAAACTGCCAGCATTGGTTGGCTTCTTTTGTATACTCCAGGAGAATACATTTCATGCCCCTATCCTGTTTTTATGTAGTTGGTGGCGGTTCGTGTTCTTTAGCTGGTAGACCCACTATGCCAATCTCTACCTCCGTCTTATGGTGTTTTTCCTGTGTGCATGCAAGTGTTTACATTTTTATAGGGTCACCAATCATATTGGATCAGGGATCCAACCTACTCCAGTGGAACCTGATCTTTAACTAATGATGTCTGCACAGACCCTATTTCCAAGTAAGTTCACACACAGGTATTGGGGGTTATGACTTGGACATAACTGTAGGAGTTGCACAATTCAAGTTGCAACACTTTCTTAGTAGGTTCTTGCAAACATCAGGAAAGTTATGCATTTATCTACTACATTTTGGCACCACTTTCAGGGATTCTCAGATGTGTAGTAGAGAAGGTAGCCTCACCAGGGGCCCTGCTTGGGGAAACTGGACTATCAGAGGCTGAGAAAAGCTGGAGGAAGAACTGTCCCTCACTTGGTGGTATGGTTTGGCTCTGTATCCCCACCCAAATCTCATCTTGAATTGTAATTCCCACATGTTAAAAGAGGGACGTATAATACCCATATGTTGAGGGAGGAAGGTGATGGGATCATGGCGGTGGTTTTCCCCATGGTGTTTTCATGATAATGAGTGAGTCCTCTCATGGGGTCTGATAGTTTTATAAGCATCTGACATTTCCCCTCCTTACACTTCTCTCTCCGGCTGCCGTGTGAAGAATGTCCTTGCTACTTCTTCGCCTTCCCTAATGACTATACGTTTCCTGAGGCCCCTGCCAGCCATGCAGAACTGAGAGTCAATTATACCTCTTTTCTTTATAAATTACGTAGTCTCAGTTATGTCTTTATAGCAGTGTGAGAAAAAACTAATACACTTGGGGAATACACACATCTCAGAATTCAGGGTGCATGCTTAATATTTAAACATTGGTCTAATTTCATTCTTTCCTGTTTATCTACCCAGGGCCTTTGTCTCACTGGGCAGATTTCTTCTCTCCAGATGCATTTTGCTTTCCTGGTATTTGCTTTCCCAATATTTACATTTCATCAAAGTTAGCAGATCATTACACAGTTTCTATCTGCTGTCTGAGCTAGTTGTCTCCTGGCAGCATAAATCCTTGAGAGGGTAATCAGCTCAGTTTTCTTTCTACTGATCCTGCACACCCTTGAGTTTTTACCATGAGTCTACTTTTATGCTAGATACTGCCTTGAATTTGGCATTTTTTTTATATGAAGAGGAAGAGCGCATCCTAAAGCACATACATGTAGTAAATAATTAGACCACAGAATTGTCATCATGATAAAACCAATTTAAATTTTTTAAAAGAATAGAGTACATCATATCAGTGAGCTATCTGTCAAAGGGTTTATTTATTCAACTCTACCCTCAGTGACTTTGAAACACATAGAGAACATAGAGGCATGAAATCATAAGTGTCTCTACTGTAGAAAGATTTCTAGCAGATGCTATCTAGGACTGTTAACTGCTTACTAATGGGAACTTATAGGTGACGTCCTTGTCCTAATTTTGAATAAGTAGCAACACTGATTCTTCCAAGAAGCTGTGATCAAATCCACCTACCCCTAACTTCTCTGTACTACTGTTCCCCGGAACACTACATTCTTCAACTGTGAAGTACGTGTGTGTGTTGTGTGTGTGTGCCTTTCTTTGTGTGTGTGTGTGTTGAGTTCAGTTGTGTCATGCAAATGGATATGTTGAAGTCTTAACCCCTGGTGCCTCTGAATGTGATATTTTTTTAAAAAGAGTGTGTTTACAATTTGTTCAAGTTAAGATGAGGTCACTAGGGCTAGACTCTCATTCAACATGACTTTTAAGCAGAGGAAAGTTTAAACATAAAGAAAGAAATCAGCCTTGTGGAGAGAGAGGCAGAGACTGGTACAATGTGACCACAAGCCCAGGGATGCCTGAAGCCACTGGCAGCTGGGAGGGACCGGAATGATCTTCTCCTAGAGTCTCCAGATGGAGCACAGCCCTGAGACATCTTGATCTTAGACTCCTGGTCTCCAAAAGTGGGAAAGAATTAATTACTGTTGTTTTTAATCACCGTATATGTGTGTTATGGCAGCCTCTGAAAATTCACACACTGTATGTGTGTGGTCTTTTGGAGTCTCATAGATCTTGAATGCTACCTCCAAATTTTGAATTTTTCTCATTTGTTTTATTTTACTTTGAAGATTCCTTTGTTTATATTTCATGTAAACACTTGGAGTCCAAGAACAAATTGTGTTTTAATTACTTTTTTGTGCTCTTAAAGCCTTTGACATAATCCATTGCACATAAGAAAGGAAATCAGATTAATATTTGTGAGAGATTATTTATGATGATGATTATTATTTGGTTAATAGCTCCTACTTCTAGGAGTCCATATTTCTACAAAGAGTATATTCAAGTAACTAAGATGGAAAATAGAAAATGAGCTAAATCCGAAGCTTTCATGTTCAAAGTAAGTATATCACACTAAGATGATTATTAAACCATACCCCATATTTGTAACTACCACTGCAAGTAATTTTAAAGTTTTAATTTGGTATATCTGTAAAGTCATTTCTAAATTTTGTGATAGACCTGAAATTTATTATATTTAAATATGTGTTAGAACTATTTATATACTTAATATACAACTAGGAGTCAGCAAAGAGATTAAGAGTTGGTTCTAAGTTTTAAACTCCAAGCCTTGAAGAAAAATATAATACATCTTTTCCACAATATGCTAAAATTATAATTTTAACAGATTATAATGGTTATATAATGAATTTTTCAATGTTTTCATCAGTGGAAGGAAAGGTTATATGATTAGCTTCTCAGAAAAATAGAAAAAAGTAATTTGTAATTAGTATATATAATACACATATATGTATTATATTCTTGTCTTTTTTTTTTATTTTCCTTTTTCTGGAGAATGGGGTCTTGCTATATTGCCCAGGCAGGTCTCAAACTCCCAGGCTCAAGCTATCCTCCCACCTCTTGCCTCCCTGAGAGCTGGGATTACAGGCTTGAACCACTGCACCTGGCCATATATGTATTATATTCTTATACAAATAGTTTTTTTTTAATTATTGTACTTTAAAAGTAATTAACACTTTTATCTTTATAGTGTATTTTTTAATGTTATATTAATAGTTGTAGAGCCATGTGCAATTACAAGAAATTATTTTGTTTATCATAGCCTTATGGAATTAATTCCCTATACTTGAAAAGTAATTAAATACTTTTATTTTCGTTATCTTTTCCACATATGTTTATGTTTATTTCATTTTATTTTGAGATAGTTTTAGAGGCACATGCAATTATAAGAGATTAAAAAAATATATTTCTCTCTAATTAGAGAGCCCCTGTATTTCTCTCTAGTTAGAGAACCCCTGTGTTCCCTTGACACAATTCCTAATATCTCTGGCGCCTTGATGTTGGCATCTATTGTTTGTTCTGCTATTGTTGTGTATTTTGATATTTTCCTGGTTCTTGGCATAACAAGCAATTTTCAATCAAAATCTGGATGTTATGGGTACAATGCTATGAGACTCAGGGTCTTACTTAACTCTTCGGCTTCAGCTGACTTCTTGTGACAGCTCTACAACAGAGGGCCTGGAGACATCGTCCAGTTACCTGCAAGTGGGTGCAGATGTGTACATTCCTTCCACAGCCTCCACTGAATGAGGGAGATGGAACCATTTGTTACTGGTGCTTGGGGATGATGGGTGCCACTCCCCACTAGACTTCCACTCACACCAATGATGGGAGTGACATGGTTCCTCCTGCCTGGTGTTGAAGGTCCTACCTCACCCTTGAAACTCCCTTGACACCACCCCAGTGGAGAGAGAGAGGAGTATCATCTTAATTGCTGGGGTGGATGGGAGTACTGTCTCTTCATGTGGTCCCCAGTGTCATCATGGTTTTGGGGCTACAGCTTAGAAAGCATGGAAGTCTTGGCTCTCCAGTTGTCTGACATTACACTTTTATCTGTAGTGTTAGATTACCCTTTTGTCCAGCAGTTAAATGCAGTAGCACATGTGAATCATGTTTTGCTCAAATAAAGCCTGGTTAAGACTCAAAGCCAAGGATTTTTACAGGGACCTGTTCACTCAGGGTCCACTCAGGTTCTCTCTGTCTGAGTCATCAGCTACAATCACCCAAAGTCTGCGTATTCTGAAAGAAAGCATGTTTTTGTAGAAACAGCCGAGGCAGGCTGATACAACTTTATCGCTTAGTAATTTAGGAACAATTCTGAACACTGAAATTCCAGATGCCACCCTAGAGTCAGTCCCAGAAGCAAGTCATTTTAAATCCAATAACTTCAACCTTATTTCTTTAATGCCTTCTTCAACAAACCTGTATTTGAGGCACTAATCTACTTTGTCTCCATATCTTGTATTTATCATTCTTAGCCAGCCATGTGAGAGAGTGAATAAAATCATAGACCATTGAAATATCAATGGGCATGAGAAAGTCTTGAGTCCCTTTCAGCTGCCAGGCTCAGAAACTCCAATTCAAATTACCATCAATAATTTAATATCTGAATGCTCCCATGCATGGAAGCAGCTCAGGCTCAGCGATGTCTGTAAATGTTGGTCTTTCTTTCTAACCCTCCTCTCTGACCTCTTGGATTTTGGTTTCCAGATGTGTCTTACCAAGATAATAGCCACAAATGGGGTAGCACAAACTTGTCTCTCATAATCCATACAGAGATAATAAAGGTGTCTCTTATTTAGAAGTGTGGAAATACTTCATGGAACCACTCCAGCAGCCTTTTTGTCTTATATTTTTGGACAGAATTTAGTCCCAAACCCATTTTAAAATCAAAAGTGATAGCATTACTATGATTGGCTTGAACAAATCTGAATATCTCTTCCCCTCCATCCTTCCTCAGGATAGGAATGGATTCCGTTTATATGAAGCACTTGTGCTTGCTTAATTGTTGTATAAAATTGGGATTTTGTTAGGAAGGAGAAAGGGAGGAGAATGCTATGTAAGACATCAAAATGTCAATAACAGTAAGTCTGTAGGGGAACTCATCTTTGCATTACTCTTGAGATGAGCCCTGGAGGAGATTTACTGATCATGTGCTCAATAATTTGGTTAAATCAGAAACAGATTCAAGGTTATTTGCATTTTTAACACAGCTCTCTACTAGTTCTTTAAGGAATTCCTCACACTTCTTGGATATAACAAGAGATTCAAAGAATTGGGGAATTCCTTTTAAGGCACCAGAATCATACACCTATGTCTTCTAGATGTAACTAATTTCTCTTTTGAGGTGTAGGCTTACATAATGAAGCCACTTCAGTGAGCCCTCAAAACTTTTCTTTAATCGATATGCTCTATGCCCTAGGAGAAAAAAAGCCTTTCAGAGCTTTTTCTTATTTTTGAGTCTCATATTATGTTGATTTATATAGGCTTTCAAATTCCATTATTCTCTCCTCCAATTGTAAGGAGTTTGTGGTAAGGCCAGTGTTTCTTTGTAAGAATGTTTTGGAGGCAAATATATCATTTCAGCTTATTTACTTCATTCCACTGGCTTTAAGAAAATATCATTTCTTTCTTACCTTCTTAATGTCAACAAAAGAAAGTCAAGCTCTTTCACTGACATGAGTTTTGGGAGCCCAAAAAGGGCATATTAAAATTTTATGTAAGACTTAATATTTTTTAATCTGAAATATTTACATTTATGTATTTGTCATTTTTATGTCACATTACATATTTCAAAAGTAACTGATTTCTTGCTTAAACATTTTTAAAGAAAAACAGGAGATTATATAAACCATAAATCACTTATAATCACATCAACATAGAATGAAAGGTGTGAACCATTTGGCATGTTTATTTTCATTATTTCATTTTCTCTCTTCTCCACTTTAACCAGTATACAGAAAGAACTCTAAGTATTAATTTACAATACAACACATGAATTATAGTGCAATAGATATCATAGGTAGGTAAGTAGGTAGGTAGATACATAGATAGATAGATAGATAGATAGATAGATAGATAGATAGATAGATAGATAAAGTTGACCCTTGAACAAGGTGAGTTTGAATGGCATGGGCTCACTTATACATAGATTTCCTTCTGCCTTTGGATCCCTTAGACAGCCAGACCAAAGTCTCCTCTTCCTCTTCCTCCTCCTCCTCAGCATCCTGAACATGAAGATGACTGGGGTGAAGAATTTTATGAGGATCCACTTCCACTCAATGAATAGTAAATGTATTTTCTCCGCCTTATGATTTTAACATTCTATTTTTGCTAGGTTACTTTATTGTAATAATACAGTATACATAGTATATAATGCATATCACATACCAAATATGAGTTAATCTGCTGTTTATGTTATCAGTAAGGCTTGGGTCACCAGTAGGCTATTAATAGTTAACCTTTGGGGAGATAAGTGTTATACATGGATTTTTGACTGCACAAGAGGTCAGTGTCTGTAACAACTGTGTTGGCCAACTGTCATTTATTTATATATAGTTATATATATATATAAATATGTATATATAACTATATATATATATATACACAATACATATAATGGATCTCCAGAAATAATACATATTAGTGGGTTACAATGTTAGAGCATAATTGAGAGGGCGATGATTCTCCACATAGACTTTTATTTCCAGATTCCAGGTACATATGAATTTTGAAGAGACATCACACAACCCATAACACCCCTGAACTGTTTGTTGTGTAGAGAAGATAAAAACAAAGTAATCTCATTAATTCCTCAATTCACTTACTCTTGAGTTTTTGTTATGTGTAGACCAAATTAGTCAAGATACACAGCATATTGTGTTTTTTAAAAAATACATTCAATCTTTGTGCCCAAATTTTCTAGTCTGACTTTCAATGTATCTATAAATCCATTCATCTATTCCATCTCCCAATCTATCTAATCTATCATCTATTTATCTATCGATCTATGCATCTATTTATCTATATGTCTGTCTGTTAATCTACCTATTTTCTAGCTATCTACCTATCACCTATCTGCCATTTATCTACCTACCTACCTATCCATCATCTAGCTATCTCTCTATCATCTATCTGTCATCTATCTATATACCTATCATCCATCTATTATCTATTTATCTATCATCTATCAATCTATCTATATTTATCTATGTATCTATTATCTATTAATCTTCCATTTATCTATTATCTATTGTCTCCATATTATCTATCTTTCTATCTATCTATCTTCCATTTTTCTATGATCTATTATCATCCTACTATCTATCTATCTATCTATCTATCATCTATCCTCTACCAATCCATCTATATCCATCATCTATCCATCCATCTAAATATCATGTATCTATCTATATAGCTAGCTAGCTATCTTCTATCAATCAATGTCTGTCTATCATCTATCTATCCATCTATCTATCTGTCATTTATCTCATTTATCTATCTATCTATCTACCTATTATTGATCTATCTATCTAACTATCTGGCAGCATCCTAGGAGCTTTTCTGAGTGTATCTATGGGGAAACCATAAAAATAAGAGTGATGTTTTTCTTTCTGCCATAAGAAGTCATCATGTAAAAGTATAACAGGGTCATCGAGTAGACTTGTACAATTCCATTTGGTCTTTTTAAATTTTTCCTCTAGAGAGCAATCAATGATCTCTTTACAACAGAAATTTGGCCTTGTCATTCCCTATGTCTCATTGTACTTGAAGTTCTAAAGAAGGTGACCATGACTGACAATGCCCCCATCTTACCTGGATCCCACAGGCAGCTCCCTCCTCCATTCCTTGCTCCCCTAGAGTTTCTTGGATTCAGATACACCAGTCTTTAAATTTCTGGGCAAAGACAAGTTTGTTCCATTCTTAAAATGTTCTTCTGGAGCCCTTCACTTCTTTCTTGGGGTTCCCTTGCTGCTGTCTCCCTCTGCTGTCTCAGATTCATATAAATTCTGCAGAGATGTTTCCATTATTCCTATATTCTCTCACCCTGTATTCTACCTTCAGAACACTTAGCACAAGGTATAGGTACATAGTGTATATAATAACTTTTGTATCTTTCTCTATTCTTCTACTGATCCATAGTCTCTATGACAGCAGGGACTCTATTTCTTCATTGGTATTATTCAATAATTTGTACTCAATTATAGCTCCTAATAGAGTTAACCATGTGTACTTATTGAAGGACTGCATATGCAATCTCAACAATCTTCATAAACTTTATGCAAAGCATATGAAGATCCAAAGAATATTCATTCATAGTCTTTGACTCATTTCCAATTTAAACAAGATTATGTGAAGAGGTAACAAACACACATGTAAATAGGATAATGTTTTGCACGTTAAAGAAAAATAAAGGTGGTTTATAAAGGATATTGTACGTAAACATTCATTTAACCATTATTTTTATTAGTGAAATAAAAACAAATATAATCACACATACTATATGTCTTTTATCTCATAATTTCAGTAATAAGCAATTTATTGTATCTTGGGAAACTCTTGTTTTACAAATTACTAACCATCTCCTCCTGAAAGCCCTAGTGCTAAGTTAAGTAAAATAATTATTTTTAAAAATGGGGCCAGGTGTCGTGGTTCATAGCTGTAACAACAGAGTTTTGGGGGGCTGAGGTGGGAGGACCACTTGACATCAGAAGTTCAAGACCAGCCTGGGAAACATAAAGAGACATTATCTCTATATATATAAAAAAAATAGCCAGACATGATAGCAGGCACTTCTAGTCTCATCTACTAAGGAGGTTGAGATGGGAGCATCACTTGTTCCCAGAAGTTTGAGGCTACAGTGAGCTCCACTGCACTCTAGCCTGGGTGACAAAGTGAGATTGTGTTTTAAAGACAAACAAACAAAGAAAAATTTTGAATTATCTATCCTTTCTTAAATTAAAAAATAAGTAACGACCTTGATGCTTTTGAAGACATGATTTCCAGAATTTACTTTTTAAGTGATTGCTAAATTACCACCCCCTCAAGTAAAAGGCTTTATATTAGTAACTGACCACTACTGTAACTTAAGAAAGAAAAGGACACGTACAAGACACAGGAACTCACTCTAGACATCTCTGTTACACAGACTGATATCAGGGTCAGACCCAGCAAAGCACAGCTACCTTCTGGGAAGCTTAGGTGACCGATGCAGGGCATGAATCCTGTTTCTCCAATACTAAGCTTCTCCTTTTTATCCAATACTGAGTTTTGTTTTGTTTTTTTTTTGTTGTTGTTGTTGTTGTTGTTTTCTTAAAAGCTCACCGCAGAGCATTCAAACCCCAGTTGGGGTTCTTCCATTTAGCAAGATGTTAGAAAATTTAGTGAGTCTCTCTCACCCTCAGTTGCCTTATCAGTGAACTAGAATTAACAGATGCCTCACACAGACCTGTCAGTGATGGTTGTGGTGATGTGGAGGAAATCAATGTTAAGCCCAACCTCTGGGCTACATCGGAGAATCCAGCAGTGCTAGTTTGACAGTGTTATTCTTTTTCTCATCTTTGACTACTCTTTCTTTCTTATTTTGCTTCTCATTCTTTTTCTTCTCTTATTTCTCTTTCATCTCAATGCTATTTTACTCATTTTGCTTCTCCTTACCATAGAAGATTTGTAGGTAACTGGGGAAATGACAACAAGCACTCAGTGCACTGCAGGACATTTTGTCTCAGTTTCATTCAGTCTTCTTATTTGAACACTGGACTGAGTGTCCCGAGGAGCTAAAAATTCTATTATATGCTTTCAGTTCACTTGCCTAACACAGCCTCCACAGAAATTATGAACAGTTAAATAATTGGAGGTTTGAACAGGACAATAGATGAATGGAAGTGTGCCTAATTGTCTTTTTTTCAAATAAGAAACCAAGGCTGAATAGGATACATAACATAGAAAGACAGATAGGTAGATAGATAGATACTAGATAGAGAGATAGACAGAGAGATAGATGTGATAGAGGGGTTAATGATATGATAAAGAGATAGACATGATAAATCAATAGACCGATGATATATATATGATAGTTACATATGTAGATCATATGATACATAATAGATAATAGATGTGATTGATAGATGTGACAGATATATGATAGATATAAATAAATACACGGATACAATATATAATAGATGATTGATAGACATATGATCATGACAGATGATGGATAATGTAGAAATAGATGATAGATGAAAGATAGACATGGTAGATATTGAGAAAGATAGGTAGCAGATAATACATGTATAATAGATATTGAGGTAGATAACAGATAGGTGATGGATGGATGGGTAAACAAATGATAGATACATGGGTAGTTAAACAGATGATTATTAAGATAGGTAGTAAGTAGAGAATAGAAGTATATAATTGATAGATGGAGAGATAGATACATAGATATATAGATAGATATGGATAGATAGGAAGGAAAGATATATAAATGTATATAGATAGACAGAAATAGATGTGATAGATAAATGGTTCAGGATGATCACTGAGGCCAGGAGTTTGACACCAACCTGTGCAACATAATGAAACTTAATCTCTTAAAAAAAGAAAATCTGCCCATTAAGATGGCAATGAGTCCCATCATTTCTACTATTTATGGTGTTTGTTGCTTATATAAGAATTGTCTAACATTTTCCATCCATTTTAGCACTGCGCATCCAAGAACATAGGGCCTGACATTTTGTAAATGCCTTGCAAATCCTTGTTGGATAAATAATTTTCCACTCATGTATATGTATTTGGAGTTATCCAGGCAAGAACTACAAAATATTGGAGAGATGACTGCATTCTCATTTATATTACAACACTATTCATAACAGTCAAGATATAAAACAACCTGTGTGTTCATCAATGGATGCATGGATAAAGAAAATACGCCTATCCACAATGGAATATTACTCAGAAGTGAAAAATCATGGGATCCTATCACGTGATATTTTGTAGTTGCATGGGACAACTACCTATGATGTACCCAGTTAGAAATAATCACACACCCTTGTTGGTGGCTTCTTTAGAAACTTATCTACAGTACTAGCACTGGTCTTCAATCTCTCTTACAATATCGGTGCATGCTTATGGTTCTATTCCACTAATTAAAGCATTCTCAGTGACACAATTAAAAGTTTTCTTTGTTTCCTTTTTTTTTTTTTTTTGAGATGGAGTTTTGCTCTTGTTGCCAGGGCTGGAGTGCAATGGCTCGTTATCGGCTCACTGCAACCTCTGCCTCCTGGGTTCAAGCGATTCTCCTGCCTCAACTTCCCAAGTAGCTGGGATTACAGGAACCCACCACCACATCCAGCTAATTTTTTGTATTACTAGTAGATACAGCGTTTCACTATGTTGGCCAGACTGGTCTTGAACTCTTGACCTAGGTGATCCACCTGCCTCGCGCTCCCAAAGTGCGGGGATTACAGGCATGAGGTCACATGCTACAATTAAGGTTTTACTTATCCTATTAATACTTCTCAAGTGCTTAGCATGGTGCTACGTATCTGGACCTATACTTGTGAGCTAGATGGCATTCCAAGAGCTCTAATCCACCTTCAAAGATTATGAGCAAAAGTTTATGAGCATTGTATTTTTCCAGGAAGAACTTGTGGTTTTTATGAGATTGATAATGTTGCTTGAGATTAAAAAGAGAGAGAGAGAGATGGACTGTTTCACATACTAGACATTCAGTAAACATTTGCTGAATGTAAATAAATTATTGAGGAAGAAGTGAGGCATACATGTATTTATTAACAGCACTGGGGGCTCTTCATAGACTTTGAGCATTTTTTACTTCAGCCCCTGTTGAGACTGTTTATCCATATAGGCTTTTACTCATTTTATGCAGCTGTGCCTTACAGTATCTGACCTTCTTACTTCCTTCTAGAGAGAGTTTCCTCTGAAAGGAAACTCCTGATGAATGGGAGGCAGATTCCAGTGGATAAATCGATACCAGACCCTCAATGAGTCCTGGGAGTAGACGGTTCTGATAAACATTTCACAAGATGAGTCAAAACACCTCATAGACGCAAACACTATTTGACCATTGAGTGGTGAACACTATCCTTAAGCCATCTTTTTTTTGGGTGGGGGGTGCTTCTTGCTTTTTTCTTTGAAATAAATATTTGTTAGGCAGTAAATTATCATGTTTTCAATTGATAAAGAATAGTTGTACATGTTTATGGGACACATGTGAGGTTTTGATACACGCTGATATGGTTTGGCTCTGTGTCCCCAACCCAAATCTCATCTTGAATTGTAATGTGCAGGTACTGGGGGAGGGACCTGGTGGGAGGTGATTGAACTTAGGGGCATGGATTTCCCCCTTTCTGTTCTCATGATAGTGAGTGAGCGCTCAAGAGATCTGGTTGATAAATATCTGTTGTTTCCTCCTTCTCTCTTTCTCTCTTCTGCCACCTTGCGAAGAAGGTGCTTGCTTCCACTTTGCCTTCCATATGATTGTAAGTTTCATGAAGCCTCCTCAGCCATGTAGATCTGTGAGTCAATTAAACTTCTTCCCTTTATAAATATCCCAGTCTCAGGTTGTATCTTTATAGCAATGTTTAAATGAACTAATACACATGAATAAAATGTGACATGATTAAATCAGGGTAATTCACATATCCGTCACCTCAGTTCTTGTCTTGCAATTCTCCCAATTCTTGTCTTCTAGTTATTTTGAATTACACAATACATTATTAACTATAGTCATCCTACGTGCTATTGAACACTAGAACTTACTCCTCCTATCTAAGTGCATCTTTGTACCCATTGGCCAATCTCTCTTCATCTCCCTACACAAAAACTCTTCTCATCCTCTCATACCTATTATTCTACTCTCTTCCTCCATGAGATCTGCCTGTTTAATGCCTACAGATGAATGAGGTCATGCGCATTTGTCACTCTGTGTCTGGCTTATTTCACGAATGGCCTCCAATTCCATCTATGTTGCTAGACATGATAAGAGCTCATTCTTTTACATGGCTGAATAATATCCCATGGTGAATATGCACATTTTCTTTATCTATTCATCCATTGACAGGCATTTAAGTTGGTCTATATCTCAACTATTATGAATAGTGTTGTAATATACATGAGAGTGCAGTCATCTCTCCAATATTGATTTCATTTCTTTTGTAGGTATACCCAGCAGTGGAATTGCTGTATTGTATGGTAGCTCTTTTTGTAGCTTTTGGAGGAAACTTACACTAATAGTGTACTAATTTACATTCCTACCAACTGTGTAGGAAGGTTCCCCTTTCTTTTTACCCTTGAATGTGGCATCTTAGAATAGAGTTTCATTTCAGTACTTATTCATTCGTTGTTTCTTGAAATCATGTTATTAACCTACTTGTGTTAAAGCCAGAATCCATGGGATGCACCGTTGTAAAAATTTCAGAGAATGTCCTCACAGCCTATAAGTTATGGATAATACACTTATCTGATCTGTTGCTTACTAACATGCCATTACAAATCCATGCATGTTGTAACCGGATGGGTATGTTTCTCTGTCTAACACAGTTTCTTAGGATGGACTGGTGTATGGTAAAAAGTCAGTGTAGGCAAAGAAAACTCAGAAATCCAATAGATTTGTTTAAAGAGCCTCTGGAATCCTCAAATTTATTTCCCTGCCATAATCATTCCAATCTGCCATTTATGAAACAAATTAACTTCCTTATTTAAATGAAAGAGATAGTATTGTGTTATAAGTTACCAGTGTTCTTCTCTGTCCCCCACCTGACATAATTTCTTCTCCAAACAGATATTTTGAACAAAACATCTATAAAAAGATTTCAATTTTAAATCTTTTTAAAAAAATTTTAGTTACAAGATTAAAAAGTTGTCCACAAAATACTCTTGTATATTAATCCCAACATTCAAAATAATGCATAGTAGAGGTGCCTGGAAAAATTATGTTGTACTTGATCCATCAGTTAAAACTCAGATTAATTCAGTCTACAAAAAGGGCTCGGCTCCTTGCTTTTGGATAAGTAATAAATCTCTTATATCCTCTCATCCTGATAAACAGGGAAGGTCTGCAGTTTAAATATTTGGTAATCAGAGGAACTAAATAGATTATGACTCACAGAACAAGGCTTTGCTCTGTAAGTCGTAAGCACTTCAAAGAAGAGAAAAGGAAAGGCAGCCACAAGTATTCCTTCCTATTACTGTGTATTTCAGTGAAAAACTATTTCTATGTTTACTCTAGAAAATTGAAGACTGGATACAACTGTGTTTCTGAAAATTCAATAGAAACAGTTGTCATTTAGAAATAATGATACAAGGACATTCATATATCATTGTTCCGATAAGTGTCCATTCAAAACATTAATCCCGGATTTGAGTTGTTGTTCTCTTCATTACTGATGCTTTGGATGAAAAGTTTTAATATATGTAAACACAAATACGAGGCTATTATTTTTAAAATATTACCTGAATTTACATATCTAAATAAAAGTGCATATTGTTCCCCTCTGCTAGTCCCTTGGATGGATAATTATCTGCTGTCTTTGAACTGAAATGGGTCTTTGTAGCTTTAGACTGCATATCCCAATTGACATCCACTTTCCCTGGCACCATATTTACCCTAATCGAGATCAGTGGATGAGTCTGGAAACTATAGCATAGGATGTGGTACTTTCTTCCTCTCTGCAAAATGTATTTATAAAATGAAATGCAAAAAAATATAAATAAAATAAACTTCAATGCAATGTAACATTGACTCAGAGCTTTAAATTAGCTACTACATTTGATAGGACTTTTAAAAAGCTACTCATTTTAGGAATCACATATTTATTAAAATCTCTGAACAACAGTTAGAAAAGGCAGCATTTGTGTTAAATGTATTCGTGTTAGAAAACATTAGATTTTTTGAGAGCTTCACATATTGCTGGAAACATGAGTGATGGGTAATATTTCAGGGAGTCTACACATCTGTAGATATTTCAGGTACATAATTTCCCACAAATATTTTATTTTATTAAAAATATAAAGCCTTGGCATTTTGAATTTTATGTCTTTTTTTTTTGCTTTATGTTATGAATGGATAGTGATATCTAATTTTAGATTTAACATATGCATTATATAGGATGATGTACCTTTCACCATAACAGATCAATAATCTGTTTATTTTTACTTTGGTTTTCCTTCCTATCTTTGAAAATCATTTTTAATATTTATTTTTTGTAGGTATATAGTAAGTGTATCTATTTATGGGGTACATGAGATGTTTTGATGCAGGCACGAAATGTGAAATAAGCCATCATGGAGAATGGGGCATCCGTCCCCTCAAGCATTTATCCTTTGAGTTACAATCCAATTACACACTTTAAGATATTTTAAAATGTACAATTAAGTTATTATTGACTATAGTCATGCTGGCATGATATCAAATAGTAGGTCTTATTTATTCTTTCCATTTTTTCGTACCCATTAACTGTTCCCACCTCCCTACTGCCAGCCACCAAATACCATTCCCAGACTCTGGTAACCATCCTTCTACTCTCTATGTCTATGAGTTCAATTCCTTTTGATTTTAGCTCCCATGAATAAGTGAGAACATGCAATGCTTGTCTTTCTGTGCCTGGCTTATTTCACCTAGGAAATCAGCTTATCAAAGAGATATCTGCACTCCTATGTTTGCACTGTTTATAATATTATAGTTAAGATCTGGAAATAGCCTACATATCCATCAACAGATGAATGGATAAAGAAAATGATTTCTGTTTAGATCTTTATGTTGAAATAAAGCTCACACATGAATGTGTTGCCTTGTTTTAAGTTTAGATTCTAGAAATAATCAAACAGGCAAAAGAACATGTAGACATTGGCTTTTATTACTTGAATAACTTCCAGTTACTTCTCTAAGCCATGTATTCTCGCTGTACAAAGGTCAGGCATGTAATCATCATGTAGTTTCCAGATCTGGAACCAATATTGCCAAAGTCATTCTGAGAATCCATTCTTGAAATAATCAATGTTCAGTGCATAAGTTATTCTAGATTGTTACCTAAACTTTTGTCAGTTAAGTTTGGAAAATAAGTCTCATTAATTGAATTCAACGCAGCATGATTTTACTTAAATATAGAAGCTCATGTTTTAAAAATCAGGTCTCTAATGAGGAGTTAATTACACAACATTGTGTGTGTGTGTGTGTGTATGTGTCTGTGTGTGTGTGTGTAAACATAATGTATTTTCTTTCATTTTGCATTTCAGATTCTTATCATTTGATTGTCTTAATTGTTGAAATTCTTATTAAGCAAGGAGCAGGACATCAATTGTCTTATTACTGCAGCTTATTCAGAAGGGAATTTTAGGGCAAGAGTAAAATAGGAATCTCTGTAAAATATAAATCTTTATGGATATATAATTGAAGTCATCTTCTGGTAATGACAAGTAGACTAAAGCTGCCTCTAAATACATAGAGACAGAATTGCCTCTGAAGTATATGTTTATAGCTGATAAAGATGGTCAGTTTCAGTTATCCACACAATGATCTGAATTGTGGCAGATTAAACTAGGTTTTTAGGCAGGGTTCAGTGGCTCATGCCTGTAACAATAACACATTGGGAGGCCAAGGCAGGAGTATTCCTTGAGCCCACAAGTTTAAAACCAGCCTGGGCAATATAGGGAGAACCCATGTCTCCAAAAAATAAAAATAAAAAAAATTAGCCAGACATAGTGGCACAACTGTAGTCCCAGCTACTTAGGAAATTGAGGTGGGAGAATCACTTGATCCCAGGTGGTTGAGGCTGCAGGGAGTTACGATCACATCACTTCACTCCAGTCTGGGCCACAGAGTAATACCTGTATTACTCTGAAAAAAAGTATTTTTATATCTTTATTGTCCTATCAACCAAAATATTTACACAGGCACATATGAATAAAATAGTCTCTCTTTCTTTCTGTAAATATGTGCTGATAGCATACATACACACAAATAAAAGGACATATACATGTAAACACATATCAACATACATCCTTCCTATATTACCTTGAAAATTGTTGATTATCTTTAAGTGGCTACTGTCTCACCTTTCTGCTGCATACAGAAAACTCTGAGGTGCAGCTTGACTGAAAAGAGTATTAGCATTTGGAGTTTTTGTGTTTATGGTATTCGATCTAGGATTTGTGCATTTTATTGGAGTAAAATTATATAAAGTTTGTGGAACTTCAATGTACAATCCAATGAGCTTATAAATGTAAATGTTTCTATTCATGTGAAAACATGAATAGTGTTCAACTGAAGTCTTTAGTGAATGTGTTGTTTTTTGCATAAAAGTGTATTGATGGGAATTGTAGATTGTTAGTTGTAAAAGAAACTGCCTGATTTACATAGCTATTGTGCCGTTTTACACCCTTACCAGTAAGAACTGAAGTAATTTATGTCTTCTCCAACTCTTCATATTGATAATTTGCTAATTTCAGCCATTTTATTGGGTTCACGGTGGTGTACCACGTTTCTTTTAATTTTTACTTTGTTAATAAGTACTGATAATGAGAATCATTTCAAGAGTGTGGTGGACAGCCCTATATCATTCTTCCCACATGTGTCTATTTAACATTTGTGTTCCATTTTGAATTATGTCTTTATTATTGATATATACTAAGTTTGTGTGAAATGTGACTATGAGTTAATTCGCAGGCATTTGTACTACAAATGTATTTGCTCATATTGTTCCTTGTCTTTTTATTTGTTTAATTTTCCTTTGGATAAAAAGTTTTAAATTGTGATGTCTGTAGTTTATACTATTATTATAAGATTAGTATTCTGCTTCGAAAATCTTTGCCTGTTCCCAAGTTGCAAAGACATTCTCCCATGTCATCTTCTAGTTTTGTTTACTTTTTATTATCATTTTTGTCTTTTTTATTTCAGTCTACAAATCATTCTGAGTTTATTTTAGGGGACAGTTTAAAATATAGATGAAGATGCACATTTTCTGTGCTAGGGAATCCAATCCCAGCCATTAAAACCTCTTACCATTCCCCATTGATTTGTGTGATGCAATTGTCAAAATTGTTTGAGTATGAGTGGGTTAATTTCTGAACTACTGACTCCATTCCATCAGTCTCTATTCTATAAGACTCTGTGTATCCTTATACCGTACCATGCTGTCTTCACAACTGTAGTTTCATAATTCATTTAAAATCAGGTCAAATAATTACTTTCTTTATTTTGACTTTTTTTGGGCAACTCTAGATCCTTTATACTTACATTAAATTTTAGTTTCAGCTTCCCAATATCTGCAAAAGAGTATTCTGCATATTTCATTTCATTTGTTTGGAATCTATAGATCACTTTAGGGATACTTAGGGCTTCTATAATTCAAGTTGGCACTATTGTGCAGTTTCCACAATAGAGGTTTTTGACAATTTTCTTAAATGTATTTTAGATGCATTGTGTCTTGATGCCATTGTACACAGAAGTGATTTACAATCAATTGTAAATGGAATTGAATCACATATGATGATTTTTTATTAGTAGAATATAGAAAATTTGCAGCCTAGGAACTTGTAGAACTCATTTATAGGATCCAGCAGTTTGATTATAGATTTCTTTGAATTTTCTACATGTATAAAGCCACCTGTGAATAATTTTTTTTCTTCCTTCTCAAACTTTTTTCAATCATCTATCTCTATCTGTCTGTCTATGTATCTATCATCTAGCATGTCTACTTATCCATTATCTATCATATCATTTATCTGTATCTATAATATCTATTATCATATCCTTCTATCCATCTACCTAGTATTATCTATTTTTATCTGAATATAATATTTCTGTATCCATGTATCCTCCATCTACACATCATTAATTCTATCTGTTCATCCATCTAGGTATCTATAAATTATCATTTACATGTCTATTATCCACCCATTATCTATCTATCTATCTATCTATCTATCTATCTATCTATCTATCTCTCTCTCTCTCTCTCTCTCTCTCTCTGTATCTATCTTCTATCTATCTATCCATCTAACTTCCTTTTTGTCTGTTTTGTACTATAAGTTCAAAACTTATAGAACTTCTTCTATAGATTTCATTTGAAGTGTTAAGAGGGACATCCTTCCTGGCATTCTCCCCAATTTTAGGATAGAATATTTAACCTTATAATATGATGTTAGCTGAAGGCTTCTTAAAGGTGTTCTTTATCCAGTTGGACTTTCTTTTCTATTTATACTCTGTTATTACTGAATGTGTGTGTTAAGTCATGAATATATGTTGGATGTTGTGAATGGTTTTATCTGCATTTATCGAGATGATCATAGTAGTTTTCTCTTCTAATCTGCTAGTGATATGGTTAATTACACTTTTCTTGAAATGTTAAATCTACTTTGCATTCCTGGTATCAACCTCACAATATAATGAAACATTCTTTTTTGTATATTTAGCTAGATTCCATCTGCTAGAATTTTGAGGAGAATTCCTGCATCATCTATTGTCATGAGTGATACTAGTCTCTAAACTGCTTTCCTTAGAATGTACTTCTTTGGTTTTAGTGTTAGGATTATGCTGGATTCATTATTTTAAAAGTCTGGAAGTATTACTTCCTCCTTTTCTACAAATTAGTTTGAGATTCTTTTAAAAAATATATTCAGTAGAATTCACTGGAGAATTCAAGTCAAGACAAAGTGGTTGATTTTAGAGTGGGTTGGTGGGGTGAGGGGGGCAGCTGGCAGCAGCTAGCGGTTAACTATAAATTCAAGTTCTTTGACAGATATAGTGCTATTTGGGATATCTATTTTATGTGACACTGTTGGCAAATTGTGTTTTTAATAAAATCATTCATTTTACCTGTGTCATCAAAACTCTAAGAATAAAGTCATTCATGATATTCTCTTACTATCTTTATGGAATTTACGGTAATATCCTCTCTTTCATTTTTGATTTTGGCAATCCTTTTTCTCTTTTTTTTTCTTGATCAGTCTAACTAATAGCTTATCAATTTTATTGAGCTTTTCAAATAAACATTGTTAATGTTTCACTTTTCTAAGGTTTGTTTTCTTCTATACTAATTATTTTCCCTCCTTTATTGACTTTTGTTCTCTTTTTGGCTTTATTCAGTGTTCCTTTCCTACATTCTAAAGTTTAAAGCCCAGATTGCTGATTTTAGATATTTTCTTTATTCAAAAATTGTAAGTATTTAAAGCCATCAATGTCTCTCTTCACATGATTTTAGATGTATTGCTTAAGTCTTGAAATACTGTGCCCTGGGAAGAATGAGGACTGAGGTGGACCCTCAGGAAGTTCATGCCATTTGCAGGGAGGAGAAGCCTGGCCGCTTCTCTTCCTGTGGGGAACTAAGGATTTGAAAGGCTGGGCAGAAGGTGCTCTAGCATGGATTCTGGCCTTGAAAGTGTCCCTGTTTCCCCTGTTATTCTTTTCACCCAATAAACCCTGTCTTACTCATTCTTCAAATCATCTGCCAGCCTAAATGTTTGTGGCCATGAGATGGACAAGTACCTCATCTTTAGCTGAACCACAGAAAAGTCCTGCAACACTTGCAAATTGTGTAAATTGTGGGATATCATGCTTCATAAATATCTATTAAGATGACATGATTGATAATGTGGTTCAAATACTCTGTATTTTCCAAACTGAATCTACATGCTTAAGTTTTTGGGAATTTTTTTTTTTTTTTGGTCAACTTGTTTTGAAATAGGATTGTCCCCATTTCCAACTTTAACAATGGATTTTTCTGCATCTCCCTTTATTTCTGTTAATTTTTGCTTTATTTTCTTTGAGTATCTGTTTTTAGAGGCATACATATTTAGAATTTTTATATCCTCTTGGTAAGCTGACCCTGATAACTTTGAGAAATATTTCAATTTATATCTGATTATCCTCTTTGTTTAGAAGCCTATTTAATAAGGTATTACTTTGGCTAATCTGACTTGGCAGGTTATTTGTTACAAATAGAGTTTACAAAGAAATGCACTCTTACAAGTAACTGGACCTAGGAGAAGGATCAGTGGCCTAAACAAAGTTTGGTCAAGCAGAGAATCTTTGTCACTACCTCTCTTTGAAAGTGATACTGACCTATAGACTGTTCTTTTGGATAAACATAGAAATTGACCTTTCTTAATGCTTGAAGCTTAAGTTTGTTTTATCTGAATTCCTTCTTCAGGATACAGCCTTCAGGCCTCTCAAAAAAAGTTTCACGCCAGTCGTGTTGGCTGAAGCCTGTAATCCCAGCACTTCAGGAGGTGGAGGCTGGTGGATCACCTGAGGTCAGGAGTTCAAGACCATCCTGGCCAACATGGCTAAACCCTATCTCTACTAAAAATACAAAACTAAGCCAGGTATGGTGGTGTGCACCTGTAATCCCAGCTATTCAGGAGGCCAAGACAGGAGAATTTCTTGAACCTAGGAGGTGGATGTTGCAGCGAGCAAAGATCATGTGACTGCACCAGATCGCCACAGGTTGACAATGAGATGATGGACTCCTCATTCATCATGATTACTTCCTTACCCTTCCCTAGTTCTTGTTTGCTTACACATAGTTACATTTCTTCCTTGCTATATAAAGTCCTACTTTCAGTTGTTCAGGGAGATGGATTTGAGACTGTGCTCTCATCCCCTTGGCTACAGGACATGATTAAAACCTTCTCCTTGGCAACACTTGATGCCTCAGTGATTGGTTTTCTGTGTGGTGAGCAGCAGGAACAAGTCTGAACCCCTGGTGTTCTGGTAATGAGCAGATATCAATATCAACACTTATTATAAATACAGAAAGCTGTTTTGGTGGTTATAAATTATGGTTCAAGTCTAACCTTTTTTTGTCATAGTATGGGCTTTCAGATAAAATTTGGGAACCTCATTATACTGAGATATTCAATGAAAATACTGCAATATTTAATTTGAGGACGAAACTCTCACCTTTTTTTTCTTGTCTTGTCCAACTTTCTGTCTAAGAGGTCTGAGTAGTCATGCCTCACAAACCATAAAGTCTCATGAGAGAAGTTTTATTTAACCACCATATAACATAGCTTAGTTTCCAACCTGACTATGACATAACATCACATAACAGATAAAGAAGAAAATCAAAATATCTTAACCTTGAGTACGATTCTGTGGTATATCTTGAAATAGCCCTGCAAACTTGTCTTTTGTCAGGGGAAATCTACATTCTTTAGAAAATCCCTTTCTCTTTTCCAGGCCTTTTCCCTGATCCAGGGTCGAATCACCTACGAGTCTGACACCTTTTTAAGTCTATTAGGAATAACTTCGAATCTATTCTCCCCAAAGCTTGCTACCTGGAAGCATCATCTGCATATTAAGGACGTTGTTCTCCACAATCCTTTGTCTTAACTCAACATTTACTTTCTACTGATTCCAAGTGTTTAGATAAGCTCTTTCAACCAACTGCCAATCCAAAAATCTTTGAGTTTGTTTCATATAACCTGGAAGCCCACAGCTTTCAGCTTTTCCACCTTTCCAGACCATTACAATGTACATCTTACATATTTTGATTGTTGTCTTATGTCTTCCTAAAATGTATAAAATCAAGCTGTACCTCAACCCCCTTGGACATGTTCTCTGGGTCTCCTGAGCACTGTGTCATGAGCAATTGATTACTTATACTTGGCTGAAAATAAATTTATGCAAATATTTTACAGAGTTGATTCTTTTCATGAACAAAATGAATAAAACAAGCTGACTTGCAGTAAGGCCCTTACTTTTATTAATTGCAGGGGCATTGCTTTAACTGACAATTATTCAGCTCTGAGGGTACCTTAAATCCTCTTATTCTAACAGCTTCTATGCCCAGGAGCTTTTTAAAATCCCTAGACATATGCTCTACATGTGTCATGTCTTACACTTGCCCCTACAAAAACTCCATCTTGCATCCATTTTTCTTGTCACACACTTCTGTGTGGAGACCACCAAATAGGCTTTGCGTGATGCATAAAGTTTTTTAATCACATGGGTGCAGGGGGGCTGAGTCCAAAAAGAGAGTCAGCTAAGGGAATTAGTTGAATGACACTTTTTTGTCTTGTTGGTGTCATGAGGGGAACAGGAAGCTTTTAGCTCTCAATTACAAATTGAATTTTGGGAGTCAGGGAAATTAGTGTACATGTGCCTATACAATTAGTAGGTAGATACATGTAGGTGGAAGAGCCACAGAGGAAGAAGGGATTTTTGTAAGGCAAAACTGGAAATGTAAAGAAAAAGATGAAAGGGAGCACCAAAAGAGGGGTCATGCACCCAGACTGTTAGGGATCTAGCAAGGGCAGCAGCTGTTAAAGGCTGTAATGGGGATTGATGGGGCAACTGGGTAGAGGGGGAGGTTTGATTTTTACAGTGTATAAGAAAACACATAGTCACTACAAGCAATCTTTCATTGCTATACATGGGGTTGTGTATAAGTAAACAAGAATGGGGGCTAGGAGGAGAGTCCGAAGAATAAGGGGAAGGTAGCCAAGGATGGAGTGACATGCAAGCAATAGTAACTGCTAATATTTTTAAGTTTATCAGTATTGATAGAAGGGTTATCTGTAATATGGAGCTGAAAAGCCCTAACGGTTTTGGTAATGTATATAGTTGGGCTTTGGGGATGAAGTGTGAAGGAGCATAGAAAAGGTGAAAGGTTGTCTAAGGGAATTCTAGTGGGTCTTTGCTGAGAGATGAACAAAGGAGTGGCAACAGGGATAGTAGTTTGTGTTGTGAGGGGTCCAAATATGGGGGGATGGAATTGACATAAAAAGAAAGGTGCTGTAAATAGACATGGAGAATTGTGGCAGCTTGTTGCTGTAAAATGTCTGGGGATTTCTCACCAAATCTGTCTAGGAAGTAAAGAAGTTCTTTAGGAGAGTAAAGATGAGGGCTGTTAAAGGAGGTTCAGAGATGTAGGTAAGACCAGGAGATATCAGCTATGATGGTTTGGAGAAAAAGTGTAATCTGGCAATGTAGACAAGGGCAGGGCATTATGGGTAGATGAGAAAGAAGAATAGGAGTATGACTAGGCAGAAGATAGCAGGATTAAAAGTATTTGGGGTGCAATCCACGTAGTAGGGGTGACTGTGTAAAGCCCTGTTGTAAAGAATAGGGTAAGGAAGAATAGAAGTAACAAAATAAAACGATGTATTAGACTCATAAGTGTTACTACTGTCCTTCAGAAATGCAGGTTAGTTTAAGAAAAGTAGAGGTGAGTACTTGCAACTTCCAGGAGGAAGAAGAGAGATCAGGCTGGCTATCTGAGGGTCACAGCTTTCTCGTGGAATGGTGAACACAATTGGGAGAGTCCTACAGATGGACGGCCATTGGGGTATTATAGATGACTAAGTGGGGTCTAGTCCATCAAGGTTGTAGAGTTTGAGGGGTCAGATTCTTAACAAGAACTGATCATCCAGCTGTTTTACTGGTGGGTCTTTGTTCTTCGAGCTCCCAAGATTGTGGCAGGCCACTCCAAGATGGGCCAGGCCACTCCCAAGAGGGTGGAAAGCCTTTTATTCTCTGACCTGGGGTTCTTGGCCTCACAGATTCCCAGGAATGGAACCTTGGGCCATGCAGTGAGTGTGATAGCTCTATTAGAAGCCATGGGTCACTGGAGAGAACTGTAGAACCCAGTGACTAGTGTTGAGCTCAATTAGGGCAAACCCAGGCTCTTAGCCGTGCAGGAACAATGGTGAACCTTTAGCCCAACTAGGAGTGGCAATGGGCACCTCACTGTATCAGAAGCACAGCAGACACCCTGCCAGATTCAGAGGGTTGGAAGTCAGTGCCAGGTCTGCCATGGTGGCATTCAGCAATGGTGGATCGTGAGTGAATGCTCAGCTTGAGAGGGAATAAACATGGACCAGAAGAGTGTGCAGTTGCAAGATTTAGTAGAGTGAAAACAGTTTCCATATAATGAGAGGAGCCACAAAGGGGGTTGCCCACTCCCAGGTTGAATGCCTGGCGTTTATATCCCAATCATTGTCCCTCCCACTGTGCTCTGAGATGATGGATGATTTGACTATTTCTTTACCTCCTGTTTTTAACCTAATTTGTATTTTACTGAGCCCTCTTTACTGCCTGATTGGGCAGATGTGAGCTGAATTATAAGCCCCGTGTTTAAAGATGGTTGTGGTCACCTTCCCAGCTAGGCTTAATAATTCTTAGTTGGCCTAGGAAATCCAGCTAGTCTTGTCCCTCAGTACCCCCTCTCAACAGGAAAACCTAAGTGCTCTTGGCGAGGATGGCCACGCAGTTGAGATTTCCTTGGGAGGGTTGCCTTTGATGTCATTAACATTGGAGCATGGTCTAGCAGGCCGGTACAGGGATCTATGGTAGATCTTAACCATGGACTGCATCGGGGACTCCATTTGAAGAAAGATTTGTAGTTTTAAAGCTTCATTTCTGGAAGAGACAAAGTTAACAAGGAGGTTAAATATACACAGATTGAAATGTATGACCTGAAGTGCAGGGGATTATTTCCTTGGCACACTTCACAGCCCCTGACTATCTGTTTGACAGTTTTGAAAAGGCCTGGTACAGTAAATAATGATTTGGCCATCTGATGGGTGCTATCAATGCCTAAGTGAAAGGTTTTGTGAAGGGTTTTAAGTAATTTCCATTGGTTAGCTGCAGGCAAAGTATTTTTCCTTCTTCGGTGGCTAGCCATCCTGAGGGGAAGAAACTATGTCCTCGTGACTTTCCCCATTCTATTTCTTCTGCTGAGTACTGGGGCTTGGTTTCACAGAGGGGATTACCCCATACTAGGGGTCTTTCTATAAGCATTTCTAATGGAGGGTCCCACCTTGTGGCTTATTTGGCTTCAATATCTGCGTGGCAGTTCTCCCTTCTATTTCCCTTTCCTTTCCTTTCTGATGACCCCAGAAATGTAAGACTGCCACCCCTTTACATTTCTGTGCAGCCAGTAATAATCTCCTAATGGCTTCCTGATATTTGATAGGTGTTCCCTTGGAAGGTAGGAATTTCCTTTCTCTCCATATTGCTGCATGAGCATGGAGGACTAGGTAAGCATACTTAGAGTCTGTATATATATTTACCCATTTTCCTTCTCCTAATTCTAGTGTATAATGGCCCCTGCTTTTGCTAGAATGTATCTCCCTATCAAAGGAGTGGGGCTTTCAGGCATAAATGGAAAGGCATGTGAAAGGAGTAAAGTTCTCCAGTCACAACTTAGTGGCTGGGAGAAATATCTAGTGACTTCTTGTCCTAAGACCCTTTGGATAGTGACAGATCTGAAGGACAGTTGTCCAGAACAGGAGAGTAAGACTTAGAAGGCTGTGCCAGTGTCCAGGAAATATTTAACCTCCTGGTCCTTAATGATCAAGCATACCTTGGGCTGTATGAGGGTGACAGCATGGGCTGGCACTTGCCCAGAGCACCCTCCATCCTGCTGCTGGATCATCTGGTTAGTGGCTTCTGACTCAGATGACCTTCATCCCCTGGGGCTGTGGGCCTTCCACTGATTCCGTTGTCATAAGGGACATGGACAATGGGGTGGCTTATTCATATTTGAACAATCTTTTTTAAAGTGTTTTTGTAGACCACACTAGAAGCAAGCCCTATTAGGCATTCAATTTGCCCAGTCTTTCCCTATTCCAGAGCCTCCAAAGTCCACTTGCCTGAGGGCCATGACTAAAGCAGTGGCCTTTTTTTAATCCCATTTGTCCCATTCTGCCTGCTTCTCCTAGTTACTAATGGTTCAGACCTTCATTTCCTCTAGCAAGTTGTATCTCCAAAGGCATCTAGGCTGTGAACCCAGGGAGTCTTGTCCCTTGTGCCCCTCCCAATTTAGGTATACACCTCTTGACATGGGCAGTTATGTGGGACCTGTTCCCCACCACCCTTGTCGGGGCCCCAAGTTTGTGAATGGCTAGGAAAATTGCTCTCCCATTGTGTAAGATGCTGTCCCACCCAATTTTTACCCAGCTTACCCACCCAGCTGCAGTACAATTTCCGAGCCTTGGCTCCTTGGCCAGGGCCTTGGACCTGACAATCCAGTGCTTTAACAACTGGAACTAGGTCTAAAACAACATAATAAATCAGGGTGAAAACAAATTGAATAAATTAAAGAGAGGCACATATTCCTATTGTGGCAAATGGAGCAATGAGTGAATGTTCTTCTGCTCTGTTCTCAAAATCCATGTACATAAAAAGAGAGAAAAAAGAGCGAAAAGGGGAAAAGAGAGAAAGGGGAAAGAGAGAGAGAGAGTAAAAAGAGAGAGGAAGGGGAGAGTCAAAGACAGAGCAAAGAGAGAGAGAGAGGGGAATGAGAGGGGCAGAAAGAGAGAGATGGAAGTAGTACAGAAAAAACATTGTGCCCTAATTCTTTGAAAGCCAAGGTAAATTTAAAACCTAAAATTGATAACTGAAGGTCTTCTCTGTGACCCTACAACACTCCAGTACTACCTTATTGTCAGTGTAAACAAGGGCATAGCCTGAAAACATGGAGACTACTGACAACCCATAGCCTTCCTATCAAAAATCCTTAACCCAGTAATCCATGGATAGCCCAAATGCTCTAATACTTGGGAGAGGAAGTGAAAGTTTGAAGCATTAGTATCTAGGAGGCAGGGATTGGAGGAAGTAGATTCAGAGGTAAGGAGAATTTTGGGGCTATAATTTTAAGAAAGTCATGGTCAGGACCCAGGAGGTATGGGTCAGAAGGAGAGGTAGGGGCGCACACATGGTGGACTGTTGGGTAGAGAATTCTGGCTGCACCATAATCTTGACCAACCAATGCCAGGAGCTCAGGATGACAGCTTTCAACCTCTAGTTGACTCTTGGCTTCCCCAGGAATATTGTGAAAGCAGAAGCTGGTTCCAGGAAGACCAACACTCCCAACCCAGAAGGGCTGGAGGTTGTTAGAAAGCCTTTTCCCAGGAAGCCTCACACCTGAGTCTTTACTCTGGCAGCCATGCTAATTGTTTTTAGCCACCAAAGATGCCTGGTATTTTCCTCCAATTCTAACGAAGGTTAGGAAAAAATAGCAATGAAAGTGTTTCAATATTACTCAGCAATTTGGAGAATCCCTGTACAGGCCACCAAATATTATCAGTGGGTCTTTGTTCCTATGGGTCCCAAGATGGTAGTAGGCCACCCCTAAGATGGGTTGGACCACTCCCAAGATGGTAGCAAGCCTTTTGTCCTCTGGCCTGGGGTTCTTGGCCTCGTAGATTCCAAGGAATGGAACCTTGGGCCATGCCGTGAGTATTATAGCTCTATTAGAAACTGTGGGTCACAGAAGAGAACCACGGAACCCAGTGATTAGTGTTCCACTTGATTAGGATGAACCAGGGCACTTAGCCACGCAGGAACAATTGTGAGCCTTTAGTCCAATCAGGAGTGGCAAAGAGTGCCTTGCTGGATCAGGAGTGCAGCAGACACCCTGCCAGAACCAGAGGGGTGGAAATCAGTGGCTGGTCTGTGGCAGTAGCATTCAGCAGTGGTGGATGGACAGTGAAAGCTTAGCTCAAACTGGGACAAACATGGGCCAGAAGAGTGTGCAGTTGCAAGATTTAATAGAGTGAAAACAGAGTTCCCATACAATGGGATGAGACCCAAATGGATTTGCCCACTCTGGCTTGAATGCCTGGGGTTTATATCCCAATCATTGCCTCTCCCCCTGTGTTCTAAGATGGTAGATGATTTGACTATTTCTCTACCTCCTGCTTTTAGCCTAATTTGTATGTTAGTGAGCCCTCTTTACTACTTGATTGGTCAGTTGTGAACTGAGTTACAAGCCCTGTGTTTAAAGGTGGTTGTGGTCACCCTCCCAGCTAGGCTTAGGATCTCTTAGCTGGCCTAGGAAACCCAGCTATTCCTGTCTTCACAGCTAGGGTGTCTTCATATGGCTGGGAATCTGGGGAGTAGGGAAAAGAAGGTTAGGAACCTCATGAACTTCCTGTCTATCCTGCTGGAGGACTGGAAGATAGTTGCCTAGAAGGCTGATGTCTGGAACAAGGTTGGGGCGGAGCAAGACAGTGCATCAATATACAAGTTCAAATAGACTGTACCCTGTAGTATCTCGAGCACAGACTTTAATTCTGAGAAGGGCAAGAGTTAAAAGTACTGTCCAATCCTTTTTAAGTTGGAGGCTGCGCTTGGTGAATTGTGTTTTTAAAAGACCATTAGTCCATTCTACCTTTTCTGAAGATGGAGAATGGTAAGGGGGTATGAAATTTCCACTGAATACTAAGAGCCTGAGAAACTGCTTGGGTGATTTGACTAATAAATGCTGGTCTATTATTGAACTGTATAGAAGTGGGAAGGCCAAACTGAGGAATTATATCTGACAGAAGGGAAAAATGACTGCAGTGGCCTTCTCAGACTGTGTGGGAAAGGCCTCTACCCACCCAGTGTAAGTGTCTACCCGGACCAAGAGGTATTTTAGTTTCCTGACTTGGGGCATGTGAGTAGAGTCAATTTGCCTGTCTTGGGCAGGGGCAAATCCCCAAGTTTGATGTGCAGGGAAGGGAGGGGGCTTGAAAAATCCCTGAGGAGTAGTAGAATAGCAGATGGAACATGGAAAAGTAATTTCCCTGAGGATAGATTTCCATGATGGAAAATAAATTAGAGGTTCTAAGAGGTGGGCTAGTGGCTTGTAACCTACATGGAAGAGGTTATGAAGTGATGACTGAAAAGAATGGGCCTTGAGGCTGCAAGGAGATATTTTCCTTGGTACAAGAACCATTTGGTTTGTGTGGGAAGAGATTGATAGGTGGAAGTTTCAGTGGGATAGTAGGTGGGAGTGACTGATGAGAAAGAGAAAAACTGGCCATGAGGGGCAGAAGTTGGAACTCTAGCTGCTTCTTTAGCTACCTTGCCAGCATAAGCATTGCCCTAAGTTATGGGATCTGATGTCTTTTGATGGCCTTTGCAGTGAATGACTCTAGCTTCCTTTGGAAGAAAAGTGGCCTTGAGAAGCATTTTTATTAAAGAGGCATTAAAGATGGAGGAGCCTTGCATAGTAAGGAAACCTCTTTCAGTCCATATAATAGCATGGTGGTGCAGCATATGGAAGGTATAGTTACAGTCAGCATAAATATTGATGCATAGTCCCTTTGCAAGAGGGAGGGTCTGAGTTAAGGCAATGAATTAAGGCTTGCTGAGAAGTAGTGGAGTGGGTCCGAGTGGTAGCCTCAATGATAGATGTGGAAGACAGTATAGCACAGCCTGCCTTTGCCAGTGATTGGCGATTGGGCCTGGAAGAACTATCAATAAGCCACGTGTGGTCTGGTTGGGGAACAGGAAAAAGAAAAATATGAGAAAATGGAGAGAATGAATGGTTTAGTTAGGATGCCAAACCAGGTATCCAAAGGCGGAAGTACCTAACCATGCCTAGGAAGTTAAGGAATTGTTGTTTCATATAAGGGGTTGGGGTTTGCAATGTTAGCCAGACACAATCAGCAAGGAGAACACATGTTTTTTTTTTTTTTTTTTTTAATAATTAGGTCGAGGTAAATAACGGATGAGGAAGAAATTTGGTTTTTGGAGGGAGATGCACTATGTCCTTTTGAGAATAGACATTGGAGGAGCAGGAGGGTGTTCTGTTGGGAAGATTTGTAGGAGGGGCTATAAAGTAGAAGGTTATCAAAATATTCAATAAGGTGAGAAGCGGATGGATGGAAAGAAAGTAAATCAGGAGAAAAGGCTTGAGTGAAGTAATGGAGACTGTCCATGAAGTCTTCCAGCATTATAGACCACGAAAGTTGCTGAGACTTATGGGTGTCTGGGTCAGTCCAAGTGAAAGCAAAGAGAACCTGGGAGGAGGGATGCAAAGGGATAGTAAAAAAGGCATTTTTTTGAGGTCAATAACAGAATAGTGAGTTGTGGAAGGGGGTATTGAAGATAGGAGTGTGTATGGGTTTGGTAATATAGGATGGATGGGGAGGACAATTTGATTAATAAGGCCAAGATCCTGAACCAATTTGTAAGACTAGTCTGGTTTCAGGACAGGTAAGATGGGGGAATTGTAATGAGAGTTTGTAGGCTTTAGAGGCCCATGCTGTAACAGGTGATAACAGGCTTTAGTCCTTTTACAGTGTGCTGTGGGATGGATTATTGGCATTGGATGGGGTAAGGGTGATTCGGTTTTAATGGGATGGTAAGGGGTGCATGATCAGTCACCAAGGGGGGAGTAGAGGTGTCCCATAATTGTGGATTAAGGTGGGGAGTTACAAGGGGAGGATGTGATGGAGGCTTTTAACTGGGGAAAAGCATGGCAAGGAGGTGTGGCTATAGCCTAGGGATAGCCAGGGAAGCAGATGATTTAGTTAAAATGCCTTGACCTAACAAGGGAACTGGGCCAGTGGGGATAACTAAAAAAGGGTGCATAAAATAATATTGTCCAAGTTGGCACCAGAGTTGAGAGTTTTAAGAAGTTTAGAAGTCTGGCCATCAATACCCACAACAGTTATGGAGGCAAGGGAAACAGACCCTTGAAAATAAGGCAATATGGGGTGGGTAGCCTCACTATTGATTAAGAAGGGGATGGACTTACCCTCCACTGTAAGAGTTACCCAAAGTGTCTGTGATCATCCAGGTGGCTTTTGAGGTGATCAGGCAGCATCAGTCTTCAGCCACTAAGCTGAGAAGATCTGGGAGGGAGTCAGTCAGAGAGCCTTGGGCCAGAGTTCCAGGGGCTCTGGGAGTGGCTTCTGGGTGAGGTGGACAGTCTGATTTCCAGTGGGGTCCTGCAGAGATGGGATGTGGCTTAGGAGGAATCCTAGGCTGCAGTCATTCCTTGTCCCAGTGGCCAGATTTCTGAAACTTGAAGCAAAATCCTAGGGCAGGAGGCCCTGGAGGGATGCCTGGCTGCTGTGGTTCAGTTGTTCTGAAGTTCTTGTGTGCTGGAGATGTGGCTGGGGTCCCTCTCACAGTGGAGACAAGTAATTTCAACTCTCCTTTATTATTGTACACCTTGAAAGCAAGGTTAATTAAGTCCTGTTGTGGGGTTTGAGGGCCAGAATCCAATTTTTGGAGCTTCTTGTAATGTCAGGAGCAGATTGGGTAATACAATGTATACTGAGAATAAGATGGCATTCAGGCCCTTCTGGGTCTAGGGTGGTAAAGCTTCTAAGGGTTGTTGCCAAATGGGCCATGAACTGGGATGGGTTTTTATATTTGATGACAAAGAGCCTAAATGCTAACTGATTTAGGAGACGGCTGATAAAGAAAAGCGAACATTAACCTTGACCTTGCTTTCAGCTCCAGCCACCTCTTTATGAGGAAATTGTTGGACAGGTAGGGGAGGGCTAGTCACGGAATGAAACTGTAAGCAGAACCAGGAGAGGAGGAGAGGTGATGAAAGGATTATAGGGTGGAGGAGCAGAGGCTGAGGAGGAATTGGGACCTGGCTAGGTCTGTCAAGGAGCAGTCTGGGGAGGAGGGGAGAGGTCAGATGGGCCCCTAGAAAAGGAGGATTCAGAGGACTCAGAGCTTCGGGTAGAGACTTAAGGAACAGGCAGGAAAGGAAGAAGAAAGATTTGGTAAAAGTTGCATTGGGATTAGAGACTAGGGAGGGACACATATGTAAAAGAATGCCTGGATGTCAGGCACCTCAGACCATTTGCACATTTATGACAAAATTATTTAGGTCTCATAGGATGGATAAATTGAAAGTACCATTTTCTGGCCATTTGGAACAATTATTAAGTTTGTACTGGGGCCAAGCAGTGTTGCAAAAAAAAAAAATAAGATGCTTAGGTTTTAGGTCACATGAGACCTGAAGAGATTTCACTTTCTTGAGAACACAGTTTAAGGGAGAAGGGAGAATGGAGGGTGGAAAGTTGCCCACAGTGAAGGAGGCAAGCCCAGAGAAAAGAGAAAGTAGAGACATGGTGGAGGTACTTGCACCTCCAGGGGAGGTGGTGCTTGCCACCAAGGTGAAGGATCAAGGCAGTCATCCCCATGGTGATCAGACATGTCTGAAATGTGGGTGAATAATCAAGCAGGTGTCCCCACAGTGATTAAACACCAAGGGAAGACTATCTTCCCAAGTCCGTGACCAGTAATGGAGTTTTGGGTTCATGAATAAAACATGTCTCCTCTCTCTCTACCAGAAAAAGAAAGGAACTGAAATTAAGGGAAGGAAGACATTGAAAGGTGGCACTGAAACTGAAAGGAGAAAGAGGTTGAGGGATAGTGAGAGAGGTTGGAAAAGAGAGTAAAAAGAGGCCCCTTACTCAATTTAAAATTAGTGAGATGTTCCTTTGGCTGGTTGGTCTGAGGACCCAAGGTCATAGGTGGATCTTTCTCATGGAGCAAAGAGCAGGAAGGAGGACAGGGGATTGATTTCCTATGGGAGGTCCCCCAATCTGAGTCATGGCACCAAATGTCACATGCATCTGTGTGAAGAGACCACCAAACAGGCTTTGTGTGAGCAATACAGCTTTTAATCACCTGGGTGCAGGGGGGCTGAGTCCAAAAAGAGAGTCAGCAAAGGGAGTTAGTGGTAGGGCAGTTTTATAGGATTTGAGTAGGTAGTGGAAAATTACAGTCAAAGGGGTCTGTTGTCTTGCAGGCAGGGGTGGGGGTCACAAGGTGCTCAGTGGGGGAGCTTCTGAGCCAGGAAAAGGAATTTCACAAGCTAATGTCATAAATTAAGGCAGGAACTGGCCATTTTCAATTTTTTTGTGTGTTTCTTCAGTTGCTTAGGGTCATCTGGATGTATACGTGCAGGCTTGGGCTCAGAGGCCTGAAAGTCTTGTCTTCTTATATTAACAAGAAAAATAAAATAAAATAAAATAGCAGTGAAGTGTTGGGGCAGCAAAAATTTGAGGGGCTGTTATTGAGAGATAATGGGTGATGTTTCTCAAGGCTGCTTCGAGCGGGACTGGGCCAGTCTGGGAACCTAGAGAGGGAGAGGTTAAGCTGAAGGAAGATTTTGTGGTAAGGAGTGATATTGTAGGGTCGTTAGAAGGAGTATTTGCCATATAGAATGATTGGTGATGGCCTAGATATAGTTTTGTATGAATCAAGAAATTAAATGGAAGATACAAGGTCCAAATAAGAGAAGGACAAAAGCAGGTATTAAAGGACTAAAAATTGGGAGGACCCAGGACATCCAATTAGAGAGTTCTTGAGGGGGTTCAGCTTAATTTCTTGCTTGGTTGACAAATGTCATGCGTGTCCATGTGAAGAGACCACCAAACAGGCTTTGTGTGAGCAATAAAGCTTTTAACTACCTGGGTGTAAGTGGGCTGAGTCCAAAAAGAGAGTCAGCAAAGGGATTTAGGGGTGGGACCATTTTATAGGATTTAGGTGGGTAGTGGAAAATTACAGTCAAAGGGGTTTTTTTGTTGCAGGCATGGTTGGGGGTCACAAGGTGCTAAGTGGGGGACCTTCTGAGCCAGGAGAAGGAATTCACAAGGTAATGTCAACAGTTAAGGCAAGAACTGGCTATTTTCACTTCCTTGTGATTCTTAAGTCCATCTGGATGTATACGTGCAGGCTTGAGCTCAGAGGCCTGACACTTCCAGCACAAACAGAGTGTGTATTACAGGAAAACGAATTTAGGGGAGTTCAGTTATGTTATTGAATATGCTTTGAACTTTCCTGATCTAGCTCATTACCTGGGCTCTCTCTGTGATTTCACCTGATGATCCGGTCTATTCCTCCCAAGTCAGCTTGAAATCACCTTTGCAAACATTATAACTGAGGGAATTATGACAGTGAAAGAGATCAGAGCTAACTGACTCTGTGTTGCTTTTACCCTTTAAGCTGTCCTTGTTTATTCCTGGGTTTAGGTAGAACTAACTTTGGGAAGGAATTCAGTTCACAGTTTTGCTGTAGAAAAACCAGGTTCTTGTCAAATGACCAAAAAAGATTAGGTTGGCAGACACTTTGAAGGGTGAGTGGGAAGGGAATTTACTGGGTGAAAAGGAATAAAGTCAGCAAGGGGTTCCTGTTAACAGGCTCCCATCTCAGAGATTGAATCCCAGGTTACCACCCAGGAACCAGTCCAGGCTTCTCCCATGTGCAACAGTACAAACTTCCTGAGGCCCCACCATGTCCTCTCAGTGTGCAGGTGGGCATTATTCAGAAAGAATCAGTCAGCTGACAGATTAGCTACAAGGTTAGAAGTTATGGTTTAGGGGTCATGCACCCTCTGGCTCCAAGAGTCTGAACCTCCCCAAATTGCTCCTGAGGGTAACAACACTATTGTAAAACCTAAGATCAGTGCTTGACATATTTTGCAGACCCTGCACTCGATGGATTGGCTGGCCCCGCCAAGACTGGTAATCTAGTTCAACCAGTTGTACCTTCCCACCCAGGAACAAAAGACAGCAAGAAAAGTTCATTTCAACCCTCTAGGATTCCATCCCTAACCTGACCAATCAGCACTCCCCATTTCCCAAGCCCCTACCTGCCAATTTATCTTTAAAAATTCTGATCTCTGAATCCTTGCAGAGACTGATTTGAGTAACAATAAAATTCCTTCTCCTGCACAGCCAGCTCTGCATGAATTATTATGTCTCCCTTGCAATTCCCCTGTGATTATAAATCAGGTCTGTCTAGACAACAGGTAAGGTGAAACCATTGGGTGATTATAAGCTTGCCCACAGCCATTGGAACCTGTACTAAGTACTACCTACTCTGTTCTTATGACATGTCATCTCTTCATACTTCCATTCAGGTCATGACTCCAAATGCCATGAAGGCATGCAGAGTACAGGGGCATGTTCAAAATATGTTGGCTCTATAATCCCATGGCAAGCTTCTTATGAATGGAAATCGAGGGATTGAAGAAACATCAAAAGAGGAACTGGGTCAAAAAACACAGATTTTTAAGAAAGTACTGTTCTGAAAATGTCAATCTGTATCAATTTTTATTTATTGACTCTGTCTCTGATATGTCTGTATGTGTGCATTATAGTATATTCTCAACAAAAAAGAATCAAACTCTGTAAAATATTTGAAGAGATTTATCCTGATCCAAATATAAGTGACTAATGTCCCATGACACAGCCCTCAGAAGGTCCTGAGAACATGTGCCCAAGGTGGTCAGGGTATCACTTGGTTTTATACGTTTTAAGAAGACATGAGACTTCAATCAAATACATTTTAAAAAGACACTGGTTTGGTTCAGAAAGGTGGACAACTCAAAGTAGAGGCTCCCACCTTGTAGGAAAATAAACAACTTTTCTGGGTGACATTGGTTGAGTTTATCTAAAGACCTGGGATTAATAGACAGAAATGTCTGGTTTAAGATAAAAGATTGTGAAAACCCAAGTTCTTATTTGCAGAGGAAGCCTTTAGGTAGTAGGCTTCAGAGAAAACAGTTTGTACATTCTTCTTATCATACTTAAAAGTTGGTGTGGATGTTAATGCTAGAGAGATATAATGAAGCTTGTCCAACCCTCACCCTCTTCCAACTTCCTATCATGGCCTGAACCAATCTTCCAAGTTAAAATCTAAGAGTGCCCTGGCTGAGGAGGAAATCCATTCAGATGGTTGGGGGAGGGCTTAGAATTTTATTTTTGGTTTACAGTACTTATATAATGATGAAGGATTAGCTTTTAATTCTAGATGCAAAGCCATAGTGTTGCTGTTATAAGTATGTATACTGTACTTGTGCTTTGAGAAGCACCAAGGACTTTTTTTCTTAAGGTGAGTAATTCTGTGGGCTTTGCTAGTATAATGCATTAAGTTCTCCCTTAACTTTGTTAGTAGATTCTTGGAAACTGTGACTTTAGATAAAACAACACACACCAAAACTAATTTTACCGTAGGCTACTTGATATAAACAAGAGGTAAGATCCTGTGAAATCCTTCTGGTTAGAAAAACATCAGCAAACTTGTAAATAAAGACCCACACACTTTTGGTGTTAAAAATTGAAATAAATGTTATCTACGAAACATGTGTGTGTGTGTGTGTGTATATATATATATGAAACATTAAAAGGAAGATAATGTTTTACACATTTATTGGTGAATTCATGAGCTCATGAGAATGAAATAGGAGGTCAGCACAAGCTACAGCACACAAAGACCTTGCTGATAAAACAGATTGCTGTAAAGAAACCAGACAAAACTCACCAAAACCAAGATGGCAATGAAAATGACTTCTGATTGTCCTCAATGCTCATTATATGCTAATTACAATGCATTAGCATTCTAAAATACCCTACTACCAGTGCTGTGAGAGTTTACAAATATCATGGAAACATCAAGAATTTACCCTATATGGTATAAAAGGGGAGGATCCCTCAGTTCCAGCAATTGCTGACCACTTTCCCAGAAAACTGATGAATAATCTACCCCTATTTAGCATATGATCAAGAAATAACCCTAAGTATACTCAATTGAGCAGCCCATTCTGCTGCTCTGACTACGAAGTAGTCATTCTTTTATTTCTTTACTTTCTTAATAAACTTGTTTTCACTTTTTGAAGTGGCCCTGAATTCTTTCTTGTGTGGTCTAAGAAAGAATGTTCTCTTTGGGGAATGTTGAATTGAATGACATTATTCAAGAACTTGATGTATGTTCCCATAGCTACCAATATCACCAAGTCCTCTTCTGACACCTGTTATTTTCCACTGTTTTATTTGAACTATCCTGTCTTTATCCCACAAGTTTTTTCTCCTCTATGTCTGCAACCACAATCTGTTTTAAAGCGCAAGTCAGGTATTAACCCCTCATTGCTGTTTCAATTTGTAAGAGAAAAAAAGACATATGTTTTTATGCAACGGGATACTCCTTGAATAAATTCATCAACAACACTCCAGAGTCACTAGAAAGTTACATTCAAGAGGTCCAAACAACATGAAGGTAATTAGTCAAAATTAAGAAGAAGGGTTATTCTGACATGCATAGAGATGACCCAGGTAAGTGGAGACCAAAAGAAGGAGAATTGGCTTCAGATGTCTTTCCTACCAGAAATCAACTACAGAATTCTGATTCGTCACTTCTGAAAACTGGTGAAGCAAAATCTACCAGCCTGGTATATACTAGGACTAAGCTGAGGTATCCAGTGGGGAGTTGAATTTGTCTCCAGTTAGAAATAGATTATTATACTATTATTATTATAGAAACATAACTAGTATTATAAATTTTATAAATTAGATGTTTAGAGCACAGGGTCAGCAGATAAATAAAAAAATCAACTTTACCTCCAGGACATTGGATGGGGCAAAGATTTCCTGAGTTATACCCCATAAGCACAGGCAACTGAAGCAAAAATAGACAAACAGGATTACATCAAGTTAAAAGGCTTCTGCACAGCAAAAGAAACAATCAACGAAGTGAAGTGATGATGCACAGAATAGGAGAATATATTTGCAAATTATCCACCTGGCAAGAGATTAAAAGCCAGAATATATAAGGAGTTCAAACAATGCAATAGGAAATAACTCTAATAATCCGATTAAAAATAGGGAAAATATTTGAATGAGTGTCTTACAAGTGGCAAACATGCATATGAAAGGGTGTTCAACAACATTAATTATTAGAGAAATGCAAATCAAAACTACAATGTAATATCATGTCACTCCAGTTAAAATGGCTTCTACCCAAAATACAGGCAATAATAGATGCTGTTGAGGATGCGGAGAAAACAGAATCCTGTATGCTCTTGGTGGGAATGTAAATTAGTACAACCACTATGGAGGACAGTTTGGAGGTTCCTCAAAAAACTAAAAACAGAGCTAATATATGGCCCAGCAATCCCACAGCTGGGTATATACCCCCTGACAAAGCAAATTCATATATTGAAGAGATATCTGCACTCTCATGTTTACTCCAGCGTTACTCAATATAGCCAAGATTTGGAAGCAACCTAGGTATCTATTACCAGGTGTATGGATAAAGAAAATGTGGTACATATAAACAATGGAGTACTTACTATTCAGCTGTAAAAAACACTAAGAGTTTATTATTTGCAACAACATGGAGGAAACTGCAGATCATTATGTTACGCAAAATAAGCCAGGCACAGAAGACAAACATCATATGTTTTTACTCATATGTGGTAGCTAAAAATTAAAACAATTGAACTCATTTAGACAGAGAGTCGAAGAATGATTACCAGAAGCTGAAAAGGTTACTTAGGAAGTGGGGGGTGGGGAAGGTTAATGGGTACAAAAACACAGTTAGAAAGAGTGAATAAGACCTAGTATTTCATAGCACCTCAGGGTGACTATGGTCAACCATACTTTATATATTTTAAATAACATTTGTACAAATAAAAATAACTAAAGGAGTATAATTAGCCTGTTTTTAACACAAAAAATAAAAAATAAATGCTTTAGGTGGTGGATACCCCATATACCCTGATGTGATTATTGTACATTATATGCCTGCATCAAAATATCTCATTTATTCCAGAAATATGTACACCTACCTACAAAAATTATAAATAAATTTAAAAAATAAAAACAACCTTATCTTGGTCATACCATATTTATTTGAGTGACAAAGAGAAACTGATAAAATAGTAAGAAAATAAATGTACTTTCAATATTTGTATCAGTGGTGAACTTGTTCCTGTAATAATAACACTAAAGTTGAATATGCTTTTTAACACTGCGAAACAAATAACTGCTGAGTTACAAAGTAAATATTTGACAACAATGTTGGTCTTCGACCAAAACAGCAAATAGCTTGTAAAAAATATTTCATTTCATAGTTATTGTGTACCAATTTAACTACTAAAAATGCCACTTGTTTATGCTTCCTGGCTGTTTTTCTTTTCTTTCTGTATATCAATCATGTGTTACACATCCTGTACATTTTCCATTCCATGCTTGATGTGTAAAAAAGAGTGGATTTTTATCTAAATCATGAAAGCATAAAACTTTGAGGTGTGCTTTAATGTTTTTGATATCCCATTTTTATATTTGCCTTTTACATGTGAGTAGATATCTGATCTGGCGATCATAGTCAAGTTTCGTTAGGAGGACATTGATAATAATGGAAGAAAAATTTATACTGGGATTTCTCTACATTTCAGGTCCTTGAAAATGATGCTTTCTAGTTGAGGTCATATTTGTTCATTTCTGTGTTTATCTCTTACCCACTAATACAATTTATTGGTCATTATCAATCTTATTTTAGTTTTGAACTTTAAATTTTTATCTATTTATACAGGCTAGGAATTACACACTTCTTCACCCTTCTTAATTTACTTGGTCTCATTATCCTTATAATATATAGATTAAAAATGACAAGATCGATGAGCTAGAAAATTTCCATACAGAATGCAAATTATAACTAACTGTTCACTATGTATTTTCTTTATCTTCAATGGAATGGAGTTTTCATATAAATAAAAATAAAATCAACGTATAAGCATATAATACTCCTGAGCATTCTCTTTATGAACCAGAGATGAAAATGACTCTGGTTAATTGATGAAAGAAACGCAGATTATGAGAAAAAGCATGGGACTCAAAATCAAGAAAACACAGTCTGTATAGCTGCTCTGTATTAGAAAGAATCACCATTCGACCAACATTAATTGAGCATCTACTATGTGCAATGCACTGTGCTAAGATTTAGAATCTCTATGCCTTACCCCAAGCCTTTGCCTAGAACTTTCAGAAACACTTTTCTCCAACTTTTAGGTTGCCAACTTCCAGAAAATGAATACCTGTAAAACCACAAGCAGAAATTTGAAAATATTGTTAGATTTATTTCTGTATGCCTTTGCACCTCAGTCTCTTAGATAATTTCCAATCTTCAAATTTCCAACAATTTCAATGTTTAAATTCTCAGTGCTAATATGCAAACTTCAAACACTATTTCATTAGTCCTTCACTTATGAAAACAGCAATGCTGGAAGGAAGTTTCTTTTTGTTTTGCAGACTAGAAACTTCCAAGGTCTGCTCAAAGACTGGGGACAGCAGGTGAGGCTGGTGATTTAGCCTCTAATTCACTAAATTTACTGTGTCCTACTTTTTTTTTTTTTTTTCTGAGACAGGGTCTCACCATGCTGCCCAGGCTGGTTTCAAACTCCTGAGCTCAAGTGATGCCCCAGCCTCAGCCTCCTGAGAAGGTGGTGTGTCCCACTTTTGAAAGCACCTTCTGCTTTTATTACATACTTTTATTATATACTTCTTCTATTAATACATATATATGAGTGCGTGTGTGTGTGTGAGAGAGAGAGAATAAAGCAAAATGTAATTATGACTTTCCTTTCTAAACTAAGCAGTGATACCAGAAAGACTCACCAATAAAAGCAAAAAAGTAACTCTGTCTCATTATTTGCAACTATTTTTCTGCTACAGGAGCTGTGTACTATTTATTTTATATCCTCTATATGTAGCATTCCACTTGGCAATTCATGCATTTTTAAAGAAAAAAAAAGAATACTGAAACATAGCCACATTGTGGTTGGGTATTTGAAACAAAAATCACCAACTGGATTTTTATCTTGCAATACAATCTATTATGGAAACCTTTTGAAATATAAAATGCTTATATTTGAAAATAAATTCCTCTGTCAAACAAAGGCTTCAGTTTATACTCTGCATTGAAGGTGGTTACAGATCTGAGTACTTCCTATGCAGCCAACTTTCAAATTAAGAAGGGAAATCTGAGTCCCCACAGAACTCTAAACATCATGTGGTTTCATTCTCTGCAACTTAGGGAATACCAAATAGAAACAGTTAGTCAATAAATTTTTTATTGTGGCTGGTTATTAATGAGAATTTTCAGCACCAATTTTAAAATTTTCATTTATTTTCTAGATTTTTGCATTAAAAATGCTGGTGGAACCCAGTGTTCAATGTCCTTTCTAACCACACATATGCATCCGTGTCAGTGAACTTTGAAGTGGCCTATGCATCCTTTATTGTGGCTGGTTACTAGTGAGCACTTTCTGCACCCAATTTTAGAATTCAGGAGTATTTTCTAGTATTTGCATTTTAAAAATGTGGATAGAACACACTGTTCAATGTCCCTTCTACCTACACCTAGACATCCTGTGTCAGTGAACTTTGAGGTGCTCTATACATTCTTTATTTTGGCTGGTAATTAATGAGTACTTTCAGAATCCTATTTTAGCATTTGTGTGTACTTTCCAGTTTTTGCATTTAGAAACATTCTGGTGGAACCCACTGGTCAATATTCCGTCTATGCACATATAGACAACCTGTGTCAGTGAACTTCAATGCTGCTGATTAGTTTTTTTTTCCAGCCTAATATTTGACCTTCATCATTGCTACTGTAACTCCATTTTTTTCATCTTCTTTGACTAACTGAAGAATAAAGTATTGTGAGAATTTTGAAGCTAACATTTCTATAAGACTACATTTATGTTGCTGTGCCCTTTAGGAAATGCTTTGAAGAAAATTGCAGCATGGGGTCATAGGATTCAAGGACTAAATGTGACAATCATGCCATCTTCAAACTTTAGGTAAACCCAGATCCATCTTTACGTATCACTTACGTTAAATCAAATTTAGCCTAAAGCTGCCTCCTTACATATTTTAAGTTCAGCCTAAAGACTTCTCTTTATATCTTGAACTATAACACCTAAAGAAAGTTGTAAGCAGACTGTAGTCTACTCTTGTGCCAATCACTGAGTTTTGGCCAATCAAAGGTGGCCAACTGTTCAAATTGTGTTGAAATGACACAGTCACTGAGCTGTAATCAATCCAGCTGTTTCTGTACCTTACTTCCATTCCCATACAGCTGTAATCAATCCAGCTGTTTCTGTACCTCACTTCCATTCCCATACATCACTTTCCTTTTTTCTGTCCATAAATCTTCTACCATGTGGCTGTGCTAGAGTCTCTAAGCCCAGTCTGGCTCAGGAAGCAACCTGATTGGCAAATCATTCTTTGCTCAACTAAACTCTGTTAAATTTAATTCAGCTAAAGTTTTTCTTTGAACACTTGATGTATACTATATTTATTACTGAGTAAACAACCTATGTATTTCTTCAGAGAATATTCCCAATCATTTCTGTCTAATGGGAGCATACTAGCTAACTCTGTCTATTCCCTAATGATCTCATTTTTACAAAAACACTTTAATATTTCTCACAGCAAATATTGTATTAAACAGAAATTATATGAAGATTATGAACAAATTAGGACAATGAAGAGATATTCTTTTCATCAGCATGATACCCTTTAAAAGTTATTGGCAAGACTGGCTGTAATAGTTGTAGAGCATGGTGAAAAATGAAAATGGAAAATGAAGATTATTCATGAATTATAAAGAATTTCAAGAAGGCCAAGCATGGTGACATATGCCTGTAATCTCAGTATTTTGGGAAGCCAAGACAGGTGGATCACTTGAGGTCTGGAGTTCAAGACCAGCCTGGCCAGCATGATGAAATCCCATCTCCACTGGAAAAAAAAATACAAAAAAACAAAAATTAGCTGGGTGTGGTGGTGAATGCCTATAGTCTGCAGTGAGATGAGATCATGCCACTGCACTCCAGACTGGTCAATAGACAGGCACTCTATCTAAAAAATAAAAAATAAAAAAATTCAAAAAGCAGTGAGCCTTAAACCAAGCACAGTGTCCTTCTAAGTGTGGGTTCCTGTGAGATCTCTGAAATCTGGCCCTGTTTCAAACAATTTGAGATAGACTTATAGCAGAGGAGGACACTTGACATAGACATAGTAATAAACAAATATGATAATAGAAATTGGTAAATTTGAATACATTGAGCCATTGGTTGGCATCAAGGAGACTCCCCATTGATGTGGGGGACAACTAGCTTCATGAAATTCATATAGAGACAGATTCCACAGAGTCAAGAGATCCTTATGAGTCCCAGAACTTGAGTTAGTCCCACTGTTTCCCATGGTTTAAGATTATGCTTCATTGGTATTGAAACAGTAGAGTACCCTGAGCCCCCTCGCAGGACATGCGACAGGGATATGGCTTGTCTGTTAGGCTGCTGTGTACAGGAAAACCCCTTTCAGAAGGAGGGGCACCCCGACGGGGAGGTGCAGGAGCTGGGGTAAGCACTTTTGGGCTTTGGCCCCACAATAGCATCCAGGGGTGAGTGCCTGTGACTCCAGAAGCTACATTTCTCTTTTAGCTCTGCTGTCTGCAGATGGCTTAAGTGTTAAGAAGCTCAGTGCTCTCTTCGTACCTGGGTTCTTGTCTAGCGTCCAGGAAGAATCCAGGTCACATGGACAAATCGAATGATGGTAAATGTGGGGGACTTCATTGCCCAATGGAGGTGGCTCTCAGTGGGATGATGGGGAGCTAGAGAGGGCAAGAAGTGGAAAGATGATCTTCCCCTAGAGTTCAACCATCCTGCAGTTGTTTTCCTCTCTGACCATCCCCAGCCAAACTTCTTTCAATGTTCAGACACTCCTTCTCTTCCACACCATTCTTCTGCTCCTCTGCAATTCTGCTCATGGAGCCTGGGGTTTGGGGTGTATATGGGTTCAGGATAGGGGGGTACGGTGGGCAAAAAGGCAACATTTGGGAGAGAAAACAGGAATGCCTTTTCCCATTTAGTCCCACAGATTTCCAGGCTTGAGGGTGGGGCTTTTGCCAATAAATCACTGTATAATACTGCCAGGAGGCCAGTATTTCTTTGCCTCCTGTCTGTATCAGTATCTAACCTGCTAGCTAATTGATCCAGAACAAAGCCTGATCTCCACATAGTCCCTAAAAGTATTTTGACATCAATATTGATATTGAGCTATAGTTGCCAAACAGCCCAGTATTGGTATAAAAGTAGACACATAGGCCAATGGAACAGAATAAAGAATCAAGAAATAGTACAAACTACAACCAACTGATCCTTTGACAAAGCACATAAAAAAACAAATTGCGAAAAGAATAACATGTTTAATAAATGGTTCTGGGAAAACTGGATAGCCACATGTGTGAGTATGAAACCGGGTCCCTATCTCCCACTGTATACAAAAAATCAACTCAAGATGGATCAAAGACTTAAATCTAAGACCTGAAACCATAAAAAATCTTAGAATAATACCTAGGAAAACCCTTCTAGACATTGGCTTAGGCAAAGACTTCATGAAAAAGATCCACAGTGCAACAAAAACAAAGACAAATAGGTGGGACTTAAACTAAAGACACTTCAGACTTCAGCGTTATAAAGTTCATCCATGAACTGTAAATATACTTGTACCCCCAAAGCTATTAAAATAAAATAAAAAAAGTAAAAATTGTCCCTGAGTGTTGTACTAGTCAGTTCAGGCTGCTATAACAGAATGCCATAGACTGATTGACTCAAACAATGGGAATTTATTTCTCAAGGTTTACACAGCTGGAATGTCCATAATCAAGTAGTCCATTGATTTGGTTACTGGTGAGAAGTCTCTTCTTGACTTGCAGATGGCTGACTTTTTGCTGTACCCTCCAATGGCAAAGGGGGAGAAAGGAAGAGAGGGTGGGCAGGAAGAGACAGAGACAAAGACACACAGAGAGAAAAGAGAGACAGATACACACACACAGAGAGAGAGAGAGAGGGAGAAGAAAGAGAGACAGGGAGACAGAGAAGAGAGAAAGAGACAAAGAGAAGGGAGAAAGAGAGAAGAGAAAGGAGGAGGGGAAGAGAGAAGAGGGGAAAGAGAGAACAGAAAGAGAGAAGACAGAGAGTAGCGAGAAAGAGGAGAGTGAAAAACAGAAGAGAGGAGAGAGAGACAGAGAGGAGAGGGAATGGAGATACAGAGAGTGAATGGAGAGAGAGAGAGAGAGAGAGAAACACTCATGTTTATTCCTCTTCTCATAAGGACACATCCCATTATGGGGGCCCCATCCTCATGACCTTATGCAAACTTAATCACCTTCCAAAGGCCCCACTTCCAAACAGCATCCTATCAGGGGTTAAGGTTTCAACATAGGAATTTGGGGTGGGGCCAGCACAAACATTCAGTCTGTAACATGAGTTCATGTGGGAATCACAGTACCTTCCAAAAGAGAGATGCGAGGTAATAAAGGTAATTGGATAAAATGAGATCATTAACAGATCAAAAGGTTCAGAAAAGAAAGGCCCAACTGCACCACACCGGCCACCCCGATTCAGGACCTACATTTAATCCCAGTGGAATAACACACAGAAGAATCTCTGATCTGCTTCGGTTCAGAAAAAAAAAAAAAACAACTCGAGTTTTTTTTTCTTATGTTTCTCTGAGTGGAGCATAGAATTGTAGACACTCAGGTTGAGATGAATATGGAATGGTCACATCCTCCTGCTAAAAATCTCTTCTTGGTATCTCCCCTCCCTCCAGCACAAGCCAATGTTCCTACCTCAGGCAATATTAGCACACAAGACAATGTGCACCTTCATTTAGGCAGCCAAATGCCCAAGGCAGGAACCTGTTGCTCTATAAGAAGCAAGAAAGAGGTTGGGGCCATAGAAGTGTGAATCAAAAGTATCTGAGACAGGCCTCAATCAATTTAGAAAGTTTATTTTGCCAAGGTTAATGACACTCCCAAGACACTGCCTCAGGAAGTCCTGACGATGTGTGCCCAGGGTGGTTGAGGCACAGCTTGGTTTCATACATTTAAGGGAGACATGAGATATCAATCAATATGTGTAAGATGTACATTGGTTCAGACCAGAAAGACTGGCCCACTCAAAGTGGGGAGGGAAGATGAGGGGGCTTCCAGGCCATGGGTAGATAAGAGACAAAAGGTTGTATTCTTTTGAGTCTTTGATCAGCCTTTCACTGACTATAAAATTTACATGTGGGAGTGACGTAGATGAATAGTCACTTATACCATAGTCTGGCTCAGATAATCTGCATTTCTGCATAAACAATTGAGCAGGAGAAGCAACCAGATATGTATTTTTCTCAATTAAGCAGAGTGATGACTTTCTGTCCTGAAATTATGATGATAGGCTATCCATTTACATTGCCAGGGTGAAATTCAACAGAACTCTGTTTTTAGGGTAAACATCTTGAGGCCCACAAGGACTTTCCTTGCAGGCAAATTGTGAGGGAGATATGTAGCTTTTTATATCTTTGTGGCTATCTTATTTGGGAATAAAATGTGAGGCAGGTTTGTCTGATGGAGTTCCCAGATTGATTTTTCCTTTTGACTTACTGATATAACTATTTTATATTTATTTATTTATTTATTTTTATATTTTTATAACTTTTATTTTTTAAATTTATTTTTCTTTCACAGAAGCCTTTGTCAAAGGTGCCGTTATTGGTGGAAGAAATGCACTTTAGAGGTGTCTCTTTGTTTGGAAAATGGTAACAGGGAAACTAAGATCAATCAAAGCCCTTTAGTAAAATTTGGCAACCCCACTTCTAAGAATGAGGCCAGGTTGAGCTTGGAACCCTCATTCCAGGGAAACTAGTGGAGGACCAAGTTTAATGGCCATAATCACTTCAGTTCAGGAAAACCAGTTGGTTAGAGAGATGTTCTGCCATGATCACCTCTGTCCAGGGAAACCAGTCCATGTTAGAGATGTTAGTCCCTGATCCCTTCGGTCCTGGAAAAGCAATCCATGATCAAGAAGGCAGGCTGTGCTTGCTTCGGTCCAGTGAACACAATTATGACGGACCTAGAATATTTATTTCTAGTTAAGAATAAGTGCACATAGTTACTTGAGTTATTCATTTTCAGATAGGTTTATGACTGCTTAGAAAAAAAAAATCCCATGTTTAAGAAAACATAGGATCAGTAGTATGTGAGTGGGCTTTCTGTTGTTGGGTCGCTATAATTTTCAACTTTTGCATTTGATCAGAGAGGTTTACTACAGGCCAAAAGTCATGTGAAGGCTGGTTTTGTGTTTTTCTGTTGTATTAAGTGTGATCTTATTTTTCTTGCTATTTAGAAGAATTTATTCTCTGGGGTTAATTGAAGATCTACTGACATACCTGGTTCATTCTTGTCACGAAAATTGTTTGATAACCATAGTTTTTTATGATATTTTAAATCCGAGACTTTGTATTTGGCTATATGAAAACTTTTTTTATTTTTAAAAGAAAGTTGATAATGCCATTCTTTTATATTTACTGCAATCTCCTTTAAATGGACTACAAGTGCAGGTGCAATTTTTTTGTGAGTCTTTTTTCCCCCCACCTTTTTTGTTTTTTTGAGATGGAATCTCATTCTGTCACCCCAGCTGGAATACAGTAGCATGATCTTGGCTTACTGCAACCTCTGCCTGCTGGGTTCAAGAGATTCTCCTGTCTCAGCCTCCCAAGTAGCTGAAACTACAGGCATGCACTATCATGCCCAACTAATTTTTGTATTTTTAGTAGAGATGGGGTTTCGGCATGTTGACCAGAATGGTCTTGATTTCTTAAACCTCATGATCTGCCTGCCTCAGCCTCCCAAAGTCCCAGGATAGCAGGCATAATCCACCTCGCCTGGCCAATTTTTTGTTGTTGTTTTTAACAGATGATGTCTCATTCTGTTGCCTGGGCTGGGGTGCGGTGGCATGATCATAGCTCACTGTCACCTCAGTCTCCTGGGTTCAAGTGAGCTTCCCACCTTCACCTCCGTAGTCACTGATATTACAGACTTGAGACACTGTGCCTGGCACACAGGTGTGATTCTTAAGGAATCCTCATACACTTGCTCAAGACATGTTATCAGGATCTAGATGTTGTCTGATAATTGTATTCTCCTGGAATCATGGTCACAGTTGCACAGGCATTCACAGGTGCTTTCTTCTCTGATCATAATCAAAGGGTCAGGACATAATAGAGGATCCAATTTAGAAAGGCTCAGCTTTAAACAGTAATGGAAAAATTTATGGGTGACAGGAAGAACACAAAAGGGTCAACTTGCTACTGGAATACTTGCTTCAAGTTGAGTAAGTTTAAAGGAAAGAAAAAATGAAAAAAAAAAAACCTGAATAATTTCTGTTGCAAAAATTGGAAGCATTTATTTGAAGACAGATGTTAGAAATTTTAAATTCCAAGATATCCATTTCTTATGCAGTTTAGATATGAACCTCTCTCTAAACGCAGCCCAAAATGAAAGACCAAAAACAACAATGGCAACTACACCAGTAATAACTTCTACTGAGCTCTGAGCCACCTACCCCAGAACCCACCTCTTACATAAATAGGAAGATATTTTTGCATATAATTTTCCTCAATTAAAAATAATATTTCCTGGAGATTTCCAAAGAAATCTTTGGCAGCATAAACTAAACAGTGTTAGGAATCCTCTGGTGATCTATGAAAATGTCTTTGAGGACTATGTGGCCATGGATTAACCCGCAGGAATAGCTTGCTTGCATGTCAGAATGTAAATTCTAACTTTCCACCCAGTAACAAGTGTATTCCCTTCCAACACGAGCATGCTGCATGGTTTTCCTACTAGTAAGTACCATCTTTATTTTAAGAAATACCTTCTCATTATCAGAAACCTCCAATTTCTCTCAGTTGCCTTGTTTACCTGCTGAACAACCCCAGAAGACATGCCTAAACCATGTGCTTGGCACTGAATAGATACTCGTTGGGTCAATAGGTGAATTTATCTATGAGACAACTAATTCAAAAAATGTACATTTTTCCTGTTGACTAAGTCTTCATTAAATCACCAAGAAATTTTCTTATTACCTATGTTCATTTTAGCTAAAAAATTTCAAGTTATGTTTTTTACCTAAATAGGCTTTCCTGCAGGACAGTGGTTCTGAACATGTGATTGGTATGTAAAGCCCAGAGTGTCATGGAGACCCGCTCAGGGAAACTGGCAGGTCAGAAGTATTTTCATAATAATATGAAGACATGATTTTCCTTTCTCACTGGATTGACATTTACCTGATGCTGCAAAAGCTAGTGACTTAGCATGGATGAAAGCAGTGGCACTAAGCCTTATTGGGTGTCATTTCATTCTTTTATTTCTGGCACTGACAGTAAAACAAATAAACAAACAAAAAAGAAAACAAAATTTACCTAAGGACGTCCTTTGTGAAACCAGTGCGTTCACTTATTACATACGTATTGACACACCACTGAGTACTCATATTTTTACAATGGAACATGGATTTTACCAGAATATGAGAATGATAACCTAAGTTACTTCTGATTTTCAGTCTTGGGTAGATATTTTCTCTAAAATTAAGTGAGTTCCTCACTTCAAGAAAAATAACTAACAGCATTTGTTGGCAGTGATGCATTTGGACTTCCAAGAGAGCCATAGTATTTTGGGAAAATTGCATTCAATACTATAAGCTAGACAATTTTCCAATACATAAAGGCTATTTCTGACTACATCAGTGGTGCCTAGCACATGTGATTTTTTTATATTGCATAATAAAAATTTGTCAGCAGGGCACAGTTGCTTCTGCCTGTAATCCCAGCACTTTGGGAGGCTGAGGGGGGCAGATTATGAGGTCAGGAGATCAAGACCATCCTGGCTAACATGGTGAAACCCTGTCTCTACTCAAAATACAAAAAAAAAAAAAAAAAAAAAAAAAAAATGTGCCGGGCAGGGGGGCGGGTGCCTGTAGTCCCAGAACTCGGGAGGCTGAGGCAGCAGAAAAGCGTGAACCTGAGAGGAGCTTGCAGTAAGCCGAGATCGCGCCACTGCGCTCCAGCCTGGGTGACAGAGCAAGACTCCGTCTCAAACAAACAAACAAAAATTAATAAAAAAAAGTTGTCAAAATCTGCAAGATTGGCAAAACATGGGAAAGGAATATTTTCCAGGTGACTATTGTATGATGTTACATAATCATGCGTGGTTAAAAGAGCCCCTTAAAAATGCAATAGGTAATTAATATAGTTATTTATATTACTGTAACAGAATAAGAAAAGTTCATTGATAATGATATCAGAGTCCATATGACAATCTAAAATTTCTTTAAGAAACTACCATTTGTTGCGTTTTGGTATAGTATCAAACCCCGACTACCTGCAAAGACTATTAAAATATTTCTCCATTTTGTCTGAGCGTGGTGGCTCCCGCCTGTAATCCCAGCACTTCGGGAGGCTGAGGAGGGAGGATCACGAGGTCAGGAGATCGAGACCGCGGTGAAACCCCGTCTCTACTAAAAATACAAAATATTAGCCGGGCGCGGTGGTGGGCGCCTCTAGTCCCAGCTACTCAGGAGGCTGAGGCAGGAGAAGGGCATGAAGCCGGGAGGCGGAGCTTGCAGTGAGCCGAGATCGTGCCACTGCACTCCAGCCTGGACGACGGAGTGAGACTCCGTCTCAAAATTAATAAGAATAATAAAATAAAAAATAAAAATAAAATTTATCCATTTTATAATTATCATCTGTGAAAGGCCAGATTTTCTACATATATCAGACAAAACAATATATTGCAAGCCAGGAGCAGTGGTTCATGCCTGTAAGCCCAGCACTTTGGGAAGCCAAGGTGTGTGGATAGCTTAAGCTGTGGAGTTTGAGACCAGTCTGGTTGAAACCGCATCTCTAAAAAAACAAACTAAAATAAAGCAAATCCATCTCTTAAAAAAAAAAAAAAAGACAAAAATTAGCTGGTCGTGATGGCATGCACCTATAGTTCTAGCTACTTGGAAGGCTAAGGTATGAGGATTACTTGAGCCTGGGAGGATCACGAGCACGGAAGGCAGAGGCTGCCATGAGCAATGATGGCTCCATTGCATTCCAGCCTAGATGACAGAATAACACACTTTCTCAAAGCAAACAAACAAACAACAACAACAACAACAAAAATCATTTCAACAGACTGAACACAGAAGATAAGGGAGTTCATCTGTCCTTTATTAAACCAGACATTTAAAAAATTTGCAAACAGGCCGGGCACACTGGCTCATGCCTGCAATCCCAGCAATTTGAGAGGCCAAAGCGGGCGAATCAGCTGAGGTCAGGAATAGAAGACCAGTCTGGCCAGCATGGAGAAACCCCATCTCTACTAAAAATACAAAAATTAGCTGGGTGTGATGGTGCACACCTGTAATCCCATGTACTCAGGAGGCTGAGGCAGAAGAATCAATTGAACCTGGGAGGCAGATGTTGCAGTGACCTGAGATCATGCCACTGCACTCCAGCCTGGGCGACAGAGCAGGAGTCCATCTCAAAAAAAAAAAAAAAAAAAAAAAAAAGAAAAAGAAATCTTGCAAACATGTAAAAGAATGCCATACTTCTCAGTATTTTTTTTTCTTTTTTGCCTTGGAACATGTAGTTATTTTCACCAAAATATAGTGTTTATTAATTTGTAATATTTATTATTGCCATTTTAAAATTAGTTTATATATATTTTTAATTCTCAGTTTTAACATACACAGTGGTACATATTGGACAGGTAAATTTACATCAACAAATCTCTCTCAAAAAGTTTGAAGAATGTAAAGAGATTTTAGGGAGTTTGATAAATGCTACTCAGGAATATACTTGACCTGTTAGAAGCTTTTATAAATTTATTTTGTTCTCAATTTCTGCCGCTCTGCTTGAGTCTTAAATGTGTCTTGGGAGGGTCAGATTTGCTTTAAAGGATACTCCAATCCTAAAACTCACATGGGATTCCTACTATCTGATGGTTTAATCTACTTTTTCATTCAGTAACTTCCAACTGATACCAAAAACTACAGTGAACCAGTTTCTGTGTTGTTTTGACTCCACTGATCCTTCTGCTTGTTTCCATAATTTGATCTTCACAATTGCCCACCGAGGTAAGCGGTAGCAAGATTTTGATAAAAATTCAAGTCAGGCTAAGAAACTGTGAAGACAAATTCAAGTCAGGCTAAGAATGACTACGAAGTGAGTCATTCTTGCCATATCCAATGAAAACAAGAGTCAAGAGACCAGGAGGAAAAAGCACTCAGGGCACAGAGGATTGCTCCAGAAAGTGGGATTCTTTGCAAATCCAGCAGCTAAAACTACCTGCTGTGATCTAAAACAGGTTTTATCTACCGGTTGCTGAAACAACCAACTATGGCTGCCTTCACTGACAAATCGAAACTTGCCCGCTCCCCAAAACCTTACTAGTGCTAATGAACTTTCTCAAAGAGGAATACATAACATTTCTCCTTTTCCTAAGACTTCTAACTTTCTCTTTGTTCATTAGATACCATGAAGAGAAGCAGGTCTATGTATCTGCCTTGAACTGCAAGTATGTCTTCCCAAAGAAATGTTTTAATTTTAGATATATACCTCTGTATTTATTTGGCTTTACAAAACAAAGGCTTAGGGGTCCGATAGCCTGTACACAGCCACTTAACTCAGAAGAGATTTGCTTTATCCAAAGTCAGAATTCTGAATCTCAGTAGCAGTATCCCTTTTCAGCATTGGAATGAAAATTTTGAGGCCATATGTATTTGTAATAGGCACAACCATTTCCATTAGTGATCAGTGATGGTTGGGCTAATTCAAAATATATTAAGAAACAGTAATTCTAATTGAAGCATACACACATGTATTATTCTTATATGGTATAAAAATGTAAGACTTTTCTGAGGTATGAATATCAAATATATAAGAGAAGAAACGTGTTTTATATGTACTTTAAATACATTCTCAGATAAAAGAATGTTTGATCCAAAAAGAAGGAAATTTAATGCAATGTGTGTTAAGTACCTCCAACCTACTCTGAATTATCTAAAAACTGTCAGAAATGAAATGATGAGTAAAAATAGTCATTGTTCTCTGGAATTCATTGTTAGGTAGGGGACAATGATATGCCCACAAGTAGGTCTATTCTAAGGCATATTGAGTTAAGTGTCATTTTTCATTTTGCTGGTTAAAAGACAACAGGTATAATGTGTTAGGAATAATTCCATCAAAATGGATAAGAAGACAGCTTTACCTAGTTCTTTGCATTTATAATTAACAGAGTCCTTTTAGATAGAGTTTAATGTTAAAAGAAAAAAGAGTAGGAAAGGATAACTTTTAGCTGGGGAATGGGGAAAGAAAACAATGTAATCCATGAAAGAAATAGCATTTCAGCATTCACTTGAAGATGGCTAGAATGTTGAAAGCTGTAGCTGGAGAAAGATATTCTAGGAAAGTGGAACAATATCAGCAATTATTTACTGTTCATTGAGTTTGAAAATTAAGTGAATCAGAGAGCTTAGCAAGTGCAATTCCTATGCCTGGACCATGTGAAATCCAGATTAAATTGGGTGAAGAAATGACTTTGGAGTGAATAAATAGCAACAGAGTAAAGAAAGAGAATAGCTGTAAAAAGATAGAGCCACTGGGTTGAGAGATTATTATTGTTATTGTAGTTTTTGGACAAAACTCAAGAGCTTCAACTGTTTCTCATAGGAGTAAAGACCAAAAGCCTTGCCTGATTTTCAATATGTATGATTTAGAGTATGTATTTAATATAAGATTCCAGGAATGTAATGACAGGTGGCAAAAATGCTTGAACAAAAAGGAAAGATGTGTGATGCCTCTGGTCCTTGAAAGTATATTTCTTACACACCCTCTTTGACAGGGAAGAAGAGTGAAAAATTTTTAGTTTCATAAGCACTCAGAAGTATTCAAATCCTGATTTTGCTTCAACATGTTAAACTGAATAGTGGTTTGTAAAGAATTTTTGAAGTTATTTGTACTTCAATACTTAACAGAAAGTCAGGGCTAAGTCCTCTAATCTTGTTTAGACATAAAATCTGGGGGTTGAAATGTTGCCAACCAAAGATGATAATGTCTTTGGTGAATTTATAACAACTCAATATTGTGTATGTCTCTAATTTCTAATTTCAGATGGACACACAAAGATTTTATGTATACATTATATATATGTATTATATGTGCATATATAAGTACACATACCCTTACATATATAAAATCTATGTATATAGATATATATGAAAATTTATTTGAATAGATACACATAAATGCATTTTATATATCTTAGGAAAGTAAACTTGTATTTATACACAATCAGTCTTCACTTAATGTTGTAGACAGATTCTTGGAAACTGCAAATTTAAGAGAAATGACATAATGAAATATTTTTTTTCCTCATAGACATTGTAATGTAACAAATTTGAAAGAAAATAATATTAATCAAGAATCTGCTATGTGTTGTTTTTCTTAAAGTTGCAAGTTCCAAGAACCGATTGATAATATTGTGTGAGGACTTACTGTGCATGTATATATATATATATGTATATATATACATATATATACTTACTCTGTGTGTATATATACACACACTGTATATATATATACATAAAATGTATATATACACACACTGTATATATATATACATAAAATGTATATATACACATATACATATACTGTGTGTGTATATATGCACATATATATACACACACATATACGCACACACACGATGTTACTGAGGACTTACTATGTACGTGTGTGTGCACATGCTACTCCCACATTGTATATTTGAATAAATCAACTAATTGTGTAAATTATGTTAGTGTATTCCCTTTGGAGTAAAGGTATTCCAGGAGATTGATCTAGAATCCCTATTAAATAACAAGAATAGAACTAGCTACAAAAACACATTTAATGCATTTGTAAATTTACAAAATAAATTATTCACTATTTTTGTATTTTTGAGAAAAAAATATTTGCCATTAGCAACATAAAACAATTCAAAGCTAGACAGCCTGAAAAGATATAGGGAAGCTAAATGAGAGATATTCACCTACTTTAATGGAAATGACATCATGCCGAGGTCTACTAAGTACTAGTTTTAATGTATAGCACATTTTACAAGATCCAAAACTCCTTACACTTTAGAGGCACAATTACATTTTAGGGGAAGAGGATTGCTGAATACACAATATTCTTTCCTCCTGCTGAACGAAATGTAGAGTGATAATACCCTTTCTGGACCTGCTGCCTTGCATGTATGTAGTCCATTAATGAAGGACTTGTTTTGAACTGATCAAGTCCTCCTGATTTTTAAGCCATTGTAAGTTTTTCTGTTAGAAAGATTTGGCATAACATAACCATGCTGAAGTTTTCCCTCTGACAACTTTACATATCATGTAGGCTTTTTATGTCATTTGAGTGTTCAATGACTCATTAAAAGCATTTCTTCAAACAAATTGCTAATATTCTTTCCCTTCTGCTTCACAGATTTTACTATAAAATGTGTTTACATAGCATTAGTTGAATGATGCAAAATGTGCAATGTAGCAACATTGCCCTGGAAAATGTATATGGCACCAACCAAGACTGACCTTAGTAAAGTTGCAATATTAAGCATAAGCCACCATAAAATGGAAATAAAAAACTTAGGTTGAGCGTTGCTGTTCTTGTCCACTTAATGCTGACTATATCAAAAAAGAAGGGATGGAATTCCTAAGTTTATTTTTACATGGATTTCTTGATTATTAATCAAAACAATATTTATCAAGGTATATATTATGGTGGTTGTATAATTATGGTAACTTCCTAAAAATTAGCTGGAACATCTGTATTAGGACTATATTTAGTTGTTTTTGTGATTATGTACCATTAATGTAAAATGAGTCAAACCTCAAGCCCTTGAGATCATACCAAAGAATATTGAACAATTAGAGGTTAGACAATTTTTAAACCAGAGATTTATTCATAATTTCTAAACACTGATTCTGTTTATGGCTTTCAAATGGCATTTTGTTAACATGATAAATACGTGTGCTATGTGTGTTTAGGGGAACATGTATCCACACACATGCACATATATTTATGTAGAGTGTTAAGTGAACTCAACAGTTTTATGTTAATTTAATGAAACTTACACTCTTTCACACACACACATATATATAAATTGTCCACTTAATTAGATGCCTGCAATTCAACTTTCGGTCTCCAGATCTAAGTGTCAAGTAAATAAAGCATGAAGGTAGCATATTCACATTCTCCAAATCCCTGTTCATTTTTCAATATCTCTTTAAGCTCTATTCTTAATGTTCCTCCTAGAATTTTCCAGGCTAAGTAAGCAAAATATTAATTATCACAGAAACCTTTGAAGGTTCCTAGGACCCATTTTAGTTTCTCGGATTTGAGGCATTCTCAAAGCCTCACTTGCTTGTATGAGGTAGACAAGATACCTCACTGAGCTTTGGGGATCAATCGTATTTCTTCCTTCTGAGATCCTCAGCTGAAAAATGGAATGTTCTACTTACCAGATCAATATTTTCTTCAAGAGATGCCTTGAGACTTGGCTTCTCCCTGAAAACAAAATGTTTAAACTACAAAATACTTAATAATGTAGACCTTTCTACCTAAAGTAAATTAAGCGTATTCTATTGTCTGCCAATGACAAGTCGTTGTCTATTGGTTCCTGTAACAGATGCGGATAAAACAGCCTCAAGGCAATGGGAATTTTAGGTGGGTCCTTTTTATTTGAACTGACACTTGGATGTTATGGTAAAAGTCACCTAAATTGTTAATTTCAAAGCAATGCATAGTGAAAGAACTGGTTTGACTGTGTATATGACTGTTGCAATGAATCATTTTAATAGGATCTAGGAATACCGGGACAGTGGAATATGCTGGCTACTTCTTACTGCGCTCTAGAATGTTAAGGAACAAAAGTCACTGGTTCAAAATGTTAATTTCTCAGCTCATGGAATAGCTAGGATATTAATAACTTTATTATCATGGACTTTAAAGAAAAGATCTGATTTCTGTCACCTGGCTGCAGTGCAGTTGTCCCTCCCGGCTTACTGCAACCTCGGCCTCTCAGATTCAAGCAATTCTCCTGCATCAGCCTCCCATGTAACTGAGATTACAGGCAGGCACTATCACACCCGGCTAACTTTTTACGTTTTTAGTAGACAGGTTTTCACCATGTTGGCCAAGCTGGTCTCATACTCCTGAGCTCAGGTAATCTGCTTGTCTCAACCTCCCAAAGCCCTGGGATTACAGGCATGAGCCAATGAGCCCAGCCGAAAGATCAAATTTCTTATGGGCCCAGAGTTGGTGTATCTGAAATTCCAAAGAGGAGTATTATACTGTGATTTCAACAAAAGATTAATTATGGATTTTCTAAGTCTCTTGTGAAGTTGATGACGAAAGTATGTGACTCCAAGAAGTGTATTGCAAACCTTTCAGACTACCCTAATATATCGTTGCTCAGGAAACTCAAGATACTTTGATGAGGCTGTCTCTGCCTTGTTTGAAGAACTTGTAATATCCTCACCTGATCTATTACGTCAGCTGAAGTATATTACCTGAGATGTTACCTGATAAGGAAGTGCAAACTCAAGATACTTTGATGAGGCTGTCTCTGCCTTGTTTGAAGAACTTGTAATATCCTCACCTGATCTATTACGTCACCTGAAGTATATTACCTGAGATGTTACCTGATAAGGAAGTGCAAATTTTCTTCATACCCTACCCTTCTGACTTCTTGTGGTCTCCAGACCTATAATGAGAGTCAGATCCTAGCAGGCTCTGTGTTTACTTGCATAGATGAATCCAGGAAGAAAAGAAATTTACACCATAAACAAATCCAGGAGGAAGAGAAGTCTACACCATAGATGAATCCAAAGAGAAGAGAAGTCTGCACCACAGATGAAACCAGGAGGAAGAGAAGTGTACACCACAGATGAATCCAGGAAGAAGAGAAGCCTACACCGTAGGTGAATCCTGGAACAAGAGAAGTACACCAAAATAGGGCACTATTTTGCAGGGTTTTTTTTTAAATCTGCAAGCCCAGGGAATATGTGTGGAAATAGGAATATATTCTAATCATGCTAGCCAAGGTAGAAAGAAAAAAGTTGTAAATCAATAAGAATTTATTTCCATAGTTGCGTCTACGAGAGGATCTGAGAGGGTTTTTAACTGTTTGATCTGTTGGTGATTGAATGTTAAATAAACATAGATGTCAGAAAGCCCCTGCAGCAATAGGAAAGGAGGAATCAGAAGACTTTTGGTGAAAGTTTGGGTGGATCTAGCATATGGGATCCACATATCTGCCATCTTTGTTCCCCAGGAGGGCTTGATGCTTTCTCTTTTTATAAAAGCATCAAGAAATTTATGAAGAAGGGAAAAACCTGCTCCTGGCAAATGGGTTCCCTTATCTGCCCTTGTGAATGCAGGAAATGAAGGTTTTGTTTGTGAGTCATTTGAAACAGGTTCACTAAGTGATGGGAAGTAGGAAACAGGCAAGACCAAGGGAGATTGTTTAACCATTAAACATTACTAGCAGAAGAGGCATTGGGCAGTCTGTGGACCAGAATGTTTTATTCGCAGAGATCTTTGTTGCAGGTTAATTTATCGTGGCATCCCTAGGAACCCAATATATGGAGAGAGCCTACGTTGTTGTCCACCACGGGGAAATAAAATAGGGGTAAGTGGGTGTTTCTCTTGGACACCATGATCCTGAGTCATGGACCCTTAACCATATCCAGACCTCAGTTATTTCATGACTAAAAATCTTTTGAATGGTGTCCTTAAAGAGAGAGACCTTGATAACATCCAAAGCACTTTATCCAAGTGATTGGAAGCCATTAACAGAAGTTCACATGAGAAAAAAAAATTTAGGCTCTTTCAGGATTTATAGATCATTGGCTCAGAGTTAAGCACATGTCCCTGGTGACTTGGAATGCTTCTAGGGTAGCTGAGTCAGAATGAGGACTCATTGGGCTGGCTGTTAGGGGGGTCACTTAAATAGAATTGTAATGTGATTGTATCTCACAGTGAGCAAAATAGGTTCAAACCATCCTGCCATTGTATCTTATGTTTCAGAATATATATTATGAGTGTATATACTTATCACCTTCTTGGGACCCCTAACATTGGCTTTCTAATCTTCAAGTGATGATTATGGCAGGAGATATGACAGGTGCCTTCCTTTTACCAAAATGACAAACCCAACCAAGAGGACATCCCTGAAAAATGAAATATTGGGGCCATTGTCAGAGATCTAACATACAGAAATCTTTGATCTATACCTTTTGTATAGAATTGTATTCTACTCAAAATTCATATGCTGAAATTCTAACCCATAGTACTGCAGAAGTTGACAGTATTTGGAGACAGTTTCTTTAAGGAGGTAATCTTGCCATGGATATAATTTCAAGGAGACCTCTTGGGGCTCATTTGCTAAGAGCAAATCACTATCATGATGGATCTACCAATTTTACTTAGTATTTGCTTTTCATTTCCCCTCTAAGTTTGCATAGGACGTTGGTAGGGTAATCTCACCATTTAGTTCTTAGCTTCTAAGAAGTCGATGTGAGATTGTGATTTACCTACAGGAGGAACAAACAAAACCCAGGGGAAGGAGAGTATGCAAAGTAGAGTAGCCAAAGAAAGGTTCTGAGACAGATATTGATCATCAGCTTATTTTTCACCAGCCTTAATCTCTTTCTAGAGGCCTTACTTCATCTTCTATATGGAATGGAAATCTTGATTCCTTTGTGGCCGGGTTTCCTTATTTTCCCCATTTTGCACCCAGTAGATGCACCCGCATGACATTTGGGAACTGGAATTGAGGAACATGAAATAGAGGAAGCATTGAAGGACATAAGCTATTGGGGTTGAGGTATTTGTTTCCTCTTAGGAAGTTAAAACAGAGGTTCTTTGTGGTTAAAAAATATCTTAGTGTGTTTTTCAAAGATCAATTTCCTTGGACTGATTCTTTTCTAGAGAACCTTATAGTTGGTTCTTCCACAATATCAGATATTCAGGTACTTATTTCTATGTGAGTGTCATTCTTGACTCACATAATCAATGCAACATGCAACATAGGACAAAGAAGAATGTGGATACGCTCATTTTTAGTGGCTTGTCCAACACTTTTTTTAAAGTGTTATGAATAGTTATTCTTTTTTGTATTATTATACTTTAAGTTCTGGGATACATGTGCAGAATGTGCAGGTTTGTTACGTAAGCATGCACATGCCATGGTGGTTTGCTGCACCCATCAACCCATCATTTGCATTAGGCGTTTCTCCCAGTGCTAGCCATCTGCTAGTCCTCCACCCCCTGACAGGCCCCAGTGTGTGAAAGGCCTCCCTGTGTCCATGTGTTTACATTGGTCAACTCCCAATTATGAGTGAGAACATGCAGTGTTTGGTTTTCTGTTCTTGTGTTAGTTTGCTGAGAATGATGCCTTCCAGCTTCATCCATGTCCCTGCAAAGACATAAACTCATCCTTTTTTTGGCTGCATAGTATTCCATGGTGTATATGTGCCTCTGATGTTAATGGGTCCATAAGATTCTGTATTCATAAAGCCAGTTCACTTAAAATGCTGCTCATGTGATATGCCAAAGGGAAAGGAGAGTCCAAGACAAATGCATATTGATTTCTACTGATTTTATAAAATGCACTGAAGGGCAAGAAATGTCTAGATGAGCAGTCTACCCTTTCCCTTGCCTTAGAAATATCTCAAATAAGAATAAAAAAGATAAAATGGAGGGAAGATGTCAAACCAAAGGGGACCATGGTGAATAATGCTACAAAGAAGTAGCACATAAGGAGAAATCTGCTTGAATCATAAGTCCTTCCACTGAGAGTCTCAATAGTTAGTATGTAACTATGAGTTCAAAGATAATCACTAAAGAAGTGTAAAATAGTACCAAGGTCTCTTTCAGCCTTGAAGGAGGAAAGTTAGACATAATACCCCACAGGAACTCAGACTATGTACATGAAGAATTAGAAAGAACTGAAGTTAATGCTTCAGAATACCTGGATTTATGCAACAGAAAAGATAAAATAAACCTCTATGCACAAAGCAAAGTGCCATGAGGCTTTTAGTAAGGAAGGAGATAAGCATTTTTTTCCTTCTCCATAGATATCAAATGCCAGAGTTTGCTTATGAGAACAGGGAGGAGACAAGTCAAGTAAACAATCTATTTTATGAAAATTCATGTGATGGAAAAAAGGAGTGGGCCTGTGGAAGAGAATTATGGTCCAGATGGATCCTCATGTTTACAGAGATGATAAGGGAAGATACTCAAAGCAAAAAAGAGCCATCCCTAAAGAAATTATTGAAGTACAACATATTTGATAGAAAAGAGTTTACATTCTATGTATCTGGCTCAGTGAATCGTGGTTGAAAGCCAAAGCTAATCTATGCAATAATAGATACCCGACTTGTGTAGCAGCTTATGCTGAACTTGAAGATGACCATGTGAGAGGGAAGTCCCAGGGATAGAGGATTGCAGAGCCAGTGGTCATATGTGATTTTCTCGGTCTACCAGCAGGACAATGAGCTTTCTGCCACTACCCTCTCTTCACAGATCCCAAGTGTGCCTGGCAACGTCTGAGCACCAAAGGGAATACTTGGCATTCAGAAAGAAACTTAATGTCCTTGGTGGCCTCCCAAGGGATTGGTTAGGGTGCCTGTACCTAACATAGTCTGTCCAAACCTAGTTTTGGACCCAAATTCAGGGGTAGACTCCTAGTCATTGAGGAGCATGTAGAACAGATGTTGTTCCTTTCATCATTGTTTTGTTTGCAAGTAGTTTCTGGCATTGGGTAAATTTCATCCTGGTGATTGGTAATCAAAGAATGTCGTAGCAGGACTGGAATAGACCAAGATATATGCCATGAGATGAACTGGTTACACGATAACCCTTGGGACTAATCACTGATGGCACAAAAAGCATAAGAAAAGTATGACCCTTAAATCTAGGTTAGAAGAGCTCCTGTGCTGATACTTGCTTTCAAGGACTGAATTCTGAACTTCTTCCAGCCACATTCATCTGTGCAAGGACTCCAAATGTCAAAGCTCTATACCTCAGTTTAGAACCCACTCTGGGTATCTAGGACCATGGATAATCCAGTCCAAATGACTCTCCACCCACTTCCAGAATTAGCATGGCTTGTTCCCTATGTCATGCCTGTAAAGGATTCTTCTATTCAGAGGAGGGGCCATGTGGTGGCTGCTGGGAGGTCAGAATAAGGACTTGTGTTGTGGTTGGGTGAGCAGAACATAGATTACCTTGTGGGAGGAAAGATGGAATATGGACCCAAGATTGCATATGGGTTCATAATAATGAGGTGAATCAAATATGGATGTGCATGGGGGGGGATGGATGGAGCACAAATACCCATGAAGAATGAATGGAATATAATGGCCATTGTCGGGAGGGGTTGATGGAAAATAGACATGAATTGGGAGAGTGGATGGAAACAGATATGCATTAGGGGTTGAATGCCTATGGATGTGTTTTAGGAGGCAGATGAAATAATACAGACATACAGGCTGGGGTCTCTACCCATGAGTGCTGGAGGAGCTTAGGAGATAGCCTGGAGGTTGGAAGAGAAAGGGACATGTCTCAGGCTTGACCAGTTCCCCAGACCCCCTCTCTGGTTCACAGCCCCCATTGCCCACCCAGTTTGTACCTATCCTTCCAGGTTGTTATAAAAATGTTTTGTTAACAATGAAATATGGAATATACATTATTTTACCGATTTGCTTGGTTATAACTTTGAAATATGTAGACAAATATTAGGTGAATTGCCTTAGGGTTGTTACCATGGACATGTAAAATAAAAAGCCAAATCTGGTCAGGATCCAAGTCCAGGACTTCCAAATCCAAGTTCTCTGTGTGCCCACTCACTTGCCTCTCAGAATGTGTGGGAAGAGAGAAGAAAGGGTATCAAAAATAGATAAAAGAAAGGAGAAGATATTGGACTTAAAAAGGAATGGAAATAATGTCTTCATTATGTATTGTTATGGCATGGCATGTTACATGTTGTTTTCTGTTATGGTATTGCATGCTCTAATATATGCTATGCTATGTTATGTCATATCAGGTTATGTTATGTGATGTGCTGCACTATGGTAGGTTCTGTGTTATTCTGTGCTATGTTATGACTTATGCTATGCTTTTCTTTGCTATGCTATGTTAGGTTATAAGTTATGTTACGTTATATTTTATGTTATGCTGTTTTATATGCTATGTTGTTATGCTGTGTTATAGACTATGTTATACTGTGATATGTAATGTGATGTTATGCTATGTTATGATTTATGCTGTGTTTTTCTAGGCTTTAATGTGAGATTATATGTTCTACTATATTAGGTTGTGTTACATGTTATGCTGTGCTATATTTTGTTTAGTCTATGTTTTATGCTATGATGTTATGTGATATATTTTGGTATATTATACTATTATTTTCTATGCTATGGTGTGCTATGGTATGGTATGGTATGGTATGGTATGGTATGGTATGGTATGCTATGCTATGTTTTGTGCCATGATGTATGTGTTAGTGAAATGGGAAAGGATCCCATGTCTCCTTCACAGGGTGTGTGATGGGAGTGTGGCTTACTTCTTCCATGCCCCGCTGCTCGAACCTCTACAGGAGCACAAAGGCAGGCAGGCTGTAGGGCTCCTACCCCATGGCAGCATCTACACCTCAGTGGGCCTGTGTTAGAGGGTGCTCTTTTACTTTGCCTATAGGCAGCTTTTGTTAACCAGCTTAATTAGACCCTCTACCTTGTTGCAAGGACAGAGGGCTTTCTGTATCCCGGGTTCTTGCCTTGGTGTACCAGAAGAATCAGATCACAAATGGGCTTGGAAAATAAGTGCAAAGTTTTATTGAGTGGAAATAGATCTCAGCTTATTTGGGAGCCAGAAGGGAGATGGTTTTCCCCCGGAATTGGGTCACTCAGCAGCCCTAGCTCTCCTTGAACTGCCCCAGCCAAACTTACCTTTTCCCACTGGTCAATGGCCTGCCCATGAGCTGGTGCCTGTCCTTGTGCTCTTCTGCCAGTATGCTCCTCTCAACATCCTCTTGATGACCAGCTGCTTGAATCTTCTTCTCCCAATGTGCTCCTTAAGACACCTGATCACCTATGTATTGAATAGGATCTTGGGCTTTTATAGGCTCAGGATAGGGATGTGGCAGGCCAGAGTGGCCTTGGAAAATGCAACATTTGTGTGGGAAAGCAGGAGTGCCTGTCCTCACCTAGGTCTGTGGGGGTGAAGCCCTAGCCAGGGACCTGCCTTTCTCTACCCAGCTCTTCCCTTCCCCACTTCTGTGTCATTTAAAGTGATATGCTCTTTCCTTCTCATCATTCTTGTACATTTGGTTTATGTTTAATGCTATGTTACATGTTATGGTAGGCTCTGCTATAATATGTTATATGCTAGCTATGCTGTGCTATCTATCATTCTGTTTTGTGTTTTCCTATGCTATGCTATGCTACATTTATGCCATGTCATGTCCTCTTTTGTCACATTATATGTCACTCTCTTCTAGGTTATGCTGTGTTATATGTTATGCTAGGCTAGGCTATATTATTTTATATGCCATGTGATGTTATGTTATACGTTATGTTATGCTATCCTATGCTTTGTTAGGTGCTGTGCTAGATTATGCTATGCCATGTTATGTAATACTTGTTATATATGTTATGTGATGCATGTTAGGTTATGCACATTATGTTTTCATATACAATGTATGTTATATGATCCACATTATATAATGCATATTCTGGTATGCATGTAAAAATGCAGTATTTAAAGGACTTTGAAGTAATCAAGGGCAAGTAAAAATTGCTCCAGAGAAGGAAGAACAAGACTTACAACCAGTACAGATTCAGGGAATCCTATAGATTTGAGGCCATGAAGTAGGGAGCTAAGAAAGTTTCATTTATGACATTACAGGAAAACACAGTTATTTTGTCACAATGGTTGAGGAAATCTAAGGCTGCCTGCAAGAGATAACTTTATATCTAACAGGAGACAGACAGAATTGGGAAAAGATGCCCAGGTATTGAAGAATAAAAATAAACAAGTTCAGAACAGAAAATAGCAAATTAACAATAATGGAAGAGTTTTTCCTTTCAATGTATTCAGGGAAGGGAAAATTGACACTAAAAGAAGGCTTAGAACAATGAAATATGAAGACACATCTACTAAGTAAAAAGATAACCTTTTCCACAACATTATGTGAAATCATATTAGGATCATCAGATAAACTGGCAAGGGTAGTCAAGGATACATTTTGCCAATTATTTATGCTACAATAGGAATAGTACAGTTTAGAAAAGTTACTTCCCAGATGGGCTGGATACCCAACATGTCCTGGGAACACCCTCTTATGTGTGGTTGAAACAACAATGGTAAAACCTCCCATGTGGAACATCTTTTTATTTGCTTTTAAAACTGGGATTTTACATCTAAAGAAGCAGATATTCCACCGAGATCAATGAGGAGGGAGCACAGTGAATGCAAGATGGTAATAGGAAAGCCTAGTTATTCTTAAATAGTTTAAAGACTGTGTTAAAATTATGATGTAAAAAATAAAGTTGTGGCTGGGCACAATGGCTCATGCCTATAATCCCAGTACTTTGAAAGGCTGAGGCAGGAGAATCTCTTGAGGCCAGGAGTTCAAGACCAGACTGGGCAACAGTGAGACACCATCTCTAAAAGTAAAAATACAAATAAATTAGTGAGGCATAATGGTGTGCACCTGAAGTCCCAGTTATTTGGAAGACTGAGACAGGAAGATTGCCTCAGACCAGCCTGGGAAGCATGGTGAAAACCTATATCTACAAAAAAACAAAAAAAAATTAGGTAGGCATGCTGGTGCAAGCCTGTACTTCCAGCTACTTGGAAGGCTGAGGGTGGGAGGATTGCTTCAGTCCTGAGGTGTCAGGGCTGCAGTGAGCTATGGTTGCACCACTGTACCCCAGCTTGGGTGAAAGGGTGAGACCCTGTCTCAAAATAAATAGAGAAAGACAGAAAGAAAAGAAAAGAAAGGAAAATTGTGAATATAAATTATTTTGCTGGGGTTCTTGGGAAAATAAAATACCATGTATACATTCTCACTCAGCATAGCAGTGGAAACTAAATAAATCACATGATAATCCAAATACAGAAACACATGCACTAGGTTGATTACATTGTTTTTGTTAATTTAATACAATGGATTACTTTTTATTAGTGAATAACACAGTAAGTAGCAGGAATTACTTTTCTATTGACTTCCATGATATTTCCTGAAATCATTGGCTGTAACTCCTTTAGAAAAGTTAGCCAGTAACAGACTCAGAGAAAGTTCTTTTTCAACATTTAATAAAGAATATCAGGCATTGGATACAGAATTTATAAAGAATGGTGACGCTTGTTTAAATCACAATGGTTGGTGCCTTTCTGTTTATCAGAAACCCAAACCATTCTGAGGCCTTTATATATTTTGGAGATGAAAGAGTGAAAAACATGAACACACCAGAACTGAGACTATATTAAAATCAGAGTACTGAATATTAAAATTTCTTTCTCAGCCAAAGAAAATGGTTCTTTGAAGCCATCCAGACTTGTAAACAAACTGTGCTAATGTGCTAGGGTTTAGTGGAGAAGGGACATCATTAAATGGTTTTCTATGACCTAAACGACTGTCAAGGAAAGCTCCCATTTCTTTCTCAGCTCAGTGATTTCTCATCCAATTTCCTTTATTTTTACCTTGGCAGAATGACAGCTTGGTACATTATTTTCTCTCTCATCATCTTTATCTCTTGATAAGCAAATGAATTTATTTTTAAACAAAAGTCAAATGAATGACAAACTTTGGATATCTGGTCAGGCAGAAAAGTGTATGTAGATAAATAGATCAGTTGCATGACGATTCTTAGGCAAATATTTTGGGAACCTTAAAATGACAACAACAATGGAAATGAGAATAATCTTTTAACACTTTCTGAATAGCCTTTAAATGATGAGAGTCTGTGGTGTCCTAAAGCCCACATATGCAAATAGGGCAAACATCCAAAGTTGTTTTTCCACTAAAGAGCATGCCTTCCCTAATAAGGCTGCCTGGGGCATCTTATTATTCTTGGTATTGGGCAAAGCATGGCTTTCAAAGACACCAAGAATCACACATCATTTCTGGGGAAATTGAGGGTGGAGGAAGCTTAAGGGTGACTCAGTCATGCAAAGCATCCTTGTCTCCTGAGGAAAAAATTGTGTGGTCCATTTTTCTTTCATTTACCAAGCAACTTGGGAACAAATAATTGTATCTGCATGATGGGAGAAAACTCTTTTTCTGAAAATGTTTTTGATATGAAATATGTCTGAAACACAGTAATACCTAGTGGCTAGTACAATATTTCATATGTAAACACCTTATGAATACTCCACATAACCCTGAAATGTCTGAATGTTTTGAAATGGTTTTGTAATCATCTTCTTCATTCATTTCTTAACTTTAAAATTGTTGTATCTTCATCTTTCAGAGAGTTTTTGTCAGGTCAAAAGAATTTTTTTTAGTTTACTGGAAGTTTCTCTTCCAGTTAATTATCATTAACGTTTGTTGAATGCTTTATTAAATTATGACTTGTGTTCTTTATTCTGTGGATGCAATAGTTCATACTCATATATTTTTTAATAGTCAAATATTCTTGGGTTTCTAGAATAAACCTAAATTGATTGTGATTGATTTTTGTAACCTAGCTGAATTCACTTTTCTATTTTCATTTAGGATATTTACAATCATATTCATATGTACATTGTTATAGTTTTCTTACAAGACTCTGGTTTTTCATCACGTATTTTATTTTATTAAAAAAATATATTCAGTGAAGTTTATAATGTTCTCATAAACATAGATGGAAAAATTTATCACTTGGGACCCTGATAGGAAATGGATGGTGTACTTAAAAGGTAAAGGGATGGAGTTGATTGAGAGATATGTTTATCAGTGTGTGAGGGACCCAGGTATAAGCATCATCAAGATGTTAACATTGTGTTGCTTCAGCCAGAAGAATTAACAGTAGCCTACTAATGACGGAGTAGTTTCTTATGTTGATGTCCTCATAACCAGGACCTCAGAATGTGCTGTATTTGGAGATGAGGTCTCTAAAGAGGCAATTAAGGTAAAATGAGGTCAATAGGGTAGGCTCTGATCCGGTAGGACTGGTGTCCTTATAAGAAGAGAAGAAGAGGACACAGACACGGACAGAGAGACAACCCGTGAGGACACAGGGAGAAGACGGTCTCTTTATGCCAAAGAGAGAGGCTTCAGGAGTTACTTCTTATAAGGACACCTGCCTTATTGGATTAAGTCCCACCCTAATCCAGTATAACCTCATTTTAATGTAATTAATTCCTCTGCAACTGACCTATTTCCAAATCAGGTCACATTCTAAATTACCAAGGCTTAGAACTTCAACATCTGTTTGCCTTTTTGGGTTGAAGTAGACACAAATCATCTTATAATATTGCTGTAGAGATATGTGGAAAGAGTATTTTTCCTATTGGCTAGTCAAATGTGATTTCAGGTTCCTGAGAGGTGGAACTGGGGCTGAGGAAGTAGAGAGCATAGATTTATTTGGGAAAGAACTAAATGTTGCATTCTGTCTCTGTCTTGTCTCCAGCTGTCCAGAAATGAGTGCTGAGGTCACATCTAGAGCCAAGTGGGACTCAGGAAAGGTCTCAGCTGGACAGCCCTGTGCCCTGGTGTAACTTCTAAATGGAAGAAAAAGAAGTGAATAAGTGAACGCATGGCATTTTCTACCTCATCCATCTCCAATAACTGTGGGGGAAAAAAACATGAAATCCCTAAAAGTGCTTGCTTTTTAAGCTATTTAGTTGCAAGTTTAGAAGCAGCAAAATGGACCACGTTGAATAGGAGAATGAAACTGCTTTTGTGTTCTTTGTAAAGGCAGCAGAGTTGTTTGTACATGCTGTGTGTTCACTTTTGCTTAGGCAGATACAGAACTTTCCAGAAGTTTCCAGAACCTTCCAGAAGAGTATACTAAAGACAGTAGTGTGTGTCTGACTTCACTGGCCATTTATCTCAGAATAAGGCCCAGGAAAGCAAGTAAATATATACTGGTTTTCTGGTTTTCTTTGGATTCCAAAATATTGACTTCTTTTGTATAGTATAGTTAAAAAATAGTTTTTACATTCATAACAGGATTATATTGTAAAAGGAGAAAATGAACCTTAGAATACTTAATGTCAAGTGTTATAAATTGTGTTAATTTTTAATTAATGATTTTCTCATTTAAAAAAATTTCCAAAGAAACGGTCATAGTCCTCTCAGAAGGGATATTGGTAATATATTTGTAATTATCTTACCCGTAATAATTACTTTGAAATGAATAAGGCTGTTCCTTTTCCTTTAGAGTACATTTAAACATTCTAGATCATTATGAAATTTCATATCCCATGCTGAAATTTTTTAATACTAACTTATGTTTATACACTTTAAAATTTTTATTATTTTGTCTCTTACACTGTTTTGATTGTCACAGTAAACCTGTTAAATATTGAGACCCTTTACTTCTCATTCTTTAAGAAGCAAGAAAATTGGAGCCATGTTTTTTTCAAGATTAAACAATCACTAAACCAACTAGCTTTGTCTTTTCAAGTCCAAAAGGGAGTACATTGTACTGCTGGGATTTTTCCCCTAGTATTTCAAGCGATCTTCTCAGAAAATGTACATCCAGATCCCCTTTTAAGAGTGAGAAATATCACCATCCCTCCATCATTGATGGTTTTCTTCTTGTCGTCCAAGGTCAAATCCTCAACAGATATTTCTGAGGAGAAAAACCTATATAAGATTCTGGAATACATCCCAGAGGTCAGAGTTTAATTTCTGTTTTGAACTTTGGCTTGGAGACTGAGAAAGGGTATGAGTGTGGAATTTTCTAAGCAGCCTCCTGTAGAGGGCTGAAGGTTGTGAAGAGTTCAGGAGGATAAAATCTCACAAGGAAACATGTCATCTCAATGAAATGAATGCATAGGATGAGGCAGCATGCTGGCTCTTTAGAAGGCAGATCAGCATCTGGCTTAGGAATCCAGATGAAATTGCTGATCTGGGTGCAGAGATGGCATGTTTGTAAATTTACCTGGAAGAGGCTGAAAGCAAAATTGAAACAGCCAGACATTGTCCCTATAAGTAAGAAATGGTAGAATGTGGATGCATCTATGGTGATCTCTATGGAATTAGTGCAAGAAGGTTCTTTGCATACCACGTACAAGAAAATGTGAAAGTGTATGTGTGTGGGTTTGTGTGTAAGTGTGTGTTTGCATGAAATTCTGATTTGAACATGCATCTCTGAAATAAACCTCAGCATCCTTCTTGGTTGACTGATGGGGAATGAAATACAAAAGTACTAGTGAGCATCAGCGAATGTAGAGAATTTGAGTGAGGGTGAAGCTGAAGGATGTGAAAAGGAAGTTTTTCAAGATCTATCAAGAGATTATCTCAAAGCCTGATTTTGTGTTTAAAATGAAGACCTGCTTATGAACACGTAGTGGTGTTCCTCCACCTAAAACATTCTTGTTTTCCTTTTATTTTGAGTTAACATGTAATAACTATACATGTTTATGGGACACAGAGTGATTTTTCCATACCTGTGTACAAGGTGTAATGATCATTACAGGGTAATTAGCATATACACCACCTTAAACATTTATTTTGTGTGTGTGTTGAGAACCTTCACAATCTTCTAGCTTTTTGAAAACATATGATAGATTATTGTTAACACTACTCATCTTACAGTGCTTTAGAGCATTAAAATTTATTCCTCTTATCTAGCCATAATTTTGTATCCGTTAACCAACCAGTCCCTACCTTCCTTCCCTTCCCCGCCTCTAATAACTGAAATACTCTCTACTTCTATGACATGGTTGTTATTATCAGCATATGTATACATGTTATTATAAAGAATATTCATGTTTTCTTCAGTTTCAAAGTCCTCCCTCATTTCTTGATATTTGTAGGGACTGTTATTTTAACAATAGAATATGATCTCACAAGTGTTATGGGCTAAATTGCATGTCCTTAAAATGTATACATTGAAGTCCTACCAAGTCCTAATCCCAAAACTTCAGAATGTGACTCTCTGTGAAAATGGGTTCTTTGAAGAGGTAATTAAAGTAAAATGAGGTTACTAAACTGGGCCCTGATCCAGTTGGACTGGTATCCTTATAAGAAGAAGAGATGAGGACACAGCCACATGCAGAGGCATGACCCTGTGAGGACACAAGGAGAAGACAGCATCTACAAGCCAAGAAGAGACGACTCAGGAGAAATCAGCCCTGCTCACACCTTGATCTCAGGCTACCAGCCTGCAGAATCATGAGAAAATAAAATCCTTTTGTTTAAGCCTACCAGTCTCTGGTATTTTTGTTATTGGCAGCCTTGGGACATTAACACAAGACATTGCATAATATACTGAAGAGAATATAGACTATATTTTAACTATTCACTTGAATTTTTAAATACTTTTTCTATTGATGCAACCATTAACTATATTCAGTAATATATAAAATTTCTGTCACAAATGATATTAAGTATTAAATTAATTAAAAATATATTCCACTACTAGCATTATTCATTTAATAAAAATGATTATTAAGAGAAAAATAAGGCATTTTATGTAAATTGTATTACAAATGGAATATTTTTGTGTTTTTAAAAGCTCAGTGTCCAGGAAAGACTCCAGCTCCATTTCTGAGTCTAATTCCAACTGTGGTGAGCTCTGCAGTTTCTATTTAGCTGCAGTTGAACTTTCTGAACTCAACCGGTCTACTTAAATTGTCACATTTTCCATCTTGGGCTGACCTCAGGGTTAAAGTCTGCCCTTGGATTTGTAAAATCCTCCTTCTAGCAAGTTACCAGTGAAAACAAAGAACTAATATCACCACTGAAATATTGTTCTGTGAGTTTTACTATTTTAACTGTCCTCCTAAAAGTTTAGGATAACTTTATAAAAAATCCCAAATGACATTCTTTCTACACAGTTACCATTGGATCATCACCGTCAAAATTCATCTAAGATGATAAGACCTGCTTTTGAGGGCATATATACAGAAAAGTTAAACATTATATGAAATGTCATGAATCCAAGGTTGGCACTCAGGTATTTAATTTTATTTATTCTAAGTAATTTAATATTTATTCTAAGCATACCCATTATTCTAAGTCACTTTAGTAGTATAAATATATACTGTATACTGGATATTATATATCCAATATTATATGTATATATTAGTATATAGTATGTACACTAGGTACATTATATATACATAGTATATATAGTTGGTATTTGTATTGTATATATGTGTAGTGTATATATTATATATGATGTACTCTATAATATCGTATATATACTATATATAATATGTAGTGTGTGTATATATACTAATGTGTATATATACACACATATACTATATGTAATATAGTATATATACTATATATAAGGTATATATAATATAGTATGTATACGATATAAAATGTGTGTGTATATACACACACTCTCCCCAATACACACAGGCACACACATGCACACACGTACACATTACAGTAACTCCCAATTACACGTTGTTGATACATTCTTGGGAGCTCTGACTTCAAGTAAAGCATTGTACTGTACTGTATTGAAAAAAACAAATTTATCCAGGTGCAGTGGTTCACATCTGTAATCCTAACTTTGAGAGGCTGGGGCAGGTGAGTCACTTGAGCTCGGGAGTTTGAGACCCATATGGGCAATATGGCAAAACTCTGTCTCTTAAAATAATACAAACAAAAATTGGCTTGGTGTGGTGGCATGGGCCTGTAGTCTCAGCTACTCAGTAGGCTGAGGTGGGAGACTCTCTTGAGCCCAGGAACTTGAGGCTGCTCTGAGCTAGGACTACACCACTACACTCCAGCCTGGGCAAGACAGTGAGACACTGTCTTGAAAATAAAATTAGATGTTCACTCTAAAATAACAATTAAAAGTATAGAATAGCAAATGCATAAACCAGTAACACAGTAGTTTGTTATTATGAGGTATTATGTAGTGAACATAACTGTATGTGCTAGACTTTAATATGACTGGCACTGCAGTAGTTTTGTTTACACCAGCATCACCATAAGTACATGAGAAATGCAAGACTTTAGGACAATTACAAACTCAGTAAGCAATAGGAATTTTTCAGTTTTATTATAACCTCATGGGACCACTGTCATGTATGACCAAGATGTTATGAGGTGTGTGGCTGTAGATAGGTTTTTAATCACAAATTGTTTCAGTAAGTGGTCCATTTTAATACAATAGATATTAAAATACTTGAATATCTCAAGTATGGCATGCACCCATAGGCATTTTAGACAGGCAGCCCTTTATGGGGGTTGAGCGCTGAACCTTGGGCACTGGGCTGGTCAGGCTGAGTTCTTATCTGAGATGTCCCTCTTACCTATGGCAGGAGACATAACTCACTGGGTCTCAATGTCTTCATCTATAAACTGGGGATGGAATTTTTTTTTCTCCAGAGGGTGTTGGCTTGAAGTAATTAAATAATAATACTCTACCGTTAGAGTGTGCCAGCAGGTAGTAAAAGTTCAATGCATGTTTATTACTTTCATCAACAATTTGGGGGAAAAAATACATTTTTACCCAGCCATCCCTGAAAAATAACTTCAATGCAATTCAATATTTTAAATATTCAATTGTTAGCTGTATGCCAGAAAGTGTGATAGCATCAGGTACATAATTGTAAACTGTGGTAGTTTTTTTTGTTTTATTTTGTTTTGTTTCCCTTATCAAGAAATTTTAAGGGAGTGTTTCTGAACTGCAGGACTTCTGATATTTGGGGCTGATTTGTGTGTGTATGTGTGTGTACAGGGCCATGATATATATTGCAGGGGTGATATGATTTGGATCTGTGTCCCTGCCCAACTCTCATGTAAAATTTTAGTACCCAGTATTGGAGTTGGGGCCTGGTGGGAGGTGTCTGGATCATGGAGGTGTTTGTCCTAAACGCTTTCACACCATCCCCTTGGTGTTGATTTTGTGATCCTGAATGAGTTGCTGTGAAGGCTGGTTGTTTTTTTTTTTTTTTTTTTTTTTTTTTTTTTGAGACGGAGTCTCGCTGTGTCTCCCAGGTTGGAGTGCAGTGGCGCGATCTCGGCTGACTGCAAGCTCCGCCTCCCGGGTTCACGCCATTCTCCTTCCTCAGCCTCCCAAGTAGCTGGGACTACAGGCGCCCGCCAACACGCCCGGCTAATTTTTTTTTTTTTTTTTGTAATTTTAGTAGAAACGGGGTTTCACCGTGTTAGCCAAGATGGTCTCGATCTCCTGACCTCGTGATCCGCCCGTCTCGGCCTCCCAAAGTGCTAGGATTACAGGCGTGAGCCACCACGCCCGGCCGAAGGCTGGTTGTTTTAAAGTGTGTGGCATCTCCCCCTTCTCTTTCTTGCTCCTGGTCTGGCCCTGTAAGATGTGACTGCTTCTGCTTTTCTTTCCGCCATGATTGTAAGCTTCCTGAGGCCTCCTCAGAAACAGAACCCACCATCCATGTTTCCTCTACAGCCTTACAGCCTGCAGAACTCTGATCCAATTAAACCTCTTTTTTTCGTAAAGAAGAATAGTATTTCTATTTAGCTAATACAGGAGATTTAACCACATCTCTGATCTCCACGGGATAGAAGACAGTAGCCTCTTCTCAATTCTCATTTCACAGCTGTGACAACTAAAAATGTCTCCAAACACTGCCAGATGTCTTGTTCCCAGGGGCAAACTTGCCTCCGTTTGGAAACTGCTGCCTTAAAGAATTAGTAGCTTAGCAACTGCACAGGAAGATGTGTAAAGCACTTACAAAAAAGTTACAAGTGAAACCATCTTGGTATACACTGGGAGACCTTGCCTGGGCAAAGCTGATCAGGAAAGGTCCCGCTGGGAGTATGTCTTTAAAATGGACCTGAAGGTTGAATATAGTTAAGCCACAAAGTGTGAACAGGGTGGAAGAAAATCTGTGAATAAACCTAATATGGAAGAATAAGTTGCATTTCAGGAAGTGAAAGTTCAGTGTGGCCAGAATACATAGAATAAGCAAAAAGAAGTATGTTGAGGGATACTTCCAGAAAGAGAAGTAGGAGACAGATTGTAATGTTTCTTATATACCCTTTATCCTGAAAGCAATAAAAATCCATTCAAGAATTATGCAGTGAGGTAGTATATTAATTATAGTAGTATATAAATTAGGGTTGACTGTAAGTGAAAAGATAACCTCAATAAAACAAGAAAAAAGAGTTCTTTCATCTTGTTTCTCCACTACTCTCAATACATAACTTCTACCCATGTAGTCCAAAGTGGCTTCTGAACTTCCAGCCATTAGGTCTGCATCACACTGGCAGTAAGAAGAATTTCTCTAAGGAATTCGAAATCCCTCCTTTTAAGGATTATTTCTTGAAGTTCAAATATTACTTCTTACATCCTATGGGTTGAAAATTAATCACTAATGCAAGCAAAGTAAAAGAGTAAGGATTTTTTTCTGAGTGGCCATGATATCAGATAAAAGTAATAAGATCTGAAAATTACTGGAATTGATTGACATATGAAGGCACACAACTAGAAGTTTTATAACTATAATAGAACCATTTCATTAGATCCAGTCCTGGAAATTATAGCCATCATTCCTACCTCTAATATACATTAGCATCTTAACCTAAATACCTGATGCGTGAAGATATGATTGAGTAGAGATTAGTTTTTCAGTCATATATTAAGAAATATAGTTTGCCACTAGAGAACATTTTTACTTTCCAATCTGTCCAATACTTTAGAAAGTTGAAAATATTTGGAAGAAAACAAGTAAAATATTAGTAACTCCCATCCTATGTCCCTGTTTCTCTGTAATAACTAAACACATGAATCTGATCAATTTTCTTCCTTTCTCCCTCTTTCTTTTTTCTTTCCTATCTTTTTTCTTTCTCTATTCTTTCTTTTCTTTCCTTCTTTCTTTTCTATTTCTTTCCTTCCTTTCTTTTTTCCTACTTCCTTCCTTTGTTTCTCCCTTCCTTCCTTTACTTCTCTTTTTCCTTCCCTCCTTTCCGTCCTTGTTTTCTTCCTTCCTTCTTCCCTCTCCCCTCCTCCTCTACCCTCCCTTTCCTTTCATGCATTGCATACCCAGGTAGATGTAGGAAATTGTCCCACAAATTGTAAGTTGATATTATCTAGCAACTACAGTATTTTCTATGCAGGTAAAATTTAAATTTATCTTCACACAGTGTTTATAGTGGACTTATTAACACTTGAATTCACCTCAACAGGAGAATAAATAAACAAATGGTGGTACATTCACACAGTGTAAGATAACTCAATAATAAAAAAGAAAAAAACTGTACACAAGCAAAACCTTGAAGAATTTCCAAGCATAAAAATCTAAGAGGAAGATGTCAGATGCAAAAATCTATATACTGAAACAGCTATGTATATAAGATTCCAAAACAGACACAACTACAGGAAGAGCCCTAAATCAGGGGTTGCCAAGACTAGGAGTTAGGGGAGACTCTGACTGCAAAAGATTAGGATGAAAGTACAGAGATGTTCTTTATCTTGATTGTGATGGTGGTCCTGGGACTATACAACTTTGTCAAAAGTTGCAGAACTTCACATACACCAAAAGTATACATTTTACAGTTGAAAATTATATCTCAAAAATCTGAAAAATGTTTATAGGAAACATTGTTTTCATTTGATGAATGACTCAAAATACAGGAATAGGTGACCTATCAGGAAAACCTGCTTTAAAATATCTCAAATATTGAAATTTCTAGATTTCTGTAGAATGTTTCATAAAAATGGCATTTACTGGCCAGACACGGTGGCTCACTCCTGTAATCCCAACATTTTGGGAGGCCGAGGCAGATCACAAAGTCAGAAGTTTGAGACCATCTTGGCCAATATGGTGAAACCCTGTCTCTACTAAACATACAAAAATTATCCGGGCCTGGTGTTGTTCACCTTAGTCCCAGCTACTCAGGAGGCTGAGGCAAGAGAATCACTTAAACCCAGGAGGTGCAGGTTTCAATGAGCTGAGATTGTGCCACTGATTCCAGCCTGGGCAACTGAGCAAGACTCCATCTCATAAAACAAAACAAAATAAAAACAAACAAGCAACCCCCCAAAAAAACAAACACAGACACACACAAAAGAATGGCACTCCCTGAATTGTTGACATAACCATTGAGAGGGAATCAGTGATGCTTTTGTGAAAGGGGAAACAGATTAGAGGGAAGTCAAGGTGAATTTAGGAGAAGCAGTAAGCAGTATTATAAGAAAAAATAGGCCGGGCGCCATGGCTCACTCCTGTAATCCAGCACTTTGGGAGGCCAAGGTGGGTGGATCACAAGGTCAGGAGTTTGAGAGCATCCTGGCTAACATGGTGAAACCCCATCTCTACTAAAAATACAAAAATTTAGCTGGGTGTGGTGGTGGGTGCCTGTAGTCCCAGCTCCTCGGGAGGCAGAGGTAGGAGAATGGCTTGAACCCAGGAGGCAGAGCTCGCAGTGAGCCAAGATTGTGCCACTGCACTCCAGCCTGGGCGATAGAGTGAGAATCCATCTCAAAACAAACAAACAAACAAACTATATATATATATATATATATATATATATATATATATATATATATATGTAATTAGAGCCTGAAGCAATAGAGGGGACTTTTCTTGTGAGTGCTTTTCAGCCACTGAAATCAACCAAATCGTCACATACACAGTTTTTTTTCCTGGATAAACATGGACATGGACGGCTCTGGCCTTGAAGCTTGAAACTTACTTTGTTTTACCTGTGTTTCTTCTTCAGAAAAGGACCGCTAGGCATCTTAAAATGTATCAAAGAACTGAAAATCATGAGATCATAGCATCAGGACAAGGTCCCTCATTCATCACAATTGCTTCCTTACCCCTCCTGAGTTCCTGTTTCCTCACACACAATTGCATTTCTTCCCTGCTATATAAACCCCTGATTTTAATGAGTCAGGGAGATGGATTTGAGTCTGATTGATCTTCCATCTCATTGGCTGCAGCATCTGATTTAAAGCCTTTTCCCAGAGGCAATGCTGGTTGTCTCAGTGATTGGCTTTCCCTGTGGTGAGTAGCAAGACCTAGACCGAACTCCTTATATTTCAGTAACATCATGATTCAGCTCAAGTGTTTTCACTCCAGAAGTTACAGACTTGAAACAATATATGCTATGGAGAAAGTTATGAATGTGTATCCTATTTAGAAATTGGTGGAACCAGGCCTGACTAATCACCCTTGGGCTGGCAGCTGGATGCCAGTCTGGTGGCCCTTGCTCATGCAGTGATTTCTGGCAGAGGTGGTGAGGGTCATACCCACTGCTGGACGGTGTGAGTCAGGGGCAGCCTGGACTGATGCCATGGCATTTCTGCTTGCTACAGATGCCAGCCTGCAGAGCCTGGCCAGGAAGATCTCCTCCCAGCCAGCCCAGAGTCAGAGGTGGGTATGTGGGCTGGCAAAACTCAAGGCTCAGAAACTGTAGGGCCCCAAAAAAAGAAAAGGAAGAAAATACACATAAAATTTCCAGAAGCGAGAAGATAAGGCTGCTGAGCACAAGGCCTAGTCCCACTGTGTCCAGAATTGGTGGGTTCTTGGTCTTGCTGACTTCAAGAATGAAGCCTCAGGCCCTCATGGTGAGTGTTACAGTTCTTAAGGATAGTGTGTCTGGAGTTTGTGCCTTCAGATGTTCAGATGTGTTTAGAGTTTCTTCCTTCTGGTTGGTTCATGGTTTCGTTGACTTCAGGAGTGAAGCTGCAGACCTTGGCGGTGAGTGTTACTGCTCTTAAAGGCAGCATTTCTGGAGTTGTTCATTCCTCCCATCCAGAGTTTTTTGTCCCTCCCAGTGGGTTCGTGGCCTTCCTGGCTTCAGCAGTGAGTAAAGCTGCAGACCTTTGGAGTGAGTGTTACAGCTCATAAAGGTGGCGCAGACCTAGAGTGAGCAGCAGCAAGATTTATTGTGAAGAGTGAAAGAACAAAGCTTCCACAGCGTGGATGGGGACCTGACTGGGTTGCCACTGCTGGCTCAGGCAGCCTGCTTTTATTCCCATATCAAACCCCACATCCTACTGATTGGCCCATTGTACAGAGAGCTGATTGGTCTGTTTTGACACGGTGCTGATTGGTGTGCTTACAATCCCTGAGCAAGACACAGAATGCTGATTTCTGTATTTACAATCCTCTAGCTAGACGTTAAAGTTCTCCAAGTCCCCACTAGATTAGCTAGACACAGAGCACTGATTGTTGCTTTTACAAACCTTGAGCTAGAAACAGGGTGCTGATTGGTGCATTTATAATCCTTTAGCTAGTCATAAAAGTTCTACAAGTTCCCACCTGACATAGGAGCCCAGGTGGCTTTGCCTAGTGGATCCCATGCCAGGGCTTTGGGTGGAGCTGCCTGCCAGTCCCACACCACGCGCTTGCACTCCTCAGCCCTTGGGCAGTTGATGGGACAGGGTGCTGTGGAGCAGGGGGCAGTGCCCAGCAGGGAGGCCCAGGATGCACAGGAGCCCACTGTGGGGGGCTGAGGCATGCTGGGCTGCAAGTCCCAAGCCCTGCCCATGGGGAGGTGGCTGAGGCCTGGTGATAATTCAAGTGTGGTGCAGGCAGGCCAGCAGTGCTGGGGGACCCAGCACACCCTCCACAGCCACTGGCCTGGGTGCTAAGACCCTCACTACCTGGGGCCAGAGGCGCCGGCTGGCTGCTCCAAGTGCAGGTCCCACTGAGTCTGCACCCACCCAGAACTCGCACTGGCCCATGAGGGGTGTGCACAGCCTCAGTTCCCGCCCACACCTCTCCCTCCACACCTCCCCACAGAGGGAGCCAGTTCTGGCCTTGGCCAGTCCAGAGAGGAGCTCCCACAGTGCAGCAGTGGGCTGAAACCCTCCTCAAACATGGCCAGAGTGGATGCCAAGGCCAACGAGATGCTGAGATCAAGTGAGAACTGCCAGCATGCTGTCACCTCTCAATCCCCTCTCTAAACATGACACCACAATTGTTGTTGGGAATTTGGCGATGACCGTTCTAGCTACTTCCTGCTGGATAGGGGTGATGAAGGGGCCCTGCAGTTGTAGTGTCCTACAGAGGGGAGCTCCCTAGGCCAGTGGAAGTGCCAGTGGGTCACTCCAGGGGTCCTCGGTAGAAGTTGTTAGTTGAACTCGTTTGGGGTTCCACTTGTAAGACCATCTGCACCTTGATGGCCTCAATTCTAGAGTAAACAAATTTAACAAGGAGGTTAAAAATACATGGTCCAAAGGCGAGTAAAAGCCAGATGGCTGACATGGGACCTAGAAAGGGGAGAAACCATGTTGCTTAGCCCTAGAGGTTGGTATAAGAATTTGAAAGGCATTGTCTGATTTCAGAAGTCTTTTCCTGTAAACACCAGGCAGCATCTCGCACAATCCCTGACTGGTTAGTGTAAAAACAACACTCTTCTCCTAAGAAGATGCAGAGTCCTCCTTTCTCAGCAGTGAGGATGTCTAGGCCTCAGTGGTTTTGGAGAGTCACTGCTGCCAAAGAGTCTGTTTGGGATTATAGAGTAAGGATAGATTTAGTTATTTCTTGCAAACTGTCTGAAAAATGCTTTGAGTGTGTGGTAATAGGATAATGAAGTAGATAAACTGGCTATTCCAGTTCCTGTAGTGGCAGCCATTCCTAACCCTATAAGTAGGGGTACTAGTTTTATGGCTCTGCACTGACAGACTTGAGCTTTGAGGGGTACTGATAGGGTCTGATTTCCTGGGGCAATGTTAAAGACTAATGTGCAGATGCCGTTCCAGTTAGTGGGGAGATATAGGTCAATAGTCCACATAAGAAGAATATACCTTGGCTGGGTAGGCAGAACTTTACCTTGACTTTTAAAGGAATAGGGTACACTGTTTTTTTTCTCTACTAGTTCCATCTCTCTTTCTTTCTCTTTGACTTCTTCTTTGTCTCTTCCTCTCTTTCTGACTCTCTCTTTGACTTTCTGTGTCTGTTTCTTCCTCTCTCTTTCTCTGACTTTCTCTTTCTCTCTTTCCTTCTTGCTGATCTTTCCCTGGCTCTGCCAGCCACTTATGCTGCTATTCTCTCCTCTCCTTCCCATTTCGATGGCTTTGGCAGTGGAAGACTGCCACCTCCTTGGACTTTTGCATTAAGTGCAATAACTCCATAATTTCCTTGTTGTATTTAATGGGGGTTCCCCCAGAGGTTAGGAACTCCCTTTCTTTCCATATTGCAGTATGGCCAGGTAGGATTAGATAAGCATACTTGCTATCTGTATATGCATTTATTCTTTTTCCCTTTTCTAGTTCTAAGGCTCTGGTAAGTGCCACTAGTTCTGCTCCCTGGGCACCGGTCCCCAGGGGAAGAGGCTTACTTTCAAGTATGGTTACCTCAATAGCTATGGCATAACCTGCCCTTCATATCCAATTGTTCACAAGTGAGCTTCCATTGACATATAGGTTAAGGTCAGGATTAACTAAGGGGAGTTCTAATAGATCATCTTGGGCAGCATAAGTCTGGGCTATAATCTGTTGGCACTCATGCTCCATTGGTTCCCTATCCTCTGGGAGAAAAGTGGCAGGGTTGACAGTCATGCACATGTGTATTTGAAACACTGGTCCCTCAAGGAATAGTGCCTGGTATCTAAGTAGGCAGTTGTCTGATAGCCATAAACTTCCTTTGGCACCTAGTGTGACATTTACATAATGAGTAGTCCAGACAGTGAGATCCTTTCCTTGTATTATCTTGATAGCCTCTGACACTAAGACAGCCACTGTCACAACTACTCTTAAACAGTGAGGCCAGCCTTTTGCTACCACATTAATTTCCTTATTTAGGCATGCCACTGGTTGTGGGGTTGTCCCATGAGTCTGAGGAAAGACTCCAAGAGCTATCCCTACTCTCTCTGTGATATATAAAGAGAAGTTTTGTGCTGTGGGAAAGCTTAAAGCTGGAGCTTGTACTAGGGCCTGCTTTAAGGTTTTGAAGGTTGTTTCTGCCTCTGGTTCCTATTCTACTAGATAAGTATTTGCCTTCTGAGTTTCCTTGATTAGAGTATAGAGGGGCCTGGATATCTTGCTGTTCCCTGGGATACAAAATCGGCAAAAGCCAGTGATTCCAAGGAACCCCTACAACTGTTTTAATGTCTTAGGGTGAGGATAAGCCAGAATGGGCTGTTTTCATTCCTTGCTGAGGGCCTTGGTCCCTCTGGCTATGATTAAGCCTAGATATTTGGCCTGCTGTAGGCAAAACTGGGCCTTTGACCTAAACACCTTGTACCCTTGATTAGCTAGAAAGTTCAAGAGATCTAGAGTAGCCTGCTGGCATGAGGCTTGAGAACTGGTAGCCAAAAGTAAATCATCCACATACTGAAGGACCAGAGTGCCTGGATTTGAGAAGTGGCCTAGATCTTGGGCCAGTGCCTGACCAAACAGGTGAAGCCTATCCCTAAACCCTTGGGGCAAGACTGTCCACATAAGTTGGGACATGTGGTCTGTGGGATCTTCAAAGGCAAAGAGAAATTGGGAGTCAGAGTGCAGGGTAATAAAGAAGAAGTTATTCTTGAGGTCCAGAACCCTGAACCATTCTGATTCCTCTGGTATTTGAGAGAGCAGGGTATAGGTGTTGTGTACAACTGGATATAGAGAAATTACTGCCTCATTGATAAGTCTAAGATCTTGTCCTAGTCTCCCCTGACTGTTCAATTTTTCTACCTATAGAATTGGGGTGTTGCAGGTATTGCGGCATTTCCTTACTCAGGCTTGAGCTTTTAAATGTTTAACAATATCCTGTAATCCTTTATGAGCTTCAAGCCTTAAGGGATATTGTCTTTGATAAGGAAAAGTGGTGGGGTCTTTGAGCTTGATTTGGAGTGGGTGGGCATTTTTTGCCCTTCCAAATTGTCCTTCCAATGCCCAGGCTTCAGGGTTGATTCCCTCCTCAAGTAGGAGACAACATATGGGTAACTTGTTCCCCATATTCACGTAGATAATAGCTCCAGCCTTGGCATATATATATCCCTCCCTAATAAGGGTGTCGGACTTTCAGGCATAACAAGAAAAGCATGTGAAAAGAGTAAAGTCTCCCTATTACAACTGAGAAGATGGGAGAAATACCTGGTTACAGGCTGTCCCAGGAGCCCTCAGATGGTAATGGACCTTGAGGACAGTCATCCAGGACAGGAGATTAACACTGAGAAAGCCATGCCAGTGTCCAGCAGGAAGTCAATTTCCTGGCCCTCAATGGTTAAACATACCTGGGGCTCACTGAGGGTGATGACATAAGCTGGTGCTTGCCCCAGGCACCCTCATTCCTGTTGTTGGATCATCTGGTTGGGGGCTTCTGACCCAGAGAACCTTTATCCTCTGGGGCAGTGCACCTTCCAGTGATTGCCTTGGCATACTGGACATGGACGTGGGGGCAGCTTGTTTCTCATTGGACAATCTTTTTTAAAGTGCCCTTGCAAATCACACCGGTAACAAGCCCTACTAGGTGATTGGCCTGCTCCATTTTCTGTCCTCTCTGAACCACCAAGGTGTGTTTGTCTGAGGACCATGACTAAGGCTGTGGCCTTTCTCTGATCTTGCTTTTCCTTTTGGTCCTGTTCTTCTTGGTCCCTATTATAGAACGCTGAGGTTGCCAGGTATAATAATGCCTCCAAATTTTGTTCAGGGCCCAGGGCTTCCTTTTGGAGCTTTCTCTTGATATCTGCAGCTGATTGGGTAATAAATTTATCTTTTAGAATCAATTGACCCTCACTCAAGTGATTCGGGTGACAGGGAAGTATATTTTCTTAAGGTCTCCCATAGCCATTCAAGGAAGGCAGAAGGATTTTCTTCCTTTCCATGAGCTATAGTGGACATCATTGAATAATTCATGGGATTTTTCGTAGTTCTCTTTAGTCCTTCTAGAACACAGGTGAACAGATATTTACTCCTCCAGTCCTTATGATCTGAGTCAAGGTCCCAGTGGGGATCCATACTGGGGGTAGCTTGCTGACCAGTAGGGAATTTGTCCCTTTCTTCAGCTGGCATTCTATCTTTTACTTGACTAAGATACCATATATCTCCAAACTCTCAGGCTGCAGCTAAAGCTGCATTCTTTTCATTAAAGGCCAGGGTTTGATCTAACAGTAGCATGACATCTCTCCAAGCGAGGCCAAAGGTTTGTCCTAGACCCTTTAGGACATATATGTACTTATCAGCATCATCTGGAAACTTCCCCAGGTCTGCCTTGATCTGCTTTAAATCATAGAGGGAGAAAGAGACATGTACCCAGCTTTGGTCAAATTCTCTTCCTCCAACAGCTTGAAGGGGACATAACTGATAGCCTGGGCAGGTGGCGTTGTGGTCCCTTGGAGATTTCTTTGCTTATTTCCTTCTGGGTGGGGGAGATTAGAGGAGGCTGATCATTAATAGGAAGGGGAGCTATAGGGAGGCTAGGATATGGGGGTAAGCTGAGAGGTTCTCTAGTGGGATGTAAATTGCAAACTTTGCATAATTGTGTATCCTCCTTCAATGAAAAGAAAGCTTGGATATAAGGTATTTCACTCCAGTTGCCTTCCCTCTTACAGAAAAGGTCATGCTGCAGGATAGTATTGTAATTTGTACTTCCCTCAGGTGGCCATTTTTCCCCATCACAGAGAGAATATTGGGGCCAGGCCATAGTGCAGAAAAAAATGAGCCACCTGTTTTTCGGGTTTGTGGGTCAAATTTGTCTCAATGGCTTAGGATGCATTTCAAGGGTGAGCCTGTTGATGCCTGAGTGTTTCCAAACTGAAAGACAAAACTACCCATAGTTTCAATTTGTTTTGTTTCTCCGCCTGCCCAAGAACCCACAACGATCCCTGGACCCTGCTTATCAGAATAGTTAAGCTCACCGATGCAGCAGCAGAAACACTAGTTTTCCTCCCAGAACACAAGGAGGACCAAGGGAGGTCAGATTTAGTGGCCCTTACTGACACATTCTTGAAAACCTGCAACCTTGCCTGTCCTCCTAGACCCAAAGAGGACAAAGAAAAATTGGATTTAGTGGCCCTTACCAATGCATTCTCAAAAACCTGTTAGAGTCTTAAGCATTCTCCTGTTAGGATCCCTAAGGGAAGGAAGGGATCTCCAGGGTAGGAAGAGTGACACTTTTGTGTTCACTTATACGAATAGGAAGGATAGAATTTCTAAGGCTCCCCCTGTCCTAGCTTCAAGAATAGCTTTTGTTAGGCCTGTTAGTCTGAGGAGGGATCCTAACATTCCAGATAGTCCCCCTATGATGGGGCTTTGGGCAAAGATTATGTCTTTCTGATCAGTGAGCCAGGGTGCCTAAAGAAATAACAGAGTCCTGTAGTTTATACTAGAAGTCATTCTTATAGGAGAAACTAGAAAATCACCAGAGACAGGGAGTGATTTTTAGAAGTAGGATTAGCCTCGGAGAAGAGAGGCAAGATGAAGTTTGTCTGGCAAACTTCATTAGGACCCAGGAGGCAAGGGTCAGGATAGATTGGATAGATGTGTGAGTCTCACTTGGGTGACATGCCTTTCAGAGTTCTGCTCATGGCTGCAGGGTTAACTAACTTGTTGTCGGGACCCCAGAGCTGAATGGCTTTCCTCTCTGTTGATCCTGGGCTCAGCCTAGAAGTACAGGAAAAGTGGAAGCTGATTCCAGGCAAACCAATGCTCCCAACTCCAAAGAGTCAGGGTTTGTTAGAGAGCCTTTTCCAAGAAAGCCTGACACCCACGTCTTTAGTCTGGCGGCCACACTAGTTGCTTTTAACTGGCTGACAGGTGCCCGGTATTTAGCCTCAAAATTCTAAGGAAAAATAGGACAGAATAGCAAGAGAAAGGGGTCTGACGATACTCACTGCTTGGTGATAGGTGATAGTCCCACCACTTGGTGATAGGTGATGGTCTCATTACTTGGCAATAGTCTCACCGCTTGGTGATAGTCTCTTTGTGGTTGCCAAAATGTGTCTAGAATTGGTGAGTTCTTGGTCTCACTTACTTAAAGAATGAAGACACGGACACTTGCAGTGAGTGTTACAGTTCTTAAAGACGGTGTGTCCGGAGTTTTTGCCTTCAGATATTCAGATGTGTCCAGAGTTTCTTCCTTTTGGTGGGTTCCTGGTCTCTCTGACTTCAGGAGTGAAGCTGCAGACCTTGGCGGTGTTACAGCTCTTAAAGGCAGCGTGTCTGGAGTTGTTCATTCCTCCCAACCAGGCTCAAGCATGGTGGGCTGCAGGACCCAAGCCCTGCCCTACAGGGCAGCGGCTGAGGCCCAGAGAGAATTTGACCACTGGGAGGGCAGGCCGGTGGTGCTGGGAGACAGGTGTACCCTCTGCAGCTGCTGGCCTGGGTGCTAAGACCCTCACTGCCTGAGCAGAGGCACCGGCCAGCCCTTCCGAGTGCGGCCTGCCAAGATGGCCCACCCAGAACTCTGGCTGGCCCAGGACAGCCTCCTGCAGCCTCAGTTCCCACCCATGCATCTCCATCCACACCTCCCTGCAGAGGGAGCTGGCTCCAGCCTCAGCCAGTCCAGAGAGGGGCTCCCACAGTGCAGCAGCGGGCTCAAGGGCTCCTCAAGTGTGGCCAGAGTGGACCCAAGGCGGAGAAGGTGCCCAAAGCAAGCAAGGGCTGCCAGCACACTGTCACCTCTCACTAAGTCTCCAGCAGCCTCTTGGGCCAGGAAGCCTGAGGCAGCCAAAAAGGAGGCAGCTTCAGCATCCAGCTGCACAGGGATCCCTACAGATGTCCTGGCCACAGACCTTGAGTCTCTCTTTGGCCTGGATGTTCTGCAACTGCAACTTCATGAGAAGATCCAGGAGGCCTGGGGCCAGGGCAGTGCCAAGGAGCTGTCCCCTGCTGCCCTGGAGTAAAGGCAGTGGAGAAAGAGGGAACGGGACCGGCAAAAGAGGAAGCGGGAGGAGCTGTGGGCAAAATAGAAGACCAAGAAGGCTGAGGAGGCTACAAAGGCCCTGTAGGCAGTCAAGTCAACCCCTGAAGGGGCCTGCAGGAAGCTGCAGGAGCCTCCAGGGCTGATCTTCAACAAGGTGTAGGTGAGCAAAGAGGAGTCAGCCAGCAAGTAGCAGTGCAGAAAGAAGAAGCAGAGTGTGAAGGGAAAGGAAACTTACACCACTGACAGGGAGGAACTACCTGCAGCTGCTGAAGCATCTGGATGAGCTGAGTGGCCAGGGTGAGGGGAAGGTACAGCAGCTGTAGGCCAAGATGAAGTGGACCAATCTCCTGTACAAGACAGAGGATGTGATGATCCACCACGATGATTGCCTGCTGCAGGAGGCCCTGAAGCCCAAGGAGAATCACAGCGCCCAGCAGCCCAGCGAGTGGCAGAAGCGCAACTCAGGCATGGTAGAGAAGATGCATCAGTGCCAAGACCTGCTGGCAGCAGAACCTGCACAAGAAGAAGGTGGCCCACATCCAGCGCCGCCTGCTCAGAGCCCACAAGAGCTGTATCCTGCTGCAGGACCTGGAGCTTGCAGGCCTAGCAGGAGGGCCTGGCCTGGCCCAGGCCTGGGCCTTTCCCATGTTGGGCTGCCATCTTCCATCTTGTGAGGCTCTGCAGAGTCAGGAAGGAGGAATGATGGTCACTGCCCCTTCTCCTCCTGACTGTGTTCTCAGGGGCCACAGGACTGAAGAGGGTGGCCTTTGTTGCCAGGCCACGTTAGTCCACAGCTCGCCAGAAAGGAGGACAACCCTGAGGCATGGCAAGTGGGCATGTCCAGGCATGGTGCCTACTGGGGCAGAATGCCTGGCTCCTCCCCCATCTCTTGACTTTGGCCTATGGAGGTCTCATTCCTTTCTGTTCCTCAATGGCCAGAGGCGTTTCACCTCAGAATTCAGAGGGAGCAAGGGAACTGTACCTTTCCAGGGTCAACACCTGTGAATTGGGCCACGTGCATTGGGCCAAGGGAAAAGAGAAAGAAAGAATAAAACCTAGAGAGAGAGTGAAGCGAATGCAAGATACAAAGTGAGATGGAAGATTATATCCAAAGCTACAGGCAATTAAAATGAATGCAGGTTGACTAAACTCAGGTGAATTGTAGTGATATATGGATGATAAAGCTGTAAATAAAATTCCGTTGATGAAACTTTCTGGTTAGGAGACAAAGATTGTAACCGAAAGGGAGCTGGTCTGTTATTAGAGTAGACTGAGATGAAAAGGCACTGTGAAAGTTCAAATGTCATATGGTTATCAGCTTGATCTAAGGGACAGACACAACAGTATATGAAAATAGTACATAGTCTTTTCAAGCATATATGGAAAATTGATGGAAATTGACCACTTACTTTGTCCAGAAAAGAAGTCTTAAGATATTTCAAGGTATCAGTGTCGTTATCTGACCATATCCCAACCTAGTTAAAAATTTTTGAGCTAATTATCAAAATTTCTTATTTGGAATTTTTAAAACACACTTACAAATTACCTATGAGTTAAAGAATTCCTAATGGGTGTTAGAAATATTTGAGACTAGGCCGGGCGCGGTGGCTCACGCCTGTAATCCCAGCACTTTGGGAGGCCGAGGCGGGCGGATCACGAGGTCAGGAGATCGAGACCATCCTGGCTAACACGGTGAAACCCCGTCTCTACTAAAAATACAAAAAATTAGCCGGGCGTGGTAGCGGGCGCCTGTAGTCCCAGCTACTCGGGAGGCTGAGGCAGGAGAATGGCGTGAACCCGGGAGGCGGAGCTTGCCGTGAGCCGAGATCGCGCCACTGCACTCCAGCCTGGGTGACAGAGCGAGACTCCATCTCAAAAAAAAAAAAAAAAAAAAAAAAAAAAAAAAGAAATATTTGAGACTAAAAGATAATGGAAATGCAAGAAAAAACATAAATTGGAGGAAGATGGATTTAAACAACTCTTACTAAGTTGAAAATTTACTTCTTTCCTTTTGTATTTTATATTGCTATATCATAGTTGTACATAATTTGGGGTACATATGGTAATTTGATACAGGTACACAATGTGCAGTACTGATCAAATCAGGGTGATTAGGACATCCATTACCTTAAACCTTTGCTTTTAATATTTGTGTTTATTCTTCTAGATATGTTGAAGTACATTTTATTGTTAACTTTAATTTTTTTACTGTACTATAAAATACTAAAACATAATTATACCTTCTAACCATATTTTTGTACTCATTAACCACCTTCTCTTCATTCTCTCAACCCCCACACCCTTCCCAGCCTTTGGTAACCATCATTCTACTCTCTCTAGCTCCATGAAATGAAATTCCATTTGTTTGTTTGTTTTTTGAGACAGAGTCATGCTCTGTTGCTAAGCTGTACTGCAATGGCGCGATCTTGGCTCACCACAACCTCTGCCTCCTGGCTTCAAGTGATTTCCTTGCCTCAGCCTCCTGAGTAGCTGGGACTACAGGCGCGTGCTACCATGTCTGGCTAAGTTTTTTTTGTATTTTAATAGAGATGGGGTTTCACCATGTTAGCCAGGATGGACTCGATTTACTGACCTCATGATCTGCCCACCTAGACCTCCCAAAGTGCTGGGATTACAGGCATGAGCCACCGTGGCCAGCTGAAATCCACTTGTAAGCTCCACATGTAGTGAGAGCATGTGATGTTTGTCTTTCTCTTCATGGCTAATGTCAGCTAATGCTCTCTCATTCCATGTATGTTGCTGCAAAAGACAAGATTTCATTATTTTTTTTATGGCTGACTAGTCTTCCATTTTGAATATATACCACATTTTCTTGATTCGTTTGTCCGTTGAGGGCCATTTAGGCAGATTCCATATTTTGGCTATTGTGAATAGTGCTGATCAACATGAATGTGTAGATGTCCTTCAATATACTTATTTCCTTTCTTCCTGACATATTCAGTAGTTGAATTGCTGGATCGAATGACAGTTTTATTTTTAGTTTTTTTGGGAAACTCTAAGTGTAGAGGTTTTCCATACTGAGAAAATTTATAAATTGAAAGGAAATATACATGGGTATTTCTATCAAAAGTCTTCCTCAAGTGTAACTTCCATGAAACATTTATTAATTAGCAAACTGGATCAAAAGGCAGACTTCATGTATAGGTTGATATTAGTGCATCAAAAGAGAAGGGTTAAATTGACAATTCAAAAGCTTTGGAGAATTAATGAATATTTTTATGAATTGTTGCATAAGAAATTATACCAAAGTTAAGTAACAAGAAAGGTTTATTGGTATCTTGTGATTCTAGTGGTTAAGACCAATAATACAAAATATTAGATACTCTAAACACCTGACAAAATAGCAATTGGATAGAAGACAGGTATTCAGCATGTTATCATCACCTTTTTTCTTTTTTGTCTGTATCCTTTCCATGCATTAAGGCAAAAAGGCCATCAACATATACCTAACCACACTCTAAAAAAAAAAATCATTAATCACAATGCAATAAAATTATATACTTTCAACATAAGACAAAAAATTAAAAACATAAACCCTCTGTATTAGGAATTTAGTAACATTCTTCCAAATAAATGTTTAGGCTGATAATTAAATAAAAACTTTTATTAGAACTTTAATCAATTAGAAACAGGCATTAAAGGCAAATCCATATAGAAACCTTTAAGGAATGGCTGAAGTAGTTTACTGAGTAAAAGTTGCATAATAGAAACATTTATTACGCATCAAGAAAATAAAAATCCAATGAATTATGCATTGAACTTGGGAAAGTAGAAATAACTAAAGCCAAAAGGAAGCCAAATAAAGTAAAAAGGGGGACTAATAAAAACATAAAAAGAAAAGGAGAACATAGCTGTTAAAAGATTTGGCAAAAGAATTTAATTTGTCCCTCAAAGCAACACCAATTAGTCCTGCTAGAATTGCATTTTCATTCTGCCATAATACCTTGATCTGCCTGAATTGCAGTGAAAATGTTCTTCTTCTTGATGTAGAATGGAAATCAGATCACATTTAGGCTGCATCGAAAGGAGAAGAAAGGTTTATTATTATAAAACTGATACAAAATACTCAATTCTCCAAAGCTTTTGAATTCTCAGTTTCACCCTTCTCCTTTTAATGCACCTAAATTTGACTGAAGTGCACACTTGTTTCTGCGGTCTGGTTCTCCAGCATCCTCAGCTGTGCTTTGGTCTGCAGCTCTCTGCTGTCTCTGAGTTCTACAACACTGCCATGAGGCTTCCATGAGCTGTGATTATACCACCCACCGCACTCCAGCCTGGGTAGCAGAGCTAGACTGTTTTTCACAAACAAACTAAAACTCAAATCCTGGAAGGGCCAGTGCTTGGTTAGTGTTAGCGTTAGGGTTAGGGAACTTTTTTTGTGCTTAAATTCTGGCTTCACCAATCATGAAATATGGAGATTATTTACTATTCCTGGTCTTTGTTCACAAACAGAAAGTTTAGGTGTATTGTGTCCATAGGTCACCTTATGTATAAAAGAGTTTGATGATGTTGAAATACTAGTCTATCAAGATTAAGAAAATAATATTCTTTAATATCATATATATATATATATTTACATTTTAATGAGGTACCCAGGGTATTAACCACCCAAATAAAGGTGATTTCCATCAAGGGCTAGATATCTCTCTGACTGCATGGCATGTAATAAATCAAATATCATGGATAGGAAAAAATGGAATTTAGGAATTTATACAGCCTGGGAAAGGGAACTTAGCTGCAATTTGAAGGGGAACATAAAGTGTGTGGTGAATGCTGCTCTGTGTTTTTACTGTGGGAATTCATAAAAGGAATCAGGCTTAAAATATTACCTCCCTGAGGCTATAACCTCCAACTCAGATGTAAAGGAAAAGATCATTTTCTCTCCTCCCATGTGTCCAGAAGTGGTGCCGACACACATGTCAAGCTTGTAGGTGGCCATAAGTTGTGAATCAAATAGTTTCTTCCGGATGTTTCCCTTTGGTGTGGTCATATGAACATGATATCTTGGAAAACAAGTACCATAAATAAGCCATGTTTGGGTTAGGGCTAGGGTAGGATTTTGTACTTAAATTTTGGCTTCACCATTTTGTTCATGTACTTCAAATATTTCACTATTTTGTTCATATCCTTCCAAAAAGGATTTGAAGTAAATTATTACAAATTACAAATTAGAAATGGACATATACATAATTTTAAATTCTGGGGTACATGTGCAGAACGTGCAGTTTTGTTACATAGATATACATGTGCCATGGTGGCTAGCTGCACCTGTCAACGCATCACCTACCTTGGGTATTTTTCCTAATGTTGTCCCTCCCCTAGCTCCCCTCCTCCTGACAGGCCCCAGTGTCGGATGTTCCCCTCCCTGTGTCCATGTGTTCTCATTGTTCAACTCTCACTTATGAGTGAGAACATGCAGTGTTTGGTTTTCTGTTCTTACGTTAGTTTGCTGAGAATGATTGTTTCCAGCTTCATCCATTTCCCTGAAAAGGACATGAACTTATCCTTTTTTATGGCTGCATAGTATTTCATGGTATATATGTGAAACATTTTCTTTATCCAGTCTATCATTTATGAACATTTGGGTTGGTTCCAAGTCTTTGCTATTGTGAATAGTGCCACAATAAACCCACGTGTGCATGTGTCTTTATAGTGGAATGATTTATAATCCTTCGGGTATATACCCAGTAATGGGATTCCTGGGTCAAATGGTATTTCTAGTTCTACATCCTTGAGGAAACACTACACTGTCTTCCACAAAGGTTGAACTAATTTACACTCCCACAAACAGTGTAAAAGTGTTCCTGTTTCTCCGCATCCTCTCCAGCATCTGTTGTTTCCTGACTTTTTAATGATCGCCATTCTAACTGGTGTAGATGGTCTCATTGTGGTTTTGATTTGCATCTCTTATGACCAGTGTTGAGCATTTTTTCATATGTCTTTTGCCTGCATAAATGTCTTCTTTGGAGAAGTGTCTGTTCATATCCTTTGCCTACTTTTTGATGGGGTTGTTTTTTTCTGGTAAATTTGTTTAAGTTCTTTGTGGATTCTGGATATTAGCCCTTTGTCAGATGGATAGACTGCTAAAATTTTCTCCTGTTCTGTAGGTTGCCTGTTCCTTTCGCTGTGCAGAAGCTCTTTAGTTTAATTAGATCTTATTTTTCAATTTTAGCTTCGGTTGCCATTGCTTTTTCTGTTTTAGACATGAAATCTTTGCTCATGCCTACATCCTGAATTGTATTGCACAGGGTTTCTTCCAGGATTTTTATGGTTTCAGGTCGTATATTTAAGTCTTTGATCCATCTTGAGTTGATTTTTGTATGAGGTGTAAAGAAGGGGTCCAGTTTCAGTTTTCTGCATATGGCTGGCCAGTTTTCCCGACATTTATTAAGAAGGGAATCTTTTCTCCACTGCCTGTTTGTTTCTTGACTGATATCATTAAATGCGAACGGAAGAATGAAATGTGGTCTAAATTGTTAAATACGGTCTAACTAAAATATGTACTATGTTAAATATGGTCTAACTAAAATATGTACTATGTACATATGTACTATGATGTACTATGATGGTTGATTGTATATGTCAACTTGACTAGATCAAGGGATGCCCAACAAGCTGGGGAAACATAATTTCTGGGTGATTCTGAGAGGATGTTTCTGAAAGAGATTAACATTTCAATCAGTAGACTAAGTGACGATCTGCCCTCTCCACTTGGGAAGGTAGGTATTGTCCAATCAACCAAAAGCCCAAATAGAATAAAAAGGTGGAGAAAGGGAAAATTTACTCCTAGCTTGAGCTGAGACATCCATCTTCTCCTGCTCTTTGACGTAAAGCCCCTCTGTTTTCAGATCTTCAGACTTGAACTAGAACTACACCACCTGCTTTCCTGGGTCCTGGTTTACAAACAGCAGACTGTGGGACATTTCAGTCTCTCAAATCCATGAGTGAATCTCTCATAATGAATATCTTTCCTTTTAAAATCATTTACTTATGTGAATTTAAGCGGTACAAGTGCAATTTGTTACAGGCCTAGATCTCACAGTGATCAAGTCAGGGCTTTTAGGATGTTCATCACCCACATAATGTAGATTCTACCCACTAAGTAATTTCTCATCCTCTACTGTTTTTGTACCATCCCACCCTTCCAAATCTACAGTATCTATTATAATACTCTCTACATCCATGTGTACAAATATTTTAACACCTACTTGTGAGAACATGTAGTATTTATGTTTCTGTGTCTGACTCATTTTACTTAATAGCCTCCAGTTCCATCCATGTTGCTGCAAAATACATGGTTTCATCTTTTTTTTATGGCTGAATAGGATTCCATTGTGTATACGTACCACATTTTCCTTATTCCATCCTCTATTGATGGTAACTGAGGTGGATTCCATTTCTTTGCTATTGTGAATGGTACTGCGATTAGCTGTTAAGTTCAGGTATTGTATGATATATTTATCTGTATATATTCTGTTGGTTCTATTGCCCTAGAGAACCCTGACCAATACATGTATCTAAGTCATTTGGGGATATTCCTTTTTTTAAAAGAAAAAGTTGCATTTTTATCAAAACAAAGTTTACAAACCCATCCATAGCAAAGACTTGGAACCATCCGAAATGTCCAACAACAATAGACTGGATTAAGAAAATATGGCACATATACACCATGGAATACTATGCAGCTATAAAAAATGATGAGTTCATGTCCTTTGTAGGGACATGGATGAAGCTGGAAACCATCATTCTCAGCAAACTGTCGCAAGGACAAAAAACCAAACACTGCATGTTCTCACTCATAGGTGGGAATTGAACAATGAGAACACATGGACACAGGAAGGGGAACATCACACACCAGGGACTGTTGTGGGGTGGGGGGAGGGGGGAAGGATAGCATTAGGAGATATACCTAATGCTAAATGACGAGTTAATGGGTGCAGCATACCAGCATGTCACATGTATACATATGTAACAAACCTGCACATCATGCACATGTACCCTAAAACTTAAAGTATAATAATAATAAAATTTAAAAAAAATTAAAAAATAAAAATAAAATAAAACAATAAAAAAAAAACATTAACAATGATCACAGTTGGAAACCTTTTAGTAGACTTTTCCTGGGATGATATAGCAGGCATATGGTCTACCTCAAGACAGTTGACCACAGTGGGAGCTGTGTCCATTGAAAAATTGTCTTTGAAAAATGATGCTTATGTTTGCACACTGAAGTGCACTCTGGCTTCTACTCTCTGTTTCTCAGGTACCCTCAGCTGCACCTTGGTCTGCAGCTCTCTGCTGTTTCTGAGTCATACAAGGCTGCAGGGCCAGTTTGGTGCCCACAGTGGGTCTAGGAGGCTGCTGCGTACCAAAGACCAAGTGGGAGGGAGTCTCAGTTTTAGGGCTCACTAGTCCTTTATTGCAGGAACTGCACTGAAGAATTCTGAAGTGTTAAGGGCTGATGCTCCTTGAGGATAATTTTGAAAATATGTAAGCTTCTGACAATAATAACGTATTCTCTGCTTTTCCCTTTGCAAGAGTCTTTGGTAGCCAGGGTTCCATGAAGTCTCTGTTAAGAGACTGAGGTCTCAGCTTGTCCTGAAGATTTGGCCAGTCAGGTAATTTGCACACTGAGATTCACCTTTCTCTCCCCATTGTACTTCATTTGCCCCTCATTTTTCTTCCGTGGAATTTTGTTTGCTGAAAATGTGTTCATGAACAAGTTTTATTGTTTCAAATTTTGTTTCTTATAAGCCTGGGCAAATACAAAGTTCTTTTGTAATTTATTAATAAAAATGTAAAATGTTAATAATAAACCTATAAAACATAAGTAAATTGGAGAAGAATGATTATATATACACATATGCATACCTACATAACTTTATATTTATATATATGGAATGCACACAAACCTCTTGTCCAACAAAACAGACTAAAATAGAAGAATCTAGGTTGGAAACAGTAGCTCATGCATGTAATCACAACAATTTGAGAGGCTGAAGCAGGAGGATCACTTGAGCTCAGTTCCAGACCACTGTGGGCAACAAAAGAAGAACCTATTTCTACAAATAATTTTAGAACATAGCCAAACATGGCATGCACACCGGTGGTTCCAGCTACTACTCAGGAGGCTGAGGCAGGGGGATCACTCAGGAGGTTGAGGCTGCAGTGAGTTGTGATCACATAACTGCTCCCCAGCCTCAGCAACAAAGAGAAACCCTGTTCCAAAATAAATAATAAACAAACAAACAAACAAATAAATAAATAACACAAGAATCCTTATGTCCAGATTGGTCAAGAGAAGATACAGTCAATTAAGTAAACTTTCACATGAAAATTTAGGTTCTTCCAAAAGTCAAAGACCAAGCTTTATTTTTTTTTCTTTGCACATGGATTAATCTGTGATCCTGAGTGGGAAAGATTAAGGGTTCCAACATCAAATGTTTTTATTTGTCCTCTGAAACTTCCTCTTTACTTAGAAAGGAAGAGGACAAAACGTCATAACCATTTGATGAGAAACAAAAGACAATCACTAATTATTCTTTATCTACTTTCTGTTAAGTCAGCTATTTTCCTAGCCTTATGAAGGATAATTTTTATTTATGAATAACATTCCCATGGCTTTGTATCAAAAGCCCCTACATTATGCAAGCGCTTGTGTTTCTTGGCTTCATATTATGTAAACTATTAGAAAACTATTGGAAAGAGATGGCCATTTCTTCTTCTTCTGGTTCATGCCATTCTCCTGCCTCAGTCTCCCAAGTAGTTGGGTCTACAGGTGCCCACTACTACTCCTGGCTATTTTTTTTTTTTTGTATTTTATTAGAGATGGGGATTGACCATGTTAGCCAGGTGATGTTCTCAATCTACTGACCTCATCATCTTCCCACTTTGGCCTCCCAAAGTGCTGGGATTACAGGCCTGAGCCACCACGCCCAGCCGGCCACTTCTAAAACTAGTTGGGGCATATCATTTAAGGCTATTGGTTTCCTGGGGTTTTAAGACATAAAACTCAAGAAAAATGTAAAGATTCTAAATCTGGTATATTAAGACACAACTAGTTTTATATTAAAGTTATTATCGATAATTAAATTTAAATGGTTTCAATTAAAATGGAACTATACTTATTAGAATGACTATAATCAATAAAAGAGAAAATGAGTGTTGACAAGTATGTGTAGAAATTGGAATACTCATATGTTTATGAAATGGTTCAATGGCTACAGAAGACAGCATAGAAGTTCCTCAAAAAGTGGAATATTACATGACCATATGATCAACTCAGGTAATCCTGAGCCATCTACAAGTAGCATAAAAAAAGAAAAGCAAACACAAGAAAGTCTCAGTGAATAATAAAGTTGCTGCTTTTAAGTTAGCAAGATCTTCCTAAGAGAAGTTAGTAGAATATTATTTGGGGATAAAATCACAGATAGAAATAAATGTTCTTAGTTCCTACTCCCAGGGAGACATGGGATTGGCTGTCAGCCATGATGAAAGAGAATTCTAGATTTTACTTTTAGAGCTGGAATTTAAATGAATAGCCAGTGATGGCCCAATAAGTGATTAAACAATACTACTCATATGTATACACCCAGAATAACTAAAAACAAGGACTCAAAGAGCTCCCTGGACATATATGCTCATGGCATCTTTGTTCATAATAGTCAAGAGATGCAATCAACCCAAAGTCCATCAACAGATGAGTGGATAAGCAAAATGTTGCATATGCATAAAATAAAATAGTATGCCTAAATAGGCATGAAGTAATTGACACATGTCGAATGTGGACGAACCTCAAATACATCATGCCAAGTGAAAAAAGCCAGACACAAAAGGCCTCATAATGTATAATTCTGTCTGTAGAAAGTATTCAAAATAAGTCAATACATAGAGACAAAAAGTAGATTATAATTGTCAGGGATGGGGAGGAGGAGAAAGGTCTGGGAATTGAATGCTAATGGCTACGAAATTCATTCTGGAATGCTGAAAATGCTGTGGCACTAGAGAGAGGTGATTGTTTCACAACACTGGGAACGTATTAAAAGATAGTTCTAAAATTTTGCAAATAATGAAAAACTCCTTTCATTATTTTCTACTCTGTTTCCCTTTTCCCAGTAGGGCTATGTAAGTAAAGAATGCACAAGACAGACATGTAAACTCAGAAAATATTAAAACATCTATAAGCAGCACAAAAATAAATGAAAAAGCAAATACAAGAAAGTGTTGGTGAATAATAAAGTTGCTGCTTTTCAGCTAACAGGATTTCCCTGATAGAGGTCAGTAAAATATTATCTGGGGATAAAATTGCATACGGCTCACAAAGAAATGTTTCCTAGTTCTCCCAGGAAGGTGTGGGTGTGGCTATCAGATATGATGAAAGAGAATCCCAGATTGCACCTTCAGAGCTGAAACATAAATAGCCAGTGATGGCCAAACAAAGAAGAAGCCAATACCTCCAGAGAAACATGCACTCAGATAGACCAATACAATTCACCCCACCATTCTCATTTTGCTGTTTGCAGAGTGTCTTTACATGGAAGGCTTGTGTAAAAAGCTATTGATGTTGCCACCATGGCAGGGCAGCCCACCTGCCCATTTTGTCTTATGCATTACCACCATGAGGATTCTGAAGTGAATTCCAATCAAATTCATGTTGGGAAATCACTCAGGTCTGGGGACTTTTCCCATGCTTGACATTACACCAATAACACCATAACCTGTCACTGCAATGAATCATTGGCAAATTACCTGACATGTGCTATTGCTTTCTTCCAAACTTGTTTTATAAATAGCAGATGGAAATGATTAGGGAGTTCACACTGGATATGCTGTCTCTGTGCAGTCGACTACGTCTAAACTCTTTACATAGAGGGTTGTGCTCTGGGAAACTGGTAACCCGACGTGATCCCAGAGGGGAAAATGAAGGTACAGCAGCCCTAAAATTACAGATACAGTTCAAAGAAAGAGATTTATTTTCCTTTAGAAAATGGTTGCTTTCAGAGCCTGCTCCCATTTGCAATCTAAGCCAATTCATCAGAAAAATAGTTTGCTGAATATGTTTCTATTTCAATGTGGATTTCTTCTATTGTTAAGGACATATAAGTTTGTTTTATATTAATATATTAAGTTTTTAAAAAAGGATGAAAAAGATGAATAGGTTGAAACATACAAAATATCTTTGCTCTTACAGAAATATTATCTAGGAATTGGAAAAAAAAATATTTTCTTTTATCCATTGTATTTTCTGTTCTCACAAGTGCTGCATACGTAGAACGTGGTGGTGATGGTGGTGGTTTGGTTATAATCTCTAGAGACAGACTTCACAATGTCCTGTTAAGCTCCCAGAGGCTATGGTTACCTGATTAGAAATGAAAATGAAAGATGAGAGTAAAATTTCCCTCTAATCCAGTTTTGTAAACAACCTAATTGAGGAAACGATGATAACAGGTGAAGTTTGTCTTTCTGGTTCTGAGTTTCTCTCTACGTGAAGGTTTGAAGCTAATGTTCTTAACATAATAAATTGAGCAAAATTGGGAAAAACTTTGCCATAGTGTGGCATGGGTTGATGCTTTAATTAGCTGATAACTTGATTCAAATATGTAAGCATGTTAAAAGTCTGTTTTCCACATAATAACTGAACTTTTCATATAACCTGGATGAAATGAGATATACTATGTCAATAAAAACATCAGCAGCTTACTTACTTATGAAACAGTATTCAGAGTCAGCTGCAGCAGCAATTCCTTTCTTTAAGATTAATTTTCTTCTGCTCTCTTTCCAATCTCCTTTCTTGGTGACTTATGTCTTCCACTGTGTTTCTGAAAAGATTTTTATGTATGTATGTATTTATTTATTTTTTCAACTTTTATTTTACTTTCAGGAAATGCATGTGCGGTTTGTTACAGAGGTATATTGCATAATACTGAGGTAAGAAGTATGGATTCAGGTAGTAAACATGGCACTCTATAGGTAATTTTTGAGTCATTGCCCCCATCCCTCCCACCACCCTCTAATATTCCACAGTAACTATTGTTTCCATGTTTATGACCATGAGTACATAATTTTTTAGCTCCTATTTATAAACAAGAACATTCTGTTTTGTTTGTTTTTTATAAATAAGAACATTTGGTTTTCTGTCCCTGAATTAATTTACTTGGGATAATGGCCTCCAGCACCATCCATGTTACTGCAAAACATATGATTTTATTCTTTTTCTTGGCTGCATAATATTCCATGGGGGGTATAAGTATCTTTTTTTTTTTTTTTTTTTTTTTTGAGAAGGAGCTTCACTCTTGTCACCCAGACTGGACTGCAGTGGCATGATCTTGGCTCACTGCAACTTTCGCCTCCCAGATTCAAGCAATTCTCCTGCCTCAGCCTCCCAAGTAGCTGAGATTACATGCACCTGCCACCAGCTAATTGTTTGTATTTTTAGTAGAAGCAGGGTTTCTCCATGTTGGGAAGGCTGGTTTTGTATCACATTTTCTTCATCCAGTTCACCACTGATGGGCATCTAGGTTGATTCCATGTCTTTGCCATTTTGAATAATGTCATAATTGCCATACACTTGCATGCGTCTTTTTGGAAGAATGATTTGTTTTCTTGAAAAGGTTTTTAATGATGAAAATGGACCCAATACACTTCTGGAAATTCAGAGCTTTGTAAATTACTTCATTCATCCCACCTGTCTTATAAAACCTTCAAAGTTGCTAAAAGAAATCAAAAGAGAAGGCTTTACTGCTTCTGTTTTAGAATCAGGAATGGAAAAGAAAGTTTGTTTGTATCCCAGAGCACTGGAACTCAGAGTGGCAGCATGGTAATAGCCCAAAACTTTTGTAGAGATCTAATAAATTTGATCAATGTTATTGGTCTATTGCTATATTCTTGCCATTGGAAAAGCAAAAGCCTGCAGTCAGATCCTTACAATGTATTATTGGATAACTTGAAGCCAATATTTATGATTACCTACCTCATGTAGCTGGCTGGGTGGAGAACATTTTAATTTTTCTGCCACATTCAGCTGTCAGGGGCAGTTTGAGAGCCAGCAGGGAGTTCACTGTGAGCTCTGCAAGGTTTTTCCAGGTTAGTGACAAGGAGAGGGAGCCAAGTGAGACAGAGATTGAAATAAATGACTATGGAGCTTACACCAGGGATTTGCAAAGTGAGAAAATGAGGCAAGTGTGGGAATTATGAAAAGATTGAGAAGGTAGTGCAGTGACCCAGGTTGGAATATACCATTCAAGTGGTGGATTCTTGTTGCTAGAAGGAAGATGAGCTAGAAAGAGAAACAGGTGATGGCCAGAGAACTGGTGGTAAAATGGAAATGATGAACAAGTGAAAATGACTTAAGGACAATTTTTAAAAATAAGTTGCAGAATCTTCTGTCTGTTCCTTTGAGAATGGGAAGCCACTTTCTGAGGAAAAGCCACTGTGGACTTCACTGACTTGTTTCCATCTGGTGTCTTCTTATACTAGAAAAATTTCCTAACTATCTGCCACCTTTGGACAGCTGTCTAGGTCGAAGCAGTGATGCATGGTTTTTTCCTATTTCAAATCTCTTTGGTGGTTTGGGGGGTAGACTGAAGAACATGCCTTCTAGAGGCTGTTTTGCAAAAGTAACAACCATCATTTCTGCAATAACTCCAGATGGACATGATGCTTCAAGCATGCCAGAAATGTTTGAGGACTCTCAGATAAATCATACTTCCTTTCTATAAAAACATACAGAATTGGCCTTTAAGGTGATCTTTTTATTCAGCTGGGAATTAGCTGCCTGTTCATTGAGATAAATGGAGAAACAACAGAACACTTCTTTCTTCTTCACTACATGCATTTGCTCTCTTGGAGTGGTAGTCGGTAATCAAGTCTGAAATCCAAAAGGCAGAAAGCAGAAATATATGTGTGTGTGTGTGTGTGTGTGTGTGTGTGTATATATATATATATATATATATATATATATATATATATATATATGAAATTATAATTCTGTACTTAAAATATTACATCTATATAATTTACATAACTATTTTTACATATTACAAAATAATTACATAATTACTTTTATGAATTAAAAATATTACCTCTATTTTTTATAGGGTATCCTGTGGTGTTTAAACATATGTATACGAGGTGGAAGGATAAATCAAACTAATTACTGTATGTATCACCTTACACCCTTCTCATTTTTGCAGTGAGATTATTTAAAATGTACTCTCTTAGCAACTTTGAAGCATAAAATACATTATTATTAATTATCACTACTATGCCATGCAATAAGTTTTAAAAACTCATGATAGTAAATACATGTAGCCTAAAATTTAGCATTTTAAACATGTTAGAGTATGCAATCCAATGACATTAAATACATTTTCAATATTATGGAGCCCTCAACACTGTGTAGATCTAGAGAAATATTTTGAATTAATAGAAAACCTTAAAATAAAAATTTGTAAAGGTTTTAAAATAAAAATTATTAGAGTAGTAAAACAATTAAAATGAAATAATACAAAAGAAAAGGTTTAATAAAAATGTGTATTCAGTAGTCAGTAGTGATCAGATATTACCTTCACTATCTTTTTATTATTGAGATGTTTTTCAACATCTCAGTGGCAGCAGTGACCAGTTTTGAAGCTGGCCTCTCCCAGCCCCTAATTTAGGAGTAGAGACAAAGACTCACTGCTATGGGTCATCAGTGACCAGGGGTCATCTTGGGTGGTCAGTGGCCTTTCACTGTGAACAGAGCGTGATATGGAATGAGGTGGCCTGACTCCCAGCTTTATACCTGAGCTGACTGATCATGAGAGCATTTTCAATTTTTCTTATTTGCAGCACCAAAAGCTGTAGCTGGATTTGTCTACCAATATAAATAAGAAATGTTGAAATGCATAACTTTTTAGGACCAAGATGTCTGCATGCTGAAGGATATATCACGCTCCCTTTGGATCTCAAGTTGCAATTTGTCAAAATTAGTCTTTCAGGAATAGAATGGTTGCTATGAAACCCACTGGAGGGATTTCTATGCAATTTTTGAAGCCATACATGCACAGATACATGAAAAATCACCCATGGCAAAAGGCCAGGGACCTTACTGGTATGTGGAATTCCCAAATTTCTCCTGACCCACCAGGGGTTTTATGCAAACAAGATACAGAATGAGCAATGAAAAAGTTTATTTAGAAAAATAACGTTCCACTCAGAACACTAGCATACTTTCACAAAAAGAGCTTCCATTCTTCAGTTTTCATTAACAGAGACCTGTAGGTGTGTTTTTCATTCTTATATTAGACACTGTTCTGTGTGCCTCATTTTGTTTTGTATATAGTAAGAAGTCAAACATAACCTGGAATTAGCAAAAAAGTTAAAACTAAAATCATACAAATGCTTAAAATTAGAAGAGTGAAATTGTAAGAGTATTCATTTTAAGAGTTAAATGCTGATTCCATGAAATTTAATATTATTTGAAATTTATCAGGGGTCTTCAACATAAATAATATATTTTATTGTGAACTGAAGGCTACTATGCAAATAGCAAAATCTGTCATCAAGAATATTGAGAAACTAATGTTTATTCTCCTAAAAACTCTGAGAACGGATTTATATAATATGCAGTCAATTTTTTTTCAAATTTCAAATTTCCCCTTTTCAGAAGCACTGTTTGTCAGAAATTTGAATTTGAATAGCTTCCAGATATCCATTTATGTTTCCAAAAAATAACATATGTTCCAAATATGTAGATTTGGAATAAGGAACATTTCTTATATGGCAAGTTTAAGGAATACTACCAAAAAATGCATTAGATGTTTTTAGGTTTTGATCGTAATGTTGTTCAAAAGGTCATATGAAAGACACTTTTACAGATAGAGCTATGAAAAATACTGTGCTAAAATTGGAGAAGAAATCAGAGTTTCAAGATACATGTTCCTTTAGAAAACTAGCAAAGAGAATCAAACCTTAGAAAAATTATCCTCTTCAACTCCTCATTAGTTAGAAGCCCCATGGGCACTGCATCCACATTTAAGAGTTGAATAGTATTTGCTGCGTATCTAAACCCTTAGGAAAACTCCCCCTCACAGACCTCATAAGGAATTAGCTCTTCTAAAATTTATATTGGACTTCCAGCCTTGAAATATATAACAGAATACATTCTTTTTGTTCAACTTACCCTGTCTGTGAGGTTTCATTACTGTAGCTATAGCGAACTCATGGACAAGTGATATTAATCTAAATAAAATAACTTTTATTTAACCCAATCCAAAATATTGTTATTTCAACATGTTATCAAAATAAAATATGAATGGCGTATTTAATGCACTTCTATCATATGAAGAGTTAAAAGTTTGTTGTGTATTTTGAACTTACAGCATATCATGGCTGAGACTGCACACATTTCAAGTGTGTGAAAGTCCCATGTAGCTAGGGGCTCTCATATTGTTGGGGGTTGGGGGGCGGCTAGCTCTAATTGATATGGAGAGGAGGCAGGGAAATAATAGTTAGAAAAGGGTGGGTTACCTGGCAAGAGTTCCACCCTTAAGCCTGGATCCAGGGCCCTAAATGAGAACTTCACATCCCTATTTTCTTCCCAAATGTTGCCTTTTCCAAAACCACCTGGCCCACCCCATTCCCAACCCTGTACCCCTAAAAACCCCAAGCTCCACTGGCATGGTAGCAGAGGGGAGTGACAGAGAAGAATAGAAGAAAAGAGGTAGCCAGACATCGGAGAGAAGCAGCTTGACCTCAGAGGGATAGCTTGATGGCAGTGCTTCGGAGAAGAGTTTGGCTGGTGATGGCTGAATTCCAAGGGAAGATGATCTTCCCACTCCATCCCCCTTCCAGCTCCTTTGCCTGCTGAAAGCCACTTTCATCACTCAATAAAATCCTACATGTTCACCACCCTCCAGTTTTTTCATGCAACTTCATTCCTCCTGGAGACTAGACAAGAATCTGTGTGTGGGTGCAAGATGCTATCACACTGATTCTCCACTGAGCTATTTAAACCTTAAGCCATGCATGAATGGCAAAGCTAAAGTAGGGCACTGCAACACATGCCCTCTGTGGCTCCAGGGGTCACAGGCAACCTCTAGATGCTGCTATGGGGCCAGTATGGGATGTGTTTGCCCCAGCTCCTGCGACTACTCACCTGTGTACTCCCCCTCCTGCAAGGGGTTTGAGAGCTGTGGTTTGATTAAGCAAGCCATCTCTTCCTGAGTCCCACAAAAGGATCAAGGGAACTGTCTTGTCTCATAATAAGGGTTTCTATTCAACACAGTTTCTCCCACACAATAGGCAAGCCATAAATCATCCTTGTTAGAACACACAAAGGAAAAAAACCTACCAGGCAGCCACAGGAATCACACGCAATGATCATGCAGGAAAACAAAAAATACATATTTTTACTTTTTCCCTTTTATTCTTTTTTAAAAAATTGCAGCCCACTGCCAGTGTGCATTTAATTTTAAATAAGCATACTCTTTGAGGCTGAAGCAAATCTGACAGATTTTCAATGTGAAAATAAAATATAAAAACTGTTCTTGGAGTTATTTATCAAGCAAACTAACATCAGAATAGTCTGAATCATCAGAATCATCTATTTCAGAAAAATAGGATTCATCAAATGAGCCTTTGTCTAACAACTGTTGGAGAATGATGTTAATATCACATATAGTAATGCTACATTTTCTAGGATTTGACATTTTCAGTTGTTGAGAATCACTGTATTTTGTAAATGGAAATATGACTACTACAAACAGAATGCTATAAATAGAACTATGTCTTTTGTTTCCAAAGTCAATACACTAGGGTGATGCAAAAATAATAATAAAAGCAAGATATTTCATGGCAAAGTTATCTCAGGATAAATGCTACAACCGCAAGTGCCACCAGCAAGTATTATCAGCAGAAAAGGGGTTAAGGACAGAATATTCTTTGAACAATCACAATTCAGTCACAACAAAACTTCCCACAAGACAACCTGGGAATTATTTTATAGCTCTTTTGGCTGTGGGTGACTCTTCTTCAATTGGTGGATTTTTGTCCTCTTCTGTGGAGAATACCATGCAGATACCTACACTGGCTGATGCCATCCAAGGTCAATCTTCATGCCTACAATTTTATGCCACTTGAACCCAGGAGGCAGAGTTTGCAGTGGGATAAGTTTGCCACATTGCACTCCAGCCTGGGCAACAAGACGGAAACTCTGTCAAAAAAAAAAAAAAAAAAAAAAAACTGGGCATGGTGGCTCACACCTGTAATTCCAGCATTTTAGGAGGCAGAGGCGGGCAGATCACAAGGTCAGGAGATCAAGACAATCCTAGCTAACATGGTGAAACCCCATCTCCACTAAACATACAAAAAAGTAGCTGGGTGTGGGGGCAGGCACCTGTAGACCCAGCTATTCAGGAGGCTGAAGCAGGAGAATGGCATGAACCTGGGAGGCAGAGCTTTCAGTGAGCTGAAATCACACCACTGCACTCCAGCCTGGGAGACAGAGTGAGACTCCATCTCAAAATAATAATAATAAAATAAAAACAGCAATAGATTGGATTTGGTACTATTTTGAATGATTAAAATTTATATGTAATTATAAAAAAAATTAAAAACCCATGTAAATTAAAACACATAAAAATATCATGTTATAAATAAATTTTTTGTATTTCTAAAAGTTGGGTTTTGCTTAAGAATCTAAATATCTAATAAAAAGTAAGAGATCATAAAATTATAGTTAATAAATACTAAATTTTGAGAGTGGAGCCAAGATGGCTGAATAGGAACAGCTCCAGTCTGCAGCTCCCAGCGCGAGCAATGCAGAAGACTGGTGATTTCTGCATTTCCAACTGAGGCACCTGGTTCATCTCACTGAGGAGCATCATAAAGTGGGTGCAGGACACCGAGCATGAGCAGAAGCAGGGCAAGGCCTCATCTCGCCTGGAAAGCACATGGGGTCAGGGAATACCCTTTCCTAGTCAAAGAAAGGGGTGATGGACAGCACCTGGAAAATCACATCACTCCCACCCTAATACTGCATTTTTCCAACGGTCTTAGCAAATGACACACCAGGAGATTATATCCCACACATGGCTCAGAGGGTCCTATGCCCACAGAGCCTCACTAATTGCTAGCACAGCAGTCTGAGATCAAACTGCAAGGCAGCAGCAAGGCTGGGGGAGGGGCGCCTGCCATTGCTGAGGCTTGAGTAGGTAAACAAAGCAGCCAGGAAGCTCGAACTGGATGGAGCCCACTGCAGCTGAAGGAGGCCTGCCTGCCTCTGTAGACTCCATTTCTGGGGGCACAGCTTAGCCAAACAAAAGGTAACAGAATCCACTGCAGACTTAAATATCCCTATCTGACAGGTTGTAAGAGAGTAGTAGTTCTCCCAACACATAGCTGGAGATCTGAGAACGGACAGACTGCCTCCTCAAGTAGGTGGCTGACCCCCGAGTAGCCTAACTGGGAGGCACCCCCAAGCAGGGGCAGACTGACACTTCAAACAGCAGGGTACTCCTCTGAGACAAAACTTTCAGAGGAACAATCAGACAGCAACATTTGCTGCTCACCATCATCTGCTGTTCCACAGCCTCCACTGCTGATACCCAGGCAAACAGGGTCTGGAGTAGACCTCCAGCAAACACCAACAGACCTGCAGCTGAGGGTCCTGACTGTTATAAGGAAAACTAACAAACAGAAAGACATCCACATCAAAACTCCATCTGTCCGTCACCATCATCAAAGACCAAAGGTAGACAAAACCACAAAGATGGGGGAAAAAAACAGAGCAGAAAAACTGGAAACTCTAAAAATCAGAGCACCTCTCCTCCTCCAAAGGAATGCAGCTCCTCACCAGCAAAGGAACAAAGCTGGATGGAGAATTACTTAGACAAGTTGAGAGGAGAAGGCTTCAGACAACCAAACTACTCCAAGCTAAAGGAAGAACTTCAAACCCATGGCAAAGAAGTTAAAAACCTTGAAAAAACATTAGACAAAGGGCTAACAAGAATAACCAATGCAGAGAAGTCCTTAAAGGACCTGAAGGAGCTGAAAACCAAGGCACAAGAACTACATGACGAATGCACAAGCCTCAGTAGTGAATTTGATTAACTGGAAGAAAGGGTATCATTGATGGAAGATCAAATGAATGAAATAAAGCAAGAAGAGAAGTTTAGAGAAAAAAGAATAAAAATAAAGGAATAAAACCTCCCAGAAATATGGGACTATGTGAAAAGACCAAATCTATGTCTGACTGGTGTACCTGAAAGTGACGAGGAGAATGGAACCAAGTTGGAAAACACTCTGCAGGATATTATCCAGGAGAACTTCCCCAATCTAGCAAGGCAGGCCAACATTCAAATTCAGGAAATACAGAGAATGCCACAAAGATACTGCTCAAGAAGAGCAACACCAAGACACATAATTGTCATATTCACTAAATTGAAATGAAGGAAAAAATGGCAAGGCAGCCAGAGAGAAAGGTCGGATTACCCTCAAAGGGAAGCCCATCACACTAACAGCTGGTCTCTCAGCAGAAATTCAACAAGCCAGAAGAGAGTGGGGGCCAATATTCAACATTCTTAAAGAAAAGAATTTTCAACCCAGAATTTCGTATCCAGCCAAACTAAGCTTCATAAGTGAAGGAGAAATAAAATCCTTTACAGACAAGCAAATGCTGAGAGATTTTGTCACCACCAGGCCTGCCATAAAGGAGTTCCTGAAGAAAGCACTGATCATGGAAAGGAACAACCGGTACCAGCCACTGCAAAAACACACCAAATTGTAAAGACTATTGAGGCTAGGAGGAAACTGCATCCACTAACGTGCAAAATAATCAGCTAACATCATAATGACAGGATAAAATTCACACATAACAATATTAACCTTAAATGTAAATGGGCTAAATGCTCCAATTAAAAGGCACAGACTGGCAAATTGGTTAAAGAGCCAAGACCCATCAGTGTGCTGTATTCAGGAAACCCATCTCACGTGCAGAGACACAGAGGCTCAAAATAAAGGGATGGAGGAAGATCTACCAAGCAAATGGAAAACAAAGGAAGACAGGGGTTGCAATCCTAGTCTCTGATAAAACAGCCTTTAAGCCAACAAAGATCAAAAGAGACAAAGAAGGCCATTACATAATGGTAAAGGGATCAATTCAACAAGAAGAGCTAGCTAACCTAAATATATATGCACCCAATACAGGAGCACCCAGATTCATAAAGCAAGTCCTGAGTGACCTACAAAGAAACTTAGACTCCCACACATTAATAATGGGAGAATTTAACGCCCCACTGTCAACATTAGACAGATCAACGAGACAGAAAGTTAACAAGGATATCCAGGAATTGAACTAAGCTCTGCACCAAGCAGACATAATAGACACCTACAGAACTCTCCACCCCAAATCAAGAGAATATACATTCTTCTCAGCACCACACTGCACTTATTCCAAAATTAACCACATAGTTGGAAGTAAAGCACTCCTCAAAAAATGTAAAACAACAGAAATTATAAGAAACTGTCTCTCAGACCAGAGTGCAATCAAGCTAGAACTCAGGATTAAGAAACTCAGTCAAAACTGCTCAAGTACATGGAAACTGAACAACCTGCTCCTAAGTGACTACTGGGTACATAACGAAATGAAGGCAGAAATAAAGATGTTCTTTGAAACCAGTGAGAACAAAGACACAACATACCAGAATCTCTGGAACACATTCAAAGCAGTGTGTAGAGGGAAATTTATAGCACTAAATGCCCACAAGAGAAAGCAGGAAAGATCCAAAATTGACACCCTAACATCACAACTAAAAGAACTAGAGAAGCAAGAGCAAATATATTCAAAAGCTAGCAGAAGGCAAGAAATAACTAAAATCAGAGCAGAACTGAAGGAAATAGAGACACAAAATACCCTTCAAAAAATCAGTGAATCCAGGAGCTGGTTTTTTGAAAAGATCAACAAAATTGATAGACTACTAGCAAGACTAATAAAGAAGAAAAGAGGAGAATCAAATAGACAAATTAAAAATGATAAAGAGCATATCACCACCAATCCCACAGAAATACAAACTACCATCAGAGAATACTATAAACACCTCTACACAAATACACTAGAAAATCTAGAAGAAATGAATAAATTCCTCAACACATACACCCTCCCAAGACTAAACCAGGAAGAAGTTGAATATCTGAATAGACCAATAACAGGCTCTGAAATTGAGGCAAAAATTAATAGCTTACCAACCAAAAAGAGTCCAGGACCAGATGGAATCACAGCCGAATTCTACCAGAGGTACAAGGAGGAGCTGGTACCTTTCCTTCTGAAACTATTCCAATCAACAGAAAAAGAGGAAATCCTCCCTAACTCATTTTATGAGGCCAGCGTCATCCTGATACCAAAGCCTGTCAGAGACACAACAAAAAAAGATAATTTTAGACCAATATCCCTGATGAACATCGATGCAAAAATCCTCAATAAAATACCGGCAAACCAAATCCAGCAGCACATCGAAAAGCTTATCCACCATGATCAAGTAGGTTTCATCCCTGGGATGCAAGGCTGGTTCAACATATGCAAATCAATAAACATAATCCAGCATATAAACAGAACCAACAACAAAAACCATATGATTATCTCAATAGATGCAGAAAAGGCCTTTGACAAAATTCAACAACTCTTCATGCTAAGAACTCTCAATAAATTAGGTATTGATGGGACGTATCTCACAATAGTAAGAGCTATCTATAACAAACCCACAGACAATATCATACTGAATGGGCAAAAACTGGAAGCATTCCCTTTGAAAACTGGCACAAGACAGGGATGCCCTCTCTCACCACTCCTATTCAACATAGTGTTGGAATTTCTAGCCAGGGCAATCAAGCAGGAGAAGGAAATAAAGGGTATTTAATTGGGAAAAGAGGAAGTCAAATTGTCCCTGTTTGCAGACGACATGATTGTATATCTAGAGAAACCCATTGTCTCAGCCCAAAATCTCCTTAAGCTGATTAGCAACTTCAGCAAAGTCTCAGGATACAAAATCAATGTGTAAAAATCACAGCATTCTTATACACCAATAACAGACAGAGAGCCAAATCATCAGTGAACTCCCATTCACAATTGCTTCAAAGAGAATAAAATGCCTAGGAATCCAACTTACAAGGGACATGAAGGACCTCTTCAAGGAGAACTACAAACCACTGCTCAATGAAATAAAAGAGGATACAAACAAATGGAAGAACATTCCATTCTCATGGGTAGGAAGAATCAATATTGTGAAAATGGCCATACTGCCCAAGGTAATTTATAGATTCAATGCCATCCCCATCAAACTACCAATTACTTTATTCACAGAATTGGAAAAAACTACTTTAAAGTTCATATGGAATCAAAAAAGAGCCCACACTGCCAAGTCAATCCTAAGCCAAAAGAACAAAGCTGGAGGCATCACGCTGACTTCAAACTATACTACAAGGCTACAGTAACCAAAACAGCATGGTACTTGTACCAAAACAGAGATGTAGACCAATGGAACAGAACAGAGCCCTCAGAAATAATGCTGCATATCTACAACCATCTGATCTTTGACAAACCTGACAAAAACAAGAAATGGGGAAATGATTCCCTGTTTAATAAATGGTGCTGGGAAAACTGGCTAGCCATAGGTGGAAAGCTGAAACTGGATCCCTTCTTTACACCTTATACAAAAATTAATTCAAGGTGGATTAAAGACTTAAATATTAGACCTAAAACCATAAAAACCCCAGAAGAAAACCTAGGCAATACCATTCAGGACATAGGCATGGGCAAGGACTTCATGTCTAAAACACCAAAAGCAATGGCAACAAAAGCCAAAATTGACAAATGGCATCTAATTAAACTAAATATCTTCTGCACAGCAAAAAAAAAAAGTACCCTCAGAGTGAACAGGCAACCTACAGAATGGGAGAAAATTTTTGCAACCTACTCATTTGACAAAGGGCTAATATCCAGAATCTACAACGAACACCAACAAATGTACAAGAAAAAAAACAACGCCATCAAAAAGTGGGTGAACGATATGAACTAACACTTCTCAAAGGAAGACATTTATGTAATCAAAAGATACATGAAAAAATGCTCATCATCACTGGCCATCTGAGAAATGCAAATCAAAACCACAGTGAGATCATTAAAAAGTCAGGAAACAACAGGTGCTGGAGAGGATGTGGAGAAATAGGAACACCTTTACACTGTTGGTGGGACTGTAAACTAGTTCAAACTTTGTGGAAGTCAGTGTGGCCATTCCTCAAGGATCTAGAACTAGAAATACCATTTGACCCAGCAATCCCATTACTGGGTAGATACCCAAAGGGTTATAAATCATGCTGCTATAAAGACACACCCACACGTATGTTTATTGCAGCATTATTCACAATCCAAAGACTTGGAACCAAGCCAAATGTCCAACAATGGATAAAGAAAATGTGGCACATATACACCATGGAATACTATGCAGGCATAAAAAAATAATAAGTTCATGTCCTTTGTAGGGACATGGATGAAACTGGAAACCATCATTCTCAGCAAACTATTGCAGGGACAAAAAACCAAACACTGCATATTCTCACTCATAGGTGGGAATTGATCAATGAGAACACATGGACACAGGAAGGGGAACATCACACACCCGGTCCTGTTGTGGGGTCGGGGGAGGGGAAAGGGATAGCATTAGGAGATATACCTAATGTTAAATGATGAGTTAATGGGTGTAGCACACCAAGATGGCACATGTACACATATGTAACTAACCTGCACATTGTGCACATGTACCCTAAAACTTAAAGTATAATTAAAAAAAAAAAGAAAAAATCAAACAACCTCATCAAAAAGTGGGTGAAGGATATGAACAGACACTTCTCAAAAGAAGACATTTATGCAGCCAACAGACAAATGAAAGAATGTGCATCATCAATGGCCATCAGAGAAATGCAAATCAGAACCACAATGAGATACCATGTCACACCAGTTAGAATGGCAATCATTAAAAAGTCAGGAAACAACAGGTGCTGGAGAGGATGTGGAGAAATAGCAACACTTTTACACTGTTGGTGGGACTGTAAACTAGTTCAACCATTGTGGAAGTCGGTGTGGCGATTCCTCAGGGATCTAGAACTAGAAATACCATTTGACCCAGCCATCTCATTACTGGGTATATACCCAAAGGACTATAAATCATGCTGCTATAAAGACACATGCACACGTATGTTTATTGCAGCATTATTCACAATAGCAAAGACTTGGAACCAACCCAAATGTCCATCAACGATAGACTGGATTAAGCAAATGTGGCACATATACACCATGGAATACTATGCAGCCATGAGAAAGGATGAGTGCATGTCCTTTCTAGGGACATGGATGAAGCTGGAAACCATCATTCTGAGCAAACTATCGCAAGGACAGAAAACCAAACACCGCATGTTCTCACTCACACGTGGGAATTGAACAATCAAAACACTTGGACACAGGGTGGGGAACATCACACACCAGGGCTTCTTGTAGGGTCAGGGGAGGAGGGAGAGCATTAGGAGATATATCTAATGTAAATGAGGAGTTAATGGGTGCAGCACACCAACATGGCACATATATACATATGTAACAAACGTGCACATTGTGCACATGTACCGTAGAAGTTAAAGTATAATAAAAAAAAGAAAAAATAAATAAATAAAAACTGAATTTTATGAAGTTACTTAAATAAAATTGGAGCTTTCAAATTATGTTTTATACATGAACTTTAGTCTAAAATTTAATATTTTAACATTCACTTGGTAGCTAAAATAAGGAATTATGATCACAATTTCTATGTAATATCCATGTAATATATAGAACTCCATATATATGTATATGGAACACAGATATGCATGTACACATATATGTGTATACATGTTCTATATATTTCTATTTTTCACATATATAGAACACATATCCATATTTCTGAGCATATTATACACAAATATCCATCTATGTTTATACCTACAATATAATTTTTTAATATTGCAACATGTTTCTCAGTGACCTTGTGCAGCTTTTTGGAGACACCATGCTAATTTGTGAGTACATCTAGAACCACAATATAGAAAACAAAGAGAAGCAAGTAAAATTTACTGGGTGGTGCTGGGAAATATTTTGTTTTGTTCTGTTTTGTTTTGTTTTGTTTTTTGAGATGGAATCTTGCTCTGTCACCCAGGCTGGAGTGCAGTGCGTGCAATCTTGGCTTACTGCAACCTCCACATCCCGAGTTTAAGTGATTCTCCTGCTTAGCCTCCCAAGTAGCTGGGATTACAGGTGTGCACCACCACTCCTGGCTAATTTTTGTATTTTTGGTAGACATAAAGTTTCATCATGTTGTCCAGTCTAGTCTCAAACTCCTGACTTCAAGTGATCTGCCTGCTTTGGCCTCCCAACGTACTGGAATTATAGACATGAACCACTGCACCTGGCTTGAAATAATACTTTTTATTCAACCATCCCCTGCATATGAGGTTTCTAGGTTTTTCTAGAAAGTGAGTGATTGCTTAACAGTCTAGGTGGTCAAACCTAGGATATTATGTAGGTGCTTATATAAATATTTATAATGCAACTGCTTTTCAAGAGAAATGTCATTCTTAGCCAGAGCTTACATTATAGAATTCTATTCTGCATTTTCACTCTGAGATCAAGTGTTTGACAAATAAGCACTTTTATTTTTTGCCATTCACCTAAACATCTCTGCAACTCAGATCTTTCCACATACCAAAGCAGTAAAGCAATGTCCATCTCAGAAATGCCTAAGATAAAACACACAGATCTTAAGAGCATTGAAACAAGTCACCTCTGGTTTCAGGAATGTTTGTTGGTCAAGACTTGGAAACGTTTTTGGAGACATTAAAGGTGTTAGTCATGAGAACATATGCTCAGGGCTGCAGTTACATGATATTTGAGTTGAGCCCTGGCTCCCAAGTGACAGATTCCTGTTGTCCATCATTAATCCCATATGCATTTAATTGTTGACTTGTGTTTGTGATTCACAGTGTGTTCTAAGGCATGGGCCCTGGGTTAGGGACATTTTCTGTCCAGGTGTATGAACCATATTGCATTATGGGTTTTGGGATTTAGGAGCATAAACCATAGTTTAAAATATTCTTTTAAAAAATGTATTGATATATAATATTTGTACACATTTATGAGGTAAGTGTCATATTTTGTTACATGCATAGAATTGTGTTAATGATTAAGCCAAGATATTTAGAATATCTTTAAGCTCTGTAATTGGATCTAATTTTCATAGTCAGTATTTTTTTTTTTTTTTTTTTTGAGATGGAGTCTTGCTCTGTTGCCCGGGTTGGAGTGCAGTGGCACAATCTCGGCTCACTGTAAGCTCTATCTCCCAGGTTCATGCCATTCTCCCGCCTCAGCCTCCCAAGTAGCTGGGACTACAGGCACCCGCCACCATGTGCAGCTAATTTTTTGTATTTTTAGTAGAGACAGGTTTCACCATGTTAGGCAGGATGATCTCGATCTACTGACCTTGTGATCCACCCGCCTTGGCCTCACAAAGTGCTGGGATTACAGGCATGAGCCACCATGCCTGGCCTCATTTTTAAAAATAGTATCTAAAATAAGGTAGGCTTTCCCTCTTAGAATTGCTCTGAGAAATAAGATAAGTACACCTTCCTAGTCTCTGAGGAATAAAAGATGACTTCACAGGAAAGATGTGACTTCAACTAAATCTTAGAGATTAAGATTATCAGGGTTCGAAGCAAAGAAAATAGCACAAAGGAAACAGTGAGAAAAGTAGAACTTTAAATTCTGCAATGACATTTAAGGAAATATCCTAAAATGTGGAGAGGTATTTCTTGGCTAATTTGAGCAAGGGTCTCATACGCAGTTCCTGACATCTAGTAAGCGTTCAGTGAATGCTTCCTACAATCAGTTATTCAATCAATCAGTCAATCAATGCTTGAGTAGATGACAGGCTTCAATTTAATCTCCCCAGTAAACCTGCGGTCATATGAGCAACTCAAGGAGGGAAATATGTTCACATGCATATTTTAGGTGTCCAATTTTGGTTTAGGGGTCTGGAAAAAGATTGCATTTAATGAAAGCTCTTTTTCAGTGTTTGGGAGCTGGAGAGGAAAGAGCAAATAGTAAGGAGATTTAGGGACATCTAATATCCTAGTACTTCCATTACAAAGAACCAGAAATTGGGAAGTTTAAAACAGCAGAAATGTGTGGTCTCGCAATTCTGGAAGCCACAATTCCAAAATTCTGGAGAGAGGTCCATTTCTGGATTTAGCATTCAGCAGCGCAAAATAAGAAAGATGGTAAAGATTAACATATATTGGGAATAATGTTGCTTGTGCAGGCAACAATGGTATAAGTTGCCAGCAGTTCTTTATTTAATGGTACAAGTTGCCCTAGACATGCAAGAATAAAAGGAAATTACCATGCCCCATTGGGAAGATGAAATCCGTTGACTTCCAATTTTATGAAAAGATGTTGCCAGGGTTGGTTCCATCTGGAGGTTCTGAGGAAGGAATCCTTCTTAGATTCCCTCCTAGCTTTGTGGTAGCCAGCAATCTGTGGCATTCCCTGCCTTGAGGGTGGGTCACTCCAATCTCTAACTCTTCATCACGTGGTGTTATGTCTACGGATCTCTGTTTTCACATTGCAGTCTACTCACTGGAACATTGGTCATATTGGATTTAAAATCTACCCTATTCCAATATGACCTCATCCTAAACTAATTGCATCTGTAATGACCCTATTTTCAAATAAGGTCACATATTGAAGTAATAGGAGTCAGTACTTCAACATATTTTGGGAAGTGGGGGATACAATTTGATCCTTGAAAAGGAGGGTACAATCCACATATCTTGGTAAATAACATGGCATGAAAAATGTCAATTTGGGGAAAATCATAAATAGTGCCCAGGTCTCTAAGTGGCCATGTAGATGAATTTGATATTAATGGAAATAGAGATCATCAGAGAAACCATATGTGTGGCATCCACTGGGTTTAGGAAGCCTAGAATCCTTTAAGAACCATTAGCAACAGGGAGTTGAATTTAGAAGATCCCAAAGCTCTTTGTGATCCACTTAATATAATTGTCTTATTTCTTCAATCAAGCAATTATTGCACTGTGCAAGTGCACAAAGAGAAAGTGGTGTTACCTTATGTACTAATATGAAAAAGTGTCCAAGATTTATTGATGTATTACAAATGTATGGTACATAATACATTATACATAAAGTGCATTGTACATTCAAATGCAATGTACACAATGGATTGTGCATACAAGGCATTCTACATACAAATGCATTGTACATCATGCATTGTACATACATACAATGATACATATGGTACATTCACATATATGCAAAATAATAATGTAAGTGGAATATGAATATATACTTATGTTTTATATTTATACAATATCTTGGTGTGGGAAAAATAGGTATTGGAAACTTTGACAGGAGAAGTGGGAGGAGTACTGAATATCATTTTGAGCCTCAGAACTTAGTACTGTTTTATAGCTTTCATTATGTTTAATTAACAGTTGGCTTGAAATAACTATTGACCCTGTATGTGTTTTGTTGAAATACTACTGAATCATCACCCTGAGGCTATGTGCATGTCGTTGCACCACGATTTGTAGAAAGAAGCTGAGATTGAATAATTTTGTGGCTGCATGAGTGGAGAACACCTTCCCTATCCTGACATACACTCTTTAAGCCTGTAAAGCTCACTTAAAGTCTAAACTTACAGCACCATAATGTCTCAAATAAAAGGTGAAGTAACAGGTGCATTTTTGGATTTAGAATCCAGCAGTGAAAAGTAATGAAAACAGTAAAGATAAAAATACATTAAAATGTAATATTGCTTGTGCATGCAACAACATGCAAGTTGCCAGTAGTTCTTTCCTAACTTCTTTATTTAATGATCCAAGTTGTCCTGGATATGCAAGAGGGGAAGGAGATAACCATGACCCTTTGGGAAGCAGAGATCCCATGCCTTACAATTGTACATTACACTGGTTTACAGCCAGGACTGTCTGTGTCATACTGGGCTTTGAACAAATCATTTATCTCTGAAGTTCCTCCCTTTGCACAGGTCCATCATTGGATGGAGTAAGTTTTACCACACAGCCAAGGCTCTGCTGCCTTGCCTCCCTCTGTCTTCCCTCTGGAAGACCACTTTATGTTAAATGAAATGGAAGATATTTGCTAAATTCCCAAGCAAATGTACAGTTGAAATGTGAAGGTGAAAGCAGCAAAATAGGACTTTAAATATGAACTCTGCACCTTCACTCTCATGAGTGGAGAGAAGGATGGGAGAAATAATTTGAATTCAGGTTGGTGAATTGGTGCTACATTAAATTATAATTCTGTAAAATGCCTACATTTTAAAACACTGTTGACTTCAGCAATGTTCTTCCACCATCAGAGACTTATGTTCCTAAAGTTAGGGTTTCTCACTGTGATTTTAATATTAATGTGTACTTAAAATATGCAGTTTTACATAGTAGGAAAATAAGGCACATTAAAGATTTATACCATATTAATAGGAGCATAGCCAAATTCCCCCACTCACTCATTGATATGAATTACAGCTTCATGTGAAGTTTCAGAGTTATACACAATATGAATTGAACTACTTCAAAATGGTGACTGTTACTCCAATTGGAAGGCAAAGGGGTGAGAGGACATTGCAAAGATGTAAAAAAAAAAGTAGGGTGCATTTCAAATCCAAGTGAAAATTAAGGTTATACATGTTAACAAGTTTCCATTGGAATTTAGAGATAACTCCTTGGCTCTCCAAAACACAAATTAGATAAATTGCCAGTTCTCCTGGCATTCATATCATGATCTAGTTTGTAAGTCATCATTTTAAATCCATTTTGACCCTGTTTTATTGCTTTCATTAAATAAATCTCAAAATTAATCCAAAAGGCAAACTAATAAAACAAACTCACATAAACCAACATTCAGAATAATCAAGTGTGAGTAGATTTATTCTCTTATCTTCACATTTGTATGTGTTTTGTGATTGCTGTAGTTAATATTAATTCATTTAAGCCCCCTTAGTTTTCAGTCCTGGTCATCCATTTCCTTCATATTCAAAGGCAACTACTTTGATGAGATTGGTATTCATCATTCCCACTGTCATCTCTTTATAATTTTAATTAAAAAATGTATATCAATTTGTACACTGTTACAATTAGCTCTATAAGGATTTGTTTATGTAATGTTTTTCAAGCTCTAAACACATTGATGAGTATTTTAAGAAGCCATTAATTGGTAAGATTATTATGTCTGGCCAGGTAGCATTGCTCACATCTGTAGCCTCAGTACTTTGGGAGGCTACTTTGGGAGGATCGCTTGAGCCCAGGAGTTTGAGACCAGCCAGGGCAGCATAACAAGATCCTCCCTCTACAATTAATCAAAAAAATTATCTGGGCATGGTGGCACAAGCCTGTGCTCCCAACCACATGAGAGGCTGAGGTGGGAGGACTGTTTGAATCCAGGAGGTTGAGACTGCAGTGAGCTATGATTGCACCGTTGTACTCCAGTCTGAGTGACACAGTGATACCGTGTTTCAAAAACAAAAATAGTTAAAGATTCCCACCAAAAATAATTTAGAAATGATAATAATTTTAAAAATTTTAAAGATTATTATGTCTAAGTCACTTGCTTTTTTTTTTTTTTTTTTTTGAAATAGAGTCTTCCTCTGTCACACAGGTTGTAGTGCAGTGGTGTGACCTCATCTCAATGCAAGCTTAGCCTCCCAGGTTCAAGCAATTCTTCTGCCTCAGCCTCACGAGTAGCTGGGATTACAGGCCTGCACCACCATGCTTGGCTAATTTTTCTATTTTTAGTAGTGATAGAGTTTCACCATATTGGCCAGGCTGAAGACTGGTCACCATATTGGCCACAGGCCAAAGAACACCTATGGCTACCAGAATCTAGAAAGCCAAAGAAAAATCCTTCCCTAGACGCTCAGTGGAGAGCATGATGTCTGGTGATGTGTTGATTTTATACTTCTGGTCTCCAGAATCATAAAAATAAAACCATAAAAATCCTTCTCTAGAGGCTCAGTGGAGAGCAAGGTGTCTGATAACACCTTGATTTTATAATTCAGGTCTCCAGAACCATTAAAAAAAATGTGGTGTTCTATACCACCCAGTTTGGACCAGGCACAGTGGCTCATGCGTGTACTTTCAGTACTTTGGGAGACTGAGGTAGGAGGATTGCTTGAGCCCAGGAATTTAAGACCAGCCTGGGCAACACAGAAAAACCTAATTTTTGCAAAACATTAAAAAAGTTGGCCAGGCTTGATGGTATGCACCTGTAGTCCCAGCTACTTGGGAGGCTGAAGAAGAATAGCTCAAGCTTGTGAGGTTGAGGCTGCAGTGAACCATGATCACACCACTGCACTTCAGCCTGAGAGACAAAGCAAGATTCTGTCTCTAAAATAACCAAACAAATAAATAAGCAACAACAAAAAAATCCCACCCAGTTTATGGTAGTTTGCTGTAGCAGCCCTAGCAAACTAATAACATTGATCTACATGTCTTCTTACACATAGGGTAGAAACACCTCTAAGGAGGGAATCTAGAGGTCCAACTTCTGAGCCAGAGCATATAAGTCATTGTTTTTCAACTTTAGTAAATAATCGTATATATCTCTCCCTATTGCTTGTAGCAATGGTTATTTCAAAAAAAAAAAAAAACAAAAAAAGGACAGGAATCACTATTCTCTTGTAATCTTAACACTTCACAGAGTTAGACTTTACCTTTTTTTTATTTCTTTATATACACATTTTTTAAATTTACAAATAACTATATATTTATAATGTACAAAATGATGTGTTGATATATGAATGCATTCTGAAATGGCTGAATCAAGCTTTTTAACACATCACTCATCTCACCTACTTATCTTTTTGTTGTAGCAAGAACTTTGTGTTTTGTTTTGTTTTTGAGACAGGGTCTTGCTCTGTCCTCCAGGCTGGAGTGCAGTGGCATCCTCATAACTTGCTGCAGCCTTGACCTCCAGGGTTCAAGTGATTCTTCCACCTCAGTCTCCTGAGTAGCTGGGACTGCAGGCATACACAACCACATGTGGATAATTTTGTTTATTTTTGGTAGAGATATTGTCTTCCTATGTTTCCCAGGTTGAATTCAAGCTTCTGAGCTCAAGCAATACTCTCACTTCATCCTCCCAAGAGGCATGAGCTATCATGACCATCGTGAGAACATTTAAAAATCTATTATTTTAGCAATTTTATGGTAGATGATACATTGTTATTAACTATAATCACCATGGGTACAATAGAGCTCTTGAAATTATTCCTCTCATTTAACTAAAGTTTTGTGTCTTTTGACCAACCACTATTCCACTCTCTGCTTCTGAGTTCAACTGTTTTAGATTTCATATATAAGTGAGAACATGCAGTATTCATCTCTCTGTGCCTGGCTCATTTCACTTAGCATAACATCCTCCAGGATCATCCATGTTGTAGTGAATGACAGAATTTCATTTATTAAGGCAGAATAGCATTCCATTGTGTTTAGGTACCACTTTTTCTTTTTCATTCCTCTATTGATAGACACTTGGTTTGATTATCCTTCTTATCTATTGTAGACAGTGTTGTGATGCATATGGGAGTGTTGATTGAAATTCCTTTTGATGTATACTGAGTAGTGAGATTGAAGGATCATATGGTAGTCCTATTTTTAAAGACTTTACATTTTGTTAATTATATGTATGTAATTATAGTATGCCTTTCTTTCATTAGAGAGATGCACAACATCTTTCCATATGTTTATTGGATGTTTCAATGTCCTATTAAGTAATTTGCTTATTCTCATTTATGTCCTATTATCATTTTGTCTAATGTTTTAAATTCTCTTTTAAAAACTATTTACATATCACTGGTTTTATTCTTTTGCCTTTTATATCCATTGTAAATTTATTTGCACATTTCTTGTTTTCCAGATGTGTTTAGGTAGACTTTGACCGCAATTTTTTTTTCTTTTTTGTGAGACAAGTCTCACTCTGTTGCCCAAGCTGTGGTGTAGTGACACCATCTTGGCTCACTGCAACCTCTGCCTCCTGGGATCAATCAATTCTTGTGCCTCCACCTCCCAAGTAGCTGGGATTATAGATGCATGCCACCATGCCCAGCTAATTTTTGTATTTTTAGTAGAGATGGGGTTTCACCATGTTAAGCAGAATGGTCTTGAACTCTTGACTTCAAGTGATCCACTCACTTTGGCCTCCCAAGTGCTGGGATAACAGATGTGGGTCCCCACACCTGGCTGACCACAAGATTTTATTTCAAAATCCATTTTACCATTCTTTACTTTAAGATTTGCACATTTTATCTTCTATTATAAAAATTATTCAAGTCATACATTAAAATTTTTTTTCAAGTTTTAGTTACTTAATGTATATTTACTTTATTGTGGTATCACATTTGAGTAGCTGTTTTGTTTTCCATGTGGAAACCAATGTCCCCACATTTATGGAAATTGCATAATTTCATCTTTTATTTATAACACCATGTCTCTATAATGCATATGCATATATCTCAATGACAGTCTGTGTATGCATCTCATTCTATGCTCTCAAATTTTTAATTATCTTTATATTCTTAAAATAATTTGCACTGTATCAATTTGCTAGAGCTTCATAATAAATCTATTTATGATTACCTAGTCTAGTCCAAAGAAAAATTTGCATGATGAATTCTGTTTCCAAAGATGCCCCATTCTCCCAACCCATAAATTCTTTAGCAATGTTGCCTTCACATTAAATGCTGCAGTCTTTTCTTGAAACTGAGCTGGTTCTAGGCTCTGTTTTGATCAGTAAAATGTGATGAAAGTGAAACTATGTCATTTCCTAAGATGGGATTCCAGAGATCTGCAGACCTCACCTTTGTTGCTGTAAACACTCCTTCTTGGAACTCAGCTGCCATTCTGTAAGGACGCTCAAGCTATCATTAGGATAGAGTCACACGGAGAAGAACCATAGCCTCTGACCAGCAGCCTCAGCTTTGCTGTCTACCACCAATCTCTCAGCTGGACACATGAGTGAAGTCTTTTTAAACCCTGTACCCCAGACAAGCCATCATTTGAAGCAGCTAAATAAATGCCCCAATGTAACCACCCGACAGGTTCACCTTGCCCTCTTACTAGACAGAGCCAATTTATCAAGACAGGGCAATTGCAATGGAGAAAGAGTAATTCACACAGAGCTTGTTGAGTGGAAGACCAGAGTTTTAATATTACTCAAATCAGTCTTCCAGAGGATTCAGGGATTGAAGTTTTTAGGGATAATTTGGTGAGTAGGGGCTCAGGAAGAGGGGAGTGCTGATTGGTTGGGTTGGAGATATAATCAAAGAAGGTCGAAGTAAGGTTTTCTTTCTGTCTTCTATTCCTGGGTGGGATTGCAGAACTGGTTGAATGAGATTACGTATGGGAGGTATCAGCTGATAAATCCACTACAAGGTCTGCAAAATACCTTAAGTACTAATCTTAGGCTTTACAATAGTGATGTGCCCAGGAGCAATTTGGGGAGGTTCAGACACTTGAAGCCAGAGACTGCATGGCCCCTAAACTGTTATTTCTAATTTTGCAGCTAATCTGTAAGTACTGCAAAGGCAGATTGGTTCTCAGGCAAGGGAGGTTTTTGTTTGTTTGTTTGTTTGTTTTTTTGTTTTTTGTTTTTATTTTTGGCAGGGGTGAAGGGGAAAGGAAAGAACTATGATCAATTTTGTGTGGGACTTACACTATAAACTAAATTCCTTCTCAAAGTTAGTTCAGCCTATGCCTAGAAATGAGCATGGACAAGTTAAATGCTAGAAACAAGATGGAGTCAGTTAGGTCTTATCTCTTTCACTGTCATAATTTCCTCAGTTACAATTTTTGCAAAGGCAGTTTCAGCAACCATCATCATGAAAAGTAGAACCTCCTCCCCCACTGTAGCTGATCTCAAACCCTGATCTATACAGGTTCATGAAGAAATAGAGTGGTTGTCTTCAGTCACTAACTTTTAGGCTCATGTATTACATACCAATTGGTAACTGAAACTATTCTATTTGATTTTTTTTTCTTTTTAATATGACATCTCCATCTTTAGCCCTGGCTGGAGTGCAGCGGGATGATCTCAGTTCACTGCAACTTCTGTCTCCCGGTTTCAAGCAATTCTCCTGCCTCAGCCTTCAGAGTAGCTGGGGTTACAGGTGCCTGCCACCACATCCAGCTAATTTTTGTATTTTTAGTAGAGACTGTGTTTCATCATGTTGGCCAGGCTGTTCTCAAACTCTCCACCTGAAGTGATCTGCCCATCTCAGCCTCCCAAAATGCTGGGATTACAGGTGTGAGCCACCATGCCTGGCCTCTATTTGAAATTTATCTGGAGTTGCATCTCATGAACAGATGTAAGATCAAGACAGATTTGCCTCTAAAACATTGAATATCCCTATCTCTGCTTATGGTACCATTTTCCTGAAAGAAAAATTAGTTTTCAGTGTGTTGGCCTTGGATTACAGACTTATTTACTCGTTGGCAAACTTCATCAACCCTTTTACTATTCTAATGATGACATTATGTATACTAATTTCTTGTATGTTATTTTGTATTATTCTGCAGCTATATAATGATAATATTTTCTTTACCTTTATAAACAAATAACCCTTCCTATTTCTCTTACATTTTGAATGTCAGGAATCCTAATAGAGCACTGAGTAATAAAAGGTGATTATGAGAATCAGTGTCTTTTACTTTGAAGCATAGAAATGTATGCACATTTATATGAGTGTTTGAAGTTTTCAGTATCAGATTTTTAATGGTTTGATAGAACACATTTATGATTTTTAGATTTACTAGATTTTTGATGAGAGATTCTATTTTTCTAATGGAAACTTGTCTTTTGAGAGTTTTGTGTCATTGTTCATAAATTCAAAATATTTAGGGTGGTCTATTACATTCTAAGGTGTTGTAATAGATTGATGAAGAAAACCAAATAAAGTTTCTACTTTCATGAACTTTTTTTTCTTCCTGGAGTGAACAAAGGAAAAGAATCTGTAAAGTAAGTAACTTGTGTGGCATTTTGGGAATTGATGCTTGCTATTGAAACATAGAAAAGTACATTGGCTTAAGTGGGTGGAAAGTGCTGCAGAGGGGAGCCAGACATTGCATTGAAGAGTGGCCAGGGTCCCTTTCCTTGGGGAGGTGGTGTTGGAGCAATGATTTGAAAGTGGTGGTGAGAAAGTTGGTAAAGCAGGTCTCTGGGGGACTAGGTCACTAGGGAGTGAAAATACCAAAATTAATATCCCCAAATTGTTCCAGGAAGATCCAAGGATCCAGGAGAGATGAAACTTATTGAACAAAAACATACATAGGATACCAGATTCAATACAGAACCAAGAGTAAGCCTTTGGGTGATGTTGAAAATCATGCATGGTCAAAGTTCTTTCATTAGCAATTCATGGATCTATCATTCCCACACCTGCTGCTTAAAAAAAAATGCATTGTACTTTAAGCCAGCCATAACTTTATGGGATAATTATTCCAATTAGAACATTTTTCTCTGCCTAGCATAAAATTTTCACCATTTTTTCTATTACATTTAATCAAACAAGTAATAACTAAGTGCATCTGTAGTTTGGAAAATAAAATGAAACAAAAGGAGAAGGAGTAAAAGTAAAAATTCTAACCGTCCCTTTCCCCACAATAATAACCCCATGCCTGATACTTATATTACGAATTTGAAGAATCTCCCTGAGTCCTGCTACATCAGCACTTTTGGGATTAATCCATGGGTGTTGAAAGGAATGAATTGTATGTTTGGGGAAATGATTCAGATTAGCTTTGCTAATTGTTTCTTTGAAATCCTGAGTATTTCAAATATGTTCGAATTAACATGAAATACCAGTTTCTGAGAAAATATGATTAAAGTCTCTAAATATAAATAGGCCTTTTCAATTTGTTTTTTAATTTCTACAGTGATTGCTCCATGGTTATTGAAGTTTCTTAAAGAATCATACTACATATAGTTATAAAATAACTCTCTTTTCTCAGTTACATTTTCATCCTGGGTTTTATATTAATTTAATAGTTACACTATTTTCCTGAAAGAAAAATCAGTTTTCTGTGCCTTGGTCTTGGATTACAGACTTATTTACTCATTGGCAAACTTCATCAGTCATTTTACTATTCTAATGATAATATTATTTACACTTTATTTGTCACTGTTTACCTGGGATAATATTTCTATTGCTTTATTTTCAACTTTTTCTTTGTTATTTATGTTTTAAATATTTTTAAATTAAACCATATAGCTGGATGGTGCTTTTCTTATCCAATATAAGAATGTTTTAATTTTAATGAGTATCTTATTTAGTTTGCATTTGTTAATGTATCCATTTTATCTCATGTTTTCTTTTATATTCCAACTGGCATATGAGTGTTTCTTTTGTCATTCCTTTTATTATTTTTCCATCTGTTGTTTTTGCTAGACTGAGTATGAGTAAAGTGGTCTTCTTGTGCCAGATTGCTATGTGTGAACTTATTTACATTCACATCTGTTGTAGACCTAAAATCAATACAGCTGTAAATATTCTTTAAAAAACATATTTAGGGCTTAGGTCAATATTAGAAGTAATTATCACATATTCTTCAATTCGTGGAGTTTTTGGAATAAGCCAAAATCCTTTAACACCTAAAAAAGGATAGCACACTAATGTATTGATAATTAACACTCAGAGTCAAATTTCTAAGTAATTTTCATTTCTGTCAGTATTCATTAGAATTAAATTTTACTGTGTGCACAAGCCTTAATCTAATCAGAAAATCCATAAAAAAAAAAAAACTTCTCTGATCAGTCATGGGAAGAAAAAATTTGGCATCATTACCCGAAAGGCAGCAAACTGTATGAAATCTAAGACATTGTTTACACTAAACTTATTTTCACATTCCCTGGCACTGCATAATTCAAACCCACCCTGTGCTAAATGGGATATTTTAGTCTTTAACATGAAGAGGAAAAAATATAACCTTTTAAAAGCAAATCTTCAGGTGGGAATGTTAGGTGTTTGCCTGAAAAGCCACTCATTTTTGCTTCAGCAAAGCAATTTGCAGTAGAGAATGATTTCCATCTCAGCTAGAAGGCTGGAAAATGAGACTGTAAGTGGGAGTGTTTTACTGGGCCTCTTAGCTTTGGATCCCAGTCTTGCCAAGCTACGTGATGATATTTTAGCACTTTTTGTAATCTTGCCCTGATTTTCAGAGGATGTGTTTAGGTTTTCTGCCATTTAGTGCTCTGGTTGGAATTTGAATCTGGATGGATCTTTAGTCAAATTTAAATTTTGGTTTATGAATGAAGAGCAGACATTTTTATAATGATTCCCAAATTAAACAAAATTCTTCAAATACAAATGGTAATTGGCTTATTTCAATCTCAAAGGAATTGGCATTCACAGGAAACATTCCCAACTTTCTTGTGTGGGGCAGTCCGTAGAATACAAACATTAGCCAAGCAGAGGCTTCAAAGGCCTGTGTATTTCTACAGTCACAGTGAACTCAACAAAATTGAATTCTGCAAGTTCTTTCTTAAAAGTATGCATTAGCATAGATATAAATAGAATAACTACTTTCCCTTGGAGGTGAAATTAACTTGCTGTAGGAAAAAAATATTTTCTCTAACATCATATTAGAAATCTCTTCTCTCTCTTTGACTAAAACTATCTGCCTTACTAATTAAAAATTTGAAGGATGCTGAGAAACGTGGAGTTTTGAGTAAGAATAAAAGAACATTCTAGTATTGAAAGAAGACAGCTTTCAGAGTTTGAAAGAACAACATTCTTAGAACTTGCATATATATATTAGGAAAATTAAAAATGACCATCTGTGCAAATGGTCATAATCTCAGGAAGCAGTAGAATCCTGGCACAGGGGTGTGAAGAATTTACTCTGAATTCCTGAGCTATTTTCCCTTTGCTAAATCATTTACATCTCTAAGATACAAGTTTCTTTCTTTACCTTTCTTTCTTTCCTTCCTTCCTCTCTTTCTTTCTCTCTCTTTCTTTTTCTTTCTTTCTTTTTCTTTCTTCCTTTCTTCCCCTTCCTTCCTTCCTTCCTTCCTTCCTTCCTTTCTTTCTTTCTTTCTTTCTTTCTTTCTTTCTTTCTTTCTTTCTTTCTTTCTTTCTTTCTTTCTTTCTTTCTTTCTTTCTTTCCTTCTTCTCTCCTCTTTTTTTTTGAGAAGAAGTGTCACTCTATTGCCCAGGATGTACTGCAGTAGCATGATCTTGGCTCACTGCAATATCCATCTCCAGGTTTTAAGCAATTCTCCTGCCTCAGACTCCTGAGTAGCTAGGATTACAGGCACCCACAACCACACCTGGCTAATTTTTATATTTTTAGTAGAGACTGGGTTGCACCATGTTGACCAGGCTAGTCTTGAGCTCCTGACCTCAAGTAATCCACCCACCTCAGCCTCCCAAAGTGCTGGGATTATATGTGTGAGCCACTGAGTCTGGTCTCAACTTTCTTTCTTTGTATTTTATTTTATGTTCTGGAGTACAGGTGCAGGATGTGCAGGTCTATTGCACAGGCACACATTTACCTAGGTTCAACTTTCTCAGTTTTAAAAAGCCAATAAATTATAAGACAGTATTTGTGCACTTTAGACAGTTACAGAATTATTCATTACTTTGAATGTTGTTCTGAATTTGTGGAGGAACTAGATTTGGATTACTAAAAGTTACTGGTGAGAACATTTATTCAAGAGTAACATTTTGGAAACCCATTGCCTTCCAAGACTGAAGTTAAGTTTCAAGTGCAGCACTGCAGAGAGGTAATGAAACCACTTTTGCAAAATTTATAACACTAAGAAAATTATGACTGTGAAAGAGATCTGTCCTAACTCCATCTTTCCTTTAATCTCCAAACTGCCCTGGTCATTCCTCGGCATGGGTCAAACTAACCTTGGGAGAACTTCAGTTTGTACTTTAAATGGTAATAGCCCTTCCCAAAATTAAACTGCCTTTGTAAAACTAATGAAAGGCCACCAGCTTAGGAGAATGACAGCTGCCTGAAGTGTGCTAATATATAGGTGACATGGTTTGTCTGTGTCCCCACCCAAATCTCATCTTGAATTAAAGCTCCCAAAATTTTCATGTGTCATGGGAAGGACCTGGTTGGAGATAATTGAATCATGGGGGTGGGTCTTTCTCATGTTATTCTCGTGATAGGAAATAAGTCTTATAGGTCTGATGGTTTTATAAGAGAGAGTTCTTCTGCATCTATTCTCTCTTGACTGCCACCATGTAAAATGCACCTTTGCTTCTCCTTTGCTTTCTGCCATGATTGTGAGGCCTCCCTAGACATGTGGAACTGTGAGTCCATTAAATCTCTTTCCTTTATAAAGAGACATACCAGTCTCAGATATGTTTTTATTAACAGCATGAAAACACACTAATACAATAGGTGAAGTTAAAACATTACCATTACCAACCATTATTCTGAAGGTCACAAGATTTGCAAATTCCTGAAATTCTCCTGTTAATAACATTGCTGGGCCAGGTGTCAGAGCCCCAGCTTCAGGAATTGGTCACCTTCAGGTTGATAAGAAGAATTCACCAACAACAGTGTAGGTTTGTAAAAGGAAGTTCTACAAGATAGAAAGAACACTGTAGCAGGGTGCAGGGGGAGAGGAGTACCTTAGTGAGAGAGGACTGAGAGCACTGCAGTAGATTTTTCTGTAGAGGTGTTTATGAAACTTAAAGGGGTAGGTGAAGGGTAATTTTCATGATAAATGATTACATTTGTAGACATTTTGGTGCCTTAATGTGGGCAAAGGTTATACAATGAGTTTCAGTTTGCATGCATTTGGAGATGTGTAGAAATTCTAATTACTTATGAAAATTGAGAGTCTTGGAAACAGATGCTACCTTTAGATACCAGGGAAGTTTAATTACTTCTAAATTCCCCAGATGAAGTTTGTCTCCGGATGTCCTGTTTGATGGTCATCAGGTGGTCTTTGTTCTCTTCTAAATTCCTCAGAGGGGGAGTTTTTGTCACAAGGACCTGTTCAATGGTCCCTAGGTGATATTCACTCTTCTTAAACATCACTATTGTAGAACCTAAGACTGGCCTTTTTTGATGTCTTTTCAGATTTTTACATTTCTGATGACCAGATGGCTCCATACTCAAGATTCATGACTCAGTGATCCTGTGGTCCCAGCTAGAAGGGAACTCAGCACACAAGGACCATTTTCCACACCCCTCTGATTGCATACACAACCAATTGGCAGCATTCATTCTCTAGCCCGCTGACTGTCAAACTGTCTCCACATTTTTGATGAGGCTGATTTGGACAATAATAAAACTCTGGTCTCCCATTTAGCTGGCTCTATGTGAATTAAACTCTTTCTCTATTGCAATTCCCCTGTCTTGATAGATCAGCTCTATCTGGGCAGTGGGCAAGATGAACCCACTGGGCAGTTACAGGAAGGCAGCAGGAATCTTTAGATTAAGACCAGATGTGAGGGCTGCATCATCATGACATGAGGCATGAAACCAAAGCAGTCTCTTTTGCCCCTGAAGAATTTACCAGGGCTTTTATGCTCCTGCCAAATAGAGTTGAGCCAACTGGCAGGGCATAGAACTGTGAATTCTGCAAAATGGATATGGCTTAGAGAAAAATGAGATGACTATGCAATGATCAGTGATTCCTAGATAAGCTTGTAATCATAATAGATTCACTGTGTGATGTACACAGCAATATGGAGAGACATTGGATTTCAACACAGAAAGACAGCCTCCAAACAAAGAGAGAAGAGAAAGCCTCAAATTCATATTTCAAGGACTTTGGTGCCAGGGTTTTTAAGAGTTTTAGAGTGGGCTGAAGTGTGGAGATGGTTGATAGGTGGGAGACTGCAGGATAGAGTCATGAGTCAGAGAGAGGAAGAAGCTGTGTTCTCATGCTGATCCCATTCCTCTGTGAGCATCTTCAAATTGTTGCCAGAATTCAGGGCCTGAAAAACATTTTAAGAAATTCTTAAACAAATGTCTTATGATTCTAATGTCAGAGATATTGCCTATAGGAGCAATGAGGATATAAAACAGTATTAACAATTCTTAAACAGTATTATGATGCTAATGTCAGATATCCTATCTGTAGGAGCATTATGGATACAGATTAGTTTCTAATGCTACAGGGCTTTTAGCAACAGGGATGTGGGCCAAAGTACAGCCTGATTCATACTTAATTACAAGTGTGTTTATGTCCAGAACCTGGCATGCAATTCTTGTTAACCCTGTGAGGATGGTTTCTATAGTTCATAGGACCATGTATTCTGCAACATGGATACAGATGAGAGAAAAATTGAATGACTATGCAATGATCGGAGATTTCCTGATATATTTAGGAATATGTTTAGGATATATATCCTGAATATATTTAGGATATATGTTGTATCATAGACCGAGAGCAAGCTAGCCATGGTTAATGAGCAGCCCCCAAAGACAGTTTCAGTGTCTGCTTCATTGCTTCTGTAAAATTTCACCTTTAGATTGCACTCATGTCCTTGACCCTAGGAGGAACAACAGGTAAATAATGCACCTGGATAGCCCCTGAGTGATACCTCCTGCATCTGTGTCAGCTCATTCTAAGAGCAGATTCTGACCTTGAAGCTACTCTGTGTCCTATCAGTTGGCTTGATCTGCAAGCCTATTTTTGAAACTGCATTTGTAAAAATTATGACAGTGAGAGAAAGCTAACATAACTGACTCCATATTGCTTTTAATCTTACAAGTGAACTGCCTTCATTAACTTTAAAAACTTCATAAACTTTGAAAACTTTATTTTAAAGTTAAAACAAAGTTGACATGATTCCTTCTCAAAACTAACCCCTTCCTTTCTTAGGGAGAGAAATAACCTTTATAATACTAATGGAAGGCCACAAGGTTAGGATTATGGGGATGGGGGACCTGATTTCTGATAAGATGTAGGTGTATTTAAATCTTAACCAGCCATTGTTCCCTGGTTTGCCTTTCTGTAGCATGTTACTGCCCAAGAGTCATTTAGCTGGAGGTCAAAAGATTTTTAACTTCCCCATTTGCTTCTAGAGATAGCAACATTACTGTGAAAACCTAAGATTGGTCTTTGAGATATTTTTCAGACATCTGCTTTCTGGCTAAACGACTGACCTGACATCAGCCAAATCTACCCAGACCCATGAGTCATGACTCATGACTCAACTAGTCTTGTGGTTCTCACCCAGAGGTGGAATTGGCATACGAGGACTGTTTCCCACACCCCTGTGATTTCATCCCCAACCCATCAGGAGTACCTATTCCCTAGCCTCTTGCTCACCAAATTATCCTTAACCTTTCTCCCATTTAGGAAAAAAAAAAAAAAAAAAATTACAGCTTTCTGCCAGCAATCATTTAATTTTACATGAACACATTCTTTGAGGTTGAAGCTGGCATGACTGATTTTCAACATGAAAATAAAAGGTAAAACTGTTGTAGCTATTACTAAAGAAAAATAATATCAAAGTTGTCTAAATCATCAGAATTGTCTATTTTGGAAAAACGGGATTCATCAAATGAACCTTCGGTCAATAAATGTTGGAGATCAATGTTAACATCACACATAGCAAAGATATGTCTTCTAGGATTTGATATTTTCAGCTATCAAGAATTACTGTACTTAGTAAATGGAAATACCATTACTATGAACGGAATGCTAAAAATAGAATAATGTCTTTTGTTTCCAAAGTCAATATACTACAGCGAAGCAATAATAATAATAAAAGCGAGATATTTCATGGCAAAGTTATCTCGGGGTAAATGTTGGCAGAACTGCCAGTGACTATTCTCAGCACAAACAGGAAAAGGTTAAAAACCCTAGCTTCTGAGCTGCCAGGGAGGCAGATTTGAGAAATGTCTCCCATTCTTCCACTGGGCTTCCTTTCAATAATTTAACTCTTTCTGTACTACATCACTTTTTTAGTGAATTGAGTTTGTGAAGCAGACAAGAAAAACCAATTGAGTAGTTACATTTTCTCTTTTCTTTTTTTTAAATTACACTTTAAGTTCTGGGGTACATGTACAGAATGTGTAGATTTGTTACATAGGTATACATGTGTCATGGCGGTCTGCTGTACCCATCAACCCGTCATCTACATTAGATATTTCTCCTAGTGCTATTCCTTCCCTAACCTCCCACCTCCTGACAGGCCCTGGTGTGTGATGTTCACCTCGCTGTGCCCATGTGTTCTCATTGTTCGCCTCTCACTTATGAGTGAGAACATGGAGTGTTTGGTTTTATGTTCTCATGTTAGTTTGCTGAGAATGATGGTTTCCAGTGTCATGCATGTCCCTGCAAAGGACATGAACTCATCCTTTTTAATGGCTGCATAGTATTCTATGGCGTTTATGTGCCACATTTTCTTTATCCAGTCTATATCACTGATTGGCATTTGGATTGGTTCCAAGTCTTTCCCATTGTGAACAGTGCCATAATAAACATACATGTGCATGTTTCTTTATAGTAGAATGATTTATAATCCTTTGGGTATATTATATACCCAGTAATAGGACTGGGTCCTATACCACTTGGTCAAGTGGTATATCTAGTTCTAGATCCTTTAGGAATCACCACACTGTCTTCCACAATGGTTGAGCTAATTTACACTCCCATCAACAGGGTAAAACATTCCTATTTCTCCACAACCTTTTCAGCATCTGTTGTTTCCTGACTTTAATAATTGTCATTCTAACACTTGTGAGATCGTATCTTATTGTACTTTTGATTTGCATTTCTCTAATGACCAGTGATGATAAGCTTTTTTTCATATGTCTGTTGGCTGCAAAAATGTCTTCTTTTGAGACTTCTTTTGAAACTACTTATTCTACTTAGCAATTCATCTAACCTTTCATATCCTTTGCCCAATTTTTGATGGAGTTGTTTGTTTTCTTCTGGTAAATGTGTTTAAGTTCTTTGTAGATTCTGGATTTTTGCCCTCTGTCAGATGGATCGACTGCAAACATATTCTCTCATTCTGTAGACTGCCTGTTCACTCTGATGATAGTTTCTTTTGATGTGCAGAAGTTCTCTAGTTTGATTAGATTACATCTGTCAATTTTAACTTTTATTGCCATTGCTTTCGGTGTTTTATTTTTTATTTTATTTTATTATTTTATTTTTATTTTTAATTATACTTTAAGTTTCAGGGTACATGTGCACATTGTGCAGGTTAGTTACATATGTATACATGTGCCATGCTGGTGCGCTGCACCCACTAACACGTCATCTAGCATTAGGTATATCTCCCAACGCTATCCCTCCCCCCTCCCCCCTCCCCACCACAGTCCCCAGAGTGTGATATTCCCCTTCATGTGTCCATGTGATCCCATTGTTCAATTCCCACCTATGAGTGAGAATATGCGGTGTTTGGTTTTTTGTTCTTGCGATAGTTTACTGAGAATGATGGTTTCCAATTTCATCCATGTTCCTACAAAGGACATGAACTCATCATTTTTCATGGCTGCATAGTATTCCATGGTGTATATGTGCCACAATTTCTTAATCCAGTCTATCATTGTTGGACATTTGGGTTGGTTCCAAGTCTTTGCTATTGTGAATAATGCTGCAATAAACATACGTGTGCATGTGTCTTTATAGCAGCATGATTTATAGTCCTTTGGGTATATACCCAGTAATGGGATGGCTGGGTCAAATGATATTTCTAGTTCTAGATCCCTGAGGAATTGCCACACTGACTTCCACAATGGTTGAACTAGTTTATAGTCCCACCAACAGTGTAAAAGTGTTCCTATTTCTCCACATCCTCTCCAGCACCTGTTGTTTCCTGACTTTTGAATGATTGCCATTCTAACTGGTGTGAGATGATATCTCATAGTGGTTTTGATTTGCATTTCTCTGATGGCCAATGATGATGAGCATTTTTTCATGTGTTTTTTGACTGCATAAATGTCTTCTTTTGAGAAGTGTCTGTTCATGTCCTTCGCCCACTTTTTGATGGGGTTGTTTGTTTTTCTCTTGTAAATTTGTTTGAGTTCATTGTAGATTCTGGATATTAGCCCTTTGTCAGATGAGTAGGTTGCGAAAATTTTCTCCCACGTTGTAGGTTGCCTGTTCACTCTGATGGTAGTTTCTTTTGCTGTGCATAAGCTCTTTAGTTTAATTAGATCCCATTTGTCAATTTTGGCTTTTGTTGCCATTGCTTTTGGTGTTTTGGACATGAAGTCCTTGCCCACGCCTATGTCCTGAATGGTAATGCCTAGGTTTTCTTCTAGGGTTTTTATGGTTTTAGGTCTAACGTTTAAATCTTTAATCCATCTTGAATTGATTTTTGTATGAGGTGTAAGGAAGGGATCCAGTTTCAGCTTTCTACATATGGCTAGCCAGTTTTCCCAGCACCATTTATTAAATAGGGAATCCTTTCCCCATTGCTTGTTTTTCTCAGGTTTGTCAAAGATCAGATAGTTGTAGGTAAGTGGCGTTATTTCTGAGGGCTCTGTTCTGTTCCATTGATCTATATCTCTGTTTTGGTACCAGTACCATGCTGTTTTGGTTACTGTAGCCTTGTAATATAGTTTGAAGCCAGGTAGTGTGATGCCTCCACCTTTGTTCTTTTGGCTTAGGATTGACTTGGCGATGCGGGCTCTTTTTTGGTTCCATATGAACTTTAAAGTAGTTTTTTCCAATTCTGTGAAGAAAGTCATTGGTAGCTTGATGGGGATGGCATTGAATCTGTAAATTACTTTGGGCAGTATGGCCATTTTCACGATATTGATTCTTCCTACCCATGAGCATGGAATGTTCTTCCATTTGTTTGTATCCTCTTTTATTTCCTTGAGCAGTGGTTTGTAGTTCTCCTTGAAGAGGTCCTTCGCATCCCCTGTAAGTTGGATTCCTACGTATTTTATTCTCTTTGAAGCAATTGTGAATGGGAGTTCACTCATGATTTGGCTCTCTGTTTGTCTGTTGTCGGTGTATAGGAATGCTTGTGATTTTTGTACATTGATTTTGTATCCTGAGACTTTGCTGAAGTTGCTTATTAGCTTAAGGAGATTTTGGGCTGAGACGATGGGGTTTTCTAGATAAACAATCATGTCGTCTGCAAACAGGGACAATTTGACTTCCTCTTTTCCTAATTGAATACCCTTTATTTCCTTCTCCTGCCTCATTGCCCTGGCCAGAACTTCCAACACTATGTTGAATAGAAGCGGTGAGAGAGGGCATCCCTGTCTTGTGCCAGTTTTCAAAGGGAATGCTTCCAGTTTTTGCCCATTCAGTATGATATTGGCTGTAGGTTTGTCATAGATAGCTCTTATTATTTTGAAATATGTCCCATCAATACCCAATTTATTGAGAGTTTTTAGCATGAAGGGTTGTTGAATTTTGTCAAAGGCTTTTTCTGCATCTATTGAGATAATCATGTGGTTTTTGTCTTTGGCTCTGTTTATATGCTGGGTTACATTTATTGATTTGCGTATATTGAACCAGCCTTGCATCCCAGGGATGAAGCCCACTTGATCATGGTGGATAAGCTTTTTGATCTGCTGCTGGATTCGGTTTGCCAGTATTTTATTGAGGATTTTTGCACCAATGTTCATCAAGGATATGGGTCTAAAATTCTCTTTTTTGGTTGTGTCTCTGCCAGGCTTTGGTATCAGAATGATGCTGGCCTCATAAAATGAGTTAGGGAGGATTCCCTCTTTTTCTATTGATTGGAATAGTTTCAGAAGGAATGGTACCAGTTCCTCCTTGTACCTCTGGTAGAATTCAGCTGTGAATCCATCTGGTCCTGGACTCTTTTTGGTTGGTAAACTATTCATTATTGCCACAATTTCAGCTCCTGTTATTGGTCTATTCAGAGATTCAACTTCTTCTTGGTTTAGTCTTGGGAGAGTGTATGTGTCAAGGAATGTATCCATTTCTTCTACATTTTCTAGTTTATTTGCGTAGAGGTGTTTGTAGTATTCTCTGATGGTAATTTGTATTTCTGTGGGATCGGTGGTGATATCCCGTTTATCATTTTTTATTGTGTCTATTTGATTCTTCTCCCTTTTTTTCTTTATTAGTCTTGCTAGCGGTCTATCAATTTTGTTGATCCTTTCAAAAAACCAGCTCCTGGATTCATTGATTTTTTGAAGGGTTTTTGGTGTCTCTATTTCCTTCAGTTCTGCTCTGATTTTAGTTATTTCTTGCCTTCTGCTAGCTTTTGAATGTGTTTGCTCTTGCTTTTCTAGTTCTTTTAATTGTGATGTTAGGGTGTCAATTTGGGATCTTTCCTGCTTTCTCTTGTGGGCATTTAGTGCTATAAATTTCCCTCTACACACTGCTTTGAATGCGTCCCAGAGATTCTGGTATGTGGTGTCTTTGTTCTCGTTGGTTTCAAAGAACATCTTTATTTCTGCCTTCATTTCATTATGTACCCAGTAGTCATTCAGGAGCAGGTTGTTCAGTTTCCATGTAGTTGAGCGGCTTTGAGTGAGATTCTTAATCCTGAGTTCTAGTTTGATTGCCCTGTGGTCTGAGAGATAGTTTGTTCTAATTTCTGTTCTTTTACATTTGCTGAGGAGAGCTTTACTTCCAAGTATGTGGTCAATTTTGGAATAGGTGTGGTGTGAAAAAATGTATATTCTGTTGATTTGGGGTGGAGAGTTCTGTAGATGTCTATTAGGTCCACTTGGTGCAGAGCTGAGTTCAATTCCTGGGTATCCTTGTTGACTTTCTGTCTCGTTGATCTGTCTAATGTTGACAGTGGGGTGTTAAAGTCTCCCATTATTAATGTGTGGGAGTCTAAGTCTCTTTGTAGGTCACTCAGGACTTGCTTTATGATCTGGGTGCTCCTGTATTGGGTGCATATATATTTAGGATAGTTAGCTCCTCTTGTTGAATTGATCCCTTTACCATTATGTAATGGCCTTCTTTGTCTCTTTTGATCTTTGTTGGTTTAAAGTCTGTTTTATCAGAGAATAGTATTGCAACCCCTGCCTTTTTTTGTTTTCCATTTGCTTGGTAGATCTTCCTCCATCCTTTTATTTTGAGCCTATGTGTGTCTCTGCACGTGAGATGGGTTTCCTGAATACAGCACCCTGATGGGTCTTGACTTTTTATCCAACTTGCCAGTCTGTGTCTTTTAATTGGAGAATTTAGTCCATTTACATTTAAAGTTAATATTGTTATGTGTGAATTTGATCCTGTCATTATGATGTTAGCTGGTGATTTTGCTCGTTAGTTGATGCAGTTTCTTCCTAGTCTCGATGGTCTTTACATTTTGGCATGATTTTGCAGCAGCTGGTACCGGTTGTTCCTTTCCATGTTTAGCGTTTCCTTCAGGAGCTCTTTTAGGGCAGGCCTGGTGGTGACAAAATCGGTCAGCATTTGCTTGTCGGTAAAGTATTTTATTTCTCCTTCACTTATGAAGCTTAGTTTGGCTGGATATGAAATTCTGGGTTGAAAATTCTTTTCTTTAAGAATGTTGAATATTGGCCCCCACTCTCTTCTGGCTTGTAGGGTTTCTGCCGAGAGATCCGCTGTTAGTCTGATGGGCTTCCCTTTGAGGGTAACCCGACCTTTCTCTCTGGCTGCCCTTAACATTTTTTCCTTCATTTCAACTTTGGTGAGTCTGACAATTATGTGTCTTGGAGTTGCTCTTCTCGAGGAGTATCTTTGTGGCGTTCTCTGTATTTCCTGAATCTGAACGTTGGCCTGCCTTTCTAGATTGGGGAAGTTCTCCTGGATAATATCCTGCAGAGTGTTTTCCAACTTGGTTCCATTCTCCTCGTCACTTTCAGGTACACCAGTCAGACATAGATTTGGTCTTTTCACATAGTCCCATATTTCTTGGAGGCTTTGCTCATTTCTTTTTCTTCTTTTTTCTCTAAACTTCCCTTCTAGCTTCATTTCATTCATTTCATCTTCCATCGCTGATACCCTTTCTTCCAGTTGATCGCATTGGCTCCTGAGGCTTCTGCATTCTTCACGTAGTTCTCGAGCCTTGGTTTTCTGCTCCATCAGCTCCTTTAAGCACTTCTCTGTATTAGTTATTCTAGTTATCCATTCTTCTAATTTTTTTTCAAAGTTTTCAACTTGTTTGCCTTTGGTTTGAATGTCCTCCTGTAGCTCAGAGTAATTTGATCGTCTGAAGCCTTCTTCTCTCAGCTCATCAAAATCATTCTCCATCCAGCTTTGTTCCGTTGCTGGTGAGGAACTGTGTTCCTTTGGAGGAGGAGAGGCGCTCTGCGTTTTCATGAAGTATTTGCCCAAGCCCTTGTCCTGAATGGTATTGACCAGGTTTTCTTCTAGGGTTTTTATGGTTTTAGGTTTTACATTTAATTATTTAATCCACCTTGAGGTAATTTTTGTACAAGGTATCAGGAAGGGGTCCAGTTTTAATTTTCTGCATATGCTAGCCAGTTTTCCCAACAATATTTATTAAATAGAAAAACATTTCGTCATTGCTTGTTTTTGTCAGGTTTGTCAACGATCAGATGATTGTAGATGTGTAGTGTTATTTTTGAGGCCTCTTTTCTGTTCCATTGGTCTATACATCTGTTTTGGTACCAGTACCATTTGTTTTGTTTTTTGTAGACTTGTAGTATACTTGAAAGTCAGGTAGCATGATGCCTCCAGCTTTGTTCTTTTTGCTTAGGATTGTCTTGGTTATGCAGGCTCTTTTTTGGTTCCACATGAAATTTAAGTTTTTTTTTCTAATTCTGTGAAGAAAGTCAGTGGTAGCTTGATAAGCAGAGCATCAAATCATAAATTAATTTGGGCACTATGGCCATTTTTGCAATATTGATTCTTCCTATCCATGAGCATGGAATATTTTTCCATTTTTTTGTATCCTCTCTTATTTCCTTAAGTAGTGGTTTGTAGCTCTCCTTGAGGAGATCCTTCACATCCCTTGTAAGTTGTATTCTTAGGAATTTTATTCTCTTTCCAGCAATTGTAAATGGGAGTTCACTCATGATTTGGCTCTCTGTCTGTTATTGATGTATAGGAATGTTTATGATTTTTGCACATTGAAGTTGTATCCTGAGACTTTGCTAAAGTTGTTTATTAGCTTAAGGAGATTTTGGGCTGAGACAATGATGTTTTCTAAATGTACAATCATGTCATCTGCAAACAGAGACAATGTACTTCCTCTTTTCCTATTTGAATACCTTTTATTTCTTTATCTTACCTGATTGCCCTGGCCAGAACTTCTAATACTATGTTTAATAGGAGTGGTGAGAGAGAGCATCCTTATCATGTGCCAGTTTTCAAAGGGAGTGCTTTCAGTTTTTCCTCATCCAGTATGATATTGGCTATGGAACTGTCATAAATAGCTCATATTATTTTGAGGTATGCTCCATCAATACCTAGATTATTGAGAGATTTTAGCATGAAAGGGTGTTAAATTTTGTCGGATGCCTTTCTGCATCTATTGATTTAATCATATGGTTTCTGTCATTGATTCTGGTTATGTGATGAATTATGTTTATTGATTTGCACTCTAGGTATGAAGCTGACTTAACCTTGGTAGATAAGCTTTTTGATGTGCTGCCAGATTCAGTTTGCCAGTATTTTATTGAGGATTTTTGCATCGAAGTTCATCAGAGATATTGACCTATAATTTTGTTGTTGGTGGTGATGTTGTTATTGTTGTTGTTGTTGTTGTGCCTCTGCCAGGTTTTGGTATCAGGATAATGCTGGCCTCATAAAATGAGTTATGGAGGATCTCCTCTTTTTCTATTGTTTGGAATAGTTTCAGAAGGAATAGTACCAACTCTTGTTTGTACCTCTGGTAGAATTCGGCTGTGAATCCATCTGATCCTGAACTTTAATTGATTGTTAATTACTGCCTCAATTTCAGAACTTGTTATTGTTCTATTTAGGGGATTGACTTTTTCCCAGTTTAGACTTGGGAGGGTGTATATGTCCAAGAATTTGTCTATTTCTTCTAGATTTTCTAGTTTATGTGTGTAAAGGTATTTATAGTATCCTCTTATGGTAGTTTGTATTTCTGTGGAATCAGTGGTGATATCCCCTTTATCATTTTTTATTGCATCTATCCGATTCTTCTGTCTTTTCTTCATTAGTCTTGCTTGCAGACTATTTTGTTGGTCTTTTCAAAAAACAGCTCCTGGATTCATTGTCTTTGTTTCTTTTTTATGGTTTTTCATGTCTCTATCTCCCTCCATTCTGCTCTGATCTTAGTTATTTCTTACTCCTGCTAGGTTTTGAATGTGTTTGGTCTTGCTTCTCTAGTTCTTTTAATTGTGATGTTAGAGTGTCAATTTTAGATCTTTCCTGCTTCCTTTCGTGGGCATTTAGTGCTATAAATCTCCGTCTAAATACTGCTTTAACTATTTCCCAGAGATTCTGGTACATTGTGTCTTTCTTTTCATTTGTTTCAAAGAACATCTTTATTCTGCCTTAATTTTGTTATTTATTGAGCAGTCATTCAGGAGCAGGTTGTTCAGTTTCCTTGTAGTTGTGTGCTTTTGAGTGTGTTTCTTAATCCTGAATTCTAATTTGATTGCACTGTGGTCTGAGATACTGTTTGTTATGATTTCCACTATTTTGCATTTGCTAAGGAGTGTTTTACTTCCAATTATAAGATCAATTTTGTCACAAGGGCAATGTAGTGCTGAGAAGAATGAGAAGAATGTACATTCTGTTCATTTGGGGTGGAGAGTTCTGTAGATTTCTACTAGGTCTGCTTGGTCCAGAGCTGAGTTTAAGTCCTGAATATCCTTGTTAATTTTCTGTCCCATTGATCTGTCTAATATTGACAATGAGGTGTTAAATTCTCTCACTATTATTGTGTGGGAGTATAAGTCTCTTTGTAGGTCTCTATGAGCTTGCTTTATGAATCTGGGTGCTCCTATATTGAGGGCATATATGTGTAGGATAGTTAGCTCTTCTTGCTGCATTAATTCCTTTATAATTATGGAATGCCCTTTTTTAAAATCTTTTTTGATCTTTGTTGGTTTAAAGTCTGTTTTATCAGAGACTAAATTGCAACCCCTGCTTTTTTTTTTCTTTCCATTAACTTGGTAAATATTCCTCCATCCCTCTATTTTGAGTCTATGTGTGTCTTTGCTCATGAGATGGGTCTCCTGAATACAGCACACCGATGGTTGTTGACTGTTTATCCAATTTGCCAGTCTGTGTCTTTTAATTGTGGCATTTAGCTCAATTACATTTATGGTTAATATTGTTATGCGTGAATTTGATCCTGTCATTATTATGCTAGCTGGTTATTTTTCCCATTAGTTGATGAAGTTTCTTCATAGTGTCGATGATGTTTACCATTTGGTATGTTTTTGGAATGGCTGGTATCGATTGTTCCTTTCCTTGTTTAGTGTGTCCTTCAGGAGCATAAGACACACCTGGTGATGACAAAATCTCTCAGCATTTGGTTGTCTGTAAAGGATTTTATTTCTCCTTTGCTTATGAAGCAGATATGAAATACTGGGTTGGAAACTCTTTTCTTTAAGAATGTTGAAAATTGGCTCCCACTCTCTTCTTGCTTTGTAGGGTTTCTACAGAGAGGTCTGCTATTATTCTGATGGGCTTCCCTTTGTAGGTAACCTGACCTTTCTCTCCGGCTGCACTTAACACTTTTTCTTTCATTTCAGCCTTGTAGAATCTGATGATTTTGGGTCTTGGGGTTGCTCTTCTCAAGGAGTATCTTTGTGATGTTCTCTGTATTTCCTGAATTTGAATGTTGGCTTGCCTTGCTAGGTTGGGGAAGTTTTCCTGGATAATATCCTGAAGAGTGTTTTCTAATTTTGTTCCATTCTCCCCATCACTTTCAGGTGCACCCGTAATATGTAGATTGGGTCATTTCACATAGTCCCATATTTCTTCAAGATGTTTTTTGTTCCTTTCATTCTTTTTTCTCTAATTTTGTCTTCTCACTTTATTTCATTAAGTCGATCTTCAATCTCTGATATCCTTTCTTCCACTTGATTGATTCAGATATTGATACTTGCGTATGCTTCACAAAGTTCTCGTGCTGTGTTTTCCAGCTCCATTAGGTCACTTATGTTCTTCTCTAAATTGGCTATTCTAATTAGCAATTCATCTAACCTTTCTTCAAGGTTCTTAGTTTCCTTGCATTGGTTTAGAACCTGCTCCTTTTGCTCAGGAGAGGTTGTTATTACCCACCTCTGAAGCCTATTTCTGTCAATTCTTCAAACTCATTCTGTATCCAGTTTTGTTCCCTTGCTGGTGAGGGTTTGTAATCCTTTGGCAGAGAAGAGGCACTCTGGTTTTTGGAATTTTCAATCTTTTGTGCTGTTTTCTCCCCATCTTCATGGTTTTAACTACCTTTGGTCTTTGATGGGATCTCTGAGTGGACGTCCTTTTTGTTGATGTTGATGAGATTGCTTTACCTTTGTTAGTTTTCCTTCTAACAAGCTCCTCTGCTGCAGGAGTTTGCTGGGGGTCCACTCCAGACCCTGTTTGCCTGGGTATCACCAGAGGAGGCCACAGAACAGAAAGATTACTGCTGTTTCTTTCTTCTGGAAGCTTCTTATAGAATCCTTCTCAGCCTGGGCTGGGCACTGTGGTTTAAGCCTGTAATACCAGCACTTTGGGAGGCCAAGACAGCAGATCACTAGGTAAGGAGTTCAAGACCAAATCAGCCTGACCAAGATGGTGAAACCCCATCTCTACTAAAAATACAAAAATTAGATGGGCATGGTGGCATATGCCTGTAGTCCCAGCTACTCAGGAGGCTGAGGCAGAAGAATCACTTGAACCTGGGAGGTGGAGGTTGCAGTGAGCCAAGATTGCAGCAGCCTGGGTGAAAAAGTAAAACTCTGTCTCAAAAAAAAAAAAAAAGAAAAGAAAAAGAAAAAAAGGAATTCTCCTAAGCCTGTGAGTGAAAGCCTGGAATGTCTTGCTCTTTTGGCAAAATGGTTTCCTGATTTTTGACCTCTAATCCAGCCATTGACTACACCTTCTCCTGAGATTGTATGTGACTCAAATTCTTTCTGCCTCTCATTTATCTTCTGGAATTTCTGGCTACCTTGCCTGCCCACTGTTTAAGCTTCTAGACATTGATGCTTCCCTTACCTGATGTAAGCTTGGGACACCTGGTTGGACCAGCTAGAGATGACAGCTAGCTGGTTTGTTCCAGCCTGTGTTTTGTATCATAAGGGCTTCTTCTCTTGCTTTGGTTTTGTTTCTCTTTTTTTGCTGGTGGTGTTGTTGGTATGAGCATAAGACTACTACTCTTGTAAAAGAAGAGCTATAATAAAGGGGAAGCATTGAACCCCAGAGAGATCAACCCACCAAGAGATGACTTTCACATCACCTGCAATATCCATCTTATTTATTGGCTCCGATAACAGCCTTCTCACTACCTTACAAGCTCAAAATGGTAAGAGATCTGCTCCTTTGATGCAAAAAGGGTTCTGTTCCTGGACTGAGTTCACACGGTGAGTTTAAGTTCCCTCTGTCAAGGTCATATAACTTGTGTTAGAATAACTAACTTGTGTCCATCTCATAAACTGATTAAAATTTTCAATATGTTTAATGAGGGAGAGCTACCACTGTACCTGCGAAACATATGTTTTGTCATATGTTTTTCCCTTTATCTGAGACAGCCAACAATTGTGATCACTTTCAATTATATTTAGTGTGCTAGCTCAGACAATCACGGGGGGCTACAAACAATTCAGGCATAGAGTACATATGTCTGTGAAATGCTTATTTTGATCTCACTGGATGCTCTCATTTCCTGTCTTAAGTTAAATGATTCTATGCCACGGAGGTCCAATTTGAATATTGAGAAAATATTTCAGAAAAATAAAGGACAGTATTGCTACCAGATCATTGGCCAGTGTATACTGCCATACAAAGAGAAGAGTGTTTTTTAAAAATATATTTATTTATTCATTTATTTTTGAAACAGAGCCTTACTCTGTTCCCAAGGCTGGAATATACTGTTTTCATCTCAGTTCACTGCAGCTGTGACTTCCCAGACTCAAGTTATCCTACCACCTCAGCCTCTTCATTAGCTGGGACTGCGGGGCACCACAGCCTGCTAATTTTTTAAATTATTATTTATAGCAGAGATGGGGGTCTCACTATGTTGCCTAGGCTGGTCTGGAACTCCTGAACTCAAACAATTCTCCTACCTCGGCCTCTCAAAGTATTGGGATTTCAGAGATGAGACATTGCACCAAGCCAGAGATTGTTGTTTATAAATATAAAGGAAGAAGCATTTCTGAGAGAATGTTTAATGAAAACTCATTTTTTGACTTTCTATGGATGATCAAATCTCCATAAACAATGTGGTACACATCTGCAGGTGTCTGATTATTGATATTATTGATTATAGAAAAAGTATCAATTTTGTTTATCTCAATAGCTTTTGGGGGAACAGGTCATGATCAGTAACATGAATAAGTTCTTTAATGGTGATTTCTGAGATTTTGGTGTACCTGTCACCAAGCACTGTACACTATACCCAATGTTTAGTCTTTTATCCCTCACCCCCCTCCCACCCATACACCTTACTCCCCAAAGTCAATTGCATCATTCTTGTGCTTTTGCATCCTCATAGCTTAGCTCCCACTTATAAGTGAGAATATATGATGTTTGGGTTTCCTTTCCAGAGTTACTTCATTGAGAATAAAGGTCTCCAATTCCATCCAGATAGCTGAAAATGCTATTATTTCATTCCTTTTTGTCACTGAGTAGTATTTTATGGTATCTATCTATCTATCTATCTATCTATCTATCTATCTATCTATCTTCACAGTTTCTTTATCCACTTGTCGATTAATGGGCATGTTCTATATTTTTGCAGTTGTGCATTTTGCTACTATAAACATGGGTGGGTAAGGATCTGGAAAAAAAATTAATTCATTGTAGTAGAAAGAAACACAGCATAATTTACCATATTAACCTTTTTATAAGTATACAGTTTAGTAGTGTTCAGTAAATTTACACTGCAGTTCAACAGATCTCCAGAATATTTTCATCTTGCAGAACTAAAACTCTGTATCTATTAAACACAGCTCCTCTCAGTCCTCTGTATCTATTAAACACAACTCCCCTGGGTCTTCTTCCCATGTGGCCTGATAAACACCATTCTGTTTTCTGTATCTATGACTACTATTTGTTTCTTTCTATACACACATGATTTTAAGGTCCTTTCATGTTACTATGGGGATTTTTCATGATTTGCAACTTCTCTCAGTTCTTTACACATAAGGTAAAATCAATATTAACTACTTAATGTACTGTTGCTACAAAATTATGCTCTGGGACACATTAAATAATATATTTGAAAGTACTCTGGATACCAGAAAGTTACTTAGAAATATAACTAGACATTAATTCTATAGAGAAAATGAAATAAGTTTTATCTGTCCCAAATGTGTCAAATTGATTAGAAATAGCAACAGATTCGTAGTAGAGCCTTGCAAATTTATAACTGATTCTTACTTAAGGTATTTATACTTCTGCTTTGTCCCATACTGATGTCATTAAATGACAACATACAGATTTTCTGTTGCATAAATATACTCTTGATTCTTCAGAGTTTATGACACTGTAAAAAATACTTTTTTTTACAAAAAGATATCTGTATACACACACGTATATACATATATATACACACATACATAGATACACATATACACAATACTTATATATGTATATACACACACATACATATATATGTATATATACATATATGATATACATATATACATATATATACATACACATACACACGTATACGTATAGGTGTATGTATATCACAATGTATATAGGTATACGTGTGTATGTATATCAGCAACAACATAAGAGAAATGCCCTTTTAATATGGTTGCAAATGCTGCTATGTCAAAAAATATTTAAATATTTTCAAGTTGAAAAATAGAGTTCAAATCTTTGGGAGAATAGTCACCAGATTCTATCATGCTGTAAAATGGGTTATTGATACAGTTCCATATGATCCCTATATCATGAATCTATTTCTCTCTGTCTCTTCTCTTTTGCTCTTTTAATAATCTTAACATGAAATAACTTATAAAAAGATGCAGTCCTATGCATTCCTGTCATCTTCCTGTGTATGCTTCCATAATGTTCTTCTAAATTATTTTTCTAACAGTTTTGTGCTAACATCTGCTACAGAGATGAGGGAGGGATGCTGGCCACCCATGGAGAAAAATGAGACCTGTGTTCCAGGCTGTCAGCAGACTCCTGGAGGATTTGCCCATGGCTGTAGTTCAACCTGTGTTCCACAAACATTTGCAATTGTCTGCACTGCTTTGGAGACATGGGCCAAATGGGTTTCCCTCCTGAATACCCAGCTTTCATCTATTTATATACTAGACATCCACAGCATTTCACTTGCAAAGGGTTCTACTGCTAAAAATAAGTAAGTAAATAAATAAATAAACCTTCTCCTGTATAATATGTGAACTTTACATAAAATATAATACAGATTAGCAATGCAAAGCACCCCTTGCACTTTTTGTGGCCATTCATTTAATGAACACACATCAATTCAAGGTACCTCGTTTTATCACCCTTGGAGAGGGTGAACATCCCTGACTATGGTAATCTCAATTTATTCTGCCAACAAATATGGATTGATGAACTTCATATTAGAAATGGAGCAGCATTTAACCACACAGAGGCCCCTGCCCTTATGTTCACCCATTACCTCATTTCTCTGCTATAGTCCAAGTAAGATTCTAATTCCTTTCCATTAAAATCAAAACCTCTTCCTAGTATTTGTGATACATCACAAGCAACTTATTTATTAAGAGTTGCCATCATTTCTTATTTTTTTTTTTACTAAATTTATACAATGAACTTGTCTTTTTATGCTCCTAATTAAAAAGAGAGAAGGCCAGACTTGTAATCCCAACATTTTGGGAAGCCAAGGTGGAAGAGTCACTTGAGCCCAGGAGTTCAAGACTAGCCTGGGCAACATGGTGAAACCACATATGTACAAAAAATAAAAATTAAAAAATTAGCCAGTCATAGTGGTGCACACCTGTAGTCCCAGCTGCTCCAGAGGCTGAGGTGTGAAAATTGTTTGAGCCTGGGAGGCACTGGTGGAAGTGAGCTGTGATCATGTCACTGAACTCTAGCCTGGGTGACAGAGCGAGACCCTATCTCAAATAAATAAATAAATAAAAAGAGAGAAAGAAGAATGAAATAACAATATAGGACCAGTAAATGCCTGAGGCCAGGCATTTTTTAAAATATGTTTTTATATCTTCAGTGCTTAGTGCAGTATCTGGCATATTTAAGATATGTAACACAGATGCTTCTTCACTTACAATGGAGTTACATCCCAACAAACCCATCATAAGTTGAACATGCCGTAAGTCAAAAATGTCATAAGTTAAATATGCATTGAATACAGCTAATGTACCAAGCATCATAGCTCATCTGGCCTACTTTTAATGTGCTGAGAAGACTCAGATTACCCTGTGGATGAGCAAAATCACATAACAAAACTTATTTTATAATAAAGTGTTGCACCTCTCGTAATTTATTTGACATTACACTGTAAGTGTAAAAAATACTGTGTTGGTACTCAAACTATGGTTTTTACTGAATGCATATTTCATTTTCACCATCATAAGTCTAAAACTGTAAGTCAAACTATCACAAACTGAGGACCATCTGTGTCTGCATGTGAATGGTAAATATTTAGACAGCTAAATGGTATATGAATTGGAAGATATTCCAAAATTTTATACATTTACAAAAATATATGCAATATTATAGCAGATCTATCCAACCTGTTTCAGCAGAACTTCCATTCTTTTTGAGGTGAAATATTAAATATTTTGGAACAGGTCACTAAAATGCATTAGAAGATACCCTTTTGCAATGGGCTGTCCAACTTGAGTTTCTCATTTGTTGGATCACTTATCTCCTGAATATCACAGATACTATATTTTTATTAACATTTTTGTAGAGATGTATCAATTAATGCATTACTTAGCTTAAGTCACTAAAGTGAATGACTTAATGCTTGATCATTCTTCTCTGGGATGAGCAGTCAATTTAGCATTTGATCATGGGTTTTCACAGGTACCTCCGCCACTTTTAAAACCACTTTATACTTCAGAGCTATCTCCTCCCTCACTGTTGCCTAGTGCCAAGGATGCAGGATTTCAATCTAAGTTACTACAAAGGAGAAGTGATTCTGATTGACCAGAAAATGTTTATACACAACCCCATCCTGGGAAACAATTAGACATCTTTGAGCTTAATCAGTTCATCATTCTTCTAAGTTATGGTTTTAGACTTTTCTCTAAACTCCAAAAATAAAATTACAAATGATATTTAATTAGACACTGTATTAGTCTGTTGTCATGCTGCCAATAAAGACATACCCAAGACTGGCTAATTTATAAATGAAAGTGATTTAATTTACACAGTTCCACATGGCTGGGGAGGCCTCACAACCATGGCAGAAGAGCAAGGTACATCTTACATGCTGGCAGGAAAGAGAGTGCTTGTTCAGGGGAACTCCTCTTTTTATAAAACCATCAGATCTTGTGAAACTTACTATCACAAGAACAACACAAAAAAGACCCACCTCCATGATTCAATTGCCTCCCACCAGTACCCACCCATGACATGTGGGAATTGTGAGAGGCAAAACTGACAACTAATCATCTAATGTGATAGGTAAAAGCCATTCAATTCTTTTAACCAGTAACCAATAACCTCGGCTCAATTATTTTAACCAATAACTTTGAATATTTATTTTCTTATTTTGTACTAAAAAATACATGCACTACAATAATCCAAGCACATTCACCAACGCAGGATGATACCACAGCTTAAATGACAAGCAACAGAGACCTCTCATAATCATCCTAAAATTGCTATTGGGACTTCCTCCCAGCCACATTTATTTTGTCTTTACAGAGAAGCTCAATAAAATGGAGGCTGCAAACTGAACCCTAAAGTAGCACTGGTCTCTCACATCAGGGCTTTTCCTAATTAACAGCATTACACAAAAGGATGTTTCAAATTGCAGCAGCACATCCAAAATTAAATGTTAACTTGTCAGTGAAGATGGCTTAGGCATCTCAACAAAGTGCAGTGCATATAAAAGAAGTGCCCTCTGTGCATCCAGAGCCCCTCAAGCAAAGGACTGTGTCCATCAAAGTCACTCTTCAAACTGCATTTGAGAAAAGCAACAGCAGAGCATACAGAGATTGTCATGTGCCACAGGCTGCCTGTCTATATCTCTCTTCTTCAGAAATGGGCAGAGCCTGGTGGGAGTTGGGGTCTAGAACACTGAGCTCTGTGAACATTCTCTGTGAGGGAGAAGCCCCAATCCCAAAAGCCAACAAGAAGCAGGAAAATCACAGCTTCAATTTAAGTGGCCAAATGCACAGACAAGTCCAAGGGTTGTACACACCATGAAAATAAAAATGGCCCATGTGCTTGTGTTAGTTGTGCAGTATTGAGCATTTCTTCACTGAAAGAGTCATTTTTTACACCATTGCCTCATCTACATTTTGTTTGCTTGCACATGAAATTCATTGCTTTTTACCTGTTTACCAGATTCTGAGATTTCCATCTTTGTAGTTAGCACTTCCTCCATTTTTATTCTCTGATAACTAATACTCATTCTGCAAGATTCACTTAAACATGACCTTCTCAGGTAAGCCTTTTATAAAATTCTGTCCTCCAGAGTCAGTAAAATGGCCTTCCCAAATCATGATTTTGTAGCTCGCTATTTTACTTGCATTATAGGTATTATATACCTTACAACTCTATTATCCTTGGGTTGTGTCTTGTGTCCTGACAATTACACAATAGGTTAATATGTGTCTTCATCTTTTCACTCACATCTTATTTCTTGGCATTTGTGTTTCACAGGATTGTTTTGTACAATGGGACCTGAGAATACATCTACTTAGAGATTATCCTGGGTTAAGCGGGGTCCCCTTGAAAGTTTACATGTTGAAGTCCTAAGCCTAGTCCTTGAGAATGTGACCACATTTGTAAATAGGGTGATTGTAGATGGAATTAGTTAAAATGAGGTCATATAGGAGTAGAATGGGCCACTATATTCCAATATGACTGGCATTCTTATAGAAGACAGAAATTTAGTCATAGACATGCACACAAGAATATCATGTGAAGATGAATGCAAAGATCAGAATGATACATTTACTAGTCAACAGACACTAAAGACTTCCAGCTAACTATCAAAATCTAAGGGAGAGGCATGGAATAGATGTGTCTCTAATAGCCTTGAGAAAGAATCAACCCTGCAGATACCTTGACCTCAAATTCCTCCAGAACAGTGACGGAAGAAATTTCTATTGACCAAGTGACCTAGTTTGCAGTTTGTAATACTTTGTTTCAGCAGCACCATGGAGATAATACAGACGCTTAGTTATATTGGAAAATCGAGTCAAGGAGAATGTCCATGTCATACTCCTTATCTTTGAAATAAAATTATTACATTCTTTATTTTTTCTTTTTATGATTTTGCTGGTTTAAAATCAGAAGAGCAAAGAATCCATTAGGGTCTAAAACTGGGAAGCCAAGCACAGGTCTTTAGTCTGTCTCTTGCTCCAAAGTGTGAGGAAGTTCTCTAACCAAGTAGGAGATGACAAGAGGTTAAATGGCCAAGCCAAGTCATGATTTGGGATGAATCACTGAAAAGGAATAACATCTGATATGGTTCCCCAGAATGGTGATTCAAGAAACATATACGATTCCACCCACACCTCACTTTAAAAGAGGTCATACAGTTTTCTTCAGAATTTTCAGCTTTTAATGCTTTACCTAAGAACAAATCTATTGACAACAGATCCTGAACTACATGGTGTTAGACTTGAAGGAAAACTTTTTCTCACTTTCTCATTTTCAAGATTCAAGAAATAACAATAAAAGAATGGAGGAAGTTAAATCTACTAGGATTATCATTGAAGAGCAAAATCCCAGCTTTCGAGAAGCAGTTTCCAAAGATTTAATGAAGATTTCATTGGCTGTGGTTAGATCTTTCAATATGGTAGGAAGGAAATACCAAAAAAAGTGTTTTGTAGATGTTTAAGTTAACTTTCAACATTTTGGTTCTTTTTTTTTTTTTTTTTTTGACAACAGAATCTTGTTGTTTGGCAACAACAGTCTTGCTCTGTTGCCCAGGCTGGAGTACAGTGGTGTGATGATCACAGCTCATTACAGCCTCAAACTCCTAGTTTCAAGCAGTATTCCCACTCAGCCTCCAAGTAGCTGGAAACACAGCTGTGCACCACTATGCCAGCTGATTTTTTATTTTTTTGCAGACATAGGGTCTTGCTGTGTTACCCAGACTGTTCTTGAACTCCTGGATTCAAGAAATTCTCCCATCTCAGCCTCCTAATATGCTGGTATTACAGGAGCACACCACTGCACCCAGCCTAAAACTTTATTAATCATGGACTCAACAAACATCCATATGTTGATTTTAGAGATCACAGCAAACATCAATTTAGGAATTCAAACGTTGAACATCCACAAATACACTGGCTGATTGACTGTCTGAGTTAGCCCAGGAACACCCAATCTGGGCATGTCCACCATGGGCTTGCTTATCCCACAATGGCTAAGGCAACCTCCTTTTGTACTGTAGCATTGCTCTGTGTTGCAGTTCTCCATGAGATGCAGAGACAGGCACTTCCTGGTTTCACTAGGAATATCTCTTTCTTCCAAAGCCCAGCTAAGTACAGGAGAATCCCTTTCTCTTGCAGCAACTATGTTTCTTTCCAAACTTCAAATCTGTCCTGGAACTTTATCAGTAAACCAAAAGCTTCCATTGGTGCAGGTCTTGGGCATCTTCATCTTGGGGTCATGAGCTTCTTATCTGATCCTTATACAACTGGTTGCCTCAAAACATGTGACGTGGCGACATAATTTTTTGTTATTGTAGTAAAATCCACATAACATAAAAGTCACTCTTTAAAGTCTGCAACTCAGTGGGATTTAGTACATTCACAATGGCTTGCAACTATCACCTGTATCTAGTGCAAGAATATTTTAATTGCTCCAAAAGAGACCTCTGAAGCAGTCACTTCTCATTTCCCCTCTCCAGCTCTTGGCAATTGCTAACCTACTCTCTGTCACTATGTGTTTGCCTATTCTGGATATTTTATATAGATAAAATCATGTATGTGTGTTTTGATATGACACTTGTGAAGTACCAAGGAAATAAAGCCACCATGCCTAGGACTGCATTCCAAAGTGAAATCGATGGATGATACAGTTTCTACTATTGTGGATAGAAATAAAAGAAAAGCCATGGGATAGATGAAAATTGCCTGTGTTTTGATATTTGTATCCATTAACTTATTATACATCATCAGTCACCTGTCCAGTTAAATTTTTGTCAGTCTAAATAATCCAAATACTATCATTGTCTGTACTATCTGACAATTATTAATGTCCCAGTGTCAGTGCAGGAAAACTGACTTATCCAACTCTTCCTTTGCTTTCCAGTTCTGACTTTGCTAGATGTCTCTGTCATTTCTTTTTCCTATTGATCTGCAATTCTCTCACAGATCGAGATCTTCTTTCTTTGGTTTGCTTTAAATCATAAACGCTGAAAAAAGGACATCATCTCTAAAGAAAGTAATTTGTTGGAAGGGAAGTTGTATTATGTCTTGTCACACCAGTAACATTCTGTTGCTCACTGACCTGATCTTCCAGGTCTCTCAAGTTCTGCTTGTACTTGACAGGCTTGAAAAGTGGGAATAAACAGCACTGATGATGTTGAAAATACAATCTACACAAAATAAATATTATTTAAATGGACAACAACCACACTGGCACTATTTTGCAAATGTAAACCTTTCTTTAGAAACTGATTGTATAGAATGTTATATTTTATGTATGGGGGGGGTGGGGTGGGGGGAATAACATCGAATCAAGCTTATCTGTCTTTTATTTCTATTTCACCAAGCACACCAAGAGAGACAAGTAAAAAGGCTAAAAGAAGAAAAAATATCAAATTGAGCATTTGCTAAGCACTAATCTGTTAAACCAAAATAAGCAAGCTCAGTTGAGTTAAAATTCATTAACTGAGTTTGTTATCTCATGTGTAATGGTTACTTTAAAATTCTTTTAATGTTTTTATGGTATTCTTCCTTTCCAAGTTTACAAAATATCAACTGCAAGGGTAAAAAGTATTCAAAATTTTAAAATAAAGCAATGAGTGGATAGAATTTGTTGTTTACACAGATTGCCCAAGTGCCAGGTTGTATTTACAGAGGAAACTGAAGTTATATTTACAAGTGAACTAATTATTTCTTAGTCACTAAAGGTTCTTAAAGTAATGATTCTCACACCATTTTCATAGATTGCCTCCAATACTTTCCACTATATAGGTGAGAAGATAGAGACCTTTAACTCCCTTTTAAACAATAAATGAACTGAGTTTCCATATGAGACGATTTGCCAAAAGTCCTGAATTATAAATACTGGATCTAAATATGTATGTCAGGAGAGGCTTCCTGCTATAGGAACAACCCCCAAATCCCAGTGGCTTCATTCAACAAAAGTTCATTTCTTGCTAAGATTGAAGTCCACCATAGGTTTTCTCCCATGGTGGGGAGAGATAGGTGTCCTGTCCACTTTCTCCTTCAAAGACAGGGCTGAAAAGAGCTTTGCCTGTTCAAAGCACATTGAGATCAGCCTGGCCGTCAACATTTAGCTGCCAAACAAGACAGTACAGAGAGCAAAGTTTGGAGAAGTCTAGGTATACATAATAGGTATGTGCCATATATCACTCTTGCCTCAATTCCACTGAAGAGAACTAGGAATAGTCCCTAAAAGCAAGCCATAGGACTCATTGATCATGTCTCCAATTACACCCTCAGTTTTCACCATCCTATTGATTATCTCAGCTCAATTTCTCTCTCTCCATATTGCAGCCCCACACTCACGGTGGTATTAGTATTTCCTAGGTAGTATTAGGAAATATTAGCATTTCCTTGAGATACAGCCTAAATATTAGCATTTCTTTGAGATACAGATGCACATCTATGAGGCCTTCTTTGTATTCAGAAACTGCTGTTTATATAATCGTAAGTGAAAGAGAAGAAGCAGGAGGTAAAAGAGTAAATGTTTTTAATGAAGATCATTTTACAAATTGAGCAGTAAAATGCCTTTGAGTGCTGTAAATATGTGTGTGTGCCTATAGCAATAAAACAAGGCACTCAAATGATAGTGTTGGCCCTGAAAAAAAAAGAAGCAGCTAGGATACTGGGAACCTGGAGGCTAAACGATGTGGAATTGAAAGTTTACACCTTCAGGGTGCTATAACCTCAGTCCTGGGGGGTTCCCTGTGCCTCCACTCTAGGCCTCTGCTCACCCTACTGATAGCCACAGGAGGCAGCCAAATGCCTAGGCAGATAGGCCTGGGTCCCTGGTGAAACCTGACCTTCAAGCCAAAAACAGCCTGAAGGCTGAAAGACCATACTGCTGGTCCTGGATTAAACCCATGACCCAGGGTGAGATCTTCTGTTCCTATTTGTCCTCCTTTTCCTAATTGATTTCTTTCTGAATAATGCCTTTTAACCAATTGAATGTTGCCTTTTGCAATACTACCTACAGCCTGCCCCTCCCCTATTCTGAGCCCATAAAAAGCCCAGACCCAGCCACAAAGGGAGGAGAGCACTCCTTGCATCCCCTGTCCACTAAGATCTGTTCTGTCACTCAATAAAATTATTCTCCACCCTCCTAATCCTTTAATATCCAGCGTATCCTCATTCTCCTTGGCTGTGGTACAGGAGCTAAGAAGCCACAAACGCAACTACAAGCTATAACACAGGTGAGCTGGACCATGCCCTTCCCAGCCATGGGCTGAGCCAGTGCACAAGCCAGACTCTGCTTGAGGGGACAATTGAGTGGCTATCTCCTACAGCAGCTTAGTGTGGCCAAGCAAGGCCTGGTGGGGTGTTGCTGACTAGAGATCCCTGGCTTGCAAAGTGACCAAGAAGAAAAATCCCATATCACTAAATCCTTGGATGCTACTGAGATTCTAATGAATGCTGAGATGTTTAAGATGTTTAATAAAAAAAAAATTTCTTAAAAGAAAAAAATTGCCTTTATATATATCATGTTAAATACAAACACAACTAAATAGAACTTAATAACAGAAAGATCTAATTACAATACTAACAAAATGAAAATAGCAGTTATTTAATATTCCTCTAATATCAGCAGCATATTAAATAATTGCTATTTTCATTTTTTGTTAGTATTGTAAGAGACAGCATCTAACTCTGTCACCCAGGCTGGAGTGCAGTGATATGATCATAGATCACTGCAGCCTCAAACTCCTGGGCTCAAGCAATCCTCCCACTTTAGCCTCCCTAATAACTTGTATTAAACGTCTGAACCACCACACCCAGCTAATTAAAAATAAATTTTGTTTTAGAGACAGAATTTTGCTCTCAGTTTGCAGAGATTAGAGGAATGAGCTGCTATGCCTGGACAATTTTTTACTTTTAGAGACAATGTTCTCAATATTTTGCCCAGGCTGGTCTCAAACTCCTGACCTCAAGCATTCCTCCTGCTTCAGCCTCCTGAGTAACTGGTATTAAAGGCCTGCACCACCACACCCAGCTAATTAAAAAGAAATTTTGTTTTAGAGACCGAATTTTGCTACGTTTCCCCAGCTCGTCTCAAACTCCCAGGCTTAAATGATCCTCCTGCCTCTGGAGAGGTAAAATATGTTTGTGCATAATAAAATACTAATTTGTAGTTAGAAATTTTATTGATTAGTTTCACTATGATTGAAAGAAATTTTTTCCAATAGTTATAACGTTTTCATTTATGCAATACATATGTATAAAATTATCCATTTTTCATCTGCTTTCCAATTTTCTACTTCTTATGTTTCTTGTGTCAAATAATTGCTTTGACTACAACTTCTGTAACACTATTCATGGTGTGGTGGGGAACATCTTTCAAAAAGTGTGATGTTGCAAGAATTTCTATGTTTTTACTAATAAATAAATTTCTTTCTCATTTCTATTTCTACAAACATGCACATAGAACATTAAAATATGTTTTTCCAATGTGTTTTCTATTTGAAAATAACAAATTGATAAGTGTCTTTTCAGGTTCTATGATGATGTTTATAATTTTTTCTCTATGAATTCTTTATCTTTAAAATGAAATCAATATATTTCTGTTTTATAATAAATTATTTTTTTATTTCTAGTGTGAACCCCATGTAATAAGCATGCATTTAAAAATGTATTGCTATATTATGCTTTCATATGTTCTACTTAGACTTAGTCACATTTGTAAGGCGAGTTGCTTTATAGCTTTCTTTTGAAAACATTGTTAAATATTCGTGCCTGGAATTATATAAAAATCAATAAGTTTTTCTCCTTTTCCTGCATTTTAGAATGATTTTTTAAAACATTGAAATTATCTGTCTTTTGAGGTTCGAATAGAATTTCACCCTTAATCCATTGGTCTTTGGGGGTATTAGGGATCACTCACTGATAATTTCTTATCTTTCTTAGAAATAATTATACTCAGTTTTCAAAATCTCCTTGGAATCAGGTTAGTAATTCATATTTTTATAGATAACTATTTTGTGGAACACAATCCCATAATGCACCCCTCCCATCTGTGTAAATTTCATTGAATTTCTGCATCCATTTTGAGTGAGTGGTAGAGTTACTCAAAAGTTCTTTCAATGATGAGGTTTTCAGTTCTGTTGCTGGATCTCTTTGGTTTGTTTGTATTCAGGGAAGAGATCCATTAGAGATGACTGTGCTCATTCATAAACCACCCATTCAGTCTTTTCTAAAATCTCACTGTCTTTTCCTCTTCAGTATTCACAGTCCTTGATTCTTCTACCATAGTGACTATGAGACATGTGTAAATAATCATAGAGGAAGATTCGATAATGGTGCCAGACATTTGTCCCTCTGCACTTTCTAAATATCAGCATTCTCCAAGCTTCCAGATTGGAGAAGTTATCAGCAAGAAGTTCATTCAACAGTAGACTATTAGTACTTAAGTTTCTGAAGAGTAAAAGGTATATATACATTTTCAACTGCACAGAAAGGTGGCACTCCTAACCCTAGAGTTGTTCAGGGACACACTTCCTTATTTATTCCAAATGCTTCTCTGCAACAATCTTAATCAAAGCACTTGAGATTTACATAGACTTACGTACTACCACATTCATACATTTCTATCCTAAGGTTGTTCTTGTTTTTGTTCCTTAAATTTACTTATACCTCTCACTTAAAACATGACAAAACATACTTTTACATCTCTTTCATGCTATGTTTGTTTTTCTGTAGTCTTATGCTATGATAATTATACAGCTTGCTTGGGGGCTCACATTAAGAAAATTATATGCTGGTTTTGTTTTATTTCTTTATGTCATGACTAGGGAGAAAAATCAAAGAAGTTTATAAGCACAGTATGTCTGGGTGAACAAAGCTTTGTGAATTCAGTAGTATCTCTGTGGAATGCATGAAAGCTGAGATCCATGTGGTAGTATACTTAGGATGCCTTAGGGCTTAACATAGATACACTCCCCAGAGGTGCGGTTTTATGAATAAATCTTATTGTCCAGGCAGATTTCAAGTTTATCAGGGTGCAGTGCAAGCCTCTGTGTTGCATGTTTTCTCAAAGATTAAGTTTCAAGGAAACTGCCATTTAAAAGTTTGAATGAAGATAGACACACATACACACACACATACACACACACACACACACACACACACACACACACACGATTTAATCCCTGAACAACTCTAGGGTTAGGAGTGCCACCTTTCTGTGCAGTTGAAAATGTATATATACCTTTTACTCTTCAGAAACTTAAGTACTAATAGTCTACTGTTGAATGAACTTCTTGCTGATAACATCAACAGTCAATTAACACATATTTTATATGTTGGACATATCATACTGTATTCTTAACAATAAAGTAAGCTAGAGAAAAGAAAATGTTATTAAGAAAATGATAAGGAAGATAATATATCTACTATTCATTAAGTGGAAGTGAATCATTTTTAAGGTCTTCATCCTGGTCAACTTCACCTTCAGTAGGCTGAAGAGGAGAAAGAGGAGGGGTTTGTCTTGCTGTTTCAGAGGTGGCAAAGGAGGAAGGAAATCCTCATGGAAGTGGATCCATGAAGTTTAAACCTATGTTGTTCAAGGGCCAATTATGTATGTATAGAGAGAGAGAGAAAGAAAGAGGGAGAGAAAGAGGGAGACAGAGAGATATACAGAGATAGATAGATGATAGATAGATAGATAGATAGATAGATAGATAGATAGATGATAGATAGATAGAGATATAGATAGATGATAGGTAGATAGGATGGGTGGGTGGATGGATGATGTATGTATGTATGTATGTATGGATGGATGGATGGATAGATATGATTGATTGATGGATGTATAGATAGGTGAAAGAAAGAAAGGAAGAGAGAGATAGGCAACCTCAAGTCTTGAAATCATTTTAAAGGTGACCAGGAAGATCATATATCTTCTAGGATTAAATAAGGAATATGATTTGTAAGTAATGTCTTGCAACTAAAAAGTTTAGATCACAAATTAGAATCTTGCCTTTGAGCCAAAACTAATAGGATAGAATTTAAATGTGATAAACATGGCATGCTTGTGTAATAAATACTAACATGCAACATGTTGAAAGTTAATCTGGTTGTCCTTCAAATTAAAACGGGTCAGGACTTGACATCATGAATATGCATATCACAGATGTCATGCTGGGTGCAGAAAAGGTGACTTTTGAACATTTCAAGTGGTCTTTGCCCTGGGTATTTCTTCCCCCTTTCTGTCTTTTTTGCATTCACATCAATTTTCTAAGTGTTCCCTTATTTCTTTATGAATATTACCACATCTCTATTGCATGTAGTCCAGGGTGATAATAATCCCAATTTTTTTTGTCCCCCAGCCTAGGGTGAGCACATGCATATGACATCTTGGGGAGGTAACCCCTTCCACAAATTTAAATTTTGTTTAGAGGAGTGGAAGCCTTGGAGAGTATTGATCCTCTATACCATGATTGTTTTTATTATTTACTATTTTTATTTTTAGAGATGAGGTCTCACTATGTTACCCAGGCTGGACTCAAACTTCTGGGCACAAGCAATTCTCCTGCCTCCCAAAATGCTGGGACTACAGGCATGAGCCACCACATCCAGTCTCTCCAAGACATTCTAGCAGCTGAATCTTGCCTGACTAAACTCTTCTACGTGGAGGCTTTCATTGTAGTTTCTGCTTTCTTACTCTTGAGTGACCATCCCCAAGCCCAATTTTGAAGCCTCCTACTAATCCTCAGACAGTCAGAAGTCCTTCCAAAAATGCACTCTTACTTTTCTTACTAAACCAAAGCTCTTTCCTCCAACCAAAGAAGCTCCACTCTTATGAAAATCACAGTTCATGTAGGCAACAATGTCCACAGGTTGAAGTTCTCTCTTAATACTGGAGGGATTTTCATTTATTTGTCATTCTCTATGAATTTTGAGTGTTTATTCCACCTTAGGCATTACTCTGGAAGCTCTGGATACTATAAGACAACAGTCCCCAACCTTTTTGGCACCAGGGACCAGTATTAATGAAGACAATTTTTACATGGACCAGGGGTTTGGGGAATGGTTTCAGGATGATTCAAGCACATTACGTGGATTGTGCACTGTATTTCTATTATCATTACATTGCAATATATAATTAAATAATTATACAAGTCACCATAATGTATAATCAGCGAGAACCCTGAGCTTGTTTTCCTGCAACTAGATATGCCCATCTAGGGGTAATGAGAGAGTGACAGATCATCAGGCACTAGATTCTCATAAGGAGCACAGAATCTGGATCCCTCTCATGCACAGTTCACAACAGGGTTCACATTCCTATGAGAATCTAATGCTGCTGCTGATCTGACAAGAGGCAGCGCTCTGGTAGTAATGCAAGTGATGGAGTATGACTGTGAATACAGATGAAGCTTCACTCATTTGCCTGCTGCTCCCTTCCTGCTATATGGCCTGGCTCCTAACAGGCCACAGACCCACTGGGACCTATGGAATAAAAGATACAGCAGATAAACACAGCTGCCTTCAAGGAAAAAGTGATCTTACATGCGGAAACAAGTCATCTTATTCATTTAAATTTTGATAACTTCAAGGAATAAAAACTAATTTTAAAGAAGTATCAGCTAAATCCCCTCTAAACTTCAATATTCTACTACAATGGGCACATGAAGCTACAGTTATCCCCAGTGTCTGGGGTTGGGGGGGAATTTGTTCCAGGAACCCTGTGGATACAGAAGTCCATGTGTGGGGGCAGGCCAAGGCCCTTGGATCCCTAAAAGTTTGCTGAAAATCATGGATGTGAGACAGATTAATAGGATAAAAGGCATAAAAATGTATTTGAGTATATGTGGGATTCTTCAGAGTGAAGACCCAAAGATACAGGGGAATTGTCCATTTTTATGCCTTGATTCAACAAAGTATGGACAGCTATGTAGAAATAGGATTGGACAAAAAGGGCCTGATCTAATTCTGGAAACATTAAATAATTTTTAAAAATGCCAAATTTGCAGTGTTCCCTACCTTCCATCATCTCCATGGGAAAAATTACTTAAATAAGAAAAAAGATTATTTCCCAGCAGGACACTTTTGTTGCCAATCACAGAGATTCCCTGAGAATAATCTGGTTGTCTCTCAAATTAAAAAGTGTCAGGACTTGACCTCATTGCCACAATTAATCACAGCTGATTTTAATGTAATAAATTAGAAATAGGAGCACTACAGTGTTTGTTAATGAAACAAAGTCACAATAGAAAGAACATACCAGAAGTAGTTTTTAAAAGTCCTTCTATGCTCTTCCTAGCTGTAGGGTCATTTTATAGCTGTGTACTTTTTAGCACTTTGTGTGTGTGTTTTAGAAACAATTTTATTTACTTCAAGTAAGTTCCATATATTCCACAGTCATTTTTTCTCAGAATTTTATACTTTGATAGTCATAATGCCATAATTTCTTTTTACCAAATTAATTTCAAACAAAATAGTCTTTTTCCTTATGACAAGATTTCAAAATGGATTTTTACCTGAGTATTTCAGTAAATACACTTAAGGTCCTTAAGTAGTTTCAAGTAGGTTATGTGGGATGTTCAAACAGACAATAATGTTACCTACAATCATGGTTTATTTTTACTATCTCTTGCCAATAATTTTAATTATTGGCCACATTACCACATTAGGTAGCTCTTGTAGAATAAAATTGCTGCAAATTGGGTATTCTTGATTAAATTATCGCTACTCATAAATACAGAAGAACAAGTCAACTATATTATTTGTATGTTATATTAGATAGTAGTTTCACATATATATATGTAAAATATAAAGAATTATCATATTCCCGTTTTGCTAAGATACAACAGGTATTCTGCACAGCAAAAGAAACTGCCATCAGAGTGAACAGGCAACCTACAAAATGGGAGAAAATTTTCGCAACCTATTCATCTGACAAAGGGCTAATATCCAGAATCTACAATGAACTCAAACAAATTTACAAGAAAAAAACAAAAACCCCATCAAAATGTGGGCAAAGGACATGAACAGACACTTCTCAAAAGAAGACATTTATGCAGCCAAAAAACACATGAAAAAATGCTCACCATCACTGGCCATCAGAGAAATGCAAATCAAAACCACAATGAGATACCATCTCACACCAGTTAGAATGGCAATCATTCAAAAGTCAGGAAACAACAGGTGCTGGAGAGGATGTGGATAAATAGGAACACTTTTACACTGTTGGTGGGACTGTAAACTAGTTCAACCATTGTGGAAGTCAGTGTGGCGATTCCTCAGGGATCTAGAACTAGAAATACCATTTGACCCAGCCATCCCATTACTGGGTATATACCCAAAGGACTATAAATCATGCTGCTATAAAGACACATGCACACATATGTTTAGTGAGGCACTATTCACAATAGCAAAGACTTGGAACCAAGCCAAATGTCCAACAATGATAGACTGGATTAAGAAAATGTGGCACAGATACACGATGGAATACTATGCAGCCATAAAAAATGATGGGTTCATGTCCTTTGTAGGGACATGGAAGAAATTGGAAATCATCATTCTCAGCAAACTATGGCAAGAAGAAAAAACCAAACACCGCATATTCTCACTCATAGGTGGGAATTGAACAATGAGAACACATGGACACAGGAAGGGGAACATCACACTCTGGGGACTGTTGTGGGGTAGGGGGAGGCTGGAGGGATAGCTTTAGGAGATATACCTAATGCTAAATGATGAGTTAATGGGTGCTGGACACCAGCATGGCACATGTATACTATGTAACTAACCTGCACATTGTGCACATGTACCCTAAAACTTAAAGCATAATAATAATAATAATAATAAAGCATTTTAATTTATTTTTATGATTTACTAATATACAGAGTTATTTAGGATATAGATCTGCTGTGTGTAGAACATGACCAACATCTGTTTGAACTCAGCTTCAACATCTGTAAAAATCATATGTTATCTACTGTATAGGTCTGCAATGAGAATGGAATGAAATAACAAGAAAAGCACTTTTCCAGTGTCTCATAAATATTAAGGGGTAAATAAATGACAATTATACTACCAAGGGGTGGTATACTTAATCAATTTTGAACATTATTACTTCATTCCTTGACTCGTATTGAGTTAGGTTTATATACTAAATGGAGATAATTTGCTCATGTGCTTCACTATATTAATGTATTATCAAATGCTTTACAAACTTTTAAAGTTAGAGGAGGCTGGGCAAGGTGGTGCATGCCTGTAATCCCAGTATTTCAGGAAGACGAGGCAGAAGGAACACCTGAGCTCAGGAATTCCAGACCAGCGTGGGAAACAAAGTGAGGCCCCATCTCTAGAAAAAAATACAGAAGAAAACAGAAAATAAAAGAAAAAATACCCAGTTGTGGTGGTGTTGGCCCATAGTCCCAGCTACTCAGGAGGCTGAGGCAGGAAGATTGCTTGAGCTCAGGAATTTGAGACCAGCCTGGGAAACAAAGTGAGGCCCCAACTCTACAAAAAATAGAAAAAAAAAAAAAGAACAAAGGAAGGAAAGAAGGAAGGAAGGAAAGAATGGAGGGAGGGAGGGAGGGAGGGAGGGGAAGGAAGGAAGGGAAGAGAGGAAAGAAAGAAAAAGCAAGCAAGCAAGCAAGCAAGCAAGAAAGAAAGAAAGAAAGAAAAGGAGGGAGGGAGGCAGGGAGGGAGGGAAAGAAAGAAAGAAAGAAAGAAAGAAAGAAAGAAAGAAAGAAAGAAAGAAAGAAAGAAAGAAAGAGAGAAAGAGAGAAAGATTAGCTAGGTATGGTGGCTCAGGCCTGTATTCCCAGCTACTCAGGAGGCTGAGGCGATAGAATTGCTTGAACTTGCGAGGTCAAGGCTTCAGTGAGCCATGATTGTGCCACTTGCACTCCGCCTGGGCAACAGAGAAAGACTCTCTTTAAAAAAATAAAATATACAAGAAGAAACGAAAAACAAAAGTTAGAACAAATCCTCACAGCCAGGAAGCCACTCATTTTGTATTATTTTTAATATAATGGGAAAATGATTGACTTTTAATATTTTAGTTTTTTTATGTACAGTTATAACTTACATTAACCTGTTTATTTTGTGCTGTTACACTTGTATATGTAAACTGTATGTAATATAAATTACATACATATAAATTGTATCCATTTTAACATTGCATTTCTTATTTCCTACATATAGTCATAATTTAGAGTGATCGGTTTTATTGTGTACTACATTTATATATATTACATTATATAACTTATATTTCATATAGATGAATTTCATAAATTTAACATTTCAGTTTTAATTTATTATATTTATTATTTAGATTGATCTAAATTTTATTTGGTGCTACATTTCTATATATATTAATCATATATAAGCTATGCACATACTTTTGTAAAAGTGTTATTACTTTGGCATTTCATTACATCTTTTATTTCAGAAGTATTTGATATGTATTAATTTTGACTCATTGAATATGTCTTTTTCATTATTCATCCTAAGTTCTGCTTCATTTTTCTTTATTTCTATATATATTTTTTATTCTTTTTTAAAACAATGAATATATTATCAATTTATTTATCTGTGAGGAATTTTATATCCTAAAATGGGTGTTTGCCACATTTGCACCTGGAACCCTTACCAGATATAACAAATGAGTTCACAGATATTATTCCTCAACAGCTATCTCTATATTGTGTTATTGTTTGCCTGCATTTTGTGTCACAAAACGGAAGTTTTAGCTATATAAGGCAACCTGTCCACACCCACACCACTCTTCATACCCTGGTATAATATTTTTCATTGCAAATGCAGTTTAAGAGTTATGCCTGAGTGTGCTTAGGCAAAGGTGACATCTCCCCTGTGTAAATGGCAATGATAGCTGTGATATTTGTTTGTGTGTGTGTGTATGTGTTTGTATGTTTTGCTTGTGATAGTTGAACCTTGGCTAGGGCAAATATAGTTGAATATACATATGGAGGATTCTCCTTTGCAGACCATTATAAATGAGCGTGACTGTTGTGTTCTTTCACATTCACACATATACAGAAATGGATGAAAAGAAGACTGGACATTCTAATATTGAAAATTCCTGTGGAAAGACTTTTTGTTTCAGATATAAAATCCATATGAGTAATTTTGGGGCTTGTAAAAACTCTCTGATCATTGACATGTTTTAATGGTTTTCATTAGCAAATAGCACCAACATATTGAACCTGAGATTTTACCACCATTTCAGAGGTAATAGGATTAAAAACAGACACCAAGAATAAATTTTTCTTGGTTGAATGCGTAAGAGCTATGGGTGGAAAAACATTAATAAACTTTAATAAAATGGACTAAAGTTCAGCAGACATGCAGTAATGATAAATATGTCCTTTGTTGAGATGTTGCCTTAGGGTCAAAATAAATCCTGAAACAGTAAGATCAGGATAAGCTATTTACAGCACATTTGAATCCAGCCTCTTTACAGAGAAAACAAGTGATAATAACATTTTTGCATTCTAGTTTAGAAGATTGGGAAAGAGAAAATGCTTATTTCTGTATTTCCCTCTTGGTGAATATAAATCATTCTATTATAAAGACACATGCACACATATGTTCATTGCAACACTGTTCGCAATAGCAAAGACATGGAATCAAGCTGCCCATCAATGATAGTGTGTAAAGAAAATGTGGTACATATACACCATGATACTATGGCACCTGTAAAAAAGAACAAAATCATGTCCTTTGTAGGAACATGGATGGAGCTGGAGGCCATTGTCTTTAGCAAACTAATATAGAAGCAGAGAACCAAATAATACCACAAGTTCTCACTTTTAAGTGAAAGCTAAATAATGAGAACACATGAACAATAACTATGTAGAGGGAAATAACACAGACTGGGGACCAATGGAGCATGGAGGGTGAGAGGAGGGAGAGGATCAGGAAAAATAATTAATGGGTACTAGGCTTCATAATTGGGTGATGAAATAATCTGTACAACAAACCCCCATGACACAGGTTTTCCTATATAACAAACCTGCACATGTATCTCTGAACTTAAAGTTAAAAAATATTTTCCCCTTGCTCAAACAACCCAGTAAATAACTCATTTATTGCAATGGCTGATGTTAATAAAACAGCTTCATTCCCTTGAAAGATGCAGGCAGACTAAACGGATGGGAGATGGGCCATTTGCCCAGAAATTGATCCACAGTACACCATCTTGAGTCTATTTCGATTACAGAAAAAATCAAACATGGCCAAAGTTGCATTATTCCAAAGTATATTCTAATAGCAAAATAAGGTGGTGGGAGAGCAGGATGAATGTGATAATTCAGAAAGAAACATTTTATCATCATGCAGTCATTAATTATAATCACCAAAATCTTTTCTGAACATCTGCTTCCAATTCAGTGCCCAATTTATAGCTTAAGCCAAAAATTGTATAACCAGAGTGGGCTGCTTGGCTTGGTTTGTACACATAAGCCTTCTGGAAAATATTTTAAAAACTCTTGAAAGCTTGGGCAAATTTTGTAGGGAAGAGGTAAGGGCTATTAAAAATTAAATTCTACCTTTTAACCAAAACAAACTTCTTCCATCATCTTATCAGTGGCTGTGGGCCAGGAGCTTTTTACATAATTTGGCTTGTTTCAGGAAGGATGAGTTAGACTTGTTTTTTATCTAAAAGTAAGCGTACTGTTTTTGTTTCACATTTATATTTTTTTTTTGAAAGAAAAATAACTTTTGGCTTGTATGTTACGGAAATCTGATCTCTAACATGTGGTTCATAAAGGAGGACACTTCAATTGTTTAATAATATATGTCACAGTGAACTCATACAAGGATCTATTTGAAAACACCCCTGATACTGTATGTGTGGAGTGTGCTGGTGTTTTTGGATGGAAGCAATGCCAGAGGTATTTTATCTACCAGTATGGGGAAAACACTGATCTTCTAAAACCAGGCAGACTGAAGGCATACTTTCTCACAGCATTTTAAAGGTACACAATTTTTAATGTACACTTTTGAAACTTGGCTAGGGAAAATAAAGTTGAAGATATGTATGAAGGATTATCCTTTGCAGAATATAATAAATGAGTGTAAAAGGTACGCATTTTATAATAAATTATTTGTTTTAATGTTTTCAAATTCTCTCACATACAGCATCTTGCACTATTATCTCGTGCACATGTTGACCACACGTTGAAGAATTATGACATCCTAATAAGAAAGAAAGCAGTGAGCAAACATAGACACTCACTTAGCTATCTAGAGTTTTATTATCCATTCTTATGATCAGACCATGTTAAAAGATGTCTTCCACACCTATATATTAACAATCATTTTCTAAAATAATATATTTCCATATTTGCAACAGAAAGCTATTGCAAAGGTATAGAGACAATCTGCATCCACTCTGTAGCTCTATGGTTTCTATTTTTACTTTCTTTTCCACTCTCCCTGTTTTTAACATACCAACTCCTGGAAATATTAATTCTTCATAATCAAAAAAAGTTTAAGCACATAGAATAATGCATATGCTTAAGATTAGAGATTTTCTAGATAAGAGTTCTAGCTATTTAGCAAAGTATGATGTTATCATATTTTTATAAGATAGAGATTAAAATGGCCAACCTGAGTGTAACAAAATCTATTACAAAGAGATTCTCTTATGTCTAACAGGTGGTCCAGCTGCAGATAATCTTCTGAACATTAAAGGTGATGTATTTAGAATGTTAATCTTTCCATGCAAAGTGTCAAACCTGTTTCAGGAACATGGACAGGGATCATTTTCAGCTTCAAGAATAAAATGTATGATAGAATATCTGTTAATTTCCATAATTCATCATACTGGAGGGTTATTGTGTTTCCATAACTGATTATACTATGAAGCCACAATAGAATGGTTTCCAGTGTTTAAATGTTAACTATTGGAAAAGCAGAATGCTGTCACTAAGAATGGGTTAAAAAATGATCCCCAGACAACAATAATCTTTAGGTGCTTCACTAATAATTTGACTATGTGAACTGACATTTTGATGTTAAGAAAAATAGGAAGCTAGCATTATTTTCATACTCTGCAGATCAGTGATGCCTTCCTGACATGTCAAAACCTTAACCACTGGTGGTAAAGTGATTATTGATGATTGATGATTGATCAGAAACTTCCTGGGGAGATCTATCATGGGTGATGAGATCATTTGTCCTTCAATGATGTTTCTTTGAATAAGTGGCTTTTATTAAAAAGCTCAAGATGATAAGCCTTTTCATAATTCTCAGGACAACCAGTTTCATTGAAAATTGATAGACCTTGTTTGGTATTCATGTTGTTATTATTATTTACTACTAAAGAGTAGTTTTAGCCTCACAGCAAAAATTGAGTGGAAAATACAAAGATTTCTCACATATGGCTTATTTTGTTTTGTTATTGTTTTGAGACAGGTCTCACTACCACTCAGGCTGCAGTGCAGTGGCACAATCACAGTTCACAGCAGCCTCTACCTCCCGGCCTCAGGTGATCCTCCTGCCTCAGCCTCCCAAGTAGTTAGGACTACAGGTACATGCCACCACGCTTAGCTGATGATGATGATGATGATGATGATGATGATTATTATTATTATTACTACTTGGAGAGACAGGGTTTTGCCTTATTGGCCATGGCTGGTCTGGAACTCCTGGGCTGTAGCCATCCACCCCTCCCAATCTCCCAAAGTTCTTAGATTACAGGCATGAGGTACCCTGTCTGGCCACCTATACCTCTCTTAACCCCGTATATGTACAACCTCCTTCACTGTCAACATCTCCCAGCAGAGTGGTATTTTGTTTTCTTTTTTGAGACAGTCTCACTCTGTTGCCAGGCTGGAGTTCACTATTGCAGCTCACTTCAATCTCCGCCTCCTGGCTTCAACTGATTCTCCTGCCTCAGCCTCCCAAGTAGGTGGGATTATAGGTGTGCCCCACCACAACTGGCTAATTTTTTGTATTTTTAGTAGGGACAGAATTTCACCATGTTGGCCGGGATGGTCTCAATTTCCTGACCTCGTGATCAAAACTCCTCAGCCTCCCTAAGTGCTAGGATTACACACCCAGCCCCAGAGTGGTACATTATTTACAACTGATGGGCCCACATGGGAACATCATTATTATCCAAAGTCCATAGTAGTTTATAGTAGGATTCATTATTAGTGTTGCACATTCTGTGGGTTTGGATAGATGTAAAATTGCATGTACCCTTCATTATAGCATGACACAGAATAGTTTCACTGCCCTAAAAATCCTGCTATCCACCTATTCATCCCTTCCTCCTGCCAATTCCTGGGAAGCACAGATCATTTTACTATCTTCATAGTTCTCCAGAATGTTCCTATACAGTATGCAGCCTTTTCAGAGTGGCTTCCTTTATTAGTAATATGCATTTTAGTTTCTTTTGTGTCTCTTAAGGCTTTGTAGCTCATTTCTTTTTGGTGTTGTATTCCATTGTTGGATGCACTACAGTTTGTCTATGAATTTACTTTTTGAAGGACATTGAGGATGCAAATTCCATTTTAAGGTAGATAAAATTTGCACTATATTCCCTGGAGCTTGTGTACACTTGCCTATTCCTTCTTTCATTGTTCTGCTGCTCAGAAAAATTTGAAACTCATAATAATCTTTTGGTTTCCTTTCCTGGTTATAAAGATATAAATATGAAGCTTAAAAAAAGAGGCTGTTTTTAGCCATCCTAATAATGAGTGTTCAATGATGTGTCAGTCAACTGTGATTCAAGACCTGAGTAATTTCTCAGTTCTTATGAGGAGTCTGCTTTCTCAGTTCTTATGAGGAGTCTGCTGTTCAGCACATTAGAATCTCTTCATAAGAGTGAGAATTATAGTTATGCGGCTTTGAAAAGGAAATCAGTTAGGTATTATTATCATCATTGAATGCGTTACAGATTATCCTTGGTGATGTGATTTTTGTCCATGCCTCAAAGAGTAAACTGTTAAACAGGGACAAAATATATCTGTATGAATGGAAACCTATGATTAGCAATTGTGAATTTTTATGCCAATTTTAGAAATGTCTGCTAGGGAAGAAAATGGAGTTAAGTTAGCACCAGTAGCACGGAAGTGGCTTTCTCAATTGCCAAGCTTTGGGAATAGAAAAATACATAACACAGAGATAAAAATATTTATGTATATTCATAAAACAATGGAGGTGCTGTTATCATTCACAGCCACAGGGAAAGCTTAGCAGCTCAAGCAGAATAAGTAAGAAAAGAGCATTATAGCCAGTCCCTGCTTAATGAATGTAAGAGATGAAGCTACTCAATCATAATATTTGACCGCTATACCTGGATTCCCTATATTAAAAAGGCATTTATCTAATGATCCATTTTAGACTATTAGACTATTTAGAAACTGAGAATGGTGTTGTTGATGGAAAGAAGATGAAAAAATATCTAAGAAGCAGTATTTCCTCACTGTAATAAACCTCAATGAAGGATCGATCTTACAAAGAAAATTGTTAGTTTTGCATTTTGCACCACGCTGTCAAGTTCAGCTATAGGCAGGATAATTTAGCCAAATATCCAGCACTCAAAGTTAATGAACTCAGAACATTTTTTCTTTTATCAAGTGATTTTCACACAAATAACAATTTGGTGATTAAAAGAAAATTTTTTATTATTAAACACATGAGGGAATTATTCTGAGAAAATCCATTACACAATTGATACCTTACTCTAGAATGTATCAATATGTCTGATTAAAATAATCAGTTGAAATTATTAAAATAATTTTGTTCTTTTTCTACCACCATGGGGAAGAGAGAACAGATTTTATCAACCAAACTAGTTCATAAGATCTGTAGCTTTTGTTGGACTATTAAGTGATCCTGAGAAACATAGTAAGTCCAGAATGTTTTTGCAGCAACATTCTTCAAGTAATAAAAAGAGAGAAAGGGAGGTGGTAAAATACAAGGAAGGGTAAAAATTAGACATCTAGAATTAGGCTAACAATTTTGAACAGTGCTTGTGTTTGAGTATCTGTTGTTTGATGCCTACATACAGGTTAAACATCGAATTTTTGGAGGCTGTGTTTGAAACACATGCAAATCTGCAGCAATACACAGAAACAACTATCCCCTGTCAGGTCTAAATGAGAACCCTTCCAGTGGCATCAGCTAAAAATATGAAATACCTACTCCCATTATGCTCATGTACTTGATGTAAGACTGTGAACCTTCGTGGATATTACATATGTTCACACCACACATAAACACATAAACACACACAACATACAATTACTTAGTATAACAACATATATCATTATATAATATGTCAAATATGATCTAGTGACATATTTATGTTTATAATTTGATATATTTACACATTTATATCTACATAAATGTCAAAGTGAATATGATATATAAATTTTAATTTTTATATGTATATATATTTATATAGGTATACTTATATATACTTATATATGTATACTTATATATTTATATGTAATTTATATTTTTACATAGGTATACTTACACAATATTTACATATGTATACTTATATGTAAATATTATATTGGATACAAGTAAATATATAAATATGTAATTAATGTAATGTTAAAATAATATGTAAACATATTTATATTACTCACATATAACAAAAACACATTATAATGTGTATATATAATATATACATAGTTAGATATAAATATTATGATATATAAATGAATATGAAATATAAAAGTGATAAAAATAAATATAATACAAAAATGTTATATTGATACTAATATAAAAATTATATTTATACTAATATAAATATTGTATTTATATTAATATAAATATACTATGTATTTATATTACTATACTATAAATATACTATAAATTTACATTACATAAATATAAATATTATAGTTATATGATATAAATATTGTTTTTATATTAATATAAATATTGTATTTTTCTTAATATAAATATTATATTTATATTAATATAATATAGCATATAAGTATATGTAAGTAGAAATACATATACTTATATATGCATATATACTTATATATGTATGAATATAAATATTTACATATACTTTATATTTTTATATATGTATACTTACACAATATTACATATGTATACTTATAAGTAAATATTATATTATACACAAGTAAATAATTGAACCTGTAATTAATGTAATGCTAATATAATATGAAAATATAATCACAGTTATATTAATATAAATATAATTTATATAAACTTCTATATATAATATAAAATTATATATAATATATTTTATATATAATTATACATAAAACTGTATATAAAATGTAAAATTCTATGTATAATTATATGTATATATTTGTATAATTATATATCATATCTTACATACATATTATATATTACATGTAATATATTACATATAATATATAAATATATTACATATAATATATTCTAATATATAAAATATAAAATATATAATATATGATATATTATATTATATGTAAGATATTTTATCTTATATATTTTATATATTATATATAATATATTATATATTTTATATTTTATATATTATATGTTATATATTATATATGCATATATAATTCTATATGTATAATTATTGTAATATATGTATATTATATATTACATATAAAATATATGTATACTATATATTACATATAAAATATATGTATACTATATATTACATATAAACTATATGTATACTATATATTACATATAAACTATATGTATACTATATATTACATATAAACTATATGTATATTATATATTACATATAAAATATATGTATATTATATATTACATATAAAATATATGTATATTATATATTACATATAAAATATATGTATATTATATATTACATATAAAATATATGTATATTATATATTACATATAAAATATATGTATATTATATATTACATATAAAATATATGTATATTATGTATTACATATGAAATATATGCATATGATATATTACATATGAAATATATGCATATGATATATTACATATGAAATATATGCATATGATATATTACATATGAAATATATGCATATGATATGTTATATATAAAATATATGCATATTATATGTTATATATAAAATATATGCATATTATATGTTATACATAAAATATATATAAAATAATTATATATTTTATATTTTATGTATAATTATGTATGATATAAAAAATTATATATTTATATAAATATAAATACATAAATATATAAATATTTATAACAATATTATATAATATATATTTATATATTATATATAAATTAAGAAATATATCAATCACATATAATATATAAAAATTATATTATATATAAATTACATAAAATATAATATAAAATTATAATATAACGTTTATATTTATATATTATATTTTATATATATCATATAATTATATACATAATAGATAGAATACATATAAAAATATATATTATATAATACATTATATTGATATAATACATTATATTGATATAATACATTATATTTGTATAATACATTATATTTATATAGTATATTATATTTATATAATATATTATATTTATATATAATATATTATATTTATATATAATATATTATACTTATATAATATATAATACATTATATTTATAGATTACATAATATATTATATTTCTATATTATAAAATATATTATATTTGTATATTGTATAATATATGATATTTATACATTATATAAGATATTATATGTATACATTATATAATATATTATATTTATACATTATAAAATATATATTTATATATTATATAATATATTATATTTATATATTATACAATATGTTATATTTATATATCAATTTAATATATTATATTTATATATTATGTAATATATTATATTTATATATTATATATAATATATTATATAATATACATAATATATAATGTATTATATATGATATATAATACATTATATATGTCTTATATATCATATATAATGTATTATATATGATATATAACATATAATATACAATTATAATTGTAATAGATAATATATATTATATAATATATTATATAACTTACATAACACATTATATGAATTACGTAACACATTATATACATTATATACATTATCTGAAACATATACATTATACACATTATATAATACATCATATACATTATATACTTATATAATACATCATATACGTTATACAGATTATACGTCATATACATTATATACACTATGTAATATATCACATACATTATATATGCTATGTAATATGTCATATACATTATATACGCTATGTAATATGTCATATACATTATATACACTATGTAATATGTTATATACATTATACGCTAGGTAATATATTATATACATTATATATTATATAATATGTTACATATTACATATAATATATGTAATAGTATATGTGATATATAATAATATAATCATATACAATATTATTACAATATACAAAATACATTATAATATATAATACTATATTATATATTATATAATATTATATCTCATATATTACATTAGTATATATTATGTATTATATTATATATTATATATGGTGTATTATAATATATCATATTATAACAATAGAATATATAATATACTATATATAATATGTAAAATAATTATATGTATTACATATCATATAATATATTATATATTGTATAATATAAATTATATATCATATACATTATATAATATATAATATATAAATAATATATATAATACATAAATTGTACATAATATTGTACAATATTATATATAAATCATATAATATATAATCTGAATATCTGTATTATACATTATATATAATCATATGAAATTTTATACAAGATACAGAATTATATTATATAATATATTACGTTATATATTATATATGTATAATGTATAATATATAAAATTATGTTATATACTATATAATTTATATTATATTATACATAATATAATATACAATGTATTTAATATATAATTTATAATATACAATAATATATTATGTATAATATATTTTATATATAATATGTTCTATATTATATATGCAATATAAATATTTATATATTATGTTTTATATATAATAATGTATTATATATAATATGATTTAAGTAATATTATATAACATATATTATATATCATAATATATAATATATAATATAAAAATTATATATAATATATGTATAATTATATATAATATGTAATATATTATATAGTTATATATTATATGTTATATAGTTATTATGTATAATATATATAATATAATATATAATATAAAATTTATATATTATAAAGTATAATAATTATATATTGTATATGATTATATCTTATATATAATATAAGATATTATGTATTATATATTTTTATATAGTTTATATAAGTCATGTATTATTTAATTATAGATAATTATATGTCCTGTATAATTATACATAGATTATTTATTATATATCATTATAAATATTTAAATATAAATATAAATTATATATAATATAAATATATAATTATATAAATTATGTACAATATATAATTTATATAATATATAAAATGTCACTATATAATGTATTGTTACATTATATAACATATATGTAATATAATTACAACAGTTAATATAATACAATGTTATAAATTATATGTGATATTTAATTTATGTAATATATAAATATGTAATAATATAATGTAATAATGTAATATTATGTTACATTATATTACTGTATATTACATTATATGACATATTATGTAACGTTATATTACATATACTATATTAATATAATATATAAATATAATATTTATATTATTCCCATATACAAATACAGATTATGATGTGTATATGAATTATATGTGCATACCTAGCTATATTATAATACATAAGTATAAAAAATAAAAGTAGATAAAGATAAATATAATACATAAATGTTCATTGATATTAATATAATATTATATATAATATGGAAGTAAACAAATAGTACATACACACGTTACCTATATTTATATTATTGTATTATATGAATATTTATATTAGTATTTATGTGTAAGAATGCATATAATACATATACATATTGTATTATATATAATATTTGTATTAATATATGTTAGCAATACATGATATATTATTCTATACAGCTATACACGTTATAATTGTATATGTATTTATCTGTAACATACATATATGATATTTAAATACATATTTTATAATATATTTTTGTAATATGTTATATATAATCATCACAGATTATATAATTTTATATAGATAATATATCTTATACTATAATTGATTTTACATTTTATAGTACAATATTTTATAATGTACATTATATTTAATACATATCATATCATAGATTATACTACTTATGATAGCATGTAATATGAGGTTACATGTAATTGTAATCTCTCAGATATAATTATATTTATATATTACTCTTAAAGTAATACCATCATGTTTTAATTAACAGAATTTTCTTTCAGTGTTACATCATTCACCAAACTACTATTTTTTATAAAAATTGTATAATCCGCAAGTTATTCATAATCAGTTTTGTGCAGGTTATTTATTCATGAATATTATATACTTATTTTCACACTGGTATTTTTCTATCATCTCTACTGGAATTATTCATTATATTAAGCACTTGAAAGATGCAAAGAAAGCTTTATGCTAAGTGAAATTAGCCAATTGCAAAAGACAGTCTGTGAGATTCTATTGATATGAAATTGACATGGAATACCTAGAATATGAAATTCCATTGATATGAATTGTCAATCAGTTGTGACAGGAAGGAGATCACTGTTTGCTAGTTGAGTGCAGAGGAATGAAGAGTAGCTGCTAGTAAGTGCAGGGTTTCTTTTGGGGGTGATGAAAATGTTGCGGAACAGATAGTGTTGATGGTTGCACTCCCCGGTGAATATACTAAGAAAACAACAGTACACACTAAAGGATAAACTTTATAACACGTAACTACCTTAAAGCTGATAACATAATAGGATTTTTAGCCATGGTGCCAGGATTTTAGCTATGGTGCCAATGTGTTCAAATGGTCCTATTTAGTGGGTAGTCATCGAACAGCAAAGCCTGCCTCTGAGCAAAAAACCTTCCAGAGCCACCCTATGTCTTTACTACTCAAAGTGTGGTTCTGGAATCAGCAACAGCAACCATTGCTAGGGGTGGATTTCATTGCCAAACCTCAGGCCCTGAGTCAGAATCTGCTTTTCTGCATGACCTCAAAGGAGTGGTAGGCACATTCATGCTGACACTTGGGAAGCACTGAGAGATACCCCACGTCATCCAAGAATCATTTTGAACTGACTGCACTGCTCCTTCTAATGAGAACTCACTTGCTTTAGGCAGAAGTTTGACCTCAATTAATTTCCTATAGAAACAGGACAGCAGAGCCTGTCTTTTGCCTTCAGATCCCAGGCCACTTCTCTGTGTCACATTTCCACAGCTCAGTTCACCAAGAGGTGGTAGGTGGGCAATGGAGTAGTGAAATAAATCTTATACATGCCTGTAATCCCAGCACTTTGGGAGGCCAAGGCGGGTGGGTCACAAGGTCAGTAGATTGAGACCATCCTCGCTAACACAGTGAAGCCCTGTCTCTACTAAAAATACAAAAAATTAGTTGGGCATGGTGGTGGGCGCCTGTAGTCCCAGCTGTTCAGGAAGCTGAGGCAGGAGAATGGCTTGAAGCCAGGAGGCAGAGCTTACAGTGAGCCGAGATCGCCCACTGCACTCCAGCCTGGTCCACAGAGTGAGACTCTGTCTAAAAAAAAAAAAAAGAAAAGAAAAGAAAAAGAAAAGAAAAGTCTTACTATGCTATAGATGCTATAGGTACTACTTTCCTATAAAAATGTAATGTTACCCATATAGCAGTTTGTGTAGCCACATTTACTGTTAGAAATATGTGTCTTAAACAATTGCCCATCAGTTAAAAAATGGAGAAAGAAACTTTGGTTTATATATCCAATGGAATACTACTCAGCCATAAAAAGAAATGATTTAATGGCATTCGCAGAACCCTGGATGGAACTGGAGACTTTTATTCTAAGTGAAGTGACTCAAGAATGAAAAACCAAACATCGTATGTTCTCACTCATAAGTGGGAGATAAGCTATGAGGATGCAAAGGCATAAGAATGATACAGTGGACTTTAGTGGCTGGGGAGAAAGGGTAGGAGGGAAGTGAGGAATAAAAGACTACAAATTTAGTTCAGTGTATACTGCTCAGGTGATGGGTGCACCAATATCTCACAAATCACCACTAAACAATTTACACATGTAACCAAATACCACCTGTTCCCCAACACACACACGGAAATAAAAAATTTTAAATAAAGAAACATGTGTTTTAAGAAACACGATTATGGGAAAATTATTAAGAAAAGAGCTACCCAAAAGAAATTGAAATATATGCTTTAATAAATGTTATCAATTTTAGAGGCTTCAGAATATAGACAAGCCTGAACTTAAATGGGAATAAAATAATGTTGGGACTTGTGTGCATATGGGAATTTGGTAGTGTTCAATATGAATCACCCTCCATTACTCAGGGTTCTGCAGAACTGAGACAATGCCTGTGGACTTCCTTCATTCAAAAATATCTTTAACCAAAAGAAAAGAAACAAACAAAAATCTAGGATGTGTAAAGACACTCCATAAATTACATCACGACCTGAAAATGGCGCATATTGGTTTAAAAAGATTATTTCATGTTGAAGTTACTGTTTCTTTATGGAAAATGCTTTACAAGATGATGTTATGTTGAACTTTTAAATTTTCCTGCTTATCCCACTAAAACTAGACTCTGACAGTCTTATTTTGAATATTTGTTAATCTGAAGCATGAATTGCTGTCTTATAATGTATTTTCTTAGAAGTATGTGTTCTCATTTCTCAATTTGTTGTCCTTCTATTTGTTATTTATCTTTCTCAGATAATCTGTTTACTGGCCTTTACAAATAAGAAAAAAAAAATTAAATAGAGTGAGAAAAAATAATAATGCATATAAAATCACTGCTACTTAACCACCGTTTCTTCAATCTGGAACTATTCACTTAGTTGACTTTTCTACCATGCACCCAAATCCCTTCGTCCTAAGTGTTTTCTCTGCCATTATTTAATTCACGTTATTCTTTTTTCTTTTTTTTTAGACAGAATGTCACTCTGTCTCCCAGGCCTCTGTCTCCCAGGCTGGAATATAGTGAGTGGTGTGATCTTGGCTTACTGCATCCTCCACCTCCCTGGTTCAAGTGATTCTCCTGCCTCAGCCTCCTGAGCAGCTGGGATTACAGGCACATGCTACCACACCAGGGTAAATTTTGTATTTTTAGTAGACACTGGGTTTCACCATGTTGGTCAGGCTGGTCTTGAACTCCTGACCTCATCACCTGCCTCAACCTCTCAAAGTGCTAGGATTACAGGCATGAGCCACTGCACCTGGCCAATCCATGTTATTCTTAAGACCTGTTTCCAGTTTTCCAAATGGCTTTATAAAATTACTCTTACATATATTATTCTTATAAACTTTAATTTTTAACAAGTACCAGTTTACCTATTCCTAAATATAGTAAATGTATATTCCTTTTGCTGCATTCAAATATTGAGAGTATCCAAATGCTCTGGTTGATAAAGTGCTCCATGACGTGTTGTCATCCCATCCATTCAAGCTTTTAGAAATACTAATTGAGAACATACTGGCTAGGATGTCTGTTCCGTCCTGAGAAAAGAGACATGAATATAAAAGGCATAATTTTTTTTTTTTGAGGCAAAATCTCACTTCATCACCCAGGCCGGAGTGTGGTGGCACAAGCTTGGCTCACTGCAACATCTACCTCCCAGGTTCAAGAAATTCTCATGCCTCAGCTTTCTGAGTAGCTGAGATTACAGCTTGATTTTGGACTTCCCAGCCTCTAGAACTGTAAGGAATAAATTTCTGTTCTTAAAATTTGCTCAGCCTCAGGTGTTTTGTTTTAGCAGTACAAGTGGAATAGGAACCACAAATTTAACCTATTTGTCAAACAATCCAAGTACACAGAATGTATGAAGAAAACTTTGAAAGTCTTTAACATCTCATTCTATGCATTCACAAGGTTTTGCAATATGATGACTTCAATTAATAATCTGTCATCAATGGTCTTTTATGTCAGCATATGCAAAGAGATCTTATTTTCTTTTTCAGAATCATAATCTTAAAGCTGTATTGTATGCTTTAATTTGAAATATTACATAATTTGTTGTGGGAATTGAAATTTCTATATTGATCAACATAAAGACATTTCTGTATTTTAGCTCCTGCATGTTGTGTAAAGATGACAGTGGTTTTACCTCATGGGGGTAGAGATGATCGAAGGAAGATACCAGAACTTAGTGAGAGAAACCAGATGTCTGAATAAAAGCCATGTTTCTTGCTTACATATCCATGATTTTGTTGTCATTTTCTTTGGAAGAATCCTAAAAGGAAGTGAACATAGAAAAGAGAGTGTGTGTGTTGTTCCCCCACCGTGTGGAGGGAGGGAGAGCATAAGGAAAAAGAGCTAATTGATGCTAGGCTTAATACCTAGGTAATGATAGCAATTTAGCTATTGTGAATTATGCTGTTATAAACATAAGTGTACAAATATCTCTTCAACTCCTTGCTGTTAGCTCTGTTGGGCATATACCCAGAAGTGGAATTACTGGATCATATGCTAATTCTATTTCTAAATTTTTGAGGAACCACCATACTGTTTTCTACTGTAACTGTAGTATTTTACATTTCCACAGCAGTTTACAGGAGTTCCAATTTCTCTACACCCTTGTGAATGCTTGTTATTTTTGGCTGTTTTTTTTTTATGGTAGTTATTCTAAGGGGTGTGAAGTGGTATCTCATTGTGGTTATGACTTGCATTTTCCTGATGACTAGAGATGTTGAGTATGTTTTCATGTGCCTGTGGGCCATTTGTGTATGTTCTTTAGAGAATATATGTTCAAATCCTTTGCTCAGTTTTGAATGGGTTTTGTTATTATTGAGTTTTAAGTGTTCTCTCTATATTCTGAATATTAATCTCATAACATATATAATTTGCAAATATTTTATTCCATCCCATGAGTTCAGCTTTTTTACCTTGCTGATGTTGTCTTTTGATGCATTTCTGCATTCCTTTTTTTTTTTTTTTTTTTTTTTTTGAGGTGGTGTCTCCCTCTGCTGCTGAGGTTGGAGTACAGTGGCATGATCTCTGCTCACTGCAACCTCTACCTCCTGGGGTCAAGCAATTCTCCTGCCTCAAACTTCTGAGAAACTGGAGTTACAGGCTGCCACCACACCCAGCTAATTTTTGTATTTTTAAAAAAGATGGGATTTCACCACGTTGGCCAGGCTTGTCTTGAATTCCTGACTTCAAACGATTTACCTGCCTCAGCCTCCCAAAGTGCTGGGATTACGGTGCGAGCCACAGCATACAGACAAAAAAAATTGATAAAGTCCAATTTTTCTATTTTTTCTATTGTTACCTGTGTCTTTGGTGTTATAAGAAATTCTGACCAAACCCAGTGATGTGTGGCTTTTTCCCCCATATTTTCTATTAAGAGTTTTACAGTTTTACTTCTTACATTTAAGTCTTTGTCTCATTATTCTTCACGCAGAAAATGTGCTTAGAACTTTGTTGACAATGTTGACACTTTTAATTGAAGAAGCTATTCTACAGTCTTATGGATGCCTGACTAGTCTTGTTACTTTGGGCATACCACTTAGGGTTCCAACGTTAGTCAGTTTTCTTAACATATTGACTGCATATGGATGTTACATATTAAAAAAGCATTTCCACAGCTCCTTCACATAAATTAGCTCACTCAATCCTTTTATCCACCCAAGAAATTCTTAAATACATTCAAATGAATTAAACAACATTAGAGGTGAGAAATAAAGTCTGAATGGGTCATGGAAGTCTTGTCCCAGACCACAAACCTAGTAAATATGAAACTAGAGGATAATAAAATGGAGTAGGAGAATCTCTACATGCCTGCCTAGTGTTTTCCATACAATCATGAGTCATTAATACCCATCCTTTTTATAATTTTCTTTCTTTTTTTTTTTTTTTTTGATATAGAGTCTTGCTCTGTCGCCCAGGCTGGTGTGCAGTGGCGCTATCTCGGCCCACTGCACGCTCCGCCTCCTGGGTTCACGCCATTCTCCTGCCTCAGTCTCCCGAGTAGCTGAGACTACAGGCGCCCGCCCCCACGCCCGGCTAATTTTTTTTTTTCGGTATTTTTTTTTGGTAGAGATGGGTTTCACCGTGTTAGCCACGATGGGCTCAATCTCCTGACTTCGTGATCCGCCAGCCTCGGCCTCCCAAAGTGCTGGGATTACAGGTGTGAGCCACCGCGCCCGGCCTCTGCTTTTCTAATTTTATAGATAATTAGGTCATAAGTATGGGATGTTTTAGTATAATAAAAGTAGAATCTCTGCATAGTTCATGTATTTGAAATTGAGATAATTTATTACCTAATTTCAAAAGAAGCTTTAAAATTTGACAAAATATTGTAAAGCTCAAGAAAAGAAAACTAAGGAGAATATGAAAATTTTTGCTCAATGTCTTACAGTGCAAGATGAAAAAAAGCTCTAACATATTGTGAAAAAGAGAGCAGTTTTCAGCACTGTTATACTGATTCCCCATACCGGAAAATGTTTGCTTTGTTTTGTTTTTCTAACATTCCATCTATTGAAAGTCTTGAATATTAAGGGTATGAATTTTATTTATTTTAAATTTCTTAAAATTTTTGTGAGTATAAAAATCAAACCAAAATGGATTAAAGGGTATGGAATTTAGATATTGAAATAAACTGGCATACTCAATGCTTGCTATTCTGATATATTTTCTTCCAAAATTATCTTACATTCAAAGCTCTGGGGATAGTTTGTGGTCTAGTATATTTGGTGTAAATATTCTCAAAATATGTAAATACTTATAAATATATTTATATATTATACAAGTTATACAAATATACTCTAGCATATTTGATGTAAATTTTTTAGGATGTGGTTCCACATCCTGAAAAATTCCATTGATAGACTTCTGTTTTCCTATTTCAATAAAGCCATAAAGTAGTTCTGAAAAACTTTGAATATATAAAATTAGACACTGAAATATTTTATCTGAAAATGTCCTTGTCCATTAACATAAATATTGTATTTGCTTAGTGGCCATTTTTAAATTTACAATCAGACGGTCATTATTTTCTGAGGTATTATTAACATGATCAAAATAGAATCATTAGTTTTTCACGTTTTCATTTTCAAAATACAGTTCTGAAACACCAACCCAGGGATCATTCTGAAATATTTTTAATATGATCTGAAATCCCAGGTATAAATTACAAATTTCCTAAAAAGTAGAACCATCTCACTCAACTAAACAACATTGCCTTTAAAAAGTGTATGACAATTTCGACTGAAATTCATAATGGAAGATTTTCAAGCAGAAGTCAGTTAAATTTTACTGTGTATATTATCATTTTTATAGAAGTTGGAAAACCTCTAGAGGAGTGAATTAAAGTTCATCCTTTTTGCTTGTAATAAAATACAATAACATCCTATTTTACCTAAGGAAATGTATTCAAAATAACTTTTAAAGTAAAACTCATAAAAGTTAAAAAAAAAGTAAAGAACTCTAGGGGGATTGTCTATAATCTCTCCGTCCCTGCCTCCCTCTTTCCCTCCTTTTTTTCCCTTTCTCTCTATTCGCTGTTTTTCCCCAGAAATCATATAACTAGTGTGGCTTAATAAACTTTGGAACTTTTTATTCACCTAGGCTTTCCTCTCCTGAAAAGAACTGTGTCTTGCATCCTGTTCCATCAGCCCTGGTGTGGTAATCTGCAGTGAGCAAGTTGTAAGTTCGCTTCCTAGCATGGCAATACAAACCATTCTTAAATATCCTTCCTTGAACACAACGGTGTAAACCTCACAACCTCATTCCCAAGTGAGCTCAAGTTCACCATTCACATAGTATTTTTCTAAACAGCTCAAAAGCCTCGGTGACTTATGGGCTTTGCTCTAGCAGAGCTAAAATGGAAATATGGATTGTAGCTGTCATTTCAGAGACTCAGAGCTGGCTAGGTTAGTATGGACTGATTTGTAAGTGTCCATTTCCATAGCCATGGACAATAGGTAGTATTTCATTTTGTCTTTCCCCAATGGCTACTCTTACAACCACAGAAACATATGAGTCCATTAGTAGTCTCAAACGCTTCATAAAAATTGGCTTGTTTGCGTCTCCTTTGAAAATGTTTCCCTGAATATGATTTTTCTCTGTAAGTCATAACTGAATATTTTTTACCAGCTGGGCTATATTTGATGCTTCTCTAGGTTCATTAATATCCATAAGGTAAGGGAATAAATATTAATATACTCTGGGTTATCCAGGAAAACATATTGAAGGGTTCATATGATTCATTGTGTTACCTTTTTAGTGCTCTGTGAAATTTTTATTCTTGGCTTAAATGCTTACAGTGTAAAACAGATGCAAATTAACCTGGGATTTACCTAAAATTGGTCTGGCATCTACACTGCATCTCTTGCTAGTGAGGAGAGGGTGGAAGCATGTGATATAGATCAATCGTACAACTGACCACCACATATAGTATCTTTTCCCAATTTTTCCATCTCGTCACCCTGATTATTATCTTCACCAGGTTTCATGACGCTCAGTGCTCGTGTTTCTGTGTTTGCTGTCTTGTATTTCCTTTTATCATATTTCTCCCCACATATAAACTTTGGGTATCTGCCTTTCCATTTGTGTAACGCTTGCATTAGTATTTGGTATGCAGTGGGTACACAATATATGTTGGTTGGCTTAAAAAAAAAATCAAAAGTACCAAAGCTTGTTCCCTCTATGTCAACTAGATTAAGTCATTTGAAAAAATACCCCATAATGGAAACAACTTCTATAATGAAAAAGGGCCACAGAGAAAAAATGTGTTTGTGTGTACATATGTGTGTGTGTGTAAAAAATTAATATAAATATGATATGTATACATATATGTACCTACACATACAAATACAACACACATATGTATGCATATGTATACCTCTATATATCCACATATAAGTAGATTGTATTACATACTGGAGACAGATATGTAAGAAATATATATATATATCTATAGAGATAGATAGATAGATAGATAGATAGGAAATAGAATTCTATCTATCTATATTTGTTTGTTCGTTGTTATTGCAGGGAGGTGTTGTTGCCAAAACATTGACAAATTTCGTGTACATAGAAAGTGGCTGGAAGAAAAGAAGCAGAATAACTAACCTCAAAAGACCAGCTGCTGCTATATGCACGGACATTGTAAGTAGAATATTAATAACACTAAATGACAGCTCACTAAAAATTGAAATAGTAGAATACCTTTTTTGTCTTCCAGGGTTTGCAATCAAGGGAGAGAACATTGTAAAGACCCTGACACAAACTAATTTTTCTAATTCCCTATGAGGTAATTCAGCATAATTTTAATTTCCATTTTATTTACGTTAGTCTTTGGAAGGTTTAAATGCAGGTTTTATCTTAGACAATTCCTAGAATAAAAAGTAAATTCCCATGTGCCTCTCAGTCCTTAACCAGATCTACCTTTATTAGGAGGAATCGAGAATGAAAAGAAAACAGGAATCTTAGTACCAGTTTTCAAAACATTTAACTGACCTACTTATCTAGATTTTTATATTTAAATGATTCTAGAATATCCAAATGACCAAGACAGAACCTTGCTGGACACAGGAACTCTATTTTCTTGTTACAGTGCCTATGAAATGTGACACCATGCAGACTAATAATAAATGCTTCACTGTACACATACATGTTCTATTGCATGGGAGATAGGTAGAAATCATGGATGTGAATTCAAAGTCATTCATCTTTTAATTGAAATCAGTATTTTGAAGACATGTGCTCACCACGGATATGGCTTGGCTGTGTCCCCACTTAAATCTCATCTTGCATTGTGGATCCCATAATCCCCACGTGTTGTGGGAGGGACCCAGTGAGGGGTGTGCAATTGAATTATGAGGGTGGTTACTACCATGCTGCTGTTCTTATGATATTGAGTGAGTTTTCATGGTTTTATAAGGGGCTTTTTCCCCTTTTGCTCAGCACCTCTCCTTCCTGCCACCTTGTAAGACATGCCTTTTCTTCTCCTTTGCCTTCTACCATGAATGTGAGTCCTCCCCAGTCAAGTGGAACTGTGAATCCATTAAGCCTCTTTTTCTTTTTAAATTACCCAGTTCCATGTATTTCTTCAAAGCAGTATGAAAACGGACCAATACAACTGCCATTTTCATGGCAACATTATTCATAACAGCAAAGATTTGGAAACAACATAGAAGGACATTGACATATGGATGGATCAAGAAAGTGTGTATACATATTTATGTATGTCATGGAATAATAATCAACCTTGAAAAAGAAGGAAATCTTGTCATTTTTAACAACATGGATAGACCTGAGGAATGTTATCCTGAGTGAGATGGGCCAGGCACAGAAAGACAACTTCTGTATGATCTAATTTATTCATTTACATGTGGAATCCAAAATAGACTCATAGAAGCAGGGGGAAAATGCAGGTTACCAGCTGGGTGAGGAAGGAGAAATGGGGAGGTAATGGTCAAAGGGTACAAACTTTCATTTATGCAAAGTAAATAAATTCTAAAGATCTACTCTCCAGTGCAGTGCCTAGGACTGACAATGCTGTATTTTATACACAAAACTTACTGAAAGGGTAGATCTTATGTTAAATGTTCATAATACACTCAGACATATAAAATAATAATGAGGGAGTGGGAGGAAACTTTGGGAAATAATGGATTGATTAATATATTTATGACTTTGGTGGTAGTGATCATTTCAGGAATGTATACTTATCCCCAAACTCATCAAGTTGTATTTTTTAAATGTGTATAACTTTCAACATGTCTATCATAATTGAATAAAATGGTTAAAAAAAACACAGTTATTCGTCTTTTAAAACACGACTTTTCTCCAGCTAATTTTCCCATTTCTGTGCAGTAGAATATGAATGTGATAGTGACAAGCCATTTTTCCAGGAACTAAAAAAGAACGGCCCTCCTATGGATGGGGAAACAGGATGGAAAATGGGTTTATTCTGGAAAATTTTGAGTGAATCCAGAGAATAGAACTTTCACTCTCTCAAAACACCCATCTGTTCAGACATTTATGTGGAATAAATAAAACTTTCATCTTGGGCAAAGTGCTGTTGTTCGTTCCATGGAGGAGACACATTAAAGCTGATTTTATTAGTGATAAAGGAAAAAAAGCAGTGTTTGTTAAGAGAACAAGAGGCTCAAAGCATCGGCAACACACACAGGGGTAGTTCAGAAAGGATTAGGTGAAGAATTAAGATCAGACAGAACCAGATAACTATTTGAGCCATAATAGTTAACTCTGTATGTGTGTATCTACTCAACAGATACATCATTACTCAGAAATGGAAATTGATTTTAGAAAAGAGTGTCTTTTATGTTTTTATGTTTTAAGCGTATATTTAAAAAATTTTAGTAACCTCTATAAAAGGCTGTAGTGTGGCCAGTTTTCTCTAACAGCTGAGCAGGCAGGACTCCATGACAATGGTTTAGCAGTGACTCAGTGGTTAAGTCACATATTAAAAGCTGAAAAGTGCCTTCGGACATTAAAATGTAACAATAGCCCACCAAGAATTTTACCTAGGCCTTTCCTGAGCCTTGAAACATAACAAAATAATGAAGGAATTCTTAATGGGATCCGTTTAGGATTAAACAAGTTTTATTTGGGGTCTGAAGAAACTCCCCAGACCACCACAAACAAGTGTTAGTGGGGGTCTAACAGAACTCCCCAAACCTCTATGATTTAGCAGGGGGCAAAATAAGGGTAATCACCCCCAGCACTTGGACCCATCTAGATTAAGTAAATTTACTGAGGCTCCAGAGGAAGGTCTTCAGGACTCAGACCTTAGTTGTAGATTAGAATAGTTTATCACTTATGTCTTTAGATGAATGCACACTTACATGAGATATATAGCTTAAAAAGCATATAAGCTCTGGAAAATTTTGTAACTTGAGTTGGTCTGGTGATATTTTCCAGGTCTTCTCCCTGTATCAGTTTACAAAAGTAAACTCGGTTCTTTCCCAGCTCATCTGCATCTGGTTATTGGGCTGCCAGAATAAGTAGCCTGATCTCACTATGCTCACTATGGGAACGATAACGTCTGTGATTTTTTTCAACACACAATTTTTTGTCATCCTATTTGAGAATCCTTTCAGGTATTCTGACATTCTTGGCAAACTTTGTATCTGGCAAAGAATTATCCCAAGAATGTGTGTACTAAGAATACCTTTGTTATCCATAGGGGTTTTAAGGAAAACAATAATACTCATTAACTTTTTATTTTCTAACAAGAAAAGGTCTTTTTATTTCCTGGCACTTTGAACTTGTCCCTTGTATAATGAAATGACAATTTTGATTTAAGGATTTTCCTCATCAAAATTTTATCCCGAGTTTTCTAATGAATTTTGAATTGAAAAAGAGGCATTATGACTCCACAAACCCTTTAACTTAACATTTCTTAAGGATTGATTGACTCGATTCCTGGTTGCCTCTTTCCTAAGGCACATTTCTCTCTCTTTACTCCCCATTAATTTGAGAAAGAGTATCAATTTCTGTTTCTGTCCCATCAATTTTAAATTGTTTGACTCCTTGGGACAAGACTGCAAAGTGGTTGAATCATTCAGTGAGAACTGTCACCATCCACTAGAAATGAGGGTGGTAATCTGCAAGAATTTTACTGTTAATGAATATGTTAAATTTTGAGATTATAGGCTTCTGAAATTTTACCAATCACTTAAATGTCTCACTGGAAAAATTAATGCTCTTTCTAAAGTGCCCAGTTCCCTCTATAGATGATATAATTATTGGGCATCAGGAAATCTTCACGGCTTCCCTCACAGTGACTAAGGCAGATTTGAAAACCTAAATTTATGTGTGCATTTGTCAACTAAATATCTTAATATAAATAATATCCAGTGCTATTACTTTGCTGCATATCTGATGTTAATAATGAAAAACCGAAAGTGATTAATTCTAAAACACTATGTGTTAATATTTCTGTGTTAAGTTCACTGAATAGTTTCCTTACATGTCTTCCTTTTAGAAATGGATAAGACGTGGGAATTTTATTTAAAATAAGGGGAAGAAAGGCATATCTTTAACTTCACCTTTGTTTGTTAAATTCAGTGAATACATAACTGAAGGTACGAGATCAGAACATACACCACACCATGGTTGTTGAGTTAATCCTCCATTGCCTTTGGGGGAATTTTATGAAAAGTAAAGGTATCCTTGTATTTTGACAATTTGAAGGCCTAGGGAAATAGCATTCAAAGGACTTCTTTAATGTGTAGCCTTCACTGAGAGCTTATTTTAATATAGTTCTGAGTGATTCTGTGAATATTCAAAATCTCCTCTGCACTCAAAATTAAATTTACAAAAAGAAAAACCACTGTGTTGATCTTGTGGCCTAGGTAATCCTATGGTATACAGAATTTTAAAAAAAAAGGCAGGGATTCGCTTCCTATAAAAAGAGGAGAATATCTCAAACTGCACATGTATTTGAAAAAAATGTTTTGACTAATTTACTGAATCAACCCAGCTACGTTATTTAATCCATAGGGAAACTGTTTATGCATTGCTCAGCTAAGGAGAATCAAATAAAAAAAAGTTCATGGTTTATTTTTTTAATGCCTAGTGGCTGATGGCATATCAATTTTTGCCTAAGTTGAATATCTTCATTTTTACTTTAGAATACATTCTGGCATACATGCTGAGTTTGTTAAGACAGAAGAAGTTTTGTTTTATATAAACTAAGTTATATTTCAGAAAAAACTCTAAACCGAAATATAAAATTCATCATTTTTTCCTTTGAGCATTTTTTGTTTGTTTCTTTCTTTGATATTTCTCTGTGTTTATAGTTGAAGTTGGAAGTTATCTCCTGGTACTTAGTCAGTTAGAGCGCTCCATCATCTGCCTTTGAAGTCTGAGAGTTACAAATACATAACAATAACTGGTCATAAGACCCAATATTTTACAATAAAAATTATTACAGTATACTTTAATACAATATGAAAAAATAATCACAAAGCCAGCTTAAAAAGCATATGAAATATTACAAATATATGCATAATCTGTGGAAGTTGTGCATAATCTGTGGAAGTTGTACATAATCCTCATCATTATCTTCATCAGCTGTAAAGATGTTGCAAAAAAGTTTTGAAAATTAATCCCCTCATTTCTCCTTAACCAGTGAGCCAAACACAAAGTGATTATTAGAATTAGAAAATACTAGAATTTAATGACAATGAAAATGGTACATTTCAAAACTAAAATCAAGAATATTAACATTAAGATATCTTAAAGAAATAGAAAACAAATCTTACACTCAATAAAGTTGCTTACAACAATCTTTATTGGCAAAGCCGCAGAATTCCCAATATAGAAATTTTTTCTATGAATTGACTGGAGAAAGCTAAAACAAATAGGAAATCTGATGTAGTGTGTTAGCCTGTTCTCATGCTGCTAATAAAGAGATACCCAAGACTGGGTAATTTATAAAGGAAGGAGACTTAATTGACTCACAGTTCCACATAATTCGTGAGTCCTCACAATCATGGCGTAAGCAGAGGAGGAGCAAAGTTATGTCTTACATGACCACAGGCAAGAGAGAATGAGAGCCAACTAAAAGGGGAAACTCCTTATAAAGCCATCAGATCTTGTGAGATTTAATCACTACCACAAAAACAGTATGGGGGAAGCTCCCCTATGATTCAATTATCTTGCACCTGGTCCCTCCCATAATATATGGAGATTATGGGAGCTACAATTCAAGATGAGATTTGGGTTGGATACAGCCAACCCATATCATGTAGCATGTCATGGATCCTTATACATGTCATGTAATAGAAGACTGCGGTAAGCCATGAACATTTGTATTAGGCTAATTTGCTATAAACAAATGCAAAAACTTGAGAAAAATGGAATTTCCCATCATCTTGTGTTTATAAACAGTTCTGTTACTTTTCAAAGGTTTATGGCCAGAAGAATATCTTTACTAAGTGTGGCACACTTGTTTAAAATGAGAAACATTTGTATTTAACATGTTTTCCTTAACTTCTATGTTGCAACATATTTGTGTAATTCTTTCTGATTTCCCTCTGCATGTATTGACACAACTCAAAACTGATCATTTCTTAACTTTGAACTTTCTGAATGATTTTCTTTATCTATGTTTGTTTTAAGGCTGCATTTAACCAATAGTGTTTTCGATGTAATTATAATCTTCCTGCTTTTATAGGTGACTTCAACATAAATTCATTTACATTGCCATGAGTGATAGATGTACATACACTTTCAAACATTAAAAATAGTAAGTTATGCATTAAACATGTTTTATTAATGTTAAAATATGTAGCTTTTAATTACAAAGCATTACATATATACATATGGATTCATGTAAACTCACATAATATGTATAATATATACACACATAAAAATACAATTTAACTTTTTCTGATGTGATCTGCATTTACTTTTGCAAAATATAAACATAAACCTAATTTCTTCACCCCACCTATATTCTACCTATTGTTTTATTGGTAAAAAGTGGTGTTTTAGACATTGTAATATTAAATAATTATTTTGCAGTATACATTGTATTAGTTTATTCTCATGCTGCTAATAAAGCCCTACCCAAGACTGGGTAATTTATAAAGGAAAGAGGTTTAGTTGACTTACAGTGCCACAGGGCTGGGGAGGCCTCCAGAAACTTACAGTCTTGGTGAACAGGGAAGCAGACATGTCCTTCTTCACATGGTAGCAGCAAGGAGAATTGCAAAGCGAATGCAGGAAAATGCTTATAAAACCATCAGAACTTGTGAGAACTCATTCACCAACATGATAACGGCATGGAGGTAATTGTCCCCATGATTCAATTATCTCCATATGGTCTCTCCCATGAGAGGAAGGGATTATGAGAACTATAGTTCAAGATGAGATTTCGGTGGGGACACAGAAAAGCCATATCACACATCTTGTCTTTCAAAAGACATTTTTATAATATCCTGCAACTACACAATTATTACATCACATTTCCATGCAATTTAAATATTTAGCCCCACACTTTGTATCAATGACATCAGAAATGTCCATCTGGCATTTTGTGTACATTTCTGCCTTCTTCAGGCTGTTGTCCTCTTATCTTATTGTTTATTTCTTATTTCATGGAACCTTTCCTACGTTCAACTTTATTGAACAGAACAAGTAGTCTCTATCCAGTGTTTATTGTTGCTTTTTGTGATGTATTTCTCCAATTATGCTGTCTCTTGGCAGATGGATTGCTAACCATTCCAGTTATTTAACAGCATTATTTCCATAGACTCAGCTGGCTCCAAAATATATTTTCATTGTTTTTGTTTCTGGGTGTTAACATTTGGGAGCTTCTAACTGTCTAAGATAATTTTGTGTTGTCATCAAAGACCAGGATACTTGTTTATGCTGGGAATGCCAGTGTCTTTCTTGAGACCACAGAATTGGAAATCAACTATTGAGTTGAAATTCCAGCTCCAGGAATTACTAGACTGTGTCCTTGGGCAAGTTTCTGAACCATTTTATGCCTCAGTAAAACTGGAGTCATGATAGTACCAACTACAGAGAAAATTTTCTGGTGCCAAGGAGATTGAAGTGAGCCATCCACTTAAGATATGACACATTATATAAGCAGAGCTGTAATAGTCACATCCAGTTCTCTATTAAATTGCACATTTGCCTTCCAGCATATATTTCTGCAGAAAATGTCTAATTTCCACATTTTTTCTTCGTATTACTTTTTTCTTTGAGACTGTCTTACGCTATTGCCCAAGTTGGAGTATAGTGGCACCATCATAGTTTGTTGCAGCCTTGAAATCCTGGGCTCAAGTCAAGCTTCCACCTCAGCATGTCAAGTAGCTCAGACTACAGACATGTGTCACCATGCCTAGGTAATTTTTTTTTAACTTTCTGTGGAGATGCAGTCTCACTATGTTGCCCAGGCTAGTCTCAAACTCATAGCTTCAATTGGTCCTCCTAACTGAGCCACCCAAAGTTCTGAGATTACAGGAAGGCATGAGCCATCAGTATAGGTAAGGCATTTAGAATAGGGCTAGGGTGTGATAAGTCCTTAGTGAATATTTCTGATGGCTAAAGTTGATATGTCATTGGGGGTATTTTCATTAACCACCTAGCTGCTGTTTGAATCTTCCAGTGGCAGGAGAACCCACTAAGTGCATCATTTGCTTTTACTATATTTTTGCCATTCTCTCATTTTTAACTAAGCAACCAAAACCTTAATCATTCTTTCTCAGAGGAAACTCATGCAGGGTAGCTAGATGCTGTTAACAGTAAAAGGTCTTCACCTCTTTGGCTAAATTTAAGTGGTTTGATGAGATGATGGTCAATTCCACAGCATCAGATGAGGTGTTAGGATGGATAGCTAGCTAGTTAGATCAACATAGAGATTGAGATTGAGATTGAGATTGAGATTGAGATTGAGATAGAGATAGAGATAATTTTCTGTTTCTCTGGAGAATCTAGGCAAATACAGGAATGCTCATAACTCCTTCCAGCCCAGAGTCCATTGTTGTGGGACAGTCCTAGATACAGGAAAAATGATATTTTTATTCATATACATAATCTACAGTTAGGAAAATTTTTTTTAGACTAGATCAAATTAGGTGATGAAAACATTCTTTATCTAGTAAACTAGTGTACCCTACCTTCCTCTCTCTGTACTGTGTAAATTTGATCTTTGAAAGGCATGGTTGTTCAGTAAAGGGCCCTTCTCAGGAACAATGAAACAATGTTTTTGCAAAAAAGGGAAGGAAAATAACGCATTTTCATTTTCTAAGTTTTTATTTCTTGTTCATGCAAAAAGACAGACATTGTGGCAATTTTCTTTACACAAGCATCTGTCCATGAGCTGTTTACCAACTAAATGAGGGATGTAAAATAGAAATCTTAAGACACTAAAGGGCAGAAAATAAAACCAGATAACAACTCACTTTTAAATTCTATACATAATGTCCTAATGAAATCTCTAATCTGTTTAGGAACCCAAACTTGCAGAAACAAATCTTTTGAATTCTTGAATGTTTTCAACCTGAAAAAAAGAAAGTTACTCTGAAACATGGAAACATATCAAGATTCTTCCATTAGGTAATATATATGAGGAACATTTTTCAGAAAATGGTTACATAATACCGTATCAGCTTTTTTGAGTACTTAATGATATTAAAATTAATTTTAAATTATAATAAAATATGTCATTTGTATGAGAAGTTTAAAGACCAAGACTTATAAACCAGTTGAGATATAATATCCCTTTATTACAAAGGACATTAAAGACAAATGTCTCTGTTATGCCTCAAATGCAGCTGTTGTACCTGTAGACAAGTGACCAATACAAATTGAATATAATGTAGATGTGTATAGACACAGAACACACACATACATACATTCTAACTACTCTATACAATATTTTTCTGTAAGGAGACTTAGGTATACCTTTACAGCAACTGAGAAATTTGTTGACATTGAAGCTAGTATTTTACAGCATGCAGCCCATTTGGCTCACCTTTGCTGAACTTGATTGTGCTCTTAAAACATTGTCTGGTGGAAGAACTATACAGGAAGGTAGGCATGTTGTTACATTGCCTCAGTGCTCTTTCCAACTACATTTTAAGATTTGCATTTATAATTAAGCAGATGGGAAAAGAATATGCATGAGGAAGTTGATAGAGTCTTGCCACATACCAAATATTCTTGCTAAGTGAGGTATTGTTCAAAGCTCTATCCTCAAGTCAGTAACCATTCAACTCTTACTCTGCCAAATGCTGATAGAATCATCATTTTGCCAATGTACGTATGTTTTCTGTTTCCAATAATTTCCCTAATAATGATCTCTAAGTGCATTTTTAGTTCTGACTTTGATGAATGGTGTCAATGTAAATGAATATAGCAGTCAGGCTAGCAGGAGGAAAAGAGAAATAAAGAAACCAGAATTTTACCTTTTCTTAACTCATTAACATCATTTCAGAGTACATCCTTCTTTTTCTCTGTCATAAACCAGTCTATTTTGTTCAACTACAAACTTGTCATTTTGTAGATCAAAACGAGTTGAAGGTTGGTAATTTCATCTAGACAAGTTCATATTTGAGTCAGGCCCATTTTCTTGTTTTATTTATCTTATTTAATTTTCATCAAAATGTCATAGTTATCTTTTTTATTTTTAAAAAAGAGGTCATACAGGTCAAACCTAACTGTTCAGTTATCAAATTCTGAGAAAAATGAGTACTCATATAATGTATTAATTTTACTAAAAAGTGTTTATATATGCCAGGCATTTTGTTAGAAGCTACAAGTAGCCAAAATAACTTGTTTCCTAACAAGTCTCCAAAATTTAATTTCCAGAGGGGGATATTTGGATATAATATATGACATAGATGGCATTTGCTGCCAAATCCTACTAATGTTTTGGGGTTTTATTTGTTTTTTGTCTTTTTTTTGTTTTTTTGAGATAAGGTTTTGCTCTGTCATGCAGGCTGGAGTGCAGTGATGCAATCATAGGTCACTGCAACCTCGACATCCTAGATTCAAACAACCCTCCCACCTCAGCCTTCAGAGTAGCTGGGGTCACAGGTGCACAACACCATGCCAGTTAATTGTTTTTCTTTCTGTCTGTCTTTTTTTGGTAGAGTCAAGGTCTCACTGTGTTGTTTTCTCTATCTTTTCCCATACTTCATCTGTGTTGGGGCTTTTCTTCTCGTCCTCAAAAGCCTTACAAAGGATCCTGCTGCTTTCCTACCTTGAGTTGATTCAGGGACCCTGTTGTGGAAAGTGTCCTGAAGCTGTCGTGGTGTCTGCCATCTCATTCTCCCCAACCTTTGTCAAGCTGTGTCCCTCCTGAGTTTGATCATTCACAGCACTCTGGCTCCTAATCAAGACCTGGACATCCTAGGTCAATTAGGGAAAATTCAGCCAGGTATACTCTTATCTACAAACTATGATGCCTTAAAATAAGAATCTTAATACCATGACTCACAAAATCATGGAAAATCGGAACCCTGGTAATATTATTGGCAAAATATCTGGTGCATGGGATCAAATGATTTATCCTAGAGAGACAGTCCTTAGCTATTATCCAACTTAAAAAGTATGTCATACCCAATACAAAAACCATACAAAAATCACCACCTTCAGATACAACAGATGGAGAAGAATTATAGAACAAGACAGGGAGTTGAGTATGCTTTCACTTTGGGTGGGAACATCATATGGTCTTCATGATGGCATAGATTTAGGGATGTAAATTAAGTTACACATAGCCTTAGTTGTATTTCAGGGTTTTTATTTTAATAGTATTGAAGCTTGCCTTTTTCTGTGTCACTTACATTTATATTAATTAATATTAAAGGAAGTGAGTAAACAGAAGACATAAGACTACATATGTGCATATATATGTTAATATTTAAATATAATATTTGTTCACATATTTATAATTTATATTTATACTTATAAACACTAGCTGGGCATGATAATATGCACCTGTAGTCCAAGCTATGCAGGAGGCATATGCAGAAGACAATGAAGCAAAAGCATTGCTTGTACCCAGGAATTTGAGGCTGCAGTAAGCCATGATCATGCCAATGCCTGCCAGGCTGGGTGACAGAGTAAGACTCTCTCTAAAAATAAAAATATAAATTATAAATAATTTATATTTGAAAATTATTTTTAGTTACACTATGACTGTGGCCTCAGCAATTTGCAATTGTAACATGATTACAATTAATATAATGAAAATATATTACCAGCCTGAGCAACATAGTGAAAATTTGAGACCAGCCTAGGAAACAGTGATATCTCATCTATATAAACAAAACAAAACTAAACTAAAACAATAAAAAAACTAAAGAGCATTAGTTAGGCATGGTGGTGCATGTCCACAGTCCTAGGTACTCAGGAGGCTAAGGCACCCAAGATTTCCAGGCTGCAGTAAGCTATGTTCATACCACGGCACTCCAGCCTGGGTGACAGAGTGAGACCCCATCTCTTCAAAACAAAACAAAAAATATTTATTGAAGGCAAAATATACTATATGCTCCAGGAGTCACAAAGTGATGGAGTTCTGATCATGTGTTGGGTTGTTGACTCAGCCTCTCATGTCTTTTACATACCCACTCACATCAACCCAGTGGGATAAGAGCAAAGACTTTTAAAGCCAAAGGTAATGTGTTTTAATTAGGTTAAAAGCAAAATTATAAATAATTACATGAGTTACTCAAAAAAAAAAAAAAAAAGAACATACAAGAAAAACATTCATGCCCTTAAAAACATAACCACCTTGCTATGTAAAACCTTCTAAGGTTTTTAGGCAGCAAGAATATGTATCCTCAGAACTGCAGAAACAGCTATCCATGGGATAAAGTAATTCTTTTAAGTGGGAACATTGCTTTACCAGAAAGGCTGGGGATTTCAGTTCACTGTGAGGTACAAGTTGGATTTCAGTACACAGATATTTTGGGGTCATTCCTGGTAAATAAAAGCCTATGAACACAAAATGAAATTGTAAGCTCCCCAACTGAATGAATGGACCCTTCTTCTCAGCCAAGGGAATTTCAAAGACACCTGAAAAATTACTTCAGGCCATACCTGAAAAATGGGGGAGGGGGAGGTCAGCCATGCCTCATTATATTCCTATTTCTTGGGAAGTCAGTACAACTGAACAGCATTCACTTTAAAACAAAGATCTTAATACTGACAGAAGAGACACTTTGTAGCAATATGTTACCAAATTCCAAACTGACTCTGGTATACCATCATATGACAGATAGCAGGCTCTGAAAGGAATAAAAATATTTTACTCCAAAATATATATTTGACATATATTTAAATGGCCCTACAAAGCTGTCTCTTGTAGGGGAAATTTACATTCTGTAGAGAATCCCATTTTCATTCCAGATTTTTTTTCTGATCCTGAAAAGATTAGCTGAGAGTCTGGAACGTTTTAGTTGTCTGAATAGGAAACATTTGCCATCTATTGCTTCTAAGGGTAGCCACCTATGAGACTTCATCTACATAATAAGAACTTTGTTCTCCACAATCCCTTGTCTCAACCCAGACACATCCTTCTACTGATTCCAGGTCTTGAGATAATAACTTAGGTCTTCCAATCAAATGTCAGTAAGAAAATCTTTGAATCCACCTATGACCTGGAAGCCCCCACTTTGCATTGTCTCACCTTTCTAGACTGAACCAGTGTACACCTCACATGGATTGATTAATGTCTTATGCCTCCAGCAAATTTATAAAACCAAGCTGTAATCCAACCGCATTTTCAGGACCTCTTTATTTGGCTAAAGAGGTTGCAATCCAACCACATGTGTTTTCAGGACCTCTTTAGACTGCTTTTTGGACCACAGTAACTCATATCTGGCTCATAATAGACCTCCTTAAATATTTTACAGAATTTGGCTCTTTTCATCAACAGTCCATACACAGGTTCTATAGATTCTAGGCTTCTTGGAAGCATAGTAAGACTGAAAATTACATAACCAGAAAATGAACTTTAAGTGAAAGGTATGATTTATGTTTAGATGTAGTTAAATACTATAGAAATCAGATTTTTGCACAGATAGGAAATTCCTGAAATAGCAGAATAAAATATTTTGAGTTAAATCCAGCAGAAGCAGAAAGGTTTGAATCATGTTTATATGTAGTTAAATATAATATAAATAAGAATTTTGTGCAGATGGGAAAAGCCTGAAGTAGCAGAATAAGACATTTTGAGTTTGATCCAGCAGAAAATAGGCAAGTTTCAGTTAAAGTGGGAGACACAATTATAATATAATACATCTCACTTAGGGAGTTTGGATTCCTCAAACAGAGAGGAAGGAAGTAGACCACAAGTACTAACTACTAGAGTCAGAATAGCAAAAGAGTGAACCGAGGATATCTGGTGAGGTACTCTAAACTGAAAAGCAATGATTAAATTTTCATTTGCAACCTTAAAAGAATTTTTAAACTCATTAGAGAAACTTAAATAACATGAGAAATGATAAAAAAAAAAAAAGATGACCATTCTGCCGAATCTAAATTAGGTAGCTGCTATTATGATTGTGGAGATAAAAACTAACCATGAAAATGACAATCCATTGCATTGCGAATTATATTAAGCTACATAGAGCAGTTTGACTTACATAGTAAGACATAATAGAATTCAATCTCCCTTTTACTCATTGAGCAAATGTTAAGACCCTTTAATATACTAGAGATCATGAGAAATACTAAAGTTTATAGCTTTGGTATGGCCTCCAAAAGAGACAAAATAATCATAGGAAAAAAATAAAACATACAAGACAAACATGAGGTTGAGTGCTCATAATAAGCAACCTTCTATAGGCATTCATTTCAATGAGAAAGCACATTTGTTCTGATGGAGGAAAACACTGTAAAGAGGGAAAGCATTAAATATAAGTAAGAAGAGATTAGGTGAGCAGTGCTAGTGAGATTGGAAGAGGAAGCATATCAGAGTACAAGTGAAATGCATGTCTTATTAGCATTGATAGAGTTCAGCTTGGTCAACTGCTGCTGACAAGGAAAGTGTAGCCGGGGAAACACAGGCTGACCCCACCTGTGCAAAACATACAAAAATTATTCAGACATAGTGGCACATGTCTATAGTCCCATCTACCCAGGAGGATGAGGCAGGAGGATTGCTTGAGCCCAGGGGTAAGATAAGATGGCACCATGGCGCTCCAGCCTGGGTAACATAGTGAGACCCTGTCTGAAAGAAAAGAAAAGAAAAGAAAAGAAAGAGAAAGAAAGAAAGAAAAAGAAAGAAAGGGAAAGGGAGAAAGAGAGAGAGACAGCAAGAGAAAGAGAGAGAGATAAGGAGGGAAGGAGGGAGGGAGGATGGGATGAAAGAAGGAAAGAAGGGAAGAAGGGAAGAAAAGGAGGTGGTGAGGAAGATTAAGAGATGACAGATGAGTGTGGCCACAGTTTGGCTGAAATTCTCAAGAATTACTCAGTGGCATCATGGAAAACAGTCTAATAAAATTGGACTCAAGAGAAAATAAGGTGAGAGAGGAAGTAGATAAGAAAGAAGACAGGCTGGGCGTGGTGGCTCATGCCTGTAACCCCAGCATTTTGGGTGGCCGAGGCAGGCAGATCACTTGAGGTCAGGGGTTCGGTTCGAGACCAGCCTGGCCAACAGGGTGAAAATCCATCTCTACTAAAAATATGAAAATTAGCTGGGCATCATGGTGTATGCCTGTAACCCCAGCTACTTAGGAGGCTGAGGGAAGAGAATTGCTTGAATCTGAGAGGCAGAGTTTGCCATGAGCTGAGATCATGCCACTGTACTCCAGCCTGGGCAACAGAGTAAGACTCTGTCTCAAAAATAAATAAATAAATAAATAAATAAATAAGCAAGAAGAAGAGGAAGAAGAAGAATAAAACACACAAAAATAGTTAGATTTGCTATATAATGTGCTATATATATATATTTTGGAATAGGGTCTCGCTCTGTCATCTAGTCTGAAGTGTGGTGGTGCAATCATAGCTTACTGCAGCCTTGAACTCCTGGGCTTAAGCAATCCTCCTGTGTTAACCTCCTGTGTAGCTGTGAGCACAGACATGTGCTAGTACTCTGAGCTTATTTACTTATTTTTTCTTTTGAGACAGAGTCTCGCTCTTTTGCCCAGGCTGAAGTGCAGTGATGTGATCACAGCTCACTGCAGCCCTGACCTCCCGGTCTCGGTCAATCATCTCACCTCAACCCCCTAAGTAGCTAGGACCACAGGGGCATGCCACCTTGCCCATCTAATTTTTTGTAGAGACAGAATTTCACCATGTTGCCCAGACTGGTCTTGAACAACTGATCTCAAGTAATATGACCACCTCAGCCTCCCAAAGCAATGGGATTATAGGCCTGAGCGAAATAATTATGAAAATTATTGTACAAATTATTTTTTGTATAAATAATTTATTGTATAAAAATTAGTGTATAAATAATCAAAAATGATTGAATGAAGGAACAGAAATTAACTTGTAAAATAATTTTTTTGCATGGCCAAAACATTTTAACTTATGTTAAATTGAGGAAGAGGCGGAAAACAGTAGTTAGGGATCTGTTGTAGGAATAAAAATACAAGATAATGATGAGGCACACTGTGTGAGGAAAAAGAAGGGATTTCACTTTCTCTGTAAAAACATTATTAAGCACATACTCAATGCTAGAAACATGCTAGAACACAAGGAAATGATAAAGACTGTTTATTTTTTTAAGGAAATATCACTTGGCAGGAGATGCAATGGGAAAACCGTGGAAGATAGGTCAGTCAAAACAGCTCAAAGGATTCAACACTCCTATGAAAACAATGCCACAATTAAAGGAAGAGGGAAATTGGTAAGAGGAGTTGGTATCAAGAACAGGATGACTAATTTGTTTTGAGATTTGCTGAAATTTAAGTGGTTACAGGGCAGCTGGTTGAAAATATCTGAGAGAACTTTGGAAATGTGAATATAGAGCAAAGGAAAGAGACCAAATTGCAAATATCTGTTTAGGGAATAACTTGCATGGAGGTGATAGTTAACACTTGAGAGATTGGATTAGTCCATGGTAGGAGAAATCAAATGCAAAGCTCGATGAAAAATCAACTCACAAAAAAGCAGATCAGTAGGAGAAAAAGCATACAAAACTGACTTAATCATGAGAATGGGGAGAATCATAGAGTGACTGCTCAATATCTCAACTGAGTACAGAAACCTATATGCTATCTTGAGGTTACAGAAGGAATGGGGGCTTGTATTCCCCCAAGACAATCTATATGAAGGGGAGAAGAGGAATTCCATTGAAAGCCAATATGTGATTACTAAGGAGAATGATTGGATCAGGAAACAGAAATTAACAGAAATTTCTATCACCTCTGCAACAAATTACCATAAATCTAGTGGCCATGAGTCTGGGCACAGCAGGGCTCAACTAGGTCCTCTGTTTGTGTCTCATATAGAAAAATCGATGTGTTTGCAGGGCTGCGATTTTTACTGGAGGCTTGAGCGGGGAGGGGCAGGAGGGTCCTGCTTCAAAGTTACTGAGGTTATTGGCTGAATTCAGAACCATTCAGTTGTGCAACTAAGGCCAACATTTCCTGGCTGGCTGTCAGCTAGGAGCCTGTTTTTGCTGATAGTCACAAGTGTGCCTATGTTCTTTCTCATGATCTCTGTATGATTTCTCCAGCAAGAGAAGGTTGAGTTTCTCTAATGTTTTCCATATCGATTTTTCTTCTGCCACACAATTGTCCCCACTTATCTATGGGAAATATATTTCATGAATCCTAGTGGATGCCTGAAACTGTGGACAATATCAAACCCTATATATGTGATGTCTTTCCCTGGACATACATGCCTATAATAAAGCTTAATTTATAAATTAGGCACAGTAAAAAATTGACAGTAATAACTGTCATGGTTTGGCTGTGTCTCCACCCAAATCTCATCTTGACTTGTTGCTACCATAATTCCCACATGTCATGGGAGGGATGTGAAGGGAGGTAGTTGAATCATGGGAGCAGGATTTTCTTGTGATGTTCTCATGATAGTGAAAAAATATCATGAGAGCTAATGATTTTATAAGGGTGAGTTCCCTTGCACAGGCTCTCTTGTCCTGTAAGGCACGACTTTGCTTCTCCTTCACCCTCCACCATGATTGTGAGGCCTCCCCTGCTCTGCAGAACTGTGAGTCAGTTTAAACCTCTTACCTTTTTAAATTACCCAGTCTGAGGCATGTCTTTATCAGCAGCATGAGAACAAATATAATAACTAATCATATATCAAATAATAATCAATTATTCTAATAAAAGAAAAGAATTATAACAATATATTGCAATAAAAGTTAAATGAACATGGTCTCTCCCTTTCTCTCTCTCTCAAAATATCTTATTGTAAAATACTCATTGTTACTGTGATTTTGTCATGTTACAATATCCACATGATTAGATGAACTGAGGTGAAAAACAGGCATCATGAAGTAGTGTTAGGCTTCTATTGACTTTCTGATAATATGTCAGAAAGAGAATTATCTGGGATTGGGGCCAATATGGCCAACTAGAAACATCCATGATCAGAGGCTCCCATCAAAAAGAATCGTAATTAGTGTGTGAAGCCTTCACTGGCAACCAAGGTATCTAGATTTTCTCATCAGAACTGACTGGGCAGCTGATGTGCTCCACAAGAAGAAAGAGCAGTGTGGTGTGGTGGTCCACCTGAGAGCCATATGGGGCAAGGGAGCCCTCACCCCTCAGCCAAGGGAGGCAGTGAGTGAGCATGCTACTGAGCTGGAGAAAATCTGCTTTGTCCACAGAACTGTGCAGCTCTTGGATTGGAAGATCCCACTAGTGAATCCACAACACCAGGGCCTAGGGTCTGAATCCTGGAACCATGCAGATTTTTAATAGCCTCTCAGCTGGAATTGGCCTAAGCCTGCCAAGCTCCCAAGGGGAGGGCCAGCCAGCATCACAGCTGCTGCTGCATGCTGCTTAAGTCCTTTGAGCTCCTTGGGAGAGGGGCAGCAGCCAGCACTGGGACTGATAACTGCCTAACACACAAAGCTCCCTGGGTAACAGAAGGCCAGCATTCATCTCTATTGCTCCAGGCCATGCTTTTTCCCTGCTTGAGCCAGGGATACAGGACCCCAAGAAGCATCCCCCCAGCCCAACACACCAACTGTGGCAGATTGCGGCCAAAGCTCCTCTTCAGGCCTGACCCTGACACATCCTTTCTCACTGGATGGGGCTCAGGAACTCCAACAACTCTGGCCAGAGACTCAGGGACAACTCTGGCCAGAGCCCCTACAGGGAAGGGTGGCTGCAGTCTCTGTGGACCAGCAAAATTAGTCTTTCCTCCTGGTAGTTCTGAGGGATCCACGCAGCCCAGATGAATGGGTTTCCCTCATCAAAGCACATCTCCTCCACAAAGGGGTAGTTATATTACTTCACCAAAAAGGTGCTGTTCCCCATGCCACCCAACTGGGTGAGACCCTCTAACAGTGGTAGTCAGGCACTCCATATATACAGGAGCAATCCTATAGGCATCAGATTGGTGTCATCAAGGTCAGAGATCCCAGAAGAAGACCAGGCACCCATCTTCATTGTTCTTCAACCTCTTTGAGTGACATTTCCAGGCACTGGAGTGAACCAGATGAATAAGGCCTGAAGTGAACCGCCAATAAACTGCAGCAGTCCTGCAGAAGAGGAACCTGACCATTGAAAGAAAAACAAACTGAAAGCAACAATCACAGCATCAACAACAACAAAAAGTTCCCAGAAAAAACTCATCCAAGGGTCAGCAGCCTCAAAGATTGAAACTACACAAACTCATGAAGATGAGAAAGAATCAATGAAAAAAAAATGCTGAAAACCCAAAAGGCCAGAGTGCCTCTTATCCTCCAAATGATGGCAATGCCATTCCAGCAAGGGTGCAGAACTGGACAGAGGATGAGATGGACAAATTTATGGAAATAGCTTCAAGAAGATGGACAAATTGACAGAAGTAGACTTCAGAAGATGGATAATAAAGAATTCCTCTGAGCTAAATAAGCATGTTCTAACCCAAGGCAAAGAAGCTAAAAAACTTGATAAGAAGTTAGAGGATCTGCTAACTAGAATAATCAGTTTAGAGAGGGACATAAATGACCTGACATAGCTGAAAAACACAGCACAAGAACATCATGAAGCATACAGAAGTATCAATAGCCAAACTGACCAAACAAAAGAGAGGATATAAGAGTTTCAAGACTACCTTGCTGAAAAAAAGGCATGCAGAGAAGATTACAGAAAAAAATGAAAAGGAGAAAATAAGGCCCCAAGAAATATGGTATATCATAAAAAGACCAAACCTACTATTGATTGGAGTACCAGAAGAAGATGGCAAGAAGAGAAACAAGCTGGAAAACAGACTTCAGAATATTATCCAGGGAACTTCCCCAACCTAGCAAGACAAGCCAACATGCAAGTTCAGGAAATACAGAAAACACCACTAAGATACTCCACAAGAAGATCAACCCCAAGACACATAATCATCAGATTCTCCAAGAATAAAATGAAGGAAAAATTGTTGAGGGCAGCCAGAGAGAAAGGCCAGGTCACCTACACAGGGGAGTCTATCAGACTAACAGTGGACCTCTCAGCAGAAACACTACAAGCCAGAAGATATTGGGGTCCAATATTCAACACTCTTCAGGGAAAATATTTTCAACTCAGAATTTCATATTCAACCAAACTAAGCTTCATAAGCAAAGGAGAAATAAAATCCATTCCAGACAAGCAAATACTGAGGGATTTCATTACCACCAAGCCTTGCAAGAGCCTTGCAAGAGCTCCTGAAAGAAGCACTAAATATAGAAAGGAAAAACTGGTACCAGCCACTGAAAAAACACAGGATTTACAAATAACTTAAATAAATGTATAAGAAAAAAGCAAACAACTCCTTCAAAAAGTAGGTAAAGGATATCAACAGACACTTCTCAAAAGAAGACATTTACATGGCCAAGAAACATGAAAAAAAGCTCAATATCTCTGATCATTACAGAAATGCAAATCAAAACCACAATAAGATACCATCTCACACCAGTTTGAATGGTGATTGTAAAAATGTGAAGAAACAATGTGTGCTGGAAAGGCTTTGGAGAAATAGGAAAGCTTTTACACTCTTGGTAGGAATGTAAATTAGTTCAAACATTGTGGAAGATGGTATGGCAGTTCTTCAAGGATCTAGAATCAAAAATACTTTGACCTCAGCATTTTATTACTGGGTATATACCTAAAGGAATATAAATCATTCTACCATAAAGATGCATGCACATGTGTATTTATTGCAGCACTATTTTCAGTAGCAAAGTCATGGAACCAACCCAAATGCCCATCAATGATAGACTGGATAAAGAAAATGTGGTATGTATACACCATGGAATACTCTGCAGCCATAAAAAAAAAAGAATGAGATCATGTTCTTTGCAGGGACATGGATGAAACTGGAAGCCATCATCCTCACCAAACTAACACAGGGTAGAAAAGCAAACATCACATATTCTCACTCAAAAGGGGAAATTGAACAATGAGAACACATGAACACAGGGATGAGAATAACACACACTGGCACCTCTTTGTGGGGGGCGGGGTGGGGCAAAGAGAGAAAACTTAGAGGATGGGTCAATAGGTGTAGCAAACCACCATGGCACACGTATACCTATGTAACAAACCTACACATTCTGCATATGTATCCCAGAAGTTAAAGTAAAATAATTAAAAAAAAAAAAGAAAAAGAGAGAAGAGAAAGAAAGAAAGAAGAAAGAAAGAAAGAAAGAAAGAGAAAGAGAGAGAGAAAGACAGAGAGGGAGGGAAGGAAGGAGGAAGGGAGGGATGGAGGGATGGAGCGAGGTAAGAAAGAAAGGGGAAAGAAAGTAGGACAGAAAGAGAGACAGAAAGGTGATCATCTGCTTTGAATGACCCCGGACCACAGAACCATGACTAGCCCTAATGATTTTCCTAACCACGATTGACTTCTGTTAGCAGACACCACAAATAAAGGATGACTACTCTATCTCACTCCCTCCTAGCCAGAGATAGGTCCCTACATTTAAGGGCTCATGGAATTAGATTGAGCACACTCAGATAATACAGGATAATCTCCCTATTTAAATATCACAGCCTTAATTATATCAGCAAATTTCTGTTGCCATGTAATTAATAATATATTCATATGTTGCAGAGATTAGCTTGTAGACATCTCTGGGGGGACATTCAGGTTATTACAACCATGGAAGAGATCATTTGGCCATCAGGATCACAATGCATTCATTGTCTGTAGAAGACTTAACTCACCAAGAAAGTATGCCTCTAGACTGATTATGCCCCTACTTACAAAGCAGCCCTTTGAAGATGGAAGGAAAGTGAAGCATTGCAGACGGAGTAATAATGTTTATGCTTAGGGGAAGTCAAGTATATTCAGATGGTATTATGCATCCCCAAGAGACATGTGTTGTTTCTTTTTCATCATTTCCATAGATGTTAAAGCTATTACTTTTTAAAATATATTTAATTTGCTGGGACTGCCATCACAAAGTACCCCAAGCTGAATGGGTGGGTTAAATGACAGAAATTTATTGCCTCACAATTTTGGATGCTGGAAGTCCCAGATCAACATGTTGGCAGAGGTTGTTCCTTCCAAGGCCTCTCTGGCTTGTAGAAACTGTCTTCTCCCCGTGTCCTCATGTGGCCGTTCCTTTTTGTTGGCATCTAATCTCTTATGATGACACCACTCCAGTTGGATTATGATATGGTTTGGCTGTGTCCCCACCCAAATCTCATCTGTCACCCAGGCTGGAGTGCAGTACTACCATCAAATCTCACTGCAGACTCAACCTCCTGGGCTCAAGGAAAACAGTATGAAAGCAGACTAACACAATGGGCAAGTCAGTCAGACTGCCTGGAAAACCAACTGTGCCAATGTAAAGCTTTGTAACCTCAGTCAAGGCACTTTCTTTAACTGGACATCTCTTTGCCATCTTGCTCTGTCCTCACTGGGTAAATTTAGGCTTATCAAGTCAGCAAATGAGAGATCAATCCTTGACAGGAGTTTGAAATTCACATTCCTTTGGGGTCAGAAATAAAAATGTGGTCAGTTGTAGGGGGTGTAGCATACTAATGGGTTTGTTTTTGGCTCAGAATACTTATAGGTTGAACATTTTTAAAAATCCACTATGCATAGCAAATAATATGCATTTGTGAACTTATACAGGTCTATTTGTCTTTTTCTTTAGCCCCAGAGCCAGCCTTTCCCTGTATTAGTCTTCCTATGTCTCAGTTGAAACTACTGTTAAGATGTCAGTGATGGGACACTGAATACCTTGTGCATGAGTTTTGTTTGAGAGGGGGGTTAATCCCATCTTTAGTGTCCATGACAAAGGTGAAAGAGTAGTTATTTGGTAAAATCAAGACAGCAGAGGTTGGGCAGTGCATACAGTGACAAATAAATAACATTTTGGTCCATCTGCCTTCTTGCCACCCTCTTCTCTCCCTTGAGAGTTTCTGGAGCAATATTTGGGAATCTTATCCCTTCCTGTCTTTAAGGATTCTCTCTCTTCCTCCATTGAATCCCTGTTTGGGTCCTCGCTCAGTGGAAATGGTCTCTGGCTCATTGCATTCTGTCTTACCAACATTTCCATTATCTTTACATAAAAGCAAACATACAAAACAAAAAAAGCACTCATTGCTGATAGCAATGATTTAAGAGAGGTGACATTTTAAACTCATTGTGTCAACTACACATATGAAGATATTGAACATGATGAATGAAAACTAGATTTCCGTATGAAGGGGATAAGGATGCTCTCTCTGATGTCTCTCTTGGCATTGGATTTTGTCTACTGTTGCCTGCCCACATGACCTGGTCTCACTTCCATCCCCTGCACCTTTATGTCTGATAGCATTCATGTGAAGTCAGAGTACAATATGCCTAGCACAGCAGGAACAGATGCTGAAACAACTGAATGTAATCATTTTTGCAAACACATGCATAGCTACGAAGGTCATGGTTGTTCCTACAGGAATTTGCAATTCCTTCTACACTGTGGAGATTAGAATGAGAGGAAGGGGCATTATACTTTCTTTTCCTGGCATGACCACTGTTTTATGGCCGTGCCTTGACAGTGTCTCACTTTTATTGCCAAGGAATTGTGCCAGATCCATTGAGCAGTGGATGCATACTCAAGCCAGCAACTGTGTGTGGCAACTCTAAGTATCTATTGATGTTCTTTCTGACAGCAGGTTGTCTTAGTGACAACCCACATCTCCATGGTATATATGGACTTGCTACCACAAGCTTATAGGTGTATGTTTTTTTCTTTTTGTTCCTGTTGCAGCTATGCTTCTGCTAATATCTTTCTTTAAATTTCCATTGCCATGAATATTGGCCCTATCAGTACTTATTTAAATGGATTTCTCACTGCACCACATCATGTAGACATTCCTAATATGATACTGCTCATGATGTTATTATACGCTCAATATGTTATTATATTTTCCCCCAAATGCTGATAAAGATAGATTTCCATTTTCATGTTTATGTGACTATATTTGAAAGTGTTTGGAAGGTGGTGGAATTGAATAAAAATTAAATGATTTTAAAATCAGTTAACATTCATTACAAAAGAAACACCACTGTATAAATTCTCATTTTAAGTAGTTTTGCAAACAGTAATTGTTCTGCTAATGGATATATTGAAAATTGTTCATCAATTGAACAAAATGATCATTTAATAATGTAACATAATTTGTCACCATTTTTATTTTAAAAGGCATTTTCCTATGACTCAAGCAGCAGTTTCTATGAGTTCTAAAGTATGTTTCTCAGTGATCCAAAAAAGAATTGTTTCTGACATATTCTTCAAAGAGAATTTTGAATTTGTGGGCACTGACAAATGAAATTCTGCTCCAGTGCTGACCTAGTTTGGGTTAAAATAATTTATTTCCCTGTAGAGTTGTTTAAAGGCTAGGAAAAGATAAGGTACTGAGGAAAGGAAGATTGCCTTTAAGAAGTCATTGCAAAATTCATAGAGGCATATAATTATAGAACTTGAACTGAACTTAAAGTCAGTGTAGTCTCATCCCATAATTTTAAAATAAGAAAAAATAATGACTCGAAAGGATGTTTTGACTTTTTTTTAAGTGGTTTTTACTATTTTGAGGATCACAGAGACTTGGAGCATCTAATTAGAAGTATGAGGCCTTAGAATTACTTGATCCCAGGAATTTGAGGCTGCAGTGAGCCAAGATCATCCCATGGCACTCCAGCCAAGGAGAGAGACTGAATCCTTTTCTCAAAATAATAACAATATAATAATAATAATAAGTCTGTCTCTGGAACAATACATAAGCGAATAACTCTCTATGGGATTTTTGGGTCTTTCTATAGATTTTTATCACACTAAAGTTTTACTTGAGAACCTTGAGAATCATCAGACATTCCTGACAAATTTCTTTAATTGGTTTTAAAAGCATGGATTTCAGTATGGAGAACAATGATTTAGGCCTTCATCCCTAGAATTCCCTTTAAAACAAAACTTTCTGCTGGGTCTTGTGGCCAGAGTAATCTCAGCACTTTGGGTGGCCAAGGCTTGCAGATGGCTTGACCTCGGAAGTTGAAGACCAGCTTAGGCAACATGAAGATAACCCATCTCCACTAAAAACACAAAAATTAGCTAGGCATGGTGGCACATGCCTTTGGTCCCAGCTGCTGGGGAGGCTGAGGCAGAAGGATCACCTGAGGCTGGGAGGTCGATGCTGCAGTGAGCCATGATTGCATCCACTGCAGTACAGTCTGGATGACAAAAAGAGAGAAATAAAAGCATAAAGCAAAACTGCCAGTCTCTGTCTCAAAATATTAACATTTGTATCTCAACAGATTGTCCACTTTCAAATGACAGTTTACAATTTATAACTGACATTAGTTACATTGAAATTATCCATAAGTCCTAATTGGTTTCTTCATTTCTTATTTCTTCTCTTCTTTTTTCTCCTCCTCCTCCCCCCTTCTCCTCCTCCTTCTCTTCTTCTTCTTTTTCTCCTCCTCCTTCTTCTCCTTCTTCTCCATCTCCTTCTTCTTCTCCTCCTCCTTCTCCTTCTCCTTCTTCTTCCTCTTTCTTCTTCTTCCTCTTCTTCTCCTCCTCCTCCTCTTCTTCCTCCTCTTCCTGCTCCTTCTGCCCCTCCTCCTCCTCCTTCTGCTGCTGCTTCTGCTGCAGCTCCTCCTCCTTCTTCTTCTTTCTTCATCTTCATCTCCTCCTCTTTCTACTCCTCCTCCTCTCCTTCTCTTTCTTCTTTCTCTTACTTCTCTGCTGCCTCCTTGTTCTTCTTCTTTTTCTTCTTTTCCTTCTTCTTCTTCCTCCTCCTCCTTCTTCTCTTTCTCTTTCTTCCTCTTTTTCTTTTTCTTCATTTTTTTCATACTCATGTTTCCATTATGGATACTTGTCAACAAGAATGGAAAAATAAATGAATCTTATTTTATCCACAAGATGATCACCATCTCCTGAAGAACAGGTAGTATAAATATTTCAGTGTATAAGAATCTTTCCTGTTCCAAGCTGCTTTGTGTATAGTCTCCACCTTTCAGATCCGAATCCCATTAGAAGGAGCATCAATATGCTTAAGGATATTCTCATGATCTTCAAGAAGGTGAAAATAAAAGTATTTTTAATTAATGCTAAATTTCATAATTTTGGGGGAGGAGCCAAGGCGGCCGAATAGGAACAGCTCCGGTCTACAGCTCCCAGTGTGAGCAATGCCAAAGACAGGTGATTTCTGCATTTCCAACTGAGGTACCGGGTTTATCTCACTGGGGAGTGCCAGACACTAGGTTCAGGACAGTGGGTGCAGTGCACTGTGTGAGCTGAAGCAGGGCAAGGCATTGCATCACCTGGGAAGTGCAAGGGGTCAGGGAATTCTCTTTCCTAATCAAAGAAAGGGGTGACAGATGGCACCTGGAAAATCAGGTCATTCCCACCCTAAAACTGTGCTTTTCCAACAGGCTTAAAAAATGGCACACCAGGAGATTATATCCTGCACATGGATTGGAGGGTCCTATGCCCACGGAGTCTTATTCATTGCTAGCACCGCAGTGTGAGATCAAACTGCAAGGTGGCAGTGAGACTGGGGGAGGGGCGCCTGCCAAGGCCGAGTTAGTTGTTTGATTAGTTAAACAAAGTGGCCCGGAAGCTCAAACTGGGTGGAGCCCACCACAGCTCAAGGAGGCCTGCCTGCCTCTGTAGGCTCCACCTCTGGGGGCAGGGCACAGACAAACAAAAAGACAGCAGTAACCTCTGCAGACTTACATGTCCCCCTCTGACAACTTTGAAGAGAGTAGTGGTTCTCCCAGAACACAGCTTGAGATCTGAGAACATTCAGACTGCCTCCTCAAGTGGGTCCCTCACCCCTGAGTAGCCTAACTGGGAGGCACCACCCAGTAGGGGTGGACTGAAACCTCACATGGCCGGGTACTCCTCTGAGACAAAATTTCCAGAGGAACAATCAGCAGCAGCATTTGTAGTTCACCAAAATACGCTGTTCTGCAGCCACCGCTGCTGATACCCAGGCAAACAGGGTCTGGAGTGGACCTCTAGCAAACTCCAACAGACTTGAACCTGAGTGTCCTGTCTGTTAGAAGGAAAACAAACAGAAAGGACATCCACACCAAAACCCCATCTGTATGTCACTATCACCAAAGACCAAAGGTAGATAAAACCACAAAGATGGGAAAAAAAAAACAGAGCAGAAAAACTGGAAACTCTAAAAATCAGAGCACCTCTCCCCTCCAAAGGACCACAGCTCCTTATCAACAATGGAATAAAGCTGAACAGAGAATAACTTTGATGAGTTGAGAGAAGAAGGCTTCAGACAATCAAACTACTCTGAGCTACAGGAGGAAATTCGAACCAATGGCAAAGAAGTTAAAAGCTTTGAAAAAAAAATTAGACGAATGGATAACTAGAATAATCAATGCAGAGAAGTCCTTAAAGGACCTGACAGAGCTGAAAACTGAGGCACAAGAGCTACATGATGAATGCAGAAGCCTCAGTAGCCAATGTGATCAACTGGAAGAAACGGTATCAGTGATGGAAGATGAAATGAATGAAATGAAGTGAGAAGAGAAGTTTAGAGAAAAAAGAATAAAAGAAACAAACAAAGCCTCCAACAAATATGGGACTATGTGAAAAGACCAAATCTATGTCTGATTGGTGTAACAAAGTGACGGGGAGAAGGGAAACAAGTTGGAAAACACTCTGCAGGGTATTATCTAGGAGAACTTCCCTAATCTAGCAATGCAGGCCAACATTCAATCTCAGGAAATACAGAGAACACCACAAAGATAGTCCTTGAGAAGAGGAGCTCCAAGACACATAATTGTCAGATTCACCAAAGTTGAAATGAAGGAAAAAATGTTAAGGGCAGCTAGAGAGAAAGGTCGGGTTACCCACAAAGGGAAGTCCATCAGACTAACAGCTGATCTCTCAGCAGAAACGCTACAAGCCAGGAGACAGTGGGGACCAATATTCAACATTCTTAAAGAAAGAATTTTCAATCCAGAACTCCAAATCCAGCCAAACTAAGCTCCATAAATGAAGGAGAAATAAAATACTTTACAGACAAGCAAATGCTGAGAGATTTTGTCACCACCAGGCCTGCCCTAAAAGAGCTCCTGAAGGAAGCACTAAACATAGAAAGGAACAACCAGTAACAGCCACTGCAAAAACATGCCAAATTTTAAATACCATCAAGGCTAGGAAGAAACTGCATCAACTATGGAGCAAAATAACCAGCTAACATCATAATGACAGGATCAAATTCACACATAACAATATTAACTTTAAATGTAAATGGGTGATATGCTCCAATTAAAAGACATAGACTGGCAAATTGGATAAAGAGTCAAGACCCATCAGTGTGCTGTATTCAGGAAACCCATCTCTTGTACAGAGACACACATAGGCTCAAAATAAAGGAATGGAGGAAGATCTACCAAGTAAATGGAAAATAAAAAAAGGCAGGGGTTGCAATCCTAGTCTGTGATAAAACGGACTTTAAACCAACAAAGATCAAAAGAGACAAAGAAGGCCATTACATAATGGTAAAGGGATCAATTCAAAAAGAAGAGCTAACTATCCTAAATATATATGCATCCAATACAGGAGCACCCAGATTCATAAAGCAAGTCTTTAGTGACCTACAAAGAGACTTAGACTCCCACTCAATAATAATGGGAGAGTTTAACACTGCACTGTCAACATTAGACAGATCAATGAGACAGAAAGTTAAGAAGGATACCCAGGAATTGAACTCAGCTCTGCACCAAGTGGACCTAATAGACATCTACAGAACTCTCCACCCCAAATCAACACAATATACATTTTTTTCAGCACCACACCACACCTACTGAAAAATTGACCACAAAGTTGGAAGTAAAGCACTCCTCAGCAAACATACAAGAACAGAAATTATAAGAAACTGCCTCTCAGACCACAGTGCAATCAAACTAGAACTCAGGATTAAGTAACTCACTCAAAATCACTCAATTACAGGGAAACTGAATGACCTGCTCCTGAATGACTACTGGGTACATAATGAAATGAAGGCAGAAATAAAGATGTTCTTCGAAACCAATGAGAACAAAGACACAACATACAAGAATCTCTGGGACACATTCAAAGCAGTATGTAGAGGGAAATTTATAGCACTAAATGCCCACAAAAGAAAGGAGGAAAGATCTAAAATTGACAATCTAACATCACAATTAAAAGAACTAGAAAAGCAAGAGAAAACACATTCAAAAGCTAGCAGACGGCAAGAAATAACTAAGACCAGAGCAGAACTGAAGGAAATAGAGACATAAAAAACCCTTCAAAAAATTAATAAATCCAGGAGCTGGGTTTTTGAAAGGATCAACAAAATTGATAGACCGCTAGCAAGACTAATAAAGAAGAAAAGAGAGAAGAATCAAATAGATGCAATAAAAAAGATAAAGGGGATATCACCACCAATCCCACAGAAATACAAAATGCCATCAGAGAATACTATAGAATACACTTCTACGCCAATAAACTAGAAAATGAAGAAGAAATGGATAAATTCCTCCACACATACGTCCTCCCAAGACTAAACCAGGGAGAAGTTGAATCTCTGAATAGACCAAAAACAGGCCCTGAAATTGAAGCAATAATCAATAGCTAACCAACCAAAAAGAGTCCAAGACCAGATGGATTCACAGCCGAATTCTACCAGAGGTATGAAGAGGAGCTGGTACCATTCCTTCTGAAACTGTTCCAATCAACAGATACAGAGGGATTCCTCCCTAACTCATTTTGTGAGGCCAGCATCATCCTGATACCAAAGCCTGGCAGAGACAAAACCAAAAAAGAGAATTTTAGACCAATATCCTTGATGAACATCAATGCAAAACTCTTCAATAAAATACCGGCAAACCGAATCCAGCAGCATATCAAAAAGCTTATCCACCATGATCTAGGAGGCTTCATCCCTGGGATGCAAGGCTGGTTCAACATATGCAAATCAATAAAAGTAATCCAGCATGTAAACAGAACCAAAGACAAAAATCACATGGTTATTTCAATAGATGCAGAAAAGGCCTTTGACAAAATTCAACAACACTTCATGCTAAAAATTCTCAATAAATTCCATATTAATGGGATGTATCTCAAAATAATAAGTGCTATCTATGACAAACCCACAGACAATATCATACTGAATAGGCAAAAACTGGAAGCATTCCCTTTGAAAATGGGCACAAGACAGGCATGCCCTCTCTCACCACTCCTATTCAACATAGTGTTGGAAGTTCTGGCCACGGCAGTCAAGCAGGAGAAGAAAATAAATGGTATTCAATTAGGAAAAGAGGAAGTCGAATTGTCCCTGTTTGCAGATGACATGGTTGTATATCTAGAAAACCCCATTGTCTCAGCCCAAAATCTTCTCAAGCTGATAAGCAACTTCAGCAAAGTCTCAGGATACAAAATCCATGTACAGAAATCACAAGCATTCTTATACACCAATAAGACAAACAGAGAGGCAAATCATCAGTGAACTCCCATTCACAATTGCTTCAAAGAGAATAAAATACCTAGGAATCCAACTTACAAGGGATGTGAAGGACCTCTTCAAGGAGAACTACAAACCACTGCTCAATGAAATAAAAGAGGGTACAAAGAAATGGAAGAACATTCCATGCTCATGGGTAGGAAGAATCAATATCATGAAAATGGCCATACTGCCCAAGGTAATTTACAGATTCAATGCCATCCCCATCAAGCTACCAATGACTTTCTTCACAGAATTGGAAAAAAATAAAGTTCATATGGAACCAAAAAAGAGCCTGCATCACCAAGTACATCCTAAGGCAAAAGAACAAAGCTAGAGGCATCACGCTACCTGACTTTAAACTATACTACAAGGCTACAGTAACCAAAACAGCATGGTACTTGTACCAAAACAGAGATATAGACCAATGAAACAGAACAGAGCCCTCAGAAATAATGCCACATATCTACAACTATCTGATCTTTGACAAACCTGACAGAAACAAACAATGGAGAAAGGATTCCCTATTTAATAAATCGTGCTGGGAAAACTGGCTAGCCATAGGTGGAAAGCTGAAACTGGATCCCTTCCTTACACATTATACAAAAATTAATTCAAGGTGGATTAAAGACTTAAATGTTAGACCTAAAACCATAAAAACCCTAGAAGAAAACCTAGGCAATACCATTCAGGACATAGGCATGGGCAAGGACTTCATGTCTAAAACGCCAAAAGCAATGACAACAAAAGCCAAAATTGACAAATGACATCTAATTAAACTAAAGAGCTTCTGAACAGCAAAAAAAGTACCCTCACAGTGAACAGGCAACCTACAAAATGGGAGAAAATTTTTGCAATCTACTCATCTGACAAAGGGCTAATATCCAGAATCTACAATGAACTCAAGCAAATTTACAAGAAAAAAACAAACAGTGCAGCCAAAAAACACATGAAAAAATGCTCATCATCACTGGCCATCAGAGAAATGCAAATCAAAACCACAATGCATTACCATCTCACACCAGTTAGAATGGCAATCATTAAAAATTCAGGAAACAACAGGTGCTGGAGAGGATGTGGAGAAATAGGAACACTTTTACACTGTTGGTGGGACTGTAAACTAGTTAAACCATTGTGGAAGTCAGTGTGGTGATTCCTCAGGGATGGAGAACTAGAAATATCATTTGATCCAGCCATCCAATTACTGAGTATGTACCCAAAGGATTATAAATCATGCTGCTATAAAGACACATGCACACATATGTTTATTGAAGCACTATTCACAATAGCAAAGACTTGGAACCAACCTAATGTCCAACAACGATAAACTGGATTAAGAAAATGTGGCACATATACACCATGGAATACTATGCAGCCATAAAAAATGATGAGTTCATGTCCTTTGTAGGAACATGATGAAACTGGAAACCATCATTCTCAGCAAACTATCACAGGGACAAAAAACCAAACACCACATGTTCTCACTCATAGGTGGGAATTGAACAATGAGAACACATGGACACAGGAAGGGGAACATCACACACCGGGTCGTGTTGTGGGGTCGGGGGAGGGGAGAGGGATAGCATTAGGAGATATACCTAATGTTAAATGATGAGGTAATGTATGCAGCACACCCAAATGGCACATGTATACATATGTAAAAAACCTTCACGTTGTGCACATGTACCCTGAAACTTAAAGTATAATAATAATACAATTTTTAAAAAAATTTTCAACATTTTGAAATACATGTTTAATTGTGGACAAAATTCACTGTCCACCCCCACTGCCACTTCCCACCCAAAGCAAAGGAAATTCACAACCCAAGAGTCAAAATCCCCATAATAATATCCACACATTGCCTAATATTATATGAAAGAGAATATGAAATGTTAACAGAAAGATACACTGACAAGTTTCAATGACTTTTGTTGCTTTTAGATGCTATTTATTTATAGATGTTTATATCCTAGAAAAATCAAATCTAAGTGTCAACTAGCAAAACAAAGTGAGTTATCCCCAATTTTGGAAAAAAAAAATTACATTCTTAGAATATAAGGCTATACATAATGAAATATCACATAATATGCAAAAACTCTATTGAGGTAAACCTTATATTACTATCAATAATTTTTCTTTGCAAAGTTAAAAAAATCCAACATGGTCTTCATTTCTATGTAATCTGCTTTCAAATTTTTGATGAACAAGTAGTATATGTTGTATGGTGGTTTTAAACTTTAATTTTGGGAGCTGAATAAAGCAGTTTCATGGAATTTGCACAAACCACCTGGCAGAAAATAATTATGACCAATTAAGATGAAACCCATAATTTTTTGGCATTTGCACCAATAAAAGGAGACCTGCCAAGAAATGAGGGTATTTATTCTATAGAAGGGTTTCAGATTCATGATTATTCAGATTCCATGGTTATGTTGACCAAGAATTACAATTGTATTAGGCATTATGAAATGACTGAAGTCATTGTACAAGGAAAATATATTGTGTACACACTAAGATTTCCCACAAGATGAGGCATTTATTGTTCTGTTATCTGTATCAATAAGGAATACCTGGTGGTGAAATTGGAGACAAGTGCTTTAAAAAAGGCATTTCTACCATTTTTTGGAGGAAGACAATCATAAAGCAAAATTTGCATGACTGTTTCAAATCCCAGCTATATATTACCTCTGAAGGGGGGGCCCTACATGACCTAAGCTTGATTTCCTTGAGTAGAATTACTTTCAAATATGTTGAGTCAGTAACTACTTAGGGAAATGCAAATTATTCCATAAACAGTCTAGCAAGATCTATGAGATCACCGCCAAAGGATAGCTGGTAGGAGAAAACAAGACAAGGATGTAAGAGGAATTTGACTCTCTGACATTGTTAGTTCCAATGCATGAGTAATAAATAGAAACAAAACCATTGGGTTCTTCTTAACTCCAACTTTTAATAGGTTAAGTTTAATAAGATCATGACTCCTTGAATGGAGTTCTCTTTATCTTGGCATATCAGAAAATAATTTGGATATCTACAAAAACATTTAGGTAGGTGGGTGCAGTGGCTCATGCTTGTAATCCCAGCACTTTGGGAAGCCAAGGCACGTGGATCACAAGATCAAGAGATCGAGACCATCCTGCCAACACGGTGAAACCCTGTCTCTACTAAAACTACAAAAATTAACTGGGCACGGTGCCATGTGCCTGTAGTCCCAGCTACTCAGGAGGCTGAGGCAGGAGAATCGCTTGAGCCCTGTAGGCAGAGATTAGAGTAAACTGAGATTGTGCCATTGCACTCCAGCCTGGTGACATAGGGAGACTCCATCTGAAAAAAATAACAACAACAATAACAAAAACACTCTGTTCACCAAAAAACATAAATGAGTACTGATTTTTTAAAGAAATATTTAACTCAGGGCCTGGTGTGGTGGCTCATGCCTGTAATCCCAGCACTTTGGGAGGCTAAGGCTGGTGAATCACCTGTAGTTAGGCATTTGAGACCAGCCTGGCCAGTATGGTGAAATCCCATCTCTACTAAAAAAATTCAAAAATTAGCCAGGTGTTGTGGTGCATGCCTGTAGTCCCAGCTACTTGGGAGGTTAAGGGAAGAAAGCCTCCTGAATCAGAGGAGTGGAGGTTGCAATGAGCCAATATTGTGCCACTGCACTCCAGCCTGGGTGACAGCAAGGCTCTGTCTCAAACAAACAAACAAACAAACAAAAAACCTATGCACACACATCTCACAGTTTATTACTCTCAAAATAAAATTATTTTCCTTTTATGTCCTAACATTCATTTAAGATAATTTTAGGCTTTTTTTCTCACTCCATTCTAATGTATTTTATTTAGCTATGATTCCCACCATAAGAGGTGGTAAAGTTGTCAATCAAAAGTGTTTTGTATCTTATAATTTTTGGTAAACTTTTTGTGAGATTGCTTGGAAAACATACGATTCTTAATAATATTATGTTGCAGAAATAAATACTTTATATTCTTCTATGCAAATGACTCTGAGTTGGACCTCAGGGGCATTGCACATGAACATTCACAAACAAGCCTTCTGAGTAATGCATCAAACATGCAGCCAGAATGTGAGCTATTTCAGGCTATGCATGACACTAGGGCTCCAGATTGGCCTAACTATGACTACTTGATATTTTCCCTGTGCATATCCACCACATCACACATTCTTCAATAAATCATCAGAATACATGAAACTTGCATGCAAAGTTTTGAAATCTATCTCAGTATTTGCATGCCTCAGATAATGTCTCCCTTAAGCTATAAATTACTTCAAGCTTAAATTACAATTACGAAAAAGTTTTAAAATCTTATTTTTTATAATCAGTAACACTCATTTTCTTTTCAATATTGATTAATGTTCTGAAGTAGAATGCATTTAAGAGACATCCAATATTATGTTATGACAGATTCTTATGACAACCTGAGGCACCATATTTTAAAAAGATTTTGTCGTGTTTTCTGATTTACATCTTCAGCTGTTCAGAACTCTAATGAATCAATTTGAGTAGATGTAAAACTAGGAAATTATGGCTCTTCCACAGATAATTATGGCTAAAACATAGTAACACAAGTTTGTTAATTTTGTATAAATAAATGAAATTTTAAATGACATATCCTGTTGTTTTTAACAGCTGTGATGACCTAATTCTAATTAGTTTCCCACATGATCACAAAGAGCTCAGGTAGTTTTAACCATAAGAATTTAATTTTTTTCTTGTGTGCATTTCCACAATATTGTGCATTCTTTAATAAATTATCAGAATACATGAACCTTGCACACAAAGTTTTGAAATAGCCACGTTTTCTTGCAGCACATTGTTGTAAAGCAGTGCCCCTCTAGGGTTATCTATTTTTTGTGTTCACAGCTTTAAATTAAAGATGATGTTCACTGTTTGCCAATGCTTGGAAATAAGGAAGGAAGTGCTACTCAACACCCATTATGTCTAGACAAATTTCTGCAACATTGCTTGTAGTAGATAATTAAGGCTGTCTACTGAACAAACATTTCTTTGCTTTTTGATTTTTGAAGACTGATATTGTTTAATCAAATACCCTGGCAAACACAGGTTATTCTTAGCTGAGGGCAAAGGATAATGAGTCTTGGCCAAATAAGATAATCTCATTTCCCTTTCTTAAGTGGCCACTTTAAGAAAAAACATGAATGTTATTTATGATTAAAAATGTATAATGAAGTCTGAAGGAAGCAGTCTCTGCAAAGAATTTTGCTGCCATTTGAATTGAAAAAATCCAATCTGTGAAGAAAGCCATTGGTAGCTTGATGGGGATGGCAGTGAATCTATAAATTACTTTGGGCAGTAGGGCCATTTTCATGATATTGATTCTTCCTACCCATGAGCATGGAATGTTCTTCCATTTCTTTTTATCCTCTTTTATTTCATTGAGCAGTGGTTTGTAGTTCTCCTTGAAGAGGTCCTTCACATCCCTTGTAAGTTGGATTCCTAGGTATTTTATTCTCTTTGAAGCAATTGTGAATGGGAGTTCACTGATGATTTGGCTCTGTGTTTGTCTGTTACTGGTGTATAAGAATGCCTGTGATTTTTGTACATGGATTTTGTATCCTGAGACTTTGCTGAAGTTGCTTATCAGCTTGAGAAGATTTTGGGCTGAGACAATGGGGTTTTCTAGATATACAGTCATGTCATCCGCAAACAGGGACAATTTCATTTCCTCTTTTCTTAATTGAATACCGTTTATTTCCTTCTCCCGCCTAATTGCCCTGTTCAGAATTTCCAACATTTTGTTGAATAGGAATGGTGAGAGAGGGCATGCCTGTCTTGTGCCCATTTTCAAAGGGAATGCTTCCAGTTTTTGCCCTTTCAGTATGATATTGGCTGTGGGTTTGTCATAGGTAGACCTTATTATTTTGAGATACATCCCATCAATACCTAATTTATTGAGAGTTTTTAGCATGAAGCGTTGTTGAATTTTGTCGAAGGCCTTTTCTGCATCTATTGAGATAATCATGTGGTTTTTATCTTTGGTTCTGTTTATATGCTGGACTACCTTTATTGATTTGCGTGTATTGAACCAGCCTTGCCTCCCAGGGATGAAGCCCACTTGATCATGGTGGATAAGCTTTTTGATGTGCTGCTGGATTTGGTTTGCCAGTATTTTATTGAAGAGTTTTGCAGCAATGTTCATCTAGGATATTGGTGTAAAATTCTCTTTTTTTGGTTTTGTCTCTGCCAGGCTTTGGTATCAGGATGATGTTGGCCTCACAAAATGAGTTAGGGAGGATCCCCTCTTTTTCTATTGATTGGAACAGTTTCAGAAGGAATGGTACCAGTTCCTCCTTGTACCTCTGGTAAAATTCAGCTGTGAATCCATCTGGTCCTGGACTCTTTTTGGTTGGTAAGCTATCGATTATTGCCACAATTTCAGAGCCTGTTGTTGGTGTGTTGAGAGATTCAGCTTCTTCCTGGTTTAGTCTTGGGAGGGTGTATGTGTCGAGGAATTTATCCATTTCTTCTAGATTTTCTAGTTTATTTGCGTAAAGGTGTTTGTTTCTTCACAGAATTGGAAAAAAATACTTTAAAGTTCATATGAAACCAAAAAACAGCCCTCATCACCAAGTCAATCCTAAGCCAAAAGAACAAAGCTGGAGGCATCATGCTACCTGACTTCAAACTATACTAAAATCTACAGTAACCAAAATAGAATGGTACTGGTACCAAAACAGAGATATAGATCAATGAAACAGAACGGAGCCCTTAGAAATAATGCCGCTTATCTACAATTATCTGATCTTTGACAAACCTGAGAAAAACAAGCAATGGGGAAACGATTCCCTATATAATAAATGGTGCTGGGAAAACTGGCTAGCCATATGTAGAAAGCTGAAACTGGATCCCTTCCTTACACCTTACACAAAAATTAATTCAAGATGGATTAAAGACTTAAATGTTAGACCTAAAACCATAAAAATCCTACAAGAAAACCCAGGCATTATCATTCAGGACATAGGCATGGGCAAGGACTTCATGTCTAAAACACCAAAAGCAATGGCAACAAAAGCCAAACTTGACTAATGGGATCTAATTAAACTAAAGAGCTTCTGCACAGCAAAACAAACTACCATCAGAGTGAACAGGCAACCTACAAAATGGGAGAAAATTTTTGCAACCTACTCATCTGACAAAGGGCTAATATCCAGAATCTACAATGAACTCAAACAAATTTACAAGAAAAAAATAAACAACCCCATCAGAAAGTGGGTGAAGGACATGAACAGACACTTCTCAAAAGAAGACATTTATGCAGCCAAAAAACACATGAAAAAATGCTCACCATCACTGGCCATCAGAGAAATGCAAATCAAAACCACTATGAGATACCATCTCACACCAGTTAGAGTGGCAATCATTAAAAAGTCAGGAAACAACAGGTGCTGGAGAGGATGTGGAGAAATAGGAACACTTTTACACTGTTGGTGGGACTGTAAACTAGTTCAACCATTGTGGAAGTCAGTGTGGCGATTCCTCAGGGATCTAGAACTAGAAATACCATTTGACCCAGCCATCCCATTACTGGGTATATACCCAAAGGACTATAAATCATGCTGCTATAAAGACACATGCACACGTATGTTTATTGCGGCACTATTCACAATAGCAAAGACTTGGAACCAACCCAAATGTCCAACAATGATAGACTGGATTAAGAAAATGTGGCAAATATACACCATGGAATACTATGCAGCCATAAAAAGTGATGAGTTCACATCCTTTGTAGGGAGATGGATGAAATTGGAAATCATCATTCTCAGTAAACTATGGCAAGAACAAAAAACCAAACACCACATATTGTCACTCATAAGTGGGAATTGAACAATGAGAACACATGGACACAGGAAGGGGAACATCACACTCTGGGGACTGTTGTGGGGTGGGGGAGTGGGGAGGGATAGCTTTAGGAGATATACCTGGTGCTAAATGATGAGGTAATGGGTGCAGCATACCAGCATTGCACATGTATACATATGTAACTAACCTGTACATTTTGCACGTGTATCCTAAAACTTAAAGTATAATAATAATAAAAGAAAAAATCATATATATCATTGTTGTGATTACCCTACAAAAGTAAGATTGACTGCCACACTGAATTTGGTTTGGTTGTTGAAGCTGATAATTTTACACACACGCACACACGTGTACACACACATACACACACTAAGGAGATATGAAAAATGTGTTGCTTGAACAATGAGGCTTTCTGGTAAGGGAAAAACATCTCAAGGATATGATAATAGGTGATACTTCAAGGAAAGACTGACTTGGGGCTTTTAATGTGATAAGGGGCTGGAGCTGGTATGCTTCTGGCTACCACCCAAGGAGGGAAGACCCAAGCTTGTGTACCTGATTACCCTGATGTGAGGCAGAAGAGAAAAGGGAGGGGCTGAAGCTCAGATGCTATCTGCAGTCAAATATCAGAAAAAGGGAGTGCAGGCTGGATGTGGTGGCTCACACCTATAATCCCAGAACTTTGGGGGGCCAAGGCAGGAGGATTGCTTAAGATCATGACTTTGAGACCAGCCTGGGCAATTTAGCAAGAGCTCTCTCTCTCTACAAATACTAAAAATAATTAAAAAATATATATTACTTGGGCATGGTGGTGCATGCCTGCAGTCCCAGCTACTCCAAAGGCTGCAGGAGAAGAATATTTTGAGTCCTGGATGTCAAGGCTGCAAGAATCTATGATCACAGCACTTTTCTGAATCCTGGACAAAAGAGTGAGAGAAAGAAAGAAAGAAAGAAAGAAAGAAAGAAAGAAAGAAAGAAAGAAAGAAAGAAAGAAAGAAAGAAAGAAAGAAAAAAGAGAGGGAGGGAGAGAGTATGAGGAAGGGAGGGAGGGAGCAAGGAAGGAAGGAGAAAGGAGGGAGGAAAGGAAGGAGGGAGGGAGGAGGGAAGGAAGGAAGAAAGGGAGGAAGGGAGGAAGGAAGGAAAACAAGAAGGAAGGAAGAAAAGAAAAAGGACAGAAAGAAAGTGAGAGAGAAAGAAAGAAAGGTTGTGAGGGAGGGAGGGAGGAAGGAAGAAAAGAAGGAGAGAGGAGGGAGGCAGGAAAGGAAGGAGGGAGGGAGGAAGGAAAGAAGGAAGGAAAGAAGGAAGGGAGGGAAAGAGAGAGGAAGAAAGAAAGAAGAAAGAGAGAGGGAGGGAGGGAAGGAAGGAAAGAAGGAAGGAAGGAAGGGAGAGAGAGGAAGAAAAAGAAGAAACTAAGAAAGAAAGAAATGAGGAAATAAAGAAGGAGAGAGCGAGAGGGGGAAGGGAAGAAGGGAGGAGGGAAGGAAGGAAGGAGTAAGAGAGGAGAGAGGGAAGGAAGAAGGGAAGAAGGAGGGAAGGGAGGGAGGGAGGAGGGAGAGAGAACAGAGGGGGGGGGAGGGAGGCAGGGAGGGAGGAAGGAAGGAAAGAAAGACAGAAAGAAATAGAAAGAAAGTGAGAAAGAAAAAAGAGAGAGAGAAAGAAAGAAAGAACAAAAGAAAGAAAGAAAGTGAGAGAGAGGGAGGGAGGGAGAAAGGGAGGGAAAGAGAGAAAGAGGAGAAAGAGAGAGGGAGAGAGAGGGAGGGAGGGAAGGAAGGAAGGAAGTAAAAGACGAAAGGAGAAAGAAAGAAAAGAAAAAAGAGGGAAAGAAAGAGAGAAAGAAAGAAAGAAAGATGAAAGAAAGAATGAAAGAGAAACGAAAGAAGGGAAGAAAGAGAGATTGTGAGGAAGGGAGAGAGGGAGGGAGGGAGCAAGGAAGGAGAGAGGAGGGAGGAAAGGAAGGAGGGAGGAAGGAAAGGAAGGAGGGAGGGAGCAGGGAAGGAAGGAAGAGAGAGAGGGAGGAAAAGAAGAAGGGAGAAAGAAAGAAAAGAATAAAGAAGGAAAGAAAATGAGAAAGAAAGAAAAAGAAAGAAAGTAAGTGAGGGAGGGAAGAAGGAAGGAAGGAGAGAGGAGGGAGGGAGGAAAGGAAGGAGAGAGGGAGGGAGGAGGGAAGGAAGGGAGGGAGGGAAAGAGAGAGGAAGAAGGAAAGAAAAAAAGAAAAAAGAAGAGAGAATGAAGGAAGGGAGGAAAAGAGAGAGAGAAAGTAAAACAAGAAAGTGAGAGAGAAAGAAAGAAGGAAATAAAGAAAGAGAAAGAAAGGAAGAAAGAGAGAGAGCGAGAGAGGGAGGGAGGGAGGAGGGAAGTAAGGAAGGAGAGAAGAGGGAGGGAAGGAAGGAGGGAGGAATGAGGGAAGGAAGGGAGGGAAGGAGGGAGGGATGGAGGGAAGGAGAAGGAGAGAGAACAGAGGGAGGGGGGAGGGAGGCGGGGGTGAGGAAGGAAGGAAGGGAAGGAAGAAAAGAAAGAGAGAAAAAGAGAGAAAGAAAGAGAAAAAAGAAAGAAAGAAGAAAGAAAAAGAATGAGAAAGGGAAAAGAAAGAAGAAAGACAAAGACACAGAGAAAGAGAAAGAAAGAAAGAAAGAGAAAAAAGAGGAAGGAAGAAAGGAAGAAAGAAGAAGGAAGGAAGGAGGGAAGGAAGGAAGGGAGGGAGGGAGAGGAGGGAGAAAGTGGATTCCAACCCTTTATTGCAGCCATGTACGCAGATGCATGAAACCGTGCTAACTGGATGTTCAGAAGCCATCAGGTGAACTGAACACCATATAGGTAGAACACATAGCCACCACAGACAAAGGAAAAAACATTCTGAAAGGAGCTGAGAAGTGAGATGAAGAACCCAAGATAATATCCCTGAAGGTTTCACCAAATCAGAAACCGTCTCCCTCTGTTGGTCCATTACATGTGATAAATAAAAATTGCCTTTATTACTGAAGTTAGTCATTGAGTAATCTCTACTTGCATCAAATGACATCCTAGGTTTTTCACTATCATTTATTTACCTTGTCTTTTTTCAAGCTTTCTTGATTTCAACATAAAGAGTGACCCATAGTGATGGACCCATAGCAATGTCAGCTTAGTTCATCTCTCCCTGCATTTCCCTGCTTGAAGGATGGCCCCTTGTAAGAAGAATTACAATTAAAATGTTTTGCTTGGGCAAACCATTTTCTCCAATTTATTTTTATTTTTATTTATTTTGCTCTTTCAAGCTCAGAAGAGTGTGCCTGACATCCTCCAGGTAATATTTCACTTCCCAATGCCTATTTAACAACACAGTGAGTTATAGAAAGCAGACAAATTGAGAAAAAAAGAAAAAGAGAGAGAATTATGCAAGTAAGAGAAAGATATCAACCCATCTGGAGGTAAGATAACCTTGTTTTGGTTTTGTGTGTTGAAGAGTCAAAGTTAATGAGTAGATGTTTTCGGGACCCACACACACTGGATATTTACATCAAGTACATCACAAGTTTTTTTGGTTTGTTTTATTTTGTTTTTTGTTTTTTTTTCAGACGGAGTCTCCCTCTGTTGCCCAGGCTGGAGTGCAGTGGCGCGATCTTGGCTCATTGCCAACTCCGCCTCCCAGGTTCACGCCGTTGTCCTGCCTCAGCCTCCCAGGCAGTGAGTAGTAGGTACTACAGGTGCCCGCCACCATGCTCGGCTAATTTTTTGTATTTTTAGTAGAGACGGGGTTTCACCGTGTTAGCCAGGATGGTCTCAATATCCTGACCTCGTGATCCGCCCGCCTCAGCCTCCCAAAGTGCTGGGATTACAGGCGTGAGCCACCGCCCCCGGTCCACAAGCTTTATCTCAATATTTCAATTATATAATCTGTGATTTTAGTTAAGATATCAGTAAAGAATAATTATATCATATGTTTTCATGATAAAAATATCATGATTATTTTGCAAGACACATTGTGCAAACTCATTACTAAGGAAATGACAGTTAAAAATAGGAATGGTAATTAATGGAAAAAGTAAAAGTCACAACTTACTACCATTGATGTTACAGATCCATATAGCTTGTATCAGCTTAGTGGATAGACTGTATACTTAACATTTACGTGGTAAGTAAAACTGCTCCCTCAAGTGTGTGTCCTCTTACATCCAACTCTGCATTATGGAAACAGGGAAAGTCTCATGCGAAAACAAGCCAAACCTTTTACAGTTCTGCAATGCACAGACCTGCTGCATAATGCATAACATTTATATTTAACACCTATGTTAAATAGGTGGCTCATCTGTGGCTACATGGAAAAATGGAGTGTTTATTAATTTGTAGACAGGAGACACTTCCAACAACACACAGCTGGAGGCATTGAGTTTTTAAGGCAGCTTCCTTAATACAGCTGTTCTCTGGCTCTTGGCAGTTTAGAGACTGGCCTGCCAATTCATCTCTAGCTGACCACAAATACTGCACATTTTCCAAAGCATTGGAGAGAATGGGTGGTTGATCAACCTAGCAGAAACATAAATTGCAGCTTGAATTAAAGCATTATTAGTAGATAACAGTGATAGGCAGAGGTAGGATGGTTGGTTATTATTTGTCCCCCAGAAGCACATTTGGGTGCATCATAGTTCCTTGCTATGGTGGGCAGTGAAATCCCAATTTGATGTCCTGCAAGAACAGTACTCTGTCAGTGGGTGGTTAGACCACTGAGTGCAGAATCCACATTTGCATTTGCCTTTTGACTGTGGGGGGAAGAAAAACAACTAAAGGCACACTTTGGGCAGTGAGTTTTATTTTCCAATTCCTTAATTCTATTCAGTTATTATAATCATTTTGAACTTTTTTTCAATAAAATAAATTCATGGAGCTGAAAGGCTGTATGATGTTATCAGGAAACAGAATATTTCTTTGGTATCCTGTGATGATTAAATGTGAATTTATTTGTTATAATCTTCCTGAAGATTTAATCTGTCTCTAGTCATCTTATAGCAAAGTGCCAGAGAGAATCAGAGCTCTCTTCTAAAGAGAAAAATGAAAAAGCTTACTGACACTACCCCTGTAGCAACCTGTCAGAACAGGAGCATTTCTTGACTTTCAGATACTGTTCTTTTTCTTTCTTGTTTATTTATCCTGCATACCCATGAGAAAGAGCATTAAGATAGGAAGAAAACTCTGCCTGGAGTTTTCCATCTGACTGGTTTCTTCATTTCTTTCATTTTTTGATTATACAGCCATAATATTAGCCCTGATACAGTTTGTGCAAATAATAAATGAGACACGCTTTATTCTTGCATGTATAGATAAGTGAATGAAATTGGCCAACATAGGCTACAAGAATATTCCTGTCCTCCTCTGGACACCACTCCCCAAATTAATCTTGGTTAATGTTGTTTTAATTAGAATTTTATCCCACAACTTCCTTCTGATTAAATCCATTCTTCCTTCTGATTGAATCCATTTCTAGTAAAATAAGTGACAATGTAAACTTGGTAAAAATATCATTTATAGTTATAAAAATAAAATGAAACATCCCTAAATGCAAGATAAGGAAAAGGGCATATCTTAATACATCTATGTATTTGTGATATTCAGACTGTTCCTTCACTATTTGTTGCTTCGGTCCATGCATGCTCACAATGCTATGAAAGTTTGGTAAGGAATTCTTGTAAAGTGACAACCCAAATTCATAGGGCATTTTTTATTATATAACAACAAATACAAGAACCTAGAGAGCAGGTGTTAGTGCTTGGTTTTTGGGGCTGGATCTCCTTTGAGCATGCCCATCATGGACACCAAGTCATAGTCAAGAAATACGTGGTGAAAATACAGGAAGAGCAAGTCAGATAAATGAGTTTTGATACTTATAACTTGGTAATCAATGCTGACCTATTTATCTTTCTTGTTGCTGAACCAGCAGATTAGGCTTCCTTCTCACTAAAAATCCACTTTCCCAAATTAAATGGCACATTTAGTGTGAGGTTCTATATGATGGGTTTATCATGTTATCTCTGGAATTAAATATGAGAGCTGCAATATACCTGGTGTCATGTAAGTATTTAATGAACAAAGGAAGTATTCGGTGAACAAAGAAATTTGTTTCACCTGCAGGGTGACTTCTCAGAGGGAAGAATCATGGGGACTTTACACACCAAGCTAAGAGGATTATTCCCGATTCTACAGCAACAAGGAGATACTATACAGGGCATACTACAGATATACAGAGTCCTGTTTTAGCAGCATTGCTCTAAGACCTTATGAAAGAGAAAAAAAGAAGTATTTGCACAGTCAAGGCAGGAGAATCTAGAGTCCCTATGAGTGAAGATGAACTGAAAAGAGGGGTGAGAAATATGAAAGAGAGAAAATTCATGGGGCCTGAGTGTGAGTCAAGGAGTGGCCATCCCACTGATGTAATTGGATGGTGGTGTCATTGCTATTGGTAAACCTGAAGAGGACGGAAGTAAATTTAAGTATAGTACATTTTGGTGTGAACACAAGCCAGTCTAGCTCCAACTAGACATGGCTAGAAGATATTTACAAAATGTTTTTGCATTCAGGAGAGTCATAGAGACAGCAGGGAAGAAGTCTGTATATAGGTAAAGGCATGTGTGTATGCATGCAAAGAGAGACTGAATGTAATCATTTAAACTAGGAAATCTCTAAGCTAATTACATTAAATCACACATGTACACCATCCTTAGTAATGTTTTTCCAATGCTTAAACAAGGGCTGATATGTACCTAGTGAAACCATGGACAAAATTTTGTAAAAGATATCTCTATGTGAACTCTTTAAACCTTGGTGTTGCATTTTGAAATTTAATGTATGCAGTGAAGAGCTACAAATAACATATGCTTTTTGACTTTGCAAAATAGAAAATGGAACTGATACCTGGAAGTTTCATTCTAATTCTGTTGTTTTTTTCCAGGACAGCATCAGAAGGTTTCTATCAAGGGGTGAGAAAGAAATCATTTCACATTTCTCAAAACTCATTATTTAGGGATTAGTCAATGATCTTGTTTGCAGGGTGAGAATTTGGGAGATTGTTACAGGATATTACTCAATCAAGACAACAAGTAATATAACCCATTGTCATTCTGAATTCATACATTTCTTGAGGAGGAAATAACATGTGAAGTGGAAAGATATATTTTCATCAATTCATTTTTCCTATGAGTTTATAACCTGCTAGACAGTTTGTACCCTTATCTCACTTCATCTTTTGCACAAATCTATTAAATGAATGGAAGTACACAGCTATTCAGCAAATTATTCACAGGTGCAAAGATACAGTATGTGAAGAAATCATCATAGGCAGCCTGATACCTTACTCACAAATCCACTGATATTTTGCATCAGATGATTTTTTTTTTGTGGTGGGGACTGCCCTTTGCATTGTAGGATGATTTGCAGCATTTCTGGCCTCCACACTCTAGATGCCAGTAGCAGTACCTCTGCCAACTTAAAGATGTGACAATTGGCTTGGCGTGGTGGCTCACATGTGTAATCTTAGCACTTTGGGAGGCCCAGGTGGGTGAATCATTTTGCAGGCAGCCAAAAGCCCATGGGATGTGTGACTTCAGCTTTCCACCAGAGGCTATATGATCAAACAGCAAACTGTTTATCATGAATGCATGATGTGGGCAAACTCATACTGCCCTGCCAACAAAAGGTTTGCTGAGGGACATCACTCCCCAGCCCTGGGCTCCTTGAAGTTATCTACTGAGAAAATTAGAGCCTATTGTTCAAAGGATGCAGTTCAAGCCTGCTGTGAACCATACAGCTGACTGACAATTACCAGACAATCACCCCCCTCCTTCTTGCTGTCTCTTTCACCTAATAAACACAGATGTCTGTTTAAACCTCAGGGCCCTTGTCCATTAGAAGCAAGGTGCCCCCAACCCCTCCTTCCAAGTATACTCTTTTGTCTCTTGTCTTTTGTTCCCAAGTTTTCACCCTTTTTGTTCAGTTCCCCTGGGTCCCTGTGGGTTTTACAAGTTGTGCTCGAAGAGGTGACAGTCCAAACATGGGAGTTCCAGGACATGAACAAAGAACATCTGCTGCAGCAAAGGAATTGAAATTGACAAGGCAAACGGGGACCCAGGATGAGTTTGCCAGCGGCAGATATAAGGTCAGTGCCTTAAAGAGGTACTGGGAGCAGTGCTTTAAAGAAGTCCTGGGAACGGAAAGTTTTCTGAATCACGGTAACAAGAGAAAAATTTCTCTATTGAAGAAAAATATTATGTGCAGTTTCTTAAAGTTCTGTTGAGACAGTCTGGAGCTCAGGTTCATTCTCAGGCACTAAATAACCTTCTGCAGAAGCTACAAAATGTTATTATGCATAACCCATGGTTTCCACAGGCAGGCACTCTTGATGTGAGAAATTGTGATACAGCAGGAGGAGGATCAAAATAGGCTCATCAAAAAGGTCTTAAAGTTGATTCTTCTGTTTTCTCCACTTGGAGTTTAGTTTGTGCTGTACTTCTGCCATTATCTCCTTGTTATTCTCTGCAGCAGCAGGCTGAATCTCAAACTCTGAAAGAAACTGTTTTCCTTCCCATAGCTCCAATTGAAAATAAAAAACAGGAGAGGGAGGATAAAAATTGGTCTATACTGCCTCCTCCAATTGCCAAAACATCTGTACTGCCTCCTTCCATAGCAGAAACAGAAACCCCAATACAGAGAATTTTACCCTTTGCTGCCATAGCGGGAGAGCCCTTAGGACCTTGTACTTTTCCTATTTCCATAAGGCCTGATCCAAATAATCAACAGTAGTTTATTCATGAACACACCCCACTAGAATTATGTTGTTGAAGGAATTAAAAACTAGTGTGGTCAATAATACAGTACAAAGCCCATGGTTCCTGGAGGAAGGAATGTTAGATGTGGAACTTGGGGAACAAGTGGGGAGAAATCTTAAACAACATCAGGTATGAAGGCATCAGGTCCCAGTAAAATCTTAAATGTTATGGGCTTTAATTAGAGCAGCCTCAGCTCAGTTACACACAGAAGAGCCTAAAAAGAAGAAAGAGGAGAAAACATCGCCTGCCTTATCACCTCCTCTTCCCTCAGCCCCAATATCACCTGGCCAAAATAACAAAGAGGAAACAGAGAGACTCTTATCTAAGCCTCCTCTTCCAATAGATAGGAAAGAAGACAGAGAATATGCTACAGCTATCTGTTCATGTCTTAAGCAGGCAGTGCTAGAAGGAGAGCTCTTAACCTGCTCAGTAATGCAAAATCAACAAGGCAATCAGGTGTATATTTCTAAAAGATAAGAAAAAAGGCATTGAAACTGTGTGGCTCAGAAAAGGCACAGTGGCAAGAAAGCTAGCAGCGACCAAGGCAACAAGGTTTGCCCAGGCCAGCAGCATGCCCCAGCAAAGGAGGGAGGGAGCAGCACAGACAGGCAAAGCTTCTAAAAGTACAAGGTGGCCACTGCCCAGGACCTGCACCACTACCCTGTGGGTCTGCGGGAAGCCCATAGCAAAATTTCATGGTTACATCCCAGGCTATGATTCTCTGCTAAGATTTCAGTAAAAAGTAGGAATTTAAGAACTTCTTTCCTAATAATGGCCACTATTGTTATCTCTCTCCTATCCCTGATGTAGCTTTCCAAATACAATTTAAGTAAAACAGTAACCTCTGAAGGAAGAGAGATTGCAGAGGGCCCATGAATTAAAGAGTAATTAAAAGCCAGGCATGTAAAACAACACATTACCCTTTAAAAGAGAACTTTAAACCTAATTAAATGATATTTTTTAAATTAGAAGGTAAAAATGTCGTGTTCTTCTCAGAAAGTGAAGAAAACCTGTATGTAAGTGTAGTGAAAGCATATGCATGAATGACTGTCTTAACCCATTGATTACAGAGAGTCTTTAATTTGCACTTGCTAAAAGATTCCTAAATTGAGTTCCCCGGTTAGTGAGTCACTGTTTTCTAGACTGTCAGAATCAAGTTCACAAACTTGATCAGTCTGAAAACTCAATTACAAAATTTAAGCTATTTTGCCTGTGGCTTTAAGCACATGGTTAAAGTATATTATTTGGGTCTCTGCTTCTAGAGATGCTTTCAGGTTATCTTTTTAAACTTCTTGTTACTTATTTCAACTTGCCATCTTAGTGATTAATACAGTCAATTGCTAAGTTATGACCCTGATATCATCAGGATTCCTTTAAGTAAAAGGCAATTTGAAGAGTTATTGCACTTACCCATACCTAATGCTTCTGTTGTAACCAAGCGAGTTATAGAGAAATGCTACACTTTGAGACTAATCCAGGAGTCCTTTATTAGCTGGCAATGGAGAGATGGCTAATGCTTGAAATTCTCTCAGTCTTGAAGAAGGGGCTAGATTTTCTTTTATACTTTGGTTTAGAGAGGGGATTGCTTCAGCAATCTTACAGGCAAAAAAGTTGAAAAGACAAATGTTTACAGGAAAACAAACAGCTCCAGGTGTGGGGGCTTCAAATTCTTCACAAGGTGATAGGTGTGGGGGCTCTGGGTGTTATATGCTAGACATAAGTGCAGGGACTTAAGAGTACTATCACCTGAGTGAATTCCTGGGAACTGTGTACATAGCTTGCCACCCTACCTTATTAGTTAATTGCACTCTTTTATGAGCTGAGAGTCTGCTTGCACAAATTAAGTCCTTGAGGAAGGGGGTGGGTAAGAAGCCATTAATGTCTTGCAAATGAAGGAGCTGAAAGAGAGAGCCAGTCAAGTTAATACAAGTTAGTATATCACATTTTAACACTATTTATTGATGGATCTGGTGAATATGGAAAAGCAGCAATCTAGTACAGACCACATAATTCAATCACTCGATCTGAGTTTACTAGAACTCAGAGAGCTAAGGTTACTCTGTTTATTTATTAAATAACCTTTACAACCTTAAGCTGTCTCTCAACTTTCCAGCCTTATGTTGCAAAAATAGCCATCAATTTATGGGGTTGAGACTTACTTACAGCACAGGGTATGAGACTTACAAATGAAAACTTTGATAACTCAGGATTTAAAATATTGAAGAACATGGGATATCAGGGTGAAAAATGTTTGGGAAGATTTCTACAGTGAAATCCTAACCTGATATCAGTAACTGGAAAATCAGATAGAAAAGGGCTAGGACATCAGGATTTATGACAGGGGTCATTAATATTTCTCCTCTGCCCACTGCCTCATTATTAGAATGTCTTAGTGACAAACCTATATGGGTGGATGAATGGCCCCTAACACAGGATAAGCTAAATAAACTTTATCTGTTGGTAAATGAGCAATTGAATGCTATAGAAAAGTCAGTTAGCCCCTGGAATTCTCCAGTGTTTGTTATCCCAAAAAGGTCTGAAAGTAATAATGACTGCGGGGGTTTCAGCTCAACACTTAGAGCTAATTGCAATCATTCATGTTTTACAGCTCACAGCTTCAGATCCTATCAACATTGTCTGTGATTCAGCTTATGTTGTAAATGTAACCAGTCACATAGAAACTGCTACAGTTAAAAGTACACTAGACCTGCCAGGCATGGTGGTTCATGCCTGTAATCCCAGCACTTTGGGAGGCCGAGGCAGGTGGATCATGAGGTCAAGAGATCAAGACTACCGTGGCCAATATGGAGAAACCGCCTCTCTACTAAAAATACAAAAATTAGCTGGGTGCGGTGGTGGACACCTGTGGTCCCAGCCACTCGGGAGACTGAGGCAGAAGAATCACTTGAACTCAGGAGGCAGAGGTTGCAGTGAGCCGAGATTGCACCACTGCACTCCAGCCTTGGGACAGAGAGAGACTCCATCTCAGAAAAAAAAAGAAAAAGAAAAAAAAAAAAAAAGTACACCAGACCCAGAATTGCTTAATTTGTTACCTTATTCTCATATGCTTTATGCTACATGCCAAAGAGTTGAGATAGCTGGTCATGTACAGTGACATTGTCTGTCATCATTTGCTCATTTGGGAATATTTAAACAATTAAAAATTGACAATGGACCTGCTTATACTAGTCATACCTTTCAAAATTTCTTACAGCTTTGGGCTATAACACATAAAACAGAAACTCCTTATAATCCTAGCGGATAAGGCATTAAAGAATGGGCACATCAAACACTACAACGCATGTTGAAAAGACAAAAAAAGGGGGTATAGGAGGCCAGCTACCACCTCAATCAAAACTACATTTAGCCTTGTGTACTTTAAATTTTTTGACTCCTGGTAAGAATGGTGAGACTCCAGCAGAAAGACATTGGCAATTGTTAGGAGAAAAGAGAAAAGTTGGTCTGAAAGTGTCATGGAAATCCCCAGAAGAAGGACAATGGAAAGATACAGTGGATTTTCTGATGTGGGGAAGAGGGTATGCCTGTGTGTTTACAGGAGATGGACAAACCACGTGGGTACCCTCAAGATGTGTGCAACCACGGAACAGGAGATGGAGGAACCCAGGGTGGCCAACCATGGGCCCAGTCATTCCAGTAAGAGCCATGATCCAGCTGGGCCTGAGTGCATAGATGGAGAGAAGGCTGACCAGAGTCAAGACACAGTTCTAATGCTATGTTTTCTGTAAAAGTGGATGGACCACCAGTCAGATAATGAGGGCTGCCCAGCCTGGCCTTACATTCTTTCAATTAATACATAAACAAAAAGGGGGATATGCAGGGAGCTGAAGCCTGACGGGATGCGACAAATTCAGCATTCTGCTAGAGGCTATATAATCAAACAGCAAACTGTTTATCATGAATGCAGGATGTGGGCAAATCCACACTGCCCTGCCAACAAAAGGTTTGCTGAGGGACATCACTCTCTGCTGCAGCTCCTTGAAGTTATCTATTGAGAAAATCAGTGCCTATTGTTCAAAGGATGCAGCTGAAGCCTTCTGTGAACCAAACGGCTGACTGACAACTACCTGACAATCACCCCCCAACTTCCTCACTATCTATTTTTCCTAATAAATACAGAGGGCTGTGTAAAGCTCAGAGCCCTTGTCCAATAGAGGTAAGGTGCCCCCTGACCCCTTCTTCCAAATAAACTCCTTTGTCTCTTGTCTCTTATTCCCATGTTCACCCCCTCTATGTTCAGTCCACAAGGGTCCATGCATGTTTCATCATTTGAGGTGGGTTCTTTTTTTCTTTTTTTCTTTTTTTTTTTTTGAGATGAAGTCTCACTCTGTTGCCCAGGCTGGAGTTCAGTGGCACAATCTCGGCTCACTGCAAGCTCCATCTCCCAGGTTCATGCTATTCTCCTGCCTCAGCCTCCTGAGTAGCTGGGCCTACAGGCACCTGCCACCACAACCAGCTAATTTTTTGTATTTTTAGTAGAGATGGGGTTTCACTGTGTTGAGGTCAGGAGTTCTAAATCAGTATGGCCAACATGGTGAAACCCCATCTCTACTAAAAATATAAAAAATAGATGGGTGCAGTGGTGGGATCCTGTAATCCAAGCTACTCAGGAGGCTGAAGCAGGAGAATTGTTTGAGCCTGGGAGGTGAGGTTGCAGTAAGCAGAGATTGCTGCACTGTACTCCAGCTTGAGTGACAGAGTGAGACTCCATCTCAGGAAAAAAAAAAAAAGATGTGACAATTGGCATGTCTCCACGCAGTGCCAGGTGTCACTGGGGGTCAGCAGGGCTGAAGGGGTATGCAAAATACCCCAGGTTGACAATCATTGCATTGGTTATTCAAGTAGACTAAAAACTAATACAGTAGTTACAAAGTATCCTATCAAGTGGGGAAATATTGTCATCCCTGGGGAATTTCTTGGTGTCATGAATTATCTGGCTGCACCTCAGACATACAGTATTTGAATCTCTGGGACAGTGCCCAGTGATCTGTGTTTTTCAAGCCCTCTAGACACTTCTGATATTCTCTCAAGTTCAAGAACAATTGTGTTAGAATCATGTGCTATATAGCACTCCACACTAGTATTTTCAAGGGAGGAGAGAAGGTGGGAAGAAAAGCAAAAAGAAAATGAGCAAGGCACCAGGGCCTAAACCTGTAATCCCAGCAGTTTGGGGGCCAAAACAAGAAAACCACTTGAGGCTAAGCATTTGAAACCAGCCTGGGCAACATAGCAAGACCCTTTCTTTTAAAACAAACAAGAATTAGCCAGGTGTGATGATGCATATCCGTAGTCCCAGCTACTAGTGGGGTTGAGGCAGGAGGATTTCTTGAGCTGAGGAGTTGGAGGCTGCAGTGAGCTGTGATCATGTCAGGCACTCAAGCCTGGGTGACCAAAGCAGGACCCTGTCTCTAAAACATGAAAGGGAGGGAGAGAGGGAGGGAGAGAGAGAAAGAGAGAAGAATATAGGAAAAGAAAGAACAGAAGAAGGAAAGTCAAATCAGTCCTTACAAATCCCCAGAGATTGTTTCAGTTACCTGTAGGGAATAGGTATTAGGTGAGATGAAGATGGAAATATAGTCTCCAGATTATAACTCAGTGTGTTTTGTGCTATTTATCTATAAAGTGCAGCTCTGAGTTGCATGACTTGAGAGACTCAAAGAGATCTGGCTTACATTTTAGTTGTCTTTGATTAAAACAATTAAGAACACTCTGAGTCATCTGGTTTTTCAAGCCAGTACTCACTGGCTAGAAAAGTATGTGCAATTTAATCTGTTGCATAGCTCTTCCTAAGATACAGGACTAGACTATTGTTGAATGCAAAAAATAAATTTCTAAATTTATCGACCATGAATTAGGAACTAAGTTTTCCTGGTGGAAGTGTGTATGAGATTCACGTTGCTGCTACAAAAAGTTACTGCAAACCTAGTGGCTTAAGAAAAAACACACATTGATTCTTTCATCGTTCTGGAGGTTAGAAGTCTGAAATCAGTCTTAAGCAGCTAAATTCAAGGAGTTGGCATGGCTGGTTCTTTATGAAGTTTCCAAGGAGAATCTATTCCTTGGCTTTTCTAAATTCTGGAGTCTACCTTGACTCATGGTCATTTCTCCTGTCTTCTTTGACATTCTTGTCTATGTCTCATAAGGATCCATGTGATAATAGTAAGACCGTTTGGATAATAGAAGATGATCTCTCATCTTGAACCACTTAACTTCATGAGATCTGCGAAGGTTTTTGTCATGTAGGCTAACATACTGAGCTACCAGAAGTCAAGAAGTGGATGTCTTTGAGGAAAAAGTGATCCAATCTATTACAGAAAGTCAGATTCATCCCTTTCCTAGAAGCCACCACGAATTCAAGTACAGCACCTGCAGTTTCCTCTGGAGGTCACTGTTGATCCAAGCTGATGGTGAGGCATTTTGTTCCTAAGTCATGGTGCATTTCTACCGCATCTTTCAGGAAATCCAGACAGGCCATCCTTTGGAATAAGTACATCATGCTCTATTTCTGGCCACCACAGTCACAAATAAAAGAGAGACGGGGCAAGGAAGAAGAAAGGAAGGAGTTGCTTGCTTTGTTATCATAGCAGCATGTTAGTGATGCATTTCAAGTTTGTGACAATGATTATAATCAAAGGTATAGATGTGAGAGCCTCCACCCTAATCATAGTTAGGTTATTTACTATCCAAGGCAAAGTGCCATAATCTCCTTGGGCTTTCATTTTCTCACAAGTAAGATGGGGATAAGAGTCACTTGAGGATGTCATTGTTGTGATTTAATGAACTAATGAAAGGAAAATCTTTAACAAGGTGTCCTTAACCTTGTAAGCAGTCAAGGAATGAATAGTATTTTTTGTTTTTTGTAGGGATTTAAATGCCACCAACTCAAGCTGTCATATCTTTGCTGTTTATTATTCACAATTTATTATTAGAACATTGCTTTCAAGTGCCTTCGAAGTAGTAGGTCTTTGCAATAAAAATAGTAGCAAGCCTCAGTGACTGATCTCAACAGGTAAGTTCCTGATAAAAAAAATCAGAGTAGATTTAATTAGGAAATATTCATGCACCAGTCATATTCCATGGGCTTGTAACTGAACTGGAAGTAAAGGAAAATATGTAAACTGTCTTCCTGCATCGATTGCATGTCTCCAACAGCCAAGCTCACGAAGGATTTTCTTCTTGGAATTACATTTGCAGTAAGGAGATCTGGAGCTCGTATTGTGCAAAAGTATGCACCCAGCCTCCATTTCATCCTACAGACCACACCTACTTCAGGGGCAACATTTTATACACCCTAGGTGGAGAGGGAATTACTTTAAAATAAAACTTACATGCTTCCATTAATAAAGCAATGTAACTTCACATAAAACATCTGTAAAATTGCCATTACAGAGAAGAAAACAGATTTTTTCAGCATTTCTTTACTAAATCAACAAGATGTATTAGTCTACACATTTTATTATATTTATCTTTAGCAATGTTTATCTCATACTTTGCATAATGCAGAGGATACAAGCCCTCTATGAAGAAAGACATAAAGAGGAACTTAATGATGGTAAAATTTCCCAGTAGTCATTTTATTTTTTGTCTTCCTGGTCTACTTTTCCAATTATGGAGGTCATTTTTGTAATTTAAATTATCCAATGAAAAAAGTATGACTCCACTTTCTTATGAATGGTAAGGCTTTCCTCATTTTAAGAAATATGGATTAAGCACCTACAAGCACCAAGACTGTTTCAGATGTCAAGGACAAGAATAAGCAGCTTACTCATCAGTTTCAAAGGGAAATTGCAATACTCTCCAATTTCAGCATTCAGTCCTTTACTTGGCTTCCTTAATAAATAATGATATATTGTTTCTAATATAAGCTCCTTTAAAGACTTGTTACTATTTCTGCAGGAAAAAAGCAAAACAAACAAATAAACAAAACAATGGACAATAAAATCTCTTTTAATACTTTTTTATTTTTATAATTTATCTTTATATTAAGGGAGAAAGAGAATTTCAATTTGTTTATTTGTTTTAGTCATTACTGCCCTATATATCTGAAAGGTGTAAGGTTAGCTGAAAGAAAGGACAAGAGAGAGAGGGACCCAAGGTGAGGCAATTAAGTTTATCAACCTGCTGGGCTGCTCCACCATAGTTAGAGATAGCCCTGAGCTTACAAAATGAGGGATTTATATGGGAGAGGGAGACCCTGGGGTTGTTTGTCAGTTAACTTTACCACATATCATCTCATGATCAGATTATAGTGTATTATGTTGTGTAAATAGGAATTTACAAGAGGGTGTAACTTAGATTTATCCACATTTCTCATGACCTCCCCTGTGCTGCCTGGCAGGCTGTAATAGCAAGCCTGGTGACATTGCTGTGGTGCCTATATAAGGGTTCAGGAATGCAGCAGTAGAGAATTCAGGGTAAGGGTCAGCTGCATTGTTGGGGGTGGGAGGTTCCTGAGGCAGTTTCTCCCTAACATTCCAGCCTTTTAATAGATAATAGTCTTCTATTAAGGTCGCCCAAATGGCCAAATTTAAATGGCTTGTCCATTTTTCAGGGTGCCCAAAGGTCATCACCAGCTCTTTAGTAACCAAACATTCAGGATTTTGTAATGGGAGACATATGAGTCTTATGACCATTCAATGGGGTGCCATTGTCATCTGGCTGCTTCTTTCTGGATAGGGGTGACAGTTGTTGGGAGAGGCTGGGTGGTAGGGACTGCCAGCCCAGGAGTTAAGGAACCACTGGAGTCAGGAGTCCGAAAGGTGCTGCATGATTTCAGTAGCCTTTTCATTTAACCATTGGGCCGCATCTCATACTAGTCCTGACTTGTTAGTATAGAAACAGCAATCTTCTAAAGAGATGCACAGTCCGCCTTTTTCAGCAGTGAGGAGATCTAAACCTTGATGGTTTTGAAGTGTCGCTGCTGCTAAAGAGTCTATTTGGGATTGGAGAGTAAGGATTGATTTAGCTATGTCTTACAGGCTGTCTGAGAGATCTTTTGAGAGAGCCTGATAGTAGTACAAGGAGGTGGACAAGGCTGCTATCCCTGTTCTTGTTGCAGTGGTAATTCCTAGTACTACAAGCAGGGGTATTAGCTGTATGGCTCTGCATTTATGGTCTTGAGCTTTAATAGGGACTGGTAAACCCTGGTTTCCTGGGACAATGTCAATTTTGGGGCTTAAGAAGACCAGGGTGGAGGTGCCAGTCCATTTGGGAGGCAGACATAGGTTGAAGTTCCACACAAGAAAAATACACCCTGGCTGGGCAGAGAGAACTGGTTATGTATATTGAAAAGGTGTGTGAGTTTATTGTTTTTATTTTCCCACACACATAGAATGCTGGCTAAGGCGGCTCCAGTAAGTGGCTGAAAAGGAGTTTTAGGGGTCATTTGAGTGGCTCCTTGTGTTTTATTCTCCCATTGGAGAAATAATCATTTTGTGTCTACTAGGAGTCATTCAGAGGAGTAATTGCAAGAGAGTATACTTAGGCATTTGGCAAGGAGAAGAGACAGGCTACAAGGGGTCTATGGGTGAATGGTCATACAGCTCATATGTCTGCCATTACAAAATCCTGAATGGTTACTAAAGAGCTGGTGATGACATTTGGGGGTCCTCAAAAATGGACAAGCCATTAAAATTTGGCTGTTTGGGTGACCTTAAAATTTTGGTGGTACTTTGAGGCCTGAAGCTCTAAGGTATAGTTACATTGATGGGACACTAGATGACCTAAAGGCAGACCTGAGGACAGGTTGTGTTGAATACACACGGGTCTTGAAAAGTTAGACCGGTGTTGGTGGACATAGGGCCATGAATGGGCTGTTATTACTTGTATATTAGATAAGATTGGAGATATAGGAGTATAAAAGCTGTACTTCGTGCCCTGTCAGAGTGTTTTTTTGTCATGTCTATGACAGAAAATTTGGCTAGTGACTGCATGTCTAAAATTTGGAATGGGTTTTTCCTTCATAACGGGGATGATAAGTTAATTTAGTAAAAACCCAGTTTTTTGAGGGAACGGGATTGGCAACATAGGTGGTAGTTGATAGGGAAATGTAGAGCTAGCAGTCTTTTTGTAGGATGGGGTTGGACTGGTTTAGTAGGGAGTGAGTTAAGGGTCTTACAGAGGTAGTTGTGTACTATTGGAAGGGTAGGTGTGGCTATGTGGGGCAGCTCAAGGAGTAGGAGAGGTAGATAGACAGAGTGAGTGGAAAAGTAAATAAGTGCATTTCATCTGGGGAAAAGTTGCATAGGGGGCCTTGGAAGATATGGTCATCTATCCACTCTAAAAGAGTTGAGAATGGGAGTTTGGGGATGAAACCAGGAGATGTCTTGGCAAACAGAGGTGAGGAAGAGGGTGAAGTGGCAAGGTAGGCAGGAACAGGGCATTTGAGAGAAATTGGGAAAGTACTTGTGATTGTCAGGAAGGGAAGGAAGAGTCTGGGTATTGTTCAGAGGTCTTCTTCAGGATGGACGTGGGACGGAGTTTGGATGGGCTAAGGAGAGTACTGAAGAATGGATGAAGGATGGCAATGAGTGGGTCGGTGGGTGCTTTGGGGGCTCTTTTTAATCTGGAAAGATGGTACCAAGCAATATGACCTGAAAGTTTAGCTGCGGTGGGGGTAGTTAGAAGAACTTGAAAAGGGCCTTCCCACTTTGGTTCAAGGCTTGTTGGTTTAAGAGCTTTTAGGAAGACATGCTCTTCTGGAAGGAGAGTTTGGTTGGTGGGGCCTTCATCAGGTTTTGGGATGGCCTGGTCATCTTGTTCGTGGAGGATATGACAGATGAAGGAGAGTGTTGAGAGGAGTTCTCCTAGCTGAGAGTTAGAAGAGTGCCTGTTTTGTAAGAGGAAAGGGTGTCCATACATTATCTCATATGGACTGAGGAAGGAGGGTGTTTTGGACTGGCTCTGATGTGAACCAGTGCTATGGGCAAAAGGCAGGTCTATGCTTTTTGGACCTCAAGAGGGGGTTTGGTTAACTAAGCCTTAAGAATCCCATTTGCCCTTTTGACTTTTCTGAGTGACTGGGGTCGATATGGGATATGGAGGCACCACTGGATGCTGAGGGACTAAGAAAACTGTTGGGTGATTTGGGAGATGAAGCTAGGGCCATTGTCTGATTGTGTGGAGCTAGGAAGGTCAAATCTAGGGATGATTTCCATCATAACAATTTGGGAGACTTCTGCAGCCTTTTCTGAAGAGGTAGGAAATGATTCTACCCACCTAGAGAAGGTGTCTATAAGAGTAAGAAGAAATGTTGTCCTCTTGATGGAAGGCATGTAGGTGAAGTCTACATCCCACTCCTTCCCTGGGAGAGTTCCCCTGAGGTGATGTGCAGGGATAGGGGAAGAGTGGAGGGCCCCTTAGGAGAAAATAACAGAGCATAGACAACAGTTTGAGGTTATAGATCTTAGTGAGATGAATAGATGTGTGGAGGAAAAATAAGGGTGAAGGAGTAGGTACAGGGGGCACACACTGATATGGAAGGATTGGTGAAGAGATGTCAGAATTTCTTTAGTTTGCTCTTGGGGGAGGATGAGCTTTTGATTTTTCACTATCTAGTCCCCTTGAAAGGAGGCTCCTTTCTGTAGTAGTGAAGCTTCCTCGGTAGGAGAGTACTTGGATTGGATTGCTGGGGTAATGAGGAGGAGAGGGGCAGGGACAGAAGAAAGGGAGGCTTCTTTTGTTTCCTCATCAGCCGGTCTCTTCCCTCTTCAGATTTCCTCTGATCCTGTTTGATGTCCTCAACAGTGCATAACTCCTGCTTTAGCTGGGAGGTGTGCAGCCTGAAGGAGTTTGTAAATAAAAGGGCCATTAGTGATGGGGGTTCCTTTGGCAGTAAGGAATTCTCTCTCTTGCCGGTTGGCAGCATGGGAATGAAGAATGTGATAGGCATATTTAAAGTCTGTATAAATGTTGACTTATTTGCCTTTGGAAAGTGGTAGAACCCAGGTGGGAGCTATGAGTTCTGCTCTTTGAGAGGAGGTTCCCGGCAGTAGAGGCTTGGCTTCAGTTTACTCAGTCAAGGGAAAGAACTACATATCCAGCAATTCTAGGGGAGCTGGTGGGCCCAGAAGTGGAGCCATCTATGAATAGTTGATCATCAGATTTGGTGAGAGGCTCCAAGGAAATGTTTGGAAAATTTGTGTCTAGGTGGTCCAGGATGTCAGTTCAAGAGTAAGGAGAAGAAGAGAATACAGGGAGTAAGATGCTGGGTTGAAGGGAGCACTTTTCCCAAGACTAAATTCGGGATTTTTGATAAAGAGGGCATGGAGTAATTTGGGAAGGTGGAAGGGAGCTTAATGCTCAGGAAGAGAAGAGGTCTTGTAGATTATGAGAACTTTGGGCAGCAGTATTCTGGCTGAAGTTTAGTTTCCTGCTTTCTAGAGCTAAAACAGCTGCTGCAGTTAGTGCATTAAGGTAGGTTGGCCACTCTTTGACTGTGTTATCTAGTTGTTTAAAGAGATAAGCTACAGGGGAGAAAGAAAGAGGATTTTCTTTCTGTTTTTGTAAGACACTGAGGGCTATTCTTCAGCTTTCAGCAGTATAGAGAGTGAAAGGCTGGGAGATATCAGTAAATACAGAGCTGGCACAAAGAGAAGAGCAGTTTGGAGTTTGTGGAAGCTGTGGAGTATGTTATGTGAGGGGTTTAGGGGTTCATTGAGAGGGCCTTTGACCACTTCATAGAGTGGGTGAGCTATGAGAGCAAAGTTGGGAATCCATATTCTAAAAAAGGCTGATAGCCCTAGGAAGGGAAGGATTTTGCTTTTGGAGGAAGGTGGGGCTAGAATATCAGTGTTGCTTGGTCTGGATCATAGCCCAGGTCCCAGGGGAAAGTTGAATTCCTAAATAGGTCAGCAGGGAGGTGGAGAGTAGTGTGGAGTTTTGAAAGGATGTCTCTGCTAGGAGCGGAGTTGGACATGAGAGCAGGACTAAGAAAAGTGAGTAAAGGAAAACATGTGCAGGGAGCAGAAGAGTGGAGGGGTGGCTCAGGGTTTGGAGACTTGTCCATCAATTCCTACAACAGAGACCTGGGAGGACTTAGTGTGTCCTGGAAAATTAGGTAAAGCAAAGTAGGTTGTCCCAGTAATACTTTTTTAAAAAACATACTGGCCTACCTGCCACCATCAGAGTTACCCTCAGCTCAGACAAAGAGAAGGTAGTTGCCAGGGCATCAATTCCAGGGCACCATCAGTCCTCAGTGACAAGGCCAATAAGATCTGAATAGGAGGTTTTGGCTGGCTTAGGAAGGGATGGAGCAGTCCTTTCAGGGTTCATTCACCGTCTGACTTCCAGTGGGGTCTTCCACAGAGTGAGGCATGGCTTGGTGAGCTCACCTGGGTTTGGGCATTGTCTAGATTAGTGGCCTTCACTGACACACTTGAAGCAGGCACTAGGTAGAGGTGAATTACCAGGAGGTTTTCATGTGGAGCTGAAGCCCCATGGTCCTGCAGGGCCTCTGATAGAGGACTTGAAACTGCCTGTTTTTGCCTTTTACTTTCCTCATGATGATTCTTAAAGACTTTGAAGGCTAAATTAAGAAGGTCTCATTGTGGTGTTTGAGGGCCATCGTCAAGCTTCTGAAGCTTGCGCCAATTTTGGGGGGTGGTTTGGGAGTTAAACTGAAGGTTTAAAATAGTGGTTCCTTCTCAGGAGGCAAGGTGGCCATGAGTATATTTTTAGAAAGCCTCTGTAAGGCGGGGAAGAAATTGGGCAGGGTTTTTATCTGCTTTCTGGGAGATTTCTTTGAGTTTTTCAAAGTTTACAGCTTTATGAACAGCTTTGTTAAGACCTGCAATGAGGCGAGTAACCCTATATGATTATGGAATGCTAGCCTGGGGTCTGTGGGTTGGTACTCCCGGGAAGACTCTTCCTGGGGAACTGCAGCGCCTCCTACGTTTGTAGTAGGATCCTGCCATTGAAGGCAACTGGCATGTGCCTGAGCTGCAAGCCAAACTTTTTCTTCTCTTCCAGGAGGAGGGTAGAAGACAGAATAATATAGAGATCATGCCAAGTAAGTTCATAAGATTGGGTGAGATATTTAAATTATTTGATGTAAGTATCGGGATCAGAGGAGAAGAACTTGAGACATTTTACCAAAGTAAGTCCTGTTGCAGGAAATAAGCGAGTTTCACAGCTTTCTGAGCCCCTACTTGACCCAGGAAGTGCAGATGACACCTCCTTTCATTTTGGTGCCTTAATATTATCAAGGCTTGCACAATGAATCTTGACATGCATGTGTTCTGGAGTAACTAGAAATTCTAGTTACTTAGAGTTGGGTAAAAGAAGCTTGGTACCCTATACCAGTTAAGACCACTTTTTGCTTGTTTTGGCCCTTGATGACAGACACAGGCACCCTGCTCCAAAGCCTGGGGCTTTACAGGCTACCTGGGATGGCCCTGGAAGCCTCTGGGATGGGAGAGGCCTCCTTGGGCTATTCCTAATGTGTCTGGAATTTGTTCCTTCTGTTGGGTTCTTGGTCTTGCTGACTTCAAGAATGAAGCCACAGACCCTCACAGTGAGTGTTACAGTTCTTAAAGATGGTGTGCACGGAGTTTTTTCCTTCAGATGTTCAGATGTGTCCAGAGTTTCTTCCTTCCAGTGGGTTTGTGGTCTCACTCGACTTCAGGAGTGAAGCCACAGACTTTCACACTGAGTGTTACAACTCTTAAAGGTGGCACATCCAGAGTTGTTTGTTCCTCTTGTTGGGTTCATGGTCTCACTGACTTCAGGAGTGAAGCCACAGACCTTCACAGTGAGTGTTACAGCTCATAAAGATAGTGCAGACCCAAAGAGTGAGCAGCAACAAGATTTATTGTGAAGAGCGAAAGAACAAAGCTTCCGCAACTTGGAAGGGGACACGAGTGGGTTCCTGCTGCTAGCTCAAGTGGCTCCACACACATCCTGCTGATTGGTCCATTTTATAGAGAGTTGATTGGTCTGTTTTACAGAGTGCTGATTGGTCTGCTTTACAGAGGGCTGATTGGTCCATTCTTATGGAGTGCTGATTAGTGTGCTTATAAACTTTTAACTAGACACAGATCACTGATTGGTGCATTTACAATCCTTTAGTTAGACAGAAAAGTTCTCCAATACCTTACCTGATTAGCTAGACACAGAGCACTTATTGGTGCATTTAAAAACATTTAGCTACACACAGAGTGCTGATTGGTGCATTTAAAATCCTTTAGCTAGACAGAAAAGTTCTCCAAGTCCCCACCAAACCCAGAAGCCCAGCCGGCTTCACCTCTCAATACCCCCTCTAAATAGGACACTCCAACTGATGTTGGGAATTAGGCTGATGACTGCTCTAGCTAATTCCTGCTGGACAGGGGCAAAGAAGGGGCCCTGAAGTTGTAGAGTCCTCCACAGGGGAACTCTTTAGGCCAGTGAAAGGGCCAGTGGGTCAGTCCAGGGGTCCTCGGTAGCAGTTGTTAGTTGAGCTCATTTAGGATTCCATTTGCAAGACCATCTGTAGCTTGATGGCCTTGATTCTAGAGGAAACAAATTTGACAAGGAGGTTAAAAATACAGGGCCCAAAGGTGAGTAATAGCAAGATGGCTGCCACAGGACCTAGAAAAGGGAGAATCCATGTTGCCCAACTCCAGATGTTGATATAAGAGTTGGAAAGGCGTCTGACTTCAGAGGCCTTTTCCTGTAAACATGGGGCAGCATCTTGTACTATCCCTGACTGGTTAATGTAGAAACAGCAATCTTCCCCAAAGAAGGTGAGAGTCCTCCTTTCTCAGCAGTGAGGAGGTCTAGGCATCAGTGGCTTTGGAGAGTCACTGCTGCCAAAGAGTCTATTTGGGATTGTAGAGTAGGGATAGATTTTGTTATTTCTTACAACTATCTAAGAAATCCTTTGAGAGTGTGTGATAGTGGATAATGAAGTAGATAAACTGGCTATTCCAGTTCCTGTAGCAGTAGCCATTCTTAACCCTGTAAGTAGGAGTATTAGTTGTATGACTCTGTGCTGATGGACTTGAGCTTTGAGGGGTACTGATAAGGTCTGATGTCCTGGGGCAATGTTAATGTTGGGACTTAGAAAGACTAAAGTGCAGATGCCGGTCCAGTTAGTGGGGAGACAGATATAGGTCAACAGATATAGTGGGGAAACAGATATATTCCATGTAAGAATATACCTTGGCTGGGTAGACACAACTGGTTGTGTGTGTTAAAAAGGTGTGTGAGTTTGTTGTTTTCATTTTCCCATACTCCTAGAGTACTTGCCAAGGTAGCTCTACTGAGTGGCTACAAAAGGGTGTTGGGAGCAAACTGAGTGGCTCCCTGTGCTCTATTTTATTTTTATCCTGGCAGGAGCTACCGTATGTAGTCCTATGACAAAAATTATGGTTAGTATGCTGTTCAATAATATGATGTAATAGTAAAAGGATTCCATTAAAGGGGCAAGGAGAGGTGTTAAAGATAATGCATATGTAGGTTTTCATTTATCTTTTTTAAGGAGGAAGGGTTTTTCTTCGGGATCAGTGGTAGAAGCCTTTTTAGTCTGGGATATTTCCTTCTGAAATAGGAGATGCAAGTCCTCCAATGGTTAGCAAGTCCTCCAAAGGTTTATCAAGGCTGCCCTGGCTAATCTGGGGACTCATGAGCTGATAGACCCACAGGTTCCTCAGGGTATGTTTCCCATTCTACTAGATGAGTATTTGCTCTCTGAATCTCCTTGGTTAGAGTATATAGGGGCTGGGCTATCTTGCTGTATCTGGGGATCCATAGTTAGCCAAAGCTGGTGATTCTAAGGAACTGCCACAACGGTTTTAATGTCTTAGAGTGAGGATAAGCCAGTATAGGCTTTATTCATTCCTTACTGAGGGCTCTGGTCCCTCTGGTCAAGATTAGGCCTAGATATTTGAACTGCTGTAGGCAAATCTGGCCTTCCACGTAGACACTTTGTACCCTTGATCAGCTGGAAAGTTCAAGAGATCTAGAGTAGCCTGCTAGCATGAGGCTTAGGAACTGGTAGTCAAAAGTGAATCATCCACATACTGAAGGACCAGAGTGCCTGGACTTGAGAAGTGGCCTAGATCTTGGGCCAGTGCCTGACCAAGCAAGCAAGGCCTATCCCTAAACACTTGGGGCAAGATCTTCCATGTAAGTTGGGATGTGTGGTTTGTGGGATCCTCAAAGGCAAAGAGAAACTGGGAGTCAAAGTGCAGGGGAATACAGAAGAACGCATCCTTTAGGTCCAGAACAACAAACCATTCTGCTTCCTCTGGTGTTTGAGAGAGCAGAGTATAGGGGTTTGGTACAACTGGACATAGAGGAATTACTGCCTCATTGATAAGTCTAAGATCTTGCAATGGTCTGCACTGACTGTTCCGCTTTTATACTCCTAGAACTCAGGTGTTGCATGGACAGCTGCATTTCCTTACTAAATCTTGAGCTTTTAAATGTTTAACAATATCCTGTAATTCTTTATGAGCTTCAGGCCTTAAGGGATATTGCCTTCAATAAGGAAAACTGGTGGGGTCTTTTAGCCTGATTTGGACTGGGTGGGCATTTTTTGCCCTTCCAAATCGTCCTTCCAATGCCCAGACTTCAGGATTGTTTCCCTCCTCAAAAGGGGACAACCAATGGGTAACTTGTTCCCTATATTTATGTAGATAATAGCTCCAGCTTTTGCCAATATATCCCTCCCTAATAAGGGTGTGGGACTTTCAAGCATAACAAGAAAGGCATGTGAAAAGAGTAAAGTCTCCCAATTACAACTGCAGAGGTGGGAGAAATACCTGGTTACAGGCTGTTCCAGGATTCCTTGGATGGTAACAGACCTTAAAGACAGTTGTCCAGGACAGCAGATTAGCACTGAGAAGGTGGCACCAGTGTCCAGCAGGAAGTCAATTTTTTGGCCCTCAATGGTTAAACATACCCAGGACTCAGTGAGGGTGATGACATGAGCTGGTGCTTGTGCTGGGCACCCTCATTACTGTTGTTGGATCATCTGGTTGAGGGCTTCTGGCCCAGAGAACCATTGCATTCTGGGGGCAGTGCACCTTCCAGTGATTGTCTCAGCATAGTGGACATGCATGGAGGGGGGGCTTGTTTCTCACTGAACAATCTTTTTTAAAGTGTGCTTGTAAACCACACTGATAGGAAGCCTTACTAGGTGATTGGCCTTCTCCATTTTCTGTCATTTCGGAACCACCAAAGTTTGTTAGTCTGAGGGACGTGACTAAGGCTGCGGCCTTTCTCTAATCTCACTTTTCCTTTTGGGCCTGTTCCTCTTGGTCCCTGTTATAGAAAACCGAAGCTGCCGGGTTTAATAATGCCTCCAGATTTTGTTCAGGGCCCAGGGCTTTCTTTTGGAACTTTCTCCTGATACCTGTGGCTGATTTAGTAATAAACTTATCTTTTAGAATCAATTGACACTGTAGTGAGTCAGGTGACAGGGGATTATATTTTCTTAATGCCTCTTGTAGCCACCTGAGGAAGGCGGAAGGACTTTCTTCATTTCCCTGAGTTATGGTGGACATCATTGAATAATTCATGGGCTTTTCCTAATTCTCCTTAGTCCTGCTAGAACATAGGTCAACAGATGTTTATGACTCCAGTCTCCATGATCTGAGTCAAAGTCTCAGTAGGGATGCATACTGGGGATGGCTTGCTGACTGGTAGAGAATTTGTCCCTTTCTTCAGTTGTCATTCTATCATTTACTTCATTAAGATACCAGGTACCTCCAAACTCTCAGGCTGCAGCTAAAGCTGCATTCTTTTTTTAAAGGCCAGGGTTTGATCTAACAATAGCATGACATCTCTCCAAGTGAGATGGAAGATTTTCCCTAGACACTGTAGGACATCCATGTACCTATCAGGATCATCTGAAAACTTCCCCAGGCCTGTCTTGATCAGATTTAAATCAGAGAGAGATAAGGGGACATGTACCAGGGTTCGGCCAAATTCCCCTCGCCCTACAGCTTGAAGGGGACATAACAAATAGCCTGGGAGATTTTGTGGTCCCTTGGAGATTTCTTTGCTTATTTCCTTCTGGATGGGGAAGATTGGAGGAGGCGTATCATTAATAGCAAGGGGAGCTATAGGGAGGCTAGGATATGGGGGTAAGCTGAGAGTTCCTCCCATGGGATGTAAATTGCAAGCTTTGCATAGTTGTGGATCCTTCTTCAATGAAAAGAAAACTTGGACATAAGGTATTTCACTCCATTTGCCTTCCCTCTTACAGAAAAGCTCAATCTGTAGGACAGTATTGTAGTTTACACTTCCCTCAGGTGGCCATTTTTCCCCATCAAAGAGAGAATACTGGGCCAAGCCATAGTGTAGAAAAAAATGAGGGGCCTCTTTAGCAGTGTTGGTGGGTCAAATTCATCCCAATGGCTTAGGATGCATTTCAAGGGTGAGACTGTTGGTGCCTGAGTGTTTCCTATCTCAAAGACAAAACCACCCATGGTTTTGGTTTGTTTGTTTCTCCCCCTGCCCAAGAACCCACAATGGTCCCTGGACCCTGCTGATCAGAAAAGTTGCGCTCACTGATGCAGCAGCAGAAACACTAGTTTTCCTCTTAGACCACAAGGAAGGTCAGATTTAGTGGTCCTTAACAATGCATTCTCAAAAACCTGCACCCTTGCCTGTCCTGCTAGACCACAAAGAGGACCAAGAAATATCGGATTTTGTGACCCTTACTGAACGTTCTCAAAAACCTGTTAAGCATTCTCCTGTTAGTATTGGGATGTTACCCCTGCCCTATAAAGATGTTATGCCCCAAAAATGAAGTGGAGGGCCATACCCTGAGGGATGGAAGGAATCTCCAGAGTTGGAAGAGTGATGCCTTTTTCCCTCATTTATATGAATAGGAAGGATACAATTTCTGAGGCTCCTCATATCCTAGCTTCAGGAATAGCTTTTGTTAGGCATACTTGTCTGAGAAGGGATCCTAAAATTCTATCTAGTACTCCCTACAATGGAGCTTTGGGCAAAAATTATGTCTTTCTGATTAGTGAGCCCAGTTGCCTAAAGAAGGTAACAGAGTCCTGAAGTTTATACTAGAAATCATTCTTACAAGAGAAACTAGAAAAGCACCAGAGACAGGGAGTTGTTTTTAGAAGGAGGACTAGCCTTGGAGAAAAGAGCTGAGAGGAAGTTTGTCTGACAGGCATTAGGACCTAGGAGGCAAGGGTCAGGATAGATAGGATAGATGGGCAAGTCTCGCTTGGGCAACATGACTTTGAGAGTTCAGCTTATGACCGCAGGTTCAACCAATTTGTTCTTGGGACCCTGGAGCTGAATGGCTTTCCTCTCTGTTGACCCTCACCTCAGCCCAGAAGTACAGGAAAAGCAGGAAGCTGGTTCCAGCAAACCAACGCTCCCAACTCCAAAGAGTAGAGGGTTGTTAGAGAGCCCTTTCCCAGAAAGCCTGACACCAGTGTCTTCAGTCCAGTGGCTGCACTATTCTCTTTTAACTGGCTGACAGGTGCCCAGTATTTAGACCCTGAATTCTAAGGAAAAATAGGACAGAATAGCAAGCAAAAGGGTTCTAATGGTGTTCACCATTTGGTGATAGTTGATTGTCCCTTTGTGTTTGCCAAAATGTGTCCAGAATTGCTTCCTTCTGGTGGGTTCTTGGTCTTGCTGGCTTCAAGAATGAAGCCGTGGGCCCTCACGGTGAGCATTACAGTTCTTAAAAATGGGTGTCCAGAGTTTATTCCTGCAGATGTTCAGATGTGTCCAGAGTTTCTTCTTTCTGGTGAGTTCATGGTCTCATTTGACTTCAGGAATGAAGGTGCAGACCTTTGCAGTGAGTGTTACAGCTCTTAAAGGTGGCACATCCCAAGTTGTTTGTTCCTCCCATTGAGTTTGTGGTCTTGCTGACTTCAGGAGTGAAGCTGCAGACCTTCACAGTGAGTGTTACAGCTCATAAAGGTAGTGCGGACCCAAAGAGTGAGGAGCAGCAAGATTTATTGTGAAGAGTGAAAAAACAAATCTTCCACAGCATGGAAGGGGACCCGAGCAGGTTGCCACTGCTGGCTCAGGTGTCCTGCTTTTATTCCCTTATTTTGCCCCACTCATATCCTGCTGATTTGTCCATTTTACAGAGAATTGATTGGTCCATTTTACAGACTGCTCATTGGTCCATTTCACAGAGTGCTCATTTTTCCATTTTTACAGAGTGCTGATTGGTGCATTTACAAACCTTTAGCTAGACACAGAGTGCCGATTGGTGCACTTACAATCTTTTAGCTAGACTGAAAGGTTCTCCAAGTGCCCTACCCAATTAGCTAGACACAGAGCACTGATTGGTGTGTTTACAAACCTTTAGCTACACACAGTGTGCTCATTGGTGCATTTACAATCCTTTAGCTAGACAGAAAAGTTCTCTAAGTCCCCACTTGACCCAGAAGACTAGCTGGCTTCACCTCTTACTTGCATTAGAGTCTGGCCGCTGAATGGTTTGCTTGATTACTGCCAGGTGATCGTTGGTCTCCCCACTAATAATTAAGCTGGTTGTTTTAGGTAAGGTGCACTGGGAGACAGTGTGGAGAGAAAGTGGGGGAAAATGAGGGATGTAGCTGGAGGAACAATAGCATGAAGGGAAGATGAAAGATCCAGCAACGAAGAAATGATGGGTCGGAAAGAACACAAGAGAGCAGCCTTACATGGAGGCAGTAGACAAACATTCTATTCTACAAAGTCATTGTTGGGGGAAAAAAAGAGGCAAAAAGGATTGAGTTTTGCAAATTTATACTTTTGACAATTGAGTGATATTAACAGTTCTTATGTTATTTTCTCTTGAACTATCATTTCTTTAATTAATACTGATTGTAAACATCCTTTTGGTATATTTTTTACTCCAAGATTTCTAGTATTCCTTTGGTTGCCTTATTTTATTTGTATTCTCTTATATTATTTTCTTTTTCCTGATTATTTTGGGTTTATGTTGTTCTTTCTCTTCTGGGTTCTTAAAGTGAAAGCTATGGCTCCTTAATTTAAAATCTTCATTCTTTTTTAATATAGTTATCCAGAGACATAAATTTCTTAGTACAAGTTCAGTGTTATCCTGTAAATATGATACATTGTGCTTTTATTTGCATTTTGTTCAATTATTTTATCATTTCTGATTTTTTTGTTTGATTCTTCCATTTATAATTTATGATTGTCTTATGCAGTTTCTAATATTTGGGCATTTTCTAGACATGTTTTAATTATTGATTGTAATTTAATGCTACTGTGGTCAGAGAACATACATTGTGTCATTTGGATTTTCTTCTAATTTTTTGAAGTGGGTGATGTGGTTTAGCTGTCTGTCCTTACCCAAACATCATCTGGAATTGTAATCCCCACATGTGAAGGGAGTTACCTGGTGGAAGGTGACTAAATCATGGGGTTAGTTTCCCACAAGCTCTTCTCATGATTGTGAGAGAGCTCTCACAAGATCTGATGGTTTAAAAGTGGCAGTTTCCCCTGCACAGATTCTCTCTCTTCTGCTCCCTTGTGAAGAAGGTACCTGCGTCCCATTTACTTTCTGCCATGATTGTAAGTTTCCTGAGGCCTCCCCAGTCATGTGGAACTGTTAGTTGATTGAGCCTCTTTACTTTATCAATTTCACTGTCTCAAGTATTCTTTATAGCAGTACAAAAAATGACTAATAAAATGTATTTCAGGTCTAAATTTAGTCTATCCTGGTAAACATGCCTCTGTCTATTTGATCATATATGCATCTTAGAAGTTAACTTCAGCATACTTACAGGACACAAAAATATTCAACTTCAAAAGGTTAAATTTTACACGATATGGCATCCAAAGAAAAGCCTCCAGTAATGAGAAACAGTACAAAAATGTAATTAATAAGATGAAGAAAAATCAATCAAAATAGCCCCAGAAATGACACAGATGTTAGATTATGCAATGACATTAAGCAGCTATTATAACGGTATTTCATGTGTTCATAAAGTTAGATAAAAACATCAAAGATACATAAAATGCTCAAATAAAACATCTGGATATAAAATCTACAATGTGTAAATCAAAATAACATTGAACCAAGTTAACAGGAGAGTAGAGTTTGCAGGAAAAGATGACTTGTGTATTTATAGACATAACAATAAAAACCCTACCAAACAAACAAAAAGTAGAGAAGAGAGATTTTAAAAAATGAATAGATCTACGAGCTTTAAGAATATTTTAAGTACATTAATATAAATGTAATTGGAATCCCAGAAAAAGATAAATCACAGAAACCATATTTGAAGATATAATGACAATATATTTTTGTATTTGATGTAAACTATAATCCTATAGATTCAAGAACCTCAGCCAACATGCACCAAAACAACAAGTAAAATCCCAACTTATAAAATTTGTAGATGATGCTAAAGCTGTATTTTGGAGAAATGCATAGTACTCCATAATCTGAGGGCTGAAAAGTGGTAACTCAAGAAAACCTTACAAGCACCCAGAGAGAAAACACAGGTTACATTTCATATGTCAAAGCAATGATTCCAGCAAATTTCATGTGAAAAATAATGCCCACCAGAAGACAGTGGAATGATGTCTCTAAAGAACTAAGGGGGAAATGTAATCTAGAATTGAATAACTACCAAAAATATTATTAAAATCAGAGAAGAAGTAGACATGTTCAAAAATAGAAAAACAGAAATAATTGATTAGCACAGACCACACTGCAAGAAGTGGTAAGGACATCCTTCAGAAAAAGAAAAATGATACCAGGTGTGGTTATGGAAATGTGTATTTATACAAAGAAGCAAAGAACACTAGAATTTATGGCTGAAATAATAAGGTATAGAATTTTTTATATTTGTATATTATATATTTTTATAGTTTATATATACTTATATATTTAAATATTAAAATATAAATATTTGTGTATATATACACATATTTATGTATATATTTTTTCTTCCAATATCCTTTAGGTTTTCGTTGTATAGGTTGATAAAAATACCTCAACTTTAAGACTATATGTGTCAAAATGAACAAAGAAGCAATTAAAGAGTATTTCGCCCTTAGATGAGTAGCTAAGCAATTTCATTTTTTATTAAATTTCAAGTTGACAGTTTCTGTTAAGCTTTGCCATAACTGCAATAACTTTGCCTGTCAGGTTATTTGCAGTTTGTTGCAACTGATATAAATGATGTGGCCAGACAATTTACAGAAGTCAGGCAATTAATCATAATGCTGAAAACATTTATACTAAAAAGTCAATTAATTGAAGCATGTCTTAGAAGCTGTAATTTATCTATTGATTCCTCAGAAAATATCCTATATTAAATAAGTATGTCACATATTTTCCCTCAAGTTTAAAACAATTGAGTAATTTCTATCTGGATGTTTTAGTATTGAGTCATAATTTGATGGTTACACACCTCAAAATTTTCTTCCTGCCTTCTCTTTTCCCAAAGGGAAGATGAAAATAGGAATGAACCCAAAATAGAAAGAACTATATTTCCTTTTAAAAGCAAAGTAAGCTAACATCTTTTATGGAGAGTCCATGGTTTCCCTTGTAATTTTCCTTGAGGGTGAAATTAAAACCTGACTTTGCATTTAAAATGCTACAAACATATATGAGTTCTCATATGAAGACCAAATGCCTATGGGTTTATTGATTTTTCTTTTACATTAGAAATTGCACAATCAAGAAAAATCATTTTAGGAAGCTCTCTTAGAGTAAGTAAATAAGCTGAATTGAAGATAGGTTTTACAAACTCTTAAATTCCATTGTTCTTCTTAAAAGTTATCCAGAATTTATGGAAAAGCAGAATGACCCTGAAGGGTGGGTCAGAACATTTTTGAGAGTGTGCTCATAGACACCAGTTGCCAGAAGTAGATGGGACTGGGTACCTTTCTATGTACAGGGAGTCTGTCCAAGTGCCATGAAGCAATTGGACAACACCTTGACCTTCTGGGTCATTACCTGTTCTGTGACCAAGGAGCAACTAGAGGTCATTTGATTTGGCTTGAAGCCAAGAGTTGTAGCATGGCTTGTTTTCCCTAATCATTCCTTGTTTTCCCTAACCATTCCTTGTTTTCCCTAATCTTATCTGTTTTTTGGATGTCTTTCTCCAGGGTTTAAACCTGGTACCATCTTAAAGGAGGCACTACAGAGAGAAAGCAAAATATATTATAATATTATCTCTATTTTAAATTTACATATCTTCTCTCTCTCTCTCTCTCTCTCTCTCTCTTTCTCTCTCTCTCTCTCTCTCCCTACCCCCCCCCCAAATCTGGAGTTGTCTATAAAACCCTATATAGAGCAGCAGTAAGTATATGCATGTAAACAGAATGCTCATTTGTTTCCTAATGTCTATATTAACGAGGCACTAACAGTTGGACCAGGTGGGAAAAAAAAGTGTATGATTATATTTTAGAGAAAATGTTAGGTTGGTCTGAGGTAGAAAAATTGTAGCTTTCCCATGTGGCATAAAATGGGAGTAATCTAGTTAATATTATTGTTTCATATTGAGAGTTTTTTAAAAACCACGTCTTCTGAGTTCAAATTTGTTTGCATCTTTAACCCAGAAACTAGCAGTTAAGATGAATCATGTCTATTTTCCTCTACTATCCAGTATCTCACACAATTAATTCCTACTATCGTCTTCAGCTTTTTCATTTTGAGCTTGATCTTGGCAAAGCTCAAAACGTGGATGTTGCCTTGGCTACTAAACCTCATGTGATAAGAGATAAATAAGACAGTCACACAGCAATAACCTTCTCCTATAAGATCATTTCTGAAGACTGCAAGTTTCCCCATCCACAGCACATTATAAAAGGGCTTCCATGGTTTCTCCAATCTTGTCCGATTTTTGGATGTCTTTCTCCAGGGTTTAAACCTGGTACTTTCTTAAAGGACACACTGCAGAGAGAAAGCAAAATTCCTGCCATTAATGATAATGCTTAAATCACTGAAATCAAATCTGCAGCATTAAGCCATCTTGAAAAATGTCATATCCATAAAATATTTTAGGAAATGTCCAGCTACATAGTTAGGCTACTTTATCTGATCATTTAGCACATGCGTGTTTGATATTTGTATTTGGTGTTTCTGTATTTAGTGCTTCTGTATTTAATGATGGTCAGGAAAGCAAAGACCAAGGACCCAGAAAATGGAGAGTTTGAGGGCAGAATAGTAAGAAATGTTTTTTGCCTTTAAATTTAGTTGCAGGGGATATATTTATAAAGTCAATGAAATGTAAATTAGTTACCCATAAACATGTCCTGAATGACTAATTAGTGGAATTGTACTTTCTATTTGTCCTTCTATATGTAAGTAGTCTTAAATGTCTCCAGATATCACATCATTCTTGTTATATTCAAATTCTATGGCCAGAATGGCCCCTTTTTTGAGACTTACTTCCTCCAATAATCAAGAATATGTGTTATTAAGCAGATTGTCTTTTGCTAATTATATAGTTCTCAATTTCTCTTCCTTCATAGTGTTCTCAATCATAAAATTGATAATATGTCTTTACCTGTTAATAAAATGGAACCCATCAATAGTGTGTAATTCTGTTTTTCTTTTATGTGATGGATTGCATGCCTCCATGAACAACCACATAAAATGTTGTGTTTTGTTTTAATAAATAAGCAGGGTTATGATGTAGAAAATGTGACACTTTTGGCTATTGGCTGAGTGGAACATTTACATTTATAGTCTGTGGACAAAGGCCACCATGTTTTGTGTTCATGACTCATAAATGACAGCAGGGTCAGAGAAGGACTTTTCTGCTGTGATGGGGCAGGCTTTGCCCAGGGGTCTTAGCTCTGCTAGACTGCATAGGGACAGGCTATCCTGAGTGGGCGGTAGAATAAAGCAGCCAGAATCAGGGACCCACTGAACATCAAAGACCCATTTAGACAGCCTGGTCACTGCAGAAATGTATCAGCAGAGTAAGGGAGGAAAGAGGAATAAGCCAGGCTTGCTGCTTTCTAGAGGATCAAAAAGAGCTCCTATCTAAGAGCAAACTTGCACTCATCTAGGATTCCATCTGAATTATGAACCTCAGGGAGACCTGCCCTGTGGTCCATCCATCGTCACGGTCACCGTGCCTGAATATTTTCTGTGCATGACTGGTCTACTGCCTCTACTGCAATACCCTGAAGCATGACCCTATGCCTCAATTACTATGAGCAGCCCTAGGAGAAAAACCCAGTCTTACTCTTTGTTGAATCCTCTTTGTCACTTGATACAATCACAATAAATGCTTAATCCATATGTTTTAGAGAAATCGGTTTTGGAAAAGCAGGTGCACATGTGTGGAGGCAAAACAAGTAGGCAGAGAGCAGAATTAGGATTGAGAGGGTCTTGCACATGAAAATGATGAATAATGTATGTCTACCTCAGAAAGGTGGTGGGAGGGTGAGTAACGTCAAATTTAACCAAAACAGCAACAAAACTAAGCTTCCCTTTAGCTTGCGTTGGTGGTACCTCCTTCTAGATTCCATCTCCAAAGTTTCACAGTCACGTTGGGCATCATATTGGGGAAAATCATCGATTAGACCTATGAGAATCTTATCTTTGTTCTGAAATTTTCCAGTGGGAAAACATTGGGTTGGGCTCAAGAGAGAGTTTGCATGAGGCTGATGGAGAAAATTGAAGATGGATCTTTTTCCTTCTGTAATGTGACTGTGTTTCCAAATTGAGATGATGTACTAGGACTGTGGATAGAGCACATGTGAACAAACACATCATAGTATCTAGAGGAGGCTTTCATAGCTCCTTGAAATTTGGCAAGATCAATGTAAGTGGATTTCAAATTCCATAAGGAACTGATTTGGTGGAGAACATTCATTTGCAAGAGTAGATTTAGCTAAAACTACTTTTAAAAATCCAATCCAACATATTTATGGTTTTTTTGTATTGTTTTGTTTGTTTTTTCTTTTTTTCTTTTTTTTTTTTTTTTTAGATGGAGTCTTGCTCTTCCGCCCAGGCCAGACTGCAGTGGCACTCTCTCTGCTCACTGCAACCTCCGCCTCCTGGATTCACGCCATTCTCCCACCTTAGCCTCCTGAGTAGCCGGGACTACAGGCGCCCGCCACAACACCAGGCTAATTTTTTGTATTTTTTAAGCAATATTTTAAGTACTATAAAAATAAAATACAATGAATGATTTATCCAGCGAAAGAAATCATTTCACTGAGGCCACCAAGTATTTCTCTATTTGTTTTTAATTTTTTGTGTGTGTTGACACGTGGTTTCCCTATGTTGTCTGGGCTGGTCTTGAGCTCTTAGGCTCAAGCAATCCTCTGTTATTTATTTTTATTTTTATTGTTCTTTTAGCGTCAGGATCTTGCTCTGTCATCCAAGCTGGAGTGCCGTGATACAATCATATCTCATTGTGACCTCAAATTCCTGGGTTCAAGTCATCTTCTTCCTGCCTCACCACCCAGTATTTTAAGCAGAGACCTTATATCTGGAGATTTTCGACTGTAAAATCACAAGTCAAGCTCAGAGGTACATACTGCATGCTGGGACTAGCAAGGACCAAAATTCAACTGGAATTTAAGAGAAACTGCTCCCGGTACAAAATCTTGTGTCTGAGCCACTTCCACACCTTATATGTTTTTGTAATTGGTCAAATAATAATGATCCAGTATAGGTTGGAAAATATTATTATAATTCACATACAGGTTCATATTATACACTAGCAAATAATTATTTGGAATTGATCTAATGGTCACTAATATTTGCCTTCTATTTAATCATAAAAATATTAAAAGTAAATTTACTCTTTTTTTCTTCCATTGTAATCAATTTCTTTCACATTACTTGTTTTAACGTTGTTCAGATGGTCTCTTTTTCTCTGAAGAACTTCATTTTTCTGGCTTTAGATTAAGAAGTCAGAGAATGAGTAAAATAACATAAAATAAAAGGCTAAAATAATATAAGCTTTTTTAAAGGCTCCCAATTATACATGCAGTCCCTGGAAAATGAAAAAAGAAGTCAGCCAGAGAACGTTCGTTCTCCTGCGCAAGTCTGTAAAATGATCACTTTAATTTTCAGGGTTTCCCGGCTGTATCTATCCATAACAAATGAACTAAAATGCTTGCAGTGTATGCATTTTTTCCGCAAAATCACTGATCAGGTTGAGCAATTTGGAGCACTTAGGCATATCTTTTGTTTCTTTTGCCTTGTTTTGTTTTGTTTCATCTTTCTGGGGCTCCTCACATTGTCATTTCAATATAGATCCTAAATCCCTTGAATATATTTTCTGATGGTGGTCTTTAATGTGCCTTTCATTCTGTTTTTTGATCATGTGTTTTTTTAGATACAGAGTCTCACTCTGTTGCCCAGGCTGGAGTGCTGTGATGTGATCATAAGTCAATGTAGCCTGGACCTCCTGGGCTCAAGAGATCCTCCTGCCTTGGCCTCCTAAGCAGTTTGAACTACAGGTGCATGCTGTTATTCCTGGCTATTTCTTGTTTGTTTTGTTTTGTTTTGTACTGATAAGGTCTGTCTGTATTGCTCAGGCTGGTCTTCAACTCCTGGCTTCAAGCCATCCTCCCACTTCAGCCTCCTAAAGTGTCTGAATTACAAATATAAGCTATCACTCCTGGCCAACCTCTTATTCCAGAAGAAAAGGTTATATATAAAAAGATACAATATTCAATGCCTATAGCAACAGAATGGACCCAGATAGTGCAAGGACAAGGGACTGATTAATGACGTGGTGAAAAGGGCTTTCTGTTTAACCTGCTAGGGAAACTTTAGCCTGTGAGCACTCCAGGGAGATGAATCACTTAAGTGATGTGGAAAGGCACCGAGCACAATCATCCATCAAACATAGGTGTTCTGAATGAGGTCTTGGACTGCTTAAGCTACTGGCCATCTCTCCAAAGATCAATTCTTCGACAGTGGAGAGAACAAAACGTAAAGTCAAATAGAGCAAATAGAGTGGTGCAGGGCAATGAATGGGTGTGCATGGGTTGAAGTAGTTGAGGATGCCTTCAGACTGGGGCAGTCTCGAATGGCTCTAGAGGTTAAGAGAGGGCAAGATAACAGTTGGTTTTATTTCTCTCACATCATGGCTGTGGTATGACACAGTGACTCCTCCTTACCTGTCTTGACTCATATTGGGAGATGCAAAATCTTCTTAGCAAAATCCAGGTAGGATAGAAGTTTGGAACTTGAGAGAAGCTGGGAAAAATTGACATGAATTGATGCACATCTGAAAATTCATTCTCCCTCTCTCTCTCTTCTTCTGGGATTCTCCTACAGTGTAACTTGTGGAAAGGCCTGCACCCAAGTAGTTAATTGAAAATATGAGCAAACAAGTGAAGAGCTAGAGTGGGATTGTTACTGCCCGAAGGTATCTGAGTAACCAGCGGCATGTGTAGCCATCTCAATTCTTGCCTCCTCAGATGATAGAATTCAACTGAGGGCCATAAGGAGAAAAGGAGACTGAAGCAAGTTTCAGAGCAGGAGTGGAAGTTTATTTAAAAAGACTTTAAAACAGGGAAGAAAGGAAAGTGCACTTGGAAGAGACCCAAGCGGGCAACTTGAAGGACAAGTGTGACATTTGACCTTGAATATAGGACTTTATAGGCTGCCCTCTTCCGTGTGCACCCCTTTCCCATAATTCTTCCCTTAGGGTGGGCTGCCTATATGCACAGTGCCCTCATTAGTCTTGGCAAATGAGCACATGCAGTGTGTTCAGTAAGTTGTATGCATGCCAGTCTGAAGCTTTCTTCTCTTTTCTGGTGGAGCGCCCCTGGAAGGTCGTACACTGCCATTCTGTCTCTTATTGCACATGGCTGGGAAGTTGCTTCTGCTTGGTGTTTGTATTCAATTAACATTTTAGTGCAAGATATGTGGACAATTAGGAAATGGCCTCCCCCTAGTGCCAGCTGCCAATTTATCCCTTTTAGAGTGGCAATGTGATAATTTTCAAACCATAATCCTATTCTCACCTGACATTCCTGGTGGTGGTGGAAGCACCCTCTCCTGCTCTGCTCATGCCTCTCTAACCATCTGTAACAGGACAGGAAAGGCAGAACAGCTAATGAAAATAATCTTTAGCAAGTTTGGTGATTGATTCTTCATCCCATTGAGACTTGGACGTTTACAAATTGTTTCTCACAAGTGCACATTTGGGGATGAAAAGGTAAAATGTGGAAGCATTGATTTTAAGCAACCATATCATTCATTTGCTAAACCTGTCCCCTTAAATGTATAAACTCCATCAATATTTTTTGTTTGTCCCTGAGAAGTTGCAGAATTCTACAACTTCAGAAAGATGCTAGTGCATTTGCCTGAACTAAATAAGACCTGCATGGAACTGAGCACCAAAGTAGTATGCATTGGAGGTAGAACTAAATTAGTCTGAAGTAATGCACAAAAAAGTATCCAATAATAAAGTGTGTGGGTGTCAGATGGACCATGTTAATTGACATTTTATTTCTTAAGCATTTAGAGTATTACAATAATTGATCCTGTATTAGGCCATAAAAAAACCCTCCACAAATATCAAAGAAAAAGTATCATGGAGATCATATTTTCTGTCTAACTTTTAATTCATACTATTTTGACATTAGTTTACTGTAATTTATAAATAATAAAAAGAAAGTAGGAAATGAATTCCCACATACTAAATAAAAATATGAATCTGCTTAGGTAAACAACTCATGGATTGCAGATGAAATCATGTAGAATTTGAAAGTATTAATAGAACTAAATAATAATGGATATACTACATAGAGAAATGCTATGTTAAGTAAAATTGGTTCACTGGAGGGATTATATCCTTAGAAATTTTAAGCAAAAAACAAAGCAATTCAAAAGTGATCATCCAAGTGCTCACATAAAAACAATAAAAGGGGCCGGGTTTGGTGGCTCACACCTGTAATCCTCACCCTTTCGGAGATTGAAACCAGTGGATCACCAGAGTTCAGGAGTTGGCGACCAGACTAGACAACCTGGTGAAACTCGATCTCCATAAAACATACTTTTCTTTTTCCTTTTTTTTCTTTTTTTATTTTGTCATTCTGGCATCCACCTGTATTCCCAGCTACTCAGGAAGTTGAGGTGAGAGGATTGCTTGAACCTGGGAGTCAGAGGTTGCAGTAAGCCCTGGTCACACCTCTGCACTCCAGGCTGGGTGACAGAACTACACTCTGTATCAAGAAACAAACAATGACAACAACCACACACACACACACACACACACACAAACACACAGGAAAAAGAACAATAGCATACATTACAAGAATATGAAAGGAAAGGGATAAATAAGAGAAGAAATAAAACATATAAATTATGAAAGTTTCTAATAGTACAATTGAGAAACTTAACATAACCAACAGTTGTTCTTTGAAAAACAACTAAGAAAACACTTTGACATAGGGGCAAATGTTAAGGGAAGGTTTAAGAATTTTGTTAAGGCTGGCTTACTAAGAAGTAAAAAAGGAATGGCTAGAAGTCTTTCAACGGTTTACAGCATCAAGCCCAGATAACTTTTACAGGTCTTCAAGAAACAGATCATCCTAGGTTTATGCAACCACACACAAAAAAAGGAAATGGAAGAGTATCAACTCATATTTTAAGGCTGTCATGTCATCCTGAACACTGAAACTTGACCAAGATTTTGAAAAAGAAAAAGAAAATAAAAAATGAATCCATTTCACTTATAAATGTACACCACATGTTCTCACTCATAGACGGGAGTTGAACAATGAGAACACATGGAAACAGGAAGTGGAACATCACACTCTGGGGACTGTTGTGGGGTGGCAGGAGGGGGGAGGGATAGCATTAGGAGATATACCTAATGCTAAATGACAAGTTAATGGGTGCAGCACAACAACATGGCACATGTATACATATGTAACAAACCTGCACGTTGTGCACATGTACCCTAAAACTTAAAGTATAATAATAATAAAATGAAATAAGAATTAAAAAAAGAACCTGGGAAGAAAAAAAATAAAAATAAAAAATAAATTTACTTTCAAATATCTAAAGACATTTTTAACAAGTTTTATGTAATGGTATATAAAAATAATAATATACCATGACCCATTTGGGTTTGTCACTGTGCAGCAGAGATTGCTTATTAAAAAGTCTAGAAATGAAATTTATCTCAGTTTTGGATTAGGAGAGAAAATACGATCCTCTAATTGGAAAAAGAAAAGTCATTGATAATATTTAATTGTTATATCTCAAAATACACTGTAAATTGGAAATCAAATGGAACTTACTTAATGGAGTAAAAGAACATAAGAAAGAAAGAGCAAACATTGCCTTAAAAGGAAGCACATTATTATTATTATTTTTTACATTTATTTTCAGAGACAGTGTCTTACTTTGCTGCCCAGGCTAGAGGGCAGTGGCAAGAACTTAGCTCACCACCACAGCCTCCAACCTGTGGTCTCAAGCAATCCTTCCACTTCAGCTTCCCCGGTAGCTGGGACTATAGGAATGCACCACCACACCTGCCTAATTTTTTTATCGAGAGGGAGTCTCACTATGGCTGGTCTTTAACTCCTGGGCTCAAGCAATCCTCCCAACTTGGCTTCCCAAAGTGCTGAGATTAGAGGTATGAGCCTCATCACACCTAGCTACATTATCTTTAAAAATGAGATGAGGATACACACATGCCAGATGATATTTTATTCATATGATGATATTTTGCAAGTTTGGCAAATAGAAACAAATCAGATAACAGTCAAGCATATGTTCTAATATGAATCCATAGTATCCCTGATGAATTCTGAGTGAGAAGAGTGAATCAGTGCAAACACTTTGGAAAACAGTTTAATATGATCTGTAAGGCTGAACATCCCCAGAGCCTGTGGCTAACCACAACACTCTTAGGTGTATACCAAATAGAAACTGAAACATATACAGTAGACAATGGAAAAAAATGTGGAATAATGTACATAGCAGCATGGCTTTCAATACAAACTCTAGAGACCATGCAGGTCACCTCTGATAATAGCACATGTGTCCTCACATAACAAATTTTCATGTGCCACTCATTATCACACAGCACAGCACTGTGGGAAACAGCAGTGGTTTTACTCAGCGAAAATCATGAGGTCAACAAGATGCCAAACTGACACTTACCCTTTTTTTCTGTTGAAAATTAAAGCCAATAAAAATAAACATATGCATGTTTAAAAATACAGGCCAGTGAAACAAGGTCTCATTTTAAACAACATAAAGGAAGTAAGAATATCCCAAACATAAGATCCATGTTAGTTATGGACTGAAAATTTGTGTCACTCCCAAAACCCATATGTTGAAGTCCTAATCCCCAAGGTGATGGTACAGATAATTGGAATTTAGGATGATTTGACTTATGATTATGTGAAAGTGAAACATGGCCAGGAGTAGTGGCTCACACCTGTAATCAAGCACTTTGGGAGGCTGAGATGGGTGGATCACTTGAGGTCAGGAGGTCACCACCAGATGTGCCTTTCAAGAGCTCCTGAAAGCAGCACTAAATACGGAAAGGAAAAACTGGTACCACAAACTGCAAAAACAAACCAAAATGCAAAGACCATCAACACTATGAAGGAACTGCATCAACTATGGGCAAAATAACCAGCTTGCATCATAATGACAGGATCAAATTCACACATAACAATATTAGCCTTAAATTTAAACAGGCTAAATGCCCCAATTCAAAGGCACAGACTGGCAAATTGGATAGAGTCAAGACCTATCAGTGTTCTGTATTCAGGAGACCCATCTCATGTGCAAAGACACACATAGGCTCAAAATAAAGGGATGGAGGAAGACTTATCAAGCAAATGGAAAGGAAAGAAAAGCAAAGGTTGCAATCCTAGTCTCTAATAAAACAGACTTTAAACCAAAAAGGTCAAAAGAGACAAAGAAGGGCATTACATAATGGTAAAGAGATCAAGGCAACAAGAAAAGCTAACTATACTAAATATATATTCACCCAATACAGTAGCACCCAGATTCATAAAGCAAGTTCTTAGAAACCTATAATTGCACTTTTTATTTATAATATTTTCAACTTATGATGGGTTTATTTGGATGTAACCTCACTGTTATTCATGGAGCATCTATATTAGAAAGTGTGTGTGTGTGTGTGTGTGTGTGCACAAGAGGTCAAAAACTTCTCTGGCCAGACAGCAGGGTCTTAATAGTGTACTCTGAATCCTTAGAATAAACAAAGGGAAGGGAAATTAAAGGCAGAAATAGAGAATAGGGTATTACTTTCCTAAAAACTATTTTCTGGGAACTATATCACAAATACCTTTTTATCTTTTTTTTTTTTTTTTAACTTCTTGAGACAAGCCCTCACTCTGTCATCCACGTTGGAGTGCAGTGGCACAATCACAGCTCACTGTAGTCTCCAACTCCTTGGCTCAAGTGACTACCACACCTGGCTTGCTTATTAACTTATTTATTTATTTATTTCTGTAGAAATGATGTCTTGCTTTGTTGTCCAGGCTGGTCTTGAACTCCTGGGCTCAAGTGATTCTTCCACCTCAGCCTCTCAAAGTGCTAGGATTATAGGCATGAGCTACCACACCTGACCCATGTAAAAAAATTGTTAATGTAGCAATTCATTTATATGCTGCAAACAGCAATGACATATGTTTGTATTTCAGGAATAAGGAAATGTTTTTTGGGGAAAGACTAATGCTTTTTGTCAACTAAAGAAACATAAAGGAGAATTTTCAATTCTTAGTTCTAACACACATAATGCTTCTCAAACCCTGTATAGGGTGCCAATGCTTTTGGTACCTATCCACATTGTCTCCATTGTTCATTCTCCCAGAATAAACTTCTTCACAAAGCTTTCCTAGCAACCTGCTATGTCTGGTTTATGTTGTCACATGGATGAACAGAATTTGATGCATCATAATATCTGAGTCATGCACACTCATTACTGGCCTTTTGATGGTGCATTTAGTTGAGTTTTGTTTAGTTACTTAATTTGGTATTGCATACAATGGAGTAAGCATCTGCAAACCACCACACAGACAAAAGTCAGTATCATGACAATACATTACTTTATTCAATGATTTCCTCAACTAACCCATATTTTCATTCTAAGTTAATCATCATAATTGTCTTAATTCATTTGAGTTGCTATAATAAAATATTGTGGACTTGGGTGCTGATATTGTTTGGCTCTCTGTCCCACCCAAATCTTATCTTGAATTGTAATCCCTACATATCAAGGGAGGGATCTGGTGGGAGGTGATTGGATCATAAGGCTGGTTTTCCCCATGCTGTTTTCCTGATAGTGAGTGAGCTTTCATGAGATCTGAGGGTTTTGTAAGGGGCTCTTCCCTTTTAGCTCTCTAACACACATACAGCAGCACATAGAAGATAAATACAATTCATTTGGTCTGAATAATAAGTCTCTTGTTTTTACTTCTATGCACATTCATGAGAAAGCTGTTTTCACAAAATTAGGTAAAGTCTACTCAATTATGTATATATTTGCATGTCTATATTAGTCTTCCCCCAAATAAAAAATATATAGACTTTTTTTTTCTAAATCCTTTTCCAGTTCATCTGAAACCACATTTGGCTAACATTATAACTTGAGGATTGGTGAATATTTTCTGGAAGATATGTATTTCTACGTGTTTCTTTTTTACATAGACAAAGAAAATTTCATGTATTTACAATGGACAGCATGATGGTTTGAAGTAGATATACAATGTGGAATAACTGAATTTAGCTCATTAACAAATGTACTACTTCACATAGTTATGATTTTTGTGGAGAAAATTTCACATACACCCTTTTAGCATTTTTCAAGAATACAACATACTATTACATGTAGCCACCACATGGTGCAATGGATCTCTTGAACTCATTCCTCCTGTTTAACTGAAATTTTGTATCCTTTGGCCAACATCTCTCCAACACCCACTGCCCTCATTAACCACCATTCTACTCTCTATTTCCATGAAATAAACATTTTTAGAGTTTACCTATGAATAAGACCATATGCCATTTGTTTTTCTGTTCTTGGCTTAAAATAACAGTTGCCTTAGGCTTACCAACTAAGCAACAACAATGTGAATTCTGTGTTTCCACATGTTTATTTTTGTATAAATTAAGTTAATCCCAAATGCTGAGATGATTTAATTTAAGTTAAAGTATATGAAGAAATTAGAAATCCCTTTAGTCAATATAGGTCACTGAAAGTTATTGGGATTATGGCATGTTTGTGTGTTTGTGTGTGAGTTTGTGTGCACAAGAGGCCAAGAGCTTCTCAGGTCGGAGCTCTTCTCCCTATTTTTCTAATGAAAAGAACTAGTGCTATTTCCAAACAACTCATATATTGAGTATTTAACATGGATATCTTAATATGTGGCAGTTTGAGATGAATGAAAATATGAATCACATATATGGTCAATCAAAGCTGGTCATACATAGTTTGTTTTTGTTTTTTTAATAATCTACGTAAGTGTCTTTGTACCAAATCTTACCTCAAGGAACACACTTTTTCTTCATGCCTCAGCTTGAACTGAGAGTTAGTTAATCTGCGCACTCTCAAATACATTGGCTTCAAGAGATAAAAAAATCATTTTAAATAGAAAATTCAGATTAGGACACTGAATATTGAAGAGGCTATTGTTGACTCCTAATACAGAAGACCAAGGCCATGCCTTCTCCTCCTTCTCTAATTCCTACCCAGCAGACCCAAGCACACATGTCATCTGGCTGAAGGTAGAAAATTTATCATTTGCCTTCTGGAAAAGTTTTTCCCAATGTAGTGTTCACTACACCATTTGGGGAGTTTGCTAAAATAAAGATCTTTGCATACTACAACAAGAGAATTAATTCTTTGATGGTGGGTGAGAAATGCTCCTAAAACAATCTAGTACTTAAAAGCACTCCAGGTGAACCTCATTCAGATAAAATACATGAGACACCCCATGCTCACAACAGAGGCTTCAGAGCTTTCAAATGCTTATACAACAAGTGATTTCAACAAGTGTATCTCATTATCCATTGACCTTGACTAATGTCTTAGAGAGTTTTGCATTGCTATAAAATGATATCTCAGTCTGGGTAATTGATGATAAAAAAATTTATTTAGCTCATGATACTAGTTGCTGGAAGATTGGGCACCTTGTAATGGCCTAAGACTTCTTCTGTTCATAGCAGAATGGGAGATGGTTTGTGCAGAAATCACATGGTGAGAAAGTAAGCAAGAGAGACAGCAAGTGAGCTGCCCAGCTCTTCTAAAGAACCAGCTCTTGCAGGGACTAATAGAACTCACCCATTACTGCAAGGATGGCATGAAGACGTTCAAGAGGAATTCACTCCCAGGATCCAAACACCTCCAGTTAGGCTCCACCTCCAACACTGGGGATCCAATTTCAACGTGAGGTTTGGGAAGATAAACATCCAAACTACAGCAATCAACCTTCCAGAGTAGGTAGGAAGAATGGAAATGTCGAGATTGATGGGGACAACTAATAAAATAAAGGGGTAATGTAAATGGATGCACAGGTTGGGTGGTTCTTGATCCAAGAAAAGTCTTACCTTATTTTCCCCTATGATTAGGACTAATATTGGAAAGTGCATGGTATGCAACTAGTACTCAGTGATCTGTAAAAACCTGTGCATTATCCAAGACAGAGATAAATTTTCCAGTAATTAGAAAGTCTTCTCTCATGAGCACACTTCCCCCTCAGGGGAGGTTCCTTAGGGATGCAAGTTTTGGCATGCCTTATTAGGCTAAAGTATGCCTAAATTAGGTGACCTAATTTAGGTCAACACCATTCAAACTGATGCATATATGTGATCTAAGGTTTTGAACAGAGTTATCATCAGGGATTGTGCATTTCTTTTCTATGAAGTGACATTTCATAAGGTCTGAGGTCATTATTTTGCAATTAACTAATGCCTATTAATGCCTATGCAAGCATTTTAATTTTTACTTTGTGGTGTATGCCATTCTCTTTGGCAGACACTGAGAGAGAAGAGATTTTTAAATGCTGTTTATGGTCCGATCTGCATGTGATCATTTGCATAGGCAATAATTAGCTAGTACAGAATTCTCTTGGTTTGGAGCTGCCAGGTTTTATTGTTTCTAAGTTCCACTTTTGTATAAAAATGAATGACAGCTATGCCTTTTACGGTGTAACTCCCAGGAAACACACACACCCACACACACACTCTCTTTGACAGACAAAAATAGAAATTAAGAAACAATGTAAGCATTCATCTGAAAAAAATGTGAGATTCTGAGATATCTCTAGAAAATATAAAGATAGCAACTGATCCTCCATTGCCAGTCATAAGGGAAAGTAATGTAATGGACTCAATAAATATAATATCACATAAACACTCCCATCCCCTACACAACTTGGTGTTTTGTCTTTGATTCTTAAGCAACAAATATAATATCATTGAAATTACTTGATGAATGAATTAGCTTATTTTAAGTTGTTACTAAGTTCTTACTGTCTTTTTAAAATGAGAGCATAGTATCTTATATATAATTTATATGGAATTTATTTTCTTAGATATCCATTAGGTTCAGAGCATAATTGAATGGATGGTCCAGAGAGATCCCATATTCCTTCCTTCACACATGCACTGCCTCTCCCATTATCAACATCCCCCACCAGAGTGGCACATTTGGTGCAGTTGATGAAACTATGTTGACACATCATTTTCACTCAATGTCCATAGTTTACTTGAGGGTTCATCCTTGGTGTTGTGCAAAATGTGGGTTTGGACCAATGTATAGTGATATGGATCCACCATTGCAGTGTCATATTTGTAGGGCCATGTAATTACAGTGTGATTATACTCTTAAGGACTTTACAGCACTTTTGTTTATGGGGATTTATTTTTCAGTTGAATTCATACTGCTTCCAAACACAAATTATATTTGTCTTATATTCTATCTGCAGAAGTCTCCCAGCTGCATATCAAAAGCTCCCCAAACTGTGCTCTTCATCTTCATTTTGTTTTTTTTCTTAAGCTAGAAAACAGCATCACCCCCTTCAGAATCATCTAACAATGGAGATATCTGCCCAAGAATACTTTTTGTGTCAAACACCAAATAAAAAATGTAGCAGTTTACTCTGATGCAGTGATAATGTATTAAGGGGTAGAATTATGAAAATAAAATTTGCTATAGGAGAAAATGATGCTTCCACTCTTAAGGCAAAATTTTGACCCAATTAGGCAAATTAAAAGCACCATTCATGTCTCAATTAATTCTCAATCTTAGCAGTGGGCTTCTCGGTTTTCACAACTTAACAAATGCTTAGGTTAAAATAATGTAAACCCTATCAAACAAGAGTCTCTGGAATATACAGAATTACAAATGCTAGGCACTACTTTTTTCATATATGAACAATTTTCATTGATAATTTATAGAAAACTCCCTTGAAGTGGTAGAATTTTGAACATGTTCAGAAGATAGAAGGGTACAGATGCTGCCTGTTTTAAAATTGTCAAAATAATCAATATTAAGAACCTCAAGGGCCTAGTTAACATCTGTAATCCCAACACTTTGGGAGACCGACTGGAAGGATCATTTGAACCCAGGAGTTGAAGATCAGCCTGGTCAACAGAGGGAGAACCCCACCTCCGCACACACACAAAAACACACATGCGCACACACACACTCACTGTCTGTCTTTCTCTCTCTCTGCCGCCTTAAAACATAGACTATTAATGTAAATTTCCTCATGCCTCTTAAATCAGCTACATATCAAAATTGTGTGGACAATAGCAAGAAAGGGAGATTGGCAATGTAACATTTAAAAAATGTTAAATGTCTGAATTGCACATTAAATATCTACAGGCACATCTTATCATATACCTATTTCTATTTGTGATTGAATAGGACTTTGGATAGGAAGAAAATCAATTAGTAATTCTAAGCAGAAAATGAGGTTTGATTTACAACATGAACATCAATTCTTGGCACAGCCTGCAACTCTTAATGTTTATTTAAATTGAAATTGATCTGCCTTTCTTAAAGACTGTAATTTGAAACATATTACAACCAATTATCCTGGAATGAAATTATTTAAAATGTACCCAGGACAAACTACATTTGTTAATATGTACCCAGTTCATTTGCTGATGTAGACAATAACAATTTTTGAAGGTGTTTGTAGAATTAACAATACATATTTAACAGAACTCTATTGGATTTATGGTGAAAGCAGGTACTGTAGTGCCTCCTTTGTGGCATTTTTGCTTTAAATTATTAAGGAGACTTAAATTGTTGCAGATCAATGTTGCCAGATACAACAGTAAGACTTGATTAGGTACCAAGAAATAATCTTGAAAATGTATTGGAGACAGAGCAAGGATTTACTGGACACTCTTCCAGCACAAGTACTTCTGAACATTAACTAATATTTCTGGGTCTTAGGCTTCCATGTCTTTCAGAATGAAACTGTTGACCCTCTCAAATGAACAGTCATTATCTGCAGTGGTTCTGCTGTCACCTTGATTTGAGTTTGAAAATGCAGGCTGCCATTGCAAGCCCATGCCTCAATATGTCCTGAAGAGAGAATGCATTGGTCCTATCAAGGAAAATAGGTGCCTAGGAGGAAATCAACATGGTGGGAAAAAGTTTCAAAAGACTTGTGTCATGAGGGCTTCTTATTCAGTAAAGCTCCGTTGTCCCTGGTCCAGCAGAATTCAATTTCCAGAAAATAGAGAGAATGGATTTCATTTTCTTCATTTTTTTTATTTTGTACTTTTATGTTAGATTCAGAGAGCATATGTGTAATTTTGTAACCTAGGTATATCACGTAATGCTGAGGTTTGGCATACAGTTGATCCCATGACACAGGTACTGAGCATAGTACCCAACAGTTAGTAGCCTCTAGTAGCCCCAGTGTCTACTTTTCCCATCTTTATGTCCAAGAGTATACAATGTTTAGCTGCCACTTATAAGTGAGAACATGTTATAATTGGTTTTCTGTCTTAATTTGCTGCTTAGGATAATGGTTTCCAGCTCACAGTGGCTCATTCCTGTAATCCCAGGACTTTAGGAGGCTGAGGACAAGATTTTGAACCCATTGTCCACCTTGGAAATCATTTTGAAAATAAAAGACTAGCCATGGTTTCTTCTGCCTTTCATCTTCCTTAACCCATTCTTGATACCTAGTTTTTCTCTATTTATATATGATTAGCAGTGTGTGCATTATATGCCTGTGGGTTTTATTTTCACCTATTCCTCCAAGCCCCTCTAAAATAAATTAGTGAGTTATTTTCATTTGGAGAATAAATTCATCGCACAAATTTGAGAGACTCAGCTCTATGAATAGGAATCAGAATTTACTCAGGGAAGACAAAAAAAAAAAGGATCTATGCCAAGAGATTTCTGGGACCAAGTTTTCTGCTTTCTGTTTAGTTGTTTAACAGAAATGTTGTTTAACATTAATATTTTCAGCAAATATGATTTGGATTTAAAGTGGTCCTTCAGTCATAAAAAATGAAATCTATGAACTACTTTGGACACAGCTTGGATAAACTTGATTTCCTGAAAAATTTTACCATCTGTCAAGAAGCTGTCAGCACTGACCTGAATTATTCATTTTCATTCAGTTACAGAGTAGTTTTTACACAGAAGTCTTTGAGATTGTTTCTGATTTACCCAGAATTGTGGGACAAATCCTCTCAGATTCCCTTACTACAGCCCTGATAAGTAGCCATAAAAGGAATATGCTCTATTAGATCTGAAGCTCAGAAAAGTCTGATGCCACATATATCTAAGGCTGTCTATGCTATTTTGTACCACATCTGAGGTGTCTGCCCAAAAAGCATGCACAGAGTTTCCCAAAATGGTTTTGTTTCAAAAAAGATGATTATACAGTTCTGCATATATTGAAAAGTGTCATCAATATCAGGGTCCTCCATGGAAAAGAGATACTTTGTTAACTGAATAGAGATGAACAGCACAACTCAGTGCTATGGCTTTTTGACAGATGACAAAATGTACCAGAAAACCAAGTCTAACATGTTAAACAACATTGATATTGGTGAAATAAACTATCTTTATCTAAAATTCTATTAAGGAGGCAAAGAAACATGAATGAGGAAAGTCATAGAAATAATCTATATGGCATCAAAGCATTATGAAAAATGAATGTGTGGGATGATACAGCCACAGACAGTTGGGTCGATCTGGCAGTGTGTTCTGTTAGAAATATGTGGGAGAGGATATTGCATTACAGTCTTCCTAGGCAGTAACACTTGATGTAAACCCATGATAGTATCTTCCTGTCATGGGTTGTTTTCCCTGTCATAAAACCTGACAGGGTGTGTGTTTATGTGTATGATCTGCCATTCTGTTTGGGTAAAGACCTATTCCTTCACACCAATTCAACTGTGGCAGTCATTGTCTAATAAATGCATTAGGAAAAAAAATCCTCACCATGCCTCATGAATTTAGATGCTCCAAGAAGCACATAATGCTCAAAAGATGTAATCTTCTTGAGGGCACCCAGAGATTTCAGGAAACACAAGAAATAGCAAATTAGGTTGCAGCAGGAAAATTAAGGAATCAGAGAGACTGAGGGGTCAAGGAGGAATTATTTAATTATTTAGGTGCACTGACCCAGTCAGATTCACATTCAAAGGACTGAGCCCCAAACAAAGAGTCAAGATACCTTTTAAGCATCTCTTGGGGCAGGGGGAGAGCTGTGCAGGGAGAAGCGTATTACAGAAGTGAGAAACAAAGGCAGTTATTCAGTTAAGACATTTATTACATTATTTCTTACTTTTCAAGGAATAGCATGTTTTATGACTTGAGATTATCTGTTTAGTAACCTTGCAGCTGCACAGCTAGAGAAACAGAGTCTTCACAATGCCTGGGAAAGGGACAGATAAGGCTCACTAGCCACAGAAAAATAGGCAGTTAATTTTTAAAGGACTTCAGCTCTTCCTCTTCCTCAGGGGGAATTGGTTTTTCTTACATACAACTGAGTTTTTGCTTACACAGTTTTAAATTTCTTTTAATTCCTGTTCCAGGGTGACAGCTTAATTCCCATGAGTTGAAAGATTTATTTAAGTTATTTTGTTGATGTCACAAAAGTCATTGCGGTTTTTGCCATTACTTTCAATATAATGTATATATGCTTATGCGTACTCTAATATATAAATGTCCACATACTTATATATACTTATGTGTATAGCAATGACTGATATAAAATGTACACCTACTTACAGGTATAACAATGACTGTATTTAGTATGAGGATTTCTCAGGAAGACCACACATATAGGAAATAGGAAACAGGTAGAAAGAACCCAGACCTTGGAGGAGTCACCAGAATGCAGGGCACTATAGGAAGTTCTGTTAAGTGTGAAGAAGCAAGGCACTGCAAACAGCAAAAGGGAAAAAAAGAGAGGGCAGATTAGTAGGTATGAAGGCCTGGGCTATTACAAGAAAAGAATCTGGACTTATGGATCCTGGAGCAAACTCATTCACTTCTATGAGTGAATTAGATTAACAATGTTGGGTTTTGTTGACTACAGGTGAGAACAGAGAATATGCAAATTTTTCCTCAAAACTGGACACCTGTGGACCCAAAGAAGAGAACAAACAAGCACTGGGATCAGTTTAGGGTAGAGGGAGGAGAATGAGGAACAAAAAGCTTATTGGGTTGTGCTTATTTAGGTGGTGAAATAACTCATACACCAAACCCCATGACATGCAATTTACCTTTGTAACAAACCTAACTAAAGGGTTTAAAAAAAATGAAGAGTCTGAAGGCTAACATCTATACCCAGTAGATGGAAAATAGTATAAAATGGAAAATAGTATAAAATCTTCCAACAGCTAAATGCAATACCACACCAGAAAGTCTAAATAAGAATTCTATCACACAGATAAGAGAATCTCAACTAAGTGATGAACACATACATAACATCAACAACTAAGCATTACTGATGAATTCAAGAGCCATAAATCAAATGGATGCATGTGTCTTCAAAATCAATGAACATTTGAAAATAATGCCTACTTTATTATATAAATTATACATTTGGTAATCCAAAGACTCCATCTAAGTGAAGAGGTGATCAAGGAAACAGAAAAAGATATTTAATTAAGTATATTTAACATATTCAAATATATAAATAAGAGTACTGGGTCTTTATAACAACAGTCGATGATCATAGAAAGAGAAGAGACAGCTGTAAAAAATAACAGATTGAGCCAGGTAAGGAGAGTCACACCTGTAATCCCAGCAGTTTAGGAGGCAGAGGTAGAAAGATTGCTTGAGCTAAGGAGTTTGAGTCCAGCATGTATAACATAGCAAAACCCTGTACCTAACAAAAATATGAAAAATTAGCCAGGTATGATAGTGTGTGCCTGTGGTCCCAGCTACTCAGGGGGCTGAGGTGGAAGGATAGCTTGAACCCAGGAGGCAAGTGTTGCAGTGAGTAGAGTTCATGCCACTGCCCTCCCACCTGGGTGACAGAGTAAGACCTCATCTCCAAAAAATAAATAAATTACAGATTAGATATTGTGGCATGACAAATATCGCTATAAAGGTGTGTGTTGGGGGAACCAGTATACAGGGACAGTGAGGCTTAATAAACATGGAGTGCAAAATTGTTTAGAGGTCAAATGCTTATACTGTGCTGTGGACCAATGTCAAGATAGAAAAAATGACCCAAGAACTGCCAGGTGAAATATAAATTTGATGAGGAGAGTAGAAGAAAAAATAAGTAGGTATGAAGCATTCTTTATTTCAGACAAACACATATTTTCTGTAGGAATTTGGAGGTCTCTAAATATTTCCAAATTAAAACCGACCTAATAGATTTCTCAACCAAAGCTAACCAAAACACACCGAGAAACAAGCTGAAATGTGTAAGTCATAAAATACTAATTAAAGTCACACTACAGATACAGGAGTTATCAAATACAGAATATCAATTATCTATGGATGCAATATATAGATGTAATATATGTAATCACAAAATTGCTCTTGTTAGTACAGTTAAATATTATAAATACTCAACTGCATTGCAGTTGAAATTAGAGATAGAATTCTTCTCCAGTAATGGGTATGGGAGATGTACATGTGTGTGTGCTTGTATGTGTATATATATCAATCTTTGTTCTTTTTATTATTGCTATCATTTTTTAGAGACACTGTCTCACTATGTTACCCAGCCTGGACTCAAACTCCTTGCCCCAAGTAATTGACCCATTTCAGCCTCACAGGTAGCTGGGACTGCAGGCTAATCTTTTGACTTAAAACAGCTTCTGTAATCCTGCAGTTGTGAACCTACAAAATGAGACAGAATGTAAAGGACATAGAAGATGCATTATAAGGCCGGGCGTGGTAGCTCTTGCCTGTAATCCCAGCACTTTGGAAGGCTGAGGCAAACAGATCATGAGGTCAGGAGACTGAGGCCATCCTGGTTAACACGGTGAAACTCGTCTCTACTAAAAATGAAAAAAAATTAGCCAGGCATGGTGGTGGGCACCTGTAGTCCCAGGTACTCGGGAGGCTGAGGCAGGAGAATTGTGTGAACCCAGGAGGCAGAGCTTGCAGTGAGTCGAGATTGCGCCACTGCACTTCAGTACTGGGCGACAGAGCGAGACTCTGTCTCACAAAAAAAAAAAAAAAAAGCATCATAAAGCAATTTAAGGAAACTTAGTGAAGGACATATTCCCTGCTTTCAACAAAATGAATCCTATAAACCAGGGGTCAGCAAATATTTTTTGGTAAAGATCCAAATATTGTTATAGCTTGTAACTATAGCAATTTATGACAGATAGTAAATAGATGTGTATACTATTACTATACCACAATATTATCTATTACTATACATAGAAAATAATCTGACTTTCCAGGACAGTGCAACATTGTTTCAAATGCAGAACTCTGCCACTGTAGTATCGAAGCAGCCATAAGTAATATGCAAATGAATTCACATGGATGTATGCCAATAAAACTTTATTTACAAAAGCATCAGGTGGGCCAGGTTTGGTCCATAAGATATATTAGATTTGTGCCAATCTAATTGCAGTTTTTGCCATTGAAAATAAAGCAAAAATCACCTGGGCATGGTGTCCCATGCCTGTAATTCCAACACTTTGGGAGGCCAAGGTAGGTGGATCACTTGAGGTCAAGATTCTGAAACCAGCCTGGGAAACATGGTGAAACCCCATTTCCACTAAAAATATGAAAAGTTTTAGTGTGGGGCGGTGGTGGGAGCCTGTAATCCCAGCTACATGGGAGGCAGAGGTGGGAGAATCTCTTGAACCGTGGAGGCAGATTCTGCAGTGAGCCGAGATTGCGCAACTGCACTCCAGCCTGAGCAACAGAGCGAGACTCCATCTCAAAAAAAAAAAACAAAAAAACAAAACAAAACAAAACAAAACAAAAAACCACTTCCTGGCCCCTGTTTTTGACTTTCTTTTCTTCAACATCAGGGTCACTTGGGAGATAATTAAAAGCTTAACCCCACCAAGAGCTATAGTAATAGGAACTGTGGTGAAGACACTTAAGTCTAACCTATTAAAATGCATTGCTATCCATTCTGTTATGCAATATTGCCCTGTATAATTCAAGGAAAGTAAGGTGGATTATTCACCGTAGCCCTAATTTTTCCTGCATGAGTGAATAGACATGCACACACAGAAACATACACACATTCATTCACATGCATATGCACACACTCAGTAATGTTTGAAAAGTATTGCTGTGGTTGGGTGCAGTGGCTCAGTCCTGTAATCCCAGCACTTTGGAAGAGCAAGGTGGGAGGATCACTTGATGTCAGGAATTCGAGATCAGCCTGGCCAATATGGTGAAACCTTGTCTCTACTGAAAGTACAAAAAAATTGCCCAGGTGTGGTGGTGGGCGTCTGTAATCCCAGCTACTCAGGAGGCTGATGCAGGAGAACTGCTTGGACCAGGGAGGTGGAGGTTATAGTGAGCCAAGGTCACTGCCACTGCACTCCAGCCAGAGTCTCAATAAATAAATAGATAAATAAATAAATAAGAAAAAAGGAAAAAGGAAATGTACTGGTCTAACACAAAGGTAGTAGTTAATTTCTTAACATAGGAAATGACTTCATTGCTGACACCATGTTAATTATTGTTATAAAATCTCAAAATAGACAAAGAAAAAATAATATCAACTCTACAAGGAAAAACTACTGAAAATATTTGAAGTGGAAGAATCTCCTTGTTTTCTTCAATGTATTTTCAATAAAATTTGACCTCAAGATAGGGTCTGGCTTTCAGAAGTTCCATCCATCTGCTGTCTTCATCGATACAGGCAAATATCACAACTGGTGTTATTTGCTTCTGCTATGTCCCTACAGTTTTTTTATCTGGAGGAAAATGGGTACAGTTTCAAACAGATGTTGGCAGTAGCCAACCAGAAAAGCCCTAAAAGTATTCCAGTGGATGGAATGGGGCCCCAGAGTATTCTAGGGAATCTCAGTGACTCAGTGAAGTAAGGAGCCAGTCTTTCTGGTATGCATTAATGAATAAGAAAGAAACTGAATAAGGCAGAGCATAGAAAGACTCATTTCAAAGGAATCCTGCACTAGGGAGCTCCAAATAGCATTGCAGTATAAAGCTTTATCAGACAACGTAGCATGCCCACTGTTCATTCATAGATGGTTATGGCAAAGGCATAGATGATGGATATAGAAATAAAGATAGTTATAAATAGATATATGCATTAGTCCATTCTTGCATTGGTATAAAGAAATTCCTGTGGAAAGGTGATTTATAAGAAAAGAAGCTAAATTTTCTTATGGCTCTGCAGGCTGTACAGGAAGTGTGGTACTGGCACGTGCTCAACTTCTGGGTGGCCTCAGAGAACTTTTACTCATGGCAGAAGGCAAAGCAGGAGCTGGCATGTCTCATGGCAAAAGCAGCAGAAAGAAATAGAGAGTGGGGTAGGGAGGAAGTGTCACAGACTTAAACAAGCAGATCTCATAAGAACTCACACACTATTTTAAGGACAGCACCAAGCCATGAGAAATCTGTCTTCATGACCTGAAGACCTCCTACCAGGCCCCACCTCCAACACTGAGGTTTAAAATTCAACATGAGATTTGGCAGGGACACATATCTAATCTATATCATGTGGTTATATAGACTTAGATATATTCTTATAAATAGATTTAGACTCATGGGGTGCATAATGACATTTATGTCAACAGAGAAGCATAGATATGAGAGTGGTTCTATAAGATTATGAGACCATATTTTTACAATACCTTTTCTCTGTTTTACGATACTTTTCTCTACAACCACCTTGCAATATGTTTCAGCACAGAAATAATTACCATAGTGTTACAACTGCCTATAGTATTTAGTATAAGAACATGCTGTACAGTCTTGTAACCTAGGAGCAATAAGCTATACCATACAGCCTAGGTATGTAGTAGGCTGTCCCATCTTGGTTTGTGTAAGTGCATACTAGGATATTCCCGTGATGACAGAGTCAGCCTAACAACTCATTTTTCAGAACATATTCCTATTGTTAAGTGATAGATGACTGTAGTTATTTAGATATAGATAGATATAAATATAACTACACAGATAAAGGTATAGACATAGATAATAGAGATTAGATATAGATACTGTTACAAATATATAAATAAATGAATACATATATAGATATATGTATGGGTATGTTTATGACTATAGATATGGATATGTTTATAGATACAGATGTCATCATAGACAGATATATATGTGGAGATAGAGATACAGATGTATAGATACATAGGTATTTGGGTAGATATGGTAATATAGATGTAGATATATAGATATATACATATAGGTATCAGCATAGATATGTAGATATATAGACATAGATATAATTAAAATATAGCTATATTTATAGATAGAGATGTAGTCATAGATATAGCTGTAATTAGAGATATGTTTATAGATATAGATGCGGTTATAGATTAGATATATTTATATTTGTAGTAATAAATATAGATGTATTATAGAAATAGATACAGATGTAGTGATATAGTTATAGTTTATATGTAGTTATAGATATAGATGTAGTTATAGATAGATTTATAGTTATAGATGTAGTTATATAGATGTAGTTTAGATAGATTTATACTTATAGATGTAGTTATAGATATATTAATATTTATAGATGTAGTAATAGATATAGATGTAGTTACAGATATAGATACTGATGTAGTTACATAGTTAGAGTTTATATTTAGTTATAGATATAGATGTAGTTATAGATATATTTATAGTTATAGATGCAGTTATATAGATGTAGTTATAGATATATTGATATAGATGTAGTTATAGATATATTCATAGTTATGGATATAGTTACAGATGTACTTATAAAGTATAGTATAGATATGCTTGCAGTTATAGATGTATAGATATAGATGTAGTCATAGTTTTAGAAGTAGATGTAGTTATAGGTGTAGTTATAGATATGGTAATAGATATAGATGTAATATAGATATAGATGCAGTTATAGATATAGACATAGTTACAGTTATAAATGTAATTATAGATATAGATGTAGTCATAATTATAGATGTATAGACATTTACTACTTTTACCATTACTCTTCATGGAAAAACCACAATTACTTTTGCATCAACCTAATGTATTCTATATGATCTTAATTAAATAAGTGTGTTCTTTTCCTTATATTTGAAAATTTGTTCTGTGCATTTGAATATTTTTATCTCTAATCACACTTAGAAATCAATTCTATTTGGACAGTTACTTCTTAGGAATGAAAACAAAAATGGACCTTTAAGAAATACTGAGAATAAAAGGTTGACCAATCTGTTGTGCATTATAGTCTTGTAAATTCAGGAGGAGCAGTTCCCAAGTGTTAACTGTGGCTCCACTATTTTTGGGTGGACACACACACACACGCACACACACACAATCATGATCCTACTCATCCCACGTCTCTGTCTCCAGAAAGACAGCCAATGTATTAGTGCAATATAATGAACAAGTAGGCAAGTAGGTACCTACCTGCTTTGCTTCCTCTAGCTGATGAATGAAAATTTTAATGTAAGAAACAAAATTTCAGTCCTTTCTCATTGACTCAGTTCTAACAAAATTGATGATTCTGACTCAATCAACAGAGAAATGAATAAAGTACAAAAATTAGTGAAGCTGATGCTATTTTCCCAAAAATCTTCCCTTACGATTATACACCAAACATATTTAAGAACAGATAATTAATGTTTTTAAAAAGAGGGTTTCTCTGTGCAAATATCCTCAACACTACTGTATTTTTTTTTTTTTTAAGATGGCATCTAGCTCTGTCACCCAGGCTGGAGTGCAGTGACACAATCTCGGCTCACTGCAACCCGGGTTCAAGTGATTCTCCTGCCTCAGTCTCCAGAGTAGCTAGGAATACAGGGACCCACCACCATACCTGGCTGATTTTTTATATTTTAGTAGCAACGGGGTTTCACCATGCTGCCCAGGCTAGTCTTGAACTTGTGAGCTCAGGCAATCCACCCACCGTGGCCTCCCAAAGTGTTATGATTACAGGCATGAGCCACTGTGCCCAGCCAATAATATTGTATTTTAAGTCAGCAAAATAGTGACAAAGCAAAAGGAGTAAGGAAAATATTATTATGCAATACAGTTACAAGGACTGCAATTTCTATTACAATGGTAAATTGGACTCTCAATATGTTCAACTTTCTTCAGTTCTCCCAAACCTCAATCCCACACACCCATCATAGTGCTTAATGAATCCCTCTTCTCTTCTACAGTTCTCTAAAGACGTGTCATTATTCGTTGTTCATTTTCTTAAATAGCATTTCCTCTCCTGCCTTCTATCAGCACAACTACTGAAAGTACTTTTAATGTTTGTTGCTAAGTAGCTTAAAACTTTTGCAGTACCTTTTTATGAGAATTCACAGCCATGTGACTGTATCCTTGAATTCCCTGCGTGACATTGTTTCTTTGTCACCTAGCAACTGCTACGAAGAAAAAGTGAGTAAGAGACAAACATTGGTTGAGTTACATTTTAGAGATGGAGGATTGCTTGTTACTGGAGCATCACCTTGTGTATCTGATAGATATATCACTGTTCTGAAGTTGTACAATGGCACCTTGGAACTTGATATAGTTTGACCATGTCCCCATGAAAACTTCATCTTGAATTGCAACTACCATAATCCCCATGTGTCACGGGAGGGACAAAATGGGAGGTAATTGAATCAGGAGGGCTAGTCTTTCCTGTGCTGCTCTTATGATAGTTAATAAGTCTTAGGAGAGCTGATGCTTTTATAAAGCAGAGTTTCGCTGTACACACTCTCTTACCTGCTGCCATATAAGATGTGACTATTTTGTTCCTCATCTGCCTTCCACCATAATTGTGAGGACTTCCTAGCCATGTGGAACTGTGAGTTCATTAAACCTCTATCCTTTATAAATTACCCAGTCTTCAGCATGTCTCTATTAGCAACATAAGAACAGTCTAATACACAACTCATCTAAGAAATCCCTCAAACTCTGTGACTATTCATAACATGTATTACTGTGTCTTCTCTTTTAAATTTGCATCTTCTTCTTTTGGGTACTCTCAAAGTCTCAGAACTCACTGCTTTTACACTCTGCCCAACATCACTGTTTGAAAATCTGCAAGTTGAATACAGTGTTTAAGTAATTCACTCTAAAGTATCAATAATATTAATACAAGGGACTATTCATTCAAGACTTTTTTGGTTATTCAGGAATTTATTAACATGACATAATCTCTTACTATGGTATAAATGTTTCTGTTCCCTCAAAATTCATATGTTGAAAACCTAATAATCTATGTGATTGGTTTATGAGGTGGGGCCTTTTGGAGGTGAAGAAGTCATGAGCGATTGGAGACCTTCTAAAAGTTACCCCAGAAAGCTTCCCTGCCCCTTCTACCATTTGAGGATTCAGAGAGAGTTCAGCAGTCTGCAACCCAGAAGGTGACACTTATCAGAAACTGACCATGCTGACACCCTGGTCTTAAACTTCTCAGGCAACAGAACTGTCAGAAATAAATGTCTATTGTTCATGAATTACGCAGTTTATGATATTTTGTAATAGCACCTTGTATTAGTCAGGGTTCTGTAGAGGGACAGAACTAATAGGATAGATGCATATATTAAAGGGAGTTTATTAGGGAGTATCGACTCAAATGATCACAAGGTGAAGTCTCATATAGGCCTTCTGCAAGTTAAGGAGCAAGGAAGCCAGTAGTGTCTCAGTCCAAGTCCCAAAAGCAGGGAAGTTAAGAAAAAATTAAAAAATTAAAAATTAAACTTTTAAAACATATATATGTATTAGTATGTAAGATTTATGTCATATCTATATAATTTCATTCAAATTACCTGAACAGAATATGGGTTGTGGTGAAAATTTATAAAATGGGATTACTACCCCTGGTTTCTTATTGAAATGAGGTTTCCAACCCAAAAGCTTCAAATTTTAACAGGAAAACGCTATGCATTATGTAACAAAAGCACCTAGATAGTTACGGTAAAGCTGATAGAGCTTGAAGATAAAATAAAATTTTACTCTGTAATAACATCAATTCCTAATAGCAGTTTTTCATATTTTAAGTGAAAATATTATGCTTTTTAAAGAGAAGATGCTATAAGGAAATATAAATGATAGGCTTTCACACAAAAAAATGTTTGCTGGCAATATCCAGAAATGGGTATTAAAATGGACACAATGCATTTTACTACAGCCATGAGCTATGTAAGACATGATGTTCTTCTTAGTTTACTGTGTTGGGCAAGGCCCAGTGTTTCAATTCAGTTGAATCTGACTTTCACTCATTATTTAAATATGTTCCTTAATCTGCTTGAATCTTAGTTCACATATGCAAAATAGAAGTAAGCTAAATTTGATAGACATACATTGTAGAGCTTAGTTACAAGGCTCATACGTGGTCAAACAGGGAGAGATGTGAGATGGAAAAGATATGCCCTGCATGGAAAACTGTTCCTTGTGAATAATCCAACTTTCCGGGTCCTGAGGAGAATCAATTTTTACTTGAAGTGTATCATGTGAAGACAGGTTGTAGTAAACACTTACAAAATGAATCGGACATACCAAAGAGGTGACTGAGTCTCCTTTAGTAGGGGAGAAGGAAGTTAAATAGAAGTCGGAGACAACATTGCCCCAGTTCTTGGCTGCAAACCTGAGTTTTTTTTAATGGGGGTAAAGCAGAATCATTTTACTTATCATGGATGACACTTAGGTCAGCAGTGAAAGATAGGCAGACAGATACATAGGTAGGTAGGTAGGTAGGTAGATAGATAGATAGATAGATAGATAGATAGATAGATAGATAGAAGATAAATTAGATCAACAGGTAGATGGATGGATGGATAAGAGAGATGGGCAGGTAGATGGATGGATAGATAGAAAGCAGACAGATAGGGGCTGGGTACAGTGGCTTATGCCTGTAACTCCAGCACTTTGGGAGCTCAAGGTGGGTGAATCATTTGAGGTCAGGAGTTCGAGACAAGCCTGAATAACATGGTGAAACCCGTCTTTAGTAAAAATCAAAAGAATTACCTGAGTGTGGTGCCACATGCCTGTAGTCCCAGTTGCTTGGGAGGCTGAGGCAGGAGAATTGCTTGAACCTAGGAGGCAGAGGCTGTGGTGAGTTGAGATTGTGCCACTGAACACTAGCCTGGGTGACAGAGGGAGATTCTGTCTGAAAAAGAGAAAGAAAGAAAGAAAGAAAGAAAGAAAGAAAGAAAGAAAGAAAGAAAGACAGATTAGATAGATTAATAACTACATGAACATATAGACTGATGGATAGATAGATATAATGGATAGGTGATTGTTTCATTGATTGACAGATAGATGACAGATGGTAGATAGATAGATAGATAGATAGATAGATAGATAGATAGATAGATAATAGATTAGACAGATGGATAGCTATATGGGTGGATGGATGAAGAGAAGATAGATAGATAGACAAATAATGAATAAATGAGGAATGGATAGATCCTTAGATATATATCTGAATGTATGGTAGATAGATAAAGGATAAATAGAGAGATAGACCCATAGTTACATAAATACATACATAGAGTAATAAGAAAAGTATACTGCGCAGTAAAATTCATTTACCTGACTTACCTATTCGTGAATTAAAGTAACTATTTTAGTGGAAAAACAGTCACCTGATACAACAAATTGTGATGTCAATATTTTTATTAGGTATGGCCTCTGGTGTTTTCTTAGTCCATTTGGGTTGCTATAGCAAAATACCAAAGATACTGAACAGGTAATAAACAACAGACATTTATTGCCCACAGTTCTGGAGACTGGAAGTCCAATATCAAGATGCGGCAGATTCAATGTCTGGTGGGGACCCCCTTCTTCATTCATAGACAGAGCCTTCCCGCTGTGTCCTCACACTGTGGAAGGAGCAAGGGAGCTCTCTGGAATCCTTTTTGTAGGAGTGCTCATCCCATTCATGAGGCTCCACTCTCATGACCTCATCACCTCCCAGAGGCTCCACCTGGAACTACAATTGCATTGAGGTTTAGTATTTCAACATATACATTTCAGAGGACATATTTGGAGTTAGATTTCCACATATGAATTTGGCTAAGGAACAAGAATTCTGCCTATAATTGGTCATAAGCAGACAAGTATTTTAAACTCATCAAAACAAACATAGATATTGGTTTAAACGTATAGATAGGCCAGATGTGGTGGCTCAGGATTATGCCTGTAATCCCAGCACTTCAGGAGGCCCAGGTGGGCAGATCACCTGAGGTCGGGAGTTTGAGACCAGCCTAACCATCATGGAGAAAACCCGTCTCTACTAAAAATACAACAACAACAACAAAATTAGCTGAGTGAGGTGGTGCATGCCTGTAATCCCAGCTACTCAGAAGGCTGAGGCAGGATAAGCACTTGAACCCAGGAGGAGAAGGTTGTGGTGAGTCGAGATTGTGCCATTGCACTGCAGTCTGGGCAACAAGAGTGAAACTCCATCTCAAAAATAAACAAACAAGTAAAATCTAGATAACCGCTGGATTTCAGAAAGTGCTAGAATCAAGACATGGCAGGAGATTAAATAATGATTCTCAGCCTCATGCCTATGATTTCCTGATTCTTTACTATTTTTCATCCTTTTTCTAGAAAATGTGACAGAATGTGCACCTCCACAGCTCCTGGAGCAATGAGTTCTGCCTCCCTTCACCACTGGAAAAAGTCATTTGATGCACCCAAGTTGTTCCACTCTTAGTCAGCTGGGTAAGGCTAGAGGAGAGGGTCAGACGTCAGTCATGGAGACTTAAGAACTGCACTTGAAAACAGGGCTGTGTTTCTCAGAGAAGAAGGAAATGCAAAATTGCAGAATGCTATTGACTGAATGTTAGTGTCTCCTAAAAATTCATGGTGAAGAGCTAACTGCCAAGGTGATGGTATTTACAGATGGGGCTTTTGGTCAGTGATTAAATTTAGATGAGACTATAAAGATAGAGTTCCCATGATGGGACAAGTGTCCTTATAAACAGCAGAAGAGACCAGAGCTTTCTCTCCCTTTCCCTCTCCACTATGTGATGACAAAACAAGAAGATGACTATCTGAAACCTGGGAAGACAGCCCCTACCAGGGACGAAATCTATCAGAACCTTGATCTTTGACTTGATAGTATCCACCAAAACTAACAAAAATAACTCTCTCTCTCTCCCCCACCCCTTTCTTTTTAGAGATAAGGTCTTGCTCTGCTGCCCAGGCTAGAGTGCAGTGGCATGCATGACCTTGGCTCACTGCAAACTCCAACTCTGGGCCCAAGCCATCCTCTCACTTTAGCCTCCCAAGTAGCTAGAACTACAGGTATGTGTGACTATACCCTGCTAATTTTTAAAAAATTTATAGAAATGGGGTCTTTCTATGTTACCCAGGCTTGTCCTGTATGCCTAGCCTTAAGCAATCCTGCCTTAGCCTCCCAAAGTGCTGCGATTTATAAGCGTAAGCCACTATGCCCAGCTAAACCTCTTTTGGAAGAAGCCCAGTCTATGGCATTTTGTTCAAGCACCCTCAGCACTCTGAGACATAAATGAGGCAGACACCCTTTCCTGCTAAACTGAACCTATTCCATTGCCTCCTGCAAGTCATAAGAGAAGGGTATGTGTTGGGCATTTCCATATATGCTCCAGAGGAATTTGCTAACGATAACCCTGTCATAGGTGCAAATAATCTGTCTCCTGTTCCTCTGTTTGACTTCAAACTTCCTCCAAACATTAACTTCTTTGTATTTCCTAGAGGTGCTGGTGATATTGACTCCTATTTCACTCAAATAGGATTTTCAGTTAAAGAATAGATATCTTCCTCATCATCACTGTGATGGTCAGCTTTATGTGCCCATGAGGCTAGGCTACTGGGTCTAGCTTTATAATTAAATATAAATTTAGAGGTTGACATGAGGTCATTTGCTAGATGTGATGAAGCCCCTTGTTTGTTGATGTAAAGTAATGGAGATTATTCTATGTAATCTTGGTGGGTCTGACTCTGTTAGGCAAAAGGCATTAAGAATAGAGGTGCAGCTTCCCTGGCTGGAGAAGATTCTGCTCATGGACAGGAGCTTCCACTCACTTCTGAGAATTCCAGCTAGTGTTTCTTGCCTTATAGATTTCAGGAATGCCTCATCAGCTCCATGATCACATAGCCAATTCCTATGTCTTCTTTTCTATCTCCCATTGCCCTTGCTGGTTTACCTGAACTGACACATTCACGTTTTCGTAAAATTTACTGCAAAAGTCTTACTGTCTTGCAGCTTCCTTGCAAAACTGTAACTTCCCCAAAACCACAACCTTGCCGCTCCATTTTTTTAAAGCAAATGTCCCTTTTTCATACTTTGTTCTTGTGGGAGAATACATTGAGATGTGAAACATTGTGTTTCAAAATGAATGGGGGATATGATTTGACTATGTCCCCAGCCAAAACTCATTTTGAATTGTAGCTGCCATAATCCCTACCTGTTGTAGGTATATAACTGAATATGTATATAACTGAATTCAGTATATAACTGAATCATGGGGGAGATTTCCCATTCTTGTGGTAGTGAATAAGTCACAAAATATCTGATGGTTTGATAAGGGGTTCCCCTTTCTTTTGGCTCTCTTTCTCTCTTGCCTGCCGCCATGTAAAACGTGCCTTTGGTCCTTCTTTGCCTCCTGCCATGATTGTAAGGTGTCCCTAGCCATGTGAAACTGTGAGTCCATTAAACTTATATTTATTTTTTTGTTTTTTGAGACAGAGTCTAGCTCTGTCACCCAGGCTGGAGGGCAGTTGTGTGATCTCGGCTCACTGAAAGCTCCACCTCCCTGGTTCACACCATTCTCCTGCCTCAGCCTCCCAAGTAGCCAGGACTACAGGTGCCTACCACTGCGCCCAGCTAATTTGTTGTATTTTTGGTAGAGATGGGGTTTCATCATGTTAGCCAGGATGGTCTCGATCTCCTGACCTCATGATCCACCCGCCTCAACCTCCCAAAGTCCTGGAATTACAGGTGTGAGCCACCACACCCAGCCACCTCTTTTTCTTTAAAAATTACCTAGTATGTCCTTATAGCAGCAAGAGAATAGACTAATACAAGGGGAAATCCTGAAAATAATGGAATTTCAATGGACTTATTCACAACTCATGATGCCCAGTGGTATCATTCAAAGACCTAACAAGGTGGGTTCTGGACAGATGCTGGACACAGGATCTTAGCTTTTATATGTGAGATCTGAGTTTGGATATAAAAGACCTCAGAGGCAAGTGACAGTCTAGGCCTTAAGTTAGTCATGAGTACACAGCTATTCATTTATCATTCTGCATTCTGCTGTGCATTGCAGCAGACTGAATGCTAGCTCCCAAAAAGTATGCCTGTGTCCTAACACTGGCAACCTGTAAATAAAATTTGATTTAGAATAAGGGTGTTTGCAGATATAATTATATAAATAATCTTGCAATAAGATTATCCTGAATTAATGTAGACCCTAACTCCAGTGACTGATGTCCTTATAAGAGACAGCAGAGGAGACACACACAGACGAGAAGGCCATGTGAGATGGAGACAGAGAATGGAGTGATGTGTCCACAAGCTCAGGGACTCCTGGAGCTACTAGGAGCAGGGAGAGGGGTGAAGGATATTTCCCTAGTGTCTTCAGAGAATGGATGTCTCTGAGTCACCTTGATCTCAGACTTCTGGTCTTCAGGACTGGGAGAAAATTTATTTCTGTTGTTTCAAGCTCCTGGTTTGTTGTACTTTTCTTATTACAGTCATATACACATAGCTTATGTTCTTTTACCTCCACATCGAGTTAAAAAAGAAGAAACATTAAGCCTGAAGTTACAACTACATGATAATTTCTCACTGGTTTTCCAAGTGGTACACTCAAGAAACCCAGGATGGTTCTGGGAGAACCCTCCACAACTTTCTTCATTCTAACTTGATTCTCCTCCCTGTCTACTATGTTAAATGCATTTTCTGAGGGCAAGATGAAGATGGGTCCTTCTCTGAGGCCTCTCCAGATCTTCTATTACAAAAAATAATTGTAATTGGACCAGAGTTTCTTGGGACTTTTCATGTGTATAAGTTTCAACTAATTTTGAATAAACATTGCAATTTATAATTTTTAATTAAATGTGGCAGTGTCCTCTACTTAGCTCCAAAGTTTCATCTGTGACTTTAGAATATCACTTAACCCTGATGACCATTGATGTCTTCATCTGTAAAATGCACTTCACATGAACTCACCTCATTTGATTTGGAGATTTAAAGGGTAGCTGTAGGGCATGTTGTACAACTTTTAGAAACTTTCCGAAATGTTAGCTGCATTTCATTATTTAACCCTCCACTTCCATCTTCCAATCATCTCTTCGGAACATGCTGTGGCTGTCAAAAAAAAAAAAATCTTTCTAAACTGTGGTTTACCGTTATTACCATGGGGTAATAAATACTCAACAGAAATTTCTAGCCAGTACCAATTCCCAACATGTTCTTTCCTGTGAACAAATATCCTGAAATGTCATTGGGAAGGACAAAATTCACTTTATCTTAACCTGATAAGCATATATGTCTTTAGCAATGGGAGTTATTTTCTTTTCTTTTTCTTTTAGTTTTTTTTTTCTTTTGAGACAAGATCTTGCTGTTTCACCCAGTCTGCAGTACAGTGGCATGATCATGGCTCACTGCAAGCCTGCATCTCCTGGGCTCAAGAGATCCTCCCATCCCAGCCTCCCAAGTCACTGGGACTATAGGTGAACACCACCATGACCAACTAATTTTTGTATTTTTTTGTAATGGTGGGAGTTTGCCATGTTTCCCAGGCTGGTCTTGAACTCTTGAGCTCAAGTGATCTGCCTACCTCAGCCTCCCAAAGTGCTGGGATTACAGGGTGTGAGCTACTGCACCTGGCCAGAGTTATTCTTGAATTGTGAACCATAGTAACAAACAGAAAATAATCTTAAATGTCAATAATTTTCAGTGATATTTCTGGAATTCATGGATCTTTCTGTTAGAACTCCATGCTTTATTCTGTCTAAAGCAATAAAGTTCTTTAAATCTAAATATGTTCATAAACACTCGTGGGAAGTTAGAGATGCGATAATTCCTAAAAAGCCTGCATGGCAAAGATGCACACAATGTCAATATGGAACAGACATAGAACATAATTGAACCAATCCTATTAGTACTCAATTTAGCAAGCTTGCATTTTTTAGAACTAAACTTTTCATAGTTGCAGGCAGAGTGATGAAAGATGTTGGCAGACAGCCTCTTCATATAGACATCAGGAAGTGAATAAACCAGCATGAATTGATACATAATTTAAGAGAAGGTAAAGGACATAGTCAGTATGCAACAAAATGCTGAAACCAAAAAACATCCTGCACATGCTTGGAGCAAGAAGGGTTGCTTTTGACTCTTTCTCCATCTCAGCACTGATAGGTAGATAATCCCAAGGCCTCCTGGTGTTATATTTGAACAACAGAGTTACATGCTTTCTTGCAAAGTGTCAGACTATCCACGAGTTATTTTACATTACTCAAACAAAAGTCCATGGTAACACAACACTTCTAAACTGTTAAGAAGAGGGCTTTAACCACATCTTCTAGGTTGATGAATTAAATGGAGTAGGGAGAAGATAAGAGATTTTCAACCATGCTTTTAAAAAAATTGCTGTAGATACCTTTTTAAACTTTATGCAGTCTGAATTTTGTCAATATCTGACAAAAATAAACTTGAGAGCAAAAATTTTCATGCACACAGTGAATAAGCAAAATAAAAAATCCTCTAAGCCCAACTTTCTCATTACATAGGGAAATGTGTCTCTTCGTTAGAAATCTCCATCTTAGAAAGCTGAGCTCTGCACTGCCCTAACATAAGGGATACTTACTGTGGTTATCCAAGTCTCAGAACTTGAGCCTTCTTACCATTTATTGTCTGTTTGCAGCCCAAGATAAACTTTTCTTTCCCAGAGACAATGTTATGTGCTGAGAGACTACAGGTCAGGCAGAGTTCCTAGCAAATCATCTGCTTTTTTTCCTTTCTGTTTTATCTTCATTTATTTCTATTTTACAAAGTATACCACTCTGACAGTCTACTGTATGCATGTGTCATCCCCTAAGCTGTGCTGGTTCAACCAAAAGGATAAAATTGACTTATTATTTAAGGGAAAAAAAATGCATGAATTGATGAAACACATGGATTGAATTGATGAAACACATGCCATTGTTTGGCATTCTACACTTTGCAGACCTTGGCATATTTCTTGGTAGGTAGCTGGACCTTAAATACTCAACAAGACTTTTTGGAAAACAAAGTTCACAGAATATACACCTGTTCTGCTCCAGTCTTTTCTCTTTGGAGAACAGCATTTCTATAGTTTTTAAACATAGAACAACGATTTTTAATTTTTCTAGCTTCCAAAAGAGGAAACAGAGCAAACTCTGGCTGCAGAGGACCCAAGTATAGGCAGCCAATATGGAAAGAATTTTGGCAATCGTTGATAGTTCACTTGTTAATGATTTCCTTTGCTCTTGCAAATCTGAGTGTTGTCTAAGGTAATTTTAAAATGCACAAAATTGTGATTACACTATGCGAAACCAAACACCATTGTGTATTAGAATTCAACTTTGTGGCAGACGAGTCATTCAATGTATGCCAGAACAAAATTCACATCACCAAGGGAGAGCGAGAAGAAGGAAAGAAGAAGGGAGGGTGGGAAAAAGAAAGGAAAGAAGGAAGGTGGGAGAGAGGAAGAAAGGAAACAAAGACAAAAAATTGTTTAAATAGACAAAGTAATATCCAGCAGGAGTGAAGTAATCTTGGGTTTGATATTGAAAATTAAAATTCAAGTGCTATGGCAGCATCCTAGCTAGTAGAAATGCCCCCCAATAGAGGAAAAGTCTGAAATTAATAGATTTCTGTGTGCATTCAACCCCACTTAGGTATGTGATCATGACTGGCTTCTATTGAGGATGGCTGTATATCTTCACTTTTTCAGCATATCTGGGGGGATATCCTGAAAAATAAGAAGATACAGAAATAAGAAGATCCATAGTAAAAATAGCACATCCTTGATTTTTGCTTTTATTTTATTTCTCACCTTGCTACACGTGTTCATCATCATTTTTTTAGAGCCCAGTCTGTATATTTTGAAGTCTTCCTTTCTCATTTCTAAATTTGTATCTCTCATCTCAGCTTGAGAGGTGACAGTGTGCTGGCAGCCCTCGATGGCTCTCCGAGCCTCCTTGGCCGCGCTTGAGTCCTTCAGCCCTTTTGAGTCCTTCAGCCCGCCGCTGCCCTGTGGGAGCCCCTTTCTAGGCTGGCCATGGCGGGAGCCAGCTCCCTCAGCTTGCTGGGAGGTGTGGAGGGAGAGGCGTGGGCGGGAACCCGGGCTGCCGCATGGCGCTTGCGGGCCATCAGGAGTCTCTGTAAAATGGGCGTGGGCTCTGCTGGCCCTGCCCTGGCAGCGGCAGGCCCACCCGCAAGCCCCAGGCAGTGAGGGGCTTAGCACCTGGGCCAGCAGCTGCTGTGCTCGATTTCTCGTGGGGCCTTAGCTGCCTCCCGGCTGGGCAGAGCTTGGGACCTGCAGCCTCCCATGCCTGAGCCTCCTTCCACCCCAACGTGGGCTCCTGCATGGCCCTAGCCTCCCTGATGAGCCCTCCCCCTGCTCCAGGGCCACAGGTCGCATAGACTGCCCAAGGGCTGAGGAGTGCCTAGGAACCGCAGAGGGACTGGCAGGCAGCTCCATCTGCTGATGGGTGCAGGATCCAATGGGTGAAGCCAGCTGGGCTCCTGAGTCTAGTGGGGACTTGGAGAATCTTTATGTCTAGCTAAGGGATTATAAATACACCAATCAGCCCTCTGTAGCTAACTCAAGGTTTGTAAACACACCAATCAGCACCCTGTGGCTAGCTCAGGGTTTGTGAATGCACCAATCAGCACTCTGTATCTAGCTTAAGGTTTGTAAATGCACCAATCAGCACTCTGTGTCTAGCTCAAGGGTTTGTAAACACACCAATTGACACTCTGTATCTGGCTAATCTAGTGGGGAGGTGGAGAACTTTTGTGTCTATCTCAGGGATTGTAAAGGCACCAATCAGCACCCTGTCAAAATGGACCAATCAGCTCTCTGTAAAACAGACCAATTGGCTCTCTGTAAAATGGACCAATCAGCAGGATGTGGGTGGGGCCAGATAAGAATAAAATCAGGCTGCGGGAGCCAGCAGTGGCAACCTGCTCAGAGGTTCTTCCACACTGCGGAAGTTTTGTTCTTTTGCTTTTTGCATTAAATCCTGCTGCTGCTCACTCTTTGGGTCCACATCGCCTTTATGAGCTGTAGCACTCACTGCGAAGGTCTGCAGCTTCACTCCTGAAGCCAGCGAGACTACAAACCCACCGGGAGGAATGAACAACTCCAGATGTGCCACCTTAAGAGCTGTAACACTCACCACGAAGGTCTACAGCTTCATTCCTGAGCAAGCGAGACCAGGAACACACTAGAAGGAAGAAACTCCGAACACATCCAAACATCAGAAGGAACAAACTCTAGACATACCACCTTTAAGAACTGTAACACTCAATCGCGAGGGTCTGTGGCTTCATTCTTGAAGTCGGTGAGACCAAGAACCCAACAGTTCCTCACACAAGCTCACCACTTGTGATGTCCAAAACACTTTGTTATGAAACTTTAATTTTCAACTTGCTTACATTGGTAAAACAAACTAATGAATTCTTGTTGAAATGAGTTGGATACTTATATAGGAATTTTTATTAGGAGGTTTTATAACAATACCTACAAATCACTGCTATTATGGGTTATTTACTGAGGTCAGAAATGACCCTATAATCTGGAAGTGGATCTTCTAACAATCCATTCCAGTGATGCTGAGTGTCATGTTTTACTTCTAGGTAATATGTCTCATTGGAATACATTTTGTTTGCTCTATGAATATAAAATGTGGGGCTCTTGTGCAAGAGAATGAACTTTTGAACTTCACAGACCAAGTTTAATTCTGATTCTGTAGATGGTAACACTGTTAACAGTAATTCTCTGAGCTTCAGTTGCTCCATCTGTAAGGAAGGGGATCATGCTAGGCATCTGATAGAAATCATGTGAAAGTGGCAAGACACGGTGGCTGATGCCTGTAATCCCAGCCCTTTGGGAGGCCAATACAGGCAGATCACCTGAGGTTAGGGGTTGGAGACCAATCTGGCCAAAATGGTGAAAACCTTTCTCTACAAAAAATAAAAAAAATTAGCTGGGTGTGGTGACACACACCTGTATTTCCAGCTAACTGGGATGCTAAGGCAGGAGAATTGCTGAACCCTGGATGTGGAGGATGTAGTGAGCTGAGACTGTGCCATGGAACTCCAACCCAGGTGACAGAGTGAGACTCTGTATATATATATAAAAAAAAGTCAATGTCTCATTTTCCTGCCGCCTCTAGAGAGCTAGCTATCATCATTTGGCATATGTATAAATACCTACAGACAACATGTGGACAATTGGATACGTTTCGTTGATAATATTATATGGTACTTATATAGTATATAATATAGGTTTGGTGTGCATCACAGTACATAGAGATCAGTAATATAATTCTGTGTGTCTTTCTTTATAAATGATCATACCTATACAATGGCTTGTTTAGCCATCTCCCTACTAACAGATTTGAGGTTGTCTATAACATTTTGTTTTTATACACAAAGCCCTAATATAAGGGTAGATTTTTCTCTGGTTATTTGCAATAGTCAATTGTCTTTTTATGGTGTTAGTTAACCTTTTAATTTTTTAAAAAAATTCAATTACTCCTTACTGGTAAATAGAAAAGCAATTGACTATTCACATTAACTTTGTATTCTGTGATTTTCCTATAATCAGTTATTCCAAGAGTTTTTGCTGTCGTTGTTAATTCTTTGGGATTTTCCATATAGATGATCATATTATCTACAAAGAAAAAGACAATTTTATATCTTCTTTACTAGTCTACATAATTTTTATTTCCTTTTCTTGTCTTGTTACATAACCTAGAAACTCCATCACACTTTGAACTATGAATAGTGAGAGGAGACATCTGTGTCTTTTTCTTGGTCTGAGGGAGAAAATATTCAATTTCTCCTGATTAAGCAGGATATTAGCATTAAGATGTGTGGAGCTATTCTTCATAAAATCAAGGCATTGAGGACTCTACTTCTAACTTGCTCATAGTTTTTGTTTTCCATGAATTGGTGTTAAATTTTATCAAATGCTTTTTCTGGCTCAGTTTGTATAATCTGATGACTTTTCTTCTTTAGCTTGCTGCTTACATTAATTGATTTGTAAATGTGAACCAGGCTTGCATAGACAGGATACACCTCACTTTGTTATTGTGTATATATAATTTCACATATGGTAGAAATCTATTTGATAATATTTATGGTAATAATTTTTGCATCTATGTTTATAAGAGACATTGGCCTGTAGTTTTTCTTTTGTGTAATGTCTTTATCTGTTTATCATGTAGAATTCTATTTTCTATTACTTACGTTAAGAATTTTTGCATTTATGTTTACGAGAGACATTGGCCTGTAGTTTTTCTTTTGTGCAATGTCTTTATCTGGTTTTGGTATTAGGCTCATACTTGCCACATAGCAGGAGACAAAAAGGGTTCCCTTTACTCTTATTTCATGGAAAATATTTAGAAAATTGGGATTGTTTCTTATGAGCTGGATTGCTACCCTGCAGTTTCCATACATTAAAGTTCTGACACAAAGTACCTCAGAACGTGACCTTACTTGAAGATAAAGCCCTTAAAGAGGCCATAAGTTAAAAAGAGGCCATTAGGATGGGGCCCTTATCCTGCATGACTGGTATCCTAATAAACAGACACCAGGTGGTTTGCACATAGAGAAAAGATGATGTGAGGACACAGGGAGAAGACAGCCATTTATAAGAATGGAGAGAGTTCTCAGAGGAAACCAAACCTGTAGACACCTTAATCTTAGACTTCTGGTGTTCAGAATTGTGAAAAAATAAAATTATGTTATTTAAGCCACACATCTTGTGGTATTTCATATGGCAGCCAAGCAGACTACTGTATGTTTATTCTTTAGAAATTCTGTAGAATTCTGTAGTTAAATTAGGTGACTCTGGTACATTTTTGGAAAAGACATTAATTAGCAATTCATTTTCTTTATAGCTATAAGCCTATTCAAATTATCTATTTGTCTTTGTATGAGTTCTGACAGTGGTGTCTTTCAGGAATTTTGTTCTATTCATTGAAATTATCAAATTTGTGGGCATAAAGTTATTTATAATTTTTTGTTACATTTTCATATCCATGGGATCATTCATGATAAACCCTCTTTCATTTGTGATATTACCAAAGTGTGCCTTTTCTCTTTTTGCTTGGGTAGTATACATAGAAGTTTTTTATTTATATTGATTTTTAAAAATTACTTCTTTTTTGGTTGCTGATTTTTTCTGTGGGCTGTTTTCAAATTTATTTTTCTCTGCTCTGATTTCTTTCTTTTCTCCTACTTGCTTTGAATTTAAATGTATCTCTTTTTCTGTACTTTACTAAGATAGAAACTTAGATTATTGATTTTAGATTTTTTTCTCTAATATATGCGTTCATTGGTTTAAAATTTCATTTGCACTCTGTATGTTTCGGTAAGTTATATTTTTATTTTCATTGAATTCAAATATTTAAAACATTTTCTTCATTACACTTTTTCTTTGGCCCACGTGTTTTTCAAGAGAGTATTATTTCATTTTCGGATATTTTAGGAATCTCCATCTACCTTTGTTATTGATGTCTAGTTTAGTTCTATTGTGGTTTGAGAATATATTTTGTTTTGTTACAGTCTCACCAATGCGCCACAGTGTAGTAGTCTCATTGTTTCAGGTATCATCCAAAATTCTTTATCTTACGGCCAAGAAAATTAAGGCATGTGGACACAAATGGTGAGGCTGGAGTGAAAGTTTAATAAGCAAAAGAAGAAAGCTCTCCACAGTGGAGAGTAGGCCTGAAAGAGGATAGCCAAGTATGAAGCTGAGTCTGGGGTTTTGATGGACTGGGAAGGGGAGGAATGTGCTCACTGGGCTGCAGACTCTATTCAAGAAAGCAGCACTTAGAAAGAGGTATGAGAGCGTAAAGGACCAATTGGAGACAGAGGTGAAGGCTTGGCCCAGAATCTTGTCCTGGGAACAATCAGCAACTGAAGTGATGATTCACCCTATGTAAATGTAGACTTAGCCTACAGCCAGTTACAGAAATGTAAGCATATGTAAAATAGGTGAAAAGTAAGATACTAAGGCCTGCCCAGGAGAGAGAAATTTGTCCAAAAAGGAATGGAATTTGTTCATCTGGGTTCACAAAGTAAACATTTCTATTCAAGGCATGGGCTCTTTCTTATCTGGGGCCTGCAGTTTGATTTTCAGGCTGTTCTTTGTTTGAAGAAATTTTACCAAGAACCTACCGTAACTGCATGTGTGACCAGTTTTTTACTTTCTCCTCTCTTAGTATGATTTCTATTTCTGTGAATGTGTTAAGTTGTATTGCCCAGAATGTTTTCTGTATTGGTGAGTATTCTATGTGAGCCTGAGAAGAATGTATATTTTGGTTCTGTGGATGACACATTCTATAAATTCAAGTTAAGTCAAGTTAATTGATAGTGCTGTTTAGTTCAACTACAATTTTTCTGATTTTTTTTTTTTTTTTTTTTTTGCTGTTTCCTCTATCAGTTACTGACAGAGGGGATTTTAAATCTATAACTAAAACAGTGGATTAGTCGGTTTCTCCGTTTAGTTCTATCAGTTCTTACCTCATGCAATTTTATACTCCTGTTTTTGGTGAAACATATTTGGAGTTGATATGTTTTCTTTGAAAATTGTTCCCTTTGTCATTACAGTATGTGCATGTTTATCCTTGATAACTTTCCTCATTCTGAAGTCTGATTTGTATGAAATCATTAAGTACTCCAGATTTGTTTTCATTAGTGTTTAGATGGCATACCTGTCCCTCTCTTTATTTTAACATGTCTGTGTTTTTAAAGTCAAAATGAGTTTCTTTAGACACGTATAGTGGGTTTTATTTTCCTTTAAATTATAATCACATTATAATCTTAGTCTTTTAATTGATGTACATAAACATAAGTGTTTAAAGTAATATAGTTGAATGAATTTTTAACATGTTGGTAATCATTCAATTTGATATATTTTTTATTTGTTTTTTGCCCATTTTCAGCTTTCTCTGCTTGAGTATTTTTTAAAATTATTTTAATTTTTTGTATGTACATAGATGTATATGTTTCTGGGATATGTGGGATATTTTGAGCAGTTTAAACAATCTTATTTGTCCCTTCTCTTGGCATATATATTAAACTTTAAAACAATGTGGTATTTTCCTGAACATTACTAATATATCCTTTTAGCTAATACAAGTCACCTGTTGAATACTATGATACTGCTTCCTGGACAATGGAACTGTTTCTCAAGAGTATTCTTAATTCCACCCTCCCATTACTTATGTAATTACTGCTATGTGTTTATTTTTATTTGCATATATGCTATAGTCTCTTAATACTTATAATACTCTTAATACTCATAATTGCTATTATGATTACTTTAAATTTCTATCTGTTTAGTCATAGGCAGAAGACTGAAACTGTACTAATTCCTTACCCCATACACAAAAATCAACTGTAGATGGATTAAAGACTTACACATAAGACCCAAAACTATACAAACTCTGGAAGACAACGTACTCAATACCATCCTAGACATAATAATTGGCAAAGATTTTATGACAAAGATGCCAAAATACATCTCAACAAAAACAAAAGTCGACAACTGGAATCTAATTAAGCTGAAGAGCTTCTGTACAGCAAAAGAATCTATCAACAAAGCAAACAGACAACTTACAGAATGGGAAGAAATTTTTGCAAAATATGCATATGACAAAGGTCTAATATCCTGCAGCTATAAAGAACTTAGACAAATTTACAAGAAAAAACAAACAACCCCATTAAAAAGTAGGCAGAGACATGAACACATGTTTTTCAAAAGAAGACATACATGTAGCTGGCAAGCATATGAAAAAAAGCTCAATATCACTGATCGTTAGAAAAATGCAAAACAAAACGACAATGAGATACTATCTCACACCAGTCAGAATGGCTATTATTAAAAAGTCAAAAAATAACATATGCTGGTCACGTTGCAAAGGAACATTTATACACTGTTGGTGAAACAGTAAAATTAATTCAATGACGGTGGAAAGCAGTATGGTGATTCCTCAAAGAGCTAAAAACAGAACTACCATTCCATTTAGCAATCCCATTACAGGGTATATACCCAGAGGAATATAAATCATTCTACCATAAAGATATATGCACACAAATATTCACTGAAGCACTGTAGACAACAGCAAAGACATGGAATCAACCTAAATGCCCACAAATAACAGACTGGATAAAGAAAATGTGGTATATTTACACCATGGAATACTATGCAGTCATAAAAACCAATGAGATGTCTTTTGTGGGAATGTGGGTGAAGCTGGAGGTTATTGTCCTTAGAAAACTAACGCAGGAAAAGAAAACCAAATAACACATTTTCTCACTTATGAGCAGGAGCTAAATGATGAGAACACATGGGCACAAGAAAAGAACAACAGGCCCTGAGGCCTACTTCAAATTGGAGGGTGGGAAGAGGAAGAGGAGCAAAATAAATAACTATAGGTTACTAGACTTAGTACCTGGATGATGAAATCATCAATACAACAAATCCCGTGACAGAAATTTACCTATATAGCAAACCTACACATGTATCCCTAAACCTAAAATAAAAGCTTATAAAAGAAGACTAGGACTTAATTTTTTAACTATCTTTATTCCATCTCTAACACTCTCCAATTATTGATGGAGATCCCAGCTACTGCATTATATATTCGGCACCATATTTTTCTCCCTATAGGGCCTCTTTTAACATCTCTTGCAGGGCAAGTCTACTGGCATTGAAATTCCTCAGCTTTGTCTGTCTGAAATATATTTTATTTTGCTTCACTTACGAAAGATTATTTAACTTGATCTAGAATTTTAAGTAGGTGTGAACTTTTTCCTTTCCATATTTTAAATATTTCACTTTTCTCTCTTTTTGTTTGCATAGTTTCTAATGAGAATTCTGCTACAATTTATTTCTTATCCTATTTGGGAGAGAGAGAAGGAGAGAGAGAGAGAGAGAACTCTGGCCTATTTTAACGTTCTGTGTCTGCACAATTTGCACTTTGATAATAATTTGTCTAAGTTTTTGTTTATTTGCTTGTTTTGCTTCATTTTGGATATTTGATCCTGTTTGTTATTTTCCGAGCTTCTTGTATCTGTCGTTTGGTATCTGTCATTAATTTTAAAACAGTCTCAGTCATTATTGCTTCAAAAATTTTTACTGATTCTGTTCTCTTTTCTCTTTCTGATAAAACAATTGTGCATTCACTGTACTTTCTGAGATTTTGCCTTGTGTCTTGGGTGTTCTGTGTCCTATTTTTGATTTTTATGATTTTCTCCTTTTTTGTATTTCAACTTGAGAAGTTTCTATTGAGTTGTCTTCCAGTTCATTGACTATGTAGTCTCCTAATGAGTCCATCAAAGCCATTCTTCATTCTGGTTACATGTTCTTGATACTTAGTGTTTTCTTTTGATTCTCTAAGGATTTACATCTCTGCTCTTACATTACCCATCTGTTCTTGCATGTTGCCTATTTTGCCACTAGAAACACTGATACAGTAACCATAACATTTTAGATTTCCTCTCTGGTAATTTCTTCTGTGGTATATGTGAGTCTGGTTTTATCCTTCAGCCTGTGTTGTTGTTATTATTATTATTATTATTAGTCTTTTAGCACTCTTTACGATTTTTTTCTGAGAGCTGAATAAGTTGTATCAGGTAATAGGAATTGAAGTAAATAGTCCTTTAGTGTGAGTATTCAGGTAAATCTGTCCAGTAGTGATGCTGTGTCACTATATTTCTGTTTCTCTCTTATCTGTCTATCTATCTATCTATCTATCTATCTATCTATCTATCTATCTATCTACCTATCTTCTATCTACCTATTATCTATCATCTACCTATTAGATATATCTGTCTATCCACATCATCTATCCTCTGCCTATCATTTATTATGTATTTGTCTATTATCTATCTATCTATCTATCTATCTATCTATCTATCTATCTATGTCAAAGGTGTCAGATTCCTCTGGTATTCTTGTGCTTGCTACTGTCTTGACTTTCCTAGATAATTCTTCTTGGAGAGAGTTTGGCAATTTGGGCTCTTTCTGCTGAAGTTCACTGTTATTAAAGTGGAGCCCTTTTACTGTGGTGATCAAGGTAGAGGAAAAAAGAAATCCATAATCTTAATATTAAATTTCAGTTGTTTTTTTGTGGGGAGGACTATAGTTCTGAGCTGAGAACTTTAAAAATGTTTCTCCAGTGATAAGCATTTATATTCTCCTTTTTTGTGAGGCAGGAAGATTAAAGGTTGTCTAAGATGTGAAGAATGATTTTCTTCTAGTTGGATTAAAGCTGAGTAAAGCCATTTTCCCTAAAGCAGGAGGTAACTTGATTATTTTTTACAGTGCTTTCATTTCTCAGCCCCTTGAAGAGCCACAAGGAATCTGTTTGGAATCTTCATAATGAAAACTTGGTGGAGTTTCTGGAGGTAAGGTCCATTAGAGTTACGGCTCCCCTAAAGAGAGTTGACTCCAGAAGTTCCTTACTCTCATGCTATTCCAGTCAGCCTCTAGTAATTGCGCAAACTTCCCATGGACATGTTTCCCTACCAATTAAGGATTATGTGTCTTCTGCTCCAGGTGAGCTGACCTCGGCTGTGCATCTCTGTATTCACCTGTCTCTCCAGTTTTCTGAATGGCATCTTTCTGTGCCATTAGTTCTCTGAAGGTTCTAAGCAGACTTGCTGATTTTACTTTGCTCAGCATTTTTATTCTGACAAAACAGAGTGTCAGCTTGTAAGCTCTCTACCTGTCATAGCTAAAACCAAGTTCTATTTACTATGTTAGTTTTCAAGAGGTCACAATGTCAGACTCAGTGATCATGGGGCTTCTGGAAGTCACATAAAGGGGGCTGAGGGCTGAGGTGAGACCTGGTCTTAACAGGGCAGAGACCAGAAATGGAAGTCACAGAGAGGGAACTGGAGAGCAACATGCCATCTGGGATTCACAAGGAGAATTCATGGGCAGAAACTGAGAGTTGAAGTCCCATCTCCCCCTTTGTGGAGAAAGGTCACAGTTCCAGGTCATAAGTCAGGCATTGGTGACACAGGTCACGGATGGAGATCACAGGTCAAAGTTGAGGAGCATATTTCAAGCTTAAGGAGTGATTCACACATCAAATACGAGGAGCAGTGTCCCATCTGAGTTCACAGAATGGAGCCTGGATTTTATAGGTCAGAAATTACCCTCAGAGTCCACATTTAAGGGTCACAGAGTGGTAATCATGGATAGAGTAACAAGTAAGAGTTACAGAGTAGGGATCTGAGATGGAAGACCAATCTGAAGTTCACAGGTCAGAGTTCAGAAGAAAGAAGACCAAACTGGAGTCACAGGTCAGAGTTTAGCAGATGAGGGAGGAGTGCATCTTGGGTTCAAAGGTCAGAGTTCAGGGCCAAAGATCACAACTGCAAGTTAGAGCAAGAAATGCTTGGCTTCTTGGTAAGGAGACAACTGATGCAGAGAGTTGCTGGGGCCATACCAATGCTCAACTCTCCCTATGTGCATTTGCTCATTGACGTCCTGGCTCAAACATGCAAATTATGTGCAGTCACTGTAGATGCCACCCAAATCCTCAAATTCTGCTAAACTTCTGGAAAATCAAGTCAGATGAGTGGGTCTGACATTTCCGGCAGTGAGGGGGTGGGTAGCAGAATATTCAAATCAGAAAATTATCTTTATTTTAAAGATGTATCAATTAATTTGTAATCTTCAGATATTAGCATTTTGAACAAATTTTGAGCTGATTAGCTCATTTTAAAACACTGACTTTTTTTTTCTTTCCTTTCCTTTTCTTCTCTTTTATTTCTGTTGTGTCCAGCTAGTGTCTGCTTTGTATTGTTTTGTTTTGTTTTTGTCCCAGGGATCTATGAGGAAGAATTGCCTATGTCATCAATAGGAAGCACTGAGGACTCCACAAAACTCCCGATTCTCAGGTTTGCTACAGAAGGAGCAGAAGGCCACTGGGATGTTGGGTTCATATACCTGAAATCATAAGGTGCCAGTTCCCTAGGTTCCAAAACCCAGTCTAAGATCGAAGCGTGCTTGCACGTGATCTGAGAAGGCAATGCTAAGAGAAAATTCTTAAGTACAATACTGTTGAGTTTTACAATAGCAAAGAAAACAAAAGGGCTTGAGACTTAGCAAGTGTGTAGTGATGTGAAGTAAAAGGAGAGAACCTTGCTGCAAACACAGTTTTGTGGACAGTTATGTAAAGGAGTTGCCAGACATTGTCCTACACAGAGAAACTCTTTGTCTGGGAGCTTACAGGAGGTTGTAAATCGCAGATCATAGAGGGCAAGAGGAAAGACTTCAAGGATGAAACCTTTTCTAGCACTGAGATTATCTAGGGATGAGAGTGCATACTTCTCTGAGAATTTATTCTATTTTTGGTCAAATGCATACATTGTTAAAGGAACCATGATAGACTTAAACACTGGCTATATGAAACTTGCACCATTATAAAGGCTCTCCTGATATCTGAATAAATATTGATACGTTTTTTGAAAAAGAACTTATAGTATAGCAAAATAAAATAACTAAAGGAAAATGCATAACCTCTAGCTGTTGTAAAGAATTAATTGGAACATTCATTGCTAACACAGAGGTTGCGTATTTCTTGGATAAGATAAATTTCATAAAAGTTACTAAGTCCAAACACAGGCCACCAAGAGCTAAAATATGGTCTGAAAACTAAATAAGCTCTACCAAAAATCCTGACTTATTTTTCTACTACTGTGGCAGAATTGGCTCCCTTAAAATCTCAATTTTTAACAGAATTTTTTTATTGCATGGGAGTGGTTAACAGTGTCAATGTTGAGCTGACTTCACATTAATGTGCAGTTCAGATACATGGAGTTTTTAATTTGTTATTATGTAATGTAAGATTTCTTGAATCTGAAATGTATACTGTAAATATGCTGAGGTGCATTATAAACTAGAGTTTGGTTAGATGAGAACATATGTGTTTACATAGACTTTTAAAACCCTCTTTTTATGTTATTTTTAAGCTCATCAGTTACTTACATTCATAGATGCAATGGTATTTAAGTATTACTATGGATGTTTCATTTCTACTTGTAATTATTTGGGCTTCTAGACCATAACTTTTAGTTTATGCTCAAAGTTTTCCATGAATCAGCATAAAATATTCCTCTCCCGGCCTTAAGTGGTGGCTCATGCCTGTAATCCCAGCACTTTGCCAGGCCAAGGTGGGAGGAACGCTTCAGGTGGGGAGTTTGACACAAGACTGACCAACAAGGAGAAACCTCGTCTCTGCTAAAAATACAAAAAATTAGCTGGGCATTGTGCTGCATGCCTGTAATCCCAGCTACTCGAGAGGCTGAGGCAGAAGAATTGCTTGAACTGGGGAAGCAGAGGTTGCAGTGAGCTGAGATTGTGCCATTGCACTCCAGCCTGGGCAAGAAGAGTGAAACTCCATCTCAAAAAAAAAAAAAAAAAAAAAAAATTCCTCTTCCTCTCAGAAAAAATTGATTTTAAATTCCATTTATCTTATTTTAAATGCTAAGTCCATTTTTTTTGACAGATTTATCTGGGAGATCATGTGTTTGTGTGTGTGTGTGTGTGTGTGTGTATATGTATACTATAAAACATATGTATGTAATAGTATAACACGTGATTATATTATACAATATGTATACATCGTATATATTTATGTAATACATATGTATATAATATATGAACATATAAAACATTTGACATTAAACACGTTTATTATAGATAATGTATTAAAACCTAACATTATATATTATATTAATTTATTATGTATAACATATATAGCTTATATATGTAATGAATTATATGTTATGTATTATAGTTTACATACATATTTAATGTATCATATATTATAGTTTCTATATTATATAATGTATTATATAGTATAGTATATATAATATACAATATTAAAATTTATATATAAAAATTTGAATATGAAAATATATAAATATAATATGTAAATATATATTAAATACTACATTAGATGTTATATATTTCATATATTATATGTAATTTAAATTATGCATTAAATTTTAATATAATATATAATATATACTCAAATACATAATTGAATAAATGTGATTATTTTATGTGTAAATATATAAATATATATTAGTATTTATGTGACATAAGAATATGTATTCTACATAAACATGTGTATGTTTATGTAATGCAAAATATGTATTCTATATAAATATGTATATATTTATGTAATATAAAAATATGCATTTTATATAAATATGTGTATATTTATGTAATATAAAATTTGCATCATATATTTATGTAATACATACATGTATTATACAGTTATGTAGCACATATACATATATTATATATGTTTATATAACACAAAGTATATATTATGTGTGTTATCTGTATGTATCCATAATGTATTTATTATATATGTATTTATAGTGTAATATATGTATTTATAGTGCACAAATATATACGTGTATAATACATATAGTATGTTTATTATAAATACATATGTATTACAGATAGATTACACATGTACATGTGTTGTATAAGTATATAACAAACATAATATACATTACATATTCATGTATTTACATGAAAATATGTGAGCAACACATATATAAATATGTTAATATGTATATTATATATAACATGTATAATATGTATACATGTTTTTAAAAATACATATATGTATTATAATAATTTATAATATACACTATATATTTTGTGTATATACACACATCATATATATGTGCATATTTACATACATGCATTTTATTCATTCTCAAATGTTCTACACGTTTGCTAAAACTTGCCTTTTACAAATGACATACATCTGAATATAATTTTTAAATTCCAATTAGAAAATCCTAAGTATTAATAAAAATGGGAGGGGCAGGAGCCAAGATGGCCGAATAGGAAAAGCTCCGGTCTACAGCTCCCAGTGTGAGCGACGCAGAAGACAAGTGATTTCTGCATTTCCATCTGAGGTACCGGGTTCATCTCACTAGGGAGTGCCAGACAGTGGGCACAGGTCAGTGGGTGCGTGCACCGTGCACGAGCCAAAGCAGGGCGAGGCATTGCGTCACTCGAGAAGAGCAAGTGGTCAGGGAGTTCCCTTTCCTAGTCAAAGAAAGGGGTGACAGATGGCACCTGGAAAATCGGGTCACTCCCACCCGAATACTGAGCTTTTCCGACGGGCTTAAAAAACGGAGCACCAGGAGATTATATCCCGTACCTGGCTCAGAGGGTCCTATGCCCACGGAGTCTGGCTGATTGCTAGCACAGCAGTCTGAGATCAAACTGCAAGGTGGCAGCGAGGCTGGGGGAGGGATGCCTGCCACTGCCCAGGCTTGCTTAGGTAAACAAAGCAGCCAGGAAGCTCAAACTGGGTGAAGCCCACCACAGCTCAAGGAGGCCTGCCTGTCTCTGTAGGCTCCACCTCTGGGCGCAGGGCACGGACAAACAAAAAGAAAGCAATAACGTCTGCAGACTTAAATGTCCCCATCTGACAGCTTTGAAGAGAGCAGTGGCCCTCTCAGCATGCAGCTGGAGATCTGAGAACAGGCACACTGCCTCCTCAAGTGGGTCCCTGACCACTGACCCCCGAGCAGCCTAACTGGGAGGCACCCCCCAGCAGGGGCACACTGACACCTCACACGGCCGGGTACTCCAACACACCTGCAGCTGAGGGTCATGTCTGTTAGAAGGAAAACTAACAAACAGAAAGGACATCCATACCAAAAACCCATCTGTACATCACCATCATCAAAGACCAAAAGTAGATAAAACCACAAAGATGGGGAAAAAAAAGAGCAGAAAAACTAGAAACTCTAAAAAGCAGAGCACCTCTCCTCATCTAAAGAAACGCAGTTCCTCACCAGCAATGGAACAAAGCAGGTTGGAGAATGACTTTGAGGAGCTGAGAGAAGGCTTCACATGATCACATTACTCTGAGCTACGGGAGGACATTCAAACCAAAGGCAAAGAAGTTGAAAAGTTTGAAAAAAATTTAGAAGAATGTATAACTAGAATAACCAATACAGAGAAGTGCTTAAAGGAGCTGATGGAGCTGAAAACCAAGGCTCGAGAACTACATGAAGAATGCAGAAGCCTCAGGAGCCGATGCGATCAACTGGAAGAAAGGGTATCAGCGATGGAAGATGAAATGAATGAAATGAAGTGAGAAGGGAAGTTTAGAGAAAAAAGAATAAAAAGAAACGAGCAAAGCCTTCAGGAAATATGGGACTATGTGAAAAGACCAAATCTACGTCTGATTGGTGTACCTGAAAGTGATGGGGAGAATGGAACCAAGTTGGAAAACACTCCGCAGGATATTATACAGGAGAATTTCCCCAATCTAGCAAGGCAGGCCAACATTCAGATTCAGGAAATACAGAGAACGCCACAAAGATACTCCTCGAGAAGAACAACTCCAAGACACATAATTGTCAGATTCACCAAAGTTGAAATGAAGGAAAAAATGTTAAGGGCAGCCAGAGAGAAACGTCGGGTTACCCTCAAAGGGAAGCCCATCAGACTAACAGCGGATTTCTCTGCAGAAACTCTGCAAGCCAGAAGAGAGTGGGGGCGAATATTCAACATTCTTACATAAAAGAATTTTCAACCCAGTATTTCATATCCAGCCAAACTAAGCTTCATAAGTGAAGGAAAAATAAAATACTATACAGACAAGCAAATGCTGAGAGATTTTGTCACCACCAGGCCTGCCCTAAAAGAGCTCCTGAAGGAAGCACTAAACATGGAAAGGAAAAACCAGTACCAACTGCTGCAAAAACATGCTAAAATGTAAGGACCATCGAGACTAGGAAGAAACTGCATCAACTAATGAGCAAAATAACCAGCTAACATCATAATGGCAGGATCAAATTCACACATAACAATATTAAGTTTAAATGTAAATGGACTAAATGCTCCAATTAAAAGACACAGACTGGCAAATTGGATAAAGAGTCAAAACCCATCAGTGTGCTGTATTCAGGAAACCCATCTCACGTGCAGAGACACACATAGGCTCAAAACAAAGGGATGGAGGAAGATCTACCAAGCAAATGGAAAACAAAAAAGTCAGGGGTTGCAATCCTAGTCTCTGATAAAACAGACTTTAAACCAACAAAGATCAAAAGAGACAAAGAAGGCCATTACATAATGGTAAAGGGATCAATTCAGCAAGAAGAGATAACTATCCTAAATATACATGCACCAAATACAGGAGCACCCAGATTCATAAAGCAAGTCCTGAGTGACCTACAAAGAGACTTACATGCCCACACATTAGTAATGGGAGACTTTAACACCCCACTGTCAACATTAGACAGATCAACGAGACAGAAAGTCAAGAAGAATACCCAGGAATAGAACTCAGCTCTGCACCAAGCAGACCTAATAGACATCTACAGAACTCTCCACCCCAAATCAACAGAATACATATTTTTTTCAGCACCACACCACACCTATTCCAAAATTGACCACATACTTGGAAGTAAAGCTCTCCTCAGCAAATGTAAAAGAACAGAAATTATAACAAACTATCTCTCAGACCACAGTGCAATCAAACTAGAAATCAGGAATACGAATCTCACTCAAAACTGCTCAACTACATGGAAACCAAACAACCTGCTCCTGAATGACTACTGGGTACATAATGAAATGAAGGCAGAAATAAAGATATTCTTTGAAACCAACGAGAACAAAGACACAACATACCAGAATCTCTGGGACGCATTCAAAGCAGTGTGTAGAGGGAAATTTATAGCACTAAATTCCCACAAGAGAACGCAGGAAAGATCCAAAATTGACAGCCTAACATCACAATTAAAAGAACTAGAAAAGCAAGAGCAAACACATTCAAAAGCTAGCAGAAGGCAAGAAATATCTAAAATCAGAGCAGAACTGAAGGAAATAGAGACACAAAAAACCCTTCAAAAAAATAATGAATCCAGGAGCTGGTTTTTTGAAAGGATCAACAAAATTGATAGACCGCTAGCAAGACTAAGAAAGAAAAAAAAGAGAGAAGAATCAAATAGACGCAATAAAAAATGATAAAGTGCATATCACCACCGATCCCACAGAAATACAAACTACCATCAGAGAATACTACAAACACTTCTACGCAAATAAACTAGAAAATCTAGAAGAAATGGATAAATTCCTCGACACATGCTCTCTCCCAAGACTAAACCAGGAAGAAGTTGAATCTCTGAATAGACCAATAACAGGATCTGAAATTGTGGCAATAATCAATAGCTTACCAACCAAAAAGAGTCCAGGACCAGATGGATTCACAGCCGAATTCTACCAGAGGTACAGGGAGGAACTGGTACCATTCCTTCTGAAACTATTCCAATCAATAGAAAAAGAGGGAATCCTCCCTAACTCATTTTATGAGGCCAGCATCATCTTGATACCAAAGCCGGGCAGAGACACAACCAAAAAATAGAATTTTAGACCAATATCATTGATGAACATTGATGCAAAAATCCTCAATAAAATACTGGCAAACCGAATCCAGCAGCACATCAAAAAGCTTATCCACCATGATCAAGTGGGCTTCATCTCTGGGATGCAAGGCTGGTTGAATATATGCAAATCAATAAATGTAATCCAGCATATAAACAGAATCAAAGACAAAAACCACATGATTATCTCAATAGATGCAGAAAAGGCCTTTGACAAAATTCAAGAACGCTTCATGCTAAAAACTCTCAATAAATTTGGTATTGATGGGATGTATTTCAAAATAATAAGAGCTATGTATGACAAACCCACAGCCAATATCATACTGAATGGGCAAAAACTAGAAGCATTCCCTTTGAAAACTGGCACAAGACAGGGATGCCCTCTCTCACCACTCCTATTCAACAGAGTGTTGGAAGTTCTGGCCAGGGCAATTAGGCAGGAGAAGGAAATAAAAGGTATTCAATTAGGAAAAGAGGAAGTCAAATTGTCCCTGTTTGGAGACGACATGACTGTATATGTAGAAACCCCCATTGTTTCAGCCCAAAATCTCCTTAAGCTGATAAGCAACTTCAGCAACGTCTCAGGATACAAAATCAATGTACAAAAATCACAAGCATTCTTATACACCAATAACAGACATACAGAGAGCCAAATCATGAGTGAACTCCAATTCACAATTGCTTCAAAGAGAATAAAATACCTAGGAATCCAACTTACAAGGGATATGAGGGACCTCTTCAAGGAGAACTACAAATCACTGCTGAAGGAAATAAAAGAGGATACAAACAAATGGAAGAATATTCCATGCTCATGGGTAGGAAGAATCAATATCGTGAAAATGGCCATACTGCCCAAGGTAATTTACAGATTCAATGCCATCCCCATCAAGCTACCAATGACTTTCTTCACAGAATTGGAAAAAACTACTTTAAAGTTCATATGGAACCAAAAAAAAAAAAGCCCACATTGCCAAGTCAATCCTAAGCCTTTTGGCTTTTGAACAAAGCTGGAGCATCACACTACCTGCCTTCAAACTATACTACAAGGCTACAGGAACCAAAACAGCATGGTACTGGTACCAAAACAGAGATATAGATCAATGGAACAGAACAGAGCCCTCAGAAATAATGCCGCATATCTACAACTATCTGATCTTTGACAAACCTGACAAAAACAAGCAATGGCGAAAGGATTCCCTGTTTAATAAATAGTACTCGGAAAACTGGCTAGCCATATGTAGAAAGCTGAAACTGCATCCCTTCCTTACACCTTATACAAAAATCAATTCAAGATGGATTAAAGACTTAAACGTTAGACCTAAAACCATAAAAACCCTAGAAGAAAACCTAGGCATTACCATTCAGGACATAGGCATGGGCAAGGACTTCATGTCTAAAACACCAAAATCAATGGCAACAAAAGCCAAAATTGACAAATGGGATCTAATTGAACTAAAGAGCTTCTGCACAGCAAAATAAACTACCATCAGCGTGAACAGGCAACCTACAAAATGGGAGAAAATTTTCGCAACCTACTCATCTGACAAAGGGCTAATATCCAGAATCTACAATGAACTCAAACAAATTGACAAAAAAAAAAACAAACAACCCCATCAAAAAGTGGGCGAAGGACATGAACAGACACTTCTCAAAAGAAGACATTTATGCAGCCAAAAAACACATGAAAAAATGCTCATCATCACTGGCCATCAGAGAAACGCAAATCAAAACCACAATGAGTTACCATCTCACACCAGTTAGAATGGCAATCATTCAAAAGTCAGGAAACAACAGGTGCTGGAGAAGATGTGGAGAAATAGGAACACTTTTACACTGTTGGTGGGACTGTAAACTAGTTCAACCATTGTGGAAGTCAGTGTGGCGATTCCTCAGGGATCTAGAACTAGAAATACCATTTGACCCAGCCATCCCATTACTGGGTATATACCCAAAGGACTATAAATCATGCTGCTATAAAGACACATGCACAGGTATGTTTATTGTGGCATTATTCACAATATCAAAGACTTGGAACCAACCCAAATGTCCAACAGTGATAGATTGGATTAAGAAAATGTGGCACATATACACCATAGACTACTATGCAGCCATAAAAAATGATGAGTTCATGTCCTTTGTAGGGACATGGATGAAATTGGAAATCATCATTCTCAGAAAACTATCGCAAGAATAAAAAACCAAACACCGCATATTCTCATTCATAGGTGGGAATTGAACAATGAGAACACATGGACAGAGGAAGGGGAACATCACACTTTGGGGACTGTTGTGGGGTGTGGGGAGAGGGGAGGGATAGCATTGGGAGGTATACCTAATGCTAGATGACCTAATGTTAGTGGGTGCAGCGCACCAGCATGGCACTTGTATACATATGTAACTAACCTGCACATTGTGCACATATACCCTAAAACTTAAAGTATAATAATAATAAATAAATAAATAAATATAAATATAAATATAAAAATTAAGCATACATTAAAATTGAAAACATCTCTTTAGTAAAAAGTTATAGTCAGTGAAAAGACATGCTGTTTTTATTGCGGCAGTAGAAATTGAAACCCTACATGTCTGATAAAAGTTATGTCCAAAGTGTGCAAACAGAGTAAGAAGATTCTCATATAATATATTTTTTATGGTGAGACCCTCTCTAAAATCACAATTATTGCGTTTGGTTAGATCTTATGTTTACACAAAATCTACAAAAATCTGTGTAATAAATATACATATATTTATATGTGTATATTTTAAAAATTAAATTTAGCAAGAAGAAGTGACTTACCAATTCCTGAACAGTCATTGTTATATAACTTATTGGTCTCCAGACTTCTGCCACCAATTCACCACATTAGGAAGACCTTTACAATATCTAACCTGATTTTTGATCCAAATTGAATGCCTTTGAATTTTATTGTTTTATTAAATAAGTAAAATTTCATAATCAAGAATTACATCCAGGCAATATTCTATAACCTCAGAGGCAGGTGCTGCACCAGTGCTTGAGATGGAGGTGGGCTCCATGGTGTTCATTTATCATTCTGCATTTTAGTGTTCATGGGCATGGGTTGAATGGTAGCCTCCTAAAACATATGCTCATGTCCGAATGCTTGGAAACTGTGAATGTGACCTTAGTTGAAAGGAAGGTCTGTGCAGATGTAATCCATTTAAGGATGGGAAAATTAGATTATTCTAAATTGTTTGCATGGGCACTAATTGCAATGACAAGTCTCCTTATAAGAGAGAGAGGAAGAGGAGACACAGACACTGAGGAGAAGAGCACATGAAGGTGAAGGCAGAGGCTGGAGTGAAGCAGCCAGAAGCCCTTGACTCTTGCAGCCACCAGGAGCTGGCAGGAAGGATCCTCTCCTAGAGCCTGTGGAGGGAACACATGCATATATATGTGTGTGTGTGTGTGTGTGTGTGTATGTGTTTGTATCATATATATGTATATGTGTATATATACATATGTATGCTTATATGTATACATATGTATGGATATAAACATATATATGTATATTTTTCACATTAATTTTTAAAATGTTGAACTTACATGTTACTGAATAAAAGTCCCTCTTGTGTAACTAGCTGGTCTCCATACTCCTAGCACTAAGATACTGTGCCATAGCTAGGAAAAACTTTGTGATAGCCATCCTAATACTTGGCCAAAATTCAATGCTTTTAAATGTATTATTCTATTAATTCAATATAGTTTAAAGAACCATAAATACATCCAGGCAATTTTCTATCTGTTAGAAATACAGTTGATAAGATAGATTGAGAAAGACACCCACATTTATGAAAATTATCTTTGCGACTAGACACAGATTACAGAAAACCAGGTATCTAGTATTTTAGAATACTAGATAAGTAATATTACACATATTGACAATACAATAAAGTTATCTAGTATTTTAGAAGGTGTGGAGAGCTATGCAAAAATAACAAAGATACAGCAGCATGAGGGTGATCACAACATAAAAGGTTGGGAGGGGGGTGTCCAATTTTCAGAAGAGCGATTAGGGCAGGTCTCATTGAAAGTGGGATGTTTGAGCAAAGATTTAGGAAGAGGTGAGAAAGTTCAGTAAGGTTCTATTTGAGAGGGATGGTAATATTTCAGGAAAAAGAATTAATAGCTAAGGCAAAGCCCAGATAGAAAAACCTTACAGGGATATTTGAACAGAAACCTGGGGGCCAGTGTGGCTGCAGTAGTGTGGCTAAGAGGAGAGAAGTTCATAGATGAAAGGGAGCAGGAGCATCAGACCTATGGTGCTGCTGAGCACTTAGGTTTTTATTCTAAAGGCTATATGAGTTATTGTGGCATTCTGAGAAAGGAATGATGCCTACAACCTCATGTTTTCTGAAAGATAAGCCTGACTGCTGTGTTGAGACGAGGACACGGCACACGAGAAGCAGGTAGGTCTGTTAAGAGGTTGTTGAGTTAAACAAAACAAAACAAAACAAAAACTGAGAAATGATGGACGGGTCTTCCAAGGTAGACCAACAGAAGTGCCTTTAGTGTGTGGAGCATACAATGCCACGAGCAAAAGAGAGAAATTAACAAAGAGAGGAAAGGCTGGCACAGTGGCTCACTCCTGTAATCCCAGCACTTTGGGAAGCTGAGGAGGGCGGATCACTTGAGGTCAGCAGTAAGAGAACATCCTGGCCAACATGGCGAAACCTAGTCTCTTCTAAACCTAGTGTCTATGATTTTTAGTCTACTAAAACTACAGAATTACTTGGGCATGGTAGTGTGTGCCTGTAGTACTTGGGATGCTCAGTCAGGACAGTTGCTTGAACCCAGAACGCAGAGGTTGCAGTGAGCCAAGATAGCGCCGTTGTACTCCAGCCCAGGTGACAGAGTGAGACTCTGTCTCAAAAACAAAAAACCACCAACAAAAATAAAGGAATGAAAACAGATGCCAAAGATTTTGTCTGAGCAACTGAAACAATGGAATGAGGAAGGAAGTAAATTGAGCAGGGCTGTAGGTGAGTTAGAGTATGATTTTTGACCTGTTGAGGGTAGGATGCACAAGAGACCAGGAAATGGAGATTTTAAGGAGACATTTGGGTGCAGAGCCTGGGATCAGAAGAGAATTCTAAGCTGGAATTGTAAGTGTGGGGAAAATAAACTATGCCAATGTGATTTAAAGTCATGATAGTTGGTGAGATCCCTAAGGACAGGAACATAGTAAAGAAGAGGAGCAGTACTGACTTAGAGAACTCCAGCATGAACGGGTCCAGTGAACAGGAAAGGCCAAGACAAGGGGATAAAAGAAAGCAAACATGAAGAAGAAGAGAAGTCAAGGTTAGGAAATCCTGACGAACACAAGGGTGTTGCTGTAGGGAATAAATATACATCGAGTTCTAATCGATCAGGTAAAATAATAAGCATTGAACAGTGGACTTAGCAACACAGCACTAATTGCCAACATCTGGGAAATGTCATTGGAAGATGGTTTCTCATTTTCCCTTCTCTAAGATTCCAGGATTTTATTTATTTATTTGATTAAACTCCAGGGAGGGGGAAAAAGAAAAAAAAAGAGAAATAGGAAAACAATAAAAGGGAGGACGAGAAAAGGAACAAGGTCAAGAATCAGAAGAATGTAATATTTGTTCCATTCCTTGATAAATCTGGCCAAGTAGAGGAGTATGTTAGCACTCACTAAGTACTTATTGAATCAATATAAAAAAGACAAATTTGATAATGGTAATAAACATAAGGTATGGTGAGGTAGAGAATTTTGTTCCTGAAGTTTCAGTCATGTGTAATAAAAAAGTATTCCAACATTTATGATTGCAATCATGAAAAGAATATATTCTGAGATTTATGTTTGCAGTTGTGAAATAAGTTTCAGCACGTATACCTGAAGGTCAAAAGGCATTTGTAAGTCTGTTGAATGCATTTAAATTTGATTTTAATCCTTTGTCTCAGATGAATGCAAAAAGAGAGCTTTTAAATGTAGTACATTAAAGGGGAATGGACTTATCTTTTCCTCTTGCTACACCTAAAGGAACAGATTGCAGCTCCTGGTGGTGGACAAATAGTGCTCTTGAGAAATGCTGCCTGCAGATTTAAGAACATTAAGACAAAGGTAATATGGCAATAATAGCAGTTACAACAAGGTGTCTAGTAAATTTTGCATTCACATTGTGACTAAAGATTGCCAATCTCATGTTAAAATATGCATGGACATTCACTAAGGAGCAGAGAGGTCATAAATTATTTATATTATTGCACAGGAGTAAATGTGCCTAACAGATGGAAAACTAAGTACCAAAAGATTAAGGATACAAAGCCACACAGCAGGAAAGCAAGTGTCAGGACTAAAATTGAGGTCTCTTTACTGCCCCTTCACCTGCAGCTTGCTACAACTTTATTTTTATAGCTAAACTAGGTTGCAGAGGACATGAATGAGTGAAAACATTTATCATATAGCATTCCAAAAGGAAAATGTTCTCTCCTTGAAGGAAAGAAAGGAAGAAAGGTAAAAGGGGATGGAGGAAGGTACAAAAAAGAAAGAGAAAGGGAAGCAAGGAAAGAGAAAGAAAAGAAGGGGAGGGGTGAGAACAAATACAGAAAGGAAGGAAGAGAAGATTCAAGGTTTCAAAAATTCAAAGATCCAGAATTCAAGCCTCTGACATTAAATATGTTAAATCATAGTAATAATTGTCACCTCACTCTGCTACTTTTGATGAATGGAGGGAGGGAGGAGAATTAAAGAGAGGTAAGGGGGAGAAGGAAGGCAAAGAATAAAAAAGGGTGAGAGAAAAGGAAGAAAGAGAGAGAGGGAAGGAAGGAAAAAAGGAAGGAAGGAAGGGAGGGTGGGAAAGACCAACCCTTTGAACCCCACAATGACTTCTGAGTAATTATTAAAGTCTTCAAAATATTGATATAATAGAAAAAAATATTAATTCCAAATTTGTTATAAATGTAAATGTTAGCGACAATAGAAACAACAACACTTTTGGCTGAAAGTGGTCCCTAACTAGAGAAGGCAATCTGCCATGGAGACTCGCTGCCAGCTTCCAGCCTCCAGAGCTGTGAGCAATAAATGTCTGTTGTTTAAGCCACCCTATCTGTTTAGTTGGCAGCCTGTACTAAGACAAGACTTCAAAAGGAAAGAGAGATATAATTTTTGGAAAGGATGAATTATAATTGTTTTTAAAGATGATATAATTAAATACATAGACAATTCAGGACAATCAAATTAACACGAGAATTAATAAATCTAAAGCCATTTCTAAGCATTAGCAATGATTAAAAGATAAGATGGAGAAAATGAATCTACTCAAAGAAACTTTAACAATTTTATAAGGAAAAATATCAAATCTAACTAGCATAAATAAAGAGGCAAATTATGTGCGCTGTTTATGACTGGATACTACAGAAAAAGGCAACAGGGAAAGGGGAGAAAATGGAAATTTTCTACCATGTTCATACAGAGCTTTAATGAAGATCAAACACATTTCCAATTACATTTACTTTGTGACTTGGCACAGTCTATTGTGAAAAATGAAAATATGTAATATATAATATTCGATAGGTATTATAAATGTAATATGCATGTAATATAAGTGTGATGTGTTTGAGAATACACTACCAAATATCCTGTGTATTACCTTTCAAAATAGGCTATATGCATTTTTAATTGGAAAAAAATCTACCAGATAATTTATATATTAGAGTGGACCTAGGATTCAAATTCACATGTAATATGCATGTAATGTAATAAATGCAATGTATTTGATAATACATTATCAAATGTAATATATATTACATTTCAAAATAGGTAATATGTATTTTTAGAAGGAATAAAGTCTACCAAATAATTCTTGTATTATAGTGGACTTAGGATTCACATTCAAAGCACAGAAAGGAAGAGATAATTTTGAAGCTACCCCTACTATATTACAGTAAATTACAGATGAATTTACTTTAAATAGATTGCTAAAGTAATGCTGTTTTGTGAAATTAACTTATTGTAATAAGTAGAGCTATAGCCATCATTTCCAAATGAGTTATAGGGTGAAATTGAAAGAGTGCACTCAGAAGAAAAAAACAAGAGGAGGTTATCAGTCATGGATGGTGTCCTTGGAGGCCAGACAGATATAAACCCACACAATCTTCATCATGGCCATACACGGCCAGTAGCAAACAAAGAGAGGCAGAGTGGTATGGTGGAGAGACATTCTGGAATGAGCAGGCTGGGTATAGATTCCAGGATTCAAGCCTCTGACATTAAATCTGTTAAATCATGGTAATAATTGTCACCTCACTGTGCTACTTGTGATGAACTTTCAAGAACTAATATTTGCAAGGAAAGTGGGGTGTATGATGTCAAAAGGCCTTGTTCTAGTTGGAGTAACCTCTCTTTGACACAAATATCTCTAATAAATCAGACAGAATTCACTAAGCAGAACTAATATTTGCAAGGTCCTCAAAAGCAGTTACTTAAACGTGAAGAATATGATAAAATATTCTTAGATGAACCCCCAATAGAGTGTTTCAATGGGCTTCGTGGTGTTTTTCTAGCAGACCCAGTGGGAGTATTCTTGGCAGCTGGGAGTTTTCATGCAGATGGAATGTCAAGGGATTCACGATGAAAAATGCTGCAATATCCTACTTTGTAACATTGACTGTGGATGCTAAACTGCATCCCTTATCTATATTAATAGAGTGTTGTATTATTTTTCTACATTTACAGATATCTTTCAATCAGATGCTCTTGTCCTTGTGCAAACTAAATGAAAGAACATCAAAATGAAATATACAATAGGGGCTGGGTGCGGTGGCTCACATCCATAATCCCAGCACTTTGGGAGGCCGAGACAGGAGGATCATGAGGTCAGGAGATTGAGACCATCCTGGCTAACACAGTGAAACCCCAGCTCTACTAAAAATACAAAAAACTTAGCTGGGCTTGGTGGCTGGTGCCTGCAGTCCCAGCTACTCCGGAGGCTGATGCAAGAGAATGGCATGAACCTGGGAGGCAGAGCTTGCAGTGAGCCCAGATGGCGCCACTGCACTCTGGCTAGGGCAGCAGAGCGAGACTCCATCTGAAAAAAAAAAAAAAAAAAAAAAATATATATATATATATATATACACACACACACACACACACATATACACACACATATAATATATATAAAGTACATATATGTATGTGTATACACATATATACACATACACATATATACATACATACATATATATACATACATACACACACACAATAATGAAAAGTGGATAAATGCAATTTCAGTTGACCACTGTGGACATGATGGTGCAAAGTGGCATATTATTGCATATTCTTTCTTGTCATTTTGATGCATTCTCTTGACTTATTATTATATTTTTTAGGAAATAGCAATAAGGCCCTGTTTAGGTGATAAAAATTAATCAAGTCCAGTCTAATTACAAAAATCAAAACTCTTAACAATTTTTCACTTGCCCTATGCTATGGTTTGAATATTTGTCCCCTCGAAAACTCATGTTGAAATGTAACCCCCAATGAAACAAAAGGTGTTTCCATATTTTGCTATTGTAAATAGTGCTGTGGTGAACATACACGTGCATGTATCTTTATAATGGAATGATTTATATTCCTTTGGGTATCAATAGCCAAATTGACCAAATGATGCAGTTTCAATAATCTATCTTTTTGGGTGCCAAGATTTGTACAGAAACCCTCCCTGTTCTGCACTGGGAGCTGATAACCATGGACTAGAGGTCACTTACAGAGTTTTCAGCTGTGTCTCATCTATCTCAGCCTTGAGGAGGCATATATGAAGCTCCCTGATTTGATCTCATAACAAGGGAAATGTTACCAAAACACCACGGGTTTGGTTTAGATCTTGTTGCACCAGAAAGAAAGCCAATCACTGAGACAAGTATTACCAAGGAAGGCTTTTATGGGTGCTTTAGCCAAGGAGACAGGAGATAAATGTCAAATCCATCACTGCAACCAAGTCAAACTAGTGGTTTATGTGGTGGGGAAGGAATCTACAGGAACTGGGGGAGGGCAGTAAAGAAAAGGAGTTTCAGTTCCTTGATACTACATAGGAGGCCTGAGGGTCAGTTTCCTGAGAGAAGAACTCAGATTAAACCAATGTGAGTTTCAAGCTCTGAGAAAGGAAGATACTATTTCTATGTTGATTCAAAATAATGATAATAGGCTGGGCATGGTGCCTCATGCCTGTAATACCAATATTTTGGGGGGCTGAGATGGGTGGACTACCTGAGGTCAGGAGTTCAAGACCAGCCTAGTCAACATGGTGAAACTTTGTCTCTACTGAAAATTAAAAAAATTAGCCGGGCGTGGTGATGTGAGTGTGTAATCCCAGCTACTCAGGAGTCTAAGGCAGGATAATCACTTGAACCTGGGAGTCAGGTTGCAGTGAGCCAAGACTGTGCCACTGTACTTCAGCCTGGGTGACAGAGTAACACTCTGTCTCAAAATAAATAAATGAATAATTAAAATTAAAAATTAAAAATATTAAAAACAAAATTTAAATTTAAATATTTAAAAATGTAAAAAATAGAAAGCAAAAATAAAAAATGAACACAAAAATTAAAACAAAAACAAAATGAAAACAAATAAAAATTAAAATTAAAATGCATAAACATAAAAAATAATAAACATCAGTTCTATGGTGAAATTGGGCTGGTTTCAGCAAGAGGAGATGCTGAATAGAAAGATAATGGTAGGTAAGTAAGGTACTATTCACTTAATTTGTAGTGAAGAAAACATTCTCTTCATCTCTCAATTCTTCATGCTAGATGCTTGGGTCCTAACAGAAAATATATACTCCCTCCAAGGAATTCCTCATGATTGGCTTTGGACACTTCTCCATAGATACTTGACCTCCTCTCATTTAGCTTGGTGGTTATCTAATTTTCTAATACTGGAAGAAGCAGTTTCACACTCCCACAACATGTCTACCTTGGCAAAGATAAGGTAGAGTAGTTTCCACTTACTGTGTCATCCTCAGGAAAAAATAAAGTAGTGCATCATGAATAGTTGTCATTAAAAAAATGAGGCAGTAGAAAAAGTTGTCTTCAATGTCATATCAAAACACATAAATTTTGTTTTCTTTGTATGCAAACATCTTCTCTAAGATTTTAGGAAAAGAATACTGAAAACCTCCACAAAAAATGGGTAAAGTCTAGAAATAAGTAATAAATAGAGAGATCAAGTGTGCATGATATATAAGAAATATGTGACATAATCATCAAAAATGCCAAAGAAAATAAAAATAAGATGAGGTGAATTTCATAGCACAACAGGGTTACTACAGTCAATAACAATTTAATTGTACCTTTAAAAATAACTAAAAGAGTGTAATTGGATTGTTGGTACTTCAAAGGATAAGTGCTGGACAGGATGGATACCTCATATACCCTGATATGATTAGTACACATTGCATGTCTGTATCAAAATATCACATATACTCCATAAATATATCCACCTACAATGTATCCACAAAAAATAAAACAGGTGAAACAAAATTACAATGCACCTTGCTCACAATAGCAACAGAGATTGAAGAAAAGGGTTGAGAGTATAATCAAAGGTAAATTCAAGAAAAATAAATGAGTTTAAAAAGAGCCTATTGATAAGATAATTGAAAAGATGTTTAAACTAGTTCCAATAGATCAAGAACAACTTTTTGTCTTTTCAAAACAGAATACCAAGTGGAACAGAAAATATATTTCAAAGAGATAGTAATGGATAGACATAAAAGCAAAACGATCTCCCAGGAAATGTGTATCCACACCTATAATCACTAAGATGCAATAAAATAAAGCTAACACAAAAATTCATGATATTTGGGTGACACACGGAATCTGGAGGTGTGAAAACTCAGATTTTTTTTTTCTATAGCAGCATTGAAAACGGCAATAAATGAGAAGATAGTTATAAAATCTCTAGGAAAAAAACATAGAGCCCAATAATCTTGTACCCTAATTGTCAGTCACTGTTAAGCTATCTATTTAAATGCAATAAATTCAAAATTTGATATACCTGGGTCTACACACACACATTTTTAAAAAGTACAAGAGAGTGTTCTTACCTAAATTAATGTTGGAGAGTAGTTCTGGCAAAAGAGGTCATGGGAAACACTGAACCAACTTAAAGGTACTATTAAGAGTGTGCAGGTCTTATTTCTGGGTTCTCTATTCTGTTTCATTGATGTGTATGTTTGTTTTTGTACCAGTACCATGTTGCTTTTGTTATGGTACCCTTGTAGTATAGTGTGAATTTAAGTAGTGTGATGTCTACAGCTTAGTTCTTTTTGCTTAAGAATGTTGTGCGTATTTGGGCTCTTTTTGATTCCATACAAATTTTAAAATATTTTTCTCTAGTTCTGAGTAAAATGTCCATGGTAGTTTCATAGCGATAGCATTGAATTTATAAATTGCTTTGGGCAGTATGACCATTTTATTGGTATTGAATCTTCCGACCTATTCATGAACAAGGAATGTTTTTCTGTTTGTTTGAGTCATCTCTGACTGGGTTGAGCAGTGGTTTGTAGCTCTCCAAGAGAGATCTTTCACCATCTGAGTTAGCTGTATTCAAAGTTATTTGATTCTTTTTGTGGTAATTGCAAATGGAAGTTTGTTCCTGATTGGGCTCTTGTGTTGACTTTTGTTAATGTATAGGAATGCTAGTGATTCTTACACACTGATTTTGTGTCTTGAGACTTCACTGACATTGTTTATCAGCTTAAGAAGCTTTTTGTCTAAGATTATGGGGTTTTCTAGATGTAAGATTACGTTGTCTGCAAACACAGATAGTTTGACTTCCTCTCTTGCTATTTGGAAGCCCTCTTTCTCTTACCTGATTGCCTTAGCCAGGAATACCAATACTATGTTGAATTGGAGTGTGAAAGATTCCCTATTCAATAGATAGTGGTGGGATAACTGGCTAGCCATAGGCAGAAAATTGAAAAGGGACACCTTGTTTACATCACATACAAAAATTAAATTAAGATGGATTAAAGACTTACAAGTAGAATCCAAAACTATAAAAGCCCTGGAAGACAACTTAGGCTATACCATTCAAGACACAGACAAGGCAAAGATTTCATGATGTTGACACAAAAGGGAATTGCAACAAAAACCAACATTGACAAATGGGATCTAATTAAACTAAAGAGCTTTTGCACACCGAAATAAACTATCATTAGCATAAACAGGCAACTTACAGAATGGGCGAAAAATTGTGCAAACGATGCATCCGACAAAGGTGTAATATCCGGCCTCTATAATGAAAGTAAGCAAATTTACAAAAAGACAAACAACTCCATAAAAAAGTGACCAAAGAACATGAACAGACACTTTTTAAAAGAAGACATATATGTGTCCGACAACCATATGAATAAAAGCTCAGCATCCCTGATCATTAAAGAAATGCAAATCAAAACCATGAGATACCATCTCACATCAGTCAGAATGGCTATTATTAAAAAGTCAAAAAATAACAGATACTGCCAAGGTTTTAGAGAAAAAGAAACACCTCTACACTGTTGGTGAGAGAGCAGATTAGTTCAGCCATTGTGGAAGACAGTGCTGTGATTCCTCAAAGATCTAAAGACAGAAATACCATTCAACCCAGCAATCCCATTACTGGGTATATACCCAAATGATTATAAATCATTCTATTATAAAGACACATGCCTATGTATGGTCATTGCAGCACTATTCACAATACCAAAGACATAGAATAAACCTAAATGTCTATCAATGATAGACTGGATAAAGAAAATGTGGTACATATATGCCATGTAATTCTATGGCGCTATAAAAATAATGAGATCATGTCATTTCAGGGATATAGGTGGAGCTGGAGGCCATCATCCTTAGCAAAGTAATGCAGGGACAGAAAACCAAATACCCCATGTTCTCACTTATAAGTGGGAGCTAAATGATGAGAAAACATGGATACATAGAGGTGAACAACACTCAGCAGGGACTTTTGAAGAATAGAGGGTGGGAAAAGGGAAAGGATCAGAAAAAATAACTACTGCATACTAGGCTTAATACTGGGTGTTGAAATAATCTGTACAGCAAACCCCCACAATGCAAGTTTACCTTTGTAACAAACGTGCACTTCTACCCCTGAACTTAAAAAAAAGTCAAAAAACAAAAATAAAAATACCAAAGTAAACTAATTCTAAATGATTAACGTGGAGGAAAATCCTAAAATCTTAGGGCTGCAAAGGTGAAACAAAAAGGAATTAGATGAGGCACAATATATGCTGACTGATTCACTCTTTTTTCCAAGCAAGCACTCAAAAATCTTGTTTTATCTTGTACACACACACACACACACACACACATACACTCGTGCTCTTTCTCTCAAGAAATACAAAGGAGAAATAAAGGCAAATTTTACTGAACAAAATCAGGTGATAAACAGAAGTGGACAAATAATCATAAATATATCAAGCTAACTATAGTCATCAATTGTATTAAATAAATTCTTTAATAGAGGAATGCAAGACTGTCAAAAATACTGAAAGATCTGAGATATCACCCTCATTGCAAACAGACAATTTACTCTAGCAGGTTTCCATAAATGCTGATGGAAGACATGAGGTTCTGGAATCAGAGGCAAAAGATATTTTTACTCATGCACAGCAGGCAACATGAGCTTCCCATGTGTGTGAGTTCTCCCTGCATTCTCGCTGTCATTCTCTCTGTGATTTCTCCCTGTCATTCTGTAGAGATGACTTGGAGTATGTAGGTAAATACTGCTCATGCGGTAAGTTTGCATTACAGCTGAGGAACTTGAAGCTTAAGATATTTCCTTCTTTCGTGAGAGACTGCAAGCAAAATCGCCTACCACTTTCCTCTGGATGAGATGTTATCTTTATGATACTGAACAGTTCTCCCCAGTAGATAGTCTTCCAACTGTGTTGGGAGATTCTTCCAACTATTTTGTTGTATTTCAAACATCTCTGAAAAACATTCAGAATAAAAGTTGTTGGTTCTCCTCAGGCAAGAATTCTATCTCACGAGAGACAGTGTTTACTACTAAGGCCACTTTGACTTGATTGTTTTAGACAAACTACCTGAGATGAAAGCAATTTTTAAAAATCATACAAAGTCAGGAAGAAATAACACATTAGCAATATTTGCAGTTAATAAGAATGCAAAACTGAGGAAAATATTGAATTGAACTTCTTCCTTAGACAATGGTGTTATGCAGGAATTCTGCAGGATAAATAAATGAATACATAAAAATTAAAAGCAAATTATACACACAAGCACACACACAATTTAGAAAAAAAAAAGAAATAAACTACTGCAGCAAATATAAACTAAGGATGGAATTATAATTGTCCTAGGATCTCAGGAGTGAACTTATTGGAGAACACACAAAAACTTTATAAAGAATACAGTTGAGGGTTCACTTAGGCACAGATTTTTTTTTCAACCGAATGCAGATTAAAAATACATTATTCATGAGATAGGAAACCTGAGTGTACTGAGATCCAATTTACATGTGTTCTGCAGGGCATGTTTTGGGACTTGAGTATGCATGATACTCATGTAAGCAGGAGTCCTGGAGTCTATTTCTTTCATATTCTGAGGGTGATTATAATTCCAGTGCTACAAAGGAGGATACAGTCTACGTGGATTAAGAGAAACAAGCCCTATCTTCTTGCCCAAGTTATCAATCTTAGATATCAATTATCTCCAAGTTAAACTATAAGTGAATTCAATTCTACTTTTAAGATGTCACTTTTTAGAAGGAAAAAAATCACATGTAGTAACTATTTTACAGAAAACTAAACTGGGGAGAATAGAATATTCTAAAGCAAATGGGTAATGCATGGAATTTTTCCTACCATATAATTTATGCTAGTGCTTTATTTATACCTTAGACAAATATGCAGCTCAGAGCAGAAACTGGGGACTGTACAACTCTTGCAATACCTCTTACTAGACTCAAGACGTACAGCAAATTCCTTAGCATCATTTTATGTTTTCTCATGTTTTCAATTGTGACAATAAATCACGAATATTGTCAGTCTTTGTATAAATAGAAGAGGATTCATATGCAAAAGAAGGTAGTTAAAATATTGTCCTGTATGTAGTATGCATATAGCCACGAATGTGTAGGGGGTACCTAATTGTTAGCCATGGTGACATTATTGTTGGCATAATTGGAAACTGAGTAATGAGTTGGGATTAGTATACGAAGAGTTGAATAAATACTTGGAACAAATTAGTGCATCCAGGAACAGATCCCAAAATATAAAACAAGTTAGTATATGATGTAGGCATCCATCGAATTTGAAAATTTGTAATTGCAAGTTTCCACCTTGAGGAATTCATTTCCTCTGGATTAAATATTTCAAGGTTAAAAGAAGCAGCAGAAAAAAGCTTGAAATTACTTTGCTTAAATGATCTCAGAGTGGTAAATATGATTTTAGCACTGAAATCACCTATTGTTAAAAGGTTGATATGTTGGGCTACATTTTAGTAGATTGCAAGTACTATCAATAAAAACAAAGTATACATGAAAACATTAAATATTAATGTATTTAATATATAAAATGAATATAATATATTTTAATATACAAATATATAAAGAATATAGAAAAAAGATAATATACATTAATCCGTTATTCACAAAAATACTATTTCATTTATAAAAAAGCTATTACTCATCACATTAGGAGAAAGGTCAATTAAAATTTAAACATTCACTTTCTGGATTGGAAAAGAGGATGTTTCGTAACACACAGCAAATTAACGAGTGGATGGAGAAACTCTCTCATAAATAAGTGATGAAAATATAGACCATTGTAACATCATTGAGGAATTTTGCCATACCTATCATGATGAAAAATGTACATATAGTTTGATTCAGGAGTTTCAGTTTTAGGAATAGGTTTAATCAGGAATGTGTAACATATTAGCATCTGGCTTTTCTCAGGGCGGTTCCTAGAAGCTCCACCCACCACCTTCCACTCATGTCTCATTGGTTAGGAAGAGGTCTAGATGGGCGTGCTACTTTCTGGGAATTCTGACCAGGTAAATATTTTTATCTGGACACACTGCCTTTCTAAGCAAAATTGCTATTACATAATGATTTATTTTTATTTTCAATTTTATTGGGAAGCCTCCAAAACCAGAAAAGTTGCAGAGAGAATCTCCATAGTGGTTTCTTATATAGATATGTAAAAAGATTAAACAGCAAGATAGTAGACATTGTACAAATGAGTGTGTGTGTGTATGTGCATTTGTGTACATATGTGGTGTTTTCTTGTGTGTTGTTTAAAAGGACAAAAAGATTAAACAGAAAGATAGTGAACATGTACAAATAAATGTTTGTATTTGTATTTGTGTATGTGTTTGTGTGTGTGTGTATGTATATTTTGGAAGTACAAAAAAACTTGGTAATAATATTTTACTGTCATGAATAAGAGTGGAAGAAGCATATTTCATTTTATATATTGAATTTCATTGAAATTTTTACCATGTATTTATCATCTTTTAAAAATATACTCTTAAGAATATTACATTGTTATCCCCTTCAAGCTACCATTGACTTTCTTCACAGAATTAGAAAAAAAATTACTTTCAATTTCATATGGAAGCAAAAAAGAGCCCACATAGCCAACACAATCCTAACTGAAAAGAACAAAGGTGGAGGCATCACACTACCTGACTTCAAACTATACTACAAGTCTACAGTAACCAAAACAGCATGGTACTGGTACCAAAACAGAGAAATAAACAAATGGAACAGAACAGGGACCTCAGAAATACCACCACACACCTGCAACCATCTGATCTTTGACAAACCTGAGACAAACAAGCAATGGGAAAGGATTCCCTATTTAATAAATGGTGTAGGGAAAACTGGCTAGCTATATGCAGAAAACTGAAACTGGACCCCTTCTTTACATCTTATACTAAAATTAACTTAAGATGGATTAAAGATATAAATGTAAGACCTAAAACCATAAAAGCCCTAGAAGAAAACCTAGTCAATACCATTCAGGACATAGGCATGGGCAAAGATTTCATGATTCCAAAAGCAATGGCAACAAAAGCCAAAATTGACAAATTGGATCTAATTAAACTAAAGAGATTTGGCACAGCAAAAGAAGCTATAATCAGAGTGAACAGGCAACCTACAGAAGGGGAGAAAATTTTTGCAATCTATCCACCTACAAATGGTTAATATCCAGAATCTACAAAAAAATTAAACAAATATACAATTAAGAAAAGCCCTATCAAAAAGTGGGCATGGGACATGAGCAGACACTTCTCAAAAGAAGACACATGTGCAGCCAACAAACATATTTAAAAAAGCTTATCATCACTGGTCATTACAGAAATGCAAATCAAACCTACAATGAGATACCATCTAATGCCAGTTACACTGGTAACCATTAAAAAGTCAGAAAACAACAGATGCTGGAGAAGATATGGAGAAACAGGAATGCCTTTACTCTGCTGGCAGGAGTGTAAATTCGTTCAAACATTGTGGAAGATAGTGTGGCGATTCCTCAAAGATATAGAACTAGAAATACCATTTGACCCTGCAATCTGGGTATATAACCAAAGGATTATAGATCATTCTACTATAAAGACACGTGCACACGTATGTTTATTGTGGCACTGCTCACAATAGCAAAGACTTGGAACCAACCCAAATGGCCATCAATGATAGACTGGATAAAGAAAATGTGGCACATACACATGATGGAACCTCTAAGTTGGGAGTTTGAGATCAGCCTGACCAACATGGAGAAACCCCATCTCCACTAAAATAAATAAATAAATAAATAAATAAATACATACATACATACATACATACATACATACATACAAAATTAGCCGGGTGTGGTGGTGCATGCCTGTAGTCCTAGCTACTTGGGAGGCTGAGGCAGGAGAATCACTTGAACCTGGGAGGCAGAAGTTGCAGTGAGCCGAGATTGCGCCATTGCACTTCAGCCTGGGCAACAAGCGTGAAACTCCATCTCAAGAAAAAAAAAAAAAAAATGGATGAGTTCATGTATTTTGTGGCGATGTGGATGAAGCTGAAAACAGTCATTCTCAGCAAACTAGCATAAGAACAGAAAACCAAACACTGCATGTGCTTATTCATAAGTGGGAGTTGAAGAATGAGAAAACATGGACACAGGGAGGGGAACATCACATGCTGGGGCCTGTTGGGGGTGTGGGGGGCTAGGGGAGGGATAGCATTAGGAGAAATATCTAATGTAGATGACAGGTTGATGGGTGCAGCAAGTCACCATGGCAAGTGTATACCAATGTAACAAACCTACACGTTCTGCATATGTACTGCAGAACTAGTATAATAAAAAAAAGAATACTACATATGACATATTAGTAATACTAATCATACATACTGAATATATTGATACATATATATGTATCTACATACTACTTATATGGATATATACCTATTACGTGTGTGCTAAAATATTCTGTATTATACAATATATACACATATATACCATATGTTTTAGGTAAAGCATGTATATACATTATATAAACAAACTATATATACACATTATATATACACAAAAATAAACTTAGAAGTTTATTTTTGGCTTACCATATATATACATACACACCATATATATGTATGTACATGTATATACACACACACCATATGTATGTACATATATACACACACACTATATATATGTATGTATACATATATGTACACCATATATGCATATACCATACAGATACCATATATGTACATATATACCCATATATATGTATACATATATATGTATATACCATATATATATAAACACACACACACACACCATATATATATGTATTGTAAGCCAAAAATGAACTTCTAAGTCCTGCTCCAGGCATCTGAGTGGACCCCTCCTCTTGGATAAGGACATTCTATAGTTAATCTGAAGATCTAGTTCAGGCCATGATGGACGAGGGGGTCAGACTTGCCTCATTCTACCTCTCCAGAATTAAACTTAACACAGACCTTAAGTCTGATAGAAAATTTTTACAATCTGTTCTCCCTGAAGCCTGCCACCTGAAGGCTTCATCTGCATGATAAAAACTGGGTCTCCACAACCCTTTATCTTAAGGCAGATACTCCTTTCTATGGATAGTAGGTTGGTGCAGAAGTAATTGCTGTTTTTTGCCATGGAAAATAAAATGCAATTACTTTTGGGCCAACCTAATAATAACTCTTTCCACCAATTGCCAATCAGAAAAATTTTAAATCTACCTAAGACCTGCAAGTCCCCCACCTTCCTACTTCCAATTGTCCTGCCCTTCCCAATCAAACCAATGTAAATCTTATGCATGTATTGACTGATGTATTATGTCTCCCTAAAATGTATAAAAGCAAACTGTACCCAACTACCTTGGACACATATCATTATGACTTCCTGAGTCTGTGTCACAGTGCGTCCTTAACCTTAGCAAAATTAGTTAATTTTGCCTAAATTACTTGAGACCTGTCTCAGATATTTTGGGTTCACAGAGTACCTTTTAAATACATACATAAATGTACATACATAGTTCATTATACTTAATTTTACATTGATAAGGTATTATGAAAGACTCAGGGAGTTAATATTTGAGAAGACACTTGGTAAAATGCACTCAAAATATACAAACCTAAATAATTCACTCACTGAGAGAATTTACATTTGTTTCACTTCAAAACTTGCTTCAAACACCAATTAAATAAAATTCAGTATGTCTCAAAGTTTAAACTAAAAACAAGATCAACAAAATTTTCTCACACATCAACTTTATCCAGACAAAGCCATTAGTATTTATCTGAGAGGAAAAGCATTTTAATTTTTGTATAATAAACATTAGAAGCTCTCCCAAGCTGAAATGCCTTAAATCAAGTTGTACTTATTAGAGTATTGATTTAAATGTTGATGCTGCATCACTTCCATAGTGTCTCATCTTCAGTTTTTATAATATTTTCATATTTATGTTTTTTTGGGGGTGTATCTGACTTTATCTTCAAATCAAAGCAGAAACTAGAAGTAAAACCTGATAGGTTTTTACCATGGTAGATACAGTAGAAATGTCCACAGAGTGTTTCAGATTTGTATGCATGGAAATTAGTCCTCAATGGTGAAATTGAAGGGGTCAAAGATCATTTTGGTAGCAATATTTGTGACAAAATGCCTTCACTCTATATGAATTCTCTAAAACATTATTTAAATGTGAAGCATCAGTAAGGTCCTGCACCCATAGAGAATTCAACCGGCAGAGAGATTATGCATCTATTGTATCTTCATTTTCCATCTGGGAAAACTCATGGCACTAATGAGCTCTAGACATACAAAGATCAACAGGATGTTGTTTGTGTGCTAGTCTGTCATAACCACAAAGTAGGGGGAAATTAGCTGGGTAGAATGAGTAACAGCATCAGATTAAGGTTCCAACCAAATTTTAGCCATAGAAACTTAAGTACATTTATCTCCCTGACCCTTACTTTTCTTGCCTTTGAAGTGAGAGGAATAATTCTGCACTGAGCTATGTCTTCACAAGGATTAAGCAAGAAATTGATTGACGAGCATCTATACTCATGTCTGATGCATGATGTGGAGACTACAAGAAAATTATCCTTTTCCCTAAAACACAAATGCTAAAATAAAAGGCGTAGAAGAAGGAAGAAGGAAGATAATGTACATAATATTTTGTGGGGAGGAGGCAGAACTGATGAGAGATTATTTGAATCTTAGAAAATCCTAGGAAAAGAATCATAGACAAAAAGATGGCACTGGTGTTGGGGCAGAGGAACAGGTCACGCTAATCGAGCATATCTTAAAGACTTGGGGTAGATGGAGAAATGATGATTAAGACAGATGTGTTCACATGGCGGATCATGCCTGTAATCCTAGCACTTTTGGAAGCCAAGGTGTGTGGATTACTTGAGGTCAGCCTGGCCAACATGGTGAAACCCTATCTCTACTAAAAATAGAAAAATTTCCTTGGTATGGTAGCATGCACCTGTAATCCAAGATACTCAGGAAGCTGAGGCAGGAGAATCACTTGAACCTGGGCGGTGGAGGTTACAGTGAGCTGAGATTATGCCACTACATTCCAGCCTGGGTGACAAGAGCAAAACTCGGCAGGAAAAAAAGAAAAAAGAAAGAAAGATGTAGGCTAACAAGGCATTCTGCAACTCAATTTTAAAGAACTTTCTAAGTGAAGAGCAAACAGTGCTATGCCATGGGAGCTGGTTAAGGAAAACTTAAAGCATGGGCTTTGCTTTGGAGTTTTCAAATAAAGAGAACTCCTGGAGACATGCTGAATGTTGAGTGATGATATTGAATTTGGAGAAAAGAAAGTCAATTATACCAATTTATTCCTTTGTAAGGAATTGGTTTGTCTCCCTCAAAAAAATATGTTGAATTCCTCACCTGTAATATTTGTGAACGTGACCTCATTTTGAAATAGAGTCTTTGCAGATATCATTAAGAAGTAAGTTAAGATGAGGTCATAGTGCAGTAGTGTGTGACCTTAATCCTGTATAACTGGTGCCTTTATAAGAAGAGATGGCTTGGCAAGGTGGCTCATCCCTGTACTTTGGGAGACCAGAGCAAGAGAATTGCTTGAGTTCACAAGTTTGAGAACAGCCTGAGCAACACAGGAGAACCTGCCTCTACAAAAAATACAAAATTAGCCAGGTGTGGTGATGTGCACCTGTAGTCCCAGCTATTCAGGAGGCTGAGGTGGGATGATTACTTGAGCCCAGGAGGCAGAGGTTGCAGTGAGCCAGCATGGCACCCCACACTCCAGCCTAGGTGACAGAGAGAGACCCTGCCTCAAAAAAGAAAGAAAGAAAAGGAAGGAAGGAAGGAAGGAAGGAAACAAAAAAAGAAAGAAGAAAGAAAGAGAGAGAGAGAAAGAAAGAAAGAGGGAGGGAGGGAAGAAGGGAAGGAAGGAAAGAAGGAAGGAAGGGAAAGAAAGAAAGAGAGAAAGAGAGAAAAAGAGAAGAAAGGAAGGAAGGAGACAAAGAAAGAAGGAAAGAGAAGAGAGGGAGGGAGAGAAGGAAGGAAGGAAGGAGGGAGGGAAGGAGGGAAGGAAAAGAAAGAGAACAGAAGACACAGAGACCAACACACATGAGGAGAAGACAACACCACACAGTCATGATCCAGGCAAAGGTTGCAAGTATGTGTCCACGACCCAAGGATTACCAGAAACCAGCAGAGTTGGAAGAGTCAAGAAAGTATTCTCTGATAGAGCTTTCAGAGACAATGCAGACCTGCTAACTCTTTGACTTTTGGTCTCTTGAATCGTGAGAAGATAAATTTATCTTGCCTGAAGCAACAAGTTTGTGGAACATTGTTTCTGTAGCTCTGAAACTGATACAAATTGTAATATTATTTAATGCTAAACAAATGGAATGGACAGAAGGAACATCATCAGGTGGGAACAGAGAACAAGGGATGGTTGTAATAAGTAATCAGATATTAGGATCTGGCTGGGCACAGTGGCTCATGCCTGTATCCCAGGAGGCCTCAGATCACTTGATCTGATCACGGCAGGAGTTTGGGACCAGTTTGGGCAACAGAATGAAACCCCATCTCTACAAAAAAATAAAACATTAGCCAAGTGTGGTGTCATACACCTCTAGTCCCAGTTACTCAGGAGGCTGAGTTGGGAAGATTGCTCAACTCTGGAAGGTTGAGGCTACAGTGAGCCATGAGTGTGACACTGTACTGTAGCTTTGGTGGGCAGAGTGAGACTCTGTCTCAAAGAAAAAAAAAGTTAGAATCTGATTCAGAGAAAACAAAAAAGGGCAAGGCTGATTCTGAAGTCTCTCCCTACTACTGCATTCTAGCTTGGGTGGGCTGAGTGACACTCTGTCTCAAAGAAAAAAAATGTTAGAATCTGATTCAGAGAAAATAAAAAGGGGCAAAGCTGATGCTGAAGTCTCTCCCTACAAGGACTGGGCAAGTAATGCTAACTTTAATCAATTGATGAATACTCCAGGAAGAGAACTTTTGGGGAATTAATGAGTTAATTGTTCATCATATATTTGAGCTGTCTGCTGGGAAATTAGGAGGAAATATCTACACATAGAGAGAGAGATAAATCAAAGAACCCTGAGATGAAGCAGGCAAAATGCTGCCTAGCAGAATCCAAGCTACTAAACAAAGATAGAAGGCACTTTCGTGAGAACAGGTGGCCAACACGTCCAAATGCATGCTTCACTGTTGGGGAGATCTACCTCTGATAAGCAGACCAGGAGAGGCCCATTTAAAGTCATCATTCTGGTAAGAACCAGAGTCAAGAAGGGAATTTAGATTTTTCTCACTCATCATTCACATTTTGATGTCAGTTGAAACCTAAATTGACTGCCAGTGCAGAACTCTACACGATGATAAAATTTCTAACAAAGAAGAGCTTTAGAAATTGCTGTAGCTCTTAGAGTCCATCATGCCATCATACAAGGTCAAACACATCTGAGGATAGGTACTTCCTCTTATAATAAAAATTTTAGATTCTCCTCCCTCATACATTCTAAGGAGGTTTTCCCAGAAGTCTGCACATTCCTTGACAGAAAGAGAGAAGAAGAATGGCCATTTATTACCTGCAATTTGCCCAGTACTGTTAGGTGCCCCATTAAATCATCTATCAGTGCTAGGTAGTTTTCCACATGAGGAAGCAGGTGATGGGATTTTTCAAGGTCACGCAAGTTGTGGCTCACCCATGCTGTCTTTGAAACCAAGCCTGAGCCCTTTCTGTTTTCGCCATGCTGCCCTCTTGGCTGACATCTAGTGCTTTGGTGCATATTCTAGATAACCATCAAGGTAATGTTGTATATCAGGGCTTTCTTTGACATTATTATGGTATACCTCCCTGCCCCTTGGGATACATATATATATGTGTGTGTGTGTGTGTGTGTATGTATGTGTATGTATATATATATATATATTATTTTTTTTTTTTTAGACGGAGTCTCTCTCTGTCGCCAAGGCTGGAGTGCAGTGGCACGATCTCTGCTCACTGCAAGCTCCGCCTCCCAGGTTCACGCCATTCTCCTGCCTGAGCCTCCCCAGTAGCTGGGACTACAGGTGACCATCACCATGCCCGGCTAATTTTTTTGTATTTTCAGTAGAGGCAGGATTTCACCGTGTTAGCCAGATGGCCTTGATCTCCTGACTTCACGATCCTCCTGCCTCGGTCTCCAAAAGTACTGGGATTACAGGCATGAGCCACCGTACCCTGCCACCCCTTTGGATATTTTTCAGAGGAGCAAGGAACATGTGCCCTTTCCTGCTTTATCTAATAACTTAGCATAATGAGTAAATTCTCTGCTTTTCTTTTGTTTTTGACAACTGCCCAACTCCATTAGAACTCTGCTTGTGTTTCAGGGTTTGATACTGTTTTCTAAGGTATCCTTTGAATTTGATGAGTCTCGAATTATTCTCCAAAGGATTCATGCTCCTTGTTTTCTTGTGAGTGCCAGAAATAATATAAACCAGACAACATAAATAATTCATGAGCACTGTTTCACATCACAGTTATTTCTGGCTCCCAGTGTCTGTCTGTAAATAGTGTATTAAGAGCAAGCACTGTTTCCTTTTTTTCTTTATATTATGGTAGAATGATAAAAATAATGAACTGACTATTCAGCCTTAGAGGTTCTTGCCAGAATGTAATGTGTCTATATCTAATACTTTTTAAAACAGATGTGAAGAGGTTTTGTGGTTTGGCAGAGAGAATCCCAGCTCTATTTTTGTGTGTTTTCTTGTCTTTATTGAAATGGAAAGGGTGGATGTTTTGCACACCGCTCTGGAGGTGGCATTCTGGTTGTGTGGCAGGTGATTGAATAAGTTATTTCAAAGACCATCATGGCTTCCTCAGCATCTTCTATTATTGGATAATAACCACAGCTCCTACAAACTGCCACCACTAATGACCTGTTCTTTATGATAGCTTAGTTTGCACCACAGTGGAGGTATTTATTTTCCCCATTAGGAGCTTCAGTGTTTAGCAGTAAAATTGGCAGGAAAACCATTGGTTGGCATACAAAGCGTGCAGGTTGCTATTCTAATGACTTTCTGTTCAAATACACATTCCAATTGCAAGGAGAATGTGGAGATGCAGTACAGGCAAAAATGAACAGCCAAGGATCTGAAAGGCCGCCAGTGTTCCATATATTACATAACACAGCCTTCCCTACATGTTAGAGTCTACTCCCTCTGTTTCTGATGATGCGTCTGACTCTTCATAAAACTCTTGTCATCCCAGAGTGAGACTCCGTCTCAAACAAACAAACAAACAAACAAAAAAACTCTCATCATCCTGAGTTTGTTATATTGCTAAGGCATATTACGCATTTGAAGAGCTTTAATTTTGAGGTCTTCTGTTTCAGGTTTGAAGGAAATATTTCTTCCTGCCAGGTCCAAACAATTAAATCATAGTTTGTTGGACTGAACACAAGATTTCAGAGATGTGGTCTGACTCTGACTCACATGAGTCTCTTTTATTCAGAAGCATTTAATATCTGTACACTCTCGGGCACTAAGCCAAGCAACAAGGGAACATATAAATGAGTCCGAGTTATTTTACTGAAAAAGTTTTTAGATTACTGCCGAGTGAAAAACCATGTAAGTCCTCTTAAAATAAAAAAAAAAACAAAACAAGGATAGAGCTAAATGAAAAATAAATACTGGGTCCAAAGGGGTAGAAAGAGATCAGATATTTTGTCACATAGGCTGAGTTGGGAAGACTTTGAAGTAAGAGATAACATTTGAAGTGGGACTTCAATAATTTTGAAGTTGGACCAGCACAAAAGGGAACTTTCTGGTAATAATAATTTACAAAGCTACAGAAAAGGATTGGGTTCTTTAGGAGCCTGGAGGAAAACTGGAGTGATGGAACATCCCAGCATGAACATCAAGAAAAGCAAGAAAACTTAAGACCCTAATGTTGGTCAGGCAGCAGAACCTGTTGGCTTTTGTGTGTATAACATGTGACAGTGTTTCAACTATCTCCTCCAGGCAGTAATGGGCTGGCCTGAGGAAGGGTGTGCTTGCAGCAGACAGGATGATTCAAATGCAGAGGTGATATTTTTTAGGGTGTGACACTCTTTAAGTATTGATGTCATCTTGATCAATTGCAATGGTAAAGAAAAAGAGGGAATCTAAATTAGGAAAACTATAAAACAAGAATCCACGGAATTTGGAGTCCAAATAAACATAAGTATGGAATGAGGACAGAGTCTCTGCTGAGGTTTTAGCTTGGACTCCAAAATGGGTTAAGAAAAGTATTACAAATATAAATCTCTGAAGGAACAGACAGCTTTTGGGAAGAGGAGGGAGATACCTGTTGCTTTAGAAATGTTAATCAGACCCAATCCCATTTTCAGGTATATATCGAAAGGAATATAAATCCTTCTGCCATAAAGATAATGTATACATATGTTCATTGCAGCACGATTCACAATAGCAAAAACATGTAATCAAACTAGATGCCCATCAACAGTGAACTGGATAAAGAAAATGTGGTACGTATACACATATATACTACACAGCTATAAACAAAAGGGAGATCCTGCCCATCAGAGCAACATGTTTGGAGCTGGAGGCCATTATCCTAAGTGAAGTAACACAGGAACAGAAAACCAAACACTACATATTGTCACTTATACATTGAGTATAACATTGAGCTAAGCATTGAGTACATATGAATTCAAGAAGGAAACGAAAGACACTGTGGCCTACTTGAGGGTGGAGGAAGGGAGGAGCGAGAGAATGGAAAATCTACCTATCTGGTACTATGCTTATTACATGGTTGACAAAATTATCTGTACCCTAGATCCCACAATGCATCTGTATAAAAAACCTGCACATGGACCACTGAACCTAAATTAAAAGTACCAAAAAAAAAAAAAAAAAAGAAATGTTAATTTGAGATGGTTTTAATCATTTCAGTAGAGTTCAAATTTTGGTCTGGAACTCAAAGGAGAAAAGGCAGATGGGATCAGAGAAAGTGAATGCTGAGCTAACTAGAGGGTTAGTTTCTCAGGGCTGCTGTAATAAATTGCAGTAAACAACTGAGGAGCTCCAAATCAAGGTGACTTTAGGGCCATGCTCCAGTAGAAGGCTCTAGGGGAGGATGCTTTTTTGCATCTTTCATTTTCTAGTGGCTCCTGGTGTTCCTTGGCATATGGCTCCATCAGTCCAATCTCTGTCTCCATTTTTCCATGTTCTTCTTTCTCTTGTCTCTGCATCCTCCTCTCTCTCTCTCTCTCTCTTTTATCATGAAACTAGTCATTGGATTTAGGGCCCATGAGTTTATACCAAGATCTTAATCAATTACATCTGCAAAGACCCTATTTCCAAATAGGGTCACATTCTGAAGTTTCCAGAGTACATGAAGTTTAGGAGTGCACTCTTCAATCCAGAATAGCTACAGACAGATGAAGCTGAAGTAATGAGGGCTGATAATGTTGACCAGAGACAAAAATAGTGTTAATGAAGGACTGAGACACAAAAGATACCCTAGAGAATATAATTGATGGGAAGACCAATGGAAGTAAACTTCGAAGAAGTCAGAAGTCTCTCTCAAGTGCTAAGAGGAAACCAGGAGAGATTACAAACTCATGGCAATAGGATTCTTTCAAATCCAATTAGGGTGAATTCTCAGAGGTTATTGCCTCAAGGAGGGGAAATAATAAATGAATGCTTCAGAGTCCTACAGGACTGGAAAATAACATGAGAGAAGCTCTGTTCATCAGTACATTTTCAGTGCTTTTAGAGTTGTCAGGGAAACCTCATCAATATCAGTCAAAGCAGCATTTATAAATTCGCCAACATGTCTCGTCAAAAACAAGACAGACAGAAGGATGAATGCAGTCAAGTGTTGTTTTTTATTTCTTTAAATTTTGTTCAGATTTAAATGAAATTTTTTTTTGAGACAGGGTCTTGCTCTGTTGCCTAGCCTGGATTGCAATGGTGTGATCATAGTTGAATGCAGCCATGGCTTCTTGGAGTCAAACAATCCTACCATGTCTGTTGGGAGCAAACCCTCCAAAATCTGGCCATAAACAAAATCTCTGCAGCACTGTAACATGTTCATAATGGCCCTAATGCCCACGCTAGAAGGTTGTGGGTTTACCGGAATGAGGGCAAGGAACACTTGGCCTGCCCAGGGCAGAAAACCTCTTAAAGGCATTCTTAAGCCACAAACAATAGCATGAGCGATCTGTGCCTCGAGGACATGCTCTTGCTGCAGTTAACTAGCCCAACCGATTCCTTTAATTTGGCCCATCCCTTTGTTTCCCATAAGGGATATTTTAGTTGATTTAATATCTATAGAAACAATGCTAATGACTGGTTTGCTGTTAATAAATATGTGGGTAAATCTCTGTTTAGGGCTTTCAGCTCTGAAGGCTGTGAGACCCCTGATTTCCCATTTCATACCTCTATATTTCTGTGTGTGTGTGTCTTTAATTCCTCTAGCGCCACTGGGTTAGGGTCTCCTCGACTGAGCTGGTCTCAGCAATGTCAGCCTCCAAAGTACCTGGAATTACAAGCACATACCACCATGCCTAATATTTTCAAATTTTTTATAAAGATAGCATCTTGCTTTGGTATTCAGGCTGGTCTTGAACTCCTGAGTTCAAGCAATACTCTTGCCTCAGCCTCTTAAAGTGTTGGGATTATAGGCATGAGCAGCCACACCCAGCCTTGAATGCATTCTTTAAATAAAGATGACTGGGTTGGTGTTAAGTGTGCAATCAAAGATGTTTTATAACTAGCAGAAACTATTGCAGAAGAGTTAACTTCTGTTTCCTTATAAATAGTCATCTGGCAACACCTTAAATGTAAGTTCTGAGACTCTGCAAAATGACTGAAGTCAGCCTCCCTCACCACTTGCTTCAGAATATATTGGAGAATATATTTGCTCACCACTTGCTTCAGAATATATTGGAAAATATATTTGCAGAAAAGAAAAAAAGGAAAACAACAGCGATAATATTGTGCTTGGCTTCACTTGCCAACATGGGAAGAGTAACAATAACAACCCTTTGACTTTCTTCTGTAATCGAGGAGTAGTTTTATGGACCTATAAGTTCACACACCCGATTTAGAGTACTCGTGTTCTTGACAAGGCCAATTTTAGTAATTGAAATTATATGAAATGTAGCTTTCAGTGTGTTGTTTCTACATTGGATCCATGTGTTTTTGAAGCAGGCAGCAATAGCAATTGCTACTACATTTGTTAAGTGGCAACTACAATTTCACAATACAATCTTCAGAATCCAAATTCCAAATGCATTTCATAAAGGCATTAGCCATGTTGCCCTATCTTTGTATTCAAACAATTTTATTTCATTATGTGAAGCTATTGTTGGATGTTATCATATTGTTTTATTTGGTACTGAGGAGACAAAACACTGATGAAACAGGAAACATTTAAATATGCTTTCAATTTATCTCTGTGTTTGCCCGACCCAGTGGCTCATTCCTTTAATCCCAGCACTTTGGGAGGCAGAGGCAGGTGATCACCTGAGGTGAGGAGTTTGAGAACAACCTGGCTAACACAGTGAAACCCCATTTCTACTATAAATACAAAACTTCACTGGGCCTGGTGGCGCATGCCTGTAATCCCAGCTACTTGGGAAGCTGAGGCATGAGAATCACTTGAACCTAAGAGGCAGAACCTAAGAGGCCCAAGATGCCACCATCGCACTCCAGCCCAGGTGACAGAGGAGGCTCTGTCTCAAAAGTAAATAAATAAATAATAAATTACCTCTTTGTTACAAGAAATCTGCTGAAAGTAAGGTTAGTGTAAAAAGTCTAAGATAAATGGCTGTTTCAACACAATATGAATGTGAACCAAATTGCAAGAAGTACCATCTTTCACCATGAGCAGGGCTGTCAACTCTGTTTAATAAGCATTAATAAATTCAATTTATATTATAATCTACTGAGAAGATACTATTATGCCAGTGTTAAAGAAAGTGGCACTTTAACTTAGAGTGTTTAAATAACTTTTCCAGGACAACTTAACTAGCAAGGGTACACTCCAGGTCCAGAAACTTTCCCTTTCTAACTCTGAGCTCCATGTGTTTAACCACTCAACTATGTCACATACCTGGACAACCATAATGTCTAATTAATTGCTAAACAAACTGCATTAGGAAACTGAGAGATAAAGACAGATTCTGTAGAAGCAGAAGTGAACCATGGTCAGAAGACAGCCACAATAAAACTGGATTGGAATATAAATATCTAGGCCAGATGTGGTGACTCATGACTGTAATCCCAGCACATTGGCAGGCCGAGGTGGGTGGATCTCAAGGTGAGGAGCTCAAGACCATCCTGGCCAACATGGTGAAAGCCCGTCTCTACTAAAAATACAAAAATTAGCCAGGTGTGGTGGTGGGTGCCTGTAATCCCAGGTACTCGGGAGGCTGAGGCAGAGAATTGCTTGAACCTTGGAGGCAGAGATTGCAGTGAGCCGAGATTGCACTACTGCACTCCAGCCTGGGTGACAGAATGAGACTCAGTCTCAAAAAAAAAAAAAAAAAAAAAATAATAATAATAATATAAATATCTCTGTTGCTGCATTTCATTTGTGTTGGGAAGGTCTCATAACCAGGTATGATTTTCCATATGCTTATCCATGTCTTAAGTGGTTTAGAAATTCAGAATGTTTTTCCTCACACTGACAATTTTAATGAAATTATATATGTCTTCAAAAGTTATTTCAGAAAATAGAGAAGAAACACTCAGAGACTTATTTTGTGTAATTTTAATATGAACTCCTGACAAAAATACTACAAAGAAAAGTAAATTATAGCATGATAATTTCTTACTAGAGTGGATACAAAAAATACTAAAGATAAAATCTCCACATACAGTAAGAATAAAAAAAAATTATTTATGTATTTATGTATTTATTTATTTTTTATGGACAGAATCTCACTCTGTTGCCTAAGCCGGAGTGCAGTGACGTGATCATAGCTCACTGTAGCTTTCAACTCCTGGGCTCAAGCAGTGCTCCAGCCTCAGCCTCCTGAGTGGCTGGGACTACAGGCATACACCACCACACCCAGCAAATTTTTTAAATTTTTGTGGAGTCAGGGTCTCACCATACTGCCCAGGCTGGTCTTAAACTCCTAGGCTCAAGTTATTCTCCTGCCACAACCTCCCGACATATTAGAATTACAGGTGTGAGCCCATAATCTGGCCTGGAATTTATTTAATTTGATCAGTGACATCTAATATAAAAACGTATAGCTAGCATTCTGCTTTATAGTGAATTATGGAACACTGTCTTTTTTGAGATTGGGAGCTAAGCATTGATATGCACTATCACCTCATTTCCTCAAGATTGTACTGGAAGTCCCAGCCACTGCAGTGTTCCAAGAAAGACAAATATATTTCATATAGATTTTAAAACAATGAGTGAAATTGTCTATATCCAAAGACAATATGCTTTTCAAATGCAGAAATTCCTAATGAACATTCAAAATCAATAGTAGAACCATTAAATGAACTTTGCAAGGTTGCAATTTACAAAGGTGATATAAATAAATCAATTTTTCTACCTACTAGCAGCTAGCCATTATAAATAAAACTAAAAAATTCATTCCTTTTAGTATAAAAACAAACAATAAATGTTTAGAATTTTTTTCTTTCTTTTCTTTTCTTTTTTTTTTTTTTTGAGACAGAGCCATGATCTTTTGCCTAGGCTGGAGTGCAATGGCACAACCTCAGCTCACTGCAATCTCCACCTCCTGGGCTCAAGCAATTCTCCTGCCTCAGCCTCTTGAGTAGTTGGGATTACAGGCATGCACCACCGTGCTCAGATAATTTTTGTATTTTTAGTAGATGCGGGCTTTCATCATGTTGCCCAGGCTGGCCTTGAACTCCTGACCTCAGGTGATGCACACACTTCAGCTCCCAAAGTGCTGGGCATGAGCCACCATGACTGGCCAGAATATTTAAAAGAAAAAAAAATTATCCAAGATCTCACCACTGAAATCCACATAGCACGATTTTAAGAAAAGAAGAACGCTGAATTAAAAAGGATGAGTTCATGTCCTTTACAGTGACATGGATGAAGCTGGAGATCATCATTCTAAGCAAACTATCACAAGGACAGAAAACCAAACACCGCATATTCTCACTCATAGGTGGGAGCTGAACAATGAGAACACATGGTCACAGGGCGAGGAACATCACACACCAGGGCCTGTTGGGAGGTGGGGAGCTAGGGGAGGGATAGCATTAGGAGAAATACCTAATGTAAATGACGAGTTGATGAGTGCAGCAGACCAACATGGCACACGTATACCTATGTAACAAACCTGCACGTTGTGCACATGTACCCTTTAACTTAAAGTATAATAATAAAAGAAAGAAAATAAGAAGACTGAGATAAATTGGAATATATACCAAGTGCATGGATTAAACGGCTTAATGTTGTTAAATACAAAACCTTCTCAAATTGGTTGATACATTTAATGCAAATTTTCTCATTATACTGATAGGATTTTTAAGCAGAAATGGAGAAGTGTTATCTAAGTATTATCTGGAAATGTGAAGGACCAAGAAGAGACATATGATATTGAAAAAGAACTGCATATACAGGAGGCTGTGTAATTCCAGAATTTACTGTAAACATCAGGAATTCAGAGGTCCTGTTATTATCATACATAGAGGCAAATTAGCAATGCATAAAGAGGACATACACTGACCCTAATTTATATAGTATGTTGCTTTTTGGCAGGAATGCTAAAGGAATTAAATGGGAAAAGAATGTCTAATAAATAGATATAAAATAACTCAGTATTCACATAAAACATGGAGTTCTAAAACTTAGAACTATTTTTTAAGAAACCTATAAAAATTAGTAAGCTCCGAGTATTATTATTATTACTATTATTATTATTTTTTGGAGACTGAGTCTTGCTCTGTTGCTCAGGCTAGAGTGCAGTGATGCATTCTCGGCTCACTGCAATCTCCACCTCCTGCATTCAAGCAATTCTCCTGCCTCAGCATCCCAAGAAGTTGGGATTACAGGTGCATGCCACCACACCCTTGATATGGGTTTTCACCATGTTGGCCAGGCTAGTTTCAAACTCCTTCCTGACCTCAAGTGATCTGCCTGGCTCAGCATCCCAAAGCGCTACGGATACAGTCATGAGCCACCACACCTGGTGAGCACAGTTTTTTAGAGGAATCAATCTCAAATTACCTATGTGTGTTCATTATTCACATACATACATATATGTGGCGTAGGTGTATAATTATATATGTCAATGTATAACCCTACCTCCCAATATTTTTCTTGGAAAATTCCTTTGAATTAGACTTACAAGGTCTTCAAAAATGACATGCAAGCCTTCATAATTAGTTATTTACTGCAAGTTGTTATAGGTAAAATATGAGTTATGGTTTCACATTTGTGTACAATATACACAACAGCTAAAGGAACATAGATGCTGTTAGATTTAGTAGATAATTTCAGTGACAAGAGGCCAAACCCAATTTATTTTTGCCCTTTTCAGGTATATTTCTTCCTATAACTAATAAGTTTTTTTAGATCATCTCTGAAATTGTTGCTTTTGTACATGAGGCATTCTATTATTCCATTACTCTGTTTTTCTCCATTTTTTTGGTTTCAAAATTAGAATGCTGCTTTCTAAAAATAGCAAGTTTTGTGAGATTGATCATTTTATCTTCCTGATGCTTCTCTCTTCCTCTCATTTTTCATTCTTGACCCTACCCAGGCATTCATAGACTAAGATTCATTTTCAAAGTAAACAAAGCTCAATATTTTTCACTGTAGTCCAAAAGGGAATGCTGTTTATTGAGAAATGCAAAGATGATTTTGAAGAGCTATTTTGTAATCCCCTCCCCTCAACATTATGATTATTGATTTACAGCTTAGTGATGAAATCCCATGAGAACCAATGAATAAAAATAATATTTGAAGCATAAAACAGTGCCAGCTTTGAAAACCTACATCACACATATCAGAATGATCTAACCTTGTAAGTCAGCATACTAACATTATGATATACAAGCAGAAAGTCTTGTTGCTTTTAATTTTTTTAAATTTATTTTAAAGTCAGGGTCTCACTATGTTGTGCAGGCTAGTCTTGAATTCCTGGGCTCAAGTATTCCTTCAGCCTCAGCCTCCCTCCTGTGTAGCTGGGACTAAACATGCAGGCCACCAAGCCTGGAAAAAAGAAAAAAAAAAAAGAGAAAAAGAAAAATACACTAAGCTTCAAAAATACTTTGGGTTTTTAATGTTCTCCTGCCATACAAGTTTTCATAGCTCAAGGGACTGTTTTGAGTTGTATCATCTGTCTCCGTGTGGAGTTACTCCTTCAATCTAATAAAAACTAAGAGAATTTTCATCTCTATCTAAGGGTGCTATATATCTTAGCGATAGCACTGAGTTGTGATAACTTTTAAAAAGCTTATAAAATGATATTTAAATAATTTTAAAAATGCAGCACAAAGAATAAATCAATGATTTTACAGAAATAAATGGTAATAGGAATGAATACACAATTATCCATGACATTTTAAAATTAAGCTTTTTCTCCAAGGTCTGGCAGGGGAAAAATAAAGGTTAGAAAGTAATGAGCTATGTGTGAACATGACAAGAACAATTTTCAGTTGTACTCATTTGTCACCTGTCATTTAAGTTAAGCTGATATTTTGCTCTTAATCATTCCTCTGAAACCTACCCCAGTGTGTAGGTTTCTGTCCCAGACTCCATTTATGGGATGTCTGCTTTAAATTTCTTTTCAGGATAAATGCTTATAAAAGCAAGCAGGATGATTTGCTCATAGCCAAATGGACAGTTCTATTTAAAACACAATCAAAATGGAAGTTAAAATTATTAAAAACATTTAAAATTTAATAATTGCAACATGTTTACTTTTGACTTCTAATCACTGTCTTACAAATTATTATCAGTGATTGGTCCAGATAACCTGCATTATATTGGAATTGATCTCCCAGGACCGTATTTATTTATTCAGCTTAAATGTAGCTCACTGTTGAGACTTGATTTATAGTCAGGGTATACATTATTACTTAGAAAGGGCAGACCACTTTTAACAACCTAAAAGGAATACCTCATTAGTGAGCTATAAAGAAAGAATGATAATGGCTAATCTAAAATATTAAGATAGCAACTAACTATAATAGTCATTTTTAAATAAAATATACTCAAATATAAAAAATGTCAATTCAGATACAGAATGAAAGATAGAGCTATCATTATGAAATATATACATATATATAAAAAATATACACACACATATACACATATATATGTGGGTATATATACGTATACACACATGCATAATTATATTAATATAAATACACAATATATTTTATAAATATAATTTACATGAATTGTTATGTATATGTTACATATAATATATAGTTATACATGTAATGTGTATATGTAATATACATATATGTACATTATAGAAGGAAGGCTATACTGTATATCACATATAGTATATTATAATTAAAATTTATATTTTAGGCCTGGCAAAGTGGCTCACACCTATAATCTCAACTGGGAGGCCAAGGTAGTAGGATAACTTGAGGCCAGGAGTTCACGACCAGTCTGGGAAACAATGAGTCTCCTTCTCTAAAAACAATAATACATAAGTAAAGAGGCCAGGCGTAGTGGCTCACACCTGTAATCCCAGCACTTTGGAAGGCCAAGGCGGGTGGATTGCTTGAGGTCAGGAGTTCAAGAACAACCTTGCCAACATGGTGAAACCCTCATCTCTACTAAAAATACAAAAACATTAGCTGGGTGCACACCTGTATACACAAATACTCAGGAAGCTGAAGGAGGAGGATTCCTTGAACCTGGGAGGCGGAGGTTTCAGTGAGCGGAGATTGTGCCATTATAATCCAGCCTGGGCGGCACAGAGAGACTCCGTCTCAAAAAAAAAAAAAAAAAAAAACAACCAAAAAGTAAACAAATAATAAATGAAGAAATCAATAAATTTATTTTTATATTATAATATTATACTATGTATATATGAAAAATTTATAATACATAATATATGTTATTATAAACTTTTGTTTCTTCCTTTTTTTTGAGATGGAGTTTCATCTTGTTGCTCAGGATGGAGCACAACGGTGCAATCTTGGCTCACCACAACTTTAGCCTCCCAATGCAAGTGATTTTCCTGCCTCAGCCTCCCTAGTAGCTGGGATTACAGGCATGTGCCAATATGCCCAGCTAATTTTGTATTTTTAGTAGAGACAGTGTTTCTCCATGTTGGTCACGCTGGCCTTGAATTCCTCACCTCAGGTGATCCTCTCACCTCAGCCTCCCAAAATGCTGGGATTAGAGGCATGAGTCACCAAATATTTTCATATGATATATTAAATAATTACATAACTATAACATATTTACATAATGTTATGTAAAATTTATATAACTAAAATAGAATTTATAAAGCCACCATGGCACATATATACCTATGTAACAAACCTGCATGTTCTGCACGTGTATCCCAGAACTTAAAGTAAAATAATAATAATAATAATAAATTATATTGAGATATATTAATTATAACATATATCTTATTATATATAACATATTATATAAGACATGTTATATGTTATAGTAACATAATTGTATAACTTATACAATATATAATTATGTTGTAATTAATATATCTCATGATATAAATACTATATATTACATTACAGTTATACTGTGATTATATGCTATATATATCACAGTATGTAGTATTACATATTATAATAGTACATAATGAAACATTTTATGTTACATAATTATATTAGTATGTTACATAATTATTATATTATTATGAGTAAATTATATTGCAATGGTTATATTACATATAGTATATATTACATATTTTGGTCATGATGCCAAAACATACAAAGAGTAAATATCTTATTAATATAAAAGTATCGTGTTTGAATATATTTACAATACAGTTAGTACACACTGGAGTGACATAAATCTATGAGATGTGTATGTTGAAACAGTTGAACCTATACTACCTGCAGGGATGCATATCTGCAAGCAAGAATACCCTCTTCCCAGGTCTCAGTGCCTCTTCTTTTGCACCCATTCAACCTCATGGCACCATGAAGACCTCCTTCCCTAAGGAAAGGGAGGATTCCTAGATCTGAGTCCCCTTGGGAAGGTGGTCTTTGGAAGTAGCAGCCCAACAAGAACTTCTATGATCCTTCTGTAGTTATGAGAGTCACAGCTAAGCTTTATCCCCTAGAATGTAAAGTCAGTTGAAATAAAGGCAAAGAGTCTGGGCTAGGGAAGCATCCCATGGAGACGTGGCCCAGTAGCTACAGAATGCTCCTCCCCTGGGCTTCCCATGTCCTGCACATCCTGAACTCCACAGAAGCCCACAGCATTTTCACAGGGGAAGTCCCACGTTGTTTTGGTCTTTCTAATACCATCCTTCTCAATGTCATGGCCATCAGACCAAATGAAATATGGCACACACACTTAAATCTTTTCCTGTTTGAAATGTAAATATTTTTAACTTTGAAATGCTGCCTCTAAGAAATATCTCCCCAACGGATGCTTATTGTAAATTCAGCTACCAATGCTCCTTTTCAAATAAAATGAATAATATTGAGATGGAATGTCACTCTGTTGCCGGCTGGAGTGCAGTTGTGTGATCATGGCTCACTGCAATCTCTGCCTCCTGAGTTCTCCTCCAAAAGAGTGAGCCAACCAATTAGCTCACAGGTGATTAATACTATTTTGTAAATTGGCCTCATCACCAAATATCATGAATTTATGTCATGAATTTATTCTCGCTCCTCACAGACATGTCTTTATGAGATGGTTTTTGATTCTTTGCGATTCCATAGAGTAGGAATGTTACCTCGTTGTTCGACTCACAATCCTGTGATATGTCATGAGTCTGAACATTTAACATAAGAATATAATCACTTTGTTTTGGAATTTGTGAGCCCACTCATATGTGGCTTCTTTGATGCCTTTGAAGTGCTTTGAAGCCAAAAGAACTGTCTTCTTGTGGTAAGGGGAGCCAGGAAGAGCTGAGTAAAAACTACAGATAACCTCAAGCATCTTTCCTATTTGACTTCCTATTTATTTTAAGGACTTTTTTAGTTTTCTATATTTAGGGGAACGAATGCAGGTTTCTTACGTGCACGTATTTTATAGTGGTGAAGTCTGGGCTTTTAGTGAACCCATCAAACAAAGAGTGAGCATTGTGCCCAATAGGTAATTTCTCAACCCCTACCCACTTCCACACTTCTGGGGAAGATTCCTATTTCTCCTTAGGCACTGATGAGTTCAAAAGTAAAGTTGGTTTCATAACCCTTCCATCAAGTCCTCCTGACAACAGCCCAAAGGCCTTGTGCAGAGCAAGCAGAAACTTGCCCACCATGTCAACTTCAAAGTGAATAATCATCACATCATTAATGAGCTTCTGTCAACTACTCATTGATTATGGAATCATAAAACACTAGAAAGTAAAGGGTGGAAGAGACTTCCAATACATCACTTTTGCTTATTTTCCTTTAAGAAATTTTTTAGTTTTCTATACTTAGGGGTAGAAGTGCAGGTTTCTAACATACACAATTTTGTAGTGGTGAAATCTGGGTTTTTAGTGAACCCATCAACCAAATAGTAAGCATTGTGCCGAATAGGTAATTTCTCAGCTCCTACCCACTTTCACACTCCTAAGTCTCCAGTGTCCATTATTTTACTGTCTATGTCCCTACCTGCACACTGTTTAGTTCCCACTTACAAGTGAGAACATGGGGTATTTTTATTTCTGTTTTTGAGTTATTTCACTTAGGATAATGGCCTCCAACTCCATCAAGGTTACTACAAGACAATATTTCACTCTTCTTTTATGGCTGGATAATATCCTATGGTGTACCTATACCACATTTTCTTTATCCAGTCCTCTACTGATGGACACTTAGGTTGATTCTATATTTTGGCTATTGTGAATAGTGCTGTGATAAACATATGAGTGCAAGTGTCTTCTTTAGACAATTTTTCTTTTCCCATGGGTAAATACCCAGACGTTGGAACTTCTTGCAGATCAAGATACTTCCCCAAACTTCAAAATCAAAAATCTGTAGTATATATCTCACCATTTAGGGAACTCAAAGACACATTCTACACACTCTCTTCAACATTTAAGTTCTACCTTGGTGCTGACCAGCTGAAATTCTCTATCTTGGCTTTTTTTTTTTTTTTTTTTTTTTTAAATGGAGTCTTACTATGTCACCAGGCTGGAGTGCAGTGGTACGATCTCAGCTCACTGCAACCTCTGCCTCCTGGGTTCAAGCGATTTTCCTGCCTCAGCCTCCTGAGTAGCTGGGATTACAGGCACGTGCTACCCCGCCCAGCTAATTTTTGTATTTTCAGTAGAGATGGGGTTTCACCATGTTGGCCAGGATGGTCTTGGTCTCCTGACCTTGTGATCCATCGGTCTCAGCCTCCCAAAGTGCTGAAATTACAGCTGTGAGCCACCGTGCCCGACTTCTCTATCTTGGTTTTCAAAAAGGAGGAAGAAAGAAGGAAAGATGAGAATAGATGACTTACAACCACAATGAACAATGTGCTATCAACAATGTTGGATAGGTAGATCACATTTTTAGACTGATAAAAATTTGCAAAACAATTTTTTTGTTTTTTGTAAATTCTACATGCCTACACTCTTAACCCTTCAACACAAGAGGGAATTTGGTTCTCTCTGAACAACTGCTCACACCTCATACTCATACTTACCAAAATATTCTCCCAAATAAATCCTTCTGACTGGCTTGGTGGCTGACACCTGCAATCCCAGCATTTTGAGAGGGCAAGTAGGGCAGATCATGAGGTCAGTAGATCGAAAACATCCTGGCCAACATGGTTAAACCTCGTTTCTATTAAAATACAAAACATTATCCGGGCATGCTGTTGCACACCTGTCGTCCCATCTACTCAGCAGGCTGAGGCAGAGGAATCACTTGAACCGAAGAGGCAGAGATTCATGGCAGTGAGCCATGATCACGCCACTGCACTCCAGCCTGGCAACAGAGTGAGATTCCATCTCAAAAAAGAAAAGAAAAGAAATCTATCTGTATAATGTGACTACATGTGCTGAATCATCTTCATTTATGCATCTGATTAGATAAATTTGGCACAAACTATTCAATTACCTGGCCAGAGTTCTCCAGAGAAACAGAACCAGTAGGGAAAATAATAGAGGCTGAGTGTGGTGGCTCACTCCTGTAATCCTAGCACTTTGGGAGGCTGAGGCAGGGGAATCACTAGGGACTAGGAGTTTAAGACCAGCCTGGCCAACATGGCAAAACCCCATCTCTACTAAAAATGCAAACATTAGCTGGCCATGGTGGCACATACCTGCAATCCCAGCTACTCGGGGGGATGAGATAGGAAGATTGCTTGAGCCTGGGAGTTGAAGACTATAGTGTGCCAAAATTGCAACACTGCAGTCTAGCCTGGGCAAGAGAAGGAGATGTTCTCTCTCTCTCTCAAGAGAGAAAGAAAGAAAGAAAAAGAAAAATAACAGATGACTGATAGAAGATAGATGTGACAGATGATAGATATGATAGATGATGATGATCAATATAGATAGATGATAGATACATGATGGAGATAGACAGATAATAAACAGATAACCAATACATAGAGACATAATAAGATGGACAGATGGATAAGATAGATAGATAGATAGATAGATAGATAGATAGATAGATACATAAAGATTTATTATGGGAATTGAAGTTATTATAGAGGCTGAGAGGTCCCAAGCCTTACTACATGCAAGTTGGAGAAAGAGGAAAGCTGGTGTTGTAATTCCAGGTATTTCCGAAGGCTGCGAACCAGAGAGTCCACCATGTAACTATCAGTCCAAGATCAAGGTCCTGAGAATATGGGACATCACTAGTGTCAGTTCCAGATATGAAGGTTCTGTCTTCTGAAAACCTAAGTTATGGTGACAGAGAGCAGAAGAAGATGACTGCCCAGCTTGAGAGAGAGCAAATTCACCTTTCCTCTGTTATTTTTTTTCTACCTCTGGCGCTGTACAGTCTGAATCATCATGTCCACTCACATTGCTGAGGGTGGGTCTGCCGTCCTCAGTCCACCAGTTCAAAGGCCAGTCTATTCCAGAAACCTGCTCACAGGCACACACCTGGTATCCCTCAGATAGCTAAAGTTGCTGCCTAAAATTAATCATCACAATAGTGTTGTCTGAAATCAAATGGACTGGGTCCAGCATGTGTTGGTGTGTGCAGCAAATACATCATCCATACTAAGCCACTTGGTGGTAACAGCCAGGCGTTGGCTTCAAGGAAGGGCCTGATAGAGTAAATGGAAACTGTTCCACCAAAGCAGGGGTTCTTCAGGCATAGACTCTCTTGAGACCTATATGGCTGTCTACTAGTTTGAGCATTCTAACATTATGTATGCCCTATATCAAACCTCATAAAAGAGTTGATATGGCTGATAGACTATCATTACAGATTGAAAATTAGTTAAGGCCAGGCATAGTGGCTCATGATTGTAATCCCAGCACTTTGGCAGGCTGAGGCAGGTAAATGGGTTGAGTTCAGGCATTTGAGACCAGCTGGGGCAACATGGTGAGACCTCTAACTCTGGAAAAAACTCAAACATTATTTGGGCATGATAGTATAGTACCAGCTACTTAGACGGCTGAGATGGGAGGATCATCTGAGCTTAGGGAGATCAAGGCTGCAGTGAGCTGTGATGGCACAACTGCACTGCAGCCTGGGTGACAGAGTTACGCTCTGTCTCAAACAATTACAATAATAAGAAGTCAAGCAACATTTTGGTGCATATTTTAAATACTTCAAAAATACCAAGGCAAAGTTAAGAAGTAGCCAGTGTCACACATGTAATCTCTTCCTTTTAAGCTGGAAGTGGAATCACATGTTCTAACATTGGACTTCTGCTGCTGCATTTAGGTCTCATAAAGGGAACATACTTTGGGGTTGCAAATTCAGAAAGAAAACAAGGCTGTAATTGACTTTACCCTACTGCTGGAAATCTGGTTCCAAATAGTACTTTGTCTCATACCCATTGTTCAAATCAAGAAACTGTTCATCATTAAACCAAACCCTGGGATCAGCATTGACTCCCACACTTCAGGTTTTACATGCATGAAAAGACCAGGCTTAGAAAGTTAGTTCAATAAAAAATAATAGATTTTTTGCCTATTTAGCTTGAAAATGGGGAGTTTAAAGATGATTGGCTAAACTATCTTCAAAATATTTTAATTGTATGCAGAAGATATTCATTCATTATCCTAAGTATAAAATGAATAAACAGACAGCTAAAACATATCCAGAAAGTATTTGAGTGGTTTTTTTTTAATTAAGGAACTACTTAATAACTCTTAAGTCAACCTAATTACAAGTTGATTATACATTAGTCAAGACTAATAAGAAAGACTGATTTCACAATTTTCAGGTGTAAGTGTAAGTTTTTTTTTTCCCTCACCATCTTCAGGTGTAAGAATAAGGTTTTTTTCATTTCAGGTTTTGTTTTCTTCTGTTTTTGAGACACAGCCTCACTCTATTATCCAGGCTGGGGTGTAGTGGTGCGACTGTGGCTCATTGCAGCCTCCAACTCCCAGGCTCAAGCCATCCTCCCATTTCAGACTCTTGAGTAGCTGGGACTAAGAGAGAACACCACCACACCTGGCTACTTTTTATATTTTTTGTACAGACAGGTTCTCCCTATGTTTCCTAGGCTGGTCTCAAACTCTTGACCTCAACCAGTTCTCCAGCCTCAGCTTCCCAAAGTACTGAGATTACAGGTGTGAGCCACCATGTCCTGCAGGGAATAATTTTTTTTTTTTTTTTTTTTAAGGAAGAAAATGTTATTTGTCCTGAAAAACTTAGATATCTAGCCATCTTTAAAAAAGGAATTAAACTAGATAATCTATTTAGGTTTTATTCATGTATGTGTGAGCATCCATAAATATATGTTACTGCAAACAGATATCTGAGTTCCTAAACAGAATATGGCTTATTACTATGAAACACAATCAGTTTCACAGCATTTTTTTTCATAAAATAGTTGACTCTTTATCTAGAAGATCTTTTCTGTATTTTTTCTTGGCCTTCCAAAAATAGCATAGAATGAAACAGAGAGCCATAACTGAGAGTATTAAGTGTCAGACTCAGCCTACACACCTATATGGGTGAACTATGACAGTCAGGCAAAGGTAATACACACCTGTCTTTGGAAGAAGAACTTACAATTGACCTTTGAACAACATGAGTTTGAACTGCATTGGAGGTCCTGAGACAGCAGGACCAACCCCTCCTCTTCATTCTCCTCCTCAGCCTCTTCAGTGTGAAGATGACGTGAGGAAGACCTTTACGATGATCCACTACTACTTGATAAACAGTAACTATATTTCATTTTTTTAGGATTTTCTTAATAACATTTTTTCTCTACCTTATTTTATTGTAACAACACAGTATATAGTATACATAACATACAAAATATGCGTTAGTTGACTCTGTATGTTATTGTAAGGCTTCTGGTCTTTTCAGCAGTATATTAACTGTTAAGTCTTGGAGGAGTTAAAAGTAATACATGGATTTTTGACTGCATGGGAGAGTAAGTGCCCCTAATCTCTACACTGTTCAAGGGTCATCTGTATATTGAAAATATAGTCTTTTTACCAATGAAAATATCTTTCATGTACTAATGCAAGATGAATGCTGCATAGACTCAACTATGTTTTACTCCTTAAACCAAGACATATATATACTTGGAAATTGTCACTGTATGGTATTGTAATACCTAACTCAGGATATATTGGCTGTTATAAAAAGTTCCTCCTGCCTGGTATGGTGGGCTCATGCCCGTAATTCCAACGCTTTGGGAGGCCCAGGTGGGAGAATCCCTTGAAGCCAGAAGTTTGAGACCAGCCTGGGCCACATACGGAGACCCCATCTCTATAAAAAAAAAAAAAAAAATTAAAAGTAGCCAGGCTTGGTGGTGCACACCTGTAGTCACAACTACTTGGGAGGCTGAGGTGGGAGGATCCCTTGAGTCCAGGAGTTCAAGGCTGCAGTGAGCTATGATCACACCACTGCACTCCAGCTTGGGTGACAGAGCAAGATGAGAGAGAGAGAGAGAGAGGGAGAGGGAGAGGGAAGTTTCTCCTGTATAATTATTTTTAATATGAGAAAAAGAGACAGAAGGAGAGAGTGAGGAGGGGAGAGAGACAGAGAGAGGAAGGAAAGAAGGAAGGAAGGAAGGAGAGAGAGAGAGAAAGTTTCTCCTCAATAATTTTGTTTTTTGTTTTGAGACAGAGTCTCACTCTGTAGCCCAGGCTTGAGTGCAGCGGTGCAATCTCGGCTCACAGCAGCCTCTATCTCCCAGGTTTAAGTGATTATTCTGCCTCAGTCTCTGGAGTAGATGGGACTACAGGAACATGCCACCATGCTGGGCTAATTTTTGTATTTTTTTTTTTTTTAGTAGAGATGGAGTTGCACCATATTGGCCAGGCTGGTCTTGAACTCTTAACCTCATGATCTGCCCACCTTGGCCTCCCAAAGTGCTGCAATTACAGGCATGAGACACTGTGACTGGCCAATTATTTTTAATATAACCCAAATAGTGAGACCAACTATAAAGAGAAGACAGAAAATAGTGCCAAAACCTTTTCTCACCTTTAGAGATAAAATGCCCTTGTTGGTATGGTCTGTTCTTTTAAGTCTGTTGTCATTTGGTATTAGAAAGAGAAATTTAACATATGGAGTTTCTCATGGAAACTTCCTTTGAACTGGTTTCGCTTGGGTTCATTTGATAAATTTACATCTGTTTATTTTTTATGCCTCCAAATATAACCACACAACCACCTATTTATTTATTTATTTTACTTTTTTGGGATGGAGTTTCACTCTGCCATCCAGGCTGGAGTGCAGTAGTGCAATCTCTGCTCACTGCAGCCTCTGACTCCTGGGTTTAAGAGATTCTCCTGACACAGCCTCCCGAGTAGCTGGGACTACAGTGGCTATTTTTTTTTTTTTGCATTTTTAATAGATAAATGGGTTTCATCATGTTGACAAAGCTGGTCTCCAATTCCTGACCTCAGGTGATCCACCCATCTCGGCCTCCCAAAGTCCTGGGATTCCAGGCATGAGCTACTGTGCCCAGCCACAAATACCAATTTAAACCATGGGTTCTGTGTCTGTGGTTGTCTGAGGTACCTCAAATCCTTATTTTTCAAATGAATACTTTTTGCTCTAGCCAGTTTCCTACCTTTCCACAGTAAAGAGCTTAGACACATGATCAGGCATTCAAAGTATTATTGTTTTTCTTTAATACTAAATGACACAATATAACACCATCCAGGCCTGCAGCTCTCAATAAAGCTAAATGTGATTTTGTTTGAAATGACAGGATCCACCAATGCATTCAACAGCCTTCTACATGTCTGAGGTCAGGAAGTTGTCTTAAAGAAGACAAATCCCTTCTAAGAGAAAAAAAATAAAATAATTTTTTTTTGATTCTTAAATTTATATAGCTGGACTATCAAATAAAAACATGAAGGATAAAAAGAAAAATCTACCAGCTGCTACACACCAGATGATAAAAATGTGAGAGATTCTGAATATTCAGCTTACGGAGGACAAAGGGCAGCTAAAATACAATGAAATGTGCTCCTTTTCACTTGAAAGATGTTAAACCACTTTCATAAAAGGTTAAGGCTTTACAATTATGTATTAATTTTCAAATCTTTTAAACAGCATCTTGAGTTGTTGAAAATATCAAGGAATTTTTGCTTTCTACTGAGATTTTTCCTTGCAAGGTCAAAAGCATGATCAGTCTCTTCTTAGGAGTTACTCAAGTGTCCATAAAACCTTATTGTTAACACTAGGCCCTGTGACATACAGCAGATCTTCAGAATTTACTCATCTCAAGTAACTTAACTGTAGATCAGTGTCTCCCTTTTCACTCTCCTCACCTTCCCTAGGAACCACCATTCTGTTTTCTACGTCTCTAAGTTTGACTGTTTTACGCACCTCATATGAATAGTGTATACACAAAAACTTGCTTCAAACTGTGTTTTGCCTCTGCTCTTAAACTACAAAACATCATCAACACATAAGAAGCATTCTGTGACTAAATGTATGACCTTTCAAGAAAAAGAGTCAAACTCTGTAAAATATTTGAAGAGATTTATTCTGAGCCAAATATGAGTGACCATGGCCTGTGAAACAGCCCTCAGGAAGTCCTGAGAACATGAGCCCAAGGTGGTTGGGGCGCAGCTTGGTTTTAAACATTTTAGAGAGGCATGAGACATCAAACTGTTACACACGTCCATGTGAAGGGAGTCCACCAACAGGCTTTGTGTGAGCAACAAGGCTGTTTATTTTACCTGGGTACAGGCAGGCAGAGTCCAAAAAAGTAGTCAGCAAAGGGTGGTGGGATTAACATTAGTTCTTACAGGTTTGGGATAGCAGTACAAAGTACGTTCTCACGGGCAGGGAGAATATTACAAAGTGACTTCTTAAGGGCTTAAGGTGGGCAAGGTGGGGGCGGGGGCAGGGGAAGAATATTACAAAGTACCTTAAGGACAGAGGAGAATATATCTTTTCAGTTAGGGTGGGACAGGAACAAATCACAATGGTGGAATGTCATCAGTTAAGGCTATTTTCACTTCTTTTGTGGATCTTCAGTTGCTTTAGTCCATCTGGATGTACACATGCAGACCACAGGGGATATGATGGCTTTGCTTGTGCTCAGAGGCCTGACATTCCTGTCTTGTTATATTAATAACAAAAACAAAACAAAATGGTGGTGAAGTGTTGGAGTGGCGAAAATTTTGTGGAGATGGTACGGGGAGACAATGGGCAATGTTTCTCAGGGCTGCTTTTAGCAGAATTAGGGCGATGTGAGAACCTAGAGTGGGTAAGCTTAAAGTGAAGAGCTGCTTTGAGCGGGATTAGGGGCAGTGTGGGAACCTATAGCGGGAGAGATTAAACTGAAGAAAGATTTTAGGGTAGGGTGTGACGTTGTGGGGTTGTCAGAAGGAGCATTTTTTGTATAGAATGATTGGTGATGGCCTGGATGTGGTTTTGTAAGAATTGAGAAACTAAACGGAAGACTCAAGGTCCGAATAAGAGAAGGAGAAAAGTAGGTATTAACTAAGACTTGGGAGGACCCAGGACATCCAATTAGAGAGTGCCCAAGGGGGTTCAGTATAATTATTTGGTGGCTGGTGAGTTTTAGGGCTCTATCTTTGAGTTTTTTTTATGTTGTCATATACCAGACCAGATTGATTCAGGTAAAAACAACACACTTCATTTAAAAATATACAGAGTCTCCTTTTCTTAGCAGTGAGTAAGTCAAGGCCTCAGCGATTTTGGAGGAAAGAGAAATGCAAAGCCAGCAATTGTTTGTTAAAGAGGGATTAGAACAGGCTAGGAGACAGTGAGCGAGATTGATAGTGTGGTGGAGATAGCTGGGGAGAGGTAAAGGGTGGCATAAGAACAGGAATGAGAATAAGAGTGAATATAAAAGGAAAGAATAGGACTTAATCAGGGTGAAAGTGTTGGAGGGTGCCCTATCAGAAAAGATCATCTGTCCACTCCAAGAGGGAGTCAAGATTGGTGGACTGGGGATAGTACCAGGAGATATCTGCTGCAATGATTTGGAGGAAAAGTGTAAACCAGCAGTGGAAACAAGGGCAGGGTGAATAGGAGTATAACTAGACAGAAGATAGTAGGGATGACAAGTTTTTGGGGAGCAGTCCAAGTAGTGGAGGTGACTGCGTAAAGCCCTGTTGCAAAAAGTAGGGTAAGGACCAATAGACCTAATAGAATGAAGGGATGTATTAGGCTCATAAGGGTTATTACTGTTCTTCAGAAATGCGAGTGAGTTTAAGGGAAGTAGAGGAGAGTACTTGTGACTTCCAGGAGGAAGAGGAAAGATCAGGCTGGCTGTCTGATGGACACAGCTTTATTCTGGAATGGTGAACCCAATGGGGAGGGTCCTGCAGGCAGACGGCAGCTGGGGTACAATAGATGACTAAGTAGGGTCTGGTCCATCAAGGCAGTAGAGTTTGAGGGGTCAGATTCTTAATAAGAACTGATCGTCCAGCTAGGGTCTCTTCCTATGGCTGGGAATCTGGAGTAGGCAAGAGATTAGCAGCCTGGCAAATTTGCTGTCTAGCCTGCTGGAGGACCAGTAGAGTCACCTAGAGGGCTGTTGTCTAGGACAAGGTTGGGGCCGAGCAAGAAAGTGTGTCTACATAAAAGTACAAATGGGCTGTACCATGTAGCATCTCGAGAATAGGCTCTAATTCTGAGAAGGGCAAGAGATAAAAGTACTGTCCAGTCCTTTTTTAAGTTGGAGGCTGAGCTTGGTGAGTTGTGTCTTTAAAAGACCATTAGTCCACTCTACCTTTCCCGAAGATTGAGGACGGTAAGGGATATGAAGTTTCCACTGAATACCAAGAGCCTGAGAAACTGCTTGGGCTATTTGACTAATAAAGGCTGGTCTGTTATCGGACTGTATAGAGGTGGGAAGGCCAAACCGAGGAATTATGTCTGACAGAAGGGAAGAAATGACCGCAATAGCCTTCTCAGACCCTGTGGGAAAGGCCTCTACCAATCCAGTGAAAGTGTCTATCCAGACCAAGAGGTATGTTAGTTTCCTGATTCCAGGTATGAGAGTAAAGTCAATTTCCCAGTCTTGGGCAGGGGCAAATCCCTGAGCTTCATGTACAGGGAAGGGAGGGGGCCTAAGCAATCCCTGAGGCATAGTAGAATAGCAGATGGAATACTGAGAAGTGATTTCCTTGAGGATAGATGTATACGATGGAAAGGACATGAGAGGTTCTAAGAGGCAGGCGAGCAGCTTGTAACCTACATGGAAGAGGTTATGAAATGACAACAGAATAGAATGGGCCTGTGAGGCTGGAAGGAGATATTTTCCTTGGTCCAAGAACAATTTGCCTTGTGTGGGAAGAGACTGATAGGTGGAAGTTTCAGTGGTACAGTAGGTGGGAGAGACCAATGAGGAGAAAAACCGGCTGTAAGGGACAGAAGTTGGAACACTAGCTGCTTCTTTAGCTACCTTAACAGTGTAAGTGTTGCCCTTGGTGATGGGATCTGATGCCTTTTGATGCCCTTGCAGTGAATGACTCCAGCTTCCTTTGGAAGTAAAGTGGCCTTGAGAAGAGTTTTTAATAAAGAGGCATTAATGATGGAGGACCCTTGCGTAGTGAGGAAACCTCTTTCAGCCCATATAACAGCATGGCGGTGCAGGATATGGAATGCATATTTAGAGTCAGTATAAATATTGATGCGTAGTCCCCTTGCAAGAGTGAGGTCCCGAGTTAAGACAATGAGTTCGGCTTGCTGAGAGGTAGTGGAGGGCGGCAGAACACTAGCCTCAATGATAGATGTGGATGATATTATAGTATAGCCTGCCTTTGCTGGTGAGTGGCAATTAGGCCTGGTGGAACTGCCATCAATAAACCAAGTGTGATCAGGGTGAGGGACAGGAAAGAAGGAAATATGGGGAAAAGGAGTGAATGTCAGGTGGATCAGAGAGATACAGTCATGGGCATCAGGTGTGCTATCTGGAATAATGTGGCAGGCCGGATTGAAGTCTGGGCCAGGAACAGTGGTAACTGTGGGAGACTCAACAAAGAGTGAGTATAGCTGAAGGAGCTGGGGAGAAGAAAGTATATGTCAGGTGTGAGGAAGGAAACAGATTTTGGAGGTTATGAGAACTGCCTTGATTCTTCACCTTGGTGGCAAGCACCAACTCCCCTGGGGGGCTTTAGATTTCACAGACTAAGGACTCCATTCCCAAGACTGCCCCGCCCCACACACATCAGTCACAAGTCTGGGTTTCTAGAAATTCTGCCCAACCGCCTTCAAATTGGGGTTCCCGCAACCTCTCTTTGTATTCAATTAATTTGCTGGAGTAACTCACAAAACTCAAGTTACTGCTTAATTACACTTACTGGTTTATTACAAAGGATATCCTATTCCTTACTTTTATACTCAATCTTTTTCTTATGCCACCCTCTACCTCTCCCCAGCTATCTCCACCACACTATTAATCTCACTCACTCTCTCCTACCCTTTTCTAATACAGATAAGAACATGTGTAGGGCAAGATTTGGGGGTGGGAACCAAAAATAAAATTGTGAGTTCCCCCCAGCCACCTGAATGGACTTTCTCCTGGGCCAGGGGACTCTAAAATTTAACCTGAAAGACTGTTTCAGACCACGATGGGAAGTGGGGCTTGGAGATACCTCATTATAGCCGTTCAGCATTAACATCAACACAGACCTTAAGTCTGATAGGAAACATTTACAATCTGTTCTCTCTGAAGCCTGCTACATGGAGGCTTCCACTGCATAATAAAACCTAAGTCTCCACAACCCCTTATCTTAAGCCAGACATCACTTTCTATTGATAGTAACTCTGTCAACCAACTGCCAGTCAGAATATGTTTAAATCTATCTATGACCTGGACGCCCCCAACCCCTTTGAGGTAACCGACCATTCTAGATAAAACCAATGTGTTTCTTAAATGTATTTGATTGATGTCTCATGTCTCCCTAAAATGTATAAAACCAGGCTGCACCCCAGCCACCTTGGGCACATGTTCAGGACCTCCTAGGGCTGTGTCACAAGGCATGGTCACTCATATTTGGCTCAGAATAAATCTCTTCAAGTATTTTACAGAGTCTGACTCTTTATTGACAGGGAGGGGGCACAGAGCTTCCATGTCCTCCCTGCAGCACCGCCCTCCAGGAACCTCCATGTGTTCAGCTTCTGGAAGCTCCCTGAACCCTGTCCTCTTGGGGTTTTATGAAAGCTTCATAACATCAGCACTTTTTTCTTCCTCCAGGGAATAAGGTGGGACCTCTCTCATGACAAGGTCTTAAGTCTCACAATCAGAAAGGCTATGAGAGGCCTGCTTCTGAGCACTGATGAATGCAATATTATAACAAAAGACTGTAAACAGGGCTATGGGAGTTATGGGCCAGGAACCATGAATGAAAACCAGCATGTATCATCATACCACAAATGGAATCAGGCAGAATTTCATACACTTAAAAATTTGTTAAGAGGGTAGATCTCATGTTATGTATTCTTACCACACACACTGTCAATGGAAAAAGTCAAACTCTGTAAAATATTTGAAGATATTTATTCTTAGCCAAATGTGAGTGACCACATCCCATGACACAGCCCTTAGGAAGTCCTGAGAATATGTGCTCAAGGTGGTCGAGTGCTTTATGTATTTTAGGGAGGCATGAGACCTCAATCAAATAAATATATTTGAGAAATATATTGGTTTAGTCCAGAAAGGTGAGACAAGTCAAGCAGGGCATGGAGGAGAGGGCTTCCAAGCTACAGGTAAATATAAACATTTTCTGGTTGACAATTGTTTGAGTTTGTCTAAAGACCTGGGATTAACAGAAAGGAAGTGTTGAGGTTAGGAGAAATGATTGTGGAGACCAAGATTCTTTTGAAGTATCATAGTGGCTGCCTTTAGAGACAATAGATGACTATTTCCTATTCAGACCTTTAAAAGGTTCTAGACTCTCAGTTAATCTCTTTAGGATTGGGAGGGCCTGGAAGATCTAGTTTTGTTAACAGAGATTCTCTGCAGATGCAAATTTTCTTCCACAAAGGATGGCTTTGCAGGGCCATTTCTAAATATGCCAAATAAACATGTTTTCGGGTAAAATAATTTTATTTTTTTCTTCATGATGTAATGTTACACCCGAGTCAGATTGGAAGGTAAGTCCGATATATAGGGTTAAGTAAAACTCATAGGATGAGAATTTATGTTTTATAGAGCATGACACCCCAGGCCTATTACATAGGAATTTGGGCAAGATTTAAAACAAAACAAAACAAAAAAATCAGAACTTAGTACACACACACACACACAAGAAAATTCTAAAAAACAAAAAAGACACAAAGAACTTTGGAGATGATGGATATATTTCTTATCTTGATAGTAATGACAGTATTGAGGCAGGATAGGTAGTCAAGGAAGTGACTATGTAATCAACACAAAAAACCTCAGCATTCACAATGTCCTTGGGCTCATTCAAGCTTAGCTATCTTCAATAGGCACTTTTCATTCTAGAGAGCATGTGCATTTTGATGTTACCTGTCCTCAAAGTGACCCTCTGCTCATTTTAAGAGTGAAAAACACACCCTTTGGTGCACCCAGAGGAACACCCAGAACATGCTTACTAGTAACACCTCTGACTCCCATAAAAGGAGTCCCTTCCCTTCCCTCCTGTTCCCTCTGCTCCCCTTCCCTTCCTTTTGTTTTTAAATGGAATCTTATTGTTTCACCCAGGCTGGAGTGCAGTGGCGTGATCTGAGCTCACTGCAAACTCTGCCTCCTAGGTTCATGTAATTCTCCTGCCTCAGCCCCCGAGTAGTTGGGGGTACAGGCCACATTACCACGCCTGGCTAATTTTCGTCTATTTTTAGTAGACATGGGTTTCACCATGTTGTTCAGGCTGGTCTCAATTTCCTGACCTCATGATCCACCTGCCTTGGCCTCCTAAAGTGCTGGGATTACAGGTGTGAGTCACTACTCCTGGTCCAAAATGAGTTTCACCAGCAATAATCAATGCTGTCTCACTCTTAGGAGCAGCCAGCCCTGAAATCTCTCTCTCTCTCAGGGTGTACTGTCTATTCTTAGGCTGACTTTCAAAATATTCTTTTTCCTTTGCAATAAATTACTCTACACTGCATCTCCTTTGCTGTGTGTCTCTTGCTTCTTTTAAACTGAGAAGACAAGAACCGAAGTTTCACAACAGCTGTCCCCAATAACATCCAAACTCATCAAAGTGTATACATTAAATATGTGCCTCTTTTGCATTTCAACTATACCTCAATAAAGCTGTTTTTAAAAAAGAGCTACTTCAGAAAATTCTCCAAATATAACGATAAAAACATAAAAAACAAACAAAAACAGTGCATTCCTATTTACTTGCTAGAGTTTTGAACACTTAGCTAGAACTAACATTTTCTATCAAGTGTATGTCAGCAATGATGTCCATTTCCTCAAAGTGTGGGAGAGACCACGGCTTCATTCTGACACATAGGTGCACATATTCTAGAATCTCATCAGCAAATGAACGTTGGTGTGGTGAGCAGAAAATTTGTATAGACAAGGAGTATTGATTGCAATGTGGTGAAACAGGTCTGCCAGGTTTGTTTTGCCTTTCACGATGGGTGTCCACCAAGTTGTTTTCCTCCTTCATCTCTCTGACACATGCAGACCCATGCACTTATCCCCTGTTCGCTCTGCCCTTATTTTGCCTCAGCATGACCATATGTATCTGGCTTCACCCTCACAGCTAATGAATAAACCCAAAGGTCCCGACTGAGCCTGTGAGATTAATTAAGCTGCTGACTTATGGCTCCAGCAGAGCAAACCCCCTGAGCCTTCCCCAATATCAGCAGTGCAGACTGAGATCAAGTCACCGATAATAACAGTATCTCTTCTTGTCTAACTACTGAGGTTTGTATTCATCCTTATTTGTTTATTTTTGTCCAAGTGGAAGACAACCATTCAGGTTCTTCGGTGTCTATCTCCACAGGGCAAGAACTCCCCCTATTGCCCCAAAATTTATCTTTTCTTTTTATGAAAGGCACACAGTAATTAGCCCTGTGAATTTATTATTTATTTATTTTTCTGTTTGAGAATGCACATGTATTAGAATGATCTGGACATGCCACAGGAGGGGCAGACAGTTTCTAAATTCAAGCCTTTGTAGAATTTTTCTCGATATCACAGATTTTAATGCTCCATCCCAACAGACTTTTTCAAAATGTATCTCCCTGTTGGATTGTCTTAACTATGAAGTTGCTAATGCTTGGAAAACATCTCAGGTGCAAAATTTTCCTTCATTTTGATATCATTAATATATCTATTAATCTTAATATCACAAAGAAATCATTAATATATGTATTAGAATTGTTAGACTGTATTAGAATAATGTAATAAAGCACTTCGCCCATTATGAATTATTTGAGAATTTAGTTTTCCTGGCTCTTTCTTACATATTTGTTCCATCGCCAAAGAAGTTCATTATTTTTAGAGGTCCTTAATTTTTGAAGTCTCACCCTGCAAAATCGTATAGTCAATGAAGAAGCATTTGTGAGTCCTACACAATTTTACCAAGCTACATTTTAGTTTCTGTGATATATCAAAGTAACACAAGAAATGTTTCTACCCTCAAAGCAGCAAGGGAGAAACACAAACGTACATTAATCAGTTAATTGTGAAAAGTCTAATTAAAGAAAAATTGGAGTCAATGTAAGCTGAGGACCTAAGAAAAACTTACAGGATGACATCTTTTCAAGAAAAGTAGGAGGACACTCCTGGGGGCACTGAAAGGAATGCATTTTGCATTTGGAAAGGATGTACACCATTAATCGTCACAGGTTGACAGTGGTTAGCAGAATTTTTAAGATAGTTGCCATGGTTTTGACTTCCTGGAGTGAATGCCTGGTATGAATATAATGGGCTAATCAATCCCTTGATTAAGGTACATTATATGAATCTTTAAAAACAAAAACTTTCAAGCCTTTGCTGAGGGAGAAATTCAAAGTAGTTAAAATTCTCTTGCTGGCCTTGAAAAAGCAAACAGCCATGCTTTAAGCTGCCTAAAAAGAGATCTGCAGGGCAATGACCTGGGGGCATCCTCTAGGAGCTGAGTGTAATCCTCAGACAACAGTCAGCAAGGAAACAGACACCTCAGTCTTCCAGCTTCAGTAAATCCATTTTTTTCCAACTACCTGAGGGAACTTGAATGCAATCCTTTCTTTACCTTAGTTGGGCTTCCATAAAAGACACAGGCAAGGAAGGCACGGTGGCTCACGCCTGTAATCCCAACACTTTGGGAGGCAGAAGGAGATGAATTGCTTGAGGTCAGGAATTGAGATCATCCTGGGCAACATGGGAAAACCCGGCGTTTACACAAAATACAAAAAATTAGCCAGATGAGTTGCCACATGCCTGTAGTCCCAGCTACTCTGGAGGCTAGGATGGGAGGATCACATGGTCCCAGGAGGTTGAGGCTGTAGTGAGCTGTGATCTCCACACTGCACTGCAACCTGATTGACATAGCAAGATCCTGTCTCAAAACTATTTTTAAAATTTTCAGATATTGGCCGGGCAGGGTGGCTCACACCTGTAATCCCAGAACTTCTGGAGGCTGAGCAGGGTGGGTCACGAGGTCAGGAGTTGGAGACAAGCCTGGTCAATATGGTAAAACCCCATTTCTACTAAAACTACAAAAATTAGGCGGGCATGGTGGTGTGCACCTGTAATCCCAGCTATTTGGGAGGCTAAGGCAGGAGAATCACTTGAACACAGGAGGCAGAGGTTGCAGTGAGCTGTGATCGCACCATTGCACTCCAGCCTGGGTGACAGAGTCAGACTCCATTTCAAAAATAAAATTGAACTAAAATAAAATAACATACATAACATAACGTAACATAACATAACATAAATAAAATAAAATAACATATAATAAAAAATATAAAATAAAATCCAGATACTCGTTACACAGCAACAGAAGAGTAACACAATGTAACGACATCACAGTAGAAGACAGAAGATCTATTCTTCAAATATTAGGGTGAACAGGAAGAAGGATGGAATGACTCAGTAGGATTTCAGTTAACAGAGGTATTCAAAGACCAGAACAAAACTTCATTTTTTATCGTCTGCCTTTTCTAACTGTTTAAACTAGCTCAAACCATGAGTCGAGCTTGGTCTCCTCTGTATACACAATAATGGTGATGAGTTTGCATCAAATTCCCCATTCACTCTGTTTTGACCAACAAAACATATGGTGATGAGGATATCTGGTCTTGCGTATGGCACCATTATCTTTGAGTGGAGAAAGTAACTGTACGCATTTGTTTTTAGCTCTATCTTGGCTACTATTACACATAAAAGGCTTCACTTATGCCCCCCCACTCCATAACAGGCATCTCTTTCCAAACACATCTCATTTTCAATTATATATTTTGGCAGATCTCAAGATCTCCTGGCACTATATTAGCACCATGATTGCATTTGAATCAGAAGCAACCTAAATGTACATGAATGTGGACTGCATAAAGAAAACGCGGTCCATATATATCATGGAATACTATGTAATCCATATACATCATGGAATACTATGCAGCCATAAAAAATGAGAAGATGTCCTTTGCAGGTGAACAGATGGAGCCCAAGGTCATTATCCTTGGCAAACTAATGCAGGAACAGATAATCAAGTAACACATGTTCCCACTTATAAGTAACAGTTAAATTATGAGAACACATGGATACAGAGATGGGAAGAACAGACACTAGGCCTTACTTGAGGATGGAGATTGGGATGAGGGAGAGGATGAGGGAAAATAACTAATGAGTAACAGGCTTAACACCTGGATAATGAAACTATCTGTACAACAACCCCCCACAACACAAGTTTACATATGTAACAGACCTGCACATGCACTGCTGAACCTAAAAATTTTAAAGAACATTTTTCTACTTTGTTTTATTGCCACAGCAAATTATTTGATATTCATCATTGCTGAGTTTATTGAATGTTGTGCTGTCCATGCTAGCTCTGAGTTAAGTGGCTTTTTGAGGTTTCTTTTAGCCAATCTGGTTTTGACATAGAAAGCAAAACCCCATGACTCTTGTGTTCTGTACCATAAAGTTCTTCTATTTCCAAAAAAAAAAAAAGTCCTTTGATATAAGCTCCTTGACCATTCAGATTTGAGACTATTTCTTCATGTCTGTTTGTTTGTTTGTTTTTTGAGACAGGGTTTCACTCTGTCTCTGAGGCTGGAGTGCAATGCTGTGACCTTGGCTCCCTGCAACCTTGACCTCCCGGACTCAACCTATGCTCCCACCTCAGCCTCCTGAGCAACTGGGACTACAGGTGTACGGCAGCACTCACAGCTAATTTTTGTATTTTTCTGTAGAAATGAAGTCTCACTGTGTTGCACAGGCTGGTCTCACACTCCTGGGCTCAAGTGATCCTCCTACCTGGGCCTCCCAAGGTGTTGAGATTAAAGGTGTGAGCCACTGCCCCTTGCCCGGAGGTGTAATTTTTGAAGGTAGTGGATTACCCCATTTTGAAGAGGCTACCATTGAGATTTCCAATATATTCTGTTGAAGTCCAGATATTAGCAGTACTGACATTGGACACCTACTATATCTTACAACAAGACTGAGAGAATGACTGTTTAACTTGATTTACCTATGAATGTGCATGTCATGTGGGCCAACCTGTCACCCCTGCTCGGTAATATTTTTGGTATCTTCCATTGGTTATTTTTGGACCATAGCTTTTATTCAGTATTTCATTTGCTGTCTGCCAACCCACCTGATGATAACAAGCCTGTGGTCCAGTTTGCTCATGAAAAATTAACTGCTCCACTTTTTAGTTTAACTCAGTTACTGTTGCTGCTGTTGAACTGCTGGGTTTTATAGTAAAGAAGGAAAAATTAAAATCATCTTCCAATTTAACGTTGGCCAGCCCCAAAGTTATAACATATTTTATAACACTCAATCTCCAAAACATAGATCTCAGGAGATGGTAAATCAAGGGGTCATGTTACCTGTACACACACACACACACACACACACACACACACACAGAGAGAAACCCAGACAGACCTAGACAGATTAAGAAATACTTAAATGTCTCCTCATATTAAGAATGAAAAAACTTCTAGTGGAAATAACATTAACTTAGATGTCAGGAGATTCAAATCAGTCCTGACTTACACACTTTCTAGATATGTGATTGTGAGCAAATCAGTCACCACTAATTATGCTAATGTTTTACATTTGTGGAAAAAAATAAATTATAATGCTAATATGGCCAGTCATGACAGCTCATGCCTTTGATCCCAGCACTTTGGGAGGTCCAAGCAGGAGAATCACTTGAGCCCAGGAGGTGGAGACCAGGCTGGGCAACATAGTGAGACACTGTCTCCATAAAAAAATTAAAAATAAATAAATAAATTAGCTGGGTGTGGTGATGCATCTGTAATTCCAGCTACTTGGAAGGCTAGTGCAGGAGGATCACTTGAACCTGGGAAGTAGAGGCTTCAGACAGGTATAATTGCACCACTGCACTCCAGCTTGGACAATAGAGCAAGACCCTGTCTCAAAAAAATATATAGACAGTCTAGAGTGGACCTCCAGCAAATTCCAGCAGACCTGCAGCAGAGGGGCCTGATCGTTAGAAGGAAAACTAACAAACACAGAAATAGCATTAACATCAACAAAAAAAAGTCCACACAGGAACCCCATCCGAAGGACACCGACATCAAAGAACAAAAGTAGATAAATCCATGAAGATGAGGAAAAGCCAGCACAGTAAGGCTAAAAATTTCAAAAACAAAAAAATCAGAACTGCTCTTCTCCTCCAAAGGATCACAACTCCTCACCAGCAAGGGAATAAAACTGGATGCAGTATGAGTTTGATGAATCAACAGAAGTAGGCTTCAGAAGGTAGATAATAAGAAACTCCTCCGAGCTAAAACCCAATGCTAGCAAGCTAAGAACCTTGAAAAAACATTAGAGTAATTGCTAACTAGAATAACCAGTTTAAAGGAGAATATAAATGACTTGATGGGCCTGAAAAACACAGCACAAGAACTTTGTGAAGCATACACAAATATCAACAGCTGAACTGATCAAGCGGAAGAAAGGATATCAGAGATTGAAGATCAACTTAATGAAATAAAGTGTGAAGACAAGATTAGAGAAAAAAGAATGAAAAAGACCGAATAACAATGCCTCCAAGAAATATGGGACTATGTGAAAACTTCAAACCTCCGTCTGATTGGTATACCAGAAAGCGACGAGGAGAATGGAACCAAGTTGGAAAACACTCTTCAGGATATTATCCGGGAGAACTTCCCCAAATTAGCAAGACAAGCCAGCATTCAAATTCAGGAAATACAGAAAACCCCACAAAGATACTCCTTGAAAAGAGCAACCCCAAGAAACATAATCATCAGATTCACCAAGGTGGAAATGAAGGAAAAAATGTTTAGGGCAGCCAGAGAGAAAGGATGGGTTACCCGCAAAGGGTAGCTCATCAGGCTAACAGTGGATCTCTCTGCAGAAACACTATAAGCCAGAAGAGAGTGGGGGCCAATATTAAAAGTCTTAATGAAAAAATTTTCAACCCAGAATTTCATGTCCAGCCAAACTAAGCTTCATAAGTGAGAAGAAATAAAATCCTTTACAGACAAGCACATGCTGAGAGATTTTGTCACCACCAGGCCTGTCTTAACAAGAGCTCCTGAAAGAAGTACTAAATATGGAAAGGAAAAACCGGTAGCAGCCACTGCAAAAACATAAACTGTAAAGATCATCAAGATTAGAGAAAAAAGAATGAAAAAGACTGAACAACAATGCCTTCAAGAAATATGGGACTGTGTGAAAACACCAAACCTCCGTTTGACTGGTACACCGGAAAGTGACGAGGAGAATGGAACCAAGTTGGAAAACACTCTTCAGGATATTATCCAGGAGAACTTCCCCAAATTAGCAAGACAAGCAGTTTCTAAGAAGAAACTGCATCAAATAATGGGCAAAATAACCAGTTAGCATCATCATGACAGGATTAAATTCACACAGAACAATATTAACCTTAAATATAAATGGGCTAAATGCCCCAATTAAAAGACACAGATGGGCAAATTGGATAAGGAGTCAAGACCCATGAGTGTGCTGCATTCAGGAACCCCATCTCAGGTGCAAAGACACACACAGGCATTAAAAAAAAAAAAAAAAAAAAAGATGGAGGAACATTTTCTTGCGGGAAGTCAGGAACCCGGAATGGAGGGACCGGCTGAAGCCATGGCAGAAGAACATAAATTGTGAAGATTTCATGGACATTTATTAGTTCCCCAAATTACTACTTTTATAATTTCTTATGCCTGTCTTTACTGCAATCTCTGAACATAAACTGTAAAGATTTCATGGACATTTATCACTTCCCCACTCAATACTCCTATAATTTCCTATGCCTGTCTTTAATCTCTTAATCACATCATCTTCATAAGCTGAGGATGGATGTTGCCTCAGATCCCTGTGATGACTGCGTTACCTGCACAAATTGTTTGTAAAACATGTGTGTTTGAGCATTATGAAATCTGGGCAGCTTGAAAAAGAACAGGATAACAGCAATGTTCAGGGAACAAAGGAGATAACCATAAGGTCTGACTGCCTGCAGGGCTGGGCAAGACAGAGTCATATTTTTCTTATTGCAGAAAATGAGTAGGAGAGATATCTCTGAATTCTTTTTCCAGTAAGGAATAACCCTGGGAAGGGAATGCATTCCCACAGGGGGCCTATGGATGGCCACTCTGGGGTTGTCTGCCTTATGCGGTTGAAGATAAGGGATGAAATACTCCCTGGTCTGCAGTGCCTCCAGGCTTGCTAGGATTAGGAAATTATAGCCTGGGGAATTCTAGTGCAATAGGTTCTCTGCTCTTGAACACTGTTTCCTGTTTTGATGTTTATCAATGACAATGTGTGCACAGTGGGACATGAAACCTCATCAGTAATTCTAATTTCACCCTGGCCTTGTGACCTTGCTCTGCCCTTCTGCCTTGGTGATCTTTTACTGCCATTTGAAGCATGTGATCTCTGTGACCCACTCTGTATTCATACACCCCTCCCTTTTTGAAATCCCTAATAAAAACTTGCTGGTTTTGTGGCTCAGGGGCATCACGGAACCTGCTGACATGTGATGTCACCCCGGAGACCCAGCTGTAAAATCTGACCACATAATTGGAAGTAAAACACTCCTCACCAATGCAAGAGAATGGAAATCAAAATGAATGGTCTCTCAGACCACAGTGCAATCAAGTTAGAATTCAGAAATAAGAAACTCATTCAAAATCACACGACTACATGGAAACTGAACAATCTACTCCTGAATAATGGATACATAATAAAATTAAGCCAGAAATAAATACGTTCTTTCAAACCAATGAGAACAAAGACACAACGTACCAGAATCTCTGGGACAAAGCTAAAGCAGTGTTTAGCGGGAAATTTATAGCACTAAATGCCCACAAAAGAAATCAGGAAAGATATAAACACCCTATCATTACAATTAAAAGAACTAGAGAATAAGAGCAAACAAATTCAAAAGCTAGCAGAAGCCAAGAAATAACTAAGTTAAGAGCAGAACTGAAGGAGATAGAAACACAAAAACCCCTTAAAAAAAAATAGTGAATCTGGGAGCTGGTGTTTTGAAAAGATCCACAAAATAGATAGACTGCTGGCCATACTAATAAAGAAGAAAATAGAGAAGAGTAAAATAGACACAACAAAAAATGATAAAGTAGATATCACCACTGATCCCACAGAAATACAAACTACCATCAGAGAATACTATAAACATCTCTATGCAAATAAACTAGAAAATCTAGAAAAAAACAGATAAATTACCGGACAAATATACCTTACCAAAACAAGACCAGAAGTCAAATGCCTGAATAGACAAATAACAAGTTCTGTAATTGAGTCAGGAACTAATAGCCTACTAACAATAAAAGCACAAAACCAGAGGCATTCACAGCTGAATTCTGCCGGAGGTACAAAAAGGAGCTGGTACCATTCCTTCTGAAACTATTCCAAACAATGAAAAAGAGGGACTCATCTTTAACTCATTTTATGAGGCTAGCATAATCCTGATATCAAAACCTGGCAGAGACATAACAAAAAAATAAAATTTCAGGTCAATATCCCTGATGAACATCAATGCGAAAATCCTCAATAAAATACTGGCAAACTGAATCCAGCAGCACATCAAAAGCTCATCCACCAGGATCAAGTCAGCTGCAAGGCTGGTTCAACACAGGCAAATCAATAAACATAATCCATCACATAAACAGAACCAATGACAAAACCCACATGATTATCTCAATAGATGCAGAAAAGGCCTTCAATAAAATTCAACACCCCTTCAGGCTAAAAATTCTCAAAAAACTAGATACTGATGGAACATATCTCAAAGTAATAAGAGCTGTTTAGGCTAAACCCACAGTGAATATCATACTGAGTGGGCAAAAGCTGGAAGCATTCCCTTTGAAAAGTGGCACGAGACAAGGATGCCCTCTTGCTCCACTCCTGTTCAACATAGCACTGGAAGTTCTGGCAAGGGCAGTCAGTCAAGATAAAGAAATAAAGAGTGTTCAAATAGGAAGAGAAGAAGTAAAATTGTCTCTGTTTGCAGATAACATGAATGTGTATTTAGAAAACCCCATCAGTGCTCATGCCTGTAATCTCAGCACTTTGGGAGGCCAAGGCTAGCTGATCACAAGGTCAAAGGATTAAGACCATCCTGGCCAACATGGTGAAAGCCTGTCTGTACTAATAATACAAAAACAAACAAACAAACAAACAAACAGCTGGGCATGGTGGAGCGTGCCTGTAGTCCCAGCTACTTGGGAGGCTGAGGCAGGAGAATTACTTGAACTCGGGAGGCGGAGGCTGCAGTGAGCCGAGATGGGGCCACTGAACTCCAGCCTGGTGACGCAGTGAGACTTTGTCTCAGAAGAAGAAGAAAAAAAGGAAACCCCATCATCTGAGCCCCCAATCTCCTTAATTGATAAGCAACTTCAGCAAAGTCTCAAGATACAAAATCAATGTGTAAAATTCACAAGCATTCCTATACACCAATAGTAGTCAAAGAGAGAGCCAAATCATGAGTGAACTCTCATTCACAATTGCTACAAAGAGTATAAAACAGCTCGGAATGCAACTTACAAGAGATGTGAAAAACCTCTTCAAGGAGAACTATAAACCACTGGTCAAAGAAATAAGGTAGGACATCAACAAATGGAAAAACATTTCATGCTTATAGATAGGAAGGATCAATATCATGAAACATGGTCATTCTGCACAAAGTAATTTGTAGATTCAAAGCTATCCTTATCAAGGTAACACTGACTTTTTTCATAGAATTAAAAAAAAAAGACTTCAAATTTCATATGGATCCAAAAAGGAGCCCGTATACCCAAGACAATCCTAAGCAAAAAGAACAAAGGCATCACGTTACCTGATTTCAAACTATACTACAAGGCTACAGTAACAAAAACAGCATGGTCCTGGTACCAAAACAAATATGTAGACCAATGGAACAGAACAAAGGCTTCAGAAATAACACCACACATCTCAACCATCTGATCTTTGACAAACCTGACAAGCAATGGGGAAAGGATTCCGAATATAATAAATGGTGCTGGGAAAACTGGCTAGCCATATGCAGAAAACTGACACTGGACCCTTTCCTTATACCTTATACAAAAATTAACTCAAGATGACTTAAAGACTTAAACATAAGACCTAAAACCATGAAGGCCCTAGAAGAAAACCTAGGCAGGCTGGGTGTGGTGGCTTATGCTTGTAATCCCAGCACTTTGGAAGGCTGAGTCTGGCTGATCACAGGGTCAAGAAATTGAGATGACTTGGCCAACATGGTGAAACCCCATCTCTACTAAAAATACAAAAATTAGCCGGGAATGGTGGCCCATGCCTGTAGGCAGGAGAATCACTCCAACCCAGGAGGTGGAGGTTGCAGTGAGTCGAGATTGTGCCACTGCACTCTGTCCTGGTGACAGAGTGAGATTCTGTCTCAAAACAAAAACAAAAACAAAAACACCTAGGCATACCATACTGAACATAGGCATGGGCAAATACTTCATGACTAAAACATTGAAAGCAATGGCAACAGAAGCCAAAATTGACAAATGGATCTAGTTAAACTAAAGAGCTTCTGCACAGCAAAAGAAACTATCATCAGAGTAAATAGGCAACCTATAACATGGGAGAAAATATTTTTAATCTATCCACCTGATAAAGAGTTAATACCCAGAATCTACAAACAACTTAAACCAATTTACAAGAAAACAAACAAACAACCCCATAAAAAAGTGGGGAAAGAATATGAACAGACACTTCACAAAAGAAGACATTTATGCGGCCAATAAACATAATGAAAAAAACTCATCATCACTGGTCATTAGAGAATTGTAAAGCTGCCAAGACAAGCTTGGTCAGGGAGACCCTATCCCAGTGGTGCTAGAGGAATTAAAGACACATACACAGAAATATAGAGGTGTGGAGTGGGAAATTAGGGGTCTCACAGCCTTCAGAGCTGAGAGCCCTGAACAGAGATTTACCCACATATTTATTGACATCAAGCCAGTGATTAGCATTGTTTCTATAGATTACAGATTAACTAAGAGTATTCCTTATGGGAAACAAAGGCAAGGGCCAAAATAAGGGTTGGGTTTGGCTAGTTATGTGCAGCAGGAGCATGTCCTTAAGGCACAGACTGCTCATGCTATCGTTTGTGCTTTAAGGACACCTTTAAGTGGTTTTCCATCCTGGGTGGGCCAGGTGTTCCTTGCCCTCATTCCGGTAAACCCACAACCTTCTAGCGTGGGTGTCATGGCTATCACGATCATGTCATAGTGCTGCAGAGATTTTGTTTATGGCCAGTTTTGGGCCAGTTTATGGCCAGATTTTGGGGGGCCTGTTCCCAACACAAATCAAAACCATAGTGAGATACCATCTCATGCCAGTTGGATGGTGATTATTGAAAAGTGAGGAAACAACAAATGCTGGAGAGGATGTGGAGAAATCGGAACACTTTTACACTGTTGCTGGGAGTGTAAATTAGTTTTTCCATTGTGGAAGACAGTGTGGAGATTCCTCAAGGATCTAGAACTAGAAATACCATTTGACCCAGCAATCCCATTACTGGGTATATACCCAAAGGATTATAAATAATTCTACTATAAAGACACATGGACAAATAAGTTTATTGCGACATTGTTCACAATAGCAAAGACTTGGAACCAACCCAAATGTCAATTAATGATAGATTGAATAAAGAACATTTGGCACATATAACCATGGGATAGTATGCAACCATAAAAAAGGATGAGTTCATGTCTTTTTCAGGGACATGGATGACACTGGAAACCATCAATCTCAGTAAACTAACACAGAAACAGAAAACTAAACACCACATGTTCTCACTCAAAAGTTGGAGTTGAATAATTAGAACAGATGGACAAAGGGAGGGGGAACATCACATACCTGGGTTAGTGGGTGGAGGGGCTGGGGAGGGATAGCATTAGGAGAAATACCTAATGTAGATGACGGGTGGATGGTTGCAGAAAACTACTACAGCATGTGTATATCTATGTAACAAACCTGCACATCTATCCATGTATCCCAGAACTTAAAGTATAATTTAAAAAGAAAAAGAAGTTATGTGTTCCATTGTATTTCACTCTTTTCTCTTATAAGTGTGAGTGTGCATTATTAAAAAAACTAGAGTTAAGTGATACCTTAGTGACACATCTGTATGGCTCACAATTAAAGTGCTTTCATTTGACAATCCCTACTATCTGTTTTTGGATTTAAATAATTTTATTTTATATATACATATAATGTGTGTATACATATATAATGAAAAAGTGCCATTAAAAAAGCTGTCCTGTTCTTTGTTTGTTAATTTCCAAGTTATTCCCGTAAGAGTCTATTTTTTTATATCATCATCATCAATATAAAGCCTAAAAATCTAGCTATATGGTTTTTCTAGAGAGATTTCAACACTCGTCTTAGTTTATTATTTTGAGGTGAAATATAATATACTTTTAGAGAACTCAACAATAGTACGTTTTACTATTTGTGGTTCATTGCAAACTGGCCACCTGCCATAGTCCCTCCCCATCCATACCCTTTGCAAGACAACTTTGTCCCTCTTCTCATTAACAAGAGAAGTGCATTAGCCCTCTGCATGAATCTTCATTGTCTTTCTTTTGCCAACAGCATGCAGTGGAAGGGACACCGTGCTAGTTTTAAACCTGGGCTTCACAAGGTCAGCATGCTTCTGCTCTTGGACCTCCTCTACTGAGGTTCCATATGTACAAATCTGAACCAAATTACTAGAGTTCATTCAAACCACTAGGAGCTGAAATGAGTTGTCACCATGCTTGAATCTGTCCTAGACCCTCCAGCCACCAGTCAACCTGTGAAGTGACCACAAATACATGAGGGAGCCCAGGCAAGAAAAAAAGAGCCACCCAGCTGAGCCTAGTCCAAATTACAAAACTAGACACTCTTCTGCTAAACAATGAGTAGTTGTTTTTTTAGCCACTAACTTTAAGGGCAGTATGCCACAGAGATATAACCAGTGATTCCCTGTTGGCGTATATTTTAGACACAATTTTACCAAGAAATATGTAAGCTAATTTAATTTATCAGCATTTTATTTCTCTGTTTCTATTATTCCTATTTTGCTTTGGACAGGGAAACTGATTTCTGGGTTGAACATGCAGAAGCACATTCACAGAACTTTCTTTTTCTCTGTTGGGCAGATTTTATCAGAATTACAAAAGACTTAGGAAATAAATCATATAAACCATTCCCATCATCAAAAGCTTTCAAATCGATCTCCCATAGGACACTTGAAGTTTATGCATGTTTGGAAGGCAAATATAGACATGACTTCAACAGAACTAAAATGATTCTTTGTGATAGCCTGTTTCTTTAAGATCTGTTCAGAATATCAGCTTTTGTTTAACGTGTAAACTTACAAAACTAACTAAAAGAGAGTGTGCTTGAATCTGTGATTAACACAAATTATTCTAGTTGCAAATTAAAAGCACAATGAGACACCATCTCAGACCAGTCAGAATGGCTATGATTAAAAACTGAAAAAACAGCAGATGCTGGCAAGAACGCAGAAAAAAAGGAAGGCTTATACACTGCTGGTAAGAATGTAAATTAGTTCAACCTCTATGGAAAACATGATAAGAGATTTGTAAAATAAAACTAACATTCCATCCAGCAATCCCACTACTGGGTATCCACTCAAAGGAAAATAAATCATTACATCAAAAAGATACATGCATTCCCAAATTTATTGAAGCATTATTCACAGTAGTGAAGATATAGAATCAACCTAAATATCCATTGGACCAGATAAAATGTTATATATATATCATATAATATATATTTATATATCAAAATGAAATACTACTCAGTCATAAAAAAGAATGAAATCATGTCTTTTGCAGCAACATAGATGGAACTGGAGCCTATTATCTTAAGTGAAATTACTAAAAATCAGAAAATCGAATACTGAATGTTCTCATGTATATGTGGGAGCTAAATAATGTGTACACAAGGGCCTAGAAAGTGGAATAATGAACACTGGAAACTAGAATAGGTGGCAGGATCGGAAGCTGTATTTTGTACAGTATTTGGGTATGTTAATTCTAGCTTCCCACCTAGTTCCAGAAATTACTTAATGCATACAATGTACACTATTCTCCTGATATTTACACCAGAAGTCCAGACTTCATCATGACACAATATATCCATATAAAAAATGTGGCTGATACCATGGCTCATGCCTGTAATCCTAGGAGGGGGAGGAGGGTGAATCACTCAAGATAAAGAGTTCAAGACCAGCCTTGCCAATATAGGGAAACCCTCTACTAAAAATACAAAAAATTAGCTGGGCATGGTGGCACACGCCTGTAATCTGTTACTTGGGAGGCTGAGTCAGGAGAATGGCTTGACCCAGGAGGCAGAGGTTACAGTGAGCTGAGACTGCACCACCGCACTGCTGCCTAGGTGAGAGAGGAAGACTCTGCCCTTAAAAAAAAAAAAAAAAAAAAAAAAAAAAAAAAAAAAAAAAAAATTGCACACACTAAATCCATTAAGAAAAATTTTAACTATATAACCAAATAATGTGTTAAGTATTGATTCTGCTGTTTAATGTTGTAATTCATATTTTAAATATCAAATACTTAATATTTAGTATATAACATTACTTCGTACTTAATAAATATTTAATGCTTAATTTAAAAATTGATAGCTAAAAAATTCTTAACAGGTGCTGTGATGTTCATTAACTCTATTTAATTTTGTCAAACTGTGACTGTTATAATAATAATTTGGAGTTACAGTGGAAAGTATTACACCGTACTTTGGGAAGAACTTACATGTCCATCATTAGCTAAGTTCAATCAAGTTTATTTCATGTCCTGAGGGTAGGTCAGGGGAAAAATAAGTTGACATCAGATGCCTCAAAGCTATTTTAATGAGTGCTGTGAGAATATATTTGCTGTATTTCTGCAAAATGTTCAAAGTGGCTTAAATTTTTTTTAGCCAACTTTTAAACTTTTATTAGCATTGTTTGAAATATTCGTCTGCTTGTTTTTCTCACTATCTTTATTTTTTTGAGATAATGTCTTGCTCTGCTGCAGTGGCAGGATCACAGCTTACTGCAGCCTCAACCTCCTGGGCTCAAGCAATCCTCCCTGCCTCAGCCTTCCAAGCAACTGGGACTTCAGGCATGCATCACACAACACTCCGCTAATTTTCTGTAGAGGCAGGGGCTCTCTATGTTGCCTAGGTTGGTCTCAAGGTTCTAGGTTCAAGGCAACCCTCCCAACAGCCTCCCAAAGTGTTGTAATTACAGGTGTGAGACATCACACTGGGACTGTCACCATGTTTAACCAATATTTTCTCCTGGTAACGTTGTTTTCATCCACAAAGCATTTATATGTAGTCATGAACATCACTCTCTTTTAAATAAAAATTTCACAGTCAGAAGACCCATCAGGAGTCATGAATTCTAGCTCCTCACCTAGTTCTGGAATCTCCCTCCTCACTCTTGAGGATGGGACATGTGAAACCTCCCATGACAGCAGACGGCCTTTTCCACTCGGAGAGAACACTTACTATTTGCAAGTTTTCTTCAGATTATGCCCAAGTTAATGCTCACTGCCACCCACCAAAACAAACAAACAAAAAGATATCAAAGCAGATACAGAAGCCAACAGGGAAGGAAGATGGGTCCAGTGCCATTTCCATAGACTGCTCTTCAAAGAAAATGTTTATAGCCCAGCTCTGTTGCCCAGATCCACAAAGAGAAAGCCAAATAATTGTTTCATCTTCCCTAAGTCATCACACTGCTAAGTCCAACACATTGTGTTTTCTGTTGTCCTGCTGTTCTTGATGCAATCTCTGCACTCTTCAACACACCATCAAAAAGCGGGGAATTTTCTAGGAATCTAAGATGTAAAGAGATGAAATGACCTTCACAAAGTTAATTGTTAGCTGGTGTGAGAAGGAAAGCCCTATTTTGACTCCGCATCCAATGAACTTTCCAGCAGAGCCTGGCCGCACAAACTTTACTCACATAAAGATCACCCAAAGGGCCTAGCAACACATGGATTCTGGGACCCCATCCCAGAAGTTCTGATTTAGTAGTCAAATAGTACAACCCCAAAATTTACAACTTTTGGGGTCTCTGATCCTGCTGGAGGTGCTGCATCATGGAATAGCCTTTCAGTACTGTTGGGTTAAGCTGCACCAGAAAATGAGAACCTATTCCATAGGTCTGATACACTTGTTTTATTTTGTTTTGATATAGAGTCTAGGTTAGAGTACAGTACAATCTCAGCTCACTGCAGCCTTGACTTCCCGAGCTCAAGCAATCATCCCACTTCAGCCTCCCGAGTAGCTGAGAAAACAGGTATGTACCTGTTGTCTTTAAATCAATTGCTTTGGACTGCCACCTCACCCAGCTAATTTTTGTATTTTGAGTAGAGACAGAGTTTCACTATGTTGCCCAAACTGGTCTTGAACTTCTGAGCTCAGAGATCCACCTGCCTTGATCTCTCAAAGTACTGGGATTATAGGCATGAGTCACCATCCCTAGCCATACTTGTTAAAAATGTACCATTGCTAATGCAATAGTAAGTGGATTTTAAGGACAGATGTCCAGGTAAAGGGCAATAGTTCTAACACAATGAGAATCCTAGTAGTTAAGGCTCCTTTTCCAGCTCTAGGAGGGAGCAAAAGTAAACATTAAGAAATCTATAATTCCAGCATTTTGTGAGGCCACGGTAGGAAGATTGCTTGAATGCAGGAGTTTAAGACCCATCTGGGCAACAAAGTGAGACCCATGACTCTATAAATAAATAAATAAATAAATAAATAAAAATAAAAATGAGTTGGATGTGGTTGTGTGTGCCTATAGTCCCAGCTACTCGAGACACTGATGTGGGAGGATTGCTTGAGTCCAGGAGGTCAAGGGTACAGTGAGCCAGAATTACACCATTGTGTTCCAATCTGGACAATAGAGAAAGACCATGTCTCGAATAATTAAAAAAAGAGAGCAGAAAGAAAGACTCTCCTAGAATTAGAGCTTAGCCATTCAGTGGAGGTTGACTGAGCTAAATGAGCAAAACTCACTCTTCAAATATTTGCCAAGAAACTTCTCTAATAATAATAATTCTCTCACTCTTTCTCTCTCTCTGAGTGTATCCCTTCCATTGTACAATTGAAGAAATTGCTTCCAGAAGATAATTCTTAGTTTACACTCTATTCTCTCTTTATATATGTATCTCTCTGTGTGTATCACTTCCATTGTACAACTGAAGAAATGACTACCAGAAGATAATTCTTAGTTTACACAGCCTAAAATTGTAAAGTTGGATGCTGAGACCAGAATTTCCAAAACCCAGGCCAACATTCTGTCCAGAACTCAGCACTGCTTTTCTGTAGAAGCAGACGCTAAGAGCAGTCATACCTTGGTAGGAGAATTTGTTTCCCCTAAGCTGTTGGTCTGTGTTCTGTTTTAGCTCAAGGCAGAACAACATGTTTCTACAAATAGTCAACACAGCGTAGCCCATAATACACAGAAAATAAAAGTATTTTATTCCTTAGGAAATCGTTTTCCATGCTGACAGCATAAGAAGTTGTGTTTTGTGGCAGATGGTTTAAAATTTCTCCTTTCAACTTGTCCCTCTACTGTCTTTCTCTCTGCCCTTTGATTTTTTTCTAACTTTCTCCATCTTCTTAGTCACATCTTTTCTCTTTCATATTTTCATTTCTGTTCCATTTTGATCAGTGACTGACCATATTGAACTCTAGAAAAATGGCTATTTAAGCTGTTTAGCCCTCATCCATCGGATCTCAACAGTAAATTTGTTGCTGTTCCTCTAAATCAATTGCTTTGGACCACAGAAATGGAAACTCCATTTTGCAAATGTATTTGGAATCTACTATGTTCATAGCTAGTTTTTAAGAGTCCATGCTGAGAAATTTTGTGACATTGCAAATTAATATCAAAGAAGGTCTACAAATAAAAAATTCTATTACACTGAATTATGAAAGATGATCTGATTATTCTTTAAGTTGAAAACTAGATAGAAGGGAAATGTAAAACACTTCAAACACAATATATCATTGGTTTCATGGGATAGTCTCAGTGGTTTGTGTTTAATTTTGTATGGATTTCAAATTTCCAAAAATTTACAATGAAGAAAATTTAGCATCTATGTAACCACCTCTGATTTTTTTTTCCTGCTTACAGCATTTATTTTTTGAGATGCAGTCTCACTCTGTTACCTAGGCTCGAGTGCAGTGGCACGTTCTCATGTCACTGCCACATCTACATCCTGGGTTCAAGTGATTCTCCTGCCTTAGCCTACCAACTAGCTGGGATTACAGGCATGCACCACTACACCTGGCTAATTTTTGTATTTTTAGTAGAGATGGGGTTTCACCATGTTGGCCAGGCTGGTTTCAAACCCCTGACTTCAAGTGATCCATCCGCCTCAGCTTCCCAAACCGCTAGGATTACAGGTGTGAGACACCGTGCCCAGGCTTACAGCATTTTTGAAACAAAATGGGTCTTGGATAATTAATTTTGATGTATTTCAAGAGCCCAATGAAGGGGAATGTGAATACCAAAGTTCAAATATGAACATGGGCTCAGGGGCTCTAGACTCATTCAAATTTATATATTTCAACTTCCTAAGAAGCTGTCTTGCCTCCACTCTTTCCATAAGCACTGCACACACAATTCCAGCAGCCACATGGAGATATTACAACCTCATGTTTCCATCAGAAAAGAGAATTGGCTTTAGCTTTGATACATTTAAAGTACCATGATTTTGGCTGTTCTGTAACTATATTTATTATTTATACAATCAAATTTTCATCTCAGGAAAAGAAAGTGTCTACATTTCTGTGTTTTTTTTTTTTTTTTGAGACGGAGTCTCACTCTGTAGCCCAAGCTGGAGTGCACTGGCATGATCTTAGCTCACTGCAACCTTCACCTCTGGGACCTAAGCAGTTCTTGTGCTCCAGCCTCCCAAGTAGCTGGGACTACAGGCTCACACCATCATGCACAGTAATTTTTTGGAGGGGGTTTCACCATGTTGCCCAGGGTGGTCTTGAACTCCTGAGCTCAGGAGATCCACCGACCTCAGCCTCCCAAAGTGCTGGGACTACAGGTCTGAACCACAATGTCAAACCTTCTCTCTCCCTATCTGACTGATAGTTTCTCATGCTGAACCCTTTAAGAACCAGAAAAGGGGACCCAGGGCCAGAGTCTTTCCATGAAACAGTCTCTGCTAGTAGATGTTATTGCCAAGGCAGCTTTCAGAAGGCTGGTCCTCATTGTCAATGCCAAGCACGCAGTCATCCATCATTTGGAACCATTTCTACCTTGCTAGTCCACCCACTTCTCTTCGGGGGAAGCTGTATTTGTGGTAGAATGAGAAAACCCTCTTTGTTCTCATGAGAAACTGGGATGTGTTTCAGAAAGGCCCAGGTGGCCTGGGCATGATAACTTATGCCTGTAATCTCAGCATTTTGGGAGGCTGTGTGGTGGGGGGGATCACTTGAGCCCAAGAGTTCAAGACTAGCCTGGGCAACATAGCCAGACTCCGTCTCTACAAAAAAAATTAAAAATTAGCCAGATGTCGTGGTGCATGTCTGTAGTTCCTGCTACTTGGGAAGCTGAGGCAGGAAAATTCCCTGAGGCTGGGAGGTTGAAGCTGCAGTGAGCCATGTTCAGGCCGCTGCATTCAAGCTTGGATGACAAAGACAGACCCTGTCTCAAAAAAAAAAAAGGAAAGAAAGAAAAGGAAAAGAATATGCTCAGGTACACTGATGCTTAACAATGGAAGAAAATAATTAAGTCTTAAAAGATTAAGCATTAAGCATATTTGGATATTAAGTTTGCTTTGTAAATGATTTCCAACATGTGACTTTGTCCCTTTAACAATATATCATGTGTTAACTGCTTAAATAATGGTTTTTGGCTTCTTTACTTGCCAAGATGAAATGCCAATGAATAAATACATTTGTTTATCACAGCAAATACTTGGAAAGTGTCTAATTATTACCATATTTGGTTATATGCCTGGTAATGTATTCTGAGGGACAAACAGAAGAATTAAGTAATCAAAAGGGAAAATGGTATGTTAATTTTCTTAAAATACATGACTCTGGAATAAGGGAAAGTAGAACTTTAAAATGAAGAAGGATTCCTCCCTGAGGGAGCATTGGATCTAACTTCCACTTTGGGGCAGGGCATGGTGGCTCACACTGGTAATCCCAGCACGTTGGGATGCTAAGGTAGGAAGAGCACTTGTGCGTAACCGTTTGAGACCAGTCTATACAACATAGGAAGGCACCATCTCTACAAAAAGTCAAATAAAATAAATTAGCCAGGCACAGTGGCAAAGTCTGTAGGCTCAGCTATGCAGGTGGCTGAAGCAGGAGGATACTTTGAGCCCAGGAGTGGATGCTGCAGTGAGCTGTGATGGAACCTCAACACTCCAGCCTGTGCAACAGAACAAGACCCTGTCTAAAACAAACAAACAAACAAACAAAAAAAAACAAAAAAGAAACCTCTCCCTCATAAGGACATCTTTAAAGGTCAATATAGTGCAAGTGTTTCAAAAGTTTTTATCAAGAAGTAGGAAAATGAGCAAATATTAAATTCATGCACTCTAAATTTCTTTGAATGTCTTTTAAACTCAAAAGAAGAAGTATTGACTTATGAGGAGACACCACGAAAGTGCTCATCCTATGTGGCAAAACAGCCAAATTATTCTTGGAGATAATATTATATTGGCTAATTATCCTTCTCACACAGTTAGTTAGATACTGCAGATATACAGCTGCTCAAATTTGTGGGATGGGATAGAAAACAAGGTGTAAAGGCTAAAAAATGAAAATTTAATCATTGATAAAAACACTTATGGTTGACTTTCTTTACACAGTGGCTTTTGGTACTTAATAAATACATTTTTTTTTTTTAAAGATGGAGTCTTGCTCTGTTGCCCAGGCTGGAAGCCTGGTGTGCAATGGTGCAATCTCGGCTCACGGAAATCTCTCTCTCCCAGGCTCAAATGGTTCTCCTGCCTTAACCTTCCAAATAGTTGAGATACAGGTGCCTACCACCATGCCTAGCTAATTTTTTTTTTTTTTTTTGAGACAGAGTCCCGCTCTTTCGCCCAGGCTGGAGTGCAGTGGCGCGATCTCTGCTCACTGCAAGCTCTGCGTCCTGGGTTCACACCTTTCTTCTGCCTCAGCCTCCTGAGAAGCTGGGACTACAGGTGCCCACCACCAGGCCTAGCTAATTTTTTTTGTATTTTTAGTAAAGACGGAGTTTCACAGTGTTAGCCAGGATGGTCTCGATCTGCTGACCTCCTGATCCGCCCACCTCCGCCTCCCAAAGTTAACTTTTGTATTTTTTAGTAGAGATGAGGTTTCACCATGTTGGCCAGGGTGGGTCTCAAACTCCTGACCTCAAGTGATCTGCCTGCATCGACCTCCCAAAATGCTGGATTACAGGTGTGAGCCACCATGCCAGCCAACAGGTACATATTTAATTCAGTCTTCGGTTGACTTCTTGTGGTACTTTCTTTATAGAGAGTTTATGTGATCCTTGAACCTGGGTTATTATTTATTTATAAGTATATAACTCTATCTTCCCCAGGAGATCACCAGTTCCAAAAGGCATTCATGTTAATTTCATAAAAAAGAAAACATAAAAATATTCTTAAAGCTTATGAAATTTTAGGAGGCCAGGAAAAAATATATACCACCTAGCTTAGACCTATGCTCAACATATTTGTACATGAAACAAACAATGTAAGTCATTAATTCTGAATAATTCAAGAAAATTTGGCACGTAAAATACACTTAGGCAATGAACAGAGGGGTTAGAATGGTTTGTCATCCCCAAATCAGAAACAACAACAAACACAAAAGGCATCTGATTCTCCAGCATATTTTTTTGGAGGATTGAGTAAAGAAAATGAAATGTCTTCATTTACCATTTGGTAGTATGAGACGAATAAAAAGAATAAAAAGAATGCAGAAATGTGTTAGTTTAAGTTTCTTCTCCTTTTTTTTTTTTTTTTTTTTGACCCAAGGTCTTGCTCTATCTCCCCATCTGGAAGGCAGTAGTACAGTCATGGCTCGCAGCAGCCTCAACCTCCTGGACTCAAGCAATCCTCTCACCTCAGCCTCCAGAGTAGCTGAGACTAGGTGTTCAACACAATGTGCAGCTAAGTTTTTAAATTTTTTTGTAGAGTCAGGATCTTGCTATGTTGCCTAGGCTAATCTCCAACTCCTGGGCTCAAGCCATCCTCCAGCCTCAGCCTCACAAACTGCTGGGATTATGGGCATGAGCCACTAGGCCCAACACCAAAACTTCCATTTTAAGACCTGTGTTTTCTGTACAGAGAGTCACAGACACTATTAGCACTGGGGAGTACCAAGCATGACATTTATGGGGCAACACTGACCATTCTAAAATACACATATTTTGTTTAAATCCGTGAAAGTACACAGATAATCTTGACTCTTCTAAAGTAATCTCCTTAGAGCTATCCGCATACTCATAGGTGCTGTTCTGACTTCTGGAAACATTTTCAGAACCTAGGGCATGTTCTTTCATGCCTGTGCTTCTTTCCACAAGACTGTTGCTTCAATAAATGTATTACTGAGTACATCTCCACAGATACACATCTTCACCCTTTCCAAACTGATGTGGGTTTTGACCACATTTTGAGTGAGTTTTGTTTGTTTGTTTTTTAGGGTCGAGGTCTCACACTGTCACTCAGGCTGGAGTGCAGCAGTGTAATCACAGCTCACTAAAGCCCTGAACTCCTGGGCTCAAGCGATGCTCCCAACTTAGCCTGCTGAGCAGCTGGGACTACAGGCACACACCACCACATCCGGCTAACATTTAAAATTTTTTTGTAGACATGGAGTCTCACTATGTGTCCCAGACTGGTCTTGAACTCTTGGCCTCAAACCATCCTCCTGCCTCAGCCTCCCAAAGTGCTGATATTACAGGCATGAACAACCACTCCTGGCCCTGAGTGGCTGTTATATAAGATATAGTAAATAAGGCTGACAATGCTGTTAGAAATTGAAAAAATGATTTTCAAAAGATAATTTTTAACCAACACATCAGAAAGAATAAGAAAGTTAAGCACTGACATTGTCCGTTATATTCTTCCTCACAGTAACAAAAACTTCAGTAAATCACTTTCAAACTCCATCTGCATACTCTAAAAAGACATTCTCAAAAGGCAACTGAAAGACTCAGCTGACTAGAGTCTTCTCAATTGTTTGAGAAGATACTTGGCTACAGGTGGGTCCAGGAAAGAGGAAAAAGGGAAGGCACTTAACTAGTTATCCCAATTGACAGGTGGCTTTGGGATGGTATTAAGGAGAGCCTTCTGTTTTACAAATTTTGAGTTGCTCCCAGAACAGAATAACAACAGAATATTACTCTGTTCCTGGAGGAAGCAGAGAATATTGGAAATACTAAAGAAACAAATAACATGCGAAAAGTAAATAAAACACATGACTCAATTTCATAGGTCCTTTGATTTCGAAGGTTGTCCTGGGTATTGAATGCAGATCTCCATGCTTTGCAAGCAATCACACATCACATGTGTGTGTCACACACATCACCATTCAGCCATTGCTGACTTTTCATTTGTCTGACTGCCTGCTGTTTTCTTTAATTTAGAATCTCTACATGGAAGACTATTCTATTTTGCATCCTCAGGGCCTCGCATGATGTCTGGCAAACAGAGAAATAAGTATAATTAAATTTAAAAAATGCATACAAACCTTAAATATTGACTAAAAATAATGGGAGAAAATGTTGCCTTTGTTTGTTTGAGACAGAGTCTTGCTGTCACCCAGGCGAGAGTGCAGTGCTGTGATCTCAGCTCACTGCAACCTCCAGCTCCTGGGTTCAAGCAATTCTCCTGCCTCAGTCTCCCGAGTAGCCGAGATTACACATGCCTGGCACTAGGCCCAGCTAATATTTGTATTTTTAGTAGAAACTGGGTTTCACCATGTTGGCCAGGCTGGTGTCAAACTCCTGACCTCATGATTCGCCTACCTCAGCCCCGCAAAGTGCTGGGTTACAGGTATTAGCCACTGCACCTTGCAGTGTTGCCTTATTTTTAAACTCTAAATCAGTCCAAGTGGAGTGTAAGACCCCACACTACTCACTGCACTCCCCACACACCCTTGTAATAGCTTCTCTTCAAGATGCAGTCTTAATTTGTACCCTAAGCAAGTGACTAAGCCAGTTTCATTCACCTCTGGTTGAGCTCACCTGGAAATGATAGGATAACTTTTTTCTCACATTCTAAGCACACCCGGCTGACCCAGGATGCAACAGTAATTACACACATGGGTTCTCTGTACTAGACAGCTCCTTTCATTGAAAAAAATATTACCATTCATGCATTTTCACCCACCAGCTAAACCTCACATGAGGGTCTAAGAGAGAACACCAGAATGTCAAAAATCATTGACTTCTAAGTTATTAAGTTTCCAAAAATGCTACTGTGGGTGCCAACAATTTGATTCAATTTGCTATTTAAGACACACACACATCACTGTAACAGAAGGAAGAGATGATCCTTTTTAAATAAATGAAATCAAGAATTGCTTTTCAAAAATAAGTGTGGGCTGGGTGCGGTGGCTCATGTCTGTAATCTCAGCACTTTGGGAGACTGAAGCAGGCAGATCACTTGGGGTCAGGAGTTAAGAGACCAGCCTGGCCAACATGGTGAAACCCCATTTGTACAAAAAATACAAAATCAGCAGGGTGTGGTAGCATGTGCCTGTAATCTCAGCTACTTGGGAGGCTGAGGCAGAAGAATCTCTTGAACCCAAGGGTGCAGTAAGCCGTTATCGCACCATTGAAGACCAGCCTGGGGGACAGAGCGAGGTTCCATCCAAAAAACAAACAAAGAAAAGTAAAGAAAAGGGGGGGAAAAAAAAAGAAAAGAAAAAAGGGGAGGGGAGAAAGGGAAAGAGTGGTAAAGCTATCCATGTTGGCTTGTTGGAATTTTTCCAAAACTAGGAACCCATCCTTCTACAAAGACTGAGAGACAGATGTGTCATCTCCTTCAATTATTGCATTTTAAAGGGATGGCTCTCAAGTCTTCCGAAAGGCATTCCCAGGTTGTAAAACTAGAAAGAAGCTAGAAGATTTGCATCACAAATAGGTATAGAAAAAACTCACAATTCCAAGTTTTCTAACATAAATCCTCTATGAAAAAGGAGGCCTGATGAATGGAACTGTAGCTCATTATGTAAGAGAAATAAGGCAAGTACAGAAGAAAAATATTGCATGTTCTCACTCACATGTGGGAGCATAAAAACTGGACCTCGTGGAGATAGAGAGTGGACTGGTGGCTACCAGAGGCTGGGAAAGGGAGCAGAGAAGGGAGATAAAAATAGTTTGATTAATGAGTACAAATATGTAAGGGTTTTGTTTGTTTGATTTTTGTTCTTTGGAGACAGGATTCTGCTCTGTTGCTCTGACAGAAGTGCAGTGGTGTGATCATAGCTCACAGTAACCTGAAACTCCTGGGCTCAAGTGATCCTCCCACCTCAGCCTGCCTAGTAGCTGGGACTACAGCTGAGTGCCACCATGCCAGGCTGATTTTTGTATTTTTTGTAGAGACACGGTCTCACTAGGTTGCCCAGTCTGGTCTCAAACTTCGAGGCTCAAGCAATCCTCCCACCTTGGAAATATACAGTTTGATAAAAGAAATAAGACTTAGTATTCAATAGAACAGCAGTGTGACTGTAGTTTACAATAATCTATTATACATTTCAAAATAGCTAGAAGAATATAAATGTTTCTAGCATAAAGAAAAGGCAAATATTTAAGTTTATGAATATCCTGATCACACTGATGTGATCTTTACAAATTATATGAATGTATTTAACAAACACATGTACCCCCAACATGTGTGCGTCTATAATGTATCAATAAAAAAAAATTAAAAAGATAAGGAGGTCAGGAGGAAAACTGTGTTAATAATCAACCTGAGGGAAACATGCAGGCTGTCTTAGTCAATCAATTCACCCTTTTCCTCTTAATGTGCTAATTATCAATTGATATGGTCTGGCTTCATGTCCCCACCCAAATCTCACCTTGAATTGTAATAATCCCTACGTGTGGTGGAAGTGACCTGGTGGGAGGTAACTGAATCATTGGGGTGGGTTTTTCCTGTGCTGTCCTTGTTGATAGTGAATGAATATCATGAGATCTGATGGTTTTACAATAGGCAGTTCCCCTGCACACACTCTTTTGTCCACCACCAAGTAAGATGTAACTTTGTCCCTGATTTGCCTTGTGCCATGACTGTGAGGTCTCCCTAGCCATGTGGAACTGTGGGTCCATTAAACCTCTTTCCTTTGTAAATTACCCAGTTTCAGGTATGTCTTTATTAGCAGTGTGAGAATAGACTAGTACATCAATAATCCCCATATGAGGACATTTTATTTCTTTGGAAATGTCTGCTCCTACCTCGATTTTTTATTTTTATTTTTTTGATTTTTATTTGTGAGACAAGGTCTCACTTTGTCACCCAGACTGGAGCACGATCTTGCTCACTGCAGCCTTGACTTCCCAGGCTCCAGAGATCCTCCCACATCAACCTCCCAAGTAGCTGGGACTACAGGCATGCACCAGCATACCTGTTTAATTTTTGTATATTTTGTAGAGATGGGTTTTGCCACATTGCCCAGGATGGTCTCAAATTCCTGAGCTCAAGTGACCCACCTGCCACAGCCTCTCAAACTGCTGGGACAACAGGAGTGAGCCACTGTGCCCAGCTGTCTTGGTATTTTTAACCTTAAAAACAACCAAGTACATCCTTGGTATGGTCCCATCCCCCTTGCTGTAAGCATATTAAAATGCTGTTATTACATGCATTCAAGTAATCAAATGGTGCTAACACCAATTTTTTTGCCTGCAGAATTAATTCAGGAGTTTATCTGAAATTCTCAATATAAATACCTAATATGCAACACTCGCCAGACAAGAGACCATATGCAGCCATAATCTTTTGTTTTTTGTTTTTTTGTTTGTTTGTTTTTTTGAGATGGGAGTCTTGCTCTGTTGCCTAGGTTGGAGTGCAGTGATGTGATCTTGGCTCACTGCAACCAGCGCCTCCCAGGTTCAAGTGATTCTCCGGCCTCAGCCTCCCAAGTAGCTGGGACTACAGGTGCACACCACCACACCCGGCTAATTTTTTGTATTTTTAGTCTAGAGGAGGTTTCACCATGTTAGCCAGGATGGTCTTCATCTCCTGACCTCATGATCTGCCCACCTTTGCCTCCCAAAGTGCTAGGATTACAGGCATAAGCCACCTCACTCGGCTGCAGACACAATTTTATTATTTTATAATTTTGTTTTATTTTACTTTATATATATATATTTTTTTTTTTTTTGAGAAGGAGTCTCACTCTGTCTCCAGGCTGGAGTGTAGTAGCCAATCTCGGCTCACTACAACCTCTGCTTCCTGGGTTCAAGTGCTTCTCCTGCCTCAGCCTCCCGAGTAGCTGGGACTATAGGTACGCACCACGATGCCCAGCTAATTTTTCTATTTTTAGTAGAGATGGTGTTTCATCTTGTTGGCCAGGATGGTCTCGATTTCCTGATCTCGTGATCCACCCACCGTGGCCTTCCAAAGTGCTGGGATTACAGGTGTGAGCCACCATACCTGGCTATGTACATATTTTTCTATCAACCATTTATCCATCAATCTATCCATCTGTCCATCTATTTCTCTTATGTATATACATACATATATAATCTCTATGTCTTATATCGGTAACATGTATTTTTTCTTTAAATTTATACAATGACATTAATTAAATCCCACCTAATAAAAATTGTATTCTAAAACTTGGTGTAGTAGAAAGCTGAATAACCTGACCCTAGACCAAGGTACACATTGTATGGCTGAAAATCACTTGGCTTTGTTATACTTCATCTTTCTCCTACATATGACTAGGTAGCCAGCCTAAAAAATCTCAAAGGTGGCTTACAACCTTTGAATGCATTGGTTCCATGGAAGCAGAAGGTTTAAGCTCTGCCTGCAGGAGATTTTTGTAGACTTCAGACAATCGGGGCAACATCAAAGTCAAGCACTCCCTGGTATAGTGTCTAACAGGGACCATGTAATTAGGGCATGTTTTATGTGAGACTGTGTTCAAGAGATGTACATATGAGAAAAATATGTTTTTTTCACAGCAGAGATAACATAATTCTGCTGTTTGGTATAGCGACTCAAAGCCACTGAAAGTTCTAATCAAATGATTCCTGTGGCTTTCACTTTTTTAATGTATTTCACTGTTACTGCCTCTGGCAACTACCATTACAAGGGAGGAAACTTTGTTCCACGAAGAGGCTAGTCCATTTCATGAGCTCAAGTCAGATCAAAATAACAAGCTCTCCTACAATTCCAGTGTGTTTCCTGACCATTCCCATTCCCCTCTATGCTTGTCCAAAAATAGACTGTCTTTCAAGTTATCACTTTCATTCATAGCCAATATGAAGGCCTCATAGAAAAACACTGATTTCCAAAAGCAACAGATGTTGGAAAGAACACAGAGAGAAGGGAATGCTTATACACTGTTGGTGAGAATATAAATTAGTACAACCTCTACGGAAAACAGTATGCAGATTTGTCAAAGAACTTAAAACAGAGCTAATTTTGACATAGCAACTCCACCACTGGCTATCTACCCAAACAAAAATGAACTATCATAGAGGGCACCTGTGGCCGGGAGCAGTGGGTCATGCTTGTAATCCCAGCACTTTGATAGGTTGAGGCAGGTGGATCACCCAAGGTCAGGAGTTTGAGACAAGCCTGGCCAACATGACAAAAACCCATCTCTACTAACAATACAAAAATTAGCCGGGGATGATGGCAGATGCCTATAATCGCAGCAACTTGGGAGGCTGAGGCAGGATAATCGCTTGAACCCAGAGGGTGGAGGTTGCAGTGAGCTGAGATCATGCCACTTCATGATTTAGCAGCTTGTGTGAAAGCAAAATTCCATCTCAAAAAAAAAAAAAGAAAAAAGACACCTTCCTGTTTTATGTTTATTGCAGCACAATTCACAATAGCAAAATCATGGAATGAAGCTTAGTGTTTACTGGATAAAGAAAATGTGGTATACGCACACCAAGGAATATTATGCATTTATAAAAGAAAAATGAAACTGTATTTTGCACCAAGATAAATGCAGCTGCAGGCCAATATCCTACGTGAAAGAACTCAGAAACAGAAAATCAAATACCGTATGTTCCCACTTAAAAAGTGGAGCTAAACAATGGGTATTCATGTACCTATACAATGGAATAAGAGTCCCTGGACACCTTAAAATGGGGAAAGGTGGGAGGGTGTGAGGGTTGAAAACTTACCTATCTCGTATTATGTTCACTGTTTGGGAGATAGATATACTAGAAGGCCAATACCCCTCACTAAGCAATATATCTTGCAACAAACCTGCAAACTTATGGCCTGAATCTTTTTTTTTTTTTTTTTTTTTTTTTAAGACAGAGTCCTGCTTTGTCACCAGGCTGGAGTGCAGTGGCACAATCTTGGCTCATCGCAATCTCCCCTTCCAGGGTTCAAGCGATTCTCCTGCCTCGGCCTCCTGAGTAGCTGGGATTACAGGTGTGTGCCACCACACCCAGCTAATTTTTCCATTTTTAGTAGAGGCAGGGTTTCACCATGTTGGCCAGGATGGTCTTGATCTCCCAACCTTGGGATCCATGCGCCTCAGCCTCCCAAAGTGCTGGGTTACAGGTGTGAGCCACTGCGCCTGGCCAAATCTATTTGTTTTTTAAACACTGACTTGCATGGTCACTATTTGTCTGTGAAATCAATCCTCACAAACCAGTACTCACATGTTTTTTTGTTTATCAGATGAACTCTGCCACCCATACAACTCAGCTTGCAACCACCCCTGGCCACAACCAGTTTCCCCACACTGAGGTGAATGTTGGACATTACTATTTTAGACATTACGACCTATTCTGAAATTCCAGATCAATTTATCTGAGAAACTCTGATGTTCTAGGGCAATTTAACTGGAAAAGATCAGCTGGAGTCATGCATCATTTCTTTGCTGTTTTTGGAGATGGAGTTTTGCTCTTGTCACCTAGGATGGAGTGCAATGGCTCAATCTTGGTTCACTGGAACCTCCGCCTCCCAGGTTCAAGCTATTCTCCTGCCTCAGCCTCCTGAGTAGGTGGGATTACAAATGTGCACCACCACACTTGGCTAATTTTTGTATTATTAGTAAAGATGGGGTTTCACCATGTTGGCCAGGCTGGTCTTGAACTCCTGATCTCAGGTGATCCACCCACTTCCGCTTCCCAAAGTAATGGGATTACAGGCTTGAGCCACCCCAACTGGCTGTGTCATTTCAATCAACAACTGTTTAAAAGGAAAGGGCATCAAAACTAATAGTATCAAATTATTTATAAGGGTTGTATACTGGTTCCTCCAAGCATCTCTCCTTCACAACATCACTCCTTTCAAGAGCTGCTTCTTTTTTTCTAATTTAGCTCAGGAATTTAGATGTTCCTACATAACGGGCCATCCAGTATTCACCCACACCACTTTTTGTAGGAATCCATATGGAGCCACTACCACCATCCCTGCTCTCCTACTGCATAACCCAACAGGCCAAAGTGCAGTGCTCACACCTGTAATCCGAGTGCTTTGGGAGGCCATAGAGGAAGATCACTTGAGGCTAGAAGCCTGAGACCAGCTTGGGCAACATAGTGAGACCTCATTTCTACACAAAAGTGTAAAACAAAAGGGGACATGGTGATGCATACCTGTAGTCCTAGCTATTCAGCAGGCTGAGGTAAGAAGATCACTTGAGTCCAGGAGATTTGAGGCTGAAGTGAGCTAGATTATGCCACTGCGCTCTAGTCTGGGCAGCAGAGAGAGACTCCATCTCTAAAAAGACAGATAAGAAGAAGGGGAAAGTGTAGGAGGAAAAAGAAACAAGAGGAGGGAAAGGGGGAGGAGGAGGAGGAATAAGATGAGGAAGAGGAGGAAGAGTAGAAGGGGGAGGAGATGGAGGAGGAGGAGAATACTGCTTCTTCCTAGACCCAAAGTAAAAAGGATTTTAGTCTCATGTTGATGAGAAAGACACTGATATTTAATTAAGCAATATAAAAAGGATTGTTTTAGAACAGAGAATTAAAGAGAAAGTAAAATTAACATTGAGATAGGAGGACTGAAGACATCAACTGACTTCCAATCCCAATGAAGAGGAGAAAAAGATACAACTATATAGGTGGTATATCTACTTATCACAGAAGAAGCCTTTTGACAGCAAAATAGAATTCATACCTCTTAGGTTTTAAAATTCCTATGTTTGCTGTAGCAAATAACCATAATTGGGGTGGCTTAAAGTAACAGGTGTTTATTCTTTTCCAGTACTGGAAACCAGGAATCTGAGATCAAGGTGAGGGCTGGGCTGAGCTCCCCCTGGAAGCTCTAGGGGAGGATCTTTCCCTCCTCTTCCAGCTCTTGGTGGCTCCAGTCATGATTTCACCACTGCATTCCAAACTGGGAAACAGAGCAAGACCGCATCTCAAAAAATAATAGTAAATAAATAATTGTATACACACAAGAAAGAGAGAGAGAGAGAAGGAGGGAGGCAGAGAGAGACAGTGTGTGTCAAACTTTGAGGCAAGGAAACTAACCCCACTCCTTGACTGCAGATTCAACCCACATTCAGAAAACAAGGTTAGAATTACCATAGGGGCTTGAACTTTGCTAAACAATAGGCATAAGTAATCAATGACCTGCCATCACTTAGCGTGTTTTCCTGTAAGGTGCTCACTGCACCAGAGTCATGTAACCAGGGATCACTAAAAGTATAATTTCCTGAACCACTTCTATAGATAACATTACTATTGTAAAACCCAAGAATGGTCTTTGAAACATTTTTCAGATCTAGCATTTTGACAGACCAAGAGATGCTACCTGGTCCTGAGATATCCTCTCCTGGGAACTGACTCACGGGCACAAAGAAAGTTTTAGACACTCCTTCTATTTCATCCCCAGCCAACCAATTGTTGCAAGTGTTGCAGTTCCCCAGCCTTCTGACCACCAAAGTACCTTCAAAAACGATAGTTTCCAACTTTTCAGAGAGACGGATTTGATAAATCTCTCCTATTCCCCTCACTTAGCTGCCCCTGCAATTATTAACCTCCTTCTTTGCTGCAACATCCGCTGTTAGCAGTGTGTTGGGTTTTCAGGGGGCAGCAGACAAGAAGAAACCCTCAGGCTGTAACACTCTCCTGCACGCCTTTCCATGGAATCACAAATGTCCTTTCCCTCCTACCACATTCTTTAAATATTTAGGTCACAACATTTGGTTTAAGAAATCATCAGTGTTTCCATTATAATGATGATTTCAATGATATTCAAAGATCAACCAGTGACTACAATGATTATATCTTCTTCTTTTTTTTTTTTTCTTTTTCCTGGAGTTAGTAATTCCCCCCCACCAACCTGCCTTTTTTTTTTTTTTTTTTTTGAAACAAAATCTCACCCTTGCAATGGTGCAATCTCGGCTCACTGCAACCTCCACCTCTCAGGTTCAAGCAATTGTCCTGCTGCAGCCTCCTGAGCAGCTGGGAGTACAGGTGCCTACCACCATGCCCAGTTAATTTTTTTTTTTTTTTTTTTTGTATTTTTAGTAGAGACGGGGTTTCACCATGTTGGCTAGCCTGGTCTCGAACTTCTGACTTCAGGTGATACGCCTGCCTCAGCCTCTCAAATTACTGAGATTACGGGCATGAGCCATCACACCTGGTCTTCTTCTGTATCACTTAAAAAGAAAACAGTCATAATCCACTAAGCTGATTTGATGACCAATTAAGAGATAATAAGAGCTGGGATTACAGGTGTTAGCCACCACATTCATCCTAGTTTTTGTATCTTGAATACAGATGGAGATTCATCAGTTTGGCTAGGCTGGTGACCTCAAACTCCTGACCTTAAGTGATCCTCCTGCCTTGGCCTCCTAAAGTGCCAGGATTACAGGAATGAGCCACTAAGCCCAGCCTGTGTCTGGTCAGAAAGGTCTTAAAAATACCACCTTAGTACAGACACTTTACATAAACTTTCATATGTAAGATGTAATTTAGAAAAAATGTCCATAATGGATTTATGATGAAAGCAAAATTGTGGACATGTTGATAAACACAATGTTTCTTTGTTCTTTGTTTTCTTTGTGTATGTAAAGAATTAGAAGCCATTTGTGTCAAGGTAACTTCTGGAGAAACAAAAGGTCAGGAAAGGACAATGACCCTACTGGTCACAAACCAGCCCCAATACAAGACAGAGCCAGCCGCACAGGGGAATTCCTGCCTGGTGGGGCTCCTATCTTCAGCCCTCAGCTACTCAGGGTATGGCTCCTAGTGAGAACCGAGCCACATTCGTGGTTCCTAAGTGACCTATGTCAGCCTCCTGCTTAGGTATTTGTACCGGGACTACTGCCAGCCTTCCAGACAGTCCCTACAAAGAGTCCGGCCCCCAAGGCTCCAACTGGACATGGCTCCATATTGACCCCTTTTTTGTCTTCCAACCCACTGGCAGTAACATCTTTTTCAATCAGTTCAGTACATTTATTTCCAACTTGCACAGAAAACATACTGAGAAACTAAAAAAAAAAAAAAAAAAAAAAATCATTAAAAGTAGACCCTTCAAGACAAATATCTCTACCTCCCAAATACAAAGCTAAAAACAGAGGATTTGATGGATGGTCATCTGTCAGATTCTGATGATTATTCAGAATTCAGTGTGGAAGATGACAAACATCAGAGGTAAAAGCAGGCACTCTGACTTAAGGTGCTGTTCCTGAGGCCCAAAAGTGTTTGTCAGACTTGTGCAAAGTCATGTATGGAAGTTGGAAACGGGCTCATCATTTTAAACTTAATCCAGGCCATGGCCAGGTGGACCCCGAGATGAGTCCACTCTGAGGCTGCAGCTCAGGCTGCCTGTGCCCCATACTTCCCACAGATGCAGGGTCACTGCGCCCTTCCAAAGCTGACAGTGCAGCCCATGCTCATAGCCTTTCTGCCTTCCCTTCCCGCCCTGTCCTGCGAGTTCACCCAAGCCCTCTGTGGCCCCCACCCAAGGCGTGTTTCTTGGTCTGCTCCTCCCATGCCCGTTCTGGCTTCCCTGCACCATGCGGGGCAAACAATAGGTGCTCACTGGGGAGTGAAGGAAACGCCCATCACTTAGTGGCTGCTGAGGGGCTGAGAACGGAAACTTTGTTTAGGTTTTCTTCTGTATTTTCCATCAGTGCCTTTGGTTTAAACTTTTTAGTAAAATCTTTATTTTCATGAAGGTTGAAAGATCATCTAGCAAAACCTTTTTTCCCAGCTATATATAAGGTATTTTAAAAGCAGCATAAAATAGTTAAGAAAATGTGCCAAGATTACCTCAGTACTTCTGGTCTGTGTTCTCAGAAGATCCTGAAAATGACCAATGATAAGGTAATGATCTCCCATGGCAGAAAGAGTTTTGCTCAGAGAGTTAGCCAAAAGAAAGAAGGGCCAGGTGTAGTGGCTTATGCTTGTAATATAGCACTTTGGGAGGCCAAAGTGGCCACATGGATCACATAAGGTCAAGAGTTTCAGGTCAGCGTGGCCAACATGGCAAAACCCTGTCTCTACGAAAAACACAAAAGTTAGCTGGGCATGGTGGCACGTCTGTAGTCCTAGCTACTTGGGAGGCTAAGGCAGGAAAATCGCTGGAACCCAGGAGGTGGATGTTGCAGTGAGCCAAGTTTGCACCACTGCACTCCAGCCTGAACGAGCCTGGACTGAGACCGTCTCAAAAAAAAAAAAAGAAAGAAAGAAAGAAAGAAAGAAAGGAAGGAAGGAAGGAAGGAAGAAAGAAAGAAAAAAAGTCCATTAATGAAGAAGGATGTTTTTTACTAATGACATTTTACTAGCCAATGTTGTTTTAGCCTTTTCCCATTAAGTGAATTTTTTTTTTTTTTTCTATTGCCTAGGCTAGAGTGCAGTGGTGCTATCTTGGGGCTCACTGAAGCCTCCAACTCCTGGGTTCAATTGATTCTCCTGCCTCAGCCTCCTGAGTAGCTGGTACTATAGGTACCTGCCACCATGCCCAGCTAATAATTTTTGTATTTTTAGTAGAGATAGGGTTTCACCATGTTGGCCAGGATGGTCTAGATCTGTTGACCTCATGATCTGCCCATCTGGGTCTCCCAAAGTGCTGAGATTACAGGGGTGAGCTACAGAGTCCAGCCATTTTTTTTTCTTAGTGCAATAAATGATCCTCCAGAAAACTAAAAAATGAAGATAAGCTAAAAGAAAATGGAAAGAACCATAATCCTCTCACTCACTGATGATCATAGTTAATATCTCAGGTATCATTTTTTTTCTTTATTTTTGTTTTGAGACAGAGTTTCATTCTGTCTCCCAGGTGGAGTGCAGTGGTACAATCACAGCTCACTGCAGTCTTGACTTCCTCGTTCCAAATAATCCTCTCACATAAGTCTCCTGAGTAGTTCAGAATAAAGGCGTGTGCCACCATGCCCAGCCAACTTTAATTTTTTGTAGGGATGGGGTCTCACTATGTCGTCTGGTCTGGTCTTCAACTCTTGGGCTCAAGTTACCCTCCCTTCTCAGCTTCCCACAGTGTTGGAATTACAGGCATGAACCACCATGTCCAGCCCTGTTTTCTTCTTTATGTGGGTTTCTGGGGATAGGTTACATAGGGGCTGTTCATTATTGTTTGTGGTTTTTCTGACACAATTCTCATTTAAACATCATTGTTATTATCAAATTGGTTTTAGCTACATTGGATTTTTTGGGGTGATTTTTTTAGGTTTTTTTTTTTTTTTTTTTTTTTTGAAACAGTCTTGCTGTGTCGCCCAGGCTGGAGTACAGTAAGCCCTTGAACAACATAGGTTGGAACTGTGCAGGTCCTCTTACATATGAATTTTCTTCAATAAATATATTAGAAAACTTTTTGGGAATTTGTTGACAATTTGAAAAAACCTGAAGATGAACCACATAGCCTAGAAATATTTTTTTGAATATTTAAAGGTTGGTGTAACATGAGAGCATAAAATATACGTAGAAGTCATCTGTCACTACAATAAAATATACATAAATCTATAAACTTATACATAAATATATAAATACATATATCATAAAATTATAAAAAGCGAAAAGTAAAATAAACACACACACGCAGACAGTACATGCCATCTTCTGCAGTCCAGAGAAATGCAAACAATCATGAATGCTGAACTGTATCAAACTAATTGTAGTATGTTCTGTGCTACTGGAATAATGGCATAGCCATCTCCTGTTGTGAGATGCAAGGGTCCACTGAAAATGCCATGTGGAACTAATGATCTCTGTGTGAGCAGTTCTCCGCTCCAAGACACTGTGAAGCACAGTAACAAGTGCTTGCTTATGGTGCTCACATATTTTGCATTGTGTTTAGTGCAATACCATGATGTGAACATTGAATAACACCATGCGACCCATAAGAAGTGCCTCTGGTGATGCTGGAAATGCTCCCAAGAAGTACACAAAAGTCATGATGTTAGAAGAAAAAGCTAAATGCTTAGTATGTGTGGTAGATTGAAGTCTGCAGCTTGTAGCTGCCCACGATTTCAGACAGACAATTCACCTTGTAAACAGATGATTTCCACTTGTGCTATCAATAAATACAGTATAAGCATATTATATCTAATGTATGATTTTCTTAATAATCTTTTCATAAGCTAACTTTAAGGATACAGTATGTAATATATATGACACATAAAATATGTGTTAATCAAATGTCTGTTATCAGTAAGGCTTGCAGTAAGTAGTAGGCTATTAATAATTGATTCTCTAGGAAGTTAAAAGTTTATATAAAGATGTCTGACTGCATGTGGGATGTTGCCCTTGATTGCTATTTTGTACAATATAAAGGGTGGGTGAGGGAAACAAGTCTATTCAACGACAAAAAGGTCTATTCAAGGACAAGATCAGTTGAAAGCTATGAAATTACTATTCTTAGAAGGACTGATCCTTTATTGTAATTATCAGCAAAATGAGGGAATAGAGGTAATAGTCTTCATTTATTAGTTGGATACTGAAGAAATTTGGATTAGATAGAATCTGTTTTCCCTGTAAAGAAAGATGAACTGGTGAAGGAAAGACAGTTGGATCAGAAATTAAAGGACAGTGGAAAAGTTTGAAAGCACTGCCATCAGTAAGAAGAACCACAGTTGATTATACCTTATAACAAGGATTACAGGGAACACTGAGAACCAAGCTGAAACTGGTAACCATCAATTCAATTAGTATTTCCCATCCCTGACCTGCATTCTGAGGGATGTAGAATAATTCATTTTCCACACTTACTTACTTTTTTAAAATTTCAGCAATCATATGTTTCTTAGAGTTATGTTACACCTGACCTTTTTCATAGCTTCTGTTTTTATTTAGGTTGCTAGTAACATCCTCTCAGATTTCTTTAAATATATTAGGTATGTGAATTTATTCTGTCCTGTTCCTGAACACCTCAGTCTCGCCTGCTCTGGCTCAGCTTTTACATTTGTATTGGTCATTGTCTTTACTGTTGATTCTACACATGCATTCCAATGATCCTTTCAGAAAGGGGCAGCATAGCTGAAGGGTTTCCTCATGTTTTCTGCACAGAACTCTTGTCTGCCATATTTTTCTTAAGAAGGGCTGGAGAGTGGTATGTCATGGTCTATCGCTTAAAAAAACAAACTCACACCAAGACCAATGGAGCAGAACAGAGGCCTCAGAAATAATGCCACACATCTACAACCATCTGATCTTTGACAAACCTGACAAAAATAAGCAATAGGGAAATGATTCTCTATTTAATAAATGGTGTTGGGGAAACTGGCTAGCCATATGCAGAATGCTGAACCTGGATCCCTTCCTTACACTTTATACAAAAATTTAATCAAGATGGATTAAAGACTTAAATATAAGACCTAAAACCATAAAAACCCTAGAAAAAAACCTAGGCAATACCATTCAGGACATTTGTATGGGCAAAGACTTCATGACTAAAACACTGAAAGCAATAGCAACAAAAGCCAAAATAAATAAATGGGATCTGATTAAACTAAAGAGCTTCTTCACAGCAAAAGAAACTGATTATCAGAGTGAGTAGGCAACCTACAGAATGGAAGAAAATTTTTGCAATCTATCCATCTGACAAAGGGCTAATATCCAGAATCCACAAAAAACTTAAACAGATTTACAAGGAAAAAACAACCCCATCAAAAAGTGGGCGAAAGATATGAACAGACACTTCACAAAAGAAGACATTTATGCGGCCAACAAACATATGAAAAAAAGCTCATCATCACTGGTCATTAGAGAAATGAAATCAAAACCATAATGAGATACCATCTCATGCCAGTTAGAATGGCGATCATGAAAAAGAGAACAACAGATGCTGGAGATGATGCGGAGAAATAGGAATGCTTTTACACTGTTGGTGGGAGTGTGAATTAGTTCAATCATTGTGGAAGACAGTGTGGCGATTCCTCAAGGATCCACAACTAGAAATACCATTTGACCCAGCAATCCCATTACTGGGTATATACCCAAAGGAATATAAATCATTCTACTATAAAGACACGTGCACATGTATATTTATTGCAGCACTGTTCACAATAGCAAAGACTTGGAACCAACTCAAATGCCCATCAATGATATACTGGATAAAGTAAATTTGGGACATATGCAACACAGAATTCTATGCAGCCATAAAAAAAGGATGAGTTCATGTCCTTTGCAGGGACATAGACGACACTGGAAACCATCATTCTCAGCAAACTAAGGCAAGAACGGAAAACCAAACACCTCATGTTCTCATTCATAAGTGGGAGTTGAACAATGAGAACACATAGACACACGGAGGAGAACATCACACACCAGGCACTGTTTGGGGGTGCGGGGGTAGGGGAGGGATAGCATTAGGAAAAATACCTAATGTAGATGACGGGTTGATGAGTGCAGCAAACCACCACGGCACATGAATACCTATGTAACAAACATGCACGTTCTGCACATCTACCCTAGAACTTAAAGTATTTTTTAAAAATCTGTAAACAGAAGATTCAGTCATCTAAAACTGATAAGTCTTCTTTCATTTCTAGAAGACATACTATTTTTCTGTTGATATTTCATTTATTTTCTATTTTAATGTATGTGAGTCATTAACATAAAGGTTTGTAAATTGCTTAGAGCTCGTTCAAGAATGCATGTGAAATAATTGTTGCAAGTCAGGGCATGGTAGCTTATGCCTGTAATCCCAGCACTTTGGGAGGCTGAGGCCGGCATATCACCAGGTGAAGAGATCAAGACCATCCTGGCCAACATGGTGAAACCCTGTCCCTACTAAAAATACAAAAATTAACTGGGCATGGTGGTGCACGCCTGTAGTCCCAGCTATTTGGGAGGCTGAGGCAGGAGAATCATTTGAACCTGGGAAGTGGAGGTTGCAGTGAGTTAAGATCATGCCACTGCACTCCAGCCTAGTGACAGAGTGAGACTCCATCTGAAAAAATAGTAATAATAATTGATGCTAATAAAACTAGTAATTTTAACAGCAATTCTAAGGGGCATCCTGTTCTCAGGGCAGCACAATCCTCTGAGAACTCCCCAAATGGTTTAGTGCACTCCACTCAGCAGAAGCACGGGTGAATCAGACACTCAACGAAAATGAAGCAATGGCTCAGCAGAGACCATCCACGTTTCTTCTCATTTCCTATGAAAAATAGAAATTTGGAGCTTTAGATGGGTGGGTGGCTTCCCACCTAAAGAATGAACTCCTCAACCTTCTTTGCAGCTGTTTAGGACCAGGTGACTGATTATGGCCAGCAGAAGATAAGAAGATAATGTGTTCCTTTGGGTCCAATTACTTACTGGGCCCTTGCTTCCCCTCCCCTGTGGGCCACTGTGGAGGTGGGGCAGTCACTGGGACCCAGCCTGTAAACTTACATATGAGGGATGACAAAGCTGCCCTTGTATCACCAACCTGGGCTATTGGTGAGGGTGAAAAACTCTTTCGATTTAAGGTGTATCAGTCACATTTCAGTACAGGAAACAGATGCCATCTTAGACCATGTAGCAGAAAGTGACTTCAAACACAGAATGAGATGTTTCTAAAATCAGAGGAAAAGATAAAGTTCATGACTGAAGATCCAAAATTACTCTCCAAAATATTGGTCCTTAGAAGACCCAGGACAAGGATCACATCTGACACACATGGTTTGGAGAACACCATGCACACAGTGCCTCCCATCCAAGCCCTGAAGCTAGAGAGCAGCAGCAGGAGCTTAGACCTCCCCAAGCATACCTGCCCACAGAAAACACACAGGCAAAAAGATACTTCCTCCTCACTACCACCTTACAAGCTCTGTGAAAGTACGTTCAATGTTAAAGCAAATTCACATGGCTTTAAAGAGACTGTGAAAGATATCCGCAGGTCAGTTTTCTCTCTCTCTCTCTCTTTTTTTTTTTTTGAGATGGAGTCTCATTCTTCACCCAGGCTGGAGTGCTGTAGCGGGATCTCGAGTCACTGCAAACTTCTCCTCTGGAGTTCAAGTGATTCTTGTGCCTCGGCCTCCTGAGTAGCTGGGATTACAGGAGTGTAGCACCATGCCCAGCTAATTTTTGTACTTTTAGTAGAAATGGGGTTTCACCATGTTGCCCAGGCTGGTCTGGAAATCCTGACCTCAAGCAATCCACCTGCCTCAGCTTTTCTAAAGAAGAGCAGCTTCAGAAAGGGTGGACTAATGGTTGACCATACTAATTTACTGCACTGCAAGTGTTACTGCAGCTCAAACTGTGTATTAACTATTAACAGCGAAATTCATTTTCAACACAAGCTAGTTTACACAAAAAGAAATATTCTCCAATAACCTGATAATTATGAAACTTCTAGTAGAATGTCTGATATGTACTCAGATGATTCCAGGAATAGGGTGAGTTTGAGAATGTAAATATTACATTGTCATGGTAATTTTCAAAACATGAAATTTTCATACATCAAACTACTTTTGATACATTAAAATTAAGAACAGGTTGGCAAGAAGCTCATTTCTACACACACATCAGCATTTACAGGAATGCATTTCATCTAGTATAGTCAACATCAGAGGACTGAATAAAGACACAATAAGGAGAATGTCATTTGAAGCTTTTCATGATAACTTAAAAATCATTCTGAAGTTTTCAATAATGTAGGAAAGCCTCTGCTGTGAGGTCAAGGGCAACAACTTGGTCGCATTACTTAAAGGTCATTAAAATACATCCTTAATCCTAACATGTGGTTCATTACAACTAAAGTTGCTTTATGTTCAATAAAACTAATTAAATGTAAGTGGTATTGTTTACTGCTATATGAAGCTTTTGAAATAACCAGCATGTCATGATTTATTGAATATTGCTGTGGCCTTGTGGTCTTTAATAAATTTGCTTGAGCATAAAAGCCAGAAACATATTTCTCAGATGTCTATGGTTTCTGAAAACTGCGCCTCCAGACAGCTATGAAGCAGAAACTGTACCTGGCATTACAGGATCTGCAGCACAACTATTATTACATGACTCTTACAAATTTTAATTCTCTGATCATATTAGGTGCTCTGATAATCTAACAGAATTGATAAAGTTTCTTGGCTGCTTCCTCAGCTCTTCAAGATGGGCTCTCAGGTCTCTAAGTTTACTTAGCCTGGCTCACACCATGGACACAGTCTTAAGTGACACAACTGGGGATACACAAAATAGGCTCATGGCCTGATAAACCAAACAGGCTCATGACCTGGACGGTCCATTTGACCCAGAGGCTGTGGGTAATTAGTGTATGGTTAATGTGGCATTTGTAAGCCAGGCACAAGGAGACATAAAGGGTAAACTTCAGAAGTTAGAATGTTTTGAAGGCATGAATATTACCCAGCTTATCCTGTCCTGGTGGCTACTAAGGTGTTTGTAAATCAGGATGAGGAGGCCAGGAGCAAAGCTAAACGCAGAGCTAAGGAAAAGGCAGACTGGCTGGAGACAGCCTTAGTTGCACAAGAAACGGGTTTTGTGATAAGACATGGTCATGGTCAGAGTAGAGGACAAGCTAGGCAAAACCAAGAAGCTAAGCCAGGACAAGAGTGCCAACCTAAGCTTGAGAGAGATCAATGTTCAAGATGCAAGCAGATGGGACACTGTAAGAACGAATGCCCAGAAAGAGAAAAGGAAAGAGGCAACAATCAGGGAAAAAACGGCTGGCCAGAACCCACCGCCACTGGTCAAGGGGTTCAGAAGTCAGACATGGATTTAATTGGACCGGCAGGAAGCAATGATTATTATGAGGACTGAGATAGACCAGGCTCCATTTCATTAGGCCCGGAGGAGCCTATGGTCTCATTGGAGGTAGGGGGCCAGAAAATGGACTTTATGGTTGATACTGGTGCAGAGCACTCAGTAATAACTCAAGCAATTGGTTCACTGTCTAAAAATTATTTCAATATAATTGGAGCTACAGGAATAATAGAAAGAGGCCTTACTTCAAATCTAAAAGATGTGTGATTGGAGGACAGCAAGTCCAACATGATTTTTTATATTTGCCAAATTGTCTGGTCCTCTGTTAGGAAGATAATTGCTCCAGAAATTGCAAGCACAAATCTCCTTTACTTGAGAAGGGGAAATGACTCTAAACCTAGGTCAAAGAAGCCATGATAATGACCCTTACCATCCCCACAACAGAGGAATGGAGACTCTATGAGAGGTGCAAAATTTGTAAAGATGCATTTTGCCAGCAGGAAAATGAGGCAATGTATAAGGAATTGTTTCTCAACCTGGCAGGGGCCTGGGTGGAGGACAGTCTCCCAGAGCTAGCCATAAATCAGGCCCCCATAGTGGTGGAACTGCTGCGAGACACTTACCCAGTGCAAATTTGTCAGTATTCCATCCCAGTAAAAGCCACCCATGGGATTACAAAGCATATAGTCCGGCTCTTTAAATTTGGGATAATAGAAAGATGTGCCTCTCCTTGGAACACTCCATTGTTACTGGTGTTAAAGTCCATAGGAGATTACTGGCTGGTACAGGATTTGCAGGCCATACATAAGGTTGCAGCTACATTATATGCCATTGTGCCCAACCCATAGACAATGCTTGGGCGAATTCCTGCTGATGTTGCTTGGTTTACATACTTAGTTAATGTTTGGATGCATTCTTCTGCATCCAACTGGCTCCTGAAAGCCAGGGCATCTTTGCCTTTGAGTGGAGCTCATCACAGTATACTTGGACCAAACTCCCCCAAGGATTTAAAAACTCCCCAGCCATTTTTGAGGAAGCACTAGCCTCAGACCTGAAGGCTTTCATGCCACCAAGTGGCCACTGTGTCCTGTTGCAGTACATAGATGATTTATGCACCCACAAAAGAACAGTGCTTTCAAGGCACAGAAGCCTCCTTCATGTTCTATGGGAGGCTGGCTATAAGATGTCTAAGGAAAAGGCACAAATCTGTGGCCAAAGAGCAAATTATCTTGGCTTCGACATTTCTAAAAGGCAGTGTTAAGGGTGGATGTGAGAGAAAAGAGACTGTGCGTGGCATTCTTCGACCTGACTCTAGACAACAAGTGAGGGACTTTATAGAGGCAGCTCGCTTCTGTCACATTTGAATTCCAAATTACTTGTTCTTGGCAAGTGTGAGGCTTGCATTGTGTGAGGCTACCAAAGGGTGGGGTAAAAGAACCCCTCTGGTAGGGAAAAGAGCAGCACATGGCCTTCAAAGAAATCAGAAAGCCTTGATCCAGGCCCCAGCATTAGGACTGCCAGACATGACAAAGCCTTTTTACCTGTATGTCCATAAAAGAAAAGGAATAGCTACAGGAGTCTTGGTACGAACACTAGGGTCATGGTATCGGCCCATGACATATTTGCCCAAGTGACTAGACTTCGTGGCTATGGGATGGCCACTCAGTTTCAAGGCATTGGCAGCCACTGCCCTGTTGGCAGAAGATGCTAACAAGCTCACGTTTGGACAAAGGTTGATAATTCAGGTATCCCATACAGTCATCACCCTGATGGAGGAGAATGGGCATTGCTGGCTTTCTAACCCTCAGATGTGAAGGACTTTTATGTAAAAACCCCTACATAACCTTGGAGACTGTGAATACTGTAAATCCAGCCACACTGCTGCCAAAAGAATAGGCAGAACATGGAAAGCCACCGTTATGTGGCCCAGAGTATCACGGTTGTGTGGAAACAGTGGATGAAGTTTTCTCAAACTTAAAAGACTTAAAGGAGCTGTCCTTACAAAATCCAGATGTTGAATTCTGATGGAAGCAGCTTCATATCTGAAGGTGTGAGACCGGCTGGACATGCAGTGGTAACACTGAATTCAGTAGCCGAAGTCTGCCCTCTGCCGGTCGGATCTTCGGCCCAAAGAGCTGAGCTAATAGTTCTCACTAGAGCTAATACTTCTCACTAGAGCATTGCTCTTGGCCAGAGGAAAATCAGTAAACATCTATAATGACTTAAGGTATGCTTTTGCCACTTTGCATGCCCATGGAGCCATATATAAGGAAAGAGGATTATTAGCTACTGAAGGAAAGGAAATCAAAAATAAAAAGAAAGTACAGCAACTCTCAGAAGCCATATGGGCTCCAAAAGAAGTAGCAGTCATCCATCGCAAAGGGCATCAAACAGGAGGAGGTGATGAGGCTAGAGGAAACAGAAAGGGGGACAGAGAAGCCAAAGGAGCTGCAATGACAGAAGTAACTAAGACGGAAGAGGAAACCCTTACCATGCCTTTACTGGAGCTTTCCCTTATGGAACCCCCTAAGTACTCCTTTAATGAAAAGGCTTCGTTTGAGCAGGAGAGTGGAAGTTACCAGAAAGGAGGTTGTCAGAAATTCTTGGATGGGAGGCTCACCATACCAGAAGTAATACCTCCCGGTTCATAAAGCAGTTTCATCAAGGAACGCATGTGAGAAAAACTGCATTAGAGACTCTTGCAGGACAGCCTTTCTATGTGCCACGCCTAACTGCCATCACTAGAGCCATTTGTGAGCAATGTTTAACTTGTGCCCAAAACAATCCACAGCAGGCCAACAAGGCCCCCAGGGATTCAAGAAACTGGAGCTACACCCTGTGAAAACCTCTTTGTGTACTTTACCAAGCTGCCTCAAGCCAGAGGCTACCGGTATATGCTAGTGTTTATCTGCAGTTTCTCAGGGTGGGTCGAAACATTTCTCACTAGGACAGGGAAAACTCAGGAAGTAACCAAGATCTTATTAAAGGACATTATTCCTAGATTTAGGCTGCCTCTAATTTCAGGATCAGACAGTGGTCCAGCAGTTGTGGCAGAGATAGTACAATAGCTAACACAGATGTTAAAAACCAAATGGAATCTGCATATAGCTTATCACCAACAGAATTCTGGAAAAGGTAAAAGAATTAACTGGACACTTAAACAGCTGTTAAAGAAGTTTTGCCAAGAAACTCATCTAAGATGGGATCAGGTGCTGCCCATGTTCCTTCTCCAAGTCAGGCGCACCCCTACTAAATTAACTGGGTATTCACCCTATGAGATAGTGTTCGGCCAACCACCCCCAATCATAACTCAGTTAGAAGGGGATTTAAAAGAAATTGGGAAATTAACCTTAAGAAGATAAATGCAAGCCTTAGGTGAGGACATGCAGGAAACAGAAGGGTGAGTAAGAGAAAGAATACCTCTTAGCCTCAGAGATGCAGTACATCCCTTCCAACTGACTCTGTCTGCATCAAATGATGGAACCCAGCCATCTTCGAGCCTTTATGGGATGGTCCCCATACTGTGACCTTATCTACCCCCACTGCTGTTAAAGTTGCAGGTATCACACCTCGGGTTCATCATAGCCAGCTGAAACCAGCAGTGACCGCAACTCAGGACCAGTGGCCCAGTCAAGAAAACCCAGACCACCTGACATGGATGATCCTGAGGTGAAAGTAAGCCACTGCTGACAAGGACAACTGCCCTATGCTGACCACACCAGAGGCTGGTTGGTCCACACACGGCTGAACCTTAAGGCAACATCAAGCCATGCTCTTGTCACACATCCAGAAGCTGGCTAGTCTACGCATGGCCGAAGCCTGAGGAAGTCAACAACACAAAAGTAAATGTGGATTTAATTTACAAGCATAGTGGATTGAATTTACAAGCATAGTTAATACTCGTACCTGTACTGATTAGTTTACTGTCATGTTATCTTTGCAAATGCTGCCAAGGTTGTTACCCAGAAGGGTGCTCACGCATAGTATAAGTTTAATCATGTTAGTAATACTGAAGCCACTGACACTTGCACCTATGGTTACAAAAGGGGACCAAGATGACTGTCATCACTGTATGATAGAAGCCTGGTTCAGAAAAGATGTGACTAAAACTCTGTTTTGCCAGACCTACTATAAGTGTACAGGGACTCATACAGGAATTTGTGTCTATAACCAGACTAGTTACTCAGTCTGTGATCCCAGAAATGGGCAGCCCCAAGTATATTAAGACCCAGAGTTCGTGCCCTAGGACTTCTGAAGTCCAAACTGGTGAACCCCTAATGCCATCATATACAAACCCCACAGAAATCAGGGTCAGTAAACCTGTAAACAAAAAAGAAGTATTCCCTCACTCGCATAAAGGCCCTGTCTCCATATATTTTGATGCCTGCCAAGCTTCACATCTCAGCAAACTAAATAATATTGGGACCATCTGTAAAAATCTAGGACAAGAAAGAGTCAGCAGCAGAGCCACCAAGGCCATAACAGAAGAATCCAAAAAGGTGTGCCCTGATTGTGATAATCAGTGGACCACACATGAATTTATCAGCACCTATACACAGGAAGGGTTGCTCTGTTTGCCATCCAAGAGGTGAAGATAGGGTGCACAACTGGAACTTGCAACCCACTCAATCTGACAATACTAAAGCCAAATACGCCTTTCTGGACTGAAAGGCATAAATTTAGGGCTATTAACCTTTGATCAGGCAAGAAATCTCCTAGGACTTGGTATTCCTCTGGTCATTACCATGAAAACCCAAAGGATCCAAGTTCAAGTTAGCCCAATGCAACACTTTAGGTTTTATACATCTTTCAATGAACACTTTAATCCTGAAGTATCAAAAAATCAAATTCCTCCTATATCAGCTGAAAACCTGTTTGCTCAGCTAGCTGAAAGTATTGATAACAATTTAGGAGTTACTGTATGTTATATATGTGGAGGTACTAATATGGGAGATCAATGGCCCTGGGAAGTTAAAGAATTGATGTCACAAGAAAATTTTACCTTGCCTGATTTTGTTACACAATTCAATGCAAACCAAGCATTTGGCTACTAAGGAACCTCATCACTGGAAAATATTGTTATCACCTGTTGGGACAAGGCCTTTCAGAACCAGGTCGGGGAAGCAACTTGCCTAGGTCAACAACATTTTGAAGAATCCGAGAAGAGAACACAATGGAGAAGCTTTATAGACAATTCTTCTGTGTCAGACTTTAATCACTTTTTGCAGTTCCCAACACTAAATCAATCATGGTACCAATTAGATGCTCCAAGTGTTTGGAGAGCACGTGCAGGGTTATATTGGATCTGTGAAACAAAGGCTTATCAATTACTACCCCATAAATGGACAGGACCATGTGTATTAGGAACAATAAGGCCATCCTTTTGCCTACTCCCACTGCAGCAAAGGGAAGATCTAAGCTATCTGGTCTATGATGAAGGCAGAAAAAGAATTAGAAGAACTGTGTTTACAAAAACAAATACTGTGGAAAAAATAGAGACTAACATTAAAAAAGACATTAAAATAGGGAGCTAGAAAGATAACGAATGGCCCCCTGAACAAAATTATCAAATACTATGGGCCAGTCACCAGGGCACAAGATGGGTCATTGGGACACTGTACTTCTATTTATATGTTAAACCATAACATATAAATAGGTTAAATCATAAGGTTTCAAGCAGTTCTGGAAATTAGTCAATAAAACAGCCCGAGCCTTAAGACTTGCTAGCCATACAGGTGACCCAGATGACAGATGTCATTTATCAGAAAAGGTTAGCACTGGATTAATCTTTTAGCTTCAGAAGGAGGAGTTTGTGGAAAACTTAACGAATTGCTGCTTACAAAATGATGACAATGGAAAAGTTGTCATGGAAATCACTGCCAGGATGCAAAAGTTAGCTCATGTTCCGGTCCAGAAGTGCTCTTGTTGCAAACTGAATTCACTCTTTGGAGGATGGTTTTCACAGTTTAGAGGCTTTAAAACTTTAATAATAGGCTTTGTAGCCATAATAGGTGGATGCCTACTGCTTCTCTGTCTCCTGCCACTTCTCATCAGAAGCATCCAATCCACCATAGAAGCAGTAGTAGACAGACATACCACCACCCAAATAAAGGCTCTGCAAAGTACCAACTGGTATCCCAGGATGAGTATGTACCCACTCAAGAAGAAATAGTTAACAGTGGTGCTCTTTACTAATCTACATTTGTGCTGAGCACCAAAGGGCAGAAATGAAGAATGAATTAATGATATCAACTATAACTTAATAGTAGTAGTGATAGAAATTTTAAAATCCTCTTAAAGTTGCTGCAAAGTGTGAACCTCCTTACACTCAAGTTAAAAGAGAAAACAGCCTGTCTTCTCTCTGAGGTCAGTGGATCTTATCTATACTCCCCAACTTCACATTCCTACAAGTCCAGTGAGTTCCTGCTTACCTCCCTAGCACTGCTGCAGGAGCAGAAGACCAAGAAGTTTAGATTGCAAGTTTAGGTTACATGTTTTTCTCAAGATGTAACAAATGTCCTAATGCTTGATTAACTGCCTGTGTTTCTGGCTTCTGTAAGTTGCTTCCCAACTCACATAGCTCCTGACTTAAGATGTTTAAAATGAGGAAAAGTCCTTTGGTCGGGGCTCAGATTTTCTGGACGTATGTCTGGCTGAGCCGGTGATCATCTTAATCAATTCTCCTGAAAGTTTTTCAGTCTCTCCAGTCTTTGATTGTCCTGCAACAATGCCACTCATAAAAATAAGAAACCATTCTTGTAATATTGAAGATAATAAAATGTTACTTCCTGTAATCATGGCAAAGAGCATTACTCAGAGTTACAGATAACAGTATGGTAAAATTGTAACTATTTCATTTAGGTGTAATCTACACGCAAGAAGCTGCACATATTTAAAGTGTAAAATTTGGTTTTGATATTTGTATATGCCTGTGACCACCACCACCTGAAGGTACTAAACATTTCTATTAGTCACAAAGTGTTCCTGTACCCCACTTGCATCCCACGCAACCCTGCACTCTTAACCTTTTTCACTTGCCGATCGGTTTGTACAGAGTTTTATATTAATGGAACCATACACCAAAACTCTTGGTTGGTTGTTTCTTTGGCTTTTTTTTTCCTTTTGGCAATTTCTTTCTAATACAGTGCTTTGATTCTACACTTTCTTTTCTACTGCACTAGGCAAAATTAAATCTATTACAAAATTATCCTTTAGTGAGACTTAACTCCCAAGTTGTCTACTGCCAGTGAACCTACAATTCTTAGAAATTTCTTCAGCAGGAAGACAAAGAGGGTGGGGCTTTTGCACAAGTGTTACCCCAAACCAAAATCTCCAGTCATTTAAGGATTCATAGTCTTTATTATCCTCCCATTTATCCTGGAGAGATTACTTGAAGACGCACACAAGAAAGAAAATAACACAAAGAAGAAACATGTAACACTAAGCCAGAAACAGTAGCACTAATCCAGCAATCAGTTCCAATTACATTAGAAAGTCAATAGGCTGCAAGAATGTCTCCATGGTAAAACTTAATTTATCTTAATAAATAGTATGAGACTAATAAGTTAATACAGTAATGCCACAGATTTATTCTGCAACATAAAAAGGCAAGTAGAAAACACTGGGAAAGCAGAGTGAGGAGGGGAAAGAATTGAGGAGGGAAATGATGACACAAACGCAGGCTGGAGTGAGACATGATTCTGTTCAGATCGTAACATGTAATAATAATAAGAAGAACCTACTTAATCTTAACTCTAAAACAATTATCTAGCCATAAATAGTAAGTGACATGATTCAACTTCCCTCTCCTAGGTCTTTGCACATCAAGTGGAACTGTAGGAAACAATATTTTAATAATTACAATACTGTCAATGCAAATTACCTGGATCTTTTCAATTCTAGCTACTGACAAACATTTAAAAGTGGTTAAAATGATAAATGAACACTGGTGGACAAACAACCTTCTAAACACAAAACAAAGCCTACAAATGCATAAAGGAAATTATATATTTTAAGAAGAGAAAACACACAGGCTGGGCACAGTGGCTCACGCCTGTAATCCCAGCACTTGGGGAAGCCTAGGAGGGGTGGATAATTTGAGGTCAGGAGCTCCATACAAGCCTGGCCAACATAGTGGAAACCTGTCCCTACTAAAAATACAAAACAAAACAAAACAAAACAAAATAATAATTAGTCAGTCATGGTGGCACACACCTGCGGTCTCAGCTACTTGGGAGGCTGAGGCATAAGAGTTGCTTAAAGCCAGGAGGTGGAGGTGCAGTGAGCAGAGATCACGCTACTGCACTCCAGCCTGGGTGACAGACTCAAACTCCATCTCAAGGAAAAAACAAACAAACAAACAAAAAATTTGCAGAGATACACAATTTCTAATATGAGAAGAAAACCCATAACATAGTGCTGAATAAATATTCTACTAGAAAAAAATAATATATAACATTATCCAACCATGTAAGAATGTGGCCAGGGGAAGGTACTATTACAAAGGATTTATACCAAAATGTTCATAATAGCCAGTGCACACTGGCAGGTTATGAGGGTTTTTCTTCCACTTTGTGATTTATGTATTATTTTAAATGCACATATTACTATTAAGAATCAGGAATAAAAACTGACATCCACCTTTTTTTTTTTTCTTTTCTTTTTCTGAGACAGAGTCTCACTCTGTCGGCCAGGCTGGAGTGCCGCGGCACGATCTCAGCTCACTACAACCTTGGACTCCCAGGCTCAAGCAATTTTTCTGCCTCCACCTCCCGAACAGCTGGGACTACAGGCGTGTGCCACCATGCCTGGCTAATTTTTGCATTTTTAGTAGAGTCGGGGTTTCACCATGTTGGCCAGGCTGGTCTCGAGCTCCTGACTTCATATAATCCATCCGTCTTGGCCTCCCAAAGTGCTGGGATTACTGGCTTGAGCCACTGCACCCAGCCAACGTCCACCTCTTTTTTAAAGGAATGCCACCTAAGAAAGGGAAGGAACATCTAAACTTGGCAGAACGGCAGGTATCCAGGCTCTGCAAGGCAGTCACAGGCCCGTGGAGGCTAGTCTTCCCAGCAGGTAGATCCCTGCTGACAAGCAAATTCTCAATACACAAATACCTGTTTGTTTTAGTTTAATTATAATTTGAAATGTCACATAATTTGTTTCATCCACAAGGAACTTAATATTTCTCAGTAAAAATCAATCAAGGATTTCTACAGGCCATGTTGTGGCAGCTAATATGAGACTTGCCCTCCCACAAAAACAATTATAAATCTTGTCAATAGAAAATGGACAATATTTATAAAATACCTGTTTTCAGAGATTAGATACTGTGACCTCAGGGAGAAGAGAAACAACGCCACGTGTCCCACATAAGCCCAGCTTCCTACATAAAAAATTTTAACATTTTATAGGGCAGAAGCCAGGTGGAGGGACGCAGCTGCTCTGAATTTAGAAGGCTGAGGCCAGAATTTAGGGAAACTGACAACATTTGCAAAATACTGAAAAGCGGCAAGGAAGAAAAAGAATTGCAGAAATACGCAAAGTGTCCCACTTGAGTATTACTGAGTGCTAGTATGCACACCATACAGGATAAGATTATGTCTGGCCAGGTAAAGGATAACCAGTTAAGATGAACCTGAGCCACCCGCAGAGACTACAGAGTTGGAGAGAGATCAAGTTTTGACTAGCCAGAGTTTAGAGGCATCTCTGAACCAGCAAGGATTTCAGTAGATATCAGAAGAATCCCAGCAGGATCATGCTCTAGTAATAGGATTAAATTAGCATTACAATAAAGTAGCCCACTCTAACACAGTTTAAGAACAAGCCTTGAAGAGATCAAGTTGACCCACAAGTTGCTAAACTAATTTAATAAAGATCAAGATGTTTTAAAGACAGAAATAAAAATTTCAGACATTAAATATAACATTTATATACTCAGTATGGGCCTATTACAAAGGGCAACAAATTTTAAACAGAAACACACCCTAAAATGACATAGATAATGGACTTAACAGACACAAAATGAAGCATTATAAACTGCTGAAATATTTAAATGAAGCCATATACATATTAGAAAAGAATTAAAAAGGTATTTAAACAAGAACAATGACAGAAACCCATGCAACATCCGGCGATTACAACACCTGGAATAAAAAAATTCATTGGGAGGGCTTAACAGCAGACTAGATACTAAAAAAGACAAATATCAGTAAATTTAATGACAGAGGAGAAGAAACTATCAAAATGAAATTATGGAAGAAAAAAAAAAAGACTGAGAAAAAAGTAAAAGAGCTTCAGTGACATGTGGGAACATCAAGTGGTCTAATATTTAGTGTTATGTCCCAGATAGAGGAGTTTGGGCAAAAGGAAAGAAATTAAACATAAAGGCTGAAAATCTTGAAACTGGATAAAAACCATGAAACTTCAGATACAAGAAGCCTGGCAAATCCAATCAAGACAAATCAAAACACATCCGACCTAAATTTCTGAAAGCCAGTCAAAACAGGAAAAACTTTCAAAATACCCAGAGAGAAAGGCACAGAGGATAAAGAAGAGGCATGGTAAGAATTCCTGCACAGATTTTTTCGGGGGACTACAGAAGCCATAAAAGTTCTGAAAGGCAGAGATACAAAATAAAGACTGTCAAATGAAAACTTCAAAATATTTTTCAAAGATGAAGGCAAAATAAAGACAATTTTCAAAGAAACAAACCTGAGATAATCTCTAGCAGACTTCACTACAAGACATGTTGAAAGAAGTTCTTAGTACTAAAGGAAAATGGCAGGAAATGGAAACCTCGATCAACCACAAGAAAGAGGAGTCTCAGAATAGGTAAACATACGGGTAAATGCAAGATTACTTTCATTTTTTACTATCTTTAAAATATGCTTAACTACTTTAAACGAAAAATAGTAATGCACCATATGTCTGATAATATGTAGAAGTAAGATACACAACAAATACAAAGGATGGGAAGGAAGCTGTGGACATCTACTGTGCAAGACTTTGACACCATAAGTGACACAGAAAAAAGATTGTGATAAGTTAAAAACATATTGGAAACATGACAAGGACACAAAGCAGAAAAATGCACATAGCCAATTAGCCAATAATAATTAAATGGAAATATAACACAGCACCCAAGAAGAAGAAAAGAAATAAAGGACTGGGATAAGTAGAAGCTAAACAGTAAAATGATTGACTTCAGTTCAACCATGTTAATGATTACAATAAATGGACACCATAAAAATGCAGAAATTCTTAGAATAAAAAAGCAGTACCTACCTTTACTATGTTAAGAAACACATTTTAAATTCAAAGAAACAGATACATAAAACATAAAATTATGGATAAAGATATATCATGTAAACACTAATCAAAAAAAGAGCCAGAGTTACCACAGTAGTAAAGGAAAATGTAGATTGTCTCAACAAAGGATACTACCGGGAATAATGAAAAAAGGTCAATTCAAGAAAATACAGTAATTTGGAATGTGTATGCACCCAGTAACAGTGCTTCAATATATGTAAGGAAACAACTAACAGATTCAAAAGGAGAAATAGTTAAATTTACAAAAACTATGAGATCTTAAAAGTTTTTTCATGTGTTTTTTGGCTGCATAAATGTCTTCTTTTGAGAAGTGTCTGTTCATGTCCTTCGCCCACTTTTTGATGGGGTTGTTTGTTTTTTTCTTGTAAATTTGCTTGAGTTCATTGTAGATTCTAGATATTAGCCCTTTGTCAGATGAGTAGGTTGCGAAAATTTTCTCCCATTTTGTAGGTTGCCTGTTCACCCTGATGGTAGTTTCTTTTGCTGTGCAGAAGCTCTTTAGTTTAATTAGATCCCATTTGTCAATTTTGTCTTTTGTTGCCATTGCTTTTGGTGTTTTGGACATGAAGTCCTTGCCCATGCCTATGTCCTGAATGGTAATGCCTAGGTTTTCTTCTAGGGTTTTTATGGTTTTAGGTCTAATGTTTAAATCTTTAATCCATCTTGAATTGACTTTTGTATAAGGTGTAAGGAAGGGATCCAGTTTCAGCTTTCTACATATGGCTAGCCAGTTTTCCCAGCACCATTTATTAAACAGGGAATCCTTTCCCCATTGCTTGTTTTTGTCAGGTTTGTCAAAGATCAGATAGTTGTAGATATGCAGCGTTATTTCTGAGGGCTCTGTTCTGTTCCATTGATCTATATCTCTGTTTTGGTACCAGTACCATGCTGTTTTGGTTCCTGTAGCCTTGTAGTATAGTTTGAAGTCAGGTAGTGTGATGCCTCCAGCTTTGTTCTTTTGGCTTAGGATTGACTTGGCAATGCAGGCTCTTTTTTGGTTCCATATGAACTTTAAAGTAGTTTTTTCCAATTCTGTGAAGAAAGTTATTTGTAGCTTGATGGGGATGGCATTGAATCTGTAAATCACCTTGGGCAGTATGGCCATTTTCACGATATTGATTCTTCCTACCCATGAGCATGGAATGTTCTTCCATTTGTTTGTATCCTCTTTTATTTCCTTGAGCAGTAGTTTGTAGTTCTCCTTGAAGAGTTCCTTCACATCCCTTGTAAGTTGGATTCCTAGGTATTTTATTCTCTTTGAAGCAATTGTGAATTGGAGTTCACTCATGATTTGGCTCTCTGTTTGTCTGTTGTTGGTGTATAAGAATGCTTGTGATTTTTGTACATTGATTTTGTATACTGAGACTTTGCTGAAGTTGCTTATCAGCTTAAGGAGATTTTGGGCTGAGACAATGGGGTTTTCTAGATATACAATCATGTCATCATCACTGGCCATCAGAGAAATGCAAATCAAAACCACAATGAGATAGCATCTCACACCAGTTACAATGGCAATCATTAAAAAGTCAGGAAACAAGAGGTGCTGGAGAGGATGTGGAGAAATAGGAACACTTTTACACTGTTGGTGGGACTGTAAACTAGTTCAACCATTGTGGAAGTCAGTGTGGTGATTCCTCAGGGATCTAGAACTAGAAATACCATTTGACCCAGCCATCCCATTACTGGGTATATACCCAAAGGACTATAAATCATGCTGCTATAAAGACACATGCACACGTATGTTTACTGCGGCATTATTCACAATAGCAAAGACTTGGAACCAACCCAAATGTCCAACAATGATAGAATGGACTAAGAAAATGTGGCACTATACACCATGGAATACTATGCAGCCATAAAAAAGGATGAGTTCATGTCCTTTGTAGGGACATGGATGAAATTGGAAATCATCATTCTCAGTAAACTATCGCAAGAACAAAAAACCAAACACCGCATATTCTCACTCATAGGTGGGAATTGAACAATGAGATCACATGGACACAGGAAGGGGAACATCACACTCTGGGACTGTGGTGGGGTGGGGGGAGGGTGGAGGGATAGCATTGGGAGATATACCTAATGCTAGATGACGAGTTAGTGGGTGCAGCGCACCAGCATGGCACATGTATACATATGTAACTAACCTGCACAATGTACACATGTACCCTAAAACTTAAAGTATAATTAAAAAAAAAAGAAAAAAAAGTTCTTTTCAGTAGTTAAGAGAACAAATGGTAGAAAACAGGTAAAATTATAAAGCTTTTAAACCACAGTTTCCATCAATTTGACTGAATGGACATTTACAGAACATCCACACAACAACAGAGCAAAGACTCTTTTTAAGCTCACATGGAATACTGACTCAGAGAGTTCATATGCTGGGCCATGTCACAAGTTTCAATACATATGAAAGGATTGAAATAGAACAGAATATGTTCTGTGATCATAATAGAATTAAATAAATTACAAGACATTGGGAAAATCCCTAGCTATCTGACACATAACGATGTATTTCCAAATAATCAACGGTTAGAAAAAAAAAATCATTAAAGGAAATTGAAAATATTTTTAACTAAATGACAATGAAAATGTGGTATATCAAAATTTGTGTGACACAGGTAAATAATGCTTAGAAAGAAGTTTACAGGTCTAAAATTTATAAATAGAAAATAAGATATAAAAATCAAAGGACTAACTTCCACTTTAAGAAAATAACAAAAATTAAACATAAATTTTGCGGAATGAAGGAAATAAAAAGCAGAAATCAATAACAGAGAAAATGAACAGACAATGTCAATGAAACCAAAAACAACTGCCTTGAAACAATCACTAAAATAGAGACAGGATATAAATTACCAATGTTAGGAGTGAAAGAAGGAAGCCAACAAGGGCTAAAAAATAACAATGGAATAGTATAAACTTTATGCCATTAATGTTGTCAACATATAAAATGAACCAATTTTCTGAAAAACAAATTTCCAATGAACAAGAAAATCTAACTCTATACCAAAGAAATTCAATTCACAATCAAATGTTTTCCCAAAAAGTAAATTCTTGGATTAGATCATTTCAAGAGTGAATTTTTTCAACATTTAAAAAATAAATAAGACAAATTTTATGCCAACTGTTAAAAATATTACAGGAGGCTTTAAAAAAAATCCGCAACTTACCTCTAGACATCAAACTAAAGACAATAAAAAAGCCAATACAGATTCATCTATTTCATGAATATGAGCACCAAACGTCCTAAACAAAACATCAGCAAATCTAACACTGTGACATATGAAAGATACTCAGCATGACTCCATGAGGTTTATGCCAGTAACACAAGTTTGGTGTGACTAATATGAAATCAAAATACCATACCATATTAATAGATAAAGGAAAAAATTGTTACAGTATCTCTACAGATACAGAAAAGCTTTGGAAAAATCTAACACTTATTCATGACAAAAGCCCTCAGAAAACTAGGACTAGAAAGAATTTCCTCATCCAGAGAAACAAAACAGGACACATGACCAAGAGGACATGCAGACAGACAGCAAAACAATCACGTGAAACAATGTTCAGCACAATTAGCCATCACAGAAACACAAACTGCAACCACAATAAGATGTCACTGCACACCTGTCAGAATGACTAAAATAAAAACTGATGACTGAATGTGGCAAAAACACAGAGAAACCAGATCAATCATCTGGTGCCGGTGAGGATATGTAAAAGTACAGCCACTGTGGAAAATAGTTTGACAGCCCCTTTGAAAGCTACACTGTGTGATCCAGGAACTGCTGCATGCACACACACCCCAGCACCATTCTCAGATAAGGAGGTGCTGTTCCCTGACATATGACTTCACGATTTAACAGCTACCTGGTTTTCCTTACCCCCAGGGAAGCAGGTAAAAGGCAACTGTCAACAGGGAAGAGTCAATGCCAAGCCCAGCATCTCCATCTGCTCAGTAGAATCTTATTTCCTTCATTCAGTGACCATACAGAAATGTAAAATGTCATAACTCTGAAAATATAAATTATGCATAGTATCCTACATAATTTAAATAAACAATCACAGAGCATTCGGAATTAAAAACCCGTGAAAACAAATCATCTGAGTAGCACCTCACTGCCTGGCTTTGACCAACAAGCCTGACCTAGATCAGCAGACTTTGAACAATTTTCAAACAGAACTTCTGACTTGAAGACTAATGGAGCTTATGTGACATACAGAGAGAAAAGAGAAGAAAGAAAAACATTTCTATGTTCCTGAGAAAGAAAAAATTAAAAACAGAATATTCATTTGCAAATATCTGGTTTTACTGATTTGAAATTCTACACTTGCAGACACGTAACTTCAAGTTGGCAAGCATCAATACGAAATGGCAAAAGGGAGGGCAAACAGTCAAATTAGAAATAAAAATTTCTGGCTGGGTGTAGTGGCTCATATCTGTAATCTCAGTACTTTGGGAGATGAAGGTGAGAGGATTGCTTGAGGCCAGGAGTTCAGGACCAACATGGGCAATACCGCAAGACCCCATCTCTACAAAAAACCTTAAAAATTAGCTTGGCGTGGTGTGCACCTGTACTATCTACTCAAGAGGCTGTGGAGACAGCATCACTTGAGTCCGGGAGTTTGAGGCTGCAGTGAGCTATGATCATATCACTATTCCAGTCCAGGTAACAGTGACAATCTGTCTCTTAAAAAATAAAATAAATCGAAAAAGAAAAGGGACATTAAGAAGAGCAGGAGGTGAAATAGAGGGAGAGAGAGGGCCAGGAGGGGGAGGAAGAGGAGGAAGAAGAGGAGAAAGAGGAGAAGAAAGAAAACCTAAGTTCGAGGAAACTCCAGAATTACCTAAAACTGAATAATGTGCTAAGCTATCACAGAAACTATTTTGGCATGATTCTCAATGAACCTACATAAGGAATAAAGAAATTACAAAACAAATTCTCAATGCATTAAATAAATTAGCTGGTCTAAACAGAAACAGATGTGAAACCTGGAAACTACTATTAAAAATAAAAGAATGCAGTAGTCTCGATGCTGCTCACCCCCAGAGCCGGCAGCCATTGCATGCAGCTCTTTGCCACTTTCAGCTTCCACTAAGTTTCACCATCTAGTTTATCAGTTCGAATAAAACATGAACCTTGGAAGTAGAGAACAAAAATTTACCACTCTTGAATTGTGTTAGAGAAGGTTTTTCCTGAGCTACAGGTGCTATTAAAGCATAATTCCAAGGCACAGTGGGACAAAGAAATAACAATCTAGATATTCCCACAAACAAAACTCCTTAAAAACCTTTTTTTTTTTTTACACAATCTTCCTTGATTCGCAGAACGAGTCTGCTGAAAAGATGTAGGTCATTTAATTTTTTTTAGTTAATCATTTATTTTCTATTTTCTGTTCTTGCCTATCAAGGTTTAACATTAATCAGTCTATTTTACAAAAACTAGAGTGATTGTTGCTACTTTCAATCCATGTTTGGATAAGAACAGAAACAGAAAAACATGCAAGAGTGTGTGATACAATCTTGCTAATAAAAATATCAGGCAGGTGGATCATGAAGACAGGAGTTTGAGACCAGCCTGACCAACATGGTGAAACCCCATCTCTACTAAAAATACAAAAATTAGCCAGGCCTGGTGGCGCACACCTGTAATCCCAGCTACTCAGGAGGTTGAGGCAGGAGAATTGCTTGAATCTAGGAGGCAGACATTGCAGTGAGCCAAGATCATGCCATTGCACTCCAGCCTGGATGACAGAACGAGACTCTGTCTCAAAAAAAAAAAAAAAAAAAAAAAAAAATCAGATTTACCATCAATCATCATAAAAAAAAGTTCAATCATAAAACGACAGCTATAATACTAAGATCCAGGTGTTTTTACCATATGCTCACAGGCCTATTTAGTTTCAAACATGGAAAAATATTCTATTACAAAAATCCATTGCTCTTTGACCATTGCCATCATCCTACTTCTCAGAATCTATTCTAATAACGGAAGAGCAAAAGCAAAAGATGACACACAAGACTGCTTCTTGCAGGATTATTTATAACAACAGAAGATTTTTGTGAAACAAAGGGGGAACAAACAGTACTAGCTGAATGAAGCAGAGCAAATGCAGCAGTAAAGACAGAGAAAGGAAGAAAGGAAAGCAAACATGATGACCTCAAGGTATTGTTATGGAAATATCTCAAGGATATAGACAGTGAAATGGAGATTGCAAGGTGCAGCACATATATATAGAAAATACATTATAGTTAAGAACAAGGGAAGGAGAGAATTTGTGTATGTTCATACATATCCGTATGCATGTATAACTTTGTATATGTGCATGTTCATCAGTGTATGGATATGCATCTGTGTATTTGTGTGTGCATATTCAGCGTGTGCATGAGTGTCTAATCTGCATTGTGTGATGTGTGTGTGCAAGCATATCTGTATGTGCACATGCACATGTATGTTTGTGTACATGGGTATCTGTGTGTGTATAACTGTGCATACGAGCACCTCAGGATCTGTTCGTGTGTGTGCATATTGGTGCGTGAACATTTATGTGTGGATGAATGTGTGCCTGTTTATCCGTGCATGCATCTGTGTATGTTAGGGCATGCAAATCTGTTCCTATTTGTGCCTGTGAGTGCATCTGTGTGTCTGCAAGTGCTTCTGCGTGTGTCCACATATATCTGTCCAGACATGTATGTGTGCGTAATACCTACAGAGGGAGGAAGGGGACAGGAACAGATGCTAGGCCTTCTGAATATTTCTTATTTTATACTGTTCACTTTGAAATAAGATACATTTTGGCCAGGTCCGGTGACTCACGCCTATAATCCCAGCACTTTGGGAGGCCAAGGTGGGTAGATCACTTGAGGTCAGGAGTTCAAGGCCAACCTGACAAACATGGTGAAACCCTGTCTCTACTAAAATACAAAATTAGCCAGGCGTGGTGGCACAGGCAGGTAATCCCAGCTACTTGGAGAGAACTGCTTAAATCTGGGAGGCTCAGATTGCAATGGGCGTAGATTGCACCATTGTGCTCCACTCTAGGCGACAAGAGCGAAACACCATCTCAAAAAAAAAAATTTATATATATATATATATATATATATATATATTTCATATAATTAAAAAGTCAATTATACACCAAACTTTTTAAACTCCTAAAAAATAAAAAGCAGCATATATTATTCGGAGGTTAATCAAAGAGAAAATTTATCCAAGTGACTTTTGAGGTTTCAGAGTTTTGTTTTTTTTTTTTTTTCCTTTTTTAGGGCCCCTTCTGTCACTCAGGTTGGAGTGCAGTAGAGTGATCGTGGCTCACTTTAACCTCAACTTCCTGGGCTCAAGCAATTCACTTGCCTTAACCTCTTAAGTAGTTGGAACTATAGGTATGTGTCACAATGCCTGGCTAATTATTTTCAATTTTTGAACAAATGGGGTCTCGCTATGTTGCCCAGGCTGGTCTCAAACTTTTGGACTCAACCAGTCCTCCCACTTCAGTCTCCCCAAGTACTGGGATTACAGGTATAAGCCATGCTTGGCACCCAGCCAGAAAAATTTTAATTATAAAATAAAATAGTTCAAAATACTACACAAGTGTAGGTATGCCTAGAAAGTTATTACAAGGCAAATACTCTCTAAACAACCGCAAGGTCCCCTAGGAGACCCTCCAGTGTTCCAACCTGAACACAGTCCCCTCTTCTTTCCCAAGATGGATCACTTCCACCTCCTTGATTTGCATAAGAGTTTATGCCCAAATGGACACCTTCAGACACTAGAGCTGAGTTCTGCCCATCCTCGCTATCTTCAAAGTCATGTTTAATCTATAGGTCCCCTTCACCACTACCTCTGATTCACCTGCTGAAAGGCCTTCATTTGGCTGTCTGCATACTTGTGGTCCAGGGTGACTGGCTCTTACATCCACCTAGAGCCCAGCCTATGCTCCAGCTGGCACTCAGCAACACAGCAATGCTGCCACCCAGAGGCACTAGGTCCAGGTTCTCCTCTGCTGTTGTGGTGGCCACTCATGCTCAGCACCCAGACAGACACTATATCACTAAAGGATGGAAAGGGAGATGACCTGTCCTCCTTTTTACTTTCAGCTGGAACAGAAGCAAACAGGTCAGCTTCTACCCTTTCGGGCCAGGTGTGGTCACACAGTAGAACAGCTCCTGCAGGAAAGGGTGGCTCCCTGTTCCTCTTCACCTACATTTTGAGACAATGAACTGGCACTGCCAACCCCAGATGGTGACCAGTGGGGTGAGCTCCAGTATTTCATGAGTTTCAATACAATGTGATTAATAATAATACCAATTGTTATTACTATGGGATAATATAATTAGAATGTTAAATATTATAATGTAATAACAACAATTATTATTATTACAGAATCTCATATTGTCCCATGATTGGCCAATGGGAATCTTTTCATGTGGTGCTTTAGCACTGGCAACATGAACCTAGTAGACTTTGGTGATTTCACTGCAATCTGATATTATAAGATGCTCATTGCTACTGTACTGGACATTGCTTCGAGGTATTTTCAGTAGACAGAGCAAGAAGAGAGCGAGGGGGAGAGAGAACTAACAAACATAAGTTAACTCGTGAGTTCCTACTGACATTGCCAATTCCAAGTCAATACACAGGATGTTTTATTTAGCCTCTTCTATCCTACAGCTGCATGTCCTTTCTTTCATATTGAGAATCCTGATTTTCAAGAACTCGGGGGAAGACAGAATTAGATTTCTAACAGGCTCTGTGGCTGTGGGTGGTGTGTTTGGATCTGCCAGCATTTTGAGCTTTGTAGAGCAAAGTGATCATTTCATTTTATAGTAAATGCTGTATAGGAGTTCTTGGCTCTAACTAGTTGCTTAGTCTCTCCTCTTAGATATATGTGTTAATTTAAAAATCAACAATCTTATTGAGCTCTAATGGCCACACAATAATCCTCATGCTTAACATATAAAAGCTGATGTGTTATGGCGCATGTGCACATCTGTGAAACCACCATTAACATCATGACATCTCCATAATCACGAAGGTATATACACGCCCTCTTCTGCTGACTGCAGGTGTGCAGCAATCTGCTTTATGTTGCCAGCTCTGTTGCTGTTGTTGCAAGGATTTGGGAACGTATGACAACTGTTGCACAACCATCTCCAAGGATTTGAGAACTGCATATGACTTAATAGACAGAAACTGAACTGTACCTTCTAGTGGGACATATCCTAAGGGAAAAAAAATTACAAATTTTAAATAACCTTCCATTACCATAACATTCATGTTCACGTTAGTGCTGTAATACGGAAACACATATACACATATGCAAGCATGAGCTGCCATCACTTTGCACAGTTAACATGGGAACATAAACATGACCATTTAAGCTAAATCCATGCAGTGTAATCTTAATAATTAAAGGGAAAATGGCAGTCATTTCATGGCTATTAAAAACTTGTCAGAAGACTGAAACTTTCTTCCTGTCAATTATAAATGTATGTAGAGACAAAAAGAATAGAACTAGTGTTCACTGAGTACACTGTAATTTAAACAGGGAAACACTGATAATAAGTGTCTTCTTTCTTAAAATCTTACAGAAGTTTGAACACAACTTGCCTCCTCCTCATCACACAATTTATGATACAAAGACAGCATCTTCTCAAGGTTTGGGCACTACCATGTGGCCATGGAAACTTGAGATGAGCTTACATTGTGTACTGTAGAGGCTTTCAGTGTCATGAAACACACCTGAGAATTCCTTTAATGTGAAATTTTTTGTTGGCATCACTTCCTTCAGGACAGCTTAATCTTTTTCAGCACAATGATTTTCCCCATTTATGTCAGTAAGTTCAACTTCACTCAGTTCCTCTGGTTTGACAGTGGCCTGAAGGGCAGCGGTGTGAAGAATCCATTCACTTTCCCCCAGCTTCCTTCAAAGCCATGATTGCACCTTGCATTCCAGCCTGAGTGACAGAGTGAGACCCTGTCTCACACACACACATACATGAAAAAGGTGAAAGGGTAATAAGAATATATGCTGTCTTAACATAAATCTAAGAAAGTAGGAAGGACTATATTAATATTAGAACAAACAGACTTCAGAACAAAAAAAAATTAGCACAGACAAGAAATTTACAGAAAGATAAAAAGGTATGGTAATCCTAAATGTGTACACACCAAACAAAAAAAAAATCTAAAAAAACCTGTGTAGCACAAACTGATTGAACTGAAAAGAAAATCAGGTAAATTAACATTTACACTTAAAGGCTTCAATATCCTTCTCTTGACAATTAATAGAACAATGAGAGAGAAAGCAAGGATATAAAATACAGCAAGGATACAAAATCATCAACCAACAGGATCTAATAATCATTTAAATTTTTTTTCACTCAAACAACAGAAAACACATTCTTTTCCAGAGCCAGAACACTCCCCCAAAAGAAGTCTCCAGGGCCAGATGTTATCACTGAGAATGTTAGCAATTATACGACACCAAGTGCACAGAGTCTCTTTCAGGAAATAAAAGAAAAGAGAGGGGCCAGATGAGGTAGGTCATGCTTGTAATCACAGCACTCTTGAGAGGCGAAGTTGAGAGAATCACTCGAGCTAAAGAGTTTGAGAACAGCCTGAGCAACATTGATAGGCCCTGTCTCTACAAAACACTAAAACAATTGGCTGAGCCCAGTGGTGCACACCTGCAGTCCTAGCTACTCAGGAGGCTGAGGCGGGAGGATCACTTGAGCCCAGAAGTTCAAGGCTATGGTGAGCTATCATAGCTATCACTGCATCACTATACTTCAGCCTAGGGGACAGAACAAGACCCTGTCTCTTTAAAAAAAAAAAAAGGAAAGAAGGAAAAGAGAATACTTCCTAATCCATTTTATGAAGCCACTATTTTTTTTTAATGGAACACTTCACAAATTTGCATTTTATCCTTGTGCAGGGGCCATGTTAATCTTTGTATCATTCCAATATTTAGTATATATGCTGCTGAAGTGAGCACTGTGAGGCTACTATTATCCTCATACCAAAAAAAGGGGAAAACAGTACCAGAAAACTACATACATACATCCATAATAAACAGACACAGAAACACAACAGAATATTAATGTACATAATAATGCAAAAATACATAAGAAGAACTATAAATCATGGCCAAGTATGATGTATTCCAGGGGTGCAAGGCTGGGCCATTACTTAAAAATTAATCAATGTAATCTATCATATGAATAGACTTTAGAAGAAAAATCACATAATATAAAATTGAATTTTTAAAAATATGTGACTAAATGCAGAAGATACGTCAACAACTTTCAGAAAGTGTTGCTATTTGTACATAACATGATTTTGTGTATATTTATGTATATATATACACACATATACAATTCAAAGAATTCATAAGGTTGCAGATATAAGATAAAAATTAACTATATTTCCATATGTAAGCAATGAATACATGGACACCAAAGTTAGAAATATGCATACCATTTGCAATTGCTTTAAAAAATGAAAAACTGAAATGTAAATTTAATAATATACTCATAGGATTTACATGTGGAAATCTACAAAATGTTGATGAAAGTTATTGAGAGATCTAAACAAATGGAAAGATATAACATGAACTAGACGATTTAAAATAAAGACGTCAATTCCACTCAAAGTGACAAACAGGTTTAACTTAATGACTATCATAGTCCCAGGAAAATTTTTTTAAAAAGATATAGGTAAGATTATGCATAGATAGGCAAAGTTGTTTGGAACAGCTAAAACAATGGGGAGGAAAAATGAATGAAAAATGGGAGAAATTAGCCCATCAGATTTTAAGTCTAGTCAGATAGCTACAGTAATCGAGATAGTTTGATACGGGAGAAGGAACAGAAACACGGATCAGTGGAATAAAATGGAGAACCCAGAGAGAGTCCCCCCAACATAAAAATATGACAGCTAATTTTGATGCATGCACAAAAGCAATTTATGGAGAACAGAGTCTTCGCAATAAATGATGCTAGAGCATTTGGATATACATAGCCAAACAACCACAAAGCCTTGACCTAAACCTTACATCTTGTACAATAATTACCTTGAAACACATCACAGATCTCACTGTACAACTTTTAGGAGAAGAACACAGAAGAAATACTCAGGGCGTAGGGCTTGATGAATTCCTAGATAGGACATCAAAGGCATAACCCATAAAAGAAAAAAAAAAATAGATCAGTTGCACTTTAACAAAATTAAATACTTTGAATATGTAAAGATCTTTGCAGAAGATGAGAACATGCTGAACATCATTAGCCATGAGGGAAATGCAAATATAGACCATGATGAAGTATCACTACACACATGGGCCAGATGTGGCAAAACTAGAGTCTTATGAACTGTTGGTGGGAGTGTAAAGTAAAACAGTAACTCTGGAAGACCGTCTGTCAGTCTTTTTTTTTTTTTTTTTTTTTTTTGGAGAAGGAGTCTCACTCTGTCGCCCCGGATGGAGTGCAGTGGCGCGATCTCAGCTCACTGCAACCTCTGCCTCCCTGGTTCAAGTGATTCTCCTGCCTCAGCCTCCCGAGTAGCTAGGACTACAGGTGTGTGCCACCACACCCAGCTAATTTTTGTAGTTTTAGTAAAGATGGGGTTTCACCATGTTGGCAAGGCTGGTCTTGAACTCCTTACCTCAAGTGATCCACCCACCTCGGCCTCCCAAAGTGCTGGGATTACAGGCATGAACCACTGCACCCAGCTCCTGTCAGTCTTAAAACAAACATAATTACCACAAAACCCAGCAACCTCACTCCTGGACATTTGTCACAGAAAAATAAAAACATTTGTCCACAAAGAAGTTGTACATAATTGTTCAAAGCAGTTTTATTTACAACAAAAATCCGTATACAACAAAAAGCTTCAACCAACAATGGTGAATGGTTAAAAAATATTGTGGTGCATACATCCATGAAATCCTAGTTAGCTGTAAAAAAGGAATGAAATATTGACATACACAATAACCTGGATGGATCTCAATAGTGTTGTGCTAAGTAGAAAGTGTCTCCAAAGGTCATGAATGGTTTATTTCATTTACACAGAATTTCAGAAATGACAAATTTATTGAAATGGAGAACTAATTTATGGTTGCCCTGGGTGAGGACACCCCTGGGCTTGGAAGCAGAGGGATGGCTGAGCCCACGAGGTTAGTGTGAGGGAGATCCTCACAGTAGTGCAACAGTTCTGCACTTTGACTGTGTTGATGGTGATAGGAACCCATATTTAAGATGAAATAACACAGCCCGATGTGCACACACTGTACCAGTGTCAATACCCTGATCTGATATTCTACTACAGATAAGCTGTCAACCACTGGGGTAATCTAGGTGAAGGGGAAACACAGGATCGCCCTGTACTATCTTTGCAACTTCCAAGGAGTCAAATAGTTATTTCAATATAAAAGTTATTTTTTAAAAAAGGTGTTGTTCACTCTAGGAATAAGTTTTGAATAACAAATTAAAAGCTCTCAGTTTAGGTCGATGATACAACTGCAATCTATCTTTTCTCTTAAAATGTATCTATATAACTTTGCTATACTAGTATTAAAATATTCATATTTCACAAATAAATTGCTCTTCATAACAGCCCTTCCCAAACATGAACAGTCTTAAATTTTAGAAATGGACAAAATTTCAGCAGTGCTAATATACTACGATGGTATTGAAGCAACAATCAGATTTAAATAATACGTAGATTTTTAAAAATATTTTTAAATAAAAAAGACCTATCAAGTTTATACATATATAGACTTTCAAATATACTTTCAAACCTTCAGTTTTAATTCTATTTTTAGGAAACAGTTATGTAACACCATAGGAAAATGGTAGCATCGATTAGACTGAACACAATATGCTCATTAGCAAACGATCTTTCATGTATGACTTGAGAAAATCTAGAAAGATTCAGAAGCAAACCACGTAAAGCTGTACAGCAGAGCCAAGGTGAAAACAAGAAACCAGGAAAGAAAGCAAAACTTCAAATACATGAATCAAAAACAGACAGAATTAAAGGAAAAAATAGATATTGCAACAGAAATATTGACAAAATTCAACACCACACTTTCAATAATTGTAGGACAACTAGATAGAAGATATATAAGGAAAAAGAAGATTTGAACAATGCTGCAGACCAACTAGTAGAGAAATCTATAGAGCATTCCACTCAATAGGAGCAGAATATAGATTTTGCTCAAGTGCATACAGAACATTCACAAGGATATCCAATGTGTTAGGACATTAAACAAAGTTGAATACATTTAAACAGATAGAAATAATATAAAGTGGCCAGGCGCTGTGGCTCATGCCTGTAATCCCAAACTTTAGGAGGCTGAGGTGGCCGATAGCCTAAGGTTGGGAGTTCGAGACCAGCCTGGTCAGCATGGTGAAACCCTGTCTCTACTAAAAATACAAAAACTAGCTGGGCACGGTGGCAGGCACCTGTAATCTCAGCTACTTGGGAAGCTTAGGCAGGAGAATCGCTTGAACCCGGGAGGCGGAGGTTGCAGTGAGCCAAGATCATACCATTGCACTGCAGCCTGGGCAATAGCGCAAGACTCCGTCTCAAAAAAAAAAAAAAAAATATATATATATATATATAATAATAATAATAATAATAGTAATAATAATAAAGTATGCACTCCAACTACAATGGAATGGAATTAGAAATCAATAACAAAGAAATTTAGAAAATTTATAAATATGTGGAAATTCATATTCATTAATAAACTATGAATCAGGCCACATAAGGCGACTCACAGCTCTAATCCCAGGACTTTAGGAGGCTGAGGTAGGAGAATCCCATGAGGCCAGGAGCTTAAGACCAGCCTGGGCAATACAGCAAGATGCTGTTTCTACAACAAAATTTAAAAGTTATTCAGGTGTGTTATGTGTGCCAGTATTCCTAGCTATTTGAGAGGCTGAAGCAGGAGGAACGCTTGACCTCAAGAGTTCAAGGTTATAGTGATCATCATAGTGAACTATAATCATGCTACTGTACTCCAGACTGGTAACAGAGCAAGAACCTGTCTCCATTTAAATAAATAAATTAATAAGGAACGAAGCAAATAAGAAATCACAAGGGAAATCAGCAAATTATTTTGAAATGTATGAAAACAATTAGAAAATACCAAACATCATGAAATACAGAAAGACAGTGCTTAGATGAAAATTTGTAGTTTTAAGTACTGGTATTGAAAAAGAAGACCCCGAAATCAATAATCTGACCTTCTGCCTTAAATAAACTATAAAAAGAAAAGTAAACTGAGAAGAAAACAAGTGGAAGGAAATAATACAAATAGAAACAAATAAATCTAATAAAGAACAGAAAAACAATTGAGAAAAATCATTAAAACCAAAAGTTGGTTATTTTAAAAGATCAACAAAATTCAGAAACCTTTAGCTAGTGACCAAGAAAAAAAGAGAAAAGAGTTCAATTATTAAAATCAGACACAAAGGGGGGTAAGTTACTACCAACATTACAGAAATAAAAAGGACTACAAAGAAATCCTGAAAACAACTGCACAGCAACAGTTGAGATAACCTAGATAAAGAGAACAAATTCTAAGAAGGACACAAACTAACAAAATTGACTCACGAAGAGGCAGACAATCTGAATAATTCTCTAACAAGTAAAGAAACTGAATTAGTAATTTTTTAAAAAAATTAAAGTCCAGTCCTGGATGGTTTCATTGGTGAATTCTACCAAACCCTTAACAAAAAACTAATAATTCCTCACAAACTCTTCCAAAAAACAGGAACACTTTCTAACTCATTCTACTAAGGCCAGTGTTACCCTGACACAAAAACAAACATAACACAAGAAAAAGCAAAAGAAAAAAACTATAAGCCAATACATACTTTATGAATAGAGATGCAAAAAGCCTTAACAAAACATTAACAAATCAAATCCAACAACACATAGGATTATACATGCATGATCAAGGGTTATTTATTCTGGCCTCTGTATTCAGTTAAAGAGATGAGCCTTTCAAGGGACTGGAAGGCCTGCAGAGCTCTCCCACTCAGCAGTCTGTGCTGTCAAAGCAATGGACTACAAGTGAGTAATTTGCATGTGACAAACTATGAAGGCAGCCTAAATGATTTTACTACACTATTCTTAGGAAGAGCAGCCGAAATATTTGAAAAAAAGAGCAGATTATACTCCAATACTGGCAAACGATGGCTTCAAAATACAAGCATTAACACTCAAAAAATAAGTATCACCAATTGCAAAGAGAATTAATAAGAAGCCTTCCAGAAGGAAAAGCAATTAGGATGAGAATCAGTTAAGGTAACACCAGCTATGGTAAATGACTAATCTTGCAAACTAAAGTGCTTAACAGTAGGAGTTTATTTCTCTTTCAAATACAGTTCATTTGGTAATGGAAGGGGAGGGGTTCTGTTCCACACATTTATTCAGGAAGCCAGACTCATGGAAGCTTTGCCATCTTTAACAAGCAGTTTCCAAGACTCTGCTAGTCGTGGCCACCTACCCAACAATGGGGAAGAGAAGAGCAGGTACCTGCAAAAGAGGTTAGGTGCAAGGCTAGATGTGATATACCAGACTTTTGGCTCCACCTTCTGCCACATTTCAGTAACATAGTCCCACCTAACAGCAGGAAAGGAAGTCTACCTGTGCTTGCAAGAGGAAAGGGAAATGAGTTGGAAAACTAGCCAGCCAGTCCCTGCCACAGTTAGGAAAACAAAAACTCACATGAAACACACATAATAAAGTAAATGTATCAAGTAGACAGAGGTCACTAGATTACCAGGTAGAGCTGAACTCCTGTTACAATGTTAATAACCATAACTACAACTGAAAGAAAACATTTTTCTCTTTCTTATGACTAAAAATGTTCCTTTTAAAAGTATGTTGTTTATAAGTAAAAACTAAATCAGTAACTCTGAAATCTAACTTATTTTTCTAGGGGTTTCATACTAAAAATAATAAGATACATGCTTAGTTTCTAATAAAAATAATAACATGCTTAGATTCCTATAAAACTGCTCATTTATTTAATAAAGTCAGAAAGGCAGGGCAGAAAGAATCTCTGGATATTACCTGATATACCTCCTTCATTTCAGAGAAGATGAAAACGTGTGCCTATTTGGCAAGGTCATACACCCGGAAATTGACCAAAGTGACTCGAACTCAGGTTTCCTGATTTCTGACAGTTTTTCTTTTTTTTTAATTTTTAACTTTTTCATGTCACTTACTATTTATTTTTATTATACTTTAAGTTCTAGGATCCATGTGCAGATGTGCAGGTTCATTACACAGGTATACACATGCCATGGTGGTTTGCTGCACCCATCAACTGGTCATCTACATTAGGTATTTCTTCTAATGCTATCCCTTCCATAGCCCCCCACCACCCAACATTCCCAGTGTGTGATGTTCCCCATGCGGTGTTTGGTTTTCTATTCCTCTGTTACTCTGCTGAGAATGATGGCTTCCAGCTTCATCTATGTCCCTGCAAAGGACATGAACTCATCCTTTTTTATGTCTGCATAGTATTCCATAGTGTATATGTACCACATTTTCTTTCTCTAGTCTATCACTGACAGGCATGTGAGTTGGTTCCATGTCTTTGCTATTGTGAATAATGTTGCTATAAACATACGTATGCATGTGTCTTTATAACAGAATAATTTATAATCCCTTGAGTATATACCCAATAATGGGACCACTGGGTCAAATGGTGTTTCTGGTTATAGATTCTTGAGGAATAGCCACACTGTCTTTCACAATGGTTGAACTAATTTACACTCCCACCAACAGTGTAAAAGTGTTCCCATTTCTCCACATCCTCTCCAGCATCTGTTGTTTTCTGACTTTTTAATGATCAGCATTCTAACTGGCGTGAGATGGTATCTCATTGTGGTTTTGATTTGCAGTTTTCTCTAACGACCAGTGATGAAGAGTTTTTTGTCATGTTTGTTGTCTGCATAAATGTCATCTTTTGTGAAGTGTCCGTTCATACCATTCACCCACTTTTGGATGGGTTTGTTTGTTTCTTGTAAATTTGTTTAAGTTGTTGGTAGCGTCTGGATATTAACCCTTTGTCAGATGGATAGACTGAAAAAAAATGTTTTCTCCCATTCTGTAGGTTGTCTGTTCACTCTTATGATAGAACAAAATTAACTTGGCCACAGTAGGCTTCTATCCAATTATCTTTTTTTTAATCTTTGTGTTTTGAAAGTTCAGGCCATATAAATAGCAACTTTTCTGTAAAGTCCACCTCTACTTAGTAGGCAAAACTATCTGTTCATACATACGGCTAAACATTTATTTTTTTTTCTTTGTTTTTGAGATGGAGTCTCGCTCTGTCACTCAGGCTGTAGTGCAGTGGCATGATCTGGGCTCACTGCAACCTCTGCCTCCAAGTTCAAATGATTCTCCTGTCTCAGCCTCCTGAGTATCTGGGATTACAGGCATGCGTCATCCAGCTAATTTTTTCATTGTTAGTAAAGATGGGGTTTCCCCGTATTGGCCAGGCTGGACTCATGACTTCAGGTGATCTGCCTGGCTCAGCCTCCTAAAGTGTTGGGATTACAGGCATGAAATACGATGCCCGGCCACCCCTAAACATTTCTTTACATGAGTCAATACTCATACAATTAGGATTATTACTGTCAATGTATGTACTTTCACCAGTAAATAGAATATGAACTCTTTGAAGGTTGCTGCCTTTTGTATCCTGAGCAAAAATTAGTGCCTGGTACATAAATAATTATTTGCTGAATTGACGAATAAAACTGCAAATGCAAAATAGCAATCAAATTTTAATAACAATCATTTAATTAGATATCATTATGAATTTGAATGAAAACACACATCGGATACATAGGTCCTGATAGGACAGGATTATTTTTAAGCAAATATATCACACAGCAGATGCGTTTTTAAATATCAACAATTAAACATGACTTAGATATTAATGAATTCAATATATTACCAAATAAAATTTTTACAGGATAATTTCTACTTTTATCTTTTAGAATGAAAATTAAACTACTAAATTATCATCCCCGTAACTGGAGTACATATATTTTCTTTGTAAAGCAGCTTCATCTAAAAATGAGGACTCTTTTTTCAAAGGTTTCATGCATCTATTATAGTCAAAGTAAAATACTCTTTCTACAGCATATTTCTCATTGCCGCATACTAAAAATGTAATAAAAATTGTTTTTGCTTGTGTAGATGGTTGTAAATTTCAATTTTTGCAATAATAATATATAGATAAGTTTTTTAAAAAGTAAAAATACCAGTTTTTTATGAAGTCCTAAAAAACACCATGTTGGACAGAATTAATTGATTCTGCAAAGAGCTTTACAAAAGATTTAATTGTCTATATGCTGGTCTATAAATTAACACAATTCCATTCCAAAGAAGAAATAGCTATAGAAACAACTAAAATAATGTTACAATTAAAATTTTGCCGCAAGACATGATGGCTCAGGCCTGTAATCCCAGCACTTTGGGAGACCAAGGCGGGTGGATCACCTGAGGTCAGGAGTTCTAGACCAGCCTGGCCAACATGGTGAAACACTGTCTCTACTAAAAAGACAAAAATTAGCCAGATATGGTGGCACAGGGCAGTAATCCCAGCTACTTGGGAGGCTGAAGCAGGAGAATCACTTGAACCCGGAAGGGAGAAGTTGCAATGAACCAAGATAACATTGCACTCTGCCCTGGGCAAGAGAGCGAGCCTCTGTCTCAAAAAAAAAAAAAAAAAAAAAAATTGTTGAAGTAACTAACACTTATAATTTGTATATAAAAATTGATATTTTAATTCACATTTTAGTTGAAATGCTAAGTTTTTTTTACCATTAGTGAGCATTTAGTGGTGACTTTAAAAGTGTTTCATGTCAGCCAGGCATGGTGGCTCATGCTGGTAATCTCAGCACTTTGGAAGGCCAACGTGGGATGATTACTTGAGCCCAGGAGTTTGAGACCAGCCCAGGCAACATGGCAAAACTCCACTTCCACAAAATGTTTAAAAAGTAGCCGGGTGCAGTGGTGGCCCATGGTCCCCACTACTTGGGAGGCTAAGGGTTGAGGATGGCTTCAGCCAGTGAGGTCAAAGCTGCAGTAAGCCATGTTCATGCCACTGTACTTCAGCCTGGGCAGCAGAGCAAGACATTGTCTCAAAAGAAAAAATTTCAAGTATGAAAAAATGTTAAATACTGCCATTTATGTGTCCTCTGTTAGTCCTTAACCAATACGTATAACATAGCAGGTACTGCATTATAAAAAACAATGTCCTCCCCATTAGACTAAATGGCCAAGGAAAGTGATGACAGTGGTCCTCCAATGTCCAACACAGAACAGAGCACATCATAAACCAACACGTAATGGACATTAAAGTATAAATCTACAACTGAATAAGCAAGCAAACAAAAAATCCTGCAGATTTGAGGAGATATTCTTTCATGACACAAAAAAACTGAAAGATATTTTACGGCATTTAAAACTTTTACAAGTCACTATTCATATATTTAATCAATATCACTAACAGTTCTATCAGTTGGGAAAGCTAAATTAGCCTAAAGAAAAATATATATAATTAGAATACTTCACACAATGTCATGAATTATGTATACTTTTTGAACTTAATAAAGACTTAACTATCCATGGTAAATAAATGGATTGTCAGTCAACAAGTAATAAACTCAAATGTTAAAGCTGAAGGAGCTATGTTGTCAGATAGTGCTGTTTCTTTCTAACACTAAGAAAAAAACTAACACTAGAATAAAACTAACAAAAATGTGTAAGACCTCTACACAAAAAAACTATAAAATATTGAGAGAAATAAAACCTAAATAGAATATACTGAGTTCAGAAATTAGAACGCACATTACTGAAAGTACGTCAAATGCTCATAAATTCGTCTATATACCCAAACCCAGTCAAAATCTTAGCTTTTTTTTTTTTTTTTTTGGTGGGAACTGACAAGGTAATCCTAATGTATACAAGGAAATGCAAAAGTTTCTGATGAAATGTGAAGATTAACTCTATAACCTAATAAAACTAGATTAAAGTAGTCAAGAAAAGATAGGATTACACAAAGACAGATGGCTACACCAATGCAAAACTAGATGTCCAAAAGTAGGTCCACATATATATGGACACTATTTATGGAGTCTCCTTATTATCATTAAAGAGATAATCATCCTTTAAATCAATAGTGCTGAAAAAACTGAGTACTGTCAGGGAATGAGGGGAGATGATACCTGATCTCGACTTCAATGTGAACACAAAATCTATTTAGAATTACAGTTCTAAATGTGAAAGAACACTAAAATGCCTAAAAGAAAAAAAATCATCTTTCCTTGTTGAATTGTCATTCCTCATCAAACATTACAAGAATAGTTTCATAACTTTTTGGTAGTGAAGGATTGCTTAATCAACACGACTATCATCAACAAAAATTTTCTTAAAAAACTAATCTTGAATGAAAAGATTAATAAAGCAGACTTTACTAAATTTAAGAATTTCTGTTTAACACAGCCTGCCGGAAAGAAGAGGAAGATATCTGCAACGCATATATAACTTAACAAAGAACTCCAATCCAGAATGCATAAAGGCCAAAAACTGATGAGAAGAAGGGATATCTTAGAAGAAAAATGCCAAGAAATTTTATCAGGCTTTTCACAAAAAATAAAGGCATATATGAAAGCATATGAAAAAGTATACAATGTTATTAGACTCTGTAGAAAGATGCATTAAAACCACTTCTACATATTTATCATAAATGCTAAGTTTAAAAGGCTGAAAATGCAAATGTTGGCAAAAAAGGCTGAAAATGCAAGTGAAGGCACTGCCTGACTGGAGTATAACTTAATATATCACTTGGCAAAATGATGTGAAGGGTTTACTAGAGCGGAACTGCATGACCCAAAACACAGCAGCTCCTGCAACAGGTAGATGTGTACACCAAGAGATATAGTCAAATATGACACAAAAGTATCATTCATACTAGATAAAACTTAGATGTAACCCAAATATCCATCAACAGTAAAATGGATAAAAGTCATACTACATTACAAAATGGGTGGGTAACAACTACACAAAACATGGATGCATTTTCACAAATAGCATGGGGCTAAAAAGGCACCCGCCCAAACACACTCCTACTACCTCAGTCAATTTTCTGGGCATTATTGTCAAAATTCAGTTAACCATAAATTTCAGACTTTCTTTATGGACTCTCCACTGTGAACTCAATGCTAGCTCTACAGTCTTGATTACTGTATTAAATTTTCAAATGAAGTGTGAGTATTCAAAATTTGCCCATCTTTTTCAAAACTGTTTTGGCTATTCTGGGGCGCTTCAATGTCCATATGAATTTTAGAGTCAGTTTGTCAATTTCTGCAAAGACTTTAACTGGGATTTGAGAATAGTAACACTTAATCTATAGATCAATTTAGGGTACACGGCCTTTTGAACAACATATAATTTGAACTATGATCATGGACTGTCCATATACTTTGGTCTCTTTAATATGTTTCAGCAATATTTGGTAGTTTTTAAAATGCAAATTTTGCACTTATTTTGTTGAAATTTATTCATAATAGTTTTAGAGGCAGATTCCTGTTCTTTTACCCAGGTTGGAGTGTAGTAATGTGACCATGGCTCAGTGCAGCCTCGAACTCCTGGGCCCAAGCAATCCTCCTGCCTCAGCTTCCCGAATAGCTAAGGACAACAGATGTATGCCACTGCAGCTGGCTAATTCTTTAAATTCTTGGCTATGTTGTGCAGGCTGGTCTCAAATTCCTAGCTTTATGTGATCCTCTCACCCTGTCCTCCTAAAGTGCCAGAATTATAGGTTCACATGAGCTACCATGCTCCGGCCTTAAAAGTATTTTGTAAAATTTTATTTTCAGACCATTACTCTTTATGTCCTTATTCTCTCTTATTTTGTACAGAGCACTCATAAACAAACTAGGTAATTTCAAACAGTAATTGGATACTTTCTGTTGCTTCTTCCTTCGCCCCAAGACTAAGGACATCAGAAGGGCAAAGAGCCCTGTGTTTTCCTAACACCACATGTGCATGTGCATGCTATGGTGTGGAAACACAGCTGCTTCTCTGACTAGTTACTCATTTGGAATATCTGGACTTTATGAAATTGCAACAGGTTTTCTGTATCAATATAAATTTATCTGTGATAAAGGTCCAAGGGTGCAACTACTGGGTAGTAGGATAGTTACACAGTTTTCTTTTTTTTTAAAACTATCAAGAGATTTTCCAGAATAACTATTATTTTTATTTCCATCAGAAATGTACAAGTGATCCACTTAACATTGTTTACAACAACTGCTGTCACCATCCTGTCATTTTAGCTGTTCTGACATACACATACTGATATTTCAGTTTTAATTTGCATTTCCTGATGATTAATGAATGTTGAATTTATTTTCATGATTATTTTCTATCTGCAAATCTTTGCCAAAATGTCTAAGTCTTTTGCTCATTTTCTAATTTGAATTTTTTACTGTTAAATTTTATGAGTTTTTATATATCATAGATGAAAAATCTTTGTCAGTTATACAGTTTACAGATATTTTCTCCCAATCTATAGCTCGTGTTTCATTGTATTCACATTTTTTTGCAAAGTAAACATTTTTACTTTTAATGAGGTACAGTGTATAAATTTTTTTATACATTGTTCTTTTGGTATCAAGTCTAAGAAATATTTTCCTAACCCTAGATTCTAAATATTTTCTTCTTTTTTTCTAAAAGTTTTACATTTCACATTAAGTCCATGATCTTTACTCACCCATAAGTGCCCAGCCCCATTTGAAAAGGCTACCTTTTCTCTATTTAGTTGTTTTTGTACCTTTGTCTAATTTTGGGTTCTCTAAAATGTTTTATTAACCTTTGTCTCTATCATTCTTCCATACTATGTTGATTAATGTAGCTATGCAATATTCCTTAACATCAAGAAGTGTTTCCTCCCACTTACTTTCCTTGTCAAAGTTGGCTTATCTATTCTACAGCCTGTGTGTGACTTTTCACATTTGTTTTAGAATAAGATTACTTATGTCTTTTAAAAACCTGAGATATTGATAGGAATAGTATTCATCCTACAGAACAATTTTGAGAAAACTGGAATGTAGGATGTTCCAATCCAAATAGACAGTGGGTCTATTTACTTATGTATTCTTAGATTACTTTTATCAACAAATTCCAAGTTTCAGCATAAGTAAGGATTCATTTTCATAGGAATGACTGTAAGAGTACTGCATTTTTAATTTCTGTGCCCATATGTTCACTGTTAAATAAAAATGAGGTTAGTATTTATGCATTGATCCTACAACTTGACACTTTGCTGAACTCACTTACTAGTTATAGGATGTTTTCTATAGCTCCCTTAGGATTTTCAACACATACACAATTATGACACCTGCAAAATGAGACAATTTTATTAATTTTCTTTTTTTTTTTTTTAAGACAGAATCTTCCTCTGATGCCCAGGCTGGAGTGTGGTGGTGCAGTCTTGGCTCACTGAAACCTCCGTCTCCCAGGTTCAAGTGATTCTCCTGCCTCAGCCTCCCTGAGTAGCTGGGACTACAGGCGCATTCCAGCATGCCAGGCTACTAGGCCTTTTTATTTCTTTTCTAATATGTATGTTGTTTATTTTCTTCCCTTGCATTACAGTCTAGAACTGCCAACTGAATAAAAATAGTAATAGGAAACATCCTTGCCTTTTCCCCAATGTGACAGAGGAGGCATTCAATCTTACACCATTAAGAACGATGTTGGCTACAGGTTTTTTGTAGATTCTTTTTAAACAACCTATGGTTATTTCCCCTCTATGTGAACCTGCTCAAACTTTTTGTCATAAATGGGTGTTGGGTTTAGTCAAATGGTGTTCCTGCATCAACTGATTTGACTGTATGTATGTATGTGTGTATGTATGTATGATTTTTCTTTATTCTGTTGATAAGTTTGATTACATTGCTTGATTTTAGAATGCTGAACCAGATTTACATTCCTGGAGTAACCTGAACTGGGTTGTGATGTATTACTCTTCTTCATATACTGCTGTTATCAATTTGCAAATTTTTAAAAAGATTTTTGTGTCTACATTCATGAGGGGTATTGAGCTGTATTTTTTTTATTGTACTTTTTTTCTGGTATTGAGATACAGATATTCCTAACCTCATATTGGGTTGTGTCCCATTCTCAATTATTTTCTGGAAACAACTGTGTGAAGTTGATGGTAAGTCTTTTTTAAAGGTTTTGAGGAATTCTCCAGTGAAAATATCTGCACCTAGACATTTCCTTCCTAGAGCTTTTCAATTACTAATTCAGCTTCTTTACTGGCTATAGGACTATTCATTTTGTCTATTCAATTTTGATTGAATTGTTATACTTTATAGTTTCAAAAGAATTTGTTCATTCCTTCTACTTATGAGTGTACTTAATAGATATGCAAAGAGGCAAGAAGACAGGACCCATATGAGGAGAAAAAACCATTCAATCAAAACTGACTCACAAGTGTTATCACTAGCAGACACAGACATGAAAACAACTAAGAAAACTGTATACCCATGATCAGAAAGCTAAGAGACATGAAGAATACAAGGAAGATCCAAATCAAACTTCCAGACACAAATACAACAATGCTTGGAGTAAAAAATACAACAAATGGAATTAACAGTATGATATGCTTTGGCTGTATCTGCACCCAAATCTTATTTTGAATTGTAGTTCCCCAAATCCCCACATGTCCTGGGAAGGAAGAAAAAATATTCAAGTATTGGTAGGAAGTACTTAAATCATGGGGGCAGTTACACCATCATGTTCTCATGATAGTGAGTTCTCAGGAGACCTGATGGCTTTATAAGGGTCTTTCCCCCTTTGGAGTAAAAAAGTACTTCTTGCTGACACCATGTGAAGAAGGATGTGTTTGTTTCCCCTTCCACCATGCTTGTAAGTTTCCTTAAGACTCCTCAGCCATATTGAACTGTGAGTGAATTAAATTTCTTGCCTTTATAAATTACCCAGTCTTGGGTGTGTTTTTATTAGCAGTGTGAGAACTAACACACAGTAGAACAGGCACTGTGGTAGGAAAGAATAGTAAATCTGAAGACACAGCAATAGAAATGCACAAAATAAAATAGGAAAAAATAATTAAAAAGAAAAATTTAAAAACATCATTGAATTGGGTGACAACCTCAAATGGTCTAACTATAACCGGAATCCTTGACACTGGAGAGAAAAGAAAAAATATTTGAAGAAATGAAGGCTAAACTTTTTCTATACTTAATGAAAATTATATCCTACAGATTCAAAATGTTAAATGAAACTCAAGCATAAGAAACATGAAGAAAATTACACACCGGCACATCATAACCAAATTGCTTAAAACCAGTAACAAAAAGATAATCTTAAAAGCAGAGATAAAAGACAAGTAACCCTGAAAGAAACAACAAAACACTATTGAGAAAAAATTTAAAAGGGAGAACTGTATCTCATATGAGTGAAAGGATTCAATATAATTAAAGCGTCAGTTCTCTGCCAAATTGATTTACAGATTCAATGCAATTGCATTAAAAATTCCAGAAGCCGCAGGAGCCAAGATGGCTAAATAGGAACAGCTCCAGTCTACAGCTCCCAGCGTGAGCGATGCAGAAGACGGGTGATTTCTGCATTTCCATCTGAGGTACCGGGCTCATCTCACTAGGGAGTGGCAGACAGTGGGCATAGGTCACTGGGTGTGCGCACCCTGCGCGAGCCGAAGCAGGGTGAGGCATTGCCTCACTCGGGAAGCGCAAGGGGTCAGGGAGTTCCCTTTCCGAGTCAAAGAAAGCGCTGGCGGGCAGCACCTGGAAAATCAGGTCACTCCCACCCGAATACTGCGCTTTTCCGACTGGCTTAGAAAACGGCACACCAGGAGATTATATCCTGCACCTGGCTCGGAGGGTCCTACGCCCACAGAGTCTCGCTGATTGCCAGCACAGCAGTCTGAGATCAAACTGCATGGTGGCAGTGAGGCTGGGGGAGGGGTGCCCGCCATTGCCCAGGCTTGCTTAGGTAAACAAAGCAGCCGGGAAGCTCGAACTGGGTGGAGCCCACCACAGCTCAAGGAGGCCTGCCTGCCTCTGTAGGCTCCACCTCTGGGGGCAGGGCACAGACAAACAAAAAGACAGCAGTAACTTCTGCAGACTTAAATGTCCCTGTCTGACATCTTTGAAGAGAGCAGTGGTTCTCCCAGCACGCAGCTGGAGATCTGAGAACGGGCAGACTGCCTCCTCAAGTAGGTCCCTGACCCGTGACCCCCGAGCAGCCTAACTGGGAGGCACCCCCCAGCAAGGGCACACTGACACCTCACACGGCAGGGTATGCCAACAGACCTGCAGCTGAGGGTCCTGTCTGTTAGAAGGAAAACTAACAAACAGAAAGGACATCTACACCAAAAACCCATCTGTACATCACCATCATCAAAGACCAAAAGTAGATAAAACCACAAAGATGGGGAAAAAACAGAACAGAAAAACAGGAAACTCTAAAAAGAAGAGTGCCTCTCCTCCTCCAAAGGAACGCAGTTCCTCACCAGCAACGGAACAAAGCTGGATGGAGAATGACTTTGACGAGCTGAGAGAAGAAGGCTTCAGACGATCAAATTACTCTGAGCTATGGGAGGACATTCAAACCAAAGGCAAAGAAGTTGAAAACTTTGAAAAAAATTTAGAAGAATGTATAACTAGAATAACCAATGCAGAGAAGTGCTTAAAGGAGCTGATGGAGCTGAAAACCAAGGCTCGAGAACGACGTGAAGAATGCAGAAGCCTCAGGAGTCAATGCGATCAACTGGAAGAAAGCGTATCAGCAATGGAAGACGAAATGAATGAAATGAAGTGAGAAGGGAAGTTTAGAGAAAAAAGAATAAAAAGAAATGAACAAAGCCTCCAAGAAATATGGGACTATGTGAAAAGACCAAATCTATGTCTGATTGGTGTACCTGAAAGTGATGGGGAGAATGGATCCAAGTTGGAAAACACGCTGCAGGATATTATCCAGGAGAACTTCCCCAGTCTAGCAATGCAGACCAATGTTCAGATTCAAGAAATACAGAGAACACCACAAAGATACTCCTCAAGAAGAGCAACTCCAAGACACATAATTGTCAGATTCACCAAAGTTGAAATGAAGGAAAAAATGTTAAGGGCAGCCAGAGAGAAAGGTCGGGTTACCCACAAAGGGAAGGCCATCAGACTAACAGCGGATCTCTCAGCAGAAACCCTACAAGCCAGAAGAGAGTGGGGGCCAATATTCAACATTATTAAAGGAAAGAATTTTCAACCCAGAATTTCATATCCAGCCAAACTAAGCTTCATAAGCAAAGGAGAAATAAAATACTTTACAGACAAGCAAATGCTTAGAGATTTTGTCACCACCAGGCCTGCCCTAAAAGAGCTCCTGAAGGAAGCGCTAAACATGGAAAGGAACAACCGGTACCAGCCGCTGCAAAATCATGCCAAAATGTAAAGACCATTGCGACTAGGAAGAAACTGCATCAACTAACGAGCAAAATAACCAGCTAACATCATAATGACAGGATCAAATTCACACATAACAATATTAAGTTTAAATATAAATGGACTAAATGCTCCAATTAAAAGACACAGACTGGCAAATTGGATAAAGAGTCAAGACCCATCAGTGTGCTGTATTCAGGAAACCCATCTCATGTGCAGAGACACACATAGGCTCAAAATAAAAGAATGGAGGAAGATCTACCAAAAAAATGAAAAACAAAAAAAGGCAGGGGTTGCAATCCTAGTCTCTGATAAAACAGACTTTAAACCAACAAAGATCAAAAGAGACAAAGAAGGCCATTACATAATGGTAAAGGGATCAATTCAGCAAGAAGAGATAACTATCCTAAATATATATGCACCCAATACAGGAGCACCCAGATTCATAAAGCAAGTCCTGAGTGACGTACAAAGAGACTTAGACTCCCACACATTAATAATGGGAGACTTTAACACCCCACTGTCAACATTAGACAGATCAATGAGACAGAAAGTCAACAAGGATACCCAGGAATTAAACTCAGCTCTGCACCAAGCGGACCTAATAGACATCTACAGAACTCTGCACCCGAAATCAACAGAACATACATTTTTTTCAGCACCACACCACACCTATTCCAAATTGACCACATACTTGGAAGTAAAGCTCTCCTCAGCAAATGTAAAAGAACAGAAATTATAACAAACAATCTCTCAGACCACAGTGCAATCAAACTAGAACTCGGGATTAAGAAACTCACTCTAAACTGCTCAACTACATGGAAACTGAACAACCTGCTCCTGAATGACTACTGGGTACATAACGAAATGAAGGCAGAAATACAGATGTTCTTTGAAACCAATGAGAACAAAGACACAACATACCAGAATCTCTGGGACGCATTCAAAGCAGTGTGTAGAGGGAAATTTATAGCACTAAATGCCCACAAGAGAAAGCAGGAAAGATCCCAAATTGACACCCTAACATCACAATTAAAAGAACTAGAAAAGCAAGAGCAAACACATTCAAAAGCTAGCAGAAGGCAAGAAATATCTAAAATCAGAGCAGAACTGAAGGAAATAGAGACACAAAAAACCCTTCAAAAAATTAATGAATCCAAGAGCTGGTTTTTTGAAAGGATCACCAAAATCGATAGACCGCTAGCAAGACTAAGAAAGAAAAAAAGAGAGAAGAATCAAATAGACACAATAAAAAATGATAAAGGGGATATCACCACCGATCCCACAGAAATACAAACTACCATCAGAGAATACTGCAAACACCTCTACGCAAATAAACTAGAAAATCTAGAAGAAATGGATAAATTCCTCGACACATAGGCTCTCCCAAGACTAAACCAGGAAGAAGTTGAATCTCTGAATAGACCAATAACAGGATCTGAAATTGTGGCAACAATCAATAGCTTACGAACCAAAAACAGTCCAGGACCAGATGGATTCACAGCCAAATTCTACCACAGGTACAAGGAAGAACTGGTAACATTCCTTCTGAAACTATTCCAATCAATAGAAAAGAGGGAATCCTCCCTAACTCATTTTATGAGGCCAGCATCATCCTGATACCAAAGCCAGGCAGAGACACAACAAAAAAAAGAGAATTTTAGACCAATATCCTTGATGAACTTTGATGCAAAAATCCTGAATAAAATACTGGCAAAACGAATCCAGCAGCACATCAAAAAGCTGATCCACCATGATCAGGTGGGCTTCATCCCTGGGAGGCAAGGCTGGTTCAATATACGCAAATCAATAAAGGTAATCCAGCATATAAACAGAACCAAAGACAAAAACCACATGATTATCTCAATAGATGCAGAAAAGGCCTTTGACAAAATTCAACAACCTAATGCTAGATGACGAGTTAGTGGGTGCAGCGCACCAGCATGGCACATGTATACATATGTAACTAAACTGCACAATGTGCACATGTACCCTAAAAGTTAAAGTATAATTAAAAAAAAAAAAATTCCAGAAGCCTTTTTTGTAGAAATTGGTAAGTTGATTGTAAAAGTCACAGAGAAATACAAAGGGCCTAGACTGGTAAAAACAGCACTGAAAATGAAGAACAAAGTTAGAGGGCTATAAATACCTGATTTCAAAAATTATTACAAAGCAAAAGTAACCACAAAAGCATGATGTACACCGGGTCCAGTGGCTCATGCCTGTAATCCCAGCACTTTGGGAGGCCAATGCAGGAATATCACCTGAGGTCAGGAATTACAGACCAGCCTGGCTAACCCCATCTCTACTAAAAACACAAAAATTAGCCAGTCATGGTGGTGGGCACCTGTATTCCCAGGTACTTGGGATGCTGAGGCAGAAGAATCACTTGGACCCAGGAGGCGGAGGTTGTAGTGAGCCGAGATTGTGCCATTGCACTCCAGCCAAGATTGACAGAGTGAGACTCTTGTCTCAAAAAAAAAATAAAATAAAATAACATAACAGGAATACACGGAACATGGTATGAAAGCACTTTCAACTGGACGACTAATTCCTCTCAGGAGAAAACTCCACCCCCAGTACCAAAAAACACTCTCACCAAAGAAAAACTTCACACCCTCAGGCTGGGAAAAGTGGACCCAGTAACAGCAAATTACTCCCTGTTTCAAAACTTGCTTAAACCTTTACAAAAAAACATTTCTTTTAACTTTTAATGTTGGTAAAAATCCACATTCTTATGCCTCCTTATAAACCTTTTACCAAAAGTACATTTTACTTTCCTTACACATCTTGCACATAAACTGTTTCTTCAATAGTTTTACATTCAGGAGGCCTAATACTTTTAAATTATACAGCATTTCTTGCATAAATTCCATTTTACAACTTTTTTACATGACTTTCACAGACAATTCTTCCACATGCCTCAACTTTCTGACTTGTTGCAAATATCCCTTTATTTAAACAACCAGTTAATTTATTTTAGGAAAATAACTTACCATATAGCATTCCGTTTTACATAAATTCTACCCCCCCTTTTTTTTTTTCTCTCAAAGACGATAAACATTCTTTTCCAAAGTGAACCTCCTTCATGTCCACAGACATGGGGACTAGACTGTCTAAGGACACAAGATTAGAAGTTAAGTTAGCATGTTACACTGCTAACTTTTAGCAAACTTTACTTTTGTTGAAAACTTCGTACGTTTGGGATTTCAAGTATTCTTTGCTATTAGTAAGACCTGTTCAGTCCACATTAACTTAGAACTGGTATAGATGGCTCCTTCCTGATTCTGTAGGTACTTTAAGGCTTTGCTGAATGCAAACAGGTCGCACGTTTGAGCAGACCAATTAGTAGGCAATTTTCCTAACTCTGCTTCTACAAGAGTTTCAAACCCATTGTGTCTTTTTCCTTCAATCACCCGGGAGGAACCATCTATCCTTCTGTCCAGAAGGGAGTTCCTCCTAGGTATGGTCCGACCTTTGTGTGGTAATTAAGATTTGGATTCCCTGTTAAGAAACCTACTGGTCCAACCTTTGTGTGGTAATTAAGGTTTAGATCCCCTGTTAGGAAACCTACAGGGGTTAAGGGAATTTTCAGTGGTTAATGTTAAATCATCTTTTTCTAGCAGAATGGCCTCACACTTTAAGATTCTTGAGTCAGTAAGCTACATTTTTGCCTTTTTTTTTTTTTTTTTAAATTTAAGACAGTTCTGACCTGATGAGGTGGGCTCACAATGAGGCTTCCTCTAAAAGTTATTTTTCTACTTTCTTCCGTTAGCAAAGCGTTGGACACAATAGATTGAAGGTATTTGGACCATCCGCAGGTTACTGGGTTAAGAGTTTTTTATTAGGAAGGCTACGGATTGTCAGTGGCCTCAGTGCTTTCGGGCTACGCCCTTGTTTACGCTGACAACAAGGTGGTATTGTAGTGTTACAAGGTTCCTGAGAAGAACTTCAATTATTAATTATAGGTTTTTAATTTACCCTGGATTTTAAAGGAATAGGATACACTGTTTTCTCTTTACCACTATCTCTCTCTGATTCCGTTTGTCTGTCTCTCTCTGCTTCTTTTTCTCTCTTTGACTTTGTGTCTCTTTCTCTGCCTCTGCCAGCCGCTTATGCTGCTGTTCTCTCCTCTCCTTCCCCTTCCCGTTCCCCTAGAGGAGGGACCAGTGGGAGTGGAGCTACTCTTTCTTTCCCCAAGATGAAAGGAAAGGGGAGTTTTGAGTATTTTTCTTACCACCAGAGGTTTGTGTAAGGTTCAACCCCCTGAAATCTGCGGAAGGCTCAACCCCTCAAAGCAGGGGTGTCTCACTTTGCCTGCCCCAGAAGGCTCAACCCCTCAAACCAAGGATGTCTTGCCTTGCCTGCCTCGGAAGGCTCAGCCGCTCAAACCAGGTGATGGCTTGCCTTGCCTGCCCTGAAAGCCTCAACCCTTCAAACCAGGGATGTCTCGCCTTGCCTGACCCCAAAGCCTCACCACCTCAAACCAGGGATGTCTAGCCTTGCCTGTACCAGAAGGTTCACCTGTTTCCTCCCTTTCCCCCTCTGAAGGTCCCTTGCACACTTCCCACTCATGTTATCCTCTTTGGTTGCCCCTTCAAGGGAGAATTAGGCCCCTCTTAATGTTGGGTGCCAGTATAAATCCCGTGGCATAATCCGCCCTAAGCCATATGAGGTAGCTACGGAACCACGGAGAGAAACCCACTGACGCCATCCAGCAGTAGGACTTGTCACCATCCACATGAACAACACCGCAAGTAGGGTTGTTTTTGATCATTCACGCACACACACGTTTAGCCCTCCAGAATCTGACCACCAAGGAAGTACTTTACCTGACTTCCGCGGCCTCTCTCCTTCCTTGGTCTGTGCACAGAGTCATCGCCGCAGTATGTGAGGATGCTTTAAGAGGTTGCTAGCCCATTTCTTTCCGCGTTGCTGACAGCTTGGGTTATTTCTCTCACTGGGTGGGTCCTGATTTCTCACCCCTGAGGCCACCACAAGCGGGCAGGGTGCACCTACTCACAAGAGCAAGCCAGAGACCGGTGGGCCCCTGAGAGGAATGTAATTACAGGTGAGCCCCCCAAATTGTTATAAAGTTTTGTGCCGCAAAAGAAACAGCACTCAAATATAATTTTTTTTTTTTTAATTCTCAGCAAGGCAATGTAATTCTATAGAAGGGTGCCCCCTTACATTTGGAGCAATAGTGAGCACACACCTGGACAAGGGAGGAGAGGAGGTTCTTATTCCCGATCCACGTGGACCCTGCTGCTGTGTTCCCCTATTGGCTAGGGTTAGATGCACAGGCTAAACTAATTCCAATTGGCTAATTTAAAGATAGTGTACGGGTGAGTGGTTTGGCTGGAAAAATGGTTATGGCAGAGCAGGAAATCAGAAAGAGTCAGAGTGGAAAATGAGTCAGGGCAGAGCAGGTAATTGGAATGAGTCAGGGTGGAGCAGGTAATCGGAATGAGTCAGGGTGGAGCAGGTAATCGGAATGAGTCAGGGTGGAGCAGGTAATCGAAAAACGTTGTGCTACAAGGATGTTAAGTTTAAAAGTAGAAAGCAAAGAATTGAACATACATACCGATTTTTTGAAGAGAAATTTACAGCTCATATCTAACAATACTATAAGTCAAATTGTTTCTTCTTGCCTAAAAGCAATCCAGCTCCCAATGGTGCTGCAAACTAAACCACGCATGAATATGCCATTCTTCCAAGGACCCTTAAATCAACCCCCGGAGAAGCCTTAGCTGCTGTTCCCCATTCAGCGTCCCTTTTCAGCAGAAAGCAGTGAGAAAATGTCGTGGCCCTAAACACCCTAACAGCAGTTAGGGTTAACTTGTTCAGAAGGAGGAATGTTACAGGAGTTATTAGGAAATTATTTCAGGCAGATAGAGGGGGAAAAGGGTCCTTGAAAAGCTTTCATCTCTTCTAAAGCAGCTCCAGGAACGTTTCTTGTCTAGCAGGAAAGCCTAGCTAAGAGCCCGCTGGCAACCTTTGACATGCAAATGCACACCATTAGAAACTGGGTCCACCCAAACATGGCGATTCTCACGGTTTTCCTCTTGCCCTTGCCCCCGTATTTGCCTGGCAACATGGCCACCTCGACATATCCCCACGTGTATAGAACATCAGGGCCCCTGTGTTTGCATATTAAAAGGCTAAGGTGCAAGGGTCAGTTTTTTCAAAGACTATGGGAACAATATTCCTGGTCAAACCAATACCCTAAGCATATCAAACACCGACTCCTCATGTAACTGGCTAGTATCTCAGGGCACTCCAGGTTTCCTATCTCGGCTATAGAGCCCTCCTGTCTCTGTAAAAGAAAGCTCCTTCCTTCATGCTGCCTATTAAACTCTCCGCTCCTTAAATTCACTCCACGTGTGTTGCTGTCATTTTATCCAATTCAACAGAAAACAAAAAACCCTGGTGTTTCTCCACTCATCAAAGCCGTCTCCCATTGTCTCCCATCAGCCTCGGCCCGGTGGCCCCAGGGTTGGGCGTGTTTGCGTCTCCGGGTGCACAGAGCTATCACTTCTCACTCCCTTCTCACTGGGAAGTCCCTCCCATTGTCTAGCCTCAGTACCTCTTGATACTCTCACAGCGCCCCGCTGCCATCCACAGCGCCTCCCAGCCCGCGGCTCTGGGACGCTACCCTCGGGACCCCAGCTGCACTCACCTAGGTCAGGCCGGCACTTGCCCTTGTCCTTTTGCAGCTACTGCTCGGCGCGTAAATCACCGACATCCTCGCAGCCTCCACTGGAACAATAGTTTCCCTTGTTGAGGCCGCTACCCTGGAAGCCAGGAGAGGCGGGGACGAAGGAGGAGCCGAGTGTCCGTCTTGCGTATCTGGCCTCCCGCATCTAGGCGCATGTTTAAGATGCTTACACAGCAGGTGCCATGCTAACTGCTGGCAGAAGGAAGCCCGCCTTCTTGCATGCAGGCACTCGCCGGGCTTGGGAAAGAGCTGCCCCATGATCCAGCCAGTGAAGTGAAGGTGGCCGCTTATGTGAGAGTTCTCCAGTCACCTCTAAATTTATGGACACGGGATATTGATGTACCCTTAACTCCCTTTTACAGATGAGTCAATTCCACAAGGACGGTGCCAGACAACTCCAGACAGTAGGGATCCCAATTCAAGGATCTTCAATGTCTAAGTTATCTGAATATTATACTGACGGAGAGTCTGCATTTCCCAGGACAGGTCCTGCTCAAGGTCACTGGGGCTGGTGACCTTGAGGACTCATTTAAGAAACATGTGTTGGGCATCTAATGTGTACTGGGTACACTGGGCAACAAAGATAGCACCCTCCCTGCTCTTCTGGCTGGTGGTGGACACAAACATTGACATGGTGTGGCTGGGGTGCAGTTGGGGGTGCAGAGGGCACAGAGCAGAGAGGAGGCTCACAGGAGGCACCTGACCCAGACTCGGGGCATCTAGGAAGGCTTCCTGGAGGAGAAGATGTTGCAGCAGGAGTCAGGTAGAGCTGGTTGGCAGTTACATGAAGTACAGAAAGAGTGTTTCTGGTGGGAGGCACAGCAAGTGGGAAGGCCAAGAGGTGAGGAAGATACTGGCTCCTTCCAGAAAATGACAATAATAGGGAACATCATGGGTATGTTCCCACCAGAGCCAGTAGGCCAACAGGCAGTCAACTCCTAGCCTGTCTCTTCCCTTGGCTCATCCCTGACCCCCTGGGGCTGCCCTCTCAGAATTGATTCGGTGTCAGAGGGGAGCACCTGGAGCTGCTTGTGGCGCAGCTTGTAGTGGATAACCAGAGCCAGCAGTGAGCACTGTGGCTGGGAGCTCAGGGCACTGGAGCTGCAGGAGGTAGGGGATGAAGGAGGTGAGAGACGCCAGAATGGAGGATCCCTGAGCTCTTGTGTGTGGAAAAAGGAGAAGCCATATTGGGTCCCAGCCAGGCTGAGGAGCTACCTAGGCACACCGACATACATATAAAACTCGTTCATGCACCCACCTTCCACTTGCCAGACTGTGCCCTGCCTAGTGTCCTCCCATGCAGGTGCTCAACATCCCACCCGACATCCCACCCAAGTCCTTCTTAGTTACCATCATTTCTTCCAGCAAGCAATTCCCTAAACTCAGTAGGCATTTCTCCCTTTCCCAAGCCCACGGATGATTGTCTTCTCCCAAGCAGCCTGTGAAGTCCTCACTTGGGTGTCTTATTACCCCCTGCTTTGGGTGTGACTGAATTCTCCTGACACTAGAAGAAAAAAAGTTAGGCGGTGATTGAATGGGTACCAGGGGAGATGTAAATGAATGGATGCCAGGGTGGATGGATGGGTGGGCAAATAGATAGATTGGTGGTTGGGTAAATGGACGAATGGGTAGATGGATGGATGGATTAGTTCTAAATTCCTCTTCAAAGAATCAATATGTCAGTATGTTCAGTTCTTTGCCTTCTACTTTTAAACTTAACTTCCTTGTAAAGCAACATTTTCCGATTACCTGCTCCACCCTGCCTCATTCCCATTACCTGCTCCACCCTGACTCATTCCAAATACCTGCTCCACCCTGAATCGTTCTGATTACCTGCCCATTCCCCACCCTGATTCATTCCAATTTCCTGACCTGCCAAAACCATTTTTCACGCCAAATCACTCACCGGGCACTCTTTTTAAATTAGCCAATCAGAATTTGTTTAGCCTGTGCAGTCTAACCCTAACCAACAGGGGAATGACACAGCAGCAGGGGCCACATGGGTCAGGAATAAGAAACCCTTCCCCTCCCCATCAAGGTGTGCACTCACCATTGGTCCATCTGTGAGGGTGCACCCTTCTATAGAAGTAAACTGCCCTGCTGAGAAGAAAAAAAGAAAATTTTATATTTGAGTGTTATTTCTTTCGTGGCACTGAAACTTTATTTATAACAGTGGATGAGTGAGTAGATGAGTACACACCATGGATGGGGGGAGTTGGGTGGCTAGGGATGGACGGGTGAATGGATGGATGAGTGAATGATTGGATGGGTGAATGGATGGATGGGAGAACAGATGGATGGAGGAATGAATCAGTTGATGGATGGGTGGATGACTGGATGTATAGGTGGATGGGTGGTTGGATGGATGGATTGTTGGATGGATGGATGGATGGAGTGGATGCGTGGATGGACGGATGGATGGATAGGTAGGTGAGTGGATGGGTGGATAAGTGGATGGATGGCTGTGTGTCCGGAATTGGTGGGTTCTTGGTCTCACTGACTTCAAGAATGAAGCCACGGACCCTCGCGGTGAGTGTTACAGTTCTTAAAGGTGGCGTGTCCAGAGTTTGTTCCTTCTGATGTTCTGATGTGTTCGGAGTTTCTTCCTTCTGGTGGGTTTACGGTCTGGCTGCCTTCAGGAGTGAAGCTGCAGACCTTCACAGGGAGTGTTACAGCTCTTAAACGCAGGGTGGACCCAAAGAGTGAGCAGCAGCAAAATTTATTTCAGAAAGCCAAAAAGCAAAGCTTCCAGTATAGAAGGAGACCTCCTCAGAGGATTGCCACTGCTAGCTCAGGCAGCCTGCTTTTATTTTCTTATGTGGCCCCACCCACATCCTGGGATTGATCCATTTTACAGAGAGCCGATTGGTCTGTTTTACAGAGAGCTGATTGGTGCGTTTTGACAGGGTGCTGATTGGTGCCTTTGTAATCCCTGAGCCAGACACAAAAGTTCTCCACCTCCCCGCTAGATTAGCTAGATACAGTGTCCATTGGTGTGTTTACAAACCTTGAGCTATATACAGAGTGCTGATCAGTGTATTTACAATCCCTTAGCTAGGCATAAATGTTCTCCAAGTCCCCACTAGATTCAGGGGCCCAGCTGGCTTCACCCAGCGGATCTGGCACTGGGGCCGCAGGTGAAGCTGCCTACCAGTCTGGAGCCCTGCGCCCGCACTCCTCAGCCCTTGGGCAGTCATGGGTCCATGGGACTGGGCGCCTTGGAGCAGGGGGCGGCGCTCGTTGGGGAGGCTCAGGCCACGCAGGAGCGGGGAGTGGGGGGGACTCAGGCATGGCGGGTTGCAGGTCTCGAGCCCTGCCCTGGGGTAGGCAACTAAGGCCTGGCGAGAAATCAAGCGCAGCGCGGGTGGGCCAGCACTGCTGGGGTAGCCGGCGCACACTCCGCAGTTGCTGGCCTGGGTGCTAAGCTCCTCACTGCCCGGGGCTGGCCACTCCCAGTGCGGGCCCTCCAAGCCCAAGTCCACTCGGAACTCTAGCTCGCCGGCAAGTGCCGCGCGCAGCCCGGGTTCCCGCGCATGCCTCTCCCTCCACACCCCACACCCCCGCAAGCCGAGGGAGCCGGCTCCGGCCTCGGCCAGACCAGAGAAGGGCTCCCACGGTGCAGCGGCGGGCTGAAGGGCTCCTCAAGCGCGGCCGGAATGGGGGCCAAGGCCGAGGAGGCACCGAGAGCGAGCGAGCGAGGGCTGCGAGGGCTGCGAGCACGCTGTCACCTCTCAGTTGGGTGGACGGATGCATGGATGGATGGGTGGGTGGATGGAGGGATGGTTGTAAGAGGGTGGTTGAGTGGATGGATGAATGGCGGGAGATGGTGGGTGTTTGGTATAGGTGGGTGGATGAATGGATGGTGACTGAAGCCTGATAAAAGGGTGATGAAGAACCACGAGAACGTAAATTGGATGGGTGAGTGGGTGGGTCGTGACCAATGGGTGGGTGGATGGATGTCCAGGTGAATGCATGAGTGGTAGATGGGTGGAAAGGTGACTTGAAAAATTCATGAGCAGGTAGATGGTAGGTAGAGGACATCTCAACCCCCACTCCCTGGTAAGAGGCAAATACAGATTTTCCTTCACTGAATCCCTTTCAGATACAGGACTCCGCAGTCACAACCCTCAAAAAACACATCCCTTCAAGATATTCCTGCCTGACTTCCCTGCCTGTACAAATCAGGCCCAGGTGGACAGACGTGCATGCATGTACACGCTCACATCACACACATGCATGCAGCCATCGCCCCAGACCTCCACCCACTGTGGGTGAATTGCTGTCATTCACACAAAGGCCACACCAATGTGAGGGTGCCTACCTGTGAGGGGGTTCCCTCTGACTATCCAGTAAATATGCCTCTGTGCTGAGAGCCCTCAGCCCTGGGTTCAGTCTCCAGGGAGCCCCTGAATGTTGAAAAAGACAGAACAAGACTAGAACCTTCCAGTCTTGACAGAGGAAGAGACCCAGCTGCGGTAGGCAGAAACCTGATTTGGGGAGTTAGAACTCTGCCTGGGAACTTTGAAGGATGAGTAGGAGTTTAGCAGAGTAGGAAAAAGAAACCATTCTAGGCAGAAATAACTGCACAGAGAAAAGCTAAGAGACCAGAAAAGGCTTGATCTGTTTGGATAACAGGAAATACCAGTGAGGCGCATTTACTGAGCTCATGTTTGGCCAGGCTCTGTGTAGGGACCATACCAAAAACTGACCATGAGTTGGTCAAGAAAGCATCATTTCTCTCATTTTATAGAGGAGGGAAGTAAAACAGAGAGGGCAAGTAACTTGCCAAAGGACACACAGCAGACAGGAGATGGAGCAGCTCTATGTCTTTCTCTAGGGACCAGGACTGCTCCGGGAGAAGGAAGTGGTCCTTTTCAGGAGGGGAAGTAGCAGACTGTGCCACCCAGGACTGGTGTCCCTCACCCTACCGCCACTTTCGCCCTTCCCCAGGTGGCCTTGGGAAAAGAGAAATGCAGAACAGCGTCCATGAAGATTCTCATGGCACAATTTAAGACGACAGAAGATGTGAGGCCCTAGATGCCTGATAACCACTAACTTCAGGCTTCTGTATCCCAGGGCTTGAGTGAAGATCCACCCGTTAATTCCAGTCTACAGCCTTTGGCCTCTATCCACCTCTTCTCTTTTCCTCTCTGCTGGCCCCTGGCGCCCTTAACTCCCCCATTTCTCCCCATGCAAGCTTTCCCGCCATCTTACCTTTGCCCAGGCAGTTCCCTCCCCATACAACACCTTCTCCCTGCATTGCCACCTATCAGACCCTCATCATTCCTCACAATGTGGCCCTAGTACCACCTCCTCATTCAATCTCTGCTCTCCCCAGCCACAGTGACCCCTTGCTTTTCCAATGACTCACTTTCTCAGGGAGCCTGATCTCTTGCTTTTCGAGTGTGTGTATCCAGCACATAATTTATATAGCAGGTGCTGTTCCAGGCACAGGGGAAGATCAGCCCGGGAAGAGGACAGGCAAAATCCTTGCACTGGTGGAGCTGACCGCTGAGTGTGGGGGATGAACACAAAACAAGATAAATAAGACAAAATGTGTATTTTGTGCCGTGAGGGCAGACAAAGCAGGAAGGGGAACTGAAGCATCCAGGGTAGGGGAGGTGGTTGCAGTGTTAAAGAGGATGGCTGGGGAAGGCTTCCCACAGCAGGTGATATTAGAGCAAAGATCAAAAAGGGAAGGGGAGGACCAGATGCAGTGGCTCCTGCCTGTAATACCAGTACTTCCAGAGATGGAGGTGGGCAGATCCTTTGGCTGTGGGTAGCACTGTGAACTAGCATGAATGTCACTCCTGTATTTAGGTTACATTATATGGTAAAGGTGAAGGTATTCTATACGAAGTAACTGAGGTCTCAGCCAGGTGGGGTGGCTCACACCTGTAATCCCAGCACTTTGGGAGCCTGAGGTGGGTGGATCATCTGAGGTCAGGAGTTTGAGACCAGCCTGGCCAATATGGCAAAACCCCATCTCTACTTAAAAAAAAAAAAAAAAAAAAAAACCCAGAAATTAACTGGGCATGGTGGCGTATGCCTGTAGTCCCAGCTCCTCGGGAGGCTAAGGCAGAAGAATTGCTTGAACCCGGGAGGTAGAGGTTGCAGTGAGCTGAGATCACACCACTGCATTCCAGCCTGAGTGACAGGGCAAGACTCTCTCTCAAAAAGAAAAGAAACAGAAGGGGAGGGAGTTTGCAGGAACTGCAAACCAGGTGACTGGTACAGCCAATGCAAAAGCCCTGAGGTAGATCCAGCTGTCGTCTCTTGCATCCTTGTCTTGGTCTATGAACTATTAGAAATACATGCTTCTTCCTCAGTCATTCCCACTCCCTCCTAGGCCCCTCAAGTGCCTTGTGGTATGGTGGCCAGTTCAGGCCACAGATGGAGAGGATGAAAGTGAGGGTTCACCTCCAGGGGCAGTCAGTCAGCCTTCCTGAGCACCTCTTTGTGCCTGGCGTGGGTGGGCAGGCTTGACTTGGAGCCTTTCATTTTCCCAGTATGGGCTATGGCCTCCCCATCCTGTGTGATCTAGAGCAATCAGGGAGTCTATCTTGAGGAGGCCGTGCCAGAGCAGAGCCTGGAGCAACAGGGAAGATTTAGAGAAGTGAAGGCAGGCACATGAGGAGCTGGGTGCGGACCCGATGGACAAACATTCAGAGACTGCACTAGGTCTGCTGGATTCACAGGGAAAACAGGCAGATTCTCTTGGCAGGGGCAAGGAGTGCAAGTCAGTGGGAGCCCAGGAAGGGGCATCCTTGAAAGCCAAAAAGAGGGGCCTCTGGAGCAAGCTTGGATTTCATTTTTTAATTTTTAATTCTATTCATTTATTTATTTTTAATTGTTTATTTATTTATTTATTTATTTTTGAGACAGCGTCTCATTCTGTCGCCCAGGCTAGAGTGTGGTGGCACAATCTTGGCTCATTGCAGCCTCTGATTCCTGGGCTCAAACGATCCACATGCCTCAGCCTCCCAAAGTGTGGAGACTACACACATGCACTGCCAGCTGTGCTAATTTTTATTTTTTGTAGAGAAGAGTTCTAGCTATGTTGCCCAGGCTGGTTTTGAACTCCTGGCCTCAAACGATCCTTCCACCTCAGCCTCCCAAAGTTCTGGGATTAAATGCATGAGCCACTATGCCTGGCCAAGTCTGGATAGAATCAGGTGGCTGTGAGTTCAAATCTTTCCTCTGTGCCTGGTATATTCTGGGTGACTCTGGGCATATCATGATCCCTCTGTGGCTTCCTTTGTTTTATTATTTTATTTTTTATTTCATTTCATTTCATCATTTCTCATTTCATTATTTCATTTCATTTTTCTTTCTTTATTTTTTGAGACGGCGTCTCACTCCGTCACTCAGGATGGAATGTAGTGGTGCAATTTCGGCTCACTGCAACCTCTACCTCTTGAGTTCAAGCTATTCTCCTGCCTCTGCCTCCCAAGTAGCTGGGACTACAGGCATAGACCACCATATCCAGCTAATTTTTTTTATATTTTTAGTAGAGACAGGGTTTCTCTATGTTGTTCAGACTGGTCTTAAACTCCCGATCTCAAATGATCTGCCAGTCTTGGTCTCCCAAAGTGCTGGAATTACAGGTGTGAGCCACTGTGCACGGCCCATTATATTTTTAAAATTTTTAATTTAATGTCATTGAATTCACTTTTATTTATTTTACTTTTTTTAAAGTTTGTATTTTCTTTTCTTTTTGAGGAAAAGCCTCACTCTGCTTGCTACTCAGGCTGGAATGCAGTGATGCAATTTCGACTCACTGCAACCTCAGCCTTCTGGGTTCAAGTGATTATTTTGTCTCAGCCTCCTGAGTAGGCTACAGGCATGCACCACCATGCCCAGCAAATTTTTTGTATTTTTTAGTAGAGATGGGGTTCCACTGTGTTTTCCAGGCTGGTCTAGAACTCCTGACCTGAAGTGATCTGCCCACCTCAGCCTTTTAAAATGTGAAGATAACAGGCGGAAGCCACTGCACCCGGCGCTAAGTTTTTTTGTTTTGTTTTAAAAGATGGGGTCTCACTATGTTGCCTAGGCTGGTCTCAAACTCCTAGGCTCAAATGATCCTCTTGCCTCCACCTCCAAGTAACTGAGACTACTGGCGTGCAACACCATGCTTGGCTTCTTTCATTTAATTTTTGTTGATTTTTTAACACTATAAAGAGCTTAACATGTGCTTTGCATGTTTCACCTCATTTAATCCTCATCACCATGCTATGAGACAGGAGCTTTTATTATCTTCATTTTATAGGTGTGGGAGGGAAGCCCAGAGAGGTTAAGACACCTGCTCAGGGTCACATAGCTAGGAAGTGAGACACCACTTCCCCCCAGGGGTGCATTACTATGAACATTATTAGCCTGGAGATTGGAAAAGAGTGCCTTGATTGAAAAGATTGAGGGTGAAGATAGACGGGGGAGAGAAACAGATGAAAAACAGCTCATTAGCTGCCTACAACACATTGTGGCATTGCTTGAGCTTCATTCACTGTGGAATAATCCTAAAATTTTTCATCCCATTTGGTATCAGTTCCTCAATTATATGACCCTTGAACAATTACAGCTGACACCCCAGCACAGTCAAAAATCCATGTATAGGCAGTGTGGCATTGGCTCATGCCTATAATTCCAGCACTTTTGGAGGCCAAGTTAGGCAGATCACTTGAGGCCCAGAGTTCAAGACCAACCAGGCCAACCTGGTGAAACCCCCATCTCCACTGAAAATACAAAAATTAACTGGGCATGGTAGCCTGCCCCTCATTCCAGCTACTCGTGAGGCTGAGTTATGAGAATCACTTGGGAGGCAGAGGTTGCAGTGAGCTGAGATCATGGCCTTGTACTCCATCCTGGGCCACAGAGACTGTGTCTTAAAAAAAAAAAAAATAGAAATAGAATTACCCATAAGATCCAGCAATTCTACTTCAAAGATCTATATACCCTTGGCTACATATCCAACAGCAGCAAAATGAGTGATTTGAACATATATTTGTAGCCCCCTGTTCATAGCAGCATTAATCACAACAGCCAAAAGCTTGAAACAACCAAAGTGTCCATCAACAGAAGAATGGAGAATCAAAATGTGACATAAGGAAGGGAATTCTACGTGGTAGAAAACAGATGAGCATTAAAGGTAGTGAACAATGTGCCTCTAGCATGTATTCAAATGAAGAATTTTTGCCTGAATATTGGTACTAAAACATATTAAAACCCAAAGTCAAAACATCATATTAGTTATAGCAGGAAATTTTTCTGATATATACAGTAGAAGGAAATTGAAAGCATTATTTCCAAATTGATCACAACAAACAAATTCAGGCAAATGAAAGTCCAACACATCATTATGGGCGATGTCTACTACACCCACTCCACAAGCCACATGGCCTTCTGGGAACACAGCCTCGATGCCACTTGATTCTGTGGCTACAACAGCACTTGTCCATTTCCAAATAATGGCTGCTCCTCCAAGCAGTATTAGATGCAGTTCAGAATGATGCCTCTATAGTTTTGTGACAAAAACTGTGGATACTGACCATGATATGGGTTGAAATTTCAGTAACAGTAGCAGTCGCTTTCTCTGTGATGTCCACAGACCATAATAAAAATGACAGCAGATTGCCAGGGAAATGCTGGGTTTTGGGGAAAAGACTCAGAACTAAGAGAGACCCATGACAATTGGCAATTGACATGAATACATTTCCACAAACAGTCATCTTTGCACTGGCCTCATACCAACCACTCTAATGACTGGTGACACAAGGACCATTCAGGAGCCATGGGTAACACACTATGCTACATCCAGAATGCAATGGCTGGTAAGTGTGAGGCACTCACAAGAATAGGCTGCAATGTATCTTGAAATAAACATTACCAATTGTGGCAGGTGAAGTGAAAATTTTCTCAAAAATAAAGCCACTAAAAAAAGTAAAATTTGACACCGGGTGCAGCAGCTGATGCATGTAATCCCAGAACTATGGGAGGCCGAAGTGGGTGGACTGCTTGACCCCAAGAGGTTGAGGCTACAGTGAGCCACGATCGCACCTCTGTGTGCTCCAGCCTGAGCAAGACAGCAATTCTGTCTCAAAAGTAAGTAAATAAGTAACAAAAACTGACTTTGACCTCCACAAATTCAAGCTGGTCACAATTGAGGAATCTAAGCTGTGGGGGCAAATAGTTCAACTGAAGACTGACCCACAGGGGCAAACTGATCCAAAAGGGGAATATGCCAGTCACAAAGGACAACTATTTTATGACTCCACTTATAGGAGAGGTACCTGGAGTAGTGAAATTCTTAAGAGACAGGAAGTAGAGTGGTGGTTGCCAAGGGTTATGGGGAGAAGGCAATGAAGAGTTAAGTGTTTGATAGGTACACAGCGTCACCTGGGAAGATGAAGACGTTCTGGAGAGGGATGTTGGTGATGGCCTCACACAATGTGAATATAATACCAGAGAACAGTACACTCAAAGATGGTAAAAATGGCAAATTTTATACAGCTGGGCTCAAACAATCCTTCACCCTCAGTCTACTGAGTAGCCGGGACCACAGGCACGTGCCAACATGCCCCGCTATTTTTGGTATTTTTTATAGTGACGGTGTTTCACCACATTGCCCAGACTGGTCTCAAATTCCTGGGCTCAAGTTATCTGCCCACCCTGGCCTCCCAAAGTGCTGAGATTACAGGCATGAGCCATTGTACCTCACCTAATAATTCCATTTTAATACAAATTTACTAAAAAGGGAAAAATTCATAAAATCATTAACTATATCATCTTATTGAGGCTACCTAAGTTCTCTGAACTTCATCTTGTAATCTCAATAAGATAAATGCATCCTTTAACACTAACAATTATGGCCACTTCCATCAAAACATAAAGTTTTAAAAACTAGGGTTCTCATTTAAGGCTCTGTCTCTTCCTAACAGCTCAGCTCTCAGAATGTTCAGAAGACTCAGTTACTGCCCTCTCCCTCCTCTGGCACTCATTTGTGAAGACCTCCAGAGCATCTACTGCAAAAGCCCATTTCAGCATATTCATCACCACTGGTATACTTCCTTCTGTCATGAGCTTCATTTTATAAAAACTATCATTAATACTGGCTCAGAGTTTTTCAATAATTTCAATGTAGTACACCATGGCAACCTGTTTAGTTCACATTTAATACAAAATTAATTCCTTATGTTACCACATAAGCAATAGATTGTTATGAAGTTTAATGTTTCCATGGCTTTCTAGTTATGGAAAAAATTAACTTCTTCACATCACCTATAGTGGAAATGCTTCCTGTTCAGACTGCAATTCTATTCACACACACACACACAAAATAATACTGTAGTACTATTAAATCACAATGGTAAGGCCAGGTGTGGTAGCTCATACCTGTAATCCCAGCACTTTGAGAGGCTGAGGTGGGCAAATCACTTGAGGCCAGGAGTTTAAGACCAGCCAGGCCAACATAGCAAAACCCTGTCTCTATTAAACACACAAAAATTAGCCAGGTGTGGTAGTGGGTGCCTGTATTCCCAGCTATTCAGGAGGCTGAGGCAGGAGAATTGCTTGAACCTGGAAGGCGGAGATCCGAGATCTCACCACTGCGCTCCAGACTGGGCGACAGAGCAAGACTCCATCTCAAAAATAAATAAATAAATAAATAAATAAATAAATAAATAAATAAATAAATAAATAATCACTATGATGGAATCTATCCCTCTAACCTAAAAATTCTTAAAGTATCTTGAAATGTGATACAGGCCAGATGTGGTGCACGTAGTCCCCAGCACTTTGGGAGGCGGAGGCAGAAGGATCACTTGAGATCAGGAGCTCAAAACCAGCCTGGGAAGTGTATCAAAGACCCCATGTCTACAAAAATAAAAATAAATAGAGAAACCAGAGAACAAACTCTACAAAAGGAAGAAAAGAAAGCTTCAAGGACAAAAGTCAATAAAGTTACATAGTTCCAAGTTCATCTACTATGATAGGGCAACAATCTGGTGTTCAGAGGCCAAATATGACCCAATATCTTTTTTTGACAGTCCATAAGCTAAGAATGGGGTTTATATTTATAGCTAGTTGAAAAAGAAAATAATGTTTTGTGCTAAGTTAAAATTAGAAAATTCTAATTTTAGTGTCAACAGTAGTTTAATTGGAAAACAGCCAGGCTTGTTTAAGTGTGCCCCACAGTTCCCTCCATGATCCATGATATAAATGGCAGAGCTGAATAGCTGTCAGGGAATGTGTGGCCCACAAGGTCTAACATATCTACTCTGTGGCCATTTACAGAAAAACTGAGATGACATTAAAAAAACAAGTCTGCATATTAAAGCGCTGCAAAATGCTAGCCAATATAAAGAAGTCATAATCTAAACCCTAAAAATAGTGAAATGTCAGACTCCCACATATAAATAGAAAATCCTACAAGTTTCCGTAAAATCCTAAAAATCTTACCTACAAAAGAATCATGAATCAGACTGGTGTCAGACTTCTCTCATCTTATAGCAGAGGCCATGACAAAGAACAGGAGTGGCACACTCTTACCATCAACAGCAGACAGTCCATGGCGGCCTTGCTCCACAGCACTGGCTGCCCGCACACATCAGCGAAAGGCCTTCTTTCAGCACACACAGAATACCTGCTTAACAAGTAGGAACACTTACTCCTCCAGTATTCCACCATGAGACAACGGAAAAAATCTCAAGTGTCCTTTGGCACACACCACCCATGTACTCCTGGCACATCACATGTACTAGTGAAAGAAGACCCCTCTGCTACACAGCCACTATCACACTTTCTAAAAGCTCAGGGTGCTGATCACAACAGGGACCAGTAAAAGGAGGTTGTATCATAGCCTCAACAAAGTGCCCAGAAATAGATGCTGGCAGAACCTGCTCCACGGGCTGTGGGCTCAGGCACATCAGGTGAACACAGGAGAGCACATGCAACCCCATCTGTAACCAGTCCCAATCTGTTGTTGACAGTTCAGTTATCTGAAGAGAAAATAATTCTAATGATTTGGGTTTTAGATTCTATTTATCTAAAATCCAAAAGACTTAATTCCCATTTAAGGAGACGTTCACAATAAGCAAATCCACAGAGATAGAAAGTAGAGTACTAGTCGTCAGGGAAGGGGGAGAACAGGGATAGAAACTGACGGCACAGGCGACCTTGTGAGGATAGAAATATTCTGGAATTTGACAATGGTGATAAGGTGCACAATATACGATGAATATACTAAAAATCATGAATTGTGAGCTTCAAATGGTATATTTTGTGTTCTGTGAACTATGTTGCTTATTTTACAATTTCTGAAATAAATTCACCACCCTACAAAGTAAAATTCCTAATGCCTGGCATCCAATAAAAATTACTAGGCATGAGAAGGAGAGAAAAAAATACAAGCCTCAGAGAATTAGTACTAGTGCTGAAAAAAAAAAAAAGTCATAATGAAGACAAAAGAATCAATCAATGGAAACCAACTTAGAACTGAAACAGGTGTTAAAATCAGTAGACAAAATCATTAAAACCTGTTTTACAGTGGGCACAGTGGCTCACACCTGTTATCCCAGCACTTTGGGAGGCGGAGGAGAGTAGATCACCTGAGGGTCAGGAGCTTGAGACCAGCCTGGCCAACATGGTGAAACCCCATCTTTACTAAAAATAAAAAAATTAGCTGGACATGGTGGTGGGCACCTGTAATCCCAGCTACTCAGGAGGCTGAGGCAAGAGAATCGCTTGAACCCAGGAGGCAGAGTTTGCGGTGGGCCCAGATTGTCACTCCAGCCTGGGCAACAGAGTGGGACTCCATCTCAAACAAACAAACAAAAGATGTTTTAACTTTATTCCATGTGTTCAACATGTAAGACACAAAAAAGGCACCTCAGCAGCAGCCAAACAAAAGATACACAGAACAAGGTGTGGGTGGCAGGGAGCCTTTACAGCATTCGAATGTGTCCAAGAGTTTTTCGAGCTTCATCTTCAGCTCCTGCTCCCTCCCTGGAGGTTAGTTGGTAAAGATGAAAGCTGCAGTCCTCTAATCACTTCGTCTTTCTGGTGACCAGCCCTAACCTGTCACCTCACTGCTTATATACTGGTGTGATCAGAAAGGAGCAAGTTATGAATAACAAATGACATCCTATCATTCAAAAAATTCAAGGGTTGTAGGAAATCTGCCAGGACTGAGAAGGTAGGGGAGACAAAGGCCACATAAATGTTTATTATCCAAAGTCTTCCAAACGAGTAAGCTGAAATTAGGCCAAGAGCAGTGGCTCATGTCTGTAATCCCAGGACGTACAGAGGCCAAGGCAGGCAGATCACTTGAGCCCAGGAGTTCGAGACCAGCCTGGGCGACACTGCTAAACCCTATCTCTATAAAAAATAGCAAGAAAGATCCCATCTCTACAAAAAATTCAAAGATATATTACCTGGGTGGCATGTGCCTATTGTCCCAGGTACATGGGAAGCTGAGGTGGAAGAACTGCATGAGCTCAGGAAGTTGAGGCTACTGAGGTGGGATGGTACCACAGCACTCCAGCCTGGACCACAGAGTAAGACCTTGTCTCTAAAAAGAACCCCTGGGCTCAAGTGACTCTCCAGTCTCGGCTTCTCAAGTATCTGGGACTACAGGCACACACCATCACATTCGGCTAAGTTTTATTTTTATTTTTGTAGACATGGGGTCTTTCTTGATATACTTCCCAGACTGGTTTTGAGCTCCTGATCTCAAGCGATCCTTCTGCCTCCGCCTCCCAAAGTGCTGGGGACTATGCGCACCACATCTGGCCTGTATCACACTTCAAGATGCAGGATGCACTGCATCGCTGATCCCAAATGCTGTTGTGTATCCCATTAAGATACCACAGGACATGTTGGATATGTTTACAAAAATCAGGTAAGACAACTGAGTGACTTGCTACCCACAGTCTTTTTTTTTTTTTTTTTTTTTGAGATAAAGTCTTGCTCTGCCACAAAAGATGGAGTGCAGTGGTGCAATCTCGGCTTACTGAAACCTCCCCCTCCTGGGTTCAAGTGATTCTCCTGCCTCAGCCTCCCGAGTAGCTAGGATTACAGGCATGTGCCACCAAGCCCAGCTAAGTTTGTTCATATTTTTCGTAGAGACAGGGTTTTGCTATGTTGGCCAAGCTGGTCTTGAATTCCTGGCCTCAAGTGATCTGCCCACCTCGGCCTCCTAAAGCACTGGGATTACAAGGGTGAGCCACCTCGCCTGGCCTGCAGCCTTTTTCACTTTAGGACACTGTTCCCGTGAACTTAGCAAAGAAGGGTTTGGTAATTTAGTGATAACTTGAAACCAAAGCAAAAGACGAAACAATTATCTGGATGATTGTAGGGAGACCACCTGAAACTACTGCTATAGAATAAAAGATGAAATGCTCCTGATTATTGTAAATACAAAATTACATGCAGGATTGTGTAAAGACAATGCCAGGTTGGACTGCCAGAATGAGCCAACAGCGTGTGATGTGCTTCCCCTTGCAGAGAGCCTATAAATGGACGTGCAGTCAGGGAGGTTTCATATCACCAAGGTTCCTATCCCAGAAAAGCAGATGTTCACAGCTCTGGGAATGGAATGTGACCCTTGTGGAGAGCTTATAAACGGATTCATGAAGGGCACCTGTCCATATGGATAAGATAGGGCTATAAATGTCCTCATCTTGCCACAGCTATTCTAGGCCTCTTTAGGGTTAAAGCATACTCCCTTCTGAGAATTTCTGGTCTAACTGGTTGTCTGGCTTCACATCCTGTTTCTAAGGATTGCTGGTAACCAGCTTTTGCTGCAACTGTTACTGCTGATTAATATCTTGCTAATCACAGGTTATAGAACGACTGTGTTTCTGTTTTAAGGCTCTGTTAAAAATTACTGATGCACACATTATATTGTAAATTCTTCTCTCTGTATACTGTGCTTTTGCATACAGATGCTATGTTAAAGAATTACTTCATTCCCATGTGACCATCTCATCTCATAATCAAATGACCCTAAATCCCTTACTAACCTACCCTCGCCGTCACTAAACTTAATAATAAATGCTGGTATATCCAGTCCATTGTTGGCACCATGGGACAAGAAGGCAGTGACCCCCCTAGACTCAGCTTTCACTATCTTGTGTGTGTCTATTATTCCTTGACCTGCTGATCTGCCTGGGAACAAAGAGAGCCCCACTGCATTGCGGGCTGCTGGTCAGATCCCGCAATAAATGACAATAGTAAAAATAAGAGGATCTGGGTTTAAATTGTTGCAGTAGGTATGCCCAAATTGCACAGACTCACCTTCTCACCCACACCTCCAATTCAAATGCAGCTCATTCCATAAGGAGGTCGAGGGAGAAAGTCTATTTTGCACTCCTTGAATCTCTTCTCACTCGGCGATTTGCTTTTACCAACAGAATGAAGCAAAAGTGAAGCTGTGTAGCTCAAGCTTCTGCTGCCCTACTGTTCTTGGTAGCCTCAGTGACTAGTCTGCTGGATGGTGAAAGGTGCAGGGCTCAGCTGACACCCAGCCAGCCATGTATCATACAGGAAGAATGACACATTGTTACCAAGTGGGTTTTAATGCAGGAATGCATGATTGGTTTAACATTGGAAGAACAATGTAATTAACAATATTTACAAACTAAGAAATCAAAACCAAATGATAAATAAATGTAAAAAAAAAATTATAGGGCCAAGTATGGTGGTTCACACCTGTAATCCTAACACTTTGGGAGTCCAACGCAGGTGGATCACCTGAGGTCAGGAGTTTGAGACCAGTCTGGCTAACATGGTGAAGCCCCGTCTCTACTAAAAATACAAAAATTAGCCCAGCATGGTGGTGCACACCTGTGGTCCCAGCTCCTCAGGAAGCTGAGGCAGGAGAATCAATCAAACTTGGGAGGCAAATTTTGCAGTAAGCCAAGACCACGGCAAAATAAATTATAAAATTCAATGTCCATTCCTGATAAACACTTAGCAAACTTGTAATAGATGGGAACTTCCTCAACCTCATAAAGTGCCTTTATGGAACTCTACAGCAAACATCACGGTTAATGGTAAAAAAAGTAGGCGCTTTCCAATTACCGTCAGAAATAAGCCTGTGATGTCCACTCTCATCACTTCTTTTGAACACTGTACTGCAGGTTCTAGCCCAAGAGAAATGAGATAAAAGGTATCCAAGAAAGGAAAAAGTAAAACTGACTTTGTTTATTTCTGTAGAAAATCCAACAGAATCTATAAAAAGACACCAGAATTAATAATTGAGTTTAGTATGGTTGTAGGATACAAAACCAGCATATTTACAAAGTTGGTTTCCATCCCAGTTTAAAAAAAAATCAAAAATTAGAAAAGCAAAACCATTTACAACAGTATCAAAATATGAAATACTTAGGGATAAATCTGAAAAAAGATGTGTGAGATTCATACACTGAAAGCTAAAGCATTGCTAAGGAAAGCACAGTCCACCTAAATCAATGGAAGGATAAGCTGTGTTCATGAGTCAGAAGGCTCAAATTCACCAAAATGTCACTTCCTTGCAAATTAATCCACAAAGTCACTGCAATCCCAATTAAAATCCCAGCAGGCTTTTAAGTGGAAACTGACAAATTGATTCTAAAATTCATACAGAAATGTGAAAGACCTAAAATAACCAAAACATGTTTGAAAAAGGAAAAAAGTTGAAGGACTAATATTCTTTTGACTTAAAGGTTTATTAAAGCTACAGTAATCATGATGGTGTGCTTCTGGTGTAATAACAGATAAATAAATTAAAGGAACAAAATGATGTCCAGGGGCCCAATGCAGTGGCTCACACTTGTAATCCCAGCACTTTGGGAAGCCAAGGGAGGAGGACTGCTTGAACTCAGGAGTTTGAGACCAGCCTGGGCAGCACAGCAAGACCCCATCTCTACAAAAAATTCAGAAAAAGAATAAGGTAGTCGGGCATGGTGGGGCATGGTGGTGCATGCCTGTAGTCCTAGCTACTTGGGAGGCTGAGGCGGGAGGATCGATTGAGCCCAGGAGTTTGAGGCTTCACTGAGCTCCAGCCTGGGAGACTGAGTGAGACCCCATCTCTTAAAAAAAAAAAAAAAAAAAAAGAAAGAAATTGCCCAGAAAGAGACCCTCCCATATATTGACAATGGATTTTTTGACAAGGATACAAGGCAACACAGAGAAGAACAGATTCCATTTATACAAAGTTCTAGAAAATGTGAAGTACCCTAAAGGGACAGAAACCAAATTGGGATGGGAGAGGGCAATTTTGAAGGGGTCCTAGGAAGCTTTGGTAGGGATAGATGCATTCATTATCTTTATCTATAATGTATTCATACCCAAAATTTGTCAAAGTGTATACTTTAATTAAACTACAGTTTATTAAATGTCAATAATATCTGAATAAAGTTGTTGGAGGAAAAAGCAGCAGTTGCCAGGCTTCAAATGCCAAGCGAAACAGGAAGGAAGAAATAAAATTATTATTTAGGGCTTACATGTGCCACTCTGGCAGTTACTTTAATAGTCATTAGCTCATTTAATCCCTCACAAAAGGCCGTGAGAGGAGATATAATCCCAATTCTTAGAAGAAAACCAAAAGCAAGGAAAAATAAAGTAACTTACTCATGGTCATAGCTTATCACTAAGATTCAAACCCTTTCTACAAATCCTGCCCTATATAAAAAGGGTTGAAATGTGCTCTATTATGTGACAGGCACACAAGGGGAAACACACACCCCAGATAACATTGAGGTAAGCTTATCCAAGTCCAGGTCAATGTGGATCAGTCTGAGGAGAGAGGCATGAGTGACCACACTGAGGAGAGGCAGCCATGGGTGTTTTGTAAACAGACTAAATGTATGTAGGGAATATTGGTTAACATGATAGACTTATATGGGGAAAAAAAATTCTCTAAGAAATCTCACGAAAGCATAGGCACCAAAGCCTTCCATTCTACATCCTCAATCTAAAAGCATGACTGCGGTTGCGTGCAGTGGCTCCTTCTTGCAATCCCAGCACTCTGGGAGGGCTAGGTGGGAGGATCATTTGAGCTCAGAAGCTGGAGTCCAGCCTGCGCTGGACAGTCAGACACCATCTTTATTTTAAAAATAAAACATAAAAATAAAGCACTATTGAACCACCAAACTAGGTACTATCTGGAAATTCTAACAATTTCCCAATCACACCGTTTGAGAAGCTGTGTGCAAAACCTAAAAGCCTGCTGCCCTCAAGTCCTGTGTGGTGTGGTGCTCTCATCTCCCTCAAGAATTCACAAGACAGTAAGAACTCACCAAGTTACCTGTAGTCCTGAAGGAGTTAACAGGAAGTGGTTTTTTGTTAGAGACTGCTGTAAGAAAAAGCTTCAGGTAACAAATTAGGCCACCATGGAGATACTTAAGGCATGATTTCATTTACTATCCAAATCAACTCATGATAGAAATAAGGCTTGGAGTCTTAAGGAAAAACGAACACTCAAAGGTTTTTTTTTTTTTTGAGACGGAGTCTCGCTCTGTCGCCCAGGCTGGAGTGCAATGGCATAATCTCGGCTCACTGCAAGCTCCGCCTCCCGGGTTCACGCCATTCTCCTGCCTCAGCCTCCGAAGTAGCTGGGACTACAGGCGCCTGCCACCACGCCCAGCTAATTTTTTGTATTTTTAGTAGAGACGGGGTTTCACCGTATTAGCCAGGATGGTCTTGATCTCCTGACTTCGTGATCCACCCGCCTCGGCCTCCCAAAGTGCTGGGATTACAGGCGTGAGCCACCGCGCCCAGCCTCAAAGGATTTTTAAGCAAAGCAAATTTATTTTTGCACAGAAGGGTGCCTCTCGTATGTCTGGTTGCCACGATAGCACCCCAAACAAAGGAGAATATAAGTTTTTATTTTTAAGGCAACTTTTGTCTGCCTTTTTCCTACTGGCTGGGGTTGGACCACACAATCTAAACTAGGCTCAACTGGTTAAACATTTAAACTTTTTTAGATAAGGTGGGCGCATGATGGGAGAGAGGGTGGAGGAGGAAGGGGTGGTTTATGACAAACTAGAGAGCCAGTCTTTTCCCAGATAAGGGAAGGAATGTGAGTTGGTGCTGATAATGCTACTGGTGCTGTGGCACGCACGGGCAGGTAGTAAAGTCAAGGAGAAGAAAAGGAGAAGAAAGGGCGGTGGGGTGGAGTTGGGGGCATGTACTGGGAATTAAAAAATAAAAGGCTGAGCAGGCTGTTATGAAGAAAAACCTTGCCATATCTCACAACTCACATGCAACACCTCACAGCAAAGAAGAAACAGGAAAACATTCATCTAGCAATGTGTCTTAGGTCCTTACTCCAATTACAAGACCATGAACATCATGAGTGATGGCTACCACCTACACATGCAGCCCTGCCAAACACCACATGCTCATTTTATCTCCAGACAAATCTCGTCTAATAAAATGGGAAGCTGTCGTACCCTCGGATCTCCTCCAGCCCTAATACTCAGGTGACTACTTGGTAAAGGTGCTCTTCATTGAGCAGGAGAAACCATCAGGATTAGGGGCAGAAATGTAACACAGCAGCACATCTTAGGGTTCAGAGTCTGAGAGCAATTTCCTATCCTTCTTCTGAGACTGAAGCTCCTGTCAATGAAAGGAGCCGGGCACATTCCTCAGCCTCGGGCTTAAAACAAACAAGCCTAGTACAAACACATCCTATCCTCCTATCTTACCACATATCGCCATATATCTCTCAAACTTCCTGAGCCTAGTACAAACACCACCAGGAAAGTCTCCGATAAGGAGACAGCCGTTCAAAGTTTTACTGAAAGAGCAGGAACCAAAAGAATTCCTTTGTTCTCCTGTAACTTTCAGGCTATAAAAAGCAAACACTCGCATTGTTCAGGGCCCTCTTGTATGCTGTGGAATGGAGGGACCAGGTTCGAACTTGTAGTAAAGATCCTTGCCGCTTGGCTTTGACTCTGGACTCTGGTGGTCTTCTTTAAGGAACTAACGGTCTAGGCATAACATCTGGGGGCTCGTCCGGGATTCCCCAAGCCCACGAGACCCCTGGTCAACGGATCTGCTAGGATCAATCTACTGATAGGTGAGCTGGCTCGTCTCCGTTTGTCTGTGTCTGTTCTGAATCTGAATCTGTGACTCGCGAGGTCTGAAACTGGAGCTGGCACAGTCCTGGCAGACACGCTATAGGACGGCCAGCGGAGACCGGTGGGAGACGTCCCCTGGCTCTCATCTGATCTAAATTGCAATCTGAACTGCCCCAGTTTGGCGGGCAGCAGCTATCTCTGATCTGGGCTGCCCCAGCGCGATCACGATCCAGGCAGCTAACTCTGACCCGGGCTTCCAGTGCATGCTTGCAACCTGAACTGCCTCGGTTTGGCAGGCAGCAGCTATCTCTGATCTGGGCTGCCCCAGCGCGATCACGATCCAGGCAGCTAACTCTGTCCTGGGCTTCCGGTGCGCGCTTGCAATCTGAACTGCCCCGGTTTGGCGGGCAGCAGCTATCTCTGATCTGGGCTGCCCCAGCGCAATCGCGATCCAGGCAGCTAACTCTGACCTGGGTTTCCGGTGCACGCTTGCAATCTGAACTGCCCCGGTTTGGCGGGCAGCAGTTATCTCTGATCTGGGCTGCCCGAGCGTGATCACGATCCAGGCAGCTAACTCTGACCCGGGCTTCCGGTGCGCGCTTGCAACCTGAACTGCCCCGGTTTGGCGGGCAGCAGCTATCTCTGATCTGGGCTGCCCCAGCGCGATCGCGATCCAGGCAGCTAACTCTGACCTGGGCTTCCGGTGCGCGCTTGCAACCTGAACTGCCCTGGTTTGGCGGGCAGCAGCTATCTCTGATCTGGGCTGCCCCAGCGCGATCGCGATCCAGGCAGCTAACTCTGACCAGGGCTGCCAAAGTGCGCCTGCGATTAGATATCATTAATAAGTCAAATCAGATTTCCTTTACAAGGACTCTAACCCACATTCCTTTACAAGAAGAGACTACAAATTATTACAGGATAAGTAATACCCAGAGCACTCCTCTATCTCTCCTTACGAATAATTTCAAAGAAGTTAGAGCAAGGGGCCATGATCTTAGTATAGAAATCAGGAAAGGAAAGCTAATTACTCTGTGTCGCTCCGAATGGCCTGCCTTTGATGTGGGGTGGCCACCCGAAGGGACCTTCCGACTTGCTCTCATCACTAAGGAAAAGTCCAAGATTTTCCTACCTAGGCGTGCGGGCCACTTAGATCAAATCCCATATATCCTCATATGGCAGGACCTTGTTGAGAACCCGCCTCCTTGGCTTTCCCCTTTCCAATTAGCCTCTGAACCCTGTAAGGCACTGGTTGCTCAACCACTAAAATCCAAGCAACCAACTGCCCCCCCCCCATCCTGTTCTACCTGACAGCGAGGACCCACTGTTCACAGAACCCCCTCCGTACCCCTCTGGGCCCCAGGCCCCAGCCCCCCTGGCTGAGCTGTGGGAAGGAGCAGGCGGATGGGAGGCGGCCGGCACACACGGGCCCGCTGAAAAGGAAAGTAACTTTGAAGGGCCGGCAGGGCGGACGCGAGGGCGCACTTCGCGGACTAGCCCCCTCTCAGCCGCCTGACTCCACGGTGGCTTTACCCCTTTGGGAAATAGGACCCCCAGATGATACAGGAATCCCCAGGCTCCAGTACTGGCCATTCTCCACCAGTGATCTGTATAACTGGAAGACTCAGAGTGCTCGGTTTTCAGACAACCCCAAAGATTTACTGGCTTTACTGGATAGTGTCATGTTCACCCACCAGCCCACTTAAGATGATTGTCAGCAGCTCCTCCGAATCTTGTTCACCACGGAAGAGCGAGAGAGAATACAGATAGAAGCTAGAAAGCTGGTCCCGGGGGACGACGGTCAACCGACCGCCAACCCCGACCTCATAAACGCAACCTTTCCTCTGACCAGGCTGGCGTGGGACTACAACACGGCAGAAGGTAGGGGACAGCTACACCTTTATCACCAGACTCTAATGGCAGGTCTCCGGGCAGCTGCTCGCAAGCCCACTAATTTGGCTAAAGTATATTCTATTCTGCAAAGAAAGACAGAGAGCCCAGCTACCTACTTAGAAAGATTAATGGAAGCTTTTAGACAGTACACCCCCATAGATCCAGAGGCTCCAGGAAGTCAGGCAGCTGTTGTAATGTCTTTCGTAAATCAGGCAGCCCCAGATATTAAGAGAAAACTCCAGAAATTAGAAGACTTGGAAAGAAAGCAGATTCAGGACCTCCTTCAGATAGCCCAGCGGGTTTACAATAACAGAGACACTCCAGAGGAAAAGCAATTTAAGGCCACTGAAAAAATGACCAAGGTACTGGCAGCAGTGGTACAGAAAGAGCATCTACAGCCAGAGTATACCCAACCTAGACGGCCCCCCCGGCATGATAATCTGAGCAAAGACCAATGTGCCTACTGTAAGGGGGCTGGCCACTAGGTAAGAGACTGCCCCAAAAAGAAACAACGAGGACAGGGACCCCCTAGGTCCACACCCGTACTAGTCACTCAAGACGAAGACTAAGGAAGACGGGGTTCGGACCCCCTCCCCGAACCTAGGGTAACTTTGCAAGTGGAGGGGTCCCCAGTCCAGTTCTTGGTCGATACAGGAGCACAGCACTCGGTCTTAGTTAAAACTAATGGGAAATTATCCTCCAAGTCCTCGTAGGTACAAGGGGCCACAGGAGTTAAGAAATACCCATGGACAACACAAAGAACAGTAAACCTCGGAGCCAAGAATGTAACCCATTCTTTCCTGGTCATCCCTGAGAGCCCCTGTCCCCTATTAAGGAGAGACCTGCTAACTAAAATAGGAGCACAGATCCATTTCCTCCCTGAGGGGCCCGTCGTGACCAACTCCCACAACCGACCCGTGTCCGTCCTGACTATAAACCTAGAAGATGAGTACCGCCTCCACCAGGAGAAAGCGGCCCCTGACCAGGACATAGCAACCTGGCTCCAGCAATATCCAGAAGCTTGGGCGGAAACGGAGGGCTTAGGTCTAGATGAGAATAAAGGTGTAGCCAAGGAGGTAATAACTCAGAACTTAGGCCCCTGGCGGAGGCCAGTTGCCTACCTATCAAAGAAGTTAGACCCAGTGGCTGCCAGGTGGCCCCCTTGTCTCCGAATGATTGCGGCCACGGCTCTGATAGTGCAAGATGCTGATAAACTTGTCATGGGGCAAGAATTGTGGGTCGTTACTCCACATGCCATCGAAGGTGTACTCAAACAGCCACCTAATCGATGGATGAGTAACGCCTGGCTCACCCACTACCAAGGAGTACTACTAAATCCTCTCAGGATAATTTTCCTGCCCCCAATGACCTTAAACCCTGCCTCGCTGCTGCCCAACCCGGACCTGGACGCCCCACTCCATGACTGCACCAAGATACTAGCTCAGGTGCACGGAGTTCAAGAAGACCTGCAGGACCGCCCACTTCCTGACGCCGACCTCGTCTGGTTCACTGATGGGAGCAGCTTCATGCATCAAGGCCAGAGGTACGCTGGAGCGGCAGTAACTTCAGAGACTGAGGTAATCTGGGCAGAACCCCTGCCCCCGGGGACATCGGCCCAGAAGGCCGAACTGATAGCACTCACCCAAGCTCTTGCCTTAGGGGTGGGGAAAAAGCTGTCAGTATATACAGACAGCCGATATGCTTTTGCAACGGCGCATATACATGAGGCCATTTACAGGGAGCGAAGGTTACTGACGGCTGAAGGAAAAGAGATAAAAAACAAGCAAGAGATCCTAGCCCTGCTAACAGCCCTATGGAGGCCAGAAAAATTAGCCATTGTACATTGCCCAGGGCATCAGAAACTAACTACTCCAACTGCTCAAAGCAACTTTCTGGCAGACCAAACTGCAAGGAATGTGGCGAAGGCTCCCAGCCAACTCCTTGCACTCCAGCTCCCTGACCCGGGCCCCCGGGACTTGCCATATTTCCCTGAATATTCAGAACAAGATCTTCAGTGGATTGACAAATTTCCCCTGAAACAAATCCAGAATAGGTGGTGGACTGATACTAATGACCAAACTATTCTACCAGAAAAATTAGGACAACAGGTGTTAGAACACATCCACCAAACCACCCACCAGGGGTCCCGGCGGATGATAGACCTGATCAGACGCTCCAAGCTCAAAATCAGACATATAGCTGAGACAGCCAGCAGTATCGTGACAAGTTGCAAAGTCTGCCAGCTTAACAACGCATACCCCCAATCTCAAGCTGCAACAGGAACAAGGCTCAGAGGAACCAGGCCCGGTATCTACTAGGAAGTAGATTTTACTGAAATAAAGCCAGGAAAGTATGGGTACCGGTACTTACTTGTCTTTGTAGATACTTTTTCAGGGTGGACTGAAGCATTCCCAACCAAAAGAGAAACTGCTCAGGTCGTAGCAAAGAAAATTCTGGAAGATATCCTTCCCAGGTACGGCTTCCCCGTCCAGATAAGGTCAGATAATAGGCCCGCTTTCGTCACTAAAGTAAGTCAGGATTTGGCTTCCATCCTTGAGGCAAATTGGAAACTACATTGCGCTTCCAGGCCCCAGAGTTCAGGACAGGTAGAAAGGATGAATCGGACCTTAAAAGAGACCTTAACTAAATTGACTATAAAGACTGGCGCTAATTAAGTAGTCCTTCTCCCCTATGCTCTGTTCCGGGCCCGTAATACCCCTTACAAACTAGGCCTTACCCCTTACGAAATCATGTATGGCAGACCTCCACCCCTGGTTCCTAGCTTAAAAGATGACCTGCTTAAGTCTGAAACAGAAAATGTCTCTGAATTCTTATTTTCCTTACAAGCCTTACAGAAAATTCACCAAGAAATCTGGCCCAAGCTGAAAAAGCTATATGAGACCAGTCCCCCACCGACATCCCATCCGTACCAGCTGGGAGACTCGGTCCTGGTTAAGCGACACCGACAAGAGACCCTAGAGCCCAGGTGGAAAGGACCACTCCAAGTACTCCTGACCATACCCACCACCCTGAAGGTAGAAGGCATTGCGTCGTGGATCCACTACACCCACGTCAAGCCAGTGGACCCAACCTCCGACCTTCTGGGGCCAATCACGGTGGCGGCGGCTGAAGCACCAGACACGTGGACTATGGACAGAGCTAAGAACAACCCCTTAAAACTCACCCTGCGCCGGCAGCATAGCTCACTGCAAACATGCAGTTAAGTAGTCTAACTCTAACATTAGTCGCCCTAGTGGCCGCTGAGGAAAACATAAAGCCAGCTCCTAATCCCTTTGTCTGGAGATTCTGGCTTTATGAAAACCAAACCCACCCTAGGCAACCTCATAAGCCCGGGAAATTAGTGGCCAGTGCAGATTGCCCCTCCTCAGGGTGCAATAGCCCAATTTTACTAAATTTTACCGATTTCCCAATAGCCAAACCAGTGGCACCAATAATATGCTTCGAGTATGATCAGACTAAATACAATTGTAAGCACTATTGGTGGCACCAAAGTGCCGGCTGCCCTTATAACTATTGTAACATCCATAAATACCAATGGTGGGGTGGAAAAGAACAGATAGATCCCAGATGGCCCTTCCATCGCAGACGAGATAGAGACCTTTCACATACATGGATAGTTAGAGACCCCTGGAACTCCCGCTGGACCACGCCTCAACACAGGGCTGTATACTACTCCTCCGCCTCCACATGGCCTAGCAGTCACCTCTATCTGTGACGGGGTCTAGTGCAGGTACGGCCCCTGGTCCATGGAAATATCCAGCGACAAGAAAACCGCCTGACACAAGATTTACGTCCTTTTTCCTGGTTAAAATTATTGCAAGAAGGATTAGAACTTGCTAACCTTACAGGACTTCACAGCCTGTCTGGCTGCTTTCTGTGTGCCACTCTAGGGCGTCCACCGCTAACTGCTATCCCCCTGCCATGGGGATCCTCCACCTCTGCCCAAGCTAACAACCACCGAAACCTCTCATATGCCCCTATCCCTAACGTGCCACTATACCTAAACCCCAGTCAAGAAAAGTTTCCCTACTGTTTCTCAGGAACTAATTCCAGCCTCTGCAGCATCACTGCAACGCCCCCTAATATCACCTTAAGGGCTCCGTCAGGCATATTCTTCTGGTGTAATAGAACATTATCTAAAAACCTATCAAGCCCCTCTGTTACCAACCTACTGTGTCTTCCTGTCACATTAGTTCCCCAGTTAACTCTACTTACTGCCGGCGAGTTCCTAAGGTATACCGGTAACTGGACTAGTGCTGTTATTCACCCAGACCCTAGACGGAGACCTGCACGAGCCATATTTCTCCCCCTCATTGCAGGAATCTCCCTCACCGCATCCTTCATGGCAACCGGACTGGCTGGGGGAGCCCTAAGCCACACCCTCATAGAAAGTAACAAGCTGTACCAACAATTTGCCGTTGCTATGGAAGAGTCAGCTGAGTCCTTTGTCTCCCTCCAGCGGCAGCTCACGTCCCTAGCACAGGTAACCTTGCAGAACCGGAGGGCCTTAGACCTATTCATTGCTGAAAAAGGAGGTACGTGTATGTTTCTAAAGGAAGACTGTTGTTTCTACATAAATGAATCAGGGTTTGTGGAAGACCGGGTCCAACAGTTACGCAAGTTAAGCACAGAAGTAAGAACACAGCAGTTTGCTTCAGCTGCAGACCAATGGTGGAACTCATCTATGTTTTCTCTGTTAGCCCCCTTCCTTGGACCCCTGCTGAGTCTACTATTTCTGCTTACCGTAAAACCTTGTGTTGTTAACAGAATTTTGCGGTTCGTTAAAGAAAAGTTTGACACTGTACAACTCATAGTCCTCAGAGCCCAATACCAACCTGTAAACGCTGAAACAGAATCAGACTTATAAGACCCAAGATTAGCTCTAAAAATACCTGAAAAGAAAGGGGGGGAATGAAAGGAGCCGGGCACATTCCTCAGCCCCGGGCTCAAAACAAACAAGCCCAGTACAAACACATCACATCCTCCCATCCCACCACATATCGCCATATATCTCTCAAATTTCCTGAGCCCAGTACAAACACCACCAGGAAAGTCTCCGATTAGGAGACAGCCGTTCAAAGTTTTACTGAAAGAGCAGGAACCAAAAGAATTCCTTTGTTCCCCTGTAACTTTCAGGCTATAAAAAGCAAACACTCACATTGTTCAGGGCCCTCTTGTATGCTGTGGAATGGAGGGACCAGGTTCGAACTTGTAGTAAAGATCCTTGCCGCTTGGCTTTGACTCTGGACTCTGGTGGTCTTCTTTAAGGAACTAACGGTCTAGGCATAATATCAACACTGCCCAATAAACACTCACAGTACACAGGTAAGGACGGAAGCCAGAAGAGTAAGAGGCAAACAGGGATGCTAAGTTTGCACCCTCCTGTTCCAACCTGAGTATCATCTCTGTTTTTGTGTTTGTATGGATCTGGGGAAATGGTACCAAGATCTCTAAGGTGCAATATTAGAAGATCTGAACATTTACTAAGGGGAAGGGAAAGGGAGAAAGAAAACGATCTGACTCAACAATAAACCTAGGAATGAAAATAAGGAGGCTCACTGACATTTGAAGCAAAGCAGTAGCAAGGCCGGGCAGAAGCAGCCATGGCGGCACAAGCAGGGACTAGCGTCACACGCACATCACACCCTTCTGATCCATTATATTTATTTGCTTTTTTTTTTTTTTTTTTGAGATGATGTCTTCTTCTGTCTCCCATGCTGGAGAGCAATGGCACAATCATGGGTCACTACAACTTCAACCTCCCATTCCACTGCGCCCAGCTTGTTCCATTTTAATCAAAAAATTAAAAAAAGAAAGAAAGAAAAAAAACAATAGCTTAATGAGAGGAGCACTAATAAACTGAAATTGTGTTTATCACTTTTGGGAATAGTTCCTAACATTGCTGTTAGGTCACAGAGGATCTGGGCACAGCAAATGTGGCCCAGCTGCCTCGTCAGCAGCACACACAGGGCAGAGACCAGAGAAACACTCTCATTACCTTCAATGACCCATTTTTTACAGCCAGGGTCCAAGAAAGAGAAATGCACATACAAGCTATGACCCTAATAAAGACTCAGGCTGCAACACTGAAAAAGAAGGAAAACCAAATTGGAGTTGGTTTTTCTTTTAATGCCCTTCAAATCTATAAATAGGATGTCTATTGTGTGGACATCCCAATCCACATAATTCTTAGGAAAAAAAAGTTCCCTCTGTGGTTAAGCAACCTGATGTCTCCATACCACACCTGAACATTCTCCCTCATCCCACCTGTTAATTCACAATGTTCCAAAGAGAATGGGTCTCAGGATCTCAAAGACCCACTGCCCCCAAGAAGCAACCTGGACATCCCACTGACATAAGCAATTGAGCATCATCACATGAATGTGTCTTTTTCATCCCCCAACAGTCACCCCCCAGTGCGAAGCTATCTCTGGAGGCCATCTTCTCTCCTCCAGCAGCTGGCTGTGCACAGTTCTCTTGCACAGGTATCACCTGCACCACTGAAGCAGCCAGCAGCTTCTTCTTTTGACATGTCTCCTCAGGGCTTTACATGCAAATTCCTTACTCCCATGACTAACATCAAAGAACCACACCTTAACAGAATGAAACTTTGATTATTCCTAAATTTCTCAAGGATGAGGTAATCTGGAAGTTAAACATTCTTGCACTGAGTTGTCCTCACTTGGGATGGCCTTCTAGGCCTTTCACTTGTTCGAGTACGTAAATAATGACCCAACACTTTTCTTTTCTTTTTTTTTTTTTTTTTGAGACCGTCTCACTCTGTCACTAGAGTGCAGTGTCATCATCTCAGCTCACTGCAACTTCAACTTTTGGGGCTCAAGACCCCACACCTTTCGTAAATCTGTGAGCAGTGGGTCTCCTGTTTACAGGGGCAGCAGTCCCATCAGTAGTAACTCCTGCTACGCCACCACCCCCGCATCCCCCCTCAGGATAGCCCAAAACAGTCCCTGAAGATTCAGGTGACAGATAACTGACTCCAAGAGTGCAGCATCACTAGAAAAACATTACTTACAAGGAATGTTTGCCCCCTAGATAAAACAAACGTGACCTGATATAAAAAATATCTTAAGGCCAGGAGCAGTGGCTCACACCTGTAATCCCAACAGTTTGGGAGACCAAGGTAGGAAGACAGCTTGAGCACAGGAGTTTCAGACCAGCTTGGACAAAATAGCAAGACCCCATCTCTATAAATAAAAAGAGGAGACTCTGATAATAAAAGAGGCGGCAAGATTATTAAACCCGACAGCCCAGGAGGGGTTGATTTCAGCCCCAGCTATGAACACTTTGAAACTAAATAGCCTTTCTTAGCCCATTAATCTTAAATTATTTATATGAAACCTGATTCACTGAAAGCAGAACCCTCAAAAGCATCCTTGTGAGGAGGTTATACAGCAAATAAAAACAAATGAACCCCTGGATGACAAAGAAACAACAAGCCATTTTTAGGATAGGTAAGGAAAGGTGGCCAGGCGTAGTGGCTAACACTGTACTCCCAACCCTCTGGGAGGCAGTAGGTAGGATTGCTTAGCCCAGGATTTTGAGACCAGCCTGGGTAACATAGTGAGACCCCAGCTCTACAAAAAAACAAACAAAGACACAAGTTGCCTGGTGTGGTGGCACACACCTGTGGTCCGAGCTACTCAGGTGCCTGAGGAAGGACGATTTCCCCAGCCTGGGAGGTCAAGGTTGCAGTGAGCCACGATCGTGCCAGTGTACTCCAGCCTGGCTGACATGGCAAGACACTGTCTCAGAAAAAATAAATAAATAAAATGAAGGAGAGGCCTAGCTGACCTGTCTGATGTCAGGCCCTGAGAGATACTTTCAATGAGCCCTTGGCTCCTACTGGCACAATAATCAGTGAGCTAGAGAAATACCAGAGTAAAGGTCACCCAGGCCCTCCTGGATCTCTATAGCAAATCCAGTGCAGTCTAACACTCAAAAAGGAAACCGTGACTGGAGCAGCACTGTGGCAATGCCACGATTGTAAAACAAATTATCTCCCTAAGATAACACCTGAAAAAGTAAAATGTTCCCATATGAGGGAAGGGCTAGTTAAGAAAACGACTCAGCATAACTGGAGGGCTTATGTAAAAATAAACACAAAGAAAGTTTGCCACACAGGGCCCTCCTGTACCCAGAAGCAACTCCCTTTACGTGCACCTGGACCTGAGCACACTGCAGGGCAATGAGCCATCCAAAACATTTACTTCTGCTCTCCATTCATCTCTGTATCTGCAGTTAAGCCAAGGCGTAATTTAGGGCACTGATAGAAACACTGCCACTGGAGACAGCCATCCAATGGAAGGCTCCCTAACAGGGGCCCAGTGCTGCTGCCCCACACACAGACCACAGAGGCTCACATCCAGAATGAAGACTGCATAATACCCACTTGAGACAACTCTCCAACACTCACATTTGTTCATAAGCTTGGCACAAGTTTAACACATTAAATGTTTATTGTATAAAATATTAAGTATTTCCTGTCAGGTATTACTGCCTTCTCAGACCATAAGCCTTTGTAAAAATCAGAATTTTTCAGACTTCCAACCAAAGTTTCAACCTAATATTAACTAGGTATCTATTAATATGCACATAGAAGTATTAGGAGATATAAAAAAAAAACAAGTCCAAGATGAGCCTAGCCATGCATTTGGGCAAACAGAATCCATATTCTTCCTTCTATACTGCTTCTACCAGCAGGCTTCTACCTTCAAAATCTCTAATCCCCTTCTATTTTGACCCAAAACTACTATCTTGGCCCACACTTTATTGTCTTGACAAAAATCTATGAGAGCAAATACCAGTCTGTCTTAGACAATAGAGCTATTTAGGAAACACATCTGTTGAGCTGATCAGAGCCAGCAGGTACACAACTGACTAACACAAGCCTCACTCCTGAGCTCTGCCCATCACACTTCCCCAGATAACCATTTCCTTTCCTCAACCAAGATGCCCACTTCTCCCTCCAGAATGTATGCAAATGACACCAGTGACATCCACATCTGTCAAATGTTTCCAGGGCAGAGAATGGAGTGTGACATACAGTAGGCACAGAATAAACACCACCTAGCTTCTGCTCCACTGCCCTGTTCCCCATTCCTGCTTTATTTTCTGTCTCCTTTCCTCTATCCTTTCAAGAGCCACCCCCCTAACTAATGTTTTCCCAATTCCCTCCACTGGGAATCAATTCATTTTCTCTTTTTCCAAGTTTTTTTTTTTTTTGTGAATACCTGTTAAGAAACACCACTAAGTCTTCACAACTTGCTTACTCAGTCTGCTTTCCAAGTCCCCTCCCTGTTTCAAGTTTCTCCAGATTCTCTTGTAAGGATCTTCTTAAGGTTGGACATGATGCCTCATGTCTGTAATCCCAGCACTTTGGGATGCTGAGGAGGGAGGTTCACTAGCAGTCAGGAGTTCAAAACCAGCCTAAGAAACATACCGAGACCCCCATCTCTATAAAACATATTTTAAATTAGCCTGGTGTGGTGGCACTTGCCTGTAGGCCTAACCACTTGGTACGCTAAGACAGGACAATCACTTGAGCCCAGGATCTCAGGGCTGCAGTGACCCATGATCATGCCACTGCAGACAATTTTTACTTCTATAGAAGGATGCAAGTTGCAGATGGAGTAATGGTGACAGCACACCTGGACAAGGGAGGGGAAGCGGTTTTTATTCCTGATACAGGTAGCCCCTACTGCTGCGTCATCCCCTATTGGCTAGGGTGGGACTGCACATAGTCTAAGCTAATTCCGACTGGCTATGTTAAAGAGAGCAGGGGTATGAGCCGGAGTGGCAGGCTGGGTAGTTTAGTGGGAAGGGTGGTTACAGAATAGGTGACTCAGAATGAAAAAAAAAAAAAAAAAAAAAAAAAAGCACATCTTCCATTAAATCTCCCAGGTCACAGAGCCCTTCTCGCCTATGATATATTATATCCTTTTTCACAGGAACCAGTACTTACTTCAAGTTTTAGTCAACTGAATGCATCTTTCTCCCAGTCAAAGCAGGGCCTGGGTCTGCACCATCTTTGTGTTTCCTAAAACACATCAGAAAAAGCTAAGTTTGTCTAGTTTTAGAAGTCTTCCATAAAACATGTAACTCATTCAAGTTGAAAAAAGACACAAAGCTGTTCTCCCACAATGGAGTGCATCCCATTGGGAAGAGCAGACAGGTAAGCTAGAAGTCAGCCACACAGTGTTTTACAATGGTGCCAAATGTGTGAATGGTCACAAAGACATAAAAAATAAGCACTGCCCTCATCAAAACTGCCAAAGTCATGAAAAACAAGGAAACACTGAGAAATAGTTACATACAAGAGACTAAGTAGACATGACAACTAAAGGCAACGTGGGATCCTGGATGGGATCCTGGGACAGCAAGGGAACATTATTGGAAAAATCTCTAGCTTGCTCAGTAGTCCCCCAGCAATGCCACACTACTCTGGCCACATGGACTCTGGTGAACCAACTCAAAGCACTGCAGCCAGGTGCACGACCCTGCTCCAATCATACATGTGACAACAGGGTCCCAATGTGGGAAGGAGAAGAATGTCCCAATGGGCCCGTGTCCTTTCTCTGAAACCTGTGAATATCTTAGGTTGCATGGAAAAGGAAATTAAGGTTACTAATCAGCAGAGAGGGAGATGATCCTGCATTGTTCAGATGGGCCCAATGTAATCACAAGTCAAGAGTAAGATTCCACTTGTAATCACAAGAGGAAGAGGGGCCAGGCACAGTGGTTCCATGCCTGTAATTCCAGCACCATCGGGGGGCTGAGGCAGAGGGATTGATTGAGACCAGGAGGCAAAGGCTGCAGTGAGCCTTGATTGTGCCACTGCACTTCAGCCTGGGCAACACAGCCAAGAACCTGTTTCCAAAAAAAAGGGGACCAGGGCAGCAGAAGAGTCAGAGAGATGCCATGAGGCTGGCTTTGAACATTGCAGCACTACAGGCCACAGAAAGCAGGCAGCATCTGGAACATGGAAAAGGAAAGAAAGAGATTCTCCCCTGGAGCCTCCAGAAGGAACCAGCCCTACCCACACCTTAATTTTAGCCCAGGCAGATCACATTAGGCTTCTAATCAGCAGAACTATAAAACAATACATCTAAGTGTATGGCGGTTTGTTACAGCATCACCAGAAAACCAACACAGGCAGCACTGATAAAAGTGCCAGTGCTTCTCCAACGGCTGGGAGCTGTTTCCCTTCTACCTTCCGTATCTCCCACGTCACTGCTGCTTACACACCCTCCATCTGCCTTCGTCTCATCCCCCTGAACCAATGTATTTATGGACTTAGAAGAAGGCTATTAAGGAAAAGGAGAAGGTGTAGGTTAAATTCTAAGACAGATTTTCTCCTCAACTCCCGAAAACTTCACTGTGCCATTAGCCTCAACTTAAGTGTCCCTCTTTAAAAAAGTAATACAAAGTTTCAGCATCATCTTTTTTAAAAAGCCAGTCATCTGATAAGAACCCAAGTTTAGTAGAATCAGATCTAATCACTTTGCCAAAGAAACATAAAATTTGAATGTAAATTTCACTAAGGTTACATCTATTTAGCATTATCTAAACTATTAAGTGAAAGTACATAGCACTTTTCTGAGTTTCATACTAAAAGATAAAGGATACAATTCAAATATACCTCTCTTATGTTAGGGGAAAAAATACCTATAAGAAAATGTTTTGATTGTTAGCATATTAATATATTATGCTCTAAAGAACTTCAAATTTCAGATAGACTATTCTCAAGGTAACAAAAAATATCTATGTATGTAATTTAAATAAATAACCAGGCAAACATACAATTCTAGTGAAGAAATATGCACAAAGTCTAAAAATTCCTTTAAATTAGAATCAACTGTGGGGTTGTGGAATACTAATACAAGTTCTCAAGACATTATTCAGCCTCCTAAAAGCTGGCTTTTTTTGTCACCACCTAAAAAGGCAAGGTTTATTTAGAGCTCTGCACATCCTTTAATTAGCCAGACATCTTGGTAATAATAACTTTTTAAAAGTTAAGCCTTTCAAGAGTGGTGCTTTGGGGTTTTTTATTTGTTTTACTTTTATTTCTTGTTTTGTATCTGTAAAACCACATTTAGAAACATGGTAGAATACTAACAAAGCTTGATATCTTAAGAGTAAAATACAGTCCCTCACTGCTTCTTACTCTCTCCTATTTTAGGTAAGTTTAAACAATATAGCCATAACAATCTTAAGTTTACATCATCATCCAGAATTAAATCAAAATCTTCTTTGATTGTGCCAGTGTGAAAGCAGGACATAAGCTAATCCCAACTCTGGTAAAACCTCAGGAATCAAGCACCCTACACAATCTTCCCATTGCTTGGAATGACTGCATTCATTATTTCAGGACATTAGCAACCTAAGTCCAAAAACTGCCACAGGGAGGAGAGAAAGTGCTACTTCCTTTTTTTTTTTTTTTTTTCTTTTCTTTTTTTGAGACAGAGTTTTGCTCTGTCACCCAGGCTGGAGTGTGGTGGTGTGATCTTGGCTCACTGCAACCTCCGCCTCCCAGGTTCAAGTGATTCTCCTGCCTCAGACTCCTGAGTAGCTGGGATTACAGGTGCACACCACCACATTGGGCTAATTTTTGTATTTTTAGTAGAAACAGTATTTCACCATGTTGGTCAGGCTGGTCTCAAACTCCTGACCTCATGATCTGCCTGCCTCAGTCTCCCAAAGTGCTAGGATTACAGGCATGAGCCACCATGCCTAGCCAGCTACTTACTATTAATGCATCAAGAAAAGAGGTCTATTTGCTAAAGTTACATAAAAAATAACCTCTGATATCACAAACTTATTAAGCATTTACAAATAGAATTTCAATTTCATCCATTCTTAAAAGTCACATTTTTTAGAGTTAAGTAATGAGGGGGAAAGTTTCATAATTTTACCATGACAGAAAAAAATTTCATAGAAGTGATCAGAAATGTTTTGCATTGAGAAAAAGCCAACATTTTCAAATAAAGAGTGGGTGCACAGTGGTTGCTGTGTAAGTGGAAAAAAAGGGGACCTACCGATTTTTCAGGATAATAAATAATTCAATACACAAATGCCAAGAACAAGCCTGGAAACAGGTCTCACACTCCTCCAGCCACAGGGACACTATAACTAAGACAGCAGCACCCACACAGCCACTTCAACCTTGACCTCTAAGAGGAAAGAGAAAAAGCAGGTGTGGGGCATCCCAGAAGATGGGATTTTCAGTCAACAAGATTTGGCTCTTTCAGCACTTGAAAAATCTCAGCCATTACTGACAGGATGGCTTACTTTCATTTTCACACTGAAAATGTGCTTTTAACTCTTCATTCACAGAACCAGTTTTCGAACTACAAGGTAAGATTTCTTAGACCTAGAACAGTGTCTGAATGTTTTCAACCACAAGCAACCAGTTTCCCTCCACCAAATATCCTTGCCTCTTACTATGAAGCCAAAAAATGAAAACAAGTCTCGATCTCCTAAATATACTCATAGTCTTTTCAAAAGCCATTTTTCACCAATTAAGTTTTATTTAAAAAGACACTTTGAAAACATAAACATGAGAAAATCAATAAGGCACACCTCCATTTTGTTGTATTTCCCTCAAAAGAAAATATTTTTTTCTTCATTAAAATGCAAAAATTTTCACATGACTCCACTTGTTCAGCTACATTTGGCTGGAAGGTACTCAAAGTTACAAATGAAACATTAAATTCTCATAAACAGCAGCAGCCAAAACTGATTTCAACCCATCCCTTACAGCATCTGAAACCCTGATGGAAAGGATGACAAAATTAGAATAAAAACAGCTTATGGCCTTCTACTTTGGCCTAAAAACCAGTCTTACTAAAACTGCTTTCACAGAAAGCATTTACTTCCCACAAAGACAGCATTCCTTTTAATTATGTTTATCTCTTCTGCCAATTTTGAAAACTGTGTTCCCACCTTTATGTAAATTATAAAAGCAAACCTGTAATGAAAACAAATGGGAGCCACGCATGGTGGCTCACGCCTATAATGACAACACTTTAGGAGGCTGAGGCAAGCCCAGAAGTTTGAGGCCTATGAAACATAAGGAGACTCCATTTCTTTTTTTATTTTTATTTTTTGTTTGTTTTTTTGAGACTGAGTCTTGCTCTGTCACCGTGGCTGGAACACAGTGGCACAATCTCGACTCACTGTAACCTCCACCTCCCAGGTAAGCAATTCTCCAACCTCAGCCTCCCGAGTAGCTGGGATTACAGGCACATGCCACCATGCCCAGCTAATTTTTGTATTTTTTTAGTTGAGATGGGGTTTCGCCTCGTTGGCCAGGCTGGTCTCGAACTCCTGACCTTGTGATCCACCCACCTCGGGCTTCCAAAGTGCTGGGATTACAGGCGTGAGCCACTGCACTAGGCCAGGAGACCCCGTTTCTACAAAAAATAAAAGTAAATTAGCTGGACATGGTGGCACATGCCTGTGGTCCCAGCCACTCAGGAGTCTGAGGTGGGAGGATCGCTTCAGCCCGGGAAGTCAAGGCTGTAGGGAACCATGTTCACGCCACTGCACTCCATAGTGAGCCACACAGTGAGATCCTGTCTCAAAAAAAAAAAAAAAAAAAAAGGCTTGCTAAATGCTAAAATCAGGTGATATTAAAGTAAGACCCAAAGGCTGAGTAACAGTTATCTTGGAGTGGTGATGGAGGCATCTGCATGGGAGACAGCGATAGATATGTCAAAGCCATGCCCAAAACTATGGTACCTGGCTCAACTGAGGAAAGGAAAGGCCAAGGCAGCCAGAATGACGCAGGATCTGACTGGAGGCCTGAGGCGGGGTAAAAGAATGAGGCATGTATTCAGAATTAGGCCACAATCATCATTTGGGATGTTATTAAAAAAAATAACATCTGAAGTTCTGCCTTATACATACATAAAACAATATAAGCTGAATCTGACTCTAGGTTAAGAGATGCCATGAAAAAGATTTCTCAAACAAATAAAAGCCACTTAATAATAGAACCACTGGGCCGGATGTAGTGGTTCCTGCCTGTAATCCCAGTAACATGGGAGGCTGAGGTGGGCAGCTCACTTGAGCCCAGGAGTACAAGACCAGCCTGGGCAACATAGAGACCCTGTCTCTATATTATGAAAAGCAAGAGGCAGGAGAATCACTTGAACATGGGAGGCAGAGGTTGCAGCGAGCCGAGGTTGCAGCACTCCAGCTGGGTGACATAGTGAGACTCCATCTCAAAAACGAATAAACAAATAATACACAATAAAATAATAGAAACGTCTATCAAAATTAATGAAGTGATCATTAAAGTGAATCATGTTCTAAGGCTAAAATGGCTTCTATGGGGGTCAGGTGCTGTGGCTCACTCCTGTAATCCCAGCACTTTGGGAGGCCAAGGCGGGTGGATCACGTGAGGTCAGGAGTTCAAGACCAGCCTAGCCAACACGGTGAAACAAAAATTAGCCAGGCATTGTGGCACATGCCTGTAATCCCAGCTACTCAGGAGGCTGAGGCAGGACAATCACTTGAACCAGGGAGGTGGAGGTTGGAGTAAGCGGACATTGCACCATTTCATTCCAGCCTGGACAACCAGCGAAACTCCACCTCAAAACAAAAAACAAAAAAACAAACAAAAAAATGCTTTCTAAGGCAATTATTTAGTTGCCTGAGTTCCAAGAGCTGAAGATTGACACCTTCTTTCATATGGTTTTACAATAAAAGCTAGAAAGTTGAATTGCACAGACATTCCATTTAAAATTCAAATTAAAAAAACACACACTGAAAACATTTCAACATTTCAAAACAGTAACTTTTAGTTATTTGAATTCATTCCATTTTTCTATAAAGTTTACCAAACGGGTCACAATTCCCACAGAACACTGACTACACAGCAATTTAAATAAGTTGATACAACATGCTGTTAGACAAGCAATGTATCTTCACCTATTCACTAGCAAATACCTTGCTATTAAATAACACTCATCCACTACACTTACCATTTGAGCGATGAAGAGACTTATACAAGGTAATGGACAGACCTAAACACTTATTTTGGCCACCAAATGTAGATTATTTTCTGAACCAGCATTTACTGATACTCTCTCTGTTATTTAATGGATGATGGGCTCATTGCCCATATGCAAAGTAAATTTCCTCTTACATTTGATCAGGCAAAGTACCAGTTGCAAAGTAATATTACAGGACTTGCTCAATAATTCTCAAAAGACACTAACAGAACTCTAAGTATTCCACGCAGCCAACATTTAATAAAAGAAATCAAGAGCTCAGAGACGCCAAATAAAATCTCAGGGTCTCTGATTTTGAACTATCCTAGTTATGCCATTAATGGCATTTGCACACAACAAAAATAGTAACTGTTTCAATAGTACTTTTTCCACAAGCAATATCATCTTACATGTTGGCTGAATAAGTCTCATTGCCCCAAAAAGGATCAAAAGATTCTAAGTTTTGCAGTTCAACAATTGTGAACAATTTTATTTCTCATTTTAAGTGTAAAGGATATTGCTCAAATCACCGCATGAAACTCTCTCCTCATGTAAGAAAGCCTGAAATCTGATTTCTCTACAAAAGAAAAAAAAATTCCAGTTCTTGCAAATGGATACAAAACTACTCATAACCTGCAAAAACCATGAAACCTAAGCATGTTACATCTTAACTGTTAAAAGAAAAATAGTTAAAGCAAAGGGAGCTGTCAGAGAAGCTTCATTTTCCCGGCGTCTTCCAAAACTTCTTGGAACTCGTATACAAGAATACCTTTCAAAAACACAACAGAAGCAGAAAACGTTAATCGGGCACCAGGAACAGAGCAGGCCTAGCGAAAAACCTAGACTCCCCTGCCACCGACCTTCCCAAATGACACAGTTACAAGCGTTAACAGCACAATCCCTCTGAGAGGGGATTGAAACAATGTGTCAAGTACAGACACACACACATACACACACAGAGGACTGAATCAATGTGGCAGGGACACACACAAGACTGAATCCATGTGGCAGGGACACACACACGACTGAATATGGCAGGGACACACACACACAGAATCCATGTGGCAGGGACACACATACACACACTCTCCCCACCCCCTTCCCCAACGCCCTGGATGATGAAATGAGAAACGGAAATTAACATTTCAGGCAACGTCTCACATTGTTCCTTAAGGGCAAGAGCTGCTGTTGAAGCCGCCACCGCCGCCGCTTTCCTCCCGACTCCCTCCTCCGACCTGCCTACCCTCCCCCTAATAACCCCTACACTGTTGTCCCGCATTCCAGCCCCTAGCATTCCAGCCCCTACTCGAACCTACGCGTGCCTCCAGCAACCCTGCCTTTCGCCCGCCCCTTCCGGCTGGGATCCCGGCAGCTGCCTGCTCTCATTCCAGAACAGCGATAATAATAGGAACGCTGGCCAGGCGCAGTGGCTCACTCCTGTAATCCCAGCACTTTGGGAGGCCAAGGTGAGCGGATTACGAGGTCAGGAGATCGAGACCACCCTGGCTAACACGGTAAAACCCCGTCTCTACTAAAAATACCAAAAAAATTTAGCTAGGCATGGTGGCGGGCGCCCGTAGTCCTAACTACTCGGGAGACTGAGGCAGGAGAATGGCGTGAACCTGGGAGGCGGAGCTTGCAGTGAGCTGAGATCGCGCCATTGCACTGTAGCCTGAGCGACTGAGCAAGACTCCATCTCAAAAATAAATAAATAAATAAAATAAAAAGAATACTACTACTACTAATAATAGGAACGCTGAGAATAACAACTACGACCAGAACCGAACAGCTAAGGCGCCCCTCTTGTGTGTTAGAAGGCGGCGCCCCCCGAGTTCCGCAGAAGCCAACACCTGCCCAGGGCCCCCCTAGGCAGCCCCTCACAGCAGCCCCCGGGCTCCCAGAACCCCCAGGCGCTCCCGGAAGCCCCCAGTCGGTCCCCCACAGCCCCCTGGGGACCTTCTGCCCCGCCAGCCCCGCCCCGGAGCCCCCGTCCGCCCCGCACAGCCGCCTCGGGTCCCCCTAACCGTCGCTCCGAGCCCCTCGAGCTCCCAAACCCGCTTGGAGCCCCCGTTGGCCCTTCACGACCTCCCCGAGCCCCCAAAGTCCACTGCCCACCCCGATCCCGGCCCTCCAGGCCTGACCCAAGGCCCACACAGCAGCTCTGCCGGCTGGGAATGGCTGCAGGCCGCAAGGCCGCGCGAATGCCCCGGGCCAGCCCCAACCACTGCCCCTAGGCCAGCGGCGTCTCTTACTGGGATTCGAAGCCTGGGCGGCTCCCCGGCGGCTCAGCGGCGGGGCGCGAGCGCTGCCCATGCAGCCCGTGGCGGCGTTTCCCCGGCGGCGCTACTGCAGCGGGAAGGCGGAGCCGGCTCGAGGCCTGGCCGAATTGCGGGCAGGCGGTATGCTAGCCCGCCACTCGGCTGCGCGGCACCCGTTGCGGAGGACTACTGAGGGGGCATCTGGCCGCAAGCTCACCGGAGGCGCCTCCCCAACTGAAGATCTCGGTCCATCTCAGGGTGGCCTCTGACTCTCCGACACGGCGCTGGCGCAGGCTGCATGAGAAGCTCTGTCCCATTGTCCCCGCACTCCACACCCCTTATCCGTCACAGCCATTGGCCCGTCCCAGTTGGCCGCAGGGACTGAGCAAGTTATGCCGTCGGGAAGACGTGCGTTAAAGGGCTGAAGGGGAGGGACGGAACTGACAGTCTCTGTGACAGCTCTGAGGTGGGAGTAGGAGGACGTCCCAGTGACGATTGGGCAGGGTCCTGCGTAAGGGAGCACACGACCCTGGAAGTAGCGAGCAACCGGATTGGCGGTTTCCTTCGCAAAGGTCTTGCCTCCTTGGGGCCTGGCGATTGGTCTTTCCAAGTGTCGGAAGCGACGGGGATATGGTCTGGAAACATCTGGTTTTGAACATCTGGTATTGAAGCGCTGGGAGGCAAAACGTCTGCCCCGCGCGCCCATGCGGCGAGTGTCGGTCCGTGCCCCTGCTCAAGGACAGCTCGGGCCACGTGCGCCCCGGTCCCCAGAAGGCCTGGCTCCGGACTGTGCTGCTCTGGGGCGTCACTGGGCAAGGAGAGCAGTCGGTCGGCGTCGAGGGGAGGGGACCTGGGCTTCGGAGCGGTTGTTCCGGGTGGGCACTGGCCGCGCAACCCCTCTCCCGAGCAGAGACGCTAGCTCCACCGTGAGCGGGAACGGCCCTTGGGCGGGTTGTAGCGTTGGCTCCAGATTCCCTGGGTCTCGCGCACTGAGAGCCTGAGCCGCCTGAGGGAGGCAAAGCGCCCTGGAGCCGCGTCCCCTGCCTTGCAAGTTAGTTCTCCAACACGCGAAAAGGGTACATAAGAACTGATGCGGTGACAGAAGCATTGGGTGAAGTTCACTCGGCACCACCCAATTTCTAATTCAGCCATATTTTTCATAGTTCTACCAACAAACGTCCAGCTGGGTCTGGGTGCTGTAATCCCTGCACTTTGGGAGGCCCAGGCGAGAGGCTGTATTGAAGCCAAGAGTTTGAGACCAGCCTGGGCAAAATAGCAAGACTCCGTCTCTACAAAAGTTTAAAAAATTATGTAGATATGATGGTGTGTGCTGCTAGTCCCAACTACTTGGGAAGCTAAGACGAGAGGATCGCTTGAGGCCAGGAATTTGAGACCAGCCTGACTCCATGTATAGAAATATATGTGTGTGTGTGTGTGTGTGTGTGTGTGTGTGTGTATGTGTGTATTTACAAATATATATGTGTATGTGTGTGTATATGTGTGTGTTTATATGTGTGTGTTTATATATGTGTGTGTTTGTGTGTGTGTGTGTGTGTATATATATATAGATGGGTGTGATTGTGCACACGTGTGGTCCCAGCTACTTGGGAGGCTGAGGTAGGAGAATCACTGAGCCTTGGAGGTTGAGACTCTAGTGAGCTATGACTGCACCACTGCACTTCAGCCTGGCCAACAGAGCAAGACCTTGTCTTGCTCTGTTTTCATATATATATATGCTGGTTACGGTGGCGCACACCTGTGGTCCCAGCCACTCAGGAGGCTGAGATGGTAGGATTGGTTGAGTCCAGGAGGTCAAAGCTGCAGTAAGCCATGATTGCACCAGTGCACTCTTTCCTGGGCCACGGCAAGACTCTGTCTCTAAAAAAATAAAAGGGCACAGACACCCACAGAGGGATGACCATGTGAGGATGCATTGCTTGAGCCTGGGAAGTTGTGGCTACACTGAGCTGTGATCACGCCACTGCACTTATCAGGCTCAAGTGATTCCTGCCCTAGCCTCTTGAGCAGGTGAGACCACAGGTTTGTGTCACCACTCCCGGCTAATTAATTATTTGTAGAAATGAAGTTCTAGGTTGCTCAGGCTGGTCTGAAAATCCTGGGCTCCAGTGATCCGCCTTGGCCTCCCAAAGTGCTGGGATTATAGGCATGAGCCTCTGTGCCCAGACCAACTAAATTCTTAATTGGTGTCTTGGTAGTTCATTAGTTAATCTGCCTCAGTTTCCTTTAAATGTTTGACCCTAGGCCGTGCACAGTGTCTCTGGCCTGTAATTCCAACACTTTGGAGAGAAGTGTTTGGGATACTGAGGTGGGCAGATCACCATAGGTTAGGAGTTCCAGACCAGCCTGGCCAACATGGTGAAACCCTGTCTCTATTAAAGATACAAAATTACCCAGGCGTAGTTGTGGGCACCTGTAATCCCAGCCACTCAGGAGGCTGAAGCAGGAGAATTCCTTGAACTCAGGAGGGAGCTTCAGTTGCACCACTGCACTCCAGCCTGGGCAACGAGAGTGAAACTCTGTCTCAAAAACAAAACAAACTAAAAAATACTGAGCTTGTCCTCTGGCTAAGCTCTATTAAGAAGGTTGTGTACTGTCATCCTGTTGTACGTATTTGAGAAAAGTTCTAGATTTCACTTCTTGTCCATCTTTCATTTGATCTTTAACAAAAAAACAAATGGAGACAAGGTCTTGCTCTGTTGGCCAGGCTGAAGTGCAGTGGTGCACTCATAGCTCACTAGAATCTCAACCTCCAAGGCTCAGTGATTCTCCTACCTCAGCCTCCCAAGTACCTTGGACCACAAGTGTGCACAATCACACCCATCTAATTTTTTTTTTTTTTTTCACTTTTTGTAGCAGTGAATTCTTGATCGCCTCGCTTCAAGTGATCCTCTGGAGAGACAGGACTAGCTGGATTTTCTAGGCCAACTAAGAATCCCTAAGTCTAGCTGGGAAGGTGACCACATCCACCTTTAAACATGGGGCTGGCAAGTTAGCTCACACCCAACCAATAAGGTAGTAAAGAGAGCTCACTAAAATGCTAATTAGGCAAAAACAGGAGGTAAAGAAATAGCCAATCATCTATTGCCTGAGAGCGCAGAGGGAGAGACAATGATCGGGTTATAAACCCAGGCATTCAAGCCAGCAATGGCTACCCTCTTTGGGTCCCCTCCCTTTGTATGGGAGCTCTGTTTTCATGCTATTTTAAAGTTTTGCAACTGCACACTCTTCTGATCCGTGTTTGTTACAGCTTGAGCTGAGCTTTTGCTCACCATCCACCAATGCTCTTTGCCACCATCACAGACCCGCCACTGACTTCCATCCCTCTGGATCCAGCAGGGTGTCAGCTGTGCTCCTGATCCAGTGAGGCACCTGTTGCCGCTCCCAGTCGGGCTAAAGGCTCACCATTGTTCCTGCAAGGCTAAGTGCACGGGTTTGTCTAGTTGAGCTGAACTAGTTGAGCTGGGTTCCACAGTTCTCTTCTGTGACCCATGACTTCTAATAGAGCTGTAACACTCACAGCATGGCCCAAGATTCCTACTTGGAATGCATGAGGCCAAGAACTCCAGGTTAGAGTAGAAGAGGCTCACCACCATCTTGGAAGTGGCCCCCCCAATATCTTGGGAGCTCTAGAAGCAAGTCCCCCTGGCAACATTTTGGCAACCACAAAGGGACCTACAAAGCAGTGAGTAATATTGGACCACTTTCGCTTGCTATTCTGTCCTACACTTCCTTAGAATTGGAGGAAAATACTGGGCACCTGTCAGGTAGTTAAAAACGTTAGCATGGTGCTGGACTTAAGACTCAGGTGTGAGGCTGTCTGGGATAGGGCTTTCTAACAATCTCAACCCTTCTTGGTCGGGATCATTGGTCTGCCTAGAACCAGCATCCTCTTTGATTATTTCTGGGGAAGCAGAGGGCTAACTAGAGGCAGAAAGCTGTCATCCCTAACTCCCAGCATTAGCTGTTTGAGATCATGGTGCAGGCAGAAGTCTCTACTCAACAGTCGCCCATGCATGTGCCCCCACCTTTCCTTCTGATCTATACCTCCTGGGTCCTGACCATGACTTTCTTGAAAGTGTAGCCCCAAAATTCTCCTTACTTCTGAATCTACTTCCTCCAATCCCTGCCTCCTAATTAATAATGGTTCAGACTTTCATTTCCTCTAGCAAGTTGTATCTCCAAAGGGATCTAAGGAAGCTCTAAGCTGCATCCTTAGGCCCCTAGGCTATGAACCCAGAGAGTCTTTTCCCTGATATCCCTCCCAATTTATGCATACAGCTCTCAACATGGGCAGTTATGTGGGACCCATTCCCCACTACCCTTGCCAAAGCCCCAGGTTTCTAAAGGGCTAGCAGAAAACAGAGAGACAGAAGGGAGAGAAAGAGAGAGAAACAAAGCAAGAGTCAAAAAGAGAAAGAAAGAAGAAAGAGAAAGACAGATAGAAGAAAAAAACAGTGTGCCCTATTCCTTTAAAAGCCAGGGTAAATTTAAAGCCTGTAATTGATAATTGAAGGTCTTCTCCAAGACCCTATAACACTCCAATACTACCTTGTTGGCATTGTAAACAAGGTCATACCCTGAAAACACTGAGACCACTGGCAACCCGTAGCCATCCTATCAAAAATCCTTAACCCAGGAACCTACAGATGGCCCAAATGCATTCAGTTTGTAGCAGTAACTACTTTGCTAACAGAAGAAAGTAGAAAAGTAACTTTTGGGCGAAACCTCTTTGTGAGCACATCTCACCATTTCAGAATTATTCTAAGTCAAAAAGCATAAAGGTAGCTTACTAACTCAAACATCTTAAAGTATGGGGCTATTCTTTAGAAAAAGGTGATTTAACATTAACCACTGAAAATTCCCTTAACCCAGCAGATATCCTAACAGGGAATTTAAATCTTAATTACCATACAAAAGTCCGACCACACCTACGAGGAACTCCCTTCAGGACAGGAGGATAGATGGTTCATCCCAGGTGATTGAGGGGAAAAAAACAAAAATACAATGGTTATTCAGTAATTGATAGGGAGACTCTTGTGGAAGCAGAGTTAGGAAAATTGCCTAACAATTGGTCTGCTCAAACGTGCTAGCTGTTTGCACTCAGCCAAACATTAAAGTACTTACAGAATCAAAAAGACTGTACCTCAATCCTGACTCAAAAGGTTACCTACACCCTCTCTGAAATAAATTTGCATAAGAACTGTTGTTTATAGCAATGCATATTGATGGGGCAGCTGGGTTGTTATGAAATACTCAGGAACCCAGCCCAGCTCTAGAACTCACCTATGAGTACAAAGGCAATGTTGGGCACACTTGGTAAAGGACCACTAGAATCCAGCAGCCCAGACCACTTTCTTGGTGGTCAAGAAGGGCAGGAAAACAGGTACAGTACTGCCACATTGGTGAGCATAACTAATCCATTAAGCAGAAGTCCATTGGTGGTTACACACCCTGGAAAAGTATAAGCATTATGACCATAGAGGACACTCTAGGACTAATGCTCATCAGAAAATGACTGGGGTGCTGATATTCCCCCCAAGGCAAACATTCCCCCCAAGGCAAAGATGCCCCAAAAATGTATTCTGGAGTATTCAGCCCAGTCAGAGAATATGTACCTGTTTCCTTGTCAGACTTGAAGAAAATTGAAATAGACCTAAGTAAATTCTCAGATAACCTTGATGGCTATGTTAATGTTTTATAAGGGTTAGGACAATCCTTTGATCTGACATGGAGAGAAATAATGTTACTGCTAGATTGGACGCTAACCCCAAATGAGATAAGTGCCACCATAACTGCAGCCTGAGAGTTTGGCAATCTCTGCTGTCTCCATCAGGTTAATGATAGGATGACAACAGAGGAAAGAGAACAATTCCCCACAGGCCAGCAGGCAGTTCCCAGTGTAGACCCTCAATGGGATGCAGAATCAGCAAATGTAGATTTGTGCCACAGACATTTGCTAATTTGTGTGCTAGAAAGATTGAGAAACACTAGGAAGAAGCCTATAAATTATTCAATGATGTCCACTATAACACAGGGAAAGGAAGAACAGCCTACTGCCTTTCTGGAGAGACTAAGAAAGCCGCTGAGGAAGCATACCTCTCTGTCACCTGACTGTGTTAAAGGCCAACTAATATTAAAGGATAACTTTATCACTCAGTCAGTTGCAGACATTAGAAAAAAACTTCAAAAGTCCACCTTTGGCCTGGAGCAAAACTTACTATACCCTATTGAACTTGGCAACCTCATTTTTTTATAATAGAGATCAGGAAGAGCAGGCGGCAAATTGAATGCCTAATGGGGCTTGCTTCCAGTGCAAGGACATTTTAAAAATATTGTCCAAATAGAAATAAGCCACCCCCTCATCCATGCCCCTTATGTCAAGGGAATCACTGGAAGGCCCGCTGCCCCAGGGGATGAAGGTTCTCTGAGTCAGAAGCCACTAACCAGATGATCCAGCAGCAGGACTGAGGGTGCCCAGGGCAAGTGCCAGCCAATGCCATCACCCTCACAGAGCCCCAGGTATGCTTGACCATTGAGGGCCAGGAGGTTAACTGTCTCCTGGACACTGGCATGGACTTCTCAGTCTTACTTTCCTATCCTGGACAACTGTCCTCCAGATCTGTCACTATCAGAAGGGTCCTAGTACAGCCAGTCACTAGATACTTCTCCCAGCCACTAAGTTGTGACTGGGGAACTTTACTCTTTTCACATGCTTTTCTAATTATACCTGAAAGCCCCACTCCCTTATTAGGGAGAGACATTCTAGCAGAAGCAGGGGTCATTATACACCTGAACATAGGTGAAGGAACACCTGTTTGTTTCCCCCTGCGTGAGGAAGGAATTAATCCTGAAGTCTGATCAACAGAAGGACAATATGGATGAGCAAAGAATGCCTGTCCTGTTCAAGTTAAACTAAAGGATGCTGACTCCTTTCCCTACCAAAGGCAGTACCCCAATAGACCCAAAGTCCAACAAGGACCCCAAAAGATTGTTGAGGACCTAAAAGCCCAAGGCCTAATAAAACCATGGACTAGCCCCTGCAATACTCCAGTTTTAGGAGTACAGAAACCTAATGGACAGTGGAGGTTAGTGCAAGATCTCAGGATTATCACTGAGGCCATTGTCCCTCTGTACCCAGCTGTACCTAAACTTTATACTCTACTTTCCCAAATACCAGAGGAAGCAGAGTGTTTTGCAGTCCTGGACCTTAGGATGCCTTTTTCTGCATCCCTGCACATCCTACTCTCAATTCTTGTTTGCCTTTGAAGATCCTTGAAACCCAATGTCTCAACTCACTTGGACTGTTTTACCCCCAAAGGTTCAGGGAAAGCCCCCATCTGTTCACTCAGGCATTAGCCCAAGACTTGAGCCATTTCTCCTACCTGGACACTCTTGTCCTTCAGTATGCGGATGATTGATTGATTGATTGATTTTGAGATGGAGTCTCCCTCTGTCACCCAGGCTGGAGTACAGTAGTGCAATCTCGGCTCACTGCAAGCTCCGCTTCTCAGGTTCACACCATTCTCCTGCCTCAGCCTCCCCAGCAGCTGGGACTACAGGTGGACACCGCCACACCTGACTAATTTTTTGTATTTTTAGTAGAGACAGGGTTTCACCATGTTAGCCAGGATGGTCTTGATCTCCTGAACTTATGATCCACCCACCTTGGCCTCTCAAAGTGCTGGGATAATAGATGTGAGCCACTGTGCCCAGTTGTGGATGATTTACTTTTAGCCACCCATTCAGAAACCTTGTGCCATCAAGCCATCCAAACGCTCTTAAATTTCCTCACCACCTGTGGCTACAAAGTTTCCAAACAAAAGCCTCAGCTCTGCTCACAGCAGGTTGCATACTTAGGGCTAAAATTACCCAAAGGCACCAGGCCCTCAATGAGGAACTTACCCAGCCTATACTGGCTTATCCTCATCCCAAAACCCTAGAGCAACTGAGAGGTTCCTTGGAATAACAGCCTTCTGCTGAATATGGATTCCCAGGTATGGCAAAATAGCCAGGCCATTATATACATTAATTAAGGAAACTCAGAAAGCCAATACCCATTTAGTAAGATGGACACCTGAAACAAAAGTGGCTTTCCACGCTCTAAGGAAGGCCCTAACCCAAGCCCCAGTGTTAAGCTTGCCAACGGGGCAAGACTTTTCTTTATATGTCAGAGAAAAAACAGGAATAGCTTTAGGAGTCTTTACAGATGTTTGAGGGACCAGCTTGCAACCTGTGGCATACCTGAGTAAGAAAATTGATGTAGTGGCAAAGGATTGGCCTCACTGTTTACAAGTAGTGATGGCAGTAGCAGTCTTAGTATCTGAAGCAGTTAAAATTATACAGGGAAGATATCTTACTGTGTGGACATCTCATGATATAAATGGCATACTCACTGCTAAAGGAGACTTGTGGCTGTCAGACAACCATTTGCTTAAATATCAGGCTCTATTAATTGAAGGGCCAGTGCTGTGACTGCGTACTTTTGCAGCTCTTAACCCACACACATTTATTCCAGACAATGAAGAAAAGATAGAACATAACTGTCAACAGGTGATTGCTCAAACCTACGCTGCTCAAGGGGACCTTCTAGAGGTTCCCTTGACTGATCCCTATCTCAACTTGTATACTGATGGAAGTTCCTTTGTAGAAAAAGGATTTTGAAATGTGGGGTACACAGTGGTCAGTGATAATGGAATACTTGAAAGTAATCCCCTCACTCCAGGAACTAGCACTCAGCTGGCCGAACTAATAGCCCTCACTAGGGCACTAGAATTAGGAAAATGAAAAAGGGTAAATATATATACTGACTCTTAAGTATGCTTACTTAGTCCTCCATGCCCATGCAGCAATATAGAGAGAAAGGGAATTCCTAACTTCTGAAGGAACACCTATCAAACATCAGGAAGCCATTAGGGGATTATTATTGGCTGTACAGAAACCTAAAGATGTGGCAGTCTTACACAGCTGAGGTCATCAGAAAGGAATGGAAAGGGAAATAGAAGGGAACTGCCAAGTGCATATTGAAGCCAAAAGAGCTGCAAAGCAGGATCCTCCATTAGAAATGCTTATGGAAGGACCCCTAGTAAGGTGTAATCCCCTCTGTAAAACCAAGCCCCGATACTCAGCAGGAGAAATAGAATAGGAAAACCCATGAGGACATAGTTTCCTCCCCTCAGGTTAGCTATCCACCAAGGAAGGAAAAATACTTTTTCCTACAAATAACCAATGGAAATTGCTTAAAATCTTTCACCAAACCTTTCACTTAGGCATTGATAGCACCCATTGGATGGCCAAATTATTATTTACTGGATGAGTCCTTTTCAAAACTATCAAGCAGATAGTCAGGGCCTGTGAAGTGTGCCAAAGTAATAATCCCCTGCACTGCAGGCCATTTCAATCCCTATATCTTTAACTTCCTTGTTAAGTGTGTCTCTTCCAGAATCAAAGCTGTAAAACTACAAATCATTCTTCAGATGGAGCCACAGATTCAGTCCATGACTAAGATCTACCACAGACCCCTGGACCAGCCTGCTAGCCCATGCTCCGATGTTGATGACATCAAAGGCACCCCTCACAGGGAAATCTCAACTCCACAACCCCTACTACAATACAATTCAGCAGGAAACAAAGCAATCATTGGCCAACCTCCCCAACAGCACTTGGGATTTCCTGTCGAGAAGGGGGACTGAGAGGTAGGACTAACTGGATTTCCTAGGTTGACTAAGAATCCCTAAGCCTAGCTGGGAAGGTGACCGCATCCACCTTTAAACACAGGGCTTGCAACTTAGCTCACACCCAACCATTCAGGTAGAAAAGAGAGCTCACTAAAATGATAATTAGGTAAAAACAGGAGGTAAAGAAATAGCCAATCATCTATCACCTAAGAACACAGCGGGAGGGACAATGATGGGATATACACCCAGGCATTGGAGCCAGCAATGGATCCCCTCCTTTCGTATGGGAGCTCTGTATTCACGCTATTATAAAGTCTTACATCTGCACACTCTTCTGGTCCATGTTTGTTATGGCTCAAGCTGAGCTTTTGCTCTCTGTCCACTCCTGGTCTTTGCTGCCATTGCAGACCCACCACTGACTTACACCCCTCCAGATCCGGCAGGGTGTCAGCTGTGCTCCTCACGCAGTGAGGCACCCATTGCTGCTCCTGATTGGACTAAAGGCTTGCCATTGTTCCTGCATGGCTAAGTGCCTGGGTTTGTCCTAATTGAGCTGAACACTAGTCCCTGGGTTCCACAGTTCTCTTCTGTGGCCCACGGCTTCTAATAGAGCTATAACACTCACTGCATGGCCCAAGATTCCATTCCTTGGAATCCGTGAGGCCAAGAACCCCAGATCAGAAAAGAAGAGGCTTGCCACCATCTTGGAAGTGACCCAAGATGCCATCTAGGGAGCTCTAGGAGCAAGGACCCCTTGGTAGCACTTGCAGCTCAGCCTCCCAAATCACTGCTATTACAAGCATGAGCCACTGTTTGTGGCCGCCACCTACTTTTTGAACTCCAGTTGTATTAACCACCATAATAGACACCTTTTGTCTCTTATATTTCATGGATCATAAACTTTTTTATGTATAATTTTACTTTTTATTTTAGATTTGGGTGGTACAAATGCAGGTGTTTTACATGGGTATATCATGTGACACTAAGGTTTGGAATACAGATGATCCCATCACCCAAGTGCTGAGCATAGAATCCAACTGTGAGTTTTTCAGCCTTGCCCCCTCCATCTCTCCATGCTCTAATATTCCCCAATATCTACTGTTCCTAACTTTATGTCGATGTATATATTATATTTCTTAGAGTTCTTTGAATAATGGTCAGGGAAGGTAATGTGAATGATGCAAAGATGATTATGAATAAAATATTCAGTTTTCTGGAGTGAGCAGGACACTTTTTCATGCAAAATTCCATTTGAATCCTCCACCTCCAGCCAGCGCGGCGTAGGGAGAGGAAGAGAGACAGACCTATTAAGAGTTATATTTGTTCTCTTGCAGTCTTGTGACTTACTTCTTAATGAAAACCCTTATTGTTTTATAAGAAAAGGAGAATGAATGCAGTGTTTGAGATGGCGTTATCTAGAATTTTTAGAAGCATAAACAGACATTGAAAAATTATAGAAAACAAGGGCAGAAAAGCAGAAAAGACATAGTAGGTCAGATGGTATTTTAGGCAAATACACCATAAACTGGCCAGCCAGGTCTGCATCTCTAGGGCTTTCCCAAAGAGGAGCAAAGCAGTTTATATTCTATTATTATCACCACCATCACCTTTTTTCCCCCCGTTACATGATGGATGTCAATATCATGATCATTCTCGTTATCTGTATAACTGTCATCATCATCATTAATATCTCATAAATTTTTTCATGTTATTTTTAACGTAGTTAGAAAGAAAGAGATCTTGGGCCTCCCAAATCACTAAGCTAAAAGGAAAAGTCAAGCTGGAAACTGCTCAGGGCAAACCTGCCTTCCATTCTATGCAAAGTCACCCCTCTGTTCACTAAGACAGATGTATATTCTGATTGCTTCTTTTGGAAAGACTTATCAGAAACTCAAATGAATGCAACCATTTTTCTCTCAGCTACTTGTGACCTGGAAGCCACTTCCCTGCTTCTGTTGTCCCCATCTTTCTGGAAGAAGCTAATATACTTCTTACATATATTGATTGATGTCTCATATCTCTCTACAATGTATAAAACTAAGCTGTTCCCCTACCAACTTGGACACATGTCATCAGGACTTCCTGAGGGTGTGTCATGGATGTACGTCCTAAATCTTGGCAAAATAAACTTTCTAAATTAAACCAGACCCATCTCAAATTTTGGCAGCTCACAATAACACATAAACAACACACCTTCCCATTCCCCAAAAAAATTAGCGCAGGATAAAAATCTAAGAGTATTTCATAGCAACTGATAGTTTGACCAAAAAAAAAAAAAAAAAAGTTTTATTTTCCCAAAATAAAGTTCTGTGGCTTCTGTCAGGGAAAGTTTTTTGTTTGCTTATTTGTGGGTTTTTTGTTTAGTTTCGTTTCGTCTTTTGTTTGTAGATTTGGTGGTTTGTGGTTGGGTTTCTTTCTGGTTTAAACATTTCTTGGTGAACAAATGTTTATGTCTTCAGGTCTGTAGACTTAGATAACTATCTTAATCTGAGAAATCTAAAGTTTTGAATTGTTCTGCGAATACCAGTGAAGGAATCCACCTTCCCTCTGAAACCATATTCACAAGGCCTAACTTGAGGATGCTAGAACCATTTTCAACAACAAAGACACCACGTTCATGCTTCCGTGGCATACTGCATGTCCACTTCAAGATGGCACCTTTGTATACATTTGATTATTCCCCTTACACCCATCTTACTTTGTAGTGTCTTCTGAATGATGAACAACCCAAGACTTATATGGTCAGAACTGAGATCTGAGATTGTCAGTCAGAACAAAGTGTCCTACTGTTTTTTCTGCTTGGAATGTTATTCCACAATATTCTACAATATTCAGTGCCATGCAATTGAATGTGAAATATTCAATAAATATTCAATATTCAAAAACATATTCAATGCTATTCAAAATATTCTATACCAAATACAGGAACTGGACAAGAAGAAGGACCCTAGTCTCAATGGTGAAACAGCATCCTGTGTCAGGCATTGCCAGTGTGAACCATGAGGAGATTGGGAGTCCCATTCTGGAATGTGGAATCCAGAGAGTGAGGTGTGGGACAGAGGCTCTTTGACATACCACCTCATTGGTGTGGCCATATTTTAAGCCCAAAAACATCCCAAGAAATATTGTAAAGCTAGGAAATGTGTACAAACTGTACTCATGTTTTGTTCTGAAATTTAGTGATTTGTACTTTGTGGCTTGCCCACTTCCAAAAACTCATGCAACATGAGTTGACAGTTAGTATTTTAATACAAATAGTTACTATTTTAGGGAGACCAAAAAAAAAATGTTTTCCTGAGAAGAAAATACCTTAGCTGTACAACATTTGTGCAAAGTGATTTTGATGAAATATGTAGTCAAACAATGACACAGTGATATAGCTTGCTAAAGTCAATATTTATGTTACCCTCAATTGAAAATCAAATCCCCAAGGTGATGGTGTTAGGTGGTGGTGTCTTTGGGAGGTGATGAGATCATAAGTGTGGAGCCTCATGAATGGGATGAGTGCCCTTATAAAAGGGGTCTGAGAAAGCTCCCTTGTTCCTTCCACCATGTGAGGATACAAAGAGAAGGCACTGTCTGTGAAACAGGAAGAAGATCCTCACCAGGCATCGATCTTGGACTTCCAGCCTCCAGAACTGTGAGCAGTAAATGTCTTTTTTTTAATCCATTTCCCATTTACCCGAAGAATACTCTTTTCCCTCATCCTAATGTAATAGAAGAAGTGTATAAGATTTTATATTAGGATTAGACATAATTGCAGTTTAGAAATAACTCCAAGAACAGTTTTCGCACTTTATTTTCCCATTGGAAATCAGATTTCCCTCAGTCAAAGAGTGTGTTATGTCAAATTTAATGAGCGCTGGCAGTGATCTGCACCTTTTTTCTAAATGGGAAATGGGTTAAAAGCCATTCATTTTATAATATTTTTTCATAGCAGTCTGAAAATACAGAGCTCCAGTGGGCTGCCCCAGAGGATAAAAAACATTGGTATCATCTTTCTACTGTTTTGATGTTCTTTTTAAAGGAGGAAGGAAGGAATACCCCATGAATTCCACTTGGGCTAGACCTTTTATTTTACCCTATTTCTAGTTACCAACATGCATTGCTACTTGCTGTAGTCCAAGCACCAACAATGTTGGCAGCATCCAGGACTTGCTTAGGAAGAAAGACAACCTGGACTCACCCAAACTTCCGAAATCACATTCTACATTTTCATGCCAGTCACTCAGTGATTTGTTTGCAAGTTAACACTTAAGGAGCTATGTCTAGGGACAGAGCATTTTCTCAATCCATGATGCAACTTCTAGGGCTAGATCAGTGATTCTCAATGAAGGGACAATTCTGCCTCAGCAGGGAATACTTGGGCAATGTCTGGAGGGCATTTTTAGTTGTCACAACTTGGGGCTGAGGGAAGCCTACTGGCTCTTAGTGGGTGGATACCAGAGATATTGCTAAAACTCCTACAGTCCACAAGCCAACCCTCACCACAGAGAATCAAAGACTCAGTTTGAAATGTCAATGGTAAATTAGCCCAGCTTGGTGGCAGGCACCTGTTGTCCCAGCTACTCGGGAGGCTGACGCAGGAGAATTGACTGAACCCCAGATGCGGAGCTTGCAGTGAGCTGAGATCATGCCAGTGCACTCCAGCCTGTGTGACAGAGTGAGACTCTGTCTCAAAAAAAGAAAGAAAGAAAGAAAAAGAAAGAGAAAGAAAGAAAGAAAGAAAGAAAGAAAGAAAGAAAGAAAGAAAGAAAGAAAAGAAAGAAAGAAAAAAGAGAGAGAGAGAAAGAAAGAAGAGAAAGAAATGTCAACGATACAGAGAGGAGACACTTTCTCTAGAGGTCAGAGGACAAAGAATTCTCCTGGATGCTTCCCATAATAAGCCATTGGTTTATGCTACAGTTACCTGCTGTGAATTTGGATGTTTTTCTTCTATTCCTCCTGATAGTTTATTGGAAATACTGCCTTCTGAACTAAACTTTTTTTAAATCTCCCATCCGATTCTTCAACAAAGAGGCTAAGTAAACAAAGCACAGAAAGAATTATTTTTTTTCTGCTTCTTTTTCTTGTTTTCTTTTTGGGAAAGGTTCTCACTCTATTGCCCAGGCTGAAATGCAGTGTTGGGATCATGGCTCATTGCAGCCTCCAAATTCCTGGGCTCAACTCATCCTCCCACCTTAGCCTCCCAAGTAGCTGGGACTCCAATCACACACCACCACACCCAGCTAATCAAAAAAAATTATTTTTTGAGATAAAGTCTCATTCTGTTGTCCAGGCTGGAGTGCAGTGGAGTAATCGTTTATTACTGCAACCTCCACTTTCTTAGCTCAAGGAATTCTCGTGCCACAGCCTCTCAAGTAGCTAGGATTACAGGGGTGCACTACCATATCTGACTAATTTTTGTATTATTACTACAGACAGGGTTTCACCATTTTGGCCAGGCCAATCCTGAACTTCTGGCCTCAAGTGATCCATCTGCCTTGGCCTCTCATAGTACTGGGATTATAGGCATGAGACACTGTGCCCAGCCCCAGTTTTTCACTTTTTGTAGAGACGAAGTCTTGCTCTGTTGCCCAGGCTAGTCTCAAACTCCTGGCTCAAGAAATTGTTCGACTTCAGCTTTCCAAAGTGCTGAAATTAGAGGTGTGAGCCACTGTGCCTGGCAAGAAGCACTTCTTGGGTGTCAAGTGTGTTTACCCCATGTGGTTTTTCTGGGGCTGCCATAATGCATTGTCACAACCTGAACAGCTTTTAAAAACACAGGAGTTTATTGTCTCCCAGTCCCAGAGGACAGCAGTCTGAAATCAAGGTATGTCAGGGCTGCTCTTTTTCTGGAGGTTCTAAGAAGGATCTTTCCTGCCTCTCCCAGCTCCTGGGGGCATCAGGCATCCCTAGACTTGTGGATGCATCTCTCTAGTCTCTCTACCTCTTGTGTGGACTTCCACTCTGTATCTGTGTCTCCTCTTCTGTGTCTTAGAAGAACACCTGTCATTGGATTCAGGGCCCACCCTAATCCAGGATGATCTCATCTCAAGGTCTTTACTTGATTATATCTGCAAAGACCCTATTTCCAAATAGTGTTCCATTCAGAGGTTCTGGGGGATAGGACAGGAACATATGTTTTAGGGCCAACATTTAACTAATTGCAGTTGTGTCCAGTTTCTCTTGGAGGCTCTAAACGAGGATTCTTTCTGCCTCTTCCAGCTCCTGGTGGCTCCAGGCACCCCTGAGTTTGTGACCATATCACTCCAGTCTCTGTCTCTGTCTCCATCAGTTCTTCTCCTCTGTGTCTGTGTCTCCTCATCTGTCTCCTAGAAAGACACCTGTCATTGGATGCAGGACCCTCCCTAATATGGATTAGCTGTGTCCCCATCCAAATCTCATCTTGAATTGTAACTTCCACAATTCCCACATGTTGTGGGAGGAAGATGTGGGAAGTGATTGAATCATGGGGGCTGGTCTTTCCCATGCTGTTCTGGTGATAATGAGTGGGTCTCATAAGATTTGATGGTTTTAAAAAACGGGAGGTTCCTTGCACATGCACTCTCTTTGCCTGCCACCATCTACCTAAGTTGTAATTTTCTTCTCCTTGCCTTCCCCTATGATTGTGAGCCTTCCCAAGCCATGTGGAATTGTAAGTTCATTAAAACTTTTTCTTTTGCAAATTGGCCAGTCTTGGGTATGTCTTTATCAGAAACATGAAAATAGACTAATACATTCTGAAATCCAGGATGAGCTCATCATGGAATCCTTTACTACTAACATCTTCAAAGACTCTATTTCTAAATGAAATACCATGACAAGTTCTGCGTATTAGAAGTTGAACATATTTTGGGGGGATCACCATTCAATCCATTGCGACTGTGTTTGGTTCCTTTAAGAAGCTCTAGGGGAGAATCCCTCCTCCCTCTCCAGCTCCTGGGGCTCTAGGTGTCCCTGGGCTTTTGGCTGTATAAGTCAAGTCTTTGCCTCCTGCTCTACACAACTTTCTCTGATGTGTCTGTCTCTTCTTCCAACTCTTAGAAGGATACTTGTCACAGGACTCAGGCCCCTCCCTAATCCAGGAATGTCTCATCTTTAGGTCCTTAACCTCTATCTGCATCACTGACATCATGTACATTCTTCGCTACATCTGCAAATACCCAGTTTGCAAATAATGCCGCATTCACGGGCTGAGAGTTCACGATTCAACATATCTCACTTGGGCATACAATTCAGCCATCAACAAAGAAATGTGAATCCGTGGTAAACTCTTCTGTGCTTTCAAGCCATCACCTTCATTATATGGGGTTTCTTCTTTCTAAAATTTATTTTTACATATAGTAGCCACAGCTGTTATTTATTTATTTATTTATTTATTTATTTATTTATTTATTTATTGAGACAGAGTCTCTCTCTGTCACTTAGGCTAAAGTGCAGTGGTGCAATCTTGGCTCAGTGCAAGCTCTGCCTCCCCGGTTCAAGTGATTCTCCCACTTCAGCCTCCTGAGAAGCTGGGATTACTGGTGCCCGCCACCATGCCCGGCTAATTTTTGTATTTTTAGTAGAGGCAGGGTTTCATCATGCTGGCCCAGCTGTTCTCAAACTACTGGCCTCAAATGATCCACCCACCTCGGCCTCCCAAAGTGCTGGGATTATATGAGCCACCGCACCAAGCCAGCTGTTATTTTTGAAGCATTCATGAGGTACCAGTCACTTCTTATCTTCTTTGCAAACTAAAAATCACATAATTTTCACGCAAATCCTATAAGGAAAGTATTACTGTATTTTATGAATGGGGAAGCAAAAATTTGGAAACACTAAGACAATCCTAATATTTTACATTTAAAATATGGCGGTTACCGTTTCTAAGTATATCTCCAAGAGAAATGAAAATGTGTTTTCACGTAAACACTTTAACATACATATTCACAGCAGCATTATTCACAATAGCCTTAAGGTGGTAACAACATCAAATGGCCTGTCAGCAAATGAATGCATAAACTAAATATGATCCATCCATATAATGGAATATTCTTCAACCCTAAAAAGGACTGAACTTCTGACACAGGTCGCCGCATGAGTGAAACTTGAAGGCATTTTGCTAAGTGATGGAAGCCGGTCACAAAAGGCTGTGTTCCAAGTGATATTATTTATAGGATAAGCCCAAACAAGGAAATCAATGTAGATGGAAAGTAGATTCGTGGTTGCTTAGGGATGGACAGAGGGGGGTGTAAAGGGGTTTATAGAAATATAGTTTACATACTGTAAAATTTACCCACTTAATGCATACAATTCAATTGTTCTTAGTGTATTCACAGGATTGTGCAACCATAACCACTGTCAGTTTTAGAACATTTCATTTTTTCAGTAGGAAGCTTCATACTCTTTAGCTAAATGTTCGAAAACAGATAATGGTGATACTTGCACAACTCTGTTGAACCACACTCAGTGAAACAAGCCAGGCACAAAAGACCATACGTTGTTTGATTCCATTTATACACAATGTCTATAACAGGCAAATGCACAGAGTCAGAATCTAAGGTTGTTAGGGGAGGGACAGCTGGAATGGGAAGTGATCTGTAGTGGGTACAGTGTCTCATTTTGGAAGGATGAAAATGTTTTGGAACTAAATAGAGATACAGTTGTGAACATATTAAATATCACGGAGTTTTACACTTTAAAATGGTATATTTTATGTTCTATACATTTCCTCTCGATAGAGAATAAAATACCTTTTCCTAGCTCTCAAAGCCTACAGTGGACATAACCTCAGTCACCTCAGAAGTTAATCTCCAGGACCAATCCCAGTGGTTCACACATGTAATTTCAGCATTTTTGGAGGCCAAAGTAAAAGTACCACTGAAGCCCAGGAGTTCAAGACTAGTGTAGGCAACACAGCAGGATCCTATATTTACAAAAAACAAAATAAAAATTTAGCTGGGCATGGTGGAGCACCCTGAAGACAAAGCTGGGAATATTGCTTCACCCCAGGATTTCAAGGCTGGAGTGAGTCATAATTACACAATTGCACTCCAGCCTGGACAACAGAGCAAGACCTCATAAAAACATTTTTTAATTAAAAAACAAGGTTAAGAGCAGAGAGAATCCTTGCCCTCCCCATCCCCACACTGTCCACAACTCAATGCACAAATAGATCCCAATCTTTCTGTATATTTATAAAAGACTTTATCTTAAAAGATTTATCTGTGCACCACTTTGGGGAAATTTTTGAAAGAAATGTTTCGCAGAATGTTGGGAATTTTAAAGATATTTTAATCTCATTGACTTTACAACTTTTATGTGGTTTTCTAGAAGATAATGCAAAATCCCTATGGACATAGAAGGGAAGGGTAATATGCAATTAGCAGAAAGTTTATAAATTAAGAACTGCACTTATTTATAAGATGATAACACTGACCTCATTATTTAAAAAGGTACAGGTAAGTGGCACACCAATTATATCCCAGAAAGAAGTGGCAGACATTCAACGGTGTGAAAAACTAATCCTATTTTTATATGGTCCAAAACACCTGAAAGTACCTCAAACATATACAACTTCCAGTGCTGGGTGACCATGGGAGAAAGCCATGAGTTTTCAAACCCATGCCAGCATGTCCCTGAAGTTTTCACTTACTTTTTTTGAGGGGGTTGGAGGGAGGCAGTGTCTCCTTCTGTTACCCAGGCTGGAGTGCTGTGGCACAATTGTAACACATTGCAGCCCTGGACACCCAGTATCAAGTCATCATCCCACCTCTTAGCCTCCCAAGTAGCTGGGACCAAAGAAGTGCACGATGGTATCTGTTCAATTTTTAAATTTTGTAGAGATGGGGTCTCACTATTTTGCACAAACTGGTCTGAAACTCCTGGGCTCAAGTGCCTCCTAGAGAACTGAGATTACAAGTGTGAGGCACTGGGCCCCAACTTTCACTTACTTATTTTGAAAACAAGTTGCAGCCCATTAGAGAAGTTCCAGAATCCACAGGTTCTGTATAGGATGGGGATGAAATTCTTACTTCCTACTCCATCAAGACAATCAGCCAAAGGAAAGAGAACACATTGCTCTGGGCTGCAGTAGGTATTATGGACTGAAAGACATAATTTCAAAATTTATATGGGGAGACCCTGACTCTCATGTGGCTGTATTTGGAGATAGAGCCTATCAACAAGTAATAAAGATGCAATGAGGTCATAATAGTTGGGCCTTCATCCTATAGGACTGGTGTCCTCATAACAAGATGAAGAAACACCAGTTATATCTCTTTCTCTCTTTCTTTCTCTCTCTCTCTCTTTCTCTCTTTTATTGTGGTAAAAACCCTTAATATGAAATTTATCTGCTTAAATATTTAAGTATACAACACAGTTTTTTTAACTATAGGCAAGATATGCACAATAAATCAGAGATTGTAAGTCCTACATAACTAAAACTTTATACCTACTAGACATCCTCATCCTCATTCTCCCTCCCACCAATCCTGGTCAACAGAGCTCATTATCTCTCTCTCTTCCCATCACACATCCCCTTCCTTCTTTCTGCTGTGTGAGAATGCAGCAAGAATGTGGCCATCTGCAAACTAGGAATAGCGTCCTCCCCAGACCCCAGTCTTAATATCATCTTGATCTTGGCTTTCCAGCCTCCAAAACTGTGAGAAAATTAATCTCCGTTGTTTAAATCTCACAGGCTGTGGAATATTATTACGACAGACCTACCGGAATAATATGGTGAGGGTTCGTCCCCAAACAGGACTGCCTGAAGTTGAGACTCTCTGACTCAATAGAGCTGGATGTGTCCATTTTCACATTGCTATGAAGACATAACTGAAACTGAGTAATGTATAGAGAAAAGACATCGAATTGGCTCACAATTCTGCTGTCTGTACAGAAGACATGGCTGGGGAGACCTCAGGGAACTTACAAACATGGCAGAACGTGAAGTGGGAAGCAGGCGCAATCTTCACATGCCCAGCAGGAGACAGAGAGAGTGTGAAGGGAGAAGTGCTACACAGTTTTAAACAGCCATATCTCTTGAGAACTCACTCATTATTAGGAGGACAGCAGAAAGAAAATCCGTCCCCAAGATTCAATCACCTCCTACCAGACAGATCCCTCTCCCAACACAGGGAATTACAATGTAACATGAGATTTGAGTGGGGACACAGAGCCAAACCATATGAAGAGCTATATCGGGATCAAACCTCTTTCTCATTTTATCTGGATGACAAAAATGTTAGCAGCAGCTCACTGAATTCATATGCTTTAACTGTAGAGATTGTCCCCAAATCTTATTTCAAAGACAGCACAGATAAGCTTTTTAAGACCAACCTGTTTCCAAAGGTAAAGGAAGATTGAACTACATAATATTTGCAAAGCAGTTAACTTGTTTATTATACACTATACACAACGACTCGAAAAAAACATACAGGAAGGTGTTGGAAATTATCTCAATGGCTCCTCTCTTCTTCCAGATGTTGTTTTAAAAAATGGTTATTTCCTGTTTCTTAGAAAATTAGAAATAAGTATATCATGTGACCAAGCAATTCCACTTGTAAGTATTTCTCTAAATGAAATAAAATAAAATTATCAAAGAGGCAACTGCACCCCCATGTTTACTGCAGTATCATTTACTATAGCCTGGGCATGGAAACCACCTAAGTGTCAGTGCATGGATGAATAGGTAAAGAAAATGTCATGTATATATATAATGGAATACTATTCAGGTTTAATAAAAAAAGACAATCAGTCATTTGCAACAACACAGATGAACCCAGAGGAAATTATACTAAACACAATCAGCCAGGCACAGAAAGACAAATAATGCCGTGTCTCACTTATATGTGCAGTCTAAACTCAGCAAATTCATAGAAGCAGAGGATGAATGGTGGTTGCCAGGTGCTTTGAGGAGGACTGGGATGTCATTCTGTAGGTATAAAGCTTCAGTTACACAAGATGAATAAGCTCTGATCTGCTGTATAAAACATTGTGCCTACAGTTAATAATACTGTCTTCTCAACTACTCAGCCATAAAAAGGAACAAAATAATGGCATTCGCAGCAACCTGGATGGAGTTGGAGACCATTATTCTAAGTGAAGTAACTCAGGAATGGAAAACCAAATATCATATGTTCTCACTGATAAGTGGAAGCTAAATTATGAGGATGCAAAAGCTATGAGGATGTAAAGGCATAAGAATGACATAATGGTCACTCAGAACTTGGGGGAAAGCATGGGACAGGGATGAGGGATAAAAGACAACATATTGGGTACAGTGTACACTACCAGGGTGAGGGTGAACCAAAATCTCAGAAATCACCACCAAAGAATTTATCCATGTAACCAAACACCACCAGTTTCCCAAAAATTAACCAAATATTTATTTTAAGTGTGAGATAATTAAAAAGTAATAATACTCTTTTTTCTACTTAAAAATTTGAGAGGATAAATTTCATGTTAAGTATTCTTATCACAATTTTTTAATGGATCTGTTTTCTGGTTCCATCCAAATCTTCTAATCTGCCACTATCTGACTCTCTGTCACCTAAGAATTTCCTTCAATGGCCTCCAATAAGACATCCCCCATCTTGCTTAGCCGTAGGACACCTGAGCCTTATTTCAGATCACACAAGCTAATGCCAGCAAATCCACCACTCTGTCAAACCATAGGTACACAGCCTTTCTTAAACCCAATCCACCAGCTTCTCTTGTCATTCCAACCTAACTCCATGCCATACTCAAGTTTGAGGAGATTGATTCTTTAGTTCTCCAATTCACTTTAGAAAAATAAATAAATAAAACACTCACTTCAGGATATCGTCCTTTCTCTCTCAAGAGGTAAAATCTCAGAGCAGGTGCCCTGGGAACCTGCTGGGAAGGTTCTATCCTTGGACTAGTGTTGGAGCGCAAGTTCCAAGTGAAAACCTTTAGAATAAAATTGGACCGCAGATATCAGGTATGGGTATAGGAGTGCAGCCAGGTGAGGGGGCTAGACAGAACAGACCAAGGTGGGAAGCAGAATTTGTAAATTCTCTCGGCTACAGGAGTCCTGAGTCAGACCGTTTGTATGGTGTGCAGTTGTAAACATACAAGTCTCAGTCCAGAGTCCTCCTGACCTGACCGTTAGGTCATTTTACCAGAACTTGAAGGTACCTCCATAGACAGCCATCAAAGATTGCATCAGGTAAACAATGACCCAGAACAATCTCCCCATGGTGAAGCAGTGACTTCCGGATCATGTCAGATATCTCTCAGCCAGCAAGACCTCCCTACTTTTCTTCCTCCTACTCTTCCCCCTTCTCTTTAAAAAAAAAAAAAAAAAGGAAATATATAAAACCTCATGCCCTTCAGAGAAGACTCTAACCTACAACAGCCTGTGAAACTCAGATGAGTCCAGGAGTACCCTTTATATTGTTGACTTATATTTTTGCTACCTTAGAGCCTTGAATTCATCAAGTAACCGAACATGAAATCTGTGTAGATAATGCAAAAGGGTTCTCAGTATGTGACTATCATTCCTTGCTTCTCTTCCTTTCTTCTTTAGCTCCTCCTTCTTCCCTCCTCCTCTTATTCCCTCTACCTCCATGTTTTCATTCTTTTTCTCCTTCTCTTCTTCCTCCTTCTGCTTGGTTTTTTTTCTTTTCTTTCTCCTCCTTCTCCTTCTAATTTTTTATTCCTTTTCTCCTCCTCCTCTTTGTGTCTGGAGTTCATTCCTTCTGGTGGGTTTGTGGTCTTGCTGACTTCAAGAATGGAGTAGCAGAACTTCATGGTGAGTGTAACAGCTCTTAAAGATAACATAGACCCAAAGGGTGAGCAGCAGCAAGTTTTATTCTGAAGAGCAAAAGAACAAAGTTTCCATAGCAAGGAAGGGGGCCTGAGTGGGTTGCTGCTGCTGAGTGGGGTAGCCATCCTTTATTCCCTTATTTGTCCCCAACCATGTCCTGCTGATTGGTCCATTTTACAGAGTGCTGATTGGTCCATTTTACAGGCTGCTGATTGGTCTATTTTATAAACCTCTAGCTAGCTACAGAGCACTGATTGGTGCATTTTTACAGAGCACTGATTGGTGCATTTTACAAATCTCTAGCTAGCTACAGAGCACTGATTGGTGGATTTTACATTCCTAGCTACAGGGTGATAATTAGTGCATTTTGCAAACCTCTTGTAAGACAGAAAATTTCTGCAAGTCACCACCCAACCCAGAAGTCCAGCTGACTTCACTTCTCAATACCCCCTCTAAACAGGACACACCAAATGCTGTTGGGAATTGGGTCATGATGGCTCTAGCTACTTCCTGTTGGATAGGGGTGAAGAAGGGGCCCTGGAGTTTTAGTGTCCTTCAGAGGGGAACTCTTTAGGCCAGTCAAAGGGCCAGTGGGTCTGTCCAGGGGTCCTCGATAGAAGTTGTTACTTGAGTTCATTTGAGGTTCCATTTGTAAGACCATCTGTAGCTTGATGGCCTTCATCCTACAGGAAACAAATTTGACAAGAAGGTTAGAAATACAGGGCCCAAAGGCGAGTAATATTAAGATGGCTGTCAGGGGGTCTAGAAAGGGGAGAAGCCATATCGCTCAACTCTAGACATTGTCTGATTTCAGAAGACTTTTCCAGTAAATGCCGAGCAGTGTTTCATACTATCCCTGACTACTTAGTGTAAAACAACAACAACAACAGCAACAAAAAGAAAAATAAAAACAAAAAAACTCTTCTCCTAAGCAGGTGTAAAGTCCTCCTTTCTCATCTTTCTCATCAGTGGAGATGTCTAGAACCCAGCGGTTTGGGAGAGTCACTGCTAGCAAAGAGTCTGTTTGGGAATGTAGAGTAAGGATAGATTTTATTTCTTTCAAACTGTCTGAGAAATCCTTTGAGAGAGTGTGGTAGTAGCATAATGAAGTAGACAAACTGGCTGTTCTGGTTCTTGTAGTCATAGCCATTCCTAACCCTATAAGTAAGGGTATTAGTTGTATGGCTCTGCCCTGACAGACTTTAGCTTTGAGGGACACTGATAGGGTCTGATTTTCTGGGGCAATGTTAATGTCGGGACTTAGGAAGACTAAGGTGCAGGTGCCTGTCCAGTTGGTGGGGAGGCAGATAAATGTTGAAGTTCCACATAAGAAGAATGTGTTCTATTTCCCCATTGGAAAAAAAAAAAACCCAAACATTTTGTATCTACTAGGAACAGTTTGAGAGAGTGATTGAAAGAGGGCATAAGAAGGAATCCATCAGTGGTGAGGATGGTGCTGCAGGGAGTCCAGAGGTGAATGGTCATGCAGGGAGTATGGTTGCCATTACAAAACCTAAACTGTTTGCTAAGCAGGGAAGAGGTGATAATTTTTGGAGGCTGTGTTGACAAGCCATCTGAATGGAGCTGTTTGTGTGACTCGGAAGTTACTATGATCATTTGGGGCTTGAAGTTGTGGGGTGTAATTACACTGATGGGGAGGTAGGTACCCCAGGGGCAGGCCTGATAACAGGTTGTGTTGGATGCATAAAGGGTCTTGGGAAGTTAAGATGTTTTTCGCAGTTACAGGGCCGTGTATTGGCTTTTCATTGCTTATGTATTGGGTGAGATTGGACATGTAAGAACATAAAAGTTGGATTGTGTGTCATATTAGGGTATTCTTGGTCCTATCAGAGATGGTGAAGTTGGGGGATGGTTACATATTTAGAAGTGAGAAACGATCTCTTCCTTCATAATGAGGGTGGTAGATTAAGTTAGTAGAGACCTAGTTTTTTTGCGGGAATGAGAGTTGCAATGCAAGCAGTGGTAGGTAGAGGGATACATAGCCAACAGTCATTTGCCAGAGAAGGATTGGACTGGTTTAACAGAGAGTGGGTTAAGTTGAGAGTCTTGTAGAGATAATTAGAAGCTAGTGGAAGGGGAGGGGTGACTGTGTGGGGTATCCCAGGAAGCAGGAATGATAGATAGGCATAGAGTAATTAGGAAGGTTAAGGGGGTGCTTTGAAGATGAGATCATTTTATCCAGTCTGAGTTAAAAGTAGGAGTAAATTGCTGTCAGAAGGAAGGATGATAGAAAGAAGGTTGATGTGGTTAGGATATTTATCCCTGCAGGAGCTACAGTATATAGCCCTATTGCAAAGAGTATGGTTAGTATGCTGCTTAATGTGATGAAACAGTAAAAGAATTCCATTAAAAGGGCAAGGAGAGGTGTTAAAAATTATGTAGATTTTCACTTACCTTTTTTATGTAGGAAGGGATTTTTCCTCAGGATCAGCTGTAGGAGTCTTTTTAGTCTAGGATGTTTCCTTCCAAAAAAGGAGATGTAAGTCCTCCAATGGCTCACAGGTGTATCTAGCCTACTCTTGCTGATCCTTGAATTCCTGAGCTGTTTGTCCAGCAGGTTCCTTAGCGGGTGTCCAAAGTTTAACTGGGGTGTGGTGAATCCAAGACTTCACTCCTGCCACCTTAACTGCAGTGGGGGTAGAGAGGATTACTGAGTATTGTTCTCTCCACAAAAAAACATAGATGGGGAGTTAGAGAGGAGGAATTTGACAAACAGATTTCCCAGTTAAAACAGCTCTGTTCCCTTTTCTCTGTAACATCCTTCATGTATGTTTTTAAGGTTTCATTGATATTTTGCCAAATAAGTTATATCCTTCATCAAGTTGGCCATTTCCTGATAAAGTAGGAGGTCATTTGTGAGAAAAGGTTATCCATACAGCATTTTATAGGAACTGAGCCCCATTTTGTGAGGAGAATTTCAGATTCTCAACAAGGCCATGGGCAAGAGAGTAGGCCATGGGAAATGAGTTTCTCGTGTTAGTTTCCTTAAGTGCCTCTTGAGTGTTTCATTTACCTTCTCCACCTTCCCTGAGGATTGTGGTCTCCAGGTGCAGTGAAGGTGATGCAGTTATCACCAGTGCCCTGGAAATTCCCTGAGTTATCATGGCTTTAAAAGCCAGACAATTGACACTTTGAAAGCTTTAGGGAAGCCCAAATCTAGGAATTATTTCATGAATTAAAAGTTTAACCACTTCCATACCAACAAGTATTTAAATTCCTTTGATTTAGGCATACAGGTGAAGTCTAACAGCCAGTCCTCTCTGGGATAGTGAGCTATTCTTTGTTCTCCCAGGACGGCCTTAGGATGGACAAATGGATTATTCCTTTGGCACTTCTCACAGACTTTGACTACTTGTCGTTTGGTCCGGAGGAAATTTGCCCTGTAAATAGGGATTTGTTCATTTGATGAATGTTCTCAATACCCATATGAAAAGTTTTGTGTAGGGTTTTAAGTATTTTCCACTGGTTGGTTTTGAGTATGAGTACCTTTCCCTCTTCTGTTGCTAACCACCCTGAGGGGAGAAAACTGTGCCCCCATGAAAGTCCTCATTCTGTTTCTCTCAGGGAATACTGGGGATTAATCTCAAGGAGAGGGTTTTCCCATAACAAGGGTCCTTCTATAGGTATTTCTAGTGGGAGATTCCGCTTGGCAGCAAATTTGGCCTCAGCGGCTGCCCAAAGATTTTCTTCTACCTTTTCTCCTTCACCTTTTTGATGGTTTTGGCAGAGTAAGACTGCAACCTCCTTGGGTTTTTGAACTTGGTGCAATAACTCCATGATTTCTTTGTGGTATTTAATTGGGTTTCCCCTAGAGGTTAGGAACTCCCTTTCTTTCCATATTGCAGTGTGGGCATGTAGGATTAGATAAGCATACTTGCAATATGTATACACATTTATTCTTTTTCCCTTTCCCAATTCGAAGTCCCTAGTAAGTGTTACTACTTCTGCTAACTGAGCTCTGGTTCCTGGGGTAATAGACTTACTTTCAAGTAGTGTTACATCATTAACTATGGCATAACCTGCCCTTCATATCCCATTCTCCATAAATGAACTTCCATCAGTATATAGGTTAAGATCAAGATTAGCTAAGGGGAATCCTAAGGTATCCTCTTAGACAGCATAAATCTGGACCATAATTTGTTTGCAGTCATGCTCAATTGGTTCTCCATCTTCTGGGAGAAAAATCACAGGATTGAGTGTCACAAGCATGTGTATTTGAAGCAACAGTCCCTCGAAGAATGATGCCTGGTATCTATGCAGGCAGTAGTCTGATAGCCATAAACTTCCTTTGGCACCTAGTATGCAATTTACATCATGAGTAATCCAAACGGTAAGATCCTTTTCTTGTATTATTTTGACAGCCTCTGATACTAAGATGGCCATTGCTGGACCCACCCATAAGCAGAGTTGGCAAAAGCTGGTGATTTCAAGGAACCCCCACAACTGGTTTAATGTCTTAGGGAGAGGATAAGCCAGTATAGGCTGTATTCATTCCTTTCAGGGGCCCTAGTTTCTCTGGGTAAGATTAGGCCTAGATATTTGACTTGTTGTAGGCAGAGCTTGGCCTTCAATTTAGACACCTTGTAGCTTTGATTAGATAGAAAGTTCAAGATATCTACAGTAGCCTGCTGGCATGAGGCTTCCAAACTGGGAGCCAAAAGTAAGTCTTCCACATAATGAAGGACTAGAGTGCCTGGACTTCAGAAGTGGCCTATATCATGGGCCAATGTCTGACCAAACAGAGGAGGGCTATCTCTAAACCCTTGGGGCAAGACCATCCACGTAAATTGGGTTGTGTGTTTTGTGGCATCCTCAAAGAAAAAGAGAAACTGGGGGTGAGAGTGTGGGGGAATACAGAAGAAGTCATCCTTGATGTCCAGAACAGTGAACCATTCTTCTTCCTCTTGTATTTGAGAGAGAAGTGTATAGGGTTGGGTACAGCTAGATATAGAGCTAGCTAGATATAGAGGAATTACTGTCTCATTGATGAGTCTAAGATCTTGCACTACTCTTCACTGATGTTTGGTTTTTGTATTCCTAGAATTGGGGTGTTGCAGGTACTGCTGCTTTTTCTTACTAAGATTTGAGTTTTTAAATGTCTAACAATATCCTGTAGTCCTTTATGAGCTTCAGGCCTTAAGGGATTTTGCTTTTGATTAGGAAAAGTGGCACTGTCTCTTAGCCTGATTTTGCCTGGGTGGGTATTTTTTGCCCTTCCAAATTGTTCTCCCAATGCCCAGACTTCAGGTTTGGTTCCCTCCTCAAGTAGGGGACAAAAAATTAGTAACTTGTTCCCCATATTCACACAGATAATAGCTCCAGCTTTGACTAAAATGTCCCTCCCTAATAAGGTTGTGTGGCTTTCAGGGATAACAAGAAAGGCATGTGAAAAGACGAATGTCTCTCAGTTACAACTGAAGAGGTGGGAGAAATACCTAGTTACAGGCTTTTCCAGGATTCCTCAGATGATGGTGGAATTTGAGGACATGTTTCTGGGTCAGAAGATTATCACTGAGAAGGCAGCACCAGTGTCCAAGAGGAAGTCAATTTGCTGGTCTTCAATAGTTAAATATACCTGGGGCTCAGTGAGGGTGATGGCAGGAGATGGCATTCACCCCAGGCACCTTCAGTCCTATTGTTGGATCATCTTGTTGGGGGTTTCTGGCCCAGAGAACCTTTGCCACGTGGGGCAGTGCACCTTCCAGTGATTGCCTCAGCATAGTGGACATGGGTTAGGGGGCAGCTTGTTTCTTGATGGACAATCTTTTTAAAAGTCTCCTTGCAAACCACACTGATAACAAGACCCACCAGGTGATTGGACTGCTCCATTTTCTACCCTGTCTGAACCACCAAGGCTTGTTTGTCTGAGGGCCATGACTAAGACTGAGGCCTATCTCTGATTTCATGTTTCTTTTTGGCCTGTTCCTCTTGGTCCGTATTATAGAACACTGAGCTTGCCAGGTTTAATAATGCCTCCAGATTTTGTTCAGGCCCCAGGGCTGGTTTTTGGAGCTTTCTCCTGATGTCTGTTACTGATTGGGTAATAAACTTATCTTTTAGGATCATTTGACCCTGAAGTGAGTTGGGTGACAGAGTAGTATACTTTCTTAAGGCCTCCTGTAGTTGCTTGAGGAAGGTGGAAGGATTTTCTTCCTCTGTTTGAGTTATGGTGGATATCATTGAATAATTCATGGGCTTTTTCCTAATTCTCTTTAGTCTTATATTTTGTTTTGTTCTATAAGAATTAGCCCTAATTCTCTTGAGTTCTATAAGAAAACAGGTTAAGAAATGTTTGTGACTCCAGTCTCCATGATCTGAGTTGAGTTCACAGTGAGATCCATACTGGGGACAGCTTGCTGACAGGTAGGGAATTTTTGCCTTTCTTCAGCTGTCATTTCATCATTTACTTGATTAAAATACCAGGTATCTCCAAACTCGGGCTACAGCTAAAGCCACATTTGTTTCATTAAATGATAGGGTTTGATCTCACAATAGCGTGACATCTCTACAAGTTAGGTAGAAGTTTAGACCCTGTAGAAAATCAATGTACCTATAAGGATTATCTAAACACTTCCCCAGGTCTACCTTGATCTGCTTTAAATCAGAGAGGAAGAAGGGGATATGTACCCTGATTGGGCCAAATTCCCCTCCCTCTACAGCTTGAAGGGGACATAACTGATAATCCAGGGGTTTTTGTGGTCCGTTGGAGATTCCTTTGCTTGTTTTCTTCTGGGTGGGGGAGATTAGAGGAGCCTTATCATTAATAGGAAGTGGAGCTATAGAAAGTCTAGGACATGGAGGTAAGCTGAGAGGTCCTCCTGTAAGTTGTAAATTGCAAGCTTTGCATAATTGTAGATTATCCTTCAATGAAAAGAAAACTTGGACATAAAGTATTTAACTCCATTTGCCTTCCCTCTTACAGAAAAGGTCAAGCTGCAGAAAATTTTGTAATTTATGCTTTTATCATATGGCCATTTTCTCCATCAGAGAGGGATTATTGGGGCCAGCTCATAGTGCAGAAAAAAAAAGAGCTGCTTCTTTTTCAGGGTTTGGGGGCCAGATTCTTCCCATAGGCTTAGGATACATTTCAAGGGTGAGCCTGTTGATGCCTTGGTGTTTTCCATCTGATAGAAAAAACTGCCAGTGGTTTGGGTTTGTTGTTCTACACCCCCCACACACACACACACCCAAGAACCCACAATTGTCTCTGGACCCTACTGATCAGAATAGTTGCACTCACCGATGCAGCAGCAGATCCCCCTCTTGCCCAAGAACCTGCAATGGTTCCTGCATCCTGCCGATCGGCATAGTTGTGCTCACCGTAACAGCAGCAGAAACACTAGTTTTCCTCCTAGAACACAAAGAGGACCGAGCAAGGTCGGATTTAGTGGCTCTTACTGACACATATTCAAAAACCTGCACTTTTGCTTTTTCTCTTAGAACACAAAGAGGACCAAGAAAAATCAGGTGTAGTGGCCCTTACTGAAGCATTCTTAAAAACTGTTAGAGTTCTAAGCATTTTCTTCTGTCAGTATTGGGACCTTATCCCATCCTATAAAGATGTTATGCCTCAAAAACGGAGTGGATGGCCATACTCTGAAGGAGGGAAGAGATCTCTAGGGTTGGAAGAATGACATCTTTTGTCCTAACTTCTCATCATATGAATAGTAAGGAAAAAAATTCTGAGGCTACCCATATCCTAGCTTCAGGAATAGACTTTTCAGGCCAGCTAGTCTGAGGAGGGATCCTAAAATTCCAGATAATCCCCCAACCCTCAATGGGGCTTTGGGCAAAAATTATGTCTTCCTGTTTGTTGAGACTGGGTACCTAAAGAAAGAAACAGAGTCCCGAAATTTGTACTAGAAATTTTTCTTATAATAGAAGTTGGAAAATCACCAGACAGAGAGAGTGATTATTTTAATTAATTAATTAATTTATTTACTTAGTTTTATTTTTTATTATACTTTAAGTTCTAGAGTACGTGTTCATAACGTGAAGGTTTGTTACATATGTATACATGTGCCATGTTGATGTGCTGCACCCATTAACTTGTCATTTACATTAAATATATCTGCTAATGCTATCCCGCTCCCTTCCTCCACCCCACAGCAGGCTCCAGTGTGTGATGTTCCCCTTCCTGTGTCCATGTGTTCTCATTGTTCAATTCCAACCTATGAGTGAGAACATGCGGTGTTTGTTTTTTTGTCCTTGTGATAGTTTGCTGAGAATGATGGTTCCTGGCTTCATCCATGTCCCTACAAAGGACATGAACTCATCATTTTTTATGGCTGCATAGTATTCCATGGTGTATGGTATATATGTGCCACATTTTCTTTTTCTTTTTAAAATAAATAGCTCCTTATTACCTAGGTAGATTTCTGTAATCTGAGGTAGATTTCATTAATTTCATGTTATTGTGGGAAGGATCCTTGAATGCTGACCTTTTATTATTTATCTTTTTATGCCTCTGAAGGATTTAATTTAATTTAATTTAATTTAATTATTATTACACTTTAAGTTTTAGGGTACATGTGCACAATGTGCAGGTTAGTTATACATGTATACCCGTGCCATGCTGGTGTGCTGCACCCATTAACTCATCATTTAGCATTAGGCATATCTCCTAAAGCTATCCCTCCACCCTCCCACCACCTCACAACAGTCCCTGGAGTGTGATGTTCCCCTTCCTCTGTCCATGTGTTCCCACTGTTCAATTCTCACCTATGAATGAGAATATGTGGTGTTTGGATTTTTGTTCTTGCAATAGTTTACTGAGAATGATAATTTCCAATTTCATCCATGTCCCTACAAAGGACATGAACTCACCATTTTTAATGGCTGCATAGAATTCCATGGTGCATATATGCCACATTTTCTTAATCCAGTCTATCATTGATGGACATTTGGGTTGATTTGAAGTCTTTGCTACTGCGAATAGTGCTGCAATAAACATACGTGTGCATGTGTCTTTATAGAAGCATGATTTATAGTCCTTTGGGTATATACCCAGTAATGGGATGGCTGGGTCAAATGATATTTCTAGTTCTAGATCCCTGAGGAGTCACCACACTGACTTCCACAAGGGTTGAACTAGTTTACAGTCCCAACAACAGTGTAAAAGTGGTCCTATTTCTCCACATCCTCTCCAGCACCTCTTGTTTCCTGACTTTTTAATGATTGCCACTCTAACTGGTGTGAGATGGTATCTCATTGTGGTTTTGATTTGCATTTCTCTGATGGCCAGTGATGGTGAGCATTTTTTCATGTGTCTTTTGGCTGCATAAATGTCTTCTTTTGAGGAGTGTCTGTTCATGTCCTTTGCCCACTTTTTGATGGGCTTGTTAGTTTTTTTCTTGTGAATTTGTTTGAGTTCATTGTAGGTTCTGAATATTAGCCCTTTGTCAGATGAGTAGGTTATGAAAATTTTCTCCCATTATGTAGGTCACCTGTTCACTCTGATGATAGTTTCTTTTGTTGTGCAGAAGCTCTTGAGTCTAATTAGATCCAATTTGTCAATTTTGGCTTATGTTTTCATTGCTTTTGGTGTTTTAGACATGAAGTCCTTGCCCATGCCTATGTCCTGAATGGTAATGCCTAGGTTTTCTTCTAGGATTTTGATGGTTTTAGGTCTAATGTTTAAGTCTTTAATCCATCTTGAATTAATTTTTGTATAAGGTGTAAGGAAGAGATCCAGTTTTAGCTTTCTACATATGGCTAGCCAGTTTTCCCAGAACCATTTATTAAATAGGGAATCCTTTCCCCATTGCTTTTCTCAGGTTTGTCAAAGATCAGATAGTTACAGGTAAGTGGCGTTATTTCTGAGGGCTCTGTTCTGTTCCATTGATCTATATCTCTGTTTTAGTACCAGTACCATGCTGTTTTGGTTACTGTAGCCTTGTAGTAGAGTTTGAAGCCATGTAGTGTAATGCCTCCAGCTTTGTTTTTTTTTTTTTTTTGGCTTAGGATTGACTTGGCAATGTGGGCCCTTTTTTGGTTCCATACGAACTTTAAAGTAGTGTTTCTCCAATTCTGTGAAGAAAGTCATTGGTAGCTTGATGGGGAAGGCATTGAATCTGTAAATTACCTTGGGCCGTATGGCCATTTTCATGATATTGATTCTTCCTACCCATGAGCATGGAATGTTCTTCCATTTGTTTGTATCCTTTTTCATTTCCTTGAGCAGTGGTTTGTAGTTCTCCTTGAAGAGTTCCTTCACATCCCTTGTAAGTTGGATTCCTAGGTATTTTATTCTCTTTGAAGCAATTATAAATGGGAATTCACTCATGATTTTGCTCTCTGTTTGTCTGTTATTGGTGTATAAGAATGCTTGTGATTTTTGTAAATTGATTTTGTATCCTGAAACTTTGCTGAAGTTGTTTATCAGCTTAAGGAGATTTTGGGCTGAGACAATGGGGTTTTCTAGATATACAATCATGTCATCTGCAAACAGGGACAATTTCACTTCCTCTTTTCTTAACCGAATAGTCTTTATTTCCTTCTTCTGCCTAATTGCCCTGGCCAGAACTTCCAACACTATGTTGAATAGGAGTGGTGAGAGAGGGCATCCCTGTCTTGTGCCAGTTTTCAAAGGGAATGCTTCCAGTTTTTGCCCATTGAGTATGATATTGGCTGTGGGTTTGTCAAAGATAGCTCTTACTATTTTGAGATAAGTCCCATCAATACCGAATTTATTGAGAATTTTTAGCATGAAGGTTTTTGAATTTTGTCAAAGGCCTTTTCTGCATCTATTGAGATAATCGTGGTTTTTGTCTTTGGTTATGTTGATATGCTGGATTATAATTATTGATTTCTGTATATGGAACCAGACTTGCATCCCAGAGATGAAGCCCACTTGATCATGGTGGATAAGCTTTTTGATGTGCTGCTGGATTCAGTTTGCCAGTATTTTATTGAGGATTTTTGCATCAATGTTCATGAAGGGTATTGGTCTAAAATTATCTTTTTTGGTTGTGTCTCTGCCCGGCTTTGGTATCAGGATGATGCTGGCCTCATAAAATAAGTTAGGGAGGATTCCCCCTTTTTCTATTGATTGGAATAGTTTCAGAAGGAATAGTACCAGTTCCCCCCTTGTACCTCTGGTAGAATTCGGCTCTGAATCCATCTGGTGCTGGACTCTTTTTTGTTGGCAAGCTATTGATTATTGCCACAATTTCAGAGCCTGTTATTGGTCTATTCAGAGATTCAACTTCTTCCTGGTTTAGTCTTGGGAGAGTGTATGTGTCGAGGAATTTATCAATTTCTTATAGATTTTCTAGTTTATTTGCATAGAGGTGTTTGTAGTATTCTCTGATGGTAGTTTGTATTTCTGTGGGATCGGTGGTGATATCCCCTTTATCATTTTTTATTGCGTCGGTTTGACTCTTCTCTATTTTCTTCTTTCTTAGTCTTGCTAGCGGTCTATCAATTTTGTTGATCCTTTCAAAAAACCAGCTTCTGGATTCATTAAATTTTTGAAGGGTTTTTTATGACTCTATTTCCTCCAGTCTTGCTCTGATTTTAGTTATTTCTTGCCTTCTGCTAGCTTTTGAATGTGTTTGCTCTTGCTTTTGCAGTTCTTTTAGTTGTGATGTTAGAGTGCCAATTTTGGATATTTCATGCTTTCTCTTGTGGGCATTTAGTGCTATAAATTTCCCTCTACACACTGCTTTGAATGCATCCCAGAGACTCTGGTATGTTGTGTCTTTGCTCTCATTAGTTTCAAAGAACATCTTTATTTCTGCCTTCATTTTGTTATGTACCCAGTAGTCATTCAGGAGTAGGTTGTTCAGTTTCCATTTAGTTGAGTGGTTTTGAGTCAGTTTCTTAATGCTGAGTTCTAGTGTGATTGCCCTGTGGTCTGAGAGACAGTTTGCTATAATTTCTGATCTTTTACATTTGCTGAGGAGAGCTTTACTTCCAAGTATGTGGTCAATTTTGGAATAGGTGTGGTGTGGTGCTCAAAAAAATATATATTCTGTTGATTTGGGGTGGAGAGTTCTGTAGATGTCTATTAGGTCCTCTTGGTGCAGAGCTGAGTTCAATTCCCGGGTATCCTTGTTGACTTTCTGTCTTGTTGATCTGTCTAATGTTGACAGTGGGGTGTTAAAGTCTCCCATTATTATTGTGTGGGAGTCTAAGTCTCTTTGCAGGTCACCAAGGACTTGCTTTATGAATCTGGGTGCTCCTGTATTGGGTGCATATATATTTAGGATAGTTAGCTCTTCTTGTTGAATTGATCCCTTTACCATTATATAATGACCTTCTTTGTCTCTTTTGATCTTTGTTGGTTTAAAGTCTGTTTTATCAGAGACTAGGATTGCAACCCCTGCCTTTTTTTATTTGCCATTTTCTTGGTAGATCTTCCTCCATCCTTTTATTTTGATCCTATTTGTGTCCTGCACGTGAGATGGGTTTCCTGAATACAGCACACTGATGGGTCTCTACTCTTTATCCAATTTGCCACTCTCTGTCTTTTAATTGGAGTGTTTATTCAATTTACATTTAAAATCAATATTGTTATGTGGGGATTTGATCCTGTCATTACGATGTTAGCTGTTAGTTTGCTCGTTAGTTGATGCAGTTTCTTTCTAGCCTTGAAGATCTTTACAATTTGGCATGTTTTTGCAGTGGCTGCTACCAGTTGTTCCTTTCCGTGTTTAGTGCTTCCTTCAGGAGCTCTTTTAGGGTAGGCCTATTGGTGACAAAATATCTCAGAATTTGCTCGTCTGTAAGGTATTTTATTTCTCCTTCACTTATGAAGCTTAGTTCGGCTGGATATGAAATTCTGGATTGAAAATTCTTTTCTTTAAGAATGTTGAATATTGGCCCCCACTCTCTTCTGGCTTGTAGAGTTTCTGCTGAGAGATCTGCTGTTAGTCTGATGGGCTTCCCTTTGTGGGTAACCCAGCCTTTCTCTCTGGCTGCACTTTACATTTTTTCCTTCGTTTCAACTTTGGTGAATCTGACAATTATGTATCTTGGAGTTGCTCTTTTCGAGGAGTATCTTTATGGCATTCTCTGTATTTCCTGAATCTGAATGTTGTCCTGCCTTGCTAGATTGGGGAAGTTCTCCTGGATAATATCCTGCAGAGTGTTTTCCAACTTGGTTCCCTTCTCCCCATCACTTTCAGGTACACCAATCTGACATAGCTTTGGTCTTTTCACATAGTCCCATATTTCTTGGAGGCTTTGTTTGTTTCTTTTTGTTCTTTTTTCTCTAAACTTCCCTTCTCATTTCATTTATTTCATCTTCCATCACTGAGATCGTTTATTCCAGTTGATCGCATCAGCTCCTGAGGCTTCTGCATTCTTCACATAGTTCTCAATCCTTGGCTTTCAGCTCCATCAGCTCCTTTAAGCACTTCTCTGTATTGGTTATTCTAGTTATACATTTGTCTAAATTTTTTTCAAAGTTTTCAGCTTCTTTGCCTTTGGTTTGAATTTCCTCCTGTAGTTCAGAGTAGTTTGATCATCTGAAGCCTTCTTCTCTCAACTCGTCAAAGTCATTCTCTGTCCAGCTTTGTTCTGTTGCTGGTGAGGAGCTGCATTCCTTTGGAGGAGAGATGCTCTGCTTTTTAGAGTTTACAGTTTTTCTGCTCTTTTTTTCCCCAATCTTTGTGGTTTTTTCTACTTTTGGTCTTTGATGATGGTGATGTACAAATGGGTTTTTGGTGTGGATGTCTTTTCTGTTTGTTAGTTTTCCTTCTAACAGACAGGACCCTCAGCTGCAGGTCTGTTGGAATTTGCTAGAGGTCCACTGCAGACACTGTTTGCCTGGGTAACAGCAGCGGTGTCTTCAGAACAGCGGATTTTCATGAACCGCGGATGATGCTGTCTGATCATTCCTCTGGAAGTTTTGTCTCAAAGGAGTACCCCGCCGTGTGAGGTATCAGTGTGCCCCTACTGGGGGATGCCTCCCAGTTAGGCTGCTCCGGGGTCAGGGGTCAAGGACCCACTTGAGGAGGCAATGTGCCTGTTCTCAGATCTCCAGCTGCATGCTGGGAGAAGAACTGCTCTCTTCAATGCTGTTAGACAGGGACATTTAAGACTGCAGAGGTTACTGCTGTCTTTTTTGTTTGTCTATGCCCTGTCCCAGAGGTGGAGCCTACAGAGGCAGGCAGGCCTCCTTGAGCTGTGGTGGGATCCACCCAGATTGAACTTCCCAGCTGCTTTGTTTACCTAAGCAAGCCTGGGCAATGGCGGGTGCCCATCCCCCAGCCTTGCTGCTGCCTTGCAGTTTGATCTCAGTCTACTGTGCTAACAATCAGTGAGACTCTGTGGGCATAGGACCCTCTGAGCCAGGTGTGGGATATAATCTCCTGGTGCACAGTTTTTTAAGCCCATCAGAAAAGCACAGTATTGGGGTTGGAGTGACCCGATTTTCCAGGTGCCGTCTGTCACCCCTTTCTTTGACTAGGAAAGGGAACTCCCCTACCCCTTGCACTTCCTGAGTGAGGCAATGCCTCACAATGCTTTAGCTCATGCACAGTGCACTGCAGTCACTATCCCGTGCCCACTGTCTGGCACTCCCTAGTGAGATGAACCCAGTACCTCAGATGGAAATGTAGAAATCACCCGTCTTCTGTGTCGATCATGCTGGGAGTTTTAGACCAGAGCTTTTCCTATTCGGCCATCTTGCATGCCACATTTTCTTAATGCTGTCTATCACTGATAGACATTTGGGTTGGTTCCAAGTCTATGTGATTGTGACTAATGCCTCAATACATATACGTGTGCATGTGTCTTCATAGTAGCATGATTTATAATCCTTTGGGTATATACCCAGTAATGGGATGGCTGAGTCACATGATATTTCCAGTTCTAGATCCCTGAGGAATCACCTCAGTGACTTCCACAAGGGTTGAACTAGTTTACAGTCCCACCAACAGTGTAAAGGTGTTCCTATTTCTCCACACCCTCTCCAGCACCTGTTGTTTCCTGACTTTTTAATGATCGCCATTCTCACTTGTGTGATATGGAATCTCATTGTGGTTTTGATTTATATTTCTCTGATGGCCAGTGATGATGAACATTTATTCATGTGTCTGTTGGCTGCATAAATGTCTTCTTTTGAGAAATGTCTGTTCATGTCTTTCGGGAAGTTTTGATGGGTTTGTTAGTTTTTTTCTTGTAAATTTGTTTGAGTTCTTTGAAGACTCTGGATATTAGCCCTTTGTCAGATGAGTAAATTGTAAAACTTTTTTCCCATTCTATAGGTTGCCTCTTCACTCTGATGGTAGTTTCTTTTGTTGTGCAAAAGCTCTTTAGTTTTGTTAGATCTCATTTGTCAATTTTGGCTTTTGTTGCCATTGCTTTTGGTGTTTTAGACATGAAGTTCTTGCTCTTGCCTATGTCCTGAGTGGGATTGCCTAGGTGTTCTTCTAGGGTTTTTATGGTTTTAGTTCTAACGTTTAAGTCTTTAATCCATCTTGAATTAATTTTTATAAGGTGTAAAGAAAGGATCCAGTTTCAGCTTTCTACATATGGCTAGCCAGTTTTCCCAGCACCATTTATTAAATAGGGAATCATTTCCCCATTTCTTGTTTTTGTCAGGTTTGTCAAAGATCAGATGGTTATAGATGTGTGTTACTATGTCTGAGGACTCTATTATGTTCCATTGGTCTATATCTCTGTTTTGGTACCAGTACCATGCTGTTTTGGTTACTATAGCTTTGTAGTACAGTTTGAAGTCAGGTAGTGAGATGCCTCCAGCTTTGTTCTTTTCAGTTAGGATTGACTTGGCATTGTGGGCTGTTTTTTTGGTTCCATATGAACTTTAAAGTAGTTTTTCCCAATTCCGTGAAGAAAGTCATTGGTAGCTTGATGAAGATGACATTAACTCTGTAAATTACTTTGGGCACTATGGCTATTTTCACTATATTCGCTCTTCCTATCCATGAGCATGGAACGTTCTTCCATTTGCTTGTATCCTCTTTTATTTCATTGAGCAGTGGTTTGTAGTTCTCCTTGGAGAGGTCCTTCACATCCCTTGTAAGTTGGATTCTTAGGTATTTTATTCTCTTTGAAGCAATTGTGAATGGGAGTTCATTAATGATTTTGCTCTCTGTTTGTCTGTTATTGGTGTATAAGAATGCTTGTGATTTTTGCACACTGATTTTGTAACCTGAGACTTTGTTGAAGTTGTTTATCAGCTTAAGGAGATTTTGGGCTGAGATGATGTGGTTTTCTAGATATACAATCATGTCATCTGCAAACAGGGACAACTTGACTTCCACTTTTCCTAATTGAATACCCTTTATTTCTTTCTCCTGCCTGATTGCCTTGCCCAGAACTTCCAACACTATGGTGAATAAGAGTGGTGAAAGGAGGCATCCTTGTCTTGTGCCATTTTTAAAAGGGAATGCTCCAGTTTTTGCCCATTCAGTATGGTATTGGCTGTGAGTTTGTTATAAATATCTCTTATTATTTTGGGATACGGCCTATCAATACCTAATTTATTGAAAGTTTTTAGCATGAAGTCATGTTAAATTTTGTCAAAGGCCTTTTCTGCATCTATTGAGATAATCATGTGGTTTTTGTCTTTGGTTCTGTTTATATGCTGGATTACATTTATTGATTTGTGTGTGTTGAGCCAGCCTTGCATCCTAGTGTTGAAGCCCACTTAATGATGTTGGATAAGCTTTATGATATGTTGCTGGATTCAGTTTGAGAATGTTTTATTGAGGATTGTTACATTGATGTTCATCATGGATATTGATACAAAATTCTCTTTTTTGGTTGTGTCTCTTCCTGGCTTTGGTATCAGGATGATGCTGGCCTCATAAAATGAGTTAGAGGGGATTCCCTTTTTTTTCTATTGATTGAAATTGTTTCAGAAGGAATGGTACCAATTCCTCCTTGTACCTCTGGTAGAATTCAGATTTGAATGCCTCTGGTACTGAACTTTTTTTTGGTTTGTAAGCTGTTAATTATTACCTCAATTTCAGAGTCTGCTATTGATCTATTCCGAGACTCAACTTCTTCCTGGTTTAGTCTTGGGAGGGTGTATGTGTCCAGGAATTTATCCATTTCTTATAGATTTTTTAGTTTATTTGTGAAGACGTGTTTTTAGTATTCTCTGATGGTAGTTTCTTTTTCTGCGGGATAGGTGGTGATATCCCCTTTGTTATTTTGTATGGTATCTGTTTGATTCTTCTTTCTTTCCTTCTTTATTAGTCTTGCTAGTGGTCTATCAATTTTGTTGATCTTTTCAGAAAACCAGCTCCTGGATTCATTGATTTTTTGAAGGATTTTTTGTGTCTCTATCTCCTTCAGTTCTCCTCTGATGTTAGTTATTTCTTCCTTTCCACTAGCTTTTGAATGTGTTTACTCTTGCTTCTCTAGTTCTTTTGATTGAGATCTTAGGGTTTCAATTTCAGATCTTTCCTGCTTTCTGTTGTAGGCTTTTAGTTCTATAAATTTCCCTCTACACACTGCTTTAAATGTGTACCAGACATTCTGGTGTGTTGTGTCTTTGTTCTCACTGATTTCAAATAACATCTTTATTTCTGCCTTCAATTCATTATGTGCCCAGTAGTCATTCAGAAGCAAGTTGTTCAGTTTCCATGTAGTTCAGCGGGTTTGAGTAATATTCTTAATGCTGAGTTCTATTTTGATCGCACTACAGTCTGAGAGACAATTTGTTGTGATTTCTGTTCTTTTACATTGGCTGAGCAGTTCTTTACTTCCAACTCTGTGGTCAATTTTGGAATAAGTGCGATGTGGTGCTGAGAAGAATGTATATTCTGTTGATTTGGGTTGGAGAGTCCTGTAGATGTCTATTAGGTCTGCTTGGTGCAGAACTGAGTTTAATTCCTGGATATTGTTTTTAGCTTTCTGTCTTGTTGATCTGTCTAATGTTCACTGTGTGGTGTTAAAGTCTCCCATTATTATTGTGTGGGTGTCTAAGTCTCTGTGTTGGTCTCTAAAGACTTCCTTTTTGAATCTGGCTGCTCCTGTATTGGGTGCATATATATTTAGGATAGTTCCTCTTCTTGTTGAATTGATCCCTTTACCATTATGTATTGACCTTCTTTGTCTCTTTTGATCTTTATTAATTTAAAATTTGTTTTATCAGAGACTAGGATTGCAACCACTGCCTTTTTATGTTTTCCATTTTGTAAAGTATTTTATTTCTCTATCAGTTACAAAGCTTAGTTTGGCTGGATATGAAATTCTGGGTTGAGAATTCTTTTCTGTAAGAATGTTAATATTGGTCCCCACTCTCTTCTGGCTTGTAGAGTTTCTGCGGAGACATCTGTTAGTGTGATTGGCTTCCCTTTGTGGGTAACATGACCTTTCTCTCTGGCTGCCTTTAGCAATTTTTCCTGCATTTCAACTTTGGTGAATCTGACAATTATGTGTCTTGGAGTTGCTCTTCTCAAGGAGTATCTTTGTGGTGTTCTGTGTATTTCCTGTATTTGAATGTTGGCCTGCATTTCTAGGTTGGGGAATTTCTCCTGAATAATATCCTGAAGAGTGTTTTCCAACTTGGTTCCTTTCTCCCCATCACTTTCATGTACACCAATCAGACATAGATTTGATCTTTTCACATAGTCCCATATTTCTTGGAGGCTTTGTTCATTTCTTTTTACTCTTTTTTCTCTAGCTTCTCTTCTCACTTCATTTCATTCATTTGATCTTCACTCACTGATACACTTTCTTCCAGTTGATCAAATCAGCTACTGAAGCTTGTGCATTCCTCAAGTAGTTCTCATACCATGGTTTTCAGCTCCATCAGGTCATTTAAAGACTTCTCTACAGTGGTTATTATAGTTAGCCATTCATCTAATCGTTTTTCAAGGTTTTTAACTTCTTTGCTATGGGTTCAAACTTCCTCCTTTAGCTCAGAGACGTTTGATCATCTGAAGCCTTCTTCTCTCAACTCATCAAAGTCATTCTCCATCCGGCTTCATTCTGCCTCTGGTGAGGAGCTGTGTTCCTTTGGAGGGGAAGAGGCACTCAGATTTTTATAATTTTCAGTTTTTCTGTTCCTTTTTTCCCCATCTTGGTGGTTTTATCTACATTTGGTCTTTGATGATGGTAACGTACAGATGGGGTTTTGGTGTGGATGTGCTTTCTGTTTGTTAATTTTCCTTCTGGCAGTCAGGACCCTCTGCTGCAGGTCTGTTGGAGTTTGCTGGAGGTCCACTCCAGACCCTGTTTTCCTAGGTATGAACAGCAGAGGCTGCAGAGTAGTGAATGTTGTGAAGAGCAAATGTTGCTGCCTAATCATTCCTCTGGAAGTTTCATCTCAGAGGGGTACCTGGCCGTGTGAAATGTCAGTCTGCCCTATTTTGGTGGTGCCTCCCAGTTAGGCTACTCAGGGGTCAGGGACTCACTTGAGGCAGTCTGTCCATTCTCAGATCTCAAATTCCATGCTGGGAGAACCACTACTCTCTTCAAAACTGTCAGAAAGGGACATTTAAGTCTGCAAAGGTTTCTGCTGCCTTTTGTTCAGCTATGCCTTGTCCCCAGAAGTGGAGTGTACAGATGCAGCCAGGCCTCCTTGAGCTGCAGTGGGCTCCACTCAGTTTGAGCTTCCCAGCTGCTTTGTTTACCTACTCAAGCCTCAGCAATGGTGGTCACCCCTCTCCCAGACTCACTGCCACCTTGTAGTTTGGTCTCAAATACTCTGCTAGCAATGAGTGAGGCTCTGTGGGTATGAGACCCTCTGTGCCAGGAGTGGGTTATAATCTCCTAGTGTGCCATTTGCTAAGACCATTGGAAATGTGCAGTATTAGGGTGGTAGTGACCCAGTTTTCCAGGTGCCATCTGTCACAGCTTCGCTTGGCTAGGAAAGGGAATTCCTTGACCTCTTGCACTTCCTGGGTGAGGCAATGCCTTGCCATGCTTTGGCTGATACTTGACGTGCTGCACCCACTGTTCTGCACCCACTGTCCAACAAGCCCCAGTGAGATGAACTTGGTACTTCAGTTGGAAATGCAGAAATCACGTGTCTTCTGCATCAATCATGCTGGGAGCTGTAGACTGGAGTTTTTCCTATTTGGCCATCATCAGCAGTGGTTTTTACAAGTGGGATTAGCCTCAGAGATGGGAGATGGAAGGAAATTTATCTTACAGGCATTAGAACCCAGGAGGCAAGGGTCAGGATTGATAGGACAGATAAGCAAGTCTCACTTGGTTAACATGATTTTAAGAGTTCTCCTCATGTCTGCAGGGTCAACCAACTTATTCTCTGGACCCCGCAGCTGAATGGCTTTCCTATCTGACAACCCTCAGTTCAGCTCAGAAGTATAGAAAAAGTGGAAGCTGGTTTCAGGCAAACCAATGCTCCCAACTCTGAAGAATAGGGGGTTCTTAGAGAGATCTTTCCCAGAAAGCCTTACACCCATGTCTTTAGTCTGGTTGCCATACTAGTCACTTTTAATTGGCTGACAGGTGCCTGGCATTTAGCTCACAAATTCCAAGGAAAAATAGGACACAATAGTAAGTAAAAGGGGTCTGATGGTACTCACCATATGGGGCTATCCCTGATGAGCCCCCAAGATGTGTTCTGAGTTTTTTTTTTATTTCTGGTGTGTTTGTGTCCTCACTGACTTCAAGAATGGAACCATGGACCTTTGCAGTGATTGTTACAGCTCTTAAAGATGGCACAAATGCAGTTGGGCATGGTGGCTCATGCCTGTAATCCCAGCACTTTGGGAGGCTGTGGTAGGTGGATCACAATATCAGGAGATCAAGACCATCCTGGTTAACATGGTGAAATCTTCTCTCTATTAAAAATACAAAAAATTAGCCAGGCATGGTGGTGGGCACCTGTAATCCCAGCTACTCAGGAGGCTGAGGCAGGAGAATGGCATCAACCCAGGAGGCAGAGCTTGCAGTTAGCCAAGATAACACCACCACCACTGCACACCATCCAGCCTGGGTGACACAACGAGACTCCATTTAAAAAAAAAAAAAAAAAAATGACACAAACACAAAGAAGGAGCAGCAGGAAGATTTATTGTGAAGAGAAAAAGAACAAAGCTTCCATAGCATGGAAAGGAAGCAAAGTGGATTGCCACTGCTGGCTGGGGTGGCCAGATTTTATTCCCTTATTTGTCCCTGCCCATGTCCTGCTGATTGGTCCATTTTACAGAGCACTGACTGGTGAATTTTACAAACCTCTAGCTAGCTGCAGAGTACTGACTGGTGTGTTTTACAATCCTAGCTGCAGAGTTCTGATTGGTGCATTTTACAATCCTCTTTTAAGACAAAAATTCTCCAAGTCCCAACCCAACCCAGAAGTCCAACTGGCTCCACTGCTCACTATTTCTCTTATTTTTTCTTTTATATCTCCTCCTGCTCCTCTTCCTTCTTCTCTGTTTCCTTCTCCTCCTCTTTCTCCTATTCTTCCTTGTCTTTCTCCTCCTCCTCTTTGTTTCCTCCTCCTTCTTTGTTTCCTCCTCTTTCATCTCCTTTTCCCTCCTCGTCTGCCTCCTCTCCTCCTTCTTCCTTCTCTCTGCCTTTCTCTTGCTTCCTTTGTTCTTTTTTCCTTCCCACCTTCCTTCCCTTCCTTGTTTCTTTCTTCCTCCTTTGAGCACCCCACACAACAAATCCCACACAGTCATTTGCAAATATGTGTGTCATTGGAATATGATTAAAGACATATTAAAAACAGTACCAATCAGCCAAAAAAAAAGTGGGTCTGATATAGGTCAGATATTATGAAACCACCTGTAGCTCTATTCCAGAATGGGATGGATGTTGAAGGCTGACACACATCCAACATAAAACACAGTCTCAACCACATGACCAGCAATTCCACTCTTGAGTAGGTACAGAGAATAATTTGTGTCAGGCATGGTGGCTTCTCCCTCTAATCTTAGCATTTTGAGAGCTCGAGATGGGAGGGTCACTTGAGGCAAGGAATTCAAGACCAGCCTAATCAACATACTGAGAACCCCATCACTAAGTTAAAAAAAAAAAAAAAGAATTCAGACTCCAACAGATATGTACACACTCATATTCATAGCAGTACCATGGGTTAAGCAGTGTGGTAAATGCCTGTAATCCCAGCAGTTTGGGAGGCCAAGGTGGGTATATCACTTAAGTCTAGGTGATCTGAATAAAAAACACAAAAATTAGCTGGGGGTGTTTCACAGCTGTAGTCACAGTTACTTGGAAGGCTGAGGAGGGAGAATCATTTGAATCTAGGAAGTTGAGGTTGTAATGAACCAAGCTTTTGCCACTACACTCCAGCCTGGGCAACAGATGAAGACCTTGTCGCTAAATAAATAAATGCATAGCCAAACACAGCAAGATGCAGAAGAGGCAGAAAGTAGAAACAACTTAAATATTCATCAGAGCATGAAAGCATTTACATAAATTGAGTTCACACATGCAACAGATTATTACTGGAAAATGAAAAGAAATGGAGCTCTCATTCATGCTGTCATATGAATGAACATTGAAAACATGATATTAAATTTCAAAAGACAGACACAAATGTTTCATGTTGTATGATTCTATTTATATGAAATGTCTAGAATAGGCAAAGAGAGAGATGGCAGACTGATATTTGCTGGAAGCTTCAGGTAGGGAGAGGATTGCTGGACAAGGGGCTGATAATCATTGGATGTAGTATATTTGTTAGTTATAAAAATGTTTTACTGGGCATGGTGGCCCACATCTGCAATACCAGTAGTTTGGAAGGGCAAGTCAGGTAGATCACATAAGGCCAGGAGTTCAAGACCAGACTTGCCAACATGGTAAAGCCCTGTCTCAACTAAAAATACAAAAATTAGCCAGACATGGTCGTGGGTAACTGTAATCTCAGCTAGCTGGGAAGCTGAGGCATGAGAATCATTTGAACCTGGGAGGAGGTGGAGGTTGCAGTGAGCAGAGTTCTAGCCACTGCAGTCCAGCCTGGGCAACAGAGTGAGGCTGTGTCTCAAAAAAAAAAAAAAAAAAAAAAAAAGTGTTTGAGCATTGATTGGCATAATCATTGCACAACCCTGTTGTTCACACAACACTAACTTACGGTTGTGAATGCACTAAATGCCATCAAACTCCACACTTTATTTTATTTTATTATTTATTATTTTTGTTATTGTACTTTAAGTTCTGGAGTACAAGTGCAGAAAATGCAGGTTTGTTACATATGCATACATGTGGCATGGTGGTTTACTGAACCCATCAATCCATTATCTACATTAGGTATTTCTCCTAATGCTATCCCTCCCCCAGCCTGAAATCTCCTGACAGGCCCTGTTGTGTGATATTCGGCTCCCTGTGCCTATGTGTTCTCTTTATTGAACTCCCACTTATGAGTGTGAACATGCGCTGTTTTGTTTTCTGTTCCTGCGTTAGTTTGCTGAGAGTGATGATTTCCAGTTTCATCCATGTCCCTGCAAAGGATATGAACTCATCCTTTTTATATGGCTGCATAGTATTCCTTGTTGTATATGTGCCACATTTTCTTTATCCAGTCTATCACTAATGGGCATTTGGGTTGGTTCCAAGTTTTTGCTATTGAGAACAGCAAATTGTACACTTTAAATGGCTGAAGTGGTAAACTGTATGTTAGGTGTATCTTGCAACAATTAAAATAGAAAACTATAACTGCACAGTCTCAGAGATGCGACACCCATCCTCCCATGGCTAGTGGCTGATGTCCTGCCAGAGCCTGAGGCTGGAAAGAAATTCCAAAATCGGCAATGGTTTTTGAGAGGTTTCATCAACAGGTTACTATGGACACCCTTTATTAACTGTGCCTTTTGTTGGAGTGCTTTGTGGTATCCAGGTCAAACCCTGAAGGAAATGAAATCCCCTCTGCTGCTCCTGTCTTTGGGATTATGTTTCTCCCAGTTCTCAGCAGTGGCTGCATCTCATACACCCTTTGAGCTCCTCTGAGTCTGAGTCTCTAGGGTGTTGTCATGGATATCCTCATCTTATCCCAAGCAGCAGCTGGGTGGTAGGAGCCCACCTGTGCACACCCACCCAGCAGGTACCCTTCCTTCTCTGGAAGCAGCTTGCCTTCCTGGGAGCCCCATTCCTCAGCCATGCAGAAAGCTGTGGATAAAGGGCACCTCGGAAGCACTGAAGTATTGGTGTCACTAACAGCAAAGCCATGCAGCTCTACAGCAATCTTAATTCCTACCTTCTCAGGAGAAAGAATTTGACTGAGAGGCATAAGGCAGAAGGAGAGATGGAGGCAAGTTAGTGAGAATGAGTGGAAGATTTTTAGAAAACTTTAGAAAATGATAGCAAAAAAGGAAAGTACCCTTGGAAGAAAGACTAGTGGGCAACTTCAGAGTCAAGTGCATGGTTTTACTATTACACTTGGGTTTTTATGCATTGACCTTTAGACTGCAATCTTGCATTCCTTCTCCCCTGATTCTTCCCTTGGAGTGGGCTATTCACAAGTGCAGGGGAATGCCAGCACTCAGGAGGAGAGCATGCACAGTGTGTTTAGTGGCTTTGTGCACGCGCTCACTTGAGGCATTCTTCCTTTACCAGTTGAGTGTCCCTAGAAGAACGTCATATAGCAGTTACACTCTCCCATTTGTCTCTTAGTAGGCATGCTTGATTCCATTTATCCGACTCCTGAGATCTTATTGGGAAGTTGCTGATCACAGGTGTTTTCTGTGTATCAGGAGACTGTGTTTCCCTGGTGCCACGACCAATTATTATTTATTTATTGAGACAGTCTGTCTCTGTCACCCAGGCTTTAGTGCAATGGCACAATCTTGGATCACTGCAAACTCCACCTCCAGGGTTCAAGTGATTGTCCTCCTTCAGCCTCCTGAGTAACTGGGATTACAGGCGCACCCCACCATAGCTGGCTAGTTTTTGTATTTTTGGTAGAGACAGGGTTTTAACATGTTTGCCAGCCTGGTCTCAAGTGACCTCAAGTGATCCACCTGCCTCAGCCTCCCAAAGTGCTGGGATTACAGATGTGAAACAACATGACTGGCCCCAATTATTATTTTAAAGGGATAGTTTATCAATCACCTGACCATCACCTGATGGTATTTTCACATTTCTGGTATGTGAGGGAAAAGAAAGGAGGGAGGGGGAACACCTCTCCTGCCCATTCATGGCTGACTACCTACCTACTCTAACAATAGGAAGCACAACAAAACCAAAATTCATTTGTTTAAACCTCCTTAGAACATCTCCTAGGACTGCTTTCCTTCTGTTCAATTGCAGCTGTTTTCTGGTAATGTAAAACATTATGCTTACCTTACAGTTCCCAAAAACTCATTGGCCAAACCTCTTTTTCTCCTACAGAAGAAAATCTACCTGAAAAAAAAACAAAAAACAAAACCGGCAACCACAGATGGATATCAGATGAAACCTATTCCCAAGGCCTCCATTAACCTGCCTTGCTGAGGGAGGGAGACTTGGCCCCATCCCTATCACCAGAAATATGTCATTTTTTTGCAGCCTTAGGTAGGACTCACTTGTCTGCAAAAAGCAAAACAAAACAGTTTGGGGTACAGCTTCTGCAGACAGATCTAGGTCAGATCTTCAAAGGAACAGTTTGAAACAGGAGTCATGAGGTCTGCCTTTTCTCAAAACCTTCTCCCCATCAGGGACTTGCAAGGGAAAGGACTAGGAGATCAAATTCCATCTGCATTGTATCTGCTTGGTTCTGAGAACTCCCGGGGAAGATCTGCAGAGCTGGTTGCCTCCCCAAGCCTCATGTCCAGTCTTTTCTTTCCATCTTTTTTTTTTTTTTTGGAGAAGTTTCTGAGCTAGACGCATTTATTTCTCCTTGTATTCAACAAGAGAACCTCTAAAAAACCTGTTTGTCAGGCTTTAAGTATTCCAGTACAGAAGCATGCAGAGAAAAATATTTAAGCTGAAATGAGAGCTCTGACTGATGTTTCTGTTCCTTAGGTCCTGTGGCAGCAGGAAGTTGCTCCAAGTAAACCTCAGAACCCAGGTGGCAGACAGGAGAGGAACCTGGCTCCCCCAGGAGCCAAACTGCAGCACTGACTACTCTAAACTGCCTTTCTGAGAGCTATTTGTTTTCCACGTTTGAAAAGTGGGTAAAATGAGTCAAAAGATCTTCCTATGAGACAACTTAGCTTACCTTGAGGTAATTCTAAGTGCTGTGGATTCCTGCAAACACACATCTTTGTGCACCAAGCAACTTTTTCAGTGTACAATAAGACAATTAAGAGGAACATACCATTCTGGTCCTCTGTTCAGTCTTTTTTTTTTTTTTTTCTATGTGATTTCAACATCAGGTTAATTGGCAATTGCAGTTAACATAAAGTGCTTCCTTGCCAGTATTAAACTAGGTTTCAAATTTGCCAAGTATTTAAAACTGTGTTTATCTTGGAAGATGAGCCCTTCCTGAAAGCTTTTATATGAAAAGTTATTGATTGAAGCATTCCAGCTTCAAAGGAAAGGAAATTCTAACACAGGCTACAGTGTACCTGAAACTTGAGGATGTCATACCTAGTGAAATAAGCCAGGCACTAAAGGATAACTATAGTGTGGTTCTTCTCATTTGAGATGATCAACATAAAAGGAAGAAACTCAGGCAAAATTAATATAAATAGAGCGTTTATTTGGCCAAGCTTGAGGCTTTCATCACTGAAGAACAGACTCAAGTTGCCATGAATACACAATTAGATGCTCTGATCAGCAGAAGTTGTAAGTATCACAGATGAAAAATTCTTCATCAAAAAGTTTTAGTTCCCTGTTCTTTGTTTCTTAAGACCAACTTCCTTCTATGTCTTGTCTCCTAGCTACCTAATCTGTAAACAACTTTCCCATCTTTGCTGTGCTCTGACAAGTTCAGATATGCCTTCTCGCCTAGTAACAAACAATCTCTGTTTCTTCCCACCTAATAGAACCTATTCAATTTTAAACCTTCCCCAATCATGTTAGCTTAGATTGTGGGGTCCAACCTCAGCCAATGGAGAAAGGACACAGAAGTGCTAGAAACTACATTAGGGATAAAAATCCCTGCCCTATCCCACTTGACATAATCTTTTGATCATTACTAGGGTGAGCTGCACACCTTCTACAGAAGTAAATTTGCCATGCTGAAGAATTTTCCGCCTATGTGCTTGTTTTCATTGTGGCACTGGGCAACTGTTTCTAACAATTTGAGGGCCCATCCAAGATTCCCATTCTTCTCTGGGGAGGAATCTCTGATCATCTTTCATGAGGAGATATATACTGCTGCCTCACTGTGGTGGTCTCAGGGCTAAGGGATCAAGACCCACCTGCTGTGATGAATAAACATGGACTCTCAGTGATGTGGGAAGTAAAGGCCTATAGATACACAATGACCAAGTAACTCTGTGGAGAGACCAAGGTAAGAAAAACCATGGAGATGGTGAAGTATTTCCTTGGTGATCAGAACACCCTGGAGGTTGAAAGTGTGTGAGATGTACAATTGAGTGCAGAGTGAGTGCAGAATCTGGATCTGGTCCTGAGGTCACCTCATACAGCTTAAAAGCAGCTTGCCTGCCATGGGGTTTCTACCAACCTGCCTATGCTAAGAGCGATCTGAAAATTCCCACAAGGAAAGCAGATGGTGAAGGATGAAGCAAAAGATAAAGAGTGCCAGAAACCTGTAGCAGAGAGGGGAGGTTGAACCTCTCTGGAACAAGAAATCTCTAGTAGCAGAGGTTGAGCCTCACAGGCTTGCTAGGGTATAAGAAATCTCTAGTAAGAGACAGTGAGGCCTGTAAACTCAGGGAAAAATACTTTCTCCAGGATGGGAAATAAAACAAGTAAGATGAAATGTAGGAAAGATCATGATCATGATAATATACACTCTGATAGTCCCCTGGGCCTAATGTTAGAATACTGAAAGGATAGTCAAAGGAGCAAACACAAGAAAAAGCAGCAAATAATAAAATACTGCTGTTTTATTTGGACAAAAATACCTATCCTCAAACCCTCAGTTTTCTGGCCAACATTTGGATCAAATGAGGATTATATCTGTCAACTCTTAATAGAATATGACAATGATAAAAATCCTGTCTCACAGGAAGAAAGAGACTATGCCTTATGCTGGCAGCAAGGTTGGGTTCTCCAATATCCCCTAAAAGTTACAGGAGATAAGTCAAAATCTACCTCCTATGAAGAGGTTAAACCTGAACAGTATGCTTACACATGAGACCCTTTAGAGCAGCTTCCCCCACCAAATACCACTAACCTTACTCTCCCCCAAGCAGCTGCCACCCCAAACCCTTCCTCTATGCATGTTATTCCTACCCCCATAATCCTTAGTGTCACCCCTTAAGAAGACTTCCTCATGAGATATAACAATGTAAGAAAGATATCCAAAATTTTACTTTTTCCCCAATACCTTCAAAGAGTCTGCTCCATCTCTTTTCCTTAAGATAAGTGCCTCTTGAAGGAGGAGGCATTGAGTTTGTGAGCACCCCCTTAACGAGCTCAGAAGTCCAAAACCTAAAAAGGGAACTTAAACTACTCTTAGATGACCTTTACAGAGTGGCATATCAAATTGATGGGTTTCTAGGACCCCAATTATATACTTGGGCCAAGTTAATGTCTATCTTAGGCATCTTATTCTCAGAAGAAAAAGGAGCATGATATGCAGGGCCACTATGATAGTTTTGCAATGTGAACACCTTCCAGATCAGAACGTCCCAGCAGCTGACAAAAACTTCCCAGCCCAGGATCTTCCATGGAATAACAGCAATATAGTCCATTCAGGAAATATGAAAGATCTTAGGGAGATGATAATAAAAGGAATTTGAGAATCACTGTCCTGCACCCAAAATCTTACCAAGGCCTTCAATATGCAACAGCGAAAAGATGAGGGACTGATAACATTTTTAGAAAGGCTTAAAGAGCAAATGGGAAAATATGCTGGCCTACAATAAGAAGGCCTCCTTGGACAAGGAATGTTAAAGTTCCACTTTGTTACCAATAGCTGGCCAGGCATAACTAAAAAATTACAGAACAAATGTTTCACATGTGGAAAAATAGGTCACTTTAAAAGACAATGTCCTGAATGGGACAAGAAAGAAATAGTCATCCCACTTATGGCTTTTGAAGAAGACTAGGGAAGTCAGGGGCTCTATCTTTTTATCTTGGGTGCCACGAAGAGCCCTTGATAAATTTAGAAGTGGGATGTAAACCTGAGCTTATTACCTTTTTAATTGATTCAGGATCATCTCACTCAGCTGATTCTTATCTTTCATCCAGTGTAACTTGCTCACAAGAAGATGTTTTATCTCTGGGGTAAAAGGAGAAGAGTTTAGAGCAAAAATCTTAGAGGAGAGCAAAAGTATTAGAGGAGATGGAAGTAAAATATAAAAACTGATAAGCTAGTATCAAATTTCTGTTAATTCTAGAAGCAGGGACAAATCTGTTAGGAAGATATTTAATGCTAAAATTAGGCTTAGGCCTCCAAATTAATCATGGAAGTTTCCTCCCCTCCCTAAACTTCCTAACCACCGCAGATGAAGAACACATTCATCCTGAGTTATGGTCCAAAGATAGGAATCAAGAAAAATTATGAATTCCTTCAATTCATATTAAATTAAAAATGCCTGGGGAAGTAGTAAAGAGAAAGCAACACCTTATTCCTTTAGAAGCCAGGGTAAATTTAAAATCTATATTGAAGGTCTTCTCCATGATTAGTTTCATTAACCCTGTATGTCTCCCTACAATTCTCCATTACTGCTTGCAAGGAAACCAGATGGGTCATACCAGTTACTACAAGACCTTAGAGCTATTAATCAGATAGTATAAACTACACACCCTATTTTTCCGAACACTTATACTATTATCAGTATGATCCCATACAGCCACTAGAGGTTTACAGTAATAGATTTAAAGGATGCCTTTTGGGCTTGTCCATTAGCAGAATACAGCTGGGACCTATTTGCCTATAAGTGGGAAGATGCTCACTTCAGTTGAAAACGGCAATACCAATGATCAGTCTTACCCCAAGGGTTTAGAGTCTCCAAATTTATTTAGTCAAATATTAGAAAAGTCATAGATAAACCTTCTTTTTCCTCACAAATGTGCCTCCTCCAGTACATGGATGATCTTCTAATTTCAGGGAATGATAGAAAAAGAGTAGCAGCCTTCTCAACCCATGTCTTAAATTTTCTATGGGATAAAGGTCTAAAGGTCTTGAAAAAAAGAAATAAAGCACTCAAATTTGTAAAACCTGAAGTAAAATATTTGGGGCATTTAATTAGGAAAGGTCAATAGAAAATTGGGATTGAATGGACTGTTCTTGCCTCTATTGAAAACTAAACAAGAATTTAGAAAATTTTTAGGATTAGTTGGATACTGTCATCTATAGATAGGCTGTTATGCCCTAGAAACAGAACCCTTATTAAAAAAAAAAAAAAAAAAAAAGCTCACACAGACAAGTCACACAACCTCATTTGGCAATTACTGGAAATCTGACAGGTGTAAAGGTTAAAACATCTGTTAGTAACTCCTCTTGTCCTAGCTTTACCCTCCTTAGAGCAGCCATTCCATCTTTTTATCAATGTAAACAAGGACATAACCTTAGGAGTATTTACCCAAAAGCACGGAGGCCACTGGCCATCTGTTGCCTTTCTATCAAAACCCTTTGACCCAGTAACCTGTGGATGGACCAAAGGCATTCAATTGGTAATGGCAACTGCTTTGCTAACACAAAAAAGTAGAAAAATACCTTTTGGAGGAAATCTCATTGTGAACACAACCCACCAGGTCAAAACTATCCTAGTCAAAAGGCAGAAAGGTGGCTTAGTGACTCAAAGATTTTAACATATGAGACTATCTTGTTAGAAAAATATGATTTAACTCTAACCACTGATGATTCACTTAACCCTGCTGCCTTCCTAACAGGAAATCCAAACCCCCCAAAAAACCCACACCACAGACCAGAAGAACATGGACATGAATGTTTAGATATTATTGTCTATCAGACAAGGGCTAGACCAGATTTAAATAAACTCCCCTTCCAACTAAAACACACCTTTTTTGTACATAGTTATTCTCATGTAATAAGAGATAAAAGCCTTAATGGGTACTTAATGTAGACGGAGACACCCTCACAGAAATGGAAGCAGCAAGATTACCTAATGATTGGTCTGAGCAAACATGTGAGTTGTTTGCACTATAGCAAGCCTTGAAATTTTGGGAAAACTGGGAAGGAATGATTTATACTGACTCAAAGTCAAGTATGTCTTTGATGTAGCCCACACCTTTGGAAAAATTTGGGCAGAGTAAGGCCTTATTAAGAGTAAAGGCCAAAACACTCTTGTAAAATGCATCTATCAGTGCTCTGTTAAAACGTTCCAATGAGCACTCTGTAGCTAGTTATAAGTTTGTAAAATGCATGAATCAGCACTCTGTAGTTAGCTAGAGGTTTGTAAAATGCACCAATCAGTACTTTGTAAGATGGACCAATCAGCACTCTGTAAAATGGACCAATCAGCACTCTGTAAAATGAAAAACTCAACAGTCTGTAAAACGGACGAATTAGCAGGACATTGGTGGAGACAAATAAGGTAATAAAAGCTGGCCACCCCAGCCAGCAGCTGCAACCCAGTCAGGTCCCCTTCCATGCTGTGGAAGCTTTGTTCTTTTACTCTTTACAATAAAGCTTGCTGCTGCTCACTCTTTGCATCCCTGTCACCTTTAAGAGCTGTAACACTTACACGAAGGTCCACAGCTTCATTTATGAAGTCAGCAAGACCATGAACCCACCAGAAGCAACCAACTCTGGATACATGTTTGGGGTTCCTCCAGGGTGTTGCCAAGCAGTGAATACCACTGGACCCCTTTTGCTTGCTATTCTGTCCTATTTTTCCTTAGAACTCAGGGTCTACACACTGGGCACCTGTCAGTGAGTAACATGTGACTAGGTGACTGCAGAGTAAAGACATGGGTGTCAGGCTTTCTGGGAATGGGAGCTCTAACAACCCCCAACTCTTCACAGTTGGGAGAATTGGTTTGCCTGAAACCAGCTTCCACTTTTCCTGTACTTCTGGGCTGAGCTGAGGGTCAACAGAGAGGAAAGCCATTCAGCTCCAAGGTCCCAACAAAAAGGTGGCTGACCTTACAGCCGGGAGTGGAACACTCAAAGCTACATCACCCAAGTGAGACTCACTCATCTATCCTATCTACCCTGACCCTTGCCTTCTAGGTCCTAATGCATGTCAGAAAAACTTCCTCTTACCTCTCTTATCTGAGGGTAGTTCTGCTTCAAAAACCACTCCCTGTCCCTGGTGATCTTCTAGTTTTTCCTATAAGGATAATTCCTGGTATAAGTTTAGGGACTCTGTTCCCTTCTTTAGACACCCAGTCTCACCAATCAGAAGACTTTTTTTTAGGCAAAGCCCCATTTGGGGGGACTATCTGAAATACCTTCTATCTTTTTAGGATGTCTACTCACGCAAGCAGACGTAACAAAGGCTGTTCCCAAAGCTAGGATATGGGGAGCCTCAGAAATTATATCCTTCCTATTCATATAATGAGAAGTGAAGCCAAAGATATCACTCTTCTAACCCTAGAGATCCTATCCCTCCCTCAGGATATGACCCGCTACCCCATTTTAGGGAATATCATCTTTATAGGACAGGGGTAAGTTCCCAATACTAACAGGAGAAAATGCTTAGGACTCTAACAGGTTTTCAAGAATGTGTCAGTAAGGGCCACTAAATCCAATTTTTCTTGGTCCTCTTTGTGGTCTAAAGAAAGGCAATGGTGCTGGTTTTTGAGGAAGCATCAGTAAGGACCACTAAATCTGACCTTCCTCGGTCCTTTGTGTGGTCTAGGAGGAAAACTAGTGTTTCTGCTGCTGCATCAGTGAGTGCAACTACTCTAATCAACAAGGTCCAGGGACCATTGCTGGTTCTTTGTCAGGGGGAAGAAAACCAACAAACCAATACCATGGGTGATTTTTTCTTTAAGATGGGAAACACTCAGGCATCAACAGGCTCACCCTTGAAATGCATTATAAGCCATTGGGACCAATTTGAACAGCAAACCCTGAAAAAGGAGCAGCTTTTCTTTTTTTTTTTTTTTTTCCTGCACTATGGCCTGGCCCCAATATTCTCTCTAATGAGGAAAAATGGCCAGTGAGAAAAGTATAAGTTACAATACTATCTTGTAGGTTGAACTTTCCTGTAAGAAGAAAGGCAAATGGTGTGAAAGACATTATGTTCAAGCTTTCTTTTCATTGAAAAATATCCACATCTATGCAAAGCTTGCAATTTACATCTCAAAGGAGGACCTCTCAGCTTACCTCCATACCCAAGCCTTCCTATAGCTCCCCTTCCTATTAAAGATAAGCCTCCTTTAATCTCCCCCTTCCAGAAGGAAACAAGCAAAGAAATCCCCAGGGGACCACACACAAAAAAAGAAAAAAACAGGTTATCTGTTTTATCCCCTTCAAGTTGTAGGCAGAGGGAAATTTGCCCAACCCAGGTACATGTCTCCTTCTCCTGTATCATTTAAAGCAGATCAAGGTAGACCTGGGGAAGTTTTCAGATAATCCTGATAGGTATATATATGTCCTATAGGGTCTAGGGCAAACCTTTGACCTCACTTGTAGAGATGTCATTCTATTATTAGATCAAACACTGTCCTTTAAGAAAAAAAAAAAAAAAGGTGGCTTTAGCTTCAGCCCAAGAGTTTGGAGATGCCTGATATCTTAATCAAGCAAATGATAGAATAACAGCTGAAGAAAGGGACAAATTCCCTAGCAATCAGCAAGTTGTCCCCAGTATGGATCCCCACTGGGACCTTGGCTCAGATCATGGAGACTGGAGTCACAAACATCTGCTGACCTGTGTTCTAGAATGACTAAGGAGAATTAGAGAAAAGCCCATGAATTATTCAATGATGTCCACCATAATTCAGGGAAAGGGAGAAAATCCTTCTGCCTTTTTCCTAACAGCTACTGGAAAGGTTAAGAAAATATACATCCCTGTCACCCTACTCACTTGAGGGTCAATTGATCCTAAAAGATAAGTTTATTACCCAATCAGGCACAGCTATCAGGAGAAAGTCCCAAAAGCTAGCCCTGGGCCCTGAACAAAATTTGGAGGCATTATTAAACCTGGAAATCTTGATGTTCTATAGTAGAGACCAAGAGGAGCAGGACAAAAAGGAAAAGAAAGATCAGAGAAAGGCCATAGCATTGGTCACAGCCCTCAGGCAAACAAATCTTTGTGGTTCAAAGAAGACAGAAAATGGAGCAGGCCAATCACCCTGTAGGGCTTGTTGCCACTGTGGTTTGCAAGGGCACCTTATAATGATTGTCCAATGATAAACAAGCTGCCCTCTCACTTATGTCCACTATGCAAAAGCAATCACTGCAAAGCATGCTGCACAAGAAGGGCAAAGATTCTCTGGGCCAGAAGCCCTCAACCAGATGATCCAACAACAGGAATGAGGGTGACCTGGCCAAGCACCAGCTCATGACATCACCCTCTCTGAGCCCTGGGTATGTTTAACCACTGAGGGCCAGGAAATTGACTCCTCCTGGACACAGGCATGGCTTTCTCAGTGTTAATCTTCTGTCTTTGATGGCTGTCCTCAAGGTCCGTTACCATTCAAGGAATCCTGGGACAGCCTGTAACCAGGTATTTCTCCCACCTCCTCAGTTGTAATTGGGAGACTTTGCTGTTTTCAAGTGCTTTTCTTGTTATGCCTGAAATTCCCACAACCTTATTAAGGAGGAACATATTAGCTAAAGCTGGAGCTATTATATATATGAATATAGGTAACAAGTTACCAGTTTATTTTCCCTACTTGAAGAGGGAATCAACCCTGAAGTCTGGGCATTGGAAGGACAATTTGGAAGGACAAAAAATGTCCACCCAGATCAAATCATGCTAAAAGACTTCACCACTTTTCCTTATCAAAGGCAGTATCCTATAAAGCCTGAAGTTCATAAAGGATTACAAGATATTGTTAAACATTTAAAACCTCAAGGTTTAGTAAGACAATGCAGCAGTCCCTGCAACACCTCAATTCTAGGAGTACAAAAACTGAATGATCAGTGGAAAGTAGTGCAAGATCTTAGACTCATCATTGAGGCAGTAATTCCTGTATATTTAGTTGTATCCAACCCCTATAATCTGCTTTCTCAAATACCAGAGGAAACAGAATGTTTCACTGTTCTGGACATCAAGGATGTCCTCTGCTGTATTCCCCTGCACTCTGACTTCCAGTTTCTCTTTGCCTTTGAGGATCCCACAGACCACATATCCCAACTTACGTGGATGGTCTTGTCCAAAGAGATTAGGGACAGCTCTCATCTCTTTGGTCTGGCACTGGCCCAAGATCTAGGCCACTTCTCAACTTCAGGCACACTAGCCCTTCAGTAAGTGGATGATTTACTTTTGGCTCCCAGTTTGGAAGCCTCATGCCAGCAGGCTACTCTAGATCTCTTCAGCATTCTAGTTAATTGAGGTTACAAGGCATCTAAATCCAAGACCCAGCTCTGCCTACAACAAGTCAAATATCTAGGTCTAATCTTAGCCAGAGGATGCAGAGCTCTCAGAAAGGAATGAATACAGCCTATACTGGCTTATCCTCATCTTAAAACATTAAAACAGTTGTGTGGGTTCCTTGGAATCACTGACTTTTGCTGACTATTGATCTCTGGATATAGCAAAATAGACAGGTCTCTCTATGCAGAAATCAAGGAGACACAGAGGGCATATACTTATCTAGTAGAGTGGGAACCAGAGGCAGAAACAGCCTTCAAAACCTTAAAGCAGGCCATAGTACAAGCTCCAGCTTTAAGACTTCCAACATGACAAAATTCTTTATACATCACAGAGAGAGCAGGAATAGCTCTTGCGGTCTAACTCAGACTCATGGGACAACACTACAACCCGTGGCATATCTAAGTAAGGAAACTGATATAGTAACAAAAGGCTGTCCTCACTCTCTAAAGACAGTTGTGGCAGTGGCCAACTTAGAGTCAGAGTCTATCAAAATGATACAGGGAAAGGATCTCACTGTCTGGACTACTCATGATGTAAATGGCATCATGTGCAGCCCTCAACCCTGCCAATTTTCTCCTACAGGATGGAGAACCAATCGAGTATGACTGCCAACAAATTATAGTCCAGACTTATGCCACCTGAGAGGATCTCTTAGAAATCCTCTTAGCTAATCCTGACCTTAACGTATATACTGATGGAAGTTTATTTGTGAAGAAGGGGATATGAAGGGCAGGTTATGCCATAGTAAGGTAACAGTAGTTGAAAGTAAGTCTCTTCCCCAAGGGACCACAGCCCAGTTAGCAGAACTAGTGGCATTTACCTGAGCCTTAGAACTGGAAAAGGGAAAAAGAACAAATGTGTATACAGATAACAAGTATGCTTATCTAATCCTACATGCCCATGCTGCAATATGGAAAGAAAGATAGTTCTTAACCTCTTAGGGAAACCCCATTAAATAACAAAGAGAAATCATGGAGTTATTGTATGAAGTACAAAAACTCAAGGAGGTGGCAGTCTTACACTGCCAAAGCCATAAGAAAAAATGAAGTGTAAAAGGCAGAAGCAAACTGTCAGGCAGATGCTGAGGATAAAATGCTGCCAGGTGGAACCTCCCATTAGAAATACCTATGGAAGCACTCTTGTTATGGAACTATTCTCTCCAATAGATTAAGCCTCAGTATTCCCTGACTGAAACAGAATGGGATTTTCATGGGGGTATAGTTTCCTACCACGGGGTGATTAACTGCAGAAGAGGTAAACGTACTCATACCTAAAACCAGCCAATGGAAAATACTTAAGACCCTCCACAAAAGTTTCCATATTTGTGTTGAGAACACTCATCAAATGGCCAAATCCCTATTTACAGGGCCAAATTTCCTCTAGGCCATCTGATAGGTAGTCAAAGCCTGTGAGAATGCCAAGGGAATAATCCCTTTGTTCATCGTAGGTCCCCTCTAGGGGAACAAAGAATAGCTCACTATCCCAGAGAGGACTTGCAGTTAGACTTCACCCATATGCCTAAATCAAAGGGATTTTAATACTTGTTGGTCTGTGTTGATATCTTTACAAATTGGATAGATGCCTTCCCCTGCAAGATAGAGAAGGCTTAGAAGTGGTTAAACTTTTAATTCATGAAATAGTTCCTAGATTTGGGCTTCCCCAAAATTTGCAAAGTGACAGTTGTCTGGCTTTTAAAGCCATGATAACTCAGGGAATTTCCAGGTGATACAGTATCACTTTCACTGCCTGGATGTGCCCTGGATGCCACAATCCTCAGGGAAGGTGGAGAAGGTAAATGAAACACTCAAGAGACAGTTAAGGAAGCTAACACAAGAAACTCATCTCCTATGGCCTACTCTCTTGCCCATGGCTTGTTGAGAATCTGAAAATCTCTTCACAAAATGTGGTTCAGTCTATATGAAAGGCTGTATGGATGACTTTTTCTCACAAATGACCTCCTACTTGATCAGGAAATGGCCAACTTGATCAAAGATACAATTTATTTGGCAAAATATCAATGAAACCTTAAAAACCTACCAGAAGAATGTCACAGAAAAAAAGAGAATGCAGTTATTTCAACAGGAGATCTAGTGTTGGTCAAATACCTCCTCTCTACCTTCCCATGTATGGATTCTTATGGGAAGAACCATACTCGGTAATCCTCTCTACCCCCACTGCAATTAACATGGCAGGAGTGAAATCTTGGATTCACTACACCCAGCTCAGAAATCCAAAGATTAGCCAGACCAGCCTCCATACACCTGTGAGCCATTGGAAGACTTCCATCTCCTATTTCAGAAGGAAACATCCCAGACTAAAAAGACTCCTATAGCTGATCCTGAGGAAAAATCTCTTCCTACTTAAAAAAGATAAGTGTAAACCTACATTATTTTTAACCCCTCTCCTTGCCCCTTTAATGGAATCCTTTTACTGTTTCATCACATTATTAAGCAGCATACTAACCATACACTTTGCAATAGGGTTATATACTGTAGCTCCTGCAGGGATAAAAATCCTAGTCACATCAACCTTCTTTCTATCGTCCTTCCTTCTGATGGTAATTTACTCCTACCTTTAACTCAGACTGGATAAAATGATCTCATATTCCAGTGCCTGCTCTTGACCTTCCTACTTACTCTTTGCCTACCTATCCCTCCTGCTTCCTTGGATACCCCATACAGTCACCCCTCCCCTTCCACTAGTTCCAAATGACCTCTACAAACTCTCAGCTTAACCCACTCTCTTTTAAACCAGTCCAATCCTTCCCTGACAAATGACTGTTGGTTTTGTATCTCTCTATCTACCACTGCTTACGTTACCACTCCTTTTCCCTCAAAAAAACTGGGTGTGTACTAAATTAACCTACCACCCTCTTTATGAAGGAAGATGCCCTTTCTGACTTCTAAATATGCAATCATTAGCCAACTTCACCATCTCTGATAGGACCAAGAATACCCTAACATGTCATGCAATTCAACTTTTACATTCTTACATTTCCAATCTCACTCATTACACAAGCAATGAAAAGCCCATACATGGCACTGTACCTGCAAATACCGTCTTAACTTCCGAAGACCCTTTATGCATCCAATGCAACCTGTTATCAGGGCTGACTCTGGGGTACCTACCTCCCCATCAGTGTAATTGCACCCTACAACTTCAAGCCCCAACTGATCATAGTAACTTCCGAGTCACCCATACAGCTCTTGATTTAGATGGCTTGTTCACTTGTCAGGGCCTCCATAAATCATCACCTCCTCCCTGCTTAATAAACAGTCCAAGTTTTGCAATGGCAACCATACTCCCTGCATGGTCATTCACCCCTGGACCCCCTGCAGCAGTGTCCTCACCACTAATGAATGCTTTCTCATCCCCTCTTTCAATAACTCTTTTAAATGGTACCTAGTAGGCACAAAATGCTTTTTTCTTCAATGGGAAAATAGAACACAGGGAGCCACTTAGTTTTCTCCCAACACCCTTTTCCAGCTGCTCACTGGAGCTGCCTTGACAAGTATTCTAGTGGCATGGGAAAATAAAAAAAAAAGTCACTTGTCTTTTTAACATACACAACCAGTTCTGTCTACCCAGCCAAGGCATATTCTTCTTATGTGGAACTTCAACCTACATATGCCTCCCCACCAACTGGACAGACACCTGCACCTTAGTCTTCCTAAGTCCCAACATTAACATTGCCCAAGGAAATCAGACCCTATCAGTGCCCCTCAAAGCTCAAGTCTATCAGCACAGGGCCATACAACTAATATCCCTACTCATAGGGTTAGCAGTGACCACCACTACAGGAACCCGAATAGCAGGTTTTTCCACTTCACTATCCTACTACCCACACTCTCAAAGGATTTCTCAGACAGTTTGCAAGAAATAACAAAATCTATCCTTACTCTACAATCCCAAATAGACTCTTTAGCAACAATGACTCTCCAAAACCGCCAAGGCCTAGATCTGTTCACTGCTGAGAAACAAGAACTTTGTACCCTCTTAGGGGAGGAGTGTTTCTTTGACACTAACCAGTTAGAGATAGTACGAGATGCTGCCCAGCATTTACAGGAAAAGGCTTCTGAAATCAGACAATGCCTTTCAAACTCTTATAGCAACCTCTGGAGTTGGGCAACATGGTTTCTTCCTTTTCTAGGTCCTGTGACAGACATCTTGCTATTATTTGCCTTTGGGCCCTGTGTTTTTAACCTCCTTGTCAAATTTGTTTCCTCCAGGATCAATGCCATCAAGATACAGACAGTCTTACAAATGGAACCCCATATGAGCTCAACTAACAATTTCTACTGAGGACACTTAGACCAACCCACTGGCTCTTTGGCTGGCTTAGAGAATTCCCCTCTAGAGGACACTAAAACTTCAGGGCCCCTTCTTTACCCCTGTCCAGCAGGAAGTAACTAGAGAGGTCATCACCCAATTCCCAACAACAGTTGTGGTGTCCAGTTTAGAGAGGAGATTGAGAGGTAGAGAAGAGATTGAGAGGTGAAGTCAGCTGGACTTCTGTGTTGAGTGGGGACTTGGAGAACTTTTCTGTCTTACAAGAGGTTTGTAAAATACATCAATCAGTGTTCTGTTAAAACAAACCAATCAGCACTGTGTAGCTAGCTAGAGGTTTTTAAAATGCACCAATCAGTGCTCTGCAAAATGTACCATTACAGCATTCTGTAAATTGGACCAATCAGCACTCTATAAAATGGACCAATCGGCTGGACATTGTTTGGGACAAATAATGGAATAAAAACTGGCCACCACAGACAGCAGCAGCAACCAGCTTGGGTACTCTTCCATGCTGTGAAAGCTTTGTTCTTTTGCTCTCCACAATATATCTTGCTGATGTTCACTCTTTTTGTCCATGCCACATTTAAGAGCTGTAACACTCACCGCAAAGGTCTGCAGCTTCATTCTTGAAGTCAGTGAGACCACAAAACCACTGAAAGGAGTCAACTTCAGACACAGTTGCATAGTGTGCAGAAAAACCAACAAACAAATCCTGAAAAGAAAGTGGAAATACCACACACCATGGAATACACCCTCATCAGGAAAAGTAGAGTCTATTTCCCTGTTGAGAGTATGAACTGCTCTCTGAAAAGACATAGGCCTATATCCTTATGAAATTCTTTATGGATTGCCTTATCTAAATTCTACTACTGATGTTCCTACATTTGGAACAAAAGATCAGTTTCTTTGAAACTCTGTATTAGTTCTATCTTCTACCCTCTCCTCCCTCAGGACTCAAGGCCTCCTGGCACATACGCCACCCCTTAAATTCCCACTTCATCAACAGCAGCCTGGAGACCACCGTTCGTTTCAGAAGTTGGAAAGAGGTAAAGCTCAAACTCACTTGGGAGTTTGAGTAGTGCTACTCACAAATGAGACAGCAGTCCGGACCACTGAGAGACGATGAATACATCATAATAGAGCCAAGAAAGTGTTACCCTCTCCAAAGTCATGGAATGTTGTTTCAGGACCTACACCCATCAAAGTAACATTAAAGAGAAAAGCTTAATCTGCCTCTTCATCCCTTTCCTCTTTTGCCAAGTTACCCGACACCTTATTATTAACAATACTAATTCTACCTCATCTCAAACTTCACTGTTAATGCTTGTCTTGTTATACCCTGTGGAGATCTGCAAAGTCAAAGAAAACTCTCTACTTCAGAAATGTATCTTTGCCTTTCCTGGCTCTCCTCAGAGGAAAATCAGTTAACCGGGATGAATTAGTATGGGAAGATTTTAACGGAGATTCCGGTAATTGAGAATCTTGTCCTCCTAAAGCAGAGCATTAGAATCTATGCCATAGTTGGCCCAATGTTCTGTGGACCACAAAAAACCAAGGATAGACTGCCCCAATAAGTAGTTGTATATTTCCAAAACCATATATTTATTTCGCTAAAGGGAATATTCCCAATTGCCAATATAACCAGTGTAATCTTGTACAAATTTCCATTACTATCCCAACATCCCAAGATTCTTACCCTTTCTTGAGCCATTCTTATAAAAGGAGCAGAAGTCTCAGAAGAGACTCTATAGAATATTTCAAAACGAGCTTCATCGTTCCTCCTCCTCTTTCACCCTCTTCTCCCTCTCCTCCTGAACCCTGCTGTAACAAAAATTTCTCGCTTCATACCAATGATAAAACTAAGGTAGCAATTGTATAAGTTAAAGATTTAAAGCAAACTCTAGCTATTGAAACAGGAAATCAAGATGCAAATGCCTCGTTGGAATGGATTAAATATTCCATCCACTCACCAAATAAAAGTGACTGTTATGCTTGTGTGACAGCTAGGCCAGAAACACAAATTGTTCCCTTCCCACTTGGATGGGTATCTAACAAGGCATGAGCTGTATGGCAGCTCTCTTCCAGAACCCCACAGTCTGGGGTAATGAGTCATGCAAGACTCTTTCACTGCTGTTTCCTGAACTTAAAAGCCCTATCGTTAAGCCCCCGAGGACCATCCAGCTTCCAGCCTCCAATGTTAATTTCACCTCATGCCTTTCACAGCAGGGGGAAAAGTTAGTATTCCTTGGAGACCTAACTAAGTGCAGCGAAACATAGCTTTTTCAAGAGCTTATCAATCATTCTGCCCTTGTTCACTGCCAAGCAGATATATGGTGGTATTGCAGGGGACAATTTCTGGGTACTTTGCCAAGTAACTGCAGCAGCACTTGGCCTCTAATTCAATTGGCTATCCCTTTCACTTTGCATTTCATCAGCCAAGAAAATTGAAGACAGAATATCATAAAGAGAGAGATGTCTGTCATGAATCCTTTGATCCTCATGTTTATATACATGCTATTGGAATACCATGAGGGGTACCAGATGAATTCAAAGCCCAAAATCAAATAGCTGCAGGACTGCAGTCTATATTGTTCTGGTGGTCAACCGTAAACAAAAGTGTAGCTTTGATAAATTATGTCTATTACAGTCAACAGTGCTTTGTTAATTTTACTATAGATGGAATTAATGGAATAGCTGAAAAATTAGGCCATACTAGTCAAATGGTCTGGGAAAATAGAATACAAATTGACTCACTATTAGCTGAAAAAGTTGGGATTTGTCATGATTGGAGTTCAGTGTTGGACTGTTATTCCTAATAACACCTCCCCGATGGAATAATAACAAGCCTTGCAAGCACTTAACTCCTTATCAAATGAGTTGGCTCAAAATTCTGGAATAGATGACCCCTTTACAAGTCTCATGGAGAAATAGTTCAAGAAATGGAAAATAATTATGACCTTAATATTTACCTCCCTTATAATCGTTATAAGTGTGCTCATTCTTGTAGAATGCTGTATCATACCCTGTATTCGTGGTTTAGTGCAATGACTTATAAAAACAGTTATCACCAAAACCTCTCTTAGTTTATTCAGATAAAACCTTCCCACCTTATTCAGATAAACTCTTCCTACTTGATGTCCAAGAAGAATAACAGAGCCTAGATATGCTAAGGAATTTTGAAGAGGTAAAATTATAAAATCAAGAGGGGGACATTGTCAGAAATGATACATTTCTCTTCAAAAAGCTTTAGTTCCCTGGTCTTTGTTTCTTAAGACCAACTTCCTTGTTTCCTAGATACCTGTTCTGTAAACAAATTTCCCACCTTTGCTGCACCCAGACAAGTCCATATATGCCTTCCGACCTAGTAATGGACAGTCCCTCTTTCTTCCCACCAAATAGATCCTATTAAATTTTAAACCTTAGCTAATCAAGTTAGCTTAGATTGTGAGGTCCAACCCCAGCCAATGGGGAAAGGACATAGAAGTGCTAGGAACTGCGTTAGGGATAAAAACCCCTTCCCTAACCCTCTTTTTGTGCTCTTGCAATCATGACTGGTGCAAGCTGCACCCTTCTGCAGAAGTAAATTTGCCATACTGAGGAATTTTCTGCCTATTTGCTGGTTTTCTTTGTGGCACTGGGTACTTACTCCTAACATAAGTAAATTCTTTGTTTGTTTGTTTGAGACAGTGTCTCATTTTGTCACCCAGGTTGGAGTGCAATGGCACAAACACGAATCACTGCAGCCTCGACCTCCCAGGTTCAAGTGATTCTTCTGCCTCTCAGCCTCCCAAGTATCTGGGAGCACAGGTGCATGACAGCACAGCCTGCTAAATTTTATACTTTTTGTAGAGATTTGGTTTCCATGGGGAGTGGATTGATACAAAGTTGTTTGTCAGAAATTCTTACCATTTACAGAAATAATACTGATTCATGATTGACCATCTCTTGTTAAGCCACAGGATAGGATGAGGCTTGTGGAGTCCAGATGGCATTACAAGGTTAACTTATAGCTACCTGTGACAGTGGTGTGCAGTTTCAATAGATTTATACATAGCTAAAAGCAGGAACTAGGACATGATTGCTGTCTCATTATAATGCCTTTCTGGGTCTAATAATTTGAAAGTGCTCAAATTCCTCAGGTAAAATACTTCTTTTTCCTGAAAATACTTGGAATAGTCAAAACTGTAGAAACAGAAAATATGACGATGCTGCCATAGCTTGAGGGAGGAGGAGATGAAATCTGAGGACAGGATGCAACTATTTTAACACAATAAAAAAATAAAAGTCTGGGTGCAGTGGGCAATGCCTGTAATCCCAGCATTTTAGGAGGTTGAGGCAGGTGGATTACTTGAGCCCAGGATTTGAAGATTAGGCTGGGCAACATGACAAAATCCATTCTCTACCAAAAATATAAAAAATATGCCAGGTGTAGTGACGTGCCTGTAGTCTCATCCATTTGGGAGACTGAGGAAGGTGAATTGCTTGTGTCTGGGAGGTGAAGGTTATACTGAGCAGAGATGACATTACTGTGCTTTAGCCTAGGTGACAGACAGACCCTATCTTAAACCAAAAAAAAAAAAAAAAGAAAGAAAGAAGGAAAGAAAGAAAGAAAGAAAAACAGATGGAAATGTGCCATCCCCTTTTATAGTATGCAAACTACATCTAAAGTAAAGCTGTTATAAAAAAAGGTATTGATTGAGTGAGATGCTGTTTTTAAATGTATGAATAAGAATATTCCAACTGTGAATTTCCTCTAAATATTGAAATAAACAGAGAGCTGTATATGGTGTTTCGTGTCTGTAATCCCAGCACTTTGGGAGGCTGAGGTGAGCCAATTACTTGAGGTCAGAAGTTTATGACCAGCCTGGCCAATATGGTGAAAGCGCATCTTTACCAAAAATATAAAAATTAGCTGGCTCTGGTGACGTGTGCCTGTAGCTCTTGGGAGGCTGGGGCAGGAGAATCACTTGAACCAAGGGCAAAGAAGTTCATTACTCCTATTCTCTCTCTCACCTTCAGCTAATGAGAATGACACAGTAATACAGTTTGATTATATCCCCACTGAAACCTAATCTTGAGCTGTGGCTCCCATAGTCTCCACATGTCATGGGAGGGGCCCAGCGGAAGGTAATTAAGTCATGGAGGTGGATTTTTCCAATGGTGTTCTCATGATACTAAATAAGTCTGATGAGATCTGATGGCTTTACAAAGGGAAGTTCCTCTGCACAAGCTCTCTTACCTGCCACCATGTAAAATGTGCCTTTGCTCCTCCTTCACCTTCTGCCATGACCATGAGGCCTCCCCAGCCATGCAGAATTGGGAGTCCATTAAACTTCTTTTTCTTTAAAAATTACCCAGTCTCAGATTTTTTTCATAACAATATGAAAATAGACTAAAACAGTCACCCAAAGGTAATATGTAAGAAATTATAATAGATCTCTCTGGTCCTCTTTGCATAGAAAGACACAGGAATGACCTCCCTTTTATGAAAATAATGTAAGAAGCATTTGAACCAGAGTGACTCCGTCTTGAACAGGAGCTGGGTAAAACAAAGCTGAGACCTATGGGGCTGTATTTCTAGGAGTTTAGGCATTCTAAGTTACAGGATGAGATAAGTGGTCAGCACAGGATACAGGACACAAAGTCCCAGGTGATAAAACAGGATGCAATGAGAAGCTAGTGAAAACCCACCAAAACCAAGATGTTAATGAAAGAAAGTTCTGGCTTATTATATGCTAATTATAATACATTAGCATGCTATAAGATACTTCCACCTGTTGTACCCAAGTGAGTTAGAAAAAAGCCATACTTTGAGAAGAATTAAGAGTCCTTTATTCAGCTGGTGGCCAAAGATGGCTAACGCTCAAAATTCTCTCAGCCCTGAGGAAGGGGCTTGATTAACTTTTATCCTTTGGTTTAGGAAAGGGAGGGGAGCTCAAATGCAACAACCCTTCAGAAGTAAAAACATGCAAAAAAATTAAAAGGACAAATGGTTACAGAGAAACAAACAATGTAAAAGACAAATGCCTACAAAAAGGCAAGGTACCAGGTGCAGAGCTCTAAATCCTGCATAAGAGTTAGATATGGGCACTACGCTGGACAAAAACTCAAGGCTTTATGGTGTTACCTTTTGAGCAAAATCCTGGTAACTCCATACATTGTTTGTTCCAGTACCTTATCAGTTAATTGGACTGCTTTGATATGTTGAGAATCTGCTTACACAAGTTGACTCCTTGAGGAGAGGGGGTGGGTAAGGAGTCCTTAATGTCTTGTAAATCAAGGGGGCCAGATGGAGCTCCTCTGGCTTTCTCAGCTAAGGGAGAGTCTATTCACATGGAAACGAGGCTAGGTGATTAAGGGAGCAAAAGGGAGAGTCTAAAAACAGGGTTAGTGAAAACAAGGTTGGGAATTACACACCAGCATTATGCAGTTGACAAATGCCATGGCAACATCAGGAAGTTACCCTATATGGTCCAAAAAAGGAGTCCTCAGTTGTGTAAGTTGCCACTCCTTTCCCAAAAAACTCATGGATAATCAAACCCTTGTTTAACATATAAGCAACTTATTAGACTATTCTCACACTGCTATGAAGAACTTCCCAAGACTGGGCAATTTTTAAAGGAAATAAATTTAATTGACTCACTGTTCCCTATGGCTGTGGATGCATCAGAAAACTTATAATCATGGCTTAAGAGGAGATAGGTATGTCCTACATGGTGGCAGGCAAGAAAGCATGTGCAAGAGAAAGCAGGGAAAAAGTGCCTTATAAAAGCATCAAATCTCTTGAGGACTCACTATCATGAAAAAAGCATGGGGAAGACTGCCCCCATGATCCCATTACCTCCAACAATGTCCCTCCCTCTACATACAGAGATTATGAGAATTACAATTCGAGATGAGATTTGAGTGGAGACACAGAGCCAAACCATATCAATCCAGAAGTAACTATAAGTGTAATCTCAAGCAGCCCATACTGATGCTCTGCCTATGGAGTAGCTATTCTTTTATTCCTTTACTTTATTCATAAGCTTGCTTTGTGGATTTGCCCTGAATTCTTTCTCATGTGAGGTCCAAAAACCCTATCTTGGGGTGTGGATAAGGGCCTGTTTCACGTAACAGTACCAACCAATATCCACCATTCTGGGACCCATCCCTTCTGGAAAGGGAGTCCTTTGATCTTGCTCCAAGCCCTCTCTGGTTTTAGCTTTCCCCATTGCAGGACCCATGGGAAAGAAATAATATGTAGGTGAAATATGGATATGTGAGGCTGTAGCAGCATCAGAGTTTCCATAAATGTATTGATAGCACATACGGCAGAGTAGAGAACACTAAAATGTCAGCAGGTGTGACCAGAAAACTATTCAGAGAAAAAGAGGCCTACTGTATAGTAGGATGCAGAAGTGTCCAAAACAGATATTGTTTCTACCCATTGGAGCAATCAGTTAATGTTCTCAAGGGCCATGATGCGCAGGAATGAAGCTCTCCAGGAAGCTGGGAGCGGTTTTAGACTCTTGATAGCTCAGTGAAGATATTTTCATTACCAGCTGTGAAACAGTCCCTATAACCTTTATAAAATTAATCATGGAGGAAGAGAAGGGAGAAAAGAAAATAAAGCAAGCTTGCAGCCCATGCAGCATTCATCCTGAGGTCAACCTGCTCTCTGCCTTTGCAACCTCATGGTTTGGTGCCTCTTGTCCTAGAAGCACAGAGATGCTACATTTTACTTTGCCTGAACTACTCTGGCAACAGCAACTTGAATATTAGGAAATATTACATTTTACCTATGAGATATTTTTCACACCTTGGCTTTCTCCATTCCTATAACAATAATTGCAGCAAGGCATGTGTAGAAGCTCAAACGTGGGGATAGTGATGGTGATGAGAAATCTATATAGGGGTTAAAATTTTATAGTACTACACATGCACATACATTTCACATAAAACCCATGAAAACAAAACAATATTATTTAGTGAAGAGTATTGCATCAATGTCAGTTGACTGGGCTTGATGATCTGTGATAGTTAAGTTAGATGCTTTTATTTGAGAAAGCTAAGTGAAGGATACACAGGAACTCTATCATTTTTGCAATAATTTCTGTGTCTTAAAAAATTATCTTAAAAGAAAAAGTTAAAAACCCTTAATGAAATGCACGATGGTTTCGTTTCTACCCGTTTGAATCAGAGAAGAGGAAAATGTGAAATCATTTTATTTTAAGATTTGTTCAACTAGAGGAGCACTGAGTGGATCAGTCTCTCTGGACAATGGCCAGAAGTGACCAGTAAAAATCGATCCTGTAGACTTCTGCATTCACAGTATACATTTGGTCTTTCAATCACTTGAATGGGATCAGGGTCAATTCTAAAGCTCACTGGATGTTTGCAATGAACTGATATAGCCAATTCTCAATACTCTCAGCAGTGATTTTATAAAACCACCAAAAACACTGAATTAGCAAAGACTGAACCTTGGTACTTTGAGAAATATGAGATTAGGTTCCTGTTAGGGTCTAGTCACATTTTCATCAAATAATCAATACATAGCCTTGTTTTAGGTGTGTTTCTGTTTAAAACACATTATTAAATAGATATTGATGACTTATTTTTATTGAACTCATGGCCAACAACTATAACTCCTGCCTGAATACCTGACAGAAGCTTCTCTAACATATGTATTTTCTCTATAAGCAACATCACAACCTTCTTGCACTTAGAAGCACTAGACAGCACTCAGGCGTTACACTTGGGGGTCTTTTTAAAAAAGCAAAATTACCAACAGGGAGAGGTTACATTTTGCAAAATTGCAAAAACCATGACATTCAATAGACCACAAAAAGACACGTGTTTACAGTATGAGTTGAAATAAAAAGGTAGAGCTTGCCCTAGCTCAGCTGGAACTGTGCAAGTCAAGTGCAAAGGAAATGTGCACATGGGTGGCACCTTCCAATTTTTTATTGCTCAAATTTCCATTAAAATGCGATGAGTATTTAATTGGGGCTACAAAGAAATTAGAGCAAGTACTTGAATTTGCAAAGAGAGAATCTGTGAACAATGAAGATTGACTCTACTTAGGTAATCCGCAAAAGACCTTGGCCTCTGGCATTCACAACCTTGTTTATACCATTCTGCTGGATCAGAGTAGCACTGGGATATAGTTTATCCAACCCTATGTGGCAGAAGGTTGCTGCACTCATCCTGGGTTTAAAAAGGACTGAAAATTTCTGCTTTGTGACATGGGATAAGTCACCCTACAACTACTTTGAGGCAGCTATATTGACAGAAGCCTGAATGGCCCTTATGGAGGAGAACCAAGGACAGTCAACAGCAATACTGAGCTCTTGATCTTCAGACAGCATTTCTCTGCCATGCCAACACATAAGGCCATCTTGGGAGTAGAATGCTTTAGTCACACACAGATGTATCTGCTTATGTCCCAGAAAGCAGAGCAGTGCTGTGTCTACCAAAGTTTTCTAGGTGTCAGGATCCCAAACAGATGACTGAAATGGGCATAGTCATAGCCCATTTTCAGCTGTTCTTTCACTACCTGATACATAGCTTGCTACTATGAGATGGTTGCCTTGGCTTCTAAGACTGTTTACTCAAATTCCACTTGTTTTGAAATGCAAATGTGCACCTTCTCAATGCAAGGGATCTCTTCCAAGAATTAAAGAAACTAAACAGGATGCTACCCTTCAGCTCTCCTGAAATGTCTATGACCAATTTCAAACATCAATCACAGTCACTAGGAGGTTCTGTATTTTCCTAAGCCTGTTTTTTGCCATTGTCTACTTTGTTTTTGAAACAGCTATGTTATGCATCTGGGAGAGACTAACAAGGGTTATGTTTTGGCTGAATATTTATTATTTAGTGTTGCTAGTCAAATTATTTCTTACAAGGTTATGTCCAGGTGGAAGAAAGGTAAATATTGACTGAATGTGATGTTAAACACTTACTCGATGACCTGAAGGTCAATCAACCCAAAGTATATTAGTAACAACAATTTTTCATTTAATATATCTGGTCTCTCAACATCCTGGAAGGTAAATGACCTGAAATAGGTAAATGATCTGAAATAAATAATAGTATACATGATGTATAGATGGATACTTCTTGTGTTTACCTAAAAAAGGGTGGTGAACACACAAGTTTATTTGCATCCCCAAGACAGAGCCCCATATGGCCCCAGTGGGTCTGCAATGGGCGGGTCTGGGCAGAGCAGCCCCAAATCTGTTAAATAAGAAATGAAACTTAATCACAAGCGTGCCATGATGGTGATAAACAATGTCTACCTAACTCTCCAGGGCTCCATGATTAGATATTTAAGTTGGGAACAAACTATGCATTACCTATAGTTGGAATGAATTTTTAAGCTCATTAGTTAAGTGATAATTCCAGAAATGTTCTGCCACATGTCTGTAGGGTGTCTAGGGATTTTTAGCACAGCCCAATTCCCAAAAGAAGACTGGTAATAACATCAGAAACCATGCTTCTAAGGGAAGTCTGCAGAGGGAGAGAAGTAGGAGTTGTTTGAATGAATGCACCAGAACATTCAACTTGTCAGTTGTTCTGGAGACAGAAATAATAGAAAGCCACCTTCAATAGATGACATGTCAGTATGAGCGAAGTGAACTGAAAATGTAATGTGCAATTAGTTTTATTTTTTTGCCTAACGATGTGAATAGAAAGTCATTTCTACCAGGAGGACTTTTACCTTCTTCCACTTTTGCACGTTGTCTGGGTCAGAGATATTCATCTGGAACAAAGTAAACAATAATTTGCTGCTGTTGTCAGCAAACCAGATGCAAGAAAAGGGCATGACACCATCTAGCAATCTCAAGAATACAATTATGCAGTTAGCAGAACTGAATAACTATTTTAAATAAATAAAAGATAAACATAACTCCTAATTCAGCCCAACCTTCCTAAAACTATACCTTTCTACCCCCTGGGAGGTACTGAGATACCTGAGAAGAACAGAATGGACGCTGATTTCTTGAGACTTTGACATCCTAGAATATTCTTGTTTTAATCCATTTGTGCTGCTATAACAAACTACTATAGACTGGATGGCTTAAACAGCAGGCATTTATTGCTGACAGTTCTGGAGGCTGGAAGCCCAAGATCAAGGGGGTGTGGCAAAATCTGAGTCTGATGGGGACCTTCTTTCTTTTCCATGGGTGGTGCCTTCTTACTGTGACTTCACATGGTAGAAGGGGGCAGGGGAACACTCTGGGATGCTCTCTTTAGAAGGATGATAATCCTATTAATGAGGCTCCACCCTCATGACCTAACCACCTCCTAAAAGTTCACCTGTTAATACCATCACCTTGGGAGTTAAGTTTCAAGCTATGCATTTTGGAGGGACATATTCAGTAAATAGCAACTAAGTTTCCACTGCAAATAGACTAAAGTGGCCATTTAAGAGAGGGTGAGCCTTGCACAAACTTTTCCAAGCAGCCATGTGGGAGTATTCAGCAAGATGTTTTGATATGAAATTTTTTCATCTTTCTCCTAAGTGAAATTCAAATTTGTTAAAACTACCACAATAGATATTAAATAACAGAGAAGTGGTAAAGGTGAAGGTATTCTACGTAAAGTAACTGAGGTCTTGGCTGGGGGCAGTGGCTCACACTTATAATCCCAGCACTTTGGTGCTCCACACAAAGGTGTTTGGCATTTTGTAGCTGGAGCATATGACTCATGGCCAGGCTTTTTCCACCCATGGACAGCCTTCTAAGGAAGAATTCCTGCCTTCACTTCTGATTTTACATCAGAAATAAACAGTGTATGATTGTATGAGTTAGCTGCTGCCATGTAACAAATGATCACAGTCTTCATGACTTAAAGCAACACACGTTTACAATCTCACCATTCGCAGGCACAGTAGGTCTGGGTGTTCTGCTCACAGTCCCACAAGGCGGAAATCAACAGATGAACCATTTGACTTGAATTTTGAGTCCTCTCCTGAGCTCTGTGGCTATTATCAGGATTTGGTTCTTGGTGGTTGTTGGAATGAGGTTATCAGTCCATTTCCTGGCATAAGGCCCTCTTCATTAATGTGTTAATTTTCTTCTTTAAGGCAAAAAGGAGGATAATTTTTGTTGTTTGAAATCTCTTTGGCTTCTCTTGTCTTTTGTCTACAGAAGCACTTATTAAAAATTCACTTGATTAAATCAGGTCCACCCAAAATAACCTCCTTTTTCATTAACATAAAGTCATTTAATGAGATATCTCAGTTACTTTGTTTTTTGTTTTGTTTTGAGATGCAGTTTTCCTCCTGTTTCCCAGACTGCAGTGCAATGGTGCAGTCTCAGTTCACTTCAACCCACCTTCTGGGTTCAAGCAATTCTCCTGCCTCAGCCTCCTGAGTAGCTGGGACTAGAAGGTCCTGCCACCATGCTATGCTAATTTTTTAATATTTTTAGCAGAGATGAGGTTTTCCCTTGTTGGCCAGGCTGGTCTGAAGTTCCTGACCTCAAGTGATCCACCTGCCTCAACCTCCCAATGTGCTGGGTTTATAGATGTGAGACACTGCACCCAGCCAAGACCTCAGTTACTTTGTGTAGAATACCTTCACCTTTACCATGTAATGTAATCTAAATACAGGAGTGACATTCATGCTATTTCACAGTCCTACCCAAATTCAAAGGGAGAAAATTAAACAGGGTGTCTGCATTGAAGGCAAGAATCTTGAGATCATTTTATTTTTCTTTCATTATAGATTCAGAAGTTACACTTGCAGTTTTGTTTCAAGGGAACCCACTCCTGATAATTCATGTGGTTCTTTTCTATTTTCCAGTCTAAGAAATAAAGGGAAAAAATACAAAAAGAGAAATTTTAAAGCTGGTTGTCTGGGGGAGAAATCACATGTTGGCAGATTCTGTGATGCCCCCTGAGCCATAAAACCAGCAAGTTTTTATTAGTGATTTTTCAAAAGGGGAGGGAGTGTATGAATAGGGTGTGGGTCACAGAGATCACATGCTTCACAAGGTAATAAAATATCACAAGGCAAATAAATGGAGTCAGGGTGAGATCACAGGACTGGGGCAAAATGAAAATTGCTAATGAAGTTTGGGGCATGCATTGTCATTGATAACATCTTTTCAGGAGACAGGGTTTGAGAGCAGACAACTGGTCTGATCAAAATTTATTAGGTGAGTATTTCCTCATCCAAATAAGCCTGGGAGCACTAAGGGAGACCAGGGCTTATTTCCTCCCTTATCTACAACCATAAAAGACAGACGTCCTCAAAGTGGCCATTTTAGAGGCTTACCCCTAGACATGCATTCTTTTTCTCAGTGTTGTTCCTTGCTGAGAAAAATAATTCAGTGATATTTCTCCTATTTGCTTTTGAAAGAAGAGAAATATGGCTCTGTTCCAGCCTGCCCACAGGCAGCCAGACTTTGTCTCCCTTGTTCCCTGAACATTGATTTTATCCTGTTCTTAAGGTGCCCAGATTTGATATTGTTCAAACAAACATGCTCTATGAACAATTTGTGCAGTTAAGGCAATCATCACAGGGTCATGAGGTGACATTCTTCCTCAGCTTATGAAGATGACAGGATTAAGAGAATAAAGTAAAGACAGGCATAGGAAATCACAAGAGTATTGATTGGGGAAGTGATGAATGTCCATGAAATCTTCACAATTTATGTTCAGAGATTGCAGTAAAGGCAGGTGTAAGAAATTATAAAAGTATTAATTTGAGGAACTAATAAATGTCCATGAAATCTTCACAATTTATGTTCTTCTGTCATGGCTTCAGCCAGTCACCCGTTCATGATCCCTGACTTCCTCTAACAGTCTGATGCAGGGTTTGGGTTTCTGTTGAATCTACCATGCAAATAGTGAACCTAGTACCCAATAGGACATTTTACAGCCCTCGTTCCCTCCCTTCCTCACCCCTTTTGAAGTCCACCCCTTTTGAAGTTCATTGCTTCCATCTTTACACCCATGTGTATTCACTGTTTAGCTCCTACAGGGATATCATGTGATATTTGGGTTTTCTCTTTCTGCATTTATTCATTTAAGATAATGGCTACTAGCTGCATTCATGCTGCAGAAAAACACCTGATTTAATTTTTTTATGGCTGCACAATATTCCATGGTGTACATGCATCATATTTTCTTATGGAACAGAGCCATATTTCTCTTCTTTCAAAAGCAAATAGGAGAAATATCGCTGAATTATTTTTCTCAGTAAGGAACAACACTGAGAAAGACAATGCATGTCTAGGGGTAAGCCTCTAAAATGGCCACTTTGGGGACATCTGCCTTTTATGGTTGTAGATAAGGGAGGAAATAAGCCCTGGTCTCCTGTAGTCCTCCCAGGCTTATTTGGGTGAGGAAATACCCACCTAACAAATTTTCATCAGACCAGTTGTCTGCTCTCAAATCCTTTCTCAATCTGCCATGATGGACACTTACATTACTTCCATGATTTTACTATTGTGAATAGTGCTGCAATAAACACATAAGTGTGTGTGCCTTTTTGATATAATTATTTTTTTCTCTTTGAGTAGATACCCAGTATTGGGATTGCTGGGTAATTCTATTTTTAGTTGTTTGAGAAATCTCCATGCTGTTTTCCATATAGTTTACACTAATTTATATGCCCACCAGCAGTGTATAAAAGCTTGCTTTCCTTTGCAACCTAGTTAGCATCTGTAAATTTCTGACATTTTAGTGATAGTCATACTATTTTATTTTGGTGTTAATTTGCATGTCTCTGATGATTAGTGATGGTGAGCATTTCTATATTTTTTGGACCGCTTGTGAGTGTTCTTTTTTAAAAAAATTTATTATTATTTTAAAAAGAGTCTTGCTCCTTCTCCCAGCCTGGAGTGCAGTGCCATGATATTGACTCACTGCAACCTCCAAATCCTGGGTTCAAGTGATTCTCCTGCCTTAGTTTCCTGAGTAGGTGGAATTAGAGACAAGTGCCACCACACCTGGCTAATTTTTATATTTTTAGTAGAGGCGGGGTTTCACCATGTTTGCCAGCCTGGTCTCAAATTCCTGACTTCGTGATCTGTCTGCCTTGGACTCCCAAAGTTTATGTAGTGTATGTCTCCTTTAAAAAAGTATGGGCCAGGCATGGTGGCTCATGCCTGTAGTCCCAGGAGGCTCCAGGGAGCTTTAGTCATGCCACTGTTCTCCAGCCTGAGCAAGAGAGTAAAACCCTGTCTCTAAATAAATAAATAAATACATACATACATACATAAAATGTAGCCTGGGATGGTTTCCAAAAATTTGGAAAAATTTTAGCCTGGAACAGGCCTAAGTTGTCACAAGCAATTCTCATAGGCAACTGGTACAGCACAGCATGCAGCACTCTGTAGGCAACAGTCTGTTTGTTTCTCTGCCCACCCTATGTAAAGATGTTTTAATGTGAGTTGCTGTAAAAGCTCTCAAAGATGCTGTCAACTCAATCACAAGCCATTGAGGGGTGAAGCCAGCTGGACTTCCTGGGTCTAGTGGGGACTTGGAGAACTTTTCTGTCTTACAAAAAAAGGACTGTAAAGTGAACCAATCAGCAGCTTGTAGCTAGGATGTAAAATGTACCAATCAGTGCTCTGTAGCTAGCAAGGGGATTGTAAAATTCACAAATCAAGGCTCTGTAAAAATACACCAATCAGCACTCTGTAACTAGCATTAGTATTGTAAATTGCACCAATAAGCACTCTGTAAAATGCACCTATTAGTGCTCTGTGAAACACACTAATCAGTGCTGTGTAAAATGCACCAATCAGCACTCTGTAAAACACACCCATTAGCAGGATCCTAAAAGTAACCAATCGCAAGGTGTATTTAAAAAAGGACATTCTGATAGGACAGAAATGGAACATGGGCAGGGATAAATAAGGGAATAAAACTGGCCACCCCAGCCAGCAGTAGCAACCCACTCAGGTCCCCTTCCATGCCGTGGAAGCTTTGTTTTTTCACTCTTCACAATAAATCTTGCTGCTGCTCACCCTTTGGGTCTGTGCCATCTTTAAGAGTTGTAAAACTCACTGTGGAGGTTTGTGGCTCCATTCTTGAAGTCAGTGAAACCACAAATACACCAGAAGGAACCAACTTTGGACATACCATGATGTCCCCTTTTGGAGGCTTACCTGGTCCTTCCATCTGAGGCACCAAGTAAAAGAATATTTGTAGCTCTCTGATATCTCCTCCATCGTTAAATAAGCTAAAGTCTTCCCATAAAACTTACAGGTGAAGATAAAAGCCCTGGGCCTTTTTATTAATTTTCCTTTTCTAAACTCATGCAGATCCACAGACACCAGCATTTATGACTGTCATTTGCCCATAAGTTAAAAAGGAGACCCTGACTGGGTGCAGTTCCTCATGCCTAAAATCCCAGCACTTTGGTAGGCTGAGGCAGGTGGGTCACAAGGTCAGAAGTTCAAGGCCACCCTGGCCAACATAGTGAAACCTTGTCTCTACAAAAAAATACAAAAATTTATTGGGTCATCTTGGTGGCTGCCTGTAATCCCAGCTACTTGTGAGGCTGAGAGAGGAGAATGGCTTGAACCAAGGAGGCAGAGGTTTTAGTGAACTGAGATAATGTCACTACACACCACCCCAGGCTACAGTATAAGACTCCATCTCAAAAAAAAAAAAAAAAAAAAAAAGCTAAAAAAAAAGAGCAGATGCCTGCAGTCTGGATGACTTTCTCCAAGGAGATGCCCTAGTATCGCTGTCCCTGATCTTTCTTTGAGAATAGAAAAGGAAACAAACCTCAGGCAATCATCTAGAGTTGAGGTATTCACTTAACATACAAGCAGGAAATAAGAGCCTGACATTGACAGGAACAACAGCTCCCTTTATAACTGTAAGTATTATCCCATTTACACTGGGATGTGAATTAAACAAGAAAAAAGAAAACTCAGTACGTGTGGTCAGGACAATTGCATCCCAAATACCCATTAAAGAACAGATGATAAAGTCTGTGTGGTTACATTTTGAGCATCTTTTGTCCTTGAAGAAGGATGACAAAACTCTCTTTTTTTTCTTTTTTTCTTTTTTTAGTGGGATTCAGTTGGATTCCCTTTGTATCCCTCAAGGAACTCTCACATTTTAGGCTGAGGAAGGCCAGAGAAGAGAATGGAGAATTCCATCATCATAATTCCACAGAGAAAGACCAAGTTTCAGGATGTCTTCAGGTTGACAGTGTCCAGTGTGTCATAGATTTCAGGCTCTTACAAAGTGATGTGGGAGATCCCCAATACATGTCTCTTTTCTCCTGCTGCACCCCTTCCTACTGCTAATCTAATTAACCCATCTCTTGTCCTCCCACTGTGAGCTTCACCTCTTCCTTCTACTCTGAGATAGGCTTCTAACTGTTTAGCTAATGTCTCTCTCCCCTTTGTCCATATTATCCAGAATTTAATTTTGTTTTAGGTCATCTCAGTTTAAAGTCTACAACCCCACCCTCCTCTGTTACTATGAGATTTTGAATGGGGTCTGTTCGGTGGCACCTCTGTGAAAGCTGTGAAAAATGAAGTGCATTTGGAGATTTCTCATAGAACTTAAAACAGAACTACCATTCAACCTAGCAATCCCATTACTGAATATATAACCAAAGAAAATAGGTTGTTTTTACCAAAAATAACATGCATTCATGTGTTTATTGCAGCACTGTTCATATTAGCAAAGGCATGGATTTAACCTAGGTGCTTGTCAATTGCAGATTGAATGAAGAAAATGTGGTAGTTATACACCATGAAATACCACAGCACCATAAAAAAATAAAATTAGGTTATTTGCAGCAAAATCATTGCATTTGGAGGCCATTATCTTAGCCAAAGTAACACAATTCATGTTTCTTAGTGGGAGCTAAATATTGGCTACTCAGCAACATAAAGATGGGGACAATAGATACTAGGGACTACAAGTGTGGGATGGAAGAAAGGTTAATAAACTAACTAGTGGGTAATATGCTCAGTATCTGGGTTATTTGATCATCCCAAACCTTGGTATCAAAAACATACCTATGGAACAAACTGGCACATGTACTGCCTGAATCTAAAATAAAAGTTGAATTTTATTTCAAAAAAAAAGATACAGGAGGTGTAAGCCAAGATGGCCTAATAGGAAGAGCACCAGTCTGCAGCTCCTAGCGTGATGGACACAGAAAATGGGTGCTTTCTGCATTTCCAACTGAGGTAAGTGGTTCATCTCATTGGGACCAGTTGGACAGTGGGTGCAGCCTATGGAGGGTGAGCCAAAGCAGGGTGGGGCATCGCCTCACTCAGGAAGTTCAAGGGGTCAGGGGATTTCCCTTTCCTAGCCAATGGAATCTGTGAAAGACTACCTGGAAAAAGGGAACACTCCCACCTATATAGTGTGCTTTTCCCAAGGTCTTAGCAACAGGCAGACACACTGATTCTCTCCTGTGCCTGGCTCAGTGACTCTCATGCCCATGGAGCCTTGCTCACTGCTAGCACAGCAGTCTGGGTTTGATCTGCGAGACAGCAGCCTAGCTGGGGGAGAGGCATCTGCCATTGCTGAGGCTAGAGAAGGTAAACAAAGTGACCAGGATGCTGGAACTGGGTGGAACCCACCACAGCTCAACAAGGCCTACTGTCTCTAGACTCCACATCTGTGGGCATGGCATAGCTGAAGAAAAGGCAGCAGACAACTTTTGCAGACTTAAATGCACCTGTCTGACAGCTCTGAAGAGAGCAGTGGTTCTCCCAGCGTGGTGTTTGAGCTCTGAGAATGGACAAACTGCCTCCTCTGGTGGGTCCCTATGTAGCCTAAATAGGAGACAACTCACAGTAGGGGCAACAGACACCTCATACAGGCTGATGACCCTCTGGGATGAAGTTTCCAGAGGAAAGATCTGGCAGAAATATTTGCTGTTCTGCAATATTTGCTGTTCTGCAGCCTCTGCTGGTGATATCCAGGCAAACAGGGTCTGGAGTGGACCTCCAGCAGAATCCAACAGACCTGCAGCTGAGGGACCTGACTGTTAGAAGGAAAACTAACAAACAGAAAGCAATAGCATCTACATCAACAGAAAGCTTACCTATACCAAAATCCCATTTGTAGGTCACCAACACCAAGCACCAAATGTAGATAAAGTCACAGAGATGGGGAGAAATCAGAGCAGAATAGCTGAAAAATCTAAAAATCAGAGTGCATATTCTCCTCCAAAGGCTCATGGCTCCTCATCAGCAACACGACAAAGCTAGATGGAGAATGACTTTCATAAGTTGATGGAAGTAGGCTTCAGGTCACTAATGACAAAATTCTCCAATCTAAAGGAGGGAGAATGTTTGAACCCATCTCAAGGGAGCTAAAAACCTTGAAAAAATATTAGATGAATGGCTACTATAATAAACAGTGTAGAGCAGACCTTAAATGACCTGAGGGAGCTGAAAACCATGAATTTCATGATGCATGCACAAGCTTCAGTGGCCAATTCAATCAAGAGGAAGAAAGTGTATCAGTGATTGAAGATCAAATTAATGAAAGAAAGTGAGAAAACAAGGTTAGAAAAAAAAAAGAGTAAAAAGAAATGAACAAGGCCTCCAAGAAATACGGGACTATATGAAAAGACCAAATCTAAATTTGGTTGGTGTACCTGAAGGTGATGGGGAGAATGGAACTTAGTTGGAAAACACTCTTCAGGATATTACCCAGGAGAACTCCCCCAACTTAGCAAGGCAGGCCAGCATTCAAATTCAGAAAATATGGGAAACACCACAAAGATACTCCTCAAGAAGAGCAACCCTAAGACCCATAATTGTCAGATTCGCCAAGGTTGAAATGAAGGAAAAACTTTTAAAGGCAGCCAGAGAGAAAGGTCAATGTTACCACAAAGATAAATTGATCAGAATAACAGAGGATCTCTCAGCAGAAACCCCACAAGCCAGAAGATAGTGGGGGCCTATTCAACATTCTTAAAGAAAAGAAATTTTAACATAGAATTTTATACCCAGCCAAACTAAGCTTCAAAAGTGATGGAGAAATAAAATCCTTTACAGACAAGAAAATGCTGAGAGATTCTGTCACCACCAGGCCTGCCTTACTAAAGCTCCTAAAGGAAGCATTAAACATGGAAAGAAACAATCAGTACCAGCCACTGCAAAAACAGGCCAAATTGTAAAGACCATTGATGCTAGGAAGAAACTGCATCAATTAACGGGCAAAATAACCAGCAGACATCATAATGACAGTATCATATTCACAAATAACAATATTGACCTTAAATGTAAATGGGCTAAATACCCCAATTAAAAGACAAAGACCGGCAAATTGGATAAAAAGAGTCAACATCCATCAGTGTGCTGTATTCAGGACACCCATCGCATGTGCAAAGATGAACATAGGCTCAAAACAAAGGGATAGAGGAAAATCTACCAAGCAAATGGACAGCCGAAAAAGCAGGGGTTGCAATCCTAGTCTCTGATAAAACAGAAAAGATCAAAAGAGAAAAAGAAGGTCATTACATAATTGTAAAGGGATAAATTCAACAAGAAGAGCTAAGTATCCTAAATATATATGCATCCAATACAGGTGCACCCAGATTCATAAAGCAAGTCCTTAGAGACCTATAAAGAGACTGAGACTCCCGCACAATAATAATGGGTGACTTTAACACCTCACTTCAGTATTAGACAGATCAATGAGACAGAACCTTAATAAAGATATCCAGGACTTGAACTCAGATCTGCATCAAGCAGACCTAATAGACGTCTACAAAACTCTCCACATCCTTCTCAGCACCACATCACATTTATTCTGAAATTGACCACATAATTGGAAGTAAAGCACTTCTCAGCAAATGTAAAAAAAACAGAAATCACAAAAAACTGTCTCTCAGACCACAGTGCAATCAAATTAGAACTCAGGTTAATAAACTCACTCAAAACTGCACAACTACCTGGAAACTGAACAACTTGCTCCTGAATGAATACTGGGTAAATTATGAAGGGAAGGCGGAAATAAACATGTTTCTTGAAACCAATGAGAACAAAGACACAATGCGTCAGAATCTCCGGGACATATTCAAAGCAGTGTGAATATGAGGGAATAGAGGGAAAAGAGTGAATAGAGGGAAAATCTGATACCCTAACATCACAATTAGAAGAACTAGAGAAGCAAGAGCAAATAAATTCAAAATGTAGCAGAAGGCAAGAAATAACTAAGATCAGAGTAAAACTGAAAGAGATAGAGACACACACACACAAAAACCATTCAAAAAGTAATGAATTTAGAAGCCAGTTTTCTGAAAAGATCATCAAAATTGACAGACCACTGAGAAGACTAATAAAGAATAAAAGAGATAAGAGTCAAACAGATGCAATAAAAAATGATAAAGTGGCATCACCACTGATCCCACAGAAACAAACTACAATCAGAATACTATACATATCTCCACACACAAAAAAAAATTAGAAAATCTAGAAGAAATGGATAAATTCCTGGAACCATACATTCTCCCAAGACTCAACCAGGAAGAAGTTTAATCTCTTAATAGACCAATAACAGGCTCTGAAATTGAGGCAATAATTAATAGCCTACCAACCAAAAAAAGTTCAGAACCAGACAGATTCACAGCTGAATTCTACCAAAGGTACAAAGACGAGCTGGTACCATGTCTTCTGAAACTATTCCAATCAATAGAAAAAGAGGGAATCCTGCCTAATTAATTTTATGAGTCCAACGTCATCCTGATACCAAAGCCTGGAAGAGACAAAACAACAGAAAAAGAGAATTTCAGATGAATAACCCTGATGAACATCGATGGAAAAATCCTCAATAAAATACTGGCAAACCAGATCCAGCAGCACATTGAAAAGCTTATCCACCATGATCAAGTCAGCTTCATCTCTGGAATGCAAGGCTGGTTCAACATACAGAATAAATAATAGCACTCCAACACATAAACAGAACCAATGACAAAAACCACATGATTATCTCAATAGACACAGAAAAACCCTTTGACAAAATTCAACAGCCCTTCATGCTAAAAACTCTCAATAAACTAGGTATTGATGGAATGTATCTCAAAATAAGAGCTATTTATGACAACCTCAGAGCCAACATCATATTGAATGGGCAAAACCAGAAGCTTTTACTTTGAAAACTGGCACAAGACAGGGATATCCTCTCTTACCACTCCTATTCAACATAGTGTTGGAAGTTCTGGCGAGGTCAATCAAGAAAGAGAATGAAATAAAGTGTGTTCAATTAGGAAATGAGGGAGTCAAATTGTCCCTGTTTACAGATGACATGATTGCATATTTAGGAAACCCCATTGTCTCAGCTCAAAATCTCCTTAAGTGGATAAGCAACTTCAGCACAGTCTCAGGATACAAAATCAATGTGCAAAAATCACAGGAATTCCTACAAACCATTAACAGACAGAGAGCTAAATCGTGGGTGAACTCCCATTCACAATTGCTACAAAGAGAATAAGATACCTAGGAATGCAACTTGCAAGGGATGTGAAGGACCTCTTCAAGGAGAATTACAAACCATTGCTCAACAAAATAAAAGAACACACAAACAAATGGAAGAATATTCCATGCTCATTGATAAGAATAATTAATGTTGTGAAAATGGCCATACTGTTCAAAGTAATTTATAGATTCAATGCCATCCCCATCAAGCTACCAATGACTTTCTTCACAGAATTGGAAAAAAACTACTTTAAACTTCATATGGAACCAAAAAGAGCCCGAATTGCAAAAACAATCCTAAGCAAAAGGAACAAAGCTAGAGGTATAACTCTACCTGACTTCAAATTATACTACATGCCTACAGTAACCAAAACAGCATGGTACTGATACCAAAACAGATATATAGACCAACAGAACAGAACAGAGACCCCAGAAATAACACCACACATCAAAAACTGTCTGATCTTTGACAAATCTGACAAAAACAAGCAATGGGGAAAGGATTCCCTATTTAATAAATGGTGCTGGGAAAATTGGCTAGCCTATGTAGAAAGCAAAAACTGGATCCCTTCCTTACATATTATACAAAAATTAATTCAAGATGGATTAAAGACTTAAATGTTAGACCTAAAATCATAAAAACCCTAGAAGAAAACCTAATCAATATCATTTGGGACATAGGCATGGGCAAGGACTTCATGTGTAAAACACCAAAAGCAATGGCAACAAAAACCAAAATAGACACATGGGATATAATTAAACTAAAGAGCTTCTGTATGGCAAAAGAAACTACTATCAGAGTGAACCAGCAAGCTACAGAATGGGAGAAAAGTTTTGAAATCTATCCATCTGACAAAGGGCTAATATCTAGAATCTACAAAGAAATAAAAAAATTTACAAGAAAAAAACAAACAACCTGATCAAAAAGTGGGCAAAGGGTATTAACAGACACTTTTCTTTTTATTTATTTATTTATTTATTTATTTTTTAACTTTTTTTTTTTTTAATTATACTTTAAGTTTTAGGGTACATGTGCACATTGTGCAGGTTAGTTACATATGTATACATGTGCCATGCTGGTGCGCTGCACCCACTAACTCGTCATCTAGCATTGGGTATATCTCCCAATGCTATCCCTCCCCCCTCCCCCCTCCCCACCACAGTCCCCAGAGTATGATATTCCCCTTCCTGTGTCCATGTGATCTCATTGTTCAATTCCCACCTATGAGTGAGAATATGCAGTGTTTGGTTTTTTGTTCTTGCGATAGTTTACTGAGAATGATGGTTTCCAATTTCATCCATGTCCCTACAAAGGATATGAACTCATCATTTTTTATGGCTGCATAGTATTCCATGGTGTATATGTGCCACATTTTCTTAATCCAGTCTATCATTGTTGGACATTTGGGTTGGTTCCAAGTCTTTGCTATTGTGAATAATGCCGCAATAAACATACGTGTGCATGTGTCTTTATAGCAGCATGATTTATAGTCATTTGGGTATATACCCAGTAATGGGATGGCTGGGTCAAATGGTATTTCTAGTTCTAGATCCCTGAGGAATTGCCACACTGACTTCCACAATGGTTGAACTAGTTTACAGTCCCACCAACAGTGTAAAAGTGTTCCTATTTCTCCACATCCTCTCCAGCACCTGTTGTTTCCTGACTTTTGAATGATTGCCATTCTAACTGGTGTGAGATGATATCTCATAGTGGTTTTGATTTGCATTTCTCTCATGGCCAGTGATGATGAGCATTTTTTCATGTGTTTTTTGGCTGCATAAATGTCTTCTTTTGAGAAGTGCCTGTTCATGTCCTTCGCCCACTTTTTGATGGGGTTGTTTGTTTTTTTCTTGTCAATTTGTTTGAGTTCACTGTAGATTCTGGATATTAGCCCTTTGTCAGATGAGTAGGTTGCGAAAATTTTCTCCCATGTTGTAGGTTGCCTATTCACTCTGATGGTAGTTTCTTTTGCTGTGCAGAAGCTCTTTAGTTTAATTAGATCCCATTTGTCAATTTTGGCTTTTGTTGCCATTGCTTTTGGTGTTTTGGACATGAAGTCCTTGCCCACGCCTATGTCCTGAATGGTAATGCCTAGGTTTTCTTCTAGGGTTTTTATGGTTTTAGGTCTAACGTTTAAATCTTTAATCCATCTTGAATTGATTTTTGTATAAGGTGTAAGGAAGGGATCCAGTTTCAGCTTTCTACATATGGCTAGCCAGTTTTCCCAGCACCATTTATTAAATAGGGAATCCTTTCCCCATTGCTTGTTTTTCTCGGGTTTGTCAAAGATCAGATAGTTGTAGGTAAGCGGCGTTATTTCTGAGGGCTCTGTTCTGTTCCATTGATCTATATTTCTGTTTTGGTACCAGTACCATGCAGTTTTGGTTACTGTAGCCTTGTAGTATAGTTTGAAGCCAGGTAGTGTGATGCCTCCAGCTTTGTTCTTTTGGCTCAGGATTGACTTGGCGATGCGGGCTCTCTTTTGGTTCCATATGAACTTTAAAGTAGTTTTTTCCAATTCTGTGAAGAAAGTCATTGGTAGCTTGATGGGGATGGCATTGAATCTGTAAATTACCTTGGGCAGTATGGCCATTTTCACGATATTGATTCTTCCTACCCATGAGCAAGGAATGTTCTTCCATTTGTTTGTATCCTCTTTTATTTCCTTGAGCAGTGGTTTATAGTTCTCCTTGAAGAGGTGCTTCACATCCCTTGTAAGTTGGATTCCTAGGTATTTTATTCTCTTTGAAGCAATTGTGAATGGGAGTTCACTCATGATTTGGCTCTCTGTTTGTCTGTTGTTGGTGTATAAGAATGCTTGTGATTTTTGTACATTGATTTTGTATCCTGAGACTTTGCTGAAGTTGCTTATCAGCTTAAGGAGATTTTGGGCTGAGACCATGGGGTTTTCTAGATAAACAATCATGTCGTCTGCAAACAGGGACAATTTGACTTCCTCTTTTCCTAATTGAATACCCTTTATTTCCTTCTCCTGCCTGATTGCCCTGGCCAGAACTTCCAACACTATGTTGAATAGGAGCGGTGAGAGAGGGCATCCCTGTCTTGTGCCAGTTTTCAAAGGGAATTCTTCCAGTTTTTGCCCATTCAGTATGATATTGGCTGTGGGTTTGTCATAGATAGCTCTTATTATTTTGAAATATGTCCCATCAATACCTAATTTATTGAGAGTTTTTAGCATGAAGGGTTGTTGAATTTTGTCAAAGGCTTTTTCTGCATCTATTGAGATAATCATGTGGTTTTTGTCTTTGGCTCTGTTTATATGCTGGATTACATTTATTGATTTGCGTATGATGAACCAGCCTTGCATCCCAGGGATGAAGCCCACCTGATCATGGTGGATAAGCTTTTTGATGTGCTGCTGGATTCGGTTTGCCAGTATTTTATTGAGGATTTTTGCATCAATGTTTATCAAGGATATTGGTCTAAAATTCTCTTTTTTGGTTGTGTCTCTGCCAGGCTTTGGTATCAGAATGATGCTGGCCTCATAAAATGAGTTAGGGAAGATTCCCTCTTTTTCTATTGATTGGAATAGTTTCAGAAGGAATGGTACCAGTTCCTCCTTGTACCTCTGGTAGAATTCGGCTGTGAATCCATCTGGTCCTGGACTCTTTTTGGTTGGTAAACTATTGATTATTGCCACAATTTCAGCTCCTGTTATTGGTCTATTCAGAGATTCAACTTCTTCCTGGTTTAGTCTTGGGAGAGTGTATGTGTCGAGGAATGTATCCATTTCTTCTAGATTTTCTAGTTTATTTGCATAGAGGTGTTTGTAGTATTCTCTGATGGTAGTTTGTATTTCTGTGGGATCGGTGGTGATATCCCCTTTATCATTTTTTATTGCGTCTATTTGATTCTTCTCTCTTTTTTTCTTCATTAGTCTTGCTAGCGGTCTATCAATTTTGTTGATCCTTTCAAAAAACCAGCTCCTGGATTCATTAATTTTTTGAAGGGTTTTTTGTGTCTCTATTTCCTTCAGTTCTGCTCTGATTTTAGTTATTTCTTGCCTTCTGCTAGCTTTTGAATGTGTTTGCTCTTGCTTTTCTAGTTCTTTTAATTGTGATGTTAGGGTGTCAATTTTGGATCTTTCCTGCTTTCTCTTGTGGGCATTTAGTGCTATAAATTTCCCTCTGCACACTGCTTTGAATGCGTCCCAGAGATTCTGGTATGTTGTGTCTTTGTTCTCGTTGGTTTCAAAGAACATCTTTATTTCTGCCTTCATTTCGTTATGTACCCAGCAGTCATTCAGGAGCAGGTTGTTCAGTTTCCATGTAGTTGAGTGGCTTTGAATGAGATTCTTAATCCTGAGTTCTAGTTTGATTGCACTGTGGTCTGAGAGATAGTTTGTTCTAATTTCTGTTCTTTTACATTTGCTGAGGAGAGCTTTACTTCCAAGTATGTGGTCAATTTTGGAATAGGTGTGGTGTGGTGCTGAAAAAAATGTATATTCTGTTGATTTGGGGTGGAGAGTTCTGTAGATGTCTATTAGGTCCGCTTGGTGCAGAGCTGAGTTCAATTCCTGGGTATCCTTGTTGACTTTCTGTCTCGTTGATCTGTCTAATGTTGACAGTGGGGTGTTAAAGTCTCCCATTATTAATGTGTGGGAGTCTAAGTCTCTTTGTAGGTCACTCAGGACTTGCTTTATGAACCTGGGTGCTCCTGTATTGGGTGCATAAATATTTAGGATAGTTAGCTCCTCTTGTTGAATTGACCCCTTTACCATTATGTAATGGCCTTCTTTGTCTCTTTTGATCTTTGTTGGTTTAAAATCTGTTTTATCAGAGACTAGGATTGCAACCCCTGCCTTTTTTTGTTTTCCATTTGCTTGGTAGATCTTCCTCCATCCTATTATTTTGAGCCTATGTGTGTCTCTGCACGTGAGATGGGTTTCCTGAATACAGCACACTGATGGGTCTTGACTCTTTATCCAACTTGCCAGTCTGTGTCTTTTAATTGGAGAATTTAGTCCATTTACATTTAAAATTAATATTGTTATGTGTGAATTTGATCCTGTCATTATGATGTTAGCTGGTGATTTTGCTCGTTAGTTGATGCAGTTTCTTCCTAGTCTTGATGGTCTTTACATTTTGGCATGATTTTGCAGTGGCTGGTACCGGTTGTTCCTTTCCATATTTAGCGCTTCCTTCAGGAGCTCTTTTAGGGCAGGCCTGGTGGTGACAAAATCGGTCAGCATTTGCTTGTCTGTAAAGTATTTTATTTCTCCTTCACTTATGAAGCTTAGTTTGGCTGGATATGAAATTCTGGGTTGAAAATTCTTTTCTTTAAGAATGTTGAATATTGGCCCCCACTCTCTTCTGGCTTGTAGGGTTTCTGCCGAGAGATCCGCTGTTAATCTGATGGGCTTCCCTTTGAGGGTAACCCGACCTTTCTGTCTGGCTGCCCTTAACATTTTTTCCTTCATTTCAACTTTGGTGAATCTGACAATTATGTGTCTTGGAGTTGCTCTTGTCGAGGAGTATCTTTGTGGCGTTCTCTGTATTTCCTGAATCTGAACGTTGGCCTGCCTTGCTAGATTGGGGAAGTTCTCCTGGATAATATCCTGCAGAGTGTTTTCCAACTTGGTTTCATTCTCCGCATCACTTTCAGGTACACCAATCAGACGTAGATTTGGTCTTTTCACATAGTCCCATATTTCTTGGAGGCTTTGCTCATTTCTTTTTATTCTTTTTTCTCTAGACTTCCCTTCTCGCTTCGTTTCATTCATTTCATCTTCCATTGCTGATACCCTTTCTTCCAGTTGATAGCATCGGCTCCTGAGGCTTCTGCATTCTTCACGTAGTTCTCGAGCCTTGGTTTTCAGCTCCATCAGCTCCTTTAAGCACTTGTCTGTATTGGTTATTCTAGTTATACATTCTTCTAAATTTTTTTCAAAGTTTTCAACTTCTTTGCCTTTGGTTTGAATGTCCTCCCGTAGCTCAGAGTAATTTGATCGTCTGAAGCCTTCTTCTCTCAGCTCGTCAAAATCATTCTCCATCCAGCTTTGTTCCGTTGCTGGTGAGGAACTGCGTTCCTTTGGAGGAGGAGAGGCGCTCTGCATTTTAGAGTTTCCTGTTTTTCTGTTCTGTTTTCTCCCCATGTTTGTGGTTTTATCTACTTTTGTTCTTTGATGATGGTGATGTACAGATGGGTTTTCGGTGTGGATGTCCTTTCTGTTTGTTAGTTTTCCTTCTAACACACAGGACCCTCAGCTGCAGGTCTGTTGGAATACCCTGCCATGTGAGGTGTCAGTGTGCCCCTGCTGGGGGGTGCCTCCCAGTTAGGCTGCTCGGGGGTCAGGGGTTAGGGACCCACTTGAGGAGGCAGTCTGCCCGTTCTCAGATCTCCAGCTGCATGCTGGGAGAACCACTGCTCTGTTCAAAGCTGTCAGACAGGGACATTTAAGTCTGCAGAGGTTACTGCTGTCTTTTTGTTGTCTGTGCCCTGCCCCCAGAGGTGGAGCCTACAGAGGCAGGCAGGCCTCCTTGAGCTGTGGTGGGCTCCACCCAGTTCGAGCTTCCTGGCTGCTTTGTTTACCTCAGCAAGCCTGGGCAATGGCGGGCGCCCCTCCCCCAGCCTCGCTGCCGCCTTGCAGTTTGATCTCAGACTGCTGTGCTAGCAATCAGCGAGATTCCGAGGGCGTAGGACCCTCCGAGCCAGGTGTGGGATATAGTCTCGTGGTGCGCCGTTTTTTAAGCCGGTCTGAAATGCGCAATATTCGGGTGGGAGTGACCCGAGTTTTCCAGGTGCGTCCGTCACCCCTTTCTTTGACTCGGAAAGGGAACTCCCTGACCCCTTGCGCTTCCCAGGTGAGGCAATGCCTCGCCCTGCTTCGGCTCGCGCAGGGTGCGCGCACCCACTGGCCTGCGCCCACTGTCTGGCACTCCCTAGTGAGATGAACCCGGTACCTCAGATGGAAATGCAGAAATCACCCGTCTTCTGCGTCGCTCACGCTGGGAGCTGTAGACCGGAGCTGTTCCTATTCGGCCATCTTGGCTCCTCCCTTGACACTTTTCAAAAGAAGACATTTATGCAGCCAAGAGACATGGGAAAAAATGCTCATTATAACTGGTCACCAGAGAAATGCAAATGAAAACCGCAATGAGATACCATCTCATGCCAGCTAGAATGGCGATCATTAGAAAGTCAGGAAACAACAGATGCTGGAGAGGATATGGAGAAATAGGAACCTTTTACACATTTGATGGTAGGGTAAATTAGTTCAACTATTGTGGAAGACAGTGTGGTGATTCCTCAAGGATCTAGAACTAGAAATGCCATTTGATCCAGCAATTACATTACTGGGTATATACCCAAAGGATTATAAATTATGCTACTTTAAAGAAACATGCACAAGTACATTTACTGTGGAACTGTTCACAATAGCAAAGACTTGGAACCAAACCAATGTCCCTCAATTATAGAGTGGATTAAGAAAAAGTGGCACATATATACCATGAAATACTATGCAGCCATAAGAATGAGTTCATGTCTTTTTCAGGGACATGGATGAAGATGGAAACCATCATTCTAAGGAAACTATCACAAGGACAGAAAACTAAACACTGCATTTTCTCACTCATAGATGGGAATTGAACCATGAGAACATATGGACACATAGCAGGAAGCATAACACACTGGGGCCTGTCAGGGGGTGGGGGCCTGGGAAAGGGATAGCATTATGAGAAATACCTAATATAAATGATGTGTTGATGGGTGCAGCAAACCAACATGGCACATGTATACCTATGTAACAAACCTGCATGTTGCACACAAGTGCCCTAGAACTTAGGGTATAATAAAAAATAAATAAATAAATAAATTCAGGATTGAATGAAAAGGTCCCAGATGGCTATCCAAAAATTGATGTGCTCCATGGTTATAAAAATAATGTAGAGATATGTCAGGATGGTATGTATACCTCACTCTGTTTTTTCCAAAAGTCTTCACCAAAATAAAAATATGGAAGTATACATAAGTGAAAGAAGGGTGTTGATATTGATGATAGATTATTCAAAATCAGAAATTTGTACTGTAATCTGATCAAAAGAAAGATGAAATCAGTTAATCTAAACCTGTGGTGTTCACACTGTTTTTTATTATGTTCAATAGCTAAACATTTTGAGTTATACTCACTATGCATTCAATTATAATTGCCAATTCATATGTTACCAATTAATAAATTTCATGTTCTCCCATTTAATAAATGAAATCAATAAAAATACAAGTTCTATGTAATCCCAGTACTTTGGGAGACTGAGTGGGTTGATCATTTTACATTAGTACCTCCAGACCAGCCTGGCTAACATGGTGAAACCCTGTCTCTACTAAAAGTACAAAAATTAGCCAGGCATGATGGCATGCACCTGTAATCCCTACTACTCAGAAGGCTGAGGCAGGAGAATCTCCTGAAGCCGGGAGGCAGAGGTTGCAGTGAGTCCAGATCTCACCACTACCCTCTAGGCTTTGCCACAAAGCCAGACTCCATCTCAGAAAAAAAAACAAAAAACAAAAACAAAAAAAACCAAAACAACAACAACAAAAAACCCAACAAGTTCTAATATTTTTCTGTAGCCAAACACCCCTTTCTTTATAAACCTCTCATCCAGAAGAGTCTATGAAGAAAAAGAGGAGATATCAGCTCAAATGCAACATTAAGTCTGCATTTACACAGCCAAGAGACAGATCATTCCAACCTCCAAAACACCCCAAGCATCACGGGCCTCTGGAAATGGAGGAACCAAGCATCAGGACATTTTGCTCCCTCAGGCCAAGGTGTCAAGTTCTAACTTCATTAAAATTTGTGTAGTCTCAAAAGTTTTATATATCTCCCTGAATACAAACTATGCTCTCCTCACCCTACTTTTGAGCCTGCACCTATAGATATTCCATCATGTATATTTCAACAGTTTTCTTGGCACCACTTAGCGCTCATACCGAAAATGAAATGGAAAGAGCTGGAGCCATTCACCCATCCTTCTCTGAACAGATGCCTGATTTCTCCAACAACGGGACTCAGAATCTACTCTGGTGCATCTCCTTGTGTATCAGAGAACCATTAGTTGAGTTGCTTGATAAAATCAGGATTACTGTGGTCCGTCCCCAGCCTCATTAATCTCTGGGCTGTGGGTGTGCCCCACAACCCCAACAGTATCCCGAGGTGATCACTTCTCCATTTCTTTTCTTTTCTTTTCCTTTCCTTTCCTTTATTTTCTTTTTATTACTTTTCTTATTTTTAGTAGAGATGGGATTTTACCTTGTTGGCTAGGATGGTCTTGAACCCTTAATCCTAAATGATTTGCCAATCACGAGTTCCCAAAATGTTGGCATTACAGGTGTGAGCCACTGGGTCCTGCCTATGTCAATGTTTGTAGTTGAAAATAATTGCAAATATCTGTGGTGAAAAACATGATGTTTTAAAAGACATATCTATAGTAGAATGGCTAAATCAAGCTACTTAGCATATGCATAATCTCACATTCTGATCATTTTTTGTTAAAATCTACTCAGTTAGCAATTTCCATACATATAAACATCATTAATAACTATATTCACCATGTGGTGCAATAGTTAATTCACCTGTCATATTCACATGTAATAGAACATGATACTATAAAAATCATAAGCATTAGAATTTGGAGAGGACAGCGTAAAATGTTGTATTTTAGATAAATTGAATAGATCACTGCATTTGATGTCAGAGGTTAATAACTTGGGTCAGAAAGATAATCTTCTGTGTCTGCCCTCCACAAATTGGGTGAACAGAGAGTCAGGAAACAACCTCCCCAAGGAACAGATTCTCCATCTGAAAAGTGGAGAAAAGAATAATAGAAAATTGGATACTCTTAGTCCAGAGAATCTGGGAGATCAACAGAAGTTTACCCTACCTGGGTGCAGTGGCTCACACCTGTAATCCCAACACTGTGGGAGGCCAAGGCAGGAGGATGACTTAAGCCCACGAGTTCAAGACCAGTCTGGGCAACATGGTGAGAACCCATTTCCACAAAAATTTTAAAAAATTACCTGGGGATGGTGGTGCATGCCTGCTGGTAGTCCCACCTTGAGTAGGTGGTAGTCCCAGCTACTCGAGGCTGAGACAAGAGGATTGCTTGAGTCCATGGGGTTGAGGCTGCAGTGAGCTATAATTGCACCACTGCACTCCAGCCTTGGTGACAGAGCAAGACTGTCTCTGAAAACAACAACGACAAAGCTTACCCTTGTTTAGTACTGGTGAAGATTATCATGGTGACAAGTTGAGTTTAGGGAGTTGAGAGAGGTACTTCTATAAATGGAAACTGAAATATAAAAATTATTGTGTTAGGCCGGGCGTGGTGGCTCATGCCTGTAGTCCCAGTACTTTGGGAGGCCGAGACAGGTGGATTACGAGGTCAGCAGGTTGAGACCATCCTGGCTAACACGGTGAAACCCCGTCTCTACTAAAAATACAAAAAAAAAAATTAGCCAGGTGTGATGGAGGGCGCCTGTATTCCCAGCTTCTCGGGAGGCTGAGGCAGGAGAATGGTATGAACCCAGGAGGTGGAGTTTGCAGTGAGCCGAGATTGTGCCACTGCACTCCAGCCTGGGTGACAGAGCAAGATTCTGTCTCAAAAAAAAAAAAAAAAAAAAAAAAAAAAAAAAAAAAAAAAAAAAATTCTTGTGTTATCAGTCTTATCACATTTTATTTTTATATTATCTCATTCTGATAAAATAGGATAGTGGGATATGGGGGATTTATTTTTTCTCTTTTTTCCCCCTTTATTTCATTTGCTTCTTAAAGAGGTTTCATTTTTTGTTGCTGCTTTTAAAAGGACTTTCCAGATCAGGAATCAATATAGCCCATTTATTAAAAAGTTTGTAGGCATGGTGATGTGCACCTGTAGTTCCAGCTACTCAGGATGTGGGAAAGAGGGTTTATGGAGTGACAGTTGAGTTGGTCTCCCCTGTGTGAGACATCCATGGGGAGCCACGGGCAGCCTCTGAGGAGAAAAGTCTCCCTATTAAGCCTTCATGTTTTATGCTCCGAGAGCATAGGTGCTCAGCAGCATTCCCAGGTTGCTCAGGGAGATAACACTCCCTTGAAGCATTGCAGCATAATCAAACACCTTGGCTCCTCCTGAAACTCATTCCCACACATTTCAGTCCCAATACGTTAAAGATCTTAAATAGTTTAGACACATGCCGTTGTTCAAGGAAATTCATAGAAACTGCCACTGCTATACATCTTATCGAATGACTCACGAGTTCTCCTTCACTGATTAATCCCTTTTCTCATCCCTTCCTCCCCCTCTCATCTGCCTTAAGAACAAAGAGCTTATAAACCAATAAATTGGGCAGAGCCCGAGAGCTCAGGGCCGTGTTGAAGCCTCTGATGCTCTCATCCCCTGGACCTGCCTTTTAAATGCTTATTCTGTCTCTTTCTAACTCCTTTGTCTCTGCTGGACACAGGGTATGCGCTGTGTGGTGTGGGTCTGGTTTCCCCAACACAGGAGGCTGAGGTGGCAGGATCACTTGAGCCAAGGAGGTCAAGACCAGCCTGAGCAACATAGGAAACCCCAACTCTAAAAATATTTAAAAATCAGCCAGGAATGATGATGTCCCTGTGTTCCTTGCTACTTGGGAAGCTAAGGTGAGAGGATTGCTTGAGCTTAGGATTTATAGCCTGCAGTCAACCATGACCTGTCAACCAACTCCAGTCTTGTTGACAGAGTGAGAACACATCTGTAAAAAAAAAAATTAATGTTTTATAAAACTCCTATATGATCTTGTAGTTTCCGGCAGGTCTGCACAAGTCATGAGTCATTCTCCAGTCAAGCGAGGCTTGCCTTGAGTCAAGGGTTCAGTCCTGATCCTTCCAGCTCCAGATTTCCCTGAGTGTCAGAGGTTGGGCACAGGATCATACAATGGGCATGTGAAATGGAAATAAATCTTAGGGCCCTCAAATCACTAAACTAAAGGGAAAAGTTATGCTGGGAAGTGCTTAGGGAAAACTTTCCTCCCATTATATTCAATAACTGCTCTGATCACTAAGATAAATGCGTTTCCGACTGTGTGCTTTGAAAAAGCTAATCACCATCTCAAAAGAATTCACCTGGCTGTTTCGCAATTACCTTTTACCTGGAAGCCCGTCCTGTCTTCAAGTTGTCCCGCCTTTCCAGAAGTCACCAATGTATATCTTACATATATTGATTGATGTTTCAAGTCTCCCTAAAATGTAGAAAACCAAGCTATGCCCTGATCATGTTGGGCCCACCATCAGGACCTCCTGAGTCTGTGACATGGGGTGCATCCTCAATCATGGCACCTGGTGACCTGTGCCAGATATTTGGGCTTCACTGGTAATAGAATAGGGAAGGTTGGCATTTTCCTTGTTGAAAGTAAGATGTATCTTCTAGTATCACATGCAGCTCCCAGCTGATTCTCCTTGGGATAACTGCCTTGGCGGTAACTGATTCAAGGATAATTAAATAATGTATGTTAGTCAAACATACTTCTGCTTTATCCAAATTCCCACCACTGTTGCCTCTACAAAAACTCTGTCAATTCCAATATGTATCATTACAGGTTTAGTTATTTTTGAAACTCTTCCCCTGTTAGCTGTTTGCTAATACAAATACCTACCAGGTGAGTTTCCTTGGTTTTTGTCCTTTACACACTAGAACCAGATTGCACACTAAGAACAAGTCAGAATTATCTTCTAATTCATAGATGGTTGATGGTTACCAAAAACAATTGTGTTCTATAGGTTCACCCATAGAGACAGCAGGTAGATGAGTCATTATGAGGGACTGACAGAGGGAGTGATGTGAGACTAATTAGTGGTATGTGGACTCCTTTTATGGTGACAAAACATTTTCAAACTACATAGACATCATCATTGCCCAACATTTTCAATGTACAACATATCACTAAATTATACACTTTAAAATCACTTTATGTTACATTAATATAAAGTTTTTAAAAAGAAATTACATTCTAAATTGTAAAACTTTTATTCAAGGCAGGCCATATTGAGCATAAAACCATCAACATTTTGCCTCACCATTTTTACCCTGACTGTCTCCTTGAGTCATTCAAAAGTTCAATATTCTGTAATTAATTGGTAGACACAATAACAGACTGTAAAACAGCAGGACTTGGGGAGGAGCCAGGATTTCCACCTGCACCACTGGCCAAAAAATCTGACTGAGGACTGACTCAGTCAGAAATCAGGGTCCCATCACAACAAAGTCACTGGAATAGTCAGAGGTCTTTGAGTCAGAGCAACTTCATTTTGAAGAGTAACAGGGTAAAATGAGGCTGAGATCTACTGGGTTGTATTCCCTGGAGGTTAGGCATTCTAAGACACAAAATGAGATAGGAGGTCCCCACAAGATATGGGTCATAAAGTCCATTCTGATAAAACAGTTTGCAGTAAAAAAGCCGGCCAAAACCCACCTATTGGAACAACTAAGTTCCTCTTCAAAGACTCAACTTTCTGGTAATAAATTGTAAACTAATCCTACCCTGTATTCTTTCAAAAATCATGTGTTTACCCTGTCTGGAAAAAATTAAGTCTTAGCTAATTGGGATCAGCTTAGATTGTGTGGCCTAAACCCAGTCAATAGGGGAAGGACACAGAAACATGAACTGTGTTAGGAATATAAACCCTTTCTGTCCTTTGTTTGGTGTGCTTTTGCGATTGCATCATGTGTAAGCAGCACCCTTCTGGAGAAGTAAATTTGCCTTACTTAGAAATTTTCTGTCTAAGTGTGGGTTTCTTTTGGCTATGCTGAGCCTTTGCTTCCAACAAATTTAGGGAATCATCTGGGATATTATTCTCCTTCAAAAGTCACTATCAATTATCGTTCATGTGGAGATGCATTTTACTACTTCATTATGGTGGCCCAGGAGCAGAGGATTGAGTCTGGCCCAAAGTGATGAATAAATCTGGACTCTCAGCAACGTGGACATTAGGGAGAATACTTAATTAAGAATTCCACAGTTACTAGGTAAATCTGTGCACAGACCAAGGTAATAAATGTCACTATTGGGGTGACAATGTATTCCTTGGTGGTTGGGTCTCTGGAGGTTGAAAGTATGTGAGTGAGATGCAACATTGGGTGTGAAGTGAGTGTGATGTTTGGACTTGATTCTGTTGTTGTCTCATACAGCTTAGGGCAGTTTCCCAATTGGGAGATTATACCAACCTGCCATTGCTAACTTCAGCCTAAAATTCCCTTGTGGGAATGAGGGAAGTGGACAATAAGGATGAAGTGAGTGCTCACAAGAGGGCAAAAAACCTCCAGGAGGAAAAGTGGAGGTTGAGCCACTAGGACATGTGAGTGGAAGAAATCACTAATACGAGAGATTAAACCTCACAGAAGAGCAAGAAATCTGTAACACAAAAGATTGAGTCTCATGGGAGTGCAAGAATTCTCTAATATGAGAGATTGAGTCTCCCCAACCTCCAGAATTGGAAAAACTCCAAGTAAGACAGGAATTCTAAGATACCAAGCAAATAATCAAATTCCTCCTGACAGTCCCCTAGGCCTTATGTTAAAATACTAGAAGGATAATGAAAGGACCAAACACAAGAAAAGAAAGCAAATTAAAGTACTGCTGTTTTATTTGGACTAAGGAACCCATCCCACCTACCTGTCTGCCTGAGGCTGAACACTCCCTCCCTGATGTAACACTGCCCCATGAACCTTGACACCCCCACTGGCCAACAGGAAATAGAACTATACCAAAAGGATACTCAAAACTTTTGTTTCCCCTCTTCCTCAAAGAAGAATACCACGACCTTTTTTCATTAAGTGAAGTACCACTAGGAGGAGGTGATAATGGCTTTATAAATGCCTCCTTAACTAGTTCAGAGTTTAGTTTAGTTTAGAAATCTAAAAAAAAAAAAAAAAAGAAGGGGACTCAAATATCTGTTAGATGACCCTTTTGGAATTGCAGATCAAATTGACCAATTTCTGTGGCCAAAACTGTATATGTGGGCTGACTTAATGTCTATTCTAGGTATTCTCTTATCAGGAGAGGAAAAAAAAACATTACCCACATTGCCACTATGCTAATCTGGGAGCGCTAGTGTCCCCTGGTCAAAATATCCTTACAGTGGGGCATAAACTCCCAGCCCAGCATCCTCAATGGAATAATAACAATGCAGACCAGTGAGAAAACATAAGAGATCTCAGAAATATGATAATTAAAGGGATTTGGGAGTCAGTTCCTCAAACTCAAATTATTTCTCAAGCACTTAATGTATAGCAAGGAAAACATGAAGGGCCCATGGATGTCTTAAACAGACTTAAGAAACAGATAAAAATGATATGCAAGTTTGGACATAGAAAATCCACTGGGTCAAGGGTTGTAGAAACTCCTCTTTGTCCCCAATAGCTGTCTGGATATTACAAAGAAATTACAAAAAATAGAAAATTAAAAAGACCATTCCATAGAGAAACTTTTAAAAGAGGCCCAAAAGCTATATATATGGAGGGATGAGGTAAGTCAAAAGCAAAAGGCAAAAATTATGCTGTCCACCCTACAACATTCAACAGAGAACACTTCAACAGGGAGCACAGGAAAACAGAACTTGTAAACCTTCTAAGTAACCAACTGCCAGACCCTATACAGGAAGCCAAGGTATGAAACCCAAGAGTCAGGAAACAGGAAGGGGAAAATTAAAAAACAGACATTTCAGGTTTGGAAAAACCAGGACACTTTAAAAGCAAATGTTCCAAATGAAAAAGAAGAAATAAGGCCCTTTCATAAGAGGGCCAGGACATATATATCCATCCCTCAATCCATGTGAGTGCCCCTCATCAACTCAGAACCATTGTTAACCAGAAGGCAGGGAGATGGCTCATTGACTGAAGAATCTTACAATATGAAGCTATCTTATTAAAGAGAGATGACCTAACACAAACCACTAACAATTCCCTAAACCTCACTGTTTTCCTAATAGGAAATCCAAACCTGGAGGAATGTGAGCATAAATGCTTAGATCTAATCAGTTATCAAACTAGAGTCAGATGGGATGTGAGTGAAACCTCCTTCCAAACAGGGTGTCACCTCTTTATAGATGGTTCCTCCTGGGTCACTGAAGGAAAAAGGCAAAATGGGTACTCTGTAGTTGAAGAAGAAACCCTCACAGATGTAGAATGAGGAAGACTGTCAAATAACTGGTCTGCCAAAACATGTGAACTCTTTGCATTAAACCCAGCCTGAAAATTCCTGTAGCAGGCAGTTCCAAGATGGCTGAATAGGAAGCGCTCCAGTGTACAGCTCCCAGCATAAGTAAAGAAGAAGATGGGTGATTTCTGCATTTCCAACTGAGGTACTGGGTTCATCCCACTGGGACTTGTTGGACAGTGGGTGCAGGAGAGTGGGTGCAGCCCAGCAAACATGAGTCAAAGCAGGAAAAGCCATCACCTCACCCAGGAAATGCAAAGGGTCAGGGAATACCCTTTCCTAGCCAAGGGAAGCTGTGACAGACAGCACCTGCAAAATTGGGTAACTCCCAACCCAATACTGGACTTAGCAATGGCCTTAGTAATGGTCTTAGCAACTGGCACACCAGGAGATTATATCCTGTGCCTGGCTCTGAGGGTCCCATGCCCACAGAACCTCACTCATTGCTAGCACAGCAGTCTGAGACCAAAGTGCAAGGTGGCACTGAGGCTGAGGGAGGGGTGCCTGCCATTGTTGAGTCTTGAGTAGGTAAACAAAGTGGCCAGGAAGCTCTAACTGGGTGGAGTCCACTGCAGCTCAAGGAGGCCTGCGTGTCTCTGTATACTCCACATCTGGGGACAGGGTATAGTCAAACAAAAGGCAGCAGAAACCTCTGCAGACTTAAAGGTGCCTGTCTGACAGCTTTGAAGAGAGTAGTGGTTCTCCCAGCATGGAGTTTGAGATCTTAGAGCGATCAGACTGCCTCCTCAAGTTGGTCCCTGACCCCTGAGTAGCCTGACTGGGAGGCACCCCCTAGTAGGGGCAGACTGACAACTCACACAGCCAGGTACCACTGTGAGATGAAGTTTCCAGAGGAAGGATCAGGAAGCAACATTTGCTGTTCAGCAATATTCACTGTTCTACAGCCTCCGCTGCTGATACCCAGGCAAACAGGGACTGGAGTGGACTTCCAGCAAACTCCAACAGACATGCAGCTGAGGGTCGTGACTGTTAGAAGGAAAACTAACAAACAGAAAGAACATCCACATCAAAACTCCATCTGCATGTCACCATCATCAAAGACAAAGGGTAGATAAAACCACAAAGATGGGGGAAAAACAGAGCAGAAAGCTGAAAATTCTAAAACTCAGAGTGCCTCTCCTCCTCACCAGCAGCTCCTCACCAGCAATGGAACAAAGCTGGATGGAGAATGACTTTGATGAGTTGAGAGAGGAAGCCTTCAGACAATCGAACTTCTCCAAGCTAAAGGAGGAATTTTGAACCCATAGCAAAGAAGCTAAAAACCTTTACTAAACTAAAAAGTTTAGATGAATGCACAATTTTCAGTAGCTGATTCGATCAACTGGAAGAAAGGGTATCAGTGATTGAAGATCAAATGAATGAAATGAAGTGAGAAGAGAACTTTAGATAAAAAAGAGTTAAAAGAAATGCACAAAGCCTCCAAGAAATATAGGACTATGTGAAAAGACCAAATCTACGTCTGATTGGTGTACCTGAAAGTGATAGGGATAATGGAAACAAGTTGGAAAACACTCTGCAGGATATTATCCAGGAGAACTTCCCCAACCTAGCGAGGCAGGACAATATTCAAATTCAGGAATTACAGAGAATGCCACAAAGATACTCCTCAAGAAGAGCAACTCCAAGACACAGAATTATCAGATTCAACAAAGTTGAAATGAAGGAAAAAATGTTAAGGCAGCCAGAGAGAAAGGTCGGGTTACCGACAAAAGGAAGGCCATCAGACTAACAGCAGATCTTTCTGCAAACTCTCTACAAGCCAGAAGAGAGTGGGGGCCTATATTCAACACCCTTAAAGAAAAGAGTTTTCAACCCAGAATTTCATATCCAGCCAAACTAAGCCTCATAAGTGAAGGAGAAATAAAATCCTTTACAAATAAGCAAATGCTGAGAGATTTTGTCACCACCAGGCCTGCCCTAAAAGAACTCCTGAAGGAAGCACTAAACATGGAAAGGAACAACCGGTATCAGCCCCAGATAAAACATGCCAATTTGTAAAGACCATTCATGCTAGAAAGAAAGTGCATCAACTAATGAGTAAAATAACCAGCTAACATCATAATGACAGGATCAAATTCACACATAACAATTTTAACCTTGAATGTAAATGGGGTAAATGCTCCAATTAAAAGACACAGACTGGTAAATTGGATAAAGATTCAAGACCCATCAGTGTGCTGTATTCAGGAGACCCATCTCAAGTGCAGAGACACATATATTCTCAAAGTAAAGGGATGGAGGAAGATCTACCAAGCAAATGGGAAACAAAAACAGCAGGGATTGCAATCCTAGTCTCTGTTAAAACAGATATTAAACCAACAAAGATCAAAAGAGAAAAAGAAGACCATTATATAATGCTAAAGGGATCAATTCAACAAGAAGAGCTAACTATCCTAAATATACATGCACCCAATACAGGAGCACCCAGATTCATAAAGGAAGTCCTTAGAGACCTACAAAGAGACTTAGACTCTCATACCATAATAGTGGGAGACTTTAACACCTCACTGTCAACATTAGACAGATTATTGAGACAGAAAGTTAACAAAGATATCCAGGAAGTGAACTCAGCTCTGCACCTAGCAGATATCTACAGATGTCTACTAATAGACATCTACAGAACTCTCCACCCCAAATCAACAGAATATACATTCTTCTCAGCACCACACCTCACTTATTCAAAAATTAACCATATAGTTGGAAGTAAAGCACTCCTCAGCAAATGTAAAAGAACAGAAATTATAACAAACTGTCTCTCAGACCACACTGCAAGCAAACTAGAACTCAGGACTAAGAAACTCACTCAAAACTGCTCAACCACATGGAAACTGAACAACCTGCTCCTGAAGGACTACTGGGTACATAAGGAAATTAAGGCAGATATAAAGGTGTTCTTAGAAACTAATGAGAACAAAGTCACTACATACCAGAATCTTTGGGACACATTCAAAGCAGTGTGTAGAGGGAAATTTATAGTACTAAATGCCCACAAGAGAAAGGAGGAAAGATCTAAAATTGACACCCTAACATCACAATTAAAAGAATTAGAGAAGCAAGAGTAAACACATTCAAAAGCTAGCAGAAGGCAAGAAATAACTAAGATCAGAGCAGAACTGAAGGAGACAGAGACACAAAAAAACCTTCAAAAAATCAACGAATCCAGGAGCTGTTTTTTTTTTTTGAAAAGATCAGTAAAATTGATAGACCACTATAAAGACTAATAAAGAAGAAAACAGTGAGAAATCGAATAGATTCAATAAAAAATGATAAAGGGGATATCACCACCCATCCCACAGAAATGTAAACTACCATCAGAGAATACTATAGAAACCTCTACACAAATAAACTAGAAAATCCAAGAGAAGTGGATAAATACCTGGACACATGCATCCTCCCAAGACTAAACCAGGAAGAAGTCGAATCTCTTAATAGACCAATAACAGGCTCTGAAATTAAGGCAATAATTAATAGCCTACAAACCAAAAAAAGTCTAGGAACAAATGGATTCACACCCGAATTCTACCAGAGGTACAAGGAGGAGCTGGTACCATTCCTTCAGAAATTATTCCAATCAATAGAAAAAGAGGGAATCCTTCCTAACTCATTTTATGAGGCCAACATCATCCTGATACCAAAGCCTGGCAGAAACACTATAATAAAGAGAATTTTAGACCAATATCTCTGATGAACGTCGATGCAAAAATCCTCAATAAAATACTGGCAAACTGAATCCAGCAGTACATCAAAAAGCTTATCCACAATGTTTATGTGGGCTTCATACCTGGGATGCAAGGCTGGTTCAACATACACAAATCAATAAACATAACCCAGCTTATAAACAGAACCAAAGACAAAAATCACATGATTATCTCAATAGATGCAGAAAAGGCCCTTGACAAAATTCAACAGCTCTTCATGGAAAATCTCTCAATAAATTAGGTATTGATGGGATGTATCTCAAAATAATAACAGCTATTTATGACAAGCCCACAGCCAATATCATACTGAAGGGGCAAAAAATGGAAGTATTCCCTTTGAAAACTGGTACAAGACAGGGATGTCCTCTCTCACCACTCCTATTCAACATAGTGTTGGAAGTTCTGGCCAGGGCAATCAGGCAGGAGAAAGAAATAAAGAGTATTCAATTAGGAAAAGAGGAATTCAAATTGTCCCTGTTTGCAGGCGACATGATTGTATGTTTAGAAAATCCCATTGTCTCAGCTCAAAATCTCCTTAAGCTGATAAGCAACTTCAGCAAATCTTGGGATACAAAATCAATGTGAAAAAATCACAAACATTTTTATACAAAAACGACAGACAAACAGAGAGCCAAATCATGAGTGAACTCCCATTCACAATTGCTTCAAAGAGAATAAAATACCTAGGAACCCAACTTACAAGGGAACCGAAGGACCTCTTCAAGGAGAACTACAAACCACTGCTCAATGAAATACAAGAGGATATGAACAAGTAGAAGAACGTTTCATGTTCATGGATAGGAAGAATCAGTATCATGAAAATGGCCATAACGCCCAAGGTAATTGATAGATTCAATACCATCCCCATCAAGCTTCCAGTGACTTTCTCCACAGAATTGGAAAAAACAACTTAAAGTTTGTAGGGAACCAAAAAAGAGCCCACATTGTGAAGACAATCCTAAGCCAAAGGAACAAACCTGGAGACATCACGTCACCTGACTTCAAAAGTATACTACAAGGCTACAGTAACCAAAACAGCATGATACTGGTACCAAAACAGAGATATAGACCAATGGAACAGAACAAAACCCTGAGAGGTAATGCCACACATCTACAACTATCTGATCTTTGATAAACTTGACCAAAACAAGACATGGGGAAAGGATTCCCTGTTTAATAAATGGTGCTGGGAAAACAGGCTAGCCATAGGTAGAAAGCTGAAACTGGATTCTTTCCTTAAACCTTATACAAAAATTAATTCAAGATGGATTAAAGACTTAAATATTAGACCTGAAACCATAAAAACCCTAGAAGAAAACCTAGGCAATACCATTCAGGAAATAGGCATGGGCAAGGACTTCATTTCTAAAACAGGAAAAGCAATGGCAACAAAAGCCCAAATTGACAAATGGGATATAGTTAAACTGAAGAGTTTCTGCACAACAAAAGAAACTACCATCAGAGTAAATAGGCAAACTACAGAATGGGAGAAAAATTTTGCAGTCTACTCATCTGACAAAGGACTGATATCCAGAATCTACAAAGAACTCAAACAAATGTACAAGAAAAAGTAAACAAACCCATCAAAAAGTGGGTGAAAGATATGAACAGACACTTCTCAAAAGAAGACATTTATGCAACCAAAAGACACATGAAAAAATGCTCATCATCACTGGCCATCAGAGAAATGCAAATCAAAACCACAATGAGATATCATCTCACACCAGTTAGAATGGCAATCATTAAAAAGTCAGGAAACAACAGGTGCTGGAGAGGATGTGGAGAAATAGGAACACTTTTACACTGTTGGTCGGACTGTAACTAGTTTAACCATTGTGGAAGACAGTGTTGCTACTCCTCAAGGATCTGGAACTAGACATACCATTTGACCCAGTCATCTCATTATTGGGTATATACACAAAGGATTAGAAATCATGCTTCTGTAAAGACACATGCACACGTATGTTCATTGTGGCACTATTCACAATAGCAAAAACTTGGAACCAACCAAAATGTCCAACAATGATAGACTGGATTAAGAAAATATGGCATATATACACCATGGAATACTATGCAGTGATAAAAATGGATGAATTCATGTCTTTGTAGGGACATGAATGAAGCTGGAAACCATCATTCTCCACAAACTATTGCAAGGACAAAAAATCAAACATCACATGTTCTCACTCATAGGTCAGAATTGAACAATGAGAACATTTGGACACTGGAAGGGGTACATCACACACAGGGGCCTGTCGTGGGGTGGGGAGAAGACGGAGAGATAGCATTAAGAGATATACCTCATGTAAATGACCAGTTAATGGGTGCAGCACACCAACATGGCACATGTATACATATGTAACAAACCTGCACATTGTGCACATGTGCCCTAGAACTGAAAGTATAATAATAAAAAATGTTCCTGTAGAATCGGAAGGAACTATTTATAAGGAGAGTCAGGAAGACTGCCAAATATCTGGTTGCCCAAACATTTGAACTCTGTATTAAACCAAGACTTAAAATTCCTGCAGAATCAGGAAGGAACTATTTACACTGACTCCAAATATGCCTTCTGAGTAGTCCATACCTTTGGGAAAATCTAGACTGAATGAGGCCTTGTAAGTAGTAAGGGTCAAGATATGGTCCACAAGGAATTAAATTATGCAAATACTAGAAAATCTTCAGCTGCTGGAAGAAATTGCAGTTGCCCATGTCCCAGGACACCAAAATAACCCTTCTCTGAAAGCCAGGGAAATAACCTCCTAGATCAAATAGCTAAGCAAGATGCCTATTCCCATGAGGCCCCTATTTTTTATCTAATCCCTTGTCTTCCCCCTCCAGTTGTGATCCCCATCTTCTCCCACAAAGACCAAGAGAAACTACAGAAAATAGGAGCTAAGGAAAGTCCAGAGGGAAAGTGTGTACTACCAGATGAATGGGAAATGCTGTCTAAACCCCTTATAAGGGAAATATTGTCACAGCCTCATCAAGTAACTGAGGTCATAAGGCTATGTGTGATTTTGTCCTCAGAGTCTATGGGTGTGTAGGGATATACAACCTCCATAGAAAAGTGGCAGCTGGTTCCACAATGTGCAGAAAAAGTAATAGGCAAATCCAAAAGAAGCAAACTCCCAGGGTAAGAAACCCAGAATTGAAGCCATTCCAAAGTGTCCAAGTTGACTAAACTGAAATGCCCTCAATAGGCCACCTCAAGTATTTTCTAGTAATAGTAGACCATCTCACTCTCTGGGTAGAAGACATGCCTTTCCCAGGCACAGTGGCCAGTGATGTAGTCAAAGCCCTGTGGAAGCACATCATACCCGGGTTTGGACTAATAGAGAACATTGATTCAGTCAATGGAACCCACCCCACTGCACACATCATTAAGGGGCTGACCTAGGCACTAGAAATAAAATGGGAATATCATACTTCCTAGCATTCATCCTCATCAGGGAAAGTAGAAAGAATCAATCAAACTCTAAATAATCACCTAACCAAGATGCCATGCCTTTCCAGACTGAACCAATGTACATTTTACATATACCGACTGATGTCTCATGTCTCCCTAAAATTTATAAACACTGTTACCATGAGGAAACACCTTCCCATTGATTTACTAAGAATCCAAATTGCCCTTGAAAAAATCCTGATCTCCAGGCTGCCTTATCTAAAATCCACTACTGACCTTCCTACTTTTGAAACAAAATATCAATTTCTCAAAAACTATATGTTGGTCTGTCTTCCACTCTTTCTTCCCTCAGGACTCAAGGACTCCTAGCGCAAACTGCAATACTTGAATTCCTCATTCACCAACACCAGACCAGAGATTATGTCCTTTTCAAAAGTTAGAAGGAGGAAAATCTTGAACCAACCTGGTAAGGACTTTATCTAGTACTTCTAACTACTGAGACAGCAATCCAAATGGGCAAAAAGGGATGGACCTATCATACTTGAGTAAAAAGTGCCCCACCCCTTGCACAGTCATGGACCATAACTCTAGGATGAATGCCTCTAAACTAACATTCAAAAGGATGTAGTCTGTCTTTTTCTTCTTCCTTTAGGTAGCTTCCTTCCAGCACTCCACAGCCTGGGGAAACAAGTCATGTACCACTCTTTCACTACTTTTCCAAAAGGTTGTGAGCCCTATTGGACAACATCCAAGGGCCATTAGATTTCCAACTCTAGATGTCAATTTTATCTCGTGTCTCTCATGGCAAGGGAAAAATTTGACATTCCTTGGAAACCTAACTGGACGTAGTGGGCCTAAACATTTTCAAGAAGCTAAACAGTCAGTCAGCCTTAGTCCATCCCAAAGTGGATATGTGATGTTATTGTGGGGGGGCCAATATTGAGTACACTGTCAAACAACTGGAGTGGCACTGGTATTGTAATCCAATTGGCCATTGCTTTCAACTTGGCATTTCATCAAGAAGAGAGGAAGCAGCTAACCAGGAAAAAAAGAGAAGCCCCTCACATGTCCCTTAACCCATATGTTTACATAGACAGTATCAGGGTCCTGTGGTGGGTATTAAATAAATTCAAACCTTGAAACCAAATGGCCACTGGTTTTGAGTCTGTCTTATTCTGGTGGTCCACTATAAACAATAATGTAAACTGGATAAATTATATATACTACTATCAACAACAATTCATCCATTATACCAGAGAAGCCATAAAGGAATAGTTAAACAATTAGGCCCTATGAGCCAAATGGCCTGAGAAAATAGAATAACCCTTGACATAATATTAGCCAAAAAGGGTGGAGTCTGTGTCATGATTAGGGTCCAGTGTTGTACATTCATCCCTAATAATACAGCTTCCAATGGGGCAACAAAAAACCTTACAATGCCTTATAACATGAAAGGGACTTATGACATTAATCATTACTTCCCTTGCAATTGTTACAGGTGTACTCATTCTTGTGGGCTACTGTATCATACATTGTATTTGTGAGTTAACAGAAAGGCTCACAAAAACCTCATCTACCTCTCCCACTTGCACACAGATAGGCTTTTGCTCCAAGATGATCAAGAAGAACAACAAAGCCAAATCTTATTAAATAAATTTGAAGAGGAAGAATTATAAAACAGAAGGGAAATTGTTGGGACAACTAAGTTCCTCTTCAAAGTCTCAGCTTTCTGGTCATAAATTGTAAACCAATCCTACCCCTCCTTTTCTTTCAAAAACCATGCATTTACCCTATTTGGAAAAGTTTAAGTCTTAGCCAATCAGGATCACCTTAGATTATGTGGTCCAACCCCAGCCAATAGGAGAAGGACACAGAAACAGAAACTGCATTAAAAATAAAAAAACCCTTCTCTCCATTGTTTGGTGTGCTTTTGCAATTGCATCAGTTGCAGACTTTAGAAGTAAAATTGCCTTGCTGAGAAATTTTCTGTCTAAGCATGGATTTCTTTTGGCTATGCTGAGCACTTGTTTTCAACATACCAAAACCAAGATGGTGTTGACAATGACCTTGGGTCCTTCTCACTGCTACACTTCCAACAGTATCATGACAGTTTACAATGTCAATGTCATGGCAATGTCAGAAATTTACTCTACATCAAACCAGAAAATCTGAGACAGGTCTCAGTTAATTTAGAAAGTTTATATTGCCAAGGTTTTGCCTGTGACACAGCCTCAGGAAGTCCTGATGACATGTGCCCAAGGTAGCCAAAGGACAGCTTGATTGTATACATTTTAGGAAGACACGAGATATCAGTCAGTATATGTAAAAAGTACATTGGTTCAGTCTGGAAAGGTGTGGCATCTTGAAGCAAGGGCAGGAAGACTTCAAGCATGGAGGGAGCTTTCAGGTCTTGGATAGATGAGACAAAAACAATTGCATTATTTTGACTTTCTCATTAGCTGTTCCAAAGGAGACAATCAGATATGTATCTGTCTTAGTGAACAGAATAATAACTTTTAATAGAATGAGATGTGGGTTTGCCCTAAGCAGTTTCCAGCTTGACTTTTTCTTAGTGATTTTGGGGGCCCAAGATAATTTCTTTTCACACCTACATGGTCTCAAAAGGGAAGGAATGAGTAATCCATCCCTTGTTTAGCATATCATCAAGAAATAATGCAAAAATGGGAAATCAGCAGGCCTTGGCACTGCTCTGTCTATGGAGTAGCCAATCTTTTATTCTATTCCTTTCTTAATAAACTTACTTTGCTTTGCACCATGGATTCACCCTGAATTCTTTCTTGTACAAGATCCAAGAACCCTCCTTTGGGGCCTTGATTACTACACTTTTCCTTTTACAAAATGAATGAAGTTGAGCCATGGCAAAGACTGTCTACTTTCTGTTCTTCCTCAATACATAGTGATACCATTGATTTACCATTATGAAACCAAATAATTCAATACAACTCTCTGATGATTATTTTTGACTCAGTCACATTTTTATGAAGGCTAAAAATTAAAAGCAGACAAAAGGCAAAACTCTAGGGAAAGTCAAAAGATCAGTGTTTGCCAGCGCCCTGGGGGAGAGAGAGGAGGAGGAATACAGGAAGCATAAGTGATTTTGATGGCAGTGAAACTTCTGTATAATATATGCAGACAGTATCTTGTATCTGCAAGACTTTCTCTGTTTGTCATAACCCATGGGACTGCACAGCATAAAGAGTGAACCCTCATGGAACCTGTGAACTCTGGTTAATGATATGTCCCACTGTCAGCTCAGTAATTGTAACATGTGTACCATAATAAGGCAAGTTGTCAAGCGTGGGGCAAACTATGTTGTATATACAGGAAAGAGGGTCTAGGAGAACACTCTGGACTTTCTGCTCAATTTTTTTTATAAACTTGAAACTGCACCCTAAGCAAAGTTTATTCATTTAAACAATTGAGTAAGTGGCCTTTGCAGGAACTTGGATGGACTTGGAGGCCATTATTCCTTTTTTTTTTTTTTTTTTTTCTTGAGACTTTTCAGACAACCAAGTTCCTCTTGAAAGACTCAACTTCCTGGTGATAAGTTGGAAAAGTTGTAAATCCACCCTATCTCCTTCTCCTTCCCCCTTCTCCTTTTCTCATAATTGTGCTTTTACTCTATTTCAAAAAACGTTAGGCCTAAACCAACTGGGATGAGAAGTAAAGTTGTCTTGCTGAGAAATTTTCTGTCTGAGTGCTATTTTTTTTTTTTTTGGCTATGCCAAGCACTTGCTTCTGACAAGGTGGAGTCTTGCTCTGTTACCCAGGCTGGAGTAGAGTGGCAAGATCACAGCTCACTGCAATCTCTGCATCCCAGGTTCAAGTGATTCTTCTGCAGAGGCCATTATTCAAAGTGAAATAACTCAGGAATGAAAAACTAAATATCTGTGATATTAAGTGGAGTACATTCTTACTTACAAGTGGAAGCTAAGCCATGAGGATACAAAGACATAAGAGTGACATAATAAACTTTGGGAACTTGTGGGGAAGAGGAGGAAGAGGTGAGGGAAAAAAGACTACATATTGGATATAGTGCACACTGGTCAGGTGTCAGGTGCATGAAAATCTCAGAAATGACCACAAAAGAACTTATCTATATGATATGGTTTGGCTATGTCTCCACTCATATCTCATCTTGAATTGTAGTCCCCATAATTCCCACATGTCATGGGAGGACCCAGTGGGAGGTAATTGAATCACTGTGTGGTGTCTTTCCTGTGCAATTCTCCTAATAGCAAGTCTCACGAGATTTGATGGTATTATAATTGGGAGTTTCCTGTACATGCTCTTTTGCCTGTTGCCATGTAAGACATGAATTTGCTTCTCCTTTGCCATATGCCATGACTGTGAGGTGTTCCCAGACATGTAGAACTGTGAGTCCTTAAGCCTCTTTCCTTTATAAATTACCCATTCTTGGGTGTGTCTGTATTAGCAGCATGAGAACAGGCCAATACACTAGGTGACAAAAAAACTACTTGTTTCCAAAAAACTATTGAAACAAAACTTTAAAACTTTAAAAACTGAAAAATAGAATAAAACTAGAAAACTAACTAAATAAAATAGACAAAAGAAAAACCACCCACCTTGCCCTTGTATATTTTCTTTTTTAAAAAAACAAATATATACATATATATTTAGTATACTTTAAGTTCTAGGGTTCATGGGCACAACGTGCAGGTTTGTTATATACGTATACATGCTTCATGTTGGTGTGCTGCACCTGTTAATTCATCATTTACATTAGTTATATCTGCTAATGTTATCCCTCCCCCTTCCCCCCACTGCACAACAGGCCCCGGTGTGTGATGTTCCCCTTCCTGTGTCCAAGTGTTCTCATTGTTCAATTCCCACCTATGAGTAAGAATATGCAGTGTTAGCTTTTTGGCCTTGTGATAGTTTGCTGAGAATGATGGTTTCCAGCTTCATCTATGTCTCCACAAAGGACACAAACTCATCAATTTTTTATGACTGCATAGTATTCCATGTGCCACATTTTCTTAATTCAGTCTATCATTATTGGACATTTGAGTTGGTTCCAAGACTTTGCTATTGTGAGTAGTGCCACAATAAACATACGTGAGCCTGTGTCTTTATAGGCATATGTCTTTATAGCAGCATGATTTATATTCCTGTGGGTATATACCCAGTAATGGGATGGCTGGGTCATATGGTATTTCTAGTTCTAGATCCCTGAGGAATCACCACACTGTCTTCCACAATGGTTGAACTAGTTTACAGTCCCACCTACAGTGTAAAAGTGTTCCTATTTCTCCACATCCTCTCCAGGACCTGTTGTTTCCTGACTTTGTAATGATTGCCATTCTAACTGGTGTGAGATGATATCTCATTGTGGTTTTGATTTGCATTTCTCTGATGGCCAGTGATGATGAGCATTTTTTCATGTGTTTTTTGGGTGCATAAACGTCTTCTTTTGAGAAGTGTCTGTTCATATCCTTCACCCACTTTTGATTTTTTTTTCTTGTAAATTTGTTCAAATTCTTTGTAGATTCTGGATATTAGCTCTTTGTCAGATGAGTAGATTGCAAAAATTTTCTCCCATTCTGTAGCTGGCCTGTTCATGCTGATGGTAGTTTATTTTGCTGTGCAGAGGCTCTTTAGTTTAATTAGATCCCATTTGTCAATTTTGGCTTTCGTTGCCATTGCTTTGGTGTTTTAGACATGAAGTCCTTGCTGTACCTATGTTCTGAATGGTATTGCCTCAGTTTTCTTCTAGGGTTTTTTTAAGGTTTTAGGTCTAACATTTAAGTATTTAATCCATCTTGAATTAATTTTTATATAAGGTGAAAGGAAAGGATCCAATTTCAGCTTTCTGCATATGGCTAGCCAGTTTTCCCAGCACCATTTATTAAATAGGGAATCCTTTCCCCATTTCTTGTTTTTGCCAGATTTGTCAAAGATCAGATGGTTGTAGATGTGTGGAATTATTTCTAAGGGCTCTGTTCTGTTCCATTGGTCTATATCTCTGTTTTGGTACCAGTACCATGCTGTTTTGGTTACTGTAGCTTTGTAGTATAGTTTGAAGTCAGGCAGTGTGATGACTCCAGCTTTGTTCCTTTGGCTTAGTATTGACTTGGCAATGTGGGCTTCTTTTGGGATCCATATGAAATTTAAAGTATTTTTTTTCCAATTCTGTGAAGAAAGACATTGGTAGCTTTGATGGGGATGGTATTGAATCTATAAATTACCTTGGGTGTTATGGCCATTTTCACAATATTGACTCTTCCTATCCGTGAGCATGGAATGTTCTTCCATATGTCTGTGTCCTCTTTTAGTTCATTGAGCAGTGGTTTCTAGTTCTCCTTGAAGAGGTCTTTCACATCCCTTGAAAGTTGGATTCCTAGATATTTTATTCTCTTTGAAGCAATTGTGAACAGGAGTTCACTCATGATTTTGCTCTCTGTTTGACTGCTATTTGTGTATAAGAATGTTTGTGATTTTTATAGATTGATTTTGTATCCTGAGACTTTGCTGAAGTTGCTTATCAGCTTAAGGAGATTTTGAGCTGAGACGATGGGTTTTTCTTGACATACAATCATGTCATCTGCAAAGAGGGACAATTTGACTTCCTCTTCTCCTAATTGAATACCTTTATTTCTTTCTCCTGCCTGATTGTCCTGGCTAGAACTTCCAACATTATGTTCAATAGGAGGGGTGAGAGAGGGCATCTCTGTCTTGTGCCAGTTCTCAGAGGGAATGCTTCCAGTTTTTGCCCATTCAGTATGATATTGGCTGTGGGTTTGTCATAGATAGCTCTTATTATTTTGAGATACATCCCATCAGTACGTAATTTATTGAGAGTTTTTAGCATGAAGGGCTGTTGAATTTTGTCGAAGGCCTTTTCTGCATCTATTGAGATAATCATGTAGTTTTTGTCTTTGGTTCTGTTTGGTAATCTGCTGGATTACCTTTATTGATTTGCATATGTTAAACCAGCCTTGCATCCCAGGGATGAAGCCCACTTTATCATGGTGGATAAGCTTTTTGATGTGCTGCTGGATTCGGTTTGCCAATATTTTATTGAGAATTTTTGAATCAATGTTCATCAGGGATATTGGTCTAAAATTCTTTTTTTTTTTGTGGGTCTCTGCCAGGCTTTGGTATCAGGATTATGCTGGCCCCATAAAATGAGTTAGGGAGAATTCACTCTTTTTCTATTGGTTCGGATAATTTCAGAAGGAATGGTATGAGCTCCTCCTTGTACCTCTGGTAGAATTCAGCTGTGAATCTATCTGGTCTTGGACCTTTTTTGGTTCATAAGCTATTAATTATTGCCTCAATTTCAGAGCCTGTGATTGTTCTAATAAGAGATTCAACTTCTTCCTGGTTTAGTCTTGGGAAGGTGTATGTGTCAAGGAATTTATCCATTTTTTCTAGATTTTCTAGTTTATTTGGGTAGAGGTGTTTATAGTATTCTCTGATGGTAGTTTGTATTTCTGTGGGATTGGTGCTGATATCCCCTTTATCATTTTTTATTGCATCTATTTCATTCTTCTCTCTTTTCTTCTTTATTAGTCTTTCTAGTCATCTATTTGTTGATCTTTTCAGAAAACCAGCTCCTGGATTCGTTGACTTTTTGAAGGGTATTTTGTGTCTCTGTCTCCTTCAGTTCTGCTCTGATCTTAGTTATTTCTTGCCTTCTGCTAGCTTTTGAATGTGTTTGCTCTTGCTTCTCTAATTCTTTTAATTGTGATGTTAAGGTGTCAATTTTAGATCTTTCCTGCTTTCTCTTGTGGGCATTTAGTGCTATAAATTTCCCTCTACACACTGCTTTGAAATGCATCCCAGAGACTCTCATATGTTGTGTCTTTGTTCTCGTTGGTTTCAAAGAACATCTTTATTTCTGCCTTCATTTCGTTATGTACCCAGTAGTCATTCAGGAGCAGGTTGTTCGGTTTCCAACAATTTGAGCAGTTTTGAGTGAGTTTCTTAATCCTGAGTTCTAGTTTGATTGCAATGTGGTCTGAGAGACAGTTTGTTATAATTTCTGTTCTTTAACATTTGCTGAGGAGTGCTTTGCTTCTGACTATGGGTCAATTTTCAAATATGTGTGGTGTGTTGCTGAGAAGAATGTATATTCTGATAATTTGGGGTGGAGCGTTCTGTAGATGTCTATTAGGTCTGCTTGGTGCAGGGCTGAATTTAATTCCTGGATATCCTTGTTAACTTTCTGTCTCATTGATCTGTCTAATGTTGACAGTGGGGTGTTAAAGTCTCCCATTATTATTGTGTGGTAGTCTAAGTCTCTTTGTAAGTCTCTGAGGAGTTGCTTTATGAATGTGGGTGCTCCTTTATTGGGTGCATATGTATTTAGGATAGTTAGCTCTTCTTATTGAATTGATCCCTTTACCATTATGTAATGTCCTTCTTTGTCTCTTCTGATCTTTGTTGGTTTAAAGTCTGTTTTATCAGAGACTAGGATTGCAACCCCTGCTGTTTTTGTTTTCCAGTTGCTTGGTAGATCTTCCTCCATGCCTTTTTTTGAACCTATGTGTGTCTCTGCACATGGATGGGTTTCGTGAATACAGCATACTGATGGGTCTTGACTCTTTATCCAATTTGCCAGTCTGCATCTTTTAATTGGAGCATTTAGCCTATTTACATTTATGCTTAATATTGTTATGTGTGAATTTGATCCTGTGATTATGATGTTAGCTGGCTATTTTGGTCGTGAGTTGATGCAGTTTCTTTCTAGCATCAATGGTCTTTACAATTCAGCATGTTTTTGCAGTGGCTGGTACTGGTTGTTCCTTTCAATGTTTAGTGCTTCCTTCAGCAGCTTTTGTAGGGCAGTCCTGCTGGGGACAAAATCTCTCAACATTTGCTTTTCTATTGAGGATTTTATTTTTCCTTTACTTATGAAGCTTAGTTTGTCTGGATATGAAATCCTGGATTGAAAATTCTTTTCTTTAAAATGTTGAGTATTGGCCCTCACTCTCTTCTGGCCTGTGGAATTTCTGCCAAGAGATCAGGTATTAGTCTCATGGGCTTCCCTTTGTGAGTCACCCTTTCTTTCTCTCTGGCTGCCGTTAACATTTTCCCTTCATTTCAACTTTTGTGAATCTGACAATTATGTGTCTTGGAGTTGCTTTTCTGAAGAAGTATCTTTGTGGCATTCTCTGTATTTCCTGAATTTGAATGTTGGCCTGCCTTGCTAGGTTGGGGAAGTTCTCCTGGATAATATTCTGAAGAGTGTTTTCCAACATGGTTCCATTCACCCCGTCACTTTCAGGTACACCAATCAGACATAGATTTGGTGTTTTCACATAGTCCCATATTTCTTGGAGGCTTTGTTCATTTCTTTTTATTCTTTTTTCTCTAAACATCTCTTCTCGCTTCATTTCATTCATTTGATCTTCAATCACTGATATCCTTTCTTCCAGTTGATCAAGTCAGCTACTGAAGCTTGTGCATTCACCACGAAGTTCTCGTGCCACGGTTTTCAGCTCCATGAGGTCCTTTAAGGATTTCTCTGCATTGGTTATTCTAGTTAGCCATTCATCTAATCATTTTTCAAGGTTTTTAGCTTTTTCTGTGATAGGTTCAAACTTCCTCCTTTGGCTCAGAGAAGTTTGATCATCTGAAGCCTTCTTCTCTCAAGTCATCAAAGTCATTCCCCATCTAGCTTTGTTCCATTGCTGTTGAGGAGCTGCGTTCCTTTGGAGGAGGAGAGGTGCTCTGATTTTTAGAGTTTTCAGTTTTCTGTTCTATTTTTTCCCCATCTTTGTGGTTTTATCTACCTTTGGTCTTTGATGCTGGTTACATACAGATGGGGTTTCTGTGTGCCTGTCCTTTCTGTTTGTTAGTTTTCCTTCTAATCGTCAGGACTCTCAGCTGCACATCTGTTGGAGTTTGCTGGATGTCCAATCCAGACCCTGTTTGCCTGGGTATTGGCAGCGGAGGCTGCAGAACAGCGAATATTGCTGAACAGCTAATGTTGCTGTCTGATCACTCCTCTGGAGGTTTTGTCTCATAGGTCTACCCGGCCATGTGAGGTGTCAGTCTGTCCCTACTCGGGGGTGCCTCCAAGTTAGTCTATTCAGGGGTCAGGGACCCACTTGAGGGGGCAGTGTGTCCATTCTCAGATCTCAAACTCTATTCTGGGAGAAACACTACTCTATTCAAAGCTGTTCAACAGGGACATTGAAGACTGCAGAGGTTTCTACTTCCTTTTGTTCAGCTATGCTCTGCCCCCAGAGGTGGAGTCTACAGAGGCAGGCAGGCCTCCTTGAGCTGTTGTGGGCTCCACCCAGTTCAAGCTTCCTGGCCACTTTGTTTACCTTCTCAAGCCTAAGCAATGGCGGGTGTCCCTTCCCTATCCTTGATGCTGCCTTGCAGTTCAATCTCAGACTGTGTGCTAGCAATGAGCAAGGCTCCATGAGCATGGGACCCTCTGAGCCAGGCACAGGATATAATCTCCTGGATGTGCCATTTGCTAAGACCATTGGAAAAGTGCAGTATTAGGGTGGGAGTGACCTGATTTTCCATTTGTCACAACTTTGGTTGGGTATGAAAGGGAATTTCCTGACCCCTTTTGCTTCCCAGTTGAGGCTATGCCTCACACTGCTTCAGCTCACACTCGGTGCACTGCACTCACTGTCCTGCACCCACTGCCCAACAAGTTCCAGTGAGATGAACCTGGTACCTCTGTTGGAAATGCAGAAATCACCTGTCTTCTGCGTTGCTCATGCTGGGAGCTGTAGACTGGTGCTGCTCCTATTTGGCCATCTTGGAACCACCCCTCACCCCTGTATGTTTTCTAAACAACTCTTTTCATTATAAGAATTATGAAACAAATAAAAAATAGTCAAAAAATGCAGACAGTCAAATTTTTAGTGAAACCAATAGTAATAAAAATAATAGGCTAAGTATGGTGGCTCATGCCTGTAATCCCAGCCCTTTAAAAAGTTGAGCCAGAAGGGACACTTGAGCCCAGGAGTTCAAGACCATCCTGGGCAAGATAGAAAGATGCCAAATCTACAAAAAGATTTAAAATTAGCAAGGCATGACAGCACACGCCTGTTGTCCCAGCTACTAGGGCGGTTGAAGAATGAAGATGGCTTGTGTCTGGGAAGTTGAAGCTGCAGTGAGCCATGATTCACTCCACTGCACTCCAGCATGGGTGAGAGAATGAGATCCTGTCTCAAAAATAATAATGATAATAACAAGCACACATATGACCTTACTTGGGGACTTTGTATTTAAGCTCTGGGATTCTGAAGTACTTTCAAGAGCAAGACTGGAATTAGTCCCGGTGATGAAGTGATCCTCTGGATAGGTTATGTATTTGAGCACATACCCATCAGCTTGAGATTTTTCTGCTTTTGCCTACAAATTATCAATTTCATGCTTATAGCCATTACAAAGTAATTAACATATCAGATGCTTAGAAGTTTCAGTCCAATGTTAATGATAAATTGATATCCTTAAAGGGGCTATCTCTTGGCAAATATATTGTTTGTGGTTGTGCAAATGCTGATATTTCTAAATACCATTCACTTTTTATTTTACATTAAAGTGTGAACTTTAAAAGCAACTGTGCTTAGCAAAAAGTGTCCTTAAACTTTGTAAATTCTTACTGACTGGATTTTCCTATATTTTTAGAAAAGAACTAATTTTAATATTTTTTTCTAAACATGAAAACATTTTTTTTTGAGATGGAGTCTCACTGTGTGGCCCAGTCTGGAGTGCAGTGGTGCGATTTCAGCTCACTGCAAACTCCACCTCCAGGGTTCAAGCAATTCTCCTGCCTCACCCTCCTGAATAACTAGGATTACAGGCACCCACCCCTACACCCACCTAATTTTTGTATTTTTAGTAGAAATGGGGTTTTCGCCATGTTGGCCAGGCTGGTCTTGAACTTCTGACTTCAAGTTATGCACCTGCTAAAATGCTTGGATTAAAGGCGTGAGCCACTGTGCCCAACCAATAACATATTTTTAAAAATGGTAACAGCCAGGTCCAGTGGCTTAAGACTTAATCCCAGCATTTTGGGAGGCTGAGGTGGGAGGTTAGGTTGAGCCTAGGAGTTTGAGACCAGTCTGGACAACATGGCAAAACCCTGTTTCTACAGCAAAATAATAATAATAATAATAATAATAATAATAATAATAAAATTTTAAAATATTAATGACAATAATAAAGCATATTCATTTGAAATGATTGGGCATCCCAAACCAGTCTTCCTTATCTTTACACATTGTCAGCCAAAGGCAGGTTTTTAGCTACAATACAGATGTACATTTTTCAGTCCGAATTCCCACTTTTCAAACCCAAAGCAAGCATACTACTCCAGACATTTTGAAGAATTTGACAGAAAGTGTTTTCATTTTGTTAATGACATAAACTCCTGCATAACCATATTCCAAAATACTAAGTTATTGTTTGCTTGGGTGAAAGCATCAATTTTCTTTTTTATTGGACTCCCCAATAACTGGGATTACAGGTATGCACCACTATGCCCAGGTATTTTGTGTGTTTAGTATAGCTGGGGTTTCCTAATGTTTGTCAGGTTGGTCTCAAACTCCTCACCTCAGGAGAAAGCATTCTTTGCTTTTTATTTCTTATTTGACATTATGACTTTCAATCTGAGGCAGGCTCAAACAAGGTCTGTCAAGGAAAAAGATTTGTTACAATGTTGCTTTCAATTCTCTCATGTCATTTCTTATAGTTGGAAAAAAAAAAAAAAAACTTCAGTTAAAGAGTTGAGACCTGCTTCATCAAAACTTAAACCTTTATGCTTCAAGGAGACTGCCAAGAAAGGAAATGACAGTTACAGGGTGGGAGAAAATACTTGCACATCATATACCTGATAAAAGACTCATATCCATCATATAAAAATAATCCCTCTAAGGCGATAATTAAAGTATTTTTTCAATTCAATTTAAAGTGGCTAGGTCCAGGTGCAGTGACTCCTGCCTATAATCTCAGCACTTTGGGAGTCTAAGGAGGGTGAATCACATGAGGCCAAGAGTTTGAGATCAGCCTGGCCAGCATGGTGAAACCCTGTCTCTACTAAAAATACAATAAAAATTGGCTAGGTGTGGTGGCATGTGCCTGTAATCCTAGTTACTTCGGAGGCTGAGGCACTAGATTTGCTTGAGCCTGGGAGGCAGAGGTTGCAGTGAGGCAAGACTGTGCTATTGGACTCCAACCTGGACGACAGAGCAAGACTGTGCCTCCAAAAAATAAGAAATAAATAAAAATATAGGTCAGTAAAAGATTTGAATTGCACATTCTTCCAAAAAATATATATAAGTAGCCAATAAACACATCACAAAATGTTATTAATAGCATCAATGACATGCAAATTAAAGACACCATCAGAACACTTACACACTGCTAGTGAAAGTATAAATTAGTTCAGCCCTTGTGGAAAGCAGTTTGGAGATTTCTCAGAGAACTAGAACTAAAAATAGCCTTTGATCCAGAAATTGCATGATTGAGTATCTGCCTAAAGAGAAAGAACTCATTCTACCAAAAATATATCTGCACTCACATGTTTATAGTAGTACGATTCACAATAGAAAAGACATGGCATGAAGCCAGGTGCCCATCAATGGTGGATAAAGAAAATGTGTTAAATACACATCATGCAATGCTACACATTCATAAAAAAGAATGACATATTGCCTTTTGCAGCAATATGGATAGAGCTAGAGGACATTATTCTAAGTGAACTAACTAAGAAACAGATAATCAAATAATGCATGTTCTTATTTCTAAGTGAGAGCTAAGCATTGGGTTCTCATTGGACATAAAGATGGAAACATTAGACACTGGAGACTTTTAGAAAGAGGAGAGAATGGAGCAAGGGTTAAACACCTAACCATTGGGTATTTTGTTCACTATGTGGGTGACATGTTCAACAGATGCTCAAACCTCAGCGTCATGCAATATAGCCATGTAACAAACCTGCATATGCACCCCCTGGATCTAAATTCTTAAAAAAATCCAACATCAGATTCACTTCATTTCTGGCCCCTAGAATGGCTAGAGACAAAGTCAGATAATAACACGTGCTGGGGAGGATGTGTAGAAATCAGAGCCCTCCTACAGCGTTGGTGAGGATGTAAAATTGTGCAACCACTGTGGAAAACAGTCTGATGGCTCCTTAAAATGGGATCCTTTGTAATTATTAAGGATATAAAGGGGTCCTGAGACTAAAAATTTGAGACCCACTACTTAATAAAAATATTGTCTAATACATAACTTGCATTTGTTGAATTGTTTTGAATTCAATTGTTGTATACAATAAAAAAGGGGAGACATCCTTTCTCTACAGAGAAATTGAATTTTGTCTTTATTTTCTCACCAAAGTCAATGAGAAAGACACATGAAGCCTCCTGTAATAGCCACTAAATTATAAGAGACCAGATGAAATCCAGGTGATGACAGCATGAAACAGACAGTCTAAACAAAGTCATTTGCTAACATGGAGCTGTAACTATTTGTAAGCCAATGTTAAGTACTTTTCTTTACCATACTGTATGCTACAAAGTCAACTCTGAGATTGAAACTGGCTCTACCTCTATTCAACACTAAGTACTGTTGTTACACAAGCCAGTGATATATTTTTTTATGAATAAAATTTTAAGACAACACAAATACTCCTGTTCATTTAAGTATTGTCTATGTCTGTTTTCTGCTTCCTGGACAGAGTTGACCTGTTGCTACAGAGACTGCATGGCCTGCAAAGCCAAAAATATTTAGCATGTAGGCCTTTAGAGAGAAAGGCTAAATGATATGAATTATACCCAGATTTTGCAGAAATTGCAAGTGTAAGCTTGCAGAAAGGAGATGCAAAATGTAGAAATGGGCAGATCTGAGTTCAACAGGAATTTCAATGTTAGGTTGAGATCACTGGCCAAAGGGGCTTGCCCAGCTATGAAGTCATGCCAGGTCTGGTTTTGCTATGTCAGAACACAGTCTGCTGCATGGGGCTGGGAGACTGAAAATACAATCAGTTAATGGCCAGGTCGTATATGAAAATAGAATCCTGGGGTGGGCATGGTGGCTCAGGCTTGGAATCCCAGCACTTTGGAGGTCAAGACAGATGGATCAGGAGGTCAGAAGATTGAACCATCCTGGCTAACAAGGTGAAACCCTGTCTCTACTAAAGGAAAAAAAAAATACAGAAAAATTAGCCGGGCATGGTGGCAGGCACATGTAGTTCCAGCTACTTGGGAGGCTGAGGCAGGAGAATGGCTTGAACCTGGAGGCAGAGCTTGCAGTGAGCTGAGATTGCACCACTGCACTCCAGCCTGGGGGACAGAGCAAGACTCCATCTCAAAAAAGAAAGAAAGAAAAAAAAATAGAACCCCGACCCAAGATCTCTAGCAACCATCCTGGAAATCAATCCATTGACTGTAATAGCCAGTCCAGAAAGCCAGCTTACTAACTAGGAGTTACACTTGTAGTGAGACAGACCAATGTCTGCAGTAGCAGTCCAGGGAGCTAAACAACAACCCCTGTAATCATTGGCCCCAAATGACCATGACTTGTTTAATATCTGAGAGCTTCCCTATTTTTGTCTTCACTTAGGGCCAACAAGTGACTGCCACATATGCACTTGTAACCAATAGCAAAGAATGTCCTGCCTCTAGTGAGCCTCCTATGGCTCCCTGTGCCAGCCACCTCCAGTCAGGGCACACCTGAAACCTTTCCTTTTCTCCTCTATGAAGCTGTCCTGCTTCCTTGTATGCCTGTGAGTCTGCAAAATGCTTTTAATAGATAAATAGGTGGATAGAAGGATGAATAGATATTGAATGGATAGATAAATGAATGATGGGTGTATTGATAGATCAATGGACAGACAGATGCATAGATAATGGATGATTGGATGAACAGAAAAGGATAAATGGATGGATGGATGGTGAATAAATAGATAATCTGTAAATTAATGTATTGATGGATGAATAGAAAATGGTCTAATGATGGATGAATGAATAGATGAAAGGAAGGATGGATATATAATGGATTGGTGAGTGATAGAATGACTGATAGATTGATGAATGAAAATCTTCTGGATGGGTAAATGAACAGATAGGAGAATAGATTGATTGATGGATGATTGATGGATGAATTGATAAATATATAATGAATGAATGGATGGATGAGTGGGTGGATTGATGGGTGAATGGATGTGTGGGTGGGTGGATGGGTGATTGATGGATGGAGGGAAGGATAAATGGTTAAGTGGCTGGACTGATGGATTAATGGATGGATGATGGACAGATGAATAGATAATGTACACATGAATGGATGATGAATAAATCGGTGGGTGGATGGATAAATAGGTAATTTACAAATCAATGGGTAGATAGGTATATAACAGGTGAACAAATGGATAAACAGATGGGTGGTTGGATAGATATATAATGGGTGGATGGATGAATATATAATGAATGAATGGATGGATGGATGGATTATGGGTGGGTTGACAGATGGAAATATAATGTATGCATGAATGGATGGGTAGGTGGAAAAATGGATGGATGGAAACATAGATGGATGATGTGGCTGAACCCCTTGCCACAGAAGTCTCTGAAGAGACAAACTTCATATGTTCTCATGTTCTTGGTCTTTGTTTATTTCCACAAAGCAAAGCAGCAAGAGCTAGCAATTGGTGCAAAATTCACAATTAGGTCAGCAGCTGAGTGCTGTACTTAGATGGATGAAGGCCATACATGGCCAAAATGCAGGAGCAAGATCAAGTTCACCAAGAGAGAGACAAGGGCCAAGTCTGACATCTCTATTCTAGCATGGAAATTTATTGATATGGTGATAGGGAGAAGAACGTAGAGCTACATATGGATGAGGAATTTCTGCGTTATCAGATACTGACAAGTCCTGGCCCCAGTCTTTGATTCTTCCAGCTGGTAAAGGCATCCTTAGAGCCAGTTGAGGCCTAATCAGAGCAGAACACAAAGGCAGGAGGGCTGTAGTATCTGTGGCAGGGAGAGGCTGAGAATGGTGGCAAAACACACAAAAAAACAATAAAAAAGAGGAAACCTCCAAGTTTGACACATCCATAGACAAGTGAGAAAGAAGAGTAGCTTAACAAACAGAAATGCTTACAAAATAGTTATTTTTTTTCCTTAAAGGAACTGACTGCTTTTAAAAGGAACTTAGAAATTAGGAAACAGACTAGAGCTGAGTTATAAATAGAAATATCAATAGATATTTATAATCCCAAGTAGACTACCTATGTTAGGTGTTACAGCTTCTCTACTTATATTAGGTATTGAAGCTTCTCTCAAACAGCAAGGTACTACACAACTCACACTTTATCTCAATATTGGGGGACTCTGTCCACTTTCAGAGGATTAGATATTGTATAACTTAAAATGCTCATGATTCTTCACACTCATCTGCAAATGCAGAGACAATATTTTAAGACTTTATTTTGACACCTAGAAAAATGGTACTTAATTCTGCAACATCCAATTGAAAAGCATTGGCTTATGTTAGAGGGCATGGGGAGCTATTAAAAATGTATAAAACATATGCATATTAATATAGTGACTAGATTTTTATCTATTACTAAGCAGAAAAATAAGAAAATATATTATTATTGATGTTAAGTAGTGCTTATCATTGATTAGTCACTAAATGCCAAATATTATGATAAATTCTTTACATAAAATGCCTTGATTTCACAAAAATTCCCTGAGATGCAGGACCAGGATCTAAGACCACATCAATTGGATTTTTTGTCTCTTTATTTTGAGACAGGGTCTTTCTCTGTTGCCCAGACTGAAGTACAGTGGTACAATCACTGCTCACTGCAGCCTCAATCACCTGGGCTCAAGTGATCTTCCCACCTCAACCTCTGAGTTGCTGATACTACATGTGTGCACCACTATGCCTAATGTTTTATTTTTGTAAATTTTTGTAGAGACAGGGTTTCACTATGTTGCCTTGGCTGGTCTGAGACTTCTGGTCTCAAGCAATCCTCCTGCCTCAGGCTTCTGAAGTGCTGGGATTACAGGCATGAGCCACTATGCCCAGCCTTAATTTGATTTTCAGACTAATTTTCCTAACATTGACAGTCTATTGGAAACATACAAGGAAAACAGGAAAAAAAATAATGCTGCTTTTAGAACCACAACTACCTTTGAAGAAGAGAGAATCAACTTGAATGGCAACCCTGATGTTCCACTGGGTGCCCCAGTGGGCTGGAAGTGTGTTTTGGGAGCAGAAGCTGTAGAGGGCTGGGTGAATTTTCAGAATCAATGAAAGAGGAGAAGAAGGAAACTGCAGGGAACCAAAGAGGGGAGAAAAACAGAATAATGCATTGTAAACTCTTTCTCTGCTTTCTCTCTCAGCACTATATTTGCTGTCTGCTGTGATACACTGGGAGGACTGCATCAGTGTGGTGTGTTTGCTTGAAACTTGCAGAAGAGGATTCCTTTCCTTTCATTTCAGATTCTGGGGGGTTGGGGGCAGGGTGTGCAAGCAGATATCCAGAAGACAGGGCTTCTATAAAAAGATAACCTTCCTTCCAGCCCCTAGGAAATTCACAAAAATTGAGGAACAGATATAAATTTTCATGTGAAGTAAAAATCAGAGCATGAGACAATTCTGTCTCCACTTAAGGGTGCCAAAGTCCCCAGCTGACATTGGTACACAAATGTTTCTGTAGGAACATACACAAACACAACTTTCTGTAGAGCCTTGTCCATAATCACAATTTAGATACAAACGGGTTTGCCTAAATTAATTACAAAGGAATAAAATATTAGTGTCAGGGCCAGAACTGGAGCTTTTAGAACACTGGGTCATTTTCCATTAGGCCATCCATATTATGTCTAAGTATTCATCTATGCATTCATTTACCTAACATCCATCCATCCATCTATCCTTCCATCCATCCATCCATCCATCCATCCATCCGTCCATCCGTATTCCATCATCCATTCAATCCATTTGTCCATCTATCATCCTTTTATGCATACAACTATCAATCAATCCATTTATCCATCTATCATCCTTTTATGCATCCATCTATCAATCCATCAACATATTAGCTATTCATTCATCCAACCTCCATTCAATCATTCATTATTCATCTATCTATCCAACCATCCACTACCCATCTATCAATTCATCCGTTATCAACCATCCATTCATCCGTATTTTATATATACATCCATCATCTATCCATTGTCTTCCATCTATCCATCTACCTGCATGCATCCATCATCTATTTATTTATCATAGTCCTTGGTGATGGTTCTGAATAAGAAAATCCTTGACGGTCTTGAACAGGAATTAGTCTTCTCATCGACCAAGTCCAGCAGGCTGGAACCTGGACATAGAACAGGTTCATAAGAGTGGTTCCACATTGGAGCAACCATGGACATAGGCAAAGCCCTGCCTAGGGAAGTATAGTGTTACTAGTTCCCCAAAACAACTGAAAATAGAATTATCATCCAACCCAGCAATTCCACTTCTGGGTACATACCTAAAAATATTGAAAACAAGATCTCAAGGAGATATTTATATGTGCTCATAGCAGCATTACTCACAACAGCCAAAAGATGGAAGCAACTCAGATGTCCATCGATGAACAGATAAAAAGTGTGGTACATGAATTCAATAAAATATTATTCATCCTTCAAAAGGGAGAAAATTCTGACATATGGTACAATATTGATAAATCTTGTAAACATTATGCTAAGTGAAAGAAGAACATTGCAATAAGACAAATAATGTATGATTCCATTTATAGGAAGTCACTCAAAGAGTCAAATATTTGGAGACATAATGTAGAATGGTTTTTGTCAGGGGATGGTGGGGAGCAAAAATGGAAAATTATTACTTAATTGGGACATTGTTTTTGCTTGGGGTGAAGAAAGTGTTTTGCAAATAGATCATGGTGATGCTACAAAGAATTCACTGGTCAAATGATAAAAAATGAGCCTGGGTAACATAGTGAGATCCTAGTTCTACCAAAAATAATTTTAATTAGCTGGGCATGGTGCTGCACAGCTGCGGTCCCAGCTATTTGGGAGGCTGAGGCAGGAGAATCGCTTGAGCCCAGGATTTCAAGGCTCCATTGAGCCATGATCACACCACTGCACTCCAGCCTGGGCAATAGAGTGAGAACTCAGGAATGTTAAAAAAAAAAAAAAAAGAAAAAAAAAAGAGAAAAAGACACAAAATGTCATTTAGACAGGATGGATAAGTACAAGAGCTCTACCATGTAAAATGATGACCAGAGTAAATAACAATATATTTTATTGTTGGCAAATGATGAAGGCATTTACTGTTAAGTGAAAATTACCAAGAGAGTAGATTTTTAAGTGTTCTTACCATGAAAACAAAACATAATTAGTTGAATTTAGCCATTCTACAATGGATACATGTATCAAAACACCATAAATATATATATATCATTTGATTTGTCAAAAAAGATGCCAATATGTGTGTTTTAAAGTGAAAAAAAGAGAAAAAAGAGTATAGAAATATGTAGAAAGTAAATACTGAAAACATTAAAGAAAATATGTTTAATATATTAAACATATTTAATAATATATTTATGCAAAATAATTTAAATGAATAATTTCAATTTCTGAAATTGAAATGAATAATTTCTGCCTGGGAGGCAGAGGTTGTGATGAACCAGGAGAGTGTCATTGCACTCCTAACTGGGCAGCAAGAGTGAAACTCTATCTCAAAAAAAAAAAGAAAAAGAAAAAAGAAATCCTGGGCTCAAGTTTTCTCCTACCTCAGCCTCTTGAGTAGTTGGGACCACAGACATGCCCAACCAATTTTAAATTTTTCGTAGAGACAGGGTGTTACTACATTGTCCAGACTGGTTCCAAACCTCCAGCTTCAAGGTATCCTCCTACCTCTGCCTCTAAAACACTGAGATTGCAGACATGAGCCATCATGCTTGGCCTTTAATTTTAAGTTTAATTTTTAGTCTTGTCAAAGTGATAGATGTATAAGGCTCAAAAGTGAAGCAGTACCTCTTGCCCTCAATGTTCACTCTTATATTTTTTTTTCCTGGGATGTATTTCTATTTTGAAATAACATATTTGTTCAGAAATCTCGAGTGTGTTTCTTTTTTTTAGATGGTGCCTATTAATTTTCTATTTTCATCTTCCTGATGTGGCTACATCACTAATGTTTACTAAATGAATAGTCAAGCTTACATTATGTGAATTCTCTAAATACTGAGATGTGCTTAACTTCCCTTCTTTGTATAAATTCTTGCATTTTCTAAACTTGCTTCCAGTTCATGTCTTCCCTATTAAAATTATTTTCACAGACTTATGATGAGCCTGCCAATCCCTTCCAAATACAATCAACCACCTAAGGTAGTCACAGGATGATGTTAAACACAGCCTCCTGGGGTCGTACAGTTCCTTTTCCAACCTGGACTCACCACTTTCTAAGACATTCACAGAGACATCAACCCTAGTATGTCCTGTTTCCAAATGCCTTGAGTTTGTGTCCTGGCTTGCTTCTTCTGGTATCTTGGTCGGATAAGTTGGCCTTTCCGCAACTCAGCTTCCATAGCTGGCTGGAAAGTGGGAATAGTAATAGTCATGCGCATTAAATGTGATCACAGTTGTAAAATGTTAAGGTCAGTTTCCTACTAATTGTACACAGGATGTTTATTTTTGTGGTCATCTTGAAAATTCCCCAATAATTCCTTCATGTTAGCAATGTCAGTTTCTAAATTTCATGTCTCCCTCATGCTCAAATTGCCTTCCCTCATTTCCTCAAATCCAATATTCAAAGACATTACCATCAAGAGTGCATGGGGATTACCGTTATTAAGCATTCTGCATGTACAGGAGTTCTGACCTTCATGCTCAGCTACTCTTGGGTCACGGTTGGGTTCTATATGCAATCCTAGACATTCCCGCAACAGGTGAAGGTATCACTGTTAATGTTGGGCTTCCAGTGCTGCTGATCCTAAGGTAAAGTCCAATCCCCTTTTTATTTCTCAAGACTTTGCATCTCTTTCTTTTTCTTTCTCTTTCTTTTCCTTCCTGTCCACTCCTCTCCTCTTCTCTCTTCTCTTTTTCTTTTTTTTTGATGGAGTCTCACTCTGTTGCCCAGGCTGGAGTGCAGTGACATGATCTTGGCTCACTGCAACCTCTGCCTCCTGAGTTCAAGTGATTCTGTCCTAAGTAGCTGGAATTACAGGTGTGCACCACCACACCCAGCTAATTTTTGTATTTTTAGTGGAGATGAGGTTTTGCCATTTTGGCCAGGCTGGTCTCAACCTCCTGACCTCAGGTGATCTGCCCTCCTCGGCCTCCCAAAGTGCTTGGATTACAGGCATAAGCCACGGTGCCTGGCCTCTCATTTTGTTTCTCACTTTCTCTTTCTATCTCTTATTCTCCCTTTCATTTTCTTTCTGTCATCCAGTCTCTTTCTCCCTTTTTCCCTGCCACTCTGTCTTTTTGTGCATACTTCTGTCATTCTCTTTGTCTCTCATTCTCTCTTGCATGATCTCTTTTTCTCCCTCTCTCTTTTTGAATTACTCTGTCATTCTCTCTCTCTCTGTCTTTCTCCTTCTGCCTTCCCACTCCCCAAACTATTCTAGAGTCCTTTCTCTTCACCCTTCACACTCTAAAATATCACAACAATGTTCCCTCATGTGAGTCATTTGCCTCCCTGTCTCCTGGGGACCCAGAAACTTAGAGGTTCTTCTATACTTTCATAAAACATTCTCATTTCAAGCTGGGCATAGTGGCTCATTACTGTAATCCCAGTGCTTTGAGAGGTTGAGAAGGGCAGATCTCTTGAGTCCAAGAGTTTGAAACCAGCCTGGCAACATGGTGAAACCCTGTCTGCTAAAAACACAAAACAAATTTCCCTGGCATGGGGGTGAACACCCATGGTCCCAGCTACTCAAGGGGCTGAGGTGGGAGGATCACTTGAGCCTGGGATGTCAAAGCTGCGGTGAGGCATGATTGCACACTGCATTCCAGCCTGGACAACAGAGTAAGAACCTGTCTCCAAAAAAAAAAAAAAAAAAAAAAAAAAAAAAAGAGAGAGAGAGAGAAACCATTCTCATTTCCAGCCATTTACCCCTTCTTTTCTTAAACATAGAAGCAACCTTGGTTTAATTTCTCTAATTTTCAATGTAGCATGTTTAAAGAGTAGAAGAGATACCTTGACCTCTAGAAGCAAATTAACATAGGCATTGATGAGTCTCATCTTCCTACTTAATGAACATGTTCTGATTGATGGCTCATGTTTGGAGGCAGCGCACTGAGGATCAGAAATAAAAAGGCTGACAGAAACATGTTTTCCTTTAAAGCTCAGATAGTCTAATGGGAAATTCAGATTTATAAATGAAGAACTGGGACTTACCATTAGGCATAGCAGGTTTAATAGAGTGGTTTATATTAACCCCCTTGTGTATGTGTGTGCGTGTGTGTCCACATGGGTGTCTGCCTCCTTTTTCTCTTTTTACCCCTCCTCAAAATGGATGTAGGCTGGAATTAAAAGGAAAACAAGGACAAAGAGAATGTGTGAGAACAGGGCAAACAAAAGATGAGGATGGGGTGGGGCACAGTGGCTCATGCCTGTAATCCCAGCACTTTGGGAGGCCAAGGAGAGCAGAACGCCTGAGGCCAGGAGTTCAAGAGGAGCCCGACCAACATGGTGAAACTCAGTCTCTACTAAAAACACAAAAATTATCCAGGCTCCTTGGTGTGTGCATGTAGTCTCAGCTACTCAGGCAGCTGAGGTAGGATAATTGCTTGAACCCAGGAAGCAGAGGTTGTAGTGAGCTGAGATCATGCCCCTGCACTCCAGCCTTGGCAACAGAGTGAGGCTTTGTCTCAAACAAACAAACAAACAAACAAACAAAAAGATGAGAATGACCTTTTGAAGGCTTGGATGCAGATAGATGCTGTGGTCTGAATGTGCGTATCTCCTGAAAATTACTATGTTGAATCTTCAACCCCAAAGTGATGGTTACAGGAGGTGGTATCTGCGGAAGGAGATGAGATCATGCATGTGGAGCCCCATGAAAGGATGAGTGCCCTTTTAAAAGAGAAACTAGAGAGCTTCCTCATCGTTTCTACCATGAGAGGACACAGCAAGAAGGTGCTGTCCGTGAAACCAGGAAGCAGATCCCCACCAGATACTGAATCTGCCACACCTTGATCAGCCTCCAGAACTGTAAGCAAAAATATTTGTTGTCTATAATCCTCCCAGCCCAAATGGACTAAGAACCTAAGCTATAGTAACTGTCATGGCAGGCAGGAGAAAGAAGGAGACAATGAACTCACAGCAGTGGACAGGAAAAGCCAATGAGAAGCTACAGAGCTCTTAAAAATTTCAGGAATTGGGGGCAGCATGTGGCTTTCCAGATGCAGACACAGACAGGGCTGGAAGCAGGAGTAGTGCTTGTCAGAAGAATTCTCCTCCCACTCTTAGCAGCCAGATGAATAAACTGCTTGGAAATATAATCAGTGATGAACAAGCAGAGATCTAGATTCATGGAAGCTGGGGAGAGCTGAGAGTGAAGGTGAGATACTGTGCCCAAGGCGAGATATTAAGACAAAGCCTGACCCTCCCAAATATATACCCCAAAGAAATAAAAACAGACACAAAAAAGTACACACACACCCACCTTCATAGCAGGGACTGAAGTAGCACATTTTAGTGTTCACTATTCCAGAGATGCTCACTCTCTCTATGTATATTTTTTGAGACAGTGTCTCACTCTCTTGCCCAGGCTAAAGTACAGCAACCCAATCACAGATCACTTCAACTTCAATCTCCCAGGTTCAAGCCATCCTCCTATTTCACCCCCCCAACCCTGCCCCCACCGCAAGTATCTGAGAGTACAGGTGCACTCCACGACACCAGGCTATTTTTTATATTTTCTTTTTTTAGAGATGAGGTTTCACCATGTTACCCAGGCTGGTCTCAAACTCCTGAGCTCCAGCAATCTGCCTGCCTTGGCCTTCTAAAGTGTTGGGATAACAGGTATGAGCCACTGCATCTGGCCCATGCTCTATATTTTTCTTTCTTTTTTTTTTTTAACATTTTTTCATTTTTATTTTAGATTTGATGGTACATGGGAAGTTTTGTTACATAGGTAAACATGTATCATGGGAGTTTTTGCACAGATTGTTTCATCACCCAGGTATTACGCCCAGGACCCAATAGCCATCTTTCCTGCTTCTCTCCCTCCCCCGATTCTCCACCCTCAAGTAGGCCCCAGTATCTGTTGTTTCCTTCTTGGTGTTCATAAGTTCTCATCATTTAGCTCACAGCTCTGTTTTTTTTTTTTTTTTTTCTGAGACAGGGTCTCACTTTTTTACTTTATACATATATATATTTATATATATAAAATATATATACACACAAATACAACACAAATATATGTGGAAAGATAGAGGTGTGTGTATATATACACAAAAAATGTACTTTATATATGTAAAGTACTTTTTTTACATATATATATATGAGAGAGAGAGACAGAATATTAGATTCATTGGGGGTGATGTAGAAATGGATTAACTTCTTGTTACTTTCACTACATAAAATGCATTTAAGAGTCTGGAGATTTTACAAGGAAAAAGTAAGAATTAAGGAAGTCTTTTAAGTTCCACTTGAAAATCATGTTATATTGGATCATGTTATATTCGAAGTATTCCACTCACTTGCTTCAATATTCGAGACTCTCATTTTTTTCTTTTCTTTTTTTTTCTTCCTTCCTCCCAACCTCCCCATCCCCTCCTCTCCCTTCCCTTCCCCTTCACTTCTGTTCCCTTCTTTTATTTTATGTTATGATATATTATGTTATGTTATGTTATTATTTTTCAGATGCATTATCACCCTGTAATGCAGGTTAGAGTGCAATGGCTGGATCATGGCTTGCTGCAGCCTTCACTTCCCCACTTGAGAGATCTTCCAACCTCTGACTCCTCAGTAGCTGGGACTAGCTGGGACTACAGGCCCATGCCACCATGCCCAGCTTATTTTTGTATTCTTTGTAGAGATGGAGTCTCACTATATTGCCCAGGCTAGTCTCAAACTCCTGGGCTCAAGCAATCCTCCCACCTTGTCCTGCTAAATTTCTGGGATTATAGAAGTGGGCCACTGTGTCCAGCTAAGACTCTCATTTCTTACCAAAAACTGATAGTATGTCTTATTTTGGTTATTAGTTGAATTTTAGGATATTTCATTAATACATGAAAATAATTAAAATGGATGGCCAGGTGCAGTGGCTTACATCTGTAATCTCAGCACCTTAGGAGGCTGAAGTGGGTATACTGCTTGAGTCCAGGAGTTCGAGACCAGCCTGGGCAACATAGCAAGAACCCATTACTAAAAAAGTATTTTTAAAATAGCTTGGTGTGGTGGTGCATTCCTGTAGTCCCACTACTCAGAGACTGAGGTGGGAGGACCATCTGAGCACAAGAGATAGTGGTTGCAGTGAGCCATGATGGCAGCACTCTACTCCAGCTTGGGTGACAGAGTGAGATCCTATCTCAAAAATAGATAAATAAAATACACATAAAATAAAATATGTAAATACACATAAAATAGTAAGCTGCTTTCATTCTTAAAGAGACAATATGTTTTAAAATAGCTTCACATGACATGAAGTCTAGTGGTTTTCTTGTCTAGAGAAAGATCAAAGTTAACACCTTTAAGAGGTGACCAGTGGTATACAGGATGTGTTGCTTCACAAAACAGTGAGGAGGAAATATAAAAAGAAAAACAAGCTCATTCTCAACCTATTCTACCACTAACATGGTAAAGTCTGTTTTTAAAAAACACACAGGCCAGGAGTGTTGGCTCACGCTTATAATCCCAGCACTTTGGGAAGCTGATCCAAGAGGATTGCTTGAGTTCAGGAGTTCAAGACCAACCTGGGCTACACAATGACACCCTGTCTCAATGAAAATAAAGATAAAAGTAGCCAGGCATGGTAGCAGGAGCCTGTAACCCCGGCTACTCAGGAGACAGAGGTTGCAGTGAGCTGAGATGGCACTGCTGTACTTCAGCCTGGGTGGCAGAGCAAGACTTTGAAAACACACACACACAAACACACACAAACACACACACACAGTGACTCAAATGTGAAAAGATGCTCAAAATTACTCATGATGAAAGAAATTTCAAAAAATGCCACTAACGCTATTTTTGAATTTATTTTCTTCATGGATATTTCTGTTCCTGGTCTGTTCCAGTTCTGAAATTCTAATTGACTTCTTGGTACAATCATGTGATATCAAAAATGCTGAAAATGTCCCACCACTACAGTGTAAATAAATCAGCTGTTAGAATTATTTTCTTTTTCTTTCATGCATAGGTGAGTATATCATATTTTCTGTAGATCAAGAATAATAGAATAAACACCATGTACCATGCAATTTAAATCAAAACATGTATATCTCATACCTTAAAAGCACCTCGTGTGTCTCTTAACCCTGCATTTATGTTAACCATATATGGTATTCATCAACGTGTTTTATATATAGCTTAGTGATATGTTTCATCTCTACACTGCATATTATGTTCTGTCTCTGTGTTTTTGTTTTGTGTTGTTTTTTAGAGACAGGGTCTCACTGTGTTGCCCATGCTGGAGTAGAATGGCACAATCATGGCTCACTGCAACCTCAAACTCCTGGGCTCAAGTGATCCTCCTACCTTAGCCTCCCAAGTAGCTAGGACTACTGGCGGCACAACCATGCTGGGATAATATTTTTATTTACTTCTTAGATATACCTGTAGCAGTTTTAAAAAATTTCATTCATCATGACTAATGTTGAGCATCTTTTTATATGTTTGAGTCACTGTGTGTTTGTATTTTCAAAGTCTTGCTCTGCCACCCAGGCTGAAGTGCAGCAGTGCCGTCTCAGCTCACTGCAACCTCTGTCTCCTGAGTAGCTGGGATTACAGGCTCCTGCTACAATGCCTGGCTACTTTTATTTTTATTTTCGTTGATACAGGGTGTCATTGTGTAACCCAGGCTGGTCTTGAACTCCTGGACTCAAGCAATCCTCTTGGATCAGCTTCCCAAAGTGCTGGGATTATCAGTGTGAGCCAACACTCCTGGTCTGTGTGTTTTTTAAAAACAGACTTTATGCTTTGGAGCTATTTTATGTTGATAACAAAATTAAGAGGAAGGTACAGAGAGTTCTATGGACCTCTTATCCCCACACATATATAGCTTCCCCTACTATAAACATCTCCCCTGAGAGTGGTGCATCTGTGACACATTATTGACACCAGATTCATTCACATTTGGTTTCACGCTTGGGGGTGGACATTCTGTGGGTTAGGATAAATGTAAAATGGCCTGGATCCACCACTACAGTGTAACACAGAGGAGTTTTATTCCACTAAAAATCCTCTATACTCCATCTAATCATTCCCAAATCCTGGCAACCAGTGATCTTTGTACTGTTTCATAGTTTTGCCTTTTGCAGAATCTTTTATAGTTAGAATCATATGTAGTCTTTTCATATTACCTTCTTTCACTTCGTAATGTGTGTGACTTATAGCTTATTTCTTCTCTTCTTTTTCTTTGAGACACAGTCTCACTCTGCTACCCTGGCTGGAGTGCAGTGGTGCAATCATAGCTCACTGCAGTCACAACCTCCTGGGCTTAGGCAATACTTTAACCTCAGCCTCCTGAATAGTGGAGACTACAGACACAAGCCAATGCACCCAGCTAATTTTCAAATTTTTATAGAGATGAGATCTTACAATGCAGCTCAGGCTGACCTTAAACTCCTGGACTGAAGTGACTCTCCCTTCTTGGCCTCGGGAAGTGCTAGCATTATAGGCATGAGCCAACAAATCTGGCCCTTATTTTTGTATTTATTTATTTATTTTTTCATTCTTGCTTTTCTTTTTTTTTTCTTTCTTTTTTTTTTTTTTTTAAAGACAGAGTCTCACTTTGTTGCCAGGCTGGAGTGCAGTGACATTATCTTGGCTCACTACAACCTCCACCTGCCGGGTTCAAGAGATTCTCCTGCCTTAGCATCCCAAGTAGCTGGGATTACAGGCCAGCAACACCAAGCTCACCTAATTTTTATTTTTTTATTTTTATTTTATTGTTTTTGAGACAGAGTCTAGCTGTGTCGCTGAGGCTGGACTACAGTGGCACGATCTCGTCTCACTGCAAGCTCTGCCTCCTGGGTTCATGCCATTCTCCTGCCTCCGCCTTCAGAGTAGCTGGGACTACAAGCACCCGCCATCACACCTGGTTAATTTTTTTTGTATTTTTAGTAGAGATGGGATTTCACTGAGTTAGCCAGGATGGTCTTGATCTCCTGACTTCATGATCTTCCCACCTCGGCCTCCCAAAGTGCTGGGACTACAGGTGTGAACCATCACGTCTGGTCCCTCACCCAGCTAATTTCTGGATTTTTAGTAGGGATGAGGTTTCACCATATTGGCCAGGATGGTCTCGATCTCTTGACCTCATGATCCGCCTGCCTCAGCCTCCTAAAGTGGTGGGATTACAGGTGTTAGCCACTGTGCCTGGCTACTGTCAATATTCCATAGTCTAATGCAACATGGTCAGTTTGTCCCTTCACCTATTAAAGGACATCTTGCCTCCAACTTTTCATAATTATAAATAAGCTGCTGTAAATATCCATGTGCAAGTTTTTGTGTAGATGCAAGTTTCAACTCTTTTGGGTAACTATCAAGGAAACTGATTGCTAGATCATATGCCAAAGGTATATTTACTTTTGCAAGAAACTGCCAAACTGTCTTCCAAAGTGACAGCACCATTTTGCATTCCCACCAGCCATAAATGGGCATTCTTGTTTCTTCATGACCTCACCAGCACTTGGTGGTGTCAGTGTTCTGGCATTTGATCATTCTCCCTGACTACCAATGAAGCTGGACAGCTTTCATTTGTTTATTTTTAATTGATATTTCCTCTTCCGAATACTTCTCCTTGAATTGTTCTTGTTTTTTTCTTTTTGTTTTGTTTTTTGAGACAGGTCTCACTCTATTGCCGAGACTGGAATTCCTTCGTGTGTTCATAGCTCATTGCAGCCTTGACTTCCCGAGCCCAAGTGATCCTCCCACCTCAGCCTTCCAAGTAGCTGGGACTACAGGTACATGCCACCACACCCAGCTAATTTTTGTATTTTTGTAGAGATGGGGCCTCACTCTGTCGCCCAGGCTGGTTTCAAACGCCTGCACTCAAGCAAACCAGCCACCTCAGCCTCCAAAATTTCTGGGATTACAGGAGTGAGCAACCATGCCCCACCTGTTCCTGACTTTAAAGAGACCACTTTTAATATTCCACTCTTTATTATGTCATGCATTTTTCTGCAGAAAGCTTTTATCAGATTAAGGAAGTTTGTATTTATTCCTAGTTTGTTATATCCTGAATGGGTGTTCAATTTTATCACAGCTGCTTTCTGCATCAATTGATATGAGAAATATTTTGTTTTTATTTGCTTTATTTTCTCCTTTAATCTGTAAACATTTAAAGTACAATTATAGATTTGTCTATTGTTGAAACTTGCTCACATTTGTACCCCACAAAGTGTACATAGAGAGATTGGTCTATAATTTCTTTTCCCATGCTATATTTTTTGAGTTTGTTGAGTTTGAATATCAAAATATCCTTGGCCTCAAAATACATTGAAGATGTTGCTTCTTTTTCTGTTGTATGAAGGAGTTTAGGTAATACATGAATTTTCTTCTTCCTAATAATACAAGCTAGGTCTAGCATTCTCTTGGTGAGAAGCTTTTTAACCACTCACTCAATGTATTACATTGCTACAATACAATTTTGATAGTCTATATTTACTTGAGTCAGTTTGGGTAAAACATACTGTTCCATGAATGTGTCCATTGTGTCTAAAGTTTTTAAATACACTGGAATAATGATTCCTACTATCATCTTATTTTCCTTATAAACTCAGCTACATCCAGAGTTATATTCCTTTTTTCTTCTTAATATTATTTATTGGCATATGCTGTTTATTTTTATTTGCAATCTTAGCAGATTTTATTAATTCTATTATTTTTATTGTCATTTATTTTTAATGTTACTACAAATTAAAATTTGATTTAAAGTAAAATGAAGTTTGTTAAATGTTAATTAAAATAAAATTAAACTAATTTAAGCTATTGCATTGTTTTAATTTGATTTTTATAATATTATTATTACTTATCAATTTTATGTTACAAAAACTTCCATTACACCAAAATCCAAGGATGTTCAAGGCCCTTATATAAAATCATGCTATGAAATGTTTATGTTATAAAATGTTATCTAATAACATTTACTAATAACTAATAAAATAACAAAATTAAAGTGATAAAAATAAATTTTAACTAATTTTATTTAAATTAACAGTTAAAGTAAGCAATTAAGTGTTTAAATGCATTTTTACCCCTTAAAAAAATTCTACTGAAATTACCTTAGTAAAATTAAATAATTTTTTAACTTTGTCTACTTTGATCTCTATTTTATTTTCTCCTCTAATTTAGTGAATTCTACTGTTTTTGTTTTATTTTCTTCTACTCTTTCTTGTTATTCTGCATTTCTTTTCTAACTTCTTGAGTGGGATGCTTAGTGTATTTTTCTGTGCCGTTTATTTTCCTTTAGGGTAAGAGAATTAAAGTTTGAAAGGCACATCAATGACACATCAGTTGCATTCCATTGCTTCTGAGCTGTGCATCTGAGTTCCAAGGAGTCATGAAAGCAGCTTGAAAATGTTTTCTTCGGGAACCAAAAGTGTCTGTGTCAATACAATGGTAGGTGGGTATAAAAGAGAAAACCTCCACATGGGAAGGCCACTCTGTTCTCCTCCACTCTCTGCAGGTGAATTTGGAAAGAAGAACTGACATTCTGAATACTTTTCAGAAAGTATCCAGGCACTGGAGAGCTGGAATCAAGAAGAAGATGCCATCGGATCCTAAACAGGGAATCCAGTAATTTGTTGAAAATGAAAACAGTCCGGGGGAAGTGTGTCCCTTCAACTTTGTACTCAAAGTATCTCCAACCACATTGCAAAATTACCTAACTTGGCACAAATAGATCCCATGTGGGAAGAAGACAGTCCCAAGGGGCAGAAGTCATCAGGCCTGCATTTTTGCACATGGTTTAGACTAATCTCTGACAATTCCCCTTGCATCCCAGGCACCTCTGGGCAGAGGATTGGGTGCATGGCTTATGCAGGCTTGGAAGAACAAGGGACTAGGGCAAAGAGGCCTGGGGAAGTGGCCTGGGTGGAGTGCACTGAGTCAAAGATGGTAACTTTGCCTGTTCTCCCTGAAGGAGAGGAGTGAGGAGGATCTTCTCAGCCTGAGTACACACCTGTTTTGTCTTTTAAGCCAAAGAAAGGACCTCAATAGCCTCAGGGAGTTGGTTCTAGGACTTCCACTAATACCAGAATCCAAGAATGCTCAAGTACCTTATGTAAAATGATGCAATATTTCCATACCACCTAAGCATGTCCTCCCATACACTTTAAACCATCTACCATCACTACTTTACTTAATACAGTGTTACTGTTATAAAAATTGTTGATAAACAGTATCTTTTTTTGTTTGCTTGTTTAGACACAGGTTCTCACTGTCACTGAGGCTGGAGTGCAGTAGCACCATCAAAGAGAGAGGTGAAGCCAGATGGGTTTCCTGGGTCAAGTGGGAATTGAAGAGACAAATAAGGGAATAAAAGTTAGCCACCCCAGTCAGCAGTGGCAACCAACTTTGGTCCCCTTCCACGATGTCGAAGCTTTATTCTTTCACTCTTCACAGTAAATTTTGCTGTGGCTCACTCTTTGTGTCTGTGCCGTCTTTAAGAGCTCTAACACTCACTGCAAAGGTCCGCAGCTCCATTCTTGAAGTCAGCAAGACCACAAACCCACTGGAAGGAACAAACTGTTGACACATCTTGGAGACCAGAAAGGGACTATGACCAAGCGGTGAGTACCATTGGACCGCTTTCAATTGCTATTCTGTCCTATTTTTCCTTAGAATTTGGGGGTTAAAATTCAGGCACTGTCAGCCAGTTAAAAGGAATTAGCTTGGCCACCAGACTAAAGACACGGGTGTCAGGCTTTCTGGGAAAAGGCTCTTTTACAACTCCCGAGTCTTCAGAGTTGGGAGTGTTAGTTTGCCTGGAACCAGCTTCCCATTTTCCTGCATTTCCAGGCTGAGCCAAGGGTTGACAGAGAGGAAAGCCATTCAGTTCCGGGGTACTGATAAAAAGTTCGTTGACCCTGTAGCCATGAGCAGATCTCTCAAAGTCATGTCACCCAAGCAAGACTCACCCAACTATCCTATCTACCCTGACTCTTGCCTCCTGGGTCCTAACGCCTGTAAGATACACTTCCTCACACCTCTCTTCTCCGAGGCTAGTCCTACTTCTAAAAACCACTCCCTGTCATTGGTGCTTTTCTAGTTTCTCCTATATGAATGATTTCTGTTATAAATTTCTTTTTTAATTATATTATTATTTTACTTTAAGTTTTAGGGTACATGAGCACAATGTGCAGGTTAGTTACATATGTATACATGTGCCATGCTGGTGTGCTGCACCCATTAGCTCGTCATTTAGCATTAGGTATATCTCCTAAAGCTATCCCTCCCACCTCCACCCACCCCACAACAGTCCCCAGAGTGTCATGTTCCCCTTCCTGTGTCCATGTGATCTCATTGTTCAATTCCCACCTATGAGTGAGAATATGCAGTGTTTGGTTTTTTATTCTTGCGATAGTTTACTGAGAACGATGATTTCCAATTTCATCCATGTCCCTATAAAGGACATGAACTCATCATTTTTTATGGCTGCATAGTATTGCATGGTGTGTATGTGCCACATTTTCTTAATCCAGTCTATCACTGTTGGACATTTGGGTTGGTTCCAAGTCTTTGCTATTGTGAATAGTGCCACAATAAACATACATGTGCATGTGTCTTTATAGCAGCATGATTTATAGTCCTTTGGGTGTCTACCCAGTAATGGGATGGCTGGATCAAATGGTATTTCTAGTTCTAGATCCCTGAGGAATCACCACACTGACTTCCACAATGGTTGAACTAGTTTACAGTCCCACCAACAGTGTAAAAGTGTTCCTATTTCTCCACATCCTCTCCAGCACCTGTTGTTTCCTGACTTTTTAATGATTGGCATTCTAACTGGTGTGAGATGGTATCTCATTGTGGTTTTGATTTGCATTTCCCTGATGGCCAGTGATGGTGAGCAATTTTTCCTGTGCTTTTTGGCTGCATAAATGTCTTCTTTTGAGAAGTGTCTGTTCATGTCCTTCGCTCACTTTTGGATGAGGTTGTTAGTTTTTTTCTTGTAAATTTGTTTGAGTTCACTGTAGATTCTGAATATTAGCCCTTCGTCAGATGATTAGGTTGTGAAAATTTTCTCCCATTTTGTAGGATACCTGTTCACTCTGGTGGTAGTTTCTATTGCTGTGCAGAAGCTCTTTAGTTTAATTAGATCCCATTTGTCAATTTTGGCTTTTGTTGCCATTGCTTTTGGTGTTTTGGACATGAAGTCCTTGCCCATGCCTATGTCCTGAATGGTAATGCCTAGGTTTTATTCTAGGGTTTTTATGGTTCTAGGTCTAACGTTTAAGTCTTTAATCCATCCTGAATTAATTTTTGTATAAGGTGTAAAGAAGGGATCCAGTTTCAGCTTTCTATATATGGCTAGCCAGTTTTCCCAGCACCATTTATTAAATAGGGAATCCTTTCCCCATTGCTTGTTTTTCTCAGGTTTGTCAAAGATCAGATAGCTGTAGATATGTGGTGTTATTTCTGAGGGCTCTGTTCTGTTCCATCGATCTGTATCTCAGTTTTGGTACCAGTACCATGCTGTTTTGGTTAATGTAGCCTTGTAGTACAGCTTAAAGTCAGGTAGTGTGATGCCTCCAGCTTTCTTCTTTTGGCTTACAATTGCCTTGATGATGTGGGCTCTTTTTTGGTTCCATATGAACTTTTAAGTAGTTTTTTCCAATTCTTTGAAGAAAGTCATTGGTAGCTTGATGGGGATGGCATTGAATCTATAAATTACCTTGGGCAGTATGGCCATTTTCATGATATTGATTCTTCCTACCCATGAGAATGGAATGTTCTTCCATTTGTTTGTATCCTCTTTTATTTCCTTGAGTAGTGGTTTGTAGTTCTCCTTGAAGAGGTCCTTCACGTCCCTTGTAAGTTGGATTCCTAGGTATTTTATTCCCTTTGAAGCAAATGTGAATCAGAGTTCACTCATGATTTGGCTCTCTGTTTGTCTGTTATTGGTGTATAAGAATGCTTGTGATTTTTGCACATTGATTTCGTATGCTGAGACTTTGCTGAATTTGCTTATCAGCTTAAGGAGATTTTGGGTTGAGACAATGGGGTTTTCTAGATATACAATCATGTCATCTGCAAACAAGGATAATTTGGCTTCCTCTTTTCCTAATTGAATACCCTTTATTTCCTTCTCCTGCCTAATTGCCCTGGACAGAACTTCCAACACTATGTTGAATAGGAGTGGTGAGAGAGGGCATCACTGTGTTGTGCCATTTGTCAAAGGGAATGCTTCCAGTTTTTGTCCATTCAGTATGATATTGACTGTGAGTTTGTCATAGATAGCTCTTATTATTTTGAGATACGTCCCATCAATACTGAATTTATTGAGAGTTTTTAGCATGAAGCATTGTTCAATTTTGTCAAAGACCTTTTCTGCATCTAGTGAGATAATCATGTGGTTTTTGTCTTTGGTTCTCTTTATATGCTGGATTACACATATTGATTTGCGTATACTGAACGAGACTTGCATCCCAGGGATGAAGCCAACCTGATCATGGTGAATAAGCTTTTTGATGTGCTGCTGGATTTGGTTTGCCAGTATTTTATTGAGGATTTTTGCATCAATGTTCATGAAGGATATTGGTCTGAAATTCTCTTTTTTGGTTGTGTCCCTGCCTGGCTTTGGTATCAGGATGATGCTGGCATCATAAAATGAGTTAGGGAGGATTCCCTCTTTTTCTATTGATTGGAATAGTTTCAGAAGGAATGGTACCAATTCCTCCTTGTACTTCTGGTAGAATTCAGCTGTGAATCCATATGGTCCTGGACTCATTTTTGTTGGTAAGCTATTGATTATTGCCACAATTTCAGAGCCTGTCATTGGTCTATTCAGAGATTCACCTTCTGTCTGCTTTAGTCTTGAGAGGGTGTATGTGTTGAGGAATTTATCCATTTCTTGTAGATTTTCTAGTTTATTTGCATAGAGGTGTTTGTAGTATTCTCTGATGGTAGTTTGTATTTCTGTGGGATCTGTTGTGATATCCCCTTTACCATTTTTTATTGCATATATTTGATTCTTCTCTCTTTTTTCTTTATTTTGCTAGAGTTCTATCGGTGTTGTTGATCCTTTCAAAAAACCAGTTCTTGGATTCATTAATTTTTTGAAGTGTTTTTTATATCTCTATTTCCTTCAGTTCTGCTCTGATTTTAGTTATTTCATGTCTTCTGCTAACTTTTGAATGTGTTTGCTCTTGCTTTTCTAGTTCTTTCAATTGTGATATTAGGGTGTCAATTTTGGATCTTTCCTGCTTTCTGTTGTGTGCATTTAGTGCTATAAATTTCCCTCTACACACTGCTTTAAATGTGTCCCAGAGATTCTGGTATGTTGTGTCTTTTTTCTCATTGGTTTCGAAGAGCATCTTTATTTCTGCCTTCATTTCATTATATACCCAGTAGTCGTTTAGGAGCAGGTTGTTCAGTTTGCATTTAGTTGAGTGGTTTTGAGTGAGTTTCTTAATCCTGAGTTCTAGTTTGATTGCTCTGTTGTCTGAGAGACAGTTTGTTATAATTTCTGATCTTTCACATTTGCTGAGGAGAGCTTCACTTCCAACTATGTGGTCAATTTTGGAATAGGTGTGGTGTGGTGCTGAAAAAAAATGTATATTCTGTTGATTTGGGGTGGAGAGTTCCGTAGATGTCTATTAGGTCCACTTGGTGCAGAGCTGAGTTCAATTCCTTGGTATCCTTATAAACTTTCCTTATTGTTGATCTGTCTAATGTTGGCAGAGGGGTGTTAAAGTCCTGCACTATTATTGTGTGGGAGTCTAAGTCGCTTTGTAGGTCACTCAGGACTTGCTTTATGAATCTGGGTGCTCCTGTATTGGGTGCATATATATTTAGGATAGTTAGCTCTTCTCATTGAATTGATTCGTTTACCATTATGTAATGGCCTTGTCTCTTTTGATCTTTGTTGGTTTAAAGTCTGTTTTATCAGAGACTAGGATTGCAACCCCTGCCTTTTTTAATATTCCATTTGTTTGGTAGATCTTCCTCCATCCTTTTATTTTGAGCCTATATGTGTCTATATATATGAGATGGGTTTCCTGAATACAACACACTGATGAGTCTTGATTCTTTATCCAATTTGCCAGTCTGTGTCTTTTAATTGGAGCATTTAGTCCATTTACATTTAAAGTTAATATTGTTATGTGGGAATTTGACCCTGTCGTTGTGATGTTAGCTGGTTATTTTGCTCTTTAGTTGATGCAGTTTCTTCCTAGCCTCGATGGTCTTTACAATTTGGCATGATTCTGCAGTGGTTGGTACCGACTATTCCTTTCCATGTTTAGTGCTTCCTTCAGGAGCTCTTTTAGGGCAGGCCTTGTCGTGACAAAATCTCTCAGCATTTGCTTGTTGGTAAAGTATTTTAATTCTCCTTCACTTATGAAGCTTAGTGCGGCTGGATATGAAATTCTGGATTGAAAATTCTTTTCTTTATGAGTGTTGAATATTGGCCCCCACTCTCTTCTGGCTTGTAGAGTTTCTGCCAAGAGATCCTCTGTTAATCTGATGGGCTTCCCTTTGTGGGTAACCCGACCTTTCTCTCTTGCTGCCCTTAATAATTTTTCCTTCATTTCAACTTTGGTGAATCTGACAATTATGTGTCTTGGAGTTGCTCTTCTCGAGGATTATCTTTGTGGTGTTCTTTGTATTTCCTGAATCTGAATGTTGGCCTGCCTTGCTAGATTGGGGAAGTTCTCCTGGATAATATCCTGCAGAGTGTTTTCTAACTTGGTTCCATTCTCTCCATCACTTTCAGGTACACCAATCAGACGTAGATTTGGTCTTTTCACATAGTGCCATATTTCTTGGAGGCTTTGTTCATTTCTTTTTATTCTTTTTTCTCTAAGCTTCCCTTCTTGCTTCGTTTCATTCATTTCATCTTCCATCACTGATACCCTTTCTTCCAGTTGATCACATTGGCTCCTGAGGCTTCTGCATTCTTCACGTAGTTCTCGAGCCTTGGCTTTCAGCTCCATCAGCTTAAGCACTTCTTTATGTTGGTTATTCTAGTTATGCATTGGTCTATATTTTTTTCAAAGTTTTCAACTTCTTTGCCTTTGGTTTGAATTTCCTCCTGTAATTCAGAGTAGTTTGATGGTCTGAAGACTTCTCCTCTCAACTCGTCGAAGTCATTCTCCATCCAGCTTTGTTCCATTGCTGGTGAGGAGCTGTGTTCTTTGGAGGGGGAGAGGCACTCTGCTTTTTAGAGTTTCCAGGTTTTCTGCTCTGTTTTTTCCCCATCTTTGTGGTTTTATCTATTTTTGGTCTTTGATGATGGTGATGTACAGATGGGTTTTTTGTGTGGATGTCCTTTCTCTTTGTTAGTTTTCCTTCTACCACACAGTACCCTCAGCTGCAAGTCTTTTGGAGTTTGCTAGAGGTGCACTCCAGCTATTGATTGGAATAGTTTCAGAAGGAATGGTACCAGTTCCTCCTTGTACTTCTGGTAGAATTCGGCTGTGAATCCATCTGGTCCTGGACTCATTTTGGTTGGTAAGCTATTGATTATTGCCACAATTTCAGAGCCTATTATTGGTCTATTCAGAGATTCACCTTCTGTCTGGTTTAGTCTTGAGAGGGTGTATGTGTCGAGGAATTTATCTGCCTCCAATACGTCAAATATCTAGTCCTAATCTTAGCCAGAGGAACCAGGATCTAATTAAACTCAAGAGCTTCTGCACAGCAATAGAAACTACCACCAGATGCCACAGAAATACCAACTACCATCAGAGAATACTACAAACACCTCTATGCAAATAAACTAGAAAATCTAGAAGAAATGGATAAATTCACTATCACCAGAGTGAACAGGCATCCTACAAAATGGGAGAAATTTTTCACACCTCCCAGGGCCCTCAGCAAGGAATGAATACAGTCTATACTGGCTTATCCTAACCCCAAGACATTAAAACAGTTGCAAGTGTTCCTTCGAATCATGGGCTTTTGCCAACTATGGATCCCTAAATACAGTGAGATGGCCAGGCCCCTCTACTCTAACCAAGGAGACTCAGAGGGCAAATACTCATCTAGTAGAATGGGAACCAGAGGCAGAAACAACCTTCAAAACCTTAAAGCAGTCCCTAGTACAAACTCCAGGCTTAAGACTTCCAACAGGAAAAAACTTCTCTTTATACATCACAGAGAGAGCAGGAATAGTTCTTGGAGTACTTTCTCAGACTTGTGGGACAATCCCACAACCAGTGGCATACCTAAGTAAGGAAATTGATATAGTAGCAAAAACCTGGCCTCACTGTTTATGGGTATTTGTGGCGGTGGCTGTCTTAGTGTCAGAGGCTACCAAAATAATAACAAGGAAAAGATCTCACTGTCTGGACTACTCATGATGTAAATGCCATACTAGGTGCCAAGGTAGTTTACGGCTATCTGACAACCACCTGCTTAGATAACAGGCACTACTCTTTGAGGGACTTGTGCTTCAGATATTCACATGTGTGTCCCTTAACCCTGCCACTTTTCTCCCAGAGGATGGAGAATCAGTCAAGTATGACTGTCAACAAATTATAGTCCAGATTTATGCCACCCAAGATCCTCTCTTAGAAGTCCCCTTAGTCAATCCTGACCTTAACCTATATACCAATGGAAGTTCATTTGTGGAGAATGGGATACAAAGGCAGGTTATGCCATAGTTAGTAATGTAACAGTACTTGAAAGTAAGCCTCTTCCCCCAGGGATGAACTCCCAGTTAGCAGAACTAGTGGCACTAACCTGAGCCTTATTATTGGGAAAGCAGAAAAGAGTAAATGTGTATACAGAGAGACAGCAAGTATGCTTATCTAATCCTACATGCCCATGCTGCAATATGAAAAGAAAGGGTGTTCTTAACCTCTGAGGGAACCCCCATTAAATACCACAAGGGAATCGAATCATGGAGTTATTGCACACAGTACAAAAACCCAAGGAAGTGGCTCTCTTACACTGCTGAAGCCATCAAAAAGGGGAAGGAGAGGGGAGAAGAGCAGCATAAGCAGCTGGCAGAGTCAGGGAAAGACCAGCAGAGAAGAAAGGAAGAGAGAAAGAGAGAGATGGAATTAGTAAGGAAAAAACAGCATACCCAATTTATTTAAAAGCCAGGGTAAATTTAAAACCTATAATTGATAATTGAAGGTCTTCTCTGTAATCCTATAACACTCTAGTGCCACCTTGTTGTCAGTGTAAACAAGGTGCAGCCCAAAAGCACTGTGGCCATTGACAACCCATAGCTTTCCTATCAAAAATCCTTAATGCAGCATGTTTCCTAACCTAGGCTCTACATATTAATTAATTACCATACAAAGGTCTGACCAGACCTAGGAGGTGCTCCTTTCAGGACAGGAGGATAGATGGTTCCTCCGGGACAATTTAGGGAAAATGACACTATGTATATTGAGTAAGTGATAAGGAAACTCTTTTAGAAGCAGAGTTAGGAAAATTGCCTAATAATTGGTCTGCTCAAACGTGAGAGCTGTTTGCACTCAGCCAAACCTTAACATACATACAGAATCAGGGAAGAGACATCTATACCAATTCTAAGTTAATATGGACTGAATGAGGTCTTATTAATAGCAAAGAATAATTGAAATCCCACACTTACAAGGTTTTCAACAAAAGTAAAGTTTGCTAAAAGTTAACTGCGTAGCATGTATTATCCTAACATAATCTTACAGAAATCAGACCCTATCAGTGCCCCTCAAAGCTGAAGTCCATCACCACAGAGCCATACAACTAATACCCTTACTTATAGGATTAGGAATGGCCAGTGCTACAGGAAACTGAATAGCAGGTTTATCTACTTCATTATCCTAGTACCACACACTCTCAAAGGATTTCTCAGACAGTTTGCAAGAATAACAAAATCTATCCTTACTTTATAATCTCAAATAGATGGTCTGGCAGCAGTGACTCTCCAAAACCACCAAGGCCTAGACCTCCTCACTGCTGAGAAAGGAGGACTTTGCACTTTCTTTGGGCCTTTGGGCAAGAGTATTGTTTTCACACTAAGCAGCCAGGGACAGTACGAGTTGCCACCTGGCATTTACTGATAAAGGCTTCTGAAATCAGACAATGCCTTTCAAACTCTTATATTGACCTTTAGGGTTGGGCAACAAAGCTTTTCCCCTTTCTAGGTCATGACAGCCATCTTGCTATTACTTGCTTTCTGACCCTGTATTTTTAAACTCCTTATCAAATTTGTTTTCTCTAGGATCAAGGCCATTGAGATACAGATGGTCTTACAAATGGAACCCAAAATGAGCACAACTCATAACTTCTACCCATGACCTGTTGTTCAACCCACTGACCCTTTGGCCTAAAAAATTCCCCTCTGGAGGACACTAAAACTGCAGGGCCCTTTCTTTGCCCCTATCCAGCAGGCAGTAGCTACAGAGGTCATCACTCGATTCCCAACAGCAGTTGGGATGTCCTGTTAAGAGGGGGAATTGAGAGGTGAAGCCAGCTGGACTTCTTGGGTCAAATAGGGACTTCGGGAACTTTTCAGTAGCTAGCCAGAGGTTTGTAAAATGCACCAATCAGTGCTCTGTAAAATGGGCCAATCAGCACTCTGTAAAATGGATCAATCATCACTTGGTAAAATGGATGAATCAGCCCTCTTTAAAATGGGCCAGTCATCAGGACATGGACAGGGACAAATAAGGGAATAAAAGCTGGCCACCCCAGCCAGCAGCGGAAACCTGCTCGGGTCCCATTCCATGCTGTGGAAACTTTTTTCTTTCACTCCTCACAATAAAATTTGCTGCTTCTCACTCTTTGTGTTTGTGCCATCTTTAAGAGCTGTAACACTCACCTCAAAGGTCCGAGGCTCCGTTCTTGAAGTGAGGGTGACCACAAATCCACTCTCAGGAAAAAATTCTGAACACAGTAGCTCATTGTAGCCTCCAACTCCTGTACTCAAATGATCCTCCCGCCTCAGCTTCCTGAGTAGCTGGGACTCAGTGGTAGATATCACCACTTCTGGCTAATTTTTTGAATGTAATTTTTGTACAGAGAGGATCTCACTATATTTTCATGCCTCAGCCTCACAAGCATGTGGTAGCACATGCCTGGGATATATATATATATATATATTTTATTATATATTTTTTTATTATACTTTAAGTTTTAGGGTACATGTGCACAACGTGCAGGTTTGTTACATATGTATACCTATACCATGTTGGTGTGCTGCGCCCATTAATTCATCATTTACATTAGATATATTTATATCTATGTATCTATGTATCTATGTATCTATGTATCTATGTATCTATCTATCTATCTATCTATCTATCTATCTATCTATCTAGTATTTCTAGGAATGATGGAGTTTGTCATATTGGCCAGGCTGGCCTCGAACTCACGACTTCAAGTGATCCATCCACTTTGGCCTCCAAAGTCCTGGGACAACAGGTGTGAGCCACTGTTCTTGGCCATATATTCCATCTTTTCATAGAGCTGTGAGTAGGGCAAGTTCCTTGTTAATTATTTTTTCTTATCAATAATGCTTTCAACATCACCTGAGCACTAATTATTTGAAGATGTAACCATTTGTGCATTTATCTAATTTCTACAACAAAGCAGCCTCTTTCTCTGCTTGCACAAAGAGCAGACATAAAGAATGAAATAGCGCAACCTTGGGGGAAATACCTCCTGGAGAGACTCCTGATATTCATTCCTCTCTTTTTCCAATGCATTGCACCTTGGACACAACACTTGGCTTCTTGGAGTCAGGATACCATGCCCCTCACTTCCTTGCAGCTGGAAGGACTTGGGACCCAGCTCTCTGGTGCATAATGAAAAAAAGTATTGCCCTGGGACATCTTCCAGAGGCCTCTTAGGAAGAACTGCTTCACATCCTTTCTATATGTCTACATTTTATTTTATTTGTAGGGTGGGGGTCTCACTTTGTTGCCCAGGCTGTTCTTGAACTTTGAGACCAAGTGGTCCTCCTGAGTCAGTCTCCTAAATAGCTAAGACTACGGTGTGCACCACCATGCCCAGCTAATTTTATTATTTTGTGTGTATGCATGTGTAGGGATGGGATTTCACTTTGTGCCCAGGCTGGTGTCAAACGTCTCAGCTCAAGTGGTCTCCCTTCTCAGCCTCCTGAGTAGCTAGGACTATGAGCTTGCACCACCATGTCTAATGGCTAATTTTACTATTATTGTGTGTTTGTGTAGAGACGGGAATCTGTTATGTTGTCCAGGCTGGTCTTGAAATCTTAAGCTCAAGCTATCCTTCCACCTCAGCCTCCCAAAGTGCTGGTATTATAGATGTGAAACATTGTACCCTGAGTCAACTTTTTCTATTGGCCCACTTCCATCCTCCCATCAGAAAGAGGGACACCACCTTGGGCCAACAGAACCAAGACTAGCCTCCCTCCCCCAGTGGTGGATCACTCAGGAGGCTTTGGTCTGCATGCCTGGGGACTGACATGAGCAGGAGAATGGTGAAACACATATATATCTTGTTTGCAACACTGTTCATTTGGATTTCTGTGTTTCACAGATGAACTTTTATTATTATTATTCTTATTATATTGTATATAATATTATATATAATATACAATAATATATATTAATAATATATATTATATTATAATAATATATATAATATTAATAATAATATTATATATATTATTATAATACTTTACATTCTGGGGTACATTTGAAGAACATGCAGGTTTGTTACATAGGTATACATGTGTCAAGGTGGTTTGCTGCACCCATCAACCCATCATCTACCTTAGGTATTTCTCCTAATGCTATCTGTCACCAGCCCCTCCATCCCCTGACAGGCCCCTGTGTATGATGTTCCCCTCTATATATCCATGTGTTCTCATTGTTCACCTCGCACTTATGAGTGAGAACATGCAGTGTTTGATTTTCTGTTCTTGTGTTGGTTTGCCGAGAATGATGGTTTCCAGCATGATCCATGTCCCTGCAAAGGACATGAACTCATCTTTTTTTATGGGTGCACAGTATTTCTTGGGGTATATGTGCCACATATCCTTTATCCAGTCTGTCATTGATAGGTTGGTTCCAAGTCCTTGCTATTGTGAACAGTGCCACAATAAACATACATGTGGCTATGTCTTTATAGTAGAACGATTTATAATTCTTTGGGTATATACCCAGTAATGAGATTACTGGGTCAAATGGTATTTCTAGTTCTAGATCCTTGAGGAATCGTCACACTGTCTTCCACAATGGTTGAACTAATTTACACTCCAGCAACAGTGTAAACGCCTTCCTATTTCTCCACATCCTCTCCAGCATCTGTTGTTCTCTAACTTTTTAATGACTGTCATTCTAACCGCTGTGAGATGGTATCACATTGTTTTTTTTAATTTGCATTTCTCTAAAGACCCATGATTATGAGCTCTTTTTCATATGCTTACTGACTGCATAAATGTCTTCTTTTGAGAAGTGTCTGTTCATATGCTTCACCAAATTTTTAATGGGGTTTTTTTTTCTCTTTTAAATTTGTTTAAGTTCTTTGCAGATTCTGGATATTAGCCCTTTGTCAGATGGATAGATTGCACAAAATTTCTTCCATTCTGTAGGTTACCTGTTCACTCTGATGATAGTTTCTTTGGCTGTGCAGAAGCCCTTTAGTTTAATCAGATGCCATTTGTCAATTTTGGCTTTTTCTTTGCCTTTGCTTTTGGTGTTTTAGTCATGAAGACTTTGACCATGCCTATGTCCTGAATGGTATTGCCTAGGTTTTCTTCTAGGATTGTTATGGTTTTAGGTCTTACATTTAAAGCCCTAATTCATCTTCAGGCATATTATAATTTTTGTATAAGGCATAAGGAAGGGATCCAGTTTCAGCTTTCTGCTTATGGCTAACAAGATTTCCCAACACCATTTATTATATTGGGAGTCTTTTCTCCATTGCTTGTTTTTGTCATGTTTGTCAAAGGAACTGAATCTTAATGGAGGTGGGACTCCCTATCCATTTTGCAAATGTTTGCAGTAAAATAACATTTTGGTTAATGCACAGGGCATTGCATTTATAACAGTAAGAAGTGTGGTATGAAGGTGCAGTGGTGAAAGACAGGTGAGCATTCACACGTGATAAAATCTTTATCTGAACCAGAGATAAAGTCGAGAATAGTAACAGGTGGATTATGAGTTTCCCTGTTCCTTGATGCTCTCTTCTGTCCACTGGGCTTCTCCTACATGCCACAGAAGCCACCTGAATCCACACTACCTCACCCCATCTCCATCCCACCTCACTGCCTTCTCTCTCTCTTTTTTCCTTGATAAATGGTTCCAAGCCGTCACCCAGGCTGGATGTGACCATGGCTCACTGCAGCCTCCTCCTCCCAGGCTCAAGCAATTCTCCCACCTCAGCTTCCTGATTAGCTAGGACTACAGGCATGTACTGCAATATCTGGTTTTTTTTTTTTTTTTTTTTTTTTTTTTTGGATATAGTGTCTCACTCTATCACCCAGGCTGAAGTGCAAGGATATGATTTTGGCTCACTGCTGCCTCAACCTCCCAGGCTCAGGTGATACTCCTACATCAGCCTCCCAAGTAGTTGAGACCACAGAAGGATGCAACCACAGCTGGCAAATTTTGTTTATTTTTCAGTAGGGATAGGGTCTCACCATTTTGTCCAGGCTCCCACTGTGTTTTCATGTGGTCCTTGAGTGGGTATAAGTTTCAGCCTTCATGCATATTTCAACAAATTGCAAATGTTTACATTTTTGTACTGTATGGATGCCACTCCAAAGATTTGTGAAAAACTGATCTGGAAATGCAGACAGGGTTGACCACCTGGAGTAATTGTCATGCCATTTCTTGTTCCCTTCTCCCAATTAAAGCCTACCCAGTCTGGGCCAATAACTGAATCAAAGACCTATACATGTAACAATGTCTTTTTATTTTATCTTCTTTTATTTGTGTTATAAATAGAGACAGGGTCTCACCATGTTGCCCAAGCTGGTCCTGAGCTCCTGGCCTCAGACAATTATCCCTCCTGGTCACCCAAAGTGTTAGGATTACAGGTGTGAGCCACTGCTCATAGCCAATCTCTCTCTCTCTCTTTTTTTTTTTGTTTTTTGTTTTGTTTTGTTTTGTTTTGTTTTGAGATGGAGTCTTGCTCTTGTTGCCCAGGCTGGAGTGCAATGGTGCGATCTTGGCTCACTGCAACCTCTGCCTCCCAGGTACAAGTGATTCCCCTGCCTCAGCCTCCTGAGTAGATGGGATTACAGACACCCGCCATCACACCTAGCTATTTTTAGAATTTTTAGTAGATATGGGGTTTCACCATGTTGGCTACTCTGGTCTCGAACTCCTGATCTTGTGATCCATCCACCTTGGCATCCCAAAATGCTGGGATTATAGGCATGAGCAACCACACCTGGCACAATATGTCTATTTTTAAAGATGCTCATACATATTTATTTTAAAAATTTGCAGAATGAGAAATGAAAACATATTTCCATGCAAAAACTTGGACACAAATGTTCTTAGCAGCACTATTCACAATCATTTTCAAAAGATGGAAACAACATAATTGTCTGTTAATAGATGAACTGGATAAACAAAATACAGTCTATGCAATGGAATAATATTCAGCCATTACAAATGAATAAAGTTCTTATTCATTCTAAAATGTGGATGAACCTTGAAAACAACATGCTTAGTGAGAGAAGCCAGAAACAAATGGTCACATAGCATAGGATTCCATTTATATAAATGTCCATGGCAGGCCGATCCATAGGGACAGAAAGTTGATTGCTGGTTGCTAGAGACTGAGAAGGAGGAATAGAGAGTGAGTGCTTAATGGGTACCAGGTCTCTTTTTGGCGTGATGAAAATGTTCCAGAACTAGATAAAAGTGATGGTTGAACAAGTCTGTGAAAAGGCTGATAGTCATTACATTACACCATTTAACAAAGTGAATTGTATACTATTAACATTACTGGTCTGGTCCCAATACAGACCCCAAGAGAGGGTTGTTGGACTTCAAGTGAGGAAGAATTCATGAAAACTCCACAGAGTAAAGTGAAAGCAAATTTATTAAGAATGTAAGGGAATTAATGAATGGCTACTCCATAGGCAAAGCAGCAGCATGAGCTGCTCACTGACAATTTTTACGTTACTTATTGATTATATGCTAAACATGGCCTATATTATTCATGAGTTTTCCAGGAAAGGGGTGGGCAATTCCTAGAACTGGAAGTTCCTCCCCAACTTTAGACCATATGGGGTAACTTTCTGACATTGTTATGGCATTTGTAATCTCTCATAGCACTGGTGGGAGTGTCTTATAGCATGCTAATACATTATAATTAGCATATAATGAGCAGTGAGCACCACCAGGGGTCACTCTCATCACCATCTTGGCTTTGGTGGGATTTGGCTGGTTTCTTTATTGCATTCTGTTTTATCAGCAAGGTCTTTATCAGTGGCAGAAGAAGGTGCAGCTGTTTTGTCCATCGTATGTCCAGGCTCAGGTTGCTGCTTCAGAAGGCATCATTCTCCTAGGGAGTCAGGAAGTCAACCTTGGGGTTATTCTTGAAAAGCATCCTTGGCTCTCAGCCATGAAGTTAGTTCAGTGTTGAACTTCACCCCTAGAGTTTCTGACCCAGCAAATCTAGAAGTAACCCAAGAATCTGCATTTTGAAGATATCACCAGATGCCACTGTTGCTGGTGGTCTTTGAGAATTGCCCAAATCTAAGGTTCTGTGCTACATTTATCACCCAAGGGGAAAGGTTGGTCTTTCAAGTAGAAACCAAACCTGAAGCCATCATGTCATCCAGGTATTCAGGAAGTAGATAAAAGAGAGAGGGCAGAAAGACAGCTAGAGAGTAGCTGTCCAGTAGAGTGGAAAAAATTGACATGCACATTATGAATGAATGAGCTGCTTCTGCAAACATAGCAGAAGAGTCAGAGACAGGCATGTTCACAAGCCCTGTGGTTCATGATCGTTGGATGTTAAAGATTGTTTTTTTCTCTAATAGAGACACAATCTTGCTCTGTCACTCAGGATGGAGTGCAGTCGCACCATCATAGCTCAATGTAGCCTCAAATTCTTGAGCTGAAGAAATCCTCCCACCTCAGTTTCCTGAGTAGCTGAGTGAACAGGTATGCATCACCATGCCTGGCTACTATTTTATTTTATTTATTTATTTATTTTTATTTTGTGTAGAGTCAGGATCTTGTTATTTTGTCCAGGCTGATCTCAAATTCCTAGCCTCAAGCCATTATTTCATCTTGGCCCTTGGGATTATAGGCATGGACCACCTTGCCTGGCCAAATTCAGGATTTTAAAGAAAATCATCACAAATTTCTATTGCCTGTTGACATAGTCTTATATTCACTTCTCATCCTCAACTTTCCAGTTTTGTGCTCCATGAAGGTCAATCCTAGGGGTTGCTGGTAATGAAGTCTTTTCCCATCACATGACCAAGAAGATCTAGAATCTAAAATTCCCAAATGCACCCTCAACCATCTGCATGGGACCTTCAGATTGCATGAGAGCTAGACTCTAGCAACTCCATGGAGGACATGGGACTCCAGTTCCCACTTAATATTCTGAATCTCTGCTGTATGCTGTGCTATAATCTCAGTACTTTGGAAAGCTGAGGCAGGGTGATCACTTGAGCACAGATATTCAACACTCCAGCGAGCTGCGATAGCACCACTGTATTCCAGCCTGGGAAACAAAGGAAGTCCCTGTTGAAAACAAATCTGAGTCTAGGCCAGGTGCAGTTCTGGCTCACACCCATAATCCCAATACTTTGGGAGTCCAAGCTGAGCAGGTGACCTGAGGTCAGGAGTTCGAGACCAGCTGGCCAACATGTTGAAACCCAGTCTCTACTAAAAATTCAAAAATTAGCTGGGTGTAGTGGCACCTGCCTGTAATCCCAGCTACTTGGGAGGCTGAGACAGGAGAATTGCTTGAATCTGGGAAGCAGAAGTTGTAGTGAGCTGAGATTGTGCCATTGCACTCTAGCCTGGATTACAAGAGGGAAACTCTGTCTTAAAAAAAAAAAAATCTGAATCTGACTCTCACGTGGAAAACTAACTCTGATCATTCATTGCCTTTTTTTTTTTTTTTAATTTGACAGAGTCTTGCTCTGTTGCCCAGGCTGGAGTGCAGCGGCATCATCTCAGCTCACTACAACTTCTGCCTCCTAGGTTCAAGCAATTGTCCTGCCTCAGCCTCCTGAGTAGGTGGGAATACAGGCATCCACCACCATACCTGGATAATCTTTATATCTTTAGTAGATACAGGGTTTCACCATGTTGGCCAGGCTTGTCTTGAACTCTTGACCTCATGATTCACCTGCCTTGGCCTCACAGAGTGTTGGTATTACAGGCTTGAGCCACTGGACTTCACCATTCTTTGGCTTTTTAACTTCCTCGTGTCTTGTGAGTGGTTTTTCTCTGCAATAATCTTCCTTATTATCTGTTCTTAGCCTCACTCACAAAGACATAAGCAAATGCCCTCTCTACCATCTATACCTCTAACTTTCACAAACGATTCCACCTGGAGGGAGCCCTGGTCTCCCGTTCTAAAAACTATTCACATAATCTCCCTTTGTGCAAATGAGCTGCATGCATTTTCCACAGATGCTTTCATCAAGTACGACAGACTGGGTGACATCCATAACAGAAAGCTACTGTTTTTACAGTTCTGGAGGCCAGAAGAAGTCCGAGCTCAAAATGTCAGTGGGTTTATAGTCCCTTGGGTATATACCCAGTAATGGGATGGCTGGGTCAAATGGTATTTCTAGTTCTGGATCCCTGAGGAGTCACCACACTGATTGACAGTTGGGTGTTAATGTCTCCCATTATTATTGTGTGGGAGTCTAAGTCTCTTTGTAGTTCCCTAAGGACTTCCTTTATGAATCTGGGTCCTCCTGTATTGGGTTCATATGTATTTAAGATAGTTTGATCTTCTTGTTGTATTGATCCCTTACCATTATGTAACGGCCTTCTTTGTCTCTTTTTATCTTTGTTGGCTTAAAGTCTGTTTTATCAGAGACTAGAATTGCAACCCTTGTTTTTTTTTCTTTTCCATTTTCTTGTTAGATCTTCCTCCATTACTTTATGTTGAGCCTATGTGTGTCTCTGCACGTGAGATGGGTCTCCTGAATAAAGCACACTGATGGGTCTTGACTCTTTATCTAATTTGACAGTCTGTGTCTTTTAATTGGAACATTTAGTCCATTTATATTTAAGGTTATTATTGTTATATGTGACATTGATCCTGTCCTTGTGATGTTAGCTGGTTATTTTGCTCATTAGTTGATGCAGTTTATTCCTAGCATTGACGGTCTTTACAATTTCTCTTGTTTTGGCAGGGGCTGTTACTGGTTGTTCGTTTCCATGTTTAGTGCTTCCTTCAGGAGCTCTTGTAGGGCAGGCCTGGTGGTGACAAAATCTCTCATTTGCTTGTCTGTATATGGTTTTATTTCTCTTTCACTTATGAAGCTTAGTTTGGCTGGATATGAAATTCCAAGTTGAAAATTCTTTTCTTTAAGAATGTTGAATATTGGCCCCCACTCTTTCCTGGCTGTAGAGTGTCTTTGAGTGATCCACTGTTAGTCTGATGGGTTTCCTTTCATGGGTAATCCAACCTTTCTCTCTGGTTTCCCTTAACATTTTTTCCTTCCTTTCAACTTTGGTGAATCTGACAATTATGTGTCTTGGAGCTGCTTTTCTTGAGAATTATCTTTGTGGCATTCTTTGTATTTCATGAATTTGAATGTTGGCTTGCCTTGCTAGGTTGGGGAAGTTCTCCTGGATAATATCCTGCAGAGTGTTTTCCAACTTGGTTCCATTCTCCCCATTACTTTCAGGTACACCCATCCAGCATAGATTTGGTCTTTTTACATAGTCTGATATTTCTTGGAGGCTCTGTTCATTTCTTTTTACTCTTTTTTCTCTAAAAATCTCTTGTCACTTCATTTCATTTATTTGATCTTCAATCACTGATACCCTTTCTCCCAGTTGATCGAATCAGCTATTGAAGCTTGTGCATTCATCACATAGTTCTCATGCCATGGTTTTCATCTCCATCGGGTCTTTTAAGGACTTCTCAACACTGGTTATTCTAGTCAGCCATTTGTCTAATCTCTTTTCAAGGTTTTAGCTTCTTTGCATTGGGTTCAAACTTCCTCCTTTAGCTCAGAGAATTTTGATCATCTGAGGCCTTCTTCTCTCAATTGGTCAAAGTCATTCTCCATCCAGCTTTGTTCCTTTGCTGTCAAGGAGCTGCATTCCTTTGGAGGGGGAGAGATGTTCTGATATTTAGACTTTTCAGCTTTTCTGCTCTGTTTTTTCCCCATCTTTATGGTTTTATCTACCTTTGGTCTTTGGTGACAGTGAGGTACACATGTGGTTTTGTTGTGGATGTCCTTTCTATTTGTTAGTTTTCCTTCTAACAGTCAGGGCCCTCAGCTGCAGGTCTGTTGGAGTTTGCTGGAGGTCCATTCCAGACCCTCTTTGCCTGGGTATCAGCAGCAGAGGCTGCAGAACAGCGAATATTGCTGAACAGCAAATGTTGCTTCCTGATCATTCCTCTGGAAGCTTCATCTCAGAGGGTTACCCAGCCATGTGAGTTGTCAGTCTGCCCCTGCTGGGCAGTGCCTCCCAGTTAGGCTACTCGGGGTTCAGGCACCCACTTGAGGAGGCAGTGTGTCCATTCTCAGATCTCAAACTCCATGTTGGGAGAACCTCTACTGTATTCAAAGCTGTCAGACAGGGACATTCACGTCTGCAGAGATTTCTGCTGCCTTTTGTTCAGCAATGCCCTGCCCCGAGGTGGAGCCTACAGAGGCAGGCAGGCCTCCTTGAGCTGTGGTGAGCTCCACACAGTTCAAGCTTCCTGGCTGCTTTGTTTACATACTCAAGCCTCAGCAATGACGGGCACCCCTCCCCCAGCCTCACTGCTGCCTTGCAGTTTGATCTCAGACTGCTGTGCTAGCAATGAGTGAGGCTCCGTGGGCATGGGACCCTCCAAGCCAGGTGCTGGATATAATCTCCTGTATGTCCCATTTGCTAAGACTGTTGGAAAAGTGCAGTTTTAGGGAGGGAGTGACCCAATTTTCCAGGTGCCCTCTGTCACCCCTTCCCTTGGCTAGGAAAGGGAATTCCCTGACCCCTTGCACTTCCTGTTTGAGGTGATGCCTCACCCTGTTTCAGCTCACACTCAGTGGGTTGCACCCACTGTCCTACCCCCACTGTCTGACAAGCCCCAGTGAGATGAAACTGGTACTGCAGTTGGAAATGCAGAAATCACTCATCTTGTGTGTCACTCACACTGGGAGCTGTAGACTGGAGCTGTTCCTATTTGGCCATCTTGGAACCACCCCTCCGCCACACATTTTCTTTATCAAGCCTATTATTGATGGACATTTGGATTGGTTCCAAATCTTCCCTATTGTGAATAATGCCACAATAAACATACATGTGCATGTGTCTTTATAGTAGCACGATTAATAATCTTTTGAGTATATACCCAGTAATGGGAACTTTTCTGTAGACATGAGGACCGATGGTATGAAGCCCCATGTGTGCACACTTTCTATACCTTGCAAGGCAATCCAGACCTTTGCTGACCATGCAGGTTTGATCTAGCCCTCCTGTTTGCCATTCCAGGGAAGGCTGCAAGGGGAAAGCCCAGGGAATTCAAGATATGAATCACACAGGCACCTCCAGCAGAGAAGCCAGCTCCCTCCAGCCCTGCTTCTCTGGGGGAACCCCAACCTCCCTATACAGCTTCAGCCTCTAACTTGTCCCCTCCTAAAAATCATGGCCCTAAACATGCCCCAATATCACTCTTGCCCCTCCAACTGATGCCTGGTGAATTTTGACCCAGGAAGGTCCAGGTACCCTTCTCCCTACAGTACTTGAAGCAAATTAGGGGAGGTCTTGGCAAGTTTTCAGATAAGCCTGACAGATATACAGAAGCTTTCAAGAACTCACCCAAATATTTGAACTCTCCTAGAGAGATGTTATAACCCTAATGGACACTTTAAAGCAGGCCACTCTGCCAGCAGCAGAGGGATTTGGGGATGAGCATTGTATCACATGTAGCATCAAGGAAGGGGTCAAAGATTATCTAAGTGGAAGAGAAACAGTACCAGTGAATAACCCTAAGTTGGATCACAATGATGTGATGGGAGACAGGAAGAGGAGACACTTTCAGGCAAACATAATGGAGTGTTCACGTCTGACCCACACCAAGCATCTTAATTATACTAAGTTGTGTATGACTGACCAGGCATTTGATGACAATTCCACTGCTTCCCTGGAAAAGCTAAGAGAGGCCTTGGTAAAAACTCCTCTCTATATTCTGATTCAGTTGAGGGACAGCTAATCCTAAAGGATAAATATATTACACAGGCAGCCCCTGATGTTAGGAGAAAGTTGCAAAAATGGACCCTGGGACCAGATAGTACATTAGAGGACCTCCTGAAAGTGGCCACCTTTGTCTTTTACAATAGAGAAAGGTAGACACAAGAAAGAGACGGAAACTCTAATGGCCACTGTGCAAACCCCCAAGCCCCAGAATTTCCTGGGTATACCTGTTAACTACTAAATATATGGCAAGAACAGTTACCTCTCTTCTAAGGTTTAACCACTCCTATACTAGGTTTAATTTTTTCACCAAGGTGAAACAGCTCAGGGTACAATGTTATTATTTGTATATTTCTCTTCTTATCTTTGCAATCTTTCACACTGAATATTTTTCTTGTATAATACACATGTTTAAGACATGAATATTTAACCTTATAAAACTTATTTTTTATCTCTTACTTAAAGGCCATCAAACTTCAAATGGTCAGGCAACTGTAGCTTCAGACAATGGCCCCCTTTGCCAGGATCCCCTGGAAGGAATCTGATTGCCATTTTCCCCAAAACAATGCCCATTGTCAATAGGAAGCAGCTAAGACCTGTTATTAACTATATTCTAATGGCAGTTAGATGTACCTCTTTAGAGAGGGAAAATGATACAGGATTGGGGGAAGGAAGTGCTGGGTAGAAAACAACAAGTTCCCAGGTGAGGGTCCGCCCTTGAGTGTGTACCTATGGACCTAAACGAGAACAGGTATTTCTCCAAAAGTTGCCTATTGGCCCACCATGTCTCCCATCCTGTGCCCATAAAAACCTGAGACCATAGCGGGAACAGACACAGACACAAAAGCAGCTGGACTTTGAGAGGAACAGAAGAAAACACTGGCAGCAACCAGCAGACACAAGAAGACACTGGCAGGCCATCAACAGCAGAAAATGTGAATGCCAATGGGAATATGGCAGGGAACAGTCAGAGGAGAGTTTGGCTGCTGGGTGGCTCGACTCCAGGGGAAGACCACCTTCCCATCCCATCTGTCTTTTGGCACCCCACCCATCTCACTGAGAGCTACCTTGACCACTCAGTAAAATTTTGCATTTATCCTCCAAGTCCTCGATCTAATTTTTTTGGTATGCTGGGGGAAAAACTTGAGGTACAGAAAGCCCTCTCTCCTTGTGATGGCAGAGAGTCTAATTGAGCTGGTTAAAAAAACCCACCTGCAGACAGAAAAGCTGGAAGTGCACAGTGTAACATATGGCCACTGGGGCTCTGAGAGCTGTAAACACTCAAACCTAGACATGGGGTCAGAGCCCAAAAATGTTTTCCATGATATGCTTGTCTGCATTCTCCTCCTAGGAATTGAAACAGTGGGACACTGAGGTAGCAAGCCACCCTCCTGTTACACATTCTCTGAGGGCTATAAAGACACTTTTCCCATTTCACTCAGGAGGCTGAGGAAGGAGAATCACTTGAAACTAGGAGACAAATGTTTAAGTGAGCCAAGATCAGGCCACTGCATTCCAGTCTGGGTGACAGAGCAAAACTCTATCTCAAAGTAAATAAATGTATGAATCATTAAGAGTTACCTAATTTTTATTTGTGAAAAAATTCAAGTTACACCTACACATATGTGTGTGTAAATGTATATGTACACAGACATACATAAAAAAGTCCTAGTATACTTTATTTTAAAGAAAATAATATAAAAAGATACTTAATAAAAAGGACCTGGGAAAGATGGATTATGCCTTTAATTCTAGCACTATGGTAGGCCTAAGGCCAGATATTTGAGGCCAGTCCGGGCAACATAATGAGATCTTACCTCTATAAAAGATTAATAAATTAGCTAGACATGATGGCATGTGGGTCTGTAGTCCCAGCTGCTCAGGAAACCTAGACAAGGAAATTACTGAGCCAAGGACCTTGAAGCTGCAGAGTGCTATGAATGTACCCATGCACTCCAACTGGTATGACAGAGTTAGACCTTGTGTTAAAAAAAAAGTGAAGAAGTGAGAGTTTAATATGTGCTAAGCAATTTTCTAAACTCCTCAATGACCTAGTGTATTAAAAAAATTAAGAAGTAGGTAGATACTTTAAATTATAATTTAATAATTAATTGAGACATACAGAGATTAATTTATTAATCTCAGTTTACACTAAAAGTATAACATTATTCAGAAAAACATTACTGTTTTTTACATTTAGGAAAAGTCTTAGTGTTCTGATAAAATTACTGAGTAGAATTTTAGTAGAATCACATTGAAACCTCCTTAGAAAAAACAAAACAAAACAGAAATATGTGGAAACATAGAATATCTATTCAGTGTGGTCGTGAGGATTTTTACTGTCATGTATTTCAGACATGATGCAGAAAATTTTAAATAATTAGTTTAACATAGAGTTTATCAAAATATAAATAGTCTTATGTTTCCAAAAATAATGGAAGAGGAGTCAGGTCATTAAGTGCCATATAATCTATAAAGAAAACTTTGGTTCTCACTATAAAAGAAAGATTACTTAAGGAGAAGTAGAGTCCTTGGAGAATTTTAGAATCTATTACAGAAGGTGATCATATAAGAGAGAAAGAGAGAGAGTAACCCTGACTTCTTAGAAATTGTTTTCATTGGAAAATAGCTTTCTCAAACACGTTGCAAGGCCTGGCTGTTTCCTTGATTTTTGAAGCTGTCACTAATTTCATCTGCTTCATTCACTCCTATTTACCCAGATGCTTGGCAGTTTAAAAAAATTTTTTTTTAAATTATACTTTGAGTTCTGGGATACACATGCAGAACGTGCAGATTTGTTACATAGGTATACATGTGCCATGGTTGTTTGCTGCACCTGTCAACCTGACATCTACATTAGTTATTTCTCCTAATGCTATCCCTCCCCTAGCCCCCCACTAGAATTTAAAAAATAATAATTTCAGATAAGTGATCAGGTCTAGCTTAGAGTAAGCAAGATGTGTTTTATTATGAAAATATAATGACTAGAATTCACTAATTACAAACCTAGTACCTCAATGAACAGAGAAGAAAGAATATTATGGAAGACTCTAACAGACTAATTCTAAAATAATCTTTTAACAGAATCTTTATAATATTTTGGAAGTATTTCAAATGTATGGGTTCTTGGCTTTGCTTCCCAGTACTACTGAATCAAACAAAAAATGATGGTTGAAATGGAATTTTAAGGTATGAGTACAGACATTTTATGTTACTAAATTTTAACAAGTACTACAAAAGTAGAATGAAGAATATAGATCAGCTCAAGGAAGGGAAAGATTTATGTCAAAAGAAAACAGCTTGAATATTTCACATAAAGATGTCTTCAATAATTTATTGAAGGCAGTAATCTGAAATCTATGCAAAGTGTATACTCCCAGAAAATATTCACCAAAAATAAATAAATAAGTAAAACCCTTAGTGTTTATCTTAACCCAGGAAGATCAAGTTTCTGTAGTTTAAGGTAGATCAGATCTCCGACATAGGCAGAGGTATTAATTCTACTCCAGATGAAAACTAAAAGAATTGGCTCTGTCTTATATGAGTGACTGGAATCACTCAATAAGATAATTTTTAACACAGAAATATTTTCTAATGTATTCTGTAACACTGAGAAAAGATGGCATGAAATCTACAGAACTAAAGCAAATAATATGCTTTTATAGATTAGACAGCATAAAATTCAATGCTTCAAAACAGTATTTTTTTTACTGATTTATTTATTTGCATCATACAGGGTAAGTTGTAAATATTTCTCATAGAGAAGTCATGGCAGGTTAGGAGGTACGTCTCAAATTTTAATGTGTAAAACAATAAACTAGAGAGCTTGTTAAAATGCATGTTTTGACCCAGGAAATTTGGGATAGAGCCTGAATTTCTGAATCTCTAATGAGTTATCTAGAGATGTCAGTCCTTCTGCCCTAGGAGAATATTTTGTCAAAGAGTCAAAAATGGCATAATCATGGTTTATGTTAGGTCATTTGACCAGTAAACAAAGACGACAATCTTCATTTTCTAAAGCATGCTATAAGCTAAGAGATTCTGAAAAGGATGTTGAGCTTCCAGGTTAAATGTCATAATTTATTTAAGTCAGCTAGTATATATCCTCAAGTACATTATTAATAATAAAAAAGAAAATTAATGCTATAGAAAAAAATCTGCCAGCAATTTATTGAGGTAAATAAAATTAACATACACTATAGTAAAAAATTTGTATCAAGGGTGAATTAATGCACACACAAGGCAGAGCATCACTGCCAGAATTCTACTGGTAAAAAAGCAGTACATTATAATCAAAATCTAATTTTTTAAAAAAAATAGTTTTACAAAATACTGAAGATACAGACACCTCCCAGATTCTGCTATCCCTAAGAGTGTATTTAAATAGCTTTTCCTTAGCATCCTAGAAATCAATTCACTTCTAATTATTATTTTCATTGAGAACTTTCTGAATAATTTTGGACAGTTAATGCCGTGCTGGTAACATGTGCATTTTTAAAATCGGTTCTGTATACAGTTAATGGAGCATCCAGATGGATCCTAAACAGCCCTTGTTTTTCTTCTTCACTAATATCTAAAAACTGTACTCATTCTCAATAGAAATCTTGGGTGTCCACACCTCTCCAAGTTAATCTGTCACAAAAAGATCACTTTTCTGAGACAGTGTCACCCAGGTTACAGTGGAGTGGAACAATGATGATACACTGAAACCCCATCCTACTGGGCTAAAGCAATTCACCCACCTCAGCCTTCGAAGTTTCTGAAACTGCAAGCATGTGCCACCACATTAGCTAAACTTTATCTTATTTAATACTATTTTTTAGAGATGGGGTCTGTCTATGATCCCCATACTGATCTCAAGCTCTTGGAAATCAAGGAGATTTCCATCTTGAGCTGCAAAAGTGCTGGGATTACAGGTGTGAGCAAGCATACCTAGCCAAAAGTCACCGATTTTAAATATTGCATGTTATACATTTATAATGAGATTTAATAATTGAATGTAAGAAGTGTGAACAGAGAGAATGAAAGGAAGGTTCTGTTATTCAGATAGGAGGAATTTTACAGAGCTCTTTGGCTAACAGAAGAATTTTTAAAAATCATTTGAAACAATCACATTAGGCAGGAACATCACAAGTTATGGAGTAAAGGTTTGTGAGTTCTAAAAACATAATGTTTTGGGAGGAAAAGTGGACACACTAAACTGGGGCAAATTCATCTGAAAACATGACATTTTATTATTTTTCCTTCTCTGAAATTTCCTGTCAAGTGAGAGCCTCTAAACAAACCACACATTCATTTTGAGAATATATTTTGAAAGTTTCAGCACCACCGCTTCACCAGCTACCACCACACCCCCAGGCAGAAGTACCTAGAGATAAATAAAATATTTAATCTTTTCTGTTGTTTATTGCAGAAATGAGTCAGAAACAATGAACTCCTACATAAAGATCAAAATGTGCTTCTCCTTTCCTGCCTTCAAGCTCCCTCTCCTGTCAAAGACTCCATCAAGTTTTTCTGCTGCTATGGAAGTATTCAGCTCTTTCATCACAGGCCTGAAGACCTAGAAAGGAAAGATGATTTTGTGAGCAAGGAGCAGGGTCCCACTGCTCTGTGAAGCCTCAGGACATGGCACCTTGCATTACAGCCACTCCTCCAGCTGTGGCTAAAAAGGGCCAAGTTACACCTTGGCCCATGGCTTCAGAGGGTGCAGGCCTCAAGCCTTGGAAGCACACATATGGTGTTGGGTCCGTTGGTGCACAGATTGCAAGAATTGAGCTTAGGGAACCTCCACTTAGATTTCAGAGGATATATGAAGAATGCTGAATGTCCAGGCGGAAGACTACTGAAGGGTCAGAACTCTCATCGAGAACCTTTACTAGGGCAGTGAAGAGGAGACATGTGAGCTTAGAGTCCCCCACAGGATCTCCACTAGGACACTGTTTAGTGGTGCTGTAAGAAGAAGACCACCATCTTCCAGACCCCAGAATGGTAGATCCAATGTTTGCAGAATGGTAGATATGTTTGCCTAAACCATATGCTGGAAAAGCCACAGACACTCAACACCAGCCCATGAAAACAGTCACAAAATCTTCAGAGCCACAGTGATGGAGCTGTCCAAGACCTCAGGAACTCACCCCCTTGCGTAAGTATGCCCTAAATGTAAGACAGGAGTCAAAGGAGATTGTTTAGGAAATTATAAATGTAATTGCTGCCCTGCTGGGTTTTGGACTTTCATGGAGCCTGCAGCTCCTTTGTTTTGGTCATTTTTTTTCTTTTTGGAATGAGAACATTTATCCAATACTCACACTCCCATTGTATACTCACTTTTTTTTTTTTTTTTTACTTTACAGGCTCATAGGTGAAAAGGACTTGCTTTGTCTCAGTGAGCCTTTTGATGTAGACTTTTGAGGTAATACTGAGGTGAGTTAAAACTCTGTGAAATGTTTGGGAATGTGTTACTGTGTTTTAAAATGTGAAAAGGACATGTGATTTGGGAGAGGCCAGATGCAGAATGGTATGCTTTGGCTGTTTGTCCCCACCCCAATCCAATGAAAAATTGTAATTCCCAGTGTTGGTGTGGGGGTGCTCATGGGAGGTGACTGAACTGTGGGAGTGGACTTTCCCCTTGCTGTTATTGTGATAGAGTTCTCAGGAGACCACGGGAGGTGACTGAATTGTGGGGGTGGACTTCCCAGTTGCTGTAATTACGACAGAGTTACCAGGAGATCTGTTTGAAAGTGTAACACTTCCTCTGTCACTTGTGCATGCTCTCTCTCTTTCTTATTGTCTCTTTCTTTTGCTCTTTTTCCTCCTGGCAATGGGAAGATATTTTTGCTTTCCCTTCACCATTGGCCATGATTGTATGTTTCCTGATGCCTTGCCAGACCTACCTTTTATATAGTTTGTGGAACTATGAGTCAATTAAATTTTCACTTCATCAATTACACAGTCTCAAGTAGTTCTGTATAACAACGGGAGAATGAACTAATACAACATGTCATACTCATCTGCCCCTATCAAAATCAAGTACAGGAAGCCTTGTGTGCCCTCCCTTTGAAAGACAGGCTGAATTCCACTTTCATCACTGTATCTTGGAGTCCTTATTCATGACTAATATTGTCAGGCTTATCTTAAATTGTAATCCCCAGGTGTTGTGAAAGAGACCTGGTGGAAGGTAATTCGATTATGAGAGCAGTTTTTTCCATGCTGTTCTTTTGATGGTGAGTTTTCATGAGATCTGATGGTTTTACAAGGAGCACTTCCCTCTTTTTTACCTTTACTCTCTCTGTCACCTGCCACTATGTAAGACACACCTGCTTTCCCTTCAGCTATGGTTGTAAATTTCCTTAAGTTCCCCTGTCCATGAGAAAATTTGAGTAAATTAAACCTTTTTTTCTTGATAAATTACCCAGGCTCAGGCAATTCTTTACAGTAGTGTGGGAACAGACTAATAGAGCAACCCGGATCTCACATTAGAATTACAAAGGGCAGGCTAGGTGTGCTGGCCCATGCTTGTAATTTTAGCACTTTGGGAGGCCTAGGAAGGTATATTGCCTGAGTTCAGGAGTTCATGATCAGCCTGGGCAACATTATGAAACCCCATCTCTATGAAAATACAAAAAATTAGCCAGGCTTGGTGACATGCACCTATAATCCCAGCTACTCAAGAGGCTGAGAGAGGAGAATTGCTTGAACCCAGGATGTAGAGGATGCAGTAAACTGAGATTTCACCACTGCACTCCAGCCTGGGTGACAGACTGAGATTGTGTCTCCAAAACAACAACAACATTAAAAGAATCACAGGAGGCATTTAATTAAGCAGCATGGATGCTCCCATCCAGGGTAGAGTACATAGTTGATGGTATTTATTTAAACTGACCATGTGATTCTTACAGAGAGACTGGGCTGAAAACCACTTAGCTAAGCACTGTCTCTGAAGCTCTAATGTACATTTGAATTATATGATGTAGGCCCCATTCTAAATACTGTGATCCTACAAGTTTGAAGTGAGTTTATGAGTTAGTTTATGCTGCTCTCCTCACCCCATTATCAGCAGCACTCAGGCAGTGAAAAGAGACACAGTACGCAGTCCATTAACCTAACACTCTTATCACAACTCAGATACTTATGATCAAAACTGAAGACCACCAATCTCGAGCCAGAAACATGACATTCTCTGGTAGCCCTATAAAGTTTACAGAGGTTAGAGAAGACAGCAATGTGTGAATAAGTCTGCTTTTGAAAAAGGATATATGCACAGACATTAATGCAATCTTTACTGAGAATGTGCTATGTGCTCAGGAGTATGTTGCAAAGCACTGTGCTTGGAACTGTACATTATATGGACTAATTTTCATAACACCCTGGGAGGTTGTTATTCAGTGTAACATATTTCCCACAATTAAAATAGAAAGCCTCTTCTTTCTGTTTCTTTTTCTATGTCACTAACTTTATTTTGAAGAATATAACACATAGAATAAAATATAATACAGACAGGTGTGAGGAATAAAGAAATAATTAAGTGTAGTTCAAAGGAAATTGTTATTGTTTTATTTATATTTACACTTTTCTGACTTGTGTGGCAACTAGCAAATCCCTGGGAGTGGAGAGTAGGTTGCTGGGTGCCATGTCTCTAGAAACACTTGTATTAATAAAGACAAATTAAGAACAAAATACAGTCTTGCTTCCATTTATTTACATTACCTTCAAAAATTAGGAGTAGCAGCTCTGAGTTGCAGCAGGAGCATCCACCTCACTCTCTAATCTCCTTTAATCAATTCTATGAGTGTAAAATTTCAAGGTGGTACAATACCTTGATAAGGCCTCAGAATAGGCTAGATCTAAGCAAGGAGAGGGCAGGGAGGGAGCCCTAAAGTTATTATGTCTGTGTTGCAGGGTAATTACAGGTCTTTGTTTTCTAAGCCTGACCATCAGATCTCATAAAAGCTCACTCACTATCACAAGAAAAGCATGGAAAAGACTGCCTGCATAATCCAATTATCTTCCACCAGATTTCTCTCACAACACCTAGGGATTACAGTTTAAGTTTGTATAATTGTAATTCATTTTTATCTTTTCCTGTCCATTTGATAACACACAGCAACAGGCAATTTAACCAAATTATGGTTTTTTTGAACATTTCCATTAGAAGCTAAAAATGTATTCTTAGTAAGGTAAAGACAGTATAAATAATAATAACAATAACAACTTTTCTGCTTCTGATGGTGGCAATGAGAACTCCCAATAATATAAAGAAATTGGCTCAAATAAAGCCTAAGTTTTCTCTAGATTTTTCTTCTCATTCCTGACAACATCATGCCAAATTTAACAATTTATCCACATGTTCTAGACTAAAAGTTTCTGAATTATAGGAAGCATGACTTCCTTGTATGTTTTCTAATGCTCATATTAAATGGAAGCAATTGATTTATTAATTTACATCTTTATACCTACTTCTTCATTTTCAAGAAGGTCCCAAAAATTCCAACTGGGTATCAACCAATGAGATTCCGTCCAAGAAGGGAAAAACACCCTGCATGACTCATTCCTCTTTGTTTAAAATGGAAGCAGAATTAGACCATGTTGTTAGTCTGACAACAATCTGCAATGGATGTCCCAAATAGCTCCAAGACTCCCTTGTACTAGTGCAAAAGTCTCCAGTGAGCCTGGGCTGAAGCCTCCATGGTGATCTAGGAAGGACAGATTCAAGTTAACTCTGCAGGGTTAAAGTAAATAATAAATCTAACTTTGTGGAACTGTAGATTTTGGATTCAGGTGCGGTATTGTTGGTCACTGATCAGCTAACTCTAGTTTAAAAGGAAGAACAAGGCCAGGCTTGGTTGCTCACATCTGTAATCCCAGAACTTTGGGAGTCTGAGCTGGGTGAATCACGAAGTCAGGAGTTCGAGACCAGCCTGGCCAACATGGTGAAAACCCTTCTCTTCTAAAAATGAAAAAAAAAAAAAAAGATACCTGGGTGTCATGTTGGGTGCCTATAATCCCAGCTACCTGGGAGGCTGAAGCAGAATTGCTTGAACCCAGGAGGTGAAATTTTTGGTGAGCTGATATTGTGCCATTGCATTCCAGCCTGGGTAACAGGAGTGAATCTCCATCTGAAAGGAAGGAAGGAAGGGAGGAAGGAAGAAGTGAAGGAAGGAAGGAAAGAAGGAAGGAAGGAAGGAAGGAAAGAAGGAAGGAAGGAAGGAAGAGGGGAAAGAAGGAAAAATATCCCAGCAGCACAGTTTTCAGCTGTTTTTAGCTGTGGTCATGGGGTAGTTTTTGGCTGGGTTTAGCTGTGGTCATGGCTCAGGATATTGTGTGACCATGACTTCTCATAGCTAAGGTGATTGTTTTCACTTACAAATTCCACCCCCAGATTCTGTACACTAGGAACCTCTCACAGAACTATCTCTAACAGATCACTGAACAAGATCATGGGAACTTAAAAGAACTTACTCTGATAAAAGATCATTAAGATTTCTGTGTTCACTCAATCTTTTTCTTTTTAAGCCCCAGCAGATTTTCTGTATATTCTCAATCTAAAGTCTTGACTTTTCTTGTGATTTTCATGTGAAGGCCAGAAAATGTGTACAAAATTTAGGTGGAATCTACCTGGATCTGCATTCTTTAGGTTATAACAAGTGGAGTAAAACCAGAGGAAAGAGACCCTAATGGAGGTTACTCTAAAACGTTCAAAGGAATACGTCAACCTGTAAACAATGAGATGAGATGAAAGTAATATGAGTAGAAAGTTTATGTGGGCCAAGCTTAAGAATTATAACATGAGAGCATAGATTTAAATTGTCCTAAATATACACTTTAGTGATAGTTACAAGTGGATTCTTAAAGGCAAATATGAAGGACAAGTTATGGGTTCACAAAACATTGTTGGTCAAAATTTTTATTGGCCTACAGAAATAACATTTATTAGTAATTGGCTATATATGGTGTAGGCTGTGACATCCCCTATGGTATTATGGCATCAGGTAGTTTAAAATGTAGCTCCTCCTGGCAGAAGCTAGCTGTTTCAACAAATGAATACATAGTTCAAAAAAGGAATTAAGACATGATTACAAGAAGGCTGGCAAGATAGCCAAATAGAAACAGATCCGGTCTGCAGCTCCTGGCAAAACCAGCACAGAAGGTGGGTGACTTCTGCATTTCCAACTGAGGTATGCAGTTCATCTCACTAGAACTGGTTAGACAGTGAGTGAAGCCCACAGAGGGTGAGCAGAAGCAGGGTGGGGAGTCCCCTAACAGGGGAAATGCAAGGGGCCAGCCCAGATACTACACTTTTCCCATAGTCTTCACAACCCACAGACCAGGAGATTCCCTTGCATGCCTATACCACCAGGGCCCTGGGATTCAGACACAAAACTAGGTGGCTGTTTAGGCAGACATTGAGCTAGCTGCAGTTTTTTTTTTTCCCCCCATACTCCACTGGCACCTGGAATGCCAGTGAGACAGAACCATTCACTTCTTTGGAAAGGGGGCCGAAGCCTGGGAGCCAAGTGGTCTTGCTCAGTGGATCCCACCCCCACGAAGCCCAGCAAGCTAAGATCCACTGGCTTGAAATTCTTGCTGCCAGCCCAGAAGTCTGAAGACAACCTGTGATGCTCAAGCTTAAATGGGGAGAAGGGTGTCCACCATAAATGAGGCTTGAGTAGGCAGTTTTTCCATCACAGTGTAAATTAAGCCATGAGGAAGTTCAAACTGGACAGAGCCCACCACAGTGTAGCAAAGCTATTGTAGCCAGAAAGCCTCTCTAGATTCCTATTCTCTAAGCAGGGCATCCCTGAAAGAAAGACAGAAGCCCCAGTCAGGGGATTATAGATAAAGCATACATCTCACTGGGATGGAGCACCTGAGGGAAGGGGCGGATCTCCCAACACAAGGGCTTAAGCTCTGCTAAGGGACAGGCTGTCTCCTCAAATGGATCTCTGACCCCTATGCCTCCTGACTGGGAGATAGAGCCCAGTTGGGGTTGACAGACACCTCATACAGGAGAGCTCTGGTTGGCATCTGGCAGGTGCCTCTCTGAGATGAAGCTTCCATAGGAAGGAGCAGGCAGCAATTGTTGCTATTCTGCAGCCTCTGCTGGTGATACCCAGGCCAACAGTGTCTGGAGTGGACCTCTGGCAAACTCCAGCAGACCTGCAGGACAAGGGCCTGTTAGAAGAGAACTAAAAAACAGAAAGCAATAACTTCAACATCAACCAAAAAAATGCCCATGCAAAAGCCCCATTCTAAGGTCACAAACATCAAAGGTAGATAAATCCACAAAGATGAGAAAAAAAGAAGAGCAAAAATGCCAAAAATTCCAAAAACTGGAATGCCTATTGTCCTCCAAAGGATCACAACTCAGTGCCAGGAAGGGAACAAAACTGGATAGAGAATGAGTTTGACAAGCTTATAGAAGTAGACTTCAGAAGGTGGGTAATAACAAACTCCTCCAAGCTAAAGGATCATGTTCTAATGCAATGCAAGGAAGCAAAGAACCTTGACAGAAGGTTACATAAAGTGCTAACTAGAATAACCAGTTTAGAGAAGAATATAAATGACCTGATAGAGCTGAAAAACACAGCACGAGAACTTTGTGAAGCATACACAAGTATCAATACCTGAATTGATCAAATGGAAGAAAGAATATCAGAGATTGAATATCAACTTGGTGAAATAAAGCATGAAGTCAAGATTAGAGAGAAAAAAATAATGAAAGGGAAAAAACAAAGCCTCCAAGAAATATGGGACTATGTGAAAAGGCCAAATCTATGTTTGATTGTTATACCTGAAAGTGATGGGATAATGGAACCAAGTTGGAATACACACTTAAGGATATTATCCAGGAGAAATTTCCCCTTCCAGCAAGGCAGGCTAACATCCAAATTCAATAAATACAGAGAACACCACCAAGATAGTCATTGAGAACACCAACCCCAAGACATATAATCATCAGATTTACCAAGGTTGAAATGAGGGAAAAAATGTTAAGGGCAGCCAGAGAGAAAGGTCAGGTTATTCAGAAAGAGAAGCCCATCATACTAACAGATCAGAGATCTCTCTGCAGAAACCCTACAAGCCAGAAGAGAGTAGGGGCCAATATTCAACATTCTTAAAGGAAAGAATTTTCAACCCAGAATTTCATATCCACCCAAACTAATCACCATAAGTGAAGGAGAAATAAAATCCTCTACAGACAAGCAAATGCTGAGGAATTTCATCACCACTGGACCTGTCTTATAAGAGCTCCTGAAGAAAGCACTAAATATGGAAAGGAAAACTGGTACCAGGCTCTGCAACAACATACCAAAATGTAATGACCATTGACACTATGAAGAAACTGCATTAACTAATGTGCAAAATAACCAGCTAACATTGTAATGACAGAACAAAATTTACACATAATAATATTAATAAATATAAATGGGATAAATACCCCAGTTAAGAGACACAAGATGGCAAATTGGATAAAGAGTCAAGACCCATCAGTGTGCTGTATTCAGTAGACCCACCTCATGGACAAAGAAAAATATAGTCTCCAAATAAAGGGATGGAGGAATATTTACCAAGCAAATGGAAAGCCAAAAAAAAAAAAAAAAAAAAGGTAAGGATTGCAATCCTAGTCTCTGACAAGACAGACTTTAAACCAACAAAGATTTAAAAAACACAAAGAAAGGCATTACATAATGATGAAGGGATCAATCCAAAAAGAAGGGTTAACTATTTTAAATATAAGTGCACCCAATAAAAGAGCACACAGATTCATAAAGCAAGTTCTTAGAGATCTACAAAGAGATGTAGACTCCCACACAATAATAGTGAGAGACTGTACCCCACCCACCCCACTGTCAGTATTAGACAGAGCAGCAAAACAGAAAATTAACAAATATATTCAGGACTCGAACTCAGCTCTGGACCAAGCAGACCTAATAGACATCTACAGAACTCTCCAGCCCAAATCAACAGAATATATATCCTCAGCACCACATAGCATTTTTTCTAAAATTGACCACATAATTGAAAGTAAAACACTCCTCAGAAAATGAAAAAGAATGGAGATCATGTATATTTATATCATACGTTTATATCATCACGTATATTTATTGCAGCACTATTCACAAAAGCAAAGACTTGGAACCAACCCAACTGTCCATCAATGACAGACTGGATAAAGAAAATGTGGCACATATATACCATGGAATACTAAGCGGCCATAAAAAAGAACGAGTTTATATCCTTTACAGAGACATGGATGAAGCTGGAAACTATCATTCTTAGCAAACTAACACAGTAAGAGAAAAACAACCACACATGTTCTCACTCACAAATGGGAGTTGAACAACGAGAACACATGGACAGAGAGTGAGGGCCAGAGGGAGGGATAGCATTAGGAGAAATACCTAATGTAGATGATGGGTTGATGGGTACAACAAACCACCATTGGACATGTATATCTATGTAACAAACCTGCACATTCTGCACATGTATCCCAGAACTTAAAGTATAAAGAAAAAAAAAGGACATGATTAGCATCTCATTCAATGTCTCCTTAAGCTTGATAAATAACGTCACTTGCATATCTCAGATAAAAGTTTTTCTTTTTTTTTTTTCAAATACCAGAAACTTGATACATAATTTGAAGTTGCAGATTTAGGTATTCAAAGTGTGAGAATGCAGAGGTGTTCTCTAAACGTCTATGGACATTATAGCTAAAGGAGGAGAATGTCATTAAAATTTTCAGATCTACTTAATGCACTTGTGTAAACCTGGATGAGTTTAAATGTTCTATAGTCCTTGAAACAGTTATAAGTGTAAAAATGCCAAGGGCATTGAAAGGGGAAAGCTGGTTGGCTGCTGCCTCATTATTTATGGAGAAATCTGGTCTAACTGCTCTAGCAGACACAGTAACTCTCAAATAGGAAGAGACACTATTCTACTTGCAGAATTTAGAGACAGTTTGCATATTACTGCACAACTGTCAGTTATGACAGAATGCCTTAGAGGTAAACTGTCACTAGAGTAAAGCCTGGTAGGCATCTTATAGGTTTACATACTATCTGGTAATTCTGTACAATGTATAATTAAAATAAAAATTGTCCCCAACTCCCATAAAACCTCTTCCAAATGACAGAACAGAAAGAAAACTTATATTATGTAATTAAACCTGCATGTGATTTAAATCATAGGTAATCTTCTAAAATATTGCAAAAACAGAAGGTGTCCATAATTAGTCCTCAAGTAGAAAACTTGACAGCATCATCTGTCATATACTATTCATCAAAAAAAATCATCAAGTACTTGAGGAAACCATCAAGCGAATTGGCATATGTGAATAAAAAAGAATGTTGTCACCATTTCTTTATGACATGAAGTAGTTTTTCAAATTGCAGCCAGGAGACTGCTGAATTTGGCTTCTATGCTCCTACATAGACTGTGGGATGGGGCTCCAATGTCTTTGCTATTTACTTTTCAAAGCAATGTTTCCAAGGTCCTGAAGGAAGATATTTCTGAGTTAAAAAAAAAAGAATTGTATATCTGCTAAAATTATTTACACATTTGTCAAAGAGACAGAGAATAAATTTACATATAGAAGTTCTTTTTAAATTAAATGTTTTAAAAAACAAATCAAAATGTTTCTCTTATTTTTCAGTTGGAAATTTTTCTAATTTGTTTTTTATACTTCCAGTTCGTACCTAATGCTTACAACAACTAGGTTCAGAAACTTGGTCTTAAATTCATGGGAATTTGAATTTTAAGAGTCCTGAGTTTAGGCAACTGAGAGGTGGACTCAGCCAGATTGTGGGCACATAAAAGAGCTTGTGAGGCAAAAAAAAAAAAAAAGAGGCAGATGAGGGAAAGCTGCTATCTAGAACTGATGTGTGAAAAAAATGCAGATTTGGTGGAAAAACTGCTGTGTGGTACAGATAGTGGAACAGATACTGTTATGCTCTGATTTGTTTGTGTCCATAAGAATGAGATTATAGTCAAGTGGTCCAGAAGCCAAAGTGGTAACAAAACCATGATGCTGCCCCTTAATCAGGGTCTGGGGGTAGGAATACACCAGGAGTTTCCTAAGCACCTATGTAGATTTTTGGTGGGAACCTCTGGGAGCAAATACATTGTGGGAGTAATTTCTGAACTTGAACACTTGTCTTGGGAGAAACACAGCCTCATCATTACCTACAGCACATGAGCATACATGGGTGGAAATACCATGGTGGCAGCAGAAAGAAATGAGATGTCTGACCAGAGAAATCATTCTCTCTGTGTTCTAATAAAAAAGAAATGGCTCAAAGAAATCTAAGCTACGTGAGGTATATCTTAATGTAATCCTTGAAAAACAATTTTGAAATGAACTTTTTTTTTTTTTTTTTTTTTTTTACAAACCCTCTTGTAACTGTTGCTAATAGGAGTTTATATTCAGGACAACTTGAGTGTATGTTCTTCTCTGGCTATTCTAAAATTAGGTAGATAAAGACATTCTAATTAAACTAGATTTTAAATTTTTAATTATTTTAGATTGACAATCCTTATTCCCCACTGACCCTGGAAATTATATAAAATCATAGGACAATTTGCAGTGTGACATCCTGTTCATGGGAGAACAAAGCCTGAATTTAATGGGATGCTTAGTGTCTTCCCTCAGTCCAGGTTTCTATCTAAATTTCACTGAATAAAATTGACAGGCTCCTCTGAATTCTTAGCTTCCCTAATGTTACTTGGTAAAACCCTTGGGCCAAATCTCAGAAACTTAAACACAATAAGTATTTTTTTTCAGGTATTTATCAGGGCGTATTTTCAGAGATTATTACTGTATGAGAATAAAGGTATTCTATGGAAGCATACAACAGTAAAGCATGGTTTAATAAGGTGATGGTAATGAATGGAAACTCTTAACAAAGATTAAATTATCCACATAATAATACATAAAGAAAAGTGTGAGACATGTTAAGTGAGACATTAGTTTGCAGAGGTAATCCTAAAAAGCATCAGATTCTGTTGGTTTTTTTTTTTTTTTGCTTTTGTGTGTTTTCTATAAATTGTAAAATATATCACATTTGAGTCACTATATTACATTACTATTAAAACTCTATTATTAACATAATTTTTTTAAAATTCAAATTTTCAAATATACTTTGAGAGCAATGTGTTGCAACTGTGGCTGAGTGGTAAATAAATTTACCAAGCCAATCACAGGAAAATACAGATTTAATAGAGAAAGTACAAAGATACATTGCAGGGGTGCAATGTGCAGCACACAGAGAAAGCCTGTCTGCAATGAGGCAGAGCATGGTGGAAAGTTTTATAGAGCCATGCTGGAGGCACTACAGGGTGAACAAAATCCCAGTGCTAGAACTGTATGCAGAGAGAGGTAGTTTGAAGCAGAATGTTATGACAGTAAATTGTTTGTAATTAACTGTCTCTCAGAACAATTTTTCTTCCCCACTGGGGACCACTTACTCATTGTTATTTACTTATCAGCACTTCCCTTTCTCCACCTGACAGAAAAATGAGAAATTTTTGGCATTGGAATGGGGAATCATATTTTTCAACTATTTCCTGCTGACTGTAGGCATAACACTGGCCCTATTGTTCATCTTTCTGGAGCTCCTGTAGGTCATTTTTCTGGATTGTGAAACTTAAGGATTGAATTTTGTTATAAAGAGGAAGCATGTTAAGGTAAAATTGGTGTTCAGTAAATTCAGGGGAGATTCAGGAAAGTAGCAGGCATTATTGGGGAGAGACAAATATTTTATTTGCAATATTACTGGAAAGTAAAACTTCAGAATTCTAGAAAATAAATTTTTAAGCCAATTATTCAAAAGTAAAAAAAAGCTCTTTTGTAGTTTGACTTTTAATTCTTATTAGTAGCCTATTTACACAATCTAAATGTTCAACTTGATATAAAAATTATTTGAGCTTAATTAGACACAGCATAAAGAACAATTTCAGAGAAACTATTGTGCATTAATTCCATACAATATTTTAAAGTAATTTTTGTTCCACTAATTTTCTCATGACTTACACTGACTATCTACAACACGCTTGGACTTTCTGACTTGTTCTAAATGTTCCCCTTTTAAACAACTGTTCATTTTGCTTTAGAATAAGAACTTACCATATATGATTCTTTCCCATATAATAACTTAAAAATAACTTTTCTTATTAAAAATACAGTTTAAACTTTCTAACTTCTGAATTGGACAAAAGACATCTTTTCTTCTGGAAGATTATGGTTTGTAGCTTGCTGGTATGTGCATCTTACAGAGAAGGGGAGATAAGAAGGTTACTTACAGTGATTAATAACTCTCAAAAGATTACTCAGATTTTTTGTTAGAGCTTGTTTGCATAAGTGTAGGCTATTTAAAATCCCTCAGGTAAGAATATCCAGCCTGAGATTAATGCTAATAATTTAGGTTGCTTATCTAGGAAAAACAGGGCTATTAAAGGAAAAGATGAATCAGAATCTGGGAGAATATTAAATAGGCACTCATCATGGAAAGTATATTATTGTCCCAAATGGGTGTAGAATATTTTAGTATTACCAGGGACTGGTAGGAAAATGGTAATTTTTTCCTTAAATAATATTGAAGGATGTTAATTTTTTTTTTTTGGATATGAAGTTTTGCTCCTGTTTCCCAGGCTGGAGTGTGATGGCATGATCTCAACTCCCTGAAATCTCTGACTCTTGGGTTCAAGCAATTCTTCTGCCTCAGCCTCTGAAATATATGGGATTACAGGCATGTACCACTACTTCCAGCTAAATTTTGTATTTTTAGTAGAAATGGGATTTCCTCATGTTGGCCAGACTTGTGTCAAACTCCTGACCTCAGGTGATCCACCCACCTTGGCCTCCCAAAGTGTTGGGATTACAGACATAAGCCTGGCTGTGAGTGACTTTTTATTACTAGTGGCAGGAACCTGAATTACTCGAGTTACTGGCAGCATACCTAGATTAGTTTACAGCAATTTCAATTCCACCCTCCTCATACCAAAGAATTTGACTGAGGGGGCAAGGCAGAAAGACACCAAGGCAACTTTCAGAGCTAAAGTTTATTTTTAAATACTTTAGAATGGAAAAGAAAAAAAATGATTTGCTTGGGAAAGATTCAAGTGGTCATATGAAGGTTAAAGAGATTCTTTAACCTTTATGCTAGTGCTTTATAGGGTCTCCTCTTTCCCATGTTTTCTCCCTTAGGGTGGGCTTTCCAAATGTGCACTGCCCCTCTTACCCCTTGGAATTTAGCACACACAGTGTGCTTAGGAAGTTGTACAGTTGCCCAACTGAGGCTTTCTATCCTTTTTCTCATGGAGTATACACGGAATGTCATATTTTGCCATTTTATCTCAGTGTGCATGCCCAGGAATTTTCTTCTGTCTGACGTCTGCATTCAATTAACACGTTCATGATATTAGCTGCAGACCATGACAAAATGTCCTCTTCCTGGTTCCTTGGGTAGGTTGCCAAATTATCATCATTTAGAAAGACAGTATGATAATTGTCAAACCACCACCTGACATTCCGAGTGGTTGTGCTGGGGAGAGCTCTCTCTTGCCCTGTTCATGCCTATCTACCTGTAACATTTCACTCTCAAGAGTCAAGACCTCAAATCTTTGGGGAAAAAAGGTGAAGGTCAATCATTCATAACTGCTTTCTTCTGACAGAGGGATGGTGGTAGTTTTGTGCGTCTTTGTCTCGTTACCTATCAGGGCAGGAGGATGACTCCATGTGTTGGAAAAAGCAGAATCTAGTGGGGTCCAAGGGAGATAAGAGCAAGATTTCAGCTCCTTTCTGTCCTGGTCATGGGCAGTTTAGAGGTCCTGTGTCAAAGGGTACCTCTTGAATATTGAGTACAGTATCTCTCACTGAGGATCATCTAGAGCTTGAGGGCCTGAAGGTGAGACAAGATAACTGGGTTATTAGATTCAGAAGTTATGGACCAAAACAAAGTAAGAAGGTAAGTACAGCTCCAAAAATACTGAGGCTGCCAACATGCCCAGGTAACTGATGGCTGTAGTTATGCATGCTAAGACTTGGGTACATGTGATTTGGCATTGGTTAACTCCCTGGTTGTTATTTAGAAAAAAAAAGATAACTTGAGTATGGTCCAAACAAAGCCATTCCGCTGTAGTGCTGAGATTAGCTACTGGCAAATGTTGATTATAATCAGCAGGCTGAAATCTGGAACTTTTGAGTACTGAATGAGATTTGGTGTCCTAGGCAAAGCCAGTAGACTTACCTACCAGTTTCCTAGGGGAAGGTAATGCTTGGAAAATTGTGGAATCTTGGTTGATGATAGAAATGATTGTAAGGATATAACTGATAAGTCTGTAGGTTAGTGAAAATAACATTACACTCTACATTTATTTCATTTTTCTTTTTAGCTGTAACACAAATAGGGGCTATTACCATTAAATCAATATTGGAGGGGTGGAGCCAAGATGGCTGAATAGGAACAGCTCCACTCTACAGCTCCCAGCATGAGTGACACAGAAGATGGGTGATTTCTGCATTTCCAACTGAGGTACTGGATTCATCTCACTGGGGAGTACTGGATAGTAGGTGCAGGATGGTGGGTGCAGCACACTGAGCATGAGCCAAAGCAAGCCAAGGCATCACCTCACCCAAACAGTTCAAGGGGTGAGGGAATTCCCTTTCCTAGTCAAAGAAAGGAGTGACAAACAGCACCAGGAAAATCAGGTCACTCCCACCCTAATACTACACTTTTTTAATGGTCTTAGCAAATGGCACACCAGGAGATCATATCCTGCACCTGGCTTGTAGGGTCCTATGCTCACTCATTGCTAGCACAGCAGTCTGAGATCAAACTGCAAGGCAGTGGTGAGGCTGGGGGGGGGTGGTGACCACCATTGCTGAGGCTTGAGTAGGTAAACAAAGAGGCCAGGAAGCTCAAACTGGGTGAAGCCCACTGCAGCTCAAGGAGGCCTGTTTGCCTCTGTAGACTCCACATCTGGGGGCAGGGGATAGCCAAACAAAAGACAGTATAAAACTCTGCAGACTTAAATGTCCCTGTCTGACAGCTTTGAAGAGAGTAGCGGTTCTCCCAGCACACAGCTGGAGATCTGAGAACAAACAGACTGCCTCCTCAAGTGGGCCCCTGACCCCTGAGTAGCCTAACTGGGAAGCACCCCTCCGCAGAGGCAGACCGACACCTCACATGGCTGGGTACTCCTCTGAGAAAAAACTTCCAGAGGAATGATTTGGCAGCAACATTTGCTATTCACCAGTATCCGCTGTTCTGCAGCCTCTGCTGCTGATACCCACGCAAACAGCATCTGGAGTGGACCTCCAGCAAATTCCAACAGAACTGAAGCTGAGGGTCCTCACTGTTAGAAGGAAAACTAACAAACAGAAAGCACATCCACACCAAAACCCCATCTGTACATCACCATCATCAAAGACCAAAGGTAGATAAAACCACCAAGATGGGGGGAAAAACTGAGCAGAAAAACTGGAAACTCTAAAAATCAGAGTGCCCTTCCTCCTCCAAAGGAATGCAGCTCCTCACCAGGAATGGAACAAAGCTGGATGGAGAATGACTTTAACAAGTTGAGAGAAGAAGGCTTCAGATGATCAAACTACTCTGAGCTAAAGGAGGAAGTCCAAACCCATGACAACGAAGTTAAAAACCTTGAACAAAAATTAGATGAATGGCTAACTATAACCAACGCAGAGAAGTCCTTAAAGGATGTGATGGAGTTGAAAACCACGGCACGAGAAATGTGAGATGAATGCACAAGCTTCAGTAGCCAATTTGATCAACTGGAAGAAAGGGTATCAGTGATTGAAGATCAAATGAATGAAATGAAGCAAGAAGTTTAGAGAAAAAATAATAAAAAGAAATGAACAAAGCCTCAAGAAATATGGGACTATGTGAAAAGACCAAATCTACATCTGATTGGTGTATCTGAAAGTGATGGGGAGAATGGAACCAAGTTGGAAAACACTCTGCAGGTTATTATCCAGGAGAACTTCCCCAACCTAGCAAGGCAGGCCAATATTCAAATACAGAGAATGCCACAAAGGTACTCCTCGAAAAGAGCAACTCCAAGATACATAATTGTCAGATTCACCAAAGTTGAAATGAAGGAAAAAATGTTAAGGGCAACCAGAGAAAAAGGTCGGTTACTCACAAAGGGAAGCCCATCAGACTATCAGCTGATCTGCTGGTAGAAACTCTACAAGCCAGAAGACAGAGGGGGCCAATATTCAACATTCTTAAAGAAAAGAATTTTCAAACCAGAATTTCATATCCAGCCAAACTAAGCTTCATAAGCAAAGGAGAAATAAAATCCTGTACAGACAAGCAAATGCTGAGAGATTTTGTCACCACCAGGCCTGCCCTAAAAGAGCTCCTGAAGGAAGTACTAAACATGGAAAGGAACAACCGGTAGCAGCCACTGCAAAAACATGCCAAATTGTAAAGACCATCGAGGCTAGGAAGAAACTGTGTCAACTGATGAGCAAAATAACCAGCTAACATCATAATGACAGGATCAAATTCACACATAACAATATTAACCATAAATGTTAATGGGCTAAATGCTCCAATTAAAAGACACAGATTGGCAAATTGGATAAAGAGTCAAGACCCATCAGTGTGCTGTATTCAGGAAACCCATCTCACATGCAGAGACACACATAGGCTCAAAACAAAGGGATGGAGGAAGATCTTCCCAGCAAATTAAAAAAAAAAAAAAAAAGGCAGGGGTTGCAATCCTAGTCTCTGATAAAAAAAGGCTTTAAACCAACAAAGATCCAAAGAGACAAAGAAGGCCATTACATAATGGTAAATGGATCAATTCAAAGAGAAGAGCTAACTATCCTAAATATATATGCATCCAATACATGAGCACCCAGATTCATAAAGCAAATCCTCAGAGAACTATAAAGAGACTTAGACTCCCACACAATAATGATGGGAGACTTTAACAGCCCACTGTCAACATTAGACAGATCAACGAGACAAAAAGTTAAAAAGGATATCCAGGAACTGAACTCAGCTCTGCACCAAGCAGACCTAATAGACATCTACAGAGTTCTTCACCTGAAATCAACAGAATATACATTCTTTCCAGCACCACACCACACCTATTCCAAAATTGACCACATAGTTGGAAGTAAAGCACTCCTCAGCAAACGTAAAAGAACAGAAATTATAACAAACTGACTCTCAGACCACAGTGCAATGAAACTAGAACTCAGGATTAAGAAACTCACTCAAAACTGCTCAACTAAACGGAAGCTCCTGAATGACTACTGGGTACATAACAAAATGAAGGCAGAAATAAAGATGTTCTTTGAAACCAACAAGAACAAAGACACAACATAACAGAATCTCTGGGGCACATTTAAAGCAGTGTGTAGAGGGAAATTTATGGCACTATTTGCCCACAAGAGAAAGCAATAAATATTGAAACTTGATATCCTAACATCACAATGAAAATAATTAGAGAAGCAAGAGCAAACACATTCAAAAGCTCACAGAAGGCAAGAAATAACTAAGATCAGAGCAGAACTGAAGGAAATAGAGACACAAAAACCCTTCAAAAAATCACTGAGTCCAGGAGCTGGTTTTTTGAAAAGATCAACAAAATTGACAGACTGCTAGCAAGACTAATAAAGAATAAAAGAGAGAAGAATCAAATAGACAAAACAGAAAATAATAAAGAGGATATCACCACTGATCCCACAGAAATACAAACTACTAACAGAGAATACTGTAAACACCTCTATGCAAAAAACTAGAAAATCTAGAAAAAATGGATAAATTCCTTGACACAAATGCCCTCCCAAGACTAAACCAGGAAGAAGTTGAATCTCTGAATAGACCAATGACAGACTATGAAATTGAGGCAATAATTAATAGCCTACCAACCAAAAAAAGTCCAGGACAAGATGAATTCACAGCCAAATTCTACCAGAGGTGTGAGGAGGAGTTGGTACCTTACCTTCTGAAACTCCTCCAATCAATAGAAAAAGAGGGAATCCTCCCTAACTCACTGTATGAGGACAGCATCATCCTGAAACCAAAGCCTGGCAGAGACACAACAAAAAAAGAGAATTTTAGACCAATATCCCTGATGAACATCAATGCAAAAATCCTTAATAAAATATCAGCAAACCAAATCCAGCAGCACATCAGAAAGCTTATCCACCATGATCAAATAGGCTTCGTCCCTGGGATGCAAGGCTGGTTCAATATACGCAAATCAATAAATGTAATCCAGAATATAAACAGAGCCAAAGACAAAAACCACATGATTATCTCAATAGATGCAGAAAAGGCCTTTGACAAAATTCAACAACCCTTCATACTAAAAACTCTCAATAAATTAGGTATTGATGGGACTTATTTCAAAATAATAAGAGCTATCTATGACAAACCCACAGCCAATATCATACTGAACGGGCAAAAACTGGAAGCATTCCCTTTGAAAACCAGCACAAGACAGGGATGCCCTCTCTCACCACTCCTATTCAACATATTGTTGGAAGTTCTGGCCAGGGCAATTAGGCAGGAGAAGGAAATAAAGTGTATTTACTTAGGAAAAGAAGAAGTCAAATTGTCCCTGTTTGCAGATGATATGATTATATATCTAGGAAACCCCATCGTCTCAGCCCAAAGTCTCCTTAAGCTGGTAGGCAACTTCAGCAAAGTCTCAGGATACAATATCAACGTGCAAAAATCACAAGCATTCTTATACACCAATAACAGACAAACAGAGAGCCAAATCATGAGTGAATGCCCATTCACAATTGCTTCAAAGAGAATAAAATAACTAGGAATCCAACTTACAAGGGATGTGAAGGACCTCTTCAAGGAGAACTACAAACCAGCTCAATGAAATAAAAGAGGATACAAACAAATGGAAGAAAATTCCATGCTCATGGGTAGGAAGAATCAATATCATGAAAATGGCCATACTGCCCAAGGTAATTTATAGATTCAATGCCATCCCCATCAAGCTACCAATGACTTTCTTCACAGAATTGGAAAAACTACTTTAAAGTTCATATGGAATCAAAAAAGATCCCACAACGCCAAGTCAATCCTAAGCCAAAAGAACAAAGCTGATGACATCACGCTACTTGACTTCAAACTATAATGCAAGGCTATAATAACCAAAACAGCATGGTACTGCTACCAAAACAGAGATATAGACCAATGCAACAGAACAGAGCCCTCATAAATAATGCCACATATCTACAACTATCTAATCTTTGACAAATCTGACAAAAACAAGAAATGGGAAAAGGAATACCTATTTAATAAATGGTGCTGGGAACTACTGGATCCCTTCCTTACACCTTATACAAAAATTAATTTGAGATGGATTAAAGACTTACATGTTAGACCTAAAACCATAAAAACCCTAGAAAAAATCCTAGGCAATACCATTCAGGACTTAGGCGTCGGCAAGCACTTCACGTCTAAAACACCAAAAGCAATGGCAACAAAAGCCAAAATAGACAAATGGGATCTCATTAAACTAAAGAGCCTCTGAGCAGGAAAAGAAACTACCATCAGAGTGAACAGGCAACCTACAGAATGGGAGAAAATTTTTGCAATCTACTCATCTGACAAAGGGCTAATATTCAGAATCTACAATGAACTCAAACAAATTTACAAGAAAAAAAAAAACAACCCCATCAAAAAGTAGGCGAAGGACATGAACAGACACTTCTCAAAATCAGACATTTATGCAACCAAAAGATACATGAAAAAGTGCTCATCAGCACTGGCCATCAGAGAAATGCAAATCAAAACCACAATGAGATACCATCTCACACCAGTTAGAATGGTGATCATTAAAAAGTCAGGAAACAACAGGTGCTAGAGAGGATGTGGAGAAATAGGAACACTTTTACACTGTTGGTGGGACTGTAAACTAGTTCAACATTGTGGAATTCAGTGTGGTAATTCCTTAGGGATCTAGAACTAGAAATACCATTTGACCCAGCCATCCCATTAGTGTGTATATACCCAAAGGATTATAAATCTTGCTGCTATAAAGGCACATGCACACGTATGTTTATTGTGGCACTATTCACAGTAGCAAAGACTTGGAAACAACCCAAAAGTCCAACAATGATAGACTGGATTAAGAAAATGTGGCACATATACAACATAGAATACTATGAAGCCATAAAAAATGATGAGTTCATGTGCTTTGTAGGCACATGGATGAAGCTGGAAACCATCATTCTCAGCAAACTATTGCGAGGACCAAAAAAACCAACACTGCATATTCTCACTTATAGGTGGGAATTGAACAATGAGAACACATGGATACAGGAAGGGGAACATCAAACACCAGACCTTGTTGTGGGGTGGGGGGAGGGGGGAGGGATAGCATTAAGAGATATACCTAATGTTAAATGATGAGTTAATGGGTGCAGCACACCAACATGGCTCATGTATATATATGTAACAAACCTGCACGTTGTGCACATGTGCACTAAAAGTTAAAGTATAATTTAAAGAAAATTAGAAAAAATATGTCCAAAAATTAAAGGTTTCCTGTAGTTGTCAGACAAATCTCCCTTTACTCTTTCAAGAAGGCTATTCCCAGGCTTGAACATTCCTCTTAGATTAGGTTCCCATTGTTAGGCAGTTTGTAATTCTGCATCTGTGATTGTGCAGTCTCTTGGTTAAGGTGGTTAAGCAATTTCTGTCCTTGTAGTGGAAGAGCTAGTACATAGCCACCAATTGTTGAGGTAAGGGGATCCTGTGCTATGGAGCATTTGCTAAACTTTTTCCAACAATGGGAAATCAGGATGATTTTATACTACCAGTAAGGGAGTGAGTATAAAAACCAGCAGCAGCAGGACTATGGCGACCCATAGTAATTTTGAGTGAGAGATTGCTCATAAAGGGAAATGCCACTGGAACTCCTAGTGGTATACAAATAAGAGTTAAAACAGTGAAAGCAATCAGAGGAACATTTCTAACATTAAATTTCCTTACTTTAAGGTGAAAAAACATTACTTATCTTTCTGCTTAAAGAGGAACCTTTGATCTTCCAGCAATTCACACATGTATTCTGGAGGTGAGAGCATTGCTTCCAGGTCTGTTGTCTCAGGCCTGAGTGGAGTCATCTGTCAGTCCTCCCCAGGGTATGTACTTCTCCTTCAAATTGGATATATCAATGAAGGGGACTTCCCTCTGTGGGAATTATTTTATGTCAGACAGGGCACAGGCTTGACAAGACAGTAGGATAGTTTTGTTTAATCCTTTCCACAGCTTCACTCAGGTGTGATGGGTTTAGCAGGCACCATTTTCTGGTATTTTAATGGCTGTGGGAATAGATAATAAAACACTGAGGAGACTCTCTGAGACAGGATTTAGCTGGAAATTTGAGGATTCACCTTCCAAAGCTTTAATAAGAACCAATGAGCTTGAAGAATACAGAGGTGGGGATCTTTCTCCCTTCAATTTGGGGTTTGTTTGTAACCTATATTCCCTGAAGACCTGTTGGAAGCCTGCTAAGGAAGAGATGTGGGTGATTGTGGCAGTTTTTTCATCCAGTAATAGGTCTTAACATAAAAATGGCCTATCTTATATAACCTCAAAGGGGCTTAATTGTAGGAGAGGCTCAGAAGTAATGCGGATTCAAAGGAGAACCAAAGGTAACAGGCCCACCCATAGTTACACTGTTTCCTGAAGGAGCTTATTGAGGATGCATTTGAGGGTTTTCATTTGTTCTTTCAACTTTTCTTAAATATTGTGTTCCTCAGGCAGAATGAAGGTACCACCTTATGCCTAAGGCACTACTGGCCTGTAAAGTTATTTGGGAAATAAAAGATGGATTATTTTCAATTTAAAATGACCTGGGGAACCTAAACCAGAAAGTAAGTTCCTTTAAGAGGAAATTTGTTACTTTCTATCCCTTCTCCACTTTGTGGCGGTAGTCTTCTACCCATTCTAAAAGGTGTCTACACAGACCAGGAGCTACTTATAACTGAAGCTGCAGGGCTCTGAGTGGAGTAATCTGCCAGTCCTCCACAGGATATGAACTTCTCCTTTAAATTGGATATATCAATGAAGGGGACTTCCCTCTATGGGAATTATTTTATGTCACACAGGGCACAGGCTTGACAAGACAGTAGGATAGTTTTGTTTAATCCTTTCTCACTGAATATTAATTTACAAATCTGTGCTAGACTATCCTTTCTAAGGTAGCAAGAGTCATGTAAGCCCTTGATAACTTTCCATTAAGAAGCTTTAGATAGATTAAGTTCTCTTAGCCTATACCATGCACTATTTTTTATACTCATGTTGAGTTCCCCAGCCTATTTGTTTATTAGAATATTGGAGAGGGGGCAGTTCACTGGGGAGAGAAAGAAATGAAGCCCTCATTAAGGTGTGTTTTTGAGATGGCTGCCTCTTTAGCTTGTTATTTAGCTAGCCTATATTCCCTTTCAGTTTTATCAGACTCTTTTTAGTGTCCTTTACAGTGCACTACTGCCACTTCGTGGGGCAGGTGAACAGGCTCCAGTAGTTCTAAGATTTGAATTATATGTTTAATAGGCATATCTCGAGCTGTTAGATATGCACTTTACTTCCAGATAGCTGTGTGGTATGAACCATCATAAGGGCATATTTGGAATCTGCAGAAATTGTTCTTTTCCTTCTTTAACCAAGTTTTGGGGCTCTTGTCAGTGCAGTGAGTTGAGCTGGTTGCACTGAGGTCCCCAGGGTACCCTGCAGGGTACCTTGAATATTTAGTTTCATTTCTGACAGAGCTATTGCTATCTGAAAACCAAATTGCATCCAGATTATTTAGGGGCTGATATTTGAAGTCATCTTTGCTTGCATATAATTGGTTAAGCCGCTCACAACATGAATATTTTGAGGCATTCACTCCTTTTACTAAGCCTTTTTCTTCTCTTTCTGGTCCTAGTTACAAAAGACCAAGGATGTTATTTTAATTATGTCAGAAATAGAAGTGTTAGGGCCCAGTGTCAGCTGATTCCAATATGTTCTAAGAACTAGAATATAGATCCAGTACTTACATTTCGTACCTTTTTCTTTCTCCTGACCTGAAGACACAGATTGGTGGTTCATTCACAGGAATAAGCAGGGTTAGTCTAAAATGAAGACAAATCTCATAAATAATTGCTGAATCTAGAATCTACTAGTAGAATCTACTAGTAGGTATATTTAACTTTGGAAACAAACTTTTTTGTTTAATTCTCATTTTTGTTAGAACGAAAGAAATAATAATGTTACTGGTTTGTTTGCAAAATAAACTTTAGTCTTATTATGCTTAATGTAATTAATTGCATAAAGTGCAGCAAGAAAACCATTTTCATATTTATCCCTAAATACCTATGAGTTGGGTAGATTTCTCTTCTCCTGTGGTCCCAGGAAATCTTGGGGCCACTGAATCTGTTAGAAACTGACTTTTTTTTTTTTTTTTTTTCTCACTGCAGGTTAGGATCCCTGTACAAGGACTGTGTAGACAAAATATGAGACCAGTTTTCCCGACCATCTATTATTGGCTATATAAGTCAAGCTTGATTCCTTAAAGGAAAGCATGGTATTCCAGTCAAAGCCTTGGTAAAACAACCAGTTTCCCCAGTTGTGTTTTGTTGTAAGAAAAAAAATTATTGCACTTATGCAAAATGACTATATTGCCATATGAATACTCACAAATAGTTTCCAAATCCTGAACAAATGAGGTAGAAAGAGAAAAAAATGTGTTCAAAATTTTTTTCAAGGGAGCAAACTTCATATAATTGTTAAAAGCTGTAAATGGCTCAAAAGTTTTTTTGACTCTGAAAAAAAAGCATCAGCAACATTTAGTTAACGCTTGTTCTTGATATTTCTGAACATTTCAGCTCTAATATAGGTATAGCTTAGTTATCCACTTTTAATTAAGCTAGTCCTTTCTTTTTTTACCAGATTTTAGCCAAGTCAAATGGCCAATACTTTTGTATTTTAAACTTTATAAAAGGTAATCTCACAGGCAAAACCAATAAGCCTTTACTGAGGTTATGACTTAACCACAAGTATACAAGGCATTTTTGGAGGCAATAAGCAGTTTTTTTAAGATTTAGAATTTACAAGTGTAGCTCAAAAAAAAAAGAAATTTCAAGATAGCAAGTCAAACACTGTTCATGGAGTGAATACAGTATTTGTACTACCAGTTTACATACAGAGGAAAGCCATGAATCTTACTAGTAAGAATTTCTATCCTTTTGCCAGCTAGCCAGGCTTCTGGTTTCTCTTTCTCAGAGCTCTAGCAGCCTTGAAGTCTTGTGAATGGCAGCAAATAAAGAGGTTATGTACATACTGTAGGAACTTATCCCTCCTCAAGAGATTGCTCAGTTAGATTTTTGCTAAGTATTGTCTGAATAAGTGTGTGCTATTTCTAGAGACTAGAGGTAGGACTGTCTAGGTTGAAGATACTGGTTAAAATTGTAGGTTGCTTCCCCAGGAGAACTAGGACAAATAGAGAGAAAGATGAACTCAGAGGTCCAGTAAATATTAAATGAGCCCCAATCTTAGAGAGTATACTTTTGCCCCTGAAACAAATGGGCTATTTAGACATTACCAGGGACTAGTAGAAGTATGATAATTGATCCCTTAAGTAACATACACCTTCTTTTGGAAGGTGAGGATCTCATTTGCTTTACCCAACAGGCTTAACCCTGTCCTCCTCATTCTGCTCTCAGTTATCAGAGATTAAAGAGGCTAATCTGAAGACTTCCTACACTGAGGCACTGAGTTCCAGGCTGGCTTCTGTAATTTCCTCCCATGACATTTGTAAGTCCAGCAGTGTCACAAAGAAAAACTAGTTTTTATAAGGTTCAGGAAAACTAAATTTTCCTAGCTTTAGGTGATGCATTCAAGGGGAGTGTCTTGAGGTCCAGAGATGTGTTTACTCATCTTCAAAGACAGAATAGAGTAGACAAAAAAGAAAAGGAAAAATAAAAAAGAAGATATTTTCCTGCTGCTGATAAAGATATACCTGAGAGTAGGAAATTTACAAAAAAATTCACAACAAATTTTTTTGTAAATTTACAATTTATAAAAAAAAAAAGGTTTAATTGCATTTACAGTTCCATGTGTCTGGGGAAGCCTCATAATAATGACAGAAGGCAAAGAGGGGCAAGTCACATCTTAAATGGATGGTAGCAGGCAAAAAATAACTTATTTAAGGAAACTCCCATTTTTTAAAAACCATCAGATCTTGTGAGACCCATTCACTATCATGAAAATAGCATGGAAGACCCACTCCAATTATTCAACTATCTCCCACCAGGTCCTTCCCACAACACATGGGAATTATGGGAGCTACAATACGAGATTTGGTTGGGAACACAGAGCCAATCAATATAATTCCACCACTGGCCCGTCACAAATCTTATATCTTCACAATTCAAAACTAATTCTGGCTTCCCAAGAGTCCTCCAAGGTCTTAACTCATTTGAGCATTAACTCAAAAGTCCACAGTCCAAAGTCTCATTCAGTACAAGGCAAGTGCTTTCCACCTATGAGCTCTATGAGCTTGTAAAATCAAAAGCAAGTGAGTCACTTCCTGAATGCAATAGGCATACAAGCATTAATAAACACAGCCATTCCAAATGGGATAAATTGGCCAAAATAAATGGTCTACAGGCCCTGTGCATGTCCAAAATCCAATGAGGAAGTCAAATCTTAAAGCTCCAAAATAATTCCCCTTTGACTCCATGTCTCACATCCGGGTCACATTGATGCAAGAGGTGGGTTCCCATGGTCTTAGAGAGCTTTGTGCCTGTGGCATTGTAGGGTACAGCCTCCTTCTCAGCAGCTTTGATGGGCTGGCATTGAGTGTATACAGCTTTTCCAGGTGCACAGTGCCAACTGTCAGTGGATCTACCATTCTAGGTTCTGGAGGATGGTGGCCATCTTCTCACAGCTCCACTAGGTTGTGCCCCAGTAGGGACTCTGTGTGGAGACTCCAACCCCAACATTTCCCTTTTGAACTGCCCTAGCAGATGTTCTTCATGAGGGCCCTGCCCCTGCGGCAAACATCTTCCTGGACATCCAGGCATTTCCATACATCCTCTGAGGATGGAGGCTTCCATACCCCAAACCTTGACTTCTGTTTACTTAGGCTCAGCATCACATGAAAGGTGCCAAGGCTCAGAGCTTGCACCCTCTGAAGCCATGGTCTGAGCTCTACCCTGGCTCCTTTCTGCCATGACTTGAGTGGCTGAAATGCAGAACACCAAGTCCCTAGGCTGCACACAGCACAGGAACCCTGGATCAGGCCCATGAAATCATTTTTCACTCCTGGGCATTGAGGCCTGTGATGGGATGGGCTTCTGTGAAAATCTCTGATGTGCCCTAGAGACATTCTTTCCACTTACTTGCAGATTAATATTTGGCTTATTGTTACTCATGGGAATTTTTGCATCTAGCTTGAATTTCTTCTCAGAAAATGGGACTGACTTTTCTATTGCATTGTCAGGTTACAAATTCTTCAAACTTTTATGCTGTTCTTACCTTATAAAACTGAATGCTTTTACTAGCACCCAAGTCACACGCCACAAGCTTCACTACTTAGAAATTTCTTTTGCCAGATACCCTAAATCTTCTTTCTCAAGTTCAAAATACCACAAATCTATATAGCAGGGGCAAAATGTTGCTAGTCTCTTTGCTAATACATAACAAGGATCACCTTCGCTCTGGTTCCCAACAAGTTTCTCATTTCCATCTCAGATCACCTCAGCTTGGACCTTACTATCCCTATTGTTATCAGCATTTTGGGCAAAGCCATTCAACAAGTCTCTGGAAAGTCCCAAACTTTCCCATATTTTCCTGTCTTCTTCTGAGCCCTCCAAACTCTTGCAGTGTCTGCTTGTTACCCAGTTCCAAAACTGCTTTTGCATTTTCAGATTTAATTGGACTTACAGTTCTCTGTGGCAGAGGAAGCCTCAAAATTATGCAAGGAGGAGCAAATTATGGCTGACTCAGATAGCAGGGGGCAAAAAGAGCTTGTACAGGGAAAGTCCTGTTTTTAAAAAAACCATCAGATCTCATGAGACCCATTAACTGTCATGAGAACAGCATTGAAAAGACCCACTCCCATGATTCAATCTTCTCCCACTGGGAACCTTTCACAATGCATGGGAATTATGGGAGCTATAAGATGAGATCTGGGTGGGCACACAAAGTCAAACCATATTAGAAGGCATTTCTTTTTTTCACCATCATTCTGTACGAGACATTTCCCATTGTCCTGGGTTCAAGACTTAACCAGTCTTTACCATGTACCCTTCTTGGTGGGTTCTAAATGAGTTTTTCCTATATACCCTTTGTCCTGGGTTCCAGACTTAAGAAGTCTTTATGTTTGTTCCCATCTCATTGCAATTACCCATCTTGGGAACAGAGGAGATACTTTAGTCAACAGAAGGGCCCTTGTCCATCCTTGAAGCTCTGGACATAACTGGCCTCATCTAACCACAATTACCTATTTGAGAACAGAGTAGATATTTGGGTGGACAGTGGAAATCTTGTTCATCTTTGGGACTCTGTCCTTAGCTGATCTTTACTGTGTACTCCCAAACCTTTCATCTGTATTTCAATGGGAGTGTGTTAGCCTGGGAACAGCCCCTATCTCTGTCTCATTGGTCACTTTCCTCTGCAGCCTTGGGAAAGCATATATTCTTCTCTTCAAGACCTTATAGTGATTCTCACTTAAGGTATTTCTGTAATAAAATGATAATCTCTTTTTCTTAGAAGTTTATTTTTCAGTTAACTACCAAAAGGGCTGAAATTCCCATTTTTAGACTATGACTTAAAAGGACTTGATGTATGTTAAGAGGAACATAAACATAATTAGAAAAATGAAGTCTATAGTAGAAAGTGGAAGGAAATAAAAGATTCCTCATGGCTCATGGAAAGCCTTCATATGCTCAAAAAACCAGCAGCCCTTGGATTCAAGAGGGCTGGATATAAAGTAACTGCTAGAGGACTAGGGTATTGGGGTAAGAATTTCTCCTCCTTTCAAAGCAATGCTAGCTTAAAAAGCAAATTTGATGGAGTCCTTAAAAAACCAGAGTAAAGGCCTATGCAAGAGGACAAGCTACCTTTAAAAGCCATTGAAAAACTTATCCTTGAGGCATACAGGAATGAAAAGAACATGATGAGTTATAAGAAGCTGGCAAAGCTGGAGTCCCAATCAGTGTCTGTCTTGGAAAAGAGCCAATTTTAGTAAAAAGCAATAGCAGGGGAAGGACTAAAAGTCACCCAAGCTAGCAGAACCAAATATAAACCTCGAGGGATATTCATAAGGAACCCCATGCCTTTACTGTCACACAAACACAGAGAGCTCCAAGTGTATGAAGGGAGTGTGTGTTTAAGAAGTCGCATCATGTGCAAAGTAAAAAAAAAGAGACAGGGTTGCCCTCAAGGCAGAAGTTCTGATGTCTGCACAAAGCCATTTCAGACCATATATAGAAAAAACAGATGGAGCAGGAGATATCATCCATGGGGGTTGGATGCCTCCAGTCAAAGAAAATAAGGTGTGAAGATACCTTATCACTAGGAAGTTGTCTGATTAATGCTCACAAAGTAAGTTACTTGTGGCAGGAATCCAAGTTACCTGAGTTACTGTTGACATACTTAGATTGGTCTGCAGGAACTTCAGTCCCACCCTCTTCATAAAAAAGTATTTGGCTGAGGGGAATAAAACAGAAATATGCCAAGGCAAGTTTCAGAACAGGACTGGAAGTTTATTTTAAAAGGCTTTAGAACAAAAAATTTAAAAAGCTGGGAAGATATTCAACCAGGCATGTGAACGTTAAAAGATTAGCTTAGATCCTAGAGCTTTATAGGCTTTGTAGGCTTACCTCTTTCCCATGATTCTTCCCTTAGTGTGGGCTTCCCACATGTGCAGTCCCCCTCTTACCTGTGGAAATAAAGCACATGCAGTGTGTTTAGAAAGTTTTACAGTTCCTCAACTGTGGCTTTGTTTCCTTTTTCTGTTGGAGTGTACCTGGAAGGTCATATTTTGTCTTTTATTGTCCATGCCCAGGAAGTTTCTTCCCTCTGACATCTGAATTCAATTAACACTTTAATGTTAACACCTGTTAATCATCGGAAATGGCATCTTCCTGGCACTGTAGATGGGCTGCAAAACTATCATTTTTAGAGAGGCAGTGTGATAGTTGGCAAACCATTACTTGACATTCCTAGTTGGTGAAGGGTGGGAAGAGCCCCCTCCTGTCCCACTCTTGCCTATCTAATATATGTAACAATTTCCTTTCAAATGGAGGGCAATATGGTTTTGCTGTGTTTCCACCCAACTCTCATCTTGAAGTTTAGCACCCATAATCCTCACATATCACTGGAGAAACCCAGTGGGAGGTAATTGAATCATGGGGGTGAGTTATTTTTTTTCATGCTGTTCTCAACATAATACATCTCATGAGATCTGATGATTTCAATAAGGCAGTTTCCTGCACATACTGTCTTGCTTCCCAGGTAAGATTTGCCTTTGCTCCTTCTTCATCTTCTACCATGATTGTGAAGCCTCTTCAGCCATATGGAACTGTGAGTCTATTAAACCTCTTTTTCTTTATAAATTACTGAATCTCAGGTTTTTATCCAGAGAAGTATGAGAATAAGCTAATACAAAGGGCATGCCATTTGCCTCCATTACCTAAGAGGAATTGGAGGAGGGTTGCTCAGGGATTAGCACAGATTAGGCAGCTTTTTAAACTCGGAAAATAAAATTTAATTTAATTCTATTTAATGTCTCAGATTTGCTCTTGACTTTATCTTGTTAATGACTATGTCTGAATTGAAAGCCAGCCAGAGCAAAGAGCTCCTGCAGCTTAAGGTCATCAGGGTTTGGGACTCTCTCCCAGGGACCCCTTTGCTTTCAAGGCAGTTTTGTTTTTTCATGGCTGAGTTTTTGGCAGAGTGGGCAAATCGTGAGAGGCTTTTTCCCATTTATATCATTGGTTTGCCTTACAGTGTCCTGGCCTTCTGTACTGGTTACAGTTACAAGAAAAGTGTCCTTAGGACAAACTGGAAGGGTTTTAACCTTTTAAAGCAGCAAAAATCATCCTAGTTCTTGTTTTTGCATTTCTTTTTTTCTTCTTAGCACTGTCTTCTTATTCTGCTGTCAGTTAAAAGACTAACAAGGCTAATATAAGAATTTATTTCATAGGGACCATCATGTATTGCACTAAAAAGTTAAATTATTTTTGGAGTCTGAGGGTTAAATTTATTCCAGTGTTTTAAAATGTAGCCCAGGCATGAAGCTAAAAAAATGGAGGGGCTTTGTCTCACAATAGGAACAGAAAGAATATCCACTGGCGACACAAATCACAATTTATCTTGGGCTTGCAGCCATTGAAAAGGGGCTTCATTTACAACTGTTGAGGGATTTTGAGATTCACTTTCCAAAGGGTCATCCACTTATTGGCAAAAAAAATTTCGGTGCTAGGGCTTCATGCTGGTACGAACACTTGGTGAGTGTCCCCAAATAAGTGCAGGTACCCATTACTGGGTGGAAAGCCCTTGTATGTGTTACACTGGGTGCTCAATCTGTAATAATAAGTAGTCATGCAAACATGACAGGCCAGGAGAGGACCCCCTCACAACTGGCAATGTTAAGTAACCGTTAGGTAATAGTCAGGTGTTTTTAAACTGTCTCCCTAATATAATAATTGGTCACAGCCAATTGCAGGGAAAGGCAGTCTCCCAATAAACAAAAACACATGAAACTGGTAATCAGCAGCTTATTAATACAATTTTAGGGTTTGGGTAAGTGGGCTTAAGCATGCACATGAAGAAGCAAAATGATAGAATTTAACTATGTATATGACCTTCTAGGGACATTTGCCTGGTAACAAAAGAATACCTTAAGTGAGTGTGTATACGACTTGAATAAATATACTGATGGGGCCATCTTCCAAGTGCTGGCAGACCTCTGTACCTGTGGATAGCCCACCCCAAGTGAAGAGTAAGAGGGAAAGGAACACAACTCCAAAAGTATGCCAAAGTATACTAAATCAAAGATCAAATTATGCACTTAATCTCTTAACTCACCCACTTGGGCCTCTTCCAACTGTACTTTCCTTCCTTTCTCTTCTGGTGTAAATTCTTAATAAAATTTCACTTCTGCTTGAAAACTTGCCTTACTCTTTCATTCTTCAGTAAACCTCTCAGTCAAATTAATTTTTTTCTGAGGAGGAAAGAATTCAGGTTACTTCAGACCCATACTAATTAACTGCCTCTAACATATTTTGATGCTATGTTACTCAAATTCATTTTCTAGTGTTAAGAAAACTGCAGTCTTTTTTTCTTTGGTAGATGTATTCAACCCCTGTATATGGTTTTCTTCTCTCTTTCTCTCTCCTGGTTAATAACATATCCCTAGAATAATTCCCAGTGCCTCTGCTTCCACTGGCTGATCTCTCAGGTCAGCCTGATGAGTGACTCTTGGTGGGGGTGGAAATGAACCACTAATGGTCCTCCTGGACAGGAGGCTCATGAGAGTGGGAGGGTTAAACCCTAAAACTGTGCAATGTCGGTGGTTTACCCTGCTTTTTCAATTAACCGTGGCTTTTCCCCAATAACGCACACTGCTTTTTCTTCTGTTTTCTCTATATGTGTTCTGAAATGGCCTTGCACACACCCATACTATCAACCTTAAGAGACAAACCTACCTCTTTGCTTTCACATTGCATGCCATGTGAATTTTTAAGCACATACTGCCTGTTATTTTTGCACCCCTAGCTCTCACTTTATTTGTGTGGCAGCAAAGACATGGACTCCCTTGCAGATATCCCCTGAGATTTATACTTGTTCTTACCCGATCAGCTTAGATGACTTCCAGCCCTTCCTCTGTCTGCTGGCACATGGTTAGGACAGACACTAGATGGAACTCTGGCTTTGCCAGAACCCGTATAATACCATATGCTTTTTATTTCTGTTACACCACAGTAGTAAATTTTCTAGTGGTTTTAGAGGCAATTTGTCCACAGCATGTGGCCTCACTCTGGTTCTTTATGGAACCCACCTACTTGCCTTTCTTGTTAGTACCCCTTTAAGTGGAGAAAAATTTCTCCTTTTGACATTTTGGAGTTTTTACCTCAAACCCAAGTCCTCTGAAGATTATTACTTTATGTCAAGAGAGCATATGAATCATTGCCCTTTGGGATCTAAGGGCTGCTGGTTTGGCAAGCATATGAAGGCTTTCCCAAAGTATTCCTCCCACTTTCTCCATAGCCCCCATTTTTTTGTTCACTTCCATACCCTTCTCAATATGCATCAAGACCTTTAGGGTCATATTCAAAGAAAGCAAAGTCCAGCCCTGCAGTGGCAGTTAGCTTAAAAACAGGCTTCTTGACTACTTATATGACATGAGAAATCAAATCTGAAAAAAAATAAGATAATCGTTTTGTTGCTAGAATGCCCTGAGTGAGAATGAGTAAACGGTCATGGAGACAAGGGATAGGCTGGCCTAAGGCTGCAGGCACAACAGACACACAGGACAGATAAAGATTGGTTCCAGGCTAAGAGATTACCACTAGCACAGAGATGAAAACAAAGCTAGGAGTGTATGATAAGACTGATTTATTCTTAATCCCAAGAACGATGAAAAATACCACATTTAGGATGATAGGAAAGTAGAGATAATGCATTTTTCCCCATCCCTCCACTCCATTTCTTTCTTTACAAATGGGTAATCATGTCTCTATACAACAGGAGAAGCCCCTTGAATCCATCCCCCCAAACTTGGGAAAAATTGATTCTCCCAAACCTTAAGGCAAGCCAACAAACAAAACAGTTTTTTCTTTGTAATACTGATTGGCCTGAAAAATTAACTAAGAGAAAATTATAAATTTAGCCTTGTAACACAGTGAACCTGCAGAGGAGGTCCTCAGATTAATTAGCCTTCTCAGTCTTTTTTTCCCTAACGGCAGAACTAGGACGATAATGCTAAGTTGAATTAAGATGCTAATTAGGAAGCTAAGAAAAGAAGGAATGTAAGGACAAAAGGCAGGCTTAATGATTGGCTGTTTTACAAGCTCTTCAGGACCCCCAGGTTTCCTGAAGACAAAGCCAAGGTCAACTCTGGAGGTGGCAACTAATAATAATGAATTTTTCTTTTAGGTTTAAGAGCTGTCTACTCAGTACTAATGTCCTCTAAGCAACTCTCCTTTAAATTATGTTGGGTAAGGTGGGAAAATGGGACCCATTACTCCTAAAGAAAAGATTCACACTCCTTCAGGCAAAAATACACTTTTTAAAATGGGTGGCTCCTTAATATCTATTTTAGAACCAGTTCGTCCACCTGCATAGGGCCTCACTCTGTGGTACTTTCAGGTACTCTGAGATTATCTTTCTGTCTGATAGTTCTATTTCTCCTGGAGAACTACCTAAATCTTTAACTAGTGATTTCAACCTGGACAGTTCTACCTCATGAGTTTAGAAATAGTTCACACTGAGTTCTTGCTATGTGTTGTTCTTGCTATGTATTGTTCTTGCTATGTGTGAAGAGAACCATTCAGAAACAAAATGTCTCTGATTAACTCTCTGTCAAAACAATTGTTTTCCTCCACCTAGAACCCCTTACTCATTGTTGCTTTCTTATCTTCTAGGAATTCACACAAAATATCTTCTCAGTGCTATCTAAAATGTGATATACTCAACAAAATTACAGTGTAGTATTTGTGTTTCAAGCAGTTTTTACTTCCTTGCTTTGCTTTAAAGTTTTATATGCAAGATATTTTTAGAAACATTTAGAGTGTCCACAGTGTCATAAACATATGTAAGATTTCAATGAGAAAATATCAATTTTATATGATTTTATAAAAATCTCAGCTGTAATTGGTTAGAACTGACAAGAAGGCATACATGTCTTATTCAAATACATATAAGTAAGCAAGTAGAGCACCACTTTGGTTTGCTCCAGGAAAGATAAAAAGAAGAGAAAAGGCTTTTGGGAATTGTGGTTAGTAAGTGTAAATAAGTGGCCCCAGGAAGGCCTCACTGATGATTAGAAGGTTTTAGTTATTGAATAATAGAGAAAAACTAAATAGCTATGCAGAGAGTTAATAGAAAATGTAATTTAATTTGTTATACAATTAAAATTTTTATGGTCCAACTGAATAAACTATTAATTTATCCAGTTCAAATATTAACATAATCACATCATTAATGTTATCTCAGTTAACAATTCTACATAAATTATTTCACATATTATTACATTTCAATATTTTCTACACCAATAATTATATTTCTATTTTCTTGTTTTACCAATGTCTCTTTTAAAGGCATTCTACCTGGCTTTTGTAGGTAGATTGTCAGCTGAGAAACTGAGACCCTAAACATATGGCCTACAGATATGGGTTTTTCCCCATCTTCAGCTAACAAAACATTTCTTCAGCTGTCTGTTGGAGTGGTATAAATCTTAGAAGGGCTACAATTCATGATTTTTTTAAAAAATTAGACTTTGAATAAAGCCATGAGTAATATCTTGGTTTTGGTGTCATGTGTGTTTATATCTGTGGTTTGAGACATTTATTCATAAGTCTATGACTTAACATTTTGCTTTATGTTTAGAATGTGATAGAAACTTTTTTTTTGGATTTTCAGTTTAGCCTTCTTACCTAAGCTAAATAAAACCATATATACACAGAAAGAAAAGGGAGTTTAGTAAAACGTTTCAAAGACAAACAGCTTTAAATAGTGATTAGGCCTCAAGTAAACAAATATACCCTACCTCCAAAACTTTTTATTTGTATAAATTTAAATTTCATAATACAAAAGCCACCAAACAGAAATGTGTATTATTTATCCTCATAAAACCTACTAAAAATATTTTCAGAGACTGATAGTCCAAAGTACATTTAATGAAAACTTGTATTTAGGCTATATATGTATATATACTTACTTGAGGCTTCTGCTTTTTCTATAAAAGATTCACAGTCAGCTGAATTTATCATTTCATAAACCCATGCTATGTGTGCTCCTTATGTCTATTTATTGTTTTGTTAACATTGTTGTTGCCAGAGATAATGTAAAATATTACTGACATTTTGAAAAAAGAGATTTTCTCAAACTGACACCATTAGGACTAGTTACCCTAACTACTTTCTGTCTTTTCTTCCTCCTACCACTTTTGACAGCATGTGAGGGCCCCTAGAGAAAACATCTAGTAGAATACAGACTCTTTGAGAAAGATTATAGAAAATACACAGATTTTTTTTTGGTAGTGTACTTCTGTTTTTCCTCACAGAGCCCAAAGAGTTGTGTGTGGAGAGGTTGCTGTTAGGTATAAGTTCCAGTGCCTTTTAAATTGAATATCTCAATTATTTTAGCTTCTAGATGCATATGCCTGTACATGTATGCATATGTTTATACCTGTTTGTATATTATCTATATGCTACCAAATTAAATTAAAGCTAAATGAGTGCTTGTAAATTGAATAAGCCCAAATATTTTGAAAGTTAATGCTATTTTAGTATATCTTATTTTAGTAAATCTTCCAATAAACATAATTAGTATTGCTGGTGTAGTAGAAACCACTGTCTTCTTACGTATCATCAAAATATACTTGTATTTCACTTAAATTTTTGCTTTTATAACCCATGTCTAGCATACAGCAATACAAAATTAGTTAATAAAAAATTTAACTTGAAATAAATACCAGATTTTTCTAATGTCTCATGAGAATTTCCATATATAGTTAAGAATGGATAAATGTAATAGACTTAAGTAAAACTTTGGAGATAAGTATATAATAATAATGTTTAATAGTATGCTTATTAGAAATGTTTTTGTATTAGTCTATTTTCAAACTACTCATAAAGACATACTCAACTTTGCATAATTTATAAAGTAATAGGATTAATGAACTCATAGTTCCACAGAGGTGGTAAGGCCTCATAATCATGGTGGAAGGTGAAAGGTACGTCCTATATGATGGTAGGAACTCCCTTTCATAAAAAATCAGATCTCATGATACTTAATTTACTATCATGAGGACAGCAAGGGAAAGACCTGCCCCCATGATTCAATTACCTTTCACTGGGTCCCTCCCATGACAATGTGGAAATTATAGGATCTATAATTCCAGATTTGGATGGGGATACAGACCATATCATTTTGCCCCAGGCCCCTCCCAAATCTCACGTCTTCATATTTTAAAACTAACCATGCCTTCCCAACAGTATCCACCATCTTAACTCATTTCAGCATTAACTCGAGTCCAAATTTCAAAGTTTCATCTGAGACAAGGTAAGTCACTTCCACTATGAGCCTGTAAAATCAAAAAAGCAACTTAATTACTTCCTAGATAGGATGGAGATATAAGCATTGGGTAAATATACCTATTCCAAATGAAAAAAAAAAAAAAAAAGAAGGCTAAAATAAAGACACTACAGAACCCACACAAGTCCAAAATCCAGCAGGGCAGCCAAATCTTTTTTTTTTTTTTTTTTTTTTTTTTGAGATGGAGTCTCACTCTTTCGCCCAGGCCAGAGTGCAGTGGCGCAATCTCGGCTCACTGCAACTCCGCCCCCCAGGTTCACGCCATTCTCCTGTCTCAGCCTCCCAAGTAACTGGGACTACAGGCGGCCGCCACGACGCCCGGCTAATTTTTTGTATTTTTAATAGAAACGGGGTTTCACCGTGTTAACCAGGATGGTCTCAGTCTCCTGTCCTCGTGATCCGCCTGCCTCGGCCTCCCTAAGTACTGGGATTACAGGCATGAGCCCCTGCACCCGGCCACAGCCAAATCTTAAAGCTCTCAACTAGTCTCCTTGGATTTCACGTCTCACATCCAGGACATGCTGATGCAAGAGGTGGGTTCCATGGTTATAGACACCTTCAGCACTGTGGTTTTGCAGGATATAGCCTCTCTTTTAGCTTCTTTTATGGGCTAGTATTGAGTGTCTGCAAGCTTTGTGGACCTACCATTCTCAGTTCTAGAGAACAATGAATTTCTTCTCAGAACTCCACTAGGCAGTGCCTCAGTGAGGATGCTGTGTGGAGGCTTCAACGCCACATTTTCCTTTTATACTGCCCTAGCAGAAATTTCCCATTAGGGCCCTGCCCCTGCAGCAAACTTCTGCCTGGACTTCCACCTGTTTAGATAAATCTTCTGAAATGTAGATAGAGGTTTCTAAACCTCAATTTATGACTTCCATGAGCCCACAGGCTCAACACCACATGGAAGGTGCCAACTCTTCTTGGAGCTTGCACTCTCTGAAACCATGGTCTCAAGCTGTACCTTGGCTCCTTGTAGCCATGGCTAGAGCAGCTGGAATGCAGAACAAGAAGTCCGTAGGCTGCACACAGCAAAGGTCCCTGCACCTAGACCACAAAACCATTTTTATCTTCTAGGCCTCTGTGTCTGTTATGGGAAAAACTGTCATGAAGCTCTCTGACATTGCCTGAAGACATTTTTCCCATTGTGACTAACAAATTTTCTCATTTGTGACTAACACAGGGCTCCTTACTACTTATGCAAATTTCTGCTGCAGGCATAAATTTCTCCCCTAAAATGGCTTTTCTTTTTCCATTGCATTATCAGCCTGCAAATTTTCCACACGTTCATACTTTTGTTTCTCTTGAAGTGTTTGCTGCTTAGAAATTTCTTCCACCCAATACCCTAAATCATCTCTCTCATGTTCAAAGTCTCACAGATGTCCAGGGAAGAGACAAAATGCCTTCAGTAGCAAAACTGACCTTTACTTCAGTTTCCAAAAAGCGTCTCATTTTTATCTGAGACCATCTCAACCTGGCTTTACTGTTCATATCACTATCAGTATGTTGGTCAAAGCCATTCAACAAATCTCTAGGCAAAGTTCCAAACTTTTTCATGTTTTTCTATTTTCTTCTGAGGCTTACAAACTGTTCCAGCCTCTGCTGGTTACCGGATTCTAAAGCTGCTTCCACATTTTCAGGTATCATTAGAGGCGCAACCTACTACCTAATACCAATTTACTGTATTAGTCCATATTTATGCTGCTGATAAATACATACCCAAGACTGGGTGATTTATAAAGAGAAAGAGGTTTAATTGACTCACAATTCCACACTGCTGGGGAGGCTTTATAATTATGGCAGTAGGTGAAAGGCACATCTTGTATGGTAGTAGGCAAAAAAGAAATCATGTGTGAGGGACCTCTTCTTTTCAAAACTAACAGAACCCAAAAGACTTATTCACTATCACTTATAACAGCAGCACAGAAAAGACCTGCCCACATGATTCTTCAACTACCTCCCCCCATGTCTTTCCCCTGACAAGTGGGAATTAAGGGAGCTACAATTCAAAATTTGGGTGGGGACAGAGCCAGACTGTATCAGCTTCCATATGCTTAGAATTTTGTAAAGCCAAATTAAATAATAAATATTTATTAGTTATGTGCATCAATTCTAAATATGATATAATTACTGACAATTACTAATTATAAATTGAATCTTATGTAATATTGACATCTGATTTCAGATAAAAGATATCTAGATGTTAGTAAACATGTTCTTTTTCAATCTGAAAAACTGTTAATTAAAACTACATGTTAAAAAGTTATAAAATGTGTACTCCTAAATTCTTGTTATGTGAATGAGTAAAAATTGTTTGCTTCTTAGGTTTTTACTATAAATTATTGTTACTAGAACTTAACATTTTTTCTAACATACAGTAACTAAAACTAGAAATAAGATAAATTATGCTATGCATGGCACATATAAAGAAAATAAGATGGACTTTTTAGTAAAAAAAATCTAATAAGAGACACAGGATGCAATATAAAAATAATTTTGCCTAATTTAGAGGTTAAGTGTTTATTAAATTGAAGAAATTTAACAAATGAGATAGATGAATAGAATACATATATAAAATTGAAGAAAAATTAATTTGAAAATTGTAAGAAGTTGTAAAAGGTTTATAGATCTCACCATGGTGGCTTAAATTTTTAATTTGAGTATTTTGGGGATCTGAGTTGGAAAGATCATTTGAGCTCAGGAGTTCAAGGTCAGCCTGGGCGACATAGAAAACCCTGTTTTATTCAAAGAAATCAAAGTATTAGCTCTGCATGCTGGCATATGCCTTATGTCCCAGCTACTGAGGAAACTGAGGGAGGAAAATTGCTTGCACCTGGGAGGTTGAGGCCTCAGTGACCCATGACCATGCCTCTACACTCCAGTCTTAGTGACAGAGTGAGACCTGTCTGAACAAAACAAACTAATGAACAAATAAAAGTTTTATAAAAATTGTATCTGTGGAACTGATTGAGATTACACAAACTCTTTACTAAAATTAGCTTTGATTTAATAATGCAATAAAACAGAAAATTTAATATTCTTTTTTAAACAAGATTTTTGGCCAGGTTCAGTGAGTGGCTCACGCCTATAATCCCAGCACTTTGGGAGGCTGAGGTGGGCAGATCGTGAGGTCAGGAATTTGAGACCAGCCTGGCCAACATGGTGAAACCCTGTCTCTACTAAAAATACAAAAATTCACTGGACATCATGGTGGGCATCTGTAATCCCAGCTACTTAGGAAGCTGAGGCAGGAGAATAGCTTGAACCTGGGACACGGAAGTTGTAGTGAGCCAGGATCATTCCATTGCACTCCAGTATGGGTGACAGAGCAAGATTCCAACTCAAAACAAAACAAAACAAAACAAAAAATACAAAAATTAGCTGGACATGGTGGCACACATGTAATCTCAGCTACTCAGAAAGCTAAGACAGGAAAATCACTTGAACCTGGGAGGCGGAGGTTCTAGTGAGCCACAATAGTGCCACTGCACTCTAGCCTGGGTGGCAGAACAAGACTCTATCTTAGAAAAAAAAAGATTTATATAAAGTATTCATAAGCAATAATAAAGGACTTTGATTCATCTTTTGAGTGAAATGTGGAAAATAAAAATGACCAAATATCTTTGTTAATTGAATTTTTAATCATGACCATTTTAAATCTTGATCAATTTTTTGTGGGGTACATCTTTCTGAGCTTCTGAGCTTCACAGAGACAAACACATTTTACTGGGCAAATAGTTTATTCTAGTTTTACATATGGGTTTTTTTTTTTTTTGAAAAAAAAAAAAAAACCACTTTCATCCTGCGTACCTCTGTTTTCTAGATTGGCAAAATGCACAAATGGATTAATTTAAAAAATTGAAAATTTGCAGAAATTTTAAGCTTCCTGGCCTAAGGCTCTTTTATTGGTATTATATAACCTATGTTGTGTCTAATTTGGAAAATACTAGGTTTCCCCCTTTAGAATAATAATAGCAAGTTCTATGCACCTGGATAAAGTAGCCTACAAAGCAGCTCTCCTTAAAGGTAATTTTTTTTTTGCAAGACCTTATAAAGTGCCTTACTATAAATTTTAAATTGATTCAAGATTTTTTAAAAGCAATATTCCAGGAAAATAAACATAAAAAATAATAGCCTTTACCTGAAAATTCTGTTTATTGCAAATACCATCAAATAAAAAATCCTCTCTACTTCTGCTGGAGGAATCCAGATAAGCTATTTGTGGCCAATCCTCATGCTGTTAAATTGAAGAGCCGTGTCTTTTAGGTTATTTCTCTAACTCTCTGTCTATACACAGCTCTGAAGTAACCCAACACTGGAATAGTTCTTTCAAAATTTTCCCTAGGCTTAACCACCGACAATTTCAGATAGAAATTCTCCTCGAAGAAAACTTCCTAATTATCTCTCTGGTCATCAAGTTAGTTAGTTTCTTCCACATTATTGGGAGAATGCTTTTATTTTTAAGTGATGTAACTTTCCATGATTGGAAATAATTTAATAGCCTTAGGAAAAATTGCTGATAAAGCTGAGATCTCCATTACAGTTTACAAAAAAAGTTATGGTTCACTGCCTGAGATAGCAGTAGACAATGACATTGCTTTACATTATGTGTTAGCTAAGCACAGAGGTGTACGTATGGTGACAAAAACTTCTTGTGTATACGTTAATACTTCTCATTATGTAAAAATTTATCCAGGAAAAATGAGAGAAGAAGCCACTTAATACCACAATTCTCTGAATATAAACCTGTCTTTAATCATGTTTGTAATGTTCTTAATTACCTTCTTAATGGATTAGGTTTTGGGTCTTGTTGTTCTGGTATAGAAACTACTTCTTCATAGTCTGAATGTGCATTGCATTTCTACTATTAATATTATTGATAATATGTATCTCTCATTGTTATACTTCTTCTGAAAGAAGTAAAATTATACTATTCCAAAGATGAGATAATAAAACAAGCAATAGAAACTATGTAAATAGATGACTTGACTGAAGTCTTATTTTTGCCACACTGTTATGACATCCCTATTTAAGTATTCAGGCACTCTTAAAATTTGTTGCTGAGACATCTCTTTCTTCCCATCTGACATGAGATAAACTTGTCAGAGAATGAGCCTTTTTGGACAGGAGAGATGCCTTGACACTTAGACTTAATTAATTATTTTTTCAAAAGTAAATTTTTGATCAAAAAAGGGGACACAAGAAAAAAATAAACTGTGTTATTTGAAGAGTGCAAAACTTTTCTAAATTACAGGTTCAGAGAGGGAAAAGAATAATAAAACTGTGATGTACCATTTTCTATGTAGACCAATGGGTTGAGTAACTATTTTTTGAACTGGCTTGCTATGTTGGCTCTAGACTGACACAGCTATAATTAATCTAATAAATACACTTGCTGGCTACCATAAGTTATTACCGTAGAGTATAGCAATGTATAGCCAATCACTAATCAATGTTATTTCTGTGTAGTAATGAGAAGTCATGACACAAAACTTCTACTGGTTTAACCCTGTTTTTGTTTTTGCCTTTGAAAGCCTGCTTATAACAAAATTCAAACAGAGTTTACATCCAAGGATACACAGGTCTGAAACCTACAGGTACCTACCTTCACCTTATCTAGAGTAAACTCTATAATATTTCATTTTGTGTCTCAGTTTTTTTCTTAGATAAACAAATTTGTAAAAAAAAGACAAAAACAATGTCAGTAATAATATTGTCAACAAAAAAATTTAAAAAACACAAAAATTTAAACAACTCAAGTTCCAAAAAAGTAAAATTGGTGAGTAAATTGTATGACTCTCGGCCTCAAACCTCAGTATGTGTACAATAAACTGAGGCAAACAAACAATAAAATACAATTTCAGTGTAATAGTAGTAAAGTTTTTAAGACAATATAAGTTAATCAAAACTCAAATAGGAAAACCAAGCAAAACTCTTCTTCATGATAGTTAAGTTGCAAAAAATAATAAAAGTAATTAGTACTGTGGTCAACCCTGGGTACGAAAAGTAGATGAGATCAAAGAAACACTGTAACTGCTCAAGCCCTATTTATTTACCTGCTGAGTACATGGAAAGTTATATTCTTGTTATTTAAACTAAGAACAAGTTGATTTATGTTGAAATTATCTTTGTTTCCTCAAATTATATCACAAATTTACTCTTACTTTCAACCTAGAAAAAATAATTTTACAAAGTTATGAAATCAAATTATTGAATTGTTGAAATAAGCTGTACTTACATAGCAGTAAGATTTTATAGAGTAAAGAAAATGAAAGCAACTACGGGAAGTAGCTTATTTTATTGGAAGTTCGTAAGAATCCACATACTCAGCAGGTTAAACAGATTCCTAAGCTTGGTGGAGAAGTTGCTCAGTGTAATTTGCTCCTAAACAGTAAGTAAAAAACCCTGAGAAGCTGACAAATGTAATTCTGAGAGTCCCACACATTTCACTATTTCTGACATGATGAAAACACTTTCTTTGTCAGGGTCTTAATTCTCACTAGTGTCCAAATTCACTTGGAATCAGTTTAAGGTTATCGCCTGTGATGTCTTTTTTTTTTCTTTTCCTAAAAATATGTCTGACACAAAATGTCTGAAGTTAGCTGTACATCAACTAATTCTTTAACACCAATTGACTGTCCAACAATTCAATTATGTTACATTCTAGATTAGCACAGAAACACAAGTTCAGGACTCAGCCCTACAAACCGCCCCTAGTATAGTTGCCAGTCACAAGCTTTGGGAGCCCATCATAATTCTGAGCAATTTTCTGTGAATTACAGGATCCCATAACCCATCAAGTCTAATAATTTGATAGAATTACTGACAGTAATAAAACAAATATTTGATTTATGTTCACCAGCTTATAACAAGTAATTCAACTCAGAAAGAGCCAGGTAACAGAGATGTATAAGACAAGAAAAAGTGGTGGAAGAAGATGGAAAAATTTGATAAATACTGGTTAAATAGCTCTGGTTTTTAAAATCTCTTAATTCTCAGTGTTCTGAAAGAGAAACTTACTGCAAAGAAACAACCTTCCATTATAACTTAAATAATAATCTCTTATTCATCTGTCACAACACTAGACAAAGAAACTGCAAATTCTCATTTATTTATTATAAACCATTAGCTTTTGTTTTCCATGGTCAGATCAAAATACTTGTTGACCAAATTTTACTTAAATTTATCTATTTTCTTCAGGCCCATGTACTCCGATCCATGCTTACAAAAACCAGCATTCAACCCTCTCATTCAACCTTTTAAGAGCAGGCTGACTTCTGGATGAAACAGTCTCTAATCTTAAATGTGATCTTGACACCCTCCATTCTTGTTTGCTTCCCATCCCAGACTCTGATAACCATGCTTTTATTCTCTATGCCCATCCATTTAATTGTATTGATTTCAAGTTTAATTGCTCTCAAAAAGTATTTACAAAAAATGTTTGTTTCTCTGTGCCTGGTTTATTTTCCTTAACATAATAATCTTCAGTTTTGTTCATGTTGTTGCAAATGACTGAGTCTCATTGTTTTTTATGGCTGACTCTATTGTTTACAGGTACCACATTTTCTTTGTCAGTTCATCTGTTGATGACCACAGGTTGCTCTCAAATTTTAGCTATTATTGCATATCATGCTGCAATAAACACAGAAGTGGAGACCTCTATTTTATATACTTTTTTTTCTTTTGGGTATATACTTAGAAGTGGGATTTCTGGGTCATATGATAGCTTATTTTTAGTTTTAGGAGCAATCTTCAAACAGTTCTCCATAGTGCTTGTACAAATTTACATTTTCTCCAACAGTGTACAAAGGTTTCCTTTTCTCCACATCGTAGGCAGCAATTGTTATTGTTTGTCTTTTGGATGTTTTTAATTGGGGTTAGATAATACCTAATTGTAGTTTTAATTTGCGTTCCTCTAACAGTCAATGATATTGAGCACTTTTTTATGCCATTAGCCATTTGCATATCTTTTTGAAAAAGGTATATTCAATTTTTTCTCATTTAATTTTCTGTGGGTTGTTCGAACTTATTACATATTCTGGTTACTAATGTCTTGTGAGGTATACAGTTTTTAAATATCTTTAAAGAGATGAAAAATAAAATGAATAGATTTCAAAGAGAATAAAAATAAAATGAAGAGATTCTTTGAGAATCTCTTCATTTTATTTATTGTATGGTTTTGTTTGCCAGAGCCTTTTAACTTGATGGTATTCTATTTGTTTATTTTTGGTTTAGTTTGCTGTGCTTGTGGGATATTCTTCAAAAAAATCTTTGCCCCAGTAAATATTGTACAGCTTTTTTCCAATGCTTTATTATAGTAGTCTTATAGATTTTTATCTTAGATTTAATTTTTAACTAATTTTGATTTCTTTTTTGTATATGGTGAGAGAAGGGATTTAGTTTTATTCTTCTGCATATGGATATCTGGTTGTTTGAGCATCATTAATTGAACAGACTGTCTTTTCTCAGTGTATGTTTTTGGCATTGTTGTCAAAATGAGCTTACTGTAGGTATGTTGGTTTGTTTCTAGGTTCTCTATTATTTTTCATTGGTCTATGTGTCTGTTTTTATTTTAGTACCATGCATTTTGTGTTACTGTAGATCTGTAGTGTAGTTAAAAGTAAAGTAATGTAATTTGTTTGGTTTGTTCTCTTTGCTTAGGGCAGCTATAGCAATTCTAGATTATTGGTAGCTACATATTAATTGTAGGATTGTTTTTTCTACTTATGTAAAGATGTCATTGATATTTTGATAGAGCTTGCATTAAGTCTGTAGATTGCTTTTGGTGATATAGACATATTAACAATATTAATTCCTTCAATCCATGATTAGGGAATATTTTCCAATTTTTTATGTCCCCTTAAACTTTCTTTGTTATTGTTTTATAGTTTTTATTATAGAGCTCTTTCATTTTTTATCAGTTAATTTCTAAGTATTTATTTCTATATGTGGCTATTTTGAATATAATTAGTTTTTTAATTTCTTCTCAACACTGTTTACTGTTGGCATATACAAATGCTACTAATTTTTTTCTGTTGATTTTGTACCTCAACTTAGTAAATTAGTTAATATTTTCATATTTTTCTCACAAAATATTTACAATGTTTCCAAAGTCAAAATTATATGATCTAAAAACAAAGAAAATTTTACTTTTCTCATTCTGATTTGAATGCTCTTGATATTATTCTTTGGTATGAATGATCTATCCAGGACTTCTACTTCTATGTTGAATGACAAATTATGTCAGTGGACATCCTTGCCATATTCCTGATCTTAGAAAAAAAGCCTTCAGTTTTTTTCATTCAGTATGGTACTAGTTGTTGGTCTGTCATATACAGTTTTTATTATGTTGATATATGTTCTTTTCATTGCAGTAGGATAATTTAGGAATCTGAGAGACTGAGGGGTTGAGGAGGATACTTATTATTTATTAGTTAGGTGTACTGGCCCAGTCAGATTAACATCTAAAGGACTGAGCCCCCAAAAAAGAGTCAAGCTACTTTTTAAGCATTTCATGGGGTTGGGGAAGATTTGCGCAGGGGAAAGCATATTACAGAAGAGAGAAACAAAGACAGTTATTCAATTGAGATATGCATTACATCATTTCTTACTTTTCAAGGAACAACATGTTTTACGACTTGAGATTATCTGCCTAGTGACTTTGCAGCTGCACAGCTAGAGAAACAGGGTCTTCACAATACCTGGGAAAGGGAGAGATAAGGCTCACTAGCCACAGAAAAACAGGCAGTTAATTTTTAAAAGACTTCAGCTCTTCCTCTTCCTCAGGGGGAATTGGGTTTTCTTACATACAACTGAGATTTTGCTTACACATTCTTTAATTTCTTTTAATTCCTGTTTCATTATTAAGAGATTTTTGAAGATTTTTGGCATAAATAAATGTTGAATTTTATCAAATGTTATATTCACATATGTTTACATGATTTGTACAGTTCCTGTTCTTTATTCTGTTGATATTTGATAAAGACAGTTTCCAGAGAAACTTTTGGCAGAAAATGTGGGCCTCTGGCAAAGCCCCACCCTCAAGTTTCAAAGCTTAAGACCACAGCTCCAAGTGAGAAATTATGTCCTCTTTTGTTTTGTTTTGTTTTTCCTCAAATTTTACCTTTTTCTAAACCATCCATTGCCCTTCCCCTCTCAATCCTGGGTCTATGGAGGCTGTGGCTTAATATTGGAGACGAGCAGATAGACTTCAGAGGGACTCCTCTCAAAAAACAAACAAACAACAACAACAACAACAAAACAACAGAAACCCTTAGTAAGATTTTCCTTTTAATGAAAGTAGCACACAAACTATTATTTTTCTAAGAAACAGCAGCCTGTAAAATTAAGCTGCAGACACAGATAAGCAAGTTGGAAGCTTGCAGAAGTGAATGCCAGCAGCTGTGTCAAAAGAAAAAGGTTACTTGGGGTCCAGGCATTTTTAACATGGTGACTCCATATTCACTTTTTTTTTTTCCATTTTTGTCAACCATGTGTACAGTAAGAAACAGACCACAGTGTGCAGGCCAGGTAGAAACCCCATCTGAGTAATAAAACATTAGGGTGAGATGGCCAGTTACTTTGCATGCTATGCAAATATCACACCTGGTTTGACAAATCTACTGGTTCCTATATAAATCACACACCACCTCTTCAAGCTCATCTATAAAACCCTGTGCATTTCACCATGAAATCAGAAGAGTTGTTCCGGTGACCCTCTCTCTCTCTGAGATGGAGAACTATTCTCTTTTCTTATTCTTTTGCCGATTAAACCTTCACTCTTAAACTCATGTTTTGTGTATTCGTGTCTTTGACTTCCTTGGCGTGAGAAAACAAAACTCAGGTGTTTACCCCAGATGATAATGCCACCTGAAGTCCAACCGAGGAAGTTTCTCCTAAGAAGAAGATGACATCATTGGCATAGACATCTTTCTTATAAGATGATAAACCGCGACTTCTCTGCTACTATTAGATTTTAGCTTTTAGATTTTCCCTTGCTTATGGCTCTATAAACAACAGAAATAAAAACAAGTCTTGTGTACTCGTGGGGTGTATTTTTTATGTAGAGGATTCTGCAGCCAACCATGCATTGATAGATGAAAAATGAAGAGTCAACATGAGTGAGAAATTTTAATGGGATATGTGTTGTTTTATAATGTCAGAAACACAACACTGGGCCACCTCTTTTTTTTTTTTTTTTTTTGAGTTGAAACCTTGCTCTGTCACCCAGGCTGGAGTGCAGTGGTGTAATCTTAGCTTACTGCAAGTTCCACCTCCCAGGTTCATGCCATTCTTCTGCCTCAGACTCCCGAGTAGCTGGGATCACAGGTGCCTGCCACAATGCCCGACTAATTTTTGTATTTTTAGTTGAGATGGGGTTTCACCATGTTAGCCAGGATGGTCTCAATCTCCTGACCTCCTGATCTACCTGCCTTGGCCTCCCAAAGTGCTGGGATTACAGGTGTGAACCACCGCGTCTGGCCTGGGCCAGTTCTCTTAATCTACTGCATAGGTTAAGGAGAACATTGCAGGCATAGGTTAAAGAGCATTTCCAGGATGTCTTCACTCTTCTTAATGGATATAAATTATTATGTGTTTGTTTTCATGCTTTACAGTAAATCAAAAAGTTATTCATCATAATAGGTTCTATAAAAGATTCTACTGTAAAGGCTATGGTTACACAATAGACTTTAATTTTTTTTGCAAAAGTTTTACCAAATAATATAATTTCTCTAGATTACTTACTGAATAAGCAGAGAAATATCTGTGCAGTTGCTTACAGCTGCAGTTACACATAAAGGAATACATTGGGTATTATGGACATTTAGTTGCAGGGAATTAATGAACGGGCTGTTTAGATGAAATGAGTGGACACATTACCTATTTTATTCTTTAGACTAGGTTCCAAAAGATCAATCCATTCCAAAATTGAGTCAATTATGCTAAATACAGTGTAATCAAAATGAAAGTTTAAGGACATAAATACAAAAACAAACCATGTATTTCTTATTTTCTATAAAAATTAGATTCCAACACAAGGAGATCACCCTATTTAATTGTTTTAAAGAATACTAAGGTGAAGTTTGTCCTCAGTTTACAAAACCCACAGTTCTGCAATTTTACAGTGTCATTTGAGATCAAGTAAGCATAAATACTATGGAGACAGAGTAATATCAATGACTGAAGTTTGGGTCTACCTATCAAAATTGACAAGACGACCAAGGGAAATAAATTTTTCAATTATGCTGTACCTAAATCTGCCTCCTAACATGTTTAATTTTAGAAAATTGTTTTTGTGCACAGTAAACTATAACTGAATGTGTTGTCCATTGAATAAAATGGTGAGACCAGTAATAATCATGTTGGGAGATTTATTTGCCAAAGGACATGTCCAGAAGACAACTCTATGACATTCCCCAAGGACAATTTTGAGTACTCCAAATTTGAAGGGAAAAATGCAGGATATTGAGAAACACACAGCTTTCACAAAGATGAAAAAGGGCAGAGAAAAATATGAGGAATCTACATTTTACATAAGATGACACAGACAAAATGGGGTAGGGAAACAATCAGTTACACATTTGTGTCTGGCTCCCCAGGGTGACTGCACATGTAAAGAAAAGCTATCAATTTGCATTGCCATGGTAAAGTTTTAAGAGCTCATCAGAAATTTTCTTGTGGGAAAACTATGTCATCTGCAAACAGGGACAATTTGATTTCCTCTTTTCCTAATTGAATGCCCTTTACTTCCTTCTCCTGCCTGATTGCCCTGGCCAGAACTTCCAACACTATGTTGAATAGGAGTGGGAAGAGATGGCATCCCTGTCTTGTGCCAGTTTTCAAAGGGAATGCTTCCAATTTTGTCCATTCAGTATGATATTGGCTGTGGGTTTGTCATAGATAGCTCTTATAATTTTGAGATACCTCCCATGAATACCTAATTTATTGAGAGTTTTTAGCATGAAGCATTGTTGAATTTTGTCAAAGGACTTTTCTGCATCTACTGAGATAATCCTGTGGTTTTTGTCTTTGGTTCTGTTTATATACTGGATTACGTTTATTGATTTCCATATGTTGAACCAGCCTTGCATCCCAGGGATGAAGCCCACTTGATCATGGTGGATAAGCTTTTTGATGTATTCCTGGATTCAGTTTGCTAGTATTTTACCGAGGATTTTTGCATCAATGTTCATCAAGGATATTGGTCTAAAATTCTCTTTTTTTGTTGTGTCTCTGCCTGGCTTTGGTATCAGAATGATGCTGGCCTCACAAAATGAGTTAGGGAGGTTTCCCTCTTTTCTATTGATTGGAATAGTTTCAGAAGGAATGGTACCAGCTGCTCCTTTTACCTCTGGTAGAATTTGGCTGTGAATCCATCTTGTCCTGGACTTTTTTTGGTTGGTAAGCTATCAATTATTGCCTCAATTTCAGAAGGTGTTATTGGTCTATTCAGAGATTCAACTTCTCCCTGGTGTAGTCTTGGGAGAGTGTATGTGTAGAGGAATTTACCCATTTCTTCTAGATTTTCTACTTTATTTGCATAGAGTTGTTTATAGTATTCTCTCATGGTAGTTTGTATTTCTGTGGGATCGGTGGTGATATCCCCTTTATCAGTTTTTATTGCGTCTATTTGATTCTTCTCTCTTTTCTTCTTTATTAGTCTTGCTAGCGGTCTATCAATTTTGTTGATCTTTTCAAAAAACTAGCTTCTGGATTCATTGATTTTTTTGAAGGTTTTTTTGGTGCCTCTGTCTCCTTCAATTCCGCTCTGATCTTAGTTATTTCTTGCCTTCTGCTAGCTTTTGAATGTCTGCCTTTGCTTCTCTAGTTCTTTTAATCGTGATGTTAGGGTGTCAATTTTAGATCTTTTCTGCTTTCTGTTGTCAGCATTTAGTGCTATAAATTTCCTCTTCACACTCTCCTTAAGCAGATAAGCAACTTTAGCAAAGTCTCAGCATAGAAAATCAACGTGCAAAAATCACAAGTATTCTTATATGCCAATAACAGACAAACAGAGAACCAAATCATGAGTGAACTCCCATTCACAATTGCTTCAAATATAATAAAATACCTAGGAATCTGACTTACAAGGGATGTGAAGGACTTCTTCAAGGAGAACTACAAATCAATACTCAATGAAATAAAAGAGGATACAAACAAATGGAAGAACTTTCCATTTTCATGGGTAGGGAGAATCAATATCGTGAAAATGGCCATACTGACCAAGGTAATTGATAGATTCAATGCCATCCCCATCAAGCTAACAATGACTTTCTTCACACAATTGGAAAAACTACTTTAAAGTTCATATGGAACCAAAAAAGAGCCCGCATTGCCAAGTCAATCCTAAGCCAAAAGAACAAAGCTGGAGGCATCACGCTACCTGACTTCAAACTATACTACAAGGCTACAGTAAACAAAACAGCATCCTACTGGTACCAAAACAGATATATAGACCAATGGAACAGAGCAGAGTCCTCAGAAATAAGGCTGCTTATCTACAGCTATCTAACCTTTGACAAACCTGACAAAAACAAGAAATGGGGAAAGGATTCCCTATTTAATAAATGGCACTGGGAAAACTGGCTAGCCATATGTAGAAAGCTGAAATTGGATCCCTTCCTTACACCTTATACAAAAATTAATTCACGATGGATTAAAGACTTACATGTTAGACCTAAAACCATAAAAACCCTAGGAGAAAACATAGGCAATACCATTCAGGCCATAGGCATGGGCGAGAACTTCATGTCCAAAACATCAAAAGCAATGGCAACAAAAGCCAAAACTGACAAATGGAATCTAATTAAACTAAAGAGCTTCTGCACAGCGAAAGAAACCACCATCAGAGTGAACAGGCAACCTAAAGAATGGGAGAAAATTTTTGCAATCTACTAATCTGACAAAGGGCTAATATCCAGAATCTACAATGAACTCAAACAAATTTACAAGAAAAAACAAACAACCCCATGAAAAAGTGGGTGAAGGATATGAACAGACACTTCTCAAAAGAAGACAGTTGTGCACCAAAAAACACATGAAAAATGCTCATCATCACTGGCCATCAGAGAAATGCAAATCAAAACCACAATGAGATACCATCTCACACCAGTTAGAATAGCAATCATTAAAAAGTCAGGAAACAACAGGTGCTGGAGAGGACGTGGAGAAATAGGAACACTTTTACACTGTTGATGGGACTGTAAACTAGTTCAACCATTGTGGAAGTCAGTGTGGTGATTCCTCAGGGATCTAGAACTAGAAATACCATTTGACCCAGCCATCCCATTACTGGGTATATATCCAAAGAATTATAAATCATGCTTCTATAAAGACACATACACACGTGTTTATTGCGGCACTATTCACAATAGCAAAGACTTGGAACCAACCCAAATGTCCAACAATGATAGACTGGATTAAGAAAATGTGGCACATTTACACCATGGAATATTATGCAGCCATAAAAAATGATGAGTTCTTGTCCTTTATAAGGACATGGATGAAGGTGGAAATTATCATTCTCAGCAAACTATCGCAAGGACAAAAAACCAAACACCACATGTTCTCACTCATAGTTGGGAATTGAACAATGAGATCACATGGACACAGGAAGGGAACATCACACACTGGGGACTGTTGTGGGGTGGGGAGAGGGGGTAGGGATAGCATTAGGAGATATACCTAATGCTAAATGATGAGTTAATGGGTGCCGCACACCAACGAGGCACATGTATACATATGTAACAAACCTGCACGTTGAGCACATGTACCCTAAAATTTAAAGTACAATAATAATAAAATAAATAGATAAATAATAAATAAAAATAAAAAAATTGAAAAAAGAAAACTATGAAGAAGGTATGTAGCCTTTGATCGATGTAACCACCTTATTTAGGAACCAAAATGGGGAGACAGATTTGCATGTCCCAGTTTCTAGCTTGACTTTTTGGTTTGGCTTAATGAATATGGGGCCCCAAAATTGAATTTTCATTCACTTTTTTTTTGTTTGTTTTTAAAAATCCTTTGGGTAAAAGCATTTTATAAAGAAATATGCGTTTCTGGCCTCAGGTTGATTTTTTCTCCCTTTTTATTTTCCTGCTGCTTTCTCATTGCAAGGAGGGTTTATTCCTGAAAGTTTAGGGCCTACATCCCTAGGAATGCTCATTCCTAGTAGGTCATATTTCACTATCCTATGAGGGTTCATTATTAGGAAATCTTTCACAAGTCACTAGAAAGACTCATTCTAAGGAAGTCATGTTCTATGAAGATAAAAATGGGGGAAGAAAGTAGAGAAAAAAAAAATATTGTGTGTGTGTATATATATGTATGTGTATATTTATATACACATATATACACATATATACATATATGTATGTGTATATTTATATACACATATATACACACATATACATGTATATGTATATGTGTGTATGTGTATATATATATGTATGTATATATATGGACTTAGGCAAGATTTACAGCAATAAAAGGAAAGAAAAACTGGAAGCTAAATCAGGCTATATTACTATATGCTCAATTAGAGCAATTCTCTGGGCAATTATTACCTTAGCCTTTTCAGATGTATATTTCCTTACTTACAACATGTACCATAAAAACATTGTAAGAAAAACAGGACAGAAGACAAATTGTTATCACTACTATGCCTATTATAAGCAATAATTTCTGCTACCAATTTCCACAGGATGCAAGCCGACCATACAACCATTAGATTAGTGAGGGTTTTGGCTCTAACAGGGTGGACCTTCACCATTATAAAAACTGGCTGCTGTGTGTATATTCCAGGTGAATTGAAGAACATAATCAGACTTATGACTGATGTTGAAATTCAGAAAACATGGTTTGCATGCTTTCAGTTGGGTTAAAGATTTTCCCTGCAGGCAAGCAATAGCCATGGCAGTTAAAAAAATTCATTTTTATTTCATAAGGAGACAGTTGATGTTTTCCAAAAGGGGTGGATTGGAATGTAAGCAGCATTAGGGAGAGTGCTTTGAACCAGGGGAGGTGAAACACCTCCATGAACTTAGCCAATTATGTTTTGATTATTCCCTTGGTCCTCTCCACTATGCCTGAGGATTGGGTATTGTAGAGACAATGGAAATGTTGAAATATGTCCAAATATTACAAATATTTTGACTAAGCTGGCCAGTAAAGTAAGTTCCCCATCACTGTGAAGTTCACAGGGGACTCCCCATGGTAGGATAATTTTTTCTTGTAGAATTTTTCTAGCTGCCATGGCTACTGCTTGCCTGCAGGAAAAAGCTTTAACCCAGTAGAAAACATGCAAATAATTACTGAAATATACTTGTAACCTTAAGATAATAGCAGCTGGATAAAATCAAGCTGTGATACCTCAGAAAGTTTAGCCACAAAAGGAAATTGACCCTGGGACCCTGGAGGAGCTTTCCTGGGCTATATTTGCGATGAATAACACATCAAGATTAAATCTTTCATGTCACTGTAAACAATGGTTTTCAGTGACATTGTTTACATCAGGATAGGATATCATTTTATTTGGATTCTAATGGGATGATGAACATATTCCATAAAGAGCACCTGACATCCCTGTGGAATGTTTATTATTAGGTACACATTATATTTCAATTTTGAAAGAAAAGTATCCCCTGCCTGTTTCCAAGTAGATTTCTCTTTTTTAGGAGTTATTCTCTGGGTTCCTTTCAACATGTTTATAAGTGCTTTAGGTTTTATGGCCATTTCCCAGTTTGGAACTGGTGGCTTGGTTGCTGCTCTTTTAGCTGTAGCATCAGCCAATTGGTTACCCTGACTTTCTGTGTTGTCTGATTATAAGTGACCTGAAATTTTTATAATGCCACACATTTTGGCTTTAGAATACCTTCTAACAGGTCTGATGCTTTTCCATTTTTTATGGTTTGCCCTGAAACGGGTAAATATTCTGTCTCTTTTTAAAGCATTCCAAAGCCATCAGCAACCTCAAAAGCACAGCAGCTGTCAGTGTAAATGTTTGCAGTCTTTTCTTATGCCAATTGACAAGCTCAGGTCAGGGCAATCAGTTCAGCCCCTATAGCTGATCTGGCTTAAAGAAAAGGATGGATTTCATTTACCTGTAGAAATGAAACCACAGCATATCCTGCTCTAAAATTTTCATCTTCTTTTCTTAAATAACACCCATCTGTATACCATTCTATCTCAACATTATTCAGTGGTGTCTTTTGTAGGTCTGCCTTGGGGGATGAGAAGTCAGTCAGTTATCAGAACAGAGTTATGGGGCTTTGTCTGATAGGTCCAGCAAGAGAGTGGCCAATTTAAGATTGTAACAGTGGAAAATAGTAATATTAGGAGATGATAGAAGCCAAATTTTATAAGACACTAACCAGTTGATGAAAAGATGTTGACTATGATGAGATTAGAAGGGTCTCAAGAGAATGTGGCACAAAAATGTTAAGCAGGAAACCCATAATTATTTTTTCCACAGGCTTGTACCGAAGGGCCGTGGCTGCTATTACTGTCACACAAGGAGTCAATTCTCAATCGATAGGGTCCATCTGTTGACTATAATAGTGTACTGGTCTCTGAAGATCACCGTGTTTCTGGGTCAGTAACCTGGATTCAGTATCTCCAGTTTCTTGTATAAAAAGGGAGCAAGGTTATTTGTCATTTGGGTGCCCTGAGGCTGGGCCATAATTTGAGTTCTTTTCATTTATTGTACTGCTGATTATTCTTATAGGGTACACATGATGGAATGAAGCTAACCATTTTTAGATATGCATTCAAAAGTTTAACCATAAGGAAGAAATTTGACATTCAGTTTCTACAATAGCCTACCAGGCCCCCAAATTCTCTAAGTTGTTTCTTAGTGACAGTCATTAAGAAAGCTAAAATTCCTTTCACTCTGTCAGAGTTTATACTCAGTTCTTTGGCTGAGATAATACATCCCAAATATTTAACTTGCATTAAGCATAGCTGAAGTTTGTCTGTGATACTTTGGGTCTCTTGTTGGCTAACTGAACAAATATAAACTATCTTACTAAGAGAAAGATAATGAGTCTGAATAAAGGAGAAAGTAATCTATGTATTGAGTCCTGGGGAGAAATTCAATCCTTAATATTTGGGAAAAGTAAGTGGGACCTTCTGTATACCCTTGGGGCATTATCATTTATATATATTGCCATTGTTTCCAAATAAAGGCAAACAAAGACTGGATGGATAGATCTACAGGAATCCAAAAAAAAAAAAAAAAGTCACTGAGGCGATCCACAACTGAGAAATAGTGAATCGCAGTTGTTATAAGTGATAGAAGGGTATGGGTTTGGGGACTATTGGATGCCTGAGTATTATAGTATTGTTTATTGCCCTCAAGTCCTGTACAAATCTTTATCCTCTTCTACTTGGTTTCTTTACTGTGAATATAGGACTGTTGCAGGGACTTGTGCAGTGAAAAATAAGCCCCTTTTTTCAGATTATCTTGTATGGTAGGGGCAGTTCCATCTATGGCTTCATGTTGTAGAGGATATTGTTTAAAGTTGGTAGGGATTTCTTTGGTTTTATCCCTGCCTTTTTTGGTGTGGCTATGAATATTTTCCCTATATCAGTATTTGACTGACCATAAATGGGAGGGAATATCCTTGAGCAAGTCTTCCATTTCTGGTGTTAATGAGAAAATTGGAAAAGCTAAAAGGAGTTTCATAGTTTCTTGTTCTTGATTGCGATAATTTCTCTTCTCTCCTAATATTTCCTCCTCTATCTTCATTTTATTTTCATAGTCACAAGATGATGTTTTACCATTACTAGTACTAAATTGTGGCACATTGTAAGGACATTTTTTAATTTGGTATCTTTGGACCCCTGGCTCTAATTCTAAAAGAGCTTCACCTTTTGATGAAACAGAGATATGGGCATTATGAATGTTGAGGAGATCATGACCAAAATATTGTCAGGGGCCACAGTACACATAACAAACATATGGGACTCACTGAGTGTCACACTTAGATCCTGCAGTTGTGGAACTGGAACCTGATGAAATGATAAGTTATAAGTTTTGACTTAAGACATAAGATCATCTTATTAGACATAGCCACCATGTTAATTTCTTTATTGCTCCATTCATCTTTATATCTGTCTTCTGGATTTTTGGGTTCTGATTGTTATGGCTCTGTTGGGAACAGGACCCCCAGAATCTCACCATAAACTGGCCCCAAAACTGGCCATAAACAAAATTGCTGCAGCATTGTGACATGTTCATGATAGCCATGACGTCCACACTGAAGGTTGCAGGTTTACTGGAAAGAGGGCAAGGAATGCCTGGCCCACCCAGGGCAGAAAACTGCTTAAAGGCATTCTTAAACCACAAACAATAGCTGTAAGACCCCTGATTTCCCACTCCACACCTCTATATTTCTTTGTGTGTGTGTCTAATTCCTTTAGCTCCTTTGGGTTAGGGTCTCCCCAAGTAAACTGGTCTCAGCAAGCAGTGCCCATACATGGGGGCTCGAATCCAGGTTGAAGGGTCGCTGGAGCGATGGTTGGAGAATGTGGAGCTAAGCTGGAGGACACCAGAATACTCTTAAAGCAATCCCTGTGGTGAGTAAGAGAGGGAGATCGGAAGCATCAGGATGACAATAGGGACAAGTGTGAGCTCTGGTTCATTCCACCTTGGAACATTTTCTCACTGATGATGAGGGGAAAAGAGAGTATAACCAAGTAACAGAAGAGGTTACAGAGCAGTTTTTTTTGACAGCTAAAGCTAAAGTGGCAAAGGAGGGAGAGGTTCATCCCTACCCTTCTGCCCCCCCCCTCATTTTTATTTTGAAGAAAAAGTCTTTTCTGACCCTCCACATCTTTCTTTTCCAGAGGACACTGGGCAAAAAGTAGTTGCCCCAGTTTCTGTTCAAGCAGCGCCTCTAGCGACCACTCTCAGTTCTATTCAGGCGGGAATTCAGCAAGCTAGATGAGAGGGTGATATAGAGGCTTGGCAGTTCCCTGTTAGAATACACTCCCCAGATCAAGAGGGAAATATTATAGCTACATATGAGCCTTTTCCCTTCAAATTACTCAAGGAATTCAAACAAGCTATTAATAAGTATGGACCAGGTTCTCCTTTTATAATGGGACTGTTAAAGAATGTTGCTATTTCCAGTCAGATGATTACTACTGACTGGGACATTCTTACTTGAGCTTGTCTAACTCCTGCTCAGTACTTAAAATTTAAAAATTAGTGGGCAGATTAAGCTTTCATTCAGGCTGCTGGCAACACCCAGGCCCAAACTCAAATTAATATAACTGCAGACCAACTTTTGGGGGTCAGTGGCTGGACTGGTTTAGATGCACAGTCATTATGGAGGATGATGCCATAGAACACCTTAGAGGAGTGTGCATTAGGGCTTGGGAACAAAAAATAACTTCAGGTGGAGAATAATAGCCTTCCTTTAGTGCTGTAAAACAGCTGTATAAGTGCTGTAAAAAAGGTGATTGCACATTCAGCTGCTCAGATATAGTGTTGTGGTTATTACCTTTTGACAATACTAATTTTGACAGCCAGGCTGCTCTGCGACTTATTAGAGGGAAAGCACATTTAATTGATTATATCAAGCCACGTAATGGTATTGGAGGTAATCTGCATAAGGCTACTCTGCTTGCCCAGGCAATGGCAAGACTGAGAGTGGATAAATGAAATACTCCACTTCCTGGAGCTTGTTTTAACTGTAGGAAGCATGGCCATACTAAAAAAGAACATAGAAATAATCAGTGAGTTAGGCCGCCAGATAGGTGAAAAAAGAAAACTGCTGAGCCTGAAATATGTCCAAAATGTAAAAAAGGAAATCATTGACCTAATCAGTGTCACTCTAAGTTTAATAAAGTTGGGAACCGATTTTGGGAAACGCCATCAGGGGCCCATCCCAGGCCCCATTCCAAACCGGGGCATTTCCAGCTCTGGCCATTCCCTCACCCCTGTAAAATGTCTGTCTGATCCCACAGCCGATAGTGCTGCAGTAGATTTATGCTGCACAAAAGCTGTGAGCCTTCTACCTAGGGAAACCCTGCAAAAGTTCCCAACAGGAGCCTGTGGATCCTTGCCAATGGGGATGATAGGATTACTTCTAGGACGGTCTAGTTTAAATTTAAAATGGGGTACAAATACATACAGGAGTCATTGATTCAGATTATAATGAGATACTCGAATTGTTATACCTGCTTCTGTTCCCTGGAAAGCAGAGCCAGGAAAGCATATAGCACAGCTCCTGATTGTGCCGTATGTGGAAATGGAGAAAAGTGAATTAAACTAATGGGAAGATTTGGAAGCACAAATAAACAAAGCAAAGCAGCTTATTGGGTAAATCAAATTACTGATGAACATCCTACCCATGAAATAACTATTCAGGAAAGAAATTTAAAGATTTGGTAGATACCAGATTGGACATTAAAATCATTTCTCTACAGCACTGGCCGTCCACGTGGCCAATTCAACCTGCTCAATTTAACATAGTTGGAGTTGGTAACTCCCCTGAAGTATGTCAAAGTAGTTATATTTTGCATTATGAAGGGACCTGATGGACACCCTGGGACTATTCAACCAATTATAACGTCTTTACCTATAAATTTATGGGGGAGAGATTTATTACAACCATGGGGAGCACAAGTTCTAATTCCAGAACAATTATATAGACCTCAAATTCAACATATGATGCCTGAAATGGAGTATGTCCCTGGCATGAGACTAGGAAAAAATTTGCAAGGTTTGAAATAACCATTTCAAGCAGAAAGACAATTTTCCCACCAAGGTTTAGGATATGAGTTTTGATGGTGACTATTGTTAAGACTCCAGAACCTATGCCTTTAAAATGGTTAATAGATACGCCAATTTGGATAGAACGAAGGCCGCTGAGTAAATAGAAAGGAGAGGCTTTGGAGAACTTAAAATTGACCTTTAATAGTCATAGATTTAAAAGACTGTTTCTTTACTATCCCCTTACCTAAGCAAGACTGTGAAAGGTTTGCATTTACAATTCCTGCAGTAAACAACGTGCAGCATGCTAAGCATTTTCATTGTTTTGCAGACGGGTCTAGTAATGGTAAAACTTCTTATTCTGGCTCAAAAAGTAAAGTTTTCCAGATGCTCTATACTTCAGCTCAAAAAGCAGAGCTTGTAGCTGTAATTGAGGTATTGAGTGTTTTTGATATGCCTATTAATTGATTTCTGATTCTTCATATGTGTTTCATTCCACACAGCTAATTTAAAATGCTCAGTTACAATTTCATACAGATAAACAACTGATGACAGAAACAAAAATGGGGGAGAAATAGGGACTATGGGATAGCCCATACACAACTGAAACTAACATTATTAATTTTAAATGAGCCTGCCCAAAGGCCAGATGTTATCAGCAGCTGAACAGCATCTACAGAAACCAGCTGCAAAGACAGAATCAGAACAACTGGTTCAATGGAGATATCCAATAACAAAAAGTTGGGAAATAGGTACAATAATAACTTGGGGTAGAGGTTATGCTTGTGTTTCTCCAGGCCAACATCAACAGCTGATCTGGATACCATCAAGACACCTGAAACCTTATCATGACACAGATACCAACGAAGAGATTCCAGGAGGATCCTGAGGACCCTGTGGTTGCAGCCATGTTGAGGGTGATGCTAAGGAGAACCCCAACTGTCATGAGCAATACCTATCAAACACAGCCACCCACCTGGGGACAGATCAAGAAGCTGTCACAGATGGTGGAAGAAAACCTGAGGAAAGTGGGACAACCAGTCACAAAGAGTAATTTAATGGTAGCTATGATCACTATGATCACCATTGCTGTGAGTATTCCTTCAACAAGAGCTGACACAGAGAACAATTATTAGGCATATTTATTAATCTTGGCTGGTAATAATGCCTGGATGTAATCACTCTATGACACAGTTACACATGCTTTCTGATCTCAATATTTACCATAATAAATAAATAATAAATACCTAAAAAAACCTATTTGTAAACAAAATTGAACCCAGTTAGAAATAATTAACATGCTTGTTTAGGATGATTGCATTGCAGAACAAGTAGAGGTGCTGCACAATGATTCCTATGGAATCATTATTGTTTGGTCCCCTAAGGGGATATTTAGCTTGAATTGCTACTCTCAGTCTGTGTGCCATGGCCACACTATGTTTATCTGGTCTGAACAAAAGAGTCAGATGGTAGAAATGATAAGAAATATGGCATGAGTTCCTATTATCTGGAAACATGGCAGTATAGAGTCACCTCAACCTCAAATGATATGGACCATTGTAGGAGCTAAACACAAGAATTTGTGGAAAGTATTATAGCTCTTAAAAAGACCAAAATTTAGGAAAGAATAAAAAAGCATCTAGAAGGAGACTCTACAAACTTGTCTTTGGGTATTGCAAAATTAAAAGAACAAATATTTAAAACATCCCAGGCACACCTGACCTTAATGCCAGGAACTGGAGTGCTTGAAGGAGCTGCAGACAGATTAGCAGCTGGTAACCCATTAAAATGGATCAAAACACTTGGAAGCACTGTGACTTCAATGATGATTATGCTTTTAATCTGTGTTGTTTGTCTTTGTATACTCTGCACATGCAGATCCTGAATCCTGCAAGAAGTAGCTCACCGTGACAAAACTGCCTTTGCTTTCATTGCTTTGCAAATCAAAGAAGGGGGACATGTTGGGAATAGGCCCTGCAAAGTCTGGCCAAAAACTGGTCCCAAAACTGTCCATAACAAAATTTCTGCAGTACTGTGGCATGTTTTTGATGGCCATGATGCCCACACTGAAGTTTGTGTGTTTACTGGAATGAGGGCAAGGAACACCTGGCACACCCAGGCAGAAAACCACTTAAAGGCATTCTTAAACCACAAACAATAGCATGAGCTATCTGTGCCTTAACAACATGCTGCTGCTGCAGGTAACTAGCCAGACCCATCCCTCTATTTTGGCCCATCCATTTGCTTTCCATAAGGAATATTTTAGTTAATCTATAACCTACAGAAACAATGCTTATCACTGGCTTGCTGTCAATAAATACGTGGCTAAAATACGTGGCTAAATGTCTGTTTGGGGCTCTCAGCTCTGAAGGCTGTGAGACCTCTGATTTCCCACTCCACACCTCTATATTTCTGTGTGTGTGTGTCTCTAGTTCCTCTAGCACCACTGGGTTAGGGTTTCCCCAACCGAGCTTGTCTTGTCAGGGCTCCATTGGGTTTTTATGCTGTAAGGCCTGACTGTTGTGCTTTTTTAAGCAATTATTTACCTTTAGCTTCTGAGACTAACATGAGCCATTGACCAGAATTAGTAGACAATTGCCATTGTTTCCCCACTTGTTGCCAGTTTTTCCTGTAGGTCTTCCGCCTTTTCTGTATCTTCCAGATGAGACAACTCCCATGATGCGGACACAGAATCCTCAGTCATAGGATCCTTGAAGTGATTCCCACCTGCTTTATATTGAGAGAGTGTTAAACATGCAGGAAAAGGGGAGCACAGGTCTGATCTTGGAAGTTCAGAGAGGTCAGGCCACAGTGGAGTTATAGGTGTGGGTGGTGGGGGTGCCAAGGAAGAAGTAAGGGATTCTGAAGATTTCTTTGAGATAAAAGATTAGAGAGCTTTTGATTAACATTTCTAAGTTGCTTTTTCACCTCTTGTAGGGAGATCACATGGTCTTCACCCCTTTTGCTACTCTCCAGGTACCACTGAAAATAACCGTTCCATTCTGGTTGCTTAGTTTCTGTGCCTGCATTTTCCATACTGGTTCAAAGGTACACTAATTTGAGAACCTCAAAATAACCCCATTTAGGCCATTGTAACTTAGAATCTGCTTTTGTTATTGTTGTCCACATAACTAAGTATTTCCATGATGATTCACTGTAAGTATTTTGCATATACCCTTTAGGAGTTTCTAAAAGGGGAATGTTATGTTCTGCATCTGCTGGGATCTTAGAGGCCTTTTTCCTCATAATTTAGGGTTTCTCTTTGGATTTTACCAAGTTGCGTCTTCTGTTGGATCAAAAATGTGTTGCTTGAAGACCTAGGTTTTCAAGGCTGTCCAAACCCCTGTACTGGTTTGGTTCACCCATGTTGCAGCTACCTGGCACAAACATGTCAGGGGATCAAAGTATGAGAGAGATTGGTTTCTTATATGCACCTGCCAGCTGAGATTAGTCCTTGAGTATGTTCTTCCGAGAAAGAAAAGCTATTTAGAACCACTGCATGTCTTAGGGCGCATTTCTCCCAAATGCCCTCACATGATTTTCAGTCACCTGAGAGTGCCCCAAATGGCTAAGGAAAGCAAGGTGTTTTATTTCTCTGGATTGGAAGAGTCCACACTTCTGAGCTGAGCTCAAGTGTTCAGAGTTGGTGAAATCTCATAGGAAAGGACTGAAACATACACACACACACACACACACACACACACACACACAAAACAGAGACAAACAAAAACAATTAGGCAAAACTAACAATGATCACACAAAATATATGATTTCTGACCACTAAGTGTAAGCAGGAAACTAACACCAGATGGTTGTTAATGCTAATTTTAGTCATTTGAAAGAATCAGCAAGACAGAAGCCCAAACCAGTTTCTTACCTAGTGATGGGACCCAAGTTGGAAACCAATCTCCACAAATGCAGAAGCAGACCAGCTTGACTTCCTTGATGAAAGTAAGTGGAAAAACTCCCACAGAAAAGAAATGTTTTAACAGCAAATAAACTGACCCCCAACTGAAAAACTTTGGAAGATTCGGCATCCCTGGAGATAAGAGGTCCAGGAATTTAGCAAATTGTCCTGTCAGTTTAGGCTAAAAGGTGTCCCAGCCAATACCTAGCACTGAGAGGTGAAGTGCCACAGGCTGCAGGCCACAGGCCAGGTAACTTTCACTTAGGATCCCTCTATGGTTAGCAGATATCAGTAAAGAAAAATGACAAGAAAAAAATCTCAATTATTTTAGGAGGTTTATTCGCTGAAGTTAAGGATGTGCCCAGGAGACAAGTTCTTGCCTTTTTCCAAAGATAACTTTAAGAACTCCCAATTTAAAGAAAAAGATCCTAAGAAGCACGCCATTTTCACATAACCACAAGAGAGTATAAGAAAAATTTGGGGAATCTGAATTATAAGTCAGATAACACAAACAAAATGGGGTAGGGGAACAATCAGACAAGAATTTGTTTCCGGTGGGCTGGGGTGACTGTACCTGTCAAGATAAGCTATAATTTTGAATTACCATGGTGAAATTTTAAGAGCTCACTAGGAATTTCCTTGTGGGAAAAATAAGGGGGAGGAATGTAGCCTTTCACCTATTTAGGGACCAAAAGGAAGAGGCAGGTTTGTGTGGCCTAGTTACCAGCTTGACTTCTCCCTCTGGCTAATGAGTTTGGGGTCCCAAGTGTGTGTGTGTTTGTGTGTGTGTGTGTGTATATATGTGTGTGTGTGTGTATATATATATAGGAACACATATATATACACACACATAAACACACACATATATACACATATATATGTATACAGATATACACATATATACATACATATATGTATGTTTATATAATTTATATATAATTTTATTTATTTATTTATTTTGAGATGGAGTCTTGCTCTGTCACCTGGGCTAAAGTGCAGTCATACAATCCCAGCTCACTGCAACCTCCACCTCCTGGGTTCAAGCAATTCTCCAGGCTCAGCCTCCCAAGTAGCTGGGATTATGGGTGTACACCACAGCGTTCAGCTAATTTTTGTATTTTTAGTGAAGACAGGGTTTCACCATGTTGGCCAGGCTGATCTTGAACTCCTGACCTCAGGTGATCCACTTACTTGGCCTCCCAAAGTGCTGGGATTACAGACATGAGCCACCATGCCCAGCCATTCCAAAACTGAATTTCCATTCACAGTGTAAACAGACTGTAACCCACTTTTGTGCCAATCAATGAATTTAGTCCAAAAAATAAGTGGTTCTACTGATAAAACTGTGTTTAAATAAAATCACTCGAGGTGTAAGTGATCTGGATGTATCTGCATCTCACTTCTGTTTTCTGTATGTCATTTTGCTTTATTTCTCCATATATCTTATGCTACTCCACATTAGAAAACTACTACCAAATTTGAGTCATTTTTTCCCAATTATGCTTTGTTAAATTTCAGTTTTTAATCATTTTGAACACTTTTTGCATTTCTTTATTGATAAAAAATAATGTTGAGCTTTGATTTCCTAAACTCGTCCCTCAGTCATTTCCTTAAATCGTTGTTTTTCCAAGATGTTTCTGCAATTTGTTAAAGAAATTATTACCACCAGTAAACAATACTATATAGGCAAATATTAAAAAGGAGTCTGGCTTTTATTTCAGAAGTGTAAGTGACCGGGACTTCAAAAATTTAGAAAAGCTACTTAAGTAGTATGCTCTATGGAGGTTTATTATCTTTGAAGTCAGGCAGAGTTAAGCCTGAGTTCTAGTTCAGCCACTTATTAGCTGTGGGTCATAGAGCAAGTTTCTTGACTTGGAAAAGTTTTATAAATCTCACCCCCCACCCCCCCAAAAAAAACAGCAGAATAATACTGATTACAGAAAAGGCAGGATATTTTTTTTTTATTTTTTCTGTACCCATGCCTATTGAAAAGTACTCATACAGCTCTTTCCATTGAGAAGCTGTATCTGTTTTCCAAACCTCGTACCTGGCTATCCTTATTTGCTTAGAGCTATAGGAACACATGAACAGTGGTGTTTGGTGGCTCACACCTGTGATCCTACATGTTGACTGGCTGAGATGAGAGAATTACTAGAGCTATAAGTTAAAAACCAGCCTAGAGAACATGGAAAGACCCTCTCTACATAAAAATATTATTTTAAGAAATCATTAGATAGGCATGGTGGCAAAAATCTGTAGTGCCAGTTCCTTAGGATACGAAAGTGAGAGAATTGCTTAAACTTTGGAAGTTAAGGCTGCCATTAGCCATGATCATGTGACTTCACTGAAGCCTGTGTGGTTGAGCAAGACCCATTTTTAAAAAAGAAACAAATAAAGAAAGGAAGAAAAATGAAAGGAATGAAGAAAGGAAGAAAGGGAGAAATGAATGAATAAGAACGAAAAAGAGAAAAAAGAAAGAAAGACAAGAAGGAGAGAAAGAAAGAAAAAAGAAAACAAGATAGAAAGAGAAAGAAGGACAAGAAAGGACAAGAAAGAAAGAAGGAAAGAAAGAAAGAAAGAAAGAAAAGAACAAAGAGAAAGAGAAGTATAAAAATGGCCAGGTGCAGTGGCTCACGGCTGTAATCCCAACACTTTAAGAGGCTGAGATGGAAGATCACAAATCCAGAAGTTTGAGACCAGCCTGACCAACATGATGAAACTCATTTCCACTAAAAATACAAAAAAATTAGCCTACCATGGTGGCACATGCCTGTAATCCCAGCTACTCAGGAGGCTGAGCCAAGAGAATCACTACAGGCACAGGTTGCAGTGAGCCAAGATTGTGCCACTGTAATCCAGGCTGCATGACAGAGAAAGACTCTGTCTCAAAAAAAAAAAAAAAAAAAAAAAAAAAAAAAAAAAAAAAAAGATAAAGACAAAAAAGAAGGAGAGAGAAAGAAAGGAAAGAAAGAATGACAAGAAACAAATGTGTGAACATGAGTGTATGCTAATGCTAGTTTGGGGACTGAATTCAAAAGTTGTTGAATCCTTCTTCACCTTGCTCCTTTTCCTTTCTTCTTCTTCTTCTTCTTCTTCTTCTTCTTCTTCTTCTTCTTCTTCTTCTTCTTCTTCTTCTTCTTCTTCTCCTTCTTCTTCCTCTTCCTCCTCTTCTTCCTCCTCCTCCTCCTTCTTCTTCTTTTCTTTCTCCCTCTTCTTTTCAGAATACTGCCATTGTTCTGAGAGAAAACTCATTTTACCAGCTGGGGCATGAGATATAATGTGGAAATCCAGCAAGGCACCCATGTTAATAGCCAGGTCACTCTCAGGATTACAGCTGTCTAGTCAATCAGCAGCTGATTATGCATGCCTGAAGGTATTCAGCTCAGACCAAAATGATCCAGCTGAGTCCATCCTATATGTCTGAGTAGCTCAACAATGAGCTAATGTAATAAATTTGGGTTGTTCTTTTGTTCTTTTATGGAACAGTAGCTAACTAAAATGTGCACTCAATGCAGATAGAATGCCAGGATTCAGTAATAAGTTAATTGCTGGTTACCTGCAAACAATGGCTGTCTTATAGAAGTTGATTTCCTTTTCCCATTATTTAAAGTTGAATGTCTTATAAGATAATATTGAGTAATACAGAAATGTATGCAGACATGTATACAGATAATTGATGCTTACATTCTTATAATCCCCCACACAACATCAGGAAACTGACAACCACAGCCTGACAACTAGGGCCAAGGCCACATAGCAAAATAGAATTGTTTCTAGTCTATTTTACTCCATATCTAAGCATTGGAGATCAAAGCTGTTAAGAAATATGAAGATACAGCATTCCTTTATTTTATGGCCTCATCATTGTTTGTTTACTCTCAGATCTCTGAAAGGAATGTGGACCGCAGGTGGGCAGCAATGTTCTACCCGTAGATATTTTATTCTTGCAGCCATCTTTTGTCTGTAAGGGTGCTTCCTCTTCCACCATTTTACTTGAGGGAAGATGCTCCTTGAGAAAGGCTGTCTCATCACCTCTAGCAGAAATGGAATGTTCAGGCCATTCACCTCTTTGATGTCAGAACTATACTGCAATGTCCTGGCTACTGGCTATGTGTGACTACTGAGTTCCTGTTGCTCATCCAACCCAAGGTGTACTAAAAAAGGGAAAAGACAGAGTTTCAAAACATCAGTAACACACACATACAGAGACACATTTTGTTAAGAATTAAAAGTTAATTACATATTTGAAGAATAGTATTTAGGATATATTCAGTTAAATACATTGTTACAATCAATTTCACCTTTTTTAAAGAAAACTTTAAAAAACTGTGGCTACTAGAAAACTTAAAAGTCATACGTTACTCACATTTTACATCAGAGAATTGCCTGTTTTTTGAAATAGCAGGCAGCCCACTCAAAAGACCAGAAGCCAGAAATGTCATAAAATCTGAAATTTAAAATAATTGCCATTATATATAATTTTCAATGTGCGAATAACATAATATTTATAAATTGATAGGACCTTATACTCATGGTCAAATGCAAATATTCTGTGAGCTATGCTCCTGTCAGTGCAACGAATAAGCCCTATGTAAAGACTGTAGCCTAGGCTGTCATTCTTGCCTCATTGTGCCCAGTACCTGATAACAATGACAGAAGTGTCATTCAAGGTCTGAGGGAATGGAGGCTGAAGCCTTATCTAATCAGGACAGAGACCTGGATTATAAGGTTATGGTTCTAGGAAATCTGGCAGGGATATCCACACACCTGAATACAGGGCTCTGTGGGTGGGCTGCCAGGACACACTGGTTGTTAAGAAAGGGCCATGGAGACAGTTACAATCACAGGCAGCATTCAAAGCTGGATTCTTCAAATACCTAATTGCTCCTAACAAAATGACATGTCCATCAGCCACCCACACATGCCCTCTGAAATTTCTTTGCCTAGGACCTGTTATGCCCAGACCGTTTGTTCCCCAAAGAAGACCACCAGAGTCCAGAGTCAAAGCCAAGCGGCAAGGATCTTTACTACAAGTTCGAACCTGGTCCCTCCATTCCACCGCATACAAGAGGGCCCCGAACAATGCGAGTGTTTGCTTTTTTATAGCCTGAAAGTTACAGGGGAACAAAGGAATTCTTTTGGTTACCGCTCTTTAGTAAAACTTTGAAGGGCTGTCCCTTCATCTGTCCCCTTATCGGAGACTTTCCTGGTGGTGTTTGTAGTGGGCTTGTTTGTTTTGAGCCCGGGGGAAGTTTAAGAGATATATGGTGATATGTGGTGGGATGGGAGGATGGGATGTGTTTGTACTGGGCTTGTTTGTTTTGAGCCCGGGGCAAATTTAAGAGATATATGGTGATATGTGGTGGGATGGGAGGATGGGATGTGTTTGTACTGGGCTTGTTTGTTTTGAGCCCGGGGCTGAGGAACGTGCCTGGCTCTTTTCATTCCCTCACATTTGTTTACCCTGAATGTTTCACTGTCTGCCTCCAGAGATAAACTTAAATGAGTAACACAATAGACTTCAAACAAAAAGCAAACAACAAAAGTATTATAACAATTTCAGGAAAATAAAAAGGAGATTTTTTCCAAGACTTGTCTTACTTTTTAAAGAGCAATAGAAGAGAATGCTATTAGCTGCTACTGTTTGTTTTCCTCCTAAGACTCTGAGGCAACTACTGTTTGTTTTCCTCCTAAGACTCTGAGGCAACAAAAAACAAAATGAAACAAGCAAAAATCCATTAAGGGTAGAGCTTTCACATGCAGATGTAGTTGACAGGCAGAAAATTGAGACATTAAATACATTATTGAGTGATCTTTAATGCTTACTCAGGCAGCTGTTAATATCAAACCTCAAAGTATTATTTTGCTCTTTCTTCATTTTTCTATTCAAAATATCGAGTTTAAAATACATAAAGTACAAAGGGAAAAAATATCAGGTTTTCCAGAAATATCTTCATTTAGAAATATGACTTATGAAGGGTTGGTGGGATGGTCACTAGGATCCAAAAATGTTGAGTTTCATTTCTCAGCCCAACTTTCCATATTTAGAAGTGCCAACATTTATCAACAAAGTCAACATCCACCAGAAATAATATTAAATAAAGCTTACAGTTTTGAAACATGACAATAATACACACAGACCTCACTCACCAATTCTTAATCGGCAGAAACAAATACTTGCATTTAAACTCTTCTAAAATGTCAAATTAGCATATCCTCTTCTTAATGTAAAGTTTAAATAAGCTTAATTCAATCTGCTTTTATTAAAATACCTATGGAAACCTGTATTTAATTGTTGAGAAAAGTTAATTGTGTGCTGTATTCAAAGATAAAATACTTTTACTGTATAGCCAAATACAGTTGTATGTTTTCTTTTAAAAATTAATTTAAGATGGATTAAAGACTTAAATATTAGACCTAGAACCATAAAATCCCTAGAAGAAAACCTAGGCAATACCATTCATGACATAGGCATGGGCGAAGACTTCATGTCTAAAACACCAAAAGCAATGGCAACAAAAGCGAAAATTATCAAATGGGATCTAATTAAACTAAACAGCTTCTGCACAGCAAAAGAAACTACCATCAGAGTGAACAGGCAACCTACAGAATGGGAGAAAAATTTTTCAATCTACTCATCTGACAAAGGGTTAATATCCAGAATCTACAAATAACTCAAACAAATTCACAAGAAAAAGCAACCCCATGAAAAAGTGGGCAAAGGATATGAACAGACACTTCTCAAAAGAAGACATTTATGCAGCCAACAGACACATGGAAAAATACTCATCATCACTGGACATCAGAGAAATGCAATTAAAAAAGCTTGGCATTAGAGTAGTTAATACATCACAGTTACACTGTTATAATATTCTGTGTTTTTCTGTTTACTTACAATTATCACTGAACTTTGTACCATCAGGCGATAATTTTTTTTCTAGTTAAAGTACTCTCTTTAGCATTTCTTGTAGGACAGATCTGGTATTGATAAAGTTCCTCAGCTTTTGCTTCCATGAAAAGTCTTTGTCTCTCTTTTATATTTAAATAATATTTTCATCAGATTATTTTATTCTAAAAGTTATTTTCTTTCTTCAAAACTATAAATATGTCATGTCACTTTTTCCTGACCTGTAAAGTTTCTACTAAAAATTCTGCTGCCAAATGTATTGGGTCTTCATTTTACACTCTTTGTTTTTTTGCTCTTGCTACTTTTAGAATTCTTTATTTATTCGATCCTTTTTTTCTTCAACACTTTAAATATGTCATGTCACTCTTTCCTAGCCTGAAAGGTTTTCAGTAAAAAGTCTGCTGTGAAATATACAGGGTCTTCATTGCATGCTGTTTGTTCCTTTGTTCTTGTTACTTTTAGAATCTTTTTTTTTTTTTTTTTTTAATTCTAGCCTCAATGCCTCAAGATAGCCTTCTTTGGGTTGAAACTGCTTTGTGTTCCACAACTTTCTTATACTTGGGTGTTGATATCTTTCTCTAGGCCTTGGATGTTCTCTGTTATCACTTGGAATAACTCATAACCCCCTTTTCTATATCTTCCTTAAAGCCAGTATCTCTTAGAATAGCCTTTTTGAAGTTATTTTTAAAATATATTTTTGGCATGCTTTATTTTTTATTTTATTGACTTATCTGTGTATTTTGAATTAGCCTGTTTCCAAGCTCACTTCCTTTTCCTTCTGTTTGATCAATTAATCTGTAAAAAAACTCGATGCATTTTTAAGATATCAATTGCATTTTTTAGCTTCAGAATTTTGACTTGATTTTTAAAAACATTTTAATGTCTGTTAAATTTATCTGATGAAATTTTGACATTCCTCTCTGTGTTATCATAAATTTCTTTGAGTTTCCTTAACACTGTTTTTTTTTTTTTTTTTTTTTTAATTTTCTGTCTGAAAAGCCACATGTCTTTGTTTCTCCAGGATTGGTTTCTAGTAGCTTAGTTAGTTAATTTGTTTAGAACATGTTTTCCTAGGTGGTATGGATTCTAGTAGACGTTCTTCAGCTTCTGGATATTGATGAACTAAGTATCTTGTGTAGTCTTTACTCTCTAGATTTACTCATAGCCATTATCCTGTGGACACATCAGATATTTGAAAGACTTTGGGTGTTACAATCCAAACTGAATCTGCTTTATGGGGCACCCCAATCTCAGTAACACTGTTGTTCTTGTAGCCTTGTAGAGATACTTTTCTGATGGTCTTCAAAAAGATCTGAAATAATTCTCTGGACTGAAGAGACTCTTATTTCTCTCCTACTTTCTCCCAAATGTAAGAATCTTCCTCTCTGATATGAGCCACCTATAGCTGGGGGTTGAGTCGCACAGTAACCCCTGTGGCCACCATAACTATGACTGCACTGTTTCAGACCTTCAATCATCACAATGCTGGATCTCAGCCATGGCCTGCTATAATCTCTTTATGTCTATTGCCTATATTCACTCAAGGACTCAGGGCTTTATTAGCATCAAGTGTCAAAGAATCCAGGCCCATTAATTTAGGGTAGCAAGATTTCCCAAGCCCCAGATGGGTTCAGAAGTGCCATCAGCAATTAGGGACTAGTGTCATAAAACGTAGATGTCTACCTTGTTTTTTATTGTATTGTGGCTGAGCCAGCATGCAAACCACATAATGCAGTCTTTCCCTCTCTTTCCTCTTCTTTACAAAGGGAGAGAAACCTCACCCTGTAGTCAGCACCAAACCAGACCAAGATGTGTACTGCCTGACTACTGCTGATGTTATACGAAGGCCCAAGGTTCCTTAAGGCAGTTTGTTACAAATACTACCTGGTCTGGAACTCACCTTTCAGGGAAGCTGGGTTCTGTCTAGCTCAACGCAGGTTCAGCAATATCATTGTTAAGTAAAATCCTGTAATTGGGGACCTTGATTTTCTTCTTGGTGCTCTACAATACTGTGGCTCTGCTGCTACTTAAGTTTCAAGTCAAAGTTTCCCTTACTTTTTTCCTCTGCTTTTCTAAAGCAGGAGTTTTAGCCACATAGACACAACGGCTGGTTACTTGGAGAGGATCACAGAAAGACAAAAATTCTGTTTTATCCAGCTTCTCGATCTTGTAACAGGGCATTGCTGCTGCTTATTCAGAGCCCATGGGGTTGTGGTCCTGGTAAATTTCAGGTGGTATAGGCGATTCATGACATTCTTTAAAATCTCTGTATTGCCTTATTTTCAGTGATATGAAATTACACTAGGCACTTTTGGCGCTCATTTATTTTTGTTTCTTATGAATGGGCAGATAGTTGTCAACCTTGTGTTTTTGCAGTGGAGGGATTATCAGTGGACCATTCTATTCTGCCAGCTTACTCTGCCCTTCCCATTTAATTTCTTTTGAGTGTGTAGCAGCCAATGTGATTGCTGAGTTTATTGATAGTTTTGTTTTCAGTTACTTGAGAAATCTTTAGACTACTTTCTTAGTAGCTGCCTTAATTTCCACTTCCACCATCAGTGCCTGTTTTATTATTACTATCAGAAGATTTGTTATCTTCTAATGTTTTTCTGATTTTTCGATAGTAGCCATTCTAATTCGTGTGAGGTGGTATCTAATTTTGGTTTTTATATTTCTTATAGACACCACAAAAACCAGATATTCAGGTAGCCAGAGTGGATCCTTCCCTCCAAGTGCCTCCAAGTGAGCAAACTACCTCCCCAGAAATGGTAAACTGGTTTAAATTTTCTGAAATGACACATGTATAATTAACTATCTGAGTGTCAAATAAGCTACTTGAGATTAAGAAAAATTTTAACATTTAATCCAAGAATTTCAAGTCATATGATAAAATAATTCTTAGGCAGAAAATAAAGATTCCATTTTAAGAAAGATCCAAATTGAGCTCATTGAGACAAAAATGTACAAGCATCACATAATACAATCAGAGTTAATAACAGATAAAAGACTAAGCTAAGCAAATAATTTCAGAGCAGGTAATTCAAATCAGTAAAATTTGACAAAAATTAAAATGGAAACATATCAGGAAATGAAAACTTCTTATTAATGAGGGATTATGTACAGCAATGAAATCCATGACTTACAAACATAGTTGTTCTCAACATAACAATTATGCATTATCTATCAATGACATTAAGTAATGACTATGTAAAAAAATTTCAAAATCTCCCAGAGCTACTTCTCAGTTCTATAGTGAAATAAATTCTTTCTTTATACTCTGATAGATACCACTGTGAGTTTAATAAAGGATTATCAACAAATAAAAACCAACAAAGATGTATCATGAAAAAAATACAATGAACAGATATGCTTTCTTTCAGCTACCTGACAGTTTCTGTAAGCCAATATTTGGTAGGTGCCTCACTTCAAAATTATGTTGCCTTAAAAATGTAAGAAGATTTCTTTGTTGTTGTAGCTGGAGACAATTAGGTAACACAAATTGTCACCCTACATAACAGGGAAAATACACCTAAACTTTGTGGGAGATACATTCTTGTAAGTTCCTCTTAATTTAAAACTTATTGTAGTTTATCTGAAAAATATGTATATTCAAATAATTTCCTATAATTAACTATTGGTAAAATGAATTAATTTTTTTCTTTTTAATCTTAATAATGTGTTGCCAGAGTTGTGTATTCTAATTTGTAACTTATTTAATGATAAAATTATTTTCCTGATACACTATTATTTGAGAGACATTTTTGAATCAGTGGGAGGTTATAACAAAAATTTCTCTTACCAATGGTAGCCTAACTTCAGAAATAACTGCTTTCTGCATGCATGTTTTAGTCTGTTCTCACACTGCTGACAAAGACATACCTGAGATTGGGTAATTTATTAAAAAAAAATTTTAATGGACTCACAGTTTTACTTGATCAGAGAGAACTCACAATTATGGCAGAAGGTGAAAGGCATGTATTACTTGGTGGTGGGCAAGAGAGAATAAGTGCCAAGCAAAAAGAAAAATCCATTATAAAACCATTAGATGTCATGAGACTTATTCACTACCAGGAAAACTGTATGGGGAAATCGCCCTCATGATTCAGTTGTCTCCCACTAGGAACCTCCCATAACACATGGGAATTGTGGGAGCTAAAGCTGAAGCTGAGATTTGGGTGGAGACAAAGCCAAAGCATATTGTTTCAGCCCCGGCGCCTCCCAAATCTCATGTCTTCACTTACAAAACAAATCATGTCATAACTTATTTCAGGATTAACTCAAAAGTCCACAGTCTACAAATTTTCATATGAGACAAGGACAGTCTCTTCCACTATGCACCTGTAAAATCAAAAGCAAGACAGCTACTTCTTAGACAAAATGGTGGTACAAAAAGTAGATAAATACAACTATTTCAAATGAAAGAAATTGGGAAAAACAAAGGAACTACTGTGTACATGCAAGTTCAAAATCCAGCAAGGCAGTGAAATCTTATAGTTTCAAGATGATTTCCTTTGAGTCCATGTCTCAATTTCAAGGCATTCCAATGCAAGAGGCCAATTTCCATGGTTTGGGGCAACTCTGCCCTCATGGCTTTGCAGGATACAGCCTCCAGCCCAGCTGCTTTCATAGGCTGCCATTAAGTATCTGTGGATTATCTTGGCACATGGTGCAAAATGTTGGTGGGTTTACCATTCCGGAGTAGGGAGAATGGTGACCCTTTTTCCACAGCTCCATTAGGCTGTGTCCCAGTGGAGACTGTGTGTGCTGAGGGCTTCAAGTCTACATTTCCTGTGTGTACTGTCCTAGCAGAGGCTGTCAATGAGGGCTTTTCCCTGCATCAAACGTCTTCCTGGGCATCCAAGCATTTCTATTTATCGTCTAAAATCTAGGCAGAGTATCCCAAACCTCAATTATTGACGCCTCTGCCCAATACCACATGAAAGATCAAGGCTTGGAGGTTGAACCCTCTGAAGCAAGAGTCTGAGCTACATCATAGCCCCTTTTATTGATGGATAGAGTGGCTGAGATGCAGGGAACTGCGTACCTAGGCTACACAGAGCAAGGAAGTACTGCATCTGGCCCACAACCTTATTTCTTCCTCCTAGGCCTCAAGGCCTGTGATGCAAGTAGCTGGTATAAAGACTTCTGCTATGCCATGACCTGGAGACATTTTTTTGAATTGTCTTGGTGATTAATATTTGGATCTTCATTACTTATGCAAATTTCTGCAGCTGGCTTAAACTCCTTCTCAGAAATTTTTTTTTCTTTTTTTTTATAGTCAAAATTTTAATGAAGAATTGGAGCAATTCAGTGGAGAAAGACAAATCTTTTTATTTTATTTTATTTTATTTTATTTTATTATTATTATACTTTAAGTATCAGGGTACATGTGCACAACATGCAGGTTTTATTCATATGTATACATGTGCCATGTTGATGTGCTTCACCCATTAACTCATCATTTAGCATTAGGTATATCTCCTAATGCCATCCCTCCCCCCTCCTCCCACTCCACAACAGTTCATGGTGTGTGATGTTGCCCTTCCTGTGTCCATGTGCTCTCATTGTTCAATTCCCATCTAGGAGTGAGAATATGTGGTGTTTGGTTTTTTGTCCTTGTGATAATTTGCTGAGAATGGTGGTTTCCAGCTTCATCCATGTCCCCACAAAGGACATGAACTCATCATTTTTTATAGCTGCATAGTATTCCATGGTGTATATGTGCCATATTTTCTTAATCCAGTCTATCATTGGTGGACATTTGGGATGGTTTCAAGTCTTTGTTATTGTGAATAGTGCCGCTATGAACATACATGTGCATGTGTCTTTATAGCAGCATGTTTTATAATCCTTTGAGTATATACCCAGTAATGGGATGGTTGGGTCAAATGGTATTTCTAATTCTAGATCCCTGAGGAATCATTACCACACTGACTTCCACAATGGTTGAACTAGTTTATAGTCCCAACAACAGTTTAAAAGTATTCCTATTTCTCCACATCCTCTCCAGCACCTGTTGTTTCCTGACTTTTTAATGATCACCATTCTAACTGGTGTGAGAGGATATCTCATTGTGGATTTGATTTGCATTTCTCTGATGGTCAGTGACGATGAGCATTTTTTTCATGTGTTTTTTGGCTGCATAAATGTCTTCTTTTGAGAAGTGTCTGTTCATATCCTTTGCCAACTTTTTCATGGGGTTGTTTGTTTTTTTCCTGTAAATTTGTTTGAGTTCATTGTAGATTCTGGATATTAGCCCTTTGTCTGATGAGTAGATTGCAAAAATTTTCTCCCATTCTGTAGGTTGCCTCTTCACTCTGATGGTGGTTTATTTTGCTGTGCAGAAGCTCATGAGTTTAATTAGATCCCATTTGTCAATTTTGGCTTTTGTTACATTGCTTTTGATGTTTTAGACATGAAGTCCTTCCCCATGCCTATGTCCTGAATGGTATTGCCTAGGTTTTCTTCTAGGGTTTTTATGGTTTTAGGTCTAACATATAAGTCTTTCATCCATCTTGAATTAATTTTTATAAGGTGTAATGAAGGGATCCAGTTTCAGCTTTCTACATATGGCTAGCAAGTTTCCCAGCACCATTTATTAAATAGGGAATCCTTTCCCCATTTCTTGTTTTTGTCAGGTTTGTCAAAGATCAGATAGTTGTAGATATGCGGCCTTATTTCTGAGGGCTCTGTTCTGTTCCATTGATCTATAACTCCGTTTTGGTACAAGTACAATGCTGTTTTGGTTACTGTAGCCTTGTCGTATAGTTTGAAGTCATGTAGCATGATGCCTGCAGCTTTGTTCTTTTGACTTAGGATTGACTTGGCAAGGCAGGCTCTTTTTTTGGTTCCATTTGAACTTTAAAGTAGTTTTTTTCCAATTCTGTGAAGAAAGTCATTGTTAGCTTGATGGGGATGGCATTGAATCTATAAATTACCTTGGGCAGTATGGCCATTTTCATGATATTGATTCTTCCTACCCATGAGCATGAAATGTTCTTCCATTTGTTTGTATCCTCTTTCATTTCATTGAGCAGTGGTTTGTAGTTCTCCTTGAAGAGGTCCTTCACATTCTTTTTAAGTTGGACTATTAGGTATTTAATTCTCTTTGAAGAAATTGTGAATCGGAGTTCACTCATGATTTGGCTCTCTGTTTGTCTGTTATTGGTGTATAAGAATGCTTGTGATTTTTGCACATTGATTTTGTGCAGAAGATGGCTGATTTCTGCATTTCCAACTGAGGTACCAGGTTCATCTCACTGAGGAGTGCTGGATAGTGGGTGCAGGAGAGTGGATGCAGTGCACCATGCATGAGTCAAAGCAGGGCAAGATATTGCCTTACCCAGGAAGCACAAAGAGTCTGGGAATTCCCTTTTCTAGTCAGAGAAAGGGGTGATAGATGACACCTGGAAAATCAGGTCACTCCCACCCTAATACTGTGTTTTCCAATGGGCTTAACAAATAGCACACACGAGATTATATCCCATGACTGGTTCAGAGGGTCCTACACCCACAGAGTCTCACTCTGATAGCACAGCAGTCTGAGATCAAACTACAAGGTGACAGTGAGTTTGGGGGTGGGGCGCCCACAATTGCCGAGGCTTGAGTAGGTAAACAAAGCAGCTGGGAAGCTGGAACTTGGTGGAGCCCACCTCAGCTCAAGGAGGCCTGCCTGCCTTTCTAGACTCCACCTCTGGAGGCAGGGCACAGACAAACAAAAGGCAGCAGTAACCTCTGCAGACTTAAATGTTCCTGTCTGACAGGTTTGAAGAGAGTAGAGGTTCTCCCAGCATGCAGCTTGAGATCTGAGAACAGGCAGAATGTCTCATCAAGTTGGTCCCTGACCCCTGAGTAGCCTAACTGGGAGACATTCCCAAGTAGGGGTGGACTGACACCTCACACGGCCGGGTTCTCCTCTGAGATAAAACTTCCAGATGAACGATCAGGCTGCAGCATTTGCAGTTCACCAATATCCACTGTTCTGCAGCCACCACTCCTGAAACCCAGGCAAACAGGGTCTGGAATGGACCTCCAGCAAACTCCAACAGATCTGCAGCTGAGAGTCCTGATTCTTAGGAGGAAAACTAACAGAAAAGACATCCACACCAAAAACCCATCTGTACGTCACCATCATCAAAGACCAAAGGTAGATAAAACCACAAAGATGGGGAAAAAAACAGCAAAAAAGCTGGAAACTCTAAAAATCGGAGCTTCTCTCCTCCTCCAAAGGAACACAGCTCCTTACCAGCAATGGAAAAAAGCTGGATGGAGAATGACTCTGACGAGTTGAGAAATTTTTTTTTCTATTGCATCATCAGGCTGAAAAATTTCCAAATTTGTATGCTCTGTTTTATTTTAAAAGGGAATTTAACAACACCCAAGTCACAGTTTGAATTATCTGCTGCTTAGACATTTTTTTCAGCCAGATATTCTAAATCATCTTCCTCAAGTTCAAAATTCCAAAAATTGCTAGGGCAGAGGCAAAATGCCACCAGTCTTTTTGCTAAAATATAACAACAGTCATTTTTACCTGATTTCTCAAAAAGTTCCTCATCTCCATCTGAGGCCACCACAGCCTTGATTTTACTGTCCATGTCATTATAAATATTTTGGTCAAGCCATAAACAAGTCTCTAGGAATTTCCAAATTTTTGCACATCATCTTGTCTTCTGAGCCCTCAAAGTATTTAGGAAGTTCCAAACTTTTTCACATTTTCTTATCCTTCTCCTCCTCCTCCTTTCCTCCTCCTCATCATTCTTCTGCTGCTGCTGCTTCTTCTACTGCTTCTACTTCTGCTTCTTCTGCTTATTCTTCTCCTCCTCCTGCTTCTCCTTCTTATTCCTCTTTTTCTTCCTCTTCCTCCCCTTTTTCTTTTTCTTCTTCCTATTCCTCTCCTTCCTCTTCTTCTCCTCCTCCTCCTCTTTCTTTCTTCTCCTCCTCCTCCTTCTTCTTCTTCCTCTTCTTCTTCTTCATCATTGTCATCTTCCCCCAAACTATTGCAACTTCAAACTCTTACTCATTTCCAAAGTCACATTTACTTTTTAGTTATCTTTACAAAGCAGCACTTCAATACTTGTACCAATTTACCATATTAATGTCTGTTCTCAAACTGCTGATACACACTTACCCAGAACAGGTTGATTTATATAAAGAAAGAGGTTTGGCCTGGCATGCTGGGTCACACCTGTAATTCCATCACTTTGGGTGGTCGAGGTGGGAAGGTCATGAGGTCAAGAGATCAAGACCATCCTGGCTAACACGGCAAAACCCGTCTCTACTAAAAATATAAAAAATTAGCCAGGTGTGGTGGTGGGTGCCTGTAGTCCCAGCTACTTGGGAGGCTGAGGCAGGAGAATGGTGTGAACCCAGGAGGCAGAGCTTGCAGTGAGCTGAGATCATGCCATGCACTCCAGCCTTTGGACAGAGAAAGACTCCACCTTGAAAGAAAGAAAGAAAGAAAGAAAGAAAGAAAGAAAGAAAGAAAGAAAGAAAGAAAGAGAGAGAAAGAGAGAGAAAGAAAGAAAGAAAGAAAGAAAGAAAGAAAGAAAGAAAGAAAGAAAGAAAGAAAGAAAGAAAAAGTTTATGGAACTCACAGCTTTCCATGGCTGGGAAGTCCTCACAATCTTGGTAGAAGGAAAAAGGCAGTTCTTACATGGCAGCAGCCAATAGACAAAGGGAACCAAGTGTAAAAGCTTTTTTTCTTATAATACCATCAGATATAGTGAAACTTATTCACTACCACAAGAACAGTATGGGGACAACCACCCCCCTGATTCAATTATCCTTTTTTGGGTCCCTCCAAAATCACAAGGAAATTTAGGAGCTACAATTCAAGATGAGATTTGGGTGGGGACATATCCAAACCATATCAATGAACAAAAGCTTTGGTTGAGGTGAAGTCTCCTGTAAGAGATACATTGATCTAGAACTACAAGGTATCAAAAAATAGAAAAATATGACATCAGCTACACTGTATTCCTTGCAATACTAAATGATAGATTTCTCATATCTATAACATTTGATTGTCACTTTATCTGCAGACAGAAATTTTAACCAGAAAAACTAAGTAAAATGATATTAGATAGACTGATTTCAACCTAATAGTATTGTGTCTTTATAAGTACAAAAGAATAAAACTCAGTGGGAGGGGCTGAGATGACCAAATAGAAATGTCTTCAATCTGCAGCTCCCATTAAGAGAAAGGTAAACAGTGAGTGAATTCTTCATTTTCAGCTGTAGTACATAGATTCTCTCATTGGGACTGACTAGACATTGTGAGAAATCCAGAGAGAGCAAGGAAAAGCTGAGTGGGTGACAGTCCATCCAGAAGCTGCACGGGACAAAAGGACTCCCTCTCTTAAACAAAGGAGGTCATGAGGGATTGTGCTATCCATCCGGGAAACTATGTATTTTCCACAGACTTTGCAATCCATGGATTAGGAGATTCCCTTCTCGGCCCACACCACAAGGGCCTTGGGTCCTCAGCATAAACCTGTGAAGATTCATGGTAGCCACTTAAGTCAGTAGTGACTTGGGGAGCTCCCAAAAGCACAGTGAGACAGGAGATCCATACTTCCTTGGAAAGGGGGATAAAGCCAGGAATCCAAGTGGCCTCAGTCACTGGGTCCCATGGAAACTCACTACCTAAGATCTGCTGGCTTGGAATGCCCACTGGACAGAAGAGCAGCCTGGATTCTGCCTAATATGACCAAGTTTCTGAGGAGAAAGTTGATAGCCATTACTGTGCTCTAGTTGGTGGTTTTTCTCTGCAAGTGCTAGAGAATCTGGGTGATTTAAACTGGACCGAATTCACCATTGTGCAGCACAGCAGCTGGGGAAAATCAAGGGCAGACTTTTTCTTTATTTGGAACCCAGATTTATCCTTCTAGAATCAGTTAGTTAACTTGTCTTAGGTAGATAGCAAAAAAAGGTCCCCAGAGGGACCCCAGCCTACAAGTTAGTGCCTCATCCCTACATAACACAAAAAGCAGCCTGTTAAAAAAAAAAAAAAAAATCAACCCACAGGCACCAATAAAGAAACTAGCACATGTGTTGAGCCTCAAGACATGCCCACAGCTGCACAGATGAAAGAACATCTTCCCCCTTTGAGTAAAAACTGGAAAAAACCTCCAGGTCACTCAGATAAGAGGACTAGACCTGACATGGAAATGTCTTTGTCCTTTTGTAGTCGACAAGCTCCTAGGAAATTGTTTCTCTTCCTTCTGTGGGCATGGGCACAGTGGGCTTTGGTGGGTTCTGGTGGGCACTTTTATTTTCTTTTTTTGAACTGCTAGCATAGCCTCTATGAATCATTATTACAGCCCCAGATTAGTTGCAGACGAAGATTAGTTGTAGACCACAAGTTCTCCAAGACAGCCCACAGGCTGAGCTCATTTCTTCCCCTTTCCAGTCCGCAAACCCCTCAGAACTGACTTCATATTTGGTGCCTTTTCTGGGCCTCCCTCTCTGCTGGCAGAGAACTATCTTTTGCTTATTAAACTTTTGCTGCAACCTCATCTTTGTGTCTATATTCCTTAATTATCTTAGAGATAAGACATAGAACTCTGGATATTATCTCAGACAATCAGAGACACATCTTGGTGCACTGGTGAGACTGCATTATATTTTGGTACATTGATGAGGAGGAAAGAAATTCATCCAAAATGTGAATAACAGTGGACCTTTAACTTTGCAAATATTTACTTTAATTTCTGAGACTTCTTGTCTATTCGAATCCAGTTTTCTTTCATGGTGGGCCAACCTGTTGTGCAGGACTGAAAGAAACTCCCAGGGCAACTATAAATTTCTGGCTAAAATTACACCTCAGTGTTATCTGAAGGTCACTGGACTAACTCCAGTCCACAATAACTTATCAGCAAAAGGAGCACTAGTCTTTTTCTATCACTTTTTTTGATTCTCATGGCTATCATGCCTCATGTGCCTTCTTTGAATGCAAAGTTGTGGGTGTTTATGTAACCTAAATATATAATCTTGCTGGGTAGTTAGTCAGTGTCTTAGTAATCAGTGATGGAATTTAAAGAGTTGTTTTTATGATTTTCTGGGAAGAGGGGAAGTTCAAGATTTCAGTCTACATTTCTACCTTATAAGGATGCTTCTATCCCTTAATAATAGATATTCATGGCACCATATGGAAAGATATTTCACCCTAAGTGATTTGCCTCATCTCTATTTCATCTTTAATATAGTTGTTCAGCATTGTCCAATGAATTTAAACAGCTCATTTATATGACAAATTAATTTTCTTTTGCTGGGGGCAATGCTATGCGGACAGCCTATCAAACCCCAGATGTTTCATTCTAACTTTTGCTTTAAAAAATTCTGGATCAGAGTTTTACATAACATTTTTAACCCTACAGCTTCATCTAGTGGAATGGGATTTATTTTCTGAATGGGTATTTTTTCAGTCCTCTTCCCCAAACCTCTAGTTTCCCAATTATTTTTTTCTTCCATACTCACCTACCAGTGAAAAGGCCCAATATTCTATATGTAGACAAAAACCCCTCCACTTTCAAGAGCTGAGAGGAAGCCATTCTGATAAGACAGGTCTTAGCTGAAATACTGTTCCCATCAAAAGAGGGGCAGCCATTTAATTTTTATGCTCTGTGAGCCAGGGGTTCTTCATTCAACTACATTGGGATTTAAACAAAAAAGAAATTATATGTTTCAAAGTTAATTAGTTCAATTATGTGAAATTTTGATTTTTCACTGGAGCCATAGCAAAGGAAACCAGAGATGATGTTAGAATACTCCTTGTGCTAATGAGTCTTGGCTAAGTTCTACTACTACATAATCTCTCCCACGTCTCTGGGAGTATTTTGGAAGTTTGAGTCCGAATAGGTCTAGGAATCCAGCAGAGTGGATAGTTGAGTCTTCTACAGAAGAGCATGACTGGTCCTACCTACTAATGTCTGTAGATCCATGGGTGAAAGTCATGCTTGCATACGTGTGGTGGCACTTATGACCATTGCTAGGATCCAGTGGAAAGGAGAAAGGGAATGCCCTTTCTCTGGTTCCATTTACCCTGAGTCACACTAAAAGGAGGAATGATACTAAGGGACACCTTGTCTTTCCCTCTTTTCTTAATGGTAACAAACAATCTGTAATCCTTTCTCCTCTCCTGGCATGCATTCCAAATAGCTATAACACCTTTAACCCTGAGGCTCTGAAAAGAAAATGACTTTTCTATTGCACAAGGGCCTTGTTACCATCTTGGGGATGAAAAAAAAAAATCTGGCTTTCTGAGGAAAGCCTTGATTCCTATAATCTTCAACAACCAGATCTTTTCTATTGGTGGGAGGACAAATAAACTGAGATTCCCTAGATACAATCTTTCTTTGTCCTGTGAAACAACCCAAATCTTGGTAAATGTTGTAAAGTTGACCCTACCCTCTTTGCAGCCAGGTCAGTGAAGCCTACAAAGTATGGTTCCCCAAAATCATAGAAAAAATTCTGTATTTTACAAAACAGACTGGAAGGAGGCCCAGGAGAAGGAGAGAAAACATAAGAAGGTAATGGAGGCTCTAGTGGCTGCATTATAGGCTTATAAAATCATGAACCCCTGAAGTGCATTTATCAATGGTACCAATGTGGCAAAGCAAAACACTCTAAAAGGGATTGACCACAGAGCATGGCGAAGCCATCTCAACCCTGTCCAGCATTTAATGGAGACTGCTGGAAGTCAAACTCTCTCCAAACATGTAGGTAACCAGGTCAAGAGCCAGTTTTTCAGATGGTCCAGCAGGACTGATAGGGCCCTGCACTCAATTCATCAGCTTCAGTGGCTCAAATTGCCATCACTATCCAGGAGCTTTGGGTATGAGGAAGGAAGATAGGCTTCCTTCTAGAAACCAGATCTAGCCTCTCTGTTCTCTTCCCCAGTCCAGGCCTTCTCTCCTCCTATAACATGACCATGGTAGGCATCTTGAAAAAGTCTTTAACCCAATACGTTTTTTACAGCCTTTGTGTTGTACGTGGCAGGACTTTCCATTTACTCATGCTTCTTAAATTATGCCTGAAAGTCCCACCTCTTTACTAGGAACGGATATTCTAGTCTCTATGGTACCCTCCATTCTTATGGCTCAAGGACAGAGTCTCTATCTTCCCTTAGTGAAAATCAACATTAACCCAGAGGTGTGAGCAGGTCAGGAAAAGTTGACCAGGCTACAACTGCTATATCATTCCAGATTCACCCTAAGGATTCCACCTTGTTTGCTAACCAGAAGCAGTATCCCCTAAAGCCAGAAGCTAGAGAAGAACTAGAAACTATCATTAATAATTAAAAAACCCAGAGCCTCTTCACGTCTTGCAACAGCCCTTGCAAAACTGCAATATTAGTGGTACAGAAACTCATGAGGAAGAGGGGCTAGTTCAGGACCTCCATCTCACTGATAAAGCTGTAGTTTCAATTCATAATTTAGTTTCTTTTTCTTTTCTTACTTTCTTTCTTTTTTTTTTTTTTTTTTTTTTTTTGAGATGGAGTCACACTCTGTGGCCTAGCTGGAGTGCAGTGGCACAATCTCAATTCACTGCAACCTCCACCTCCCAGGTTCAACTAGTTCTCCTGCCTCAGTCTCCTGAGTAGCTGGGACTATAGGTGCGTGAAACCATGCCCAGCTAATTTTTGTATTTTTTGGTAGAGAAGAGGTTCACCATGTTTGGCAGGATGGTCTCAATCTCCTGACCTTGAGATCCACCCACTTCAACCTTCCAAGGTGCTAGATTATAGATATGAGCCATCACAGGCACCATATTGGTTTCCAATCCTTATGTGTCCATAGTTTGTTCCTTCCATTGTATTCTTTGTCTCACTGAATTCAAGAATGAAGCCGTGGACCTTCTCCATGATTATTACAGCTTTTAAAGTTGGCATGGACCAAAAGAGTGAGAAGCAGCAAGATTTACTGTAGAAAATGAAAAAACAAAGATTCCACAATGTGGACAGGGACCCAAGTGGGTTGCTGCTGCTGGCTAGTGGGTGGCCAGCTTTTATTCCCTTATTTGTCTTTAGCCACGTCCTGCTGATTGGTCCATTTTGCAGAGTGCTGATTGGTACATTTTACAGAGCACTGATTGGTCCATTTTACAAAATTCTAGCTTGCTGCAGAGTGCTGATTTGTGCGTTTTAAAGAGCATTGATTGGCGCAGTTTACAAACCTCTAGCTACAGAGTGCTCATTGGTGTGTGTTACAATCCACTTGTAAGACAGAAGAGTTCTCCCAGTCCCCACTCGACCAAGGAAATCCAGCTAGCTTCACCTCTCACTAATACTTTGCTAACTCAAATATCTGAGACAATTAAGTGGTTCACAATTTTAGACTTAAAAATTGACTTTTTTCCTGCATACCACGGCACCCTGACTTTTAATATTCATTTGCCTTGAAAGATTCCTCCAACCAGTCTGACCAGTTTACATGGGCAGTACTGACTCACGGGTTCTAAGGAAACTCCTCCTTGTTTAGGCAAACATCCAACTAACTCTCTGAGTAATCTAATACTCAGGCTAAAGTTTTACGGTATGTAGATATCGTTCTCCTCTGTGCCTCATCTCAGGGGGTTTCTCAAAAAGGCACTGGGGCTCTTTTTAATTTTCCAGCAGGCAGAGAATAAAAAGTTTCTAACTGTAAATCACAGCTGTGTCAAGCTTCTGCATGGTACCTAGGCCTAGCTTTGTCAGAAGGGACCGAAACATTAGTTGTGGAGTCAATTGTCTATTTTTCTATTTTTTTCCAAAATCCTTGAACCAGTAAGAGAATTTTGGGGAATTACAGGTTTTTCTCAGATTGCGAATAGCTGAGTACATTGAAACAGCTCACCCTTTATATCACCATTCAAAAGAAACTTAAGCCACTAAAACTCACTCACTGACATGGGAAACTGAGGCTCAAAATGTCTTTAATCAGCTAAGGCAAGCTTTACTTAAAGTACCTGCCCTCAGTCTTCTGATAAAGAAGTCATTTAATCTTTATGTCTCAGAAAAAAAATTGATAGCCTTGGGAGTTTTAACTGTTTCCTAAAGTAAGCCCAGCAGCCAGCTGGTTACCTATGCAAGGAGCTCAACTTGGCAGCTAAAGAATTGGCAGCTAGCTGGCAAGCAGTTGCAGTTGTGGATTTGCTGATTCCAGAAGTCACTAATGCCCAGTCTTCATTTCTGAAGGGGGAATAAAATTAGTTATATAGCTTGTCTTCAGTAGATAGAAAGCAAAGGATCCCCAGAGACCCCCCAGCCCATAGGTAGGTGCCTCATCTCCACATAAAATAAAAAAAAAAAGATTGGGAAATATCAAGCTACAGGAACCAATAGAAGAACAAGCACAGGCTGTTGTGCCTGGAGACATGCACATGGCTGCACAGATAAACAAATCTGTGACCCATTTAGATAAAAACTTTCACACAACTCCAGCTCACTTAGATAAGAGAATAAGGCCTGGCATAAAAAATGCTTTTTATTTTGTATAGTCAGAAAACGCCCTAGAAAATGCTTCTTCTCCCTTTGTGGGCATGGACACAGTGGGTTCTAGTGGGCACTTTTCTTCTATTTATTTGGACTGTGAGTCTAGCCTCTATGAATCATCACTTCAGGCCCTGATTGGTCCTAAGCTGAAGTGCCAGGTCAAGCTATCTGTGACTTGAATGAATGAATCGTGACTTGAGCCCTGATTGGTCCCGGGCCAACGTGAGTGATGGGTTTCTCAAGGCAGCTGGCAGACTAATCACATTTCTTGCCATTTCCAGTCCATAAAAATCCCAGAAGTGAAAACAAAGTTGGCAATCTTTCTAAGCCTCCCTCTCTTCTGGCAGAGAGTTTTTCTCCCTTTGCTTATTAAACTATTGCTCAAACCTCAGCATTGTGTACGTGCTCCTTAATTTTCTTGCAGGTTGAAAAAAATAACTCTTTTCTTTTCTCAGAAATGGTTAATTTTCTCTGAAACTTAGAGACAGTAACATTTTTGTGCACTGGTAGGACTACAACACCTTCTCCTTAGGCACAGCCTCTTTGTAGAAATTTTGGTAACTCCAGGAAGCAGTTTATAGACCTAACTCTAATGTTTTCAAAAAATAACACTTGAGGGGAGGGGTGGCCACAGTCTCTGGTATAGTGGACTTAATATTTTTTTACCTGCTAACTCTGAAGTGTCTGGGCCATCAGACAAGATGGATTACCCCCAATGCAGCACATTTGATTTCACTAAGAGCAGCCAGAATTCTTCCTTCAGCAAGTCTCTAATTCCATGCCTCCTGACTGGGTAAGTCATTTGAAAAGGGGTCTCCAGACACATTATACGAGAGAGTTTCAGCTGGCATCAGTTCAGTGTCCTTCTGAAACAAACTTCCAGAGGAACAAGCAACTTCATCAAAGTCTCAGAATACAAAATAGATATGTGGACAAGAAAAGCATTTCTGTACACCAAAAACACACAAGCAAAGAGCCAAATTATGAATAAATTCTCATTTACAATTGTCAGAAAGAAAATAAAATACTTAAAAATACAGCTAAAAAGGGAAGTGACGAAATTCTTCAGTGAGAACTACAAACTACGAATAGAAAAAAAGTAAATATCATGAAAATGGCCATACTGCCAAAAGCAAGATGTAGACTTGATGCTATTTCTGTTAAACTACCATTGACATTCTTCAAAGAATTAGAAAGAAATATGGATTAAAAAGCTTTGGGGCTAAGTCATTCGGGTTTTCAAGATATAGGATTATATCATCTTCAGAAAAGAACAGTTTGACTCTCTCTCTCTTTTATTAAATACCTATTTTTTTCTCTTGTCTGATTACCCTTTCAACACTTCAACCTTATGTTGAATGAGGGTAGTGAGAGAGGGATTTTTGTCTTGTGACAGTTTTCAAGGGTTATGATTCTAGATTTTGCCATTTCTGTATAATATTGGCTGTCAGTTTATCATAAATGGCTTTATCAGTTTGATGTACATGTCTTTAATTCTTAGTTTATTGAGCGTTTTTAACATGAATGGAAGTTGAATTTTATTTAAGGCCATTTTTATGTTTATTGAGATAATTATGTGATTTTTCTCTTTTTGAGATGAATTACATATCTTGATTTGCATTTATTGAACCAGGCTTGCATCCTTGGGATGTAGCCAACTAGATTATGGTGGACAAGCTTTTTGATGTGCTGGTGGATTCTGTTTGCCAGTATTTTATTGAAAATTTTTGCATCAATATCCATCAGGGATATTGGCCTAAAGTTTACTTTTGTTATTGTATTTCTGCCAGGTTTTGTAACAGGATGATGCTGACCTCATAAAATGATTTCTGAAGGAGTCCCTACTTTTCAACTGTTGGAGATAGTTCTGGAAGAAATGATACGGACTCCTCTTTTTATCTGTGCTATATTGTAAATATAAATTGTAAATCCATCTTGTCTTTGGCTTTTTTTAAATTGGTAGAATATTCATTACTCTCTCAATTTCAGAAATTATTGTTGGCCTATTCAGTGATTCAACTTCTTCCTGGTTCTATCTTGGGAGACTGTATATGTCCAGGCATTTATTCATTTATATTAAGTTTTCTAGTTTATTTGCCTAGAGGAGTTTATGATATTCTCCGGTTGATTTTTTGTATTTTTGTGGGGTCAGTGTTGGTTTCTCCATTATCATTTCTGATTGTGCTTATTTGAATCTCCTACTTTCTTATTTGTTAGTTTATTAGTAATATATCTACTTTATTGATTTAAAAAAAAAAACTTTGGGATTTGTTGATTGAAGAGGTTTTCATTTCTCTATCTTTTGCAGTTCCACTCTGTGCTTGGTTATCTCTTGCCTTCCACTAGCTCTAGAGTTAGTTTCCTCTTGGTTCTCCAGTTCTTACAGTTGTGATGTTAGGAAGTTGATTTGAGATACTTCTACCTTTTTGATTTGGGCCTGTAGTGCTATAAATTTAGTCCTATAAATAAATAAATTTTGTGCTATAAATTTGTCTTTTAACAGTGTTTTAGCTGAATTTCAGACACCCTGCTATGTTGCCTCTTTGTTCTCATAAGTTTCAAAGATCTTCTTGATTTCTGCCTTAATTTAATTATTTACCCAGAAGTCATTCAGGAGCAGATTGTTCCATTTTAATGTAGTTGTGTGGTTTTGAGTAAAATTCTTAACCTTGAGTTTTAATTGTATTGCACCATGACCTGAGAGACTGTTTTTATGATGTCAGTTCTTTTGCATTTGCTGAGGAGTGTTTTACTTCCAATTATGTAATCAATTTCAAGGTAAGTGTCAGTGGCACCTAAAAACATGTATATTGTTGTTTTGGGTGGAGAGTTCTGTTGCTGTTTCTCAGGGCAACTTGATACAGAGTCTTAAATGTTAATTTGCTGTCTCAATTATCTATTCAATATTGAACATGTGGCATTGATGTCTCCCTCTGCTATTTTGTGGGCATTTAAGTCTTTTTGTAGTCTTTTTTTTTTTAAATCTCTGTTGGTTTACATTCTATTTTGTCAGAAACTAGGATGGTGATCTCTGCTTTCTTCTGCTTTCTATTTGTTTGGTAAATTTTTCTTCATCACTTTGTTTTGTGCATATACATGTCTTTGCATAATATGTATATCTTTAATACAGTACACTAGTGGATATTGTCTTTTTACCCAGCTTACCATGTGGTGTCTTTTAATTGGGTCATTTAATCCATTTACATTTAAGGTTAATATTACTCTGCATTAGTTTGATTATGTCATTGTAATGCTGGCTGAATAATTTTGCAGATTGGTTAATGTAGTTGTTTCATAGTGTCATTTGTCTGTGTACTTCAGTGTGTTTTATTCAAACAGGAAGAGAGGAAGTCAAATTTTCTCTGTTTGCTGATGACATGATTTGATATTTAGAAAACCCCATTATCTCAGCCTAAGAACACCTTAGACTGATAAGCAACTTTGGCAAAATCTCAGGAAACAAAATTAATGTGCAATAATTACAAACTCTTTTTACATCAATAGTAGACAATCAGAGAGTCAAATTATGAATAAACTCCCATTCACAATCACTACAAAGAGAATAAAATTCCTAGGAATACATTTAACAAAGGATGTGAAGAGGGATTTTTTTTCAAAGAGGACTCCAAACCAGTGCTCAAGACAATAAGAGAGGACACAAACAAATAAAAAATAATTCCTTCCTCATTAATAGAAATAATCAATATCATGAAAATGGTCTTAATGCCCAAAGTGATTTATAGATTCAATGCTATTCCCATAAAACTACTATTGACATTCCTCACAGAATTAGAAAAATAAATAAATTTGATACAGTATCAAAGAAGACCCTGTTTATCCAAGACAATTCTAAGCAAGAAAAAAATAAAAAAGCTGGAGGCACCATGCTACCTGACTTCAAATTATTCTACAAGGCTGCAGTAACCAAAACAGCATAGTATTGGTACAACAACACATATATAAACCAATGGAACACAACAGAGACCTCAGAAATCACACCACAAATCTATAATCATCTGATTTTCAACAAACCTGAAAAAAACAAGCAAAGGGGAAAAATCTCCTATTCAGTAAATGATGCTGGGAAAACTGGCTAGCTATACATGGAAAACTGAAACTTGGCCCATTTCTTAGACCTTATACACAAATTAACTCAAGATGGATTAAAGACTTAAATGTAAAACCCCAAACCATGGAGGCCCTAGAAGAAAACATAGGCAATACCATTTAGGACACAGGCATGGGCAAAGACTTAATGACAAAAACACCAAAAGCAATTGAAGCAAATTCCAAAATTAAGAAATGGGATTTAATTAATCTAAAGAGCTTCTGCATAGCAAAAGAAACTATCATCAGAGTAAACAGGCAACCCACAAAATGGGAGAAACTTTCTGCAATCCACCCATCTGACAAAGGTGTAATATCTGGAATTAATAAGAAACTTATGTTAATTTTGAGAAAAAAACAACTCCATCAAAAAGTGGGAAAAGGATATAAACAGTCAATTCTCAGAAAAACACATTTATGTGGCCAAAAAACATATGAAAAATGGTTCAACATCACTGATCATCAGAGAAATTTAAATCAAAACCACAATGAATTACCATCTCACGCTATTAAGATGACGACTATTAAAAATTCAGAGGCCAGGCAAAGTGGCTCACATCTGTAATCCCAGCACTTGGGGAGGCCAAGATGGGCTGATCATCTGAGGTCAGCAGTTCCAGACCCAGCCTGGCCAGCATGGTGAAACTCTGACTAAATATTACAAAACTTAGCTGGGAGTGGTGGCATATGCCTATAGTTCCAGCTGCTTGGGAAGCTGAGACTGGAAGATTGCTTGAAATTTTGCTATTTGTCTGACAATGGTCTAATTTCCAGAATCTACAAGAAACATAAAGACATTTACAATAAATAAACAACCCCATTAAAAAGTGGACAAAAGACATGAACAGAAACTTATTAAAAGAAAACATACGTGCAGCCAAATAACATACCAAAAAAAGGCTCAACATCACTGATTATTAGAAAAATGCAAATTAAAACCACAATGAGGTACCATCTCAAAATAGTCACATGATTATTAAAGTCGGGAAACAGCAGGCTCTCTGCTCCTCCCATTTGACACACAGCAGCATCTTCTTGTGCTTTACCAGTTACATCCCTGAGATGCCATGATGAAGGTAAAGGCAAGAGTCAATGATTAGGCCATATTGGGCACCTCATTGTTAGGGCTGCTTTTAAGTATGGTAAAGTGAATATTGTTACCATCAGGGACCCCTTCGTTGACATCAACTATGTGGTCTACATATTCCGGTATGATTCTACCCATGGCAAATTCCATGGCACTGTCAAGGCTGAGAAAAGAAAGCCTGTCATCAATAGAAATCCCATCACCACTTCCAGGAGCGAGATCCCTCCCAAATCAAATGGGGCAATGCTGGCACTGAGTATGTTGTGGAATCCACTGGTATCTTCACCACCATAGAGAAGCCAGGGGCTCACTTTCAGGGAGGAGTCAAAGAGTCATCATCTCTGTCTCCTCTGCTGGCACCCCCATGTTTGTGATCAGCCCGAACCATGAGAAGCACAAAGGTTGTCAACAATGCCTCCTGTGCCACCAACTGCTTAGTGGCCCCATTGGCCAAGGTAATCCATGACAATTTTGGTATCATGGAAGGACCCATATTCACAGTAACTGCCATCACTGCTACCCAGAAGACTGTGGATGACCCCTCTGGGACGCTGTGGTGTGACACCCATGGGGCTCTCCAAAACATTCTCTCTGTCTCTACAGACACTGCCAATGCTGTGGGCAAGATCATTTATAAGCTGAATGGGAAATTCACTAGCATGGTTTTTCGTGTCCCACCACCTACCTGTTGGTCATGGACCTAACCTGCCATATGTAAAAACCTACCAAATATGATAACATCAACAAGGTGGTGAAGCAGGTGCCAGAGGTCCCCCTCAAGGGCATCCTAAGCTACACTGAGCACCAAATTGCCTCCTTTTAATCCAAAAGTGACACCTTCTCTTCCACCTTTGATGCAGGGACTGGCATTGCTTTCAACAACCACTGTGCCAAGCTCATTTTTTTTTTTTTTTTTGGTATGACAATGAATTTGGATATACAAACAGCCTGATAGACCTCGTGACCTATATGGCCTCCAAGGAGTAAGATTCCCAGACCACCACCTCCAGTGAGAGAATGAGAGGAAGACAGGCCCTCACTGCTAAGGATTGCTTACCAATCTCAGTTCTCCACCACATGGAGAATCTCCCCTCATAAAAGTTTTCATGAAGACTCCTTGAAGAAGAAGAGGCCTAGTGAGCCCCCCCTTGTTGTGTTCCACCAATAAAATCTCCTGTATAAAAAAAAAGACATAAACAGTTGCTGGTGAAACTGTGGAGATATATGAACACTTCTACATTGTTGATGGGAATATAAACCAGTATATCCATTGTTTAGGACAATGTGATCATTCCTCAAGGATCTAAAACCAGAAATACCATTTGCCCAGCATGATTACTGGTTATACACCAAAAGATATAGATTATTCTATTATGATGATATATACACATATATGTTCATTGCAGAACTATTCACAATATCAAAGACATGGCATCAATGCAAATGCCCATCAATTATAGACTAGATAAAGAAAATGTAGTACATATCCACATGGTATATACTATGCAACCATAAGAAGGAATGAGGTAATGTCCTTTAGAGGGACACAGATGAACCTGGAAGTCATTATTTTCAGCAAACTAATACAAGAACAGAAGACCAAACACAGCATGTTCTCACCTATAAGTGGGAGCTGAGCAATGATGACATATAAACATGGGGAGGGAAACAACACACACTGGGGCCTGTTGGGAGAGGACAATGTGGGGAGGGCATCAGAAAAAATATCTAATGGATGCTGAACTTAATACCTAGGTGATAGTTTGGTAACTGCAGAGAACCACCATTGTACATATGTAACAAATCTGCATATCCTGCACATGTACACTGGAAAATATAAATAAAATAAAATAAATAAGAATAAGACTTAAACAATAAAAAAGAGTGATCATTTGAAGAAATAGAAAGAATATACACATATCAATTATGAGAGTCACATAACAAAAATCTCAACCAGTCAACTTCATCATCCTGCCATTTTAGCCTCTAGAAGTGAGTTTCTGATGTTTAAGTCATCCAGTAAGAATTCCTTTACTATGAAAATATGAATACACTTATACCATTACTTATAAGTGGTCTTGCTTTTTAAATGTATTATTGCATCTCTCTTTCTTAATAATAGCCACAGAAAAACACAGCTGATAAATAATGTTTAGGTGTATTTTTACAAGTCACACAAACTTCTGATAATTTCTAAGATAATTATTGTCTACCTACCACTGATAGTCTTACAGCACTGATTTGTTTTACAGGGAACATAAATCTATACCCCAAAAACACTATGACTTATTCAAACAGTAAAGAATGGAAAGCGTGAATGATCAACACAATCTGTTGGAATAAAAAGACAAAGGCTGTGATATAAAATAACACTGTTGGTGCCTACAGCAGAAAATGGTCCCAGGTGGTAATGCAACAGGTGGAGATACAGAACATGAGGATAGTAAACTAGAACAAGATAGGATTCAGATATTTTGGATGGTGGTAATTCTAAACTGGCTTCATGTCATGGAGACATATTTTACTATGGAGTAAAGTAAAGAATTGTCCTACTTTGTACAGGTGGAAAATGCTTCCATTGTACTTAATATTGAGTAAATAGTTCAAGGAGGTAGGCAAGACTAACTTCAGTGTGGCTGCTGAGAAATTCAGAAAATACCATTGTTCACAGGAATATATCTGTTTTTCATATTGTTAACATCAGCAGTAGCATTATATCTGAGGCCATAGTTATATGGACTTCATTGTTCATATTACTATTAGCATTTTAGTCACATCATTCAACCGGTTTCTAGAAAGTTCTAACCTTTCTCAAAAACTATTTCAATGTTCTTCTGAGCCCTCCATACTTTCTCAACTTTTGCCCATTATCCAGTTCCAAACTGGCTTTCACATTTTCACGTGTCTTTAGAGCAATACCCCCACTTCATTGGTAAAAATTTTCTGTATTAGCCTATCCTCCCACTGTTGTAAAGAATGACCTGAGCCAAAAAAAGAATATAAATAATTATCTTATTAGTATAATAATGACTTCCACAGTTATTTCACCTTTAATTTTTAGAATCTGTAAATATGTTACCTTGCAGGGTAAAATATGCCTTGCAGATGTGATTATAGTTATGGCTTTCAGATGCAAAGGTGATTCAGATTTATCAAAGTGAAATCGATATAATCACAGAAATAATTATGTTTTTTTTTCTGCTGTTGTCAAAAAATAACAATAACTAAAGCTTAGTGAGATATAACATGAGAGGACATTTATACTTCATTTGTTGTTTAAACATAAAAATAGGCCCCAGTGTGTATTATTTTTCACCGTGTGTCCACATGTTCTTATAGTTCAGTGTCCACTTAAGAGTGAGAAGTTGCAGTGTTTGGGTTTCTATTTCTATGTTAGTTTGCCAAGAAGGATGGATTCCAGCTTCATTCATGTACCTGCAAACAATATGATATCATTCCTTTTTATAGCTGTGTAGTATTCAATGGTGTATATGTACCACATCTTCTTTATCCAGTCTATCATTGATGAGCATTTGGTTTGGTTTTATGTCTTTGCTATTGGGGATATTGCCACAATAAACATACGTATACATGTATCTTTATAATAGAATGATTTATATTACATTAAGCATATACCCAGTAATGAGCTTTCTTGTTCTAGATCCTTGAGGAATCCTCACATTGTCTTTCACAATCGTTGAACTAATTTATGTTCCCACCAACAGTGTAAAACCTTCCTGTTTTTCTACAGCATTGTCAACATTGTTTTTTCTTACCTTTTTACAACTGCCATTTAGACTGGTATAAAATGGCATCTTACTGGTGACAGAATGGAGAGCATCAGGAAAAATAGCTAATGTGTGCCAGGCTTATTACCTAGCTGATGGGTTGATGGGTGCAGTAAACCACCATGGCACATGTTTACCTACGTAACAAACCTGCACATTCTGCACGTGTGTCTGAAACTTAAAGTAAAATTTAAAAAATATATATTTATTTTTTTAAAAAAGAAAAATGGAAATAAATGAATAAGGGATAAACAGGAGAAAATGAATATAGCAACATAATAATTAAGGGTGTGTTAAATAGGGAGACATTGAAATATAATACATTAAATAAGAAAAAAATAATTTGCATTGTTGACATAAAAGCAATCAATTATATAAAATTAACAGACTTTTTGAAGAAAGTATTTTCCTGTCTTCTGTCAAGGGTACACGAATCTTTTTTAAAAGTGACCATATTCTATATCACAAAATAAGTAGAACTCGAAGACATGCATGTATACTTAAATAATTGCCTGTAAACCAATGTTTTTAAGAACAGACTATATAGTGTTTTAAATTGCTAATTTGTCTTTCTTTTGCAGTTTAGGCATCTTTACTTAATTTTAATTGTATAATTGTTTAATCATGCAATACATAGGAATAAAATAAAACTTCCACAAAAAAAGGGCCATAAGCCAAGAAATATAGCATGTCTACAAGCTGTAAAGAGCAAGAAAACTCATTAACAAAAGAAAAATCATAAACTGACAATACAATGAAATCTAGCTTAGACTTTTGATCTACAAAACTGTAAGATACAATTTTATGTTGTTTAAGCCACTAAGTTTGTGGCAATTTGTTAGGGCAACAATTAAAAAAAAATTATACCCATTACTTTTTGAGTAAAAGGAGTTTCTGCAGTCAAATCTGTCTGCTGCTTCACTTTTTCAAAATGATTTTGGAACATGATTATTTTCTATGTAGAATCCTAATGTGACAGTATTTTTATTACTAGATAAGTAAATGAAAACTTTTTGCCCAATTATATTAAGTATATACACTTAAAGTTTGACTAGGTCGATTTTGAGGTAATAAAAAGTTGTTGTTCTAAATAACAGCCAAGAAAGTCTTACAATTATACTGACAGAAGTTTGTTCTCAGCTGTGTTTTAATATAATATTGATTTTGATTTTGATTTTGATTTTCTTATTGCTTTATCCTATTTCTCAAAGCATCTCCCATTTGCTTTGTGGGCTTTTCTTGTCTTAAACTGATAAGTTTGACTCCGTTTTGCCACCTAAGTCTCATGTCAAATTGTAATCTCCAGTGTTAAAGGAAGGGCCTCCTGGGAGGTGTTCAAATCATGAAGGTGGATTTCCCTTTGGCTCTTCTTATAATAAAATTCTCATGACCTCTGTTTATTTAAAACCTCTTTCTTTACTCTCTCTCTCTCTCTGCCTGCCATGTAAAGAAGTGCTTGCTTCCCCTTTACCTTGTGCAATGAGGGTAAGTGTCTTGAGGCCTTCTCAGAAAAAGAAGCTAGTACAACATGCAAAACCATGAGCCAATTAAACCTCTTTTTAAAATAAATTACCCAGTTGCAGTGGTGTCTTTATAACAGTGTGAGAATGGATTAATAATATATACCCACATCAACAAACAGTTTTGTTGACAAACTGAAAATTGAAATGCTTTTTATTTTTATAAATGGATCTTTATTTTTCTTTCTATATAAAAATTCATTGAAAATATATTAAATACTTAAATGTAAAACCTAAAACTGTAACACTTTTACAAAATAACATAGAAAAAAGCTTCATGATTTAGGAGTGCTAAATGAGAATTTGGAAGTAACCTCAAAAGCATGTGCAATAGAAACAAATAATCACATGAGATTTTGTTAGTTAAAAAACTTCAAAATAAATAAACAAAAGAAATAAATAATAGATTAAGGAGAGAATGCTCAGATTCCAAAAAAATATTTGCAAACCAACTCTAAGGTAAGGGAGAAATATTCAAGATATACAATAACTCAAACTACTCAAAAAGAAGAAATTTTTAAAAATATCAAAAACAGGCAAGAAACTTGAACTATTTCCAAAAAAATATAAATAAGCCACAAATGTATTTTTAAACATTCAACATCTATAATTATTACAAATATACAAATGAAATTTATTAAATATTAACTCATACTTGTTGAAATTATTGTTATAAAAAATGAAAGATAAGTGTTGGTGAAAATGTGAAGAAAAGGAAATGTTAATGCACTGTTAGAGTTATTGTAAATTAGTAAATATATTACAAAAATGTAAAATACATAAAATTTGCTCAATAAACTAAAATAGATATTTTATATAATAGAGCAATGCTAACTTTCAGTATATATTCCAAGAAATTAAAATCAGTATGCCAAAGAGATATTTGTACTATCATGTTGATTGGAGCATTATTTACAATACCTAAGATATAGAGACAATCTAATGTTTAACCACAGGTGAATAAATTTTTAGAAATTTGGTGTATATAAAACCAATAGAATATTTTTTAGCCTCTTAAAAATAGAAACTTCTGTTATTCATGACTACCTAGATAAATCTGGAGAAAATGCTAACTGAAACAAGACAAAAAGAGAGAAAAAGGCTGTAAAATCTCATTTTTTAAAAATTATACTTTAAATTCTGGGCTATATGTACAGAATGAACAGGTTTGTTATATAGGTATACATGTGCCAAGGTGGTTTGCTGCACCCATCAGCCTGTCATCAACATTAGGTATTTCTCCTAATACTATCCCTTCTCTAGTCCCTCACCCCCAAACAGGCCCCCGTGTGTGATGTTCCCCTCCCTGTGTCCATGTATTCTCATTGTTCAACTCCCACTTATGAGTGAGAACATGTGGTGTTTGGTTTTCTCTTCTTGTGTTAGTTTGCTGAGAATGACGGTTTTCAGCTTCATCCATGTCCCTTCAAAGGACATGAATTCATCCTTTTTTATGGGAGCATAGTATTCCATGGTGTATATGTGCCAGATTTTTCCTATCCAGTCTATCACTGATGGATATTTGGGTGGGTTCCAAGTTTTTATTATTGTGAACAGTGCTGCAAAAAACATACATATGCATGAATCTTTGTAGTAGAATAATATATAATCCTTTGGGTATATAACCAGTAATGGGATTTATGGGTGAAATGGTATCCGACGTTCTAGACCCTTGAGGAGGAATCGCTATACTGTCTTCCACAATGATTGAACTAATTTACACTCCCACTGTCAGTGTAAAAGCATTCCTATTTCTCCACATCCTCTCCAGCACCTGTTGTTTCCTGACATTTTTAATGATCACCATTCTAACTGGCATGAGATGGTATCTCATTGTGGTTTTGATTTGAATTTCTCTAATGACCACTGATGGTGAGCCTTTTTCATCTGTTTGTTGGCTGCATAATGTCTTCTTTTGAGAAGTGTCTGTTCATATCCTTTGCCCACTTTTTTATAGGGTTGTTTGTTTTGTTCTTGTAAAAGTTTGTTTAAGTTCCTTGTAGATTCTGGATATTAGCCCTTTGTCCGAAGGATACATTGCAAAAACTTTATCTCATTCTATAGGTTTCCTGCTCACTCTGATGATAGTTTTTTGTTGTTGTTTTTTTTTTGTTATTGTTTGTTTTTGTTTTTGCTGTGCAGAGCTCTTTACTTTAATTAGATCCCATTTGTCAATTCTGGCTTTGGTTGTCGTTGCTTTTGGTATTTTAGTCATGAACTCTTTGCCCATGCCTGTGTCCTGAATGGTATTGCCTGTTATCTTCTAGGGTTTTATGGTTTTAGATCTTAAGTTTAAGCCTTTAATTCATCTTGAGTTAATTTTTGTATAAGGTGGAAGGAAGCGGTCCAGTATAATTTTTTCCACGTATGGGAAGCCACTTTATCAATACTATTTATTAAATAGGGAATCCTTTCCCCATTTGTTGTTTTTGTCAGGTTTGACAAAGATCAGATGGTTCTAGATGTGTGGTGTTATTTCTGAGGTTTCTGTTCTGTCCAGTTGGTCTATATATTTGTTTTGGTACCAGTACCATGCTGCATTGGTTACTGTAGCCTTGTAGTATAGTTTGAAGTAAGGTAGCATGATGCCTCAAACTTTGTGCTTTTTGCTTAGGATTGTCTTGGTAATATGAGGTCTTTTTTGGTTCCGTATGAAATTTAAAGTACTTTTTCTAATTCTCTGATGAAAGTCAGTAGTAGCCAGTTAGAGTTAGCATTAAATCTATAAATGTATAGCGTTAAATCTATAGTCTATGAACTTCGGGCAATATGGCCTTTTCACAATATTGATACTTCTAATTTATGAGCATAGAATGTTTTTCCATTTGTTTGTGTCCTCTTTTATTTCCTTGAACAGTGGTTTGAAGTTTTCCTTAAAGAGGTCCTTCACATCTTTTGTAAGTAGTATTGCTAAGTATTTTATTCTCTTTGTAGTATTCGTAAATAAGTGTACCACTCATGATTTGTCTATCTGTTTGTCTGTTATTGGTGTATAGAAATACTTGTGATTTTTTATTGAGAGTTTTTAGCATGAAGGGTTGTTGAATTTTGTCAAAGTACTTTCTGCATCTATTGAGATAATCATATGGTTTTTGTCATTGGTTCTGTTTGTATGCTGGATTACGTTTATTGATTTGCATATGTTGAACCAGCCTTGCATCTCAGGGATGAAGCCCACTTGATCATGGTGGATAAGCTTCTTGATGTGCTGTTGGATTTGGTTTGCCAGTAATTTATTGAGGACTTTTGCATCGATGTTCATCAGGGATATTGGTCTAAAATTCTCTTTTTTGTTGTTGTTGTGTCTCTGCCAGGCTTTGGTATCAGATGATGCTGGCTTTGTAAAATGAGATAGGGAGGACTCCCTCTTTCTCTATTATTGGAATAGTTTCAGGAGGAACGGTACCAGCTCCTCCTTTTACCTATGGTAGAATTAGCCTGTGAATCCATCTTGTCCTGGACTTTTTTTGGTTGGTAAGCTATTAATTATTGCCTCAATTTCAGAGCCTGTTATTGATCTATTCAGAGATTCAACTTCTTCCTGGTTTAGTCTTGGGAGGGTGTATGCGTTGAGGAATTTATTCATTTCTTCTAGATTTTCTAGTTTATTGTGTGTAGATGTGTTTATAGTATTCTCTGATGGTAGTTTGTATTTCTGTGGGATCGGTGGTGATATCCTCTCTATCATTTTTTATTGCATCTATTTGATTTTTCTCTTTTCTTCTTTATCAATCTTGCTAGCAGTCTATCAATTCTGTTGATGGGACATATCTCAAAATAATAAGAGCTATCTATGACAAACCCACAGCCAATATCATACTCAATGGGCAAAAACTGGAAGCATTCCCTTTGAAAACTGGCACAAGACAGGGATGCCCTCTCTCACCACTCCTATTCAACATAGTGTTGGAATTTCTGGCCAGGGCAATCAGGCAGGAGAAGGAAATAAAGGGTATTCAATTAGGAAAAGAGGAAGTCAAATTGTCCCTGTTTGCTGATAACATGACTGTACATCCAGAAAACCCCATCGTCTCAGCCCAAAGTCTCCTTAAGCTGGTAAGCAACTTCAGCAAAGTCTCAGGATACAAAATCAATGTACAAAAATCACAAGCATTCTTATACACCAAAAACAGACAAACAGAGAGCCAAATCATGAGTGAACTCCCATTCACAATTGCTTCAAAGAGAATAAAATACCTAGGAATCCAACTTACAAGAGACAAGAAGGACCTCTTCAAGGAGAACTACAAACCACTGCTCAATGAAATAAAAAAAAAAAATACAAAGAAATGGAAGTACATCCCATGCTCATGCATAGGAAGAATCAATATCGTGAAAATGGCCATACTGCCCAAGGTTTGCTTGCTTTTCGACAGACTTTTTTGTTTTTTGTTTGTTGCTTTAAGTTTTTTATAGACGGTGGATTTGAGATTTGTGTCAAACATATAGTTTATAAACAATTTGTCCTATTTTATAGGTGGTCTATTTATTCTACACTTAAAGAAAACCCCAGTTGTCAAAGTTTGCTTTTGTTTTAATTGCCTTCAGAGTCTTTCTTATTTAATCTTTGCCTAAGCAAATGTCAATAATGGTATTTTCTAGGTATTCTGTTGTGATATCTTGAGTCTTTTATTGTAACATACATTTTACTTTTTTTAAATTTTAGTAGTTTTGGGGGAACAGGTGGTGTTTGATCATATGAATAATTTACTTAGTGGTGCTTTCTGAGATTGTAGTGTACCCAAGCAGTGTAACTATGTCCAATATGTAATCTTTTATTTCTTACCTCCCTCTCATACTTCCCCAAAGTCTCAAAAGTGCATTTTATGAATTTTTATTCCTTTGCGTCCTCATAGTTTAGCTCCCATTATAAGTGAGAACATACAATGTTTGGTTTCCATTTCTGAGTTGCTTCACTTAGAATAATGGCCTCCAAAACCACTGAGATTCCTGTGAGTGACATTGTTTCATTTCTTATTATTAATGAGTAATAGTTTATAGTATTTATATATACCACATTTTCCTTTTCCACTCCTTGACTGATGGTCATTTGGGCTGTTTAATTTTAGTTTTATTTCAATAGTTTTTTTGGTGGGGGAAACAGGTTGCATTTGCTTACAAGAATAAGTTCTTTAGTAATGAATTATAAGATATATTAGTTCACCCAAGTAGTATACGTTGTACCTAAGGTGTAGTTTTTATATTTCTGTCTCCATCCACTTTTTACTTTCTGTGTCTCTAAATTTCATTATATTACTCTGCAAACCTTATGTATTTATAGGTTAGCTCCCACTTAAAAATGAGAACATACGCTCTTTGATTATTTACTCCTGTCTCATTTCTTTTTTCTTTTTTTTTATTATACTTTAAGTTTTAGGGTATATCTGCACAAAGTGCAGGTTTGTTATATATGTATACATGTGCCATGTTGCTGTGCTGCATCCATTAACTTGTTATTTAACATTAGGTATATCTCCTAATGCTATCCCTTTCCCCTCCCCCTACCACACAACAGTCCTCAGTGTGTGATGTTCCCCTTCCTGTGTCCATGTGTTCTCATTGTTCAGTTCCCAACTATGAATAAGAACAAGTGGTGTTTGGTTTTTTGTCCTTGGGATAGTGTGCTGAGAATGATGGTTTCCAGATTTGTCCATGTCCCTACAAACGACATGAACTCATTATTTTTATGGCTGCATAGTATTCCATGGTGTATAAGTGCCATATTTTCTTAATACACTCTATCATTGTTGGGCATTTGGGTTGGTTCCAAGTCTTTGCTATTGTGAATAGTGCTGCAATAAACATAGGTATGCATGTGTCTTTATAGCAGCATGATTTATAATCCCTTGAGTATATAAACAGTAATGGGATGGCTGAGTCAAATGGTATTTCTAACTTCAGATCCCTGAGAAATCACCACACTGACTTCCACAATTGTTGAACTAGTTTATAGTCCCAACAACAGTGTAAAAGTGTTCCTATTTCTCCACATCCTCTCCAGCACCTCTTGTTTCCTGACTTTTTAATGATCACCATTCTAACTGGTGTGAGATGGTATCTAATTGTTGTTCTGATTTGCATTCCTCTGATGGCCAGTGATGATGAGCATTTTTTCATGTGTCTGTTGGTTGCATAAATGTTTTCTTTTGAGAAGTGTCTGTTCATATCCTTCTCCCACTTTTTGTTGGGATTGTTTGCTTTTTTCTTGTAAATTTGTTTGAGTTCATAGTAGATTCTGGATATTAGCCCTTTGTCAAATGAGTAGATTGCAAAAATTTTCTCCCATTGTGTAGGTTGCCTGTTCATTGTAATGGTAGTTTCTTTTGCTGTGCAGAAGCTCTTTAGTTTAATTAGATTCCATTTGTCAATTTTGGCTTTTGTTGCCATTGCTTTTTGTGTTTCAGACATGAAGTCCTTGCCCATGCCTATGTCCTGAATGGTATTGCCTAAGTTTTCTTCTAGGGTTTTTATGGTTTTAGGTCTAACATGTAAGTCTTTAATACATTGTGAATTAATTTTTGTATAAGTTTTAAGGACGGGATCCAGTTTCAGCTTTCTATATACGGCTAGCCAGTTTTCCCAGCATCATTTATTAAATAGGGAATCCTTTCCCCATTGCTTGTTTTTTTCAGGTTTGTCAAAGTTCAGATGGTTGTAGATATGTGGCATTATTTCTGAGGGCTCTGTTCTGTTCCATTGGTCTATATCTCTGGTTTGGTACCAGTACCATGTTGTTTTGGTTACTGTAGCCTTGTAGTATAGTTTGAAGTCAGGTAGTGTGATGTCTCCAGCTTTGTTGTTTTGGCTTAGGATTGACTTGGCAATGCGGGCTCTTTTTTGGTTCCAAATGAACTTTAAAGTAGTTTTTTCCAATTGTATGAAGAAAGTCATTGGTAGCTTGATGGGGATGGCATTGAATCTATATATTACCTTGGGCAATATGGCCATTTTCACGATATTGATTCTTCCTACCCATGAACCTGGAACGTTCTTCCATTTGTTTGTATCCTCTTTTATTTCATTGAGCAGTGATTTGTAGTTCTCCTTGAAGAGGTCCTTCACATCTCTTGTAAGTTGGATTCCTAGGTATTTTATTCTCTTTGAAACAAATGGAGTTCACTCATGATTTGGCTCTCTGTTTGTCTGTTATTGGTGTATAAGAATGCCTGTGATTTTTGCATATTGACTTTACATCCTGAGACTTTGCTGAAGTTGCTTATCAGCTTAAGGAGATTTTGGGCTGAGACAATGGGGTTTTCTAGATATACGATTATGTCATCAGAAAACAGGGATAATTTGACTTCCTCTTTTCCTAATTGAATACCCTTTATTTCCTTCTCCTGCCTAATTACCCTGGCCAGAACTTCCAGTGTCTCATTTTACTTAAAATGATGGCATACATCTCAATTCAAGTTGCTGCTAAAGGCATTATTTTGTTTCTTTATATGTCTAAGTAGTAGTCTTTGGTGTATATGTACCAGATTTTCTTTATCCACTTATTAGTCTATTGATGGTATATAGGTTGATTTCAGATATTTGCAACTGTGAGTGGTGCTGCAATAAACATACATATGCAAGAAACATACATATGCCAGGGTCTTTTTTATATAATGACCTTTTTCTTTCGGTAAATACCCAGTAGTGATATTGCTGAATCAAACTGTAGATCTACTGTTAGTTATTTAAGAAATTTCAACACTGTTTTTCATAGTGGTTTTGCTAGTTAAGATACCCACCAGCAGTGTAAAAGTTTTCCCATATCACCACTTCCATGCCAACATTTATTATTTCTTGAGTTTTAAAATTATGAACATTTTCACAGAAATAAGGTTGTATCATATTATTGTTTTAATTTATTTTTCCTTGATAATTAGTAATGTTGAGCAATTTTTGTATGCTTGTTGACCATTGGTATATATTCTTTTGAAATTTTCTATTCATGTTCTTTGTCAGCTTTTTAATGGGACTATTTGTTTTTTCTCTTTTTTTGTTTTTTTATGTTTCTTTTGAGATAGAGTCTCACTCTCTATCAGACTGACTGGAGTGCAGTGGTGCGATCTTGGCTCACTGAAACCTCCGCCTCCCTGGTTCATGTCATTCTCCTTCCTCAGCCTCCCAGTTAGCTGGGACTACAGTAGGTGCCAGCCACGCTGCCCGGATAATTTTTTGTATTCTTAATAGGGACGAGGTTTCACTGTGTTTGCCAGGATGGTGTCAATCTCCTGACCTCGTGATACACCAGCCTCAGCCTCCCAAAGTGCTGGGATTACAGGCATGAGCCACCATGCCTGGCCTTGTTTTATTCTTGATGACTTATTTGGGTTACTGTTAGATTCTGAATATTAGTTCTTTGTTGAATGCATAGTTTGTAAAAATTTTCTTCCATTCTGTGGATTGTCTGTTCACTTTGCTTATTATTTCTTTACCTGTACAGAAGCTTTTCAGTTTAAGTTTCCTCTGTTATATTTGATTTTATTGCATTTTCTTTTGGGTTTTTGGTCATGAACTCTTTGCCTAAGCCAATGTCTAGAATAGATTTTACCATGTTATCTTCTAGAATTTTTATGATTTCCAGCCATAGATTTAAGTCTTTGATCCATCTTGAGTCTATTTTTGCATAAGGTGAGAGATGAAGATCAAGATTTACTTTTTTTACATTTGGCTTGCCAATTATTTAAGCACCATTGATTAAATAAAGTTTCCCTTTTTCCTTTTATGTTTTTGTTTGCTTTGTCAAAAATCAGTTGGTTGTATGTATTTGTCTTGATTTCTGGGTTCTTTGTTTTCTTTCACTGGTTTATATTCCTGTTTTAATAAGAGTATCGTGCTGTTTTGGTGTCTATAGTGCTGTAGTATAGTTTGAAATCAGGTAATGTGATTCCTCCCCATATGTTCTTTTTTATTAGTCTTGCTTTATTTATGAAGGCTCATATTGAATTTTATGAGAGTTTTAGCATTGATTTTTGTCTTGTTCTGTGAAGAGTGATGAGGGTATTTTGATGGAAATTGCATTGAATTTGTGGAATGCTTTTGGCAGTATTATCATTTTCACAATATTAATTCTACTTAACAATGAGTATGGGATGTGTTTTCATTTGTTTCATCATTGATGATCTTTCAGGAATACTTTGTTGTTTTCCTTCCAGAGGACTTTCACCTCCTTGGTTAGGTATATTCAGGAATTGTATTTTTTTTTTTTTTTTTTGCAGCTATTGTAAAAGGAGTTGAGATTTTGATTTGATTCTCAGCTTTGTTGTTTTTACTGTGTAGCAGTTCTACTGATTTGTGTACTTTGATATTGTGTCATGAGACATTACCAAATTTGTATATCAGAAGTAGGAGTTTTTTAGATGAGCCTTTAGTGTTTTCTAGGTATATGATTATATCATCAATGAACAGCAATAGTTTGAGTTTTTCTTTTTTAATTAGGATGCCTTTTATATATATTTTTTTCTTTTGGTCTGATTGCTCTGACTAGGACTTCTAGTACTATGCTGAATAGAAGGAATAAAACTGGGCATTTTTGCCTTTGTCTTATTCCAGTTGTCAGGGATACAGCTTTAAACTTTTCTTCATTCAGTAAAATGTTGTCAGAGGATTTTTCATAATTTTTTAAGTTACCGTAGAGTATGTCCCTTGTATGCCAATTTTCCTAACGGTTTTAATAATAAAGCATGCTGGATTCTGTCAAATGATTTTTCTGCATCTATTGAGGCAATAATGTAATTTTTGTTTTAAATTCTGCTTAGGTGGTGTATCACATTTGTTGACTTCTGTGTGTTAAACCATCTCCGTATCCCTGGTATAAAACCATTTTTTCAAGACGTAGTAGCGTTTTGATATGCTATAACATTTGGTGAGCAAGTGATTTTGTTGAGAATTTTTGCATCTATTTTTATCAAAGATACTGTCTGTAGCATTTTTGTTATATTATACCTTTGTTTGGGTATTAGAGTAATAGTGGCTTCATAGAATGATTTAGGAAACATTTCCTTGTTCTTTACCTTTTATATTAGTTTCAGTAGAATTGGTCTTAATTCTTTCTTGAATGGCTGATTGATTTCGCCTGTGAATCTATCTGGTCTTGGACTTATTTTTTTGTTAGCAATTTTTATTTACCATTTTAGTCTCAGTTCCTGTTATTGATCTATTTAGAGTTTCTATTTCTTCCTTAGTTAATCTAGCAGGGTAATATATTTATGAGAATTTATACATCTCCTCTAGGTTTTCTAGTTTGTGCATTTAAGTGTTTACAGTAGCCTTGAATGATATGTTGTATTTCTGTGACATCAATTGTATGTCTCTCATTTTGTTTCTAATTGAACTTCTTTGGAATTTCTTTTTTCTTTTCAGGGTTAATCTTGTTAATAATTTATTAATTCTATTTATCTTTAAAAAACATCCTCGTGTTTTATTTATCTCTTGTATTATATTGTTTTAATTTATTTTGTTTATGCTCTGATTTTTGCTATTATTTACTCTTGTGCTGGATTTAGATTTCATCTCTTTTTATTTCTCTAGTTTCTTAAGGTGTGACTATAGATGGTTTATTTGTGCTTTTTCAAACTTCTTGATGTAGGCAGTAAATGCTATATACCTTCCGCTTTGCACTCCTTTTTTTTTTTGTATTCAAGAGATTTTGATCACTTTTATCATAATTATTAAGTTTTATGAATTTTTAAATTTATCTCTTGATTTTATTTTTGACACAAAGATTACTCAGAAGCAGATTATTTAATTTCTATATCTTTGCATACCTTTGAGGGTTCTTTTTTTTTTTAATGGAGTCTCACTCTATAGCCCAAGCTGGAGTTCAGTGGCATAATATAGGTTCACTGAAACCTCCAGCCCCCAGGCCCAAGTGATTCTTGTGCCTGAACTTCCTAAACAACTGGAACTACAGGCACACACCACCATGCCCGGCTATTTTTTTTAATTTTAGTGGAGACAGGGTTTCACCGTGTTGCCCAGGGTGCTCTCAAACTCCTGAGCTCAGGTGATCCACCCACCTCAGCCTCCCAAAATACTGGAATTATAGGTGTGAGCCGCTGTGCCCAGCTTGAAGATTATTTTCGATATTGATTTTCCATTTCATTTGGCTGTTGTCTGAGAGGGTACTTGATATGATATTGATTTTCTTAAATTTATTGAGACTTGTTTTGTGGCCTATCATACTGTCTGTCCTACAGAATGGTATATGTACTAATATGTATTCTAAACCTTCTGGGTACAATGCTCAGTAAATATCTTTTCAGTCCAATTGTTGATGGGTATAATTTAAATTAATTGTTTCTTTGTCGACTTTCTTTCTTGATGGCCTATCTAGCACTGTCCCTGGAGTCTGGAACACTCTCATTGTGTTGCCATCTGTCTCATTTCTTCGGCCTAGTAATTATTTTTTATACATCTGGAAGCTCCAATGTTAGGTGCATATATATTTAGCATTGTGATATTTTCCTGTTGGGCTAGTCTTCTTATCGTTATAAATGTTCCTGTTTATCTTTTTAACCTGTTGTTCCTCTAAAGTTTGTTTTGTCTTATATAATAGTGATTCCTGCCAAATTTGGAGTCCATTTGCATGCAATATCATTTTCCACACTTTTACCTCAATTATATGTGAGTCCTTATGTGTTAAGTAAGACTCTTGAAGACAGCATATGATGCATGAATTCTTACTTATTCTGTCATTCTGTGTCCTTTAAAGTGTAGCATTTAGTCCATTTACATTAAGTGTTATTATTGAGATGTCAGGTACTATTCTATTCATTGTGTTAGTTATTGTCTGAGTACTTCATTTTATTTTTCCATTGTGTTATTTTTTTAAAGGCTGTGTGCAATTTGCTTTAAGAAGTTTCTATTTTGGTCTCTTGCAAGATTTTCCTTCGAGATTTATAATTCCTTTCAACAGTTTTTGTAGTCCTGGCTGGGTAGTGGCAAATTCTCTCAGCATTTGTTTGTCTAAAGAATACTATATATTTTCTTCATTTATAAAGCTTTTACTGCATGTGAAATTCTTGCTGATAATTATTTTGTTCAGTAACACTAAAGATGGAACCCCAATGCATTCTAGCTGGTAGGTTGTTTTCTGATAAATCTGTTGTTAATCTCACAGGTTTTCCTTGATAAGTTACCTGATGCTATTGCCTGACAGCTTTCAAGATTCTTTTATTTTTCTTGACTTTCTCTGTGCAGGTATCATGAAAGTAAAGTGGGCTTTCTGAGAGTCCTTTGATGTAGTTTCATGTAGTGTGCTGATTTTCTCAAATGCTTGTTAGGCTAGCAATAAAGTTGTCATATGGACAGATCCAGAATTTCTTGTTAGCCAAAAGGTCACAAGTGGTGAAATTAGCTGATATTTTATCTTTCACTGAAGCAGGAATGCTTTGTTATGAGTTGCTGTAATGGCTTCAGTTGGGCTGACCTCCAGCCAGTGGGTGGCAGTTTAAAGACAGCATCCACTGTAGTAGTATAGAAAAAAACTGTCAGATTAACACATGCATGCCCTAAGATCATCCAGATAAGTATTTGGGTTTCTCAGTTGATGAGTGGGGCATAGAGCTCCCACAAGCCTTTGACTACTAGATTGGGTAGAGAAAGACCATCAGGTTAAATATATTTGAGCTGACTGTCCTTGTGCAGCTTACCATAGCCAGTGTCAGGTTTGTGGTGTAGTTCTCAGGCCAATAGATTTATGTTCCATGTGGGATTCTTGCATCCTCTGCTGCTTTTTACAGGTCACCAGGAAATGGGGAGAAAATCTGCACTGACTGGCTTCATTCAGCTTCCAATTACTCAGAAAGGCCAGTCTCATTTCTACTGTGCTCCTCTAACGGCCAAAAGAGCTGAATTTATTTCAAGACCTTTAGTGTCCAGGGCTGAGATCTTGCCTTAGGCTACAATCCTCTGCACTGAGAAAGCAAGCAGCTCTTTCAGGCTTCACTCTCCATGTCTGCTGCAACATCTAAGTTTGTATCTGCACTTACTCTTCACTCAATCACTTCCCAATACTGCTTAGAAATATTCACAGTCAGTTGATATTATTACAAAATTCAGCTGGAAATCTTCTGTGAGCCTTCCTCAATTTCATGGGCTGACCTCCCAGTGGCCTTTGTGAGACAGTCAGAAATGACTTTCCTGTGCTTCTCTGGTGACCAGGAGAGCATACAGAGTTCTTTCCACTGCTTCTTCTACTTTTATATTTCCCTCAGCTCTCTCAAATTATTTCAGCTCTAGGTAAGGTTAAATTACTTTTTCATTATCTTTAAGGTTCTCCAGTGAGGACTTGTGTTCAGAGGTGAGCTTTTCATTTTCACATTTTCAGCACTCACATTTTTTTGGGTGCCTGATGGAATTTAGTTTAGAAAGCCACTTCTTTTAAAGAAAATGTAAATTCTTTCAGTTTTCCTGATATGTTCCTGTGGTGATTCTTGATGCAAAATTCACAATGTGAGTCCCCACATACATTTTTGTCCCTGCAAGCTGATAAAATATCTTCCATCTGCCATTTTTTATCATGTTTAAGCCTTAAATTAATCTTGCATTAATTTTTATATGGAAATAGGGAAAAGTGTAGTTTCAATATTCTGCATATGGCTAGCTAGTTATTTCAGCACCATTTATTGACAAGAAAGTACATTTTTCATTGCTTGTTATAGTTTTTTTTTTGTTAAATATCAAATGGTTATAGTTTATTACTATGCTTCCTAACTTGTTTTACTGGTTTACGTGTCAAGTTTTTACCAGTATCTTGCTGTTTTAGTTACTGTAGCTTTGCAACACAGTTTAAAGCCAGGTATTGTGATGCCTCAGATTTTGTGCTTTCTTTATAATTTGTTTGAATTTTAGGCTCTGTTTGATTCTAAATAAATTTTAAAATTTTTTAAATTCTGTGAAATTGCTTTAATTTCTGTAAAAATTATCATTGATGGTTTGTTATAAATAACATTACATCTATAAATTGCTTTAGCCATTATAGCAACATTGAATAATTCTATCTAATAAAATAAAATATTTCTCATTTTTTGTGTCTTCTCTAATGTATTTCAGCATTATTTTTTAATTGACATTGTAGAGACCTTTTAACTCCTTGGTTAGCTGTATTCACAGGGTTTTTTTGTGGCTATTAGGATTGAGATTGTGTTTTGCCTTGGCTCTTAGCTTGGGCACTACACATATATAAAATTCTAATAATTTTTATACTTATATTTTTTATCTTGAAAATTTGCTGAAGTTGTTTACCAGATCGAGCAACTTTTGAGTAAAAATTATAAGGTGTTCTTTTTATTATGTGATACTGCCTGTGAAGAGAAATAGTTTAATTTTCACTCTTTCTATTTAGATGTCATTTTATTTATTTCTCTAGCCTGAGTGCTCTGGTTAGTTTGTCCAGTACTATGTTACAAAAAAGTGGTGAAAATTGGCATTTTTGCTTAGCTCTAATTACCTAGGAGAATATTTCTAGCTTTTGCCTATTTAGTGTAATGTTGGCCATGAGTTTGTGTAGGTGGTTCTTATTATATTGAGAGGTAACCCTGCAATGCCTAGTTTGCAAAGTGTTTGTAACAGAGAGATAATGAGTTTTACAAATGTCTTTTGTCATTTATTAAAATGATAATGTGGTTTTGTTTTTAGGTATTTTTCCGTGGTTAATCATATTTATTGATTTGGATATGTTATAGAATTCTTGAATTTCAGAAGCAAACCCTTCTTGATCAAGGTGGATTAACTTTCTGTTGTGTCACTAAATTCAGTTTGCTGGTGTTTTCTTTAGAAATTTTGTATTTGTGCTCATCAAAAATATTGGCATAAATTTTTTATTGTTGTAGTTTCTCTTCCAGGCTTTGGTATCAAAACATTAGTGTCCTTATACAATGAGGTAGAAAGAAGTCTGTCTTGATCTGTTTGAAATAACTTAAGTACAAATTAGAGAAGTTTTTTTCATATTAAGCAGAATTCAGATGTAAATCCACCAGTTCCAGATATTTTTTAGTTTATAAATTTTTAACTGATTATTTAACTCTGAAACTTGTTATTTATCTGTTCTGGGCTACAGTTTATTTCTGACTATATCTGAAAGTTTGTACGCTTTCAGAAATTCATTTATTTTAGATTTTCTCGCTTGTGTGCATAGAAATGTTCATATGAGTCTCTAAGTTTTTTTTATTTATTTTTTATTTCTACGGGGTTAGTAATAACATTAAGTTTTCGATTTCTGATTGTGCTATTTAAAGATGTTCTCTACTTTGTATTAGTCACACAAGTAGTCAATCTTATTTGTTCTTTAAAAAAGACAACGTTTAATTTTTTTAATTATTACATTGTTTTTCTCATCTCCATTTTGTTAACTTCAACTCTGATTTGTTTTCTTTTGTTTTCTCTTTTGTTGTCTTACTGTTTTTTTTTTTTAGATGTAATATTATAGTGTTCGTTTTAAATCTTCTTAACTTGGTAATGCGGGTGTTTAGTGCTACAAATATTTACCTTAACACCACTTTAGCTAGGTCACAGATATTTTTACGTGTTATATATTTATTAGTATTAATTTCAGGGAAATTTTTGACTACTGCCTAACTTTATTGTTTCCTAAATGTTATTTAAAAATGTATTATTTAATTTATATTTCATTATATGATTTTGAGTGGTTTTATCATATTAATTTTTATTCATAAGAAGTTTTGGTCTGAGGGTGTGATTGGTAACCAAAAGTATGGACAAAATTGATGAGAATTATGCTAAATGAAATAATCAAACACCAGAAAGACAAACACTGCATGAACTTACTGACATATAGAAATAAGACAATTGATGTATAAAAATAAAAACAATTGAACTCATAAAATTAGGGAATTGAATAATAGTTACCATAGGTTAGGGGTGGGAAAAAAATAGAAGGCCAATTAAGAGATGCAAAACTTCAGTTAGAGAATTAAACACTTCAGATACTTTATTATCATTATTATTATTATTTTGAGATCTGTTCGACCATGTGAAGAATACAGCTGTGAATTTAGTGATGTCTTCTTAAATATAGTTAACAAAGTGTATCTTAAATATTTTTATCATAAAATATATCATTTGCAAAAATTTCTTCAGTAATACCCCAGAATCACAGGAAACCATGTCAAAAAGGGACAAATAAAATTATGTCAAGTAAAAAGAAAACTTCTGCAAAGCAAAATAAACAATTAAGAAAATAAAGAGACCCACAACATGGAATAAAATATTTTCAAACTATCCATCTTACAAAAATTAATAGCTGAAATATATAAGGATCTGAACAATGTAATGAAAAATAATCTAATAATCAAATTAAAATAGCCAATACAGATATATGTACCAATGGAACAGAACAGAGGCCACAGAAATAACACCACACATCTACAACCATCTGATCTTTGACAAACCTGACAAAAACAAGCAATGTGGAAAGGATACCCTATTTAATAAATGGCATTGGGAAAACTGGCTAGCCATATGGAAAAAACTGAAACTGGACCACTTCCTTAAACATTGCACAAAAATTAACTCAAGATGGATTAAAGATTTAATGTAAAACCCAAAACCACAAAAATCCTAGGCAATACCATTCAGGACATAGGCATGGGCAAAGACTTCATGACTAAAACACCAAAAGCAATGGCAACGAAAGCCAAAATTGTCAAATGGAACCTAATTGAACTAAAGAGCTTCTGCACAGCAAAAGAAACTATCATCAAAGTGAACAGGCAACCTACAGAATGGGAGAAAATTTTTGCAAACTACCCATCTGACAAAAAGGTCTAATATCTAAAATCTATAAGGAACTTAAAAAAAATTTACAAGAAAAAAAACAACCCCATCAAAAAGTGGACGATGGATATGAAAAGACACTTTTCAAAGAAGATATTTATGCAGCCAACAAACATATGAAAAAAAGCTTATTATCACTGGTCATTAGAGAAATGAAAATCACAACCTCTATCAGATATCATCTCCCACCAGTTAGAATGGTGATCATTAAAAAGTCAGGAAACAATAGATTCTAGAGAGGATGTGGAGAATGTATTTACACTGTTGGTGGGAGTGTAAATTAGTTCAATCATTGTGGAATACAATGTGGCAATTCCTCAAGGAACGAGAACTAGAAATACCATTCGACCTAGCAATCTCATTACTGGGTATATACCCAAAGGATTATAAATTATTCTACTATAAAGACACATGCACACGTATGTTTGTTGTGGCACTGTTCACAATAGCAAAGACTTGGAACCAACCCAAATGCTTATCAATGATAGACTGAATAAAGAAAATGTGGCACATATACACCATAGAATACAATGCAGCCATAAAAAAGGATGAGCTCATGTCCTTTGTAAGGACATGGATGAAGCTGGAAACCATCATTCTCAGCAAACTAACACAACAAAAGAAAACCAAGCACCTTATGTTCTCACTCGTAAGTGGGAGTTGAACAATGAAAACACATGCACACAGAGAGGGGAACATCACTCACTGGGGATTGTCAGGGGCTTGTGGGATAGGGGAGGGATAGCATTAGGAGAAATACCCAATGTAGATGATGGGTTGATGGGTGCAGAACACCACCATGTCATTTTTATAACTGTGTAACAAAACTGTATGTTCTGCATGTGTACCACAGAACTTAAAGTTTATATTTTTTTAAAACAAGTATGTATTGTTTTAAAAAAGTATATATTACATAAATTATATATTTTTTAAAAAAAGAATAAAACTGAGGTTTTATGTAGAAGAAAAAACTCTACCTCAGGTCTGTAATAGAGAAAATCTGCCCTAGTTTCCAGCCTGTCATTATAGATTTTGGATCATATAAGCCAATTTCTTAACCTCTTTTTCTCTCTCTCTCTCATAACACTCATCCATAGGAGCAAGAGAAAGAGATAAATAAGTGCTATCATTTCTTTTTCTCTGGAGAAATGATTGAGGCAGGAGATATGTTATTTTCCTTTGAAGCTTTTTGTTGTTTCATGCCATAAATTAAAAATCAGATTAAATTTTAAAACTAAAAAACTAGGCAATATATCTCAATAGACCTTTTTTGTAAAAACCTAAGACATACAAAGGGCAAACACTTATGTGAATATGTGCTCTAGTCAAACTGCAATGAGATATCTGAGATATCATCTTATCCAAGTTAAAATTACTTATATCCAAAGAGAGGAAATAATAATGCTATTAAGGATGTGTAGGAAAGAAAACGTGCATGCTTTTTGCAGATATGTGAATTAACAAAGCCACTATGAAGAACAGTTATGAATGTTTCTCAAAAACAAAAAAATAGACCAGTATATGATACAGCAATCTCACTGCTATGCATATATCAAAAGGAAATAAAATTGGTATATTGAAAAACTGTCTAAACTTCGTTTACTAAAGCGCTACTCAAAATAACCAGCACTTGAAATCAATCTAAATATCTGTAAATATATGAATGAAGAAAATATGTTACATAGGCACAATACAGTATTATTTACCCATACAAGATAATGTGATACTGTTATAGGCAACAATATGGTTAGAACTAAAGGACATTTTAGTGTTTGTGATTTTACTGTGTTTTCCATTTATTTATTTTTATGTTTTAATTTTTAACTTCTAATTCTTTAACTTTTACATTGAGTTAAGGAGTACTTGTGCAGATTTCTTATGCAGGTAAACTGAGTGTTTTGAGGTTGCCATGTATAGATTATTTTATGAACCAGGTAATAAGCCTAGTGAGAGGAGAAGCCAGCTGGACTTCCTGGGTCGATTGGGGACTTGGAGAACTTTTCTGTCTAGCTAAAGGATTGTAAATGCACCAATCAGTAATCTGTAAAAATGCACCAATCAGCAGACTGTGTCTAGCTAAAGGATTGTAAATGCACCAGTTAGCACTCTGAAAAAACACACCAATCAGCACTTTCTGTCTAGCTAAAGGATTGTAAACACACCAGTCAGCACTCTATACAATGGACCAATCTGCACTCTGTAAAATGGACCAATCAAAGGTCTCTAAAATGGACCAATCAGTAGGACATAGGCAAGGCCAAATAAGGGAATAAAAGCTGCCCACCCAACCTGAGCCAGCAGTGACAACCTGCTGAGGTACCCTTCCTCTCTGTGGAAGCTTTGCTCTTTGCTCTTCACAATAAATCCTGCTGCTGCTCACTCTTTGGGTCCACACTAACTTTATGAGCTGTAACGCTCACCACAGGGGTCTGCGGCATCATTCCTGAAGTCAGCAAGACCATGAACCCACTAGGAGGAACAAACAATTCTGGACTAACCTCCTCTAAGGGCCTTAACACCTGCTGTGAAGGTCTGCAGCTTCACTCCTGAAGTCAGTGAGACCACAAACCCACTGGAAGAAAGAAACTCCGGACACATCTGAACATCCAAAGGAACAAACTCCACATACAGCATCTTTAAGAGCTGTATCAGTTACTGTTAGGGTCCATGGATTCATTCTTGAAGTTAGTGAGACCAAGAACCCACTGGAAGGAACCAATTCCGGACACAATAGTACTCTATAAGTACTTTTCCTGGTCCTGTTTCCACACCTGTCTAATAGATCCAGTGTCTGTAGTTTCTTTTTCTTTATGTTCTAGTTGTTTATCTCCTATTTATAGATGAGAATATGTATTTATGTGTTTAGCTCCAATTTACAGGTGAGAACATACGTTCTAGTTGTTCAGCTCTTATTTATAGGTGAGAATATGTAATATCTTGTTTTCTGGGTTTTTTTGGTCAGTTTGTTTAGAAGAATGGCCTCCAGTACAATTCACGTGGTTGAAAAGAATGTAATCTCATTTTCATATGGCTGTAATTACTCTATGGTGTATATTACCACATTTTCTTTGTTTAGTCCACCATTGATGAATATTTTGGTTAATTCCATGTCTTTGATATTGTAAACATACATGTAGATGTGTATTTATGATAGAATAATTTATATTTCTTTAGATGTGTATTGAACAATGGGATTAGTGAGTTGCATAATTGTTTCAAGTTCTCACAGGACTCACCAAACTGGTATCCACAAGGGTTGAGCTAATTTAAATTTCCACCAACAGTATATAGTGTTCTCTTTTGTTCAGTCATCACCAACAAGATATTATTTGACTTTGATAATAGCCATTCTATCTGTTGTGAGATGGTATCTCGTTGTGGTTTTGATTTTCATTCTCTAACATTTAGTGTCATTGATAATTTTCTTATATGCTTGAGGGCCACATATACATCTTGTTTAAAAAATATGTGTTCATGTTATTTGCCACCTTTTCCTGAAGTTCTTTGTTTTTGACTTGTAATTTTAAATTATATTTACATTCTAAATATTAGACTTTTGTCAAACGCATAGTTTTCAAGTATATTTTCTCATTTTAAAAATTTTTATTTATCCTGTTCATAGTATATTTGACTATACATAAACTTTTTAGTTTAACTAGAATTTATTTGTAAACTTTTAGTTTTGTTGCAGTTGTTTTTGGCATCATTGTTCTAAAATCTCTTCCATGTCCTAATCAGAACGCCACCTCCCAGGTTATCTTCCAGATTTTTTAGAGTTTCAGGTTTTACCTTTAAGGCTTTCAAATGCTTTAAGCTAATTTTTGTTTGATATAAGAAAGGGTTCAGTTTCAATCTTCTGCATATGACTAACCAGTTATCTTAGTGTTGTGGTCTCACCAATGCACCAAGATGCAACATTCTCTCACTGTCTGAGATAATACCTGGAGCTTTTTGTCACATGTCCAAGGTGATAAAGAAGCACGAACACAAGAGTGAGGTTGGAATTAAAAGTTTAATAAGACAAAGAAGAAAGCTCTGAAAGCTCTTCATCAACAGAAAGGGGGACCTGAAAAGATTGGCTCCTGTGAGACCAGTTCTGGGGGTTTTATCGACTGGAATGGGAAAAAATGTACTGAGTCTGTGAGCTGTTCTGAAAAACTTGTGACTCAGCGTGGCCTGGGACCTTGGACTGGGACCAACAAGGGGCTAATGTGATGATTCATAGAGGCTGCTTAGGTTGGACCCGGCCTATCAGGAGCAGAAGTAAAAGCTTGGCCTGGTATGTTGGCACAGGACTAATAAGAGACTGATTATTTGTCTCTGAATGATGATTCAGAGACTGATTATTTGTCTTGGCCAAAACCCAAGAAAGCAGTCATTAAACCTTAAAAATCCAAAGCAATTTTATTTGACTTTATGTCTGACATCTAGGAAAAACTGGTGAACAAGGTAAGCTCCAAAGGCCTTGGGCAGCTTCTTCCCTTTGTCTTTGCAGGATTCAGAATTGGGTTACCTTGAGCTTATTTTATGGGTTTTAGTTGAGTGTCTGCAGCTTTTTAAGTCTCAGGGGCAAGTTGCCAGTGCATCTACCACTTTGGGGTTTGCAGGATGATGGCCCTCTTCCCACAGCTCCACCAGGAAAGGCCCCAGTAAGGACTATGTATAGGATTTCCAGCCCCACATTTCCCCATGGTACAGGACTAGTAGAGTATCTCTGTGGGGCCTCCAACCTGCACCAGTCTTCAGCGTAAGGCCCAGGATTTCCAGTACATCCCTTGAAATTTGTTAGTATCTGTCATGCCTTCTTTATTTTAGCACTCTGCACACCCACAGCCTTAGATGTAAATGGAGTTCACCAAGTCTTATGGTTTGCACCTTCCTAAGCAGTGGTCTGAGCTATAAGTGGGGCCCCTGAGTCAAGACTGGAGCAAGAGTGATCTAGATGCAGGAAGCAGTGTCCTGAAGTTGCACAGACCTGCATGTCCCTGAGTCTGGCTACTGAAAGCATTCTTTTTTCTAAAGACTTTGGGGCTTTTAAGGGAGGGCCTGCGGAAAATATTCTTGAAAGGCTTTCAAGACCTTTTGTCCATTGTCTCTACTACTAGAAGTTGACTTTATTTTACTTATGCTAACATCTCTATCAAGTGGTTTCTCCACAGCCTCCTCCCAATAATGCTATTTTATTTTCTAAGCCATATGACTAGGCTGCAAATTTTCCAAAATTTTACACTCTTCTTTTGCTTAAAAAATATAGCTTTCACCTTTAAACCATTTCTTTGCCCTTACATTTAAACATAGACTGTTAGAAGCCACTATTTTTCCTCTCAGATGTTTTGCTGTTTAAGAATTTCTTCTAGGAGATACCTTGAATCATAGCTATTGAGTTTACATTTTCACAGATGGCTAGGGCATAAAAATAATGCAGCCAAGTTTCTTGCTAGAATATAACATGTGCGACCTTCTTCCAATCTCTAATAAGTTCCTCATTTTCACCAGACACCTTATAAACCTGGACTTCACTGTCATCACTGTCAGCATTTTGGTCACAACCACTTAGTCTCTAAGAAGTTCCAAACCTTGACTTATCTTCCTGCCTTTCTGAACTCTCTTACCTCTTCCAACTCCAACCTATTATCCAGTTCTAAAGCTACTTTGACATTATCAGGTACCTTTATAGCAAATTAGTACTCCTTTGTACAAATTTTTTGTATTAGGCTGTTCTTGTATTACTATAAAGAAATAACTAACACCGGGTAATTTTTTTAAAAGGAGGATTTTTTTAGCTTAGTGTTCTACAGGCCATACAGAGAGCATGCCACTACCACTTGCTCACCTTCTGAGGAGGCCTCAGAGAGCTTTTACTCATGGCAGAAGGTAAATTGGGAGCAGGCACATCATATGGCAAGAGCAAAACTAAGAGAGGGGAGATTCTACACACTTTTAAACAATTATATTTTACAATAACTCTCCTTCTCTCACAAGGATAACACCAAGTCATGAGAGATTTACTCTCCTTAATCAGAAGACTTCACACTAGGACCCACCTATGGCACTGGAGATTACATTTTATAATAACATAAGATTTGGTAGGAACACAGACACAAAACTTATCAACTACATAAATAAAGTGAATACAAAATCAAGAATGTAACACTATGTATACTTGCTACCAAAAAAATAAAAACCACTTGGGAAACCACTTAGCAAAGAATTCAAAATATCTGTGTGAGAAATAATACAAAATACTAATAAAAATATAATAGATGACACAAACAAATAAAAACATTACTTATGCTAAAAATTGGAAAAGTCAATATCTATGATGATCCTATTGCCTAAAGCAATTTTACAGATTTACTGCAATTTTCATTAAAATGCCAGAGATATTGTTCAATAATTTAGAAAAATAATCCAAAATTTAGATGGAACACAAAAGTAGCCTGAATAGCCAAAGTAGTCCTAACCAAAAACAACAAAGAATTACATTACCTGACTTCAAAGCTATATTATTAGACTACAGGAGCAAAAAGAAATAGGACTGGCATAAAAATAAACACATATACCAATGGAAAAGAGAAGACAAACCAGAAATAACACCACATATTTATTATCAACTGAACTTTAACAAAGTCAAGAAGAACATGCTTTACAGCAATTGGTTCTGAGAAAACTGGATAGTCTTCTATAGAGTAATAAAACCAGACTTCTATCCCTCACCATATAAAAAATCAAATAAAGATGATTTAAAACATAAGTGTAATGCTTGCACCTATAAACTAGTAAAAGGACCGTTAGTAAAGAGATCTGGAGTTTGGTCTAGTCAAAGAATTTATGACTAACACCTCAAAACCACAGGTAAAAGTAAATAAACAAATATATCAAACTGAAACTGAGAAAAGCTTCTTCACAGAAAAATAAATAGTGAAACTCTGAGTGAGAAGATGACTCACAGAGTGAGAAAAATTGTTTGCAAATTTTGCATCCAAAAATACACAATATTGAGAAGCTACAATGAATTCAAACAAGTAAAAACAAATAATTTACTTAAAACATGGATATAAATAGATATTTTTAGAAATACATAAATATGAAAAACTATGTTTTAAAAATGTTCAGCATCTCTAATTATCAGAGAAGCACAAATCAGAAAAAAAATAAGATACCATCTTACCCTACTCAGAGTGGCTGTTATTTAGAAGATAGCAGGAGTTAAAATGACCTAGATACAGCCAGGAAGAAATATCCCCCACTGAGGGATCAGGCCATCAAAAAACAAGGACTCTCCAACAGAAAGTCTACACTCTCTATTCACACTCATTGCCTTTATTCCAAAGACTAGCAGAAAAACAATGAGTATGGACAGAGAGGCAATGCAGACTTCAGGCTAAAAAAGAGGAAGCTAGAAGTGCTTAATGAGACATGTAAGCACCAAGACTCATTCCTGAACTGAGTGGTTCCTAGGAAATAGGTGACTTAAACAGAAATGGAATTGACCGCTGTTTCCATAGATCTCATAGAATCCTAGCTACAAGAAACTTCCATGACACACATCAACATTTGAGCTAGTAGAAAACTCTTGAGAAGATCTCAGAAACAGGACTCCAGTCTATGCAGAGCCAAAACAGTGGCATGGGACAGGCCAGTGAAACACATCCAGGAAGGCCCAACCTTTATGGCTTACCATGCTCCTCTAGGTAGTTTTAGTTTTTGTTGATGGTCAGAACTGGAAAAAGCAGGGCTGTCTTGCCATGCAGTGTTGCAAGTCTAATGTAAATGCATGGCTATGATCACTCTCAGCACAAACACAGATGCCCAACTGGGGCTTAAATCATAATTTCTTTACTGGCACAGTTTAACTAACAATTAGAGAGCTTCTGCAGATGAACCCAACAGCATGAACCCACTTGCAGCCTCTTCCTAACACCTTGTCAGCACACAAAGCCAATAGACTTTGCCAACTATTGTGCTGGAATTTAAACACACCAAGATGTCACTACCACCCTCCTTGTCCTAGCCAGTACACATACCAATGAACCCCTCCACAAGCCATTTTTGAAACAGAAATTAACAAATAACAGTACACTTCAGAGAACTAGAAAAGAAAGTGTAAGCCAAACCCAAATATAGCAGAAGAAAAGAAATAACCAAATTCAAGGATGTACTGAATGACATTAAGATGTAAAGAATGATAAAAAGATCAATACAACAAAAATTTGGTGATCTGAAATAATAAGGTAGATATAGCAATTAGATAGGTAGAGAGGAAGATGATAGATGATTAGAAAGATGATAGATAGATAGATAGATAGAAAAAATCTACATAAACAAAATCAGAAATGGAAAAGAGGACATTACCACTTATGCCACCAAAAAAACCTTTAGAGACTATTCTGAACACCTCTATGCATACAAACTAGAAAACTTAGAAGAAAAAAATTTTATGCAAACAAATAACCTACTAATATTAACCAAGAAAGATATTTAAACTCTGAACAGATAAACAATAATTTCCAAAATTAAATTAATAATAAGAAGCTTACCAACTAGAAAATGTCCTGAACAGATTCAGAGCTAAATTATACCACATGTTTAAAGAAAAGCTGGTATCAATGCAACTGAAACTATTGCAAATAATTGAATGGGGGGAAATCTGTCTAACTCATGCTATTAGGCCAGCATAATTCTGATAGCAAAACCTGGTAGAGATGCAATGAAAAATAAAACTTAAGACCAACAATCCTAATGAACATAGGTATAAAATAGTAACAAATTGAATACAGTAGCACGTCAAAAACTAATCCACAATAACCACATAGGCTGCATTTTTGAGATTCAAGGAAGACTCTCCATATGAAAGTCAATAAACGTGGTTTATTATGTAAGCAGAATGCAAAACATAAACCACAAGATTATTTCAATGTATGAAAAAAGTCTTTCAATAAAAATTGACATCAGTTTTCCTAAAAATCCTAAACAATCTGAGGCATTAAATAAACATAATTTAAAATAATAAAAGTTATCTATGAAAAACAAACAGCAAATATTCTAGGTGTCCGAGACCAGCCTGGACCATATATTGATACCCTAAAAGTATATTTTTTTAAATTATCCAGCCATGGTGGTGTGCACCTGGAGTCCCAGCTACTTGGGAGGCTGAGGTATGAGGATCAATTAAGCCTGGATGTGGAGGATGCCATGAGCTGAGACTGCCCAACTGCACTCCCACCTGAGTGGCAGAGCGAGATTATGTCTGAAGAAAAAAAGGAGACAAAGAACATGTCCTTCAAAAAGGGACATATACACAACGAACAAAAATATTTTCAAATTGCTTAACATCACTATTTAAAAACACAAATTAAAAACCGCAATGAGATATGATCTCACACCAGTTAGACAGACTATTGATGAAAAGTGAGAATATAATAAATACTGGACAGGTTATAGAACAAACAGCATGCTTATACACTGCTGATGTAAACAGAAATTACTTCAGCCATTGTGAAGAGCAGTTTAGAGGTTGCAGAAATAAAACACAGCTACCATTTGACCCAGCAATCCCATTACTGTTTATATATCCATGAAATTATAAATTGTTTTATCACAAAGACACATGCACTTGTATGTTCATCACACTATTCTCAATAGCAAAGAAATAAAATCAACTTGATGCCTATAATACGAAACTATATTTTTAAAATATGTAACATTTATACCATGGAATACTATGCAGCCATAAAACTTAAAACATGACATCTGCAGCAACACAGACAGACGTGATGATAATTATTTTAAGTGAATTAATGCAAAAACAGCAAACAAAAAACTTCATGAAGTTGCTTATAAGTGAAAGGTAACTAATGAATACCTGTCAACATACAAAAGGACGTTAGATACCAGAGCCATCCTTGTGGGTTGAGAATAAAAGGAAACCGAGGATTGAAAAGTACCCATCACCAAGATGAGCGAACAGGAACAGTTCTGGTGTGCAGTTCCCAGCAAGACCAATGCAGAAGGTGGGTGATTTCTGCATTTCCTATTGAAGTACACAGTTCATCCAATTGGGACTGGTTAGACAGTGGGTGCAACACATTGAGGACAAGCAGAAGCAGGACAAGCTTCACCTCAGCAGTGCAAGGAGCTGGGGGACCTCCCTTCCCCAGCCAAGGGGAGCTGTTAGGGACTGTGTTACTTTGCCCAGATACTACACTTTTCACACTGTTTTTGCAATCCACAGATTGGGAGATTCCCTAGTGTGCCAATACCATCAGGGCCCTGGGTTTTAAGCACAAAACTGAGCAGCTGGGCAGACACTGAGCTAGCTGCAGGAGTTTTTTTCATACCCCAGTGGCACCTGGAATCCCGGCGAGACAAAACCTCACTCCCCTGGATAGGGGGTTGAAGCAAGGGAGCTAAGTGGTCTCGCTCAGTAGGTCCCACTCCCACAGAGCCCAGCAAAGTGAGAACCACTGGCTTGAAATTTTCACTGCCAGCACAGCAGTCTGAAGTGGACCTGAAATAATCATGCTTGGTGGGGATAGGGATACCCACAATTACTGAGGCTTTAGTAGGTGCTTTTCCCCTACAGTGCTGGAGTCTGGGAGGGGTGGAAGGCATGGAATTCACCATAGTGTGGCAAAATGGCTGTCGTCAGAATGCTTTTCTGTATTCCTCCTCACTGGACAGGGTATCTCTGAAGGAAAGGCAACAGCTCCAATCAGGGGTTACCCATAATCTCCCATCTCTCTGGCACAGAGCACCTGGAGCAGGGGGAAGATATGCATGCAGCTTCAGTGGATTTCATCTCTCCTGCCTGCCAGCTCTGAAGTGAGCAGCTCATCCTGATGCTCCCAGCTGATTCCCCCAGCACAGCGCACTGGCTCTGCTAAGAGACAGACTGCCTCGCTTCAGGGACAGAGAAAAAAAGAATGAAAAAGAAAAATCAAAGCCTCCAAGAAATATGGAACTATGTGAAAAGACCAAACCTAAAACTGACTGGTGTACCTGAAGTGATGGGGAGAATGGAACCAAGTTGGAAAACACACGTCAGGATATTATCCAGGAGAACTTCCCCAACCCAGCAAAACAGGCCAACATTCAAATTCAGGAAAGACAGAGAATGCCACTAAGATACTCCTCGAGAAGAGAAACCCCAGGACACATAATCGTCAGATACCCCAAGGTCGAAATAGAGGAAAAATAAATGTTAAGGACAGCCAGAGAGAAAGGTCAGGTTAAATACAAAAGGAAACCTATTACACTAACAGCCAATCTCTCTACAGAAACCCCACAAGCCAGAAGAAAGTGGGTGCCAATATTCAACATTCTTAAAGAAAACAATTTTCAACCGTGAATTTAATATCCAGCCAAACTAAGCTTCATAAGCCAAGGAGAAACAGATTCATTTCCAGACAAGCAAATGCTGAGGGATTTTTGTCAGCATCAGGCCTGCCTTACAAGAGCTCCTGAAGGAAGCACTAAATATGGAAAGGAAAAACCAGTACCAGCCACTGCAAAAACACAGCAAAATATAAAGTCACCATGAAGAAACTGCATCAACTAATGTGCAAAATAACCAACTAGCATCATGACGACAGAATCAAATTCAGAAATAAAAATATTAATCATAAACATAAATGGGCAAAATGCTGCAATTAAAAGACACAGACTGGCAAATTGGATAAAGAGTCAAGACCCATCGGTCTGCTATATTCAGGAGATGCTTTTCACAAGCAAAGACACACATAGGTTCAAAATCAAGGTATGGAGGAATATTTAACACGCAAATGAAAAGAAAAAAAAAAAGGCAGGAGTTGCAGTCCTAGTCTCTGATAAAACAGACTTTAAACCAACAAAGATCAAAAAACACAAAGAATGGCATTACATAATGACAAAGGGATCAGTTCAACAAGAAGAGCTAACTATCCTGAATACGCACACACCTAATGCAAGAGCACCCAGATTTATGAAACAAGTTATTAGAGACCTACAAAGAGACTTACACTGCTGCATAATAATGTTGGTAGACTTTAACACTCACTGTCAATATTAGGTCAGCAAGACAGAAAATTAACAAGGATATTCAGGACTTGAACTCAGATCCAGATAAAGTGGGCCTAAAAGATGCTTATAGAACTCTCCACCCCAAACCAACAGAATACACATTCTTCTCAGTGCCACATAGAATGTACTCTAAAATCCACCACATAATTCAGCAAATGCATAAGAATGGAATTAATAACAAACAGCCTGTCAGAATCAAATTAGAATTCAGGATTTAAAAACTCACTCAAAACTGCACAACTACATGAAAACTGAACAACCTGCTCCTGAAGGACTACCGAGTAAATAACAAAATTAAGGCAGAAATAAAGAAGTTATTTTAAACCAATGAGTACTAAGAGACAATGTACCAGAATCTCTGGGACACAACTAAAGCAATGTTAAGAGGGAAAGGTATAGCACTAAATGCCCATATCAGAAAGTGGGAAATAAAGAGAAAAAGAAAGAAGAATCAAATAGACAAAATAAAAAGAGATAAAGTAACATCACTACTGATCCCACAGAAAAACGAACCACCATCAGAGAATACTATAAAGACCCCTACGTAGATAAGCAAGAAAATCTATAAGAAATAGATAAATTCCTGGACACATACACCCTCCAAAGGCTAAACCGTGAAGAAGTCAAATCTCTGAATAGACCAATAACAAGTTCTGAAATTGAGGCAGCAATTAATAGTCTTCCAACAAAAAAACCCTAGGATTAGATGGATTCACAGCCGAATTCATCCAGAGATAGAAACAGGAGATGGTACCTTTCCTTCTGTAACTATTCCAAACAATTATAGAGGAGAGACTCCTCCCTATCTCTTATGAGCCCACCATCATTATACAAAAATCTGGCAAAGACACACACAAAAAAGAAAAATTCATGCCAATATCCATGATGAACATTGATGTGAAAATCCTCAATAAAATACTGCAAACTGAACCCAGCAGCACATCAAAAAGCTTATCCACCATGATCAAGTTGGCTTCATCTCTGGGATGCAAGACTTGTTCAGCATACACAAATCATTAAATGTAAGCCATCACATAAACAGAATCAATGACAAAAACCACATGATTATCCAATAGATGCAGAAAGGCTTTCAGTAAAATTCAACATTGCTTCATGGTAAAACTCTCAATAAACTAGGTATTGATGGAACATATCTCAAAATAATAAGAGCTTTTTATGTCACATCCATAGACAATATCATACTGAATAGGCAAAAAAAAAAAGCTGGTAGCATTCCCTTTGAAAGCGGGCACAAGACAACGATGCCTTCTCACACCACTCCTATTCAACATAGTATTGGAAATTCTGTCTAGGGCAATCAGAAAAGAGAAAGAAATAAAGGTATTCAAATAGAAAGAGAAGAAGTCAAATTGTCTCTGTTTGCAGATGACATAATTGCATATTTAGAAAACTCCATCATCTCAGCCCCAAAACCCTTTAAGCTCATAAGAAACTTCAGCAAATTCTCAGGATACAAAATCAATGTGCAAAAATCACAGTCATTCCTATACACCAGTAATAGACAAGCTGAGAGCCAAATCATGAGTGAATGCCAATTCAGAATTGCTACACAGAGAACAAAATACCTAGGAACAAAACTTACAGGGGATGTAAAGGACCTCTTCAAGAAGAACTACAAACCACTGTTTAAGGAAGTAAGAGAGGACCCAAACAAATCGAAAAACATTCCATGATCATGGATAGGAAGAATCAATATTGTGAAAATGTCCATAGTGCCCAAAGTAATTTATAGATTCAATGCTATTCTTATCAAGCTACCATTGACTTTCTTCAAAGATTTAGATAAAAATAATTTAAATTTCATGTGGAACCAAAAAAAAAAAGAGCTCATATAGTCAAGATAATCCTAAGCAAATGAACAAAGCTGGAGTCATCATTCTACTTGACTTCAAACTACACTACAAGGCTACAGTATCTAAAACAGCATGGTGCTGGCACCAAAACAGATATACAGACCAATGGAACAGAACAGAGGCCTCAGAAATACCACCACACATCTACAACCATCTGATATTTAACAAACCTGACAAAAACATTCAATGGGGAAGTATTCATTATTTAATAAATGTTGCTGCAAAACTATGTGGAGAAAACAGAAACTGGACTGTTCCTTACACCTCATATAAAAATTAACTCTAGATGGATTAAGGATTTAAATGTAAAACCTAAAACTATAAAAACGCTAGAAGAAAACCTAGGCAATGCCATTCAGGACATAGGCATGAGCAAAGACTCATGATGAAAACACCAAAAGCAATGGCAACAAAAGCCAAAATTGACAAATCATATCAAATCAAACTCAAGAGCTTCTGCACAACAAAATAAACTAGCATCGGAGTTAACAGGCAACCTACAGAATAGGAGAAAAATTCTGCAATCTATCTATCTGACAAAGGTCTAATATCTAGACTCCACAAGGAACTTAAACAAATTTATAAGAAAAAAACAACCTCATCAAAAAGTGGGAAAAGGATATAAATGGACACTTCCCAAAAGAAGACTTCATGTGACCAACAAACATATGAAAAAAAGCTCATCATCACTCATCATTAGAGAAATGCAAATCAAAATCACAATGTGATGCCATCTCACTCCAATTAGAATGGCAATTATTAAAAAGGAAGCAACAGATCCTGGAGAAGCTGTGGAAAAATAGTAATGCTTTTACACTGTTGGTGGGTGTATAAATTAGTTCAACCATTGTGGAAGAGTGTGTGGTGATTCCTCAAGGATCTAGAATCAGAAATACGATGTGGCCCAGCTATCCCATTACTGAGCACACATCAAAGTGTTATAAATCATTCTACCCTTAAGACACATGCACATGTATGATTATTGCAGCACTATTTACAATAGCAAAGACTTGGAACCTACCCAAATGCCCATCAATAATAGATTGGATAAAGAAAATGTAGCACATATACACCATGGAATACTATGCAACCATCAGAAATTAGTTCATGTTTTTGCAGGGACATGGATGAAGCTGGGAGCCATCATTCGCAGCCAACTAACACAGGAACATAAAACCAAATACCGCCTGTTCTCACTCATAAGTGGGAGTTGAACAATTAGAACAAATGGACATAGGGAGGGGAACATCACACACCAAGGCCTTTTGGGGCCATGGGGGAAAGTGGAGGGAGAGCATTAGAAAACACATAAGGCATGTGGGGCTTAAAACAGAGATGACAGTTTGATAAGTGCAGCAAACCACCATGGCACATGTATACCTATGTAACAAATGTTCATGTTCTGCACATGTATCCCAGAACTTAAAGTAAAATAAAAAAATAGAAAAATATCCATCATGTACTCTATTCATTACCCTGGTTACAAAATAATTTGTACACAAACCACTGTGACACACAATTTAAACATGTAACAAGCCTGAACATGTACCCCCTGAACTGAAAATAATAATTGAAAATTAAGAAAGACAAAAATAAGACAATTTTGTGAATATGTAAAAAAAAAAAGAGAGAATTCTTTTTCATTGTTGGTGGGAATGTAAATTAGTACAGTCACTATAAAAAATTGTGAAGAATAAATATTTTTCACAGAATCATACATACAGCTTCTACTAAATTCTGCCATTTTTGGGAGGGTATTAATTTAAATGAAAAAAATAAATATATAAAAAATATATATTCCAATCCTATACTTATCCCAGCCCTGCTTACATCAGCAGAAACGTGGACTCTACATGTATCCACAAATACATGATGAAGAAAGTATAATATATACATATATTATACAAAAAACAATATTACTTATTCACTAAAAAAATAAAAAATGTTTTGCAACAAGAAGAATGAAACTGAAGGTTCTTATTTTAAGTAAAACAAGTCAGGCATAGAAAGTTAAACATTGCATGTTCTCACTCAGAAGTAGGTGCTGAAAGCATGTACTCATGGTTATAGACAGTAAAGAGTGGATATAGGCAAGGAGGCTGTGAATGGGATGGATTGGGAGAAGCATGGCTGATCAATTAATGGATAATGGAAACAAAGTATGTTTTTCAAGTAATCAGTACCATAAAGTTCTTACTTGAACATCATGCAATCAAAGCCTCTAACCAACTTATATCCCATAAATTTATGACAGATAGAATTAAAAAGTAAAACAATTGTTTAAAGGCTTAAACACAAATTTCTTCAAAAGAGATATACAAAAGTTCAAAAAGCACATAAAAAGAAATTCAACAATGGTAATTATTAGAATGAGAACACATGGACACAGGAAGGGGAACATCACACACGGTGGCCTGTTGTGGGGTAGCGGGAGGGATGAGGGATAGCTTTTGGAGATATACCTAATGTCAAATGGTGAGTTACTGGGTACAGCACACCAACATGGCACATGTATACATATGTAACTAACCTGCACCTTGTGCACATGTACCCTAAAACTTAAAGTATAATAAAAAAAGAAATTGCAAATTAAAACCACAGTGAGATATCACCTCACACACATTAGTATAGCCAATATTAAAAAAAAAAAGAAGAAGACATGTTAGTAAACTTGTGAACAAAGGAGAAAGTAAAATGGTACAGACATTGTATTAAACAGTATAGTAGTTCCTCAAAAATTAAAATGTACTGAACTGAGTGCACTGCTTTATGACTGTTACTCCATTTACATGAGAGGCTGAAGCAAAAGAATCACTTGAATCACTTTAACTTAAATTTTTAAGAGACTAACAACCCCATCAAAAGGTGTCAAAGGAAAGGAACAGATACTTCTCAAAAGAAGACATTTATACAGCAAAAAGACACAAAAAAGAACCTCAACATCATTGATCATTAGAGAAATACAAATCAAAACTACAATGAAATACCATCTCATGCCAGTCAGAATGGCAATTATTAAATATATTGGTAAAGTCAGTAATTTTAGTGTACCCAAATAGCATACACTGTGCCCAATAACCGGTGTTTTATTTCTCACTCTTCTCTCACCTTCCTTGTCTCTGAGTTTCCAAAGTTCATTATACCATTTTATGTGCCTTTGAGTACCCATAACTCAGATCCCACTTATAAGTGAGAATATGTGTTATTTGATTTTCCAATCTTGAGTTACTTCACTGCAAATAATGTTCTCCAGATTTAGTCAAGTTTCTGCACAACAACTTCTTTTATTTTTGCTATGGCTATCTAAATTCCATTGCATATAAGTAGCATATTTTCTTTGTCTGTTCAGTGGTTGATGAGCACTTGGATGGATTCCATATCTTTGCAATTCGAAATTGTGCTGCAATAACCATTCACATGCAGATTGATATTTATTATATAATGACTTATTTGTTGGGGGTAGGAACTCAATAGTGAGATTGTTAAATTGGATTTTAGATTTATTTTTAATTTTTTAAGAAATCGCCATACTATTTTCTATAGAGATTGTACTAATTTCCATTCTTATGAGCAACTTGAAAGCATCAACTTTTTACCACATTTGTGCAAACATATATTGCTTTTTGAATTTTTAATAATGCCATTCTGGATGGGGTAAGTTGATGTAACATTGTTTTAATTTGCATTTCTCTGATGATTAATGGTGTTGAGCATTACTTCATCTGTGGTGAGCATTCATACATTTTCTTTTGGGAAATATTTGTTCAGGTCATTTGTCTATATTTTAATGGGTATACTTGTGTTTGTTTTCTTTCTGCTTTAGTATTTTTTAGTTTAGTAAATATTAATTTAAAACTTTTACTTATATTTGCTTATTAAACAAATTCAAATATTAGTTGTTGAATACATAATTTGCAAATGTTATCTCCTATGGATAACTATTTATTTTATTTTTCATCCTGCATTAATTCACTTAATTTCCTCTAGCTGCATTGAATTGTCTCTAAAATTTCAGACATCAGCAGTACGTGATATCTCAATATTAGGATTAAATGTAAATAATTTACTCTGTTGATAATTTTATTTGCTATGAAGATTTTTAGTTTAGTTAGCTCCCATGTATTTATTTTTGTGTCTTTGCATTTTCTTTCAGGGCCTTAATCATGAAGTTTTTGCCTAGATCAAAGTCAAGTAGAACCATTCCTCTTTTCTTTTAGAATTTTTCGGTTTTGTATCTTACATTTAAACCTTTAATCCATGTTGTTTTAATTTGTACATATAGTAAAAGGCAGAGATCCAGTTTTATTTTTCTACATATGATGCAACTTAATGAATAGGGTACACATTTTCTAATTTATATTTTGTCTCTTTTATCAAAAATCAGCTGCTCATAAGTATTTGGCTATATTTCTTGCTCTCTGTTCTGTTCCTTTGGACTGTGTGTTTATTTTTACAGCAGTTTCCATGCTGTTTTTGTTACTATAACCTTGTGTTAAAATTTGACATTCTGTAATGGGACAACATAATGCCTCCAGATTCTTTTTCTTAGAATTGCTTTGGCTTTTAGGGCTCGTATTGGTTCCACACAATTTATAATTTTTTTCTATATTTGTAAAAATGACATTGGTATGCTAGATAGATATAGCATAAAATCTATAGATTGCTATGTTCAGCCTGGTTATTTTTACATTAATTTTTGTTTAAATCCATGAGCATAGGATATAGTTCTATTTGTTTGTCCTATAAAATTTTTGATCAGTGCTTTGTAGTTTTCCTAGTAGAGATATTTCATTTGTCTGGCTAAGTATGTTCCCAGGTATTTTTAGAAAACATTCTGTTTTTTGTATTTTATGAGATGGAGTTTCACTTTTGTTTCCCAGGCTGGACTGCAATGGCACCGTCTCAGCTCATTGCAACTTCCTCGTCCAGGGTTCAAGCGATTCCTCTGCCTCAGCCTCCCGAGCAGCTGGGACTACAGGCAAATGCCACCATGCCCGGTTATTTTAGTTGCCTTAGTAGAGACATGGATTCCCCAGGTTGGTCAGGCTGATCTGGAACTCCCAACCTTGGGTGGTCCACCGGCCTTGGCCTTCCAAAGTACTGGGATTACAGGTGTGAGCCAGCGTGACTGGCAGAAAACATTTATAAAAAGGATTGCATTCATGATCTATTTCTCAGCTTGGTTATGCCATTCTGGATGGGGTAAATTGATGTAACATAGTTTTAATTTGCATTTATCTGATGATTAGTGGTCGTGAGCATTCTTCATTTGTGGTGAGCATTCATATATTTTGATATTTAGCAGTGCTACTAATTTGGGTAAATTAATTTTGTAACCTAAAACTTTAATAAATTTATTAATCACATCTAGAAATCTTGAAGGAGACCTGAGGGTTTCTAGATAAAAGATTATATCAATAAAAAACAGAGATAGTTTGACTGTTTTTTTAAATTTGGTGACCTTTATTATTTTTTTCTTGCCTGATTGGTCTGAGTAAGGCTTCTAGTCCAGTTTTAATAGAAGTGGTGAAAGAAGTATCCTTTTCTTTTTTCAGTTTTTAGAAAAAATGTTTCAATATTTCCCCATTTACTATGAAATTAATTGTAGTTTTTATTACATACACTTTTTCTTATTTTGAGATTTGTTTCTAAGTATAGTTTGCTGACAGTTATAATTGTTAGGCAATGCTGGATTTTATTGAAAGCTTTTTCTGCACCTATTAAGATGATCATATGTTTCTATTTTTAATATTATTTATGTGATGAATCACATTTACTGATTTGTGTTTTTATAGTTCTGCATCCCTGGAATAAAACCAACCTGATCATGGTAAATGATCTTTTTGATATTATGTGAGGTTTGGTTTGCTAATATTTTAATAGGAATGTTTGAATCTTATTTCCATCTGAGATATTGGTCTGTAGTTTTGTATTTATATTATGTTTTTATTCTGGTGTTGTTTTCAAATGATTCTGACTTACGGAATGACCAATGTAGGATTCCCTCATTCTCAGTAATTTGGAATAGTTTCAGTAAAATTGATATGAGTTCCTGGCATGTCTACTAGAATTTAGCTGTGAATTTATCTGGTCCTTGGGAGATTCTTCATCTCACTGATTATTACTAGTCTGCTCATGATATCCATCTTGTTCTGATTAAATTAAGAGGGTTGTATGTGTCCAGAAATTTTTCAGATTCCTTTATATTTCTAGTGTGTATGCATATAGGCTGTGTTATAGTATCCTCTAACAATCTTATAAACTTCTGGGGAGTCAGTTTTCATTTGTTCATTTTTAATTCTAATTGATCTTCTTCGAACCTCCTCTCTTCTTTTTTAATCTCTAGATAGTGTTCTATTATTATGTTTATCTTTTTAATAAATTTGCTACTTTAATTGTTGTTGTTTCAATTTTATTCTGCTCTAAATATTCTTCTTTTTTCTTCTACTTATTTTGGGTTTGGTTTGTTCTTGTTTCCCTTATTCTGTGAGGTGTGATGTTGGATTGTTAATTTGTGCTGTTTCTGACCTTTTGATGTAAGTGCTTAATGCTATAGACATTTTTAGTGCTGCATTTCTGTATTCTAGATGTTTTGATAACTTGTTCAACTGACATCAGTAATTTCAGTTTCGAAATTTATTTTATTTTATTTTTCTTTTGGCTTTTATTTTAAGTTCAGGGGTACAAGTACAGATTTGTTACATAGGTAAATGAGTGTGATAGGGTTTATTCTGCAGATAAGTTTTTCACCCAGGTATTAATCCTAGTACCCCAGTGTTGTTCTCCTCTGTGTGTCTATGCCTTCTCATCATTTAGGTAGTACATATAAATGAGAATATGTAGAATTTAGTTTTCTGCTCTTGCATTAGTTGGCAAGGAATAATTGTCTCAGCTGCACTCATGTTTCTGCAAAGGACATGATCTCATTCTTTATTATGGCTGCATAATATTTCATGGCATGTATGTACCATATTTTCTTTATCCAGTATATCACTGCTAAACAAAAAAAAAATTCAGGAGCAAATTTATTTTCACACATTTGCATAATTTTGAGAATTTATTTTCATTTTTTATTACACTTTAAGTTTTAGGATATATGTGCACAATGTGCAGGTTTACTATACATGTATACATGTTCTAAATTTGATATGCTGTGGTCAAAGTAAATTCTATATAAAATTTTGATGTTTTTAGTTTACTGAGACTTATTTTGTGACCTATTATGTGGTCTATCTTGGAAAAGACATTATCATATGCAGATAAAAATGCATATTTTTGAAGATTTTTGTTAAAATCTACTGTAAATATCTGTTATGTTTGTTTGTTCAAAAGGTAATTTAAGTTCAGTGTTTCTTTGTTGACTTTCTCTCTCAGTGATCTGTCTAGGAATTTCAGTCAAATGTTAAAGTTTTCCACTAGTATTGTGTTGCTCTGTCTGTTTGTTATTAGATCTAATGGTAATAAGTCTGGGACATCCAGAGTAGAGTGCACATATATTTAGGGTTGTTGTATTTTCTTGTTCAACTGATCATTTTATAATGTTATTTATTTTTTATTATCATTGCTTTAAAATCTGTTTTATCTGATATGAGAATAGCTATTCTCACCCACTTTTTGTTTTCCTTTTTATAAAATGCTGTTTTTGGCCAGGCGTGGTGATTGAGCACCTGTAATCCCAGCACTTTGGGGGGCTGAGGCAGGCGAATCATGAGGTCAGGAGATCGAGACCATCCTAGTTAACACAGTGAAGCCCCATTTCTACAAAAAAGAAATACAAAAAATTAGATGGGCATGGTAGCACATACCTGTAGTCTCAGCTACTCAGGAGGCTGAGGCAAGAGAATTGCTTGAACCCAGGAAGCAGAGGATGTAGTGTGCCAGAGGTTGTAGAGAGCCAAGACTGCATCACTGCACTTGGTGACAGAGTAAGACTCCATCTCAAAAAAACAAAACAAAATGCTGTTTTCTACTTCTGAACCTTGAGTCTATAATGATCTTCATACATTAAATGGGTCTCTTGAAGGTAGATATATGGTTTGTGAATTGTAAAATTTATGCAATCAACATATATCTTTAAGTGAGTTATTTAGATTATTTATATGTAATCCTAATATTGAAATATCGGGTACTGCTGAAGTCATTGTGTCAGTTTTTAGGGATTACTTATGTTACTGTTTATATACCCTTTGCGTATTATGCCCTCAAAACTTTTTATTACAGTATGTAGCAATCATTTTCCTCAAAATTTAGAACTTCTTTTAACATTTGTTATAGAACTGATTTAGCGGTGACAAATTTTGTCTTGAAAACACTATTTATTCTTTATTTATAGAAATTATGTCTCCAATCTTTCAAAACAAAACAAAACAAAAATTTTGGCTGACAGTTATTACCTTTAAAGGAACTAAGGACTTTAAGTTCTCAGAAAAAAGGAGTAAAATTTTCAATAAAATTGTCTCTAAAATTTCAGACATCTAGTTTTTCTTTTGATCTTGCAGTTTATTTTTTTCTTTGTTTATTTTTTCAACCTTTATTTTAGGTTTACAGGGTAAATGTGAAGGTTCATACTTGAGTAAATGGCATGTTGTGGAGATTTGGTGTACAAATGAATTCACTGCCCAAATTGTGAACATAGTATTTCACTCATAGTTTTTCTACTTATACCCACTTTCCACCTTCCTTTTTTAAGTAACTCTTGGTGTCTATTGTTTTTTTCTTTAAGACCACTTGTATTCAGTATTTAGTAAAAACTTATAAGTGAGAAAATGTGATATTTAATTTTTCATCCTGCATTAATTCACTTAAAGTAATGTCCTCTAGCTGCAGCCACGTTGCTGCAAGAAATATAATTTTTTCCATGAATCAAATATTATACAACAGCTTTTTTTTTTTTTTTTTTATACTTTAAGTTTTAGGGTACATGTGCACATTGTGCAGGTTAGTTACATATGTATACATGTGCCATGCTGGTGCGCTGCACCCACCAACTCGTCATCTAGCATTAGGTATATCTCCCAATGCTATCCCTCCCCCCTCCCCCCTCCCCACCACAGTCCCCAGAGTATGATATTCCCCTTCCTGTGTCCATGTGATCTCATTGTTCAATTCCCACCTATGAGTGAGAATATGCGGTGTTTGGTTTTTTGTTCTTGCGATAGTTTACTGAGAATGATGGTTTCCAATTTCATCCATGTCCCTACAAAGGACATGAACTCATCATTTTTTATGGCTGCATAGTATTCCATGGTGTATATGTGCCACATTTTCTTAATCCAGTCTATCATTGTTGGACATTTGTGTTGGTTCCAAGTCTTGCTATTGTGAATAATGCCGCAATAAACATATGGGTGCACGTGTCTTTATAGCAGCATGATTTACAGTCCTTTGGGTGTATACCCAGTAATGGGATGGCTGGGTCAAATGGTATTTCCAGTTCTAGATCCCTGAGGAATCGCCTCACTGACTTCCAAAACGGTTGAACTAGTTTACAGTCCCACCAACAGTGTAAAAGTGTTCCTATTTCTCCACATCCTCTCCAGCACCTGTTGTTTCCTGACTTTTTAATGATTGCCATTCTAACTGGTGTGAGATGGTATCTCATTGTGGTTTTGATTTGCATTTCTCTGATGGCCGTGATCATGAGCGTTTTTTCATGTGTTTTTTGGCTGCATAAATGTCTTCTTTTGAGAAGTGTCTGTTCATGTCCTTTGCCCTCTTTTTGATGGGGTTGTTTGCATTTTTCTTGTAAATTTGTTTGAGTTCATTGTAGATTCTGGATATTAGCCCTTTGTCAGATGAGTAGGTTGCAAAAATTTTCTCCCATTTTGTAGGTTGCCTGTTCACTCTGATGGTAGTTTCTTTTGCTGTGCAGAAGCTCTTTAGTTTAATTAGATCCCATTTGTCAATTTTGTCTTTTGTTGCAGTTGCTTTTGGTGTTTTAGACATGAAGTCCTTGCCAATGCCTATGTCCTGAATGGTAATGCCTACGTTTTCTTCTAGGGTTTTTATGGTTTTAGGTCTAACATTTAAGTCTTTAATCCATCTTGAATTGATTTTTCTATAAGGTGTAAAGAAGGGATCCAGTTTCAGCTTCCTACATATGGCTAGCCAGTTTTCCCAGCACCATTTATTAAATAGGGAATCCTTTCCCCATTGCTTGTTTTTCTCAGGTTTGTCAAAGATCAGATAGTTGTAGATATGCGGCGTTATTTCTGAGGGCTCTGTTCTGTTCCATTGATCTATATCTCTGTTTTGGTACTAGTACCATGCTGTTTTGGTTACTGTAGCCTTGTAGTATAGTTTGAAGTCAGGTAGTGTGATGCCTCCAGCTTTGTTCTTTTGGCTTAGGATTGACTTGGTGATGCAGACTCTTTTTTGGTTCCATATGAACTTTAAAGTAGTGTTTTCCAATTGTGTGAAGAAAGTTATTGGTAGCTTGATGGGGATGGCATTGAATCTGTAAATCACATTGGGCAGTATGGCCATTTTCACGATATTGATTCTTCCTACCCATGAGCATGGAATGTTCTTCCATTTGTTTGTATCCTCTTTTATTTCCTTCAGCAGTGGTTTGTAGTTCTCCTTGAAGAGGTCCTTCACATCCCTTGTAAGTTGGATTCCTAGGTATTTTATTCTCTTTGAAACAATTGTGAATGGGAGTTCACTCATGATTTGGCTCTCTGTTTGTCTGTTATTGGTGTATAAGAATGCTTGTGATTTTTGTACATTGATTTTGTATCCTGAGACTTTGCTGAAGTTGCTTATCAGCTTAAGGAGATTTTGGGCTGAGACCATGGGGTTTTCTAGATATACAATCATGTCGTCTGCAAACAGGTACAATTTGACTTCCTCTTTTCCTAATTGAATACCCTTTATTTCCTTCTCCTGCCTGATTGCCCTGGCCAGAACTTCCAACCTTTGTTGAATAGGAGTGGTGAGAGAGGGCATCCCTGTCTTGTGCCAGTTTTCAAAGGGAATGCTTCCAGTTTTTGCCCATTCAGTGTGATATTGGCTGTGGGTTTGTCATAGATAGCTCTTATTATTTTGAAATACCTCCCATCAATACCTAATTTATTGAGAGTTTTTAGCATGAAGAGTTGTTGAATTTTGTCAAAGGCTTTTTCTGCATCTATTGAGATAATCATGTGTTTTTTGTCTTTGGCTCTGTTTATATGCTGGATTACATTTATTGATTTGCATATATTGAACCAGCCTTGCATCCCAGGGATGAAGCCCACTTGATCATGGTGGATAAGCTTTTTGATGTGCTGCTGGATTTGGTTTGCCAGTATTTTATTGAGGATTTTTGCATCAATGTTCATCAAGGATATTGGTCTAAAATTCTCTTTTTTTGTTGTGTCTCTGCCAGGCTTTGATATCAAGATGATGCTGGCCTCATAAAATGAGTTAGGGTGGATTCCCTCTTTTTCTATTGATTGGAATAGTTTCAGAAGGAATGGTACCAGTTCTTCCTTGTACCTCTGATAGAATTCCGCTGTGAATCCATCTGGTCCTGGACTCTTTTTGGTTGGTAAGCTATTGATTATTGCCACAATTTCAGCTCCTGTTATTGGTCTATTCAGAGATTCAATTTATTCCTGGTTTAGTCTTAGGAGAGTGTATGTGTCCAGGAATTTATCCATTTCTTCTAGATTTTCTAGTTTATTGGCATAGAGGTGTTTGTAGTATTCCCTGATGGTAGTTTGTATTTCTGTGGGATCGGTGGTGATATCCCCTTTATCATTTTTTATTGTGTCTATTTTATTCTTCTCTCTTTTTTTCTTCATTAGTCTTCCTAGCGGTCTATCAATTTTGTTGATCCTTTCAAAGAACCAGCTCCTGGATTCATTAGTTTTTTGAAGAGTTTTTTGTGTCTCTATTTCCTTCAGTTCTGCTCTGATTTTAGTTATTTCTTGCCTTCTGCTAGCTTTTGAATGTGTTTGCTCTTGCTTTTCTAGTTTTTTCAATTGTGATGTTAGAGTGTCAATTTTGGATCTTTCCTGCTTTCTCTTGTGGGCATTTAGTGCTATAAATATCCCTCTACACACTGCTTTGAATGCGTCCCAGAGATTCTAGTATGTTGTGTCTTTGTTCTCATTGGTTTCAAAGAACATCTTTATTTCTGCCTTCATTTCGTTATGTACCCAGTAATCATTCAGGAGCAGGTTGTTCAGTTTCCATGTAGTTGAGTGGTTTTGAGTGAGATTCTTAATCCTGAGTTCTAGTTTGATTGCACTGTGGTCTGAGAGAAAGTTTGTTATAATTTCTGTTCTTTTACATTTGCTGAGGAGAGCTTTACCTCCCAGTATGTGGTCAATTTTGGAATAGGTGTGGTGTGGTGCTGAAAGAAATGTATATTCTGTTGATTTGGGGTGGAGAGTTCTGTAGATGTCTATTAGGTCCTCTTGGTGCAGAGCTGAGTTCAATTCCTGGGTATCCTTGTTGACTTTCTGTCTCATCGATCTGTTTAATGTTGACAGTGGGGTGTTAAAGTCTCCCATTATTAATGTGTGGGAGTCTAAGTCTCTTTGTAGGTCACTCAGGACTTGCTTTATGAATCTTGGTGCTCCTGTATTGGGTGCATATATATTTAGGATAGTTAGCTCTTCTTGTTGAATTGATCTCTTTACCATTATGTAATGGCCTTCTTTTTCTCTTTTAATCTTTGTTGGTTTAAAGTCTGTTTTATCAGAGACTAGGATTGCAACCCCTGCCTTTTTTTGTTTTCCATTTGCTTGGTAGATCTTCCTCCACCCTTTTATTTTGAGCCTATTTGTGTCTCTGCATGTGAGATGGGTTTCCTGAATGCAGCACACTGATGGGTCTTGACTCTTTATGCAATTTGCCAGTCTGTGTCTTTTAATTGGAGCATTTAGTCCATTTACATATAAGGTTAATATTGTTATGTGTGAATTTGATCCTGTCATTATGATGTTAGCTGGTTATTTTGCTCATTAGTTGATGCAGTTTCTTCCTAGTCTTGATGGTCTTTACATTTTGGCATGATTTTGCAGCGGCTGGTACCGGTTGTTCCTTTCCATGTTTAGTGCTTCCTTCAGGAGCTCTTGTAAGGCAGGCCTGGTGGTGACAAAATCTCTCAGCATTTGCTTGTCTGCAAAGTATTTTATTTCTCCTTCACTTATGAAGCTTAATTTGGCTGGATATGAAATTCTGGGTTGAAAATTCTTTTCTTTAAGAGTGTTGAATATTGGCCCCCACTCTCTTCTGGCTTGTAGGGTTTCTGCCGAGAGATCCGCTGTTAGTCTGATGGGCTTCCCTTTGAGGGTAACCCAACCTTTCTTTCTGGCTGCCCTTAACATTTTTTCCTTCATTTCAACTTTGGTGAATCTGACAATTATGTGTCTTGGAGTTGCTCTTCTCAAGGAGTATCTTTGTGGTGTTCTCTGTATTTCCTGAATCTGAACGTTGGCCTCCCTTGCTAGATTGGGGAAGTTCTCCTGGATAATATCCTGCAGCGTGTTTTCCAACTTGGTTCCATTCTCCCCATCACTTTCAGGTACACCAATCAGACGTAGATTTGGTCTTTTCACATAGTCCCATATTTCTTGGAGGCTTTGCTCATTTCTTTTTATTCTTTTTTCTCTAGACTTCTTTTCTCGCTTCAATTCATTCATTTCATCTTCCATCGCTGATACCCTTTCTTCCTGTTGATCGCATCGGCTCCTGAGGCTTCTGCATTCTTCACGTAGTTCTCGAGCCTTGGTTTTCAGCTCCATCAGCTCCTTTAAGGACTTCTCTGTATTGGTTATTCTAGTTATACATTCTTCTAAATTTTTTTCAAAGTTTTCAACTACTTTGCCTTTGGTTTGAATGTCCTCCCATAGCTCAGTAATTTGATCATCTGAAGCCTTCTTCTCTCAGCTCGTCAAAGTCATTCTCCATCCAGCTTTGTTCCGTTGCTGGTGAGGAACTGCGTTCCTTTGGAGGAGGAGAGGCACTCTGCTTTTTAGAGTTTCCAGTTTTTCTGTTCTGTTTTTTCCCCATCTTTGTGGTTTTTATCTGCTTTTGGTCTTTGATGATGGTGATGTACAGATGGGTTTTTGGTGTGGATGTCCTTTCTGTTTGTTAGTTTTCCTTCTAACAGAGAGGACCCTCAGCTGCAAGTCTGTTGGAGTACCCTACCGTGTGAGCTGTCAGTGTGCCCCTGCTGGGGGGTGCCTCCCAGTTAGGCTGCTTGGGGGTCAGGGGCCAGGGACCCACTTGAGGAGGCAGTTTGCCCATTCTCAGATCTCCAGCTGTGTGCTGGGAGAACCACTGCTCTCTTCAAAGCTGTCAGACAGGGATATTTAAGTCTACAGAGGTTACTGCTGTCTTTTTGTTTGTCTGTGTCCTGCCCCCAGAGGTGGAGCCTACAAAGGCAAGCAGGCCTCCTTGAGCTGTGGTGGGCTCCACCCAGTTGGAGCTTCCCGGCTGCTTTGTTTACCTAATCAAGCCTGGGCAATGGCAGTCGCCCCTCCCCCAGCCTTGCTGCTGCCTTGCAGTTTGATCTCAGACTGCTGTGCTAGCAATCAGCGAGACTCCGTGGGCGTTGGACCCTCAAAGCCAGGTGTGGGATATAATCTCGCGATGCGCCATTTTTTAAGCCTGTCGGAAAAGCGCAGTATTCGGGTGAGAGTGACCTGATTTTCCAGGTGCCATCCGTCACCCCTTTCTTTGACTCGGAAAGGGAACTCCCTGACCCCTTGTGCTTCCCAAGTGAAGCAATGCCTCGCCCTGCTTTGGCTCGCACACAGTGCGCGCACCCACTGACCTTCGCCCACTGTCTGGCACTCCCTAGTGAGATGAACCCGGTACCTCAGATGGAAATGCAGAAATCACCCGTCTTCCTCGTCGCTCACGCTGGGAGCTGTAGACCGGAGCTGTTCCTATTCGGCCATCTTGGCTCCTCTCCCCCCCCATGATCAATGTTGATTGCCTTTTTGTATTCATATTTGTCTTTTTGATATCTTCTTTTGAAATGCATTTATTCATGCATTTTTGCTAATTTTTCAATTGAATTATCATATTTCTAGCAGTTGTTTGAGCTTCTTATGTATTGTGTTCATTAATCTCTTAGATGAGTAGTTCACAAATGTTTTCTCCCATTCTGTGTATTGTATCTTCACTTTGCTTTTTTTTTGTTGCTTTTTTTTAGTGCAGGAGGTTTTAAAATTGGTGATTCCACATACACATTTAAGCTTTGGTTATTAGTGCATGTATAATATTACTTTAAAACTATTTTTGCCTAGCTCATCGGCCTGAATCATGCTCCCAATTTTTGTAGTTGATTTATAATTTAAGGTCTTATATTTAAGTCTTTCATCTTTTTTGATTTATCACATATAATAAGAGGTAAGGACCTGGATTCATTTTTCTCCATATTTATATCTGTTTTTACAACAGTTTTTAAAAAGACTGACATTTTTCTTACAGTCACTTTGCAATTTTGCCAAAAATAAATTTACCGTAGGTGTATGAATTTGCTTTGGAGTTCCTCTATTCTGTTGCCTTGCCCTGTGTGTTTATTTGTATGTCAATACCATCCTGTTTGGTTACTACACTTCATAATATAATTTAAAGTCAAATCATGTGATTCCTCCCATTGTGTTCTTTTTGCTCAGAATAGTTTTGGCTATTCTGAGACTTTCATGATGCCATATGTTTTATAATAGTTTTTTATAATTATATAAATAAAGTTATTGTTATTTTTTATAGTGACTGCATTAAATCTGTGAAAGGTAAATATCTTAGGCCCATAAATCACTAAGCTAAAAAGAAAAGTCTAACTGGGAGCTGCTTAAGGCAATCCTGCCTCCCATTGTATTCAAAGTCACCACTTTGCACACTGAGATAAATGCATATCTTATTGCCTCTTTTGAAGAGGCTAATAAGACAGCAACAGTTTGTCTCTTATCTACTGATCATCTAGAAGCCCCCTCCCTGCTACAAGTTGTCTCTCTTTTCCAGACCAAAGCAACGTTCATGTTAGGTATTTTGATTGTTGTCTCATGTCTCCCTAAAATGTATAAAACCAAACTTTGACCACTTTGGGCACATGTGGTCAGGACAGGCTGAGGTTGTGTAATGGTCAAGAGTCCTCAACCTTGGCAAAATTGACCTCCTAAGTTAAATAAGACCTGTCTCAGATTTTCACAATCTGTACATTGACTTTGGTAGTAAGGATGTTTTACAATTTTACTGCTTTCAATAAATGAGCATAGAATAACCTTTATTAGAGGATGTCCACTTCAATTTTTTCATCAGTGTTTTAAAGATTTTATTACAGAGATCATTCAGTTTTTGTTATTTTCTGAGTATTTTATTTGTGCTATTGTAAGTGGAGTTACTTTTCTGTTGCTTTTTCAGGTTGCTTTTACATAAAATGCTACTGGTTTTTGTATGTTCATTTATTTCTTGACTGACTTACTCTTACTTTAAGCTTTGAAATAAATGTGCAGAATGTGCAGGTTTTTTACATGAGTGCAGTGGTGGTTTGCTGCAGCTATTGACCTGCCATCTAGACTTTAACCCCTGCATGCCTTACATTTTGTCCTGATGCTCCATCTTTCCTCCAACCCCAACAGGCCCAGGTGTGTATTGTTCATCTTCTTGTATTCATGTTTTCATATTGTTCAACTCTCATTTGTAAGTTAGAACATGTGATGTTTGATTTTCTATTCCTATGTTAGTTTGCTGAGCATGATAGCTTCCAGCATAATCTGTGCCTCTGAAAATGACATAATCTCATTCCTATTATGGCTGCATAGTATTCCATGGTGTATATGTACCATATTTTATTTATCCAGTCTATTATTGCTGGACATTTTGGTTCATTTCGTGTCTTTGCTATTGTGAACAGTGCTGCAATAAACATACATGTGCACGTATCTTTATAACAGAATAATTTATATTATTTTATGTATATACCCAGTAATGAGATTGCTAGATCAAATGGTATTTCTGGTTCTAGCTCATTTATGAATGGTCACACTGTCTTCCACAGTGGTTGAAACAATTTACATTCTCAACAACAATAGAAAAGATTTCCTGTTTCTCCAATACCTTGTCAGTATCTGTTGTTTCTTGACTTTGTAATAATTGCCATTCTGACTGGTATATTATTGTGGTTTTGGTTTGCATTTCTCTAATGATCAGTAATCTTTTATTTAATGTTTACTGACTACATAAATGTTTTCTTTAGAGAAGCGTCTCAAATACTTTGCCCACTTTTTGATGAAGTTGTTTGTTTTGTCCTTGAAAATTTGTTTACATTCCCTGTAGATTCTGAATATTAGACCTTTGTCATATTAGTAGATTGCAAAAATTTTCTCCCATTCTGTAGGTTGCTTGTTCAGTGTGATGCTAGTTTCTTTTGCTGTGCCAAAATTATTTAATTTAATGTAATTTCATATGTCAGTTTTAGCTTTTGTTGCAATTGCTATTGGAGATTGCATTTTAAAATATATGCCCATGGCTGTTTTCTGAAAGCTATTGCCTAGTTTTTCTTTTTGAGGTTTTATGGTTTGGGGTTTTATATTTTAGTCTTTAATTTATCTTGAGTTAATTTTTGTGTAAGGTGAAAGTAATGGATCCACATTCAGTTTTCTGCATATGGCTAGCCAGTTTTCCTGGCAGCATTTATTAAATAGGGAATCCTTTTCCCATTGCTTGTTTTTGTCAGGTTTGTCAAAGATCAGATGGTTGTAGATGGTTGGTGTCATTTCTGAGATCTCTATTCTGTTCCATTGATACATCTGTTTTGGTACCAGTACCATGATATTTTGGTTACTGTAGCCTTGTAATATAGTTTGAAGTCAGGTAGCGTAATGCTTCCAGCTTTGTTCTTTTTGCTTAGGATTGTCTTGTCTATGTGGCCTATTTTTGGGTTCCATATGAATTTTAAAGTAGTGTTTTCTAATTCTGTGATGAACGTCCATGGTAATTTGACAGGAATCGTATTTAATATACAAGTTACTTTGGGTGGTATAGCCATTTTTGTGATATTGATTCTTACTATCCCCAAAGACAAACTGTTTTCGCATTTGTTTGTGTCCTTTCTTATTTCCTTGGGCAGTAGTTTTAGTTTGTTTTGAAGAGATCCTTCACATCCCTTGTTAGCTGTATTTCTGGGTATTTTATTCTCTTGTAGCAATTGTGAATGGGAGTTCATCCATGACTTGGCTTTCTGCTTGTCTATTGTTGGTATATAGGAATGCTTGTGATTTTTACACATTGGTATTGTATCCTGAGGCTTTGCTGAAGTTGCTTACCATCCTAAGGAGTTTTTCAGCAGAGACAATAGAGTTTTCTAAATATAGGATTATGTCATCTGCAAACAGAGAGAATTTTAATATTTGAATGATTCCTATTTGAATACCTTTTATTTATTTCTCTTGCCTGATTGCCCTGGTCAGAACTTCAAATACTATGTTGAATAGGAATGGTAAGAGATGGTATCTGTGTCTTGTGCTGGTTTTCAAAGAGAATGCTTCCAGTTTTTGCCCACTCTGTATGATATTGGCTGTGGATTTATTATAAATAGTTTTTATTATCTTGAGATATGTTCCATTAGTACATAGTTTATTGATAGTATTTAGCATAAAAGAATATTGAATGTTATTGAAGAACTTTTCTGCATCTATTGAGATAATCATGGTTTTTGTCATTGATTCTCTTTATGTGATGGATTATGTTTATTGATTTTTGTATGTTAAACCAGGTTGGTATCCCAGAAAAAAAGCCAATATAATCATGATGGATAAGTTTTTGCTGTGCAGCTGGATTTGGTTTGTAAATATTTTATTGAGAATTTTCACTTCAATATTCATCAGTACTATTAGTCTGAAGTTTTTTTGTTGATGTTGAGTCTCTGCCAGGGTTGGTGTCAGGAAGATGCTGGACTTACAAAATAGGTTAGGAAGGAGTTCCTCCTTTTCAATTGTTTGGAATAGTTTCTGAAGGAAGGGTGCCAGCTCCTTCTTGTACCACTTGTAAAATTCAGCTGTGAATCTTTCTGGTGCTGGGCTTTTTTGGGGGGCAGGTGTTGGTAGGCTATTTATTACTGCATCATTTTCAGAACTTGTTATTGGTCTATTCATCAATTTGACTTCTTACTGGTTTAGCCTTGGAAGAGTGTATGGGTCTCAGAATTTATCCATTTCTTCTAGATTCTCTAATTTATTTGCACAGAGGTGTTTATAGTGCTGTCTGATGGTAGACTGTATTTCTGAGGAGTCAGTGGTGATATCCCATATATCACTGTTTATTGTAGCTATTTGATTCTTCTCTATTTTTTTCTTTATTTTAGTATAGCTAGGATTAAGTTTCTTCAAAAACAAGCTCCTTGATTTACTGATTTGTTAAGGGTTTTTCATGCCTCTATCTTTTTCAATTCTGCTCTGACCTTAGTTATTTCTTGTCTTCTGCTAGCTTTTGCATTCATTTCCTCTTACTATTTTAGTTCTTTGATTTGTGATTTTAGGGTGTCAATTTGAAATCTTTCTAACTTTCTGATATGGGCATTTAGTGCTCTAAATTTACCTCTTAACACTGCTTTAGCTGTGTCCCAGTGTCTGGAATGTTATCTCTTTGTTCTCATTGGTTTCAAATAACTTCATAATTTCTGCCTTATTTACCCAAGTATCATTCAGTAATAGCTTGCTTAATTTTCATGTAGTTGTGCAATTTGGAGTGAGTTTCTTAATCCTGAGTTCTAATTTGATTGCACTGTGGTCTAAGAGACTTTTATAATTTCATTTATTTGCATTTGCTGAGGAGTATTTTACTTTCAATTATGTTGTTGATCTTAGAGTAAGTGCTATGTGGCACTGAGAAGCATGTATAGTTTGTCAGTTTGGGATGGAGAGGTCTATAGGTATCTATTAGGTCCACTTGATATGCTTGGCGCTGAGTCAAGCCCTGAATATCCTTGTTAATTTTCTGCTGCATTGATTTGTCTCATATGGATAGTGGGGTGTTAAAGTCCCCCACTATTGTTGTGTGGGAGTCAAACTCTCTTTCTAGGCCTCTAAGAACTTGTTTTATAAATATATGTGCCCTTGTATTGGGTGGATATATGTTTACTTAGCCCTTCTTGTTGAATTGAACTTTTTACCGTTATGTAATGCCCTTGTCTTTTTTTTCTCTTTGTTGGTTTGAAGTCTTTTTTATCCAGATACTAGGATTACAATCCCGCTTTCTTCTGTTTTCCGCTTTCTTGGTAAATTTTCTTCCATCCCTTTATTTGTAATGTATATGTGTCTTGCACATGAGATGTGTCACTTCAATACTGCACACCAATTTGTCTTTGCTCTTGATTCAGCTTGCCATTCTGTGTTTTTTAATTGTGGCATTTAGCCTATTTACCTTTAAGGTTAATATTGTGATGTGTGAATTTGATCCTGTCTTCATGATGCTAGCTGGTTATTTTACACACTAGTTGATGCTGTTTCTTCACAGTATTATTGGTCTTTATATTTTTGTGTGTTTTGCAGTGACTGGTGCCATGTTTTTTTTTTTTTTTCTGTATTTCGTGCTTTGTTCAGGAGCCCTTGCAAGGCAGGCCTGAAGGTGCTGAATCCCCACAATAGTTGCTTGTCTGAAAAGAATTGTATTTTTCTTTTTTCTTATGAAGTTTAGTTGGCTGGATATGAAATTCCGGGTTGAAAATTCTTTTCATTACCTATGTTAAATATAGGCCCCCAATCTCTTATGGTGGTAAGGTTATCTACTGAGAGATCAACTGTTATTCTTATGATCTTTCCTTTCTAGTTTAGTTGGCCTTTCTCTCTGGCTGCCCTTAATATTTTTCCCTTCATTTAGACCTTGAAGAATCTGATGCTTATGTGTCTTGGGGTTGATCTTCTTGTGGTATGTCTTAGTGGGGTTCTCTGTATTTCCTGAATTTGAAGGTTGGTCTGTCTTGCTAGGTTGGGGAAGTTCTCCTGGTTAATATCCTAACGTGTGGTTTTCAACTTAGTTCTATTTTCTCTGTATCTTTCAGGTACTCCCAGTCATTGACTTGGTCTTTTTACATAGTCTCATATTTCCCAAAGTGTTTGTTCATTAATTTTCATTCTTTTTCTCTAATCTTGTCTGCCTGCCTTATCTCAGCAAGATAATCTTTCATCTGTAATATTCTTTTTTTCTGCTTTTTTGATTCAGCTGTTGATACTTGTGTTTGCTTTATGAAGTTCTTGTGCTGCATTTTTCACCTCCACTCCCCAGGTCATTTATGTTCCTCTCTAAATTGGTCATTCTAGTTACTACCTCCTCTAACCTTTTATTAATGGTCTTAGCTTTTTTGCTTTGGCTTAGAACATGCTCTTTTACCTCAGTGAAGTTTGTTCTTACCTACCTTCTGAAGTCTTCTTTTGTCAATTCATTCATCTCATCTTCCATACAGTTCTGAAGAGGCATTGCGATTATTTGGAGTAGAAAAGGCACTCTGGCTTTTTGGGTTTTTAGCATTTTTTGTTGATTATTTCTCATCTTCTTGAGTTTGTTCAGTTTTGATCTTTTAGACTGCTGATGTTTTGACAAGGTCTTTGTGGTGACTTTTTTTGTTGATGCCATTGTTACTTTCTGTGTGTGCGTGTGTGTGTGTGTGTGTGTGTGTGTTTCCCAACAGTCAGTTCCCTCTTCTGTAGGGCTGCTGTTTGCTGGGGTTTAATTTTAAGCCCATTTATCTGGTTCACTCCTGTGCCTGGAGATATCATTTGAGGAGTCCCGAGGACAGCAAAGATGGGTGCCTGCTCCTTCCTCTGGAATTTCTGACCACAAGGGGTGCTGACCTGATACCAGTAGGTATGTTCATGTATAGGATTTCTGACAACCCCTGTTGTGGGATCTCACCCAGTTAGGTGGTATGGGAAGGAGGACCAATTTAATAATGCATTTTTGCTATCGTTTGGTGGAAGGAGTGTGCTGCACTGGGGAGAAAACCACTCGTCTGGGCTGCCCAGATTCCTCAGAGCTAGCAGGAGAAACAACTGAGTCTGTTGGTCTATGGCGACTATGGCGTCCTCTCCTCCTAGGGGCTTGGGCCCAGGGAGATCATAGTTCTGTTCCTGACCCCAAGGAGACCCTGAAGCCATAGTGTTGGCTGCTGGACCTCCCCCGTGGAGCTCAGATAGCTTAGAGTTCAGGCAGCTCCAACAGTGGTTACGGCGACCCCTCTTCCTTGATAACTCAGCAGGATTAGGCCAATTATAGCCATGTGGGTGTTAACAATGTGCATGCCTTTGTGTTTGGGGCCCAAGGCCCCAGGGGTGTGGGCCCTGAGAGAGATCTTGTGATCTGTGGGTTTCACAGTTTCCAGAAAAAGCTTAGTTTCTTTGGCTGTGTAGCATGCTCACTCACTGAGTCCATTGGCTGAGGGTGGAAGTTTCCCTGCCCCATATGGCTGTCAGGTGGGCTGCTGCCCCGCACAGCTCTGTTTCTGTCCGTGGGTCACGCTAGCTGCCTAGTCATTCCTAATGACAGAGCCTGAATGCCCAATTGCTCGTGCAGGGTTCTGATGTTGCTTTGGATATTTTTGATGGGAATCTTTGATCACCCTTGCTTCTAGTCAGCCATATTGGCCCCTTCCTGTATGTCAATTTTTTTTTTGTTTTGCAACTTTATTGAATTTGCTTACCAGTTCTAATAGTTTTTCGTGGATGCTTTAGTATTTTCTAAATAGATTATATTATCTGAAAACAGGTAATTTGACTTCTTTTCTAATTTTGTTTTCTGTGTTTTTTTTCTCCCTCCCTTCTGATTGTACTTTTTAGGACTTCCAGTACTACGTTGAGTAACAGTGGTAAAAGTGGACATCTCAACAAGGATTGCAACAGTGTTGCAGATCTTATAAAAAATACTTTTTTTCACCATTCAGTATGATGCTAGCTATGGGTCTGTTGTGTATGTTTTTTTTTTTTTTATTTTCAAGACAGAGTTTTGCTCTTGTTGCCCAGGCTGGAGTACAATGGAACAATCTTGGCTCACTGCAACCTCCGCTTCCTGGGTTCAAGTGATATTCCTGCCTCAGCCTCTTGAGTAGCTGGGATTACAAGCAAGTGCCACCATGCTCAGCTAATTTTGTATTTTTAGTAGAAATGGGGTTTCTCCATGTTGGTCAGGCCGGTCTCGAATGCCTGACCTTAGGTGATCCTCCCACCTCGGCCTCTCAAAGTGCTGGGAATACAGGCATGAGCCATCATGCCTGGCCTGGATTTTTCTATAATATGTTGCAGAATATGGCTTTTAATTATAAAGAAATGTTCAATTTTATCAAATGATTTTTTCCACATCAATTGAAATGATTATATGATTTTGGCCATCATTCAGTTCATATGACTGTCACATTGATTTACATATATTGAACTATTCTTGCATCCCTCAGATAAACTCCATTTGGTTACATTGAATGATGTCTTTAGTGTGTTGAATTTTGTTTGCTAATATTTTGTTGAGAATTTTTGCATAAGTACTTATTAGAGATATTGGCCCCTAGTTTATTTGTTTATGTGTCTGTCATTTTGGTTATTAGGGTAATCCCAGTCTCCTAGAATGAGTATGAAAGTATTCCCTCTTTTCCATTTTTTTGAAATAATTTTAGTAGAATTCATGCTAGTTATTATTTAAGTGTTTTGTAAAATTTAGCGGTGAAGCCATCAGCTACTGGACTTTTTTTTTTTTTAATTAAAGATATTATATTGGCTGGGTGCAGTGGCTCACACCTGTAATCCCAGCAATTTGGGAGGCTGAGGTGGGCAAATTACCTTAGTTTGGGGGTTCAAGAACAGGCTGACCAACATGTAGAAACCCCATCACTACTAAAAATACAAAATTAGCTGGGGGTGGTGGTGCATCGCTGTAATCGTAGCTACTTGGGAGGCTGAGGCAGGACAATCGCTTGAACCCAGGAAGTGGAGGTTACAGTGAGCCAAGAGTGTGCAATGCCCTCCAGCCTGGGCAACAAGGACAAAACTCTGTCTAAAACAAACCAAAAAATATTTTCTTATAATTTTCTGTTCATTACTTTGTTATTGGTCTGTTCAGGTTTTGGATTTATTCTTGATTCAATTATAGCAGATTGTTTGCATCTTGCAATTTACCACCTTCTCCCAAATTTCCAATTAATTGATATATGGTTGCTCATATTATCTGCTGATGATATTTGAATATTTGTAGTGTAAGTTGTAAAGTCTTTTTTTAAATCTCTGATATGATTTGGCTCTCTGTCTCCACCCAAATCTCAAGTTGAATTTTAATCCCCATTTTTGGAGGTGGACCCTGATAGGAGGTGACTGGATCAGGAGGTGATATCTAACGCTTTATTTCTACTTCCTGTCCTAGTTCTGGCTTATGATGGAGTTCTCACAGATCTGATTGTTTGAAAGTGTGTAGTACCCCCTTTCTCTCTTTCTTTCTTGCTGGCCATATGCAAAGGTGCTTGCTTTCTCTTTATCTTCAGCCATGATTGTATGCTTCCTGAGGCCTCTCTAGAAGCAGATATCTGTACAGCTTATAGAATTGTGAGCCAATTAAACATCTTCTCTTTATAAATTACTAAGTCTCAGGTATGTCTTTGTAATGGTGCAAGAGCAAACTAATACAATCTCTAATTCTATTTAATTAAATTTTCTCCAATTTTTTCTTAATTAGTCTGATTAAGGTTTGTCAATACTGTCTATCTTTTTTAAAAACTTTTTTTAAATTTTTTTTATTTTCTTAGGTTTTGGTGGAAACAGTTGGTATTTCATTACGAGTGAGGTCTTTAGAGATTATCTGTGAGATTTTTGATGCATCCATCACCTAAGCAGTATACACTAAACTCAATTTGTATTGTATTATTCCTTATCTCCCTCCCTCCTTTCCCCTCAATCCCCAACATCCATTATACAATTCTTATGTTTTTCACCCTCATAGCTTAGCTATCGCTTATAAGTGAGAACATATGATGTTTTGTTTTTCATACCTACTTAAGTAACTTCATGTAGAATAATAGTATGTACTTCCATCCAGGGTCCTGTGAATGCCATTAATTTCTTTTTATGGCTGAGTAGTATTTTGGTGTGTGTGTATATATATATGGTGTGTGTACATATATATGTAGTATTTTGTGTATATATATGGTGTGTGTACATATATATGTAGTATTTCATATATATGCGGTATTTTGGTATGTGTTTATATATATGGTGTGTGTACATATATATGTAGTATTTTGTGTATATATATGTAGTATTTTGGTGTATGTGTATATATATGATGTATGTGTATATATATGTAGTATTTTGGTATGTGTGTGTATATATATATATACACATGTATATACACACATATATGTATGCATACATATACGTATATATGTATGCATACATATGTATGCATACATATGTATATATGTGTATACATATATATGTATACATATACATATATACATATGTATGCATACATACATATGCACTTCCATATATACATGGATATATATACACACACCAAAATACTACATATATATACATACACCATATATATATACTCACACCAAAATAATACATATATATACACAAAATACTACCTATATATACACACAGCATATATATACACACACCAAAATACTACATATATATAAATACACCATATATATACACACCAAAATACTACATATATATACACGAAATACTACATATATATGTACACACACCATATATATATACACACACATCAAAATACTACATATATATACAAAATACTACATATATATACACACACCATGTATATACACACCAAAATACTACATATATATACATATATAAAATACTATATATATATATATATATATATATAGCTTCTTTATCAACTAGTCAATTGACAGAAATTTGGGCTGGTTCCATTTTTTGCAATTGTAAATTGTGCTGCTATAAAAATGCATGTGCAAGTATGTTTCACATATAATACCTTTTTTTCTTCTGGGTAGATACCCAGTAGAGAAATTTCTGGATCAAATGGTAGTTCTACATTTAAAAATCTTCACAGTGCTCTCCATAGTGGTTGTACTAGTTTACATTTCCACCAACAGTGTAAAATGTTCCCTTTTAACCACATCAACACTAACTTTTTTTTTAATTATGGACATTCTTGCAGGAGTAATGTGGTATCACGTTGTGATTGTGATTTTTATTTGCATCCCTGATTATTATTAATGTTGAGCATTTTTAAACATTTTTGTTGTTCATTTGTATATCTTTTTTTGAGAATTGCCTATTCATGTTGTTAGCCCATTTTTTGATAGGATTTTTTGTTTTTTCATTGTTAGTGGGTTTGAGTTCCTTGTAGATTTTGGATATTATCTTCTGACAGATATATAAATTGTAAATATTTTCTTCCACTCTGTGGGCTGTTTACTCTGCTGACTGTTCCATTTGCTGTGTAGAAGTTCGTTAGGTTCATTATGTTTCATCTATTTATCTGTGGGTGTTTTTGTTGCATTTGCTTCTGCATTCTTGGTCGTGAAGTCTTTGCCTAAGCAAATGTCTGCAAGGGTTTATCTGATGTTATCTTCTAGAATTTTTATAGTTTAAGGTCTTAGATTTGAGTTCTTGATCCATCTTGAGTTGATGTTTTTATATGGTGAGAAATGAGTATCCAGTTCCATTCTCCTACATGTGGCTTCCCAATTATCCCAGTACCATTTGTTGAAAAGGATGTATTTACCCACTTTATGTTTTAGTTTGCTTTGCCAAAGATCATTTCACCACAAATATTTGGCTTTATTCCTGGGTTCTCTATTTTATTTCATTGGTCTATGTGCCTATGTTTATACCAGTACCATGTTGTTTTGGTGACTGTGGCCTTATAGTGTAGTTTGAAGTCAGGTAATGTAATGCCTCCAGATTTGTTCTTTTTTCTTTGTCTTAGCCTTGCTTTGGCTAGACAGGCTTTTTTTTTTTTTTTTTTTTGGTTGCATATGAATTTTAGGATTTTTTCTCTGCTTCTGTAAAGAATAATAGTGGTATTTTGATGAAATTATATGTAATTTTTAGTTGCCTTTGACAATATGGTCATTTTCTCAATATTGATTCTGCTTAGCTATGAGCATGAAATGTGTTTCCATTGGTTTGTGTCATCTATGATTTCTTTCAGCACTGTTTTGCAGTTTTCCTTGTAGGGGTCTTTTATTTCCTTGGTTAGTTATGTTTCTAAGTATTTTTTGCAGCTATTTTAAAAGGAGTAGAGTGCTTGATTTGATTCTCCAGTTGGTTGCTGTTGGTATATAGCAGAGCTACTGATTTGTGTACATAAATTTTGTATCCTGAAATTTTGCTGAATTTATTTTTCAGTTCTATATGGTTTTTGGAAATGTATTGAGCATTTTCTAGGTATATGATTAAATCATCAGCAAACAGGGACAGTTTGACTCCCACTCTACCAATTTAGATATCTTAATTTTCTTCTCTTGTCTGACTACATTAGCTAAGACTTTCAGTTCCATGTTGAATAGAAGTGGTGAGAAAGGGCATCCTTGTTTTTTTTCAGTTCTCAGAGAAAACACTTTCAACTTTTCTTCATTCAGTATTATGTTTGCTGTGAGTTTGTCTTATGTGGTTTTTATTACACTGAGGTATGTCCCTTTTATGACAACTTTGCTGGGGGTTTTAATCACAAAGCGAGGTTGGGTTTTGTCAAATACTTTTATCTGTGTCTATTGAGATGATAATATGATTTTTGTTTTTAATTATGTTTAGGTGGTAAATCACATTGGTTGAGGGTTAAAGCATCCCTGCATCCCTGGCATAAAATCCACGTGATCATAGTAGATTATCTTTTTGATATATTGTTGAATTCAGTCAGCTATAGTGTTTGGTTAAGGATTGTCACATCTATATTAATCAGAGATATTGATCTGTAGTTTTATGTTGTTGCTATATTTTTTCTTGGTTTTGGTAATAAGGTGATACTGGCATTCTCTTCTGGAATATTATCAATAGATTCGAAGCATTTTTTTTTTTTTTTTTTGGAATCCCTGATAGAATTCAGTGGTGAATCCATCTAGTCCTGGCCTTTGTTTTTGTTGTTGGTAATTTTTAAATTACTTTTTCAATCTTGCTCCTTGTTATAGGTCTGCTAAGGGTTTCTAATTCTTACTAGTTTATGCTAAGAGGGTTGTACATATTCAGGAATTTTTTCATTTCTTCTAGGTTTTCTAGCTCATGTATGTAAAAGTGTTGATAGTAGTCTTGAACAATCTTTTGTATTTCTGTGGTGTCAGTTGTAATATCTCTCATTTTCTTTCTAATTATTTGGATCTTCTCTCCTTTTCTTGGTTCATATTGCCAATGGTCTATCAATTTTATTTGTCTTTAAAGAACTGCTTTTTGTTTCTTTTATGTTTTGTATATTTTTGTTTCAGTTTCACTTAGCTCCTCTCTGATCTCAGTTATTTCCTTTCTTCTGCTGAGTTTTGGATTGGTTTCTTCTTTCTTTAGTTCCTTGAGATGTGATCTTAGATTGCCTATTTGTGCTCCTTCAGTCTTTTTTAACATAAGGGTTTAAAGCTATAAACTTTCCTCTCAGCAGCCACTTTGCTGTATCCTGGAGGTTTTGATAGGTTTTTTTCACCATTATTGTTCAGAGCAAAAAAATGTTTAGTGTTTATCTTGATTTCATTTTTGATCCAATGATCATTCTGCAGCAGGTTATTTAATTTCTATGTATTTACAAGGCTTTGAAGGTTCCTTGGAACCTTCAAAGGTTTCTTTTTTCTTTTTCTTTTTTTTTTTAGACTGAGTTTCACTCTTGTTGCCCAGGCTGAAGTGCAATGGTGTGATCTCAGCTCACTGCAACCTCTGTCTTCTGGGTTCACATAATTCTCCTGCCTCAGCCTTCTGAGTAGCTGAAATTACAGGCATGCACCACCATGCCCAACTAATTTTGCATTTTTGTAGAGACAGGGTTTCTTCATGTTGGACAGGCTGGTCTCGAACTCCCAACCTCAGGTGATCTACCCATCTCAGCCTCCCAAATTGCTGGAATTACAGGCATGAGCCACTGCACCTGGCCTGGAGTTGGTTTTTAATTATATTCCAGTGCTTTCTGAGAGTACTTGATATAATTTCAATTTTCTCAAATTTATTGAGGCTTGTTCTGTGGCCTATCATATGGTTTATCTTAGAGTAAGTTCCATCTGCTAAGGAATAGAATGTATATTCTGTAGTCCTTGGGAAGAATGTTCTGTAAATACCTATTCTATTTTTCTTAGGTTAGAGTTTAAATCCCTTGTTTCTTTGCTGACTTTCTGTCTTGATAACCTGTACAGTGCTGTAGCCACAGTATTTAATTCCCACATTATTTCAGTGTTGCTATCTATTTTATTTCTTAATTTAGTAGCAATTGTTTTATAAATTTGGGAGTTCCAGTGTCAGGTGCATATATATTCAGGCTTGTAATATTTTTCTGTTTGACAAGGCCTTTTATCATAGTATTATAATTCACCGTCTTTTTTAACTTATGTTACTTTAAAGTTTGCTGTGTCTAAAATAAGAACAGCTACTTTTGCTCAACTTTGGTGTCTATTTGCATAATTTTTTTTCACCCATTTACTTTAAGTTTATGTGAGTCCTTATGGGTTAGGTGAGTTTCTTGAAGATAGCTGATACTTGATTGGTGAATTCTCATTCATTCTGCTATTCTCTGTTTTCTAAGTATAGCATTCAGTCCATTTACAGTTGACATTATTATTGAAATGTGAGATACTCCTCCATTCATTGTGCTGTTAGTTGCCTGAATACACCTTCTTTAATTTTTATTTTTATAGGTCCTGTAAGATTTATGCTGTAAATATGCTCTGTTTTGATGCATTTCTAGGATTTGTTTGAAGATGTAGAGGTTTTTTTTGGCGGGGGGAGTTTCTTTAAGTGCTGGCTTGATAGTGGTGAACTCACTCATCATTGGTTTGTCTAAAAAATATTGTATGTTTCCTTTAGTTATGAAGCTCAGTTTCACTGGATATGAAATTTTTGGCTGATAATTGCTTCATTTAAGGAGGCTAAAAATAAACCCCAATTCCTTCCAGCTTGTGGGGTTACTGCTGAAAAATCTGCTGTTAATCTAATAATCTTTATAAGAATCTATAATTCTTTATAAATTATCTAGTGCCTTTTCTTCACAGCTATTATAATTCTTTCCTTCCTCTTGACTTTAGAAAGCCTAATGACAATGTCTCTTGGTGATGACATTTTTGCAATAAATTTCTCAGGTGTTCTTTGAGCTTCTTGTATTTGGATGCCTACATCTCCAGCAAGGCCAGAAATTTTTTCTGAATTATTATTTCCTCAAATACATTTTCTAAAATCTTAGATTTCTCTTCTTCCTCAGAAATGCCAATTATTCTTAGGTTTAATTACTTAACATAATCCCAAATATCATGGTGGCTTTCTTCTGTTTTTTTTTTTTGTTTGTTTTTTGTTTTTTTTTTGTCTTTTTTAGATTGGGTTAATTCAAAACTCTTTCTTTGAGGCCTGAGGTATTTTCTCATACTTGTTTGATTCTATTGCTGAGACTTTCCGGTACTTTTTGCATTTTTCTAAGTGTTTCCTTTATTTCTTGAAATTGTAATTGTTTAATGCTATCTATTTCCTGACAGTTTATTTTCTCTGGTGGTGCCGTGTTTACTTTAATAATCAAAACATTCAAATTCTTCTTCAGGCAATCCAGGGATTTTTTTCTTAGTTTAGATATACTGCTGGTGAGTTAGTGTGATATTCTGTGGATGTTAAAGAACCTTGTTTTGTCAAATTACCAGTTACTTTTCCGGTTTCTTCTTCTTTGGGTAGGCTATTTCAGAAAAAAGATATGGGGCTTATGGCTGCTGTTCAGATTCTTTTCTTCCTTGGGGTTCTTTCGATGTAGTACTCTGCCCCTCTTACTAGAGATGCGGCTTCCTCTGAGCTGAATTGTAGTGATTTTTATTTTTCCTCAGGATCTAGCCACTCAGCAAGCTAACAAGCTCCACACTGATACTAAAGTGCAGAGTCCTGTGATGTGAACCATATTCAGGTCTCTTAGCCATGGATACCAGCACTAGCACCAGTGGAGGTGAAAGGGAAGTACAATGGGCTCTGTGGGGGTACTTAGTTGTATAGTTCTTTAATGCATTAGTGTAGTGCTGGTTGACATCCTCTCAGAAGATGGTGCTTTCAAGAGAGCACTAGCTGTGGTAAGTATAGAAAGGATCAGACAGTGGATGCACCCCCAGAACTCTCAACAGAATAAGACGTTTGTCCTCAGCTACAATGTTACAACCTTGGATAGGAAACGACCATCAGGTGGAGGAAGGGTGAGGTGAGTCTGAGCTCAGACTCCCTTCTGGAAGGTCTTGCTGCTGCTGCTGCTATGGGGATGGGGATCTGGTTTTCAGGTCAGTGAGTTATGTTCCCAGGAGGTTTATGGCTGCATCTGTTGTGCCATTCAGGTTTTCAGAGATGTGGGGAAAATTCAGCAGTTACAGGCCTCACTCAGCTTCCACACAACCCAAAAATCCAGTTTCACTCCCACAGTGTTCCTCTCAACAGCACTGAGTTAGTTTCCAGACAGTGAGCCAGCAGGGCTGAGAACTTGAACCAGGCTACTGAGAAAGCAAGCAGGACTTTCCCCCCTCCCTGCCTGTCAAGTCTGCACCCTGGATTAATTTCTTCCTCAAGTTCTGACCAGGAGACTTCATATTTGATTGTAATTGTTTAAAATTTCAGTTGGAGGTTCCTTTCTTCTTGTAGTCTTTTTCCAGTTCCTCTGGCATTCACCATGAAGACCCCAGGGAGAAAAGTAAGAAATGACTTTCTTGGGGACCCAGAGAACTCAAAAGGCTTTTACCACTGCCTCCTCTACCTAGGTATTTTGCTTGGCTCTCTAAATTAACTCAGCTTCAGGTGAGCTGCAATTCTACTATCCTGACATCGACATTTAGGTTCCCTAGTGGGGTGTGTTTTCAGGGGCAAATGATCCCATTCTCCCACTTCCACAATTTGGACAGTCTCAGTATTTGGATTGTCCCCAGGTACTGCAGAAGTAATTTGTTTTTGCTTTTTGTTTTTTCCAAAGAGTCTCTGGACTATCTCACCTTTCCTGGTATATTTCTGCAGTAGTTATTGAAATAAGAGTTCACAGTGCAGGTCTCCACCTGCTGCTCTATCTGTCCCAGCTGGAGCTGCAGTTTAGTCCTGCCTCCTGTCTACCATTTTTTTTTCTGATGTCTTCCAAAAGAAAAAAAAAAAAAGGCCCTTCCTTTATTAATGTTTGTTATTCTTTGAATCATTTTATGTTTATTATTTTTTATTTGATTTTTATTAGGTTTTTTCTTGTACTAATCTTTGGTTTGACTTGCTGTTGCTTGTTTAGTCTTTTAAATTCATCAGTAGTTAATTTATTTAATTTTTTTTTCTTTATTTGAGGTAGACACGTAACATTTTTTCTTAGTACTGCTTACACTGTACTTTATAGATTTTGTTATCTTGTGTCTCTTTCATTATATGTTTCAAGTCTTTTTAAATTTCTTAATTTCTTTTTTAACCCAGCCATACAGGACCATATTGTTTAATTTCTATGTTTGCATAGATCCCCAAAATTCATCATGTTATTTGTTTGTAGTTATATTGTGTTGTGGTCAAAGAAGATACTTTATATTATTTCAAGTTTTCAAATGTTTTCTGACCTTTTTAGAAGCTAATATATAGACATATGACTTGTATTGTGACCTAACATAGATTATACTAATAAATGATACTTGTGCTTCATAAAAGATGGTATTCTGCAATCATTAAATAAAATGTCCTCTAAAGATCTACTAACACCATTTTGTCTATAGTGCCAACTAAGTTCAGTGTTTCTTTGTTAGTTATCTGTCTGGAAAATACTTCTAATGCTAAGAGGTGGAGAATGAAGTCTCCAGCTCTTATTATACTTGGATCTAGTTTTCTCCTTGACTGTAATCTTGTTGCTCCAGTATTGGGTGCCCATGTTTTTACAATAATTTTTTCTCCCAAAATAGATTCTCATATTACTATATTACCACCTTACTCTCTGTTCTTACAATTTTTATCATGAAGTATATATTGTTTCATGCACACATAGCTACTCCTGCTTTCTTTGTATTTGTTTTTAGATATTTTGCTTGGGATACCTATTTTCATTCCTTTATTTTCAGTCTATGCATATATGTGATATGTATTTCTGTACCAAATAGATTATTGTTTTGTTTCTCTATTCATTCAGCTACTCTATGTATTTTCATTGGAGAGTTTACTATATTTATGTGAATATTATGTTATTTGTAAATAAAAATTTACTTTTTAAATATTATTATTTAGTTCTTTTTTGGTTTCTTTCTGCTTTTATTTCTATATTCCTTTTAGTAAAGATAAAAAATAATTTCTCATGATATGATTAAATTTTCTGCTTTTCATTTTTGGGTATCTGTTTTATGTTTTTCAATTTGAGCATATCATAGGGGTTGTAAATACTATGTTATAGCTCATTATTTTAAATGCATGGCCACTGAACACTGATTGTGTAAACATACAAACATACAAAATGTAAACTAAAGAAACTCTACATTTGAACTTAATCTCCCCAATTTTTAACCTTTCTTTGTTTCTCTTTATGTTTTATCATACTATTTATTGGCATGTTGCTGTAGTTATTATTTTTGATTGGTTTATTATTTAGGTTTTCTACTAAAGATATGAATAGTGTACATACAACAATTACAGTGTTTGAATGTTCTGTATTTTTTGAGTGCTTACTATTATCAATAAATCTCACACATTTAGATAATTTCTCTTCTCATTAATAATTTTTTCAGGTACAAAAACTGCCTATGGTACTTCTAATAGGACAGGTCTGGTGTTGATAAAAATCCCTTATCTTTTGTATCTTTTAATAGGTCTTTATTGCTCTTTCATGTTTGAAAGATATTTTTCACCAGGTGTACTATTCTGTTTATTCAATAACACAAATAGTCTCAAAATAAAAAAAAAGAAGAAAAACCTATGAAGCAAATGGAAAACAGAAAAAAGCAGGGGTTGCAGTCATAGTTTCTGACAAAACAGACTTTAAGCCAACAAAGATAAAAAAAGACAAATAATGGCATTTTATAATGGTAAAGGTTTTGATTCAACAAGAGGATCTATCATATATATGCACCCAACACAGGAACACCTTGGATTATAAAGTGAGCTGCTAGAAAACATCAAAGATACTTAACCACCCATACTACAATAGTGGAAAACTGTAACACCTCACTGACAATATTAGACAAATCATCAGACAAACCATTAGATCTAACTATCGTATATAGGCACCCAACACAGGAACACCCAGGATTATAAAGTGAGCTCCTGGAAACCATCAAAGATACTTAAACTGCCACTCTACAATGGTGGAAAACTTTAACAACTCGCTGACAATATTAGACAAATCATCAGGATGAAAAATTAAAAATTATACTCAAGAACTGAACTCAGTGCTAAATCAAATAGACCTGATAGACGTCGACATAACTCTTTACACAAAAACAACAGATTATACATTCTTCTCATCACTACATGGTACATACTTTAAAACTGATCACATAATCAAAAGTAAAACATTTCCCAGCAAATGCAAAAGAATTGAAACTATAACAATCTCTCAAACCACAATGCAATCCAATTAGAAATCAAGACAAAGAAATTCATTGAAAAACAAGACAAAGAAATTCATTGAAAAGAAATTCATTGAAAATGCAATTACATGCAAATTGAATAACCTGTTCCTGAATGACTTGTGAATGAGTAATAAAATTAGGGCAGAAATTATGAAGTTATTTTAAACTAATGAGAACAAAGATACCAATACTAGAATCTCTGGGACACAGGTAATGCAGTTTTAAAAGAAGAATTTACAGCACTAAATGCTTATATCAAAATTTAGAAAAATCTTAATTTAACAATATATTATTATAACTAAAATAATTAGAGAACTAAAAGCAAACAATTCCCAAAGCTGGCAGAAATAACCAAAAATCAGAGCTGAATTGATAGAGACAAAAAAAATTCAAAATGTAAACAAATTTAGGAGTTTTTAAAAAAATAATAAAATAACCCACTTTCTAGATTAATAAGCAAAAATGAGATGATTTAAATACACAAAATTAGAAAACAAACCAAAGTGGATATTACCACTGACCTCACAAAAATACAAAGAATTATAAGAAAATATCATGTACATGTCTATGATTATAAATTAGAAAATATAAAAGAATTGATAAATTCTTGGACACATACATTCTCCGAAGACTAAGACAGAAAGAAATTTAAACCCTAAACAGAGCAATAATGAGCTCTGAAGTTGAATCAGTAGTAGTTAATCTACCAACTCGTAAAAGCTCAGAACTAGAGTATTCACAGGTGAATTCTACCAGCTATACAAAGAAGATCTGGTATTATTCCTGATGAAACTATTTCAAATAATTGAGGAGGAGGGACTTCTTCCCTAACTCCTTCTTGGTCATCATTATCTTGATAAAACCTTGCAGACACACACAACCACACAGGCAGATGCTCACACACACACACACACACACACACACACACAGATGTCAGGCCAGCATCCTTGATGAACAGCGATGAAATAATAGTGAACAAAGTACTGGGAAACTGAATCAAGTAGAAAACCAATATAATGATTCACTGTGACTGAGTAGTTTTTATCTCTGGAATGCAAACTTACTTCAGCATATACAAATAAATATGACTAATCACAGAACTAAAATGTGATTATCTCCATAGATGCAAAATAACCTTTCATTAAAATCAACACCTCTTTTTGTATTAAAAAAAACTCACAATAAACTAGGTATTAAAGAAATATATCTCAAAATAGTAAGACCTCATAGTAAGACAAACCCATGGCCAACCTCATCCTCAACTGGCAAAAGCTGTACGCATTCTTCCTTGAAAACCACTACAGGAGAATGCTGTCTTTCATCTCTCCTATTTAACATAGCATTGAATGTCCTGTCCACAGCAGTCAGGAAAGAGGAATAAATAAAGTGTTATCAAATAGAAAAAGAAGAAATCATACTATTCCCCTTTGCAAACAACATGATTCTATATGTGAATAACCCTGTAGATTTAACCCCAAATATCCTAAATTTAAAAGACAACTTCAGCGAAGTCTAATAATACAAATTCAATGTGCAAAACTTGCTAACATTCCTGTATATAAATAGCAAACAAGCAGAGGGCCAAATCAGGTACACAATATTATTTACAATTGCCACACACACACACACACACACACAAAAAACACCTAGGAATAGTTCTAACCAGGGAGGATAAATATCTCCATAGAAAGAACTACAAAACACTGGTCAAAAGAACAAGGGAGAACATCAACAAATGGAGTATATTCCATGTTCATGGATAGGAAAACAAAATCAGTTTCTGTGTGTGTGTGGTTTTTTTTTGAGATGGAGTCTCACTCTGTCAACAGGCTGGAGTGCACTGGCACAGTCTTGTCTCACTGCAACCTGTGCCTCCTGTGTTCAAGTGATTCTCCTGCCACAGCATCACGAGTAGCTGGGAATATAGGTGCCCACTACAATGCCCAGCTAATTTTTGGTACTTTTAGTAGAGATGGGGTTGCACCATGTTGGCCAGGATGGTCTCGATCTCTTGACCTCGTGATCCACCTGCATCAGCCTCCCAAAGTGCTGGGATTACAGGCATAAGCCATCACACCTGGCTCAAAATCAGTATTATTAAAATGCCCATACTGCCTACAGCAATTCATAGATTCAGTGCTATTTTATTAAACTACTATTGACATTCCTTATAAAACTAGAAGAAAAACTATTTAATTTTTTTTATGGAAACCCGAAAAAAGGCCAACTACCCAAGGCAATCCTAAGCATAAAGAACTAAGCTGAAGGCACCATGGTACCAAACTTCAAACCATACTACACAGTTACAGTAACAAAAACCACATGGTACTGGTATCAACAAAGACACAGAAATAAACTAAACAATATAGACAGCACAGAAACAAAGCTGAGCACATATAACTATCTGATATTTGACAAAGCTTACAAAAACAAGCAATGTATAAAGGATTCTTTATTTAAGAAATCGTGCTGAGATAACTGCCTAGCCATATTCAAAAGATTGAAACAAGACACATTCTTACATTATATACAATCATTAACTGAGGATAATTAAAGACTTCAATGTACAATCATAAACTGTAAATACCCTGAAAGGTAACCTATGCAGTATCATTCTGGAGTTGTGAACTGGTAAAGATTTTATGATGAAGACACCAAAAGTAATTGCAACAAATGCAAAGTTGACAAATGAGATCTAATTAAACTTAATAACTTCTACACATAAAAATAATTCATCAATATAATGAATAGAGAACTTATAGAATGGGAGAAAAAATTTTACAAACTATGTAGCTGACAAAAGTTTAATATTAAGCATCTATAAGAATCCTAAATTTATAATTAATAAACAAATAATCCTATAAAAATTGTCACCAAAGAACATGAAATGGACAGTTTTTGAAAAAGACATGCATGCAAACAACAAACATATTTTTTAAAAAATAAAGCTTATCACTGATTATTAGAGAAGTGCAGATTAAAACCATGATGAAATGCCATCTCACATTAATCAGAATATCTATTATTAAGAAGTCAAAAAAAAAAAAGATGCTGGCAAGTTTACAGAGAAAAAGGATGACTTGGCTGAAGTCTTTATCTCCAGTTAATGATATGGAAGTGTAAAATAGCTTAGCCAATTTACAAGACATTGGGGTGATTTCTCAAAGGCCTAAAACAAAAATACTATTTAACTGAACAATCCCATTTCTGGATATATATCCAAATGAATATAAATAGCCCTCTTATAAAGATACATGCATGTGTATGTTCAATGCAGCACTATTCACAATAGCAAAGAGATGGAATCAACCAATATGCTCATCAATGGTTGACAGCATAAAAAAAAGTGGAAGCGGTAAACGCACATCATGAAATGTTATGCATTATACATTATGAAACATAACGAGATCATGTCATTTGCAGAAAAATGTTTAAGACAGAAAGCCTACCAAAAAACAATAAACCTAAACTATACACTAGAAGACATAGAATTCAAAGCTAGAAGATATGGAATTCAAGGCTACAATGAACACCTTTACAGAGACAAACTAGAAAACCTACCGAAGACAAATAAAATCTTGGAAATAGATGATCCTCCTAGATTAAACTGGAAAGAAATCTAAACTATGGACAGATGGACAACAAGCAGCAAGCTTGAAACAGTAACTTTTTAAAAAAATGAAAACACAAAAACCCTGTGATTGATGGATTCACATCTGAATTTTGTCAGACATTCAAAAAAGAAGTGGTACCACACCAGTCCTACTGAAACAATTTCAAAATACAAAGAAAGAATCCTCCCTAAATTTTTCCATGAAGCAAGTATTGTGTCCTAATACTAAAACTAGGAAATAACATAATAAAAATGTAAACTACAGACCAATATTCCTCATGAACATAGATGCAAAATTCTCAACAAAATACTGGCTAACCAAATTGAAAAACATATTTAAAAGATAATACATCATAATCAAGCAAGTTTCACACAAGAGATACAGGGACGATTTAACATTTGCAAGTCAAGAAATGTGATACACCACATAAAAATAATTAAAAACAAAATTACATAATCATCCCAATAGATGCAGATAAAGAATATGACAAAATTCAGCATCACTTTATGATTAAAAGCTTCAGTGAAATTGGCAGAGACACACCTTAAGGTGATAAAAACCATCTATGACAAACCCACACCTGAAATTATACTCAATGGGGAAAAGTTGAAAGTATTTTCCTAAAGAACTGGAACAAGACAAGAATGGCCACTTCCATCCCTTTTATTCAACATAGTACAGACAGTCCCAGGCAGAGCAAACAGACAATAGAAAAAAGATAAAAGAGAATTTAAATCAGTAAACAGAAAGTCAATGTGTTGCTATTTGCCAGTTATATAATTATATATCTAGAAAACATGAAAGACCAATTTGTAAGGCTCCTAGGTCTGATAAATGAATTTAGTAAAGCTTCAGAACACATAATCAATGTACTCAAATCACTAGCACTCTGAAACACCAACAGCAACCAACCTGAGAAATGAATCAAGAACTCAACATGTTCTCACTCATAGGTGAGAACTGAACAATGAGAACACTTGGACACAGCAAGCGGGACATCACACACTGGGGCCTGTTGTGGGGTTGGGGGAGGGGGGAGAGATAACACTAGGAGATATACCTAGTGTAAATGACCAATTAATGGGTGCAGCACACCAACATGGCACATGGATACATATGTAACAAACCTGCACGTTGTGCACATGTACCCTAGAACTTAAAATATAATAATAAAAAAATTTAAAAAAGAACTCAACCCTTTTAACAATAGCTGTAAAAAGTAAAATACATAGGAATATACCTAACCAAGAAAATGAAAGCCCTCCGCAAGGAAAACTACAAATAGTCCTAAATTTTGTTTTTCAGAGAACTAGAAATACAATGCTAAAATTCATGAGGAAACAAAAAAAGAGCCTGCACAGTCAAAGCAAGACTAACCAGTAAGAACAAATCTGGAGGCATCACATTATACAACTTAAACTATACTGGAAGGCTGCGGTTACCAAAACAGCATGATATAGTTATAAAAACAAGGAGACAGACCAATGGATCAGCATAAAGGACCCAGAAATAAATCAAAATATTTACAGCCAACTGATTTTCAACAAGCAAACAAAAATATAAAGTGGAAAATACACCCTATTTAATTAATGGTGCTTAGATAATTGGGAAGCCACTTATAAAAGAATAAAACTGGATTCTCATCTCTCACCTGACATAAAAATCAACTCAAGATGGATCAAAGCCACAAACCTAAGACCTGAAATCATAAATATTATAAATATTATAAAATATAAAATTGGAAAAACTCTTCTAGACATAGGCTCAGGCAAAGAGTTCACAACCAAGAAAACAAAAGCAAATGCAATGAAAACAAAGATATATATATGGGACTTAATTCAACTGAAAAACCTCATTCTGCATGGCAGAGGAAACAGACAACCCACAGAGTGGGAGAAAAATTTTACAATCTATGTATCTGACAAAGGACTAATATCCAGAATGTACCAAGAACTCAAACAAATCAGCAAGGGTAGAAAAATAGTGTCATTAAAAATCTGAAAAGAATTGAATAGCTAATTCTGAAATGAAGATATACAAATGACAAACAAACATTTTAAAAAAATGCTTAACATCATTAATTACCAGGGAAATGCAAATCAAAACCACAATGCAGTACCACCTTACCATGCAAGAATGATCATAATTTTAAAATTATAGGTGTTGGCATGAACATCGTGAAAATGAAACACTTTTACACTACTGTTGGGAATGTAAACTAGTAGACTTACTATGGAAAACAGTGTGGATATATCTAAAAGAACTGAAAGTGGGTCTACCATTCAGTCCAGCAATCTCACTTCTGGGTATCTGCCCAAGGGAAAAGAAGTTATCCTGAAACAACTCAGGAATAGAAAACCAAGCATCACATGTTCTCACTTATAAGTATGAGCTAATCTCTGAGGATACAAAGGAATAAGAATAATAAAATAAACCTTGGGGACTTGAGGGGTAGAATGAGAGGAGAGTGAGAAATAAAAGAGTACATGGGCATCATGTACACTGCTTGCATGATAGGTGCACCAAAATCTCAGAAATCACCAATAAAGAAAGTATTTACATAACCAAACACCACCTGTTTCCCAAATTTTATCAAAACAATGAAATAAATACTATCTAAACAGAAAAAATACCTTATAAAACATAAAAAATAGATACACACCCATAGTACCTAGTTTTAGTTTTATACTGCTGAAAAGGGCACTACAAAGATGGAATAAAGTTTTGATTTACTGACGCCGTTCCTGGCAGCAGTGGAGCAGAGTGTCTCTAGGTGCTGGGAGAGAAAGAATACAGCAGTCGTGAGGCATTGAACTCATCTTTTTCTGTTAAAGCAGAAAGAAATTGAAACAAAACTCAGCTGAAACCCACCCCCACAAGAAGTATTTATACCAGCGATAGTGTTGTAGGATTTTTGAGGTGTCATTATTTTGACCAAAATCGTCTGTCACTCATGGCAACTTTGCCCAAGTTTTGCTTGGGTCTTCTGGGCTCATTACCCTCTCAGCCTGGTAAGCTTCACTCGGGTCCTGCTACCAGCCTAGATCCATGCTTTCCAAGAGTGAGTCAGACATGGAGAAGTGATGGGAGTGTGACTGAAGTAAGGTCTGGCCACTGCACAGAGACAGACATGCCAGCTGTTGCTGTGGGACAAGCAGTTCCAAGTTCTGTCATGAGCACTGGCTCACTCACAGGCTACAGCTATACCAGGAACACCACAAGCAGCTTCCCTGACAGGCATCAGGGAATGCAGTGGTGCCTGGAAGCTTGGAGACACCAGGAACTGCAGTGGCACAAGAGGCATCACAGCCCTGGCTCAGGAAGCTCTGATGTCTATGTTCCTTGAATGGCCACACCTCTTCTCTCCTTTTCTTCATCAGTAATGTGGTGAGCATGGAACATGTTTTAGTCCTTTTTATGCCACAGCTCTTTCAGCCTTGCCATTTAATCGGTCTCAATTTCTTGTTCTGAAACCAGGAAGAATGAGCTATGCAGACAAGTGGAGAATGAGGAAGATGAAGAGCTTTGTTAAGCAACTGAACAGTTCAAAGGAGACCCACAGTGAGCAGCTTCTCTCCATAGTCAGTTTTTCCTGATAGCTATTCCTCTCTCAGCAGAAAAGGTAGCTCCTCTTTGCAGCAGGTCATGTGGCATTTATTCAGCTTTCAGCCGAAAGTAGATTCTCTCTGCAGCTGGTTGTCTCATTGACTCCTCAGCTCTTAGCAGTGAGGAGAGCCTGAGATGGCAGTTCTTCTCTGCAGCTGGTCATCTCATCATCTACCCATTGTCTGTCTGTTCTCTGCTCAAGTCTGGTTGAGTACAAGGTTTATATTAACCTCAGAGGGGAGGAAGTGTGTGGTGATTGGCCCATGGTTGGCCATGGGTGGGCCCAGAAAAAATCATGAAAAATTTGCCCTCCAGTTCTTGGGACTGGTGGCCCATCCCTCAGGAATCAGGTCCTCCCTGGTTTGAAGATGGGGTTTAAGCAGGGACTAGCCCCCTTCCACCCAGGAACCTGTCTGCCTCATGTCAATCTTATGGTGCCCAGGCTGTTTATGCTAAGGGGTGCTCTCAGGTCAACACTGGGCTATCTTCAGACCCCCACTTGCCCCCCCTCAACGCTTATTGGCACCCAATGTCTAGAAGGGGCAGAGGCAGCAGGAAGCTGACATGTCATCACTGCCCTGATTATGTGAACCCCAAGCCAGACTGTGACAGCACCCAGCCTCTTTCCAACTTTGCTCCAAGATTAGAGCAGGTGCCAAGAGTAGGGAGAAGCCTGGCTGTGAGAGAAGGCACTTCAGAGCCTGCAGGGAATGAGGGGTCAGTAAGCCTTTACATGCCCCTGAGATTGCAGAGATGTCTGGGCCCACAACCCCTGCAGGACAGCTGCAGCTGCATCCAGGGGTGTTCTGCCATGCCGACTCAGAAGTAGAGAGGGTCTCATTTTCCCAGCTCCCACTGGCTCCATGGAGCATGCAGTCCTGGCTGCTCCTCATTACAGCCTGGGGCAGGGGCTGCAGGTCCTTGCTGGGTCCTTCTCTGTTTGCTTCTCCATGCCCAACCACACTGCTCTCCAGATGGTGTCTGGCTTGTCATGGTGGCCTTTAGATGGCAGGCCCTAGGGGGATTCCCAAGGGTAGGCTTTGGGGACTATCTGCCACCTCCTCTGTTGCAGCAGTGGAAAAGAGTAATGATGTAGGGCCAGGATCCAGAGCGGCAAAGTCTCTCGGCTTGGGACTGGGTCTCACCCAGTGATGCCAGTATGGGGGTGGTACAGGTGACAGCCTGGGGGATACAGGCACAGGGGACACAGGCACAGGGTTTCCTCTGCCATTCTTGCTGCTCACACCTCCCTTCTGCAGCCTGTGTAATGGCAGTGGTCAATCTGCATGTTCCACAGCTGCCATCAATAACAATAGGAAAATCATTGATCCCAGGAGTCAGAAGTCAAGATTCCACAAACCTGACCACCCAGGTATATAGTGCTTTGTGTCTCCAAGTAATCTTAAAAGGCATTCTATGTCATTAGAACTGTAACTCTTAGGTTAATTCTAGTTCTGACCTAGGCTCAGAGATACTGAACTGTTGAGCAGGTGGGTGGGTGTGTCACGTCATGCCAAAAGAATGCTGGCATTACCCCTCCCCTAATCCCAGGCTGCACATCTCATGGCAAAAACAAAACAAAACAAAAACAAACAAACAAACAAAAAAACTCACTTTCCTTCTGCATAAAGAGAAGAAAGAAAAAAGTGGAGAAGACTTGGTATTGCATCTTGGCTACACATGCTAAACCACAGCAGGATATAAAATTTGTCAGATCATGGGGCCCTAAACTCTAAATGACATTTTAGACACACTCTGGACCAGAATAAAACCAGAAGTCTTTAAAAAAAAAAAAAAAAAAAAAAAAAAAAGGACATTATCCTGGCAGAGTATATTACCACTCACAGAAGTACCTTTGGATCCTGAATAACCAACCAGCAGTGTTACCCGGGTACTACACTGAAGGCTTTTAAAGAGTCTCTGAGGCTTGCTGGCTTGAGAAGAGACATAGAAAATTACCAACTGTGGTGGATATGTGGCAAAATTTCTTCTGATTGAAAAAATGAGGAAAAAGTAAAGAGAGCTTTGTCTTCTTAGGTACCAGCAAACCCACATGTGGTGGATGGGTAGAACACCAAGTAGGTTCTTGGGATCCCATAATCCAGAATTTGACTTTTGGACCGCATTTCTGGACTTGCCCTGCCAGAGAAAAGCCCTAATAAGTGAATTCCAGGCCAGGAAGCATTCCATGAACACATAGGGTTAAGCAATACACATGGGGCATTTCAGGGGGTGTAAGGATGAGTGGGAGGAAGATCGAGAAAAATAACTAATGTGTACTAGGCTTAATGCCTGAATGATAAAATAATCTGTACAACAAACCATCATGACACAAGTTTACCTATGTAAAAAATCTGCATTTGTTACATCCCTGACCTTAAAATAATAGTTTTAAAAAAACAACAAACTGTAAGGGAATATTGTCAGTAATCTTTCAGTAGTCTTTGTTGGTTGAGATGGTAGTGGTTACAGGATAAGGGCCTTCTGCCTTTAGAAAGAGGAGAAGAGTGGGGGAAAAAAAAAAGAACTGTCTCATACTGCTTGAGTTCTAGCTCATCTGCAATAAAACAGAACACCAGTTAGAGTTCTGATGTTTTCGATTCTAGTTACACATTCCCGTACAGCACTTCTGAATGCATGTGGAACCTGGGTCACCTTGCTGTGCTGAAGCGAAGAACACAGGCCTTGCTGTTTTGCCACTAGCTAATTGTAGAGCCACAAAGTCTAGGGTCAACATGGGCGGTAGCCCATGGGTGAGATCCAGTGCTGAGCTGGCTTCCGTTCTGACCTAGTGCAGTCATAGCAGTGTTGGCTACAGAAGTTCTTTTTTCTCTTCACCTCCACTACTATGAAAAACAGTGTGGAGATTCCTTAAGGAACTATCATTTGATCCAGCAATCCCACTACTGGGTTTTAACAGGAAGATGAGGAAAAGCCTGGTACTTCACAAATATATTTAAATTATTGTGACCAAAATGTGACAGTGACAAGAACAATGAAGTCCAGGCTAAGAATGTGTCAGATGAAGATGAGTAACTTACTGGAAACTGAAGAAAAGATCACCTTTGTTACACATTATTAGGAAAGGGGTTGGAGGCCTTGTGCACTTGAGAGTGATAATTTAGGGTATTTGGAGAAATAAATTTCAAAAATATTCAAAGCATTCAAGCATTCAAGATGTGGCCAGCTGTTTCTAGGAGCTTAAGTTTATATTCTTTAGCAAAGAAATATTGTAAAACTGAAAGTTATATTTGAAAGAAAACCACAGAGTAGAAATTTGAAAAACTTTTAGCTGGCATGTGGTAGAAAAAAGAAAAAAAATAACATTTTCAGAGAGAAATGTAAGCTGTTGTAAAAATTTACATAAGTTAAGAAATTAAAGAAGACAAATGTTGACAGGCAAGATAATGAGGAAAATGCCTCAAAGACATTTCAGAGACCCTAATGGCAGTTTCTCTCATCATAGACCAAGATACCGAGGAGGACAGAATGATGTTACTGACCAGAACAAGAGTGCTGCTGCCCTGTGTCACCTCAGGACACTAATTTGTGCATCCCAGCTGCTCCAGTTCCAACCTCTGCTCAAAGTGCAAAAGGTACATCTTGGGGCCACTGTTTCAGAAGGTAAAGGACATAATAAGCCTTGGTAGATTTGACACAGTGTAAATCTTGTGGGTACACAGAGTACAAGAGTTGAGGCTTGAGATCCTCTGCCTGAATTTCAGAAGATGTACGGAGAAGCCTGAATGTCTAGGCAGAAATATGCTGCAGGTGCAGAGCCCTTATGGAGAACCTCTACTAGGGCAGTGCAGAAAGAAAATGTGGGGTTCACCGTTTATGTAAAAAATTACATAATTTTGTAAAAAATTTTATGTACAAAAATTAACATAAGGTGGATTTAAAAACTTGAACGTAAAACCTAAAACTGTAGAGACTCTAGAAGAAAACCTAGAAAATACTATGATGCATATCAGCCCTAGTAAATACTTCATGTTGCAGACTCTGAAAACAATTGCAATAAATGAAAAAAAAAAATGGCAAGTTTGTCCAACTAAACAGCTTCTCCACCATAAAATAAATGGAGTAAACAGCGTGCAGGATGCAAAAATATATTTGCAAACTATGCATCCAGCAAAGCTATAATACCCAGAATCTAGAAGAAACTTACAAAGCAAAAACCAAAGAAACTCATTTTAAAAAGGAGACAAAGGACATGAACACACCCTTCTCAAAAGATGACATCCGGATGGCAAATGAACATATATTTAAAAAGTCAAATTTGTTAATAATTAAGTGCAAATCAAAACCACAATCTGATGCCATCTCACAAGTCAGAATGGCTATTATTAAGAAGTCAGGGGAGGGAAGAAAGATGGCAGACTAGAAGCAGCTGCACTGAATGTCTCTCACAGAGAGGAACAAAAATGGTGACTAAATAATGCACCTTCAACTGAAACATCCAGGCACGCTCATTGGGACTGATCAGGGAAATGGTTTGTCCCATGGAAAATGGAGAGAAGCAGAGCAGGATGATGGCCCACCCAGGAGCAACATGGAGAAAAGGAAATCCCCCACCCCCAGCCAGAGAAGTGGTGAGTGAATGTCTGAACCCAGGAAACCAAGCTTCTTCCACGGATCTCTGAAACACTCAGATCAGCAGATATCACTGTGAACAAGGGCCTTGGGCCCGACACATATAGCTGCATAGAATCTCACTAGAGCTGTTTCTCAGGCATGCACAGAGATCCAGGGGATTTACATAATCAGGGTCTGAGATCCATGACTAAGGTGACTGCAAGGTGATGTGGCAGTTCTGTGAATACCCATAGGAAATGAGCTAAATCCAAGGGGCCAAGAAGCTTTGGTCTGAGGTTCTCACTTCCACAGCATGTCAAACAATAAGGCTGACTTGGAATGCCAGCCAGCCACAGTCAACAATGTAGCACCAATCTGAAACAGGATGGAGCTCCCAGAGGAAGGTGGGGCCCCCACCTTTGCTGTTTGCACAACTCAGCAATTTCAGTCTGTGGTTTTGGAAAGTACAAATTGTTTGGGTGCAGAAGGGCTCCCCCAGCACAGAACAGCTGCTCTACCAAAACGTGGCCAGACTGCTTCATTAAACAGGACCTTTATCCATTCCTCCTCACTGGGTGACACCTCCCAAGCAGGGACTCCAGCCACACCTGCTTGTATTCTATAGACAACAGATTTCTAACTTCTCCCTAAGGCAAAGTGCCTGGGGGAGTGGCCGGCTGCCAATTTTGCTGTTTGGATGGCTCAGGTATTCCAGCCTGTGGGCTTAGGAAAGTCCAAACTGAGTGAGGAAGATTGTCACACACCAGCACAGCACAGCTGCTATACCAAAAATGGCCAGACTACTGCTTCAAGTGTGACCCCAATCCATTTCTCCTCACTGGGTAAGACCTCCAAACCAAGACATCCAGCCTCCTCCTACAGGTGCATTTCAGTCATCAAAAATTTCATACTCCCATGGATTGCACTCACAGAGGAAGGTTCATACTGCTACCTTTGCTGTTTCATAGCCTTCACTGGAGAAACCTCCAGGTACTGGAAAAGATGTGGTGACTAGGATCTGGAGCAGACCCCCAGCAAACTGCAGCAGCCCTACAGAAAATTGGGCAGACTGTCAGGCCTCTGAGCCCAAGCTAAGACATTGCATCCCCTGTGACTTGCACATATACGCCTAGATGGCCTGAAGTAACTGAAGAATCACAAAAGAAGTGAAAATGCCTTGCCCTGACTTAACTGATGACATTCTACCACAAAAGAAGTGTAAATGGCCAGTCCTTGCCTTAACTGATGACATTCTAACACAAAAGAAGTGAAAATGGCCGGTCCTTGCCTTACGTGGTGACCTTACCTTGTGAAAGTCCTTTCCCTGGCTCATCCTGGCTCAAAAAGATCCCCCACTGAGCACCTTGTGACCCCCACTCCTGCCCACCAGAGAACAAACCGCCTTTGACTGTAATTTTCCTTTACCTACCCGAATCTTGTAAAACAGCCCCACCCCATCTCCCTTCACTGACTGTCTTTTCAGACTCAGCCGGCCTGCCCCCAGGTGATTAAAAGCTTTATTGCTCACACAAAGCCTGTTTAGTTGTCTCTTCACACAGATACGCATGAAATTTGGTGCCTTGACTCAGATCGGGGACCTCTCTTGGGAGATCAATCACCTGTCCTGCTCTTTGCTCCTTGAGAAAGGTCCACCTACAACCTCAGGTCCTCAGACTGACCAGCCCAAGAAACATCTCACCAATTTCGTTTTGTTTTGTTTTTTTTCAGCAGTAACATTTTATATTATTATTATTATTATTAATTATTATTATTATACTTTAAGTTTTAGGGTACATGTGCACATTGTGCAGGTTAGTTACATATGTGTACATGTGCCATGCTGGTGTGCTGCACCCACTAACTTGTCATCTAGCATTAGGTATATCTCCCAATGCTATCCCTCCCCCCCGCCCCACCCCACCACAGTCCCCAGAGTGTGATGTTCCTCTTCCTGTGTCCATGTGATCTCATTGTTCAATTCCCACCTATGAGTGAGAATTTGCAGTGTTTGGTTTTTTGTTCTTGGAGTAGTTTACTGAGAATGGTGATTTCCAATTTCATCCATGTCCCTACAAAGGACATGAACTCATCAATTTTTATGGCTGCATAGTATTCCATGGTATATATGTGCTACATTTTCTTAATCCAGTCTATCATTGTTGGGAATTTGTGTTTGTTCCAAGTCTTTGCTATCGTGAATAATGTCACAGTAAACACACGTGTGCATGTGTCTTTATAGCAGCATGATTTATTGTCCTTTGGGTATATACCCAGTAACAGGATGGCTGGGTCAAATGGTATTTCCAGTTCTAGATCCCTGAGGAATCGCCACACTGACTTCCACAATGGTTGAACTAGTTTACAGTCCCACCAACAGTGTAAAAGTGTTCCTATTTCTCCACATCCTCTCCAGCACCTGTTGTTTCCTGACTTTTTAATGATTGCCATTCTAACTGGTGTGAGATGGTATCTCACTGTGGTTTTGATTTGCATTTCTCTGATGGCCAGTGATGATGAGCATTTTTTCATGTGTTTTTTGGTTGCATAAATGTCTTCTTTTGAGAAGTCTCTGTTCATGTCCTTCACCCACTTTTTGATGGGGTTGTTTGTTTTTTTCTTGTAAATTTGTTTGAGATCATTGCAGATTCTGGATATTAGCCCTTTGTCAGATGAGTAGGTTGCAAAAAGTTTCTCCCATTTTGTAGGTTGCCTGTTCACTCTGATGCTAGTTTCTTCTGCTGTGCAGAAGCTCTTTAGTTTATTTAGACCCCAGTTGTCAATTCGGCTTTTGTTGCCATTGCTTTTGGTGTTTTAGACATGAAGTCCTTGCCAATGCCTATGTCCTTAATGGTATTGCCTAGGTTTTCTTCCAGGGTTTTTGTATTTTTAGGTCTAACATGTAAGTCTTTATTCCAACCTGAATTAATTTTTGTATAAGGTGTAAGGAAGGGATCCAGTTTCAGCTTTCTACATATGGCTAGCCAGTTTTCCCAGCACCATTTATTAAATAGGGAATCCTTTCCCCATTGCTTGTTTTTCTCAGGTTTGTCAAAGATCAGATAGTTGTAGATATGCGGCATTATTTCAGAGGGCTCTGTTATGTTCCATTGATCTATATCTCTGTTTTGGTACCAGTACCATACTGTTTTGGTTCCTGTAGACTTGTAGTATAGTTTGAAGTCAAGTAGTGTGATGCCTCCAGCTTTGTTCTTTTGGCTTAGGATTGACTTGGTGATGTGGGCTCTTTTTTGGTTCCATATGAACTTTAAAGTAGTTTTTTCCAATTCTGTGAAGAAAGTCATTGTTAGCTTGATGGGGATGGCATTGAATCTGTAAATTACCTTGGGTAGTATGGTCATTTTCACGATATTGATTCTTCCTACCCATGAGCATGGAATGTTCTTCCATTTGTTTGTATCCTCTTTTATTTCCTTGAGCAGTGGTTTGTAGTTCTCCCTGAAGAGGTCCTTCACAGCCTTTGTAAGTTGGATTCCTAGGTGTTTTATTCTCTTTGAAGCAATTGTGAATGGGAGTTCACTCATGATGTGGCTCTCTGTTTGTCTGTTGTTGGTGAATAAGAATGCTTGTGATTTTTGTACATTGATTTTGTATCCTGAGACTTTGCTGAAGTTGCTTATCAGCTTAAGGAGATTTTGGGCTGAGACCATGGGGTTTTCTAGATATACAATCATGTCGTCTGCAAACAGGGACAATTTGACTTCCTCTTTTCCTAATTGAATACCCTTTATTTCCTTCTCCTGCCTAATTACCCTGGCCAGAACTTCCAACACTATGTTGAATAGGAGTGGTGAGAGAGGGCATCCCTGTCTTGTGCCAGTTTTCAAAGGCAATGCTTCCAGTTTTTGCCCATTGAGTATGATATTGGCTGTGGGTTTGTCACAGATACCTCTTATTATTTTGAAATATGTCCCATCGATACCTAATTTATTGAGAGTTTTTAGCATGAAGGGTTGTTGAAGTTTGTCAAAGGCTTTTTCTACATCTATTGAGGTAATCATGTAGTTTTTGTCTTTGGCTCTGTTTATATGCTGGATTACATTTATTGATTTGCATATATGGAACCAGCCTTGCATCCCAGGGATGAAGCCCACTTGATCATGGTGGATAAGCTTTTTGATGTGCTGCTGGATTCAGTTTGCCAGTATTTTATTGAGGATTTTTGCATCGATGTTCATCAAGGATATTGGTCTAAAATTCTCTTTTTTTGTTGTGTCTCTGCCTGGCTTTGGTATCAGAATGATGCTGGCCTCATAAAATGAGCTAGGGAGGATTCCCTCTTTTTCTATTGATTGGAATAGTTTCAGAAGGAATGGTACCAGTTCCTCCTTGTACCTCCGGTAGACTTCGGCTGTGAATCCATCTGGTCCTGGACTCTTTTTGGTTGGTAAGCTGTTGATTATTGCCACAATTTCAGATCCCGTTATTGGTCTATTCAGAGATTCAACTTCTTCCTGATTTAGTCTTGGGAGACTGTATGTGTCGAGGAATTTACCCATTTCTTCTAGATTTTCTAGTTTATTTGCGTAGAGGTGTTTGTAGTACTCTCTGATGGTAGTTTGTATTTCTGTGGGATCGATGATGATATCCCCATTATCATTTTTTATTGTGTCTATTTTATTCTTCTCTCTTTTTTTCTTTATTAGTCTTGCTAGCGGTCTACCAGTTTTGTTAATCCTTTCAAAAAACCAGCTCCTGGATTCATTAGTTTTTTGAAGGTTTTTTTGTGTCTCTATTTCCTTCAGTTCTGCTCTGATTTTAGATATTTCTTGCCTTCTGCTAGCTTTTGAATGTGTTTGCTCTTGCTTTTCTAGTTCTTTTAATTGTGATGTTAGGGTGTCAATTTGGGATCTTTCCTGCTATCTCTTGTAGGCATTTAGTGCTATAAATTTCCCTCTACACACTGCTTTGAATGCGTCCCAGAGATTCTGGTATGTTGTGTCTTTGTTCTCGTTGGTTTCAAGCATCTTTATTTCTGCCTTCATTTCGTTATGTACCCAGTAGTCATTCAGGAGCAGGTTGTTCAGTTTCCATGTAGTTGAGTGGTTTTGAGTGAGATTCTTAATCCTGAGTTCTAATTTGATTGCACTGTGGTCTGAGAGATAGTTTGTTATAATTTCTGTTCTTTTACATTTGCTGAGGAGAGCTTTACTTCCAAGTATGTGGTCAATTTTGGAATAGGTGTGGTGTGGTGCTGAAAAAAATGTATATTCTGTTGATTTGGGGTGGAGAGTTCTGTAGATGTCTATTAGGTCTGCTTGGTGCAGAGCTGAGTTCAATTCCTGGGTATCCTTGTTGACTTTCTGTCTCATTGATCTGTCTAATGTTGACAGTGGGGTGTTAAGTTCTCCCATTATTGTTAATGTATGGGAGTCTAAGTCTCTTTGTAGGTCACTCAGGACTTGCTTTATGAATCTGGGTGCTCCTATATTGGGTGCGTATATATTTAGGATAGTTAGCTCTTCTTGTTGAATTGATCTCTTTACCATTATGTAATGGTCTTCTTTGTCTCTTTTGATCTTTGTTGGCTTAAAGTCTGTTTTATCAGAGACTAGGATTGCAACCCCTGCCTTTTTTTGTTTTCCATTTGCTTGGTAGATCTTTCTCCATCCTTTTATTTTGAGCCTATTTGTGTCTCAGCACGTGAGATGGGTTTCCTGAATACAGCACACTGATGGGTCTTGACTTTTTATCCAATTTGCCAGTCTGTATCTTTTAATTGGAGCATTTACTCCATTTACATTTAAAGTTAATATTGTTATGTTTGAATTTGATCCTGTCATTATGATGTTAGCTGGTTATTTTGCTCGTTAGTTGATGCAGTTTCTTCCTAGTCTCGATGGTCTTTACATTTTGGCATGATTTTGCAGCGGCTGGTACCGGTTGTTCCTTTCCATATTTAGCACTTCCTTCAGGAGCATTTTTAGGGCAGGCCTGGTGGTGACAAAATCTCTCAGCATTTGCTTGTCTGTAAAGTATTTTATTTCTCCTTCACTTATGAAGCTTAATTTGGCTGGATATGCGATTCTGAGTTGAAAATTCTTCCTTTAAAATGTTGAATATTGGCCCCCACTCTCTTCTGGTTTGTAGGGTTTCTGCCGAGAGATCCACTGTTAGTCTAATGGGCTTCCCTTTGAGGGTAACCCGACCTTTCTCTCTGGCTCCCCTTAACATTTTTGCCTACATTTCAACTTTGATGTATCTGACAATTCTGCGTCTTGGAGTTGCTCTTCTCGAGGAGTATCTTTGTGGTGTTCTCTGTATTTCCTGAATCTGAACATTGGCCTGCCTTGCTAGATTGGGGAAGTTCTCCTGGATAATATCCTGCAGCGTGTTTTCCAACTTGGTTCCATTCTCTCCATCACTTTCAGGTACACCAATCAGACGTAGATTTGGTCTTTTCACATAGTCCCATATTTCTTGGAGGCTTTGCTCATTTCTTTTTATTCTTTTTTCTCTACACTTCCCTTCTCGCTTCATTTCATTCATTTCATCTTCCATTGCTGATACCCTTTCTTCCAGTTGATCACATCAGCTCCTGAGGCTTCTGCATTATTCACGTAGTTCTCAAGCCTTGGTTTTCAGCTCCATCGTCTCCTTTAAACACTTCTCTGTATTTGTTATTCTAGTTATACATTCTTCTAAATTTTTTTCAAAGTTTTCAACTCCTTTGCCTTTGATTTGAATGTCCTCCCATAGCTCAGAGTAATTTGATCATCTGAAGCCTTCTTCTCTCAGCTCGTCAAAGTCATTCTGCATCCAGCTTTGTTCCGTTGCTGGTGAGGAACTGCGTTCCTTCGGAGGAGGAGAGGCACTCTGCTTTTTAGAGTTTCCAGTTTTTCTGTTCTGTTTTTTCCCCATCTTTGTGGTTTTATCTACTTTTGGTCTTTGATGATGGTGATGTACAGATGGGTTTTCGGTGTGGATGTCCTTTCTGTTTGTCAGTTTTCCTTCTAACAGACAGGACCCTCAGCTGCAGGTCTGTTGGAATACCCTGCTGTGTGAGGTGTCAGTGTGCCCCTGCTGGGGGGTGCCTCCCAGTTAGGCTGCTCGGGGCTCAGTGGCCGGGGACCCACTTGAGGAGGCAGTCTGCCCATTCTCACATGTCCAGCTGCATGCTGGGAGAAACACTGTTCTCTTCAAAGCTGTCAGACAGGGACATTTAAGTCTGCAGAAGTTACTGCTGTCTTTTTGTTTGTCTGTGCCCTGCTCCCAGAGGTGGAGCCTACAGCGGCAGGCAGGCCTCCTTGAACTGTGGTGGGCTCCACCCAGTTGGAGCTTCCCGGCTGCTTTGTTTACCTAATCAAGTCTGGGCAATGGCGGGCACCCCTCTCCCAGCCTCGCTGCCACCTTGCTGTTTGATCTCAGACTGCTGTGCTAGCAATCAGTGAGACTCTGTGGGCGTAGGACCCTCTGAGCCAGGTGTGGGATATAATCTCTTGGTGCGCCGTTTTTTAAGCCCATCGGAAAAGCGCAGTCTTCGGGTGGGAGTGACCCGATTTTCCAGTTGCCATCCATCACCCTTTTCTTTGACTAGGAAAGGGAACTCCCTGACCCCTTGCGCTTCCCAAGTGAGGCAATGCCTCACCCTGCTTCAGCTCATGCACGATGCGTGCACCCACTGACCTGTGCCCACTGTCTGGCACTCCCTAGTGAGATGAACCTGGTACCTCAGATGGAAATGCAGAAATCACCCGTCTTCTGCATCACTCATGCTGGGTGCTGTAGGCCGGAGCTGTTCCTATTCAGCCATCTTGGCTCCTAACTGCACATCTCACCAATTTCAAATCCAGTAAGCAGCCTTTTTTTTACTCTCTTCTCCAACCTCCCTGACTATCCTTCAACCTCTTTCTCCTTTCAATCTTGGCATCACACTTCAATCTCTCCCTTCTCTTAATTTCAGCTCCTTTCGTTTTCTGGTAGAGACAAAGGAGACACGTTTTATCCGTGGACCCCAAACTCTGATACCAGTCATGGACTAGAGAAGGCAGCCTTCCCTTGGTGTTTAATCATTGCAGGGACATCTCTCTGATTATTCACCCAGGTTTCAGAGGTGTCAGAACACGCAGGGATGCCTGCCTTGGTCCTTCACCCTTAGTGGCAATTCCTGCTTTTCTGGGGGAGAGGCAAGTACCCCAACCCCTTCTCTGCTTTTCTGGGGCAGGAGCAAGAACCCCTCAACACCTTCTTCTTCACCCTTAGTGGCAAGTCCCACTTTTCTAGGGGGCAAGAACCCCCAATCCCTTATTTCTGCTACCCCACCTCTTATCTCTGCAACCCAATCCCTTATTTCTGTGTCCTGACCTCTTATCTCTGCACCCCAATCCCTTATTTCCACATTCCAACCTCTTAACTCTGCTTCCCAATCCCTTACTTCTGTGCCCCAACCTCTTATCTCTGCTTCCCAATCCCTTATTTCTGTGCCTTGACTTCTTATCTCTGCATCCCAATCTCTTATTTCCACACCCCTTATTTCCATGCCCCGACCCCTTTCCCACTTTTCTGGAGGGTAAGAACCCCCGAACCCCCTCCCTCCATGTCTCTACTCTCTTTTTTCTCTAGGCTTGCTTCCTTCACTATGGGCAACCTTCCACCCTCCATTCCTCCTTCTTCTCCCTTAGCCTATGTTCTCAAAAACTTAAAACCTCTTCACCTCATACCTGACCTAAAACCTAAATGCCTTATTTTCTTCTGCAACACTGCTTGGCCCCAATACAAAGTTGGCAATGGCTCTAAATGGCCAGAAAATGGCACTTTTGATTTCTCCATCCTACAAGACCTAAATAATTTTTGTTGAAAAATAGGCAAATGGTCTGAAGTGTCTTACATCCAGGCATTTTTCACACTTCATTACCTCCCAAGTCTCTGTTCCCAATGTGATTCCTCCCAAATCCTCCTTCTTTCCCTCACACCTGTCCCCTCAGTCCCAACCCCAAGCATTGCTGAGTCTTTCCAGTCTTCCTTTTCTACAGATGCATCTGACCTTTCCCCTCCTCCCCCAGCTGCTTGTCGCCAGGCCAAGCTATGTCTCAATTCTTCCTCAGCCTCCACTCCTCCACCCTATAATCCTTCTACCACCTCCCCTGCTCACTCCAGCTTACAGTTTAGTTCAACGACTTGTTCTTCTCCACCTGCCCAACAATTTCCTCTTGGAGAGGTGGCTGGAGCTGAAGGCATAGTCAAGGTACGTGTACCTTTTTCTCTACCAGACCTCTCTCAGATCAGTCAGCATTTAGGCTCTTTCTCATCAGACCCCACTAAATATATACAGGAATTCCAATATCTAACTCTGTCCTACAACTTAACCTGGTGTGACTTAAATGTCATCCTGACTTCTGCCCTCTCCCCAGATGAACGGGAAAGAGTTTTTTCTCTAGCCCAATCTCATGCTGATAACCACTGGCTTCATGAGCCAGACCTACAGGAAGGCATTAGAGCAGTTCCCCAAGAGGATCCCCAATAGAACTCTCAAGGAAATTCCTCAGGTATAGCTAGGTGAGATTACATGATTTCCTGCCTAGTTGAAAGGCTTAAAAAGGCAACTTACAAAGCAGTTAATTATGACAAGCTTAAAGAAACTACCCAAAGTAAAGATGAAAACCCAACCTAGTTCATGGCCTGCTTAGCAGCAACCCTTAGATGCTATACTGCCCTAGACCCAGAAGGGCCAGAAGGCCACCTTATTCTTAATATGCATTTTATCACCCAATCCACTCCTGACATTAGGTAAAAACTTCAAAAATTAGAATCTTGCCCTCAAACCCCACAACAGGAATTAATCAACCTTGCCTTCAAGGTGTACAATCATAGAGAGGAAGCAGCCAGATGGCAACGCAGTTCTAAGTTACAATTACTTGCCTCTGCTGTGAGATAAAACCCAGACACACCTCCAGCATACAAGAACTTCAAAATGCCTAAGCCACACATTCCTAAGCCACAGCAGTCAAGCATTCCTACAATATTTGCTCCATCAGGATCTTGCTTCAAGCGCCAGAAATCTGGCCACTAGGCCAAGGAATGCCCTCAGCCTGGGATTCCTCCCAAGCCATGTCCCATCTCTGCAAGGACCCACTGGAAGGTGGACTGTCCAGCTCACCAGGCAGCCACTCCTAGAGCCCATAAAGCTCCAGCCCAAGGCTCTCTGATTGACTCCTTCCCAGATCTGCTCAGCGTAGCAACTGAAGATTGATGCTGTCTGATCACCTCAGAAGCCCCCTAGACCTTCGCGGATGCTGAGCTTCAGGTAACTCTCACAGTGGAAGGTAAGTCCATTCCCTGTTTAATTGATATGGGGGCTACCCACTCCACGTTGCCTTCTTTACAAAGGCCTGTTTCCCTCGCCCTGATAACTGTTGTAGGTATTGACAGCCAAGCTTCAAAACCCCTGAAAAGTCCCCCACTCTGGTGCCAACTTGAACAACACTCTTTTATGCACTCTTTTTTAGTTATCCCCACCTGCCCAGTTCCCTTATTAGGCTGAGATATTTTAACCAAATTATCTGCTTCCCTGACTATTCCTGGACTACAGTTGCATCTCATTGCTACCCTTCTCCCCAACCCAAAGCCTCCTTTGTGTCCTCTTCTCATATCCCCCACCTTAACCCACAAGTATAGGACATCTCTACTCCTTCCTTGGCAATGGATTACATGCTCATTGCCATCCCATTAAAACCTAAACACCCTTACCCTGCTCAAAGCCAATATCCCATCCCACAGCACGCTTTAAAATGATTAAAGCCTGTTATCACTCGCCTGCTACAGCATGGGCTTCTAAAACCTATAAACTCTCCTTACAATTCCCCCATTTTACCTGTCCAAAAACCGGACAAGTCTTACAGATTAGTTCAGGATCTGCGCCTTATCAACCAAATTGTTTTGCCTATCCACCCTGTGGTGCCCAACTCATGAACTCTTTTGTCCTCAATACCTTCCTCCACAACTCACTATTCCATTCTCGATCTTAAAGATGCTTTTTTCACTATTGCCCTGCACCCCTCATCCCAGCCTCTCTTTGCTTTCACCTGGACTGACCCTGACACCCCTCAGTCCCAGCAGCTTACCTAGGCTGCACTGCCGCAAGGTTTCAAGGACAGCCCTCATTACTTCAGCCGAGCTCTTTCTCATGTTTTACTTTCTTGTCACCCCTCCACTTCTCACCTTATTCAATATATTGATGACCTTCCTCTTTGCAGCCCCTCCTTTGAATTGTCTCAAGACACACTTCTGCTCCTTCAGCATTTATTCTCCAAAAGATATCAAGTATCCCTCTCTAAAGCTCAAATTTCTTCTCCATCCATTTCCTACCTCAGCATAATTCTTCATAAAAACACACGTGCTCTCCCTGCCGATCATGTCCGACTGATCTCTCAAACCCCAACCCCTTCTAGAAAACAACAACTCCTTTCCTTCCTACCCATGGTTAGATATTTTCACCTTTAGATACCTGGTTTTGCCATCCTAACAAAACCATCATATAAACTCACAAAAGGAAACCTAGCTGACCCCATAGATCCTAAATCCTTTCCCCTCTCCTCTTTCCATTCCTTGAAGACAGCTTTAGAGACTGCCCCCACTCTAGCTCTCCCTGACTCATCCCAACCCTTTTCATTACACACAGCCAAAGTGCAGGGCTGTGCAGTCAGAATTCTTACACAAGGACCAGGATTGCCTCCTGCAGCCTTTTTGTCCAAACAATTTGACCTTACTGTTTTAGGCTGGCCATCATGTCTCTGTGCAGCAGCTGCTGCCACCCTAGTACTTTTAGAGGCCCTCAAAATCACAAACTATGCTCAACTCACTCTCTACAGCTCTCATAATTTCCAAAATCTATGTTCTTCTTCACACCTGACACATATACTTTCTGCTCCCTGGCTCCTTCAGCTAAACTCACTCTTTGTTGAGTCTCCCACAGTTACCATTGTTCTGGGCCCAGACTTCAATCTGGCCCCCCATATTATTCCAGATACCACACCTGACCCTCATGACTGCATCTCTCTGATCCACTGGACGTTCACTCCATTTCCCCACGTTTCCTTCTTCCCTATTTCTCACCCTGATCACACTTGGTTTATTGATGGCAGTTCCACCAGTCCTAATCGCCATTCACCAGCAAAGGCAGGCTATGGTATAATATCTTCCACATCTATCATTGAGGCTACTGCTCTGCCTCCCTTCGCTACCTCTCAGCAAGCTGAACTAGTTGCCTTAACTCAAGCCCTCACTCTTTCAAAAGGACTACATGTCAATATCCATACTGATTCTAAATATGCCTTTCATATTTTGCACCACCATGCAGTCATATGGGCTGAAAGAGATTTTCTCACTACACAAGGGTCCTCCATCATTAATGCCTCTTTAATAAAAAGTCTGTTCGAGGCTGCTTTACCTCCAAAGGATGCTGGGGTCATTCACTGCAAGGGGTATCAAAAGGCATCAGATCCCATTGCTCTAGGCAATGCTTATGCTGATAAGGTGGCTAGAGAAGCGGCTAGCTTTCCAACTTCTGTCTCTCACAGCAACACTTATGCTGATAAGGTGGCTAGACAAGCAGCTAGCTCTACAACTTCTCTCCCTCATGGACAGTTTTTCTCCTTCACATCAGTCACTCCCACCTACTGCCCCACTGAAAATTCCACCTATCAATCTCTTCCCACACAAGGCAAATAGTTCTTAGACCAAGGAAAATATCTCCTTCCAGCCTCACATGCCCATTCTATTCTGTTGTCATTTCATAACCTCTTCCATATAGGTTACAAGCCACTACCCGTCTCTTAGAACCTCTCATTTCCTTTCCACCATGGAAATCTATCCTCAAGGAGATCACTTCTCAGTGTTCCAACTGCTATTCTACTACCCCTCAGGGATTGCTTATGCCTCCTCACTTTCCTACACATCAAGCTCAGGGATTTGCCCCTGCCCAGGACCGGCAAATTGACTTTACTCACATGCCTCAAGTAAGAAAACTTAAATATCTCTTAGTCTAGGTAGACACTTTCACTAGTAAGGTGGAGGTCTTTCCCACAGCATCTGAGAAGGCCACCACAGTCATTTCTTCTCTTCTGTTGGACATAATTCCTCAGTTTGGTCTTCCCACCTCTATAGAGTCTGATAATGGACCAGCCTTTACTAGTCAAATCACCCAAGCAGTTTCTCAGGCTCTTGGTATTCAATAGAACCTTCGTATCCCTTACCATCCTCAAGTTTCAGCAAAAGTAGAATGGACTAATGGTCTTTTAAAGATACACCTCACCAAGCTCAGCCTCCAACTTAAAAAGGATTGGACAGTACTTCTACCTCTTGCTCTTCTCAGAATTAGAGCCTGTCCTCAAGATGCTACAAGTTACAGTCCATTTGAACTTTTATATAGATGCACTTTATTGCTTGGCCCCAACCTCAACCCAGACACCAGCCCTCTAGGCAACTATCTTCCAGTCCTCCAACAGGCTAGACAGGAAATTCACCAGACTGCTAATCTTCTCTTGCCTACTCCAGATCCCCAGCCATATGAAGACACCCTAGCTAGACGATCAGTTGTTGTTAAGAATCTGACCCCTCAAACTCTACAAGCTCGATGGACCAGACCTTACTTAGTCATCTATAGTACCCCAACTGCAGTCTGCCTGCAGTATCCTCCCCACTGGGTTCACCATTCCAGAATAAAGCTGTGTCCATCGGACAGCCAGCCTAATCCCTCCTCTTCCTCTTGGAAGTCACAAGTACTCTCCCCTACTTCCCTTAAACTCACTTGTATTTCTGAAGAACAGTAATAAACCTAATGAGCTTAATACATCCCTTCATTAAATTAGGTCTGTTCATTCTTACCCTACTTTTTGCAACAGGACTTTACGAAGTCACCCCTACCACTCAGGCCGAGCCCCAAAAAACTTGTCATCCCTACTATTTTCTTTCTAGTCATACTCCTATGCTCCATTCCCAACTAATTATAAATGCCCTACTCTTGTTTACACTGCCAGTTTACACTGTTTCTTCAAGCCATCACAGCTGATACCTCTTGGTGCTATCCCCAAACCGACACTCTTAATTCCCTCTTAGAGTAGATAGATGATCTTTGCTAGCAAGGTACCTTCCAATACTTCCACCCTGATGAAGTGCCATTCTTTACATTTATACTCACTCTTATTACCATTCCCACTTTTATGCCACCCTCTACCTCTCCCCAGCTATCTGCACCACACTATCAACCTTACCCATTCTCTCCTAGCCACTTCTAATCCCTCCTTAGTGAACAACTGCTGGCTTTGCATTTCCCTTTCCTCCAGTGCCTACACAGCTGTCCCCACCTTACAGACAGAGTGGGTAACATCTCCTGTCTCCTTACACCTCCCAACTTCCTTTAACAGCCCTCACCTTTACCCTCCTGAAGAACTCACTTACTTTCTAGACAGGTCCAGCAAGACTTCCCCAGACATTTCACATCAGCAAGCTGCCGCCCTCCTCCGCACTTATTTAAGAAAACTTTCTCCTTATATTAACTCTACTCTCCCCATATTTGGACCTCTCACAACACAAACTACTATTCCTGCTGCCGCTCCTTTATGTATCTCTCAGCAAAGATCCACTGGAATTCTCCTAGGTAATCTTTCACCTTCTCAATGTTCCTTTACTCTTCATCTCCAAAGCCCAACTACGCACATCACTGAAACAATTGGAGGCTTTCTGCTCCATATTACAGACAAGCCCTCTATCAATACTGACAAACTTAAAAACATTAGCAGTAGTTACTGCTTAAGAAGACACTTACCCTGTATTTCACTCCATCCTTGGCTACCTTCCCCTTGCTTGTCAGACTCTCCTCCCAGGCCCTCTTCTTGTTTACTTATACCAAGCCCCAAAAATAACAGTGAAAGGTTGTTCATAGATACTCAATGTTTTCTCATACACAGTGAAAATCGAACCTCCCCCTCTATGCAGTTACCCCATCAGTCCCCATTACACCCTCTGATGGCTGCCACCCTAGCTGGATCCCTAGGAGTCTGGGTACAAGACACCCCTTTCAGCATTCCTTCTCACCTTTTTACTTTGCATCTCCAGTTTTGCCTCCCACAAGGTCTCTTCTTCCTCTATGGATCCTCTACCTACATGTGTCTACCTGCTAATTGGACAGGCACATGCACACTAGTTTTCCTTACCCCCAAAATTCAATTTGCAAATACGACCAAAGAGCTCCCTGTTCCCCTTATGACACCAACACGACAAAAAAGAGTTATTCCACTAATTCACTTGCTGGTTGGTTTAGGACTTTCTGCCTCCACTATTGCTCTCGGTACTGGAATAGCAGGCATTTCAACTTCTGTCATGACCTTCCGTAGCCTGTCTAGTGACTTCTCTGCTAGCATCACAGACATATCACAAACTTTATCAGTCCTCCAGGCCCAAGTTGACTCTTTAGCTGCAGTTCTCCTCCAAAACCACCGAGGCCTTGACTTACTCATTGCTGAAAAAGGAGGACTCTGTATATTCTTAAATGAAGAGTGTTGTTTTTACCTAAATCAATCTGGCCTGATGTATGACAACATAAAAAAATCTCAAGGATAGAGCCCCAAATCTTGCCAACCAAGCAAGTAATTATGCTGAATCCCCTTAGGCACTCTCTAATTGGATGTCCTAAGTCCTCCCAATTCTTAGTACTTTAATACCCATTTTTCTCCTTTTTTTATTTGGACCTTGTATCTTCTGTTTAGTTTCCCAATTCATCCAAAACCATATTCAGGCCATCAGCAATCATTCTATACGAAAATATTTCTTCTAACAACCCCACAATATCACCCCTTACCACAAGATCTCCCTTCAGCTTAATCTCTCCCACTCTAGGTTCCCATGCTGCCCTTAATCCCACTTTAAGCAGCCCAGAGAAACATCACCCATTCTCTCTCTCCATACCACCCCCCAAAAATTTTCACTCCCTCCCAACACTTCAACACTATTTTGTTTTATTTTTCTTATTAATATAAGAAGGCAGGAATGTCAGGTCGCTGAGCCCAAGCTAAGCCATCGCATCCTCTGTGACTTGCACGTATACGCTCAGATGGCCTGAAGTAACTGAAGAATCCCAAAAGAAGTGAAAATGCCCTGCCCCACCTTAACTGATGACATTCCACCACAAAAGAAGTGTAAATGGCTGGTCCTTGCCTTAAGTGATGACTTTACCTGTGAAAGTCCTTTTCCTGGCTCATCCTGGCTCAAAAACCTCCCCCACTGAGCACCTTGCGACCCCCACTCCTGCCCAACAGAGAACAAACTCCCTTTGACTGTAATTTTCCTTTACTTACCCAAATCTTATAAAACAGCCCCACCCCTATCTCCCTTTACTGACTCTCTTTTCGGACTCAGCCCGCCTGCACACAGGTGATTAAAAGCTTTATTGCTCACACAAAGCCTGTTTAGTGGTCTCTTCACACAGACATGCATGAAACAGACTGTTTGAAAAAATAAATAGTAAAACAGCAACAACAAAGCAAAACCCACACTCAAAGGTCTGCAACCTCAAAGATTGAAGGTACATGAGCTCAAAAAGATGAAAAAAAAAAAATCAGCACAAAAACACTGAAAACTCAGTATTTCAGAGAGCCCAAGTGCCCTCCTTCCTCTGAATGACTACAACACCTCTCTAGCAAGCATTCAGAACTGGGCTAAAGCTGAGATAGCTGAAATGCCAAAGTAGACTTCTGAATGTGAATACAAACAGATTTCACTGAGCTAAAGGAACTTGTTGTAACCCAATACAAGGAAGCTAAAAATCATGATGAAACAGCTTCATTGTCTGGAGTGTACATACCCTGGTTCTGTGTCATGGTCAAGAAAGACATACAGAAACAAAAAAAAGGAGTAGGTTTCATAGTGGAAAGTTTAATAGACAAAAAAACAAGAGACAAAGAAAAAAGAGGCTTTCTCATGCTGAGAAACTAGTCACCCAAAAGACACACTAGGTCACACAATAGACCCAAAAGAGAGTCTATTGTGGCAGAACACAGTTGGCTTTGAACAGAGGCTTAAGGAGGTGGTGCTTGATTTACATAGGGCACAAGGGATTGGTGTGATCAGGTGTTCCATTGACTTAGCCCACAAAAGACTGGCCCTCACACCCTAGTCTTTTATTGTGCAAATATGGCATCTACTTGGAGGTCACCATGATACCTGCACACATGGTTTTGCCTGGATGGTGCCATGACACCCATAAACACGGTGACAAGGAAAATGCCATATTGAATGTGCCTGGCTTCCAGGTACAGCTGCCAGCATTTAGATATAAAAGCTTCTAGTCTGCATGTTCATCAGGCTGCTTTCTGTTAGAGAAGAAATGGTTTGGGGCTGCTTTTTATTAAAGGAAAATTCTACTAAGACTTCTTTTACCCCTTTCTAAAACCTGCTTCAAAATAATTTTTTAATAATTCCTGTATTATTTCTTCCCTCAGGAGATGTGACTCTAACTGCTGTTAGGAGGTGTTGGACAATGATTCTTTCTCTCTGCTTCTTGCTGAAAGGGGTGTCATGTCAGGGGACAGCAGATGGAGGTCCTCCTGAGGTTGATATAAGCTTTCTCAGAAGAATGATGTGTCCATGTGTGACTCTGTCTGCAGCACCATTTGAAGTTTGATTATTTCTAGGAAAAAGGAGATAAATTTTATAAGACCATTTAAAATATAGGGTTAGAATATGAATATTAACATTACCACTCTTAGTAGGGGTACTATAGACTTTAACTATGACAGTAGAACTAAGTAGAACTTAGTTACACCAATGGATTGTAATACTGGTTTGCCTCCACTAGATGTTGATGTTACTGTACATTACCGTAAGTGTTAGTATAAAAGCAACATTTTCTTTGAGGAATTTTCTTTGAGGAAAGCATATATCTTTCCCCTATGATTTGTCTTTAGGAAAATATTTTAGGTTTAGGTTATTTTTATAACTTGGGATATGATTGGAATAAATACATTATTGGCTGGCTAAAATAACTTCACTGTCAGTCTCAGGAATTTCTTTCCTTTAATCATTAAATTATTTTGTGACTTCTACAAAACATTTTACAACATTCTCAAACTTTCTGACCTGTCCTAAACATCCTTCCTTTAAATGACTGCCATTCCAGTCATTTCCTTTCAGGACAAGAATTTACCATACAAGATCCTTCCTTGTATAAAATCTCTTTTTTTATAACCTTATTTCCATAGCTTAGAGTGTTCCATATTTCTCATTTTCAATAAAAAGTTCTATCAAACTTAATGAAAGTAAAACTTTCATGCATACTTCTTGTTTGTAACTGTTACTCCTAATATAAGCAAAATAATCTTGACAAAATCTTTCCTGCAATTATTCATTATTAAGATGATAATTTCACAAAATACAACAGTAATTAGAATTTTGCAACCAGAATTCCATACTGTGAGTGTCACAGCACATAGTTCTTTTGGAAATAGTAACGTGACTATAGCAATTCCCTCAAGAATGAAGCAGTAAATAATTTCGGTTTAAAATTTTACTTGCCAAGATATAACATTTCCCTCTGGGGAATCTATGAAGTTGCAAATGCAATTTAAAATCTCTCTGCAGATACGGTTAAAAATAAGTTCTAATATTTGGTGGCGAGTTCTGAGAGAATAGGTGGAAATGATAAAAATATCTGGTGAGGCGTGAGTGGAACTTAGTAAGATGAGTAGCCCTCACTGAGTTACTTTTGTTATTTTCAGCTTAAGATCTTCTATTTCTCCACATTGATATTCAAGACATTCCTCTGGGCTTTCAGGGATTGCTCCCTCAGCTCTTCAGGCTTTGAGTTGAGTATGATGTATACAGAAGTTGATACCTGTAACTTTTACCGTGAAGGAAGTTGAAAGAAAAATGTAGGGCCCTTAACAGCTTGGCTTAGAGAAAGAGAGTTGAGTTTTCACTAATACTAAACTTCCTGGATTAAGTAAAGGTGGTTGTATTTCCCATGGTCGGGCTTCTGCTTGTTTCAGTTCCTACTGGAAGTGATCTAGAGAGCTTACACACTTAACCAATTTAGAGGTTGTCTGCCTGGAAACAATCTCTTAGCACATTGATCAATTTTATCCTTTCCTAAGTGAAAGGCTTAGTGAAGGATTTTCAGGACTTTCCATTGGCAGGAGGCTGGCAGATGGAGTTTGCCATCCTCTAACTGTAGCCATTCTGAGGGCTGAAAACTATATCCTCAGAAGTGGCCCATTCTATTCCTGCAGGAAAATACTAAGGTTTAATTTCTCTTATGGAGCCTTCTTGATCAGAATAATTTGGAATTTGTTAATGCCTTGAATCTTCCTTGCTGCTTACTTAGCTGACTGATCTGCTAACCTATTTCCTTTGGCTACTTTATCTATTCCCTTTTGATGTTCCTTATGATGCATTCCTGCTATTTATTGTGGAATAAAAACTAAGAATAATAACCTGTTATTTTTCTGGTGATATTTTATGGGAGATTCATCAATGTTAAAAAAAAAAAAAAAAGCCCCTTCCTTTCAAATGGTAGGATGAGCATGGAGAACTGATAAAGATACCTGGAATTAGTGTAAATGTTAACTACCTTTCCCTTGCTTAATTTAGATGCTCTTGTAAGAGCTATTAGTTCAGCTAATTGAGTGCTTATCTGGGGAGTGACATTATTTAGCATGGCTACGGCTTATCCTGCCTTATGTACTTCTTGCTTTACCTGCTGTTTATTAGCTAAGAGCTCTCTGTAGAGAACAGTAATCCTGCTACATTATGTGGGGTTGTAAACAGTTAAGTTATTATCTCTTTGGTTTAATTTGGAGGGTTTTTTTGTTTTGTTTTGTTTTGTTTTGTTTTGTTCGACTAGCAGAGTCATAGTGACAATGGTTTGGAAGCATGTGGAAAAAACATGTCCTCCTAACTGCAATGATGAGCTTGAGAAAAATATTGAACTAAAGTTTTCCCTAAGATGCCCTCTGTGGTTATGCTATGAGAAGAGGGGAGGCCTGGATTAGAAACTACAAAATTAGAGACTGGCTCTAGTGTTTAGAAGGAGGTCTACTTTCCTTCCTTCAACTTCCAGAATCATCTGGGGCTTCCTGTGCTATACTGGGAGTTTGAGGCACTGGAGCCAGGAATTTGAACCCCAGGACCCATCGGTCCTGCTGGACCATCTGTGAGACTGATTTTTAACCCACTGCCCTCCTCCCCTGGAAGAATTTTGATCTCCAGTTGCCTTCACCACAGGCTGGACATGGTCGAGCTGGCTTCTTGCTATTTGGCCACTCCTTCTTAAAATACCCTGGTTTGCCAAACTGAGAGCACCTAGTGGATACATCTCAGGGATCTAGCACTTTGCAACTCTGCAAAGCAGACACTAGAATATTTGTCTTTCCCCTGAGCTTTCTCTCTTTCATTTGGGCCTCCTCTTTCTAGCTATTATAAAAGACCAAAGTGGCCACCTTCAGGGGGTTCTCTAAGTTGCCTCCTGGTCCTGTAGCTTGCTTCTGTCATTTCCTTCTAATATTTGGAGCTGCTTGTGTAATAAACTTATTCTTTAGAATGAACGGTTCCTTGACTGAATCGGGGGATAAGGAGAGGTACTCTATGAGTGTCTTGCTCAGCCTTTCCATGAAGGCTGCAGGATTCTCATTTGGCTTTTGGTCTATCATAGACAGTTTAGAATAATTGAGAGGTTTGGCCTTAGATTTTCATAGGCCCTCTAAAATGAATATTAAAAAGTGCTTCTTCTCCATTTATCTGTAGAGCTACTAAGGTATCAGGGCTATCAAAAAAACTGCTTCCCTTACTTTCCCTTCCTATTGAGAATGGTGTTTCTCCTATTTATCTGCTCTTCCTATCTGCTTTCTACTTTCTAGGTGTAATATAGGAAATATATTTCTCATCTCTGAAATTCTCTACTGCCTACAGAGCTGCCTCTTTTTTAGCTGTGGTTAGGGTTTGGTTTAAGAGCAGCATAACATCCTTCCATGTGAGGTGAAACACCTGAGTTAAATTCTGCAAAGCTTCTGCATGCCTACTAGTGTTGTGAAAAAATTGGCCTTAGTTGTCCTTTATTTGCCTAAGGTCCTGCAATCAAAAGGGAATTTGGGGTGGCCCCAAATAAGGAAAATACTCAGATGATTCCATGGAAATTGCTTCTAATTCTGGTGAATTATTCTCTATATGCCTGCCTGATATGCCTGTTAAGAAAGCTGGGTTGATCTTACAAGCTTGCAAAGGTTTAGTAAAAATGACATGGCCTTGAGCAAAAGAAAATGAGGACTTTTCTTTTCAAATTGCTGAGGTTAAAAAAGTTCCAGTGTTTCAGAGTGCATGTCAGAGCGGTGCAAGCTAAAAATGGTCTGTTACCCATCTGGCATGAGAGGTGACAATTATTCCCCACTTCTTTTATTGTGACCCAAGATGGATGGGAAGGCAGTGGGAGTGTTCCCCCAACTATTTTCTCTCCTTGAGTTTTGAGTCCCAACACTGGGTTAAATGTGCTGCTCACAGTTGTGAGCATGGTTCTCCAAGCCATGGAATGTGATAAACTAAGAGATGGGATTAACCACAATTTATCCATGCAAGCTTAGCTTATCCTCCTGTGTGATTTGCCTGGCTCTCTGAAAAATGAGTGTTCAAAGAAACTACGTTGTCTTTGGTAGAAGCTTCTTTAATGGAGGCAATGTGCTAGATTGCCTCCTATTACAGTCTGTGCTAAAACATTTACCATTAGAAAAGTGGTTCTGTTTAACTTCTAGACCATTAAAATCCACTTACTAATTAAGTACCACTCTAATTGAAGACAGAACAGATGTCTTAAAAGAACAGATGTCTTTCCTGCTGTTGGGACATTATTAGGACTAAAATTTGACTATAGAGGACGTTTAACTCCTAATTGTTGAAGGCTTCCTTTTCCCAGAAGGGGCTTAGAGCCTGATTTCTAGCAGTGCAAAAGGAGAGAATTAGGAAACTTCAAAGTGCCTGATGAAGAGGATTTGTTTGTCCACTAGGTGGAGATGTTGGCTCAGAAATACAATGGGATCATCAGGGAACCGATAGAGACAGCGAGGCACTTATTGAGTAATATGTTTGCTAATACCTCTTAACAGAACTGTTTCCCTGAACTGTTAAACTCCCTTCACATTGCACAAACAGAGGGAATATAAGCCAGAGTGACTGAGGATAGAAAAGAAAGTAAAATGTTGCAACAAGATAGCTGGAGATCCATTACAAACATCCAGACTGGCTGTCAGAGTCTGGGTTCAGTCCAGAAGCCTTTGAATCACACCAGAATGTGCCCTGGCCAGAAATTCTTAGTTGCCCCAGGACTCTTCCCAGCCTCAGGCAATGATGAGGACTTCTGTGAAAGAAAACTGCTTAGAAGAGAGCCTTGAGATTAAGGACAGACAAGGTTCACTCCAAACTCACCACTCTGATGTTTGTAGTTCTTGTTCTGATCCTGATCCCAGGTGAGAACACCAAAAATGAAATGACTCCATCATCTGGAGTATATATACCCTGGTTCTTAGTCATGGTTGAAAGAGACTTCAGGACACAGACACATGGAAGGAGTGCATTTAGGAGTGGAAAGTTTAATAGAAAAGAAGAGAGAGAAAAGGCTTCCTCATGCTGACAAAGCAAGTCGACCACAAGACGGTCTCCAAATTGCAGTGGCATGCAACTGATTTTGTAGAGAGGCTTTGGGAGGTGGTGTCTAATTTACATAGGCTCCAGGGGATTGGGTTGATCAGGGGTGCCGTTCATATAGCCAACAAAATAACTGGCTATCCCACCCCAGTCTTTTACTATGTAAATGTGGCACCTACCTGGAGGTTGTCATGATAACAGCACACATGGTTTTAACTGGATAGTGCCTTGACACCAGTAAACATGGTGACAAGAAAAAAAAGTGGGAATCACCATATTGAATGCACCTGGCTTCCAGGTACACCTGCATTTAGATATAAAAGCTTCTAGTTTGCATATTTATCAGGCTGCTTTCTGTTAAAGAAGAAATGGTTTGAGGCTGCTTTTTGTTAAAGGAAAGTTCCACAAGAAAAAGACAGGAAAAATTGCACCAAGTTGGAAAACATATTTCATGAAATCATCCAGGAGAACTTTTCCAACCTAGCTAGAGAAGCCAAGACTCAAATTTGGGAAATGCAGAGGACCCCAATAAAATACTTCATAAGGAGATTATCCTCAAGACACATAGTCAAAAGTTCTCCAAGGTGAAAGAAAAATAAAAAAAAGTGAGGGTCACTCAGAGAGGAAAACCAGGTCACCTACAATGGGAAGTTCATCAGACTAACAGCAGACCTCTCAGCATAAACTCTACAACCCATTAGAGATTAAGGGCCAATATTCAACATTATTTTAAAAAAGAAACTCCAGTCCAGAATTTCAAATCCACCCAACAGAAGCTTCAAAAGTGAAGGAGAAATGAGACCCATTTAAGATAAGTAAATGGTAGCAGAAATTGTTACCACCAGACCTGCCTTAAAACAGCTCCTGAAGGAATCACTAAATATGGAAAGAAAAAAAACACTACCAGCCACAACAAAAATACACGGAAGTATACAAGCCAGTGAAACTATAACACAATCACATAAACAAGTCTGCAAAATAACTAGCTAGTATCATGGCAACAGAATCAAATCCATGGTTGCTTCCAAGATGGCTGAACAGGAACAACTCCAGTCTGCAGCTCCCAGTGAGATTGATGCAGAAGACAGGTGATTTCTGCCTTTCCAACTGAGAGTACTTCGTTCATCTCATTGGGACTGGTTGGACAGTGGGTGCAGCCCACAGAGGGTGAGCCAAATCATGGTGGGGTGTCACCTCACCCAGGAAGCACAAAGGGTTGGGGGATTTCACTTTCCTAGCCAAGGGAAGCCGTGACAGGCTGTACCTGGAAAAATGGTATACTCACATCCAAATATAGCACTTTTCCCACAGTCTTAGCAACTGGCAGACCAGGAGATTCCCTTCCATGCTTGGCTCGGAGAGTCCCATGTCCATGGATCCTTGCTCACTGCTAGTGCCACAGTCTGAGATCAACCTGCAAGGCTGCAGCCTGGTGGGGAAAGGGGGGTGCCCACCATTGCTGAGGCTTGTGTAGGTAAACAAACCAGCTGGGAAGCTCAAACTGCGTGAAGCCCACCACAACTCAGTAAGGTCTACTGCCTCTCTAGGCTCCACCTCTTTGGGCAGGGCATAGCTGAACAAAATGCAGCAGACAGCTTCTGCAGACTTAAACACCCTGTCTAATAGCCCTAAAGAGAGCAGTGGTTCTCCCAAGATGGCATTTGAGCTCTGAGAACAGAAAGACCACCTCCTCAAGAGTGTCCCTGACCCCCGTGTAGCCTAAGTGGGAAATACCTCCCAGTAGGGGAAAACAGACACTTTGTACAAGCTGGTGACCCTCTAGGATGAAGCTTCCAGAGGAAGGATCAGGCAGCAATATTTGCTGTTCTGCAACATTTGCTGTTCAACAGGCCTGCAGATGAAGGGCCTGGCTCTTAGAAGGAAAACTAGCAAACGTAAAGGGACGGCATCAACATCAACAAAAAAGAGATCCACACAAAAACCCCATCTGTAGGTCACTTTGATATTGATCACAATATCAAAGACCAAAGGTAGATAAAACCACAAAGATGGGGAGAAACCAAAGCAGGAAACCTGAAAATTCCAAAAACCAGAGTGCCTCTTCTCCTCCAAATGATTGCAGCCCCCCATGAGCAATGGAACAAACCTGGATGGAGAATGATGTTGGTGAGTTGACAGAAGTAGGCTTCAGAAGGTCAGTAATAACAAGCTTCTCTAAGCTAAAGGAGCATGTTCTAACCAAATGTAGGGAAGCTAAAAACCTCAAAAAAGGTTAGATGAATGGCTAACTAGAATAAACATTACAGAGAAGACTTTAAATGTCCTGATACAGCTGAAAACCACAGCAGGAGAACTTCATGAGGCATGCACAAGCTTCAATAGCAGATTTGGTCAAGTGGAAAAAAAAATCAGTGATTGTAGATCAAATTCATGAAATAAAGTGAAAAGACAAGATTAGGGAAAAAAAGAGTAAAAAGAAACAAAGACTTCAAGAAATATGGGACTATGTGAAAAGACTATATCTATGTTTGATTGGTGTACCTGAAAATGACGGGGAGAAGGGAACCAAGTTAGAAAACACTCTTCAAGATATTATCCAGGAGAAATTACCCAAAGTAGCAAGGCAAGCCAACATTCAAATTCAGAAAATACAGAGAACACCACAAAGATACTCACTGAGAAGATCAACCCAAAGACACATATTGTCAGATTCACCAAGGTTGAAATTAAGGAAAAAATGTTAAGGGCAGCCAGAAAGAACGATCAGGTTACCCACAGGAAGCACATCAGACTAACAATGGATCTCTCGGCAGGAACCCTACAAGCCAGAAGAGAGTGGGGGCCAATATTCAACATTCTTAAAGCAAAGAATTTTCAACCCAGAATTTCATATCCAGCCAAACTAACTTCAAAAGTGAAGGAGAAATAAAATCATTTACAGACAAGCAAATGCTGAGAGATTTTCTCACCACCAGGCCTACCTTACAAGAGCTCCTAAAGGAAACACTAAACATGGAGAGGAAAAACCAGTACCAGCCACTGCAAAAAAAATGCCAAATTTTAAAGACCATCAATACTATGAAGAAACTGCATCAATTAACGGGCAAAATAATCAGCTAGTATCATAATGACAGGATCAAATTCACACATAACCCATTAACCTTAAATGTAAATAAGATAAATGCCCCAATTAAAAGACACACATTGGCAAATTGGATGAAGAGTCAAGACCCATTGGTGTGCTGTATTCAGGAGACCCATCTCACTATACTTCAAGGCTGCAGTAATCAAAACAGCATGATACTGGTACCAAAACAGATATATGTGCCAATGTAACAAAACAGAGGCCTCAGAAATAACACTGCACATCTACAACCATCTGATCAATCTGACAAAAACAAGAAATGGGGAAAGGATTCCCTATTTAATAAATGGTGCAGAGACACAAAAAGGCTCAAAATAAAGGGATGGAGGAAGATCTCCCAAGCAAATGGAAAGCCAAAAAAAAGAAAAAAGAAAAAAAAAACAGCAGATGCAGTACTAGTCTCTGATGAAACAGACTTTAAACCAATAAAGATCAAAAGAGACAAGGCCATTACATCATGGTAAAGGGATCAATTCAAGAAGAAGACCTAACTAGCCTTAGTATATATGAACCCAATACAGGAGCATCCAGATTCAAAAAGCAAGCCTTAGAGACCTACAAAGAGACTTAGACTCCCACACAATAATAATGGGAGATTTTAACACCCTACTGTCAATATTACACAGATCAATGAGACAGAAGGTTAACAAGGATATCCAGGACTTGAACTCAGCTCTGCTCCAAGTGGACCTAATAGACATCTACAGAACTCTACACCCTAAATCAACAGAATACACATTTTTCTCAGCACTACATTCCACTTATTCTAAAATTGACCACAAAAATTGGAAGTAAAACACTCCCTAGCAAATGTAAAACAACAGAAATCACAACAAACTATCTCTCAGACCACAGTGCAATCAAATTAGAACTCAGAATTAAGAAACTCACTCAAAACCGCCCAACTACATGAAAACTGAACAACCTGCTCCTGAATGACTACCAGGTAAATAATGAAATGAAGGCAGAAATAAAGATAGGCTTTGAAACAAATGAGAACAAAGACATAACATACCAGAATTTCTGGGACACAGTTAAAGCAGTATGTAGAGGGAAGTTTACAGCACTAAATGCCCACAAAAGAAAGAGGAAAGATCTAAAATCAACACCATAACATCACAATTAAAAGAATTAATGAAGCAAGAGCAAATTCAAAAGCTAGTAGAAGGCAAGAGGTAACTAAGATCAGAGCAGAATTGAAGGAGATAGGGACACAGAAAACCCTTCAAAAAATCAATGAACCCAAGAGCCAGTGTTTTGAAAAGATCAGCAAAATACGTAGACCAATAGGAAGAATAAAGAAGAAAAGAGAGAAGAATCAAATAAATGGAATAAAAAGTGATAAAGGGAATATCATCATGAATCCCACAGAAATACAAACTACTATCAGAGAATACAATAAACACTTCTTCACAAATAAACTAGAAAATCTAGAAGAAATGGATAAATTCCTGGAAACATACCCCCTCTGAAGACTAAACCAGGAAGAAGTTGAATCTCTGAATAGACCAATAACAGGTTCTGAAATTCAGGCAATTATTAATAGCCTACCAACCAAAAAAAGTCCAGGACCAGAAAGATTTACAGAATTCTATCAGAGGTACAAAGAGGAGCTGAAACTATTCCAATTGATAGAAAAAGAGGGAATCCTCTCTAACTCATTTTATGAGGCCAGGAAGATCCTGATACCAAAGCCTGTCAAACACAACAGAAAAAGAGAATTTTAGACCAATATACCTGATGAACATCAATGCAAAAATTCTCAATAAAATACTGGCAAACTGAACCTAGCAGCACATCAAAAAGCTTATCCATCACAATCAAGTTGGCTTCATCCCTGGGATGCAAGGTTGGTTCAACATACACAAATCAGTAAGCATAATCCATCACATAAACAGAACCCATGAAAAAAGCCACATGATTATCTCAATGGATGCAGAAAAGGCCTTCAACAAAATTCAACAGAACTTCATGCTAAAATCTCTCAATAAACTAGGCATTGATGGAACATATATCAAAATAATAAGAGCTATTTATGATAAACCCACAGCCACTATCATACTGAATGGGCAAAAATTGGAAGAATTCCCTTTGAAAACCATCACAAGACAGTGATGCCCTCTCTCACCACTCCTATTCAACATAGTGTTGGAAGTTCCAGCCAGGGCAATTAGGCAAGAGAAAGAAATAAAGGGTATTCATTTAGGAAAAGAGGAAGTCAAATTATCTCTGTTTGCAGATGACATGATTATATATTTAGAAAACCCCATCATCTCAGCTCAAAATCTCCTTAAGCTGATAAACAACTTCAGCAAAGTCTCAGGATACAAAATCAATGTGTAAAAATCACAAGCTTTCCTATACACCAATAACATAAAAACAGACAGCCAAATCATGAGTGAACTCCCATTCACAATTTCTTCAAAGAGAATAAAATAACTAGGAATCCAACTTATAAGGGATGTGAAGGACCTCTTCAAGGAGAACTACAAACAACTACTCAATGAAATAAAAGAGGACACATACAAATGGAAGAACATTCCAGGCTCATGGATAGGAAGAATCAATGTCATGAAATGGTCATACTGCCCAAGGTAATTTATAGATTCAATGCCATCCCCATCAAGCTACCAATGACTTTTTTCACAGAACTGGAAAAAACTACTTTAAAGTTCATATGGAACCATAAAAGAACTTGCATTGCCAAGACAATCCTAAGCCAAAAGAACAAAGCATGAGGCATCATGCTACCTGACTTCAAACTATACTACAAGGCTACAGTAATCAAAACAGCATGGTACTGGTACCAAAACAGAGATACAGACCAATGGAACAGAACAGAGATCTCAGAAATAATGCCACATATCTACAACTATCTGATCTTGCCATATGTAGAAAGCTGAAACTTGATCCCTTCCTTACACCTTATACAAAAATTAATTCAAGATGGATTAAATACTTCAATGTTAGACCTAAAATCATAAAAACCCTAGAAGACAACCTAGGCAATACCATTCAGGACAAAGTATGGGCAGAATTCATGACTAAAACACCAAAAGCAATGGTAATAAAAGCTAAAATAGACAAATGGGATCTAATTGAAGAGATTCTGCATGGTGAAAGAAACTACTATCAGAGTGAACAGGCAACCTACAGAATGAGAGAAACTTTTTGCAATCTTCCCATCTGAAAGAATCTACAAAGAACTTAAACAAATTTACAAGAAAAAAACAACCCCATCAAAATGTGGGCAAAGGATATGAATAGACACTTCTCAAAAGAAGACATTTATGAAGCCAATAGACACATGAAAAAATGCTCATCATCACTGTTCATTAGAGAAATGTAAATCAAAACCACAATAAGATACCATCTCAGGCCAGTTAGAATGGTGATCATTAAAAAGTCAGGAAACAACAGATGCTGGAGAGGATATGGAGAAATAGAAATGCTTTTACATTGTTGGTGGGAGTGTAAATTAGTTCAACCATTGTGGAAGACAGTGTGGCAATTCCTCAAGGATCTAGAGCTAGAAATACCATTTGACTCAGTGATCCCATTATTCAGTATATACTCAGAAGATTATAATTCATGCTACTATGAAGACACATGCACACATATGTCTATTGAGCACTATTCACAATATCAAATACTTGAACCAACACAAATGTCCATCAGTGATAGACTGGATTAAGAAAATGTGGCACTTATACACCATGGAATACTGTGCAGCCATATAAAAGGATGAGTTCATGTCCTTTGTAGGGACTTGGATGAAGCTGGAAACCATCATTCTCAGAAAACTGTTACAAGGACAGAAAACCAAACGTCTCATGTTCTCAGCCATAGGTGGGAATTGAACATGAGAACACTTGGAAACAGGGTAGGGAAAATCACACACAGGGCCTGTTGGGGATGGGGGGCTAGGGGACGGAGAGCATTAGGAGAAATACCTAATGTAAATGACAAGTTGATGGGTGCAGCAAACCAACATGGCACATATATACCTATGTTACAAACCTGCATGTTGTGCACATGTACCCTAGAACTTAAAGTATAATTTTAAAGAAGAAAAAAAATCATGCAAACAAGCAGAAAAAAAGTCAAATTAAACATAAATTCGAGAACAATTAGAAAAAAACAGTGTACTGAAATGAGTAGCAACCATAAAAGTAATTCCAGTAATACAACAAAACAGCATTCTATGAAAACCCCAAAATATCACACATTCTCTTCAGCAATGAATCCAAGTCATAATAAAATATTTTAAATACCAGATAAGGGTTTCAGCAGGTAAGTTATTAAGCTACTCCAGGAGATATCAGAGAAAGATGAAAGGCAAACCATCATAAAGAAATGTAAAAAGCAGTTCAGGGTGTAAACAAAAAGTTTTCTATGATATAGATATCATCATCATATCATAATTGAGTAAAACTTCCCTGGCTTGTCTAGAGATAACCAAATCCAAGAAGCATACGGGACTCCTGACAAATTTATTGCAAAAGGATCACCAAGGCATTTAGTCTTAAGGATATTTAAATCCAACAACAGGTAATTTCCAAAAGAAAAAAAAAAAATCAGAGTAACTGCCGGCTTCTCAGCAGGAAACTTACAGCAAGAAGGGACTGGGGTCTTATGTTCAACTTCCTTAAAAAGAAAAACTATCAGCCAAGAATTTTATACTTTGTGAAATTAAGTTTTATAATTGAACAATAAAAAGTCATTTTCATGCAAATACACGTCAAGAGAATTTGTCATTTCCACAGCAGCAGTGCCAACTGGAAATGATAAAGTAAGTTTTAACCTTGAAGCAAAACGCTAATATGCACAAAAATAGAAAGTCTTAAAAGCTTAAAACTCACAGGGCCTGAAAAACAATAACACAATAATAAACAACCTACATTAACAATTAACACAATAAGACAACAGTACTTCACATCTGAATATTAACACACTGAATGTAAATGACCTACGCACTTTACTTAAAGATACAGAATGGAAGAATGAACAAAAAAATTTCAATCCAAATATCTTATGTCTTAAAAAGACTTACCTACCACGAAAGAATTCATGTAAACTCTAGGTTAAAAAAAAAAAAAAAGAAAGGAAAGAAATCCCATGCAAATGGAAACCAAAAGAAAACAAAGGTAGCTATTCCTTTTTTGTTTGTTTGTTTTTGTTTTGAGATGGAGTCTCGCTTTTTCACCCAGTCTGGAGTACAAAGGAGCGGTCTTGGCTCACTACAACGTTCGCCTCCTGGGTTCAAGCAATTCTCCTGCCTTATACTTCCCAGTAGCTGGGATTACAGGCATGTGCCACCATATCTCACTTTTTTCTTTTATATTTAGTAGAGATGGGGTTTCACCTGGTTGGCCAGGCTGGTCTGAAACTTCTGACCTCAAATAATCCACTCACCTTGTAGCTATTCTTATATCAGAGAAAACAGACTGCAAAATAACAACAGAAAAAAAAAGTTAAAGTTGGTCATTATACAATAATAAAAAGATCAATCCAACAAGAAGCAATTAAAATCCAAATTTACATACATCCAACACTGAGCTCCGAAATTCATAAAACAATTACTACTAGACCTAGGAATTGAGAAAGAAAGCAACCTAATAATAGTGGAGACTTCAATACACTTCTGACAGCACTAGACAGATCTTTGAGAAAGAAAGTCAACAGAGAAACAATAAGCTTAAATGACTCACTAGAACATGTGGATGTAACAAATATTCATAAAAAATTCTACCCAAGGAATATTTAATAAAAATTATATCAAATATCTTCTTACATCACAGTGGAGAAAAGTAGAAATCAACTCTAAAAGAAACACTCATAACTATATAAATAAATTAAAATTAAATAATCTGCTCCTGAATGGTATCTAGGTTAACAATCAAATCAAAATAAAAGTTAAAAAAATCCTTTGAATTGAATAATGATAATGACACAAGTTACCAAAAGGTGTGGGATACAATGAAATCAGTGCTTTACAAAAAAAGGTTATAGCACTGAATGTCTATGTAGAAAAGCCTGAAGGGATCAAGGGCAGAAACTTACAACCTCCTGTCATACCTCAATGAACTAGAGAAACAAGAACAAACTAAACCCAAAGCTAGAAGAAGAAAACAAATAACAAATATCAGAACAGAATAAATGAAATTCAAACAAAAGAAACAACACAAAAGATCAATGAAACAAAAAGCTGTTTTTCTTTGGGAAAAAAAGTTATACTTTTAGCTAGATTAAACAAGAGAGAGTATCCAAATAAGCTCAATTAGAAATGAAAACAGAGACACTTAAACCAACGCAACAGAAATTCAAAAGATCATTCAGTACTATTATAAAAACCTTTATGAGCACAAACTCTAAAGCCAAGGAAACCACCTTTGCAAAATTGTAACTGAGAAAATTATGACAGTGAACCCCCTGTGATTCTGCCTCCAACTTGACCAGTAAGAACTCCCTGCCTCCCAAGCCCCTATCCACAAAGTTATCATTAAAAACCCTGATATCCAAATGTTTGAGAAAAGTGAATTGAGTAATTATAAAACTCTGGTTTCCCACATAGCCAGCTCTGCATGAATTACTCTTTTATTATTGCAATTCCCCTGTCTTGATAAATCAGCTCTGTCTAGGTATTTGGCAAAGCGACCCCATTGTGCAGTTACAAATTTGGTGCATTGTTCAGGAAAAACCTTTGTGGCTACCTGCCCATGGTTTGGTGGCCTCACTCCAGCAATGGATCTAAAAGCTAGCCCAAGTGGCTACCTAGTTCTCTTGGGCTGGGGGGTGGCTCTGGTACTGTCTCTACTGGTGGGGCACCACTGATGCAATGTTCATTGATTTAATTGAAATGGGAGAGTCATGGGGAGACCTCTCTTAACTGTAGCCCTGTCACAGGGTGTTTTTCTGTAGCCCCATGGTGGGGTATCTATTTCTAGCTCCATTACATGATGTCTGGATTGGTGACTATCCTAGGCACTGCCAATCCCTCCTTTCTTTTTCCCAACTGGTTCTGTAGCCCCATGGTGGGGTTTATGTCTGTAGTCCCATTGTAAAGTGTCTGGCTTGGTGAGTATCCTAGGTGCTGCCAAAAACCCCTTTCTTCTCTCCACTGGTTCTGTAGCCCCACTGTGCAGGCCAGTAATAACATTTCATATTGGCTGAGTGTTTAAGTTAAATATGAAAAGCTAAAAAACACCACTGCACTTATATAAAGGCTGATGTAACCAAATCCCACCAAGAGCTTTGCCTAGGCCTTTCCTGGGCTTGAAAGCATAACAAAATAATGAAGGAATTCTCAACAGCACCCATTTAGAATTAAACAAGTCTTATTGTGGGTCTGAAGAAATTCCCCAGGCCTCCACAAACAAGTCTATTGGGGGTCTGAAGGAATTCCCAAACCTCCATGATTCAGCAGGAGGCAAGACAAGGTAATTACTCCAGCACCTAGACCAATTTAGATTAAGTAAACTTACTGAGGCTCTAGAAAAAGGTCTTTGAGACTCAGACTTTAGTTATAGAATAAAACAGTTAATCACTTATATCTTTAGAGGAATGCACACTGACATGTAGACATACAGCTTAGAAGATATATGAACTCTAGAAAACTTTGTAATTTTGAGTTGATCCAGTGATAATTTCCAGGCTTTCTCCCTGTAACCAGTTACAGAAATAAAAACTCTCCTTCTCCTCAGTTTCTCTGCATCTTGTTATTGGGCCATGAGAAATAGCAGTCCAACCCTCTCTTTGGTCTGGGAACAAGTTTGGCATGCCTGTGAGGAATTAGACAATGCTGAATTCATTGACTGAAAGGTTGTGACAATAGGGATCCTCCAGAGAGCTGTTACATGCACAAGTGTGCACATTCCTTTCACTACTATGGAAGAATGGAGATCAGGAACAAACATGCTGAAAGATTGAGCTAACCAGATTGTATGCCATGAAGCTATTGAGTATGCTAATCTTTGGTTTGTTTTTTAGAATCAAGGAAAGTTTTCTTTTGAGCTACTAACAGCTTTTAACAATTAAGCAAAATCTATGCCTATGAACAAAATTTGGAGCATATTTGTTTCTCTCTACCTGATTCTCCAGACTTTGGAAACTATTTGTGAGTATTCTTAACTTATGGCAGTAAAGTTATTTGTGTAAGTGCAATAAGAGTCTGTTCTGTTTTGTTAACAGGACACAATTGGAGACACAGCTTATTTTACCAAATATTTGATTGCAATGGGATGCTCTTTTTTAAAGAATCAAACTTGCCTTATGGAGCCAATAAAGTCTCATATTTTGTGTACACAGTCCCTGTATACAGGGATTCTGATCTGTGTTAAATAAAGGAAGTCACTTTCTGACAGGCAGGAACCCCATGTCATCTTGGAACCTCAAAAGGAGAGGAATTCACCCAACTCATAGGTAGTTGATGGTAGAAATCCATGGCTGGGCTCAGCTTTGAAAAGGTCTTATCTCATATTCTTTCTATGGAACAAAGTTCCATCAATGCCAGTTTAAAAGGCCTACATAAAAAACAACTATCCTTGCTGCACTTTATTAAAATAATCTGACCAAGTATAATAAAGTAAATATGTCCTATCATGACTTCTCTTTAATAAAAATGGGAAACTGGAGAGAGAAAAATGTTTCCAAAACTATATTATATCCATTGTTAAATTCTAGTCTTGCCTGGTGTTTTTTAATTTTTATTATTTTCTGCAGTTTGAGTTAAATTCCAAAATAATATTTTCAATTTTTTTCCTTTTTCTTTTTCCCCATTTTGTCCTAATTGGAAATCACTAAAACCTAACCTGTGCTTTCTTAATGCTCTGTAAACTGAAGACTAGATGTTTCAGCAGATGCTTCCTCTAACTCCTTGAAACAGAGAGTGCTACTGGAAACAAACCACCCTCTTATACTCCAGCACTGGGTTGGGTGTCCCATAATGATGACCCCCATGTCAGCAGGAAGTAGCCAAAAAGATTATGATGCCCCATCTCCCTGTGTAGAAGCACAATAGAAACCATGCACAAATTGATGGTGGGGATTGTGGCAGACCAGGTCTCTGAAACAACTGTTTCAGTACTGACTGAGTGATTAAGTTAAATATTAAAAGCTTTTAAAAAAGCCAGTGACTTTATACAAAGGCTGGGATGTAAAAAAAAAAAAAAAAAAAAAAAAAAAAAAAACACCAAGAATTTTGACTAGGCCATTCCTGGACCTGAAAGCATGACAAAATAATGAAGGGATTTCTAACAGGACCCATTTAGAACTAAACAAGTTTTATTGTAGGTTTGAGGAAACTCACCACACCTCCACAAACAAATTTATTGGGGGTTGAAGGAACTCCCCAAACCTCCATGATTTAGCAAGAGACAAAATAAGGATAATCAGCTTAGCACTTAGACCAATTTAGATTAAGTACATTTACTGAGGTTCCAAAAGAAGGTCTTCAAGACTGAGACCTTAGTTATAAATTTAAAAAAGCTAATCACTTATATGTTTAGATGAATGTACACTTACATGTAGACTTATAGCTTAGAAAATATATAAGCTCTGGAAAACCTTCTAATTTTGAGTGGTTCTGATAATAATTTCCAGGCCTTCTTCCTGTAACCACTCACAGAAATAAAAACTCTCTTCCTCCCCAGCTAATCTGCATCTCATAATTGAACTGTGTTAAATAGCTGCTCAATCCCTCACAGTTTGGTTCAGAAACACTATGATGGGTTGTCTGTCTGTGGCCCCATTGTGGGGTGCCTAGATTTATGAGTGTCCTAGGTGCTGCCAATGCTACCTTCCTTTTCTTATTTCTCTAGCCCTGTGGTGTGGTATCTGTAGCTTCATTATGGGGTGTCGGTTTGTAGCTCCACTGTGGGATGTCTTTGTCTGCAGACCCATTGCATCGTGTCTCCTCAGCTGCTAGAGTGAGGGGTTGATCTTGGCTGGCTCTTTCTAACTAGCAGGAAGAGTCTTTGTTTGGGAGATTTCTCATTCAGAAAGATTTCAAATAGATTTCTCAGATGGAGAATAGGAGAAAAGTTTGTAAGGGATACTCTTGGAGGTTTTGCTTAGAGATCATCTGATTTGGAAGGCCTTCTGTTTGCCTCATTGTTAGGTACAGTAAGTTCCTCTTCAAAGAGTCAGCTTGTTCAACTTACTTCTTTGTTTTCTATTTTCAAAGCCTAGTTTCTTCATTCTTTGTCCCTCCTTGCCCCTAGTTATGGTAAACAACATTCCCACCAGCTCTAATCAATAATTCACATCTCTTCCCCTGGTTGCCCACTCTGCAGCTATTCTTCCTGCTGAAACAACTTGTTCTGCCACTCACATCCCCCTTCCCTTCCTTATTTGGGAAAGTATTCACAAATAGCCAGTTGGGTCAGCTTAGATTGTGCGATCTGACACCAGCCCATGTGGGAGTGACAAATGGGTAGGGACTGCTTTAGGAATAACAACCCTTTTCCTCCTTTGTTTAGTGTGCTCTTGTAACTGTGACTGATGCAGGCAGCACCCTTCTGCAGAAGTAAATTGCCTTGCTGAGAAAACCTTTTGCCTGAGTGCTAGTTCTTCTTTGCAGCATTGAGTACTTGTTTCTAACAATCTGGGGGCTCAATGAGGATTCCCATTCTCCACCAGAGAAAGGGTCTCTGGTCACCTCTCATCAGGAGATACATCCTGCTGCCTTATTGTGGTGGCCTCAAGGTGACAGATTGGGACCCACTCAGTGCAATGAATAAACCTGGACTCTCAGCAATATGGAAAGAAACAGGCCAACAACTTGGGAGAAAGAATCCTCACATACCATGGCAATCAGGTAAATCTGTGCACAGACCAAGGTAACAAGCATCACAAAAGTGACAAAGTCCTTCCTTGGTGGTCAGGATATCTTGGAAGTTGAAAGTGTGTGATTCATATTCAAGTATACTGACTGCAGAGTGAGTGAGTGCAATCTGAGATTTGGCTATGGTGCCCCTTTGGGGGTCCTGTCAGGGGTTTATACTGACCTGCCAATGTTAAAAGGGACCTAAATTCACTTTGGGGAAGTGGCCAGAAAGGAAGAAGCAGAAGGAGAAGAGTGCAAGAAACCTCCAGTTGTGGGGGTTGAGCCTCCAGGATAAGAAAGCAAGAAATCTCCAGTAGGGGGGATTGAGCCTAACACAAACCTTTGGTAATAGACAAGGCAAGACATTTCCAATAGGGGAGATTGAGCGTCACCTCAAAACTATTAAGATGGGAAATACCCCAAGTAAGATAGAGGGTAAAAAAGGATAAAGCTAGCAGCAATAACATTCCCCCTGAAAGTTCCCAATAATTCATGCTAAAATATTGGAAAGACAATGAAAGGACTAAGCACAAGAGAAAGCAACAGATGATAAATATTGTTATGTCATTTGAACCAAGGAACCAATCTTCGAACCCTCAGTTTTCTGGCCAAAGTTGGAGTCAAATGAGGATTGGATTTGTCAGCTTTTAATAGAACATATGATGACAAAACCTTCATCTCCCAGGAGGAGATAAATTATGCCCTATGTTGGTGGCAAGGACCTGTCCTCCTTCACCCTCTAAAAACTGGAGGGAGAAAGTCAAAGACTAATTCCTCTGAAAAAGATAAAGTCCCTATTCCTAGACAGCCCAGCAACTCACGGGACCCCCTAGACAAACTTGCCCAATCCAATGCTCCTAACTCTAATTTACCTCCCCCTCAAGCAGAGACAGTTTTCTCAGATCCTTCTCCTACTCACATTGTCCCACCTCCTTGTACCCCTGCCTCTTGGTAATCATCCCAAGAGCCTGTTCACTACCAGCCTAAGTACCCTTCTCTGAAAGGACTTCAATGTGAGATAGAGCAATGTAAAAAATGGTATTCAGAACTCCCGATTCCCCTCTACCTCAGGAGAATCAGCTCCAGCCCTCTTCTCCTTAAGAGAGGTGCCCCTAGGAGGAGAAGGCATTAGTTTTATTAATGCTCCTTTAACCAGCTTGAAGATCCAAAACCTAAGAGAACTCAAGCCACTATTAGACAACCTTTATGGGTGTTACCAGACCAAAGAGAAATGTTATCCAAACCCCTCATGAGAGAAGTTCTTTCTCATTTGCATCAAGGGACTCACTGGGGACCTCAAGCTATGGATGATGCAGCCCTCAGGGTTCACGGATGTACAGGAATTTATACTTTAGCAAGACAATTTACCAATATCTGCCTGGTACGTAAAAAGACTAATAAGCAGACCCTCAGAAAACTATCTCCTGGAAGGATAAATCCAGGATTAAGTCTGTTCCAAAGTGTCCAATATGATTACACTGAAATGCCCCCAATCGGCCACTTAAAATATTTATTAATGATAGTAGATCACCTTCCTCATTGAGCAGAAGCTATTCCCTTTTCAAATGCAACTGCTAATAATGTAGTCGAGGCATTAGTTGAAAATATTATACCCAGGTTTGGATTAATAGAAAATATCAATTCAGATAATGGGACTCATTTCACTGCTTATGTCATTAAAAAACTTGCACAAATACTAGATATAACCTGGAACTGCCATACCCCCTGGGACCTACCTTCAACAGGACAAGTAGAAAGAATGAACTAGACTTTCAAAAACTGCCTAACTAAATCAGTCCTAAAAACTCAGTTGCCATGGACTACATGCCTCCCCATCACCATGTTAAAAATCTGAACTGTCCCACAGAAAGATACTGGCTTATCCCCTTATGAAATGCTGTATGAGTTCCCTTATTTACACTCCATTGCTGACATCCCTATGTTCAAAATGAAAGATCAGTTCCTCAAAAACTATTTACTTGGTATATCCCCCACTTTCTCTTCCCTTAGGACCAAAGGCCTCTTAGCACAGATGCCACCCAGTTCACCGCACCAGCCCGGAGACTATCTTCTCTTCAAAGGTTAGAAAGATGGGAAGCTCGATCCCACCTAGGAAGGACAGTATTTGGTGCTTCTAATGACCAAGTTAGCTGTCCATACTGCTAAAAGGGGATGGATTCATCACACTAGGATCAAAAGAGCACGACGCCCTCCAGAATCATGGACAATTATTCCAGGGCCAACTCCAACCAAGTTAAAGTTAAAACAGGTTTGATCTTCTTATGTTATATTTCTTTATCTTCCCCTGCTATTGCTAGTCCTCTCCTTATTAACGTAACCAGGTCAAGCTGACCCCAAACTATTACCTTTGATGCTTGTCTTATTATACCCTGTGAAGATCTCCAAAGTCAAAGGCAACTCTTGGCCTCACAGAAGTATCTCTTCCCCTTTAAGACAAAAGGCTCTCCCTCTCAAGACCCTTGTTCCTTAACAAATGCAGGAAAACAAATCTGCAATAGTGAAAATGAAATTATGTGAACAACCAAATATCAAGACTGGACCTCATCAACAGATGGTTGTATGTCTTTAAAACCATACATTCACTTTGCTAAAGGAAGCACCCACCCCCAATTGCCAGTATAACTAATCTAATCCAGTGCAAATTTCTGTCTTACTCCCACTTCTCCTACTTAAGTCGCTTATACAGCATGGGAGCTGAAATGTCAGGGACATATCTTAATGGATCTTTCAAGATATGTTTTATTACTCCTTCGCCTCCTACACTTCCTTCTACACTATCCCCCAAGGAAACTAGTATTCTTCCTCTACATAATGATAAAACCAAACTGGGTATTGTAGAAGTTAAGGATTTAAAACAAACTGTAGCCTTTGAAATAGGATATCAAGATGCAAATGATTGGTTGGAATGGATTAAATATTCCATTTGAACTCTAAACAAAAGCTATTGTTATGCTTGTGCATACCATATACCAGAGGCGCAGGTCATCCCCTCTCCACTGGGATGGTCATCCAGCTGACCAGGCATGTAGCTCTTTTCCAGGATCCCACAGCCTAGGGCAATAAATCCTGCCAAAGTCTCTCTCTGCTACTCCATGAAGTCCAACACCCTGTGGGTCAGCCCCCAAGGGCCATTCAGCCTCCGTCTTCTGACACCAATTTTACCTCATATCTCTCACAACAAGGGGTAAATTTGGCATTTCTTGGAAACCTAAAGGGTTCCAGTGAAACTACAGCCCTTCCAAGAGCCTACCAATCAGTCTGCCCTTGTTCATCCTTGAGCAGCTATATGGTGATATTGTGGTGGACCCTTACTGGACACTCTGCAAGTAACTGGAGTGGCACTTGTGCCCTAATCCAATTGGCCATCCCTTTCACCCTAGCATACTGTCAATATGATTTAAAAAAGAAAAAATTGTAAAAGAAGAAATGCCCCTCATGGATCTTTTGACTCTCTTGTTTATATAGATGCTATTGGAATCTCATGAGGGGTACCAAATGAATTTAATGCCTGAAATCAAATAGCTGCAGGATTTGAATCTGTGCTGTTTTTGATGGTCAACTCTAAACAAAAATGTAGATTGGATAAATTACATTTATTATCATCAGCAAAGTTTTGTCAATTACACAAGACATGCCATCAAAGAGATTGCTAAACAATTAGGCCTCACCAGCCAAATGGCCTGGGAAAATAGAATGGCCCTTGACATGATGTTAGCCAAAAAAGGGGGAGTCTGTGTCATGATTGGAGTCCAACATTGTACCTTTATTCCTAATAACACAGTCACCAATGGGACAACTACAAAACTTTGCAGGGCCTGACCTCCTCCTTATTCAATGAGTTGGCAAATAGTTCTGGAACAAATGACCCCTCTACAAGTTTAATGGAAACATGGTTTGGGAAATGGAAAGAATTAATGTCCTTAATATGTACTTGTCTTGCAATTGTTGTAGGTGTCATTATTCTTGTTGGATGCTGTATCATACGATGCATTCATGGATTAGTACAAAGACTCATAGAGACAGCATTACCAAAACCTCTCTTATCGCTCCTCTACCTTATTCAGATAAGCTTTTCCTTTTAGAAAACCAAGCAGAACAGCAAAGCCAAGACATGCTAAAAAGGTTGGAAGAGGAATTATAAAAATTAAGAGAGGGAAATTGTTAGGTATAGTAAGTTCCTCTTCAAAGAGTCATCGTGTTCTACTTTCTTGTTCTTTGTTTTCTATTTTTTTGTTCTTTGTTTTCTATTTTCGAAGCCTAGCTTTCTCATACTTTGTGCCTGTTTGTCCCTAGTTAATGGTAAACAACCTTCCCACCAGTTCTAAAAAATAATTGACATCTCTTCCCTTGGTTACCTGCTCTGCAGCTATTCTTCCCTCCAAAATGTCCTGCCATTGTAAACCACACCACCTTCCCTTCCTTATTTTGTAAAGTATCCACAAATAGCCAATAGGGTCAGCTTAGATTGTGTGGTCCAACCCCAGCCCAGGGGGGAGTGACACAGAGGCACAGACTGCGGGAGGGATAAAAACCCTTTCCCTCCATTGTTTGGTATGTTCTTGCGATCATGACTGATACAGGCAGCAGCCCTCTGCAGAGGTAAATTGCCTTGCTGAGAAAACTTTTTGCCCAAGTACTAGTTCTATTTTGTGGTCAAGCACTTGTTTCTAACATCATCTTTATGTGTGTTTGTATATGTGGTGAAATAACTCAGAAGGAATTGCTGAAGTACAGCAGGCCTAACTCAGAGAGCCCTCCATATTTGTCTGGTTATATTCAGTGAGCCTTGAAGAAAGTTCAACAGCCTGTCTTTGGGTGACTATCTGCTCTTTACCTTTCCCAGAGACCGCATCATAAATTTTCACTCTGAAATCATCCTTCCCCACCTGGAGTAGATCAAAGACAACAAGTACCAAGGGGAAAAAGTTTGAGCTTTTCCAGGTTGATATCGGGTGCTGAACGAAGTGGCTAGTGTCTGTTTTGTTATGTGTGTTTTGCTGGGATAAAAAAAAAAAAAAAGTTAATTCAGTTCTCCACACAGCCTGTTGGGCAGCATCTTGCAAATTAAGAATTTTGCCTATGGTTCCATAACATAGAAAAAGTTCCTTTTCTCTTGTAAAGTGGCTTGAACCTCACAGCTATGGCACAAGCAAGCAGGGTCATCAGAAGCTGCTCTGTTCTTCTGAAAACTGCAGAGAAAGGGAAACTGGAAATCTGGTATGCCAGCAAAAAGGGTAAGAAATTCTTACCAGCCAAGTTTCTGTACTTTCTCTCTGTCTATCTGTGCAAATGGTAAATATCACTATTCATCTCTCTTCAAGGGTCTGATCAATAGAAAAATGATTTATAAGATTAGTCTTAGTGTATAGCAAATGTAGTGTACTTTGTGCTGAAAATTTGTCTTTCTGTGTTCTGTAATGGGGAGAGGCATATCATGGAATGAAATGTGGATTTAGCATCCCTATAAGCCTGCTTTGTAAGCCAGTTCAGCAGGCTGATCAGGTACAAACTTTGCTATGGGTCCCTGAAACCAATATTGTATGAAATTTCTCTATCTTGTTTTGTCTCCTTAAGAGCTTAAACTTGTGACCCTGTGGGGATACTTTAATTTCCACCATCCAGAGGACAGGAATTTCCACCGTCCAGAGGACAGGAATTTTGGGGCCCATGTGATAACACTAATTTTTTTTCCCTAAGCAGTTAAAAAGCCTTTGCAAGCTTGAAATTGGCTTCTCTAGGTTCCTAGGAAGAGCAGTAGAAACTGTTCAATGCTACAGCATTCATTTACGAATCAGTAGCAATCCTAAGGAAAAAGAACAAATCTGGAGCCTTTGCATTGCTGGACTATAGGTACCAAAACAGTACAATACTGGTATAAAAATTGGCATGCAGATTAATGGAATACAAGAGAAACACAGAAATAAAGCCAAATATGTACTGCAAACTGATCTTCAGCAAAACATACAATAACATAGTTTGGGGATTGAATATCCTACCTAATAAATGGTGATGGCAGGCCAGGCGCGGTGGCTTATGACTGTATTCCCAGCACTTTGGGAGGCAGAGGCGGGTGGATCACGAGGTCAGGAGATCGAGACCATCCTGGCTAACAAGGTGAAACCCCCGTCTCTACTGAAAATGTAAAAAATTAGCCAGGCATGGTGGCAGGCAACTGTAGTCCCAGTTACTTAGGAGGCTGAGGCAGGAGAATGACGTGAACCCAGGAGGTGGAGCTTGCAGTAAGCTGAGATCACACCACTGCACTCTAGCCTGGGTAGCAGAGCAAGAAGCCACATGTAGAAGAATGAAACTGGATCTGTATCTCCCAACTAATATGAAAATAAACACAAGATAGATGAAATACTTAAATCTAAGACCAGAAACTATAAAAATTCTAGAGACAATGTTGGAAAAACTCTTCTAGACATTAACCTAGACAAAGAATGTATGACTAAGATCCCAAAACCAAATGCAAAAAGAATGAAGTAAACAAAATGGTTCTAATTAAATTATAAATCTTCTGCATGGTAAAAGAAATAATCAGCAAACATCCCATAGGAGAAAATGTTTGCAGGCTACCTATCTAACAGTAAGAGTATCCAAAATCAACAAGGAACTCAAACAAATCAGTAAGAAAAAAGCAAATACTCCCATCAAAATGTGGGCAAAGTACATGAACAGACATTTCTCAAAAGAAGAAACATAAATGGCCAACAAATATTAATATACAAAAAAATGTTCAACATACCTAATCATCAGAGAAACACAAATTAAAACCACAATGAGATACCACCTTACTCCTGCAAGAATGGCCATTATTGAAAAGCCAACAAACAATAGGTATTGGCATGGATGGGGGAAAAGGAAACACTTATACTTTGCCAAAGGGAATGTAAATTAGTACAACCTCTATGGAAAGCAGTGTGGAGATTCCTTAAGGAAACAGAAATAGAACAAACATTTGATCCAGCAATCACACTATTAGCTGTCTACCCAAAGAAAAAAGAAGTTGTTATATAAAAACAACATTTGCACATGTATGTTTATAGCAGCATAATTCACACTTGCAAAGATCAGAGATCAACATATATGCTACCCATTGACTGAGGCCTGGATAAAGAAAATATGGTGTGTATACACAATGGAATACTATTCAGCCATAAAAAGGAACAAAATAATGTCTTTCACAGCAACTTGGAGCTGAAGGCCATTATTCTGAGTGAAATAACACAGGAGTGAAAAACCAAAAACTGTATGTTGTCACTTACATGTGGGAGTTAAGCTATGAGTACAGAAGTCATGCAGAGTGATACAGTGAAATTGAGATGCAGAAGGTAAGGAGTGAGATGGGACCAGTGATAAAAGAACCACACATTAGGTACTATATATACTACTCAAGTAACAGATGCACTAAAATCTCAGAATTCATCACTATATTATTCACCCATGTAACAAAAAAACACTTGTAACCCCAAAAGCTATTGAAATAAAAAGTTTTAAATAACTGAAATTAAGCCACCAAGGAAATTTGTCAACTTAAAAAAAATGTAACAACATGTTTTAGGATCACATAGGACACAGGACAGTTCAACATTTTCCTTTCCTTGACAGTTTTATTGCATCTTCAGAAAATTTCTGTAAAAGTGTTACAGAAGCATAAATCTAACAAAGTTGAAAGAAATTATAAGCACAGAATTAAAATATTTACATTTTCAAGCAAACTCAACTGTCATTAATTTTCAATATTTTATAGTGAACAGAAAAACAGGCTGGGCATGGCCGCTCATGTCTGTAATCCCAGCACTTTGGGAGGTAGAGGCAGGTGGATCACTTGAGCCCAGGTGTTTTAGAACAGCCTGGGCAACATGGCTAAACACTGTCTCTACAAAAAAAAAAAAAAAAAAAAAAAAAAAAATTAACGAAGCATGTTTACACAGGCCTATAGTCCTAGCTTCTCCAGAGGCTGATTGTGGGAGGACCACTGAGCCCAGGGATGTAGAGGCTGCAGTGATTTCTGACTGTGCCTCTGCACTCCAGCCTGGATAACAGTGAGACATTGTCTCAAAAAAAAAGAAAGAAGGAAAGAAAGAAAGAAAGAAAGAAAGAAAGAAAGAAAGAAAGAAAGAAAGAAAGAAAGAAAAGAAAAAAGGAGAAGAAGAAAGAGGAGGAGGAGGAGGAAAATAAATTAAAGTTTCTTCATTAGAAGATCATAAAATATTTGAGATTGGTTCATAGAAACTAATTTATAACCTTTAAGTTAGGTTATAAATTTCATACAATTAGTTGTGTTTCAGTGTAATTTTAAGTTGAAATATACCCAATAGCATATACCTGGCATAAGAAGATACGCAGCAAACAAAACAAAGAAGTTACAATATCAAATGCTTTTACCAAATTTATTCTCCCAAACACTTACTCAATTTTGATGACATTATTTATAAATGTTAATGATCTCTGTCATCAGAGCTTTGTGTGGAAAAAAGTCAATAGGTAGGTAGGTGAGGCTCTTTTTCCTCATTATATTTTCCTTTTAAAAGACGTTCCAAATGAAAACAAATTTATTCAAAGCAGTTTCTGTACATTGAAAATTAAAGAGACATTTCAGCAATTTCATAACAAAAGTAAGTTTAAAATAAAAAGACATCTTTCTAAATCTTCTAGCTAGAGGGTTTATCTTATATAAAGCTGAAATATTTTCATATGTAATAATGTCCCTCCTCCACAGAAGTAGTTGTACTTTGATAAATATAAACAAGGATGAACGCTAGAACACACAGTATACAGTGGGACTTGACTTCTCATCAGTGGTCCTTCTCCAAGGCCACATCCCTGGGATTTAAGCATTCCAGAGAGGAGCCAAGGAGAATCTGGAGTTCATTTGTACATTCTAGTAAATCTAGTAGTTTGTTGCTTTCCAGATTGAAGGCTTCCAAGTCTTTGGAGGAAGAGAACAAGATACTTGCTGAAATCTGTCTGTAAAACTCTGCCTCTGCAATTGGGACAATTTTCAGATGTGGAAAACTCCAGCGAAATATGCAGGATGACATTTTCACTTTCTTAAGTACATCTGAAAGCAATAACCAGTTTTGTGGTCTGCAAAATAAAAAGAAAAGGTAGTCCCAATTTCTGGCAAAAATAAAATTTCCCCCAACCATTAATTATCATCTTGAAAAAGCTACCTTATAGGCATAACAGGAGCCATTTACTTTCACTTCAACACCCCTGCCATTTCTCACCATGCCCACTCATAGACCAACATTCTTCTTTCAAGGTAAGGGTAAGTACCTACTTCTGATGAGGGTAACTCTGGATTCATCTGGTTATCAGACATTTGTAGAAGACCAAACTGAATTATATAAAGCAAGGGAAACACCTTAGTGGGATTTATTATAACAGTTCCTCCACTGCTCTCATTGCTGATGAAAAAATTAAACTCCTGTTGACTCAGCTCTCACCATAATTTGGGTAATGACTCTTAATATGTCTCACTAGGTTTACTGAGATAAGTGAGTCTGTACCCCAACCCAAAAGGATGACTATAAACACCTCTTTGATCTTCCCTCTCCCCCAAGTCCATTCCTTTCACACACTCTGCAACACAACTTTACTATTTCTATTTATAATAAACTTCAAATCAAAACCACAATATCATCTTCTCTTATTTAGGATGCCTATTATCGAAAGACAAAAATAACATATGTTGGTGAGAATGCAGAGAAAAGAGAATGTGTGTATGCTGTTGGTGAATTCCTCAAAAATGAAAAATAAAATTAACATGTGATTCCGCAATCTCATGGCTAGGTATATATCCCAAAGAAATCAAATCAGTATATCAGTAAGATATCTGCACTCTCATGTCTACTGCAGCACTATTCACAATAGCCATGATATGGAATCAACCTAAGTGTCCATCAACAGACAAGTGGATTTTAAAATGGAATATATTTACATAATGGAGTGCTAGTCCACCACAAAATGACTTGAATCTTGATATTTGCAACATAGGTGGACTTGGAGGTCATTCTATTAAATGAAATAAACCAGGCACAGAAAGTTCTACCTGTAGGTAGGAAGTAAAAAATGTTAACCTCATAGAGGTATGGAGTAGAAGGGTGGGTACTAGAAGCTAGGCAGTGTAGGTGGGAGAGGGAATTAAGAGGAGATGATTAAATGGCTATTAAAATACAGTTAGAGAGAAGGAATAACATCCAGTATTTGATAGCACAGTAGGAAAATTATAGTTAACTATAATGTATTGTCTGTTTCTAGAAGAGAAGGTTTTAATATTTCTAATACAAAGACATAATACATGTTTGAAGTGATGGGTATCCCAAGTGCCCTCATTTGATGCTTACATATTGTATGCATGTATCAAAATATCACATGAACCCTCAAATGTAAGAATCCATGGCATACTAACAAAAAATAAAGTGAAATAAAACTGTCACTGTTTACAATGGAATACACATAACTCCAGAGCCTGAGGATACTATTGTTTACTAAGCACCAATGTTAAAATGTTAAAAAAGTTCTCTTGATAAGATATTGGTCACCAGGGCACAGTGGCTCACAAATAGTGTAAGACTGTATCTTACTAAATATGACCATACACAAAAATCTCGAGTGACACTGATGATTTTCCTAATTCTACATGAGAAGGAAGATTAACGGCTTTGTACAGTACACATTATATTCCCAAGAAACCCTTGTAATGATCTGTTGAAGGATTCCTAGGACTCCTTCCCAAAGAATTTAGTAAAAGAAACTTCTGTGCTTTGGCTTCTGGGGCCTTACTTACATTGGTGGTGTTCTCATGAGGATAATTTATACTACACTGTACTGTACTATACTATACTATACTATACTATACTATACTATACTATACTATACTATACTATACCATACCATACTATACTATACTACACAACCAATTAATTAGCTGAGTATAATAAATCTTTAAAAAAAACCTATTTGCTACATCATGTAAAACTCTTAGGCATTTAGCACCCACTCACCCTCATCTACTTAAAAAGAGCTTTAAGTCCTGCTACTACCCACAAATCAGCTCAGCTAATTTTCAGTGACATAGCAGCCATGCTCACCCCTGCAAAGATGAAACTTGAATGTTGTAACAAGGTAAGAGGGGGTATCTGAAAATTTAAATTCAAACACATCACTGCAAGCCTCATTGTCATCATCCTGGTCCTCTGGTCCTGGGGGGTCTGCCAAAACATTGGATTCCCCTCCATTATCTGGTTCTAATGGAGAAAAGAAACAGACAAAGGTGTTAGCAATAGCAGGATTTCAGCTGTCATCAAATGAACAACTCTAAATAAAAATATAAAAATAGATTCTTTTCCAACGGAGTCTGTTTTATAGCATGCACAACCTATTCCCCGTCAACCACACCAAAGAAAAATGTCCTCTTCCTATTTTCCACTCAACTAAAAACAATAATATTGCTCACCACAGACAGAGCTGCCGTAGAACTCCCAAGAGCTATTCAGCTTACTGTCACTGCAACCCTGCAGGTCATTTAAGTAATCTGGAGAGAGAGGGGAAAAAAAAGATCAACTTTTTAAAAAATGTTAAAATTAGTAATTCCAGCAAAGTTGCAGGATACTAAATCAACACACACAAAAAAACCAGTTACATTCCATACTAGTGTATGGAAGTAATCCATTTCCATACTGGTGTATAGAAATGTAGTCTAGTAATGCCTGGGGCTTGCATGATTAGTTCTTCACTCACTGAGCTACACAGACTATTCTAAATAACCTCTTCTGTGGGAAGTTTGAGGTTTCCATTATCCAGAATCAAGATGTAAAAATCTGAGTCATTATTTGTTTAAAAATGCTTGGTAGGAAATCCAAATAATTTGGGGAAATCTTTTACAGCATTAGGGTAAAAATAGATCAAAGGAAATATAGAATCAACGGCTAATTACCAAAATAATTAGCTTCACTAGACTACTATATTCCGCAATACAGAAAAGCCACATTGCTGCTATTTTAAAGTCTCAAGCTTTTAAATTTGTACCTAGTAAAACTCAAATCTCAATAACCTGGTCTCCCTCTAATATTTGAATAAAGAACATATCTTGAACTTTGTTTTTCCTGTTCCTTAAAGTGACCCACCTGTTAGAAACATTTCCATAACTTTGCTGTGGGTCATTTTCATAATGGTTCTGCCTGAGTAGGTGGCCAAAGTGGGGCCAGCGCCATAGGAAAGGAGGAGGCGGACAATTTCCAAACAATCATTTTCAACTGCACCATGGAAAGGCCTAGTAAGAGATGTGCGGTGGGATTAAACTCATGCACACTTGCTCATTTCTTGACTTTTCTTTAACAATAGGCAAAATTGGATACATGTGTACCATGTAAGCCTCGTAGACACAATATTCAACTCATGAGGAATGTAACTGCCATGTACAGATAGTGAAATTGAGACACAGTTACTGACCCATGATCAAATGACAAATTATTGTTATTATACATTTAATCCTTTTAACAGGACTCATGAAGGGACTATTTCAGCACTAACTCTCAAATGAAAAATCTATCTTAATCTGAGGCCTGAAAAACTGAAGACAGAATAAGTATTTTAAAAGTTCTGAAGGAAGTATGGACAGGATGTAAAAAGATAACTCAAAAAAAAGTTTACCATTATGAAAGCTAATACAACAAACAACTGTTAAACAATTTTAAAAATGCCTGTTTGTTTATATAAAGAACCTGGGTGCAAAGATAAATGGTGAGTTTAGACTCTCCTAAAAGCCTGCCCTGGCACCTTTCACAGATCTGTGATCAAACTTGTGGCTCAGAACCAGAGTTGTCAGGATCAGGATGAGATCTGAAAAAGCACAAAGTTCTCCCACCCATGTCTATTGGAAGTTGGAACACTGCCCACAGTGCCCTCCTGATGGAATGCTGTTTGGAATCTGTGGAAAACCAAAATACGTTTTAGTTTTTTTTTTTTTTTTTTAACTATTAGCAAACCCTAATACCCAACCCTCAAGCAGCCACGACATTTACACCACCAGAGGATTCCACAACTGACAAATCTTGGTTTCTCACCAATAAACTAAGGTCAAAGGCAGGATGAAGGCCAGATCTGGGGATGTGGATGGTGATAACAGGTCCTTCTGAACCAGCTGTGGGACATTTGTACTCTCAGGACTTAAAACTCAAATATACATTTTGAATATAGTCACAATAAAGAGTCCAGAGTCTTATAAGGCAGTATCACTAATTATTTGTCACTAATTATTGATATTTTCAGGGGCTTTTGCCCCTGGGAACATTAAAGAACAGTCCAACATTCCATGCTCTCACCACTTACCAACTGAGGGAAAGATATAAACATACATATACAGGAATAGGAAGAAATAAGGCTCCAAATGCTATCCAATGGACAAGAAAAGACCTGAAAGTGAAGGCTGAAGGCAATGAGGAGTTTGAGCTTGGTCTCACTGGGAGACCATACATGAGGTATGAAGAAAGATTGTGAAGCTTCACAAGGCCTCATGAAGCAGAAAACTTCTTCAGTTGGGCAATGAAGAAAAGTTATGTCAATTCAAGGAAAAAGTGATCAAAATAATAATATCACTACCCTATCCCAACCAAATGCTATTTGTATTCTTACTTTTGAGTACAAGAATGACTTGGTCACTGACTTTTGGAAAGAAAAAAAAATTAAAAAGAAAATTAGAGAAAAAATTGTTGTTTTTTTTTAAAACAACACTGCTATAAAACCACAACAAGAAAACTAACGTGACCCTAACACTGAAATAAACCATATCTGTTGCAGGGAAACACACACACACACACACACACACACACACATATCACAGACATACACATATACATATATACACCATAACTTAAAAATCAGAATCAATCCTACAAGGGTAACCACAAGATTTTTGTTTGTTTGTTTATTTTGAGACTGTGTCTCAACTCTGTCTGCCAGGCTGGAGTGCAATGTCACAATCATGGTTCACTGCAGCCTCAACCTCACTGGGCTAGGGTGATCCTCTCACATGTCTCCTGAGTAGGTGAGTAGCTGAGATTACAGGCATGTGCCACCATTCCCAGTTGTTTTTTTTTTTTTTTTTTTTTTTTGTAGAAACAGGGTTTCACCATGTCATCCAAGCTGGTCTCAAACTCCTAGGCTCAAGTGATCCTGCTGCTTTGCTGCTTTGGCCTCTCAAGCTGCTGGGATTACAGGCATGAGCCACCGCATCCAGCCCCATGTGTAGTTCTTTTTTCAGTATTATCATTCCAACAATGTAGAGGTTATAGTAATAACATTTTAGAGTACCAGTGTTGAAGAAGAGTAACTAAAATGAGGCTGAACATTTATGAAGGATATATCCTAACTCTTGTTAAATTCGAAACACTAATTGTTTTATTTGTGGAAAAAATATATGTAATGTACATTTATCATCTTAACCATTTTTAAGTGTTCAGTTCATGGTCATTAACTCTTTCACATTATTGTGCAACCATCACCATCATTCATCTAAAGGACTTTCACCAGGCTCTGTACCCATTAAACAGTAACCCCATTAACCTTTCCTACAAACCCAGGCACCCACCATTCTACTATCAGTGTCTATAATTTTGACTTCTCTTAGCATGTCACGAGTGGAATAATAAAGTATTTGTCATTTTATGACATGCGTATTTCACTTAGCATAAATGAACGTCCTCAAGGTTCATCCATGTTACAGCATATGTCAGAAATTCCTTCCTTTTAAAAAGAAATAATATTCGGGCCGGGTATGGTGGCTCACTCCCATAATCCCAGCACTTTGGGAAGCCGAGGTGGGCAGATCATGAGGTCAGGGGTTCGAGACCAGCCAGACCAACATGGTGAAACCTCATCTGTCCTAAAAATACAAAAATTAGCTAGGCATGGTGGTGGGTGCCTGTAGTCCCACTACTCAGGAGGCTGAGGCAGGAGAATCACTTGAACCCAGGAGGCAGAAGATGCAGTGAGCTGAGATTGTGCCACTGTACTCTGGCCTGGACAGCTCTGTGCAATTGAAAAATGAGAACACATGGACACAGGAAGGGGAACATCACACTCTGGGGACTGCTGTGGAGTGGGGGGACGGGGGAGGGATAGCATGGGGAGATATACCTAATGCTAGATGATGAGTTAGTGGGTGCAGCGCACCAGCATGGCACACGTATATGTATGTAACTAACCTGCACAATGCGCACATGTACCCTAAAACTTAAAGTATAATAATAAAAAATTCAAAAAAGAAAAACAATTTAAGAATATTTTAAGTAAAGTTTATAATGTTTTTGTTATTGAATTTTATGTAATTAATTTGTTTTGACTTTGACTAGTAGTTTATAAGTTTATTAGTTTTTTTATTAGAGTTTTGAAAGTTTTTATTTGGCTTTTTGAACAAGTTATTAGAAACTTGTATTTAAGACAACTTTTGTTGGGCTGAGCACAGTGCGTCATGTCTGTAATACCAAGTTATTAGAAAGTTGTGTTTAAGACAACCATTTGTTGGGCTTAGCACAGTGGGTCATGCCTGTAATGCCAGCACTTTGGGAGGCTGAGGCAGGTGGATCACTTGTGGCCAGGAATTCAAGACAAGTGTGGGGAATATGCAGAGATCCCCATCTCTACAAAAATACAAAAAACAGTCAGGAATGGTGGCACACGCCTGTAGTCCCCACTATTCAGGAGACAGAGGTGAGAGGATCACTTGAGCCCAGGAGGCTGGAGGCTGCAATGAGCTGAGATCATGACACTCCACTCCAGCCTGGGACACACAGTGAGATCCTACCACAAAAGAAAAAAGATAATATTTGCTGTATTTATATTAATGGCAAATAAAACAAAAATTTCTTTGCGTGCTTCTTTCCTGCCAGCCCACTAATTTCTAACAAAGACACCAATAACACACATTGGGGAAAGGACACCCAATTTACTAAATGGGGCTGGGGAAACTGGATGTCCATATGAAGAATGAAACTAGATCACAAAACCTCAACAGATAACAATATCAACTCAAATAACAGACTTAAATTTAAGACCCAAAATATAAATGTACTAGACAAAAACAGAGGAAATGCTTCAGGACATTGGTCTAGGCCAAGATTTTATGTCTAAGACTTCAAAAGCATGGATAAACACAAACAAAAATAGGGAAATTGAACTCTGCAAAACAAACAATCAACAGGAGTGAAGAGACAATCTATAAAATGGGACAATATATTTGCAAACTGTTCATCCAATAAGGGACTAATATATAAGGAACTAAGCTCAACAGCAAAAAAAAAAAAAAAAAATGACATTAAAAGGTAGGAAAGGATCTGAATAGACAGTTCTCAAATGAAGACATATAAATGGCCATCATATATATGTAAAAATGTTCAACATCACTAATCATCACAGAAATACAATTCAAAACCCCTGTGAGTTACCATATTACACCAGTCAGAATGGATATTACTAAACAAGACAAAAAAATAAATTCTGCCAAGGATTTGGAGAAAAGGTTGTTTTACAAACTCTTGGGATGTAAATTAGTACAACCAATATGGAAAACAATATGGAGGTCTCTTTAAAAACTAAAATTAGAACCACAATATAATCCAGCAATCTGACTAGACAGTCTCTATCAAAGAAAAATAAAAAAGTAAATCCCGATAGGTAAACATGGAATTGGCCTAAATGCCCACAGTGAATGAAAGGACAAAGAAAATGTGGTATACATACACAACAGAATATTTTAAGCCATACAAATGAATGAAATGCTGTCACTTGCAACAATCTGGATGGAATTGAAGGTCATTATGTGAAGTAAAATAAGTCAAGCATACCAAAAGAAATATCACCTATTCTCACTCATATGTAGGAAAAGTTGATGTCATGAAGGTAGAGTGTAAGATGATAGTCTCCAGAAGCTTGGAAGTGGGTGTAGGTGTGGGCAAGATAAACAGGGGTTGGTTAATTTATGGTACAAATATACAGGCATATCAAAAGAATATGATCTAATGTTTAATACCAGAGAAGGGAGACTACAATTAACAAGAGTATGGTATATTTCAAAACATCTAGAAGAGAAGGTATGAAATATTCCCAAAACAAAAATAGTAAATGTTTGAAGTAACGCATATCCTAAATAGCCTGACTGGATCATTACAAATTGTATGGATGTATCAAAATATCACATATAGGCAGGGAACGGTGGCTCGTGCTTGTAATCCCAGCACTTTGAGAGGCTGAGACAGGCAGATCACTTGAAGTCATGAGTTCGAGAGCAGCCTGGGCAACATGGCGAAATCGTGTATCTACAAAAAATCAAAAATTAGCTGGGTGTGGTGGTACATGCCTGTGGTCCCAGCTACTCAGGAATCTGAAGTAGAAGGATCACTTGAGCCCAGGAGGCAGAGGTTGTAATAAGCTGAGATCGCACCACTGCACTCTAGCCTAGGTGACAGAGCAAGACCTTGCCTAAAACAAAAAAAAAGAAAAAAAAAAACAGAAAAGAAAGAAATCATCACATATGTGATATACATACATGATAGAATATATACCCCAGAAATATGTACAATTATTATGTGTCAAAAAGAGTTTTTTAACTAAAAACTTGTGATCTATTTAATTTACATGTTGCAAATTCACTTAATATCTGAAAAAGTTACTATTTTTCTAACCATCCAAGTTGCAGTCTAGAAACTTTAATTATCCAAATACCAGAAATCTAAAGCAACAATGACAGCCATCCTTACATAAACAATCTCAAAACCACCTGTGCCATCAAAGGCTTTGGGGCCTAAAGATGTATAGATGTGGAATTTGTTGAAGCTGTTGATTGGTACAGGCCTCACATCCATCAGTTCTATAAAAAACAACCCAAACTGAAACTGTTCTAGGTTATTACCTATCCAAGCCATTTAACACTTCTGGGAGTTAGTTTCCTCATATGAAAACAGTGATAATAGCTGGCAAAGATGATGACAGAGTAAAATGAGTTAGTTCAGATCATGTGAGCTTAGAAAGAGCACACAGCCCAGTGCTCAGTTGACATAAGTCAACATTGTCATCATGCATCTTGGGAGGAGTATGGGTGTAGGGGGCAGGAGTGAGGGGGTGATGAAGGAGCAGTGACTTGGGGAGAAACCCTAAGTCTGAATTCTTCCTCCAGTGCTCAGCCCCAGGGCTACCTTAACCCTCTCTCAGAAAGAGACCACTCAGGTCTGCTCCACACCCTCACATCTGAACACCTGTGCCCAACCTGCATTGCCACTTCCTGCCTGCTATCCACACAGGGCCACCATAGCACAGGCAACACCATATAGAGCTAATAACATCTCTTCCTCTTGCTAATCAGAATCCAAAAGGGCCCATTAAATTTCCCCAAGTCACCAAGCACTGAATTTTTTCAAGTTTTATAGCAGAAATAAGTAAACCAGACTGGAGGAAGCTGGAGCAACCTGCCTGACTGCTTGCCCGTTTGCACACTGTGACTGCACAAGCCACCAAATAGCAGGGAGACTGGGGCTAACACAGACATGCTAGTCCCCTGATGTGAAGGGGCTAAGCTCTGCTCTCCAAGTCCCCTGATGTGAAGGGGCTGAGCTCTGCTCTTCAAGTACCTCCCACTATCCCATCCCAGCTAGCAAGCCCTGCTTTCCAGCTAGAAGCAGCAGCTGCTCTAGGAGTGCTCACCAGGACACTCACCTCATAGCCAAGCCATGCTGCCCGCTGCAGGAGAGTCTCACCAGCATGCCTATCGACAATAATTCTCCTTGCTCTCAGCTGCACTGGGCGAGATTGGTTGGTTTCCTGAGGGGAACACGAGTGTGGCAGCTTCATGGACTGGGAAGCTGGTAGCAACTCTTGCAAGCAGTTGAAGGGCTTCATCTCCTGCTTGGATGAAGTCAGATCATAGTTGGAACTGGGTTCAAGTTGCTTTCTGAATCTTGGGACAGTTGACTAAGACAAAACGAATTAGTATACACAGTTAAGATTAAGACTACATCCTTTCCACATCCACTGCTTCCCCTCCTCCTTCCATAAGACAAACCTGCATGGGGAAGGCAGTTTCCTTTCCTTCCTGGGAGGTGGAATATCAAAGGAAAAGTGTTACAGACTGGGGTATGAACTTAAATTTTAATAGTTTCCAATTTTATCACCATCAAGGAAGACTTCCCCTCTAAGACAGGGAAGTTAGGAGTCCAGTAAAAGAAAGGCTTTACATCCTTGAGAAAAGCAGGTAGGTGGGGAATGTTGGGGTGAGGGGAAATAGCTCCTATATAAGCCCAAGGAGAAAACAAGTGCCAAGAGGTACCTTGCCATCAGCATTCTCAACGTAGCACTTCCCTGTTAGCAGGAACCCCTGCCTCGGGTCCTGAGATATCAAGTGCTTGGTTTTGCATTGTCTCTTCCCAGATGACTTCTCACTGTTATTAGTGTATTTCTGCAGCAGGGAGGCAGCAGGGCACTCCTCTTCCTTGTCTGTGCACAGCATGTCTGTCTTAACGCTCTCATTAACTTTCTGCTGCTTATCAGGCAGCCTCAACAATGGTATGCAGCTTGAGTGAGTCGGCTTTTGGCTGCTTGCATTGTTGGATAAAATCTTATTCTTCGGTGAAGGGCCTGAGAACATAGACAAGGCTAAATATAGATGGTGCAGAATGGTGGCAGAATAGCTAACAGGAAAGAGACACGGGGAAAAGGGCAAAAAAAAGAAAGGAGTCATTACATAGTTGTAGCCCATGCAGAAAGAAAATCCCACTGTTTTTTTTTTTATTATTATACTTTAAGTTTTAGGGTACATGTGCGCAACGTGAGGATTGTTACATATGTATACATGTGCCATGTTGGTGTGCTGCACCCATTAACTTGTCATTTACATTATGTATATCTCCTAATGCTATCCCTCCCCACTCCCCCCACCCCACAACAGTCCCCGGTGTGTGATATTCCCCTTCCTGTGTCCATGTGTTCTCATTGTTCAATTCCCACCTATGAATGGGAACATGCGGTGTTTGGTTTTTTGTCCTTGTGATAGTTTGCTGAGAATGATGGTTTCCAGCTTCATCCATGCCCCTACAAAGGACATGAACTCATCATTTTTTATGGATGCATAGTATTCCATGGTGTATATGTGCCACATTTTCTTAATCCAGTCTATCATTGTTGGGCATTTGGGTTGGTTCCAAGTCTTTGCTATTGTGAATAGTGCTGCAATAAGCATATGTGTGCATGTGTCTTTATAGCAGCATGTTTTATACTCCTTTGGGTATATATACAGTAATGGGATGGCTGGGTCAAATGGTATTTCTAGTTCTAGATCCCTGAGAAATCACCACACTGACTTCCACAATTGTTGAACTAGTTTACAGTCCCAACAACAGTGTAAAAGTGTACTTATTTCTCCACATCCTCTCCAGCACCTGTTGTTTCCTGACTTTTTAATGATTGCCATTCTAACTGGTGTGAGATGGTATCTCATTGTGGTTTTGATTTGCATTTCTCTGATGGCCTGTGATGATTAGCATTTTTTCATGTGTCTTTTGGCTTCATAAACATCTTCTTTTGAGAACTGTCTGTTAACATCCTTCGCCCACTTGTTGATGGGGTTGTTTGCTTTTTTCTTGTAAATTTATTGGAGTTCTTTGTAGATTGTGGATATTAACCCTTTGTCAGATGATTAGATTGCAAAAATTTTCCCCCATTCTGTAGGTTGCCTGTTGACTCTGATGATAGTTTTTTTTTGCTGTGAAGAAGCTCTTTAATTTAATTAGATCCCATTTGTCAGTTTTGGCTTTTGTTGCCATTGTTTCTGGTGTTTTAGGCATGATGTCCTTGCCCATGCCTGTGTCCTAAATGGTATTGCCTAGGTTTTCTTCTAGGGTTTTTATGGTTTTAGGTCTGACATTTAAGTCTTAATTCCATCTTGAATTAATTTTTGTATAAGGTGTAAGGAAGGGGTCCAGTTTCAGCTTTCTACATATGGCTGGCCAGTTTTCCCAGCACCGTTTATTAATAGGGAATCCTTTCCCCATTGCTTGTTTTTGTCATGTTTTTCAAAGATCAGATGGTTGTAGATGTGTGGCATTATTTCTGAGGTCTCTGTTCTGTTCCATTGGTCTATATCTCCATTTTGGTACCTGTACCATGCTGCTTTGGTTACTGTAGCCTTGTAGTATAGTTTGAAGTCAGGTAGTGTGATGCCTCCAGCTTTGTTCTTTTGGCTTAGGATTGACTTGGCAATGTGGGTTCTTTTTTGGTTCCATATGAACTTTAAAGTAGTTTTTTCCAATTCTGTGAAGAAAGTCATTGGTAGCTTGATGGGGATGGCATTGAATCTCTAAACTGCCTTAGGCAGTATGGCCATTTTCATGATATTGATTCTTCCTATCCAAGAGCATGGAATGCTCTTCCATTTGTTTGTGTCCCCTTTTATTTCATTGAGCAGTGGTTTCTAGTTCTCCTTGAAGAGATCCTTCACATCCCTTGTAAGTTGGATTCCTAGGTATTTTATTCTCTTTGAAGCAATTGTGAATGGGAGTTCACTCATGATTTGGCTGTCTGTTTTTCTGTTATTGGTGTATAAGAATGCTTATGATTTCTGCACATTGATTTTGTATTCTGAGACTTTGCTGAAGTTGCTTATCAGCTTAAGGAGATTGTGGGCTGAGACAATGGGGTTTTCTAGATATACAATCAGGTCATCTGCAAACAGGGACAATTTGACTTCCTCTTTTCCTAATTGAATATCCTTTATTTCCTTCTCCTGGCTGATTGCCCTGGACAGAACTTCCAATGCTATGTTGAATAGGAGTTGTGAGAGAGGGCATCCCTGTCTTGTACCAGTTTTCAAAGTGGATGCTTCCAGTTTTTGCCCATTCAGTATGATATTGGTTGTGGGTTTGTCACAGATAGCTCTTATTATTTAGAGATATATCCCATCAATACCTAATTTATTGAGAGTTTTTAGCATGAAGGGCTGTTGATTTTGTCAAAGGCCTTTTCTGCATCTATTGAAATAATCATGTGGTCTTTTTCGTTGCTTTTTTTATATGATGGATTGTGTTTATTGATTTGTGTATGTTGAACCAGCCTTGCATCCCAGGGATGAGGCCCACTTTATCATGGTGGATAAGCTTTTTGATGTGTTGCTGGATTCAGTTTGCCAGTATTTTATTGAGGATTTTTGCATCGATGTTCATATGTTCATCAGGGATATAGGTCTAAAATTCTCTTTTTTTGTTGTGTCTCTGACTGGCTTTGGTATCAGGATGGTGCTGGCTTCATAAAATGAGTTAGGGAGGATTCCCTCTTTCTCTATTGATTCGAATAGTTTCAGAAGTAATGGTACCAACTCCTCCTTGTACCTCTGGTAGAATTTGGCTGTGAATCCATCTGGTCCTGGACTTTTTTTGGTTGGTAAGCTATTAATTATTGCCTCAATTTCAGAGCCTGTTATTGGTCTATTCAGGGATTCAACTTCTTCCTGGTTTAGTCTTCGGAGGGTGCATGTGTCCAGGAATTTATCCATTTCTTCTAGATTTTCTAGTTTATTTGCATAGAGGTGTTTATAGTATTCTCTGATGGTAGTTTGTATTTCTGTGGGATCGGTGGTGATATCTCCTTTATCATTTTTTATTCCATCTATTAGATTCTTCTCTCTTTTCTTCTGTATTAGTCTTCCTAGTGGTCTATCAATTTTGTTGATCTTTTCAAAAAACCAGCTCCTGGATTCATTGATTTTTTTGAAGGTTTTTTTGTGTCTCTATCTCCTTCACTTCTGCTCTGATCTTAGTTATTTCTTACCTTCTGCTAGCTTTTGAATGTGTTTGCTCTTGCTTCTCTAGTTCTTTTAATTGTGACATAAGGGTGTCAATTTTAGGTCTTTCTTGCTTTGTCTTATGGGCATTTAGTGCTATAAATTTCCCTCTACCCACTGATTTAAATGTGTCCCAGAGATTTTGGTATGTTGTATCTTTGTTCTTGTTGGTTTCAAAGAACATCTTTATTTCTGCCTTCATTTCATTATGTACCCAGTAGTCATTCAGGAGCAGGTTGTTCAGTTTCCGTGTAGTTGAGCAGTTTTTATTGAGTTTCTTAATCCTGAGTTCTAGTTCTAGTTTAATTGCACTGTGGTCTGAGAGACAGTTTGTTATGATTTCTGTTATTTTACATTTGCTGAGGAGTGCTTTACTTTCAACTATGTGGTCAATTTTGGAATAAGTGTGGTGTGGTGCTGAGAAGAATGTATATTCTGTCAATTTGTGGGGAAGAGTTCTGCAGATGTCTATTAGGTCCACTAGGTGCAGAGCTGCGTTCAGTTCCTGGATATCCTTTGTAACTTTCTGTCTCATTGATCTCATTTTCTAATGTTGACAGTGGGGTGTTAAAGTCTCCCATTATTATTGTGTGGGGGTCTAAGTCTCTTTGTAGGTCTCTAAGGACTTGCTTTATGAATCTGAGTGCTCCTGTATTGGGTGCATATATATTTAGGACAGTTAGCTCTTCTTGTTGAATTGATCCATTTAGCATTATGTAATGGCCTTCTTTGTCTCTTTTGATCTTTGTTGGTTTAAAGTCTGTTTTGTCAGAGACCAAGATTGCAACCCCTGCCTTTTTTTCTTTTCCATTTGCTTGGTACATCTTCCTCCATACCTTTATTTTGAGCCCATGTGTGTCACTGCACATGAGATGGGTTTCCTGAATACAGCACAGTGATGGGTCTTGACTCTTTATCCAATTTGCCAGTCTGTGTCTTTTAATTGGAGCATTTAGCCCATTTACATTTAAGGTTAATATGGTTATGTGTGAATTTGATCCTGTCATTTTGATGTTAGCTGGTTATTTTGCTTGTTAGTTGATGCAGTTTCTTCCTAGCCTTGATGGTCTTCACAATTTGTCATATTTTTGTAGTGGCTGATACCAGTTGTTCCTTTCCATGTTTAGTGCTTGCTTCAGGAGCTCTTTTAGGGCAGGTCTGGTGGTGACAAAATCTCTCAGCATTTGCTTGTCTGCAAAGTATTTTATTTCTCCTTCCTTATGAAGCTTAGTTTGGCTGGATATGAAATTCTGGGTTGAAAATTCTTTTCTTTTAGAGTGTTGAAAATTGGCCCCCACTCTCTTCTGGCTTGTAGAGTTTCTGCGGAAAGATCAGCTGTTAGTCTGATGGGTTTCCCTTTGTGGGTAACCCAACCTTTCTCTCTGGCTGCCCTTAACATATTTTCCTTCATTTCAACTTTGGTGAATCTGACAATTATGTGTCTTTGAGTTGCTCTTCTCAAGGAGTATCTTTGTGGCATTCTCTGTATTTCCTGAATTTGAATGTTGGCCCACCTTGCTTGATTGGGGAAGTTCTCCTGGATAATATCATGCAGGGTGTTTTCCAACTTGGTTCCATTCTCCCCATCACTTCCAGGTACACCAATCAAATGTAGATTTGGTCTTTTCACATAGTCCCATATTTCTTGGAGGCTTTGTTCATTTCTTTTTATTCTTTTTTCTCTAAACTTCTCTTCTCACTTCATTTCATTCATTTGATCTTCCATCACTGATACCCTTTCTTCCAGTTGATCGAGTCAGCTACTGAGGCTTGCGCATTCATCATGTAGTTCTCGTGCCACAGTTTTCATCTCCAACAGGTTCTTTAAGGACTTCTCTGCATTGGTTGATCTAGTTAGCCATTTGTCTAATCTTTTTTCAAGGTTTTTAACTTCTTTATCATGGGTTCGAACTTCCTCCTTTAGCTCGGCAAGGTTTGATCATCTGAAGTCTTCTTCTCTCAACTCATCAGAATCATTCTCCGTCCAGCTTTGTTCCATTGCTGGTAAGGAGCTGCCTTCCTTTGGAGGGGAGAGGTGCTCTGATCTTTGGAATTTTCAGTTTTTCTGCTCTGTTTTTTCCCCATCTTTGTGGTTTTATCTACCTTTGGTCTTGGTGACGGTGACATACAGATGGAGTTGTTGTGTGGATGTCCTTTCTGTTTGTTAGTTTTCCTTCTAACAGTCAGGACCCTCAGCTATAGGTCTGTTGGAGTTTGCCAGAGGCCCATTCCAGACCCTGTTTGCCTGGGTATCAGCAGTGGAGGCTGCAGAGCAGTGAATACTGGTGAATAGCAAATGTTGCTGTCTGATCATTCCTCTGGAAGTTTTGTTTCAGAGGGGTACCCACCCATGTGAGGTGTCAGTCTGTCTCTACTAGGGGGTGCCTCCCAGTTAGGCTACTCAGGGGTCAGGGACCCACTTGAGGAGGCAGTCTGTCCATTCACAGATCTCAAGCTGCATGCTAGGAGAACCACTACTGTCTTCCAAACTGTCAGACAGGGACATTTAAGTCTGCAGAGGTTTCTGCTGCCTTTTGTTTGGCTATGCCCTGCCCCTGGAGGTGGAGTCTACAGAGGCAGGCAGGCCTCTTTGAGCTACAGTGGGCTCCACCCAGTTTGAGCTTCACGCCACTTTGTTTACCTATCAAGCCTTGGCAATGGCGGGCACCCATCCCCTAGCCTCGCTGCTGCCTTGCAGTTTGATCTCAGACTGCTGTGCTAGCAATAAGCGAGGTTCCGTTGGCATAGGACCTTCTGAGCCAGGTGTGGGATATAACCTCTTGGTGTCCCATTTGCTAAGACCATTGGAAAAGTGCAGTATTCAGGTGGGAATAGCCCAATTTTCCAGGTGCCATCTGTCACCCCTTTCCTTCGCTAGAAAAGGGAATTCCCTGACCCCTTGTGCTTCCTGGGTGAGGCGATGCCTTGCCCTACTTTGGCTCATGCTCAGTGTCCTGCACCCACTGTCCTGCACCCACTGTCCAACAGTCCCCAGTGAGATGAACCCGGTACCTCAGTTGGAAATGCAGAAATCATCCATCTTCTGTGTCGCTCATGCTGGGAGCTGTAGACTGGAGCTGTTCCTATTCAGACATCTTGGACAATATTTTGAAAATCCCACTGTTAACTCTTACTTTGGAGCAACTTCAATTTTAAAATTAAGTTTTCAGACATAATTATCCCTCATTTAAATGGAAAATAGGTTAACACATCAAACTGCAAGTAACAATTTTCTTCAAAGTGCTCAGACAAGAGAACAGAGCACTCTCGTACCAACTCTCTGTGTACATTCCACAAGGAAGTGGGTAGGGTAGTCAAGAAGTGGCCTCTGCATACCTTCTTCATTGTCACTGGGTTTAAGAGATTCTTCCAACCAGCTTCTGTTGCCTTTGACCTCTGCCCTTTTCTTGCTGAGTTTCTCTTTCATGATATCATAATCCCAGGCAGTGACCTCAGGCTGGACTCTCTGTGTCACTTCCTTCCTGCTTTGCAGACTAGGTTTGTTCTCTGCTGCCAACACCTGCTGCTCCCACTGTTCTCTAAGGTGCATCAAATGGTGTTTCTTAGGATGTAGCCCTGTAAATGTAATATACACCTTCAGGTTGGTCAGCTCACTATAATGTGGGTCTTCTAAGTGGACAGAGGAATTTGTCACTTCCCTCTAGGGCCAGGTATCTAATGAATAAATAACTAAAAATTAATCCAAATGCTGCCTTGAAAGAACAAATGACTTTATGCATCACCAGTAGTGTGAGGGGAGGAGAAGGGAAAGGAGTGTGGTTACTCTCTCTGATTTGGGGAGAGAACCTAATTATTTTTGACCCTCTCTGGGCTTGAGTGCCTGCATCTGGCTGTAAAGCAGGTAAGTTATGAGTGGAGTTTGTGGGGCTCCATGGTGGAAATCTCATGGAAGAGGAGTGGGAATAAAAACTCTTCACTGCTATGTGTCATGGCTTCCCTCCACTGATTCTGTTTATGGGGCTACATGCCACACATCCACAGGCCATGTCTGTCCACTGTGACTGTATGTACAGGCCCACTGAGAAGGCAGCTAAAGGTGACAAAACTCACCTATATAAACCTGTTTTTGCTTGTTTTTTAGGAAAGAGTCCTCTGGCAACTTCTCTGCAGTAGTCTCTGTCTGGTTGCTGTCACTTGAGACTTTGTGTTTCCTTTCCAGTTGGAGGATGGGGCTGTGCATCACATCCATAGCTACCTGGTCTGCAGCTGGCTCACCTACAGGCTGCCTTTCCATTAAATACTTCTCTACAGGAAGATCTTCATCCTTTAGGGCTTTAAAGGAATTGTGCTGTTTGTTTCCAGGACTATGCTTGCCTAGCAGGAGAGAAAACCAGAATACATAAGTGAATTCAAAAATCACCAAGAGAAGGCAGGATTCAGGGAACAGCTGAGACCATGCCAAGGTAATCTGCTATTGACAGATGCTTCTTTAGAAACTGGAGTTCTCACATTGTTAATATCAAGTTCTCATAAATAGACTTGTCCAAAGGAAGGATACACTGAAGATGAGCAGCAAGCAAAGCAGAAAGTTAGACATACACCACACTCATAATTCTCTCCTTCTACCTCTGTATATTAGGGGAATGAGACAAATAAGAAAGAAGATGAGACATCAATGCTATCTTTTTTAAAAAAATATTACAGTCCTTTCTTTCAGCAGCATGATCCAATCAAGCCAGGACTGGCATAAATATCTCTACAGTAATACGTGCTGAGGTCATTATTTTGAAATAAAAGACTGATGAGATGAAGACCGAAAATATACCCAAAATGCCATCTACTGAAGTGGTAACACCAATATTCACTTGGACCAACAGCAGAGATCATGAAGAAGGAGGGAAGGGAGACAGCATGTCAAAAGAAACCTAAACCCTTAATGGGCAGAAGTAATCGTCTCTTCCATAGGGCCCATGGTCCAGGACATGGCAGCTGCCTGCAAAATCAGCAGAGGGAAACAACTTCCAGAGGAAGGCTGAGAACCTGGGCAGACTTAAGGTGCTGCGAAGAGGGGTCTGGGAAAAGCCAAAGACAAGGTTTGACAGCACATGCACAAGTTCAGAGACAATTTTAAAAAACTCAGTCTGCTGGTTGCACAAATGTGGAAGGAAAAGCTTTTCACTGAATCCAAGGAGCTTCCATTTCCTGTTCAACATAGGACCACCACAATGAGGACACTGGTCACACCAGCTGGGACTAATCAAATGTTTGTAGAACTACAGACAGCAATTTTGTATGGAAAATGTATGTAGAACTACAGACAGCAGTTTTGTTTGGAAATGAGGAATATGTCACCAGAAACTGGATGAAAGGCTACCCTTGCTAAAACAAGTTCAAGGAAGTTGGCAGAATTGCCTTCATGTCCAAGGATGTTGTGAAAGGCAGGACTTAAGAGCGATGAACTAGGATATCTAGAAGGACACTAAGTCTTAAAACATTCATGGTACTATATGGCTTCTTTTGGCAAACTACCAGCAAAATGAGAGAAAAGAGAAATGATTTAAAGACAAAATTTGTAATTAAAAAGAAAGCAAAATGAATATATTTGGCAAACTCTGTCTAGTCATGTAAAGAAAAACAAAGTGGTTTCAAAAGAATAAAAACAACATATAGCAAAGCTATCATTTGCTAAAGAGATAGTTCAGATATAAGGAAAACAGGTGCTATTCATCAAGGCAATGGGATAATGAGCCTGAAGGCATTTGAGAGATCTTGGAGGCAAGCTATGGCCTTGTAGGCAATTACACCCCCTCAAGTATCTATTCCCTGCATTTTGTTGCAGTGATCTTTGGCTGCCCCAGCAATGGCTCAAGCTGGCCCAGATGTGCCTCATATCTCACTGCCAGAGGGGATAAGCCTTAAACTATAATAATATCCATATAGTTCTGACTCTACAGGTACACATAATCCCTGAGCCAGGGCCATGTTCACCTGCATTATAAAAGATGTTTTGGACAGCCTGGGGTTTCAGGCAGAGACATGGCATAGGGGGATAGCCAGGACAGAGTTCCCACTATAGTAATGTTTTGTGGAGCTGTGAGTCTGGAGCCAACTCCAAGAGCCCAGAACTGTAGAACAACCAGAGTGCAACTTCAGCCTGGAAGAGCTACAGGAATGTAACTCCAAGCCATGAGAGCTTCTGGGTGAACTAAAGCCCAGCAAAATCATTCAGGCAGGAATGCCTAGGCCTTGAGGGCTGAACTCTTACCTCAGTGTACATGATGTAAGGCATGAAATCAAAAGATATTATTGTCCAGCTTTATAACTCAGTGTTGGCTGGGCAGGGTGGCTCACGCCTGTAATCCCAACACTTTGGGAGGCTGAGACAGATGGATCACGAAGTCAAGAGATCGAGACCATTCTGGCCAACATGGTGAAACCCCATGTTTACTAAAAATGCAAAAAATTAGCTGGGAGTGGTGGCATATGCCTATAGTCCTAGCTACTCAAGAGGCTAAGGCAGGAGAATCACTTGAACCTGGGAGGCAGATGTTGCAGTGAGCTGAGATTATGCCACTGCACTCCAGCCTGGCAACAGAGTGAGACTCTGTCAAAAAAAAAAAAAAAAAAAAAAACTCAGTGTTGTTGTTTTTCTCCCTCTTTTGTATTTTGGGCTTACTTGGAACCAGTTACTCCTTTCTTCTTGCCTATTCTCCATTTTTAAATGGGAATGTCTTTCCCATGCCTGCTCCACCATGGCATTTTAGAAGCACATAACTTCACAGGCTCACAGTAGAAGAGAAATTTGTCTTATAGTAAATTAGGTCTTGTGTCCCATTCATATCTGATTAAGAAGAGATTCTAGATTTTGGACTTTTGAGTTGACGCTGGAACGAGTTAAGATTGTGGGGCTATTGGGACGGAATGAATACATTCTGCATATGAGAAGGACAGGAATTTTCAAGACTACAGATGGAATATTATGGTTTGAATGTTTCCCAATATTCAAGTGTTCGAAATCTAGTCCCCAGTCCAACAGTGTTGAGAACTGGGACCTGCAAGAGGTAATTAAGTCATGACCATGGGACATTAATTAATGTCATTACTGTGGGAGTGAGTTAGTTATTGTGGAACTGAGTTCATAATTAAATTAAATGAGTTTAGTCCCCTTCTTCTCTTTCCCTTGGGCTCTCTTTCCCATCTGCTTTCCATCATGGGATGCAACTGGAAGATGGAGCTCGCCAGAGCAGTCCCTCATAATTCTTGGCCTCCAGAACTATGAGCAAATACATTTCTGTTGACTATAAATTACCCTGTTTGTACCAGTAGAAAACATACTAAGACATGAATTCTTCTAGTTAGATCATTCAACTTATTTGATCCAATTAGCCTCCCCTGAAGGTACCATGGGAGGGAGTGGGGATGTAGAGTGAAAACCTAAGTATTATCTTAGGAAATGCCATGTGCAAATGGAAAAGTATACTTTTAAACTTTTAAAGTGTACTGTCTTCTCTCCTTAACTCCTTTAAGGTAGAAAACATTTTGAAAAAAGTGATTGCATGGTGTCACAATGCAATTGTGAGTCACAATCAGGAAGCAGCTTAGCTAGTGTGGGACCCAACCCAGAATGAACTTCCCTTCCCACATCAAATATCAGATTAAGAAGCTCTTAACCTGAGTGTTTTAGATTCTACTTTTGTCTTTTATATCTGAACTACAGATCTCATATGGTCATCTATATCTCTAACACTCTCAACTTTGTCTAAGGCATTTTTCTTGAGGAGATACTTTTCCAATTAAGTTTTACCCCTACTGCAAAATTATCTCTCATCCACCTGACCTTTTGCCCAAACTGAGAGCATCTTTTACTGGAAGAGTTGTGATGAGTTATTTCACAGGGTGAAGTCAGTGGGCAATGATTGGCTAGTAACCTCATCTCTCTGCTCAGTGAATGACACTACCTCTATAAGAGCCCTGGCTGACTCTTGTCTACTCCAAAATTTCCCATCTGGCAAAAGCTACCCAGTGAGGGTAGGGAGGTTTCCCCTTCACATACCACCTTTTGCTCCCCTCTTCATGAGGAGACCAGCCAAAAAAGGATGGCCAGCCTGCTACACAACTGTGCCTTGGAAGGTTGTAACTCATCTCATGGGCATTCTCCCGACACCCCATGTAGTACCAGGAAACCCAGGGGACCATGACCTCATCCTGAACTATTATCAAGAACCCTCCATTGCTAAACGTGGGGTTCACTGCAATCACACTTACTCACATAGAGTTCCCCTACCTCTCAAAAGGATTTTTCCCCAAAACTGGTTCCATTCACCATTTCCCAAATCCTCCAAGTCATTAAAAAAAGGGACAATAATTTCAAAGAATTGAGGTATCTTCACTATTACCTCTTTGCTCAAAGATTCTCATTCCTCTAAATGAACCCCTGCCACTCCCCTCACAAGATATTACATGACCTTACAAAAGCCAGTAATAATTCTGCCCACAGTGATGGCCCAAGATACACAGACTATCAGCTATACAGGTGAGAAGTTCTATGTTCCATTGCTGCACATCTTAACCTGGATGTTCTCAAATTAGACTATTTCAGTCATCACACACAGCATTAATCACACGGCAAAGGATATAAATTAAGAGATGTAGGGGTCCTAACCATTAGACTCTACCATAGCTGTTATTTTAAGCCCTTCTAAAAAGCAGAAAACCATGTGCCCTTGATAGATAAGAATGTAAATCTGTTATCTGAGGTCTACCACCTGCTCCCTGCAACGTGGTCTTATGAGACACAGCACATACATTCCATAATTTATCAAAGCTGTGCCATAGTAGTACTTCATAGAAGTATCTCCATGGCAACATTTACAAGTCTCCACAGCAAAAATAAATTCTGCCACTGTTGGTGCCACAGATGCTGGGCCCTAACAAGATGGGAGGAGACTGAGACTTTTGAGGGTTTCCCATGATCCATTTCCTCTGCAGGCAACTGTATCAGCTCCAGCTGAGACTAACCTTGTTATAACTTATGGCCTCTCCATCACGGGCATCAACTTTCTCTGCATCTAATTCAAGATAGTCTACAAAGCATTCAGGCATATTCTCCTGGAAGAGAAGTTCCTGAGCCAATAATTCCTGCCCAGGCATTGCGACCAAACACACCCCAGGTCTGCTTCAGTGAAGTGGCTGGCAGAAGAGAAGGAAACCCACATTATCGAAGGAAGGGCTAATATGTACATCTACTATGTATCAACAAAAATAAATCAATAATTAAAAACCTAAAAATTGTATTATACTGTTTCTAACTATAGGGCCAAGCCTCCTTTATAAAACGAGATGTGTCCCTTGTCTAAAGGAAAATAATACTTCATAGATTATTAAAAGGAAATTATCTTTCACAGATAATTCATTCCTGATTGCCACAATGATTAAAAAGACAATCAGTCCTTCACTCCACAGATGGCAAAAACAGCCCATTTTTCTGAGAAGACACCAAACAGAAGTCAGAATCTTGTATGTGATTGCTTTATCTCACCTCCCTGGGCCCTGGGAACAGGATCACCCTATTGCCACCAGTGTGGTAATTGAGCCACAAAGCAAGTGGCTCAGCTGTACTTACATCTCTCACAGTTATTCTGGCTGGCAATATCCTCCTCCAGAAGACATTTTGGCTTTTTGTCCTGATTTCCTTTCCACCTCTCTGAGTCAGCTGTGCTGAATTTGTATGGCTTGGCGTCCTTGGTTTCTGAATGGAAAAAAAAGAGGGATGAAAATCAACACCTTATTTTAAATGCTATTTCATTTGTCTTACAACTAAAGAAAAATATGTCCAAACAAATGTTTGCCCAAAATTAACCATGGACATAAACTCTTTAACCATACTGTTTTCAAGGAGTTTATGTATCTAGACACACAAGCTATAAGCATGTATATCAGTGAACACATTTTTGTGCACATTCTCTCTTGGAAATAAAAACACAGCATACACACAAAACAGAAACAGCAGGAAAAAAATCTCACAAGGAATATAGGCTATAAACTACCTTTTGAATATTTGGAAATAAAATTTAACTTTAAAGGCTTATATAATATTATAATGACAATAATATGAAAAACATAAATTTGAAGAACTGAACTCATATTAAACACTAGGCAGACATAAAATACTGTCCTTTTTTAATTCTTCTAGTCATGTAATTAAAATGGGCACTCAGGGGGTCATTTAAATAACTTCATTTATTTTTATAAAGATAAAACAAATTCCTTTTAACATTCCAAAAAAAGTGGCCTATTCATCTTTGAAATAAAAGTAAAAATCTTAGAAAATTCCTATACAACATGTATCATAATTAACTTATCAAGTTAAATATATGCTATATCCCATTCTGCCAAGAGGTACGGGAGAGAGCGAGAGAGAGAGAATGTGTGTGTGTATGTGTGTGTGTATGTGTGTGTGTAAGTTGCACGATCCTGCAGAACCACAGCTGCTACACATCTTCTCAAGCAAGTAATCAAGTAAGGTATTCTGAGCAGCTAGATATATTGGTTATTTTATCAACAGAAAAATAAAATCAATTGATAGGTAAATGCCATGCATTTTTTAGAAATTATTCACAATAATTAAAACTTCTGTTACAGGCTGAGCATCTCTTATTGTAAATGCTTGGGACAATTATTTTAATTTTTTATCAGATTTTGGAATATGTACATATACATAATAAGGTATCTTGACTATGAGAACCAAGTCTATACAAAAAAATCATTTATGTTTCACATACACTTTACACACATAGACTAAAAGTAATTTTATTCAGTATTTTTAACAATTTTGCATATGTAACAAAGTTTACGTTAAGTATTTGTTTGTGGGCTTTTCCACTTGGGGCATGATGGTGGCATTCAAAAGTTTCAGATTCTGTAGCAAAGTATCCAGAAACATGTATATCCTAAGTACTACTATTCACATTCCCTTACTGGACATAATATATACATTCAAATTACAATAAGCTTCATTAGTCAAATCTGCATAGTGCCATGTCCTACCATACTCCCCCAGTACTCTTTACATATTTAAACTGTAACAACAGGTAAAGTTGCTAAAATGTGGGTAGAGGGGGTGACCTGCAATGCCCGTTGCTCCCAAGTGAGCTGACTAGAATCTGCATACAGTTCAGTAGTAACACACTTGAATCGGTCAGCCATGCAACCTGCTGAGGTGGTGACTCTCTTTACCAGGTTAGATGGCTTAGGTTTCAGAAGTTTGCCATCACTTGATTTGGCCTCATTGGCTCCATCTTTGGTGTAAGTAGAGATTATGTCCATACTTAGTGGGGCACTGCCAAGGCAATATGGTTTGGGATACTCTTGGATTTTACCAAAAGTTACAGCATGACCATCACTCACTAGAGTTGGCTCCAGGAATAATGTTGAAACTGGCATCCCTATGTTCTCTTTGTTGGCTGGAGTCCGTTTGAGAGCATAAGCTTCATGCAAGTCATCAATGTGCCCCAACTCCTCTCTTAGGGTGATAAAATCACCATGCTGCTGCAGGGATGCCTTGACAATTGGGGGCTTGGCAGGCTTGGCATTCTGACCAATATTTTTCACTGTAAAGCATGGTTTGGACATGTTTGCCACAGTTTTGGCATCTGGTTCTTCTTGGAGAAGGTCTATGTAAACAATCTTTTTATTTCTGCTAACAGTCTTCCCTTGGTTCCAGCTGAGGTTTAGTTTTAGATTGTCAGTGTGGACTTCTGGATGAAACTCTGTACTGCCAGCTTCCAACATCTCAGAAAATTGATTCTGGACAGTTGGGTCTTTGTGGCAGGCTCTTTCATGGGAATGGGATCTTCCTCTGGTTTCTCCTCTTTTTTCTCTTTGTTGGCTGGAGTCTGTTTGATAGTATAAGGTTCATGAAAGTCATCAATGTGCCCCAACTTCTCTCTTAGGGTGATGAAATCACCATGCTGCTGCAGGTATGGCTTGACAATTGGGGGACTGGCAGGTTCAGCATTCTGGCCAACACGTTTCATTATGAAGCTGGGTTTGGACACATTTGCATCAGTTTTAGCATCTGTTTTTTCTTGGAGATGGTCTACATAAACAACCTTATCACTTCTGATAATAATCTTACCTTGATTCCAGCTGGGGTTCAGTTTTAGACTGTCATTGGGGACTTCTGGATGAAACGCTGTACTGCTAGCTTCCAGCATCTCAGAAAACTGATTCTGGAAAGTTGGGTCTTTGCGGCAGGCTCTTTCTTGGGAATGTGACCTCCTCTCTGGTTTCTCCTTTTTGGTGATCTCTATGGGCCTGTGTGTCATCAACATGGGTTGCACCATGCCAAATCCCAGGGCATCTTGGTAGATCAGAAACTCTGGATGGCCCATGGGCACCACATAAGGCAGTCTAGGCTTTGAGGCAAGACGCCCCAGAAAGAGACTGTTGTTGGGCAACAAAACTGGATGAGGGTAGACAGGCCCTTTGTCATGTAAGGAGAAGGGTCTTATAGCAGTGGCCTTAGGTACTGGGTAAGGAAAGTAACTTCTGGGGTGGGAAATTGATGGGGGCCTAAAAGCCTCATTTGGAGGTAGAAATAGGGGGCTTGGTTGAAGGCCATTCTTATTTGCTTTGAAACTCAGTTCTGGGCTGCTGGCTTTGGCAACCTTGCTGCTAGTGCTGCTGCTTTTCTTGACAGGCATGGTTGGAGGTTGGCCCACTTGCTGAATGATGGATGATGTGGTATCCACAGAGCTCCTGTTGGTCCTAGTGCCATCTGCCCTATGTGGGGTTGGGGACTGATAATATAGAGTTAATATAGAGGTGGGGTGGCCTGCACAGGACACTGACCCCAAAACATTAGGGATCATAGTTCCTTTGCCATTCATGCAAAGGTAAAAAGAACTTTGCTGTTGTATTATCATCCAGTCCATCACCTTGTTTTTCAACATGCTTTCACCATTGTTCTCTTCATTAGTTCTTGGCCTGGGTACTACCCAGGATGATGGATCAGTGCTAATAAATTCAGATCTATAGATAGCACAGCCATTTCTTAGAGAAGATGTTTCTTTCGGAATCTCACTTCTGGAGAGCACTAAGCCACTTCCAGCCATGCTGTGAACCAAGCCCATGGAAGCCATCTTTTTCATGTGATCAGCTTTGGAAGCATCTACCTCCACCACTTTAGAAGACAACTCTACTGGCTTATTTGAGATGCTTTTGGTAATACTCTGCTTCTCTAACAGAGAGGTGAGACATCATCTTTCCTGTCTTGAGCCACTGTCTTCCAGGTGTACATGGGGACTGGCTGAGCACTCTCACCCACTTCCAGGGTCTCAGGATATTTGCTACTGGAGAGCCTCGCTGTGGGGAACTCACTACCCATCATGTTTGCCTTTGACAGTGTCACTGAAGGAGCGGTGGAGATCCTGGCATAATGCTCATGGAACTCAGAGAATATGTCTGCAACAGCCTGGGTGGGAAGGTGGATCTGGGGTGAGGGCTGAGGGGAGGCAGGGAACACGAGAGTTGTATCACCTGGAAAGCCACTAGCAACTGCCTTGGCAAATGGCACCCTGGTTGTTTCCTGTTCTGAATATGAGGATAGGTGTGGGAATTGATGGCGTTCCGGGGACTGATGGCCATCCTCCATGGTAGGCTTTTGTCTGCACAGCGGAAGAGAGGTGGAATGGCTGAGATGGCCAAAGCTGTTGAAAGCCTCATGGGTGATGCCAAGGACAATGGGATGTGGGGACTGAAATAGCGAGGTGATGGCAGGTAGGAAAACTGCTCCCTATTTCTGTTTCCTGGAAAATATAGCAGCTGGGCCAAGTTGGAGGACTACTGAGGTAGCCAGAACATGTTCTGTGAATACATATTTGGCAAATCAAGGGAAGGATGGATGGCTGGTGTGGCACTCTCCATGTAAGGATTGACCCAGGGTAGCTGCAGGTAATGAGCATCATAGATGTTGCAAGGCCTATGATTGTGGCTGGTAGGCCTGTCCAAGCCAAGTGTTTCTGCTGTGCTGAAAGCATTTTGTATTGCAGGAGGTGTTTTACATATAGCAGTGAAGCAATCTGGGGGTTTTTCAGAGACAGCAAAATCTTCCACTATCTCAGGTATATTTAGTTTGAACTGCATCTCTGGATTTATTTCTGAAGAAAACCCAAGGCCACCTACAGTGTTCATGGTAACCTCATGATCTTGCTTGGAGTCTATTCTGCTCAAACTAGAAAGACAGTGTTTCTGGGGAACAGGAGCCCTTCCTGTTTCAGGCCTGTGTGGTCCATGATCAGTGCTTCCAGGCCGTCAATCTGATAAGCCAATTTGCATCCACCTTGGCAGAGCAACAACATAGATGCTACTTGGGACACTCCTTCAAAACAGCAGTAGCAGTACGTAAGAGAAACTGCCAAGTAGTTCAATATGACATCAGCCTAACATCTGAGCAGAAGGGGTTAAAGATAAAGTAAGAAAGATAGTATCTGCGTGAACTGCTTTTTTCTCTTATGCAGACTCCTTCTTAGGGCATTGTGCTGCCTGTTTTCTTCACACCTCTGTTAAACTATAATTCTAAAAGCATAAAACAATGATCCTTTCAGATTTAAAGGATATTAAGTTGTCTATTCACTCTGGAAATTTTGCCTCCTCAGCAAAAATTGTTTGCTGCAACTTAGAAGCTACCAACTCCAAAGCTGTCAGCACCACCCTTACTGGGTAAAGAACTCACACTAACCCTCCCAAGGCCTGTTAAGGTTTAGATAAGATGACTATTCACTTAGTTTTTCTTGAGTGTAGGAAGACATTTTTAACAGAATAAGCAACCTTCAGTGGACAACAAAAACTCTAGCCTGGGCAACACAGTGAGACCCTGTCTCAAAAAAATAAAAATAAAAATATTTAAAAATTATAGGTGACACACCGTTTTATAACATAACCATCAGCTGCTATAGTCTGAACAGGAAGCTGCATATATGTGCCAGGCTGCTATGTCTGTCTTGGGGCTTGTTTTCAAAAGTATGTAAAATATTTGGTGCCATCTTGCAAATCCCAATATGCAGCAGAAAAAATTGCAGCATTTCCCTGAAGAGAACCTTTAATTATTTACTGCTTAGACAGAGAAGATCCTACAAGAAAAGAAAGGCACAGGCTAGTATTCCTGATGGACACATACATAAATTCTCAAAAACTACTAGCAAACTTAATATAATAACACATTAAAAGAATAATTAACCATGATCAAATGGTATTCATCTCTGAGAAACAGTTTAACATACACAAAACCAATTAATGTAACACATCACATTGAAAAAAAAAGAAGAAATGAAAAGTACATGATCATTGTAATAACAACTGCAAAAGCATTTGACAAAATTTGACACCCTTTCATGGTAACTCTCAACAAGTTAAGAAGAGAGGAAATTTATAGGCTACATATGACAGATGCATAGCTACCATCAGATTCAATGGTGAAAGGTCAAAATTTTATCCTAAGAACAGAGACAAGACAAGGATGGCTATTCTTCACCACTTATTTTCATCATAGTACTGGAAGTCTTTGCCAGAATAATTAGACAGCAGATAGTAATAAATGGTATCCTAACAAGAAAGAAAGAAGTGAATTTATCTCTACTTGGAGATAACATGCTCTTATATTTAGAAAACCCCAAAGACTGCACCAAAAGAAAACCGCTGGAACAGATAAATAAATTCTATAAAGTTACAGGACAAAGAAAATATGTAAAAATCAATATCATTTCTGCACACCAACAAACTACTAAGAAGGAAAAATAACACAATCTCATTTATAAAAGCAACAACAAAGAAATTTAAAACTTGGGTATAAATTTAATCAAGGATATAAAAGGCATTTATAATGAAAACTACAAAAAAAGATTAAATAAACTTAAACACAAATAGATTTGTCCATAAAATAGAAGAATTAATACTGTGAAAATATCCGTTCTACCCAAAGTATTTTGGAAACTCGATGTTATCACTGTCAAAATTCCAAGGTCTCTTGTTACAGAAATAGAAAACACAAACATTAAATTTGAATGGAACTACAAAAGACACTGAAAGACTAAAACAACCTAAAACAAAAAGAACAAAGCTAGAGGCAGCATATTCCCTGATTACCAAACATATTACAAAGAAAATCTAACAGGAGCACATAGTACTAGCATAAAAACTGACACATTCAACCAGTTAAGAATGATAGAAGCAATTGTGAATGGGAGTTCACTCATGATTTGGCTCTCTGTTTGTCTGTTGTTGGTGTATAAGAATGCTTGTGATTTTTGTACATTGATTTTGTATCCTGAGACTTTGCTGAAGTTGCTTATCAGCTTAAGGAGATTTTGGGCTGAGACGATGGGGTTTTCTAGATAAACAATCATGTCGTCTGCAAACAGGGACAATTTGACTTCCTCTTTTCCTAATTGAATACCCTTTATTTCCTTCTCCTGCCTGATTGCCCTGGCCAGAACTTCCAACACTATGTTGAATAGGAGCGGTGAGAGAGGGCATCCCTGTCTTGTGCCAGTTTTCAAAGGGAATGCTTCCAGTTTTTGCCCATTCAGTATGATATTGGCTGTGGGTTTGTCATAGATAGCTCTTATTATTTTGAAATATGTCCCATCAATACCTAATTTATTGAGAGTTTTTAGCATGAAGGGTTGTTGAATTTTGTCAAAGGCTTTTTCTGCATCTATTGAGATAATCATGTGTTTTTTGTCTTTGGCTCTGTTTATATGCTGGATTACATTTATTGATTTGCGTATGTTGAACCAGCCTTGCATCCCAGGGATGAAGCCCACTTGATCATGGTGGATAAGCTTTTTGATGTGCTGCTGGATTCGGTTTGCCAGTATTTTATTGAGGATTTTTGCATAGCCATATGTAGAAAGCTGAAACTGGATCCCTTCCTTACACCTTATACAAAAATCAATTCAAGATGGATTAAAGATTTAAACGTTAGACCTAAAACCATAAAAACCCTAGAAGTAAACCTAGGCATTACCATTCAGGACATAGGCGTGGGCAAGGACTTCATGTCCAAAACACCAAAAGCAATGGCAACAAAAGCCAAAATTGACAAATGGGATCTAATTAAACTAAAGAGCTTCTGCACAGCAAAAGAAACTACCATCAGAGTGAACAGGCAACCTACAACATGGGAGAAAATTTTCGCAACCTACTCATCTGACAAAGGGCTAATATCCAGAATCTACAGTGAACTCAAACAAATTTACAAGAAAAAAACAAACAACCCCATCAAAAAGTGGGCGAAGGACATGAACAGGCACTTCTCAAAAGAAGACATTTATGCAGCCAAAAAACACATGAAAAAATGCTCATCATCACTGGCCATCAGAGAAATGCAAATCAAAACCACTATGAGATATCATCTCACACCAGTTAGAATGGCAATCATTCAAAAGTCAGGAAACAACAGGTGCTGGAGAGGATGTGGAGAAATAGGAACACTTTTACACTGTTGGTGGGACTGTAAACTAGTTCAACCATTGTGGAAGTCAGTGTGGCAATTCCTCAGGGATCTAGAACTAGAAATACCATTTGACCCAGCCATCCCATTACTGGGTATATACCCAAATGACTATAAATCATGCTGCTATAAAGACACATGCACACGTATGTTTATTGCGGCATTATTCACAATAGCAAAGACTTGGAACCAACCCAAATGTCCAACAATGATAGACTGGATTCAGAAAATGTGGCACATATACACCATGGAATACTATGCAGCCATAAAAAATGATGAGTTCATATCCTTTGTAGGGACATGGATGAAATTGGAAACCATCATTCTCAGTAAACTATCGCAAGAACAAAAAACCAAACACCGCATATTCTCACTCATAGGTGGGAATTGAACAATGAGATCACATGGACACAGGAAGGGGAATATCATACTCTGGGGACTGTGGTGGGGAGGGGGGAGGGGGGAGGGATAGCATTGGGAGATATACCTAATGCTAGATGACGAGTTAGTGGGTGCAGTGCCCCAGCATGGCACATGTATACATATGTAACTAACCTGCACAATGTGCACATGTACCCTAAAACTTAAAGTATAATTAAAAAAAAAAAAAAAAAGAAGGACAGGCCAACATTACGGATATCTCACAAGCTAGACAGAAGTCTAGGCTTACTATGCAGGCAATAGCAGGTTATTGCAAACTTTAAGTTTTATAATATAATTCTTTTTATAATACAATAAAAATTGCCCTTACAGCTACAAAAAAAAAAAAAAAGAATGATAGAAAACCCAAAAATTACTCAAACATTTATGTTCAATTTTTTTTTTCCAAAGGTGCAAGGAGTGCAGAATGGAAAAAGGACAGGTTCTTCAAACAATGGTGCTGGGAAAACTCAATATCCACATGCAGATGAGTGAAATTAGACTGTTATCTTACACAATATACAAAAATCAACTCGAAATGAATGAAAGAAGCAAATATATAATCAAAAGCTGAAAAACTACCAGAAATCTCAACAATATCAAACTAGGTAACAACTTTTTTGATATCACCCCAAAAGCACAGGCAACAAAAGTAAAAATAATCAAATTAAATGGCATTAGACTGCAAAGCTTCTGTGTAGCAAAGGAAAAAAGAAAGGGAAGAAACACCCCATTGAGTAAGAGAACATATTTGCAAACTGTATATCTTAGAAGCCATTAATTTCAAATTTACAAGTAACTCAACTGGATAACAATAAAACAATGTGAAAGTGGGCAAAGAATATGAACAGTCAGTTATTAAAAGAAGACATTCAAATAGTTGATAGGTCTATAGTCTTTCATACTGCCATGGAGACACCAAGATAACAATGATATATGCACCAAACTTTACTCTGCAGACTCATTAAGAAGCTGCAGCACCCCGTCAAATGTATTGTCGAGAAATACTGCAACCAAAAACAGTAGCCAAGTCCATGATATTTTGCTCATCTTTATCCCTTCCTCTATCTGGTATAGTGAGGAATAATCAGAGTAAACCTTCTAATTCTCAGCTCGTCCCTCAGGATAGAGCAACCCCTCCTTGCTGCCAACATTGTTCTGTCTTATTTTCAGGATGCCTGAGAAACTGGTTTCTATCTCACTTGAATCCGAAGTGCTGAAAGAAACTGTAGCATCATTTGTATACCAGGATGCAGTATGCTGAAAACATGAGCACATTAGAGCAACAAGGAGTCTGCAATGTCAGAGGCAGGAACCAGAGGAAGTAAGAAATGGTGGGCAGATGAATACCAAGACCAGATTGAAACCAAAACCAAATCACCTGAGAAATAGCATGGATGATCCTCTAATGGAAATTAAGACAGTTAAATCAACTATACGTGTTAAAATAAAAGCACATACAGACAAGAGGCATCCCAAGAAAGGTACTGAGAAGTCCCAGAACCTCTATCTGGGGTGACTAGAAAAGATCTTCCCCTCAATGAAGCCAGTACATAAAATGGAGGGGTGGCTGTTTCTCAAATGCCAAAATCCCAAGAAAGATTGCAAGACATGCAAGTAACATGGAAACATGGCCTAATGGCCAAATCCAAAAACAAAGTACATCACTGGAAACTGAACCTAAAGAAACTGAGATCACACAATTTCCACAAAAAGGTTTAAAATAACTCTTAATTGTTCATTGAGAAAACAAAACAAAGACAGGCAACTAAATGAAATAAGAAAAATAGTACATGAACAAAAATGAGACTATCAAGAGAAATAGAAACTATTTTCAAAAAAAATTTTTTTTTACAGCTGAAAAACAAAGTACTGAAATTAAAAACTCACCAGAAGACTTTGATGAGGTATGGGAAAGAATCAGTAAACTTTAAGATAGTTTATTTGAAATTATTGAGTTACAAGAGAAAACAAAAGAATAAATATACATATCAATATACATATGATGAGAGTCACATAAAAGGAAGAGTAAGAAAGAGGCAGAAAACATTATTGGAAGAATACGACTAAAATCTTTCCAAATTCCAAGAAAAAAAGACATACAAATTTGAAAACAACAAATTCCACTAAGAATTTAAAAACACCCATACCAAGATATACTATGATAAATTGTTTTTTTATGGGGGTTTTTTGTTCTCCAGTTTGGAGGGCAGTGGTGCAATCTAAGCTCACCGCAACCTCTACCTTCAAAGTTCATGCAATTATCCCATCTTAGCTTCCTGAATAGCTGGGATTACAGGCAACTGCCAACACACTCTAATTTTTTGTGTTTTCAGTAGAGATGGGAATTTGCCATGTGGTCCAGGCTGGTCTTGAACTCCTGGGCTAAAGTGATCCATCTGCCTCGGCCTCCCAAAGTGCTGGGATTACAGGTGTGAGCCACAGTGCAGACCCAATCAAGCTGTTGATTTTTAAAGAAAAAGAGAAAATCTTGCCACATACCAGGAAGCTTCTATAAAATTACCAGTGAATTTCTAAGCAGAAACCTTGAAGGCCAGAAGGCAGTGAGAAATTTAGTGAAAAGAAAACCTGTCAATTAAGATTACATATATACACATACATATATATGGCAAACATTCCTTAAAAATGAAGTAGAAATGAAGACTTTCCCAGATAAACAAAACTTGAAGGCATTTATTCCCACCAGACCTCCGTCACAAGAAATGCTAAAGAGAGTATTTCAAAGAAAGAATGCTAAACAGCAATAGGAAGCCTTATAAGACATAAAATTATCTGATAAGGTAAATATATGGTCAAATATAGAGTCCTATATTTTGAAAGATTGATGACAAATAATACTTTTAAAAGCATTAAAAGACAAAAGCCTTAAAAAATTATACATCCATACATCTGTGTACATGCCATATAAAGATTTAAGTGGGGTGCAGTGGCATGTGCCTGTAGTCCTAGCTACTTGAGAGGCTGAAACAGAAAGACTGCTGAGGTTAGGAGTTCAAATATAGCCAAGGCAACATACAAGATCTGACAACTTTTTTAATAAAAGATGTTATTTGCAATATCAATAACAGAAAGTTGGAGGGAAACAAAGCTGTAAACATGCAGTTTTCATTTGTAGTTGAATTCAATATCAATTTAAAATAGATTATTGCAAGTGTAAGATGTTCTATGTAATCCCCATGTTAACTGTAAAGAAATCTCTACAAAATACAGGCAAAAGGCCAGGCGCAGCGTCTCACACCTGTAGTCCCAGCACTTTAGGAGGCTGAGGCGGGCAAATAACCTGAGGTCGGGAGTTCAAGACTAGCCTGGCAAATATGGTGAAACCTTGTCTCTACTAAAAATACCACACAAAAAAAAATTACTGGGCATTGTGGTGGATGCCTGTAATCCCAGCTGCTCAGAAGGCTGAGACAGGAGAATCTCTTGAACCTGGGAGGCAGAGGTTGCAATGAGCCAAGATTGTGCCATTGCACTCCAGACTGGTCAACAGGAGTGAAGCTGTGTTTCAAAAAAAAAAAATACATATATATATGCAAAAGGAATGAGAAGAGAATGTCACTAGCAAAAAAATCAAAACACAAAGGAAGACACTAAGAGTGAAGACAAGGGAACAAAAAGCTCAACACACATAAAAACAATAAACAAAATGGCAGCAATATGTAGGTCCTTCTCTACCAGTAACTACTTTAGATAAATGAATTAAGTTTCTTAATTTAAAAAAAGACAAATGGACTAAATGCATAAAACACGGGATCCACAAAGAGACTGATTTAGAGTCTTTAGGACATGATGCTGAAAGTGAATGAGTGGAAAAAGATACTACATGCAAATGGTAACCAAAAGAGAGCAGGGGTGGTTACACTAATATAATGAGTATATTGCAAACTTATGGAATGCAGCAAAAGTTGTGCTAACAGGAAAGTTAATAGCTGTAAACACTTACAATAAAAAAGAAGGCATCTCAAATCAACAACTTAATTTTACAGCACAAGCACAAGAGGAATACCAAAGTCAACCTAACACTAGTAGAGAGAAGAATAAATGAAAATTAGAGCAGAAATAAAGGAAACAGAAAATAAAAAAACAATACAAAAAAATAAACCAAACAGGTGGCGATTGTTTTGAACACATCAAGAAAACTGACAAAACTTTAGGTAGATATTTTTAAAAAGGGAATAGATTCAAGTAACTAATGTCAGATTCAAATAACTAACAGATTCAAATAACTAATATCAGATGAAAAGGGGACATTACAACTGATGCCATAGATCAGCAACCCCTACCACTTTTGCATCAGACAATAGGTTTAGTGGAAAACAATTTTTCCACAGTCAGAGGAGGGTGATGGTATGATTTCTGGATGAAACTGTTACATCTTAGATCATCATGCACTAGATTATCAGAAGGAGCACACAGTCTAGATCCCTTGCATGCACTGTTCACAAGCAAGTTTGCACTCTTATGAGAATCTAATGCCACTGCTGATCTGACAAGAGGTGGAGCTTAGACAGTAATGCTGGCTCACCAACCTCTCACCTCCTCCTGTGCAGCCTAGTTCCTAACAGCCTACGGATTGGAATGGCTCCATTGCCAAGGGATTGAGGACCCCTGCCATAGAGGTAAAAAGGAGTGTAAGAGAAAACTGTGAAAATTGTACACCAAAAAATTAGATAATCTAGAAAAAATAAGTAAATTACTATAAACATACAACCTAATAAAAATAAAATACAAAGAATGATAAAATCTGAAGAATCTTACAGTAAAAAGACTGAATCAGAAATCAAAAATCTTCAAAAAAGAAAAGCTCAGGATCAGAAACCTTCACTGCAGAATTCTACTTAACAAAGAATTAACACCTAAAACTCTTGCAAAAAAAAGTAAAGAGAAGAAAGAGTTCCACATTCATTGTTTGAAGATTTATACATTCATTCATTCCATACTGCCCAGATAGTAACACTAAAGAAAAGGCTTAAGAAGAAAACTACAGGCCAGTATAACATTTAAGTGAAAATCCTCAACAAAACACTAGCAACAATTCAACAGAACATTGAAAGCATTATACACCATGACCAAATTATGTAGGGTTTACACCTACATAAATACAAGGACATGCAAGAACATGAATAAATGCAAGGAATGCAAGGATAGTTCAACACCTGAAAATCAATCAATAAAATGCATTCTCACTAAGAGAATGAAGAGGGAACATAAACTATCAACACCATTTATACGAAAAAGGTATTTGCAAAAATTAAGTCCATTTTGTGATATAAAAAAATACTCAGCAGACTTGAAATATAAGAAAACTACCTTAACAAATGTCACATATGAAAAATCTAGAGCTATCGTCATACTCAACAGCAAATGATGAAAAGCTTTTCCTCTAAGACCAACTACAAGATGAGGATACTTGCTCTAGACTCTTTTAGTCAACATGATACTACAAGTCTTAGCCAGAGCAAATAAGCAAAAATAGTAATAAAATAGAAAGCATCCAAACTGGAAAAGAAGGAGTAAAAATATCTGTCTTTTCAGATCATATGATTCTATATATAGAAAACCTGAAAGATTCCACTGGTGGAAAACAAATAAAAAAACCTGTTAAAACTAATAAATTAATTCAGTAAAGTTACAGAACGCAGAGCAATCAAGTTGTGTTTTGTAAGCTTACAATAAAACATACAAAAACAGCTGACAAAAATTCCATTCATAAGAAAATTTTACAAACAGTAACTTGACATATTGAAACAAGAAATCATTGCTGAAAAAAATTTAATATACAAATAAAGAGAAAGACATCCTGTATTCATAAATTGGAAGACCTAGTATTGTTAAAATGTCAGTACTATCCATATTGACATACAGTACAACACTATCTTTCAGAATGTTAACGGGTTTTTTTGCAGAAGCACAAAAACATATCCTAAAATAATTATGGAATCTTGGAAAACACTGAGTGGTAAAAACAAGCTTGAAAAAGAACCAAATTGGAGATCTCAAACTCCATGATACCAAAGCGTATGACAAAGTTACAGAAACCAAAAAGTGTGGTGATGAACCAAAGAGAGAGCACAGAAACAAACCCTCAACTGTATGGTCAAAAGAATAAGAGTGACAAGACCACCCAGCGTGGAAAGAAGAGGTCATTCAGCAAGTGGTGTTTAATAAACCTAGATACCCACATGCAAAAGAATAAACTTGACCCTTATACCATACACAAAAAGTAAATCAAGATTGATTAAAGACCTCATGTAAGTACTAAAGTCATGAAAGAAAGAAAAAAATCATAAACAGAAAGGTTCATGACACTTAATTTGGCAGTGATTTCCTGGGTATGACCACAAAATCAAAAACAGAAAAACGGGATTGCATCAAACTAAAACGCCTCTGCACAGTAAACAATCAGCAGGTTAAAGGGATCCTAGTTTTTTGGTGTACAATTTTCACAGTTTTCTCTTACATTCCTTTTTACCTCTATGGCAAGGGTCCCCAATCCCTTCGCAATGGACCCTTTTACAAACCAAAAGGCTTTTAACTTGAATTAATACCCAATATATAAGGATTTCCAATCAATAGCAAAAAATTGAAAATGGGACTTTTAAAATGGAAAATAACTTAAATAACATTTCTCAAAAGAAGATTTACAAGTGACCAATGGGTATAGGAACAATGTTCAACATCATTAATCATCAGGAAAGGCAACATAATACCACAATGAGATACCATCTCACACCTGCTGCAATGGCTGTTAGCAAAAAGACAAGAGATAAAATATATTGGCAAAGATGTAGAGAAAAGGAAATCCTTTTACACCACCAGTGAGAATACAAATTAGTACAGCTAGTATAGAAAACAGTATAAAGTTTCATCAAAAACTTAAATATAGAACTGCCATATGATCCAGTAAATCTGCTTCACAGTATGTCTCCAAAGAAATTGAAATCAGTAGGTTGAAGAGACATTTCTTCTCTCATGTTCACTGCAGCATTATTCATAATAACCAAGACATAGAATCAAACAAAGTGTCCATCAATGGATGACCAGTAAAGAAAATGTGGACTATATATTCAATGAAATATTATTGTGAAAATTACACACATAAATATTATTTTGAAAATTTATATTGCCTTGATGTGCCTTGGTTTTACTGTGGCAAAATATATATAGTATAAAAGTTACCATTTTTAAGTGTAAGTTCTGTACAAAAAAATGAAATCCTATCATGTGCTACAACATCAAACTTTGAGGATATTTTGCTAAGGGAAACAAGCTAGTCATGAATACTGCATGATTCCACATATATGAGATATCTAAAGCAGCAACACTCAGACACAAAAAGGAATTGTTTGTCAGGCACTGCAGGAAGAAATGTGTGGGGGTGTTCAGTAAGTACAGTGTGTCTGATTTGGACGATGAATTTTGGAGACTGGTTGCACAACATGAATGTAAGTAATTCTACTGAACTGTACACTTAAAGTGGTTAAGATAGGAAATATATGGGGTTTTCACCACAGCTTAAAACCCCCCAAAAAATTGTTAAAAGGACACTGGCAGGAAAATTAAAAAGCAATTGACAGAATGGGAGAAAATATTAGCAAATTATATATCTGATGAAGGATTAAAATTCTGAACACATAAAGTATAATAACAGCTCAACACCACCACCAAAACAACCCAGCTAAAAAAATGGGTAAAGGATATAAACAATAAACAGTCATCCAACAAAGGTACAGAAATGATCAATAAGCACATAAAAAGGTGCTCAGCATCGCGAATCTTTGGAAAAATGTAAATCAAAACCACAATGAGATACCATTAAGCTGGCTATTAGGGTTTACCCCATCAGGATGGCTACTACCAAAAACAAAACAATAAAATGAAACAAAATAACAAGTATGGGGAGGATGTGGAAAAACTGGGACCCTTTTAAATTGCTGGTAGCAAGGTAAAATCATGCAGTCAGTTTGCAAAACCATACTGTGCTTCTTCCAAAAATTCAACATATAATTACAATTCTGGTCCAGCAATTCCACTTTTTGGTATAACACAGAAGAATTGAAAGCAGAAACTTAAACAGTGTTTTTAAGTGAAAAAAAAGTCCACTGATGGATAAGTGGATAAACAAAATGTTGTATGTGTGTATATACATATATATGTATATGTATATACACACATATATATGGCATGAATGAACCTTTAAGATATTATGCAAGTGAATGAAACCATTTGCAAAACAACAAATACTGTATTTAACTTACATAGGTTACCTAGAATAGTGAAATTTGTAGACCCAAATTAGAATGGTGGTTGACATACACGAGTGGGGAAAGAGCATTTAATGGATGTAAAGTTTCCCTTAGGGAAAATAAAGAAATTCTGAGGATGCAGAGCAGTGATGATTGCACAACAATTTAGATGTGCCTAATGCCACAGAATGTATACTTAAAATGGTAAATATTATATTATATTGTATATATAACAATAATAAATCTAAAGCACATAAAAGAAATAAAATAAAATAAAATAAAAAAACAGAAAATACTCGACTATTGGTAAGAACGTTGCAGCCCCAATGGAAAAGAGCCAGAAAGTTACTCAAAGGAATAAAGAAATAGGAAGTTGGACTGAGGACACGATTAGCACCAGGGTGTTTTCTGCTGTCTCTGTCTTCTCTGTATAGACTGAATGTTGAGATTTATTAAAGTCCACAAATTACACTTCTCAGGAAGCCTAGACAAAAGGGAAGGCATCTCAGAAACCACCCCATATAATACAAATCAATGTGTCTCGTTTCTTCATGCAAGCACCAAAGAGTCCATTCCTAGAAAAGGAGAGGCTAAGAACAAAAATCATTTTCATGTAAATCATTTTGCATAAAAATCTGTATCAGGTAGGAGACTCCAATAATGCCCTCAAGGTTGCCAGCAGGATCGTATAAGAAGCACTGCAGAGGGAAATACTACCCACTGTTGCTATCTGCTGCCATCACCCTCCTGCCTGTCTACACACACACATGCTCACAAGTTCAGCAGTTACAATAAAATGAGTCTTAGCGAAGGAAAGAAGAGGAGAGAACTGGAAATCTAGAGTAGAAAATACAGTGGCCAAGTACTTGACTCTTGTCAGCAGCAATATAGAGAGAAGGAGAAATGTCCCTTCCTCTTGGTAGACCGTAACACTTACCACACACCAATTGGCCTTGGCAATCCAACTTATTTTTCCCATGCCTGTACCTTCTGTCCCTACCGGAATCTTGATGAAAAGAAACTACATGGTCAATGGTGCAATTCCACATGCCACAGGGAGACTCCAGTATACCCAAAGCCTCATTGATAATACTGCTGAGCTTACTAGGAAATGGACACTGAAGATACCATCCCTCCACCTTAACCCACCCCCATCTCAACCTCCACAGTCATTCAGGAAACCTTCCAAACTGACTGAAGTTTTGCTTCCCATGGTTGGCCCTTCCTCCCCTACAAAGATATATGTGAAGTGTAAGCAACCACTGGGGATAAAGCAAAGGAGGGCAGTGCAGACCCTGGGAAGTACTGGAGAAAAGGAACTAGCCTGCAAATCAGCAAGGAGAGAATAGGGAAAACACAGGCTTCCCCACAGAACCCCTCATGCAAAAGCGTCTTGGACCAGGTGCCTCTCCCAGATCAACTATTGCTGTGAGGGACTCCCTTTTCCATTAATCTCCCAAGCTGCTACATCTGCTTTTGTGTTCTTCTCATTTCTTTCACATTGTGCCACATGCTGAACCATCAGGGAATCATTTGCCTATGTGACAGCAGAAGCATTTGAATGCTGGGGTCCCTCAATAGAAGAGGTCCCAAAAAAAGAAATCTGTATCTTTCATTACTGTATCTTAGCATTACTTCTTCTCCCCCAAGCACATTCTTGATCTGGTCCCTACAGAGCTGGTTCCCACTCACAGTGATGGGTGAGAGGGGTTTGCGTAGGGAGGAATAGATCTAGAATAGGCAGATCTACAATAACTATTTATTTAAACCCTGAGTGCCTGTCAAAGCACTTGCCTCCACTAGAGTATCACAGGAAAAAAATGCACTCGAGCTAGGTATTTTAACTCATGCCTATAATCCCAACACCATAGGAGGCCAAGACAGGAGGATCACTCTAGCCCAGGAGTTTGAGACCAGCCTGAGCAACAAAGCAAGACCTATCTATATCTACAAAAAATTAAAATAAAACACGTAGCCTAGTGTGGTGGTATGCACCTGTAGTCCCAGCTCTTCTAGGGGCTGAGGTGGGAGGATCATTTGTCCAAATGTTAGAGGCTGTAGTGAGGTATGAGCATACTAATGGACTCCAGCATGGGTGACAATAATAACAACAATAATAATAAGGTACTTAATATTGTTGGATAGAGTAAGCTCCTCTATCCAACAAAATGGAACAAATTATACCATTAGCTAATAGCAGCATTTATGATTATACAAAGGGAATATAAAGAAACTTCACTCAGGAGTTCTGAGATTCCTTGCTCTTAATCCAAAGTCTGAGAGTCCACAGAAAGCAGGATAAGGGCCAGAGCAAAAAGTAGGAATCCATTTTATTTGCAAGGAACAATGGGAACCCCATGTGTGCTGCTTAATGTTAGAAGTCTAAAAACACAAAAGAAAGACTTAGAAAAACTTCAGTGTACCAACCATCCACAATTACTTTTCTGGTTGGTCAGAGTTCAGTCACTCCTCCTTGCTCCATAGAACTACACACACTGCAACACATGGAATTGCCTCCAAAGAGCATCAAGCAGATGTAAGCATGCTGGTGCAAATGAGGCCTACCTTGGAGCACAATAGCAAGTGACTAATACATTGCATACCATTAAAAATATTTTTTTCTATAATTCGCATTTAGTTCAGAAAAATGCCAACCAAAGTCCCTCCTCAAAAGCACAGATCAAATCTTGAAAGTACAAGCCCAGCTGTAAACAGGAAAAGGCCTCTAATGTTTCCACACTACAGGCTTGTTTATCTTTAAGCCTTTCCTCCAGATGAAACTGAAGCAGGTGAAATGGAAGCAACATTTCTCCAGAAAATGGCACAAGTCATAAAAAGAGACCAATTTATAGAACTGGCAATGAGTTCAGGTATCACTCCAGAAGCATTTCTGTGCTCCCCATTAGGTATCCTAAATATATGAAAAAGCCCATGTTAAAACTTAGGGAGACGGGAGGGAGGGGGAATGGAAGTCGACACAAAGAAATGCAAGCATCCTGCAGGTATTCACCAGAGATTCAAAGTCATGTAGAAGGGCAGGTTACAGATTAAGTCAGCCCTGAATGATTCACTGAACCCCAGGTTCTATGGTTATAAAGCTATCAACTCCAGAGTTCCTAAGGAGTAAATTTTTACACTAAGCTTGCCCCAACCCAGCCAAAAGGCAGACCTACATTCCTGATCATCTTGATTGCCTGCTTTGGTGACTTGGGCATTTTAAGGATTCATTGAATAGTCACCACTGCCAATTGATCTCCTTCCCAACATGATGCCTCCATGAAGTGCCTGGAGAGGTGCCAGGAACTTGGAAATGGCCTATGACTAGGAACATCTAGTTTAATAAGTCACAGAGTGGATGGTACAGTAGGCAGACCTGAAGACTACACTTTTGCATCCTACAATTGAAGGCAAAAAAACTTCTGAAAAGGGGAAGGCTTATAAGGAAATAGATTGTCAAAAGCCTCTTGGCATTCTTTCTTCCCAAATATACCCTGTTTGAGTCCTGGAACCTACAATGTTGCATTTCCAACCTGGTAAACAGTGCCAAGTGTAGGGAACACAGCACACTCCTGTTGCTAACTTGTTGTCTGAAATAACAAGGCCATTTCAGAAGGAAACAGTGACTTTCAGAGTATTCTGCAATTTCCAGGATTATTATTACATAACTGATGTATTTTTAAATAATTATTTAATTTAATTAATAATTCTTACAGCAAGCTTACTACTTACAACTGAAAGTTATTTTCTCAAATCTTAAAAATTCTGTCACAAGCAACTGAGAAACCAGGTGTACACATCCTAGCCAAACTCCTCCAGACAGAAACACTCATGACCCTGTAAGCCTTCTCCCATCACCTCTGCCTAACAAGTTCCCTAAACCACAACATACAAACCATCCTGCACCTCATCCCAATCCTGGGATGTCAGAAAGATTTGTTTAGTTAAGTAAGGAAGTTCGGTTGAGCTTTCTCAGTAGAAGACGCTCTGGCCAGAAACTAGCAGCCACCTCTGCACTTCCTCTGTGGGTTTACATCCTGTGGGCTAAAAAGTGCTGAGGAAAGACGACTAGAGACACTGTGCTAATCCTTGCCAATAGCGTTTACACTATTTACAAATTTGTGATTGATGTAAATGGCCTTGACATTCCCCTTACCAAAGTCAAACCAAGACTAGAGATACAGCTACAGATCAAACCTTAATGGCAGTTCAAAACAAGTCCCATATGGGTCAGCTTCACCAGAGACATCATAAGCAAAAGAATGGTGCCATTTCTTATAGATTTCTGTGCAGTTTATCAGCCCTCTCCCAGAATTTTCTCCTTGGGTTAAAAGGAAAGCATGATTCCTATAGCCCATTTCCTCAACTAGAAATAAAGTTTGTTCAAACCTCTAGGACTGATTGCTACACTCGGCAAAAACAGGAGCTGATCTACCCTGGACACGTTGAGGTTTTGGCAGTAAGTCTGTACATGTCACAAAGTCCTGATCTGTCCTATAGCCCACACCATAGTGGTCTCTTTGTTTTGTAAATTGCCCACCTCAATGTCTCCTTTATGATATTTGATTAACTTCATTCCCATAGCATCATTATTAGAGCAAATTACAAGACTAGTGAGTCCTTAAATATGCTTTAACTAAATACTTACATGAGGCTCATTATATGGTTTACCGAAGGCATTACCTTGTATCATAAACTTTCACTAGAAATACAACTGCCCAAGAAACAAATCTTTGGTCTCTGTCTAATGAATATCTTTTACATATAATTGACATTGTTCTTAACAATTAAATTTACCAGGCCAGTTTACCTCCCATCTTAGCACCTTGTTTTTGTTGCTGTTGTTGTTTTGTTTTTTATTGTTTTGTTTTTGTTTTGTTTTTTGTTTCTTTCTTTCTGAGACGGAGTTCCACTGTTGTCACCCAGGATGGAGTGCAATGGCACAATCTCAGCTCACTGCAACCTCTGCCTCCCAGGTTCAAGCAATTCTCCTGTCTCAGCCTCCCCAGTAGCTGAGATTACAGTTGTGTGCCACCATGCCCAACCAATTTTTTTATTTTCAGTACAGATGGGGTTTCACCATGTTGGCCAGGCTGGTCTCAAACTCTTGACCTCAAGTGATCCACCCATCTTGGCCTCCCAAAGAGCTGGGATTACAGGTATGAGTCACTGCACCCACTTTGTTTTATAAACAGTATTTACCCAACTACAATTATTTTCAAAGCATACAGCCTTGGCCTTGCCTATATCAAAATATACTTCAGCTTTAGCTGAGTGCCCTCAGAGAAGGGGTGAAGGTGGGGAGTATAAGCACAGGAAATTATTTGCAAGTCTTTTTGTTTTCTTCAACAACAGAGGCAGTGGTGGAGCTGGGCAAGTCAAAATGTATGTTCCAGCTTTGGGTCTGATTAAAACTTGGTTGTCTAGAAACCTTGTTAAATGCCTTGTTAAATGCTTTGAAACTCCCATTTAGCAGTTCTGTACAAATGCAAACTTGAATAGCTCTAGGCCTACTTCTTCTAAAAAAATAAAAAATGAAATGTAGTGTACAAATAATGTAAATCCTAGACAAGTGTCATGTTGTCACATGACAAGTGCCAAGGCATTTCCTGTCAAAAACCCATGAATCTATATCCTCTAACCTTTGTAATTTGTTCTTCTATTGATAGCATTTTATACAGCATTAAATAAGCACACCCTGACTGTGTTTCACTGTGACTCTGAGCAAAATAAATGGTAGACTGCACTCTGGCCTGGGCGACAGAGCGAGACTCCGTCTCAAAATAAACAAATAAATAAATAAACAAACAAACAAATAAATAAAGGGTAGAAAACCAGTAAGGGTGGGAAAAACAGTCCACAGAAGAGCGTCATGCTGGAGAAATGTCTTCAAGTGGGTAAGGAAAAATAGCATTTAGGAGTACTTCTACTGACCAAAAAGAAAACAAAAGTATATTTTTGGAGGAAAGAAGCCACTCTCACTTGTCTGGTGGCTCAAAGCTGCGCAGATGTAACGTGTCTGGTTACAGCTTCCATTCCCAAGATAAACCAGTTTTTTTCATGATACTCTGCCCTCAGTTATCAGGTAATTTTCAAAAGATACAGATCTGATTTTCTACTCATGCTGGAAACTTTTTTAAAAATACAAAACATAAAACAGTGATCCCTGGCCAACTTTTCAGAACACCACACTGAGCCCTCATAACATCCAGATTTAATCCTTACCAAATGTATCCCGCACTTCCGCTTCTCCAGCAGGCCACTTCTGTCTCACCTGTTCCAACCAGGTCTCCTTCCTCTAGCAGCTCCTGTTCCCTTCCCCAAAACAAGGATGAAAAACTTGCCAGCCAGGCATGGTGGCACATGCCTGTAATCCCAGCACTTCGGGAGGCTGAGGCAGGCAGATCACCTATGGTCGGAAGTTTGAGACCAGCCTGGCCAACATGGTAAAACCCTGTCTCTACTAAAACTACAAAAATTAGCTGGCCTTGGTGGTGGGCGCCTATAATCCAAGCTAGTTGGGAGGCTGAGGCAAGAGAATCGCTTGAACCTGGGAGGCAGAGGTTACAGTGAGCCAAGATCATGCCACTGCACTCCAGCCTGGGTGACAAAGCAAGACTCTCGCCCCAAAAAAAAAACAAAAAACAAAACAAAAAAAACACTTGCCAAAGAGCATAGTGCTAAGAGTTAAGAGTTTTGGAACCGATGTCTAAACCATAAAATGATCCTATTTAGTGGGGAAAAAAAAGATTCAGTCCTTTCAATATGTACTCATTTAAAATACAAAGAACTGACATAAAGGGAAAGAGGCAAACCCAGAGAAATAACCTCAGTGGAGAGTATTAACTGGTCAGTCCCAGGACACTGGCATATCACTGTCAGAGGGAATAGTAGCAGCAAGAAATGAAGGCGCAATCCACAGAATATGACTGGTTAGCTAAGGCAACGATTTATCCTTAGGACAATAATGTCCCTAGTGTTCTTTGGTCCTAAAGATGGATGACTGTTCAATCTTAACAAATGAAAAACTTACTGAGGCTGGAGGGCCCTAAATAACTTATCCATAAGGATAAAACTCAAGCTCAAACGTAGAAGTGCACAGAGAAGGCAATTGCTGGTCTAATTTTTCCACTTGAAATCATTATTTTCTCGCGGCGTATCCTTGAGTAAGTTTGGAAGACTTCCCTAATACTCCTCCCTAAATAACAGTAAACAGATACCATTTCAGTCCTAGAAACTAAATTCACAAGGAGTCTTGAACCCAGTTTCTCTTACCTGCAGTAATCTTTTAGCACGTTTTAAAATTTCATACTTTTTTCCTATATCCCACTCTCTACTATGAAATTGACCTCCCTGGTGTGAGGTCATTAGTTCCCAGAAGACCCCACTTTCCCTTCCTCCAGGAGCCCAGAATAGGAAGAGAGAGAGAAAAAAAAAAGGTAGGTTGGCTACTCTCAGGTCTCCAACTCATTGTTAGAAACTAGGCTTTGACGCTCTAGTTTTGCCACGTAGTGAACAAATCTATCTGCCTTGGGCTAATGTCTTCGAAAAGTACTTTTACACTAGTCACAGGGCTGAAGCAAAACTACCAGAGAGGGGGAAGGGAAGCAGGTGAATGAAGAGACTAATGGGAGTGGCTTGCAAGCCAGGTACTGTGCCCTACAACTCTCGCGCTGCCACAAAAAGCCAATTAACGAAGCAAACTGTTTTATCTTTTCCTCTCCCCAGAAGTTCGCCCTAGAAATCAAAAACCACTGAAGCTTAGGAGTGGCAAACATCGGTTCCCGTTCCGATGTTTGTTCCCACACTATTCCCAGTTTCTAGTTTTCATGGACGCTCCAATGCCCAGGGTTACCGCCAGCTCGGCTCCGTGAGGTCGCGCAGGGGGCACCAGATCCTCGGCCACCTCTATTGGTTTTCCAGCCTTGGACCGCTTGCTTCTCCTAACCTCAAAACTCCAGATGTGCGAAATGGCTCCGCGGTGCGACCCAGCAGTTAGCGGCAGGAGGGACAGAGGGATGATGTCAACTCGTTTTGCCAGCCGAGCACGCCGTCGTGGCCCGGCAGCCCTGGTCTGCGGGCCAGCCCTCCGCAAGTGACTTTTAAAGACTTTCTAGCCTCGATAATGTGGCATAGTTCAGACCTCACCCCGCACCGAGATCTGGGTGGGGTGGGCCTGCCCTCTCAACCCCTCTCATAGCATCCCAACACCTCAGGAGAGGGGACGTCCCGCCCAGGCACTGCGAGACAGAACTCAAGTTGCTGACTTCCCCTAACACACCCAGTCTTACTTGGTCCTCGTAGAGTAGGAGGATTCCCAAAGCGATCGCCTACCAACCGAGCCCGGGAGCTCGGTGTCAGAATTGCCTACAAATCGGACCGTACAGTCCTACCCGCTGCGCGCATGCAAAGTGCACCGCAAGTTCGCGCTCTCTCGGAAGTGTCTATAGCTTCCGGAAGGGGGAAGGAGAGGGAGCAAGGCAGAAGGAGGCTGCCTAAAAAAAAATAAAAAATAAAAAGTAAAAAACTCTTGCGATAAAAGTCTATTGTATTCCTGTCATGATAGCTACAGCTCTGAAGAACAGAAATTGGTGTTGGAGGAAGGTGCCAGAAATGGTACGGAGCGACCCCTACTGGCCCTATAAATCTACCCCTGTGGCAGTTACTATTAGCATTAAAAGACCCTCCTTTCTTCAATGCAATAGTGCCTTTTCATAACCTTCCCCCACCTAAAATGGTACTCCTCCCCACATTCTGAAATCACAAGGACAAACAACACCTCGAAGTTGTGACCCCGGGGCCGGACGCGGTGGCTCACACCTGTAATCCCAACACTTTGGGAAGCCAAGGCTCGTGGATTACGAGGTCAAGAGATCCAGACCATCCTGGCCAACACGGTGAAACCCCGTCTCTACTAAAAATAGAAAAATTGATTGGGTGTGGTGGCGTGAGCCTGTAGCCCCAGCTACTCAGGAGACAGGCAGGAAAATTGCTTGCACCCGGGAGGCGGAGGTTGTAGTATGCCAAGATGGCACCACTGCACTCCAGCCTGGCGACAGAGCGAGACTCTGTCTCAAAATAATAAATAAATAAATAAATAAATAAATAAATAAAATAAAGTGGAGGCCTCTGAATCTCTTGGTGATCTCACATGCCCTGCTCTTGGCACCCCAATCTGGAGCCCTGATCTGAAACTCTTTACCTAGCAGTTCCTCTAGTTGCACATAAACAATGAAAATATAGTTTAGCTTCAGGTTTCCAACATTAGCAAAACTCTGTATCCATGCAAATCAATATGACATGTACGACCTAAAAGCTCTATCTGCCCTGTGTCGATGTACATTAATCATTCCCCCCCATCATCTTTGAGATCACTAGTTATGTTTTCTGCTAGGTTAAAGATCTTCGGACAGACTTGCCGCCGAATCTAATCGCCAGGAGTGAGCAGGCGATGCTGGTTGGGGTGACAGGGTGCTAAAAAATAACCAAGGGAGAACAGCTCGATTATTAAAACCCACAACGACCCTCACTCAACAAAAATTCATACAATCCCTTGGCAGAATGTACTGGGGACGACTGCCAAAAGCAGTCTAGATAGCTGTAGACCAGGGCAATTTGGCCACCTCAGGGACTGACAAAAGAGGCCAGTCACTCTGACCAGAACGTCTTCTCATGGCTCAGCTACCTGTGCCTCAGCAAAGAACAGACTTTCCAGAGGGAATCGGGAATTCTGGCCAAAAACACTGAAGAAAAAAGTCAGTATGAGTGGTAGCGAAACTTGGCCTCCTGCCATTCTGACTAGATCCCTAGCAGGGCTGAGACATAACAGCAGTCACAAGGAGCCCTGATGCAAGAGGGTCCCCTCTTGCAGAGAAAAGAGCTCACCTGCCCCATGTGTGGTCCTTAATGCACTCATGCACACATGAGAATTGCACTGAGGCTTAATAAAGGACCTTTTGGGCAGGCACGGTGGCTTAAGCCTATAATCCCAGCACTTTGGGAGGCCGAAGTGGGGGGAATCACCTGAGGTGAGGAGTTCAAGACTAGCCTAGCTAACATGGCAAAACCCCCTCTCTACTAAAAATACAAGTATTAGCTGGGCATCATGGCAGGTGCCTGCAATCCCAGCTACTTCGGAGGCTGAGGCAGGAGAATCGCTTGAACCCAGGTTGTGGAGGATGCAGTGAGCCGAGATTGGGCCACTGCACTTCAGCCTGGGCAACAGAGTGAGACTCCGTTGCAAACAACAACAACAAAAGGGACTTCTGAGCTCCTTCAGGCCTGGGGCTGGTGGGAGGTGGGGAACAGGGGTGAAGAAGGGGCTATTGTATGAGATACCACACCTCAGGCATAAATGCACAAAAGCCCTTGCCCCTCCCATGTTTTTCAAAACCTCCAGGACGGCATTCCCCAGGCTACCTGGAGCTTCTGAGGAAAGTCCTGGTGATCCTGGGGTTCTGGTGGCATTGAGGCCCAGCCAGCAGCCAATATGGGCTCCACCCAACAGCAGTCTTGCCAGCTTAAATCCTGCTATGCTAGGGTAGTGAAAAATCCTTGAAGCAGGGCAGAATTTACATGCATGTCTGGGTTGGTGGGGGCTTATGCTAATCCACCCTACACAGGCCTTCCTGATGGTTCTCCAGAGGGGTTGGTGGGGAAGTATACAAAAATGAAAGCATTTTTTTTTTGGCTTTGTCTTTCCCAGGCCACCAGACCCTGCATCACTTGAGACAACAGAACCACAAAATATGCAACATCCACTACTCAGGATCAGAAAGTGGAAAGATATTCCTCCCTTTTTCCATCATCATCCATCCATTCAAAGTCAATAACTCAAAATCTCTTAGAAATCTTGCTTCACGCTCAACACATACCCTCTTTTCTGCTCCAGAATGGAAGAAACAATAACCAGAATAAATTTCAAGAATTGAGGGCCATCCACATTCAGGTATGTCACTTTGCCCTCTGTTTCCTGTTTCTGTTTCTGAAAAAGATGCACTATTTCACTGTGAACAAAAATGTTATGTGCATGAATGTGGTTGTGTAACCCATGCTTCCTTCACAGTGTTGTTCTCTCTCATCAGAAAAGCCTTCATTATGCATTGAAGAGGTTTTCCCATTCAGCTTGTGTCCTTAAGCATGGATAGACAGATATTCATGGAACCACCTTCACACCTTTAAATGGGCTTTGGTCCCTAGCAACATCTCACAAAATTTCTGCCCAGTATTAAATTAAACAAAATCCCATATTTTTTCTCAAATACAGTTACACTTTCTGTCTTTGTATTTGCCTATCAATGTTTACATTTCTAGTTCTTAATGGACAGCTGAGCGCCAAGTGTCTTAATTTGTCTTAGTGCATGTTAGCCTGACACACATCTTAAACTGAACATTCTTGATACATACAGCTCCCTAAATTGAAATTCAAATTGTCTTGTTCTACCTACTACTAATAACATGATAACATCCACAATCCAGAGCAAGATGATTTTGAAAAAAAAAAAAGGAAAACAATTTTGCGAATTAGTAACATTTATAGGGCACCAAATGTTTGATCTGTGATCCATCCACGAATGAGCAGCTCTGCAAAGAACTGCACTAATGTCTTCATGTTCATTAAGTTTTTAGACCAATCTAATATCGGCACCCCAAATCATCCACACATCAGTCTCCTGCTGCTGAATGAAGGCTGTTTCCCTCCACTTTTCTGATTCTATCTCCTCACAAGTTCAAAAGATGTCTATTTAGGTCCCGTTTGCTCTCTCCAATGCCTAACCGTAGACATTGGCATGGCACTTTAGGCTCATGTTCTCAGTGTGCATCTGTCTTGCTCAGGACTCGTACCCATGTTACAAGGCTGAGCAGACCCTCCTGTACTTGGAATAGTTTCAGAAGGAATAGTACCATCCCCTGCTTGTACCTCTGGTAGAATTTGGCTGTGAATCCATCTGGTCCTGGACTTTTTTTGGTTGGTAAGATATTAATTATTGCCTCAATTTCAGAGCCTGTTATTGGTCTATTCAGAGATTCAACTTCTTCCTTGTTTAGTCTTGGGAGGGTGTATGTAGTATTTTCTGAAGGTAGTTCGTATTTCTGTGGGATCGGTGGTGATATCCCCTTTATCATTTTTTATTGCATCTATTTGATTTTTCTCTCTTTTCCTACTTATTAGTCTTGTTAGCAGTCTATTAATTTTGTTAATCTTTTCAAAAAACCAGCTCCTGGATTCATGGATTTTTTGAAGCATTTTTTGTGTCTCTATTTCCTTCACTTCTGCTTTGATCTTAGTTATTTATTGCCTTCTGCTAGCTTTTGAATGTGTTTGCTCTTGCTTCTCTGGTTCTTTTAATTGTGATGTTAGGGTGTCAATTTTAGATCTTTCCTGCTTTCTCTTGAGGGCATTTAGTGCTATAAATTTGCCTCTACACACTGTTTCGAATGTGTCCCAGAGATTCTGGTATTTTGTGTCGTTGTTCTCATTGGTTTCAAACAACATCTTTATTTCTGCCTTCATTTCCTTATGTATCCAGTAGTCATTCAGGAGCAGGTTGTTCAGTTTCCATGTAGTTGAGTGGTTTTGAGTGAGTTTCTTAATCCTGAGTTCTAGTTTGTTTGCACTGTGGTCTGAGAGATAGTTTGTTATAATTTCTGTTCTTTTACATTTGCTGAAGAGTGCTTTACTTCCAACTATGTGGTCAATTTTGTAATAGGTGTGGTGTGGCACTGAAAATAATGTATATTTTGTTGATTTGGGGTGGAGAGTTCTGTAGATGTCTATTAGGTCCGTTAGGTGCAGGGATGAGTTTAATTCCTGGATATCCTTGGTAACTTTCTGTCTCGTTGATCTCATTGTCTAATGCTGACAGTGGGGTGTAAAGTCTCCCATTATTATTGTGTGGGAGTCTAAGTCTCTTTGTAGGTCTCTAAGGACTTGCTTTATGAGTCTGGGTGCTCCTGTGTTGGGTGCATATATATTTAGGATAGTTAGCTCTTCTTGTTGAATTGATCACTTTAGCACTATGTAATGGCCTTCTTTGTCTCTTTTGATCTTTGTTGCTTTAAAATCTGTTTTATCAGAGACCAGGATTGCAACCCCTGCCTTTTTTTGTTTTCCATTTGCTTGGTAGATCTTCCTCTGTCCCTTTATTTTGAGCCTATGTGTGTCTCTGCACATGATATGGGTTTCCTGAATACAGCACACTGATGGGTCTTGACTCTTTATCCAATTTGCCGTCTGTGTCTTTTAATTGGATCATTTAGTCCATTTGCATTTAAGGTTAATATTGTTATGTGTGAATTTGATCTGGCCATTATGATGTTAGCTGGTTATTTTGCTCATTAGTTGATGCAGTTTCTTCCTAGCATTGACGGTCTTTACAATTTGGCGTGTTTTTGTAGTGGCTGGTACCGGTTGTTCCTTTTAATCTTTAGTGCTTCCTTCAGGAGCTCTTTTAGGGCAGGCCTGGTGGTGACAAAATCTCTCAGCATTTGCTTGTCTGTAAAGGATTTCATTTCTCCTTCACTTATGAAGCTTAGTTTGGCTGGATATGAAATTCCGGATTGAAAATTCTTTTGTTTGAGAATGTTGGTCCCCACTCTCTTCTGGCTTGTAGAGTTTCTGCCAAGCAATCAGCTGTTAGTCTGATGGGCTTCCCTTTGTGGGTAACCTGACCTTTCTTTCTGGCTGCCCTTAACAATTTTTCCTTCATTTCAACTTTGGTGAATCTGACAATTATGTGTCTTGCAGTTGCTCTTCTCGAGGAGTATCTTTGTGGTGTTCTCTGTATTTCCTGAATTTGACTATTGGCCTGCCTTGCTAGATTGGGGAAGTTCTCCTGGATAATATCCTGCAGAGTGTTTTCCAACTTGGTTCCATTCTCCCCATCACTTTCAGGTACACCAATCAGATGTAGATTTGGTCTTTTCACATAGTGCCATATTTCTTGGAGGCTTTGTTCGTTTCTTTTTATTCTTTTTTCTCTAAACTTCTCTTCTTGCTTCATTTCATTCATTTCATCTTTCATCACTGATACCCTTTCTTCCAGTTGATCGAATCAGCTACTGAGGTTGTACATTCATCACATAGTTCTCATGCCATGGTTTTCAGCTCCATCAGGTCCTTTAAGGACTTCTCTGCATTGGTTATTCTAGTTAGCCATTTGTCTAATTTTTTTTCAAGGTTTTTAGCTTCTTGGTCATGGGTTCGAACTTCCTCCTTTAGCTCAGAGTAGTTTGATCATCTGAAGCCTCCTTCTCTCAACTTGTCTGAGTCATTCTCCATAGCTCAGAGTAGTTAGATCGTCTGAAGCCTCCTTCTCTCAACTTGTCCGAGTCATTCTCCATCCAGCTTTGTTCCATTTCTGGTGACTAACTTCATTCCTTTGGACAAGGACAGGCACTCTGATTTTTAGAGTTTCCAGTTTTTCTGCTCTGTTTTTTCCCCATCTTTGTTGTTTTATCTACCTTTGGTCTTTGATGATGGTGACGTACAGATGGGGGTTTGGTGTGAATATCCTTTCTGTTTGTTAGTTTTCCTTCTAACAGTCAGGACCCTCAGCTGCAAGTCTGTTGGAGTTTGCTGGAGGTCCATTCCAGACCCTGTTTGCCTGGGTATCAGCAGCAGAGGCTGCAGAACAGCGGATATTGGTGAACAGCAAATGTTGCTGCCTCATCATTCCTCTGGAAATTTTGTTTCAGAGGAGTATCCGGCTGTGTGAGGTGTCAGTCTGCCCCTACTTGGGGGTGCCTCCCAGTTAGGCAACTGGGGGGGTCAGAGACCCACTTTAGGAGGCAGTCTGTCTGTTCTCAGATCTCTAGCATCGTGCTGGGAGAACCACTACTCTCTTCAAAGCTGTCTGACGGACATTTAAGTCTGAAGAGATTTCTGCTGTCTTTTGTTTGGCCATGCCCTGCCCCTAGAGTTGGAGTCTGCAGAGGCATGCAGGCATCTTTGAGCGGCAGTGGGCTCCACCCAGTTCGAGCTTCCTGGCAGCTTTGTTTACCTACTCAAGCCTCAGCAATGGTGGGCGCCCCTCCCCCAGCCTGGCTGCCACTTTATAGTTTGATCTCATACTGCTGTTCTTGCAGTGAGTAAGGCTCTGTGGGCATAGGACCCTCCGAGTCATGCACGGAATATAATCTCCTGGTGTGCCTTTTGCTAAGACCATTGGAAAAGTGCAGTATTAGGGCAGGAGTGACCCGATTTTCCAGGTGTCATCTGTCACCCCTTTCTTTGGCTAGGAAAGGGAATTCCCTGACCTCTTATGCTTCCTGGGTGAGGTGATGCCTCTCCCTGCTTCGTCTCACACTCGGTGCGCTGCACACAATGTCCTGCACCCACTGTCCAACACTCCCCAGTGAGATGAACACAGTACCTCAGTTGGAAATGCAAAAATCACCCATCTTCTGTGTCACTCACGCTGGGAGCTGTAGACTGGAGCTGTTCCTATTTGGTCATCTTGGCTCCACCCTGATTAACTTATTCCTGTGCAAAAAGCTGAAATATCTCTACAATGAAAACTGTAAAATATTGGTGCAAGGAATTGAAGAGGACACAAAAAAATGGAAAGATAGTCTATGCTTAGAATTCTCAAGAATCATTATTGTGAAATGTCCATACTATCCAAAGTAATCTACAGATTCAGTGCAATCTCTGTTGAAATATCAATTCTATTCTTTGCAGAAATAGGAAAAAACATCTGAAAGTTTATGTGGAACTACAAAAGACTCAGAATCCTGAACAAACAGAACAAAAAAGGAAGAATTATATTTACGTGTCTTCAAATTATACTTCAGAGGTATAGTAATCAAAGCATGATGTAGTGGCACAAAACCACACACATAGACTGGTGGAACAGAATACAGATCCCAGGAACAAATCCACAGACCTATATGTAGTTAACTCATTTTTTTACAAAGGTGCCAAGAACATAAGTTGGTGAAAAGGACAGTCTCTTCAATAACTGGTGTTGCAAAAATTGGATATTCTTATGCAGAAAAATAAAACTAGACCCTATCTACCACCATATGCAAAAATCAAATCAAAATGGCTCAACCACTTAATTTTAAGCCTTCAAACCATGAAACTACTACAAGAAAATATTGGGGAAACTCTCCAGGACAGTGAACTGGGCAAAAATTTCTTGAGTGCTACCCCACAAGCTCAGGCAACCAAAGCAAAATTAGACAAATAAGGTCACAGGAAGCTAAAAAGCTTTTGCACAATAAAGGAAAGCAATTAACAGAGTGAAGAAACAACCTGCAGAGTGGGAGAAAACTTTGCCAAATATCTGTCTGACAAGGGATTAATCACCATAATATATAAGGAAGCTAAACAACTGTATTTTTAAAAATCTAATAATTCAATTTAAAAATTAGCCAAAAAAATCTGAATAGACATTTTTGAAAAGAAGACCTATAGGCTTATGAAAAGGTGATCAACATCATTGAACATTAGAGAAATGAAAATCAAAACTACAATGAGATATCATCTCACCCCCATTAAAATAACTTTTGTCCAAATAAGCAGTTACAAAAGGGAACTCTCAAACAATGTTGGTGGAAATGTAAAATAGGATGATCATTATAGAGGCCATTTTGGAGGTTTCTACAAAAAACTGAAAATAGATCCAGCAATCCTGCTGCTGGATATATACCCAACAAAAACCAAAACAGTATATGGAAGAGGTATCTGCATTCCCATGTTTGTTGCAACACTGTTCACAATAGGCAATATTTGGAAGCAATCTAAGTGTCAATCAATAGAGGACTGCATAAAGAAAATATAAGTATACTCAATGGAGTATAATGCAGCCATGCAAAAGATTGACATCCTGTTATTTGCAATAACAGAGTGAACTGTAGTCAAATATGATAATCCCAGAACAGAAAGACAAACTTAGCATGTTCTCACTTACTTGAGGGAGCTAAAAATAAAAACAATTAAGCCTACACAGATAGAGAGTAGAAGGATGGGTATGAGAACCTAGGAAGTGTAGTAGTGCATTGGAGGAGGAAGTGGAGATAGTTAGTGGAACAAAAAAATAGTGAAGATCTATTATTTTATAGCATAACGGGATGACTGTAATTAATAATAATTTAATTACACATTTAAAAATAGCTATAAGTGTACAAATGGTTTGTTGTAACATAATGGATAAATGCTTGAGGCAATTGATACCTCATTTACCCAGGTATGATTATTACACTTTGTATGCCTGTATCAAAAGAGCCTACATATTCCATAAACATATACCTCTACTATGCACCATGTAAAATTAAAAAATTAAAAATTGAAAAAAGAACTCTAATTGCCATATAAGAGTCATCAGAGGTGCCCCTGTAGACAGCTCACCTAATCCTCCAGCCAACAGCTGCCGTCAACTGGCCATGTGAGTGTGCCATTTTTGACATCCTTTGGATAACTACGACCTGAAGTGATATCTGACAGCAACCCATCCAAGTCTTTACTATGGTGAAAGAGAATTACTACCCTTGGCCCTTCTAACAATTGCTGACCCAGTGAATTGTGAGCAAAATAAGCTGTGTTTTAATATGTGATGTTTGGGGTAATATGTTAGTCAGTAAATAGTAAGTAAAACAGATCCCTGGTGTAAAGTAAGTAAAACAGTTGTCCCAGGGTGCAAAGGGGTTGATAATTTGCCCATGGTTTCATACCTAAGGGTTAGTGCTAAGACTTAAACTTCAATGCTAAATCCAAATTATTTTATCACAGTATCTTCTCAACATCTCTTGATAGTTTCTTTCTATTGAGAACCTTATTTTCAGACTCAGTTGATTTCCAAACCTGTCTGCACATCAGAGTTAACTGTGTAAAGGTTACGATAGAGATTGCCATTCCAATTCTATAGAGTCAGATTTTAAAGGCATGAGACCAGGAATCTGCATCCTAAAGTGGCACCCCAGGTGACCCTGAGGCAGTCTGTGAAGCTATCAGTAGATCCTACTGCTCAGCCAGGATATTCTGGACTAATTAAAAGTGACTAGCAAGATTTCCTTTGAAATATTTTCAGCATTGGACAATTACTCAGTTGTGTGCTTATCTGGTTATATTTAGACTTTATGAGCCCTAACTTCTGCACTATTTTCTTGACCCCTAAAACTAGAAGACAAAAGCTAATGGTATTGTATCTGGCCAAAAAGTGTTTTTTGAGCAACTCAAGTGTGGCAACGCCTTCCTAGATTTTGGGGTCATTGTCTTCTAAGAATGAAGCATTAGGATGAGGAGCTAAATGTAAAATCACTTCAGAACATCAAATGACAAGTGTTTGTGACCATAAGCCCAATGGAATGGAAAGAATTATACCCAAATATGCTAAGAAGTATCAGTTTAAATGAGGCCCAGTGGAGGAAATTTTACCTGGGGCTGGATGTCTAATGAGATCTGAAAAGCAAAAAGATTACTCCAGGTAGAGCCTAGGAGCTTAAGCTCCAAGGGCAGAGAGGAGAAGAAATGTATTCAGTGGGAAGGGAACAGTTTACACGGTGTAATTTAAGATAGCTTTAGAAGTAGAAGAGAGAGATAAAGCAGACTTGGGAAATGGGGAAAGGCTTGAAGCTGAATTCAGATTTTTATTTTTTCCATTTCCAAATTCTAGTGTTATTAAAGATCAAGTACTGAACTCTATATTTTATTGAAAATAAAAATAAATTAATAGAATTTTCTTAGCAGATTATTTAACATTTTCCCCTGCGATATTTTTACAGGAGATACTGTGAAGAATTTTTAAAGGAAAAAATAATTTGTTTCTGCCATTTTGGAACTTTAAGAATTCCACCATTTTTAGCTACTAAAATGGCTAAAACATAAAAGTGAGAAAATTCTGAGGGCTGGCAAGGGGAACTCTCATATATGCCTAGTGGAAGTGAAAAAAAATTGATAAAATTTGTCACACCTGTGGTCCCAGCCACTCACGAGGCTATATTTTTGCACACGTATTTTACATGTCTACATAAATAATATGTATAGCCTCCAAATATATGCACATGTGCATAAATATAGATGAAAACATTATTCTTAATGACAAAACCAAAAGTAGCCAAGTGTTCTTCAACTGTAGAACAGATTATTTAATTGTGGTATAGTCACACAAGGGAATATTCAGCAATGAGCATTAATGAACTACAATCATATACAACAGTAAATAAATTCCATAAACATAATGTTAGGCAAGAGAAGCCAACCAAAAACAACCTTTATTTTTATAAAATACACAATATATAAAGCCAATCAATGTTGTTAAAAGTTGAGTTACAGACATATAAATTTACACATAATTAATGCATAGCTTGCTGAGAAACAACATCCATGTAACCAGAACCCAGTTTAGGGATAGAATATCATCACTCTGATAGTGACAGCAAGGGAATCAGGAATTTCTAGGGAAGTGGTGATTTTCTATTCCTTAAACTGAGTTCTGGTTACATGGATGTTGTTTCTCAGCAAGCTGTGAACTAACTATGTGTATACTTGTGTGTCTGTATGTTTCACTTCAATAAAAATGTTAAAAGTTAATGTAGTTGGGGATAAAACACAATACAATACAATACAATACAGTGCAGTACAGTACAGTACAATACAATACAAGAGAAGGGCCCAAGAAGGGTCTCTTAGACCAGAGTAGGAATCATGGGAATTTTGACAAAGTTGCCAATAAAATCTGAGGCTATGCTGCAGTTTCCAGAATGCTCCACACTCTCCATATTGTATTGTTCTAAAGAACAACTATTAGAAGAGCCTACCAGGAGGGACCAAGATGATCAAATAAGAACAGGTCTGGTCTGCAGCTCCAAGTGAGGTCAACGCAGAAGGTGGGTGATTTTTGCAATTCAAACTGAGGTAATCAGTTCTTCTAATTGGGACTGTTTAAGCAGGGAGGCACAGCCCATGGAGGGTAAGCAGAAGCAAGGTGGGGCTTCACTTTATCTAGGAAGTGGAAGCAGCTGAGTACCTCCCTCTCCCAACCAAGGGAATTCATGAGGGACTGTGCTACCCATGTGAGTTACTATGCTCTTCCCACAATTTTTGAAATCTGCAGATCAGGAGATTCCCTTGTATGCCTACATCACCAGAGCCCTAGGTTTCAAAGACAAAACTGGGCATGGTTTGGGCAGACACTGAGCTAGCTGCAGGAGTTTTTTTAATGCCCCAGTGGTGCCTGGAACCCCAGTGAGACAAAGCCATTCACTCCCCTGGAAAGGGGGCTGAAGCCATGGAGCCAAGCCGTCTCACTCAATGGATCCCATTCCCATAGGACCCAGTAAGCTATGAACCACTGGCGTGAAATTCTCGCTGCCAGCGCAGCAGTCTGAAGTCTACCTGGGACAATCCAGCTTGGTTCAGGGAGGGGCATCCACCATTACTGAGTAGGTGGTTTTCCCCTGACAGTGCTAAGGAGGCTGGGAGGTCTAGGCTGGGCCCAGCAAAGCAGCTGTGGCCAGACTGCTTCTCTAGATTCCTCCTCACTGGGCAGGGCATCTCTGAAGGAAAGGAAATAGCCTCAGTCATGGGATTACAGACAAAACCCACAACTCCTTCGGACAGAGCACCTGGGGGAAGGGCAGCTATGGGAGCAGCTTCAGCGGATTTAATCATTATTGCCTGCCTGCTCTGAAGAGAGCAGCTGATCCTGACAGAGGGATTTCTCCCAGCACAGTACACCAGCTCTGCAAAGGGACAGACTGCCTCCTCAAGTGGGTCCCTGACCCCCGTGCCTCCTGACTGGGAGAAACCTCCCAACAGTAGTCGACAGACACCTAATACAGGAGAGCTCTGGCTGGCATCAGGCTGGTGCCCATCTGGGGCCAGCTTCCAGAGGAAGGAATGGGCAGCAATCTTTGCTGTTCTGCAGCCTCTGCTGGTAATACACAGGTGAAAAGTGTCTGAAGTGGACCTCCAGCAAACTGCAGTAGACCTGCATAAGAGGGGCCTAACTGTTAGAAGAAAAGCTACAAAACAGAAAGCTATAATATAAACATCAGCATAAAGGACCCCCACAAGAAAACCCCATCCAAAGGTCATCAGCCTTAAAGATCAAAGATAGATAAGCCATGCAGATGAGGAAAAACCCACACAAAAACTCTGAAAATTCTGGAAACCAGAATGCCTCTTCTCCTCCAAATGCTTACAACTTCTCTCCAGCAAAGGCACAAAACAGGATGGGGAATGAGATTGACAAATTGACAGAAGTGGGCTTCAGAAGGTGGGTAATAACAAACACCTCTGAGCTAAGGGAGCATGTTTTAACCCAATGCAAGCAAGCTAAGAACCTTTATAAATGGTTAGAGGAACTGCTTGCTAGAATGATCAGTTTAGAGAGGAACAAAAATGACCTGATGGACCTGAAAAACACAAGAACTTTGTGAAGCATATGCAAGTATCAATAGCCAAATTGATCAAGCAGAAGAAAGGATATTAAAGGCTGAAGACCAACTTACTGAAATAAGGTGTGAGGACAAGTTTAGAGAAAAAAAAATGAAAAGTAATGAACAGCCTCCCATTAATATGGGACAATGTGCAAAGACCAAACCTACGAATGATTGGTGTAACTGAAGGTGACTGGGAGGGAGAATGAAATCAAGTTGGAAAACACACTTCAGGATATTACCCAGAAGAAATTCCCCAACTAGCAAGACAGGCCAGCATGCAAATTCAGGAAATACAGAGAATGCAACTAGGATACTCTTCAAGACAAGCAACCTCAAGAAACATAATCATCAGATTCTCCAAGGTTAAAAAGAAGAAAAAAATGTTAAGGGCATCTGAGAGAAAGGTCAGGTTACCTACAAAAGGAAGCCAGTCAGAATAACAGTGGATCTCTCTGCAGAAACCTACAAGCCAGAATAGATTGGGGGCCAATATTCAACATTTTTAAGAGAAGAATTTTCAACCCAGAATTTCATATCCAGCCAAACTAAGCTTCATAAGCAAAAGATAAATAAAATCCTTTCCAGACAAGCAAATGCTGAGTGATTTTGTCACCACCAGGCCAGGTTTATAAGAGCTCTTGAAGGAAGCACTAAATATGGAAAGGAAAACCTGGTACCAGCCACTGAAAAAATGCAGCAAAATATAAAGACCAATGACACTGAAGAAACTGCATCAACTAATGTGCAAAATTACCACCTAGCATTAAGATGACAGGATCAAATTCACACATAAAAATACTAACAATAAAAGTAAATGGGTTAAATGCCCCAGTTAAAAGACACAGACTGGAAAATTGGATAAAGAGTCAAGACCCATCAATGTGCTGTATTCAGGAGACCCATCAAAAAACCAAGAGTTGCAACCCTAGTCTCTGATAAAACAGACTTTAATCAAACAAAGATAAAAAAAGACAAAGAAGGGCATTACATAATGTTAAAGATGTCAGTGCAACAAGAAGAGCTAACTATCCTAAATATATATGCACCCAATACAGCAGCACCTAGATTCATAAACAAGTTTTTAATGAACTACAGAGACTTAGACTCCCACACAATAATAGTGGGAGACTTCAACATCCCACTGTCAATATTAGATCAACGAGACAGAAAATTAACAAGGATATTCAGGACTTGAACTCAGCTCTAGACCAAGAAGACCTAATCAACATCCACAGAACTCACCAACAGACATCACCAACCAAAAACACCCAGGACCAGATAGATTTACAGACAAATTATTCCAGAGGTACAAAGAGAAACTGGTATCACTCTTTCTGAAACAATTCCAAACAATAGAAAAAGAGGGACTCCTCCCTAACTCATCTTATGAAGTGCATCATCCTGATACCAAAACCTAGCAGAGACACAACAAAAAAAGGAAATTTCAGGCCAACATCCCTGATGAACATCGATGGAAAATCCTCAATAAAATACGGGCAAATAGAATCCAGCAACACATCAAAAAGCTTATCCACCACAATCAAGTTGGTTTCATACCTGGTATGCAATTCTGCTTCAGCATATGAAAATCAGTAAATGTAATCCATCACACAAATAGAACAAATGATAAAAAGCATATGATTATCTCATAGAAACAGAAAAGGACTTCTGTAAAATTTAATATTCCTTCATGCTAAAATATCTCAATGAATTAGATGTTGATGTAACATATCTCAAAATGATAAAAGCTATTTGTGACAAACCTACAGCCAATATCATACTGAATGGGCAAAAGCTGGAAGCATTCCCTTGAAAACTGGCACAAAACAAGAATGTGCTCTCTCACCACTCTTACTCGACATAATATTGGAAGTTCTGGCCAGGGAAATCAGGCAAGACAAAAAAATAAAGGGTATTCAAATAAGAAGAGAGGAAGTCAAATTGTCTCTGTTTGCAGATGACACAATTGTATATTTAGCAAACGTATTGTCTTAGTCCCAAAACTCCTTATGCTGATAGGCAACTTCAGCAAAGGCTCAGGATACAAAACCAATGTGAAAAAATTATGAGCATTCCTATACACCAACAACAGACAATCAGAGAGCCAAATCATGAGTAAACTCCCATTCACAATTACTACAAAGACAATAAAATAACTAGGCATACAACTTACAAGGGACATGAAGGACCTCTTCAGGGAGAACTACAAGCCACAGCTCAAGGAAATAAGAGAGTACACAAACAAATGGAAAAACATTTCATGCCCATGGATAGGAAGAATCAATATCATGAAAATGGCCATACTACCCAAAGTAATTGATAGATTCAATTTTATTACCATCAACCCACCATGGACTTTCTTTGCAGAATTGGAAAAAAAACTACTTTTAATTTCATATGGAACCAAAAAAGAGCCCTTATAGCCAAGACAATCTTAAGCAAAAAGAACAAAGCTGAAGGGATCATGCTATTTGACTTCAAACTACACTACAAGGCTACAGTAACCAAACAGCATGGTACTGGTACCAAAACAGATATATAGACCAATGGAAGAGAACAGAAACCTCAGAAATTACACCACACATCTACACCCATCTGATTTTTGACAAATCTTACAAAAAAAGCAATGGGGAAAGGTTTCCCTATTTAACAAATGGTGATGGAAGAACTGGCTAGCCATATGCAGAAAAGAGAAACTGAACTTCTTCCTTACACTTTACACAAAAATTAAAGATTTAGTGTAAATCCCAAAGCCATAAAAACCCTAGGAGAAAACCTAGGCAATACCATTCAGGACATAGGCATGGGCAAAGCCTTCATGACTAAAACACCAAAAACAATGGCAATAAAAGCCAAAATTGTCAAATGGAATCTAATTAAACTAAGGAGCTTCTGCACAGTGAAAGAAACTATCATCAGAGTGAACAGGCAACCTAGAGAATGGGAGAAAATTTTTACAAGCTACCCATCTGACAAAAGTCTAATATCTAGAATCTATAAGAAACTTAAACAAACTTACAAGTAAAAAAGCAGACAATCTCTTCAAAAAGTGGGCAAATGATATGAACAACCATTCCTCAAAAGAAGACGTTTATGCAGCCAAAAAAAAAAAAAAACATGAAAAAAAGCTCATCATCACTGATGATTAGAGAAAGGAAAATGAAAACCACAATGAGATACCATCTCACATCAGTTAGAATGGTGATTATTAAAAAGTCAGGAAACAACAGATGCTGATGAGGCTGTGGAGAAATCGAAATGCTTTTTACACTGTTGGTGGAAGTATAAATTAGTTCAACCATTGTGGAAGACAGTGTGGCAATTTCTGAAGGATCTGGAAGCAGAAATACCATTTGACCCAGCAATCCCATTACTGGGTGTATACTCAAAGGATCATAAATCATTCTGCTATAAAGATACATGCACGCTTTTGTTTATTGTAGCACTATTTACAATAGCAAAGCCTTGGAACCAACCCAAATGTCCATCAGTGATAGACTGGATAAAGAAAATGTGGCAAATATACACCATGGAATATTATGCAGCTGTGAGAAAGAATGAGTTGATATCCTTTGCAGGGACATGGATGAAGCTGGAAGCCATCATTCTCAGCAAACTAACACAGGAACAGAAAACTAAACACCACATGTTCTCACTCATAAGTGGGAGGTGAACAATGAGAAACACATGGACACAGGGAGGGAAACATCACACAGTGGGGCCTGTCAGAGGACAGGAGGCAAAAGGAAGGGAGAGCCCTGGGACAAATGCCTAATGTTTAAGGGGGTTAAGACCTAGAAGATGGATTGATAGGTGCAGTAAACCACCATGGCACATGTATACCTACGTAACAAACCTGCACATTCATCCCAGAACTTAAAGTAAATTTAAAAAAAAGAAGAAGAAAGAAAAAGAACAATTGTTACATCTAGCTTGTCCTACTTCCAATTCTACCCTACTATTATTTACAGAATTTGGGGTACCTCACATCAGAACTCTCCTACGTAAAGATGGCTTAAATTTCTATTGACCTTCACCATTAAACATATCACTCCCGGCCAGGTGCAGTGGCACACGCCTGTAATCCCAGCACTTTGGGAGACCAAGGCAGGCAGATCACGAGGTCACGAGATTGAGACCAGCCTGACCAACATGGTGAAACCCTATCTCTACTAAAAATACAAAAATTAGCTGGTTGTGGTGGCATGTGCCTGTAATCCCAGCTACTCAGGAACCTGAGGCAGGAGAATTGCTTGAACCCAGGAAGTGGAGGTTGCAGTAAGCCAAGATCATGCCACTGCACTCCTGCCTGGTGATGAAGCGAGACTCCGTCTCAAAAAACAAACAAACAAACAATAACAACAACAAAAACCTATCACTCCCAATGTTCTATCCTTTCTACTTACAAAACATGTCTTGATGTTCCAATCTGGAATTTTTGCATTATGTAATAAATTTCTTCTATTGGTATCAGTTTGGATAATGGTCATTAGATTTCATTAACCATGATGATGAACTAAAAAATCAGCTTTCCTATCTGCAGGTATGAGCCAGATTGTGGTACTTGACTGACTGAAGAGCTCTGGAGAGTTTACTGAGGGGTGGCAGGGTTTCAAAAATCATCATTATCTGAAAGGATTATTGGGGATATTTCCCATCTTATACAACAAAATGGCCTGAAAAATGTGGGACAGGACTGGGAATAGAGAAACATGAATTTCAAGAAAAAGCTTAAAATCTCACCTGCTTATCAGAGTCCAGTTACTTTACACACCAGATGACACATAGCTGGTCAGATTCACTAAAGATGTCGTTGTTAGCACAGTGAGGCCAAGTGATGACTCTTTGGGCCACTATGGACCATACTCTACGTTTGTGCCACTCAAAGCAAACTTGCTGTGTCTGGTGATTTTTCTCACACTCCCTACCTGCCTCTTTCACTTCCTGGCAAGCTCAGGAAAGAAAAACGTTTTTCAAACAAATTTTTTCATTCTTAGCATTGGAATGGCATATGGCCCATCTGCCCAGGTTCAAGATAGGAGACATCCTATCTTGTCTCCACATCCTTTGTCATGAGAATTTGCAGTTCATCTTATGAGCGTACCTTCTTACTCTTGAGATCAGGCTACAGGATTGCTTTGGGAAATAAAATGTCATCAGAAGTAGCAACGTGTCCCTTCTGAGTTTACGTCTTAAGAGTCATTGCATTTTCATTATATCCTCTTGAATGTTTGCTATTGCCATAAGAATAATATGTCCTAGATATTCAACTCGTTCATGAAAGATAGCAGACATGTGAAGCAGACCTGGACTCCAGCCGACACTTGGAGTTAAGTCCAATTGTGCATAGCATAGATTAGCTCACCATAGCTGACCCAAAGATATATGAGTCATAGATAATTGAGAAATAAATGTTTACTGATGCATAGTATTAAGTTTTAGGGTAGTTTGTTAAATAGCAGTACTGTGAAAGAGCTGACTGATTCACGAGTATGCATATTATTCTGTCGATGCAAGATTTGTAATGAATAATTTGCTGTTTAAAATAATGTCCTCTCTCTCTATCCCCTTTATCATCTTAATTTTTTGGAGTATTCATTGTGAACTAGGATATCATATATTTTAATATATTTATTCTTGTTCTCTTCCCAAGAGTTTCATTGTGTCTGAGATAGTGTTTATTTCCTGTATAAATGCTCATCATCTTGGTAGGCACTAGTGGTTGTCAAATAATTATGCATGGAATAAATATATTACATAGTCAATTTTTCTCATTATTTCAACATCCATTATCTAATTTTGTTTCTGTGTGCAATTCAGTAAGTTGGGAAGCAGCAAAGATAATAGAGAAGACTTATGGAGAAAAATATAAGAAGAGGAAACATCCAAATATTGTCCCTGATGAGATATGAGTTATTCTTCTCCAAGACTGCCTCCCTGTGGTTGGGAAATACCAAAACTGTGAAAACAAAAATGCCAGCAAGTAGCTTAGACAGTGTCATCCAATGTCACCACCATGCCACAAAGTTTCTGTATGCTATAAACAGGGTTTCTGTTAACCTTCTCTGTGAGTCACTGCATGGACAGAAATTTTAAGGGGACTTATATGTCTTCAAAGAGATGTCAGAATCTTTGACTTTGGCATTGTTCCAACAGTATGTATCACTAAAATTATATAGCAGAAAGACCACAATGTCAAGGTCAGACATTATGGCCACTGAAGCCTAAAATTAGATGCAATATTTTGCAGCATAGAGAAAAGTACATCTTTAAACAAACTTCTTTATTTCCCAGTATTCTGTTTCCTGTAGGTTTTTAAGATATCCACGAATAAGCACTTTGTATATGAAAAACATCCAAGACAACTTTGTCTAGGTTTCTTTCTCAGGCTTAAGAGATTATGTTGCCTCCTTAATTTGTATTAAAACACTTTTCCCAGCCTATATTAGAAAATGAGGTCTAACCCTTCGCGAAAGGTAAAAAGATGCCTCTCCCACCTCCACTCCTAATGACAGGAGATCAATTTGCTATCTCTTTATTTCAGGTTGGATACAGGAGAGTGATTTGATGACTTTCCGTAAACTCCACTGTAGGGTGCATTTAAAAGTGGGACCTTAGAAGAGATTGATTTTGTTTTCTCTTTCTATAGCCCCTCACTCTCTTTCATAGCTTTCCTTGCTAGGCACAAAAAAAAAGACTGTTTCCCTGCTCCATCTTTTGAGGGTTTACACCACTGTGGCCCCCAGATTCCCAGCATGTTGCTTTGTACACAGTACATGCTTAGTAGATGCTTGCTAATTGACTAAAATATCAAGCCTCTTGGGTAATCATGAGTATCTTGGATCTCTCCCTATCTGGAAGTTGCTTTTGTTTTCTGACTCTGTTTACTGAAGTAGTGAGATCTAGGTTCTTGCCTGGTTTGTTCTGTGACCTTGAACTAGTGTTTCTACCACTCGAAAACACCTTACTCAGATGGGTGAAATATGGACGTAATTAAACCTGTGTTCAATGAACTAGTATGTACTCTTACTTGCTGGCAAATTATTCCCAGGTGAAGCTATTATGCTCCTTCCTGGGTCCATGGCTTACTGAGGTTCCTTGTCTTCCCCTCTGCTCACAGGCAGTGGTAAAAGCTGAGGATTCTGTCCTGGTTCCTCTTAATTCTATTTAGCTTAATGATACATCTCTGGTCGTTGGGTTCCTTTTGTCCCTACAGCCATTCTTCCTGTGTTCCTATATGCTGTGGAATCACAGCACAAAAGCAATAATAGTTTTAGTATGTCAAGGATACCTGAGTTATTTATCTGCTGCCAGCATTGTCTGTTTAGATCTAATGTAAACTGACTTCTCCCTTGCCTAGTGATGACACAGGTCCTGCTTAATTAAATGTGTATGAGCTGTGAATTTTTCCCATTGATATCCTTATCTCCTTCATTTCAGCAAGAGTGTTAACATGCACTCAAAATCTCTACTTAAAAGGAAACAGAAAGTGCCATCACAGATACACATCCCTTACTCCTCTGTTTCAGAAGTTTCACTTTCTCTGCCTAAGTAATGACTGACTTTTCCGTAGCATCCTTTTCATTCTCTCGGCATGGGTACATTCAGTGCAACTTATCCTGAACACAGTTTAATTAGTCAATGTACCCAAAGGCAAAGTCAAAGACTCTTCCTCTCCAGTTGGGCAGTGAGGCCTAAGCCCAATGCAGGAGCCTGCAGCCAGCCTCTCACAACTGGTTAAGTGCTGGGCTGCTAGCAGGTAGAGATGCCTATTCCTAGCTATTGACTGCCTGAAGCAGGAAGTAATGGAAAATCCATGTGGGCTGAGGACATACAGGGCACAACCAGAGACAAATGTATGGACCAGTGTAATAGCGATGTGGGAGGGATGGCAAAAGGAATGGGGTGTGTGTGCACGCACACGTACACACACCTGTGCATATGTGGGTGCGTGTGTGTTCATTGGTCTCCTTCTCTTCCCTCTCCATTGTTTCCTTCTTTTTCCCATTTTCTCTTGCTCTCTTCTGTTATTAGACCACCAGAGTTGAAATTAGTATTTTAATTAATGTATTTGTTTTAATAAATAAAGCATTTCAAAACAACATAATTGCAAGAACTGAGTGTTAAACTAAACACCAACCTAATTAAATGCATTAGGGATATATAATTCAGTTTATTAGAAATATAATTAACATACTCTTTAAGTCTCCTTGGGCCTTTGCCTTTCTGAAGATAAGACAGAGGAATCATAACCAACTTTAATAAAATGAAAGAGGATGTAAAGGCAAAAAGTGAATAAAAATAATTGGGGAAGGTACAAAGTTCAAAGAGAGTATTCGTTTTCTAAAAACAATGTGACAAAATATATTCAGTGTAAGATTTATTATGCTAGTCATTTTCCATTGTATGAGTTAAATACATTCTTGTGTGTAACCAGTCTCCAGAATTCTTTTCCTTGCAAAGTTGAAGCTGTGTATGCATTAAAAAACATTAAACTCTGTATGCATTCCTATTGACAGGAAGATGATGCTTGAGTTTTACAAATACATTTATTTTAAAAAACATACCATTTTCTACAATTTATTTCAGAAAATAGAAGCAGAGAGAATATTTCCTGACTCATTGTGTGAAGTCAGCATTACTCTAATATCAAATTCAAATAGACTTATGAAAAAATAAAACAATAGACCAATATACATGGATGCAAAAATCTTCAACAAAATATTAGCAAATTGATTCCAACAGTGTATAAAAAGTATTGCACCATGTCAAAGTGGGATGGATTCTAGGCATGCAAAGCTTATTCCACATTTAAAAATCAGTAATATATCACAGTAACATATTTTTTATAAAACCATATGATGATTTCAATAAAAATAGAAAAAGTATTTGATAAAATTTAACATCCATTCATAATAATAATATAAAATTCTTAGCAAACTGGGAAAAGAGGGGTCAATTCCTCAAGTTGAAAAATAACATCTAGAAAAACATACAGCTAACATCATACTTAATGGTGGGAAACTACAAGCTTCCCCTCTAAGATCAGGAGGAAGAAAATAATATTGTCTCTCATCACTCCTACTAAACACCATAGTAGAAATCCTCATTAATGTAGTAAGACAAGGAAGGAAAATAAAAGGTACACAGACTGGGAAGGAAGAAATAAAACTGCCTGTGTTCAAAGACAAAATGAAAATCTGAAGAAAAAAAAGTCAACAATGACACTAAACTACTGTACCTAAGTAATCATAGCAACATTACAGGGTACAAAGTTATAGAAAAGTTAATCATTCTGCTATATACAGGTAAAACACCACTAAGCTAAAAATATGAAATCCAAAATGCTCCAAAATCTGACTTTTTGAGGACCAACGTAAAACTCAAAGGAAATGCTCATTGGTGCATTTTGTATTCACATTTGAATTATGGGTGCTCAACTGGTTAAATATTAGCAAATATTCCAATAAAAAAAGCCACTGAAATCTGAAACACTTTTGGTCCCAAACATTTTACATAAGGGGTACTCAATTTGTATCAGCAGTGAATAATTAGAACTTAAAACAAAAAAACATTTAATTAACACCTGTCCTAGTTCATTTTTGATTGCTATAACTTAATACCTGAAACAGGATAATTTATTTTTAATAAAATAAATTTATTTCTTATATTTTTGGAGGCTGAGAAGTCCAAGATTGAGATTCTGCATCTGATGAGGGGCCTCGTACTGGCGCAGACTCTCTGCATAGTCCTAAGGCATCACAGGACATTACATGTCAAGGAAGCTAACTGTGCTGGGTTATGTCTCTCCTTCTCCTCTTATAAAGCCACTAAGGTCTCATTGTCATAATTCATTTAATGCCAGGAAAATTAGGATTTTTACATAAATGTTGGAAGAGAGAAATATTCAAAGCACCAAAACACATACACACACACACACACACACAGAGACAGAGAGAGAGAGAGAGAGAGAGAGAGAAAGAGAGACTTCTTGATTGATATTCTAACAAAGTATGTACAGGAATACCTGAGGAGGGAGGGGGCTTCAAGATGGCTAACTAGAGGCACCAAGCATTATATTTCTCTACAAAGAAGGACAAAACAGCCAGCAGATACACACACAGAAAAAAAGATTTAAGAAAGAACATTGGAATTCAGTAGGAAAGTGACAGGGAACCTCTGAAGTACAAGAGGATAAAGCAGTAAAGCAGCCAGACTGACCAGGATTGACTTGCAGTTAGGAGAAACTGCAATGCAGATAAAACGTAAGCAAGAGATTCCCAGGTGTCCACTTTCCACTGGTGTACTCCTGCAATTCTAAACACAGGAGATCCCCTCAGCCCTTCAGGGCCTCAGACTAGAATAGGGAGCTGCCTGGGACCTGAGCACAGCTCCAGAGACGGAATTCACACAAGATTATTCACACCCACTGAGACCCATGACAACATTTTGAGATCCCATTACCCACCACATTGCATTGCACCAAGCTTCAAACAGTCCCTGAACCTCCACATCCCTGGAGCCCACTGACATTCCTTCCACACGCACCCACAGGGATAGACACTAGGAGGGCCCAGTGGTACAGAAAAGTCACCAGCGCTGTAGTGCACATGTGGCCTACAGTTAGAGAACGGGCAGTACAGTGTACCAGGGAGGCTTCCTCCAGAGACAAACTGAGCCAAAGCACACATTCCAAGAACCTGAGAGTCATGTTCCTGAGGCTGCTAATTCTGACAGCAACCTCCCTCATTCCAGCAAGTGCTGCCATGCACCTGCACACATCATAAGAGGGACTTAGGACTGCCCACTTAGTTTTCATCCTGGGTCCACACCTTCCTGGAGGCACGAACTCACAGTAAGCCCACTGCCTCCAGCAAGAGTTGTTATGCACCTCACACACCTTAAGAGGGACTGGGAACTGGCCCACCCAGGGACTGGGGACTGGCCCATCTTAGGGTCTGAGAATAGACACATCATAAAAACTGTTACCACCTGAGTGTGCTGTCCAGTGACCTAATGATAATCTGCCCAGTCACTACAGCCAGCACTCATGTGCACTACTGAGCAGTTCAGACTCACCTGCCCACTGCTGTCACCAGTGCCCCCACATTGTTCAAGGGTCTGGAGATCAAACTATCCCACCTGCTGCAGGTAGCCCCACTGCTAACTGTAGGCACCAACAGTAGGTTGAAAAAGAGGATCAGCCACCCACAATCACCAGTGCCTGTTTATGCTTTCCGAGGGCCTAAGAATGAGCTCACTCAGCATGCTGGTGCCAGCACACAGCATGCTGTGTGTCTAGGGACTGAACTCTCCCTCTGCCTCTTTGGGGGCCTGAGGATAAGTCTGCCCAGTCTGCCATCACCACCACCAACTATGCCCAGTAACTTTTTCCAGCCATATATGCTATGTGGGGGCCTCAGAACTGAACTTCCATGACTGCCAACACCATTGCAAGACATTTCAGAACCCAAGGGTTGGGCCACTGCCATTACTGCCATTGGTGATATCATCCATGCTGTACAGAAAGCCTGATGTCAAGTTACCAGTCTAACCAACTGCTGCCACTGCTGGTATCCAAGTAAGCCACCTGAAGACCTATGGATTGAATATGTTGATCCCACTAAAACTAATGCCCACGTACAACCCCTAGAGGTTCCAGGACAGGCATGCCTAGATCACTGCTGCCACAACTGGGGCTCAAGGACCAGCTAACTTGGTGTTCCCTCTGCAGGAAAGTTTCACCACAGGCTTCACAAACAACCATAGCCTAAGCCAATAAGAAACTCACAGACACCACTGATACTGATTACAGAGAAATCATATGGAGACTATACTACTGCATGCACTTAGAATGAAAGCCAAAGCACCTGAATCAACAAACACCATACATATATCTACGGCAAAAGTTTTTTTCGATAAAAGACAACCATAAATTTGGAAGATGTGACTGTTACACCAGGTGTATAGATATCAATGTAAGGACACAAGAAAAAATTTTAAAAATCAAGGAAACTTGATACCTCCAAAAGAACACAATTCTCCATGAACAGATTCTAATGAGAAAAATATCTATAAAATGCTAAAAATGAATTGAAAATAATAGTATCAAGAAGATTCAGTGAAACACAGGAGAAGACTCATAATAAAAAAATAAGAAAAATAATTAATTATCTGAATGAGAAATTCAACAAAGAGGTAGCATTAAAAGAACAAAATAAAAATTCTACAACTGAAAATTTTGAATGAAAATTCAAAATACTATCAGGTGCTTCAAAAACAGACTAGATCAAGGAGAATTAAAAAAATTGAACTTGAAGACACATCTTTTAAACTCATCTAGTCAGGAAAAAATAAAAATGAAAGAGAAGAAAGAAAAACTATGCGATATATGGGACACTATAAAGTGAATATATTTTTGAATTTCGGGAGTTCTGATAAGAGAGGGACACAGACATAAAACAACTATCTGACAAAATAATAGCTGAAAACTGAAAAGTATTGTAAGAGATAGATATATACACATATAGAAAACAAAAAATTTCCCCAAATAGGTTTAAACCATAATGGTGTTTCTGGTGGCACATTAGAGTGAAACTGTCAAGAGTTAAAGAAAAAGGGAAAATTCTAAAAACAGCAAGAGAAAAGTGTCAAGTCACATATAAGGAGATCCCCATCAGACTCAGAGCACATTATTCAACAGAACCATTAAAGGCAAGAGGAGAATGGGGTGATATATACTAAGATGCTAAAAGAGAAAAAACCTCCTGGCCTAAAATATTATGGTCAGAAAAACTATCTTTCAAAAATGAAAAAGAAAGGAAGTTCTTACCACACAAGCAAAAACTGAGGGGATACATCACCACTAGATTGTTCTACAAAGAAAAAATGCTTAAAAAAGAGGTAAGTGTGGAGGTGAAAAGACAATACATACCATCATGAAAACAGGCAAAATTATAAAGCTCACTAATAAAAAATTAAAAGACAAATGAAAAAGAGAAAGTACTCAAATATTGCTACTCTAGAATACCATCAAACTGCAATGATAAACAATGAGAGGGAGAAAGTAATAAAGAGAATACAAAACAACTAGAAAACAATTTTTTAAATGAAAGAAATAAATCACCTACCTATTCCTAATAACCTTGAATGTAACTAATTTAAATTTTGCACTTAAGCTAGGCATGGTGGCTCATGACTATAATCCCAACACTTGCGAGGCTGAGGTGGAAAGATTTCTTGACCCCAGGTGTTCAATATAGCCTGAGAAACATAGGAGGTCCCTATCTCTGCAAAGAATTTTAAAACCTAACTGGGCATGGTGGCATATGCCTGTGACCCCAGCTACTGGGGGTGCTGAGGTAGAAGGATCACTTAAGCCCCAAAGGTTGAGGATGCAGTGAGCCATGATCACAGCACTGCACCCTAGCTTGGGCAGCAAAGTGCAATTCGACCTAAAAAAAAATAAGTGACTAAAAAGTAAATTATCCATTTAAAAGAAATAGATCTGATAAATGACTTTTTTTTTTTAAAAAAAGAACGTGATTCAGTTATATGCTTCCCACAAGAAACTCACTCCACTTGTCAAGACACATAGTCCAAACATGTAGAGATGGAAAAAGACACTTTCACACAATGGATACATAAACCAAGCAAAGGTAGCTACACTTATATTAGACCAAATAAATTTTCAGTTAAAAACTGTTAAAAAGAGACAAAGAATGTCATTAATGATAAAGATATTTGTTTAGCAATGGCATGTAACAAGTCTAAACGTGTATGTACTCTACATGCGAGAATCAGAATATATAAAGCAAATATTATTAGATTGATATAGTTTGAATCTGTGTGCCTGCCCAAATTTCATGTTGCATTGTAATCCCCAATGTTACAGGTGGTGCCCCATGGGAGGTAGTTGGATCATGGGGACAGTTTCTCATGAATGATTTAACACCATCCTGTTGGTGGTGTTCTAGTAATAGTGAGTTCTCATGAGATCCGGTTGTTTAAAATTGTATAGTGCCCCCTCCCACTCTGTCTTGCTCCTGCTCCTGCATATTAAATGGGCCTGCTTCCCCTTCATCTTCTGCCATGATTAGAAGCGCCCTGAGAACTCCCCAGAAACAGATGCTGCCATGTCTCCTGAACAGCCTGCAGAACCATGAACCAATTAAACCTCTTTTCTTTATAAATTATACAGTCTCTGGTAGTTATTTCTAGCAATGAAAGAACAAATAAATACAGAAATTGGCACCAAGCAATGGGGCATTGCTGTAAAGATACTTGAAAATGTGGAGGTGATTTTGGAACTGGGTAATGGGCAGAAACTAGAAAAGTTTGGAGAGCTCTGAAGAAGACAGGAAGAAAAGGGAAAATTTGGAACTTCATAGAGACTTATCGAATGGTTGTGACCAAAATGCTGATAGTAAAATGGACAGAGATGTCCTAGCTAATGGGGTTTCACATAGAGATGAATAACTTATTGGGAACTGGAGCAAAGGTCATTTTTGTTATGCCTTGGCAAAGAACCTGGCTGCATTGTGCTCCTATCCTAGAATTCTGTGGAACTTTGAACTTGAGAGTGATGACTTAGGGTGTCTGGCAGAAGAAATTAAGCATCAGATAATTCAAGACATGGCATGGCTGCTTCTAAAACCTAGCCTCATGTGCATGAGCAAAGAAATGACCTAAAATTGGAACTTATATTTTAAAAAGAAACAGCATAAAAGTTTTCATCCTAGCCATGGGGTAAAAAAGAAAAGCCCACTTTCTAGGGATGAATTCAAGCAGGCTGAAGAAATTAGCATAAATAAATAAGAGCCAAATGGTTATACACAAGAAAATGGGGAAAAGACCTAGAAGGCATTTCAGAGACACTTGCAGAACCCTCTCTCTTCAAAGGCCCAGAAACTTAGGAAGACTGAATGGTATCATGGATCAGGCCCAGGACCCTACTTCCCTGCACAGCCTTAGGCCACTGCCCCCCATAGCTCAGCAACTGCAGCTCCATGGGTAGCTTAGTGGGGCCCAGGTATAGCTTAGGCCATTTCTTCCGAAGTTGCAAGCTATAAACCTTGGCAGCTTCCACATGGTGTTAAATCTATGGGTACACAGAGTTCAATATTTGAGGCTTGGGAGCCCCCACCTGTATTTTAGAGCATGCATGCAAAAGCCTGGATATGCAGCCAGAAGCCTACTATTGGGCAGAGCCCCCATGGAGAATATCGAGTAGGGCAATGTGAGAGAAACATATGGGGTTAGATCTCCCACAGAGGCCCCACTGGGGCACTGCCTATTGGAGCTATGAGAAAAGAGTCACCAAACTCTAGACTCCAGAATGATAGATGCACTAGAAGCTTGCACCATGCACCTGGAAGAGCCACAAGGCATTCAATGCCAGTCCTTGAGAGCAACCACCAGGACTGAGCCCAGCAAAGCCACAAGGCGGAGTTGCCTAAAACCTTGGGAGACCACCACTTCCCTCAGAGTGCCCTGGAAGTGGAACGTGGGGTCAAAGGAGATTATTTTGAAGAAGACTCAAGTAAGTAAGACAAGAATTGAAAAAGGTGACATCATAACTGATACTCCGGAAATATAAACTATAATTAGAGACTATCATCAATAACTATATGCTAACAAATTGGAGAACCTAGAGGAAATGAATACTTTCCTAGACATATAAAGCCTACCAAGAGTCAAAAAAAGAGAAATGTAATTTTTTTTAGATGGAGTTTCGCTATTGTTGCCCAGGCTGGAGTGCAACATCACAATCTTGGCTCACCACAGACTGTGCCTCCTGGATTCAAGCGATTGTCCTGCCTCAGCCTCCCAAGTAGTTGGGATTACAGGCATGCACCACCACGTCTGGCTAATTTTGTATTTTTAGTAGAGACAGGGTTTCTCCATACTGGTCAGGTGGTCTTGAACTCCCAACCACAGGCAATCTGCCAGCCTTGGCCTCCCAAAGTTCTGGAATTACAGGCATGAGCCACCATGCCTGGCCAAGAAAAAGAAAATATTAACAGACCAATAATAAGTAATGAGATGACACCAGTGACAAAATGTATCTCAACTAAGAAAATCCTAGGACTGGATGGTTTTTCTGTTAAATTCTATCCAATTTATAGTAAAAAACTAAAACCAATTCCTTTTAAAGTATTCTGAAAATTTGAAGAGATGGGAATTTTTCCTAACTCATACTATGAGACCAACATTACCATAATCCCAAGATCAGACAAGGACACAACTAAAAATTAAAACTACAGGCCAATATCCCTAATAAGCATCAGTGCAAAAATTCTCAGCAAAACCTAGCAAGCCAAATCCAACAACACATTAAAAAGATAATACACGATCAATATATCTACTTTATTCTAGGTAGGGAAGGATGTTTCAACACACCCAAGTCAATAAATGTGATATATCACATTGACAGAAAGAAGAACAAAAAGCATATGTTTATCTAAATAGATGCAGAAAAAGCATATGATAAAATTCAACATGCCATCACTTTCAACAAATTAGGCATAGGAACAGATTTCAACATAACCCACAACTAATATCATACTAAATGGTGAAAAGCTACAAGCCTTTCTTCTAAAACCTGGAACAAGACAAATATACTCACAGTCTTCACACCTATTCTGTACAGTACTAGAATTCTTAGCCAGGACAATCAGGCAAGTGAAAGAAAAATCATTCATATTAGTAAAGAGAAATCTCAAATTTTTCCTTTTCACAGAGGACATGATCTTACATATAAAAACCCTAAAAACTCTATGAAAAACCTCTCAGAACTGATAAATGAATTCACTGAAATTGAAAGTTACAAAATCAACATACATAAATCCGTAATATTTCTATTTACCTGTAATAAACTATCTGAAAAAGAAATTAAAAACCAATCACATTAATAATAGCTACCAAAAATACCTAGGAATAAATTTAACTTAGTATATGAAAATTTCTACAAGGAAATCTGGAAAACACTAATCAAGTAAACTGAAGAGTACACACACACACACCCCACAAATGGAAAGATATCTCATGCTGAAGAAATTGATATTGTTAAAGTGACCATATCTCCCAAAGCAATCTATAGATTTCATACAATCCCTATCAAAATACAAATAACATTTCTCACAGGAATAGAAAAAGCAATTCTAAAATTTGTATTGGACCAAAAATACCCCAAATATTCAAAGCAATACTGAGTACAAAGAGAAAAATAGAAAGCATCACACTACTTGACTTCCACATATACTACAAAGATATAATAAAATAGTGTGATACTGGCACAAAAACAGACACATAAACTAATAAAACATATTTACAGTCTACTGATTTCATAGGGGAAAGGACACCCTCTTCAATAAATGATTCAGAGAAAACTGTATACCCAGATGAAGTATAAAATAAGACCCCTAAATTTTACTATACACAAAAACCAAGTCAAAATGTATTAAAGACTTAAATGTGAGTCTTAAAACTATGAAGCAACTAGAACAAAATACAAGGAAAACGCTTCAGGGCATTCATCTAGGAAACTATTTTATAGCTAAGATTGCAAATACTTCAAAAGCACAGTCTACAATACAAAAAATAAATAGGACTATATTAAACTAACAAGCTTCTTCACTGTAAATTTAATTATTAACAGGAAGAAGAGACACAACATGGAATGGGATCAAATATTAACAAACTATTCATCTTTCAAGAGACTAACATTCAGAACATACAAGAAATTCAAACAACTCAACAGTAAAAATAAAAATAATTTCATTAACATGTGGGCAAAGGATCTCAATAGACATTTCTCAAAAGAGAACATACATTTGGCCAAGTATATGAAAAAATTTTCAACATTACTAATCAGGAAAATCCAGATCCAAATCACAATGAATAGACTCCCTAGTAAAAATGGCTTTATCTAAAAGAAAAAAGTAATAAATGTGTGTGGAGAAAATAAGAAGAGGATTTGGAGAAAATTGAGCACTTATACCATGTTGATGGCAATGTAAGTTAGTATACAGTCCTTATGAAAAACAGTATGGAGGTCTCTCATAAAACTAAAAATAGAACTACAATATGAGCCCGCAATCTCACTGACAGGTATTTATCCAAAAGAAAGGAAATCAATATATTAAAGAGATACCTGCACTCCAGTCTTTATTGCAGCACTAGTCACAATAGCTAATATATAAAACCAACTTATTTTCATTAACAGCTGAATAGATTTTAAAATGTGATACATATACATAATATTACACAGACATAAAAAATAAAATCCTATGATTTCAACATCATGGACAGAACTCGGGGTCATTATGTTAATTGAAATAAGCCAGGTATAGAAAGATAAATATTACATGTTCTCACTCATATATAGGGGCTCAGAGCATTGCTGTTATTGAAATAGAAAGTAGATTATAACTAGTGTCTGGTAAGGTCAGTGAGGAGAATTAAGACGGGTTGGTTAATGGGTACACACATACAGTTAGATAAAAGGGATAAGTTTTAGTGTTTAGTAGTACAGTAGATTAACTACAGTTAATTATAATCTATTTGCATTTATCTAAATTGATAGAGCAGAGATTTGACATATTCCCAACACAAGGAAATGGCAGACATTTAAACCCTTATTTGATCATTACACATTGTTTAGGCATATCAAAATATCACATGCACCCCATAAATATGTATAATTATTATGTATCAATAAACATTTTTAGAAACAATATATGAGGAAAGTACAAACTTGTGGTGAAAGAAATTAAATAAGAGTCAAATAGATGGATATTCTATATTCAGGGAGAAGACCCAATAATGTTAAGATGTGAGTTTTTCTCAAGTTGATCTACAGATTAAATGCAATCCTGGTAAAAATCTCAACAGTTATTTGCTGAATTGACAAAGTGATTCTCAAGTTTATATGGCAGGGCAAATGATACAGAATATCCTGTACAACAATAAAAAAGAATGAAGTCAGAAGACTGACAATATCAGACTTCAAGGTTTACTATAAAGCTACCCTCCCCCTTCCCCTTCCCCTCCCCCTCCCCCTCTCCATGGTCTCCCTCTGATGCCGAGCGGAGGCTGGACTGTACTGCCGCCATCTCGGCTCACTGCAACCTCCCTGCCTGATTCTCCTGCCTCAGCCTGCCGAGTGCCTGGGATTGCAGGCGTGCGCCGCCACGCCTGACTCGTTTTTGTATTTTTTGGTGGACACGGGGTTTGACCGTGTTGGCCGGGCTGGTCTGCAGCTCCTCACCGCGAGTGATCTGCCTGCCTCGGCCTCCGGAGGTGCTGGGATTGCAGACGGAGTCTCGCTCACTCAGTGCTCAATGTTGCCCAGGCTGGAGTGCAGTGGCGTGATCTCGGCTCGCTACAACCCCCACCTCCCAGCCACCTGCCTTGGCCTCCCAAAGTGCTGAGATTGTAGCCTCTGCCTGGCTGCCACCCTGTCTGGGAACTGAGGAGTGTCTCTGCCTGACCGCCACCCCGTCTGGGAGGTGAGGAGCGTCTCTGCCCGGCCGCCCCATCTGAGAAGTGAGGAGTCCCTCTGCCCGGCAGCCACTCCGTCTGGGAAGGGAGGAGCCCCTCCGACCGGCAGCTGCTCCATCCGGGAAGGAGGTGGCGGGCAGCCCCCGCCCCGCCAGCTGCCCCCTCTGGGAGGGAGGTGGGGGGCAGCCCCTGCCAGGCCACTGCCCCGTCCGGGTAGTGAGGAGCCCGTGTGCCCAGTGGCCACCCCATCTGGGAGGTGTACCCAACAGCTCATCGAGAACGGGCCATGATGACGATGGCGGTTTTGTCAAATAGAAAAGGGGGAAATGTGGAGAAAAGAAAGATCAGATTGTTACTGTGTCTGTGTAGCAAGAAGTAGACATGGGAGACTTCATTTTGTTCTGTACTAAGAAAAATTCTTCTGCCTTGGGATGCCATTAATCTATAACCTTACCCCCAACCCCCTGCTCTCTGAAACATGTGCTGTGTCCACTCAGGGTTAAATGGATTAAGGGCGGTGCAAGATGTGCTTTGTTAAACAGATGCTTGAAGCCAGCATGCTCGTGAAGAGTCATCACCACTCCCTAATCTCAAGTACCCAGGGACACAAACCCTGCGAAGGCCGCAGGGTTCTCTGCCTAGGAAAACCAGAGACCCTTGTTCACATGTTTATCTGCTGACCTTCCCTCCACTATTGTCCTATGACCCTGCCAAATCCCCCTCTCTGAGAAACACCCAAGAATGATCAATGAATACTAAAAAAAAAAAAAAAAAAAAGAGAGTGACGAACTGGGATATCTAGTGGAAGAAATATCTAAGCAGCAAAGCATTCAGACTGCTGTGTGGCTGTTTTTAACTGCATGCAATGAGATGTGAGAGGAAAGAAATAAAGATGGAATTTATAATTAAAAAAAAAAAGCTACACTATTTAAGACCATGTGACATTAGTAAAAGAATAAACAGATCAAAGAAACAAAATAGAATGTCAGACACGGACACATATAAATAAAGTCAACTTGTCTTTAAGAAACAAGCAAAGGCAATAGAAGTAATAGAGAAAGAATAGTCTTTTTAACAAATGATCCTAGAACTGTACATCTACAGTAAAAAATAAATTTTTTTCACAAAAATTAACTCAGAATGAATTATATACCTAAATATAAAACAGAACCATAAAATTCTAGGATTTTTGAATCCTAGACTTTTAATGTAAGTTATGTATATAACAAAATTTTTATATTTAAAAATACATGTAATATATATTTTTACTTTATATATAAACATATAAGTTTTATAAATAAACTTGTACAGTACCTAAAAGTTTAAGAAGATAACACAGGAGTAAATGTAAATTACCTTGGGTATGTTGGGTATGACAATTGACTTTTTTTTTTTTTTTGGAGATGGAGTCTCATTCTGTCGCCAGGCTGGAGTGCAGTGGTGTAATCTCAGCTCACTGAAACGTCTGCCTCCTGGGTTCAAGCAATTCTCCTGGCTCAGCTCTCCAGTAGCTGGGACTTCCTACCTCAGCCTCCTGAGTAGCTGGGACTATAGGTGCGGACAACCACACGCAGCTAAGTTTTGAATTTTTAGTAGAGATAGGGTCTAACAATGTTGGCTATGAGGTCTCCATCTCTTGACATCGTGATCCACCCACTTTGGCCTCCCAAAGTGCTGGGATTACAGGAGTGAGCCACCATGCCTAGCCAACAATTGACTTTTTAGATACAACACCTAAGACATGCTCCATTTAAAAATAATAATAAGTTGGACTTAGTTATGATTTTAAAACTTCCGTTATGCACTGTTACAGAATTTAAAGATAAAGTACATTCTGCAAAAAATATTTGCAAATACATGAGTGATAAAGGATTAGTATTTAAAACATACAAAGAACCCTTAAAACTTAACATAAGGAAACAAACAACCTTATTAAAAATAGCTAAAATCCTCACATGGAGCACCAAAAAACAACAACAACTGCAAAGTAAAAGAACTGAAGAACTGAAGAGACACCTCACCAAAAAAGATATACAGATTACAAATAAGCATGTAAAATTACTTTATGTCATACGTTATTAAGAAATTACAAATTTAAAAAATGAGATATAGCTACATATCTGTTGGAATGTAGATAAACAATGAAAATACCAAATGCCATTGAGGATGCTCCAAATGGAGCAACAGAAACATTCATTCATTTCTGGTGGGAATGCAAAATTATAAAGCCACTTGGGGAGAAAGCTGGGCAGTTTTTTATAAAACTAAATATAATATCACCATCTAATTCAACAAGTACACTTTTTGGTATATACCTAAAGAAGCTGAAAACTCATGTTTATATAAAATCCTGCATTCGAATACCTACTGCAGCTATATTCATGATTGCCAAAACTTGAAAGCAACCAAGATGTTTTTCAATAGGTGAATTATTAATAAACTGTGGTCCACCCACACAATTGAATATTTTTTAGCAATAAAAATAAATGAGCTACCAAGCCACGAAAAACATATTGCTAAGTGAACGAACCCAATCTTAAAAGGCTACATACTGTATGATTACAACTATATAACATTTTGGAAAAGACAAAACTATAGAGAAAGTAAAAGGATCAGAAGTTGCCACGTGAGGGAGGAAGGAATGAATAGTCAAGAGCACAGAGTATTTTTAGGCCAGCGAAAGTATTCTGTATAATATAGTAATAATGAATACGTTTCGTTACACATGTGTGAACAAATGTAGAATGTATAATGCAAAGAGTGAATACTGGCTGGGTGCGGTGGCTTACGCGTCTAATCCCAGCAGTTTGGGAAGCCGAGGCAGGCAGATCACGAGGTCAGGAGATGGAAACCATCCTGGCTAACACAGTGAAACCCCGTCTCTACTAAATATACAAAAAATTAGCTGGGCATGGTGGTGGCCGCCAGTAGTCTACTTGGGAGGCTGAGACAGGAGAATGGCATGAACCCAGGAGGCGGAGCTTGTGGGGAGCCAAGATCAGGCCACTGCACTCCAGCCTGGGTGACAGAGTGAGACTCCATCTCAGAAAAAAAAAAAAAGAGTGAATCCTTATGTACATTATGGACTTGGGTTTATAGTAATGTATCAATATTGGTTCATCAGTTGGAAAAAATGTTCTATACTAATTAATGCAAGATGACAAATATAAAAACATAGTGAGGGAAGATATGTGAGAACATTCTATAATTTCAGGCTAATTTTTCTTTAAATGTGAAATTTCAAAAAATCTATTAACTTAAAAATAAATATTTTCATTTCTTATTCTTAATCTCCTTCCAGTTATAAAGTATCCGGAAATGTCCTGTTTGTATGATATCTGTTATCAAAAACTGGAGAAGAAAAGTGCTACAAAGAATCAGCAGAACTCCACTGGAGTTTCACCAGTTTGATATATTCAGGCTAATGCACATTACTATTGCACAACACAAGAGCCTTCCCTTGACCTGACTTCCAGTAAATAGTTTCCTTCCTCACACTTTGGAGAAAACGATATAGGGTGTTAATATATTCAGTAATATCATAAGGTGATGACAAACAAAAACCCAGAGGAGATGGTCAATTTTTAGAAATTGTATCTGCTTCACTGGGCAGCTGGAATCAAGGAGCTGTAAAGAACATCCCCTTCTTTGATTTGTGAAGTTGCCTAAAATTGGCAAACTACACTGCCTGTACACATGGGGTCTTTACAAAGGGAGAAGGTGCTTAAGAAAGGCCTGTATTAGGGAATCACTGCAGGCACCTGAGCACTTTTTAAGCCAACATCCAACATCCTTTACTTTTCAGCTCAAGTCATAAAGATATGAAAAAAAGTAATAATAATTTATTTTTGACTTCGCAATTTTAAGTTGAAATTTTTATCTTTCTTATTTTATCATGTATTTAGAGAATTAAATTTTAATAGACCTTCTACTTTGTTCTTCATAGTTGCCTTGTAGAACTTGAGCCTCTTTTGACCTTATGACCAGTCCTCATCCTCTAATCTATCAGGTACAGGGCTCAGTTTCTGTGACTACTTTGCCTGGTGCTGTCTTTTCTCTCTGCAGCTCACCTCCTTTGGATCATAGCCAAGTATTCAGGTTGAAGATTAGACATTTTGACCATTCTGGCTGGCTCTCTCCCTGAATCTGAAACTATCAACAAAGAAGAAACACCGTTGGGGCTAATTAGGGTCCATCGTTAAATTATGCTGAACTTAAGCCCATAACTCCTCCCATCTTATGTTGTTATTCACAAATTAAGCATTTATTTGGGGTAATAAATCAATAGGTTTATGAGAAGTTTCACAGGAGACAGCCAAAAAGGGAGAAAACCCCTTTCCAGAAATCTTCATTAAAAAGTTGAGTGAGGCCGGGTGTGGTGGCTCAGGCCTTTAATCCCAGCACTTTGTGAGGCCAACGTGGGCGGATCATGAGGTCAGGAGTTTGAGATCAGCCTGGCCAAAACAGTGAAACCCCATCTTTACTAAAAATACAAAAAAATAAAAAATAAAAAATAAGCCAGACATAGTGGCACCGGTATTTTGGAGGCTGAGGCAGAAGAATCACTTGAATCCAGGAGATGGAGGTTGCAGTGAGTCAAAGTCGCACCACTGCACTCTAGTCTGAGCGACAGAACCAGACTCCATCTGAAAAAACAAACAAAAACAAAAACAAAAACCTGAGTGAACAGAACTGGGGTGTCTCTGGTGCACCCCTAATCTGGTGTCTTCACCTTTCCTACCTTCTTGCTAGCTCTCAACTGCCTGACCCAGCCCATCTCACATCTTTTTGCCCACATCTGTGCTCCTGGGAGAGATCTTGACGAAGACAGCAAGTTCATCCCGCCCACACCCAGTGCTGGCCCACAATTGGCTGAGCTTGCAGTAAGGACGCTAGCCAGAGAAGCAAAGGTTATTTCAACTTAATGTATGATCCTCCCTGGATTTGTGAGCTACCCTAACTCAACATCCTCCCCTCAGTTTGCACTCGTCTACAGTAGGCTTTCATATTCAACTAAGGGTTAGAAAGCACTTTCTTTCCAGGTACATTAAAGCTGGGACTGGGAGTCTGGGCCAGTCCTATACGACGACTTTGGAAGACCTCGAAGGAAAGGATAGCCTAGGAATCATCTCGTTTGGACCTCCCTCGCCCTACCACATGCATAGTCTCTATGGACTAATGCCCTGTATGTATAGTAGGTTCCAGAGGAGTATAGCAGAGCTAAAAATAGAAAAATCCTTACTCGCTGGGACACAGGGAAGACATAGGAACGACTACGCTTTTTCTTTAATACCGAACCCAAGTCACTCTTGCACTTTATTGTCAGCACACATTCTGACTGTAAAAGCCTTTACTGCCGCCACGCGAGAGAGTTCGAAATATTGTTAAAATATTTCTGCACTTTAGACAAACCCATCTTATCAGTACAGAAGCTGGACTCTATACTCCATTCGGCCGAGGCTTGCAACCTGAATCAACGGCATCTCCACCTCTTTTGGAGATCCCATCCTTTTGTGGGGGAAGGGGTCTCGCTGTGTCGCCCAGCCTGGAGTGCAGTGGCGTGATCTGGGCTCGCTGAAACTTCTTCCTCCCGGGTTCAAGTAATTCTCCTGCCTCAGCCTCCCGAGTAACTGGGACTACAGGCACCCTCCACAACACCCGACTAATTTTTCTATTTTTAGTAGAGAAGGAGTTTCACCGTATTGGCCAGGCTGGAACTCCTGACCTTTGTGATCCACCCGCCGCGGCCTTCCAAAGTGCTGGGATTACAGCTGTGAGCCACCGCCCCTGGAGATCCCATCTTTTACCAGGCTGGCTCCTGAAAGGGTGAGAAGCTGCTCAATGCACACGCGGGACAAGTCGGGAAATTAGCTGTAGGTGCACAGGATAGAGGAGGGAGGGAAGGCCACAAGATTTATTTAAAGATGTTCAACAAGAAGCGAGAAAGACACACACCTGAAAACCTCTGAGCCGTGAAATCTCAGGAGTCCTATTTTAACTCGCGGACGAGTAGTTTCCGGTCCCTACTTAGCTCAGCCGCGAGTCTCTCTAACAGCACATCAGCAACTCTGCAAGCCCTTCAGTGCCTAAATGGATTTCGAACCTTGCTTGCATTCTGCTCTGCTCCGAAGGCTCTCCTAATTCCCCACCTCTAACTTGTCCCAACCCACATCCTGCCTCCCTGGGTAGGAGCCAGCGCCTTGCCTCTGGGGCTTCGCTAGAGAAGCCTAGGGCGCGGTCGTTTGCATCCATCTCTGCGGTTGCAATTCCCAAAGCGTTAGCAATTTGCCACGCTATCACAGGTGACTGAAACTTCACACTAGCCTTGCTCACCTTCATGACACCCTCCCAAACCCGCTTGCTTTGCTTTCCTTGCCACTTGCAGTGAGTTTTCTTTAGAGTGGAACCCAGATTCCGCCTCGAAGTTTTGTAATTTGCAACAGCATAAAGGGAACTGAAGAACATTATGTTAAGTGAAATATCTCAGGCAGGGAAAGACAGACTTTTGAGTCAGCGGCCGAACTTCGTGCGTAAATTCTTCGCACCAAGTTAAGCCCAAGCTGTGGGACATCAGGCCAAGAAGTGCTCACACGCAAGACAGAACCAAAGTGGGAGAAGCAAAGCAAAACACTTCAGGTCGACCAAAAAGATTGGCAAGCGCAGGCAAAAGGCTAGAACCAAAATACTGGAGATCAGGAAGTGTGTGCACAAGTCACTGACGCTATAGGAGTAGCCAATATATATGAGCCTTGCATCTCATACCACATTTAGCCCACCCAGTCACCAGCACCGGGATTTGCAGCCTCTACTTGTCTGTCTGTTTAAGCCCTGCCAGCGAGTAGCAGAGCCTACAGCATGGTCTTCACTGATCTGGACCCCTTGGTGCCTGCCATTCCCTGGGCTGAGGACACAAGTAGTGGCACTTTCTCAAGGCATGAGCACAGCAGTTGCTTACCTTCTGTCTCAGTCCTGGTGGCTAAAGTCAATAGTCATCTTTAACTCGATGGTGCAATAGGGACTGGCGCTTTCTCTGTATGCATTTTCCACTCCTAGTCATCAACAGAAAGAAACTTATAGTACAACCTGCAGAACAAGAAACAGTACAATGCAAGAATAAATCCCCAATCTGAGGTTCTCTGGTTCTTTTCTGGCTCAATCACAGTCACTCCCTTTCCCACTATTTCTTTTTTAGCAGGCTGCTCAAACTTGACATTAAGCAAACTGCTTTTCCTACAGGGCTATCTGTGCCCATACGCTATCCACTCCCCTCCCCTCACCCATTCCTTTCCACCACCACCACCACCCACACACATCGAGTCATTCTAACTCTTCTTATTTCCCAACAGGCTTCTGGGAGAACAAATAATCTGTTTTGTTCTAGTTTACAAAGGTGAGGACAAGAGGATATTAAGGTGTCTAAACACTCCTGCAAGAACCAGAATTCAGAAGGAGAGGAAGTTCCCAAGTTAATAGTTGCTTTTTCAGATAATTATGTGTCCAGAAAAAAATATTTTCTTCTTTATCAAGGCATAAAAACACGATTTGTTCTGTCCTTACAGAGAAAGAAAATTGTGATAAACGAATGGAGTAGGGACAAAAGGGAATAAATGCACATCTCTGAAATATTCAGTTTTCATTTTCCAGTATGGAAACATGAGAGAAACTGAGTTGAAGGATTTTGGATCCTAATCAAGTTAAATTACGTTATGTTAACAAATTGAAGTGCTCTCCTCTACCCTTTATGTTGAGTTATATTATCTATTTTACATACTATTTTTATTATATCTTAATATCAGTATGAACTAAGTTGGAGATCTTGCTGTCATTACAACCTATTGAGTAATCATTTCAGAAAAAACATCATGTAATACTATTTCTAGTAAGAGATACATTGGAAAGGAACTGTTGAAGATGACAGTTAATAATATCTGGGCCACAGCTCTTTGTAAACCTAATAGCTGGAGCCATTACAGAGAAAAAAATATTCTACTCTTCTCAGAACTAACATATATAAATAAAGCTGATACCTGAGCCTTCTACAGATTCATCCCTGGCTTACTATTAGGTCTAGCATCCTGAAAGTGTGTAATGTAGGCTTTTTAAGGCCAGCGTTTACCTATTTTTATGAAGTTCAGCTCTAGAGTTTATAGGAAACTCTAAAAAAAATGTACCCCTCAAAGGAAATGACATTCTACAGGCAGATATTGCTATACAGTGGCTACAGTTTTATCACTAGCAATATTGAGCAGGTGTCACTACCAGACTCCTTGAACACTTCCTACAGGTTGTGTCCTCCTCCATATGCCACCATTTGAAGCAAAGGCAATAGTTGCACCAAGAGAGACACACCCTCCAAAATCTGCCCTAAAGTGTTAGTTTGTCTAGAATATAAAGAACTTGAAGTAAAAAGAAAAAAAAATCTAAAAAACAAATTGTTTTCATATTTGAGTTTGAAAAGCTATGAAATGTATTTTAAGATACCACACTGGCAAAATTTGATCAGTTTTGATGGACACATTTCCTTGGTTTCTTATTTACCTTCCCCTGCAATATGATGGATTATTCTTTTTTTCCCTTATTGCCTAGATAAAAAAGATTCTGTGCCTTAGTAGAATAATTTTCTCCTCATTATTTGTCTTCATTTTTTTGAAGGAAAAAATACAAAAAAAGTTTTCCACTTTTGAATGTAATATTTTTCAAAATCATATATTAACTTCTTCACTTCTGTATTTATTTTTACATGTTTTATTGTCTGCTTTAAGTGGGTAACCAAATATTGTTTCTCAGACACCAATGGTCCTATCTTAATGAAATGTTCACATACCCTTTGACTTTTTTTTCCCCCTTTCCAAGTCAGATTAATTATAAAATGGAATAAAATAAAACTTTTGGGGTATATTTTATACCTAAAATGATTTTTGAGATTTTGACTCTTAGAAAAATCACAAATATGTGTTATTTCATATTAAGAAGAAAATCGATGATGATGATAAAATTTATTTGATATGGTACTATTAAAGTGTTTTATTAGAGCTATCAAATCAGAAGCCATACACAGACTACCCTGTGTTAAATTTGAATAAACAAAACCTTATTTACACACATAGTTCAGAAATCATACGCTATACCTGAAGTTCCTAAAGATTTGTCAATAAACTTGCTCTCTAGTATGTTTTTTTTTTAATCAGAATACTGTGGTTACATAGCCTGATATTAAGCCAAAACAATATGGCATTATCAGTAATAATTTTTTAAGATATTAACTTTGTCACAACTTTACATTTTCAGTTTAATACACCATCTTCTGGCCCACTAATTTCTATTGGAATGCATCTCTTAAGTTTTATTAAAATATAGATGGTGTATTAAAATACTGGCTGAGCATGGTTGGCACACACTTTAGGAGGCTGTCACGCTCATATGGTTGGCTGGCACTTTAGGAGGCCAAGGCAGGAGGATTCCTTGAATCCAGAAGCATAGTGAGATCACTGGGCAGCATAGTGAGATCCTGCCTCTCCAACAACAAAAACAAAATATATATATGGTTAGGATATTCTCCAGATTCACTAAATTTCTTCACTTAATATTCTTGGTATATTCTTAATACATTGTTTCTATGTTCTTAACACATTTTCACTATATTCATTATAAGTATGCACATTCTCCTAAAAAAGTGTAAAATTTCAAGATATTTTCCCGTCTGGGAAAAATTTATCTATTTTTGTATCAGGTATGTTATTCAGTACATTATTTGAAAATAGTCATTCTTATCTCTGTAGACATTGTTTTTAAACTTTTTTGAATTAGCTTTGTTTTGCAAACCACAAATGCAATTATTTCCCTGTCAGTTCCAATTTTTTTTATTATTAACTCATCAGATATTTTATGTTTAAAAGTGATTAGTAATAAGTTAATTATGGCCATTTTAAGCATTGTTTATCTAAAGATAGCTTTTTATTTGCTTCTATGAAAGCTCAAGCTCTTGCAATCAGCTACAGGCCAGAGTACTTCATCTTCAACACGGAAGTTCTATTTCAGAGCCCCATAGTTCTTTACATTATTGACACTTCAAATAAAGCCTTGGCTACATTCTTCTGATGACATAGCTTAGACAATTTTGAGACAGAGTCAGGATTTCCAGTCTCTTCTCTGATTTTTATTCTTTAGAGTTGGGGTCTCACTATATGGCACAGGCTGGTTCAAACCCCTATTTCAGAGGATCTGCCTACCTCAGTCTACTGAGTAGCTGAAACTACAGATACGTGTCCCACTGAACACCTGGCTCAAAACTCTTTTTAGTAGAAAAGTAATTGGGTTCAGGACACTATTAATTCAAGGTCTAGCAATATAAGAATTATATTCAGGTTACAAATACCTGAATGAACAAATAAGGAAACATTCTTTGAAATATTCTTGACTTTATTTTAAGTCTTTAGATCTGGACACATAAGAAGTCGTTTCTCTTTCTTTTTAAGCTATCTGTAATGTATAACAATCTAGTAGGTTCATTATGCTTTTTAAAATGGAAATTAAGCTTTCGTAAATAAAATCTTATCCTCCTTGCCTGATGGCTTCAGAAATTGAAAACTCTTTTTTTTCCTTAATTATACTTTGAGTTTTAGGGTACATGTGCACAACACGCAGGTTTGTTACACAGGTATACATGTGCCATGCTGATTTGCTGCACCCATCAACTCGTCATTTACATTAGGTATTTCTCCTAATGCTATCCCTCCTCTAGCCCACCATTCCCCAACAGGCCCCAGTGTGTGATGTTCCCCGCCCTGTTTCATTGTTCAATGAAACAATGTGTTCTCATTGTTCAATTCCCACCTATGAGTGAGAATATACAATGTTTGGTTTTCTGTCCTTCTGATAGTTTACTGAAAAACATGGTTTCCAGTTTCATCCATATCCCTGCAAAGGACATGAACTCATCCTTTTTTATGGCTGCATAGTATTCCATGGTATATACGTGCCACATTTTCTTAATCCAGTCTATCATTGATGCCCATTTGGGTTGGTTCAAGTCTTTCCTATTGTGAATAATGCCGCAATAAACATACATGTGCGTGTGTCTTTATAGCAGCATGATTTATAATCCTTTGAGTATATATCTAGTAATGGCACCACTGGGTCAAATGGTGTTTCTAGTTCTAGATCCTTGAGGAATCACCACACTATCTTCCACAATGGTTGAACTAATTTACACTCTTATTAAGAGTTTCTTGGCTGGGCATGGTGGCTTATGCCTGCAGTCCCAGCATTTTGGGAGGCAGAGGCATGCAGATCGCTTCAGGTCAGGAGTTCAAGGTGTGCCTGGCCAACCTGGCAAAACCCTGTCCCTACCAACAATACAAAAATTAGCCGGGTGTGGTCACACATGTTTGCAATTCCAGCTATTTGGGAGGCTCAGGCAGGAAAATCACTTGAACCTAAGAGGCAGAGGTTGCAGTGAGCCAAGATCGTGCTACTGCACTGAAGCCTGGGTGACAGAGTGAAGTTCTGTCTCAAAAAAATTAACAAAAATATTATTTTACTCATGTCTATATAGTATTTCCTCAGGCTTAAAAATAACCCATTATTCTTGGTAAGAGAACATAACTGGAAACATTGATAACACAATGAATTTTTTTTTTAATACTGTGGGTTTTTTTTTTTTTCTGTTTTTGTTGTTGTTTTTTGAGATGGAGTCTCCCTCTGTCACCCAGGCTGAAGTGCAGTGGTGCAATCTCGGCTCACTGTAACCTCCGCCTCTGGGGTTCAAGCTATTCTCCTGCTTCAGCCTTCCCAGTGGCTGGGATTACAAGTAGCTAGAACTACAGTGCATGCCCATGCGACCACACTTAGCTAATTTTCATATTTTTAGTAGAGATGGCGTTTCACCATGTTGGCCAAGGTTGTTGAATACTGTGTTTTAAAATAATGTTCGTTTACTTAGATATGACCAGATACTTTCAAGGAGCTAAGGCTGACAGCGGGGAGCCAATGATTACAGAACTCTCTTGGAAAAACTGATATGATATCAGGCTTAAGGATCTAGCTGTACAGTTAATAAGGAGGGTCACTTCCTGAGAGACATGGTATTTTAAGAACTTCAAAAATAGATGGATTCCCCTGATATAGTTTGGGTGTTTGTCCCCTCAAAATTTCATGTTGAAATGTGATACCAATGTTGGAGGTGGGACTCAGTGGTAGTGTTTGGGTCACCAGGGCAGATCCCTTATCTATTAGTTACAGAAAGTTCTAGTTTTTAAAATAGTCCCCATCTTCTATTCTTTCTCTTGTTCTCTCTCTCACTATGTGGCATGCCTTCTGCCATGAGTGAAAACTTCCCAGGCCTTCACCAGAAACAGTGTTGGCACTATGCTTCTGGTACAATATGTAGAACTGCAAGGCAAAATAAACCTCTTTTGTTTATAAATTACCTAGCCTTATGTATTTCTTTATAGTCAAAGTGGACTAATATATCACTCCAACATAGAGATGCTGCAAGAAAAATCTGATGCAGAGTTCTTGGCCTTGTCTTCCTAGACAGAGAAGCTTTAAAAAGTCCACTATAAGAGTCTTTATAAAACCTTCAAGAATATCTGCTTTGACATGTCTGTATCATAAATTGCCATTCATGTTAAACTTAGGAATATAGTCATATTGAACCTAATGAAACTAGCCTCGTTTTATGATCAGGAATTATTGTTCTCTGAAAAGTTAAAAAACTGAAGAGGAGAGACTGTATTTGTGAAAACTGCATGTTTACATACAGCACAGCAAACACTTCTGATGATCTGCAGTTTTGAGACCCTTCCTTCCCTCCCTCCCTTCCTTCCTTCCTTCCTCCCTCCCTCCTTCCCTCCCTCCCTCCTCTCTCTCTCTTTCTTTCCCTCCCTCCCTTTTCTTTGCTTTTCTTTTCTTTCTTTTTCATTCATTCTTTCTTTCTTTTCTTCTTTATCTTTCTTTTTACAGACAGGATCTCACTCTGTTATGTGATCATGGTTCAATGCAGCCTCAATCTCCTGGACTAACGTGATCCTCTCATCTCAGGCTTCTGAGTAGCAAGGACTACAGTGCATGCCACAATGACCAGAAAATTTTTCTATTATTTATACAGACATGGTTTTGCCATTTTGTCCTGGGCTAAAGCAATCTGCCCACTGCAGCCTCCCAAAATGCTCAGACCATAGGCGTGTGCTACTGCACCCAGCTAGGTATTTTCACATCTGGGTTTGTATTATTTCATCGTCTTGCTCCACATAATTTACTATTCCAGGAAACCTGCCTGAAAAGATAAATCTGGCGAATTAACTTGATTATAGACAGTCACTGAAAGATGCTTCCATTGAAAGCATCAAATAAGTTTATTTGTCCATTTGCCTCTTAGGAAGCTATAACAAAATACATAGATTGAAGGATCTATAAACAATGGGAATTTATTTCTCAAAGTTCTGGAAGGTGAAAGTCCAAGATTAAGAGGTCTGCTGATTTGGTTTCTGGTGAGAGTAGCTTTCTGGCTTGCAGATGGCACAGGAATCTTCTTCCTGTGTGTTCCCTTGGCCTTTCTTTAGGCCTTCAGGTGGAGATAGATCTTCCTTCTTCTTCTTACAGGAGACTAATACCATGAGGTCCCCCCTTCAGGACCTAATCTGAACCTAACCACCTACCAAAAACCTCATCTGTAGTGGGTAGTGGGGTGGGGGGACTTCAACATATGAATTGGAGAAAGAGGACACAAACAGCCGATAATAATATCCCAAACATTCTTCGAATCTCTCCAGTTAAAATTTTCGTCAGTACCCATTAGTCCCACATTATTGAACTAAGATCCTTATCTTTTCTTAAAGAAGCTCCTTTCTTCTCTTCATGTATTAAAAGATAAGTCTTAATTCAAACTTCAAATCTTGAAAAATTCATCTTAACTTAGTCTTTCCAGATCTGCTTCTCACATTATTGCTAAGACCACGTTGAAGTTAATGCTCTCCCTATGGCTGTGATTATGAACCAAGCTTTCTATTATTAACCGATTGCTTAAATGATATTTTCCAGGAGACAGCATTCAACCATGGGGAGAAGAAGTGGGAATAGGCAAAGTTCCAGGGAGATGGATGGCAAGGAAGGGTCAGTATAGTCTGAGGTAACTTTGCTCTCATTTTATGATTCCTTGTTCCATTGCATGCCATCCAGGTTCTGCAATGTCCTGGACTATGAGTCTAATTTTATATTTTGTAATATGAGCAGGTAAGGGGACAAGTGCTACCCTGGGCATTATGAGTAGGCAAGGGAACAAGCAAAAGTAAACATGAAATTGGCTCACCAGGTGCCTTTCCTGCACAACCTCTAACCCTTACTTAGCCCTTTCGGAATCCTAGGAAGGAAAGCCCCCAGCCCCTGCCACGGATTTTCACAGGGAACTCCCCTCTGCCTCCGAAGGTCAGGCTGAGATCAAGGGTTTCCTCCCTTTCCCCTAGACTCGCTGTGTTTCTAAACTGCTGCTAAATCTCTAATTTCACCAAAAAGCTCGGAGGAGAGGAGCTGAGAGGAAGCAGCTGTTATTGTGTGAAATAACCACATGTGGGGACGTTAGCATCAGAGTGCAGCTGCGAGGAGAGGCAGGTGAAGGCCCCTGAGCGACTTGGAGCTCTGGGCTTACGGCAGCCATCGCCTCTGCTCATTGTTAGGGACGCGAAGACACAGGGACAGACAGTAGCTAGACTGAGCTAGCCTTGTGGCCGACTGCAGGGGAACTAGCGAGCTCGGGCAAAATACCCTGCTGTCAGCCTTCCCTGCTCCAACTGGTCTTCCAACTGCAGATGTACTCTTCCATCTGTCTTAATTTTTCAAACCAGAAAACATCAGGAACATCGACGTCCACTGCATTGTTAGTGTCTTTGGACCTTTCAAGCTTTCCTAGTACAACCTTGTGTCCGTGTCCGTCTGTGCGCAGGAAGAAAAGTACCTCAAGTATCAAGGAGAGGATCCAGGGCTCTGGCAGAACAGTCGCGAGTCGGGATCGCCAGGCCCCACCCCACCCTCCACCTCAAACCCCGCTCCCTGCCCCACCACCAACACACACCAACCACCCTCAACCCCAGCGCAGCATCACTGAAGCACTCTGGTCAAGCTGTCAGTTTACCTGTTAAGGAAAGTTAACCCTTTTATTCCAGTTTTGAATATTGCAGATTAAAGCAGCCCCTTCAGGCCTTGAAATGGCTGACAGGTGTGTAAAGGGCCAACGTGCCGCAGGTATTACATCACTCCCCGACTCAAATCTCCAGGTTCCATGTGGAGTAGTAGGTGGAGAAAGAGGTGGGCCAAGGGTAGGAGAAGTGGGAAGAAAAGGGAAAGTATCTTTGGTTTCTTTTCAACTTTCTAGATTTTGCAGAGTTATAAAATAGTTCAACCACAATGAGGAGTGGAAACTCAAATGATTAAAACTAGAGTGGGCACCCACTAATTTTACAGGTTTTCCTTACAGACTTCAAGCTGTGGCGACAATGTCTTCAAACATAGTAACAGCCCCTGATTTTAATGGGTACAGAAATTATCTATTTGTCCAAGTCTTCACCTGAAAGTCACTGTTATAGCCTTTTAAAAACAATCTTTTCACAGTTTTGGAGGTTCCTAAGAGATATTTAATGAATTCAAACCTGACAGAATAAGGTAAATTTCTATTCGGAAAGGTAAGACAGGAGGGTAGCTACAACACATGAGTTCAAGGCTGCAGCAAGCTATGATTCGACTACTGCCCTGGGGGGACTGGGGGACAGAGCCAAACAACAAAACAAAACAAAAGAGATCCCGGGAGCGGTGGCTCACGCCTATAATCCCAGCACTTTGGGAGGCCGAGGCAGGTGTATCACGAGGTCAGGAGATCGAGACCATCCTGGCTAACACAGTGAAATCCTCTGTCCACTTAAAAAACAAAACAAAACAAAAAAACAGTCCCAGCTACTCGCAAGGCTGAGGCAGGAGAATGGCGTGAATCCGGGAGGCGGAGCTGTGAGCGGAGATGGCGCCACTGCACTCCAGCGTGGGCGACAGAGCGAGACCACTGTTCTTGCCAAGAGTGGACGGCTTAATGCCTGGTACCATCTATTCTTGGCTTCCCCATATGCAACTCCAGCGGCACAAGAGGTTCAAATTTATTGCCCCAAAGTTTCTCTATTGTTCATTTTTTCTTCTTACTAATTTTATATTTTGTTTTAGATTAGCTTTTGTTTGTTTATGGCTCCTGGAATTATTTTCCATTAGCTATGGCAATGATGGGGAATCCAGGTTATAACCTCACTGTCTCATGACAATCCTTCCTTACAAATTGATTTAAAGTTTTTGGAGATCTTATCAGATGAAAAATAGTCTTATTTGTTAATCTGTGTTCTTTTGTCTATTTTGAGCCTAACCTAAATCTGTTGAGTTTTCTGCACAGTAAACAAACAGAATAACTATTTGAAATGTCATATGGTTGGGGGTGGTGTGTTTCTGTATTTGACTGGTAGCTGCAATCCTTTAAATGAAGGTAGGAAATTTTACTCTGTGTTTCTGTGTCTGTAATTCAGAATTTACTTCTCATTTTATGTTTCTTTTTTTAATATTTCAGAAATATATAATAAATTTGACTTACTATAAAGGAGCTTTACATTAAATATTTCTAAAATATCCAGAAAATAATAAAATTAAACTTCTAAATTTTAAATACAATAAAAAAGCTATTATTCAGAAACTAACTCAATGTTGGAATTTTTGAAGTAAAAGTGAATATTTGGGTTTAATGAAAACAACTTTGTATCTGATTAATTACTGTAAAGTGTAATACAAACACACTTTTTATTCTACAAGTGTACATTTTCTCAAATTTACTGATACGCTAAAATTACTTCTACTTAATGTTTAAGATTATTTCAGAAGTCAATTTGTGTTTAACCAAATTGAATTATTTTTATAGCAAATATTTATTTCAATAGTAATCACATTTTATCTTACTAATACATTTTCCTATCATTTAAAGGGTTATTCTTAACTTTCTGTGTAATTTGCCTGAACAGCAAACATTTGTAATTTAAAAGAATAATTTCTCTGCTCTAAATTGACCTTTATTATGTTTTTAAAATTATTGTATGCTGGGTGTGGTGGCTTACACCTGTAATCCCAGCACTTTGGAAGGCCAAGGTGGGCAGATCATGAGGTCAGGAAATCAAGACCATCCTGACTAATGTGGTGAAACCCCATCTCTACTAAAAATAAAAAAATTAGCCAGGTGTGGTGGCAGGTAACTGTAGTCCCAGCTTCTTGGGAGGCTGAGGCAGGAGAATGGCATGAACCCAGGAGGGGGAGCTTGCAGTGAGCGGAGATCATGTCACTGCACTCCAGCCTGGGAGACAGAGCAAGACTCCATCACAAAAAAAAAAAAAAAAAAAAATTGTAAACACACACAAGAAAAAAAAACAAAGACAAAGGCAGTGAGAAGATTATAATATGAAACATGGACTCTGAATGCAGGATGGTGTAACTATCAGAGAGGTACTTTTGAATATCTTCATCACCATTTTCCTTCTATCTAGGCTATTTTCTTAGCCTCTCTGGTTTCTTTTCAGTTTGCTCTTCTTGTCTTTCCTCAGGTACTGTATACTGGCTTTCCACCCAAGCTTGTATGTGTGTTTTTTTGTGGGAAGGGGTTGTTTTTGTGCTTGTTTGTTTGTCAGACAGGACTGAGCCCACTTACTTGACAGGAATCCTGGATCCTACTTGCCTTGAAAAGTTGCCTTGACTGGATAAGCATGACCTCTGGAGTCTCAGAGAGGAGCTAGGCCCTGACTGCTGCCCCAGAAGCAGTTATCAAGCTTTTAAGCTTATTATTTCCCAAAAAACAGACATTGTTAAGAATATTCCACATCAGCAGTACTAAAACTATGTTAAATAAGAATAAAATTAATATTAAAATAATGTGGCTGTCCCCAAAACATCATCAGCCAACCCAAGACTGCATTTATCTCTCCATGAGACTCCATGTCTCATGGAAACAAAACCTGGCAGAATCAGATGGGTAAAATACAATTCTGAGTTTTAGAAATAATTGCATGTTACTTTAACTTAGTCCTATTGCATATCTTCACATATTTTTGTCACTACTACTGTTTCTGAAACAAACATAACTTTGTAGAGTCTTCCTCTACTTACTGGCTTTCATTGTGCATGCAGCCTACACATTCTTCCATTATTTCTGGAAGCTTTGGAAGAAAAAGTCTTGAGATTGGCATTTCAAGAGCTGAGTGCTTAGTCTCAGCAGGGAACTACAATTACCACTAATAATAATGATAATGATAACAAAGGGTACAAAAGTCAAGTCCAACCAAATTTCCTGCAAACCCTTTTCTAGAAATAATATTTTCAAAGGCCATTAAAATATGGCAATGTGAGAGAAAATAGTGCTTTATTGGAAAACCTTGTTTGGTTAGGGAAGATACCTTTTTGGGTTATATGATTCTGATTGTGTGGGAGTTACTTTACAACAGTGTAAGTTGTAGATAGTGATACAAGTGCGAAATAATTCATGTGTGTAGATACACAAACAAATTATGTACCACATAGGGCATCTCCTATTAAGAGTCAGTTTTGCCATATTCCTTTAAATATTTCTTTACAGCATATAAATTTCCCTTCTTTGGTTTCTCTTTGAACAGGTTATAATGTCTTCCTTGTTAGCTAATTTTGAGCTATATGGTTTAAGTAAAATCTGTAATACATATTTATTTTATATGTGCATGAGAATTATAATTTTACTTCTTTTTGAGAATTCTCATTTACCACTGTGGAGAGATACTTTTGATGCCCACCAATCATACTTTCCTGGGCCTTTTCTTTTTTTTTAACCCTTCTGGGTTTGATGATTCTGATTGTCTGGTTGTGGGGAAAGTTTTTTTTTTGTATATATCTTCATATATATATAAAATTTTTTTTTAAAGCAGGTGTTTGCTTCAGAAGGCCCCACCTTGCTTTCCAAGGAGGGTAGGCAGTCTCATGTATTTTGAACTTTGAGGAAACTGAGTTTATTGATTTCCATTTCAAAGAAACTGAGTTTCTGGATTTCTCTTTATCACTCCTCCCTCTCCCTCTATGTGCGGTAGCTGAGAGAGTTCTGGTGGCCCCGATGCTCTGCCATTGGAACACAGCACACAGACACACACAGGTGCAGAGTCAGGCACCAGTAGCATACCTAGACAGCCAGTGTTCTGGCTGCTCTTCCTTTCTCGTCCTCTGAAACCTCTAGCCCTGTTTTTTCATGGCATTCGTTATTTGTGTGGTCCTTTACTACAGAAGTTTGAGGGTTATTTTAAGGAACTCTTTCGCTGGGCTCAGGAGATAGGCAGAAAGACAACTTGAGATGAAATGCATGAAAAAGTAGCCCAACTGCTTTATTTACTATCCCTGAGAGGAGGACAAAAAGCTTTTGGCAGTTGGGATTTACCTTCTATTTTATGGAGGGTGGGGTGTGGCCAGGGAGCCACTCACTTCACATTCCACCAAGGCAGAAAGTGAAATTTCCTCCCTGAGGTCCTGGAACTGGTCCTTATAGAGACAACTTGGTGGAAAGCATAGCTCATGAGGGCCCCAACCTTCAGGGAAGTCCCTATCTGCAATTGGGTCACCTTCCAGAGACAATTATAGTGGCTCATGTTGCTTGAGTTCTGGGATATATTTCTGTAAACCAGGAGCTCACAGTCACAATTTGCAAAGAGGGTTGGCTTAATAGGAGGGCTGGGATTCCCACGTGGCCGCTAGGTTCCTCCCACTCCTTTTTGGATCATGGTTCTTGATTAGGCTAAGGCTGGCTCTCGCCTTTCTTTCTGGTGTCTAGGAAAGTCGTGGAGGCAAGTATGCCGCTATAAAAATTAGACTCTGTGTTACTAGCTGAAGATGATGCAATTTATTTACGACTGTAAGTAAATTTATCAATGTGCAGACTCCAGCGGCTCAGTGCCTCTTGCTTACTCTTGCTGAACCCTGGGCTTTGGAGAGAGTTGCTTGAGTTTCTACAATTCGTTCCATAATTTTTAGGATCCCAGTTCCTGCAAAGTTAGGAGATTTACTGAATCAGTGGTAAAAAAAAAAATATTTTGGTTAAATTTGAACCAAACAGGCAGGCTCCTCCTAAAAGTCTGTATAGATTGAGGCTTCCGATTGCCCAACAGAATTTTCTGTAGTTAAATCTGTCCTCCAACACCAGAAATCTGTGTTTGCTGAAGCTGCTGTGAGGAGACCTCGTATCTACCTAAATGTATATGTGTGTGTGTGTGTGTGTGTGTGTGTGTGTGTGTGTGTGTGTGTGTACACGGTCTCTACCAAAGAAGATAAAAATTAGCCGGGCTTGGTGGTGTGCGCCTGTAATTCCAGCTACTCCACAGGAGTACAGGCAGGAGAATCTCTTGAACACAGAAGCAGAGGTTGCAGTAAGCTAAGATCACACCACTGCACTAGGGCCTGGCCAGCATTGTGACTCTGTCTCAAAAATAAATAAATAAATAAATAAATACATAATACATACATACATAAAAATATACTACAGAAATGTTCTTTGTAGTAAGCCATTTTACAGAAAATGGTGAGGGAAATCCTGGTGCAGAGGTTCACTCCCAGTACTCCCAGAACTAAAGGCAAAGACAGGAGAATCACTTGACTTCAGGAGTTTCCGGCCAGCCTAGGCAACATCCAAGACCCTTTTTCTAAACTGAAAAAAAAAATGGTGATGGAATGTTTTGACAGTCACTGTTGCCCAGCAGCAAGCAATATTCAACATTAGCTATCACTGGATTCTCAATGAGAATCCCAGAGTATCAAATGGTTCCCAGCAGATCCAAGTACAATAATATGTCTAGAACAGGGATTCTGCATTTCCAACTTTCAAACTTGCCACATATCATGGATAATATATTGACCACTAATTATTTACATCCACCAGCCATTTAGCATTATCATTGCTAGGGGCTTGCCCTTTTGAATTCATTCTGCAATTGTACTGTAATAATATAAAAATAGTCTCAATCATCCAAAATGGTTGTTGTGCTGCTTTCTCTTTCAGATTGTCCATGTTAAGAAAAAGTTTCTGTGTTTATGTATGTGCATTTGTGTATATGGATGTTGTCGAGAGCATACAAAGAACAAACAAACAGAAGAAGAAATAATCTATCCACAGGACAAATCTTCTGTTTTCTCTCTTCTTCTTCAAGGAGTGTGAGCTGTCATAGGAGTTACAGATACCAGCCAGTAGCTAAACGAACTTTCTGCATTATAGTCAAATGGATCATGAGGAACGCAGGAAGAAAGTGAGGCCTCAGGATCCTGGTTGGGTCCTAGAGTAGGAAGGGTGCAGCATCCATTAAACAGTGTAGAAAAGAAAAACTAATACAGTTATCCCTTGCTATTCTGGAGGATTGATTCCAGAATCCCTGTTGGATACCAAAGTACATGAATGTTTGAGACCCTGATATAAAATGGTGTAGTATTTATGTATAACATATGTACATCCTCCCATATATCACCATCCTCGATTATTTAAATCATTCCTAGACTATCTAAATAAGTCATCCCTAGATTATTTATAATTACTAAAGCAGTGTAAATTCTATGTAAATAGTTGTTATACTGTATTATTTAAGTAACAATGACAAGAAAATGTTGGAACATGTTCAGTACAGGTGCACCCTTCCATTTTTCCCCAAAATATTTTCAATCTAAACTTGGTTGAATACATATAGACAGAACTCACAGATAGGCAAGGATTATTGTATCTTTTCCTCAGTGATCACAAGGTTCATGACTGACACCACTATGAATAAAGACAAATTAACAAGGGAAAAACATAACAAATTTATTCAATGAAGTTTCAGGTGACATAAGAGCCTTAAGAAATAAAGACTCAGAGAACCAGTGAAAATTGTGTATTTTAGTTTTCAGTGCTGCCAAACAAAAATGATGGGGCCATGGTTTTGTATTGAGCTCCAAAATTAGGCAGCAACAGACGAGGTCAAACTAAAATGGAGTCACTCATGCTAAGTTTCACATAATATCAGGTAAATTAATCTGAAATATGAGGGAAAGAGATAGATGCTGAAAGCCATCTTTTTTTTCTGAAAACAAGAGATTAGAGTCTACCCAATTCAGTGCAATAACGAACCATACTCTGCTTTATCCCTTTCAAAAAAGTAACCTCATGTCAACTAGTCACTTTTCTGTTGTTTCATATCTTTGCTCTCACCATACAAAATCCACTGTTCTACTACTTGCCAGTGGGATCTATCACTCCATTTTGTAGAATGGAGGATGCTCCTTCATGACTTGCAAATAAAAGCCAATTATCTGTATAAGTAAAGGTGTTGTAATTTTCCCTTTTGATCGTTTCAGTGGTTCACACCTGTATCTTTGCCTCAGTATGTGGGGGAAGGATGGGAGGCTGAGGCAGAAGGATTCCCTGAGGCCAGCAGTTTGAGATCATCTTGAGCAACATGGCAAAATCCTGTTTCCACAAAAAATTAAAAATTAGCTGAGCATGTTAGCACATACCTGTAATCCCACATACCTGGGAGGCTGAGGTAGGATGATGACCGGAGCCAGGGTGGTCGAAGCTACAGTGAGCCATGATTGCACCACTGCAGTCCATCATGCATGACAGAGTGAGACCTTGTATCAAAAAAAAAAAAAAAAAAAGAAAAGAAAGAAAAAAAAGAAAAAAAGAAAGAAAGAGAAAGAAAAAAGATAGAATGGACAGGTAATGTAGAAGTATTATAGGACAAAATAATTTATGATATAATGATAATAAATTGGGTAAACTTTAAGGCCTGGGAGTTCAGATTCTTTTTAGCCTCTCTCTATTGTATTCTTTCCCTTTGTGTATGGTGCAGGACATATGCCACATGAGAGTCTTATGAACTACTTTCAAGGGAGGTATGTCAGACAATAATTTTATGGACAGCTTTCACACAGAAAGGTTAGAATAAGTCAGTGACGCCTCATGCCTGTACTCCCAGCACTTTTGGAGGCTGAGGTGGGTGGGTCACCTGAGGTCAGGAGTTCAAGACCAGCCTGACCACTATGGTGAAATGCCATCTCTACTAAAAACACAAAATTAGCTGGGCATGGTGGCACCTGCCTGCCTCTAATCTCAGGTACTCAGGAGGCTGAGGAAGGAGAATCACTTGAATCCAGGTGGTGGAGGTTACACTGAGTCAAGATTGTGCCATTGTACTCCAGCCTGGGCAACAAGAGCAAAACTTCATCTCGAAAAAGAAAAAAAGAAAGAAAAACAACAAAAAAAGAAAATGTCAGTGAGTGACCTCCATGATGTCATATTTTGGCATAATATGTCCTAAGCCCCAACACCAGTGACAGCAGGCCAATGGATGCTATCCTTGGGCAGAGAAGTTCCTAGGTCAGGGATAGGAGACAAAAGCCAGTACCCAATCCTAACAGATGCTGGGCTCAAAATCTTGCACCTTTCTACCCCAGTTTTAACATCTCTGTATCTTCAAGGAGAGAAAAAAGCATAGGTCTTTTTTTTCCAAAGTTCATTTAAGACAAAGTATTGGCCAGGCGCAGTGGCTCACACCTGTAATCTCAGCACTTTGAGAGGCCAGCATGGGTGGATAGCCTGAGGTCAGGAGTTTGAGACCTGCCTGGCCAAAATGGTGAAACCCTGTCTCTACTAAAAATACAAAACTTAGCTGGGCATGGTGGTGGGCACCAGCTACTTCAGAGACTGAGGCAGGAGAATCACTGGAACCCAGGAGGCAGAGGTTGCAGTGAGCCAAGAGAGCGTCACTGCACTCCACCTTGGGCAACACAGTGAAACTTCGTCTCAAAAAAAAAAAGACAAATTATTATCCTTTTCCACCATCCTTTCCCTACATGCCAATATTACCTCATACTTAGCTGACCAAGAATGAGTCAGAGACAGTTCAGGGATCCAGAGCAGGAAATAGTAGACACACACACCAGCATCTGATCTCCAGAATAACAGAAGAGTACATAATCAAAAAGCTACTTTACATTAATATTCTTCACAAGGGTTTCTTTTCAAAAATGAGTTTTGACAACACTGAGATGCTCTTTTTTCTGTCTTTTAACCTCCAACTCTTGATGTAACCACCCAATGGGTTCATTTTGTCCAGAGCCCAGAGACAGCTGATTTTTCAGTAGGTGAATTGCAATAGAGGAAGAGATTAAATACACATAGAGCTGGCTAAATAGGAGCCTAGGGTTTTATTATTACTCAGCCTTCCTATCAACTTGGAGGCTAGGGTTTATCAAAGACAGTTTGGCAGGTGGGGGCTAGGGAATGGGTGCTTCTGATAGGTTGCATATGGAATCACAGGGATGTGGAAAGTGGTCCTCTTGTGCTTAGTTCAATTCTGGTAGGCAGAAACAGGACTGGCTGAGTCTAGAGTCGCCTGTCTAGTTGGGCCATTTGGTAGTTAAAAATGACAAAACTTGAAAAAACACATCAAAAGGCCAGTCTTAAGTTCTACAAAAGTGATGTTAATTACAGGAGTAATTGGGGAATTTGCAACTCCAGAATAATGACCAGTAATCATTTAACTACATCTACATCTTAGCAGGATCACGCCCCTCTCATTGTCCTAACCTGGTGGTCTTTCATTGTTTTACAAAGGTGATTTAGTTTTGGGAAGGACTATTCTCCTTTAAACTATAGACTAAATTTTTCTCAAAGTTAGGTTAGTTTATGCCCAGGAATGAACAAGCGCAGTAGGTAGGTTAAGGGCAAGACGGTTAGATCAGTTCTCTGTTACTGTTATAATTTTCTCATTGTTATATTTTTTGCAAATGTGGTTGGATAAAATCATGGCTCATACAAATATACAAAAATACATATTAAAATTTTATTTAACATAAAACATTAAAATTTATTTAATAAATTATAAATGAAAAAATCAGTAACATGTTATAAGCAGTTTTAAAAAGTTAATGAAGCTCAGTTTTAACATGAAGTATAGGAATGGTGAAATTATATAAATGAAATTTGTAAATGGTGTCAATGTGCTTTTATCTAGAGCTGCTATAGGAAATCACCATAAACTGGGTGGCTTAATACAGAAAAACCTTCTTGTCTCACAGTCCTAGAGGTTAGAATTCTGAAATCAAGGTGTTGCCAAGTTGGTTCCTCTGTGAGTTCTGAGAAAAATCTGTTTCATATCTCTCCTAACTTCTGATGTTTGCCGGTAGTCTTTAGTATTTTTACTTGAAGTTGCGTCACTACAATGTCTGCCCTCATTTTTACATGGCCTTCTTATTAAGAACAACAGTCTTTAGACTTAGGGACCTCCTTACTCCAGGATGACCTCATTTTCACTTAATTACATTTGCCATCATTTTATTTCCAAATAAGAGCACATTCTGAGATTCCAGGTAGATACTAAGTTTTCAGAAACAGGATTAAACCCAGCGCAGGTGGAGAGAAGTCCCTAGAAATGTCACTGCACATAATTCATTTGTATATCAATAAACAAGAATTATTTTGCATTGCTATAAGTTACCTGCAATTTATAAAGTTGTGAAATAGTTCAAGACAATGAAGGGAGAGACTCTCTGGTAACTACAGAGTATGAGCTCATCATTGCTTAGTTTCCACAAGAGGAATCTCTGAATTTTTTTGTTTATTCCCAATGATCTTATAGCACTTGTAAAGTTTTTACATTAGTTACAAAATACAATTTGAAGTGAAAGAAACAGAAATACAAAATATTAGTTTCTCTTTTTCTCCTACATTCCTACATGGATTTGTAGAAGAGCTGACCTTTACTTATAAAATAAATCAGCAAATGAGTGTCTTTTCTAGAATGGGGTGACCCAATTTTTATTACAGTGAATTATTAGGACACATATGCACAGCACTTGAACATGTTCTATCTTCTGAAACTTGTGTGAGGTACACAAGCTGGTGTTATTGTTCCCACATTACAGATTAGGAGATTTCTCAGAAGAATTTCAGTTTGGTAATAAATATTTCTTATTGAATTGGGGCTAGCAGCCAGGTGAAACTGCCTCTTTTTGCTCCCACCTATGCTGCAGGTCAATGTCATTTAGCAAATGCTAATAAGTGAGATCTTCTGAGATCTTCCTACTGAGGCTGAAATAACACTAGCACCTCAAGCAGGTCATGTTTTAGGCAGCTCCTTTGCACAGCCCAATATTTCATCTGAAGGAATTGTCTCTTAAAATCTTCCATTCTCTCACTTTACCCAATTAATTTTGTATCTAAACCTCGAGAACAATTTTAAAGCATTTCTGCAGGCTGACCTCTTCTTATACTGGAAGAATTTTAGGAATCTGTGAGCCTAGTTAAATCTAGGAGGGTCAGTAAGATTAGTCACTGGGCAGGCAGGGTCCTGTGTTTAGATATTTTTCCTGTGGAGAATAAGATGAGGACTGTTGGTAATTTAGGTGATAATACTTTTTGCCTAAAAAAAAAAAATTGTTTCTCTACTATTTTATTTTGATTTTTATTTTATTTTTTCAATTTTTTGAGGTTTTTGCCTGGGCTGGGTAAACTCAGCTGTATGGTGCTGGATGTCAGTCTACCATCAGAGTGGGACACCATACTGGGAGACAGAGGACATCCACATTGCACAGTCCTGAGATATCAAATTCTCAAGGATAACACAGTTTTTCCGCATTTGTGGAATGAAGAACTATAACTATGGATAGACATCATAAAAACAAAAACCTTATGTAGTGACTAGTTAAGATTATAGTGCCAGCCCTGGGCTTTCGGGTTGCAGAAAACTGGTAGGTTGTATGTTATGGGACTCAAGAGCATCTCTCAACATAGGCAATTGTATCTCTGCTGTCCTTTCTCTTCAGCAGCTTTCCTCTATAGGTCTCAGTGGGAATCCATCCTTTCGGGTTTTGGGATTTCAGAAGTGAACATGGCATTGCACTGCAGAGATGGTGTGTGAGTCCAGCCTACCTGAAACCAATGCAAATTAGTAAGTATTTGGGAACTAAAGTTACTTCTGGAGACGTTAAGGGTGAAAGCCATCTCCTTCACTGACTACGAAGCATCTAGAGGCTCAGGAAAGCATTAGGTAATGCTCACAGGGTCAGCTAAGGAAGTGAAGAGCAAAGACTGCCATTGTGTTAACAAGAGGTTGAAAGTGTATTCTCAGAAGAAGAAATTTACTGTCATATCCATCCCCATCCATCTGCAGGCTCCAATACACAGCTCTTTCATCTGTCCTCTGTAGTAAGATGAAATACCAAGCACAGAGCACAAATCCTGAACAATCACCATCACCTATTTGGTGGACGCATAGGCCTGGTCTCTGATCTGGTCGCATATCCAGAGGGTCTGCTAACCCACTGCACCTAGGGAGACAGGCATTGTACCACCTTTTCTCTACTCTTCCCAGACTCAACACATTTGATTGTATATGCGCATGAGGTAGAAATATAAGATGAAGCAGGGCCAGAGTCAACAAGCCAGAACTAGATGCTTCTACCTGGACAGAAGACCTAGAATTCTTTTTTGGATCCTAAATTCACCAGGAAATTTTAACCACATGCATTCAGAGATACTGTGTAGATGTGGCCAGTGTCAGCTGGCAGTGTACCCAGTGTACCACTGTGTCGCCCACCCTGTGGTCACTAGCAATTGGAATTCCTCAGTAATCTGGCTGGGAAACTGACCTTTGGAAGTCTTTCCCTTACTTCTCCTTCACCCAGCAAAGGGCTATGCAAATATCCTTTTACAAATTAAGGGCTGAATATCCAGCCCTAAGGTTTCTTCAGTTAGCAGATTAGTTTTACTTTGGAAAGCTGGGCCCAAGTTATTTGGCTCAAAACATCCTCCCAATGCTGAGGACACAACAGTTGAGAAACAGTACAACTGTTAGTATCCAGATTGCAAAGGAAGATGTAATAGTATATACTCATGTGTCACTTAACAACAGAGATACATTCTGAGAATGGCACGCGTAGGTGATTTAACAACAGAGATACATCCTAAGAATGGCATATGTAGGTGATTTTGTCATTGTGCAAATATCATAGACGTACCCACAGAAACCTGGATAGTTTAGCTTACCACACACCTAGGCTATATGATATAGCCTATTGCTCTCAGGCTACAAACCTGTGCAGCATGTTGCTAAACTAAATACTGTAGGCAATTAGGACACAATGGTAAATATATGTCTACTTAAACACACTTACACATAAAAAGGTGCAGTAAAATTATTATAATATGATGAGGCCACCATTGTCTATGTAGTCCTGTTGTTGACTGAAGTGTTATGTGGAAGATGGCTGTATTTGCAAGATCTTGCATATAGCAAATACTAGGAAACCCATACACCACCTATCTATCAAAGCTAATAAGTCAATTCTGAAACGTTGAGGCAAATAATATCAACATATAAAACCCAGTTGTATTTCCATACGTTAGTAATGAATAATTCAAAAGTGAAAAGAAGACAATTTATATCATTAAAATAATGAATACATATAACAAATCTAACAAAAGAAATATAAGATTTGTACAAGAAAACTACAAATAATGTTAAAAGAAATTAACCTAAGGAAAAATGGAAAGGTATCTGTATTTATGGATTGGAAAAATTAATAACATTAAAATGCCAATTGTCCCCAAACTAATCTACAACTTCAATGAGATCTCTGTCAACATTGCAACCAGCTTTTTGTTTGTGTTATTTTCCTAGAAATGAACAGACAACCTGAAAATTCATATGATTTTTTTTTTTTTTTGAGATGGTGTCTTGCTCTGTCACCCAGACTGGAGTGCAGTGGTGCAATCTCAGCTCACTGCAACATCTGCCTCCCGGGTTCAAGTGATTCTCCTGCCTCAGCCTCCTGAGTAGCTGGATTACAGGCATGCACCACCACACCCAGCTAATTTTTGTATTTTTAGTAGTGATGAGGTTTCACCATGTTGGTCAGGCTAGTCTTGAATTCCCGATCTTGTGATCCACCCCCCTCAGCCTCCCAATATATGAAGTTTTAAGAAACCCAGAAACGAAGATCAATCTTGAAAATATAGTTGAACGAATTAGGTTTCCCAATTTCCAAACCGGCTACAAAATGACAATAATGAAAACAGTGTGGTACTGGTGTAAGGACAGGATTATAGGTGAATAGAGTAAAATTCATAGTCTAGAACTGAGCTCTGACATCTGTGATGAGCTGATTTTCACAAAGGTGAGAAAACTATTCAGTGCAGGAAGGAGTAGCCTTAAACAAATGGTGTTAGGATAACAAATATCAACAACTAAAGAATAAAGTTGGATCCTACCAAATTAATTTAAGATGGTTCAAAGTTATAAATGTAAGAACTAAAATTATGGAACTTTTAGATAAATAAATAGTCCTAAATCATCATGTACAAAGGTTTAGCCAATGGCTTCTAACATGTGACATCAAAAGTACAAGGGCAAAATAAAAACTGGATATGCTGAATTAAAAACTTTTATGAGGCAATGGATACCATGAAGAAAGTAAAAAGGAAAGTCAGAGAATAAGAGAAAGTATTTGCAAACCATATCTACCAAGGGATTTATATCAGAATGTATAAGGAAACCTTAAGTGTCAATAGAAAAAGACCAACAACTCAAATATTAAAAAGCCAAAAGATTTGAATAGGCATTTTCCCAAAGAAGACATATAAATGACTAATAAGCACAGAAAAGGATGCTCATTGTCATTAACCTATAAGGAAATGTACATTAAAACTACAATATATATATACACAATTATGATTTTGTCAATTAAAATAACAACTATAAAGTGTAAAGCTACAGCAATATAATCACACTCAGTGAAGTGGCTAATCAAACAGATGGGAAAAGCAAGTATGGTGAAGATGTAGAGAAATTAGAATTTTTATATGTTGTTGGTAGGCATATAAAATTGTGCAGCTGCTGTGGAAAACATTTGTCAGTTCTTCAAACAAATTAAACATCAAATTACTACACGATCCGGCAATTCCAAACAATTCAAAACAGATTCTCAAACAAATACTTGCACATGAATGTTCAAAGCACCACTATACAAAATAGTCAACAAGTGGAAACAACTCAACTGTTTATTGATGGAAAAGTAAACAAAATGTATATCCAATCAATGAAATATTAGAGCTGTAAAATAAATGAAGTCCAGTTGTCTTGTGGTATCCAGGGAGACTGGTTTCCAGGAGCACCCGTCCACAAGATACCAAAATACATAGTTGCTCATGTCCCTGATATAAATGTGTAGCCTGGGTAACATGGTGAAAACCTGTGTCTACCAAAAAAAGTTACAAAAATTAGCCTGCCATGATGGTGAGCTTGTAGTCCAAGCTACACGGTGAGGCAGAAGGATTGGTTGAGCCTCAGAAACAGAGGTGGCAATGAGCCAAGACTGTATGTCACACTCAGGATAGGTGACAGGGTCAGATTCTGTCCTTCCAATCCCCTGACAAAAAGATGTAGTATTTGCACATAACCGATGCACCTCCTTCTGTATATTTTAAATCATTTATATATTACTTATAATATCTAATACAAAGTAACTGCTATGTAAATAGTTGCTATATTGCTTAGGGAATATGGACAAGACAAAAGTCTGTACACGTTTGGCGCAGATGCAACCATTCATTTATTTTTCCTGAATATTTTTGATCTGTGGTTGGTTGAATCTACAGAGGTCTAGGGATTCAGAATCCACTAGTACAAAGGGCTAACTGTACTGATATTATACTACGACCTTGGAAGCAAAACCGTTATTATAAGCAAAAGAAGCTAGACGCAAAGTCCACTTACGTCAGGATTACATATATATATACACACACACATACATACGTACACACACACATATATACACACATACATATATACACATACATATATACACATATATACACACATATACACACATATATACACACTTATATACACACATATATACACACATATATATATACATATATATGAAAAGTTAGTAAATTGTGCATTTAAAAACAAGGCAATGCATGGTGTATGAATTATCCTGATCTCCCAAGTTTTGATGACTGGAACCGTAATTGCATCTAAAAGAAATAGGTGATGTTTTTCAGAGAATTCCCCTTCGCCTCCATCATATCAAGGAAAATAAATGGATTAACAAACGTATAAATGTAAGTAAGAAACGGATAGCGGGAAAGTGGAGTCCATTTAACCTGTACTAGGTGCAAAATAGCTGCTGATAGTTGTTTCAAGCCCGCGTGGGTCAGCGGGGAACAGTACGTGGACCCCATTGCACTGGACAGTCTGGAGTCTGGGTCGGTGTCAGAGCTTAAAAACTGGTATGCTGAAAGCCAATGCACCTACCCTTTAACGTCATGTACTTTTTATCCCTACATCATTGATGGCTAGGAACAGCAGGTAACATCCTCATAAGATTAAGCAATAAGAAAATAGACTTTATGTGTACTCTCACTTGTCGTTAATTTCGTACATTCTCTAACAAAAGAATACGGTTGGAATAAAAATCTAAACCTTTCCAGAACGGTAATGAGTACCTTACCATACGGGAACACCGGCCTGGGAACTAAAAATCCGGGTTGGCCACACCCAGAAGAAATACTCTCTTTCCTAGAACGCTGCATTAAGCTCCAATCCCGAGCAGGTCCAGGGAGCCGTAGCCGCTCAGCCTGCTGGGACTTGTAGTTCTTTTTTAACAGGCATAGGTTCCCGAGGCCACTTTCGGCTCTGTCGGCCTGAGGCTGAGCCCAGGATTTAATATTCCCCACCCTCCCGCACTCCCCAAGATAGGTTGGCAGTGTTAGGAAGAGTGGATGGCGGAGTCAACCTCCTCCGGTCACGTGTGGTACTTGGCATGCAGCGATTGGTCGCCAGAGTTATAGGGCCCCGCGTTAAGTCCATGAGCTTCCGTGATGCTACTCTGCCGGTTTTGCTGCTGAAGTCACCTCGTGGCGAAGTAGGGGAGAGGTAACACCGAGAAGAGGCAGCGGCGGTGGCGCCAAGACGATTGGTGCCAAACAGGGCAGAACGCAACTCAGCTCTGGGGTGGGTTCCTGTCCAGAGGGGTAGAGAAGAGTGGCTGAGGGCGCGCCCTGGTCTCAGCGGGAAGAGTGCGACCCCGAGGGCGCGCTAGGTATGAAAGCCACGTGTGGCTGGCACCGCGGGGACCCACGCACCATGTGTACCCTTTCCAATCCCTGCCGTCGCCTTATTCCCGGTGCTGGTCACCACCGTCTAGGGCTTACTTGGGACACAGGCTAGTTCTCTCCTGAAGCTATTGAGCAGAATGTGTTGAGGTGCGCTACGCCAGTTGAGGTGAAGCTGTTACACAGTATGAAAGCCGGGCTTTGTAGCTGCAGCTGCGCATTGCACCCCCAGCTACGCAGTCTCCTTTCCTTCTCAGTCACAGGACCGGATGGCAAGTGGCCGCAGCCAGTCGGTGAGACCGACTGAGCTCTGGGGCTTCAGTTCTTGACGCTACCTACATGGCTACATCTCCAGCCAAGGATGAGAGGTGATGCCAGAGGACCTCGATCTAAATTGGGCACCATTATCGTATGACAGCTTCTCTTGCAAAACATCTTCTCTCTTTTCTCTTCTTTTCTCTGTCTCTCTCTTTCTCTCTCTCTCTTCGTTTCTCTCTTCTTTCTTTCATTGCTCTTTCTCTGTCCTGTGCACGCCAAAGCAGAAGCTGAAGTGCGGCGTCTTTGATCTCTCAATCCTGGAGACACAGGAACATTTTCCTTACTTTACTCAACTCGTTCCTTTGAATACCGCAAAATTAAGACGGCGTTTAAAACAATCGAAATCCCTTTTCTTCTGGGGTTTGATGCCTAAAGATTAGAAAAGTTTGCGCAAGGTATTCGCTGCAGCATATAAAACTTTCAGGACCCTGAAATACAGAACTGCAAAGAAACGGCCTAAGATGGTTGAATCCTCTTTATTTTTCTTTAATTTAGACATGTTCAAACGTTCAATGTCCTACATACTTAGTTATGTAAGTAAGGTAGCGCTTACTTCATTATGCATTTCAATACTCAAAAAAAATTCCTTTCTGAAATGTTGAAATATTTTTCTAATCTGTTTCACGAGCTTCAAAAATGAGGAAAAAAGATTCAGTTTACATTTCAGCAAAATGCCTCTTTTTAAGCGGATTTATGTTTACTTAACATTTACAGTACATTTACACTTGAGCAAAGTTAGGTTTTGGAGATTTGCTTAGGGTCAGATTTTTTTTTTTTTTTTTTTGGTCTGTGCATGAATATGTTACTGCTGAGTTATCTCTCTGTCTCTCCCTCCCTCTCTCCTTGTATTCTAACAGAAAGGTTTAGAACTTGGATAATTGGGAAAGAAGCTGTTGCCTGAACTTACTGGGGGATTCAGCATTGTCATTTTGGACATGTCACTTATCCTCAGTATTTGCTTCCCCCTGGAGAGAGCTGTAATAAAAAAGCATTGCAATTTAATACATAAGCTCAGTAAGTTCCTGTTTATGCTCCTTGTGATGAAACAAAAAGTCCTTCAATTAGAAACAAAGGTTTAATCAAATAGCATTTTTAATGACCGTGTTACAACTAAAGTTAAGTTAATGACCCTTTGAAGAGCAGAGCTCTAGTTAATAGCTAGTTGTGAATAATGAGAATTTACTTCTGTTTCTGTCTTACTTTTCTGTACTTACCTCATATTCCTTTCTTCTTTGCTCATGTTTCTGGCCATCTTTTTACTTTGGGTTTCTTTCTTTCGTTATTCAACTAACTGAGATAGGATTGAAATACATATCTAAATTTTTTTTTAATTTTTATTTTTAAAAATTGCTGAATATTTTGTATTTCCAAATTCACTTTTAGGTTACTTCCTTATCACCTTTATTTTTTTATTTCCTGTATGTCACTGACTGGGAAATAAAAATTACTTAATTTTAACCGAACCTCTGCCCCTCTTTTCCAGGATGCAGAAATAATATTTGTGTTGTTTTAAAAATCTTAGATGAATTAAAAAGAAAAATGACTCTGTCATTCTTTGGTAAGTTACAATACTTAAGTCAGAAACTAGAGAAGATGGGCTTTTTTAGGTTTTGTTATTCTCATACTGATTTTCTGTCCCTTCAGTTTTGCCTGTTTTTGCTTAATATATTTTGGGCTTAAGTGCATATAAGTTAATATTTGTTAAATCTACTTGGTGGATTACCCTTTTATTAATGGATAGCGTCCTTTGTCTCTTTAAAAAGTTTATTTTGTGTAATATTAGCATAATTGTCTTAGTTTCTTTTGCTTATTATTTTGATGGAATATCTTTTTCTGTTCTTAACACTTACAATAAAGTGTATAATAAAGTAGTTTGAATTGGTTTATTGTTTGTGATAAACTAGTTTGAATCTTAGATTCAGTAGTGTGTAGAAACTTTGCTCCTTTATAGTTTTGCACTCTGCCTTCTGATTGTCACGTTACCTCTTTATACAGTGTGTGTCGATATCATATTGTTTTATAAATTTATTTTATAAAATTAGTTTTGTAAATTTTTCTTTTAAGTCATATAGAAAAAAAGCCTTACAATCCCCAAGTTTAATAATGCTGGCTTTTATATTTACCTACATAGTTATCTCTGCCATTGTTCTTTGTTTTTCTTTATAGGTTTGAATTATTGTCTGGTGGCCTTTTATTTCTGACTACAGGGCCCTCTTTTGCATTGTTTCTGTAGGTCAGATTTATTAGTAGTATGTTCTTTCAGCTTTTGTGTATCTGGGAATATTTCAGTTTCTCCTTTATTTTGAAGGATAGTCTTTGAGTTTTTCCTACTTAACAGATCCTGGAGCTTCTTGGATGTGTAAATTAATGATTTTCATCAAATGTGAAGTTGTTTTCGGCTATTCTGCAGATATCCTTTACCACCCCTTTGCTGCCTCTTCCTATTGTGGGTAATAGGCATGTCTCTGTATGTTGGAGAGAATCAAAGGTCTTTTAAGCTCTTGATTTTTATTTATCTTTTGTTTTCTGTTCCTCAGACTGTATAGTTTCAGTTGACTTAGCTTCCAGTTTGTTCATTCTTCTGCCTGCTCAAATCTGCTGTTGAGCCTGTCTAGTAAAATGTTCAGTTTGTTGTACTTTTCAGCTTCAGAATTTCATTTGATTGGTTATGTTATTATTTTGTTCACTTACTGTTTTCCTAATTTTCTTTAGCTCTTTGTTTGTGGTTTCCCACCTAGCTCTTTGAATATATTTATGACAGTTGGTTTATAAAACCATTAATAAGTCTAAAACCTAGGCTTCCTCCAGAGTGTTTTCTTTTATTTTTTTTTAATTTCTGTTCATTGCCCATACTTTCCTCTTTTTTTTCCTTTTTTTTTTTTTTTTGCATGACTTACAATTTTTTTTTGAAACCGAAGGCTTTGAATATTACCATATGGTAACTGTCAAATTCAGATTTAGACATTAAAGAGATTATTCTAGTAGAGATAACACTGAATTCAGGAAGCTTAAGCACCTTAAAATCAAACAAATATTTTTCTTTCCTAGGGAAGGATAAGCAGGATTAGTAGAAACTTAAGGACAAATTGAATAAGCAAATGGGGAGAACAGAGAGCAGGAAATGTATCTCACATGGTAAACCAGTTCTTCAGATGGGCTATTAAAGTGAGTGTGTGCTCTTATTTTAGTGCATGACCAGTGGTAAGACAAAATTTGTGGTCTGTAGATGAAAGAAAAGCCTGACTAATCTTAGGTCAAAAGAAGGCATAGATACCCTTTGGCCTTATCTTGAAATGGTATTGGGGAATACCTGGTCGTAACACTGGGAATGAGATTCTGTCTACTCACCAGAGTTTGTGGTTGCTGGTTGTTACGGGGTTTTTTTAAGTGAATTTTGGGGTTTGTTAAGTGGCCAAACTATTTTTCTGAAGACTGTTTGTTGTGTGTGGGTTTCAGAAGTCTCTACATCAGTTTGTGGTCACCTAGTGAGTTAAATTTTATGAAAAGCCTGGAGAAACAAGAATAGCAGTAAAACCTTTCAGTCTTTGTAGATTGGGTGTCTTCAGTGCTTAGCTGGGCAATTTAAAACTTACCTTAAGTAGTACAGTTGGCCCTTTGTGTCTGTGAGTTTCACATTTGTAGGTTCAACCAACTGTGGATTGAAAATATTTGAAAAATTAAAAATAGATGGTTGCATTTGCACTGAACATGTAGACTTTTTTTTCTTGTAATTTCTCTTAAACCATACAGCATAACAACTCTTTATATAGCATGTACATTGTATTAGGTATTCTGAGTACTCTAAAGTATACGGGAGGATGTGTGTAGGTTATGTGCAAATACTATAACATTATATGTAAGGGATTTGAAGATTCTTGGATTTTGGTATTTGCAGGTGGTGTGGGATGGGGGTCTGCCTGGAACCAAGGAATGCCCCAAAGGAGGATGGTGCCTTGTTGTGTGCATCCTGATGGTCAGCCAGAGGAGGAAACCTAGGGTTTTCTACATGTGCATCCTGCTTTGGACATGCATGTATCCTTGTAGGTCCCATGGTATTTGTCAATCCTTTATAAAACCTTAGCTTTTTTGTGTATCTCTTTCCCAGCCTCTTATTTCCCCTTAAGGCTTTTTAGCCTACGTACTACTTTTTTTCTCTGTTTACTCCTTACTTCTAGTGGCTGGGGCTTCAACAAATACCACCAGCAGGACACAACAGCCCTGAGAAGGTTCTGTGGCCTTCCCCTGGGGAACCACTAGACAAGTGAACCCCACCACCATAGCTCTTTAAGAGCAAGGTTTATATTCCCCACTCTGGCACCAGCAGTTCACACCAGGAATACTAGCTGCTTTCCTAATGGTTACCCTCAAGGTACAGATTAGGGATGGTAGGCAGGTTAATTAAAATGCCACAGATCTCTTTCTGAAATGTAGTATCTTCTTTTTTTTAATCAAGTACTTCCCTGGTTATTGTAAGTTCTGATTAGATTCCAGAGTTTCAAAGTACTTTATTTGGACAATTTTTGGTTATATAAAGTAAGTTTTAACCTAATGTCCAAATTAAATCCCTTTGTCTCTTTTCTCTGTCTCTTCCCAGTTCTTTTTTCCTTGATCTTAATGTGATGTACAAAGTAACTTTTAGATACTATAGTATCTGTGACAGCATTTAGACATATAAAGTATTATTTAAATTTAATATGTTATTCAAAGCAGTGCATGTGAACTATGTTAAAATTTTACCAGGTAGAATATTCAAAAGAAAAAAAATGTTAGTTGACCTTAATATCCACTCAGACCCTGAGATTATGTTTTTATGATTCAGCCCATTTTCTAGTTGAATTTATGTTGGTACTTAAAACTGTGAGTTTTATGAGTTGATGATTAGTTGATGGGACAGACTTATAAAATATCCAGTGTTGTCTCTCTGTGCCACCAAGATAATTTTATTTATCTTCATTGCCTTGGATTTTTGTTTCAATGTAACAATTCCAAAGTGTCCTTCAATGATCCTCACTCTGGTACACTTCTCCCCCTTTAATATGTCATGATAATATTTGCTTGCTAAGATGATACATTTTGTGTTCTCACACAAGGCAGTATTGTTTGGTGGAGAACTGATTCTAGAAGTTGTGCTGTTAGTTTTGAAGAGAGTTTCTCTTTTAAGAATTGAAGTGTGAACCACATTAAAGGCAATAATGTATATGTGGTAGGTAGAATAATATGTCCCAACTCATCAAATGATATTTATGTCCTAATCTCTGATACCTGTGAATATGTTGTCCAGCTTGGCAATACTTGATTTGCAGATATCATAAAGTAGGATCTCAAGATTGGAAGATTATCTTGGATTATGTAGTGAACCAGTGTAATCAGTCACAGGAGTTCATTTACGAGGAGGGCAGCAAGATCAATCAGAAAAAGAGATGTCCTAGGAATATATAAGTTTTATTTGTTCTTAAAATATTTTAAAATAAAAATAAGATTAAAAGGAGAATTTATAGCCCCCACTGCCCCTGCCAAAAAAAAGTAAGGAGATCTCAGAGAGAGACAGAGAAAAAGAGAGAAAAGAGAGAGAGTAAGAGAGAGGTCTGAGGATGTTTTGCTGTTGATCTTAAAGATGGAGGCAGGAAAATAAACCAAATAATGGAGGCAACCTCTGTAAACTGAAAAAGACAAAACAGATTCTCCTCTGGGAAATAATAAATATATTTGTTCTTTGCCCTGTTTTCCTAACATACACCTCCTAAAACCCTTGTTGATGGGATACTAGGAGAATTTTTTGTTCCAATATTTAATCTTTGACCTCCAGTTCCTGACATAGAGCTCTGAAGACCTTTGTAATTTCCTGAGTAATAGGAGCATTTGACAAACAGCTCCTAAATCCCTTGGAATTTCCTGGTGATAGGAGAATCTTTTTCTAATGAGGTGACTATTGGTGTGTTCTTAGTCCCAGAATGGGAGCTGGTTGCCAGAGAAACCAACCTTGTGATTAGAAGATTGGGACTTTCAGTCTTACCCGAAGCTTTCCAGGGAGGGCACCAGGGGCGGAAGGTTTAGTTGATCACCAGCCACCGGTAATGTAGTGAGTTATGCCTATGCAGTGAAGCCTCATAAAAACCTAGTGAGTGAGGTTTACGTAACTTCCAGGTAGCTTGAAGTGTGAAGGGTCCAAGAGGTTCCTGGAACAGTGAAACCTCATGCTCCTTCCCACATACCTCACCATTTGCATCTCCTGTCTAGCTCTTCATTTGTATCCATTGTAATGTTCATTATAATAAACCTGTAAGTCTCAGTGTTTCTCTAACTTCTGTGAGCCACTCTAGCAAATTAATTGAACCAAAGGAGGAGGTTAAGGGCAGCATAGTTTACAAAATGAGCCCTGTTTCTGACATCTGAAGTGGGGGCAGTCTAGTGGGCCTGACCCCTTAACTTGTAGAAACATTCTTTCTTTCTAGATGACTAGTGACCAGAATTAAATTGAATCCTAGGCCACCCATTTGTTGTCTTCTGCAGAATTGGCGAGAATGGAGAGGAATCCTCACCTATCGGTGATCAGAGATGAAATATTCTGAATTGAGAGTTTAAAAGAGCACACTTAGAAGAGATTTAGAGTTTAGTTTTTCCTATCAGTCTTGCAATAGTGTCAACATACGTTAAAATGATCTGGGTAAAAAAACAAGGCTGGATGTTTCTTAGCTTATTATGATTGGTTTAATTGGAGCTGGGGAAGTATAACTTCATAAAATTGTGACCAAGTAGTTCCATTTAGGTAATCCATAAAAGTAGAGAACGATTGGACATCTAGAAATGTATGACTTGATGATACTAATTGAATGACCCAGTTGTTGGCCTTTTCCAAAACAAGTAAGGCAAAAGCATATTTCAGTGTCTTTGGGCATTACAATCTTTTTTTGGATTTCCTGATTCTTTTGCTGCCAAGGTTGGCATTTAGATTCATAGAGATATCTCCATTTGAAAATAATCACTGTGTTAGAGTTTTAGAACTAGTTGTAACCTCTTTCAGTTTTATAAATAAAATAGTCATAGGCATTAAATGTAAATACAGTGAAGTTGTGCATGCTTTAAAAGGCCAACAACATATGTGATCTAAGATAGAGTATTACCTTATGAGAACCTACTAGTAATGTAGAAATTATGACGCTAAACATGACTGTAATAATTTACCCTTTCTGAAACTGTTTTAGTAATTCTAGGCTTCTTTTGGTTTCCTCATCTCTAAATTTAGCAATGACTATTTCTCTTTGAATTTATCTGTGAGTAGCTCTCTGTAGCTCTGTGTATTCTTTTGTATAACACAGCAATCACTGCAGGGTCTTTTGCTGTTACAGGTAGTACTTATACTAACTCCTAGAATGTTATTTTGCTGGAGTTTTATATTCTGCATCAGAACTCCATATTTACTCTGCTCTTGAAAGACCATACTCTTTGGAATGTTGTAGTTATTGATAATCACTTATTCTCATGTTTCCATGTCTTTGATTCGTATCCCTGGACAAACTGTAATTGGCTCATCACTGAGATTGTCTGTTTATCATACCTGCCTATAAGCTATTTCTCTAGATTAAATGAAAAAGTAGATTAAATGCTGTTGCAACTGACTTCATGACAGTGAGCCAAACAATGAAGGCCAAGAGAAAATGCTTTATATGAATTCTTTGTCACCACTCATTTGCGTTAATTGATATACCAACCACTTAATAATTTGAGACCTATATTTTGGATATGGTTCGCTAAGAAGAAAGTGAAACTTTTCACATTTCCCTAGATTTGCCTGACAATAGGTGCCAACATTGGGACTTTCCTAGATGATGTCTTTCCTTTGATTCTTTATATATCCCTGCTGTACTTAGGCAGTACTTCTCATTCTTTTTGGCTTAGGATACTTTTAGTTAAAAATTATTGGCCAGGTGCAATGGCTCATGCCTGTAATCCCAGCACTTTGGGAGGCCAAGGTCAGTGGATCACCATCCTGGCTAACATAATGAAACCCCATCTCTACTAAAAAATACAAAAAAATTAGCCGGGCGTGGTGGTGGGCACCTGTAGTCGCAGCTACTCGGGAGGCTGAGGCAGGAGAATGGCGTGAACCTGGGAGGCGGAGCTTGCAGTGAGCCAAGATTGCCCCACTGCACTCCAGCCTGGGCAACAGAGCGAGACTCCATCTCAGAGAAAAAAAAAAAACAATTTATTGAAGACCTTTGTGTGGAATCAGTGAACTCTTTTCTGTGTTATATTAAACTTCCGTCACCTTTTTTTTTATGTTTTAAGTGAATTTTATGCCTTTCAGTAATTTTGTAACATTTGTCATTTGGAAATATTGGTTCGCTGAGTTGTATAGATGTTTCAGATGGTTTACAATATTAGAAAATGAGATTTGTTAATATTATTACTGGCCTTATCAGAAAAGTCTTTAAAGAGTGGGAAGCTGGCAGGCTAATGCAGATTGAAACTTTCCAAAATTCTAATTTTCACTAGAAAGCTTGATTTTTATCATTGCAATGAATAACTGTATTATTTATCCTCCCATACTTATTTGGTTCATTTTCTATAAAATGTCTGACCCTAATCAAGATAACCATAGTAATAAGAACTACTATACTATCATATATTATATACTATTATTATTATAAAAACATGTATGTTTATTGAGACACTGTTCACAATAGCAAAGACTTAGAACCAACCCAAGTGCCCATCAGTGTTAGATTGGATAAAGAAAATGTGACACATAGGCACTATGGAATACTGTGCAGCCATAAAAAAGGATGAATTCATGTCCCTTGCAGGTACATGGATGTAGCTGGAAAGCTTCATTCTCAGCAAACTAACGCAGGAACAGAAAACCAAACACCATGTGTTCTTACTCATAGGTGAAAGTTAAAGAATGAGAACACATGGACACAGGTAGGGGAACATCACACACCAGGGTTTGTCAGGGGTGGGGGCCTAGGGGAGAGATAATATTAGGAGAAATACCTAATGTAGATGATGGGTTGATGGGTGCAGCAAACTACCATGGTGTACATATACCTATGTATACACATGTATAAACCTGCACATTCTGCACATGTACCCCAGAACTTTAATAATAAGAAAAGAACTATGAAGAATTAGAAACTGTATTTACAAATTAATAAGATTGCCATAGTTTATGGATGTTGACAGAGCTATTGAAACAATAGTTTCTCTCTCTTTTTTTTTTTTTTTCTTGTCGCCGACAAATCCAGGTGCAGAATGAGAATAGAGGATCCAGCTACCTGGTTTCCCCTGTGACTGACCTAGTTCTAGATCACAAGGATACTGACCACAAAGTCTCCCTATGATGGCCCACACAAGCAAGAGAGAAGAACATAATGGAGCTCTGAAAGATTTATAGATACTCTCATTCCTTTAGCATCTCACATTTCTGGACAAACCATGTACTGGGAGTAGGGGATGACTGAACGGAAGTCAAAGTTATAGTTACTGGAAATACAAACTGTGGCAGTAGAAAACCCTAGGCACAAGGGAAGTAAAATATTAACCACTCCAGGTTGGAGGGCAGTGGTGCAATCTGGGCTCACAGCAAACTCTGCCTCCTGGGTTCACGCCATTCTCCTGCCTCAGGCTCCCGAGTAGCAGGGAGTACAGGCACCCGCCACCAGGCCTGGCTAGTTTTTTTTTTGTATTTTTTAGTAGAGATGGGGTTTTACTGTGTTATCCAGGATGGCCTCGATCTCCTGACCTCGTGATCTGCCCACGTCGGCCTCCTAAAGTGCGGGGATTACAGGAGTGAGCCACCATGCCCAGCTGAAACAATAGTTCTTCACAATGGCATCTACCACTGTGTCCACATTTGCACCTCTGTCCTGAACCTCGATTCCTATAGGTTGATGTGTTGAGAACCAGACAATACAAAATAGAAGACAAATCATGAGCTTACAGAACCTGAAACTTTTTACACTGGGCAGTGTGGTAGACAGAACAGTGGCTGCCCAAAGATGACCATGTTTTAAGTCCTGACATCTGTGAATTATCATTTTGGGAAAAGGTGTTATTGTAGATGTTGTTTAAAGTTAGGATTTTGAGAGAGGAAAATTATGTAGGGTTATCTGGCTGTGCCCAGTGAAATCACAAGAATCTTTATAAATGAAAAAAGAAAGCAGAAGAATCAGAACCAGAGACATGGCATTATGCATAGGACTGGACTTGTCATTACTAGTTTTAAAGGTAGAGGAAGCAGAGATCTAAGAAATGCAGGCAGCCTCTAACTAATGTTAACAAATCTCGTTTTCTAATATTGTAAGCCTGTGGAAGAGGCTAGGGCCCAGGTGCTCCCATAGAGTCTCCAGAAGAAACCTAAGGTAATGAGATAAGCCGCTAATCTTATTGTAATCTTACACAGGTAGTAAGCAAACCTGCTCTTTGCTTGTACATATAATAGTATTTTTATTTTTTTCTAAGGCTGCTTTTTATACAGGCATCCTTGAAAAAATACAGTGGAACAAAGGTGCTCTGTATCTCTGCTCCTAAGATAGTAGAGACAGCATACTGGCTTCTGTTCAATTTTCCTTTGATTATACAACTTCATTGGCTACGGTGTTTAATATGACCATCATAGGCTGAGACAAGATCTGTTCAGTTTATCTCATAAGTTACTAGTTAAATCTCAGACATATTATACTTTTATAACTGAGTGACTCCCATTATAAGGATAACTACTTCAATGTGCATATAAATGAGTTAGTTGTCTCTCTTGGGGGCTTCAACAAATAAGCAAAGATAACCTCATTGTGGAGAGCACTTCACAGTTGTTTTTGGGGTTACATAGTCTACTCTGTATCCTTAAACACTTGAAGATCTGTTATAACTACATCTGAGATAGTAGTCACAGTGTTTTCTCATGTTAATGCCTGGCTTCCACCCAGGAGGCACATGTGGTGTGTCTGCAAATAAAGTGTTTATGATTATTGGGGTCCCCCAAGCTGGACCTGTATCCATGTTCAAGTGGCCACAGGGTTACTTGCTTTAGCATGGCTCCTTGGCTGGCTGTTAAGCGAATAATTAAACTGAGTCTTTTTTGCAGGAGCTAACTGAGAGCAATCAATCAGTCAATTTTCCCTTTCTGTGTGTAACACAAGCTGGATGTCCCTGGTATGACTAAATAATGACTAGAGGAGTCAGGGAAGACATCCAGTGATAATTAGTTGGGAAGGTTCAGGTTCTGGGACATCCGTTGCTATTTCCGTGTGAATGGCAATCAAATCATCTGAGTTGACTAGCTAGGAAAGCAAATTTAACAGGCCTGTTGTCTTTGGGAAAGACACACAAGGGTGTGCAGATGTGTGTGTGTGTCTGTAAGTCTTCAGTAGCAGATTTAAAAGTGTCATTAATGTCCTATTCTTATACCTTAGAGTCTTAATATTTTACTTCCCTTGTGCCTAGGGTTTTCTACTGCCACAGTCTGTATTTCTAGTAACTATAACTTTGACTTCCATTCAGTCATCCCCTACTCACAGTAAATGGTTTGTCCAGAAATGTGAGATGCTAAAGGAATGAGAGTATCTGTAAACATTTCAGAACTCCATTATGTTCTCCTCTCTTGCTTGTATGGGCCATCATAGGGAGACTTTGTGGTCAGTATCCTTGTGATCTAGAACTAGGTCAGTCACAGGGGAAACCAGGTAGCTGGATCCCCTATCCTCATTCTGCAGCTGGATTTGTCCAGGAAAAAGAGAAGTATTAAGCCTAAAGAGCAGTCAGAGTAGAATGCTGAATTTTCAGAAGTTTTATATTAACATAATCATTCATCTTTTTTGTCCTGATAATTACTCAGGAGGAAACTGAGAGGGCATGATCCCTTTCTATGGATAGCAATACTCAGTGTCCCAATTTTCCTTTGGGACACTGGGACACAGGCAGAGACTCCGAAAGTCTGCATGGATTAGTTGTTCATTCACCACAGCTCCTTAGTATGCCAGGAGAACTATATATGGCCTTTGGTTTCATTCAGCGACAGGGAAACTTGAACCCATGCCTAGTCATTCTCATTAAAGTAGCAGAAGTCATGTTAGAGACAGTATTGCTGCATTCAGTACTCCTGCCTTTAACTTTTCTGACGCTTCCTGAAAGCAGCCCCAGCTCTCCATATGGCAAAACAAAGGCAACCTTATGCAAAGCCTTCTCAGGGAACCCTCAGAAAGGTTTAAACTGAGGTTCACAGTTTTTAGAGAATAAGGTCCTCATTGCTCCCTCTGGCACTAGCAGTTTGCACCAGGAGATCTGTTGGCTACTGTTACCCTAGGGTATGGCAATGGTATGTAGGCAATGAAAAATCTTACAGTACTTATTATGGAAAACCAACTTTTTTATTCAGCAAGCATTCCCCTGTGTTGTAAAGTTTTTAAAAGATTGTAGAAGTATGAAAAAGTTTATTATGACAGATTTGCCAGCTCCAGCTGTTTTGTGGAGAGTGAGCTTTGGATTTTCATATGCCCCCATTATATGATGATACCTTGTAATGATTTAATTTTAGCATCTGCTTTTCTTTTCTTTAAAATTTTTTTTTGCCTTTTATGGGGTTTGTTTACCAACCACCACTCTTTTTATTTTTATTATACTTTAAGTTCTAGGGTACATGTGCACAACGTGCAGGTTTGTTACATATGTAGACATGTCCCATGTTGGTGTGCTGCTCCCATTAACTTGTCATTTACATTAGGTATATCTCCTAATGCTATCCCTCCCCCCTCTCTCCACCCTACAACAGGCCCTGGTGTGTGATGTTCCCCACCCTGTGTTCAAGTGTTCTCATTGTTCAATTCCCACCTATGAGTGAGAACATGCAGTATTTGAATTTCTGTCCTTGCGATAGTTTGCTCAGAATGATGGTTTCTAGCTTTATCCGTGTCCCTACAAAGGGCATGAACTCATCCTTTTTTATGGCTACATAGTATTACATGGTGTATATCTGCCACATTTTCTTAATCCAATCTATCACTGATGGGCATTTGGGTTAGTTCCAAGTCTTTGCTATTGTGAATAATGCTGCAATCAACATACTTGTGCATGTGTCTTTATAGCAGCATGATTTATAATCCTCTGGGTATATGCCCAGTAATGGGATGGCTTTATCAAATGGTATTTCTAGTTGTAGATCCTTGAGGAATCACCACACTGTCTTCCACAATGGTTGAACTAGTTTACAGTCCCACCAGCGTATAAAAACGTTCCTATTTCTCCACATCCTCTCCAGCACGTGTTGTTTCCTGATGTTTTAATGATTGCCATTCTAACTGGTGTGAGATAGTATCTCATTGTGGTTTTGATTTGCATTTTTCTGACAGCCAGTGATGAGCATTTTTTCATGTGTCTGTTGGCTGCATAAATGTCTTCTTTTGAGAAGTGTCTTTTCGTATCCTTTGCCCAATTTTTGATGGGATCGTTTGATTTTTTTCTTGTAAATTTGTTTAAGTTCTTTGTAGATTCTGGATATTAGCTCTTTTTTAGATGGGTAGATTATAAAAATTTTCTCCCATTCTGTAGGTTGTGTGTTCTCTCTGTTGGTAGTTTCTCTTGCTGTGCAGGAGCTCTTTAGTTTAATTAGATCCCATTTGTCAATTTTGGCTTCTGTTGCCACTGCTTTTGGTGTTTTAATCAGGAAGTCCTTGCCCATTCCTATGTTCTGAATGGTATTGCCTAGGTTTTCTTCTAGGGTTTTTATGGTTTTAGGTCTAACTTTTAAGTCTTTAATCAATCTTGAATTCATTTATGTATAAGGTGTAAGAAAAGGATCCAGTTTCAGCATTCTACATATGGCTAGCCAGTTTTCCCAGCACTATTTATTAAATAGGGAATCCTTTCCCCATTGCTTGTTTTTGTCAGGTTTGTCAAAGATCAGATGGTTGTAGATGTGTGGTATTATTTCTGAGGGCTCTGTTCTCTTCCATTGGTCTATGTCTCTGTTTTGGTACCAGTACCATGCTATTTTGGTTACTGTAGCCTTGTAGTATAGTTTGAAGTCAGGTAGTGTGATGCCTCCAGCTTTGTTCTTTTGGCTTAGGATTGTCTTGGAGATGCGGGCTCTTTTTTGGTTCCATATGAACTTTAAAATAGTTTTTTCCAGTTCTGTGAAGAAAGTCATTGGTAGCTTGATGGAGATGACATTGAATCTATAAATTATCTTGGACAGCATGGCCATTTTCACAATTTTGATTCTTCCTATTCATGAGCATGGAATGTTGTTCCATTTGTTTGTGTCCTCTTTTATTTCGTTGAGCACTGGCTATGAAGAGGTCCTTCATATCCCTTGTAAGTTGGATTCCTAGGTATTTTATTCTCTTTGAAACAATTGTGAATGGGAGTTCACTCATGATTTGGCTCTCTGTTTTTCTGTTATTGGTGATTTTTGCACATTGATTTTGTATCCTGAGACTTTGCTGAAGTTGCTTATTAGCTTAAAGAGATTTGGGGCTGAGACGATGGGGTTTTCTAATTATACAATCATGTCATCTGCACACAGGGACAATTTGACTTCCTCTTTTCCTACTTGAATACCCTTTATTTCTTTCTCTTGCCTAATTGCCCTGGCTAGAACTTCCAACACTGTGTTGAATAGGAGTGGCGAGAGAGGGCATCCCTGTCTTGTGCCAGTTTTCAAAGGGAATGCTTCCAGTTTTGCCCATTCAGTATGTTATTAGCTGTGGGTTTGTCATAAATAGCTCTTATTATTTTGAGATATGTCCCATTGATACCTAGTTTATTGAGAGTTTTTAGCATGAAGCACGGTTGAATTTTGTCGAAGGCATTTTCTGCATCTATTGAGATAATCATGTGGTTTTTTCCTTTGGTTCTGTTTATATGATGGATTACATTTATTAATTTGCATATGTTGAACCAGCCTTGCATCCCAGGGATGAAGCCCACTTAATCGTGGTGGATAAGCTTTTTGATGTGCTGCTGGATTCAGTTTGCCAGTATTTTATTGAGGATTTTTGCATCGATGTTCATCAGGGATATTGGTCTAAAATTCTCTTTTTTGTTGTGTCTCTGCTGGTATCAGGATGATGTTGGCCTCATAAAATGAATTAGGGAGGATTCCCTCTTTTTCTATTGATTGAAATAGTTTCAGAAGTAATGGTACCAGCTCCTCTTTGTACCTCTGGTAGCATTCGGATGTGAACCCGTCGGGTCCTGGATTTTTTTGGTTGGTAGGCTATTAATTACTGCCTCAATTTCAGAACCTATTATTGGTCTATTCAGAGATTCAGCTTCTTCCTGGTTTAGTCTTGGGAGGGTGTATGTGTCCAGGAATTTATCCATTTCTTCTAGATTTTCTAGTTTATTTATGTAGAGGTATTTATAGTATTCTCTGATGGTAGTTTGTATTTCTGTGGCATCGGTGGTGATATCCCCTTTATCATTTTTTATTGCATCTATTTGATTCTTCTCTCTTTTCTTCTTATTAATCTTGCTAGTGGTGTATCAATTTTGTTGATCTTTTTGAAAAACCAGCTCCTGGATTCACTGATTTTTTTCTGAAGGGTTTTTTGTGTCTCTATCTCTCTCAGTTCTGCTCTGATCTTAGTTATTTCTTGCCTTCTGCTAGCTTTTGAATGTGTTTGCTCTTGCTGCTCTAGTTCTTTTAATTGTGATGTTAGGGTGTCAATTTTAGATCTTTCCTGGTTTCTCTTATGGACATTTAGTGCTATAAATTTCCCTCTACCCACTGATTTAAATGTGTCCCAGAGATTCTGGTATGTTGTGTCTTTGTTCTCATTGTTTCAAAGTACATCTTTATTTCTGCCTTCGTTTCGTTATGTACCCAGTAGTCATTCAGGAGCAGGTTGTTCAGTTTCCATGTAGTTGAGCAGTTTTGAGTGAGTTTCTTGATCCTGAGTTCTAGTTTGATTGCACTGTGGTCTGAGAGATAGTTTGTTATAATTTCTCTTTTACATTTGCTGAGGAGAGCTTTATTTCCAACAATGTGGTCAATTTTGGAATAGGTGTGGTGTGGTGCTGAAAAAATGTATATTCTGTTGATTTGGGGTGGAGAGTTCTGTAGATGTCTATTAGGTCCGCTTGGTGCAGAGCTGAGTTCAATTCCTGGGTATCCTTTTTAACTTTCTGTCTCGTTGATCTGTCTAATGTTGTCACTGGGATTTTAAAGTCTCCCATTATTATTGTATGGGAGTCTTAAGTCTCTTTGTAGGTCTCTAAGGACTTGCTTTATGAATCTGGGTGCTCCTGTATTGGGTGCATATATATTTAGGATAGTTAGCTCTTCTTATTTAATTGATCCCTTTACCAATATGTGATGGCCTGCTTTGTCTCTTTTGATCTGGTTGGTTTATAGTCTGTTTTATTAGAGACTAGGATTGCAACCCCTGCTTTTTTTTGTTTTCCATTTGCTTGGTAGATCTTCCTCCGTCCCTTTATTCTGAGCCTATGTGTGTCTCTGCACATGAGATGGGTCTCCTGAATACAGCACACTAGTGGATCTTGACTCTTTATCCAATTTGCCAGACTGTTTTTTAACTGGAGCATTTAGCCAATTTACCTTTTAGGTTAATATTGCTATGTGTGAATTTGATCTTGTCATTATGATGTTAGCTGGTTATTTTGCTCATTAGTTGATGCAGTGTCTTCCTAGCATTGATGGTCTTTACAATTTGGCATGTTTTTACAGTAGCTGGTACTGGTTGTTCCTTTCCATGTTTATTGCTTCCTTCAGGAGCTCTTTTAGGGCAGGCCTGGTGGTGACAAAATCTCTCAGCATTTACTTGTCTGTAAAGGATTTTATTTCTCCTTCACTTACAAAGCTTAGTTTGGCTGGATATGAAATTCTGGATTGGAAATTCTTTTCTTTAAGAATGTTGAATATTGGCCCCCATTCTTTTCTGGCTTGTAGGGTTTCTGCCAAGAGATCAGCTGTTAATCTGATGCACTTCCCTTTGTGGGTAACCTGACCTTTCTCTCTGGCTGCCCTTAACATTTTTTCCTTCATTTCAACTTTGGTGAATCTGACAATTGTATGTTTTGGAGTTGCTCTTCTCAAGGAGTATCTTTGTGGTATTATCTGTGTTTCCTGAATTTGAATGTTGGCCTGCCTTGCTAGGTTGAGGAAGTTCTCCTGGATAATATCCTGAAGAGTGTTTTCCAGCTTGGTTCCGTTCTCCCCATCACTTTCAGGTACACCAATCTGATGTAGATTTGATCTTTTCACATAGTCCCATATTTCTTGGAGGCTTCATTCATTTCTTTTGACTGTTTTTTCTCTAAACTTCTCTTCTCCCTGCATTTCATTCATTTGATCTTCAGTCACTGATACTGTGTCTTCCACATGATCAAATCAGCTACTGGGGCTTCTACATGCATCACATATTTCTCGTGCCATGGTTTTCAGCTCCATCAGGTCATTTAACAACTTCTCTACACTGTTTATTCTAGTTAGCCATTCGTCTAATCTTTTCTCAAGGTTTTTACCTTTTTTGTGCTGGGTTCGAACATCCTCCTTTAGCTTGGAGAAGTTTGTTATTACCCATCATCTGAAGCTTTCTTCTCTCAACTTGTCAAAGTCATTCTCCATCCAGCTTTGTTCCATTGCTTGCGAGGAGCTGCGTTCCTTTGGAGGAGAAGAGGGGCTCTGATTTTTAGAATTTTCAGATTTTCTGCTTTGGTTACTTTTTGGTTTTATCTACCTTTGGTCTTTGATGATGGTAACATACAGATGGGGTTTTGGTGTGGATATCCTTTGTTTCTGTTAGTTTTCCTTCTAACAATCAGGACCCTCAGCTGCAGGTCTGTTGGAGTTTGCTGGAGGTCCACTCCAGACCTTGTTTGCCTGGGTATCACCAGCAGAGGCTGCAGAACAGCAAATATTGCAGAACAGCAGATGTTGCTGCCTGATCCTTCCTCTGGAAGCTTTGTCTCTGAGGGACACCTGGCTGTTTGAGGTGTCAGTCAGCTCCTACTGGGAGGTGTCTCCCAGTTAGGCTACTCGGGGGTCGGGGACCCACTTGAGGAGGCAGTCTGTTTGTTCTCAGATCTCAAATTCCGTGCTGGGAGAAGCACTACTCTCTTCAAAGCTGTCCGACACGGATGTTGAAATCTGCAAAAGTTTCTGCTGCCTTTTGTTCAGCTATGCCCTGCCCCCCAGAGGTGGAGTCTATAGAGGCAGGCAGGCCTCCTTGAGCTGCGGTGGGCTCCATCCAGTTTGAGCTTCCCGGCCACTTTGTTTAACTACTCAAGCCTCAGCAATTGTGGACACCCCTCCCCCAGCCTCCCTGCTGCCTTGCAGTTCGATCTCAGACTGCTGTGCTAGCAGTGAGCCAGGTTCCGTGGGTGTGGGACCCTCCGAGCCATGCATGGGATATAATCTCCTGGTGTGCCCTTTGCTAAGGCCATTGGAAAAGCTCAGTATTAGGGTGGTAGTGTCCCGAATTTCCAGGTACCTTCTGTCACAGCTTCCCTTTGATAGGAAAGAGAATTCCCCAACCCCTTGTGCTTCCCGGGTGAGGCGATGTCCCGCCCTGCTCCATGAGCTGCACCCACTGTCTGACAGGCCCCAGTGAGATGAATCTGGTACTTCAGTTGGAAATACAGAAATCACCAGTTTTTTGTGTTGCTCATGTTGGAAATGCAGAAATCACCAGTCTTTTGCATCGCTCATGCTGGGAGCTTTGGACTCGAGCTATTCCTATTCGGCAATCTTGGAACTTCCTAATTTTAATATCTTTAAACTTTGCAATTAGGTTACCTCTTTGTGAAATTAAAAATTACATTTACTTTAGATTGTTAAGAAGTAGTGTTACTTGGCTGGGCGTGGTGGCTTATGCCTGTAATCCCAGCACTTTGGGAGGTCGAGGCAGGCGGATCACAAGGTCAGGATATGGAGACGATCCTGGCTAACACGGTGAAACCCCATCTCTACTAAAAATACAAAAAATTAGCCAGGCATGGTGGCAGGTGCCTGTAGTACCAACTACTTGGGAAGCTGAGGAGAGAGAATGGCGTGAACCTGGGAGGTGGAGCTTGCAGTGAGCCAAGATTGCCCCACTGCACTCCAGCCTGGATGACAGAGGGAGACTCCATCTCAAAAAAAAAAAAGAAAAATAGTGTTACTTTACAAACCACTATGAAAAGCAAAATAAGCTGCTAAGCCTTATGACCTGTTTGTTTATTGTCAGATATACAAAATGTACAAAAGCATAGAGGGATGGAAAATTGTACTTTTTAGCACTGCTTAGTTTTCTTTGCCTTATAACATTTGATTTAACTCTCTCTTCAACCTTTTTGCTTACTCTCCTTCCCTCTAGTTTGTGAATAGCACAATGGAAGAAGCTGGACTTTGTGGGTTAAGAGAGAAAGCAGATATGTTGTGTAACTCTGAATCACATGATATTCTTCAACATCAAGACTCAAATTGCAGTGCCACAAGTAATAAACATTTATTGGAAGATGAAGAAGGCAGTGACTTTATAACAAAGAATAGGAGTTGGGTGAGCCCAGTGCACTGCACACAAGAGTCAAGAAAGGAGCTTCCTGAGCAAGAAGTAGCCCCTCCGTCTGGTCAGCAAGCTTTACAATGCAACAGGAACAAAGAAAAAGTCTTAGGTAATAATCTCTGCTCTGTGGTTGGATGTTGTCACATACTGGTCTTTTTGTTTTACATTTTCTGCAGCATGAGTGATTATGAACTTGGCCTGTTTGGAGGTAAATGTTGCCTAGTAAACTTGTTTCTTCACTTGGTTTAGTCCACCTATCATCTCCAGTTATGTGTAGGGAACAAAAATAGCAAAATACGAAGCCCAGTTATAAGAAACTTAATTATTTCTCTGTGTAACAAGAACTGATGTTTTAAGAAAGTTTGAGGCCAATATGATGTAATTAGTATTTGATTTACCTTGCTTTTTGTACCTTTGAAAACAACATAATAGTATGAAAACAATATGTATGCTAATTTTGCTTAAAAGATTATACACTGAAATTTAGAGAGGATATAATGTTATCTGTAGTGTAGAAAGAGTTAAATAAGACTGATTTTTAGAATTTGTTTTATCCCTTCCACTCTTAGCTTGACAATTAGGATTAAGAATATGATATGTCAAATTTCACGGCTGAAATCTGAAATGCCTTAATAGTTGCCCTGAGTGTTTCATCCTTATACTAACATTTACATTGATATATATGACTTATATGCGACACTGAAACTTGGAATTTTTATTCTTAATCCATTTTCTGTTACCCTGGAAGACAAAAAAAAAGTATGGTAATATATAAAGTAATTGTAATTCCTTGAAAATAAGACAGATATCTTTAAAATTGATAGCCCCAATTATATGTGTAAAATATAGCTTGAGGCTAAAATTATTTAAAAAGTTTTAAATGAAAATCTTTATGAAAATGTCAGTTGTATTACAGTTGTTTCTTACACATACACATTCAATAACAATATTTATTTATTCTTTTTTCTAGAGAGACAAGGTCTTTCCCTGTCACCCAGGCTGGAGTGCGGTGGTACATTCATGGGTCATGGCAGCCTTAAACTCCCTGAGCTCGTGATCCTGTCTCTTCAGACTCTAGAGTAGCTGGGGCTACAGGCGTACACCACCACACGTGGCTAATTTTTTATTTTTCTTTTGTTGTAGAGATGGGCTGTCATTCTGTTGCCCAGGCTGGTCTTGGTATACTGCCCTGTAGCAGTATATGTTGGCTACCTATACTGGCATTGGCTTTTCCAAGTGTCAAGATTACAGGTGTGAGCTAGTATACCCGGCCCAGTGTTTCTTTCTTATTTGGCTTTGGTGTGAATGAGAAAAGAATTTAGTACTAAAATTGTATGTGCATACAGAAGCATTATTTGAAGTCAGCCTGTTTTCCCTCAACCTCTAGTACTCTGTAAAGTATACCAAAAGTCAAGGCTTTAAAGAAGTGTGTTACATATTAGAGAGAACAAATCAAAAGTTACCTATCTCCATCGTTACCAGTAGAACATTAGTATGTATTTTGAAGCACCATTTGACTCTTTCTTTTTCAGCTACTTGCTTGTCCCTTGCAAAGTTATTATAGTACTCTTTTAAAACTTTTCTTCAAGGGAAGAGCTATTTTGACTTCCTTTTCTTTGATCTAAACCTAACACCCAGAATATGCTTAGCAGATCATCCCAAAACAATCATAACTTGTTTAAATTGTTCATAACAAAAGTTACATATTATAAAGAGTTATGAGCATCTTAGGCAGTGAATAGTAACTGAATATCCTTTTATAGTTGTCCTTCACTAGCAGGAAGCCTTATTCCCTGCCCTTTTACATATCTTAACTTAGAATGTTACTGTCTAAATAGTGGTTAGGCAAGAGTAGTTCTTAAACTTGCAGTAATTGTCTACATTTAAGGGCTAAATAGCTAGTAGTGGTGCTTGATAATTGAAGAAATTTGTACGGCTGGAGGAAGTACCTGCTAAATTTTCAAAAGTTTCCTGAATTTAATAGGTAAATCTGTTTTTAATTAGAGCTATATCATTTTACTCTGAATGTCTTAAAATAGAAGTTTACATAAAATTTACAGATTGGATTGATTTCAGCCTTCTTCTGGTACTTTTTAAAATCTTATTAATCATCAGGAAAAGAAGTTTTATTATTGATGCAAGCCCTAAACACTCTTTTGACTCCAGAGGAGAAGCTGGCAGCTGTCTGTAAGAAATATGCTGATCTTGTGAGTATTTATTTAATGGAGCAAGGAACACGGAAAATAAAATATATGTGTGCTTGATAAGATTTTTAAATATTATTTTGATGTAACTTTAAATGTAAAATGATATTTTATCTCAAAATTGAAAACAATCTCCTTTCTTTAGTACTTATGATTGGTGTGTGTGACTTCATCTTATGAAATGATATATAGAACATAATAATACTTTTTAAAATGTGAAATAAATTTCCTAAAACTTAATATGCTAGATCAGCAGTTTTTTTTTGTATGCTTAAGATGCCTGACAATTGGGAGGACGTGGTTTCTGTATTTAAAATTTCCCGAAGGAATTCTGCAGATTCAAGCTCTAACCATTCTTGATTAAAATTGTGTTAGATAAGATTGTTTAGTAAAATTGTACTATGGCTCAGGAAATATTTATTTAATATCTACTATATGCCAAGCATTGTTCTTTTTTCCATCTTCCAGGGAAATTCACCTCTTCTATAGAAGAGTTTGTTTTGAACTATACGATTTGAAACAAAATTCTTTTTGGAGACTATGGAAACATTCTCAACAGGGAAACCCTACTAGACTTTGTAAAGCAAATAATGGAAAAGATACAGAACTTTTTGAAGAATCATGGGAAATTTTTATAATTAAATAAATGCTAAAATTCTGTTTTGTGAAACATTTATGGGAATTATCACTGACAGTTTTTGTACATTTTCAAATAGTGTTAAAGCAGCAACTCCATATTGTAAATGCACAAAACAAATATTTAGCTGATAATCAACTCCAAGAATAAAGCTGTAACAATAATAGTTACTATTCTCTCATGTGGTCCATATTTACCTCCACTTAGCTGGCATCTTCAAGTGCCACATACTTATCAGCAGCCTGGCACCTTCTGATATTTTGAGAAGCAGGAATCCCTGAGCATAAATGTAAATAGCTTAGAACTGTCCAAAAGCAAAGACAGCAGAAAATAAAATTGTTGCTTGCTATGTTCAGGAAAGGAATGCTTCCATTGGATATGGAAGCCAGTCTCAATTGTTACATCAGCCTGAGGAAAATCATGTGAGAAATGCCAGAAAAAGAAGACAGCAACAAAGAAGATAAAAGAAAGACTGACAAAAGCATTGAATTTCTGGTAGAAAAAGCAGTGTATTAGAAGGTTAGGAGATTTCCTAGCTGTCAGCCATGAAAGGGTTAGGGAAGAAAGAGCAATTTGGTTGCATACTGTAGCATGGTCATCTAGGGTGGTCCTCAAACACATAGAAATCACACAAGAATTGTCAAATTGAAGATTTGGATTTAGTAGATCTGAAAAAGCACTTTGTAAAATTGGCCACAGTAGAGGTGGAAGTGACTGAAATACTGCATTATTTATTTATTTAATTTATTTATTTTAGTCAGAGTCTTGCACTGTCGCTAAGGCTGGTATGCCATGGTTCAGTCACAGTTCACTACAGTCTTGAACTCCTAGGCTCAAACAATTCTCCTGTATCGGCCTCCTGAGTACCTGGCACTACAGACATGCACAAGCATGCATGGCTAATTTTTTAAAAGTTTTTGTAGAAATGGAGTCGTGAACTCCTGGGCTCAAGTGATCCTCCCACCTCAACTTCCCAGAGTGTTGAGTGAGATTACAGTTATGAGCCACCATCCCTGGCCAATATAGGTGTTTTTAATACCTATAAGAATATTGCCTGCAAGGATGTTTGATAGGTTTCTTGATATTTCATTCTCTCTTGAAATGTTTGCCTCGTCAATGTTTTATTTTTCATAAAAGCTTTACTCAAGAATTAGGATGACCACTATGTTATCTAGTAGTATAATTTGGAATCATTTATTATAAATCTGAAACTGACTTGACTGATGAATCTTGAGCACTGCTTATTGTGTTCTAATTTTGGTAGCTGTTTCAATAAAGTAGCTCTTGTAGAATAGGAAAACTATATCATTTTAGTCTGAAATAAGCTTTTGATTAAAAGGTTACTTTTTCCTGTTAATAAAAAATGGAGATTAAGATTGCTTTTCTTGCTACACAAAATTATTTACATACTTTCCTGTCACTAGAAAAGAGGGGAACATAAAATGTTCCATGACTGTAATTGCAGTGCTTAGAGCTATAACTCAGATTACTATACTTCCTAAATGTAAAGTGGTTATTAATTTTAGCTGGAGGAAAGCAGGAATGTTAAGAGGCAAATGAAGATTCTGCAGAATAAGCAAGCTCAGATTGTCAAAGAGAAAGTTCACTTGCAGAGTGAACACAGCAAGACCATCTTGGCAAGAAGCAAGCTAGAATCTCTTTGCAGGGAACTTCAGTGTCAAAATAAGACATTAAAGGTTAGTTGGTTTATTTTACTGTATTTCAGGAACTACTTAGGCTGCTTTTATAATCGCCTTGTATCTACTTGAAATAAATTCTTGCTCTATGTCTTTTAATGGGAATTAGTTGCTATAATGGCTGCTTGTTAACTGGCTCAGGTACACTTGTGCTGGTAGATCAGATTCCTAAGCAGACAACTTTGTAGACATCTTAACACAGAGATACCTTGCTTTTTGTTTTGCTTGAGCTGATGCTGCCCGTGAGGTAACTCTAAAGACTCACTCTATGTAAATTTTGGTTTCAGATTCAAGGATAAGCTCTACCTTAGTCTACTGTATACTTGATCACAGGGAATCTAGATGACATTGGTTTTTATGTTCACAGCTCTCCTGCTTAAAAAGCTCACAGTTGCCAGATATTTTTGTTGGCTTTTGGTGTAGTTGGTTATCATGTCCTTTTTTGGTAATGAGTGAAAATCTTAGCTGAAATGAAGAAACTGGTAGCCATAGTCAGTGTGAGTTTGAGAAAGAAAACACACTGTAGAGCTCTACTATAAAGTTAATAGGATAGATTGTTAAACTACATTCTGCCATCTTTGGCTATTTGGTTGCTAAATACTTTAGAATATTACTTACAGCTAGACTGATTATAACAGAAGAAGGATTAAGTATGACAGCTTGTCTCAATAATGGAAGTAAAAAGCAGAGATCCTGGAAAGAATCTGCCATCCATCAGAGGAATTTGTCTGACTTTGTGGTATTGCTAGGGGGTGTATAGTTGGAGTATTATTTTGATGGTGCTGGATCACCCTCATCACAGCAAACTCAAGAACATAGGACAGCTTGTGAAATACGTTCTTACTTGTAAGGTTTGTATTTATTTTTCTTGCTTTTGAAATCTTGGATTTAAATATAATAAAAGCAGATAGCACTGTCAATATTTAGACTGTACTGATAACTGTTTAGGTAAAGGTCTTTTGACACTTGTATCCTAGTAAGACTTTGAAAGTAAACTTTGTAAAATAATGATTTAGTTTGTCCCTTCCCTCTTATAAAATTGAAAGTGTAACTCAGAAAGTAGGCTGTAAGATCTTCAGGCTGATGTAGGATGGTATACTGCCTAACCAGTGAGGATGACTTTTGGGAAAATAATGTGGAAGAAACTAACTGTGGAGCAGCACCTTACTTATATTTAATTATAGTACAGTGAATATCTGGATCAGCAGATGATACTTATTTTATAGTAGGGCATTTGCTTTTCTCTAATTATCTACTTAGAAAAAGCTGCTTGCTTTTAAATGAGAGATTTCTGGTCATAAATAAGGGGGAGGAATTATAGTTTAAAAGCAACACCTCATGGGAGCAATAAATGAACTCACATAGCAGTAGCTTCTTTTTCGAGAGCTTTATCTGTAGGTCTATACTTTTAACATACATTATTTTGGATAATAAGGAAGAACATATGCAGCAGAAAAAAGAGGAGGAAGAAGTTCTTAAAGAAGTAACTGCACATTTCCAAATTACTTTAACTGAAATTCAAGCCCAACTGGAACAGCATGAAATACGCAATGCCAAACTGCAGCAGGAGAACGTGGAAATGGGAGAAAAGCTAAAGAAGCTCACTGACCAGTATGCACTGAGGGAAGAGGTAAATGGCATTTGGTTTGTTTATAGACAGCTGCTCACAAGTAGCAAAAGCTACACCCTACCGTAAAGTAAAAACTCTTTCACAGGACAGTATTTTAGAACTTTTGTGTATGCACAGTGGAAATTACATGTTTATTAGGAAAAGAGTAGAAACCTGTAAACAGAATGACTAAATTGGAGCATCACTTGGCCCAAGTGTCAGTGGAGTAGGATAAGTAAAGGGATTTCTAGGAGATGTGTACCACTTGTCTTCCATATGATGCTACAAGATTGTCAATATAGCATACAGATATTTTTCTCTTATGCAATCTAATAATACAGATTTGTTCCCTAAATGCTCTGTATCTCAGATTTCTGTGACAATCTGAACAATATAAATAGGAGAATTGTGCTAGTTGTGAGAATAAGGAACCTACTAATTACCCATCACCAAGTCACATTGTTTGTGTAATCAATGAAGTAAAAAGTCTGTGGAGGACTCAATAGTTGTCGAACCTAGTCATTGGAGTTATTTTATAAATTGATGTGGAAGTTGTATGATGGCTAAATAAAAAACAAATAGGTGATAACCTGCTTATTTGTTTTTATTTTTTCTTTACTTTTAGAGGTCAATACATAGGGTAAGATTTCAATTTTCAAAGGATGCATCCCCTTCCTTTATTATGCTTTAAGCTAGTAAAATATATATTTAAATCTTTACTTAGTAGATTAAAATTGGAAATAGAAAGTGACAATTTAAAAATTAATAAAACAGTAAATATTACTTTATGCATATCAAAATGTTATTTTAATTTACACCTTTTCATGCTACTTTTGAAAACATTTTTCTTTAAGATTTTGAGTATCTTTTAAACCATTTTCCTCTATGTTTCAAGAACATTTCAAACTTATTATGGAAGCTGCAAACTTATAGTAGAATATATCACTTGGCTTTAGCAATTATTTACTTTTGTTTCTAGCAACTCTTGTTTCCATCTATTTTTAAGCAAATCCAAGATATTATATCATTTTATTTATTACTATTCAAATATGCATCATGAAATAAGATTCTTTTTAAGCCATAATCACTGTACTATTTTTACTCCAAAAGGTTAAACAATTGCTATGTAATCACATACCTTCTCACTGTACTGTTTAAATATCTGTTACTTCCCTTTTCCTTCAGATTGTACATCAAGATCAAAATAAGGTTTATACATTTTATTGTTTTAATATGTCTCAAGTCTTTTTAGTATATAAGCTTCCCCCCCCCCCCTCTTTTTTTTCCTTGGAATGTATTTATTAAAGAAATTTTTTAGGCCTATATAGTGAACTTATAAAAATTAAATTTGTTTTATATTATAAAGCATATTATGAATATCATCAGTTTTTTTAAAAGAATCCTTTAAATTCCATTGTTTTAAATAATGGTATTAAAAATGATTAATTTTATTTTATTTTTTATTATTTTACTCTTTAGGATTTATATTATTTTAACTGTATTAAACTCTCCAAATTTGCTATAGAAGTAGCAGATTGGGAGAGGACATGTGTTCAAGTTGTACTACTTGTATGTCTTGTTTAGAAATTACAGTCTTTTTCTTTTATCAGAAAATAATTGAATAATGATAAAATCAGTTGCAGATTAAGACAGATTATCTGTTGTAGTCTTCTCAAAACTTAATTTAAGTACATTATTTTCAGCTAGCATTTCTTCCTTCACATAGAACCTCCATGTGTGGAGGGATTTCCTAATGAGTTTATTGTATGTACAATAGCACTTAATGATATAGCTTTTAAATAATAACAGGATTTTACCAAATGTTTAATATGTGCCAGGCATCAAGCACCTTACACAGTTTAATTATTGCATAGATTTGGACAGCAACTCTGCAAGTTAGGTATGGTCATGAACCTTTGCAGATAAGGAAACTGTGTTTCACAAGGAGAAGAAAGTGTCCTGGATCATACAATAAGCTAGGATTTGCTCCAGACCATTTTTTTCATTTTATCAAGCTACCTACAATTAAGGAATTTCAGAAGATTTTGTGAACAAAAAATGTCCCGGAATTATGTGTGTAATAAATGAATTTGATATTTTGATCTCCTTATCCATCTTTTTCTTGATAAAATATCAGCTTTTTTTTTCCAATGTAGGGCAGAAGCAAGAAGTACAGATATTTTGATGGGGACAGCCCACGTCTGATAGGGTGGGACATGGGGCAGCAGTTAGAGGGTTGTGCTCTTTCCAGTGTGGGATAGTTTGCAAGATGATATGTTGTAGCCACTTCTGCAGTGACGGGGACAGAAGGAGTCAGTGTTCTTAACTACAGTGGTAGCAGCAGAAAAGAAGGGTAAGCAGGGTTCTAGAAATTTGTGTTATATTTTCTCCCCACTGTATTTATTTCTTTGGTTAGTGATGCAAGAAATTCTGTTTTCCTGTAGCAAATTAATAAAGCGTTCAAACATAAGGAATTACGACAACAGCTTGTAGATGCCAGACTTCAACAAACAGCACAGCTGATAAAAGAAGCTGATGAAAGACATCAGAGAGAGAGAGAGTTTGTAAGTTCTACTTCTTGGAAAAAAAAAAAAAAGATCGCCAAAATTGTAACCAAAGCCATTTAAAACAAACTCCTCACTTAACATAGTGCCAGGGCATGCAATTTTGTTTCTTACTCTCTGGATGTGGGATATGTGAGTGTGTGTGTGTGTGTGTGTGTGTGTGTGTATTAAGCTTTCTGTTTCTGATGAAATTTCCTATGAAATTTACTGGAGATAAGATTAAATTAGTGGAAAAACAAGATAATTTTGCTTTCTATGTAGTGGTCACCAAGTTAAAGAATTGTGCCAGTTATTAGGCAAGATAGGCTTTGAGATTTAGGGACAGTTAAATTTTACACCAACTTAGTGAACATGAGACTTCTACCTAGTGTTACATTTCATTTTTAAATAAGCAATTTAAAAATTGGTAAATGATTTGTTTACTTTGATTATATTCTGGTATAATTTTCTGACAAAATTATCTGTGTCTTGGTCAGCATTGTTGCTAGAATATGTATTCGGATTTTGTCTGTCCATAATTGAGAACACAGAAAAAATCTAATTTGACTATACCCATTTACCCCCATGGAAATGAAACTATATTCTATGAATGAAAAATGATTTTAATAATGTGGTGTATTACATTTTCTTCATTCAAGTAATGTAGGCCCTGAGTAGAGCATGTTATGAATATTTAGTTCCTTAGTGTTTTCTCATTCAAGCCTCTCATATTGAATGAGTCTAGGGTTTGGAGAGATGTTTCACACAGCATGTCTCTTCAGTGCAAGCTGACAGATATCAGTGCACAATTAAAGAAACTTAATTGCACCTTTCAACTTGGAGTATAAATTTTGTATGTATCTATGTATATCTATGTGTGTATTTTGTGGTTTAAGGCTTATCTACATAATATGTGACATTTTACCTCAGAAATTCAGTGACTGAATTTCACAGCTGCTTCCCATGCATCTTTATTATCTATGTTTCTGAAAAACTCAAATACTAACCAATCTCTTTTCTTCCCTTAGCTGTTCCTTTCCTGTGGTTTTAAAAAAGTGACCAGAAACTAGGTCTCTATTTTCATTGCTTTGCTGCATGTTCTTTTAACCTGCTTTTATCTTTTACAGAGTTGAGGGGCTTTCTAAATAACCTAGACAATGTCAAGATTCTTAGCTGCGTTTTCTGTCTAAAAGTGTAGATGTCTAGTTATTCCTCATGTAAAACACAACATTTCAACCCTGAGTATTATAAACTTTATTGTGCTTCTAGGTTACTTTTTCTCTTTAAGCAATTATTCCTACATTCCTAAGTGTTAACCAGTGGAACAGATAAGAGATAGAAGTAGTTAGAAATTGAGATAATTGGGTTGACCTGTCATTGTTGCCAGGTTAATTACTGGAAGATTAAGCCTATCTGTTAGACATTTTGACCATGTTTATAATTGTTGTTAGTATTCTGTCAGAATGTTTCTGTTTTCTAGTTATTAAAAGAAGCAACAGAATCGAGGCACAAATATGAATAAATGAAACAAGAAGAAGCACAACTGAAAGAGCAGGTAACTTAACAACAGAGAATAGCAGAATTTGTGTCTTCTTGTTCCCAGCCACAGACTAGAACAGAGGATTTGATTCTTGTCCTCTTGGAAACTTTCTCTTCTTTTAGGGTGACCAATTAATTCTGATTTGCCTTGATTTTTTTTTTTTTTTTGGCATTTTTATGGCACCATAAAAACCATAAATGATTTTTATTCATTTTGGCACCCCTAGTTCCAGGTTGATTGTGATGGCTGGTTGTGATGGCTATTTTGAAAGTTGGCTTTCCTCTGTCCCAGATATTTTCTCTAAAACCTTTAGAATTTTGTCTTATGGCTAGCTACATAGAATTTTAAAATATTACAAATGGCCAGACAGTTCTACTTCACCATAAGATTTTGTGTGTGTGTGTATGCTTTCTAAAAAAATATTGGGGCTCTCTACATTTTTCAGTCTGGACCCCTATAGTGTCCCATTCTAGTCTTTGTGTGCTTTTATTGTTTGAGATAAAGGAAACAGATGCTGTATGTTCACTTTCTAAGGAAAGATATCAGAAATGTTGTGCAGAAAAAACATAGATATCTGTGATTTTCCAGAAAATCGCAATGGAACATCTGCACTTTGTGTACTTGATGTGAAAGCTCCTGATTTAGGATACTGCAATAATAAGACTAGCTATTGCTTTAAAGGAGTATGTAGAGATAGGGATAGACAGTGTGCACAGTTATTTGGAAAATTTTCTAAGTCTGCTAATCTTCTGTGTACAGAAGAAGTGAATTTTCTAAATGACAAATTTGGAAAATGTGGTTCCTGTTGTCATTTTTATGATATCATTTGTGGAAAGATTGTCCGTCACTGGACACATTCAGAACCAGTATCAATGACAGACTTTGATATACAATATACTTACTTTGGAGGTCACGTATGTTTGTCGGCACATGCAAGAAATGGTTCAAAACATGAGGGACCTATACAGAACCTGTGACTACTTGTGGTCAGCACAAGGTATGTAGATTCCAAGGATGCAGATATGTTAGTGTAATAAATATAACAAGATTTAACAAATTGCAGAGAGATTGGGTTTGCAATGAACATTTCCATTGTCAGTGTGATCCTGGTTATGAAAAAAGGTAACTAAATGTAATGTTCTGCGTGGCTTGCTGCCGTTATTCTCCCACCTAAAATAAAAAGTCTATGATGATGGCATTAATAGAAAATTGCTTTTTCGACCTCTTTTAGGTTATCTTTTTCTTAACTGTACTCCCACTAATTTTATACCCCATCAAACTATTTGGCTTCTGGTTTATTTTTCTGCATACATAAAGCAAAGAGTTAGCCTTAGAATTAAACTAAGAACTAGATACCCTCAACTAAACTAAATACTCTAAAGGGATGCCCTTTTTACAAGAAAAGGTTTTCAAATGTAAGAAGACTTAGTAATACCCAAAGCATTATGGTTATATGAAATTCACAGCTATACCACTGTACTTCAATTTTTATTACAACTGATGGAGTAGAGCTAATAAGTGATTTTACTTTTTGTTTATTTTGTTTTGTTTTTTTCAGACAGAGTCTCGCTGTGTCGCCTAGGCTGGAGTGCAGTGGTGCAATCTCAGCTCACTGCAACCTCCGCCTTCTGGGTTTAGGCAATTCCCCTCCCTCAGTCTCCCAAATAGCTGGGACTACAGGCACTTGTCACCATGCCCGGCTAATTTTTGTGTTTTTAGTAGAGATGTGTTTTCACCATATTGGCCAGGCTGGTCTTGAACTCCTGACCTTGTGATCCACCCAACTTGGCCTCCCAAAGTGCTGGGATTACAGGCATGAGCTTCCATGTCCAGCCTTACATTTTAACATTTACAGTTAAAGATGATGAAGAGAGTGAAGTTTCAGTGCATTTCAGTGTGTTATAAAAATTTCAGGTATGTATTCTGCAGTCCAGGGATTGGGTGTGTGTTTCTGTTGTTTTTCAGTCATGTATCAAACCTAATGTTTAATTATATTAAGTTTTTTGAAAGTTATTATGTTATTTTAAAATCTTTTGGGGTTTTAAATTGCTTTTCTGAAACTCTGAATATTTGATCATTTTTTTCTATAGCTTTTCCTTTATATGGATAAGTTTGAAGAATTCCAGACTACCATGGCAAAAACCAATGAACTTTTTACAGCCTTCAAGCAGGAAACGGAAAAGGTATTTACATATTTTTAATAGAATATTATGTAAAAAGTAATTGATACAAGAGGTTATTTTAAGCATAACTGTGGCCAGGCGTCGTGGCTCACACCTGTAATCCCAGCATTTTGGGAGGCCAAGATAGGAAGATTGCTTGACAAGAGGAGTTCAAGACCAGCCTGGGTACCATATTGCTACAAAAGTGGGAAAAAAAAAGTGGCCATACGGGGTGGTGTGCAGTTGTAGTTCCAGCTACTCTGGAGGCCAAGGTAGAAGGATTGTTTAAGGCCAGGAGGTCGAGGCTACAGTGATCCATGATCATGTCACTGTACTTCAGCCAAGGTGACAGAGGGAGACCCTGTCTCTGAAAGAAAAAAACAAACAAACAAAAAACATAATTGCACTTATATGAGTTTATATTAATCTGATAGTATCTTTTTTTTTCTTTCACCAGCTTATTCAGGTATTTTGCCCTAAAATTGCCCCAGAATACTAATTATCATGGTATTCTGAGACTTCTATTATAATTAAAGAGAATTCTTCCATTAAGGACAGTTTATTTGTAGATGATTTTTGTTTAGTCACCTCTTTTAATTACCCAGTTCTTTCACATAGCCTTATGTAAACTAAAAATTTTATATAAAATTATTTTAAAAATCCAAGCCAAGGAAAGTAATAATATATCTTGGTAGGAATAGCTTTATTTCTGAGGACCTAGCTAAACCTGAAATATATTTACTCTTTGAAATTTAAACTACATATATGTATAGTTTATATATATATATATATATATTCACACAATATACAAGATGTATTCTTAATACAAAATTTAATTATATATAAACGATATATATATTATATATAAACTATATATGTATTCACACAATATACAAGATGTATTCTTAATTAATACAAAATTTAAACCATTTTTTAAAATTAGATGTAGAAAAATGTTATGGGTTATTCCCATTCAGCATACAGGCTAAAATAGCAATTTTAAAGAGCAGAATTATCTCTCTCCCCAAATAAACACATAGCACTGCGGTTTGGAGCATAAACTCTGAAACTGAGATCTCTAACTTGCACTTCGTGACTTCCTTAGGGTGAGTCATTTACCTTGGCATTTCCCTATTTAAGTTGAGATTTCTTTAAAATGTGCTGATTGGAGATAGTACAGTAGCTGTGTCTGGGAAATTCATAAGCATTCAATATATGTTAGTCTTGATTATTATTAGATCTTTTTTTGCTATAGATGACCATAGAACAAGTTATTTAACTTTTCCATGTCTTTCTTTTCTCATGGTTAAAAATAAAAACAGCAAAAACATCTAATATACTTAAGTCAATTGGTTGTGTTAAATACTCAAATTACTACCTTCATTACTTTTTAGACTTAGTAGTTTGGAGAATTCATTGAGTAACAAATAAGTTCTTCCTGCCTATCCTTTCAGTTATGACTGCAGTGGAAGCAGAACTGTTAGGCACAGTGAAAGTGTTAGATGGACTGTAGCATATGCTACATAGTGGGTGTAAAGGTGACTGTAGTTCAGCACCTAACAGATCTTCCAGACCTCTTCTCCTGGGTTTTGTAGGAGTTTGACTTGTGATACAGTTTTGTTTGTTAACCAAAGCACAGGATATTTGCTCTATCTTACCCTTATTTTCCGTAACATTGCCTGGCTCGTTACCTGTATTTGGAACAAAGCTGATTGAAGGATATACCTAAAGTTTATCCTGAGTGTCTGGGAATTCGGTTCTTGTAGTATAGGTTCTTCCTCCCCTTATTTTTGGACCATTTTGGTCTTTATCAAAATGTGAAATAAAGCAATCTTGTGAATTGAAAGGATAAATGAAACTAAGGATTCAGAAATGTTAATACCTCTTTCCTGATTAGTTCCCTAAATTATGCTACCTCTAGCTCTTACACTGATTTCCTTTCAGATTCTTGAGCTACTTTGGGGCTGACAGTATATAAAATAATCTGATGGATTAGTGTAATTTATCATTTCTCCAGAAAACTCTTGGACATTTTTTCATATACTTCAGGAGCAGGAGGTCTCAGCTTTACTGTCCACACCTGAGCTGAGCTACACACCAGTCTTAATTGAGAGAATTCAGCTACCATGTGCTGATTCCCTTGAAATTAAGGACAACAACTTTGTTTTCTTTTAATGTGAAACTTCTGCTTTGGTTACTGCTGCTTTTACCGTAGGAGCTTCTGAGATAAACTTTACTAACAAAAGAAAGATACCACTTACTCTTATAAAGAAAACACAAGTGTCAGCTGGTTGAGAAGAATGCAGTGATGGAGGAAGGGAAGAACATTGTGAAGTGATTTCTGTGGTGGATCAGGAAGTGAAACTTAGAATTTAAGTTTATGATTATGTTGATTCACAGCTGACAAAGAAAATTTAAAAACTGGAAAAAGAAATGGTAATATGGTGTACCAAATGGGAAAATAATAATACAACACTTCTGCAAATGGCTGAAGAGGTAAGAAGGTTTTACGTGACTAAATAATGAGTACTTACTTATTTCAGTACGAAGACTAAGTCATTATTTAGTCTTAACTAAATAACGTCTGGAAGTGTGTCTTTACCTTCAGAATGTGTGCCTAATAACAACAAGTTTTATTTATACACTTTCCTGCAGCGAGTTAGATTTTCTTGCATGTGATAAACTTCTTTCCCTCAACATAGTTATCTCAGAGTTTTGTTGAAGAAAACTTTATCATATCGAGATTTTTGCTTTCCTATAAAGCAAAGTTGAGGTTGCACAAACTCAGTATTATTAAACCGACTTCCCTGTTCCCTCCATAGTTTTTTGCTTTGTTGGATTCTGGTGTTGCCCAGGAATTTGCATTTCTAGGTATTCAGGCGATGCTGATATTGCTAGTTCAGATACTGTGACTTTGAGAGTCACTTGCTCTGTGTTAGAAAAGATAGCTTTATTCAGATTTTCCCCTGAGAGCATGAGTTAGTATCTCAATTGCTTTTCTACCTTGATTTATTCATTTCCAAAAGGCAACTAAGTAGAGTTTACCAAGTTTGCTGTAAATATAGCTGAGTTGCCTACCATTTGCAGTCACTTAAGTTTTTATTTTGTAAACTTGATTGGACTAATTATAACATTTCATAAGAAAATGTTGGAACATTCTCTTCTCAAAAATGGTAGAAAGGAAGAAAAACCCATGTAAAAATAACTTTAATGAACTCTTACTGCTGGCATTTTTAAAACATTTTCTCAAGTTATTTTTATTATATCAATGATAATATGTATAGCAATAAGTATCATTTAATGGTAGATATTATAATGTATAATGAATTGATTCAGTTAGATTTTACAATGAGCAGTCTACTCAGTCATCCTATGATACTTCAGTAATGAGATAATATGGCTAAAACAAATTATTTATATTTGGGTAGAAAAACTGCAAGTAGATGAAAATAGCATCTTCCCTTAATAGTTGGATATGATTTTATGTTCTTTATATATATTTTTAGCTCTTCACTAAAGAACTTATTAGATGATAGAAAAACATAATATGGCTTATTTTAATTAAGATAATTAAAATTGACAGTTATCAGTTTGAAATTATTTTTTCAGAAAGCTGATAGATGTGCATTCCCTTGGTGAGTTATTTTATATAAAAAAGAAATTAACAATTATAACATATTATCTTTGCTTCTATAGGAAAAGTTTTGCTGGTATTTTTGATTAATAGCCTTGATTTTCTTCATACTTCATAAGTCATACTTAAAGTCAAAAGGTCCATTTTGATTACTTTAAGGAAAATGACAGATAATTTTTATCACATTGCATAACAATAATTTTAAATATTTAACATAGCACTATATCGTGAGGTTTAAGACATGAAAACAAAGCAACTTTTTTTAATTATGGCTCAATTTACTCAATTTTGGATATAGTAACCTAATGATATTTAATAAGGTTACATAAATCTTATCTTTTTTTCTTACAGAAAACTATTCGTGATAAAAATTATAAGGTCTTTCAAATAAAATTGGAGCGGTTAGAGAAGCTGTACAAGGCTCTTCAAATAGAAAGGAATGAACTCAGTGAGAAACTGGGAATTCTGAAAGGGCAGGTCTCTGTGAAAGTAGCTGATGTAGATTTAGCAGTGCCTGTGATGCATTCCTGTGCTGACCTGGATTCTTCCAATATGCTGAACACTTCCTCTAAAAGAGCCCCAGGAGTCCATCTGGAGGCTGACCCCAAAGGAGTGAATGAAGTAAAATGCTACTCAAAAGCCCTCTCCACAGGATCTCCTCTAGGCATTGATTAAGATGAAGTGTGATCATTGTACTGATGGATATATTTTGTGTACATGCTTCTCTTTTAGTTGTAACTATTGATTTTGTAATGAAAATTTCCTCTCCTTTTTCTACCATATCTCTGTTTTTTTAGAACTACTCAACTGTGTGGTAACAGAAAGCTTCTTACCAATTTCCCCAACTATGTTGCACATCAGCTTCATTTTCCCCCTTTATTGGAATGCATGTTTTCATTGCCTTCTCCTTTCAAAGTGTACGTTTGTGTGTTCATCACCTTAAATTATCTTAATTTGAGACTTTTTTATAATGGTTTCGTAATGTGAAATCAAATACTAATTTAAACTCTGGAGCCCATAATATCTACATAAAAGAAAATATAAACTGACTAATATTGTCAAGTCATTTAAATGATAAGTAAAACTTCAATGGATTAAGAAACAAGCATGGCATATTTGATTCAGATCAGTTTTTTGACAATATTTGTATGACTTTCCAAATTGATGTGACTGTAAACTTTGAATTCCTCAAAATTGACAGAATATATATATATATATATATATATATGTACACACACACACAGAGATCATTTAAATGTAAATGATGTTAAGAAAAACCAAAACAGTAGCATATGCAGGCAAGTCATTGGACCAATAGGCTTAATATTTATGAAACTGACAATTGTTCTGCTTTAGTTTCAGGTTACAATTATGTTTAAAGAAAAAAAAATCAGTATCTAGATCTCTGCACTTGGCATGGAAAATTTTGAACTATTTATTCCTTAATTTTCTTTTATTTCAGTTTCTCATAGAGCTAAATGGTTTTACATATATTCTCTTGTCAGATTTGTGGTCTGTTAGAGGTAGAAAATGGAAATTTTCCCAGTACTTAGAAATATGGTACTTAGGAAGAAGTCTAGGATGTGAATTACATATACACTTCCCCTAGTGACTGTGATAATCAAGGGGGCAGATAGCAGAGGAAAATAAGTTAACATGAAATTTGACAAATTTTATTACTTTGCCAAAATTAGCAAAACAAAAATACTCACCTTCCCCTGCTCACCCCCCAACTTTTTATAAATATTCAGTTCAGCTACCAAACAAAATACTGGACCCACTTCTTTCAGAAGAGATGAAGATACCTTATATGCCCTAAAGTTAATACCAGCAGTCATATTTTATCAGATGTAAAGCTGGATGTAAGCTCTTAATGTTATACTAAGGCAGTTTCTTAGTCTGTGACACTTCTTTGTGGTACTTGTTTTGTGTGAAAGGTAAATTTCGGGGAGAAAGCAATGTGAAAAACAGAACTTGTTCTGTTGTTTTCGGCATACTGTTTATGTTAGATACACTGTGTTACAATACAATATTACGAAGATCTGCATTGTATTTTGGAATTTGGTTTCCTTTCAGAATTATTGCTCTGGCTAGCAGTGGAAACAACAACAACAACAAAACCCAAAGGAACCCTTTGCAGAAGATTCCCTTGTAAATGGCCCTGTGGCTTGCCCAGTATCTGCAATGTTCTAGAATAGAAGTTGGCAAACCTCTCTGTTTGCCAAGCCTGCAGAGTTGAACATGTCCATAAATGTATACAATCTGACCCTGTTTTTTGGCCCTGTTTCTGGACACTGTAGCTGACCAAGAAAATGTTTAAATGTTGAGATCAATTAAATTTTTTTGTTGTATCATTCTGGAGTTGTAATATGTATAGTGGCAGGGGATTCCAAGCTATAGAAAAAACATGAGTCTAGAATGACAGAGTGTGTCATCTTCAAATGTGTATTAATATATTTCTTGATGAGACCAATATTTCTAAGTTAATGGAACTATTTTATTACACCTGATAATCACAGTTCAATTCTTGTCTGTTGCAGAATTATCTACCTCTTTCAAACTGTAAATGAAAATAACTGTGAAAAAAAGGATGCAGTACTGATAAAAACACTGCTTTGTTTTTATCTCACCTCTTTTTTAAGGATATGATTTTATAAGAGGCAGTTCTCTTTTGCTTTTCAAGACTTCTGTAGAGTTTGTGTTTTTTTTGTTTTTTTTTTTTGTTTTTTTTTACCTAATGTGAATCTTATTTTATCTACTCAACTTCGTTCAGGTTAACTAAAGATATAGATATAATGGTTAATATAGTAGCCTCTGTGTATTCTTTATAATGAATGTCACCTCAACTGTGTAACAGTGAAGTTCAAAAATAACTGTTGGAAAAAGTTGCTATTTTTAAGGTCTTAAAAAACATAGTTAATTGCACAATTTAAAGATGCGTTACCATCTGGTTAGTTGGCAAAAATAACTTCATTCAGTCAGATCTCTGTTAGCATGGCCACTCCCAAACCCCCATTCAAAATAGGTGACCTACCCCTTTTAAAGTAGGTGACTTTAAGATTTCTGTAGTTTAACTTCTGGCAAGGCTTTTAAGAATCACAGTATTCAAGAAATTTTCTACTATCAGTTAACCTTAGCCTATCCAAATTTACTGGGAACTGAATAGATATAAATAGCAGGTGATACTTGTATAAAGAATTTCAGTGTCTTGTTATTTAGTCATGGGTGAGCAAAAGTTAATATAACATTATGTAAACAATTAGATAGCTTTTACTTTCTAGACCAGTAGTTCCCAACCCCCAACTGGTAGTGATCATGGCCTGTTAGGAACCAGAATGCACAGCAGGAGGTGAGCAGCAAGTGGGCAAGTCAAGCTTCATCTTTATTACAGCCACTCCCCGTTGTGACATTACTGCCTGAACTCCACCTCCTGTAAGATCAACAGCAACATTAGATTCTCATTGGAGCACTAACCCTGTTGTGCCCTATGCATGTGAGTGATCTATCTTGCATGCTCCTTATAAGAATCTAATGCCTGATGATCTGTCCCCCAAGATGGGACTGTCTAGTTGCAGGAAAACAAGCTCAGAGCTCCCACTGATTCTATATTATGGTGAGTTGTACAATTGTTTTATTATGTATTATAATGTAGTAATAATAGAAATAAAGTGCAAAATAAATATTATGCATTGAACCATTCCCAAACCATCCTCCTCCCTCCAGCCCAATTGCCCTGTCTGTGGAAGAAATTGTCTTCTATGAAACCTGTACCTGCATCCAGAAAAGTTGGGGACTGCTGTTCTAGACAACAATGAAGGAAAAGTTGAGGCACTTTTAAAAGAGATCAAGAAGTAATGTAATGGAAAATAGAAATAGGGAGAGCCAAGAATCAGTTTCTATTGAAACAGCCATTAAATAGGCAAAAACATCAACTCTTTTGGAACTCTGGAATCTAATATAAACAGAGACCCCAGGGTACTACTTAGTTTAGAATGAAGAGGCTGCTAAAGTTCTCTAAGGATTGTGGCATTTGACTACCTGCCTATTATCCTATATTGTCCACCTTGGCAATAGTTGTGGAGACAGCAGCCCCACATTACTGGTATAGCATACTGGCTTTAACAATATGAATGAAATAAGAACATAACTTGAAGTTAATTTTTTAAAAAAAGATATCAAAATTTGTGGGTGTAGTAAAAGGAAACTCAGAGCAATGAATATTTGTAAATACATTATAAGATAAGAAAGATCTTCAATTAATAACATGTTCATACCTTAAGGAAAAAGGAAAAAGCAAACTACTAGCTACCAGAGGAAGGAAATCAATATTAGGGTATAGATATGTGAAGCAGATAAGATAAAAATAATAGAATCTATGAAACCAATGGTTCCTTCTTGGAAAAAGATCAAAGTTGTCAAACCTTTAACTGGACTTCCCGAAAATGAAAGAAGATGTAAATAAGTAAAATTAGAAATGAAAGTCGGGACATTACTACTCCACAGTAAAAATGGCTATAAGAAAATACTATGGAGCCAGGTGTGGTGGCTCACACCTGTAATCCTAGCGCTTTGGTATGCTGAGGCAAGTGGATCGCTTGAGTTCAGGAGTTCAAGACCAGCCTGGGTAACATAGCAAATTCCTGTCTCTATAAAAAAATACAAAATTAGCCAGTGGTGGTGGATGCCTGTTGTCCTAGCTACCTGGGTGGCTGAGGCAGAAGGATCCCCTGAGCCCAGGAGTTGGAGTCTACAGTGAGTCATGTCCTGACAGTGCACTCCAGCCTGGGCAACAGAGGGAGACACTGTCTCAAAACAGAAAATACTGTGAACAATTGTATGCCAACAAATTAGATAATTTTGATGAAATGTATACATTCTTTTTATATACTTTAAGTCTGGGGTACATGTGCAGAATGTGCAGATTTGTTACATAGGTATACACATGGAATGGTGGTTTGCTGCACCCATCAACCGATCATCAACATTAGATATTTCTCCTAATGCTATCCGTCACCTAGCCTCCCACCCCACAACAGGCCCTGGTGTGTGATGTTACCCTCCCTGTGTCCATGTGTTCTCATTGTTCAACTCCCACTTATGAGTGAGAACCTCTTCCCCTTCCACTTCCCTTCCCTCCCTTTTTATCTGAGGTGGAGTCTCAGTGTGTCACCAAGCAGGCAGTGGCACGATCTCAGCTCACTGCAACCTCCACTTAAGTTCAAGCAATTCCTCTGTCTCAGCCTCCCAAGTGGCTGGGACTATAGGCCTGCATCACCATGCCCAGCTAATTTCTGTATTTGTAGTAGAGATAGGGTTTCACCATGTTGGTCAGGATGGTCTCGATCTCTTGACCACAGATGGTCCACTTGCCTCGGCCTCCCCAAATGCTGGAATTACAGGCATGAGCCACCATGCCTGGCCTTGGTTTTCTGTTGTTGTGTTGGTTTGCTGAGAATGATGATTTCCAGCTTCATCCATATCCTTACAAAGGACGTGAACTCATTCTTTTTCATGGCTGCATACTATTCCATGGTATATATGTACCACATTTTCTTTATCCAGTCTATCACTGATGGGCATTTTGGTTGGTTCCAAGGCTTTGCTATTGCAAATAGGACTGCAATAAACATAAGTGTGCATGTGTCTTTATAGCAGAATGATTTATGATCCTTTGGGAATATATGCAGTAATGGGATTGCTGGGTCAAATGGTATTTCTGCATCTAGATCCTTGAGAAATTGCCAAACTGTCTTCCACAATGGTTGAACTAATTTACACTCACACCAACAGCATAAAAGCATTTCTATTTTTCAGTGGCTTCGCCAGCATCTGTTGTTTCCTGACTTTTTAATAATTGCCATTCTAACTGGTGTGAGATAGTATCTCATTGTGTTTTTGATTTGCCTTTCTCTAATCGCCAGTGATGATGAGCTTTTTTTCTGTTTTTTGGCTGCATAAATGTCTTCTTTTGAGAAATGTCTGTTCATGTCATTTGCCCACTTTTTGATGGCATTGTTTGTTTTTTTAACTGTAAATTTAAGTTTCTTGCAGATTCTAGATATTAAGACTTTTGTCAAATGGGTAGCTTACAAAAGTTTTCTCCCATCCTGTACGTTGCCTGTTCACTCTTATGATAGTTTCTTTCGCTATGCCGAAGATCTGTTGTTCAGTTAGATTCCATTTGACAATTTTGGCTTTTGTCGCCATTGCTTTTGGTGTTTCAGACATGAGGTCTTTGCCTGTGCCTATGTCCTGAATGGTATGTGCCAAATTTTCTTTATCTAGTCTATCATTGATGGTTGGTTCCAAGTATTTGCTATTGTAAACAGTGCCACAATAAACATACATGTGCATGTGTCTTTATAGTAGCATAATTTATAAACCTTTGGTTATATACCCAGTAATGGGATTGCTATGTCAAATGATATTTCTAGTTCTAGATCCTTGAGGAATCGCCACATGATCTAGCACAGAAAATCTGGAACAGAGCTATAAGAAACAGACTGAATCAGTAATCAAAACACTCACACTTCTGGGCCCCGGGGCTCATGTTTATAATCCCAGCCTTTTCAGAGGCTGAGGTGGGTAGATCTCTTCAGCGTGGGAGGATGAGGCAGCAGTGAGCTGAGATGACAGCACTGCACTCCAGCCTGGATAACAGAGTGAGACCCTTTCTCACAAAAATACACACACAAAAAACAAAAAATACTCCTTACACAAACTAAGACCTGATAGCTTCAATGTCCAAAAAATGGAAAAAGAGTGAACACTTCCAACCTCATTCTATAAAACACTACTCTGATAAAAACAATCTTCATGATCATATAGACTGATACAGAAAAGTCATTTTAAAGTACCATCCTTCCATGACTAAAAACACTCAAAAATTAGAAATAAGGGGAACATAGGAACTTTCTTAACATGATAAAGGACTTCCTCAAACAAGCCACACTGCAGCCTTGACCTCCTCGGCTCAAAAAATCCACCTGCCTCAGCCTCTTATGTAACTGGGACTACAGGCATGCACCACCATGACTGGCTTTCATTTGGTTGCCCAGGCTTGTCTCAAACTCCTGTAATCAAGTGACACTCCTACCTCAGCCTCCCCAAATCCTGGGATTGTAGACCTGAGCCACCATGCTTGGCTAAGAGCATTTAGAAAACACAATTAACATTTAAGTTATTACTAACTATAGGTACCTTGTGAATTGCATACCTATATCAAAACATCTCATGTACCCCCCATAAATATATATACCTACTACGCAATAACAAAAAAAAAATGTAAAAACCACAATTAAAGTACTTGAACAACAGTCTTCCCCTGAGGTTAAGAACAAGAAAAGTCTCTTATTTTTTAGTATTTTACTGATTTTCAAGGTTTTAAAAATTACACAAACACTACATGATTTTATAAGAATCACTATTACTGCAATAAGTGAAAAATGTAACTAACAAAATTGTTATCATTCTCCTGTCCTCACCCTCTCAGTCCCCAGAGGAGCCTCCTGTAAAGGATACCCATTTTTAAGTTTTATAAGACATACAGTATTTTATGAGTATTTTACGAGACTTACAAGCCATAAGAGGCCAGAAAAAGACATGACATTACCATATAACAGGTATTTGTGTCTTTATATACCAGCAATGAAATTGGTGCAAGTTTTCAAAATTGAAAATTTAGAAAATAATTTTAATTACAATGTTTTGAGAGTAACATATACTCAAATTTATTGAGAGGTAAATTACTTGTACACAGAAAACTACAAAATAGTGCTGAAAATAATTAAAGAAGTTCTTAAGTAAATAGAAAGATATGCCATATTCATAAAATGTGTTATTAAAAGTCTAAAGGCTTTTAATGCAAAAATGGAAAAGCCCATCCTCAGAATTATATAGAATTGCAAGGAATCCCAAATAATCAAGTTGAAAGACTCACACTGCTTGATTTCAACACCTACTATAAGCCAGTAATTGAAATAGTGCAATAGAATAAAAATAGTCATATAAATCAATTTAATAGAATTGATAATTAAGGACAAACTTGTCTCTCTATGCCTAATTGATTTTCAACTAAGGTGCCTAAGATAATTTGATTGGGCGTTGGCAATCTAGAAATGGTGCTGGAAGAAAAGAAGAGCTCTATGTAAAAGAATGACATCATGCTTGTTTCTTATATAATTAAGATGGCTCAAAAACCTAGATGCAACAGCTAAAACTATACAATTTAGAATTAAACATAGGAAACTACTTGAAGAATAAAATCTTTATGTCCTTGAGTTTGGCATTAAATTCTTAGTTATGACACCAAAAGCATGAGCAAATAATAATAATAATAAAATTGGACCTCAAAATTAAAAAGTTTATTGCATCAAAAAATTAGAAAGTAAGTAGATAAATATTTGTAAATATTTTGTCTCATTTTATAGATTTATGTCTCAAAATATTTATGTCTCCTCTATAAAATTAGACAATATTTCTGTGTTATGTATGTAATAAGAATATGGTATATATATAAAAAACAACAAAAACCAAATTGGAAAAAATAACTTGAAAGATTTCTGCATAAAATCTGCATGAAAAGATGTTCAATGTTAGTAATCATTAGGAAAATGCAAATGAAAATAATATTTTTATTAATATTTTATTTCTTGCAAAGACAATCAAGAACTACTCAAGAGAACAAACATAAAAGTTATTCTTGAATATTTGCAAACAAGAATTTTAAGAAAATAAGGACCTTAATGGTTAACTTAATGGGGAATTTCCTGCTACTTGCATTTTTAAGATAGATATATTTCTTAAGCAACAATTTGTTCCTTAATAGCTAAAATATTATACAAGAAAGTAGCTCATTTAAAAGTGCTGGAATTAGGGTTTAATAAATGATGTGCCTTATTTCTCACTTGCATTTTGCACTTGAAAAATAAAGCTTTCATGTAGAATTACATTCAATGGAGGATATTTTAAAAGTAGTCCCCAACTCTGCAACAATATTTTCAAAGAAGTCAAGTCATTCCAAACACTGAGAAATAATTCCTTGTACTTTAGGTTGAAGATATTTGATAACCCGGTTCCAATCCTCTGATGTCTGGCTCTTCATCTTTGTAAATATTTTCAGCCTAGAGATAATAAAATTAATTCAAGAGCAATGCGGTTTGAATGTTTGTCCAGATTAAATACAGCATATAACAACTGTGTATAATCATATTTTTGATTAGTTGTTCCAAAATTATTTGGTTAATTATTCACTAAAATTGATTCAAAAATGATGCTAGCATTGGAAATTTGGTTTGGACTTGTGGACTTGTTTGGAGGGGAATGTATTTACTCATTTCACTTCTCTGTTTTTCTCCCAGCACTTCAATAACTTCATGAGAAAAAGGCAAGGCAGGTATCTTCAAAAGTTATTTGCAAGTGTATAATAACATATATATCAGCAACCCATGCACTACTTTCATTTGTTATTCATACAACATTTTGAAAAAGCGTTTTCAGGAGGGAGGAGCCAAGATGTCCGAATAAGGAACAGCTCCGGGCTACTGCTCCCAGCGTGAGCGACACAGAAGACGGGTGATTTCTATATTTCCAACTGAGGTACCAGGTTCATCTCACTGGGGAGTGCCAGACAGTAGGTGCAGGACAGTGGGTACTGCGCACTGTGCGTGAGCCGAAGCAGGGCGAGGCATCGCCTCACCCGGGAAGCACAACGGGTCAGGGAATTCCCTTTCCTAGTCAAAGAAAGGGGTGACAGACAGCACCTAGAAAATCGGGTCACTCCCACCCTAATACTGCACTTTTCCAACGGGCTTAAAAAACAGCACACCAGGAGATTATATCCCGCACCTGGCTTGGGGGGTCCTACCCCACAGAGCATCACTCATTGCTAACACAGCAGTCGGAGATCAAACTGCAAGGCGGCAGCCAGGCTAGGGGAGGGGTGCCGGCCATTGCCGAGTTCGTTGTGTGATTAGGTAAACAAAGCAGCGGGAAGCTCGAACTGGGTGGAGCCCACCACAGCTCAAGGAGGCCTGCCTGCCTCTGTAGGCTCCACCTCTGGGGGCAGGGCACAAACAAAATGGCAATTACCTGACGACCCAAAAGTTACTACCCTTGAATTCTTTTCTGGGCAAAGCAAAGAACACTCCCAGACTAAGCCCCAATTTGGGGCTCACCTGCATTGTATCAGTTTGGTGTGCAACATGGGACAAAAAAGAAGATGACAGTGTGAAAGTTGGTGATGGCATCATCAGTGAGGTGATGTCAAGAGAAGGCAAATTTGTGAGAGTAAGGCAATCAGTGAGACTATGAGAAGAAAAACAGTGAGATGTGGTGAAGCAATTGGTGATTGAGTCTCCAAAAGCTCTCTGTTAACACTTAAAACCTGTAACAAAAACCAAAGGCTCTTTGTAGAACAATCATTTTCCCTGGCAGGCAGCAGAGCCAAGTGGACAGGCATAGTGCTGCTGTCTCTAGTGAGACAGGAACAATGCTGCTACCTCATGTGGGACCCACTGCTCTAACTGGCAGGCTTCTGGGTTACCAGTCCTCATACTGGCCCCTCCCTCAGTGGCACCTGTTCCCACTCAGTTTTTTATTTAGAAAATTCCCAAACTTCATTATTGGTGGCCTATAATGAAGCTGAGGGATCCTGGAGAGACCTTAACCCAGGTTCCACATAGATCAGTCAGTACCATCTTGGCTTCTGTGGATGGGTAAGTATTCTTTCTGCATGCCACCCCCTCTATAGTATCGACATAACTACAGAATAAAAGCCTTTGGTTAAGTGGTCAGTTAGAAGTTCCTCATCATTAGAGTGCCCCGGAGTCACCTCTTCCCCATAATCCTTTCTTCTCTGACTCCATTTTATTGTTTCCTTAGACATTTTATTTTCAGTTCTAAAATGGATATTTTCTTTGCAATGTTATATTTGCTTTTGACATTCTATTAACTGTTTGTGCAAGTGTCCAAGGCAGGACACTTGGTTGTATGAGGTCCCCTATTGTTTTGACTCTGGGATGCCAGAGTCATGTTGTTCAGTGACCCCAACTTGGTCTTGGGTTCACTGTTTGCTACCCCACTGGTGCCCCAGAGTTCTTGGCATTTGGGGACACTCCTTGGCAGAAATTCAGGCTCTGTGTTTTCAGTTTTGATATTGGTTGCCCTCTCACATGCCCTGGGATTTTCAGCATTGACATTCCATGTAGGATTGTGAGTTTTGTAGACATTGTTTGGGGGAATATTGATCTCATCTTTTTCTTTCTGAAGTTAGAAGTTATTTTTATAAAAGCCAGTTGCAGGCGCCTTTTTGTTTGCTTACTGCTGTCTTTCTCAAACCCCTCGTGGTCAAAGGCATTGGGAGTTTCCAGTTCCCTTGCCTGATGTATGGTTACCTACAGTGGTATACAAGTGGCCATCTGAATATTTTTATGGTATCTCTGCTATGGGGTAGATTCACTGGCAAGTATGTAGATTTGCTGGCAAGTATGGGCCTTTGAGGTCTTCCCTTGGGCAACACTGTTTACCCTTGTCTTCCTCCCTTCTTCAGTCACATTTGTTTAGCCATGCTCTCTGCCCAACCCTTGCTCTCTGTGGAATTTAGGTTCAACATCCAATTGCCCATTAGTAGCTCATAGTCCACTTTCATGATGCCTTGCTGTGTATATTTTGTGGAAAGTGGGAATTTAAAAGGAAAAAGCAATGAAATATTTGCTAAAGAGAAGCTAACTAAAACCCCCTGTAGATCTTTACAGGTGATCTGTAAGAGATTCTTACTAGACGTAGGGCCGACAGCAACCATCCTGAAGAATTTGGCACTAGAGTGTTTTTTAGACAAATGGAGTAAATGCAAATTATTAGATAAGTTGAAAACGATAAATTCCATTTACTATTTCAATAACGTTTGGGTTCAGTACAAAATTGCAATCCAACAGATTTGGCCTAGGCATGGTTCTTTATATTATAATGATATTGTACAATCATATTTGCTTTGTAGAAAGGAGATAAGATGGGAAGAACTTTATTATGTGCAGGCTTTTTGGCCCTCTATCGGGATCTTAACCTAAGGGCTCGCTGTAGAATGTGTCTGGCTTGTGATACTCTCAGACATCCAGAAGCTGCATTAGATATGCTACAGGACCTCCTAGTAGCTGCTCCCCTGGTATGTGTATGATCTTCCCTTCAGAGTCTCCTCAGTGCCCTAGTTCTGAGGGAGCACACTAGTTATTAAGTGCAGGATTTCACCACAAGGTCATAAGTCACTCCTTCACCTTATCCAACAAGCCCTGGCCTATATCCTCCACTGTCTAATGAAGTAAGCCCAACCAGTACTGCCAGGATTGAGGTCCCACATTAGTCCCCAAAATCAAACTTGTGTCTATTGTGGGAAGTAGCTGATGGAGATAGATGAACAATAGAAGTATATGTGCTTTTTTTCACGTCTGATCTGGCTGTATGCAAGGAATAAATTGCTCAGTTTTCAGAGGATTTAGGGAATTTTGTAGAGGAGTTTGTGAAGTTGACAGTATCCTCTGATTTAACTTGGCTTGGCATGCAAATATTATTATCCACTTGTACTGTAGATGAATAACAAAGAATTCCAGGTACTACTTATAAACATACATACAGAATGGCTGTGTGTAACCCAGGCCATGCCATTTATAATGTAGCAGGAGAGGCAGTTCCAGATCTAGACCTAAGTGGGATTACCAGTAAAGGTTTCAAGATCTCAAATGCAGAAATCACATACTAACTTGTTTAGTTATAAGACAATGTGTGCAATTAAGCCAGTTAATTATGATAAAGTAAGAAAAATAACTCAGGAAAAAGAGGAAAATCTCAGTCTAATTCAGGGCTTTTTGGTTGAGGCAGTCAGGAAATATACCAATATAGACCCTGACTCCCTGGAAGTGTGAGCTCTTCTGGGGGTGCATTTTATTACTCAGTCTGCCCCCTGACATTTGGATAAAGCAAGAAGTAGCAGTTTGACCCTAACACCCCTGAGACACTCCTAGGCATTGCCTTTGGGTTTACAAAAATAGGGATAGGGCAGAGGAAGAGGCAAAAATCAAAAGAACTGTCTAGACATCACAACTGTTACTGGCAACTTTAGGCCCACTCCTGCCTCAGAGTTACCCTCCTCAAAGAAATGTGTGACATTGGCATCTAGGGTGCTCAGATGAGAGTCCCTCACTTACCAGCCTCTAGGTCAAAAACAGCACTTGTCTTCTGTTTGCAAGAAAGTCACTGGAAGGATTGCACCAGGATAAAAAGGGAGTTTGAGACATTCAGACTCATAATGGCCAAAAAAGTAGAGAACCTATAAGGCCTAACATTCTCTATATCTCCCACTGGACACCTTACCATCTCCACAGAGGAGCCTCAAGTAACCCTTGATATAGCAGACAAAAATATTGAGTTCTTATTGGACACAGGAGATGCCTACTCAGTTTTAATCCATTTCCCAGGGCTAATGTTTTCCCACTCCTGTACAGTAACAGGAATTGATGGCCAGCCAAGAATGAGGAGATTCACCCACCCACTTTGTTGCTTCGTAAAGGACCATATATTTTGCCATAGGTTTTTAATATTATACCTGAGTGTTTTATCCTATTATGAGAGACCTGTTTTCCAAGTTACACATCACAGCTCACTTTAAAGTGCTCTGTGAGAGGGCAACAGGCCAGAAGGAACAGTTCTCCTAGCTTCAAATACTTGCCTTTACACAGATATGGAGAAGAACTGCCTTCCATGACATATTGCTTCTCTAGTAGACCCCTCTGTTTGAGACATGGAAGTTTCTAGTAGAACTGTTAATGTACCCCCAGTCCAGACTGTCCTAAAACCCAGTGTTAATTACCCGTGGGAAAAAAACAAAACAAAACAAAACAGCATCCTTTGAATCCTGAGGCTCAGAGGGACATCCAGCCCTCAATAATGATAGCCTAAAGGTATGAATATAACAGCCCTGTGAGTCTCCATGTAACACCCCATTCCACCTGTAAGGAAATCAACTGAGGAATATAAATTTATTTTGACTCTAAGGGAATTAAATGGGACAGTAGTCCTGGTTCACCCATTAGTTCCTAATACTTGTACAATACTGACTGAAGTCCCTGAAGATGCTCATTGATTCACATTGTTAGATGTGAAGGATGCTTTCTTTTGTTTATCTTTATACCCGCACTCCCAGTATATTTTTTGCTTTTGAATGGACTGATCCAGACACTCATGCTACATCTCAACTTACCTGAACAGTTCTTCTCCAGAGTTTTAGATACATTCCCTATCTCTTTGGCAATGCATTGGCCAAGGAGTTAAGGAAACTGCAGTTAACTAATGGGCTCTCTTGCAATATGTAGATAACTTATGAATATCTAGATCTACCAGAAAATACTCTGCCATGACCACAATTCATCTCCTTAATTTTCTGGAAAAGCAAGAATATAATGTACCCCCACAAGGCCCAGATCTCTGTGAAAGGATTAAATATTTGGAATATGTATTCATTCTTGGGACAAGGACTTTGACCCCAAAGTGAAAACATCTTGGGTCAAAGTGACCCAAGTGAGACCCTCTTGGTCCCCCAACCCCCTCTGACTAAGAAACAGTTAAGAACCCTTTTGGGAATGGCAAGATTCTGTGAGATCTGGATTCCCTGGTTTGGTCTTAGAGCAAAGCCACTCCATGAGGCTCTAAAAGGGAGTGATCATGATCCTTTGAATTGGGATGAAAATTGCCAACAGGCATTCTTGACCCTAAAATAAAACCTAAAACATCTCCTGCTTTTGGACTCTGTAACTTCAAAAAACCTTTACCCTCTATGTGCCCAAAAAACAAAGAATGGTTTGAATGTCCAATCTCGAAGGCCCAGGAATAGCCCTAGACCAGTGGCTTACCTTTCTAAACAGTGAAACCAGATGGCAGCTGGAAGGCCAGGATCCTTGTGTTCTGTGGAAGCCACTGCTCTATTAGTAGAAGAAGCCAGTAAGTTTACCTTGGGATAATAATTAGATGTCATAACCCCCACCAAGTACAGGGGGTTTTAGAAGCAAAAGGTTATCAATGGCTAACAGGAGGTCACTTATTTAATAACAGGTTTTTCTCCTTGACACCCCAGATGTAACCCTTATAATATGTTGAGTATTAAACTCTGATATCCTGTTGCTACACTTCACATCCTAATAAACAGACTCCCAACTCACTTCCCTCCTGTGTGGAAATTATAGCAGGTCTGACCTGAAAGATTAGCCTCTGTCTATTCCTGATGAGTGGTTTACAGATGGGAGTAGCTTTATACATGAGAGAATAAGAAAGGCAGGTTTTGCGGTATTTAGCCAACAAGAGGTCACTGAGGCAAAAACTTTACTTCCCCAGGTTTCTGCTGAAGAAGCAGAATTAATTGTTCTAATCAGAGCTCTCCAATTAGGAAAGACTTGAGCGTCAATATATTTCCTGATTCCAAATATGGGTTTCTTATGCTCTATGCTCATGCTGTTATATGAAAAGAAATGAGAGAACTAACAGCTAAAGGATACCCAATACAACATCACTTAAATTTGATGATGTCCAGCTCCAAAAGGAGGTAGCAATTATTCACTGTAGAGGACATCAGAAGGGAAGTGCCTCTATTATTAAAGAAAATGCTCTGGCAGAAAGAGCAGCTAAGACTACAGCTAAAGAGATACCAGTGTAATAGGTCACTGACTAATGCCAGGTACTGCACCCATGTCAGGAACACCACACTATATACCCCTGAGGAATTTAAATGGGCAGAACAGAAAGGTTTATACAAGGATTCATCAGGATGGTTACTAAAATGCAACTAACTCTTGTACCCTGAGGCTGACCAATGAAAAATAATTAAGCATTTTCATGATTCCTTACATTTGGAGTGGAGTCAATTGAATTTTCACTATTCAATTGAATTTTCCAAATCTTCTGTGGAAACAAACTAGTCTAGACTGTAAGGAGGGTCACCAGGTCCTGTGAACTTTGTTCCTGTCATGATCCAGGAAGCCACTCCATACCTCCACTTCTACTCAAATTTTAAAAACATTGAGGTACCTGCCCTGGGACAACTGGCAAATAGGTTTTTCTCAGATACTACCTTATAGGGGATGATAATATTTGCTAATATTTATAGGCACTTTCACCAAGTGGGTTGAGATTTACCCCACAAGGCATTAGAAGTGTTTAGTTTTTACTTAAAGAGATCACTGCAAGGTTTGGATTATCTAAATGCCTGCAGAGTGATAATGGACCATTCTTCACACCTATAGTGACCCAGCAGCTTTTCTTCATCCTTAAGCAGTACCTATCATCTTCACTCCTCCTGGAGTTCCCAATTCTCAGGTAAGGTAGAAAAGCTAATCATGTTTTAAAAGGACATTAGAAAAGCCATGTAAGGAGACCTCAGAGGCCTGGGTTTCCCTCCTAGCCATAGCCCTTTTACACATAAGGATGGGCCCAAAAGGAAACTCACTCATTTATGTGATGAATTATACTTATTGATTTGCGTATGTTTAACTAGCCTTGCATCCTGGGGATGAAGCTGACTGATCATGGTGGTGAAGCTTTTGGATGTGCTGCTGAATTTGGTTCGCAGTGTTTTATTTGAGAATTTCTGCATTGATGATCATCAGGCATATTGTCCTGAAGTTTTCTTTTTTGTTGTATCTCTGCCAGATTTTGGTATTATCGATGATACTAGACTCATAAAATGAGTTAGGGTGAAGTTCCTCCTTTTTAATTGTTTGAAATAATTTCAGAGAAAATGGTTCCAGCTCCTCTTTATAACTCTGGTAGAATTCAACTGCAAATCTTTCTGGTTCTGGGCTTTTTTAAGTTGGTAGGCTATTTATTAGTGCCTCAATTTCAGAAATTTTTATTGGTCTGCTCAGATATTCAACTTCTTTCTGGCACCCCTGATTATTATATGGCTAACTTTCATGGTCATGATACTATGAAATTACTTAAGCTCTGGAATAAAATTAGCAAAAATGACCCCAAATATTGCTGGCCATGATGGTGATCTTATGATATCACTAGGTGAATTTGTCTGCATGCTCAAATGGAATGGAAGATATTGAACCTTACAAATATAATGTCATTTTACAATTTGTACTTTGAGCTTTCTAAAAGAAACCAAGAATTGTTTCTAGCTTCTCTGAAAGAGAATAAATGAAAAAGAGAAAATGGAACATGCAAAAAATGTATGGAGTTGACTCTTCTTTCTTCATTTGGACTACCTCTTCTACCTGTTCTCTTTCTTAACTCCTTCCATCGAAGCTCTTCTTTCTCCTACAATACTTCCATCCCCTTTCTCAACTTCCATATACTTAGATCTGTCTCAAATACTCCTTTCCTCACCTCTGACTCACCAGTATGGCCCTCTTAGTTTCCTTTATGATTATAGGAGGCACTGGTAATGCTGTCAGGTCAGTTTGTTCCCTAGATAAAATTGGAGTTCTGGCTGTCACTAATACCTTTCTCAATTTCTTATTAAATTCTGTAGTACTTTGCCACTCATCAGTTCAACCTGTTAATTACCAACTACCAGCCTGAATATTCAGATCTCTAGTCTCCAAAATTACATAGAGAGGGTGGAGAAAGATAGTATTATGGAAGCCTATACTATTTGTCTCCCCCCAGGAACACCAAATTTTCACAACAATCTGTACTGTCACAAGAACAGAGCACTTTCACAGGAACCAAAATATTAGGCAAGCAACCACTGTACCTGGTTTTAACCTCATATTACTGAAAAATGCATTGAACAGGGTAAGAAAGACAGTCTTGTATCACTGACACCAGTCCTCCCCATGACCCAGTAGCAGTACAGAAAGAGTCTGCACACTTGGGGAAAAAAAAGAGCAGTGACTGGGGGACTTTATATTAAACTCAGTGCTACCTTGTCACAGTGGAGAGCAAAGCTATGCTGGGCTCAACCAGCACCAATAAAAGGAGAGAGGATTTGAACCAGACAGAGGTATTTTTCATTCTAGCAGTTAGAGCTTCAGTTTCTAGGAAAGGCTTGCCAGTGGGCAAAGGGTTCTGAGATCTTGGGTAAATTTGAAAGGCAGTCTAGGACACAATGACTGCCATTCCTGGGCAACACATAAAGCTCTGAGTTGAGCTTAGAGCTAGCAGACTAGCTACATAAGCTAGAGAGACACTAGTTGAGGCAACTAAGGAAGTGCTTATGCCACCCCTTCCCCAACCTCAGGTACAGCAGCTTGCAGCAAGGAAAGGGAGTTCTTTCTTCTGCCTAAGAAAAGGAGAGCAAAGAGTAAAGAGGAGTTTGTCTTGCACCTGTATACCAGCTCAGGCACAGTAGGATAGTACATGAAGCAGAGTCATGAATCACACATTGTAGGGGCAGGATTCATCACCTGCTTACTAAAGAGCCCTTGGGCCTTGAATAACCAGCAGAGATACTCAAATAGTACACCATAAACCTTGGGATCTGAAATGTACTGCCTTCAGGTGTGACTCAGCACATTCCCAGCTCTAATGGCTATGGTGAAAGATTTCTTTATTTGAGAAAAGCAGAAAGAAAAATAAAGGGGATGTTGTCTTTTATCTTAGGTATCAGGTTGTTTGCAGTGCAGTAGAGAAATAAGTAGGCTCTTGGGGTCCCTGAGGGCAAGTGTAGGCTTCCAGACAGCATTTCTGGACTTGCCCTGAGCCAGCGGGGAACCCACTTCTCTGAAGAATGAGTCCCAGTCCTGGAAGTGTTCTCCACAAGCTGACTAAAGAGCCCTTGGTCTGTAACTGAACATCTTCAGTAGCCTGGCAAAGACCCCTATGGGCTTGTGGTGTTGGTGGTCCAAGAGAGAGGCTTCTGTGCTTATAAAAAGGAAATAAAAGAGCAGAGCGAACTTGGTTTTGTGGTTTCCATGCCAGCTTAGTTGCCATATAATAAAATTTCTTAGGTTTTATACTCCAATGCCTGGATTGAAAGCATTACTGGACCAGCCTGAGGGAACTTATTACCCTAAAGGGAAGGACACAAACCAGGCTGACATAATCACCTGCTGATCATAGAGCCCTAGGGACTTGAGTAAACATAGGTGGTAGCCTGGTAGTGGTTACAGCAGACCTTGGGTGAGAGTCAGTGCTGTACTGGCTTCAAGTCTAACCCAGTGCTGTCACAGCGGTGGTGGCAACAGGAGTGCTTGTGTCATTACATCCACAATTCTATGGTGCTCAACAGTGAGAGAAAGCCATCAGTTTTTTGGTAGAAAGTGAGAGAAAAGAACAACCTCTGCTGGATAATATAAATAATTATTCCCAATTTTATTTAAAACCATTAAGATAGTACCCCTATGAATCTGCAAAAAACACAACATTATTGGGCTTGGGGCCCAAGTCCCTTTGAATACCTGAAAACTCTTCTCAAGAAGGAGGCACACAAATAAGCCCATACTGTGAAGACCACAATAAGTACCTAATTATTTAATGTCCAGAGACCAATGAATATCTACAAGCATTGAGACGAAGCATGAAAACATGACACCACCAAAGGAGTTAAAAGTTACCAGGGACAATCCTGGAGAAACAGAGATATGTGACCTTTTGGACAGAATTTGATAGCCTTTAGAGGAAAGTCAAAGAAATTTGAGATAACATAAAGAAAAAATTCAGAATTCTGTTGGATAAATTTAACAAAGAGATTGAAATAATTAAAAAGAATCAAGCAAAAATAAAAATAATAAAGTTGAAAGATGCAGTTGACATATTGATGAATTCCTCAGCCTTTTAGAGAAAAACTGATCAAGCAGAAGAATTAGTGAGCTTAAAGACAGCCTATTTAGAAACACACAGTCAGAAGAGATTTAAAAAAAAAAAAGAAGAAGAAACTGTGCTTACAATAGTTAGAAAATAGCATCAAAAGGGCAAATATGTGAGTTATTAGCCTTAAAAAAGAGGTAGAGCAAGAAGAAGAGAAAGCTTATTCAAAGGAATAACAGAGAATGGTGCACATCTAGAGAAAGATATCAATATTAAAGAAAAATAAGATTATAGAACACCAAGAAATCTTAACTCAAACTACGTCAAGATATTTAAAAGGCAAAATCTCAAGGATCATGGCTAAAAAGGATAAAGTATCCTAAAAGCAGCAAGATTGAAAAAAAAACAACAACAACAAATAACACAAAATGGACCTTTAATATTTCTGATAGGTTTTGAGTGGAAACCTTACAGGACAGCAGGAAAGCCATTACATGTTTAACTTGTAACATATTTAGTGATGAAGGAAAAAAAATAACATAAAATACTGTATCTGGTTAAAACAATCTTTCAAGCATGAAAGACAAATAAAGACTTCCAGACAAATGAAAGCTGAGGAATTTCATAAACAGCAGACAGATTCTAAAAGAAATATTAAAAGTGACTTTTTAATCTGAAAGAACAGGATGTTAATGAGCAGGAAACCAACAGAAGGAACAAAACTCACTGGTAGTAGCTAGCACACGTGGAATAGAATAGAAAGATGGAGAACATTAGAATACTGTAATTGTGCTATATAAGCTACTCTTATCTTAAATGGAAATAGTAAATAATGAACTAATAAAAAATAATACCTACAACTTTCCAAAATATAGACATTACAATAAGACAAAGAAAAACAAAAACAAACAAAAAAGAAAAGTGAGGAGATAAAGTGTACAGCTATTGTTAGACTACTTTTTGCATGATTGTTTATGCAATGAATATTAAGTTGTCAGCTTAAAATAATTTTAACAATTTTAAGTTAAAATTTTAATTGCATAATATTAAATTAGAATTTTATTAATTTAATTTAATTATTTTGATTTTTATAAATTTTTTTTATAAATTATACTTTAAGTTCTAGGGTACATATGCACAACATACAGGTTTGTTACCTATGTATACATGTGCCATGTTGGTGTGCTGCACCCATTAACTCGTCCTTTACATGGGGTATATCATGAACTCATCCTTTTTCATGGCTGCATAATATTCCATGGTGTATATGTGCCATATTTTCTTAACTCAGTGTATCGTTGATGGGCATTTGGGTTGGTTCCAAGTCTTTGCTACTGTGAATAGTGCCACAATCAATATACTTGTGCATGTGTCTTTATAGCAGCATGATTTATAATCCTCTGGATATATGCCCAGTAATGGGATAGCTGGATCAAATGGTATTTCTAGTTCTAGATCCTTGAGGAATCACCACACTGTCTTCTACAATGGTTGAACTAGTTTACAGTCCCATCAACAGTGTAAAAGCATTCCTATTTCTCCACATTCTCTCCAGCACCTGTTGTTTCCTGACTTTTTAATGATCACCATTCTAACTGGTATGAGATGGTATCTCATTGTGATTATGGTTTGCATTTCTCTAACAGCCAGTGATGATGAGCGTTTTTTCACCTGTCTGTTGGCTGCATAAATGTCTTCTTTTGAGAAGTGTCTTTTCATATCCTTTGCCCACTTTTTGATGGGGTTGTTTGATTTTTTTCTTGTAAATTTGTTTAAGTTCTTTGTAGATTCTGGATATTAGCCCTTTGTCAGATGGGTAGATTGTAAAAATTTTCTCCCATTCTGTAGGTTACCTGTCCACTCTGATGGTAGTTTCTCTTGCTGTACAGAAGCTCTTTAGTTTAATTAGATCCCATTTGTTAATTTTGGCTTTTGTTACCATTGCTTTTGGTGTTTTAGTCAGGAAGTCCTTGCCCATGCCTATGGCCTGAATGGTATTGTCTAGGTTTTCTGCTAGGGTTTTTATGGTTTTAGGTCTAACATTTAAGTCTTTAATCCACCTTGAATTAATTTTTGTATAAGATGTAAGGAAGGGATCCAGTTCCAGCTTTCTACATATGGCTAGTCAGTTTTCCCAGCACCATTTATTAAATAGGGAATCCTTTCCCCTTTTCTTGTTTTTGTGAGGTTTGTCAAAGATCAGATAGTTGTAGATGTGTGGTATTATCTCCAGGGGCTCTATTCTGTTCCATTGTTCTATATCTTTCTTTTGGTACCAGTACTGTGCTGTTTTGGTTACTGTAGCCTTGTAGTGTAGTTTGAAGTCAGGTAGCGTGATGCCTCCAGCGTTGTTGTTTTGGCTTAGGATTGTCTTGGCAATGAGGGCTGTTTTTTGGTTCTATATGAACTTTAAAGTAGATTTTTGCAATTCTGTGAAGAAAGTCATTGGTAGCTTGATGGGGTTGGCATTGAATCTATAAATTACCTTGGGCAGTATGGCCATTTTCATAATATTGAATCTGCATATCCATGAGCATGGAATGTTGTTCCATTTGTTTGTGTCCTCTTTTATTTCATTGAGCAGTGGCTTGTAGTTCTCCTTGAAGAGGTCCTTCACATCCCCTGTAAGTTGGATTCCTAGGTATTTTATTCTCTTTGAAGCAATTGTGAATGGGAGTTCACTCATGATTTGGCTGTCTGTTTTTCTGTTATTCATGTATAGAAAAGCTTGTGATTTTTGCATTTTTGTATCTTGAGACTTTGCTGAAGTTTCCTATCAGCTTAAGGAGATTTTGGGCTGAGACAATGGGGTTTTCTAATTATACAATCGTCATCCTCAAACAGGGACAATTTGATTTCCTCTTTCCCTAATTGAATACCTGTTATTTCTTACTCTTGCCTGATTGCCCTGGCCAGAACTTCCAACACTATATTGAATGGGAGTGGTGAGAGAGGGCATACCTGTCTTGTGCTAGTTTTCAAAAGGAATGTTTCCAGTTTTTCCAATTCAGTATGATATTGTCTGTGGGTTTGTCATAAGTAGCTCTTATTATTTTGAGATTCGTCCCATCAATACCTAGTTTACTGAGAGTTTTTAGCATGAAGGCTGTTGAATTTTGTCAAAGGACTTTTGTACATCTATCGAGATAATCATGCAGTTTTTATCTTTGGTTCTGTTTATATGATGGATTATGTTTATTGATTTGCATATGTTGAACCAGCCTTGCATCTCAAGGATGGACCAAACTTGATCATGGTAGATAAGCTTTTTGATGTGCTGCTGGATTCGGTTTGCCAGTATTTTATTGAGATTTTTGCATTGATGTTCATTAGTGATATTGGTCTAAAATTCTCTCTTTTTTTTTTTTGTATCTCTGCCAAGCTTTGGTATCAGGATGATGTTGGCCCCATAAAATGAATTAGGGAGGATCCTCTCTTTTTCTATTGATTGAAATAGTTTCAGAAGTAATGGTACCAGCTCCTCTTTGTACCTCTGGTAGAATTCAGCTATGAATCCATCTGGTCCTGGACTTTTTTTTGGTTGGTAGGCTGTTAATTATTGGCTTAATTTCAGAACGTGTTATTGGTCTATTCAGGGATTCAACTTGTTCCTTTTTTAGTCTTGGGAGAGTATATGTGTCCAGGAATTTTTCCATTTCTTCTAGATTTTCTAGTTTATTTGCATGGAGGTGTTTATATTATTCTCTGATGGTAGTTTGTATTTCTGTGGGATTGGTGGTGGTATCCCCTTTATCATTTTTTTATTTCATCTAATTGATTCTTCTCTCTTTTCTTTTTCATTAGTCTTGCTAGTGGTCTATCAATTTTGTTGATCTTTTCAAAAAAACATCTGGATTCATTGATTTTTTGAAGGGCTTTTTATGTCTCTGTCTCCTTCAGTTCTTCTCTAATCTTAGTTTTATCTTGACTTCTGATAGCTTTTGAATGTGTGTGCTCTTGTTTCTCTAGTTCTGTTAATTGTAATGGTAGAGTGTCAATTTTAAATCTTTCCTGCTTTCTCTTGTGGGCATTTAGTGCTACAAATTTCTGTCTACATACTGCTTTAAATGTGTCCCACAGATTCTGGTATGTTTTGTCTTTGTTCTCATTGGTTTCAAAGAACATCTTGATTTCTGCGTTCATTTTCGTATGTACCCAGTAGTCATTCAGGAGCAAGTTGTTCAGTTTCCATGTAGTTGAGTGGTTTTGAGTGAGGTTCTTAATCCTGAGTTCTAGTTTGATTGCACTGTTGTCTGAGAGACAGTTTGTTATAATTTCTATTCTTTTACATTTGCTGAAGAGTGCTTTACTTCCAACTATATGGTCAATTTTAGAATAAGTGTTATGTGGTTCTGAGAAGAATGTATAGTCTGTTGATTTGGGGTGGAGAGTTCTGTAGATGTCTATTAGGTCCACTTGGTGCAGAGCTGAGTTCAATTCCTGGATATCTTTGTTGACTTTCTGTCTCATTGATCTGTGAAATGTTGACAGTGAGGTGTTAAAGTCTCCCATTATTATTGCGTGGGAGTCTCAAGTCTCTTTGTAGGTCTCTAAGGACTTGCTCTATGAATCTGGATGCTCCTGTATTGGGTGAATATATATTTAGGATAGTCAGCTCTTCTTGATGAATTGAGCCCCTTACCATTATATAATGGCCTTCTTTGTCTCTTTTGAGCTTTGTTGGTTTAAAGTCTGTTTTGTCAGAGAATTGGATTGCAACCCCTGCTTTTTTCTGTTTTCTGTTTTCTTGGTAGATCTTCCTCTGTCTCTTTATTGTGAGCCTATATGTGTCTCTGCATGTGAGATGGGTCTCCTGAATACAGCACAGTGATGGGTCTTGACTCTTTATCCACTTTGCCAGACTGTGTCTTTTAATTGTCACATTTAGCCCGTTTACATTTAAGGTTAATATTGTTATGTGTGAATTTGATCCTGTCATTATGATATTAGCTGGTTATTTTATTTGTTAGTTGATGCAGTTTCTTCCTAGAATCGATAGTCTTTACAATGGCATGTTTTGCAGTGGCTGGTACCTGTTGTTCCTTTCAATGTTTATTGCTTCCTTCAGGAGCTCTTGTACGGCAGGCCTGGTGGTGACAAAATCTCCCAGCATTTGTTTGTCTATAAAATATTTTATTTGTCCTTCACTTATGAAGCTTAGTTTGGCCGGATATGAAATTCTGGGTTGAAAATTCTTTTCTTTAATAATGTTGAATGTTGGCCCCCACTCTCTTCTGGCTTGTAGAGTTTCTGCTGAGAGAACTGCTGTTAGTCTGATTGGCTTCCTTTTGTGGGTAACCCGACCTTTCTCTCTGGCTGCCCTTAGCATTTTTTCCTTTATTTCAACTTTGGTGAATCTGACAATTATGTGTTTTGGAGTTGCTCTTCTCGAGGTGTGGCATTCTCTGTATTTCCTGAATTTGAATGTTGGCCTGCCTCACAAGGTTGCAGAAGTTCTCCTGGATAATATCCTGCAGAGTGTTTTCCAGCTTGGTTCCATTCTCCCCGTCACTTTCAGGTACACCAATCAGACAAAGATTTGGTCTTTTCACATAGTCCCATATTTCTTGGAGGCTTTGTTCATATCGTACCATATTTCTTGGAGGCTTTGTTCATTTCTCTTTGCTCTTTTCTCTCTAAACTTCTCTTCTTGCTTCATTTCATTCATTTGATCTTCAATCACTCATATCCTTTCTTCCACTTGATCAAATCAGCTACTGAAGCTTGTGCATGTGTCATGTAGTTCTTGTGCCATGATTTTCAGTTCCAACAGTTCACTTAAGGGCTTCTCTACACTATTTATTCTAGTTAGCCATTCATCTAATCTTGTTTCAAGGTCTTTAGCTTCTTTGTGATGGTTTTGAACACCCTCCTTTAGCTTGAAGAAGTTTGTTATTACCCTTTGTCTGAAGCCTTCTCTCAACTCATCAAACTCATTTTTGTCCAGCTTTGTTCTGTTGCTGGCGAGGAGCTGCATTCCTCTGGAGGAGAAGAGACACTCAGATGTTTAGAATTTTCAGTTTTTCTGCTCTGATTTCTCCCCCTCTTTTTGGTTTTATCTACCTTTGGTCTTTCATGATGGTGTACAGATGAGGTTTTGGTGTGGATGTTTTTTCTGTTTGTTAGTTTTCATTCTGACAGTCAGGACCCTAAGCTGCAGGTCTGTTGGAATTTGCTGGAGGTCCACTCCAGACCCTGTTTGCCTGGGTATCACCAGCAGAGGCTGCAGAACAGCAAATATTGCAGAATGGCAAGTGTTGCTGTCTGATCCTGCCTCTGGAAACTTCATCTCAGAGAAGCAGCCAGCTGTATGAGGTGTCAGTTGGCTCCTACTGGCAGATGTCTCCCAGTTAGGCTACTCAGGGGTCAGAGACACACTTGAGGAGACAGACTGTCCATTCTCAGATCTCAAACTGTGCTGGGAGAACCACTACTCTCTTCAAAGCGGCCAGACAAGGACGTTTAAGTCTGCAGAAGTTTCTGCTGCCTTTTGTTCAGCTATGCCCTGCCTCTAGACATGAAGTCTACAGAGGCAGGCAGGCCTCCTTGAGTTCATGTCGGCTCCACCCAGTTCAAGCTTCCTGGCCACTTTGTTTACCTACTCTAGCCTCAGCAATGGCAGACGCCCCTCCCCCAGCCTCACTGCTGCCAAGCAGTTGGATCTCAGACTGCTGTGCTAGCAGTCAGTGAGGCTCTGTGGGCATGGGACCTTCCTAGCCAGGCATGGGCTATAATCTCCTGTTGTGCCATTTGCTAAGGCCATTGGAAAAGCACAGTATTAGGGTGGGAGTGTCCCAATTTTCCAGCTACTGTCTGTCATTCCTTCCCTTTGCTAGGAAAGGGAATTCCCTGACCCCTTGAGCTTCCCGGTTGAGGTGATGCCCTACCCTGCTCGTGGGCTGCACCCACTGTCTCACAAGCCCAGGGAGATGAACCGGGTACCTTAGTTGGAAATGCACAAATCACCTGTGTCACTCACGCTGGGAGCTGCAGATTGGAGCTATTCCTATTTGGCCATCTTAGCACCTCCTCATAAATAAGTCTTATAAATAATTTGTATAAATTTTAATAAGATTAAATTTATAAAAAATAAATTTGTTTACTTAGTGCAATTTAAATTAAATACATATTTTTAAATTAAAAATTTTAACAATTTACTAGCCTCACAATAAGCTTAAATTGAAAAGCATACCATGGATACACAAAAAATTAAAAGCAAGAAATTACAGCATGCCACCAGAGAAAATCACTTTTACTAAAAGGAATGCAGAATGGAATGATAGAAGAGACCACAAAACAACCTGAAAACTCACAACAAAATTGCAAGAGTAAGTTCTTAATTATAATAATAACATTGAATGTAAATAGACCACATGCTGTAGTAGAAGACATAGAGTGACTGAATAGAAGAAAAAACAATATACAATAGTCTGTTGTCTTCAATAAACACTTACCTATAGTCATACACATACTTTGAAAATAAAGGAATAAAAAAGATATTTTATGGCAACAAAAAATAAAAAAGAGCAGGAATAGCTATACTTAGACCAAATATATTTTAAGACATAAACTCTAAGAAGAGACAATGAAAATCATTTTATACTGATAAATGGGTCAATGCAGCAAGAGAATATTATAATTGCACCTATATTATACATGTATATGTAAGTATGTATGTATCCTACACCGGAACACACAGACATATAAAGCAAATATTATTATAGCTAAAGAGAGAGATAGATTTCAACCTGTATTAATTTGTATTGCAGAGCTACAGAGAAAGAGAGATACACCTTAATTTGTACAATAACTAGAGTCTTCAACACCCCACATTGCATTTGGACATATCTCCAAGAAAAATAATGAAGAAAAAATATAGATCTGAATCTGCACTTTAGTACAAATTTTGGTAATAGATATTTATAAAACTTTTTGTCCAATGGCTGTAGAATATACATATCTTTTCTTCAGTGCATGGATTATTCTCAGTAATAAATTATATGTAGGGTCACAAAAAAGTCTTAAGACATTAAAGTAATAAAGAATTTTATCTGTCACAATGGAATAAAACTAGAATAACAAAAACATTTTTCAAACTATGCAAACACATGGAAATTAAACAACATACTTCTGAATGATCAGTGGGTCAATAAAGACAGCAAAGTAAATAGAGCAATAAACAGTACTAAGAAGCATATTTATAGCTCTAAGTGCTTACATCAAAAAATAAGAAAATCTCAAATAAATAATCTAATAATTCATCTTGAAAAACTAGAAAAGCTGGAACAAACAGAATGCAAAATCAGTGGAAAAAAGGAATAATAGAGATCAGAGCAGAAATACATGAATTTGAAATGAAAAAAATGCAAAAGATCAATGAAACAAAAAGTTGGTTGTGTTGAAAATATAAATGGAGTTGTCTAATCTTTAACCAGACTTGGAAAAAAAAGAGAGATCTTTGGTGATATCCCCTTTATCATTTTTTATTGTGTCCATTTGATTCTTCTCTCTTTTCTTTTTTGTTAGTCTTGCTAACAGTGTGTCAATTCAATTTTGTTGATCTTTTCAAAAAACCAGCTCCTGGATTCATTGATTTTTTTTGATGGTTTTTTTTTTTGTCTCTATTTCCTTCAGTTCTGCTCTGATCTTAGTTATTTCTTGCCTTCTGCTAGCTTTTCAATGTGTTCACTCTTGTTTCTCTAGTTCTTTTAATTGTGATGTTAGGTTGTCAATTTTAGATCTTTCCTCCTTTCTCTCGTGGGCATTTTGTGCTATAAATTTCCCTCTACACACTGCTTTGAATGTGTCGAATGTGTCCCAGAGATTCTGGTATGCTGTGTCTTTGTTCCGTTGGTTGCAAAGAACATCTTGATTTCTGCCTTCATTTCGTTATGTACCCAGTAGTCATTCAGGAGCAGGTTGTTCAGTTTCCATGTAGTTGAGCGGTTTTGAGTGAGTTTCTTAATCCTGAGTTCTAGTTTGATTGCACTGTGGTCTGAGAGACAGTTTGTTATAATTTCTGTTCTTTTACATTTGCTGAGGAGTGCTTTACTTCCAACTATGTGGAATAAGTGTGGTGTGGTGCTGAGAAGAATGTATAGTCTGTTGATTTGGGGTGGAGAGTTCTGTAGATGTCTATTAGGTCCGGTTGGTGCAGAGCTGAATTGAAATCCTGGATATCCTTGTTAACCTCTGTCTCATCGATCTGTCTAATGTTGACAGTGGGGTGTTAAAGTTTCCCATTATTATTGTATGGGAGTCCAAGTCTCTTTGTAGGTCTCTAAGGTCTTGCTTTATGAATCTGGGTGCTCCTGTATTGGGTGCATGTATATTTAGGATAGTTAGCTCTTCTTGCTGAATTGATCCCTTTACCATTATGTAATGGCCTTCTTTGTCTCTTTTGATTTTTGTTGGTTTAAAGTCTGTCTTATCAGAGACCAGAATTGCAACCCCTGCCTTTTTTTGTTTTCCATTTGCTTGGTAGATCTTCTTCCATCCCTTTGTTTTGAGCCTATGTGTGTCTCTGCACGTGAGACGGGTTTCCTGAATACAGCACACTGATGGGTCTTGACTCTTTATCCAGTTTGCCAGTCTGTGTCTTTTAATTGGCACATTTAGCCCATTTACTTTTAAGGTTAATATTGTTATGTGTGAATTTGTTCCTGTCATTATGTTACCTGGTTATTTTGCTCATTGGTTGATGCAGTTTCTTCCTAGCCTCGACGGTCTTCAGAGTTTGGCATGTTTTTTCAGTGGCTGGTATTACTTGTTCCTTTCCATGTTTACTGCTTCCTTCAGGAGCTCTTTTAGGGCAGGCCTGGTGGTGACAAAATCTCTCAGCATTTGCTTGTCTGTAAAGGATTTTATTTTTCCTTCACTATGAAGCTTAGTTTGGCTGGATATGAAATTCTGGGTTGAAAATTCTTTTCTTTAAGAATGTTGAATATTGGCCTCCACTCTCTTCTGGCTTGTAGAGTTTCTGCTGAGAGATCAGCTGTTAGTCTGATGGGCTTCCCTTTGTGGGTAACCCAACCTTTCTCTCTGGCTACTGTTAACATTTTTTCATTCATTTCAACTTTGGTGAATCTGACAATTATGTGTCTTGGAATTGTTCTTCTCAAGGAGTATCTTTGTGGCATTGTCTCTATTTCCTCAATTTGAATGTTGGCCTGCCTTGCTAGATTGGGGAAGTTCTCCTGGATAATATCCTGCAGAATGTTTTCCAACTTGGTTCCATTCTCCCCATCACTTTCAGATACACCAGTCAGACATAGATTTGGTCTTTTCACATAGTCCCGTATTTCTTGGAGGCTTTGTTCATTTCTTTTTATTCTTTTTTCTCTAAACTTCTCTTCTTCCTTCACTTCATTCATTTGATCTTCCATCACTAATACCCTTTCTTCCGGTTGATCAAGTTGGCTACCGAGGCTTGTGCATTCATCACATAGTTCTCATGCTGTGGTTTCCAGCTCCATCAGGTCCTTTAAGGACTTCTCTGCATTAGTTATTCTAGCTAGCCATTCATGTAATTTTTTTTAAGGTTTTTAACTTCTTTGCCATGGGTTCGAACTTCCTCCTTTAGCTCAGAGTAGTTTTATTGTCTGAAGCCTTCTCTCAACTCTTCAAAGTCATTCTCCATCCAGCTTTGTTCCATTGCTGATGAGGAGCTGCATTCCTTTGGAGGAGGAGAGCTGCTCTGATTTTTAGAGTTTCCAGTTTTTCTGCTCTGTTTTTTCCCCATCTTTGTGGTTTTATCTGCCTTTGATCTTTGATGATGGTGATGTACATATGGGGTTTTTGTGTGGGTGTCTTTTCTGTTTGTTAGTTTTCCTTCTAACATTCAGGACCCTCAGCTGCAGGTCTGTTGGAGTTTGCTGAAGGTCCACTCCAGACCCTATTTTCCTGGGTATCAATAGCAGAGTCTGCAGAACAGCAGATATTGGTGAGCAGCAAATGTTGCTGCCTGATCATTCCTCTGGAATTTTTGTATCAGAGCAGTACCCAGCCGTGTGAGGTGTCAGTCTGCCCCTACTGGGGGGTGCCTCCCAGTTAGGCTGCTCAGAGGTCAGGGACCCACTTGAGGAGGCAGTCTGTCCATTCTAGGATCTCCAGCTTGGTGCTGGGAGAACCACTGCTCTCTTCAAAGCTGTCACACAGGGACATTTAAGTCTGCATAGGATTCTGCTGCCTTTTGTTTGGCTATTCCCTGCCCCCAGAGGTGGAGTCTACAGAGGCAGGCAGGCCTCCTTGAGCTGAGGTGGGCTCCACGCAGTTTGAGCTTCCTGGCCACTTTGTTTACCTACTCAAGCCTCAGCGATGGTAGGCGCCCCTCTCCCAGCTTTGCTGCCACCTTGCAGTTTGATCTCAGACTGTTGTGCTAGCAATGAGTGAGGCTCCGTGGGCACAGGACCCTCTGAGCCATGTGCAGGATATAATCTCCTGGTGTGCCATTTGCTAAGACCCCTGGAAAAGTGCAGTATTAGGGTGGGAGTGACCTGATTTTCCAGTTGCCATCTGTCACCCCTTTCTTTGACTAGGAAAGGGAATTCCCTGACCCCTTGCACTTCCTGGGTGAGGCCTTGCCATGCTTCTGCTGACACTGGGTGCACTGCAACCATGGTCCTGCACCCACTTTCTGACACTCCCCAGTGAGATGAGCGCAGTACCTCAATTGGAAATGCAGAAATCACCTGTGTTCTGCGTCGCCCACACTGGGAGCTCTAGACTGGAGCTGTTCCTTGTTGGCCATCTTGGCTCCACCAAAAGCCTGATCTTAATAGAACTTAGCTGTGAATTCATTTTGACATGTGCATTTATTGTTGTTGGGTTTTCCTTTTCATTACTGATTCTAACTCACTGCTTATTATTGGTTTGTCTAGAATTTCTATTCCTAATTTAAGAATTTTGAATGTTTCCAGAAATTTATCAATTTTCTCTATTTTTGAGTTTGTGTGCAAATACATGTTTATAGTAGTCTCTAAAGATATTTTGTATTTTATAGTGTTTGTTGTATTGTCACAGTTTTCATTGCTAATGAAGCTTGTTTGAATCTTTTTTTTGTTAGTCTAACTAGTAGCCTACTAATTCTATTCTTTTTTTTTTCAAAAAAACCTTTTTTTTTTCATTTGTCTTTTGGTTTTTCTTTCTGTATTGTATTTAGTTCCACTCTGATCTTTGTCATTTCTTTTTTTTTCTACTAGCACTGGATTTGGTTTGTTATTCTTTGTTTACTTTCATGAGGTGTGGTATTATGTTGTCAATTTGTGATATTTCAGACTTTTTGATGTAGGCATTTAGTGCTATAATCTTTCCTTTTAGCATTTCTTTTGCAGCATCCACAGGTTTTAGTAGCTTGTGTCACTGTTATTCTTCATTTTGAAAAAAAATTTAATTTTTATTTTGATTTTATGGTTTATCCCAAAATCATATTTGAGTACATTGTTTAATTTTCAGGTTTTTGTGTAGTTTTAAGAGGTATTTCTTTTTTGGAATTGATTTTTTTTTTCCAGTGTGGTGTGCGAACTTGATCTGATCTCAATTTTCAAAATTTATTGAGACATTTACTAGCCCATCATATGGTCTATCTCAGAGAATGCTATGTCTACTAATGAGAAGAAAGTATATTTCTGTTCCAGATTTTAAGTTAGGAAGGTTGTATGTTTCCAAAAATGTATCTATTTCCTCTGGATTTTTGAGTTTGTGTGCAAAATAAGTTCACAGTAGCTTCTAATAATACTTTGTATTTTGTAATGTTGGCTGTATGGCCTCTATTTTAATTTCTTTTTTTTTTTTTTTTTTTTTTTTTTGAGACGGAGTCTCGCTCTGTCGCCCAGGCTGGAGTGCAGTGGCTCGATCTCGGCTCACTGCAAGCTCCGCCTCCCGGGTTCACGCCATTCTCCTGCCTCAGCCTCCCGAGTAGCTGGGACTACAGGCGCCCGCTACCACGCCCGGCTAATTTTTTGTATTTTTAGTAGAGACGGGGTTTCACCGTGTTAGCCAGGATGGTCTCGAATTTCTAATTGCACATGTTGAATCCTTTTTTTCTACTTCGGTGAATATTTTGTAAATACCTGTTACATCCATTTGTTGTACAGTGCAGTTTAAGGCCAGATATTTTTGTGTTAATTTTCTGGCTCAATGATCTGTCTAGTGCTGTCAGTGAAGCACTGAAGTCTTCCCATATTATAGTATTGCTGTCTGTCTATTTTAATTGGTCTATTACTAATTGTTTTATAAATTTGTGAGTTCCATAGTTCAGAGTATATTTATTTAGAACTGTAATATTGTCTCATTGGGTTGATTCTTTTATCATTATATGGTAACCTTCTTTGTCTTTTTACACTATTTCTTGAAAGTCTGTTTTATCTAAGAATGGATTCTCCCACACATTTTTGGTTTCCATTTGCATAACGTATCTTTTGCCACACCTTTGCCTTGGGTCTATAAGAATTAGAATTTTTACGTGTTAAGTGTGTCTCCTGAAGACAGCAGATAGTTGGTTTGTAAATTTTTTATGCAATCTGTAAATTCATATATTTTAAATTGAGCATTATTATAATTTACGTTCAACATCAATACTGTAATGCAAGGTACTGTTCCACTCATTGCATTGATTCTTACTTAGTGACTTTGTTTTATTCATAGCATTTTATTTTTTAAGCCTTTTGAATTTTATGCTTTGAGGTATTTCCACTCTGTTTCATACCAAACTTTTGTTTTGGATTTAGAACTCATTTCAGCATTTCTAACAGGGCTTGCCTGATATTGACAAACTCCCTCAATATCCTCTCAACTTTTGCTGGTCAGAGAAGGACTGTTTCTCCTTCATTTATTAGCTTAGTTTTGGTGGATACAAAATTCTTTGGCTGATTAGCTATTCTGCTTAAGAAGACTTGAGATAGGACCCCAATTTTTCCTTGCTTGTAATGTTTCCACTGAAAATTTTGCTGTTAGTCTGAAAAACTTTCCTTTTTATATTACCTAATGCTTTTATTTCACTGCTGTTAGAATTATTGTCTTCGTGTTGCATTTAAATAGTGTATTCAATACATGCTTTGTTAATGCCCTTTTTGCAATATATCTCCCAGAAGTTTTTTGAGCTGCTTGTATTTTTACGTTTAAATTTCTAGCAAAGCCAGAAAAGATTTTCTTAATTATTTTCTCAGGTGGGTTGCTCCAACTTTTTTCTTCTTCTTTTTCTTCAGGAATAGCTATATGTCTTAGATTTGCCATTTTACATAATTCTGTATTTCTTAGAAATTTATTTTTTCTTCATTTAATCTGGGCTAATTTAAAAGGCTTTTCTTTAAGATTTGAAATTCCTTCTTCTACTTGTTAAAAATTTCCAAAGCATTTTAAAATTTCTGATATGTGTCTTTGATTTCTATAAGTTTTGATTGGTTTTTCTCTAAAATAGTTATACCTAGAAACTTTTTTACTAATATTCTGAATTCCTTTGAAATTTCTTTTGTTAGTTTTTATCTTTCCCTTGTAGCTCCTTATGTAACTTATAAATGAACTTTGGAATTATTTATCTGGTATTTCAAAGACTTCCTTTTGGTTTGTATTCATTGTGAAAGAACTAATGTGTCCTATAATGGATGTTATTGAACTCTGTTTATTCATATTCCCAGAATGATTTTTTGTTTTCTTCTCATTTTTCTATAATTATTTTTGTATTTATTTTTTATTCAACTGTGTTTTTTTAAATTTCTTTTTTTCCCATTGAGGCTGTGCCTTTAATGTTTTCCACTTACCATCACCTAGATTCAGCTCTGGGTGCTTTCAGTGGTAAAGACTCTATATGAGTTTCTTGGTTATAGATTATCTTTTTGTGATGGCTTTCTCAGATGCTGGTTATAGCAGTGATGTGCTCAGTTTGTGGGCAGGTTTACTGTTTTCTCTGTGGCTGAAATAACAGAGGTCTCTTGAAGCTCCACAATAGTTTTATTTTTTAATTTTTTTCCTTTTCCCCCAGTGTTTCATTTACTGGGTGAAACAGTTTAGGCTTCAGGAAAGTAGAAAGTGTCCATGGGTAAGAATCGGCTGCATCTAAAGCAGGTGGGTAAATGCAATACCAAATGGTGGGCAGAAGTCCCAGTTGACAGAGGTAGCCAGAGGAGCTCTCAGTGAAACACAATGGGGACTTCTCAGAAACAAAAAAGGAAGGCACCTCAACTCCCGTGTTGAGTCAGCAAGAATGCAGTCCACCTCCCAGTCACACTCCTAACCCAGTGTTCCAGCTTTTCAAATCAGACAGGTACTTCTTTTTATCTGCAGACATGTTAATTTTCCATGTCGAGAGGGATTGCGACTCACCTTCATGCAAGCCTGAATCTTTATAGCACTCCTTTTATGGCAATGCAGTCACCCTAAAATGTTTCAGCAAGTCTGACTACAAGTGAATCCACGCCAAACTCCTATGGAAGAAGTTCCAGCTCTGACTGCAGTGGCGGGTGACGGGGAAAAGTCTCCTTCTCCAAGACCTTTCACAAGCATCAGGGCTGCCTGTTGGGATAACGCCATAGACTTTCTTCACCAATCCCCGCACTGCACTTGTGCCTCTGCTGCAAGAAATTTCTAACAGCAGGGTGCAGTGGCTCACGCCTATAATCCCAGCACTTTGGTTCTGTGTTACTGTCCCTGCAGGTGTAATGGACTTTGCTGGTTGGCATCCGACCAGGAGATGGCCCTTGCGAAACAGCACCACCTGTGATAATAATGGTGGAATTTCTGTTTGTTATGTTACTCAGTGTATATACTTTGGTGTCTCAAGCAATAGATGGAGCCATAAAGTCTGTACTCTGGCTCCCTATGTGCAGGTGCAAGTACCAGTTCCACTGGGAATCAGAGGACAGTACAACTGACTGTGAGGGAAATGTTCCAATGTGCATCACAGATGCCTCTGCTGCACAAAAGAAGTCACACAAGGAAGTGGGGTAGCAGGTGGCAGTAAGCCAAAGTCAGCTGCAATGAAGTTGTCACGGCAGGTCTTAGACTCATAATGTTTCCATAGCAACAATTAGCTGAGCTCCATCCAGGCAATCTATCCTTAGAACTCAAAATTTCCCCAGACTATAAGTCACTCCAACTAAGACTAAAACCATAGCTTTTATGTCATGCCCTCCTGTTTCACCCATGAAGCAGGGGTGCCCAGCATCTGTACCTGTGGCTGTAGCACACTATTTACTCACCCCCTGGTTCTGCAAAGGGAGTTCATTCCTACTCAAGATTATATTATCAGTATTAGTTGAAGGCTTCGCTCAACTTGTGACCACTACCCGAGTTAGCCGGCAAACTTCCATTAGGCTCCCTGATAGTTAGGATCAGGAGTGGCTTCCCTCTGTGCTCATTGAAGTCTGTGAGTGCACATAAAGCATGTGCTGATGCCACTCCTCACATATTCCCCACCACTCATTAAATAAGGTTCAGGACTAGGTAGTGTTAAGGCCTTCTCTCATGGTCTGGATTGCCAAGCTCACCACTGGGAGTGTGTTATGGTGACAGTCCCTCTGCCTCTTATCCTCTGGAGACTCAAAGTTTTTTTCGTGGCTCATGATGTAGGCCCACCACTTTTTTCCCAAGGTTTTGTGGTGTTATTCAGTTTTTCTGTTAAATTCCTGTGTTACTTCTAGAAAAAAAAATTCAGCATGAATATCTATACACTATTTTGTCTTTCCGTGTTGGAGAGGCATGCTAATAGAATGCTTTCAATGCACCGTCTTGGAAACCTAAAAATGTAGTTCATAGGATATTAGAAATGTTTCAAAATAAAAAGAAAATTCTGGTTCAAACTAAGTAAACATTAAGTAGGAAAATAAAAAAGATGAGGTTAAAAGATTTATACAATTTTTTTGTGGTCAATAGCTAACTGAGATTAAATTTGCTTATAAAGTTTTATTGAAATTACCTTTAATATATTAATAATGCACTAATATGGACATAAAATTTGTTTTTCTCTTTAGAATAAAATTGTCCTAGAAAAAATTTTTGGTCCAAGTGTGGTGGCTCATATGTATAATCCCAGCATGTTTGGAAGCTAAAGCAGAAGGAACCCTTGAACGTAGGAATTTAAAACCAGCCTAGGCAATACAGGAAGACCCCATCTCTACAAAAAATAAAAATAAGTAACTGGGTGTAGGGAGCGTGCCTGTATTCACAACTACTCAGGAAGCTCATATGGGAGGATTGCTTGAGCCCAGGAGTTCATGGCTGCAGTGATGCCTGATTGTACCGCATCACGCCAGCCTTTGCACAGAGTCAGACCCTCTCTTTAGGAAATATTTTTTTAAAAACTTTTGAGTTAAATGAAAAAAAAAAATGAGGAGAGATAGGAAGAGATACATTTAGTCACTACACTTTATTAAATCTTTTGTTGAGAAACTGAACCTCTTAGTTATCAAAGTGTAAATGCCTATGCTTTTCAAAATCTTTAACTTATCATTTTGGTTAAATGACAATCATTTTACAGTTACCTGTGATACAATTTTTAGCAAGTGTTTTAAACCTTTGATATCTGACAAACTTTTCAAAATGAAATTTCAAATTATACATTTATGTTTGTGAACCTTAAATTAGCTTCTTATATATTAGGGCTCCTAAAAGTCCAAAAGAGATATGTTAGTCTTACTTGGTATGTTAAAATCATATGGAAAGCCTTTTCAAATAAAAAAAATGTTTAACTTTTTGACTTATGTTTCTACAAATACGTCATTAGCATGTGTTCCAAAATTGTAAAAGATTCCGAAAATTACTTTGTCTTGTTATATGTTATCAATTATAATTATGATTATTATAAGTTTTTGTATGCCATACAGACAATTCTTTCTTGTCAATTTATTTTTAATTATTATTATACTTTAAGTTCTAGGGTACATGTGGACAATGTGCAGGTTTGTTACATACATATACATGTGCCATGTGGGTTTGTCATTTACATTAGGTATTTCTCCTAATGCTATCTATTCCCTATTCCCCCAACCCATGCAGGCCCCAGTGTGTGATGGCCCTGCCGTGTGTCCAAGTGTTCTCATTATTCAATTCCCACCTGTGAGTGAGAACATGCAATGTTTGGTTTTCTGTCCTTGTTATAGTTTGCTCAGAATGATGGTTTCCAGCTTCATCTATATCCCGGCAAAGGACATGAACTCATCCTTTTTTATGGCTGCATAGTATTCCACAGTGTGTATGTGCCACATTTTCTTAATCCAGTCTATCATTGATGGACATTTGGCTTGGTTCCAAGTCTTTGCTATTGTGAATTAGTGCCTCAATAAACATATGTGTACATGTGTCTTTATAGTAGCATGATATGTAATACTTTGGGTATATACCCTGTAATGCGATCGCTGGGTCAAATGGTATTTCTGGTTCTAGATCCTTGAGGAATCGCCACACTGTGTTCCACAATGGTTGAACTAGTTTACAGGTCCCACCAACAATGTAAAAACCTTCCTTTTCCCCCACATCTGTTGTTTTCTCCAGCATCTGTTGTTTCCTGACTTTTTAGTGATTGCCATTCTAACTGGTGTGAGATGGTATCTCTGTGGTTTTGATTTGCATTTCTCTGATGACCAGTGATGATGAATATTTTTTCATGCATCTGTTGGCTGTGTAAATGTCTTCTTTTGAGAAGTGTCTGTTCATATACTTTGCCCAATTTTGATGGGGTTGTTTGATTTTTTCTTGTAAATCTGTTTAATTTCTTTGTAGATTCTGGATATTAGCCCTTTGTCAGACGGGTACATTGCAAAAATTTTCTCTCATTCTGTAGGTTTCCTGTTCACTCTGATGGTACTTTCTTTTGCTGTGCAGAAACTCTTTAGTTTAATTAAATCCTATTTATTAATTTTGGCTTCTGTTGCCATTTGTTTTGGTGTCTTAGTCATGAAGTCCTTGCCTAGGCCTATGACCTGAATGCTATTATCTAGGTTTTATTCGAGGGTTTTCATGGTTTTAGGTCTAACATTTAAGTCTTCAATCCATCTTGAATTAATTTTTGTATAAGGTGTAAGAAAGCGAACCTGTTTCAGCTTTCTACATATGGCTAGTCAGTTTTCCCAGCACCATTTATTAAATAGGGAATCATTTCCCCATTTCTTGTTTTTGTCAGGTTTGTCAAAGGTCGGATGGTTATAGATGTGTTGTTATTTCTGAGGCCTCTGTTCTGTTCCATTGGTCTATATCTCTGTTTTGGTACTGGTACCATACTGTTTTGGTTACTGTAAACTTGTAGTATAGTTTGCAGTCAGGTAGCATGATGCCTCCAGCTTTGTTCTTTTTGCTTAGGATTGTCTTGGCAATGCAGGCTCTTTTTTGTTTCCATATGAATTTTGAAGTAGTTTTTTCCAATTTTGTGAAGAAAGTCATTGGTAGCTTGATGAGAATGGCATTGAATTGATAAATCTATAAATCAGTATGGCCATTTCCATGATATTGATTCTTCCTGTCTATGAACATGGAATATTGTTCCATTTGTTTGTGTCCTCCTTTATTTTTGTTGAGCAATGATTTGTAGTTCTCCTTGAAGAGGTCCTTCACATGCCTTGTAAGTTGGATTCCTACATATTTTATTCTCTTTGTAGCAATTATGAATGAGAGTTCACCCATGATTTGGCTCTCTGTCTGTTATTTGTGCATAAGGATGCTTGTGATTTTTGCACATTGATTTTGTATCCTGAGAATTTGCTGATGTTGCTTATCAGCTTAAGGAGATTTTGGGCTGAGACGGTGGGGTTTTCTAAATATACAATCATGTTATCTACAAACAGGGACAATTTGACTTCCTCTTTTCCTAACTGAATACCCTTTATTGTTTCTCTTGACTGATTGCCCTGGCCAGAACTTCCAACACTATGTTGAATAGGAGTGGTGAGAGAGGGCATTCCTGTCTTGTGCCAGTTTTCAAAGGGAATGCTTCCAATTTTAACCCATTGAGTATGATACTGGCTGTGGGTTTTCCATAAATAGCTCTTATTATTTTGAGATACATTCCATCAATATCTAGTTTATTGAGAGTTTTTAGCATGAACGGCTGTTGAATTTTGTTGAAGGTCTTTTCTGCATCCATTGAGATAATCATGTGGTTTTTGTCTTTGGTTCTTTTTATGTGATGGATTGCGTGTATTGATTTGCATATGTTGAACCAGCCTTGCATCCCAGGGATGAAGCCAGCTTGATCTTGCTGGATAAGCTCTTTGATGTGCTGCTGGACTTGGTTTGCCAGTATTTTATTGAGGATTTTCACATGGATGTTAATCAGGGATATTGATCTAAAATTCTGTTTGTTGTATCTCTGCTAGTCTTTGGTATCAGGATGATGCTGGCCTCATAAAATGAGTTAGGGAATATTCCTTCTTTTTCTATTGATTGGAATAGTTTTGGAAGGAAAGGTACCAGCTCCTCTTTGTACCTCTAGTAGAATTTGGCTGTGAATCTGTCTGGTCCTGGAATTTTTTTTGGTTGGTAGGCTATGAATTATTGCCTCAATTTTAGAGTCTTTATTGGTCTATTCAGAGATTCAACTTCTTCCTGGTTTAGTCTTGGGAGGGTGTATTTGTCCAGGAATTTATCCATTTCTCCTAGATTCACTAGTTTATTTGCATAGAGGTGTTGATTATATTCTCTGATGGTAATTTGTATTTTTGTAGGATTGGTGGTGATATAGCCTTTATCATTTTTTATTGCATCTATTTGAGTCTTCTCTTTTCTTCTTTATTAGTCTTGTTAGCAGTCTATCAATTTTGTTGATCTTTTCAAAAAACCAGCTCCTGGATTCATTGATTTTTTTGCAGGTTTTTTTGTGTCTCTTATCTCCTTCAGTTCTGCTATGATCTTAGTTATTTCTTGCCTTTTGCTAGCTTTTGAATGTGTTTGCTCTTGCTCCTCTAGTTCTTTTAATTGTGATGTTAGCGTGTCAATTTTATATCTTTCCTGCTTTCTCTTGTGGACATTTAGTGACATAAATTTCCCCTACACACTGCCTTAAATGTGTCTCAGAGATTCTGGTACTTTGTGTCTTTGTTCTCACTGGTTTCCAAGAACATCTTTATTTCTGCCTTCATTTCATTATTTACCCAGTAGTCATTCAGGAGCAGGTTGTTCAGTTTCCATGCAGTTATGTGGTTTTGAGTGAGTTTCTTAATCCTGAGTTCTAATTTGATTACACTGTGGTCTCAGAGACAGCTTGTTGTGATTTCTGTTCTTTTACATTTGCTGAGGAGTGCTTTACTTGTAAATATGTGGTCAATTTTGGAATGAGTGCAGTGCGGTGCTGAAAGGAATGTATATTCTGTTGATTTGGGGTGAAAACTTCTGTAGATATCTATTAGGTTTGTTTGTTTCTTTTTACTCTTTTTTCTCTAAACTTCTCTTCTTGCTTCATTTCATTATTTTGATCTTCAGTTGCTGATACCCTTTCTTCCACTTGATCGAATCAGCTACTGAAGCTTGTGCATCATCATGTAGTTCTCATGTCATGGTTTTCAGCTCCATCAGGTGTAGAGAAGACCTTAAATGTTAGCCATTTGTCTAATCTTTTTTGAAGGTTTTTTCTTCCTTGTGATGGGTTTGAACATCCTCTTTTAGCTCAGAGAAATTCATCATTACCGACTTTCTGAAGCCTATTTCTGTCAACTCACCAAAGTCATTCTCTGTCCCGCTTTGTTCCATTGCTGGCAAGGAGCTGCGATCTTTTGGCAGAGAAGGGGCACTCTAGTTTTAAGAATTTTCAGCTCTTCTTCCCTGGTTTCTCCCCATCTTTGTGGTTTTATCTACCTTTGGTCTCTGGTGATCTACAGATGGAGTTTTGGTGTGGATGTCCTTTTTGTTGATGTTGATGCTATTCTCTTATGTTTGTTAGTTTTCCTTCTAACAGTCAGGCCTCTCAGCTGCAGGTCTGTTGGAGTTTGCTCGAGGTCTGATCCAGACTCTATTTGGCTGTGTATCACCAGCAGAGGCTGCAGAACAGCAAATATTGCAGAACAACAAATATTGCTGCTTGATCCTTCCTCTGGAAGCTTCATCTCAGAGAGGCAACTGGCTGTATAAGGTGTCAGTCAGCTTCTACTGGGAGTTGTCTCTAAGTTAGGCTACACAGGGGTCAGGGATCCACTTGAAGGGGCAGTTTGTCCAGTCTCAGAGCTCAAACACAGTGCTGGGAGAACCACTGCTCTCTTCAGAGCTGTCAGACAAGAACATTTAAGTCTGCAGAAGTTTCTTCTGCCTTTTGTTCATCTATGCCTTGCCCCAGAGGTGGAATCTACAGAGGCAGGTGGGACTAGTTGAGCTGCAGTGGGCTCCACCCAGTTTGAGTTTCCCAACTGCTTTGTTTACCTACTCAAGCCTCAGCAATGGCAGACACCCTTCCCACAGTCAGGCTTGCCGCCTTGCAGTTTGATCTGGGACTAGCAATGAGCAAAGTTCCATGGACATGGGACCCACTGAGCCATGCATGGGATATAATCTCCTGGTGTGCATAAGAAAATACATTCTTCAAAAAAGCCCAAATTGGAGATGTCACTTGATGATGTTATCATGTCAGTGGGGTTTTAAAATAACAGATTAGTACCACTGCTACTATAGTGCATGTTTCTTTCCAGTGTCTGTGGAATATTAGTGTAGCCAGGAACCACAGAGAAAGTAAGTCCCCATCTCCTGAAGGGATGGTTCTCATAGTTGTAGTTTATAAGAGTTCCAGCTAGATTTAGTCTAGGCCTTATAAGGTTGCCTTCCCTACATCTAATGGGAATATCTTTAGGATAATGATATTGATACTAATTGTAGTCATCCCCAGTACCATTTAGAACTTTACATGCTGGATGGGAAGAGTTTTTTTTGACAAAAAGAGTTTCAAAAATTAGGGACACAATAGGTCCTGGCAGGTATCTTAGACAACCCTCCTTACAGGGGCTATTGGTCCAGAAATTCCTTGTTTGTCTACAAATTTGCAGATAGCTGCCATTGTTAAATATTATACAAAGTTCTGGAATTCCATGTATGGGGATGTTTGGGAAGGACCATGCATTATTTATTACCTGATAATGAAGTTGTCAAGTGGCAACATTTTTGCCCGGGGTAGCTATTCCCATTGGGAATTCCACCCAGGAGGTCTGCCTAGATTGTTAAATTTTTTCCATGGTCTTTCCCAATGTTTGGTGTTAATCTTGTTCCTGTTTAGTCTCCAGATTTCTGTGCCTTTACCAATTATGAGCATAATGTTACAATATTTAAGGTTTCCCAAGTATAGTCCTTTTCCTCTGCTGTTAAAGCAGATTAAAGCATTTGGTATCATTCTATTAAATTTACCTAGTTTAAGGGTGGGAGTTTTACCCTCAGGGAGTGTGTCTCTCTGGGTGAGGTTAAAAATGGACCCATACCATGTTCCATTTACACCTATTAAATCCTTAATGGTTACTTAATGGTTAAAGGTAAAGCCAGCAAATGGAACACTAAATTAGTGAGTTCTGGGTCATCAAAGTGTCCTTTGATGTTATTAAACTGAGGAAATCATTTAGGGAAAACCCAGCAATCCATCTGGGCAATGGCTAATATTGTAAGGGAAAAATGATGGGAGGCATTGCTACATTTAACAGTGAATGTTAATAAACACGATAGTAACAAAACCGTCATTTTTATCTTTTATCTGTGACTATTATGCCTGCTATAAGAATAATAACTAAGCAAAAAATTATGACAATTGAGACGTTTTGCCGGATGTTTTACTCAGAAGGTGCCACAACATGCAGTCGTACTGCAAAGTGCGAAGTACCACAATTCCCACAAGTATGGTATAATCAAGTTTCATTTAAAATCTTACTAAAAGTATTAGTAAGATAAGCATGGGGTAGAGCTGAACAGATAGTTCTCATTCATTTACTTATCTTTTGTAATTTTCAGTTTGAAACCACTGACATCTTCACACTGATATCTGGGATGCTCCTCTGAGCTGTCAACTCTTTCTCCCTCTGCATTTCAGGCCTTGCTATGAGTGTGATTAATCCAAGAGTGGAGTCCTGCAATCTTCACTGCCAAGGGGTTGGAGAGAAGGATGGTGTAAGGTCTCTAACACTTGCGACCTCAAGAGGGGGAAAAAGAGGGAGGAGCCTTCACCAGTTCCAAGTCTCCTGGATTAAAGGGAGGTGATCCTAGTTATTGGGGTTGGAGTTTTAATAACTGTTTTAATTCCTGCTGGAAGTGGGCCAGGGAGGTTATATGTTTAACCAATTCAGAAGTTTCCTGATCTATTATAAAATCATTACTAAGCAAAGGCCATCCATATATCATTCAAAAGGGCTCAACCTCAAATTTAAAGGGGTCTTCCTCACACTCACTAAGGCTGTAAAGAGGAGGGTAGTCTATGGGACTGCTTCTTGAGACAACTTCTGGAGGTGCTTTTTAGTGATATCATTTGTTTTCTCCACCTTCCCTGAAGATTGTGGTCTCCAAGCACAGTGAAGATGGTATTGTATGTCCAGTGCTTTTGAGACCTTCTGGGTAACAGTCACCTTACATGAAAGGCCATTGTCACTTTGGAGGTATTTAGGGAGTTAAAGTGAGGAATTATTTTATTGACTCATGCTTTCATCACCTTAGAGGCCTTTTCTATTCAACATGCAAATTCCTCTATTCAATTAGTGAAGATATCCACCTACACCAGGAGATACTGAATCTTTTTTCTCTTTGCCATATGGGTAAAATTAATTTGCCAGTCCTCCCCTGGGAAACTTCTCATTTTTTGACTTGGGTGGGGACAAGCTGTCTGTTGAGGGAATTGTTTCCATGGCGTGTCTCACAAGCATTAACAATCCATTTGTGTTTGGTAAATTGTTACCCAAAAATTTGTCGGCTAGTTGATTAGTTTTATTATTATTATTATTATTATTATTTTTTTTTTGGAGATGGAGTCTCATTCTGTCACCCAGGCTGGAGTGCAGTGGCACAATCTCAGCTCACAGCAAACTCTATCTCCCAGGTTCAGGCCATTCTCCTGCCTCAGCCTCCTGAGTAGCTGCGACTACAGGCCCCTGCCACCATACTCAGCTAATTTTTTGTATTTTTAGTAGAGACAGCATTTCACTGTGTTAGCCAGGATGGTCTTGATCTCCTGACCTCGTGATCTGCCTGCCTCGGCCTCCCAAATTGCTGGGATTACAGGTGTGAGCCACCGCGCCTGGCCCCAGTTTTATCCTTTTCTAAATGAGAAGATTGGTGAAAGATTTTATAACTTTCCACTGACTAGAGGCTGACAAATAGTTTGCCATTCTCTGATTGTAACCATCCTAAGAATTGAAAAGTGTTTCCTCAAGAGGCGGCCCAATCTATCTCTGCTGGGGAATACTGAGGATTTATTTTCCCTATAGAGACCTCCCAAATTAGAAGGACTTCAAATGCACTTGAACTTTCGGGTTATCTTTTTAATGACTTAGCTGTTTGGTCTGCTAACCTATATCCTTCAACTATTCCATCCATCCTCTTCTGGTGTCCTTAGCAATGTATTACTGCCACTTCCTATGGAAGTAAAACTAAGACAACAATCTATTTCCTGATGGTATTTAATGGGAGACCCATTAGCAGTCAGGAAATGTCTTTCTTTCTAAATAACGGCATGATTATGAAGAACCAGGAAAGCATATGTAGAATCAGTAGGTATGTTAATGGCCTTTCCTTTGCTTAGTTCAAGAGCCCTTGTGAGGATGATTATTTCAGCTAATTGAGCATTTGTATCTGATGAGAGAGGTGTGCTTTTAATGATGTCATCCAGGGTGATAACTGTATACCCTACCCTATGAGTTTCTTATTCTACTAAATAGTTCATTTGTAAAGAGAATCCAGTCTGCATTTTCTAGGGAAGTTTTCTTGAGGTCCTCTCTGGCTGCATAGGTTTGCACCACAATTTGTTCCAAATTATGTTTAGGTTTCCTCTTAGAGGAAAGTGGCTGGATTCAGGCAAGGACATGTCTTTTAGTAAACAGCACATTCCTCCATCAGCAATGCTTGATATTTGTGGAGGTGATTATCTGTTAGCCAAAGACTTCCATTAGAAGATAACAGCCCTGCTATATTATGGGTGGCATAAATAGTCAAGTTATTCCCCGTGGTTAATTTAGTGGCTTCTGGCACCAGTAAAGCCACCACTACAACTGCTTGGAGGCAAGCTGGCCATCCTGTAGCCACCAAATAAAGCTCTTGCATAGGTAATTGACTGACTGTTGTGCTGAATCTTGCACTTGAGTTAAAACCTCCAGGGCTCTTCCCTTCCTTTCTGTGACATAAAGATTTAATGCCTTTCCTATGGGAAGACTGGGGGCAGGTCTTTTAAGTAAGGCTTGCTTTAGCTGATTAAAGACCTTCCAAGCCTCAGGTTCCCATGTGAATAAATGACTTTTAGCTTTTTATTTATAAGTGATATAAATGATGAACTATTTCACTGTACCCAGGAATCCACAATCTGCAAAAACTGTAATGAGCCAAGATTCTCTTAGCTGTTTGAGGGTTTTGAGAAGGGGAAAGGAGGTAATAGGCTTATTTTTCTCATCTCCTAATGTTCTGCTCCCTTCTAACAAGGCGAGATGTATGTGCTTTACTGAAGTTTTACAAAGCTTTGCTTTAGATTTGGAAATTTTATATCCTCTACCTGCTAGTAAGTTAAGAAGTGCCTCAGAGTCTTTGAGAAACTCCCTCAGTTGGGAACAGAGGAGAATATCATTTACATATTGTAAAACTTCTACCTGAGGATGAGAAAACTCATAGAAGTCATTTGATGATATTTGCCCAAACAAGTGGGGGCTGTCTCAGAATCCCTGAGGCAGTACTGCCCAAATCAACTGGATAGCATTGTTGGAGAGATCCTTGAAACCAAGTAAGTATTGAGAGTCAAAGTGCAATGGTATGCAAAAAAAGGCATTCCTTAGGTCCAAAAGTGAACTATTTATTTGCCTCGGGTATTTGAGTTAGCAAAGAATAAGAATTAGAAATGGCCAGATGAATTGGAGCTACAGAGTCATTAATGAGATGAGGATCCTGAACTAGTCTCCTCCATTCCTTAACGGGTTTCTGTAACCCTAATATTGGACTGTTGAAAGGGCTGTTGCAAGATTTGTGAAGGTCCTGTGCTTTAAAATGATTAATAATGGCTTCTAGTTCTTTTCTAGCTTTGGCTTTGGGGGGTACTTCTTCTGGTTATGGAAGAATGTGGAATCCTTAAGGTAAATCTGGAACAGCTGCAGACTGGCCAATTTTATGTTGACTTGCACCTCTGGGTTAATATTGGTTTCTATTAAGGGAAGACAAAGAGTCTGTCCTGGAGCCATAAGGATGATGGCTAGAATATCCCATATAGGCTAGCTGGAATACTAACTAAAATATGTCTACCTAGTAAAGGAGTGAGATTCCCAGGCATAATTAAAAAGGCATGATTGTGAGTAAACGGCAAGTTTCCCCAAGGAAACTAAACTAAAAGGTTAAGGACTTTCCAATCACCCATATGGTCATGCTATTGGAGAGGAGAAAAGAGAAGCTGGTACCAGAGAAGTGGGGCATTGCTATAAAGGTGCTTGAAAATGTGAATGCAACGTGGAATCAGGGACCTACCTAAAAAACCAGGTTGGCCACATTTTCACAGAACATCTGTGCTGTGCTGATAAATCACTTCCACAAGAGATAAACTTGGAGTCTCCAAAGCACAAAAGCTGGAATGGGTAAGTTGCCCAAACAGCAAAGATGGCAGCCAGACCATCTCTCTGAGAGCTGGGTCTCAGGGAAGTTTCAAATGTGCATAAGCTGAAGACACTGGCAGGGATGACTGGAGGCCTGAATTGAGAGTCCTGCCCATTGAGGAGAAATGGAAGTTAAGACCCACTTAAAGAAGAAGTCTAGCTATATTTTTGTAGAGCAGCCATGCTGTGCTGCTCTACAAAATGGGTACCACTTCTGCTCCTGGCTGGCTTGGACTCTCTAATGCTTGATGGCTAATATGGCTAAGTCACCCCAACAACAACGAGGCAGCCCACCCCTTCTTCTGGGAGCTCTGTCCCAGGAAGTCTTCAAATTTTTATCAACTGCAGGATACCAGTGGGGGTGACTGAATGATCCAGTTGGGAGATCTCAACCAATGAGAAGGAACAGGAATGGGGGCCAACATTCAAAAACAGTCTTGCAGTTTTTGTAGAGCAGTTTTGCTGTATTGGCAGATCTCTTCTGCCTCTGGTTGACTTGACTCTCCAAAGCCGGAAGGCTGGAATGGCTGAGTCACCCAAAAAGTAAAGATCGTGGCCTACCCCTCCCTCTGGGAGCTCCATCCCAGGGAAGTTTCTAATCTCTGTCAGCTAGAGAACACTGGTGTGCATGGTTGGAGGCCCCATTTAGTAGGTCCCATCCAGTGAGGAGGAATAAGATTGGCTACCTACTTTAAAAAGCAGTCTTGCCATGTTTTCATAGAGCAGCCTTGCTGTACTAGGCAGTCCCTTCCACCATCAGTTGGCTTGAATTCTCCAAAACCTGAAGGCTGGAATGACCCAAGGAGTAAAGACAGTGGCCTGCTTCTCCTGATAGGAGCTCCATCTTATGTGGCTACTGATGGCAGTCTGGAATTCGAAGTCAGAGTGTATTTTCCTTTGAGGTGCCATGGAAGTAATGTCTGCAAACTGTCACTGCTCAGCCCCCTGGATTCAGCCTCTTTCCTAGGTGTATGTATCAGTGTCTAACCTCCCACTGTGCCAGAGTTGCAGCTACTTTGGCTGGGAAGCCATGAGGACCTGAGAATCTAAGGCTCCTGGGTCTCCACGTGTGCATGAGCAGCTGCTCTACCAAGACTCCATGTAGCTCTGAAGGACCCGGTAAAGTGGGCTCAAGGGGGTCCCCTGACCCGAGGTTGCAAAGAACTTTGAAAGATGTGTGAGTTTATTTACTGCTACTCTGGGTTGATGAGGTACCTTTGGCCCTGTGTTGCTCCCAAGTGTGTCATCATCCTGTCTTGCTTTTCTTTGTTCTCCATGAATCAAGTTCTTTCCTTGATTAGTCCCAGCGTGGGTACCTGAATGTTTCAGTTCAAGGTGCACAATAGCTGCTTCTAGTCAGCCATCTTGACTGCCTCTTACTTGACATTTTAAAAGGTGGTATTTGTATGAATATATTATTAATAATATTAATTATTCATTAATACAGATAATGTGTTCAAAAATTATTTGAGATTCTTCTAATTCTGACATCTTGGACTATGTTATCAGTTATAATTGAGGTTCTTATTTAATTATAATCCACAAAAATAACCAAAATTTTTGGACAATTTTATCTTTAATAATGACCACTATTATAAAGTCTTTTTTCTTTACATTTTTAATTTTTGTGCATACACAGTAGGAATATACACTTACCAGGTACATGACATATTTTGATACAGACATGCATTGCCTAATAATCACATCATGGCAAATGTGATATGCATCCTTTCAAAAATTTAGCCTTTCTGTTAAAAAAACATCCAATTATAGTTTTTAATTTTTACATGTACAAAGTTATTATTGACTATAGTTATCCTACTGTGCTATCAAACACTAGATCTTATTCACTCTTTGTAGCTATTTTTTAATGGTACCCATCAACCATCCCTACTTCCCCAATTTCTCCACTTCCTTCCCCAGTCTATGGTAACCATACTTTTATTATTACGGTAAGTTCAATTGTTTTCATTTTTAGCTCCCACAAATAAGTAAGGGCATACAAAATTTGCCTTTCTTTGCCTGACTTATTTCACTTGACTGGCAGTTTCATTCATGTTGTTGTGAATGACAGGATCTCATTCTTGTTATGGCTGAATAGGAATCCATTGTGTATATGTATCTCATTTTCTTCATCCATTCCTCTCTTGATAGACCTTTAGATTGCTTCCAAATCTTGACTATTGTGAAGAGTACTGCAAGAAATGACAGTGCAGATATCTGTTCAATATTCTGATTGACACTCTTTGGAGTATATACCCGGCAGTGTGATTGTTGGATAGTATGGAAGCTCAATATTGAGTCTTTTTTTCTAGGAATCTCCAGACTCTTATCCATAGTGATTGTCTGAATGTACATAAACTTCAACAGCGTTGGCATGTTTCCTTTTCTTCACATCCTCTCGGCTATTTGTTATTGCCTATCTTTTGGATATAAGCAATTTTAACTGCAGCAAGATAATATCTCATTATACTTTTGATTTCCATTTGGCTGAAGATCAGTGATGTTGAGCACATTTACATACACCTGTTTGTCATTTGTATGTCTTCCTTTGATGAATGTTTATTTAAATATGTGGCCAATTTTTAAATAGAATTATTAGATATTTTCTACAGATTTGTTTGGGTTACTTACATGTTCTGGTTGTTAATCCCTTGTCACATAGGTAGCTTACAAGTATTTTCTTTCTTTCTGTGGGTTGTCTCTTCACTACACTGTTTCATTTGCTGCGCAGAAGCTTTTTAACTTGATGTAATGCTACTTGTCCATTTTTGTTTTGGTTGCCTATGCCTGTGGGGCATTACTCAGTAATTTTTTTAACCCCAGCAACTATCCTGGAGATTCCTCCAATTTTTTTCTTGCAGTAGCTTCATAGTTTGAAGTCTTAGAGTCTTTAATCTATTTTGATTTAATTCTTGTATATGGTGAGAGAGGGTTTCATTCTTCTGCATATGAAAATCCAGTTTTCCCGGAAGTATTAATTGAATAGACCATCATTCCTCCAATGTATGGATTTGCATATGATGTATAGATTTGCTTCTAGTTTTAAAATTCTGTTCCACTAATCTATGCATCTGTTTTCAAATCAGTACCACGCTGTTTGATTACTATAGCTATGTAGTGTACTTTGAAGTCAGGTAATGTAATTCCTCCAATTTTGTTCTTTTTGCTCAGGGTAGCTTTGGCTATTCTGGGTCTTTGGTAGTTCCATACAAATTTTACAAATCTGTTTCTATTTCCATGGAGAATATCATTAGTGTTTTGGTAGGTATTGCAATTTATCTGTAGATTTCCTTGGGTAGTATGAACATTTTGATAATTTTTTTTTTTTTTCAGTTCATGAACATGGAAGATTTTCCCATTTTTTTAGTGTCCTCCTCAATTTTTTAAACTTTTAGGTTCAGGAGTAAATGTGAAGGTTTATTATTTAGGTACTCTTATGTTTTGGGGGTTTGTTCTACAGATTATTTCATCGCCCAGGTATTAAGGCTACTATCCATTAGTAGTTTTTCCTGCTCCTCTCCCTCCTCTCATATTCCACCATCTCGTAGGCCTCGGGGTCTCTTTTTTTCTGTATGTCCATGCATTCTTATTGGTTAGCTCCCACTTGAAAATGAAAACATGCAGTATTTTGTTTTCCGTTTCTCCATTAATTTGCTCAGGATAATGGCCTTCGGCTTCATTCACGTTCATACAAAGAACATAATCTCATTTCTTTTTTATGTCTGCATAGTATTCCATGACAAATATGTACCACATTTTCTTTACACAGTCTACCCTTGATGGGTATTTCAGTCATTCCATGTCTTTGCCGTTGTAAATAATGCTTCAATGAACATATACATGCATTTATTTTTATAAAAGACTGATTTATACTCCTTAGGTTATATACCCAGTAATGATCTTGCTGGGTTGAATGGTAGTTCTATCTTTAGGTCTTCAAGAAATTTCCACATTGTTTTTCACAATGGTTGAACAAATTTACACTCCCACTAAAAGTACACAATCATTTCTTTTTCTCCAAAACCTCACTAGCACCAGTTATTGTTTGACTTTTTAATAGCTGTTCTGACTAGTATGAGATGTCATCTAATTGTAGCTTTGATTTGCATTTCTCTGATGATCAGTAAGATTGAGCTTCTTTTTATATGGCTTTTGGCAACATGCATATTCTATTTTGAAATATATCTGTTTCCCATGGGGTTGTTTGTCTTTGGCTTGTTAATTTGCATAAGTTCCTTACAGATGTTGGATATTAGACTTTTGTGAGGTGCATAGTTTGCTAATATTTTCTTTTATTCTATAGGCTTTTTGTGTTGTTGATAGTTACTTTTACTATACAGAAGTTCTTTATTTTAATAACATCTCATTGGTCAATTTTTGGTTGCATTGCTATTGCTTTTAGTTTCCTCATCATAAAATCTTTTCCTATTTCTATGCCAGAATATTGTCTAGGTGATCTTCCAGAGTTTCTACAGTTTCAGGTTTTCCATTCTAATCTTTAATCCATCTTGAGTTATTTTTTGTACATGGAGTGAGAAAAGAGTGAAGTTTTAATCATCTGCATATAGCTAGAGAGTTATCTCATCACTTATTGATGAGGGAGTTCTTTTCCCTTTGCATATCTTTGACAACTTTGTTTAAGATCTGATGGTTGTATATACGCAGCTTTGTTTGTATTATCTAAACTCTCCTGTTGGTCTATATGTCTGTTTTCATACCAGTATTATGCTGTTACTATAACCTTGTAGTATATTTTGTATGTACACTGTAGTGTAGTATATTTTATAGTGAGGTAGTGTGATGCCTCTTGCTTTTGCTTTGTTTTTGCACAGGAACTTTTTTTCTGTTTGGGCTGTTTTTCAGTTGCATGTAAATTTTAGAATAGTTTTTTTTTTCCCCAATTTTATCAAGAATGTCATTTGTAGTTTAATACAAATAGCATTCAATCTGTAATTGCTTTGGACAGTTTGGCCATCTTAATAATATTGATTCATCCTATTTGTGACCATAGCAAAATTTTCATTTGTTTATGTCACCAGTGAATTATGTTTTGTATATCTTGGTACAGAGATCATTTATCTACCTGATTTAGTTGTATCCCTAGGTGGTTTATTCTTTTTGTAATTACTGTACAAGAGATTATATTTTTGATTTGGCTTTCAGCTTGAACATTGTTGATTTTTTAAAATGATACTAATTTTGTACATTAATTTTCTCTTCTGAAACTTTGCTAAAATTGTTTTTCATGTCTAGGAGCTTTCTACCAGAGACTATAGGGTTTTCTAAGTGTAGACACATCATCCACAAAGAGAGATGGTTTGACTTTCTTTACTCTTATTTAAATGCTTTTATTTCTTTCTTTTGCCTGATTAATCTGGTTAGAACTTTCAGTATATGTTGAATAGGAGTGGTGTGTATAAACATCCTTTCTTCCCTACTCTTCCAGGGTTTTTTTGTTGTTGTTGTTGTTTTTTGTTTGTTTTTTGGTTTTTGTGGTTTTTTTAACCATTTAGTATAACCCTGGCTGTGGGTTTGTCATAGATGGCTCTTATTATTGTGAGATGTTATTTTTCAATGCCTAGTTTATGGAGGTTTTAACAGAAAGAGATGCCAAATTTCTCTAAGAGCCTTTTCTGAATCTACCAAAATAATCTTTTTTAAAAAGTTTGGTTTATGTGGCTAATCACATTTACTAAATTGCAAGTTTTGAACCATCCTTGCACTACAAACATCAGTCTTTCTTGATCATGGCAGACTAAATTTCTCATGTGCTACCGGATTCAGTTTGCTAGTATTACATTTGAACTTGAGGTGCCACTATACCACCATGTTTCCAGATAATAGGAACGCTTGCTGTGTTTCTTACCATTTCTACCATCTGATCATTTTGTTCGAGCAGCTGAACATAGTGTCACCATGGCACACAGTGTGAGAAGTGCAATTCAAGCTAAACATCCCCTTAGGGGATGAATCAATAATGATTCCATAGGAATGGTTGTGCAGCACCTCTGCCTGTTCTGCATTGCAATCTTCCTAAACAAGTACATTTATTATTTCTGGCCAGGTTCAATTCTGTTTACAAATAGATTTTTGAGGGTGGTATGCTTCAATTATAGAAGCAGATTTATTATGGTAAATACTGACACCAGAAAGCATGTGTAACTGTGTCATGGAGTGATTACATCTAGGCATTATTGCCAGCCAAGGTTGATAAATATCCCCAATAAGTATAATTGTTCTCTGTGTCAGCCCTTGTTGAAGGAATACTCATGGCAGTGGTGATCACCGCTATCATAGCTATCATTAAATTAATCATTGTGATTGGAAGGCTCAATGTCCCTCTTTCCTCAGGTTTTCTGTGGCCATCTGTGACAGCTTCTTGATCTGTCCCCACATAGGTGGCTGTGTTCAACAGGTGTTGCTTGTGACAGTTGGGGTCCTCCTCAGCCTCAGTCTTGACATGGCTGCAACCGTGGGGTCCTCAGGATCCTCCTGGAATCTCTTCCTTGGCATCTGGCTCATGATAAGGTTTCAGGTGTCTTGGTGGTATCCAAATTGGCTGCAGGTTCTGGCCTGGAGAAACACAAGCATAACCTCTAGCCTAACTTATTATTTTATCTATTTCCCAACTATTTGTTATCAGATCTCTCCACTAAAGCAGTTGTTATGCTTCTGTCTTTGCAGCTGGTTTCTGTAGATGCTGTTCAGCTGCTGATAACATCTGGCCTTATGCAGGCTCAAAAAATTTAAGAGTTAATAAAGTTCAGTTATATATGTGATGTCCCTGTTTCCCCCTTTTTTTGTTTTTGTTAACTGCTGTTTCAGGGAGAGATTCATTCTTTCTACTATGGTTTGTCCTTGAGAATCATATGGGAGGCCAGTAATGTGTTTAATATTCCATATAGAGAAAATGTAGCTAGAGCTTGGCTAGGATAGTCTGGGGCATTATCTGTTTTAATAGAAGCTGGAATGTCCATCACTGCAAAACACTGCAAAAGGTAATGTTTAACACAAGCAGAAGACTCTCCTGATTGGCAGGTAGCCCAGACAAAGTGAGAAAAAGTGTCCACACATACATGTACATAAACTAGTTTCCCAAATGCGGGAACATATGTGACATCCATTTGCCAAAGAGCATTAGGTTTCAATCCTCGAGGATTAACTCCTTTTGTAAAAGATGAAGAATGTACCATTTGGCAAGATGGGCATTGCTGGATAATCACTTTAGCTTCTTTCCAGGTAATGCTGTATCTGTGTTTGAGACCAGAGGCATTTACATGGGTTAAGTTGTGAAAGTGTCTAGCATTAGACATTGCAGTAGCAACTAGATGATCAGCCATTTGATTCCCTGCAAAGGTCCTGGAAGTAGTGTATGAGCCTTAATGTGATTGATGTAAAAAGGGTGTATTCTACTCCTAACTGCTGTTTGCAATTGAATAAATAAAGTCATCAGTTGTTCATCTACATGAAATCATAACTGAGCATTTTCAATTAATTGTGTGGAATGAACCACACATAAAGAATCAGAAATCACATTAATAGACATATCAAAGCAGTCAATATCTCAATTACAGCTACAAGCTTGGCTTTTTGAGCTGAAGTTTAGGGCATCTGGAAAACTCTACTTTTTGAGCCAGAATAAGAAGCTTTACCATTACTACACCCATCTGTGAAGACATTCTCAGCACCTTTAATTGGTTTAAATTTAGTTATTTCAGAGAGAATCCAATTAGTCAATTTCAAAAATTGAAACAGTTTCATTTTAGGAAAATGATTATCAAGAATACTCACAAAGTCAGCTAAATGGGTTTGCCAAGTAAGACTATTTATAAAAGCTTGCTGTATTTGTGCCTTCTTGAGAGAGACAATAATTTCTTTAGGATCATATCCATGTAATTTAACATTCCAAGTTCTCCCATTTCCTATCATAGTAGCACTTGGATCCAAATAAGGAGTTAGAGTTTGTGAATTAGTATGTGGAAGAAAAAGCCACTCTAAAAGATCTTTCTCTTGAACAATAACACCAGTAGGTGAATGATGAGTTGGAAAAATTAGCAAATCTAGAGTCTTCTCTGGATTTATTCTGTTTGTTTGAGCTTTATGGAATTGCTTTTGAATCAGCTATAATTCTGCTTCAGCCTCCTTTGTTAATTGTTATTACCCAATAAGCTGCTTTGCCTTGTTTATTTATGCTTCCAAATCCTCCTGTTCATTTAATTTCACTTTTTCCCATTCCCACATATGGCACAATCAGAAGTTGTGCTATATGCTCTTCTGGCTCTGCTTTTCAGGGAACAGAAGTAGGTATAACAATTTGAATTTCCCCATTATAATCTGAATCAATGACTTCTGTGTGTACTTGCACTCCTTTTTAATTTAAATATATCTACCTAGAAGTAATCCTATCATCCCCATTGGCAACATCTGACTGGAGACAGCAATATTCTTTAACAGTACCATAATAAAAGGAAAACCTGGTCCATATTGATTAATAGCTTGTTTAAATTCTTTGAGTAATTTAAAAGGGAAAGGTTCAAATGTAGCTATATTTCCCTGTTGATTTAGTGGTTGTATTCTAACAGGGAACTGCCATGCCTCTATATCACCCTCTCATCTAGCTTGCTGAATTCCTGCCTGAATAGAACTGAGAGCGGTCGCTTGAGGTGCTGCTTGAACAGTCACTGGGGAAGCTACTTTTCACCCAGTGTCCTCTGGAAAAGAATGATATGGAGGTTCAGGCCATGCTTTTTCTTCAAAATAAGGAGGATGTGAAGAAGGGTAGGGATGGACCTCTTCCTCCTTTGACACTTTAGCTGGCAAACAAATCTGCTGTTACCTCTTCTGTTACTTCATTTTACTTTTCTTCCTCCTCTTCATTAGTGTGAAAAGGTTCCAAGGGAGAACAAACCAGAGCACACAGTTGTCCCATTGTTACTCTGATGCTTCCGAGCTCCCCTTCTTACTCACCACAGGGACAGCTTAAGAGTAGTTGGGTGTCCTCCAGCTTAGTTCCACATTCTCAAATCATCACTCTGGTGACCCTTTGACCTGGGTTCAAGCCTCGTGCATGGGCACCACTTGCCGAGAATAGCTTCATCATGGAGACCCTAACCCAGTGGCACTAGAGGAATTAAAGATACACACATAGAAATAGAGAGTGTGGAGTGGGATATCAAGGGACTTACAGCTTTCAGAGATTGGAGCCCCAAACAGAGTTTTACCCACATATTTATTGACAGCAAGCCAGTGATAAGCATTGTTTCTACAGATTAACTAAAAGTATTCCTTACAGGAAAGAAAGGGATGGGCTCTGGCTAGTTATTTGCAGCAGCAATATGTCCTTAAGGCACAGATCGTTCATGCCATTGTTTGTGGTTTAAGAGCACCTTTAAGTGGTTTTCCACCCTGGGTGAGCCAGGTCTCCTTTGCCTTCATTCGGGTAAACACACAACTTTCAGCGTGGGTGTCATGGCCATCACAAGCATGTCACAGTGTCACAGAGATTTTGTTTATGGCCAGTTTTGGGGCCAGTTTATGGCCAGATTTGGGGGCCTGTTCCCAACAGAAGTGAGGACAGCAAATTAGTATCAAAGATATAGTTACTTTAGCTTCCAAATTCCACCCATCTAATAAGGTTCTTATATTCTATTTGTCCGTTTTCATGCTGCTAATAAAGACACACCTGAGACTAGGCAATTTACAAAAGAAAGAGGTTTAATGGATTTACAGTTCCTTGTGGCTGGAGAAGCCTCACAATCATGGCAGAAGGCAGGGAGCAAGTCACATCTTATGTGGAAGGCAGCAGGCAAAGACAGAGCTTGTGCAGGGAAATGCCTCCTTGTAGGACTATCACATCTTGTGAGATTCATTCACTCTCACAAAAACAGTATGAGAAAGACCTGCCTCCATGATTCCCACTTGGGCCCTCCCACAAAACATGGGAATTCAAGATGAGATTTGAGTTGGGATACAGCCAAGCCACATGACACTCTTGTGCACCCTCCTTTATGGTGATGGTCCCTGAGTCTCTGAGTTGGGTAGGAAACTGTGGGTGATATGTTTCATCAATTTGTTTTCTGCTTGTAAGCAGAGGTCACAGCAACACCATAGACAATAGTAGGTAAAAATACCAATGTCAAGTATTAGACAAAAAATTAATAATACTTTATGCCACCAAAATCCCCAGGATCCAAATCAAAAGGAGAGCCATTAGGGGAAAGAAATTGTAGAGTCAGAAGAAAACTGGACAGAGAAGGAGTTTGACGAATTGACAGAAGTTTGCTTCAGAAGGTGGGTAAGAACAAACTTCTCCAAGCTAAAGGCACATATTCAAACCCAATGCAAGGAAGCTAAGAACCTTGAAAAAAGGTTTAAGGAATTGCTAATTAGAATAACCAGTTTAGAGAAGAACATAAATGACCTGATGGAGCTGAAAAACACAGCAGGAGAACTTCACGAAGTATACAAAAGTATGAATAACTGAATCATTCAAGTGAAAGAAAGGGTATCAGTGATTGAAGATCAACTTAATGAAATAAAGCATGATGACATCATTAAAGAAAAATGAATAGAAAGGAATAAACCTTCAAGAAATATGAGACTATGTGAAAAGACCAGACCTATGTTTGGTTGGTGTACCTTAAAGTGATGTGGAAAATGGAACCAAGTTGGAAATCACTTCAAAATATTACCCAGGAGAGCCTCCCCAAACTAGCAAGACAGGCCAGCATTCAAAATCAGGAAATACAGAGAACATCACAAAGATACTCCTTGAGAAGAGCAACCCCAAGACACATAGTCTTCAGATTCACCATGGTTGAAATGAAGGAAAAAATGTTAAGGGCAGCCAGAGAGGAAGGTTGGGTTACCCAGAAAGGGAAACATATCAGACCAACAGTGGATCTCTCTGCAGAAACCTACTAACCAGGAAGGAGGTGGGGTGCATTATTCAACATTCTTACAGAAAAGAATTATCAACCCAGAATTTCATATCCAGCCAAACTTCATAAGCTTCATAAGCAACAATCCTAAGCAAAAAGAAGAAAACTGGAGGCATCACACTACCTGACTTCAAACTATACTACAAGGCTATAGTAACCAAAACAGCATGGTACTGGTACCAAAACTGATATATAGACAAAAAGAACAGAACAGAGGCCTCAGAAGTAACACCACACATCTACAATCATCTGATCTTTGATAAACCTGACACAAACAAGCAATGTGGAAAAGATTCCCTATTTATAAATGGTATTGGGAAAACTGGCTACCATATGCAGAAACTGGACCCATTCCTCACACCTTATGCAAAAATTAACTCAAGATGGATTAAAGACTTAAATGCAAGATGTACAACCATAAAAATCCTAAAAGAAAACCTGGGCAATACCATCAGGACATTGGCATGGGCAAAGTCTTCATATCTAAAACACCTAAAAAAATGACAACAAAAGCTAAAATAGACAAATGGGACCTAATTTAACTAAAGAGCTTCTGCACAGCCAAAGAAACTATCATCAGAGTGAACAGGCAACCTACAGAATGGGAGAAAATTTTTGCATCCATCTGACAAAAGGCTAATATCCAGCACCTTCAAATAACTTAAGCAACTTTACAAAAACAAAAACAAAAACAAAAACAAAACCATCAAAAATTGGCCAAAGGATATGAACAGACAACTCTCAATAAAAGACACTTGTGCAGCCAACAAACATATTTAAATAAGCTCATAATCATTGGTCATTAAAGAAATGCAAATCAAAACCACAATGAGATACCATCTCATGCAAGTTAGAATGAGGATCATTAAAGAGTCAGGAAACAACAGATACTGGAGAGAATGTGGAGAAATATGAACACTTTTGCACTGTTGGTGGGAGTGTAAATTCGTTCAGCCATTATGGAAGACAGTGTCATGATCCCTCAAGGATCTAGAACTAGAGATACAATTTGACCCAGCAATGTCATTACTAGGTATATACCCAAAATATTATCATTCCACTATAAACACACATGCTCAAGTATGTTTATTGTGGCCCCGTTCGCAATAGCAAAGACTTGGAACCAACCCAAATGTCCATCAATGATAGATTGGATAAAGAAAATGTGGCACATATACACCACGTAATACTATGCAGCCATGAAAAAGGATGAATTCTTGTCCTTTGCAGGACATGAAGCTGGGAACCATCATCCTCAGCAAACTATCACAAGAACAGAAAGTCAAACACCACATGTTCTCACTCATAAGTGGTAGTTGAACAAGGAGAACACATGGACATGGGTAGGGGAACATCACACATTGGGGCCTCTCAGGGTGTCGGGGGCTAGGGGAGGGATAGCATTAGGTGAAATACTTAATGTAGGTGATGGGTTGATTGGTGCAGCCAATGACCATGGCACGTGTGTGTAACAAAACTGCACGTTCTGCACACATACATCAGGACTTAACGACAAAAAAAAAAAAACCTGCCAAAAAAAAAATACAGAAATAGTAGAGTCAGAGATTGCTATTATTTTTTCATCCATATGTTTGTAGGGTTATAATTTTATTGCCACAACTGTCAGGAATGTGTACACAACTTCCACTCTTAATAATGGCACTAGTTATCCCCTGTGCAGAAGTTAATGTATTTAATGTCACACAATTTTGTAGAATGTAGACATGAGGGACACTTCAAATTTCATTTAAGAAATACCTCGGAAGCAGTCATTGAGAGCACATTGTAATTAAGGATTTCTACATGCCACATCATTCTTAATGCCTAGAGATGATACAAAGACAAATAATCGTAACAATGAAAGTCAAGATGTACTCTCAGAAAATGAAGATTTCTTGAAAAGACTGTTCACTATTGTTCAGCTGCTTCTGCTGGGCTTTTGCTTTCCATTGGATTAATGTTCTTAATTATAAAATGGGAGGATGGTCCTCCTCCTGCTTCAAGGTAACATCTATGTCATCATCGGACTCAATAGTTCATTCCCAATGATTCTAGATCTTAATATCCCAATCCAGGTTAGTACTTTTGCTCAACAGAGTTACAAAACTCCCAGTAATACAAAATTGGCAGACTAGCTTCCAAATGTTCTTCTGGAGTTTTGAGCTTATTTACCAAGTTAGACACTAACAAAGACATGGAGGCCCTCATATCCTTGTCTAACTGTAATGCTTCCTCTAAGTTTCACATCGTCACCTCAGCTGCTAACTGTGCTTCTGTGATCACTCACAGCTCAAAAGAACAAGCCCAGTGTTGGAATTGTACAGCCATCTTCCTTTCTGTGTGCCTTTTAGTTTTCTAATAACAAGTGCTCTACATTGCCTGGCATTTTTAGGACAACTCCATACTCATGCAGTGGTCCACTTGCATTTAGAAAATGGGCAACGCCACCCTACCCAGATGATAACCACCCAGAAATTTCCCCTGCTGATCACTTTTTCCACTTGTCCATACATTGGTTCTTAGTTTCCTGCTGGCTACCTTGCCAGTTGTCTTGTGAAAAGGCTATATATGTAAAGTAATTCCTAAATGCAGAAGTGGCCTAAAAATGAAGAATCAGGCAGACAAATCCAGATTGTCAATGGGAGTTGATTTTGGAGGGAACTAACAAACAGAACACGGTCTTGGGTGGCTACAAGTCTGGTACTTTGAGGTGCTGTTACCCCCAAACTCAAGTATCAAACACTATAGGGAAAGTGTCTATGTGCTCTATAAAATTTTGCAGAACAATTAAATATTCAGGAAAAGATAAGAATGCTATGTAAAAAATATTCTGCAATTTTTGCAGTAATATCAGAGTTGTTTGACCTAAGGTCAGGATTTACATTAAGTACATGCAAAAGTAAGTATAGTAGAAATCTTAGACATTTCCTGAGCTGGTGTTAATCAGAAGTAGACATTGCAGACTAGCATTAAAGATGGAAGAATTTAAGCCTCCACAGTCAGTTTCCTTTTCCTGTGCATAAATGTTATCTCTCCATATAGCAATCATGGGGTCACTATAAAACTACTAAAGTTCTGGGGACTACTCAATTAGCGAATTGTTCTCTCTTCAACTAAACTCTGTTTAGTTTAATTTGTGTAAAAGTTTTGTTTTATCAGTGTGGAGTCTGAATATTTTTCCCACATCTGTGTGAACTTTTTACAGGTATTTTTTTTTCTTACCACATCTCAAAGATGTGTATTTTAGGTTAATTGTCACGTCTAAACTGTCCCAGTACATGTATGTGTGTTTACTTTGTGTGAAAATGGCATCCTATATAGGCTTGGCTCCAACCTTGTGTTCTAAACTGCTGGAAGAAGCTCCAGCCACTTGCAACCCTGAAGTGAAACAAGCAGAATAAAAACAAATGAAGGAATAATGAGTACAAGTTATTGTAAATTAAAAATTTGTGAAGTATAGAATAATCTGCGAAATGCACAATAAACAATGAACAACAAATATGTAAACAGCAATGGGTATGTAAGCACTCAGCAAGACCACCACACTTGCTATTGTTTGTTTTTGAACTACACAGTAGTAGGAGGTGCTCCTTATAATGTTTACTTTGTGAACATTATTTCATTTATTTAATCTACCACTACTATAATTACTATCACCCGCTGGTTTGCCAAAAGTCTGATAATAAGTATCTTGTAGGGAAGGGCCAATATGGGCTGAAATGGATGAATTGAAAGAAGTAGGATTCAGAACATGGAAACTGACAAACTTTGCTGAACTAAAAGTTCTAACCCAATGCAAAGAAGCTAAGAACCATGATAAAACATTCCAGGACCTGTTATCCAGAATAACCAGTTTAGACAGAAACATGAATGGGCTGATGAAGCTGAAAAACACAAGAAAAAAACTTTACAATGTAACCATAAGTATCAATAGCAGAATAGACAAAGTGGAGGAAAGAATTTCAGAACTTAAAGATTGCCTTGCTGAAATAAGGCAAGCAAGATTAGAGAACAAAGAATGCAAAAAAAAAAAAAAGCTTTACAATGCACCATAAGTATCAATAGCAGAATAGAGAAAGTGGAGGAAAGAATTTCAGAACGTAAATATTACCTTGCTGAAATAAGCAAAGAAGATTAGAGAATAAAGAATGAAAAGGAATGAACAAAACCTCTGAGAAATTTGTGATTATGTAGTAATAAAAAGACAAAACTTATGACTGATTGGGGTATGTGAAAGAGACAGGGAGAATGGAACCAATTTGGAAAACATACTTCAGAATGCAATCCAGGAGAACTTCCCCAACCTAACAACACAGATCAACATTTAAATTTCAGAAATCCAGAGAACCCTAGTAGGATAATCCATAAGAAGATCCACCCCAACATGCATAATCATCAGATTCTCCAAGGTTGAAATGAAAGAAGAAATGTTAAGCGTGGCCACAGAGAAAGGCCAGATCACCTTCAAAGGGAAGCCCATCAGACTAACAACAGAACTCACAGCAGAAACCCTACAAGACAAAAGAGACTAGGGGAAAATATTCAACATTCTTACAAAAGAATTTCCAATCCAGAATTTCATACCTGGTCAAACCAAGTTTCAAAAGAGAGGGAGAAATAAGATTCTCTTAGACAAGCAATTGCTTAGGGAATCCATTACCAGACCTGCCTTGCAGAAGCTCCTGAAGGAAGCCATGAATATGGAAAGGAATAACCACTACCAGCCACTAATAAAACACATGAAAGTACACATATCAATGACACTATGAAGCAACTACATTAACAAGTCTATAAAATAACCAGCTAGGATCTTGATGACAGGATCAAATTCACGCATAACAATAATAACCTTAAATGTAAATGGGCTGAATGTCCCAAGTGTAAGATACAGAATGACAACCTGGATAAACTGTCAAGACACATCAGTGTGCTATATGAGACTCCCATCTCACATGTAAAGACACACATTGATTTGCATTTCTCTGATGGCCAGTGATGATGAGCATTTTTTCATGTGTTTTTTGGCTGCATAAATGTCTTCTTTTGAGAAGTGTCTGTTCATGTCCTTCACCCACTTTTTGATGGGGTTGTTTGTTTTTTTCTTGTAAATTTGTTTGAGTTCATTGTAGATTCTGGATATTAGCCGTTTCTCAGATGAGTAGGTTGTGAAAATTTTCTCCCATTTTGTGGGTTGCCTGTTCACTCTGATGGTAGTTTCTTTTGCTGTGCAGAAGCGCTTTAGTTTAATTAGATCCCATTTGTCAATTTTGTCTTTTGTTGCCATTGCTTTTGGTGTTTTAGACATGAGGACCTTGCCCATGCCTATGTCCTGAATGGTAATGCCTAGGTTTTCTGCTAGCGTTTTTATGGTTTTAGGTCTAACGTTTAAGTCTTTAATCCATCTTGAATTGATTTTTGTATAAGGTGTAAGGAAGGGATCCAGTTTCAGCTTTCTACATATGGCTAGCCAGTTTTCCCGACACCATTTATTAAATAGGGAATCCTTTCCCCATTGCTTGTTTTTCTCAGGTTTGTCAAAGATCAGATAGTTGTAGATATGCGGCGTTATTTCTGAGGGCTTTGTTCTGTTCCATTGATCTATATCTCTGCTTTGGTACCGGTACCATGCTGTTTTGGTTACTGCAGCCTTGTAGTATAGTTTGAAGTCAGGTAGTGTGATGCCTCCAGCTTTGTTCTTTTGGCTTAGGATTGACTTGGTGATGTGGGCTCTTTTTTGGTTCCATATGAACTTCAAAGTATTTTTTTCCAATTCTGTGAAGAAAGGCATTGTTAGCTTGATGGGGATGGCATTGAATCTGTAAATTACCTTGGGCAGTGCAACCACAATGAGATACCATCTCACACCAGTTAGAATGGCAATCATTAAAAAGTCAGGAAACAACAGGTGCTGGAGAGGATGTGGAGAAATAGGAACACTTTTACACTGTTGGTGGGACTGTAAACTAGTTCAACCATTGTGGAAGTCAGTGTGGCGATTCCTCAGGGATCTAGAACTAGAAATACCATTTGACCCAGCCATCCCATTACTGGGTATATACCCAAAGGATTATAAATCATGCTGCTATAAAGACACATGCACACGTATGTTTATTGCGGCATTATTCACAATAGCAAAGACTTGGAACCAACCCAAATGTCCAACGATGATAGACTGGATTAAGAAAATGTGGCACATATACACCATGGGATACTATGCAGCCATAAAAAATGATGAGTTCATGTCCTTTGTAGGGACATGGATGAAATTGGAAATCATCATTCTCAATAAACTATCGCAAGAACAAAAAACCAAACACTGCATATTCTCACTCATAGGTGGGAATTGAACAATGAGATCACATGGACACAGGAAGGGGAATATCACACTCTGGGGACTGTTGTGGGGTTGGGGGAGGGGGGAGGGATAGCACTGGGAGATATACCTAATGCTAGATGACGAGTTAGTGGGTGCAGTGCACCAGCATGGCACATGTATACATATGTAACTAACCTGCACAATGTGCACATGTACCCTAAAATTTAAAGTATAATAATAAAAAAAAATTTTTTTGTAAAAGTGACAGCAAGAAAAAAACAGTAAAAAAAAAAAGTCAAAAAAAAAAAAAAGACACACATTGGCTCCAAACAAAGGGATGAAGAAAAATTTACTAAGCAAATGGAAAGCAGAAAAAAGCAAGGTTGAAATGATAGTTTCTGACAAAATGAACTTTAAAACAACAAAGATCAAAAAAGACAAAGGGCATTACTTAATAGTAAAAGGATTAATTCCATAAGAACAGTTCCCTACTCTAAAGATATAGGTACCCAATACAGGAACACCTAGATTTATAAAACAAGTTCTTACAGACCTAAAAAAAGACTTAGACTCTCACACAGTAATATTGGGAGATTTTAACACCACATTGTCAGTGTCAGACAGATCATTGAGAAGGAAATTAACAAGAATATTTAGGACTTGAACTCGGCTCTAGATCAAGTGGACCTGGTACAAATCTACAGGACTCTCCACCCAAAAATAATAAAATGTACATTTTTCTTACTCCACATGGCACTTACTCTAAAATTGATCACAAACTTAGAAGTAAAACACTCTTCAGCAAATGAAAAATAACTGAAATCATAACCAACAGTCTTTCAGACCATGGCACAATAAAATTAGAACTCAGGGACTCACTCAAAAGCACACAACTACATGGAAATTAAACAACCTCCTTCTGAATATGATTCCTGGGTAAATAATGAAATTAAGGCAGTAATCAAGAAGTTATGTGAAACTAGTGAGAACAAAGAGACAATGTACTTGAATCTCTGGGACAAAGCTAAAGCAGTGTTAAGAGAAAAACTTATAGGACTAAAATGCCCACATCAGAATGTTAGAAAGATCTCAAATTGACACCCTAACATCTCAACTAACAGAAGGAGAGAACAAACATCAAACAAATGCCAAAGCTAACAGAAGGCAAGAAATAAGCAAGATCAGAGTGTAACTGAAGGAAATAGAGACACAAAAAACCCTTTAATAAAATCAATGAATCCAGCAAGTTTTTTTTTTTGAAATCTTAATAAAATAGACAGACTGCTAGTTAGACTAATCAAGAGGAAATGAGAGAATAAAAAACATACAATAAAAATGATAAAAAAGATAATTACCACTGACCCCATAAAAAAACACAAAAACCATCAAAAATACCATAAATACCTCTATGCCAATGAACCAGAAAATCTGGAAGAAATTGATACATTCCTGGACACATACACCTTCCCAAGACTGAACCAGAAAGAAGCTGAATGCATGAATAGACCAACAAGAAATTCTGAAGTTGAGGCAGTAACAAATAGTCTACCAAAGAAAAAAAGTCTAGGACCAAGGGAATTTACAGATGAATTCTATAAGAGGTACAAGGAGGAGCTGGTACCATTTCTTCTGAGACTATTTCAAATAATTGAAAAGGAGGGACTCCTCCCTACATCATTTTATCAGGTCGTCATCATCCGGATAACAAAATGTGACAGAGGTACAACATAAAAAGAAAACTTCATGCCAATATCCCTGATGAACATTAGTACAAAAATCCTCAATAAAATACCAGTGAACTAAATTCAGCAAGGACATCAAAAAGCTTATACACCACAATCAAATTGGCTTCATCCAGTGATACAAGGCTGGCTCAACATACACAAATCAATCAATGTAATTCATCATATAAACAGAACCAAAAACAAAAACCACGATTATCTTAATTGATGCAGAAAAAGTCTTTGATAAAATCAATGTACATTCATGTTAAAAACTCTGAATAAACTAGGTATTGAAATGTACCTGAAAATAATAAACCTCTTATGAGAAATCCACAGCCAATATCATATTGAACAGATAATAGCTAGAAGCATTCCCCTTGAAAACCAGCACAAGACAAGGATGCCGTATCTTACCACTCTTTTTCAACATAGTACTGAAAGTGCTGGTGAGAGCAATCAGGCAAGATAAGGACATAAACCATATTGCAATAGGAAGAGAGGAAGTCAAACTGTCTCTGTTTGCAGACGACATGATCCTTTATCTTGAAACCCCATTATCTCAGCCCAAAAGTTTCTTAAACTGATAATGAACTTTAGCAAATTCTCAGGATAGAAAATCAACGTGCAAAAATCACAAGCATTCCTATACACTAACGAAAGGCAAGCTGAAAGCCAAATCATTAATGAACTCGCATTCACAATTGCTACAAAGAGAATAAAATACCTAGGAATATAGTTAACAAGGAAAATAAAGGACCTCTTCAAAGAGAACTATAAACCACTGCTCAAGGAAATCAGAGGACACAAACAAATGGAAAAACATTCCAGCTCATAAATAGTATCAATATCATGAAAATTGCCATACTGCCCAAAGTAATTTACAGATTCATTGTTATTCCCATAAAACTACTGGTGGTATTCTTCACAGAATTAAAACAAAAACTTTAAAATTCATATGGAACCAAAAAAGAGCCTTTAGAGCTAAGACAATCCTCAGCAAAAAGAACAAAGATGAAGGAATCCTGCCATCTGCCTTCAAACAATATTACAGGATTACAGTAATGAAAACAGCATGATACTAATACAAAAAAAAGACACATAGGCTTTGGAACAAAATAGAGATCTCAGAAATAAGACCACACATCTTTAACCATCTGATCTTCGACAACCCTGACCAAAAAACAGCAATAAGTAATGGATACTCTATTTAATAATGCCTGGAAAACTGGTTAGCCATATGCAGAAAATTGAAACTGGACTCCTTCTTTACACCTCATACAAAAATTAACTCAAGATGCATTAAAGACTTCAATGTAAAATAAAAAATTATAAAATTCCTAGAAGAAAATCTAGGCAATACCATTCAGGACATAAGCATGGCCAAAGGTTTCATGAGGAAATCACCAAAAGCAATTGCCACAAAAGTAAAATTTGACAAATGGGATCTAATTAAACTAAAGAGCTTCTGCACAGCAAAAGAAACTATCATCAGAGTGAACAGACAAACTACAGAATGGAAGAAAATGTTTACAATCTATCCATCTGACAAAGGTCTACTAACCAGAATCTGCAAAGAACTTAAGCAAATTTACAAGAAAAAAACAACCTGGTTAAAAAGAGGGCAAAGGACATGAACATACACTTTTCAAAAGAAGACATTCATGTGGCCAATAATGAAAATAAGCTCAAAATCACTGATTACTGGAGAAATGCAAATCAAAACCACAATGAGATACCACCTCACACCAGTCAGAATTGCGATGATTAAAGTCAAGAAACAACAGATGCTAGTGAGGCTGTGGATAAATAGGAATATATTTACACTGTTGGTGGGAATTTAAATAATTCCAACCATTGTGGAAGATAGTATAGCAATTTTAAAGATCTAGAACCAGAAATACTATTTGACCCAGCAATCTCATTACTGGGTATTTATGCAAAGGGATATAAATCTTTCTGTTATAAAGATACATGCAACTGTATGTTCAACGCAGAACTATTCACAATAGCAAAGACATATAACCAATCCAAATGCCCATCAATGATAGACTGGATAAAGATAATGTGGTACATATACACAAAGGAATACTGTGCAGTCATAAAAAGGAATGAGATCATGTCTTTGCAGTGACATAGACAGAGCTTGAAGCCATTGTCCTTAGAAGACTAACACAGGAACAGAAATCCATTTAAATACCGCATGTTCTCATTTATAAATGGGAGCTGAAAAATGAGATCATATGGACACAAGGAGGGGAAAAATGCACACTAGGTCCTCTCATGGATGCTGGGGAAGGGAGAGCATCAGGAAAAAGAGCTAATGCATGCAGGGCTTAATACCTAGGTGATGGGTTAATATGTGCAGGAACCCCCGTGGCATTCATTTACTTATGTAACAAACCTCCAGGTCCTGCACATGTATCCCAGAACTTAAAATTAAATTAAACATATATATATATATATATATATGTGTGTGTGTGTGTATGTATAACTATATATATATGTTGATTTTTAAAATTAATCTTAAATGTACACAAGAGCTCACATTTATTTGAGTTTTTTGTTTTGTTTTGTTTTTTTGGAGATGGAGTCTCACTCTGTCGCCGAGGCTGGAGTACAGTGGTATGGTCTTGGCTCACTGCAACATCCGCCTCCCTTGTTCAAGTGATTCTCCTGCCTCAGTCTCCCAAGTATCTGGGATTACAGGCACATGCCACCATGCCAGACTAATTGTTTGTATTTTCAGTAGAGACAGGGTTTCACCATGTTAGCCAGGATAGTCTGAATCTCCTGACCTTGTGATCTACCCACCTTGGCCTCCCAAAGTGCTGGGATCAGAGGCATGAGCTACTATTTTAGTTTTTAATAGCAGAAGTATTCTGCATTTTTTGTTTGAATATTGGTGATGTTTCTGTGACTAGGACAATTCCATGGGATCCTGTCTTGTTTATATCAGTTAGGCTATGGTAAAACTGGTTAAATTATACTTCCTTTTCTTTAAAGTTACATTTTTGAAATCTATTGATAAATTAAGTGAAGACTTAGTGTATGTAAATCTTTTTAAAATATAAAGGACTGTCTTGTAAGCTTTTCAAGCAATGAATGTTCTTCTCAAGGACCTGAGACACAGCTCTTTAAAATAACATCATCAAGGAAGACAAAACCCCTATCTTTAAACTTTGCAAAACCTTATTTCCAGTAGGTACCTCACTTTGAGAATATCTTAAAGATATATATATTTTTTTCTATATATAAAGTCAGTAAGCAAACACAGATGGCGACCCTCATTCCAAGGAGAATTTATAATATATTATGTGTGACAAAAGCTTCTCTCAAGTTCTTATTTAAAATCAGTAATTATCTCAAAAATAAGTATATAACAGGTTTTCTGTGACTGGTTATTTGAAAGAATGCATTTTCTTCTATCAAATCTCATAAATGGATTGCCTCTGATGTGTATCACATTACAATTGAATGCATATTAAAATATAAAACCTTTTTCCTTCTCTACTTTCGTAAAGAGATTTCTGGGTTGGCAGGATATTTTATGTTTAATTACCTTTTACCAAAACCAACTGCTCTTCAAAAGAAGCTACTTTGTAGATGAAGAGAAAGCTCATCTGACCTGAAGTCCCCTGCCAAGGAGACATAGATCTAGCACCATCAGGTGTCAGGGAAGACAGAAACATACAACAGGCTAAACTGTGTTTCCTGCAAATCCTTATGTCAGATCCCTCACATCTAGAACCTCAAAATGTGCCTTTTTTTTTTTGTAGACTGTGCCTTTACTCAGAGAATTAAGGTAAAATGATGATGGCAGATGGATGTCTCCTAACCTAGTATAACTGATGTCTTTAGGAATACAGAAGAATGCGACTCTAACAACAAATAAAAAGAAGGATGTTCATATGAAGAGCCAGAAAGAAGGATGTCATCTAAAATTTGAGAGAGAAACTAAATCTGCCATCTTGTTTTTTGGGTTTCTGGCCTCCAGAACCATAAGAGAGTATATGTTATTTAAGTCATCCCGAAGGTGATATTTTGTTATGGAAGTCTAGATAGAGTAATACAATCATATACTAGTTTTTTTTAAGAGGCTTACTATGTTTTTATACATAGATCCCACAGGAAAGGAAGCTGAGAAAGAACTATGCTTAGTTTGACAAGTCACACCATTCCCTGATGATTTCCAAGAAACTTCTCTATGCCCTCCAATCACTGACTGACCTGTAGCTCCCCGATGTTTCAAAGGCAACATAAATACATTCCAAGCAAGCAATATGGAATACTGAGTATCACTTTGTCTCTTTATTTAAAAAAACAGTAGCAGAAGAGAGACACTTAAGAAAAAATTACCTCAGGATCAGAAAACTTAACTCTCTTCCAGTCTTAGCAAAATCTGTTCCTAAAGTCCTAATAAATAATCAGGTATTGCCATAGGAATTGCTGGTCATTGCTTCAAAAATGTTACAAAGCTATACTGTCTTATCAGCCACCTACTCTCCTAAACTTGGACATTTGGCTGGAGTGGCCATGGGGCATCCTAAAGCAGTGGTCCCCAACCAATTTTGTGGAAGACAATTTTTCCATGAACAGATGGTGCAAGGGGGTGACTGGTTTCCAGATGAAACTGTTTCACCCCCAGGCCCTGGCAACCACCATTCTACTCTTGGTTTTTATGAGTTTTGACTTTTTTAGATCTCTCATATATGTGAGATCATGCAGTATTTGTCTTTTTCTGCCTGGCTTATTTCCCTTAGCATAATGTCCTCCAGGTTCATTTATGTTGTGGCAAATGACAGAATTTATTTCCTTTTTAAGGCTGAATAATATTTGATTGTATGTATATACTACATTTAAAAAGTCCATTCATTTGTCAGTAGACACTTGGGTTGATTCCATATTTTTGCTATTGCAAATAATGTTGCAATGAACATGGAGGTGCAGATATCTCTTCAAAATACTGACTTCATTTCCTTTGGTTATACAGGAAGGAGTAGGATTGCTGGGTTATATATATAATAGTTCTATTTTAAATTTTTTGAGGAACCTCTATACTGTTTTCTATAATGGCTGCACAGTTTACATCCCTACCAACAGCGTATGAGGGTTCTCCCTTTTTTTTTTTTATGTGTTAGAGTCCCATAAAGGGCTTAGAATGCAGATCCATGACATGTGCAATTAATAGGGTTTGTGCTCCTTTGAGAATCAAATGCCGCTGCTGATCCCACAAAATGCAGAGCTCTGGGAGCAATGCAGGAAGGTCACTTATTTTTGTGCAGCCTGATTTCTAACAGGCCATAAACTGGTGGTTGGGAACCCCTGTCCTAGAGGACCACAAGCCCTCCCAAGCCATTTGAATCACCTTCGCATCTCAATCAGTTTGTCAAGAGACTTAGAGTCACCTTATTAATAGAATCTGTAATCTGTGGCCATTACTGCCATCACTAAACATCTGGTCTTCTATGAAGCCCTAAAGACCACAATTCTAGTGTGCAAGCCACAAGTATAAAAAAAGCCAAACACCAACTCAGCACAAAAGAGGCTCCAATATCTGGAGAAGTGCATGATTATCAACCTCGATCAGGGCCTTTTCAAACAGCAACCACAGCCCAAGAAAAACTCACAATCAATGACTGTGACTGCAGCAATGCCAGGGAAATGTCTCCAATCTCAACCAACAACACAGACTTGAACTCCAATGTCAACTCAAGAAATAAGACCTCCCAGTCTTAACACCTGGCCAACCCTAAAAGTCAGGATTTCTACTGTTGCATCTCAGATCGACAATACTCATCTATAAATGTTTGAAGCCACTAGGGTAAAGCATAGAAAATCTTGAAGAAGAGTCAAACCAAAAGTAAAGCCACATTAACAGGCTTTGGTGTCAAAACTAGACAGAAAATGTCTATTTTCCAAATGACCCAGAGGAGTGTATTAAATATCTAAGTACACTGGACCAGATGGACAAAGCAGTGAAGGTACCGTCTGTGGTATGGAATAAAGAGTTTTCAGTGCAAACTGGTCTATCTCCTCCAACAGTCACCCACCACACAGTTCTATTCAAACAGCAGACGGTCCAGAGTATGAATGACAGTCATACTCTGCTGGAGCAGGAGCAGGAGGACATGGTCCGCAATAACAAAAATGAAAAAAAAAAAACATCCCTTCAGGACAAAAGGCAGAATATCATACAAGTTAGTGATAAAAATGGGAGAGGATGAAGAAGTGAATCAGGAAGAGAATACACAACCAAAATTTCCCTTTTTTGGATGGTAGAAGCTGCCTCTGAACCACCTGCAGGTCATGGAGATATATATCAATATATAATAAACTATTATCTGGCCTTTATCAGCCTTTACCACATGAATATCTCAGGGTTCTAGAGTACACTAACTGCAGTGTTATTGCTTAGAAATTCAGGAAAACCATTTTGTGTGGGAAATAACTGGTTTCCACACTCAGCACAGCTACTAGAGTGAGATACAGGATCTAAGTTATTTCTAGGCTGTTCTAAACTTGTTTTAATTATGAAATCATATAACCCTACCTCTCATAGACTATCACTTTCTTCTTTGCAGACACATCTATAATTATACAATGGGAGAACATTAGCTTAGTAGTCAGGAAATATAATTCTGACATTTTGTATTATTACTTTTTTCCTTCAACCTGCACAAATACTGCATGGAGCTGAGTGGCTTCCTCCATCTAAACCATTGTCTATTCCACAGCACTGTTTCTTCCATAGCTGGAGGGGAATGAGAAAGTACAATGTCAACAAAACACAGAAGTTTAGGGATGACGAGATTCTAATGGAGTTGGAAAGAAGGCTTTGGAAAAGTAACAATGGAAATTGACTTGGTATTGACCTAGCAGGGGTGGAGGAGTTCTGATGAGAGATTAGCAACCCATGGTTTTATTTTTTACAGACATAAAGTGTTGCCATTTTATTTCCCAGTTTTGAGTAAGCCTCCACTTTCCCTCATCTGGAACATACTTGCAAATAATGAGCTGGCTTGATCCTAAACCAAAACCACATTTGACCCTCTCCCACATTGTACTATAAATTTGGTTATACTTTCTTTCTCCCAGTGGCCCCTCCTTGTTATTTATCATAAAAAACTATTTTCTGGCTCATTTTCTCTAGCACCTGTATATCATTTATAGCATAGGCTATCTACTTATCTTACTGACATTTTTTTCCCCAAATAGCCACATAGGCCTTGTCTCAGAGGAAAAATGGTTAGAACTTTCCTGACCTGTTACTAATCACACTCTAGTAAGAAACAAAGATGCTGGAAGTATGGACAATTTTCATCAGCATTACTTGATGTCACTCAGAAAAAAAAAAAAAAAAAACTCTCAATCTTCCTAGGAACTACCTGGCAAGATGCAATAACCTGGTAGGTATGGGGATTAAATGAGCTCCATGTCTGTTAGAAACTAAGATATAAACACACATATTGCTTAGGCCTACATTGAATCATCAATATCACTATCTATGCTCTCTACATCTTTTCCAGTGGAAAGGTATTCATTGCAGTAACACTCATAGAACTGTTATCACATGTAACACTGCCTCCTTCTGAAACCACCTGGAGGACTTCTCTGAAGCTGTCTTCCAGTTTATGCTTAGCAGCACAGTGTGTTTTTACATTAATGTTATGTGAAAAATAAATTGCTACCTCACAATAAGTATGATGTCACTAGGCAACAAAATTTTTTCAGTTCCATTATAGTCGTATGAAATTACCATGGTATATGCTGTCAGCCATTGACCTATATTTAGCCATTTGACACATGACTGTATTTCAAAGTATTAACTTCATAGGATCAGAAGGTGTTAGGCAACCACTGTGTAAGGGGTCTTGAAAAAACTTACCACTCCTGCACCACTACCAGCCCTCTGACCCAGAAGGCCCAAAGACTTATTCAAAAGTTTCTTGAGACCCTCGTTAGCTTCTAACAGCCCAGATGTAGCATTAGGGGAAAGCTGCAGGCAAGCCAACCAGCAATAACCTGCTAGTCACAGTGGGGCCAAAATGCTTCCACTACTCCCTCTCATGGAGAACCTGAGGTAGACATGTATTCACACGGATCATACAACTAAGCCTCCCTACTGCTGGTCAGATTCTGCAAAATTAGTGGCTTTGGCCTGAGAACCTAACACCTAAACTCAGAACCCTCACAGTCTTCTTCTGTCATAGGTAGAGCTCAGCTCAACACTAGGCCAAACCTCCTGCCCAACCTTAACATTTCAAAATGCACTGATACTCTACACGTACAGGTCACTGGCCCAGCAACCTTTTTTCAAAACAAAGGTCACTGGCCCAGGAACATTTTTTCAGAACCACTCCACACCATCTACCAGTATCAAAGTCTTACCTGTGAGTGCCGGTAGTTGGAAAAATAAAAGCACTCCTGATAAAAACAACTTAGTAAGAAGCATGGCTGTGCCTATACTAGGCCAGGACAAAAAGTCATTTGCCTTGGGTTGGCAGTCGCCCTCGAAACCAAAGAACATCAGTGATGCCTCTGCATGCAGGCATTTTCTTTCCTCTTCCTTGGTGGTTCTGATAAACATGGCACAATGATTTCTTGGGATGTAATTATTTCTTTACTTTGCTATTCCTCTTTCTACATAAAGTGCACAACTAATGAATAAGCATTATCCTTTGTTGAGAGTAGTGGCAATGATCATGCGAAATGGAACTTTGGCAGAGTTTCTGCAGTAAGCAGTGCATACTGAAGGGAACAATGGGGTGCCGGTACAAATTCCAGGGCTCTTCCCTTAGTGTAAAAAAAACTGTCATTCCTTTCTGAAAAGTAGCTGAGAACTTGTATAGAGGACTACTCTGCCTTAAGTTGGGGCAGGAAGTTCCTGTTTTTGACCTTCGTGGCTGGCTGTCAACTCCCAGTGTCCAGTATGTATGACAAAGAGACCTAAAACTAGGGAGCCCACACTTGTGGAATCTCAGTTTTGCCCACCCTTGGTTGGCCCTGGGTACTGGGAAGTAGCGGTTGTGCAAGTTTGAAGGGCTCAAGTGCTGCCAACTGACTGCTACAGTGGGCTTCAGATAACCACTTGTTGGAAATCTTGGTGGGTACTAGCACAAGTCAGCAAGTATTTGGAGGCATCTCTGCTTCAGCAGATAGCTATTGTGATGCTAGCTGAAGGCAAAATATGCAGTGTTACCAGATGATTTCCCATCTAAGTCATGGCTGGATAGATGAGACTCTGCTCTTGATCTGATTAGGTATACATGGGCAATACGTACTGAAATATTAGTTATTCTGACTCAGAGCCTCAAGACCCTGACCTGTTATGTCCCACTGCTATTGCCCCTGCTGTCCTGCAGTACAGAGCATCTCCACTAGCTGCCTATCACCTGGTACAGTCTGCCTGGCACTTCTATTAGGCCACTTCTAATGAGAGCAGTGTGCTGCCACAAGGCTGGCCACTCCATGCTTAGACAGATGCACTGTTCCTTATACCTTGCTAGTGTACACTCTGACTAAAGCAGTGAAGCGGAATAGCATGAGGACTCAGTCCTAGCAGTGCCTTTCTGCCCACTCAGGGGAAACACTCCAGCATTTAGGTTACAGCTGTCTCCCATTATAATTTTTTGAAGCCTCTGGAAGCTTGGCTTCAGTGATCCCGGAGATTACGTATGCAGCTCAGTGCTCCCCTGGCTGTGGCTTTACTTTCTGCCCAGCTTCAATCTGCTGCACTCACCAGGAGACACTAGAGGGGCTAAGGAATACTGGTTCATCCTTTCACCCTTCCCAGAAGCACCCCGAGTACCACAAACTGAGACCAGGACCCTTCCTCGGTGCCTCTCTCTCTTTGGGAGATAGGCTCTGCTGAAGAGGGCAGATCTCAAAGAAGGGTTGTCCTGCTTGGGGCTTGGCCAGCACATGAAGGTTCTGACCTGGGGCTGAAAGTAACCTGAGTGGACCTCTGGAGGCCTTTGGACCTATTTATGTCAATAAGTATCATAAATATGAGTGTCTTCTGAGATAGTTCTTGTTTCTTTTTGTTTTCTTTTGTGTTTTCTGCCTCTGTGAGGATACTACATACTTGCTGAAAGTGCTTTGACCTTCTCTGAGAGACCTAGAGATTAGTTTGCCACCAGGGACAGGCTCTATTTAGTGACCTGGAGTCTTGAGTGTTTACACACTTTGTAGGATTGGGTACAGAAACAAAGAGAAGATTGTTAACCAGATGATTCCCTACGGTGGGTAGAGAATGTCATTTACTGAAAAAGCAGTCAATATCAGGTAGAAACAAAGGTCACACTGGGGGACATTGGGGCCAGCAGTGTCTCATTTGGTCCTTTAGCAAGGGTGCATATTGCCAAGATATGGTATGCAGGAGAGCTGCATGCGAAGAAGTTCTTATCAGCAAACAAAGGAGACCTCGTCAGCTGACTAGGATCTTCCTCCAGACAATGACGGAAAAAAGAAAAGAAAAACATGTCAGGAAGATATTTTGGAAGTGCCACATTATGCAGAGAAGGGTTCTACAGCTGGAAGCCACATGGCGAAATTCCAAACACCTAGGATGTCAAGGTGGTGGGATTCTGCTTATCTTCTGAGGCCAGAAGATACAACAGAACCAATATATTCAGGGTGTTAAGGCCATAGACATCCACAGTCCCATTCCATATGCAAGTGCCTATGATATGTGACCCTGCAATCCCCAGGACAGTGGACCTGAGCTAAGGAATTCTTATCCAGAAGACTTCACTCCAGACTGGCCTAAAAAAACAGGTCAGAACACAGCACCAAACAGCTGGCATGTCACCTGCATGGCACTTTCACTGTGTATCCATGGAGAAGTTGGCTGGAAGGTATCCCAGACAGAGTCCTATGTCTGAAACCAAAAGCGTTTGACATCAGAGACTCCAGGCTGTTTCCTATATGGGCATTGATTAAATGCATTTTTGCTTGACTTCCAAAATCCCACAATTTAAAAAATGCTCAGAGTTTGGGGCCCACAGTCTTTGAAGATTTCTGGAACCCTGGAGAGATCCCAGGTCAGCACTTGCCCATCACTCTTCTTGGTATCATATTGATTTTCTCTCCATCAGCTGCCAGTGCCCTAGAGGGTCTCTATGCTGTTCTGTTGCCCTTCCTCAGAACTCCGCAGAACTCCTACCTCATCAAACACTGCCCTACAGCACTTCTCATGGAAAGTTCTGATGGAAAAGAAAAACTCAACATATGGTTATGCTTGGGCTGGGCCTTGTTAAGGATGGTAATTCTGCTTCTACCTATGCTTAAGCAGGGAAGACACTTACTTCCCGGTGGGGACTGTTAAGCAAGGGTAAAGGGTGGAGGGGCAGAAGCCTGAAGCAAAACATGGTTGACTGGGGTAGCTTCTTTATGGACATGGCCAAAGCACTGCTCCTTCTGACTTGATCCAAGTGCTGTCCCATCACTACCCCTACCTTCTTCCTTGTTCTCCTCCCTCTTGGGCAAAGGCCAGTCCCAGAAGTGCCATGCAAATTCCAGGAAGAAGAGTGCTCTAGCAGACTGTGGTCACTACTATGTCTAATCCAGAGACTCACTAAGTCAGCTGTGGATTGGTTTCTGAGGTCCTAAGGCAGATGCCACACTCATGTATTTGTGGCAGGGGGTTCCAAACACCAGCGGCCAACACCATAGCCCAGTTAAGCTCCTGGATGTTGTTTCTCTCTGACCCCAACTTGATCCACCCACCCAGAAAGGAGAGTCCTCCTACAATCTTTGTTCTGCTAACCCCTCCCTGTTTTTCTTGCTCAATTTTCCCAGTGATAACATCAAGGGATATGACTTTGCGGTGGGCATCTCCGGTGGAAGAAGACAGAGCTACTGAGGGAGAAACTGGTGAAGAGGGCAGCTCTCATATCACAGTGGTGAGCTTTGGTCTCGCTGCTCCTTTCCTTTGTATCTTCTCTCTACCTCTTCTCTCAGAAGAGGGATCATCATCCTGAAGGGGAGGAGGGCAAGGGAACTCCCATGGAAAGGAGTATCCAAGAAGAGAATTATATCTAGGTGATGCCACTTGGCAACATATTATCAACAGCCAGCAGATGCTGGGTAAAGCTTGTGGGGTATCAAAAGCAGAAGTATAATGCTTAAGACCTGTTGTTTACACATTAAAAAAAATCATGTGTAAATATCTGAATTTGGCAATGTATCTGTGATGGGTAAAAAAGAATCATTTTGGGGGATTAAGGATCTGGAAGCTGGTCAGAGAAAAAGATATTTTGGGAGGCAGTAACAGTCTCTACTATGCAGGATAGCATGAAAGGAGACATTCATAGTAGGAAACTGTACACAGGATTAAGGTGCAGAGATTACTATTCAGATGCGGAAAAGTAGAAGGTGATTTCTGGGGGATAGGAGGTTCAAACAGGAAGAATGTATACATGAGTTGCTCAACAGGCCTACCAGGAATTCAGTTCCAAAAGCTCTGTGTTAAGTGCTGGTTTGGGGTCTTACAAGCAAAAGTTATATTTTATCTGCAGCAGATGCTGAGCAAAGTTTTTCAGTTGCACACTAGGAAAATATAATGACTAGATTTTGTTTATTTGTGCTATCTTAAATATATAACTTGTATTAAAATTGGACTCTTGTGCTAGTGGGGTTTGAACAACCAGCTCACAATTTGCATTAAAAAATTAATGACAACTTAGGGCCAGTACACAAAGACTATTTTAACTCATTTACCTATCAGTTATTTATAAGTAAGATTTTAGCAATAACAGCAGAACCACAGGATGTTGTTCAGGACTGGGAGGAAAAAACAAAACTAGATAGGGCTGGCACTCAGAAAAACAAAAACAAACAAAAACCAAAAAAAAACAGTAGCTATGGCTTGGATGGGGATAAGATGCAATTTTACCATATGTATTTAATTCAGAGGTAGCAAAAGCATATGCTTAACAGATGTGGAAAGCTTTAGACAAGAGGTAAAATTATTTGTGGGGGGAACCACTGAAAGGCAAGGAAAACTTGCATTTACCTTGCAGATAATTATCACCACCAAAGAAAACTGCGAGAGAAACAATGCCCACAGTTTCTAAAGGAAAAAGGAAACAAATTTCCAAATGAAATACAAACTTTGTTAGGTCTTCTTAAGAAATCTGCTGTCATGACAAAGATGGTTTGCGATATTTAGTTATATTATTTGACTGATCTCTTAGACAAGGAGTCACAAAATGTTGGCCTGCTGCCACTTCTCCCACCAGCTATTTTTAATGCCTAAGAAATAAAGAATATTTTCTAGTTTAAAATGGTTGGGGGGAAAAGAAGACCAAAAAAATTCATTTCCAACACATAATCATTTATTTTCATTACATTCAAATTACATGGTCATAAATAAAATTATATTGGAATCATATTGGATTATATATCTCCAATTATATATGGAGAGTTGAGTAGTCCCCACAGTTATAACTCAAAAATCTTTCAAAAGTCATATGTATTCAAAGGCCTATGTATCACATAGGGCTTCATTTAATCTCTTCCTTCTAAATACTCTATAGCAATCACACACACACATACACAAACACACACACTGGATGAAAAATGTCAAATGTGCTGCAGAGGGAGTTATTTTGTTATTAGATGGCAAATCTATATGTTTATTGTGTAATTCCATGATATAATAGTATTTATATTATTTATATTCTTTTTTTTCTTTTCTTTCTTTTTTTTTTTTTTTAAGACGGAGTCTCACTCTGTCATCAGGCTGAAGGGCAGTGGCAGCAATCTGGGCTTATTGCAACTTCTGCCTCCCTTATTGGTGTATAAGAATGCTTGTGATTTTTGCACATTGATTTTGTATCCTGAGGCTTTGGAAGCTGCTTATCAGCTTAGGGAGATTTTGGGCTGAGATGATGGGGTCTTCTAAATACACAATCATGTCATCTGCAAACAACGACAATTTGACTTTTTTTCTTTCTATTTGAATATGCTTTATTTCTTTGTCTTGTCGGATTGCCCTGATTTCAAGCAATTCTCCTGCCTCAGCCTCCCAAGCATCTGGGATGACAAGCACCCAAGGAAAATTTTTTTATTTTTAATCTTTATACTAAGTTCTGGGGTACATGTGCAGAATGTGCAGTTTTGTTACATAGGTATACACGTGCCATGGTCATCTGCTGCACCCATCAACTCGTCATCTACATTAGGTTTTTCTCCGAATGCTCTCCCTCCCCCAGCCCACCATGTCCTGACAGGCCCTGGTGTGTGATGTTCCCCTCCCTGTGTCCATGTGTTCTCATTGTTCAAATCCCAATTATGCCTGAGAACATTAAGTGTTTGGTTATCTGTTCTTGTGTTAGTTTGCTGAGAATGATGGTTTCCAGCTTCATCCATGTCCCTGCAAAGGACATGAACTCATCCTTTTTTATGGATGCATAGTATTCCACGGTGTAAATCAACTATCATTGATGGGCATTTGGGTTGATTCCCCATCTTTGCTATTGTGAACAGTGCCACAATAAACAAACATGTGCATGTTTCTTTTTATAGTAGAATGATTTATAATACTTTGGATATATACCCAGTAATGGGATTGCTGGGTCAAATGTTATTTCTGGTTCTGGATCCTTAAGGAATCACCACAGTCTTCCACAATGGTTGAACTAATTTACACTCCCATCAACAGTGTAAAAGTGTCCTTATTTCTCCATATCCTCTCCAGCAACTTTTGTTTCCTGGCTTTTCAATGACTGTGATTCTAACTAACATGAGATGGTATCTCATTGTGGTATTGATTTGAATTTCTCTACTGACCAGTGATGAGCTTTTTTTCATGTTTGTTGGCTGCATAAATGCTTTCTTTTGATAAGTGTCTGTTTATATCCTTCACCAACTCGTTGATAGAGTTTTTCTGTTTTGTAAATGTGGGTAAGTTCTTTGTAGATTCTGGATATTAGACCTTTGTCAGATGGATAGATTGCAAAAATTTTCTCCCATTGTGTAGTGTGCCTTTTCACTCTGATGATAGTTTATTTTGCTATGCAGAAGATCTTCAGTTTAATTAGATCCCATCTGTCAATTTTGGCTTTTGTTGCCATTGCTTTTGGTGTTCTAATCATGAAGTCTTTGCCCATGCCAATGTCCTGAATGGTACTGCTTAGGTTTTCTTCTAGGATTTTTATGGTTTCAGGTCTTATGTAAGTCTTTAATCCATCTTGAATTAATTTTTTATAAGGTGTAAGAAAGGCATCGTTTCACTTTTCTGCATATAGCTAACCAGTTTTCCCAACGAAATTTATTAAATAGGAAATTCGTTCTCCTTTGCTTGTTTTTGTCAAGTTTTTCAAATATCAGATGGCTGTAGATGTGTGGCATTATTTCTGAGGCCTCTGTTCTGTTACATTGTTCTATGTATCTGTTTTGGTACCAGTACCATGCTGTTTTTGATACTGTAACCTTGTAGTGTAGTTTGAGGTCAGGTAGTGTCATGACTCCAGCTTTGTTCTTTTTGCTTAGGATTGTTTTGGCCATATGGGCTCTTTTTTTGGTTCCATATGAATTTTAAAGTAGCTTTTTCTAATTATGTGGAAAAAAAGTTAATGGTAGCTTGATGGAATAGCAATGAATCTATAAATTACTTTGGAAAGTATGGCCATTTTCATGATATTGATTCTTCCAATCCATGAGCATGGGATGTTTTTCCATTTATTTGTGTCCTCCCTTATTTCACTGAGCAGTGGTGTGTAGTCCTCCTTGACAAGGTCATTCACATCACTTGAAAGTTGTATTCCTAGGTATTTTATTCTCTTTGTAGCAATTGTAAATGGAAGTTCACTCATGATTTGGCTATTATTGGTGTATACGAATGCTTGTGATTTTTGCACATTGATTTTGTATCCTGACACTTTGATAAAGTTGCTTATCAGCTTAAGGAGATTTTGGGCTAAGATGATGGGGTTTTCTTTTTTTTATTTTTATTTTTATTTTTATTTTATTTATTTTTATTTTTTATTATACTTTAAGTTTTAGGGTACATGTGCACATTGTGCAGGTTAGTTACATATGTATATATGTGCCATGCTGGTGTGCTGCACCCACTAACTCGTCATCTAGCGTTAGGTATATCTCCCAGTGCTATCCCTCCCCCATCCCCCCTCCCCACCACAGTCCCCAGAGTGATATTCCCCTTCCTGTGTCCATGTGATCTCATTGTTCAATTCCCACCTATGAGTGAGAATATGCGGTGTTTGGTTTTTTGTTCTTGAGATAGTTTACTGAGAATGATGGTTTCCAGTTTCATCCATGTCCCTGCAAAGGACATGAACTCATCATTTTTTATGGCTGCATAGTATTCCATGGTGTATATGTGCCACATTTTCTTAATCCAGTCTATCATTGTTGGACATTTGGGTTGGTTCCAAGTCTTTGCTATTGTGAATAATGCCACAATAAACATACGTGTGCATGTGTCTTTATAGCAGCATGATTTATAGTCATTTGGATATATACCCAGTAATGGGATGGCTGGGTCAAACGGTATTTCTAGTTCTAGATCCCTGAGGAATCGCCACACTGACTTCCACAATGGTTGAACTAGTTTACAGTCCCACCAACAGTGTAAAAGTGTTCCTATTTCTCCACATCCTCTCCAGCACCTGTTGTTTCCTGACTTTTTAATGATTGCCATTCTAATTGGCGTGAGATGATATCTCATAGTGGTTTTGATTTGCATTTCTCTGATGGCCAGTGATGATGAGCATGTTTTCATGTGTTTTTTGGCTGCATAAATGTCTTCTTTTGAGAAGCATCTGTTCATATCCTTCGCCCACTTTTTGATGGGGTTGTTTGTTTTTTTCTTGTAAATTTGTTTGAGTTCATTGTAGATTCTGGATATTAGCCCTTTGTCAGATGAGTAGGTTGCAAAAATTTTCTCCCATTCTATAGGTTGCCTGTTCACTCTGATGGTAGTTTCTTTTGCTGTGCAGAAGCTCTTTAGTTTAATTAGATCCCATTTGTCAATTTTGGCTTTTGTTGCCATTGCTTTTGGTGTTTTGGACATGAAGTCCTTGCCCACGCCTATGTCCTGAATGGTAATGCCTAGGTTTTCTTCTAGGGTTTTTATGGTTTTAGGTCTAACGTTTAAATCTTTAATCCATCTTGAATTGATTTTTGTATAAGGTGTAAGGAAGGGATCCAGTTTCAGCTTTCTACATATGGCTAGCCAGTTTTCCCAGCACCATTTATTAAATAGGGAATCCTTTCCCCATTGCTTGTTTTTCTCAGGTTTGTCAAAGATCAGATAGTTGTAGGTAAGTGGCGTTATTTCTGAGGGCTCTGTTCTGTTCCATTGATCTATATCTCTGTTTTGGTACTAGTACCATGCTGTTTTGGTTACTGTAGCCTTGCAGTATAGTTTGAAGTCAGGTAGTGTGATGCCTCCAGCTTTGTTCTTTTGGCTTAGGATTGACTTGGGGATGCGGGCTCTTTTTTGGTTCCATATGAACTTTAAAGTAGTTTTTTCCAATTCTGTGAAGAAAGTCATTGGTAGCTTGATGGGGATGGCATTGAATCTGTAAATTACCTTGGGCAGTATGGCCATTTTCATGATATTGATTCTTCCTACCCATGAGCATGGAATGTTCTTCCATTTGTTTGTATCCTCTTTTATTTCCTTGAGCAGTGGTTTGTAGTTCTTGAAGAGGTCCTTCACATCCCTTGTAAGTTGGATTCCTAGGTATTTTATTCTCTTTGAAGCAATTGTGAATGGGAATTCACTCATGATTTGGCTCTCTGTTTGTCTGTTGTTGGTGTATAGGAATGCTTGTGATTTTTGTACATTGATTTTGTATCCTGAGACTTTGCTGAAGTTGCTTATCAGCTTAAGGAGATTTTGGGCTGAGACGATGGGGTTTTCTAGATAAACAATCATGTCGTCTGCAAACAGGGACAATTTGACTTCCTCTTTTCCTAATTGAATACCCTTTATTTCCTTCTCCTGCCTGATTGCCCTGGCCAGAACTTCCAACCCTTTGTTGAATAGGAGTGGTGAGAGAGGGCATCCCTGTCTTGTGCCAGTTTTCAAAGGGAATGCTTCCAGTTTTTGCCCATTCAGTATGATATTGGCTGTGGGTTTGTCATAGATAGCTCTTATTATTTTGAAATGTGTCCCATCAATACCTAATTTATTGAGAGTTTTTAGCATGAAGGGTTGTTGAATTTTGTCAAAGGCTTTTTCTGCATCTATTGAGATAATCATGTGGTTTGTGTCTTTGGCTCTGTTTATATGCTGGATTACATTTATTGATTTGCGTATATTGAACCAGCCTTGCATCCCAGGGATGAAGCCCACTTGATCATGGTGGATAAGCTTTTTGATGTGCTGCTGGATTCGGTTTGCCAGTATTTTATTGAGGATTTTTGCATCAATGTTCATCAAGGATATTGGTCTAAAATTCTCAGTTTTGGTTGTGTCTCTGCCTAGCTTTGGTATCAGAATGATGCTGGCCTCATAAAATGAGTTAGGGAGGATTCCCTCTTTTTCTATTGATTGGAATAGTTTCAGAAGGAATGGTACCAGTTCCTCCTTGTACCTCTGGTAGAATTCGGCTGTGAATCCATCTGGTCCTGGACTCCTTTTGGTTGGTAAACTATTGATTATTGCCACAATTTCGGCTCCTGTTATTGGTCTATTCAGAGATCCAACTTCTTCCTGGTTTAGTCTTGGGAGAGTGTATGTGTCGAGGAATGTATCCATTTCTTCTAGATTTTCTAGTTTATTTGCGTAGAGGTGTTTGTAGTATTCTCTGATGGTAGTTTTTATTTCTGTGGGATCGGTGGTGATATCCCCTTTATCATTTTTTATTGTGTCTATTTGATTCTTCTCTCTCTTTTTCTTTATTAGTCTTGCTAGCGGTCTATCAATTTTGTTGATCCTTTCAAAAAACCAGCTCCTGGATTATTGATTTTTTGAAGGGTTTTTTGTGTCTCTATTTCCTTCAGTTCTGCTCTGATTTTAGTTATTTCTTGCCTTCTGCTAGCTTTTGAATGTGTTTGCTCTTGCTTTTCTAGTTCTTTTAATTGTGATGTTAGGGTGTCAATTTTGGATCTTTCCTGCTTTCTCTTGTGGGCATTTAATGCTATAAATTTCCCTCTACACACTGCTTTGAATGCGTCCCAGAGATTCTGGTATGTTGTGTCTTTGTTCTCGTTGGTTTCAAAAACATCTTTATTTCTGCCTTCATTTCGTTATGTACCCAGTAGTCATTCAGAAGCAGGTTGTTCAGTTTCCATGTAGTTGAGCGGCTATGAGTGAGATTCTTAATCCTGAGTTCTAGTTTGATTGCACTGTGGTCTGAGAGATAGTTTGTTATAATTTCTGTTCTTTTACATTTGCTGAGGAGAGCTTTACTTCCAAGTATGTGGTCAATTTTGGAATAGGTGTGGTGTGGTGCTGAAAAAAATGTATATTCTGTTGATTTGGGGTGGAGAGTTCTGTAGGTGTCTATTACGTCCGCTTGGTGCAGAGCTGAGTTCAATTCCTGGGTATCCTTGTTGACTTTCTGTCTCGTTGATCTGTCTAATGTTGACAGTGGGGTGTTAAAGTCTCCCATTATTAATGTGTGGGAGTCTAAGTCTCTTTGTAGGTCACTCAGGACTTGCTTTATGAATCTGGGTGCTCCTGTATTGGGTGCATATATATTTAGGATAGTTAGCTCCTCTTGTTGAATTGATCCCTTTACCATTATGTAATGGCCTTCTTTGTCTCTTTTGATCATTGTTGGTTTAAAGTCTGTTTTATCAGAGACTAGGACTGCAACCCCTGCCTTTTTTTGTTTTCCATTTGCTTGGTAGATCTTCCTCCATCCTTTTATTTTGAGCCTATGTGTGTCTCTGCATGTGAGATGGGTTTCCTGAATACAGCACACTGATGGGTCTTGACTCTTTATCCAACTTGCCAGTCTGTGTCTTTTAATTGGAGCATTTAGTCCATTTACATTTAAAGTTAATATTGTTATGTGTGAATCTGATCCTGTCATTATGATGTTAGCTGGTGATTTTGCTCGTCAGTTGATGCAGTTTCTTCCTAGTCTCGATGGTCTTTACATTTTGGCATGATTTTGCAGCGGCTGGTACCGGTTGTTCCTTTCCATGTTTAGCGCTTCCTTCAGGAGCTCTTTTAGGGCAGGCCTGGTGGTGACAAAATCGGTCAGTATTTGCTTGTCTGTAAAGTATTTTATTTCTCCTTCACTTATGAAGCTTAGTTTGGCTGGATATGAAATTCTGGGTTGAAAATTCTTTTCTTTAAGAATGTTGAATATTGGCCCCCACTCTCTTCTGGCTTGTAGGGTTTCTGCCGAGAGATCCGCTGTTAGTCTGATGGGCTTCCCTTTGAGGGTAACCCGACCTTTCTCTCTCGCTGCCCTTAACAGTTTTTCCTTCATTTCAACTTTGGTGAATCTGACAATTACGTGTCTTGCAGTTGCTCTTCTCGAGGAGTATCTTTGTGGCGTTCTCTGTATTTCCTGAATCTGAACGTTGGCCTGCCTTGCTAGATTGGGGAAGTTCTCCTGGATAATATCCTGCAGAGTGTTTTCCAACTTGGTTCCATTCTCCACATCACTTTCAGGTACACCAATCAGACGTAGATTTGGTCTTTTCACATAGTCCCATATTTCTTGGAGGCTTTGCTCATTTCTTTTTATTCTTTTTTCTCTAAACTTCCCTTCTCGCTTCATTTCATTCATTTCATCTTCCATCGCTGATACCCTTTCTTCCAGTTGATCGCATCGGCTCCTGAGGCTTCTGCATTCTTCACGTAGTTCTCGAGCCTTGGTTTTCAGCTCCATCAGCTCCTTTAAGCACTTCTCTGTATTGGTTATTCTAGTTATACATTCGTCTAAATTTTTTTCAAAGTTTTCAACTTCTTTGCCTTTGGTTTGAATATCCTCCCGTAGCTCAGAGTAATTTGATCGTCTGAAGCCTTCTTCTCTCAGCTCGTCAAAATCATTCTCCATCCAGCTTTGTTCTGTTGCTGGTGAGGAACTGCGTTCCTTTGGAGGAGGAGAGGCACCCTGCGTTTTAGAGTTTCCAGTTTTTCTGTTCTGTTTTTTCCCCATCTTTGTGGTTTTATCTACTTTTGGTCTTTGATGATGGTGATGTACAGATGGGTTTTCGGTGTGGATGTCCTTTCTGTTTGTTAGTTTTCCTTCTAACAGACAGGACCCTCAGCTGCAGGTCTGTTGGAATACCCTGCCGTGTGAGGTGTCAGTGTGCCCCTGCTGGGGGGTGCCTCCCGGTTAGGCTGCTCGGGGGCAGGGGTCAGGGACCCATTTGAGGAGGCAGTCTGCCCGTTCTCAGATCTCCAGCTGCATGCTGGGAGAACCACTGCTCTCTTCAAAGCTGTCAGGGTCATTTAAGTCTCCAGAGGTTACTGCTGTCTTTTTGTTTGTCTGTGCCCTGCCCCCAGAGGTGGAGCCTACAGAGGCAGGCAGGCCTCCTTGAGCTGTGGTGGGCTCCACCCAGTTCGAGCTTCCTGGCCACTTTGTTTACCTAAGCAAGCCTGGGCAATGGCGGGCGCCCCTCCCCCAGCCTCGCTGCCGCCTTGCAGTTTGATCTCAGACTGCTGTGCTAGCAATCAGTGAGATTCCGTGGGCGTAGCACCCTCCGAGCCAGGTGTGGGATATAGTCTCGTGGTGCGCTGTTTTTTAAGCCGGTCTGAAAAGCGCAATATTCGGGTGGGAGTGACCCGATTTTCCAGGTGCGTCCGACACCCCTTTGACTCGGAAAGGGAACTCCCTGACCCTTTGCGCTTCCCAGGTGAGGCAATGCCTCGCCCTGCTTCGGCTCATGCACGGTGCGCACACCCACTGGCCTGCGCCCACTGTCTGGCACTCCCTAGTGAGATGAACCCGGTACCTCAGATGGAAATGCAGAAATCACCCGTCTTCTGCGTCGCTCACGCTGGGAGCTGTAGACCGGAGCTGTTCCTATTCGGCCATCTTGGCTCCTCCGATGATAGGGTTTTCTAAATATACAATCATGTCATCTGCAAGCCGAGGCAATTTGACTTCCTCTCTTACAATTTTAATATCCTTTATTTCTTTCTCTTGCCTGACTGCTCTGGCCAGAACTTCCAATACTATGTTGTCTTATGCTTTGTGTTATGCCAGTTTTCAAAGGGAATGCTTCCAGTTATTGCCCATTCGGTATAATATTGGCTGTAAGTTTGTCATAAAATAGCCCTTATTATTTTGAGATACTTTCCATCAATACTTAGTTTACTGAGAGTTTTTAGCATGAAGGGGCATTGAATTTTATTGAAGGACAGTTCTGCATCTATAGAGATAAACATGTGGCTTTTGTCACTGATTCTGTTTATGTGATGGATTACATTTATTGATTCCTGTATGTTTGAACTAGCTTTGCATCCAGGTATGAAGCTGACTCGATCATGTTGGGTAGCTTTTTGATGTCCTGTTGGATTCAGTTTGCCAGTATTTTATTGAGAATTTTTGCATCGATGTTCATCAGGGATACTGGCTTAAACTTCTCTTGTTGTGTCTCTGCCAAGTTTTTGTATCATGATGATGCTGGTCTCATAAAATGAGTTAGAGAGGAGTCTCTCTTTTTCTATTGTTTGGAATAATTTCAGAAGGACTGGTACCAGCTCCTCTTTGTACCTCTGGTAGAATTCAACTGTGAATTTATCTTGTCCTGGACTTTTTTTAGTTGGGAGGCTATTAATTACTGCCTCAATTTCAAAACTTATTACTGGACTATTCAGGGATTCAACTTCTTCCTGGTTTAGACTCAGGGGCTGTATGTGTCCCAGAATTTGTCAATTTCTTCTAGATTTTTTAGTTTATTTGCATAGAGGTATTTATAGTATTCTCTCATGGTAGTTTCTATTTCTGTGGGATCAGTGATAATATCCCCTATATCATTTTTTATTGCATCTATTTGATTCTTTTCTCTTTTCTTCTTTATTAGTCTGGCCACAGATCTATCTATCTATTTTGTTGATCTTTTCAAAAAACAAGCTCTTGGATTCCCAGAGATACTGGTATATTGTGTCCTTGTTGTCATTAGTTTCAAAGAAGATGTTTATTTCTGCCTTCGTTACTTACACAGTAATCATTTAGGAGCAGGTTGTTCAGTTTCCAGGTAGTTGTGCAGTTTTGAATGAGTTTCTTAATCCTGAGTTCTAATTTGATTGCACTGTGGTCTGAGAGACTGTTTGTTATGAATTCAGTTCTTTTGCATTTGCTGAGGAGTGCTTTACTTCCAATTACGTGGCCAATTTTAGAGTAAGTACAATGTGGTGCTGAGAAGAATGTACATTCTGTTGATATGGGGTGGGGAGTTCTGTAGACGTCTATTAGGTCCACTTGGTCCAGAGCTGAGTTCAAGACCTGAATAATCTTGTTAATTTTCTGTCTCGGTGATGTGTCTAATATTGACAGTGGGGTGTTAAAATCTCGCACTATTATTGTGTGGGAATCATCTTTGTAGGTCTCTAAGAACTTGCTTTATGAATCTGGGTGCTCCTGTATTGGGTGCATACATATTTAAGATAGTTATTCTTGTTGCATTGATCCCTTTACCATTATGGAATGTCTTTGTCTCTTTTAATCTTTGTTGGTTTAATGTCTGTTTTGTCAGACTAGGATTTTTTTGGCTTTCCATTTCTCGATAAATATTCTTCCATCTCTTTATTTTGAGCCTATGTGTGTCTCTGCGTGCTTTATTCTCCTGAATAAAGCACAACGATGCATCTTGACTCCTTATCCAATTTGCCAGTTGGTGTCTATTAATTGGGACATTCAGCTGTTTCCATTTAAGGTTTATACTGTTATGTGTGAATTTGATTCTGTCATTATGATGCTAGATGGCTATTTTGCCCATTAGTTGACACAGTTTCTTCATAGTGTTGATGGGCTTTACAATTTGGTCTGTTTTTGCACTGGCCAGTACCAGTTGTTCCTTTCCATGTTTAGTGTTTCCTTCTGGAGATCCTGTAGGGCAGGCCTGGTAGTGACAAAATCTCAGCATGTACTTGTCTGTAAGGGATTTTATTTCTCCTTTGCTTATGAAGCTTAGTTTGGTGGGATATGAAACTCTGGGTTGAAAATTATTTTCTTTACGAACGTTGAATATTGGCCCCCACTCTTTTCTGGCTTGTAGGGTTTCTGCAGAGAGATCCACTGTTAGTTTGATGTGTTTCCCTTTGCGGAGTATCTTTGTGGTGTTCTCTATATTTTCTGAATTTGAATGTTGGCCTGTCTTGCTAGTTTGGGGAAGTTCTCCTAGATAATATATTGAAGAGTGTTTTCCAACTTTGTTCCATTTTTCCTGTCACTTACAGGTACACCAATCAAACGTAGTTTGGGTCTTTTCAGATAGTCCCATATTTCTTGGAGGCTTTGTTCATTCCTTTTTTCTTTTTTCTCTAGTATTTTCTTCACACTTTATTTCATTAAGTTGATCTTAAATCTCTGATATCCTTTCTTCTACTTGATCTATTCAGCTATTTATACTTCTGTATGCTTCATGAACTTCTCCTACTGTGTTTTTCAGCTTCATCAGGTCATCTATGTTCTTCTCTAAACTGGGTATTCTAGTTAGCCATTCCTCTAACCTTTTTTCAAGGTTCTTAGCTTCCTTGCATTGGGTTAGAACATGCTCCTTTAGCTTGGAGGAGTTTGTTCTCACCCACCTTCTGAAGCCTTCTTCTGTCATCAAACTTGTACTCTATCCAGTTTTGTCCCCGTGCTGATGAAGAGTTGTGATCCTTTGGAGGACAAGAGGTGTTCCAGTTTTTGGAATTTTCAGACTTTTTGTGCCGGTTTCTCCTCATCTTCATGGATTTATCTACCTTTGGCCTTTGATGTTGGTGGCCTTTGAATGGGGCTTCTGAGTGAATGTCCTTTTTTGTTGATGTTGATGCTATTCCTGTTTCTTAGTTTTCATTCCAAAAATCAGGCCACTCTGCTGGAGTTTGTTCGAGGTCTACTGCATACCCTGTTTGCATGGCTATCACTAGCAGAGGCTGCAGAACAGCACAGATTGCTGCCTGTTCCTTCCTCTGGAAGCTTCCTCCCAGAGGGGCACCCACCAGATGCCAGCCAGAGCTCTCCTGCATGAGGGGTCTGTCGACCTCTGCTGGGAGGTGTCTCCTAGTCAGGAAACATGGGATTCATGGACCCACTTGAGAAGGCAGTCTTACCATTGGCAGAGCTCAAATGCTGTGCTGGGAGATCTGTTGCTTTCTTCAGATCTTCTGCTGAAGCTGTGCCCACAGCTGCCCCTTCCCCTGGGTGCTTGTCCCATGAGATGGGAGTTTTATCTCTAAGACCCTGACTGGCACTGCTGCCTTTTTTTTTTTCAGAGATGCCCTGCCCAGAGAGGAGGAATGTATAGAGGCAGTCTGGCTACAGTGGCTTTGCTGAGGTGTAGAGGGCTCCGCTTAGTTGAAACTTATCCATGGCTTTGTTTACACTGTGAGGGGAAAACCACCTACTCAAGCCTTAGTAATGGCGGATACCCCTCCCGCTCCAAGCTTAAGCATCCCAGGTCCACTTCATACTGCTGTGCTATCAAGAAGAATTTGAAGCCAGTAAAGCATAGCTTTTTAGGCTCAGTGGGGATGCGATCCACTGAGCTAGACCACTTGGCTCCCTGTCTTCAGCTCCCTTTCTAGGAGAGTGAAAGGTTCTGACTTACTGGCATTCCAGGAGCCACTGGGGTATGACAAAAAACTCCTGCAGCTAGCTCAGTGCCTACCCAAATTGCCGCCCAGTTTTGTGCTGGAATCCCAGGGGCACAGTGCTCAAGGCACAATCCCTCATGTTTTCCCTTGGTTAGCGGAGGGAGATCCCTGACCCATTTTGCTTCCTGGGTGAAGTGATGCCCCACCCTGCTTTGGCTTGCCCTCCATGGGCTACACCCACTGCCTAACCAGTCCCAATGAAATGAGCTGGATACTTCAGTTGGAAATGCAGAAATCACTCACCTTCTAGGTTGATCTTGCAGGGAGCTGCTGACCAAAGCTGTTCCTATTTGGCCATCTTGTCAGCCTCAGTCTAATTTTATATTTTTAGTAGAGATGGGGTTTCACCCTGTTGGCCAGGTTGGTCTCAAACTCCTGACCATCTGATCCAACCACCTTGGCCTCCCAAATTCCTGGGATTACAAGTGTGAGCCATGGTGATAGAGGGTGACAGTAGTCAGCTAAAAGGTCACCCACTCATATCCCATCACAACAAAACAAATTCTGCTCTCATTTACAGTCTCTTGTCTCTCTGTGGGAATCATGGGATTCCAGTACGAGGCTGTAAAATACTGGTAGTGTCCAAGATAGGCCTGGCAAAGTCAGTTTCTTTGGACCCAATATCAGCTAGAAGATCTATGTCAAACCAACTCAACTGTGATCTCAGAGGCAAAATTATCAGCTCATAGACCTAACAAAAGAAGACTTTAACCAAAATCACTGTGTGAGATTCAGTGTTGTTTTGCTCCTCCAAATGCACAAACAACAACACAAGCTATACAGGTACAAATGATACCAACAAAGCAAATCAGTAACTGACATAATCAATAACTGACATAAAATAATGGAGATCTATGAAATTCCTGAGAAAGAATTCAAAACGAGTCTTAAAAAGCTCCACGCATGAGAAAAAATAAAAATAGACAATAAAAGGTTATTAGGGGCCGGGAGTGATGGCTTACACCTATAATGCCAGTACTTTGGGATGTTAAGGCAGGAGGATCACCAGAGGTCAGGAATTTGAGACCAGCCTGGCCAACATGGTGACATCCCATCTCTACTCAGAAGAAAGAAACAAAAAAGCCAAAAAAATTAGCCAGGAATGGTGGCAAACATCTGTAGTCCCAGCTACTCGGGAGGCTGAGGCAGGAGAATCACTTGAACCTAGGAGGTGGAGGTTGCAGCGATGCAGTCAGCCGAGGTTGCACCACTGCATTACAGCACGGACAACAGAGACACGTCTCAAAAAAAAAAAAAAAAAGTTTATTAAGGAAAGAATGCGTGAGTACAATTTAAAAATTAAGAAACAGATTTTTAAAAAAAGAACCAGGACCCCTACAGCTACATAAATGCAAAGAAAGAATTTTAAATATTTACAATTTAATATTAGATTTAAATTTTCAATAGTTACAACAGCATAGCTGATCATGCAGAAGAAAGAACTGACAAGCTCAAATAGCAGTCAGATGAAAATTAGCCAATTAGAGGAACAACAACAACAAATGATTGGGGAAAAAAAAGAGGAAAAGGTTAAAAGTGATCTGTGGCACCACATCCATGCATAAATATAACAATTATGAGTGTACCCAAAAGAGGAGAGAAAGAAGACCAGGAAGCTTATTTAAATATGTATTGTACAAACACTTCCCGAATTCTAGGCGGGATATGAACTCAAGAAATTCAAAATGCCACATTTAGGATCAATTTAAAAGAGAATACTCCAAGACACATTAATCAAATTGTAAATATCAAAGATGAAAAGAATCTTGAAAGCAGCAAGAGGATAAACTCAAAGGGGTCTTCTAGGTAAGGCTATCAGGAAACTTCTTAACAAAATACTTGCAAGTGAGTAGAAAGTGGGATGACATGTTGAAAGTGCTAAAATAAAATTTAAAAAAGCTTATTAAAAATACTCTAAACTGCAAAGCTGTATTTCAGCAATAAAAAACAGGTAAGTACATTTTAACAAAAACAAAATTTGAGAATTTGTCACCATCAGACAAGACTTAACAAGAAATGTCTGAAGAGTTTTTCTATGTGAAACAAGAGCATGATAAATAATAATAACAAAACATATGGCTCTCCAGTAAAGTTAAATGAACAGTCAATACAGTATTCTCTCCTACTCTAAAAGTAATGTTTAAATTACTATTAAAATTAGTATACAAATATAAATAACAAATGTATTAATAACAACTATACTATACAGAACTCTTTAGTGGATACCCAATACAAATAGTTGCATAGTATAATATTAATAACATAAAACGTGGGAAATGAAAAAGTAGAGTCTTCATATAGTAATTAACGTACTATCAGCTTAAATTAGAACAATGCAAGATGTTTTACATAAGAACCATGCTAGGTAATAGAAAAAAATCTCTAGTAGTTACACAAGAGATAAAAATATACCACTGATAAAACACAACTAATCAAAAACAAAGACTGAAAGTGTAGAAGAGAACAAAACAGTCAGTCAAAAATTAACAAAATGCAAGTAGTAAGTTGTTAACTATATGGATTCTTCAATCAAAAGACACAGAAAGGCAAGTTAGATTTAAAAAACAAAACAAAACAAAAAATATTAAACAATATGGCGCCACTAACCAGACACTCACATTAGACTTAACAACACACAGAGACTGAGAGTAAAGAGATTAAAAAAGCTATTCCAAGCAAATGTTGATTTGCTTGGAATCAACATTAAAATTAAATGTTTAAAAAAGCTATTTTTTAAAAAAGCTGATTAAAAAAGCTATTCCAAGCAAAAGAGGAGATGTTGCTATGCTCATATCAGAAAAAAAGGCTTCCAGTCAAAACCTGTAAAGAGCGTGGGGGAATATTATTATATTATGATAATGGGGTCAGTTAATTAAAATTCTGTACCAATTGTAAAAATACACACTCCCTTCATCAGCATACCTATATATATAACGATGTAATAGATTGGAAAGATTCTACGAACTTCCATTTAGTAACAATGGGACATTTCAATAGAACCAACAGTTCTATTGAATTAGTGAATTAGAACAACACTTTAGACTAGATATACCTACCAGATAATAGAATTTTCCCTTCAACAGCAGAACATACAAAATATGAAACAAATGAAGAGTCTTCATGAGGTAATAAAATTAAGGTACTATCAGCTTAAATTAGAACATTTTAACTGTAAAAGGTAAGTCTTATGAGATGAATACAATAAAACCACATCAGAATTTAAAGAATGAAGAAAAAGCAGTTCCAAGAGGGAAGTTTATAGCAATAAATACCTACATCCAAAAAGATCTCAAATAGATAACTTACTGTTACATCTCAAGAATATAAAAAAGAAAAACCGAAACAACCGAAAATCAGTAGAAGGAAGAAAGTAAGAAAGCACAGAAATACACAAATAGGGAGCAGAAAGACAACAGAAAAGATCAATGCAACTAAGCAACTAAGCATGGGTTCACTAAGATGATAAAACAGCGTACGTTAGCCAGACTAACTTAAAAAGAAGAAAAAAGATGTCTCGAACACAATTCAAAAGAGAAGACATTACAATTGATACCACAAAAACACAAAGAATCATAAGAGACCACTATGAACAATTATATGCTCCTACATTGGAAAATCCTCAGGAAATGGGTAATTGCATAGACAAGCAAAATCTACCAACTAAATCAGAAAAAAATAGAAAATCTGAACAGATCATATACATAAGGAGACAGAATTAGCAATACAAGTCTTCCACTAAAGCAAAGCCTGGTGACTTCATGAGTAAATTTTACCAAACGTTTAATGAGGACCTAATGTTATCAGTAGGTCTTTGTTCTTAGAGCTCCCAAGATGGAGGCGGGCCACTCCCAAGATGGAGGCAAGGCTTTTGTTCTCTCATCTGGGGTTCTTGGCCTCACAGATTCCAAGGAATGGAACTTGGGCCATGCGGTGGGTGTTACAGCTCTATTAGAAGCTGTGAGTCATGGAAGAGAACCGTGGGACCCTGCGACTAGTGTTCAGTTTGAGTAGGACGAACCCGGGCACTTAGCCATGCAGGAACAATGAGCCTTTAGCCTAATCAGGAGCAGCAATGGGCGCCTCACAGCAGAAACCCTGCTGGATCTGGAGGGGTGGGAGTCAGTGGTGGGTCACAGCATCCAGCAGTGCTGGACTGGATGGTAAGTGAAAGCTAAGCTCGAGCCTGAACAAACACCGACCAGAAGAGTGTGCAGTTACAAGATTTAATAGAGTGAAAACAGAGCTCTCACACAATGGGAGGGGACCCAAAAGGGGTTGCCCATTGGATATAAACCAATGCCTGGGTTTATATCCCAATCACTGTCCCTCCCCCTGTGCTCTCAGGTGATATATGATTTGACTATTTCTTTGTCTCCTGCTTTTAGCCTAATTTGTATTTTAGTGAGCCCTCTTTACTACCTGACTGGTTGGGTGTGAGCTGAGTTACAAGCCCCATGTTTAAAGGTAGGTGCAGTCAACTTCCCCAGCTAGGCTTAGGAATTCTTAGCCTAGGAAATCCAGCTAGTCTGGTCTCTCACTAAGACCAATCTTTTTCAAGGTTTTCCAAAAAAACTGAAGGAAGACTTCCTCACTGATTTTATAAGGCTAGATACCAGTCTGATATAAAGGGCAAAAAAGGACACTACAAGAAAAGAAAATTGTAGGCCAGTATCTCTGATAAAGTTTGATGTAAACATCCTCAAGAACACACTAGAAAACTGAATTCAACAGCACACCGACAGGGTCATTCACCATGATCAAGTGGGATTCATCCCTGGGATGCAAACAGTGGTTCAACATATGCAAAGAAAATATCTGATACGCCATTTTAACATAATGAAGAACAAAAAAACCATACAATCATTTCATTATATGTAAAGAAAGCATTTCAACAAATTCCTCATACTTTCAAAATATAAATTCTCAATAAATGAGGAACAAAAGAATACAAAGCCCACAGCTTACTCATCATAATACTCAACATGAAACAAGGTTTTTTTTTCTGGAAGATCAACAACAAAACAAAGATACCCACTCTCATCACTTGTATTCTAATGTATTGAATAGAAGTGGTGGTACTGTGTTGAACACCTTACTGGAAGATCTTATCACAGCAATTGGACACTTACTATAACCACCACCAATAAAAGTAAGGAATAGAAGACATTCAGATAGAAAAGGAAAAATTAAAATGGTCTCTGTCAATGACATAATCTGGTGTATAGAAATCCCTAAGGCCTCCACTAAACAACTGTTGGAACTGATAAGTGAATGCCGTAAAGTTGCAGCGTTCAAAATCTATACATAAAAATCAGCAGCATTTTTGCACAGTAATAAAGAATTATTTTTTAAAAAAGAAACAACTTGAATAATAGCATCATCTTAAAAAATACCTAGCAGTAAATTTAACCAAGAAGGTGAAAAATCTGCATACTGAAAACTATAAAACATTGAAGAGACGTGGTAGATGATACAAATATACAACATACCCCTTTTGTGGTCAGGAAAAAGTATGTTAAAATGTCCATACTATCAGCTAGGTGCAGTGGCTCACACTTGTAATCCCAGCACTTTGGGAAGCTGAGGTGGGCAGATCACAAGGTCAGGAGTTCAAGACCAGCTTGGCCAACATGATGAAACTCCATCTCTACTAAAAATAACAAAAATTACGTATGGTGGCAGGCACCTTTAATCCCTACTTGGGACGCTAAGGCAGGAGAATGGCAAAGGCAGAGGTTGCAGTGAGCCGTGATTGCATCACAGCACTCTAGACTGGACAACAAGAGCGAACTCCATGATTAAAAAAAAAAAAAAAAAAAGGAAAAAAGAAAAATTTCTATACTATCCCGAGAGGTCTTCAGACACAATGCTACCCCTATCAAAATTCCAAATGTCTTTATTCACAGAGATAGAATAAAATGAACCCCAAATTTGTATGTAATAAAAGACCTCAAATAGTAAAAACGATCATGAGCAAAAACAACAAAGCTGGAGGAATCACACTACCTGATTTCAAAAATGATTACAAAGGAACGGTTAACTAAACCTCATGGTATTAGTATGACACAGACACATGTAGAGCCCAGAAATAAACCCATGCATTTGTGATGGAGTGATTTTTGACGGATGTCAAGACCATAAAATGAGAAAAGCACAGTCTCTTTAAGAAACTGTGCTGGGAGAACTTGATACCCATGGGCAGACGACTAGCACTGGACTCTTATCTCATACCATATAGGAAAGTCAATGGAACATGGATTAAAGACTTTTAAAGTTAAGACATGAAACCGTGAAAGCACTGAAGGAAAACAGAGAAGAAATGCTCCACAACAATTGGTCTGGGAAAGCATTTCTTGGACATGACCTCAAAGCACAGAGAACAAAAGCAAAAATAAACAAAATGGCTTCTGCACAGTAAAGAAAACAACAGGCTAAAGAGACCACCCATCAACTGAAAGAAAATGTTTCCAAGCCATACATCTGATATGAGGCTAGTATCCAAAATGTATAAAAAACTTAAATATCTTTAATGCCAAGAAAATAAGCCAATCAACATATGGGCAAAGGACAAAAAGGGACACTTCTCCAAAAAGCCATAGGAAAGGCAACTGGTATATGACAAAATGCTCATTGTAACTAATTGTTACAAAAATGCAAGTCAGAACTACAGTGAGTTATTACTGTTCATACCTGATAGAATGGTTATTATAAAAAAGACAAAGGATAAGAAGTGTTGGTGAAAGTGCGGAGCAAAGGGAACTCTTGTGTGCTATTTGTGGGAATGGAAGTTAATACAGTCACTAGGAAAAACAGCATTAAATTTCCTAAAAATTAAAAATAGAATTACCAAATAATTCAGCAATGCCATTTCTGGGTACATGTGAAAACAATGAAATTGGTTATGTTGGAGATATATCTGTACTCCCATATTCATTGCTGCACTATTCACAGTAGCTAAGATATGGAGGCTCCCATAAGTGTCCACCGTTAGAAAACCATTCATGTGATGGTGGACATTTATGTATTCCTAACAGTAATGGAATAATATTATATAATAGTATTTGCAATGAAATTATTAGTTATCCTTAAAATAGGGGGCAGATTCAGATTCTCTCATTTGGGACAAGAATAAACCTGGAGGATATTATGTTAAGTGAAATAAGCCAGACACAGAAAAACAAATATCACAGTATCTCACTTATACATGAAATCTAAGAAAGTTCAACTCATATAAGTAAAGAACTGATGGTTACCAGAAGGCAAAGGGTGGGTGGAGGGGGAGTATGAAAAAAGAAATACGTTGATCAATGTGGGATAAAGTTTTAAACAGGTGCAGTTAGTTTTAGTAACCTATTGTGCAAAATGGGAATTGTAATAAATAAGACATTGTAAATAAAGGAATGCAAGTATAGTAGGTAGGGCAAACAAAAGAAAAAAGGAAAGAAATAAAAGAGAAGCACTGAAAAGAAAAAAGGAGACCACCAATTAAGCACTCATATTTTCAATTCATAGGAAAGCTGTCGTTAGAAAAAGCAGAAAATTTGTATCTCATCAAAGCAGAATTTATGCACAAAAATAAAAAATGAGTATCAGCATGGAACTAAAGTATGTTTACAAATAGCCGATTTGGTGGCCAAGGAGGCATGGCAATTTACCAATATTGAATCTATTACAGTGTGTTTGATTAAAGCAGCTTCAGAACTGTGTCCCGAGAAAATAATGACAATTAGTGTTTTGGAAAAAACAGCTGATTGAAGAGTTGAAAACACTGAGAAATGCAATGAAAATAAAATAAATAATGGCAAATTAATTTCCTTCACTTTTAAGTTGACAGACATTACTAATACTGCTCATTTTTGCATTTGGGAAGCCATTTTTAAGCTGGAAGTAACTATGGAATTAGCCTTGTATGCTTTGTATGAAACAGTAATAGGCAACATGCTACACCATTTGGGCTGTTATAAAAACTTAACCTTAGACTAGGTGGCCTATAAGCAAAAGATATTTATTTCTCACAGTTCTGGATGCTGCATTTATTTCTCATAGCTCCAACTGTTGACAACTGCAAAGAGGTGATAAACTTGGTATCTGTGGAGTGTGAACTTCCTGGTTCACAGTGGATCTCACTGTGTTCTCACACAGTGGAAGGGACAGGGAACTCTCTGGGGTGTCTTTATAAGGTTGCAAATTCCATTCACAAGGGCTCTGCCCTTATGACCTCACCACCTCCCAATGGTCCCACCACCAGATGCCATCAAATTAAGGATTAGCCTTCAACATATGAATTTCGGGGGTATATATTTAATCTATAGCAGCTGATAATATTTTTAAAGAAGCTGAGAGAACACAAATTCAGTACTGCACTATTCACAGTAGCTAAGATATGGAGGCTCCCATAAGTGTCCACCGTTAGAATCTGAAGTCGTATATGCTAAGATGAGCTAGAAATTGTAGCAAAAAACAAAAACAAAAACAAAACACAAAAAACAATCAAAACAAAGTAGTTTACAAGCCATGTGAAAATATGTGGTGTTTAAAGCCAATAGTTTTTCACTGTATTTCAGTTATCTGCAGGCACTATGCAGAAAATATTTAAGCCTAACATCTGTTTCTGTAACAACAGCATTAATTGTGTACTCACTTTTATCAACTTAAACATCATCCATTCCATAAATTTTCATCAAAATACCAGTTGAAATAGCCTACTTACCTACCATACAGTTTGACAGGATTTGATTTGAATATTTTTGTCCCTTCCAAAATTCATTTTGAGACTAGAAACTCAGTATGACAATATTAAGTGGTAGATGACCAGGCTATCAAGGTGGAGCCTTCATAAAAGGATTAACTACCTTATTCAAGGGGTGAAGGAACAACCTAGCTAGTCCTCTTGTGAAGGGGTGGGTTGCCCCTCCACACCTGTGGGTGTTTCTCGTTAGGTGGAACAAGAGACTTGGAAAAGAAAAAGACACAGAGACAAAGTATAGAGAAAGAAATAAGGACCCAGGGAACCAGCGTTCAGCATATGGAGGATCCCACCAGCCTCTGAGTTCCATTAGTATTTATTGATCATTTTTGGGTGTTTCTCAGAGAGGGGGATGTGGCAGGGGCATAGGATAATAGTGGAGAGAAGGTCAGCAGATAAACACGTGAACAAAGGTCTCTGCATCATAGACAAGGTAAAGAATTAAGTGCTGTGCTTTAGATATGCATACACATAAACATCTCAATGCCTTACAGAGCAGTATTGTTGCCCGCACGTCCCACCTCCAGCCCTAAGGCGGTTTTCCCCTATCTCAGTAGATGGAACATACAATCGGGTTTTATATGGAGATATTCCATTGCCTGGGGACGGGCAGGAGACAGATGCCTTCCTCTTGTCTCAACTGCAAAGAGGCATGCCTTCCTCTTATACTAATCCTCCTCAGCACAGACCCTTTATGGGTGTCGGGCTGGGGGACGGTCAGGTCTTTCCCTTCCCACGAGGCCATATTTCAGACTATCACATGGGGGAGAAACCTTGGACAATACCTGGCTTTCCTAGGCAGAGGTCCCTGCGGCCTTCTGCAGTGTCTGTGTCCCTGGGTACTTGAGATTAGGGAGCGGTGATGACTCTTAACGAGCATGCTGCCCTCAAGCATCTGTTTAACAAAGCACATCTTGCACTGCCCTTAATCCATTTAACCCTGAGTTGACACAGCACATGTTTCAGAGAGCACGGGGTTGGGGGTAAGGTTATAGATTAACAGAATCTCAAGGCAGAAGAATTTGTCTTAGTACAGAACAAAATGGAGTCTCTTATGTCTACTTCTTTCTACACAGACACAGTAACAATCTGATCTCTCTTTCTTTTCCCCACACTCTTGCCTGTCCACGTGCCAGGTGAGGACACAGCATTCAGCGCACTGTTGTGAAAGGAGAGAGCACCGTTCACCAGACCAACAAGCTGCTGTGCCTTGATCTTGGACTTTTCAGTCTCAGCTGTCACTATTAAATTTATGCTGTTTATAGATGACTCTATGTAAGGCAATTTGTTATAGCAGCAGGAAGAGACTCAGGCAGATATTGGTAAGCAGAGTGGAGTGTTGCTATATGAAAATATGGAAATATCTTCAAAAGGAGTTATGGGGAAGAGGCAGGAAAAATATAAAGGAACATGTTGCAGAAAGCCTATTTTGCCATGAACAGACCATGAGGATGATTCTCATAAGGACACACAAAAAAAGAGAGCTGTAGACACAGCCTCAGTCTTCTTAGACATTATCTAAATGGTTGTGACCAGAAGTCTGCTAGAAATACAGCCAGTGCCAGCATCATCCTGGTACCAAATCCTGTCAGAGGTACAACAAAAAAACTTCAGGCCAACATCCTTGATGAATATCGACACAAAAATCCTCAATAAAATACTGGTAAACCAAATCCAGCAGCATACCAAAAGGCTCATCCACCACTACCAAGTCAGCTTCATTCCCAGGATCCAGGTTGATCAATAGATATAGTTCATCACTTGAACAGAACCAAAGGCAAAAAACACAGGATTACCTCGACACAGAAAAGGTCAATAAAATTCAACATCCTTTCATATTAAAAACTCAATAAACTAGGTATTGAAGAAACAGACCTCAAAACAGTAAGAACCATTTAAGACAATCCCACAGCCAGTATCATACCGTTTGAAAACCTGCACAAGGAGAGGATGCCCTCTCTCACCACTCCTATTTAACACAGTGTGGGAAGTTCTGGCCAGGGCAATCAAGCAAGAGAAACAAATGAAGGGTGTTCAAATAGTAAGAGAGGAAGTGAAATTGTCTCACAGTCTCAGCCCAAAAGCTACTTAAACTGATAAGCAACTTCAGCAAAGTCTCAGGATACAAAATCAATGTGAAAAACACAAGCATTCCTATACACCAACAACAGGCAAGCCTAGAGTCAAATCATTAATGAACTCCTATTCGCAAATGCTACAAAGAGAATAAAATATCTAGGAAAATGGCTAAGAAGGGAAGTGAAGGACCTCTTCAGGGAGAACACAAGCCACTGCTCAAGGAAATCAGAGGTGACAGAAACAAATGGAAAAACATTCCATGCTCATGGATTGAAGAGTCAGTATCATGATTCTTACTGGGCATACACTCCAAGGAATATAAATTATTCTTTTATACAGATACATGCACATGTATGTTCACTGCAGCACTGTTCACAACAGCAAAGACATAGTATCAACCCAAATGCCCATAAATGATAGACTAAATAAAATGTGGTACATATACACTGTGGAATACTATACAGCCATAAAAAGTACAAGATCACATCCTTTATAGGGACATGGATGGACTTGGAAGCCGTTTTCCTCAGCAAACTAATGCAGGAACAGGAAACCAAACACTGCATATTCTCACAAGTGGCAGGTGAATGGTAAGAACACATGGGTGGGGACAGGGGAATAACACACATGGGGACCTGTCAGTGCAAGGGGTTCCGGCATCAGGGAGGGAGAGCATCAGGAGGAATTAATGCATGCAGGCCTTAATACCCAGGTGATGGAACGATGTGTGCTGCAAACCACCATGGCACATGTTTACCTATGTAACAAACGTGCACATCCTGTACATGTACCCCAGAACTTAAAAGTTGAAGGAAAAAAGCAAGGCTATATGCAGAGAAATAAATATTTTAAAAAAAGAACACCAGTTAATAGGGTGCACAATACTTGAAATTACAAGGCAGTACAATCACATTATATTCCTCTTATAAGAAAAAAATAATAGTTTTAAGACATACTCACTATGCCTTCGAACATCTTAAAAAAACTGTCATTGTTTTCCAAATGCTACTACAGTCCCTCTGATATTTTTTGATGTTTTCCCATTTTCCTAAATCCCATTTTCTTTGAGAGAAAATAGAGAGAAAAATAGTGTCTTTCATATATGTAACGGCATTAAAAGTTGATAAAACTTAAGTACTTGCATATGTATTATTTCATCTGATTTGCCAACATTTTCCACAGCACTGTAAGCTTTTGGAGGGCAGAAATACTTTCCTATTCTTCGAGAGGCTTACAGAAAGCAGACCTCTGGCAACGCACCCTGTGAAGTAGGCAGAGTAGAATTAATTCCATTGAGTGAATCCTGTGTTACAGGGAAAACAGACACCATTTTTCTTACTGGCTTATGAGAATCACAGCATCTGCGAGCTGAACATCATTATCTTGAGGATGAATGAAAACAGGTAGGAGAATGTTCTTGTTCTTAGGAGATAATTAAGAAGTTAGGAGTGAATTACATGGCTTTTGGAACTTCCTTACAAATGGTTCATCAAAAAATGTGTGTGTGTGTGTGTTATGTGTGTGTTCGTGCGTGTAAGAGGGAGAGAGAAAGAGAGTGAGAGAGAGAGAGAGAGGAGTGAGACCATGGGCACAGAATATTAACTGGTACATCTATGTGAAGGACGGAGATGTTCATTGTCCTGTTCAAATTATGAAATCTTGAAACTTTTCAAAATAAAAAACTGGGTGAAGAAAAAAATCTGATGGCATGTTAGATGAATAAAGATTATCTTATTGGAAACTGGAGAAAGGCCATCCTGGTTAGAAAGTGGCAATGAACTTGGCAGAGTTTTGTGTCCTAGTGTTTCTGAAGGGCAGAAATGAACAGTGATGAAACTAACACATGTGGAAGAAGTAACTAAGCAAAGGGTTAAGGGTGTGGCACGGTTCTCATAATTGCTTACAGTAAAATGTGAGGAGAAATAAATTAAAGATCAAATTTGTACTGAAAAAGAAGCAGAACTTAAAGATTTGGAAAGTTCTCAGCTGGGCCATGTTAAGAATGAAAAAGCGTGTTCAGGAGAAAATAGGCGTGTGTCCATGGGAACATTTCGTTAAGATTAGCAGACATAAGGGAGTCAGATGGTATTCATCCTAACAAGAATTACCATAAAATATTTTGGAGTTCTTTGATGTCATACCCATCACAGGCCCAGAGTGTTAGTTAGGGTCTTGAAAGTGGACAGTTTTAAAGGGGAGGCCCAAAGTGCCCTTGGACGTGGGGCTAACTGCACAGTACCACCCCAAACCTTGATTTCTGGAATTCTGGTGCAGCACTCCTTGGCTCTGTTAGCTGTGGCTGAAATGGGCCCAGGTATGGTGCAGGTCCCTCCAGAAATTTGTGCTGTGTATGTTTACAATGTGAACTGTGAGCAATATATTTAAGTTTATAAATTGCCCAGTCTGATATATTTTTTTCTCACAGCAGAAGAGACCAAGACAGCTGGCTTACCAGTGGTAAAGTTTTATTACAATTTTTTAAAACCAAGATTCAATTTTTTTCTGAATTAGAATTATCGCAGAGAACGCTGAATGGCCTGTGAAATTCAATTTTTGTTGCAGATTTCGTCATGTTTCTTAATGAACATATAACTAACTTCTAATCACAAGATAAATTCTTGCCTATGTGCAAAAACTTAGTGCTGCACCCTTGTGTATGGTTTTAAAAAGTGTCAAAACTGGCCCCTCATGTCAAATACAGCCCCAATTAGGGGAGGCAACCTAAGAAAGGTGTACAACTGTCCTGAATTTGGATTGCCTGCTTACTGTGAAGTATTTGAACAATTTGTGACTCAGAACTTTAGTGAGATTTTTATAGGCAGAAGTTCTCATCATGCCTCATCAGAATTTTCCATTAACAAGTGTCAGAGAATCTGTAATGGCTTGAGAATCATGACTTTCCTCCTATTTATGGAAGAGGAGAAAAAAGAAATTTCAAAGACAATTCTCAGATTTAGATAAATTATCTCAGGATTTTCTATCTATTTTACCTGGCCCCTATGGTGTGTTAAGGTAAATTACACTGTACTTGGACAGGTGAAGCAATTTCTACTCTACTAGGTCATCACCAAGCATAGCTTTGTTACTGGGAAAGCTAATTATAGTTCCCTATGACAGTATCAAAGAAAGAAAGAGGTGAAAAGAGTAGACAATAAGGAAGGTAGGTATGATTATAGGCATGAGAAATGCTATGAGTAGTAACGTGATCTACACTGACTCAAGTCAGCAAGGAGTAGGTGGAAAAGCGAGAGATTCAATCCAGGATGACAGAATGCATTCACTAAAAGGGATTAAGAGAAGTATAATACAGTCTATATTATTAGATCACCCAGAGACACACAAAACAAGAACCATGAATTGAATTAGTGGTATACTAATATAGTGGTTTTACCTGAAATATTTACACATCAATCCTACTGAATTCTTACAACAAATGATTTAGATTAGCTATTGTATTCACCAGTTGAAAGAACAGAAAATACTGAGGGAGATAACTTGTGTCAGTGCAACGCAATCAGATTTAGGACACAAAAGCAACTACATAATGAAAAAGAGAGCTGGTGACTTAACTTGCTAAAACAATCTGAAAAACAAAAAAGTGAGATGAATCTGTCTACCCTGATGTAAGACTTACTATAAAGCGACTGTAACCAAGACATTGTGATCTGGCCACAGGGGATAGACACATAGTTCAATGATGCAATGCAACAAGTTTACTCAGATATTGGCACATGCAAGTCCAGCCAACAGATTTTCAATAAAAAGCACAAAGCAATTAAGTGTAGGACAGGTAAGTTTTCTACTGCTGGTGCTGGGTCAACTGGACATCCTTTGAGAAAACATTAACCTTGGCCTAAGTCTCATGTATGTTTTCTAAGAAAAATTTACCCTTCCCCACTCCCCTGAAAAAGACTATTAAAAATTACGTTGATCCATGCTACTGCTGTTTCCTAACCTCAGTCCTTCACTCGTACACTTTAACAAGTTCAAATCATATTCATAGTATCCAAACATACTCATTGTTTTATTTTTAACAAAAGAAATGAAATTAAAGATAGACCACAGGTAGAGTCATGAAATTCTTGTTTTTCTCTATTCTTTTTGGTCTTTACAAGTAATTACAACGTACATTGTCTTCTTTTATAATAAGACCCAAGGGGAGAAAAGAAAAGGATGTACAATGAAGGTACAAGTTTTGAAGCACCAAAATATTTTATGACAGGGACAAAAAAACAAAAAACAAACAAAAATTGAAGTACAGAAAGAGGGTGGTGGGGGCAAAAATAAAGGTACGCACTTGGGCTTCCTCAAGATTTGTTTGTCCCTATTCAGACTAGAATGAAACTGGTTTAGGAAATCACTCCTGTATGCTAGCAGGAATGTTGCTGGCAAGACACTTCTGAGCATTGGAGTGTGGACTTTTAAGAACCAACCTTTTAACAGTAACTCTAGGAGAGAGGATATCAAAAATTGGCAGTGAAAAATTATAGATAGGCAATAAGCTCCTTCTGAGGTCCAGGCCAGGAGATAGTAGGATTTAAGAAACAAACAAACAAAAACAACCACAAATGACCTTTGGTGCCACTGTCACAACTGTTGCTCATCAGAGTAGGAGAGTTGTAGCCAAGGCATTAAAGAAGGACAAGCAGCTGAAGAGCCTGAATCCTTGTGTTGTAAGCTATTTTGGTTTCCTTTCAAGAAAGGGCTGTGGTCTGTGGAAGGTGTCAGGAACATATTTTCACGGTCTGCTTTCTCCTGATAATGTTCTTCTTCTCGGCCCACCTGAGACATAATCCCTGAGCTCCGAGCCCTTTTTGACTGAAGCTCCTGTTGAACAAGATTCTCAACGTTTCTACCCTGATCCACCTTCTGCTGCCGCCGTCGCCTCTCCAGAGCCCGGCTCCTTGTCCGACTCCCTTGATGTTCAAATTTTTCCAGCTGCAATCATACCCACACAAGGCGAAAAACGTCAGTACTGGGATCCCTGCCTGCTGGACCTGATCTCCTGCCCTGCCTGTGACCCCGCTTCCTACCTCCAGAAGTGTGCGAATTCTGTCCAGGTCTGGAGGCTGTCCAGCCTGCAGCAGCTGCCAGATGCTGTGGTTCTCATCCAGGGTCACCTCAAGCAGGTCCCCTTCCATCATAAGCTCCTCCAGGGGAGCCCGGATTGCCTCAGGCAGCTCCAACACAGGGCCAGTCAACTGCGGCAACAGTGAGGACAGTAGCTCCAGGTCTGGGCGGAAGGTGGTGCAGTGAAGGGTGCAGGGACAGACTGGGTTAGAGGCCACTCTTGGTCTTATCCTCCATGGCCACAACAGAGGTGACAAATACATGGGTCACTCAGTTATGTTTAGCCAACAGCCTACCCAAACCACACCTGTCTTACCAGAGCCCTTTCCTGGAGCCATGTTCTCAGGACTGATCACACTGTCTCCATTCTCCAGCAGCCCTTGGACCTATCAGGGAAAAAAAGAATGGGTAACAATAATTGAGCTGATGAACCAGGTCCTATCATTCCTCCCACAACTCCAAAACTTGGGAGCCTCTATCTCCTGAAGCAGAGTAGACACAGGCTTCCAACAGGGATCAGAGTTTAGGATCTGGATAGGTATAGAATGGAGCAAAGGGACTAGGCCAAAGGAGATTGAAAACTGGGGAACAGGGACAAGACTGGAGCTACAAGAAGGACAGGGGCTAGAAGACAGAAATGTGAGGACAATGGCTGGCCTGGAAAGCTCACCTTAGAAATATTGTTGCCACTGCCTTCTCTGATAGGGTCACAGGCAGTGGCTGAAGTGTAGACCGGTCTGGGTTTGGCCTGTAGCTGTTGGCGAAGCTCAGCCAGGTGTCGCAACAGAGCAGTCACATCTTCAGAGGCCAGAGCCTTTCTGGCACGGTCTTGCCAGCCAATGGCCCTCTCTGTGAGACACTGAAGGGCCTCACCCTCAGGCAGCCGCACGGGCAGCCTCTGCAGGGCAACCAGCAAGGCTAGGATTGTCTCTAGGCGTGGCCGTCGTGAGCGCATACACAGTGGACACAGGAATTTTGTGTCCCATTCCCACCAGGCTAGCAGTGGAGATGAAGTGAGACTGGGCTTTGGAGAGGTGAGGAGATGGGGCACTGACACACACTGCCCATGGAACCAGTCCTGACACAGGTCACACTGCAGAGCTCCCACCCCAGCTGGCACCTGCCCACACACACAGATAGAAGTCGGAGAAGAGGCCATGAGGGATGGTGCCAGTGGACTGGGCTTGGCTGAGTTGGTGCGACGCAGCTGCAGGATACCCTCCTTCTCCTTCTGTTCCCCTTCCTTGAAGGCCACAATCTGCCATGTCCAGAAGAGGGGGAAAGTAGGTCAGCAGTCCACCCTCGCCCTTGTCTGGCATCCTAATGCCCGGCTCCCAAACCAGGAGACCTGTAACAGGGCTCAGACACCCTATCATCAGCGGCTCTTCTCTTTTCAGAGAGAAACCCAGAACCCATCTTTTCCCCATCTGGGCCATGCTCCTTACCACAGAGCCTGGGTCTCTGAGGTCCTGTGCAGACAGCCCCAGCAGCTCTGTGTCACACTGGTACAACCCCAGCGCCTTCTCCATCCACCGGCTACGCTTGGTGCTGTCTGAGCCAGCGTCTGCACACGGGCAAAGCACCTGAGGCAGGCAGGCAGACATACAGGAAATGACCAGGCTTCCCTCACCAACTACACCCTCTCCTTCCTACCCAGGTGCCTAAAAAAATCTATGTTCTCATTATATGTGCCATCTCACAGCAGCCAGGCCATATGAAGAGGCTGTGGGTCAGGGTCTCAGACCTTACCTCAAGCAGTGTGTAGCAAGAATTCTTCTTGAGAAAGGTCTTGGAGGCCTTCTCTCTCCAGGAATGTGCTGTCAATACCTGCAGCTCTAGCTGTCTCAGCTCTTCCAGCCCCACAGGCAGGTCCCGGCCCACAGCCACCAGGCCCTCCAAGTCATCCAGACAGGGGTAGTGGTCACCATTCTGGAATAGGGGAAAGAAACTTTATTTAAATTATGTCAACAATATTGTGTCTAAATTTGTCCTAAGTAATACTGGGTATTATACTGCATAATCCCAGGGCTGAAAATCTGGAGATGTTTTCTGCAACAGAAAAATGTGACAGAAACTCTTTTCTCTCAGAACTCCTACTTTCATTGGCTCAGACCAAAGATTCCACATATGCAAGTTACTCTGTTGTAACCTGCTTCCTCTGTACACTTCTATATATCAATAGTCTCTGCTTAGGTATACACCCATATTCATGCTTCTCTTCCCTTGGTTCCTATTCTGACATGCTCAGGTACCTCAAAGAATCCTCCAACTTCCCACCTTCACTTTCTAGCGCAACCCAACCGAGTAAAAACTATAAAGTATATCTATCTCTCTTCTAACTGCTGGCCTGACGCAGTAAAGCAGAAACACTGATCCTCACTTGGATCTCATCCACATCAGCAATCCAAGCTTGTGCCTTAGTCAGAGCTTCTTTGAGAGCCTGGATGTTAGGCAGGTGAACAGGGATGTTTTCTGTCTCACGAATTATGGCTTCCAGTGTGGCTGGTGGATGCTTCTGCCTAAATTTTTTTTGAAAAAGAGAAATCTATCATTACATGTTACAGGTATACATGCCCCTTTTCTAAGTCCTAGGTTTCCTTGCTAAAAACATAAGCAATAAAAAGTGTTGCATGACAAAGTAAGGAAGCCACACTGAGGAACTCTCTAACATTGCAGGGGCTATATAGGTCTCTTGTAAGTCACATGCTGCATCCATTCACCTGAGAACTAAGTCATCCAAGAACATTTCCCCAATTGTTGCCTTTACAACAGTGAAACATCAACATGACATGTCATATAGATGGGAGTACATGATATGTCATGCCAATCCTTTAGAGTTTAGTAGATGCCCAACTGGGAGTCTGTTGCCCAAGGGTCACCATAGAAATACTTAGGGTCACCCCAAAACTTTGAGGATTATAGTCAAGATACAGACAGGGAGAGACTATGCCCCACCTGGCCTCCAGGCAGAAATGAGCCTTTTCTTCCCAGCGCTCTGCAATGGTCAGTAGTTCTTGCAGCTCAGCCCGGGCCTTGTCCACAGAAGGGCTGGAGGCTATCTTGGCACCCATAACCAAAAGCCCCTGCATGATGACCAGAGAGCCCCTGTGAGCAGAAGGGGCCAGGGCCTGCTTCACTTCATCTAGCCATTGCGCCTGCTCCACCTGCTGCTGAAGCTGATGGGCTTCAGGCACCTCTACACCCAGCTGCTGCCCCCTCTCCAACAGGGACCGCAATAGCCCTGGACTAGAGGGCAGTGTGGCCAGAGCCTCACGAGCCTCAGCTTGATAGGCCTCCACCTGTTCCAGGACATCCTGCAAGGACATAGGATAAAATGCAGATTCTTTAGCCACATAAATACTCAACCACCTAGATTTGCTCCACTTCTCATCTTCTCTTATAGGCATTTCCTATTGCTTAACACTTATTCTCAACCACATCCTAAAACATGATCTATCTGATAATAACAAAGGCCCTCTGTTTACCTAGAATGACATTTTTCTCCTTTAATTACCTGAATTTCTTTTTCCAAACCCACTTTAATACAATCTTATCCATCTAGTAAGCTTTCTAAGACTCTGGTATCTGGAGGGAAATCAATCAACCAACCAATCAGTCCTCTCCATCCCATTTCCAAGAGCCAGTGTCTTATGTAGGCCCAGTTTAGAGTTTTTAATTATTTCAGTATGGAAGGATATTTCCTTGCATGCTGTAAAGACAGAGATGGTATGGGAACACATATCTCCGCCACTTCCAGGAAAGAACCTGTTATTATGAGAAGGTTGTTTAGAATAATTAGGTTCTCAAGTTTTCCTGACATGTCAAACTTCCTATTTGCTGTTAACAAAAATTCCACCTTTCCAGGCCCCTCTTACCTTGACATCCCCAATCTGATGCATGGCACAGGGCAGGCTGCCCATCTGCTCAAGAAGGACCCGGAGTTCAGTCAAGGTCAGCTGTGGAGTGTCCATCCTGTAGGAGCCAGAAGGAACACCTCGTAATGCCACATTTCAAACAATTTGAGACTTTTAATATACTTCCTTCCCTTTCATATTTCAGTAACACCCACAAAGGTTTTTTTCTAAGTTCGGCGATACTGACAAGTTAAGATTTGAAAAAACACCCGTAGGCGTCTGACAGCAGTTAATAGAGACTACAGATATCAAAGTGAGAGAGTCCAGCTTCCTGAGAAAACGTAACAGTATTAATCTGCTACCACTATGGCTACTAATACCATGCCACCACGGTACTACCTGGCTAGTACCATTCGACAGAAGAACAGAAATAAATACAAATAGGTGGGGCAAGAGAAAAGAAAAATGTGAAAAGGCCCCCGGATAGTTTAAGTTATATTTTCATCAGTCATCCAGTTAAGAGTTAAAGAATGAGGAAGAGATGTAAAAACAGCCATTAGGATTCAGAAGTAGTAGCTTTCACAGTGAGACAAAACATCTATTAAGCCAGAAACTGAAGTATAAATGCAATGGGAGGATTATGAAGGAAAGAGGGCTAAGTGATGATAAGTATGGTCAGAATAATAAATTTATTCTAGACAAGAAATGAGAGTTCATTATGTCAGAAGCAAAACAGTACTACAGGATGACAACTTCTGAGATTTACTCTTTGGTTCCAACTGCTTACAAGACAAAGAAAAGTGAAGAGGCCAGGAAGTTAAATGCATGAGGAAAACTTGAGGCAGATTAAAATGGAAATGCAGGGCATGTTATTTGGGTATCATGGGTTCAATCTGGAAAAGCCTTATTTCTCTTGAACCCCACAGTAGGGAAAGGAGTTATCCAGAAAAGTGAAATTTATTCTAAAATTTTAAGTTTCCATGTTTTAAAGAAAGGCAGCAATGAGAAAAAAGGTTAAGAACAAGTAGGAAATACTGAAATAATGGGCCAGGCACGGTGGCTCATGCTTGTAATCCCAGCACTTTGGGAGGCCAAGGCAGGCAGATCACAAGGTCAGGAGATTGAAACCATCCTGGCTAACATGGTGAAACCCCATCTCTACTAAAAATACAAAAAAATTAGCCAGGTGTGGTGGCACACACCTGTAGACCCAGCTACTTGGGAGGCTGAGGCAGGATAATGGCCTGAACCCGGGAGGTGGAGCTTGCAATGAGCTGAGATCGTGCCACTGCACTCCAGCCAGAGTGACAGAGTGAGACCCCGTCTCAAAAAAAAAAAAAAAAAAAAAAAAGAATATTTGAAATAATGTATCTGTAAAATATGACAGACATGAGAATGAAGACAAACCCAAGAAACTAAGTTAAGTAAGCATGGGTCATTGAATATCTGGGTGGCACAGAAAAGCCAAAAAGGCAATCTAGCATCTCAATTATAGCTCAGGCTAATAATTATGTGATGGACTATTTAAAAAGCTTCCTCATCAGTTTATTTAATTTAAATCAGACCATGCCACATCCTGTGGGACCTATCCTCCAAATAGGCCCAAAATAATAAATTTCAAATATCCATTCTGCTATGTACTTCTCCACTTCAAAAATCTTTCTATGTTTTCTTAAAGTTTATTGAAAAAATTACTTATATTCTCAAGTAGAAACTGGTTCAAATGTATACCCTTGCTTTAGAGTCTTGATACTTTTATTCTGACCCTTAAACCTAATGACAAAAAAATCCCTTCTTTATCTAAAATTCCTTCCTACTAACACAGCTTTTTTTTTTTAAATAGAGTAGTTTATCTAAAATTCCTTCCTACTAACACAGCTTTATTATTTTTTATATAGAGTTTCTACAAATACATGATTTAACATTGTCATGCACCACATGACATTTCAATGACAAATCACATGTATGATAGTGTGCCTGTAAGATTATAACGGTACTGAAACATTCCTATCACCTGCTGACATCGTAGCAGTTGTAAAGTAGCAACACATTCCTCATGTGTCTGTGGTGATGCTGATGTAAACAACCCAATGCGCTGTCCATCATGTAAGAGTCTGTCTAGCACATGCATCACATAATACCTGATAACAAACAGCCATATACTGGTTAATGCTTGACACCACATTTTTCTAAACTATTATTTTAGAATATACTCCTACTATAAACAAAAGTTAACTGTCAGGCAGCCTCAAAAGTATTTCAGGAAGTATTCCAGGAAGTGGCATGGTTATCTTAACAGATCCCTTTCTACGTGTGTCAGTGCCCTGAAGACCTTCCACTAAAATAAGATATAGATGGGGGAAATGGTGACATTCAGAATCTGACTCTGTGTAGGCCTAGGCCAATGTATGTCTTTACATCTTAGATTTTAACAAAAATGTTTAAAATGGAAAACAAACTTAAAAATTGTTTACACAGAAAAGTTTACAGAATGACAATATGAGGAAAGAAAATATTTTTGTACAACTCTATGATGCATTTGTGTTTTAAGCTAACCATTATTAGAAAAGAGTAAAACATTCACATAGAAATTAAATGTTTACAAAATAAAGTTTACAAAAACAGACTCATAGACCAATGAAACATGATAGAAAGCCCAGAAATGAGGATGCATACCTACAACCATCTGATCTTTGACAAAGCTGACAAAAACAAGCACTGGGGAAAGGACTCCCTATTTAGTATATCCTGTTGAGAAATCTGGCTGAGCCATATGCAGAAAACTGAAACAGGACCCCTGCCATATACCTTATACAAACATCAGTTCAAGATGGATTAAAGACATAAATTTAAAACCTGAAACCATAAATGCCCTGGAAGACAACCGGACACAGGCATGGGCAAAGATTTCACAATGAAGACGCCAAAAGCAACTGCGGTAAAAGCAAAAATTGACACGAGTCCTAATTAAAGAGCTCCTGCACAAAGAAACTGTCTACACACAGGGTAAACAGACAACCTACAGAATGGGAGAAAGTTTCTGCAAATTATACATCTGACAAGGGTCTAATATCCAGCATCTATAAAGGAACCTAATCAAATTTACAAGAAGAAAACAACCCCATTACAAAGTGGGCAAAGGACATAAACAGATACTTTTCAAACAGAGACATACATGCAGCCAACAGATATATGAAAAAAAGCTCAGCATCAGTGATCATTAGAGAAATGCAAAACAAAACCACAGTGAGGTACCACCTGATAACACCTGTCAGAATGGCAATTATGAAAGTCAGGAAATAGCAGGTGTTGGTGAGGTGGCGGAGAAAAAGTAACTGCTATACAGGGTTGGCGGGAGCGTAAAATTAGTTCAACCATTGTGGAAGACAGTGTGGCAATTCCTCAAAGATCTAGAGGCAGAAATACCGTTTGACCCAGCTAACCCATTACTGGGTATATACCCAAAGGTATATAAATTGTTCTATCATGAAGACATATGCACGTGTTATGTTCACTGTAGCACCATTCACAAAAGCAAAGACATGAAATCAACCTAAATGACCATTAATGATAGACTGGATAAAGAAAAAGTGGTACATATACACCATGGAATTACAATGCAGATATTACAAGAACAGGATCATGCCCTTTGAAGAAACATGGATGGAGCTGGAGGCCATTATCCTTAGCAAACTAACACAGGAAGAGAAAATCAAATACCACATGTTCTCACTAATATGTGTAAGATAAATGATGAGAACACATGGCGCACGCATAGAGGGAACAGCACATACTGGGGACTATCACCGAATGGAACGTGGGAGGAGAGAGAGGATCAGGAGAAATAACTAAGGGGTACTGAATGTAATACCTGGGTGATAAAACCCCTATGTACATGGGGTTAACAAACCCCCATGACACAAATGTACCTATATAACAAACCTGCACATGTACCCTGAAAAAAAGTTTTAAAAATTTACAGTAGCTGAGGCTAATTTACTATCTTTTTTTAAGATACCGTTATATAAATTTAACATAGCCAAAGTGTAAAGCGTTTATTAGGTCTACAGTAGTGTACAGTCATGTCCAAGGTCTTCACATTCTCTTACCAGTCGGTTCCTCACCCAGAGAAACTTCCTGTCCTGCAAGTTTCATTCATGGTAAGTGCCCCATATTTTATGTCTTCCACAATTCTTTTATTGTAGTAATTCTACATTTGCGTATTTTGATACACAAATACTCACCATTGTGTTACAACTAACAACAATATTCAGTACAGTATCACGCTGTGCAGGTTTGCAGGCTAGGAACAACCGGCTCTATCACACAGCCTAGGTGTGTAGGAGGTCACAGCATCCAGGTTTATGTAAGTAGACGGTGCGTATGCAGCAATGACAAAACCACCTAATGACGCTTTTCTCCTAACACATCTCCATCATTAAGTGATGCCTGACTGTACATAATCACTTACTTTTCAATCTAAAAACTATATGTATCTATTGTCTTACACATTTGGAAACTAACAGTTAAATAAATTTCTAGGATTATTTTAACCTCTAAAGTTTTACCTAACTACACAGCCAAAAGTTAAGTTTGTGGAAATTCTGATGTCTGCATAACGCTATGAGATTTCCTAAGAAGTAGGAAAAAACTGCAATTTTGCTAGTATATATTTATATCTTATTGCCACATTATTTTGTTAGAAACTGTTTAGTTCAGTAATTTCTAGTTTCTATTATACTGCTTTTTGTCCATGTGTTATCTTCTCTTTCTCAGTAAAATCTGAGTCTGTGCTTCTTTTTTTTTGCTGTTGTTTTGAGATGGAGTTTTGCTCTTGCTGCCCAGGCTGGAGTGCAATGATGCCATCTTGGCTCACTGCAACCTCTGTCTCCTGGGTTCAAACAATTCTCCTGCCTCAGCCTCAAACAGGATTGTGTGTTTATAGTCTATCCATTTTTGTTATTCATTTTCACACACTGACACCCTTCTTTGCCTTCTCCTCTCACGTACCTGGCCACCTGACCACTGACCAGCCCCAGGACTTGAGCAATACAAGCCTCCACCTCACTCAGGCAGTTCTTCAGTCGCTGAAGCAGCTCACTATTAGGAAACCTCCTCTCACGAGCCTCAGACTCCAGTGCCCTTAGCTCTTCAAAGCCTGGAGAGTGTAAGTTGCAACAGGTAGGCAGTGTTAGCAGAAAATGAAGGTTGAGAATACCCAAAAGAAAGAAATAAGGCTTACACAAGGGTTCCTTCCATTTCCCGTCACTCACTGCGCTTACGGCCATCCTCCACCTCCAAGGCCACTCGCACTTTGTTGGCCCAGGTGTCAAAAGACTCAGCCCGAATCTTCAGTTTATGCAGCATGGTGGGGAGCTCATCCAAGGTGTACCGATACCTAGAGGAAGAAAGCCGGGAAGGGTACACATCTGGCCCAGCTCTAAAACCTCCTCCACGTCCCCACAGTGTTCCCATGCTCACCGTAGGTACTGTCGGCTACTAGAGCACTTGCAGAGGTCATTGATGTGGGAAAGGCATACAAGGCCATCTGGGCAGTCGTAGCAGGCCAGGGCTGACAAGAAGCACGTGGTCTTGCACTTGATGCACTGGCGTTCATCATCTGGGAGCAGCTCAAAAGCCTCTCGCTCAGCCTCCGTGACGCCCTGGGGGTGTTCAACCCACATATACTGTAAAGACTAGGAGTAGGGTTGTGGACACCCCACCTCAGCCAACACTGAGCCCTGATGTGGACTCAACCTTGTAAGGACAGCTGTAGAGAAATTGGAAGAAAAAATATAAACACATACAGACTCTGTCTTTACATTTCAAAATGCATGACTTAAAGATCAGGCACACAGTGGTTACTCAATGTTGGTCTGTGTCTCTGTAATGTAATATATGTGACTAAATCCCTAAGCTCTGCTCTTGACCACCCACCTTCTCCAAAAGGGCCTTTCGTAGACGTCGCTCCTCCTGAACCATAATGAACATCTCCTTGTGCACAGCTACTGCTAGATTGAGATCCAACGTCTCTGGGAAGGCAGCCATCTTGCAGATGAGCTCCTCGTGGGAGAAGACACAATAGCGCCGGAGCCGGCGGTAGTGTTCAATGCACTGGCGTCCAGCAGGTAGCTGCAAGTGCATTCAAGATTGTGTGTGGCTATCTGGAGACCACAATGCATAGCTTCTCCACAATAATCCTTACCTGTATTCTTTATACTTTCTACCTGCAGGCCCACTGCATGCTCACTCACCCAGTCAGCAGTACAAAAGTTGACAGCTTCAGCAAAATTGTAGCCTTGGTTAAAACCACTGTGGTAAGCACGAGGAAAAGTGATGACAAATTCCCCTGCACACTGGTTTGTGCGGACAACCTAAAAAGGAGAAAAAAGCAGAAAGAGGTGTGGGTCAGAACTAATGGGCCAGATGTGAATTCAAAGATGTCTCTAGATGTAGGAAGAGTGGAAAGGCTCTATCTTCAAGTACGTGTCCTAAAAGAAAAATGAGATTGTGAGTTTAAAAGTGGTATTCATAGAAAAGTACTCAAAATATGTGTAATTCAAGAAACAAATATAGAGGGGTCCACGAACAAGTGAAAAGACTCTTTGCTTCTATAATCAAAGAAATGCAAAATTTTAAAGTCATAGAATTAAGTCACCAAAAATGATGAAGTTGGAAACTCCACAACTTTGTCCCTCTACTCAAACAATGATCTAGTGCTGAAATGTTCAGAGCAGTGCAATAAAATAAAATAAAATAAAAAACCCAAATCAGGAGAACACTTAATGGATTTTTAAAAGCTTTTACATTGTGGTACAAGAGTGCTATAATGCAGTAAGTTCCCTGCATACAAACACTTGCCCCAATTCCTATGTCAGCAGCTACTGTGGGAAAGCAACCTGAGATGCTGGTGCAGCTGATTGGTGCCAGGAACCATGATGTGAACCTTTTTCCCGAAGAACTAAGGTGGTGTGTTTTGACTTGTCTGGTGGCTTCCTGGAGGACTACCTCAAGGGCCTGATTTTCTTTCACCTGCCTGACAGTTCGCTTAGAAGACAGGAGACTTCCCAGGCTGTGTTTTTGGAAAGTATAAAAAAGCAAACGTATTAGTCACAGCCACCTCCAGCTTTAAAATGGGGTGGTGGGGGTGGGGAGGAGAGAGAGAGAGAAAGAGAGCGACTAGAAAAACAACAGATAATTTTAAGTGCCTGGGAGGCAAATCCTAGAGAAAGAGATATTTCGGGAAAAAGGGATTCTAAAAAAGCTTCCACATAGTATTTGAGAACTGAGAAAGCCACATTAAACATCCAGGGCAAGATACACGCTCAGAAAAGATCTAAGACCCTAACGTCACCTCTATCTGACTTTCATGCTCTTCCGAAGCAGAAGGTGGAGTCTAAAATAGTTTTTAAAATAGCCCCGAAAAAGTTTCACCAATCAGACACAATCTGCAAAGAGTGGGTAGTTAATACTATTATTAGTTATTATCATTATTGTTTTGGCTTAAGAAAGAGTTTGTTAGGTTGGTAGATGACCAACAGGTTAACAGAAAGCAGAAAAAGAACATAAAACTAAAAGATTACTCACGTATACAAAGAATTGCTCACTATCTTTAGTTGTTAGGAAAATGCAAATCAAAACCACAAGATACTATTTCTTGCCACACAAGATACTATTTCTTGCCATACAAAAAGAGGTAGAAAATAACAGTGTTGGCAAGAATGCAGACATATTAGAACTCTTGAGCATGGCTGGTAAGAATGCAAAATGGCTATGACAATGCTATGGAAAGCAGTAAGTTCCTTAAAAAGTTGAAACAGAGAACCATCATATGACTGTCCAATACCACTTCTGGGTATATACCTAAAACTCTGAAAGGAAGAACTTGAACAAATATTTGCACACAGATGTTCACAGTAGAAATATTCACAATAGCTTAGTGGTGGAAACAACACAAATGTGCTTTAACAGACCCATGGATAAGTATAATGTGATCTGTCCATACAATGCAATATTATTCAGCCATGGAAAAGGAATAAAACTCTGACTCATGCCATAGCACAGATGAACTTTGAGAAATCAGATACAAAAGATCACATATTGTATGATTCCATTTATAAGAAATACGCAGAATAAATTCATAGAAACAGAAAAGTAAACCTGTGGTCCGAGGTTAGAAGCAGGGATGAATGAGAAATAACTTAATTGTATTGAGACTTTTCTGGAAAAATTAAAATGTTTTAGAATTAAGTAGACACGGTGGTTGCACAACACTGTCAATGTACTAAATGAGACTAAACTGTTCAGTTTAAGATGGTTCGTTTTGTGTTATGTGAATTTCACCTTTAAAACATATCCCCCCAAAAAAACAGTTCAGAAAATTTACTAACCAAACAACAACTATTGTACATAAAAGCAACAACAAATTTTTTGAGAGAAGACAAGGGGGATAATAAGATTTTCAGAGTTGAAGCAATACTCTGAAAAGTGTTCAGTTTAAAACATTAGGAGGCATACAAAGAAAAGAAGTATAGCCCTTTGGTTAAAAGAAAAAAGCTCTCAGATAGCCCAGGCTTACTTACTTACTAAAGTCTATCAACTCTCAAACAGGCTTAAATGCCTTAAGAAGCAACGCACAAAGGACTAATGGGTATCAGGAGAATAATGTCCCTCCAAATAAGAGTTTCAAGAAAGGCACTAAAATTACAAAAATGAAACAAGTCAAAATTCTGATGCTCTCAGTCCCATAGCAGAAGTGAAAAACTCACAAGATGGTTTCAACAGGAGCTTTGAGCAGGCAGAAGAAAGAATCAGAAAACTCTAAGACATGTCAATTGAAATAAATCAGCAGGGGGTAAAAAGAGAAGAATATTAATCAGATCCTAAGAGACCTGTGTAACACCATCGAGTGCACCCATATATGCAGAATGGGAATTTCATAAGAAAAGAGAAAGAAAAAGGCAGAACAGTTGAAGCAAAAATGGTTAAACAATTTCCAAATTTGTGGAAAGCCCTGAAAGTCTACAACCAAGAAGCTCAGCGCACTCCAACTAGATAAACTCCAGGAGACACAACATAGTCGAACCAACAAAAGGTAAGACACCAAGATGGAGTTTGAAAGCAGTATGACAGACATGATTCTTCACATATAATGGATGCTTAATAGAATTATCAATAGATTTCTCATTAGAAATAACGGAGGCCAGAAGCCAGTTGGATGACACGTTTAAAGTCATGCAATGGGAAAAAAAATTAAATAAATTGACAGAGAATTAAAAATTGTGGAAGTATGTCTCCAGAAGATGTGCCTACAGGGAATACAGAAGGACTCCTTCAGGCTGACATGAAAGGATATTACTGAGTAGTTCAGAGCTATATAAAGAATGTAATACCCCTGAGAAAGGCAACTATAAAAAAAATATAAAAGTCAGTATTACATATACAGCATGAGAGACAAAAAAAAATATAGTTAGTTCAGAACTAGAATCAGAAAGCAAGACAAATGATGTAATTAGATTGCTTGATGAGCTCATTATCATCAATATATTTTTCTTGTGAGACGAGGAATACTAGGAAAAAAAAGGTACAAGTTAGAATTCATAAAATGTATAAAATGTCAGGAAACGAAGAGGGCCTTTGGAGACATGAAGCACATTTTGTTGAGATGAAAAAACTGAGGAAGATGGCCAGGAAAGTTATAAAAGCTTATAAAGCGGTTACCTCAAAGCTTACAGAATTTCAAAGGAGAAAAGGCATAGCATGTAACAAGACAGTGACTCAGTCCATGTACCACATACACATTGCTAGCTTATTCTTTAGCAAAATGAGCTGATACAATTCACTCCTAGAAATACTCAAAAGTCTGAAACCAGTCCCTCCTGGGTTTTGCAAAGTAAGAATTATATTCAGAAATATTAATAGAAAACCAATCCTAGACTAGAAGGCAGATAAAAAGGCCAGGATCCAAGTTTTAAGTTCTATTCTGTTAAGTAACTATCTAATCTCTCTTTTACTTGTTCTCTTAAGTGTCCCAGCTAACGGTACTGATCTGCAACTTGAAGTCAGCAAGGGAAGGCAAAGAGGTGTGATGCTAAGCCTAATCTCCATAGCAAAATGGATATGGTTTTATTTCTTCCAAAACTAAGTTCTTTCTCATTCCCTTCTCACCCCAGCGAAGAAAATTAAAATTGTTTTGACCCTTGGTACTCACTGGCACACCATGGGACATCAAAGTGTTGGGATTCATGAGAGTGACAAGCTGGTGTAGGAGATCAGGCTGGCTATCAAACAGCTCAGGTGTCAGCATCTTCATCACCTCCTCCAAATGCTCTGCTGCCAGGGAGGGTACACCATACCAGGTCTTCGGCTCACCCCTGCTCACGTAGACAGAAGACACGTCAAGTCTATATACATCGTTGCATTTGAGGGCAGTCTTGATATCCAACCGAGCCATTGGGGTCATGCTCACCAATGCAGATAGTTAATAGAGTAACTCCAGTGATCCTCAATATGCCAACAAAATGCTGAGAAAACCATGCCCACATACAGCCAGGGCACCTTCATGCCTGAGATGTCTGCATTGATGTGACAGAGAACAGACTGAGCTAGCACTGGCATCACATTCAGGTTCCAACCACTGGTCGCATACTCCTGTTGGGTCAGAGATTTGCCAGAGTGAGTAGGGAGTAGGATACGATGACGAGAGGCAAACTGAGCAAAACATACATAAGAAGACAACTGTGTCTTAGAACATGCTGCCTCTGGTCATTCAAGAGGTCCACATTGTAAACTCAAAAATAATGCCCTGTTTTGCCACTGTCAACTAACACAGTGCCGGAGGTCCCAGCCAGAGCAATGAGGCAGGAAAAGAAATTTAAAAAGCATTCAAATTGGAAAAGAAAAAGTTATGTTATCCCTGTTTGAAGATTTATAAAAAAGTCTTAAAGAAAACACTTCTTTTTTAAGAGGATGCTAAGGCCTCCGTAAAAATGGTGTTAGAACTAACAAATTCAGTAAATTTGCAGGATACAAAATCAATATAAAAATCAGTGGTGTTTGTATACATTAGTAGAAAATTATCTGAAAAAAATAAAATAAAAACTTCATTTGTAACAGCTGAAAAAATCTCTAGCAATAAATTTAAAGAGGTAAAAAAAAACTACACTGCAAACTATACAAATAATGATGAAGTAAACTGAAGAACACACAAACAAATTTTAAGACACCTTGTCCTCACAGACCAGAAGAATTAATATTGCTAAAACGTCCATACTATCCAAACTGATCTAGAAATTCAATTCAATCCCTGTCAAAAATAACAGCATCCTTCACAGAAATTTTCAAAAAAGCAACCCTTAAATTGATATGGAACCCCAAAGACTCAAAATACCCAAAGCAATATGTGAAACAAAACAAACCAACAAACAAAAAAGCTGAGAGTATTCACACTAATTTACTATTATATCACAAAGCTATAGTTACTAAAAGGGCTTAGTACTGCCATTAAAAACAAACACACAGCTCCATGGAAAATAATAGCCCAGAAATAAGTCTCTGCATTTGCAGCCAACAGAAGTTCCACAAAGACATCAAGAACACACAGAGAGGAAAGGAAAGTCTCTTCAGTATCCATTGTTGGAAAACCTGGATATCCACATGCAAAAGGATGAAACTTGAACCATCTTTCACCATGTACAAAAACCAACCCCAAAGGAAGTAAAAACTTAAATGTAAAATATGTAAAATCCAAAATTATCAAACTACTAAAAGAAGACATAAGAGGAAAGCTCCATGACATTGATCTTGGCAAGAATTTTGTGGATTAAGACCTCAAAAGCATAAGCAACAAAAGCAAAAACAGACAAATGGTATTACATTAAGCTAAAAAGCTTCTGCATAATGAAGGAAACATCAACAGAATAAGGCAACAACCTACAGAATGGAAAAATGTATTTGCATCTGATAAAAGGTTAATATCCAAAACATAAGAAACTGAACAAATACAATAGGAAAAAAAAAACTAATTAAAAATGAGCAAAAGATAAAAGAAAATGAAATACTATGAAATACAGCTAACCAAGTAGGTGAAAAATCTCTACCAGGAAATCCAGAAAACACTGCTATAAAAGATCAGAGATAACACAGGTAAATGGAAAACCATTCCATGCCCATATATTGAAAGAATCAATATAATTAAAATGGCCATACCACCCAAAGCAATTTATAGATTCAACGCTATTTCTATCAAACCATCAACATCTTTCTTCACAGAAGTTGAAAAAAATTCTAAAATGTATTTGGAACTTAAAAAAAGAGCCCCAACTAGCCAAAGCAAACCTAAGCCAAAAGACAAAGATGTAGACATCACATTACCCAAATTTTGAACTATAATATGAAGCGACAGTAACCACAACAGCATGGTACTGTAACAAAGACCAACAAAAAGACCAATGGAACAGAACAGAAAACTCAGAAATAAAGCCAGACACGTACTACCATCTGTTATTTGACAAGGCCAACGAAAGTAAGTAATGGGAAAGGGCTTCCTATTCAATAAACGGTGCTGGAGTAACTGGCTACCGACATGCCGAAGACTGAGGGTGGACACCTATACTTCACCATGTGCAAAAATTAACTCAAGGCCAGGTATGATGGCTTATACCTGTAATCCCAACACTTTGGGAGGCCAAGGTGGGAGGACTGCTTGAGCCCAGAAGCTTGAGATCAGCCTGGTCAACACAGTGAGACTTTGTCTCTAAAAAAAATTTTTAAAAATATTAGCAAAGTATAATAGCTACTAATGTAAAAAATAACAACTTTGTAAAAATTTCTTATTTTATAAAACTTTTATTGTGATAGCTCCCAGCTACTAGGGAGGCTGAAGTGTGAGGGGTGTTTGAGCTCAGAAGTTCTAGGCTGCAATAAGGTGAGTCATGACCGTGCTACTGCACGCCAGAATGTGTGACACAGAAATCGTGTCTCAAAAGAAATTAACTTGGAATGAACCAAAGATTTATTTAAACGTAAAACCCCAAACTACAGTAATCCTAGGGAAACAGTCTTCTCGACAGTGGCCTTGGCAAATAATTTTTGGCTAAGCCCCCAAGAGGACATGCAACAAAAATAGGTAAGTGGGACCTAATTAAGTGAAAGAGCTTCCCACAGCAAAAGAACTGTCAACAGAATAAACAACCTATAGAATGGAGAAGATATTTGCTATACATCTGATAAAATCCTGACATTCACAATCTATAGCAAACTTATACAAATCAACAAACGAAAAACAATCACTCCATTAAAAATGGCCAAAGGACATCAGTAGACACTCCTCTTAAAAATATATACAAGTGGCCAACAAGCATATAAAAAGATCATGTCCTTTGCTAAGACATGGATGGAGCTGGAGGCCATTATTCTTAGCAAAATAACACAGGAACAGAAAACCAAACACTGCATGTTCTCTCTTATGAGTAGGGGCTAAATGATGAGAGAACACACAGACACATAAGGGACTTTTGGAGTTTGGAGGGTGGGGCGAGAGACACGATCAGGAAAAATAACTAATGGGTACTAGGCTTAATACCTGGGTGATAAAATAACCTGTACAACAAATCCCCATGACACAAGTTTACCTATGTAATAAAACTACACTTGTACCCCTAAACTTAAAATAAAAGCTTATCCACAATGATCAAGTCAGCTTCATCCCTGGGATACAAGACTGGTTCAACATACACAAATCAATAAACACAATCCATCATATAAGCAGAACCAATGACAAAAACCACATGATTATCTCAATAGATTCAGAAAAGGCCTTCAACAAAATTCAATAGTCCTTCCTGCTAAAAACTCTCAATAAATTAGGTATTGATGGAACATTATCTCAAAATAATAACAGCTATTTATGACAAACCCACAGCCAATGTCATACTGAATGGGCAAAAACTGGAAGCATTCCTTCTGAAAACTGGCACAAGACAAGGATGCCCTCTCTCACCACTCTTATTCAACACAGTATTGGAAGTTCTGGCCAGGGCAATCAAGCAAGAGAAAGAAATAAACAACATTCAATTAGGAAAAGAGGAAGTCAAATTGTCTCTGTTTGCAGATGACATGGTTATATATTTAGAAAACCCCATCGTCTCAGCCCAAAATCTCCTTAAGCTGATAAGCAGCAACTTTATCAGGATACAAAATCAATGTGCCAAAATCACAAGCATCCCTATACACCGATAACAGACAAAGAGAGAGTCAAATCATGAGTGAACTCTCATTCACTATTGCTACAAAGAGAATAAAATACCTAAGAATACAACTTACAAGGGATATGAAAGACCTACTCAAGGAGGACTACAAACCACTGCTCAAGGAAATCAGAGGGGACACAAACAAATGGAAAAACATTCCATGCTCGTGAATAGGAAGAATCAATATCATGAAAATGGCCATACTGCCCAAAGTAACTTACAGATTCAATGCTATACCCATCAAGCTACCACTGACTTTCTTCACAAAATGGGAACAAACTACTTTCAATTTCATACAGAACGAAAAAAGAGCCTGCATAGCCAAGAGACAATCCAAAGCCAAAAGAACAAAGCTGGAGACATCAAGCTACCTGACTTCAAACTATAGTACAAGGCAACAGCAAGAAAAACAGCATGGTACTGGTACCAAAACAGATATACAGACCAACTGAACAGGAGAGAGGCCTCAGAAATAACACCACCCATCAACAACCATCTGATATTTAATACACCTGACACAAACAAGCAATGGGTTTAATAAATGGTGTTGGGAAAACTGGCTAGCCATAGGCAGAAAGCTAAAACTTGATCCCTTCCTCACACCTTATACAAAAATTAACTCAAGATGGATTAAAGAATTAAACATGAGACCTAAAACCATAAAAACCCTAGAAGAAAACCTAGGCAATACTATTCAGGACATAGGCATGGACAAAGACTTCATGTCTAAAACACCAAAAGCAACGTCAACAAAAGCCAAAATTAACAAATGGGATCTAATTAAACTAAAGAGTTTGTGCACAGCAAAAGAAACTATCATCAGAGTGACAGGCCAGGAACCTACAGAATGGGAGAAAATTTTTGCTATCTATCCATCCGACAAAGGGCTAATATCAAGAATCTACAAAGAACTTAAACAACTTTACAAGAATAAAAAAAAAACCATGAAAAAGTGACCGAAAGATATGAACAGACACTTCTCAAAATAAGACATTTATGCAGCCAACAAATATATTTAAAAAAAGCTCATCATCACTGGTCATTAGGGAAATGCAAATCAAAACCACAATGAAATACCATCTCACGGCAGTTAGAATGGCAATCATTAAAAAGTCAGGAAACAACAGATGCTGGAGAGGATGTGGACAAACAACACTTTTACACTACTGGTGGGAGTATAAATTAGTTCAACCATTGTGGAAGACAATGTGGCGATTCCTCAAGGATCTAGAACTAGAAATACCATTTGACCCAGCAATCCCATTACTGGGTATACACCCAGAGGATTATAAATCATTCTACTATAAAGACACATGCAAATGTATGTTTAATGCAGCACTGTTCACAATAGCAAAGACTTGGAACCAACCCAAATGTCCATCAATGATAGACTGGATTAAAAAAATGTTGCACATATACACCATGGAATACTTTGCAATCATAAAAGAGGATGAGTTCATGACCTTTGCAGGCACATGGATGAAGCTGGTAATAGCATTCTCAGCAAACTAACACAAGAACAGAAGACCAAACACCATATGTGCTCACTCCTAAGTGGGAGTTAAACAATGAGAACACATAGACACAGGGCAGGGAACATCTGTCTGTCAGGGCTGGGGGGCCTTTCAGGGCTGGGGGGCTAGGGGAGGGACAGCATTAGGGAAAATACCTAAGGTAGGTAGATCACAGATCGATGAGTGCAGCAAACCACCATGGCACATGCATACCTATGTAACAAACCTGCACATTCTGCACATGCACCCAGAACTTAATGTATAATTAAAAAATAAATAAATAAACTACAGAATAATAGGAGAATTTTTGGTCAAATAAAAGGCCATATTATATTTCCTTTGATAAAAGTATCATGTGTTCAATATGTTTTATTATTTGAAATAATTAACATGACAGGAATATATTTGAAAAAAAATCCAAAAAAAGCTAAATATACAAACTAAGAAAATTATATGATTATACTTATCTGCAATATTGTAAAACAATAGTTCCAAAAACTTCTGAATTACAAGTTTAATACACACAACTTCAATTTTCAACTACATTGTGGTTAGACGTTCAGAGGAATCACAAAGGACCTCAACATGCTAGATAAGAAAATGTATTTTTTAAATGTTTTGGCTCAGCTGCTTAGAAAATAAGGAAAATCCTCAGAGAATAACACTAAGAAATAACATGTACAAATTAAAGTTCTGAAACTGATGACAATTCGGGTCAACCATAAAAGAGAAAATTTGGAGCTTCCAAAGAAGGTCATATTAGGGTCTTTAACTTACAACGTGACAGTACTATTATCCTTTTAGCTATAAAACTGAAGGAGGTGAAAAACATCCTGAAGAAACAGATATTAAATACTTTCCTTATCTTGGTACTGTTTCCACAAGAAGAAAAGGAAAGATACTCCTAAGAGTTCTTATCTATCAGCCATCCACACAAGAATTCATATTTACTTGAAAACACAACTATTTATATTTACTTGGAAACGTGAAGCTAAAAATGTATCGTCTTAGGAGAATCCTTAACATTTAACAGAAACAGTCTATTCTGTAGCTGGACATTAAAATCTAGGTTTCTGAAAAAATTCCCATACATGTTGTTCAAAGAAATACAAGTTCATCAGAAAACAAAAACAACAGCAATGAAAAACACTAATTAAATCAAAGCCATAAAATATGGAGTGGGGGTTGTAAAATGAGTAAAAATTTGTTGAGAAAACATCAAGCTATAATTAGTTCTCAGAATATGCTATAATAACTAGGTGTTGAAGATAAAATCAGTTTAATTTAAATAAGAGGATAAAAGAAGTATGAAGCAGAAAAAGGTTTTCAATATTAACTAGGAAAGTCTGAAAAATAATCAGAAATTCTAAAGATAAAAACATAACATTAAAAATTATAAACTAAGTTGTTTAATAGATTAGGTATTTTAAAAACTGGTGCATTTTTAAGTTGCTTTAAGTAAGTTACTTAAAAGACAACAGCAGCAAAAGAATTAAAAAAAAATGAAAGGTGAAGAAACACATACAAGAGAACCTTAGAACAGTAAGGTTCTAGCTAACAGGAGAAATAAATTACAGACTGTAAAAGTTGATGACCAAGAATTTTTCAGAAGTGGTAAAAGCTGAATTCTCAAGTTTGAGAATTCCTATCTATTCCCAGAAATATTAAGTAAAAAGTCACATTCCACACATCAAGAAAACTTGCAAGACACTAAAAGAGATATTATAGCAGTCAAATAGAGAAAGCAAAATAGACTACTACAAATTAATGTAAGATTCAGAATTGACACTGTCAAAAGCCAAAACAGATTTCTAATGTACTGTGAAAAGACAATTATCAAACCACATCCGTATATATACAGAGAAATACCTTTACAAGAATAAAAATTCACAAATGCCTCTGTTCAATAAATGTCTTTTTTTCTTTTTTTTTTCTGGGCAGAGATTCACGCTGTCACCCAGGCTGGACTGCAATGGTGCGATCTCGGCTCACTGCAAGCTCTGCCTCCCAAGTTCATGCCACTCTTCCACCTCAGCCTCCCTAATAGCTGAGACTACAGGTGCCCGCCACCAAGCCTGGCTAATTTTTTGTATTTTTAATAGAGACATGGTTTCACTGTGTTAGCCAGGATGGTCTTGGTTTCCTGACCTCGTGATCCACCTGCCTCGGCCTTCCAAAGTGCTGAGATTACAGGCGTGAGCCACTGCGCCCGGGCTTTTTAAGAAATTTCTAAAGAATTTACTTCAGCAACAAAGAAAATGGTTGCAAGAATTTCAAATAATCAAAAGAAAAAATCATGTGTGGATAAATCTATATGCAGAATGAAAACAAAAACAGCATCCATTTTGTTGAGCAAAAAGCTTTAAAAACATGCACAAAAATTTTATAGGTCAGAAGAGAACTGAAGAGTAAGTTATATAGTCTAATATTACTTGGGAGAAGTAAAAAAAAAAATTAAATGTTAGGTTATATGTAAAATAAAGTATTAGGCCAGGCACCGTGGCTCACGCCTGTAATCCCAGCACTTTGGGAGGCCCAGGTGGGTGGATCACCTGGGGTCAGGAGTTCGAGACCAGCCTGGCTAACATGGCGAAACCCCATCTCCACTAAAAATACACAAAATTAGCTGGGCGTGGTGGTGGACGCCTGTAATCCCAGCTACTTGGGAGGCTGAGAGGCAGGAGAATTGCTTGAACCTGGGAGGTGGAGGTTGCAGTGAGCGAAGATCATGCCACTGCACTCCAGCCTGGGCAACACAGCGAGACTGCGTCTCAAAAAAAATAAATAAATAAAATGAAATAAAATAAAATAGTATTAAAACTAGCATACAAAAGTTGCTAAACTTACAAGTGGCTAAAATGGAATAAGAAAGGCCAAAAAAAGATAACAGAAAAGGCAGCAGAAACTAAGTTCAAAATAAGATAGCAAAAAATGGATGCAATCATCAGTCACAACAAATGAAAATTAACTAATTAAAAAATAAAAACTCACTGGATTAAAAAAATCAATTCTGCATTAGTTACAAGTTAAACATTTAAAGCCTATGTATACAGAAAGATAAACTAGATCTAAGATCCAAAGGAAACTAGCAGGAATGGGACTGAGGGGCAGTATAGAGACCAAAGTATTTATTTGTTTTATAAAAGTTAAAAAATTAATAGCAGTACAAATTCATCATGAAGGGTTAATACAAATATTCTGCGTATACTCAAATATCTATACACATATATATGTATTAGTTAAGCATAAATGGTGTGTCCAATAATTTAGCAGACGGGATAATCTGATGCTCTTAAAGGCTTGCAATTGGAATAAGCTAATGGAAAGTGTTTGACCTTAGTAATCAATGAAATAGTGCTACGTGGGAACATATCATACCCACAAAAGTAGGTAACAGTATGAAGTGCTCTGTTAAACATATGGATGACCAGTTCTCTCATTAGTTTCAGTGTAACCTGTCAGAATCCTTTTGTAAAACAATTCAGAGTATCGTTCAATTCCACTTCTAAACATAGAACCTAGAAACTGTTGCTTCAGGAGACCTGTAAAACAATGCTCATACACTGTTAGTAACAGCTAAACACCAGAAGCAATCCAACAGAAAGAAAGATAAATGAGATGTAATCCCAGCATGCAATATTATATAATAGTGAAAAAACAGATAATTTAAAGCTATGAGCAAAAATATAAATGAATTTTCATAACACAATACTGACAGAACAAGTCAGAGAACACACAACATAACATTAGCAAAGCTTGAAAATTAATATTCTTTTTAAAAATACATACATATGTAATCAAACACTACACTCTTTTTTTTATTATGACAAACCCATGACAGTGGAACATTTAGGTGTTAGTGGAGAGAAAGAGGGAGGTATGACTTGCAGAAAAGCCTGTGGAGAGATATTATCTCACAAAACTTCAATTCTTATTTTCAAAAGTTAGCTCAGGGATATTACTTAATACCATGCTTTATACCGACAAAAGGACTTGTCTATGGCTTCAAAATACAATTTGTTTTTTGGTTGTCTCAAAAAGGGAATTAGAAACAGACCAAAGTTACCAATGGAGGCCATAGGTGATTGCCTTCCAATTACTTAATTTATAGTTTCAATCCCTCAGTAATTTTAACTTACTTCTATTTTAAGAACTATAACCAAATTATCTGTAAGACTTTTAAGCACTGTTATACTCAGCTACACATCTCTTAACAAAAGAGGCAAATTTTGTCCTTTTTTGAACATCATATACTCACACAAACCAAGAAGAAACAATCTACTACATACCTACACTATATAGTATATAACTATTGCTCCTAGGCTACAAATTAGTGAGACATTATTGTACTGAATATTATAGGCCATGTAACACAATGGTTTAAGTATCTGTGCCTCTAAACACAGAAAAGATATAGTGAAAGTACAGTATTGCTCCTTTATTAAACTCAAACTGTTACACAGCATATGACCGACTATAAAATAGCGCTTATCCAGATACAGACATCTCCATGAACAAACAGTATATATACAGAAAAATCAGAGTAAGACTTCCTAAAAATGTCAGTCACAGCTATTAGCTAAGTTTACCCTCAAACCACTATTTTTTCTGTCTGGATCAACCCTCCTGTAAGACTAATCTATATACAATGCCCAATACTAATTCTTTTGGTTCTGGCCAACATGGTAAAACAGCAAATAGAATTAATTTCTCAAATGTTCAAATAATGCATAAGGACGGCTACATTTTAGCTTTCTCTCCCCAGATTATGTTACTTCAGGCATTATTTTTTTTGGTTCTCCACTACAGGAGAAATGTAAATGTGATGAGTCAGAATTTAGGATGGCTGTATGGGTTTCTTTGACTAATACAAGAAATCACCTTGTAATGAATGAAATCAGTGGTTTCTGCATTACTCCATATGTTCGACATGAACACAAATTGATACACTTAACAAAGATACTTCTTTCCGCCCTTCCAAATATTTCAAAATAAGCTGGTCATAGTACTTGTTTTTCATAAAAAGATGGTAAGCTTCCAATATTTAGATTTAAGGAAAGGTGAAGGAACACTATAGCTCTTCATTGATAATATCAAGATTTATACTGTTCCTTTTATCTATCTCCATCAGAGTTTCAAGAGAAAAAAAATATGACTGTCCATATTCTGGTTCACTGACAGATCATGAACCAGTATCATCAAACCTCATTATTATCCGAAATATGTGAAGACAACACTGTGTGGGAGAACCTAGGAAAGTAATTTTACATGCTAAAATGAGTTTCCCTAGTTAATGTTAACATGAACTACCAACCGTATTACCTTCTCCTCAGGAGATAAGTTTTGTTTGCTATTGCTGACAGGAAAGCCACTGCCAAATTCTTTGGAATGAATATCAGCTCCATATTCAACTGTCACGTCTTCCTCAATGCTGCTCACCAGCCTCCAGAATTCCTTCTCTACAAGTTCTGTAGGCACCATCTGTGAAAACACGTGTAAAAGATTATCATAGCCCACTATACTTTGGACTCATGTCTCCATGAGAACTAAGACTACCACAACAGAATCCCTACAGTCCAGCCCTCAGATCACATACATGTACAGGCATGTTGAAGTAGTCGGACTTGAAGGAATCAGCCATTTCACCAAAACTCTGCAAAGTGTACTCCTGGGTAGCCTGTTCAAATCCAAAAGCTTCAGGAGGCTGTTTACACTCCTGAAATAAAATATATTTCAGCAAGACAAAGGGAATAAAGATCCAAAAAAACAGGAGAGCTAAGGGGAGATAAATTTTTCATGTTACATTCAATATCTCATGCAATAATTCTGCATTTTCATATGTTTCCAGGTAGGTTTGTTTCTTTAGTAGGTATTAAACATTATTTTATAATCTTTCCTAACATGCTTCATGCCATTTGAATTATAGTCCCTTGCCTCTGGTTCAGTCAACTAACTCTATCATTCTAGAGTTAGTGTGTCCAATCGTTCTTGTATAGTAGCTCACTGATAGCTTAATCAAAACCTAACACAAATATTAACTTATAAAAGGGCAGAAACTACCTTCCCAAAACCCAGAAGGGGAGATTACAGAAAATCACCAACCAAAAATAAAGCATCTGTGACAGACAGATCTTACCGCCAAGATACATTTTGGGCACCTCCAGATGCCTCTGGGGATTTCAGGAAGGGGTGGCAACAAGCAGAAGATGTGGTAATTGTCATCACAGCCATCACAGAAAAGAAGCTTATCATCTTCATCCCCACGGGAGCATACTTGGCAAATATATGAGTCAATCTACCAAAAAAAAAAAAAAAAAAAAAAAGTAAAAAATTTAGCTGCTTGTTCCATGACACCTTATCGCAGGTTTCTAGACCATTCATGAACATCTATCATTAGTCAATAACTATACAGTGTTGTATTTATGAGTTTACTACCTAGTGCAAACTATGACAGGAAATAATTACACTATAGTACAGTAAGTTAATAAAGAAACCATGGGGGCAAAGTAGACTTTTTGTAGAGGTTCAACAGCGTAAACAAAAATCATAAAGGTATAAAGCAGCATAGATCAGAGAATTACATACAGTTAAAAATTTATCTGGCACAGAGGGCAAGTTGAACATAAAAAGGTCAAGTGACCGAATATCCAGTTATAGTTGTTCCTCTGTTGAAAAGTTTGATAGATGTCTACTTTCATTATAAAGGGTATCTTAGATTAGATGATGAATTATAAATAGTCACTCACGTAGTATGTCACAAAGAGAAACATGAAGCAAAGGCTAAATAACTTGATTCTTACATACTATTGAAAAAAATCTAGTAATAATTACCAGTTTAAAAAGAAAACGCAGTGGTAAGATTTTTAGCAGGGTACACTTACATTTTGAAAAAATTACTTTCAATAAGTAGGATGGGCTTTTCTACAAGAATCTAGAAGTAAACTGATCAATAAAGAGAAAATTTTAAAGATAACTCAAGAGCAGAAGAAACTGTGTGAAAATATATTTTTAAATATATACACACACAAACATACACACACAAATTATATGTGTATATATACACATATACATGCATATATACACATACATATGCATGCATATACACACATGCATATGACAAATCAGAATATTTATAAACGTAAGAGGCCAGGTGCGGTGGCTCAAACTTGTAATCCCAGCACTTTGAGAGGCCAAGGTGGGCAGACTGCTTGAGCTCAGGAGTTCATGACCAGCCTGGACAACAAGGTCAAACTTCATCTCTACTAAAATAAAAAAAAAAAAAACTAGCAGGCTGTGGCGGCTTGCACCTATAGACCCAGCCACTTCGGAGGCTGAGGCAGAAGAATTGCTTGAACCCTGGAAGCGGAGGTTGCAGTGAGCTGACAGCGCACCAGTGCAGTCCAGCCTGGGCGAGAGCGAGATTCCATCTCAGAAAAAAATTTAAAAATTCAACAGAATTATCAGGAAAAGGTTTCATAAAATAAAAATCTTTTAAACTTATGAAAGATGCTCAATATAAAAAACTGTAAACCAGGGAAATGCAAATAAAAATTACAATGAAATACTACACACCTCCCAGAATGGCTAAAATGAAAACAAAACTGTCAATTCTAAGTGTTAGTGAGGACATGTGGTAACCAGAACTGGCATCCAATACTAGCTGATAAACTCGTCAATCATTTGTAAAAATAGTCTGATAATAATCCACCAGTGAAAATATACATAGTCTCAGTCACAGCAATTCAATCCTGTCTATCTAGGTAACAGAAATGTCTACATACGTTACCTAGAAACATATACTTTAATATTCACAGAATTACTTGAAATAGCCAAAAATTGGTAACTACCAAAAGTTGAATGGTAAAACAGATAGAAAAAAAGCTATGCCTAACAAAACTACACTTAATAGAACACAAGCGTGAGCATTAATAGAACCATATAAATGCATTTTTTGAACCACTAAAAGAAGAAGCCAATACAAAACAGGTGATTAATTGAAAGTACACAAACAAGTAAAAGTAATCCAGATATTTTTGTGTATGGGTGATATACAGAAATAAAAACAAAAGCAATGGAATGAAGTTAACTACTAGCTGTAAGGGTTAGAAAGTAGTCATCAATGACTCCTACACTTCAAGACTGATGACAGCTCTACCTTGTGTCTATAAAATGCAAAACAGTGAGACAAGTGGGAACAGGACAGTGGTAGTAAACATGATCTCCCAATCATCAGGTGGAAATGACTAAGAGAAACACAGGAATTTGCAGCTCAAAACAGAAGTCTGTTTAAGAACAAAATTTCTGGAAACATCATTTACATAAAGGAAAGGCAAACAAAAATTATCAAAACAGGGTGAGATTAGCTAAAGAGTAAGGAGGAAGGTAGGAATTTTTGTCTTTTTTTTTTCTTGTAGGGCAGACTTAAATATGTAAGACATTATAAAAATCTTCCAAGTGAGATGTAGAAAGAATAAAAGAAGATGTAAACATACAAGGGACAAAAGTAAAAGAAGATAATAGAAAACTGTCACTACTATATGAAATGTGATGATTTGAGAGTCTGGAGGAATTTGCCAAAAACAAATAAACAGCTCTTTAACATAATTTATATCGGATCACATTATCTCCTATATTAAGCTGTAAAAGTTCAGAAAATGCTAATAGAGTTGAAAAACAGAGTATAGTTTGGTGAAAAGTTCTATCTAAAAAGACATAAAAATTTTGCTTTTGACTTTAGCTATCTTGAAAAAATTTCCTCCCATTTCTAGCCACCCGTCTCTTCAGATAAAAGGGCTCATAAAGAAGAAGAAGGAAGAAAAAAAGAAAAGTATGATGAATTCATTTTAGGTTCAATATAATCTTGACGGTTCAAAGTAGAATATTACAAAATCATGAGTCCTTACAAACTGGGCACTGCTGTGATTCTTTCGAAGTTGCATGGTTGTCTTAGTGCAGGGCTCTAGGCTCAAGTGCTGCTTGAGCAATGTTGATGACACGTTCCCACCTCCACTTTGCTCATCCTTCACCGTAACAGTTGGGGGGCATGTGACTAGGGAAGTAAAAAACAACTATGAAACCAATCCTCTCCTGCATCAAGATTACCAAACTATTTCTCCCATGAAACTTTACTATTTTACCCCTCACACTTCCCCAATCTGTTAAAGTTCCTCACCTTTCTTATGCACAGTCTTATCCTTATCCTTAGCCATAAGGCCCAAGCCCATCATTTTGGGACCTGGCCCATAGATCTGTAACTTCTTTAGCTCTGGATTCTTCTCAATGTCCTCCTCTGTAGGCTCTGGCTGTTTTAAAAAAGATTCAAACAACGAAGTTAGCTTTACTTATGCACGTATAAATACTTTATAGGCAAGGTGTGGACAAGTCAGATGGGCTAAAATCAACTAACATCCTTTATCCATTTTTGAATGTTTATTAACCACATTTTTACTGTGAGTGTGGTATGGCCAGGTAGGAGCAAATGGATAAATTTAGAAAGTAATGAATTTCCTCAACTTTTTTCATGTTATGAAAAAAATGACAAAATAATCCAAGGCTTCCAAGGCTAGTGAAGCTTAAATGTCAGAAATTTATACCTTACAATAGAGAATTTTGTAATTAAAAATAAGCCCCCCTCTCCAACTGAGTTCAAGATGGAAACGGTTAAGACAGGAAAAATTCTATTCCATTTAAACTCATATCATTAGAATCATAACTGCTTTCAGACCACAATATAATCACAAACCTGGGAAAATGGAAACTCTTTAAGTATCAAAATACGAATCATATGCCACATATATTATATACCATTTTCAGCACTTGTCTCTTCTTAGAGGACACTGTAAAATATATTTTATCATTGTTTAAAATAATTTGTTATATTTTGAAATTAAGCTCTATTACATTTTCCGTTTATTTTAAAGCTTTATTCTTACAAATTTTCTATACAGAGGTAAGTTTTCTTCTATTTACATAAACACACATACATGTATACACAGAGAGACACAGTAACATATTTTATGCTTTTCTTTTATTCCCACGGCAATTTCTGGAAGCAGAAACGTATATTGCATTACGTCTATGAGAATACATTGCTTATTATAATACTATTCCAGCAATCATTTAACTTTTTAATTATACAACATTGAGGCTGTTTCCCACTTTTTGACATTCTGAAGAGCTAAGTAACTAACTGTATTAATCTAATTTTTATTTTATATACCTTATATTGTTTTGACATTTCTGGGGTACCTCGTGGGCTAGGGAGACCAGCTCTTTCAGAGCTGGCTAAACTAAACTAAACCATACCTTTATCATATAAACCAAACAATCCCGAGTCCAAACCTCTAACTGTTTGCTTTATTTAACTATCATATACAACCAGTATTTCCCCTCCTGTAAACCAACTCACAGACATGTACCAAAAACCTACCGGAATCCACTATGCCTCACAGATCCCTGGAATTATTCTAACAAACTAGCCAATTCCGACATTTGATTGCCCTGCCTTGCCTGTCTCACAGAAATACCAATAAAGGCTGTGACCTGTGCCTTTCACCTTACCTTTTACCTCCTGACTGACTACTGTGGCTCTGTGGGGTATGTTGTACATCTCATTTGGAAATAAACAGTCAGCAATACTAAACTTTTAGCATTGACCTCTCCATCTCACCATTACTGAATCATGTCTATAAACTAAGACTCGGGCACAAATCATTAGTACCCACGTACTTGCTGCATTATTCTTCTCAAAAGACAATTAACAGAAGTTAAGCAGGAGGACGTAAACATTTAAAATTTTAGTAACTTCAAATTTTAATTTTAATACAACCCTTCACTACTACAAAGAGTGCACACAATGCCTAGTTCCTCATATCCTTGACACATTTTGGCCATTTCCTAACCAGTTATGTGAAAGGGATATGTGGTTACTTCATATTTTCAATGTATAAGCGAGGTTAAACACTTGATTTATTATTCATCAGGGTTGCTAGAAAAGGAAACCTGAAAATAAGCTATGATAAAAAAGAAAAGATTCAATCAGTTTCGTGCTTCTACAACTTTTAAGCACAATATATAATTTTATACACGAAATATTATATATTATGTACATTATATATTTTACATTAATGTCACATAGGTTGTTTCTAACCATTAAATACTTTTTAAAAGAGCTGATATTTGCTTGTTTTAGAATAAAGTAATACCATACTACTCTACATTTCGGACAGTCTACTACCCATTCTTGAATTACAAACACACATAAAATAGAAAAGATGTGTTAGTCCTTATTTCTCCTTTCTTGCTTTATGCAACTTTTTTTTTCTTTATATTTTGGAAGTACTGTCGATTTTTGTACACTGTACAGTTTTCAATTTTGTTTTGTTTTTGACAGAGTCTTGCTCAGTCACCCAGGCTGGAGTGCAGTGGCATGAACTTGGCTCACTGCAATCTCTGTCTTCCAGGCTCAAGTGATTCTCATGTCTCGCCTCCTGAGAAGCTAGGATTACAATTGCCTGCGACCACACCCAACTAATTTTCATATTGTTAGTAGAGATGGGGTTTCACCACATGGGTCAGGCTGTTCTCAAACTGCAGACCTCAGGTAATCCACCCAACCCAGCCTCCTAAAATTCTGGGATTACAAGCATGAGCCACTGTGCCTGGCCCAACAATTTTTAAAACCTTTCCTGCAAAGTGGACAATGAACTCTCCCTGCCAAAAAAGTGTCTAAGGATCCATTTTATCTGGAAAAATGTTAAGACCTTTTAATGGTATTTACAACTTGAAACAAATTTTACTGGTTTCCTAGTTATTACATGTTCATTTTTCTTATTCAGTTTCTTCCAGACATAATTCTTACTATAAAGAACTAAAGTACTAATACAGAATCCATCTGCATTTCGATAATCTTAACTAGATAAAATTTCTCACTTTGGTCTAATTTCTAATATTACAATATCTCAAAATTTAAATATTGTTAGAATTACCCAGAAAACACCTAAAGATACACAGCATTGTCTTATTTAAGGTATTTCAGAAATAAAAACATCCAAATCTTATGAAAATGTTGCATATGGAGCAGTGAAAACACACTTACATAAAAGTTATTAAAAATATATTGTTTATATTTTCATTTTCTGAATATTATGATGTTTTAACATCTTAAATCTTTCTGGTTATGACAGATTGTCCTCCCAGGGTTAGCTACTCCTACAAATACCAAATGGCTCACCCAGGAGTATGACTTTAATGTGTCTTTAATATGTTCACTGACAAATCCAAAGCTAATCCTTATCTATTCAGCCCATACAATTCATAAGGCAAAGTTCCTCTGCTTTAATTCTAGGGTCAGGCAACTAGGGAATACTGCTGTAGCCTAGAGCCTGCCAAAATTATTCAAACTAGCCAATCCCATACTTCTTATCCTGCTCTGTCTTGCCTTTCCCTTGGTAAACCCAATATAGGCTATGGCCTAGGTGCTTTTCTTATTCCTGCTTCTTCTGCCATGTCCAAGATAGGTTTTCCCCTCTAGCACTGTGTAGCATATAGTGACTACCTCTCTAAGGCCTGTGATAATAATAAACTTTGCTTTCCTGAGTCTCTGTGGTCACACCTACTGACCATCACATGGAAGATCATAGAATAAAACCAACAGTTAACAATAACTGATTTGTACAGCGTGCTTTGCAAAAATCATTCCAAGATTCACAGAAATTAACAATACCTTATAACCGGGCATGGCGGCTAACCTCTGTAACCCCAGCTACTCCAAAGGCTGTAGAGGGAGAATCACTTAAGCCTAGGAGTTCGAGAATAGCCTAGCAACACAGCAAGACCCCATCACTTAAAACAATAGCAATATGTTTTAAAATTTATAAAAGCAAAACTACAAAGACAAAATATTATAAACCAGACCTATGAACAAAATAATTCATAATTCATTTCAATTAATTTTATCTTGAACCAGGCATATGTAAAACAATGCATTCAGCAATGAATTTTCCCCAATATCAAGGTCTAGATGAACCTTCTCAGCTATAGGATAACAGGAGTAACAGTCACTCACATCAGGCTGTAGCCTTTTTGCCCGTCGACTGTAGCTGCTGAACTTTGAAGGTTGCACAGACTGTCTAAGGGGGATGCTGTGGGGCTTGTATTCCTTATCTTTTACCTCATTGTCAAACGGGTGTGTGTTACATTGCTAGAGAGGAAAAAATATATAGAATCAGAAATTGAGTCATATTTGTAATAAGTGATTCCTTCATTTACAACTCTAGCAAATAAAGCTGTAGTTCTTTCTAAATTACACAGGTCCACTCCTCTTGTTCTTTGGATAGAGCACATACCCTGACAATTATCTTGCCTCTGCTTATGAATGAGCAGCACAGAATTTGAAAGAACATGGTCTTTGGACTGTATTGATATCAATCTGGGTTTTTACTCTTATTCTCTGTGTGCTTTCAGCAAACATACTGAACCTCTCTCTTTGTGCTTCAATTTCCTGGATGAAAAACAAGTAATAAAAATACTCAATCTGGGTGTGGTGGCTTAAGCCTATAATTACAGAACTTTGGGAGGTCGAGGCAGGTGGATCATGGGGTCAAGAGATCAAGACCATTCTGGCCAAATGGTGAAACCCTGTCTCGGTAAAATATAAAAGTTAGTAGAGCCTGGGTGACAGAGTGAGACTGTCTCAAAAAACAAAACAAAACAAAACAAAAATACTGAATCTTTAGAATTATGTACACTAAGTGAAACGTTTATAAACATAAATACACAGTTTTTATAAAATATTTTAAAGTTTTATGGATAATAAAACCTAAAAACTGGCCAGTCGTGGTGGCTCATGGCTGTAATCCCAACACTTTGGGAGGCTGAGTCAGGTGGATCACGAGGTCAAAGGATCGAGACTATCCTGGCCAACATGGTGAAACCCCATCTCTATGAAAAATACAAAAATGAGTGGGCATAGTCATGCGCCTGTAGCCCCAGCTACTCAGGAGGCTGAGGCAGGAGAATCACTTCAATCCAGGAGGTGGAGGCCGCCTGGCGAGAGTGATAAGCTGCCTCAAAAACAAAACAAACAAACAAACAAACAAAAACAATTAAAAACTTATGTAAAAATACCCTGCTAAATCAGTTTCCACATGCTGAGTTAAACCCAAGTCACACTAAGCTTTTAACCTAAACTATCTTCAAGTGAACCAGCCTCATGAAAGCTTAGGAACATCATTATCTTTTTCAGCCAGGCATGGTGGCTCACGTCTGTAATCCCAGCACTTTGGGAGGCCGAGGCAGGCAGATCACAAGATTAGGAGATCAAGACCATCCTAGCTAACATGGTGAAACCATGTTTCTACTAAAAACACAAAAAAATTAGCCAGGCGTGGTGGCAGGCCCCTGTAGTCCCAGTTACTTGGGAGGCTGAAGCAGAAGAATGGCGTGAACCCGGGAGGAGCTTGTAGTGAGCCAAGATCCTGCCACTGCACTCCAGCCTGGGCAACACAGCAACACTCCATTTCAAAAAAAAGATTATCTTTTTCATGTAAGATACTTAAAATAGGAAATGGTTTCCTCTAACTTCTAGTTTAAGATCTTCTCCATAAAAAGATCTTAGTAAACATCAACCTCATAAGATAGAAAGGTCACTCTAGTTCTTACTTATGTATAGCAGGAATAAAACTATGCCACATAAAGAGGCTGCAAAGTATTTTCTAGGGCCAATTCCTGGAACATCTTCACTCTAGAGATTTAGAATCTATAGACCCTGACTACTCAAGAGAAAAGTCCAATCCAAAGAAAAAATACAAAAGAAAACAAAATCACATCAGGCCACAAACCAGTTTAAGGGCCCTCACCACATGGTTGGCTCCAGACTGAAACATTTCATAGGGGTAAATAATGCGTTCGTAATGTGATCGTAGCAGGGAGCCAATGTTTTTGCCTGGTGGGTAGTGGAGACGCTGGGCAACTCGAGCCCACCGACGATCCTTGCAGATGGCTTCATAGCCACCTTCCTCTATCACAATCTGAAAGTATAAGAAACAATATGGATGAACTGTGAACAGACTGGAAAGGGCTACCAACACAGCAATGAGACTTGAATATGGGGGGCTGTGCCCTTCCCCTAACACCAATCATTCCAAGACTCTCAGATTACATCAAGAAACGCTGCCAGGCTCTGTGTTCTTTCCTTTCCTGCCTATTATTTCTACCACAGAAGATCCTTGAGGCAAGGCTTTTTGTTTTTCCTTTAGAAAGTAGACTACTCTTACCTTACTAAGGCTGTAGAGGTCCAAGATCTTCCGCTCCACATTGGGAATCTTTAATGAGGAGCCTTGAATTTCCCAGAATTTTGCAATCTGATCCAAATAGTTCAATTTCACTCTAGTTTGGGCCTGGGAAAGAGAGGGCCTTATAAGATTGGCATACTCCTTAACCTGACTTCGTCGAGTATGCAGTAAATGAACAAGTATTATTCTATGCTATCTACACTTCTCTACCAACGTGCCGGAGCCCCAGCTTCACTGTCTTATCTCACCAGCGGGGTCCACGAAAAGCTCAAATAAGCTGAGTCTTTAATCTATAAAGAGCTAAGAATGTGCCGTCTTAGAATCTAAATCATATCTAAATTTAAGGAATTATTCTTGGACTTAAAGGTGGCTTGACCAAAAATATGTAGGCTCCAACAGTATTTAGACTCAATATCATCAAGACTCTCATTTAGAATGTACTGATATATAATTCAAAGAATTAAAATATTTTTCTAGTTCATGTAAAAGAGCTGGACACAAAACCAGTTTCTGAATCACTGCTTTCTTACCCTAACTCATACACAGCTTCTAGCTACTGATCATAGTCAAAATCCTAAGAGTAAAAGAAAATGACAAATCATTCATATACTTTCTATATTGAATACTAAACTGTGAAGACTGAGTTGACTGCTTTAAAAAGCAAGTTTGCCTCTGACATTTTATTAAAGCAGGACATATGTAATACCATCACTCTGTTGCTGGATATTTAAAAGATCCTATTTCTTGTCTGAACTCTGCTTCTGTTAAAGAACTAAAAAAAATTTAGTCACACTGGGTGCAGGGGCTTATGCCGGTAACCCCAGCACTTTAGGAGGCCAAGGCGGGCTGATCACCTGACGTTTGGCGTTGGAGACCAGCATGACGAAATCGGTGAAACTCCATCTCTACTAAAAATACAAAAATTAGCTGAGCCTGCTGGTGTGCACCTGTAATCCCAGCTACTTGAGAGGCTGAGGCAAGAGAATCCCTTGAACCTGGAAGGTGGAGGTTGCAGTGAGGCGAGATCCCGCCACTGCACTCCAGCCTGGTAGACAGGGTAAGACTCTGTTTCAAAAAAAAAAATTCATTCATTAAATATGTGAGTACGAGAAGACAAAATGGGAAAGGTACTGTCATTTTGATAGTTCTAACCTGAAACTATTGAACAGCGAAACAATGCATCATTCTTCCTCAGATATTTAAAGCCTTTGTGTTCTACCATTTTTGTGGACATAAATTATGTATTTTACAGAAGACTTTCTCCAAAATCAGTATTCTGGAAAATGGTGGAGTTTGGATTCAAATTTAATACATTAGATTTCGAAACTTAAGTTCTACATTATTATGAAACTACAACGGCAAGATTAAAGATCAGATTCCTTTAAAAAAAGTGTGCCTCCCAATCTTACCTCCAGTTCATTTAGCCTTTGGATGCGAGGAGTAAATCTGAAATTGTCAACTTCTACTGCAAAAGGAGGCTGCCAATCCTAGAAGAAAGTGTAAGGACCTGGTAACCATGGCACAGTAAAGGATGAAGATAGTGAAAACCACAATCATTTGTTCCCACTCTTTTAAAGTCTTCTGGTAACCATTTTTGTACACAAGGGCCTCAAATGATTCCTTCTTCATAATCAAGATTAACTGCAAAAAAAAAAAAAAAAAAGGAAAAACCCTGCAAATCCAAAACTCTCCTTGATATGTGTCCTTCGTAACAGACGAAAAAAAAAAAAAAAAAAACCCTCTATAATCCCAAGGCTAGAAAGCGACTCGACTTCCAAGGAATGACGCACATCTGAACAAACACTATGCTATTTGGGTTATGAGTCCTTACTAAAATGAAGATAAATGTAATGCAGATAAAAAATTGTTTCATTTTTTAAAACCTAAGCCATTATCTCTTCCCACTCCCAGCAGTACGAAAAAGTTTAATTGCAAATGCTGAGAAGTGCGAACATCCACATAAAAATACCGTTGCAGCCTGGTTCAATATATGAGAAAAAAGCTGTATGCTCTGCGAAAACTTTTTGACTTCTCTGAATATTTTGTTAGTTGTTCACAACGACAGCCCAGGCTCATTTCAGTTTACATTCTTAATTCAGTCAAACTTCTACGAGGTTCATTTAGTAGTTTTCAGTATAGCAAACCAAAATGGTCTACGTTTAATAATATAAATTTAATTGATGGCAAAGGATGCCACATCACTCCCATTATTTGCTATATTTGCTACATACATCTAAGGTCATATCAAAGAAAGAAAACACCAGTCCCAGGGGTTAACACACAAGCTTATATAACTTGCTTCTGTCATAGATCAAGTACTTCTGAGTAAGCTATTTTTTTGCGGTTAAATGTAATAAAAGCTTGTGTATGCCTAAACTATATTTAATAACAGCAAAACGTAGAAATATTTGAATCTTATATTTTCGTCCCTATAGCAGTCAGATGTTTAGAACCCCGTGGAATGCGGCGATCTGATACTAATATTCTGATGCCAGCTTGTTCGGGTCAGAAAAGTTAAATGAGAAATTTGGTGCTAAGGGTTTCTGGTCATGAGTGTAAATAACGCCTCGCCAAGTGGTAAACTGCCCCAACGTTCAAACCAAAGGCTACCCATTCCCAAATTTTGTTTCAAAGACTTACCGCGGGTGGGCGGATTTTGCAGATGCCAGACTTCTCTGCTATGGGCCTTATTTTCGCAATGTAGCCTAGCGGGTCTTGGAATTCAGCCCAGCTAGGCTCAAAAACCGGGCACTCCGGTGGCGGCAGGAACTCGTTACACCCCGGTTCCATGTCGGGCCTTAATGCTAACCTGTAAAATAAGAATCACATTGTCTTTAATGACGCGCTGGTTCCTCCTACTAAAAGGCCTAGGAAAATTTCATTTTCTTGAGAATTTCAAGGTTACTTTAATCCCGTAGCTGCTTACCAATCGTCAGGGATCCTAGTTTTACAACCACCATCTTGACCTCCGAGCCCTGCGGTGTGGTACGAGCCGTCTCACTCCGCGGATCGATTTTCCCGGCGCTATTTCCAAACCTGTGAGACCTTCCGCACCTGAGATAAACGCTGAGGACGCAAGAGCGATTTTACCAGAGGAAAATAGTCACAGAGCCGTCGCTGGACTCATATTAAACAGTACTGCGACAGAACGAAAAAGCAAGATAAAAATAGTATGGCCGGATCTTTTTTTAAAATGGGACCACTGCGCAAGTTACGCCTGCGTATTGCAGGGAAGGACCGTAAAAGGCTGTGGTGCTGATCAACGAAGGATTTCTCGGAGAAAATTCCTCCTTTGCGGAAATGTCCGTAGAAACGCACCTTTTTTTTTCCTGCCAGGACAAACCGCCGGCGATATCCGTTCATGTGAAAGTGTTTACTAACATTCTCTGAAGACTCACTGGGTTCTCAGCTCGAGAACGTTCCTGTCACAGGACGTTTAGGAGGCAGGATGTCGGTACAATATATTTATGTTCTTGTAAACTGTTGCATTAACAGTGCACTTCAAGTGGGCACATTTGTCGTTGGATTTTTTACCAACTCGAGCTTGGCCTTTAGGACGGGGAAAAGAAGTGCTAAATGTTTTTGAATAAAACCTTTACTGCACATGATAAACATCCCTTAAAAATTACCTAGGAGCACCCTAAATTTTAAAATGATCACAAAGACCTGGACAGATTACAGTAAACCTTCAACATCGCTAAACACACGTACCATAAATCAAAAGAAACACACTGCTAATGATCCGTTTTTTGATGTGGAAATATCATGCTGTTTTTAAGGGAAATTATACTTTATTGCGATGTTTTATTTCAAAACAAGATGTTACACTTTATTTCCTATAATTTTATTTACAATATTTTACACCCGTTGAGCAAAAATCCCCCTACATTGCTATTCTGTTTTTTTTGAATCAGTTCACTACTGTAGTATCTTTTTGTTCTCCATATATTTTTGAAAAATACGCAAAAGGTAAGTTTTAAAAATCAAATGGTAGATTTTATTTGGAAGGGCACTGCCAGAAGTGCCTTCAAGTTTGATAGTTTGACAATTGTTTCGTATTGTACGATTCTTGGCATTTCCGTGGTTTTTTAACAATTTATCCATTTCATCTAGATTATCGGCTTCATGAGTTTATTATGCTACATTACATATATATTCCTGTTTCAAAAGTTGTTACTTAATTTTCTGCTTTCATTTTCCCAATTTTATCTACATACTTTTTCTGTTTCATAAAGTTAGAGTTATAGAGTTCTATTTCATAAAATTAGTTATAGAGCCTGTAGTATTTCAAATGATCAGATCTTTTTTCTCAGTTCAAGATAATTCATTATAATACAGCTTTATATTTTATTAATTCATTAGTAAATAGATATTTCAATTTCTACTTTTAGCTACTATAAATAATGTTGCTATTAGCATTTGTGTACCGGTTTTTGTGTGCATGCTTAGTGTCATTTCTCGTGTGTATACACCTACAAGTAGAATTAGTGGGTTATATGGGAAATTTAGGTTTAAACTTTTCTTCTCCAAAGCATCTTCATCATTTAATTTCCATCTAAAGTGGAATACCGTTCTAGTTTCTTCATGTCCTCACCAATACTATAATTACATGACTTACTGATTTGACCATTACAATGTGTATGAGATCTCACAGAGTTTTGAGTTGGACTTCTTGAATTACTAATGATACAGTAGTGTTGAGCATCTTTTCATAAGGTTGTTGGCTTGTTCATATGCTTTATATACCTTCTCTGGAGAAATGTCTATTCAAAATTTTTGGCTCTTTTCACATTGGTTTGTCTTTTTTTGTTTAGTTGTAATCTTATCTGATTCTTTTATCAAATATTTGATTTTTATAAAAAATAATTCTGTAAGCTGGCTTTTCTCTTTCCTAATAGTAAACTTTAAACAGAAAGATTTTTAATTTGATCTTTATCCAGTTTGCTTTTTTCTATTGTCACTTCTACTTTCAGTGTTGCCTCTGAGGGGATTTTGTCTAACCCAAAATCACAAGGATGTACTCTTATACTCTATTCTAGGACCTTTATAGTATTAGCTTCTACATTAAAGTCTTTGATACATTTTGAGTTAACTTGTGTAAACACTGTGAAGTAATGATCCAACTCAATATTTTTGCGTGTTGCCATCCAGTTGTCCCAGAATTTGTTGGAAACATTATTATTGCTTCATTAATTGTTCTTGGCACTCTTGATAACATTCCGTTGGCCATAAATGTATGGGTTTATTCTTGGACTCTAAATTTCATTCCATATTTATATGTATGTATATATTCTAATGCCATATTGTTTTTATTGCTGTAGTTTGTGGAAGGTTTGAATTGGGAAAAGTGAGTAATCCCAACTTTCTTCTTGTTTTTTTCGAGACTGTTTGGCTATTATTTGTTTCTTGTATTTTTATTACCTTGCCTGTTTCTACAGAAAAACAAGCTGGGGTTTCTACAGACAGGCAAGCTGGGACTGAGACAGAAATGTTGAATCTACAGACAAATTTAGGAAATATTTCCATCTAAGTTTCCTATACATGGACGAAGCATGTATTTCAATTTATTTAGGTCTTCTTTGGTTTCCTGCAACAAAGTTTTATAGTTTTTGGTATATTATGTATATTAGTATTTAGTATGTATTATATATATTTGAAATTAATTTACTTCAGATTATCTTATTCTATTTCTGCTACTATGAATCAAATTTTTAAAAGATTTCCCCTCTTAAGGGTTTGTTGGTGATACACAGAAATATGATTGATTTTTGTATGTTGATCTTGTGTTCTGCCACCTTGCTAACTTCATTTATTGTAATACATATATTCTTTAACTTTTAAGTTGAGAGGTTCATGTGCAGGATATGATGGTTTGTTTTATAAGTAAGCCTGTGTGATAGGGTTGGTTGTACAGATTATTTCATCACCCAGGTATTAAGCCTAATATCCATTAGTTATATTTCTTGCTTCTCTCCCTCCTCCTGTGCTCCACTCACCCACTTATAAATGAGAACATGCAGTATTTGGTTTTCGGTTCTGGCATTTGTTTGCTAAGGATAATGGTCTCCAGCTGTGTTACTGCAAAGACATGATCTTGTCTTTTTTTATGGCTGCATAGAAATCTATGGTGTATATTTACCACATTTTCTTTATCCAGTCTATCACTGATGAGCATTTGGGTTGATTCCATTGTCTTTGCTTTCGTGAATAGCTGCAGTGAATGTACATATGCTGTTGTGAATACCTGCAGTGAACATACATGTGCATGTATCTTTATAACAGAATGATTTGTAATCCTTTGGGTATATACCCAGTAATGGGATTGGTGGGGTTGAATGATAATTCTATCTTTAGGTCTTTGAGGAATTGCCACACTGTCTTCCATAATGCTGAACTAATTTACATTCCCACCAGCAGTGTAAAAGCATTTCTATTTCTCCAGAACCTCACCTGAATGTGTTACTTTTTGACTTTATAATAATAGGTATTGTGACAGATTTGGGATAGTATCTCATTGTGGTTTTGATGCGCATTTCTATAAGGATCAGTGATGTTGAGCTTTTTAAGATGTTTGTTGTCTACATGTGTATGTCTTCTTTTGAGAATTGTCTGTTCATGTCCTTTGCCCACTTTTTAATGAGGTTCTTTGTTTTTTCCTTGTAAATTTGTTTAAGTTCTTTGTGTATGCTAGATATTAGACCTTTGTCAGATGCATAGTTTACAATTTTTTCCCATTCTGTACGTTGTCTATTTAATTTGTTGATGGTTTATTTGCTAGTGCAGAAGCTCTTTAGTTTAATTAGATGTCATTTGTTAATTTTTTCTTTTGTCACAATTGCTTTTGACATCTTCTTCAAGAAGTCTTTAGTCCTGCCTATGTTCTGAATGGTTTTGCCTAGATTTGCTTCTAGGGTTTTTATAGTTTTGGGTTTTACATTTAAGTCTTTAATCCATCTTGAGTTAATTTTTGTATATGGAGTAATAAAAAGGTCCAGTTTCAATTTTCTCTATATGGCTAGCCAGTTTCTCAGAGCACCATTTATTAAATAGAGAGTCTTTTCACCATTGCTTTTGTAAATTTTCTTGAAAATCAGATACTTGTAAGCATGTAGTCATATTTCTGGGTTTTCCATTCTATTCCTTTGGTCTATGTGTCTGTTCTTTTATCAGTACCATGCTGTTTGGGTTACGGTACTTCTGTAGTGTAGTTTGAAGTTGGGTAGCATGATGAATTTAGTTTTGATTATGTTGCTTAAAATTGCCTTGGCTGTACAGTCTCTTTTTTGGTTTCACATGAATTTTAAAATAGATTTTTCTAGTTCTGTGAAGAATGTTAATGGTAATTTAATGGGTATAGCATTGGATCTATAAATTGCTTTGGGCAGAGTGGCCATTTAGTGATATTGATTCCGCCTATCTGTGAGCATGGAATACTTTCCATTTGTTTATGTCATCTCTTAGTTATTTGAGTAGTGATTTGTATTAATAGTTCTTCCTGTACAGGTCTTTCACTTCCCTGGTTAGCTGTACTTTAGATATTTTATTCTTTTTGTGGCTATGGTGAATGAGAGTTTGTTCATGACTTGGCTCTTGGCTTTACTATTGATGGTGTATAAGAACGCTAATGATTTTTGCACATTGATTTTGTATTGTGAGATTTTGCTCAAGTTGTTTATCAGCTTAAAAAGCTTTGGGGCTGAGATGATGGATTTGTGTGCATATAGAATCATATTGTTTGCAAACAGGGATAATTTGATTTCCTCTCTTCCTATTTCAATATCTTTTATTCCTTTCTCTGGCCTGATTGCCCAGAACTTTCAATACTATATTGGATACAAGTAGTGTCAGAGGACATCTTTGTCTTGTGCCAGTTTTCAAGGAAAATGATTCCAGCTTTTGCCTTTTCAGTATGATGTTTGCAGTGGGTTTTTCATACATGACTTTCATTACATTATTTTGAGGTATGTTCCAGATATGGCCCCGATAAGTGGAGTAGCACTAGGATCCTTATTCTTGCACTGAATTGAATAAAATTACATGGACACACGTGAGTGGTTTTAAGGAGTGGAAACTTTAATAAGAAAGAAGCAAGGAAGAAGCAAACAGGTACCATTACAGAGATGGAGTTGGGGAAGAGGGATTCTAACAAAGAGAAAATCCTGTGTGCAGAGAAAAGTTGCTGCTTATATGGGAAAGCTGGTGGAGGTGGTGTCTGATTTGCATAGGGTTCAGGAGATTGGTTTGACCAGGCTTGCCATTTACATAGCCCAGAAAAAATCTGGCCCTTCCACCCTAGCCTTTTAATATGCAAATGTAGGGCACCATGATGTTCTACACATGTAGGGTATGTGGGGGTGGTAATTTTGCCAGGTACATGTAGGGGCAAGGAAGAAAAGGGCAGGAATTGTTATGTTTGGGTGGACCTAGTTTCTGATGGGCAGCATTTTCTTATCATAGCTTGCTGCCCGGCTCTCTGAGCAGGGGCTATTCAGGTAGACAAGAAACATTTCTGGAGCTGCTTTCAAAGAAAAAAAACTTCTGAAGGACCCCTTTCCCTCCCATCTGCTTATAGTAATTTTTAAATAAATCCTACAACATTCCTTCCGTGACTGGTTTATTGAGAGTTTTTAACATGAAGTGATATTGAATTTTATCAAAAGTCTTTTCTGCATCTATTGAGATAATCGTGTAGTTTTAATCTTTAGTTCTGTTTATGCAATGAAACACATTTATTGATTGCCATATGTTTAACCAACCTTGCATTCTGGGCCTGAACCCTGCTTGATTGTGGTGGATATGTTTTTTGACATGCTGCTGTATTTGGTTTCTCAGTATCTTGTTTGGGATTTTTGTATTGGTGTTCATCAAAGATACTGGCCTGAGGTGGTGGTGGTGGTGGTGGTTGTGTCTCTGCCTGATTTTGGTATCAGGGTGATGCTAACTTCGTAGAATGAGTTAGGGAAGGGATCCTTTTTTCCAGTTTTTAAAAATAGCTTCAGTAGAAATGGCACCAGCTCTTCTTTGTACCTCTGATAGAATTCAGCTATTAATCCATCTGGTCCTGAGATTTTTTTCTCTCTATTTTTCTTCTCTCTATTTTTTTCTCTCTATTCTCAAATAGAGAATCTCTCTATTTGATTCTTCTCTCTTTTCTTCTTTATTAGTCTTGCTAGCAATCTATCAATTTTGTTGATCCTTTCAAAAAACCAGCTCCTGGATTCATTAATTTTTTGAAGGGTTTTCTGTGTCTCTATTTCCTTCAGTTCTGCTCTGATTTTAATTATTTCTTGCCTTCTGCTAGCTTTTGAATGTGTTTGCTCTTGCTTTTCTAGTTCTTTTAATTGTGATGTTAGGGTGTGAATTTTGGATCTTTCCTTCTTCCTCTTGTGGGCATTTAGTGCTATAAATTTCCTTCTACACAGTGCTTTGAATGTGTCCCAGAGATTCTGGTATGTTGTGTCTTTGTTCTCATTGGTTTCAAAGAACATCTTTATTTCTGCCTTCATTTCGTTATGTACCCAGTAGTCATTCAGGAGCAGGTTGTTCAGTTTCCATGTAGTTGAGCGGTTTTCAGTGAGTTTCTTAATCCTGAGTTCTAGTTTGATGCACTGTGGTCTGAGAGACAGTTGTTATAATTTCTGTTCTTTTACATTTTCTGAGGAGAGCTTTACTTCCAACTATGTGGTCACTTTTGGAATAGGTGTGATATGGTGCTGAAAAAAATGTATATTCTGTTGATTTCGGGTGGAGAGGTCCTGTAGATATCTATTAGGTCCACTTGGTGCACAGCTGAGTTCAATTCCTGGGTGTCCTTGTTAACTTTCTGTCTCGTTGATCTGTCTACTGTTGACAGTGGGGTGTTAAATTCTCTCATTATTATTGTGTGGGAGTCTAAGTCTCTTTGTAGGTCACTCAGGACTTGCTTTATGAATCTGAGTGCTCCTGTATTGGGTGCATATATATTTAGGATAGTTAGCTCTTCTCGTTGAAGTGATCCCTTTACCATTCTGTAATGGCCTTCTTTGTCTCTTTTGATCATTGTTGGTTTAAAGTCTGTATTATGAGAGACTAGGATTGCAACCCCTGCCTTTTTTTGTTTTCCATTTGCTTGGTAGATCTTCCTCCATCCTTTTATTTTGAGCCTACGTGTGTCTCTGCACGTGAGATGGGTTTCCTGAATACAGCACACTGATGTATTCAGTAAAGTGATGATACTTTATCCAATTTGCCAGTCTGTGTCTTTTAACTGGAGCATTTAGTCCATTTACATCATGTGTGAATTTGATCCTGTCATTATGATGTTAGCTGGTTATTTTGCTCGTTAGTTGATGCAGTTTCTTCCTAGCCTCGATGGTCTTTACAATTTGTCATGATTTTGCAGTGGCTGGTACCACTTGTTCCTTTCCATGTTTAGCGCTTCCTTCAGGAGCTCTTTTAGGGTAGGCCAGGTGGTGACAAAATCTCTCAGCATTTGCTTGTCTGTAAAGTATTTTATTTCTCCTTCACTTATAAAGCTTAATTTGGCTGGATATGAAATTCTGGGTTGAAAATTTTTTTCTTTAAGAATGTTGAATGTTGGCCCCCACTCTCTTCTGGCTTGTAGAGTTTCTGCCGAGAGATCCGCTGTTACTCTGATGGGCTTCCCTTTATGGTTAACCCGACCTTTCTCTCTGGCTGCCCTTCATTTCAACTTTGGGTAGTCTGACAATTATGTGTCTTGGAGTTGCTCTTCTTGAGGTATATCTTTGTGGCGTTCTCTGTATTTCCTGAATCTGAATGCTGGCCTGCCTTGCTAGATTGGGGAAGTTCTCCTGGATAATATCCTGCAGAGTGTTTTCCAACTTGGTTCCATTCTCCCTGTCACTTTCAGGTACACCAATCAGACATAGATTTGGTCTTTTCACATAGTCCCATATTTCTTGGAGGCTTTGTTCATTTCTTTTTATTCTTTTTTCTCTAAACTTCCCTTCTCACTTCATTTCATTCATTTCATCTTCCATCACTGATACCCTTTCTTCCAGTTGATCGCATCGGCTCCTGAGGCTTCTGCATTCTTCACGTAGTTCTCGAGCCTTGGCTTTCAGCTCCATCAGCTCTTAAGCACTTCTCTGTATTGGTTATTCTAGTTATACATTCGTCTAAATTTTTTTCAAAGTTTTTAACTTCTTTGCCTTTGGTTTGAATTTCCTCCTGTAGCTCAGAGTAGTTTGATCGTCTGAAGCCTTCTTCTCTCAACTTGTCAAAATCATTCTCCATCCAGCTTTGTTCCGTTGCTGGTGAGGAACTGCGTTCCTTTGTAGGAGGAGAGGCGCTCTGCTTTTTAGAGTTTCCAGTTTTTCTGCTCTGTTTTTTCCCCATCTTTGTGGTTTTATCTACTTTTGGTCTTTGATGACGGTGATGTACAGATGGGTTTTTGGTATGGATGCCCTTTCTGTTTGTTAGTTTTCCTTCTAACAGAGAGGACCCTCAGCTGCAGGTCTGTTGGAGTTTGCTAGAGGTCCACTCCAGACCCAGTTTGCCTGGGTACCAGCAGCGGTGGCTGCACAACAGCAGATTATCGTGAACTGTGAATGCTGCTGTCTGATCGTTCCCCTGAAAGTTTTGTCTCAGAGGAGTACCCAGCCATGTGAGGTGTCAGTCTGCCCCTACTGGGGGCTGCCTGCCAGTTAGGCTGCTCTGGGGTCAGGGGTCAGGGACCCACTTGAGGAGGCAGTCTGCCTGTTCTCAGATCTCCAGCTGCATGCTGGGAGAACCACTGCTTTCTTCAAAGCTGTCAGACAGGGACATTTAAGTCTGCAGAGGTTACTGCTGTCTTTTTGTTTGTCTGTGCCCTGCCCCCAGAGGTGGAGCCTACAGAGGCAGGCAGGCCTCCTCGAACTGTGGTGGGCTCCACCCAGTTGGAGCTTCTCGGCTGCTTTGTTTACCTAAGCAAGCCTGGGCAATGGCAGGCGCCCCTCCCCCAGCCTCGCTGCCGCCTTGCAGTTTGATCTCAGACTGCTGTGCTAGCAATCAGCGAGACCTCACTGTTGTAGGACTCTCCGAGCCAGGTAAGGGATATAATCTCCTGGTGCACCATTTTTTAAGCCCATTGGAAAAGCACAGTATTAGGGTGGGAGTGACCCGATTTTCCAGGTGCCGTCTGTCACCCCTTTCTTTGACTTGGAAAGGGAACTCCCTGACCCCTTGTGCTTCCTGAGTAAGGCAATGCCTCACCCTGCTTTGGCTCATGCACGGTGTGCTACATCCACTGTCCTGAGCCCACAGTCTGGCACTCCCTAGTGAGATGAACCCGGTACCTCAGATGGAAATGCAGAAATCACCCGTCTTCTGCGTCACTCACGCTGGGAGCTGTAGACCGGAGCTGTTCCTATTCGGCCATCTTGGCTGACTGAATAGGAACATTTGGCCTGACCTCAAAAGAATTTTTGGTTATTTCTTGTCTTCTGCTAACTTTTGGGTTCGTTCACTGTCGGTTATCTAGTTCCTTTAGTTATGAAGTTAGGGTGTTAACCTGACAACCTTCTTTTTTTTTTTTTTTTAAAGTGGGCATTTATGCTATAAATTTCCCTGTTAATACTGCCTTTGCTGCATCGGAAAGATTCTGGCACATTGTAGGTTTGTTGTCATGAGTTTCAAATAATTTTTTGATTTCTGCCTTAATTTCATTATTTACCCAAAAGTCATGCAGAAGCAGGCCATTCAATGTCTATGCAAATTGTATGGCTTTGAGTGAATTTTTTAGTCTTGAGTTCTAATTTGATTGTGCTGTGGTCTAACAGACTGTTTATTTCCAGTTGTTTTGAATTTGCTAACGAGTGTTTTATTTCTAATTATTTTATCAATTTTAGATGAAGTGCTATGTGACAATGAGAAGAATGTATATTCTGTTGTGTTTTGATGCAGAGTTCTGCAGAACTTATCTGGTTGGACTCTGTGAAGCCTGCAGGCCAGAATTGCTAAGGTGACAAAAAAGCAAAAAAAAAGTCAACTTCTCCTCTCTCTAGGAAGTCTGTCCCAGGAAGTTTTCAAACCTCTCTTGGCCAGAGAACATCAGTGGGAGTGATTGGAGGCCCTGGATGGGAAGTCCCGCCAAGTAAGGAGGAACACATAGGAACTTGCTTAAAGAATAATTCTGCCCATGCTTTCGTAGAGATAATGTGCTGTACTAGGGTACTGTCTGCCCCTTCATGGTTTGGACTTTGCTAAGACAACAGGCTGGAATGGCTGAGTTTTCCAAACAGCGAAGACCATGGCCAACCCTTCCCCTGGCACTCCATCCAGGGAGAAATTAAAACTGCTGGAGAATATAGGTGGGGGTGGCTAGAGGCCCCAGTTGGGAGGCCCCTCCCCAGAGATAAGAAGCAGATTGATGTCCCACTTAAAGAAGCAGTCTAGCCACATTTTGGTAGAGCAGCTGTGGTGTGCCAGGGAGTCCCTTTCATCCCCTGGTCAGTTTTGTTTGTGCTCTCCTAAACCTGCAGGCTGGAACAGCTGAGCCATCCAAACAGCAAGGATGACAACCTTCCCTTTCTCCTAAGAACTCTGCCCCATTCAAGCTTGGCCCAACACTGTTGCCAGGAGCTGGCTGGAATTCCAAGCTGGTGAGTCTTATCCTGTGAGGTGCCATGAAAGTGGGGCCCACAGAAGGATGCTGCTCAGCTTCCTGGATTCAGCTCTCTTCCTAAGGTTATGTACAAAAATCTCATCTCTCACTTTGCCTGAGTTGCAGCTACCTTTGCTGGTGATCCTGGACCCAAAGTGTGCCAACCTCTCCTGATACTCTGTGTGTACCTGAGCAGCTATTCTGCCAAGACTTCACACAGCTCTGTGCATGAAACCCAAGGCCTTAGTGAAGTGGGATCATGAGGGGATCTCCTAACTGGAGTGTTAAAAGATCCTTAGGAGAAACATCGAGCACTATTTCCCAGGGTGTACATTCGCTCACCACTTCCCTGTGTTAAGGGAGGTTCACTTGGCCACTTGTTACTCGTGTTGTTGTTGTTGTTTAAGTATTTATTTAGATGATCCATTAGATGATCCATTAAATGCCCAAAGTGGGGTTTTGAAGTCGACAATTATTATTGTGTTGGGGTCTCTCTCTCTCATCAGCTTAATAATCTTTGCTTTGTAAATCTTGATTCTCCAGCATTGGGTGCATGTAAATTTAAAATTGTTATATATTTTTGCTGAATTAATCCCCTTATCATCATTTAATGGCCTCATTTTTGTCTCGAAATCTGTTTTACCTGATATAAGTATAGCTGCTGCTCCTCTGTTTTGGTTTCCGTTGGCACATATTTGTGTCCTTATAAGGTGAGGTAAATTCTCTTGTAGACAGCATGTAGTTGTCTTCCCTTTTCATTTATTCACCTACTCTACATCTTTTGGTTAAAAAAATTTAGTTTATTTACATTCATTATTATAGATGAGCAGGGACTTACTACTGACGTTTATTTGTATTTTTTTATTAGTCTTTTTTTCTTCATGTCGTTTTATACAAGTGACTTATTTTTCTGCTTCTAGGGTTTAATTTCTTTATTTTTATATATTGTGTATCAATTATAGGTTTTGTATATGTGCTTACTAGTTTGCTTACTTATAACATGTTATAACCAATTATTTTAAATAAAAACAACTATAATCAAAATTTTAAAACATAGAAAAGTAAAAATCTCTACACTTTAACTGTATTCTCCTCTGTTTTATGTCTTTTGGTTATCTTGTCTTTGTATATTATCTGTCTCTTAAATGATGTAATCATCAGTTTTAACATATTGCTTCTTTAGTCTTTCACTAAAGATATGAGTGGTTTGGACAACACGATTGTAACATTACAGTGTTTTCTACTTGTGTATTTACTAGTAACATTGAGTTTTATAACTTCAGATGACTTGTTGCTCATTTCTGTTTTTTACTTTTCAGATTTCAAACATTTAGGTTCAAGGGATGCAGATTCAGGTTTGTTACATGGATAAACTGCAAGTTGTGTAGATTTGGTGCACAGATTATCTTGTTACCCAAATAATGAGCACAGTATGCTGTAAGCAGTTTTCTTTGCTCAGCCTCTTCTGGCCCTCCACCCTGAAGTAGATCCTGTGTCCATTATTGTCTTATTTCCATGTGTACTCAGTTTTAAGCTTATACATGTAAGTGAGAACATGCTATTTGGTTCTCTCTTGCTGTGTTAATTTGCTTAGGATAATGCCTTCCAGCTGCATCCATGTTGCTGCAAAGGACATAATTTTATTCTTTTTTTATGCTGTCTGGTATTCCATTGTGCATATATTTATTTTTATGTATGTACTTTTTAAATTCAGCTTACTGTTAATGGACACCTGGGTTAATTTCATGTCTTTGCTAGTACAAATAGTGCAGTAATGAACATATATGTATATGTATTTCTATCATAGAATAATTTCCATTTCTTTGAGAATATGCTGAGCAGTGGGATTGCTGGGTCAAAGTTAGTTTTGTTCTAAGTTACTTGGGAAATCGTCAAATTTCCACAATGCCTAAAGTAATTTACATAATCAGTAACGGTGTATAAATGTTCCTTTTTCTCCACAACCTTGCCAGCATCTGTTATTTCTTGGTATTTTAGTAATAGCCATTCTGACTTGTGTGAGATTGCCTCTCATTGTGTTTTGATTTGTAATTCTCTAATAACTAATGATGTTGAACATTTTTATATGCTGGTTGGCTGCATGTATGTATTCTTTATAGAAGTGTCTGCATATGTCCTTTGCCCATTTTTAATGGGATTGTTTTCTGTGAGTTAATTTCTTTTCTTTTTCTTTCTTTTTTTTTTTTTTTTTTTTTTGAGATGGGGTGTCACTCTCGTTGCCCAGGCTGGAGTGCAATGGCGTGATCTTGGCTCACCACAACCTCCACCTCCTGGGTTCCTCCTGCCTCAGCCTCCCGAGTAGCAGGGATTACAGGCATATACCACCATGCCTGGCTATTTTTTTTTTTTATACTTTTAGTAGAGACGGGATTTCTCCGTGTTGGTCAGGCTGGTCTCGAAATTCTGACCTCAGGTGATCCGCTCGCCTCAGCCTCCCAAAGTGTTGGGATTACAGGCATGAGCCACCACGCCTGGCAATTTAATTTCTTTATAGATGCTGGATATTAAACCTTTGTCAGATGCATTGTTTGCAAATATGCTGTCACCTTGGGTGGGTTGTCTGTTTACTCTGTTTACAGTTTCTTTTGCTATACAGAAGCTTTTCAGTTAAATTAGGTCTGACTTATCAATTTTTGTGTTTGTTGCAATTTTTTTTTGGAATCTTTGTCATAAAGTATTTTCCAGGGCCTATGTACAGAATGATACTCTCTAGGTTTTCTACTAGGGTTTTTAAATTTTTAGGCTTATAGTGAAATCTTCAAAATATGTTTAGATGATTTTTGTATATGATAAAAGCAAGGGGTTCAATTCAATTTTCTGCATATAAGTAGCCAGTTATCCTAGCACTATTTATTGAGTATGGAGATTTTTCCTTATTGCTTGTTCTTGTTGACTTTGTCAAGGATCAGATCTGAGCTGGAGCCATGGCAGAGGAACATAAATTGTGAAGATTTCATGGCAATTTATCATTTCCCAAATAATACTTTTATAATTTATTATGCCTCTTTTTAATCTCTTAATCCTGTTATCTTTGTAAGCTGAGGCTGTACGTCACCTCAGGACCACTGTGATAATTGTGTTAACTGTACAAATTGATTGTAAAACATGTGTTTGAACAATATGAAATCAGTGACCCTTAAAAATACAGAATAACAACAATTTTTAGGGAACAAGGGAAGACAACCTTAAGATCTGACTGCTTGTGGGGTTGGGCAAAAAGAGTCATATTTTTCTTCTTGCAGAGAGCCATAAATGGACGTACAAGTAGGAGAGATATCACTAAATCCTTTTTCTTGCAGAGAATATTAATATTAATACCCTGGGAAAGGAATGCATTCCTGGGGGGAGGCCTATAAACGACTGCTCTGGGAATGTCTGTCCTATGCGGTTGAGATAAGGATGGAGATACCCCCTGGTATCCTGCAGTACCCCCGGGCTTACTAGGGTGGGGAAAAAATTCTGCTCTGGTAAATTTGTAGTCAGACAGTTTCTCTGCTCTGGAACCCTGTTTTCCATTGTTTAAGGTGTTTATCAAGACAATATGTGCACTGCTGAACATAGACCCTTATCAGTAGTTCTGTTTTTGCCCTTTGCCTTGTGATCTTTGTTGGACCCTTATCAGTAGTTCTGCTTTTTGCACTTTGAAGCATGTGATCTTTGTACCTGCTCTCTGTTCTTACACCCTCTCCCCTTTTGAAAGCCTTAATACAAATTTGCTGGTTTGGAGGCTAAGGCAGGCATCATGGGCCTATGTGTGTGCATAGAGTTTTTTGTAATATTCTTTGATGGTTGTTAGTATTTCTGTGGTGTTAGTGGTAACATGCATTTTGTTGTTTTTGTCTTTATTTGGATCTTCTCTTTTTTCTTTATTAGTCAACTGGTAGTTTATCTTATTAATTTCTCAAAAGAAAACAACTCCTGAATTCATCGATCACTGATTTTGGTTATTTTTTTTCTTCTTTACGTTTAGGGTTGGTTTCCTCTTGTTTCTGTAGTTTCATTAGTTGTGATGTTAGGTTGTGAAATAGAGATCTTTCTAATTTTTTGATGTGGATTTAGTGCTATGAATTTCCCCCTTAACACTGCCCTGCCATATCTCAGAATTGGTATTATGTTGTATATGTTCTTAAAATAACTTTTTAATTTCTGCCTTAATATAATTACCTACCTGTCATTCAGAAACTTGTTGTTTAATTTTCACGTAATTGCATGATTTTGAATGAGTTTTTCTGTATTCTTCTATTAATTGAACTGTGGCCTCGGTGTATGTTGGATATGATTTTGGTTCTTTTGTATTTGCTGATTGTTTTATATCCAAATATGTGGTTGACTCTAGAGTAGATGGTGTTGAGAAAAATGTGTATTCTGTTGCTTCAGATTGAAGAGTTTTTGGGGAAGTCAATCAGATCCGTGTGGCTCCATGTTGAGTTCAGGTCCTGAATAACTTTGTTAATTTTTTATCTTGATGATCTCTCTAATTTTGTCAGGGGAATGTTGATGTCTCCTACTGTTGTTGTGCGGGAGTCTACATCTCTATAGTGATTTCTAATAACTTGCTTTAAGAATTTAGGTGCTCCTGGCTCAGAGCAGTGGCTGATGCCTGTAATCCCTACACTTTGGGAGGCCAAGGTGGGTGGATCACCTGAGGTCAGGAGTTCAAGACCAGCCTGGCCAACATTGTGAAACCCTGTCTCTACTAAAAATACAAAACTTAGCCAGGTGTGGTGGAGCATGTAATCCCAGCTACTTGGGAGGCTGAGGCAGGAGAATCACTTGAACCCAGGAAGTGGAGGTTGCGGTGAGCCAAGATTGCGCCACTGCACTCCAGCCTTGGTGACAGAGCAAGACTCCATCTCAAAAAAAAAAAAAAAAAAAAGAATTTAGGTGCTCCTGTCTTAGTATGTATTTACAATACCTACCATTATGTAATGCCCTTCTTTATCTTTTTTTTTTTAAATTTTTTGTTGGTTTAACGTCTGTTTTGTTTGAAGTTAGGATTGGGCTCTTTTTCGGTTCTCCATTTCGTTTGTAGATTTGTTTCCATCTTTTTACTTGAGCCTGTGGATATCTTTGCATGTGCGATGTATCTCTTGAACAGAGCACAAAATGGGGTCTTACTTCTTTATCTAGATTACCACCCTGTGCCTTTTCATTGGGATATTTAGCCTATTTTCACTCAAGGTTAGTATTGATATATGTGGATTTGATCCTGTCTTCATGTTGTTGGTTTCTTATTATGCAGTCTTGTTTATGTTATTGCTTTATCATATCATTGGTTTGTGTATGCCAAGAGTTTTTGTTGTTGTTGTTGTTATTGTTGTTGTTTTTTCAGTGGCTGATAATGGTCTTTGCTTTCTGTACTTAGTGCTTTTTTAGGAGATCTTATACAGCAGGTCTAGTACTAATGAATTCTCTCAAGATTTGCTTCTCTGAAACAGATCTTATTTTTCACCTGTGAAGCTTAATTTGCCTTTATAGAATATATAAAATATAGCATATGTAAAATTCTTGGTTGAAATTTTTTAAAGAGTATTGAATATAAGCCCTCAATATTTTCTGGCTTGTGGAGTTTCTGCTGAGAATTATTCTGTTAGTCTAATGGGCTGCCCTTTGTAGGTGACCTCACCTGCCTCTCTAGCTACCTTTAATATTTTTTGTCCCATTTTGTCCTTAAAGAATCTGATGATTATATGTCTTGGGAATGATCTTTCTGTGAAATGTCTTGTTGAAGTTCTTTATGTTTCCTGAATTTAAATTTTGGCCTCTCCAGCTACATGGGGGAATTTCTTATAGATAATATTTTGAAATATGTTTTTCAGGTTGTTTCCATTCTTCTCATTTCTTTCAAGAATGCTAGTGAGTCATAGATTTGGTATCTTTACATAAGCACATATTTTACAGAGATTTTGTTCATTCTTTTTATTCTTTATTGTTGTCTTATTTTGGAAAGCCGGTATTTGACCTCTTAGTCTTTTTTTTATCAGCTTAGTCTGTTCTGCTTTGATATTTGCAAGTGCATTATGAAATTTTTACAGTGTGTCATTCAGCTCTATCAGGTTGATTATGTCCATTTTTTTTTTTTTTTAGAGTCTAACTGTTACCCAGAGTGGAGTACAGTGGCACGATCTCAGCTCACTGCAACCTCAGCCTTCTGGGTTCAAGCAATTCTCTGCCTCAGGCTCCCAAGTAGCTGGGATTACAGTCACCTGCCACCAAGCCTGGCTAATTTTTCTATTTTTGGTAGACACAGGGTTTCACCATCTTGGCCAGGCTAGCCTTGAACTCCTGAACTCCTCATCCACCCACCTCAGCCTTTCAAAGGATTATGTCCCTTTTTATACTGGCTATTTTTTTCTGTCAGTGCCTGTATTGTTTTATTTTTATTTATTTTTATTTTCAGTCTTAATTTTTTATGATTGGATTTCAATGTCCTCCTCAATCTCAGTGGTCTTAGCTCCTGTGAATAGTCTGAATACTGTTTCTGTCACTTCAGCCATCTCAGCTCAGTAAAGGATCCTTGTTGGAGAGGTAGTGCAGCCATTTGCGGGGGAATAAAAGGCACTCTAGATTTTTCAGTTGTCAGAGTTTGTGTACTGATTTCTTTTCTTTTCTTTTCTTTTCTTTTCTTTTTGAGAGAGAGTTTCGCTCTTGTCACCCAGGCTGGAGTGCAGTGGGGTGATCTCAGCTCACTGCAACCTCTGCCTCCTGGGTTCAAGTGATTCTCCTGCCTCACCCTCCTGAGTATCTGGGATTACAGGCGCCCACGACCACACCCGACTAATTTCTTGTATTTTTAGTAGAGATGAGGTTTCACCATGTTGGCCGGGCTGGTCTTGAACTACTGACCTCAGGTGATCCGCCCGCCTCAGCCTCCCAAAGTTCTGAGATTACAGGCATGAGCCACCACGCCCAGCTGATTTTTTTTTTTTTAATCTGAATGGGCTGATGTTTCTTCAGTCTTTGAGGTTGCTGTCTTTTGGATTTTTGAAAAAATCCTATTTAATAACTTAGTGGGTTGGTTTGTGGCAACAGTGAATTCAATCAACTGGCTTTATTTCTAGAATATTTTAAAGATATTTTATCTCAGGATTTCTGGATGGTGTTCTGTAACTCTAGGGACTGGGAATGAGCTTTGGCTTTGTTCCTTTACACCCTGAGATTAGAAATCTTCTGCACTGGAAGGACCAAGATGCTCTCAGACAAATGGTCACAACACTCTAATGATTGGTAGTAGCCAATGTGCTTCATATGCTGGTGATAGCAGGATTCATCCTCGTACTCACACGCCACCAGCAGCAGCAGTGGCAGCATGATGGGGTGCACATTCATCAGTTGTGCCAGGGTGTCAGTGGGTGCTGGGTTTCCAGTCTCCATGAAAGCATATGCAGCACTGACAGTGGCAGCACACTATGGGAGGTTATGTGGAGGGCAGTTGGTGATTGTGTGCATATTTGTAGTGTTGGTGGGTGTTAGCATGGGGGCAGCTTTCTTTTGGATGCAGGACTGTGTGTGCCCTCTCTGTGCATTTGTGGGGGCAGTGGTGATCACTCAGATGTGGTAGGTTGCACTGTTTTCTGTGCCTACTTTTATGCTGGCAGCAGTGTTGTTTCAGGTTTGGAGCACTGGCAGGGGCAGGACTGGTGGACTTCATTCCCTCCAACACTCTGATGACAGTGGCAATCCGGTGGAGGGTGTGAGATGCACTGACACCAACAGCAGTGGCACAGCAGGTTGCACACACATGCATGCTGGTAGGCAACCAAAAGCAAGATCTGTTCACGCATACATACACCAGCAAATAGGGGTGGCCATTTACTTTCAGTCTTAAGAAGAAAGTTTGTCATTTGAAATATGCGATTTAGCGTATTTTAAATATGCTGGGAGATTAGCATATTTTAAAATATTTTAGGTAAAAATGAAGAAAATGACATAGAACAAAGTGAGCACAAGGGTCACATTGAGAGGTTTCAACTATAATTAAATTTTCATCTAATAAATATGATAATTATAAAGAAAACCAGCTGGTTTTTGGAAGACATCAAAGTGTTCCGTATCAAGCAGTAATCTCCATTAACCTATTCTGAAAGGCAGGAGCAGGATGGACTGCATATTCTGAACTTTGGGAGGTAAATCTGTGTTGGAGCTGCTCACTGTCCATGGAGGAGTGGAGCACAAAGTATCTGGGGGTGAAGGTCATGGCACCATTTTTCAGCAGGGGGAGGAATAATTTTTGGTTTGAAATATTCAAAAAAAGTTTTGAAAAAATTAAACTGGGTATGTGTGTATTTGACCATAGTAAAAAAATTTTAACAGACCTTTTTTTGATTATCATTACGTAATACAAATAAAATTTACTGATAATTCAAAAATTTGCACAACAAAAAGCCTTGTCCTAAACTGACATATATTGAACCTGAGCTTTGTGTTATGTTTTTCAGTACATATGGGTCAATTATTTCCTCTCAAAAATTTTAACAAATTATGACATTTTATATAACAAATTATAACCTTTTAATTATAGAATATAGCCTCACTACCCATTAAGTAATAATATTTTTGAAATGCTGTATTAAATTTCTTAAATAGTAAAAATTGAAACTGGGACACTTGTAATGAATAATTACTTTGTTTGTAAATCACAATAGAGATTCTCCATATCAAAGCTGTGAACTGTATTCTATAGTATTTAGGCAAATAAGATAGCTACAAATTTAAGTACTATAATAATAGATGCCTGACAATATGTGCTATAGGTAAATCTTTGAAATTTATTAAATGAAGTATAGTTTGAATACAAGTAATATGTAATAATACATTATAATTTAGATAATAACATTTAGAATAATAATTACATTTTATACAAAAATAAAATTAAGATAAAATTCACATAGTGCAATGGTGAGTAATATGTGAAAAGAGAATAAGAATAAACAGCATTAAAATTATTGATAGAGTTTGTAAAACCCCTAGAGATTAAGGAAAACAAACATAGGAATAAATTAGAAAACTAGAGACAATAATAATTTCTGTAAATTATAGGCTACCAAAACCAGAGTAAGAATAAATGAGGACTCAAAAAACAAATTTTAAATATTTGGAAGTATTAATCAAAAGTTCTCATTATTTTAAATGATTCTTTTTCCATTTTTAAGGTCTAGGTATTCCTTATTCAAAGCAGTTTTACTAATCAGGAAAATGGGAAAAGCCATGGAAAGATTTTATATGGCTATTACACTCAAAACATGCAAGATTTAAAACTAGGCCAATATAAATTATGGACTTGGATATAAAACTAGTATCTAAGTATACAAATAATAACAAATGGTTTATTTCAGAATTATACGATATACCAGTAAGAGGATCAAATCATATCATCAAATACATTACAAATTAAATGAGACAAGTACATTCACTGAGGAAATCATTTTATACCCTTATACATTGTTTCTAAGCAATTTAACTTAGAAAAAAATTAACAGAGAACAGTTCAACTCTTCATGATGGCAATACATCAGGATATGGAAATAACCAATGAAAATGCCCAAGAAACACATAAAGTCATGTTCAACGTCCTTATTGATTAGGAAAATACAAATAAAAACCACAATGAGATATCACTTCATAGCTAGTAGTATAGGTACAGTTAGGAAGACAGATAAATGTGGGTGAGGATGTGGAGATGAGTAGAGACTAATACAATGCTGGTGAAATGGTGAAATGATGCAGCCATTTGGGAACACTTTGACAAGTCCTCCAAAGGTAACCATAGAGTTACCATATAATCCAGAAATTCCACTCCAAAGGATACGCCCAGTACAAACAAAAACATACAGCCACACAAAAACTTGTACATAAATGCTCGCAGAAACATTATTTATTATAGCCAAAAGTGCAAACAATCCACAATGACAATCAGTGGAGGAATAGATAAACAAATGTGATATATTCATACAATGGAATAGTATTTAGGTATAAAAAGGAATGACGTACCAATATGAGCTACGACATGGATGGAGATTGAAAACATGCTCAATGAAACAAGCAACACATAAAAGGCCAGGTACTTTATGAATCCATTTGTGTAAAATACCCAGAGCAGGCAAATTCATAGAAACAGAAAATAAATTAATTTTTTGCCAGCTTGGGGAATGAGAGTAGGAAGGGACTGCTTAATTTGTATGGCTTTTATTTTGGGGGTGATTATACTGTTCTGGAGTTACCTCATATTAACAATTGTGAATACATCAAGAAACACTAAGTTGTAAATTTTAACATGATCATTTTTTGTTATATGATTTTAATATCAATAAAATGAATTTTAAAAAATAAACAAGATAATTGTTGCCAAAATGCAGACCATCTTTCCAGCTGCAAATGTAAGTGTAGAAAACAAACACACACTCACAGAGAAACATTAAATGAACAGAATGAAAAGTTAAAATGAGCAAAGCAGAGTCATCAAGGTTGTATTGGTGTTTTGGGGTAACCTAGGAAAGCCAAAAATAGACACACTCAGGCTTCAGCCATGTATTTAGTGCAACTATGTCATAGAAATATACCTGGTCTTGGTAGATGAATCAACTAGGTATATCTGTGCAATGTAAAATATGCTTAAAAATAATTTTTTAAAAAAGTCATGAGACTCAGAACATATGGTAAAATAATATTTAACTAATGAAGGACCAACAGATATGATAATCTTTTTTTTTAAAAAAAGCACTATCAGCCAGAAGAGTATTATTCATGAATATCTAAGTGAATGTAAAAATGCAGGGAAAACTCATTTCATTATAGGGTGAAAGGAGAGACGATTGGACAAGACACCATGCTCATCTGACAGTGACCTAAAACTTACAAAGGTCTGTAAAAGCACTCAATGGCATTGCAGGCTAGAATCATATAAGCTGGATTGGTGTCATTTAGACAGGCTCAGGCTTACCATTGAAGAACACATTTCTACTATAAAAAGTCAAGTGGAAAAGTTACAGTTTTCTCAAGAACAGGGTACCATCATTAAGGTGACCAGGTTTTTATCATGGGAACTTCTAGTCCCAGATCTGATCATGGCCAAATGAAAACCAATGGCATCCCAATGTCTAGGGTGTCACAAAGGCTGATCCCTAACCAGTGAGGGGCTGGCCCAGAGGTACACAGTGGGTGGGACTGAGCACTGCTGTCTTGAGACTCCAAGGCCACGTGGAGAGTCAAGTTGGGTCAACTGGAGCAAAGTTCACTTAGTCCTTTTCATGATGCTGTAACAGAAGCTGAGACTAAAAAAATTATTAAGGAAGGAGGTTTATTTAGTCCATGGATCTACAGCCTAAGAATTACAAGATTGGCTGGGCACAGTGGCTCATGCCTGTAATACCAGCACATTGGGAGGCCAAGGAAGGCAGATCACCTGAGGTTGAGAGTTCAAGACCAGCCTGTCCAACATGGAGAAATCCCATCTCTACTAAAAATACAAAATTAGCCAAGCATGGTGGTGCATAATCCCAGCTACTCAGGAGGCGGAGGCAGGAGAATCGCTTGAACCTGGGAGACAGAGGTTGTGGTGAGCCGAGGTCACAACATTGTACTCCAGCCCGGGCAACAAGAGTTAAACTCTGACTCAAAAAAATAATAATAATAAATAAGATGTACAACCCTGGCACCTGCTTAACTTCTGGAGGGCCTTATACTACTAATGCTGCTTCCACTCAAGTTGAAAAGTGGAAGGAAATCAGGTGTGTGCAAAGAAAACACATGGCAAGAGGGGAAGAAAGAGAGATAGAGAAACCAAGGAATCTACACTCTTTAACAACCCATTCTTGCAGGAAATGAGAGCAAGAAATTACAATGCAGGAATACATCAATCTCTTTATGTGGAATCCACACCCATGACCTCAAATCTCCAATAGATCCTACCTTACAACACTGTCCCATGGAGAATTGAATTTCAAAATGAGTTTTGTTGTAGACAGTCTACATCAAAATCATAGCATTCACAAAACCACAGAACTACAAAAAAGAAATGTTGGAGCTCTCAAAGACATAGGAAGCAGGCTTGCCCCCTCTCAGCATGAGCAGAACTACAGTTCCCATAAGCCATGTGGACACCTCCTGTGGGAGATCAGCTGTGCCCAGTGCCTGAGCTCATCCACACCTGTTCTTCTTGCTGCAACTTTGCACCTGATGGGCAACACCTTGGAGCTGATGGGCAATGAAGCCCACAATAGCAACAGAAAGTGCTGTAATATTGTGATAATATATATATATAGTATTGTAATAAAATATATATAAAAATATAACGTACATGTAATAAAATATATAGTAGATGTATAATTACATGTTATATATTATTAAAGTATACATATACATTTGTGTGTGTGTGTGTATGTGTGTGTGTGTATATATATATATATATATATATATATATATATATATATGTATGTATCCTTGTCCCAGACATGTGTTCCATTTGTTAGTAATTAAATATTTATGATTGGGATTATTTATATTTTCTTAGAAACACAATTTTATCCATCTCATTCTTAGATGAAACACCATCTACCTAATGATCACATTTTTTATAGAGCTACATAGAGTTATCAGTGGCTAAACACGTCTTAGAAAATATTTTCTGCATAAATGCTGTCCCAAGTGATAGTCTCAAAACGTATGTAAGTCTTATGAATATTTTCATGGGCTGCATTAAATTAAAAAATGGTATCTTATCAAGTTGTGTAGTTATCTAACCCCTTTACCTTCAGCACCAAATTTTGAGATTTGTACCTCTGTATCAAAGGCTCAAATGCCACCCTCTTATGCCTCTGACCTTTACAAAGACAGCTGGTAAGAGGCTGCCCAGCTCATCTGAAGTACAGGATAAGATTGTCTGACTTCGAGATACCATTTTCCACTTAGCAGCCATGTAATCTTTCATATTCATTTTTTCTAAGTGGCACTTTTCTCACGTGTAAAATGGGGATAATGAGTTTATTCATCTTTGAGTTGCTCCCAAGCAGAAGTCAACTTGAGACTATAAACTTCTGCTCACTGCAGTGCTTGACACCGAGTTTGTACTTAATAAATAGCTGCATACATCTTTTTCTGTACATGTCAGATGCTTAATTGTGTTTCCCGAAGATGTAGCCAAGCTGGGTCCTCACATAACTCCTGATCCCTTGGGTCACAGGGTGTGAAAACCACACTGCTGAACTTTGTAGAGTGACTGAGAGGAGGAAGATAGTTATATCAGTGAACTACAGCACATGCTGGCTCCTCTCCATTCCCCAGTCCTTGGTGACTCACACACTCTCTGCCTCTCTACCACCAGTCAAAGCAGAAGGACCTGGCTTGACTTTTGCCGACTTTGCTAGGATGACCTAAGAATAAAATAAATGCTATAGGAGTTGTGCTTAGAATTCATTGAATATGTACTTTATCATACAAGAACCATTATTACCATATAATGCCAATTAAAACTTATGTTCATATGTCACCCAAACAAATTTGTCATTTAGTATACAGAGTCATGAATGACTCTTAACATAGCCCAATTCATTCTATGATTAACTCCTTCTGTGGAAAAATAGACCATGGTGGTTAACATTTGTCTAGTCAGGGGTTCTCATAGGATTGCACCATCTCCTTGGCAAGGGCATGGGGACACAAGAGTCCAGAACGGGCTAGCATGGAGGAGAGGGCTTGGGTCATCGTTTTTTTTGTCTCAGGTCTGTGCTGCCTTCTCTCCTTTGTACATCCAGCATTTTGAGAGTACCCAGGATCAAGAACTTAGTTCATTCTGCCTGCTTGGAAGCACTCTAGACCCTATAGTCTTCAGCGTCTACAACTCCTGTGCATCCCAGGGGACTACACAGGGTGCTTAATTGGGCACATGTATCAAATAGAACTGTAAATGTTTGCATTATTCCCCTCTGTCAAATACCCATTTAAATTTAGTTTAATCTTTAAGGTTAACAAAGTTAGATACAGAGGGAGGGAGATATTAAGGAGTGCTGAGAAAGTGGGCACCTCTATGCGGGTAAACAAGGCATATTTCCAACCACATCAACTACCACAGCTTTAGATTCACCAAAGACTCAGGGTCAGCTTTGGAGACTCCTTTATCTTTTTCCTAGCAGAAGAAAAATAACAATAACAAAAGCACTCGGGTTCCTTGTTTCAATCCCACCTCACGTACACGTAAGCATCATTAACAGTACAGTGTGGGGCTCTTTATCCCATCTTGTGCACTGCTTGCCTGAGAGAATTTGCTACTGGTCCTGGGGAGCCCTCTCATATTCCCTTAGCAGGCCTGCAAAGATCTGTGTCCATTTCTTTTCCAAAAAGTCATTTTTCTGTCAACATCCCAATCTCATTTCCAAAACTGTCAATAAATATGAAGGTTCTTAGATTTTACTCATTTCTTAAGCCAACGTATTAACCTTCTAATTTCATGAATGCTAATAGCATGAGACACCTATGCATCATATAAAAGTGTTTTTTATTCGTTGCATAAGTGGGAGTAAAGCTCGATGTTTGTATTTCTTTTTCTTGTCAACCCCTGGTACTTCAGGGAATGCAAAAAGGCTCCAGTGGACACTGCAAATTCAGTACATTTTTGTCAGCTGGGGACTCTCACGGTTAAGAAAACCCTATTATTAAAGTGGCCAAGAATATCAGAATTCAATCATGTATTAAAATTAAAATTTTCAGAATACGATGAAGTATTACAAGCAGAATTCACCAATCTGAGAAAGAATCTCAGAAAGTAAAAATCTGATCTGTGAAGTAACTCAGAAAAAATAAAGCCTAAAGAAAAATAAAACCTTTGAGAAATAAGCGATTATGTAAGGAGACCAAATCTATGCCTCATTGACATTCCTGAAAAACAGGGAGAGACAGCAACAACTTAGATAATATATTTCATTATAACAAGATGAAAATTTTTTTTGAACCCACTAGTTAGGTCAAAATTCAAATTCAGGAAATGCAAAAAAAAAAAAAAAACCCAGTAAAATACACGAGACCATTCCCAAGACACAAAGTTATCAGAACCTGCAAGTTTCAAACGAAAAAAATGCTAAAGGCAGCTAGACAGAAGTGGAAAGTAATGTTACCTACAAAAGAAACTCCTTCGGGTTAACGGTAGACCTTTCAGTAGAAACTCTGTGAGCCAGTAAAGAAGGGAACTTCTATTCTAAATTTTAAAGAAAAAAATTTCCAATAAAAAATTATCTAGTCAAATTAAGCTACATAAATAAAGAAGTAAGATTATTTTCAGCATGAGATCTACCTTATAAGGATTTGAATTTCTGTTTTCCTGTTCAAATGTTGCCTTTTCTTTTTTTTTGTTTGTTTGTTTTTTTGGAGATAGAGTCTCGCTCTGTAGCCCAGGCTGGAGTACAGTGGTGCGATCTTGGCTCACTGCAAGCTCCACCTCCCAGGTTCGCACCATTCTGCCTCAGCCTCCCAAGTAGCTGGGATTACAGGCACCTGCCACCACGCCTAGCTAATTTTTTGTATTTTTAGTAGACACTGGGTTTCACTGTGTTAGCCAGGATGGTCTCGATCTCCTGACCTCATGATATGCCCGCCTCACCCTCCCAAAGTGCCAGGATTACAGGCATGAGCCATCACGCCTGGCCAACTGTTGGCTTTTCTAACACCACCCATGACCCCATCTCACTCCCAAGGCTTTGCCTGTAAACCCCCAGATGGAGCCAGCAGAAAGGAGAGAAGTAGATGGACATCTGAAACTATACCTGAATGTCAGAGAAAAGTGGATTGACTTCAGAGGAACAGCTTGATGGTGTAACTTGGGAGAAGAATCCGGCTGGAGACTTTAGTGATCTGGGTAGAAGATAAAATCCTCCACAATATTTACTGGGGTTTTTTTGCATTTCCTGAATTTGAATCTTGGCCAGAGTAAAGGGAAATATTCATCCCTCCTCCTTTTTAGCACCCATTCCCACTTAAAGCCACCTCTATCACATAAAATCCTCCACATTTACCATCATTCAATTCATCTGTGTAACTTCATTTTTCCTCAATATTAGACAAAAGTTTGGGAGCCATGAGTGTAAATCCAATTGCTGTCACAGTGACCTTTAACCATTGCTGGTAGACGGCTGCTGCCTCACACAAAAAAGCTATGGGCATACTGAGCTGTAAACACTTCAAGCTGTCTTTGGATGTTAGAGCTAAAAGAGCACTGTAACACTCTCTCTGGGACTTTATGGGTCATGGACACCACCCCTAGACACTGCTGCGGGGCCCACACAGAGTTTGCTTCTGGCAGCACCCAAAAGCATTCACCCTGGCTCCTGTACCTGCTCACCTGCATGCCCCGTCCTACATATTGTGGCATGCAGCAGATCCAACTGAGTGGCATTCACCACTACCGGTGCCAGTCTGGCCTCTCCAAATACAAAAACCAGACCTTTTTTTAATACCAGGTAGCTCCTACAGCTTCAGGCTCCTGGCTGGTATCAAGGCACTGAAACTCAATCTTATCCTAGTTCCAAGCTAGATACCATAGCTATAAAAATCAGGTTCTTTCAATTAAACGAGGTCTCCACACATGTCACAGCATTAGGTGGAATCCCAGCAGTCCTGAAAAACAGATTTTCCTTATCACAAGACTAAAGAAGAAAAGAAGCTTGTGGAAGTCATGGAACAGCATAAAAAAGACAAATACTTGAGTTATAGATGCTTTAAAAAGGAGAATAAAAGGATTGAAAGTTTACTTAAATAATAGCTGAAAACTTTCCAAATATAAACGTACTTATAAAAAGGAATAAATATCCAGATATAGAAATAAAATGTCTTTAGATTGCACCCTAACAAGGCCATTCCAAGACATATTATAATCAAACTGTCAAAGACAAAGGATGCTTAAAGCGGAAAGAAGAAAAAAGAGAGTTGCAATAATTCTAGCAACAGACTTCTCAGCAGAGACCTCACAAAGAAAGAGATATAATATACAGGGATACCTTGTTTTGTTGTGGTTTGCTTTATCAGACATTCAAGATACTGCGTTTTTTTTTTTGTTTTTTTTTTTTGTTTTTTTTTTTTGCAATTTGAATGTTTGAGGAACCCTGAGTGAAACAAATGCTTTGGGCCCATTTTCCTAACAGCATGTGCTCATTTATCTGTGTCACAATTTGATTATTCTTGTAACATTTCAAACATTATTTTTATTATATTTGGGTATAATAATCTAATCTGTGATCCTTGATGTCTTTATTGTTCATATTTTTGGGTGCCACAAAATGTTCTCACATAAGATGGCAAACAAAATTAACAAATTATTTGTGTTTTCCGACATCTCCATGGTTCAGCCATTCCCCCATCTATCTTGTTTCTGGTCTGCTTATTTCCTGAGACACAACAATATTAAAATTAGTCCAATTACATAGGAAGAGGGACATCACACACCGGGGCCTCTTGTGGGGTTGGGGGAGAGGGGAGGGATAGCATTAGGAGATATACCTAATGTAAATGACGAGTTAATGGGTGCAGCACACCAACATGGCACATGTATACATATGTAACAAACCTGCACATTGTGCACATGTACCCTAAAACTTAAAGTATAATAAAAAAATATAAAAAATAAAAATTAAAAAATTAAAAAATTAAATAAAATTTGTCCAATTAACAAGACTACAGTGACCTTCAGTGTTAAGGAAAATAGTTCCATGTCTCTCACTTTAATTCAAAACTTACAAGCTTAGTAAGCTTAGTAAGAAAAACATGTTGAAAGCCAAAATAAGCAAAAAGCTAGGCCTCATATGACAAATGAATAGCCAAGTTGTGAATGATTTTTTTTTTTTTGAGACATAGTTTCATTCTTTTTGCCCAAGCTGGAGTGCAGTGGCATGATCTTGGCTCACTGCAACCACTGCCTTTCCACTTCAAGTGATTCTCCTGCCTCGGGACTTTTTAAATTAAAAAATTAAAAAATTAAATAAAATTCTCATGAATAGCTGGGATCACAGTCACCACACCCAGCTAATTTTTGTATTTTTAGTAGAGACAGGGTTTCACCTGGGTTGGTCTTGAACTCCTGACCTCAGATGATCCACCGGCATTGGCCTCACAAATTGCTGGGGATACAGGAGCGAGCCACTGTCCCCAGCCAATAATAATTTTTAAAATCCCAGCTTAAAACAAACAACAACAACAACAAAAACTAAAGGTGTTACTCCAGTCAAAATATGACTAATAAGACAGTAAAGCAGATTTATTGCTGAAGTAATATTTTAGTGATCTGGGTAGAAGATAAAACCATCTACAAAATCCCTAAAGTCAAAAACCTAAACCAGAGCAACTCTCCTATCTTTAGTTCTACAAAAACCGAGAGGTGAGAAATCTGAGAAGAATGAGAAGAGAGGGGAACTTGAGAAGCAGCTGCCCACTATGATGAAAACCCCTGCAAACTTACTAAGGAGCTGTGATCATCTGGTAGAAAATGGACTCCCCAGAGACGACAGGAAGCACCAGAAAGTAGGGAGAGGGTTCAAGATAGCTTGCCCAGCTAGGAACAAACTGAGAGTTGGGAGAGTCTCCCAGACACAGAAAAACAGACAGAACTCCTTAGAGCTCCAAAATAGGCTTTCACATCTTGGCTACAAGAAAAATCTTCAATCCATTATGGCATTCTGTATCATAGATGCAGCTACCTAAAAATGGCACTGAGATCTTTCTCCAGTAAGTGAACTCACACATAATTCCACAGGCATCTGAGCCCGTAGCAGCCTCAGCTGCCATTTTGATGGCAACCTAGATACTGTGGTTCTACAGACACAACTGCAGCCACTGTACTGCTCCAAGGACACAGAACAGGTATACACACACACCCATGGAGGGGTATTTGCCACACTGCTATGAGCTGCTGTTGAGACTGGGAATTGGCCAGACCATGCTCTTCACAGCTTCTTGCTCCTGCTCCTTGCCTAGGTTCTCCCCCACCTTCTCTGGTCTTGAACCCAATATGCCATTTTTGAGAGTTTGATGTTGGATAGTACCCCACCCTTGGCCTGAGTTCAGGTTGATGCAGTTGCAGTCGCTGCCCATCCAAGAAGAGACAAAAACACTAGGCTATCCTCTTCATACTTAGAATAATATCCACTGCTCTGCAATAAGATGCTGTGAAACTGAAATAAAACTGGACTCCCCTTCTCACAGCTACTTGCCCATGCCACTCAACTGAGAGGGGTCCCACTCTCTCCAGTAACAAGTGCTTTGCCAGTACCATTTTGAAAGTTTAGAGACATTGTTTAGTTACCTGGCAGTGGTAGTCACTAGAGGCATTTTGGTCTCAGGCCAGATATTGGAGCACTTGCTCTGGGAGGAAGGGATTCCACATCCAGAAATGAGTAGTGAATGTGAAGAGTGCGCCCAGAAGTAGGTACTGGAATTAGGCTCTCTTCCTCCACAGGGGTAAAGCACGAGGAGAGTTACAGAAAGAGGTTTTTCCTGGGCAGCAAGATTTGCATTCAGAATAGCTTTGTGACCTGGAAACAGTCTGCATGTGTCATTGCTGGTTGCCCTTGTGTGATCCCTTGGTAAATAAAAGACCCACCAGCTCCTAGGGACAGGAGGAAAATGGATGCCAGCCTCTCTGGTGCTGTAACCATCAGTAAAGTCGACCTCTAAGGGAAAGGAAAGTACAGCTTGTCAAAGCCCCCCCTGGGTCAAAGTACACATCAGTAGAGTAACAGTTGCTGAAGGCAGCAGCAAAGCATGGGAACAGATTTGGAAAGGGGAGCACCTCTTTTCTACCAGTGACATTCGCAGTGCATGGTTGCAGACTTGGCCAAGTCTCTTTAAAATTAAATCCTGGAGAACACAGCCTCAATGAAACCACCTTTCACTCATTTCCAGTGGCTCTATCCCCCACTGAAGGTGACTGCCTGCTAGGGGGGCACTTTTCATGTTCTTACATTACCTTTATCTCTACATTTACCTGCTCGCTCTCACTATTAAAGGACACCTACTGGACTTTAGCCTGAGTGAAACCACCAAACAAAATTAAATGGCTACAAGGAGTAATTTCTGAAAAAGCCACTGCACAAACGTATCTGCAACCAAGGAACTCATACAAAGCTTTGGCATTCTGCAAGCACCCAGAAGTGAAGCCAACACATTATACAAAATTTTCATCACAATTGTACCCTTGAGAGAAAAAAGAACACAAAATTAAGAAGCCTCAACTAAAATAGATTTTACAAAAAAGGAAAAAAGAAGGAGCATTGTGTTCCTCAGATAAGAAGAAACTAAGCGCATGAACTTTGGCAATAAAATGTGTTTACCAGAGAGTTTTTTCACCTCCAAAGGTCCAACTAACTCTTAAGCAGTTGATTCTAAGCGATAAAAAATCTGCAATTACAGTTATAAAATTTAGAATAGATGGCAAAACTCAATGAGATCCCCCCTAAAAAAAACTTACAGAAAAAAACTAAAACTATAATCCAGAACTTGAAAGATAATATAATTATGTAAACAATGAACCAAGCAGAACTTCTGGAATTTAAAATTTTACTACAATAATTTGAAAATACATATAAAAACCTCAGTGACAGATTAGTCCAAGCAGAAAATAAGAATTTCAGAGGAGTATGTGGCCAAGATGACTGACTAGGAGCAGCTACAGCATGTGTTTCTTATAGAGAGAAACAAAAAGTGTGAGAAACTATGGCATTTTCAATTGAAATATCCAGCTGTGCACTTTGGGACTGAGCAGAGAAAAAGCTTGACACATGGAGAACAGAGAAATGCAGTGCAGGGCAAGGGCCCACCCAGAAGCAACACAGTCAATGGAGCCTCCTTCACCCAGGAAACTGCAAACTGAATGCATGATCCTAGGATCCTCTCCCATGGATCTTTGCAACTTTCAGGTCAGGAGATCCAGTCAGGGACCCATTCCACTAGGGCCTTCAGTTAGAAACACAGAGCTCATGGAGTCTTATCAGAGTAGCTGTTCAGGCATGCATAGGGACCCAGGAGCTTTATATACCCTGACCATAAAATCCCCAGCAAATATGACTGAAATTCAAGCAAGGTGGAACACTAACCTTTGCACATACACTTGGGAAGGGAGTGGAAATCAAGATGCCAAGCAGCATTGGTCTGTGAACCCCACTTTCACAACATTTCACAAGCTAAAAGCCCACTGGCTTGGATTTCCAGTCAGCTGCCAGCAATAGTGTTGCACCTTCTTGGGATCAAATGGAGTTCCTGAGGATAAGGAAAGACTACCATATTAGTGCTGGATGGCTTAGCCTTTCCAACCTGTAGGCTTAGGAGAGTCCGGACTTACTAGGGATGTAAGGGATCCTCTTACACAAAACAGGTGCACTACCAAAATGTGGCCAGAGTGCTTTAAACAGCACCTTGACCCATTTCTCATCTCTGGGAAGGACCTCACAACTGGGGCCTTCAAACACACCCACCCTCATTGTCTGGCTGACAAAGTTTTTACTTATTGCTGAAAAAGAGTGCCCTGAGGGAAAGGCAGGCTCCCATCACTGATGCTTTAATGACTCATCTGTTCTAGTCTCCAGGTTACAGAAAGCCCAGGCTGACTGGGGATGAAAGTAGTACCCCAGATTAACCAAATGAAGAAAAGAATTTCAAAGCTTGAAAACTGTCTTTCTGAAATAAGACAGGCATACAAAGCCAGACCAAAAAATAAAAAGATAGAAAAGAAATGAACAAAACCAAAACTGGGATTATGTTAACAGACCAAAACTATGACTGATCGGTGTACTCAAGACACAGGGAGAACAGAATCAAGTTGAAAAACACTTCAGGATATCATCCAGGAGAATGTCCATAACATAGCAAGACAGACCAACATTCAAATGCAGGAATTCCAGAGATCGTCATTAAGATACTCCACAAGAAGATCATATCCAAGACACATAGTCATCAGATTCACTGAGGTCAAAATGAAAGGAAAAAATGATAAGGGCAGACAGAGAGAAAAGCCAGGTTGCCTGCAAAAAGAAGCCCATCAGTAAAACAGCAGATCTCTCAACCAAATCCCTACAAACCAGAAGGAACTGGAGGCCAATATTTTACATTCTCAAATAAAATAATTTTTAATTTAGAATTTTATATCAGACCAAACTAAGTTTCATGAGAAAAATAAAAATAAGGTCATTTTCAGATAAATGTTGAGGATATTTGTAACCACCAGATATGCCTTATAAAGGCTTCTGAAGGAAGCAGTAAAAATGGAAAAGGAAAACAATTACTTGCTACTCCAAAAACACACTGAAGTACACAGACCAGTGACACTATAAAGCAAACACATTAAAAAAGGCTGCCAAATAATCAGCTAGCATCATGACGACAGAATTAAATCCACACATAACAATTTTAACTTTAAATGTAAATGGGCTAAATGCACAAAGTAAAAGATCCAGCTTGAGTGCAGTGGCTCATGCCTATAATCCCAACACTTTGAGAGGCTGAAGAAGGCTAATCACGAGGTCAGGAGTTCAAGACCATCCTGCCCAACATGGTGAAATGCCATCTCTACTAAATGTATATATAAAATCAGCTGGGCATAGTGGTTGACACCTGTAATCCCAGCTATTTGAGAGGATGAGGCAAAAGAATTGCTTGAACCCAGGAGGTGGAGTTTGCAGTGAGCTGAGATCATGGCACTGCACTCCAGCCTGGGTGGCAAAGTGAGACTCTCTCTCTCAAAAAAATAAAAAATAAAAATAAAAATCCAGAGTGGCAAGCTGGATAGTGACTCAAAACCCATTGGTATGCTGTTTTCATGAGACCCATCTTACGTGCAATGACACTCATAGGCTCAAAATAAAGGGATGAAGGTAAACATGGTAAGCATATATATATATATATATATATATATATATATATATATATATGCAAGCAAATATATACATACATATATATGTGTGTGTGTATATATTATGTAACAGAAAAAAGCAGAATGACAGTCCTATAAAGCAGACTTCATACCAACAAAGATCAAAAAAGAAAGGGGCATTTCATAATGTCAAAGGGATCAGTTCAACAAGAAGAGCTAACTCTCCTAAATATACATGCACCCAACACAGGAACACCCATATCTATAAAGCAAGATCTTAGAGACCTTCAAAGAGACTTTGACTCCCAAAGAATAATAATGGGAGTCTTTAACAATCCACTGACAATGTTAGACAGATCATCAAAAAAAAAAAAAGTTAACAAACATATTTAAGACTTGAGCTCCACTTTGGATTAAATAGACCTGATATATATCTACAGAACTATTCACCCAAGAGCAACAGAATATACACTCTTCTTTGTGCCACATGGCACTTACTCTATAATTGATCATATAATCAAAAGTAAAACACTCCTTAGCCAATGCAAAACAACGAAATCACAACAACAATTCTCTTTGACCACAGCAGAATCAAATTAGAACTCAAGAGTAAGAAATTTACTCAAATCCATACAATTATATGGAAATTGAATGATCAGCTTCTCCATGACTTTTGCATAAATAATGGAATTATGTCAGAAACCAAGAAATTCTTTGAAACTGAGAACAAAGATACAATGAACCAGAATCTCTGTAACGCAGCTAATACAGTGTTAAGAGGGAAATCTGTAGCATTAAATGCCCACGTCCAAAAGCTAGCAAGATCCCAAGTTAACAATCTAAAATCACAACTAAAAGAACTAGAGAAACATGAGCAAAGAAATCCCAAGTCTTGTAGAACACAAGAAATAATCAAAATCAGAGCTGAACTGAGGGAGATATAGACAAAAAAACCTCAAAAAATCAATAAATACAGAAGCTTCTTTTTTGAAAAGCTAAAGTAGATGGACTGTTGGCTAAACTGATAAGGAAAAAAAGAACATTCAAAACAACACAATAAGATATGATAAGGGGAGTATTACTACTGACCTCACAGAAATACGACCAACCATCAGATGATTTTATATAAAAACCTCTAGACACATAAATTAGAAAATCTAGAATAAAAAGATCCATTCCTGGACACTTACACGCTCCCAAAACTGAAGTAGGAAGAAATTGAATCTGTGAACAGACCATGAATGAGCTCTGAATTTGAGGCAGAATTAAATAGCCTACCAACCAAAAAAACTCAGGACGGGATGCATTTACAGGTGAATTCTATCAGACGTACAAAGAATCACTGGCACCATTTCTACAGAAACTATTTTTAAGAATTGAAAAGGATGAGTTTTTTTTTTAACTTATCATTTAATTTTAAGAATATTATAAGTTTAAAATTTTAATTATATTTTTAAAATAGAAAACAATGAGTTTTTCCTACCTCTGTGAGTCCAGAATCATCCTAATAATTTGCATTAAAAAGAATTTCAGGGGAGTTGTTCCAAGATGGCTGAATAGGAACAGCTGCAGTCTACAGCTCCCAGCATGAGCAATGCAGAAGATAGGTGATTTCTGCATTTCCAACTGAGGTACTGGGTTCATCTCACTGGGGTTTGTCAGACAGTGGGTGCAGAGCAGTGGGAGCCAAAGCAGGGTGAGGCATCGCCTCACTTGGGATGCACAAGGGGTCAGGGAATTCCCTTTCCTAGCCAAGGGAAGCTGTGACAGACAGCACCTGGAAAAATGGGTCACTCCCACCCTAATACAGCACTTTTCCAACGGTCTTAGCAAATGGCACACCAGGAGATCATATCCCATGCATAGCTTGGAGGGTCCCACATGCACAGAGACTCACCCAGTGGTAGTACAGCAGTCTGAGATCAAACTGAAGGCAGCAGCAAGGCTTGGGGAGGGGTGCCCACCATTGCTGAGGATTGAGTAGGTCAACAAAGTGGCTGGTGAGCTTGAACTTGGTGGAGCCGACTGCACCTCAAGGAGGCCTGCCTGTCTCTGTAGACTCCACGTCTGGGGGCAGGGCATAGCTGAACAAAAGGCAGAAGAAACCTCTGCAGACTTAAATGTACCTGTCTGACAGCTTTGAAGAGAATAGTGGTTCTCCTAGCACAGAGTTTGAGATCTGAGAATGGTCAGACTGCCTCTTCAAGTGGGTCCCTGACCACCAAATAGCCTAACTGGGAGGCACCCACCAGAAGGGGCAGACTGGCACTTCACATGGCTGGGTACCCCTCTGAGACAAAGCTTCCAGAGGAACGATCAGGAAGCAATATTTGCTGTTCAGCAATATTCACTGTTTTGCAGCCTCTGTTGCTGACACCCAGGCCAGCAGGGTCTGGAGTGGACCTCCAGCAAACTCCAGCAGACCTGCAGCTGAGGGTCATGACTGTTAGAAGGAAAATTACAAACAGAAAGGACATCCACACCAAAACTCCATCTGTACATCACCATCATCAGAGAAAAAAGTAGATAAAACCACAAAGATGGGGAAAAAACAGAGCAGAAGAGCTGAAAACTCTAAAAATCAGAGCACCTCTCCTCCTCCAAAGGAATGCAGCTCCTCGCCAGCAATGGAACAAAGCTGGATGGAGAATGATTTTGACGAGTCGAAAGAAGAAGGCTTCAGATTATCAAACATCTCCGAGCTAAAGGAGGCAGTTCAAACCCATCACAAAAAAGCTAAGAACACTGAGAAAAGACTAGATGAATGGCTACTAGAATAACCGTGTAGACAAGTCCTTAAATGACCTGATAGAGCTGAAAACCATGGCACGAGAACTATGTGACAAATGCACAAGATTCAGTAGATTTGATCAACTGGAAGAAAAAGTATCAGTGATAGAAGATCAAATGAATGAAATGAAATGAGAAGAGAAGTTTAGAGAAAAAAGAGTACAAAGAAATGAAGAAAGCCTCCAAGAAATATGGGATTATGTGAAAAGATCAAATTTATGTTTGATTGGTGTACCTGAAACTGATGTGGAGAATGGAACCAAGTGGAAAACACCCTGCAGGATATTATCCAGGAGAACTTCCCCAATCTAGCAAGGCAGGCCAATATTCAAATTTAGGAAATACAGAGAATGCCACAAAGACATTTCTCAAAAAGAGCAACTCCAAGTCACATACTTGTCAGATTCACCAAAGTTGAAATGAAGGAAAAAATGTTAAGGGCAGCCAGAGAGAAAGGTCAGGTTACTCACAAAGGGAAGCCCATCAGACTAACAACGGATCTCTCAGCAGAATCTCTGCAAGCCAGAAGAGAGTGAGGGCTAATAGTCAACATTCTTAGAAAAAAGAATTTTCAACCCAGAATTTCATATCCAGCCAAACAAAACTTCAAGAGTGAAAGAGAAATAAAATCCTTTACAAACAAGCAAATGCTGAGAGATTTTTTCACCACCAGGCCCGCCCTACAAGAACTCCTGAAGGAAGCACTAAACAAGGAAAGGAACAACCAGTTCCAGCCACTGCAAAACCATGCCAAGTTGTAAAGATCATCAAAGCTAGGAAGAAACTGCATCAATTAATAAGCAAAATAACCAGCTAACATCATAATGACAGGTTCAAATTCACACATAACCATATTAACCTTAAATGTAAATGGGCTAAATGCTCCAATTAAAAGACACAGACTGGCAAATTGGATAAAGAGTCAAGACCCATCAGTGTGCTGTCATCAGGAGACCCATCTCATGTTCAGAGACACACATAAGCTCAAAATAAAGGGATGGAGGAATATCTTCCAAGCAAATGGAAAACAAAAAAAGGCAGGGGTTGAAACCTAGTCTCTGATAAAACAGACTTTAAACCAACAAAGACAAAAAGAGACAAAGAACGCCATTACATAATGGTAAAGACATCAATTCAACAAGAAGAGCTAAGTATCCTAAATGTATATGCACCCAATACAGGAGCATCCAGATTCATAAAGCAAGTCCTCAGAGACCTACAAAGAGACTTAGACTCCCACACAATAATAATGGGAGATTTTAACACCTCATTGTCAACATTGGACAGATCAATGAGACAGAAAGTTAACAAAGATATCCAGGAATTGAACTCAGCTCTGCACCAAGCCAACCGAATAGACATCTACAGAACCCTCCAGCCCAAATCAATAGAATATACATTCTTCTCAGCACCACATCACACTTATTGCAAAATTGACCACATATTTGGAAGAAAAGCTCTCCTCAGCAAATGTAAATGAATAGAAATTATAACAAACTGTCTCTCACACCACAGTGCAATCAAACTAGAACTCAGGATTAAGAAACTCCTCAAAACTGCTCAACGACATGGAAACTGAATACCCTGCTCCTGAAAGACTACTGGGTACATAATGAAATGAAGGCAAAAATAACGATGTTCTTTGAAACCAGTGAGGACAAAGACACAACATACCAGAATATCTGGGACACATTTAAAGCAGTGTGTAGAGGGAAATTTATAGCACTAAATACTCACAAGAGAAAGAAGGAAAGATTAAAAATTGACAACCTAACATCACAATTAAAAGAACTAGAGAAGCAAGAGAAAACACATTCAAAAGCTAGCAGAAGGCAAGAAATAATCAAGATCAGAGCAGAACTGAAGGAAACAGAGACACACACAAAAAAACCTTCAAAAAATCAATGAATCCAGGAGCTGCTTTTTTTTTCAAAAGATCTTTAAAGTGATAGACCACTAGCACGACTAAGAAAGAAGAAAAGAAAGAAGAATCAAATAAATGCAATAAAAAATGATAAAGGGGATATCATCACCGATCCCACAGAAATACAAACTACCATCAGAGAATACTATAAATACCTCTATGCAAATAAACTAAAAAAGCTAGAAGAAATGGGTAAATTATTTGACACACACATCCTCCCAAGACTAAACCAGGAAGAAGTTGAATCTCTGAATAGACTCATAACAGGCTCTGAAATTGAGGCAATAATTAATAGCTTACCAACCAAAAACAGTCCAGTACCAGCTGGATTCACAGCTAAATTCTACCAGAGGTACAAAGAGGAGGTGGTACCATTCCTTCTGAAACTATTCCAGTCAATAGAAAAAGAGGGAATCCTACCTAACTCATTTTACGAGGCCAGCATCATTGTGATACCAAAGCCTGGCAGAGACACAACAAAAAAAGAGAATTTTAGACCAGTATCCCTGATGAACAGCGATGTAAGAATCCTCAATAAAATACTGGCAAACCGAATCTAGCAGCACATCAAAAAGCTTATCCATCATGATCAAGTGGGCTTCACCCCTGGGATGCAAGTCTTGTTCAACACATGGAAATCAATAAACTTAATCCAGTATGTAAACAGAACCAATGACAAAAACCACATGATTATCTCAATAAATGCAGAAGAGGCCTTTGACAAAATTCAAGAGACCTTTCTGCTAAAAACTCTCCATAAATTAGGTATTGATGTGATGTATCTCAAAATTATAAGAGCTATTTATGACAAAACAACAGTCAATATCATACTGAATGGGCAAAACTGGAAGCATTCCCTTTAAAAACTGGTACAAGACAGGGATGCCCTCTCTTACCACTGCTATTCAACATAGTGTTAGAATTTCTTGCCACGGCAATCAGGCAGGAGAAAGAAATAAAGGGTATTCAATTAGGAAAAGAGGAAGTCAAATTGTCCCTGTTTGCAGATGACATCACTGTATATTTACAAAATCCCATCATCTCAGCCCAAAATTTCCTTAAGCTGATAAGCAACTTCAGCAATGTCTCAGTATACAAAATCAATGTGCAAAAATCACAAGCATTCTTATACACAAATAACAGACAAACAGAGAGCCAAATCATGAGTGAACTCCCATTCACAATTGCTTCAAAGGGAATAAAATACCTAGGAATCCAACTTACAAGGGATGTGAAGGACCTCTTCAGGGAGAACTACAAACCACTGCTCAATGAAACAAAAGAGGACACAAACAAATAGAAGAAATTTTCATGCTCTTGGATAGGAAGAATCAATATCATGAAAATGGCCATACTGCCCAAGGTAATTTATAGGTTCAATGCCATCCCCATCAAGCTACCGATGACTTTCTTCACAGAATTGGAAAAAACTACTTTAAAGTTCATATGGAACCAAAAAAGAGCCCGCATTGCCAAGACAATCCTAAGCCAAAAGAACAAAGCTGGAGGCATCACGCTACCTGACTTCAAATTCTATTACAAGGCTACAGTAACTAAAACAGCAAGGTGTTGTTACCAAAACAGAGATGTAGACCAATGGAACAGAATAGAGCCCTCAAAAATAATACCACACATCTACAACTATCTGATCTTTGACAAACCTGACAAAAACAGGAAATGGGGAAAGGATTCCCTATTTAATGAATGTTGCTGGGAAAACTGGCTAGCCATTTGTGGAAAGCTGAAATTGGATCCCTTCCTTACACCTTATACAAAAATGAATTCAAGATGGATTAAAGACTTAAATGTTAGACCTAAAATCATAAAATCCCTAGCAGAAAACCTAGGCAATATCATTCAGGATATAGGCACGGGCAAGGATTTCATGTCTAAAACACCAAAAGCAATGGCAACAAAAGCCAAAATTGACAAATGGGATCTAATTAAACTAAAGAGATTCTACAGAGAAACTACCATCAGCATGAACAGGCAACCTACAGAATGGGAGAAAATTTTTGAAATCTACTCACCTGACAAAGGGCTAATATACAGAATCTACAAAGAACTCCAACAAATTTACAACAAAAAAATAAACAACCCCATCAACAAGTGGGCGATGGATATGAACAGACACTTCTCAAAAGAAGACATTTATGCAGCCAACAGACACATGAAAATATTGTCATCATCAATGGCCATCAGAGAAATGCAAATCAAAACCACAATGAGATACCGTCTCACACCAATTAGAATGACAATCATTAAAACGTCAGGAAACAACAGTTGCTGGAGAGGATGTGGAGAAATAGGAACACTGTTACACTGTTGGTGGGACTGTAAACTTGTTTAACCATTGTGGAAGACAGTGTGGGGATTCCTGAAGGATCCAGAACTAGAAATACCATTTGACCCAGATATCCCATTACTGGGTATATACCCAAAGGATTATAAATCATGCTGCTATAAAGACACATGCTCACGCATATTCATTGTGGCACTATTCTCAAAAGCAAAGACTTGAAACCAATCCAAATGTCCGTCAATGATAGACTGGATTAAGAAAATGTGGCACATATACACCATAGTATATATGCAACCATAAAAAAGGATGAGTTTATGTCCTTTCTAGGGACACGGATGAAACTGGAAACCATCATTCTCAGCAAACTATTGCAACAACATCCTTATGCTGTCTTCAAGGAACTCATCTCATATGTAATGATTCCTACAGTCTCAAAATGAAAAGATGGAGAGAGATTTATCACATAAATAGCAAACCAAAGAAAGAGAGACAGAGGGAAAAGAGAGAGAGTTGCTATATTTGTATTAGATGAAAGAGGCTTTAAGTCAACAACAGTAAAAAAAAGTCATTAAATGATAATAAAGAGTTTAATTCAGCAAGAAGAATTAACCACTATAAATACACATACTAGCAAAACTGAAATATCTAGATTTATAAAATGATTGCTTCTCAATGTAAGAAAAGGTCTTCACAATACTAATGAGAAACTTCAACACCATACTGAAATCTCTAGACAGATTATTGCGAAATAAACTAAGAAATTCTGAACTTAAATTGAATACTAGACCAATTCGGCCTAACAGACATGTACAAAATACTACAACAAACAACCACAAAATATGCATTCTTCTCAACCACACAAAAAATATTCTTGAAAATTAACCTCATTTTATTTTAAAGTCTCAATAAATTTTATAAATTTAAAATTATACTAACCAACTTCTTGGTCTACCATGAAATAAATATAAAAGCCAATGCCAAGAAAAATCTCAAAAACACACAAATACATGAAAACTAAACCACTTACTCTGCATAACATTTGAATACACAACAAAATTAAGGTAGAAATCAAAATATTATTTGAAACAAATAAATGTAGAAAAAATACCAAAACCTCTGAAATGTGGTAAAAGCAGTGTTAAGGGGAAGTTTATGAATATTAAATGTCTGCACGAAGAAGATAGATCTGAAATTTCCAACATTACCTTGCATGTAAAGAACCTAGAAAATCAATAAAAAAAACAAACAAAAAAACTATACCCAAAGCTGCAGGGGGAAAAAAAAAAAAAAGAATCAGAGCATAATTAAATGAAATTGAAATCCCTGGAAGCCATAAATGGGATAAATAAGATCAATAGACCACTAGCTAGACTATCAACATAAAAGAGAGGCAAGACCCAATAAGCACAGCCAGAAATGACAAATCTGACATCAAAACTGCTCCCACAAAAGTACAAAAGAGCCTCAGAAGCTACTATAAACCTTTCCAGGCATACAAACCAGGAAATTTAAAGGAAATTAATAAATTCCTAAAATGACAGAATCTTCAAATAATGAACAAAGAAGAACAAAAATCATAAACAGACTAATAAAGGGTAATAAAATTGAATCAGTAATAAAAAATTATTAGCCCCCCAAAAAAGTCCTGTATCAAAAAGCTTCACAGCCATTTTTTTTCAGAGATACTAAAAAGCTGGTAGAAATACTACTGAAACTATTCAAAAATAAAAAATAAAATAAAAAAGAAAGAATAATAATTTTTTTTTTTTTTTGAGACAGATTCTGGCTCTGTAGCCTAGACTGGCTCTGTAGCCCAGACTGGCTCTGTAGTCCAGACAATGGCACGACGTCTGCTCACCGCAACCTCCGCCTCCCAGTTCAAGCAATTCTCCTGTCTCAGCCTCCCAATTAGTTGGGAATACAAGTGCCCGCCACTACACCCAGCTAATTTTTGTGTTTTTAGTAGAGACAGGGTTTCACCGTGTTGGGCAGGATGGTCTTGAAATTCTGACTTCATGATTTGCTCACTTCAGCCTCCCAAAGTGCTGAAATTACAGGTGTGACTCCTAATTTATTCTATGTAACAACTATTATCCTGATACTCAAATCTGGCAAAGGCACAACAAAATAGAAAACCACAGACAAGTAACCTCAATGATTGTAGATAGAAAAATTATCAACAAAATATTAGCAACCCAAATCCAGAATTACATCAAAAAGTTTATGCACTATTATCTAGATGGCTTTATTCATGGAATTTCAAGATAATTTAATATAGGTAAATCAATAAATGTAATTCATCAAAAAACTGAAATCATATAATTATCTCAATAATGCAAAACATGCTTTTGATAAGATTCAATATGTCATAATAAAATCACTAAATACGCTAGGCATCAAAAGAACATCACTCAAAATAATAAGAGCCATCTTTGACAAACACACAGCCAATATCATGCTGAATGAGAAAATTGATAGCATTCTCCCTACAAGCTTAACAAGATAAGAATGTCCATTCTTATCTATCTTACTCAGCTTGGTATTGCAAGTCCTAAACACAGCAATCAGACAAGGGAAAGAAATAAAAGACACACAATTAAGAAAAAGAAGAAGTAAAAATATCTCTTTGCAGACAGTATGATTCTATATGTAGAAAATCCTAAATATTTTACAAAAAGGCTCTTTCAGAAGAACAAATTCAGCGAGTGTCATGATATAAAATCAGTGTGCAAAAATAAGTAAATTTTTTATACACTGATAATTTTCAGGCTGAGAGCCAAATAAAGAATGCAATTTGGCCAGGCATGTGTGTCATATCTGTAATCCCATAATTTTGGGAGGCCAAGCTGGGTGTATCCTTTGACACCAGCCTGGGCAACATGGAGAAACCTTGCTGCTACAAAAAATACCAAAATTAGCTGGGTGTGATGGTGCATGCCTGTAGTCCCAGCTAATCGGGAGGGCATGAAAATCTCTTGAACCTGGGAGGTGGAGGTTATATATAGTTAGCAGAGGTTGTGCAACTGCACTCTAACCTAAGACACAGGGTGAGGTCCTATAATAAAAAAAGTGCAATTTCACTTACAGTAACCATAAAAATGGAAATATAGCTAACCAGGAAGGTGAAAAATCTCTGCAAGGGGAATCAAAAACATTGCTAAAAGAACTAATAGATAACACAAACAAATAACAAAGCATTTAATGGAAATTAGTTGAAAAAATTAATATTGTTGAACTGTCATCTGCTTAAAGAAATCTAGAAATTCAGTGCTATTCTGAACAAATCACTAACATTATTTTTCACAGAAATTACATGAAAATTTCTGAAGTTTATCTGGAATCAAAAAATTGCCTGAATAACCAAAGTGATCCCCCCAAACCAGACAAAGGACAGGGGCTTTATATTACTCAACTTCAAATCAAACAATAAGGTTACAATAACAAAAATAGCATCATATTGATACAAAAAATAGATACATAGTTTAATGGAAAATAATAGAGAGTCCAGAAATGTAGTTGTACATCTACTACCAACTAATCATCAACCAAAGTTGACATAAAAATAAACAATAGGGTTTTGATTTGCATTTCTCTAATGACCAGTGATGATGAGCTATTTTTCATATGTTTGTTGGCTGCATAAATGTCTTCTTTTGAGAAGTGTCTGTTCATATCCTTTGCCTCTTTTTTTAATGGGGTTTTTTTTTCTTGTAAAGTTGTTTTAGTTCCTTGTGGATTCTGCTTATTAGCCCTTTGTCAGATGGATAGATTGCAAAAATATTCTTTCATTCTATAGGTTGCCCGTCCAGTCTATTGATAGTTTCTTTTGCTGTGCAGAAGCTCTTTGGTTTAATTAGATCTCATTTGTCTGTTTTGGCTTTTGCTGCCATTGGTTTTGGTCTTTTATTCCTGAAGTCTTTGCCCTCGCCTATGTTTTGAATGGTATTGCCTATGCTTTATTCTAGTGTTTATGTACTTTTAAGTTTTACATTTAAGTCTTTAATCCATCTTGAATTAATTTTTGCGTAAGGTGTAAGGAAGGGGTCCAGTTGCAGTTTTCTGCATATGGTTAGCCAGTTTCCCCAGCACCATTTATTAAATAGATAATCCTTTTCCCATTGCTTGTTTTGGTCAGGTTTTTTGAAGATCAGATAGTTGTAGATGTAATTCTGAGGTCTCTGTTCTGTTCCATTCATCTATATATCTGTTTGGTATCAGTACACATCAGTTAGAAGGGTGATCATTAACAAGTCAGGAAACAACAGATGCTGGAGAGGATGTGGAGAAATAGGAATGCTTTTACACTTTTGGTGGGAGTGTAAACTAGTTCAACCATTGTGGAAGGCAATGTGGCGATTGAAGTATCTAGAACAAGAAATACCATTTGACTCAGCAATCCCATTACTGGGTATATACCTAAAGGATTATAAATTATTCTTTGATAAAAACACATGCTCATGTATGTTTACTGTGGCACTGTTCACAATAGCCAAGACTTGGAACCAACCCAAATGCCTATCAATGATAGATTGATAAAGAAAATGTGACACATACACACCATGAAATACTACGCAGCCACAAAAAAAGGATGAGTTCATATCCTTTTCAGGGAGGTGGATGAGGCTGGAAACCATCATTCTCAGCAAACTAACACAGGAACAGAAAGTCAAACACCATATGTTCTCACTCATAAGTGGGAGCTGAACAATGAGAACACATGGACACAGGGAGGGGAACATTACACACCAGGGTCTGTTGTTGGGTGGTGGGCTAGAGGAGCATTAGGAGAAATACCTAATGTGGATGACGGGTTGATGGGTGCAGCAAACCACCATGGCATGTGTATACCTATGTAACAAACCTACTCATTCTGTACATAAACCTTGGAACTTAAGGTATAATAATAATAATAATTATTATTATTAATAAGTAGTTCTGGAAAATTACAAATAATAAAATATTTTCCTAAAACTTGTTTCTGTACAATAAATGGGTGAAAAGAGAATTTAAAAAATCAAAAAATACCTTGAGATTACAAAAATGGAAATAAATTATCACAAACTTGTGTAATACAGCAAAGTAGTGTTACAGGGTAAGTTTATAGCAGTAAGCACAAAAAAGAGAAATATTTCATATAAGCACTTTAATGTTATACCTCAAGATACAGGGAAATAGGCACAACGTTTAAAGAGGTTAGAAAAAATAAAGATTAACATAAATAAACAAAATAGACACAAGAAAAATAATTGAATATCCAAAGCAGAGTAAGAGTTGGTGTTTGAAAAATATAGAAAATGTTGGCAAAACTTTATTTAAATTAATTAAGATAAAGACTAAAGTAAATAATATTATAAATAAAAGAGCAGCTATTACATGTGATAACACAAAATCCAGGATTATAAAACAATCTTGCTAACAATTGTATGCTAAAAATTAACTGGAATACATGAAATAAATGAAGAAAATTTTAGACACATAAAACCTACAAAAACTCAGTCATAAAAATAGTAAATCTATAAAGACAAATATTGAATAAAATATTAAGTTAGAAATAAAATTTGTCTGATGAATTAAAAGCATAAGAATTACAATATTAGCAAGATGGCACAATAGGACAGTGAAGACCAGGGTTACAAATTTTCAAGTAAAAATTTGGAATTCAGTACTGAAGCCAAGCTCATCTTTCATATGGCTTAGGTGAGTGCTTGGCTTGATTGTGTCTATGCCCTAGGGCTTTCTGGAATGCTGAATTTAGGAATATGAGTTATTTTTCAGAAGAAATTTCTAAGCAACAAAGCATTCAAGATGTAGTGTGGCTGCTTGTAACCACCTATGATTAGATATGAGAACAAAGAAGTGACTTAAGATTGAAACATAATTAAAAGTGAAGCAGAGCAAATGAAATATTTACAGCTTGGCCATGTGTTAGAAAAAGAAAGGATTTTCAGGAGAGGAATCCAGGTAGAGCTGTGAAACAACCACTTGCTAGGGAGATTAAACATAAGAAAACCAGGTGCTAATATTCAGAATAATGAATACACTAAAGGTATTCCAGAAACCTTCCAAGTTGCATCTTCCATCACAGCGTCAGGGACGTAAGAGAACAAACTTGTTTTGAGGGTTGTGTCAAGCACACTGCTTTTCTGTGCCACCTCAAGATGCAGCTCCCACATCATGGTCAATCTGTCTCCAACTGGAGCCTTAAGAGCCTCAGGTACAGCTCAGTCTACCACTCAGAATAGTGCAAGCCATAAGACTGCATGCTTTAGATGAAGAATTAGATCATAGTGGTGAAGCCTTTGAAGCTTTCACCTAGATTTCAAAAAAATATGCTAAAAAGCCTACATGGTAATGCATAAGCCTCTGGGAGCAGGAGAGTTCCAACATAGAGACTCAACAAAAGCAGTGAAAAAGGGAAATGTGTGGTTGGAGACTTCAAACACAGTATGTGTAGTGGAAATGTGGAAATGGTGCTGCCACCCTACAGACTTCAGAATTGTAGAGCCACTGGCAGCTTTTATCTTCAGCTTGGAAGAACAACAGTCATTTAACTCCACCCTTTGAGAGCAGCCATGGTGACAAGTGTGTATACATTGTATACATTGCCTAGACATCAAGTCAAAAGATATCATTTTGAAGTTTTCAAATTTTTGCTTTGTTTTGGTTTGAGAAGGAATCTCACTCTGTCACCCAGGCTGGAATCTGGTGGCACGATCATAGCTCACAGCAACCTCCACATCCCTGGTTCAAGTGATTCTTCTGTCTCAGCATTGCAAGTAACTGGGATTACAGGCACTTGCCACCATGCCCAGCTAATATTTGTATATTAGTAGTGATGGTTTTCACCATGTTGGCCAGGCTGTTCTTGCACTCCTGGACTCAAGTTATCAACCCACCTCAGCCTCTCAAACTGCTAGGATTACAGGCATGAGACACCATACCTGGCCTGAAGCTTTCAAGTTTAACGTCTGCCGTCTGGATTTTGAAATTTGTGGAGACTTTTATCTACATTTTTGGCTGGTTTTTCCCTTTTGGGATGAGAACGTTTATGCAAACCTATACCATCACTGTATCTTGACAGTAAATAATTTTTTAATTATTATTATATCTTATATGGAAATAACTTTCTTTGAGTCTAAGATAAGAATTTGGACTTTGGACTCTTGAGTTGATACTAAAATGAATTAAGACTCCGGGGATGAGAGGATTGTATTTTGTAATGACAAAGACAGAGTATTTGGGTGCCAGAAGTAAAAAAATATACTTTGCATGTTTGTGACCTATACATCTTATGTTGAAATTTGATCCCCAATGTTGGAGATGGGGCCTAGTGTGAGGTATTTGGATCATGGTGGCAGATCACTCATGAGTGACTCTGTGCTGTCATTGTGGGAATAAGTGAGTTTTAACTCTATTAGTTCTCTTGAGACTTGATTGCTCAAATAAGCCTGATATCTCTCTTTGCTTTCTCTTGCTCCATTTTTGACCATGTGTCATACCTCTCTTCCCTTCACCATATTCCATAATTAGAAACTTCCTAAGGTTCTTATCAAAAGCAGATGCAGGTATTATTTTTAAACATCATGCAGACCTATGAGCCAAGTTAAACTCCTTTTTAAATAAATTGCCCAGCCTCAGGTGTTCTTTTATATCAACACAAAACAGACTAACACAGTCATATTGAATAAGAATAGATACATTTTTACAGTTAAAAAACACAGTGTGGCTGAATGCATTAAAAAACAAGATCCAAATATATTCTGCCTTCCAGAGGCTCACATCACCTGTAAGGACATAGTAGACTGCAAGTAAAATAATGGAAGAGAAATTTTTCATGCAAATGAAAACCATGAAAGATCAGTTTATGTAAGATAAAGTTTAAGACAAAAACTGTGCAAAACCAAAAAGATTATTATACAATGACAAGGAGTCAACTTAGCACGAGAATGTAACAATTGTAAGTATATATACACACACATATATATGTGTCATAAATATATATTTTTACATCTATGTATATAAATTTATAAGTATAAATATATATTTATATATAAATATATGTATATATGTATATGTACATACATATAAAAATATATATGTGTATGCCCCAAGCATTGGAACAGCTAAATACATAAAGCAAATATTATAGGCCTAAGGATGAAATTACCTGCAATAAAATAACATCAGAAAAATTCCACATCTTACTTATATCCATGGACAAAACATCAAATAGGAAATCAGCAAATAATCACCAGAGTTATATTGCTTTCAAAACAAATAACTAACAGACATTTACAGACCATTACCTTTTTTTTTCTTTTTTTTTAGTTGAAGTTTTGCTCTTGTTGCCCAGGATGAAGTTTCGCTCAAGTTGCAATGGCATAATGTTGGCTCACTGAAACATCTGCCTCCAGATTCAAGCAAATCTCCTGCCTCAGCCTCCCAAGTAGCTGGGATTATAGGTGCCTACCACCACATCTGGCTATTTTTTTGTATTTTTAGTAGAGATTGGGTATAGCCATGTTCACCAGGTTGGTCTCCAACTCCTGGCCATGTGCTGGGATTACAGGCATGAGCCACTGCACCTGGCCAGAACATTAACTTGAATATATTTATAATCTAGCTATTTGTAAAAGTAGAAAAAAAATATATGTTAGGCCTCTGAGAAAAGTGAACACTTATACACTGTTGGTCAAAATGTAAATTACTTAAACCAATCTAAAAACTAGCTTAGAGATTTTTCAAAGAATGAAAAATGGAACTACTATTTGCTCCACTGCTAAGAAGTAATCTTAGCACTAGACATATAACCAAAACTATATCTTGTTCTAACAAAAAGACACATGCACTTATGTGTCTGTTGCAGCACTCTATTCATTACAGCTAAGACACAGAATAAACCCAGGTGCATATCAACAGTGAATTGGATAAAGAAAATGTGGTACATGTATACCATAAACTATGATACACTTATAAACAGAACAACATCATGTTCTTCACAGCAATATGGATACAGCTGGGGAGTTCTTTTTTTTACTTTAAGAATGTACTTTTATTGTTTTTTTAAATTATTCTTTAAGTTCTAGGGTACATGTGCACAAGGTGCAGGTTTGTTACATAGGTGTACATATGCCATGTTGGTTTGCTGGACCCATCAACTCGTCATTTACATTAGATAATTCTCCTAATCCTATCCCTCCCCCAACCCCTCAACCCCTGACTGACCCCAGTGTGTGATGTTCCGCCACACTGTGTCCTTGTGTTTTCGTTGTTCAGCTCCCCACTATGAGTGAGAGCATGTGGTGTTTGGTTTTCTGTCCTTCTGATAGTTTGCTTGGAATGATGGTTTCCAGCTTCATACATGTCCCTGAATCTTTTTTATGGTTGCATAGTATTCCATGATGTACCTGTGCCACAATTTCTTAATCCAGTCTATCACTCATGGACATTTGAGTTGGTTCCAAGTCTTTGCTATTGTGAATAATGCTGCAAGAAACATATGTGTGCATGTGTCTTTATCATAGAATGATTTATAATCCTTTGGGTATATGCCCAGTAATGGGATTGTTGTGTTGAATGGTATTTCTAGATTTAGATCCTAGAGGAATTGCCACACTGTCTTCCACAATGGTCGAACTAATTTACACTCCTACCAACAGTGTAAAAGTGTTCCTATTTCTCCATATCATCTTCAACAGCTGTTGTTTCCTGACTTTTTAATGACTGCCATTCTACTGGCGTGAGATGGTATCTCACGGTGGCTTTAATTGGCATTTCTCTGATGACCAGTGAGCATTTTTGAAAATGTCTCTTGGCTGCATAAATGTCTTCTTTTGAGAAGTGTTCATATACTTTGCCCACTTTTTGATGGGATTTTTTGTATTTTTCTTGTAAATCTGTCTAAGTTATTTGTAGATTCTGGATGTTAGCCCTTTGTCAGATGGGCAGATTGCAAAACATTTCTCCCATTCTGTAGGTTGCCTGTTCACTCCAATGATAATTTCTTTTGCTGTGCAGAGGATCTTTAGTTTAATTAGATCCCATTTGTCAATTTTGGCTTTTGTTGCCATTGTTTTTGGAGTTTTAGTCATGAAGTCCTTGCCCATGCCTATGTCCTGAAGAGTATTACCTAGGTTTTCTTCTAGGATTTTTATGGTGTTACATTTTACATTTAAGTATTTAATCCATCCTGAGTTAATTTTTGTATAAGGTGTAAGGAAGGGATCCAGTTTCAGCTTTCTACGTATGGCTATCCACTTTTCCCAGTACCATTTATTAAATAGGAAATCCTTTACCCATTTCTTTTTTTTGTCAGGTTTGTGAAAGATCAGATGGTTGTAGATGTGTGGTGTTATTTCTGAAGCCTCTGTTCCATTCCATTGGTCTATATTTCTGTTTTGGTGCCAGTGTCATGCTGTATTGGTTACTGTAGCCTTGTAGTATAGTTTGAAGTCAGGTAGCATGATGTCTTCAGCTTTGTTCTTTTTGCTTAGAATTGTCTTAGCGATGAGGGCTCTTTTTTGGTTCCATATAAACTTTAACATAACTTTTCCAATTCTGTGAAGAAAGACAGAGGTAGCTTGATAGGGATGGCATTGAATCTATAAATTACTTTGGGCAATATGGCCACTTTCGTGATATTGATTCTTCCTATCTATGAGCAGGGAATGTTCTTCCATTTGTTTGTGTCCTCTTTTATTTCCTTGAACAGTGGTTTGTAGTTCCCCTTGAAGAGGTGCTTCACGTCCCTTGTAGGTTGGATTCCTAGGAATTTCATTCTTTGTAGTAATTGTGAATGGGAGTTCACTGATGATTTCTCTCTGTGATTGTCTATTATTGGCATATAAGAATGCTTATGATTTTTGCACGTTGATTTTGTATCCTGAGACTTTGCTGAAGTTGCTTATCAGCTTAAGGAGATTTTGGGCTGAGATGATGGGTTTTTCTAAATATACAATTATGTGACTTGCAAACAGATACAATTTGACTTCCTCTTTTCATAATTGAATAATCTTTATTTCTATCTCTTGCTTGATTTCCCTGGCCAGAACTTCCAACAGTATGTTAAATAGGAGTAATGCGGGAGGGCATCCTTGTCTTGTGCCAGTTTTCAAAGAGAATGCTTCCAGCTTTTGCCCATTCTGTATGGTATTGGCTGTAGGTTTGTCATAAATAGCTGTTATTATTTTGAGATATGTTCCACCAATACCTCGTTTATTTAGAGTTTTTAGCATGAACTGCTGTTGAACTTTGTCGAAGGCCTTTTCTGCATGATTGAGATAATCCTGTGGTTTTTGTCGTTTGTTCTGCTTATGTGATGAATTACATTACTGATTTGCATATGTTGAACCAGCCTTGCATCCCAGGGATGAAGCCAACTTGATCATGTTGGATAAGCTTTCTGATGTGCTGCTCGATTCGGTTTGCCAGGATATTATTGAAGATTTTTGCATCGATGTTCATCAGGGATATTGACCTAAAATTCTCTTTTTTTGTTGTGTCTCTGCCAGGCTTTTGTATCAGGATGATGCTAGCCTTGTAAAATGAGTTATGGAGGATTCTCTCTTTTTCTATTCATTGGAATAGTTTCAGAAGGAAACAGACCAGCTCCTCTTTGTACCTCTGGTAGAATGCAACTGTGAATCTGTCTGGTTCTGCACTTTTTTTGGTTGGTAGACTATTAATTATTGTCTCAATTTCAGAACATGTAGTTGCTCTATTCAGAGATTTAACTTCTTCCTGGTTTGGTTTTGTGAGGGTGTATGTGTCCAGAAATTTATGCATTTCTTCTGGATTTTCTAGCTTATTTGCATGGAGGTGTTTACAGTATTCTCTGATGGTAGCTTGTATTTCTGTGGGATAAGTGGTGATATTCTCTTTATCATTTTTTATTGTGTCTGCTTGATTGTCTCCTCTTTTCTTCTTTATTAGTCTTGCTAACTGTGTATCTATTTTGTTGATATTTTCAGAAAACCAGCTCCTGGGTTCATTGATTTTTTGAAGGGTTTTTTGTGACTCTATCTCCTTCAGTTCTGCTCTGATCTTAGTTATTTATTGTCCTCTGCTGGCTTTTGAATTTGTTTGCTCTTGCTTCTCTAATTCTTTTAATTGTTAGGGTGTTGAATTTAGGTCTTCCCTGCTTTCTCGTGTGGGCATTTAGTGCTATAAATTTTCCTTTACACACTTCTTTAAATGTGTCCAAGAGATGCTGGTATGTTGTATCTTTTTTCTCATTGGTTTCAAAGAACATCTTTATTTCTGCCTTCATTTGAATGACTACTATTTACCCAGTAGTTATTCATGAGCAGGTTGTTCAGTTTCCATGTAGTTGGCCAGTATTGAGGGAGTTTCTTAATCCTGAGCACTAATTTGATTGTAGTGTGGTCTGAGAGACAGTTTGTTGTGATTTCTATTCTTTTACATTTGCTGAGTACTGTTTTACTACCAATTATGTGGTTAATTCTCAAATAAGTATAATGTGGTGCTGAGAGGAATGTTTATTCTATTGCCTTGAGGTGTAGAGTTCTTAGATGTCTATTAGGTCTGGTTGGTGCAGAACTGAGTTCAAGTCCTCAATATCCTTATTAATATTCTGTCTCATCGATCTGTCTAATATTGACAGTGGAGTGTTAAAGTCTCCCGTTATTATTGTGTGGGAGTCTAAGTCTCTTTCTAGGTCTCTAAGGATTTTCTTTATGACTCTGAGTGATCCTGTATTGGATGCATATATATTTAGGATAGTTAGCTCTTCTTGTTGAATTGATCCTTTAACCATTATGTAATGGCCTTCATTTTCTCTTTTGATCTTTGTTGGTTTAAAGTCTGTTTTATCAGTTAGTAGGATTACACCCCCTGCTTTTTCTTGCTTTCCATTTTCTTGGTAGATATTCCTCCATCCCTTTATTTTGAGCCTATGGTTGTCTCTGCACCTGAGATGGGTCTCCTGAATACAGCATACTGATGGGTCTTGGCTCTTTATCCAAATTCCCAGTCTGTGTCTTTTAATTGTGGCATTTAGCCCATTTACATATAAGGTTAATAATGTTGTGTGTGAATTTGATCCTGTCATTATGATGCTTGCTGGTTATTTTGCCCATTAATTGAAACAGTTACTTCATAGCATTGATGGTTTTTACAATTTGTCATGTTTTTGCAGTGGCTGATACCAGTTGTTCCTTTCTATATTTAGTACGTTCTTTAGGAGCTCTTTTAAGGCAGGCCTGCTTGTGGCAAAATCTCTCAGCATTTGCTTGTCTGTAAAGTATTTTATTTCTCCCTCAGTTTTGAAGCACAGTTTGCCTGGATATGCCATTCTGGGTTGAAAATTCATTGCTTTAAGAATGTTGAATATTGGCCCCCACTCTCTTCTCATTTGTGGCATTTCTGCTGAGAGATCCTTTGTTAGTCTGATGGGCTTCCCCTTGTAAGTAACCCAAACATTCTCTCTGGCTGCTCTTAACATTTTTTCCTTCATTTCAACCTTGGTGAATCTGACAATTATGTGTCTTGGGGTTGCTCTTTTCAGGAAGTATCTTTGCAGTGTTCTCTGCATTTACTAAATTTGAAGGTTGGCCTGCCTTGTTTGTTGGGGAAGTTCTCCTGGATAATATCCTGAAGAGTGTTTTCCATCTTAGTTCCCTTCTCCCCATCCCTTTCAGGTACATCAGTCAAACATAGATTTGGATTTTTCACATAGTCCTATATTTCTTCAAGGCTTTGTTCATTTCTTCTTACTCTTTTTTCTCTAAACTTGTCTCCTCACTTTATTTCATTAATTTGATCTTCAATCAATGATATCCTTTCTTCCACTTGATTCAATTGGCTATTAAAGCTTGTGCATACATCATGAAGTTCTCATGTTTTCATCTCCAGCAGGTCATTTATGGTGTTCTCTACACTGCTTATCCTAGTTAGCCATTCATCTAACTTTTTTTTCAAGGTTTTCAGCTTCCTTGCTATTGGGTAGACTATCCTCCTTTAGCTTGGAGAAATTTGTTATTAACAACCTTCTGAAGCCTACTTCTGTCAACTTGTCTGTCATTCTCTGTCCAGCTTTGTTCCCTTGCTGGTGAGGATCTGCGATCCTTTGGAGGATAAGAGGTGCTCTTGTTTTTAGAATTCTCAGCTTTTCTGCTCTGGTTTCTCTGCATGTTTGTGGTTTTATCTACCTTTGGTCTTTGATGTTGGTGACCTACAGATGGGGTTTTGGTGTGGGTTTCCTTTTTGTTGATGTTGATGCTTTTCATTTCTGTTTGTTTGTTTTTCTTCTACCAGTGAGACCACTGGGGGGTCATTTTTCTAAATGAATTTCACACACACCCACACCACAACCAACAACCACAAAAAATATGTACCCACTTGTAAGTGGGAGCCAATTCTTAGATATGCGTACACATCATATGTAAACAAGAGACACTAGAGATTCCAAAATGAGGGAGTAAAGCAGAAGTAGAAAAGCTAAATAAAACTTCCCCATTTAGTGTTATATTCTTCGTCTGTGTGATAGGATTAATAAAATTCCAAACCTCTGCATGACATAATATATTCTTGTAATAAATCTGAAAATGTAGGCTGATAATTTAAAATAATAAGTAAAATTCTAAAAAGATCAATACATTATACATAAAAATACACATTATTGTCAACTGCATATGGAACATTCACCAGGAGAGATTATATTAGGTAAACAAGCAAGTCTCAATAAACTTAAGAAAGATAAAATCATATCTCCTGACCTGACCACATGGTATACAATTAGGAATCAATATCAGGCAGATATTTGAAAACTTTAGAAATACATGAAATTTAAACATACCCCTGAACCACAAATACTTGAATAAAAATATTGAAAAAATGCAAAAATATTTTGAGAAAAATAAAAATGAATATGCAATTTACCAAAATCTATGGCATAAATAAAAAGAGCTTTTTAAAGTTAACAGCAATTTCTTTTTACTGAAGAACATCTCAAATAAAGATTCTAATAATGCACCTCAAGGAAATAAAAAGACATACAGAAAAAACTATCTCCAAGTGTAGTACAAAGAAAGAGATAATAAGTATAAGAAAAACATTTTAAAAAGTGAGTTAAAACAATAAAAATTAATAATGTAAATTGTTTTGGAATGATAGATAGAAGCAAAAGACCTTTACCTAAACTCAGTAAAAAGAGAGAAAACCCAAATAAATAAAATAAGAAATAAAGAATACATCTCAACTCATGCCACAGAGAATTATATAATATTATTATTAACATTTATTAGTTAACACCCTTTAAATCCTAGAGAAATAGGTATACTTCTGGACACATAAAACCTACTAAAATAAAATGTAAAGAAATAAAAAAATTGAAAAGAATAACAACGAATAAGGAGATTAAATAAGAAATAAACAATATTAAAAAAATCTCAGGATATTATGACATTATTGGTCAATGCTAAAGAAATTTAAGAAGGGGACTACTGTGAATTTTTCTCATACTCTTCCAAAAACTTCAGAAGGTAGTACTTCAAAACTCCATTTTACAATGCCAGCATTAATATGATAGAATTATCAGAGAGCAGCACAACAACAATGTCAAAACTACAGACCAACATTTCTGACAAATGTACATGCCAAAAATCCTCTAAAAAATACTAGCAAATCAAATTCAATACCACAATTAAGAAATCATTTATTACACTCAAATGGAATTCATCCCAGGGTTGCAAGAATACTTTAATATTTACAATTTAATACACATGATACTTTATAGTAACAATAATAGATAGAATTATATAATTATTTAAATAGATGCAGAAGGATTTGACAAAATTCAACATTCTTTTATGATATAATTTTCAAATATTTGATGTAAAAGAAATATATCCAACACAATAAAAGCCACATTTGACTAACCCACAGGTAACACTATACTGAATGCTTGAAAGCACAAACCTTTTACTCTAAGACATGGAAAAAGACAAGAATGTCCACTTTCACCACTTTTATTCAACATAGTATTAAAATGTGTAGCTAGATCTATTATATTAACAGAAAATGGAAAACACCAAAGTTGAAAGAAAAAAGTCAAACTGTCCCATTTTGCAGTTGACAGGATATTATATATATGTAAATTTGAACAAGCCACCAAAAAATCCTGTTAGAATTAATAAATAAAAATAAAATGAGTAGAGTTGGAAATAAAAAATCAATATGTGAAAATCAGGAGAGTTTCTACACATGTATAGTAAAATGAGAAAAATTTTCAAGAATCTCATTTACAATAACTACAAAAACAGATAAAAATTAATTTAATTAAGAATTATACACTAAAAGCTGTAAAAGATTGACAACAAATTGAATAAAGTGTAAATAAATTGAAGGATATTTACTTTTAGGGATTGGAAATATTAATATCATTAAAATATCTATAAAACCCAAAGTAATATATCAATTTAATCCACTATCAAAATATGAGGGACATTCTTTACACAAACAGAAAAAAAAAAAAAAACTCTTAAGCTTCGTGTTGACTCAAAGACTCCAGAAAGCCAAAGCAATACTGAACAAAATAACAAAACTGGAGGCATGATGTTACATACTTCTAAATATAATGTGATACAACAGTAAACAAAACAGTGAAATAGCATGGTATTGATAAAGATAGATTAATAAAACCAACAGAAAGCCTCAAAATATTTACTATCAACTAATTTTTGGCAAAGAAACCAGGAAAACATAAGATGGAAAAAAAGTGTCTTGATTATAGTGAAAAAAATGGAATATGCTCCTACAAATAATAAAATCAGATGTTTATCTCACATGATTACAAAAATAAACTTTAAATAAATCAGAGACTTAAATACAACCCTGACTTTAAAAAATTACTAGAAAGAAAGCTACTGAAGTTACTTTCAGACACTGAGTTTGGCAATAACTTTCTGAATGAGATCTTAAAAAGCAGTCAACAAAAACAAAAATAGGCAATCAGATGCATCAAGCCAAAGAGCCTCTGCATAGCAAAATATGCATTTGATAAAATAAAAAGACAACCTACAGAATAAAAAAGATATTTGTAAATTCTGCATCTGATAAGATATTCAAATCTAAAAAATGTAAGGAATTCAAAACATAATAGCAAGAAAAACAAAATCACTAACAACCCAATTTTTATAGACAAAATATTTTAATAGATATTTTTCTAAAAAAGACATATAAATGGTAATATGTATATAAAAATGCTCTGCATGACTAAGCATAAGAAAATGGTAAATAAAAACCACAATTAGATTTTTCCTTAGTTCATTTAGAATGCATGTTATCAAAGAATAAAAGATAAGTGCTGGTAAGAATGTGGGAAGAAAAAACACATGTTATTGGTAGGTAAATTAGTACAACAATTTTGGAAAATAATACAAACATTTCCAAAAAGTTAAAAACAGAAATAGTTAACAAACCTGCAGTTACTCTACTTGCTATATATCCAAAACTAAAATAAAACTAGTGCAACCAAGAAATATCAGCACCGACAGGTTTATTGAAGCACTATTCACCATAACCAAGATATTAACTCAACCTAAATGTATATTAGAAGATGAATGAAGAAAATATACTATATACAGTGAACCTAATATTATTCACCCATAAAAATAATAAAATTATGTCATTTGTGAGACACGAATAAACCTGAAAAACACTTTGCTGCATAAAATAACCCAGGAATAGAAAGAGCAATACCATATAATCTCACTCATATGTGGAGTGTAAAAAAGGTGATTTCATAAATAGAATAAAATGGTAAATAAGTGAGGCTAACATTAATGGAGGAAGAAGGCAGTAAAAAGAGGCTGGCCAAAGAGTACACAATTACATTTAATCAGGTATGATAAATTTAAGAATTATATTAGATAGGACTGTGACTGCAGCTAATAATGACATACTATACTCTTCAAAAGTAGGGAATAATTCTTAAGAGCTATCATTAGAAAACTAATAATTATGTAAGGTTATTCATTAATAAGCTAAAAGTAATCACTCCATAGTACATATGTACCAAAAAAATCATGATGTGCATGATAAATACATACAATAGTATCTGTCAAACTTAAAAATTTCATTCCAAGAAGATACAGAATTGTTCATTACCTGATGACTTTCCTACTGAATTCTATAAAATAGTTAAAGAATGAATATTAATTCTTCTAAAACGTTTACAAATAACTAAGAGAAAGAAACATTGTTCAGACTTCCTTAGCAAGATCTGCTTTAAAAATGTAAGAAATTGGAGGAGGTTCCAAGATGGGTGAATAGGAAGAACTCCAGTCAACAGCTCCCAGTGTGAGCAATGCAGAAGATGGGTGATTTCTGCATTTCCAACTGAGGTACAAGGTTCATCTCACTGGGGCTTGTTGGACAGTGGGTGCAGCCCATGGAGTATAAGATGAAGCATGGTGGGGCATCGCCTCACCTAGGAAGTGCAAGGGGTTGGGGAATTCCCTTTCCTAGCCAAGGGAAGCCATGACAGATGGTACCTGGAAAATCAGTAAACTCTGACTCTAATACTGCACTTTCCAAATAGTCTTAGCAAATGGTACACCAGGAGATTATATTCTGTGCCTGGCTTGGAGGGTCCCACGCCCATGGAGCCTCACTCACTGCTTGCTCGGCAGTCTGAGATCAAACTTCAAGCTGGCAGCGAGACTGGGGGAGGGGTGTCTGCCATTGCTGAGGATTGAGTAGGTAAACAAAGTGGCCAGGAAGCTCGAACTGGGTGGAGCCCACCACAGCTCAAGGAGGCCTGCCTGCTTCTGTAGACTCCACCTCTGGGGGCAGGGCATAGCTGAAAAAAAGAGAGCAGAAACTTCTGCAGACCTAAACCTCCCCGTCTGACAGCTTTGAAGAGAGTAGTGGTTCTCCCAGCACAGAGTTTGAGATCTGAGAATGGACAGACTGCCTCCTCAAATGGGTCCCTAAACCTTGAGTAGCCTAACTGGGAGACACCTCCCACTGTGGCCAACTTACACCTCATAGAGCCTGGTGCCCCTCTAGATGAAGCTTCCAGAGGAAGGATCAGGCAGCAACATCTGCTGTTCTGCAGCTTCTGCTGGTGATACCCAGGCAAAAAGGGTCTGGAGTGGACCTCCAGCAAACTCCAACAAACATGCAGCTGAGGGTCCTTTTAGATGGAAAACTAACAAACAGAAAGGACATCCACACCAAAACCCCATCTGTAGGTCACCATCATCAAAGACCGAAGGTAGATAAAACCACAAAGATGGAGAGAAACCAGAGCAGAAAAGGTGAAAATTCTAAAAATCAGAGTGCCTCTTCTCCTCCAAAGGAATGCAGCTCCTCACCAGCAATGGAACAAAGCTGGACAAAGAATGACTTTGACAAGTTGAGAGAAGGCTTCACGTGATCAGTAATAACAAATTTCTCCGAGCTGAAGGAGGATGTTTGAACCCATCACAAAGAAGCTAAAAACCGTGAAAAAAGATGAATGGCTATCTAGAATAAATAGTGCAGAGAAGACCTTAAATGACCTGATGGAGCTGAAAACCATGGCATGAGAACTATGTGACACATGCAAAAGCTTCAGTAGCTGATTTGATCAAGTGAAAGAAATGGCATCAGTGATTCAAGATAAAATGAATGAAATGAAGTGAGAAGAGAAGTTTAGAGAAAAAAGAGTTAAAAGAAATGAATAAAACCTCCAAGAACTATGGGACTATGTGAAAAGACCAAATCTATGTCTGATTGGTGTACCTGAAAGTGACGGGGAGAATGGAACCAAGTTGGAAAACACTCTGCAGAATATTATGCAGGAGCAATTCCCCCACCTAGCAAGGCAGGCCAACATTCAAATTCAGGAAATACAGAGAATGCCACAAAGATATTCCTTGAGAAGAGCAACTCCAAGATGAATAATTATCAGATTCACCAAAGTTGAAATAAAGGAAAAAATTTTAAGAGCAGCCACAGAGAAAGGTCAGATTACCCACAAAGGGAAGCATTTCAGACTAACAGCAGATCTCTTGGCAGAAACTCTACATACCAGAAGAGAGTGGGGGCCAATATTCAACATTCTTAAAGAAAAGAATTTTAAGCCCAGAATTTCATACCCAGCCAAACGAGGCTTCAAAAGTGAATCAGAAATAAAATCCTTTGCAGACAAGCAAATGCTGAGAGATTTTTTTTCACCACGAGGCCTGCCTTACAAGAGCTCCTGAAGTAAGCACTAAACATTGAAAGGAACAACTGGTATCAGTCACTGCAAAAACATGCTATTGTAAAGACCATTGATGCTAGGAAGAAACAGCATCAACTAATGAGCAAAATAACCAGCTAACATCATAATGACAGGATCAAATTCACACATAACATTAACAACCTTAAACGTAAATGGGCTAAATGCTCCAATTAAAAGACAAAGATTGGCAAATTCGATAAAGAATCAAGACCCATCAGTGTGCTGTAAACATTCTCACATGCAGAGACACACATAGGCTCAAAATAAAGGGATGTAGGAAGATCGACCAAACAAATGGAAGACAAAAAAAAAAAAAAAAGCAGGGGTTGCAATCCTGTCTTTGATAAAACAGACTTTAAACAAACAAAGATTAAAAGAGACAAACAAAGCCATTACATAATGGTAAAGGCATCAATTCAACAAGAAGAGCTAACTATCCTAAATATGTATGCACCCAATACAAGAGCATGCAGATTCATAGAGGAAGACCTTAGAGACCTAGAAAGAGACCTAATAAACATCTACAGAACTCTCCACCACACATCAACAGAATATACATTCTTCTCAGCACCACATCACACTTACTCCAAAATTGACCGTATAGTTGGAAGTAAACCGATCATCAGCAAATGTAAAATAACAGAAATTATAACAAACTGTCTCTCAGACCACAGTGCAATAAAACTAGAACTCAGGATTAAGAAACTCATTCAAAACTGTTCAACTACATGGAAACTGAACAACCTGCTCCTGAATGACTACTGGGTACATAATAAAATGAACGCAGAAATCAAGATGTTCTTTGAAACCAGTGAGAACAAAGATGCGACATACTGGCATCTCTGGGACACATTTAAAGTAGTGTGTAGAGGGAAATTCATAGCACTAAATGCCCACAAGAGAAAGCAGGAAAGATCTGAAATTCACACTCTAACATCACAATTAAAAGAACTAGAGAAGGAAGCACAAATAAATTCAAAACCTAGCACAAGGCAAGAAATACTAAGATCAGAGCAGAACTGAAGGAGACACGTACACAAAAAAGACCTCCAAAAAAATCAACAAATCCAGGAGGTGTTTTTTTTTTCTGAAAAGATCAACAAAATTGATAGACCACTAGCGAGGCTAATAAAGAAGAAAAGAGTCAAGAATCCAATAGATACAATAAAAAATGATAAAGGGGATATCACCACTGATCCCACACTACCAACAGAGAATACTATAAACACCTCTATGCAAATAAACTAGAAAATCTAGAAGAAATGGATAAATTTCTGGACTCATACACCCTCCCAAGACTAAACCAGGAAGAAGTTGAATCCCTGAATAGACCAATAGCAGGCTCTGAAACTAAGGGAATAATTAATAGCCTACCCACCAAAAAAAGTCCAGGACCAGATGGATTCACAGCCAAATTCCACCAGAGGTACAAAGAGGAGCTGGTATCTTTCCTTCAGAAACTATTCCAGTCAATAGAAAAAGAGAGAATCCTTCCTAACTCATTTCTTGAGGCCAGCATCATCCTGATACCAAAGCCTGGCAGAGACACAATAAAATAAAGAGAATTTTAGACCAATATCCCTGATAAACATCGATGCAAAAATCTTCAATAAAATACTGGCAAACTGAATCCAGCAGCACATCAGAAAGCTTATGAATCACTTTCAAATTGGCTTCATCCCGGGAATGAAAGCCTGGTTCAACAGCAAATCAATAAACGTAATCCATCATATAAACAGAACCAAAGGCAAAAACCACATGATTATCTCAATACATGCAGAAAAGGCCTTTGACAAAATTCAACAGCTTTTCATGCTAAAACTCTCAATAAACTAGGTATTGATGGAAAGTACCTCAAAATAATAAGAGCTATTTATGGCAAACCCACAGCCAATATCATACTGAATGGGCATAAACTGGAAGCATTCCCTTTGAAAACTGGCACAAGACAGGGATGCCCTCTCTCACCACTCCTATTCAACAGAGTGTTGGAATTTCTGGCCACGGCAATCAGGCAGGAGAAAGAAATAAAGGGTATTCAATTAGGAAAAGAGGAAGGCAAATTGTCCCTGTTTGCAAATGACATGATTGTATATTTAGAAAATCCCATTGTCTCAGCTCCGAATCTCCTTAAGCTGATAGGCAACTTCAGCAGTCTCAGGATACAAAATCAATGTGCCCAAATCACGAGCATTCCTATACACCAATAATAGACAATCAGATAAACAAATCATGAGTGAACTCCCTTTCACAATTGCTTCAAAGAGAATAAAATACCTAGGAATCCATCTTACAAGGGATGTGAAGGACTGCTTCAAGGAGAAGTACAACCATTGCTCAACAAAATAAAAGAGGATACAAACAAATGGAAGAATATTCCATGCTTATGGATAGGAAGAATCAATATCAGGAAAATGGCCATGCTGTGCAAGATAATTTATAGATTCAATGCCATCCCCATCAAGCTACCAATGACTTTCTTCACAGAATTCTAAAAAACTACTTTAAAGTTCATGTGGAACCAAAAAAGAGCCCGCATTGTCAAGATAATTCTAAGTCAAGAGAATCAAGCTGGATGCATCATGCTACCTGCCTTCCATCTTATACTACAAGCCTACAGTAACCAAAAGAGCATGGTACTGGTACCAAAAGAGAATTATAGAACAATGGAACAGGACAGAGCCCTCAGAAATAATACCACACATCTACAACCATCTGATCTTTCACAAACCTGACAAAAACAAGAAATGAGGAAAAGATCTCCTATTTAATAAATAGTGCTGGAAAAACTGGCTAGCCATATGTAGAAAGCTGAAACTGGATCCCTTCCTTACACCTTACACAAAAATTAATTCAAGATGGGTTAAAGACTTAAGTGTTAGACCTAAAACCATGAAAACCCAGGCAATACCATTCAGGCCATAGGCATGGGCAAGGTCTTCACGACAAAAATACCAAAAGCAATGGCAACAAAGCCAAAATTGACATATGGGATCTAATTAAACTAAAGAGCTTCTGCACTGCAAGAGAAACTACCATCAGAGTGAACAGGCAACCTACAGAATGGGAGAAAATTTTTACTATCTACCCATCTGAAAAAGGGCTAATGTCCAGAATCTGCAAAGAACTTAAGAAAATTAACAAGAAAAAAATCAGACAACCCCATCAAAAAGCAGGCAAAGGATATGAACAGACACTTCTCAAAAGAAGACATTTATGTAACCAAGAGACACATGAAAACATACTGATCCTCACTGGCCATCAGAGAAATGCAAATCAAAACCACAATGAGATACCATCTTGCACCAGTTAGAATGGCAATCATTAAAACGTCAGGGAACAACAGGTGCTGGAGAGGATGTGGAGAAATAGGAATGCTTTTACACTGTTAGTGAGACTGTAAACTAGTTCAACTATTGTGGAAGACAGTGCAGTGATTACTCAAGGATCTAGAACTAGAAATACCATTTGACCCAGACATCCCATTACTGGGTGTATACCCAAAGGATTATAAATCATGCTGCTATAAAGACACATGCACACGTATGTTTATTGTGGCACTATTCCCAATAGCAAAGACTTGAAACCAACCCAAATGTCCATCAATGATAGACTGGATTAAGAAATTGTGGCACATATACTCCATGGAATACTATGCAGCCATAAAAAATGATGAGTTCGTGTCCTTTGTACGGACATGGATGAAGCTGGATACCATCACTCTGAGCAAACTATCACAAGGACAGAAAACCAAACACTGCATGTTGTCACTCATATGTGGGATTTGAACAATGAGAACACTTGGACATAGGGTGGGGAACATCACACACTGGGGCCTGTCATGGGGTCGGGGCATGTGGGAGGGCTAACATTAGGGAATATACCTAATGTAAATGACCAGTTAATGGGTTCGGCACACCAACATGGCACATGTATACATATGTAACAAGCCTGCATGTTGTGCACATGCACCCTAGAATTTAAAGTATAATAAAATAAAATAAATAAGTGAATAAATGTATGTGTAAATGTGTTAATGTTGGCAAGTTAAAATAAATAAATAAGTAAAGGAAGACTCAGTAATGCAGTAATGCTGTAATTCTTTAGTTATGGTTCTGCCAGGAGCAGTGTTGTTAGGGATATAAGTACTGCATTAGATCCTGATCGTGACACAAACTCCACCTGTAAGAAATTCAAAACCTAATAGTGATAAAAACAAAACCAGCTAAGAACCCAATTTTTTAAAAGGCAAAATATTTTAATAATATGAATTTTATTTTAATATTTTAAAATTTTAAAACATTTTAATAAGAAGACATATAAATCTCAATAAGTATATAAAAATAGCAAGGCCAGGAACCTAACATTAAATCCAGGGCAAGATAAACACATACAGACACAGACACAAACAGACAACTACAGACCAATATTTATTATAAACAGAGATGCAAAAATATTCAACAAAATAGTAGTAAAAAAAGTTCAATAATATATTAAAAGAATTTATTTGCTATGGTTATGTAACATTTATCTCAAGGATAAAAAATGGTTCAATGTACCCCATTACATAAATGAATATGCCATATTTATAGGACAAAGACAGAAAAATCGTGTGATCATTTAAAAATATTTGAACAAGCATTAACATAGTTAACCATCCTCAAGGTACTACATATAGAAGGAATGTATATGATCACAATAAAGGCTGTAGATGAATTTCTAATTGGAAGTTTTTTTCTAAGATTAGAAACAGAACAAGAATGTCAATACATTTTTCACCATAGTGCTGGAATTCCTAGCCAGAGAATTTAGAAAATAGTAACAAGGAAAATATATTCTAACAGAAAGGAATGAGTGAAGTATATTCTAGTTGCTGATGACATAATCTTACATTTAGAAGCTCATGATTTTGTCAGAAAAACCCATGAGAGTTTGAAAAATAAACTTAGTAAAGTTACAGGTTATAAGATCCACATACAAAAAAAGTCATGCTTTTTTTAAATTTTAAGTTGTTTTTAATTTTATTGTGGGTATGAAGGAGATAGATATATTTACAGGGTATATAAGATGTTTCAATACAGAAATGTAATATGATATAAACACTTCTATGGAGAACAGAGTAACCATCCCTTAAAGCATTCATTGTTTGAGTTACAATTTAATTACATTATTTAAATTATATAAAAATATACAGTTATTATAGACTATAGCCACCCTATTTTGCTATCAAATATCAAACTATTTAGAAACAGCTAGTGTGCATGACTCTCATGGAAAATCACAAAAAAGGTGAGTAAATACAACACCTTCAACAGAAATATCCAGGAGCCAAGAGAACCTCCCCAACCCAGGGAAGTGGTAAGTGAATATGTAACCCTCGAAAAATCACACTTCTTCCACAAACGTTTGTAACCCTCAGATAAGAAAATCTCTTTGCTAACCCATTCCACCAGTGCATTTAGTGTAACAGACAGAGCTAAGTGGAGTCTCCACAAAGCAGCCATTCTAGCATCAATAAAGACCCTGGAGACTTAGATACTCAGGCTTTCCAGCAAAAGCAGCTATAGCTTCAGTAAAGTAGGAGGTTAGGACCTGGCATGGTGGTTCATGCCTGTAATCCCAGAACCTTGGGAGGCCAAGGCATGTGGATCATGAGGTCAAAAGATTGAGATTATCCTGGCCAACATGGTGAAACCCCTTCTCTACTAAAAATACAAAAATTAGCTGGGTGTGGTGGCATGTGCCTGTAATCCCAGTGAGGAAGAAAGTTCAAAATCCTAAGGAAATTGAACACTCAAAACAAAAGATTCTTAGCAAAGCAATTTTACTTCTGCACAGACGGGTGCCTCCTTGGCTAGTCATCATGAGCGCACACCTGAACAAAGGGGCGTGACAGCCTTTATTTCTGATGCAAGCCCTGCCCCTGTACCCTTTCTCCATTAGCTAGGTCTGGGTCATACAATCTCAGCTAATTCCAGTTGGCTAAACATTTGATTTTTTTAGATAAAGTGGGCACGTAAAAGAAAGCAGAGAAGAAAGGGGAAGGGGTGTCTGTAATGAGCTAGAAAGTTAGAGTCCTCTTTACAAATAAGGAAAGGAATGTGAGCTGGTACTGATAACGCCTGGTACTGTGGTGTGCCTGGGCATCTATCCAAGGCAAAAAGAAAAAAAAAGGAGAAAAAAGAAAAAGAGCAGGAGGTACTATGAATTAGAGAATAAAAGATTGATCAGGTTATTTGAGGAGAAACCACATCATATCCCAGAGCTTCCCTTTCTTCCTTTTTTTTTTTTTGTAACTCTTTCTCCTCAAATCTTTCAGCATAGTTTGGCTTCATTGTTCTACTTGGTCTTCTAGAAGGAAAAGCTTATTTGAATCAGGGGGAAGAGGATTGTAAGAGGTTTCAGTGAGAGCTGTTTCAGTATGTCTTTTTGTTAATCTTTGGGCTCAGGGTATGATGCAGCATCTTACGAGAATAAGCAATCCCATTCCAATGGCCAGAGAAATGAGGATTGAGGATGTAAGTCCCTTCCATCTACAGAACAATTTCCAGTGAAATTTGTGAAGGGATCTTTTAGTCCAGAATTTTTGGCTAGCCCATTTGATAGAGCAGTAAGACCCTGTAATGCTTTAGTTATGGTCCTGCCAGGAGCAGTATCATTAGGGTAGGGATATAAGTACAGCATTGGGTCCTGATCATGACACAAACTCCACCTTGTTTTGCTAGTATCATGTCTAATGCTATCCTATTTTCCCAGGCCATTTGACTGATGGATCCTAATTATTCAGCTAGCTATTCCTTTAATAGCATCTCTAGTAGTATTAATAAATCATTGCTGATTGTATTGAATGTAATTTATCCAATTCACATTTTTATTTACAGTTAACCACTAGAAGAACATACATTCAAATCCAGTAATTATTTGATTTTGGGGCTTAAATTTATTTGGCACTCCTCTTGGGACCCCAATGGCATCTACATAAACATGAGAATTGAAGGACCTATGTGAGGGCCTCTCTTATTTGATGATATTTTGTTCCTACCCTTTCCGGTTGATGAAATGCCAGGGCAAAAGGGATGGCCAATTGAATTAGAGCACATATTCTACTCCAGTTACTTGGCAGAGCATCTAGTATTGGTCCACCACAATACCACCACACATCCCTTCAAGGATGGCTAAGAACAGTCTGTTGGGTAAGCTCTTAGAAGGGATTAAGCTCACTGCATCCCATTAAGGATACCGGCAATGCCAAGTTCTCTCCCTGTCATGACAGACACAAAGGAGAATGGTCACTGGGAGATGGAGGCTGAATGGCTCTTGGGGGCTGACCTGCAGGATGTTGAACTTTAGGGAACAGCAGAGAAAGAGCTTGGCATGATTTGTTGCCCCAGACTGAGGGGTTTTGGAAGAGAGCTACCATACAGCTCATGCCCGGTCAGCTAGAAGACCATCCAAATGGAAAGGGGACAATCTGGGCCTCTGGTCTACCATGCACACAAGGGTAACATTCACTTTTGTTTAAAGTGCAGAAGGAATATTTAATCCATTCCAGCCAAGCATTTGCATATTGATATCCTGTGTCTAGAGCTATAGTTTGCCTTAAGTTTTGTACCTCCACAACCATTACCTTGGTTGGGTCATTTTGGAGATGGGAGGAGGATGTTGGATTTGCTATACATGGGCAAAGCATTGGGTTCCATGTGTGTCCCGGACTTTGTCTCTGAACTCCTTTATAATTGTTATCCAATGTCTTAAATAACGTTAGGGAGAAGATTCCTATAGGGTCCTGTCTTCAACGTCTGCTCCTAACCCATACCATATGAATAGAGACAGCTCTTCGGCCATCATCCGAGAATTATTTATAATCAGCAACAAGGAGTTACAGTGGAATAGCTTACAATTTGGTGGGGTGGGACAACAGACTAGTTGGAGTTTTTGTTTCAGTCCTCGTAACTTATTTGAAGTGGGGGGTTGGCTGTCCACCGTTTGTACTTAGTATTCCACCAAACATCTGCCCAGTCAACTCAGGGACTTTTTAAAGCTCCATACTTGCTTGATTCTTTGCGGTATGGACATAGATACTTATCAATACGGGATAGCTTCCTTTGAGCTTGCTCATCTCTACACAGGATGACTGATCACGTGTTGAACTGAAGAGTTAACAGATGAGTAACCTGCATTACACTGATGACAAGATGACCTTCTGTTGAAAAGAAAAAAGAGAATAAACAAGTGATTATTAAGCTCATTTTAGAGTTAGTTTGGTGGGAGTGGGCCCTGGAGTGGCAGTCCATGATTCTGGAGGTGGCAGCGCCTCCTTGACTTGGGTGTGATGAGCCTATCCTCTTTCTGCTTATAGGTCTTCAGCAACTATCTATCTTGTTTGGCCACAGTGTAAATTCTCATATACTCATAAACTCAGAGAAAGGCATTGCACATTGCTTGGGGTCCCCAAAGGGCCCCCTGATGTAATTGAGACAAGACCTCCCTCATGAGAGGTTTTGACAACATCTCCTTTTGATCTGGTAATATGCATTTCCCTTCTGCATTCTCTTTAGCTGCTATTTTTATCAAGTTCTCTTTTTCAATGGAAGAGAAAATTGGAGTTGCAGTAGGAGAAGGGAGGCATGGAGCTAAATGAAAAACAGGCATTTTGGAAGAAACAGCAACTTGTTTTGCTGTCTGATCTGCAAGATTATTTCCCTGACTTGTGAAAGACCAGTCCCTTTGGTGCCCTGGGACATGTACAATAGCTATCACTGCCAGCAATTGGAGATTGTTGAGGACAGGAGTAATCAGTTCTCTGTGAACTACATCTTGGCCTCTACTATTGAAAAAACCTCTGTCCATTCAAATTTTCCCAAATGTGTGTTCCACCCGAAGGCATACTTAGAGTCAGTATAGATAGTTCCTTCTTGGTTTTGTGAATGTCCTAATGTTTGGTTGAGTGCAAACAGTTCACACATTTGGGCAGATCAGTTACTAGGCAGCCTTCCCGATTCTACTTCTTCAAGCATCTCTCCATCAATCACTGAATGCTCATTATGTCTTTTCCTTTCAATCACCTGGGATGACCTATATTTGAATAAGTGTTGCCTTGTCTTGAAGGGAGTTTCTCCTAAGTTTGGTTGAACTTTTTTATGGCAATCAATCAGATCTAAACATGTGTGGTCTCATTTTAAGTTTGGATCCTTTGTTAAAAAGCCTGCTGGATTAAGTGAATTATCAGTAGTTTATATTAAATCATCTTTTTTCCAGTAAGAGAGCCTCATATTTTAAAATTCTTGAGTCAGTGATCCATATCCTGCTTTCTGATTTAATATAGTTCTAACTTGGTGGGGCATGCTTACTGTTAACTTTCCTCCAAATATTAGCTTCCTACTTTCTTTGACTAATACTTCTGTAACTGTGATGGATTGGATACACTGGGGCCACCCATGAGTGACTGGGTCTAAGACCTTTGACAAGAAGGCCACAGGCTGCCAGCAACCTCCATGTTCTTGGGTGAGCACTCCTAGGCCCACCCAGTTGTTTACATTAATGAAAAGGTAAAATGGCTTTTCTAGGGAGGGTAGAGCTAGAACGGGGCAGTTATGAACCTCTCTTTTAATCCCTCAATTTGCTGGGGTTCCTGGGAAGTCCATGAGAAATAATCAGGCTTCCACTGGGCAAGTTTCTCATATAGATGTTTACTTTTTAATGCATATGAGTCAATCCATAAACAACAATATCCAATTAGCCCTAAGAATTTCCTGAATTCTGACAAGGTGTGTTGGCTCATGCCTACAATCCCAGGACTTTGGGAGGCTGAGGCAGGCAGATCACCAGTTCAGGAGATTGAGCATGTCCTGGCTAACATGGTGAAACCCCATCACTACTAAAAATATAAAAAAATTAGCTGGACATGGTGGTGGGCACCTGCAGTCCCAGCTACTCAGGAGGCTGAGGCAGGAGAATGATGAGAACCCAGGAGGTGGAGCTTGCAGTGAACTGAGATTGTGCCACTGAACTCCAGCCTGGGTAACTCAGCCAGACTCCATCTATAATAATAGTAATAATAATTACCTGAGTTCCTGTTTAGTTTGAGGCAGGGGCAGGGAAACAATTCCCTCCACTGTTTCAGGTCCTATTCTTTGTTTACTTGCACTTATTAGGTGGCCTAAGTATTTAAGTTTAGATTCTACATACTGAAGTTTCCCTTTTGAGACCCACAACTCCTCACATTGCAAGTGATTGAGAAAGTGTGCAGAGAAGTCACCTATTTCTTTTATGTTTTTACCAGATATAAGAAGATCATCCATGTACTGAAGCAGACATATTTGTTTAGGGACTGTAACTTTCTCTAGTACTTGTTCTAGGATGTGACTAAAGAGGTTGAGGAAATCTGAGAACTCCTGGGGCAAGACTGTCCATTGATATTGTTGTCTCTGCCCTGAATAGGGGTCTTCCCACTCAAAAGCATATATATCTTGGCTATCCTTAGCCAAGGGCATGCCCAGAAGGCATCCTTCAAATCTATCACTGTAAACCACTGATGATTGTATGGAATTGTGCTAAGAATGATGTAAGGGTTAGGAACAATGGGGTGAGTGGTCTGTACTATTTGATTAATAGCTCTAAGGTCTTGCACCAATTGATGTGACCCATCTGATTTCTTGACAGGCAGGATTGGGGTATATACAGGGCTCTAGAAGCTCATCTTTAATGAGACCCTCAATTACAGGCTGTAGACCTACTCTGCCCTCTAAAGGAAATGGGGAATTGCTTTCTCCTTACTATTTCCCCAGGAGTTTTTAGTTTGATATGTATTAGAGGGATTTGGAGTTTCCCTCTATTTCCTTCTTTTGACCAGACATGGAGATTAATATATTTCTCATCCACAGCAGTGAGTAAATGTAGTGAAGTAAGGAATTCTTTAGGTCCTACTTGAAGTCCTATGCCTAGCCTTAACATTAAATCCCTTCCTAATATATTTGTTCCCACTTCAGGAATTAATAAAAATTAAATATGAGTAAATCAATTTTGATATCTGATGTCTGTGCTTTCTAAAATTTTTGCCTTAAATCCTCCTCCTTTTATCCCAGAGACTAAAAGTTCCTCTGAAGACCAGGTGAGACCAGGTGGAGGGAAACAGAGGAGCATGAAGTCTCTGAATTGACTAAAACGGTGATAAATTGACATTTAGGTCCCACCTTCAAATTTATCAAGGGCTCCTGGTGGGACTCAAAATAAAAGCGGCAGAGCTCCTGACTGCCCTATTGTTCTTTAAAACTCATGAGTGTGAGAGTTTCTGTCTCTCTCTCTAGTTAAGGACGCTCCCTCTTGAAGTGGCCTGTTCTTCCACATTGGTAACATCTATCTTGTCCTTCTCCCTTCTCAGTCTTAGCATTGTCTGTTCTTGCCCCACTATACCCCTTAGGAGGCTTATTTGTTGAGGACCTCAGCCCTCCAGACAGAGGCTTGGGACCTCTCAAGACGGGTGTAGGCCTCTTGGAAGCCCTGCTTAGAGATATATGGATTTGGATTTGGAGCCATGTGCTGGAAGGCAGGTAACATAAGTTTTGTCATTTGCTTTTGCTTTTCCTTGTCTCTCCTGACCTATACCTTTTGAGCCTCCCTGAGCAGTTCACATAGGGGACTGTCCTCTCAATTATCTATTTTTTGTAATTTTCTTTAAATGTCTGGCAAACTTTTAGTAACAAAGTGAAGTTTTAACATTCCCTGTCCAAGGGGATTTTCCAGATCAAGGCCTGCATGCTGTCTCATTTGCTCCCTCTATCTATCTAAGAATCTAGTAGGTCCCTCATCTTTTTCCTGTTGAATATCAAATGCTTTGGAAATATTTTGATTTCGGGGTACTGACTCTGAAATTCCTTTTATTATCATCTTTCTTAGATCTTGCGTGTTTTCCTGGTGATTTGCATTGTTATTGTCCCACTGGGGGTCTCGGCCTGGAAATTTATGGCCTGCAGGAGGAAAATTTTGACCAGGAGGGGGCTCATGTTCCCAAACCTCCATAGCAGCCCTCTGAATCATAGTTCATTCTTCTCCTGAAAAGAGAATGCCGAAGATGGACATCAACTCAGTCCAAGTGTATATCTGAGGCCCTAAAAATTGATCAATTTGATCTGCTACTCCATAAGGATCATCCAGTAATGGCTTAAACTTCTTTTTTAAATTCCAGACCTCTGAAGTAATCAAGGGAGGGTTTACAAAGCCAATAGCCCCTCCACCCTGTGGTACCTCTCTTAAAGGAAAGAAAGTTGGATCTGGCTCTTTGAGTGTGGAGGGAAAGGGAAAGTTTTGGATATCTTTTTTACATTGCTCTATTTCATGTTGAAGCCCCTTTAAATAGGGATACTTAATAGGTTAAGAAGGGGCAGTCTCACAAGACGGTAAATCTGCAAAGTTGGGAATATAAGGAGGGGGAGCAATATGAGCAGAAGCACCACAAGTGGAGGAGGGATCCACGGCAGCAGCTGGGGTAATAGAACAGGCTGGAGCCTGCCTGAAACAGCTGGGGAGTAACCCCAAACCACAGCCAGAGGGATGGCCTAGGCTGGGGCGTGGCCTGAAATGGCTGGGGAATAATCGGAAACCACAGCTGGAGGGAGGGCACAGGCTGGAACATGGCCTGAGATGGCTGGAGAGTGGCCCAAAACTGCAGCTGGAGGGACAGGATAGGAGGCAGCCGAAAGAGTGGTGCAAACAGGGGAGGAACCTAAGATGGGAACTGGAAAGGCGGAATCACAGGCAACCGGAAGAGTGACACAAGCAGGGGAGGAACCTGAGACGGGTACCAGAGGGGCGGAATAGGGGGGCAGCTGGAAGAGTGAGGGAAACGGGAGGGACCTGAAACGGGAACCAGAGTGGCGGGTTAGGGGGCGCTGAATGAAGGAAGATGATTTAAAGGATCCCACATGTTAGTTAGTAGATGTGGGTTGTCTAGCTATGGGAACTGTTTCCCTTTTAAAAGAGTTGGCTTCTGACTTTCTCCCTCCAGAGTCTAAAGGTTAAAGGAGAACCGGTCCCTGCTGCCAGCAGAGGGTGTGATCGATTTGTTCGTGGGAGACAGGGTTCTTATCATTAACACGTTTGATTAACAGCTGACAAATCTGTTCTTCATTAGACCCAAATTTTGGCCAGAAAATTCAGGGTTTAAGGATGGGTTGTCGAACCCAAATCAAACAACATTTTTTATTGTCTGCTGTTTTTCTTTATACTTGGTTCTCTCATTATCTTTCCAATACTTTAGCATAAGCCCCCAGGGGCTATCTGAAGGAATTTCATCACTCTCTAGACTCTTTGGTTTTCCTGTATTATTTGAAACTTTCCCCATCTTATGGGTTATTGGGGGACAACCCCTCCTCTTAGAGATGTCTACCATCACCCTTCCTGGGGGCTTACTGAGGCTTTAGGGAAAAGCTCCAACGCCACCTGCCAGAGGTTTCTACCCTCCCCCTTCCTCTTTGTCTACTTTGTGTTTTCCTGCCTCTAGTCGATAGATGGCAACATGAGACTGAAAAGAAGACTCATTCACTCCACACAACCACGATGCTTATTCCCATTCACACATTCTTAGCCTCCATCTCAGCCTGACCACCCAGGAAATACTTTGTCGCCTTCGTGAAGTCTCCTACCTTATTCCATGCACAATAATTGCCTGGTCCTCTTATTGCCACGGTATTGCAAGCCTCTCCTGCCCGCTTTGCTGCGAATCCAGATTTATTCATTACCACAGGTGGGCCTGATCTCCTTCACCCTAGGGCCACCCTAACGAGACAGTAGGATGCGTCTCCCTTGGGAAGGGTAACCGAAGGCCCCCGTACCTAAGGAGAATATTCGAGCCCCAAAGTTGGGTGCCAGAAGTGTTAGGAATAACGGTCAAAATCCTAAGGAAATGGAACACTTGAAAAAACGATTCTTAGCAAAGCAATTTTACTTCTGTGCAGAGGGGTGTGCCTCCTTGGCCCGTCGCCTTGAGAGCACACCTGAGCAAAGGGGCACAAGAGAGCCTTTATTCCTGATGCAAGTCCTGCCTCTGTCCCCTTTCCCGATTGGCTGGGGTCTGTTCATACAATCTAAACTAACCCTGGTTGGCTAAATATTTGATTTTTTTTTATAAAGGGGGCACATAAAAGAAAGCAGAAACGAAAGGGGAGGGGGTGTCTGTAATGAGCTAGAAAGTTAGTCCTCTTTCCAAATAAGGAAAGGAATGTAAGCTGATACTGATAATGCCTGGTACTGTGGTGTGCCTGGGCATCTAACAAAGGCAAAAAGGAAAAAAGGAGAAAAAGGAAAAAAAAGGAGGGGAGGTACTAGGGGTACTATGAGTTAAAGAATAAAAGATTGATCAGGTTATTTGAAGAGAAACCTCATCATATCCCACACCAGCTACTTGGGAGGCTGAGGAGGGAGAAATTCTTGAACATGGGAGGTGGAGACGGCAGTGAGCCAAGATCCAGACACTGCACTGCATCCTGGAGACACAGCGAGACTCAGTCTCAAAAAAAAAAAAGGTGGGATGCTAGATCCCTGTACATAACCCTGTGAAAGAGGTTGAATGCAAGGGTCTGAACTATGACAACCTGTAAGCCCCACTTCCAAAGCACCTCAAAAGATAAGTCACACTGACATGGAATTCCAGCCAGTCACTGTGAAGTGGCCTCACCATCTGGCAGTGATACATGAGGTTCATTGTCTCATGGTCATGAAAAACTAGAATTCAGACACAAAAAGAGTGAGCTTAAGAATGGAGTTTAATAGGCAAAAGAAAGAGAAGAGCTTTCTGCTGCACAGAGAGGGCCTGAAAAAATGGGTTGCTGTTTCCATGGCGAAATGCAGTGGTTTTTATAGATAAGCTTAAGGATTAAGTGTCTGATTGACATAGGGAACAAAAGATTGGATGAACCATTTGCATATGGCATAGGAAACTGGTTAGGGCTAGGAGTGCCACTTGCAGAGGGTGCAAAAAGCTGGCCACCTCTACTCTAATATTTTACTATGCAGATAGGTTTTCTGCCTGGTTAGTGCCATGTTGCCTGTTTCTTTACTGTATACATGGTAAAAAGATAAAAGATAATGGGGACTTCTTGGTGGTCATGTCTGCTGCCCAGGCAGCCCTTTTCTATTGGCACAGCTGCTGGCATTCACCCATGTAAGCTTCAAGCTTTTTTATCTATGTTTGCAGCTCTATTTTTTAGGCTCCTCCTTGTTATAGCAGATAATTTATTGGGCTTCTTTTTGCTAGAAGGGAAGCCTTGCTGATAACTCTTTTATCCTCACTACCTGCCTAAATAATTTCTTTTTATCCCCTGTGTCAATTGTTAGTGTCATTGCACCTCCTTAAGAAGGAAATCTCAAAGGGAAAGTCCCAACCATCTTTGTTGGTTGCACACCTTAGCAACTTCAGGTATCAGGCTGTGGAGACTCTGAGCCAACTGGGGGGTGGGGTATGAATCCCCCAGTGCAGCACAGTTGCCCTCCCAAAATGTTGACAGACTGCTGCTTTAAGCAGGTCCTAATCCTGTTCCTTCTCACTGATTGGGATCTCCCAAGTGGGACCTCTAGCCTCCCTTATGCATGTTCTTCAGCCAAGAAAGTCTTGACTTTCCCCTGGGACAGCACCCCCCGAGTGAGAGTTGGGCTACCGTCTTTGTTCTTGGGGTTACCTTGCCAATCCAGCCTTTAGATTTTGATCATTCTGAGCCTACTAGAGATGAAGGGGGTCCCTCAGCACAGCACAGCTGCTCTAGCAAAATGTGCCCAGGCTGCTTTTTAAAGCGGATCCCTGATCACATTTCTCTTGGTTGAGCGAGGCCCAGTCGGGCCCTCCAGCCATCCATGGTGGTGTTCTCCAGCCAACAGATATTTGTAATCTCCCTGAAATGGAGCTATAAGAGAGAGTGGTGGGCCACAAATTTAGTTGTTTAGGTGATTTAACTGTTTCAGACTTCAAGCTCTGAAGCATCTGGGGCAACCAGGGCTGAAGCAAACCCTTTAGCACAGCACAGTTACATTATCAAAGCGGGGAGATAGCTTTTTAAAGTGGGTCTCTAACCCCATTTTTATTCACTGACCGGGATTTCTCAACCAAGGTATCCAGTCACGTCGTACAGGAGCCTTCGTGTCAGCAATAGACCTATACCTCCCTGGGATTAAGTTCCCGGAGACAGAAAAAAGGCTGCCATCTTTGCTGTTTTTCAACCTTCTCTAGTGGTACCTCAAGGTATCACTGTTCAAGAGAACAGTCTGACATGACTAGAGGCTGGAGTGAGCTACAACATATTGCAGCAACCCTGTATAAAAGTAGCCAAACTATTATGTGATAGCCCAGTCCCGTATCTCCCATTAGCAGGTCCTCCAGACCTGGGCCTTCAGAGCTAAGTAGAGTCTCTACAGAGTCACACCCTTCAGAGCTATCACCCAGTAGCAACTTGGCAAATCCCTGGACAAGAGCCTCCAGAAGTAACTAAAAGCCTTCCTGCCACAGCCTGTGCAGTGAAACTGCCCTTGCCACCCTGAAACTAACAAAGGAGAAAAGACCCTAAGTGCCTTATCTACACCTCCAACAAACTGCTGTTGACTCAAGGAGAAGAGACCAGTCCATCTCCCATAAGTCTCACACACCCCATATTGCTAATTATCAGACAGAGAATCCCTGGCTTGGTCCTACAACACAAAATATCCTTCCAGGGCTGGTTGCATTGAGAGATGGCTGACCTGCATTTCCCTTGGATGGAGGCCCCAGAAAACAACCAAAAGACACTTGACCACAGTCACTACTATGATCTTTTCTTCTGCTGCCTCCAAGTTGAGGAAGAAATAAAAACACAGAGATGCCTCCAGGGCAGCACAGTGCAGTGCAGGAATGCAAAGTCATGATCTACACTCAAAAGTTGACAAGGATAAAAATGCATATTTTCAGATAATTGAGAGAAAACACAGCTGCAGTTGTGAGAAAAAAAAGGAGAGCCATATAATTAAGCAAGAGTCTACCAAGTCATCAGTAAGCTTAGGTGCTTCCTGCTGAATAACATTCCAATCCTTCAACACCAAAGTTTTCTCAGTAACATATCCTCTTTAAAACAAGAGACAAGAAACCAGCTTTAAATAAAGACCTCGCAAAAAGCATTGGTCCAGTGAAATTCAGAATACGTCTATGGACTGTACTCAGTCTACACTACAGTTCAAACAATAACCACATGCAGAAATAAGAAAGAACACACAGATGAGCTCTGGTAACTCAAATGGCCACAGTGTAATATGTCCCTCAAATGACAATGCCAGTTCTCCAGATGGTTTTTAACTATGATCATTTGGCTGAATTGACAGAAATATAATTCAGAATATAAATAGAAATTAGGATCATTGAGATTCAGGAAGAACAAAACCCAATCCAAGGAAACTAAGAATCACAGGAAGGCAATACAGAAGCTGAAGTACCAAGTAGCTGGTATAATAAAGAACCTAATGTGTCTGTCAGAGCTGTATAACACTATACAAGAATTTCACAATGCAGTTGCAAGAATTAAAGCAGAAAAAAACAAGTTGAGAAAATCACCTCAGAACGTGATGCCCGGGTCTCTGAAATAATACAGTCAGACAATTTTTTTTTTAAGAACAGAAATGAATAAATAAAACTCTGGGAAGAATGGGATAAACTAAAGAGGCCAACTTTATAAAACATTAGCATTCATCAAAGGGAGGGAAAGAAAGTAAAAAACTTGAAAAATGTTTTAGAATATTGTTCATGAAAACTTCTGCTACTTTGCTAAAGAGGCCAACAGTCAAATTCAGAAAATACAGAGAACCCCTGCAAGATTCTACACAAGATTATTCCCAAGACACATAGTTATCTAATTTTTTAAGGTCAAAATAAAGGAAAGAATGTTAAAGACATCTAGAGAGAAAGGGTATGCCACCAACAGAAGGAATTCAATTAGGCTAGCAGCATAACTCTCAGATAAAACCACACAGCCAGAAGAGATTGGGGTCCTATAGTCAACATTCAAAAAGAAAAACTTTAATCAAGTATTTTAGGTAAAGCCAAACTACGCTACCTATGTTAAAGAGAAATACGATCCTTTTCAGATAAGCAAATATTAAGGGAAATTACCTCCACCAGATCTACCTCACAAGAGATGTTAAAAATAGAACGAAATATAGAAAAAAACAGATCACTGCCAGGAAATATAAAAACACACTTAAACACACAGATCAGTGTCACTGTAAAGCAACTATACAAACAACAAACATAATAACTCCATTTATGTAACTATGTTTACAAGTTAACAGCACAATGTCATGATCAGATACACATATTAATATAATCTTACATGTAAATGACCTAAATGTCCCATTTAAAAGGCACAGAGAAGAGTGGCAAGCTGGATAAAATTGCAAGACTCAATTGTATGCTGTCTTTAAGAGGACAATCTCACATGTAATGACACTTACAGGATTAAAATTAGGAAATGGAAGGAAATCTACCAAGCAAATGGATGACACAAAAAAGCAAAACTTGCAGCCTGGAGCGGTGGCTCATGCCTGTAATCCCATTACTTTGGAAGGCTGAGGAAGGCAGATAACGAGGTCAGGAGATCGAGACCATCCTGGTCAACATGGTGAAACCCCATCTCCACTAAAGTACAAAAACTTAGCTGGGCATGGTGCTGCAGGCCTGTAGTCCCAGCTACTGAGGAGTCTGAGGCAAGGGAATCACATGAAACCTGGAGCCAGAGGTTACATTGAGCCGAGGTCACACCACCGCACCCCAGCCTGGTAACAGAGTGAGGCTCTGTCTTAAATAAATAAATAAAATAAAATAAAATTAAAACGCAAAATTTGCAATTCATATTTCAGAAAAAAACCAGAGTTCAAACCAACAAAGATAAAATAAAACAAAGAAGGGAATTACATAATGGCAAGTAGTTAAATTCAACAAGAAGACCTAACCTTTTTACAGTCTGTTCTTAATATGTGCACCCAAGACAGGAGCATCTGAATTCATAAAACAAGTTCTTAAAAACCTACAAAGAGACATATATAATAATAGTGGGAAACTTCAAAACTCTACTGACAGACAAATCATTGAGGCAGAAAATTAATAAAGATATTCAGAACTGAAATTCTATGTTAAACCAAATTAATCTGATAGATCTTTATAGAACACTCCACCTAAAAGCAACAAAATACACTTTCTTTTCATTGCCACGTGGCACATACTCTAAAATTGATTATAATTGGGCATAAACCAATCCTCAACAAATGTGAGAAAAAAAATCATACAAAACAGAGTCTTGGACCACAGTGCAACAGAAACAGAAGTCAAGAATCTGAAAAATTACTCACCATCATGAAATTATACATAAATTAAACAACATGCTTTTGAATGACTTTTAGGCAAACAATAAAACTAAGAAAGAAATTAAGACAATTTTGAAAATAACTTTAAAAAATTTAAAAAAAGATACAACATCTTAGGATCTCTGGGTCACAGCTAAGTCAGCATTAAGAAGAAAATTTATAGCACTAAATTCCATATCAAGAATTTAGAAATAAATCAATAACACTGACAACTGAAAGAATTAGAGAAACAAGAGTGAATCAACCTCAAAGTTAGCAGAATGAAAGAAATGACAAAAATTAGAACTGAACTGAAGGAAATAAAGGCACAAAAAATATTTAAGAGATCAATGAATCCAGGAGTTGATTTTTTGAAAAAAAATAATAAAATGGATAGGCCACCAGTTGGAGTAATAAAAGAAATAGAGCCAATCCAAATAAGCACAATTAAAAATGATAAACGGAATGTTACTCTTGAACCCACAGAAGTCAGAACGATAATCAGAATCTACCTCATTACCTCTATGCACAAAAACTAGAAAACCTAGAAGACGTAAACAAATTACTGGACATGTGCATCTTCCCAAGACTAAGCAAGGAAGAAAGTAATTCCTTGAACAGACGAATAACAAGCTCCAAAATTGAATCAGAAAAAAATAGCCAGCCAGAAAAAAAGTCCAGGGTCCAGGACCCTGCTAAATTCACACTCAAGTTCTACTAGATGTACAAACAAGAGCTGCCACTCACAGTTGAGGAGAAGAAAAATTTTTCCAACTCACTGTATGTGGCCAGTATTATCTTGATACCAAAACCTGGCAGAGACACAATAAAAACAAAGAAAATTTTAGGCCAACAAACTTAATGAACATCAAGGCAAATATCCTCAATAAAATGCTTGCAAACTCAATCCAGTAGCACATTAAGTAACAAATCCAAAGTTATCAAGTAGGCTTCAATACCAGAATGTAAGATTTGTTCAAAATGCACAAACGAATAAATGTAATATACCACATAAACGAAACTAAAGACTAAACCCACCTGATAATTTCAATATATGCAGAAAATACTTATAACAAAATTAAATATCACTTTGTGTTAATAACTCAATAAACTTCATATTAAAGAATACATTTTTGAATAATAAAAGCCATCTATGACCAACCCACAGACAACATTATACTGAATGGGCAAAAGCTAGCACTATTTCCCCTGAAAAACAGCACAAGACAAGGATGCCCTTTGTCACCACCTTTGTTCAATGCAGTATTGAAATTTCTAGGCTACTGGAACTTCAACAAGAAGTTCTGGGATTTGAATCCAACAAGCCAAAGAAATAAGCATCAAAATAGAAAAAGAGGAACCGAAACCACCCCGTTTGCATTTGGCATGATTCTATAACTAGAAAAGCACATAGCCTCAGCACAAAAGCTGCTTTAGCTGATTAACAACTTCAGAAAGTTGCAGATTAAAAAATTAATGTACAAAAATCACTAGCATTCTTACACATTAATGACAATGGAGAGCCAAATTAGAAAGGCAATCTCATTCACGTTTGCCACAAAACAATAAAATATCTCAGAATATATTTAAGAAGGGAGGTGAAAAATCTCTAGAAGAACTATAAAACTCAAAGAAATCAGAGATAATAGAAACAAACGAAAAAAAATCATGCTCATGTATAGGAAGAAACAATATTATTAAAATGGCTACTTTGTCCAAAACAATTTACAGATTAAATGCTATTTCTATCAAACTATCAATGACTTTTTTTTTACAGAACTAGAAAAAAATATTTAAAAAATTTATTTAGAACTAAAAAAGAGCCAAAATAACCAAGACAATTCTAAGCACAAAGACAAAATTAGAGGCATCACATACTTGACTCCAAATTACACTACAAGGCTACAGTAACTAAAACAACATGACACTGGCACAAAAACAGGAACATACACCAATGGAACAAAATAGAGAGCCTAGAAACACATTTGTACCTCTGTGTCCATTTAATCTTTGGCATACCTAACAACAAATAATGAGAAAAAGAATACTTGTTTAATACATGATGCTGAGATAATTGGCTAGCCATATGCAAAAGAAAAAAAAAAATGAAATGAGACACATTTTAAGACCATATAAAAAATCAACTCAAAATGAGTTAATGACTTAAATGTAAAATCCAACACTACAAAAACTCTGGGAGGTAATCTAGGCAATTTCATCTTAGACATAGAAATGGCAAAATATTTTGTGACAAAGACACCAAAAGCAAGTGTACCAAAAGTAAAAACTGCAAATGTCATCTAATTAAAGTAAAGAGTTTCTGCACAGCAAAAGAAACATCATCAGAGTGAACAGACAATCTACAGAATGGGAGGAAAATTCTGCAAAATACACATCTGTTAAAAATGCACAAAGGACATGAGCAGACACATCTAAAGAGAAGACATACATGGAGCTAACAAGCATATGAAAAAAAGTTTAACATCTCTTGATATGTACGTGTGTGTGTGTATACATATATATATATATAATCATTAGATAAATGCAAATGAAATCCACAATAAGATACCATTTCACACCAGTCAGAATAACTATTATTTAAAAGCCAAAAATCAACAGACTCTAGTGACCTTAAAAGAAAATGGAATGCTTATACATTATTGGTCAAAGTGTAAATTATTTTAACCATTGTGGAGAGCAGTATGAGGATTACTCAAGCAGCTAAAAGCAGATATGCAATTCAATCCAGCAATCCCATTGCAGGTATATACCTAAAGAAATATAAATTATTCTGTTCTAAAGATTCATGCATGAAAATGTTCACTGCAGCATTATGCACAATAGCAGAGATATGGAATCAAATTACATGCTAATCAGTGACAGATTAGATTTAAAAATGTGATACATATCCACTACGGATTACTACGCAGCCAATAAAACAAACAATAACTTGCCCTTTGTGGGAAGTGGCTGAGCTGGAGGCTATTATTCTTAGCAAACTAATGTAGAGTCTGAAGACCAAATGCCACATGTTTTCACTTGTGAGTGGGAGATAAATAACAAGTACTTAGGAAAACAAAGAAGAAAGTAGACATTGTGGTGTACTAGAGGGAAATGGGTGAGAGAAAGGAGAGAAGACAAAATAACTATTGGGCTTTGGGCTTAATATCTGTGTGATAAAATAATATATGCAACAAACCCCTGTAACATGAGTTTACCTGTACAACAGACCTTCACATGTACATTTTAACCTAAAATAAAAGTTTAAAAATTACATATAATGCAATAAATGTCAAAATTTCTAATGTTTATGAAATGATAAAAATATTATTAATAAAATATTCATATTGCCTTACATGATCTACAGATCTAAGCCAACTTGTATAATACTTCAGTGACATTTTTTACAAAAATAATAATTTTCTAAACAGACAGAAACACGCACAAGAAAGAATAGTCAAAAATATTGAAGAACTGAGCTTGTGGCATTTTACAATCTAACTTTAAAATATTCTACAAAGCTATCATAAATAAACCAGCACATCATTTACATTAAACAGACACAAAAATTAATGGAATAGAATGGAGAGTCATCACATATTTCCATGTATTTTTGGTCAAGTATTTTTGACAAAGTGCCAAGAAGACACAATAGAAAAAGGACAGACTCTTTAAAGTATAAGGTTTGAAATTTTGATGTATACATGCAGAACAGTATGATTCTACTCTTATCTCACATTATATATTATAATAATTCAACTTATAATTGATTAAAGGCTTAGATATGAGACCTGAGTTTGTAAGACTATTAGAAAATAATAGAAAAAACTCCATGAGATTGTATGTGCAATTGTTATTATATATACTGAATAATGGAGGCAACCAAAGCAAAAATAGAAAAATTAAATTACAATAAACTAAAGAGCTTCAGCACAATAAGGTAAAAATAAATGATAAAGAAATAATATCCAAATAGAGAAAATATTCACAATTCATATTTCTGATAAAAAATTATCATAATTATTATTAATATTAAGTATTTGTAGGGAACTCAACTAAATAGCAATATTTAAAGTGTGTATTGAACTCAAGTAAATAGCAAAAATCAAATTATTAATATTATTAATATATTAATTAATATTTTAATTAAAAATGTGTATTGAATGCAACTAAATAGCAAGAAAACAAATTATTAATTAAAAAATGGACAAACAACCCAAATGAAAGTCTCTTACAAAATCTCACAGAAATAGCCAACATATATATGAAAAGTGCTGATTAGTACTCATTAGAAAAATACAAATTGAAACCATGATTAAATATTACCTTATACAATTTTCAAAAGTTCTTATTTAAAAGACAAAAAAAGTGTTGATGAGGATATGTAAAAAGTTGAATCCTTGCATACTGCTGGTGGCAATGTAAATTAGCACAGCTATTATAAAAAACAGTTTACAAATTCTTCAGAAATTTTAAAATAGAACTACCATAGTATCCAACAATCTCACCACTGGGTATACATTTATGGGAAATAATATTAGTGTGTTGAAATACCTGCACTCTCATGTTTATTGCAGAACTATTTGCGATGGGTAAGGTGTATAAAAAGCTCTCTATCAACTAATAAATATTTATAGAAAATGTGCCATATATATAATACACATATATAATATTCCAATGGAATATTATGTAAAAGCCTTAAAAGCAGGGGACGTTCTATTATTTATGGTAACATGTTGGAACTTGAAAGACATTATGTTAAATTAGAAAAGATGGGTACATAAAGAAAAATTCCACAAAATCTCTCTCATGTGAAATGTAAATAACATATATCATATATATAATTGAAAAATAAAAATTATCAACTGTACAGAAGTCTAACTTCAAATAGAAAAGCAAAGATACCAGCTTTTAAATCAAGAGTTGAGCTATTTTAAGTTACTGAGAAAGATAGCAGTTAGGAGACAGAGCTAATGTGCACCTCACACCTGGATGGAAAGAACAGTGTGAAGTGTTTGCATCAGAAAACACTGCAGCAATGTACCAAGAAAACACAAAGAGTTATCAGATCATTTGAAAGAAGCAGCATACCACTATGAATTTTACAAGACAGGTTAAAAATGAGTTCCCAAAATATGAGAGGTAAAACAAGAGCTTGCTTTTGAACGTCAGTTGTGTTTTAATGAGAACGACTTCATCTTGAATAGATGCCGAGTAATAAGGCTGAGACCTGCTAGGCTGCATTCCCAGGAGGTTACTCCTTTTTAGTCAAAGGATGAGATAGAAAGTAGGCATAGAGGTACAGGTCACAAAGCTCTTGCTGAGAAAACAGGTTGCAGTAAATAAACCAGATAAAACCCACCAAAACCAGGATGGGAATGAGAGTAACCATTGGTTGTCCTCACTGCTGCAGTCCTGTCAGTGCCATGACAGTTTACAAATGCCATGGCAATGTCAGGAAGTTACCTCATATAGTCTAAAAAGGGGAGGATGCACCCATGTATACATATGTAACAAACCAGCACATTGTGCACATGTACCCTAAAACTTAAAGTATAATAATAATAATAATAATAATAAAAGGTTAAATAAATAAATATAAAAAATAAAAAAATGAAAAGGGGAGGCATAAATAATCAATGCTTATTTAGAATATAATCAAGAAATAACCATAAAAACAGGCAAGCAGCAGCCCTTGAGGCTGCTTGGCCTATAGAGTAGGCATTCTTTATTCCTTTACTTTCTTAATGAAGTTGCTTTCATTTGACTGTATGGATTCACCCCAAATATTTTCTTGTGTGATATCAAAGAACCCTTATCAGGGGACTCTGCCCCTGATAGACACATAGGTTCTTTCATATTTTCCCTAAGTATTGGCTGATCTGAGAAATAAAGGGACAGAGTATAAAAGAGAAATTTTAAATCTGGGTGTCCAGGGGAGACATCACATATCAGCAGGTTCTATGATGCCCCCCAAGCCACAAAACCAGCAAGTTTTATTAATGATTTTCAAAAAGGGAGGGAGTTATGAATATGGTGTGGGTCACAGAAATCACATGCTTCACAAGGTAATAATATATCGCAAAGCAAATGGAGACAGGGTGAGATCACAGGACCACAGGACCAGGGTGAAATTAAAATTGCTAATGAAGTTTCGGGAATGCATTTTCATTGATAATATCTTATCAGGAGACAGGGTTTGAGAGCGGACAACCGATCTGACCAAAATTTATTAGGTGGGAATTTCATCATCCTAATAAGCCTGGGAGTGCTATGGGAGACTGGGGCTTATTTCATCCCTACAGCTGTGACCATAAAAGACAGCCACCCCCAAAGCAGTCATTTCAGAGGCCTACCCTCAGGGACACATCTGTTTCTCAGGGATGTTCCTTGCTGAGAAAAAGAATTCAATGATATTTCTCCCATTTGCTTTTGAAAGAAAAGAAATATGGTTCTGTTCCACCTGGCTCACCAGCAGTCAGAGTTTACAGTTATCTCTCTTGTTCCCTGAACATTGTTGTTATCCTGTTCTTTTTTCAAGGTGCTGAGATTTCATATTGTTCAAACACACATCCTCTACAAACAATTTGTGCAGTTAATGCAATCATCACAGGGTCCTGAGGTGACATACATCCTCCTCAGCTTATGAAGATGATGAGATTAAGAGATTAAAGTAAAGACAGGCATAGGAAATCACATGGGTATTGATTAGGGAAGTGATAAGTGTCCATGAAATCTTCACAACTTATGTTCAGAGATTGTAGTAAAGACAGGCGTACAAAATTATAAAAGTATTAATTTCGGGAACTAATAAATGCCCATGAAATCTTCACAATTTATGTTCTTCTGCCATGGCTTCAGCTGGTCCCTCCATTTGGGTTCCCTGACTTCCCACAACAAACCCTCTCTTGTAGTCTTGATCTGGACCCCTTTCCAGTTAGAGAAACACACATCCCAATTGGGGACCCTGAAAATCCAGATTACAAGGGAAGAATTTTAATCTCACCTAGAGCTTAAATGGATTTAGTGCAAAATATAAAACTAGAAACAGCAGCAAGAATAGCCTTGTAGGCATTCTGATTCTCCAGCTCAAGAACTGCTCAAAACCATCCTAACTATACCTCACATAGACCTTTAGAGAGGGAAGCAGGTAAAATTTGACAGGGTTCATAGGGTAAAAGAGGCTTCCAACTCAATATAATAATATTAACTGGCACAAACTATCAAGAAAATCTGGGAAGTGAAAGGAAACTAATGCAGGAGGAAGCACAGAGTCCAGTGAAATAGGTTAAGGTCACTGGTCTCGTTGTCTAAGGTGTTTTCTGAGCTTGTTATCTCACAATCAAGAAAACTAAGCAGTGTAGACACAAAGGATGAGGTTGGATAAAATGTTTAAAAAGTGAAAAAAGAAAGCTCTTTGCAGCCAAGATGAGAACCAGAGTGGGTTGCTGTTTTTACAGTTGAATCCAAGAGATTTTATGAGAAACTCCTCTCATTTCTGTATCTGTTTATGTAACTTATAAGGAAGGCTGTCTGTACAAATCCCCTTTATGTAGTGGTGGATATGTCTCTAGACAAGCACAAAGGGCCAACTCTCTTGTTTTTTAAAGTTATAAAATCTTCTTCTGTGAGTTTGTTTTAGGTAAGCCCTGACCTCCCTGTTCAAGTTCCCCTGGAGCCCACCATGTATATGCCTGAAAACGGAAGGAAACTTTTTCCTGGGAGCCGCTAATTCCACAAAGAACTAAAGTGTTCTGTGCTGGGCTCTGCTTTCTCCTCTAGCAGATGGAGCCTGAGTTTTCCCCAGTCTGCTCTATTTTTACCTATAGATGTGATTTTTTTTAGGCAGGTTTCTTCTCTGAGGACTAGCCTTAGTGGACTACCTAACTGATTTTTTCTTTTCTTCTCCATCATTATGCCGCCTCTCAAGTAGAGACCCTTATCACTCTTTGGGAAATTGAGCACTGATTTTTCTGTCTGTTTCCTGCTGGAGTGGGCCTCTGCATGGGAAACAGCATCCAGGATTCCACCCAGGGCTCATTTAAGAATTTTTGGAAGAAAATTCTTCCACATTTATGTATGGTTTCATTTGCATTGCCATGTGGAGCTTGATAGCCTCTAGGTAAAAAAAAAAAAAAAAAAAAAAAAAAAAAGGAGGCTATCAAAGACATTTATTAAAATGGGAGAAGGAGGGTAACAACAGTTCACAAATTTTGAAGCTGCTAACATGCTCTAATTACTGATGGCTATAGTTATTCCTATTAAGATTTGTGTGTATGGGGCTTGGCTCTGGTTAGCTTCCTTGGCCTTACTTTCCCAAAAAGAAAACGTCTTGGTTATGGGTACTCTCTTTACCTTATTACCTAGCAGGATTTGTAGAATAGTTGCCCAGAACTAGAAGGTTGTTCCAGATTTTTACATTCCCATCCCTTTCTGTCTCTTTTGAGCTACAGCCAGAGATTGCTGTTTAAAATGTAATTGGAAACTTAAAAACCAGTAATGAGACTACAAATTAATGACAGATGTATGATATGATTGTAAACATAATTTCTCTATCTCTAGTCTTCATTTTTGTTAAAAAGAAATCATAATATGACTGAGATTTTTGAAAATTAGGCCTTGGTCTTATGCTTGTTCTGCTTATTTGCATTAAGCACAGCAAGAATACTTATTTTTTACATAATAAGCCTTTTAGACTGGCTTTGATGGAACTCTATTTCATAAAAAATCTAAGACAGGACTTTCTAAAGCTGAACTTAACCATGGATTTGTACCCTCCAATATCTGTGAGTTGGGTAAATTTCTCTCTCCTTGAGGTCCCAAGAGCACACAGGTTTTCATCCTATTGTAAAGTCACATTCTTTACTCACTGGAGCTTACTGTAGAGTCCAGCCCCAAAGGGTCGGTGGATTTTCTCCCTGTGTGCAGAGATGAGAGAGTGTAGAAATAAAGACACAAGACAAAGAGATAAAAGAGAAGACAGCTGGGCCTGGGGGGCCACTGCCACCAAGATGTGGAGACTGGTAGTGGCCCCGAATGCCAGTCTGTGCTGATATTTATTGGATACAAGACAAAGGGGCAGGGTAAGGAGTGTGAGCCATCTCCAGTGATAGGTAAGTTCATGTGGGTCAAATGTCCACTGGACAGGGGGCCCTTGCCTGCCTGGCAGCTGAGGCAGAGAGAGAGAGAGAGAATTTATGCCATTATTTCTGCTTATCAGAGACTTTTAGTACTTTCACTAATTTGCTACTACTCTCTAAAAGGCAGAGCCAGGTGTACAGGATGGAACATGAAGGTGGAATAGGAGTGTGACCACTGAAGCACAGCATCACAGGGAGATGGTTAGGCCTCTGGATAACTGTGGGTGGGCCTGATGTCAGGCCCTCCACAAGAGGTGGAGGTGTAGAGTCTTCTCTAAACTCCCCCAGGGAAAGGAAGACTCCCTTTCCCAGTCTGCTAAATAGTGGGTGACTTTCCCTGACACTGACACTAACATTAGACCACAGTCTGCTTGGCAACAGGAGTCTTACCAGATGCTGGAGTTACCAGTAGACCGTGGAGCCCTCTGGTGGCCCTGTCTGGGCATAACAGAAAGCTTGTACTCTTGTCTTCTGGTCACTTCTCACTATGTCCCCTCAGCTCCTATCTCTGTATGGCCTGGTTTTTCCCAGGTTATGATTGTAGAGCAAGGATTATTATAATATTGGAATAAAGAGTAATTGCTACAAACTAATGGTGAATGATATTCATATATAATCATATCTAAGATCTATATCTAGTATAACTATTCTTATTTTATATATTTTATTACACTGGAACATCTCATGCCCTTGGTCTCTTGCCTTGGCACCTGGGTGGTGCCCACAGCTTACAAACCTTGTACAGGGACTGTGTAGACAAGGTTCATTTTTCCAAGGGGCTTTCATTGACTTTGTAAGTGAAGGTTCACCACTTAAAGGGAAACACATCCTTCCAGTCAAAGCCTTTGTAAAACAGCCAGTTTTTCCAGTTTTGTGTTGTTGCAAAAGAAAATGGATTCTTATTGCTCTGATTCAGACAACTATATTTTTGTAAGTCAGGAATACTCACAACTAGTTTCTGAATACTAGAAGAACCAGGCAGTGAAACACAAACATGTTCCAAATGTTGTTCACAAGAGTGTACCTTACTCAATTGATAAAAGCTATAGCTAGCTCAAAAGCCTAACCTGAAAAAAACAAAACAATGATCAGCAATGTTCCAAGCAAAAGCCAAAAAGATTATTTAACTTCATATATTTGTTTATTTTATTTAGTTAACTCTTGTTCTGTTTGATATACATAAATACTTCAGCTTTTCATGAGTCCTATATATTTTCCTGTTATCAGAAACCTGAATTTGACAGCAACTCTTATAGTCCTACAGCTGATAATATATCATCCTTTGAAGAGGATTAAAACATGAAAATTTTCTGTTATGACAAAATGGCTAGGATAGTTATAGCCAAGAATGTAATTGACATAGAAACTTAGGTATTTCTGTGGTTTACAACGGCTTAACATAATAACTTTAATTATGGCTGATAGCAAAAAATCAGACATTAGAACCTGAGACATTTCATCCAGTTTTAGAACATACGTTAACATTATTTACTGAAATATACCTGAAGAAATTAGGTATAATTTAGGCAATGTCATGTATCTAAAAAAGTTAAATAATCCTGTTTTCCTCTCATTTGAACATTCTACTGGTCTCTGTAGTATCCAGAAGCAAGGGTGTCAGGGAAGATGACATTGAAACTGAAGTTTTTATTTTGGGAAGTCTGTTAAATATGTTAGAGTTTTAAAACATTTGATGTTATGAAACAGAATTCCATATTACCATAGGTTGATTATTTTGCTAAAATGTGACTCAAAAATTTGAAAAAGCAAAAACCTTTCATTAACCTTCAGTATTACATAAAAATTCTATTCAAGAAAGGAAAAAGCCAATTATCATGTTTGCATTTTTCTACTATTAATTTTTAATCTAATTTTTAATAAAATATTACAGACAATTCTACTCAGTCTCAACCAGTTTGATAAGGAGGATAAATTTTCACAAAACTTTTACAACCCCTTCAAATTTTTTTCTTTTTCTGTCTTTTTTTTTTTTTACCAGTCTAAGAAGGCTTTATTTATTTATTTTTATTACACTTGAAGTTTTAGGGTACATGTGTGCAACATGCTGCTTTGTTACATATCTATACATGTGCCATGTTGGTGTGCTGCACCCATTACCTAGTCATTTAACATTAGGTATATCTCCTAATGCTATCCCTCCCCACTCCCTCCACCCCACAAAAGGCCCCAGTGTGAGACGTTCCCCTTCCTGTGTCCATTTGTTCTCATTGTTCAATTCCCAACTATGAGTGGGAATATGCGGTGTTTGGTTTTTTGTCCTTGTGATAGTTTACTGAGAATGACGGTTTCCAGCTTCAGCCAAGTCTCTACAAAGGATATGAACTCATCATTTTTTATGGCTTCATAGTATTCCATGGTGTATATATGCCACATTTTCTTAATCCAGTCTATCATTGTTGGACATTTGAATTGGTTCCAAGTCTTTGCTATAGTGAATAGTGCCGCAATAAACATATGTGTGCATGTATCTTTACAGCAGCATGTTTTATAATCCTTTGGGTATATACCCAGTAATGGGATGGCTGGGTCAAATGGTATTTCTAGTTCTAGATCCCTGAGGAATTGCCACACTGACTTCCACAAGGGTTGAAGTAGTTTACAGTCCCACCAACGGTGTAAAATGTTCCTATTTTTCCACATCCTCTCCAGCACCTGTTGTTTCCTGACTTTTAAATGATCACCATTCTAACTGGTGTGAGATGGTATCACATTGTGGTTTTGATTTCCATTTCTCTGATGGCCAGTGACGATGAGCATTTTTTCATGTGTCTTTTGGCTGCACAAATGTCTTCTTTTGAAAAGTGTCTGTTCATACCCTTCACCCACTTTTTGATGGGGTTGTTTTTTTTTTCTTGCAGATTTGTTTGAGTTCATTGTAGATTCTGGATATTAGCCCTTTGTCAGATGAGTAGATTGCAAAAATTTTCTCCCATTCTGTAGGTTGCCTGTTCACTCTGATGGTAGTTTCTTTTGCTGTGCAGAAGCTCTTTAGTTTAATTAGATCCCATTTGTCAATTTTGGCTTTTGTTGCCATTGCTTTTAGTGTTTTAGACATGAAGTCCTTGCCCATGCCTATGTCCTGAATGGTATCGCCTAGGTTTTCATCTAGGGTTTTTATGGTTTTAGGTCTAACATTTAAGTCTTTAATCATCTTGAGTTAATTTTTGTATAAGGTGTAAGGAAGGAATCCAGTTTCACCTTTCTACAAACAGCTAGCCAGTTTTCCCAGCACCATTTATTAAATAGGGAAACCTTTCTCCATTTTTGGTTTTGGTCAGGTTTGTCAAAGATCAGATAGTTGTAGATATGCAGCATTATTTCTGAGAGCTCTGTTGTGTTCCATTGGTCTATATCTCTGTTTTGGTAGTAGTATCATGCTGTTTTGGTTACTGTAGCCTTGTAGTATAGTTTGAAGTCAGATAGTGTGATGCCTCCAGCTTTATTCTTTTGGCTTAGGATTGACTTGGCAACATGGGTTCTTTTTTGGTTCCATGTGAACTTTAAAGTATTTTTTTAGAACTCTGTGAAGAAAGTCATTGGTAGATTTATGAGGATGGCATTAAATCTATAAATTACCTTGGGCAGTATGGCCATTTTCATGATATTGATTCTTCCTACCCATGAGCATGAAATATTCTTCCATTTGTTTGTATCCTCTTTTATTTCATTGAGCAGTGGTTTGTAGTTCTCCTTGAAAAGGTCCTTCACATCCCTTGTAAGTTGGATTCTTAGGTATTTTATTCCCTTTGAAGCAATTGTGAATGGGAGTTCACTCATGATTTGGCTCTCTGTCTGTTATTGGTGTGTAAGAATGCTTGTGATTTTTGCACATTGATTTTGTATCCTGAGACTTTGCTGAAGTTGCCTTCAAATCAGCTTAGGGAGATTTTGGGTTGAGATGATGGGGTTTTCTCGATATACAATCATGTCATCTGCAAACAGGGACAATTTGAATTCCTCTTTTCCTAAGTGAATACCCTTTATTCCTTCTCCTGCCTGATTACCCTGGCCAGAAATTCCAACACTCTGTTGAACAGGAGTGGTGACGGGGCATCCCTGTCTTGTGCCAGTTTTCAAAGGGAATGCTTCCAGTTTTTGCTCATTCAGTATGATATTGGCTGTGGGTTTGTCATAGATAGCTCTTATTATTTTGAGATATGTCCCGTGGATACCTAATTTATTGACAGTTTTTTAGCATGAAGGTTGTTGAATTTTGTTAAAGGCCTTTTCTTCATCTACTAAGAAAATCACGTGGTTTTTGTCTTTGGTTCTGTTTATATGATGGATTACATTTATTGATTTGCATACGTTTAACCAGTCTTGCATCCCAGGAATGAAGCCCACTTGATCATGGTAGATAAGCTTTTTGATGTGCTGCTGGATTAGCTTTGCCAGTATTTTATTGAGGATTTTTGCATCGATACTCATCAGGGATATTGGTCTAAAATTCTCTTTTTTTGTTCTGTCTCTGCCAGGCTTTGATATCAGGATGATGCTGGCCCCATAAAATGAGTTAGGGAGGATTTCCTCTTTTCCTATTGATTGGAATAGTTTCAGAAGGAATGGTACCAGCTCCTCCTTATACCTCTGGCAGAATTTGGCTGTGAATCCATCTGGTCCTGGACTTTTTTTTGTTGGTAAACTATTAATTATTGCCTAAAATTTCAGAGCCTTTTATTGGTCTATTCAGAGATTCAACTTCTTCCTGATTTAGTCTTGGGAGGGTGTATGTGTTGAGGAATTTTTCCATTTCTTCTAGATTTTTTAGTTTGTGTAGAGATGTTTATAGTATTCTCTGATGATAGTTTGTATTTCTGTGGGATCAGTGGTGATATCCCCTTTATCATTTTTTATTGCATCTATTTGATTTTTCTCTCTTTTTTTTCTTTATTAGTCTTGCTAGCATTCTATCAATTTCCTTGATCTTTTCAGAAAACTGGCTCCTCAATTCATTGATTTTTTTCAAGGGTTTTTTTTATGTGTCTATCTCCTTCAGTTCTGCTCTGATGTTAGTTATTTCTTGCCTTCTGCTAGCTTTTGAATATATTTGCTCTTGCTTCTCTAGTTCTTTTAATTGTGATGTTAGGGTGTCAGTTTTAGATCTTTCCTGTTTTCTCTTGTGGGCAATTGGTTCTATAAGGTTCCCTCTACACACTGCTTTGAATGTGTCCCGGAGATTATGGTATGTTGTGTCTTTGTTCTTATTGGTTTCAAAGAACATCTTTATTTCTGCCTTCATTTCTTTATGTACTCAGTAGTCGTTGAGGAGCAGGTTGTTCAGTTTCCAGGTAGTTGAGCAGTTTTTAGTGAGTTTCTTAATCCTGAGTTCTAGTTTGATTGCACTGTGGTCTGAGAGACAGTTTGTTATAATTTCTATTCTTTTACATTTGCTGAGGAGAGCTTTACTTCCAACTATGTGGTCAGTTTTGGAATAGGTGTGGTGTGGTGCTGAAAAGAATGTATATTCTGAAGATTTGGGGTGGAGAGTTCTGTAGATGTCTATTAGGTCCACTTGGTGCAGAGCTGAGCTCAGTTCCTGGATATCCTTGTTAACTTTCTGTCTTGTTGATCTGTCTATTGTTGACAGTGGGGTGTTAAAGTCTTCCAGTATTATTGTGTGGGAGTGTAAGTCTCTTTGTGTATCTCTAAGGACTTGCTTTGTGAATCTTGGTGCTCCTGTATTAGGTGCATATATATTTAGGATAGTTAGCTCTTCTTGTTGAATTGATCCCTTTGCCATTATGTAATGGCCTTCTTTGTCTCTTTTGATCTTTGTTGGTAAAAATTCTGTCTTAACAGAGACTAGGATTGCAACCCCTGTCTTTTTGTTTTCCATTTGCTTGGTAGATCTTCCTCCATCCCTTTGTTTTGAGCCTATGTGTGTCTCTGCATGTGAGATGTGTTTCCTGAATAGAGCACACTGATGGGTCTTGACTCTTTACCCAATTTGCCAGTCTGTGTCTTTTAATTGGAGCATTTAGTCCATTTACATTTAAGGTTAATATTGTTATGTGTGAATTTGTTCCTGTCGTTATGATGTTAGCTGGTTATTTTGCTAGCTAGTTGATGCAGTTTCTTCCTAGCCTTGATGGTCTTTACAATTTGGCATGTTTTTGCAGTGGCTGGTATTGGTTGTTCCTTCCCACATTTAATGCTTCCTTCAGGAGCTCTTTTAGGGTAGGCCAGGTGGTGAAAGAATCTCTCAGCATTTGCTTGTCTGTAAAGGATTTTATTTCTCCTTCACTTATGAAGCTTATTTTGGCTGGATATGAAATTCTGGGTTGAAAATTCTTTTCTTTAAATATGCTGAATATTGGCCCCCACTCTCTTCTGGCTTCTAGATTTCTGCAGAGAGATCCGCTCTTATTCTGATGGATTTCTCTTTGTAGGTAACCCAACATTTCTGTCTGGCTGCCCTAACATGTGTTCCTCCATTTCAACTTTGTTGAATCTGACAATTATGTGTCCTGGAGTTTCTCTTCTTGAGGAGTATCTTTGTGGGATTCTCTGTATTTCCTGATTTTGAATGTTGGCTTGCCTTGCTAGATTGGGGAAGTTCTCCTGGATAATATCCTGCAGAGTGTTTTCCAACCTCTTTCCATTCTCCCCGTCACTTTCAGGTACACCAATCAGACCTAGATTTGGTCTTTTCACATAGTCCCATATTTCTTGGAGGCTTTGTTCATTTCTTTTTATTTTTTTCTCTAAACTTCTCTTCTCTCTTCATTTCATTCATTTGATCTTCCATCACTGATAACCTTTCTTCCAGTTGATTGAATTGGCTACAGAAGCTTGTGCATTTGTCATGTAGTCCTTGTGCCATGTTTTTCAGCTCTACCAGGTCCTTTAAGGACTTCTCTGCATTGGTTATTCTAGTTAGACATTCATCTAATTTTTTTCATGGTTTTTAACTTCTTTGCCATGGGTTCAAACTTCCTCCTTTAGCTCGGAGTAATTTGATCATCTGAAGCCTTCTCTCAACTCATCAATTCATTCTCCATCCAGCTTTGTTCCATTGCTGGTGAGGAGCTGCATTCCTTTGGAGGAGGAGAGGCTCTGTGATTTTTATAGTTTCTGGTTTTTCTGCTGTTTTTCCTCCATCTTTGTGGTTTTATCTACCTCTGGTCTTTGATGATGGTGACATAGAGATGGGGTTTTGGTGTGGATATCCTTTGTGTTTGTTAGTTTTCCTTCTAACAGTCAGAACCCTCAGCTTCAGGTCTGTTGGAGTTTGCTGGAGGTCCACTCCAGACACTGTCTGGATATCAGCCTGGGTGTCAGCAGCAGAGGCTGTAGAACAGAGGATATTGCTGAACAGCAAATGTTGCTGCCTGATTGTTCCTCCAGAAGTTTTTTCTCAGAGGAGTACCTGGCCGTGTGAGATGTCAGTCTGCCCCTACTGGGGGTGCCTCCCAGTTAGGCTACTCAGGGTCAGGTACCCACTTGAGGAGGCATTGTGTCCTTTCTCAGATCTCCAGCTGTGTGCTGGGAGAACCAATACTGTCTTCAAAACTGTCACACAGGGACATTTAATCCTGCAGAGATTTCTGCTGCCTTTTGTTTGGCTATGCCCTGCCCCCAGAAGTGGAGTCTACAGAGGCAGGCATGCCTCCTTGAGTTGCGGTGGGCTTCACACTTTTGGAGCTTCCCAGCTGCTTTGTTTACCTACTCAAACTGCAGCAATGGCAGGCGCCCCTCCCCCAGCCTTCCTGCCATCTTGCAGTTTGATCTCAGACTGCTGTGCTAGCAATGAGGGAGGCCCCGTGGGTGTAGGACCCTCTGTACCAGGAGTGGGATATAATCTCCTTGTGTTCCATTTGCTAAGACCATTGGAAAAACACAGTATTAGGGTGGGAGTGACCCTATTTTCTAGGTGCTCTCTGTCACGCCTTTCTTTGAATAGGAAAGGGAATTCCCTGACCCCTTGTGCTTCCAAGGTGAGGTGATACCTCGCCCTCCTTTGGCTCATGCTCACTGCACTGCACCCACTGTCCTGCAACCACTGTCCAACCCTCCCCAGTGAGATGAACCCTGTACCTCAGTTGGAAATGCAGAAATCACCTGTCTTCTGCATCACTAATTCTGGGAGCTGTAGACTGGAGCTGTTCCTATTTGGTCATCTTGGCTCCAACCAACCCTTCAAATTTTTTTCTAAAGAGCATATTAACATCTTAAGAAAACCTTGTTTTGCTTTTATTTAATACTAAATTTATGAAAACCCTCTTGAATTTAGTCAATAAATCAATATACAGAGTTTCCTGTGCAAAATTAATTTTTACAATCTTTCTACAATTTTTTAAATATTTCACTTATTTTATCTAATTTAAGACAATCCTTTATCCCTAGGCAAAATTAGGGTTTCTATGCCTTCTTATAATCTTTTACTAAAAACACATTTTACTGTATTTACATACCTTGCATTGAAATCTATTTTCAGTAGTTTCAATTACATGTCATAATGGCAATTCTTAGCAACTTTCACATTAATGTAAAACCTGGTAGGTTGTTTCAATGATACCCTAGCTGCAGAAAAAGGTTGACTCCTTCCAAAAGAATTAGAAACATCATTATTTCCATATGTTCCCAGGCCTTATCCATTGTGAAGTAAGTAAAATCAACAGTTCCCCAAGATGAAAGAAGCAGTTTACATTCTTGAAACATTTAGCAAACCTAGTATTTGACCTGTGTAATTTAGACCACATCTTTATGTCTAGAAAACACTTGTATATTACCAATAATCTCCAAGATTTTTTATTCATTTTTGAAAATTGATGTCACATAAAGTAAGAGGCATTACAGCTTTTATTTTTTCTAAAATATTGTAGGCCAATGAATTACAGCTTTTTTAAAAGAGACATCATACACATAATGCATATATGACTACACAGACAGAAGAAGATCCAGTAGCTCAGGGTATACCCCTTTAAGAATAGTGCTAGGAAATCATGTAGTTTTTGAGACCTAACAAACAGGCATAGCTGGAAGATTAAAACAGATTTTCATAGGGATTTAGCCACCACTAATTCCAGGGGTTCCCTGAGGAAAATAGAGATTTTTTTCCTCAAAATGGAATCTGTAACACCTTTTCTGTTTTCATAAGGAGTCCCAGGTCACCAGACGTCATCTTACACTCTTTCAGGCATGCACCAACATTGGCAAGGCAGAGTGGAGAAAAGTAATTCAGCCAAATATGTTTTTTCCAGAAAAACAACACTAATTAAGAGAAAAACATTGAGGCCTTTAAACTATTCCTATAGCTTATATATTCATTTTTAATTAAGCTGAGTGCTTTTTAATAAAATCCTTTTTTATTAATCAAAACTTTACAGAGAATAAATACTGTAATTCTTATCTTTTTTTTTTTTAACCAGAATTACTTGTTCACAATCATGTTCAGTTTCCGCAGTGTTTTCTAGGAGAAAGTGGCTGAATTTAGGCAAGGATACGTTTTTAACTAGATTGTAGACTGGACTGTAGATTCCTCTAGGAGCAAAGTAGAATATTTGGGGGAGCTGATATTGTCTGTTAGCCAGAGACTCTATTTTGAAGGTAGCAGTACCCTATATATTGTGTGGTATGTAAGTAGTTGAGTTATTCCCCATGGTTATCCTACTGGCCTCTGGCACCAAGAAAGCCATCACTGCAAATGCTTGAAGGCAGGCTGCCCATCCTTTACTCACTGATTTAAGTTACTTGCTTATCTAATTCACTGACTATTGAGCTGGACCTCCAGCCTGAGATAAAACTCTCAGTGCCATTCCCTTTCCCAGTTTCATAGAGACTGAATGCCTTACCTATGGGAACACTGAGAGCTGGTGTTTTTAGTAAGAGTTGCTTTAGATAGTTAAAGACTTTTTGAGCCTCAAGTTTCCAGGTCAAAGAATGACTTTTAACTGCTTGAGTTTCTTTTATGAGGTGGTGTAAATCAGAAGCTATTTCACCATACCTGGGTACCCACAGTCTGCAAAACCCTGCAGTGTCTAAGAATCCCCTGAACTGTTAAAGAAAATGGGATTAATTCTCATCTGGTGCTCTAGTCCCTTCTGATAAGACCAGACCTAGGTATTTTAATAAATCTGAGACAGGTGAGCTTTAGATTTTAACACTCTATATGCCCTTTCAGCTAAGAAATTGAGGAGAGCCTCAGTGTCTTTCTGAAACTTCCTCCAGTGGGGCACATAGGAGAGTGACATTTAAATACTGCAACGTTTCTACTTGGGGATGAGAAAAAATAAAAAGATATTCAGGTATGCTTATTTCTGTAACTTTCTTTTGATATCAGGGGCTGCCTAAGTAATAATCCTGTTCATTGAATTGGGAGACAGGGAGGTGTAAGTAATAAACCTGTTTTTTTGTTGAATTGGGAGACAGGGAGATGTATTTCTCTAAGACCTCTTTTAGCCTTTTCATAGAGGCTGAGGGGTTTCCATCTGGTTTTTGATCCTATTTTGGAAAGCTTGGAGTAGTTAATACATTTACTTATTCCCTTGCAAGTCCTCCAGTACACAAATTTGAAAGAATTTCCCTCTCCATTTTTTATTGTTATCACTGTGGTCTCATTTATGGTCCTCCAATTCACTGTTAGCTTCCCTGTTGGCTTCCCCTTCCCTGAAACATTCTTCCAAGAGAGTTTAAATACTTGGATTAAATCCTAGAATGCCTGTATATATCTATCAGGGAGATGAGAGAATTTGCCTAGGTCCTCCTTTATTTGTCTAGGGTTCTGCAGTGAGCAGGGAAATTTAACTCTAGTAGCACCATGTCCATTGGACATTTTCTGCAGATGCAAAAATGCAGTTGGGTATTACTCAAAGTAAATTTCAGAGTCTGAGAGATGAAGGAGATTCAGGCTGCACTGAAGGGGAGTGCAGGCTTAAAGATTACTGATCTGGAAAAGACAGAAGAAAAGGCATTGGTCAGTCTTCTGAGTGACTTAGGGTGGAGAGAAAGGCTGAAATAGCACCTCTCCTCACCACTTTTATCTGGTCCTCTGTGTTCTGGCACCTGTCAGAGGTGCCACACATGGATGCAAGCATGACCTTCACCCATGGATTGGGAGAAGCTAGTCAGCAGAATTAGTCATGTTTACCTCTGCAGGGACATAGCCTTCCATGCTGCTTGTTTCCTAGACCCTGTTGGCCCATAAAGCTCCCAGGGTGCCATAGCAGTCTTGGAGAGATTGTATTTGGGTGAAGCCTTTTAATGTAGGGAGTATTTCAATGTTATTTCTGGATTCATTTGCTATATTCCTAGTGAAATATTGAAATTCCAGAGAAGTGGACCAACTCACTTTCAAACATAAAATCCCCTTTTTGTTAAAACACTAATGTAGCTGGATGCAGAATAGGTGCCTCAAAAGAACATAAAGATTGGCTGTTTTCTTGACCTTTATTTTTGTTTTTTTTTTTTTTGAGATGGAGATTCACTCTTGCTGCCCAGGCTGGGGTGCAATGGTGTGATCTTGGCTTACTGCAATCTCCACCTTCCAGGTTCAAGTGATTCTCCTGCCTCTGCCTCCCAAGTATCTGGGACTACAGGCACCTGCCACAACACTGGCTAATTTTGTACTTTTAGTAGAGATGGGGTTTCACCATGTAGGTCAGGCTATTCTCAAATTTGTGACCTCAGGTGATCCATCTGCCTTGGCCTCCCAAAGTGCTGGGATTACAGGCATGAGTCACCATGCCCAGTGTTTCCTGACTGCTAAAGGTAGAGATTCACTGTTTACAGAAAGATCATGGAGCCTGATCTCTAATAGATGGAGGTAGGAGGGTGAGGAATTGGGGAACTGAAGGGTCCACAACAAGGATAAAAATATTTCATTTGACTTGGTGCTGTAAGATCTGAGATATAATAACTCAAATTCTTTAAATTCTTTCCCAGCAGAAGTTAGAAAGTGAGGTTTGTGGTTTAATCAGGAATTCACATAATATGCCTCCCAGTGAAGGGAAATTAACTTTTCTCATTAAAAAAACTGTTTAAATTTATTGGGCAGTGCTCAGCTTTTACATGGAGAAAAAAAAAACAACCCAATTGGACAGGGAGGAGAGCATTCATTTAGTTTGAAATATTCTCCTATGTAGTGTACAAATGTGTATAATTGGAGACAAAAAGCACCCACTAGATGAGGTTTACACTGAAATTCTGAGGTCTTCTTGACCAAGGAAATCACAGAAGCACCAATTCTTCAAGTTACATTCCTGATTACTAAGGCACTGGCTAAGTTTACCCAACAATATTACATCCTTAGGCTGTAAAAAAACACCCACAGTATTGCACAGAGGAAGGGACAGTAGACATGAAAGCTGTGAAAAGAAAAAAAGTGCAAAAAAATTCTGAAATCCCTGGTGCTGATACAAGACAGGCTGTCAGAGTCTGGAGTTAGCCCAGGGAACTTCAGGCAACACTGAGGTGTATCCTTGGTCAGAAATCTTTATTTGCTTTATGACCTCCTTTCAAATTCACACGATGGTTAGATCCTCCATGAAAGCAAACTGGACTGAAACAGACTCAACATTCCCAAAACCCAATGACAACTGGGCACAAAGAGTGAGGTTGAAGTGAAAGTTTAAAAAGCAAATAGGAAGGCTCTTTGTACCGTAAAGAGGAGCTGAGGGGGCTGTTATTCTTGGAGTTAAATCCAAAAGCTTTTATGAGAATCTCCTCTCATCTTTGTAGCTGTTTGGATAACTTTTCTAATTTGAAAAGCTTTCTATACAATTTTTCTCTTATTTATGTAGGTGTTAGCATGTCTCTAAGCAAGCACAAAGAGACACTTCTCTTGTTTGTATAACTGTGGTTTTGTTTTAGGGAAGCCTTCTTCCTCCTTGTGCAAGTTCCCATGGAGCCGATTATGTATATTCCCAAAAATGGAAGGAAAGTTTTTCCTGGGAGCCTACTAATCCCACAAAAAGAAGTCTTTTCTGCTGGGCCTTGCCTGCTTATTTGCACAGGTGCAGACTGCTCTATTTTTGCTTGTAGATGTGACTTTTTTAGGTAGGTTGCTTCTCCAAGGACTAGCCTCAGTGATCTACCTGATTTTTACTCATGTTCTTCCTCACCATGGCCAACAATGTGGGCAGATGAGAATGGGAAAGTCCTGAAATCTATGCTTGCTTTCTCACAGGGGAAGCTTATAACCTAGAACAAGTTATGAATCTGACGTGTGCACATTGTCTGTAGATAAACTTTGTTCTGTGAGTGCGGCACAGAGAAAGTGAGACTGGCCTCACCAACTGCCTGGTAGCTGGGCAAGATCTATTTCTACTGGCTTGCCCCCACTTTCCTAGTGACAGAGGCAGCCATACTACCCTCTGGAACATAACCTCATTTGCCCACGAACCACTCCTATTTCTCACTGGCTAATTTTATACTTTTAGTGCAGACAGGGTTTCACCAAGTAGGTCAGGATATTCTCAAGTATTCTCAGCAAGCCCTGTCCAAGCAGTGTCTGATCTCAGACCTGCCTAACTCCGACCCCATCTGATTTAATTTTTCTACCCACCATGGTAGCTGAGTACAAAAGACATAAATTTGTGGAAACTTTTATTGCTCTGTCCATCACATGAGTTACCAGCATACTTATCTTGGCCAAGATAAGGGAGCCTTTTATTTTCTTGCCACTATTGCAGCTGGTGCTCTCTTGAAAGTGCCGCCTCCTCGCTGGTGGCCAATTAACTAAGGAAATTACAGCAACTCATGACACAATAACCTTGCTTCAAGCAAGGATAAAACAACAGCTAATTCCAGTGCCTGCAACAAGCTGACTAATAAAAGTCTCTGAGCCTGCCCACATGAAACTCTACTGCTAGCATAATCAGTATTTGAGAAAGTCAGCACACTAAACATATCTATAAGAAAGGACTCTCTCAGAGTCTACTTCACACCCAGGCTACCTTCACCAGAGCAGGTGTTGATTTTGCTGGGAGAACTGAAGATAGATCACATCACAAGATTCTTTGAGAAATTCTCAATCACAAGTCCAATGCCTGGCAGTCACACTGGGTGTGGGTGAACCCAAAAAAGCCAAAACATTAACTGCCACCTAGCTCTCACAAAACTCCATTTCTAGGGGAAGGAGAAGCACAACACATCAAGGGATCATCTTCTGTTACAAAAGAACTTAATAGCATCCTGTGAGTTTCAGATTTTTTTCAATGAAGTACTCTACACAATTGAAAAGGAAACATAAAAATAATTTGGTATTATGACAAAACAAGGTTCTGTAACATCCACAAAAGACCACACTAGCTACCCAGTAATGGATTCAAACCAAGAAGAAATCTCTAAATTGCCAGCTTAAAAATTTGGAAGGTTGATTATTAAGCTACTAAAAATGATACCAAAGAAATATGAAAATGAAATTAAAGAAATAAAAAGATATGAATAAAAACTAATCTCAAGAAGTTGACACTTTAAAGAAAAAAGAACCACAATTTCTGGAGATGAAAGACACACTTAGAGGAGTACAAAATGCACTTCAAACTGTCAATAATAGACTAAAACAAGTAGAATAAAGAACCTCAGAGCTCAAAGGCAAAGTTTTTGAATTAACTCAATGAAACAGAGACAAAGAAACAAGAATATTTAAAAAATCGACAAAGCCTCCAAGAAATTTGGGATTATGTTAAAGAGCAAACCTAATAATAACTGATATTTCTGAGAAAGAAGAGAAATCTAAAAAAATTGAAAATACATATTTGAGGAAATAATTAAAAAATAATTTCCTGGCTTCACTACAGATCTAAATACTGAAATACAAGGAGCTAAAAAGAACAACTGGGAAATTTATTGCACAAAAAGTTAGTCATCAGGTTATCTACAGTCAAGGTAAAGAAAAGAGCCTTAAAAACTGTTGAGAAGAGTTAGCTAGCTTGCCTTAGGTACACAGCAATGAAAGGGTCCCCAGAAAGCCTCTGACCCACAGGTCAGTGCCTAGTCCCCACATAATATATGAAGTATCCTGTGAAAAAAAATCAAGCTGCAGGCACAGCTAAAAAAAAAAAAACTAGTACAGAAGGTTGTGCCTGGAGATATGCCCACAGCTGTGCAGAGAGGAGAACCTCCAGCCCATTTAGAATAGAACTTGCATAAACTTCTGACCTACTCAGATAAGGGAACAAGACCTAACATAGAAATGCCTTTGGCCTCTGTATAATTAGTTGACTTCCAGTAGAAAGTTTCTTCTCCTTTTATGGGCATAATCACATTGGCTTGAGTGGGTTCTGGTGGCCACTTTGCTTTTCTTTTTAGACTGTGAGCCCAACTTCTATGAATTATCACTTTGGCTCCTGGTTGGTCCCAGGCCAAGGTTCCCAGCCCAGCTTTCACTTCTGCTCCTGATAGGTTGCTGGCCAAGCTGAGTAGCCCCAATGTATCATCATTTCAGCTCCTAATTGGATCCAGGACAACGTCTGGGGTCAAGCAAGCTGAATCATGCTTTGTCTCAGAGGGCTTACAGAAAAAGTACATTCTTTTCTATTCCCAGTCCATAAAAACCCCAGACCTCAGCATAATTGTGGACAATTCATTTGGGCCCCTTCTGCACTGGTGGAATCTTTCTTCTTTTGCTTATTGAACTCTTCCTCCAAGTTCACCATTGTTTCCATATTTCTTAATTACATTGGATGTAATACAAAGAACTCTGGGTATTATCTCAGACAACGAGAGACTGTTGCATCTTCATGCAGTGGTGAATATACAACAAGAAATACCTGGGAAATGTATCACAAAAATATCATCATCTTGGCACATATCATCAGGTTACCTAAATTCAAGATTGAAAAGAGCTCTGAAGTAAAAGCATGAGTTAACCTATAAAGGAAAACCTATCATATTAACTGCAAATTTCTTAGCAAAAATCCTATAAGTCAGAATGGATTGTGGTCCTACCTTACCTCCTCATACAAAATAATTGTTAGCCAAGAATTTTTTATTCAATAAAACTAAGCTTGATAAATTAAGGTAAGATTAAATCTTGTTCAAACAAATGCTGTGACAATTCACCTCTATCAAGCCAGCAATATAAGAAATGCTAAACTGTAAGTTGTAAATCTTGAAACAAATTCTCCAAATACATCAAAATAAAACCTATTTAAGCACAAATTTTACAGGACCTATTACAAAACTTATTCAGGCAACACAACAAAAAGGTATTCCAGAAACAACTAGCATTATGAATAAAACAGCACCTCACATCTTAATATTAATGTTGAACGTAAATGTCCTAAATACTCTACTTAAAAGATACAGAATGGCAGAATAGATACAAATTTACCAGCCAAGTGTCTGCTGTCTTCAAGAGACCCACCTGTCCAGGTGTGGTGGCTCAGGCCTGTAATCCCAGCACTTTGGGTAGCTGAGACAGATGGATCATGAGGTCAGGAGTTCAATTTTACCCTGGCCATCATGGTGAAACCCCATCTTTACTAAAAATACAAAAATTAGCTGGGCATGGTAGTTCACACCTATAATCCCAGCTCCTCAGGAGGCTGGGGCAGAAGAATTGCTTGAACCCAGGAGGCAGAGGAGGTAGTAGTGAGCTGAGATCATGCCATTGAACTACAGCCTGGGTTAAAGGTGAGACTCCATCTCAAAAAAAAAAAAAAAAAAAAAAAGGAAAAAAAGCGGGAAGGATTAGCTATTCTTATATTAAACAAAACAGACTTCAAGACAATTAAAAAACCCAAAGAATCACAATATGCAATAATGAAAGGACAAATTTATCAGGAAAATATCACAGTCCTAAACATTTACATCTAAGACTGAAACTCCTGAATTTATTAAACAATTATTACTAGGCCTATGGAATAAGTTAGACAGCCACACAATAATAGTGGAGAGACTTCAGTACACCATTGATAGCACTAGACAGTTCATCAAGACAGAAAGTTAACAAAGAAATAATGTACTTAAACTGTACCCTAGAACAAATGAACTTAACATGTATTTCCAGATTTTTCTACCCAAGGACTGTAGAATATATCTTTTCATTAGCACATGCAACTATCTCCAATATGGACCATATGATACAACACAGATCAAATCACAATATACTTAAGAAAGTCAAAATTATATCAAGTACCCTCTCAGACCATAGTGGAATAAACCTAGAGGTCAACTACAAAAAGAACCCTCAAAGCTATACAAATGCACAGAAATTGAATATTCTTGTGAATATTGAGTGTCAACTTGATTGACTTGATTGAACTGAAGAATGAAAAGTATTGTTCCTGAGTGTGTCTGTGAGGGTGTTGCCAAAGTAGTAGAGAAGATCCAAATAATCTCACAGAGGGTTAACATTTGAGTCAGTGGACTGGGAGAGAAAAATTCACCCTTAATCTGGGTGGACATCATCTCATCAGTGGCCAGCATAGGCAGGATAAAAGCAAGAAGAGAAATGTGAAAGAACAAGACTGGGCCAGGTGCAAAGGCTCATGCCTGTAATCCTAGCACTTTGGGAGGCTGAAGTGGGTGCATCACAAGGTCAGGAGATCGAGATCATCCTGGCTAACACAGTGAAACCCTATCTGTACTAAAAATACAAAAAAAATAGCCAGGCATGGTGGCAGGCACCTGTAGTCCCAATTACTCAGGAGGTTGAGGCAGGAGAAGGGCATGAACCCGGGATGCAGAGCTTGAAGTGACCCAAGATCCTGCCACTGCACTCCAGCCTGGGCTACAGAGTGAGACTTTGTCTCAAAAAAAAGAACAAGACTGGCTGAGTATTTTTCCTCCATCTTTCTCCTAGGCTGGATGCTTCCTGAACTCTAACCTGAGATTCAAATTTCTTCAGCTTTTTTACTCTTGGACTTACAACAGTAATTGCTAAGGGGATAATAGGCCTTTGCCCACAGACTGAGGCTACATTATCAGCTTTCCTACTTTTGTGATTTTGGGACTCAGACTGGCTTCTTTTCTCCGCAGCTTGTAGATGGCCTATTGTGGGACTTCAACTTGTGATCATGGGGGTCAATTCACATAATAAACTCCCTTTCATATATTCATCTATCCTATTGGTTCTGTCCCTTTAGAGAACCCGGACTAATACAAAATCTTGTAAATGATCCTGAGTTGACTATGGAATAAAGATAGTAATTAAAAAATTCTTTGAGTGGGGAGGAGCCAAGATGGCTGAATAGGAACAGCTCTGGTCTACAGCTCCCAACATGAGTGACACAGAAGACGGGTGATTTCTGCATTTCCATCTGAGGTACTGGGTTCATCTCATTAGGGAGTGCCAGACAGTGGGTACAGGTCAGTGGGTGCATGCACCATGTGTGAGCTGAAGCAGGGTGAGGCATTGCCTCACTAGGGAAGTGCAATGGGTCAGGGAGTTCCCTTTCCTAGTTAAAGAATGGGGTGACAGACGGCACCTGGAAAATCAGGTCACTCCCACCCGAAGACTGTGCTTTTCTGACGGGCTTAAAAAATGGTGCACCAGGAGATTATATCCTGCACATGGCTGGGAGGGTCCTATGCCCATGGAGTCTCAATGATTGCTAGCAGAGCTGTCTGAGATCAAACTGCAAGTCGGCAGTGAGGCTGGGGGAGGGGCGTCTGCCATTGCCCAGGCTTCCTTAGGTAAACAAAGCAGCTGGGAAGCTCCAACTGGGTGGAGCCCACCACAGCTCAAGGAGGCCTGCCTGCCTTTGTAGGCTGCACCTCTGGGGTCAGGGCACAGATAAACAAAAAGACAGCAGTAACCTCTGCAGACTTAAATGTCCCTGTCTGACAGCTTTGAAGAGAGCAGTGGTTCTACCAGCACGCAGCTGGAGATCTGAGAACAGGCAGACTGCCTCCTCAAGTGGGTCCCTGACCCCTGACCCCCAAGCAGCCTAACTGGGAGGCACCCCCTAGCAGGGGCAGACTGATACCTCATACGGCCGGGTACTCCAACAGACCTGAAGCTGAAGGTACTGTCTCTTAGAAGGAAAACTAACAAACAGAAAGGACATCCATACCAAAAACCCATCTGTACATCACCGTCATCAAAGACCAAAAGTAGATAAAACCACAAAGATGGGGAAAAAACAGAGCAGAAAAACTGGAAAGTCTAAAAAGCAGAGCACCTCTCCTCCTCCAAAGGAATGCAGTTCCTCACCAGCAACGGAACAAAGCTGGACGGAGAATGACTTTGACAAGTTGAGAGAAGAAGCCTTCAGATGATCAAATCACTCTGAGCTACAGGAGGACATTCAAATAAAAGGCAAATAAGTTGAAAACTATGAAAAAAAATTTGAAGAATGTATAACTAGAATAACCAATACAGAGAAGTGCTTAAAAGAGCTGATAAAGCTGAAAACCAAGGCTCGAGAACTATGTGAAGAATGCAGAGGCCTCAGGAGCCGATACGATCAATGGGAAGAAAGGGTATCAGTGATGGAAGATGAAATGAATGAAATGATGTGAGAAGGGAAGTTTAGAGAAAAAAGAATAAAAAGACATGAACAAAGCCTCCAAGAAATATGGAACTATGTGAAAAGACCAAATCTACGTCTAATTGATGTACCTGAAAGTGATGGGGAGAATGGAAACAAGTTGGAAAACACTCTGAAGGATATTATCCAGGAGAACTTCCCCAATCTAGCAAGGCAGGCCAACATTCAGATTCAGGAAATACAGAGAATGCCACAGAGATACTCCTCGAGAAGAGCAACTCCAAGACACATAATTGTCAGATTCACCAAAGTTGAAATGAAGGAAAAAATGTTAAGTGCAGCCAGAGAGAAAGGTCAGGTTACCCTCAAAGGGAAGCCCATCAGACTAACAGCGGACCTCTCAGCAGAAACCCTACAAGCCAGAAGAGAGTGGGGGCCAATATTCAACATTCTTAAAGAAAATAATTTTCAACCCAGAATTTCATATCCAGCCAAAATAAGCTTCATAAGTGAAGGAGAAATAAAATCCTTTACAGACAAGCAAATGCTGAGAGATTCTTTCACCACCTGGCCTACCCTAAAAGAGCTCCTGAAGGAAGCACTAAACATGGAAAGGAACAACTGGTACTAGCCACTGCAAAATCATGCCAAAATGTAAAGACCATCGAGACTAGGAAGAAACTGCATCAACTAATGAGCAAAATAACCAGCTAACATTATAATGACAGGATCAAATTCACACATAACAATACTAATTTTAAATGTAAATGGACTAAATGCTCCAATTAAAAGACACAGACTGGCAAATTGGATAAAGAGTCAAGACCCATCAGTGTGCTGTATTCAGGAAACCCATAAACGTGCAGAGACACGCATAGTCTCAAAATAAAAGGATGGAGGAAGATCTACCAAGCAAATGGAAAAGAAAAAAAGGCAGAGGTTGCAATCTTAGTCTCTGATAAAACAGATTTTAAACCAACAAAGATCAAAAGAGACAAAGAAGGCCATTATATAATGGTAAAGGGATCAATTCAATAAGACGAGCTAACTATCCTAAATATATATACACCCAATACAGGAGCACCCAGATTCATAAAGCAAGTCCTGAGTGACCTACAAAGAGACTTAGACTCCCACACGTTAATAATGGGAGATTTTAACACCCTACTGTCAACATTAGACAGATCAACAAGACAGAAAGTTAACAAGGATACCCAGGAATTGAACTCAGCTCTGCACCAAGCAGACCTAATAGACATCTACAGAACTCTCCACCCCAAATCAATAGAATATACATTTTTTTCAGCACCACACCACACCTATTCCAAAATGGACCACATACGTGGAAGTAAAGCTCTCCTCAGCAAATGTAAAAGAACAGAAATTATAACAAACTGTCTCTCAGACCACAGTGCAATCAAACTAGAGCTTAGGATTAAGAATCTCACTCAAAACAGCTCAACTACATGGAAACTGAACAACCTGCTCCTGAATGAGTACTATGTACATAACAAAATGAAGGCAGAAATAAAGTTGTTCTTTGAAACCAACAACAACAAAGACACAACATATCAGAATCTCTGGGATGCATTCAAAGCAGAGTGTAGAGGGAAATTTATAGCACTAAATGCCCAGAAGAGAAAGCAGGAAAGAACCAAAATTGACACCCTAACATCACAATTAAAAGAACTAGAAAAGCAAGAGCCAACATGTACAAAAGCTAGCAGAAGGCAAGAAATAACTAACATTAGAGCAGAACTGAAGGAAATAGAGACAAAAAAAAAAAAACCCCTTCAAAAAATTAATGAATCCAGGAGCTGGTTTTTTGAAAGGATCAACAAAATTGATAGACCACTGGCAAGACTAATAAAGAAAAAGAGAAGAATCAAATAGATGCAATAAAAAATGATAAAGGGGATATCACCACCGATGCCACAGAAATACAAACTACCATCAGAGAATACTACAAACACCTCTACACAAATAAGCTAGAAAATCTAGAAGAAATTGATAAATTCTTTGACACATACACACTCCCCAGGCTAAACCAGGAAGAAGTTGAATCTCTGAATAGACCAATAACAGGATCTGAAATTGTGGCAATAATCAATAGCTTACCAATCAAAAAAAGTCCAGGACCAGATGGATTCACAGCCAAATTCTACCAGAGGTACAAGGAGGAACTGGTACCATTACTTCTGAAACTATTCGAATCAATAGAGAAAGAGGGAATCCTCCTTAACTCATTTTATGAGGCTAGCATCATCCTGATACCAAAGCCTGGCACAGACATGACAAACAAAGAGAATTTTAGACCAATATTCTTGATGAACATTGATGCAAAAATCCTCAGTAAAATACTGGCAAATTGAATCCAGCAGCACATCAAAAAACTTATCCACTGTGATCAAGTGGGCTTCATCCCTGGTACGCAAGCCTGGTTCAATATACGCATATCAATAAATGTAATCCAGCATATAAACAGAACCAAAGACAAAAATCACATGATTATCTCAATAGATGCAGAAAAGGCCTTTGACAAAATTTAACAACCCTTCATGCTAAAAACTCTCAATAAATTAGGTATTGATGGGATGTATTTCAAAATAATAAGAGCTATCGATGACAAACCCACAGCCAATGTCATACTGAATGGGCAAAAACTGGAAGCATTCCCTTTGAAAACTGGCACAAGACAGGGATGCCCTCTCTCACCATTCCTATTCAACATAGTGTTGGAAGTTCTGGCCAGGGCAATTAGGCAGGAGAAGGAAATAAAGGGTATTCAATTAGGAAAAGAGGAAGTCAAATTGTCCCTGTTTGCAGATGACATGATTGTATATCTAGAAAACCCCATTGTCTCAGCCCAAAATCTCCTTAGCTGATAAGCAACTTCGGCAAAGTCTCAGGATACAAAATCAATCTACAAAAATCACAAGCATTCTTATACATCAAAAACAGACAAACAGCCAAATCATGAGCGAACTCCCATTCACAATTTCTTCAAAGAGAATAAAATACCTAGGAATCCAGCTTACAAGGGTTGTGAAAGACCTCTTCAAGGAGAACTACAAACCACTGCTGAAGGAAATAAAAGAGAATACAAACAAATGGAAGAACATTCCATGCTCATGGGTAGGAAGAATCACTATCGTGAAAATGGTCATACTGCCGAAGGGAATTTACAGATTCAATGCCATCCCCATCAAGCTAACAATGACTTTCTTCACAGAATTGGAAAAAACTACTTTAAAGTTCACATGGAACCAAAAAAGAGCCTGCATCACCAAGTCACTCCTAAGCCAAAAACAAAGCTGGAGGCATTGCACTACCTGATTTCAAACTATACTACAAGGCTACAGTAATCAAAACAGCATGGTACTGGTATCAAAACAGAGATATAGATCAATGGAACAGAACAGAGCCCTCAGAAATAATGCTGCATATCTACAACTATCTGATCTTTGACAAACCTGAGAAAAACAAGCAATGGGGAAAGGATTCCCTGTTTAATAAATGGTGCTGGGAAAACTGGCTAGCCATATGTAGAAAGCTGAAACTGGATCCCTTCCTTACACCTTATACAAAAATCAGTTCAAGATGGATTAAAGACTTAAACGTTAGACCTAAAACCATAAAAACCCTAGAAGAAAACCCAGGCATTACCATTCAGGACATAGGCATGGGCAAGGACTTTGTGTCTAAACAAAAAAGCAATGGCAACAAAAGCCAAAATTGACAAATGGGATCTAATCAAACTAAAGAGCTTCTGGACAGCAAAAGAAACTACAATCAGAGTGAACAGGCAACCTACAAAATGGGAGAAAATTTTCGCAACCTACTCATCTGACAAAGGGCTAATATCCAGAATCTACAATGAACTCAAACAAATTTACAAGAAACAACAAACAACCCCATCAAGAAGTGGGCAAAGGACATGAACAGACACTTGTCAAAAGAAGACATGTATGCAGCCAAAAAACACATGAAAAAATGCTCACCATCACTGGCCATCAGAGAAATGCAAATCAAAACCACAATGAGATACTATCTCATACCGGTTAGAATGGCAATCATTAAAAAGTCAGGTAACAACTGGTGCTGGAGAGGATGTGGAGAAATAGAACACTTTTACACTGTTGGTGGGACTGTAAACTACTTCAACCATTGTGGAAGTCAGTGTGGTGATTCCTCAGGCATCTAGAACTGGAAATACCATTTGACCCAGCCATCCCATTACTGGGTATATACCCAAAGGATTATAAATCATGCTGCTATAAAGACACATGCACACGTATGATTATTGCGGCACTATTCACAATAGCAAAGACTTGGAACCAATTCAAATGTCCAACAATGATAGACTGGATTAAGAAAATGTGGCACATATACACTATGGAATATATGCAGCCATAAAAAATGATGAGTTCATGTCCTTTGTAGGGACATGGATGAAATTGGAAATCATCATTCTCAGTAAACTATCGCAAGAACAAAAAACCAAACACCGCATATTCCTACTCATAGTTGGGAATTGAACAATGAGAACACATGGACACAGGAAGGGGAACATCACACTCTGGGGACTGTTGTGGGGTGGAGGTGGGGGGAGGGATGGCATTGGGAGATATACCTAATGCTAGATGACGTGTTAGTGGGTGCAGTGCGCCAGCATGGCACATGTATACATATGTAACTAACCTGCACATTGTGCACATATACCCTAAAACTTAAAGTATATTAAAAAAAAATTCTTTGAACTGAATTACATTAGTGACACAACTTATCAAAACCTCTGGGATACAGCAAAAGCAATACTAAGAGGAAAGTTTATGGCATTAAATATCTACATCAAAAGTTGGAAAATGCAAAAATAGATAATATAAGGTCGCATTTCAAGGAACTAGAGAAATAAGAGCAAGTCAAACCCAGACAAACAAAGAAAAGAGATAACAAAGATAATAGCAGAACTAAGTAAAATGGAAACAAAAGCAATACAAAAGATAAATGTAACCAAAAGCCAGTTATTTGAAAAAATAAAAAGATTGATAGACTGTTAGTGAGACTAATTTAGAAAAGAGAAGATCCAAAGAAGTTCAATTAGAAACAAAACAAGAGATATTATGACCAATACCACAGAACTCCAAACATCTGGGACTACAGGCTCATGCCCCCATACCTGGCTAATTTTTTGTATTTTTATTAGAGACGGGGTTTCACCATGTTAGCCAGGATGGTCTCCATCTCCTGACCTTGTGACTTGCCTGCTGCGGCCTTCCAAAATCTGGAGTTGCAGGCATGAGCCACCTCTTCTGGCCTTCAATTTGTTTTGGTAGTTGCTGATAAGAGTATATCCTTTTAATCTTTAATTTTTTTTAAGGACCTTTTATAAGGGAGTTCCAGTGGTAATGAATTATCTCAGCATACACTTGTCTGAAAAATATCCTATTTCCACCTCAGAAAGCTTAATTTGGCTGTATATAAAATTTTTGTCTTTTTTTTTCTTTAAGAATGGTGAATACTGGGCTCCCAATCTCTTCTGGCTGGCAGGATATCTGCTGAAACATCTTCTTTTAACCGAATGTGGTTTCCTTTGTACTTACATGCCCTTCCTCTCTAACTGCCTTTAGCATTTTAAAATTCATTTAGACCTTGGAGAATCTGATTACTGTGTTTCTTTGGGATGATCTTCTTGTGCAGTATCTCATGTGGGTTATTTGCATTTCCTGAATTTGAATCTTGGCCTCTCTAGTGAAGCTGGAAAGTTCTTCTTGAACATGTTTTCAAAGTTGTTTGCTTTCGCCACAATTTTTTCAGAATGCCAGTGTATTACAGGTTTGGTCTTTTTACATAATTCCATACTTCTCAGAAGTTTTCTTTGTTCTTTTTAGTTCATTTCTGTCTAAGTTAGTTAGCAGAATGTGTTGTCAAGCTCTGAGATTCTTTCCTCAGTTGGATTTTTTTTTTTGCTATTAATACTTACAATTACATTATACAATTTTTGTAATGTGTTTTTCAGCTTTATTACATCAGTTTAGTTCTGTCTTATACTGGCCAGTTCATCTGCCAGCTCCTGTATCATTTTATTGTATTTCTTAGGTTTCTTAAATTACACACAGATTTTATTTTAAATCACAGTCATCTTCATTTCTATCCGTATTTTAAATTGTATTTCAATTTTGCAGCTATTTCAGCCTGCTTAAGAATCCTTCCTGAAGAAGTTGTGTGATTTTTTTTTCATGAAAAGAAGACACCAAGGACTTTTGAGTTGCCAATGTTCTTGAACTGGTGTTTGATTACATAGTATTTTAAAATATTTTTCTGTATTTATACATTTATATGTATATATAATTTTGTGAACATCTATAGACCTATTTATAGGATGTTTTAATAATCAAGTTATTCACCAACATTAAGAAATCACTATTTTCATGTTGGTTGAACAATTATTTCTATATGCAAAGCAAACTTGGGCAAAAGAATTCAGTAGAAAAAGCAAAGTACAGTAGGATGTTTGCATAGGTTATCTATAAATAGAAAAAAAAAAGGTGAAACCAGAAACAATTAAATCAAACAAACAAACCTGAACTGAAAACCCATTGAATATTTGTCAAGTGTATTATGTATTAGAAGATATATGACAACAGTGTGTTAAGTCTAGTTCTTTTCTGAGGAGTGTGTATGCAGACTTTTCCTTTTTAGACAACTTATTTCTTTACACTTGGGATGGCTTAAGGGAAAGAAGGCCGTATATCAATACCTACTATTTCTTCACTAACAAAAGAAACAGTACGAAAAGACTTTAGAGTTTATATTCTCCAACTGTCTAGTGATCAAATCCCTTCTCAAGATGGTACTTGTCTTTACTAGGCAGAAGCAGGGAACTTCTCCCATTATGAGGCATGCCACATTTTAGCTTCTACTGTTTATCAGCCTTTTTAAATATTAAGCTGAATTGTTTCTCCATATTCTAACTTTGTCATATGAAGCAAACCTCTTCTAATACTTCTTCTGTATAATGAGTTTTATTAATTTTTTACATATACACATATTTTAAAAAATATTTGAAAATTTATTGCTTTAGGTTTACATACTTCAAGACATTTTAATTCTACATACTTGAATATATATCTTAAAGGAACAAGAGATTATCCTCATTTCCACAACATATAGTCAAGGAATTTAACATTGACATAACATTATTCTCTCATGTAATTTTACACATTTCTTTTAAAAAGTTCTTCAACTGTCCTTATGCATTCTACTATTTATTTATTTATTTTTTTAAGACCGAGTCTCGCTCTGTTGCCCAGGCTGGAGTACAGTGGCTTGATCTCGGCTCACTGCAAGCTCCTTCTCCTGGGTTCACACCCTTCTCCCACCTCACCATCCTGAGTAGCAGGGACTATAGATGCCTACCACCACACCTGGTTGATTTTGTTTTTGTATTTTTACATTTACATTGGAGTTTAGTTCCTGTTTGGTTCTCAGCATGAATGTTATTGAAATATGAAAATATTACTAGCTTTTGTACATTTATTCTGTATAGTGAAAGTCTGCATGGGTTTTCACCATGTTAGCCAGGATGGTCTCGATCTCCTGACCTCATGATCTGCCCTCCTCGGCCTCCCAAAGTGCAGGGATTACAGGTGTGAGCCCCTGCACCCAGCCTACTTTTTAAAAATTTCAACATATTTTTGGGTAAAAGTGATTTTTGGTTACATTAGTAAATTATGTAGTGGTGAAGTCTGAGATTTTAGTGCAGCCATCACCTGAGTAGAGTACATTTTACCAATTTCGTAAAATATTTTTTATTTTTATAGATTCAGGTTTATGTGTACGTGTCTGACAGGTAACTCTTCAACAATCATCTCCTCTGACATCCTCCCTTTTGAAATTTCCAGTGTCTATTATTTTTCTCTGTGTGTCCATGTCATCTCACTGTTTAACTCACAGTTATAAGTGAGAACATACAGTATTTGATTTTCTCTTCCTTAGCTATTTTTGTTACTGGTTTAATTTTGTTACTCATTATATGTCTGTTTAGGGTTCATAAGTATACCTTGGTCAATTTTGGGAGGCTGTATGCTTTCAGGAATTTAATTATTTTGTTCACTTTTCTAGTTTGTTCATGTAGAAATGCTCATAGTCACTTTTAATAATCTTTTGTATTCCTATAGTATCAGCTACAATGTTACCTTTATTCTTTCTGATTGTGCTTACTTAAATCTTCCTTTTTTCATATTTAATCTTACTAGCAGTCTATTATTTTGTTTGCTTTTTAAACAATTTTTTGGTTTATTATTCCTTTGTATTGCTTTTCTAAATTATCTCAATTCTATTTAGTTTCTGATGTTTGTTATATATTTATTTCTGCTAACTTTGGGTGTTCTTGTAATTTTATTTTCTTGGGGTAAAATAAATGATTATTAATTGGAGATATTTCTAACTTTTTTACGTAGACATTTAACACTATAAACTTTTCTTTTTTGTGCTTCTTACAAGGGTTTCTACACGACAAAGAGGGTTTTGTGTGTTGTGTGATAATTTAAATTTCAAAATTTTTTGATCTCTGCATTAATTTTGCCATATACTCAAAGGTTATTTAGAAGCAAGTTATTTAGTTTCTATATAATCACATAGATTTGAGTTATTATTGTATTGATTTGTAATTTTATTATTTTATGATTATTAAGAGCTTTAGTACTCACTGTGGTTTGTTTATTTTATAATTTTTTATTTTGTGGGTTTATATTTGATGTATATATTTATGTGTTAAATGAGATATTTTACTACAGTCATGCAATATTTAGTAACCACATAAGAAAATTGGGTATCCCCCTCCTCAAGGATTTATTCTTTATGTTATGAACAATCTAATTATGCTATTTTAGCTATATTAAGGTGTATAATGAAAGTACTAATGACTATAGTTTCCCTGTTGTGCTATCAAATACTAGGTCTTATTCATCTTTTCCGACTTGTTTGGTACCGATTTGCCATGTCCATATTCTCCCCAACTCTCATCTATCCTTCTCAGTCCCTGGTAATTATCTCTTTCCTCCTTATCTCCATGAGTTTAATTGTATTGACTACTTTAGCTGTTAGACATAAATGAAAAAAACAATGTCAATCTTTTTGTGCCTGGTATATCTCATTTTAACATATTGACTTTCAGGTCCACCAATGCTATTGCAAATTACAAAACCTCATTCACTTTTATGGCTGATTGGTACTCCATTGATCTTATGGATCACAGTTTTCTTCTAAATCTTGGCTATTGTGAACAGTGCTCCAAGAAACATGACAATGAATGTATCTTTGATATACTGATTTTCTTTCTTTTGTGTATATAGCCAGCAGTGGTATTGCTAAATTATATGATAGCACTATTATAATTACTTATTTTCAAAAATGAATAATAAACTGTCTTTAACATTATACTTTGCTTTTTGATGTTTTGTTGTTTTTATTCATCTTTCTGTACTATGTCTTTCAAAGTTGTTGTAGTTATTTTTGATTGGTTGACTATTAAGTCTTTCTACTTAAGAGTAGTTTATACACCTCAGTTACAGTGTTATAACATTCTGTGTTTTCCTGTGTACTTAGTGTTAACAGTGAGTTTTTCCACCTTTGGAAGTTTCTCATTGCCCATTAATGTTATTTTATTTTAGATTAAATAACTCTTTTTATTTATTATTTATTTTTTTTAACAGATATGTGTTGATGAAGTCCCTCAGTTTTTGTTTGGAAAAGTCTTTATTTCTCCTTTATGCATAAAGAATATTTTCATTGGGTATACTATTCTAGCATTAAAAGTTTTCATTTCTCTTCAGCACTTTAAATATGTTATGCCTTTCTTCCTTGGCCTGTAAAGTTTCCACTGAAAGACTGCTGCGAGATGTATTGCATCTCCATTGCATATTACTTGTTAACTTTTTTCTTGTTGCTTTTGAATCCTTTTTTAGTCTGGCTTTTGGGAGTTTGATTATTAAATTCCTTGAGGTAGTCTTTTTTGCATTAGATCTGCTTGGTGTTGTATCACTATCTACTTGAATGTTGATGTATTTCTGTAAGTTTGAAAAGTTCTTGTTATTATCCCTTTGAAGAAAGTTTCCCCAAGTCTTTTTTTGTTGTTGTTTTGTTTTGTTTTGTTTTGTTTTGCGATGAGGGGGATGGAGTCTCACTCTGTTGCCTGGGCTGGAGTGCAGTGGCATGATCTTGGCTCACTGCAATCTCCATCTCCCGGGTTCATGCCATTCTCCTGCCTCAGCCTCCCAAGTAGCTGGGACTACAGGCACCTGCCACTACACCCAGCTAATTTTTTTGTGTTTTTAGTAGAGACGGGGTTCCACCATGTTAGGCAGGGTAGTCTTGATCTTCTGACCTCATGATCCTCCCACCTCAGCCTCCCAAACTGCTGGGATGACAGGCATGAACCACTACACCTGGCCCATGTCTCTTTTTCTACCTTCTCCTTAAAGTAGAAGCTAATAAATCTTAGATTTCCCCTTTTCAGCTATTTTCTGGATCTGCTAGCCATGCCTTATTATTTTTTCTTTCTTTGTAATCCTCTGTATATATTCACATAGCCTGTCTTCATACTCACTAATATCCTCTTATGCTTGATCAGTTATGCTGTTAATAGACTCTGATGCATTCTTTAACATGTCAGTAGCATTTTCAACTCAATTTCTAATTGCTTCTTTTTCATGATTTTAGTCTCTTATGTAAATTTACTTAATGTATTTTACTTAATTTACTTATGTAAATTTACTTATGTATTTCCTTATGTAAATTTAGTTAATGACTTTCCCCTCTGTTATTTTGAATTTTTTTGCGTTTCCTCAAAACTGCTATTTTGAGTTCTCTGCCTGAAAAATCACATAGCTGTCTCTCCAGGAGTAGTCCCTAGTACCTTCTTTAGTTTATTTGGTGAGGTCATGTTTCATGGATGGTCTTAATGCTTGTAGATTATTCTCAGTGTCTGTGCATTGAAGATTTTCCAGTTTTGTTCATAAAAAGCATTCCAATAAATCCAAAACTTAACAAAATAATACCAAGTATCTTCTCACATCAAAGTTGAATAAAATTACAAATCAAAGGGATAGAGTAAGATGGCAGAATAGAAGCCTACACTCTTCATCATCCCACTGGGAAAGAAAATTTGTACAACTATTGTCACACAGGAAAGATCATCACAAGAATCAAAAAATTAAATAAGAAATAACAGTACCTGGTTTTAACGTCACATTGCTATAAGGGACACTAAGGAGGGCAAAAGAGATAATCTTTAATCACCAGTGCCACTCCTCCGGCACCAAGTCCATTCAAGTACTTGGGAAGTCTTCCCAAAAAATACAGGCACAGAAAAAAAGCCATCTATGAAGACTTCAATACATACCTAGCTCTTCAATGCTCTTAATTTTTGGATTTATTGGAATGCTTTTTATGAAAAAGTATATGGTCAATTTTGGAAAATATTCAATGTAAACATGAGAAAAGCATATATTTTATAATAGTTGTTCACTATAATTAGTAAATATCTATTAGGTTTGAGTCCAATTTAATTCAAGTATTTATTTGTTATTTTTTCTCTTGATGATTTCTATTGTGTTTCAGTGGAATGTAGTAGTCTTATAGAATCCTATTGAATGGAACACTTTATATAACAAACTTTCTCTTTTTATTGCTGTTGTTGACTGAAAGTATCCTTTGTTTGAGATTATATAATAGCTACTCCTGCTACCTTTCTCTGTTTGCATAGTGTATTATTTTCTACTTTATTATGTCAAGTTCTGGAGTGTCTACCTGTTAGCTGTGTCTCTTTTAGGCAGCAGAGATTTGGAGCATGTGTTATCCTACAAGTCTTTTAAGAGGGGTTTTTAAACAATTTATATTTCAGGTTAATGTTGATACACAGGGTCTTTTTCCTCTCAACGTTACCTACTTGTTTTGTGGTGTCAGTTGTGCAATTGCTTTATGGGATCTGTTAGCTTTGTATTTATGTGCCCTTTCATAATGCTGAATATTGTTCTTTCATTCCCATATTTAGAACTTCTTTGAGAATTCCTTGTAGAATGATCTCATGGTAACAAATTCCCTTCACATTTGCTCATTTGAAAAATAATTAACTTCTCCTTTACATGAGGCTTTATTTATCAGCATACAAAATATTTGGCTGCACTTTTTTCTTTAGGAAGACTGAAAATAGAATCTTATTCCTTCTGGCCTATAGGTTTTTCTACTAAATAAAGTCTATTGTCAATTTGTTTGACTTTATTTATATATGATTTGATTCTTCCTTCTTATTTCTTTCAGAATTTGTTCCTTCACATTTACTTTTGAATACTCTGATGATTATATGCCTTATTGATAATCATCTTGCAAAGCATCTTTCAGGTTATACTTCAGCTTATTTTAAAAGATCTAAATGGCTACAGTGATCAGAGAAGAGAAACTTTTTTTTCTGGATTATATTATCAAATGAGTTTTTCAAACTTTTTACTATTTATTGTTTTTTTCTCAAGGGTGCCTTAAGGGATACAAGACTTTAAGGTATAAATGGAAAGAGAAAAAGAAAGCCTGTAACTTATAGCATCTATCACTATGCACTCCCATATTTCTCAAAGCCTTTCCCAGTTTTTATATTTTTACCTTTTTTCATTTGTTTTTAAAGTTTTATATTTTTCTACTGGGATAGCTTAAAAGTCTTTTCTTCAAGTTCTGAATTTATTTCTTCTGCTTGGTTTACTTTATTATAGCTTTCAATTGTATTTTGTAACTTGTGAGTAAATTTTTCTAGGTTTTTGTTTGGCTATTACCAGTTTATCTCTTCTTTCATATTTGCATTTTTTTCTGATTTATTTGTGTTGATATCTGACTTTCTCATGGATCTCACTGAGCTTTCTTATAATCCATATTTGCACTTTTAAAAATCTATTTTTACATAATTTTTATTTTAGTTAGAATCCATTACTGGAGACCTAATATGAATTTTCTCTTTACCCATCAGTGCAGAAATAACTGGGTCCTCTCCTACATGAGCTTTACATGTATGTACTTTCAGCCCTCTGGAATATTTCAGGGTAACTACATCCCCACAGGAAGAGCATTCTTCAGGTTCAAGCATGCATGAAAGGTGGAGTAAAAATTAATCCCTACTTGGAATGTCAACGTACCTATAGATAAAAATGGTATTTGCCCAGTTTGAGCAGCCAGACCCTTGTTCAGAAGAAAGTCTGAGAGGTGGATCACTTTCCTGCAGGCCTGGCAAGGGAGATGAGGTTGTTTCCACCCTTTCCCTGATAAGATGTCCGTGTGTTTTACTGAGATCTCCCCAAGCAATCTCTGCCAACCTTCTGCTTATTATTATTTCAACTATTAACCTGCTTTAGCTACAACCAATTTCTACCCAGAGAGACCTCCCCTAAAACCATGAAGCCTAAACTTTTAAATACAGTAAACAAAATGGAAACAAAATAAATAAATAAAATGTGCATGTAATGGGGGAACAAGGTGAGCTTAAAGAGACCTCTGTCATTTCAAACTTATAGGTAACAGTGAACTTGCTCTCACACTCAGTACACTTCTACTACAACCAGCATCTGAGAAAGCTATTACATAAAAATTTTCTCAGTCTGCACCCCTGAAAGCAGAAAGTGCCAAATTAGTCTAGAATAAGCTATAAGTATTAAAAAATATCATCCTTAAGGTGAAAAATTTCAAAACAGAAAATTTAGAAAATTAAAAATATGTATAACTTCTCTACCCAAATGAGAAGGAACCAGAAAAATAACTTTGGTAATATTAAAAAAAAAAAAAAAAACAGGTTCTAAAAGACTCCAAAAAGTTTACACTAACTCCTCAGCAATAGAGCCAAATCAAGATCAATATTCTCTGAAATACTGTGTCCAGAATTGGTTCCTTCTGGTGGGTTCTTGGTCTTGCTAACTTCAAGAATGAAGCCGCGGATCCTCACGGTGAGTGTTACAGTTCTTAAAGATGGTGTGTCTGGGGTTTGTTCCTTCAGATGTTCAGATATGTCTGGTGTTTCTTCCTTCTGATGGGTTCATGGTCTTGCTGACTTCAGGAGTGAAGACACAGACCTTTGCGGTGAGTGTTACAGCTCTTAAAGGTGGCGTGTCAGGAGTTGTTCATTCCTCCCAGTGGGTTCGTGGTCTAACTGACTTCCGGAGTGAAGCTGCAGACCTTCGTGGTGAGTGTTACAGCTCATAAAAGTAGAGTGCAGCCAAAAAGTGAGCAGCAGCAAGATTTATTGCAAAGAGCAAAACACAGTGTGGAAGTGGACCTGAGCAGGTTGCCACTGCTGGCTTGGGTGCCCAGCTTTTATTTGCTTATTTGGCCCCACCTATATCCTGCTGATTGGTCCATTTTACAGAGTGCTTATTGATGCATTTACAAACCTTTAGTTAGACACAGAGTGCTGATTGGTGCCTTTTTAGAGTGCTGATAGGTGCATTTACAAACCTTTAGCTAAACACAAAGCGCTGATTGGTGTGTTTGCAATCCTTTAGCCAGGCAGAAATGTTCTCCAAGTCCCCACCCTACTCAGAAGCCCAGCCAGCTTCACCTTTCAATACTCAATATAATAAATATGTGATTTATAAAATGGCTGAACCTAAGAATAAGTGGTGTTGCTGATGGAGAAGAAAGAGAAACATATTTGGAAAACTTATTTGAGGGAATAATTAATAAAACATTCCTTGGCTTTGCTAGAGATTTAGATTTGCAAATATAAGAAGCTCAAAAATTTCCTGAGATATTTATTATAAAAAGGAGTTCACCAATGCATATTGTCATTGGCCCTCTAAAGTCAACCTGAAAAAAAAAAATTCTGAGACTAGTGAGATAAAAGAATCAGGTAACCTATAAAGGAAAATTTGTCAGAATATCAGGAGAATTATCATAAAAACTCTTATCAGTCATAAAGAATTAGGGTCTCATTTAACTTTTTAAAACAGAATTACTATCAGTCCAGAATTTTTTATCTAGTAGAACTAAATTTTCAGGCTGGGCACAGTGGCTCGTGCCTGTAATCCCAGTACTTTGGGAGGCCGAGGTGGGCGGATCACCTGAGGTCGGTAGTTCAAGACTAGCCTGGTCAAGATGGAGAAACCCCCTCTCTACTAAAAATACAAAAAATTAGCCAGGAATGGTGACGCATGCCTGTAATTCCAGCTACTCAGGAGGGTGAGGCAGGAGAATCACTTGAATCTGAGAGGCAGATATTGTGGTGAGTTGAGATAGTGTCATTGCCCTCCAGCCTGGGCAACAAGAGTGAAACTCCATCTCAAAAAACCAAGCCAAAACAAACAAACAAAAAAACCCCAAAAACTAAGTTTTCTATATGAAAGATAAATAAAGTTATCTTCAGACAAATAAACATTGAGGAAAATAATTACTACCAGACCAGCTGTTCATGAATGCAAAAAAGTTCCAAATCCTAAAGCAAAAGATTGATATGCACCAGAATAGAACCTCTTGAAAGTACAAAAGTCACAGGACCTATAAAACAATAACACAATAAAAAAGACCAAATATCTAGGTCACTAGTAACATAATGATTGCAACAGTACCTCACATCTCAATATTAATGTTGAAAGTAAATTTTTTTTTTTTTATTATACTTTAAGTTTTAGGGTACATGTGCACATTGTGCAGGTTAGTTACATATGTATACGTGTGCCATGCTGGTGCGCTGCACCCACTAACTCATCATCTAGCATTAGGTATATCTCCCAATGCTATCCCTCCCCCCTCCCCCCTCCCCACCACAGTCCCCAGAGTATGATATTCCCCTTCCTGTGTCCATGTGATCTCATTGTTCAATTCCCACCTATGAGTGAGAATATGCGGTGTTTGGTTTTTGTTCTTGCGATAGTTTACTGAGAATAATGGTTTCCAATTTCATCCATGTCCCTACAAAGGATATGAACTCATCATTTTTTATGGCTGCATAGTATTCCATGGTGTATATGTGCCACATTTTCTGAATCCATTCTATCATTGTTGGACATTTGGGTTGGTTCCAAGTCTTTGCTATTGTGAATAATGCCGCAATAAACATACGTGTGCATGTGTCTTTATAGCAGCATGATTTATAGTCATTTGGGTATATACCCAGTAATGGGATGGCTGGGTCAAATGGTATTTCTAGTTCTAGATCCCTGAGGAATCGCCACACTGACTTCACAATGGTTGAACTAGTTTACAGTCCCACCAACAGTGTAAAAGTGTTCCTATTTCTCCACATCCTCTCCAGCACCTGTTGTTTCCTGACTTTTGAATGATTGCCATTCTAACTGGTGTGAGATGATATCTCATAGTGGTTTTGATTTGCATTTCTCTGATGGCCAGTGATGATGAGCATTTTTTCATGTGTCTTTTGGCTGCATAAATGTCTTCTTTTGAGAAGTGCCTGTTCATGTCCTTCGCCCACTTTTTGATGGGGTTGTTTGTTTTTTTCTTGTAAATTTGTTTGAGTTCACTGTAGATTCTGGATATTAGCCCTTTGTCAGATGAGTAGGTTGCGAAAATTTTCTCCCATGTTGTAGGTTGCCTATTCACTCTGATGGTAGTTTCTTTTGCAGTGCAGAAGCTCTTTAGTTTAATTAGATCCCATTTGTCAATTTTGGCTTTTGTTGCCATTGCTTTTGGTGTTTTGGACATGAAGTCCTTGCCCACGCCTATGTCCTGAATGGTAATGCCTAGGTTTTCTTCTAGGGTTTTTATGGTTTTAGGTCTAACGTTTAAATCTTTAATCCATCTTGAATTGATTTTTGTATAAGGTGTAAGGAAGGGATCCAGTTTCAGCTTTCTACATATGGCTAGCCAGTTTTCCCAGCACCATTTATTAAATAGGGAATCCTTTCCCCATTTCTTGTTTTTCTCAGGTTTGTCAAAGATCAGATAGTTGTAGGTAAGCGGCGTTATTTCTGAGGGCTCTGTTCTGTTCCATTGATCTATATTTCTGTTTTGGTACCAGTAACATGCTGTTTTGGTTACTGTAGCCTTGTAGTATAGTTTGAAGTCAGGTAGTGTGATGCCTCCAGCTTTGTTCTTTTGGCTTAGGATTGACTTGGCAATGTGGGCTCTCTTTTGGTTCCATATGAACTTTAAAGTAGTTTTTTCCAATTCTGTGAAGAAAGTCATTGGTAGCTTGATGGGGATGGCATTGAATCTGTAAATTACCTTGGGCAGTATGGCCATTTTCACGATATTGATTCTTCCTACCCATGAGCAAGGAATGTTCTTCCATTTGTTTGTATCCTCTTTTATTTCCTTGAGCAGTGGTTTGTAGTTCTCCTTGAAGAGGTGCTTCACATCCCTTGTAAGTTGGATTCCTAGGTATTTTATTCTCTTTGAAGCAATTGTGAATGGGAGTTCACTCATGATTTGGCTCTCTGTTTGTCTGTTGTTGGTGTATAAGAATGCTTGTGATTTTCGTACATTGATTTTGTATCCTGAGACTTTGCTGAAGTTGCTTATCAGCGTAAGGAGATTTTGGGCTGAGACGATGGGGTTTTCTAGATAAACAATCATGTCGTCTGCAAACAGGGACAATTTGACTTCCTCTTTTCCTAATTGAATACCCTTTATTTCCTTCGCCTGCCTGATTGCCCCGGCCAGAACTTCCAACACTATGTTGAATAGGAGCGGTGAGAGAGGGCATCCCTGTCTCGTGCCAGTTTTCAAAGGGAATGCTTCCAGTTTTTGCCCATTCAGTATGATATTGGCTGTGGGTTTGTCATAGATAGCGCTTATTATTTTGAAATATGTCCCATCAATACCTAATTTATTGAGAGTTTTTAGCATGAAGGGTTGTTGAATTTTGTCAAAGGCTTTTTCTGCATCTATTGAGATAATCATGTGGTTTTTGTCTTTGGCTCTGTTTATATGCTGGATTACATTTATTGATTTGCGTATGTTGAACCAGCCTTGCATCCCAGGGATGAAGCCCACTTGATCATGGTGGATAAGCTTTTTGATGTGCTGCTGGATTCGGTTTGCCAGTATTTTATTGAGGATTTTTACATCAATGTTCATCAAGGATATTGGTCTAAAATTCTCTTTTTTGGTTGTGTCTCTGCCAGGCTTTGGTATCAGAATGATGCTGGCCTCATAAAATGAGTTACGGAGGATTCCCTCTTTTTCTATTGATTGGAATAGTTTCAGAAGGAATGGTACCAGTTCCTCCTTGTACCTCTGGTAGAATTCGGCTGTGAATCCATCTGGTCCTGGACTCTTTTTGGTTGGTAAACTACTGATTATTGCCACAATTTCAGCTCCTGTTATTGGTCTATTCAGAGATTCAACTTCTTCCTGGTTTAGTCTTGGGAGAGTGTATGTGTCGAGGAATGTATCCATTTCTTCTAGATTTTCTAGTTTATTTGCGTAGAGGTGTTTGTAGTATTCTCTGATGGTAGTTTGTATTTCTGTGGCATCGGTGGTGATATCCCCTTTATCATTTTTTATTGCGTCTATTTGATTCTTCTATCTTTTTTTCTTTATTAGTCTTGCTAGCGGTCTATCAATTTTGTTGATCCTTTCAAAAAACCAGCTCCTGGATTCATTAATTTTTTGAAGGGTTTTTTGTGTCTCTATTTCCTTCAGTTCTGCTCTGATTTTAGTTATTTCTTGCCTTCTGCTAGCTTTTGAATGTGTTTGCTCTTGCTTTTCTAGTTCTTTTAATTGTGATGTTAGGGTGTCAATTTTGGATCTTTCCTGCTTTCTCTTGTGGGCATTTAGTGCTATAAATTTCCCTCTGCACACTGCTTTGAATGCGTCCCAGAGATTCTGGTATGTTGTGTCTTTGTTCTCGTTGGTTTCAAAGAACATCTTTATTTCTGCCTTCATTTCGTTATGTACCCAGCAGTCATTCAGGAGCAGGTTGTTCAGTTTCCATGTAGTTGAGCGGCTTTGAGTGAGATTCTTAATCCTGAGTTCTAGTTTGATTGCACTGTGGTCTGAGAGATAGTTTGTTCTAATTTCTGTTCTTTTACATTTGCTGAGGAGAGCTTTACTTCCAAGTATGTGGTCAATTTTGGAATAGGTGTGGTGTGGTGCTGAAAAAAATGTATATTCTGTTGATTTGGGGTGGAGAGTTCTGTAGATGTCTATTAGGTCCGCTTGGTGCAGAGCTGAGTTCAATTCCTGGGTATCCTTGTTGACTTTCTGTCTCGTTGATCTGTCTAATGTTGACAGTGGGGTGTTAAAGTCTCCCATTATTAATGTGTGGGAGTCTAAGTCTCTTTGTAGGTCACTCAGGACTTGCTTTATGAATCTGGGTGCTCCTGTATTGGGTGCATAAATATTTAGGATAGTTAGCTCCTCTTGTTGAATTGATCCCTTTACCATTATGTAATGGCCTTCTTTGTCTCTTTTGATTTTTGTTGGTTTAAAGTCTGTTTTATCAGAGACTAGGATTGCAACCCCTGCCTTTTTTTGTTTTCCATTTGCTTGGTAGATCTTCCTCCATCCTTTTATTTTGAGCCTATGTGTGTCTCTGCACATGAGATGGGTTTCCTGAATACAGCACACTGATGGGTCTTGACTCTTTATCCAACTTGCCAGTCTGTGTCTTTTAATTGGAGAATTTAGTCCATTTACATTTAAAGTTAATATTGTTATGTGTGAAATTGATCCTGTCATTATGATGTTAGCTGGTGATTTTGCTCGTTAGTTGATGCAGTTTCTTCCTAGTCTTGATGGTCTTTACATTTTGGCATGATTTTGCAGCGGCTGGTACTGGTTGTTCCTTTCCATGTTTAGCGCTTCCTTCAGGAGCTCTTTTAGGGCAGGCCTGGTGGTGACAAAATCGGTCAGCATTTGCTTGTCTGTAAAGTATTTTATTTCTCCTTCACTTATGAAGCTTATTTTGGCTGGATATGAAATTCTGGGTTGAAAATTATTTTCTTTAAGAATGTTGAATATTGGCCCCCACTCTCTTCTGGCTTGTAGGGTTTCTGCCGAGAGATCCGCTGTTAGTCTGATGGGCTTCCCTTTGAGGGTAACCCGACCTTTCTGTCTGGCTGCCCTTAACATTTTTTCCTTCATTTCAACTTTGGTGAATCTGACAATTATGTGTCTTGGAGTTGCTCTTCTCGAGGAGTATCTTTGTGGCGTTCTCTGTATTTCCTGAATCTGAACGTTGGCCTGCCTTGCTAGATTGGGGAAGTTCTCCTGGATAATATCCTGCAGAGTGTTTTCCAACTTGGTTTCATTCTCCGCATCACTTTCAGGTACACCAATCAGACGTAGATTTGGTCTTTTCACATAGTCCCATATTTCTTGGAGGCTTTGCTCATTTCTTTTTATTCTTTTTTCTCTAGACTTCCCTTCTCGCTTCGTTTCATTCATTTCATCTTCCATTGCTGATACCCTTTCTTCCAGTTGATCGCATCGGCTCCTGAGGCTTCTGCATTCTTCACGTAGTTCTCGAGCCTTGGTTTTCAGCTCCATCAGCTCCTTTAAGCACTTCTCTGTATTGGTTATTCTAGTTATACATTCTTCTAAATATTTTTCAAAGTTTTCAACTTCTTTGCCTTTGGTTTGAATGTCCTCCCATAGCTCAGAGTAATTTGATCGTCTGAAGCCTTCTTCTCTCAGCTCGTCAAAATCATTCTCCATCCAGCTTTGTTCCGTTGCTGGTGAGGAACTGCGTTCCTTTGGAGGAGGAGAGGCGCTCTGCATTTTAGAGTTTCCTGTTTTTCTGTTCTGTTTTTTCCCCATCTTTGTGGTTTTATCTACTTTTGGTCTTTGATGATGGTGATGTACAGATGGGTTTTCGGTGTGGATTTCCTTTCTGTTTGTTAGTTTTCCTTCTAACAGACAGGACCCTCAGCTGCAGGTCTGTTGGAATATTCTGCCGTGTGAGGTGTCAGTGTGCCCCTGCTTGGGGGTGCCTCCCAGTTAGGCTGCTCGGGGGTCAGGGGTCAGGGACCCACTTGAGGAGGCAGTCTGCCCGTTCTCAGATCTCCAGCTGCGTGCTGGGAGAACCACTGCTCTCTTCAAAGCTGTCAGACAGGGACATTTAAGTCTGCAGAGGTTACTGCTGTCTTTTTGTTTGTCTGTGCCCTGCCCCCAGAGGTGGAGCCTACAGAGGCAGGCAGGCCTCCTTGAGCTGTGGTGGGCTCCACCCAGTTCGAGCTTCCTGGCTGCTTTGTTTACCTAAGCAAGCCTGGGCAATGGCGGGCGCCCCTCCCCCAGCCTCGCTGCCGCCTTGCAGTTTGATCTCAGACTGCTGTGCTAGCAATCAGTGAGATTCCGAGGGCATAGGACCCTCCGAGCCAGGTGTGGGATATAGTCTCGTGGTGCGCTGTTTTTTAAGCCGGTCTGAAACGCGCAATATTCGGGTGGGAGTGACCCGAGTTTTCCAGGTGCGTCAGTCACCCCTTTCTTTGACTCGGAAAGGGAACTCCCTGACCCCTTGCGCTTCCCAGGTGAGGCAATGCCTCGCCCTGCTTCGGCTCGCGCACGGTGCACGCACCCACTGGCCTGCGCCCACTGTCTGGCACTCCCTAGTGAGATGAACCTGGTACCTCAGATGGAAATGCAGAAATCACCGTCTTCTGTGTCGCTCACGCTGGGAGCTGTAGACCGGAGCTGTTCCTATTCGGCCATCTTGGCTCCTCCCCGAAAGTAAATTGCCTAAGTAAAAGGCTGGAAAAAGTTATTCCATGCAAATAGAAATCAAAACTGAGTAGCAGCATCTATTCTTATATCAGATGAAAAAATCTTTTAAGCAAAAACAGTAAAAAAAAAGACAAGATTATCATCTAATGATAAAAGTTTTAATTGAATAAGAAATTACAAGCCTAAATGTATATGTACCCAACACTGGGCTCATAAAGCATTTACTTCTATACTTAAGATAGAGAGCAACAGAATAATAATAGGGAACATCAATACTCCACTGACAACATAGAGCAACATAGTTAATTGAGACAGGAAGTCAGCAAAGAAACAGTAGACTTAAAGTACACTCTAGAGTGAATAAATCTAACAGATACTTAAATAACAATCTAGCCAAGAATTGCAGAAAATACATTCTTCTCATTAGCATATAAAACCTTATCAAAGATATGCCATATGATAGGCCACAAAACAAATCTCAATACATTTAAAAATATTAAAATTATATCAATTATCAGACAACAAAAATAAAAGTAATAAACATCAGAGAAACCCTCAAACTATATAAACACAAGAAAATTAAAACCACCTGCTTCTGAATAATTTTTTATCTAACTATAAAACCAAGTGAAATTTAGAAATTATTTGAATTAATAATAGCAACACAAACTATCAGAACTTCTGGGATTCAACAAAAGTAGTGCTAAGATGAAAGTTTATAGCACTAAATGTCTACATCACAAAGTCTGAAAGATTACAAATTTACACCCTAGTTTTACATCCCATGAATAACAGGAACAAATTAAACTCAAAGCTAACAGAAAATAAGAAATAACATTGGTCACAGCAAAACTAAATAAACTTAAAAATACAAAAGATTAGTAAAAAAAAATAAAGCTGGTTATTTGGAAAGATAAACAAAGTTTATAGACTATTAGCGAGACTAACCAAGGAAAGAAAAGACACGATTCAAATAAAGTCAATTTGGAATAAAATGAAATATTACAATCAGCACCACAAAAATAGAAAAAATTACTTGAGACTGCTATGAAGACCTTCACGCATATAAACTAGAAAAACTAGGGAAAACAAATAAGTACTTAAGAACATAGGATCCTTCTAGATTTAATTAGAAAGAAATATAAAGCATAAACAGATCAATAACAAGCAATGAGACTGAAACAGTAATTTAAAAATTGCCAACCCAGAAAACCTGGAGCCAGATAGATTTACAGCTGACATCTACCAGTGTGGGGGTTCAGTCAGGCTGGTGGGAAACATTATGGTTATAAAGAACATACACAAGACGTTTTGGAAGGCCTGAAGGATTTTCTATACATTACTTGGCTGAAAGCAGCCTTGTCCCTTAGTTAAATAAATTAGAGTAGAAACAAAGGAATGTGATGAGTTTGTCTAACTAATTTGTTTACTAATGTGAGCCTAAGACTAAACTTTGATCTACCACAGGTGCTTAATTGCTTTCTACTAGGGAGGTCTGCAATGTCAGTTACCCTCTAGTGGTGTGGACTCAAGCCTTTGTTAATTAATCTTTACTGAACAAATGCGAGTCTCACTGGCTAGCTGGTCGGGGCGGCTGTCACAACTGTTTACAGCACTCTGCTTGGAGTCTCTAAGAGGCCAGGATGCTCAGCCGGACTGACAAAGCAGAATATCTGTCTGTCAGTGTATTTTATTGATCCCTCGTTGGGTCAGGGTATGCAGGATGGACCTCTGCAGCTGTTGCCCCTGTGTAAGGATTGCTGAGAATGGAGCCCAGTGGACCCCTGGAAAACAAAGGTGAAGAGGAGCAGGCAGTCAAGTCAGTAAAACAGTAAGTCATTGGTGCCCACTTGGGATCTCCAAGTTCAGGGGGGATTGTTCAGGCTCAGGTTTCATCATGGGACAACAGTTATTAGCACAGCAAAAACAGTATCTAAAAGTATTAAAACAGCTGCTTAAGGCCAGCAGAGACTCAATTTCACAGGCTCAATTAAGAGACCTAAGCTAAACTGTTTTCTCACATAATCCGTGGTTCCCAGAAGAAGGAATGCTAGACGTAGTCTGGGGACAAGTAGGGAGACATCTTAAACAACATTATGCACAAGGGCAGTGGGTTCCGGTAACAGCTTTAATGCTACGGGCTTTGATTAGAGCAGCCCTGGTTCAGTAACACACGAAAGAGCCTAAAAAGGGGAAGGAGGAGGAGACGTCATCTACTTCACCGCCTTCCCATTCCCCAGCCCGGATATCACTGGGTCAAAATAACAAAAAGGAAACGGAGGTTTTGCCTGAGCCCTCTCCTCCAATAGCTAGGAAAAAGGACAGGAAATACGCTTCGGCTATGAGACCCTGAGTTAAGCAAGGGGCAATAGAAAGCGAGCTTTTATCCTGCTGGGTGATGCAAGATCAGCAAGGCAATCAGGTACATAAAGAGTTAAGAAAAAGCACTGGAGGTCGGAGCCCTGAGGTCAAGCAAGCCCTAGGCAAAACGGAAGGCTTGGCAGCTGGGTAGCTCGCAAACCTGGAGCCAGCAAATACTCCTGGGAACTCAGCCTGCGTGGCAGTGGTGGCATCGGAGAGCTAGGCTCAGTGGGCTGGAACTGGTCTCCTAGGGAGGGGCAGGAGGTGTACGTGGGAAGGTCTGCCCAGCCGCCAGCAGCCACTGGCTGCGGCTGTGGGGAGGGAGTGGCACACAAAGATAAAAAAGGGAAAAATGCGGTGCAGGCAAAGCGACAGCCCCTAAGCAAGCATAATGAGCCACCGCCCCGGGACCTCCCTGCTTAGCTGCCTTACAGCTTCACAGGTGGCCGATGGCAAAATTTCATGTATTTATGGTATACAAGTGATGTCGCAGATTATAATCATCTGCTAAGATTTAAATAAAATTAAAAAATTTAAAAGACCTTTTTCTAGTAATAGCCACTGTAATCTCTCTCGCCTATAACATGACTCTCTTCTAATCCAATTTAAGTAAAACAGTGACCTCTAAAGGGAGAGAGATTACCAAAAAGCCCATGAGTTAGTTAAGGAGAAGTTAAAAGTGGAAAGTTAAACATGGAAAAGTGACAGTTTGGTGGAGACCATATAATTTAATCACTCAATCCGGATTTACTACCACTCAGAGAGCTGAGATGGTGGCTCTGATATTATCAAGTCCACAGCTCACTGCCTCGCCCATTAGCTTATGGCAATAATCAAGCGACCTTCAGGTTATGACATCACTGCTGGACCACACCACCCAATCGCACCTATTTTTCCATCAAAGTTGGAGAAACTTATCTATGCAATATCTACTTATCCAGAGACTGGCTAAACAAATTATCCTACAATGCCCAGATTGCCAGCTCACAGGCATGTCCCTCCTTCAACAGGTGTTAACCCTAGAGGATAAGAACCTAATCAGTTATGACAAACAGTTGTTATACACATCCCTGAATTTATAAAACTAGGATATGTACATGTATCCATTGATACCAACACTCATTTAATTAGTACATAGGCTCTGCCTGGCTAGTCAACTCAGTATGTCGTTAAACATCTTCTTTTAACTTTTGCATTTATGAGATGGCTCACAAAAATTAAAACTAATAATGGGCCAGCTTAGGCCAGCTCACAATTTCAACAATTTTGTCACACGTGGAATATCCATCATTCCACAGGCATCCCATATAACCCCCAAGGACAAGCCATGGTAGAACATGCCCACTCCACCCTTAAAAATATGCTCAAAAAAACAAAAGGGAGAGTAAGGGGAAAGACCCTGCAACACTATTGGCACAAGACTTATTTACTCTTAATTTTTTAAATTTAGATGACACATTTCAATCAACTCCGGAAAAGCACTTTGCTAAAACCTCTCAAGGCATAAAACCTTCAGTTTTATGGAAAGATGTAAACAGTAATGTATGGGGTCATCCAAGTAAAAGAAGAGGGTATGCTTGTGTCCTCACCCCCTCAGGTTCTTTTTAGATTGCAGCACAACATGTCAAACCATACCATGGCATGGCTAGGACCAAACCCTGTATCAGATATGTAGGAATTAACACTAAGACCCATAGCCCTGGACAATGTGGCTTCTGAGGATGACATTACTTGGGGGATGCTGAAGGCTGAATGGATCCTGCTCTGGACACAGACACCACTTACTCCAGATAATTTGTTTCTTGCTATGCTTTCTATTGTACATTGCAACTCACGTAGGGTATTGATCCTTCTTATGCTCTCACTTTGTCTGCTGCCTGTACCTGCTACACTCTACTGGGCTCATATCTTAGATCTGCCTTTCTTTTGCTCTGTCACCTGGGCAGATACTCCCTTCCCAGCCTTTAATACCATAACTTCTTGGCTAGGAGGGATAGATTTACCCCCACTGGGGTCCCTCAACAATGGCACACATTGGACTAAGGTGCCAGATAACACTGCATATCACTCCACTATCCTCCCACTCTGTGCAAGTTATAAAAGTTCTAACCCTTACTGTATACCTGACCAAAAACAAGGATGGCTACATCATGACAAAGGCACTGTCTTAACATTCTTAGCTGCAGGTAACCTCAAACCGGGCAATGCAATCAATGCCACTTTCCCAAACATTCCTTCCTGTGCTAAATAACAAATCTGGGAAAGTGATGTACACTTTAGCTGGGAGTTCTGTCATGGGAAACAAGCCCATAGCCTCCAGTTAGGTAATTATAACATCTTAGACCACAGACCAAATGGCTGCTTGCAGGGCAGCCTTGCTAATGTCTTCATCCATCGTAGCATCAATCACAATTTCATAGCCATGTCTCATTCCCCTATAATTTGGGCCAATAGGGGGATGGGCTATCCTAGACCCCGAGTAAATTCCATGCCACCCCAAGGCACCTTATGGCACCTGGGACATCTTAGCACCTCCCTTAACACCTGGCATGGGGCATATCATAATTCCAATCGCAACTATACTATAACCTTTATTCATAATCACACAGATCAGTGCCTGATTTGCACCACCCATCCATATGTTTTCTTCATGGGAACTAACATTTCCATTATACCCTGGAACTCCACATTTGTGACAGGCTTAATTTGCTTCAAGTATCACTAATCACAATATATCTAGTTTAAAAATTACTCATGTCATGGTATTAAGGAAACAATCTAAGGCATTTATACCAGTCAATTTGACACTTGATTGGCAAGGTTTCTCTACCCTTGCCACCTTAAAACATGCTCTGTCCCCAGTCAGACAAAAAGATTCATAGTTACACTTAGGGCCTTTTTAGTCTCAGCCACAGTCATTCTGGCAACTGCTAGTGTTACTGTGGCATCTATTCCTAAATCAGCACGAACAGCTGCTTTTGTAGATAATATGGCCAGAAATGTATCTAATAAACTTCTCTTACAGCAAATATAGATCAAAAGATTCTTACTTGACTGCATGCCCTTGAGGCTGCCTTAGAATATGTGGGGGAGCAACAAGATGCACTGGGATTTTGACAGCAGTTAAACTGTGACTGGGAACATAAACATATCTGTGTCACTTCTCTACCATGGAGTCAATCAATACATAGTTGGGATGAGGTGAAACATTTAACAGCACATGTAAAGCAACTGAAAACTAATATTTTAGAATCCCTTCACACCATAGATCTACACACCCAACAAACAGCCATATGGAAAGGTGTGCAAGATCCTTTCTCTTTGTTAGGCCACCCACTCCTAGGGGTCACTCTTTGACTGGAAAAGAATGTTGCTAATTTTACTCATGATTGTTTTATGTTATTTACTAATTCTAGATGCAAAGTCAAAATAAGAGCAATGACCACCACACCTGAAAAACCTGTTGCTCCAGATATCTATGGTTTCCAATCCAAAAGACCTAATGCTGAAAACATAAAAGAGGGAGGTAGGAGGGTTCAGTCAGGCATGTGGGAAAAATTTTACTTATAGAGAATATACACAAACCCTTTTGGAAGGCTTAGGGGTTTTTAGGTGTAGTACTTGGCTGAAGGCAGCCTTGTCCCTTTAGTTAAGTAAATTAGACTAGAAACAAAGGAATGTGCGGAGTTTATCAAAATAGCTTGTTTACTCATGTGGTCCTAACACTAACATTTGATCATTGCTGGTGCTGAATTGCTTTCTACTTGGGTAGTGTGCAATTTCAATTACCCTGTAGCGGTGTTGACTCAAGCCTTTGTCAATTAATCTTTACTGAATAAATGCAAGTCTCACTGGCTGGTCAGGGCCATGGTCACAACTGTTTATAGCACTCTGCTTGGAGTCTGTGAGAGGCCTACATGCTCAACTAGACTGGCAAAGCAGAATATCTGTGTGTCAGTGTAATTTATTCATCCATCATTGGGTCAGGTTCTGTGGGATGGACCCTCACATACCAGAAATTTTAAGAAGGATTAGTGCTAATCCTATTGAAACTATTTCAAAATGCTGAGAAAAAAAGAATTTTTCCTAACTAATTCTATAAAGCCAATATTATTACTCTGATATCCAAACCAGGAAAGGATATAAAAACAGAAAGCTACAGACAAATATTCTTTATCAACATGATTGCAAAAATTCTCAGGATACTAAGTTAACTGAATCCAAGTGCACATCAGTAAGATAAATACACCATAACCAAGTGGATTTTATTCAGGGATGCATAAATAATTTAACATACATTAACAGAAGGCAATAAAATAATACCTTGCATAAACAGAATTAAAAACAAAAACCATATGATTATTTCAATAGATACAGAAAAGCATTGATATAATCCAGCATCCCTTTATGATAAAAACACTTAACAAAGTAGGAATAAGAAAGATTTATCTAAAAAAAAAAAGGCCATATATGACAGGCCCACAGTAAACATTACATTGAATGGGGAAAAGTTGAAAGCATTTCCACTAGAACAAGACAATATGACCACCTTCATCACTTCTATTTAATATAGTACTGGATGTCATAGCCACAACAATCAGGCAAGTTAAATAAATAAAGGGCTTCCAAATTGGAAAAGAGGAAGTCACATGATTGCTTAGTTAACTATATGATTTTATACCTAGAAAACCATAAGGACATGATCAAGAGTCTGCTATGTTTGGTAAACAAATTAGAGAGTCTCAAGTTTCAAAATCAATATGCACAAATTGGTAGTACTTAAAAAGCAGTATGGATATGTATTAAAGAACTAAAAGTAGATCTACCATTTTATCCAGCAGTCCTACTACTAGATAGCTACCCAAATGAAAATAAGTTATTATATTAAGAAGACAGCTGCACATGTATGTTTATTGTAGCACAATTCACAATTGCAAGGACATGAAACCAACCTAAGCATTCACTGAGTCCATGAGTAGATAAAGTAAATATGGTATATACACACTGTAAAATACTACTCAGCCATAAAAAATAATGTCTTTTGCAGCAACACTGATGGAGCATCAGATTTAACTTTCAGGCTATTATTCTAACTAAAATAACTCAGTAATAGAAAAAAATGCCATATATTCTCAGTTATAGGTGGGAACTAAGCTATTGATATGCAAGGAAATACAGATAAATATAATGAATTATGAAAACAAAGAAAATGGAGGGTGAGAAACAAAACAAACTACATAATGTGTACAATGCATACAAATTTGGTGATGGGTACACTAAAATCTACTTCACCACCGTACAAGTCATTTATGTAGCAAAAAACCTCTTGTACCCCCAAAGTTATTGAAATTAAAAACTTTTTAAAAAATAAAATGTATACTATACTACAAAGCAATAATATCCAAATGGCATACTAATACAAAAACAGACACATAGTCAAAAGAAACTTAATAGCGAACTCAGAGTCTATGCATTTACAGTCAAATAATTTTGACAAAGTATTCAAGGGTATACATTGAGGAAAGGACTATCTCTTAAACAAATGGTGCTGGGACAGCCAGTATTCATAAGCAGCAGAATGATACTAGATTGTTATCATTTGCCATATACAAAAATCCAGCTAAAAGAAATAAATACTTAAATTTAAGACACCAAACGTAAAACAATAGAGGATCACATAAGAGAAACACATCACAACATCAGTCTATGAAAAGATATTGATAAGATTAAAAAGCATAGCCAAGAAAAAAATACTCATGTAGGACCATATCAAACAAAAAGCTTCTACACTACAACAATTGACAGAAAAAATAAACCACTTACAAAATGGGAAAAATAGTTTCAAAGCAAAAAAAATCCTTTAAATTAAATATAGGAAAGAGTATGAGCAGACTTAAAAAAAAAAGGCAAATGTTTAACAAGTTACATAATTTGCTTCTGTGTTCCCACCCAAATCTCATTTTGAATCCTAATCCCCATGTGTTGAATGAGAGACCTGGTAGAAGGTCATTGAATTTTAGGAGCATCTTCCCCATGCTGGGTTCTTGATATTGAGGGAGTTCTCACAAAATCTGATGGTTTATAAGTGGCAGTTTCCTTGGCACTTGCTTCTTTCTACTGCCACCTTGAAAAGAAGGTGCCAGCTTCCCCTTCCCCTTCTGCCATGATTGTAAGTTTACTGAGGCTTCCCCAGCCAGTGAAACTGTGAGTCAATTAAACCTCTTTCCTTTATAAATTACTTAGTTTTAGGCAGTTGCTTATAGCAGTGAAAAAAAGGACTTATGCAAGAAAGTACTTTAAAATTGATCAACATTATTATCAGGGAAATGCATATTAACACTACAATAAAATATCTGTGTTAAAATGTGATATCTAAAAGTCAGACAAGAATAATAACCGTTGGAGAAGATGCAGAGGAAAGATAATTTTTATATATCTTTGATGAAGTAAATTAGTAAAGCCATTTTTTAAATGAGTAAAAAAATTAACCCCCAAAATCAAATAGCATTAATATACAATCTAGCAGTTACACTAATTGGTATTTAACCAAAGGAAAAAAATAGTATTTTGAAGTGATAGCTGCATCCCATGTTTATTTTAGTAATTTACAATATTTATAAATATTTACAATATTGCTAATATATGGAATCAATCTAAATGCCAATCAAAAGGTGAATGAATAAAGACAATGTGGTAAATACACATAATGTGATACTTTTCTGCCATTAAACAGGAATAAAATCTGTTCATTCATGACAACATGAATGAGCCTGGTGGAAATACAATTAAGTTACATAAGTTTACCTATATATGTAGGAACCTTTAAAAAGTTGAGCTTATTAAAGTAGAGAGTAAATTGTGTCATGAAAAGAGTAGTGAGGAAGAAGAGATAGAAAAAGTTGTGTTAGTAAACACACAATTATATGTAGATAAGAGGAATTATTCTAGTGTTCTATAGGGATATAGAATGAAAAGAGTTAATAATATATTGTATATTTTCTAATGTCTGGAAAGTAAGATTTTATATATCAATAGAAATACATAATAAAGGTTTGAGGTGAAGAATATGCTAATTTCCAGGATATAATGTTGGACATTTTGTATGTGTACTAAGACATCCTTCAATATGTAAAAATACGTACAATTAGTACACATCATGTAAAAATAAAAAACCTATGAAATAGATCTAAGAAATGTATAGAACATTTTATCCAACAGCTGCATAATGGACATTCTTCTATTCTGTATACAGATTATTATCAAGAATAGACCATATGTCAGGCCACAAAAAAAGTCTTAAAAAACTCAAAACATTGAAATTATATCAAGTATGTTCTCTAACTGCAGTGAAATAAAACCAGAAATAAATAACAAGAGGAACTGTGTAAAGTATAGGAACATGAAAATTAATATGCTTTTAAATGAGTGGATTAATAAAAATGTTAAGATAAAGTACAAAATTTTTTTGAAGCCAATGAAATGGAAACTAGTATACAAAAACCTATAGAATACAGTGAATGCAATATGCTATAAAATAAAAAAGATAGTAATAAGCACCTATATTTAAAAAGTAGAAAAGTTTCAAAGAACCTAATGATGCATTTTTTCTTTTATTGTAGATTCAGAGGGTACATGTATAAATTTCTTATATGGATATACTGTGTGATGCTGAGGTTTGGGGTTCAAATAATAATGTGACTCAGGTGGTAATTACAGTACCCAGTAGGTAGTTTTCCAGCCCTTTCCCCTCTCCCTGACTCCTTTCTTTAATGGCCTCCAGCATCTAATTATTCTTCTCTTTATGATCCTATGTACTCAGTAATAAGTTGTGACCTATAAGTGAGAATACACAGTATTTAGTTTGCTGTTTCTGCAATCATTTATTTAGGATAATGGATTTCACTTGAGGCATCTTCAAGAACTAGAAGAACTAGAGCAAACCAAACAATAAAAACAATTGATTCTTTAAAACATGAACAAATATGATAACCGTTTACCTGGATTAAGAAAAAATAAAAAATACTGAAATAAAATGAAAAAATTAAGAAAAAGACATCTAATATCACAGAAATTTTAAAAAATTTCTTTGAATTTCAACAGGATATGCTGAATTTCAGCAGAATACATTGAAGTACTACATGCCAACTATGTAGAAAACTTAGAAAAAAATTGATAAATTACTAGACACCTAAAACCTACCAAAACTGACCAATGAAAAAATCCAAAACCTAAAGAGTAAATATTTTATAAAAGCTGTAGTGAAATGTCTTCTAGCAAAAGAAACAAACAAAAAATGAAAAAGCTGGGCCCTGATGGCTTCACTGCTGAATTTTACTAAACATATAAGAAATAACAATTCTACTCAAAGTATTATTAAAAAAAGAGAAGAAAATATTTTCAAATTTATTCTCTGAGGTTAGTATTACACTGATACTAAAACCAAAGGCACTCCATATTGAGAAAACTACAGATCAACATCTCTGATAATTATTGATACATAAATTTTTAACAAAATATTAATTCAATAACACATTGTAAAATTATTCATGCACAAGTAGAATTAATTCCATATTAATAATAATGATTCAAGATAAGCAAATCAATTATGTGTTGTATCAGATTAACAGAATGAAGGACAGAAACTATATTATCATTTCAATTGATGCCAAAAAATTAATAAAATCCATTGCTTTATGATAAGAAAAAAAAACCACAAAAACTGTATATGGAAAAACATAACACTGAAAGCCACACACAACAAATCCACAACTAATATCACAGTGAATGGAAAAAGACTTTCCTCTAATATGTAAAAATAGGAAAAATGTCCATATTCACCACTCTTATTCAATACAATACTGGAAAGTCCTAGATAGAACAATTAGACAAATGAAAGAAATAAAGGATATTCTAATTGAAAAGTAAGTCACATTTTCCTTGCTTGCAGGTGGTATAATCTGATAGTTGGAAAAATCTAAACACTCTACCAAAAATAATTAGAATTAAAAACAAACTCAGTAAAGGTTCAGGAACAAATCAACATTCAAAAATTAGTGGCATTTGTATATGTTGATGATGAGGCATTTGAAAATCGAATTAAGAAAGTGATCAAGGTGGGGCATGATGGCTCATGCCTGTAATCTCAGCACTTTGGGAGGCCAGGGTGGGTGGATCACGAGGTCAGGAAATCGAGACCACCCTGGCTAACATGGTGAAACCCCATCTCTACTAAGAAATAGAAAAAAAAATTAGCTGGGCATCGTGGCGAGCACCTGTAGTCCCAGCTACTCGGGAGGCTGAGGCAGAATGGCATGAACCCGAGAAGCAGAGCTTGCAGTGAGCTGAGACTCCATCTCAAAAAAAAAAAAAAAAAAAAAAGATCCAATTCGTTATAGCTACAAACAAAATTAAGTACCTAAAAAATTTAATGAAAATAAGAAAAGAATCTCTACAATGAAAGCTCATAAAATATTGATGCAATAAATTGAAGCAAACACATACACACACACACATACACACACACAAATGAAAACATTATTTCATGTTTCTGGATTGGAAAAACACAATGCTATTAAAAGTAATGTATAGATTCAATGCAATACCTGTCAAAAAAAAATGACATTCTTCAAAGAGATAAAAAAACTTAACATTCATATGAAATCATGAAATATCCAGAAAAATTAAAATGGTTTTAAGCAAAAATAATAATATTGAAGGAATAACATAGACTAAATTTAAATTATGCTACATTATAGTAATCAAAATAGCATGGAACTGGTATAAAAGCAGGCGCATTAGACAAATGAAAATGACAGAGAAGCTGGAAATAAATTTGTACATGTAAACTGAACTTATTTTAAACAAAGGTGCCAAGATCATGCATTGTGGAAAGGATTCTCTCTTTATTTAATAGTGCTGGGAAAACTTAATATCTATATGCAGAAGAAGAAAACTAGACCTGTATCATGGTGTACAAAAATAAAATCAAAATAAATTAAATATTTACATCTCATATTTCAATTTTAAAACTACTAAAACAAAACACTGAAGAAATCTCTTTATGGCATTGGTCTGAGTAAAGATTTCTTGGTAAATCTGAGGAAAAGCTCCCTCCCAAAAATGGAAGAATGGGATTATATCAAATTAAAGAGATTTTGCTTAATATTTCTTATTAAAATAATAAGCAATATTATTTTAAATTATGTTTAACAGGCAATATTAAGAGATAATCCATAAAATGAAAAAAATGTATTTGCAAATGATCCATTTGACAAGAAAGCTGAGAACCCTGCATGGGGCTACAATACACCAGAACTTGTTCCCAGCTCCCACAGACTCCTGGGGGACGTGGTAAATTTAGCAAGGTAGGAGCAAACTGCTGTCATCATGGATATCAGAAATCTTGGAAGCAGAAGACTGCAGGACACACAGACACTTGAGTTGGAAAAGAGAGCTGCTTAGAGGGGTATCAGAGCAGAAACCGGAGAGTTTTTGTGAGACCATCATAGTAGAGCACGACCAGTGACACTGATCCACCAAGGCTTTCCTTGTTCCCTGAGGAGTCCATAGACTTAAGGCAACTGAAAGAACTAAACAGAGTTTAGCAGAATAGAATTAATTTTGCCCATGAAATGAAGCTTGTAAAACCTAAGTGCTCCCCTTTGGTTTAATACTTACAACCTGGCTCTTCTGGGGTACCAGCATGGCTGTGGCTGCTTACATTGCTGCCTAAGGGCCCACTGCAGTGCCTCCTGGGTGTTACATAATAGCTCCAGCACTGGAAGAGCATGTCAGACTATCAGAGAGCTCCAGCACAGCATCCCCCACCGAAACACAAAAAGTCACCCACACTGTCCCTGATAGAAGCTTCCCTGTGACACTTTGCTGGCAGAAACATACTCATGGCCATCCTCTACATTGTTATGCTGGTGCACATGCATATAGGTGAACATTTTCTTTCCTTCATCACCTATGTGCATGTGCAGATGCAACCCACTGTAACACTTCTGCCAGCATGAGTAAACCCTACATGCCCTGCAGCATCACCATTGCCATAGTAAACCTGTACATAAACACCAGTGCTTTCACTCCCAAGCTGCATACCAACTGGTTCCAGTGTGAATACACACATGGAGGGTGCCAGCCTCATGCCCACCAGTGCTTACATCTGTACCAACAATGCCACTGTTGTGAACATATGCACAGACCCTGGAAGCCCCACTCACAGTGATGCCACATAGCTATGCTGCTGCTGAGAACACCTGCACAGAGGCTGGCCATCCTACACACATCAGCACTCTTTCTTAGCCTCTGAGCATGCACCCCATTGCACTGCTGCTATGGCTGGCACTTGCAAATAAGCAGAAATCTCACCGCCATAGTGTAATGAACTGTTTTGCCTCAGACTATCTACCAGTGTTATGACCAGTGGCCTAGGAGCACAGTAGTCCCTGCAGTACAGCAGATTCCTATCCTTGAAAGACAAGAGGAAAAAGCTGGGGCCCAATATCAGCCCTCCAGAATTACAGTATGCAGTCCAAGAATCCTGGAATAAACCTTGACCCGCTAGAATATTCTGGAAGTTAAGTCAGTGAACTGACCATACCATATGCCAAAATCAAATCCCTAGAGACACCAAAAAATATAAAAGAAAAAAGTTCAAAAAACAAGCTACTTCAAAGATCGAAGGAACTACAATCCATAAAGTTGATAAAGATCTAGTGCATTATCTCTGGCAAGTATAAAGCCACAGGCGACTTACTTTCGTACAAACACACTGATTCTCCAAAAATGGTTCTTAACCAGGCTGAAATGGCTGAAATACCAGAAATAAATTTCAGAATGTGGATAGAAAGGAATATTATCAAGATTTATTCAGTCTTAACCCCTTTAAAAACTCATTGTATTTTTACATTTCAAATCCAATGCCTTCTCAACAGTTTTCCACAGTCTTAACTTATTCTAGCATTAACTCAAAAGTCCAAGTTTAAGGTCTTAACTGAGACAAGGCAAGTCTCTTCTGCCTATAAGTATGTAAAATGAAAAACAAGTTTGTTACTTTCAAAATACAATTGGGGATACAGGCAATAAATAAATGTTTGCATTCCAATGGGAGAAATTGGTCAAAAGAAAGGGACCACAAGCTCCATGAAAGTACAAATTTGGGCAGTCATTAAATCTTAAAGCTCCAAATCTTTGACTCTATATCTCCCATTCAGGGCATGTTGCTGCAAGGGTTGTCTCCCACAGTCTTGGGCAGCTCCACCTCTTTGGCCCTGCAAGGTATAGTTTCTGTGGCTGTTTTCACAAGCCGGTATTGAGTGTCTGTGGATTTTTTGGGTGCTTCGTGCAAGTTGTCAGATGATTTAAATTTTGGGGTCTGGGAATGGTGGCCTTCTTCTTATAGTTCCACTATGCAGTGCTCCAGTGGGGACCCTGTGTGGCAGCTCTGTCTCACATTTGTTTTCCTACCTCTGTCCTAGAAGAGGTTCTCCAAGTGAGCTCTGTTTTTTTCAGTAGACTTCTGCCTGGATATCCAAGCATTTCAATTTATTCTCTGAAATCTGGGCAGAGGTTCCTAAATCTCAACTTGCCTTCTGTCCACTCACAGTTCAAACATCACATGGAAGCCACCAATTCTTGGGGCTTGCGTTCTCTGATCCACTGGCCTGAGCTGTACCTTGGCCCCTTTCAGCCATGGTTGGAGCTGAAGCAGCTGGGATGCAGGGTACAAAGTCCTGAAGCTGCACAGAGCAGTGGGGCTCTGGGTCTGGTGAATGAAACCACTTTTCCCTCCTAGGCATTCATGTCTGTGATGGGAGAGGCTGCCATGAAGGTCTCTAAGATGTCCTGGAAATATTTTTTTCCTTTTTCTTGGGTATTAGCATTTGACACCTTCTGCATGGTTGGGAGGACTTATAAATCTTACAATTATGGCAGAAGGTAAAAGGAAACAAGCATCTTCTTCACAAGTTGGGAGAAGAGAAACACAGAAAGAGCAGGGGAAACTCCTATTTTTAAGCTATTATATCTCATGAAAACTCTCTCACTATCATGAAAACATCATGGGGGAAGCAACCCTATGATCCAATCACTTCCCATCAGATCACTCCTTTGACATATGGGCATACCTATACAGATAAAATTTGCATGGGGACACAGAGAAAAGCTATATCAATTGGCATAACTGAAAGAGAGGAAGAGAAACCAAGCAACTTGGAAAACATGTTTTAGAATATCAACTAGAAATATATTTTCAACCTATCTATAGAGGACAACATTGAAATTCAAAAAATGCAGAGAACCCTAGTGAAGTACTATGTAAGAAGACTATCCCCAAGATACATAGTCATTAGAATCTCTCATATCAAAATGAAAGGAAAAATGTTAAAGGCAGCTACAGATAAGGAACAGGACACCTACAAAGAAAACTGCATTGGGCTATTACAGACATTTTGGCAGATATTGACAAGCCACACCATTTTCAGGGCCTATATTCAAAATTACTGAAGAAAATTTTCACACAATAATTTTATATCTAGACAAATTAAGCTTCCTTATTGATTATAATTCTTTCAGACAAGCAAATGCTAAAAGAACTCACTATCAATAGACCTGTTTTAAAAGAGGTTGTGAATAAAGTGCTAAATGTAAAAAGAAAAGGCCATAATGGCCACTCTAGAAACAAACTAAAGTTCATGTACCAGTGATACTAAAAAGCAACCACACAAACAAGTCTGCATAATAACCAGCCAACAGAATATCAACAGGATCAAAATGAGGACTAACTTCTGATATTTTATCTTATTCAAATTCCTACCTAGGGAGTCTAGAGAGCCATGCCCTACAAACCATAAATTCTCATCATATGGGCTTTATTTGACCCTACATATTGTGGCTTACTTTTCAATCTGACTCTAGCATAACATTATAAAATAAGAAAAAAAAATTTAACCCCAAAATATATTTCCTTGCCGTATCTTGATATTAACCTGCAAACTCCCTTGTGGGAAAAATCTGCATTCTATAGCATATTCCCTACCCCTTTGTTTTTATTCCTTTCTTTTCAGATCCAGGAGATAATTAACTAAGAGCTGGACACCATTTTGGGTCTAATAAGAAACATTTTACAACCTGTTCTCTCTCTGAAGTCTGCTACCTGACAGCTTCCTCTGCACAATGAAACTTCTTCCCCACAATTCTTTATCTTAACCTGAACATTCCTTTCCATTAATCCCAGGTCTTCAGATTAACTCAACCAACTGTCAAACAGAAAATGTTTAAATTTTCCTGTAGCCTGGAAACCCCTGCTTTGAAATATCCTGGCTTTCTTAAACAAACCAATGTATTTCTTGCATGTATTTGATTTATGTCTCAGCCCCCCTAAAATATGTAAAACCAAGCTATACCCTGATCATCTTGGGCACATGTTCTCAGACCTCCTGAGGGCTTTGTCATAGGCCATGGTCACTCATATTTGGCTCAAAATAAACCTCTAAAAATATTTTGCAGAGTTTGACTCTTTTCATCAATAAAATCCACATGTATCAATACTATGCTTGAAGGTAAATGGGCTAAATGCATCACTTCAAAGGCACAGAGTGGCAAACTGAATAAGAAAAGCAAGATCCATTGGTATGCAGTGTTTGAGAGGCTCATCTCACATGCAATGACACCCAAAAGTTCAAAATAAAAAGATACAGAATAATATACTATGCAAATGGCAAACAACAACAACAACAACAACAACAAAAAACAACCAATCAATACCACCACCACCAACCACAAAAAATGATGGTTTCTCTCCTAATTTCAGACAAAATGGAATATAAATCAACAAAGATATTGAAAGGCAAAGAAGGACATTACATAATGAATGGTAAGGAGCTCAATATGAACATGACCCAGCCGTGTTAACCCCACTCAGGGGTGCCCGGATTTATTAAATAAGTTATTAGAGGTCTACAAAAAGACTTACATAACTACCCAATAAAAATGAAATATTTAAACACTCTACAGGAAGTATTACACAGATATTTGAGACAAAAAAGCCAACAAAAATATTCAGGACAAGAACTCAACAGTTGACAAAATGGACCTAATAATCATCTACAGAACTCTCACCCCAAAACAACAGATAATACATTATTGTCATCTGCTTATGACACATACCTTAAAATTGACCACAGAATTAGGCATAAAACAATCATCAGAAAATTACAGAAAAGTATTTACCCACCAGACTAAAACCACAGCACAATGAAAATATAAATTAATTCTAAGAAAATAGCTCAAAATATTGTATGTGTATATATAGAAATTAAATTACTATATTAATTAAATTAAATTACTCGAATGACTTCTAGGTAAATCATAAAATTGAGGCAGAAATAAGGAATTTTTCTGGAACTATGAGAACAAAGATAAGACATACAAGAATCTCTAGCACATCAGGAAAGCAGTCTTAAAAGGGACATTTATAGCACTAAATGCTCACATTTAAAAGTTACAAATATCTCAAATAAACAACTTAACTAAACAACTAGAGGAACTAAAGAAACAAGAACAAACCAGCCCCAAAGCCAGTAGAAGAAAAGAAATGATTGAAATCAGGGCTGAACTGATAGAACTTGAAATGGGAAAAGCATTAAAATGAATGATAAATTTAGCAGCTGATGTTTTGAATAAATTAACAAAATTAATAAACTGTTAGCTACACTAATGATGAAAAAAACAGAATATGCAAACAAGCACAATAAATGACAAATTAACACTACCAGTAACACCACATAAATACTTTTAAAAATTCAAACATACCACTGTAAATACCTTCATGCACACTCAAGATAGAGCTATTAAAGCTAGAAATAGGTAAATTTCCGGAAACATGAAAACCCTCAAGAATAAATGTGGAAACAGTTGAAACTTTGAACTACAGTACCTTTTCAAATTAAACCAGTAATGGAAAGGCTATTAAACCAAAAAATCTAATGATCAGATGGATTGATAGCCAAATTATGCCAGATGCATAAAGAACACCTAGCACGTTCCTTTTTAAACTATAAGACAAGCATCATTTTGATACCAAAATCCTGGCAGAGAAAACAACAAAACATTATCAGGCCAATATTTCTGATAAAGATGCAACTGTTCTCAACAAAATACTAGAAAACAAATACAGCAGCACATCAAAAAGATAATCAATATTGTTAAAGTTAACTTTATCCTGAGACAATAATTTTGTTCAACATATGCAAATTGATAAATGTGATTTATCATATAACAAAACTAAAGTAAAAAAACCACATGATCATTTCAATAGATGCTGAAAAGTCTTTTGAAACAATTCAATATCACTTTATATAAAAACCATAGAGAAACTAGGAATTGAAGAAACATACCTCAAAGTAATAATAGCTAACTATGACAAATAGCCAACATTATACTGAATGAGTGAAAGCTGAAATATTTTCCCTTAAGAAAAGAAACAAGACAAAAATACTTCCTATCATCCAGTGTATTCAACATAGTACTTAACATTTTAGTCAGAGTAATAAGGCAAGAGAATAAAATAAAAGGCAAGTGAAGATACAAAACCAATGTACAAAAATCACTAGCATTTGTATAAATAAACAACAGTCAAGCTGAGAGAGAAATAAGAAACACAATTACATTTACAATTGCAGCAAAAAAAAAAATCTAGGAATATATTTCTCCAGGGAGGTAAAAGACCTCTACATTGAAAACAATAATACACTGCTCAAAAAAATTAATGATGACACACAGAATTGAAAAAATCTTATGCTCATATATAGGAAGTAGCAGTATGACCATTTTAATAATATTTATAGGCCAGGTGCAGTGAAAAATGCCTGTAATCCCAGCACTTTGGGAGACCGAGGTGTGTGCATCATGAGGTCAGGAGATAGAGACCATCCTGGCTAACACAGTGAAACAACGTCTCTACTAAAAATACAAAACAAACAAACAAACAAACAAATTAGCTGGGTGTGGTGGCAGGCGCCTGTAGTCCCATCTACTCAGGAGGCTGAGGCAGGAGAATAGGATGAACCTGGGAGGTACAGCTTGCAGTGAGCAGAGATGGCACCACTGCACTCCAGCCTGGGTGACAGAGTGAGACTCTGACTCAAAATAATAATAATAATAATAATAATAATAATAATAATATTCATTCAAGATTTTTGGCTGAGATGATGGGGTTTTCTAAATATAAAATGATGCCATCTGCAAACAGACAATTTGACTTTCTGTTTTTCTAGCTGATATCCTTTATTTCTTTCTCTCGCCTGATAGCTCTGGCCAGAACTTCCAATACTATGTTGAGTAGGAGTGGTGACAGAGGACATTCTTTTCTTGTGCCAGTTTTCAAAGGGAATGCTTACAGTTTTTGTCCATTCTGTATGATATTGGCTGTGAGTTTTTCATAATTAGCCCTTATTATTTTGAGATACATTCCATTAATGCCTAGTTTTTTGAGAGTTATTAACTTAAACGCTGCTGAATTTTATTGAAGACATTTTCTGCATCTATTGAGATAATCGTGTGGTTTTTGTCATTGGTTCTGTTTATGTAATGGATTACATTTATTGATTTGCATAGGTTTAGCCAAGCTTGCATCCCAAGGATGAAGCCCACTTGATCATGGTGGATAAATTTTTGATGTGCTGCTGGGTTCGGTTTGCCAGAATTTTATTGAGGATTTTTGCATCAATGTTCATCAGGGATATTGGCCTGAAATTTTCTTTTTTTTGTTATGTCTCTGCCAGGATTTCCTATCAGGATGATGCTAGCATAAAAATGAGTTATGGAGAATTCCCTCTTTTTCTATTGTTTGGAATAGTTTCAAAAGAAATAGTACCAGCTCCTCTTTGTACCTCTGGTAAAATTCTGCTGTGAATCCATTCCATCCTGAATTTTTTTTGGTTGGTAGGCTACTTCTTGGTGCTTCAATTTCAGAATTTGTAATTGGTCTATTCAGGGATTCAACTGCTTCCTGTTGGGAGGGTGTACATGTCCAGGAATTTATCCATTTCTTCTAGATTTTCTAGTTTATTTGCATAGAGGTGATTATAGTATTCTCTGATGGTATTTTCTATTTCTGTGGGATCATTGGTGATATCTTCTTTATCATTTTCTATTGCATCTATTTGATTCTTCTCTCTTTTCTTCTTTATTATTCTGGCTAGTGGTCTATATATTTTGTTGATCTCAAAAAAACTACTCATGGATTCATTTATTTTTTGAAGCAATACTTTATGTCTCTATCTCCTTCAGTTCTGCTCTGATCTTAGTTATTTCTTGCTTTCTGCTAGCTTTTGAAGGTGTTTGCTCTTGCTTCTCTAGTTCTTTTAATTGTGAAGTTAGGGTGTCAGTTTTAGATTTTTCCTGCTTTCTTTTGTCGGAATTTAGTGCTATAAATTTGCCTCTACACACTGCTTTAAATGTGTCCCAGAGATTCTGGTACTTTGTATCTTTGTTCTCATTTGTTTCAAAGGACATCTTGATTCCTACCTTCATTTCGTTATTTACCCAGTAGTGATTCAGGAGCAGGTTGTTCAGTTTCCATGTAGTTGTGTGGTTTTAAGTGAGTTTCTTAATCCTGAGTTCTAATTTGATTGCACTGTGGTCTGAGAGACTGATTGTTATGATTTCTATTCTTTTGGATTTGCTGAGGAGTGTTTTACTTCCAATTATGTGATCAATTTTGGAATAAGTGCAATGTGGTGCTGAGAAGAATGTATATTCTGTTGATTTTGGGTGTAGAGTTCTGTAGATGTCTTTTATGTCCCCTTGGTCCAGAGCTGAGTCCTGGATATCCTTGTTAATTTTCTGTCTTGTTGATCTGTCTAATACTGACAGTGGGATGTTAAAGTCTCCCACTATTATTGTGTGGGAGTCTAAGTCTCTTTGTAGGTCTCTAAGAACTTGCTTTATGAGTCTGGGTGCTCCTGTATTGGATGCATATTTATTTAGGATAGTTAGCTCTTGTTGCATTGATCTGTTTACATTTATGGAATGCCCTTCTTTGTCTTTTTGAACATTATTGGTTTAAAATCTGTCTTATCAGAGACTAGAAGTGCAACCCCTGCTTTTTTTTGGCTTTCCAGTTACTTTGTAAATATTCCTCTATCCCTTTATTTTGAGCCCATCTTTGTCTTTGCATGTGAGACGTGTCTCTTGAATACAGTACACCTATGGGTCTTGACTATTTATCCAATTTGTCATTCTGTGTCTTTTAATTGGGGTATTAGCCTGTTCACATTTAAGATTAGTATTATTATGTTTGAATTTGACTATTCCATTATGATGCTAGCTGGTTATTTTTCCTGTTAGTTTATGCAGTTTCTTCATAGCGTCTATGGTCTTTACAATTTGGTATGTTTTTGCAGTGGCTGGTCCTGGTTGTTCCTTTCAATGTTTAGTGCTTCCTTCTGGACCTCTCATAGGGCAGGGCTGGGGGTGACAAGATCTCTCAGCATTTCTTTGTCTGTAAAGGATTTTATTTCTCCTTCACTTATGATGCTTAATTTGGCCAGATATGAATTTCTGGATTGAAAATTCTTTTCTTTATGAATGTTGAATATTGGCCACCACTCTCTTCTGGCTTGTAGGGTTTCTGCCATGAGATTCACTCTTAGTCTGAGAAGCTTTCCTTTTTGGGTAATCTGACCTTTCTCTCTGGCTACCCGTAACATTCTTTTCTTCATTTCAACCTTCATGTATCTGATGATTATGTGTCTTAGGGTTGTCCTCGAGGAGTATCTTTGTGATGTTCTCAGTAATTTCTGAATTTGAATGTTGGCCTGCCTTGCTAGGGTGAGGAAGTTCTCCTGGATAATATCTTGAAGAGTGTTTTCCAACTTGGTTCCATTCTCCCCATCACTTTCAGGTGAACCCATCAAATGTAGATTTGGTCTTTTCGCATAGTCCCATACTTCCTGGAGGCTTTGTTTCTTTTCACTCTTTTTTCTCTAATCCTGTTTTCTCACTTTATTTCATTGAGTTGATCTTCAATCTCTGATATCATTTCTCCTGGTTGATTGATTCTCCTATTGGTACTTGCATATGCTTCATGAAGTTTTCATGCTTTGTTTTTCAGCTCCATTAAGTCATTTATGTTCTTTACACTGGTTATTCTAGTTAGCAATTTGTCTAACTTTTTTGTTTTTCAAAGTTCTTAGCTTCCTTGCATTGTGTTAGAACATGCTCCTTTAGCTCGGGGAAGTTTGTTATTGCCCACCTTCTGAAGCCTACTTCTGTCAATTCATCGAACTCATTCTCCATCCAGTTTTGTTCCTTTCCTGGTGAAAAGTTGTTATCCTTTGTAGAAGAAGAAGTATTTTGGAATGTTTTTGGAATTTTCAGCCTCTTTGCACTGGTTTCTCCCCATCTTCATGGATTTATCTACCTTTGGTCTTTGAGGTTGGTTACTTTTGGGTGGGGTCTCTGAATGTACTTCCTTTTTGTTGATGTTGATGCTATTCCTTTGTGTTTGTTAGTGTTCCTTCTAACAGCCAGGTCTCTCTACTTCAGGTCTGCTGTAGTTTGCTGGAGGTCCACTGCAGACTGTTTGCCTGGGTATCACCAGTGGAGGCTGCCAACCAGCAAATATTGCTGCCTGTTCCTTCCTCTGGAGGCTTTTTTTCAGACGGGCACCCAGCAGATGCTAGCCAGAGCTCTCCTGTATGAGGTGTCTGTTGGCCCCTAGTCAGAGGTGTTGCCCAGTCAGGATACACAGGGGTCAGGGACCCACTTTAGGAGGCAGTCTACACCTTATCAGAGCTCCAGCACTGTGCTGGTAGATCCACTGCTCGCTTTAGAGCTGCTCGGTAGGGACATTTAAGTCTGCTGAAGATGCATCCACAACCACTCCTTCCCTCAGGTGCGATGTCCCAGCGTGTTTGGGGTTTTATCTGTAAGTCCCTGACTGGGGCTTCTGCCTTTTTTTCAGAGATTCCCTGCCCAGAATGGAGGCAGTCTGGCCACAGTAGCCTTGCTGAGCTGGTGTGGGCTCTGCCCAGTTTAAACTTCCTGGCAACTGTGTTTACCCTGTGAGGGTGAATCGCCTCTACTCATGCCTCAGCAATGACAGATGGCCCTTCCTCAATGAAGCTCAAGCATCCCAGGTCAATTTCAGACTGCTGTGCTGGTGGTAAAATTTCAAGCCAGTGGATGTTAGCTTCCTGGGCTCCATGGGAGTGGGAACCACTGAGCCAGAACACTTGACTCCCTGGCGTCAGTCCCCTTTCCAGATGAGTGAACAGTCCTATCTCACTGGCATTCCAGGTGCCACTGGTGTATTAAAAAAACAAAGAAAAACCCCAAAATACTCCTTCTGCTAGATTGGTGCCTGCCCTAATGGTTCCCAGGCAGAAAACACTAAGACAGATGATTCACAATACCACAGCTTCCTCTTATCCTAGGGGCTCCTCTCAAGTATATCAGAGTGTTGTTCATAAACCCTTTGCTGGGGATGCTGAAATTCCCAAACGAAGGCCCTTCCCAGGGAGAAGCAGTGAATTGGAATCCCACTTAAACAAGCAGTCTGACCATGAATTGTCCCAGCCACTGTGCTGTGGGTAATTGTTTCCTGTTTAAACCTCGCTGGCACTGGTGGCAGGGGAAAATGGCTGACTGGACATGAAGTGATGGTGGCCAACTCTGCCCTCCAGAAACTCAGCCTCTCCATGTCTGCATGAGTGGTCACACACAGGAGAAGCCTCTGTGAGTCTGTACAGCTCTATGCTTGAGACTGAAGGCCCTGGTGTGGGATCACGAGGGGACCTCGTAATCTGTGGGTTGCAAGGAATCACAGAAAAAGTGTTGTTTTCAGGGATTAGTAGCACAATCACCACCACCTCCCTTGGCTGGGTGAGGGAGCTCCCTTAGCACCACGCAGCTCACAGGTGGGCCCTCTTTCCTGGGGGGAGATTTCCTGGAGGAAAAGAATGGCCACCATCACTTTGTCTCCAGTCAGCAATTTTCCAATCACAGTACCTAGCTTTAACATTATATTGTTGAAAGAGGTACTGAAGAGGTTGGACAGCTTTAAATTACTTACACTATCTCTCCTCCATCCTCCAGCAACAGTCACACTTCATGAAGGGAGAATCTGTACACTTTGGGAAAGGACCGCACAGTGACTGTGAATCTTGACATTGAATTCAGTGCTGCCTTGTCACAGCAGAAAGGAAGAGTAAGAGTGGCTGTGCTGCATTTGGAATAATTTATATTGACTGGGCTATTCCTATTGTATTGGGCTCAGCTGGTGCCAACACACAGAGGAGAACATGCATCCACTCTAGCTAGTCAGGGGTCACATACCACAGTGGTCAGAAATTGAGTTTTCTCTGCAGTCCTGATCACTGTGGGCTTAACTACTCTGGAGTTATTGGTAAACTTGAAAGGCAGTTTTGGATACAAGGGCCACAATTTCTATCCAATTTCTAATGCTGGGCCAGGCTTACAGGCTATTTCTAAGTGGCACATGACTTAGGGAGACATCAGCTGCAGCATCTGAGTGACTGTATGTATCAATCCTCCCTCACACAAAGGCAGCACAGTCTAGAGAAATAAGTGACTCCTTTCTTTTGCTTGAGAAGAGCAAAGAATAAATAACACATTGTGGGGAATAGGGCCAAGATTACCAACTAGAAGCAGTGATGATCAGAAGCTCCTATTAAAAAAACCACAATTAGCGTGTGAATTCTGCACTAGCACCCAACATATCCAGGTTCCCTAGGACTAAGCAGCTGGTGTGATCCACAGAGAGGAAGGAAGAGTAATGTAGTATGGGGGCAGAGGAGCCGTCATCCTCTAGCCAAGGGAGGTGGTGAGTGAGTGTGCTATTCACCTGGGGAACACTGTGCTTTTTCCACGGATCTGTACAACCCATGGATGGGAATATTCCAGTCATGAACCCATGACACTGGAGCCTAGGGTCCCTATCCTGCACCCTCACAGATTCCCAACAGCCTCTCAGCTAGAATCTACTTAAGTCTGCCAAGTTTGTGGGGGCAGGTGCCACCAGCACGACAGCTGTGGTTGCCTGCAGTCTAAGTTGTTTAAATTCTTTGAGGTGGGGCATCAGCCAGTACTGGGACTCATAACTGCCTAACATACTAAGCTTCCTGTGCAGGGGAAAGGGTGCATCTCTCTCTATAGCTCCAGGCCATGCTTTTCCCCTGCTGGAGCCAGGGAGGCTGAATGGTTTGGTTCTCAGAGGTGTCCCCCACAGCCCAAAACACTGATTCTATGGCTGACTGTGTCCTGAGAAACTTTTTAGGCCTGACCCTGACCCATCCTTTCTCATTGGGTAGGGCCTCCCTGCAGGAACCCCAACAATTCCAGCCAGGGCTCAGAGAAAGAACCCTGATCTCTCTGGGCCTGAGACCAAAGTGGGAGGGGTGGGCATAGTGTCTACAAATCAGCAGACTTAATTTTTCCTCTTGGTATTTCTAAGGAATCTTGTCAGCCCAGATGAGTACTTTCCCCCAAGCGAAGCACACCCCCTCCACAAAGAGAATCAAAGTGTTTTGTTAAATGGGTCCTGTTCCCCATGTCACCCAACTATGTGAGATCCTCCAACAGAGGTTGTCAGACACTCTATAGAGAAGCAATCCTACTGGCATCAGGTTGGTGCCCCTTGAGGTTAGAAATCCCAGAAGGAGTAACAGACACCTATCTAGCCTTTTTTTCTTTAAGACGGCGTCTCACTCTGTTGCCAGACTGGAGTGCAGTGGCACTATCTTGGCTCACTGCAACCTCCACCTCCCGGGTTCAAGTGATTCTTCTGCCTCAGCCTCCCAATTATCTGGGACTACAGGCATGCACCACCACGCACAGCTAATTTTTGTACTTTTAGTAGAGATGGGGTTTTACCTTGTTGGCCAGAATGATCTCGATCTCTTGACCTCATGATCTGCCTGCCTTGCCCCCCAAAATGGTGGGATTACAGGTATGAGCCATGGCACCCAGCCTCTCTCACCTTCTTGAGTGACATCTTCATGTGCAAGATTGAATCAGATGAATGGGGCCTGAAGCAAAACCGCAGGAAATCACAGAAGCCCTACAGAAGAGGGACCTGGCCATTTAAAGAAAAACAAACAAAGCAACAACAACATTAATGACAACAAAAGTCTCCACAAAAACCCCATTCAAAAGTCAGCAGCCTCGAAAATTAAAAGTAGACCAAGTCGTGAAAATGAGAGTCAATGAAAAAATCCTGAAAGCCTAAAAGCCAGAGTGCCTCTTCTCCTCCAAATGATTGCAACACCTTTCCAGTAAGGATGCAGAACTGGACAGAGGATAAGATGGACCAATTGACAGAAGCAGCTTTCAGAAGATGGGTACTAAAAACTCTGCTGAGGTAAAGAAGCCCATCCTAACCCAATGCAAAGCAGTTAAGAACCTTGATAAGAGGTTGGAAGAGCTGCTAACTGGGATAATCAGTTTAGAGAGGAACATAAATAACCAGATGAATCTAAAAAACGCAGTATGAGAACCTCGTGAATCATACTCAAGTATCAGTAGCTGAATCAACCAAGCAAAATAAAAGGTATTAGAATTTGAAGACCATCTTTCTGAAATAAGAAACACAGACAAGATTAGAGAAAAAAGAATGAAAAGGGATGAAGAAAGCCTCAAAGATGGAGTACTTAAAAAGACTGAACCTATGATTGACTGGAGTATCTGAATGAGAAGGGGAGAATGGAAACCAGCTGGAAAACACACTTTGGAATATTATCCAGGAGAACTTCCCCAAACTAAAAAGACAGGCCAACATGCAAATTCAGGAGATATAGAAAACATCACTAAGATACTCCACAGTAATATCAACCCCAAGACACCTATTTATCAGATTCTCCAAGGTTGAAATAAAGGAAAGATATTAAGGGCAGATAGATAGAAAAGGCCATGTTACCTAGAAAGGGAAATCCATCAGACTAAAAGCAGACTTCTCAGCAGAAATTCTACAAGCCAAAGAAGTTGGAAGCCAATATTAAACGTTCTTAAAAAAAATTCAACCATAATTTTCATATCCAGCTAAACTAAAATTCATAAACAAAGGAGAAATAACATTCTTTCCAGACAAGCAAATGCCCTGAGATTTCATCACCACCAGGCCTGCCTTGCAAGAGCTCCTAAAGGAAACACTAAATATGGAAAGAAAAAGTGGTGTCAGGCACTGCAAAAACGCACACAGGACTTAAAGACCAATAACATTATAAAAAACTGCACCAACTAATGTGCAAAATAACAAGAGAGCATCATGATGGCAGCATCAAATTCACACATAACAATATTAACCTTAAATGTAAGTGGGCTATATGCCAAAATTGAAAGACACAGACTGGAATATTGGATAAAGAGTCAAGACCCATCAGGGTGCTGCTTCTAGGAGACACATCTCACATACAAAGACACACATACTCTTAACACAAAGGGGTGGAGGAAAATTTGCGAGCCAATTGGAATCCAAAAAATGGAGGGGTTGCAATCCCAGTCTTTGCTGGTCTTTAAACCAACAAAGATCAAAAAAGACAAAAAAGGGCATAAAAATATGGTAAAGGGGTCAGTTCAACAGGAAGAATTAACTATCTTAAATATATATTCACCTCATACAAGAGCACCCAGATTTATAAAACAAGTTTTGAGAGACCAACAAAGAAATTTAGATTCCACACAATAATAATGGGAGACTTTGCCACCCCACTGTGAATATTAGGCAGATCAAGGAGGCAGAAAATTAAAAATATTCAGGATTGAACTCAGCTCTGGCTCAAGTGGACCTAATTGACATCTACAGAACTCTCCACATCACATCTACAAAATATACATTCTACTCAGTGCCACAAAACACTTATCCTAAAATTGACCACATAATTGGAAATAAAACACTCCTCAGCAAATACAAAATAACTGAAATAATAACAAACCGTCTCTCATACCACAGTGGAATCAAATTAGAACTCAGGATTAAGAAACTCACTCAAAATCACACAATTAGATGAAAATTAAACAACCTCCTCCTGAGTGACTTGTGGATGAATAATAAAATTACAAAATTAAAGCAGAAATCAAGATGTTCTTCAAAACCAATAAGAACAAAGAAACAGCATACCAGAATCTTTGGAACACAGCTAAAACAGTGGTAAGAGAGAAATTTATAGCACTAACTCCCACATCAGAAAGCTAGGAAGATCTCAAATTGACACCCTAACATCACAATTAAAAGAGCGAGAGAGGCAAGAGTAAATGAATCCAAAAACTAGTAGAAGACAAGAAATAACACAATAAAAAAATGATCAGGGGGATATTATCCCTTACCTCAGAGAAATACAACCATTTTTACTTCATTTTCATCACAGAATACTAAAACCACCTTTACACAAATAAACTAGGGAATCTAGTAGAAATGGATAATTTCTAATAGAAATGGATAAATTCCTGAACACATACACCCTCCCAAGTCTAAACCAGGAGGAAGTAGAAGCCCTCCATATACCAATAACAAGTTATGAAATTGAGTCAGGATTTAATAGATTACCAACAAAAACAACCCCAGGACCAAATGTGTTCACAGCTGGATTGTACCAGAGGTACAAAGAGGAGTTGGTACCATTATTTTCTGAAACCATTTCAAACAATTGAATATGAGAGACTCCTCCATTACTCATTTTATGAAGCCAGCATTAGCCTGATATCAAAACCTGGCAGAGACACAACAACAAAAAAGAAAATTTCAGGCCAAAACATCTTATGAACTTCGATCCTCAACTAAATATCCTCAACTAAATATTGACAAACAGAATCCAGCAGCATATCCAAAAACTTATCCACCATGACCACACTAGCTTTATCCTAGGATGCATGGCTGGTTCCCCATACAGAAATCAATAAATACAATCCATCATATAAACAGAAACAAAGACAAAAATCATATGATTTTCTCAATAGATGCAGAAAAATTCTTTGATAAAATTAAATATCGCTTCATGTGAAAAAACCTCAATAAACTAGGCAATGATGAAAGATATCTCAAATAATAAGAGCTAGTTATGACAATCTCATAACTAGCCAATATCATAATGAATGGTCAAAAGCTGAAAGTATTTCCTTTGCAAACTGGTAAAACACAACGATGCCCTCTCTCACCACTCCTATTTAATATAGTATTGGAAGTTCTGGCCAGGGCAATCAGGTAAAAGAGAGAGAGAGAAAAAAGATGTATTGAAATAGGAAGAGAGGAAGTCAAATTTTCTGTTTGCAGATGACATAATTATATATTTAGAAAACCCCATCGTTTCAACCTCAAAACTCCTTAGGTGATAAGCAACTTCAGCAAAGTCTCAGGATACAGAATCAATGTGCCAAAATTATAAGCATTCCTTTACACTGAGAACAGACAACCAGAGAGCCAAATAGTAAATGAACAATTGTTACAAAGAGAATAAAATACCTAGGAATGCAGCTAACAAGGGATATGAAGAGCCTCTTCAACTACAAACCACTGCTCAGGGAAATAAGAGATGACAAAAACAAATGGAAAAACATTTCATCCTCATGGATAGGTAGAACTAATATTGTGAAAATAGCCATATTGCTCAAAGTAATTTATATATTCAATGCTATTCCCATCAAGTTACTATTTATATTCTTCACAGAATTATTTAAAAAACTTTACATTTTATATGAAAACAAAGAAGACCCTGTATAGACGATCATCCTAAGCAAAAAATAAGAAAGTTGGAGGCATATCATTACCTGACTTCAAACTATACTATAAGACTACAGTAACACAAACAGCATAGTACTGGTACAAAAACAGACATATAGACCAAGGAACAAAACAGAGACCTCAGAAATAACACCACATGTTTACATCCATCTCATATTTGACAAACCTGACAAAAACAGGTAATAGGTAAAGGATTCCGTATTCAATAAATGATGCTGGGAGAAATGGCTAGCCACATGCAGCAAACTGAAACTGGAGCCCTTCCTTACACCTTACACAAAAATTAACTCAAGATGAATTAAAAATTTAAATGTAAGACATAGGAATGGGCAAAGACTTAATTACAAAAATGCCAAAAGCAATTGCAACAAAAGCCAAAAGTGACAAATGGGATCTAATTAACTAAAGAGCTTCTGTTTACTCTATCACTAGAGTAAACAGGCAACCTATGGAATGAGAGAAATTATTTGCAATGTATTTAGCTGACAAACAAACAACATCCAGAATCTACAAGGAACTTAAATAAATTTACAAAAAAAGATAACCCCATCAAAATGTGAGCAGTAGATATGAAGAGACACTTCTGAAAAGAAGACATTTACACAGCCAACAAACATATGAAAAAAAGCTCAACATTTCTAATTATTAGGGAAATGTAAATCAAAACATGAGATACCATCTCATGTCAGTCAGAATGGTGATCATCAAAAAGTCAAGAAATAATAGATGCTGGTGAGGCCATGGAAAAATAGGAATACCTTCACATGGTTGGTGGGAATGTAAATTAGTTCAAGCATTGTGGAAGACAGTTGGGTAATTCCTCAAGGATCTAGAACCAGAAATATGACCTAGCAATCTCATTACTGAATATATACCCAAAGGAATATAAATTATTCCACTATAAAGACACATGCACATGTATGTTTACTGCATCATTAGTCACAACAGCAAAGTCATGGAACCAAACCAAATGTCTGTCAATGACAAAGTAGATAAAGAAAATGTGGTACATATAAACCATGGAATACTAGGCAGCCATAAAAAGGAATTAGATCATGTCTTTTGCAGGACCAGAAAATCAAACCCCAGATGTTTTCACTTATAAGTATGAGTTGAACAATGAAAATGCGTGGACACATGGAGGGGAATAACACACACCAGGGCCACCTGGGGTGTGGTGGGTGAGGAGAGAAAATTAGAGGGTAGGTCAATAAGTTCAGCAAACCATCATGGCACACATATACCTATGTAAGAAACCTTCACATTCTGCACATGTATCCAGGAACTTAATAAAAACAAACTAATAACAACGAAAAATAACAATAAAAAAGCACATTTTCTCACATTTTGGATACCAGATCAGTGACAACAGAATAGGGCACTGGGAAGAATTGTGAGGCAGATTTTCCAGGCCATAGCTTCCAGATAACATTTTTCAATACATTCTAGAACAGGAGAAAACCAGTTACCTTGAAGGGAAACACCCACTCTTGGCAGAATTTATCACCTGCTGACTAAAGAGTTCTTGGGCCCTGACAGCAATATCCCAGTAGTGTGTCAGGGGCTTAGGAGAGACTCTAAAACTCACTGGCATCAGGTGAGACTCAGCACATTTTCAACTGTGGTGGATATGGCAAAAGACTCCTTCTCCTTGAAGAAAGCAGAAGGAACAGTAAAGGGGGTTTTGTTTTGAACCTTAGATACTAGCTTAACCACAGCAGTTTGTGGCATGAGTGTCCTCATGACATAACCTGGGCTCTTGAACAGTGTTTGGAGACCATTCCTGGTTCAGAGAGGAGCCCACTTCCTTGAAGGGTGAGTCCCAGGCTTGGCAGCATTCATCACAGCTGAGTAAAAAGATCTTGAGCTTTAAGTGACTATTGGTTAGTGGTCTGGAAGAACAATTTATAGGCTGTGGTCTTGGTGTTCACAGGAAGACACTGCTCTGCCTGTATAAAAGGGATAAAGGAATGGGAAAATGTTTGCCTTGTGGTTTTAGTGTCAGCTGAGTTACAATAGAGTAAAATATCATATAGATTTAAGATTTTTACTCTAATTGCTTCCAGAAAACTTCTCTGAAGCCACTTAGGGCCTTGGGGAATTTACTACCCTAAAGGGAAAAACTTACATACCTAGCTGGATTAGCCGTATGCTGATTGTGGAGTACTAGTGCCTTAAGTGAACCTAAATGTTAGCCAGGTAATGGTTAGAGTGGGCCTTTGGTAAAAACCACTGCTGTGTTGGCTTCAAAGCTGACACATTGCAATCAAAATAGTGGATGACCACAGCTGCAGTTGTGTTAACCCTAGCTGCTGGCAGCTTAGCACTAAGAAAAACTCAGTTTGTTTGAGGAAAAGTAAAAAAGATAATAAGAGTCTCTGCCTCATAATCTAGAGAACTCTTTCATATCTTATCTAAAACTACCAAGGTGTTACTTTCATGAGTCTACAAGATCCACAGCATTCTTGGGCTTGGGGTTCAAGTCCTTGAATACTTGGAAAGCCTTCCTAAGAAAGACAAACACAAACAAGCCCATATTGCAGAGACTACAGGAAATAGTTAGCTATTAAGACACTAAACATCCCTATGCATCAAGACCATCTAGGAAACATGATCTCACGAATAAACTAAATAAAGTTCCAGGAACCAATCCTGGAAAAACAGAGATTTGAGACCTTTCAGACAGAGAATTCAAAATATCTCTTCTAAGCAATTGCAAATAAACCCAGGATAACAAGGAGAAGGATTACAGAATTCTATTAGATAAATTTAAATAAGAGAATACAGTGATAAAAAGAAAAGCAGAAATTCTAGAGTTGATAAATGCAATTAATATGCTGAAGAATGCATCAGAGTCTACTAACAATAGAATTGATCCAACAGAAAAGAGAATTAGTAAACTTGAAGATAGGCTATTTGAGAATACACAGTCACATAAGACAAAAAGAAGAAAAAAAACAAGGAAGCATGCCTACAGGATCTAGAAAATGGCCTCAAAAGACAAATCTAAAGTTATTGGTCTTAAACAGGAAGTAGACAAAGAAATATGCATAGAAAATTTATTCAAAGGAAAAATAGGGAGCTTTCCAAACCCAGAGCAAGATATTAGTATCTAAGTAAAAGCAGGTAATGGAACACGAAGCAGATTTAACTCCAAAAAGACAACATCATGGAATTTAGTAATCAAACTTCCAAAGGACTAAAATTACAAGAAAAATTCTAAAAACAGCAAGAAAAAAGAAACAAATTGCACAAGATGAAACTCCATATATCTGTTGGCAGTCTTTTCACTGGAAATCTTGCAGACCAGGAAAAAGAGAAATGACATAGTCATAGTGCAGAAAAAAAATTAACTTCTTACTCTACAAATAGCGTAGCCAGTGAAAATGTCTTCCAAGCAGGGAGAAATAGACTTTTCCAAACAAACAGAAGCTGAGGAATAACATCAAAACAACATCTATCTTAAAAGAAACATTACAGAGAGATGATTAACCTGGAAAAGGGAATATTATTGAACAATAGGACATCACAAAAGTGAAGAAAATTTACCTGTAATAATAAGTACACAGGAAAAACACAATAGATTATCATATAACTGGGCAAATTTAATGTGTAAACCTCTATTTAAAAGTGAAGAAAAATATTAAGATGTAGAGTTTACCAGTTTTTTCTGGGGGGCTTTTTTTAAAATAAAATCAGTGTTAACTTGTCATCATTTTCATGTAAAAAATATAGTACTTGTAAGCCTGTTGGTAACTTCAAATTGAAAAACAGAGTGAGTAACAAGAAAAATAAAATGCAGGAAACTAAATCGTTATCATCAGTCTTACTTAAGAGAAGACAGAAATGAAGACAAGAAGAGAAGACCATAAATCAACCAGAAAACAAATAAGAAAATGTCAAGAATAAGTTATTACTTATTAACAAAAACAGTGAATATTAATGGATTAATTCGTCAATCAAAAAAAAAAAAGAGAGAGAGAGAGAGTGACTGCATAGATCTAAAGAAGAAGACCCAATGATCTGTTGCCTGCAAGAAACACACACATAGTATTGGAAGTTCTGGCCAGGACAATCACACAAGAGAAAAAAATAAGAGGTATTCAAGTAGGAAGACAGAAAGACAAATTGATTTTATTTCAGATGACATAATCCAATATCTAGAAAATCCCACTATCACAGTTCCAAAGCTTCTTAAGCTGACGAGCAACTTCAGCAATGTATCAGAATAAAACATCAATGTGCAAAAATTGCGAGCATTCCAACACACCAACAGGCAAGTAGAGAACCAAATTATGAATGAATTTCCATTTACGGTTGCTGCAAAAGAAATAAAATGTCTACAAATATAGCTAAACCAGGAAGCAAAGGAACTCTTAAAGATAATTACAAATCTCTGCTCAAGGAAATCAGAGAAAACACAAACCAATGGAAAAATATTCCATGTTCATGAATAAAAAGAAACAATGTCACGAAAATGGCCATACTGTCCAAAGTAATGTGTATAACAAATGTCATTCCCATTAAATTACCATTGACATTTTTACAGCATTAAAATAAAAACTATATTAAAATTCATATGAAACTAAAAAAGCTCATATTGCCAAGACTATCCTAAACAAAAAGAACAAAGCTGGAGGCATTACGCTTACCAACTTCAAACTATACTACAATGCTACAGTAACCAAAACAGCCTGGTACTACTACAAAAACAGACACATAAATCAATAGAACCAGAATAGAGAACTCAGAAATAAGACCATACATCTACAACAATTTGATCTTCAACAAACCTAATAAAAACATCATGCAATGGGGAAAAATTTTCTCTTCAGTAAATGTTGATGAGAAGACTCACTAGCCATATGCAGAAAAATGAAAGTGGACCCCTGTCTTATACATTATACAAAAATTAATAGAAGATGCATTAAAGATGCATATGTAAAATCCCAAAATATAAAAACTCTAGAAAAAAATCTAGGCAATACTATTGAGGACATAAGCATAGGTAATTATTTCACAACAAAAATATCAGAAGCAATTGCAACAATAGAAATAATTGACAAAGGAGATCTAATTGAACTAATTTTTTTTTTTTTTTACAATAAAAGAAACTATCATCAGAAAAAATGAGAAAGAGTAAGTTTTTACAATTTATTAATCTGACTGAGGTCTAATGTCCAGACTCTGGAAGAAACTTAAGAAATTTACAAGGAAGAAAATAAACATTCCTGTTAAAAAGTGGGCAAAGGAAATAAACATACACTTCTCAAAAGAAAACATTTATGTAGCCACCAAACATATTTAAAAAACTCAACATCACTGAATATTAGAGAAATGCAAATCAAAACCACAGTAAGATACAATTTCACACCAGTCAGAATGGTAATTATTAAAAAGTCTGGAAGCAACAGATGCTGGAGAAGCTGTGGATAAACTGGAATGTTTTTAAAGTGACGGTGGGAAAGAAAATTAGTTTAACCATTGTGGAAGATAATGTGGAAATTCCTCAAAGATCTAGAACCAGAAATACCATTTGATTCAGCAACCCCATTAGTGGGTACATACCTAAAGGAGTTTAAATCATCCTATTATAAAGATACATACATGGGTATGTTTGTTGTGGCACTATTTACAATAGCAAAGACTTGGAACGAATTTAGATGCTCATCAAAGATAGACTGGATAAAGAAAATGTGGCAAACAAATGCCATGGAATACTAGGCATCCATAAAAAAGAATGAGTTCATGTCCCTTGCAGGGACATGGATGAAGCTGGAAACCATCAGTCTCAGCAAACTAACACAGGAAGAGAAAAGCAAACACTTCATGTTCTCACTCATAAGTGGGAGTTGAACAGTGAGAACATATGGGCACAGGGAGGGGAGCATCATACACCGGGTCCTGTCAGGTGTTTGGGGGACAAGGGGAGGGATACTATTAGGAGAAATACCTAAAGTAGATGATGGGTTGATGCGTGCAGGTAACCACCATGGCAAATGTATACCTATGTAACAAAACTTAATGTTCTGCACATGTATGCCAGAACTTAAAGTGAAATTTAAATAAAAAGAAAGAAAGATAGATAGATAGATCAGTATATCAAAGAGATATTTGCATTTTTATGTTTGTTACAACACTGTTCACAAGAGCTATGATTTGAAAGCCACCTAAAGTGTCCATCAACAGATGAATGGATAAGGAAAATGTGGCACATATACACAATGGAATACAGTGTAGCCATAGGAAAAATATTCTGTCATTTGGAACAACACAGAAAGAGCTAGAGGTCATTATGTTAAGTGAAAAGAGCCAGGTACAGAGGACAAACTGCATGTTCTCACTTTTTTTGTGGAAGCTAAAAATTAAAACAACTGAATAATTTATGGCAGTAAAGTAGAAGCATGGGTACTCAAGGCTGGTGAAGATGGTGGGATATTTGGGGGGTTAGTAAGTGGGAACAAAATGTAGTTAGAGAAAATCAATTAGATCTAGTATATGATGGCACATCAGGATGACTATAATCTGTAATGAAATAACTGTAACTTTTAAAACAACTAAAAGTAAATTGTTTTTTTTTTTTGGAATACAAAGGATAAATGCCTGAAGAGACTGATACCTCATTTACTTTGATTTCATTATTATACATTTTATGTCTGTATTAATGCAGCTTATGTAATCTATAGATGCACCTCCTGTTGACTCACAATTATAAATAAAAAATTAAAAATATATAGTACTAATTTTTCTGTATTCATTTTGTATCCTGCACCCTTTCTAAAATTTTTCATGCATTCTAGTTTTTTTTTTGCAGTTTATTATATTTTTGTAAATATAAAATGTTATCTGCAGATAAGCATAATTTGACTATTTGATTTTGACTTTAGGTACTCTTTATTTCTCTTGTTTACCTATGCTGCCTAAGACTTCCAATAATATGTTGAATAAAAGCGGTAAAAATTGTTATTCTTGTCTCATTTCATAACTTAGGCAAATGATTTTTATGTTTTTCTTTTTTCAATATGATGATAGCTCTGAATTAGTCTAATACAGCCTTTAATAAAGTTTTTTGAGGTATTTTCTGTTTATTTATAGTTTGTTGAGAGTTTTTACTATTAAGAATTGTTGAATTTTATGGAATACTTTACTGGCATCTATTGAATTCATTATATGCTTATTGTGTTTTGTTCTGTTAATCTGATACATTACAATTATTTATTTCTGTATGTTGAACCATCTAGGCATTTTGTGAATAAAAACTTCTTGGCTATACTACTTTCATTGTGTTGTTGAATTCAGTTTTTTGTTACCTGTTAAAAAATTTGGGGAGGATATTTGCATTTATGTTTGTCAGAGGTATTGATTTACATTTTTGTTTTGTTTTAGAGTTTGTTGTATGTTACCTGCCTTATCTATCACCATTAATGATGGCCTTGTAGAAAGAGCTTGGAAGTATTGTTTTTTCCTTAAATTTTTAGAATAGTCTGAATGTCATTCATATTAGTTACTCACTCAATATTTGGTATTAATAAAATTTATCTGTAAAGACATCTCATTCTGGAATTTTCTTTAATGAGACATTTTATTAATGTTTCTATTTTATTATTAGTTATGAGTCTATTCGAATTTTCTATTTTTTTAACTTTTATTTTGGGTTTGGATGTACATGTGCAGATTTGTTATATAGAAAAACTCATGTCATACAGGTTTGTTGCACAGATTATTTGGTCACCAAAGTACTAAGCCTCGTACCCAAAAGTTATTTTTTTCTTGTCCTCCCTGTCTTCTCAACTTCCACCCTCAAGAAGTTACGATTGTTTGTTGTTCCCTTCTTTGTTTTCATGATTTCTGATTATTCAGCTTCCACTTGTAAGTCAGAACATTTGGTATTCAATTTTATGAATACCACATGTATTTGTTTGCTCTCCATTTGTTTGCTAAGAATAATGGAATCCAGCTCCATCTATGGTTTCACAAAAATCCTGATCTTATTCTTATAATAACTGCATAGTATTTCATGGTGGATACATATCATGTTTTCTTTATGCATTCTGTCATTGATGGGCATTTATGTTGATTCCATGTATTTGCTATTGTGATTAATGCTGCAATGAACACTTGTGTGCATGTGTCTTTATGGCATGACAGTTTGGATTCATCTGTTCATATACCCAGTAATGAGATTGCTGAGTTGAGTAATAGCTCCACTTTTAGCTCTTTAAGAAATCTTTCCACTAGTTTACACTCCCACTAATAGTCTGTAGGTGTTCCCTTTTCTCTGCAAACCTGCCAATGGTCTGTTATTTTTGAACTTTTTAATAACAGCCACTCGGGCTGGTCTAAGATAGTATTTCAATGTGGTTTTAATTTACGTCTCTAATGATCAGTGATATTGAGCTTTTAAAAATATGCTTATGGGCTGCAGGTATATTTTCCTTTCCCTTCTCCTTTGCTCCCCACACTTCCTCTCCTCTTCTTTTCTTTCATGTATTTTTTTCTTAAACATGTTCTCACTGTCTCACCTTTGTTGCAGGGCAGTGATATGATATTGGCTTACTGCAACCTCTACCTTCTAGGCTCAAGCAATTTTCCTATGTCAGCCTCCCTAGTAGTTGGGGCTTACAGGCATGCATCACCACATGTAGTTAATTTTCCCCCCATAGAGATGGAATTTCACGCTTGTTTTTCAGGATGGTCTCAAACTCCTAGGCTCATTCAATCAACCTACTTCCACGTCCCTATGCTGGGATTACAAGCATGAGCCACTTCACCAAGCCAGGTATGTTTTCTTTAGAAAAGTATCTGTTCATGTTCTTTGACTACTATTTAATAGATTTGTTTGTCTTTTTCTTGTAAATGTGTTTAAATTCCTTGTTGATTATAGATACTAGACCTTTGTCAGATGCATAATTTGCAAAAATTTTGTCTCTTTTTTAGGTTGTGTGTTTACTTATTTGACAGTTTCTTTTTTGGTATGCAGAAGCTCTTTAGTTGAATCTTATTGTCAATTTTTGCTTCCATTGCAATTGCTTTTGACAACATGATTATATATCTAAAACTTCATAATCTTAGTCTAGAAGCTTTTGCATGTGATAAACAACTTCAGTAAATTTTCAGGATACAAAATCGATCACAAAAATTATGAGCTTAACTATACATTAACAGCAGCCAAGCTGACAGCCAAATTAGAAATACAATCCCTTTCACACTTTCCACAAAGGGAATAAAATACCAAGGAATACAGCTAACCCAGGAAGTAAAATATCTTTACACTGAGACTTACAAAACATTGTTCTATGAAATCAGAGATAAAACCAACAAATGGTAAAGGATTTCATGCTCAGGGATAGAATTAATATTATTAAAATGCCCATTCTGCCCAAAGCAATTTATATATCCAATCCTATTTCTACCAAACTACCAAATGACATTCTTCATAGAACTTAAAAAAATAATTAATTTAAAATTTATACACAACCAAAAGTACATTTTCATAGCCAAGGAAATCCTAAGCAAAAGCAAAAAGGCTGGAGGGATCATGCTACTCAACTTCATACAGTTACCAAGATAGCATGGTACTGGTACGAAATCAGACACACCAACCTAAGGAACAAAATAGAGACCACAGAAGTAAGCCCAGACAACTACAACAATCTGATTATTGACAGAGCTGACAAAAAAAAAAAAAATGAAGAAAGGACTCCTTATTCAACAAAAGGTGCTGAAATAACTGGCTAGCCAATAAAAATGATTGAAACTAGACTCCTTCTTTATATCACATACAAAAATCAGCTAGACAGATTAAAGACTTATATAAAACCCCAAACTATAAAACCCAGCAACGAAATCTAGACAATGCCATCCTAAACATAAGAAGGGAGAAAAATATGACAAAATGTTTCTATTCCTTCATGGTTCAACATTGGTAAAGTGTGTATTTCTTGAAACTTATGTATTTCTTCTAGATTTTTCCACTAAATGGCATATAGTTAGTATGAATCCTTTTTTTTTTAAATTTCTGTAGTATCAACCTTAACATCTTTTTTTTACTATGATATTTTTTCTGGCTTTTGCTTAGTTCGCTTAAAGTTTTGCCAATTTTAATTTTCTTTTCAGAAATCAAGTTTTTATTTCATTTGTCATTTGCATTTTTTACTTTCATTAATTTATCTTCTGATTATTACAATTTAATTTTTTATCCAAATTTTTGTTTAATTTGCTTTTTATTTTTTAGTTATTTTAGACGTATTTTTAAGCTATTTCTTTGAAGACTTTCCACTTTTAAAATTTAGAAGTTTGTTGCTATAAACTTTTCTCTTACTACTGCTTTCACTGTATTCCCATTAGTTTTGATATGTTGTATTTTAATTTTCATTGGTCTTAAACAATTTTTAAACTTTCTTAAAGATCCAATTGTCATTCAGAAGCAAGTTTTGAAATTTCCATTTGTTTTTGTAATTTGCAAAGTTTTTCCTGTTTATAATTTTTAGTTTTCATTGTGATTAGAAAAGATGGTTGACATAATTTTAGTGATTTTTAAATTTTTGGACTTGTTTCATGTAATGACCTATAATTTCTTTTTAAAAGAATTGCTGAGGAGGTATATTAGCTCATTCTCATGTTGCTATAAGAAGTATCTTACACTGAAAAATTTATAAAGAGGTGTAATTACACAGTTACACAGGGTGTATAGGAGGCATGGCTGGGGAGGTCTCAGGTAACTTACAAACATGACTGAAGGTAAAAAGCAAACAGGTACAATGTTCACAAGGCAAAGCAGGAGAAAGATAAAGTGAAGTCAAAGGTGCTACACACTTTCAAACAAGGAGATCGTCTGAGAACTATCATGAGATCAGCAAGGGGAAAGTCCACCCCCATGAGCCAGTCGCCTCTTCCCAGGTCCCTTTTCCAACACTGGGGATTAAAATTTGACATCAGATTTTGGTAGGCACATAGAGCCAAATTATATTATTTCAACCCTGGCCCTTCTTAAATCTCATGTCCTTTTTACATTTCAATACGCACTCATGCCTTCCCAACAGTGCCCCAAAGTCTTAACTCATTTCAGTATTAACCCAAAAGTTCAAGTCCAAAGTCTTATCTGAGGCCAAGCAAATCCCTTCTGTCTATGAGCCTATAAAATAACATAAATAAATAGTTATTTCAAAGATACAATCATGGTACAGGCATTGGGTAAATGCTCCTATTCCAAAAGACACAAATTAACCAAAACAAAAAGCTACAGGCCCCTTGCAGTCTGAAAACTGGCAGGACAGACACTAAATTTTAATGTTCCAGAGTAAACTTCTTTCACTTTATGTCTCACATCTGGCCACATTGACACAAGGGGTGGATCTCAAGGTATAGTCACCACTGCAATTTAACAGGCTGGCATTGAGTCCTTGCAGTTTTCTCAAGTTGCATGCTCTCAGTGGAACTACAATTCGGGGGCCTGGGTGATGATGACCCTTTCTTTATAACTTCACTAGGCAGTGCTCTAGTAAGTCCTCTGTGTGAGGCATCCAACCCCATATTTCCCCTACAGAATGTGCTAGTAGAGGTCCTCCGTGTGGGCGCTGCCTTGCAGCAGACTTCTGTATGGATATTCAGGCATTTTCAACTTCTGTGAAGAATGATGTTGATGGTTTGATATAATCTGTCATGCAGATGCCAAAGAAATAGGTTTACTGGAAGAAGTGGAAAGAATGTATTGGGAAAACTCTATTCACTAAGCATTTATTTAGCTCTACCTACTCTAGGGCCCTAGTGTGTCCGGAATTGGTGGGTTCTTGGTCTCACTGACTTCAAGAATGAAGCCGCGGACCCTCGCGGTGTCACAGCTCTTAAGGTAGCGCATCTGGAGTTGTTCCTTCCTCCCGGTGGGCTCGTGGTCTTGCTTGGCTCAGGAGTGAAGCTGCAGATCTTCGCGGTGAGTGTTACAGCTCATAAAAGCAGCGTGGACCCAAAGAGTGAGCAATAGCAAGATTTATTGCAAAGAGCGAAGGAAGAAACCTTCCACAGTGTGGAAGGGGACCCCAGCAGGTTGCCAATGCGGGCTCGCAGCCTGCTTTTATTCTCTTATCTGGCCCCACCCACATCCTGCTGATTGGTAGAGCCCAGTGGCCTGTTTTGTCAGGGCGCTGATTGGTGCGTTTACAATCCCTGAGCTAGATACAAAGGTTCTCCAAGTCCCCATCAGATTAGTTAGATACAGTATCCACATACAGGTTCTCCAAGGCCCCACCAGAATAGCTAGACACAGAGTGTTGATTGGTGCACTCACAAACCTTGAGCTAAACACAGGGTGCGGATTGGTGTATTTACAATCCCTGAGCGAGACATAAAGTTTCTCCAAGGCCCCACCAGAGCAGCTAGATACAGAGTATCGATTGGTGCACTCAGAAACCTTGAGCTAGACACAGGGTGCTGATTGGTGTGTTTACAATTCCTGAGCTAGATATAAAGGTTCTTCACGTCCCCATCAGATTAGTTAGATACAGAGTTTTGACACACAGGTTCTCCAAGGCCCCACCAGAATAGCTAGATACAGAGTGTCGATTGGTGCATTCACAAACCTTGAGCTAAACACAGGGTGCTGATTGGTGTATTTACAATCCCTGAGCTAGACATAAAGTTTCTCCAAGGCCCCACCAGAGCAGCTAGATACAGTGTCGATTTGTGCACTCATAAACCTTGAGCTAGACACAGAGTGCTGATTGGTGTGTTTGCAATCCCTGAGCTAGATATAAAGACTCTCCAGTCCCCACCAGACTCAGGAGCCCAGCTGGCTTCACCTAGTGGATCCCGCACCAGGGCTGCAGCTGGAGCTGCCTGCCAGTCCCGCGCCGTGCGCTCGCATTCTCAGCCCTTGGGTGGTCGATGGGACTGGGCGCCGTGGAGCAGGGGGTGGTGCTCGTTGGGGAGGCTGGGGCCGCACAGGAGCCCATGGAGTGGGTGGGAGGCTCAGGCATGGCGGGCTGCAGGTCCCGAGCCCTGCCCCTCGGGAAGGCAGCTAAGGCTCGGTGAGAAATCGAGCGCAGCGCTGGTGGGCTGGCACTGCTGGGGGACCCAGTACATCCTCCACAGCCACTGGCCCGGATGCTAAGTCCCTCATTGCCCGGGGCCAGCAGGGCTGGCCGGCTGCTCCGAGTGCGGGGCCCACCAAGCCCACGCCCACCCGGAACTCCAGCTGGCCCACAAGTGCCGCACGCAGCCCCGGTTCCCGCTCGCGCCTCTCCCTCCACACCTTCCTGCAAGCTGAGGGAGTGGGCTCCAGCCTTGGCCAGCCCAGAATGGGGCTCCCACAGTGCAGCGGCGGGCCGAAGGGCTCCTCAACTGCCGCCAAAGTGGGAGCCCAGGCAGAGGAGGCACCGAGAGCGAGCGAGGGCTGTGAGGACTGCCAGCACGCTGTCACCTCTCACTAGTCAATGGTCTGGCTCTGTGGTCTGCTGTGTAAAAAACAACACATTGATCAATCAAAGACACTCCTCTTCAGATCCTCTAATTGTGAACACAAACTGCAACTGTGATTGACCTATCTGAATCATGCTGAAGATGCCCATGGTAAGCTTACTCTTACATATGCTCAGTCACCTTTAGGCTAGCTATTTATTATGCCTACCTGACGCAAAGTTTCTCATTGTAAATAGAAACACAACAACCACTACATATTAGAGCTCACAGATTAAAAGGATTTGTTTCTGATGTAGCAGCAACCATATATGTCAGATTATTGTTGACTTCTGCCAAAATATGATTTATTTGTATCTTGGTAAAGGACACATTATATGATAAAGGTCACATTATATGGGTCACATTATATAGTTCTGATCTTTGTTTCTTTCTCTGGATGATCACAGGTGCCTTATGAATGGTGACATTCTATTAGGATACAATATTTCTATTTCAGTCTGACTGGCTGACTGCTACCAATGACTTCCGTGGTCAGAAGCCTCAGTCCCGCAGGACTTTCTCTGTAGTGTCTTTAGCTTTCCAGATAAATTTACATTTTAGTAACACTGCACCATACATAGCAATGCAATAGGAGATTGTTATAGTATTTAATGAATGTTCTGTACTCCCTAACATCTTCAGACATCTGTAATTATGTCATGTTGGACAGATTTTTAACTCTATCACCTCACCTACTCCTGTCCCATAAAATTGTAAAAGGTGTTGGATTACTGGATAAAACAAGTCCTATAAAGGGATTATCCCCTCTTGGCTCCTTCCTGGGTACAAGTTGAAAGTAGTAGAGGTTACATAGAATATATAGATGTACTTTTAAAATTTAGGACTCAACACTGATCTTTCTGGACAGAAGTTTGAGTATATATGGTGGAAATAATTGGAAATAATACTCTTGTAGGTGCTGAGATGCAATACGTTGATTCAATGGGGGTAAAGAGACAGCAACAATCCTAGTATATAAATATAAAAGACTTTATATTTCTGAAAATTTCTTATTGACTTATGCATATAGCACCACTGCTTCACAGCTTGACTCAATTGCAGCTGGCAGTCAGGCCTACATGCTATAGAAACAAAGCCTTTTTTTCTGTGAAAGATAAAAAGTAATAGCTTGAATACAATAGCAGGCTTATTGTTTTTGGCAATAAATATATATTTTAATGAGTTTAAGTCACATTCCATAAATAACAAAGTAAGTGAGAAATACCTCCTGGAAGGGGTTATATCTGTACTGTAACATTGTAAGTGGGCAAGAAGGGAGAGGGCCTTTTATCTCCAGGAAAGAAATTAGGTAAAAGTTACAAGATGGGAAAGTGCATTGGTGAAAGTGGTTTGTCTGAAAGTAGCTCCAGATGGAGAGTGGTGAAACAGAAAGGCATGAAACTGAAGGGCAGACAAATGCCAGATCTTGAAGTGATTTCTTCAGCCGTGCTTAGAATCTGGGCTCAGAATCTAGAAAGTATTAAATACCAGCATAAGAATTTAAATCTGAGGTTAGATGAAGCATGAAATTAATGTGATAAAAATGTGCATTAGAAAACATGAAAGGTGGACTCTTGTGGGAAGTAATTAAAGGCAAAAAACAGCTGGAACTTTTTGAGGGAAGATAAAAAAGGACACTTGCTAATGACAGTTGTAAAATTCCACCATGTGCTGACAGTGATGCAACCTATGAGTATAATATTATGTAAATTTTATTACAAAAGTGATGACACAAATAATGGTGTTCATGCTAATTGAGCTGGCTGGATATGAGCTGTAATAAGGAAAACCTGTGCCAATGAAATCCCATGTATAACTTTAAAATATCTGGCACATGCATGCATGTACTTATTGCAGCACCATTCACAATACCAAAGTCATGAAATCAACCTAAATATTTATCAGTGATAGACTAGACTAAAAATAAGTGACACATATATACCATGTAATACTGTGCAGTCACAGAAACAAATGAGATCACATCCTTTGCAGGGATATGAATGGAGTTGGGGGCCATTATCTTTAGCAGCTTACACAGGAGCAGAAAACCACATACCACTTGATCTTTCTTTTAAGTGGGAGCTTATAGGAATTTTTTTAAGGGGCTTTTTGCCTTTTCTATTTGTGGGTATTTCTTTTCTGAAGGAAGTTTTTTTCCTTCTCAATTAACAAATGATTTGTCTCCATTCTTCTCTTGTCACTCTTAATGTAAACACGAGGTACTCCAGGATGACTTCTGATGGCCTGGGGCTCCTTGGGAAAAAGAGAAGAGCTTCCACTTACCCGTTTTGGTAAGAAACTCGGTTTTCCTCAGGGAGTCCCACAGATTAAAGCAGACAGATGCCTCTCAAAAATCTGTTTTTGGGCCCGGTGCAGTTGCTCACACCTGTAATCCCAGCACTTTAGGAGGCCAAGGTGGGTGGATAACCCAAGGTCACAAGTTCAAGACCAGCCTGACCAACATGGTGAAACCCTGTCTCTACAAAAAATACAAAAATTAGCTGGGTATGGTGGCGGGTGCTTATAATCTCAGCTACTTGGGAGGCTGAGGCAGGAGAATCACTTGAACCTGGGAGGTGAAGTTTGCTGTGAGCCAAGATCATGCCATTGCACTCCAGCCTGGGCAACAGCATGAGACTCCATCCCCCCAAAGAATGTTTTTGGGCTGGGAGTGGTGGCTCATGCCTGAATCTCAGCATTTTGGGAGGGCAAGGCAGGCAGATTACCTGAGGTCAGGAATTCGAGACCAGTGTGGTCAACATGGTGAAACTCCATCTCTACTACAAATATGAAATTAACAGGCATGGTGGTGGGTGACTATAATCCCAGCTACTTGGGAGGCTGAGGCAGGAGAATTGCTTGAACCTGAGAGGTGGAGGTTGCAGTGAGCCAAGACTGCACCATTGTGCTCCAGCTGGAGCAACAGTGAGACTTCATAAAAAAGAAAAAAATTCTGTGTTTGTCTTCCAGCAATACCTGTTTATTACACCTAAGAAACTGCATATTTTCCTAGTCTTATTTTTTGAGGTGCTCCACCCTGAGGCCAGTAATCTAATTAAGAAATTGGCACATGGAAAAATCATACAACTACTGAATCTCCTTCTGTCTGGCTGCGTAGTTATATATGTGTGTGTCATGTATTATGTGTTATATAATGTGTTTTTATATATATGCCATATTTTTTATATAAATGAGCTATGTATACATGCAAAGAGTTCTAATTGACTTTAAAAAAGTGAGCACTTAGATTAAATATTAGGAAAAAATAAAGCTGTAATGTCTTTTAGTTCATGTGACCAAGCTTTGAGAAGTAAAGGTATCTTTGAAATGTAGACATAGGGTTTAAATTATGCAGTTCAGAAACTAGGTCTGTTAAATGCTTTAAGGTTATAAATTGCTTTTTTTGCTTTTGAAAATAGCTTGACTTACCTGCTTTACAGGTTAGTAAGATCTGAGGACATATTAAGTTAACTACACTGTAGCTATGCTTGACCTTAGTCAGACCTTATCTGTACCTAGCATGTAATTAAAACAACTTACCAGGTTTCTAACCAAAGCTAAAATTACTGAGCATTATCACTATAAAATGTAATTGAGATTACTGAAAATATATTCAGATGCAAAGTTCATAGAAGGGAGAGTTAAATGTGGTTTTGGTAAAAGATTATAACGTTTCATGGGAATATAAATTTCTAATCTTAAAGGGCTAAAGAATTGTTTAAAAATAAAAGTTTGAAGAAATTGTTAATGGTTTATATACATTAATCTAGTAAAATAAATTTATATCGATCAAATTCAAAAGGGTATAATTTGGTTTGTCTGTAAATTGAACATTAGAATAAAAGCACAGCAAATGTTTCTTCAGGCAGTAATCTGCTCTTTACCAAAAATTTGTAAATGGTTATAAAAAGATTATAAGAATCTCAGTTCATATACTTTGCCCACTTTTTGATGGGGTTGTTTGTTTTTTTCTTGTAAATTTGTTTGAGTTCATTGTAGATTCTGGATATTAGCCTTTTGTCAGATGAGTAGGTTGCAAAAATTTTCTCCCATTCTGTAGGTTGCCTGTTCACTCGGATGGTAGTTTCTTTTGCTGTGCAGAAGCTCTTTAGTTTAATTAGATCCCATTTCTCAAAAGAAGACATTTATGAAGACAAAAAACACATGAAAAAATGCTCACCATCACTGGCCATCAGAGAAATGCAAATCAAAACCACAATGAGATACCATCTCACACCAGTTAGAATGGCAATCATTAAAAAGTCAGGAAACAACAGGTGCTGGAGAGGATGTGGAGAAATAGGAACACTTTTACACTGTTGGTGGGACTGTAAACTAGTTCAACCATTGTGGAAGTCGGTGTGGCGATTCCTCAGGGATCTAGAACTAGAAATACCATTTGACCCAGCCATCCCATTACTGGGTATATACCCAAAGGATTATAAATCATGCTGCTATAAAGACACATGAACACGTATGTTTATTGTGGCACTAGTCACAAAAGCAAAGACTTGGAACCAACCCAAATGTCCAACAGTGATAGACTGGATTAAGAAAATGTGGCACATATACACCATGGAATAATATGCAGCCATAAAAATGATGAGTTCATGTCCTTTGTAGGGACATGGATGAAGCTGGAAACCATCATTCTCATCAAACTATCGCAAGGACAAAAAACCAAACACTGCTTGTTCTCACTCATAGGTGGGAATTGAACAATGAGAACACATGGACACAGGAAGGGGAACATCACACACTGGGGACTGTTGTGAGATGGGGGTATGGGGGAGAGATAGCACTGGGAGATATACCTAATGCTAAATGACGAGTTGATGGGTGCAGCACACCAACATGGCACATGTATACATATGTAACAAATCTGCAAATTGTGCACATGTACCCTAAAACTTAAAGTACAATAATAATTTTAAAAAAAGAATCTTAATTCATGGTCAAACTGATTAAGATTGAATAGGTTTTCTGTAAGGTTTCATTAAAGAAAAATTGGAATTTACATTAATAGTAGACTGATTCAGGTGAAATTTTGGCTTTCTCTCTCTTTGACAATACTTTCATGTAATGAAAGATTTTTGTTAGTTTTATGAATAAACATCGAAAAAAAGAAGGAAAGGACAAGCAACTGACTGTTTGGAAAACTAGAATTTTCCTCTTAATAATAAATATTTTTGCTTTTTTAAAATTTGAGTAATCATTTTGGCTAAATAGATGTATTTTGTGTAACCTGAAATTGTATTAAGTGTTTTAAGCCTTTAACTTATTTGACAGACTTTCCAAAATTAAATTTCAGCTTCAAAATTATCTATTATTTAACATGTTTAGTTACATAGGATTGATGAAATATCATGGTGTTTGATCTTCACATTATATTTTAGTGAGTAATGTTAAACTGTGTTTCAAAATGGTATGGGCTTTCTAAAATTCTGATGTTTAAGTTTGTGTTATCAGTCATAATTAGGGTTATTTCTAGGTTATTGTAGACCACAGGTAACCAAATTTTTTTATCAGTCATGTTTTTGACTGAGTGTCATAGGACATTTTGACATTTACAGAGAGTTGTTGTCTTGTTTGATCCTCTTCAAGGGATGGATTATAGCCCACAAGTATAGATTTCTGGGAACTTGGGAGATTTTGACTAGGAGTTGACTGGGTAAACTGAACTGCTGGAAGTCATCTTTTTTTTTTGACTTTTTGCTTGCAACATTTTTGATTTTTCATTTTGTTTTTCAGCATCAAGGTAGCCTTTTCTTTTGATGTATCTGTATATTTTGACAGTTTTGGGGGTGAACCAACCAGTGATCCTTGACTGTAGCTCAGAAGAAATGAAAGGTTTGGGTCATTAAACTCCAAAGTTTTGTGCAAATGGAACCTTGGATAATAACTCCCATTTACTGGGGACCCCTAGATAGGTCTCCGAGAAAAATGACTGTTGTTTTCCCAAATCAGTGCCTTTGTCATTATCAAGCAGTAAAGGTTGATGATCATCAGCCCTTTCCTAATGGCAGTTAGATGTACTTCTTTAGAGGTGGAACTGATGGCAGTGGCCACTCCACCGCCTGCTGCTGTCATTCTGCTAGCTGCAGCAGGGAGGTGCAGCTTGGGCTGCATGCTCTGTGGAGCTGGCAGAAGCCTTGCCACTTTTGAGTTGAGGTGGGGGCTCCCTTGGTGCCACTGCAGCCACCAAAATTGTGACTGCAGATTCATGCCTTCTGCTCCAAAAGGCAAGTTAAGAGCCCCACCTTCCTGGGAGGAGCTGCCATTGCCCAAATTTTATCTATGGATGAAAGTCGCCCTGTGCACTTTGGTAGTTGGGGGCAAGCGAAAGCCCCATTCCCTAGGGTGCAGCAGTAGCTGCCTACCCGTGGCATCCCTGCACTATTTATTTATTTATTTATTTATTTATTTATTTATTTATTTATTTATTTTTAAGACGGAATCTTTCTCTGTTACCCACGTTGGATTTCGGTGGCATAATCTCAGCTCCCTGCAGTCTCTTCCTCCTGGGTTCAAGCAATTCTCCTGCTGTAGCCTCCTGAGTAGCTGGGATTACAGGTGCATTCTACCACACCCAGATAATTTTTGTGGTTTTAGTAGAGATGGGGCTTTACCATGTAGGCCAGGCTGGTCTCGAACTCCTGACCTCAAGCAATCCACCTGTCTTGGCCTCCCAAAGTATTGGGATTACAGGTATGATCTACCATGCCCAACATGGCAAAACCATGTGACACAAGTTTACCTATGTAAAACAGTACACTTGTACCTTTAAATCTAAAATAAATGTTAAAAACATAAAATTAACCAATTAAAATATAAAAAATGAAAAAAGAAAATACCAATTATAATAGAATCAAAGTATTTAAAATACTAATCATACCTGGGAATATGTAATTGATAAAATACTGAAATAAACTGTATTAACCTTTCTCTAGATTTTCTGTTTGGGTGTGTGTACGTGTGTGTGTCTGTGTGCATATGTCTGCATCTGTTTCCTTTGGGTCATTCTAATTTAGGCTCTTATTTGATTTATGACAGACTATTTAAGAAGTTGCTTTTTATGTTTTCCTAGCTCTTGTTCCTTCTTTCTACCTTGCTAACTCTCATGCCTTTGAATGTCCCCTCCAAATCCCAGATGGAAATTCTGTGGCCATCGCAATAGTGTTAGGAGATAAGGCTTTAAAGCAGTGATGAGCTGTGAGGGCACACCCTCATGACTGGATTGATGTCATTTTCTGGAAAATTAGTTATTTATTGTGTGAGTGGGCTTTCGATCAAAAGATGAGTTTGTCCCAATTTTCTGTTATTCATGTGTTCTTCACTATATGATGCCCTGCTGCCATGTTGTAACTTAGAAAGAAGACCTCACCAGATGTAACGCCTTGGACTTTCTAGCCTCCAGAACCATAAGCAAAGTAAGTCTCTTTACAAATTACCCAGTCAGTGGTATTCTGTTGTTCCAGCAGCAAGTGGACTAAAACACTATTATTTATTCTTTTTCAAATAACTAAATAAAGTAACTTAAAAGGGGGCATTTAAAATTTCCTGTCCAATAGTCATAAAGCCCATATATTTTTTTAAAAAGTAGTACAATAGCCTGCCATTGAAATAAAACCCCATTTTACTCTAAACCATATTTTTAGAAGTAAGGGAAAAACAATAATAAAAGTGAACATGTAATTTTATTGTTCAGTAAGAGAATTGCAAGAATTTTTTTTTGTCAGCATCAGTGATTTTCAATCACTATTGTCCTGCATAATCTATTATTCCTCTGGTGGAAGATCAGTTGTAATTAGGGTGATGTTTGCCTAGTGAAGATTGTTGATGAGCTGACCTGGAATAAGAGGCAGCTGATGTATCAGCTATCACAGGCTCTTGGCACCACAGGTTGCTTTCTTGTAGCAGGTTAGAATAAGGAGACTTATTGACTAATACCTCAAAATATTTTGTTGTGAAAGTAGATGGTTCCACCATTAGGCCCAAAGAACTATTCTGCAAGGGTGATATGATGTGATATTGAGAAGTTGACGTGGGAACAAAATTCATAAGGTAGCCATTTGGTTGCATGTAGTTGCTATGAGAGTGAATATGAATAGTCACCAACTGATTAAAATAGCATGTTGATCTGTTGCAATTTGGACTGATGGTCCAAATTGAATAAATGTCAGCCCACACAGATGGGAAAGAAACAGTGTGCTAACTCTCACAACTCGAAAAGTTGTCTTCTTGCCTTCAAATGACTGCATTAGCTCCTCAGCAACAGTTCTTAAACAGGCTGAAATGGATGAAATGTCAGAAATATAATTCAGGTAACAATGAAATAATAAAAATTATCAACATACAGGCAATAGTCAAAACCCAGTTAACCACAAAATCAGGCATACAACAATCCTCAGGAAATTCAGAAAAACTGAAATTATAACAAGCACACTGTTCAGACACAGTGCAATAGAAAATAGAAATTAATGCTCAGAAAATCACTTAAAACTATATAGTTACATGGAAATTAACCTACTCCTGAATGATTTCTGAATAAATAATGAAATTAATGCAGAAATCAATAAATTCCTTGAAACTAATGAGAACAAATTTATGATGTACCAGAATCTGTGACAAAGCCATAATAGAGTAAACGAGAACTTTTCATCAATGAATGCCAACATCAAAAAGTTAGAAAAATCTCAAATTAATACCTCTCATCACAATTTTTAATAGAACTGGAGAAACTAAGAAATAGAGAAACACTAGTAAACCAATCCCAAGGCTAGCAGATGACAAGAAGTAAGCAAAATTAGAGTTGAACTGAAAGAAATTGAGACATGGAAAACCATACAAAAGATCAATGAAATCAGGAGCTAGATTTTGAAGAATTAATAAGATAGATTTACTGCTAGCTTGATTAATACATAGAAAAGACATAAATTATATAAACAATCAGATATGATGAGGGACATATTGCAGCTGACCCCAGAGAAATATGAAAAACTGTCACAGATAGTTATGAACACCCCTATGCACATAAGCTAGAAAACATTGAAAAAATAGACTGTATAAAACACATAACCTCCCAAGTCTGAACTAAGAAGTAATTGAATCCCTGAACAGACTGATAATGAGTTCAAAAATTGCATAAGTAATAAAAAACTTACCAAGCAGAAAAAGATGGAGTAGGTGGATTCAAAGCAGAATTCTACCAGATGTGTAAGGACAATGTGCTATTTCTACTGAAAATATCATTTTAAAATGAGCAGAATGATCTTCTCCCTAATTCATTGTATGAGGGCAACATCATCCTGATACCAAAACCTGGCAGAGACAAAAATAAAAATAAAACATTAGGCCAATATTCCTGATGAATGCAGATGTAAAAATACTGAACCAAATAATAGCAACTCAAATACAGCAGCACATCAAAAAGAAAATTCACCATGAACAAGTAGGCTTTTTTCTATTGGATGTAAGGTCAACACATGCATAAAAATCAATGTCATTTATGAGACAAAGATAACTGGAAACAAAAAACACATGATTACCTTAATAGATGTGGAAAAGGCTTCGAATAAAATTTAACATTCCTTCAGACTAAAAACCTTCAATAAATTAGGCATTGAAGAAACATACTTCAAAATAATAACAGACATTCATGATGAAAGCATAGCCAACAACACACAGAATGGCAAATGTTGGCACCTTCCCCTTGCAACCAGAGAAAGACCAGGATTTCCTCTCTCACCACTCCTATTCAACATAGTACTGGAAGCCTTAGCCAGGGCATTCAGACAAGAAAAAGAAAGAAAAGACATCCAAATAGGAAAAGAGGAAGCCAAATTATTCCTCTTTTTATATGGTATGATTCTGTTTCTAGAAAATCTCATTTTTCTGCACAAAATTCCTTATGTGATTAAAACATGTTCATCAGATTTTCAAGAGATGAAATCAATATAAGAAAATCAGTGGCATTCCTATATGCCAACAAAGTCTAACCATTCCATTCACAACAACCTGTCCCCAACAAACACAAGCATACCTAAAAATAGAGCTAACTAAGAAGGTCAAATAATTACAGAACACTGTTTGAAAAACTCACAGATAACACAAATGAATGGAAAAACATTTCATGCTCATTAACAGAAAGAATTAATATTGTTAAAATGGTAACACTACTCAAAGCATTAATATTGTTAAAATGGTAATACTACTCAAAGCAGGTAAAACTACTCAAAGCAGTTTATATATTTCATGCTATATGTATCAAACTACCAGTGACAATATTCACAGATTTAGAGAAAGAAAATCCTTATTTTTAACACTTATATGGATCCAAAAAGGAGCATGATTGCCATGATACTGGTACAAAACCAGACACAGACTAATGGAACAGAATGGAGAGACCAGAAATAATTGCACAAACCGACAACAATCTTATCTTTGACAAAATCAAGAAAAATAAGCAATGAGGACAAGCTCAGTATTTAGTAAATAGTAATGGGATAACCAATGAGCCATATGCAGAAAATTGAAACTGTATTCCTTCCTTAAACTGTATGAAAAATTCTACTCAAGATGAATTAAAGACTTAAAAGTAAAACCTAAAACTTTAAAAAACAATAAACCCTGAAAGATAACCTATGAGATTTTATTTTAAATGTAGGACCTTGGTAATATTTCCTGATAAAGACTCCAAAATCAATTGCAAGAAAAAAGGAAATTGACAAGTGACACCTAACTAAAAAGCTTCTGCACAGCAAAAGGAGCTATCAACAGAGTAAATAGAAAACCTAAAGAATGGGAGAAAATATTTTCCAACTATACATCAAAGAAAAGGCTACTATTATCCAGACTCTATAAGAAACTTAAACAAATTTACAGGAAATAACAACCCCATAAAAAGAGTGCAAATGATATAACAGTTTTTAAAGGAAGACATACATGAAACCAACAAGCATATGAAAAAACTGCTTAATACTACTAACAATTAGAGAAATGCAAATCAAAACCACAATGAAATACCATCTCACGCATGTAAGATCCAACTTTTTTTAATTAAAAAGTAAAGAAAAAAATAACAGATGCTAATGAGGTTCTGGAGGAAAGAACACACTTATACACTGCTGGTGGAATGCAAATTATTTCAGCCATTGTGGAAAGCAATTAAAAGAAGTTCTCAAAGAATTAAAACAGAACTACCATTTCACCCAGCAATCCCATTATTAGGTAGATACCTAGAGGAATAGAAATCATTCCTCCATAAAGACAGACACACAAAACACTCACACATACAAACACACACACACACAAACATTGTAGCACATTGTAGCACAATTTACAATAACAAAGACATGGAATTAAACTAAATGACCATCAATGGCAGAAAGGATTTTTAAAATGTGGTACACCATGGAATACTATGCAGCCATAAAAGATTAATGTCCTCTCCAGCAACATGGATGGAGCTAGAGGCCATTATTTAAAGGAAGCTAATGCAGGAACAGAAAACCAAATGCTGCATGTTCTTACTTACAAATGGAAGCTAAACATTGAGTACATGTGAATATAAAGAAAGTAACAAAGAAACTTGAGGGTTGAGATTGGGAAGAGGATGAAGATAAAACACAACTTATTAGGCACTATGCATTTTACCTGGGTGACAAAATAATATGCTGATCAAGCCCCTGTGACATGCAGTTTACCTATATAACTAAACTGCATGTGTATTCTTGAACCTAAAATAGAAGTTAAAAAAGGAAACTCATTATAGGAAAATGTAGAGACAGAGTTCTTTGGGATTCCAGAAGATTAAAGTTAATTTTAAGCATGTTTCTGAAAAAGCAGATGCCTAAATTCCATTTAGTCATAAAACATTCAGTCTTCCTTTCACTCAGTGTTTGTAACTTGAATTTAAAGTTCATCTTCCTTTAGTAGAGCATTGTTTTCATAAATCCTTTTTTGATAATAACTCAAGCAGGCAAAAAATTTTATTACTCAGTGAAAGAAACAAATTAGAATTTCTTTTTTAAGTTTGAACAAATAGGTAGCAATTTCTTCTCAACCTAAAATGTTATTTTTTTCCTTTTAATGAATGTATCTTCCTCAATGAAATTTTTTTCCTACAAATATTTCACATGATTTCAGAACATCTTTTTTACTACATATTTCTGATGGCCTAACAAAGTGATAAAGTGTTTGTGACGAATATAGATTATGTGCAATATTTACAAAAGTAACTTTTCAGGTAGTTGTATGAGCTCCTAGGGAATATTTGATTTTTATTGTCCTATCATATGCATTTGTCTTCAGCAGACACTTTTGTGATTGTGACATACAAACACGTTGTTTTACTGTAGTCATATTGCTTGTAAGGAAATAGCTAAGTATATTATAAAGACAAAGGTGGCAAACTTGTCTAATATTAACTTGAAAACAATATATTGAAGCTATTGGTTGTTTATATATGTATAAACATTTGTAGAATTGTGGTGTTTCTCAAATTGTTAGCAAAATGCTGACAACCTGATATAATATTAACTTAAAATACATTTAATAAATGTGATTTACCTATAGAAGTGTAAATGCTTTTAAATATGTGATGGTATATCCATCAATTGTCAGTGTTAAAATTCAGGTTCTATCATGGAAAATGCAGGTAATATGAAAGAAATGTGATCACATGAAAACTGTTCTAGTATCTCCAGAAATTAAATGAGAAATAATATTTTATTTTTAACCAAGCAAAACATTTCTTAAAATGTTTTGAATTTCAGTTTTGCATATCACAAACTGGTCTTGTTACGGTAAATTTGAACAAACCTAAAGGCAAACATATAAAAAAATTTGGGATAAGATTTAATGAATGTTGTAAGTATAAAAGAGAACACAAAACATTATCTTCAGTGATAGAAGTGTTTTTAATGTCCCAAATTTAAAGAAAAATTGAATTTTGACTTGATAACTTACTGGCATATTAATGATTGTAGGGTGTAAATAAATAACCTAGAAAACACTGCAATAGAATGAGGAAAAAAAAGCAAAATGCAAATAGAAACTATAATGTAAGAATAAACCCACATTTTATTATTCCAAACTCTATGTACATTTGTGTACAGTATTTAGCTCCCACTTGCATGGGAAAATATATGTGTTTGACTATTCCTAAGTCATCTTACTTAAGATAATGCCCCTAGTTCTATTCATGTTATTACAAAAGATATAATTCCATTCTTTTTATGGCTGAACAGTATTTCATGTGTATATATACAGAGAGATGAGAAATCTCTCATTGGACACAATGTACATTATTCATGTGATAATTATACTAAAAGCAGACTTCACCACTACATAATATGTCCATATAACAAAATTGAATGTGTACTCCTTTATTTGATTTTATTATTATTATTATTATTATATTTTTGAGATAGAGTATAACTCTTGTCACCCAGGCTGGAGTGCAGTGGCACAGTCTCGGCTCACTGCAACCTCCACCTCATGGTTTCAAGTGATTCTCAAGCCTCAGCCTCCCGAGTAGCTGGGATTACAGGCACATACCACCAGGCCCAGCTAATTTTTGTATTTTTAGTAGAGACAGGGTTTCACCATATTGGCCAGGATGCTCTCGATCTCTTGACATTGTGATCTGCCCACTTCACCCTCCCAAAGTGCTGGGATTACAGGCATAAGCTATTACTCCTTTAATTTACACAAAAAAGAAAGAAAAGTATGTACCTCATGAATATGTATAGTTAATATTTTTAAATTAAAAATGTTAAATAGGTATATGTATTTTTTATTTTTAAAATAATAACTCCACATTTTAATAACTCTGCAGTGCACAGAAATCATAATGATGGAGCCATTTCACCAAAGCTAAAATAGATTGAGCTGGGTAATTTTAATTATATTATAAATTTGGGAAATAACAGAAAAATAAATAAGGATGAAAAGTTAGACTGAGAACAATTAATGTTAAGCTAATTCTCAGTGATAAACTAAAGCATGAAAACTTTAATTTTCAAGCAAAGGGAGGACAGAAAAGAGAGAAAAGTGCATGATGTTAATACTGTTAGCCCTACAATTAATAAGAAAACAGGACACATAAAAATATACAAATTAAAAAATATTACAGATAGAGTAGATAATTGAGAAATTAACCTTAAAATCATGGTTTAGATTATTATTATTATTATTATTTTTTATTATACTTTAAGTTTTAGGGTACATGTGCACATTGTGCAGGTTAGTTACATATGTATACATGTGCCATGCTGGTGCGCTGCACCCACTAACTCGTCATCTAGCATTAGGTATATCTCCCAATGCTATCCCTCCCCACTCCCCCCTCCCCACCACAGTCCCCATAGTGTGATATTCCCCTTCCTGTGTCCATGTGATCTCATTGTTCAATTCCCACCTATGAGTGAGAATATGCAGTGTTTGGTTTTTTGTTCTTGCGATAGTTTACTGAGAATGATGGTTTCCAATTTCATCCATGTCCCTACAAAGGACATGAACTCATCATTTTTTATGGCTGCATAGTATTCCATGGTGTATATGTGCCACATTTTCTTAATCCAGTCTATCATTGTTGGACATTTGGGTTGGTTCCAAGTCTTTGCTATTGTGAATAATGCCGCAATAAACATACGTGTGCATGTGTCTTTATAGCAGCATGATTTATAGTCATTTGGGTATATACCCAGAATTTAAATTTAAGTATTCAGATATTCACTTAGTATATCTAGATGAGGAAACTATTAGCAATGAAAAAGAACAAGCTAACCAAGTTATTGTACAGCAACAACTGACAATATTTGATGACAATCTAGGTAAGGCAATACAGATTATTTATATATCCATACATATATATGTATGGATATCATACATTTATGAAGTTTTACTGATGTAGTTGAAAACAATGTAAAAATGTATTTTGTAAAAATACATAGAAGAGGCCGGGCGCGGTGGCTCACGCTTGTAATCCCAGCACTTTGGGAGGCCGAGGCGGGCGGATCACGAGGTCAGGAGATCGAGACCATCCTGGCTAACACGGTGAAACCCCGTCTCTACTAAAAATACAAAAAAAATTAGCCGGGCGTGACGGCGGGCGCCTGTAGTCCCAGCTACTCGGGAGGCTGAGGCAGGAGAATGGCGTGAACCCTGGAGGCGGAGCTTGCAGTGAGCCGAGATTGAGCCACTGCACTCCCGCCTGGGCCACAGAGCGAGACTTCGTCTCAAAAAAAAAAAAAAAAAAAAAAAAAAAATACATAGAAGAGTCACTTCTTAAAACTTTTAAGTTCTGGTATACACTTCTTAAAACTTTTAAGTTCTGGTATACATGTGCTGGTTTATTGTATAGGTAAACATGTGTCATGGGGGTTTGCTGTACAGATTATTTTGTCACCAGGGTAGTAACCCTAGTACCAGTTAGTTATTTTCCTTGGTCCTCACCCTCCTTTCAGTTTCCAGCCTCTGGTAGGATCCATCATCTGTTGTTTTTCTCTTTATGTTCATGTTTTCTCACTATTTAGCTTCCACTTCTAAGTAAGAAGATGTGGTATTTTGTTTTCTTTTTTACATTAGTATACTAAGGATGATGACCTTCGGCTCCAACCATATTCCTGCAAAGGTCATGGTCTCATTCTTTTTTATAGCTGCCTAGTATTCTACAGTGCATATGTGTCATATTTTCTTTCTCTAGTCTACCATAATTTGGTTCCATGTTTTCTATTGTGAACACATGTGTCTTTATAATAAAACAATTTATTTTCCTTTAGTTATATGCCTAGTAATGAAATTACTGGGTCAAATGATAGTTCTGTTTTACACTTCTTGAGGAATTTCAATACTGCTGTCTATTACTGAACTAACTTAGAGTCTCACTAACTGTTTATAAATGTCCTCTTTCCTCTGCAACCTCATCAGCATTCGCTATTTTTTGACTTTTGCTAATAGTCATTCTGAGTGGTGTGAGATGGTACCTCACTGTGGTTTGGACTTGCATTTCTCCAATGATCAGTGATAAGATTTTTTGAAATATGATTTTTGGCCAGTTGTATATCTTCCTTAGAAAAGTGTCTTTTCATGTCTTTTGCCCACTTTCTAATGTGGTTGTTTCTTTCTTGTAATATTAGACATTTGTCAAATGCATAGTTTGCAGAAATTATCTTCTATTGTGGAGGTTGTCTGTTTACACTGTTGATAGTTTGTTATGCTGTGTAAAAGCTCTTTCATTCAATGATATCTCAAAATACTACACACTGGGTCTAGTATACACTGCTGGGGTGATGGGTGTACCAAAATCTCAGAAATTACCTCTAAATAACTTATTCATGTAAGCAGACACCACCTGTTCTCCCAAAACTACTTAAATAATAAAAACATAATAAACATAATACCCAGGTGATTGTAAAAAAATGCCTTTTATAATATCTTACAATGTTTTCCACATGTGAGTCAAATATGATTATAAAATAATAATACAGAAAAAAGACATACAAATGGCAAAGTTAAAATCACAGTAAGATATATTCCATCTGATAGAATGGCTTTTATTTAAAAACTCAATGAAGTTAGGCTGGGCGTGGTGGCTTACTCCTGTAATCCTAGTCTTTTGGGAGCCTGAGGCAGGTCAATCACTTGAGGTCAGGAGGTCAAGACCAGCCTTGCCAATATGGTGAAAGCTGTCTCTACCAAAATTGCGAAAATTAGCCATGGTGGCATGTACCTATAATCCCAGCTACTTAGGAGGCTGAGGCAGGAGAATTGCTTCAGCCCAAAAGGCAGATGTTGCAGTGAGCTGACATCATGCCACTACATTCCAGTTTGGGTGGCAGAATGAGGCATGCCACAAAAATAAATAAACAAACAAACAAACAAACAAACAAACATTAAAAAATGAAAATGCAGAAATTAAAAATAATTGGTGACAGTGTGAAGAAATGGGAACCCTGTATGCTGTTGGTAGAATTGTGCATCAATAGAGACATTAAGAAAAACAATGTAGAGTTTTCCTTACAAAACTAAACATGGAACTATCCCACTTCCAGATATATATCCAAAACAACTAAGAAGGGTATGTTGAAGAGTTATGTTCATATGCTCTCAGGTTCATTGCAACATTACTAACAATGGATAAGATATGAAAGGAAACTATATGTGTTCATTGTCAGATAAATAGAAAGAAAATCTAGTACATATACACAATGAAATATGATTCAACCTTTAAAAGTAATGAAATACTGTTATTGGAGATGATAAGGGTGAACTCAAAGGTCATTATATTTAGTAAAGTAAGCCAGACACAAGAGACAAATACCACATGATCTCATTTATATGTGAAAACTTAAAAGTCAAACTCATAGAAATAAAGAGTAGAATGATGATTATCACAGGATAGAAGAAAGGGCTGAATAGAGAAATTAAAAATGTTGGTTACACATACATAATTATAGACAGGATAATTGTGATTTAGTAATCTTTCTTACAAATGGTGACTAACAATTTATTACATATTTCAAATCACTAAAACCATAAATCTTAAATGTTTTGACAAAATATAAGTATTTAAAGTCATGAATTTGTTAATTACCTTGATTGAACAACTTTACAATGTAAGCATATATCAAAACATCAGGTTGTATTGTATCGTACAAATATATAATATATAAAATTTTTATTTGGAATTGTGTAAATTGTAATAAAGTTTTTAAAAATAAAAATAAATGATCACAATAGAGAAAAAATAATCATTTTGCTACCTGACTTAATAAAATGGAAAATTAAAGACATTTTAATTTCAACAATAGTTTTAATATTTAAAAAATTGATTCAAATATTTTGATTAAATAATACTAACAAATATTTTAATTTTAAAACTTTATGTAACATTTTAAGATGAGACTTACAGTCATAAAATAATCTTACGGTTGTATTAAGTTTCTTTTGTTTGCCTTAAAAAAATTACTTCTTTAATACAGTAAAAACATTTATATGTCCATGTCTGAAAGAAAAGTACTATAACAAGATTTTATTTTTATTGTATAAGGCAAACTACTTTCCTCTTTGCAAAAAAAAAGTTTTTTTATTTTATTATGTGTCTTTATTTTTAATGTAAATGTTAATTAATGCATAATAATTGTATATATGTATGGAGTACATGCAATATTTTGATACATACATAAAATATGTAATGATCAGGTTAGGGTATTTAGAATATCCACCACATCAAATATTTATCATTTCATTGTGTTGAAAACTTAAAATCTTCTCTTCTAGCTATTTTAAAATATACAACATATTGTTATTAACTATAGTCACCCTATACTGCTATGAAACATTAGAGTTTATTCCTTCTATCTAACTATATGTTAGTACCCATTAACCCATCTCTGTTTACCACCCCCAACTTCACACAACCCTCCCAGTCTCTGGTAATTATCACTCTATTCTGTCTACTTTTCTGAGATCAATTATTTTAGCATCCATATATGAGTGAGAACATTTAATATTTGTCTTTGTGTGCCTGGTTTAATTCACTTCACATAATGACCTCCCTTTCCAGTTATGTTGATGGACACTTCATTTGATTTCATGTTACACTGTTGTGAACAATGCCACAAAAAAGCATGTAAGCACAGGTATTTATTTGATGTATTGACTTCCTTTGCAGTAGATATCTAGCAATGAAATTGTTGAATTGAATAGTAATTCTATTTTCATTTTTTTAGGAATCTTCATATTGTTTTCCACAGTGGCTGCATTAGTTTAAGTTTCCACCAACAGTATTTTAGAGTTCCCATTTCTCTCATCCTTACCAAGATTTTTTGTTCCTTGTGTGTAATAAAACCATTCTGATTGGGGTAAGGTGATAACCCATTGTGGTTTTTGATTTTGCATTTCCATGGTGATTAGTAATGTTGACCGTGTTTCATATGCCTGTTTGCCATTTGCACATTTTCTCTTTATAAAAGTCTATTAATATATTTTGCCCTGCTTTTAATGAGTTTTTTTATGTTAACATATATAAGATCTTTGTATATTTTGGATGTTTAGTGCCCTAAGAGATAAGTAGGTTGTAAACATTTCCTCTCATTTAACAGAAAGTCTTTCACTCTATTGGTTATTTCTTTTGCTGTGCAAAACTTTTTAATTTAAGTCCCATTTGTCAATTTTCATTTTTCTCTCCTGTGCTTTTGAGGTCTTAGTCACAATTTCCTCCTCTAGGCCAAATGTATATTTCTGCGTTTTCTTTTAGTGCTTTAATGTTTCAGGTCTCACATTCCCAAATATTTCATATATCTTGAGTTGGTTTATATATATTGTGAGAGATAAGAGGCACAGGTATTCTTCTGCATGTGGCTATCCAGTTTTCCAGCAATATATATTAGGACGATTTCTTTTACTGAGTTTAAATTCTTATCGGTTATGTCAAAGATCACTCAGCTATAAATATCTGTAACTGTTACATATGGCTGTATTCCTTATTACTAAAAGTAGTCTATGTGTCTATTTTCATACCACTAACATGCTGTTTTGGTCACTACAGACTTGTATTTTTGAAGTCAAGTAGTATAATGCTTTTAACATTTTTCTATTTGCTCAAAATTGGTTTGTTTATGTGTCCTCTTTTGCATTTTATGAGAATTTCAGGATTAAAAAATATTCTGTGAATAATGATGTTGGTATTTTTATAGGGTTGCACTAAGTATGCAGCTTGTTTTGGACAATGTGATCATTTCAATGATACTTTATCTTTTAGACCATAAGCTTAGTCCATGTTTTCCCAGTTGTTTTTGTCATGTAAAATTTATTTCAACATTTTTTGTGTATGCAGTTTTCCTTGTATTAATTGTTCACATCCTTTTTAAAATTTAGTCCTAGGTAGTTTAATATTTTGCAGCTATTATGAATGAGATTGACTTCTTGATTTCTTTCTCAGCTAGATGACTATTGTATGAAAATGCAAGTTGTTGTAACCTACAATTTTACTGAACTTATTTGTCAAATATAAATTTTTTGTGAAGTCTTTAGGTGTTTCTGCATTTAAGATCATATTGCCAGAAAAGAGGGACAGTTTGACTTCCTCATTTCTAATTTGGATACTTTTTATTTCCTTCTTTAGCCTGATGGCTCTGGCTAATACTTGCAGTGTTGTGAATAAGAGTGATGAACATGGGCATCTTTGTATTGTTCTATTTTTAAGAAGAAGGACATTTAACTTTTTTCCATTTAGAGTGATGTTGGCTGTGGGTTTGTCATTTATACACTTTATTATTCAATGTATTTTCCTCTATGTGTACTTGTTGAGTGTTTTTTTATCATGACAAAGTGCTGAATTTTATCAAATGCTTTTCCTGTGTCCTTTATTCTGTTGATGTGATATATTATGCTTAGTGATTTGCTTGTGTTGAACCAGTCCTGCATCTATGGTGTAGATTCCACTTTATCTTCATGCAACACTTTTTGATTTGCTGCTGGATTCTGTTTGGCGATATTTTGTTGAGAATTTTTGTATCTGTGTTCAGCAGCGATATACAACTGAAGTTGTTGTGCTATTATTATTATTGTTTTATCCTTGTTTGGTTTGGCTATCAGGATGATGCTGGCCTTCTGGAATGAATTGAGAAGAATTTTCTCTTCTTTGATCATTTTTCAAATAGTTTCAGTAGAACTGATGTTAGTTCTTCTGTATACATGTTGCAGAATGTGGTGAAGAACCTATCCAATTTTTGGATTTTATTTGTTGGAAGACTTTTCATTATTGATTCAATCTTCTTACCCATTGTTGGTCTGTTCAGGTTTTCCATTTGTTATTGATTCAGTCTTGTGTAATTGCATGATTTCAAAAATTTGTTCATTTCTGCTAAACTTTCCAGTTCATTTATGTATGGTTGTTCATCATAGTCTCTGATAACCTCTTTGTATTATATCACTTGTAATGTCTTTTTTTTATTTCTGATGTTCTTTATTTGGCTTTTCTCTTTCCTCTTGGTTTGTCTAGCTAGAAGTTTATCAATTTTCTTTATATTTTCAAATTATGTTTTGTTTCAATTTTTTTTGGTCTCTTTAATTTTAGCTCTACTAAGATTATTTTTATTGCTTTATTCTGCTACATTTGGATTTTTTGTTCATGCTTTCTAGTTCCTTGAGGAACATTTTTAGATTGTTAATTTATAATATCTTTTTACTTTTTTGTGTAGGTATTTATTGGTATGAATTTTATCCTTTTAGTATTGCTTTTGCTGTATTGCACAAGTTTCATATATTGTGTTTCCACATTCAATTGTTTCAAGCAATTATTAAATAAATTTTAACAATTTTTTATTACTTGGTGGTCATTCAAGAGTATGTTGTTTAACTTTTATGTATTTGTATAGTATAATTTCGAGAGTTTCGGTAGATATTGTTTCTACTTTTATTCTACTGTGGTATAACCAAAGTATTTGATATGATTTTGACTTTTTAAAATTTTCAAAGACTGATGAATGCTGATATATGATCTATCCTGAAGAATGTTTTATGCGCTGATTTTAAAAATGCCTATTTTGCAATTGTTGAAAAGAGTGTTCTGTAAATATCTATGTGGTTTAAAATATATCTTAACCCAATGTATCTTTATTGATTTTTGGTATAAATGAGCTGTCTAATGCTGAAGCTGGGGTATTGAAGTTCTCTCAATATTATTGTATTGCAGTATATCTCTCTTCTTAGCCTCTCTTCTTAACACTGCGTGCTCCAGCGTTAGATGCGTGTATGTATTTAAAATTATTACCTTCTCATCTGACTGATTCCATTATTATTAGGTAATAATCTACTTGATTTTTTTTCTTTCAGCTGTTCTTGATTTGAAGTCTGTTTTATCTGATATGAGTGCAGGTATTTCAATTGACTTTTGGTTTCTATTTGCATGGAATAAACGTGTGTGTGTGTGTGTGTATCTTTATTTTCAGTCTCTGTGGTAAGGTGAGCTTCTTGTAAAAAGCATATCGATGGGGCATGATTAGTTCAACTCATCCAGTCATTCTATGTCTTTTACCTGAAGATTGTAGTCCATTTACATTGAGATTTTCATTAACTGTGAGGTTTATTTCTTGTTATATTAACTATTTTCTAGGTGTTTATATATTTTCATTACTTTCTTTTTCTCATATTTCTCTCTTTATGGTTTATTGATTTCTGTGGTGACGTCATTTGCATCCTTTCTTTTCTTTCTTTGTGTGACTGCTTTACATGTGAGTTTTACAATTCTGTGTGATTTTATAATGGGTAATGTCATCCTTTACTTCCAGATATAGGACTTCCTGGAAAATTTCTTGTCGGTCCAGTCTAGTGGTAACGAATTTCCTCAGAATTTCCTTGTCTTGGAAAGACATTATTTATTTTAGGAAGGATATTATTGCTGGGTATTTCATTCTTGACTCCCAGTATTTTCTCTCTAAGCACTATGAATATATCATTTTATTATTTTCTGACTGAAACGTTTAGGCTCAGAAGTCTGCATTAGTTTGGTGAATTTTTTTCCCTTTATAGGTAACTAGATGCTTTTCTATTGCTCCTTTTAAGATTCACTCTTTGTATTTTACTTTAGACAAATTATAAAATCTCACAAGTATAACTTTTTACATTGTGTTTACCTGGGAATCATTCAGACTCATTTATCTGAATATATAAATATATTGATAGACTTGGGAAATCTTTATCTATTATTTTATTAAATAAAATTTCTAATTTAAAAATTTTCCATTCACCCTTATAATATTAATAATTTGCTTATTTACTTTCTGTACGTTGTCCTATATGTCATGAAGGCTTTTACTCATTTTTAATTTTTTAAAATTTTATCTAATCATGTTATTTCAAAATACTTGTCTTCGTGTTTCAATATTATTTCTTTTGCTGAGAGAGGCTATTGTAGTTTTAAAATGCATTTGTATTTTCTTCAATTATTCAGCTTCAGAATTCCTATATTTAATTTTTTAAATTATCTATTTGGTAAAATTCTCATTCATATTCTTAATTTTTTTCTGATTTGTTTGCATTAATTTTCTGGATTTCCTTGTTTTTCAAGGCTTCTTTAAAAATCAGCATTTTGAATTATTGACCCAGAATTTTGCAAATTTCATTTTAACTGAAACCTGTTACTTGAAAATTACTGTCTTTGATTAGTGGTGTTACATTTTCTTGTTTGTTATGTTTTCTCTGTCCTTACATTAATATCTGCAAATATGGTGTAATAGTCACTTCTTCCAATTTTTTTAAACTACATTCATGGGGAGAATTTTTTCCTGAAGAATGTATATATTTTCTTGGTTGTATAGAATGATCTAACTTTAATTTTAGGTGCCTGTCATAGTGTGATCTCTGTATAAGTTGTTCAGGAATACACAGGATTAGTTGCATCTGTAATTTTCTCAGTGACTTTGTGTGGAGACTTGTGGTAAAATTTTGCTGTAGAGTAGAATCCCATGTGGGCAGTCTTTGGGCCCCAGTGGTAGCACCAGTGAGCCGAGTGTGACTGTTCATTGGTTCTAGAGGGGTTTATGCTGGCACTATACGATCCAGTTGTGGATTTTGTTGGGGGGTGGATTTTTTGACTCCAGGTAGCTTGTTATTATAAGATGTAGGTAGTGGCAGTGATAATCCAGGCATATAGGTGATCCTTAGGACTCCTGAGCAACTGATGAGATGGGGTTGATGGCAGGAGCAGTGGTGGAGCAACTGATTAGAACCCTAGCAATTCATGCTGATATTGGTGGTGGCTGCAGTGGGTTGGGTGGGCCAGTCCTCTGGTCTACTGGTAACATGTACAGTTTGATGTCAACTGGTGGTACTGGCTAGTTGTGTTAGCTTGTCCTTTGATCCAGGGAGGAGTAACTGGGCTGAAAAATTAGTAGGCCCTTGGATGTACTAGGAGCACAGGAACAGGCCAGCAGACTTGTTCTCAGACCCCTTGGTGGTGCATACAGACGCTGACTGTGACTTAAAGAAAATAATATTCTTCAGGACACCAGCAGAGTGCTCAACTGTCAGCTGTGACAGCTGTGCTGCATTGCTGCCACTGGGGAGTGTGAGGCCCCTGTCAGCTAGAGAAGTGTGGGGAGATAAGAGTGGAAACTGTGGCCTGCCTTTACTTTGGTCTTGCAGCATCCTATTTCAGTGTGGTATTATTTGTTCTATGTATACATGGGAGTGCTCAGTCTTCCCTATCTTTTCTCAGACCAGTGACAGCAACAGCAGTGACCATATCATTCTGAGCTCAGGACAGAACACAGATTCTGGTAGTTATCTCTCATAGAAATACCAAGCTGAAGCAACTCTAGACTCACACGTTTGTGGTACTCTATTTGATCTCTCGTTCTGGAGCAATTCACCTTTGCAATACCTAGGCAGCTGTCTATGTCAGGTGTAATGACCACACGAAAGGAGATGTTTTCTCACAGCTAAGATTGTTAAATCTAACGGTGCAAATGTGGAGTTCTTTCTTTTACTTTTTCCTGTGTCTACTGTCTTCCCCTAGCTCCAAGACAATTGGTTTACTCTCCTTCCTTACTTTTGGTTGTTCCTATTACATCTCTGTTGAGTCTCAATATTCCTTCTTAGATAATCCATTGTATGAATATTTATTTGCTATTTGTGTTCTCTTGTGGGAAAAGTGCATACTAGCTGGATCTATTCAGCCATCTTGATTCTCTCTTTTCTCAAGTGGGAAAGTAAAATTTTATCAAATGTTTTATTGTGTATAACGAGATGACCATAAGATTTTTGTCCTTCATTCTGTGGATGTGGTGTATCATATTTATTGATTGGTGTTTGCTGAACCATTCTTGCATACCTGTAACAAATCTCACTTGATTATGTTGCATAATCTTTTTGATGCACTATTGAATTTTGTTTACTACTACTACATTGAGGTTATTTGTATCTATATTCATCAGGGATAATGGTCTTTAGTTTTCTCTTTTTTATTGTATTCTTGTCCTTTGTTGGTCAAGGTAATACTCACCTCATAAAATAAGTTAGGGAGTATTCCTTTCTCCTATTTTGAAATAGTTGGAGGAGAATTGGTTTTACTTCTTTGTAATTTGGTACACTGCAGGAATTAGGCTTTCCAATCCTAGAGTTTTTTTGCATTGGAAGACATTTATTATTAATTCAATTGTTATTGATTGTTGGTCTCTTTTGATTTTCTATGTCTCCCTAATTCAATCTTGTTAGGTTATATATGTGTAAGAATTAATTCCTCTAGTGCTTCCATGTTGTCAATGGATAGATGCTCATAATAGTTTCTGATAATCCTTTTTATTTTTGTATCTGTTGTAACTTTTTTTTGTTTTTGATTTTATTTATTTGATTTTTCTTCTTTGTCTTAGTCCAACTAATGGCTTATCACTTTTTCCGCAAAAAAATTATATTTTGTTATTTTTAAAATATTTTTTAAGTCACTACTTGATTCAGTTCTCCTCTGATATTTACTATTTCCTTATTTCTCTGTGTTTAGGTTTTCTTTTGTTTTGCTTTTTAAAGCTGCTTAAAAGTACATTCTTTGGTTGTTTACTTATTTCTTGTTTGCTTTTTTGATATGAGTATTTATTGTTATAAATTTTCCTCTTAGTACTGCTTATGCTACTTGTTACTATTGTTTGTTCCAAAAATTATTTGAATTTTTCTTATATTTTTATTGACTCAATTTTTGCTCAGAAACATAGAGTTTAATTTTTCGATATTTAGATGGATTCCAAAGATCCTTTTGTTATTAATTTATAGTTTTTTCCAATTGTAGTCTGAGAAGATAATTAATATGATTTCATTATTTCTAATGTTGAGACTTATTTTCTGTCTTAACAAATTATCTATCCTAGAGAATGACCCATGTGCTAATGAGAAAAACTGTATTCTGCAACTGCTAAATAAAATGTTCTGTAAAGGTTGGTAGTTCCATTTGGTCTAAAGTTCAGCTTAAACCAAATTGTACTTTTTGTTTTCTGTCTAGATTTTCTCTCTAATACTGAGAGTAGAGTGTTACAGTCTCCAAATATTATTGTACTGGAGTTCATCTCTGTCTTTCAATCTAATAATATTAGCTCTATATATTTGGATGTTTCAGTGTTAGGTGAAGATATATTTAAAATCATTATATCATCTTGCTGAAGGCTCCTTTTGTATTACATAATGACTTTCTTTTTCTTCTTACTTTTTTTGGCTTACAGTCTGGTTTACCAGATATAAGCATAGCTACTCCCACTCATTTTTGCTTTTTGTTTGCGTGAAATTTCTTTTTTTTTATTTCTTCACTTTCAGTCAATATGTTCCTTTAAAAACAAAGTGAATTCCCCATTGGCTGCATATAATTAAGTCCTGTTTTTCATATTATTCAGCCAGTCTACAAATATTGATTGGAGAATTTAATCTATTTATACTGGATGTTATTATTGATAGGTTAGGACCTATTTTTGTCTTTTGTTAATTACTTTCTCATTTTCTTATTTTTCCTACAACTTTGTTTTAAGTGTAAAGCATAATATGCAAGATTATTACATGGGCAAAATACATGTTCCTGGGGTTTAATGTATAAATGGGTTCAGCACCCAGTTATTGAGCATAGTGCCTAAGAAGTTGTAATCATTCTCTTCCTTCCACCCTCTGCCCTCAGTTAGAACCTTGTGTCTATTGATACCTTCTTTGTGTCCATGTGTATTTAAGGTTTATCTCACATTTACAAGTTAGAATATGTAGTATTGGGTTCTCTGTTTTTGCTTAAAATAATGGCCTCCAACCCTATTCATATTGCCACAAAGACTATGGTTTCATTCTTTATATGGCTATGCAGTATTTCATGGTATACATGTACCACATTTTCTTTATGCAGTTCACCTTTGGTGGAAATCTAAGTTAATTTCTTGTTTTACTTTTATGTCTTCAATCTGTATTGAGTTAATTTTTGTATGTGGTAAAATATAGGCATCTTGTTTCAATCTTTTGAATATGGTTAGCCAGTTTTCCAGTACCATTTACTGAACAGGGAGTTCTCTTCCCATTGCTTGTTATTTGTGACTTTGTCAAAAATCTTAGAGTTATAGATGTGTAGCTTAATTTCTGCGTTCCTTATCCTGTTTCATTGGTCTTTGTGTCTGTTTTTGTAGCCATACCATACTGTTTGGGTTACTGTAGCCTTGTAGTATAGCTTGTATTTGGGTAGTACCATGCTTCCTCCTTCACTCTTTTTACTCAGTTTGCTTCAGTAATTCAGACACTTTTTAAATTCTATATTAATTTTGGATTTTTTTGTTTCATAGAAATAGCATTCAATCTGTACAAAAAATTAGTGGGCACCTGTAGTCCCAACTACTTGGGAGGCCAAGGCAGGAGAATGGCATGAATCTGGGAGGTGGAGCTTGCAGTGAGCCGAGATCGTGCCCCTGCACTCTGGCCTGGGAGACAGAGCGAGACACTGTCTCAAAAAAGAAAAAAAAAAAAGGAAAAAGAAAAGAAAAAGAAAAAAAGAAATAGCATTCAATAGGCACATAGCTTCATGTAGTATGGTCATTTAGAAAAGTTTGTTCTTCCTCATTCCATGCTCATGGGTAGGAAGAATCAATATCGTGAAAATGGCCATACTGCCCAGGGTAATTTATAGATTCAATGCCATCCCCATCAAGCTACCAATGACTTTCTTCATAGAACTGGAAAAAAACTACTTTAAAGTTCATATGGAAACAAAAAAGAGCCCATGTTGCCAAGTCAATCCTAAGCCAAAAGAACAAAGCTGGAGACATCATGCTACCTGACTTCAAACTATACTGCAAGGCTACAGTAACCACAACAGCATGGTACTGGTACCAAAACGGAGACATAGACCAATGGAACAGAACAGAGCCCTCAGAAATAATGCCGCATATCTACAATTATCTGATCTTTGACAAACCTGACAAAAACAAGAAATGAGGAAAGGATTCCCTACTTAATAAATGGTGCTGGGAAAACTGGCTTGCCATACGTAGAAAGCTGAAACTGGATCCCTTCTTTACACCTCATACAAAAATTAATTCAAGATGGATTAAAGACTTAAATGTTAGACCTAAAACCATACAAACCCTAAAAGAACACCTAGGCAATACTACTCAGGACATAGGCATGGTCAAGGACTTCATGTCTAAAACACCAAAAGCAATGGCAACAAAAGCCAAAATTGACAAATGGGATCTAATTAAACTAAAGAGCTTCTGCATAGCAAAACAAACTACCACCAGAGGGAACAGGCAACCTACAGAATGGGAGAAATTTTTTGCAATCCACTCATCTGACAAAGGGCTAATATCCAGAATCTACAATGAACTCAAACAAATTTACAAGAAAAAAACAAACAACCCCATCAAAATGTGGGTGAAGGATATGAACAGATGCTTCTCAAAAGAAGACATTTATGTAGCCAAAAGACACATGAAAAAATGCTCATCATCACTGGCCATCAGAGAAATGCAAATCAAAACCACAATGAGATACAAACTCATACCAGTTAGAATGGTGATCATTAAAAAGTCAGGAAACAACAGGTGCTGGAGATGATGTGGAGAAATAGGAACACTTTTACACTGTTGATGGGACTGTACACTACTAGTTCAACCATTTTGGAAGAAGGTGTGGTGATTCCTCAGGGATCCAGAACTGGAAATACCATTTGACCCAGCCATCCCATTACTGGGTGTATACCCAAAGGATTACAAAACATGCTTCTATAAGGACACATGCATGCATATGTTTATTGCGGCACTATTCACAATAGCAAAGACTTGAAACCAACCCAGATGTCCAACAATGATAGACTGGATTAAGAAAATGTGGCACATATACACCATGGAATATTATGCAGCCATAAAAAAGGATGAGTTCATGTCCTTTGTAGGGACATGGATGGAGCTGGAAACCATCATTCTCAGCAAACTATTGCAAGGACAAAAAAACAAACACTGCATGTTCTCACTCATAGGTGGAAATTGAACAATGAGAACACACAGACACAGGAAGGGGAACATCACACACCAGGGCCTGTTGTGGGGTGGCGGGATGGGAGAGGGATAGCATTAGGAGATATACCTAATGTTAAATGACGAGTTAATGGGTGCAGCACAGCAACATGGCACATGTATATATAAGTTACAAACCTATACGTTGTGCACATGTACCCTACAACTTAAAGTATAATAAAAAAAAATTGGTTCTTCCTTTAATGAACATGAACTGTTTCTGTATTTGTTCGTGTCATAAGTGATGATTTTCATCATCAGTGTTTTGTAATCCTTTTTAGAGACCATTTACCTCCCTGTTGACCTGGATCCTTGGATATTTTATTATTTTTGAGGCTATTGCAAATGGAATTGTATTTTTGATTAGGCTCTTAGTTTGAATGTTATTAGTGTATAAAAGTGCTGTGATTTTTGTGTGTTGCTTTTGTATGCTGAAACATTGCTGAAGTTGTTTATCAGTTTTAGAAGCCTTGAGGCAAAGTCTATTAGGTTTTCTAGGCATAGAATTATATAATGTAAAAAGAGACATAGTTTGACTTTCTCTCTTTCTATTTGAATACGTTTTATTCATTTTGTTGCCGATTGTTCTGGCTAGGACACTCTACCTTTCATTCTGGGTGTAGGTAGTAGTGTATACTTTGTATGATCTAGCTGGCTTTCAGCAGCATCAGTGGTAACTGTTATTTTTCTTTCTTTTCTTTTTTTTGTTTTTTTTTGTTTTTGAGACAGAGTTTTACTCTTATTGCCCAGGGTGGAGTGCAATGGCACAATCTCGGCTCACTGCAACCTCTACCTTCCAGATTCAAGCAATTCTCCTCCCTCAGCCTTCCAAGTAGCTGGGATCACAGGCATGTGCTACCATGCTTGGCTATTTTTTTTTTTAGTAGAGACAGAGTTTCACCATGTTAGTCAGCCTGGTCTTGACCTCCTGACCTCAGGTGATCCCCCCACCTCAGCCTCCCAAGTATCTGTGATGGCTGCAGATGTTCATGAGGCTGTGGCGAGGGTTTTCCGGTAATAGCGTTACTAGGCATTTTGGTACTTTGATCCCAAAAGTGGGTAAACCACACCTGTCCTTTGGACCACAGAGCATCCAGTGGTGTATGTTGACACCATTGTTAGAGAGGCCAGGATGGCCGATTCTTGGGCCTACATGCAACTTGTTCTGGTGATAACATTGGCAGCAGTGAACTGAACAGATGGGTGGGTTCCCACACCCCTGGGCATTCTGTGTGGCATGAAAAATGGCTGTTGTGGTGAGACATTCCCTGTAATTTCAGGTGACGCATGCTGGTTTAAGTTGTGATAGTAACAAGCTAAGAGGGCCAGGGTCTAGGCCCCAAGGAGACATATGTGAATGGGTGCCCATAGTGATTGTAGGAGCAGGCTCAAGCAGCTGATAGCTTGATTCTTTGTGAAACCCTCTGACGGTGTGTGTACAGGTACTGTGTGACAGATAGGAAAGGGCAATCTTCACAACTTTATGTAGTGTGTTTACGTATTGTAATGGATTGGTGGTTGGTGGGATTAACCTAACTTCAGGCCTCTTAATAATGAACACAGGTGAAGGCTGTAATGGTTAGGGCAAGGCAATTCTCTGAATCATGAGTGGAGTGTCAGGTGGTGGAAGCATCACTTGTAGTTGTGGGTGGGGAGACTCTTCTCAGGGCACGTATAATGACATGGTGATTTTGCTGTGGGTGGAGCAATATGGCTGTCAGTGATACTGGTCTCAGACTCTGGGGAACATATATTTTGGCTTATTTTGGCTCAGCCATGTTCTCCTTAGTACATTGCAACTCTAATTTCACAGGGTGTAGGATAGTGTGTGCTAGAGTGCTGGGGAACAGGCCACACATCTGGGTGAAACTAATATTATAACACTGTAGCCCTCCATATAGACAGAGAGGATGTCAGTGTGATTCCAGACATATGGAGAGGCAGTTACTGTTGAATTTCAGGGCAAGATGCAGTCTAGAAAAAGCTGGGCTGTCAAAATGGTGCCATGCTGCAGCTCCTGTGTGTCAGAGGGATTGTGGCACCCAGTGTGAGCTCTCTTTCTGAAAGAATAATGTTACACAGACTCCAGAGAGCTATTTATACTAGGCTCAGGGCCTGTGAAAGTGGGATGGTTTGATATAGCTAGGTTGCTGGAATCCATGTGGAAATGGGTGTGGCTAGGGATCTCTCAATTATGCTTTGTCCAAAATGAGAAGGTTCTTTTATCTCCAAGTAAATCCTGGTTGTCTCATTTTTCTTTCCTCCTGTGCCTTAGGTATTTCTTGTCACTTTTATCCAGAATTCAAGTGTTCTCTTTAAGATGCTGTATTTGAACTGTAATTATTGTAATTATTGTTTTGGATCTTTGTAGAGGTGTCTGTTGCTTCTTGTAAAGAACTATGATGCCTCCCTGTTTATTCCATGTGTTTCAGATCTACAACATGATGCTTTGATTTATATATACATTGTGAAATAATTACTACAGTCAAGCAATGATTGTATTTATAATCTCATGAAGTTACCTTATTTTGTTGATTGGATATAACATTTATTACATTAGCAAATATCTAAAATATTAAAAAATTAACTATAGTCTCCATGCTGTACCTTAAATTTCTTTACTTATTTATCCTACATAACTATAACTTTGTGCTCTTTACCTATGGCTTCATAACCTCTACCCACACCTGGTAGCAACCATTCTACTGTCTATTTATTCAATATTTCTTCAGTTTCTATATGTAATGGAAATCATGCAGCATTTGTTTCTGTGTTGGGCTTAATTTACTTAGCTTAATTTTCTCCAGGCTTACGTATTTTGTAAAAAATGACAGGATTTACTTATTGATTAGGGATGAATAATATTTGATTGTATGAAAAGCCTTCAAAAAGATCATGTAAAATGTATATTATTTTAAATCTATGCATGAATTTCAAAAAAGTGCCCCAAATACATGAGTACTATCATATTATAACACAACTGAACAATATTTAGTTTAAGATACTAAGAAGTGCAGTATATTGGTTTGAAAAGAGTCCCTGTCAGAGCAACATCAATTCTGTGAAAACTGAAACAAAAACAAACATCAAATTTATAGTGAAGCTTGAATGAAGGAATAATACAATCATTGATGCTTCAAAAAAGTTTTCTATCTGTTAAAATTATTTGAATAAATGTTTTAGGATCTTCATCCCACTTATTTTAAATTTTTATTGAATGCTTTTCTCTTATTGTTAGCTGACCTCGGTACAACAGTTTGGGACCTCATTCAATTAGAAGGTTTGCTCAACTTTAATTTTTTAGTCAAAATTTAGTAAGTTAAAATTGTTGAGATGTCTGTGATGTTGGCTGTTGTGTCTGACGTTAATCATCCCTTCTTTTTAGGACATTATAAAGATTAATTTTTTTCTTGAAAATATGTGTGGATGGTCGGCTGCTAGAGGGTTAATTTTTAATATCTGATTTCTTCTTAAAATGAGATATGTTTGTAAACTGCTGATAAGACAACATAAAAATATATAAATTGTGATATCAAAAATTTTAAATATGTGAGGGAGTAAAAGTATAAAGTTTTTGTATGTAATCAAAGTTCAATTGTTATCAGCTTAAAGTAGCCTCTTTTAGCAGGCACAACTCATTCTCGGCCTCTTTTAGCAAAGAACAACTCACTCTCACCAAGGGCCTCTGGAATCCCAGGAGGTTAGTTCATTACCACCATGGACATGTGAGTTGGCAGGGAGAGCTGCTTAGAGAAGAAGTCGGAACAGAACTCCAGCCAGTGTGATTCCTAGAGGGTTTGTTGTCTGTAGTGGAGCATGGGCAGGCACACCCATTCCCTAGGCCTGACTTGCTGCTGTAGGATACTTTAGCCTTAGGGGAACTGTCAGACCTCAGCTTTGCAGGGCCATCTTGCGCATGAGATAGGGCTGGTCTAGCCTGAGCACCCTTCAGTCGGCTGTCCTCTGCTGGGGCCCCAGACTGGCCATGCCTGCTTGCAGTGCAGCCTTGAGTGCCCAGGTGAGAAATACCTCCTGGGACCCATATCGTAGTTCCTGTGCTGGTGGAATGCATTTTACTGGCAGAGAGCTCCAGCAGAGTGTTGCTTTAAGAAACACACCATCCTGCCAACTCTCTCCCCGCACTGCACCCTCCCCCATATCAATTTGCCTGCATGCACTGGCTCACAGTTATCTCCAAATTTCCTTGACAATGCATGTGTGCACAAGAAGACCTGGCCTTCCCATCTCTGCCAGTGTGTGTATGTGCACGCACATGCCTATGTGCACTCTGCCATGCCACTACTGCCAGTGTGAGTGCATTCTGCTTTCCATGTCTGATGAACTGGCATGGCCATAGGAACATTGGTGGGCACAAAGTACACCAGCTCCACCCCTGCTAGCACCCTGCCCCTGTGCAATGCTGCCACCAGTGTGAAACTAGCCATGGAAACCAGTGCACACACCCCAACCCTGAGCATCCATAGCCATCCATGTGAATGAGAACAGAGGGTGCACACAGCCCTGCACCCACCAGCATTCCACCCCCACGCTAACATATCCACTGGCACAAATGCTCACACAGACACCAGCAGGGGCACCCCACCCAGCTGTGCCATGCTAACACCAACTACTACTGTAAAAAACTGCACAAAGTCCAGTACCCTGGGACCTGAAACAGCCAACAGGAACACACTCCATTTCATTGCCACTAGCATCGGAAAACAAGGACTGGTCCCCTTCCTTACTAAGCACTTTGGATGGCACCAACCATTGGATACAGTGACCAGAGTACTGGAAGCACCTCAGTCCCTCTAGCACAGCAGATCCCAAACTTGGAGGAGCCAGAGAACAAAGCTGGGACTGCTTAACATTCACCCGTAATTACAGGATGCAGTTCAGAATTCCCGAGCTTAGCCTTACCTCCCAAGTAAGACCTTTCAGAAATGAAGCCAGTCAACTGAACCCACCTAATACCACTATCCAACCCCAAATGAAATCAAATAGGATAAAGAGAAAAACAAAAACTATCAAAGGACACAACTTCAAAGACAGAAGGAACATCAGCCCACAAAGATGAGTAAGAATGCATCAAAATGTAGCCACCTTTCTTGTGAGCTATCACCCAGCGTTCTTTATCTCAAGTTCATGATGATTAACGATCATGGACACAAAGGTGAGGTTGGAGCAAAAGTTTAATAAGTGAAAGAAGAAAGCTCTCTGCTGACAGACAGGGGGGCCTGAATGGGTTAACCTCTGTGAGGCTGGGGTTCAGGGATTTTATGCATTGGGAAGGGAAAGAAATGTGCTTAGTCTGTGGGCTATCTTGGAAAAAGCTTGCTCAGGTTGGCCCACAACCTTGGCCCAGTACCAAACAGGAGCTGAAGAGAGGATTCATAGAGGTAGCTTAGGTTAGCCTGGGAACTATCAGGAGCTGAAGTGAAAGGTTGGCCTGGGATTTTGGCCTGGAACCAATCAAGGAACTGAAGTGATAATTAATAGAGGTCAAGCTCATCCTCTATAAAGGAAAGGAAAGTGCCCATCAGAACCCACTGGAGTCCACAGTGTTCATACCCACAAAAGAAGAAGAAACTTTTTTCCTGGGAACTCACTGATTATACAAAGGACAAAGGCATTTCTGTGTCAATCCTTGTGCTGCTAATTTGCATCATGATCGTTCGGTGTGAAGAATTCCCTTTAGCATTTCTTATAAGGCATTTCTTCTCTCTCTCAGTTTCTGTTTATTTGGGAAGGTCTTTATCTCTCCTTAATTCTAAAGCACATCTTTGACATATACAGCACCCTTGGTGGATAGTTATTTTTGTTTTCCCTTCATCACTTTTGATATATCAGCCTACTCTCTCCTAGCCTATAAGATTTCTGCTGAGAAATCTGCTGCTAACCTTGGACTATCTTATATGTTCAGTCCTTCTTTTCTCTTGCTGCTATCAGGATTTGGTCTTTGTCCTCAATTTTTGACAGTTTAATTATAATATGTCTTTGTGTCATCTTATTTGGATTGAATCTGTTTGGAAACCTTTGATCTTTCTGTACTGAGATTTATATTTCTCCAATTTTTGAGAGTTTTCTGCTATTATCATTTAAAACGAGATTTATACCTCTCCTTTTTTTCCTTTTACATTGATTTCTGCCCTTTTGAAAATATAGAGACTTATTCTAGGCTTTGCAGACTGGCTTTGTCTGGGAGTCTTGTCCTTGCAGACTGGCTTTGTCTGGGAAAGCCCTCTTCCAGTCATCCTTTCCTGAGATTCTGGATAGGATGCCTAGAATGTCTGAAGGTAGTCATTGGTCAGGCTGGAGTCATTGGGCAGGCTAACCTGGTGCCTTGGTCAGCAGGTAGAAAGGCTTGGCACCTACATCTGCATTGCTGGTCCTGAATCCTGTATCTACTGGGGTGGACCTGTGAATTGCATCTGTACAGATGGGCCTGGAGGTTGGGTAAATGAGGATAAGCCAAAAGCTAGTATGTGTGGAGGTTGGCCTAAAATCTGGACCCACAAAGGCTGACATAACATCAGGGTGGGCCTTTAACTTAAGTGCTAAAAGGCTGGTTTGTCACTGGGGTTGTAGGAGATTGGTGAAGGTGGTGGGAAAAATTGTAGAAAGATGCAAACCCTCTTGGAAAGCCAGGAGGTTTTACAAAAGCTTTGGAAAATGATTTGGCTGAAGGCAGCCAGTTTCTCTTATCCAGTGCCTGAAAGCTTAGTTTAGTTAACAGGGGGATGTAAAGAAACTTATCTAGATAAGTTAGTTTACTTAGGCCTAGGAACCTGGCCTTTAATCAACTGTGTACACAGGACTACTCTCTCAGGGAGGGTGAGCATGTTAATTACCCACAAGTGTTTTTACTCAAGGCCTTTGTCATTAAATCTGTACTGAATAAATACCTGCAGTGCCAGCTTGTCAGAGCCAAGGCTGCTACAACTCTTTCTGTGGGTGGTCTGGTCCTCTAGCCCACTCTTTCACTGGATATCTATGTTGCAGTGCATTTGTTAATTTGTTTCTTGGTCAGGATCTGTGGGTTGGACATGGCAGGTGGTGTCCTGTGTGAGGAACACTGCAATAGATTGAGATGGAATCCTTGAAAACAAAGGTGAGGAGACCATGCAGTCAGTAAGTCATGGGTGCCAACTCAGGATTTCCAGGCTTGAATGAATTGTTCAGGCTAGGGTTTCATTATGGGGCAACTGTTATCAGCACAACAAAAGCAGTATATGAAAGCATTGAGGCCAGATGTGGTGGCTCACGCCTGTAATCCCAGCACTTTGGGAGGCCGAGGTGGGCAGATCATGAAGTCAGGAGATCCAGACCATCCTGGCTAACATGGTGAAACCCCATCTCCACTAAAAAATACAAAAAACATAGCCAAGTATGGTAACAGGTGCCTGTAGTCCCAGCTACTCAGGAGGCTGAGGCAGGAGAATGGTTTGAACCTGGAAGACGGAGCTTGCTGTGAGCTGAGACCATGCCACTGCACTCCAGCCTGGGTGACAGAGCAAGACTCTGTCACAAGAACAATAAATAAAAAATAAATAAAAGTATTGAAACAGCTGCTTAAATCTATCAGAGCCTTGGTTTTGCAGGCTCAATTAAGAGACCTAATGCAAACTGCTGTTTTCCATAACCCGTGGTTCCCAGGAGAAGGCATGCTAGACACAGAGCTCTGGGAACAAGTGGGGAGAAATCTTAAACAACATCATGTGCTAGGGCAATGAGTCCTAGTAACATCTCTGATGTTATGGGTTTTAGTTAGGGTGGCTCTGGTCCTGCTTTACACAGCAGAGCCTAAAAAAGAGGAGGGAGGAGGAACCATCACCTATCTTACCACCTTATCTCTACTGAATAAATCCCTCAGCACCACTATCACTGGGCCAAAATAACAAAGAGAAAATGGAGGTATTTCATGAGCCCCCCTCCTACAATAAATTGGAAAAAAGACAGGAGATACACTACAGTTATGGGACCCTGTCTTAGGTAAGTGGCATTAAAAGGGGAGCTCTTAGCCTGCCCAGTAGTGCAAGATCAACAAAGCAATCAGGTACATAAACAGATAAGGAAAACCATTAGAGATAATGGAGCCACTAGCTCATTTACAAAAGGATTAATTGAGGCCATAGCAGACAACTTATCTATGACTCCATGAGACTGCTCAGTGCTAGCTAAAACAACTTTAAACACCAGTCAATATCTCCTCTGGAGGGCAGAATTTGATGAATTCTGTGAACAGCAAAGCCTTTTCTAATCATAGCCACTGTTATTCCTCTCCTACCCTTGATGGGACTCTCTCAAGATCCAATTTGGGTAGAACAGTAGCCTTTAAAGGGAGAGAAATTACCAACAGCCCATGAGTTAGTTGAGGAGCAATTAAAAACCAGTCATATAGAATCGTCAAACAGCCCTTCAAATTCACCCATTTTCATCAATCCCAAATGGAAAATGGAGACTTTTTGCATGACTTACATGCTGTCAATGCTAATCTGCAACCTATGGGGCCCTTTCAGCAGGGGCTCCCTCACCTTGCAGTGATTTATCAAGATTAGCCTATAATCATTACTGACTTAAAAGACTGCTTTTATACTATCCCCCATGCAAAACAGGACAGAGAAAACTTCCATTTACAAGATCAGCTATCAATGAGGAAAAGCCAGCTCACCAATTTTATTGGAAGGTACTTCCTCAAGGTATGCTGAAGAGTCATACCATATGTCAGTATCAGGTAAATCAAGCTTTACTCTACAGTAGAAAAAAAATTCAAATTACAAGATTATTCATTTTATTGATATTTTACTAGCAGCCCCAACAGAGCCAGTACTTTTCAAGTTATATGCCTCTGTCATAAACAATACACAGTTAAGAGATTAAATCATAGCACCTAAAAAAAATACAGATGTCTTCTCTTTGGAAAAATCTTGGGTACCTACTACCTTCTTGGTCAGTAAGACCTCAAAATGTTAAATTAAATGCTAGCACCTTAAATGATTATCAGAAATTACTAGGCGATATTAACTGGCTTTGCTTCATCTTAGACATAACTAGTGATAAGTTACAGAACCAGCTTTCTATGCTAAAAGGCAATGTGTCTGGAATTGGTTCTCTCCATTAGGTTCTTGGTCTTGCAGACTTCAATAATGAAGCCGCAGACCCTCGCAGTGAGTGTTATAGTTCTTAAAGACGGTGTGTCCAGAGTTCGTTCCTTCAGATGTTTGTGGTCTCACTGACTTCAGGAGTGAAGCTGCAGACCTCCTCAGTGAATATTACAGCTCTTAAAGATGGCACGTCCAGAATTGTTTTTTATCTCCTGGTGGGTTCGTGGTCTTGCTGAGTTCAGGAAAGAAGCTGCAGACCTTCACAATGATTGTTACAGCTCTTAAAGGTGGCTCATCCAGAGTTGTTCATTCTTCCAGTGGGTTTGTGGTCTGCTGGTTTCAGGAGTGAAGCTGCAGACCTTCGTGGTGTTACAGATCATAAAGCTAGTGTGGACCCAAAAAGAGCAGCAGCAAGACTTATTGCAAAAAAGTGAAAGAACAAAGCTCCCACAGCATGGAAGGGGACATGATGCATTGCCACTACTGGCTCTGGTGGCCTGCTTTTTTCCCCTTATTTGGCCCCACCTACCTCCTGCTGATTGATCCATTTTACAGAGTGCTGATTGGTCCTTTTTTACAGAGTGCTTATTGGTGGATTTACAAACTTTTAGCTATACACAGAGTGCTGATTGGGGCATTTACAATCCTTTAGCTAGACAGAAAAGTTCTCCAAGTCCCCACCCAACCCAGAAGCCCAGATGGCTTCACTTCTTAGCAATACTGCCCTAGACTCTCCCAAGTATTTAACTCCTGCAGCACGAAGAGAAACTGAAGAGATAGAGCAAGCTATTTCTCAGAAGCAACTAGATTGCATAGATGCATGGTATTCAGTTCAGTTGTTTGTTTTTCCCACTAAACAGTCTCCTACAGGGTTAAGAGGACAGATGGCCCCAGGGCTGTGCTCTCTAGAATAAGTTTTTTCCTCACAAATCAGGACTAAAACCCTCTCTCCCTAAATCCAGTTAGTTCGTCAATAAAGTCATGTATTCAGGCTGCAGATGATGCAATCAGTTGCTAGGTTATGACCCTGTTATCATCAGAATTTGTTTAAGTAAAAAGGAATTTGAAGCATTATTGCCCTTATTTATGGACTTGCAAGTAGCACTTTCCAATTATATAGGACATATAGAGCACACCCTTCCTGCTGACAAACTCCTTTAGCTCTTATCTTGTACTTCTATGGTTTTGTCTACTAAAATAGTTCAATACCCCATACCTGATGCTTTAACACTGTTTGCTGGTGACGCTGGTAAATGGAAAAACGGCTGTTTGGTGGAGACTGCATAATTCCCTCACTCCTTCTGGATTCGCTAGCACTCAGAGAGCTGAGGTTGGAGCCTTAATATTGGCCTCAGAAACTTTTTCCACCCAGCCTATCAATATTGTTAGTGACTCTGCTTACTCTGCTTTCTTATTGCAGAAACTTGAGACAGACCTCATTAAGTCCACTCTGGAGCCCATCCTGTGTGTACTTTTTCACTGACTTCAGCAATTGCTAGATCAACGTACACATCCTGTTTTTATTACACACACTTGGGCCCATAGCTCATTGCCTGGCCCATTGGCTTATGGAAATAATAAAGCAGACCTGCAATTTATGACATCACTGCTTGACTAAGCCACCTAATTGCATCAATTCTTTTCACCAAAACTGGAGAAACTTATCTAAACAATCTCAATTTACCCAAAGGTTAGCTAAACAAATTATCCTGCAATGTCCAGATTGCCAGCTCACAGGTACATCTCCTCCTTCAACAGGTGCTAACCCTATAAAACTAGAACCTAATCAGTTATGGCAAACAGATGTTACATATGTCCCTGAATTTGGAAAACTTAAATATATACATGTATCCATTGATACATTTAATTAGCACTCATGCTTCTCCTGGAGAGTCCACCTGATATGTCATTAAACGTCGTCTTTTAACTTTTGCATTTATGGGATGGCCCACAAAAATTAAAACTGACAATGGTCCAGCTTATGCCGGCTCAAAATGTCACATCTAGAACATCCAACATTCCACAGGCATCCTGTTATAACCCACAAGGACAGGCCATAGTAGAACATGTCCATTCAACTCAGACTCAAGTATTGTCTTAGAGCAATGCAAAAGTGGACAAATAAAAATTCTAACCAGAAATGATACACTTAAGACATGCAGAGTCAACACAAATTATAAAAATGCAGGTTAAAATCCCATTATTGTATTGTGCAGCTTTACTTTAAATATTATTCTAGAATGCTCACTTCTCTTATTCTTATTGTTTAAATGAACTGAGAATCTTTATTGTGCATTGCTTTTTGGTAAATGACCTAGGAATTAACATAACATTAAGAAAAATAAGCAGCAGCAGAGAAAAACCATACAGTTCTAATTCTCAAATTAAAATAAGCAGGACATAGAAAATTTACACTAGTTTTACCTGCTTAAGCTAACTTTCTGGGAAACAGTACGGGACAACTTAAAAATATGTTACATTGGGTTAAAAATGATAGTCTTAAAAGCTCCAAGTAGCATAAACTTGGGAATAATATGCTCATGTGTTTAGAATACTGTATATAAAAAGAGGATGCTAAAATTAGAGATTCAATTCCAATTTATGAACAACTGATGTTTAATGATTTGTTCAAATAAAAAACAACCTGTAGCCTAAATGCCACAATTTGTCTTTCAAATGTATTATATGAAACAAAAACAAGCAAACAAAAATAATAAATGTAAGTCCATGACAACCTTTAGATCACATGGTCAATTAATTGTGTAAAAAAATTGTGTCCAAAGAGGTAACATGAATAAATCAATTAGTGGTGATTTCTGGGATACTGGAGCACCCATCGCCAAGCAGAGTACATTACATCCAATGTACAGTCATTTACCCCTCACCCCATCCCACTGTTCCCCGAGTCTCCAAAGTTAATTATATTGTTACGCTTTTGTATCTTCATGGCTTAGATCCTACTTATAAGTGAAAACATACATTTGATTTTGTATTTCTGAGTTACCTCCCTTAGAATCATGGCTTCCAGCTACATCCAGGTTGTCACAAATGAAATTATTTTACTACTTTTATGGCTGAGTGGTATCCCATAATACCCGTATTTAACATTTTCTTTATTCACTCATTGGTTGAAGAGCATTTATGTTGGTTCCATATTTTTTTTGCAATTGCGAATTCTCCTGCTATAATCATGCTTGTGCAAGTGTCTTTTCAGTAGGTATGTAGTATGGGATTGTTAGATCAAATGATAGTTCTATGTTAGTTCTTTAAGGAATCTCCATACTGTTTTTCACAGTGGCTGTACCACTGTTTATATTACCACCAGCAGTGTAAAACTGTTCACTTTTTGACACATCCATGCAAACATCTATTATTTTTTGATTTTTAAAATTATGGCCATTTTTGCAGGAGGAAGGTAGGAAGGCATTTATTTGTATTTCCCTGATAATCGGGGGTGCTGAGTATTTTTTAATTTGTTTGTTGTCCTGTTGTACCTCTTCTTTTGAGAGTTGTCCATTCATGTTCTTAGCCCATTTTTTGTAGGCATCCTTTGTCGGCCTCCTAAATGGCCAGAATTACAGGTGTGAGCCACAGTGCCTGGCCTATTTTTTGTAACTTAAAGGATAAATGCTTTAGAAGATTAATTCCCCATTCTTCATAATGTGCTTATTTCACATTGCATGCATATGTCAGAATATCTCATGTATCCCAAAATATATATGCCTATTAAATAGGGACAGAAATTTTAAAAAAGAACATAATATCTTGCTTTATTTTAAAAAAATAGAAGGATCAAAACTATAGAAATAAGAGGTAATAAGAAATAAATAAAATTTTAGCAATTAAATAAAATGAATAGTCGTAAGATAAAAATAAATAGAAGTAAAATAAACAGGGCTATAATAAAATTAAAATGTAAAGATAAACAAAAATAAAATATGAATAAAGTAATAAAAATAAAACGGATAATATAAAGAAAAACAAAACTTTAAAAATAGGGAAGAAATGCAAACATAATAAAAGTGCAAAAAATGAAAAAAAGTAAAAACTAAAATGAAAATAAATAAAGAAGACTGTATAAATGGAGACATAATAGAAAATATAGTAAAAAAATAAAAAATGAATTAAATGCAGACAGAACAAAATGAGATAATTGCAAATAAAATAGAAAATAATTGTTAGTATTCACAAATAAGTGAAAATAAAAATAAAATAAAAATAATCGAAAGGTAGTAAAACTAACTATAGATTGAAAAAATAAATGGAAGAGAAAAAGCTAAACAAAAATAAATACAGTAAATATAAAAAAACTAAAAATTAAATAAAAATGTAAAACAAGTGAGGAGAATATTTTTAAAAAATGAATTATAAGATGACTATGTGAGAATATAAAATAAATACTAATAGGATAAAATATACAAAAAATATAAAGAGAAATATGTAAAATGTAATGAAGATAAATAACATGAGATAGAAGGTAGACATAACTTGAAGTATAATTAAATAAACATTTAATATAAAATAAGAGAAGTGAAAAAGCTAAAGTTAAATGAAAAGTAGTTAGAAACATTTCGTACATAATATAAATATATTAAATGAAGATAAATACGATAAAATTAATAATAAAATAAATAAAATATAAAATAAAATAAATAATAAATGATGACTATAAAATTAAATTAGCTGTTTTGTAATAAGTGGAGGAATGAAAATAAAGGGAAACCAAATAAAATAAATTAAATAAAAAATAAATAAAATAAAAAAGAAATATAAGTAAAATAAAATATATATAAAAAGCAAAATAAAAGAAGAACAAAGGAAAAATCTAAAGAAAGAAACTAAAATCAGATAAAAATGAGAGGTAAAATTGTAAAATGAAGGAAAAAATAATGTAAAGGGAAATAAAATGCAATGAAGGAAAATTAAGACATAAAAGTTAGACAAGTTAGACAAAGTTAGACAAGTGAAATAAACATAAAGGAGTGAAACAAATACAAATGCAATGAGAAAAAATCGAATATTCTTAACATAATTTTAAAAATAGAATATATGAAGAGAGAAACAAAATAAAGAATAATTTAGAAATAATCATAATTTAAAATGAAGATAATAAAGAAAATAAAACTTTATAACAATTACTTCTGGGAATGCAAGATGGTATGGTAATTTTCAAAAATAATTCAGCAGCTTCTTATAAAATTAAACCTGTACTTATTCCATGATCCAGGAATTTCAGTCCCAGATATTTACTAAAACAAATTGCAAACTAACGTTTAAACAATAATCTGTTTCTGAATGTTTATAGTCACTTTCTTTATAACTGTCAGAGGTGGAAAATTAACAGATATTCTTTAATAAGCGAATTACTTAGAAAAAAAACCTGGTGCATTTGTACAATGAAATACCACATGTCAAAAAAGGAACTTGTTATGTATTTAAGTGGATCTTTCTAAGTTAGGGAGCTCAGATTTAAAGGCTGTACACTATATGATTCCATTTACATGACATAGCAAAAGGAAAATTATAGGAAGGGAAGATGAATAGTGGTTGCCCAAAGAAGGGATTGGGGAAGGAGTTGATTACAATGGGGAAGCATGAGACAATTTTTGACATGCTGTAAAACAGTTCTGTGTAGTAGTTTCGAGGTGAATATGTGACTGTAGACAGTTGTTAAAATCCACTTCATTGTGAACCACAATAAATAAATTTTTCTCTAGGTAATATTAAAAAAAATTCACCAATATGTTGGAGAAACTAATATAAAACATAGATATTGAAAAATTTATTGAATTGTATTATGAGGTATGACATACTAATATTGAAGGGGTTGGAGATGAAAGGTCCTAACTTAAGTAAGTTTAAAATAAAAAACTGTTTTTGTACAGTACTAAGAACTGTAAACAAACACTTTTTTTAGTATATATTAAAACACTTTTAAATATATATTAAAAAGTTAGGAATTCTGAGACAATATTATGCTAGTAAGTAAATTATAGATAATTAGATTTGTTTCTCTGTGTTTGAGGGGAAATAAAATATTAAAAAGAAAATACTAAAACCTTTTGATGTTGGATTGTATTTGAAAATATTTGTAGAAACTTTTGTCACTCTTAATATATCTAGAAAAATGATAGATACAGATATAGATATGTATGAAGAGCTGAGTTTATATTTACATGCACATTTCCTAACTCCATCAGCTGAGAGGGCCCAGAAGTAGTGGTACTCCAGTATTAGTGAGCACACCGTGATCTCACGTCTTGCTTTCTAAATTACATTATTTAATAAAATAAAATAGAAAATTTGGGGAAAATGGTTAATTACAGGGCTGTAAATGAAACATACCAAGTGAGTGTAGAATATCTTTTAGAGCTAGAAAGTTGGAAATAACTTTAGCAGAAAAAAAAGACATATTAATAGGACCCAGACTTATAGGTCTCACAGTGGAGTAAGCTGGGGCAATGGCAGTGTTAGTAACAAAATAATTATAGTATTGAATAATTGTATAAACTAGAGACTAAATATCCATGAGTCCATGTGGATATTAAAAGATTAAATAAGAAAAAAGAGAGAAATTAAAAACTGAAAGAAAAAAGAATGTGAAGAAGGAAAAATAAAAGGAAGGGAAAAATGTTTTTGCCAGAATTTCATGTAATATATGTAGATAGATAATGCAAAACAGAAAATCACCATTTGAGGAACACTACAGTAAGAATTACATTATCACCAGGCCTGCCCCACAAGGGCTCCTGAAAGAAATCCTAAATATGTAGATTTAAAAATGGTGCTAGTCACATCAAAGACACACCAAAATACAAAGACCAATGATACTAGGAAGAAACTGCATTACCTAGTGTGAAAAATAACAAAATAGTATCATTATGACAGGATCAAATTCACACATAACAATACTAAACTTAAATGTAAAATGGGCTAAATTCCCAATTAAAAGAGAAGACCCACACTGGCAAATTTGATAGAATGAAGACCCATTGAGGTGTAGTATTCAGGAGATCCTTCTTATGTGCAAAGACACAAAAAGCTTCAAAATAATGGGATAAAGGAAAATTTAGCAAGCAAATGGAAAGCAAAAAAAGTAGGGGTTGCAATCCTAGTCTCTGACAAAACAGAGTTTAAATCAACAAATAATAAGAAAAAAAAAAAAACAAGGAAGGACATTACATAATGGTAAAGGGAATAATTCAACAAGAAGAGCTAACTATTCTGAATACATACACCCAATACAGGAGCAACCATATTCACAAAACAAGTTCTTAGAAACATACAAAGAGACTCAGACTGCCACACAATAACAATGGGAGATTTTAACACCTCACTGTCAATATTAGACTGATTGATAAGCCAGAAAATTAACAATGACATTTAGGACATGAACTCAGCTCTGGATCAGGTGGACCCAGGAGAAATCTACAGAACTCTCTACCACAAATCAACAGAATATACATTCTTCTCATTGCCACATGGCACTTATTCTAAAATCGACCACATAATTGGAAGTAAAACACTCTTCAGCAAATGCAAAAGAACTGAAATCATAACAAATAGTTTCTCAGACCACAGTGCAATGAAATCACAGCTCTGGATTAGGAAACTCACTCAAAATCCCACAATTTCATGGACATTGAACAACCTGTTCCTGAATGACTGCTGGTTAAATAATGAAATTAAGTCAGAAATCAAGAAGCTATTTGAAATGAATGAGAACAAAGAGACAACATACTGGAGTCTCTGAGACACAGCAGAAATATCATTATAGGGAAGTTTATAGTACTAAATACCCACATCAGAGAGCTAGAAACATCTCAAACTGACACCCTAACACATATTTAGAAGAGGTAGAAAGTCAAGAGCAAACTAATCTAAAAGCTAATAGAAGACAAGAAATAACTAAGATCAGAGAAGAATTGAAGTAGATAGAGACACAGAAAATCCTCCAAAAAATCAACAAATCCAGGAGGCGGCTTTTTGAAAAAAATTAACAAAATGGATAGATTACTAGCTAGACTAATAAAAAAGAATAGATAGAAGAATTAAATAGTCACAATGAAGAATAGTAAAAGGAATATTACTACTTACCCCAAAGAAATAAAAACTACCATCAGAGAATAGTATAAACACCTCTATGCAAGTAAACTAGAAAATATAGAAGAAATTGATAAATTCCTGGACATATGAACCCTGCAATCTACCAAGACTAAACCAAGAATTTGAATACCGGAATAGACGTATATCAAGCTCTGAAGTGGGGGCAGTAATTAATAGAATACTAACCAAAAAAAGCCAACCAACAGACAGAGCCATAGCTGAATTCTACCAGCAATACAAAAAGGAGATGGTAGCATTCCTTCTAAAACAATTCAAAACCATTGAAATGGAGGGACTCCTTAACTCATTTTGTGAAGACAGCATCATCCTGATACTGAAATCAGGAAGAGACACAAGCAAGAAAGAAAACTTCAAGCCAATATCCCTGATGCCATTATCCCTTCAAGCCAGTATCATTGAATAAAACTGGAAAAACTAATCCAGCAGCACATCGAAAAACTTATCCACCATGATGAGGTCAGCTTCATTCATGGGATGCAAGACTGGTTCAACATATGCAAATCAATAAACGTAAGGCAACACATAAACAGAATTAAAGCTAAAAACCACATAATTATCTCAATAAATGCAGGAAAGGCCTTTGACAAAATTCAACATCTCTTCATGTTTAAAACTCTCAACAAACTAGGCATTAATGGAAAATATCTCAAATTAATAAGAGCTATTTATGACAAACCCACAGCCAATATCATATTGAATGGGTAAAAGTTAGAAGTATTCCTTTCAAAAAGCAAGTACAAGACAAGAATGCCCTCTCTCACCTCTCATATTCAAGATAGTATTGAAAGTTCTGGCCAGGGGAATCAGGCAAGAGAAAGAAATCAAGGGTATTCAAATAGGAAGAGAAGAAGTCAAGATGTGTCTGTTTGCAGAAAACATTATTTTATATTTAGAAAACCGTATCTTCTCTGCCCAAAAAATTCTTGAACTGATAAGCAATTTCAGCAAAGTCTAAGGACACAAAATGAATGTACAAAAATCACAAACATTCATTTCCAAGAACAATAGGCAAACAGAGAGCCAAATCATGACTAAACTCCTATTCACAGTTGCTACAAAGAGAGTACAATACCTAGAAATACAGCTAACAAGGATGTGAAAGACCTCTTCTGGGAGAACTACAAACCACTGTTCAAGGAAATAAGAGAGGACACAAATAAATGGAAAAACATTCCATCCTTATTAATAAGAATAAACAATATGGTGAAAATGACCATACTGCCCAAAGTAATTTATGGACTCAATGCTATTCCCATCAAACTACCATTGGCAATCTTCACACAATTATAAAAGGAAATTATTTTAAATTTCATATGGAATCAAAGAAGACTCCATAACAGCCAAGACAATCCTAAGCAAAAAGAACAAAACTGGAAGCATCATGCTACATGACTTCAAACTCTATTAGAAGGTTACAGTAACAAAAACAGCATGGTACTTTAACTAAAACAGACATATAGAGCAATGGTTATTTGATCTAATTAAACTAAATTGCACAGCAAAAGAAACTATCATCAGAGTGAACAGGCAAACCACAGAATGGGAGAAAAATTTTGCAATCTACCCATCTGACAAAGGTCTAATATCCAGAATTTATAAGGAACTTAAACATATTTAAAAGAAAAAACAAACTTCCACATCAAAAAAAATGGGGAAAGGATATAAACAGACACTTCTCAAAAGAAGACATTTACACAGCCAACAAACATATGAAAAAAACTCAACTTCACTGATCATAGAGAAATGCAAACCAAAACTACAATGAGATACCATCTCATGCCAGTCAGAATGGTGATTGTTAAAACATCAGGAAACAATAGATGCTGGTGAGGCTGTGGTGACATTGGAACTCCTTTACACTATTGGTAGGAATGTAAATTAGTTCAACCATTGTGGAAGACAGCATGGTGATTCCTCAAGAATCTAGAACCAGAAATATCATTTCACCTGGCATTACCATTACTGGGTATATAAAGAAAGGAATATAAATCTTTCTATTATAAAGACACATGCACACAAATTTTTATTGCAGCACTATTTAATACCAAAGACATGGAACCAACCCAAATACCCGTTAATGATAGACTGGATAAAGAAACTCTGGTACATGCACACCATGGAATACTATGCAACCATAAACAATAATGAGATCATGTCCTTTGCATGGACGTGACTGAAGCTGAAAGCCGTCATCCTTAGCAAACTAACACAGGAACAGAAAACCAAACACTGCATGTTCTCACTCATAAGTGGGATTTGAACATTGAAAACACATGGACACAGAGAGAAGACAACACACACCAGGGCCTGCTGGGGGCTGGGAGTTAGGGGAGGGAACTTAGATGATGAGTCAATAGGTGCAGCAAAGCATTATGGCACACATATCCTTATGTAAGAAACCTGCATGTTCTGCACAATTATCCTTTTTTTTAAAAGAAATAAAACAAAGTTGTTTCATCAGGCTTGTAAAATTTAATAAGATAAAAATCTCATATATATTATAATAAATTTCATTAAGTTTTCTCAAAACAGCTATTTAACATTCTCTCTCTGAAAGGGTATGCATCTCTACCCGTCTGAGATTGTTAAATGGCACTTTCAGTATGTTTTGTGAAGTTATTGTTTCCTACCCTGTCCTGATGCTTGCAGATGTTCATCTGTGCCTGTATGTTGAAAAATTTTAAGTATTTAACCTAATCTTTGTAGTCTGGGTTTATTTGTATCTGTCCTTCTTGAGAAGGCTTTTTACCTATTTAATAGCGATTAAGTGTTGTGATTTAAGTCTTTGCTCACTGCAGTCATATCTCCGTTGAAAGCAGTTTATTCCCAGGAGCAGTTTGCTATTTGCTGATTCATATAAGTAATGACTTGGTGGTCTTAGATATGATATGGTAAAAATCTCTGAATTAGCATGTGGAGTCTCCTTATCACTTTTCTTAGTTTTCCCCAAACAAATGAAGTTTCTTTCTCCAGACTAAGCTGCCTGGAGTTGTAAGAGAGAGAACAAAACTTTCTCATAGCCACAATCATCAGAACTGTGCTTCTTCACACCTGAAGCTAGCACAGAATTGGGTCTTTCCCAAAGATTGTGGTAATTATTGCCTGACTGTTGATAATTATTAGTGATCCAGAGGTTATTTTAGCAGCAGCTAATATATCTTTCCTGGTCTGGTGTTTTCTTCCAGGGCAATGGGTTTCCTTTAGAAACAGTGTGGGTCTAGAAGTGCCATTCGGAAACCAGAGTGTGGAATCAGAAACTTTCTGGATATTCTTGATGCTTCATTTTACTTTGGCAAAGTTGCTTTCCAAGTTGCAATACATAGTCCTCTTAACACTTTATTATCTTGTCCTCAAAAAGAGAAAGTAATTTTTGAACTTTTAAGCTGTCCTGCCTGGAATTGTGTGTGGGGTGACACAAACATTTTTTTTGGACACCTAAGCTTGTGTCTCACTGAATCAGATGCACTTTAATCTCACTGTCCCTGAGTCCAGAAAAGGTACCAGAATTTTCCCAGAAATTGCCATCTGTGTGGCCTATACTGCTTTCAAATTTATTTGGGACTCTAGAGCATTTTAACTTTGGGGGCCAGCCACAACTCAGGTTCCAACTTTTGGGCTGAATAAGTCCCCCCTGGCTAGGGCTGATCTAAGTACTCCCTCCCTGGGCAGTGGCCAAATTCTGCCCTTGGAATTTCCTAGGTGGTAGGAGCATCTTTTGTTCAAAGGAGGTGCCTCTAAATGGGCTCCTGGACAGCCTCAGGGTGCAGGCTAGTTGATATGGAATGAATCATGAAGGTTGAACTTTCAGTCCCACCCCTGGACCTCCAAATAGGGGAGACAGGTTGAAGGTTGAGTTGATCACCAATGGCCAATGATGGGCCAATGGTCATGCCTATATAATAAAGCCTCCATAAAACTCCAGAGGACAAGGTTCATGGAGCTTCTGGATTGCTGAACCCGTGGAGGTGATGGGAGGGCAGTACACTTGGAGAGGGCTTGGAAGCCCACCATAGAAATGCTTTTGTCCTTTATGCTTAAAGACATGTCTGCAGCTACACTGATAAAGGAAAAACTCCCAGTGTAGAAATTATTTGTCCTTTGTACAACCAGTAGGCTCACAAGAAATAGTCACTTCTCTTTTTGTGGCCATGTACATGGTAGGCTTTGTTGGGGTCCAGTGAGCACTTTTCCTTTCTTTTTTGGACAGGCTTTGACCTGTGAGCTAACCCTCTATAAATCATCAATCACTTCAGCCTCTGATTTTTCTTGGATCAAGGTCTTGGGCCAAGATTTCACTTCAGCTGCTAATTAGTCCCAGTCCAAGGTCCCGTACCAAGCTTTTTACTTCAGCCTCCTCGTTGGTCCCAGGCCAGGGTTCCCAACCAAGCTAAGTAATGCTTTCTCCAAGAACAGTCAGCACATTGCTTCTCTTCCCAGTCCATAAAAACCCTGGGCCTATCCTCATAGTGGCAACCCTTTTCTGAGTCCTCTCTCTGCTGTGGAGACATCTTTTTATTTTGCTTATTAAACTTTTATTCCAACCTCACCCTTTGTCTCTGTGCTTCTTAATTCTCTTGGTCATGAGACAAAGAACTCCAAGTGGTACCTCACAATGAGACTGCTACATTGTGGTGCATTGTTGAGACTATAACACTGTCATCATAGTCCTCAGCAATACTTTGCTTTTCAAAATAATGGACTCTCTTATATGCTTCTTGTAGGACTCTACTAGTTGTGATAAACATCTTCAGAATTTGTTTTCAATTCTGGAACTTTTTTTTTTTTTATTTTGAAGTAAAACATTTCCAGATGAATTAGCTTTGTTTGGTAGACTTTTTTGTTTTATCACATTGAAATTTGGGATATTTTTAGCTTTTTTAATACAAATAATCTGTCTGCCACTTCTAAGTATATCTAGTCAATAATGTCTAATAAATGTCATATTTTATTTTTTGATATTTTAAAAAATATTTTAAAAATATTTTTTGTGTTTATGAATCAATATGTCTTTAATTTTGTGATGATTTTGTTACCAGGAATTCTGCATTGCAATGGTTCCCTGAACTATGGACATAAACAGAGTCAGAGCTCTTAATGAATAATCTTAGTTCTTGTGACAGTGAGCAAATAATTGCAAAATAACATCAAAATACAAGTTTAAAAAATGTTTACTGAAGCACAGTAACACACTCCCAGAAAGACAGTGGAGTAATTTCTGTGAAATGAAATTATCCTCTCTTTACACAACTCAGTCTTTCATGGAGGTTTTGAGGGGAGGAGTTGAGGTTTGGGCTGTGTCCAAGTGACAAAATAGTGTTATTTGTTTAGCAGTTAATGGATATTTAGCTAAAATTAAACTATGACTGTTCTTACCACTAATTCATTAAGAAAAGCACACTGTGTGAAGGGCAGTAAATCCCCATGTAATTTTTATTATAATAAGAGCATGGTGGACTCAGTTTTAATTTGAGGACACAGTTCTGTGTTACTGGGCATGTGCCACTTTAGGTTATTTCCACCTGTGCACTGGTTTGTCCTGTTCCAGGCTGTGGTGGCCAGACCTTACCACAATCTCCATCCATTAAGTTTGAGTTAGAACAGCTCTGGGGCTAAACTTAAGTGGGTCGTGGGCTGTCTTCACGACATCCTTTCTGCTCTCTTTTCTAACTGCCTTGCTGATGCTAATATCTAACTACCTAATATTTTACCTTCAAGAGTAAAGGACCCAAATCTTTGATAGATGTGTAACAATCAATCTGGTTACTTCCTGATGACAAGGACCAATGGTATTAGTTAAGTCCTCTCTCTCACTTTCTTTAAGCTAGAAGGTTGAACATAAGATAATGATACATGCCCAAAGAGTTCAGGTAGATTTCAATGTGGTTGGAAGCTCCTGGTATCTTTGTTGTAGAATTATTTGAAGTTTTATGGATTATAAATAACAAGAAATGAAATGTACACAAATGGCAAATAAACATGGACCAAAAAGGAGAAGTAAAATAGTTACCAGGTGTCCTTCCAGTAGAAGAGACCAAGATATAAAAGGCAAATAACCCTTTACATTTGTCCATATAGGGTTTGATTGATTTGTGTTTGCTGTTTTGAGTCCTGTAGCCACTTCAAGGAGTCTATTGGCTTCTTTGGAAGAGTTGATATGAAAAAAACAGGAGGTATTGGCCAGGGCACAAAGTCCCTCTTGTTTGGCCAAAAGATAATCTAAGGCACTACGACAGTCTGCCACCTGAGCTGCCAAGGAGTCAAGGGATGTTTGTAAGGCTTAAAACCCTTGCCTGTATTTTCAGCATTATATTGTAAGTAGGTGGACACATCTCGTATAGTATGGGCATTGTAGGCTATGCCTCCTGCTAAACCCCCAAGGGCACTTACTGAAGTACTAATTCCCAGTGCTATTAGCCAAGGTCCTTTTTTATTTCTGTGATGGTTGAGACTGGGGGGAGTAAGGTTAGTATACATTTGGATGGTGTTTGGCACATTTGTTACCCAAGTTAAGGAGTAGGTTCACCTGATTGCTGATTGGTCCAAGCTGCTTAGTCCTCATAGCTTGCATTTTTTAAAAATCTGCATTCAAACCATACTATTTGAAAAGCAGAGATAGTTGCATGGTTTCTGAGCATGAGTTTGATAATGTTGTGGAGTAAACAATTGTTAATCACATTACTTTCTGATACCAAAGGTCCCCAGGATGCCCTGGTCCATTTATAAGCCTTACCTAGGAATACCAGTTTGTGAGTATTCCATCTATAACATTAGCTCATATGTACTCGATGGCATGACTAACTGCTTAAGTTTCTTTATATTTGCATGTTTTCATTATCCTAGATTCATTTAACCTTTAGTATGTAAAGGCCCTTGGTTTACAGTCTTAAGTAGCTGAGAGCAAATTTAATAAAGCCTTGAGTGGAAGAGTCTCAGTTTTGACTTCTGGGCTGTTCAGTAGACATTTGACTTGGAAAATCTGTTTTTTTTTTAAAACAACAATAATAATATATTTGAGGACTCAGGAATATAACAGTCTTCAAAAAGACCATGAATACTGGTGGGGGCTGTTGTTCCAGAGATGACAATATAAAGATTTTTTAAAAAGCTGTTAATGGTTTAATCATTCTTTACTCAGACTTGATCTTCTACCTCCAGACCTCAATGTTTCAGTAATTCATGATGTTATCACTGACTGTATGTCACTTATTTTCCCATACAGTATAAAATTGAGTCTATCATTAACCTATCTGAAATCTGAATAATGTGAACGCCCCAGGTAGGCACAAGGAAGAAACAGGTGAAGTCTGTGGTTTTAACCTTCCAAGGTGAAACCTTCTCCTTTTTTTATTAGTTCCTGGGCTCCAAATAGAACCTAACTACCACCTCTCATTACCTGGAGTAGCTGGTCAGTAGATTTGTATCTTTCCCTTTCAAAATATAGTGGTGAATCTTCCATCTTTAAGCTGTCTTTTGGAAATGTCTCTGCGGTTCTCTGGGCCACAGTTTGTTCCTCTGAATAGTGGAATGGGAAATACATTTACCTCGCACAGTTTTTCTTGGGACTAAATGGGCTAAAACATGGCATGTAAGCCTGCTTTTGTGTAAGCCTGGTTTTGTGAAACAGGCTGCTTGGTGTGCTGCAGTTGTTCTTGTTTGTTTGTTTTGCCTCTCACATAAGAAGCTGTCTGATTTATACACCTATTACTTATGTTCCTATATGTTTAATAAACACATAGAAAGACAACAGTTTTTTAAACATGTGTAAGGAGGTTTATATTCCTTCTAGCTAGTCTTTGTCTTCAACACAGACAAAAAAGAGAACTCTGGGAGTTACTGGTGGAGGATCTGGATTACAAGTCATATAGGTTATTGGCATTTTGAACAAAGAATTGTGCAAAATGCACAGAGAAAGCTAAACAAGAATAAACCAATCAAAGCATAGCTTTATTGAAATGAAAGTAAACTCCAAAGAGTGGGTGTGGGCTCAAACAAGTGGCTCAAGAGAACTGATTATAGAGTTTTCTGGGGTTTAAATGCCTTCCAGAGATTTCCCATTGGTTACCTGATTTACACCCTATGTAAAGAAAGTAGAGACTCTTGACTGTCTGATTGGTTGTGAAAGGGGCCAATCAGTGGCTGAATTGAAGTTACAAAGTTATACCATATGCAAATGTATGATTGGTTGTCAGAGGGATCTTAACAGAGGCAAAAGTGAAGGTAGAAAGTTACACCCCTGTAAAAATGAGGACTAGACCCATGACTAGTCTGATGGTGGTGGAAAGTTACAAAATCAGAGGACCTTACCATTTTTTATCGTGCCACAGAAATGGGGGGTGGTTGCAAGGGTACTAGCTTTTTATCTTTTTGTTCCTTGGGCATAGAGAGTTGGGGCTTTCTTTTAATTTAATGCTAGTAAGTCAGCACAATTTGGACTTAGATTCCCTGCTTCCAGACTCTATTCTCCTACTTTATTTCTCCCCCGAGTGATGTTTTCCCCTTAAATGTTTACAGAAGGCCGAGGGGACCAATGGTCCTTCTTCTGTAACTGCTTTATGCAGACTTGGAGTGCAGTGCCTACCTACTGGGTACCACAGAACCCTTGTCTTGCTTTGTCTAATGGAGACAGGGTAGCTTCTTAATGGCCAGGGATGGTGTCTTTACCGGGAAATGGCTGAAAATATTGTCACATAAGATGATTGATGGTTTCTAGCCAGGAGAAAATAAATTTGGCTAAGAGATTTAAAAAACATAGCCCCCAAACCAAGGCAAGAATAATCATTAATAATGGACTGGCCAAGGGAAGGAGACATGAACCCCAACTTGACATTTATGACCAGGAGCCCATGACTTGTATAGCTGTTATTGTATCTTACAAGCTCAATTGGCTAGTTTTCAGGCAGCATCCCTTACTATTCCTTATTTGTTGATGTAAAAACAGCATTCTTCCTCCAGAAAATAGACATAAGCCATCTTTTTCAATGGTTAAAATATCCAGTCCCCTTCTATTTTGTAAAGCAACCACTACCAAGACGTTTATTTTGTAAAGTGACAATACTTTGGGCAGTTTAATTCAAGCTTTCTGAAAGATCCTTGGACAAGTTGTTGTTAATAGGATAGGAAAGTTGCAAGAGTGCTAACTCTTGTTTCCACCTCTGCTCTTATTTGTTCACCTACCAAAAGACTTATGAGTTCTATGGGTCATTTGTGCCTGGCTGTTGCAGTTAAAGGCATAAAGAGAGACTGGTTACTGTTTCAACCCAGCCAGTAAGGGTGTCTATTAGCTCTAGCAAAAATTTGTATGCTTTCAAAGCTGTCATCTAGGTGCAATCTAATTGCCAGTCTCCCCCTCTAACTTTAGCCTATATATTCACACATGGAATCTCTTTTACAATTACTTTTTCATAAACCTTCCCCAACTCATTCAAATCTTTAGATTTGTCCTATCTCATTTAAAAAAATACTTTAACCTTCAACACTTATGCAAGTAATCCACATTCACATGCTTTTACCAAAAATACACTATACTTTTGTTACACAAATCCTCTTCAGATCTTAAACAGACCATCTACAAATGTTTGGAATTTCTGACTTGTCCTATGTATCCCTCTTTTTAGACAACCAGTTATTTTACCCCAGGACAAGAACTACCAGACAAGATCTTTTCTCATACAAAATTATTATTTTTATAACCTTCATTATCAAAAATACATGTTCACATAAATAAATTTCTTCATATATCTCTCCCCTACCTACTAGTTCGTTACTATCCTATTTCATAAATAACCTTTTTAAAAAGTCCACAAATTGAATTAAGTTTTAAGTAACTTTGTAACTACATAAAATCATTCTTTCTCACCAATAACACATCTTTTGGCACATTTTGCATACAGAACTATATGTTAACTAACATTCTTATCTTTAGTAACCTTAAATTTTAGTGAATCCCTAAAAAGAAAGGAATCTTGAGTTTGTTATGTATTGAGTAAACTTTATTATTTTAATCTCTTCAATCCTGCTATAATCACATGATCTTTTTTGGATCCTGAGTGTTCAGAGGCTGGTAGGCAATGTCTATGCCATTGTGAGTTCTTTGGTGTAGTTGTACTCACCTGTAGAGAATGCCTGTTATTTATACCAGTATACTACTTGAACTCAATCTTACAACACATTTCTTAGTGTTGTCTAATAATAATCAAACAGAAAAGTGATGATAATGTAAAATAACTCATATGTGTTTGTTCAGATAAGAGTAAATTTTATGTTAAAGAAGAAAAATCACCAAAGGAAAAAAATGAAAAAAATTCTCATCACACTCACCTATCATCACTACACTCAATTTGTTTTCTTACTCTCTATTTCTCACATAAGAATGCTAGATATTACATTAGGCTCAAAACTGTAATTCAGTTTTGAGCCTAATGTAAATCAGGTTTGTCTTTTTTTAGAGTCAGTAGATTATTAATCTTTATTTCATCTTTGTCATATACGATAATATATTCCTAGGACCTGGTCCTTAGACATGGGCGTTATGGTGTGGCTTTATTCCATTTGCCAAATGTCCTGTTATATGGATCTTTTTAATATGATTTTAGAACCTGTTAAAGTTTTGTTTCTGTCTCTGAAAAAGCTTAATTTTTTTTTTTTAACCTCAGGAGCAAATTGCTAAAATTCAGTTCTCAGTGTTAGAAGGAGACATAACCGTTTGCTGTTTTATGGGAGATATTAATTTGCATTCATATCCTTTAATTGAGACTTCACTTTATATAGGGAATACCTTTTTATGGAATACTTTTTTATATTAGGAATACCTTTTTATGCCTTGAGATAATACTAAGGTATCTAATAGTAAAGATAATTCACCTTAACTTAATGAGGATATATCTGTATCAGAACTGTTCATAAATTTTACTGAATAGTTCTGCTGTTACTTTTTCTTGTTTGTTTTTCTTTTTTTTTTGCCTCTATATAGGCACCACTGTGATGTCCAATTAATCCAAAATGGAATAATACAGCTCTGGCCAGCTTCAGTATCACATGCCTGTAATCTCATCACTTTAGGAAGCTGGGGCAGGGGAATCACTTGAGTCAAAAAGTTGGAGACCAGCCAGAGTAACATAAAAATATCCTGTTTCTATTAATTTTTTTGAAAGAAATTAACATGGTGTGATGGCACACTTCTCTGGTACCACTGACTTGAGAGGCTGAGGCAAGACAATCACTTAAACACAGGAGTCTGGTGCTGCAGTAAGCCATGATCACATCAGTGCACTCTAGCCCAATTGACAGAGTAAAATGTTGTCTCAAAAAATACAGCTGTATGACACATACAAACACAATTTTAAAGAAATTAATGAAATTCTTATTCTGAGATGAAAGATTGTTTGACTATAATTTTAAGGTCACTTAAAATTATACCAGGCCATAAATGTAAATGTGTAAGGCAATGAATACAGTTTGACATTTTTACCATGTACTCAGGAAATTGCATCTTACTTGAAATACTGTTTTAAAGCCATCTTATGTTTATGATTTTATATAAAACAAATTGTATAGTTTATATAACAGGTGTTATTTTTTCCCCAATATGTAACCTAGAAGAGATACACATTTATCTCAATGTCTAGATCCACACAATGAATGATTGCCACCGAAATATACTGGAACCATCAGCATAGTTGGGGTCTTCTATAATTTTTGACTTATACGAAGCTCCAGGATAAATCAGATTAAAGGCACAGTAATAACCATATTTTAAGTATTAAAGTATTGTACCAGAAAAGCAGTAGCTGTACATGAAATATCAATATATAAAAAACTACTTGGTAACTATATATGAATCACCTTACTAATATATGTCCATATATATGTATACATAAATGCGTGCATATTACATATAAGTATACGTACTTATAATCGTATACAATGGTAGAGGAAATAACACCAGTAAATCAACTGAACAAAAGATTGATCACAAATGACATAGGCTTAGATCACATGTCTGAAGCAAAGAGAATGTAGTGAAAGTCATTAGCCATTTATGAAGATTAAATTATGTTATGCATAAGAATATTATAACATGGAGAGTATTAATGAAAGAAGTCTATTTTCTCATCTTTATAACAATGTCAAATTTACAGATATATTTTTTTAATAAATACCATAATTTATCCACAGATATTTACACTCAGCCATGTTTTAGATAAAATTTATATACAACCTACATAATAAAATAGCCTACCAGGGTTATTTTATTACAATCATAATTACTTGGTCACCACTATTTTTACCATCTTTTGTGAACCGTGCTGTTTGACTCTTGACTGGTCATTGGCAATTACAAAATAATTATGAAAAACACACGTAGTAGGTGATGGGCTTTTGATTGATGCTGTGGCAATAGTTGGCAACATCAGAAAAGTGAGCCCATAATTGTAGAAAACTGTACACCATTCTACCTAGTTTCATGAAACAATTTTGTAAAATATAGAAAAGCCAGAAAAACAATTTCGATAGTTATAACCAAATAACTGAAATACATATTGTTTGACAGTTTAACTTAGTAAAGGATGTAGCTGAAAAGACATTGTTTGCTAGTATAGATATTAATAATATCTATCAATTTAATTACTAAATCCCTAGAAGGAAAATAGCGTTAGAAATGTTACTGCAGATACAAGAGAGAGAAATAACTAGATGGGCTTTATCAAAAGTTACATGTTACAAATTTTTAAATGCTCTAAGTATGTGCTTTTGTAGTATGCAACATTTTTCTCATTTCAAGTATGAAGAAAATATGAGCATGCCAGGTATATTTTCTGAAACCTGAAATTTGAACAGTTTGGGAGGCTGAGGAAGGAAGATACCTTGAGGCTAGGATTTAAAGAGTAGTCTGGGTAACATAGTGAGGCCCAATCTCTGGTTTTTTGTTTTTTTTTTTAAATTATTATTATACTTTAAGTTCTGGTGTACATGTGCAGAATGTGCAGTCTTGTTACTAGGTATACATGTGCTATGGTGGTTTGCTGCACCCATCAACCTGTCACCTACATTAGGTATTTCTCCTAATTCTGCCCCTCCCCTATACCTCCACCCCCCGACAGGCCCCAGAGTGTGGTGTTCCCCTCCCTGTGTCCATATGGTCTCCTTGTTCAGCTCCCACTTATGAGTGAGAACATGCAGTGTTTGGTTTTCTGTTCTTATGTTAGTTTGCTGAGAATGATGGTTTCCAGCTTCATCCATGTCCCAGCAAAGGACGTGAACTCATCCTTTTTTATGGCTGAATAGTATTTCATGGTGTATATGTGCCACATTTTCTTTATCCAGTCTATCATTGATGGGCATTTGGATTGGTTCCAAGTCTTTGCTATTGTGAATAGTGCTGCAATAAACATATGTGTGCATGTGTCTTTACAGTAGAATGATTTATAATCCTTTGGGTATGTACCCAGTAATGGAATTGCTGGGTCAAATGGTATTTCTGGTTCTAGATCCTTGAGGAAGTGCCACACTATCTTCTGCATTGGTTGAATTAATTTACATTTCCAGCAACAGTGTAAAAACGTTCCTATTTCTCCACATCCTCTCCAGCATCTGTTGTTTCCTGATTTTTTAATGATGCCCATTCTAAATGGTGTGAGATGCTATCTCATTGTTCTTTTGATTTGCATATCTCTATGGACCAGTGATGATGAGCTTTTTTTCATATGTTTGTTGCTGCATAAATGTCTTCTTTTGAGAAGTGTCTGTTCATACATTTTGCCCACTTTTTGATGGGATTGTTTGATTTTTTTTGTTTTCATTGGTTGGTCTCATCTCACCAAGCTTGAGCGTCCTAGATCCATCTCAGACTGCTAGAATGCTACGGTGCTGGCCGTGAGAATTTCAAGCCAGTGGATCTTAGTTTGCTCCAGTCCATGGGGCAGGGCAGGGGTGGCGGGGGTGGGGAGCAACTCGCGGAGTCAGGCCACTTGGCTCCCTGACTTCAGCTCACCTTTCCAGGGGAGCGAACGGTTTTGTATCGCTGGTGTTCGAGGTGCCACTGGGGTATAGAAAACAAACAAACAAACAAACAAACTCTTGCAGCTAGTTTGATGTCTGCCCAGTTTTATGCTTGAAACCCAGGGCCCTGGTGGGGTAGATACCAGAGGGAATCTCCTGGTCTCAGGTTGCGAAGACCGTGGGACAAGAGCAGTATCTGGGCCGGAGTGTGCATGGTTTCCCAGGTTCAGTCCCTCACAGCTTCCCTTGGGTAGGGGTGAAAATTCCCCTACCCTTTGCACTTTCTGGGTAATAGCAATGCCCTACCCTGCTTTGACTCGCCCTCTGTGGGCTGCGCCCACCGTCCACCCAGTCCCAATGAGTTAAACTGGGTACTTCAGGTGGAAATTCACCCACCTTCTGCATCGATCTTTCTGGGAGCTGCAGACCGAAGCTGTTCCTATTAGGCCATCTTGCCAGCAATCTTTCTTTTCTTTTCTTTTCTTTTTTTTTTTACAAAGGGCATCGTAGGTAGAAAAACTACCTACTGGGTACCATGCCCATTATATCTTTGACAGAATCCATACCCCAAAGTCAGCATCACACAACGTGCCCACTTAGCAAGGTTGCACATGTTCGGCTCAGGGCAACCTCTGTCTCCCTAGTTCAAGTGATTCTCCTGCCTCAGCCTCCTGGGTAGCTGGAACTACAGGCACGTGCTACCACGCCCACCCAGAAATTTGATACTGCAAGCAAATGGGATGGAGGGGTACTCTCATGAGCTACAGAAAGAATGGGTAGGGGTTAAGATAAAACACAAGGCAAATTTATTAGAGTTGTTAAAAAGCCAGCAATGGTGATCTTCTTGCTGGTCTTGCCATTCCTGTACAGAAGTGCTCCATGGCTTCTGCGATGCTTACACCATCTTTCACCTTGCCAAAACTAAATTTTACCTTGCCAAGGGCAGTTTTATTCTGTCTTTAAACTTTGCAAACAGCTTGATGGAGACACAAACCAAAAGCTTACTGTTGACTGTGATATGGAAAATCACCATGGGGCTCACTGTGGCTGGGGGTGTTGGCATCTGTGAAGGATCTCACAGTTTCTTTACTTTCTTTCTGAGTCTCACATTTATCTCCAGACATCACCAAACAGTGTGAGAAGCCCATGACAGCCTGCCCTGAAAAGATACCATACAGAATCTCTATTTTGGTTGTGCAGATGTGGCTTGCAGTGCTAACTCCATATTGCTGGTCTTGAATTTCCACCAGAAGTTTGTCTTGTCCTGGGGCTTCAGTGGTTATAATCTTGAAGATGAAAGATGACAAGTTATTTTCCCCAAATTATTTTACTTCACAGGGCATGGAGCACCCAAATAAATGCTGGTTACAACTGATTATTTGCCATCAGTAAAGAGGAGGCTGTATTTTTCTGGAAGGACATCAACACTTTTCATGAGTCTGCCACAAGGCTGAAAGCAGTGCTGAACCTCTATGGCTGGAGAACTCAGAGCCTGGCTCATGGGAAGCATAACATTATAGTGGCTGAAGGACACCTAGTTGTGTCTGCAGTGGTGAACTGCAGAGATCACAAGCCCACATCTTCCTCTGTACAATGACATTTGGTACTGGCAAAACCTGTGTTTCTTCTTTTTCATAGATAGCCAAGTGCCTGGGCACCAGATTTCAGACTCTATCCACAGAACTCAGGGGACAAATTTCCTGTCAAAAATTGTGTCCCAGCAAATCATACTCAGGGCTTCTCACAAAATGGAGGTTTTCTTCTGTATCCTTGATTACACTGAAGTCAGCCCCTAAAGCCATTTTTTTTTGGTGATTGGTTGGTCTGGTACATTATTTACCCAGGGCTAGAAACTGTATCTGCTGATAGCTGAGGCTCAGGTGCCACATCTTTTTCTTTCCTAATGCAGCAAATACGGAGCTGGTTTTCATCAGTGCCAGGTGTGTATTTCTGACCACATGCTGTTGACAAAATAACCTCATGACTGACACCCTCCATGAATTTACAGGCTTCAACATTTTTGGTGTCATTGTCTTTCAACTGTCCCTTTTCATTTGTACCCCAGCCAGAATGCTTCCCTTCTGTGGCTATGAGAGGGCTGTAGGTCACACATAAGCCCCAAATCACTTACCTCTGATGACGATTATGGTAAGCACTTTGTTGTTTATGGGCTTCTTTTCCACCTATCAATTCCCAGTTGGTTGCCCCCAAAATGAAGGCTGCCATTTCCACATAGACCCTTCAAGTTTGTCATACTTCTTTGTATGCTCAGCTTTGTAGTGACCACAGCTGTGCCACCTGCTTTGCTGGCTGCTGGGTCTGCTGGGAAGGGTGATTTCCCTGCAATGGCCACGTCAAGCTTCAGAACATCTTTATTATTTTTTTTTTAATTTTATTATTATTATACTTTAAGTTTTAGGGTACATGAGCACAACGTGCATGTTTGTACATATGCATACACGTGCCATGTTGGTGTACTGCACCCATTAACTCGTCATTTAGCATTAGGTATATGTTCTAATGCTATCCCTCCCCCTTCCCTACAACAGTCCCCAGTGTGTGATGTTCCCCTTCCTGTGTCCATGTGTTCTCATTGTTCAATTCCCAGCTATAAGTGAGAACATGCGGTGTTTGGTTTTTTGTCCTTGCGAGAGTTTGCTGAGAATGATGGTTTCCAGTTTCATCCATGTCCTTATAAAGGACATGAACTCATCATTTTTTATGGCTGCATAGTATTCCATGGTGTATATGTGCCATATTTTCTTATCCAGTCTATTGTTGTTGGACATTTGGATTGGTTCCAAGTCTTTGCTATTGTGAACAGTGCCACAATAAACACACGTGTGCATGTGTCTTTATAGCAGCAGGATTTATAGTCCTTTGGGTATATACCCAGTAATGGGATGGCTGGGTCAAATGGTATTTCTAGTTCTAGATCCCTGAGGAATTGCCACAGTGACTTCCACAATGGTTGAACTAGTTTACAGTCCCACCAGCAGTGTAAAAGTGTTCCTATTTCTCCACATCCTCTCCAGCACCTGTTGTTTCCTGACTTTTTAATGATCACCATTCTAACTGGTGTGAGATGGTATCTCATTGTGGTTTTGATTTGCATTTCTCTGATGGCCAGTGATGATGAGCATTTTTTCTTGTGTTTTTTGGCTGCATAAATGTCTTCTTTTGAGAAGTGTCTGTTCATATCCTTCACCCACTTTTTGATGGGGTTGTTTGTTTTTTTCTTCTCAATTTGTTTGAGTTCATTGTAGATTCTGGATATTAGCCCTTCATCAGACGAGTAGGATGCAAAAATTTTCTCCCATTCGGTAGGTTGCCTGTTCACTCTGATGGTAGTTTCTTTTGCTGTGCAGAAGCTCTTTAGTTTAATTAGATCCCATTTGTCAATTTTGGCTTTTGTTGACATTTCTTTTGGTGTTTTAGACATGAAGTCCTTGCCCATGTCTATGTCCTGAATGGTATTGCCTAAGTTTTCTTCTAGGGTTTTTATGGTTTTAGGTCTAACATGTAAGCCTTTAATCCATCTGAATTAATTTTTGTATAAGGTGTAAGGAAGGGATCCAGTTTCAGCTTTCTACATATGGCTAGCTAGTTTTCCCAGCACCATTTATTAAATAGGGAATCCTTTCCCCATTGCTTGTTTTTCTCAGGTTTGTAAAAGATCAGATAGTTGTAGATATGCGGCATTATTTCTGAGGGCTCTGTTCTGTTGCATTGGTCTATATCTCTGTTTTGGTACTAGTACCATGATGTTTTGTTTACTGTGGCCTTGTAGTATAGTTTGAAGTCAGGTAGCATGATGCCTCCCACTTTGTTCTTTTGGCTTAGGATTGACTTGGTGATGTGGGCTCTTTCTTGGTTCCATAGAAACTTTAAAGTAGTTTTTTCCAATTATGTGAAGAAAGTCATTTGTAGCTTGATGGGGATGGCATTGAATCTATAAATTACCTTGGGCAGTGTGGCCATTTTCACAATATTGATTCTTCCTACCCATGAGCATGGAATGTTCTTCCATTTGTTTGTATCCTCTTTTATTTCATTGAGCAGTGGTTTGTAGTTCTCCTTGAAGAGGTCCTTCACATCCCTTGTAAGTTGGATTTCTAGGTATTTTATTCTCTTTGAAGCAATTGTGAATGGGAGTTCGCTCATGATTTGGCTCTCTATCTGTTATTGATATATAAGAATGCTTTTGATTTTTGTACATTGATTTTGTATCCTGAGACTTTGCCGAAATTGCTTATCAGCTTGAGATTTTGGGCTGAGACAATGGGGATTTCTAGATATACAATCATGTCATCTGAAAACAGGGACAATTTGACTCCCTTGTTTCCTAATTGAATACCCTTTATTTCCTTCTCCTGCCTGATTGCCCTGGTCAGAACTTCCAACACCATGTTGAATAGGAGTGGTGAGACAGGGCATCCCTGTCTTGTGCCAGTTTTCAAAGGGAATGCTTCCAGTTAATGCCCATTCAGTATGATATTGGCTGTGGGTTTGTCATAGATAGCTCTTATTATTTTGAGACACAGCCCATCAATATCTAATTCATTGAGAATTTTTAGCATGAAGTGTTGTTGAATTTCGTCAAGGGCCTTTTCTGCATCTATTGAGATAATCATGTGGTTTTTGTCTTTGGTTCTGTTTATATGCTGGATTACATTTATTGATTTGCATATGTTGAACCAGCCTTGCATCCCAGGGATGAAGCCCACTTGATCACAGTGGATAAGTTTTTGATGTGCTGCTGCGTTCAGTTTGCCAGAATTTTATTGAGGATTTTTGTATCAATGTTCATCAGGGATATTGGTCTAAAATTCTCTTTTTTGGTTGTGTCTCTGCCTGGCTTTGGTACCAGGATGATGCTGGCCTCATAAAATGAGTTAGGGAGGATTTCCTCTTTTTCTATTGATTGGAATAGTTTCAGAAGGAATGATACCAGCTCCTCCTTGTACCTCTGGTAGAATTCGGCTGTGAATCCATCTGGTCCTGGACTTTTTTTGGTTGATAAGCTATTGATTATTGCCTCAATTTCAGAGCCTGTTATTGGTCTATTCAGAGATTCAACTTCTTCCTGGTTTAGTCTTGCTAGGATGTATGTGTTGAGGAATTTATCCATTTCTTGTAGATTTTCTAGTTTATTTGTGTAGAGGTGTTTATAGTATTCTCTGATGGTAGTTCGTATTTCTGTGGGATCAGTGGTGATATCCCCTTTATCATTTTTTATTGCATCTATTTGATTCTTCTCTCTTTTCTTCTTTATTAATCTTGCTAGTGGTCTATCAATTTTGTTGATGTTTTCAAAAAACCATCTCCTGGATTCATTAATTTTTTGAAGGGTTTTTTGTGTCTCTATCTCCTTCAATTCTGCTGTGATCTTAGTTATTTCTTGCCTTCTGCTAGCTTTTGAATGTGTTTGCTCTTGCTTTTCTAGTTCTTTTAATTGTGATGTTAGAGTGTTGATTTTAGATCTTTCTTGCTTTCTCTTGTGGGCATTTAGTGCTATAAATTTCCCTCTACACACTGCTTTGAATGTGTCCCAGAGATTCTGGTATGTCGTTACTTTGTTCTCGTTGCTTTCAAAGAAAATCTTTATTTCTGCCTTCATTTCGTTATGTACCCAGTAGTCATTCAGGAGCAGATTGTTCAATTTCCATGTAGTTGAGCAGTTTTGAGTGAGTTTCTTAATCCTGAGTTCTAGTTTGTTTGCACTGTGGTCTGAGACAGTTTGTTATAATTTCTGTTGTTTTACATTTGCTGAGGAGTGCTTACTTCCAACTGTGTGGTCAATTTTGGAATAGGTGTGGTGTGGTGCTAAAAAGAATGTATATTCTGTTGATTTGGGGTGGAGAGTTCTGTAGATGTCTATTAGGTCCACTTGGTTCAGAGCTGAGTTCAATTCCTGGGTATCCTTGTTAACTTTCTCTCTCATTGATCTGTCTAATGTTGACATTGGGGTGTTAAAGTCTCCCATTATTATTGTGTAGGAGTTTAAGTCTCTTTATAGGTCACTAAGGACTTGCTTTATGAATCTGGGTGCTCCTGTATTGGGTGCATATATATTCAGGATAGTTAGCTCTTGTTTTTGAATTGATCCCTTTACCATATGTAATGGCCTTCTTTGTCTCTTTTGATCTTTGTTGCTTTAAAGTCTGTTTTATCAGAGACTAGGATTGCAAACCCTGCCTTTTTTTTGTTCTCCCTTTGCTTGGTAGATCTTCCTCCATGCCTTTATTTTGAGCCTATCTGTGTCTCTGAAGGTGAGTTGGATTTCCTGAATACAGCACTCTCATGGGTCTTGACTCTATCCAATTTGCCGTCTGTCTTTTAGTTGGAGCATTTAGCCCATTTACATTTAAGGTTAATATTGTTATGTGTGAAATTGATCCTGTCATTATGATGTCTGCTGGCTATTTTGCTGATTAGTTGATGCAGATTCTTCCTAGCCTTGATGGTCTTTACAATTTTGCCTGTTTTTGCAGTGGCTGGAACTGGTTGTTCCTTTCCATGTTTATTGCTTCCTTTGGGAGCTCTTTTAGGGCAGGCCTGGTGGTGGCAAAATCTCTCAGCATTTGCTTGTCTGTAAAGTATTTTATTTCTCCTTCACTTAAGTAGCTTAGTTTGGCTGGATATGAAATTCTGGGTTGAAAATTATTTTCTTTAAGAATGTTGAATATTGGCCCCCACTCTCTTCTGGCTTATAGAGTTTCTGCAGAGAGATCAGCTGTTAGTCTGATAGGCTTTCCTTTGTGGGTAACCCGATCTTTCTCTCTGGCTGCCCTTAACAATTTTTCCTTCATTTCAACTTTGGTGAATCTGACAATTATATGTCTTGGAGTTGCTCTTCTCAAGGAGTACCTTTGTGGCCTTCTCTGTGTTTCCTGAATTTGAATGTTGACCTGCCTTGCTAGATTGGGGAAGTTCTCCTGGATAATATCCTGCAGAGTGTTTTCCAATTTGGTTCCATTCTCCCCGTCACTTTCAGGTACACCAATCAGATGTAGATTTGGTCTTTTCACATAGTCCCATATTTCTTGGAGGCTTTGTTCATTTCTTTTTATTCTCTTTTCTCTAAACTTCTCTTCTCACTTCATTTCATTCATTTCATCTTCCATCACTGATACCCTTTCTTCCAGTTGATCACATCGGCTACCGAGGCTTCTGCATTCGTCACGTAGTTCTCGTGTCTTGGTTTTCAGCTCCATCAGGTCCTTTAAGGACTTCTCTGCATTGGTTATTCTAGTTATCCATTCGTCTTATTTTTTTCCAAATTTTTAACTTCTTTGCCATTGGTTCTAATCTCCTCCTGTAGTTCGGAGTAGTTTGATCACCTGAAGCCTTCTTCTCTCAACTCATCAAAGTCATTCTCCATCCAGCTTTGTTCCATTGCTGGGGGAGCTGCGTTCCTTTGGAGGAGGAGAGGTACTCTGATTTTTAGACTTTCCAGTTTTTCTGCTCTGTTTTTTTCCCATCTTTGTGGTTTTATCTACCTTTGGTCTTTGATGATGGTGACGGACAGATGGGTTTTGGTGTGGATGTCCTTCCTGTTTGTTAGTTCCTTCTAACAGACAGGACCCTCAGCTGCAGGTCTGTTGGAGTTTGCTAGAGTTCCACTGCAGACACTGTTTGCCTGGGTATCAGGAGCAGTGGCTGCAGAACAGTGGATATTGGTGAACCGCAAATGCTGCTGCCTGATCGTTCCTCTGGAAGTTTTGTCTCAGAGGAGTACCCAGCCGTGTGAGGTGTCAGTCCGCCCCTACTGGGGGGTGCCTCGCAGTTAGGCTGCTTAGGGGTCAGGGGTCAGGGACCCACTTGAGGAGGCAGTCTGCCTGTTCTCAGATCTCCAGCTGCATGCTGGGAGAACCACTGCTGTCTTCAAAGCTGTCAGACAGAGACATTTAAGTCTGCAGAGATTACTGCTGTCTTTTCGTTTGTCTGTGCCCTGCCCCCAGAGGTGGAGCCTACAGAAGCAGGCAGGCCTCCTTGAGCTGTGGTGGGCTCCACCCAGTTCAAGCTTCCCAGCTGCTTTGTTTACCTAAGCAAGCCTAGGCAATTGAGGGTGCCCTTCCCCTAGCCTCACTGCCACCTTGCACTTTGATCTCATACTGCTGTGCTAGCAATGAGCGAGACTCCTTGGGCGTAGGACCCTCCGAGTCAGGTGCAGGTTATAGTCTCCTGGTGTGTCACTTTTTAAGCCTGTTGGGAATGTGCAGTATTAGGGTGGGAGTGACCTGATTTTCCATGTGTGGTCTTCACCCCTTTCTTTGACTAGGAAAGGGAATTCCCTGACCCCTTGTGCTTTGCGGGTGAGGTGATGCCTCGCCCTGCTTTGGCTCAGGCACGGTGTGCTGCACCCACTGTCTGGCACTGGCACACCCCAGAGAAATGAACCCAGTACCTCAGTTGGAAATGCACAAATCACCTATCTTCTGCGTCTCTCATGCTGGGAGCTGTAGACCAGAGCTGTTCCTATTTGGCCATCTTGGCTTCTCCCCCTCAGAACATCTTTATTCTTAAGCTGCTTCTGCCACTACTGCTGCCGCAACACTTCAGCCACTTGTACTTCTTGCCTGCCTAGCTGAAGAGTTTCTGGGCACACAGCTGTCTATGCCATTGCCTGAGCTTGGCTCTGGGGTCTCCACTTGGATTCTGCTGGGCTGGTCTTGAGTCTGAGCACAGCAAATAGGTGCATTGAGATGCCTTCAAAAGCCATGAGGCAGCGAGTAAAATTCAGGCTTGCACCATGCAGTCCTTCTAAATGGGGACCTCCATGAGTTTTATAATGTGAAGCCTCAGTCAGTCACCTTTTTTACTGTGGCAGGTGACATAGTTGAGGCAGGTTTTCTTTCGGAGGCAAGTACTTAATCCATTTTAAATTGTTGATAGCTGAATATCATTCTATTATACAGATAAAAAAATTTAAATTTTTGCTTGTTGATGAGTATTTGAGTTGTGTACAATTTGAGTTGGTACAAATAAGTGCTGGTATGAGCTTTTACCTGAGTCTTTATATTTTCACACATTTTAATTTATTCTGAGTAAATGTCTGGGAGTGGAATTGCTGTGTCATATGATAATTCTACATATGACACTGAAAAACTGCCAAATTGTTCTTCAAAGTGGCTATATTAGTTTACATTTCTATAGGCAATGTGTGAGGTTTATATTCTCTCCCTTCTTACCATCATTTCTTATTGTCTGTTGTTGGATTACAGCCATTCTAGTGAGTGTGAAGATATACCATATTGTGATGTTGCTATGAATGTGAATGACTAACAATAATATCCATATTTGAATAGTATGTTTTTCTTGGAGACATGCCATTGAAATTTATTTTGTATTTTAAACAGTTTGCTTTTTATTAATTATGACTAAGAAATATTTTTGGTTGAGTAGATCTCCATGATCATATATATTATTTGCAAATGTTTTGCCCCTTTTGGTAATTTTTCTTTTTATTTTAAACAAAAAGATGCAATGGGATAACAGTCAGCATGTATATAAGCACAAAACTCTTAAGACAACCTGCAGCCATAAGTCTCAGACAGTCAAGTGTTGATTATTAACTGACAGTGTGCCAATTTTTGCATCTGTCTTTAACATATAACCAAACTGAGAAAACCAAACCTGCACACTTAGCAAGAAAGTTGGCAATTTGACCTCTAATTAGCTCTCCTGCAACTTCTCTATGTAAACAGCCTTCAGTCAGGGCAAATCTGAAGTCTTGCCTCTTTTTGTAGTAAAAAAACTTTCTCAACCCACTGTCTGCCTTTAAGTTTATACCAAACACGAGTGATGGTGGCTTTTTACTTGGGCAACTTTGGAAGACATATTTTCTTATTTTTATTTAGGTGGTGTCAATTTATTTTCAATGTTATTATTAAGGTCCTGCTAATGTATCTGCTGCACTGCCTTTCCCTTTAGCCCCAACTCCACCCCCACCAAGGCATCTTGTGTCTTCTGCTCATGGTTGAAAAATCAGCACTGAGGTGATAAATGAGCACTGGATCTGAAGTCAGCTTTGTTTTCACTGAATTTCTAAGTGTCTCACTCCCTTGCCCTGGCTGGAGTACAATGGCATGATCTTAGCTCACTGTAACCTTCACCCCCTGGTTCAAGTGACCTTCTTGCCTCAGCCCCCTGAGTAGCTGGGACTACAGGTGCAGGCAAACATACCCAGCTAATTTTTGTATTTTTTGTGGAAATGGGGTTTCATCATGTTGACCAGGCTAGTCCTGAACTCCTGGCCTCCAGCAGTCCACCCACTTTGGACTCCCAAAGTGTTAAGAACCCTGCGCCCAGTAGGATAGCTGGCTGTTATTGATTCCTAATTTTTTTTGACATTCCTGATGAAATCAAGTTATCCTAGATAACTATTATGCTACTTTTATGTAACTACTTTATTTTGTGTCATAAAAATATTGTTATAAGAAGGAGAATAAGAGGACAGAACATACTCATATTCATTATAAGACTGTTTGTCTGGGTAGCCTCACACAGGAGTTTGTAATTTCATTGTTCTCATACGATTTGGACATATTTTTCTATGGGTCAACAATAAAATTGTATTAGGTTTGCAATTCTCCTTCTTTCTTAATTGTAGGCATTCCTTTACATGATGACTGAGTGTACTGGACACACTTTTACCTTAACTCAAAAAATGTTTAAGTGGCAACATTAAAATTTGTACTGCTTTATAAGTAAAACTGCAGGAATATCATGTTTAAAAATTGACTTCTTTAGAGCATGTGTTAGCGAATTTTCTATAATGAGAGAAGTTGGAATTCTTCCTCAGTTCTTGGACACAAAAGCTTATATGTATTACATATAAATAAGTACTTAAACTACATGTAATATTTTATCTAGATTATATTTGTATCTGTAAGAGTGTTAGTTTAAAATGTAACTGTTTTTGAAATATCTGGGGATGTGTGATGATAATTCTTCTGTTGTTGTGAAAGACCCATGGAAGGGATGAGGGGAATAATCCAACATAATTTTAAGATGTAGGATATTTTTGTGAATAAAGATGATGGTTGCTGAACATTGTGATTGTGCTTTATGCCACTGAACTGCACAGTTAAGACTTGTTAAAATAGTAACATATAGTTAAATAAATAAATATAGATAGATATAGATATTTGGGCAACCATTATCTTCATTCATACAGAACATTATATACTTTAAAATTATAAAATTATATATCTCAATTGTGTCTAAATATATATTAGACACTTAAAAATTAAGAACAAAAACCAAAAGTTTTGAGCATGTAAAGAAATGGAAAACCTTGTGCACTGTGGACAAACCTGTAAAATGGTGCAGGTTTTAGAAAACAGTACAGTACTTTGTTAAAAATAAACTAAAAGGTAAAATTTTCTTATTCTTTAGCAATGCCACATATAAAGGCAAACTCTCAATATTTCAAAGTATTGTGTGAAAGTTATTAATTTATTCATGTTGATAACAGCATTATTTATATTACCTAAAGACAGAAGTAACTCAAATATCCATTGATACATAAATGGATTTAAAATGTTAACAATAAAAATAATGGACTATAATTTATCCTTAAAAAGAAAGAAAATTCTGGCAATGCTTCAGCATAGATGAACCTTAAGGACATTATGTCAAGTAAAAAAAAAAAGCAGTCACAAACAGTAAAATATTCTCTGATTCAACTTATATTCAAATGCATGGAGACAGAAAGCAGATGGTGGTTACAAAGAGCTGGGGTAAAAAGAAATGAGAAATTCCTAATTAATTGGTACAGGGTTTCACTTTTGCATGATGAAAAAATTCCTGTAAATAGATGATGCTGAGAGTTTTACAATTTAAATATACTAAAGCCAGTGAAAGATACACTTAGAAATGAAAAAATGATAAGTTTGACACTATTTGCATTGTACCACAATTTAAAAAAGTAAAGTTACTCATAGGTACAATAATAAAATAGACCAATAATAAAGGCCTAAAAATATATGAGAAAATTTATTATGTTGAAAGTATCAGTTCAGTTAATAAATTATGCTTTAAATCATATATAACTGATGAACTAGTCACTTATACTAACAAAAATGACCATTTAAAAACACCACATTAAAGCACAAGATTTCATGTGAATAATTGGAAAGACCTCTTAAATATAAAATAAAACCTTTGAAAAATCATGTATAAGAATATTTTATTTTAATGTGTTAATTTTTTAGAAATATAAACAGAAAGTAAAAATCAAAGACTAGATAAGAATTATAATTAGTTGTGTAAGAGTAATCATTTTAAGGGAAACTCTAGTATGTTAACAAAAATGTTAACTTATTTAAAATGTGTAAATACTGATAATCTGATAAATATGATTAGATATGTAATTAGAAGTTATTTAGATAAATTTATGTAATGAATGGGCAGTGTAAATTTTATATTTTTTGAAGGTGTTAAACAGAATTTCATAACTCATAAAAAAAAGAGAATCAAGTTCCCAAAGATATCTGAAGCCCACATCATTAATTGCATCTTTCTCAAAAATTGCCAAAACCCCAGTCCCCTAGTTGAAATTGTAATATTTTACAGGGAGAGTATCCTAAGAAAGCTCATTTATGAGTAAAGGCCTGAGTCCAGAAAAATGAGGCTTGTCTTACAGGTCCAGATCTAACTCTATGCCCCTAAATATTCAATGTCACTACCACAAATTTACACTCATATCTCCCATGTAACTTCCACAGTAACAGATGGAATTATTGTCAAACATCCCCAAAAGCACCAATACATTATCTCAATAGTTTGTTTAAATATATTGGCATGAACCTGGTCATGAATGTCTCAGATTTTAGATTCCAGCTGGGGACACAAATGTACACCCAGAGTGAGAAACCGATGACTGTGAACCAAGTACAGTACTCAAAATCCAAGACAGACAAATAAAAATAAAACAGCTTTTATATATTTATTGGTACTTTCACATCTCTGTGACCTAGACAAGAATCCACTTAAAACAATGCATTGCCACCTGTGTATTTTTCTACATGTCCCTATAGGCCAACCATAAATGTGTAAAATAAATATTCATTCAGTCATTGTTCTGCAAGTAGTTTGCCTGGACAAAAGACATTAGAAATAACTGAGAACTTGTAAGGAAGGAACATTCTTTGACCACAGGCCAGACCAACGAATTAGTAGCATGCAGCCCAGAAATCTGTGAGGTTACAAGGCCTCTAGATGGTTCAGATGCATGCTGTGTTAATCAGCCTCTGTATAACCTAAGTAACAGCATAGCCCTTGAATTAGCAGATAGATATAGCATACCTGAAATACACCATAAGATTATAATAATGTTAGAATTGTGACTCAAAACTCAATAAATGTATTTGTAAATAAAATAAATATGACTGAAAATAGAGCCTTATTCTTTTTAATCTTTCCAATTTCATTTTTTTCCCATTCTTCCAGGGATCACCTACTCAATAAATCACTTACACTCATATCAGGTATCATGATAATCCAATTTAAAAGAATTTTTAATTTATTTGACATTTTATTAAGTTCTATATAAAACAGGTGGTAAAAATAATTGATATTATATTTGATAATTGAACTAATATTCTCATTATTATACTATTTTAAGAATTTATACTATGAAAACATAAATAATAATCTAATACTTAACTCTTCAAGTGCACCTCAGAAGTTTAAGTACTCCATTTACACACAATTACATTGTGCATCTTGGAAGAGTATATTCTTAATTTGAGATTTTTTATCCTAACACACTGAGTACATGAGGTTGTAAGATTTTTGTCACCCTTGTGAAACAGCACAGGTAACAGCTCTTCTCAATCGTGTTCTCATGCCTTCCTGTGCTGCAGAAAGTTGCTGCTGCATAGGGTAAGCCTAAAAAAGAGTCTGTTCAATGAAACTTAGAAGTACCTAGGAATGATGGCCTTCTCTGAATTAAGAAACAATGGCTTCCAATCTAATTTTCTGTGATCTATCAGCTGCATATTTTCTCCTTTTTGCTGTCTGAAATGTGGTTTGAGAAAATGGAAACAAACTGGTATTCTATAAGGTCACTGTGCAATCTTATTAGTAATGGGCTGCTCCCTATTGACCATGTCCATAAGACAAAATATACGTATTATTTTCTGATGTTATATAACAAGTCTTTTTTGTATGAGATGAACACAAACTATTAGTTACAAAATTCAATCCCTTATTATATTTTAATCTTTATTATAATCATTATAATATCCCAGTAGTTACAAAAAGGATAAATGAATAAACATATGAAATAATCACTTCCTAAAATATAAAAAAAACATAAAATCAATACTCTACAAATTATTTGGGGTTCAATACTACTATAAATACGGAATGCTAAAAATAGCATTAGAGACTGTATTACCCAACAGTACATTATTATCATTTGCTACCTAGAAACTTGAGCAAGGTGAAACACATTAATATTTTTGGCATGGTAAAAAACACAACAAAAAAAGTATTTATTAAAATAAATTGAATTTAAACATAGACTAAATAAAGCATTTAAAAATACACTGTATTCTGAATTTGAGATGTATTCTCAATAGACAAAATACAGACTGCAAGCACTCACAAAACATTCTTGTTATTCTGATACAATGATGTATGTGAAAAATGAGCTTTCTTCTTTAAACTAAGTATTTATATAATTGAATTATGATAATCTATAATGTGTCCTATTAGAGAGCAGTTATTTGCACTTTTCTCTGATTGTGAAAATTTCTTCCTTGAAAATTCATACACAGGACTTTTTACTGTTTCTAGTGTGAAGATACATCATAGTATTAATGGACTGATTATACTTTTCTCCTTAATGGGCAGTTGATAAAATTATTTCTAAAACTCAGATTTTTCCACCTCTTAATTTAAGATAACTTATGCATGCCTTACAACACTATTGTAAGTCAAACAAAAAAAACACCTTGATTTAAATTATTTTATCTTACATGTAAGTGCCTTGAATCTTTTCTGGGAGAGCTGATGTGAATAATGTATACCTAACATAGAGTGGCCTCACATAGGTTAGAGGTGGCAATGATCAACCACATGCTTTTACATAAAGAGCAGTAATTTTAAAATAGCATCAAGTAATTTTAAATTAATTATATTAGTACTATTTTCTCAACTGATCTCAAATGATTTTGTTATAAAAATATGTTGAATATAATTATACTCAATGATTTATTAATGTCTTCACTTTTCTGAAACAAACACATTATGTAATTGTTTTGAGTTTAGATTATCTTCTATAATAAACACAATTTAGAGTAATGTCTAACTGAAAATATTAGTACTTTAATTCATTCTAGGATGATTCCTGTGATTTTTACTTTTATCTTATTTTTCATTAAATACTTCCTCACATTTATTTTACCTACAAAGCTTTTTCTAAGCATAAACTCTTTAGTGCTTCTAATTTATATATTTTAGACAAAGCTTATTTCATATTTATTATATTTTTAGGCATTCTTTGTTATGAAAATTCTCTGTAAAGTTGGATTAACATAACAGCTAAAGACTTTGCTAACTGCTTTACGTTTGTAAAAATAATATCCAGTATAAGGAATGTGGTGTTTTCTAAGGTAAATATTTTAAACAAAGGTTCCCCCCACACACTCATATATATTATGAATATATGGGATTTCTATCCAGTATTGATTCTCTAATGCTGAGAAAGGTGTAAGCACCAGTTGAGAGTGTTGTTAAATTCTTTACACTTGCTGTGTTCTATTTGATATGTATTCTTTGATATTGGATAAGGGTTGAGCATTTTTTGAAAACTTCTCACATTCTTTACATTTGAAATATTTCTCACCGATATGAATTATCTCATGTAAAGTGTGCATAACTTTTAAAGGTTTTGTCACATTCTTTAAAGATTCTTCTTCAGCATGTATTATCTGATGCTGAGTAAATTTTAATTCTCAGTTAAAAGCTTTCCCACATTATTTACATTGGAAAAGTTTCTCTGCAAAATAGGCACTCTAATGTTGAGAAAGTTGTAAGCCTCAGTTAAATAATTTGCCAAATTTTTCACATTTGAAAGTTTTTTTTTTCCAGTAGAGAGTATTTGATGTTGAGTAATATATAAGCCCCTGTTGGAGACTTTGCCATACTTATTACATTTGAAAGGTTTCTCTCCAGCATGGATATATGCATGTGTGTGTATGTGTGTATATGTATATATGCATATGTGTATATATATGTGTGTGTGTATATATATGTATATATACATAAAACTTTAGATTACAACAAAAAATGTTGGAACTAATAAATTCAGTAAACTATCAAGATACAAAATTAACATACAATTGTTTGTTTTTGAGACATGGTCACACTCTGTTGCCCAGGATGGAGTACAATGATAAAATCCACACGCATTGCAGTCTTAACCTCCCAGGCTCAAGTGGTCCTTTAACCTCAGCCTACCAAGTAGCTAGGACTACAGGTTTGTTGCACGAAGCTCAGCTAACTGTTGTTGTTTTATAGAGATAGTGTCTTGCTATTTTTGAATTCTTGCGACTTCAATAAATCTGCTTTTGAACTCTTAGGACTTCAAGCAATCCACCTTCCTCAGCTCCCAAAGTGCAGGGACTGCAGGGGCAAACCAGTATGCCCAGCCTGACATACAAATATTAGTTACATTTTCATACATTAACAACAGACTTTCCAAAAATACATATTTCTATTTAAAATACTACAAAAATAATAAATTTCTTCTGAATAGATTTAACCAAGGAAATGACAAATTTATACATTTAATGCAGTAATATATTGATGACAGAAATTAAAGTAGACAAAAGGCTGGGTGTGATGGCTCCTGCCTGTAATCCCAGCACTTTGGGAGGCCAAGGCGGGCAGATCACGAGGTCAGGAGATCAAGACCATCCTGGCTAACACGGTGAAACCCCGTATCTACTAAAAATAAAAAAAAATAAAAAAATAAAAAAAAATTAGCCAGGCGTGGTGGTGGGCGCCTGTAGTCCCAGTTACTCGGGAGGCTGAGGCAGGAGAATGGAGTCAACCCAGAAGGCATAGCTTGCAGCAAGCCAAGATCGCGCCACCACACTCCAGCCTGGGCAACAGAGTGAGACTCTGCCTCAAAAAAAAAAAAAAAAAAAAAAAAAAGACAAAAATCAATGAAAAAATATTGCATATTTACAGATTAGAAAGATTAATATTCTCAAAGTAACATTTTCTCACAGTGATCCATAGACTCAGTGTGATTCCTATCAATTTCAGTCCATTTTTTTACAGTAATAAAAAAATTAACATTTTAGTGTAAACTTAACTCCAAATAACCTAAGTAATCTTGAGAAAAAACAAAGCCAGGGCATAATACTGCCTGATTTTTTAATCTATTTAATGTTTATGGTAATGAAAATGGTATGAAATAAGCATAAAATAGGAAAAAATAATGGAACAGAATAGGGAGCCAATATATAAATTCATGGTTACAAGTTCAAGTATTCTAGATAAAGGGAACCAAGGCCTGGCCTGGTGGCTCATGTTTGTAATCCCAGGACGTTGGGAGGCCGAGGCGGGTGAATCACAGTGTCAGGAGTTGGAGACCAGCCTGGCCAAGATCGTGAAACCCCCTCTCTGCTAAAAATACAAAAAGTTAGCCAGGCGCAGTGGCGGGCGCCTGTAATCCCAGCTACTCGGGAGGCGGAGGCGGGAGAATCACTTGAGCCCAGCAGGCTGGGGCTGCAGTAAGCCGAGATCCACTGCACTGTAGCCTGGGCGACAGAGCAAGACTCCATCTCAAAAAAAAAAAAAAAAAAAAAAAGAAGATGGAACAAAGATTATACAATGCAGAAAGTGTTGTGCCAGGGAAACTGGACATTCATGAGTAAAATAATAAAACTGACCATTTTCTTATATTGTACCTCAAAATTAACATGAAAATATTAAATGTAAAATATAAAACCTTAAAGCTCCTGGAAGGTAACATAAAAAAAGACTTTCTTAATATTGGCAATAATTCTGATATTACACCAAATGCACATTAAAAATAGAAAATATAAACATGTTGGACTGCATCAAATAAAAGTTTCTGCCATTATAAGGCTCCGCAAAATTTTAAAAACTCTAGAAGATGAGAAAATACTTGCAAATTATGTACCTAAAAGGTTAATATTCAAATGTATGAGCTTATTCAGTTTGAAACAAATAATGATAATAACAGCCTACTTAAAAAAATAAGCAAAAAGTTAAATGCATGTTTATCCAAAGAAGTCATGTGTACAAGGGAAATGCTGTCTGCTCTTGGTGAGTTGTAAATTGCTAAAGTCATCATAAAAACCAGTAAGCAGGTTGTCTTAAAAATATAACCAAAAGTATCATATAATTAAGCAATTCCGCTTCTGGCCCTACTACCAAATAAATGAGTGCCTTGAAGAAATATCTTTAGCTCCATGTTCATTATGGCATTATTTACAATAACCCAAATATGGTATATGTTCACAGTGCAATACTATTCAGCCATAAAGGAAAAGTAAATCTAGCTATTTACAACAACATGGATGAGTCTGGAGAAGGTTTTGCTTAGTAAAAACAATTAAAGGATATATATGTATACACATACATACACATATATATACACACACACAAACACACAGTAAACATGTACATATGTCACAGTATAAGTATATTCATACTTAAGAAATGATATTGTAAGTCCTATATATGTTCTAATGGGACTATGTTCCTAGTAAACTTTCTATTATTACAAAAAAAAATTACAAAATCATTATTAAGAAATGAGATAATTAATATTTAGTATCTTCTCAGCAATGTTGTAAGCTTTGCAATTATTAGCCCATTTAAGAAATCTAGAAGTTGAGTAGATCCATTAAATTACATTATAATTGGAAAATTTACACAGAGAGAGTTTAAGTTACAAACCTAATAAAAGACAATAACATTTTGAAGTTAAATAACGTTCAATTTATTTATACCTAGGAAGATGCTATTCTAATAAAATTACTGAGTATTAATTTTATAGAAGCACATCTGCAACCTCTGTTCAAGTAAAATTCATAAAGCAAATAACATAGAGCATCTCTTCCTGGTGTTTCTAAAATTTCTTCTTCTTCTTTTTTTTTTTTTTTTTTTTTTTTTTGAGAAGGAGTTTTGCTCTTGTTGCCCAGGCTGGAGTGCAGTGGCACAGTCTTGCCTCAATGCAGCCTCCGCCTCCTGGGTTCAAGCGATTTTACTGCATCAGCCACCCAGGTAGCTGGGATTATAGGTGCCGGCCACCACACCTGGCTAACTTTTTGCAGTTTTGGCAGAGATGAGGTTTCATCATGTTGGTCAGGCTGGTCTCCAACCCCTGACCTCAGGTGATCCACCCACCTTGGCTTCCCAAAGTGCTGAGATTACTGGCATAAGCCACTGCACCCATACTGTTTCTGAAATTTCTAAACCATCTGTCAATATCTGTACTATTCACTTCTCACATTTCAGACACCAAACAAAAAGGAATATGAAAAACATAGTTTAACATAGTTTCTTAAAAAAAAAGACACACAAATATTCTCATGTCCTCAAAAATCATGGAAGAGCACTCCAGTTATGCAGATTTATGCAGATTTATCAGTCTATGTGATAAAGTGGCCCAGACTGTAAACTTCAAAGAGGTAACTGAAATAAAAAGAAAATCACTGGCTGGGCATGGTGGCTGAAGCCTGTAATCTCAGCACTTTGGGAGACCGAGATGGGCAGATCATGAGGTCAGGAGATTGAGATCAGCCTGGCTAACATGGTGAAATCCTGTCTCTACAAAAAATACAAAAAAAAAAAAGAAAAGAAAGAAAAAGAGCCTGGTGTGGTGGTAGGTGCCTGTAATCCCAGCTACTTCAGAGGCTGAGGCAGGAGAACCATTCAAAGGAAGCAGAGGTTGCAGTGACCTGAGATCACGCCACTACACTCCAGCCTAGGTGACAGAGCAAGACTCTCCTCTCAAAAAAATAAAAATAAAAAAAGAGAGAATTATTTAAAAATTCAAGAACATAGGACAGAAAATGTCTCTATTTTTGAATATAGGAAAAAAAATGGAGGTTTCTTAGAAATTATTTTCATTGCAGCAGAGATTCCTAAACTACATGTTAAGACCTGAATTTCTGCTTGAACTTTTGTCCTCTTGCTTGTGTTGTCTATTAATACTACTTCTTTCACTCTCATCTTCCTGAGTGTTTGGCTACTATCTCACGTTTCTTCACATTTTAGGGACTTTTCCCTTACCCGAGACAGGTGATTAGGTCTGGGTTAGAAATAGTGGTACCTGTTTTATTTTTAAAAAGATTAACATATTCAAGAGATTGAGATCATCCTGGCTAACATGGTGAAACCCCGTATCTACTAAAAATACAAAAAAAATTGGCCAGGCATGGTAGCGGGTGCCTGTATTCCCAGCTACTCTGGAGGCTGAGGCAGGAGAATGGCTTGAACCCAGGAGACAGACGGAGCTTGCAGTGAGCCAAGATTGTGCCACTGCACTCCAGCCTGGGTGACAGAGTGAGACACCATCTCAAAAAAAAAAAAAAAAAAAAAAAAAAAAAAGAGATTAACATAGTGCTTGCTGCAGATTTTTCAATTAACAACCTTGAAGTGTGCTTAGTAGAAAAGATACATTATATAAAATTTTAGATAATTAATCAAAAAATGGTTTTCTGACAGAATCTTTAAATATTTAAGAAATATTCTAAATATCTGAGTTATTAGTTTTATTAGCCTAGTACTGTGTCTGGAGTTGGTTCCTTCTGGTGGGTTCTTGGTCTCACTGACTTCAAGAATTAAGCTGCAGACCTTCGCGGTGAGTGTTACAGCTCGTAAAGATGGTGTGTCCGAAGGTTGTTCCTTCAGATGTTCAGATGTGTCCAGAGTTTCTTCCTTCCAGTGGGTCCGTGGTCTCGCTGACTTCAAGAATGTAGCTGCGGACGTACATGGTGAGTGTTACGGCTCTTAAATGTGCTGCGGACCCAAAGAGTGAGAAGCAGCAAGAATTATTGTGAAGAGCAAAAGCTTCCACAATGTAGACGGGGACCTGAGAAGGTTGCCACTGCTGGCTGGGGTGGCCAGCTTTTATTCCCTTATTTGTCCCCACCCATGTCCTGCTGATTGGTCTGTTTTACAGATTGCTGATTGATGAGGTTATAATCCTTTAGCTAGACACAGATCAATGATTGGTGCATTTTTACAGAGTGCTGATTGGTGCATTTACAATAATTTAGCTACACACAGCGTGCTGATTGGTGTGTTTTTGCAGAGTGCTGGCTGGTGTGTTTACAATCCTCTAGCTAGACAGAAAAGTTCTCCAAGTCCCCACTCGACCCAGGAAGTCCAGCTGGCTTCATGTCTCAGTCCACCCCTCTAAACAGGGCACCCCAACTGCTGTTGGGAATTGGGTGATGATTGCTCTAGCTACTTCCTGCTGGATAGGGGTGAAGAAGGGCCCTGCAGTTGTAGTGTCCTCTGGAGGGGAACACTTTAGGCCAGTCAAAGGGCCAGTGGGTTGGTCCAGGGGTCTGCAGTAGAAGTTGTTAGTTGAGCTCATTTGGGGTTCCATTTGTAAGACCATCTGTAGCTTGATGGTCTCGATCCTAGAGGAAACAAATTTGACAAGGAGATTAAAAATACAGGGACCAAAGGTGAGTAATAGCAAGATGGCTGTCATGGGAACTAGAAAGGGGAGAAGCCATGTCACCCAACTCCAGAGGTTGGTATAAGAGTTTGAAAGGTATTGTCTGATTTCATAAGCCTTTTCCTATAAACGCATCTTGTAACATCCCTGATTGGTTAGTGTAAAAACAACACTATTCCCCTAAGAAGGTGCAGAGTCCTCTTTTCTCAACAGTAGGAAGTCTAGGCCTTGGCAGTTTTGGAAAGTCACTGCTGCCAACGAGTCTATTTGGGATTGTAGAGTAAGGATAGATTTTGTTATTTCTTGCAAACTGTCTGAGAAATTCTTTGAGAGTGTGTGTTAGTAGGATAATAAAGTAGATAAAGTGGCTATTCCGGTTCCTGCAGCAGTAGCCATTTCTAACCGTCTAAGTAGGGGTATTAGTTGTGTGGCTCTGTGCTGATGGACTTGAGCTTTGAGGGGTACTGATAGAGTCTGATTTCCTGGGGCAATGTCAATGTTGGGAATTAGGAAGACTCCCAGAATTGGGGTATTGCAGGGACTGGCGCATTTTCTTACTAGGACTTGAGCTTTTAAATGTCTAACAATATCCTGTAATCCTTTATGAACCTCAGGCCTTAAGGATATTGCCTTTGATAAAGAAAAGTGGTGGGGTCTTTTCACCTGATTTGGACTGCATGGGCATTTTTTCCCCTTTCAAATTGTCCTTCCAATGCCCAGACTTCAGGATTGATTCCCTCCTTAAGCAAGGGACAACAAATGATTAACTTGTGCCCCATATTCATGTAGGTAATAGCTCCAGCTTTGGCTAATATGTCCCTCCCTAATAAGGGTGTGGGACTTTCAGGCATAACAAGAAAGGCATGTGAAAAGAGCAAAGTCTCCCAATTACAACTGAGGAGGTGGGAGAAATACCTGGTTACAAGCTGCCCCAGGATTCCTCGATGGTAATGGACCTTGAGGACAGCTCTCTGGAACAGGAGATTAACACTGAGAAAGCCACACCAGTATCTTGGAGGAAGTCAATTTCCTGGCCTTCAATGGTTAAAGATACCCAGAGCTTAGTGAGAGTGATGAAACGAGCTGGTGCTTGCCCCAGGTGCCCTCAGTGTGGTTGTTGGATCATCTGGTTGGGGGCTTCTGGCCCAGAGAACCTTTGTCCTCTGGGGCAGTACACCTTCCAGTGATTGCTTCAGCATAGTGAACATGGGTGAGGGGGCAGCTTGTTTCTTGTTGGACAATCTTTTTTAAGGTATCCTTGCAAACCACACTGGTAACAAGCCCTACTGGGTGACTGGCCTGCTCCATTTTCTGTCCTCTCTGAACCACCAAGGTTTGTTTGTCTGAGGGCCATGACTAAGGCAGGTGAATTTATCTGATCTCACTTTTCCTTTTCAACCTGTTCCTCTTGGTCCCTATTATAGAACACCAAGGTTGCCAGGTTTAATAATGCCTCCAGGTTTTGTTCAGGGCGCAGGGCTCACTTTTGGAGCTTTCTCTTGATATCTGCAGCTGATTGGGTAATAAACTTATCTTTTAGGATCATTTGACCCTTGAGGGACTCAGGTGATAGGGGAATATATTTTCTTAAGGCCTCTTGTAGCTACTGTGGAAGGCAGAAGGATGTTCTTCCTTTCCCTGACTTATGGTGGATATCATTGTATAATTCATAGGCTTTTTCCTAATTCTCCTTAGTCCTTCTAGAGTACAGGTCAACAGATGTTTGTGACTCCAGTTCCCATGATCTGAGTCAAGATACCAGTGGGGATCTATGCTGGGTACAGCTTGCTGACCAGTAGGGAATTTATACCTTTCTTTCGTTGTCATTCTATCATTTACTTGACTATGGTGCCAGATATCTCCAAACTCTCAGGCTGCAGCTAAAGCTGCATTCTTTCATTAAAGGCCAGGATTTGATCTATCACTAGCATGACATCTTTCCAAGTGAGATTGAAGGTTTGCCCTAGACCCTGTAGGACATCTATGTACCCATCAGCATCATCTGAAAACTTTCCCAGGTTTACGTTAATCTACTTTAAATCAGAGAGGGAGAAGGGGACATGTACCCAGGTTGGGCCAAATTCCCCTACTCCTACAGCTTGAAGGGGACATAACCGATAGTGTGGGGGAGGGGGTTGTGGTCCATTGGAGATTTATTTCCTTGTTCCCTTCTGGGCAGGGGAGATTAGAGGAGGCTTATCATTAATAGGAAGGGGAGCTATAGGGAGACTAGGATATGGGGGTAAGCTAAGAGGTCCTCTTGTGGGAAGTAAATTGAAAGTTTTGTATAGTTGTAGATTCTCCTTCAATGAAAAGAAAGCTTGGACATAAGGTATTTCACTCCATTTGCCTTCCCTCTTACAGAAAATGTCAAGCTGCAGGCTAGTATTGCAATTTATACTTCCCTCAGGTGGCCATTTTTCCCCTTCAGAGAGAGAATATTGGGGCCAGCCATAGTGCAGAAAAAAATAAGCTGCTTGTTTTTCAGGGTTTGTGGGTCAAATTGGTCTCAGTGGCTTAGGATGCATTTCAAGGGTGAGGCTGTTGATGCCTGAGTGTATCCCATCTGAAACAAACAAAAAAATGCCTGGCTTTCGTTTGTTTGTTTCCCCCCTCTTTGCCCAAGAACCCTCAACAGTCCCTGGACCCTGCTCCTCAGAATAGTTGTGCTTAGCAATGCAGCAGCAGAAATCCCTCTTGCCCAAGAACTCATTGTGGTCCCTGGACCCTGCTGATCGGAATAGTTGCACTCACTGAAGGAGCAGTGGAATCACTAGTTTTCCTCTTAGACCACAAAGAGGACCAAAGAAAGTTGGATTTAGTGGCCCTTACTGATGCATTCTTGAAAACCTGCACCCTTGCCTGTCCTCTTAGACCACAAAGAGAACTCAGAAAAATCAGCTTTAGTGGCCCTTACCGATGCATTCTCAAAAACCTGATAGAGTCCTAAGTGTTCTCCTGTTAGTCCTAGGACCTTACTCCTGTCCTATAAAGATGTTATGGCCCCAAAATGCATTGGAGGGCCATACCCTGAGGGAGGGAAGGGATCTCCAGGCTTGGAAGAGTGACACCTTTTTTCATCACTTTTCATCATATGAATAAAAAGGATGTCATTTCTGAGGCTCCCCATATCCTAGCTTCAGGAATAGCTTTTTTCTTAGGCCTGCTAGTCTGAGGAGGGATCCTAAAATTCCAGATGAAACTTTGGGCAAAAATTATGTCTTTCTGATTGGTGAGCTCAGGTACCTAAAGAAAGGAACAGAATCCTGAAGTTTATAATAGAAATAATTCTTATAGGAGAAAGTAGAAAAGCACCAGAGACAGGGAGTGGTTTTTAGAAGTGTGACTAGCCTTGGAGAAGAGAGGCAAGAGGAAGTTTGTCTGACAGATATCAGGACCTAGGAGTCAAGGGTCAGGATAGATAGGATAAATGGGTAAGTCTCACTTGGGCGACATGACTTTGTGAGTTCTATTTATGGTATGGGGTCAACCAACTTTTTTGGGGGACCCTGGGGTTGAATGGCTTCCCTTTCTGTTGGCCCTCAGCTCAGCCCAGAAGTACAGGAAAAGCAGAAGCTTGTTCCAGGCAAACCAACGCTCCCAACTCCATAGATTTGGGAGTTCTTAGGGAACCCTTTCCCAGAAGGCCTGACATCCGTGTCTTTAGTCTGGTGATAGCACTAGTTGCTTTCAACTGGCCCAACAGGTGCCCAGTATTTAGCACCCAGATTCTAAGGAAAAATAGGACAGAATAGCAAGTGAAAGGGGTATGATGGTACTCACTGCTTGGCAATTGTCCTGCCACAGTCACCAAGATGTGTCCCTTCATGGTCACCAAGATGTGTCTGGAGTTGATTCCTTCCGGTGGGTTCTTAGTTTCACTGACTTCAAGAATCAAGCCACAGACCTTCATGATGTGTGTTCCAGCTCTTAAAGATGATATATCTGGAGTTTATTCCTTCACATGTTCAGGTGTGTCTGGAGTTTCTTCTTTTTGGTGAGTTTGTGGTCTTGCTGACCTCAAGAATGAAGCTGTGGACCTTTGCAGTAAGTGTTACAGCTCTTAAAGGTGGTGCATACCCAAAGAGTGTGCAACAGCAAGATTTATTGTGAAAAGTGAAAAAACAAAGATTTCAGAGTGTGGAAGGGGATCCGAGTGGGTTGCCGCTGCTGGCTGGGGTGGCCAGCTTTTATTCCCTTATTTGTCGCTGCCCACATCCTGCTGATTGGTCCATTTTACAGAGTGCTGATTGGTGAGTTTACAATCTTTAGCTAGACACAGAGAACTGATTGGTGCATTTTTATGGAGTGCTGATTGGTGCATTTACATTCCTTTAGCTAGACACAGAATGTTGATTGCTGCATTTTTACAGAGTGCTGATTGGTGAGGTTACAATCCTTTGGCTGGACGCACAGTGTTGATTGGTGCATTTTTACAGAATGCTGATTGGTGCATTTACAATCCTTAAGCGAGACACAGAGTGCTGATTGGTGCGTCTTTACAGAGCACTGATTTGTGTGTTTACAATCCTCTAGCTAGACAGAAAAGTTCTCCAAGTCCCCACTCAACCCAGGAAGTCCAGCTGGCTTCACCTCTCAATACTACTGAATTAAAATTAGTGGTAAAAATTGAATATAAAGTTATGGGTAACAATATTTTACTCCACTAAGTTTTCAAAATTACTGCTAATCTAGAGTAAAGGACACAAAGTGGCTCAAGAAAAAAGAATGAGCTTCATGCCAAGATAAAACATCTTGAAGATTTTCTTTTCTGCAACAAAAACTCCCAATTCCTCTTGAAAAGTGAAACTAAAATTAATTCATGCAGAGCAGAAGCTCCCAACAGATATTCTACAAAGGAAAAAAAAAAAAAAACTTAGGGAGACCCAGTTTCTCTAGTTCTCTAACATCACATCCCTACATAAATTTCACTGGGTAGTGTCCAAGGCATTTTCTCTACTCTAGAGAAAACTACATGGTCACATTTCTGAATGTAAACCATCCCTTAAAAAATACATGTATTTACTGAGTGACAGAGTTCTTAATTTGACTGCAGATGAAATGAGTTAAGAAAACTACTTCTGACTTATATGAGTGACTAATGTTATCCAGTAAAATAATTTTTAATACAGTAATATTCTGTAAAATATACACCTCTTAGAACAAAAATGGCATGCCAGAAATTTTTGCTGCTAAATTGGAAATATGAGACACAATGACCTGCCCTTTTCAAACCTGAACAGAGAAAGCCATGTCACCTCCTTTGTGAGCAAAAGATGAACTCAACCTTTTAGAAGCCCTCATGCTTGACTGTGGTCTCACCATAGAATCATGTGAGGCACTTAATTAAAACAAACAAACAAACAAAAAAACAGGGCTTCTCACACCCAGAACAATGCACAAAATCTATGCGGAGGGTACCGGTGATGGCATCTGTTTAAACTGGTCATATAATTCCTATTGAAAGACTGGGCTTAGAATCACTTAGTGAAGTTTTTCCTCAAAAACTTCAATGTGCATATAAATTATTTGGTATTCCATGCCTCACTGTAAATAACATGATTCCACAGATTTTAAAAGGGTCTATGAATTAACTTTTTAAAACACACCACCTGTTAATGCTAATGATGTTCCTTCTAAACTCATTATAGTAGCATTCAGCGAGAGAAAAGAAGGCACAGCACACAAGGTCCCTTACCTTAACACACATATCACAACACAAATACTTTTAGTCCAAAGAAAAAGACTACAAATCACCATCCTAAAATATGACACTTTCTGCAGCCTCTTTAAAGTTTACAGAAGCTATAAATTGTGCCAATGTCTGAGTCTGCATTTGAAAAACACATTTGCAAATGCATTAATGAAAAGATTACGTAGCATGTACTGTGTTCAGGATTCTGTTACAGAGCGGTGAGCTGTGACCTCACATTATGTGTGTTAATCCAGGTAAAACTGTGTGAGATGGGTACTAAGTTTTCCAGAATTTTCAGAATCTAAATGCAGTGCTCAGTATTTATAATCTACTTCTGTTTTTCTATCATTGATTTTTAAAAGATTTGTGCAAAAACAATGCTCAAAATAGATACATGAGAGAGATAAAGAAAGTGTTAAGTGTAGTTGAAAGAGATTTTTGTGTGTGTGTCTGCATTTACATTATTGAGACTTGTGGAAAAACTAGTGGAATTGTAGATATGGAAAATAGGTTTCTACGTGGGATGCCTATAGAAACACTGATTTCAATTTTTAAAAAAAGAAATTAAGGCCCCCAAATATATGGCTTTGTTCTCACTTATTTGTTTTTTGGTTTCAGGAAATTGTGAGCACCAGCTAGCTCTGAAGAGGAAGCAGAAGCAACAACCCCAAATAATGATTAGTCCTCTAATTAGTTCAGTAAGAGATTCTGACATGGTTTGTCTCTGTCACTTCTGAAATATCATCTTGAATTCTCACGTGCGATGAAAGAAACCCAGTGGGAGTTAATTGAATCATGGGGGCGACCTTTTACATGCTGCTCTCATGTTAGTGAATAAATCTCATTAAATCTAATGGCTTTGTAAGGGGGAGCTTCTCTGCACAAGCTCTCTGTTTGCCAGCTGCCATCCATGTAAGACGTGAATTTCTCCTGCTTGCTTTCTGCCATGTTTGTGAGGCCTCCCCACAAACTTGGAACTGTAAGGCAATTAAATCTCTTTCTTTTGTAAATTGCCAAGTGTCTAGTATGGCTTTATCAGCAGCATGGACATTGACTAATACAGTAAATTGGTACTGAGAGTGGGGTTCTGCTGAAAAGAAACCTGAAAATGTGGAAGTGACTTTGGAACTGGATAACAGACAGAGGTTGAAACAGTATGGAGGGCTGAAAAGAAGACAGGAAAATGTGGAAAATTTTGTAACTTCCTAGAGATATATTGAATAGTTTTGACCAAAATGCTGATAATGATATGGACAGTGAAATCCTGACTGTGTTGGTCTCAGATGGAGATGAAGAACTTGTTGGAAACTGGAGTAAAGGTGATGCTTGTTATGCTTTAGCAAAAAAGACTGGCAGCATTTTGCCCCCTGCCCTAGAGATCAGTGGGACTTTGAACTTGGGAGAGGTGATTCAGGGCATCTAGCAGAATAAATTTCTAAGCAGCAAAGCATTCAAAAAGTCACTTTGGTACTATCAAAGGCATTCAGTTTTAAAAGGAAAATACACATAAAAATTGAGAAAATTTGCATCCTGACTATGCAATAGAAAACAAAATTCCATGTTTTGAGGAGAAATTCAAGCCAGCTGAATATATCTGCATAAGTAATAAGAAACTCAATGCTAATCACCAAGACAGTGGGGAAAACATCTCCAGGATGTGTCAGAGACCTTTGTCAAAGCTGCTTTCATCACAGGCCCAGAGACCTAGGAGGGAAAATAAAATTATTTAGTGGACTGGGACCAGGCTTTTTCTGCTCTGTGCAATCTATGGACTTGGTCCCCTGCATCCCAGAAGCTTTAGCCATAACTTAAAGGAGCCAAGGTACAGCTCAGGCTATGGCTTCTGAGGGTCCAAGCCCCAAGCATTGACAGCTTCCATGTGGTTTTGAGCCTATGGGTGCACAAAAGTCCAGAATTGAAGTTTGGGAACCTCCACCTACATTCCAGAGAGTACATAAAACATCTGGATAACCAGGCAGTAGTTTGCTGCAGGGGTGGGGCACTCATGGAGAACCTCTGCTATGGGAGTGCAGAAGGGAATCATGGGGTGGGAGTGCAGGAGGAAAAATGGAGTCTCCACTGAGGTGCTGCCTAGTGGAGCTATGAGAAGTGAGCCACCATCTTCAAGACACTGGAATGGTAGATCCAATAACAGCCTGCACTGTGCCCTGGAAAAGCTGCAGACACTCAACAGTAGCCTGTGAAAGTAGGTGGGAGGGAGCCTGCACGCTGCAAAGCCACAGGATGGGAGATTTCTAAGACCATAGGAACCACCGTCTTCCATCAGCATGATCCAGTTTCAGACATGAAGTCAAAGGAGATCATTTTGAAGTGCTAAGATTTGACTGTCCACTGGATTTTGGACTTGCTTGCGGCCTGTAGCCCTTTTGTTTTGACCAATTTCTCCCATTTAAAATGACTGTCATTATCTGATGCATATACCCCCATTGTACTGGGAAAGAACTAAATTGCTTTTGATTTTATAGGCTCGTAAGTGGAAGGCACTTACTTTAGCCCAGATGAGACACTGGACTTCTGAGTTAATCCTGAAATGAATTAAGTCTTGGAAACTGTTTGGAAGACATGATTGGTTTTGAAATGTGAGGACATGATATTTGGGAGGGGCCAGGAGTGGAATGATATGCTTTGGCTGTGTTCGCACCCAAATCTCATCTTGAATTCCACCGTGTGGTGGGAGGGACCAGGTGGGAGACAATTGAGTCATGGGGGCAGGTCTTTCCTATGTTTTTCTCACAATAGTGAATAAGTCTCATGAGATCTGATTCTTTTACAAGGGACTTTTTATGCAGAAGCTCTCTGTTTGCCTGTTGCCATCCATGTAAGACATGACTTGCTCCTCTATGACTTCTACTATGATTGTGAGGCCTCCCCAGACACTTGGTACTCTAAGTCCACCAAACCTCTTTTTTTTTAATTGCACAGTCTAGGGTATGTCTTTATCAGAAGCATGAGAATGAACCAACACAGATTCCGTGGTAGGACAGTCAGTCCTGGAAATAATTCAGATGAGAGTAGGTCTGATCTGAGTTTGGTTATGGAGTGAGCCTTATGCTTATAATTTCTATACCACTGGATATATTAAGTTCTGTGCTTCCTGATTCTGCTCCAGAGAAATATGACTCCAACAGTTTTTGTCATTTTAATGTATTTTAGGCATTTTCCTGTCTCTTTTACAATATACCATAACAAGCAATTTAACCAAATCCCTTGATTCTTTCTATGGCAGTTACATTAGAAGCTAAATATTTATTCTTAACAAAGTAAAAGCAATAAAGTAGTAATGATAAAAACAACGCATTTTCTATCCATGTACAGCTCATCAGGTCACGACATTAAAACTCCCAGAGAAGCAATATAAGGGAAATGGTCAAAATTAAGTCCAACTTCTTTATTGGTACTGACCACATGATGCTGAATTCAACCATTTATCCATATTCTCTAGAATGAGCATTCCTGGATAGTAGAGACCATGACTGCTTCCTGTGTTTTCTAATCGCATATAAAGCAGAAGCAAGCAGCTCATAGATAAATTCAAATCTCCAGACCTCATTTTTCACCAAAGAACCAGAAAATGGAGCAACTTCCAGCTGGATACAAGCCAGGACATATCTGTGAAGGGAAGAACAAACCCTGGTTGAGTACTTTCTCCTCTGAAATGAAAGCAGAATAGACTTCTTTTTTTTTTTTTTTCTTTTTTTTGAGCAGAACTCTAGTTTTGAAAGGACGAACCCAAATGTCTCAAGGACTAACAGGTGCTGGTCAGAGAGTCCCCAGTTACTGTAAGCTAATATCCCATGGTGTCCAGGCAGGAGACACTCAGGCTTACTTTGTGAGGTGCAAATAGAAAATGGAACTGTTCTGGTGGACTTGCAGACCCTGAATCCAGATGTAATAACCTCTGGAACTCTGAGGAGTTAACCTCTGCTACTGAAGAACCAACTGTTGGGTATGAGAAAAAACACAAATACTCTATTTCAGTAACGCAGTGGAAAGACAAGCATAGTTGAAATAAAGGTTCTAAATGTCTTGTGATCTAGGCCCGTCACTTTGAAGGTGATTCTTTAAACTTACATATTCTGCCATCAGATTCTGTTTATACCAGCTTGTCACAAAATTGTAGTGGATCACTGAATAAAATCTGGAAAACTCAAGAAGTTCTACTCTCTCAAAAAGTGGGGCTTCATATACCAATGTTGACCTCTCACAATTCTGAAAATGTCTCCTCTGAATTTCTGCATGTCCTAAACTGAGAGTGTGGCTGTGTCTTGTGAATCTCAGGAAAAGGCAAGTTTTATGTATTGATTCTTGATGAGATCAACCTGGCTCTGCATTTTTGTGAGTTGCAGCAAGTGGAGTAAAACCAGAGTAGCGATTCCCCTCATGGAGGCTCCTTTAATACATTCTAAGTAGTATTTTGACCTAAAAGTGGAGGATTAAACTTAATATATTAAGTAGAGAGTTTATTTGAGCCAAAGCTTGAAGATGCAACTCTAGAGTACAGTTACAGTTTCCCTGAATATACACTCCAATTAGCAGCAATTATAAGTGTATACTTAAATGCAAAAAAAAAAAAAAGTCTGATACCAAGTTTCTTGTCAGATATCTTTATTACCAGAGGCTAGGAAGAGTAACGGTGGGTTGATGGAAAGTAGGGATAGGAAAAGGGTACAAAAACTGTTAGAATTCAAACCTCAGAAAACAAAAGTCAGATGTTGTCTATAAATTTGTAGATACTCTTTATGATTTTATCACCTACTGTGTATCATCAAATAGGGTTTTACTTAATTTTTTACCTTTCACACTTTCTATCATAAAAAGATAAATTGGTATATTCAGTTTTTTTTATCCAGGTTGCCAAAGACTTGTTATTTTTTCTCTAATGTAAGGAACATAGGAGCCATAATTTCCAGCTGTACAAGAGAACATATGACATAAATTGTAAACAACTCTTCTCAGATTCATCAGTAACTTCAGATCAAATGGAATATTCTTAACCCCAATTCAGATTAAAAACAGATGAACACATAACTTCAAAACTTATCTGTGCATTATAATTTCTCAGTTTACAAACCCATAAGCATGAACATCTGCATGAACCAGTACCAAGATAGAAAAATCCAAAGTGTAACTGGCAAATAAAGGTTGAGTGCAGACAAATGTGACACTATAAAATAACAGAGAAACCAGACTTAGGGAATCTTCATAAGCTTATGAGTTTTATATCCTTAGGTATTCCAGATTAGCAGTGAAGATTATAGAAAAATCCCTTTATGCTTTTGGTAGGGGGAGTGGAAAATATTCCTGGGTAAAGTTAGCCATTTTAAACTATTCTCAGGGCGTTCTTAGCATCTGTGGTGTTCTACACTCACTTTGTTTTTTTCCTGTCTCCAGAGGTGGTCACTCTCCCTAATTTTGTAGATATTCTTTATAACATTATCGTTTTGTATCAAAAATAGTGTCTTCTTAATTTTTCTTCTTTTCACTTTCTATGAAAGTAAATTAGTCGACTCGTATCTCTGGTTTTGGCCCCCAGGTTGTTTCATGCCTGCTGGCATCTAAGGCTTGAGTTATCCACTTTTCTCATTTATTCCACTTACTGTAGGATTTAAATTGTTTCAATTTTATATTTGGTTATGTAAAATGGTTTGCTTGTAATACTTGTTTAGGTTTCCAAATGCTTATGCATAAATAGTAAAATATACATTAGAGAAAACTAGTTGGGTTGTAGATTTTGGGAAATCTCAAGGTTACCAGAAATTTCCAATAAACTGTCTGAAGTTACCCTTCCATCATTTTGCACATACATTTATTTATTAAATTGGAATTATGTAATGTCTTAATTTTTGCCTATCAGTATGTGTAAAATGAGATCACATTAGATTTTAAGTTTTTTTTTACTAATTAATGCTGAGACTGATCATTTTTAAATATAGTCTCACACTTCTAGATAATGGTTTCAGTCATGTTGTCGTTCACTATCTTGTTTCTTTCTCATGATTTTTAAATATAGTCTGGGCATTTATTTTCATGTTTGGTTTTAACTGATGTTTTCAACTCATTAAATTAAACACTATGAAGTGCTAATGCTAAATCATTTGTCAGATAAGGTTTTGTTCATAATACATTGCCAACTGTCTTTGAACATGGGCATATCAGCTTGAATTCACAACAGAAATAAAGTACTGTTTTCTCTTTTACCCTGGATTTTTGGAATTGTTTGTGTTGTGGTTTGGAATTTAGACATTCTAATAGTTGTTTAGTAATACTAATTCACCAAACATTATAAAAATAATAAATATCTTAAAAAGCCAAATTTTTTCAAGAACAAGATGAGATCTTGATGAATATAACTCAAAGTTTTTAAAGTACAATAATTCTGACTGTATGGTATTAGCAAAGGAAATTCATAAATAGACCAATGGAAATCAGAAGTGTCTTTGAACAGACAGATGTATTTGGTAATTTGACTTAATAGGCATGGCAAAATAAAGGCAGAAATGAGTTTCACATTAATACATAGGTAGAAAAACCTTTGGTCTAAGCGAAAAATATGCACTCTCTTCCCATCTATGCTGAGGGAAAAATAGTTTATTATAGATATAAATGTGACAGGCAAAGCTAGAACGTATTTATAGGTCCTACAGAAATAAATTTACTGCATGATATTACATAGTGTACTTTATTGGTATCCTCATGGAGTACCTGAACAGCTTTTCCCGTCATTATTACCAGCAGCATATTAACTCCACAAAACTTGTTTTGGAAACTCAGAAATTGTGTTATTTTGCTGACATTCTCTTGCAAGGAAATTGAAAAGATAACATTCACATGGGGTACAAATACTTGTCACAGAAACCTTTATTTAGAATAACCTGTTTTGCCTCCACTAGAGTCAAGGCCCCAGAACTTTGGTTAAACTTATGGGTGCTATACCATGCTGTAACAAAACAGCATGGTACTGGTACCAAAACAGAGATATAGATCAATGGAACAGAACAGAGCCCTCAGAAACAACACCGCATATCTACAACTATCTGATCTTTGACAAACCTGAGAAAAACAAGCAATGGGGAAAGGATTCCCTATTTAATAAATGGTGCTGGGAAAACTGGCTAGCCATATGTAGAAAGCTGAAAGTGGATCCCTTCCTTACACCTTATACAAAAATTAATTCAAGATGGATTAAAGACTTAAACGTTAGACCTAAAGCCATAAAAACCCTAGAAGAAAACCTAGGCATTACCATTCAGGACATAGGCATGGGCAAGGACTTCATCTGTAAAACACCAAAAGCAATGGCGAAAAAAGCCAAAATTGACAATGAGATCTAATTAAACTAAAGAGCTTCTGCACAGCAAAAGAAACTACCATCAGAGTGAACAGGCAACCTACAGAATGGGAGAAAATTTTTGCAACCTACTAATCTGACAAAGGGCTAATATCCAGAATCTACAATGAAATCAAATTTACAAGAAAAATACAACCCCATCAAAAAGTAGGCGAAGGACATGAACAGACATTTCTCAAAAGAAGACATTTATGCAGCCAAAAAACACATGAAAAAATGTTGACCATCACTGGCCATCAGAGAAATGCAAATCAAAACCAGAGAAATGCAAATCAAAACCACAATGAGATACCATCTCACACCAGTTAGAATGACAATCATTAAAAAGTCAGGAAACAACAGGTGCTGGAGAGGATGTAGAGAAATAGGAACACTTTTACACCGTTGGTGGGACTGTAAACTAGTTCAACCATTGTGGAAGTCAGTGTGGTGATTCCTCAGGGATCTAGAACTAGAAATACCATTTGACCCAGCCATCCCGTTACTGGATATATACCCAAAGGACTATAAATCATGCTGCTATAAAGGCACATGCACACGTATGTTTACTGCGGCACTATTCACAATAGCAAAGACTTGGAACCAACCCAAATGTCCAACAACGATAGACTGGATTAAGAAAATGTGGAACATATACACTATGGAATACTATGCAGCCATAAAAATGATGCGTTCATGTCCTTTGTAGGGACATGGATGAAATTGGAAATCATCATTCTCAGTAAACTATTGCAAGAACAAAAAACAAACACCGCATATTCTCACTCATAGGTGGGAATTGAACAATGAGAACACATGGACACAGGAAGGGGAACATCACACTGTGGGGACTGTTGTGGGGTTGGGGGAGTGGGGAGGGATACCTTTAGGAGATATACCTACTGCTGAATGATGAGTTAATGGGTACAGCACACCAGCATGGCACATGTATACATATGTAACTAACCTGCACGTTGTGCACATGTACCCTAAAACTTAAAGTATAATAATAATAAAAATAAAATAAAATAAAATAAAGGGATTCAAGTATGCTCAATAAAAAAAAGTATGATAGGTAAAAATTTTAATAGTCTCTTCACTTATCTCAGTGGATATACAGCTTATCACCTGTAATTCATGCCCTTCACTCTATAAATGACTGTCACATACTGTAAAAAGTGTATCTTCAGGACTATTGACATAATTTGCTTTGTCCCCAAATCTTATCTTGAATTGTAATTCTCTGTTTCAAGGGAGAGGCCTGGTAGCAGGTGATTGGATCATGGGAGTGGTTTTCCCTCATTCTCTTCTTGTGATAATCTGATTGTGAGAGCTCTCATCATGAGTTCTCCTGAGATATGATGGTTTTACAGGTGATAGGTTTTCCTTCTTTGCTTACACTCTATCCTGCTGCCTTTTAAAAAAGGAGATGTTTGCTTCCTCCTTTGCCATAATTTTGCGTTTCCTGAGGCCTCCCCAGCCATGTGGAATTGGGAGTCAATTAAACCTCCTTTATTGATTAACTAATCAGTCTCAGGTAGTATCTTTATAGCAGTGTTAGAACGAACTAATACAACCATCATGTGGTTTTCCTCTCCAAGTAGACTCTGGAGGACTTTGGTGCTAAGCCTGAACTGGGGAGGACTATGGTTCTTTTAGACTGAAGTCAAGAAATTAAGTACAAGGTACTCTGTTGATTACAAGAATCAGATATGTATACTCTATGCAATACCTCTTACTATATAGAATAATTGCATTGCAAATACCAAATTTTTATACATACTGAAAAGTTATTGTTTTTTCTGATATTGTTTTTGAATATTAGATATCAAATCAAATATTGTTAAGTATTGAAAATAACTTAAAAATTAAACTTTACTTTGGTGCCTGAATTTATATTTGATAAATCTCATAATTCCAATTAACATAAACAAACCCTGGGATCTAGGAATGCCAGGATTAGTATACCACCTACTAAACATGGTATAGACATAGGAGAGTTGGAATAGAAAAAAAAATGAGTAATGCATTTTGGTCTGAGTGTAAAGGTAAATTGTGTCCTAAGTGACAGCATCAAAATATAAATCTGACTGAACATCTCAGATTATTATAAACAGTTACTGCTTGTCCTTCGTCTGAAAGTGAAGTTCCTTAGAACTCTTAGAAATAGACAATACATATTAAGTTCTTCTTCCTTATTGGCACTTCCATCTTAGAATATCCTTAATATTGTAAACCACAAAACATATACATAATCATAGAAATATTGAGGGAAACAACACCATTAAAAGGACCAAGAAACAGTCATTAATCACAAGGTTGATGGGTTTAGATTTGGTGTTAAAAAAGAACTATAATGAAAAAAATTATTTAGAAATAACTATGTGTGTGTGTGCACGTGTGCTTGGCCTAAGTATAATGTAAAAACATCCCAGAAAAAGTAGAAATAACGAATTTAGAGAATTTCCTTTATGATAGAAGAATGCTATATAGTTCACCTTTGCAAAACATTACCTTATGACATCATTATTTAAATAATATTAAAGTATTTAAAGCAAACTAATATTTTGCCCAAATTGAAAACAAACATAGAGAAGTGTGATTAAATTCTGGGGAATTTGTTCAGATTCATTGAGCCTTAAAACAATTGTTTATAAATTGATAAAATTAGTTAATAATTTAAATGTAATATCCAAAAATTACAAATTTCATCTTAAAATCCATACATTTATATGCTTATATTAATCTAATTTACACTTTATCCAGAAACAGCTCCTGATTAGTTATCATTTAGTGAGATAAAGAAGGAAAATATAACAGACTTACAGAAATTATTCAGGAAAACCTGCCTTCTCCAACCACCTCAGTCTTGAGCATTTGCTGTTACTGAAACTGAGAAAAAGACACACAGCTGAGTCTTGGGGTTATTCCGTGTATGTAAATTGTGGTCCCAAGGACATGGTATAAGGAAGGAATGCCACTGGTTTATCTCCCTCCAGGTCGATAACTATCAAGCTGTATGTAGAAGCAGAAGAGCTCTAGCTCTGTGACTGTTAGGAAGAGCGGACACCAAAGGGAAAATTGAACTTATCTAATTAATGGCAAACAGGAGAGTAGCAACAGCTGGATTCCAAACTTTATATGAGTTCATTTTCTTAGGTATGTATACCAGTTTTCTTGTCTGGTCACAGCTCTTGGCAACCAAACATATGTTAAACAATAACTATGACTCAATTAAAAAAAAAAATCATCAGCCAGGCGCGGTGGCTCACGCCTGTAATCCAAGCACTTTAGGAGGCCTAGGCAGGCGGATCACGAGGTGAGGAGATCGAGACCATACTGGCTAACACGGTGAAACCCTGTCTCTACTAAAAATATTTTTAAAATTATGTGGACGTGGTGGCGGGCGCCTGCAGTCCCAGCTACTTGGGAGGCTGAGGCAGGAGAATGGCGTGAACCCTGGAGGTGGAGCTTGCAGTGAGCCGAGATCGCGCCACTGCAGTCCAGCACTTCAGCCTGGGTGACAGAGCAAGACTCACCTTCAAAAAAAAAAAAAAAAAAAAAAAAAATCATCGTGTTGGATTATCCAGTATATCCTCCTTATCTCAGTAGATTTCTGGTGGCCTTCACACAGGTTCTCTAGTGGTCCCTGGATTTCAGGGTCATAAGTAGTTTTTATACCAGTATCTTAAAAATAAATACAATGACCCGTGCTCCAGACCTACATATGTGAAGAGCTTTTTTTTTTTTTTTTTTTTTTTTTTTTCCTAGAAGGTGAAACCCACCCTGAGTCAGGGCACCTAGGAAAGGAAGCAGAATGCAGACGTCTTTTTTTTGCTGTATCTCAGCCTATTGAGGGAGGTGTATTTTGGGAGACAGGAAAAAAACTTCCACTCAGGCAGCATGGAGAGTTGTGATTTGCAGTATCTTTACCATGTTACCTTATTTCAACTTGAACATCTAAGGTCTCATAGAAGGATCTTCTGTGACCCTATGCTTCAGCCTCTTCTGTTACTTATACTCACAGGAAAGTTTCACTTTAAACGCTCAGAATTTACACTGTGTGAAATAAAATGATTTGAGCACCAGAGGCAACTGTTTTATATGCTTCTGCAATGAACATCAACCACACATTTGTTTGGACTATACTTAATTTCAACCCTAACCTTAATGATAACTGACACATTTATGAGACTTTTTAAAATAATATGTTGTCTGCTTTTAAAGGGGTCAGTTTCCGTCACTGAACATATGGATCTTTTTCCAGGACATAATGTTTAATTATATTTGACTTTAGCCTGGTGTCCCTCTCATGTGCCATTTTTGATGCTCTAACAAATTCTTCATTTGGATAAAGTCAGAATCACTCTCCCCACTTCTACAGTTTCTAATTATAATTCTTTCTGCCATCTTCAACCTAGTCCACTATCTGTCATCACTATGACACTGCTGCCCAACATAGTCATCATTCTTAGGTCTTGAATTCTTTTTCTGCATAGAAGATTTTTAACTCCTCCTTTATGTGTGTATATGCATGTATTTCAGTTCTCAAAAAAAAAAATGTCCACCAAGAATTCTATACTCATTGCATGTAAACTTCATATTCAATTGACAGAAAACTGAGATGATTCATTAATAGCACACAGACTTTATGGAAAATACTGGAAAACAGTTGTTCATATAAAGAGTAAATACTCCCAGAAAATAGTTTATATGAATAAGGAAGACAAAGAGTACTGTTAAAGCAACTTGTAAGACAATTTTGTGACTATTTCCTGTTTTAACTGATTTTACAAACAAATATATGATGCTGTTTATAATAGTATCCTTGGTGCTAAGTCATATAGAAATTCAATGTAATTGCAAATAACAACCTAGGGGAGGTAGATAAAAGAAAAGGCATATTTGGCTAAAAAATATGTTCAGATAATAACTTGAATCCATAAACAATGAGAAAAAAATTGGAAAACAGGAAAACTTAACATTTCAAAATTGTAAATATGTAAATGTTCTTCTTTCTTCTTTATGCTTATTTAAAACAAACATATATAACCAAGTAACTGTTAAGAACAGGTTTTTCAATTTGTAGCATGTCTAAATGCAATAAGTATAACATTACTGCCACAAAAATGAGGAAAAGGGAAATAAAGATGTACAAGAGTAACATTTCTATAAGAAGAATATAGAAATAAGATGCAATATTTTAGTACATGTATACATTGTGTAATAATCACATTAATATAATTAGCGTGTACCATTATCACATATCAATCACAAACAAAACAATACTTTAAAATAATACTGAAAATCCATTGTATAAATTAAAAGTCATAAGAAAAACTTTCACTTAATGGAAATAAAAAACAGTAAAGGTGAAATAAAGAATAAAAAAAAACTAGAAAACAAAAAGCAAGAGAGCCCATGTGTTACAATCTCTCCAGTACACCACAACATAGCAGTCTCTTATTGTGAAATATCGCCCATAGTTTTTTTGGTCAAAGGTGTTTCTATGTTAGTTCTAATTTACGTATCAGAGTAGTTCCAGGCATGCTTTTAGACACAAAGGACAAAGTCGTTTTTCTGTTGAGCCTCATTCTGTTTCGTGAGTAAGCCAGAGGTTTGTGCTAGTGTCCTTATCTGTGCCTGCAGGCCGATTTTTCAGGCTGTTTCTCTGTTTAAAGGGGTTTAATCAAGACTCATCCTAACTACCTAATGTTTCTCTCTCACATGCACAATGGGTAAATATATATAACTTCTATCTCATGTTCACCTTGAGGCAGGGTTTTAGCAGTAAAGATAAGACAGAATTTTGCTTTTATATCAAAGGTGAATTATAGAATACAGAGATAGTTTGTGTGTAATCTGTACAAGCTAATTGAAACTGGCAAGGGCCACAGTCTCTAATTGGAAGAGTGTTTGTAAGGTCACCCACTTTCCAGTCAGTGTTTCAGTAATTTGGGTTTTAAATTTGAGTAAGGATGGGGGTCTGAAAATTTGACTAATGGCTCCTATTGTTAGAGAATATAATGAGAGTGTGTTTTGTCTTGTAGCTCTAAGAATTTAGAAATTTGCCATGCCATCCAGGCCATGAACTTTAAACTCACAGATAACTTTTGATAACCTTAGTGCCCTTCTGAATTAATAAGAACACATGTTAGATCACATCTAAGGAGAGAACTCAACAGCAATAAATTTCTTTCTTAAAAATGAAGAAAAATCTCAAATCAATGGCTTAATATTTGTCAAAAACATTTAAGTGATAGTGAACTGCCAAACAAACCTGGTGCAAAGGTTTATGATTTGGAAAAAGTCATGCTGGAAAACTCTAGGAGGAAATACTGGAGAATAAGACCCTTGGAGGGAATTTCAGAGGCCCAAGGCAGAGGAGGACCAGGTTTGGGCTAAGGAAAGACCCAGGAAGATCTTGGGCTCTCACTAGTCTTTGACCTTCAAATTCTGCACAGAAAGTAAAGGCAAAGGCCAAGTACTTTTCTGGCTGACTGGCAAAGGCCTGCCCCAAACACACACACACACACACACACACACACACACACACACACACACACACACACAAACACACACACACACACACAGCTTCAGGCCAATATCTCTGATGAACATAGATACAAATTAAATCTAGTAGCCTATCCAAAAGCTAATTGTTTATAGACAAGTAGGATTTATCCTTGGGATGCAAGGTTGATTCAATGTATGCATATTAATAAATCTGATTCATCACATAAACAGAACTAAAAATAAAGATGTGATTATCTCAATAGATGCATAGAAGGTTTTAGGTAAAATTTCACATACTGTTGGGTATGGTGGCTCATGCCTATAATCTCAATACTTTAAGAGGCCTAGGCAGGTGGATTACCTGAGGTCAAGAGTTCAAGATCAGCCTGACCAACATGGTGAAACCCTGTCTGTACTATAGATAAAAAAACTAACTTTGAGTGTGGTGGTGCATGCCTGTAATCCCAGCTACTTGGGGAACTGAGGCAGGAGAATTGCTTGAATCTGGGAGGTGAAAGTTGCGGAGCTGAGATTGTACCATTGCACTTCAGCCTGGGCAACAAAAGGAAAATTCCATCTCAAACAAACAAACAAAAAAAGGAATTTATATCCCTTTAGGTTGAAAACCCTCAACAAAGTATTATAGGAACATAACTTGTTTTATTAAGAGCAACTTTTGACAAATTCATAGTCAACATCATAGTGACGGAAAAAAAGCTAGAAACATTCCCTCTGAAATCTAGAACAAGACCCGGATGCTCATTCTCACCACTTCTATTGAACCCAGTCCTGGAAATCATGGTAATCAGCCAAGAGAAAGAAATGGAAAACAGTCAAATAGAAAGAGAAGAAGTCATACTGATTTTCTTTACAGATTATGTAATTCTACACTGAGAAAATTCAATAGTCTCTGCCCAGAGGCTTCTAGAACTGACAAACAACTTCTGTAAAATTTCAGCATAAAAAAGTGAACATAGATGCAAATTGAATCTAGCGGCATATCCAAAAGCAATTCTACTGATATACAAAAATCAGTAGCAATTTCACAAAACAACCATTTCCAACTGAAAGCCGTAACAAGGAGGCAATTCTATTCACAACAGCCACATAAAGAATAAAATACCTAGAAACACAGATAACTAAGGAGGTAAAAGATCTCTACAGTGAGAATTACAAAACACCTCAAAAGAAATTACAGATTACAAATGAAAATGCTTTCCATTTTACTTTCCTATCCTATCCTTAATGGATAGGAAGCATCAATATTGATAAAATGTCCATACTGTTCAAAGCAATTTACAAATTCAATGCAATTCCTATCAAACTACCAGTCTCATTTTTTGCATAATTAAAAACAAATTCTAAAATGTATATAAAACCAAAAAAGAAGACCAAGCAGTCAAAGCAATTCTAAGGAAAAACAAACAGACAAACAGCTGGTACAGGTACAAAAATAAAGACGAAGACAAATGGAATAAGTTACAGTGACCAGAAATAAAGCTGCAAAACTATTTTGTCCAAGCCAAAAGTAACAAGCAATGAATAAACATCCTCCTATTCAATAAAGCATTTGTGAATAACTGGCTAGCCATATGCAGAATATTGAAACTGAACTTCTTCATTTTAGTATGTACAAAAATAAAGTCAAGAAAAATTAAAGAATTAAATGTAAGCCCTAAAACTAGAATAATCCTGGGAGAAAATCTAGGAAATACCATTCTGGATTCCTAGGCAAATATTTCATGACAAAATCTCCAAAAGTAGTTGCAGGAAAACAAAAATGGACTTGAAGGACCTAATTATGTAAAAGAAATTCTTCAGAGCAAAAGAAGTTATCAACAAAGTAAGCAGACAAACCTAGAGAATTGGGTAAAATATGCAAACTATCTATCCAACAAAGGACTGATACATAGAGTCTATAAGAAAATAAGAAAAATGTGGGCAAAGGATATAAGGAGACACTTCTCAAAAAAAAATATATATATATATATGCAGCCAACAAACATATGAAAAAAAATTAAAAAGCTCAACATCCCTAATCATCAGAGAGAAGTAAATGAGACCCATAATGAGATACCATTTCCTGCTAGTTAGAATAAATATTATTCAAAATTCAAAAAATAACAGATGGTGAGGTTGTGGAGAAAAGAAAATGCTTATACACTGTTGGTGGAAATGCAAATTTTTAATAGTTCAGCCACCGTGGAAAACTATTTGACATTTTCTCACAGAACTTAAACCAGAAGTACCATTTGACCTCCCCAAAAAACTCATTACTCAAAGTAATATAAATAGTTATACCCAAAAGTCACATGAACTAATGTGTTCGTTGCAGTACATTTGCAATAGCAAAGACATGGAATTACCAAAAATGCCCATCAAAGGTGGGCATTATACACAATGGACTACTGTGCAGCTATAAAATATATATCTCTATATGTCCAACTTAGATGCAGCTGGAGGCTGTTATCCTGAGCACATTAAATGAGAAACCAAAAACCAAATACCATATATCTCATTTATAACTAAGAGCTAAACATTGAATACACATAGACACAAAAAGGTGAATACATCCTGGAACATACTTGAGAGTGGAAGGTAGGAGGAGGGTAAGGGTTTAAAAAACTACTTATCAGGTACTGTCCTACTACCTGGTTGATGAAATTATTTGTAAATTAAATGTCACTGGCACAAAATTTATTCTGGTAACAAATCTGCACATCTACTCTTTGAACCTAAAATAAAAGTTAAAAAAATAATTAAATAAATAGGCTGAGTGTGGTGTCTCACATTTGTAATCCCAGCACTTTGGGAGGCCAAGGTGGGTGGATCACGAAGTCAGGAGATTGAGATCATCCCAGCCAGCATGGTGAAACCCATCTCTAGTAAAACATAGAAAATTAGCTGGGCATGGTAGTGAATTCCTGAAATCTGAGCTACTCAGGAGGCTGAGGCATAGGAATCACTTGAACCTGGAAGGCGGAGTTTGCATTGAGCCAAAATGGTGCCACTGTACTCCAGCCTGGTGACACAGCAAGACTTCATCTTAAAAAAAATAAAAATAAAAATAAATAAATAAATAAATAAATAAATAGGAAGCATTATTTACTATAAAAAATTTTAGAATAAAAATCTTCAATTTTAAAATCGTTTTGCAAAGTAATATTCCTAATTCCTAACATTCAGTATGCAATTATGTACATTTATATATGAGAGAGTACAAATGTGGTGAGACACTAATGATTTGGAAACCTGGGTAAATAAAATATAAAATCTTAAAATATGTTTCTCATAATTTATCTGTAAATTTGAAATTCAAAATAAGTTACTACAGTTGATCAATCCAAAATGGAGTAGTCATAAAAATAATAAGGTAATTAATAAGTAAACCAAGGATGAAGGATATTTACAGCTTCAGGAGGTAAGGCTATATAAAGTCTTTAGGGAGTGGAGCAAATTGTATTAAATTCTGAATTGTACATAGGGTTTTTTTAATAAGAATAGAGGGAGAAAAAAGGGAGTTTCTGTTCACATAAACAATAACAAAATATTTTAGAAATGAAGATGTTGTGCTTGGAAAATCATAAATAGACTGGGTAGGCTGGAGTGGAGAGCTCATGGTGAGAAATAAGTAGGAGATGGGTTGAAAATATGAAAGAGCTCAGAGCATGAATGGTGCATCAACATAAAGCAGAATAAATTAGGGTTTGACCTCATTTTCACTGGAGTTTACAGAGCAAAATTGCAAGAATAGCAAAATGGAGAGTAATTACTTCATTTATTAAAAATTTTATTTGTTGAGCTTTTTGTTTTTAATGCAACCTTAAACAAGAAAACATGTCAAGGAAAGCAAAATAGAGAATGATGACTTCGTTTTTTATTTTCTTTGTTTAGCTTTTTGTCTTTAAAGCAACTGTACCTAAGAAAATATGTCAATTAAAGCTTATCATCGGTTTAATGTTACTCTAAGACCCTCATTATTTTGGGAGAACTTCATCTATTAAATAAATATACATTACATACTTACTACAGTTTATTGAGCACTCTCAAACCAAAATTCACCTAAGCTTTTTAAACTTGCTCTTCTCTCTCAAGGAAAACTTCTTCCAAAAGGAAATTATCTTTATTTCATTTCATTTCATTTATTTTCTTTTTGGTTTTAAAGAAATAGCTGGGGGAGGAGCCAAGATGGCCGAATAGGAACAGCTCCGGTCTACAGCTCCCAGCCTGAGCAATGCAGAAGATGGGTGATTTCTGCAGTTCCATCTGAGGTACTGGATTCATCTCACTAGGGAGTGCCAGACAGTGGGTGCAGGACAGTGGGTGCAGCACACCATGCGCCAGCTGAAGCAGGGCGAGGCATTGCCTCACTTGGGAAGTGCAAGGGGTCAGGGAATTCCCTTTCCTAGTCAAGGAAAGAGGTGTCAGACAGCACCTGGAAAATAGGGCCACTCCCATCTGAATACTGCGCTTTTCCAAAGGTCTTAGGAAATGGCGCACCAGGAGATTATATCCCGCACATGGCTCAGAGGGTCCTACACCCATGGAGTCTTGCTGATTGCTAGCACAGCAGTCTGAGATCAAACTGTAATGTGGCAGCGAGGCTGGGGGAGGGGTGCACACCATTGCCCAAGCTCCCTTAGGTAAACAAAGCAGCTGGGAAGCTCCAACTGGGTGGAGCCCACCACAGCTAAAAGAGGCCTACCTGCCTCTGCAGGCTCCACCTCTGGGGGCAGGGCACAGAAAAACAAAAAGGAGTAACCTCTGTAGACTTAAATGTCCCTGTCTGACAGCTTTGAGGACAGCAGTGGTTCTCCCAGCATGCAGCTGGAGATCTGAGAATGGGCAGACTGCCTCCTCAAGTGGGTCCCTGACCCCTGAACCCCAAGCAGCCTAACTGGGAGGCAGCCCCCAGTAGGGGAAGACTGACACCTCACACAGCTGGGTACTCCTCTGAGACAAAACTTCCAGAGGAATGATCAGACAGCAGCATTTGCGGATCACTAAAATCCACGGTTCTGCAGACACTGCTACTGATACCCAGGCAAACAAGGTCTGGAGTGGACCTCTAGCAAACTCCAACAGACCAGGAGCTCAGGGTCCTGTCTGTTAGAAGGAAAACTAACAAACAGAAAGGACATCCGCACCAAAAACCCATCTGTACATTACCATCATTGAAGACCAAAACTAGATAAAACCACAAAGACTGGGAAAAAACAGAGCAGAAAAACTGGAAACTCTAGAAAGCAGAGTGCCTCTCCTCCTCCAAAGGAACGCAGTTCCTCACCAGCAATGGAACAAAGCTGGATAGAGAATGACTTTGACGTGTTGAGAGAAGAAGGCTTCAGACGATCAAACTACTCCGAGCTACAGGAGGAAATTCAAACCAAAGGCAAAGAAGTTGAAAACTTTGAAAAAAATTTAGGCGAATGTATAACTAGAATAACCAATACAGAGAAGGGCTTAAGGGAGCTGATGGAGCTGAAAGCCAAGGCTCGAGAACTATGTGAAGAATGCAGAAGCCTCAGGAGCCAATGCGATCAACTGGAAGAAAGGGTATCAGTGATGGAAGATGAAATCAATGAAATGAAGTGACAAGGGAAGTTTAGAGAAAAAAGAATAAAAAGAAATGAACAAAGCTTCCAAGAAATATGGGACTATGTGAAAAGACCAAATCTACATCTGATTGGTGTACCTGAAAGTGACGGGGAGAATGGAACCAAGTTGGAAAATACTCTGCAGGATATTATCCAGGAGAACTTCCCCAATCTAGCAAGGCAGGCCAACATTCAGATTCAGGAAATACAGAGAATGCCACAAAGATACTCCTCGAGAAGAGCAACTCCAAGACACATAATTGTCAGATTCACCAAAGTTGAAATGAAGGAAAAAATGTTAAGGGGAGCCAGAGAGAAAGGTCGGGTTACCCACAAAGGAAGCCCATCAGACTAACAGTGGATCTCTTGGCAGAAACTCAAAAAGCCAGAAGAGAGTGGCGGCCAATATTCAACATTCTTAAAGAAAATAATTTTCAACCCAGAATTTCATATCCAGCCAAACTACACTTTATAAATGAAGGAGAAATAAAATCCTTTACAGACAAGCAAATGCTGAGAGATTTTCTTACCACCCAGCCTGCCTTAAAGAACTCCTGAAGGAAGCACTAAATATGCAAAGGCACAGCTGGTAACAGCCACTGCAAAATCATACCAAAATGTAAAGACCATCGAGATTAGGAAGAAACTGCATCAACTAACGAGCAAAATAACCAGCTAACATCATAATGACAGGATCAAATTCACACATAACAATATTAACTTTAAATGTAAATGGACTAAATGCTACAACTAAAAGACACAGACTGGCAAATTGGATAAAGAGTCAAGACCCATCAGTGGGCTGTATTCAGGAAACCCATCTCACGTGCAGAGACACACATAGGTTCAAAATAAAAGGATGGAGGAAGATCTACCAAGCAAATGGAAAATAAAAAAAGGCAGGGGTTGCAATCCTAGTCTCTGATAAAACAGACTTTAAACCAACAAAGATCAAGAGACAAAGAAGGCCATTACATAACGCTAAAGGGGTCGATTCAACAAGAAGAGCTAACTATCCTAAATATATATGCACCCAATACAGGAGCACCCAGATTCATAAAGCAAGTCCTGAGTGACCTACAAAGCGACTTAGACTCCTACACAATAATAATGGGAGACTTTAACATCCCACTGTCAACATTAGACAGATCAACGAGACAGAAAGTTAACAAGGATACCCAGGAATCGAACTCAGCTCTGCACCAAGTAGACCTAAGAAACATCTACAGAACTCTCCACCCCAAATCAACAGAATATACATTCTTTTCAGCACCGCACCACACCTATTCCAAAATTGACCACATAGTTGGAAGTAAAGCACTCCTCAGCTAATGTAAAAGAACAGAAATTATAACAAACTGTCTCTCAGACCACAGTGCAATCAAACTAGAACTCAGGATTAAGAAACTCACTCAAAACCGCTCAACTACATGGAAACTGAACAACCTGCTCCTGAATGACTACTGGGTACATAATGAAATGAAGGCAAAAATAAAGACGTTCTTTGAAACCAATCAGAACAAAGACACAACATACCAGAATCTCTGGGGCACATTCAAAGCGGTGTATAGAGGGAAATTTATAGCACTAAATGCCCACAAGAGAAAGCAAGAAAGATCTAAAATCGACACTCTAACATCACAATTAAAAGAACTAGAAAAGCAAGAGCAAACACATTCAAAAGCTAGCAGAAGGCAAGAAATAATGAAAATCAGAGCAGAACTGAAGGAAATAGGACACAAAAAACCCTTAAAAAAATTAATGAATCCAGGAGCTGGTTTTTTGAAAGGATCAACAAAATTGATAGACCGCTAGCAAGACTAATAAAGAAAAAAAGAGAGAAGAATCAAATAGATGCAATAAAAAATGATAAAGGGGATATCACCACCGATCCCACAGAAATACAAACTACTATCAGAGAGTACTACAAACACCTCTGTGCAAATAAACTAGAAAATCTAGAAGAAATTGATAAATTCCTCGACACATACACTCTCCCAAGACTAAACCAGGAAAAATTTGTATCTCTGAATAGACCAATAACAGGATCTGAAATTGTGGCAATAATCAATAGTTTACCAACCAAAAATAGTCCAGGACCAGATGGATTCACAGCCGAATTCTACCAGAGGTACAAGGAGGAACTGCTACCATTCCTTCTGAAACTATTCGAATCAATAGAAAAACAGGGAATCCTCCCTAACTCATGTTATGAGGCCAGCATCATCCTCATACCAAAGCTGGACAGAGACACAACGAAAAAAGAGAATTTTAGACCAATATCCTTGATGAACATTGATATAAAAATCCTCAATAAAATTCTGGCAAACCGAACCCAGCAGCACATCAAAAAGCTTATCCACCATGATCAAGTGGGCTTCATCCCTGGGATGCAAGGCTGGTTCAATATACACAAATCAATAAATGTAATCCAGCATATAAATAGAACCAAAGACAAAAACCACATGATTATCTCAATAGATGCAGAAAAGGCCTTTGACAAAATTTAACAATGTTTCATGCTAAAAACTCTCAATAAATTCGGTATTGATGGGACGTTTTTCAAAATAATAAGAGCTATCTATGACAAAACCACAGCCAATATCATACTGAATGGGCAAAAACTGGAAGCATTCCCTTTGAAAACTGGCACAAGACAGGGATGTCCTCTCTCACCGCTCCTATTCAACATAGTGTTGGAAGTTCTGACAAGGGCAATTAGGCAGGAGAAGGAAACAAAATGTATTCAATTAGGAAAAGAGGAAGTCAAATTGTCCCTGTTTGCAGATGACATAATTGTATATCTAGAAAACCCCTTGTCTCAGCCCAAACTCTCCTTAAGCTGATAAGCAACTTCAGCAAATTCTCAGGATACAAAATCAATGTACAAAAATCACAAGCATTCTTATACACCAATAACAGACAAACAGAGAGCCAAATCATGAGCGAACTCCCATTCACAATTGCTTCAAAGAGAATAAAATACTTAGGAATCCAGCTTACAAGGGACGTGAAGGACCTCTTGAAGGAGAACTACAAATCACTGCTCAATGAAATAACAGGGGATACAAACAAATGGAAGAACATTCCATGCTCATGGGTAGAAAGAATCAATATCATGAAAATGGCCATACTGCCCAAGGTAATTTATAGATTCAATGCCATCCCCATCAAGCTACCAATGACTTTCTTCACAGAATTGGAAAAAAATACTTTAAAGTTCATATGGAACCAAAAAAGAGCCCGCATCACCAAGACAATCCTAAACCAAAAGAACAAAGCTGGAGGCATCACGCTACCTGACTTCAAACAATACTACAAAGCTACAGTAACCAAAATAGCATGGTACTGGTACCAAAACAGACATATAGATCAATGGAACAGAACAGAGCCCTCAGAAATAACGCCACATAACCACAACTATCTGATCTTTGATGAGCCCGAGAAAAACAGGCAATGGGGAAAGGATTCCCTGTTTAATAAATGGTGCTGGGAAAACTAGCTAGCCATATGTAGAAAGCTGAAACTGTATCCCTTCCTTACACCTTATACAAAAATTAATTCAAGATGGATTAAAGACTTAAACATTAAACCTAAAACCATAAAAACCCTAGGAGAAAACCTAGGCATTACCATTCAGGACACAGGCATGGGCAAGGACTTCATGTCTAAAACACCAAAAGCAATGGCAACAAAAGCCAAAATTGACAAATGGGATCTAATTAAACTAAAGAGCTTCTGCACAGCAAAAGAAACTACCATCAGAGTGAACAGGCAACTTACAAAACGGGAGAAAATTTTCGCAACCTACTCATCTGACAAAGGGCTAATATCAAGAATCTACAATGAACTCAAACAAATTTACAAGAAAAAAACAAATAACCCCATCAAAAAGTGGGCAAAGGATATGAGCAGATAGTGCTCAAAAGAAGACATTTATGCAGCCAACAGACACATGAAAAAATGCTCATCATCACTGGCCATCAGAGAAATGCAAATCAAAACCACAGTTAGAATGGCAATCATTAAAAAGTCAGGAAACAACAGGTGCTGGAGAGGATGTGGAGAAATAGGAACACATTTACACTGTTGGTGGGACTGTAAACTAGTTCAACCATTGTGGAAGTCAATGTGGTTATTCCTCAGGGATCTAGAACTAGAAATACCATTTGACCCAGCCATCCTATTACTGGGTATATACCCAAAGGACTATAAATCATGCTGCTATAAAGATACATGCACACGTATGTTTACTGCGGCACTATTCACAATAGCAAAGACTTGGAGCCAACCCAAATGTCCAACAATGAAAGAATGGATTAAGAAAATGTGGTGCATGTACACCATGGAATACTATGCAGCCATAAAAATGATGAGTTCATGTCCTTTGTAGGGACATGGATGAAATTGGAAATCATCATTCTCAGTAAACTATCGCAAGGACAAAAAACCAAACACCGCATGTTCTCACTGATAGATGGGAATTGAACAATGAGAACACATGGACACAGGAAGGGGAATATCACACTCTGGGGACTGTTGTGGGGTGGGGGGAGGGGGGAGGGATAGCATTAGGAGATATACCTAATGCTAAATGACGAGTTAATGGGTGCAGCACACCAGCATGGCACATGTATACGTATGTATGAAACTTGAACACTGTGCACATGTACCCCAAAACTTAAAGTATAATAATAATAATAAAAAGAAAAAAAAGAAATAGCTTTAGGTTTTAATTTTAGAAACTTAATTAAGAATTCAGACTTATTTATTTATGATAAGGATAGTTTTGGTTTGTTTTTTTTTTTATCCAAATCTAGTTACAGATTGTCCTTGCAAAGTTCTCCACAAGTGTTTTTTTAAAAGAGGTGTTTAAAGTTCTTAGAGACCCTGCAAAGAGACAGACTCCAACACAATAATAGTGGAACGCCATGGCTGGGCGCGGTGGCTCATGGCTGTAATCCCAGCACTTTGGGAGGAAAGGCAGGTAGATCACAAGGTCAGGAGATGGAGACTATCCTGGCTAACACAGTGAATCCCCATCTTTACTAAAAATACAAAAAAATTAGCCAGATAAGGTGGCACGTGCCTGTAGTCCCAGCCAACTTGGGAGGCTGAGACAGGAGATATGCTTAAACCCAGGAAGTGGAGATTACAGTGAGCCAAGACCACACCACTGCACTCCAGCTTGGGTTACAGAGTAAGAGTCTGTCGCAAAAGAAAAACAAATAATAGGACACCCTAACTCATCACTGTCAGTATTAGACAGAGCATTGAGATAGAAAATTAACAAAGATATTCAGAACTTTAACTTGTTCCTCGATCAAGTGGACCTAGTAGATATCTACAGAAATCTTCACTCATAACAACAGAATAATTCTCCTCATCACCACATGGCGCTTACTCTAAAACTGATGATACAATTCAAAGGAAAACAATCCTCAGTAAATGTGAAAAAACTGAAATCATAATGAAGAGTGACTCAGATGACAGCACAATTAAATTAGAACTCAGGAGTAAGAAACACACTCAAAACCATAGAACTATATAGAAATTGGCAGAAGATGAGAAATAATCAAGATTAGAGCAGAACTGAAGGAGACAGAGATATGAAAAACCCTCCAGAGGATCAACAAACCCAGGATCTTTTTTTTGACAAAAAGCAATAAAACATAGACTGCTAGCTAGACTAATAAAGAAGAAAAGGGAGAAGAATCAGACACAATAAAAAATGATAAAGGGGATATCACCAGTGATCCCACAGAAATACAAACAACTGTCAGAGAATATTATAAATAATTATATGCAAATAAACTGGAAAATCTAGAAGAAATTGATAAATTCCTGGGCCCATATACCCCCTACCCCCAAGATTGAATCAGGAAGTTAAATCCCTGAATAAGCTCTGAAATTGGGTCAGTAATAAACAGCCAGCAACCAAAAAAATCCCAGGACCAGATGGATTTACAGCTGAATTCTACCAGAGGCACAAAGAAGAACTGGTACCATTTCTATTAAAACTATTTCAAAAAATTGGAAAACATTAACTCATTCTATAATGCCAACATTATTCTGATATGAAAATATGACAGAGATCCAAAAAAAAAAAAAAGAAGAAGAAAGAAAACTTCAGGCCAATATCCCTGATAAACATTAATGCAAAAATCCTTGATGAAATACAGGCAAACCAAACCCAGCAGCACATCAAAAAGCTTATTCAAAACAATCAAGTTGGCTGTATCCTTGGGATGCAAGGTTGTTTCAACATATGCAAGTTAATAAATGTAAATTTATTACATAAACAAAAAAAGTCTAAAATTACAAGATTATCTCAATACATGCAGAAAAGTCCTGTGATAAAATTCAACATCCCTTCATGTTAAAAACTCTCAATAAACTAGGTAATGAATGAACATACCTCAAAATAATAAAAGCCATTATGTCAAGTCCACAGCTAGTATCATACTGAATGGGCAAAAGCTGAAAACATTCCCCTTGAAAACTGGCACAAGATAAGGATTCCTTGTCTCACCACTCCCTTTCAACATAGTGTTGGAAGTTCTAGGCAGGGGAATCAGGCAACAGAAAAAATTAAATTGTATTCAAATTGCAAGAGAGGAAGTCAAATTTTCTCTGTTTGCAGATGATGTAATTCTATATTTGCAAAACCCCATTATTTCAGCCCAAAAGATTCTGAGCTGATAAGCAACTTCAGCAAAGTCTCAGGATACAAAATCAACATGCAAAAATTATAAGCATTCCTATCCATCAACAACAGACAAGCTGAGAACCAAATCATAAGTGAACTCCCATTCACAATTACTACAAAGAGAATAGAACACCTAGAAATACAGCTAACAAGGGAAGTGAAGGACCTTTTCAAGGAAAACTACAAACCAATGTTCAAGGAAATGAGAGAGGACACAAACAAATGAAAAAACATTCATATATAGAAAAAAATCAGTATCATGAGAATGGCCATACTGCCCAAGGTAATTTACAAATTTAGTGCCTTTCCATTAAACTATCATTAACGTTTTTCACAGAATTAGAATAATAGTTAAAAAATTCATATCGAACAAATAAACAGCCCATAGAGTCAAGCCAATCTTAAGTGAAAAGAACAAAGATAGAGGCATCACACTACCTGACTTCAAACTACACAACAAGGCTATAGTCACCCAAATAGCATGCTGCTGACACAATTACAGATGCATAGCCTAATGGAAAAGAATAAAGATCTCTTAAATAAGACTCATATCTATAACCATCTGATCTTTGACAAACTTGACAAAAACAAGCAAGGGGAAAGAATTTCTTATTTAATAAGTGATGCTGGGAGAACTGGCTAGCCATATGCAAAAATTGAAATCTGGCCTCTTCCTTACACCTTATATAAAAATTAACAAAGATGGATTAAAGACTTAAATGTAAAACCCAAGATTATGAAAACCCTAGAAGAACAACTAGGGAATACCTTTTAGGACATAGGCACAGGCAAAGGTTTCATGACAAAAAATATCAACAGCAATTGCAATAAAAGCAAAGATTGACAAATGGGATCTAAATAAGCTACAGAGCTTCTGCAAAGTAAAAGAAACTATCATCACATCATAACAGTAAACGTTAACCTACAGAATAGTAGGAAATTTTTGCAACCTATTTAATTGCCTGAGGTCTAATGTCCAGAGTCTACAAGGAACTTAAACAAATTTACAAGGAGAAAAAAAAAATTACAAAGAGGGAAAAATACATGAACAGACACTTCTCAAAAGAAGATATTTATGTCCCCACCAAAGATATGAATAAAAGCTTAACATCACTAATCATTAGAGAAATGCAGATCAAAACCACAATGAGATACCATCTCACACCAGTCAGAATGGCAATTATTAAAAAGTAAAGAAACAACAAATGCTGGTGAGGATGCGGACAGATAGGAACACTTTTACACTGTTGGTGGGAAGGTAAATTACTTTATACATTGTTGAAGACAGTATGGTAATTCCTCAAAGACCTAGAAGCTGAAATGCCATTTGACCCAGCATTCAGAGAAATATAAATTATTTTATTATAAAAGTACATGCACATGTACATTCATGACAGTTATATTCACAACAGCAAAGACATGGGGTTAACCCAGATGCCCATCAACTATAGGCTGCATAAATAAAATATGGTACACATATACAACGGAATACTATGCAGCCGTAAAAATGAATTAGATTATGTCCTTTACAGGGACATGGATGGAGCTGGAAGCCATTATCCTGAGCAAACTAACACTGGAACAGAAAATCAAACACACCTGTCCTTACTCATAAGTGGGAGCTGAAAAATGAGGACACATGGACACAGCGGGGGAACAACACACACTGGGGTCTGGGCTGGGGTAGAGGTAGGGAGAGCATGATACATGAGGGGTTTAATACTTAGATGATGAGTTGATAGGTGCAGTAAACCAACATGGCACACATTATTCTATGTAAAAAAATGTACATCATGCCCATGTACCTCAGAACTTAATTTTTTAAAAAGATATTTATTATCTATCCCTTTCCTTATTCATCATTGCCCATAGAGAGTCCAAAGGCTTTCCCATGGTAGTGGGTGAGGTGTGAAGGGGCAGGTTATGCCTACTACCTGAGAAATAGAAGAGTTTATTATTATTATTATTATTATTATTATTATTCTAGAAAGTTTATTTACAAAAGTTGTATTTACTTACACAATTTCCAGTTCTTATTCACTTATTGCCTTACCTACAGTTATTTTTAAAGTATGGAGTCAAATATACATTATAAAGCAATGTCTCAAACCTGATTTTTTATTCTTGGTGCAAATAGCTAAAAATTGTTTTGATAGTACTTATTGAGTGAGCATTCATCTTCTGTTTGATTGATGAGGCCCTTCTCACTTCCTACCTCATTACTATGCATAATTCTGCACTATTGCTTATTTCTAATGATCTATCCCACACATCTTATATCATTACCACAAAATGCACTAAAATATTAAATGTACGTTTTCATTTCTTAGCACATACATTTGTTTCATTCTTTTAATAGCTGTTCTCACACATTTGTTTATCCTAAATATCTTTAGAAACAATTTTTTTAAGTTCCAGAATAGAGGCGTACATTTTTCTTGGAATTGAATTTAGCTATAATTTAAATTGGAAATAAGAAAAAATAAATAAAGTCTGTGTTTTTTAGATTGTGTTTCTACTCAGGATGAAGTACATTCAAGAAAATTGCACTTGCATAAAATATGGAGGGTGGATGTTAAATGGATTCTCTTCTCTCTGTGATGGTGATGGTTGATGCATGGGTACTTGCAAAATGCCAGTTTTTCAGAACCCAAACCAGATTGCACATTCCACTTTCTGGTGGAAAGGGCACTGTAAAAGCAGCACCAGATTCCACATGTTTCTTGACTTCATAATGCCAACAACAGTTTTCTGATATTTGGATTTTAGTTGCATGGCACAGCCTTGGCATCTAGTTGCAGTACCATGACTTCTGCATTTCCATTAATCCAGGAAAATTCTAAGTACCCAGTCCGTTTTCAGTATGATATATCTCGGATAATTTTAATTTTCTTTACTGAAATCTTCTCCCAAAAAGTAGACTTAAAGATTGGAGTGTAGAATTACTGTCTCACCAGACTGGGGCTGAAACTAGTAATGCTGTCATTGCCAGTTGAAAAAAAAAATAATCAAACAGTCAACCAAACAAAAAGCCATTAGTTAAATGAATAAGTAGAACTACCTCTTAAATGATTACCTGAGGATGCCTGGAAGGAAGGAGATGTTTAAGGTATGCCTTTTGCAGGTAATGTAGCTGCTGTCATAACCACTATCATGGGAGTATAGAATATCTCCTGCACTGTGGTTCAATGAGGTACTTCCAAAGGCAATTAAGAGCTAAAAAATAGAACATATAATTTTATGGAATTTAAGTTCTTTCCTCATGGCATATTGTGAGTACTGGAGACCTTCTATGACTGCTCTAATTATCTGCTCTTTTGTATAACTATAGTTGATGTAACTAAAAACATGTCGTCATCTAATCTTGAAATTTGCCTGATTACCACCAGGTTGAGTTTGCAGCTTCATCCCATCTCTTGCGTGAAATTTAAGGCACTGGTTAGGGGGAAAAAAAGTACAACTTTAGGAATTGGTTATGGATAACTGGTAGATTTGGATGCATCTGTGTTCTGTAAATCACCAAGTGCCAAAGAGCTTCTTCACCATCAGTAATTCTTTCTCACAAATGGAGCTAGTGCTGTTTTGCCTAAAGATCCTTCAAGGTTTTTACCTCAAATAGTCACCCACAAAAGAATACTAATTTTCATTTTGTACATCCCTCATTGTGATCTGACCTAAATAAGAATCAGATTCAAGCATTTTGCAGAAAATCAATTAGAAAGTAGAAAGAATAAGAATATAACAATATAAAAAAGAATTTTATGGCTGCATAGTATTCCATGGTGTATATGTACCACATTTTCTTAATGCAGTCTATCATTGTTGGACATTTGGCTTGGTTCCAAGTCTTTGCTATTGTGAACAGTGCTGCAATAAACATATGTGTGCATATGTCTTTATAGCAGCATGATTTATAATCCTTTGGGTATATACCCAGTAATGGGATGACTGGGTCAAATGGTATTTCCAGTTCTAGATCCCTAGGGACATGGATGAAGCTAGAAACCATCATTCTCAGCAAACTATTGCAAGGACAAAAAACCAAACACTGCATGTTCTCACTCATAGGTGGAAATTGAACAGTGAGAACATCTGGACACAGGAAGGGGAACATTACACACCGGGGCCTGTTGTTGGGTAGGAGGAAGGGGAGCGATTGCATTAGGAGATATACCTAGTGTTAAATGACGAGTTAGTGAGTGCAGCACACCAACATGGTACATGTATACATATGTAACTAACCTGCACATTGTGCACATATACCCTAAAACTTAAAGTATAATTTAAAAAAAAAATTAAAGAATTAACACACACACACACACACAAAGAATTTTAAGATGTTGCTAATTTACCTTGGTAGAAAATTGATAAATATGTATGGGGACTGAGTGTGGGGGCTCAAACTTGTAATTCCAGCACTTGGGAAAGCTGAGGTGGCCAAATTGCTTGAACACAGGAGTTTGAGACCAGCCTGAGTAACATGGCAAAACCCAATCTGTACAAAAAATACAAAAATTAGCTGGGTATAATGCTGTGTGCCAGTAGGCCCCGCTACTTTTGAGACTGAGGTCGGAGTATCCTCCAACAAAGGAGGTGATCCAAGGAGGTGAAGGCTGCAGTAAGCTGTCATTGCACTATTGTACTCCAGCCTACATGACAGGGTAAGACCTGATTGAAATGAGCTGACAGACTTTGATGAGATGACAGAATTCCAGAGATGCAGAATTTTAATCAGGTACACAATACGTATACATACCATAATGAGGAAGAGGACCAAAGCATTTATTGGAATGATTTGACCCTTAGAATTAAAATCTCCCTAGAACTCACATAGATCTACATAAACTCCCAACTGATTGTTACCTGATATGTCTTTCCAAAAGTTAGAAATATCTAAGTATGGCAACACAGACCTGACATAAGTCACAGTAAGGAAGAGTCATTTTATTTCTCATTTAATTCAAAGATCTTGGGTTATTCCTAGACTCAAAATACCTTAAATATTACAGATGATTGTTTAATCTAAAAAAGAGACTAATATTGTCAAAAATTGTACTACAAGTATTATATCTAATGCAGCCTCTTCTCCTCAATGATTTCCCAAGATATCTGTGACCATTTACATACACTCTCTCTATGTATATCCAAAGAGATACACTCAGAATATAAAGAGACTCAGTTTGCTCAAATCCCTGAGATAATAAAATGCCACTGTGTTTCACTAGTCAGAGTAGAATCTTTAAGAAGATTTTACTCAGAATCTATTCTACTCAGAATAGAGTAGAATCTTCCTAAAGATTCTACTCACAGACTCTACTCACAATAGAGTAGAATCTTAGCATATTGATCACAATTCATTTCCCCAGGGACTCAGTGGGGAGAGTGTATAGAATAGAAGAGTACTAGAGACGGAATTATTTGTTCGCCCACCTAAGGAGTGGGGGCTATATTATAAGAAAGACTGAATCTCCTGAGTCTCCACTACCCTACTAAAATTATTAAGACAAAATAATACTTTACCTCCGGGAGAATATCCAAGGTGAGCATTATCGGAAATATGCAAAGATGTGGGTGTGTATTAAACTCTATTTACTTGTTTGGCCTCTATAGAGGCCACAGATTTTATCAGTGCACTGTGTAAAATCTCTAGAGTCTCAGTGGTCTTTAGTTTGTTAAGACAGCCTCTTCAATGTAAAAGAAAAGCACATGACACTGGAAATACCTATACCTATGATAAAAACATAATGCTTATTTACCTCTTTACATTTTATAAACAACATATTCCATAGTTGAGAATGTTGCTTCAACCAATGTACAGAGTGACCCAGGAAGCTGCCCATTTTGACTGAAGATCAGAGCAAGAGGCATCTCTGGCTGGTGTTGCTTGAGGACAGGCAGGCTGTAGTAGAGGTCACAGGATGGTGCTCAAGCATCTGCAGCATGTAGCCATCTGTGTGGCATCTCCAACAAGCTCAAATAATAACCACAGTACAAAATTCAAGGGGTGTGAAAAATCTACTTTTTTGGTCGAATATCTATTACAAATGGCTTTTGTCTTGCTACTGGGCTCTTGGAGAGACTGAATAACTGATCATAATATACCAAGTGATGAGGACACCTGAGACATCTAATATTACCTGTGTGTTATCAGATCTATCAGAAAATAGTGTGGCATGTGCAGCCTCTGCGTATAGGCAAAACAACAACAACAACAACAAACATTGTTTTATAGGCCTTCAAGCTGAAGCAGATGTTGTGGACATAAAAAGATTACATATTGAGGTAATTCAGACCTCCCTAGCATCTACTTTTGACACATTGCCACTTTCCCCTCAAATCACAACTAAGATCCCATAGATGTTTCTTATGACCAGTTAACTAAGAAAAAAAATGCCTATCCACTGAGGATTCTGTATAATACCTTGTCACCAGCCTTTAAGTAGATTGCTATTTGGTGATGAAAAATGTCTTCCAAAAGGCAGAAATTTTGACAACATATCTGATTTCGTTTACTTTATCTCCAGAAATATATCTGCATGTATTTATTGCTAATTGCTAATCTCTTGTTTATTGCAAGGTCGTTTCAGTCCAGTCTGGAACAAACAAGAGGTTTACTAAAAAGGAGTTTGCTAAGAGTTATATGGCTGACCAGCTGAAATGGTTAGAATGTGAAAATATTTGTTTATCATATGAATACTCTTCATGACTATGAGTGGCTAGTCAATAATGGAGTCATAAGATGACTAGGCTATAGATAATAGCCAGCCTCTTTTTACATCTTCTTCAGTATTTTCTCAATGGGTTCATAGACAGTGTGACCATGAGGGCAGGGAGAAGTTTACATATGAATTCAATCATGGACTTCCCTTCATCAAGGCTTTCTACTAACATAGATGAGTATCCAGACTGCCAACAGTGACCAACAATTAGAACCTAAAAAGGTGTACTATCTTGCCTAGGCTAGTCAGATACCCAGTAACATTTTAATAATCTTTACCTCCCTTAATGGAAATGGTACAGAATTGTCCTCACTGGAATAGAAACATATTTGACTATATTTTTTCTTATGCTTCTTTCTAGCATCAAATTATTTACATTTGCTGAGTCATTATTTGCCCTGATGTTTTACATATCGCTGCTACTGATAATGGAACTTATTTCACAGAAAAATAAGTGAAGCAATGAGTTCAGCACATGGGTTTTATTGGTCTTTTGATATCCAACATCATCCAGAAGAACATTACCTTACAATAATCAGTTATCTTGCTGATTGTGAGACCATACACTGAAATCCTAGATTTCTATTATCAAATAATATATGTTATATACTCTGAACCAGGAGCCATACATTATCTCATAGCTAGAATACATGGTTCCATGCATGATGGATTATTTTGAAAAGTTTGTTGAACTTCCTTTGCAGAAGTAGTGGATGAAAAGCCACAAACACCACCAATGTTGTTTTCTTTCCTCTTCTTGTCCCATCCTTTCCTATTGTAATTCCAATATTCTAGGAAGCCCTGACACACCAGTTCTGAATATCTACTTTTAGTCCTAGCTGTGTTATTTCATAGAAATTTTTTTTTATTGGAGAATGGATGAATGTAGAAAAAGATACACTTATGGAAGATGCTAGAAATAGTACTACATGGCTTTCTAATTTCAAAAAGCACAGACCCTTGCAAAACATGGAGTGAGGTGGTAGAGGCTGCCTTAGATCTTAGATACTTAGCCCTGGCTGTCTTAGATAAGGAGACTCTATGAGGAATGAGTAAAAAAGGTATTTCTGTTTCAATGTCCCATCTATATAGGTTTAAATGATTTTTGCAATATAGAAAATTTTAGATGATTAATTTTTATTTCTATTACAGTTGGAACTTGTCATATCTCTGTTTTCATAAAGGCTTCCATGAGAGATAAGAATTATTTTATTAACCACCCAACAAAACATTCACATATTGACAATAAGTATCAATGATGAAATATTAATTCTAGTTTTAGCTGTTTTCTTCATCTTTTGATAATTATCTCATTTGCCGAATTAAAATATAAAACATATTAAAAATTTGAATTTTTGTCTAGACTATTAATCTGCATACTAGTCCTGTTTCTTCTCTCAATTAATTTCAAAATCCTGGGAGACTGAATTAGCCATTCTGAAACATCTATAAAGTAGAATAACTAATACAGATGTAATTGCATAAGGTTGGTATCAGTCTTTTAAAAATATATTTGAATTATGCTTATTGCAAGTGGTACAGTGCTATAGAAGTTTTTCTTTTGCATCCTTTGGCTTGTTTGTATTTGTACCCTGCAACATCAAATATCATTCATTGTAAAAAACAGTTATTTAGTAATTATGAAATATAGTTAATTTGATAACTAATATTAAAAATAATATAGAATTATGGTAAAATGAAAACTTCCCTTCCTTTACTAACTCCCTTTATCTGTGTTGTGTTTTACTGCAGCTGAGTAATGCAAAGGATCATGAATGATGGAAGACAGAAATTCTTTACATTCTGACTCAAATCAGCCTTATGGGCAAGTGTGGTTTCACACATCCTACGTCATTCTGCATCCATCTTGTATTCTCACCTAAAAATACGCTTCTCAACATCAGTCTAGGGTTACTATCTCACTGACTCTGCTTCCTTCCTAAGAGCATCTTTTTGCCCAATCACAGTATTTTGCAACAAATGTAAGAAACCTCTGATAAGGTTAGTATTCCCATAGACCTGCTGTTCAGGATATTTTAATAATAAAAAAATCATTAAAAGGCATTTGGTATCTTTATATCAATGATACCAAGCCACACAAATATAAATGTAATGTGGATCAAAACTAAGTGATGTATTTGAGCGAATATAATGAACCAGACAGTTAAAATAAATGCCTCTGAATAGTCTCACTGTTTTAAAATTTCTTTCACTTTGTTCATTTTCTGGTATAAATAAGACATACGTTCATAGCAATTGTCATAATATAAGATCAAATAATTCATATTCTATAACAATGCTGACATAAAGCATTCATCACACTAAAAGAAAAAATTATTTTGTTCCATTTATAAACAACCATTTTTACTAATGATTACAACTTTCTCTATGAAACAAATATATTTTCTTTATAAATGTTGCCTAAATTTACAGAGCATATTGGCTTTGAAAAATGAGTCTTATATTTGTCAGCAATATATGTTAGATTTATTAAAAGCTCAGCAATTATTGTGAATATATTTTCTATGAACTTAAAAACCACCATTTTTAAATGATCATCTTAGGTAACATGACTGTTTAGTTCTTTGATATGATTAAAGATTCTGTTTATTCTTCTGAACCTACTGATTGAAAACAAGAGATGCACGTAAAATTATTCTCTAGGATATGGATAGAATCATTATTTTTAATTGGCTTTAGATTTAATTATAGAAGGTAAGATTTATGTAATACTCCATAGTTTCAGAGTGCTTGGCATGTTCCTGTCCATTGGCCACAGTGGGTGTGAATAAGTCACGGTCAATGGTCAACAACAATTATCAAAAGGGGACAGGCCAAAGGTGGAGTGTCAGCATATGTGGTACTAAATTCAAGCAACTAAGGCACACTGACACCCAAGTTGGCAAGAAGCAGGCTTAGTCACTATTTATTATATGTTTATGCACATAATTAATTTATAAAAAGAATATTGAATCTGAACATTTGTGTACAAATTTACATTAAAAAATAAGAGAGCACATCATAATTTTAAAAAATCTGACATACAAGTGAACCAAACCAACCACAAAGAAAATTAAGTTAGGTGGTGAGATCACTCTTTAATTTTGTTTTGAATGTTTCATAAAGATACAAGAAATTCCAAGAAGCATCTGCTTTGTTTAATGAAATGTAGGCTTTAAAGTTTGGAATTGTCTGGAACAAAAATAACACTCAATGGATTAGTCCTCTGGACTTGTTTTCAACATTCAGAACAAATACTACGAAAAAGGTAGAAAGGGGGAATATGTCCTCTTAACCTCTTCTATGCAAAGTAAAACCCAGGAAGATAGAAAAGCCAAGCGATTTTCTATGGATTTGTTAATGTGAAGCATTTCTCAATTAGTTACCCAGTTTTGAGACTGAGGAATTGGCTCAGAGGGTGAATCCATGGTATTAGCTCTGCATAGGACACTGCCACTGCATCACTATGAGGACACGGATGACAGCTCTAGTCATACACAACTTGAGGGCTCTTCAAACTAACAAAGACAAGTTGGATAGCTACAGCTGTTTTAGTACTTGCCAATAGCCTTATGACACACCAAATCTAATTAGTTTATTCATCAGAAAACTATTAAGACATGCCATCTCTTCTTTTTTGTATCTACTCCTTATTCCCCAAAGTCAAATGACCAAAAGAAAAATGTTAGCAGTAGTAATATATGCTCCTCTATTCCTTAGAGTTAGATCTTCTGTGTCAGAAGTGGTTTTCCATTGTTAGAAGCTAAAGTTTTAATTGCCCAGAGACCTTCATGCTTCATATGGGTGGTCAGTCCTGTTTGGCCACACGGTTCTGCTGAGCTTACTTTGAAGCTGCTTCATTGTCTTCATCTTTATCCTTAGGTGTCTCGTTTGTGTGTGGGCTTCAGATTGGTATTTTATTCAAGGCAGTTTTGCCACTGCACCATGAGTGGCATCTTTTTACAATTTAAAAAGAAAAAAAGAAAACTAAGTAGTTTTAAGCATGGGTTCAAATGAATTCATAAAGTGGCCCATTGTTAATGTTAGCTTGTATAAGACAATTTACAAAAAATCTGAGTTATCTCTACCTCATCACTTTTTATTACATTTCTACACAATTCAAAACAACTTCACTAAATACCACTACCATCATCTTTAAAATGAGGTAATTATATGCTAAACTGTTAAATTTAAAGTAAATAACACATGTAAAGTGTCTACAAGTGGTTCTAGCAGATAATAGACACATACTGTATATTAAATATTATAATAACTATTAAGTATAAAACTATTAAATAAAAAATTACATTTGTTTGTGAATGAATATATAATAATTTACAATCTGGTTGTGCAGAAAGGTTATTATTGTTGTATTATTGTTCAAAATAATCAGTATTATTTTGGGCAATAATAATTTTAAAGTGTATTATTGTTTCCTGATATTTGATAAACCTCTTTTTTTTCCCTGTGCCATGATAATCATAAAAATGTAAATGGAGGCTGCTTTATCAGCCTGGTTTGTGAAATGAAGAAAATTAGGAGTAAAAATGTAGTCACTCTGTGTAGTAAATCTTTGAGCAAGAAATAAACTCTTTTCATAGTAACAGGTTTTGAGATGATGTGTTTTTATACCACAACCTGAATTGTGCAAATTAACATCACAATTTCCACTCCCCCACCACACCCACAACTCCTGCAAGCCCACAAAAGAAATTACTTTACTTAGACATGATGATAAGCCATTTTAGGACAAGGCTGCTGAGTTTGGTACCTGTCTTTTCCAGTGGAAGGAACAATACTTTCCCGAGAATGAATTTTAATTTTTTTTAGGTTGGACATTCAATTGAAAGCACTTTGTGGGCTCCTGAAGCTTTGCTTTCAAGAGAAGTGCAATTTTGGGGTACTGATCCTTTACAATTTGCATAGCAGGCAATGACTACTAGTGTTTCTCAAAAGTTTCATTTCCAAAACAACTTATAAATTTAAAAATTAAAGGCTAAAGTCTATCATTTTTAGTTGCAATAAATACCTGACTGTTGAATGTATTTATATAAATGAAAGTCAAAGCTTCACTGAGAGTAAAAAGAGAAGGTAGGAAATTGGCATAATAATGAAAATAAAAGCTTACATAATTGTGTAGCAAAAGGCAAACGTCAAGCCTTTTTCAATTAGAAATGTTAACCATTAAAATTAGACTTAGTTTATTATATTGCTTTCAGTTTAGTAGCTTTAAACGTATATACAATGTTATACAACAGACCTTCAGAATATTTCCATCTGGCAAAACTAAACCTCAGACGCATTAAACAACAATTATCCATTTAACCCTCTCTTCACCTTCTGACAATACTTTCTATTTCTATGACTTTCACTATAGAGAATATCTTATCTGAATGCAATCGTATACTCTTTGTCACTTTCTGGCATATTTCACTTAACATAATGACATCCTTATTGTATCATGTGTCAAGGTTTCCACTTTAAAAATGTAATTATATTCCATTACATGTATATACATTTTTTAAATCCATTTATTCATCAAGTGACATTTAAGTAGCTGCAACATTTGGTTTTGTGAATAATGCTGTTATGGTCAAGGGAATGCAAATGTCTCTGCCAGGTCCTTTTTTGCATACATAGACAGATAGAGCCTTTTTTCTATTTGCTGCAAGGCAAGGGTACTAGGTTTTTACATCTAGATAACAAGTTTGCTAGATTTGTTTGAGTAATTTGTTTGAGTCCATCCTTTCTCCATTGTTTGGTCATGGTAACTGCCATGCACCTCCAACCTGGAGTCGCTGCTCCTTCGGTTTCTTGATACCCAGTTATTAAGATTGCCCTCAAATCTTCCTCAGTGGCTTTGAGGATAACTATATTGGCCACCTCCAGCAACTACGACCCTTTGGGGCAGCAGCAAGCTTTCTCCTGTGACCCTCCCCAACCCCTGTCCTTGTTTTCACGATTGGGCTCCTGGCTTCCTAGAGAGGGAGAGCAGTACTGATCCTTCGCCCTGCACGGATTCCGCGGGGGTGGGCGGGGTGGGGGATGAAGGGGAACGAAAACAAGAAAGATAAAGGGGCCCAGAAAAGTCATCCGCTGCCCGGAGAACGGGACTTCTGTGCTCCAGGGAGCTGCAGGAACATACTGTGGCAGAGACAGGAAGAGCAGGGACTCTGTGGTGAAACGGTGGTGGTCTGAAAGGCGCTCCATGGTATAAGCCGGAGTTCTGGGGACCAATACCATAGTGACTGCACGGTTCGCCCTTCCGGACTCTCAAACCAGTGCTTTTACTGTCTCTCTGTCAACTGCCGTTCCCTATACAGCCCCATAGCTCGCAGGGGCCCAAAGGAGGCGGCACTGTTTTCCCTACTCTGCATGGATGAACACCCACAGTATCCTAGAGTCATACAGAATTCTTTTTTAATGTTAACTCTAAGTTGTATAGATTTCTTGATGACAGTACATTCTGTGTTTGGATTAGTGTAGGTATTATGATTTTGGATGTTAATTTGCAAGTCCATGTTAACACCTTAAGGCGTTGAGAGGTTTATTTAAAGTATAATGCAGCCATATTTATCGCCAATACAAAATGTGTATGTATGTTGGCTTCTACAAATATGACCCAACTTTGTTCATGACTTATCTTATATTTCTTTCCTTGGCTGGTTCCAAAGGCTTTGCCCTATTCCGGTGGGCAGTCATGAAAAGACTCTTAATGTATGTATTGATGAATCCATATGACTCTTTTTTTTTTTCTTGTGAGTGTCAATACTTTGGTGTAAAGACAGGAAGCTGAAAATACACTGTATTTAAAATTTTCTTGGTTCCCCCTCACATTGTGGAAACGCCCTCCCCCCAGAGCTAATCTGTTCAAACTCTAATACTTAAAAATTACAGCAGCCAAACAAAAGCATGGGGAAAAACAAAAAACAAAACCAGATAGAGAAGGTAGCCTGGGCCAGTAGTGTCACTTGGTGTGGACGACTGAGGTGCTGAACAGGAGCTTCTGTTTCTGTTTTTTTCTTTTCTTTCCTCCTTTCCATATGACTTTTGTGTGAGCAAAACACTTGTCATTTGAAGGAAGTTTTTGGCAAACCTTATAACTCTATATCTTTTTCAGGTATTATTTCACTAAATTTTGATTGTAAGAAAAACATCACATATTTACAATCTTATACCTTTTAAATTACACAGTATAGTAGTATTAAGTATATTCATATTGTTATGCAACAGACCTCTAGAAGTTTCTTATCTTGCAAAACCTAACCTTAATACCCATTAATCAACAACACTTCATGTTACCCTCTTCTCAGTTCTTGACACTCTTCTATTTTCTGTTTCTATGAATTTGACTCCTTTAAATATCTCCAATAAACAAACCAAACACTGTCAGTTTGTTCCTAGCATATTTCTCTTAATGTTCAAAGCGCTTATCCTTATTGTAGCATGTCATGAGATTTTATTTCTAAAGGCTGAATTATATTCCATTGTATGTATATGCCATATTTTCTTTATCCATTTATTTATTCATCAAGGGACACGAGTATTTAACAAATTTGAGCTTTTGTGAATAATGCTGATATGAACATGGCCATGAAAATGTCATTTTCTGTTTCCACTTTGCATATATAGGTGGATCATAAACGCTGAACTGTATAATAATTTCAATTTTTATAATGTTGAGCAACCCCATACTGTTTTTCCTAATGGCTACATTATTATTTTCTACCAACAGTACACAGGGATTCCAATTTCTCTACACCCTCAATAACACTTTTTATATTTGTTCATTTGATAGTGGTAATCCTGAGTGTGACTCAATATCTCATTGGGATTCTGCTTTGCATTTCTGTAAAATTAAGGATATTGAGCATCTTTTCAAATGCATCTTGGTCATTTATATGTCTTCTTTGGAGAAATATCTTTTGACGTTTTTTAACTTTCATTTTAGGTTTGGGGGTAGATTTGAAGTTTGTTACCTAGGCAAATTCATGTCACAGAGTTTTGTTGTGAAGATTATTTTATCACCCAGGTATTAAGTGCAGTACCCAATAGTTGTTGTTCGTGTTCCTCTCCCTCTTTCCACCCTTTAGCCTTATGTGGGCCCTGATGTCTAATGTTCCCTTCATTGTGTTTATGATTTTTCATTTAGCTCCAAATTATAAATGAGAACATGCAGTGTTAGGTGTTCTTTTCCTTAATTATTTTGCTAAGAATGACAGCCCATCCATGTTGCCACAAAAGACATGACCTCATTTACTTTTATGGTTGCATAATATTCAAAGGTGTATATTGTACTACATTTTCTTTATCCAGCCTATCACTGATGGCCATTTAGGCTGATTCCATGTCTTTTTTATCGTGAATAGTGCTGCAATGAACATTCACATGCATATGTCTTTATGGTAAACTGATTTATATTCCTCTGGGTATATACTCAGTAATGGGGTTGCCAGGTTGAATAATAGTTACGCTTTTCACTTTTTGAGGATTCACTGTAATGCTTTCCACAATGATTGAATTAATTTGTACTCTCACCAAGAATATATAAATGTTCCCTTTCCTCTGAAACCTCGTGAGCATTTATTTTTTGATTTTTAAATAATAGATATTGTAACTAATGTCAGGTGGTATCTCCTTGGTGTTTTGATTTACATTTCTCTAATGATCACAGATACTGAGCTGTTTTTCATATGCTTGTTGGCTGCATTTATGTCTTATTTTGAAAAGTGTCTGTTCATGTCCTTTGCTCACTTTTTAATGGGTTTGTTTGTTTTTCCCCTGTAAATTTGTTTAAATTACTTGTAAATGCTAGATATTCAGCTTTTGTCCGATGCATAGTTTGCAAATATTTTCTCCCATTCTGTAGGTTGTCTATTTCTTTGATGCTAGTTTCTTTTGTTGTGCAAAAGCTCTTAAATTTAATTAGATCCTATTTTTCAATGTTTGCATTTGTCATGATTGCTTTTTGTGTGTTTTTTATGAAACTTTCGCCTATTTCTATGTCCTGGATGGTATTGTCCAGGTTGTCTTCCAGTCTTTTCTAGTTTGGGGCTTCACATTTAATTCTTTAATTTATCTTGCATTGATTTTTTACAAACGCTGTAAGGAAGGGGTATAGCTTCAATCCTCTGCATATGGCTAGCCAGTTATCCTAGTACCATTTACTGACTAGGAAATATTTTCTCCATTGCTTGTTTTTGTCAGATGGTTGGAGGTTCACAACTTTATTTCTGGGGTCTTTATTCTTTTCCAATAGTCTACGTGCCTATTCTTGTCTAGAAGCCTTCAGTTTTGTTTAGTGTAGCCCTGTATTATACTTTGAAGTTGGATGATGTAATGCCTCCAGCCTCATTCTTTTTTTGCTTCAGGTTGCTTTGTCTATTTGGGGTCTTTTTTGGATGCATATATTAATTTTATATATACATTTTTTTTAGCTCTGTAAAAAATGTTATTGGTAGTTTGATACAAATAGCATTTAATCAGAAAATTAGGCAACATGGCAATTTTAATGCTATTGATTCTTCCTACCTATGAGCATGGGACATTTATCTATTTTGTGTGTGTCTTTTCTGGTTTATTTGAGCAGTGGTTTGTAGTTCTTCTTGTAGAGATCTTTTATCTCTTAGGTATTTTTCTATGTATTTTATTCTTTCTGTTGCAATCCTAAATAGGATTGCCTTCCAGATTTGGCTCTCAGCTTGGCTGTTGTTGGTGTATAGAAATGCTAGTGATTTTGTATATCAATTTTGTATCCTGAGACTTTTCTAAAGTTATCAGCTGCTGGAGATTTTGGGTCGAGGTTATGGGGATATTTAGATATAGAATCATGCCATTTCCAAATGGAGATTGTTTTACTTCCTCTCTTTCTATTTGGATGCCCCTTATGTCTTTCTCTTGGTTGGTGCATTTAAATAGGCATACTTTCTTGTCATTGTTGTTGAATTTTCTATCTATATAGAAAAAAAGAGAAAACAAGGAGGGAAAGGGGGGAAATAACATAAAGGAAGGAAGGACAAAAAAAGTATTTTTTAAAAGTATGAGGAATTTGAATTTGAATTTAAAAGTATGAGGAATTAAAATAAACTGTGTTATTCCTGTCCAGATGCAAAGAAAAGCACCTAGGAAGGAATAACACAGTTTATTTTTATCTATCTATCTGTCTGTCTATCTATCTATCTATCTATCTATCTAGGTATCATCTATTTATCTATCTATTTTTCTCTATTTGTACAATGCTGAAGCCACTTGGACCTCCTGAGATGAAAAAGGGATACTGGAGTCTGCAAATAATCCCCACACATTTCTTATTTTTATCTTGTTTTTCATTCTTCCCCTCAGTTACCTAATACTCTTTTTTATTTCAGCAGAACTTAACCAAGCTCCATTACATCTTGTATATAAAATCTAGGACCAAAGAATAATAAAGGAATTTTCTACTCACCCTTATTTGTTCCAAAACTATTCTGAATAGAGTGATAACTTGGTATAGAAAGTTGGAAGGAAAGAATTTATTAGCTTTCTGAACAGGGATTCAAGCCAAAAGGAGGGATTCTTTAGGAAGAAGCCATATGTGTCATATACCAGAAAAAACTCGTGGCCAAGTTCAATGAAACCATAAGCAATTAATTGTACTTTGGTGAGACAGGACTTGGGCTGGGAGTATAAAAAGAGGTCAAAACCGTGATGGGGACAATCCAGGACATTCCAGGTACGTATGTATGCATTTATCAAGAAAGCATTGATTATGGAAAATGACGTGCATCACTCTGTGCTTAGGGCAATCAAAGTTAAATAAGAATCAATAAATCATATCCACTTCTTAGCACACATATTATAGTCAGGTGCTTCTGAACTCCTGAATATGTTGTTAACATTTTAGTCTCTCTTGTTGTATAATCTTAGCTTGATTAGTGTTTCACGAATGACTAATAATATTAAACATAATTTACATAGGATAAATGGTTTGCTTATATTTTATTAAAAATGTGTATTCAAATTATGCAATTTTAATTGGTAAATTGTTGTTCTACCATTGACTTTAAAGAGTCTTTCTGTATTTTTGTTACCAAGCCCCAATATAATATGTAATTTGAAATATATTTTTACATTAAGCAGTTTGCCTTTTCATATTCATCGTGGCATGGTTTGAAGAACAAATGTGTTTTTATTTGATGAAGGAGAATTTATCTTTAACTAACCAAACACCACTAAGTTTACTGTAAAGTTTTTCTAAAGAATTTGGTAGTATTATCTTTTACATTTTGGTGTATGATCCATTTCAATTAATTTTCTTTGTGCCTGGTTTGTTAGCGATGAACTTTATTTTTTAATTAATGAAATATTTATTTTTGAGATATGATCTCACTTTGTGGCCCATGCTGGGGTGCAGCTTTGCAATCTTTGCTCACTGCAGCCTCAACTTTCCAGGCTTAAGTGATTTACCTACCTGAGCCTCCCAACTAGCTATTGTTTTGTACATTGATATTTGATTTCAGCATGATTTTTTGAACAATTTTTTTCCCTTTGAAATTTCTTGGCATTGTTGACAAAATTAATTTTACAACAGATTAATGTGCCTATTAATTGACCTTCACTTCTTTTTTTTTTTTTTTTTTTTTTTGCTCGGCAACAATCTATCGTTTTGCTAGTATTATACTTTTTATTATTTTAACATTTTTGAAATAATTTGTGTTACATGTGTTATTGAATTTTTAAATTATTTTGTAAACATGTTGCATATGTTGGATTTTCTTTTTATGTCCATGTGGGTTTTAGAAAATGTTGTCAATTTCTATTATATAATAGTTATTTTGGATTTTCATTAAAAATATATGAAAATTTTGCTGGTATTTTGATCTTAATATTTAATATTGTTATTTAATTTTAGATGTATCTGTTTTAATTTTTTAGCATTTAAGTAATTTTCATGTAAATCTATGTGCACTTATTTTGTTAAATTTATTCCTAAGTGGTTTTTAATAAGGTCATTATTTATGAAATTGTTTCCTTAATTTAGTTTTTAGCTTGTTGATTGCTGTTAAATAAAGTACCATTTAACTTTATATATACATCTTGTATCTTGTGACATGGATTCATTAGCTCAAGTATATTTGTAGTGGATTTCTTACTCTTTTATACAACATTATGTCAATAAGACTATTCTAATCTGAAGGTTTTTAAAATTATACTTTAAGTTCTAGGGTAAATGTGCACAATATGCAGGTTTGTTACATATGTATACATGTGCCATGTTGATGTGCTGCACCCATTAACACGTCATTTTCATTAGGTATATCTCCTAATGCTATCCGTCCCCGCTTCCCCCACCACATGACAGGCCCCAGTGTGTGATGCTTCCCTTCCTGTGTCCAAGTATTCTCATTGTTCAATTCCCACCTATGAGTGAGAACATGCGGTGTTTGGTTTTTGGTCATTGCGATAGTTTGCTGAAAATGATGGTTTCCAGATGCATCCATGTCCCTACAAAGGACATGAGCTCATCCTTTTTTATGGCTGCATAGTGTTCCATGATGTATATGTGCCACATTTTCGTAATCCAGTCTATCATTGATAGACGTTTGGTTTGGTTCCAAGTCCTTGCTGTTGTGAATAGTGCCACAATAAACATACGTGTGCATGTGTCTTTATAGCTGCATGATTTATAATCCTTTAGGTATATATCCAGTAATGGGATGGCTGGGTCAAATGGTATTTCTAGTTGTAGATCCTTGAGGAATCGCCAAACTGTCTTCCACAATGGTTGAACTAGTTTACAGTCCTACCAGTCTGTGTAAAAGTGTTCCTCTTTCTCCACATCCTCTCCAGCACCTGTTGTTTCCTGACTTTTTAGTCATCGCCATTCTAACTGGTGTGAGATGGTATCTCACTGTGGTTTTGATTTGCATTACACTGATGGCCAGAGATGATGAGCTTTTCTTTACATTTCTGTTGGCTGCATAAATGTCTTTTTTGGGCAAGTGTCTGTTCATATCCTTCGCCCGCTTTTTGATGGGGTTGTTTGATTTTTTCTTGTAAATTTGTTGGAGTTCTTTGTAGATTCTGGATATTAGCCCTTTGTCAGATAAGTAGATTGCAAAAATGTTCTTCCATTCTGTAGGTTGCCTGTTCACTCTGATGGCAGTGTGCTTTGCTGTGCAGAAGCTCTTTAGTTTAATTAGATCCCATTTCTCAATTTTGGTTTTTGTTGCCGTTGCTTTTGGTGTTTTAGACATGAAGTCCTTGCCCATGCCTATGTCCTGAAAGGTAAAACCTCGGTTTTCTTCTAGGGTTTTTATGGTTTTAGGTCTAATATTTAAGTCTTTAATCCATCTTCAATTCATTTTTGTATAAGGTGTAAGGAAGGGATCCAGTTTCAGCTTTCTACATATGGCTAGTCCGTTTTCCCAGCACCATTTATTAAATAGGGAATCCTTTCCCCATTTCTTGTTTTTGTCAGGTTTGTCAAAGATCAGATGGTTGTAGATGTGTGGTATTATTTCTGAGGGCTCTGTTCTGTTCCATTGGTCCATATCTCTGTACCATGCTGTTTTAGATACTATAGCCTTATAGTATAGTTTGAAGTTAGGTAGTGTGATGCCTCCAGGTTTGTTCCTTTGGCTTAGGATTATCTTGGCAATGTGGGGCCGTTTTTGGTTCCATGTGAACTTTAAAGTAGTTTTTTCCAATTCTGTGAAGAAAGTCATTGGTAGTTTGATGGGGATAGCTTTGAATCTATAAATTACCTTGGGCAGTATGGCCATTTTTATGATATTGATTCTTCCTATCCATGAGCACAGACTGTTTTTCCATTTGTTTGTGTCCTCTTTTATTTCATTGAGCAGTGGTTTGTAGTTCTCCTGGAAGAGGGCCTTCACATCCTTTGTAAGTTGGATTCCTAGGTATTTTATTCTCTTTGAAGCAATTGTGAATGGGAGTTCACTCATGATTTGGCTCTCTGTTTGTCTGTTATTGGTGTATAGAAATGCTTGTGATTTCTGCACATTGATTTTGTATCCTGAGACTTTGCTGAAGTTGCTTATCAGCTTAAGGAGATTTTGGGCTGAGACAATGGGATTTTCTAACTATACAATCATGTCATCTGCAAACAGGGACAATTCGACTTCTTCCTTTCCTAATTGAATACCATTTATTTCTTTCTCCTACCTGATTGCCCTGGCCAGAACTTCCAACACTATGTTGAATAGGAGTGGTGAGAGAGGGCATCCCTGTCTTGTGCGAGTTTTCAAAGGGAATGCTTCCACTTTTTGCCCATTCAGTATGATATTGGCTGTGGGTCTGTCATAAATAGCTCTTATTATATTTTGAGATACGTCCCATAAATACCTAATTTATTGAGGATTTTTTTTAGCATGAAGTGCTGTGGAATTTTGTCAAAGGCCTTTTCTACATCTATTGAGATAATCATGTGGTTTTTGTCTTTGGTTCTGTTTATATGCTGGATTATGTTTATTGATTTGTGTATGTTGAACCAGCCTTGCATCCCAGGGATGAAGCCCACTTGATCATGGTGGATAAGCTTTTTGATGTGCTGCTGGATTCAGTTTGCCAGTATTTTATTGAGGATTTTTGCACCAATGTTCATCAGGGATATTGGTCTAAAATTCTCTTCTTTTGTTGTGTCTCTGCCAGGCTTTGGTACCAGGAGATGCTGGCCTCATAAAATGAGTTAGGGAGGATTCCCTCTTTTTCTATCGATTGGAGTAGTTTCAGAAGGAATGGTATCAGCTCCTTCTTGTACCTCTGGTAGAATTCGGCTGTGAATCTATCTGGTCCTGGACTGTTTTTGGTTGGTAGGCTATTAATTATTGTCTCAATTTCAGAGACTGTTATTGTTCTATTCAGGGATTCAACTTCTTTCTGGTTTAGTCTTGGGAGGGTGTATGTGTCCAGGAATTTATCCATTTCTCCTATGTTTTCTAGTATATTTGCATAGAGGTGTTTGTAGTATTCTCTGATGGTAGTTTGCATTTCTGTGGGATTGGTGGTGGTATTCTCTTTATCATTTTTTATTGTGTCTATTTGATTCTTCTCTCTTTTCTTCTTTATTAGTCTTGCAAGTGGTATATCAATTTTGTTGATCTTCTCTAAAAGCCATTTCCTCCATGCATTGATTTTTTTAAGGGTTTTTTGTGTCTCTATTTCCTTCAGTTCTGTTCTGATCTTAGTTATTTATTGCCTAATCTGAAGGATTTTATTTATTTTTCTTGTATGTTTTTCTGGCTAATGCTTTCAGTATACTGTAGAATAGGGCTGTGAAAATAAAAATTATTGTTTCATAACTTTCACATAAAGGTCCAAATCCATTACCATTAAATATGACATTTGTTATTAGTTTATCTAAATTATCACCTTTTTTCTTTCTTTAAAAAATATTGCATAATTTGTTGGTTGAGTTTTTGTAGTTGTAATTCTTTTATTTTTTACTTTTTTCAGCTACTTTTTTTAAATTCATGGAATACATGTGTAGTTTTGTTATAACGGTACATTGCAGGATGCTGAGATTTCAGGTATAATTAAATCCATCATTCAAGTAATAAGCATGGTACCAAATAGATAGCTCTTCAACCTTTTCTTTCTTTCCACTTTTACCCCCTTGTATTTCCATCTTTATGCCCATTGGTACCCAATGTTTACTTCCCACTTATAAATGAGATCATATGATATTTGATTTTCTGTTTCTGTGTTAGTTTGCTGACAATAATGGCCTTCAGCTGCATCCGTGTTGTTGCAATTAACATGATTGAGGCTCATTTATGGCCATGTATTATTCTACCATGTATATTTACCACACTTTCTTTCTCCAATTCACAATTTATGGGCCCCGTTTTATTTTATATCTTTATATTGCAAAAAATGCTGTGGTGTACTTACAGGTTCGTATGTCTTTTTGGTAGAATAGTTTATTTTCCTTTATATCTACGCATTTGTGAAAAATTCTTACTTTGTCATGATATACAATCATTTTTATAAGTTCCTATATTCAGTTTGCTAGGATTTCTGAAAATTTCTGTATCTACGTTTATATGAGAGGTTGGTCCATAGTCTTACTTGAGATTCTTTTTATTTTTCATGGTTTTAGTATCTTGGTACTACTGGCTATTAGATGAATTGGCAAATGTTACCACTTTTAATATTGATGGAAGTTTTTTTGTAAGAATTTGGTTTTGATGTTTTCATTAAATGTTAATGAAATTTACAATTTAAACAATTTGACACTGGGTTTTTTCATGTGAATACATTTTACTTAATATTTTTTCTTTACTTGTTATATGCACAGTCATATATTCTACATAATTATATATATATTTTGTTTTTTAGACTGTATTTCTCTCAGCAGCTGTGCCTCAAAATACTCAATTAAATTTCATAGTATCTTATAAAATTAATTTTTAGAATTGACATGAAATAACCTTAAATAAAATGTAGAATAAAGCCAATGAAAAAATAACTTGTTTTTTTCATTGTTAAAATGCATAATATGAATATAATTGTGTTACTAAATACTGATGTTTTCTGTGGAAGACAAATTTGTTATTGCAGATATAGAAAATTAATAAAACTGCCATTTGATTTTGGAACTTATAAAGCAAGCGCTCTAAGCCTATCTCTTATCTTTGTCAATAGTTAGATAAAACAGAAAAATAAAGTTCAATGATAAATTCAAAGCAATATTGTATCTGTAGAGTGCTATGAATAAAATATAATTTGACAATCAGAATAGTTATTATTTAACATATATAATATGTTAAGCACTATTCTTAATATCTAAGTTTAAATAGGGTAAATCAAAGATGAAAAAGTTGATATATTTTTAAAAATTATCTTTTTAATTGAAAACAATTGTATAAATTTTTAATGCAGTGTCATATTTTGATATGTTTATGTTGTAAATGATTAAATGAAACTAAGAAATTCATTATCACTTATCCTCACAATTTTTGTATTGAAAACATTTACAATCCACTCTTCATAGCAATTTTGAAAAGTACAATACGTATTATGTATTATATTAATTACTTTGTGCAACTGATAACTAAATCTTATTCTTCTTGTCTAATTAAGATTTGGTGCACTTAGAGAAATTAACTGTTTTGTTATTCAACTAAATAAACATGAATTATTATAAACTAATTAGGCATAGAAACAAATGAGCATAGTTTTTGACCAATACACACATGATCTCCATTATATTCAAATACCAGACACAAGTAATTTGAATGGAAATATTTTAAGTTTACAATATGCCATTGAATTTAATAGCTGAAACTAAGCAGCATATATTTTCTGAGAATTGTAAATAACAACAGAAATTTTTAATGTGTAACCAATAAGTAATATGTCGTCACATACAAATTTCATAATGATTTTTATTTTCATTTATTTATTTTTGTTTTATTTTATTTTATTTTATTTGAAACAGTGTCTTGCTCTGTCACTCAGGTTGGAGTGCAGTGGCGTGATCTCGGCTCACTGCATGCTTCACCTCCCGGGTCCATGCCATTCTCCTGCCTCAGCCTCCCAAGTAGCTAGGACTACAGGTGCCCGCCATCTGCTCGGATAATTTTTTGTATTTTTTTTTTTTTTTTTTTGTAGTAGAGAGGAGGTTTCACCGTGTTAACCAGGATGGTATCAATTTCCTGACCTCATGATCCACCTGCCTCGGCCTCCCAAAGTGCTGGGATTACAGGCGTGAGCCACCACACGCAGCCCATAATGATTTTTGAAATTAAGTTATGAATAAACAGAGAATTCAAATTGAGATTTTTATAAACTCAGAAAAGTGTTAAAGAAGAAGCATAGTATCGGAAGCCAAAAACTTCAATTTAGGTAAATAATTCTGCTAATTTTAGTGTAATGGCAGAGAAAAATAGTAATTCTGGTCATATGTAGGTGCTATTCTCTGCAGAGGAGCATTTTTATTTCAGAAATTTGTGAAAAATATAAAATCAATTTTCTAGTACAAAAAAACCATGCCACAAATCATTATTACTTTGCAGAATATTGAGAAGAGTTCTAAATAAAATATTTGAAATTTCTCATGACACGCTGTTACATGTTATTAAAAATGTGAAATATTTTCCTCATGTGTGCACTCTCCATATTTTGACCTTTTGGAAAAGTACTACAGATTCTAAAATTTTTAAATTTGAAAAGCTCAACTTCTCAGAAAGTTATAACTATCTTTAAAATGCTCAACAGAGTTAAAAGAAAAACATGAGAACATTCTAGGTACCTAAGTAAACAAAAAAAAAATCAAGAAAGTGGTCAAACTACAAAACAAGTTATCCTCTTAGATATGATTACACAGATGTCAAATCCATGTGGGTTGTCCAACCATCCATAAGGCAAATGGAGAAAACCAAAAAACATCAGGCGTAAATGAATCACATTACAATTGTGATATCACCCATAAGTGAGAACCAAATTACAACTTATATTACACCAGTTAGAAGACTCATATTGAATGTGTTCAAGTCAATGCAACAGAAAAATAATAACAATGTGAAAAGAAAAAGAAACCATAGCCCAGTAAGCCATATTTAGAAAACAGTCAAATATAAACAACTGAAAGTGTGACAAATCTACTTAATATATAACATATTGGTAAATACTAGATTACTCTTGAGTCAATGAGAATATTAATGAACCAGAATATTGAACACAATATAGTTAAGTACACTAAAAGAAGAAAAGTTAATAAAAAATACAAATAAAATTATACACCTATGAAGAGTAGAATGAAATAAAATAAATGTAATCTAGTTGTTTCTCTAGGATATATTAAAATCATTAAAGTCAACATTCATAGTGATTTATCCTTCTAAAATAAAAATAATCAATATTTTTAAATTAACTATTCAGTAATATTTTTTTTCTAGTTTCAGAAAAAATATATAAATTTTTGAATTCAGAAACGCATTATGTTTGAAAAAGAAAAATAAGTTTAAAAAGTACTTAAAATGTAGAATTCTCAGCACACTGGCTTATGTCTGCAATCCAAGCACTTTAGGAGACTGAGGGGCGGGATTGCTTGAGGGCAAGATTTCCAGGGAAGAGTGGGCAACATGGCAAAACTCCATCTCTACAAAAAATGTAAAAATTAGCTGGACTTGGTAGCACATGCTTGTAGTCCCAGTTGCTCAGAAAGGTGAGGTGGGAATGTCGTGTTTGCCTGGGAGGTCAAGGCTGCAGTAAGCTATGATGGTGCCACTGTCCTCCAGCCTATGCTACAGAGCAAAATCCTAGCTTTAATAAAAAATGAGAAAAAAATGTTCTTTTTTATAAAATTAAAAATAAAAAGAAAATAGTAAAAGATTTGAATTAGTAACAGTAAATCTGAGTGGACATTGAACTAAAGAAACTAAATAGTCCCTAGCAGCACTGAAAGTATTTGGATATAATGAAATTTTTCTTTACGTGTTGTACCTAAGTCAGTTTAAAAACTATATGCTACATGAATAGTTTAACTCACAGCAGAGTAATCTGTTTCTTTTCAGAAGAATTTTGTCCAGTAAAGCTTTATGAAAAATGAGTGGCACTATGTACATTTTACAGAATATTTGTCATTATTTTATCAGAACTGATTTGTACAAAGGACAGACAGTACATAGAGATTGAGAATCAGCTTTCAAATTTCCAGGGTGACTGGGTTATAGGCTCACAACATGGTTAGAAAAGACAAACTAATGATATTCACTCAGTACATGATCACACAGAAACTGACCAGCACAGAATGGTCTGGTTGGCTCTGTTCTCTGGGGACATTTTGGTGGAGAGTTTGGTTCTGAATGTTCTGAAATTGCCTGTATGTCTGGAAAAGAGAATCACCATGTATGCACTTGAAAGTAACAAGATTCCTACACAGAATACATTCTGGAAGAATTTCTTTCACAATAAAAAACATTCCTCTGATAATGAAGCTCACTGGAGAATGTGTTTTCTGCTGTTGAGATGATCACATTTGACTCAAAGAGGCCTGAAGAAAAATGCTGCAGTGAGGAGCATCATTACATGGGTGAATGCCAAGTGAAAGGTGATCACAACATGGAGCTTAGGCCTGCATTTGAGGAGTATGAAGATTTAGAGGAAAAGGAGAAAGGTGTTGACTGAGAGTCCGATAACATGAGTGGTAAAATTTTTCTTCCTAATGACAGAAGAAGTTTAAAAATACATATCTGGAAAAAAAGCTAAAGGATCTTACCTCATCAATATTCATTCTTTAGCAGTCAAATTTACCACACATCTTTTTTCTTGTTTTATTTTATCCTCTTACTCTGGATAAACCTTAGCTATCACATATAAATTCTTGATACACCAGCCTTTGCATTATTTTCTACACCAAGGGATTAAAAAAAAAACATAAACATATCCGCAGTCTCACCCTTCTAGTATACACACTATTTGTGCTCTCACTATACTGAGACCTCACTCTTTTGAAATTATCTCTTTATTCTGCACTCTCTCCTTTTCTATTTCAAACATTGATACTATGAACATACACAAACTACTCAATTATATGTACACAGTTGAATTGAATAAACTTTTATGCTAATCCTTATGAATTACCCAAACAATTGAAAAAGTATTAGCTAATAGTCCTTCTGATATGCTAACATTTCAACACTTTTACTTTTTTTCTCTCTTACATTTTTGGACACTTTTGATTAGAAACTTATATCCACTATGGTTATTTAAAAATAATATAGTGGTCTACTGATCAAGATGGCCAAATAGGAATTGCTCTGCTCTGCAGTTCCCAGTCAGATTGATATAGAAGGTGGGTGATTTCTGCATTTCTAAATTAGGTACCCGGTTCATGTCACTTTGACTTGTTGGAGAGTGGATGCAGCCCATGGAGGAGGAGCCAAAGCAGGGTAGGATGTCACCTCACTCAGGAAGTGCAAGGGGTCAGGGAATTTTCTCCCCTACCCAAGGGAAGCCATGAGGGACCGAGCCTGAGGAACCAAGAACTCCAGCCCAAATTCTGCCCTTGTCCCATAGTCTTTGCAACCCACAAACCAGGAGATTCCCTGTGGTGCCTACCCCACCAGGGCCCTGGGTTTCAAGCACAAAACTGGGCAGCCATTTGGGCAGACATCGAACTAGTGGTAGGAGGTTTTTTTTTTGTTTTTTTTTTTTAATCCATACCCCAGAGGTGCCTAGAATGCCAGTGAGACAGAACTGTTCACTTCTCTGGAAACAGGTGCTGAAGCTAGGGAGCCAAGTGGCCTGGCTTGGCAGGTGCCACCCCCATGGGGCCCAGGAAACTAACATCCACTGGCTTGAAATTCTCACTGCCAGCACAACAACAGTCTGAGATCAAACTGGGATGCCTGAGCTTGGATGGGGGAAGGGCGTCCACTATTGCTGAGGCTTGAGTTGGTGGTGTTATGTTCACAGTGTAAACAAAGCTGCCAGGAAGTTCAAACTGGGCTAAGTCCACTGCAGCTCAACAAGGCTGCTGTGGCTGGACTGCCAGATTTCTCCTCTCTGGGCAGGGCATCACAGAAAAAAAGGCAGCAGCCCCAGTCAGGGACTTATAGATATAAAACCCCCATCAACCTGGGACAGAGTAATGGAGAAAGGAGCAGCTGTCCCTGGTGGTTCCAAGATGGCTGAATAGGAAGAGCTCCAGTCTGCAGCTCCGAGCGTGAGCAATACAAAAGACAGGTGATTTCTGCATTTCCAATTGAGGTACCGGGTTCATCTTACTGGGGCTTGTCAGACAGTTGGTGCAGCCCACGGAGCAGGGCACAGCATTACCTGATCCGGGAAGCACAAGGGGTTGGGGAATTCCCTTTCTTTGCAAAGGGAAACCATGACAGACAGTACCTGGAAATTCAGGACACTCACACCCTAATACTGTGCTTTTCCAGTGGACTTAGCAAATAGCACACCAGGAGATTATATCCTGCGCATGGCTCAGAGGGTCCCATACCAATAGAGCCTTGCTCACTGCTAGCACAGCAGTCTGAGATGGAACTGCAAGGTGGCAGCAAAGGTCGGGGGGGGGGGCATCCACCATTGCTGAGGCTTGAAAAAGTAAACAAAGCAGCCTAGAAGCTGGAACTGGATGTAGCCCACTGCAGCTCAAGGAGACCTGTCTGCCTCTGTAGACACCACCTCTGGGGGCAGGGCACAGCTGAACAAAAGGTGGCAGAAACTTCTGCAGACTTAAACATCCTTGTCTGACAGCTTTGAAGAGAGTAGTGTTCTCCCAGCACAGAGTTTGAGATCTGAGAACGGACAGTATGCCTCCTCAAGTGGGTCCCTGAACCCTGAGTAGCCTAACTGGGAGACACCTGGTGGTAGGGGCCAACTGACACCTCATACAGCTGGGTGCCCCTCTGAGATGAAGCTACCAGAGGCAGGATCAGGCAGCACCATCTGCCGTTCTGCAATATTTGCTGTTCTGCAGACTCTACTGGTGATAACCAGGCAAACAGCGTCTGGAGTGGACTGCTAGCAAACTCCAACAGACCGGCAACTGAGGGTCCTGACTGTTAGAAGGAAAACTAACAAAAAGAAAGGACAGCCACGCCAAAGCCCCATCTGTACATCACCATCATCAAAGACCAAAAGTAGATAAAACCACAAAAATGGGGAGAAACCAGAGCAGAAAAGCTAAAAATACAAAAAATCAGAGTGCCGCTTCTCCTCCAAAGGAACACAGCTCCTTCTCAGCATTGGAACAAACCTGGACAGAGAATGACTTTGACAAGTTGAGAGGAGAAGGCTTCAGACAATCAGTAATAACAAACTTCTCTGAGCAAAAGGAGGATGTTCAGACCCGTCGCAAAGAAGCTAAAAACCTTGAAAAAAGATTAGATGAATGGCTAACTAGAATAAACAGTGTAGAGAAGTCCTTAAATGACCTGATGGAGCTGAAAACCATAGCATGAGAACTACGTGAAGCATGCATAAGCTTCAGTAGCCAAGTTGATCAAGTGGAAGAAAGGGTATCAGTGATTGAAGATCAAATGAATGAAATGAAGTGAGAAGAGAAGTTTAGAGAAGAAAGAGTAAAAAGAAATAAACAAAGACTCCAAGAAATATAAGACTATGTGAAAAGAACAAATCTGCATCTGATTGGTGTACCTAAAAGTGACGGGGAGAACAGAACCAAGTTGGAAAACACTCTTCAGGATATTACCAGCAGAAATTCCCCAACTTAGCAAGGCAGGCCAACATCCAAATTCAGGAAATACAGAGAACACCACAAATATACTCCTCAAGAAGAGCAACTCCAAGACAAATAATTGTCAGATTCACCAAAGTTGAAATGAAGGAAAAAATGGCAAGGGCAGTCAGAGAGAAAGGTCTGGTTACCCAAAAAGGGAAGCCAATCAGACTAACAGCAGATCTCTCGGCAGACACCCTACAAGCAAGAAGAGAGTGAGGGTCAAAATTCAACTTTCTTAAAGAAAAGACATTTTCAAACTAGAATTTTGAATCCAGCAAAACTAAGATTCATAAGTGAAGGAGAAATAAAATCTTTTTCAGATAAACAAATGCTGACAGGTTTTGTCACCAACTGGCCTGCCTTACAAGAGCTCCTGAAGGAAGCACTAAACATGGAAAGGAACAACTGGCAACTGCCACTGCAAAAAAAATGCCAAATTGTAAAGACCATCGATACTAGGAAGAAACTGCATCAACTAATGAGCAAAATAACCAGCTAACATTATAATGAAAGGATCAAATTCACACATAACAATATTAACCTTAAATGTAAATGGGCTAAATGCTGCAATTAAAAGACACAGACTGGTAAATTGGATAAAGAATCAAGACCCATCAGTGTGCTGTGTCCAGGAGATCCATCTCATGTGCAGAGAAACACATAGGCTCAAAATTAAAGGATGGAGGAAGGTCTACCAAGCAAACAGAAAACAACAAAAAAGCAGGGGTTGCAATCCTAGTGTCTGATAAAACAGATTTTAAGCCAACAAAGATCAAAAGAGACAAAGAAGGCCATTACATAGTAGTAAAGGGATCAATTCAACAAGAAGAGTTTACTATCCTAAATATATATGCAGCCAATACAGGAGCACCCAGATTCATAAAGCAAGTCCTTAGAGACCTAGAAAGAGACTTAGACGCCCACACAATAATAATGGGAGACGTTAACACCCCACTGTCAACATTAGACAGATCAACGAGACAGAAAGTTAACAAGGATACCCAGGAATTGAACTCAGCTCTGCACCAAGTGGACCTAATAGACATTTACAGAACTCTCCACCCCAAATCAACAGAATATACATTCTTCTCAGCACCACATCGTACTTATTCTAAAATTGACCACATAGTTGGAAGTAAAGCACTCCTCAGCTAATGTAGAAGAACAGAAATTATAACAAACTGTCTCTCAGACCACAGTGCAATCAAACTAGAACTCAGGATTAAGAAACTCACTCAAAAGCACTCAACTACATGGAAACTGAACAACCTGTTCCTGAACGACTACTGGGTACATAAGGAATTGAAGGTAGGAATAAACATGTTCTTTGAAACCAATGAGAACAAAGACATAACACACCAGAATCTCTGGGACACATTTAAAGCAGTGTGTAGAGGGAAAATTATGGCACAAAATGCCCACAAGAGAAAGCAGGAAAGATCTAAAATTGATACACTAACATCACAATTAAAAGAACTTGAGAAGCAAGAGCAAACACATTCAAAAGCTAGCATAAGGCAAAAATAACTAAGATCAGAGCAGAATTGAAGGAGATAGAGAAAGAGAAAACTCTTCAAAAAATCAATGAATCCAGGAGCTGATTTTTTGAAAAGATCAACAAAATTGATAGACTGCTAGCAAGACTAATAAAGAAGAAAAGAGAGAAGAATCAAATAGATGCAATAAAAAATAATAAAGGGGATATCACCATGAATTCCAGAGACATGCAAACTACCATCAGAGATTACTATAAACACTTCTATACAAATAAACCAGAAAATCTGGAAAAAATGGATAAATTCCTGGACACATACACCCTCCCCAGACTAAACCAGAAAGAATTTGAATCCCTGAATAGACCAACAACAGTTTCTGAAAGTGGGGCATAATTAATAGCCCACCAACCAAAAAAACTCCAGGACCAGATGGATTCACAGTCAAATTCTACCAGAGGTACAAAGAGGAGCTGGTACCATACCTTCGGAAACTACTCCAATCAATAGAAAAAGAGGGAATCCTCCCTAATTCATTTTATGAGGCCAACATCATCCTGATACCAAAGCCTGCCAGAGACACAACAACAAAAAAGAGAATTTTAGACCAATATCCCAGATGAACATCGATGCAAAAATCCTCAATAAAATACTGGCAAAACAAATCCAGCAGCACATCAAAAGGCTTACCCACCATGATCAAGGTGGCTTCATCCCTGAGATGCAAGGCTGGTTCAACATCTGCAAATCAATAAATGTAATCCATCATATAAATAGAACCAAAGACAAAAACCACGTGATTATCTCAATAGATGCAGAAAAGGCCTTGACAAAATTCAACAGCCCTTCATGCTAAAAACTCTCAATAAACTAGGTATTGATGGGAAGAATCTCAAGATAATGAGCTATTTATGACAACCCACAGCCAATATCATACTGAATAATCAAAAACTGAAAGCATTCCCTTTGAAAACTGGCACAAGACAGGGATGCTCTCTCTCACCACTCCTGTTCAACTTAGTATTGGAAGTTCTGACCAGGGCAATCAGGTAGGAGAAAGAAATAAATGGTATTCAGTTAGGAAAGGAAGAAGTCAAATTGTCCCTGTTTGCAGATGACATGATTGTATAGTTAGAAAACCCCATTATCTCAGCCCAAAATCTCCTTAAGCTGATAAGCAACTTCAGCAAAGTCTCAGGATACAAAATCAATGTGCAAAAATCAAGCATTTCTATACACCAATAACAGACAAACAGAGAGCCAAATCATGAGTGAACTTCCATTCACAATTGCTTCAAAGAGAATAAAATACTTAGGAATCCAACTTACAAAGGTTGTGAAGGACCTCTTCAAGGAGAACAACAAACCACTGCTCAATGAAATAAAAGAGGATACAAAGAAATGGAAGAACATTCCATGCTCATGGATAGGAAGAATCAATATCATGAAAATGGTCATACTGCCTAAGGTAATTTATAGATTCAAAGCCATCCCCATCAAGCTACCAGCGACTTTCTTCACAGACTTGGGAAAGCTACTTTAACATGCATATGGAACCAAAAAAGGGCCTGCATTGCCAAGAGAATCCCTAAGCCAAAAGGACAAAGCTGCAGGCATCACGCTACCTGACTTCAAACTATACTACAAGGCTACAGTAAAGAAAACAACATGGTATTGATACCAAAACAGAGATATTGACCAATGGAACAGAATAGAGCCCTCAGAAATAATACCACACATCTGATCCTTGACAAACCTGACAAAAACAAGAAATGGGGAAAGATTTCCTATTTAATAAATGGTGCTGGGAAAACTGGCTAGCCATATGTAGAAAGCTGAAACTGGATCTCTTCCTTACACCTTATACAAAAATTAATTGAAGATGGATTAAAGACTTAAATCTTAGACTTAAAACCATAAAAACCCTAGAAGACAACCTAGGTGATAACATTCATGACATAGGCTTAGGAAAGGACTTCATGACTTAAACACCAAAAGCAATGGCAACAAAAGCCAAAATAGACAAATAGTATCTAATTAAATGAAAGAACTTCTGCACAACAAAAGAAACTAATATCAGAGTGAACAGACAACCTACAGAATGGGAGACAATTTGTACAATCTACGCATCTGACAAAGGACTAATATCCTGAGTCCACAAAAACTTAAATAAATTTACAAGAAAAAAAATCAAAGAATCCCATCAAAAATTGAGTGAAGGATATGAACAGACACTTCTCAAAAGAAGACATTTATGCAGCCAACAGACACATGAAAAAAGCTCATCATCACTGGCCATCAGAGAAATGCAAATCAAAACAACAATGAGACACCATCTCACAGCAGTTAGAATCGCGATCATTAAAAAGTCAGGAAACAACAGGTGTTGGAGAGGATTTGGAGAAATAGGAACACTTTTACACTGATGGTAGGACTGTAAACTAGTTCAACCATTGTGGAAGACAGTGTGGCAATTCCTCAAGTATCCAGAACTAGAAATTCCATTTGACTCAGACATCCCATAACTGGGCATATACCCGAAGGATTATAAATCATACTTCTATAAAGTCACATTGACATGTATGTTTATTTTGGCACCATTCACAATAGCAAAGACTTGTAACCAACCCAAATGTGCAACAATAATAGACTGGATTAAGAAAATGTGGCACATATACACCATGGAATACTGTGCACCCATAAAAAAGGATGAGGTCATGTCGTTTGTAGAGACATGGATGAAGCTGGAAACCATCAATCTGAGCAAACTATCGCAAGGACGGAAAACCAAACACTGCATGTTCTCACTCATAGGTGGGAACTGAACAATGAGAACACTTGGACACAGGGTGGGGAACATCACACACCAGGGCCTGTCCTGGGGTGGAGGGAGGGGGGAGGGAAAGCATTAGGAGATATACCTAATGTAAATGACGAGTTAACAGGTGGAGCACACCAACATGGCACATGTATACATATGTAACAAACCTGCACGTTGTGCACATGTACCCTAGAACTTAAATTATAATAATGAAAAAAAGAAAGGGCATCTGTAGGGGAAGCTGCAGCAGACTTAAACGTCCCTGCCTGATGGCTCTTAAGAGAGCAGAGGACTTCCCAGCACAGTGTTTGAGCTCTGCGGAGGGTCATACTGCCTCCTCAAGTGTGTCCTTGAACCCTGTGTATCCTGACTGGGCTACACCTCCCATTCAGGGCCAACAGACACCTCATACAGGAGAGCTCTGGCTGGCATGTTGCAAGTGCCCCTCTGGGATAAAGCTTCCAGAGGAAAGAACAGGCAGCAATCTTTGCTGTTCTGCAGTCTCTGCTGGTGATACCCAGGCATACAGGGTTGGGAGTGGAATTCCAGCAAATTCCAGCAGACCTGCAGCGGAGTGCTGTGACTGTTAGAAGGAAAACTAATAAACAGAAAGGGACAGCATGTCCACTTAAAGACACCATCTGAAGGTCACCAACATCAAAGACCAAAGCTGGATAAATCCAAAAAGATAGGGAGAAAGCAGTGGAAACAGGCTGAAAATTGCAAAAACCAAAATGCCTCTTTTCCTCCAAAGGATCACAACTCCTTGCAAGCACAGGAACAACACTGGATGGAGAAAGAGTATGATGAATTGACAGAAGTAGGCTTCAGAAGGTGGGTAATAACAAACTCCTCTTAGCTGAAGGAGCATGTTCTAACCCCATGCAAGGAATTGAAACCTTGAAAAAAGGTTGGATGAATTGCTAACTAGCATAATGAGCTTAGACAAGAACATAAATGACCTAATGGATCAGAAAAACACAGCATGAGAACTTCATGAAGCATACACGAGTATCAATAGCTGAATCAATCAAGCAGAAGAAAGGATATGAGTGACTGAAGATCAACTTAATGAAATAAAGCAAGAAGACAAGATTAGAGGGAGAAGAGTAAAGAGGAACAAACAAAGCCTACAGGAAATATGGAACTATGTGGAATGACCAGATCTACAGTTGATAGGTTGTACCTGAAAGTGATGGGGAGAATGGAGCCAAGTTGGAAAACACTCCTCAGGATATTATCCAGGAGAACTTCCCCAACCCAGCAAGGCAAGCCAACATTCAAATTCAGGAAATACAGAGAACACCACAAAGATACTCCTCGAGAAGAGCAACTCCAAGACAAATAATCGTCAGATTCACCAAGGTTGAAATGCAGGAAGAAGTGTTGGCAGCCACAAAGAAACGTTGGGCTACCCATAAAGAGAAGCTCAACAAACTAATAGCAGATGTTTCTGTAGAAACACTTCAAGCCAGAAGACAGCAAGTGCCAATATTCAACATTCTTAAAGAAAAGAATTTTCAAGCCAAAATTTCATATCCAGCCAAACTAAACTTCAAAAGTGAAGGAGAAATAAAATCCTTTACAGGCAAGCAAATGCAGAGAGATTTTGTCACCACCAGGCCTCTCTTACAAGAGCTCCTCAAGGAAGCACTAAACATGGAAAGGAACAACTGGTACCAGCCACTGCAAAAACATACCAAATTGTAAAGAACATCAACATTATGAAGAAACTGCATCAACTAACGGGCAAAACAACCAGCTAGCATAATAATGACAGGAATAAATTCACATTTAACAATATTAATCTTAAATGTAAATGAGCTAAATGCCCCAATTAAAAGACACAGAATGGCAAATTGGATAGAGTCAAGACCCATCAGTGTGCTGTATTCAGGAGACCCATGTCTCATGCAAAGATACACACAGCCTCAAAATAAAAGGATGGAAGAATATTTACCAAGCAAATGGAAACCAAAAAAACAAGAGCTGCAATCCTGATCACTGATAAATCAGACTTTAAACCAACAAAGATCAAAAGAGACATAGAAGGCTATTACATAATGGTAAAGGGATCAATCCAGTAAGGGAGCTAACTATCCTAAATATATGTGCACACAATACAGGAGCACCCAGATTCATAAAGCAAGTTCTTAGAGAGCTACAGAGACTTGGCCTTCACACAATAATAGTGGGAGATTTTAACATCCTATTGTCAATATTAGACAGATAAATGAGGCAGAAAATTAGCAAGGATATTCAGGACATGAACTCAGCTCTGGACCAAGCAGAGCTAATAAATTTCTACACAACTCTCCACCCCAAATCAATAGAATATACATTCTCCTCAGGAGTTCCTCGGACTTATTCTAAAATTGACCACATAATTGGAAGTAAAACACTCCTCAGCAAATACAAAAGAATGGAAATCATAACACTCTCTCAGACCACAGTGCAATCAAATTAGAACTCACAATTAACAAACTCACTCAAAACCGCACAACTACGTGGAAACTGAACAGGCTGCTTCTGAATGACTACTGGGAATACAACGAAATGAAGGCAGAAATGTTTTCCTTGAAACCAATAAGAACAAAGGCACAGTGTGTCATAATCTCTGGGACACATATAAAGCACTTTTTAGAGGAAAATTTATAGCACTAAATGCCCATAAGAGAAAGGAGGAAAGATCTAAAATTGACACCCTTCTAACGTTGTTGGGCAAAATAGAGACATGAGTGTCCTATCAAATTAATTTAATTCAGTGCTTAGATAAATGCAGTTTAATGGCGCAAGAAAACAGAAAAACAACATAAATTCAAATTTTTCTGAGATGTAAATGTGTCCAATTACAATTATAATTTGAAGGTCATGAAAACAATGCAGAAATGTTGACAATTAGTCTTACTTTGTCCTATTCATAAATGACTGAGATAGAACATTGCACTGAAACCACTTAATATGTACTTATAAAAGATATAATGTGCAGTTGAAATGTTGTTAATGTAAAACTCCAAAAGCTTGAGCCAGTAAATAAACATTTGTTTTAACTCCCAGAACCAAACAATGGATAGATCTATCAACATGCATTTTCACCCTCACTTCACTTTGGTTCTGTTGTCATGATGGAACCAGAAAAAAAGTATCAGGACTTAAAAGTTTAATGGCTTTCATATTTTGAAGACTATGGTTTTCCTGTATAATACTTGAACTTGGGCTAATAAGATGTGTGCAATTGCTTAAAAACTACAGTTCATTTACTTTTATTAAAAGTACATACAGTATAAGCAATCCAATAAAAAGTAAAACAATTAGATAAATAATAGATTAGAGTTTTAATAATTTATTTTTCCCCATGGTGTATTCTGTTTATACCATGTATTTCATGCTCCTCTCACTGTAAATGACTATCATGCACTGAAAAATACTGATTTGCTGAATTATCAGATGGAGTATTTTTCTAACAAGGCTCTTGAGGTCACTGGTCCTGATGCTGGACAAGAAAAGACTATCATAGCATTGATGGCTAAAGTATAATTATTTTTATATTTCTTTTGGAAATTTAGCTACACTCACAGAAGCTAACAACTAATAGTTTTCAATAGCATATATGTGCATCCCAAAGATATTCATTGTGTTTTTAAATTTTAAAATTAGTTTCCTGTTTGTATTTTTACTTGAGGCATTTGCATACTTTGCTATGAAAAAAAATTGATATTTGCAATAATATGCTGCCAACCTGAGAGGAGTGCTATAGAAGAAAATAATCACAAAAGTCACCTATATTTTGTCCACAGTGCAAAGAACTGGGATCTACTAGATCGAGTAAGAACTTATGGTTCTTACTGTGATATGATGCCCAAGGATGATTACAGCTGGGGGATAAACCAAGCACTATCAGGAGAGAGAAAATGCAGGTTCAGTGCATCCTTATTATATTGGATTTCACTATAGACTATTTTTAATATTCTAAGTCCAATGTGTCTGCATAATGATGGATAAAGTGGAGAAAATGTTATTATTAAATTAACCAGAAATCAATGATTGATTATGTAGGCTTAAATTAGATATCTGAAAAAAAGAGAAGTCTACTAAAAAGAAGAAGCCATTTACACAAATTCAGGAGATGTTTTGCGTGCAACTAATATTTTCACTGAAAAAAAAAAGTTTTCTAAAACCTCTTTCCTCATCTTTGTCAAAATATATAATTTTTAGAGTAGGGTTATTTATGATAAAATTTATTGTAATTTTATGTACAAATGTCCAATGGTCATCACAGTCATTTAAAAATATAATTTATATGATAAAATATTCATTCGTTTTATATTTCATCAAAAGTATTATATATAGCAATATACATTGAGGAGCATTTTCAGACGTGACTGCTTATTGACAATATATAATTGTTATGAAAATTTTCTATGACAAATCAACAGGGGATTTGTTGATGTGGTAGCTATAGGTGGGAAAAAGTATAAATCAACAGGAAAATTTAGAAAAGGTAAACACCATTTCCACCAATATTAATTCCACAAAAGAAGCTTTTTCAAATAGACAAATGCCAGAAGAGCAAATATGGTAATCAATCAAAACCATCAAGTGACTGCAATGAATTTACTCTTTGTTGGTAATTGAACTTAGTGTAGGTGCTACTGAAAGCACAAAGCTACTGGCAAGCATATTCCTAATCTCACACATATGTCAGTTCTCTAAAGAAAAAGAGTAAGTAGCGTAAGTGTCAATACAGAGGACAGAAAAAGATCAGCAGAAGTCTGACTACAAGTTGTATGGTATGATTTTTTTAATTTTATTTTTACTTTTATTATAACGAATTCTGGGATACATGTACAGAATGTGCAGGTTTGTTACATAAGTATACAAGTCCCTTGGTGGTTTGCTCTGCCCATCAACCAATCATGTACATTAGGTATTTCTCCTAATGCTATCCTTCCCCTAACCCCCACCCTCTGACAGGCCCTGGTGTGTGATATTCCCCTCCATGTGCCCATGTATTCTCATTATTCAACTCCCACTTATGAGTGAGAACATGTGGGGTTTGGCTTTCTGTTCCTGTGTTAATCTGCTGAGAATGATGGTTTCCAGCTTCAACCATGTCCCTGCAAAAGGACATAAACTCATTCTTTTTTGTGGCTGCATAGTAGTCCATGGTGTATATAAGCCACATTTTCTTTATCCAGTCTATCATTCATGGGCATTTGGATTGGTTCAAAGTCTTTGCTGTTGTGAATAGTGCTACAGTAAACATACAAGTGCATGTGTCTTTATAATAGAATAATTTATAATCCTTTGGGTGTATACACCATAATAGGATTGCTGGGTGAAATGGTATTTCTGTTTCTAGATCCTTGAGTAATCAGCACACTGTCTTCTATTGGTTCTATGTTGAACTAATTTACACTCCCACCAACAGTATAAAAGTGTTCCTATTTCTCCACATCCTCTTCAGCATTTGTTGTTTTCTGATTTTTTAATGATCACCATTCAAACTGGCATGAGATGGTATCTCATTGTGGTTTTCATTTGCAATTCTCTAATGACCAGTGAGGATAAGCATTTTTTCATGTGTTTATTGGCTGCATAAATGTCTTTTTTTTTTTTGAGACTGAATAGCCAGGATGGTCTTGATCTCCTGACCTCGTGATCTGCCCACCTCGACCTCCCAAAGTGCTGGGACTACAGGGATGAGGCACAGCACCCGGGCCATAAATGTCTTCTTTTGAGAAGTGTCTGTTCATATCCTTCATCCACTTTTTGATAGGATTAGTTTTGTTTATTGTAAATTTGTGTAAGTTATTTGTAGATTCTGGATATTAGCCCTTTGTTAGATGGACAGATGGCAAACATTTTCTCTCATTCTGTAGGATGCCTGTTCACTCTGATGACAGTTTCTTGGTATAAATTTTTGAAAATCCTAAAAGTGCTCTTTAAAGTGTGATCTTTTGAACACTGGAAATACGAAGACACCAGGAAAGCATAATACCCTATTTTCAAGAGTTGATGACCTGAATCCCTGTGTAGCTCTCTAATGCAAAGATGAGAGTCACAGCAACTGGGTCAAATAATAAATTTTGAAGAAAATGAAGACTGTGTTCTCAGTTCCAGGTGCTTCATCAGGCTCACTGTGGCTCCAGGTTACCAGACACCAGACATTACACATTGTAATGCATTAAATGCATACTTTTAACAGTAATAATTTAAAAGAAATTTAGAATTTTATAATATTTGGAAAAATACATAGAGGCTTACTTTTGATTTTTTTTTTGAGATAGGAAGCCTTTTTTTGTTTTGTTTTTGTTGTTGTTTTTGTTTTTTGAGACAGAGTCTCACCATGTCACCCAGACTGCAGTGCAGTGGTGAAATATCGGCCCACTGCAAGCTCCACATCCCAGGTTGACACCATTCTCCTGCCTCAGCCTCCCAAGTAGCTGGGACTACAGGTGCCCGCCACCACACCCAGCTAATTTTTTTTTGTACTTTTAGTAGAGACGGGGTTTCACCATGTGAGCCAGGATGGTCTCCATCTCCTGACCTCGTGATCTGCCCACCTTGGCCTCCCAAAGTGCTGGGATTACAGGGGTGAGCCACCACGCCCAGCCATAGAGGCACTTTTAACCATAAATGAACACTGTTATGATTTGTTTTACCACAGTATCATTATTCTGTCCTGTTTGCCTTACATTTTATTTATTTATTATACTTTAAGTTCTGGGATACATGTGTAGAATGTGCAGGTTTGTTACAGAGGTATATGCTTGTTTGCTGCACCTGTCAGTTTTTCATCTACATTAGGTATTTCTCCTAATGCTATTCCCTGTTAGGTCCCCACCCTCCAACAGTCTCCAGTGTTTGATGTTCCCCTCCCTATGTCCATGTATTCTCATTTTTCAACTCCCACTTATGAGTGAGAAATTGCAGTGTTTGTGTGTTTGGAATTTATTCCTTCCAGTGGGTTTGTGGTCTCGCTGACTTCAAAAATGAAGCTGAAGAAGACCTTTTCGGTGTGTGTTACAACTCTTAAAGGTGGTGTGTCTGGAGTTTGCTCCTTCAAATGTGCTCATGGTCTTGCTTACTTCAAGAATGAAGCTGCAGACCTTTACAGTGAGCGTTACAGCACTTAAAGGTGTTATGTCCAGAGTTTGTTCCTGCAGATGTGTCCAGAGTTTCTTCCTTCTGGCAGGTTCATGGTCTTGCTCACTTCAAGAATGAAGCTGCAGACCTTAGTGCTGAGTGTCTGCTAAAAACAGTGTAAAAAATGGGCCTGCTAAAAACAGTGTAAAAGTGTTCCTCTTTCTCCACAGCCTTGCCAGCATCAGTTGTTTCCTGACATTTTAATAATCTCCACTATGACTGGTGTGAGATGATCTCTCATCATGGTTTTGATTTGCATTTCTCTGATGATTGGTGATGTTGGGCTTTTTTCCATATGTTTGTTGGCTGGACAAATGTCTTATTTTAAGAAGTGTCTGTTCATATCCTTTGCTCACTTTTTAGTGGGTTTGTTTGTTTTTATTTTTGTAAATATGTTAAGTTCCTTGTAAATTCTGGATATTAGACCTTTCTCAGATGGGTAAATTGCAACAATTTTCTCCCATTCTGTAGGTAGCCTGTTCACTCTAATAATAGTTTTGCTGTGCAGAAGCTTTTTTGTTTAATTAGATTCCATTCTTCAATTTTGGCTTCTGTTGCAATTGCATATGGTATTAGGTCTTCTGATCCTCCACTAGTTTGGTAAGGATAATTGCCTACAGCTCCCTAGAGGCAATTATCTCAATTTTCTCAAAGGACATTATCTCCTTTTTTTATGGTTGCATATTATTCTGCAGAAAATTTGTTATCACAGTTTCTTCATCTAATCTATCATCAATGGCCATTTAGGTTGATTCAATGTATTTGTTATTGCAAAACAACAAAAAAATTGTATTTCATCTTACTAAGCTTCATAAATAAAAGTCTAAGAAAAAGTAAATTATTTTCAGACAAGCAAGCACTAAGGGTTCTTGTTACAATCAGACCACCCTTACAAAAGTTATTTAAGGAGTGCTAAGCATGGAAACAAAACATAAAAACCTAACACTTTGAGAATACTATTATGCACATAGCCCATGAACTATGTAAAACATTATACAAGCAAGTGTACAAAACAAACTGCCAACAACATGAGGACAGAATCAAAAGCTTATACATCAATATACATCCTGAATGTTAATTATCTAGATGTTCTCATTTAGAGGCATATTGTGGCAATCTGGACAAAAAGACAAAACTTGGCTGTCTGCAGTCTTCAGGAGATAAATCTTACATGAAATAAAACCCACGGGCTCAAATGAAAGAGATGGATAAATGTATATCAGCTAAAGGGAAAATAGAAAAGAGTAAGGGGTCTCTGTTATGTCAGATGAAGCAGATTTTAAACAAATAACAATCAGGAAGGACACAGAAGAGTAGTACCGAATGATAACAGGTTCAATTTTATTTAAAAAGCCTTAACTATACTAAATATACATTTTCCCAACAACGTAACACTTAGATTCACAAAACAAGTTCTTCTTAATCTATGACAAGACTTATACAGTCACACAATAATTGTAGAGAAATTTAATATTCCACAGACAGTGTTACATTGCTCAACAAGGCAAAAAACTATTAAAGAAATTCTGTACTTAAATTTGACACTTGAAAAATATGACCTAATAGTCACCAATAGATTATTCACCCAATCACTATAGAATATACATTCTTCTCATCTGCACATACAACTTGTTTTAGGGCTGACCAGGTTCTCAGCCATAAAGAAAGTATAAATAAATTTTAAAAAATGAAATTGTGCCAAGTACTCTTGGAACATAGTGCAATAAAAATAAAATAAATACAAATACATATCTTAAAACTACACAAAACATGCAAATTTAAAAATATGCTTCTCAATAACTATTGAGTAAACAATAATATTGACAGAAATGGAAACGAATCTCTGAAATTAATAAATATAGAGACACAACTTACCAAAACTTTGGGGATGCAACTAAAACAATTTTAAGAGAAACATTTATAGTACCAAATATGTCAAATCAACAACCTAACATCACAATGAGAGGAACTAGAAAACAATAACAATCTCACCCCAAAGCTATTAGAATTAAAAAAAAAAAACTAAAATTGAAGAATTGAACAAAATTGAGACCCAGAAACTCACACAGAAAATTAATAAAACTATGTTTTATTATTATTTAGATAATTATTATTTAGAGAATAAGACTGATAGACTGTTAGATACACTAAAAAATAAAAAAAAAAGAAGATCCAAATATGCACACAATCATTAATGACAAAGATCACATTAAGCCAATCCCACAGAAATACAAAAGATCCTCAGAGGCTATTATTAGTACTTCTATTAAAAAAATTAGAAAATATAGAGGAAATGAATACATTCCTAGAAATACATAAGGTCCCAAGATAGAAGCAGGAAAAAAGTGAAAACCTGAACAGACCAATAATAAATTTGGAAACCAAATCAATAATAATAATAGTTATTATTATTAATAATATATTATGTTAACATATAATACATTATTATACCTAATACATAGTAAATATACTATGTAATATTAATATAATATTAAAATAATATATTACATGTAATATATTATTGTTATATAATTAATATATAATATCAATATAATAACAATAAAACTATGAACAAAAAGAGCACTGGCCAGATTGATTCACAGCCAAATTCTTGATGCCAATCCTATTGAAAGGTTTCCAAAAAATTAAGGAAGAAAGAGTTTTTATAAATGCATTCTTTTTAAAATTATTTTGTTTTTCTGAGATGGAGTCTGGCCCTGTCACCCAGACTGGAGTACAGTAGTGCGATCCTGGATCACTGTAACCTCTTACTCCCAGGTTCACGTGATTCTACTTGCCTCAGACACTTGAGTAGCTGGCACTACAGGTGCACACCACCACACCCAGCTAATTTTTGTATTTTTAGTAGAGACAGTTTTTACCATGATGGCTAGGCTAGTTATTAACACATTCTTACAAAGCCAACATCATTCTGACAAAACCTTACAAAGACACAACAACAAAAGCTTCAGGCGAATATCGGTAAGTATAGATGCAACAACAAATCTATAAACATAAACGCAAAAATCCTCAACAAAATACTACAAAACTGAATCAGGCAGAACTTCCAAAAGATAATTCACCACCATCAAACAGATTTTATTTTTGAAATGCAAGATTGATTTAACATACACAAATCAGTAAGTATAATTCACCACATAAAAATAATTCAGAATGAAAACCATATTTCAAATGATGCAGAAAAAGTTTTGATAAAATCCAACATCCCTTAATGATAAAAGCCCTCAGCAGTTTAGGCACTGAAGGAACACAACTCAAAATAATAAGCACTATGTATGAAACTCACATGCAAAAATTCACTATATATAAAACCAACCTCGGACTGAAAGAGAAAAGTGAAATTGTATCCTTTGAGAACTGGGGAATTATATGGATGCTACATTCACCACTTCTATTCAACAAAGTATTATACATCCTAGAAAAAGCAGTGAAGAAAAATAAATAAATAAATAAATCCAAATAGGAAATTAAGTTGAATTATCTTTTTTTCTGACAGTATAATTTTATTACCCACCCCCCCAAAAAAAACCTCTAAAGAGTTTCCAAAATGGTTCCTGGAACAGATGTAAAAGTTAATAAATTTCAGAATATAAAATTATATTACAATAATCAATAGTAAGTTTACATATCAATACAATTTTAAGTAACAACCAAATTTAAAACAATTTTATTTATGGAAGACACACACAAATAAACACAAAATACATAGGAATAATTTAGCCAATTAAGTGAAAGGTATCTATAAAGAGAACTATAAACCAGTCTTGGAAGAAGTCAGGGATGACACAAATAAAAAAAAAAAATTACATGCTCATGAATTGGGAGAATAATGAGTTAAAATCTCTACACTGCTCTAAGAAGTTTGTAGAAACAATGCTAACAGTGTCTACCTATGTAAATTTTCACAGAATTAGAAAACTCTATTCCAAAATTTATTTGAAACCAAAAATGGCCCGAACAACCTAGGCAATTATAAGCAAGGAGAATAAAGCTGGAGGCATCACACTGACCATGTTTAAACTGTACTGTATGGCACAAAAAAAATTTTTTGTAAAATATAAACAGACCTATAGACAAATGGAAAAGAGGAGTGAACATATAGATAAATCTGCACATCTAAAACTATCTGATCTTGGACAAAATCAGAACAAAACTAAAGGCATCACACTACCTGATTTCAAATTATACTACAAGTCTATAGTTTATATATATACAAGTCTATAGTAACTAAAACTGCATGGTACTGCTACCAAAACAGATGTATAGATTAATGGAGCAGAACAGAGGCCTCAGAAATAACACCACACATCTACAACCATCTGATCTTTGACAAATGTGACCAAAAAAAGCAATGGGGGAAGGATTCTCTCTTCGATAAATGGTGTTAGGAAAACTGACTAGCCATGTGCAGAAAACAGAAACTGAACCCCTTCCTTACACTTTATTAAAAAATTAACTCAAGATGGCTTAAAGACTTAAACGTAAAACCCCAAACCTAGGCAATACCATTCAGAATATAGGCATGGGAAAAGTCTTCATATCTAAAACAGCAAAAGCAATTGCAACAACAACAACAACAACAACAAAACAGAATTGACAAAGTGGATCTAATTAAACTAAAAGTCTTCTGCTCAGGAAAAGAAATTATCATCAGACTGAACAGGCATCCTACAAAATGGGAGAAAGTTTTTGCAGTCTATCCATTTAACAAATGGCTAATAACCAGAATCTACAAGGAACTTAAACAAATTTACAAGAAAAAACAAACAACCCCATCAAAAAGTGGATGAAGGAGATGAACAGACACTTCTCAAAAGAAGACATTGATGGCGAGGTGTGGAGGCTCACACCTGTAATTCCAGCACTTTGGGAGGTCGAGAAGGGCATATCAGGAGGTCAGGAGTTTGAGACCAGCCTGGCAAATATGGTGAAACCCTGTCTCTACTAAAAAGTACAAAAATTAGCCAGGCATGGTGGTGCACACCTGTAGTTCCAGCTAATTGAGAGGCTCAGAGAGAAGAATTTCTTGAACCCAGGAGGCGGAGGTTACAGTGAGCCAAGATTGGGCCACTGCACTCAAGCCTGGGCAACAGAGCAAGACCCCATCTCAAAGAAAAAAAAAAGAGAAGACATTCATGCAGTCAACAAACATATGAAAAAAAGCTCATCATCGTTGCTCATTATAGAAATGAAAATCAAAACCACAATGAGATATCATCTCACACCAGTTAGAATGGCGATTATTAAAAAGTCTGGAAACAACCGATGCTGGCTAGGATGTAGAGAAATAGGAATGCTTTTATACTGTTGGTGGGAATGTAAATTAGTTCAGCCATTTTGGAAGACAGAATGGCAATTCCTCAAGGATCTAGAACCAGAAATACCATTTGACTCAGCAATCCCATTACTGGGTATATACCCAAAGGATTATAAATCATTCTACTATGAAGAAACATGCACATGTATGTTTATTGCAGCACAATTTACAATAGCAAAGAGTTGAAATCAACCCAAATGCCCACCAATGATAGACTGGATAAATAAAATGTGTCACATATACATCATGGAATACTACGCAGCCATAAAAAAGAATGAGTTCATATCCTTTGCAGGAACATGAATGAAGCTGGAAACCATCATTCTCAGCAAACTAACACAAGAAGAGAAAACTAAACACCACATGTTCTTACTCGGAAGTGGGAGTTGAACAATGAGAACACACAGACGCAGGGGAGAGGGGTTGGCGTTAAGGGGAGGGAGATCATTAGGACAGATACCTAATACATGAGGGTTTTAAAACCTAGATGATGGGTTGATAGTTGCAGCAAACCAACATGGTGCATGTATATACATAACAAACCTGCATGTATAAATTCATAACAAACTTACATATTCAGGACATGTATCCCAGAATTTAAAGTAAAAAAAAAAAAGTGAAGACAAAAAAGGTAAAGAAATAGCAGATGTTTGCAAGGATGCTGAGTAATGTGAAATATTATGTACTCTTGGTGGGAATGCAAACTAGTTCAATAACTGTGGAATGCAGTCTATTATTCTAAAAAACGTATGTATATATACACACACATATATATTCTTTCTCATATATACATATATATGAGAAATATATAATACGTATATATGAGAAAGAATATATGTGTGTGTATATATGTGTGTATATATATGAGAGAGAGTGAGAGAAGCCTTTATTCTACTTGATGTAATGCAAAAACAGAAAAACAAATACCATATATTGTCACTTATAGATGGAAGATAAAAATTGAATATACATAAATAAAAGATTGGATAAAATAGGCATGGGGCAACTAGTTGGGGGAGTAAAGGAGAAGAAATAGACTAAAGAACCACCTTTTGGGTACTTTGCTTACTGCTTGGTTATGGAGCCATTGGTACCTCAGCATCACATAGTTTACCCATGTTGCAAACCTACATTTGTACACTTTAATCTATAATAAAACCTTTCACTTATCTCCCCACTTTTTAACTGTTTCTATTTATATTTTATTGCAATTTCTATGACTCAAAAAGCTATTGTAGTGATAATTTTTATCAGTTTACCTTTTTATCTTTTGATTTAAGATGAGTTATTTTCACACAAGAATTAAAATGTTATTACTTTCTGTTTTTCTGTGTAGTACTGCTAGTGAGTTTTGTACCTTCAGATGATTTTTTATTTCTCATGAACATCCTTTTTTTCAGATTAAAAATTATTTTTGGCATTTCTTGTAGAACAAGTTTACTGTTGATGAAACCTTCAACTTTAGTTTGTCTGTAAAAGTATTTTTTTCACCTTCCTATTGGAAAAAATATACTATTCTAGAATAAAAGATTGTTTTTTTGTTTTGTGTTGTTTGTTTTTCTTCAGCACTTTAAATACATCATGCCTCTCTTTCCTGTCCTGTAAGATTTTCACTGAAAAGTCTGCTACCAAACATTGGAGTTTTGTTGTATGTCACTTTTTCTGCTTATGCTTTTAAGATATTTGCTTTATTCTTGACCTTTGGAAGTTTGATTATTACATCACTTGAGGTAGTCTTCCTTGGGTTAAATCTGCTTTGTGTTCCATAACTTTTTGTACTTCAATGTTGATTCTTTCTGTAGGTTTAGAGTTAATCTGTTTTAACCATTTGAATAAATGTTGTATTCTTAATCACGCTCTCCACTTCTTGTTTAAGGTCAATAATTTTTAGATATTTTCTTTTGTGGTCATTTTTCAGATCTTGTCAGCATTTTATTTGTTTGCTTTTTCTGACTGTGTATTTTCAAATAGGCTGTCTTCAAGCTAATTATTTTTTTCTGCTTGTTTAATTCTGCTATTGAAAGAAGTGGATACATTCTTTAGTATATTGGACTAACGTATTGTTTAATAACAGCTATAATGTTAGTCCAAGTAACACGAAGACATTATCCATTCAGTTACATTTTTACACTCCAAATTTGAGGCTCAACTTTTTCATTATTTAATTTTTTTGGTAAGTGTATTTGATAAGATTTTAGGCTGGGCACAGTGGCCCATGCCCTTAATTCCAGAACTTTGGGAGGCTGAGGCAGGTGGATCACCAGGTCAAGAGATCGAGACCGTCCTGGCCAACATGGTGAAACCTTGTTTCTACTAAAAATACAAAAGTTAGCTGGGCCATGGTGGCTCATGCCTGTAGTCCCAGCCACTCAAGTGGCTGAGGCAGGAGAATCACTGGAAGCCAGGATGTGGGAGTTGCAGTGAACTGAAATCACACCACTGCCCTGCAGCGTGGCAACAGAACGAGACTTTGTTTCAAACAAACAAACAGTTTAAATTTCTTCTCTGTTTTATCTTGAATTTGAGTTTCTGCAAAACAGCTATTTTGAATTCTCTGTGTGAAAAGAAATATATCTGTCTCCCTGGATTTAGCTTCTGGTACCTTACTTAGTTTACTTAGTGAGATCATGGTTTCCTGAATAGTCTTGATGCTTGTGAATATTTGTTGATATCTGGGCATCAAATAGTTAATTATCTATTGTTCTTTTTACAGATTGGGCTTATTCCTACCTGTTCTTTTTGAGAAAGCTTGGAGATATAACTCAATAGTTTTAATTGCCCTATAGCTTCATAGGGATTATCTTTTACTTCTCGCTACTCTATGTCAATCACACACACACAAAGTAACACATACACAGAGAAACACACACTCACATAAATTCACACACAACACACAAAAAACTTTGATTGTCAGACCTGGTACAGTCAACATGCTACATGTTACAGACTGTCAGGCTTCAGACATCTTATATTGATATTCAATTAATGACACCTCTTTTGATGTAATGTGTCATAAAATTCTAGTTTCTAAAGAAATAGAAGCTACATTGTAACAATAGAAATACATTGGAATTACAGGTCACTTTGTTTCCTTTCACAAAGAGAAGCAGTCTTCACTGACCATGAAAGGAGGTTTCTTTTCTGGTCAATAAGAGACTTGTGCAAGAGAAACTCATTTTGAATTTTACCAAGTTAACCTAGAAGGAACCAGATTAAGTTTTCACATTTGCAGAAAGTGATCAGAGATGGAAATTAACTTTAATTAATACAACAACTTACACTATACACATCTGATTTGTGGACAATGAAAAATATCCATGTCTCTTTTAATTGATATGCTTTGTCTTTTATTTTTGACATTTTTAAAAAAAAATCAAATTTCTTTTCTATGAAGTTTCTCACAGTCTGAATTTTATTAATGCAGCCCTAAGAATGTTGGATATGTTTTCTTTTCTCTGCATTTCCTAAGTTGTTAATTAGATCCAGATATTGGATCAGATTCAGGTTGATATTATTTCCCAAATACACAGTCGCAATTGTGTGCCTTTATAAGAAGAAATATAATGTTTAGTTTTGGTTTTTTAGTAGTCCAAATATTGCCTTATTGACATATTATATCCAAAAACTGAATACTGCATACACTTTTTCAATATACATGAAATATTTAACAAAATCAAACAAATGCTGAACCTTAGAGCAAATGTCAATACATTTTAAAGGATAGAATCAGGCAGAGTGTATTGTAGAAAATATACTAGAAACCAACAATAGGAAGATATCTAAATATTCCTCAAATATTTAGAAATTCACTTTTAAATATTTAATAAGTCAAAGGATAAATCAAATGGAAATGAGAAAATACATCAAACTAAATAATAACACAACATATCAAAACTGATGAATAAAACTAATAAAAGTGTTTAGAGGAAACTATATAGCATTAAGTATACATACTTAAAAAGATGGAAAATCACCTATTATTCCTGAGCTAAAAAAGAAAACAAATAGCAGAATCTAGACAAATATGTCAAAAAATAATAAAGAAACAAAAATGAATAAAATACAAAGCAAATGTATAACAAAAAATTAACACAACTTAGTTTGTTAGGTGAGAACACCCATAAAAATGATAAACCCCTAGCAAGTCTGCAGAGTTAGAAGCAATGCACAAATTTCCTCCACGAGCATATCACAATATATCTGAAAGATAGTAAAGAAGTATTATGAAATGTTTGTCCTGTATTATGTTATTGTATGCTAATATTGTATTTAGATAAAAATTGACATGTATTTTTTCTACTTTACAGAATAGTTTGCATAAAAGTGAGTCTGGAGGTATGTACAAAAGTGTTTTTAATTACAGATTAAATTTTTAAAATACTTATATTACTAATCAGATTTTCTAAGTGGAACAAAAAGAAACCAGAAACCTGAAGAAATAATCAAAACATGTTTATCATAAGATATTTACCAAAGTAGAAATAAACAGAAAGACAGTTTCTTCATTTAATACGAGGTAGTTTTATTACACGCTGTTAGTTTTCCAAGGTTGCTATAACAAGGTACTACAAAATGAGTGGCTTCAAACAAAAACAAAATCTAATCCCTCATACTTCTTGACAATCGAAGTTGGAAATCAAGTTATCAGCAATACACTCCTTTTGAAGGCGCTGAGAAAAAAAAAAGAAAAAAACTATTTCGTACCTCTTTCTTAGCCTTTAGTAACTCATGCATATCATTTTTTTCTGACTTTCAAATATATTACTTTTATCGCTGCCTCAGATTTCACATGGCATTCTCATTGTGTTATTCCATGTCCAATTTTTTCTGTTCTTTTGTTACAGTATATATATTAGTGTTCACCTCAGTCCAATATTATATTACTTTGATTATATCTGCAAAGATTCTCTTCCAAAATAAGGTCACATTCAGTTACTGGAATTTAGGATTTTGAGATCTTTGGGGGGAAAGACAATTAACTCCAAAATAATCTCAAAAGTAAAATATTGAAAAGGTTTCTCTCTAGATCAGAAATGAGGCAAAGGTGTCCATGATTTTGCTACTATTTAATAATTTATTGCATTTACAGTGCAATAAGGCAAAAAAGTAAATCAGTTGGATAAATATCAAAAAGAAAAAGCAATCAGTGTTAGGTTTTATGTACAATAGTTATGTACATATAAAATACAAAATAATTTATAAACTATTAGTGAATTAAGTAAAGCCATTAAGAACAGGTTAATATATAAAATCAATTATGTTTCTAAGTGGTTACAACAAAAATCAGAAAAACACATAAGGTTTAAGAGCCTAAAAAAGTTTTAACAAAAGAAATGTATAACTTTTTCATTAAAAAAATTCTGAAAAAAATTCTAAATGACCTCAGTATAAAATCATATATACTCCCTTCTCAATGACACTCAATATTTTAGAATATCTCTAAATTGATCCAAATAATGATAAAATGTCAAAGTTCCAGAGTATATTTTTTTTGCTCAAATACATAAGCTATTTTAAAATTTATAAATTCATAGCTAACAATATCCAAAAATTGGATGACACATCACCGGATATCAAGATTTATTTCTATTTAAACACATAGTATAGTAATTGATACCATATAATATTGGTGCAAAAACAAAGAAACTAGAAGGAAACATGCATGTTAGAAAGATAGGTACAGAAAAAATATTTTCTGTTACTTGCTCTGTAACAGAAAAAGCCACTCTAATACATTTGAAAAGCAACTGCCTTTTAAATAAATTATGTTGAATTAATAGCCTATTTACAAAAAGATTTAAACCATGATATATTCACACACTATGAACAAAATATATTGTATACTTACAAGAACCAAAAAAACAAAGATTCAGAAAGAGAAGATTTTTATGAAATTGGGATTAGTAAACATTTTCTAAAGAAGATACAAAAGTAACAATTTTAAGATAAATAATATAAATTATATTAAAATTACAATTTTTTAGTCAAAGAAACACACAAATAAGTTAAGCCAGTGATGTAGTGGATAAAGATATTTCTTATACATGTATCTGACAAACAAAAACAAACTAATAAACAAAAAAAAAAAATGGGCAATTCAATAGAAAACCAGAAAAAAAATACTTCATAGAACAGGGCATCAAAATGTCCACAAGCAAATTAAAGATGGTCAACATTGTCTGATAAATAAAATTTAAAGTCACAATGAGCCATTGCCACATGTCTATCAGAAAAAATAAAATTGAAGTCTGAGAGTACAACACAAATTTATACATAAAGCACACACATATATGTGTGCAGCAATAGAAACATCCATGGATATTTATGAGAGCAACATTTTAATATTTAAAATCTACAAACAATGCACATGAAAAATAAAACTAGTAAATAAAATATGGCACATTTTTAAAATAAAATACTATTAGGCAATGGAAAAGAACCAATCACAAGTATACACACAAATGAGTCTCAGACACATTTTAAGCAAAACAAGGCAGATGTAAATGAATGTATACTGTGTGATTCACATTATATAAAATGTAAAGACAGAAAAACTACTCTATAGCAAAAAAAAGTTAAAAAGTAATGAATGTGTGGCTCAGGCCTGTAATCCCAGCACTTTGGGAGACCGAGGTTGATGGATCACAGCATCAAGAGTTCAAGACCATTCTGGCCAACATAGTGAGTGAAACCCCATGTCTACTAAAAACACAAAAATTAGCTGGGTGTTGTGGTCCATGCCTGTAGTCCCAGCTATTTGGGTGACTGAGGCAGGAGAATCACTTGAACCTGGGAGGCAGAGGTTGCAATGAGCTGAGATCGTGCCACTGAACTCCAGCCTAGTGACTGAGGGAGACTCCATCTCAAAAAATAAAAACAAACAAAAAAAACCAAATAGTGGAATGTACAGTAGATATACAATAACTGTGAGTGGCCACAAAGGAGTTTCTTTGTGGTGATAATGTTGTGGTTAATATAGTGGTTCAAGAATGTTTTCACTTTGCAAAATTCATGGAGCTATAAATTGAAAAATGTTGCATTTTACACTATATATTATATTTCAATTAAAATGAAAATTATAATTAAATATTATACCTTAAAATATTCATAGGTGAGAGTAAATTTTAGGAGCATTAGAACAGAGGCAATATTACTGACAAATTTTGGTGTAAAAATGACTAACAAAATACTAGCAAACTGAATTCAATAAAACCTTACAAAGATCATTTATCATGACCAAATGATATCTATCCCAGGGATACAAATATATATATTTTTAATTATCTCTGTGTGGTTCCACAAACCTGTGGTCCCAACTGCTTGAGAGGCTGAGGTAGAAGAATCACTAGAAAACATGAGATAAAAGCTGCAGTGAGGAGTGGTTGCACCACTCCATTCCAGACTGAGTCGCAGAACAAGACCCTGCCTTCAGAAAACAAACCCAGCAACAACAAAAACAAAATAAAATGATGAAAAATAAACATGAATTCATAGAAATGGAGAAAAATGAAGACAAAGTAAAAGAAGTGAAGTGGGAAAAGAAAAATACATAAAATAAAATAAGGAATAATACAAAATAAAATATAAGAATATATAACATTAAAATAATATAAAATATAGATACATAAATAAAAATAATGTAAAGTATAATGAAATATAAATTAAAATAACATAAAGAATAATAAAATAAAATAAATTAAATGTAAAGATAAATAACAAAACATCAAGGAATAAAGAGAAAGTTAAATATATCAAAAGAAATAAAATTAAATTAAAATATAAAATGAAGAAAAATAAAAACAAGATAGAGAGACAAAAAATAAAGGGAAATAAAATATTTTTATTAAAAGTATGAAATGATAAAATGAAATGAGTAGATACAAAATAAAAAAGAGAAAGTAAATGCAATGAAATGAGGAGAAATGGAACAAAATGAAGGGATGTATAAAGAAATACAAAATGACAAACAAAATGAAACAAAAGAAATATGAGAAAATAGAGAAAAATAACCCTACCATTTGACTCTGCAATCCAATATACCCAAAGAAAAATAAATCATTATAGCAAAAAGACACATGCACACTCATATGTTCATCAAAATAGTATTCACAATAACAAAGTCATGAAATCAGCTTTAGACGCCCATCAATGATAAACTGGATAAAGAGAATATACACTATGTACTATGGCATCTTACACAGCCATAAAATTTATAAAATTATGTCCTTTGCAGCAACACGAATTGAGCCGAAGATCACAATCCTAAGTAAATTAACACAGGAACAGAAAATCAAATGTCGCATGGTCTTAGTTATAAGTGGGAGCTAAACCCTGGACTGACATAAATATAAATATGGGAATAATCTGAACTGTAGACTACTAGTCAGGATAATGAGGAAGAATGGAATAAGGGGGAAAAATTACCTATCGGGTTCTATGCATAAATCTTTCCTGCAATATACCCAGGTAACAAACTTGCACATAGACCTCCTGTATCTAAAATAAAAATTTAAAAATAATTACATATTAGTGATGAATAATTTACATTATAGGATTGCTTTAAGAGAAGAATTCTAAAAAACAAAGAAATGAAAGAAAAACATTGAAAATACACTACCAGTAAAACTGAAAGAAATCGATTAAGAATTTAGGGTAAAATTATGGAATCTAAAGCAAATTATCTTAACTTTGTTTTCTTTTGTTACCTGAGCAAAAAAAAAAAATCTTTAATGGAAATCTACAATTGCATTTTAATTACCAATCTAGTGTTCAAAAAGTTCTGCAAGAATGTAATGCAACAAAAATCATTAATTCATCATAAAAATCTTCTATGCTTCAAGATGCAGTTGGTTTATTAAAAGACATTTCTAAAAATAAACAAAAATAAAACAGAGTAATAAGGCTGGTCACAGTGGCTCAGGCCTGTAATCCCAGGACTTTGGGAGATCTAGGTGGGTGTATCACATGAGGTCAGCAGTTGGAGACCAACCTGGCCAACATGCTGAAACCTCCTCTCTACTAAAAATACACAGATTAACCGGTGTGGTGTTGCGTGCCTGTAATCCCAGCTGCTTGAGAGGCTGAGGCAGGAGAATCACTTCAGAAGGGGTAGCAGAGGTTGCAGTGAACCGAGATCATACCACTGCAATCCAGCATGGGAGACAGAGTGAGACTCTGTCTCAAATAACAGACAACAACAAAAGAAGTAAGAAGAAAAATTAGCAGAAATAAAAATAGAAAAAAATAAAATAAAGAGAAATATATGAAGAATAAATCAAATAAAGTAAAATAACATAAGAGGAAATGAGAAAAAAAATGAAGTGAAATGAAAGGAGTGAAAATGTAATGAAGAGATCTGAAGATTCATGAAGAGAAATAAAATAAAAAGAAATAAGATGTAATATAAAAACAAATGAAGAGACATAAAGTCAACTGAAAAGAAATAACAGAAATAATATCAAACTATGTAAAATTAAAAACTAAAAGGGAAATAAAAAAGTAATTAAATAAAATGAAAGTGAGTACACTGATAGAGAAATGAACAGAAAAAATAGAAATATAAAATAATAATAGCTATGTCTGTAATTCCAACACTTTCAGAGGCTGTAATTTTAGCTACTTGAGAAAGTGAGATAGAGAAACTGACACAGAAGAAAAATGAGCTTAAAAAATGGAGGCTGCACTAAGTTTCAATTGCACTGATACACTCCAGCCAAGATAACAGAGTAAGGCCTTGTCTCAAACAGTACAAATAAAATAAAATAATACAAAAAGAACTAAACAAATAAATAAAAACGAATACAAAAGAAGTGAAAAAAAAGAAAATGAAAAAATAAAATAAAATAATATAAAATAATAAAAATAAATTACATAAAATTAGCAAAAACAAGATGAAATAAAAAATTAAAAAATAAAAGCAAAAAATGATAATTATTAAAATAATTAAATTAAAATTTTAAAATAAGGCAATACAATAAAATTAACAATAAACAAAATAAAATAAATAAAGCAAAATAAAATAAAATGAAAGAGAATAGAATAAAAATAGGAACTAAAAAACTTTACAAACTATTATAAAACAAGAAAAAGAAATATAAAATAATAAATAAGAAATACAAAAATATATAAAAATAAGAAAAAGTTAAAAAATAAATGTTATGAAAAAATAAGATATATGGAGAATGTAATATAGAAATTAAGAAGCAAATTAAATTGAATCAAGACAAAGAAAATAAAAAATTCATTAAAAGAGTAATTTAATAAAAAATATAAAAATAAATATAATTTTAAAAACAATATAGTTCAATAAGAAATACATAAATAGAATAATAAAATATGAAAAAATTAAAATAAAGGAAAAAAGAAATTTAAAAATAAATAAAAATAAAATAACAAAGTAACATTAAAATAAAATAAATAGAAATAAAAGTCCAAAATGTAGATATAAAATTCATAAAAAATAGAATGTAGCGAGGGAAACAAAATAAAATAGAACTAAAAAAAAAAAAAAAAAAGGAACAGCAACTTGGCCACGGTGGCTCACATATGTAATCCCAGCACTTTGGGAGGGGGAAGCAGGTAGATCATGATGTCAGGAGTTTGAGACCAGCCTGACCAACATGGTGAAACCCCGTCTCCACTAAAAATATGAAAATTACCTGGGTGTGGTGGCACATGCCTGTAATCCCAGCCACTCAGGAGGCTGAGGCAGGAGAATTGCTTGAACCCAGGAGGCAGAGGTTGCAGTTAGCTGAGATCTAGCCACTGTACTCCAACCTAAGTGACAAAGCAAAAAAAAAAAAAAAAGAAAAGAAAAAAGTAACAGCAAATTAAAACAAAGAAAATTAGACAAAATTTAAAATGAAATAAAAATAAATAAAATTCAAAAAAATAAGCAAAATATATATAAATAAATTTTAAATAAAATTTAAAAAATTGAAATAAAATTAAGGAAAATTTCAATAAAATAGAATGTGAATTTAAAATCATTATATAATAAATTTAAAATAAAAATGTAAACAAAAAGAAAAATTAAAATAATATAAAGGAAATGAAATGAGAGAAACAATTATGGTAATATAAAGGAAAATAAAATTTAAAAGGCAGTCAGCAGAAAAAATAAAATTAAAAAATAAGAAATTAAATAGTAAAAAATTAAAACCTAAAGTAAACAAAACAGTATAAAAAACAAACAAAATAAAACTACAGTAAAGAGAAATACATTAATAAAATAAAATAGAGATAAAAAGAAAAATCATTAATATAAAATATAATACAATAAAATTAATTGATAATACATGGAAATAAAAAGAAATGGGAATTATAAGCTATAAAGACAAAAAATAAAACAATATAAATAAAATAAATAATGGAAAGTATTTTACCAAAAGAAACTAAAATCCTGCATAGATAAAAAGAAGATGGTGAATATAAAATTATAATATAAATGAAAATAAAATAAAATAAAGAAAAATAGAATGAACAGCAGTTAAATACAAAAGGTGAAAGCAAATAGAAATAAAATAATAAAATATATCTAAATTTAAGAAATGGAGAAAGACTAAAGTAAAATTTAGAATAAAGATGACATTAAAAATTGTAAAATATTCATGAAATTAAAAGTAGAGAAATGATATGAGAGCAACAAATATAACAAATATAAAAAATAAAAAGCAAAAACATTAATAAAACATAAGAGAAATAAAAAGAAAAGAAAAATGAGGTTAATTTTATTATATAAAAATCAAGAAAGTTTTTTAAATGATACAATAACATGAAATAATGTGAAAAAATAAAATGACTGATGTTGAATACATCACTAATACAGACATGGTGATCATAAAAAAATAAAATGAAGACAAAGGAAAATCTGTAATAACAAGAAACAAGTAGATATAATAGAAAACACAGCATTATTATAAAATAAAAAATAAATTATAATAAAATAACTTGGAGTAAAAAAACAAAACTATGTAAACAGGACATTAAATAGAAAAGCAGTAATTGCTAATAAAATAATTTCACATTAAAAGAAATAGAACAAAATAAAATGAAGTAAAATAAAGAGAAGTGAAATGAAAAGAAGTAAATTACAGAGAAATGAATACAAACTTTTCTGCTATTAAAAATAAATAAAATAAAATGCTGAGAAATAATACAGCAAAAATGTAAAATGAGGAGGAGAAATAACATAAACCCAAAGAGAAAAAAAACTGAAAAGAAGAAATAAAATGAAATGAAACAATTAAAAAAAGCTGTTATTTGCCTAAAGGTGCTATGGTGGAGAGTCTGATTGTTGGGCCTGGCAGTGTTTGAAATTCAAAGACCTTTCTTTAAATTTTTTTTTTCTGTTTTCAGTTTTCTTTCTGTCTTTCTTTCTTTTCTTTCAGTTTTGAAGATGCATTTCTGTATGCCCTGTTAACAAAATTTGAGACATACTCTTCTCATTCTTGCACGTTTGACTAAGCCTTTTTCATGGTCTCTGGTCTTGCTGTTTGAAAGGGTCATGGCTGACATTTGAAACCATTATACTTCTCAGTGGAGTTTCTTTTGTTTTCAGATGCAGTTCTAGCTTTTTACTGACTTGTGACTTGCAGGCTGGAATTACGGCCTTTTAGCCTTTTATGGTTCATAGAGTACCAGAGTTCTGAGAATAAAAGTATTGGACATGAAATACAAATTCTGCCCTGAAAAAGTCATTTCATAAAGTTATCTCAGTATGGTAACTGCAGTTATGTGTCCAGCATAAGGATAGGTAGAGGAATAAGTGATTGCTATGACATGACAGATGTGTAACTTCACTGAAGCAAGGAGCAGCACTACCTCTGGCATTTACTACTTCCTCTTTGGTCTCAAGAAGAGACCTCCAGTAAACACCAGTAGAAAGAATCTGAGCCCAATTCTGAGGGCTTGATGCTGGCTTTATGTGTCTACTTTCCATTGACATTGTTTGCATAAAGGATAATGTTAACCATCCCACTGAGTTTCGGTGGGGTGAATTTATATTGCTACTTTCTGAAATAGAAAAAAAAGATGCTCCAGGATAGTCAGTGAATATTCTGACCAGAAAAATTCTCTTACCAAATATCAGTAATCTGTGTCATTTGTCAAGTAAAACATAAATGACTTCTTTGTTAACTATCCTTCCTGTGGATTCAAGGTAAGTAAAAGAGAGATTGAGTGGCTACTTTAAAAAGGAAGAGCACTGGGATATGCTTGCATTAGTGTATTCTGACTTCCATTATAAATCATCATTCTATTGGAAGACTTACCCAACAGAATTCTTTTTATAATGCTGGAGAAAAGGGAAGAAGAATTATAATGTTGACTGGTTTTGTTTCTTTGTGAGATGTCTCTCAAATTTGAGGTGGCAGCGTACTTGCTGTGTCTTTAAATGGCTATTCCTCTTCTTTTGTTGTTTGAATCTTCTTCTTCTGTTCTCAAAGATTGCAGTAGTGTTGGGTTAGGTCTCATCCATATGACATCATTTTGCTTTAATTCCCTGAGATCTATCAGTAAACAAAGTAACATTCAGTGATTCCAGGTTGACAAAAAAAAAATTGGTAGAAAACACAATTTAGCTCATACCATGTTTCTGTTTTCCTGCATACTTAGTAGTTCTATATCATTGTCTCTATTTTAGCAGACATCACTACATCAAAAGCTTCTGCTTATCCAAAAATGCAGATATTAATGAAAGTGACCTGATTCTTGTCAAATGTATTTATAATAATATCTCCTGCTAATTCAGGAAACTCTCCACAAGAATACTGAATTAAAAACAGTTTTAATATTAAATAAGAAACAAATCATAACAGGACTCACATCACTGGTAATGCATTATTGAAATGAAAAAGTACATTTATGATGTCAATAGACAGTAATAAGAAAGTACTGGACAGGCGCGGTTGTTCATGCCTGTATTCCCAGCACTTTGGGAGAATGAGGTGGGTGTATCACGAGGTCAGGAGATCAAGACCATCCTGGCTAATGCAGTGAAACCCATCTCTACCAAAAATATATATACATATATATGTCTATATATATATGTGTATATATATATATATGTATATATGTAAAAATTAATATCTGAATGTGGTGGGACACGCCTGTAGTTCCAGTTACTCAGGAGGCTGAGGCAGGAGAATCACTTGAATCCGGGAGGTGGAGTTTGCAGTGAGCCGAGATCATGCCAATGCACTCCAGCCTGGGTGACAGAGTGAGTCTCCATCTCAAAAAGAAAGAGAAAAAGAGGAGGGAAGGGAAGAAAACAAATATTTTTAAGGTAAAAACCACTGGTTTTCAAATAAGTAGTCCTCACAAGGAAGTTTCTCACATGGAGTTTAGTTTCTATTATCCTGGTATTGAGAGGTGACAACGTGCTGGCTGCCCTTGCTCACTCTCAGCACCTCCTTGGCCTCAGTGTCCGCTCTGGCCATGCTTGAGGAGCACTTCAGCCCACCGCTGCACTGTGGGAGCCCCTCTCTGGGCTGGTTGAGGCTGGAGCCAGCTCCCTCAGCTTGCAGGGAGATGTGGAGGGAGAGGCATGGGTGGGAATCAGGGCTGTGTGCAATAAACATATGTGTGCATGTGTCTTTATAGCAGCATGATTTATAGTCCTTTGGGTATATACCCAGTAATGAGATGGCTGGGTCAAATGGTATTTCTAGTTCTAGATCCCTGAGGAATGGCCACATTGACTTCCACAATGGTTGAACTAGTTTACAGTCCCACCAATAGTGTAAAAGTGTGCCTATTTCTCCACATCCTCTCCAGTACCTGTTGTTTCCTGACTTTTTAATGATTGCCATTCTAACTGGTGTGAAATGGTATCTCATTGTGGTTTTGATTTGCATTTCTCTGATGGCCAGTGATGGTGAGCATTTTTTCATGTGTCTGTTGGCTGCATAGATGTCTTCTTTTGAGAAGTGTCTGTTCATGTCCTTTGCCCACTTTTTCATGGGGCTGTTTGTTTTTTTTCTTGTAAATTTGTTTGAGTTCATTGTAGATTCTGGATATTAGCCCTTTGTCAGATGAGTAGGTTGTGAAAATTTTCTCCCATTTTATAGGTTGCCTGTTCACTCTGATGGTAGTTTCTTTTGCTGTGCAGAAGCTTTTTAGTTTAATTTGATCCCATTTTCAATTTTGGCTTTTGTTGCCATTGCTTTTGGTGTTGTAGACATGAAGTCCTTGCCCATGCTTATGTCCTGAATGGTAATGCCTATGTTTTCTTTTAGGGTTTTTAAGGTTTTAGGTCTAACATTGAAGTCTTTAATCCATCTTGAATTAATTTTTGTATAAGGTGTAAGGAAGAGATCCAGTTTCAGCTTTCTACATATGGCTGGCTATTTTCCCAGCACCATTTATTAAATAGGGAATCCTTTCCCCATTGCTTGTTTTTCTCAGGTTGGTCAAAGATCAGATAGTTGTAGATATGTGGCATTATTTCTGAGGACTCTGTTCTGTTCCATTGATCTATATCTCTGTTTTGGTACCAGTACCATGCTGTTTTGGTTACCGTAGCATTGTAGTATAGTTTGAAGTCAGGCAGCAGGATGCCTCCAGCTTTGTTCTTTTGGCTTAGGATTGACTTGGCAATGTGGGCCCATTTTTGTTCCATATGAACTTTAAAGTAGTTTTTTCCAATTCTGTGAAGAAAGTCATTGGTAGCTTGATGAGGATGGCATTGAATCTATAAATTACCTTGGGCAGTATGGCCATTTTCACGATATTGATTCTTCCTACCCATGAGCATGGAATGTTCTTTCATTTCCTTTTTTTAATTATTTTATTTTATTATTATTATACTTTAAGTTTTAGAGTACATGTGCACAATGTGCAGGTTAGTTACATATGTATACATGTGCCATGCTGGTGTGCTGCACCAATTAACTCATCGTTTACCATTAGGTATATCGCCTAATGCTATCCCTCCCCTCTCCTCCCACCCCACAACAGTTCCCACAGTGTGATGTTCCCCTTCCTGTGTCCATGTGTTCTCATTGTTCAATTCCCACCTATGAGTGAGAATATGTGGTCTTCGGTTTTTTGTTCTTGCGATAGTTTACAGAGAATGATGATTTCCAATTTCATCCATGTCCCTGCAAAGGACATGAACTCATCAGTTTTTATGGCTGCATAGTATTCCATGGTGTATATGTGCCACATTTTCTTAATCCAGTCTATTATTGTTGGACATTTGGGTTGGTTCCAAGTATTTGCTATTGTGAATAGTGCCGCAATAAACATATGTGTGCAAGTGTCTTTATAGCACAATGATTTATAGTCCTTTGGGTATATACCCAGTAATGGGATGGCTGGGTCAAATGATATTTCTAGTTCTAGATCCCTGAGGAATCACCACACTGACTTCCACAATGGTTGAACTAGTTTACAGTCCCACCAACGGTGTAAAAGTGTTCCTATTTCTCCACATCCTCTCCAGCACCTGTTGTTTCCTGACTTTTTAATGATTTCCATTCTAACTGGTGTGAGATGGTATCTCATTGTGGTTTTGATTTGCATTGCTCTGATGGCCAGTGATGGTGAGCATTTTTTCATGTGTTTTTTGGCTGCATAAATGTCTTCTTTTGAGAAGTGTCTGTTCATATCCTTCACCCACTTTTTGATGGGGTTGTTTGTTTTTTTCTTGTAAATTTGTTTGAGTTCATTGTAGATTCTTGATATTAGCCCTTTGTCAGATGAGGAGGTTCAGAAAACATTCTCCCATTTTGTAGGTTGCCTGTTCACTCTGATGGTAGTTTCTTTTGCTGTCCAGAAGCTGTTTAGTTTAATTAGATCCCATTTGTCAATTTTGGCTTTTGTTGCCATTGCTTTTGGTGTTTTAGACATGAAGTCCTTGCCCATGCCTATGTCCTGAATGGTAATGCCTATGTTTTCTTCTAGAGTTTTTAAGGTTTTAGGTCTAACATTGAAGTCTTTAATCCATCTTGAATTAATTTTTGTATAAGGGGTAAGGAAGAGATCCAGTTTCAGCTTTCTACATATGGCTAGCCAATTTTCCCAGCACCATTTATTAAATAGGGAATCCTTTCCCTATTGCTTGTTTTTCTCAGGTTGGTCAAAGATCAGATAGTTGTAGACATGTTGCATTATTTCTGAGGGCTCTGTTCTGTTCCATTGATCTATATCTCTGTTTTGGTACCAGTACCATGCTGTTTTGGTTAAAGTAGCCTTGTAGTATAGTTTGAAGTCAGGTAGCATGATGCCTCCAGTTTTGTTCTTTTGCCTTAGGATTGACTTGGCAATGCAGGCTCTTTTTTGGTTCCATATGAACTTTAAAGTAGTTTTTCCAATTCTGTGAAGAAAGTCATTGTTAGCTTGATAGGGATGGCATTTAATCTTTAAATTACCTTAAGCAGTATGCCCATTTTTATGATATTGATTCTTCCTACCCATGAGCATGGAATTTTCTTCCGTTTGTTTGTATCCTCTTTTATTTTATTGAGCAGTGGTTTGTTGTTCTCCTTGAAGAGGTCCTTCATGTCCCTTGTAAGTTGGATTCCTAGGTATTTTATTCTCTTTGAAGCAATTGTGAATGGGAGTTCACTCATGATTTGGCTCTCTGTTTGTCTGTTATTGGTGTATAAGAATGCTTCTGAGTTTTGTACATTGATTTTGTATCCTGAGACTTTGCTGAAGTTGCTTATCAGCTTAGGGAGATTTTGGTCTGAGACACTGGAGTTTTCTAGATATACAATCATAACATCTGCAAACAGGGACAATTTGACCTCCTCTTTTCCTAATTGAATACACTTTATTTCCTTCTCCTGCCTAATTGCCCTGGCCAGAACTTCCAACACTATGTTGAATAGGAGTGGTGAAAGAGGGCATCCCTGTCTTGTGCCAGTTTTCAAAGGGAATGCTTCCAGTTTTTGCCCATTCAGTATGATATTGGCTGTGGGTCTGTCACAGATAGCTCTTATTATTTTGAGATACGTCCCATCAATACCTAATTTATTGAGAGTTTTTAGCATGAAGGGTTGTGGAATTTTGTCAAAGGCCTTTTCTGCAACTATTGAGATAATCATGAGGTTTTTGTCTTTGGTTCTGTTTATATGCTGGATTACATTTGTTGGTTTGCATATATTGAACAAGCCTTGCATCCCAGGGATGAAGCCCACTTGATCAGGGTGGATAAGCTTTTTGATGTGCTTCTGGATTCAGTTTGCCAGTATTTTATTGAGGATTTTTGCATCAATGTTCATCAAGGATATTGGTCTAAAATTCTCTTTTTTGGTTGTGTCTCTGCCCAGCTTTCATAACAGGATGATGCTGGCCTCATAAAATGAGTTAGGGAGGATTCCCTGTTTTTCTATTGATTGGAATAGTTTTAGAAGGAATGCTACCAGTTCCTCCTTGTACCTCTGGTAGAATTCGGCTGTGAATCCATCTGGTCCTGGAGTCTTTTTGGTAGGTAAGCTACTGATTATTGCCACAATTTCAGAACATGTTATATGTCTGTTCAGAGAGCCAACTTCTTCCTGTTTTATTCTTGGAGAGTGTATGTGTCGAGGAATTTATTCATTTCTTCTAGATTTTCTAGTTTATTTGCGTAGAGGTGTTTGTAGTATTCTGTGATGGTAGTTTGTATTTCTGTGGGATCGGTGGTGATATCCCCTTTGTCATTTTTTATTGTGTCTTTTGATTCTTCTCTCTTTTCTTCTTTATTAATCTTGCTTGCGGTCTATCAATTTTATTGATCATTTCAAAAAACCAGCTCCTGCATTCATTAATTTTTGAAGGGCTTTTTGTGTCTCTATTTCCTTCAGTTCTGCTCTGATTTTAATTATTTCTTGCCTTCTGCTAGCTTTTGAATGTGTTTGCTCTGGCTTTTCTAATTATTTTAATTGTGATGTTAGGGTGTCAATTTTGGATCTTTCCTGCTTTGTCTTGCGGGCATTTAGTGCTGTAAATTTCCCTCTACGCACTGCTTTGAATGTTTCCCAAAGATTCTGGTATGTTGTGTCTTTGTTCTCATTGGTTTCAAAGAACATCTTTATTTCTGCCTTCATTTCGTTATGTATCCAGGAGTCATTCAGGAGCAGGTTGTTCAGTTTCCATGTATTTGAGTGGTTTTGATTGAGTTTCTTAATCCTGAGTTCTAGTTTGATTGCACTGCATTCTGAGAGACAGTTTGTCATCACTTCTGATCTTTTACATTTGCTGAGGAGAACTTTACTTCCAATTATGTGGTCAATTTTGGAATAGGTGTGGTGTGGTGCTAAAAAAAATGTATATTATGTTGATTTGGGGTGGAGAGTTCTGTAGAGGTCTATTAGGTCCACTTGGTGCAGAGCTGAGTTCAATTCCTCGGTATCCTTGTTAACTTTCTGTCTCATTGATCTGTCTAATGTTGACAGTGGGGTGTTAAAGTCTCCCACTATTATTTTGTGGGAGTCTAAGTCTCTTTGTAGGTCACTCAGGACTTGCTTTATGAATCTGGATGCTCCTGTATTGTGTGCATATATATTTAGGTTAGTTAGCTCTTCTTGTTGAATTGATTCCTTTACCATTATATCATGGCCTTCTTTGTCTCTTTTGATCTTTGTTGGTTTAAAGTCTGTTTTATCAGAGACTAGGATTGCAACCCCTGCCTTTTTTTTTCCATTTGCTTGGTAGATATTCCTCCACCCTTTTATTTTGAGCCTATGTGTGTCTCTGCACATGAGATGGGTTTCCTAAATACAACACACTGATGGGTCTTGCCTCTTTATCCAATTTGCCAGCCTGTGTCTTTTAATTGGAGCATTTAGTCCATTTACATTTAAAGTTAATATTGTTATGTGTGAATTTGATCTTGTCATTATGATGTTAGCTGGTTATTTTGCTCGTTAGTTGATGCAGTTTCTTCCTAGCCTCGGTGGTTTTTACAATTTGGCATGATTTTGCAGTGGCTGGTACCGGTTGTTCCTTTCCATGTTTAGTGCTTCCTTCAGGAGCTCTTTTAGGGCAGGCCTGGTGGTGACAAAATCTCTCAGCATTTGCTTGTCTGTAACAGATTTTATTTCTCCTTCACTTATGGAGCTTAGTTTGGCTGGATATGAAATTCTGGTTTGAAAATTCTTTTAAGAATGTTGAATATCAGTGCCCCCTCTCTTCTGGCTTGTAGAGTTTCTGCCAAGCAATCAGCTGTTAGTCTGATTGGCTTCCCTTTGTGGGTAACCTGACCTTTCTCTCTGGCTGCCCTTAACATTTTTTCCTTCATTTCAACTTTGGTGAATCTGACAATTATGTGTCTTGGAGTTTCTCTTCTCGAGGAGTATCTTTCTGGCATTCTCTGTATTTCCTGAATCTGAATGTTGGCCTGCTTTGCTAGATTGGAGAAATTCTCCTGGATAATATCCTGCAGAGTGTTTTCCAAGTTGGTTCCATTTTCCCCGTCACTTTCAGGTTCACCAATCAGACGTAGATTTGGTCTTTTCACATAGTCCCATATTTCTTGGAGGCTTTGTTCATTTCTTTTTATTCTTTTTTCTCTAAACTTCCCTTCTCACTTCATTTCATTGATTTCATCTTCCATCACTGATACCCTTTCTTCCAGCTGATCTCATCGGCTCCTGAGGCTTCTGCATTCTTCAAGAAGTTCTTGAGCCTTGGCTTTAAGCTCCATCAGCTCCTTTAAGCACTTCTTTGTATTGGTTATTCTAGTTATACATTCTTCTAAAGTTTTTTCAAAGTTTTCAACTTCTTTGCCTTTGGTTTGAATTTCCTCCTGTAGCTCAGAGTAGTTTGATCATCTGAAGCCTTCTTCTCTCAGCTCGTCAAAGTCATTCTCCATCCAGCTTTGTTCCGTTGCTGGTGAGGAGCTGCGTTCCTTTGGAGGAGGAGAGGCGCTCTGCTTTTTAGAGTTTCCAGTTTTTCTGCTCTGTTTTTTCCCTATCTTTGTGGTTTTATCTACTTTCGGTCCTTGATGATGGTGATGTACAGATGGGTTTTTGGTGTGGATGTCCTTTCTGTTTGTTAGTTTTCCTTCTAACAGACAGGACCCTCAGCTGCAGGTCATTTGGAGTTTGCTAGAGGTCCACTCCAGACCCTGTTTGCTTGGGTACCAGCAGCGGTGGCTGCAGAACAGCGGATTTTTGTGAACTGCGAATGCTGCTGTCTGATCTTCCTCTGGAAGTTTTGTCTCAGAGGAGTACCTGGCCCTGTGATGTGTCAGTCTGCCCCTACTAGGGGGTGCCTCCCAATTAGGCTGCTTGGAGGTCAGGGGTCAGGGACCCACTTGAGGAGGCAGTCTGCCTGTTCTCAGATCTCCAGCTGCGTGCTGGGAGAACCACTGCTCTCTTCAAAGCTGTCAGACAGGGACATTTAAGTCTGCACAGGTTACTGCTGTCTTTTTGTTTGTCTGTGCCCTGCCCCCAGAGGTGGAGCCTACAGAGGCAGGCAGGCCTCCTTGAGCTATGGTGGACTCCACCAAATTCCAACTTCCCGGCTGCTTTTATTACCTAAGGGAGCCTGGGCAATGGCGGGCGCCCCTCCCCCAGCCTGGCTGCCACCTTGCAGTTTGATCTCAGACTGCTGTGCTAGCAATCAGTGAGAGTCTGTGGGCATAGGACCCGCCGAGACAGGTGTGGGATATAATCTCTTGGTGCGCCGTTTTTTACGCCCATTGGAAAAGCACTGTATTAAGGTGGGAGTGTCCTGATTTTCCAGTTGCCATCTGTCACACCTTTCTTTGACTAGGAAAGGGAACTCCCTGATCCCTTGCACTTCCCGAGAGAGGCAATGCCTCGCCCTGCTTCGGCTGGTGCACGGTGCACTGCACCCACTGTCCTGCACCCACTGTCTGGCACTCCCTAGTAAGATGAACCCTGTACCTCAGATGGAAATGCAGAAATCACCCATCTTCTGCATCACTCACGCTGGGAGCTGTAGACCAGAGCTGTTCCTATTCAGCCATCTACTAATCCTGTTTTTACATATCGATATTTTCTTTATTGTTTCTTACTTTTGGGTTTTTGTTTTCTGTTTTTGTCTGACAGTACTTATTTAAAGAACCAGTATCTGAGCTCTGAAAACATTCCTCAGGGTGGCTTATTTTGCTGTTATTAGTAACACTTCTGCTTATAGTATAAAATACTTTTAGTAAGTTTTTGATGTCGAGAAGCTTACTGTACATCTTCTTAATATGGTATCTTCATTTTTCTCCCTATTTCTCATTTTATTCCCATTTGTATGTCTTTCACTGAATTTCATTGTTCTCCTCAAACTCAGTGAGGCTCACTGCTATTCAGATTGTGATTTCTGTATCTGACATTTCACAGAATTCAGATTGAATAAGAACCATAGGTGGGGAGGTAGTGTGCTCATTTAAAAATAAGAAGCCACTTTGGCTTCTTAAAAATCCTGAGTTTTGTGTTGACTATTTTTAGCAAATTCAAATCAAAACCACAAAGTGATACCACTTCATACAAGTAAGAATGAATATTATTTTAAAAATAGAATCTAAGGAGTCCTCAGTGGGGCAGTCAGCAGGGGGAAAATGTTTGACCCTATATATATAATGTAAATTTATTCAGCCCCTGTAAAAAATAGTCTGGAGATATGTGGAAGTTGTTTAAACAGAGCTATCATGTAATCTAGCAATCTCATTGTTTGGTGTATGTCAAAAAATAAATGGTGGTACCAAAAAGATGCATGAATTTCTTTGTTTCTCCCTGTGGTATTTGCAATAGCAAATGCTTGAAGTCAACCCAGTTGTCCCTCAAATATATATTGGTAAAAAATTAAAATGAAAATAGTCATGCAAGATCATAAAATACTAAACAGCTACCAAAACTAAAATCATGTCTTCTGTAGCACAGGGATGAAGATGATGAATGTAACACTAATTAAATTAATTCAGGAAAATTAAATACTGTCAATTCTCACACAGAGATGAAAGCTAAGCAGTGAGTACACATGAGTGTAAATAAAAGAACCATAGCCTGTGGACTACTTGAGGGTGGAGGTACAACAGATGGATTAAAGAGCTATGTATTAAGTAATATGCTTACTACCTGAATGATAAAATTTGCACTGCAAACTTCAGCATCAGAAGATATCACCAAGTAATAAATCTGCATATGCATACACTTTCTGTTGTAAAATATTTGACAGCTTATTATCTGTTAAATAAGCCATTTTCTACCTATAGAAAGAAGGTAGGCCATAAGTGGTGGCTCATGGCTGTAATCCTAGCACTTTGGAAGGCTGAGACAGGTAGATCACTTAAGGTCGGAAGTTTGAGAGCAGCCTGACCAACATAAAAATACAAAAAAAAAAAAAACCCAAAGCAACAACAACAACAACAACAACAACAACAACAAAAACAATTAGCCAGGCATGGTGGCATGCACTGATGGTCCCAGCTACTTTGGAGAATCGCTTGAACCAGGGAGGTGAAGGTTGTAGTGAACAAAGATTGGACCACTGTACTCTAGCATGGGTGATGGAGCAAGACACTGTCTCAAAACAAATATATATATAAACACATATCATGTATTACATACATAATACCATAGAATACAATATATTATAAGCTATTTGAATCCCTTAATTTTTTTATTTCATATTCTTCCCAGAATTTGAACAATATAGTTTCCAGGAAATTCATGCCCTTTAATCTATCTTTTCTTTAGATTACTCTCACAATTGGCATATCTGCACAAAGGATAGTGTCTTTAATAAGATGTTTTTACTTCCTGTTTCACTGTTGTTGTTATTCTTTTAATTGACTAAATTCATAAAATCTGCATCAGTGATGCCTAATTAATTCTTCTACATGATCAGTTATGCTATGGCAATTTTGTATTGACATTTTCAATTTTGTGAGCATATTACACAGCTGTAGGTGTTCTGCTTTGTAATTTTTATACTTTTTTACAGTAAACTTTGAATTGTGCTCATGCATTTTTTCTTCAACATTTTCAGTTTCCTTTCTTGATTTTATGTTACTTGTATGCATATACTATTTTCACAACAATTATTGTTATTTATATTTCAGGCAATTCATAGATCTCTATTTTTTATATTTGTTTGAAGACTTGTTAAATTCTCTGGCTCATGTCAAAATGGTTGTGATTAGCAAATCTTGAGTTGTTTGTGTATTTGGAGAAGCAAAACCACACTTTGAGTTAGGATTAAAATGTTCTTCTGCTAAGCCTCTGCAATATTTTCTGGGGAATCAAAAGTGAGTGTGCTTGACCAAGGTCTAGTAACTACTATACTGGTGCCATTTTTATTTAATTAATTAATCCTCAAATTCTAGTTAAGAGACACACCCATCAGAATATCCGAACACTGTTGCCAAACTCTTATCATTACCATATCCTCAAATGTCTTCACATATTAATGGTGCTATATATTTAATACATTATATGTGTGTATATAATGTACATAAAACATAATACAAAATAATATTGTATTACATATATGATGTGTATGATACATACTGTATTATATAATACAATATATGTTCCAATATTATATGGTATAGATACATTATATACCATATATTATATATGTATTATATAGGTGTATACAATATATGACTTATATAATACATATAATATTGAATTATAAGTTATATTATATACATATCTATGTATATATGGATATAAAATGTGTATATTGTATGTAATATAATACCTGCATATTATAAACATGTATATAATACATATTATGCATGTCAATTTATATTACATATTACATATTATAAGTTATGATATAAATTTTATCTTATAATAAATTTATAATAAATAAATGTGTATATCATACATTATATACACATATATAATGTATTAAATATATAGCACCAAATATGTGGAGACATTTGAGGATATGGTAATTACAAGAGTTTGGCAACAGTGTTCTGATATTCTGATGGTGTGTCTCTTAGCTAGAATCTGAGAATTAATTAATTAAATAAAAATGGCAGTAGTATAGTAGTATAAATATAAATTTATATTTATATTTAAATAATATTTAAATATGATTATTTAAATATAAATATATATTATATATATGGCACCTCTACTAGTGCCTTAAATTTTTACTGTAACATCCAGAAAGGAGTATCTATGCAGATTTTCTGGGTCTTATATCTCTTCCCTAAGAGTTAGAGGACTCATTACAGGATATTAGTGTGTTAAAAGATACCTTATTGGATGTTTTGAGTCACTCGTGTATGTCAGAAATAGTTCCATTAAGTAATTTTACTTAGAGTCAAATTAAGGTCTCTGCCACTTGGCATATTTTACATTTTTTTTTTTCAGGGACTGGACACTGCTCAGTGAAAATTGTGTAGTGATGTGATGTTAGGAAACTACAGATACCTGTGGCGTAACTTGATGATGAAACTTTCTTTCAGAATTCCTAGTAAACCTGTGGATTTTGCTTCTGCTCTTAGTAGATCTTTTGGGAGCTTCAGCTTTACATGAATAAATTTTAGTTTTTATTTTCAAAATAAGTAGGAGATGGCTAGTGTAAAAAAAAATCAAGATGTTTCATCTTGATAGAAATCTTCTCTTTTACTGGGCTGATTTGTATATCTTTCCCTCTAGATTAATAGGAACTCTAAAAATTATGTGGTACAAAATATTGGTACTCACTTCCTAAAGTTCATTTTTTATGAATTCTTTTTGATTTAGTAATATGGGTAGTGGTAAAAGAATCCACAAATTAAAAATACTTTTTAAATAAAGAATCTGTCAGAAAACAAGATTTTGGAATAGAGTTTTCTATAATTACTGTGTTTTACACTAAGCACAGTACAAAATTGGTAACTAGAAAATGTTCATGAAGTGTCTTCTGAATTTATTCTAATAACACTGTTTCTAATGAGTTCACCATGTAAGATTTGACATCAAACCGAGAACACCTAATATTTGTCTTGTGTCTGGCTTATTTAACTGAGCATGTTGTTTTCTAAATCCATTGATGTTGTTGTAAATGGCTAGATATTCATCTTTTTATGGCTACATAATATTCTACTGTGCATATATAACATTTTATTTGTCATTCTTCTGTCAACAGATATTCAGGGTTTTTTTGTCTCCCTTGGCTGTTTTAAATAATGCTGCAATGAACACGAGGATGCAGATATTTTTAATCACGGTCCTTATTTTCTTTTTGGTTATGTGTCCAGAATCCGGATTGCTGGATTATATGATAGATTTATTTATACTTTATTTTTGAAAGAAGGTCCATATTGGTTTTTGTGGTGACTCTACAAAGTTACATTTAACAAAGAGTGCACAGGTTTTCTTTTCTCCACACCCTCACCAATGCTTATTAAGTCTCTTCTTCTTGTTACTAAGCATCCTAACATATATGTGGTTGGTACCTCATCTTGCATTTGATTTACATTTGCCTGATGATTTGTAATTTTTATCAGTTTTGTATGTACTGCTTTGTTATTTGTGTGACTTCTTTGGATAAAACATCTATTCAGCCTGCTGTCTGTTTTCCAACTGAGTTATTATTGTCATTAGTATTTTTTGCTTTGAATTGCATGCTTTATAAGTATGCATGTATAATTTATATATATATGATATTAACATACAAAATATATGGTTTGCAAATGTTTCTTTTCTGCAGGTTTTTAAAAATATTTTGTTTTTTTCTTTGGTGTGAAGACATTTTTTCATTTGATGCAGTCCCACTTGTTTATATTTGCTTGTGTTGCTGTGCTTTTGTTGTCATACCTAAAAAAAATTTGCAAAGACCAACACCAAGAAAGTTTTGTCATGTATTTTGTTCTGATGAATTTTGAAATTTTATGTGTTACATTTGTCTTTATTTCATTTTAAGTTAATTTGTAGTATACCATAAGAAAATGGTCAAATTCATTTATTCTGTTTATGAATAGTTAGTTTTCCAAGGGTGTTAATTTCCACATTGTGTAGTTTTGGTGCCTTTATCAAAAATTAGTTGACTTTGTATGTATAGGTTTTATTCTGGGATGTTTATACAGTTCCACTAGTTTTGTGTGGGTTGTCTGGTCATATCATATGATTTTCCTTAACAAAGCCTTTAAGTCATGTTTGAGATCAGGAACCATAGTGACCCCAGCTTGATTCCTTCTTAAGTCTGCTTAGACTATCTGGAGATGTTTGTGCTTCCATTCAAATCTATGAAATTGAAATACTTTTACTGGAATTTTGATTGGGATAACATTTAATCTGTAGATTTCTGTGGGCAATGTAGTGTTTATACTACTAAATACCTTAATTTATAAACATTGAATGTCCTATTATTTATTTACGTCTACTTCAAATTCTGTATGTATCTGAATGTACAGATGTTTAATATTCTTCATTATATTTATTCCAAGGTTTTTTTATTTTTACAATATTGTAAACTGAATTTGGTTTTTCTTTCCCTTTTTAGACAGTTTATTGTTAGCATGCTGAAACACAACTATTTGTGTATTTATTTTGATTTTTACTATTTTACTGAATGTACTTATTAGTTCTAACAGTCTTTTTTTGGTGTATTCTCAGATTTTAAATATAAGATTGTGCCATCTACAAATAGTGACATTTGAATGTGTAATTTAATTACTAATTTGGATGGCTCTTTAATTTTTTTTCCTAATTGTTCTGATACAGACTTTGAGTAACATGTTGAGATGAAAACATTGCTAGTACGCACAATGTAGTCTTGATCTGGTGTCTGTGCATTTAAAAATGGTAACACCTCTTCCAGTATTTACAAATTTGTAAAGTGGAGATCTCTCATTGAGTAATAAGGCTGATGTGATTGCCTCTTGGATTGCAGAGAAATGGAGTTGCCTGTGGGTCACAAGGCTGCTGCTTGGTCGGCCTCTTGTGGTCCTGATACTAGGGGATTATGTAGTCATGGATTCTGTATGACCCTGAGATTGCAGATCCTTGAGTGCTTTTATCTATACGGCAGGCACTAGAATAGCATCATGCATTTGGGTCCATATACAGTAAATCTAATATCATCTGTGTAAATAGATTTCGTTCCCACTGAGTACCTGAGATGGTTTTACACAGGTCGCTATATGGGTCCCTGAGTGTGTCAGACTGTTAATGAACTGTGATTGTGAAGGCTGGAACTCAGTCACAGGACTGCTTTGAGAACCACAGTGCTGCCAAAGATCTGCAGGCCTGCTACAGAGCTATGGCTGGCTGATTCTCCCTGCAGGTCTTTCAATGGGAAAAATCATTTCTGGACCATTGCTGAGAGGAGTTGAGGTAATTCTTGTAAGTGGAATCATACAGTACATGTCATTTTGTCACTGTCATTTCACTTAATATAATGTCTTCAGCATTTTCTATTGTAAAATGTGACAATATATTCTTAATGGAGCCTGGAGAACATTTTAGTGTGTACGTATAAGTCACATTTTTAAAATTGAGTTTTCTACTGAGAAGAATTTTTGTATCGTCCAACTATTGCTTTTGTAAATATTGTTGCAATTAACATAAGCGTACTGATATCCCTTCCAGGTCCTGCTTTGCACAGTTTGAATAGATGCCTGTAAGTAGAGTTGCTGAATTATGTGATAAATTTGTTTTAATTTTTGAGGAATTTCCACACTATCTTTTGTAGCAGGGACTGCCTCATCATTTTTGTCCTCCACCAGCACACAAGGATTTCGATGTTTTTTACATCCTTAACATTATTTTTTGATTTCTTGATAGTGGCCATTTGGATGAGTATAATATGGTATGTTATTTTGGTTTTGTTTTTCATTTTTTTCTAAAAAGTGGTCATTTTTCAAATTAATGTTGACAATTTATATGTTGTCTTTGAAGAAATCTCTGCTCATTTTTTTGTCCATTTCTTTAAACATTGTTGTTCACTTGTTGTTGTTAACCTTTTTGCAGTTATTTACATATCCTAGATATTATCTCCTGTCAAACATATGGTTTTAAAATACTTTGTCCAATTCTTGGATGTAATTTTTATACCACTAAATGTTTCTTATGACAGGCACAAGTTTAAATTAATGTAGTACCATTTTAGTGTTCTCTTTGGTGCATATGAAGTTGATACCGAATCCAGAAAACATTGCCAAGATCTATATTATAACTTGTACCATATATTTTCTTTGAAAATTTGTAGAGTTTTAGTTGTTACATTTCACTGTGTAATCTATTAAAAACAGTTTTTCGTATGTTTTGGAGACAAAGTCTAAACTCAAAATTTCCTAAGTAGAATTTTGTTTCCCAACTTAATACACTAAAGAGAATTTCTTTTTCTTATTGTGTGATTACAGCAGCTCTGTGGAACATCATTTGATCGTACACACAAGGGTTTATTTTTCTGGTTCTCTATTCTGTTTCATCATCTACTTTGCTGGTCTTTCTGTCAGTACTGCATTGTTATATTATTTCTATAGCCTACTAATCTGTTCTGAAATAGGAAGTGTGGGGCTTCTAATTTTATTTTCTGTGGCTGTTTGGGCTACTCATAGTCCTTTGAGATTCTATATAAATTTAAAACTTGTTAAAATATTTCTGTAAATAACTCTCTTTCAGATTTTCATAGGGATTATATTGCATTTAAAAGACACCATGGATTGTATTTACATCTAAATAATATTAAATCTACTTACTCTTATTGAAGAGTGTGTTCAAGAGTTTAAGTTTCACATATGTATTAATTTGTCAGTATTGCTTTTGCTATTTTTACTAGTTTAATTTCATATGACCAGCGAAGACACATTGCATGATTTAGTCTTCTTAAAAATAATTAGTATTTTTTAGTGTTCTGACAGATTGTCCATGAAACCACAACTATTTATTTTCTCTTCTCTATGCACCTGACAGAGTCCAATCCACTTTCTTTTTCCAAAACTTTATTTCAGGTATCTTACATAAATGGAACCATATATAGTATTTATCACTTTCTGCCTATCTTTTCACATAGCACAACGACCTCAATACATATTTTTATTGTGAATATAACAAAAATTATTGCTCTCTAAAAGTTGAGTAATATTTAATTATTCATATACCTATATTTCTCAATATATTTTTCAAGAAAAGCTGGGTTCTTTCCACTTATTGATTTATGTGAATAATGCTACAATGAATACAGATGTGTGAATAACTTTATTTTACCCTATATACAAGAATTTATTTGCTGTATTATGTTTCATTGATGTATTTACCTGTCTTTATTTTAGTACCAAAGTATGTTGATTACTATAGCCTTATAATATGTTTTTAGACCAGGAATTATGATGCCTCCAATGATGTTTCCCTTTTTGACAATGGTTGAGTTCTGGTCTCTTCAGATTTAATAGAGTTTACATAATTGCTATTTATATTAATGCAAAAAGTGAATACCTGTTATTTAAAGTCACCCTTTCCTTAAGCACTCTGTCAGTGGAGACAAAAACCAATATTTGAGCATTTATCTAAAAACCAGAAATGTACATACACATACCACTTTTCTTTTTCTCTCCCTTGGAAGCAACATAGAATTGGAAGTTTCTCTTAATTTCACCATGCTGTACTTGGAGGAGGTAAGGCTGTGTTAGGTATATGAGACTAACTTTTCTTTCTAAATGAAACATTTTGTTGTTTTATACCCTTTTGGTCTTGCAAATATTTATCTGATTTTTAGAGTTTCTACAAAGACCATTAGATCAGTATAGAGTTAAGTTGATATGCCTAAGATAAAATGAGAGCCACTTATTATATTTGTAAAGTATATTCAACTAAATCTGGTATGTGGGATTTATTTTTATTTTTATTACTTTTGGTTATGTGTAATTTGTACAACAAAAGTCTTTCACCAAAGCTAGCCATAGAAGGTTAATTTCAAAAAGTAATACTGGGAAAATATGCAAGCTGTGGCCTCAAAAATTTACATTGTAAAAAACTGGGAAAGATTAGGTGAAGATGAAGAGAAGAAATAATACCATAATACATATTATCAATTTGTCCCAATTCTCATAACAAAAATTTAAGTGCCAAAGGATATCAGGAACACAGAATATTTTAGGAAAAAAACTCAATTATTTTGGCTACTTTTAAAGAACCACGTGTTTCTGTAAACATGTATCAACATCATTTTTGAAATACACCTATCATAATAAAATTAGCAAAAAAGGAAACCTTTATGGCTCAAACATTGATAAACACCAAAGTACTAATTTTCCAAAGAATTATTACAATTGCAATAATTCATAAAATTATTTTGTTAGATCTCAAAACTTATTATCTATCAGTGTATTCATCTTTAAGAGAAGCCTTAAAATAGTAATGAGTGATAAAAATTTTAACGGTCTTCAGAATATCTAAATTTCAAATAATTCATGTTAGAACATACACAGATGTAATAAATGCAGGAAAGCCTCTATTCACTTATTACTCAATAATTGAACCTTTAGTCAAATTATTATTAGAGAAAAATTCAAATGTAAAAAAAAATTGGCAATTATTTTAAAAAGCACTTAAACCCTACACAGCTTTACATCTCTTAATATTAGGCAGAAATTCAAATGCTAAAAAAATTGGCAAATCTTTTAACTGGCACTCAATCCTTAAACAACATCAAAAAATCCATATAGGTGAGAAGTTACAAATGTAAAAAATGTTGCAGGTCTTTATCCAGTATGCTCACCTTACATGATGTCAGAGAATCTGTACTGGTAAGAAATGCTGCAAATTTACAGAACATGGCAAAGCCTTTAACTGTTTCTTAAACCTTATATATAAGAGAATTTATGCTGGAAAGAAGCTCTACAAATGTAAAAAAGTATAGTAAAGCCTTCAACAACTTTTAAAATTCTAGTGTACATCAGAAAATTTGTAATGGAGAGAAACCACCCAAATGTAAACATTGTGTCAAATATGCTAGCAGTATGCACACCTTACAGAACCTCAGAGAATGCATAGTACACCTTACACAGTATCAGAGAATATATACAGGAGGAAAACCCTATAAATGTGTATAAAGTTGCATAGCTTTTAACACATGTTCAAATTCTACTCAGAATCAGATAATTTATTTTAAAAAGAAATACAACAAATGTAATGAATGTGACATACCTTTCATTTCTTTCTTTCTTTCTTTCTTTCTTTCCTTCTTATTTTTACTTTTGATTTTGAGGCACATGTGCAGGGTGTGCCAGTTTGCTTCATAGGTAAATACGGGCCATGGTGGTTTGCTGTGTGTATCATCTCATCACATCATGGGTATTAGTGCTCAAACATTGTGCTACATAAGATAATGTATACTAAATATAAACCTTGCACATATAAAGAATATGTCTCAGTCATTAACTTGTGCTTACACATTGCTCAACAGTAGGATATCAATACTAAATAGAAATGCTATATCTGTAATAACTTTGAAAAGACCTCTGTTTCAAATCTACCTCTTATTGAGGACCATAGTATTTCTATTGAAAAAATATATATGCAAATATAAAGTAGGTAGTGAAGCCTTTAAGTGTTGCTCAAGTTTTACTTAAATAATTCCTATAGAAATAAACCATTATAAATGTGATAAAAATCAAGCCTACATATAAATTACATGAATCAAGCTAGAAATGACACTAAAACTTCTAGAGATTACTCTAAATAACAACGTTTATTTTAAAGAATAGTTCAAAGTCCAAGTATTAGATAATTTGTGTCAAAGCAGCAGAGATTGATGGATCAATAAAATATTCACATTCAATGTATATTCATTTTGTAGTGACATTATTTGAAATGATTTGTGTGAATATTATTGATATAATTAAAGTTATATTACTGAATAATACTTTATTTCTACTGTTTATGTAAAGCATGCAATTGATGTTTATGTTGATCTCATCTATATTAGGTGAGCATCATTCCCATCATCTCTCCAATAGAATATTGAAGGCACTGGCCTGAACAATGTATCATGACAATCCAAATGGTAGTGCTGGTTTGCTTTATTTATAGAAGTGTTGTAAGTCATGCATAAATTAGGTGTGCAGATAATCATTCTTCTGAATTAAAATAGGACACCAAAACAGCTTGACATTTATAAATAAATATTTTTACCAACTGATCATTAAGAAAAATGTCTGGCCAGTCCATTAACATTCTGATTCAACTTCATATTGGTATAGAAACAATGAACAAATCTACACAAATATTAGATGAATATTCAGATAACCTCCCTCTCATAGGACATAGATTCATTGTATGTTTAGTATTGTAAGTACATAGCCTCAGCTTTAAAAAAAGGCATATTTTTATATAGATCATGGTGGCAGTGGAACAAAAATACTTCTTTAGTGTTTGTAGGTCATTGAGAATAGAGTGGATTTTGAAATGCTTTACTTAGTGTAGCTTACATTTGATTTGATTAGAACTTAATTTGTTTTAATAAATAAAACTGATATTTTTAATTTATCAGCATGGCTTAATATTGAATGCTGTGTTATTCTATCAAAATTTTAACCGAATCCACCTTGCTCTAGGTTCTCATGCCATATAGTAATGACATATGATTGAGTAATATAGTCCAATGCTATGTTTATATTGTTTTTATTCTAAATGATGAGAAACCCAAAAGAATTTAGAGGACTTGGCCTGGGGCTAATAAGTGGCTGATGTGATGATTCATAGAGGCTGATTATCTTGGCCCAAGACCTATCAAGAGGTGAAGTGACAGCTTGTCCCAGGACCTTGGCCTAGGACCAGTTAGGGGCTTAAATGATGATTCATAGAGGCTGGACTCACAGTTTTAAAAAAGGGAAGAAAGGTTTCCACTAGAACCCACCAGAGCTCACTGTACCCATGCCCACAAAAGAAAAAGCTTTTCTTCTGGGAGCTGACTGAGTGTACAAAGGACAAAGGTATTTCTATGACAGGCTTTCCTCTTTTATGTGTGTGAGCCAAAGGTTTCTGCAAATTTTTATCTAAATAGGCCAGAGGTTTTTCTACCGGCACAGTCACAGGCATGTCTCCAGGCACAACTCCTTGTGCCAGAAGTTCCCTTATTGGTGCCTGTAGCTTGTACTTTTTTTTCCAGGCTGATTTTTATTATGTGAGAATGAGGCACTGACCCATGGGTCAGAGGCTTTCTGAGCAAGCTAGCTTACTCTTTTGGGTCGCCCCTTAGAAGTGGAGACCCTAACTGCTTTTAGGGAGATCGAGCATTGATCTTTCTGCCTACTTCCTGATGAAGAAGGGGGTTGAGTAAAAAACAGCTGCTGAGATTCTTACTTAGGTTGGTTTAAGTGTCCTCAGAAGAAAGGTTCACTTATGCCATGGTTCTAGTTGCATTACCATTTAGATTTGTATAGTCTCTATTTGAAAAGAAACAATTTAAATACTTAGAGGGCATGTATTAAAATAAGAAAATGGGGATAAGGACAGCCTAAGAATTCTGAGGCTGCTGACATGCCTTGATAACTGGTGCATACAGATATGCTTGTTAACATTTGAGTGCATGGGGCTTTGCTTTGGTTCCCTTCCTTGGTCTCAATCTTCCAAACAGAAACCTCTTGGTTATGGGCACCCTGTTTACTCCCATTACCTGGCAAGACATATAGGATAATTGCCCTAGTATTGGAGTTCTCGTCCCATATTTTTACATTGCCCATTCCTTTCTGTCAACTCTGAGCTACAGCCAGAAATTGCTGGTTGGCTCACTGAAATAACCATGGTTAATCTAAAATGTAGGCAAACACTTAACAACAACTGAGACTAAAAGTCAATGACAGCTGTATGATAAGTTTTGAAACATAATCTCTCTCTTTCCAGTCCTATTTTTTAAAAAAAGAAAAACATAATAGCACTGAGCTTTTGTGAAATAGACTTTAGTCTTATACTTGGATTAATTATTTGCATAAAGTGCAGCAAGAACAATCACCTCCACACAGGCCTTTTTGATTGGCTTTGATGGAATTCTGTTTCATAAGAAATCTCAGATTGGACTTTCAAAAGCCAAGCCCAGCCATAGGTTTGTACCTTCAAATACCTGTGAGTTGAGTAAACTCTCCTCTTCTTTAGGTTTCAAGAGAATAGATTTCCTGGGCCTGCTAGAAAGTGACATTCTATGCTCACTGCAGGTCAGGAACTCTGTAAGGGGACTGTTTAGACAAGGTATGAGGCCAGTTTTTCCAGGAGGCTTTTATATTCTCTGCAACTTAAGCTTGATTCCTTAAAGAGAAACACATCCTTCCAGACAAAGCATTGGTAAAACAACCAATTTTTTTTTTCAATTGCATCTTGTTGTAAAAGAAAATGGATTCTTGTTGCACTGATGCAAACAACCATATTGTTTTAATTTAATAATATTCATAACTACTTTTCAAATTCTAGAGTAACTAGGCAGAGAAACAAACGTGTCAATTTTTGTTCATAGTTTTAAGACTTGCTCAAGTGTTAAAAGCTTTTAAGAAAGTTTACTTGATTGCTGAAAAATAAAATGAGGATCAGCAATATTTCAAGCAGAAGTCAAAAATCTTGCTTCAGTTTTGTACTTGTTTAGCTCATTCTATTAATGCTTGTTCTACTTCATATTCATAAACATTTTAGCTTTTTATGAGTTCTGCATATTTTCTCTTATCAGAAACCTGCATTTGAGAGTACCTGTTAAATTTCCATGGCTGATTATAAACCATCTTTGGAAGGAAATTAAAATAAGACAACAGAGACCAGGCATGGTGGCTCACACCTGTAATCCCAGCACTTTGGGAGGCTATGGGGGGCAGATCATGAGGTCAGGAGATTGAGACTATCCTGGCTAACACGGTGAAACCCCGTCTCTGCTAAAAATACAAAAGAATTATCTGGGCATGGTGGTGGGTGCCTGTAGTCCTAGCTACTTGGGAGGCTGAGTCAGGAGAATGGCATGAACCCTGGAGGCGGAACTTTCAGTGAGCCGAGATCGCGCCACTCCGCTCTAGCCTGGGTGACAGAGCAAGACTCCATCTCAAATAAATAAATAAATAAATAAATAAATAAATAAATAAATAAAGACAGACAACAATTGTGTGTAAGTGACAAAATGTCCAGGGTTGTTGAAGCCAGAAACATTATCAAAAAAGAAATTTGATTATTTCTGCAATTTATAATAATCCAACTTAATAACCTTAATTGTGATTGACAACAAACATTCAGGAAATAAAACCTAAGACATCCCAGACTTTTTGAAACACAGGGGACTTCTGTAGCAACCAAAAGCCAGCGGTCAGGAAATACAAACTTGACACTGAAGTTTTATGTTGGAAAACCTGTAAAATATGTTAGAAATGTAGAACGCTTAATATTTTAAAATAGAATTTCAAATTACTATGAGTTGTTGGCTTTGCCAAAATAAGTGAAAAAAAATTGAAAACACAAAAACATTTTGTATTCATCTGTTTTCATGCTGCTGACAAAACATACACAAGACTGGGCAGTTTACAAAACAAAAGAGGATTAGAGGACTCAACAGTTCCACATAGCTGGGGAAGCCTCAAAAATCACGGTGGAAGTCAAGGCACATCTCACATGGAAACACATAACAGCAGAGAGTTCGTGCAGGGAAACTCCCACTTATAGAACCATCAAGACTCACTCCCATGATTCAATTACCTCCCACAGGATTTCTCCCACAACAAGTGGGAGTTCAAAATGAAATTTGGGTGGGAACAGAGCCAAATCATGTTATTCCGCCTTTGGCCAGTCCCAAATCTCTTGTCCTCATATTTCAAAACTAGTCATGCCTTCAGAAAAGTCCCCTAAAGTATTAACTCATTTCAACATTAACTTAAATGTCTACAGTCCAAAGTCTCCACTAGACAAGCCAACTCGCTCATACTTGTGGTTCTATAAAATTAAAAGCAAGTTTGTTGCTTCCTAGATGTAATGGGGTAACAGGAATTGGGTAAACACAGCTATTCTAAATAGGATAAATTAGCCAAAACAAAGGGGCTACAGACAGGCCTCAGGCAAGTCCAAAATCCAGTGGGGTAGGAAAATCTTAAAGTTTCAAACTAATCTCTTTGACTACATGTCTCATATCCAAGTCATGCTGATGCAAGAGGTGGGCTACCATGGCCTTGGGCTGCTGTACCCCTGTGGCACTGCAGAGTATAGCCTCCCCCTGGCTGCTTTCATGAACTGGTATTTAGAGTCTGTGACTTTTCTAGGTGCACAAAGCAAGCTGTTGGTGAATGTACCATTCTGGGGCCTGGAGAATGGTGGCCCTCTTCTCACAGCTCCATGAGGTAGTGCCTCAGTAGGGACTATTTCTCAGGGATCCCTCCCCATATTTTCCTTCCATACTGCGGTTGCAGAGATTTTCCATGAGCACCACATCCCTGAAGCAAACTTCTGCCTAAACATGCTGGCATTTCCATATATCCTCTGAAATGTAGACTGAGGTTCCCAAATCTCAATTCTTTACTTCTGTGCACTTGTGGGCTCAACAGCACATGGAAGCTGTCAAGGATTGAGGCTTTCAATATCTGAAGCCACAGCTCAAGCTGTATCTTGGCCTCTTTTAGTCACAGTTGGAGTGGCTGGGATGCAGGACACCAAGTTCCTAGACTGCACACAGCAGAGGGACCCTGGGCCTCACACATGAAACCATTTTTTCCTCTTAGGTCTTTGAGTTTGTGATAGGAACAGCTGCCACAGTGGTCTCTGACATGGCCTGGAGACATTTACCTCATTGTGTTGGGGATTAACATTTGGCTCCTTATAACTTTCACTAAAAATACATTTTATTTTTGTGTAGTTTGTATGTAAATCTATTTTCAGTGCTTTTTATTACATATTATACTAGAAATTCATAGAAAATTTTTTCTTTTTTTATTATACTTTAAGTTCTAGGGTACGTGTGCACAACGTGCAGGTTTCACTAGGTATACGTGTGCCATGTTGGTTTGCTGCACCCTCAACTCGTCATTTACACTAGGTATTTCTCTTAATACTATCCCTCCCCCAACTTCCCACCCCCTGACAGGCCCCAGTGTGTGACGTTCCCCACCCTGTGTTCATGTATTCTCATTGTTCGATTCCCCCTTATGAGTGAGAACATGCGCTGTTTCGTTTTCTGTCCTTATAATAGTTTGCAGAGAATTATGGCTTCCAGCTTCGCCCATGTCCCTGCAAAGGACATGAGTTCATCCTTTTTTATGGCTGCATAGTATTCCATGATGCATATGTGCCACATTTTCTTAACCCAGTCTATGATTGATGGACATTTGGGTTGGTTCCAAGTCTTTGCTATTGTGAATAGTGCTGCAGTAGACATACATATGCATGTGTCTTTACAGCAGCATGATTTTTAATCCTTTGGGTATATACCCAGTAATGAGATCTATGGGTCAAATGGTATTTCCAGTTCTAGATCCTTGAGTAATTGCCATACTGTCTTCCACATGGTTGAACTAATTTACATTCCCACTAACAGTGTAAAAGCATTCCAATTACTCTACATCCTCTCCAGCATCTGTTGTTTCCCGACTTTTTAATGAGCACCATTTTAACTCGAATTAAAAACCTAGTAAGTTGTTTTTATTATGTGCTAGGTGCAGATAAAGTCTTACTTCTTTCAGCATAGTTAGGATTGTGCTTACTTTTATATGTCCTCCAATGTTACTGGTAGTGAACGAGGCAAGGTGACAGTTTTTAAAAGTCAAAGAAGTAGTTTGAAATCTTAAAACTTTTAGCAACATAGCATCTGTCCTACGTAATTTACACAACCTATTTAAATCTTGCAGATATTTGCATTTTAACAATAATCTTCAAAGGTGTTTTTACTTTACAAAAATTAAAGTCATATGGACTGAAAAGTACCACACCCTTTATCTTTCCTTTAAAATTATTTGATTTGAGCCCATATACTTTTTTAATTAACTAGAGCTCTTTTTAAATAGATATCACACACATAACACCTATATAACCACACAGACCAGTAGAAGATTTTGTAGTTATACAATCTCTAGTTGGTCAGTTTCCCAACTGGATTATTGGCCTCCATGTGAAGTCCTTTAAGAACTGGGTGAGGAATAAAGTTACCAAGGTCTAATAAACAAGCATAGCCCGAAGACAAAGAGATTTTGAGAGATAATTATGCATATGTAACTTCAGTGGTTTAAGAAGGCAAACAGGATTTGTGCTGCCTTTTCTGTTTTCTCAGGGAGCCACAGGCCACCAGAAGTGATCCCAGGGCCTTTATTCCAGGCATCAAGAGTGGCAAGATAAAGTGGAGGAAAGTAATTCTATCACCTGAGGAAAAATCCTTTTCCATAAAACAAGACCTATGAAGACAGAAAAATAAAGACCTTTTGAATATACCTATATATTAGATATCCACTTTTAGTTAAGCTGAATGCTATTTAAGAAAATCCTTTTTCATTAATTGAACCTTACAGAGAATATAAACAGTGATTCTGATAATTTTATTTTCTGGTTTGCATCACTACCTGTTCAGAATCATGTTAAGTTTCTCCAGTTTCCTCTGGAAAAAAAGTGTTTGGGTTCAGGCAAGGGTAGGTTTTCAATTAGACTGAAGATACCTCTAATAACAAAGCTTGATATTTGAGGAGGGATTGCTAGCCAGAGGCTTCCCTTAAAGGACAGCAGTACTGCTATACTGGGTGGGATGCAAACAGTTAAGTTATTTTATATGGTTAACACCATAGCCTCTGGCACCAGCAAAGCCACTGCTGTAATTTCTCAGAGGCAAGTTGCCCATACTTTAGCCATCAAGTCAACTTCCTCACTTAGATAACCCACTAGTTGAGCTATAACTCAAGGCTTAGTTAAAAATCCCTGGGCTATTCTTTTTTTTTCTGATACGTAGATATTAAATACATTTTCTATCAGAAGATTGAAGGTTGACGCTTTAAGTAAGGTTTGCTTTAGCTAGCTAAAGGCTTTGAGTTTGGGGTTCCTAAATGAATTTAGGGAGATAGTTTTAGCTGCTTGAGTTTATTTTAAGAAGTAGTGTAAAAGATGAACTATTTTATTGTATTCCAGTACCCAAAATCTTCAAAATAAAATAATGCCTAAGAATTCTTCTAAAAGTTAAGAAAAATGAGCCCAATTGTTTCCTCCCCTGGTGCTCTGGTTCCTTCTGATAAGACCAGATGCAGATACTTCACTGCAGCCTAACAGAGCTTAGGTTTAGATTTGGAGACACTAAATTCCCTTCCAACTAAGAAATTAAGAAGAGCTTTAGTGTCTTCTTGAGAAATCCATCACGATCATGCCTTGGAAAAACTGAAAGGCTGGATTAGGAAGAAAAAAAGAGAGACAAGGTCTAATGTTTAGAAGAGTGTTTACTTTGCACCCTTTTACATGCAGAATCACTTGGGACTCCTGGATATTGATGGGTGTTAGAGTCCTTGGAGCCTGCCTATCAAGCTGTGTGATCCAATCATCCTGCTGGACCATCAGAAAGACTGGCTTTGAACCTGGTGATTGACATTTCCTGGGACAGTTGTACTTCCAGTAGTCTTAACAGATGGGACAAGGCTGGGGTGGCTTCTTATTGCTGTTCTGGATATCCCATTTATAGTGCCCCCACTTGCCACACCAGTAACAATTAGCAGGTGCATGTTGAGGATTCCAGGTCTCATTAGCACGTGAAGTGGCAACTAGTGCTTTCTTTTTTCTCTTGTGCCTCCCCTTTTCTTCCTAGGTCTCCTTCTCCTGGTACATGTTGTAAAATATTGATGAGGCTAGACCTAGGAGGTTTTCTAGGTGCTATCTGGGCTCACACTCTACTTTTGTAATTTCCTTCCAAACCAGGGATTTCCTAGGTAGTAAACTTGTCTGTTAAGATTATGTGTCCCTCAATATGTATTAGGAGATAGAGAACTGGGCTTCACTAAAGTATCCTTCTTTCCAAAGAAGCTGAGAGGTTTTCAACAGGATTTAATAAGGACAGTTAAAAGTAATTGAGAAGACTGGTTATGATTATTTGCAAGCCTTTTAATATACACATAAGAAAGTGTTTTTTTTTTCACAGATCAATGGGATAACTAGGGATTCAATTAGGGTTTTTAATGGACAGTGCTTCTCTTATTAAAAATGGGGATTCTGTCTCTTTCTTACCCTCCTTCCCTTTTTGACTGGGTTTCTCTTTGACTGGCTGTAGGAGGTCTGCTGTGTGTCTCTGAATATCTCTGCTATCTGTAGAGGTGCCTGTTTCTCTGCAACAGTTAGGATTTAGCTTAGAAGTAGTATAACATCTCTCCACATAAGATTCAACAGTTGGGTTAGATTTTGTAAAACCTCCATATATCTATCACAATCATTAGAGAAATTGCCTAGGTCCTCCTCTTTGTTAGAGGTTCTGCAATGAGAAGAAAACTGGAACCCTAGTAATACCATGTCCACTGAATGTTTCCCATGGGGTAAGAATGAAGTTTGGGGTCTCTTGCTTGGCAAAACAAGAGAATCTAATGATATCATTATAGGGGTCCCTGAATAAGGGAGGCAGGTAGGATACACATAATTTGCTTTTGAGGGTTTCCCAAAAGTTAGTCTCTCTGACTTTGGGGAATTATATTTTGTAGGCTTGCATGATAGGAATGGCAAGAGGGCAAGGTGAATTTGACTATGCTTACAGAAATCTGGGTTGCTTCATGTAAGTAAAAAAATCTAGTTGTTGAATAGTATTAAAATTATTGCTTGCCTGAAGAGGCCAGGCCTCCTTTCCATAAGATGGCTGAGTCCCTCTGAAATAAAACATAAGCTGTGTGTTTTTTTTTTCTTCAGGGTCTGAGGGAAAAAAGAGTTAAAGAAGAATGCACTCAAGGGAAGTGTAGTCTTCAAATTGTGTGTTACCCATCTTGAAAAGTGAAGAGAAAAGTTGTCTCTCAGTCTTCTTATTTTTTTAGATTGACCCAGAATGGAGAGAAAAATAGAGGGGTGTCCCTCCTATTCTCTTTTCTTTACCCTCTGGGTCCTGGCACATTAAGGGAAGTGTGACCTTCACCCATAGCTCTGGAGAAGCTCGCCAGCAGGATTTGCCACGCTGACCTGCACAAAACCCTAGCTTTTTGTCCTACTGATTTCCTAGACTCACTCAACCCAAAAGGGTCTGGTGGTACTCCAGAGACCTGAGAGAAATTAGTTTCTAGTTAAATTTTAGCAAGACTCTTTAATGAAGATAGTGCTGAATTACCATCTCTGACTTTCCTTGTTATGGCTCCAAAAAACATCAGAATCTCAGAGAATGGGACCAGTTGACATAAAATATCTTGTTTATTTAATGCTGAATATACTTAGATGCAGATGATGTGCCACAAGAGAGCATAAGATGTGCCACAAAAGAGCTGTCATTTCTTTGATGGGGACAGCTAAAAGCTTAAAATCTGTCTTTTGAGGTAACATTCTCCTAATTGTTACAAGTGGATTTATCCTGCCCCCCAAATAGGGCATGGGACATGATCACTGATAAAGGGATGTAAGAGAGAAAGTACTTAGGGGACTATAAGTTTTGAACAAAGAGTAGGCAAGGCTCCACACAGAATAACATCCCATTTTACTAGGTGACATTGTGGGGTTAGAAATGCTAGGTAAAAACTTGGAGTTGAACTTTTTTTCAGATACATGTTAGAAAGAGAGATTTGGGATTTCATAGGCTGTCCCTATAGTATGCTCCCTGCCAGAAGAAAATTAACTTGTTTCATAAATGAAATGTTTACATTCATTGAACAGTGCTGAGCTTTTACATGAAAAGACAACCCAAATGAAGAGGTCTCAGAGTGAAATATTCCCTCATCCAGTGCCTGTTATTAGGGGACTTAAAGACCCTTACTAGGTACAAATTTAGAGAGATCCTGATTTTTTCTGCTTCTAGGAAATCACGAAATGAAAAACACTTTGAGTTATATTTCCAATTACTAGGATACTGACTGACTTTACCCAGCAAGATTATATGTCTAGGTTGCAGAACACCTCCAATATTGCATACAAAGAAGGAATAGGAGACATGATAGCCATAAAAAGAAAGAAGCAAAAATTGATATAGAAAGACTGGAAGTCCTTGTGCCAAAGCCCTGATGGGCTTTCAGAAAAAAGAGTTAGTCCAAGGCCTTTAGGTAACACTGAGGTGTATCTCCAGCCAGAAACCTTCAGTTGCCCTAGGATCTTTTTTAAATCCCATGCAATGGCTAGGTTTTCTGGAAAGAAAACAGGATCAATACAAAGCCAACATTCCCAAAGTTTCTCTTAAGGGAAAAAAACTGAGTGTAACAAGCCTCAGAAAGTAAAAAATAAAAATAAAAATAAATTAAAGATAAAGATTCTACTTCTACTCACTCTGCTAATTAATCCCTTTCTTCCTGGCCAATGTGCCAAAATATGTTGTAGTCTCACCAATGTAACAAGATGTTTCAGTTTCTTATTCTTCTGAAATAATACCTGGAGTTCTTTGTTTCATGTCCAAGATAATAAAGGAGCATGAACACAAGGGTGAGGTTGGAATAGAATAATAGTTTAATAATTGAAAGAAGAGAGTTCTCTGTCAGCAGAGAGGGCAGGCCTCAATAAATTGCCCACTCTGAGGCTGAGAATCAGGGATTCTATGGAAAAAGAAGGTTAAATAATGTGCTTAATTTGTTGACTGTCTTGGAAATCTGACTCAGATTGACCCAGGGCCTTGGCCAAGGACCAGTCACACATTTTGCCTTAGACTGTGCCCAGTCCAATCAGGGGCTGAAGTGCTGATTTATAGGGACTGCTCATCTTACTGTGCTACCCATCAGGAGCTGAAGTGAAAGCTTGGCCTGGGAATATAGCCCAAAACTAATCAGCATCTGAAGTAATAATTCATAGAGGCTAGGCTCACAAACAAAAAGAAAAAGATAGCACCCACTGGAATCTACCAAAGCCCACTGTGTTCATGCCCACAAAAAGAGAAGAAACTTTTTCATGAGATGCTAATTATACAAAAGACAAAGGCATTTCTGTGTCACAGCTTGTTTCCTTAAATGGGTGAGCCAGATGTTTGTGAAAGTTCTTGATTAAATGGGCTGGAGATTTCCCTGTCTGTGTAGCCATGAGCATATTTTCAGTCACAACACCCCTGTGCTATTTCCCTTATTACTGCCTGCAGCTTGATTATTTTTTCCCAGTCAGCTTTCTATGTTATGTGGAAATGAGACACTGACACATGGTTTGGGGGCTCCCTGGGGGTCCTTCCTTTACTGTCTACCAAAGGCAGGCTATTTCTTTTCAGTGCATTTCTGAAATCAGACAGAGCTGAGCTTTTGACTGTTGGACCTATATTTCTTTTCAGCTAAGAAATTAAAAAGAGTGTTTTCCTTCCCAAGAAGTCTATCAGACTTATCGTATGAGAAGAGGGAAACCCTGAATTGGAGAGGAGAACAAAGAGACTAGCCCTGGACATTCACTTTCCTCCCTTCTAATTCCATAATCTCATGGGACTCCTGGACAGTAATGACAGTTAGAGCTATCGGAGCTGTGGAATTGGCTCTGGGACCCATCAGTCCTGTTGGAATATTGAGGACACTTGCCCTTGACTCAGTGACCTACATTTCCAGGGAGAGTATGACTTCTAGTGGTCTCAACAATGGGTGGAAGAAGGTGGCTTCTTCTTGCTGCCTTGGCAATCCTTATTGAATACTCCCACTTGCCACATTGATAGCAATTATCAGGTGCACTTTGGGGATTCTGGATCTCATTAGCTTGTGAAGTGGCAACTAGTGCCTCTTTTTTCTCTTGTGCTATTCCTCTTTTTCCTGTGACTTCTCCTTGTCTCTCATATATAAGACCAAGAAGGCCAAACCCAGAAGGTTTTCAAAGGTGCTATCCAGGCTCACAATCTGCTTTTTTTCTGATATTAGTGGCTGCCTGAGTAATAAACTTGTCTTTTAAGATTATCTGTCCCTCAACTGAATTACGAGATACAGAGGTGTGCTTCACTAAAGTGTCTGTCAGCCTTTCAAAAAAGGCTGAGGGATTTTCATCTTGCTTCTGATAGAAAAAAGGAGAGTTTAAAGTAAGTAAAAGGTTTGATTCAGGTTCTTTGCAAGCCTTACAATATGCAAATCAGAAAGTGTTTTCTTTTCCAGTGACCTATAGATCACTAGGTTTCCAAATATGGCTTCAAAGGGGCACAACCTTTCTTTCTATTAGAAATAGAAATTCTTCTCTTTTTTACCCTATTTCCACTTTCAACTGGGTCTATTTTTTGACTGACTAAAGGAGATCTGCTGTTTTTCTTCAAATCTCTCTGCTGCCTGTAGAGATGCCTATTTCTCAGCAGCAGTTAGAGTTTGGCTTAGGAGTAACAGAACATCCCCCATGGGAGATCAAACACTTGCATTCGATTTTGGAAAGCCTTTTTATATCTATCACAGTCATTATAAAACTTGTTTAGGTCTGTCTGATTTTTTATAAGGTGTTGTAATGAGAAGGAAACTTGGACTCTAGTGGTACCATGTCTATAGGACATTTAGTTAGTGTAGGAGCAAGAGTGAAGTTGGAGGTTTCTTGCATGCCACAACCACAGGAGCTGATGATAGGACTATTGAGGGCCCTGGATAATGGAGGTAGGCAGAACACCCAGAAGTTGCCTTTGAGGGTTTCTCAATGGTTTGTCTTTCCGACTTTTGGGAATTATATTTTGTAGGCTTGCCTGATATGGCTGCAAAGAGGTCAGAGTGAATTTTACAATGCTTACAAAAATCTGGATTGCACTGGGGATTAAAAAGCAAAAAGCTAGTTATTTAATATCATTGAAATTAATGCTACCCTGAACAGGCTAGGCCTCCTTTCCCTAAGATGAACATACAAGCCCCATAAATAGAATATATACTGTGAAATGTAATATAAACTGCTTTTTCTTTAGGGTCTGAGTGTTAAGAGTTAAAGAAGAATGTGCTCAAGGAGAGTACAGACCACAGATGTTCTGTCACACATCTAGAAAAATGTGGAGAAAGTGTGCTCTCTTTCTCTTTCCTCTTTTCAGAATGACCCAGGGTGGAGAGAAAGTTAGAGGGGTATCCCATTATGCAAGCATATCCTTCACCCTTGGATCCAGATGAGCTAGCTGGAAGGATTAGCCATGGTCACCTGCACAAAGCCCTAGATTTTTACCCGGCTGATTTCCTAGACTAACTTAACCCCAAAGGATCTCAAAGTACCCCAGAAGCCCAGGAGAAATTGGGTACTAGTTAAATTTTGGCAAGACTTATTAATGATGGGAGTCTCTTAATACAATTTCTGGCTCCCCCTGATATGACCCCAGGAAAACATTGGAATATCAGAGAATGGGACCAATTGACATGCAAATATAAAATATCTTGTTTGTTTAAATTCCAGTGTGCCTGGATGCAAAACAGATGCCTCAAAAGAGCATTGAGGAGTGTATGGATTGAATGACTGTCGTTTCTATGATGGGGACAGCAAAAAGGCTAAAATCTGTCCTTTAAGGGTGGCTTCCTCCCAACTATTACAAATGGAATTATCCTGCCTACAAATAGGCCATGAGACATGATTACTGACAAAGGGATGTAAGATAGAAGATAATTAGAAACTAGAAATTTTGGAGAAAGTGTAGACAAGGCTTCCCACAGAGAAAAAATCTAATTTTACTAGGTGGCCATTTGGGATTGAAATGCTAGGTAAATTTCTGACTTGAAATTTTTTTCAGGTAAATATTACAAAGAGAGATCTGGGTTTTGATAGGGTGTCCCCATAGCATGCCCCCAGAATAAAAAAAATTTATAAAAAAATGTTTAGATTCATTGTACAGTTCTGGGCTTTTACATCAAGTGAAGAAACAGCCCAAATGAAGAGGAGGGTATTCACTCAGGGTAAACTATTATCTCATCCACTGCCATGAATGTTTATTACTGAGAGACAGAAAGGCCTGAATTATGTAAAACATTAGAGAAATCCTAATTTTTTTCTGTTGCTAGGAAATCACAAAAACAAAAATTCTTTAAGTTACATTCCTAATTACCAAGACATTGACTGACTTTATCAGACAAGTTTATGTCTCTAAATTGCAAAAACACACAGAACATTTCTTACAACAAAGGTATAGTAGACATAATATCCACAAGAAGAAAGAAGGAAAATATGATAAAATGACTGGAAGTTATTGTGCTGATGCTCCAATGGGCTCTTGGGAACTGGAATTAGTTGAAGGGCCTTCAGGTAACATTGAGTTGTAGGCTCAGTCCCAAGCCTCAGTTGCCCTAGGACCACTTTCTAATCCCATGTGATGGCTAGGCCTTCTGTGAAGGGAATCTGAATTATAATAGAGTCAAAATTCAAACATCTGGGAGTAATTGGGGAATTGATAAAGTCCTCTGCAGCAAGCTTTTCCCCTGAGTCTTAAGGCTGACACTGATGTTAATTATTTTTAAATGGCTGACATGGTTCCAGTGTTTTGTCAGCTCTGGAGATTAAAAACTTAGGACAAGAACCTCAGAAAGTGGAGTGTTAAAGATCCACTCCTAATCACCCTTCTGATAAATTCCTTCTTACCCAGCCCATGCATCAAAGTATGTTGTAGTCTCACTAATGTACCAAGACAAAACAGTCTCTCATTGTCTGAGATAATACGCAGAGTTCTTTGTCCTATGACCAAGATAGCTAAGAAGGGGGGACACAAGGGTGAGTTTGGAGCAAATGTTTAATAAGTGAAAGAAAAAATCTCTCCACCAGCAAAAAGTGGAGGACTGTATGGGTTTAAGCCATGGTGTCATGGTCTAGGGTTCTTATGGACTGGGAAGAAAAATGAATATGCTTTGTCTTCTGGATGTCTTGGAGACTTCATGGCTCAGCTTTGCATAAAATCAGAAAGCATGGGCCAGGACCAATCAGCAGCTGATGAAACAATTTATAGAGGCTGTTATTTTGGCCTGGGATTTATCTAGAGCTGAAGTTATAGCTTGGCCCAAAAACTTACTCCTGAACCAATCAAGAGCTGACATGAAAATTTATAGAGCCCGGCCTCACAATTCAAAAAGAAAAGAAAACTTCCCACTGGAACTTACTGGAGTCCACTGTGTTCATGCCAACAAAAGGAGAATAAACTTATTACTGGGAGCCAGCTGATTACACAAAGGACAAAAGCTTTTCTATGCCAGGCTTTTAAAATTTATCTGAGTTATCTTATTTATCTGGAGGCTTGTGCAAGTTTTTATGTGAATGGGCTGGAGATTCTCCTCTCTGTGCAGCCAGTGGCATGCCTACAGTAACAACCCATGTGCTAGTTAACCTATAAGTTCCTGAAGCTTGATTTCTTTTCCCTGGCTGCTTTTTGAGTTATGTAGGAATGAGGTCCTGTCGCATACATCAGGGGCCCTCTAGAAACCCCTCTCTTGGTTTCTACCTAATGCAAGTAACCCCTCTCAGCATAATGGTGAGAATATTATATTCTACCCAATAATCAAATATTACATCTATTAATCTTTTGTCATGTGTTTCATATATTACTAAATAAAAATAAATAAATTAGTATCTGTTTTAAATTAAATTATTATATTGACTCACATGAGCATAACTAGCTTATGTGTAAAGTTATCAATGGAAACACCGAAAGGAAGAAATATATTAAGATGCAAGAAGGCAATAAAGGCTATATTTTTTAGTCAGATTTTATTTAATTTACAGAAATGTTTATTAAGTTTTCTGTCATGATTTTTACCTCAACACATGGCTTCTAATATAATTTACCTGTTAACTCATGGATAAGCTGTTACTTCAGAATTGAAGAGCCTCTTTAATTTAGCATGTGCTTAAATTGCTGGCCCCATCCTGCATATTACTGATTCAGCTGCTGTGAACTTTGGTCAAAAAATATGTCTTTTTTTTTTTCCAAGTTCTCAGGCGTTTTCAATGCTGCTAGCCAATGGAAACCAGTTGCAGGACCAATGGCTGGGTGCATATTTATTGATTTCATCTGCAGTAAAAATATTGACCCAGAGGATATGCAGTCAAATACACAAGAGACCATTTTTGATTTTAAGTGGACACAGGTCTTGCTCATAGTAATGTAAAAGTGGGGCCAAATATATCAGAATTATTTAATTTTGATTTTGAGGGGTTGATAAAATCTGGTTTTATGTTTAAAGCCTGAATATTGTTCTTGGCCTACATTAGTCAGTTAAATATTCAGTTGGGGCCTATGTATTTGGTCTGGGCTGGAACTGAAATTGTGAAGTTTTATGCACTGAATGTCTGGTCTGTGTGAACACATCTGGATGGGTCACTGAGAGTGCAATGGGTGAAATAATTCAATAATACAATTCTTTCTATAATTATAAATCCTTCTATTGCTGTGATGGTTACATGGGAGTGATGTGGGGATATGGTGGTGGAGACAATGAAGGTTTAGGAGCATAGAATCACACCCAGGCTTGGAAAAGATGTTACATCTCTGAACTCTGTTCTTTACTCCAGTGTAAGCCTCTTCAAGGTCCTCGTTATATAATTAGCAAAATCTCACAGAGGGGGCTGCAGATTTTGATATTACAGAAAAAAACATGCATCATAGAGTTGGCTCCACATATCCTTAGACCTTTTCTATTCTCTCTTGCTTTACTAGCTTTGAAATTTTCCTTCAGTTGACACTCTCAGTGTTATAGTATAAAATCTATGCTGCTTATTTATTAGGTGAAATTATATAAATGAACTACTCACATATGTAATTATATTTCTAACATTATAAATTGGTTTGAGAACTTTTAAATTTTAGGCCTTATTTGTTTCTATTTTAAATAATTTGACAGTTTTTATTGATTTTTGATATACTGGAATATTTTTTAAATAAATTTTTCTCATACAATTAATTATAATACGTACTCTGTATGTGATTTTGACTTTGCTTCTGTTAAAATCTTTGAAAAAAATTCAAATGAATCATTATTATTGTAAATATCTCTTAGGTATAATTTTATAGTTATTATAAAAGATTTCTCAATAATTCTCATGTAAGTCTATTGCTTCATTTTGGTAAATTCATAAAGAAATTTTCATTTGTTATTTATTTTTTCTATTTTTTAGTTTCCATAGCACATCAATAATTTATTCTTTGTGTTTCAAACATTCAATTATACTTTCTTAGTTATTTTACAATGAACAATTAAATTGCCTTTACTACAGACACCATGTTGAGCTAGCAAATACTGGGTCTTACTTATTATTTAAATTTTTGCAGCCACTAGCCATCCACTGTTCCCTCTAACCCCACCAACTACTCTTACCAGCATCTGACAATCATCCTTTCTTTTTCTAACTCTCTGACTTCAATTGTTTCACTTGTTAGATCTCAGAAATAAGTGAGAACATACAATATTTGTCTTTCTCTACCTCTGTTATTTCACATAACATAATGATGTCCAGTTCTATCCATGTTGTTATAAATGACAGGATCATATTTTATTTTATGGTTTAATAGTACTCCACTGTATATATGTAACAGATTTTATTGATCAGTTCCTCAGTTAGTAGACATAGGTTTCTTCCAAATCTCAGTTATTGTTAATAGTGCTGCAATAAACATGAAAGTTCAGATATCATTTCAATATAATGACTTTATTTCTTTTGATTATATACCCAGCAGTGGAATTGTTGGCCATACAGTACCTCTATTTTTAGTTTTTGAGAAAGTTTCAAACTGTTCCCCATAGAGGTTATACTGATTCACATTCTTACAGTGTTGGAGGGTTCCTTTTCTCCAAATCCTCAAGAGCATTTGTTATTGCCTGTGTTTTGGATAAAAGCCATTTTAAGTGGAGAGAGATAATAAGTAATTGTCATTTTGATTAACAGTTCTCTGATAATGATGTTGATGACCATTTCCCATGCCAGTTTTCCATTTGTACACCTTATGAGAAATTAGTATTCAAGTCTTTTGTTCATTTTATATGAGATTATTATATTTTTTCTATGAAGTTCTTTGAAATTCTTATATATTATGGCTATCAGTCCCTTGCCAGATGACTGGTTTTGAAATTGTTTTTCTAACTCTGTGGGGTTTTTTCCACTTTGTTGATTTTTTTATTTGCTTTGCACAGCCTTTTAAACTTGATGTGATTTTGTTTGTTAATTTTTGCTTTGTTTTACTTTTCCTGTGTTGTATTGCTCAAGCAATTTTTGCTGAGTTCAATGACTGGGAGAGTTTTCCATATGTTTTCTTGTTTCACAGTTTCATAGTTTCAGGATTCAGATTTAAGTCTTTAGTACAGTCTGATTTGATTTTTATATATACTGAGAGATAGGGGTCTACTTTCATTCTTCTGCCTGTAGATATTCAGTTTTCATAGCACCAATTCTTGAGAAAAAAAAAAAAAAAGCTCTTTTCCCAACGTATGTTCTCAGCACTTTTGTCCAAAATGATTTTTCTGTGAATGAATTGAGTTATTTCTGAGTCCTTTAATCTGTTCAAATGGTCTATGTGCCTGTTTATTTGCCTGTCAACCATGTCATTTTGGTTACTATAGCTCTATAACATAATTTGAAGTGATAATATGGTTTCTATAGATTTGTTCTTCTTGCTTAAGATAGCTTTGACTATTCTAGGTTATTTGAAGATTTATACAAAATGTAATTTTTTTATTTCTGTAAAAATATCATTGATATTATGATAGGAATTACATTATCTCTGTAGATTCATTTAGGTAGTACATATTTTTAAAATATTCATTCTATCAATTCGTAAACAAGGAATATCTTTCCATTTTTAGGTGTCTTCAATTTTTTACATAAGTGTTTTATAGTTTTTTCTATAGCGACTTTACACTTTATTAGCTAAGGTAAATTTTATGTATGTAATTTTATTTGTAGTATTGTAAGTAATATTGATTTCTTATTTTTTTCTCAGCTTGTTCACTGTTAGCAGATATAAATATTACTAATATTTATATGTTTATTTTTTATTCTACAACTTTGCTAATCTTATCATTATTGATCTTATAGCTGTTTGGTGGATTCGTTAAGATCTTTTTCAACTGTAAGATTATATCATCAGCAAACAATAATAATTTGACTTTTTTTGTTTGTTTTTCTTCTGATTGCTCTAGGTAGAATTTTCAGTACTACCTTGAATAACAGTGGTGATGCTGGACATCCACTAAAATGTAAAATATTTTATAGGAACTACTTTCCTTTTTTTCCATTTATATGATGCTAGAGTAAGGTCTCTCATATATGGCTTTTATTATGTTGAGGTATGTTCTTTTTTGGGGGGTGAGAAGGTTTGTTATGAAGCAATTTCAAAGAAAGTGTGCTTTTTCAGCATGAATTAAAATGATCATATGGTTTTATTATTTATTCTGTTGATATGATATATTCCATTGATTGATTTAGATATGTTGAACTCTTCTTGTATCTCTGGAATAAATGTCACTTGGTGATGATAAACAGTCTTCCTAATGTATTGTTGAATTTATTTTGCTAATATTTTCTTCCAGATTTTTTGTATTAATATTTATCAAAGATATTGGCCTGTAGTTGTTCTTTCTGGTATTTCTTTGCTTTTGGTATCAGAGTAATACTGGTCTTGTAGGATGAATTTGAAAGTGTTCCTTCTCCCTGTATTCTTCAAAATTTTTTGAGGAGGGCTGCTATTAGTTTCCCTTTAAATATTTAGTACGGGCTGGGGATGGTGGCTCAGGTCTATAATCCAAGCAATTTTGGAGGCTAAGCAAAGTAGATCACTTATGTTGAGGCATTTGAGTGCAGCCCAGACAATGAAACCCTGTCTCTACTAAAAATAAAAAATTAGTCAGGTTTGGTTCTACAGGCCTGTAATCCTAGCTACCAGGGAGGCTGAGGCACAAGAATTGTTAAATTCTTCAGTGAGCCATGATTGTGGCACTTTGCTCCTGCCTTGGTGACAGAGAAAGTCTTTATATTAATATTAATAATAATAATAATTTGTGGAATCAGCAGTGAAGCCATCTGATCTCAGATATTTTTAGCTGAAAGTCTTTTTATTACAGCTTTGGCATATTTACTTGTTCTTGATTTTTTTCAGGTTTGAATTTTTCATGGTTGAATATTGGCAGGTTGTATGGTTCTAGAATTTTTTTTTAAGAATTCCCAATGTATTGGCATATAGTGACCTTAGTGGTCATTATCTTTTAAATTTCCGGCCCATCAGTTGTAATGTTTTCTTTTCATCTCTGATTTTTCAATTTGTGTTTTCTCTTTTAGTTTATCTTGAAAACTAAAAGGTTTATCAATTGTATTTAGTTTTTCAATAAACCAAACTTTATTTCATTGATTTTTTCTTTTGTTTTCCTAATAATTTCATTTATTTTTGTTTTCATCTTTATTATTTATTTTCTCCTTTTAATTGTGGATTTGATTTGTTTTTGCCTTTCTAGTTCTTTAATATGTATCAATAAGTGTTTTTATATAAAAGTTAATCTTTTTTTTTTTTTTTTTTGAGATGGAGTCTTGCTCTCTCACCAGGCTGGAGTTGCAGTGGCATGATCTTGGCTCACGGCAACCTCTGCCTCCCAAGTTCCAGCAATTCTCCTTCCTCAGCCCACCGAGTATCTGGGGCTATAGTGCAAGCCATCTACGCCCAGCTAATTTTTTGTATTTTTAGTAGAGATTGGATTTCATCATATTGGCCAGGATTCTTTTTTTATGTAGGCACTTGTAACTATATACATCATTCATAACTGCTTTTACTGTATTCCATAAATTTTGGGATAAATTTGGAATGTTGTGTTTCCATTATTTGTTTCAGAATTTTTTTTTAATTTTCTTTTGAAGGTCTTTTTTAATACACTTGTCATTCAGGAACATATTATATTTATCTTTATGTTGACCCTTAGTTTTATTTTATTGCGGTCAGAGAAGACCCTTGATACTGTTTCAATTTTTTGAATGTTTTCATACATTTTTGACCTACTATACATCTTTGAGAAACAACCATGTTTTAAGGGAAAAAATGTGTATTTTGCAGCCATTTGATGAATGTTTTATAAATATCTATTAAGTTTGTTTCCTCTATAGTGCAGATTTCATCTAATGTTTCTGTGTTGATTTTCTGTTTGACAAATCTGTCCAATGCTGAAAGTATAGTGTTGAAGTCTTCAGCTATTACTGTATTGAGCCTATATTTCTTATTAGCCTTAATAATATGTGCTTTCAGTGTGGGTGTTTACACACCTAAAATTATTATATCCTCCTGCTGAATTGACCTGTTTGTCATGATTCAGTGACCTTCTTCTTACAGTTTTTGTCTTGTAATGTGTCTAGTGTGATATAAGCATAAATACTCCTGCTTTTTTTTTTTTTGGTTTCCATTGACAGAATATTTTTTCTATTTTTTAAATTTTCAGTCTATTTGAGCCTTATAAATAATGTATGTCTTTTTCAGGCAACAGATTATCAGGCCTTGTTTTCTTGAATGTATTCAACTACTGTATATTTTTTGTGTGGAGAATTTATTCTATTTCTATTCAATGTTATTATTGATAATCAGAAACAGTTTACATTTTTCTATTTGCTATTTTATCAAATTTAGTTTTCCCTTCTCTTTTTAGTAAAGGTAATATTTTCAGTTATATAATTTAATTGCTTTTTATTTTCTGTGTATCTGTTGTATGTTTTCTGATTTGACCTTGCCATAAGATATGCAGATACTACTTTACAATCAATTATTTTAAGCTGATAACAACCTTGTTTCAGAAGCAAACAAACAAATGAACAAGCAAGAATAAAACTAGTAAACATTTACAGATTAACTTTGCACCCCTCATTTTTAATTTTTTTTTGTTTCTATCTTTATCTTATGTTCTGAAAAATTGTAATAGTTGTCTGTCTCTGGACGTAGAAGTCTATGGTATTTACTTTCAGTTTTGTTGTCTAAGTTGGTCTTGTTTTTCTTGGCAAACATTTCACATACTTAAAATGTCTTGAGTGTTGTAATCTGAGATGTATCTGCATTAGGGGACACTCAAAATCCAGTAATGTTTTGGTTCTAGCAGACTTATATTGGTACTATCTTAATAATTTGGGTCAAGGTCTAGAATTCTCTGAATTTTACTGCAGAAATTTCTGTCCTGTTTCCTTACTTTTTCTTAAGAAAGTCTCTGTTTTGAACCACCTGGAGTGGAGTGACCCAAGAACGCCTGCTGCCCCCGCAATGAGGAATGCGCTGGGTTAGAATTGGAAGCCAGGACAGCACTGTGTTCAGCCCAGGGCCTACTGTAACCAAACCCTGACTACTGCCTTTGTTTGCTCTATGTGCTGGGGCTCTATGATAATCAGGTGGAAAAGTCAGTTAAGCCTATGTTCTTCCATATGGGTGGCAAAATTCTCTGGGTCTATGGTTGGTCCAGAGTTGTCATCTGGGAGCCAAGGACTAGAGTCAAATATTTTACATGTTGACCTCGGTCTTCTATTGCACTGTGCCTCAATTGGCAAATAAATTACAAGACACAGTCTTCCTACACTTTTCTCTCCTTTTCAAAGGGAGAGGAACCTCATTTCCTGGCCATTGTGAACTCAAGTCCAAAGGACATAGTGCCAATCAGCTGCTGATATTGCTTTAGGACCCAACAGTTATTTAGTCAGCTTGTGTTAAATTTTGCCTTTCTGGGGTCACTCTTCAGGGCAGTGGTTTCCCCACTGTCCCAGTGCAGGTCCAGGTGTGTCATTTAAGATCCAAGGCCTTTAATTGGGGTTCCCAGTGGCCAATTTTGTGTTTTATTTTGCTGTGGAAGAGCTAACACCTATGGTGCAAGGTTACTCCCCTTTATCTTTCTCCATGTTTTTCTCCAGCAGAAAACGTCTTCTTTTATAGCCACCACAACTGGAAGTGAGTTGTTTCTCACCTGAAGCCAACAAATCTCAGATTCTTACCCAAGGTTTATGACATACTACCTTGTTACTGTTGTTTATTCAGGGTTCAAGCATTCTTCAGTTAGAAGACAATAAATGCTGTCAGGATTGTGTTTATTATTCTTCAAGGTAGCAGCTTCCCTTTTAGTCCAAAGTATTTCTAGACATATCATCTTGTAACTCAGTCCTGTATAGATGGCCTCACAAATCTGACTGCTGTCCTATTCTGTTGTGGCTAAGCTGGTATTCAAGATACAAAACGAAGTCTTCCTCCACTCTTCCCATTCTTTTATTCTAGTGGAAGAAAAGGATCTCTTTTGAGCTGTAAGCTTTGCAGGCTCAAGGTAGAGTAAGAGTGGAACGAGCACTCCCTTACCTGCCCCAGTTGATTTCTTAGTAGGTAATGTGCCATACCAGTTTACCAGCTTTGAGCCCAGTGAAGTTTTAGGTCTTGCATGAGTTGCAGGCATTGTGGCCTAGAGTGTCTTTCAAGTTTGTGTGTGATCCCTTAGCACTCCAGCCTAAAGTGGTGAGACTTGTAGAAACTCGAATTCCATCCACTGAGATGAACAATTTTTCTCTGGCTAGGACTTTTTAAAATACTTTCACAGTTTATGGGTATTACCTGAATTTTGTCTGATTTTGCTTTCTGCTGTAATGAGATATGAATAGGTTCAAAGCAAAGTCTCACAATTGATCTATTCTCCACAGAATCTCCCTCCATGTCACAGCTGATGGATGAGTAACAAGTAACATTTGCAATTCACAAGTGGATCTTCTGCCTTTTCAGTGCCTCTTTCACTAACCTGGAGATAAAAATAGAAACTATGAGTGCTCACTTAATTTTGTTTTTTTATGGAGATGCTTTTTCTGTAGATAGTTGTTAAATTGATATGCCTATTATGGTATTGTAAGTGCAAACTTCTATTTGAACATCTTGATCTGTCCCTATTCTAAATCAACTTTCTTTAATGATTGTATGTTATTCTAAAATGTCTTTGCATTGTACATTATAAACGTTTGGACACATTTGACATTCTGGTTGTACTGGCTCTGGATTTATGATTATAATAGTATTTTACTCTGTTAAACTCACTAAGCAAATATTGTATAAATAGAACATATAAAAAGTAAGCCCTTGATCTTTGCCATCTCAAGCATATATATTTAGCTGAAACATTACTGTTCTTTCACTGGAAAATTTACCTGCTTGAAAATATTCAAAATCAAATAACTAAAATCCAGAAATACAAATGCAGAGTCTAGCACCAAGAATATTCAAAAGAGTTTAAATCTCAAGAAGCATAATGTTCTGGTATCATCGAAAATGTAAGCACCTCAAATAACCCAATTTTGGAAGATTACAAGATAATTTATGACTTGTTTCCATAGAGGTTCTCCTGAACAGAAACACTGCTCTTGTCAAATAGATGTCTCCAAGTAAAATTTCAAATTACATATTTTTTTATAGTTTAAAATATCCCACTTTAAGTCAAATAAATATCTGGAAGATTGTGTAATTTGATAATAAGCTGTCTTTCAGTTGAACTGGCTTCTTATTATTTTTGAGATAAAAGAATGAAGCAGGTGAACTCTCCTCCTCAATACAGGAATGATTGCACATTTAATGCCTCAGCATTTAATTAATTAATGTGTTAACTTATTAATTAATTAATTTTGAGATGGAGTCTCACTCTGTTGCACAGGCTGGCGTACAGTGGCATGATCTCAGCTCACTGCAACCTCCACCTGGGTTCAAGTAGTTCTCCTGCCTCAGGCTCCCCAGTAGCTAGGATTCCAACTGCAGGTGCCCAGCTAATTTTTTTTGTATTTTTGGTGGAGATGGGGTTTCATCATGTTGGCCAGGCTTTTCTCTTAACTCCTGACCTTGTGATCTGCCTGCCTTGGCCTCCCAAAGTGCTGGGATTACAGGTGTGAGCCACCACACCCGGCCCTCACCATTTATTTTAATCAAGATGCTAGAATAATGAAAACAGTTTTAACTTCAGTCAAAAGAAGTTTATCTTAAGTCACAAAGTTCACTAAAAGTTTAATTGCTTTATGCAGGATAATTCTCAGTAAATAGTGGTAATCAAGTCTAGCTTTCTAAAGCAGATGTTGGAAAACTTACAGTAAAAGAGCAGACAGTAAATAACAAAGACTGTACCATTTGGTGTCTGTTGTTTTTATTCACCTCAGGCCTTGAGGTGAAAGTGGCTGAAGCTGCAGGTAACAGAAAAGGGGTGGCCAGTAAAGCCCTAGTCAGCAAGCCTTGTGCCTCTTCTCATTCCACACAAAAAAAGAGCCACAGAGGTGGAGAGCATGGCAGGCAGTCCTGGCTCATTGCCCTTGCTAAATAGCTTCCTGCAGATGAGGCCCAGTCCCAGCACTAATTTAAAATGGGTCTGCTTTTTCTACTGAGTAATACTGCCCCAGTAAAGGGTGCATCTGTGGACCCACCCCTATACACATATGAGGTTCTGCTGCAGCCCCTGATAAGGACACTTGACAGGCTTTAGATGAGTTCAGGCAGAAGAACATGAATGTCTGAGGGATTTTAGCATATTTTCTAGTCACTGAATGTATCTTATTCCTGAAGGGACAAGGGTCAGCTGAGCTTCTTGGGCAGGGGCCTTTGATGTGCTGCCCTGGCAGGGCTTTTCTTGCCTGTCAGATGCATGGGGTTTTAAGATGTTTAAAATAGCACAAATTCTTAAACCTCCAAACTTAGAAGCAGAACCTCCTCTTCTGTATGTTACCATTCTGCCCAAGTACTTACTTATTCATGTTTAAGATTTTAAATTTAGAAAACACTTTGACCACTTTTTAATTAAAACTTCCATGAATTTATTAAATTCTTATGTTGTCAGGTAGTACTTTTGAGGCATTCCTAAAAATATATTATAGTTTCAACTTTTTTTGTGACTGTCTGCATAATTCATTTGTGATTTAAAAAACCAGTATTGCAAATCTGCCAGGTATGGCTTTTAGAAGACTTTGACCTATTAGTAGCATTTTCTGACTCTCAAAATTTATTGTAGAAAAAGGGATCATGTAAGTCTATCTTGGAGTCAGATTAATAACTTTGTGTCATGAAGAATTTAGTATCAAAATTTACAAAAATTATGCAAACAAGCTGATATGTCCAATGTCTTGTTAATCTGGGTTGCTACAATGAATTTCATAGACTGGGGAGTTTATAAACAACAGGAATTCATTTTGTGCGTTTATAGACCTGGTCCAAGATCATGGTTAGAATATTCTTTGTCTGGAAAGGGACAGCTTTCTGCTTAATAGATGGTTATCTTTTTCATAGTGTCCTTACATGACACTATGAATAAGAAAGCCCCCTGAGTTCTTTTTTATACAGGCACTAATCCAATTTATAAGGTCTCTTTCCTCATAACCTAGTTACTTCCCAAGCTTCAACTACAAGTACCATGATATAGCAAATTAGATTTTATCATATACATTTGATGGGAACAAAAATATTTGGCTTATAGCATCAGGTAACCCTGAGCCATATGCACTTAGAAGAGTTGTATACTACTCTGTAAATATTTTCTGGTATCCTCTGATTTAGAAAAAAATGGTGATTTCTGATTTAGCTACATCTAAGTTCTAAATTCTACAGTCTCCTGCACAATTTGTTTAAGGGACAGAAGAAATGTTGTAGGCAAATTGCCATGCAGTTTTAAGAGAGTTCTTAAGAAGGTATGTTATCTTAATAAGAATAGGAGGCAGGAAAATGACAAAGTGCAGAAATAGATAAATCATAATGAGAAATGGTAAGAGGAACTCAGAGACATGGAAGTAAACTACAAGATAAAAGAGTAGCAGGTTTACTAAAAACATAAGACTCTCTTGTTGCTAAAATTAGCCATTTATTTACATTTGGCTAGATACAAATCTAATAAGACAATTTTTTAGAGACAATGCCTTGCTTTGTCACCCAGACTGAAGGGCATCATTTGGGGCACACTACAGCCCCAAATTCCAGAGCTCAAGCAATTTACCCATTCTTGTCTTTTAAATAGCTGGAACTACAAACGTGTGCCATCATGCCCATCTAATTTTCTTTTTTTACTTAAAATCAACTGATTACAGATGTTAAACATGTCTACAGAATACCTTCATAGCAACACCAATGTTAATGTTTGATTAAATAACTGGGTACTATGGCTTAATCACATTGACACTTAAAACTGACCATCACACCATAGTCAGCAATTACAAGGAGCAAACTATTGATATACATAACAAACTGGATGACTCTCCAGTGAATTTTGCTAAGCAAGAAAGCCATTTCTAAAAGGTTACATGTAAGTCATTTTACTATAAAGACACATGCACACATATTTTATTGCAGTACTATTTAGAGTAGCAAAGACTTAGAACCAACCCAAATGTTCATCAGTGATAGACTGGCTAAAGAAACTGTGGCATATATGCACCATGCAATACTACGCAGCCATAAAACAGAATGAGTTCACGTCCTTTTCAGGGACATGGATGAGGCTGGAAACCATCTTTCTTAGCAAACTAACACAGGAACAGAAAACCAAACACTGAATGTTCTCACTCATAAGTGGGAGTCGAACAATGAGAAAACACAGACACAGGGAGGAGAACATCACACACCACGGCCTGTCAAGGGCTGAGAGGAAAGAGGAGGGAAAGCATTAGAACAAATACCTAATGCATGTTGGGCTTAAAACCTAGATGACAGGTTGATAGGTATAGCAAACCACTGTGGCACATGTATACCTACGTAAAAAATCTACATGTTCTGTACATGTGCCTATCTAATTTTTATATTTCTTTTAAAAAAGATCTCCCTAGGTTGCCCAATCTTGTCTCTAATCTTTCACATAAAGTGATCCTCCTGCCTCAGTAAACCAAATGGGTAAATTACAGACTCTAGCCACTTCACTCGGACTAATTAAACAATTTTTAATTCAGAATATTATTTTAAAGTTTCTGTTCTGTGTATCATCCAAAACATTCTGCTCATTGGACAGGATAAACATTTTTTTAAGGGAATCTCTCCAATGAGCATTGTTCAAATCAAATGTTCCCAGAGTGGTCACAAAAGAATCAATTCTTGATGGAGTGAGGTTGTTCAGAAAGACAGTGACAAGGCCGGGTATAATGGCTCATGCCTGTAATCCCAGTGCTTTGGGAGTCTGAGGCAGGCAGATCGCCTGAGGTTGGGAGTTCAAGACCAGTCTGACCAACATGATGAAACCCTATCTCTACTAAAAATATAAAAAATTAACCGGACATGGTGGCAGGGCACCTGTAATCCCAGCTACTCAAGAGGCTGAGAGAGGAGAATCACTTGAACCTGGGAGATGGAGGTTGCAGTGACCTGAGATTGTGCCACTGCACTCCAACCCATGGAACAAGAGCAAAACTCCATCTCAAAAAAAAAAAAAAAAATTAGTGACAAGAATGAGAATTGCAACTTAAAAGTACAAATAGGAAATCAATAGCTTTTTCTGAAAGTAGAGAAAATATGGCTGTAGACAACTTCAAAGGAGATAGTATCATTTAGTAAAAACATAATGCTATACATTTTGTGTCTTGAGCTCTCATCCCAGTAGTGGGTCACCTCTGAATAAAGACACAAAAATATCTGCCTCCAGGAGGTGTAAAGAAAAAAAGGCACTCTCTTGATCACAAAACAAATGCACAGAATTAGGGAAGAAGAAAGAAGAACTTATTCCAATTGTGCATTTGTCCCTCAGAAAATTGTGTCTAAATTGATGCCTGAGCAGTGAGAAATGCAGATTCACTAGTGTGTGAAGCTGGCTCAGAAAATAGCCAAATAGGACATATTACTATGCTTATATGTTTATTCTCTGATTCTTCTCCCTATGATAAAATTTGTGATGGCATAACTCTAAACAATTATATAAATATTCAAAAGTACCTGAGATACTCAATGTAAAGACAAGATAGCTCAGATCTAAATGTGACTTATGACATTAGTACTTATCTGACAATCATGAGCAGAGGGTGGCTCAGTGAGTGCTGGTCAAATAATGGAGTCTAAGGTGAAAGTAAATGCAGAGGTTACTTCAGTAATACCTCCAAAATAACAGTGGCAAATAATGGAGACAAGACCACCCAAATAAAATTATGAAAAGACAATATATTTCAGCTTTGTTCCAACAAGGAAATTAGCCACCTTCACTTTTGTTCAGTGAAAACTCAAAGGCAAGCACAGGGTTTAAAAGCCACTGTTTCTGCAATGTCAGCTGTCACAGTAGAGAAGGCGATTGAGGCATATTGATGGACACCTTGTGAAGATTATGGCATTGCCACATGGACTTTCCAATAGGCCAAGCAGAAGAAATGGGAGCAACAAAATAAATAAGAATAACATTAATTTATAACCAAGATAATAAAATAAATATTTATGAGGCCATACTGATATAAATTGAATAAGAAAGAGGAAAACAAGAAGTGTTGTAGTCTCAACAGTGGACCAAGATGTAACAGTCTCTGGTTTTATGAAATTTTTTTTGACTCTAAACAACAAAATGAGAATCAGCAATGTTCCAAGCAAAAGTAAAAAATACTGCTTTCGTTTTCTATTAGTTTACTTTCTTTTATTAACTATTGCTCTGCTTTACAATTATAAACATTTTAGCTTTTCATGAGCTCTGTGTGATTTTCAGTTATCAAAAACATGCATTTCAGAACACCGTTTAAAATTTCAAAGCTGATTATAAACCATATTTTAAAGACAATTAAAACAAGACAACAATCGTCTTTAAATGACAAAATCTCCAGAGTGAATACAATCAGGAACACAATGAGCAAAGAAATTCAGTTGTTTTGGGGGTTTGTAATAACCCAACAAAATAACCTGAACTGTGATTGATAGTACATATTCAGACATTAGAGCCTTAGATGTTCCATATGGTTTTAAAAAGTACGTTAATATAATTCAGTAAACTATAGCATGAAGAAGATTAGACATCACTTCGGCAATCTCATAAACCTAAACATGTCAAATAATCCTGTTTACCCCTTTTCTGGATACTTCAGGGCCTCTATATAGTTCCGAAAAGCTGGGCAACAGTGAGGACAACATTGAAATTGAAATTTGATTTTGGAAGTCTGCCGTACACCAGCTAAAATTGCTTATATTCATAAAACAGGCAATAACAAATACTGGTGAGGATTCAAATAAAATGGCATCTTTGTACACTGTTGGTGGGAATGTAAATTGGTACAAGCATTATGAAAAAAAATTTGAACATTCCACAAAAAACTAATAATTGAGCTACCATATGATTCAGCTGCCACGTATCTTACTGCTAAGCATATATCCCAGAAAAAAAGAAGTGAATATATCAAAGAAATGTCTGTGATTTTATGTTTGTTGCAACACTGTTTGCAATAGCTAAGATTTAAAAACAACTTAAGTGTCCATTCTTCCAGAAGAATGTATGAAGAAAATGTGAAACATACACACAAAGGAGTACAATACAGACAATAAAAATAAAATCCAGTCATTTGCAACACCATAGATGGAAATAAAGTTATTATATTTTGTGAAATAAGCAAAGTACAGAGAGACAATGAACACATTTTCACACTTATTTAGGAACCTAAAAATAAAAACATATTTATACATAGCAGATGGTTGCCAGTGTCTTGGAAAGGTATTGGGAGGGAGGGGAAGAGGTGGGAATGATTAATGGTTGCAAAAACATTAGAAATAATTAAAAATACTTAATAGCATACCAGTGACTATAATAAAATAATTGTGCATTTTGAAATATCTTAAAGATATAATTATATTGTTTTCAACACAGTGGTTAAGTACATGAGATTATGGATACCCAATTCCCATATTTCACATTGCATGCCTATACCATGACATCTTATGTCACCCATAAATATATATACTTATTATATACCCAAAAAGTTAAAATTTAAAAAATATACTCATAATAATGTTAAGCATAAAGAAAATAACACAAAAGTCAATTAGAGATGTTAATTATATCAAAAGCTAAACAAATCTGAGGAAGCTTCAGCCAGAATAAGAAAAAAAAGGAGACCCATATAAATAAAATCATAAATTAAAAACTGGATATAAAATGATACTACAGAAATTCAAAGGATCAGATGAGTAGGTTGCAAAAGTTTTCTCCCATTCTGTAGGTTGCCTGTTCACTCTGATGGTAGTTTCTTTTGCCATGCAGAAGCTCACAACCTACTCATCTGACAAAGGGCTAATATCCAGAATCTACAATGAACTCAAACAAATATACAAGAAAAAACAAACAACCCCATCAAAAAGTGGGTGAAGTATACGAACAGACACTTATCAAAAGAAGACATTTATGCAGCCAAAAAACACATGAAAAAATGCTCATCATCACTGGCCATCAGAGAAATGCAAATCAAAACCATAATGTGATAACACCTCACACCAGTTAGAATGGCGATCACTAAAATGTCAGGGAACAACAGGTGCTGGAGAAGATGTGGAGAAATAGGAACACTTTTACACTGTTGGTGGGACTGTAAACTAGTTCAACCATTGTGGATGTCAGTGTGGCAATTCCTCAGGGATCTAGAACTAGAAATACCATTTGACCCAGCCATCCCATTACTGGGTATATACCCAAAGGACTATAAATCATGCTGCTATAAAGACACATGCACACGTATGTTTATTGTGGCACTACTCACAATAGCAACGACTTGGAACCAACTCAAATGTCCATCAATGATAGACAGGATTAAGAAAATGTGGCACATATACACCATGGAATACTATGCAGCCATAAAAAATGATGAGTTCATGTACTTTGCAGGAACATGGATGAAACTGGAAACCATCATTCTCAGCAAACTATCACAAGGACAAAAAACTAAACACCACATATTCTCACTCATAGGTGGGAATTGAACAATGAGAACACTTGGACACAGGAAGGGGAGCATCACACACTGGGGACTGTTGAGGGTTGGGGAAGTGGGGAGGGATAGCATTGGGAGATATATCTAATGCTAAACGATGAGTTAATGGGTGCAGCACACCAACATGGCACACGTATACGTATGTAACAAACCTGCACGTTGTGCACATGTACCTTAAAACTTAAAGTATAATAATAATAAAATTTAAAAGAAGAAATTCAAAGGATTACTACTTATGCAAAGAAATTGGAAAATTTAGAATAAGTTGTCACGATCCTAGGCAAATATAAACTACCAAAATTAAGCCTGGAATAAAGGCAAAACATAAACTGCCCAATAAGAATTAATGAGATTAAAGTTATAATATAAAGTATTTTCTTGCCTCCAGCTTTTTTCTTTTTGCTTAGGATTGTGTTGGCAATGCAGGCTCTTTTTTGGTTCCATATGAACTTTAAAGTAGTTTTTTCCAATTCTGCGAAAAAAGTCCTTGATAGCTTGATGGGGATAGCATTGAATCTACAAATTACCTTGGACAGTATGGCCATTTTCATGATATTGATTCTTCCTATCCATGAGCATGGAATGTTCTTACATTTATTTGTGTCCTCTTTTATTTCATTGAGCAGTGGTTTGTAGTTTTCCTTGAAGAGGTCCTTCATGTCCCTTGTAAGTTGGATACCTAGGTATTTTATTCTCTTTGAAGCAATTGTGAATGGGAGTTCACTCATGATTTGGCTCTCTGTCTGTTATTGGTGCATACAAATGCTTGTGATTTTTGCACATTGATTTTGTATCCTTAGAATTTGCTGAATTTGCATATCAGCTTAAGGGGATTTTGGTCTGAGACGATGGGGTTTTCTAAATATACAATCATGTCATCTGCAAACAGGGACAATTTGATTTCCTCTTTTCCTAACTGAAGATGCTTTCTTTCTTTCTTCTGCCTGATTGCACTGGCCAGAACTTCCAACGCTATGTTGAATAGGAGTGATGAGAGAGGGCATATCTGTCTTGTGCCAGTTTTCAAAGGGAATGCTTCCAGTTTTGCCCATTCAGTATGATATTGGCTGTAGGTGTGCCATAAATAGCTCTTATTATTTTGAGATATGTCCCATCAATACCTAGTTTATTGAGAGTTTTTAGCTGACTAAAAACTAATTAATAGCATATCAGCACTACTTAATAGCATACCAGTGACTATAATAATATAATTGTGCATAATTGTAGCCTTCTACAGTAACCAAAATAGCATGGTACTGGTACCAAACAGAGATATAGACCAACTGAACAGACATGAGCCCTCAGAAATAATACCACACATCTACAACCATCTGATCTTTGACAAACCTGAAAGAAACAAAAAATGGGGAAAGGATTCCCTATTTAATAAATGGTGCTGGGAAAACTGGCTAGCCATATGTAGAGACCTGAAACTGGATCTCTTCCTTATACCTTATACAAAAATTAATTCAAGATGGATTAAAGACTTGCATGTTAGACCTAAAGCCATAAAAACCCTAGAAGAAAACCAAGTCAATACCATTCAGGACATAGGCATGGGAAAGGGCTTCATGACTAAAAGACCAAAAGCAATGGCAACAAAAGCCAAAATTGACAAATGGGATCTAATTAAACTAAAGAGCTTCTGCAGAGCAAAAGAAACTACCATCAGAGTGAACAGGCAGCCTACAGAATGGAAGAAAATTTTGCAATCTACTCTTCTGACAAAGGGCTAATATCCAGAATCTACAAAGAACTCAAACGAATTTACAAGAAAAAAACAAACAACCCCATCAAAAAGTGGGCAAAGGATATGAACGGACACTTCTCAAAAGAAGACATTTATGCAGCCAACAGACTCATGAAAAAATGCTTATCATTACTGGCCATCAGAGAAATGCAAATCAAAACCACAATGAGATACCATCTCACATCAGTTAGAATGGCAAACATTAAAAAGTCAGGAAACAACAGGTGCTGGAGAGGATGTGGAGAAATAGGAACACTTTTACACTGTTGGTGGGACTGTAAACTAGTTCAACCATTGCAGAAGAAGGTGTGGTGATTCCTCAGGGATCTAGAACTAGAAATAACATTTGACCCTGCCATCCCATTACTGGGTATATACCCAAAGGATTATAAAACATGCTGCTATGAAAACACATGCACATGTGCATTTATTGCTGCACTATTCACAATAGCAAAGACTTGGAACCAACTCAAATGTCTATCAATGATAGACTGGATTAAGAAAATGTGGCACATATACACCATGGAATACTATGCAGCCATAAAAAAGGATGTGTTCGTGTCCTTTGTAGGGACATGGATGAAACTGGAAACCATCATTCTCAGCAAACTGTCGCAAGGATAAAAAACCAACACCACACGTTCTCACTCATAGGTAGGAACTGAACAATGAGAACACTTGGACACAGGAAGGGGTACATCACACACGGGTGCCTATTGTGAGGTGGAGGATGGGGAGAGGGGTAGCATTAGGAGATATACCTAATGTAAATTATGAGGTAATGGGTGCAGCACACCAACATGGCACATATGTAACAAACCCGCACTTTGTGCACATGTACCCTAGAACTTAAATTATATAAAAAAAAAATTGTCAGGAAACAACAGGTGCTGGAGAGGATGTGGAGAAATAGGAATGCTTTTATACTATTGGTGCAAGTGTAAACTAGTTCAACCATTGTGGAAGACAGTGTGGCGATGCCTCAAGGATCTAGAACTAGAAATATCCTTTGACCCAGCAATCCCATTACTGGGTATATATACTGAAAAGATTATAAATCATGCTGCTATAAAGACACGAGCATGAGTATGTTTTTTGCAGCACTATTCACAATAGCAAAGACTTGGAACCAACTCAAATGTCTATCAATGATAGACTGGATTAAGAAACTGTGGCACATATACACCATGGAATACTATGCAGCCATAAAAAAGAATGAGTTCATGTCCTTTGTAGGGATATGGATGAGCTGGAAACCATCATTCTGAGCAAACTATTGCAAGGACAGAAAACCAAACACCACATGTTCTCACTCATAGGTGGGAATTAAACAATGAGAACATTTCGACACTGGGGCCTATCATGGGGTAGCGGGAGTGGAGAGGGATAGCATTAGGTGAAATACCTAATGTAAATGACGAGTTAATGGGTGAAGCACACCAACATGGCAGATGTATACATATGTAATAAACCTGCAGATTGTGCACATGTACCCTAGAAGTTAAAGTATAATTATATATATATATACATACACATATATATATATACACACACACACATATATATAAAGTATGTTCTTAAAATAAACCCAGGAACTAATGTCTTTGCAGCTGAATTCTACCAAACATTTATAAAAATTAATACAAGTCAAATTCAAACTTTTCTGAAAAATAGAGTAGGAGGTAATACTTTTAAAGTAATTTTACAAGACGAGTATTACTCTAATAACAAAACCAGACAAGAACACATCAGTGAAAAACTACAGGCCAATATCTCATAAATATTTATGAAAAATTTCTCAACAAAATACAAGCAAACCAAATTTCACCATGCATTAGAAAGATCACTCATTATGACCAAGTTGGATTTATTCCTTTGATGCAAGAATTGTTCAACATATGGGTAAATCAATTAATATGAAACATTGTGTCAACAGAAGGAAGGAATAAAGCCACATGATTATTTTAGTTAACTCTGAAAAAGCATTCGAAAATATTCAGCATTCCCAATGATGAAACCCCTCAACCTGCTGGGTATAGAAATGACATGCTTTAACAAAATAGAATCCATATATTACAAATCCACAGCTAGTATGTTACTGAATGAAGAAAAACTAAAAGCCTTTCTTCTAAGGTATGAAATATGAAAAGAATGTCGACTGACAAAACTTACTCAAGATAGTACTGGAAAACCTAGAGATATGAGATATTTGGAAATGTCACTTTTCTGGATGGAAATATCTGTAGCTGGTAGCTCATTTGCCTGCATTTTCTTAGGCCCACTGGGCTTATTCCACTAATTTGGCCTGGCAGGCTATGCTTGGCTTATGCTACTTGCCTGGATACCATCCTCTAAGAAAGATTACAAGTCAGGTGTGAAGCAGCAAAAGGTGTGTCAGCAAGAGTGAATTCTGGTTACTGCAGTCAGACACGCTGGCTGCTGCCATGTAGTGGGCAATTCCATCTGCCAGGTCTCTGCAAGGGTGCAGCTGGACCAGGGGTACTGAAAGTAGCTTTTATGACTAGCACTGAGAAATGTGGTGGTGCCTTGAGGCTTGGAGATGCCAGGAACCACAGTGCCCCAGAAAGAAAGTCATAACCTTGCCCCAGAAGCCACAGTGCCCCCAAAATAAAGTCACAAACTTGCCTCAGGGAGCTCACAGGTCTGAGGTTACTGAAGACCACAACTTTTTTTTTCTTACTCTTTGCCCATAATGTGGGAACCAAGGGACATGTTTTAGCCCTGTTTGTGTTACAGCTTTCTTAGGTTTGCCATTCGATAAGTTCCAAGTTCTTGTTCTGTGACTAGGAAGAATGATGTATGCAGACAAGTGAAGAGTAAGTAGGATGAGAAGGAGTTTTACTGAGTGATAAAACAGCTCAGAGAAGACCTGCAGTTGGTGGCTCAGTCAGGGTCTCCCTACAAATGTTGAACTCCTAGAAGGGAGAGACTTGTAGCGGAGAGCTCCTCTCTGCAGGCAGACCAATCCTTCATCTCACCATCATCTATCTTCTCTTTGAGTCTGGCTGAGTGTAGGGTTTTTATGGACTGCAGTGAGGAAGAAGTGAGTGCTGATTCGTCCATTGGTTGCCATGGGTGGGCTCAGGAACAAGCAACACAAGTTTCCCTTCTGGTCTCTGGAACTGGTTGCCTGGACCCCAGGCTTTGGCCCCCCCCGGCTTGAAGATGGGGTTTCATCTGAGTTCTGTCCCCTTCGGTCAAACAGCCTGTCTGCCTCCTGCTGCTGTAAATTGTTCCTAGACTGTTCATGCTAAGGGTCACCAAGATGCAAGCCCCAGGCTGCCCTCAGCACCCCCACCACACCACTGGTACTCCCTCCTGTGCTTGTTGGTGGCCAAAATCTGCAGAGGGCCAAAATGGCAGGGGGCTGGCCTGTCAATTCTGCCCTGAGTGTGTGCATACTAGGCTGGGCTGCAACAGCACCTAGGCTCAGTGCCCAGCTTGCTCCAATACTGAAGGAGGCATCAACACTAGGGAGAATCCAGGCAGTGGGAGCCAGTACCCTCAAGCCGATGGGGAGGCAAAAGGGCATTTTCCAACCCTGAGAGTGCAGAAATTTCCAGCTTTGCAGTGGCAGAATGGCAGCAGCAGCTTTACCTGGGGAGTTACCACCCACCAACTCAGAAAGGGCACTGGTCCCACTTGTCCTCCAAGTGGAGACTGGCTCTGTGGAGCAAGCAGCCCCAGTCATGCCCTCTTGCAGCCTGGGGCAGGGAATCCATGTCCTCATTGGGCCTGGTTTGGTGTCTGGGGCAAGGGTGACATTTCTGTGAGATTGCTCAATGCCCCCCACTCAGTGCTCAGGGTGGCCCAGGGCTTCCCCTTACCCAGGTTGCATTCCTTCTCAGGAAAATGCTTTCAGGAAGTGTCAGTCTCAGTGATCACTCTGATATGGGGCAGACCCAGTGAACATGTGGCCCCACTCAGAGCCTCTCTCAAGGCACAAGAACCTGGCACCCTCAGAGGTGTAAGTGCCATGGCCATCCGATGTGGGCACCACTCACACTTCCCACCCTGGGCTCCTGAATCATGGTCTCAGCTCTGCACTGCAGGCCAGCCCCTGCACTCCATGTGGAAGTAACGCACTACCCTTGTACCATCTCCACCTTGGGCCCTTCTTTGCCTGACCACGGTGCTCTCCTGTTGATAAGTGAATCAACCTGACTTTATTGTAGTGGCCTCCAGGGCAGTAGGCTCCCAGGGGCAGGCTTCAGTGACTGTCTGCCTCCTTCCAAAATCATCCTAGTAGTGGCAGTGTGTGAGAGCAGCAGTGTGGGGCCAGAGTTTAGAGCGATGAAGTCTCTGGGCCTGGGAACAAGTTTTGTGCAGTGGTGCAAGGATTGGAGCAGCACCATCAGCTGCCTCAGGGACACGGGGCATGGGGTCAGACTGCCACCACTGCTGCTCCCTCAGCCTGTCTTGCTGGCACCACTCATGCCTCACCACTGCAGCCTTTGTGATGGCAGTAGCTCCTCCAGACAGCTTGCTATTGCCATCACTAACTAGAGCAATCAGACAAGAGAACAAAATGAAAGACATCAAAATTGGAATGAAAGAAGAAATATTGTTTGCAGATAAAATAATCTTATATTTGAGAAAACCTAAAGTCTCCACCAAAAAAGTTAGAACACATGAATTGAGTAAAGTTGCTAGATACAAAGGAAAACCCATAAAATCAGTCGAATTTCTATATATCAAACATAAACCATCTGGAAAAAAATTAAAAATACTATTTACTATGGCTACAAATAAAATCCAATACCTAGAAATGTACTTAGCCAAATAAGTGAATGATCTCTACAATAAAAACTTTAACTAACTGATTACATAAAGAGAGCACCAAACAAGTAAAAAAAAATTCATGTTAATGGATTGAATTTATTAATATTATTTAAACATCTATACTACCTGGACTAGTCTACTGATTCAGTGTAATCTCTATCAAAATACCAGTAACATTTTTCACAGAAATTAGAAAAAAAACACTTTTAAAATTATATGGAATTACAAAAAAAAAAGAAAAAGAAAATATGAACAACTAAAGCTGTTTTAGCAAAAACAAAAACAAAAAGAACAAAAAAAAACCTGATGTCAAATTATACTAAAAAGCTATAATAACCAAAACAGTAGGGTACAAAAAAAGCAATAAAAACAAATACAAAAACAGATGCATACACCAATATAACAGAAGAGAGAATGCAGAAATGAATTATCACAGCTACAGTGAACTTTCAACTTGTTTTCAATAGAGGTGTGAAGAACATACACTGTGGAGAAGAGAGTCTGTTTGGTAAATGATCCTGGAAAAACTGAATATCAATATGCAGAAAAATAAAACTAGGCCCCTATCTCTTTACATATAAAAATCAATCCACGCCTGCAGTCCCAGCTACTGGGGAGGCTGAGGCAGGAGAATGGCATGAACCTGGTAGGCGGAGCTTGCAGTGAGCCGAGATTGTGCCACTGCACTCCAGCTTGGGTAACACAGCATGATTCTGTCTCAAAAAAAAAAAAAAAATCCAAATATACTAAAGACTAAAATTTAAGACCTCAATCTATGAAGCTATTACAAGAAAACTTTGGAAAAAATCTGAAGGACATTGGTCTAGGCAAAACTTTTTTGAATAATACCTCAAAATCACAGTTAATCAAATTAAAAATTGACAAAACTGATAACACTAAGTTGAAAATCTTCTGCAGAGCAAAACAAACAATATCAAAATGAAGACACAGCTGACAGAATGAGAGAAACTATGCAAACCACTCATCTGTCAGGGGATTGATAGCCAAAATGTATAAGGAGCTCAAGCAACTCTATAGAAATAAATTTAAAAATTTAAGTTAGATATTTACATAGATATTTCTCAAGAGAAAACATACAAAAGGCAAACAGAAATATAAAATATGCTTAACATTATTGATCATCAAATAAATTCAAATCAAAACTATGATGATAGATATATTTTCTCGCCCCAGTTAAATGATTTTAAAAAGACAAGCAATGATAGATGCTGGTAATGATGTGGAGAAAAAGAGTACCCTTGTACACACTGGGTGAAAATATAAATTAGTAAGACGAATATAGAAAACAGTTTGAAAATTCCTCAAAAAAAACTAAAAATACACCTACTACATGGTCAAGTAATCCCATTCCTGGGTATATACCCAAAAGAAAGGAAACTGGTGAATCAAAGAGATATCTGCCCTTTTATCTTTGTTTCAGCACTATTCACTATACTTAAGATTTGGAAGCTATGTAAGTATCCATCAGTAGATGAATGGGTTAAAAAAATTATATACATGTACACAATGGAGTACTCTTCAGCCTTAAAAATAATATTCTGTCATTTACGGCAGCATTTATAAAACTGGAGATCATTATGTTAAGTAAAATAAGCCAGACATAGAAAGAAAATGTTACATTTTCTCACTTACTTATGGTATCTAAATATCAAAATTATTGAAGTCATGGAGGGAGAGAGTAGAAGTGTGGTTACCAGAGGTTGAAAGGGCAGTGGGGGATGGTGAGGAGGTGGAAATATTTACTGGATACAAAAAATAAGAATAAATACCTAAACATGACCTATTGCTTGATAGTACAACAGGGGATTATAGTCAATTACAGGCTTTTCTCATGTTCTAAAATAACTTTATAATGTGTTATTTATTAGCTTGTTTGTAACACAAAAACATAAATGGTTGAGGGAGCATTTACCCCATTCTCCATGATGTGATTGTTACACATTGTGTGCCTTTATCAAAACAGCTTATGTATTTCACAAATTATACACTTACTATGCACCAATAACAGTTAAAATTAATATAATTGAGAAAAAAATTTAAAAATGTAATGAATTTTTACAAGTAAGAAAAAATAAGCGTTTGACTTTACAGTCAAACTTTCTTTAATATTGTGTCTGATTTTCCCATTCTTTATTTAGTTCTCCCTTTTTCCATCTTCTTGTGTCTTCCTTTGAACTAAAACATTTTTCTGCCTAATCTTTCAAAAGACATAAATATCCATAAATTGGCTCTAAAGAAATGAAGATGTGTAAATTACCCTTAAAAATTTAAAATAATTATCTGAGTAATGCTGAATGAGTGAAATAAAACTAGAACGCTATATTAAATGAGAAAAAAGACTATTAAGAAAATAACACAAAGTATTTTTAAAAACCAGAAATTATGTCACCAAATAATAACAGAAATTACTATGTGAAAAATTATCAAACTTAAGAAAAATACACTAAAAATAAATCTCAATGATCTCCAACTATGATAAACAGAAATAAATCAATAAGAAGATACACTATATGCAAAGTTTCAAAAGTTACAGATGAAAATGGAATCTTCAAGACAACAAGAGAAAAGTGATATGTCGTCTATAAGGAATATCTTTTGAGATTACCTGTGGATTGTTCAAACAAAACCTCACAGGACCTAAGAGAATTTGCTGATATAGTCAATGTGCTGAAAGAATTCCATGCAGAAATACTATAAGCAAAAAAACTGTATTTCAAAATGAAAAAAAAGTCAAAAATAACCAAATGCTGAAAAGACCTTACTCTTTAGTTTCTGTCTTGTTAAGAAAAGTGAATAAAAATCCTAAAGACTCTCATTTCAACAATAAATTTTAACTTAACAGTAAATAAACATTTTAATAAATGTGAAATGTCTACTCATTACCTAATTATCTTATAGAAAGTCAAAATATTTTACTTCATATATGATATAATGTTATGCTTGGAAAACTGCATATTCTCTGCCAAAGGCTCTTAGAGCTGACAAACAACTTCAGCAACGTTTCTGAGCACAAAATCACTATACAAAAATAAGTAGCACTTCTATACACCAGTAACATCCAAGATGAGACAAAATCAAGAATGCAATTCTATTTATAATAAACACAAAAAATCATAAAATAACTAGGAATACAATTAACCAGGGAGGTAAAAAGTCTCTATGATAAATATTACAAAACACTGCTGAAAGAAATGAGAGAAAAACAAATCGAAAACATTCTATTACTCAGGGATAGGAAGAATCAACACTGTTAAAATGGCCATACTGCCCAAAGCAGTTTATAGGGTTAGTGCTATTGCTATCACATCACCAATGACATTTTACAGCATGACTTTAAAACTATTATAAAATATTTACAAAACTAATATAAAGACCAAATAGCCAAAACAATACTAGGCAAAAATAATAAATAAATAAATAAATAAATAAATAAATAAATAAATAAATGCTGGATGCATTACACTAACCAACTTTATACTATACTCAATGCTTCAGCAACCAAAACAGCATGGTACTGGTACCAAAATAGATACATAGACTAATGAAAGAGGTTAGAGTATCCGGGAATAAAGATGTACACTAGCAACCATCAGAATTTTGTCAAAGATGACAATAACAAGCAATGGTTAAAAAATATTTAGTAAATGGTGCTGGCATATTTAGCTAGCCATATGTAGAAGATGAAAACTGAACTGTTGCCTTTCATCATTTACAAAAATCAACTTAAGATAGTATAAATACTTTCACGTAAAAAGTAAAAATATAAAAACTCTAGAAGAAAACCTAAGCCATACTATTCTGGCCATGTGCTTTGGAAAATATTTCATGATAAAGATTCCAAAAGCAATATCAACAATAACAATTTGACAATTAGGACCTAAGTAAACTGAGGGGCTTCTGCACAGCAAACGACTATATCAACTGAGTAAACAGTGTACGAAATGAGAAAAAAATTGTAAACTATGAATCTGATAAAGATCTCATACCCAGGATTTAGAAAACATTTTAACAAATCAATAAATGAAGAGCAAACAACAATCCTATTAAAAATGGGCAAAAGAAATTAACAGACACTTCTCACGAAAACCTCCATGTGTCGAGGAAGGATATAAAATGTTCAACATTGCTAATCATTACAGAAGTGTTAATTAAAATCACAATGAGATAATATCTCACATCAGTCTGAATGTCTGAGTGGATATTAATAAAAAGTAAGGCCGGGCGCAGTGGCTCACGCCTGTACTCCCATCACTTTGGGAGCAAAGACAAGCGGATCACGAGGTCAGGAGATCGAGACCATCCTGGTTAATAAGGTGAAACCTCATCTCTACTAAAAATACAAAAAATATTAGCTGGGCGTGGTGGAGGGCGCCTGGAGTCCCAGCTACTCGGGAGACTGAGGCAGGAGAATGGTGTGAACCTGGGAGGCAGAGCTTGCAGTGAGCTGAGATAGCGCAGCTGCTCTCCATCCAGCCTGGGTGACAGAGCGAGACTGTTTCAAAAAGAAAAAGTAAACAAAACAAACAAAAACTACAAAACCTGGTGGTAGCATGGTGCAAGAAAAGGGAAATGCTTATACACTGCTTGTTAAAATGGAAATTATACATCAACTGCAAAATGAATTTGGATATTTCTAAAAGCACAGAAAACAAAATTAACATTCAACCTAAAGAACCCATTACTGTGTATATGCCCAGTATAAATCATTTTACCATAAAGACTTATGCATGCATATATTCATTGCAGCACTATTTTCAAGAGTAAAGACATGGCATCAACCTTTATGTCCATAAATACTGGAAGGCATAAAGAAAATGTGCTACATGTAAATGATGGAATGCTACACAGAAATACTAAGAACAATTTTGTGTCATCTGCAGCAATATAGTGGTAGCTGGAAACTAGTATTCTAAGTGAATTTATCCAGGGACAGAAAACCAAATATATGTTCTCACATATAAGAGGAAGCCACACCTTGAGAACACATGGATACAAAGAATAAAGCTATAGATATGCAGACCTACTTGAGAGCAGAGGTTGGGAGAAGCTTGAAAATCAAAAACTAACTCTCATATACTGTGCTCACTACCTGGATTACAAAATGATTCGCACAACAAACCCCAGTGCTATTTAACTCTGTATCAAATCTGTACATGTACTCTCAAATTTAAAATAGCTACAATGTTTTAATTCAACAGCTTTAGAGTTCTATCAAACAGCATATAAAAATTATTAAAATTGTGAGCAGTTTATGAAAAAACTGCATAATAGAAAAAGCATAAAACAATCTATAGGTAACCAAAAATGTTAATCATTTAGAAACTGAATTAATAAAAATATTGTAGCCATAAAAAAGTGTAAATTCTAGAACACTTTTTGAACTTTTGAATGTAGAATTATAGAAAAAAATTGTTACCATCTTTATATCTCTGGGTATTCAGAATTAATCTCCTACTTATAAATGAGAACATGTGGTAGTTGGTATGCAAAGGTATTCCATGGTGTATATGTGTACCAGTTATTCTTTATTTAATATACTGTTGATGGATACCTAAGTTAATTTCATGTAGTTGCTCCTGTTAATTGTGCTGCTATGGACACAGGACTGTGTGTCTTTTTGGTGGAACAATTTATTATTGTAAATGTGTATCCAGTAAGGTGATTATTGGGTTAAATGATATTCCATTTTAGTTCTCTGAGAAATCTCCTTTCCATCTTAGGTGAATGAACATTTCCACCAACAGTGTATAAGCACTACCTTTGTTTCTACAGCCTTAGCAACATTGTTGTTTTGACTTTTAAACAGTGGTCATTCTGACTGCTGTCGAATGTTATATTATGGTTTTGGTTTGCGTTTCTTTGATTAATATTGATGTTGAGCCTTTTTAATGTTTATTGACTGCTTGTAACATAAAAATCGGAAAGTAAAAACATATAGGAAAAGTAACATCAGTAGGATCACAGAATGGGTGGATCCCACTTGTATACCCTCTCAGGGTAACAACATTTGTCAGTCATCCCTGGGCAAGTTTTTTATGTGAGCTTTGGGATAGAGGTTGTCAGATAGAGGTTGTCAATCTCTGTTAGAGCCCAAGACCTAGAAAAGCTATTTTAAGAAGTAAGGCCTTCATTCACATGGCAAACTGAAAAGCGCATGGTTCAAGTTAAAGACCAGGAAATTGCCCACCCAACTTAGTCCCACTAAGAATTCTAATGTGATCTTGTAACTCCCTCCAATTTTTCCCAGTCACTATCTGGAAGTAGTCCTTCTCATCAATAGATTTGAAGTTACATATGTCCTTTTACAGCCATGTAGGCATGGATAAAGCTTACAGACATTAGTTTTAACTGCGGAACCTAAATCAGTTTGTGACTCAGTTCTAGCTCTCTCAGCTACAGTCCACAGTTAATAATTTCTGCATAAAACCTACAAAGTGACTGATGAAAATTCTTTCATGTATTAATTGAGAGCCACATCCATTTACCCTAGTGTCTTCTCTACTTATAAAAGTCCTGAGAGCAATATAGATTTTTAAGACACCAAGGAGATATACATCTATGCAAGTCGTTTAGTTACATGACAACCAAAGGCCAACCCCACTGCAGATTCAGCAGCGGCTTAGTAACACAACTACAACCTCTCTCCATTGCAATCCAATGGGAGATTCAGTTATCCCAGGAATCCACAACTAGGCAAAACAATGTTTAAAAACCTAACATCCAAATTGGAAAGTGAAAGTAGAAAGGTTGCCATTTGTAAATGACATAATCTTATATATAGAAAACCATAGAGTACATAAAATAACTATTTGAACTAATAAGAATATTCAGTAAATTAGCAACATATAATATTAACATACAAACATTGGTTATACTCTCTAGTGTATCACTGATGATAAACTATCAGATAAAATGTAGAAAGCAATCACAGTTACAACAGTATAAAAATATTAAGTTGGTGCAAAAGTGATTGTGTTTTTTGCCATTAAAAGTGCAAAAGTGGTGAAAATCACAATTACTTTCGTACCCATCTAACAGTAAATGTTATCAATGCATTTAACTATAAGATAAAATATATTAAGATATTAATTGAAGAAGACACAAATGACTAAAAAGATATAGCATGTTTTTAGATTTGAAGACTATTTTTAAAATGAAATATTATCCTGAATGATTTACAGATTTAATGCACCATCTATAAATATTTCAATGATATTTTTACAGTAATAGAAAACACAAATCTAAAATTTGTATAAAAACTACAAAAGACTTTAAATAACCAGTTAAATTTCAAGAAAAAGCTAAGACTAGAGCATCATAGTTTCCAATTCAAAACTATATTTCAAGGCTAAGTTATATAAAAATGTGCATAAAAACTGACACAAAATTAATGGCACAGAATAAAGAGTCTCAGAATAAATTAATGTATATAAGACCAACTAATCTTTAATGAGGATCCCAGTAATAATATTGCAGAATGTATGGTCTTTTTGAACTTGATACTGAGTAAACTATATACCCACAATCAATCAATCAATCAATATATTCTTATGTCATACCACCCTAAAATAATTTGCAATAAAATGAAGTCATAATATATAAAACCCTAAAAATCTTAGGGAAACTCACACCCTAAAGGGAAGGGCAATAGACTGGCAGGCTTCAGTACCAATTAATTTAGATCCTTAGGTTCTGAGTGGATATAGGTAGTATACAGACAGTTGTTATAGTGGTTCTTGGGCAATACTCAGTACAGTGCTGCCTTCAGGTGTAATCAGGGTTGTCTCAGCTGTGGTAGCCACAGTGGTGGTTGTATCATCTTTCCTCCAGCTCCATGAAGCTCAACACGGAAAGAGATAGTGTTGCCATATCCTTACTCTGTAGTTTAGCAAGGTCTAAGTTCTTGCCATATGATCAAGAAGGATAAGACATGCACATACCAGAGAATGCAAAGCAAAATTGTTTAAGCAACAGAAAAGCTCTCAGCAGCTAGAAGGGATGTGAAAAGGGTTGCCAGAAATGTGATTGTGTTCTGGATCTTATTTGTGGCAAAAACAAGCAGGCTTCTGTGGGTTTCACAAAAATGGGAGGGGTAAAGTCCCCCGCTCTGACCCAGGGATGTTGCATCTGCACATGCCTAAAGTTAGCCATAGTGACTCCATCTGGATTATTACCCATGAGTGTCTAAGCAAAGGGGTGGGTGTGGCAAAACGACAATGCTAAAGATATTACAATTGGGTCTGGATGAATGTATGGACATTTTGTTGATTTATTGCACCTGCACCTAAGTTGGGTCAGTAATTTCTGAGCAGACATCCTGGTGTAAAATGAAATTCTTAACCACATTTCTTCCCTCAAGCTACTGGGGAAGTGCAGATGTAGTCCCATGGGGTTTTTTTTCTTTCCCAAGACCCCTTCTCTCTATCTTCCTAGATAGCCTCTCACTTCCTTTTCTCTCAATAGCCAGTTTATTGGGGAGAAAATAAGGAAGAATATCAAGAGTGTCTGCTTGATAATTTAGACAATTCTTTCAGATAAATCAAACACCTCCAAGGCAGTACCACTGTGTCTCCAAAACCACACTGTTACTGGGCTAGCGGTGTCTCATATTGCAGGTACAGCTTCAGTGACCAAAAGCTTGGATCACAACATTGAAGTTTCTTTAAATATTATGATTACAGTGTGGTAGGAACAATATATGGCCATTGAAACTATTCAGTTATACCTGCCCTATGGTAAATAGCAATGTGGCAGGAGCAACACACAGACACACACAAGACGTCAATGTACCCTGTTATAATTGCTCTGTTTTGTGTATATAAGCAGATGAGCCTGCATCTCTCCTAAGAATATATTGTAATTTTAGGCTGAAATTTGAATTTAAATAAAATGTTTATGAGAACCAAATAATTTTTACATCTTTTCATGGTTAATAATGTAGAAAATATTCTTAGTTTATTCTTCATATTAAAAAACTGGTGGGTAATTTGGTTATATCTCAAAGCCACATCTTTTACAGATTAATGAAATGCAGACCTAAACAGTGATGGCTATTCATTACTGTCATAACAGAAGATTTCTTAAGCCTTCCTACTTTGTGCTGTTCAGAAAATGAGGTAAGTTTCTGTGTTTTATTTTGTATTTGAGAATTTCAAACCTTCTTGTTGCCTCATTTAAAGTAACAGTTTCACTTGCCATTTGCTTAAAAAATAATAATTGTCTGCATTTAGAATAGAAATACCTATATTGTAGTTCAGTTGTTTTTCTCAAAAAACTGTATTTTTCTCTCTATAAACTTGCATACCTATTAAGTGTATAATCGTATCTTCCTACTCCTACCTCTCCTAGTAGTATACATGAAGTAGAATAACCTCTTTGTCTAGGGATTCTAACCCACTCAATAATTGGTACCTCTCATCTGGTCTTTTGGGCCAGCGTGCATAGAAGACATTTTACCCGGATTAGGGTACAGAAGCATTTGTGAAGACAATGTGTTTTTAGCCAGTGTTTGCAAAACCAGAGAGAGCAGGCACCCTGTGCTTGTAAATGTATGAAAAACTGCAACAGCCAAAGCTTTATCTTCCCATATTGATGAGATCCCTTGTATCATCTGACCTCCAAAGCAGAGTAGCAACCTGCATACTTGATGTTCTGGATGCTTAGAATATTTTTGAAACAATTTCCAAATGCATAATATACTTCTGAATAACGTGGATTCTTCCAGTAATCTTCCTGCAAAGATTTTTCCACTTTCCTGGCAGATGTTATTGCTAATCTGGTTAGAACTTTTCTTTTTTGAATATGAAATGTTTAGTATTCATTTTTCTGGGTACCAATCACTGACTATTATCATTCTTGCCCACATTCAGATCTAAGATTGCTGTTCTCAAGCTCCCCCCAATGAAGTCTTTGTCTCCACAGGACCTAGGTTGTTTTTGCAATGAATGAAATTATCTCCCAATTAAAAAAGAGGCATTGGTTGAACAATGCTCTATTGAATTTTGTAAATCATTTTACAAACTGCATGTGCACACAAGGCTCCGCGACAATAAATTGCCTTAATCCATGGTTGCATATTCATCTCTAGTACTCTCAGAAAAGCAAAATGGACTTTTAACATGTAGTCCTCTGGCATAGTGATGAAATTAGGTAATGAATTTGTTCATGACACACTTTAAGTTTAACAGGAGTCTAACTCATATTTTATATACAGAACATCAGTCTTGAAAATAATATCAAATGACCATCTACTATAAGCATTGAATATACTTTACATTTATTGGGGAAAGTACCCTCAATATTTTCTTACAAAATGTAAACTTAAGATGTTCTCAAAGGTTTGGCAAAATGCATACCAGAGAAAGTTATTGTTACCATATGAGATGTGGAGCAACATGATTGCTTTTGCTCTTAAGAATTTCTATCTGGACAAGATGAGGAGGAACAGAGTGTTATACTGAAAGTCCTGGACATGTGTAATATCTGGCACTGTGTGTGTTTGCACTTTAGAGGTTTTGATTTTAAATTTTAGAATTTTAGAACATATAAAATTAAATATATAGATTATAGAAATAGAATCAAGCTTAGAATATTTTTGAGCTGCTGTAGAACATATTTATGCTTTATGTTAAATATATGTAGAGAACTGTCTAAATTTCAAACAAAATACAAAGTTGCTTCATGAAGTAAAATTTTACACTATCGAAGCACATATTGCTCCTGAGGGAGGGCACTCTACGTAAATTAAGGGTAGTCCAACTATAAAGTGTTAATCAGGTATACAGTAGTGTATAGTAATGTTATGGACATTCACCTTTTCTCATTATTTACTTTGTTTGTCTCCCAGAGAAACATACTGTCTTGCAGACTTAATTTATTATGAAAGCCCCACATAGGAATGCTATATGTTAAGTCTTCCACATTATTTTAAGTGTACTCATTTATACTTACTTATGTTTAGTTACAAAGCCATGTTCCATTGTGTTATAACTGCCTACAATATTTAGTAGACTAGCATGGTATATAAGTTTGTTGCTTAAGAACCAATGGCTACACAATGCATCATAGGTTTGTTGGCTATCACTTCTTGGTTTGTGAAAAATGCTATCCAAATGAAATATTTCCTTTAGTATGTGCTAGACTTCTCTTTTCTGCCTCTCATGGTTTGAAATAGATCTTATCTCTTCTTTTATGGTGTTTAAGAGTTTTGCTATAAACATACACGTGCATGTGTCTTTATAGCAGTATGATTTATAATCCTTTGGGTATATATATACCCAGTAATGGGATGGCTGGGTCAAATGGTATTTCTGGTTCTAGATCCCTGAGGAATCGCCGCACTGACTTCCGCAATGGTTGAACTAGTTTACATATATTTAACAAACCTGCTGGTTGTGCACATTTACCCAAAAACTTAAAGTATAATTTAAAAAAAAGAAAAAACTTTTGCTGCAGGCTACAGCAATGTTGCTAAACAAAATGAGCATTTGTCTTACTTAGCTGCCAAACATGCAAATCAGACCAACTGTTTTCAGAAGTACTGTCTCTGTCTCCACCCCAACAGCCACAGGCATGCATGGCTCAAGACATATTTTCTTACACTTTTCCCTTTTAGCTAAGTTGCCTAGACATGTCCACAGAATGCAAAGGCCTCACTGAACAGCCATGAAGGGGTGGAGAAGAGCAGCACCAGTCTCGGCTTCCTTAGCCTCTGCTGTCTTAGCCTGCAGGACCTTAGCCTCTGCTACTTGAGATGAGGGAGGGAGAAAACTGCAGCAGTAGTTGTGACCACACGGGGCCAACAGACAGATGCTTCTCAGCCATTGCACCCAAAGAATGTTTCTCCCCTGACCAAGGAATCCAACCCTGTCTGAATTGAGGGAAGGACACAAGGATTAAAGGAACCAGCTTGCACTGAGCAAGGGGTTCCTTCTCCAGGAACTTTTTTTTTTAGTTTAAAGAGTTTTTCTCATTTTCTCCACCTTTTCTAAGTGAGAGGACTTCCCCTTCCAGCATTCTATTTCTGAAAGGAAAGTTAATAGAGAATTGACCCCTACTGGCTGATTGACCCCTGCAAGCAAATTTGGCAGGGCTTCTGTGCAACATTCTAAATGGATACTAACAGCCTTTGAAGTATCATTTTAGTCCCAAATTTGATTTCAAGTTTCAGGCTGAAGCCTTAAATAGAAATAACAGATTTCGGTGATCGAAAGCCAGGCAACAGGTACAATACAAGTGGGCAGGATCAATTCCTGCTGATTAAATCCTCCACCCCATGGAAGAAGGCTATGCCCCATGACACAAACAAGCCAAGGAAACACAAAAGTTGTTGACAGCAGGAAGGCATAGGTAAGGGCAGTTAATTCTTATTCTCCAAGTTTTCCCTGCTTCATGGGGACATATCACATTGGTACCTATGGGAGGCAACTGCAAATGCCATAGGGACTCAGGGATAAAAGGTGGAAGGAAAGGGAGGATGCTTTCTTTCTCTCTCCATCACACATTGTGTTTTTGCTGAAAAAAAAAAAAAGAAGGGCAAATGAGGGACACCTTTATTCTGTATATTTCAGAATGGGCAAACACTTTACTTAACCACCCCAGCTCATACTTCTTTGGAGTGTATTCTGAACTATTAGTACTGCCTTCACCTTCAGAATCTTGAGAAAAAAAACACTTCATAGCACTCTGCACAAAGGTTTTGCCAAATTATAATTTATAGCAAAGACTGGCTTGGACTCAGGAAACAACCATGTATTTTTCTACCATCTGGCATCTGAAAGTGTTTTATAGATGTGAGGATAGATGGTCTGAGGCCCCATATGTGTATGCTTTCTATACCTTGCAAGACAATCCAGACCTTTGGCAACATTGTAGGATTGATCTAGCCCTCCCTTTTGCCATCTCAGGAAAGGTTGCAAGAGGCAAGACCAGGAAATTAAAAATGAGAGTCCCAAAGGGACTCCCAGCAGCAGAACCAGGTCCCTCCAGCCCTGCTGTGCCAAGACCAGCTCGGCTGGGGAGACCCTAACCCAGTGGTGCTAGAGGAATTAAAGACACACATGCAGAAATATAGAGGTGTGAAGTGGGAAATCAGGGATCTCACAGCCTTCAGAGCTGAGACCCCCCAACAGAGATTTACCCACATATTTATTAATAGCAAATCAGTCATTAGCATTGTTTCTACAGATATTAAATTAACTAGAAGTATCCCTTATGGGAAACGAATGGATGGGCTGAAATAAAGAAATGGGTTGGGCTAGTTAACTGCGGGAGGAACATACCCTTAAGGCATAAATTGCTCATGCTATTGTTTGTGGCTTAAGAATGCCTTTAAGTGGTTTTCCACCCTGGGTAGGCCAGGTGTTCCTTGCCCTCATTCCCGTAAACCCAAAACCTTCCAGCTTGAGCGTTAGGGGCCATTATGAACGTGTCACAGCGCTGCAGAGGTTTTGTTTATGGCCAGTTTTGGGGCCAGTTTATGGCTAGATTTTGGGGGGCTTGCTCCCAACACTGCTTCTCTAGGTATCCCCCAACTTCTCCATCCAGCTTCAGCCTTTCACTTGCCCACTTCTAGAAATCCTCTTTTGAAACAAGCCCCAGTCTCCCTCTTTCCCCTCCAACATACACCCAGTGAATTTGGGCATAGTAAGGTCCAGGTCTTTTTTTTTTCCTACAGGACTCAGAGCAAATTGAGGATCTTGGCAGGTTTTCAGATGACCCTGCTAGAGAAATAAATGCTTTCCAAATTTCACTCAAATATTTGAACTCTCCTGTATAGATGTTATGTTCTTTTTTTGTTTGTTTTTGTTTTTTTTTTGAGATGGGGTCTCGTTCTGGTGTGATATTGGCTCATTGAAAGCTCCACCTCCTAGGTTCATGCCATTCTCCTGCCTCAGCCTCCTGAGTAGCTGGGACTACAGGCACCGACCACCATACCTGGCTAACTTTTTGTATTTTTAGTAGAGATGGGATTTCACCATGTTAGCCAGGATGGTCTTGATCTCCTGACCTCGTGATCTGCCCACCTCGGCCTCCCAAAGTGCTGGGATTACAGGCATGAGCCACTGCACCCGGCCGATGTTAAGTTACTTTTGAATCAGACCCTGATGGACACTGAGAAATAGGGCACTCTGTAAGCAACAGAGAAATTTGAGGATGAGCTTGGCATAACACATAGCATAAGGGAAGGGGAAAAACATTATCCAACTGGAATAGAAGCAGTACCAATGGATGACCCTAAATGGGATCCCAATGACAAGATGAAAGACTGGAACAGGAGACACTTTCAAGTGTGTATAACGAAAGGCTTATGTAGAACTAGTACGAAGCCACTTAATTATACTAAGTTGTCCATGATTGACCAAGGATTTGATAAACATCCCACTGCCTTACTGTAAAGGTAATGGAGGCATTGGTAAAGTACCCCTCTTTATCTCCTAACTTAGTTGAGGGACAACTAGCCCAGACCAATTCTGGTATCAGAAGAAGTTACAAGAACAGGTCCTGGATCTGGGTAGTACTTTAGAGAACCTCCTGAAAGTAGCCACCATTGTATTTTATAATAAAAACGGAGAGGCCCAGAAAAGAGAGAAAAAACAGGAAAGAATAAGAAGCCTTAATGACTGCCAAGTAATCCCCACAAACTTCAGAATTCCCAGGGTGTACCTGGTAACTGTTAAAGATATGGCAAAAACAGTTATTTATCTTCTAAAGTTTAACTACTTCCATACAAAGTTTAATTTATTTTGTCAGGGTGAAACAACTCAGGTAAAATGTTTCTGTTAGTACATTTCACTTCTTATCTCTGTAATCTTTGGCAATAAATTATTTCCTTTTACAATACACATGTTTAACTTATGCATACATAACTGTATAAAACTTGTTTCTCTCTGACTTAGCAGCCACAAAATTCCAAATGGTCAGACAATGGGAGCTTCAGATGATGGCTCCACTTACTAGGAACCCTTAGATAGACATCTGGGAGAAATCTGACTGCTGCTTTCCCTGTCAGCAGGAAGTAGCTTAAGACTGGTGGTCATACAAATTCTAACAGCAATTAGATGTACCTCTTCAGGAAGGGCAAATGATATAAGAGAGAGATACGGTAATGCTGGATAGAAAAAATTGGTCTCTGGCAATGTCTCTCCATCCTCTGGCCTATGGCAATGGACCTAGGTCAGGACAGGCACTCCTGTTTTTATGCCCAAATATTGCATTTCCCAAGAACACCATGTCCAGCCATGCCCTCCATCCTGTGCCTATAATAACCCTGAGACCCTAGTGGGCACACACACAAGTGGCTGGATGTTTAGAAGAACACACTAGCAGAAGAACACACAGGTGGCTGGACACTGAGAGGAGCACAGGAATGGAAGAGCACAACAACAGTCACTGGCAGGCCATCAAGATGCAGAAGGACATTAACAATGAAGGAAATTTGGCTGGGGTTGTTGGAGGATAGTTCAGCCACTGAGCAGCCTGACTCCAGGGGAAAACCACCTTTTCACTGTATCCCCCTTCTGGCTTCCTATTTATCTGTAGTAATATGGTTCGGCTGTGTCCCCGCCCAAATCTCAACTTGAATTTTTCTCCCAGAATTCCTATGTATGGTGGGAGAGACCCAGGGGGAGGTAATTGAATCATGGGGTCTTGTCATCCTGTGTTATTCTCATGATAGTAAATAAATCTCAGAAGATTTGATGGGCTTATCATGGGTTTCTGCTTATGCTTCTTCCTCATTCTCTCTTGCAGCTACCATGTAAGACGTGCCTTTCACCTCCCACTATGATTCTGATGCCTCCCTAGCCATGTGGAACTGGAAGTTTAATTAAACCTCTGTGTCTCTTTCCAGTCTCAGTTATGTTTCCTTATTAGCAGCATGAAAATGGGCTAATAAAGTAAATTGGTACCAGTAGAGTGGGATGTTGCTGAAAAGATACTCAAAAATGTGGAAGCAGCTTTGGAGCTGGGTATCAGGCTGAGGTTGGAACAGTTTGGAGGGCTCAGAAGAAGACAAGAAAATGTGGGAAAGTTTGGAACTTCCTAGAGACTTGTTGAATGGCTTTGACAAAAATGCTAATAGTGATATAAACAATAAAGTCCAGGATGAGGTAATCTCAGATGAGATGAGAAACTTGCGAACTGGAGCAAAGGTGACTTGCATTATGTTTTAGCAAAGAGACTAGTGGAATTTTCCCCTGCCCTAGAGACGTGGAATTTTGAACTTCAGAGAGATAATTTAGGGTGTCTGGCTGAAGAAATTTCTAAATGACAAAACATTCAAAAGGTGACTTGGGTGCTGTTAAAAACATTCCATTTTAAAAGGGAAACAGAGAACAAAATCAGAAAATTTGCAGACTGATGATGCAGTAAGCCCTTGGTGCCCTGTGTCCCAGCTGCTCCAGACATTGCTAAATGGGGAAAAGGTACAGCTTGCTCCATGGTTTCAGAATGTACAAGCCTCAAACCTAGGTAGTTTCATGTGATGTTGAACCTGCAGGTGCACTGAAGTCAAGAATTGAGGTTTTGGAGCCTAAACCTAGATTTCAGAAGATGTATGAAAACACGTGGATGCCCAGGAAAAAGTTTGCTTCAGAGGCATGTCCCTCATGGAGAACCTCTGCTATGGCAGTGTGAAAGTGAAACGTAGGGTCAAAGCCCACACACAGAGTCTCTACTGGGGCACTGCCTAGTAGAGCTGTAAAAAGAGAGCCACTGCCCTCCATATCCCAGAATGGTAAATCCATTGACAGCTTGCACTGTGCACCTGGAAAAGCCACAGACACTCAGGGCCAGCCCGTGAAAGCAGCCAGGAGGGAGGCTGTACCCTGCAAAGCCACAGGGGTGGAGGTGCCCAAGACTATGGGAACCCATCTCTTGCACCTATGTGACCTGGATGGGAGACCTGGAATCAAAGGTGATTATTTTAAAACTTTAAAATGTCACTGGCCTGCTGGATTTCAGACTTCTGTGGGGCCTGTAACCCATTCGTTTTGGCCAATTTCTCCAATATGGATGACTCTATTTATCCAATACCTGTATCCCCATTGTATCTAGGAAGTAACTAGCTTGCTTAAAATTTCACAGGGTCATAGGCAGAAGGAACTTGACTTCTCTCAGATGAGACTTTGGAGTGTGGACTTCTGGGTTAATACTAAAATGACTTAAGACTTTAGGGGACTGTTGGGAAAACATAATTGTGGTTGAAATGTGAGAACATGAGATACGGAGGGGCCAGGAGTGGAATGATATGGTTTGGCTGTGTCTTAACTCAAATCTCAACTTGAATTGTATCTCCCATAATGCCCACATGACGTAGTAGGCACCCAGGGGGATGTAATTGAATCACTGGGGCCAGTCTTTCTTGTGTTATTCTCATGCTAGTAAATAAGTCTCAGGAGATCTAATAGGTTTATCAGCGGTTTGCGCTTTTACTTTCTCCTCATTTTCTCTTGCCACCACCATGTAAGAAGTGCCTTTCTCATGCCATCATGATTCTGAAGCCTTCCCAGCCATGTGGAACTGTATATCCAATTAAACCTGTTTTTCTTCCCAGTCTTTGGTATGTCTTTATCAAAAGTATGAAAATGGACTAATAAATTCAGAGAGCTATATTCATCATTTAAGAAAAACTTGGACTCATTATGCAAGCCCATGTGTGATTCAATTTTTCTACTACCTTAGAGGAAGAACTCCAGGACACAGGTCCTCTGTCCTTGCAATAAGGCAGAGGGTCTAATTGACCTGATTTATATGAGTTGCCTACAGGCATAAAACTAAAAAAGCACACTGTAACACATGCCCACTGGAACTTCAGGAGCTGTAAACATTCACCTTTAGATACTACCATGGGTTGGAAGCCCACACTTTGCATGACCTGCCCATCTGCTTGCTTCCCTTAGGCGTTTTGAGTAGCAGGGCACCAAAGAAGTAAGCCGTATCCCCATCACATGCCCTGTAAGGGGGTCAAGGGAACTTTTTCCATTTCAAAATGAAATAAAATAAGTGGAAAGACCTACCAAAAGAACATGCTGAAACTATACATCAGATAACATATCAAACACTGTGCTTCCTCAACTTGCAGCATGTTAAGATCATTTGCTTTTCTTAGTTCTATGAGAATATAAATTCAATTATGGGCAGTTTTTACCCAGTTCCATTAAGGGAACTTGCACTTTCATGTAAAAACACACATTTGTTTAATTTACTGGAAAGCTGAATCATTCCTACAGTTGATGTCCAAAATCAACCACAATGCTTGGGGATTTCTTATCTTCTGGCAAATATTCTCACCCTCTTTCTCAATCTCTTCTCTCTCTCAGGTGAATAAACATTAGTGGAATAACTTGTCTCTAGGGCTTCTATGTACAGAACATCAACACTAACATATACAAGTTCACCTGAGGTTTTAAAAAAGACAAGCAGTCAGTACCTCATGAGCCTGTCCACTGCTAACTCCAAGAAAGAGTCCACCTGCAATATTAGCAACTACACTATTGTCTTCTAGGGACATCTGCAGATGGGCACTTGAACTGTCATCTAAGAAAGGAAAAACATTGACCACTTCTGTAAGGAAAGTTGAATTACAGTATTCTCCTTTTTTAAGTCTATCTCTCTCTCTTTTTTATTTTTTATTTTGTGAGACAGAGTCTCACTCTGTCACCAGGCTGGGTTGCAGCCTCCTGAGTAGCTGGGATTACAGGCACCAACAACCACTCCCAGGTAATATTTGCATTTTTAGTAGAGATGGAGATTCACTGCATTGGCCAGGCTGGTCTCATCTGGTTCCAGACCTCAGATGATCCTCCCTCCTTGGCCTCCTAAACTGCTGGGATTACAGGCATAAACCACCATGTCTGACCTTTAATGGATTAACTCAATGTTCTTGGATAATTGAATGGATTAATTCAAATGTTCTTGGCATTGAAGATAAGGTAGTACCATTCATAATTTAACTACTTGTTTGAAAAACCTTTAGGACACTAAAGATTATCATGTAAGGCAAATTTTTAGAGATTCTCTGTTTTCTCTAGTTACATTCACTTCTCTTTAACTCATCTGTATCTCTAATATTAAATATCTGGATCTTTTTTAAGTGTGTCTTTGGAACCACAGTAAGGTTCTCTAGGCCTAAACACGCATAAGGTTTTGTTTTTTTTTTTTTCACCCTGTGAACATGAAGAGTAATGCAGAGAGAAAAAATTTCTCTCAGCTTGTTTATGTCATTTAGAGATAAACCAAACAATGCTTTTTATTAGAACATGAATTTCAGGCAGTTTACATCAAAATGTAAGGCCAGGCCTCTTTCTAAAATGGGGGGAGGGGGAGGGCTACCATTAGGAGATATACCTAATGTAAATGAAGAGTTAATGGGTGCAGCACACCAACATGATGCCTGTATACATATGTAACAAACCTGCACATGGGCACATGTACCCTAGAACTTAAGGTATAATAAAAACAAAACAAAACAAAAACTGACTGCTTCTTTACAACATGTCCATCCAAAGGGGTTATTTTCATGAGAGTTTTTCTTCTTACGTATCCAACTATTTAAAATCATTTAATTTTTTTCTCTAGAAGAGAGAATGTTGCTTTTTATATACATAGTTTCTGTAGATTATTGCAATTACTATTTCAGTGTACTGGAAAAAAGCATCTATTTTTGTTACTATTCTTAATTACTTATTATTATACTTCTGAGAGCAGAGAGAAGTGCAACATCAATCATAATATTGAACAAAAAAACAATTTGAAGTTTTTAATGCAATATTTCTAGGTCTAAGAAAGGCCATGTTAATTGTGGGGTAGGTCTATAAAGGAAATCAAGTGGCAATGCCTTTCTGTACAAGGTACTGACCTGAGTATTATCCTCTCTTTTCCATGGTGCCATCACAATTTTATGTTCATATGTAAAATGAAGGTCAAATTTTATAAAAATTTGTACATTCTTAATTACTGGTTACATATACACTTCAGATTATCCCCATCTCTACAATTTTTGTTTTGTTTTGTTTCTACAAACTATCGAGTAGGAAAACACAAAGTCCTTTCTTTGAGGAATATTAGGCAATATTGAATATATTAGTCTACATTTTTAGCATTTTTAAAAAATTTTCTACCACACCGTAGGTGGCCTCAATTTAGGAGGCTGGAAACCCTTGTCTTTTAAACACAAGATCTAAAAACTGTTGGTTGACATACGTGGTTCTTTGAGGAAAACGGGATGATATTTGGAACATGTAGGAAATGCCTGTACTCATTAATGATGAAGAGCTTGAGACAATAAGCTGGCAAAAAGATTATATCTTAAATTTTTAAAGAATCAGGTTGGTCAACAAAGGTGTAACTAAATTTCCCATTGGCTGAAGCAGAGTGTAAAACACATGGATTCTACTGAAAATGAAGGTTCTCAATTGTGTGTAAGCATGTCCCAGATGAAAGGACAAAAACACAAAAAGTAGATAGCTAATTTAGAGTCTCAGACCCTTTGTATCTGCAAAATATATATATGTGAGAGAGAGAAAAACTCTCAGAAAACCTACTGCAAACTTCTGTGTCACAGCTATGATCATTTGCTTTGTCACATTTCCAAAGCATCCCTTTATACCATAGCCCATCAGAAAATTGTCTTTACCAAACCTTTGTTTTATCTGCCAATGGCCTTTCTAGACTTTCCCTGGCTAAAAAAGGACAGGGTGCTATGGCATTGCCAATAGTTTAGGGGCCATGCGGCATTCAGCTTAATGCTGCCCTTGTGCAGATAAAAGAGGGATGGTTCATAATAAAATTATATTTTTTATTTCTATTTGCTGACTCAGAAGCTAGTGCCTGTTTTTCTTGGCAAAACCATGCACATTGTGCAAGTAAATAATGCTGCTATTCATAGACAGGTGTAGTTCTATAATCTCACATCAAAAATAGCCCCAAAACAGAGTCTGCTAACCTAGGTAGGAGACTTGGCATAGGTAGAATTACAACTAGGATCAGTTGTAACTCTGTTGCAATTACACAACAACTGGGGTCAGTTATAACTGAAATTCTACTACCTATGATAACAATGTGGAAAACAGATACTTTTCAAAAAAAATTTTTAACTGTACTTTGAGTTCTAGGGTACATGTGCACAAAGTGCAGGTTTGTTATATATGTATGCATGTGCCATGTTGGTGTGCTGCACCCATTAACTGGTCATTTACATTAGGTATATCTCCTAATGCTTTCCCTCCCCCCTTCTCCCACCCCGCAACGGGCCCCGGTGCGTGATGTTCCCCTGCCTGTGTCCAAGTGTTCGCATGGTTCAATTCCCACCTATGAGTGAGAACATGAGCTGTTTGGTTCTTTGTCCTTGCGATAGTTTGCTGAGAATGATGGTTTCCAGCTTCATCCATGTCCCAAAAAGGGACATGGACTCATCATTTTTTTGGCTGCGTATTATTTCATGGTGTATATGTGCCACCATTTCTTAATCCAGTCTATCATTGTTGGACATTTGGGTTGTTTCCAAGTCTTTGCTATTGTGAATAGTGCCACAATAAACATACGTGTGCATGTGTCTTTATAGCAGCATGATTTATAGTCCTTTGGGTATATATCCAGTAATGGGATGGCTGGGTCAAATGGTATTTCTAGTTCTAGATCCCTGAGGAATCGCCACACTGACTTCCACAATGGTTGAACTAGTTTACAGTCCCACCAACAGTGTAAAAGTGTTCCTATTTCTCCACATCCTCCCCAGTACCTCTTGTTTACTGACTTTTTAATGATCGCCATTCTAACTGGTGTGAGATGGTATCTCATTGTGGTTTTGATTTGCATTTCTCTGATGGCCAGTGATGATGAGCATTTTTTCATGTGTTTTTTGGCTGCATAAATGTCTTCTTTTGAGAAGTGTCTGTTCATATCCTTCGCCCACTTTCTGATGGGGTTGTTCATTTTTTTCTTGCAAATTTGTTTGAGTTCTTTGAAGATTCTGGATATTAGCCCTTTGTCACATGTGTAGATTGCAAAAATTTTCTCCCATTCTGTAGGTTGCCTGTTCACTCTCATGGTAGTTTCTTTTGCTGTGCAGAAGATCTTTAGTATAATTACATCCCATTTGTCAATTTTGGCTTTTGTTGCCATTGCTTTTGGTGTTTTAGACATGAAGTCCTTGCCCATGCCTATGTCCTGAATGGTATTGCCTAGGTTTTCTTCTAGGGTTTTTATGGTTTTAGGTCTAACATTTAAGTCTTTAATCCATCTTGAATTAATTTTTGTAATTAATTCAAGGTGTAAGGCAGGGATCCAGTTTCTGCTTTCTACATATGGCTAGCCAGTTTTCCCAGCACCATTTATTAAACAGGGAATCCTTTCCCCCATTTCATGCTTTTATCAGGTTTGTCAAAGATGAGATGGTTGTAGATGTGTAGTATTATTTCTGAGGGCTCTTTCCTGTTCCATTGGTCTGTATGTCTGTTTTGGTACCAGTAGCATGCTGTTTTCGTTTCTGTAGCCTTGTAGAATAGTTTGAAGTCAGGTAGTGTGATGCCTCCAGCTTTGTTCTTTTGGCTTAGGATTGACTTGGCAATGCGGGCTGTTTTTTGGTTCCATATGAACTGTAAAGTAGCTTTTTTCCAATTCTGTGAAGAAAGTCATTGGTAGCTTGATGAGGATCGCACTGAATCTATAAATTACCTTGGGCAGTATGGCCATTTTCACAATATTGATTCTTCCTATCCATGAGCATGGGATGTCCTTCCATTTGTTTTTGTCCTCTTTTACTTCATTGAGGAGTGGTTTGTAGTTATCCTTGAAGAGGTCCTTCAAATCCCTTGTAACTTGGATTGCTGTGTATTTTATTCTCTTTGAAGCAATTGTGAATGGGAGTTCACTCATGATTTGGCTCTCTGTTTGTCTGTTACTGATGCAGAAGAATGCCTGTGATTTTTGCACATTGATTTTGTATGCTGAGACTTTGCTGAAGTTGCTTATCAGGTTAAGCAGATTTTGGGCTGAGAGGATGGGGTTTTCTAAATTTACAATAATGCCATCTGTAAACAGGGACAATTTGACTTCCTCTTTTCCTAATTGAATACCATTTCTTTCTTTCTCCTGCCTGATTGCCCTGGCCAGAATTTCCAACACTATGTTGAATAGGAGTGGTGAGAGAGGGCATCCCTGTCTTGTGCCAGTTTTCAAAGGGAATGCTTCCAGTTTTTGCCCATTTGGTATGATATTGGCTGTGGGTTTGTCATAGATAGCTCTTATTATTTAGAGATACATCCCATCAATACCTAAATTATTGAGAGTTTTTAGCATGAAGGGCTGTTGAATTTAGTCAAAGGACTTTTCTGCATCTATTGAGATAATCATGTGGTTTTTGTCTTTGGTTGTGTTTATATGCTGGATTAGGTTTATTGATTTGCATATGTTGAACAAGCCTTGCATCCCAGGGATGAAGCCCACTTGATCATGGTGGATAAGCTTTTTGAAGTGCTGCTGGATTCAGTTTGCCAGTATTTTATTGAGGATTTTTGCATCGATGTTTATCAGGGATATTGGTCTAAAATTCTCTTTTTTTTGTTGTGTCTCTGCCCGGCTTTGGTATCAGGATGATGCTGGTCTCATAAAATGAGTTATGGAGGATTCCCTCTTTTTCTATTGATTGAAACAGATTCAGAAGGAATGGTACCAGCTCCTCTTTGTACCTCTAGTAGAATTCGACTGTGAATCCATCTGGTCCTGGACTTTTTTTGGTTGGTAGGCTATTAATTATTGCCTCAATTTCAGAGCCTTTTATTGGTCTATTCAGGGATTCAACTTCTTCCTCATTTAGTCCTGGGAAGGTGGATGCGTCCAGGAATGTATCCACTTCCTCTAGATTTTCTAGTTTATTGGCAAAGAGGTGTTTATAGTATTCTCTGATGGTAGTTTGTATTTCTGTGGGATCGGTGGTGATATCCCCTTTATCATTTTTTATTGCAACTATTTGATTCTTCTCTCTATTCTTCCTTATTAGTCTTGCTAGCAGTCTATCAATTTTGCTGTTCTTTTCAAAAAACCAGCTCCTGGATTCATTGATTTTTTCAAGGGTTTTTTTGTGTCTCTATTTCCTTCAGTTCTGCTCTGATCTTAGTTATTTCTTGCCTTCTGCTAGCTTTTGGATGAGTTTGCTCTTGCTTTTCTAGTTCTTTTAATTGTGATGTTGGATGTCAATTTTAGATCTTTCCAGCTTTCTCTTGTGGCATTTAGTGCTATAAATTTCCCTCTACACACTGCTTTAAATGTGTCCCAGAAATTCTGGTACATTGTGTCTTTGTTCTCATTGGTTTCAAAGAACATCTTTATTTCTACCTTCATTTCGTTATATATCCAGTAGTCGTTCAGGAGTAGGTTGTTCAGTTTCCATGTAGGTTTTGAGTGAGTTTCTCAGTCCTGCATTCTAGTTTGATTGCACTGGGGTCTGAGAGACAGTTTGTTATAATTTGTGTTCTTTTACATTTGCTAAGGAGTGCTTTACTTCCAACTATGTGGTCAGTTTTGGAATAAGTGCTAAGTGGTGCTGAGAAGAATGTATATTCTGTTGATTTGGAGTGGAGAGTTTTGTAGATGTCTATTAGGTCCGCTTGGTGCAGAGCTGTGTCCAATTCCTGGATACCTTGTTAACTTTTTGTCTCATTGACCTGTCTAATGTTCACAGTGGGGTGTTAAAGTCTCCCATTATTATTGTATGGGAGTCTAAGTCCCTTTGTAGACCTCTAAGGACTTCCTTTATAAATCTGGGTGCTCATGTATTGGGTGCATATATATTTAGGATAGTTACCTCTTCTTGTTGAATTGATCCCTTTACCATTACGTAATGGCCTTGTCTCTTTTGATTTTTGTTGGTTTAAAGTCTGTTTTATAAGAGACTGCGATTGCAACCCCTGCCTTTTTTTGTTTTCCATTTGCTTGGTAGATCTTTCTCCATCCCTTTATTTTGAGCTGATGTGTGTCTCTGCATGTGAGATGGATCTCCTGAATACAGCACACTGATAGGTCTTGATTCTTTACCCAGTTTGCTAGTCTGGATCTTTTAATAGGAACATTTAGCCCATTTACCTTTTAGGTTAATTTTGCTTTGTGTGAATTTGATCCTGTCATTATGATGTTAGCTGGTTATTTTGCTTGTTAGTTGATGCAGTTTCTTCCCAGCATCAATGGTCTTTACAATTTGGCGTGTTTTTGCAGTGGCTGGTACTGGTTGTTCCTTTAAATGTTTAGTGCTTCCTTAAGGAGCTCTTGTAGAGCAGGCTTTGCGCTGACAAAATCTCCTAGCATTTGCTTGTCTGTAAAGTATTTTATTTCTCCTTCACTTATGAAGCTTAGTTTGGCTGGATATGATATTCTGGGTTGAAAATTCTTTTCTTTAAGAGTGTTGAATATTGGCCCCCACTCTCCTTTGGCTTGTAGAGTTTCTGATGAGAGATCTGCTGTTAGTCTTTTGGGCTTCCCTTGTGGGTAACCCGATCTTTCTCTCCGGCTGCCCTTAATATTTTTTCCTTTACTTCAACTTTGGTGAATCTGAGAAGTATGTGGCTTGCAGTTGCTCTTCTTGAGTAGTATCTTAGTGGTGTTCTGCATATCTCCTGAAGATAAATGTTGGCCTGCCTTGCTAGGTTGGGGAAGTTCTCCTGGGTAATATCCTGATGGGTGTTTTCCAACTTGATTCCATTTTCCCCGTCACTTTCAGGTACACCAATCAGATGTAGATTTGGTCTTTTCACATAGTCCCATATTTCTTGGAGCCTTTTTTCATTTCTTTTTACTGTTTTTTCTCTAAACTTCTCACTTCATTTAATTCATTGATCTTCAATCACTGATACCCTTTCTTCCAGTTGATTATCTCCTGAAGCTTGTGTATTCATCATGTAGCTCTTATGCCATGGTTTTCAGCTCTGTCATGCCATTGAAGCACTTCTCTACACTGATTATTCTAGTTAGCCATTCGTCTAATCTTTTTTCAAGGTTTTTAGCTTCTTTGTGTTGGGTTCAAACTTCCTTCTTTAGCTTGGAGAAGTTTGATCATCTGAAGTCTTCTTCTCTCAACTCGTCAAAATCATTCTCCATTCAGCTTCGTTCCATTTCTGGTGAGGAGCTGCATTCCTTTGGAGGAGGACAGGTGCTCTGATTTTTAGAATTTTCAGCTTTTCTGCTCTGTTTTTTCCCCAACTTTGTGGTTTGATCTACCTTTGGTCTTTGATGATGGTGATGTACAGATGGGGTTTTGGTGTGGATATCCTTTGTGTTTGTTAGTTTTCCTTCTAACAGTCAGGACCCTCAGCTGCAGATCTGTTGGAGTTTCCTGAAGGTCCACTCCAGACCAGGTTTGCCTGGGTATCAGCAGCGGAGGTTGCGGAACAGCGGATATTGGTGAACAGCAAATGTTGCTGCCTGATCGTTCCTCTGGAAGCTTCATCTCAGAGGGGTACCCGGCCATGTGAGGTGTCAGTCTGCACCTACTGGGGGATGCCTCCCAGTTAGGCTACTCGGGGGTCTGTCAGCCACTTGAGGAGGAATTTCTGTCCATTCTCAGATCTCAAACTCCGTGCTGGGAAAACCACTACTCCCTTCAAAGCTGTGAGACAGGGACATTTAAGTCTGCAGAGGTTTCTGCTGCCATTTGTTCGGCTATGCCCTGTCCCCAGAGGTGGTCTACAGAGGCAGGCAGGCCTCCTTGAGCTGTGGTGGGCTCCACCCAGTTTGAGTTTCCCATGTCCTTTGTTTACCTACTCAATCCTCAGCTATGGTGGGTGCCCCTTGCCCAGTCTCACTGATGCTTTGCAGTTCCATCTCAGACTTCTGTGCTAGCAATGAGTGAGGCTCTGTGGGCATGGGACCCTCTGATTCAGGTGCGTGATATAATCTCCTGGTATGTCATTTGCTAAGACCATTGGAAAAGTGCAGTATTATGGTGGGGGTGACCCAATTATCCAGGTGCCATCTGTCACCCCTTCCCTTGACTGGGAAAGGGAATTCCCTGACCCCTTGCACTTCTCAGTGAGGTGATGCCTCGCCCTGCTTCAGCTCACACTCAGTGGGCTGCACCCACTGTCCTGTTCCCACTGTCCAATGAGCCCCAGTGAGATGAACCCGGTACCTCAGTTGGAAATGCAGAAATCACCTGTCTTCTGCATCACTCATGCTGGGAGCTGTAGACTGGAGCTGTTCCTATTTGGCCATCTTGGAAGTGCTAAAACAGATACATGCTTGTGCAAAATAGCATCACTTGAATTTCTTAGCAGTGACACTAATGTTAATCTATTCTACAGCCATAAAATATTCACGCTGTAGAAGTTGTTTCAGGATGGAAAACCCTTGGCTTTATTAAATATTGAAATATATCTTCATGGCCTGCAGCCATGTGTGAAGCAGCTGCAACCATCCCAAATATCCAGATCCTGGGCTTGTATTCTCTGTACCACCTCATCTTCACCCCCTTCTGTTGCATCTTGAGCTGGATTCATCTTCTCTTCTATGTTCCAAAATGGTTGTTTTACTCTGCAGATGGGAACTTTGCATTCTTGCTCCTGCTCCAGCATAGTATAGCCATCATTTATCCTTTGGACTGTCTGCTGTTTGAATAGAACTGTAGGTGAGATGAAAATTTGAGAAACCAGACTGGTTTGCATGCCATGGAGGACACCTGCACTGCCTTGTGCATCTGTACAGTGTACTCAGATATTCAAATCCATTCCTCTGAGTTATTTGATACATTAAAATTGTCTCTTTTTTTTGACAAGAGTCTGTTTTTTGGCTTTACTTTTGGTGTCTTATCCAGGATGGACTGTGACCTGTCTTAGTTTCTCCAAGTTTTTGCAGATGGGCTCATTTTTGCCTGCAAGTGCTATGGTGGAGAGTCTGCTTTTTTGGCCTGGCCTAGTTTTTATACTGGGAGGTCTTATTTCTTAAATTTGCAGAGTGTTCCAATCTGCCATGTCAACAAAATTTTGAGACATATAATTCTTATGTTTGCAGGCATTGATTAAGCCTTTTCCATAGGCTCTGCTCTTGCTGGTAGAAAAGGCCCTGGTTGAAGTTGAGAACTGTGTACTTGCCTGTTGGTTGGATCTTCTTCTTCTATGCTTGATTGTAGTTCTAGCTTTTTTTATACTTGCGGCTTTCAGGCTGGAATTGTGATTTTTCATGATTTGCCAGTAGACCATACTTCTGGAAATAACAGTTGTGGCCATGGACTATAAATTCTTCCATGGGCAAAGTGACAACAAGTTGCTTGCCAAACTGTGTGGGTGACTCCAGTGGTTTAGCAGGGCTAATGGTCCTCTATGGTGCCCCATGGTTACTGCAGCCAAGTGTCCAGTATAAGGACACCTTGTGGGATAAGGACACCTTGTGGGATAAGTGGCTGCTATGACATTAGAGTTTTGTGACATCACTAAAGCAATGAGCAGTACTGCCTCTGGCATTAACCATTTTTTGAACTTTAGAAACATCCAATAAGCACCAGGACATAGATGGGAAATCTGATTCTGAGGTAATCCTGTTGGCTTTATGGGTTTCTCTTCTACTAACATTGTTTGAAAAAAATTGTTTTCCATCCCAAGTGCTTTGATGGGGTTAATTTTTTTGTCTTGAAGCAGGAAGATGCTACAGGACAATTAGTGATTACAGGACAAAAATAATTCTCTTAGAAAACCCCAAAAATATGTCTGGCTTTTCAAATCAGACATAAGAGATATAATTTTCTGCTTTTCTTCTCTCATTTATTGCCTAATAAGTGACTTTAAAATGGGTAACTATCTTACAGTTCTGAAGTCTAGAGGAGCAGAAACATAATGTTGACTAGTTTTTGTTTTTGTGTCTACGTGAGTTGTCGCTCAAGCTGGAGATGGCAGTGTACTTACTATGTCATTAAATGGTCAATCCTTTCTTGTTTGAGTCTTATTCTTCCATGCTCTTACATGTGCCAATGATATAGGGTTAAGACCCATCCATATAAAAATATTTTATAGTAATTCCCCTAGTAAAAGTATTATATGCATACAAAGTCAAACTCAGACATTTTAAGCACAATGAGAAAACAAACAGAAACAAAACAATCCAAAAACACATGATTTTCTGTCTTCTCTGGTACTTGGTAATTTTAGATCTATGTCTTTTTTTAAAAAAAAAAAAAACAGGAAATTTCTGAAACAACCTAATTGTCTGTGGTAAATACCAAGGATCTTAGTCTCACAGCCAAGTGGATCAAGGCTGTGGATACACACACCCATAGAATGAGTTTAGAGCAGGAGTTTAATAGACAAAAAGAACAGCTCTTCATCAGAGAGAGGAGCCCTGAGTAGGTTGCCAAGCTGTGCTAAAATCTCAGGGTTTTTGTAAATGGGCTAGTGAGGAGGGCACTAGTGAGGAGAGGATGTCTTATCCTCATAAGACCTGATGATTTAGTTGGAACCAGGTACGCTTTCTGTATAGAGCAGAGTCTTTATCAACTCTCACCTTATTCCCTGATCAGGTAGGCAGACTTTCAGTCTATGCTGCTCTGTGCTGCTTTGTGTTGCTTATCTGGGAGAGAGAGTTTGTGTATCTATTCCCAGACATCTTACAGCTGCAGGTATCTCTCACACTTCCACTTCTAGATTCACTATTGTGTCTATAAGGAAAGGAATGTACTTATTAACACCCACTGTTTTTACTGGGACCCATTTGTAGGAGTGTGAAGTTTGGTGATTACCCAAGTGATCTCTCTCATTCTGTGCTCAAGGTGTTTATCTGTGATTTACAGTAGACTTATTCTTTGTTGAGTTGCCCGCATTTCTGGATTAATATTGGCTTCCACTAAGGAAAGACAAAGAGTTTGTCCTGGGGCCATGAGGATGCTGGCCTCCATGTAGGCTAAAATATTTCTACCTAATAAAGGAGTGGGACTTTCAGGCATAATAAAGGAGTCCTGTGTAAATAATATGTCCCCCCAACTACAACTAAGTAGTGGAGAAAAATATCAAGTTAGAGTCTTTTTTAAGACACCCACCATTGTTGTGACATGGGAAGAGGAGAGGCATGGATTGGTGAGGAGAACAGAAAGACTGGCTCCAGAATCCGGTGGGAGGCTTGCCCTCCTCCCTTCAATTTCCATAATCACCCAGGACTCCTGAGCAGTAATGGATGTTTGAACCATTAGAACCAGGGGTTTCAGCCCCAGAACCCATCAGTCCTGCTGGAGTCCCACTGACCTCTGTCTCGGTGGTCAGTAGTGCAATCTCCAGTGGTCTTCACCAAAAAAGTGGTCAAGGTGGCTTTTTCTTGTGGCTTGGGCAATTCTTCTTAAAGTGCCCTGGCTTTAACACTGATAACAGGTAGCAATCAGTGGATGTTCCTGGAGGATCCTGGACTTTGCAAGTCTGCAAAGCAGCCACTAGAGCCTCAGCCTTTCTCTTGTTCTTCCTGTTTTTCTCCTGGGCCTCCTCCCAGTCCTATTGTAAGAGAACAATGAGGCCACATTCAGGAGGTTCTTCAAGATACAATCTGGTCCTATAGCTGTTTCTGTAGCTTTTTTCTAATATCAAGAACTGCCTGCTTTTCGGCTGCAGTAAGGGTTTGGCATAGGAGCAGCATAACATCCCTCCACTTGAGATTGAACACTAAGTTAAATTTTGAAAGGTCTCCAAATTCCTAGCCAGGTCATCAGAAGATCAGCCCAAGTCTCCCTCTATTTTCCTAAGGTCCTATAATGAAAGGAGAACATGTGTTTTAGTGGTGACCCTTCCATCTGGCATTTCTTATAGGGGTAGGAGTGAAGCAGGGGAAATGGTGAGATTTGGACCTGGTGGAGGTGGGGGAGATTTTGGTGCAGTTGGAGGGGACCCTGGATAAGAGACACTGAAATAACTCGGGCACATAGAATGCAAAGGTCTGCACTTGCAAAGGTCTGGGTTTTCTCCACAGGGCAAAGAAAGCCTGTTCATATCAAACTTTGGATCGTTTGCTGTCCCATCTACACAAAAGATCTAATTGTTGGATAAAATTAGAATCAAGGCTCCTTTCAGCTGGCCAGGTCTGTTTATTCCTGAGACAGTAAGAAGGCCACACCATTGTGCAAAAGAAAATGAGCTATTTTTGTTCAAAGTTCCAGGGTCAAAGGAGTCTCAATGTTTCAGAATGCACTCTAGAGAAGTGCAAGCTGAAGATGGCTTGTCATCCATCAAAAAAAGAGACAAAAGAAGAGGCATCCTTGAGTCTCTTGGTTCTTTTTAATGTGACCCAGGTTGAAGGAGATGACCATTGGGGGACTCCCCCTGACCTCCCTCCTTGGTCTCTGGGTCCCAACACCATAATTCCCATCTCATGGTTGCAGATGTAACCCTCAAACATGGTACTGAGAGGTGAAGTCAGCTGGACTTCCTGGGTCAGTGAGTGGGGACTTGGGGAACTTTTCTGTCTAGCTAGAGGATTGTAAATGCACCAATCAGCACTCTGTGTCTAGCTAAAGGATTGCAAATGCACCAATCAGCACTCTGTAAAATGGACCAACCAGCACTCTGTAAATGGACCAATCAACTCTCTGTAAAATGGGACAATCAGCAGGATATGCACGGTGCCAAATAAGGGAATAAAAGCTGGCCAGTTGAGTCAGCAGCAGCAAACACTGGGATCCCCTTCCAGGCTGTGGAAACTTTGATCTTTCACTCTTCACAATAAATCTTGCTGCTGCTCAGTCTTCGGGTCTGCACTACCTTTATGAGCTGTAACTCTCACCATGAGCATCTGTGGCTTCAATCTTGAAGTCAGCAAGACAAAGAACCCACTGGGAGGAACAAACAACTCTGAAAGCTCCACCTTTAAGAGCTGTAACACTCACTGTGAAGGTCTGTGTCTTCACTACTGAAGTCACCATAACCGTGAACCCACTGGAAGGAAGAAACTCTGGACACATCTGAACATCTGAAGGAGGAAACTCTGGACATACCATCTTTAAGAACTGTAACACTCACCGTAAGTGTCTGCAGCTTCATTCTTGAAGTCAGCCAGGAACCCACCGGAAGGAACCAATTCTAGACACAGAACCACAGGACCTAATCAATGGGGCTAGTAACTTTTACCCATGTGACATCAGTCCTTTTTCTAATAATAGGGTAATTATCCTCTGATCTCCTAGACCTGTGTGACTTGTGTGGCTCCTTGATAGATGAGCCTTGGCAGAGATTATGTAATAGTTGCATTTAAGCAAGACCCCTTAAAAGAGGGAGTGTACTGAACTGAGAATGTTTAGGTTCTAGTTAACTTCCAGATATAAAATCCCCTTTCTATTTAGATGCCATTCTTGTTGCAGGCAGTATAGGTGTCTCAAGAGAACATAAGTGTCAAATGATGGTCTTCCTGCTAATGCAGAGAGTATTAAGACTAAAATTTCGTTTTGGAAGATATGTTACTCTTTACTGCTGAAAAGAGGACTAAAAGGTTTTTGGCAAAGGGCAGATAAGATTCCCCATGGAGAGGATTCCCATTCCACTAGGTGGCACTGTAAGCACTGAAATACCAGGCAGTAACTGTCTCCATATGCTCTCTAAACAAAGGATGGAGAGGGAAGTTTAACTTGTAGCTAGCTGTCCCCACAGCACACCTCCTAGAAGAAAAAAGGCAATTCACCTCATAGAGGGACTATCCAGTCTGACTAGTCAGTGCTGGCTTCTCACATGGAAAGCAACAACAACAACAACAAAAAGAGGCTAGGTAGAGAAAGGGGTGTTCAGTGATGGTTGTTTGGGAAGGAGGAGTAACCTCCTACCCAACCCCAGGAAGTGCTATTATTAGCAGTTAAACAGTCTTTGAGATTTGGTATAAATCCTCCTGACGGCAGAAAGTCACAAAAAATTGCAATCCCTTTACCTGCATTCCTGGTTACTAAGCCTGCTTAATTGAGTTATTTCACTGCTCTGTAAAAAATCCTGTGGCATTGCATCCAGAGAAGGGATGGGAGACATGATGATCTCAAAAAGTAAAGGAGGAAAATAACATTTGCAATAGGAAATCTTTGAGATACTGTGGCTGACACCCGGTTGGGTAGTTGGGAGGCTGGGGTCAGTCCAGAAACCTTTGAATAACACTGGGGTGTAGCCATGGCCAGAAATTCTCAGTTAATCCAAGACCTATTCAAGCTCCATGCAACAGCCAAGCTCTCCACGAAAATAAACTGGTTTCGACAAAGACTACATTCCCAGCACCCTGAGGGCACTAAGGGATTGACTAGGTCCTTCCCAGTAAGCCTCACATCTGAGTCTTCAAGACTAGCCCTTGTGGTTAGTCAGCCATCAGATGCTTGATGTTTTTTGATAGTTCTTTGAGTTAATAAAAACTGAGTGCATGCTAGCTGCGGTGGCTCATGCCTGTAATCCAATCACTTTGGGATCTCTAGAGATTGGGAGTTTGTGACCAAGCTGGCCAACATGGTGAGACCCCGTTTCTACTAAAAATACAAAAATGAGTCAGGCATGGAGGCTGAGGCAGAAGAATTGCTGGAACCCAGGAGGCAGAGGTTGTTGCAGTGAATGGAGATCATGCCACGGCAGTCAGCCTGAGTGGCAAAGACTCCGTATAAAAAAACAAAAAAACAAAAAAAAAAAAAAAAAAACTGAGGACAAGAAGCCAGAAAAATTAAAGTAGATGTTCACTCCTGTACTCACCTTTCCAGGGAATACACCTTTAAATCCTGGGTGGGCCCATGAAATGAAGCAACCTTACACTTTATACTTGAAGTATATACTTTATACTTAAAGGGTTAAGTATAAAATGAACTGTAGAAAGGAGAAAAGGTGAGTTAAAAGGCAATATAATTAATGTATCTCTTAGAAAAATAAAATGCTTGATAATTTAGTTGGGACTACATGTGCTTTCTTTACAGAGCAGAGGTTTTTGTGTTTTTTGTTTGTTTGTTTTCTTTTTTATCAGATCTCACCCCATTCCCTGATCACATAGGCAGACTATTAATCTGTTGCTCTGTGTTGCTTATCTGGGAGGGAGCATTTCTGTGACTGTTCCCAGACATCTTCTTGCAGCTGCAGACATTCCTTCCCCTTTCTGCTTCTAGCTTCTACATTGTAGTGTGCCTAAAGGGAAAGGGATGTACATATTAAAGGCCACTGTTTTTACTGGAGCCGATTATATGGTGTGAAGTTCAGTGATTACCCAGCAGACACTCCCTCCTTCTGTGCTCAAGCTGTTTATCCATGATTTACAGCCGGAATTTCCATGCTGCCCTTTCTTAGGAAAGAAGTGATTTCTTTCAATGGTGTAAGTTAGAAAAGGAGCTATTTCTGAAGTTTTTTTGTTAGAAAAGTTTTCTTCTGGCTACTCTCTTTACCCTGTGTACCAAAATAATTTCTTTCTACTTCCTATAACATTGCCACAGCCAAAACTTCAGTTCATTCAGAAAACTAGCTATTTATAAAGATAGTCTGATTGTCATAAAATCTATTTATAATAAAATATTCTGGTTAGTCAGAAAATTGCTCACAATAATATTAAACAAACACAAATTATTATTAAATAAACAACAAATAATAATAATATTCACCTCAATGGAAATTTATCATGAAGTTGGAAAAGACAGACATAAATTCTTCTAATAGCCAATCGTGAGAAATTACTTGCATAATTATTCTTCAGATAAACAACCTCTGGCTTCCATGAAAAAATTCCTTCACATAAATATTTCTCACACAGGGTTTAGGTTCCATTATTCTTGTATTTAGGGGGTTATCTGTGTTAGCTTACAGCATTTAACAACAAAGAAAATGAGTTGTCACATTGTCAGAGCAGCATTATTTTGAAGTGTGGCATATACCCAATAAAAGCCCTAAAAGACTATCAGGGAGCTGGAGAAGAGCAGTTCTGTGATCTATCTCATCTGATTCATTGATATGTCATTAAGAAATTGTCTTCCTTACATTGATGATCTATTCTATTACTATTAAAGAGATGTCTCTCAGGGACAGGAGAGAGAAAAACTTTATTTTACAATTGAGAAACAGCTCCTGTGGGTTTACAAATATTCCTCATATGGTGTTTTCTTAATGTCATAGATTCTTAAGAACTATTATTTGAAGAAGAGCAGAAATACTGATTAGTCATAAGTTTGCTTTTCATTTATGTGTTTCATTTTCTGATTTTTGTCTGAGTGTGTTAATTAGAAGAACTAGTGTTTGTGCAATGAAATCTTGTCCTCAGGTTGGTCTATTTTGCTGTTATAATTTCTGATTGTATTTAAAAAAATGCTTGTAGTAATTATTTTTATCTCAAGAAGCTCAGCTTGGATCTTTCTTAAAATAGGATTTTAATCTCCCTGTGAGAATGAATTGTTCCACTATATGAATTAACTGTCTTGAATTATTTCAACTTTCTGCTCAATCTCAACTAATTTATTGCTATTCTGATTGTGAATTCTATCTCCATAATTTCAGAAAGTACAGACTGATTGAGAGTCATTACTAGACAGCTGGTGTGCTCCTTTTGAAGTAAAGGGACCCTCCTAACTTACTGAAAATCCTGAGTACTTGTGCTGGCTCTTCTTAGCAAATGCAAATCAAAACCACAAACAGATAACACTTTGTATCAGTAAGAATAGACATTATTTAAAAATATGAAAATTATGGAAGCTAGCAAGACTTCAGAAAAAAAGAAATACTTAGACCCAGTTGATACAATGTAAATTCCTACAGCCAAAGTGGAAAGTAGTCTGGAAATATCTCAAAGAAGTCAAAACAGAGGGATCATTAAACCTACCAATCCCATTCCTTAGTAAATAATAATAATAATAATAATAATAATAATAATAAATAATAAATAAGAAAAAAATTGTTTTCCTTCTTGGCTTTTAAATAACAAACACTTGAAATCAAATTAGTTGTTTTTAAAAGCTAGATTAATGAAGAAAATATGGACGAACATATGGTAAATATGGTCTATGTAGACCATAAAATACTATACAACCATTTACAGTAAAATTGGGTCCTTTGGAGCAACATGGATGGAGATGTTGCAAGATCACTTGGGCCACTGCAATGACTGCCTCTATCTGATATGAGAGTCACTAGATGCCAAGAGTGGGACTAAGCACTACCCCAAATTATTCCAAGTTTTCCCCTACGAATGCAACAGACTAGATAACATTTCCAAGTACCAAAATGAATTATGGGAGAAGTGGAATATTAATGAAAGATTGAAAAATCCAGAACATAAATTCTTAGCCATTAATGTACATTATAGCCCAATCATGGATATAATGTACATTAATGTACAAAATATAATGTACAAAATATAATCAGAGCCCAGATAGCCTCTGGGGCTGTCTATAGTTGAGTCAACAATAACTTTATTAACAAGAAGAAAGCCCTATGTAGTGCCTGCCCAAGGGGACTGAGTAGTCTATGAGCAATCTTTTTGGAAGTTAACAGTTGGCCCTGGAAAAAGGCACAAGATTTAGATCCTGCCAACTTTTATAGGAGTAACTGAATTGATGTAACAATGTTTTCCATTTAGTTAACAGAGACAGGATAACTTAACTATTTTCCCAGAAGAAGATGTTAAGGGTATTGTTTGTTCAACTGTAGGCATTTATTTCACATAAACGTCTCCTCCATAAGAATGTGGAAGTCTTATCACATTTAATCCCATTGCATTTAGCAGATTCTGAGTTCAACTTCTAAATTTAATCTAAGGAAACACTTTCAAATGGGCCTTAAGCACAATTGAAATACAGGCCTGGAGAAGCAAACAGGTGAGTGGTTAGCATGTCCAACATTTGACTCTTCTGAGCTGGGCACCTGAGTATGTGATTGTTGGCCTTTTCTTTTCTGAAGCTTCCAAGAACATAGTTACATAAACCTGTAGTAAGGGCCTCACAAAGAGGAGTCAAAAGACTGTGTTTTAATTGTTAAAGGGTAAAGTATAAAATGAACTGTAGGAAAGAGAAAAGGTGAGTTAAAAGGCAATATAATTAATGTATCTATTAGAAAAATAAAAGCACTTGGTAACAATACTCCACTTCTGTTTTATTCCATTTCCATGGGAATTCTGTGTTACACTTATTCTAGATAGTTTCTGCTCAAAGAGGGCAGAAATATTGGGTCTCAAAGTGGAAATGATCTATTTGAAGTTAGAAATATTCATGAGTATCAAAAATTTAGAACTATCTATTAGATCATGAGGATGCCAGGTCTGGAAGGTCTCTCAAGAAGCCAGTATTGTAACCTCATACAGAGGGTGTAACAACAGTATAATCTGCAGTGCAGAAGTATGCCTCTTCTTACAACCAGGTCCAAAGGTAAAAGTAGCCCCCACAAACAAAATTTTTCTGACCTGATAAAGAATTCTAACTATTCAGGGATGGAGCCAAGATGGCCAAATAGGAACAGCTCCAGTCTACAGCGCCCAGTGTGAGCGATGCAGAAGACAGGTGATTTCTGCATTTCCAACTGAGGTACAGGGTTCATCTCACTGTGGAGTGTCAGAGAGTGGGTACAGGACAGTGGGTGAAGTGCACTGAGCATGAGCTGAAGCAGGGCGAGTTATTGCCTCACATGGGAAATGCAAAGGGTCAGGGAATTCCCTTTCCTAGTCAAAGAAAGGGGTGAAGATGGCACCTGGAAAATTGGGTCACTCACACCCTAATATTGCACTTTTCCAACAGTCTTTGCAAATGGCAAACCAGGAGATTATATCCCACACATGATTCAGAGGGTCCTATGCCCATGGAGCCTCACCTATTGCTAGCACAGCAGTCTGAGATCAAACTGCAAGGCTGCAGTGAGACTGGGGGAGGGGCGCCCACCATTGCAAAGGCTTGAGTAGGTAAACAAAGTGGCTGGGAAGCTTGAATTGGGTGGAGCCCACCGCAGCTCAAGGAGGCCTGCCTGTCTCTGTAGACTCCACCTCTGGGGGCAGGGCATAGCCAAACAAAAGGCAGTAGAAACCTCTGCAGACTTAAATGTCCCTGTCTGACATCTTTGAAGAGAGTAGTGTTTCTCCTAGCATGCAGCTGGAGATCTGAGAACAGAGAGACTGCCTCCCAAGTGGGTCCCTGACCCCCAAGTAGCCTAACTGGGAGGCACCTCCCAGTAGGGGAAGACTGACACCTCAAACGGCTGGGTACCCCTCTGAGACAAAACTTCCAGAGGAATGATAAGGCAGTAACATTTGCTGTTCACCAATATCCGCTGTTCTGCAGCCTCCACTGCTGATACTCAGGCAAACAGGGTCTGGAGTGGACCTCCAGCAAACTCCAACAGACCTGCAGCTGTGGGTCCTGACTGTTAGAAGGAAAACTAACAAACACAAAGGACATCCACACCAAAATCCCATCTGTACGTCACCATCATCAAAGACCAAAGGTAGATCAAACCACAAAGATGGGGAAAAAACAGAGCAGAAAAACTGGAAACTCTAAAAATCAGAGCGCCTCTCCTCCTCCAAAGGAATGAAGCTCCTCAACAGCAATGGAATGAAGCTGGACGGAGAATGACTTTGATGAGTTGAGGGAAGAAGGCTTCAGACGATCAAACTACTCTGAGCTAAAGAAGGAAGTTCGAACCCATGGCAAAGTAGTTAAAAACCTTGAAAAAAAACTAGACAAATAGCTAACTAGAATAAGCAATGCCAAGAAGTGCTTAAAGGAGCTGATGGAGCTGAAAACCATGGCACAAGAACTGCATGATGAATGCAGAAGCCTCAGTAGCTGATTCGATCAACTGGAAGAAAGGCTATCAGTGATAGAAAATCAAATGAATGAAATGAAGTGAGAAGAGAAGTTTAGATAAAAAAGAATAAAAAGAAACAAAGCCTCCAAGAAATATGGGACTATGTGAAAAGACCAAATCTACATCTGATTAGTGTACCTGAAAGTGACTGGGAGAGTGGAATCAACTTGGAAAACACTCTACAGGATATTATCCAGGAGAACTCCCCCAATCTAGCAAGGCAGGCCAATATTCAAATTCAGGAAATACAGAGAACACCACAAATACTCCTCGAGAAGAACAACTCCAAGACACATAATTGTCAGATTCACCAAAGTTGAAATGAAGGAAAAAATGTTAAGGGCAGCCAGAGAGAAAGGTCAGGTTACCAACAAAGGGAAGCCCATCAGATTAACAGTGGCTCTCTTGGCAGAAACTCTGCAAGCCAGAAGAGAGTGGGGGCAAATATTCAACATCCTTAAAGAAAAGAATTTTCAACCCAGAATTTCATATCCAGCCAAACTAAGCTTCATAAGTGAAGGAGAAATAAAATACTTTACAGACAAGCAAATGCTGAGAGATTTTGTCACCTAGAAGAGCTCCTGAAGGAAGCACTAAACATGGAAAAGAACAATCGGTAGCAGCCACTGCAAAAACATGTCAAATTGTAAAGACCATTGAGGCTATGAAGAAACTGCATCAACTAAAGGGCAAAATAACCAGCTAACATCATAATGGCAGGATCAAATTCACATATAACAATATTAACCTTAAATGTAAATGGGATAAATGCTCCAATTAAAACACACAAACTGGCAAATTGGATAAAGAGTCAAGCCCCATCAGTATGCTGTATGCAGGAAACCCATCTCACGTGCACAGACACACATAGACTCAAAATAAAGGGATGGAGGAAGAACCAACAAAAACCAAAAGAGACAAAGAAGGCCATTACATAGTGGTAAAGGGATCAATTCAACAAGAAGAGCTAACTACCCTAAATGTATATGCACCCAATACAGGAGAACCCAGATTCATAAAGCAAGTCTTCAGAGACCAATAAAGAGACTTAGACTCCCACACAATAATAAAGGGAGACGTTAACACCCCACTGTCAACATTAGACAGATCAATGAGACAGAAAGTTAACAAGGATACCCAGGAATTGAACTCAGCTCTGCACCAAGTGGACCTAATAGACCCCTACAGAACTCTCCACCCCAAATCAACAGAATATACATTCTTTTCAGCACCACACCACACCTATTACAAAATTGACCACATAGTTGGAAGTAAAGCACTCCTCAGCAAACATAAAAGAATAGAAATTAACAAACTCTCTCTGAGACCACAGTGCAATCAAACTAGAACTCAGGATTAAGAAACTCACTCAAAACCGCCCAACTACATGGAAACAGAACAACATGCTCCTGAATGACTACTGGGTACATAACGAAATGAAGGCAGAAATAAAGATGTTCCTTGAAACCAACAAGAACAAAAACACAATATACCAGAATCTTAGGGACACATTCAAAGCAGTGTGTAGAGGGAAATTTATAGCACTAAATGCCCACAAGAAAAAGCAGGAAAGATCTAAAATTGACACCCTAACATCACAATTAAAAGAACTAGAGAAGCAAGAGCAAACACTTTCAAAAGCTAGCAGAAGGCAAGAAATAACTAAGATCAGAGTAGAACTGAAGGAAATATAGACTCAATAAACCCTTAAAAAAATCAATGAATCCAGGAGCTGGTTTTTTAAGAAGGTGAACAAAATTGATAGACCACTAGCAAGACTAATAAAGGAAAAAAGAGAGAAGAATCAAATAGATGCAATAAGAAATGATAAAGGGGATATCACCACCGATCCCACAGAAATACAAACTACATCAGAGAATACTATACACATCTCTACACAAATATACTAGAAAATCTAGAAGAAATGGATAAATTCCTGGACACATACACTCTCCCAAGACTAAACCAGGAAGAAGTTGAATCTCTGAAGAGACCAATAACATGCTCTGAAATTGAGGCAATAATTAATAGTTTACCAATCAAAAAAACTCCAGGACCAGATGGATTCACAGCCAAATTCTACCAGAGGTACAAGGAGGAGCTGGTACCATTCCTTCTGAAACTATTCCAATCAATAGAAAAAGAGGGAATCCTCCCTAACTCATTTTATGAGACCAGCATCATCCTGATACCAAAACCTGGCAGAGACACAACAAAAAAAGAGAATTTTAGACCAATATCCCTGAAGAACATCAATTCAAAAATCCTCGATAAAATACTGGCAAACCGAATCCAGCAGCACATCAAAAAGCTATCCACCATGATCAAGTGGGCTTCATCCCTGGGACGCAAGCCTGGTTCAACATATGCAAATCAATAAACATAATCCAACACACAAACAGAAACAATGACAAAAACCACATGATTATCTCAATAGATGCAGAAAAGGCCTTTGGGAAAATTCAACAATGCTTCATGGTAAAAACTCTCAATTAACTAGGTATTCATGGGATGTATCTCAAAATAATAAGAGCTATCTATGACAAACCCACAGTCAATATCATACTGAATGGGCAAAAACTGGAAGCATTCCCTTTGAAAACTGGGACAAGACAGTTTTCACGACTCCTATTCAACATACTGTTGGAAGTTCTGGCCAGGGCAATCAGTCAGGAGAAGGAAATAAATGGTATTCAATTAGGAAAAGAGGAAGTGAAATTTTCCCTGTTTGCAGATGACATGATTGCATATCTAGAAAACCCCATCGTCTCGCCCAAAATCTCCTTAAGCTGATAGGCAATTTAAGCAAAGTCTCAGGATACAAAATCAATGTGCAAAAGTCACAAGCATTCTTATACACCAGTAACAGACAAACAGAGAGCCAAATCATGAGTGAACTCCCATTCACAATTGCTTCAAAGAGAATATAATACCTAGGAATCCAACTTACAAAGGAAGTGATGGACCTCTTCAAGGAGAACTACAAACCACTGCTCAATGAAATAAAAGAAGATACAAAGAAATGGAAGAACTTTCCATGCTCATGGGTAGGAAGAATCAATATCGTGAAAATGGCCATACTGCCCAAGGTAATTTATATATTCAATGCCATCCCCGTCAATCTACCAATGACTTTCTTCACAGAATTGGAAAATAACTACTTTAAAGTTCATATAGAACCAAAAAAGTGCCCACATTGCCAAGTCAATCCTAAGCCAAAAGAACAGAGCTGGAGGCATCATGCTACCTGACTTCAAAGTATATTACAAGGCTACAGTAACCAAAACAGCATGGTACTGGTACCAAAACAGAGATATAGACCAACAGAACAGAACAGAGCCCTGAGAAATAATGACGCATATCTGCAACTATCTGATCTTTGACAAACCTGACAAATACAAGAAATGGGGAAAGGATTCCTTATTTAGTAAATGGTGCTAGGAAAACTGGCTAGCCATATGTAGAAAGCTGAAACTGGATCCCTGCCTTACACCTTATACAAAAGTTAATTCAAGATGGATTAAAGACTTAAGTGTTAGACCTAAAACCATAAAAACTCTAGAAGAAAACCAAGGCACAACTATTTAGGACATAGGCATGCACGAGGACTTCATGTCTAACACACCAAAGCAATGGCAACAAAAGCCAAAATTGACAAATGGGATCTAATTAAACTAAAGAGCTTCTGCACAGCAAAAGAAACTACCACCAGAGTGAACAGGCAACCTACAGAATGGGAGAAAATTTTTCCAATCTACTCAAATGACAAAGGGCTAATATCCAGAATCTACAATGAACTCAAACAAATTTACAAGAAAAAAACAAAAACCCCATGAAAAAGTGGGTGAAGGATATGAACAGACACTTTTCAAAAGAAGACATTTATGCAGCCAAAAGACACATGAAAAAATGTTCATCATCACTGGCCATCAGAGATATGCAAATCAAACCACAATGAGATACAATCTCACACCAGTTAGAATAGCGATCATTAAAAAGTCAGGAAACAACAGGTTCTGGAGAGGACGTGGAGAAATAGGAACACTTTTACACTGTTGGTGGGACTGTAAACTAGTTCAACCATTGTGGAAGTCAGTGTGGTGATTCCTCAGGGATCTAGAACTAGAAATATAATTTGACCCAGCCATCCCATTACTGAGTATATACCCAAAGGATTATAAAACATGCTGCTATAAAGACACATGCACATGTACATTTATTGCAGCACTATTCACAATAGCAAAGACTTGGAACCAAGCCAAATGTCCAACAATGATAGACTGGATTAAGAAAATGTGGCACATATACACAGGGAATATTATGCAGCCATAAAAAAATGATGAGTTCATGTCCTTTATAGGGACATGGATGAAGCTGGAAACCATCATTCTCAGCAAACTATCACAAAGACAAAAAACCAAACACTGCATGTTCTCACTCATAGGTGGGAATTGAACAATGAGAACACATGGATAAAGGAAGGGGAACATCAGACACTGGGGCCTGTAGTGGGGTGGGAGGAGTGGGGAGGGATAGCATTAGGAGATATACCTAATGTTAAATGACGAGTTAATGGGTGCAGCACACCAACATGACACATGTATACATATGTAACAAACCTGCACTTTGTGCACATGTACCCTAAAACTTAAAGTATAATAATAAGAAATTCTAACTATTTATTTAATATCAGCATGCAGTCAGACACAGCTTTAACCTATTGGTCCTCATCCCCAGGGCTATCTGATACACTTTCTAAGTGTTCTTGAATGTACACACAGAAGTTAGTCTTAATTATTTTGCAAGGTTCCCATAATCAATCATAAGTAAATATGATGAGAAGTTAGGCAGAAAAGTAAATAACATGTTGTCAATCCTGTCTAATTTCTGAGAATAAATCAGGTTAAATAACTGCCTCATTCAAAAGGTGGCATTGCAAATGAGCTAGTAATCTGCATGTGAAGAAGGCACTCAAATTTTAATAAGAGCCATTTCTATGGAAATAAAAGAAATACATAGTTTAACATTTGACCAATTTATTAAATTGTCAAACTAAAAGCATTATTATTTACAGAGAAGGAATATAGTGGTGGTATAATACTTTTTTTTGCCTCTTTTAAGAGGAATAGTGTACGAGTGTTTTCACAGAGACCAAATCAGAAACACACACACACACATAAACACGCACACACGCGTGCGCGCACACACACACATCTATCTATCTATATATATATATGCACTAACTTGGTAAGTTTAGCCCAAGAAGCACACAGCATTCAGCCTAAATGGTGGAAAGTAATAAAAACTCAGAAACAGTGGGCAGTACAAGAATCTAACAGCTTGTGTACTGGAGTTTTTAAATTATCATACTCTCTCAAGTTATGCTTCTTTTATTATTATTATTAGTTTTATATATTATTTTTTATTTTAATTATCCTCTTTCAAGTTCCTGTATTTATAAAGACAAATAATAGCAAGGGCAAATTGTTCAAAAATTTAGTTCTTTTTTTATTCTACTTTGCCTGAGTATTTGCATTGAATGATACAATGAAAGTTGTTTGTTATAAAGGCTCCTCTTAAATTGGCTTTGCTGGAACTTTGTTTAATTAGGATTATAGATTAGACTTTCCAAAGCCTTGACCTAAGCCAATGTTTTGTGTGTGCCTGCATATATTTGTGTTAATTGGGTAAACTTCTCTACTGAGGGTCCCAAGATAATTTGGAGATCCTGGGCCTGTCAGAAAAGGACATGATTTAATCATCAGAGTTCAGGGAGCCTGTAGAGGAATCCCATAAACAAAAAATAGAGATAGATTTTCCAATGGTCTTTTAAAAAGCTGTATAAGTCAACTTTGATTTTTTAAAGCAGTCTCTTTATATCTGAAAGTATGCCATTGCAGAAAAAAACTTTGGTAAGATAACAACTGCTTATAACGGCATTTTATAAGTCTAATGGAATGTATGCAAATAATTACACTGCTACATATTAAGTATAGTTAAATATAGTCCTCATTTTCTGGGGATATCTGGTAGAGACAGAAAAAGACACTCCAACTTTTCTCGAAGTAATCAATCTTATTCAACTTTTATAAATTGCAAATAGCTTAAAAGAAAATAAAATATCATTGAAAACAAACCAAGAATAATAAACTAATTCAACAAAAAGTTATGAGAGTTTAGTATAATATTCTGTTAGTTTTGTCAATAAAATTTACTCCCTTTCTGATTAACATTGAATCAATAATCCTCAGGTATATTTTAGTTCTCCATGACAGAACAGTCCTGAAAGCTTTTGGCTCCATTTCAATGGCACAATTCTAACGTTATCAGGAACCCATTCTTAACTTATCAGGAACACATTCTTTAGTATACGCCTTAGAGTTTTGTAGCTGTTTACATACTGCCCTATAAAAAATCAAAGAAAAGGAGTGATTGTTGATGATAAAATTGTTAAAATCTCTATGACTATAAACAAAATCAACTATAAGTCTCGGTTGCATATATGGCATACAAATATTTTGAATAATATTTGTAATTACAACTGATAAACTAAGAACAATTATAGGACACATAGTAATGGGAAATCTGTATGAATATAGCTCAGAGAAGCTTAAGCAGCATTATATTGCTATAGTTCACAATACTTTCTATATACAATTAATATACCAGATAAGCAAAATATGCCTTTTTTGGACTTCAGGCTACCTCATATTCCGAAAATGAATAAATAGATCAATAAGAGGCTTGATTTGGAATACGACTTTTAAAGCTTTTAAAATATATACATTTTAAATATTTGATGTTACAAAACCCAGAAAAAGATACTTAAATACCTAAGAAAAGTTTTTACTTTGTTATATGGTAGACATATTTTTTTTGAAGGGAAAATCTGGTCAAATAAAATAATGTGAGATAGAGAATCTGTATTTCTTCCCATTTTCTTTATCATTTATCCAAAGGAAAACAAAATTATTATCTTTTACTATATCATAAATATCAAGTTTAAAAAAGTAAGCAAAATTTTACATTTGCCTTAGTTTACTATTAACGTTAAACTTGATTGATAGTATAACCTTATAAACAAATGTATTCAGCATTCTTTAGTTTGGTTATAAAGTAAGATGCTATAAACCTACGATAATTTTTTATAACTTCTGTGGAACAGTTGACAATCTCTGTAAAAACAACTTTAAAGAAATTTTTAAAAAAGTTTTTTAAAAGTTTCTTTATAAAAACCAAAGGCAAAAATTTTGGTTGCACATTACTGTAATTGTATTGTAAGGTTTTATATAAAGAAAAATCATTAAAGCCCCTTAACTTCAGGAAAACTGCTCCCAGCCACAGAATTTTTTTATTAATAAAAATTTGTTACAAAATTTTTTGTAACTGTAAAGCCAGATTTTACAAGTAGATTATGAGAAAGAAAGAAAAGAAAGGAAAACACCTAAAGTGACCAAAAGTTAAGTATAAACTATGGGGTCACTTTCTGTAGTATTTTTGTTTACTTACCTCAAGAATCAATATATAAAAATTAGGTCAGCTGTTAATATTTAGTTCAATTTTTGAAAGGAAAAAATTGGGGACTCTCAGTGTTCCAGGTAGATGACTCTCCCAGATTGGAGGGTGAAACAAGAGGTGCAGCGTGTAGAAGAAATCAGTGTTCATACAGAAATTTATGCATTCACAAATTCAAATAAACAGTGTGCTTCAAAATGAGTCCCAAATCAATAGTTTGGATAGGTCCTTGAAACCTCTTCCCAAGCTCTGAATTGCCCCATGGACAGCTGAGTCTCAGTCAAGCAAAGAGCTTCAGTGGTGCTGCACATGACAATAAATACAAAGGCATAAAACATTCAAATAGCTTTTTGAGGAACCTATAGTCAAAAATTGCAGGACCATAGTGACACTCTAAGAGAGGCAGAGGGTGGCCAAATATTTATTGAGATCATATAGCTTACTTCCAAATGTAGCCATCTTTTTAGAGGTCACTTTCTTCTTTAGAAGTGTGTTGAAGGAAGTAAGGTAAAAAGGAGGTTTGCCAAACCAGAAACCATTTCTGTCAGTTGTTGAGAATTTTCTGAAAATTCTCATCAAAGAGTCAGCCAGGCATAAGCAGCTGTCACTCCTAGGTGCCCTCATTTTTGCTCAATAAAGTAATATGTCAGGTGCAGAGTAATCCACAATGTGCAGCTCTTCTGCATATGGGCTACAACTATTGTGATTAGAACGCAGATTCAGTCACTTTCTGCTTGCAGAGTCAAATTGACAAGAGTGATATACCGAAACTGTAGTAAACAGCAAGTTCTGCTTTAATTTCAAAACTAGCCTAGAGGAATAAGTGCAGGCTTTCTGTCTTTTTAGGGTATGATTTTAGATTTGGAACAGAAAGGGAGTACTTTTAAAAGGGGCCTAACCTAATGGTCATTCAGATGAGGGAAGGGGGAAGGGAGCAGGTGGGGTTTACACCGGCTAGCCTACTGCCTTATCTACAGAGCAATTTACCAGGAGATTGTTGGCATTTTCCTAAGTCAGGATACTTCTGGTGATAAACTGACTGATATTTTTTAACATATTCTGCTCATGGGAGTGTGTTTCATAGAAATTTAGTGTTTTATCTTCAGACAGTCTCCCAGTAGGTAAGAGTTCTTTTTAGGAACTGTAAGAGAGTAACTAGCCCTGTAGAAACCATCTACTGAAAGGTAGATAAAAGGCTACATCTGCCTTTCTAAAGGGCCAACCAGGAAGTGGAGAACTAAAGAAATAAGAAAATAAGAGAAAGAAAAAAATACACCATCTCAGCAAAATGTGAGTAGACTTCAAATTATACTACAAGGCTTTAGTTATCAAAACAGCATGATGCTGATATAAAAAAATGGCACACAGAACAACGAAACTGAATACAGAACACAAAAACAAGGACAAATACTCACTGCCAATTCCTTATTGACAAAGCAAACAAAAATATAAATTGGGGAAAGGACACCCTATTCAACAAATGATGCTGGGAATACTAGCAAGCCACATATAGAAGAATAAAACTGGATCCCATCTCTCACCCCATGCAAAAATCAACTCAAGATGGATCAAAGACTCAAATCTAAGACCAAAAACTATAAACATTTTGAAGATAACATCAGAAAAATCTTGTAGACATTGGCTTAGGCAAATAACTCATGATTAAGACCCAAAACCAAATGCAACCAAAACAAAACTAAATAAATGGGACCTAATTAAACTATTCCTCCACATCCTCTCCAGTATTTTGTTTCCTGACTTTAATGATCACCATTCTAACTGGCATAAGATGATATCTCATTGTGGTTTTGATTTGTAGTCCTCTAATGACAAGTAATGATGAGCTACAGCTTTGTCAGTCACACTAGTTTTTTTATTTTCTCCCGAAAATATCAGAGACTTTGAAGGAGAACATTATAAGCCTAACACAATCCAAGAAATTCTGTGGTTTTGCTTCTTGAAATGCACAAAACAACACCACAGAGATAGAAGGAATGCTAAGTATTAGCCATTCATGACACAACCAGAGAAATTTCATCAGACTTCAAAGAAAAGATAAAAAATCAGAGACCTAGAAATTGCCTGAAATATAGTTAACAATATTTATGTCAAAAAGAACAAAGAAAACCTACAGCTGTGTAATATATTCATGGAATTTTAAATATCAATGCAAAATTGCAACAGCATAACTAGTCTGGTAGAAGAATTAAATGGCCATCTCAAATACAGTTTGTATGAATTTAACCAATTAGAAGAACAACAATTAACATGGAAAAATGAAATAACCATGTCTATTAATGGATGCCTTAATTTGTAAAAATACACCAATTATAAAAGTACATAAAAGATAAGAAAGAGACAAAGAAGCAGAAAAGTTATCAGAATTTTTATTGTTCACATTCCAAAGTTTAGAAAAAATATGAACTCACAGATTTAGAAACTCAATGATCATATCAAGATTAATTTTAAAAGTTAATAGTCCTAGATGCATTTTAATCAAGTTATAAAAAGTAAAATTTAAAAAGTAATGTTAAATCTGTCTGTGGGAAAACTCATCCCACATAAGTGAGCTCTATCTGGGTAATTCCCAGTATTTCTAACAGGATTCTACAAAGACAGGAGATAATGTGATGCCATATTAAAAGTGCTAAGATAAAATTTAAAATACTGCTACCTAAGAGTAGTCTAGACTGCAAAGCTCTTCCTCAGGTATGAAAAAAGGCACAAATAGATGTTTAAGTGAACGTCTTAAGCCTTTCTTAAAAGGCAATTTGTTAGATAATTAACTTCCAGATTCATTTTTTTCTCTTGAAAATTATTTGTGTCTCACTCTTCAAAAGAAGACATTTATGCAGCCAAAAAACATAGGAAAAAAGCTCATCATTACTGGTCATTAGAGAAAGGCAAATCAAAACCACAATGAGATACCACTTCATGCCAGTTAAATGGCTATCATTAAAGTCAGGAAAAAACAGATGCTGGAGAGGATGTGGAGAAACAAGAACACTTTTACACGTTGGTGGGAATGTAAATTAATTCAACCATTATGGAAGACAGTGTGGTGATTCCTCCAGGATTTAGAATCAGAAAAACCATTTGACAGAGCAATCCCATTAATGGGTATATACCCAAAGGAATATAAATCATTCTACTATAAAGACACATGAACATGTATGTTTATTGAGGCATTGTTCACAATAGCAAAGACTTGGAACCAACCCAAATGCCCATCAAAGATAGACTGGATAAAGGAAATGTGGCACATATACACCATGGAATACTATGCAGCCATTAAAAAGGATGAATTCCTGTTCTTTGCAGAGACATGGATGAAGCTGGAAACCATCATTCTCAGCTAACTAACACAGGAACAGAAAACCAAACACTGCACATTCTCACTCAGAAGTGGGAACTGAACGATGAGAACACATGGACACAGGGAGGGGAACATTATACATGGGGGCCTGTTGCGGGGGTAGGGGACTAGGGGTAAGATAGCATTAGGAGAAATACCGTCATCTACCTAATGTAGATGATGCATTGATGGGTGTAGCAAACCACCATAGCACGTTTATTTATGTAGGAAACCTGCTCATTCTGCACATGTATCCCAGAACTTAAAGTATATATATATAAATTCTCCAAAAAATAAAAAATAAAAATTTTAAGAAAGCACAACACACCAGAGAATCCCTTCTATGGCTGCTAGGATGATTATAATATAACAATGCTTATATGCTAAAGATTATATGAACCAAGCCAAGCAAATTAGAGAGATCAAAAATTAAGCCAGGTGAATAGCTTACCTATGGTAATCAAATAGCCTATTTAATCTTCTGTAACTGTGTTTCTATAAGACTCAATCTATCCAGGTGCAAAAGTAGTGTCAACACTGATAAGCATCTACTTTCATATAGATACATCTGCTGTCTTTTGATTACCATTTACTTTGAATATTTTTAATCCTTTCACCCTCATATTTTGGTGTACTGAAATCTAAAGATAGCTATTATCTTGGCATCAAATTATTGGGTTTTTTTTCCTTTTTTATTTTACTTATTTTTATTTTTTACCACTTCTATTACATTAGGTCTTTTGGTTCAAAAAATAAAATCCAGGTGCACTTAATTATTTATTGTTAACAACTTGCTACAGCAATTTTATTTTTAAATTTTGCCTGACTTTTGCAGTTCTTGTTTTGCTTTATTCCAATTTTACTTCCTTGATTTTGTTTTTGCTGTTGTCTAATTCCAGTTGTATACCGTATCTATTTTTTTGTTGCTTTTGTATATATATGTAATGCAGAATTTTTTGTGATAACAAGGAATATTACCTAAAATGTCTTGTAATATTCTAATTTAAGAAGATATTATTTTATTTGAAGATTAACATGGTTTTTACATCCCCTCACACATTTTATAGTATTAATGTTCTACTATATATCAATTTATATTCAGAATCCATTGAGCAATTCTTTACAGGTATATCTTATTGAAACTTTTTAAATTCTCATCCCAGAGTTACTAGTATTTAAATTAGATAATAGATTATTTACTGTAGGTTTTCCTATATTATATTTTTTCCAAAAAATATTATAATTTCATGTTTTTTTTATCATTGATTTGTTTCAAACAGTAAAACTGGTTAGGAAATTATTGTAAAGATATTCACAAGGAGATGAACATGCACAGCTTTTTTTCTCTTTAAATGTGCTTTTTAAATATCAAACAAAGAGCTTTTCAGGTTAGAGTATTCTGAGCTAGCAATTCCTTATTTCTTTAGCACCTTCAATATGTCATTTCATTTTCTCCTTACTTGGTGATTTCTTTTATAAAGTGAGGTGATAACCTAATAGAAGATAAGTGATATGTAGCAAGTTTCTCCTATAGCTGTTTTACATTTATTTTTATCTTTTACTGTTTACAATTTCATTATAATGCTCCTTGGAGTATAAGATTTTTTATCTTTTTTTTTTGAGTTTCATGAATTTCTGAGTTAATATTTCTCTTAGCATTTTAGATGGTTTGAACAGTATATTTCAATGCATTTTCTGCTTTTTTGTCTTTCTCTTCTGTCTTGGGTATTTCATAATTTGTCTTTTCATACAATTGACAGTAACCTTCCCACAACACTCTTACTTTTATTATTTTCCAAATGCTTTTGTTATTGTTGTTGGTGTTTCAATTGGCTGAACAAACCTGGAGAACAGTTTAGGCCACAAGGACTGCAAGTCTTTGGTGAGCCCAAGTGCTGGCTTGGTCCCAGAGACAGTGGACTGGAGGGAACATGCAACCTGCTGAGACACCAGCTGGGACAGTCAAGGATGTGCTGGCATCACCCCTCCACTAACCCTAGGCTGCACAGCTCATCACTTTAAAAAAGACCCCTTCACTCCACTTATGGAGAGGCGAGGGGAAGAGTGGGGAGGATTGTCTTGTATCTTGGATACCAGCTCAGCCACAGCAGGATAGGATATGGGTCAGTCATGAGGCCTCCATTCCAGACCCCAGCTCCTGAACACATCCTGGGCTAGAAGGAAACCTGTTGCTTTCAAGGGAAGAACCCATTCCTGGCAGCATTCATCACCTGCTACCTGAAGAGCCCTTGGACCTTGATTAACCATCAGCAAGATCTAGGTACTACACTGAAGGTGTTGGGTGAAACTGGGAAATTCAGCACATTCCCAGCTGTCATGGCTACTGGCTGAAACCCCTTCCAGTTAAGAAAAGGAGAGGGAAAAGCAAAAGGGACTTTGTTGTATATATCAGATATCAGCTTAACCACAGGAGATTAGAGCACCAAGTAGGCTCTTGGGTCTCTCATTCTAAGACTTGTCTATTGAATGGAATTTCTAGACCTTCCTTGGGCCAGAGGGATGCCCACAGCCCAGAAGGTTAAGTCTCAGGCCAGGAAGCATTCACTAAGAATTGATTAAGAAGCCCTTGTGCCTGAAGGGTAAATTGATGGTAGGCTGGCAATACTCTCCATGGGTGTTTGGTCATGATAGCTAAAAGGTGAGACTCCTCTGTCTTTGCAAATGGGAGAGAATACTAGGAAGGACTGTGTCTAATAGTTTGAGTTTCAGCTAAGCCATAGTGCTGTAGAACACTAAGTAGACATCTAAGGTTTTTGACTAGTCTCTAACTTCTGGAATGTCCCTCTGGACATGGCTGGGGACTGAGGAACTAGCTACCCTAATAGGAAGGACTTGTCTTGCAACTAGGTCTGGCTGGCTTTTCAACCTGCTTACTGTAGACCCCAAGGGACTTGAGCAACCATAGGCCATAGTCAGAGTGTGGTTACAGCAGCCCTTGGGTGAGACACAGTATTGTGCTGGTCTGACGTCTGATGCAGAGCAGTCCTGGTAGTGGAGGCCACAGGGGTGCTTCTTTTACACCACCAGAAGCTCTGGGTGGCTTAGAACAAAGAGAGACTGTTCATTTGGGAGAACGTAAGAAAGATAACAAGTGTATCTGCCTGGTAATCCAGAGAATTCTTCCAGAACTTGTGCAAGACCATCAAGGCGGCACCTCTATGAGTCTGCAAAACCACAGTGTTACTGGGTTTGGGGAGCCCCCTAAAGCAGATACAGTTCAGATCATAACAGCCAATTCCTTTAAAATATCTGAAAAGCCTCCTCAAAGAAAGAGGGGTACAAATAGACTCAGAGGAAGAAGGCTATTATAGATACTGAACTCTTCCATGCCCAAACACCAACAAATCTTTATAAATATTAACAACATTCAGGAAAACATGACCTCATTAAATGAACTAAACAAAGCACCGTGACCAATTCTGAAGAAACAGAGCTATGTGAGGGTTCAAACAGAGAATTCAAAATTGCGGTTTTGAGGAAACAAAGATATTGAGGAAAACACACATATAAAATCATAATTCTATCAGATAAATTTAACAGAATAGAATAAATATAAGAGAATGGAATTAAAAAGAGTCAAGCAGAAATTCTGGATCTGTAAAATACAGTCGACATGTGGGAGGATACCTCAGAGTCTCTTAATAGCAGGATTGATTAAGAAGAAGAAAGAGTTAGTGAGCTTGAAAACACATTATTTGAAAATACATTCAGAGAAAACAACAATAACAAAAAACAATATCAGAGAAAATAGATTTTTAGACAAAAACTATCAAAAGAGATAAAGAAGGATTCTATATAATAATAAAGTTGTCAATTCAGAAAAATGACATGGCAATTTTAATTATATATGTGCAAACACTGGAGCACCCAGATACACAAAGCAAATATTATTAGAGATAAAGAAAGAGATAAGCCCTGATACAATAATAACTGGAGACTTTAACATCGCACTTTCAGCATTGGATAGATCTTTCAGACAGAAAACCAACAAACATTGAATTTAATCTTCACTAGATACAAAATGAATCTAATAGATATTTACAGAACATTTCATCCAGTGGCTGCTGAATACATGTTTTTTTCTAAGCATATGGAGCATTCTCAAGCATAAAGTGTTTGTTGGATAAACAGTTTTAAAACATGCAATAAATGAAATCATGTCAAGCATCTTCTGAATATAGTAAGATTGGATTACAATGTAATAACAAGATAAATTTTGGAAATTATACAAATACTTGGACATTCATCAATGTGCTGCTGAATGACAAGTGGGTCAATAAAATTAGTAAAAGAAATAATATCATGGAGCACAAATAAATAATATTGAAAAAATAAAGACCAATGAAACAACATTTTTTTGTAAAGTTTAACGCAATTGACAAACCATTAGCTAGACCAGCTAAGAAAAAAAGTGAAAACATAAATAAATAAAATCAGTGATGAAAAAGGAAACATTATAGATCACTGCAGAAATTCAAAGGATCACTAGAGGCTACTATAAGCAAATATATGCCAAAAATTAAGAAAATCTTAAAGAAACAGACAAATTATTAAACATATATTACTTACCAGGATTGAGCCATGAAAAAATTCAAAACATTATCAGACCAATAACAAGTGACAGGATTGAAGCTGTAATAAAAATTCTTCAAGTAAAGAAAAGCCCAGGACCCAATGGCTTTGCAGCTTAATTTTACCAAACATATTAAAAGTACTGATCCCAGTTCTACTCAAACTATTCCAGAAAACACAGGTGGATACACTTTCAAACTAATTCTATAAGGTTAGTTGTACCCTGGCACTAAAAGCAAAGACATATAACCCCACAAAAAATCTTACACACCAATATATCGTATAAATATGCAAAAATCTTCAATAAAATACTAGCAAACAAAATGTAATAATACATTAAAAGGGTAATTCATCATGACGAATTGGAACTCATTTCTGGGATTCAAGGATAGTTCAGCATATGCAAATCAATCAATGTAATACATCATATCAACAGAATGAAGAGCAAAAATTATTTGTTCATTTCAATTGATGCCATAAAAGCATTTGATAAAATTCGACATATCTTCAGATAAAAATTCTAAGAAGAACTGGGGATTGAAGGAACATACTTCCACATAATAAAAACTATATATAACAGAACGACAGTTCATATTATCCTTAATGGTGTAAAACTGGAAGTCTTTCCTCTATTCATTATAGTTATTAATGGCTAATTGCCACTGTCCTGACTGAAGATTTCTTTGGGTCTCTTATTTTGTGTTCTAGTAAACACAGTTGTTCAGGAAAATTAAAAGTTTTCTATTTGTTTTGTTTTGGAATATTCTGTTCACCCTTCTTCTTAATAACTTGACACTGTTTTTGTTGCAGTTTTCTTATATGATGATAACTATCTTCCATTCAAAATAGATGTTTTTCTTGACTTTACATAGTTCTCCCCAAAGAATATTTTCTCCTGTCCCAAAATTTTAACACATTGCATGTATGCCCTTACTTCACTTCCACTGCCTCCTCTCAATATTATGTATGTAATAAAATGTCATCTCTGCTTAAGTAACTTAATCCAAACCATTACACCTTTTCTGAGTTCCTCTGTCCCAGTTTGCTCAATCTTGCCTGTGTTTCTTCCACCTAGTTCTGAATAACATGCTGTATTTCCTCCATTACTTCCAGATCTTATACATAAATATATAAATGGGCTAAAGAGTGCTTCAGTATACTGCTCCAAATTGTTTATTTTTGATGGTGGACTAAGAGTTGTTAGCTAAAACCCCATTGGATTGAGAAAGAAATTTCCATACATTCACGTTTTTTTTGGAGACAGAGCCTTGCTCTGTCACCCAGGCTGGAGTGCAGTGACACTATCTTGGCTCACTGCAAGCTCCGCCTCCCAGGTTCACACCATTCTCCTGCCTCAGCCTCCCCAGTAGCTGGGACTACAGGCACCCATGACCACACCTGGCTAATTTTTCTGTATTTTTTAGTAGAGATGGGGTTTCACTGTGTTAGCCAGGATGGTCTCGATCTCCTGACCTCGTGATTCAGCCACCTTGGCTTCCCAAAGTGCTGGGATTACAGGTGTGAGCCACCCCACCTGGCCAACATCCAAGTATTTTTAAGTAACCATAATTACTACACTTTAGTCATTCAATTTTTTAGGTGTGTAATCTTGCAAATTATTGCACAGTAGTTGCTGCTGATAAAAGCGAAGTCTTAATTAAACATGACCAAACAAGTTCTCAACTCAAGGCCTTTGAAACTATTATTTTTGTAGGCATGTGGGACAACATAAGTGAGATATGCTTCCACTTGGACCCTCATTTGACCCAGAAATTGCCTTATTCAACATCCTAATTGGAAAACCTGTACCTAAATTCTCTGTACATCTCATCTGTTAACTGGATCATATGGTATGTCAATTTTTAGTTTTTAAAAGAAACTCCAAACTGATCTGTACAGTGGTTGTATTAATTTACATTTTGACCAACAGTGTACAAGGGTTTCCTTTTCTCCACATCCTTACTAGCATCTGTTACTGCCTATCTTTGGATATAAGGCATTTTAAATGGGGTGATACCTTATTGTCATTTTGATTTGAATTTGTCTGATTATCAGTGATGCTCAGCACCTTTTTCTATGCATGTATGCTCTCTATATATCTGCTTTTAAGTAATACCTATTTAGGACAGGCACAGTGGCTCATGCCTGTAATCACAGCATTTTGGGAAGCTAAGGTGGGCTGACCACATGAGGTCAGGAATTCAAGAGCAGCCCAGCCAAAATGGTGAAACCTCATTTCTACTAAAAATACAACAATTAGCTGGGCATTATGGCAGGTGTTTGAATGTCTCAGCTACTCAAGAGGCTGAGGAAAGAGAATCACTTGAACCCCGGAAGCAGAGGTTGCAGTGAGCTGAGATTGCCCCACTGCATTCCAGCCTGGTGGACAAAAAAAGATTCTGTCATTAAAAAAAAAGAAAAGAAAAAAGAGAAAAATAAAGTTTATTTAAATATTGTGCCAATCTTTTGATCAAATTTTTTTGTGTATAGAATTGATAGAATTGTTTGAGCTCTTTATATTTTCTGGTTATTAATTTTTTTTGTTGGATAGGTAGTTTAAAAATATTTTCTCCCATTTTGTGGGTTATCTCTTCACTTTGTTGATTGTATCCTTTGCTATAAAGAAGCTTTTTAACTTGTGACCCCATTTGTCCATTTTTTTTCCCTCATAATTGCTTGAGCTTGCAGAGTATAGCTCAAGAGATGTTTGCCCAGACCTATGTCCTAGAGAAGTTCCCCAATGTGTTCTTATGCTAGTTTCATAGGTTTAGATCTTATATTTAAGGCTTTAATCCATTTTATTTTGATTTTTTCTTACGGCAAGATATGTGGGACTGGTTTTATTCCTTTGCATGTGCATATCCAGTTTCTCGGCACTATTTATTTAAGAGACTGTATTTTCCCTAGTGTATGTTCTTGGCACCTTTGTTGAAAATTAGTATTCTGTAGGTTTGAAGATTTGCTTCTCAAGTCTCTATTTTGTTCCATTGGTTTATGTGTCCATGTTTATACCAGTGCAATGGTGTTTTAGCTAGTATAATTCTGTAGCATAATTTAAAGTTAGGTAATGCTGTTCCTCCAGTTTTGTTCTTTCTGCTTAGGATGGCTTTGGTTATTCTGGGTCTTTGTAGTTCCAACTAAATTTTTGGATTTTTAAGATTCTACTTCTGTGAAGAATGTTGTTGGTATTTCTATAGGGATTGCATTAACTGTTTGGATTGCTTTGGGTAGTATGAAGATTTTAACAATATTAATTCTTCCAAACCACGAACATGAAATATTTTTCCATTTTTTTGTGTCCTTTTCAATTTTTTTAATCAATGTTTTGTACCTTTCATTATAGAGATACTTTATAACTCTGGGAAAGTTAATTCCTAGGTATTTAATTTTATGTGTGGCTATTGTAAATGGGATTACTTTTTATTTCTTTTCACATTGTTCATTGTTGGCACATAGAAATGCTACTGATTTTGCATGTTGATTTTTTATCTGACAACTTTACTGAATTTGTTTACCATTTCTCATAGTTTACTTGTCAAGTGTTTAGGTTTTACTACATATAAAATCATATTATCAGAAAATAAAAATAACTTGACTTCTTTAAAATCTGAGTACTCTTTATATTTTTCTCTTGTCTTGTTGCTCTGGCTAAAACTGACAGTACTAAGTTGAGTAACAGTGGTAACAGTGGGAACTCTTGTTATGTCCCGGATCTTAGTATAATACAAGCTGTGGATCTGTCATATATGGCTTTTATGTTGAGGTATGTTCCTTCAATCTCTAATGTCTTTGAGGATTTTTATCATGAATATGTTTATTTTATAAAATGCTTCTTTAGTATCAATTGAAATGATCATACGCTTTTTACTCTTTACTCTGTTAATATGATGTATCATGTTGATTGATTTGTGTACATTGAGCTGTCCTTGTATCACTGGAATAAATACCACTTGGTCTTGACAAATGATTTTTCTAATATATTGTTGTATTTGGTTTCCTAGTGTTTTGTTGATAATTTTTGCATCAATATTTATTAGAGGTATTGCCCCATGGTTTTCTATTTTTGATGTGTCATTGTCTGTTTCTGTGTTAGCATAATACTGGTGTTGAGGAATTAGTTTGAAAGTATTTCCTTCTTCTCTATTTTTCAGAATAGTGTGAACAGAATTGGTATTAGTTCTTCATTAAATGCTCAGTGAAATTTAGCAGTGAAGCTACCAGGACCCGAGCATTTTTTACTGGAATAAATTTTTTTATAATGGCTTCAATCGCACCATTTATTATTAGTCCATTTAGATTTAAAATTTCTTACTAAGTCAATATTGTTAACTTTGAATGTATCTAGCAATTTGTCAGTTTCTTCCAGATTTTTGAATTTATTAATATATACTTGCTTATACTACTCACTAATAATGCTTTGAATTTCTGTAGTATCAGTTGTAATTCATTCTTTTATATATAGCTGATGCTATTTACTTTGAATTCTTTCTGTTGTTGTTGGTGTTGTGTTTATTCTTTTTATTTTGTTAAATGAACCGCATTTACTCAATGTTCTCTATTTTAATGTTTACCATTTTTATTTAGTGACTTTCTTGAAATAGATGGTATTATTAATATTTTAAGCATTAAAATATTACTTAAAGTGAGAGCACGGGCTCTAACAATATAATATTTAAAAATGCTTTACTCCATTATTTTAATACGTATAGGGACCCTCCCCTCCCCCCCGATAGAAGACAGATTTAATTATAAAATAGAAGTGAGTGGGAAAAATTCTCTTATCAGAAATTTCCTATGTAAAAATAAAATTTTGCTGTATTCCATCCCCTTTCAGGTAAAATTTACTTGTATTTATAAGTAGCTATCTAATATGTGGTGTATCCCATGTGACTCTATAAAATCACACACTATTTCTAGAGAAGATAACTGCAGGCAAATAGCTTCCTCTATTTAAGTTTCATCTCAAGAATGGAAACATTAACCTTCCCATAGGAAAGATTATAAATTGCCTTGCTCCCTCTGCTCATGCAATTTTATACCTGTCTTTTTTTTTATGATTTATAGGCTCATTTTTTTTTAAATTATACTTTAAGTTTTAGGGTACATGTGCACACTGTGCAGGTTAGTTACATATGTATACATGTGCCATGCTGGTGCGCTGCACCCACTAACTCGTCATCTAGCATTAGGTATATCTCCCAATGCTATCCCTCCCCCCTCCCCCCTCCCCACCACAGTCCCCATAGTGTGATATTCCCCTTCCTGTGTCCATGTGATCTCATTGTTCAATTCCCACCTATCAGTGAGAATATGCGGTGTTTGTTTTTTTGTTCTTGCGATAGTTTACTGAGAATGATGGTTTCCAATTTCATCCATGTGCCTACAAAGGACATCAACTCATCATTTTTTATGGCTGCATAGTATTCCATGGTGTATATGTGCCACATTTTCTTAATCCAGTCTATCATTGTTGGACATTTGGGTTGGTTCCAAGTCTTTGCTATTGTGAATAATGCCGCAATAAACATACGTGTGCATGTGTCTTTATAGCAGCAGGATTTATACTCATTTGGGTATATATCCAGTAATGGGATGGCTGGGTCAAATGGTATTTCTAGTTCTAGATCCCTGAGGAATCGCCACACTGACTTCCACAATGGTTGAACTAGTTTACAGTCCCACCAACAGTGTAAAAGTGTTCCTATTTCTCCACATCCTCTCCAGCACCTGTTGTTTCCTGACTTTTTGATGATTGCCATTCTAACTGGTGTGAGATGATATCTCATAGTGGTTTTGATTTGCATTTCTCTGATTGCCAGTGATGATGAGCATTTTTTCATGTGTGTTTTGGCTACATAAATGTCTTCTCTTGAGAAGTGTCTGTTCATGTCCTTCGCCCACTTTTTGATGGGGTTGTTTGTTTTTTTCTTGTAAATTTGTTTGAGTTCATTGTAGATTCTGGATATTAGCCCTTTGTCAGATGAGTAGGTTGTGAAAATTTTCTCCCATGTTGTAGGTTGCCTGTTCACTCTGATGGTAGTTTCTTTTGCTGTGCAGAAGCTCTTTAGTTTAATTAGATCCCATTTGTCAATTTTGGCTTTTGTTGCCATTGCTTTTGGTGTTTTGGACATGAAGTCCTTGCCCACGCCTATGTCCTGAATGGTAATGCCTAGGTTTTCTTCTAGGGTTTTTATGGTTTTAGGTCTAACATTTAAATATTTAATCCATCTTGAATTGATTTTTGTATAAGGTGTAAGGAAGGGATCCAGTTTCAGCTTTCTACATATGGCTAGCCAGTTTTCCCAGCACCATTTATTAAACAGGGAATCCTTTCCCCATTGCTTGTTTTTCTCAGGTTTGTCAAAGATCAGATAGTTGTAGGTAAGCGGCGTTATTTCTGAGGGCTCTGTTCTGTTCCATTGATCTATATCTCTGTTTTGGTACCAGTACCATGCTGTTTTGGTTACTGTAGCCTTGTAGTATAGTTTGAAGTCAGGTAGTGTGATGCCTCCAGCTTTGTTCTTTTGGCTTAGGATTGACTTAGCGATGCGGGCTCTTTTTTGGTTCCATATGAACTTTAAAGTAGTTTTTTCCAATTCTGTGAAGAAAGTCATTGGTAGCTTGATGGGGATGGCATTGAATCTGTAAATTACCTTGGGCAGTATGGCCATTTTCACGATATTGATTCTTCCTACCCATGAGCATGGAATGTTCTTCCATTTGTTTGTATCCTCTTTTATTTCCTTGAGGAGTGGTTTGTAGTTCTCCTTGAAGAGGTCCTTCACATCCCTTGTAAGTTGGATTCCTAGGTATTTTATTCTCTTTGAAGCAATTGTGAATGGGAGTTCACTCATGATTTGGCTCTCTGTTTGTTGTTCTTGGTGTATAGGAATGCTTCTGATTTTTGTACATTGATTTTGTATCCTGAGACTTTGCTGAAGTTGCTTATCAGCTTAAGGAGATTTTGGGCTGAGACCATGGGGTTTTCTAGATAAACAATCATGTCGTCTGCAAACAGGGACAATTTGACTTCCTCTTTTCCTAATTGAATACCCTTTATTCCCTTCTCCTGCCTGATTGCCCTGGCCAGAACTTCCAACACTATGTTGAATAGGAGCGGTGAGAGAGGGCATCCCTGTCTTGTGCCAGTTTTCAAAGGGAATGCTTCCAGTTTTTGCCCATTCAGTATGATATTGGCTGTGGGTTTGTCATAGATAGCTCTTATTATTTTGAAATACGTCCCATCAATACCTAATTTATTGAGAGTTTTCAGCATGAAGGGTTGTTGAATTTTGTCAAAGGCTTTTTCTGCATCTATTGAAATAATCATGTGGTTTTTGTCTTTGGCTCTGTTTATATGTTGGATTACATTTATTGATTTGGGTATATTGAACCAGCCTTGCATCCCAGGGATGAAGCCCACTTGATCATGGTGGATAACCTTTTTGATGTGCTGCTGGATTCGGTTTGCCAGTATTTTATTGAGGATTTTTGCATCAATGTTCATCAAGGATATTGGTCTAAAATTCTCTTTTTTGGTTGTGTCTCTGCCCGGCTTTGGTATCAGAATGACGATGGCCTCATAAAATGAGTTAGGGAGGATTCCCTCTTTTTCTATTGATTGGAATAGTTTCACAAGGAATGTTACCAGTTCCTCCTTGTACCTCTGGTAGAATTCGGCTGTGAATCCATCTGGTCCTGGACTCTTTTTGGTTGGTAAACTATTGATTATTGCCACAATTTCAGCTCCTGTTATTGGTCTATTTAGAGATTCAACTTCTTCCTGGTTTAGTCTTGGGAGAGTGTATGTGTCGAGGAATGTATCCATTTCTTCTAGATTTTCTAGTTTATTTGTGTAGAGGTGTTTGTAGTATTCTCTGGTGGTAGTTTGTATTTCTGTGGGATCGGTGGTGATATCCCCTTTATCATTTTTTATTGCATCTATTTGATTCTTCTCTCTTTTTTTCTTTATTAGTCTTGCTAGCGGTCTATCAATTTTGTTGATGCTTTCAAAAAACCAGCTCCTGGATTCATTGATTTTTTGAAGGGTTTTTTGTGTCTCCATTTCCTTCAGTTCTGCTCTGATTTTAGTTATTTCTTGCTTTCTGCTAGCTTTTGAATGTGTTTGCTCTTGCTTTTCTAGTTCTTTTAATTGTGATGTTAGGGTGTCAATTTTGGATCTTTCCTGCTTTCTCTTGTGGGCATTTAGTGCTATAAATTTCCCTCTACACACTGCTTTGAATGCGTCCCAGAAATTCTGGTATGTTGTGTCTTTGTTCTCGTTGGTTTCAAAGAACATCTTTATTTCTGCCCTCATTTTATTATGTACCCAGTAGTCATTCAGGAGCAGGTTGTTCAGTTTCCATGTAGTTGAGCAGCTTTGAGTGAGATTCTTAATCCTGAGTTCTAGTTTGACTGCACTGTGGTCTGAGAGATAGTTTGTTATAATTTCTGTTCTTTTACATTTGCTGAGGAGAGCTTTACTTCCAACTATGTGGTCAATTTTGGAATAGGTGTGGTGTGGTGCCGAAAAAAATGTATATTCTGTTGATTTGGGGTGGAGAGTTCTGTAGATGTCTATTACGTCCGCTTGGTGCAGAGCTGAGTTCAATTCCTGGGTATCCTTGTTGACTTTCTGTCTTGTTGATCTGTCTAATGTTGACAGTGGGGTGTTAAAGTCTCCCATTATTAATGTGTGGGAGTCTAAGTCTGCTTGTAGGTCACTCAGGACTTGCTTTATGAATCTGGGTGCTCCTGTATTGGGTGCATATATATTTAGGATAGTTAGCTCTTCTTGTTGAATTGATGCCTTTACCATTATGTAATGGCCTTCTTTGTCTCTTTTGATCTTTGTTGGTTTAAAGTCTGTTTTATCAGAGACTAGGATTGCAACCCCTGCCTTTTTTTGTTTTCCATTTGCTTGGTAGATCTTCCTCCATCCTTTTATTTTGAGCCTATGTGTGTCTCTGCACATGAGATGGGTTTCCTGAATACAGCACACTGATGGGTCTTGACTCTTTATCCAACTTGCCAGTCTGTGTCTTTTAATTGGAGAATTTGGTCCATTTACATTTAAAGTTAATATTGTTATGTGTGAATTTGATCCTGTCATTATGATGTTAGCTGGTGATTTTGCTCGTTAGTTGATGCAGTTTCTTCCTAGTCTCGATGGTCTTTACCTTTTGGCATGATTTTGCAGCGGCTGGTACTGGTTTTACTTTGAACTCTTTTTTCCTTAGTCTGACTAAAGGTTTTTCAATCTTAAACTAAAAACTTCGTATTTATCTTCGTCATTGCTCTCTATTTTCATTTTTATTTATTTATTTGTGTTCTAGTCTTTATCACTTTATTTCTTCTTCTAATTTTGGCTTAGATTTGCTATGCTTTCCTAGTATTTCAAGATGTATCATCAGATTATTTGAAGTGTTTTTGTTTTTTGATGTAGGTGCTCATAGTAATAAACTTTCCTCTGAGTACTGCTTTTGCTGAATCTCACAGGGTTTGGTAGATTGTGTTTTCATTATCATTTGTTTCAAAAAAGTTTTCAATCTTCTTCTGAATCTCTTCATTGACCCACTTGTCATTTAGAAGCATATTATTTAATTTTCAGTTATTTGTATAGTTTCAAAAAATTACTCGTTATTAATTTCTAGTTTTATTCCATTGATGAGAAGATGCTTCATATAATTTCAATTTTTTAAAATGTTTTGAGACATGAGTTGCTACCTAAGGTATAGTCTATCCTTGAGAATGATCCATGTGCTGAGTAAAAGGATATATATTCTGAAGCTTTTAGATAAAATTATCTCTAAATAACTATTAAATTTATTTGGTCTATAGTGGAGATTAATTATGTTTTTTGTGTTATTGATTTTCTGTCTGGAAAATCTATCTAATCTTAACAGTGGGGGGCTGAGGTCTCCAGCTATTATTTTATTGGACCCTATTTCTCTCTGTGGCTCTAATGTATGTATTATATATCTCTTTGCTCCAGTGTTGGGTTCATATATCTTTAAAATTGTTGTATCTTCTTGCTGAACTTACTCCTTTATTATTACATAGTGAGCTTCTTTGTCTCTTATAGTCTGGTCTTGAAATTTATTTTGTCTGGTAAAAGTAAGTGATTCTTGGACCTTTCTTGTTTCCAATGACATGAAATATATTTTCACATCACTTTATTTTCAGGCTATGTGTATTTTTATAGGCAAAGTGTATTTCTTATAGGCAACTGGCGAGTGTCTTATTTTTTCATACATTCAGCCAGTCTATTTTAATTGGATAGTTGAGTCTACTTACATTCAATGATATTATTGATTATTATGAACTTATACCCTGCCATTTTGTGGTTTGTTTTCTGGGTGTGTGTGTGTGTGTGTGGGCGTGTGTGTGATCATTTTCTCCTTTTTTCTTTTATTGCTGTCTTTCTCTAGTGAAGATAAGATTCTCTGGTGATATGATTTAATTTTCTGCTTTTCATTTTTTGCATTTTTTAAATTTTTTTTGTTTGCGGTTACCAGGAGACTTGCAAATGCTATCTTATAGCCCATTATTTCAATCTGATAACACTATTTGCATAAACTAACAAGCAAAAAGAAAACTAATAAAAACTCAGATTAACTTCAGCTTCCACCCAACTTTTTTTACTTGTTACTTCTATTTATATTTTACTCTACTGTGTCCTAAAATGTTGTGATTATTACTTTTTTCGTTTTATTGCTTAGTTTTTCCACTTAGGATAAGAGTAGTTTACACACTGTAGTTAGAGTGTTATTATATTCTGTGTTTTCCTCCATACTTATTTTTATCCATAAGTTTTGTACCTTCAGGTGATTGTTGATTGTTCCTTAACACTTTTCTCTTTCTGACTGAAGTACTCCCTTTAGCTTTTCTTGTAGAATGCATCTGGTATTCATGAAATCCCATAGCTTTTGTTTGCTGAAAAAGTCTTTACATCTTCTTTATATGTGAAAGATATTTTCACCAGCTATACTATTCTAGGATAAAAATGGATTCATTTGTCCTTTTTTTTTCTTTCAGCACTTCAAATATGTCATGACATTCTTTCTTGTTCTGCAAACTTTCCACTAACAAGTCTGCTGCCAGACATGTTGGAGCACGATTGTAGGTTTTTGTTTGTTTGTTTGTTTGTTTTCTCTCTTGCTGCTTTTAAGATCCTTTATCCTTGACCTTTAGGATTTTGATTATTAAATTCCCTGAAGTAGTCTTATTTGGGTTAAGTCATCTTGGTGTCTATAACCTTCTTGTATTTGAATGTTGATTTCTTCCTGTAGGTTTGCAATAGTTTTCTGTTATTATTCCTTTGTATAAACTTTCTACCCCTATCTTTTTCTCTACCTCCTCTTTAAGGCCAATAACTCCAGAGGCTACTTTCTAGATGCTGTAGGCATGCTTTATTATTTTCTTTTTTTTCTCTGACTGTATATTTTCTGTTTGCCTATCTTCAAGCTCACTAAGTCTTTCTTCTGTTTCATCCATTATATTAATACATCTCTGATGTATTCTTCTGTATGCCAATTTTATCTTTTAGCTCTGGAATTTCTGCTTAATTATTTTAATACCCCATTATTCTCATGGAATTCTGAATTTATTCTCCGTGTTATATCAAATTTCTTTGCGTTTCAACACTGGTCTTCAAATTCTCTGTCTGAAATGTCATGTACTTCTGTTCCTCCAGGATTGATCCCCGGTACCTTATTGAGTTCATTTAGTTGGGCCACATTTTCCTGAATGGTACTGATGCTACTAGATGTTCTAAGGTGCCTGGGTATTGAAGAGCTAGGTATGTATTGCCATCTTTACTATATGGGCTTATTTATAGTCTTCTTTTCTGAGATGCCTTTCCAGATATTGGAAAAGACTTGGATGTTGTGATCTACACTGTGTTTGCTTTAGGAAGTACCACAAGCCCCCAAACTCTGTGGCTCTTCTGGAGTTGTTAGACGTACTGCCTTAACAGTCTTGGACAGAATCTGGGAGACTTATCTGGATTACCAGACAGACAATTTTTTTCTCTTTACTTAGTTTCTCCCAAACATACAGAGTCTTTCTCTATGTTCCGAGTCATCTAAAGCTAGTCATGGAGTGACACAAGTACCCCTGTGGCCACCATCACTGTGATTATGCTGGGTCAGAACTGAAGCCAGCACAGTGCTGGGTCTCACCCAAGGCCTGCTATAACCACTCCCTGGTTACTGCCTATGTTAATTCAAGGGCTTGGGGCTCCACAATTAGCAGGTAGCAAAGGCAGGCCTTTGTTCTTCCATTTAGGGCAGAGGTTCCCCAGATCCCATGTGTGTCAGAAGTGCCATCTTGGAGTCAGGGCTGGATTCAAAAACCTTAGAAGTCTAGTTGGTACTCTATGGTATTGAGGCTGCCACCCAAACCACAAGTTGCAGTTGTTTCCACTCTTCCCTCTACTTTCCAAAGGCAGAAATTTCTTATCCCTTAGTTACCACTACTACCCTGCCAAAAGGACTACTGCCAGACTACCACAGATGTTTTCTTCAGGCTTGAGGTCTTTTAGGTTAGCTTTTGGTGAATGCTGCCTGGCATGGGATTCACCCTTCAGGGCAGTGGGCCTCTTTCTGGGTCAGGGAAGGTCCAGAAATGTCATCCAAGAGTCAAGTCTTGGAATCAGGGACTCTAACAGCTCACTTTGTGCTTAGCACCTGTGGCAGTGTTGTTATCTAAAATGCAAGAAGACAAAGTCCCCTTTAAGTTTCTCTCCACTTTTCTAGAGTAGAAGTTGTTTTGCCCCATTGCCACTACAGTTGGTTATGTGCTACATTTCTCCTGAAGCTAGCAAGTCTCAGAGCATCACTCAAGGCCCTTAATGTAGTACCTGGGTATCACTGCTGTTCATTCAGAGCCCAAGGTTTCTTCAGTGAGCAGGCAATAAATGTTGACTGGACTGAGTCCTTTCCTTCAAGGCATCAGGTTCCCTTCCGGCCCAGAGTGTGTCAAGAAATGCCATCTGGGAGGTAAGACCAAAAATGGCAGGCTCAAAACTCTGTACAGTACCTTAACCTGCTGTGGCTGAACTGGTGTGCTAGGTGCAAAACAAAGTCTTTTGTATCCTTTCATGCTCTCCCCTTAAGTGAAGGATAGGAGCCTTTTTTGGAGCCATGAGCTAAGAAGCTTGGGGTTAGCACAGAGGTGATGCCAGGACTCTCTTTTCTGCCTCAGCTGGTGCCTCTTGTTCCAGTCAAGTCCACTGTTTCTGGGCCTACTTCAGCAACAGGACTTACTTAAGAGATGCAGTGGCTTAGAATACTATTCAAGTTTACTTAGATACCAAGAGCATTTTGGCCCTCTATGAGAGGTTTGTGGGCAGTCAAGTTCAGACCACTAGGACTGGAGATTCTCTTGTAGCTAGGGATGGTTTCAATGCTCCTTCTGTGGGTGGGCATCAGCTGAGTTTGTTCTGATTTTCTTCTCTTCTTTAATAGGACAGCACTAAGTTCACTGCCTTGCAATTACTGTGTTGTTTCTACATCAGGGCCCACAGATACTTTCTGCCTACACAGTTGCTACCAGGGTTTAGGGAGAGGTGGCTTTGGTGATTCAGGGATGGTTTTGTTGTTCTTGCTTGTTTTTTGTTTTTGTTTCAAATCTTCAGTGCCTCTTTCAGTGATATGAAGTTAAAATCAGTTACTGTAAGTGATCACCTGATTTTTTGGTTCTTATGAAGGTGTGTAGTTTTTTGTTTGTTTTTCTTTTATGTGTAGATAATTGGTAACTTGATGTCCTTGGGGTGAGGGGGAGGGCTGTAATCAGTGGAGCTTTCTATTTCCACCATTTTGTTTCTTTTCTCTCCAAATTTTTATTTATTGATTGAAGTTTAAATTTTGTATATGCATAGTTTTCCAATATTTTTATTTGTTCCTGCATTTTTGGGATTTCTTTTACATCTAAGGAGTGTTTTATAATAATCATGTTTAATTCTGTTTCAGGAAATTGATTTATGTAATTTTTAAAAGATATATTAATATTCTTTATTAGTTTTATTAATATTCTTTATCTGATTATATGTTTGCATTGAGTCTTACAGACTGGTTTAGGTTTGAAGTTTTTCTCTATTAGGCTTTTGTGCTGAAGATATTGCCTTTGGGATTACAGTTTTGTGAGTTCTAAGTAGGTCTCCTGGCTAAACTTGGTACACAATAAAAACTGAATTTTACAGTCCAGTTACCAGGAGAACTAGTAGACTGGAGTTCTATCTGTATCCTGGGGAGATCTGTTTGTCTCCAAGGTCATGGACTTTGGGGGCTGGCATTAAGACAAATATTTTCTTCATGACTTGCAAACAGTGGGGTTTTCAGCATTTGTGCTGAAAGGTGTGGCTATCTGTGATAGTTGGGAGAACTACTGTTATGTACAGACAGGTCCCTGGGCCTTTCATATTGCCTCATTCTTTTACTGAGCCATGCTAGAATTCACATACAATGTTATGTCATCAAAGACTAAGATATCTAAACCTTCTTCTGGCATCAAAATTAGGACATCTATTGAGATAATCATGTGGTTTTTATCTTTAGTTCTGTTTACATGCTGGATTACATTTATTGATTTGCATATGTTGAACCAGCCTTGCATCCCAGGGATGAAGCCCACTTGATCATAGTGGATAAGCTTTTTGATGTGCTGCTGGATACGGTTTGCAAGTATTTTATTGAGGATTTTTGAATCAATGTTCATCAAGGATATTGGTCTAAAATTCGCTTTTTTGGCTGTGTCTCTGCCCAGCTTTGGTATCAGGATGATGCTGGCCTCACAAAATGAGTTAGGGAGGATTCCCTCTTTTTCTATTGATTGCAATAGTTTCAGAAGGAATGGTACCAGTTCCTCCTTGTACCTCTGGTAGAATTCGGCTGTGAATCCATCTGGTCCTGGACTCTTTTTGGTTGGTAAGCTATTGATTATTGCCACAATTTCAGCTCCTGTTATTGGTCTATTTAGAGATTAAACTTCTTCCTGGTTTAGTCTTGGGAGAGTGTATGTGTCGAGGAATTTATCCATTTCTTCTAGATTTTCTAGTTTATTTGCATAGAGGTTTTTGTAGTATTCTCTGATGGTAGTTTGTTTCTCTGTGGGATCGGTGGTGATATCCCCTTTATCATTTTTTATTGCATCTATTTGATTCTTCTCTCTTTTTTTCTTTATTAGTCTTGCTAGCAGTCTATCAATTTTGTTGATCCTTTCAAAAAACCAGCTCCTGGATTCATTAATTTTTTGAAGGGTTTTTTGTATCTCTATTTCCTTCCGTTCTGTTCCGATTTTAGTTATTTCTCGCCTTCTGCTAGCTTTTGAATGTGTTTGCTCTTGCTTTTCTAGTTGTTTTAATTGTGATGTTAGGGTGTCAATTTTAGATCTTTCCTGCTTTCTCTTGTGGGCATTTAGTGCTATAAATTCCCCTCTACACACTGATTTGAATGTGTCCCAGAGATTCTGGTATGTTGTGTCTTTGTTCTCGTCGGTTCAAAGAACATCTTTATTTCTGCCTTCATTTCGTTATGTACCCAGTAGTCATTCAGGAGCAGGTTGTTCAGTTTCCATGTAGTTGAGTGGTTTTGAGTGAGATTCTTAATCCTGAGTTCTAGTTTGATTGCACTGTGGTCTGAGAGATAGTTTGTTATAATTTCTGTTCTTTTACATTTGCTGAGGAGAGCTTTACTTCCAACTATGTGGTCAATTTTGGAATAGGTGTGGTGAAGGCCTTTGACAAAATTCAACAACTCTTCATGCTAAAAACTCTCAATAAATTAGGTATTGATGGGATGTATCTCAAAATAATAAGAGCTATCTATGACAAACCCACAGCCAATATCATACTGAATGGGCAAAAACTGGAAACATTCCCTTTGAAAACTGGCACAAGACAGGGATGCCGTCTCTCACCACTCCAATTCAACATAGTGTTGGAAGTTCTGTCCAGGGAAATTAGGCAGGAGAAGGAAATTAAGGGTATTCAATTAGGAAAAGAGGAAGTCAAATTGTCCCTGTTTGCACACGACATGCTTGTATATGTAGAAAACCCCATTGTCTCAGCCCAAAATCTCCTTAACCTGATAAGCAACTTCAGCAAAGTCTCAGGATACAAAATCAATGTACAAAAATTACAAGCATTCTTATACACCAACAACAGACAAACAGCCAAATCATGAGTGAACTCCCATTCACAATTGCTTCAAAGAGCATAAAATACCTAGGAATCCAACTTACAAGGGATGTGAAGGACCTCAAGGAGAACTGCAAACCACTGCTCAAGGAAATAAAAAAGGATACAAACAAATGGAAGAACATTCCATGCTCATGGGTAGGAAGAATCAATATCATCAAAATGACCATACTTCCCAAAGTAATTTACAGATTCAATGCCATCCCCATCAAGCTACCAATGACTTTCTTCACAGAACTGGAAACAACTACTTTAAATTTCATATGGAACCAAAAAAGAGCCCGCATCGCCAAGTCAATCCTGAGCCAAAAGAACAAAGCTGGAGGCATCACACTACCTGACTTCAAACTATACTACAAGGCTACAGTAACCAAAACAGCATGGTACTGGTACCAAAACAGAGATGTAGATCAATGGAACAGAACAGAGCCCTCAGAAATAATGCCACATATCTACAACTATCTGATCTTTGACAAACCTGAGAAAAACAAGCAATGGGGAAAGGATTCCCTATTTAATAAACGGTGCTGGGAAAACTGGCTAGCTATATGTAGAAAGCTGAAACTGGATCCCTTCCTTACACTTTACAAAAATCAATTCAAGATGGATTAAAGACTTAAATGTTAGACCTAAAACCATAAAAACCCTAGAAGAAAACCTAGGCATTACCATTCAGGACATAGGCATGGGTAAGGACTTCATGTCTAAAACACAAAAAGCAATGGCAACAAAAGCCACAATTGACAAATGGGATCTAAGTAAACTAAAGAGCTTCTGCACAGCAAAAGAAACTACAATCAGAGTGAACAGGCAACCTACAAAATGGGAGAAAATTTTCGCAACCTACTCATCCGACAAAGGGCTAATATCCAGAATCTACAATGAACTCAAACAAATTTACAAGAAAAAAACAAACAACCCCATCAAAAAGTGGCGAAGGACATGAACAGACACTTCTCAAAAGAAGACATTTATGCAGCCAAAAAACACATGAAAAAATGCTCACCATCACTGGCCATCAGAGAAATGCAAATCAAAGCCACAATGAGATACCATTTCACACCAGTTAGAATGGCAATCATCAAAAAGTCAGGAAACAACAGGTGCTGGAGAGGATGTGGAGAAATAGGAACACTTTTACACTGTTGGTGGGACTGTAAACTGGTTCAACCATTGTGGAAGTCAGTGTGGCGATTTCTCAGGGATCTAGAAGTAGAAATACTATTTGACCCAGCCATCCTATTACTGGGTATATACCCAAAGGATATAAATCATGCTGCTATAAAGACACATGCACACGTATGTTTATTGCGGCATTATTCACAATAGCAAAGACTTGGAACCAACCCAAATGTCCAACAATGATAGACTGAATTAAGAAAATGTGGCACATAAACACCATGGAATACTATGCAGCCATAAAAAATGATGAGTTCATGTCCTTTGTAGGGACATGGATGAAATTGGAAATCATAATTCTCAGTAAACTATCGCAAGAACAAAAAACCAAACACCGCATATTCTCACTCATAGGTGGGAATTGAACAATGAGAACACATGGACACAGGAAAGGGAACATCACACTCTGGGGACTGTTGTGGGTTGGGGGTAAGAGGGGAGGGATAGCATTGGGAGATATACCTAATGCTAGATGACGAGTCAGTGGGTGCAGCACACCAGCATGGCACATGTATACATATGTAACTAACCTGCACATTGTGCACATGTACCCTAAAACTTAAAGTATAATACTAATAAATAAATAAATAAAAATTTAAAAAATTAGGATGTGTCCTGGTGTCTTTTGGAGTTACCAATCCTGCTCTGAGGCTGTGGCAGAGAGCGGCTGGATTCTATTTACATACTTGTTTCAAGATTCACAGTGCATCCAAAGTGAGGGTATAAATCTGTAGGACACAGCTGGACCTGATTCTCCAATGGCCTCATAGCAGGCAAAATATCTTATGTATCTGCAAACAACAAAAATAGAGATCAAATATTGAGATCTGTATATATTAGAGGACTGACTGAAAGTCACCAGTGAACAAGTTTGGTAAGAAATCCCATGTGTTGTTCCTTAGGTTTTAAATTTTCCCAGCGTATAGCTGGGGGAGCTGAAATTGAGATTAAGATCAAAAACAAAAACTATTTTGTACACCATCTTGAGATGGTGGCTTTTTTGATATAACACCAAGAAATTTATTTTGCAGGCAAAATTGCTCACAAATACCAGTTTAGAGATGCTGTTGTCAATCTAATCAGTTACCTTCCAGAATATTCTTTGGCTTAAGGGACTTCAAGACTATCTAGTTGTAACTTATAATAATTCTCTATTGATACAGAGTAAATTTGGGACTTTGGCAGTGAAGCTGACACAGAGACTCATCAGTAACTGCTGACAGATGGAAGCAGGCAATCTTGTCTGGGTTTATTGCTTAGGTGTTCACTACACAGGCATAGAAACTCTGCCTACCACAGAATGGACCTGCTCTTGAATAGAGAGGCAAGCCAATCCTGGTGGCACAGATAGATGAGTTCCCTTTAGGCTCCTGAGGGGAGAAAAAATAACCTGAAACCATGCCTTAAAAAGGAGAGAATCTATTTTACAAAATAACATTAGGGTCCACTGCCAAGACAAGGGTCAGCAGGCAGATTTCATTCTGTTTAGGCTCTACTACACATGATTCTTCTGCATCTTGTAGAAGATAGTTTTGTGATTAGGCTCCCAGAATACATGTGAATTTACCCAGCCAAAGGGGCTACTCCTGAGTCCAAATTAAAGAGAACAAATGGCATGTCTGCCACATGAATGTTTATTTGCAGTCTCAAAAATCACAGTTCTTGGGCTACACCAGCATTTTACAAATCTCACTGCTGAATCCCAATCACTTTATCAAGACATAAAGAAACTTGTGTCCATGGATGGGTGCAGAATTCTTCTGTTTTGAAGGGACACAAAATGGTGACCTCATATTTCACCATCTTGCTTTTATCATCCTCTATCTTCTATTTTTAACAGCTAAAATGTTATTGTACAATGAACACAAAGATTTGCCATTTAACTTAATATCAAAACTATTCACTCTGCACCATGTCTGACAATCAGCAGTTTCTATGTGTGTGAGGGTATATGTTTGTGTGGGGGTGTAATTGATGTACAGTGGTGAGAAGCAAAAGATAAACCAAATGCCTATGAAATCTTTATGTCCTTTGAAACACTTTTAAGTTAAAACAGCTTTACTGTGATTTGTAATGTCCTAAGCAGCAGTGCAAAGACATGAGAGCTTTATACACTATGTTGTAACTCTCCATATGTAAATAGCATGGGGCTGTTCCAATGTGATTTTATTTCTGATATCTTCACCTTTTTTTCTTAAGTTGACACTGTCATTTCTGAGTTTTCTTACATAATGATAATTATCTGCATTTAAAATACATGTTATCCTTAACTTTCAGTTGTTTTCCCAATGTTTTCTCCTCTTCAACAAAGTGTCTAACCTGTAAGCATATGACTTTATCTCACCACTCCTACCTCCTTCCAGTGATACAAATTTGATCTCTGCCTAAGAGTCTTTATCCAAGACGTGACACCATTTCTTAGGTCCTCTGTCCTAGCTCACCCATTATTTCCTGTGTTTCTTCCTTCTAGCTCTGAACAATATACTCTATTTCTTCCATTACTGCCAATCTGATATAGAAAAAACTGATAAATAAGTCAAAACAACCACTGTGTAGCATCTCTTAAGTTGTTTATTTTTTTAACCGCAGACTGAGAGCTGTTAGCTCAAATTTTACTGGCACAAGAGACAAAATTTTGCACATCTAGCTATGTTTAAATGAGTTTCAATGAGTAGAGTGTAGACATTAGATTTTCTTGGTGTGCAAATTCATAAACTTTGCTCAGCATTTGCTGAATATTAAATAAATGATTTTATTATATGATGCTAAGCCAGCATTAGAAGTAGAGCTTTTAAAACTTAATTTCTGGAAGGGTTTTGAAGCACCATCACAGTGACATACATCTTCTTAAACTCTTGTCTTATCCAGAAATAACCTTACTTAATTCAGCTTTACTGAATTGAAAAATCTGCACCTTTATCCTGTGTACAACCTCAATTTGTGAGGGTCTTTATCTGTTATGCAAAATTGCACAATAAAGATTACTGTGTGGTATTTACAGCCACAATGAATTTGTTTTTCTTTACTACTTCTCATATCATTTATTCTTCAACAATCATTCTACCTCTGTTAGCTCACAGGTGCATTGCCACATTCAAATATTTACATGTCATGTTATTTTTAAAAGCCAAAATGACACCTTTTCAGCATTTACAATTTTCTTGGTTATTTAAACCCCCCCAGCTTTATTCAGGAGCTGTTAAATATTGATAAGATAGAGGCTTGTTGCTATATGCTTTCAAGTGCAATTTCTCTTGAAATTTTCTCACCTGGAGTTTCCATGGTAAGTTGCTAAGAGGTATCATCTAGACTTTTAAGTGCATTATAGGATACACCCCACTAAGGAGCTGTCTTTCCCTTCTCTCCCTCTTTATCACGGGAGACAGAGAGAAGGAAGAGAAGGAGACTGTAGGAAGAAGACAGAGAAAAGAAAATACAATAAAGATACAAAGAGAAAAACCTATGATACAAAGACTTGCCGTGAGAGCTGCACTTCTTAATTCTCTCTCAGGAGTTCTCTTCTCCTAGACCAGAAGGGACCCATGATAGAGTCTTTGTTTTCCATGTGATTATTGGGAATTCTAAGCAATGAGTTAGCAGAACAAGGACTATGGGTGGGCTGTCTGCTAATGGTTTGTTAGTCAAGTTTGAGTTAGAAAGAACATCAGAAGATGAAACTGGGCTATGATGATGGCCACAGAGTGTTGGAACCTTCTGCCACAAAAATATGAGTAGGACTTAAGCCTTAGAACCTCGGAAGCCAATTCAAGGCTGACATGGTGAGTCTCAGGATGAGATAAACTATGGACCATGAGATGCCAGAGCACTTTCTCTTGTGAGGCACAGGAGGGCACTGTGTGGGACTGGCTCAACTCACTTTTCTTGCTTCTGCTCAAGATGAAAAAAAAGAGAAAAAAAGGAAGAAGTTTAAAGATGAAGACAAGGGAGAACATTTGGATTAAGTCAGAAGGAGTAGTGCTTTGGCCACAGCCAAAACCGAAGCTAGCCCATTGGGACATGCTGTGCTCCAGGATTCTGCCTACCAGCCTGTCCCTGGCCCATTGGTGCCCCCAAGAAGTCAATATCCTGACCTTCTAAAGCACAGTAAGTAAGTAGAATCCCTATCTTTACAGTCAGGTCCAGCCCAAGCATTACCAAATATCAATGTGAAGCTTTTATCTTCAGACTTTTCTATCAGAGTAGCACTAAGGCACTATTGTTGAGGTGGTTGTTCTGAGGATTTCTGCGAATTAACAACAGAGTAGCTAGCCCATTGGCCCTTTGAGGATACAGCAGCTTATATTAAGTTAATCAAGATAATGCCTAGAACAGAGATGGGTAAGTGATGACCTCAAATTTATCCAAGAAGGAAGGAAGCTTCAAGGACAGTGGCCCTGAACCTCTGAGAATTCCTGAAACCTTGGAATTTTGGCAGCCAACCAGAAATGGGTCTAATCAGTTCCAGGACAGGACACAGCCTGCCCTTAGCAATGCTAAATCTTAAATGCTTGTTGTCTACCCACCATCCCACAACCTCTTCTAGAGGCCAAAGCAGAAAGGTAACCTGCCTCTTTGTTGTGACTGTGCTCTTATGTGGCTTCTCAGTCCAGCCTTGACAGACAGCTTCAGGCATACATGGGTCAGGTTACAGAAGCAATTCCACATAGAAGCCCTTAGCCTATATCCATCAGACTGGGGCCTGCAGGAGCAAGCATTACTGGCTATTGAATACACGAAAAGGCTGCATATATCTTTGGCTTTTACTCTCTGCATGCATTGAATCACTTTTGTCATTAGGATTCATAAAAACAGGATCCTACAGTCTTGGTGCCCTGTGTTCTTAAAGTTGTGCCATCTTTCTTCCAGCTGTGAAATGGTCCCTCTGCAAAAAGAATGTTCTAACAAATTTTTTTCTTCCACCACCATCCTTGCATGTGTAAATTTTTATTCTGCCCATCAATCCTAAAATCTGACTGTAATACCAAAGGCTCTTTTGTCTTATTACAAAGACTTCTTAATGTTATCTTCCTGCAATACTAGACACTGGCCATTCTTACCCTTGCCTTAAGATGCAAATTAAAGACTGTTGTGCCAGCCTTTCCCAATACAGCTTTTGTCTCCACATGAGCAGGGCTGCTTTTACAATGAATGACATTTTCGCCAGACCATAGGGAATTACTAGGTGAACAAACTTCCCTTTGCTTCTGTAACCTATCCCATAAACTGTGTATGTAATCAAGACCTCATGATGCTAAATTAAATTTCTTGTCTTGTACTTCTCTTTAGTGATCTCAGAGAATGGTAAACCACTTTCTGTAATCATAGGGTCCCCTTAAAAAGAAAGAAATAAAACATGAAACAAAAGACACAAGGACACATCCCAGAATAATATTTTTAGCATCTTTGGGCAGGAATTAGACAACAAAGGACTTCAGAGGTTTTGCTGCCCATCTGGGTCCACTGCTTGGGTCCAGTCAGGTTATACTCCCAGCCTTGTTGCAGTGGCTTCATGTCCTATGAAAGCCTGACCAATGACCACTCTGCTTTGAGGTCTTGAGCTGCTTTCAAAAAAAAAAAAAAAAGACATTTTGGTTGAATAAATATTCAAATGTTATGCCTACCAAATAGGTTGGCCTGGAGTTTGACTGTACTGCACCTATGACCAAAAAAGACTAGAAGCGTGTCTGGGTTTTGCACTCTCAGACCAAACAACCCTAATCTTACAGAATTTGGTCAGAAGCAGGGAGGCCTAGCTGTATGATTCAAGCGAGTACAGAATAAGAGAAGTTAAGGACTCTAGAGAAGGGAGTGGGGGAGGCATATTATCCCTTTGCAGGTAGCAGGTTATTTTGGGGTGGCTTGCTAACACCCTTCCCATCCTCGCCAAGCTGGGCAATTAGAACAAGGTAGAACCAGCAGATCTGTTATCTATTTCACAAAGGCTATAGCTGGATAGAAAAGAGAGAGAGGGTCTGAAAAGAGACTTGTCCAGATAATGCCTTGGTCATTTGGGGTAGAAAGCTGTTGGGGAAAATGTCAAAGGTAGCTGTAGGACCCTTGCCACCGTGGCTACCTACCAGGTCTTCATTCCTATAAACATAATAGTTTTCAATACAGTCATGTGCCAAATGACTAAGTTCAATGATTGGAATATATACAATGGAGGTCTCATAAGATTATAATGCAACTAAAAAATTTCTATTGTTTAGTGATGCCATAGCGGCTCTGAGGTAGCATCGCATCCCTCAAGTTTTTGTGGTGACAATGGTGTAAACAACTGATTGCACTGCCAATTGTTTGAGTCTAGCATACATATTACATACATACAATACATAATTCTTATTAATGATAACAACCATCCATGTACTGGTATGTACTGTACTGGCTATACTGTGTTTTCACTATTATTTAGCATATACTCCTACTCTTTACAAAAAAAAAAGTTAAGTATAAGACATATCAGGAGATATTCCAGTACAGGAAATATTTCAGTAGGAGGCATTGTTAACATAGGAGGTGACCCCTGCATGTGTGTTACTGCCCTGTAGACCATCCAGTGGAACAAGATGTGGAGGGGGTGACAATAATATTGAAGACCCTGTCTCTGCATAATACAAGGCTAATGTGTGTGCTCATGCTTTATATTTTAAAAAATGATTTACATGGAAAAAATTAAGTAACCATTATAAGAGCAGATACAAGCTTATATTATTGAATATAAAATTAATGTTTATTCATCTGTATAATACATTTATTTTAACCTAAATTTCATTTAAAGAGGGTCAAGCATGGGCATGGTGGCTCACGCCCACAGTCCCAGCAGTTTGGGAGGTTGAGGTGAGGAATGCTTGTGCATAGGTATTCAAGAACAACTTGGGAAGCAGGGCAATGTCCTATTTATACAAAAACTATAATAATTAGCCAGTGTAATTACAGTGACTGTAATTCAGCTACTAGGGAGGCTGAATCTGGTAGGTTGAGGCAGCAGTGGGTTATGACTGCATCTCTGTACTGCAGCTTGGGTGACAAAGGTAGTACTCATTTCAATATTATATTTGTGGACATTTAGAAAACAAAATGTTATGATACAAAACGAGTTAGTGGGTTCAGCGCACCAGCATGGAACACGTATACATATGTAACTAACCTGCACAAATGTGCACATGTAACCTAAAACTTAAAGTATAATTTAAAAAAAAAAGTCAGAGTTATTGTTTCTGATGCACAGGCTAGTTCTGTCTTCCCTTTACATAACTATGGTGGTATCTGCAAAGGAAAAATGTTGAAAGTCTGGGAGACATATGGATGTATGATCTCATGCTAAATATGCTTAGAAAAGAGTCTAGCCCAAGTATAGCATAGTCCCTGTATCTAACTCTACTTGCTATGCAAATAGTATGGAAACAAGTTGTTTCTTTTTCCAGAATGGTATCTTCTGGCATTTTTGAGCAGTGTCACTGTAGGTCCCTGAGAAACTGGTACAGCAAAGAGTGAGTAAGGCCAGATAACATGTTATTAAATATTAAAATGTATCTCTCTGGCCTAGTGTCATACCTGGAACCATTCACATCACATAAAAGAAAAAAGCCAGATTTTGGCTGTGTATTGTTTTTCACCACTCTCCTGTTCATTACCTTTCATCTTATATACCTGAATATATTCTGGCTTTCGTTCCTAAAAAATTTTGAGATAATTGCAGACTATGGCCTCCTGCTTCTGCTCCGGCAGAGTGTGGCCATCATTCACACTTTAGACTATCTGCTGTTTTAATAGAACTGTGTATGGGATGAAAATTTTAGAAGGTAAACCAGTCTGCACTGGAACTTCTTTATTACATACCACAGAAGGCATCTTTACTGACTTGTCCACATGCTCAGTGTAGTGAGTATGAGTGGATTATTTTAATCCACTCCTCTAGGTCACTTGGAAAAAGGACATTGTCTGTCTGGTTTTGGCACCAAAGTCTCTTACATGGCGTGTGTAAGTCTTGGTGTGACTCTTTGCCAAGATGCTCAGTGCCTCATCCCAATGCTGCTTTATGTGTCGTATGTGTGCAAATGTGACTCATATACAGTAGTAGAAAGAAGCAAAAAACAAAGTGAAACCCCATGAAATCCATGTGGACTTTGACACTACTGCAGTACAACTGCATTAATGTGATTGGTAGTGCACCAAGAAGCAGTAGAAATAGGTAAAAGCTCTATTCAACTCTGTTGTAACTACTTAAACATCCACACGTAAATGAAAGGGCATAGCTATGCTTTAATACAATATTATTATGGTCACTTAAATTTGAATTTAATGAAAATGTTTATGTGACCATTTTTTTAGTGATTTATAGTTGTAAAGAAATAATCTTATTTCTTTGATTGTATAAAAACAGGTGGACGGTGGCTAGCTACAGGCCAAAATTTCTCAACCCCTTGTCTGAGGAATCAATAAAGAAAGACATAATTATATTTCAATAAATATCTGTTTCACAATTCTGTATTTCTTTTGCCTCTGTACTTTGTGCTTTAGTTGTTAAAGTCTTATAAAACAACTAAATAGGTTTGTCTTTCTGTGTTTTTTTGGAAATTTCTCTTTACCCTCTTCCTTTAATAACTAAACCTTGTTTCTCCTCCAGTTTTCCAAATGATGATAATCACTTGATGTCAATATAAATGTTTTATTTGTCTTTCAATATTTTATCTCATATAATTTTTCCTTCTCTCTATAACTTTCACATCTGTTAAGGATATGGCCTTAATATTCTACAACTATTTCCTCTCAATTATGTACATATAGTAAAATTCCAACTATGTGTATGCATTGCCATCTGGTCCATAATTACTTTTTATATGTTCCTGTGTCCCAGCACTCCGCAATCATGCCTGTATTCTCATCTTCAATAATATGCTGTCATTCCTCCATTACTGCCAACATATGATGTATAAATAACTAATATACAAATGAGCCAATGAGGGATTCTGTTTGTTTACTGGTCACCAAGTAACTTATTTTTTTCACTGCAGCCTAAATGCTGTTATCCATAACACTTCTAGAAGCAAAGCTATTGTTTTATATATCCAGTTATATTTATAAAGGAAGTCAAAATAAACAGATTTTAGCCATTATATTCTTTTGGTTTGAAACGCCCCAAAAACTTTGCTCAATATGTGTTTCAGATAAAATAGAAACTTTTCTGCGCAACCCCAAGACCAGCAGTGAACTTGGAACTTTGGGATGTAAATTCCTTTTATATCCCAATGTAATGGTCTTTTCAGCAACATCACTTAGATATAATTTCTCTTTGACTCTCTTCTTTATTCAAAATCACCTTAACCTATTTAGCACTTGAATGATAATTCCTGCACCTCAACTCTCTTCAGTCTCATACTGTGAGAGTCTTTTCCTCTCATCCAACAATCTGAAACAAAAATTGTGTGTGTTACTTCCTCCCATGGTCATTTTTTTTTTTTTTGATGACCAGCACCCATCCAGCAATACTTCTATGCATTGCTTCATACAGGTAAATTGTCAAAATTAAATGTTCACCCATGTTATTCTTTTTTTAAAAGCTCAAACAGCATATTTTTTATCATTTAGCCTTTTTCTGCTTTTTATACCCCAAAAGATTCATCACCAGGCATCTATTGGCCATTGATGAGAAAAAGCCTTGCTACTATTGACCTTCAAGGTGCAATTGCTGTTTGAATTCTCTCACTCACTCTCACTGTTGGGTTGCCAAGTGGCATCACCCAGACAAATCAGACCCATCTAGAATATGACTACCTGGAAGTCTTTTGCACTCCTCCCATTCAGGATGAGGGCTCCTTTTCTGGGAGAGGTGATAGAGAAGAGAAACTAGAGACAAATTACAAAAAGGAGAACCAGTTAAATGAAGCCTTAACACCATTTGGTGAGAGCTACTCTTTTCATCAGTCTCTTCCACAAATGCTCTCTAAATTTTGTTACTAGAAGGCAGCAACCTCAATGTCAGGGTTCAAGGTGTTATTATTGGGAATTTCCATCATGGTTAAAGTGATGGGTTAGCAGGACTATGGGTGAGCTATCTACTTACAGCGAGTATGTCAAATTGGGGTCAGAGAGAAAGAGCAGCAAGGAACTAAACTGGGCCATGGTGATGACATCAGAAAGTCAGCATCTCCTGGCACAACCGTGTAAGCATGGCAACTGTCTTGGGCTCTCTGAAATCAATCCAAAACCCACCTGGTGAGTTACTAGATGACAGATCATGGGGACCCTGTACAGCCAGAGCACTCTTCAACCTGGAATACAAAATAAGGAACTGCAAAATCTGGCTTTTTGTACTCTTTTTCTCAATGATTAGAGAGATGAAAAGATAACAAAAAGGTGAGGGTAGGGATACCAGGAAGCAGTTGGACAAGGCAGAAGGAACAACAATGCAGCTATATCCACAAGAAAATCCAGCACTGTGAACTGTGCCTTGGCTATTTGCTACTGCTCCTTCACCTCTGCCTGGCTCACAATCATCTCCTAGAAGCAAAAATTCCTTAAAGCACAGTCGCGAAGTAGTATTTCGTCTTTATTTCCAGGTCCAGCTGAAATATAACCACATTTAAATAATGCGGTTTTCAATAATTTTCTTTATCAGAACTTCCCATCAGAGTCCAAGGGCAGAATTTGTTGAAGTGAGCGTTTTGACAGGATCTAAGAAAGAGTATCAGGACAGCTCAGGGACCCTATAGGGCACTGGAGGCACCAGGTGAGTAAAACAACATGATATGTAAAACAAAGACATAGGTTAGTGCTGACATGGGATATGGCCAGGGTGGAAAGAGCCTTCAAGGACTGTGAAGCCTAACCTTTGTACATTTCCAAAATTGTGATATTTTGGAAGCCAAGCAGGAGCTGTTCTGATAGGTTTCAGGATAACGGCCTGCCATCCTGGAGTTGGTGATGAAATGCCTGTCATTCCCTATACAAAGAAAGGCTGTTTGCAGGCATACTTACCATTCACTTGCCTGCCCACGTATCCAGAAGTACAGAGTGGGAGTGAGAAGGAAGGAGTCAGGTGACCTTTCAGGTTGTTGGTACGATGCTGTGGTTTGCTTTGTTGTGCTGACTTGGAGAGAAAGCTTAGCACACGATTCTGGGTATAGAAGCCTTAATGCCTAAGCAGCTCCTGGCTTAGGTTCACTGCCCTGAGAACTGCAGAAGCATAGACAACATGTTTTTTCATACAAGTGAAAGCTGTAAAAACCTATAACCTTAACAGCATGAATGTATTGATTCACTTATATCATCTTGCTCAAAAGCAGAGCAGGATTTTACCACCTTGATATTACGAGTACTTAGGATGTTGCCACTTATTTTTCAGCTGTGAAAATGTCCACTGCAGAATGCAACATCTTCTAGAAAACCTTCCTGACAAGTTTCTTTCCTCCATCACTGTCTCAGGGTATGTGAGATTTTTAGTTTGCTGACAAATCTCCTTTTGTCTGCTGACAACTACTTCTATGAATCTTTCCACATACCAGACCCTGACAAAATTCACCCATATACTAAAGGTCCCAATAAGAAACTCCTAGCCCCAGCTTTCCCCAATGTACCTCTGTCTCCACAAAACCTGGGCTACTACTGTACTGAATTACATTTCCTCCCCACCAAATAAGATGCCGGTAAACAATCTTTCATTTGCTTCTGTAATCCATTTTACAAACTGTATTTATAATCAAGGCCCCAGGATGCTAGATGGACCCAACATTCAGTCCCATTTCTAATGCCCATTTCTAATGCAGTAAGGGCAAGGGACTTTGCAAATATGGGATTCCTTGACAAAGACAGAGAAAAATAGAAAGAAAAACAAACAAGAACACATCCTATAATACATTCATTACTATGGCATATATGAACATGAATGGGGTAGTAAAAGCCCCTACAGATGTCTGCTTTGTATCTGGGTCTGCTCTGTGAGTCCATCTGAGTTATTTCCAGACCCAGGACAGTTACATTATGTCCTGAGCAAGCCCAAAGTACAGCCACCTGCTTTGAGATTTACCCTTTTATTGTGCCCCTCCCTTAAAGCTCTTATTATTATTTTTTGATCAGCCAGGGAATGTCTTGTGTCAGGTCTTGAGTTGGTTGATAAGCAGTGGCTCTAAGAAAGTTCAGCTAAGTCGGGCTGGTACGTTCTCAGCCCTTTGACATCTCCTAATATATTGGCCTAGCAGGAAAAACAGTCAGAGCCAAAGCAGGAGTGTACCTGAGATGAAGCGGAATTTAAGAATTGGAAGCTCAAACCCTGACACTTCCTGGCACACACACTGAGCTACGAAGTATTGTGTAATCTCTAAGGTCAGGCTTCTGGGGTTCCTGAGAGACTCACAGTGGAAGACAACTGCAAGTCAGGTGCAGGGGTCCTCTGTCTTCTGCAATGGGAAGAAAGGCACTTCTGGAATTTCCTACTCAACTTTTCCCCTGTATTACGTAAAATAGGATATAAGAAGCAAAAAAAAAATTTTTTTAGACGGAGTCTCACTAGGTTGCCCAGGCTGGAGTGCAGTTGCACAATCTCAGCTCACTGCAACTTCTCTCTCCTGAGTTCAAGTGATTCTCCTGGCTCAGCCTCCCCAGTAGCTAGGATTACAGGCACATGTCACCACACCTGGCTAATTTTTATATTTTCAGTACAGACAGGGTTTCACCATGTTGGCCAGACTGGCTGGTCTCGATCTCCTGACCTCATGATCCGCCCGCCTCAGCCTCCCAAAGTGCCAGGATTAAAGACATAAGCCACCACATACATCCCCATAAAAAGCAAATTTTGAGCAAAGTTGTATCTTATCAACCAGGATTCAGATTGGAGACCACCTGGTAATACTGAGTGCTGTATGCTTTTGCTTTCAACCAGCATCATCACAAATGTCTTCCAAAGCCAAGATCCCTCTAAACACTTGCTTCCCTCCACTGATATGCATTGTGACCCCAAAATGGTGGAGCAGGGAGTTAGTGGCATCTCAGTCCTTCAAATGTGCACCACTATTATTGTACAGTAGCAAGGGACTACCAAGTATGGGCAGATTCTTGACATCATACACTTGGACTACTTACTTTAGACTTCTTTTCTCCTGAATACAATTCACTGCCAATTGACAGACATCCACAAAGTTTGAAAACAGGGACTGTGTGACCCAACTTATGACACAGTCTGAATTACTGTTGGCATGATCATTGCTATTGCTCTCAAGATAATGCAATGATTTTTATTAGTTGAGAACTCTGTGCAGAAAAAATAAAATAAAAATATATTCCTTCAAATTACTAACTTTTCTTTATGAGAAGCAGCCAGAATGGAAACACAAAATTCCCACAGAACATAATTGGTATTCTATGCTTTTGAGAGTAACTGCCAGTCCAAGGAAAGTGATTACAATGTGATTGAATTTTTTTAAAGCATGGTGTGTTGCAGCAGTTGTAAGTTAGCATGCCTTCATTATGTTTGTGTCATTGCTGAGGTAAATATTCTACTTCACTGCCAGTCCTGTGAGTCTAGCATATATATATACACACATACACATACACATATGCACACACACATTAAAATACATAAGTATTTATATATAAAAATATATAATATATAAATATATAAATGTATATATGTATTTTTATATATATTAAATATATAAATATAAAAAACATAAAATATATCTCATATATAATAGAATAGTATTATTTAATATATTATACATATTTATATATAAAATATATTATCTATTATATATGATATAAAACATATTTTAATATATATTTATATATAAAATAATTACCTGTTATTAAGTTTTATGTATGGAACATTTATATATTTACATAATACAATATATAACATATATATTTATATATAAATGCTCAATACATAAAATTTAATAATAAAATGTAACTATTTTAACAACAAATGACTTACATATTGACTATATCATACTTTTTATTATTACCCTAGAATATGTTTCTTCTATTTTTTATTTTAAATTTTAGATATTGTGGATACATAGTAGGTATATATATTTATGGGGAAAATTACATATTTTGTTACAGGGATGCAGAGAGTGATAATCACAATAATAAGGAATGGGATATTTATCCCCTCAGGCATTTATCTTTTGTATTGGCAACAGTTCAATTAAACTGTTTTAGTAATTTTAAACATGCAGTTAAATTATTATTAAATATAGCCATTCTGTTGTGCTATCAAATACTAGGTCCTGTTCTTCCTTTCTAATGATTTTTGTACCCATCCCCACCTCCCACATCATCCCCACTACCCATCCGAGCCTCTGGCAACCATCTTTCTACTCTTTATCTCCATTAGTCCAATTATTTTGATTTTTAGATCCCACAAATAAGTGAGAACATGTGATGCTTGACCTCTAGTTTCATCCATGTTTCAAATGACAGAATCTCATTTTCTTTATGCATAAATAGTACTCCACTCCATTGTACCACATTTTCTTGATCCAGTCATCTATTAAACAGGAATGTAAAATAGTACATTCCTGGTGAATCACTGATCATCAGGGAAATGCAACATCAACATCATTAATCATCTGGAAAATGCAAATTAAAATTACAGGGAGATACCATCTCATGCCTGTTAAAATGGCTTGTAGCAAAAAGACAGGCAATAACAACTGGCTTATAGCCAAAAGACAGGCAATAAGCATTTCTGACAAGAATGTGGACAAAGACAGGCAATAACAATTGGCTTATAGCCAAAAGGATGTGGAGAAAGGCAATAAAAATTGGCTTATAGCCAAAAGACAGGAATAACAATTTCTGACAAGGATGTGGAGAAGATGGAACTTTGTATGAACAGTTTTGAGGTCTCTCAAAAAACTAAAAATAGAGATACCATATGGTCAACTAATCCCATTGCTGGGTATACACTCAAAAGAAAGAAAATCAGTGTGTTGAAGAGTTTGTTATAGCGCTGTTCACCATTGCTAATATCTGAAAGCAACCTGTGCCTATCAACAGAATAAACTTCTATTATTATTTAAGTTAAGTTGATGTTAGCCTCACACAGATCCTTCAGCAACTATTCCAGTAGAATACATTGTTGTCATGGGAGATAACAGCTGCACACCTGTCATTCAAAGGTGTAAGACAGCTCCACACCTGTTTACTTGAAAAGCTTTCAGTAAGACAAGGTGTGAAGGTGGAAAGTGGCTAAATTGACATGTAACACAGTACAGGCCTAGTACAACATGCATGTTTGTAGCTCAGTTTTTATAATGTTGTAAATGTAAAAAACAAAATTAAAAACATTCATAAGAATGTACAGAAATAAGATATTGTTTGTGCACCAGTACAATATACTTGTATTACAATTTTAAGTTAAATTATTAGAATATAAATTTTAACAGAATTTCCAAGTTTATGGAGTGAAAAATAGATAGTATCTGGTAAGTTTTTGAAGAATGACACTTTATAAGATAAATTTAATGCAGCCTAAGTATATAGTATTTATAATGCTTAGTAGTGTACAGCAGGGCACTGGGCCTTCACATTCATTTACCATTCACTCACTGACTTACCCAGAACATCTTTCTGTCCTGCAGTCTTCTCTCATTGTAAGTATTCTATATAGGTGTACCATATTTCACACCCTACATAACATGCTTACTGTACTTTTTAAATTTTTACACATGCTTAGATGTAAAAATACTATTTTGTTATAATTGGCTTCAATATTTAGTATAGTAATAAATAGGATTGCAGCCTACAATGGATAGGCTATATGTTATAACTTTGGCATGCAGTAGGCTATATTTATTTGTGAAAGTAAACTCTAAATTGTTCACTCAATAATGGAATTGCCAAAAATGCCTTTAAATCATTTAAAAATGCTTTAATGTATTTGTAATTAGTTTGCATTGGTGGTGCCAGTGGGAGAATGGGAAGCTTGTCTTACTTTCTCCTTCAATACACACACTTTCTGTAGCCCCAGAGTAGTTAATTTATAGTATTTATTTTCTTAGATGATGCATTACTAGGGCTTTTATAAGGGAAAGAGGAAGTGGCAGGAACTCCCAGAGAAACAGGGTGTAACCACACTAAAAAATTGAAAAGCAGTTGCTCTGGTTTCTCTTCTAGCAGGATGCTATATAACATGCTTTTCTTTCTTACCTCTATAGACCTTTGAATTCAATAGCAAATATTTTCTGCAGGACTCCTCCATGTCATCTAGGTTCAGACACTCACCCAGCATCTCTTTATTCAGGCATCAACCTGTACTCTGCATGTACATTGCATGTACATCTACCATAGTGTTTGGTCCTTGGTGATGTTGTTGAACCTATCTATAGAAGGAACAGGTGGTCAAATGTTAATATGCTTTTCAACTTGTTCCACTAGTGTATTAAATAGATGCATTTTATCTATATACACTAGCCTCAATGTATCCTCTCTCTCTCTTTCCTTTTATTGTCTATTAGATGAACAAACCGAGGCAGAATATCTTGTCCCTAGGATTCCTGTCTGTAAAAACCAACAGTAGCATTTTCATTTGTTCCTGGGACATTACAGAAAATGGGGGGCACTTGCTCAAGAGATTTCCCACCATGAACATTAAGAAAGAATCCATGTTCAAAACTTGGAACTACATTACTGTAGGCTTCTAGGGGTTTCTGGGGATAGCAGCTAGGAATGGATGAGGGAAAATCTTAAACTGGATTATCTCAGGTATGGAAGTTTAAGTTATTCTATCCTGCCCTGCTTCTCACTCTATTCTGCCTATTCCTTTTCTTTGGTTTCAGTATTGAATGCAAGACAGTATTCCCTTTGCTAAGTGTACTGCTGGTCTAGAAAATATTTAGTAATATGCAGATTGTCTAGCAGGATGATTTTTAGGGGTTCACATTTTCTAGTTTATAAGATCTTTCCCTGGAAACATCTCTTTCCCAATATTAGATATTGGCCCATATCCAAGTTGCAGCTTTGAAACCTTAGGAAGTCTCTTTGGACCACAGTGCTTATGTAGATTGCTTTTCTTCAGAGGAGATGCAGAGAAATTCTTGGGAAATGCATTTCCCCCATCTTGACATCTAATTTAGAACAAAAATATTTTCTCACCTAGAAAAATATTGTTTCCTTTGAAAGGAGACAGTCCTCAGTCTTCTTTGCAACTTCCTATTAACCAGTGACTGCTTTCTTACTTTACCCTATTCAAACTGTTTTCCTGCATGGGAGAGTTGTGCCTTTTTTCAACCTCAATTACCTTTTTGAAACGTAAAGGGAAAGGGAAAGCTTTCTGACTTAATTGTAATAACTCTAGGCTCTGGCAATGTGTGTTTGATTCTTTCTGGAGATAAAGTACGCTACCATGTGTTTCTTCCTCTTGAGAGCAGTAAAACGTGGAGTGGGAGCCATTGAGATGAGAGAAAAAGGAAATCATAACTCTCTGATGTATTTTGTGCTAGTGATTTCTCCATCAGGGAGACAAGCTTGAGCTTAATTACTGTCCAATGGAGTTAAACCCCTTGGCTGGGGAAGGGGAAATCTCCCATGGCATGTGGCAGAAAATGCCAGCCAGATGCCCTGGGTGCCTTGGGTCATGCATCCCAGCCCAGCAGGGAGGAGAGAAGTGAAAAACTGCTGCTCACTAGTCCGTCTTGTAAAAGGAATAAAGGCCATGTAAAGGACCCAGACCCCTTAAGGTCAGATGTTCGAAGATAAAAAGGCTTACAAACCACAGTGAGAGGTTTTGATTCCCTATTTTCCTCACCACTTCTTCAGGCCCCACATGGCATGCCTAAAAATATCGCAGGACATTTCCTTAGTTCAGCTAAAGATAAGATCCTTGTCTCATAACCACAAAAATTTAGTCTCACAGATGGTTTGAAAGGTGAGTAAAGCAAGGCTTTATTGGGTGACATTTTTTTAAAAAAGGAAAAATAGGGACTCTCCACAAGGCTAGAGTTCCTCTCATTTGCTTCCCGCCTCACAGTTTGAATCCCAGGTTTTACACAGGAATAGGAGGGGCCAGGCTTCTCCCCACTGCAAATGTCATGAACTTCCGTGGCTCCATCTCAGTGTGCATTCCTCCCAGTGTGCAGGTTCGCTGACATTTTGCCAGAAACCCCCTCACACCTGTCTGTCTCAGCATAAAATCAGAATAAAGCTATCATTCTTTCTTGTGGTCTTTAGTGCAGCTCTCTTTCTAAAGTCCTAAAAGATAAAGACAAATGCAATAGAAATAGCCACACATTGCTTCAGTAATGTTCACAAAACCATAATGTTTTAGAAGCCACTCCTCTCTTTTTTTCCCCTAAGTTGGATACATATTTAGAGTATCCATGAGACAAATTACAGGAATGCAAGCTGTCTCAAATCATTAAAACCACATGGGCATCCCACCCAGAAAGCTGGCTAAGTGACTTGGTGTCACCTTGTTCACAGCAGAAGTTGTAGTCTACAGCCTCTATTCTTGCCACCAAACTTTTGATTTCCAATGAGAATTAAAAGCCCACAATTCCAGCATGCAGGCCATATGTCTGAAAACAACCTTTAAAACTACAACCCAGAACAAAGGAAGGGACTGTGATTCTTAGAGAAGTAAGTGCTTTTCAACTTCAAATCTCAGGCCAAGCATAGGCTCATTTAGGAATTTGGTGCCACTAGCATGAGGCAAAACATATATTAGAGAAGACTCACTCTGAAATAAAACCATGTAACAGGTTTTTACCAGAGAAACTAAGTGACCTAGGCTGAGTAGGCAAAATGAGCCCAGCAGCCCCCAGTCAAACCTGGGCAAAAAAGTCACCAGCCAATAAGTTTTTCTGTGACACTCACAAGGCTAAAGTTTATTTTCCCCAGTGGATAAAGCCGTTTTTATGAAAAGAAAATAGTAAAATAACTATTTCATTGGTCTCTTTTTTCATAATCAAGATAATCTTGAATTAGTTAACACATAAAAATTTTTATATCAACACTAATAGCAAAGTCAGCAAATTCAAACTAAGCAAAAAATACATATGTAAGCAAAAGTATGTATACTTTATAGTTGTAGACTTTTAAAAATAACGATTTGTGGACCAGACACTATGGCTCTCACCTGTACTCCCAGAACTTGGGGAGCCTGCGGCAGGCAGATCACTTGATCTTGGGAGTTCAAAACCAGCCTGGCCAACGGTATGAAACCTGTCTCTAAAAAAAAAATACTAAAAATTGGCCAGATATGGTAGCATGTGCCTATAGTCCCAGCTGCTCAGGAGGCTGAGGCATGATAATCACTTGAACCCAGGAGGCAGAGGTTTTAGTAAGCCAAAATTGCACCACTGTACTCTATTCCAGGTGACAGATGAACATGGTCCTGACATAAAGCAATACAAATAAAAACAAAATAACTATTTGAGCACTATACATGAAATGTTTCTTGATGTAATTTGGCCATTCAGTATAAAATGTGCACTAAAACAGGCCATCCTTTGTAACTAGATGAAGTCTAAGAAAACTTGGCAAACAATGTTTAAGAGTTTCATTTTGATAATTTCAATGTCATTTCTCTTTTGGTAAGTTTCTCTAGTTCAGGGAGACATTTGATGGATTGCTGATTAAAAATCAGTTCTCTGGTGCCTTGTCTTTGTTTTGATTTTCATTTTAAATTATTTGTTTCTCATCGGTACAGCTACAGAGAGAATTTTTAAATCCAGACTTTTAAAAATCACAAACTTTATCAATGAATCTTGAGTCCCTAGAAAGAAGTATTATGACACCAGAGTAGAGATGGAGACAGTTTTTGGGTGTTTTGTTTTGTTTTGTTTTGAGACAGAGTCTCACCCTTTCACCAGGCAGGAGTGCAGTGCCACAATCTTGGCTCACTGCAACCTCCACCTCCAGGGTTCAAATTATTCTCCTGCCTCACCCTCCCGAGTAGCTGGGACTGCAGGTGTGCACCACCATGGCCAGCTAATTTATATATTTTTAGTAGAGATGGGGATTCACCTTGTGGGCCAGAGTGGCTTCGAAGTCTTGACCTCATAATCTGCCCGCCTTGGCTTCCCAAAGTGCTGGAATAATAGGCGTGAGCCACAGTACATGGCTGAGAGTTTTAAGAGAGATGAAATGGGGTGGTTCCAAGATGGCCAAATAGGAACAGCTCCAATCTACAGGTCCAAGCCTGAGCGACACAGAAGACGGGTGATTTCTGCATTTCCAACTGAGGTACCAGGTTCATCTCACTGAGGCTTGTCAGACAGTGGGGGCAGAACAGTGGGTGCAGCCCACACAGCATGAGCCAAATCAGGGTGAGATATCGCCTCACCCGGGAAGTGCAAGGGGTAAGGGAATTCCCTTTCCTAGCCAAAGGAATCCTTGACAGACGGCACCTGGAAAATTGGGTCACTTCCACGCTAACAATGTTTTTCCAATGGTCTTAGCAAACGGTACAAAAGGAGATTATACCAGGCGCCTGGCTTGGAGGGTCCCACACCCACAGAGCCTTGCTCATGGCTAGCACAGCAGTCTGACATCCAGCTGCAAGGCTGCAGCAAGGCTGGGGTAGGGGCGCCCACCGTTGCTGGTTGGTAAACAAAGCAGCCAGGAAGCTCAAAATGGGTGGAGCACACTTCAGCTCGAGGAGGCCTGCCTGCCTCTATAGACTCCACCTCTGGAGGCAGGGTATAGTCAAACAAAAGGCAGCAGAAGCCTCTGCAGACTTAAATGTCCCTGTCTGACAGCGTCAAGGAGAGTAGTGGTTCTCCAAGCATGGAGTTTGAGATCTGAGAATGGACACACTGCCTCCTCAAGAGGGTCCCTGACCCCCTGAACCCCAAGTAGCCTAACTGGGAGGCACCCCCCCCAGTAGGGGCAGACTGACACTTCACATGGCTGGGTACCCCTCTGAGAGGAAGCTTCCAGAGGAACGATCAGGCAGTAGCATTTGCTGTTCAGCAATATTCACTGTTCTGCAGCCTCTGCTGCTGATACCCAGGCAAACAGGGTCTGGAGTAGACCTCCAGCAAATTCCAATAGACCTGCAACTGAGGGTCCTGACTGTTAGAAGGAAAACTAACAAACAGAAAGGATGTCCACACCAAAACCTCATCTGTACATCACCATCATCAAAGACCAAAGGTTGATAAAACCACAAAGATGGGGAGAAAACAGAGCTGAAAAGCTGAAAATTCTAAAAATCAAAATGCCTCTCCCTCTCCAAAGGAACACAGCTCCATGCCAGCAAAGGAACAAAGCTAGATGGAAAATGACTTTGACGAGTTGAGAGAAAAAGGCTTCAGAAGATCAAACTTCTCTGAGCTAAAGGAGGAAGTTCGAATGCATGGCAAAGAAACTAACAACCTTGAAGAAAGATTAGATGAATAGCTAACTAGAATAAACAGTGTAGAGAAATCCTTAAATGACCTGACGGAGCTGAAAACCATGGCATGAGAACTACGTGACAAATGCACAAGCTTCGGTAGCTGATTCAATCAACTGGAAGAAAGGGTATCAGTGATTGAAGATCAACTGAATGAAATGAAGCAAGAAGAGAAGTTTAGAGAAAAAAGAGTAAAAAGAAATGAATAAAGCCACCAAGAAATATGGGACTATGTGAAAAGACCAAATCTACATCTGATTGGTATACCTGAAACTGACGAGGAGAATGGAACCAAGTTGAAAAAACACTCTGCAGGATATTATCCAGGAGAACTTCCACAACCTAGCAAGGCAGGCCAACGTTCAAATTCAAGAAATACACAGAATGCCACAAAGATGGAGAAGAGCAGCTACAAGACACATAATTGTCAGATTCACCAAAGTTGAAATGAAGGAAAAAATATTAAGGGCAGCCCAGAGAGAAAGGTCGGGTTACCGGCAAAGGGAAGCCTGTCAGACTAACAACAGACCTCTTGGCAGAAACTCTACAAACCAGAAGAGAGTGGGGGCCAATATTCAACATTCCTAAAGAAAAGAATTTTCAACCCAGAATTTCATATCCAGCCAAACTAAGCTTCATAAGTGAAGGAGAAATAAAATCCTTTACAAACAAGCAAATGCTGAGAGATTGTGTCACCACAAGGCCTGCCCTACTAGAGCTCCTGAAGGAAGCACTAAACATGGAAAGGAACAACTGGTACCAGCCACTGCAAAAACATGCAAAATTGTAAAGCCCTTCGATGCTAGGAAGAAACTGCATCAACTAACGAGCAAAACAAACAGCTAACATCATAATGACAGGATCAAATTTACATATAACAATATTACCCTAAAAGGTAAATGGGCTAAATGCTCCTATTAAAAGACACAGACTAGCAAACTGGATAACGAGTCAAGACCCATCAGTGTACTGTAATCAAGAGACACATCTCACATGCAGAGACACACATCAGCTCAAAATAAAGGGATGGAAGAAGATCTACCAAGCAAATGGAAAACAAAAAAAGGCAGGGGTTGCAATCCTAGTCTCTGATAAAACAGACTTTAAACCAACAAAGATCAAAAGTGAAAAAGAAGGCCATTACATAATGGCAAAGGCATCATTCAACAAGAACAGGTAACTATCCTAAATATATATGCACCCAATACAGGAGCACCTAGATTCATAAGGCAAGTCCTTAGAGACCTACAAAGAGACTTAGACTGCACACAGTAATAATGGGAGATTTCAACACCCCACTGTCAACATTAGACAGATCAACGAGACAGAAATTTAACAAGGATATCCAGGAATTGAACTCAGCTCTGCACCAAGTGGACGTAATAGATATCTACAGAACTCTCCACCCCAAATCAACAGAATGTACATTATTCTCAGCACCACATTGCACTTATTTCAAATTTCACCACATAGTTGGAAGTAAAGCACTCCTCAGCAAATGTAAAAGAACAGAAATTGTCAGAAACCGTTTCTCAGACCACAGTGCAATCAAACTAGAACTCAGGATTAAGAAACTGACTCAAAACCACACAACTACATGGAAACTGAATAACTTGCTCCTGAATGACTACTGGGTACATAACAAAATGAAGGCAGAAATAAAGATGTTCTTTGAAACAAGAACAACGAGAACAAAGACACAACATACCAGAATCTCTGGGACACATTTAAAGCAGTGTGTAGAGGGAAATTTATAGCATCAAAAGCCCACAAGAGAAAGCAGGAAAGATCTAAAATTGACACCCTAACATCACAATTAAAAGAACTAAAGAAGCAAGAGCAAACACATTCAAAAGCTAGCAGAAGTCAGGAAATAACTAAGATCAGAGCAGAACTGAAGGAAATAGAGACAAAAAACCCTTCAAAAAATCAATGAATCCAGGAGCTGCTTTTTTGAAAAGGTCAACAAAATTGATAGACTGCTAGCAAGATTAATAAAGAAGAAAAGAGAGAAGAATCAAATAGATTCAATAAAAAATGATAAAGAGAATATCACCACCGATCCCACAGAAATACAAACTATCATCAGAGAATACTATAAACACCTCTATGCAAATAAACTAGAAAATCTAGAAGAAATGGATAAATTCCTCAAAACATACACCCTCTCAAGACAAAACCAGGAAGAAGTTGAATCTCTGAATAGACCAATAGCAGGCTCTGAAATTGAGGCAGTAATTAATAGTTTACCAACCAAAAAAAGTCCAGGACCAGATAGATTCACAGCCGAATTCTACCAGAGGTACAAGAAGGAGCTGGTACCATTCCTTCTGAAACTATTCCAATCAATAGAAAAAGAGGGAATCCTTCCTAACTCATTTTATGAGGCCAGCATCATCCTGATACCAAAGCCTGGCAGAGACACAACAAAAAAAGAGAATTTTAGACCAATATCCTTGATGAACATTGATGCAAAAATCCTCAATAAAATACTGGCAAAATGAATCCAGCAGCACATCAAAAAGCTTATCCACCATGATCAAGTGGGCTTCATCCCTGGGATGCAAGGCTGGTTCAACATACTCAAATCAATAAATGTAATCCAGCATATAAACAGAACCAGTGACAAAAACCATGTGATTATCTCAATAGATGCAGAGAAAGCCTTTGACAAAATTTAACAACTCTTCATGTAAAAACTCTCAATAAATTAGGTATTGATGGGACGTATGTCAAAACAATAAGAGCTATCTGTGACAAACCCACAGCCAATATCATACTGAATGGGCAAAAACTGGAAGCATTCCCTTTGAAAATTGGCACAAGACAGGGATGCCCTTTCTCACCACTCCTATTCAACATAGTGTTGGAAATTCTGGCCAGGACAGTCAGGCAGGAGAAAGAAAGAAATTGTATTCAATTAGGAAAAGAGGAAGTCAAATTGTCCCTGTTTGCACATGACATGATTGTATATCTAGAAAACCCCATCATCTCAGCCCAAAATCTCCTTAGCCGATGGGGGACTTCAGCAAAGTCTCAGGATACAAAATCAATGTGCAAAAATCACAAGCATTCTTATGCACCAATAACAGACAAAGAGAGAGCCAAATCATGAGTGAACTCCCATTCACAATTGCTTCAAAGAGAATAAAATACCTAGGAATCCAACTTACAAGGGATGTGAGGGACCTCTTCAAGGAGAACTACAAACCACTGCTCAACAAAATAAAAGAGGATACAAAAAATGGAAGAACATTCCACGCTCATGGGTAGGAAGAATCAATATCATGAAAATGGCCATACTGCCCAAGGTAATTTATAGATTCAATGCCATCCCCATCAATCTACCAATGACTTTCTTCACAGAATTGGAAAATAACTACTTTAAAGTTCATATGGAACCAAAAAAGAGTCTGCATGGCCAAGTCAATCCTAAGCCAAAAGAACAAAGCTGGAGGCATCATGCTACCTGACTTCAAACTATACTACAAGGCTATAGTAACCAAAACAGCATGGTACTGGTACCAAAACAGAGATACAGACCAACAGAACAGAACAGAGCCCTCAAAAATAATGCCGCATATCTAGTCATCTGATCTTTGACAAACCTGACAAAAACAAGAAATGGGGAAAGGATTTCCTGTTTAATAAATGGTGCTGGGAAAAGTGGCTAGCCATATGTAGAAAGCTGAAACTGGATCCCTTCCTTACACCTTATACAAAAATTAATTCAAGATGGATTAAAGACTTACACGTTAGACCTAAAACCATTAAAACCCTAGAAGAAAACCTAGGCAATACCATTCAGGACATAGGCATGGGCAAAGACTTCATATCTAAAACTCCAAAAGCAATGGCAACAAAAGCCAAAATTGACAAATGGGATCTACTTAAACTAAAGAGCTTCTGCACAGCAAAAGAGACTACTATCAGAGTGAACAGGCAACCTACAGAATGGGAGAAAATCTTTGCAATCTACTCATCTGACAAAGGGCCAATATCCAGAATCTACAATAAACTCAAACAAATTTACAAGAAAAAAACAAACAGCCCCATCAAAAATTGAGCAAAGGATATGAACAGACACTTCTCAAAAGAAGACATTTATGCAGCCAAAAGACACATGAAAAAATGCTCATCATCACTGGCCATCAGAGAAACGCAAATGAAACCACAATGAGATACCATCTCACACCAGTTAGAATGACAATCATTAAAAAATCAGGAAATAACATGTGCTGGAGAGGATGTGGAGAAATAGGAACACTTTTACACTGTTGGTGGGACTGTAAACTAGTTCAACCATTGTGGAAGTCAGTGTGGTGATTCCTCAGGGATCTTGAACTAGAAATACCATTTGACCCAGCAATCCCATTACTGGGTATATACCCAAAGGATATAAATCATGCTGCTATAAAGACACATGCACACGTATATTTATTGCAGCACTATTCACAATAGCAAAGACTTGGAACCAACCCAAATGTCCAACAATGATAGACTGGATTAAGAAAATGTGGCACATATACACCATGGAATACTATGGAGCCATAAAAAATGATGAGTTCATGTCCTTTGTAGGGACATGGATGAAACTGGAAACCATCATTCTCAGCAAACTATCACAAGGACAAAAAACCAAACACCGCATGTTCTCACTCATAGGTGGGAATTGAACAATGAGAACACATGGACACAGGAAGGGGAACATCGCCCACTGGGGCCTGTTGCGGGGTGGGTGGAGGTGGGAGTGATAGCATTAAGAGATATACCTAATGTTAAATGAGGAGTTGATGGGTGCAGCACACTAACATGGCACATGTATGTATATGTAACTAACCTGCACGTTGTGCACAAGTACCCTAAAACTTAAAGTATAATTAAAAAAAAAAAAGAAAAAAGAAAATGTGGCACATATACACCATGGAATACTATGCGGTCATAAAAAACGATGAGTTCATGTCGTTTGTATGGACATGAATGCATCTGGAAACCATCATTCTCAGCAAACTATCACAAGCACAAAAAACCAAACACTGCATGTTCTCACTCGTAGGTGGGAATTGAACAATGAGAACACTTGGACACAGGAAGGAGACCATCACACACTGGAGCCTGTCGTGGGGTGGGTGGATGGGGGAGGGATAGCATTAGGAGATAAAGCTAATGTAAAAGACAAGTTAATGGGTGCAGCACACCAACATGGCACATGTATACATATGTAACAAACCTGCACGTTGTGCACATGTACCCTAGAACTTAAAGTATAATAAATTAAAAAATAAATTAATAAAAGAGAGATGAAATGAAAAGGAGAAGCAAGCAAAGAAGAAAAGAAGTTGTCTGCTCCATTTTATTTTATTTTTCTAGTTAATGGAGTATCTTTGTTCCAACTGAGCATACAGGTCAACTAATTTACAGGTTTTACATGGCTTTTGCTTAGACAACCAAAGTCTTCTCCCATTTGGGGCCAAATGTGAAAATACACATAGTTAACCAAAAGTCAGCATTAGATTAGACTGAGTTATAAGTGGTTTCAGCTGTTTAGTATTGCTTTTATTCTGTGAGACATGAACCCAAAGAAAATTCAAAATCTAACTTGACCAGGATTCCCTTGTTTTTTTTTTGTTTGTTTGCTTGTTTGTTTGTTTGTTTATTTGCAACTTCCACCTCTTGGATTCAAGCAATTCTCCTGCCTCAGCCTCCTGAGTAGCTGGGACTACAGGCCTGTGCCACCATGCCTAGCTAATATTTGTTTTTTTAGTACAGACTGGGTTTCACCATGTTGGCCAGGCTAGTCTCGACCTCCTGACCTCAAATGATCTGCCCACCTTGGCCTCCCAAAGTGCTGGGATTACAGGTGTGAGCCACTGTGCCCCACTGATCCTCTAGATTTTGGCCTGAATCCACAGTCCTGGAAAAGGGTGGAACTGAAACTCACAATCATAGGCCACAATGGTGAGAAACTGAAACCCATAATACCCATAACAAAACACTTCTAATGTGGGGCATAAGCCCACAATTCTAAAATGCAAGGGTGGTTTCAACCTTATAATCCTATAATGAGATCAAACACACGTAAAGGTACAGGCATACATTTTAATAAGGTACTTACCAGAAGGCATCTAATATGAAAGCAGTGTCTTTTGCCATGAGAGATTAGACCTGAGGGGGCCTCAGGGAACATAAAAGACACTTAAGAGCATCACAGTGCAGAATCAAAAACTCCACACCAAGCCTCTAGAGAAACTAATGTAGATGGTCACTAAGGGCTGGTGAAATGGGCCTGCATTTCACCAAGGAGCTTCAGCACCCCAGATAGGTTTAGTCTCATCTAAGGTGCCAGGCTGTTATTGAGCAAAAAAAGTGTTTGCTACTTAACACATTAGAAGACAATACCATGACACTTTGTTTTTGAGAAAAGAAATGCTTTCTATTTCAAGTCCACTCAAAAGAAGACAAAAGTATCAAGCTCAAATATATCTTCTTGTACTGGCTTAAAACACTATTTTTATAAAAAATATTCAGAAGGTGAATACTGAAAGTAACAGGAGACTGGCTGGAAGAAAAAAGAAAGTCTGGAAAGTCCTTGGGTATGTGTGCTTATTGTTTATGTTGCATGTGGGCCTTACGTGAAAGTTTGAAAAAACTTCTTACAAAATATTTGGTTGAAATTTGGGTTTTGACATCAGCAAGCTTGTTCTGCTAAGATTCACTAGACTGCCTTCATCTTTTGGGGTCTTCCTTATTGTCCTTTAGGAAAGGAAATAGTTGCCACTTTTGAGGATTTGAAGCTCAGGCTTTTTCTTTTACTTTATCTACATAAAAAGCATACTAATATAATTTTTTATTCCTTAGAGTAGGTAGAAGTGGAATGGCAACAATGGAGATGAGATAAATATGTCTCCAAATGGAATGGCTACTACTACTTTGATTTGTTTTTAATAATGTTATATGGGAATATAGAAAAAGATGCTGAAAGTATGAAAATTTTCACCAGCGTTCCATAATCTCTCCAAAAATAAAAAAACCCCAATTTCCTTTGTACGTATTGGAAAACACAAATAAACTCATAGAGATGGAATAACGTGAGATTTATGTCTATCAGGTAAGAGAGAAAGAGTAGATTGTCATAGAATAAAGAGTTTATTTCATATTTGAACTTAAAATAGTGAGGACAGCACACCAAAAATAGAAAACAAAACCAGGCAAAGCTGACAAAAAAGCTCTTATAGCTTTAGTTGTATTGTAGGACTACAAAAGGAATAGAGTAATCTTCTTCTAAATTTTGAAGAAATATATTTGTGAGCCAATATAATCTTCTATTCTCATCTTGGGTAAAATAAAAGGAAAATCTTGAGTCCAGATTTCTCAGTGTTACAACAACAGAAATTTCCTTTCATAGAAAAAAATAAAGAAGTCCCAAAAGGTAAATGTAGTAAAAACATTCTGTAAATTACATTGAGGACTTACTGTAAAAAATATACATATATTCTGCTGTTCAAGTCATTCAGTAAATGATAAATTATTATAAATATCTAGATAGTCTAGAAATACTAACACAATAAACACAATACTTTCACAATCATATGTCAATAGTCTTTTTTTTTTGAGAAGGAGTCTCTCTGTCACCAGGCTAGAGTGCAGTGGCACAAACTTGGTTCATTGCAACCTCTGCCTCCCAGGTTCAAGAGATTCTCCTGCCTGAGCCTCCTAAGTAGCTGGGATTACAGACCCACCACACCCAGCTAATTTTTCGATTTTTACCATGTTGGTCAGGCTGGTCTCGAACTCCTGACCTTGTGATCTGCCTGCCTCAGCCTCTCAAAGTGAACAATCTTTTCAAAATGTAGCACTGTATCTTTCTTCTTTCACAGATTCCCAAGAGAAAGAAAGCTGAGAAAGAACTGTTCTCTGTTCAGTCCGACAAGTCACACAGATTTCTCATGATTTCCAAGAGACATCTTGTGTCCTCCAATTGTTGAATATCCAAGAGCTCCTCCCTATTTCAGAGTGACATATATAAACCCCCAGAAAGCATCTGGGATGCTGAACATCAGTTTGTTTCTTTGTGCAAAAATTAGTATTAGAAAGAGGACACATCAAATAGCATGACCTCAGGATTAGTCTACCATTCTCTTCTGGTATTCAATACAGGTCACTTTCTAAATCCCTAAGAGAAAGTGGCAATTGGAGTATGATTGCTGCTTCTTGCTTCAATAATCTCACAAATCTATTTTGCTATAGCAATAATTTATCTAATTATTTTCTCTTAACTTGGTCATTTAACAGAAGTAGCTATGGTATGCTCAAGAGAAACACAGCCTTCCAAAACCATTGCAGCCACCTGGGCATTTCACTCAGTTTGCCAGTCAATTTGATCCTGCATTGTTCATAACAGAATTTGTAGTCTATGACTCCTACTCTCATCCCTAGTCCTCTGGTTTTCCCATGAAACCTGAAAAAACACAATTTAGTGTGCAATCCCCAGGTGTGCAAAAATTTAGAACTACAACACACCAGGAAAGGAGGAGCTTCAACTCATGAGCAAGTGCATGGTCTTGAACTTCTTCCTGGACACTTTTAACCAGGAAAACCACAGCCAAAGGAAAACCTCACAATCAATGCCTACTGTCATGCTAGAGATATGTCTCCAATTTCAATCAGAGCAGTGGACTTGAACTCCTCTACTAACTCAAGAAAAAAGACCTCCAAAACTTCAAACTTGGCCAGGGTGAAATGGCAGATTCTCTAGTGTAGTGAGAAAAGAAAACAGTTAGGCAGTTAGGGTGCATCCTGGATAAAGCTCCTTTAACAGAGAAACAGCCTGAAAAATCAGGCTGCAGGGACAGATAAGGGTGCTAGCGCAGGAAACTGGCCCAGAGACATGCATGCAACTGTACTAATAAAGGAACAAGGTGCAATATAGAATGCCTCAGTCCTTTGTACCTAAGACATGCCCACAGCTCAAATGAAAAAAGAAGAAGGCCTGACATAGAAACACCTCAGTTCTTTGTGCCTCAGAAATGCCTGAGCTACACTGATAAGAGAGAAGCCCTAACATAGAAAAGCCTTTGCCTTTGGTATAACCATCAGGCTCCCAGAAAATAGTATCTTCTTTTGTGGGCATGTATACGGTGGGGTGTGGTGGGCTCTAGTGGAACTTTTTTTTTTTTTGGACATGCTTTGGACTGTGATCCCAGCCTCTATGAATCACCACTTCAGTCCCTGATTGGTCCCAGCTCAAGCTCCAGTATTAAAAATACTGCACTCATTCATACCAGGCAGAAGTCCCCACAGCCCAAGCTTAGTAGCACTTCAACAAGACTGCCCAGAGATCAATCAGCACATTTCTACCCTTCCCAGTTCATTAAAATCTTGAACTTAGCCTCCCTGTTGGCAAACATCTCAAGCCCCCTCTCTCCATCGCAGAGAGCTTTTTTTCCCCACTTATTAAATTTTCACTACAACCTCACCCTTGTTTCCAGACTTCTTAATTTTCTTTATCACGAAAAAAAGAACTCCTGATGATACCTCACAACAAGGGACTGCTACTTTGTGGTGCATTGGTGAGACTGTAACATCTTTGGTTCATTGGCCAGGAAAAAGACCCATCAAAAGAGTGAGTAGAAGTGGATTCTTAACTTTTTACTTTCATTTCTGACATTTCTCAGCCTCAGTATTTTCAAGAGTAAGTGAAACACTGGGCCCCTGTCAGCCAGTTAAAAGCCAGTAGTGTGGCTGCAAGCCCTAAAAGACTAACGAGACAGGTTTGCTGGAGAGGACTTTGCCAATCCCATTTTACCTTAAAATGTTGAGAATGTTGGCTGTGTTTCAATTTAATTTTCTTTCACTGACTGCTATGGCTGTTGGCTCTGTGGCTTCATAACCTAAAGGCCCATGGACTGGCTCTATTGGCTGATAGTATTTCAGGGAGTTTGTACTAGGATTTCCAGCCTTTCCCATTGCATTTGCTTTCTTTCTTTTCATTACTATTATGGCTTCTATCCCTTCTTTATGTACAAAGTTGTGAATATTTTTGCAACCTGAGAATATAATCTTCTTGGGTAAAATCAGCTGTTTCTTAGTAATTCAAAGAGTTACTGATTTTGTGATTTTCTAGAAACAATAGGAACTTAATGTTTTAGTCTAATTTTTCACCTTTAAGGGCCTTTTTGCCTCAATAATAAACACTGATGGCACTGAATGGGAAGATATTCCACTGAGTGAATACCCTTCTATTTGTTTTTTTTTTCTTTCCTCCCTGTAAGAATTCAGCACTGCTCAATGAATCTAAATGCCTCCTTTATTTTTTTTTGAGACAAGTTAATTTTCTTTTGCTGGAAGGCATACTGTGGGGACAGGTTTGTCAAGCCCCAAATATCTCTTTCTAAATTCTGTCTGGAAAGAATTTGGAATCAAAGTTACCTAACATTTCAAACCTTACAGCTCCACATAGTGGAGTGGGATTTTTCTCTGTGGGGAGCCTTGTTGACCCCTTGCACCAAATCTTTACTTGCCCAATTATTCTTCCTCCTACATTCCTCTAACAGTGATCAGACTCCATAACTGATGTATAGGCAGAAAACCTTTACTTTCAGAAGTCAAGAGGAAGCTGCTCTTCAGAGCAGTACCCATCAAAGAAAAAATACCCATTTATTCCTATGTTCTTTCAGGTACCTGTTCTGCATCCAGCTACATTGGCTTTTAAATAAACAGTGGATTTTATATTTGGAAATCAATTCATCCATTTTCTCTAGGATTTCACTATTTCACTAGGGACATGGCAAAGGAAGCCAGGGACAGTATTAAGACACTCTTCATTAAAGGGCCTCCCCAAATTCAACTACTACATAATCCCTCCCAGGCCCCTGGAATACCTCGGGAGCATTTTTGAAATGAGCAATCACCAGCAGAGAGCTAGGGTCTCATGCACATAAACATGATTACTCTTGCCAGCTAGTTCCTCCAGATCCATGGATGAAGGTCATGACTGAATTCATGGATGACACTATGATGGTCACCAGGCCTCAGAGGACATTTAAGGGAAGAAATTATGGGGGACACTTTTTCTATTTTCTTTCCTCCTTGGGTAATTACTTCAAATGAAAAAGAAACTAAGGTACACCTTCTTTTCCTCTCTCTTTTAGATGAGTAACAAACCATCTTCAGCCTGCAGTCTTCTCAAATGCATTCTGAAACACTAAAACTGCTGTGACCCTCAGACTCTAAGAAAAAAATTCCTCATTTTTTTTGCACAAGATTATTGCTGTCTTACCAACTGCAGGAAGGGCAGAAGGTCTGGCCTCCTGAGAGAAGTGTTAATTTCAATACTATCCAACAACTAGATCTTTCTGCTAATGGGAGAGAAAATGATCCAAGGTTCCATATGTACAAGCTTTCTTTTCCTTGTGAGACAACCCAGATTTTTATAAGCATTGTAAAATTGACCCTGCCCTCTTGGCAGTCATATCAGACAAACCTACAAATGATAATTCCCCAAACTCAGAAAGACAAATTCCTGGGGAACCCTCTAATGCACCTTCTGGATGCCCTACCTGATCCCCTTACCTGGGGTTCCATTTACCATTTTATGAGATCCTCTGGATATGCCACCTAAGTAACACACCCAACTTCACTGTTGCCTTTACAAGAAATGTCTGATGGACATGGTGCTACTATACTTAAACTTTCTTTTCCATTTCAGGACCTTAGACAAATAAAGGGGGACCTAGGCAAGTTTTCTATGATCCAGATAGATATGTAGAGGCCTTCCAAAATTTAACCCAAGTGTTTGATCCTACCTGGAGAGATGCTATGTTACTTCTAAACCAAACCCTAACTGTCAGAAATACAGGCAGGCCTACAAGAAGCAGAAATATTCAGAGACAACATATCTCCTGTAGAAGTCTAAAAGTCTACAAGGAAAGATATCTAGAAGAAGATATGCTAAAAGAGCAAAGCAAGGCCAGGCGTAGTGGCTCATGCCTGTAATCCCGGCACTTTAGGAGGCTGAGGCGGGTGAATCATGAAGTCAGAAGATCTAGATCATCCTAGCTAATATGGTTAAACCCTGTCTCTACTAATAATACCAAAAAAATTAGCTGGGTGTGGTGGTGGGCACCTTTAGTCCCAACTACTCGGGAGGCTGAGGTAGGAGAATGGCGTGAACCCAGGTGGCAGAGGTTGCAGTGAGCCAAGAACCCACCACTGCATTCCAGCCTGGGCAAGAGTGTGAGACTCTGTCTCAAAAAAAAAAAAAAAAAAGAAAGAAAAAGAAAAAAGAGAGAGAGAGAAAAGGAAGGTGAACAAATAGCAAAATCTCCATTCCCAATAGGGAGGAAGGCAGTGCCCCTTTGAACCTGTAATTGGAATTCCATTAATTATGTAGATGAGTGGAAAAGAAAACACTTTCTAATGTGCATACAGGAAGGCCTATGAGGGACTATGGCCAGACATTTTCATTACTCTCAGCTATCCATGATATATCAAAAGCCAGATGAAAATCTGTCAGCTTTTGTGTAAAGGTGGAGAGAAGCTTCAGTGAAACACATCTCTGTGTATTTTGATTCTGTTAAAAGTCAGTTAATCCTAAAAGAAAAGTAAGACAAGTTCAAACAAGCCACCTGTTCAAACAGCACCCTAGAGAACTTCCTGAAAGTGGCTACCTAAGTCTTTTACAAGGAGCTAGGAGGAGGTCCAGGAGAAAAAAGAACAGAGGCTCCAGTGGCCTCATTACAGGCCTAAAAAATCCAGGATTCATGAGGTGTGCCTGCTAACTGCTACCAATGTGGAAAACCAGGACATGTTAGCAAGAACTGCTGTGACAAAAAAAGGAAGCCATCTTGACTCTGTTCAGCCTATGATGGGGTCCACTGGAAGTAAAACTGTCCCAGGAAACATAAACCAGCAGGTCTGTGGGTGCAGTCTCCCAGATAGTACAGCAAGATGGAGAAGTCCCAAGACTCAGTTCCCTTGCACCAACGGCTCAAGCTGCCATCACTATCCAGGAGCACTGGGTGATTCTGGAGATGGAAGGGAGAAAGGTAGACTTCTTTCTGGACACTGGAGTTTGTCTCTGTGTTCTCCTTTCTAATCTAGGCCTTCTATTCTCCCATAGCACAAATGTGGTGAGCATTTCCAAAAAAAATTCCTTAACTATCTCTTTCTAAGACCTTTGTCATAGTTAGGGAAACCTGCTATTTACCCATGTTTTTTAAAACCATGCTTGACAGTCACAATTCTTAACTAGGTAGAGATATCCCAGCCTATATGTGAGCCAGCATCCTAATGACTCCAGAACAAAGTCTTTATCTTCATTTCATGGAAACCGGTATTAACCCAGAAGTATGGGCAACTCCAGAAAAAATTGGCTGGGCTAGTCATTGTACCAGTACAGATTCACCTTAAGTATCCCACTTATTTTACTAACCAAAAGCAATATCTCCTAAAGTCAGAATCTAGGAAAGGGCTAAAAGCCTTCATTGATAACCTAAAAGCACAAGGCTTTCTTAGGCCCTGAAACAACCCTTGCAACACCCCAAAATTAAAAGGGTGGAAACACAATAGGAAATGGAGGCTAGTTCAGGACTTCTATCTCATTAATGAGGCTGTGGTTACACATCATCTGCTACTTCCTAATCCTTATACATTGCTAACTTTGAGGGAATCCAAAGTTTCACAGTTCTAGACCTGAAGAATGCCTTTTTCTGAATACCATTGCACCCTGACTCCCAATACTTGTTTGCCTTCAAAGATTCCCCAACAGACCACCCAGTTAACCTGCATGGTGCTGCCTCAGGGATTCTGAGACACCTCTCACTTGTTTGTTTTGGCATTTCCAAAAGACCTCTCTGAATTCTCTCATCTTCAGATTAAAATTTTACAGTATGTTGATGACATTCTACTTTGTGTCTCAATTGACAGGGCTTTGCAGGAAGGCACTAAAGCTATTCTTAATTTCCTAGGTGACAGAGGATATCAGATTTCAAAATCTAATGCTCAGCTTTGTCAAATTTCAGTAAAGTATCTAGAGGAGATCGGAACATTGGGTGAAGAGAGAATTAAGTGGAAAATTTCCCCTTTTCCCCTTTCCAAGCCCCTCAAACAGCTAGGTGGCTTTTTGGGCATTATAGGTTTTTGCAGGTTGTGGATACTGGGGTGCAGCAAAATACCTTGCCTCCTACATGGCTTTGTGAAAGAAACTCAGAAAGCTAAAATTCACTCCCTGACCTGAGAACCTGAGTTTCAAAAGGCTTTTAACCAGTTAAAATGAGCCTTACTTAAAGCACCTGTCACCAGCCTTCCCATAAGAAATTCATTTAATCTTTATGCCTCAGAAAGGAAAGGGATAGCCTTGGCAGTTTTAACTCAGGCCCAATGTCCAGCCCAGTAGCCAGTCAGTTACCTAAGCAAGAAGATCAGCTTGGTGGCCAAAGGATACCCAGCTTGCCTCTAAGCAGTTTCAGTAGTGGCCTTGTTTGTTTCAGTAACTAATAAGGTGACCATGGGGAATGTCTTAACTGTTCACACACCCGTCATGTAGCAGGACTGCTGCACTCTAAAGGAAGATGATGGCTAGCAGAAAATTGCCTTCTCAAATATTAAGCTTTATTGCTGGAGGGATCTGAAGTTCAGTGAAAAACCTATCCTTGCCTAAACTCAGCCAACTTCCTCCCAGAGAAAACTAAACAAGCTGAACATGACTGTGAACAGATAGTAGTCCAAACCTAAGAAGCCATGCAGGACCTTAAAGAAACTTCCCTAGAAAACCCAGACTAGACCACTTTTAATGATGACACCTCTTTTGTAGAACAAGGAACCCAAGGAGCAGCATATACTCATGGAACAATAGCAACCCTGGGTGAAATTATTGATGGTATGTCTCTCTCACAGGCGCCAGTGCTCGATTAGCTGAGTTAATTTGCCCTCATGAGGGTGCTCAAACTAAGGAAAGGAAAGTTCGTAAGCATTTATACTTATTCTAGATATGCTTTTCTGGTTTTTCATGCCTTTTTGGAAAGAAAAACACTCACTAACTCCTAATGGTTATCCCACGAAATACCATCAGGAAGTTGACAGAATGTTGTCCTGTTTTTCTTTCACAGAGAATGGCAGTAATATATTGCAGAGTTTACCAGAAGTGGATAGATAACATCACTGAGGGAAACAGACTAGCAGATTGAGCAACTTAGTCAGCAACAAAAAGATTAGAGTGATCTTACACACTTGAAGCTCTTCCAAAGTGGGAATTTTCCAAAGAGAAAATAAAGCCTCAGTATTTCCCTGCAAAGATAGAATAGGCTACTTCTGAAGGATACATTTTTCAGTCCTTGGATGGTTATAGTGGATGGAAGGAAAATTCCACTTGTCATCCTCCAGTCAGTGAAAAGTTCCTGATGTCCTTTACCAAGGTTTTCACTTAGGAAATGATAAAACTTACCAAGTAGGCCAGAGATTGTTCTCAAATAAAAATATGCTAAAAACAGTAAAACAGATTTTTAATACTTGTGAAACCTGCCTTAAAAATAATTCCCTCAAGAGATGGCTTCTCTGCCAGAGCTCAACTTCACTAACTAGGTAAAGACATTTCCATGCCAAACAGAAAAGGTCTCTTAGTAAAAGCAGTAATCAATGAGATAATTACTCTCTTTGAACTTCCTCAACACTTCCAAAGAGACAATGGCCCCTCATTTAAAGCAACTATTACCCAAGGTGTCTCAAGAGACCTGGGCATACAATGCTATCTTCATTGGGCCTGGAGACCACAGTCTTCAGAAAAGACGGAGAAAATAAATAATATTATTAAGAGACTTATCAGGAAGCTGTCTCAAGCAACTAACTCTCTCGAATTACTCTTCTTTTCATGGCCTTAATCTGGATGAGAAACACGTTTTTAAACTTGTTGAGTCACTTTAAAAATGGTATATGGACAGGCTTAAATAAACAAGATTTCTCATTAGATCAGGAACTTATGAAATGGTTAAACATACAACCTCCCTGATCCACTTCCAACGTGAATTAAAACTATTATCAGAATTCCAGCCGTGAGAACTGCACCTAACTCGTTTTAACCCAGAAGACTTGGTACTGGTTAAGGCTCTTCCCTTTTTTTCCCTGTCTAGACCCAGTTGGGAGGGATCTTATACTGTCCTCCTCTCCAACCGCTCAGTGGTGAAGTTTGCAGGAATCAACTCTTGGATTCATCATGATCTAGTCACAGCTTGGAAAGCAGAGACAGCAGCCCCTAACAATCAAGAAAAATTTAAGTGAGTAAAACTTCAGAAGGAAATTATCTACTACATCATACTTATAGGAATTATTTTGCTTACTTTTTTTTCAGTAGGGTTTTACACTGTGGCACCTTCTGAGTGGAATATTGACCACAGTCTCAACAGCCATAAACTTTTGCTGAATTATTATCCTTATAGCAGAAATAGTAGTCATGGATTAGATTATGTTACTATCAAGTTTACTAACATTCACTGTTAAATGGAGCAATGTTTCACACACCTTGGCTCTTACAAAATCAACAATCAGTCATCTACACAAAAAGACTAATTTCTGGGTTTGCCCTAATTGTTGAGTTCAATATCAGTAAGGGATCTTTTGCTGTTTCAGAACTCACTGTTAGCTCTACCTTTATACATTATAGACTTTCAAGGTATAAATAGAACATGGTATGAGTGCACTTTTGACTCCAGTCGAAAGATGCATCCCTCCAGGGTAAGAAATTGGCCAAGCTTTCACTTCAGCCCGTGACTGTTCCCAGGCCTAGGTTCTGGGCCAAGCTGAGTAGGCTTCTCCAAGACAGGCTGCAGAGCAGACAGCACATTCTTCCCTTTCTCAGTTCATAGAAACCCTTGACTCAGCCTTATATTGGGCAATCCTCTTAGGCCTCCTCTCCAGTGTAAAGAGCTTTTTGTTGTTGTTGTTATTAAACTTTTGCCACGACTTCACACTTGTGTCTACACTCCTTAATTTTCTTGGTTGTGAGACAAAGATCTCTGGGTCTACTCACAATGAGAGACAAGGAGAGACTGCTACATTGTCTTGCATTGGCAAAACTGTAACAGTAGCATCTCAGTCCCAAGAGCAGTTTTATCTGCTAAAGTACAGAGCCACCAAGAGTAGGCATAGTACATCCTGGGGAGGACTCATCCCAAAAGTAATGCAGTAGAACAGGCTTTTGTGCCACAAGCAAAGAGGCAATTTTTATGTGCCCAGGCAATTTTAAGTGACCCAGAGTAGTAAATTCAAATATTTTAGTACACTGAGTAACTGAGTAGGTGCAGAAGGCAGGCTTCTCAAATTTTTTTATCCAAAATACAGTTTTATTCAAACAGAAGACAGTCTAATATAAATGATAACCATGCTCTGCTGAAGCAAGAGTAGGTAATGAAATTCTGCAATTACAGTAAACTCTTCTGCTTAAAAAAGCAGTGGATTATATGAGTTGCTGATAAAGTGCTAGAGGATAAAGAAGGGTAAGATGATAAAGACATGGCCAGGATCTGGCTATTTTGGGAAACAGGAACAGCTCTAGATGTGGCTGAAGGCCATATAGACATATTTGATATTTAATAAACTAAAGTGTTATTTTCTTTTGCTCAGTATATCCCAGGGCTTTGGACAAGAATAACTTGAGTATCACTACTTATAAAATCAGGCGATATCAATTTGGAATGAAGGATAACTTACTTCTACATCTAGCCAAGCTAAGCTGGGGTATAACTTCACTAGCCAAGTTAGATGCAGGCAGTGAACTACATAGTCTGCTGTAAGTATATTTTTGTTAGATTATATAACTATATTTTGCCAGCACAGAGGAGACCCTGAACTAGTTGCCCACTAGAAGGCCAGTTCTGGGGTTTTCATGAATTGGAAAGGATAATTAATGTGTTTAGTCTGTGGGCTGTCTTGGAGATTATGTGACTCAACTTTGCCTGGGATGAATCAAGGGGACAAGTGAAAATTTATAGAGGTTGATTAGCTTGGGTCAGGACCTATTAGGAGCTGAAGTAAAAACTTGCCCCAAGACCTTGGCCCAGGACCAATCAGAGGTTGAAGTGATAATTCATATAAGGCCAATTCTCAGTCCAAGAAAAGGAAACTGTCCACTGAAACTACTAAAGCCCACTGTGTTCATGCCAAAAAAAGGGGAAGACACTTTTTACTGAGAGACCACTGACTATACAAAGGGCAAAGTCATCATTATGCCAGGTCTTGTTCCCTATCTGAATGAGCTGAAGGTTTGGGTAAATTTTTATCCAGTTGGACTGGTGGTACTTTTATTTTGCAGCTGCAGGCATGTCTCCAGGCAAAACATCCTGTGTTACTTTCCTTATCTGTGCCCACAGGTTGATTTACATTCCAGGCTGCTTTTTATGTGATGTGGTGATCAGGCATTGACTTATAGGTTGGGGGCTCTCTGAGGACCCTTCCCTTGCTATCTACCTAACACAAGCCAACTAACTTGTTTCAGTACCCCCTCAGTAGTAGAGACAATAATTGCTGTTAGGGAAATTGGGTCTTGATCTTTTTGGCTACTTCCTGCTGGAAAGTAGTGTTGTATAGGAAACAGCAGCTTCTGGGGCCAGTTTAAGGGTCCTCAGAAGAGAGGCACATCCATACATGGTCTCACTTGAATTATCCTTTGGAGCTCAATAGCTTTTAGGTGAGAGGGAATAATTCAAGTTATAGTAAGTATGCAAGCTCCAAACATTAACAGAAAACATAAAAAGGAGAGGTCCTAGTAGAAGAGCTAACCAGGTCCAAAATGAAGATGAATCCATTCAAAAGGGACTGTAGCCAACTGGAAACAGAGTTTTAGTTTGTCCTTAATTTGTTAATAATTGTAATTTGGTTTTGACACATTTGTAAATTTTTCTTTTCCTGACTGGAAATGTTGACCCAGAAACAGTATGTTTTATTTAAGACCGCATAGGCGCCCCCTACTTTAGTCATAAGGACATTAAGAGTTTGTTTATTTTGCTTTACACCAAGTCTAAAAAATGTAGGGATTATTGTTGGGCTTCTATGGCTGCTACAGTTGCTTTCCACCCGTGTTGTACCATGACAGAAATATTAGGAACCGATATTTCAAAAAGGACATATCACCAAACTAAAATAGTTCTGTGGCTATTGCATGTCCTAGTTCTGTTTTTTTTTTTTAATATTAAATCAAATTGTCACATGTATGTCCTTTTCAGTTTTCTGTTTTAGTTAAATTTTCATATGATAGCATAAGGATAAGTAATCTTTAGTTTTGCTGTGTGTAACAGAATGCACTCTCTCTAAAAAAAAATAAAAAAATGTATAAAAAAAATAAAAAATCCCAGATTGGGGATTTCACCCGGCAATGCTACCGTGATAGAGGGGTTTAAAAATAACAGAGTGGAAACCACTGCCACTACAGTGTATGTTCCTTTTTAGTGCCTGGGGAGGATTAAGTGTAGCCAGGAGTCAAAAATAAAGTCAAGTCCCATTCCCTGGAGAAATAGTTCTATACTGTAGTTTAGGGAGATTTTAGCTGGATTTAGTTCAGGCCTTTAAGGTCACCTTCCCTACATTTAATGGGAGTATTCTCAAGATAAGTATATTTATACAAGTATAAACATCCATGGTACCATTTTGAACTTTACGTGTTGGATGGAAAACTTTTGGCAAATATATATTTAAGATTATGAACACAATATGTCCTGGCTAGTATCTTAGATAACCCTTTTTACAGGGGTTATTGTTCCAGACATCCCCTGTCCATTCACAAATTTGCAGAGTACTACCATTATTAAATATTATACAAGAGTCTGGAATTTCATGTGTGGGCAAGTTTTGGAAAGACCATATGTTATTTATTACCTGATAATACAGTTGGCAGGGGGTGGCATTTTTGCCCAGGGTAGCAATTCCCAGTGAGAATTCCACCTGGGAAGTTTGGCTAGATTGTTAGAGAAATTTCCATAATCTAGCCCAATGTTTGCTATTACCCTTGTTTCTTCTTAGTCTCTAGATCACCGTGCTTTTAGCAATTATAAGCATAGTGTTGCAATATTTAGTTTCCAAAGTCTGGTATTTTTCCTCTGCTCTTAAAGCAGAGGGAGGTATTTTTTTTAAATTAGCTTAAGAATGTGAGTTTTACCTTTGGGGTGTGTGTCTTTTTGAGTGGAGTTAAAAATGCTTTCATACAATGTTTTATTTATACCTATTAAATCCTTAATTGTTAAATATAAAGCCTGCAGAGGAAACACTAAGATAGTGAGTCCCAGAGTATTAAAGAGTTATTTGGTGTTATTAAACTGAGAAAATGATTAAGGGCAAACTCAGCAATCAGCCTTGCTGTATAGATGAGCAATGGCTGATACTATGTGGTCCAAAGGATGTGAAGCATTACTACATCTAACAGTGAATGTTAGTAAATTTGGTAGTAACAAAATCTTCATGTTTATTTTTATGTTGACTATTATACCTGCTATAAGAATAATGACTAAGCAAAAGATTAGGGCAATTGAGACTCCTATCTGATATTTCATTTAGAAGGTGCCACAGTATAAAGTCCTACTGCAAAAAGCAAAGTAAGCACCACAATTTCTGTAAGTATGATGTAATAAATTTCTATTTAAAATCTTAATTACATGGATATATAATTTCCTCTTGGGGGTCTTTGTGGTTACAAATGTAATCACGTGGATTGGTAAAATCTTACTACAAGTATACATTAAAGGAAAGTTTTAGTATTTGAGAACACATCTCAAGAAAAAGGTAGAAATGACTAAATGTATCTGATAAGGTAAAGTTGATATTAAGCTGAACAGATAGTTCTTAGTAACTTAATTATTTTTTGTAATATTTGATGGAATTTTCTGGCTTTTTGAAACTAATATTTGAAATGCTTTTTTGGGCTGTCAGGGGTCATTCCCCCTGCATTCCAAGACTTTATTCCAGTGTGATGAATCTATGAGTTGAGTCCCACAATCTTCACCACCGAGCAAGTGTGGAGAAAGATGGTGTGAGGTCCCTACCAGTTGGAACATAGAGAGTGAAAAAAAGGGAAAAGCCTTTGCAAGTATCAACTCTCCTGAGTTGAACAGAGGTGGCACTAGTTTTGGGGATTTTATTTTGATAGCTTTTTAAATTTCTGCTAGAAGTAGGACAGGGAGATTACATATTTAAAAATATAGAAGTTTCTTGATATAAAGTTATTGGTAAGGAAAGGCTGTCCATACACTATTTTAAAAGGGCTCCACCCCAACCTTAAATGGGTGTTCTTTCCCCACATTAAGACTACAGGAAGGAGAGCAATTCAGGGGAAATGAGTTTTTTGAGAAACGTCCCTAAGTGTCTTTTAATGATATCATGTTTTCTTTATCTTCCCTGAATACTGGTCTCCTAGCACAATAAAGGTCATATTGTGGCCAGACGTGGTGGCTCATGCCTGTAATCCCATCACTTTGGGAGGCCAAGCTGGGCGAATCACGAGATCAAGAGATTGAGACCAACCTGGACAACATGGTGAAACCCTGTCTCTATTGAAAATGCAAAAATTCCTCTCCCTCTCCCTCTCCCTCTCCTTCTTCGGTCTCCCTCTGTTGCCGAGGCTGGACTGTATTGCCGTGGTCTCGGCTCGCTGTAGCCTCCCTGCCCTGGGCTCCCGTGGTTCTCCTGCCTCAGCCTGCCAAGTGCCTGGGATTGGAGGCGCGCGCTGCCGGGCCTGACTGGTTTTTGTATTTTTGGAGGAGACAGGGTTTTGTCCTGTTGACTGGGCTGGTCTCTGGCTCCTGACATCGAGTGGTCTGCCCGCCTCAGCCTCCTGGGGTGCTGGGATTGCAGAAAGAGTCTCATTCACTCAATGCTCAGTGTTGCCCAGGCTGGAGTGCAGTGGCATGATCTCGGCTCACTGCAACCTCCACCTTCCAACCACCTGCCTTGGCCTCCCAAAGTGCTAAGATTGCAGCCTCTGCCTGGCCACCACCCCGTCTGGGAAGTGGGGAGTGTCTCTGCCTGGCCACCCATCGTCTGGGATGTGCGGAGCCCCTCTGCCCAGCCGCCCCATCTGGGAAGTGAGGAGCGCCTATGCCCGGCTGCCCCGTCTGGGAAGTGAGAAGCGCCTCTGCCTGGCCGCCACCTCGTCTGGGAAGTGAGGAGCGTCTCTGCCTGGCTGCCCATCGTCTGGGATGTGAAGAGCACCTCTGCCCAGCCACCCCATCTGGGATGTGAGGAGTGCCTATGCCCGGCCGCCACCCCGTCTGGGAGGTGAGGAGCACCTCTGCCCGGCCGCCCCTTCTGGGAGGTGAGGAGCGCCTCTGCCCGGCTGCCCCATCTGGGAAGTGAGGAGCGCCTCTGCCCAGACGCCACCACGTCTGGGAAGTGAGGAGCATCTCTGCCCGGCCGCCCATCATCTGGGATGTGAGGAGCGCCTATGCCCGGCCACCCTGTCTGAGAAGTGAGGAGCGCCTCTGCCCGGCTGCCCTGCTGGGATGTGAGGAGCGCCTCTGCCCAGCCGTCACCCCGTCTGGGAGGCGAGGAGCGCCTCTGCCCAGGCGCCCCGTCTGGGAGGTGGGCACCTCTGCCCGGCCATCCTGTCTGGAAGGTGAGGGGTGACTCTGCTCGGCCGCCACCCCATCTGGGAAGAGAGGAGCACCTCTGCCCGGCCGCCGCCCTGTCTGGGAAGTGAGGGGCACCTCTGCCCAGCCGCCCTTCGTCTGGGAGGTGGGGAGCACCTCTGCCCGGCCGCCCCGTCTGGGAAGTGGGTGCCTCTGCCAGGCCACCCCGTCTGGGAGGTGAGGGGCACCTCTGCCCGGCCGCCCCACCTGGGAGGTGAGGGGTGCATCTGCCCGGCCGCCCCGCCTGGGAAGTGAGGAGCGTCTCTGCCTGGCCGCCCTTTATCTGGGAGGTGGGGAGCACCTCTGCCCAGCCGCCCAATCTGGGAAATGGGCACCTCTGCCCGGCTGCCCTGCCTGTGAGGTGAGGGGCGTCTCTGCCCAGCCGCCCCGCCTGGGAGGTGAGGGGCACCTCTGCCTGGCTGCCCTTCGTCTGGGAGGTGGGGAGCGCCTCTGCCTGGCTACCCTATCTGGGAAGTAGGCGCCTCTGCCCAGCTGCCCCATCTGGGAGGTGAGGGGAGTCTATGCCTGGCCACCCCGTCTGGGAGGTGGGGAGCGCCTCTGCCCAGCCACCCATCATCTGGGAGGTGAGGAGCACCTCTGCCCGGCCACCACCCTGTCTGGGGAGTGAGGTGCGCCTCTGTCTGGCCACCCCCCGTCTGGGAAGTGAGGAGCGCCAGGCCGCCCCATCTGGGAAGTGTACCCAACAGCTCCGAAGAGACAGAGACCATCAAGAACTGGCCATGATGACGATAGCAGTTTTGCCGAAAAGAAAAGGGGGAAATGTGGGGAAAAGAAAGAGGGATCAGATTTTTACTGTGTCTGTGCAGAAAGAAGTAGACATAGGAGACACCATTTTGTTCTGTACTAAGAAAAATTCTTCTGCCTGGGGATGCTGTTAATCTATAACCTTACCCCCAACCCCGTGCTCTCTGAAACATGTGCTGTGTCAACTCAGAGTTAAATGGATTAAGGGCGGTGCAAGATGTGCTTTGTTAAACAGATGCTTGAAGGCAGCATGCTCGTTAAGAGTCATCACCACTCCCTAATCTCAAGTACCCAGGGACACAAACACTGCGGAAGGCCGCAGGGACCTCTGCCTAGGAAAACCAGAGACCTTTGTTCACGTGTTTATCTGCTGACCTTCTCTCCACTATTATCCTATGACCCTGCCACATCCCCCTCTCTGAGAAACACCCAAGAATGATCAATAAATACTAAAAAAAAAAAAAAAGAAAAAGAAAATGCAAACATTACTGGGTGTGGTAGCGTGAACCTGTACTCCCAGCTACTCGGGAGGCTGAGGCTGGAGAATCGCTTGAACCCGGGAGGTGGAAGTTCCAGTGAGCCGAGATCGTGCCAGTACACTCCAGCCTGGATGACAGAGTAAGACTCCGTCTAAAAAAAAAGGTCATATTGCATGCTTAGTGCTTTTGGGACCCTCAGGGTAACACCCACTTTAAATGAGGGGCTATTGCCACTTCGGAGGTATTTAGGTAGTCCAAAGTGTGAAATTATTTTATTGACTATTGTTTTTATCACCTTAGAGGCCCTGTCTGTTAGACATGGAAATGCTCTTACCTGGTTAGTGAAGGTATCCAACCACCCCAGGAGGTACTGAATCTCCTTTATCTTTGGCATATAGGGAAAAGACATTTGGCAGTTATCCCTTGGACAACTTCCCATTTTTTGAGTTGCAGGGGGTGGGGGTAAAAAGCCAATTGTTGAAGGGATTGTTTTTGAGGCAGGTGTCACAAGCATTAACAACGTGTTTGACTGTTTTGGTAGATTTTTACCTGAGGACAATCTCTGGGCAAGTTGATATTTTATCATTTCCCAACTGAGAAGATAAGGATCTTAAGAACTTTTCACTTACTGGATGATGGGAAGTAAGGTTTGCCATCCTCTGATTACAACCATCCTGAGGGCTAAAGAGTGTATCATCAAGGGGTAGCCCATACTTTCTTTGAAGGGGAATACTGAGGTTTTATTTTTCTTATGGAGCTCTCCCAAATTAGAGAAGCTTCAAGGGCACAGGTATCTTGGGGTGTTGTTGCTGCTGACTTATCTGTATTTTGTTTTCAGCTACTTTATCTATCCCCTTATGGTGTCCTTTGCAATGCATTGCTGCCACTTCCTACAGAAGGAAAACTGAGGACAACAATCTATTTAAATAGGAGACCCATTAACAGTCATAAAATGTCTTTCTTTCCAAATAGCGGCATGAGCATGGAGATCTATGAAAACATACTTGGAATCAGTATATGTCTTATCTGCCTTTCTTTTGCTTAGTTCAATTACCCTTATGAGGTCAATGAATTAAGCTAATTGAGCACTTGTACCTGATGAAGGAGATGTGGTTTTAGTAAAGTTATTCAGGATGACTACTGCATACTCTGCCCTATGAGTTTCTCATTCTACAAAATAACTTCCATCTGTAAAGAGAGTCCAGTCTGAGTTTTCTAGCAGAATTTCCCTGAGGTCTTCTGAGGCCGCATATGTTTGTATCACTATTTGTTCATAATCATGTTTAGGTTCTCCAGTTTCCCTTCAGAAGAAAGTGACTGGGTTTAGGCAAAGACAGGTCTTCAACTGAACTGCAGATCCTTCCAACAGCAAAGCTTAATATTTGAGGAGGTGATTATTTGTTAGCCAGAGAATTCCTTTAAAGGACAGCAGTCCTGCTACATTATGGGGGCATGTAAACAGCTAAGTCATTCCCCATGTCACCTCAGTAGCTTCTGGCACAAGCAAGGCCTCCACTAAAACTAGTCGGGGCAAGCCAGCCATCCTTTAGTCCCCAGGTTAAATTCCTTGTTTAGGTAATCGACTGACTGCTGGCTGGACCTTAGGCTGACGTAAAACTGTCATGGCTATCCTCTTTCCTTCTGAGACAAAGATAAAATGCATTCTTTATAGGAAGAGTGAGGACAATTACTTTAAATAAGGCTTGTTTTCAATGATTGAAAGCATTTTGAGCCTTGTTTCCAAATTAGGAAGGGAGTTTTAGCTGCTTGAGTTTCTTTCATAACGTGTTATTAACAGCAGTTATTTTACTATACCCAAGTATACACAATCTATGGAAAACTGTAATGCCCCAAAATTCTTTTAGCTGTTTCATGGTTTGGGGAAGGAGAAAAAACTCTATAGGCTTACTAGCCTTTTTTTCCCCAATATTTTGTTCCCTTCTGACAAAATTAGACCTAAGTACCTTAGATTTTACTGAAGTTTGTCAGAGGTAAGGTTCAGATTTAGAAATTTTTTACCTTGTATATGCTAGAAAATTAAGAAGAACCTCAGTACCTTCTTAAAAAAGACCTACAGCTGGAGCACAGAGGAAAATATTATTTACATATTGTGAAAGTTTAATCTAAGAATAACAGAACTTAGAAAGTCTTTTGATAATGCTTCCCCAAACAAGTGGGGGTTGTCTCAGAACCACTGATGCAGTACTGTCCACATTAACTGGGTAGACTGGCTGCAGGGATCCTCCAAAGCAAACAAGTATGGGGTGTCAAGGTGCAATGGTATGCAGAAAAAAAGCCTTTTTAAGGTCCAAAATTGTGAACCATTTAGTTCCCTCAGGTATTTGAGTTAGCAAAATATAAGAATTAGAAACTACCAGATAGATCAAAACTACAGCTTTATTAATGAGATGAAGTCTTAAACTAGCCTTCATTCTCCACTGGGTTTCTGTATCTCTAATATTGGGATGTTGCAAGAGCTGTTGCAAAGTCTGAGAATGTACTATTATTTTAAATTATTAATAATGGCTTGTAGTTCTTTTCTAGCTTCTGGCTATAGAAGGATACTGCTTCTGCTTAGGAAAAGAAGTGATGACTTTACAGTGAATCTGGACTGGAGTGGCTGTAGCCCAGCCTCAAGGGAAACATTGCTTTTTACTAAAAAACAGACAAAGAGTCTGTACGGGAGCTATAAATACGATGGCTTCCATACAAGCTAGAATATCTCTACATATTTAAGGAGTCAGACTCTCAGGCATAATTAAAAACACATGAGTAAATAACAAGTCTCCCCAGCTACAACTAAGAGACTGTGAAAAATATCAGGTTAAGAACTTTCCAGAGATGCCTACCAGGGTTGTGACATGAGAGAAGGGGAGGCCTGGATTGACAAAGAATGCAAAGAGACTGGCTCCTGATTCCAGGTTCCAAAAGGAGGTCTACCTTTCTCTCTTTTACCTCCAAAATTACCCGGAGCTTCTGGAGAGTTTCTGATGGCAGTTTGAGCCACTAAAGCTGGGAAATTGAGCACTAGGACCCTGTAATCCTGCTGAATTATTTTGGAGACTGGGTCTAGACCTTGTGAGCTACATATCAAAGGAAAATTTGACTTCTAGTAGTCTTTACCACTGGCTGGACAGGGTTGAGGTGGCTTATTCCTGCTATCTGGAAAATCCATTTTGAAGTGCCCTTGTTTGACACATTGGTAGCAGTTAGAAGACGCAACTCAGGGATTCTGAATTTTATATTCCTGTAATGTGGCCACTAGAGCCTCTGGTTTTTGTTGTATTTTCTCACTTTCTCCTGGGCCTCCTCCCAGTCTCTGCTGTATGAGACCAAAGTAGCCCCTTTCTAGAGATTATCTAGAGAGCTATCTGGACCTATGACCAGTTTCTTCAACATCTTTTTGATATAAGAAGCTGGTTGTATAATAAACTTGTTTTTTTTTTAATTCATTGTCTCTCAACTAAATTAGGAGATAGATAGGTGTGTTTTACTAATGCCTGTCTCAGCCTTTCTATAAAGGCTACGGAGTTTTTCCATCTGATTTTTTGATTTATTATGAAGAGCTTATATTAATTAAGAGGTTTGATCCTGGAAGGCCTTTTCAAGCCTTCCAGTATGCATATCAGATAATTCTTTTCCATTCATTTATAGAAATATTGGGATTCCAATTGGGATTTTCAAGGGGTATTGCATCCTTTCCTATTGGGAATGAAAATTTTGCTACCTTCTCACCCTCTTCTTTCGTTAGAAGAAATTTTGCTACCTTCTCACCCTCCCTTCTGCTAGATTTTTCCCTTGCAAACTTTTAGACAAACTCTAGGGGATGTGTTGTTCATCTCCAAATGTTTCTGCTGCCTGTAAACCTGCCTGCTTTTCTGCAACAGTTAGGTTTGACTTAAAAGTATTATAGCATTTTTCTACATAAGATTAAACACTTGGGTTAAATTTTGGCAAGCCTGTATATATCCATCAGCATCATTAGAAAACTTGCCCAGGTTCCCCTTTATTTATCTATAATCCTTCAATAAGAATGGAATACAAATCCTAATAGCACTATGGGCATGTGACATTTTCTGCTATGGCAAGAGTTAAAGAGGGAATTTCTTAAGTGACACAACTGGGGCAGCTAATAATTTGGTTATTAAGATCCCAGAATAAGTGAGACAGGGCACCCTGAAATTCCATTTGGGGTTCCCTGAGGGTTTGTCTCTTTGACTTTGGGGAACTGTCCTTTCTAGGCTTCCCTTACATGGTTGCAAAAAGGTCAGGGTTAACTGTACAATGATTACAAACATTGAGTTGTTTCACAGGACAATGTAAGCCTGTACATAGAGAAGCTCAGACCATTTTCCCTACCACCTAGAGAAAATATCTAGTTGTTAAATAATATAGAAATCAAGACTTCCTTTAGAAGGCTAAGTTTATTCATTTCCAATATGGTAATATTGTTTTATATGCCTTATGAGCAATAGAATATAAGCGATTTTATTTTCAGGATTTTAGGTCCAAAGGAGTTTCAGGGATTCAGAATGCAGTCAAGGGGAGTATAGACTGCAAATGGTTTATTACCCATCTAAAAAAAGAGGAAAAAACAATGAGTTTATCAATACTCTTCCTTCTACTGGTGTCCCCCAGAGTGAAGAAAGAGAGAAAGTGCATTTCCCTTCTCCTCCTTCTCCCTCTCCTGTGGGTCCTGGTGAGTGTCATGAATGCTGTCCTATGAATGCAAGTGTGACCTTCACCCATGGACCCAGAGGAGCTGGTAGGCAAGACTAGTCATGCCCATCTGCACAAGCCCTTGGTTTTCTGCCCTACTGGAATCTTAAACCCACTCAGCCCAAAAGGCTTCTAAGGTACTCCAGACGCCTGGAAGAGATAATGTAGTATTTGGACTTTGGCAATACTTTTTTAATGAAGGAAGTGTTTTAATACCATCCCTTGCTATGGTACCGGTTAAAAATCAGAATCCCACAAAATAGGAGGGACTAACTTCCAAACATAAAATTTCTTTTATGTTTACATCCCAAAGTAGTCGAAAGCAGAATGGGTGCTTCAAAAACAGCATACAAATTAAATAGCTTCCCTTCCATTGATGACATCATTATTGAAGCAAAGTCTGTCTTATCAGGATGGATTTCTCTCGGCTGTTGAAAGTAGAGTTTTCTTGTCTACAAATAGGACATGGGCCTGATTACCTATAGACAAAAGTAAAAGGGGCCGGGCATGATGGCTCATGCCTGTAATCCCAGCACTTTGGGAGGCCGAGGCTGGTGGATCACCAGAGGTCCAGAGTTCGAGACTAGCCTGAACAGCATGGAGAAACCCCATCTCTACTAAAAATACAAACAAAATTAGCCAGGTGAGGTGGCACATGCCTGTAATCCCAGCTACTCAGGAGGCTGAGGCAGGAAAATCACTTACACCTGGGAGATGGAGGTTGCATTGAGCCAAGATTATGCCACTGCACCCAGCCTGGGCAACAAAAGTGAAATTCCATCTCGGAGAAAAAAAAAAAAAGAAAAAAAAAGTAAAAGGAAAAACGAATTGGGAAACTAGTCATTTGTGGTAGAGGGCTGACAAGGCTCCACATGGAGAAAAATTTCACTCCACTAGGTGGCGATGTAGGGTTAGATATGTTAGATAAAACTGACTTCAAATTCTTTTCAGGAAAAAGTTTGAAAGAGAGGTTTGGGGTTTAATAGGCTTTCCCATAGCATGCTCCCCAGAATAAGAAAATTAATTTATCTCATATAGAAACTTTAGATTCATTGGACTATGCTGGAAGCATCCTTCTCTGAATAAGAAAATTAATTTATCTCATATAGAAACTAGATTCATTGGATTGTGCTGGAAGCATCCTCCCCAGAATAAGAAAATTAATTTATCTCATATAGAATCTTTAGATTCATTGGATTGTGCTGGACTCTTATACAGAATAAAAAACAATACAAATAGAAGAATATTCACTCAGGAAGAACTATTATCCCACATGGTGCCATGAGTGTCTATTATTAAGGGAAAGAAGGGTCCTTATAAGGTAAGAATATAGACAGAAATTTGAATTCCCTTTGTTTCTAGGAAACCACAAAAATAACAATTTTTTTGAATTACATTTGTAATTATTAAGACACTGACTAACTCTACCCAGCAGGATTATATCCCTAGCTTGCAAAAACACTCACAACACTGAATACAAAATAGGGATTAGAGACAAGATATCCACAAGAAAAAAAAGAATATGTGACGAGAAAAGACTTGAAGTTTTTTTGCTGACACCCTGATGGGCTGTTGGGAGCTAGATGTTAGTCCAAAGACCCTCAGGTAACACCAAGATATAGCCCCAGCTGGAAATCTTCAGTTGGCCTAGAACCTCCTTTCAATCCCACATCATGGCTAGGCCCTCTGTGAAAGGAAACTGGATTGGAATAGACAAGAAGCCTCAGAAATGAAAGTAAAGGGTTAAAGTTAAAAATATGCTTTTATTCAACTTTCTGATGAATTCTTTTATTCTCGATCAATGTACCAAAATATGTTGCAGTCTCACCAATGCACCAAGACTTAGCAGTCTTTCATTGTTTGAGATAATCGTCAGAGTTTTTTTTTAATCCAAGACAATAAAGGAGTGCAGGCAAAAGGATAAGGTAGAAGCAGAAGTTTAATAAGCAAAAAGAGAAAACTTTTTGTGAGCAGTGGCTGAGGCCTGAATTGGTTTCCCACTATAAGGCTAGTTCTAGGATTTTTATAGACTGGAAAGGATAAGGAATGTGCTTAGTCTTGGATAACAGCTTGGCCTGGGACCCTGGTCTGAAACCAACTGGAGAGCTTGGCCCAGTGCCAATCAGGGTCTAAAGTGATAATTCACAGAGGCCAGAATCGCTGTCCACAAAAGAAAATAAAACTACCCAGTGGAACCTGCTGGAACCATCATGCCCATGTCCACAAAAAGAGAAAAAAAAAAAAATGTCCTGATCATGCTGACTCCACAAAAATAGACAGGATTTTTATGCCATGCCTTCTTCACTTACCTTAGTGAGCCTAAGGTTTGCATAAGTTCTTATCCACATGGGCCAGAGGTTCTGTTTTTTTTTTTGTGCCAGCCACAAACATGTCTCCAGGCACAGCACCCTGTGCTAGTTTTCTTATCTGTGCCTTCAGCTTGATTTGTTTTTTCCAGGCTCCTTTTTTTTTTTTTTTTTTTTTTTTTTTTTTTTTTTTTTTTTTGTGAGATGGGAGTCTCGCTCTGTGTCCAGGCTGGAGTGCAGCGGCGTGATTCTCGGCTCACTGAAATCTCCGACTCCCTGGTTCAAGCAATTCTCCTGCCTCAGCTTCCCGAGTAGCTGGGATTACAGGCAGGCGACAACACGCCCAGCTAATTTTTGTATTTTTAGTAGAGACAAGGTTTCACCATGTTAGCCAGGATGATTTTGATATCCTGACCTTGTGATCTGCCCTCCTCAGCTTCCCAAAGTGTGGGGATTACAGGCCTGAGCCACCACACCCAGCTCCAGGCTCCTTTTATGTTTTATGGAAATGAGGCACTGACATTCCCTGCTCTGGAGGATCTCTGGGGACCCTTTTCTTTCTATATAACTAAGGCCAGCTAACTATTTTCATTTTGAGAACTCACTCACTATCACAAAAAGAGCAAAGGGATGTATGTGCTCCCATTATCACATTACCTGTTAAAAGGCCCCTTCTCTTATATTCTTTATTACAATTTGACATTATATTTTGGCAGAAACATAAATCCAGACCATATTATACTACCCCTGACCCCTTCCAAATATCACATGGCAAAATACAGTTATCTATTTCCAAGAGTCTTTCAAGTGTTAACTCTTTTTGGCATTAATTTAAAAGGTCCACAGTCAAAAGTTTCATTTGAGAAAAGACAAGTTATATCTGCCTATAAGCTTGTAAAAAAAAAAATTATATACTGATAGGATACAATGGGGATACAGGGGCTGGCCGTGGTGGCTCATACTTGTAATCCCAGCACTTTGGGAGGCCAAGGCAGGGGGATCATGAGGTCAAGAAATCGAGAGTATCCTGGCTAACCAACATGGTGAAACCCATCTCTACTAAAAATACAAAAATTAGCTGGGAACAGTGGCACATGTCTGTAGTCCCAGCTACTCAGGAGGCTGAGGCAGAAGAATTGCTTGAACCTGGGAGGCAGAGGTTGCAACAAGCCGAGATCGCGCCACTGCACTCCAGCCCGAGAGTGAGACTCCCAGGCTCACTCTCAAAAAAAAAAAAGAAAAGATACAATGAGGGTACAGGAGTTGGGTAAATACATTTGTTCTCAAAGAAATAAATTAGCCCAAACAAAGGTATAAAAGCCCCATGCAAGTTCTAAAGCTAGCAAAGCAATTATTAAATTTCAAAGTTCCAAAATAATTTTTTGACTCCATATCTCATATCTAGGCCACACTGATGTAAGAGATGGGCTCTCAAGGCCTTGAGTAGCTCCACCTCTGTGGATCTAGAGGCCACAGCCCCCACAACTGCTTTCATGGGCAAACATTGAGTGCCTGAAGCTTTTTCAGACGCATAGATTAAGCTGTCAGTGCATCTAACATTTTGGTGCTTGGAGGGCAGTGGCCTTCTCATAGCGCCACTAAGCAGTGCCTCAGTGGGGACTCTGTGTTGGGACTCCAACCCCATATGTCCTCTCTACACTGACCTTGTAAAGGTTCTCCATGAGGCCTCAGCCCCTGAAGTGGACTTATGGACATCTAGGCATTTTTATACACTACTCTGACCTTGCAGAGGTAACATTATTTATGAAAATCAATTTTAAATCACGATAAATAAAATAATATTGAAAAAATAACTATGCTCTTTTATTTACAAGTGGAGAGTTCAGCATTTACAACAGAGTATCTAGAGCTCTCATTTCATTGGACTGTTGCTTGGCACACTACCAATCACAGTAATACAGTTATAACTCAACAGTTGCGAGGGCCATGTGGATTCCATAGGGTTTCACTTTTTCTTTTGCTTCTAACTACTACATACAAACACACACACACACACAGACACACAAATTGGTGATGTGTCAGACATGGTACACAGTGAGTAAACTTGTGTTTAACTTAGTAAATTTTTGTGTATATTGTGCAATAACATGATAACTGTTCACAGAATATAAAATACAGGGTGACCTCAGCAATATGGTGGAAAAAGTGGTCACCCATTTATATCCCCTGACGACAATGATTCTGTACCCATCCATACAAAGAAGTATCTTTCTTGCTCTGTGGGAGTCTTGGGATTCAAGTAGGTGGTCGTGAAACTCTGGTGGAGCCCAAGGCCTAAAAACGGAGATATTGGGAGTGCAGACATATACCCATGTGGCAGATTATTCATTCTAGTTTATTCTATTTATTCCAATTTATTGTAATCCGAATGGCTACTTTGGCTCAGCTACAGCCTTATATGTTCTTGACACTGTGACTGAAACCATAGGTCAAGAAAGGGTCACATGAACTGCAGCGTAGGCAAAAAGATTTTTCTGTATCCCTACCTTTGTCTTGGCAGTAAACCCAAATATCATTCTATAACTTGACTGCAAATTCTTTCTCCACCGTGATCCTAGCTTAATAGTGCTCACATAAGGACCCAAAGGGAAATGCCCATCTGTGCCATCAGAACAAGCTAGCCTTTCTTTATGCCACAACAGTTTCTGTTGGGATGATGCTATTATGGCTCCAGACCCCTCTGCTACAGTCACATAGTTACTGTCATTTTTGAAAATGGCTATGAGATGTACCTGGATAGTCTTGCAGTTCTGTCACCATGTATACTCACAATGGTACACAGTGAGTAAACTTATTAAAGTTTGGGCAATTTTGTGGCACACAGAGATATATATCTAGTAGTGTCTCTGCAGATAACACTCTATACTAGACCCCACTGTGAATCTTGAATGAAGTCTGTAAATTGGCTGCAGGTATTCTTACCTTCAACGTGAGAGTGGTCCCGTTAATACTGGTACCCACCAGAAGGCAGTTTATTCCATGACATATGCAGCTAGCTTAGACTTATCAGCCTTTGCTATAAACAAAACAAAACTTTGTATTTCAAGTCAAGACTATCTCAGCCATAGACTGAAGTAGTGTGGTTATCCTGGGGACTTATTCAAACTTAAATAAAGCCCTTCTAGAAATCCAAACTAAGCCACATCTGTCAGTGAACTCAAAACAGAGCTACTTTCTGCAAACCTAAAGATGAGTCCAGACTGTGAACTTTGAACTAATTGTAGGGTAAAGGGATCCCTAATACAGCATGGCTGCTCTACCAAAAAGCAGCAAATCTGCTTCTTTTAGTAGGTCCCTGATTCTATTCCACCCAATAGGGTAAGACCTTCCAAGTAGAATCTCCAGCCACTTTCTACAGCCAAGTTTGAGTGGGTAACAAACCAATACCCATCTGGGGTAAAACTCCTGGAAGAAGGGGCATGTTGGCATCTTTGTTGTTTTTCAGTCTTCACAGGTGATACCTCTAAGTACAGAAAATCTCACACAACTAGAGTCTGAAGAAGACCTCTAGCAAACTTCAGCAGCCCTCAGAAAGAGTGGTGAAACTGTTAAAAGAAAAACAAACAAACAGAAAACAACAATAATAAAACCACATCCAAAAATCAGCAATGTCATTGTAGGTAGATAAGCCCACAAAGATGGGAAAAAGAGCAACACAAAAATGAAGAAACTCAAAAAGTCACAGTGTTTATTTTTCTCCAAATGACAACAACACATCTTCAGCAAGGGTCAGAACTGTACTGAGGGTGAGATGGCTGAATCAAAAAAAGTAGGCTTCAGAATGTAAATAAAAATAAACTTTGCTTAGCAAAAGGAATATAGTGTAACCCAATGCAAAGAAGCTAAGAATTATAATATAACAAAACAGGAGCTAACAACTAAAACATCAGATCTAGAAAGAAATATAACCGACCTGATTAAGCTGAAAAGCATACTAAAAAATCTTTACAATGCAATCACAAGTATTATAGTATTAGTAGAAATATTAAAAGAATAGACTGAGTAGAGAAAAGAATGTCAGAGCTTAAAGAATATCTTTATGAAATAAGACAGGCAGAATATATACAGAGAAAATAATTAAAAAGAACAAAACTTCTTAGAAATATTAAATTATCTAAAGTGAACAAATGTAGAAGGTATCTGATTAAGGTATCTGAAAGAGTGGAGAATGAAACCAATTTGGATAACATACTTCAGGATATTTCACAGTAGGAGTTCCCCAACCTAGCAAAGTAGGCTAACGTTCAAATTGAGAAAATGCAGAAGACCCCAGAAAGATACTCCATGAGGAGACAAGGTTCAATACATACAATCATCAGATATTCAAAGGTAAAAATGAAAAAGAAAATGTTAAAAGCCACCAGAGTGAAAGACCAGGTCACCTACATAGGGAAGACCATCACACACAGCAAGCCTCTCAGCAGAAACCTTACAAGCCAGAAGAGATTAGGGGCCAATATTCAACATTCTTAAAAAAGAAATGAACCTAGAATTTTACATCTGGCCAAATGAAGCTTCATAAGTGAAGGAGAAAATAAGATTCCCTTCAGACAAGCAAATGCTGAGAGAATTGGTAAGCGTCAGACCTGATTTATGAGAGCCCCTAAACAAAACACTAATTGTGGGAAAAAAATTACCAACCACTACAAAAGACACTAAGTGAACACAACAGGGACACCATAAAACAGCCTCATAAGTCTGCAAAATAAAAAGTGAGCATAATTATAACAGAATAAAATTTACGCATAACAATACTAACCTTAAATGTAAATGAGTTATCTGCCCCAATTAAAAAACCCAACATGGCAGGTTGAATAAAAAACCAAAACCCATTAGTATGCTGTCTTCAAGAAACCTATTTTATAGGCAAAGACACATATAGGCTGAAAATAAAAAAATAGAGAAAAATTTACCAACCAATTGGAAAACAGAAAAAAAAAAAACAGGGGTTGCAATCCTAGTTTGTTTAAAAGTTGCTTCAACTTTAAACTAATAAAGATTTTAAAAAAAAAAACCGCACACACATACACAAAGAAGGGCATTACATAATGTTGAAAAGTTAAATTCAACAAGCAAAGCTAACTATTCTAAATATATATGTTCACACTACAGAAGGACTCACATTTATAAAACACGTTGTTAGAGATCTTCAAAGAGACTTAGACTCTAACTCAATAAGTGTGAGACCTTAACATCCCATGGAACATATGAGAGAGATCATTGAGACAGAAAATTATCAACAATATTTAGGACATGAACTCAGTCCTAAATCAACTGTACCTAAGAGATATCTTAGGAACTCTGAATATACATTCTTATCATAACCACATGGAACTTACTCTAAAATTAGTTACCTAATTAGAAGTAAAATAGTTTTCAGCAGATGCAAAAAGACTGAAATTATAACAAATAGTCTCTCAGAGGACAATTACAGAGTGCAACAGCCACTACAGAACACCAAACAGGTTGGCGCATAAGTAATTATGTTTTTTTCATTGTTGAAATTTGTTGTTTGATACCAGAATTTATTATTTAATAAATGTGGTTATCATTATCATGCGCATTTCACTTTGTGTTTCTTTGTTACTTATTACTTGATGTTTATTTTATGTTTATTTTAGACTATGCAAATAATGTTACACAAAAAACAAATTTGAGGAATTTTCTTATTCAAGTTCAAAATGGGTCACAAAGCAGTAGAGAAATTTTGCAACATTAACAATGCATTTGCCCCAGCAACTGCTAATGACTGTACAGAGCAGTGGTTGTTTGAGAAGTTTTGTAGAGGAGACTAGGGCCGTAAAGATGAGAAGTGTAGTGGCCAGCCATCAGAAGTTTACAATGACCAATTCAAAACTATTATTGAAGCTGATCCTCTTACAACTACATAAGAAGCCACTACAGCCACTACTAAACACACTGAAGTAAACAGAACAGTGAGTTGCCAAGAACTCAATGTCAACCACTCTATAGTAATTTGGCTCTTAAAGCAAATTGGAAAGGTGAGAAAGCTCTGTAAGTGGGTGACTCATGAACTATGTAAAATGTAATTTTTAAGTGTCATCTTCTCTTATTCTACAAAACAACCATTTCTCAATTAAGTTGTGACGTGCAATGAGAACTGGATTTTATATAACAACCAGCAAAGACCAGCTCAGTGGTTGGATGCAGAAGAGGCTCCAATAAACTTCCGAAAGGTTAACTTACACCAAACAAAGGTCATGGTAACTGTCTGATGCTCTGCTGGCCTTATCTACTATAGCTTTCTGAATCTTAATGAAACTATTACATCTGAGAAGCATGCTTAGCAAATCAATAAAATGCACCAAAAACTGCAATGCCTGCAGCCTCACTGGTCAACAAAAAAGGCTCAATTTTTTTTTTCTATGACAATGCTTAACTACACATTGAACAAACAATGATTGAAAAGTTAAACAATTTGGGCTACGAAGTTTTGCCTCATCCATCATATTCATCTGATATCTTGCCGACTGACTAACTACCACTACAAGCATCTTGACAACTTTTGGCAGGGCAAATGATTCTACAACCAGCAAAATGAAAATGCTTTCCAAGACATTACTGAATTCTGAAGCATAAATTTTTATGCTACAGGCATAAAAAAAGTTTCTTATTGGCAAAAATGTGTTGATTGTAATGGTATTTATTTTGATTAAGAAAGATGTGTTTAAGCCTAGTTATAATAATTTAAAATTCACAATCTAAAACTGCAATTACTTGCCCTCCAACTCAGAACCCAATATCCAAAAATTTATGCAAAGCCATACAACTATGTAGAAATTGAGCAACATGCTCCTCAGGGATTAGGAGTAAATAATAAAATTCGGGCAGAAATTAAAATTTTGAGACTCTATCTTAAATGCAAGAAACATCTCAAGTTAACCTAACATCACTATGAAAAGGACTGGAGAACCAAGAGCAAAGAAAACCCAAAGCTAGCAGAAAAAAAATAAACAAATAACCAAGATCAAAGCTGAACTTGCAGTGTTCAGACGACAGGAGTCACAAAAACTTCAAAATATCAACCAATTAGGAGACTTTCTTGAAAAAAAAAAAAAGACTTCTACCTAGACTAAAGAATAAGAAAAAGAAATTTCAAAGAAACACAATAAAAAATTATGAGAGATATGGCCATTAGAGAAGACCACAAACACCTCTATGTACTAAACTAAACAAATCTAGAAAAAAATTAGATAAATTTCTGAACATATATACCCTCCCAAGCTTGAGCCAGAAAGAAATTGAATTCCTACATAGAACAATAACACATTCTGAAATTAAGGCAGTAATAAATTGCCTCTGAAAAAACAAACAAACAAAAATGCATTACCTGATAGAGTTGCAGGTGAATTCTACCAGAAGTAGAAAGAAGAGCTGGTACCATTTTTCTGATACTATTTCAAAAACTTGAAAAGGAGACATTACTCCCTAACTCATTCAATGAGGCCACAATTTCCGTGATACCAAAACCTGACTGAGATACAACAACAACAACAACAACAACAAAAAGCTTAGACTAATAACTTTGATGAAAATTGATGAAAAAATTATCAACAAAATACCGACCAACTGAATCAAGCAGCACATCAAAAAGATTATCCTCCACGATCAAGTATGTTTTAAAGAGTATCCTCCATAATCAAATGTGTTTTATTTCCCGGATGCAAGGTTGGTTCAACATACATAAATTAATACATATTTGAATTTATTAATATTCACATTAACAAATCTAAAGGCAAAAACCAAATAATTATCGCGATACAGGCAGAAAAGGCCTTTGATAAAATTTAATATTCCTTCATGTTAAAAACTCTCAGTGAACTAGACATTGAAGAAACATATCTCAAAATAATAAGAAATCTGCATGATAAATCCATAGACAATATCACACCTAATGGGCAAAAGCTGGAAGCAATCTCCTTGAAAACTGGCCCAAGACATCGATGTGCTCTCTCAGCACTCTTATTTGAATCAGTATTGAAAGCTCTGATCAGAGCAATCAGACAAGAGAGAAAAATAAACTATCTTTAAATATAAAGAGAGTATGTTAAATTGTCTTTGTTTCCAGATGACATAATCCTACGTATAGAAAAACCCAATCATCTCAGCCCCAAAGATTTTAAGCTGAAAAGCAACTTCAGCAAAGTCTCAGCATACAAAATCAGTGTATAAAATTGCTACAATTTCTATACACCAACAACAGTCAAGCCAAAAACAAAATCAGAAACAAATTTCCATTCACAATTATATCAAAAAGAATAAAATACCTAGGAACAGCTAACAAAGGAAACGAAGGAGCTCTTCAAGGTGAACTACAAAACACTGCTCAAAACAATCAGAGGACGAAAACAAACGTAAAAATATTTTATTCTTGTGCACAGACAGAATCAACATTGTAAAAACGGCCATACTGTCCAAAGTAATTTATAGATTAAATGCTATTTGCATTAAACTACCATTGACATCATTAAGAGAATTAGAAGAAACTATTTTAAAATTTATATGAAATAAAAAAGAGCCCAAATAGCCAAGGCAATACTAAGAAAAAAGAAGAAAGCCAGAGGCATCACATTATTCAACTTCATACTGTACCACAAGGTTACAGTTAAAATATTAAAGTCATCAGGAGTAGCTGGAAAAGCATAAGAGATTCAATTGATGTTAACAGAATGTGGTTACTGAAGGGGACTGAGAAGCACAATACAGTCTCTATGATTAGATAACCCAAAGAGACACAAAACAAGAACCATAAATTGATAAAAATTTTATGCTGGTTTGCCTAAAATATTTACACATCAATTCCACTGAATTCTTACAATGAATGAATGGCATTAGATGTTATAGTCACCTTTTGAAAGAACAGAAAATACCAAGGCAGATAACTTGTTCAACTCAATCAGTTTTAGGATGCAAAAGCAGCTGCATATTGCAAAAAAGAGCCAGGTACTAGACTTATTAAACCAATCTGAAGAAGAGTAAAGTGAGAGAAATTTGTCTACTGTATAGACTTACTGTAAAGGTATAGTAATGAAGACTTTGTTATTTGGCAAAAAGGGACAGACATAAATCAGAAGCAACACAACAAATAACTGAGATATTGACTACCGAAGTCCAGCCAACAGATTTTTAACAAAAAACACAAAGCAATTAAGTGTAGCACAGATAACTTTTCTATTGCTGGTGCTGGATCAGTATGCTGTCCATTGAGAAAACCTTAACTTTGGTCTGAGTCTGACATGTTTTTTTTTGTTTTTTTTTTGTTTTTTTTTTGTTTTTTTGAGACGGAGTCTCGCTCTGTCGCCCAGGCTGGAGTGCAGTGGCGCGATCTCGGCTCACTGCAAGCTCCGCCTCCCGGGTTCATGCCATTCTCCTGCCTCAGCCTCCCGAGTAGCTGGGACTACAGGCGCCCGCTACCACGCCCGGCTAATTTTTTGTATTTTTTAGTAGAGACGGGGTTTCACCGTGTTAGCCAGGATGGTCTCGATCTCCTGACCTCGTGATCCGCCCGCCTCGGCCTCCCAAAGTGCTGGGATTACAGGCGTGAAGAGTCTGACATGTTTTGTAAATAAAACTGATTTTTCTCTACTCTTCCTTCCCAAAATTGTTAAAAACTACGTTGACCATGCTACTGTCGTAGTGTTTCCTAACCTCAGTTCTTCACTCTTACATTCCAAGAAGTGCAAATGATATCCATAGTCTCAAAACACACATATTTTATTTTTAATAAAAAGAATTAAGTTAAAAATAGACAATAGGTAAGTCCCTAATTTCTCTTTTTACTCTATTATTTTTGGCCTCAACATATAATTAAATTATACATTGCTTTTTCCTACAATGAGAACAAAGGGGAGAAAAAAATAGAATGAAGGTGGAGTATTGAAGCACCAAAATATTTTAAAGATACAGAGACCAAATAGTGGAGTCCAGAAACACAGGGGAAAAAATTAATAAAGTAAAGGTATATACTTGGTCTTTCTCAAAATTTATTTGTTCCTATTCAGAATAGAATGAAACTAATTTAGGAAATTACTCCCATAAGCAAGCAGGAATGCTACTGGCAAGAGATTTCTCGGCATCAGGGCATAGACTTTAAGAACCGAGCTTTATTCAAAAACCTCTAAGAATTAGTATATAAAAAAATTGGAAGTGAAAAATTCTAGATAGGAAATAAGCTTTTTCTGAGGTCCTGACCAGGGATTTAAGAAGACAAAAAATATTGCTGCTATCAAAATTCTTGCTGAGGAGAGCAGGAGAGTTGTAGAAAAGGCATTGAAGGAAGACAAGCAGCTGAGGAGCCTGAATCCTTGTGTTATTATTCTTCCCTTCAAAGATATGGATGTGGTCTGTGAGGAGTGTTAGGAATGTACTTTTATGGTTTGCTTTCTCCCCAGAATGTTCTGTTTATTGCCCTTCCTCTGACATTATTCCTGAGCTCTTGGCATTTTTTTTTAACATACCTCTTCTTGAACAAGATTCACACCCTCTTTACCCTGATCCAGCTTCTGCCACCACCGTCACCTCTCCAGGGGATGGTCTCTTGCCTGAGCCCTTTAATGTTCGGGATTCTCCAGTATAATCATTTACAAAGAAGCAGAAATAGACTGTTGACCAGTGGTCAGTCTTACCTCAATTTAAAATGTACAAGTTTTAGGCTAGGTGCAGTGGCTCACGCCTGTAATCCCAGCACTTTGGGAGGCCAAGGTGGGTGGATCATCTGAGGTCAGGAGTTCGAGCCCAGCCTGGTCAACATGGTGAAACCCCATCTCTACTTAAAAAAATACAAAAATTAGCCAGGCGTGGTGGTGCACACCTGTAATCCCAGCTACTCAGGAGGCTGAGGCAGGAGAATCACTTGTACCTGGGAGGTGGAGTTTGCAGTGAGCTGAGATGACACCACTGCACTCCAGCCTGGGCAACAAGATTAGAGTGAAACTCTGTCTCAAAACAAACAAACAAACAAAAAACAAACAAAAAATATACAAGTTTTATTTGGTCTCAGCTTCCATGTGTTTTGGGATCTTTCTGCTTCCTTAAATTTTTATGTTGATTACGTGGCTGTGCACAGGTTGGCCTATATCAGTTTGGTCTGGTCTACTGGGGCCTAGTTCTCAAGATCACTCTAAAACTATGTCTCTCATAATTTTGTTTAATAATCCCCATCTTTGATTATATTGTCAACTAGGTAAGAGTGTGTCAAAACAGTCACATATTTGTTAGTATGTCATTTCATTTGAAGAGGACTATTTGACATATTACAGATGCTGCATGCAAACATTTAAAAGTTTTGAGAGAAGCCAGGCAGACTATTTTATGGTGAATAAGGTCTTGTTATTGGAAGAACAAAAAGATTTTAAATAATCTTCTTTTGTCTCATATTCAAAGGACTTTTAGTATGTTCATGTCCTCATGAACAAAACCAAATGAAACTTTAAGGTAAAATAATGATCCAAATGAGATGACTCATACTAACCAAGCAGCTTGTCAGTTAGTCTACTGTAATTGCCTTTGCAAAATAACCAATGTATTTTTCTATGGCCAAAAAGCAGTCTCAGTACTGATAAGCACTTACATAAGCATAGCTCGCTCTGCTCTCTTTTGATTATTGTTTGCTTGGAATAGATTTTTTAAATCCCTTTACTCAAATATTTTGTGTGTCCCTAAGTATAACGTGAGGCTCTTTTATGCAGCATACTGTTAAATATTGGGAGCATTTTAATCACCTTTTTTTTACACTGTCATTTTATTGGATAATTTAATTTATAAACATTTAAACAGCACAGGAGAAACTGCCCCCATGAGCCAATCACCTTCCATCTGGTCCCTCCCTCAAAACCTGGGGATTACAATTTGAGATGCCACTTAGGTGGGAACAGAGCCAAACTATATTGTTTCATCCCTAGTTCCTCCCAACTCTCATGTCTTTTTCATATTTCAAAACCAGTAATGCCTTCCCAATAGTACCCCAAAGTCTGAACTCATTTTGGCATTAATTCAGAAGTCCAAATCTAAAGTCTCATCTGAGAAAGGGGAAGTTCCTTTCACCTATGAGCCTGGAAAATTAAAGCAAGTTAGTTACTTCTAAAATATAATGGTAATACAGGCATTGGGTAAATGTTACCATTTCAAATGGAAGAAATAGGCCAAAGCAAAGGGGCCACAAGCCCCATGCAAGTACAAAACATGGCCAGGCAGTCACTAATCTTAAAGCTCCAAAACCTCATTTGACTCCATATCTTACATCCAGGGGATACTGATGCAAGGTGTGAGCTCCCACAGCTCTGTCCCTGGGGCTTTGTAAGGTACACCGCCTGTGGCTACTTTCATAGACAGGTGTTGAGTGCCTGCAGCTTTTCCAGACACATGATGCAAGCTGCCTGAGGATCTACCATTCTGGGGTTTGGAGGATGGTGGTCCTTTTCTCATAGCTCCACTAGGCAGTGTCCAGTGGGAACTCTGTGTGGGACTTCCAATCCCACATTTCCCTTCCATACTGCCCTAGCAGAGGTTATCCCTGGGTGCTTCACCCTGAACAGACTTCTGCCTGGACTTCCAGGCATTTCCATATATCTCTGAAATTTAGGCAGAAGTTCCCAAGGTTCAACTCTTGTCTTCTGTGCACCCATAGGCCTAACACCATTGGCCTAACTGCCAAGGCTTGGGGCTTGCACCCTCTGAAGCAAAGACCCAAGCTTTTGGCCCCTTTGGGCCACAGCTGAGGCTGGAGAGGCTGGAATGAAGGGTGCCAAGTCCCAAAGCTGCACAGGGCAGCACGACTCTGTGCCCAGCCCAAAAAACTATTTTTCTTCCTAGGCCTCTGGGCCTGTGATGAGAAGAGCTCCCTTGAAGATCTCTGACATGCCCTAGAGTAATTTTCCCCATTGTCATAGCTATTAACATTAAGCTCCTCATTAGTTATACGAATTTCTGCAGTCGGCTTTAATTTCTCTCCAGAAAATGCTGGGTTTTTTCGTCTTTTCTATCACATGGTCAGGCTGCAAATTTTCCTAACATTTATGGTCTGTTTCCCTTCTAAACATAAGTTCCAATTTCAAATCATATCTCTCAAATTCAAAGTTCCATAGGGCAGGAGCAAAATACCACCATTTGCTGTGCTAAAGCACAGTATGTGTTTCCTTTACTCCAGTTCCCAAGAAGTTCCTCATTTCCATCTGATACCATCTCAGCCTAGACTTCATTCTCCATGTCACTACCAGTATTTTGGTTAAAAAATTCAAGTCTTTAGAAAGTGCCAAAATTTCCCACATAATCCTGTCTTCTTCTAGGCCCTTCAAACTGTTCCAACCTCCCCCCAATACCCAGGTCCAAAGTTGATTCCACATTTTCAAGTTTTCCACAATACCCCATTCCTGGTACCAATTCTCTGTATTAGTCTGTTATCACACTGCTCCAAAAATACAACCTGAGACTCGGTAATTCATTAAGAAAGGATGTTTAATTGACTCACAGTTCTGCATGGTTGGGGAGGATTCAGGAAACTTAAAATCACTGTAGAAGGTGAAGGGGAAGCAAGACACATCTTATATGGAGGCAGGAAGGTGAGAGAGTGAAACTGCAGAACATTTTTAAAACCATCAGCTGTTGTGAGAACTCCCTCACTATCATCAGAACAGCATGGGGGTAACTGACATCATAATCCAATAGCTTTGCATCAGGTCCCTCCCTTAACAGATGGGGATTATAATTCCAGATGAGATTTGGATGGAGACACAAAGCCAAAGCATATCAACGACACAGCAGTATTTATCTAATGGACCTAGGAGCTATCTCTTTGAAACGTAAACATAAAGAGAGAAGGTACCCCTCTGTTTCCAGTTTCAGTAAAAGGTAAGAACTTAACCTCAGTAGGTGCTTTTCTCTGAACTGCAAAACAACCTCTTGAGATTAAAAATATGAGAAGTCAGTTTCTCTTCTGATTAAAGACAATTAGCTATATAATATGTGGTCTCCTGTTACCATTGTAAACTAAGGGTATGTGACAAATGGTGCCGTTAAATTTTCTTTATTAAAGACTACTGATCAACCAGTAATTTCTTTTAAGAAAATTTGTCTATCTTGAAGACTACCTTGATGCTTAGCTATATAAAAGGCGAGATTTCTTTTTGACTTTGTAATCTCTTGGTTGATTTTCTACAATGTACATTAAATTCATATTTCATATTTTTAACAGTAAAACTGATTTCATTCTCTACTGTCTTTGTGGAGAGGACTTCTGGGTTCAGAGAAAATTTTATTTTTAATGTTATGGCTTCATCACTAGGCTTTTAAAAACAAAACCATGAAGACTTAAATTCCTTAAAACCAGTAGTAATGATCAGGGTACTACCACTTACCTTGCAGAAAAAAAGAAAGAAAAAAAAAGGATTAGGAGGATACTACACTATGTATATGATGGCCAATTATATGCCCAACAAGTAAGATAATTTAGAATAAATGAACAAAGTCCTGATACATACATACTATTTACCTTGCAGAAAGAAAGGGAAAAAAAGGATTAGGAAGATACTATACTTTGTATATGATGGCCAATTATACACCCAACAAGTTTTATAATTTAGAATAAATGAACAAATTTCTGATACATACAAACTACCAGAACTGACTTGGGAATAAATACGACACGAATTCATAATCTAAACTAAGGCCTAGGACCATTTAAAGAATTTACATCAATCCTCGAATGTGTCCAAAAACACAAAAGAAAAAGGGACACTACACAATTCATTCTGTGAAGCCGGGATTATATTGATCCTAAAGTCAAAGTCATCACACGATACAAGCCAATATATCTTAAAACAGATGCTAAGATTCTAAACATAATAGTACACACACAACAAATCCAGTAAATTAAATGATTGTATATCATAATCAAATGGAATTTGTCTTGAAATAATTTGACCACCACAGCCAGTCCATTTGAGACATTCGGTTAAGCCATGATTTATTATAAGATTCAGATGCTTAGTCTCACTCCTTCCTATGTATATTTACTTTCCATTTCCTGTATATATTTACTGTCTACTTTTTGTCAGTATTCCGCTGGGTGCTAGCAATTGTAAGCAACAGATGCGGCCTCCGTACTTACATGCTTTACTGTGAGGTGGTGAGGTAGAGAAGATAAGACTGAAAAAAATAGGCCGGGCGCGGTGTCTCACTACTGCAATCCCAGGAATTTAGGCGGCAGAGGCGGGCGGATCACTAGGTCAGGGGTTTGAGAGCCTGGCCAACATGGTGAAACCCCATCTCTACTAAAAATACAAAAATTAGACGGGCAGATCGGGCCCCTGCACTCCAGCATGGGCAACAAGAGCGAAACTTCGTTGTCAAAAAAAAAAGAAAGAGAGAGAGAGAAAAGTAATAAACATTCTGAACATAGAGGGCCTTGTCCTAAGCCAGTCCTCCAAATTCACTGTATAAGAGTAAGGGCTCTCTTAAAATTTAGGCGTTTACAGTTAAATGACCCACGAACTTCTGAAACTGGAAGATCGTTTTTTAGCAAAGGAGAATACTCCAGGGCCCCGCCCATTTCATCCTTGACTCCACCTTCTCCATGCTGAGTCCCGCCCCGCTTCCTGTTTATTCATCCTGCACCAAACTCTACGGTATCCTGATGGAGTCTACTAGGTGTCAGTCATTTGGCCATGCCTCAGCCGAAGAGAGGCGGGGAAAAGTATCGTAATCAGCTGCGTCGCCTTTTGATGACGCCAGAGAGCGCGCGTCAGCAGTTTATCAGAGAGCGCTGTAGCCAGCCTCTTCTGCGCACCCACCTGCTGCATCTTAGTTCAGCCGGCTCTTAGAGTAGTAACCGCCAGAAAGGAGTCGGAAGAGGTCTCACGAGGCTGTCATCACCGCCATGCCCAAGAATAAAGGTACTGCTGTAAGCCTCTGGGACTATACCTCGGCTTGCTCTGCCAGTAAGCCCGACGCCTGTTCCAGGCCGCAGTGACTGTTCTAACGGCGGTACTGGGCACTGCGACCCCAGCACTGTGTTCGGGAAAGGAGCTGGGAATGCCCGATTTGGTCACATTAGGGTGGGACAGACGCCATTTTTATGGGGCCTCCTTCGGAAGATAGCGGGCTTTTGCTGCTGATTTCACGCCAGACGGAAAGCGTATAGGTAGGGACGGTTGAGGGACCTTAACCGTACGGCCTGGCTTTCCAGAATAGGCACCTGCAAACACTTCCCTGCTACTTTCCTGGAAGCGGTTCTTAACTTTGAAGACTTACCTATCTGGACAGTTAAAAGTATTGCTAAGGATACTCCCTTTTCCTTGTTAAACAGTGGGGAAGCCTTGAAGCATGTTTAGGTTCATTTCTGGCGTTTTACTCTACCCCATCCCTTTATAGAGTGTAACATTCTTTTGCAGAAGATTTGTTACATATTTAGGCAGGTTTTCAACTTCCGTATCCGATAAATATTGTAGGAGTAAAGATATCAACGTTCCCTTCATTCTGAGGCTAATCTTTCACACGAAACTTAGACTTGAAAATAAGTTTACTCACAGCTTCTAAAGTAGGAGGTCTAACCTCGGTAGAACGCTTTCTCAGTCATTTCTGAAAGAAATTCTCGTTTTTATACACCTGAGGTAATCTCTCACTTTTAATGCCCTTGTAATTGCTTGAAGAAAACTGTAGGTGGAAACAAAATACTATTTTCCACAGGAGGGGACCATGTTTTATAGTCCACAAAAACTCTGTTTAGATTATTCCTTCCTGGGATCCAGACCAATTTGTCTTCTTTTTACTTGCCTGTTGGCAGCATGGAATCTGTTTCATTTTCTCTTTTTAGCTGTCACGACACACAGCTCTTGAGGTACTTGGTGACAGTACAGTGCAGTGTTTTCTGGGCATTACTCTTTGCTCTCCCGAAAACCCACTAACGGGTTGTGTGTATAATAAGGTTTTATTTTATTTTATTTTATTTTACTGCAAAATTATTGGAGGATAAAGTGTATTCTGGGAGAAGTCTAATTAGAAAGAGTTAGCAAAGGCTTATGCTTTTTCACTAACATTTTCTCAGATGGTACTGAACAACTTAAGTAGGTATCTTGTTCTCACCTTTATTTCTAGTGATGAGATTCCCAGTTCTCTAAGCAATCAGCTCTAAAGATCAGAGTATCTCCCTTTGCAAAATGTCCATTAAATCTTTGCTGATGTTATTATCCCTGTACCTGACTCTATCCTTAAATAGTAAAGCTTCCTTTATTCTTGTAGGGTAGAACTTTTAAACTGAGTGATGCCTAAAAATGTTCTCAATAAAGAGAGTATCTCCAAAACACATCGGATTTGTTTAAAGAGGAGGTGTGGATTTTTTGATCTTAGAAAGGAAACGAGATAAAATATTAAACGACTTTAATTTTTGTATGTTCATGCCTAGCCTCATTCCTCTAAAATATAATTTAAAGTGGATTCTGTTACATGGTATCACAATAGAAGGGGAATGATCAGGGTTTGGTTAATTCTGGTAAATTGTGAACAATTTTTTTTTTATCATATGTGCCTCAGAAGGCACACAAAAGAAGTATAGTGGCCGGGCGCGGTGGCTCACGCGTGTAATCCCAGCACCTTGGGAGGCCAAGGCGGGTGGATCACGAGGTCAGGAGATCGTGACCATCCAGGCTAACATGGTGAAACCCCCTCTTTACTAAAAATACAAAAAAAATTAGCCGGGCGTGGGGAGGCTGAGGCAGGAGAATGGCGTGAACCCGGGAGGCGGAGCTTGCAGTGAGCCCAGACCGCGCCACTGCACTCCAGCCTAGGCGACTGAGCAAGACTACGTCCAAAAAAAAAAAAAAAAAAAAAAAAAAAAAAGTACAGTAATACAGTGAACTCCTAGAAATCCATACCTCTAGGAATTATAACCTAGATTCATTAAAGTCCTCTGTTACCCTTCCCAAATTTATTTTTCTTAGGATAATACCCATCCTGAATTGAATGTTTTTATTATTGTGTAAAATTAGTGTTATCTTCTGGGCTACTTACTTGAGGGATACTTTTGAAGACCCCTAAATATTATGAGATGAGACTTACTAATGTAGAAATAAAACTTGCTCATTTGGTTTTCTGTGTCTTTTTTGTTGTTGTTTTCTTCGTTTGAAAATCCAGATGCCTGTCAATATTGTCGTGGTGAGGTTTATCCAAATAAACATGTAAATGAGCATGGGCCATATGTGGAATTACTTTTTCTTTGCATGCATTAAGCTGGTATTCTACAAAAATCTTAGAAACCCATCCTCACATCAGGAAAAGGGCATCCTTTGGCCTATACTTGTGAAGAGCTAGAGTAAGGTGCTCCCCACCTTTGAGATTGCTAAAGTTGTCATTCTTTTGGAAATTTATGAGCTAATCATCATTTAGTCATTTGAAAAGCTGCCAAACTTTTGTAAAACCCAGTAAGGAAAGCAGGTATGATCTTTGTCCTGACGCAGCTAAGTTCAGGCACGATTAATTGCTCGAAATATAGAATGTGTTTTCCTTTGTAGAAATTTAGTTTTGGCATGCCCTAAGAATGCATCAGAATCTGGATAAATCACAGAGTTCTGGAAGCCCAATTGTCTTCTATAGTGGCACAGAATAATGTGAGACTGCCCCAGAGGTAGTGGGTGAATTCAAGAAGTTAGATGTCTGGCTTTACGGTGGCCAGGTATATGTTTTATTCTATTTGCAGTGTTACCATTTTTATTCAAATTCTTCAATCGATCCCTTAATATTACTGTAATTTGTAGCCTTTCTCCCTCCTTTTGGAAACGGCCGCTACTTTGGTTTACGTTCTCTAATGGGGATACAATGTTATGGAGAAGTACCCCAGTCCCTTGATAATTCAATAGAAAATATCACAAGGAAATACTCTGGATGTGTTTAGTAATAAGCAAAAACTTAAAAATAGAGTGAAACATGATGGCAGTTGAAACAGTTATCAAAAGTCTAAGGAAGTGTGTATGTAAACTTTAAACTAGAAATTATATTTCTATTCATTTATCTTGTGAAATTTGTTTGTAGAATAATATTCAATGCAGCATTATATAATAAAATTAAAACACTGGAAGAAATTAAATTATTAAGTATACTTTAACCATTAAAATGTTGGTCCAGATCTGCAGTTATTGAAATGAAAATGAATATTCAGGACAAATAATTTAGTGTAGTTAAAATATGCTATAGAAGAAAATGAATGAAGTCCTGTTTTTATTTGGAAAGCGTGAACAAAATATTCATAATAGTTATCTTTGGGTGATAAAATGTTTCTATTATATAGTTTCATATAAGATGTATTCTTATTTCAGAAGTATCCAAACAAATGTCCAAGAAGGATAGTATTGATATATATCGGGTAAAAGACTTAAAGAGAACCTTTGACAGGTCCTGTTAATGAGGTAATGTTAATGTTGTAATGTAAATAAATTTAAACACATTTATTATGTGTTTAAATGATATATTTTTAATTTTCCTGCAAGTGGAAACACACTTCAAAACACACTTCAAAAGCTTTATTTTGTTTTATAGTTTAGTTTATATGATATTATGTAGAATTTTACATTAATTTTTTATCTACTCTTTTAATTAGGTAAAGGAGGTAAAAACAGGCGCAGGGGTAAAAATGAGAATGAATCTGAAAAAAGAGAGTTGGTGTTTAAAGAGGATGGACAAGGTAAGACTTTTCAACTTAGGCTTTCATTAATATGTTTTGTTGTTGCTGTTAATATAAATTTCAGTCTTTCTCCTAAAGGAATTTTAATCATTATCCTGAGCAGTTGTCCCTATGTTTCCATTTCTCTTTTCCTCATTTCTCATCATCTACATTTCTCCTGTACTTGTTCATTAAATAATGATTCCTTGGATATACCAAGTCTGGATAGCGGATTTGATGGAAGCATTTTTGTAAATATACGTTCAGTATTTTGTGTGGAAGAACACAATCTAGCTGATGCCTGCAATCCCAGCCCTTTGGAAAGCGAGGTGGGTGGATTGCTTGAAGCTACAAGTTTGACACTAGCCTGGGCAACAGGGTACAACCGTGTCTCTACAAAAAAAAAAAAAATTAATGGGGCATGGTGTTACACAACTGAAGTCCCAAGTTCTCTGGAGGATGAGGGGAGAGGATAATTTGAGCCCAGGAGGTCAAATCTACAGGGAACTGTGAAGGTGCCACTGTATTCAGCCTGGGTGACAGAGCAAGACCCTGTCTCAAAAAAATACAAAAGTTCAGAGCAAATTAAGCATAGACTGTGATCATTAAATATTCCATACATTGGTAATGAGTAATGTTGTACACTATTAGACCATGGTTATTTGTGAGGATAAAATCTCAAAACCTTTTTGAACCACAAGTTCTTCAATGCAGCCAGCACATAATCATAAAATGTAATACAATTCTAATAATTGACTAACCCCTTGAATTGATAAATGATGTACAGACTAACATACAAAAAAAAAAAATAAAGTAAATTTATTGGGCCACTTGCTTTTTTTCTTCTTTTTTTTCTTTAAGTGATGAACTTAAGAAAAATTTGTGATATTAGTACACAAAAAAGTTGCATGTATTCTTCACCTAGATTCACCAATTTTTAACCTTTTACATCTTTTACTTTATTTCTATCTCTGAGTATCTGCATATATACACGTTTTTCTAACTATTTTGAATTTTTATACAGATAACTAGTAACATGAATTTACAGACTTTAGCACTAAATACTTCAGCATATGTCTCCTAAGATGAAGCACTTCTCGTTTACTAACTACAAACAACATATTTAACTTTAATGTAATACTGTTATCTGCTTTATACCATGCTGTTACAAATAGGTAACCACTAACCGCATGTGACTATGTAGATTAATTTAACTTACAATTTAGATATGTAATAGTTCCATCACAGGCAAGTTTTCCTGAAAAGTGCTAACCTCATAGGTAATCTATATTCAAATTTCTTCACGTTTAATTATTTTCACGATGAATACATTTATTGTTTAATAATTTATAAGAACAGCTAGATATGTTTCTATAGAATTTTTGGTTGTCATTTATGTTCTAAACAGAAGCCACTAAAAAATCAACATCTTTTAATTATATGAAACATATTTTCTGGCAAAAGACGTTTATTTAGCCTTCATCTTTTTCACTTCTAATATATGTTGACTTTACTTTCAGGATCAGTTTTATAATTTTCATTCTCATTTTGTTTTTATTTTTCTCCATGTTTCAAAAGTGCTTAATGATAAGCTGAGCTCACTGGATTTTTGTAAAATGGATCAGTTGCCACATATATAACCCCTCAATGTAGCTTTTTGTTTGTTTGTTTGTTTTGAGGCGGAGTCTGGCTTTGTCGGCCAGGTTGGAGTGCAGTAGCATGATCTCGGCTCACTGCAATGTCCGTCTCCTGGACTCAAGCAGTTCTCCTGCCTCAGCCTCCCCAGTAGCTGGGATTAGAGGTGTGTGACACCATGCCCGGCTAATTTTTGTATTTTTAGTAGAGATGGGGTTTCACCATGTTGGCCAGGCTGGTCTCAAACTCCTGACCTCAGGTAATGCACCCGCCTCGGCCTCCCAAAGTGCTGGGATTATAGGCGTGAGTAACCATGCCTGGCCTTTCACTCTTATTTTCTAAGAACTTTAGAATAATCACTGAGATATTCTAAAGTAAACAGGAATTTTTAATGATTAAGCTATTATTTGTCTTTGTCATTTCTGAGTTTAGGGATAGTGAAGATAGAGTTAGGGCTCATGTGTGAGAGACTGATGTAGCATTATAGTGTATATTTTGAAATGTGCCACCTTGATGTTCAAAAGTAGAGTGTACAGTCGTGAAAACAACAGTTGACTTAATCAAAATGAGTGGGTAATTAAAATGCCTCTAGTAACAGAAATAGCTTGTCATGGAAATGGCATTTGTAACCCTGAACAAGTTACTTGACTTAGTCTTTTATTTATTCTAAATATAAAGGTGTTAAAGCATATGAGCATAGCTGGAAGAGGTGAAGAAGTTGACAGATAAAGAATTCTCTGGTTTCCCTAAATAAAGTTAGCATATGTGTCATTTTGAAATATGACTCTGAATAAATTACTCAAGCTTTTTGCTATTTGTTTTTTCCTGTTTTTCTTTGTAAGTAGTTGATCTAATTTAGCAGTAAATGAAGCTTTTATTAACAGATAAATTTCTTTTTTTGTTGTTATTGTTGTTGTTGTTGAGTTTTGATCTTGACATCCAGGGTGGCGTGCAGTGGTGCTATCTCAGCTCCCTGCAACCTCTGCCTCCCGAGTTCAAGCCATTCTCCTGCCTCAGCCTCCTGAGTAGCTGGGATTACAGGCATCTGGCACCATACCCAGCTAATTTTTCTATCTTTAGAAGAGACAAGGTTTCACCATTCTGGCCAGGCTGGTCTCAAACTCCTGACCTCAGGCAATTCACCTGCCTTGGCCTCCCAAATTGCTAGAATTACGGGCATGAGCCACCATGCCTGGCCCAATAGCTAAATTTCAGTCATTACATTTTAACAAATCTGGACCAAGATCTCAACCTTTTTTTTATCTCCTCTCCTCAGAGTATGCTCAGGTAATCAAAATGTTGGGAAATGGACGATTGGAAGCATTGTGTTTTGATGGTGTAAAGAGGTTATGCCATATCAGAGGGAAATTGAGAAAAAAGGTAGGTGTGTAGGTTACTTTTCAATAAAAATTTGCCGCAAAAAATGTCTCTGCTTTAAATACATGGTCCAAGCAATTTATTTTTGTGAGTTCCCAAAATAATTTATACAGCAATAATTCATGTGACAATGTGAATAAATAGAAAAAGTCTTTGATAACTTTTAGATTTACTTTTAAAGAATAATTTGTTTGTTTAACTTCTGTTGTATTCCTACCAGAAATGTTTACTCTGATATTAGTATTGAAGAAACCAGACAAATCTAATATATAACACAAATGGTCTTGACTCAAATGTTAATGCTGTGAAAGAATGAAAAATCTGGGAATTACTTTAGCTTAAAAGAGATTGATCGGTGCATATCCCTTCGTTAGGTTTTGGATTGGGGGAAATAGTTTTAGGTGGTACTAGGAAAATTGGAATATGGAATATGTCAGAAACTCTATTTGTTAGTAATACCACATCAGGTAGTTTTATAAATTAACACTGACTAAAAGTCTCTACTACTCAGATTTTTAATTAAAATAATAAAAACTTATTTTTGGCTGAGCTCTGTGGAAGTATTAGCCAGCATACACCTGTAGTCCCAGCTACTGAGGAGGCTGAGCCCAGGAGTTCAAGGTTCCCATGAGCTAAAAATTGTGCTAATGCACTCCAGTCTGGGTGATAGAGCGAATCTCTATCTCAAAAAGAAAAAAAAAAAAATCTTTCTGGTATGTTAACATTCTTTCTTTTCCAAATTAGTGGCATTTTAGGGATTCTCTTAGTCCATTTGGGCTGCTCACTGACTGGGTAGATAATAAAAAGCAGAAATTTTATTTCTCATAGTTTTGGAGAAAGAGAAATCTATTTAATATTTGGTGAGGACCCATTTCCTGATTATTATGTGGTGCCTTCTGGCTTAGTCCACACATGGTGGAAGGGATGAACAAGCTGCCTTGGGCCTCTTCTTTAAAAGCAAAAATCCCATTCATGAGCGATCAGCTGTCATCACGTAATCACCTCCCAAAGGCCCAATCTCCTAGTACCATCAACTTGGGGATCCAAATTTCAATATAAATCTTTTGAGGAACACAAACATTAAGACAAGAACAGGGGCTGTGTTTATGTAGATTGGGTGCTTTATAATCATTTTGTGTAGATACATCTTCTGTATTTGGGACAATTATATGTCTCTCAATTTCTGAGACAAAGGATCATCTGACATTTTAAACTCTTGAGTAATTGAAATAAAATTGCTGTATATTTTTTAACATTCTAAGTAAGAAAATTTTAACAAACTCAACTGGGTACTATAGTTTTTTCATGCCATACCTTAACTATGTACTACATACAACTATACTACAGGTATATATATTTCAGGGTTTTTTTCTAATTTATTTTTATTTTTTGAGGCAGGGTCTCACGCTGTTGTGTAGGCTGGAGTACAGTGGCACAATCACGACTCACTGCAGCCTTCACCTCAAGCAGTCCTCCCGCCTCAGCCTCCTAAAGTAGTTGGCAGGCACATGCCACTACACCCAATTTTTTTTTTTTTTAACTGTTTGTACAGTCTAGGCCTCTCTGCGTTGCCTAGGATGGTCTCAAGCTCCTGTGCTCAGGTCATCCCTGTGGCTTAGCCTCCCGGAGTGCTGTGATTATAGGCATGAGACACCTCTCCTGGCATCTAATTACTTTTTTTTTTTTTCACACTTGGTGAATAGTATACCTGTCTTGTGGGAAGATTCACTAAACATTCTTTTTATTATTTGTTTTTATTTTTAAAATAATCTGCAGTAAATTTCTTACAGGTTTGGATAAATACATCAGACATTATATTGGTTGGTCTACGGGACTATCAGGTAAAAATAACATTTAAAGTTGTGTTATGTCTTTGTGTTTAAGCAGTTGTTAATGTTTGGAAGCTAACTATACTAGCATCTTTGACCCATTCCAGCCCAGGTTGCTTTCTCACCATTCTGCCTGCCATCATCATTTATTAAGGGCCAGTTGTATTTCAGACTATAGTATTTTTCAAATTTGAAATAATTCTCACTGATAGTAAATGGTACATATATTTTTGTGGAAAGACATAAAGTTTTTAATTCTTTGTTTTCATTGTTAATATAATGTGCAGTAAATATTTTCTTGCAGGCTTGGGCAAGTACTGTAGACCATCTGTCCTCATCCATTTAAAGGCCAATGGTGTTTCAGGCATTCAGCTAGGTATTTCAGACATTGTAGTTCCCAAATGCCGGTCTGTTAAATAGTATTGGTGCAGGCTGAATTTTCAGTGCTCTGAAGTCAAATTAGAAGATACATAGTTACGACGTTTTTCATGGAGCACAATTGTTTGCTTACCTTTTTAAATATATATTTTAATAACTTTTTTAAATGAGAAAGTGTATAAGGTAGTAATTTTTATTAGTGTTCTAATTTGGCAAAGCAAAATTGAATAATCTGGAGACTCATTTACCTAATATTATTTTTAACATTATTTTAATATTTTGAAATTTAAAGTTCTTGAAATCCAAATCTGGGAAACCACAAGTCTAGTTGATGCAGCTGAATAAGTCTGTTCTCCTCTAAAAGTTTTATAGTTTGGTAGTGTAAAGTTAAGGCATGCATACCAAGTAGTTAATGGTACAAAATGTTGTAAAGTACATGCTATAAAGTGAGCGGTATATAACAAAGACAGTAGTAGCTGTTTAATCTCCAACCTTCAAACTATTTACATGTTGTAGGTCTGTAAAATACATTTGATTTCTACTCATGGAATTCATCACCATTGTTTAACCACATTGAGAAACTACTGCTATGTCTATATTTTTATTCTCTTGATATTAGGTGAAGTTTTCTGTAGTCATCTGTCAAGTCTAAGTTGGTTTGTAATGTTCAAGTCTTCTGTTGATCTTTTGTCTGATTGTTCTTTTCATTACTATAAGTGGCATATTGAAGTTACTTTACTTTTCATCTTGAGAATTTCTACTTTTTAAATTACTTCAGTGTCTTTATTGACTTTTTCTGTTTAGTGAAATGCCATTTTCATAATTTCCTTAATATTTTTAGACATGATTTCTTTTTAAGTTTTCGATAAACTAAGTCCAACTTCTGGGATTCCTCAGGAATAGTATTTTTTTTTTTCCCTGTGTTTGAGCCACTTTTTTACATCTTTTTTTTTTTTTTTTTAAACAACAATTTAACTACAACATAGCAGTTCTGGAAATCAGATTGCTGCCTCTCGGGGCTGTTGTTGATACTGCTTGTTTGGTGACTTTTCTGAACTAATTCTTTGGCCATTGAATAGTTGGTTAGTGGGCAGTTCATGTTTGAACTAAGATTTCATTAAAACCACCAAGAATTTAATCATTTAAAGAGGAATCTTGTAGAGGAATACTTTGAGCATTCAGCCAATGTTGGTAAACTGACACCTCTTCCTTAGTCTTCATTTCTTGCTGTGCAGGATCTCAAGTTCAGTCAGGGGTAATATTAGGGCTTTCCTATGTCTTTCTTTATCATGTGCACTACTCTGAACGTATATTTGGCCTGTTAGATTTGTAGAAGTATGTTGGACTTTACAAATTTCCTATGGATATCTCATTCCAGAGCTTTTGCGAGTTTTTTGGTTTATTTTTTGTCTCAACTGTTACTACCACTTAAGGCATGTTAAAAAATTGCCACAGATTATTTTTTCTACAAAAGCCCTGTGGGGTAAACCACAGTGATTAAGCTCTGAATCAAGTGAGTTAAAGAAAAGTTCTTAAAATGGAAGTTTCCGGGAACTGCCAGGAAATTCTCTATAGAATGGTGTTATCAAAGAACTTCAGACTTGGTCTGTGCTTTTCAGTAGCTGCTATTTTGTTGGTTTTTATTAAACTGAGGTAAGGAATGGGAATAGGGGAACTTAAAAGCCCACACTGCTTTTTCTTAGTAAGGTTCACCTATTTTTCTTGAATAAATGCTCCTTAGTGTTTATTGTATTCATTTGGTTAATTTTCAGATTTCTGATATATGGATTTTGACCATGTTTGTCAATGTTCTTATTTCTTTTCTGAAGGAACAAATTTTAGCAGGTCCTTATTCTGCCATTCCTGCAATCACTGCAAGAAAGCATTTATTTTGATAAGACTTAATTACACATTGACTTTGTTTCTTTTTCATATATCAAATAAAAAGTTGTACTGTGCTTTTAAAATGTTATTTTTATGTCCATCATATTATTTGAATTATCATTTTAACAAAATCTGGTTTGCACATTACAGTTTGAAAAGTGTTGGTCTATTTCATACTGCCATTGTGACAGATCACTTTAGTTTACATCTTACTTATATTGTAAATTGTAAACAATCAGAACCCCTCCTTACCCCAAGTTGGATAAAATACTTTCAAATGGGGAACTGTGAACATCTGAGGAAAGTGATTCTTAGTGTTGGCATTAGAAACACCCACCCAGAAGAACTTTTACAAATATGCATTCATGTACTACACCCCAGGCAGTTCTACTTTCAATCTTAAGGAAGTAAGTATGTATTTTTAAAATCAAGCTATTTTTCAAGTTCCATAGACAATTCTGTTAGATAATCTATACTAAGAACTACTGATGCATAGAAAAGTTTATTATTGTTGTTTTTGTTTTTTTGAAGGAGTTTTGCTCTGTTGCCCAGGCTGGAGTGCAGTGGCTTGATCTCGGCTCACTACAAGCTGCGCCTCCTGGGTTCATGCCATTCTCCTGCCTCAGCCTCCCGAGTAGCTGGGACTACAGATGCCTGCCACCACACCCAGCTAATTTTTTGTATTTTTAGTAGAGATGGGGTTTCATCATGTTAGCCAGTATGGTCTCGATCTCCTGACCTCATGATCCGCCCGCCTTGGCCTCCCAAAGTGCTGGGATTACAGGTGCGAGCCACCGTGCCTGGCCTAGAAAAGTGTATTACCTTTTTAACATCATTATTCTTTACTCCATTTTTAGTTTTGAATTGCAGTGTTTGACCTTAAAAGTTTTATATTACAATTTTTTAATTAGTTTTTTATTTTTTCCAAGAGACTTCTAATTAAAAGGGAATAGTAAATAAAAGCACTGTGCTTGCCTTTTGTGCTTTTATTAAAGTGAAATCTCTACAATCTTTCCTAAGCTGTTAATCATTGTTTACTAATGAACATAAACCACTTCCTAATTATTCAGACTCAAGAATGTTTTTCTAGAGGGTATTGGGGTAGGCAAAGAAAACCAGGAGAGTTTGTAACAAACAGTATGTGGGATTTTTTTAGATGTGTTCAATTTGAAAGTAACTTGTGAAACAACTGGTGATATTTTGGTATAAGACGTTTTGAAAGTTATTTGTTTATTTCTAAGGATAAGAAAGCTGATGTAATTTTAAAGTACAATGCAGATGAAGCTAGAAGCCTGAAGGCATATGGCGAGCTTCCAGAACATGGTAATATCAAAATGATTTTATCTCCTCATTATTTGATATTAATGTTTGTTGGTATTTAGATGAAGGTATTTCCGTAGAACTCTTGTTTTACATACTGTTTTAGTGTACACTTAAAAATTTGTTCTAAGTAGTCTTGCCTATACTTCAGTATACTTATGATACTTTGGAAAAGGTATTAATAACTGGAAATCTCTAATAAAAACGTTATGAACTTGAAAGTAGAAGTCTCTAATAAAGAGATTATGAATTATGAAAGTTCCTTTAGTGACGACTTTATAAATTCATAAGCTCTGGATTTGTATATAAGATCTGTCAAAGAAATACGTTTTTTATAGTGTTTTTCTAAACAGTTCTCAAGACTGGCAGTTTTCATTTAAGCAGAGGCAACAAATGTAATACTAATGTTTGATTATTATAGAAAAAAGTATTCATCTTAGCAAAGTTTTAACTATGGGATTATTTTTAACAAACATTTGTGTTTTCTTTTTCTTAAAGACAAACACAATGCATACTTACTGCCGAAAGCTTGACAAGATTAAAATAAGTCCCTCATGACACCATCAAAGAGAATATGCACTGTTGTAAAGCCTGCATATTTTACTTGGCAGCTGTTTTCATTATTTATCATATTGCATTTTATGAAAAGATTTTTATATAAACATGAAGATCCTGATGAAATTATTGGCATTTCAGGAAGTGCTGAAATGTTATTGGAAGTGATGAAATTATTGGCATTTCAGGAAGTGCTGAAAGTTTCGCTTTCATTACTTGGGGATAAGCATGATCATGATTTAACCAAGTATTTCTCACTGATTTGATAAGTCTGTTTAAATAATTGGTTAACTAGTTGTTGTAATTTCAAGAGAACTTTATGTATTTTGAGGATAAGTTGTTAACCTGTGCTCAAATCCTTTTTGAAGGCTACATGGAAATGGTTGGCTATTGAGTTAGCATAATCAGAGTCTGCCTACCATACTTAAAGTACCTTTTGTATATGTGCTAAGTGAGAATTAAAAATACCTTTTAAAAACAAATGAAAAATACAGCACAATACGGCACATTCGTTCTTTGTTTTTTGAAACAGAGTCTTGCTCTGTCACCCAGGCAGGAGTGCAGTGGCACCATCTCAGCTCCCTGCATTCTACGCCTGCCAAGTTCAAGCTATTTTCCTGCCTCACCCTCTGCACCCTCTGAGACTACAGACATTTGCCACCATACCTGGTTAATTTTTTATTTTTTCATTTTTAGTAGAGACCAGGTTTCACCATGTTGGCTAGGCTGGTCTCGAACTCCTGATCTCAAGTGATCTGCCTACCATGGCCTCCCAAATTGGTGGGACTACAGGTTATATAATCAGTATGTCTGTTATTGTACCTTTAGCTAAAATCAATGAAACAGACACATTTGGTCCTGGAGATGATGATGAAGTCCAGTTTGATGATATTGGAGATGATGATGAAGACATTGATGATGTAAGTAAATAAACCTAACAGGTATTTTGTTTTATCTATGCATTATCTATAAACTTTACAGTCCTTTGGGATATTATTTACTGCAAAAATCAATTTTAGCTTCGGCAGTAGGCACTTCATAATCAACGTTAAGTAAGCGTGTCTAAAGAGATAGTTTTGAGAACACGTCCTCTATTAAGAGAAATGCTTAGTATGTTAAAAGAATAATTTTGTTTGAACCAGTTTGATGCAGCATTGAAATTACGACATACTTGAAAGGTTTGTTAAAATGAAGGGCCTGTTGCCAGGACATGTAATAGCATTACATGGTTGAGCATCAGTTTGTACTGGCCAGACTCTTGTTTTGGAGTTAGTTTGTGCTTATTTTGTGGAAATGATTGTTTTTCCTAGTAACAAAGCAGCGCAGTTCACAAAGCAGTAAATGCTTCAGCTCTCTTTTTCAGTTAACTATATTGAAATTAAATTCACTTTGATTTTTCTTCCCTCTCTCCGAGGGGGGGGGGGGGGAGAGAGAGAGTGTGTGTGTGTGTGTGTGTGTGTGTGTGTGTGTGTTTATTGGATATGGAATTTGTTGGTATAGCTTAAACTTCATTTGGGCTTAGGTTTTTTTGTCAATATCCCTATAATAAAATTGTTGTTCAGGAACCACCTGTATATACACACCCAGAAGTTATGATTAACTAGGTACTGAGAAGAAATTATAGAATACCTAAAGCAGTCATTCTTGATGTAATCTGTGCAATTTACCAGAGCTTTTAAAAATTATAAAGTCCAGCGGGCGTGGTGGCTCATGCCTGTAATCCCAGCACTTTGGGAGATGCGGGCAGATCATGAGGTCAGGAGTTCAAGAACAGCCTAACCAACATGGTGAAACCCCATCTCTGCTAAAAATATAAAAATTAGCCAGGCATGGTAGTGCACACCTGTAGTCCCAGCTACTCAAGAGGCTGAGGCAGGATAATCACTTGGACCCAGGAGACAGAGGTTGCAGTGAACCGAGATTGCACCACTGCACTCCAGCCTGGGCAATAGAGCGAGACTCCATCTCAAAAAATAAAAAATAAATAAAAAAAATAACAAAGGCTAAACTTTGGAAAGTCTAAGACAGACATAGGTGATGGTCACACACTCCATTGAGAACCATTGTTCTACATCAGAGTTCTCTACGGCTTTTGTTTTACCAACATGTTTAGTAATATTGTTTTCAGACTGTTCAGAGGAGTAGAAGGATTTTTAAATTTATTTGTAAACATCCAAATACTCACCAACAAGATTGTACAATTTACAGTTTTTCTCTGCTTCATCTGTCACACCCATCCTTCTATTCATCTGATATTACACCTTATATTTTGGCACATTTCCAAACTATTACTTACACTTAGAGTTAAAGAAAATAAATTGAGTCCTTAATTGTATTGTATATATGCATTTATAAATTTGTACAACATAAAGTACTCTATATTTACAAAATTTTTTAGTTTTTTTTTCTTTGGAATTGTTTCTGAGTAGTACTTAGTAACACTACTCTAATGTAATATAAATTTTAAAGTATACCCAAAAAGAAAATGAAAAGAGATGAAAAATGCATTGTTCTTGTGATCCCAGGAAATCTGAGACAGGTCTCAGTTAATTTACAAAGTTGATTTTGCCAAAGTTGAGGATGCACCCGTGACACAGCCTCGGGAAGCCCTGAGGACATGTACCCAAGGTGTTTGGGGCACAGCTTGGTTTACTACATCTTCGGGGAGACATGAGACATCAATCAATATATGTGAAAAGAATGTTGGTTCAGTTTGGAAAGGGAGGGCATCTTCTTAGCCTTTCTAAAGGAGGCAGTCCAGCTATGCATCTAACTCAATGAACGAAAGGATAACTTTTGAATAGAATGGGAGGCCGTTTTGTCTTAAGCAGTTTCCACCTTGAGTTTTTCATAGTAATTTTGGGGGCCAAAGATATTTTCGTTTGACATTCTAATATTTTCTTCATGTACCTCCCTTTGGGGACTCTGAGCCAGAGGCTTTTTGGGGGATTAAACAGAATTGGCATTTACTTCATGTTGCAATAACCAAAAGCATAAATAGTTTGTTGTAGATTAAGGGCAAATCTGAACATTTCCACAGTTGGTGGCCTTGGAGGCCTCTTTGGAAAATTCAGAGAACCTATCCAGACTACCTAGTGGAACACAAAGCTACAAACACAGATGTTAGAATAAGGATCTAGACATGGCTAAGATTTTTCTCAGGGAGTAGGGGGGAATATCTTAGAGTTATGCCATTTCCTTTGGAACTAGGCCCAGTAAGGTAACGGGAAGGAATGTAAAGACAACGGCTATTAAAGGAAGTTTAGTTTCTTTTGAGTTTCTTTTGCTTATTACAAGAGAACACTGTAGATTTATAGGTGTTCTAGTTTTACTTCTGTGACTACATGGACTCAGAATTTGGTTACGACCATATTTATCCCATTTTTAAAGGAATTACATCTATTTTGTCTGTGTCCACCCTCAGAATATAAGATCTGTAACCACTACCACAAAAGGAAGTAAGGACATGCAAAACTTCAAAAATGTTCTGATATATGATATACAATAACATTCCAAAAGAGCATAAAGATTTACTGGTAACAAAAAGGAAATGAGAAAATCTAATATACAGAATACTCAGTTCAAAACGATTTACTTCACTGTTTACCACTGGGAGTCTTTATATGCAGTAGAATGTTGTAATAAGAGTTATTTTTCTATGGATCTGATGTTCTTTTCAATTACAGATCTAAATTGAACCAAGTGTTTTTACATGACAAGTTCTCTGAGGATGGTTCTACAGTTGGGATTTTGGCCATCATCAATTAAGAAGAGAAATTCATTTAGTGTGTAGTTTCTGAAAGCAAACTGATTTATTTTCATTGTTTTAAAGTATTTATTTCTTTAAAAGCTGAGGACACTGAATTATCTTAAGTTAAATGTTAATACTTTATTGTTTTGATGTAATGCAACTTAAAGATAAAAGACCTAATATTTGCTGTTAAAATAAATAAACGAATGCCTTTCCTACTGTGATAACGTCAAGTAATTGGATATTTTGAATACATTTCTGCCTGATAATCATGCTGGGTTCTAATAAGCCATACTTCCACCTAATCTGTTTACAGTCTTTTGGTATATTTCAGTTACTTAGATGGTCTCATAAGGTTTCTGATACAATTTGAAGACAGAAATCTGCATTTAGAATCAGAAAACATGGACATATTTTTCATATTTATCTAGCCATATGTAATTTCATGCTAACATCGATAGTTTATAAATCCTTTTCATCCTTTGTGCCTCGGTTATTAAGGAAAAAAAAAATGTCCAACATACAGTTTTTAAAGTGTGGCAGTTTTTAGTAGTAACTTAGAATGTATAAGATTAAGAGTTAAAGAAACCAAACAATAAGTGGCAACCAATTATCTTAACATTGGAAATACTGGGGTGCCATTTTGTTTTCAAAAGTTATTCATTGTAATCCACTGTTTTGGCTTTCATGAACAAGTAAATTACAGTGTATAAATGAAAAACAATTTCATAATAAATTCTATAAACTGAGCCATTCTCAGACTGTCTCTAAACTGCCATAGGAGGAAGCAACCATACTGAATGGAAAGATAGTTTCAGCCTCGGTGCAGTGGCTCACACCTACAATCCCAGCACTGTGGGAGGCCTGTGGGGGCAGATCACCTGAGTTCAGGCATTCAAGACCAGCCTGACCAACATGGCAAAACCTCATCTCTACTAAAAATACAAAAGTTAGTGGGGCATGGTAGTGCACGCCTGTATTCCCAGCTACTCAGGAGCCTAAGGCAGGAGAATCGCTTAAACCTGGGAGGCAGAGGTTGCAATGAGCCGAGATCTCATCACTGCACTCCAACCTGGGCGACAGAGTGGGACTCAGTCTCCAAAAAAAAGAAGAAAAAAAAAAAGGTCGTTTCAGTTACCTGAATGGAAGAGCCACAACAAGTAATGTAATAAAAAAAGAGCCATGTGTAGCCGGGGGCAGTGGCTCAGGCCTGTAATCCGAGCACTTTGGGAGGCCGAGGCGTGTGGATCACGAGGTCAGGAGATTGAGACCATCCTGGCTAACACGGTGAAACCCATCTCTACTAAAAATACAAAAACTTAGCCGGGCGTGTTGGCGGGTGCCCCCAGTTACTCGGGAGGCTGAGGCAGGAGAATGGCATCAACCCGGGAGGTGGAGCTTACAGTGAGCCAAGATCGTGCTACTGCACTGTAGCCTGGACAACAGAGCGAGACTCTGTCTTGAAAAAAAGAACCATGTTCAGTATATTTTTGGCCTAACTTTATGTTGTTACTGCATTTCATTGTGTGTACCGATGTATTTATTTATTTATTTTGAGATGGAGTCTTGCTCTGTTACCCAGGCTGGAGTGCAGTGCAGTGACCCAATCTCGGCTCACTGCAAGCTCCACGTCCCGAGTTCATGCCATTCTCCTGCATCAGCCTCCCCAGTAGCTGGGACTACAGGCGCCCGCTACTATGCCCGGCTAATTTTTTTGTGTGTTTTTAGTAGAGACGGGGTTTCACCTTGTTAGCCAGGATGGTCTCAATCTCCTGACCTCGTGATCCACCCGCCTCGGCCTCCCAAAATGCTGGCATTAGAGGCATGAACCACAGCGCCTCCCCTTCCCTCCCCTCCCCTCCCCTTCCCGTGCCCGGCCGATTTTTTTGTTTTTGTTTTTTGGATACATGCTAGTAAGAATTTGTATCATAATCTTCCCTTTTAAAGTTTTGTTCTGAAAGTTATAAGGTGAATATAAAGGCTGGACTTGTTAAGAGTTTACTGGGTACTGTTACATCTTACATAACTTTAAAAGGAGAGTCTTTGTCAGATGAGTAGGTTGCGAAAATTTTCTCCCATTTTGTAGGTTGCCTGTTCACTCTGATGGTAGTCTCTTTCGCTGTGCAGAAGCTCTTTAGTTTAATTAGATCCCATTTGTCAATTTTGTCTTTTGTTGCCATTGCTTTTGGTGTTTTAGACATGAAGTCCTTGCCCAGGCCTATGTCCTGAATGGTAATGCCTAGGTTTTCTTATAGGGTTTTTATGGTTTTAGGTCTAACGTTTAAGTCTTTAATCCATCTTGAACTGATTTTTGTATAAGGTGTAAGGAAGGGATCCAGTTTCAGCTTTCTACATATGGCTAGCCAGTTTTCCCAGCACCATTTATTAAACAGGGAATCCTTTCCCCATAGCTTGTTTTTCTCAGGTTTGTCAAAGATCAGATAGTTGTAGATATGTGGCGTTATTTCTGAGGGCTCTATTCTGTTCCATTGATCTATCCAGAATCTACAATGAACTCAAACAAATTTACAAGAAAAAAACAACCCCATCAAAAGGTGGGCGAAGGACAAAAACAGACACTTCTCAAAAGAAGACATTTATGCAGGCAAAAAACACATGAAAAAATGCTCACCATCACTGGCCATCAGAGAAATGCAAATCAAAACCACAATGAGATACCATCTCACATCAGTTAGAATGGCAATCATTAAAAAGTCAGGAAACAACAGGTGCTGGAGAGGCTGTGCAGAAATAGGAACACTTTTACACTGTTGGTGGGACTGTAAACTAGTTCAACCATTGTGGAAGTCAGTGTGGCGATTCCTCAGGGATCTAGAACTAGAAATACCATTTGACCCAGCCATCCCATTGCTGGGTATATACCCAAAGGACTATAAATCATGCTGCTATAAAGACACATGCACACATATGTTTATTGTGGCATTATTCACAATAGCAAAGACTTGGAACCAAGCCAAATGTCCAACAATGATAGACTGGATTAAGAAAATGTGGCACATATACACCATGGAATACTATGCAGCCATAAAAATGATGAGTTCATGTCCTTTGTAGGGACATGGATGAAATTGGAAACCATCATTCTCAGTAAACTATCGCAAGAACAAAAAACCAAACACCACATATTCTCACTCATAGGTGGGAATTGAACAGTGAGATCACATGGACACAGGAAGGGGAACATCACACTCTGGGGACTGTTGTGGGGTGGGGGTGGGGGGAGGGATAGCACTGGGAGATATATCTAATGCTAGATGATGAGTTAGTGGGTGCAGCACACCAGCATGGCACATGTATACGTATGTAACTAACCTGCACAATGTGCACATGTACCCTAAAACTTAAAGTATAATACTAAAAATAAATAAATAAATAATAAATAAATAAATAAAAGGAGAGTCTTAGGTTAGTTTGTGAAACATGGTATTGGTTCTCCTGAAATTTTTTCAGTAATGAAAATATAAAGGGAATCTGTCATCACATGGTTTTAGTAATACAAATATATATATGAGAGAGAGAAAAACTTCCTATGGCTTCTTAAAATCTTGCCATTTTATTTATTTAATGTGAAAACTCTGGATTCAAAATCTAAGGCCAGAAAGTTGGTATATTATTAAATCTAAGAATAAGAAAGAAAAGCTCACAGTATATGCAATAATCCCACTTACAGTAACCACAAATAAAACAAAATAGCTAGGAATACAGGTAACCAGAGAGGTGGAAGATTCCTAAAAGGAGACAAAACACTGTCAAAAGAAATCAGAGATGACACGAATAAACATTTCATGCTACTGGGTTGAAAAAGTCAATATTGTAAAAAATGGCTATACTGCTGAAAGCAATTTTTAGATCAAACTACCAATGCCATTCATTCTTCACAGAACTAGGAGAAAAAAAATTTAAAAATTCATGTAGAAACAAAAAAGTACCCAAATAGCCAAGCAATCCAAAGCAAAAGGAACAAAGCTTCAGGCCTCACACTGTCTGACTTCAAACAATACTACAAAAGCACAGTAACCAGAACAGCTTGGTACTTGCACAGAAACAGACACATAGACCAATACAATAAAACTCAGAAATAAAGCCACGCACGTATAATCATATGATCTTTGACAAGGCCAACAAATGGGGAAAGGACTTCTCATTCAGTGACTGATGCTAGAATAACTGGCTAGTCATATGAATGCAGAATATTAAAGCTGGACTCGTGTCTTTCACCATATACAACAATTAAGTCTTCAGTCTGGGAAAACTGACTGGAAAGAAAAACTCAAGATGGATTAAAGATTTAAATGTAACACCACACACTAAAAATTCTGGAAGAGAGTATTTCTGCTACTGATGAGCAAGATTGCTGAATGGAAGATTCCACTTATTTTTGCCACCGCAGGAACACCAAATTTAATAACTGTCTCAAAAATGAAATGAAAAACCTGGTGAGCTCTCACAGTACCTACTTTTAAATTAATACTGCTGGAAATGGAACTAAAGAGAGTAAGACAGACAGTCTTGAATTACAGACCCCACCTCTACCCACCCACCAGCAGTGGCTGTGTGGCATGGCAAGATAATGTGTGCTAGTGAAAGGGAGAACACAGTGATTGTGAGACTTTGCATTTAACTCAGTGGTGTCTTGTCACATTGGAAAGCAAAACTGTGCTAAACTCAGCTGATGCCTGTCTATGAAGGGAACATTTAGACCAGCCCTAACCGGAGAGGAATTGCCCATTCCAGTAGTCAGAACTTGAGTTTTGGCCAACCTCACCACCAGAAGCCAAAGTGTTCTGGTGACCTACATAATCCTAAAAGGTAACCTAGGCCACAAAGACTGCAAATCCAAGACAAGTGCTAGTTCTGGGTTAGGCTGAAAACCAATGAACTTGGGGGCCACATGAGACAATAGCTGGGTTGGCTGAGGGAGTGCTTTCACCATCCCTCCCTCAACCCCAGGCATCACAGTTCATGGCTCTAAAAGATATCCCTTATTTCCACTTAAGGACACAATAGAAAAAAGTAGAAAAGACTTTGTCTTGCATCTTGGGTACTAGTCCACAGTAGGATAGGGCAACTGGTCAGTGTTGTGAGGCCCCACTATTTATAATAGCCAAGATTTTGAAACTACCTCAGTGGCCATCAACAGAAGGATGGATAAAGAAATGTGCTACAGATGCGACAGATTTCTATTTAGCTATAAAAATAATTAGATCCTGTAACTTGTAACAACCCAGATGGAACTAGAGTTTATTATGTTAAGTGAAATGAGTTGGGTACAGATAGAGAAACTACACGTGGTCTCACTTATCTGTGTCAGAGCTATAAGTTAAAACAATTGATATCATGGAAATAGAGCATGGAAGGGTAGATAATAGGCTGGTACGAGTGTGAGAAAAGGGGGACAGTTAATGGAGCTATAAGTTAAAACAATTGATATCATGGAAATAGAGCATGGAAGGGTAGATAATAGGCTGGTAAGGGTGTGAGAAAAGGGGGACAATTAATGGATACCAACACTATTTGCAATGAGTGAATATTATCTAGTATATGCTACCACAATTGAGCATAGCTGAAAATAATTGTATTTTTAAAAAATAACTAGTCAAAATTAATTACATATTTTTAAATAACTAAAGGAATAGAAAGATTGTAACACAAAGGATAAATGCTTGAGGTGATGGATATGCCATTTGCTATTATGCATTTCATGGCTGTATCAAAATATCTCAAATAAGCCATTAAATGTGTGCACCTTGTGTGTACTTCCCCCAAAATTAAAAATTAAATTCTGAAAGACAAGCTAAGAAATACTCTCCTTGATGTCAATTTTGGCAAATAATTTTGGGCTAAGTTACATATAGCAATTGCAACAACAAAACAAATATAGGCAAGTGGAACTAAAAGACTTATGCATGGCAAAAGAAATTGTCAACAGAGCAAACAAATAACCTACAGAATCAGTGAAAATATTTACAAACTATACATCCAACAAAGGCTTAGCATCCAGAACATGTAGTAAACTGAAATGAATCAACAAGGGAAAGCCTCATTAAAAAAATGGGCAAAGATCATTAACACTTTTTATAAGATGTACAAGTGGTTAACAAATACATAAAAAAGCGGTTCAGCATCACTAATCATCACAGAAATGCAAATCAAAACCACAATGAGATATCAACTAGCACCAGTCTGTATGGCCATTATTAGTAAGTCAAAAACCAACAGAGGCTGGCAAGGCAATGGAGAAAAGGAAACACATATAAACCCTGTTGGTGATAATATAAATTAGTCCAGGCACTGTGGAGAGCAGTTTGGAAATTTCTCAAAGAACTCAAAACTGAACTACCATTCAACCCAGCAAGCCAACTACTAGGTGTATACTCAATAGCAAATAAATTATTCTACCAAAAAGACACATGCACTCATATGTAATCACTTCTATTCACTATAGCAAAAACATGGAATCAACCTTGGTGGCCATCAGTGGTAAACAGGATAAAGAAAATATGCTGTATGTATGCTGTGGAACACTATGCAGCCATAAAAACAATGAAATAATACTGTTTGCAGCAATATGGATGGAGTTAGAAGCCATAATCCTAATCAATGCAGAAACAAAACCAAATACCACATTTTCTCACAAATTGAAGTTAAGCATTGAGCACACATTGGCATAAATATAAAAACTAGATGACTGGAAATGACAGGTGGGCGAGGGGATTGAAACCTACTTACTGGGTACTGTGCTACCCACCTGGGGTGATGGGATTTGTACTCCAAAACAGTATCCCACGATATTCTCATGTAACAAATCTGCACCTGGACTTTTACATCTGAAAGTTAAGATTTAATAATAATAAATAAGAGAAGACATGAATAACCAAAATCAGAAATAAAACTATTACAATGATTAGAATAGAACTACAGAAAATTATTACAGACTGTTATGAGCAACACTATCAAACTGGAAAATTTTAAATGACATTGATAAATTCCTGGACATGTAAAACAAAATCAGAAAAAAAAATAGATAACCTCAACAGACCAGTAATAACAAAACTGACTCAGTAATAAAATATTTCCAACAAATCCAGAACCAGATGGCTTCATTGCTGAATTCTACTAAACTTTAAACATACAACTAACATTAATTTTACACTGTCTACTCAAACAAAATTAAAGAGGCATGGCTTCTCCCTAATTCCATGAGGCCAACATTACCCTGATACCAAAATTAGACAAAGATTTAAGAAAAAGAAACAACTACAGGCCTATATTGCTGATTAGCAGAGATCCACAAATTCTCAACAAACTACTAGCAAAGTGAATCTAATAATACATTTTGAAGATAATACCCCATGATCAAGCAGAATTTATCTGATGAATGAAAAGATTTTCAACATACACAAATCAACATGGACACATCACATTGAGAGAATAAAAGACAAAAATGACATTATCTCAATAGATGCAGAAAAACATTTGACAAAATTCAACATCACTATGATTTATGAAAACACTTTGGCATGGAGTGAATATACTTCAACATAGTAAAGGCCATATATAGCAAACACATAGCTAATATCATGAATGTGGAAAAGCTGAAAACATTTTCTCTAAAAACTAGAATAAGACAAGAATGCCCTCACTCAGCACTCCAGTTCAATATAGTATTACAAGTCCAAAGCAGAGCAACAAAAGAAATTTAATTCAAATTGAAATAAGGGCGGTCAGATTATCTCTTTGCAGAAAAATCTAAACCAATTGCATATTGAAGAAACCTAAGAAAGCCTACTTAAAAGCCAACACCTAACACTAACAAAAAGAGTTTTCTGTGAGATCCAGTAAAGACGGCGATCCCCCCTTTTTTTTTAATCACTTGTATTTAACTTATTCCTGCAATTTTTAGTCACAGATATTAGGAAGAAAGAAATGCATTCAAATGTAAGGTTTGGACATCTTTTATGTCTTCCAAAGGGAAAAAGTAAAATTATCTCTAGATGCAGATAGCACGTCGTTCTTACATGAAGAAGAGCCTAAAGACTCTATCTCCCTGTCCCATCCCCACAAAATACCCACAAAACAAAACTACAAACACTAGTAAATGGACTCGGTGAAGTTCCAGAATACAAAATCAACATACAAAATTAGTGACGTTTGTATATATCAATAACAAACTGTCTAAAAGTAAAATATAAAAGTATTCTTTGAAAAGAGTGAAAGACAAAGGAAAAAATCATTTCATTTGTATTAAGTACTACAGTTGGAGCAAGCAATAAAAATATTCAAATTCTAAGAGAACAAACTAGTGAGAAAGTTAGTTTGGAGACTGAGGACTTTGAAGAGTTCCACATACAATGAAGTTTCTAAAAAGCCATCTGCATTTTCAGGGAAGGATACATGCTCAGAAAGTCCCAGTAGTTCTTTCTCTAACCTTTGTTTTATCTAAAATGTTCAATATAAGCAGAGAGAGTAAATATTGATAAGGAGTTGTAAACAACTGTCCAATCATTGAAGAAGTATGCTACAAGGAAAAAAAAAAAACTCTTTGGACAATGGAGAATATTTTTCTACTTTTTCTTCCTATCTTCCTACAGGTGTGTAAAAAATTTCTGTCAAACCTCAAACTAGTAACAAGCAAAATGAACAAAGGTTTCATGACCCTGAGGGACAAAAAACAAATAGAAAGCCTTCATTATTGTTCACTTTATTGCTGTGAGATGCCTTTCAGCCTGTAGTGGCGAGAGTGAACACTGAGATAAAAGTAGTGGATTTCCTGATTTAAGGATATGGACATACTGGTACTGGAACCAATCCCTCATGGATACAGAAATATGACTGTGTAGACTGTTCTCAAAAACATTAAAAATAGAACTATCATATAATTAAGCTATCCTTTTATGTACATTCAAAGAAAAAATAGTGGAATACAGTTCAGCATTAAAAATAAAGTTCTGCTATTTGGGAAAACATGGATAAACCTGGAGAATATTAACAAGACACAGAGAATGCAAATAGAAAAAATACTAATATTGGATGATCACACATATGTGAAGCTTTTATAAGTGAACTAGATAGAAGATAATAGTAGAATTCTAATTACCAGGGAGAGGATAGGTGTGGGAAAAATTAGGAGATGTTAGTTAAAGGGTTTTAAGTTTCAGTTATGTAAAATAAATAACTTCTAAAGATAATTGCACAGCTTGGTGACTAGAGGTAATACTGTATGTACTTCAAATGTTAAGACAGTAGATGTTAAGTATTTTTTTTTGCAAACAAAAATAGTAACTTTGGAAATCTAAATATGTGAATTAGAGTGACTATAGTGATTATTTTGCCACAAATATGTATATCAAAACATGCTGTACACTTCAAACATACAATTTCAATGTCATTTTTAAAAAAAATTTATTTGCGTATATTTTCATCAGGAATACATTTGTTGGTAGTTTCCTTTGTTGTTGTGTCCTTGCCTGGTTTGAGAATCACAATAATAATAACTTTGTAGAATGAATTAGGAAAAAGTTTATTCTCACTGACTTTTTGGAATAGTTTTAGAATAAATTATATCAAGTCTTCTTTGTGTGTTTGTAGAATTTGGCTGAAAATTCATCCAAAAAATTCATCCTTTTTTCTTGTTTGGGAGATATTTATTACTTACTTAATATTCCTACTCATTACTTTATTGCTGATTCACTCTTGCTACTTGTTGCTCTGTTCAGGATTTCTCTTTTTTCCTTGTACAATCTTGGTAGCTTGTATGTTTCCAAGAACGTATCCATTTACTCTTGTTTTCTACTTGGTGAGCATATAGTTGTTCATAAAAACCTCAACAAAACACTCTCAAGTAAAATCCAATAATACATTAAAATATAATATACCATGATGAGTGATTTTATACAAAAATGCAAGGTCAAGATATCCAAATGAATAAATGTGATTTACCACATAAACATAATTAAAACAAAAACCATGTAATCAGAACAAATGCACAAAGAAGATAATGCCTCAAATTTTTTTCAAAAAGGTCATAGACAACAAACTCACAGCCAACATCATACTGAATGGAAAAGTTTGAAAGCATTATGTCTAAGAACTGACACAAGATAAGGCTGTGTCTACTATCACTCCTAATATTTATCGTAGGAATAGTAGTTCTAGACAGAGAAGTCCCGCAAACAATGGAGACAAAAAGTATCCAAATTTTTGGGAATGAAAAAGTTGTACTTGCTTGCTGATACTATTTTATATGAAGAAACATCTTAAAAGTTCCCCCAAAAACTGTTTGATAAATAAATTTGGTTTCAGGATACAAAACCAATGTACAAAAATTAGTAGTGTTTCTCTAAACAAATAACGATTCAAATCATTCATTCAAATAAGCACTCTGACTTTCCAGTGCCAGGCTTTTTTAGTTACTGAAGCCATGAAGTATTGTTTGAAGTTGAGTAATGTGATGTCTGCAGCTTTATTCTTTCTGCCTAGGATTGGTTTGGCCATTGAAACTCTTGTTTGATTTTAAATAGATTTCAAAATTGATTTTTCTAATTTCTGAAAAAAAGTCATTGATAATTTGATAGAAATAGCATTAAACCTGTAAATTGATTTCAGCAGTGTGACTGTGTTAAAAATACTGATTCTTGCTCTCCATAGCATGGAATATATGTTTTAAAATCTCTGATTCCATCCATTAGTTTTGTAATTTACCTTGTAGACATCTTTTACCACCCTTGTTAGCTGTACTCATGAATATTTTACTCTTTCTGTGGCCATTTGATAGGATCATATTATCAGTTTGTTTCTTAGCTTGGGCCTGCTTGCTTTATAGAAAGCTATAGATTTTTGTGTATTGATTTTGCATCACAAAACTTTGCCAAAGCTACTTATCAAGTTTAGAAGCTCTGGTCACAGATTATTAGGTTTTGAAAATTGTCAGTTCATGTATTTTGCTAGGGTTTTTTAGGTATAGAATTCTAAGATCTGCACAAAAAGGTAGTTGGTTTCCTCTCTTCCTGTTTGGAGGCCTTTATTTATCTTACCTGATTTATCTGGGTACTATCTTGAGTAAGAGTAGGAATCCTTTACAAAATCAATGTGCAAAAATCACAAGCATTCCTATTCACCAATAAACAAACAGCCAAATCATGAGTGAACTCCCATTAAGAATTACCACAAAGAGAATAAAATACCTAAGAATCCAACTTACAATGAATGTGAAGGACCTCTTCAAGGAGAACAGCAAATCACAGCTCAGCAAAATAAAAGAGGACACAAACAAGTGGAAGAAAATTCCATGCTCATGGATAGGAAGAATCAATATCATGAAAATTGCCATACTGCCCAAGGTAATTTACAGATTCAATGCCATCCCCATCAAGCTACCAATGAATTTCTTCACAGATTTGGAAAAAAAACTACTTTAAAGTTCATACAGAAACAAAAAAGAGCCTGCATTGCCAAGACAATCCTAAGCAAAAAGAGCAAAGCTGGAGGCATCACACTACCTGACTTCAAACTATAGTGCAAGGCTACAGTAACCAAAACAGCATGGTACTTGTACCAAAACAGATATATTGACGAATGGAACAGAACAAAAGCTGCAGAAATAACACCACACATCTACAACCATCTGATCTTTGACAAACTTGACAAAAACAATCAATGGAGAAAGAAGTCCCATTTAATAAATGGTGCTGGGAAAACTGGCTAGTCATAGGTAGAAAGCTGAAACTGGATTCCTTCCTTACACTGTATACAAAAATTAACTCAAGATGGATTAAGGACTTAAGCATAAGGCTTAAAACCATAAAAAGCCTAGAATAAAACCTAGGCAGAGAATGATGGTTTCCAGTTTCATCATGTCCCTACAAAGGACATGAACTCATCGTTTTTTATGGCTGCATAGTATTCCATGGTGTATATGTGCCACATTTTCTTAATCCAGTCTATCGTTGTTGGACATTTGGGTTGAACCATCATTCCCAGCAAGCTATCGAAAGGACAAAAAAACCAAACACTGCATGTTCTCACTTATAGGTCGGAATTGAACAATGAGAACACATGGACACAGGAAGGGGAACATCGCACACCAGGGACTGTTGCGGGGTTGGGGGAGGGGAGAGGGATAGCATTAGGAGATATACCTAATGCTAAATGACGAGTCAATGGGTGCAGCACACCAACATGGCACATGTATACGTATGTAACAAACCTGCACATTGTGCACGTGTACCCTAAAACTTAAAGTATAATAATAAAATGTAAAAAAAAACAGTATGGAGATTTCTCAGAGAATTAAAAGTGGATCTAACATTCAATTTAGTAACCCCACTACTGAAAGGAAAAAAATCAGTATATCAAAAGGACACCTATGTTTATTGCAGCACAATTTACAATTGCAAAGATAGGAAATAAGCCTGAGTGCCCATCACCTCATGAGTGGATAAAGAAAATATGGTGTATCTATACCATGGACTACTACTCAGGCACAGAAAAATGAAATAGTGTCTTTTGCAGCAACATGAATGGAACCGGAATCCAGTTATTCTAAGTGAAGTAACTAAGGAATGGAAAACCAAATATTGCATTTTCTAATTTATAAGTGGGAACTAAGCTGTGGGCAAGCACAGGTATACAGAGTGGTATAATGGACATTGGGGACTCAGAATGTAGGAGGATGGATGGAGGATGAGGTATGAAAAATTACCATTTGGGTACAATGTACACCAGTCGGGTGATGGGTGCACTAAAACCCCAGACTTCACCACTGTACAATCTATCCATGTAAACAAAAACAACTTGCACTCGTAAAGCTATTGAAAATTAAAGGTAACATAGATGTTAAATAGAAACAACTAAATGTAAATATAATTATGTTGACTTATGTGGGGAATATTTAGAAGAATAACAAACAATAAAAAGTACAATTTTTGGTTAAAAAACAAAAACAAAAACAAAACACCAAACCTGGGCAATACCATTCAGGACATAGGCATGGGCAAAGGCTTCATGACTAAAACACCAAAAGCAATGGCAACAAAAGCTAAATTAGATAAATGGGGTCTAATTAAACTAAAGAGCTTCTGCACAGCAAAAGAAACTATCATCAAAGTGAACAGGCAACCTTCAGAATGGGAGAAAATCTTTGCAATCTACCCATCTGACAAAGGGCTAATATCCAGAATCTACACAGAACTTAAACAAATTTACAAAAAAAAACCAACCCCATCAAAAAGTGGGCAAAGGATATGAACAGACACTTCTCAAAAGAAGACATTTATGCAGCCAACAGACACATGGAAAAATGCTCATCATCACTGGTCATCAGAGAAATGCAAATCAAAACCACAATGAGTTATCATTTCATGCCAGTTAGAATAGCAGTCATTAAAAAGTCAGGAAACAACAGATGCTGGAGAGGATTTGGAGAAATAGCAACACTTTTACACTGTTGGTGGGAATGTAAATTAGTTCAAACATTGTGGAACACAGTGTGGCAATTCAGCAAGGATCTAGAACTACAAATACCATTTGTTCTACAAATAGAATCAGCGATCCCATTACTGGTATATACTCAAAGCATTATAAATCATGCTACTATAAAGACACATGCACACATAAGTTTATTGTGGCACTATTCACAATAGCAAAGACTTGGAGCCAACATCAGTGATAGATTGGGTTAAGAAAATTTGGCCCATATACACCATGGAATACTATGCAGCCATAAAAAGGATGAGTTCACGTTCTTTGCAGGGACATGGATGAAGCTGGAAACCATAATTCTCAGCAAACTATCACAAGGACAGAAAACCAAACCCCGCATGTTCTCACTCATAGCTGGGAGTTGAACAATGAGAACACATGGACATAGGGCAGGGAGCATCACACACCAGGGTCTGTCAGGGGTGGGAGCCTGGGGGAGGGATAGCCTTAGAAGAAATATGTAATGTAAATGATGAGTTATGTGTGCAGCAAACCAACAAGGCACGTGTATACCTATGTAACAAACCTGCACATTGTGCACATGTACCCTGGAACTTAAAGTATAATTAAAAAAAAAAAAGAATAGAAATCCTTGTCTTGTTGCAGTTCTTAAAGAAAATACTGCAAGCTTTTGCCTTGAGGATGTTGCTTGTTACTATTTTGAGGTATGTTCCTTTAATACTTAGATTTTTTCTTAGGATCCTTAACATGAAGGGATGTTAAAATTTATCAGAAGCCTTTTTTTAATCCCTTTAGATAACTGATTGAGTTTTGCTTTTAGTTGTGTTTATGAGATGAATCACATTGATTGATTTGTATGTGTTGTACCAACCATTTCAGAGATTAAGCCTATCGGTGGATTAATCTTTTGATATAATATTGGATTTGGTTTGCTAATATTTTGTTGAGGAATTTGCATATATGTTGATCATAATGATAGCCTGAAATTTTCTTATTTTACTGTTGCTTTAACAGGATTTTATTATCAAAATGCTCCTGGCCTCATAGAAATAGCTGGAGAGGAGTCTCTTCTCTTCATTTTTTTTTTTGAAATAGTTTTAGTGGAATGGCATCAACTTCTTTTTTATATATATCTGGTAAAATTCAGCTCATCCTGGGCTTCTTTTGGCTCATAAGCTTTATTACTGGTTCAGTTTTGTAACTCATTTTTACTTTATTCAGGGTTTCCATTTCTTCCTGGTTTAAAGTTGTGAGTTTGCTGGTTCTCAGACATTTATCCATTTTTATAATAGTCTCTGAGGGATTCTTTGTTTTTTCTCTCTGGTCAGTGGTAGTGTCATTTCTTATTATGTTTATTTTGATATTTTTTTGCTGTGTTAATTTAGTTAGTGACTGTTGATCTTACTTATTCTTTCAAACAACAAGCCCATGAATTGGTTGATCTTTTGTATGGTACTTCACATCTCTATTATGTTCAAATCAGCTCGGATTTTGGTTATTTCTTCATTTCTGCTAGCTTTGTGGTTGGCTTGCCTTTTTTTTTTTTCTGGTTCCCCTAGATATGGTGCTATGTTGCTAATTTGCAGTCATTCTCACTTTTTGTTGTGGGCATTTAACACTGTAAACTCCTTTTAACACTGTTTTAGCAGTGTCTCAGGGGTTTTATTATGTTGTACCTTTCTTTTCATCAGTGGCTAATAAATTCTTGATTTCTGCCTTATTTACTTAAAAGGTCCTTCAGGAACCAGTTGTTTAATTTCCATGTAATTGTATGGTTTGCCACAATATTCTTAGTATTCTTAGTATTGATTTCTTTCTTTCTTTTTTCTTTTCTTTTGTTGTTGTTGTTGTTGTTGCTGTGGTTGCAGAGTCTGGTTAGTATAATTTTGTTGTTGTTGTATTCTAATTTGCTGATATTTGTTTTACAGCCAGTTTTTTGGTTGGCTTTAGAGTATCTGTTGTGTTTAAATGGGAAAAAAATGTATTCGTTGGGAGTTTTGTAGGTATCAGTCAGGGCATTTGGTCAAGCATTGAGTTCTGATCTTGAATATCTTTGTTAGCTTTCTGCCTTAATAACTGGTCTAATACTGCCAGTGGTGTGTTGAAGTCTCCTGTTATTATTGTATGGTTATCTAATCTCTTCATAGGTCTACAATAACTTGTTTTATGAATCCTTGTGCTCCTATATTGTGTGCATGTACATTTAGAATAGTTAGATTTTCTTGAATTGAACTCTTTACCATTATATAATGCTTTTTTTGGGTAATTGTTTAACATCACTTTTGTCTGAAATTAGAGAAACAACTCCAATTTTTCAATCCTTTTCATTTGCTTGAAAGATTTTTCTGTTTCTATTTATTTTGACCATATGGGTGCTAATGCATGTGAGTTGAGTCTCTTGAAGACAGTGTAGAGTTGGATCTTGCTTCTATATCCAAGTTATCACTCTCACCTTTTAATTGGGCATTTAGTCCATTTACATTCAGAGTTAATAATGATACGTGAAGATTTGGTTCTGCACCATGTTGCTAGTTAATATTCAGAGTTGATAGTATACTTGTTGCTTTTTAGTGCTAATAGTCTTATGTACTTAAATGTGTTGTTGTCCATACTTAGCACTTCTTTAAGGATCTCTTGTAAGGCAGGTCTGGTAACAAATTTTCTTAGCATTTCCTTTTCTAAAAATAATCTTTTTTCTCTTTCACTTCTGAGCTTAATTTAGCTGGATATTAAATTCTTGGTTGGAGTTTCTTTTCTTTAAGAATGCTAAATATATGCCCCAATTCTCTTTTGGCATATAAGGTTTCTGCTGACAGATGAGTCACTTGCCTTTTCTCCCTAGAAAACATTTTTTCTTTGATTTCAACCCAGGAGAATCTGATGTCTACATATCTTGCAGATGGTCATCTTTTATACTGTCTTGCAATTGTTTTCCGCATTACTTGGATTTGAATGTTGGACTCTCAAGTGAGATTAGAGAAATTTAAATGGATGACATCCTTACATATGTTTTGTGAGATGCTTGCTTTATCTCTCTTTTTTTTCAAGTAAGCAAATGAGTTATAGATTTTGTCCTTTTTCCATAATTCCATATTTCTTGTGGTTTTGTTCATTCTTTTTCATTTTTTATTTTTTTGTGACTGAATTATTTTAGAGAACTGGCCTTTGAACTCTGAGATTCTTTTCTCTTGTCAGTCTTTCCTGTGGTAAAAGTTGAAATTCTATTATGATATTCTTGAAATTTGATTTTCAGCTTTATAAGATTTTTTTTTAATGGTCATTTTTTCTTTCAATTTTATGTGTCATTTTATTGTATTCCTTCCATTCCTTTGATTGGGTTTTGACTTTCTCCTGAATCTCAATGATTTTTTTTTAAATCTATATTCTGAATTTTCTGTCTGTTTTCTCCACCATTTCAGCTTACCTAACAACCACTACTGGCAAACTACTGCAGTCATTTGGAGATAAGAAGACACTCTGGCTTTTTGAGTGCTATAGTTTACATGCTAGTTCTTTATCATCTGTGTGGACTGATACTTCTTCAATATTTGAAGTTGTTATTTGGGTGCTTTTTTTTTTTCATTTCTTTTTCCACGCAAACCACCATGGCACGTGTATACCTATGTAACAAACCTGCACATACTGCATATGTAACCCAGAACTTAAAGTTTTATAATAAAAAATAAAAACCTGTTCAGTTTAATTAAAATGGACATTCAAGCTTTGAGTATATTCAAAAGGCCTTTATGTTTCTCTCTTCCTAAATCCTGTTTTCCTCAAAAAGATTTTTTACTCAGTCAAAAATTACTTTCCTCTACTCTGTCTTGCTACTCTTGGTGGATGCATAAAAGACCCTAGAATTACTTCTGGTGACCTGGGACTCCCTTGGAAAACAGAAAAGCTGCCACAAATTCCATTTTAGGAAAAATATCTGTTGCCCTTATGGAGCCCCTGGAATAAAGGTAAGTACCTCTTAAAATCTGTCTTTGTCTTGCATCTATGCTTTTGTATTAGGCCCTGAAAATTGTTTTCTTAGCTGTGTTCTTAAAGGGACTCACCTGAAGGCCAATAATCCAATTAAGAAATTAGCAAATGTAAATCTTATAACTACTGGATCTTCTTCTGGTTGTCTGTGTGGCTATATATTTTTATGTGTGCAATGTCTATTAAAAAGAGCTCTAATTAATTAATTGGCCTAAGAAAAATAAGCACTTAAATATTTATAAGGAAAATATTAAGCAAAGTAATACTGTGTATATTGCCATTTTACTTTATTATTCTGTTGAAGCAAAATTATAGGGTTGTATTATATGTGTGTGCTTTTGCTAAATGTCCCAGTTAGCTGTGCTGAGATATAACAGTACTATTTATGGTTTAAGTTTTGATTCTTAGATATTTTCTCCAGCATTGACATTGTTTTCCAAAAACACACTAAACTGTATTGCACAGTTCAAAATTTACTTAAGGGATCAATCTAGGCATTGTTCTTGGTCTTAAATTTAATGGCAAACACAGGAAATATTCTGTTTCACCATATTAATTTTAATCACATAATATATATATCACTCTTAATTTTCAAGGGTTTTTCTTTCACATTTAAAAGCGTGATAACAAGTATTCACCTTCAATGTTTATAAAACCTTAATGTCTTTATTAATAATTTTATTATAAAATTTCATAAACCATGTTTTTCAAAATAAGTTTATAACAAATCTAGCTTCCCAGATATGCTAATAGTTAAGTATGTCAATGTACTAAGTAAATCATTGACTTGTACCCATTGGGAATATTTAGTGTTATTGCCCTTTGCAGTGAAAAAAATAATAAAATCTTTCATTTTTAAAATTAGATTAGAAAATGTGACATAACTTGGGACTTTAGTAGTGTATACACTAGCATTAGTTTATACACTACTTTTGCCACTGGGGAGTTCAAGCTGAAATGTCCCTCAGTCATATAGCCATGGAATACATCTTTTATTCATAAATTCTGCTCAGATAATTAAATATTTTCCCGTGTAGGTTATTTTCACTTATACTATTTAAAAAAACTAGTTCAGTTTAATTTTTTTGTATGTAGAATATTGCACATTTTCTGTAAGTGAGTCATTAAGATTAGTATCTATGTAGGTTCAGTCAGATCCAACAATGTGTTCAAGTTATACTATATAACCCTCTAAAATACATAGAAGTATTACTACTTTGCCTTTAACAAAACTCAAGACTCAGTTTTAATTTATTAATCCAGCATTTGAGCAACAGATTTTTAATTCCCAAAGTTGGGAAAAAAATGAGAAAACAATGAGGGAAGAAAGAACCAATCCTTAGTGTCACATTTATTTTCCCTTGGGGTTATAAGTTAGAGTCTCCTTCTTTCAAGAACACTTTTATTATAGTACACATATAGACTTGATTTTTTTGTGTCATTGTATAACTCTCATGCTGAAGGTCTAGCCTAAAAAAGCAAAAGAAAATTGTCTTCATTGTACCAACATATTCATGACTTAACAAGATCATAAGGGAACAAAATTTTGCATTCAAGCTGAGTGAAAATACCATTTCAGTGAATGTGTTCCTAAGAGAAACCAGAATTGGCAGTTAATTTAGTCATCTAGAAAATCTCAGTTCCCACCAGTAAAAATATCCTGAGTGGCTAGTGCTCTTTGATAAAAATCTGGCATACTGAATAAATAATGTTCATGTGGGAGCCAGGAACTAGGTAAATCTTGCCTTTAGTATAATCTGCAACTACAGAAATAAAGCCAGCACTTTTCAAACTAATAAGCCTTCCTTGTCAGTATCATAAAGAATATTGCCTAATTGAACTTGCTCCCATTGGTGTAGTAGTTACTTATTTCTACCTAACAACTCACCTTCTGAGTTTCCCAAGTTTTTTCTTTTTTAAAAAAGCATTATATTTGAGAGCTACTTTGCCCAAATTACAAAATGAGTCAGTGTTTTTAATTTAAAGGGACAGTTAAAAAGAAAAAGAAAAAGAAAGGAAGGATTTGTTCCCTGTTTTAGCTATGCATAAGTGTTTCTAGCAAAGGAAGGGGAGAAAAGAGTTGAAAATTATTTACAATACTTGCTACTTAGAAATACAGGGCCTTTTGAGGGTAGTATGTATGTTAATGGTTTTCATTATGTACTTATTCCTGTTAAAACAAGCAGTTGGCCAGTTGTGGTGGCTCAGACCTGTAATCCCAGCACTTTGGGAGGCCAAGGCAGGCAGATCACCTGACGTCAGGAGTTTGAGACTAGCCTGGCCAACATGGCAAAACCCCATCTTTACTAAAAATACAAAAATTAGCTGGATGTGGTGGTGCACACCTGTAATCCCACCTACTCAGGAGGCTGAGGCAGGAGAATTGCTTGAACCCAGGAGGCAGAGGTTGCAATGAATTGAGATGGTGCCACTCTACTCCAGCCTGGGTTATAGAATGAGACTCTATCTCAAAAGTAAAAACAAAAAAAACAAACAAAAAAACAAACAGGCAGTTTCTTCTTCGAGTATGCCCAAATAACAGTATTCCTAAAATCTGACAAGTACCCTGTTAATTATTTGACATTCCTTGTCCCCAGTACCACAGGCCACTCTTAACATCACTTGCTTGCCTAGATAAAGTTCTGCATTTCAAGCAGTGTACGTATTTCCCTGTGGTTGATTATAGTAAGGACAGAAACATATATAAGTAACCATGCCCGAACTATACTGGAAGAAGTCAAACTTCATCTGCATCTACCAAATAATAATCATAATTATGAAAACTTAACAGGTTTTATATTAAAGTTAAAATTTGCTAAGAGTTACCATTATAATGTAATTAAAACAGCTAAACATGGATTTACATGCAAGGTGTATAAAAAGATTAAAATGTATTTTTATTAAAAATTATAAGAAGGCCTAAAAAATGTACATTTTGCTTAAGAATAAAAATAACCTTAAAGTTAAATAAAATAAAGCAGATGGTTTAAGCAAATTGTAAAAAAATTGTACAAATTAATCCTGTAAAGAAAGCTGTGTGTGCAAACATATTACTAAACTCAAAAAGGTATTATATGGTTTTTTTCCTGTTAATTAAACGCCACAAAGTTTTCTTAAAATGCTAATCTAATCTATTTTTTTTTTTTTTTCCTTTTGGGACAGAGTCTAGCTCTGTCACCCAGACTAGAGTGCAGTGGTGCAGTCTTGGCTAACTGCAAGCTCTGCCTCCCAGGTTCATGCCATTCTCCTGCCTCAGCCTCCTGAGGAGCTGAGAAGGTGGTACTACAGGCACCCACCACCACGCCTGGATTTTTTGTATTTTTAGTACAAATGGGGTTTCACCACATTAGCCAGGATGGTCTTGAACTCCTGCCCTCCTGATCCATCTGCCTCGGCCTTCCAAAGTGCTGGGATTACAGACGTGAGCCACCGTGCCCCGCCACTAATCTGTTTAGCAAAACTTGTCAAGGGGTATAATGGGTATGTAAAAATCTCACTTCATATTCAAACTCATTAAAATTAAATAAAATTGTCTATACGGTTTTATTAAAATTAGGGTTAACATTAATGACAAACTAATGCAAAGGTAAAATTTAACTTTCTCTCTTAAACAGAATTTTCATGTAATAGAAAAGGCTAATAAATGGTTTTTGCTTTTCCAGATTGTTAACTCATCATTTTGGCAAAACAAAACAAGACAAACAAATTTATGGTAATCTAATATTCTATTTCATAACATCAAAGGTTTTAAATTTTAAACGTATGTAACAGGCTTCCCCAAATCAAACTTTAGTCTCAAGGTGGTTTTTCCTAACCCTTGGCTTTTGGGTGCTGCATAGGACCCCTGAACCATCCAAAAAAGAGATAAACAGAATTATTTGTCAATATAAAATTTCCAAAATAATGTATAATAGGTTATATTTTAGGGAATAATGTTAACATATGTTTCAAAACTGTATGGGATGTCTAAGTTTCTCCTGTCTGAATATGCACTATTAATCACTACTGAGGTTTTTATGTTGGATTACTGTAAACCACAGAAATAACCAAATGTATTTGTCGATTGTGTTTCTAACTGAATCCAAACTGGACATTTTGTTACTTACAGACAATGGTATTTTGTTTTAATTCTCTTTGAAACATGGTTTATATTGAAGCTGTGGAACTTTAACAAGTACTCTTAAATGCAGGTTACAACTACAAAACATACAGAACTCATGAAAAGCTAAAATGTTTATAAATATCAAGCAAAACAGAGTAATAAAATGAACTAAACTAATAGAAAACAAAAAAACAAATTTTTACCTTTTGCTTAGAACACTGCTAATCTTTATTTTATTTTTCAGAGTGAAGAAAACTTGTCTCAAGCTAGCAACAGCCTTTAACAGCTAAGTAAAGTATATTCCTGTAAATGGAATTTAAAGTGTTTGTTCCCCTCTGCCTAGTTCCTCTAGAATTCAAAAACTAGTTATAAGTGTTCATAAACTGCAACAATATAGTTGTTTACATCAATGCAATAAGAATCTATTTTCTTTTGTAACAGAATACAATGGTAAAAACTGCTTATTTTACCAAAGCTTTGACAGGAATGATATGCTCTCCCTTAAGGAACTGAACTTGTGGAGCCAATAAAGCTCTTGAAAAACTGGCCTAATTTTCTGTGTTCACAGTCACTGTACAGGGTTTCCAATCTATAGTAAGTAAAGAATGTCATTTTCTAACTGGCCAGGAACCCCAGGTTATTGTAAATCATCAAGGAGAGGAATTCACCCAACTCATAGGTATGTAATGGTACAAATTCATGGTTAGGTTTGGATTCAATATGTCTTATCTCAAATTCCTTCTATATAATAAAGTTCCATCAAAGCTGATTTATTTATTCTTTTTTTAATTCTGCCCTCAGAATCTTAATTGTAAAAAAAAATTCTACAGATATCTGCACATGAAATGGTAATTCACTGATGAATTTTTATTACTTTTTTATTAAAAGGTAATTCACTAAAGAATTTTTTTATCATTATTATACTTTAAGTTCTAGGGTACATGTGCAGAACATGCAGGTTTGTTACATATGTACACATGTGCCTTGTTGGTGTGCTGCACCCGTTAACTCATAATTTACATTAGGTATATCTCCTAATGCTATCCCTAGCCCCTCCCCAACTTCACAACAGGCCCCAGTGTGTGATGTTCCAAACCCTGTGTCTAACTGTTCTCATTGTTCGATTCCCACCTTTGAGCGAGAACATGCAGTGTTTGGTTTTCTGTCCTTGTGATAGTTTGCTCAGAATGATGGTTTCCAGCTTCATCCATGTCCCTACAAAGGACATAAACTCATCCTATTTTATGGCTGCATACTATTCCATGGTGTATATGTGCCACAATTTCTTAATCCAGTCTATCATTGATGGACATTTGGGTTGGTTCCAAGTCTTTGCTACTGTGAATAGTGCCGCAATAAACATATGTGTGCATGTGTCTTTATAGCAGCATGATTTTTAATCCTTTGGGTATATGCCCAGTAATGGGATGTCTGGGTCAAATGGTATTTCTAGTTCTAGATCCCTGAGGAATCACCACATTGACTTCCACAATGGTTGAACTAGTTTACATTCCCACCAACGGTGTAAAAGTGTTCCTATTTCTCCACATCCTTTCCAACACCTGTTGTTTCCTGACTTTTTAATGATCACCATTCTAACTGGTGTGAGATGGTACTTCCTTGTGGTTTTGATTTGCATTTCTCTGATGGCCAGTGATGGTGAGCATTTTTAATGTGTCTGTTGGCTGCATAAATGTCTTCTTTTGAGAAGTCTCTGTTCATGTCCTTTGCCCACTTTTTGAAGGGGTTGTTTGTTTTTTTCTTGTAAATGTGTTTGAGTTCATTGTAGATTCTGGATATTAGCCCTTTGTCAGATGAGTAGGTTGCGAAAATTTTCTCCCATTTTGTAGGTTGCCTCTTCACTCCAATGGTAGTTTCTTTTGCTGTGCAGAAACTCTTTAGTTTAATTAGATCCCATTTGTCAATTTTGGCTTTTGTTGCCATTGCTTTTGGTGTTTTAGTCATGAAGTCCTTGCCCATGCCTGTGTCCTGAATGGTATTGCCTATGTTTTCTTCTAGGGATTTTATGGTTTTAAGTCTAACATGTAAGTCTTTAATCCATCTTGAATTAATTTTTGTATAAGGTGTAAGGGTGGAATCCAGTTTCAGCTTTCTACGTATGGCTAGCCAGTTTTCCCAGCACCATTTATTAAATAGGGAATCATTTCCCCACTTCTTCTTCTTGTCAGGTTAATCAAAGATCAGATGGGTGTAGATGTGTGGTATTATTTCTGAGGGCTATGTTCTGTTCCATTGTTCTGTATCTCTGTTTTGGTACCAGTATCATGCTGTTTTGGCTACTGTAGCCTTGTGGTATAGTTTGAAGTCAGGTAGCGGCATGCCTCCAGCTTGGTTATTTTGGCTTAAAATTATCTTGGCAATGAGGGCTCCTTTTTGGTTCTGTATGAACTTTAAAGTAGTTTTTTTTCCAATTCTGTGAAGAAAGTCATTGGTAGCTTGATGGGGATGGCATTAAATCTATAAATTATTTTTGGCAGTATGGCCATTTTCACAATACTGATTCTTCCTGTCCATGAGCATGGAATGTTCATCCATTTGTTTGTGTCCTCTTTTGTTTCATTGAGCAGTGGTTTGTAGTTCTTGAAGAGGTTCTTTACAGCCATTGTAAGTTGGATTCCTAGGTATTTTATTCTCCTTGAAGCGATTGTGAATGGGAGTTCACTCATGATTTGGCTGTCTGTTTGTCTGGTATTGGTGTATAGGAATACTTGTGATTTTTCACATTGGTTTTGTATCCTGAGAGTTTGCTGAAGGTGCTTATCAGCTTACGGAGATTTGGGGCTGAGATAATGGGGCTTTTTAAGTGTAATTATGTCATCTGCAAACAGGGACAATTTGCCTACCTTTTTTCGTAATTGAATACCCTTTATTTCTTTCTCTTGCCTGATTACCCTGGCCAGAACTTCCAACACTGTGTTGAATAGGAGTGGTGAGAGAGGGCATCCCTGTCTTCTGCCAGTTTTCAAAGGGAATGCTTCCAGTTTTTGCCCATTCAGTATGATATTGGCTGTGGGTCTGTCATAAATAGCTCTTATTATTTTGATATATATCCCATCAATAACTAGTTTATTGAGAGTTTTTAGCGTGAAGGGCTGTTGAATTTTGTCAAAGGCCTTTTCTGCATCTATTGAGATAATCATGTGGTTTTTGTCTTTGGTTCTGTTTATATGCTGATTATGTTTCTTGATTTGCTTATGTTGAACCAGCCTTGCATCCCAGGAATGAAGCCAACTTGATCGTGGTGGATAAGCTTTTTGATGTGCTGCTGGATTTGGTTTCCCAGTATTATATTGAGGATTTTCGCTTGGATGTTCATCAGGGATATTGGTCTAAAATTCTCTTTTTTTGTTGTGTCTCTGTGAGGCTTTGGTATCAGGATGATGTTGGCCTCATAAAATGAATTAGGGAGTATTCCCTCTTTTTCTATTGATTGGAATAGTTTCAGAAGGAATGATACCAGCTCCTCCTTGTACCTCTGGTAGAATTCGACTGAGTCCATCTGGTCCTGGACTTTTTGTGGTTGCTAGGCTATTAATTATTGTCTCCATTTCAGAGCCTGTTTTTGGTCTATTCAGGGATTCAACTTCTTCCTAGTTTAGTCTTGGGAGGTTGTATGTGTCTAGGAATTTATCCACTTCCTCTAGATTTTCTAGTTTATTTGCATAGAGGTGTTTATAGTATTCTCTGATGGTAGTTTGTATTTCTGTGGGATTGGTGGTGATATCCCCTTTATTATTTTTTATTGCATCTATTTGATTCTTCTCTCTTTTCTTCTTATTAATCTTCCTAGCAGTCTATCAATTTTATTGATCTTTTCAAAAAACCAGCTCCTAGATTCATTGATTTTTTGAAGGGTTTTTTGTGTCTATCTCCTTCAGTTCTGCTCTGATCTTAGTTATTTCTTGCCTTCTGCTAGTTTTGAATGTGTTTGCTCTTGCTTCTTTAGTTATTTTAATTGTGATGTTAGGGTGTCAGTTTTTGGTCTTTCCTGCTTTCTGTTGTGGGCATTTAGTGCTACAGATTTCCCTCTACACCCTGCTTTAAATGTGTCCCAGAGATTCTGGTATGTTGTGTCTTTGTTCTCACTGGTTTCAAAGAACATCTTTATTTCTCATTCATTTCCTTATATACCCAGTAGTCATTCAGGAGCAGGTTGTTCGTTTTCTATGTAGTTGAGTGGTTTTGAGTGAGTTTCTTAATCCTGAGTTCTAGTTTGATTGCAATGTGGTCTGAGAGACAGTCTTTTTATTATTTATGTTCTTTTACATTTGCTGAGGAGTGCTTTACTTCCAACTATTTGGTCAATTTTGTAATAAGTGTGATGTGGTGCTGAGAAGAATGTGTATTCTGTTGATTTGGGATAGAGACTTCTGTAGATTTCTATTAGGTCCGCTTGGTGCAGAGCTGAGTTCAATTCCTGGGTATCCTTGTTGACTTTCTGTCTCGTTGATCTGTCTAATGTTGACAGTGGGATGTTAAAGTCTCCCATTATTGTTGTGTGGGAGTCTTAAGTTTCTTTGTAGGTCTCCTAGGACTTGCTTTATTAATCTGGGTGCTCTTGTATTGGGTGCATATATATTTAGGTTAGTTAGTTCTTGTTGAATTGAGCCCTTAACCATTATGTATTGGCCTTCTTTGTCTCTTTTGATCTTTCTTGATTTAAAGTCTGTTTTATCAGTGACTAGGATTGCAATCCCTGGTTTTTATTTTTGTTTTGTTTTCCATTTTCTTGGTAGATCTTCCTCCATCCATTTATTTCGAGCCCATATGTGTCTCTGTACGTGAGATGGGTCTCCTGAATATAGCACACTGATGGGTCTTGACTCTATCCAATTTGCCAGCTGGTGTCTTTTATTCAAAGCATTTAGCCCATTTACATTTAAGGTTAATATTGTTATGTGTGAATTTGATCCTGTCATTATGATGTTACCTGGTTATTTTGCTCATTAGTTGATGCAGTTTCTTCCTAGCATTGATGCTGTTTACAATTTGGCATGTTTTTGCAGTGGCTGCTAACTGCTGTTCCTTTACATGTTTAGTGCTTCCTTCAGGAGCTCTTTTAGGGCAGGCGTGGTGGTGACAAAATCTCTCAGCATTTATCTGTAAAGGATTTTATTTTTCCTTCACTTATGAAGCTTAGTTTGGCTGGATATTAAATTCTGTGTTGAAAATTCTTTAAGAATGTTGAATATTGGCCCCCACTCTCTTCTGGCTTATAGGGTTTCTGCAGAGAGATCTGCTGTTAGTCTGATGGGCCTCCCTTTGTGGGTAACCTGACCTTTCTGGCTGTCTTTAACATTTTTTCCTTTATTTCAGCTTTGGTGAATCTGACAATTATGTCTTGGAGTTGCTCTTCTCGAGGAGTATCTTTGTGGTGTTCTGTGTATTTCCTGAATTTAAATGTTGGTCTGCCTCACTAGGTTGGGGAAGTTCTCCTGGATAATATCCTGAAGAGTGTTCTCCAACTTGGTTCCATTGTCCCCGTCACTTTCAGGTACACCAATCAGACATAAATTTGGTCTTTTCACATAATCCCATATTTCTTGGAGGCTTTGTTCATTTTTTTTTTTGCTCTTTTTTCTCTAAACTTCTCTTCTTGATTCATTTCATTCATTTGATCTTCAATCACTGATACCCTTTCTTCCAGTTGATCAAATCGGCTATTGAATCTTGTGCATGCATCACGTAGTTTTCATGCCATGGTTTTCAGCTCCATCAGGTCATTTAAGGACTTCTCTACACTGTTTATTCTAGTTAGCCATTTGTTTAATCTTTTGTCAAGGTTTTTTTCTTATTTGCGATGGGTTCGACATCCTCCTTTAGCTTGGAGAAGTTTGTTATTACTAACTGTCTGATGCCTTCTCTCAACTCGTCAAAGTCATTCTCCCTCCAGCTTTGTTTCATTGATGGTAAGGAGCTGCATTCCTTTGGAGGAGAAGACGTGTTCTGATTTTTAGTATTTTCAGCTTTTCTGCTCTGGTTTTTCCCTATCTTTGTGGTTTTATCTACTTTTCGTCTTTGATGATGGTGACCTATAGATGGGGTTTTGGTGTGGATGCGCTTTCTGTTTGTTAGTTTTCCTTCTAACCATCAGGACCCTCAGCTGCAGATCTGTTGGAGTTTGCTGGAGGTCCACTCCAGACCCTGTTTGCCTGGGTATCACCAGCGGAGACTGCAGAACACTAAATATTGCAGAACAGCAGATGTTGCTGCCTGATCCTTCCTCTGGAAGCTTCATCTCAGAGGGGCACCCAGTTGTGTCAGTCAGCCCCTACTGGAAGGTGTCTCCTAGTTAGGCTACTCAGCGGTCAGGGATCCACTTGAGGAGGCAAACTGTCTGTTCTCAGATCTCCAACTCCATGGTGGGAGAACCACTACTCTTCAAAACTGTGAGACAGGGACGTTTAAGTCTGCAGAAGTTTCTGCTGCCTTTTGTTCAGCTGTGCCCTGCCTGCAGAGCTGGAGTCTACAGAGGCAAGCAGGCCTCCTTGAGCTGTGGTGAGCTCCACCCAGTTCAAGCTTCCCAGGTCCTTTGTTTACCTACTCAAGCCTCAGCAATGGTGGATGTCCCTCCCCCCACATCCCTGCTGTCTTGTAGTTCAATCTCAGACTGTTGTGCTAGGCTCCGTGGGCATGGGGGCCTCCAAGCCATGCATGGGATATAATCTCCTGGTGTGCCATTTGCTAAGGCTGTTGGAAAAGCGTGGTATTAGGGTGGGAATGTCCCGATATTCCAGGTACCATCTGTCATGGCTTCCCTTTGCTATAAAAGGGTATTCCACGACGCCTTGCACTTCCCAGGTGAAGCAATGCCCCGCCCTGCTCCATGGGCTGCACCAACTGTCTGACAAGCCCCAGTGAGATGAACCTGGTACCTCAGTTGGAAATGCAGAAATCACCCGTCTTCTATATCACTCACGCTGGGAGCTGCAGACTGGAGCTGTTCCTATTCAGCCATCTTCGAACCTTATCATCAAAGCTGATTTAAAAGGCCTATGTAGCAAATGATTATTCTTGCTGCACTGTATACGAATAATTAAGACAAATATAATAAGGCAAAGCAGTCCTACCATGATTTGTCTTTTAATAAAAATGAGAAACTGAAGACAGAAAATTATATTTCAAAAACTGTAGCCCACCTGTTGTTAAATTCTTGCCTTACCTAATGTTTTTCAATTTTTATTATTTTCTACAGTTGAAATTATATTCATTTCAGAAATCAACCCTGGATACATCACACTCAAGTCAAAGCCTAAAGAGCTAAGAAAGCAACCCCTAACAGTCCAGAAAAATTTCCTATCAATGCAACAAAAAAAAAAAAAAAAAAAAGAGGAATTCTTAAGCCAAAAATTATAAAGAAGAATCATGGCCATTTTGCGGACAACTACCCAAAAACATCTACAGACAGTGTTGCTCCTGCAGTCAATCCAACAACAAAAAACTCCCCACCCTGCCATCATCAGGAAGCAGCCAGAAAGAACATGTCACACCTCATCCTTTTATAAACTGTAGGGTCTGGTCTGGAATGACATAGCTGGAGCACCATCATCTTAAACAGAAACCACCACTTTATGTTCCAGCTACCTTTCTGCCCTCATGCATTTTAAGGAAATCACTTCTCTCCTAACTGCAAGCATCCAGAAAGAGCAGATAGCAAAACACAGATAAGACAGCTCAGGCACAGAGGGAGATGGGGGAAAGTCTCATGGGTAACTGCCAAACTTCACCCTCAAACAATGGGCCCTAGTAAAACAGCCTTAATACGCTCATTCGTTTCCCTTTAGGTGGACTAAGATAGGGAATCTAAAAGCCTACTGTGCAGTATGCCTACAGCTGCAGAGAAATGTATGGGAACATACACAACTCTCCCTCCCAGATAAGCACAACAAAAAGACACAGAAGCAGTCCAAGCCTCTGATAAACTCTTCCACTCTGAATCCTTAAAAACTCTTAGTCTGTAAGAGAGTTTGCCTCTGACCTAACTCAGCCAGAAGCTTCTTTCAAGGTGGTTTTCTCTAAAATAAACCTCTCTTGACTGGTGAGCCACCTTTCCTGTTTTTTTCCCTCTTTCTTTAATCCTTACAGTAGCAACTTTAGGATATTTTTGATATAAATATTTATATTGTCCGATTTTTTTTTCAAGAAAGAGTCTTCTGCATTTTCTTTGTCCTTCTGTGTTCTGCCATAACAGAGTACCATAAGGTAAAACATGAGCTCCAAACCTTAAAATATAGGTTGTTAAGGTTCTGAAAATATTAGCATCTGTTTAGATAAACTTAGATGTTTGTCTCCAAAACAGAAAAAACTAAGATTACCCTCTTGTGCTGTTTTATGTTCTTGAGAGCTTGAGTTATGACCAAGTGGGACTGCTCTTTTGTTCATTATCTGAGGGATGTAATTTTTTGGTCACATACAGTGTGAGGCTAAAAATTGCTGAGAACATGAGACATATAATATTTTAAGCAGGGCACTCTTTCTGTTAACTTATCAGATGAGTTTGTATTAATAAAAAGTTTTATCCAAAAAGAAACTTTGGTCATCTGAACCCTTGTTGCTTGGCTAGTCCTAAAATGATACAATTTTAGCAGAGCCTACCTAGTGTTAAAGATTAATGGGTCTGTGAAAGGCAGTGCCACAAATCTGTGAGATACTGGAGGCACTGTAAACATAAATATAGTCTAGGGTTAATCATCAGTGGCAACAGACTCCTTTGCTGTGTTAATTCATTCTGGAAATAAATTTTGGGGAAGTATGGAAACAGCCTCTTCTATACCCTCTAACAGAACACCTATTATTTTTATAACAAAACTTATTCATGGAAAAGAATCTCCTGAGCTTTTATTAAGAATTTTGTATATTAAGTCACTACTAGAATAAGTAAACCATTGAAAATGTTCATCATAAGTGGCCAAAAGATTGATTCTTTATAATAAAAATGCACCTACTTTTAAAATATAGTATTTTAGATAGCTCTAATTCTAAAAAAATGCTTTATGTGTATTTATGGAAGAAGCAAAATTTCAAAAAGACACATAATAGTGTCATGAGCAAGTTTTAGAAATTGTATTGACAAAATTAAATAGTAGAATCTACAGCAATGATAAATTATTTTCATGCTCAAACTGTCTGCCTTGGATTCTCGTTCATATTAACAAATTATATACCAGGATATTACATACCCTGTAGGCTAATAAGTAGGATTCAGTTCCTTTCTCAGCTGTGGCTAAGATATAATTCACACTCAGGGAACCAATACCTTGGAAAGTTAAGTCTTTTACATTTATAAATATTTGTTTGATATTTATTTGACTCAACTTTTTGAAGCACCCATTTTTTATTCATTTTTTCCTTTCAATTTCTTATCTTACTGATGATTTGTTTGTTAATTTTGTTTGTGGGATACATGAGACAATTAGTATTTTTGTGTTGATGGTAATCTTAGAAACTGAGGCCCTAAACAATGTGGTAGAATAAAAGGTAAGTTGTACCCACTATTATGCAGAAAAAAAACCTTTTCTTTCTTTGGCTGTCATTGGGGTGGTTTTGAATCTTGTGAAAACTACTTTTCACCTCTATTTAGATATTTAATCTGTTTTTGGTTAAGTCACAACATTGATTATGGTTTATTGATTTTGGTGAATAACTTGAAAAGGAGCCTTTGCTTTTAAAGAATATCAACAAATTTCAAAAACCAGGAATACTTGTTGCTTGTCCTTGCTAAAATATGAAAATAAGAAATTTGATATAATTATTTTAAAGAGCTGTAGCATCACAATTTGTTTTAATTAAAAGCTAATATTTAGGCTATGTTTTTAAAAAGCATTTGTACCTTTTGTCTTATAAATCTTGGTCTCTCGGAAGTTGATTTAGTTAACTGAAATTCTTTTTCAATTATATATATAACCTTCTGGTGTGCTTTCTTCCTTGTTGTCTTAATTTTTCCTGAAAAATGGTAAAATTTAAATGACATTCTAGAAAGCTTAGAATCTCACCAAATTTTCTTTTATAAGAATTTTTCTTCCATCTATTTCTACACATCCCTCTTTTTTGCTATCTTCGTTACCACATGAATAGATCTACCGCAGACTTTAATGACCCTGAGATTTCTGGAGGAGCACAGCAAAAAAGTATTAAATACAACCTTTGAAGTTGCTCCCCTCACCTCCCCTCCACTCACCACCCCTCCTCTCGCCTCCCCTCCCCTCCCCTCTGATCTCTTTGACATTTAGGGTACCAGAAATTACTTTTTACTACGAGAGAAAACTTAACCTTTTGTGTGAAGTAACTGGCAAATCACTGGTGAGAGTTGCAGTTTTGGAGGTGACTAATATCTGTTGCAGTAAATGGTTATTACTGCAGGAGGCTACTCATTTATTTAAGTTTTTAAATTAGAAAAGCAACGTTTAAGCTTTTGGATGCTATAGGAACACTTGCCACTTGGGAATACACTTTTCCATGGAGTTGGGTGGAACACAGAGTGGGCCACTGGAATTGAGTGGCCCACCAGTCTCAGAGTAATCATTGTGGTTTTCGCCATTGCTTCTAATTACTTCTAATGGCAAAGCTGCAATGACTTTTGCACCAACCTAATAGATGCACTATGGAAGAGTAGTTAGGTTTCATGGTATTTTCCCCTTTTTGAGGATCTAGGATTTAATGTAAATTTGGATCCTTTATTTTGGGCTATATAGAGGTTCTGCCTTTTAGTTCCTGTTTTTACGTATGTGAGTACTTAGTTTTGAACATTGCGGCTGCTTTCTTGACCCCATTGGTTAATAGAATTTGCTGTAAGAAAGTGTCCCAGTTGGAAAATGATAACAATTATATTACCTATTTAAATAAAATTGGCCTTCTAATAAAATTTTCTGGTAAATTTCTATAATTTTATATCGCCTTGAAACAAGTTTTTAATTTTTTTTTCATTTAGGCCATTCTTAAATTGTTTTTAAACTTCTGTTGGTACACAGTAGGCATATATATTTATGGATGGGTTACATGATATGTTTTGATACATTGTATGCAATGTGAAATAAGTACATCATGATGGGGTATCCCTGCCCTCAAGCATTTATCCTTCGAGTTACAAAAATCTATAACCTTTAAGGTATTTTAAGATATTCAATTATTATCGACTATGGTCACTCTATTGTACTGTCAAATAGTAGATCTTATTCATTCTTTCTATTTATTTTTGTTTACCCATTAACAAACCTCACCTTTCCCACTGCCACCTAGTACCTGTCCCAGCCTCTGGTAATCACCATTCTGCTTTCTATCTCCATGAGTTTTGTTTTGATAGTTAAATCTTACAAAAAAGTAAGAAAATGCAATGTTTGTCTCTCTGTGCCTGATATATTTTACTTGACATAATAACCTCCAGTTCTATCCATGTTGTTGCAACTGACTGACCCTCATTATTTCTTATGACTGAATACTACTATATTGCCTATAAACACAACATTTTCTTTATCCATTTATCTGTTGATGGACACTTTTATTGCTTCCAAATCTTAGCTATTGTAAACACTACTGGAAAAAACATAGGAGTGCAGGTATCTCTCAATGTATTAATTTCCTTTGTGAGTGTGTGTGGAGGAGGAGGGGCAGGCATATATCCAGCAGTGGGATTACTGGATCATGTGGTAGCTCAACTTTTAGTTTTGTGAAGAACCTTCAAAATGAGTTGACTGAAAATGTTTGGATTTGTGCCTAGATTTTCTATGATGTTCCCTTGGTCTCTGTGTCTGTTTTTATGGCAGTATCATTCTATTTTGGCTACTGTAGTTCTATATTTAATTTGAAATCAGGTAATCAAATTCCTTCAGTTTTGTTCTCTGTGTAGAATATCTTTGGCTGTTCTGGATCTTTTGTATTCTCCATACTGGTTGCACTAATTTACATTCCCACCAACAGTGTGTGAGGATTCCCTTTTCTCCATATCCTCACCAGCATTTGTTATTTAGAAGAAAAAAAAAAGCCATTTTAACTGATGTAATGATATCTAATTGCAGTTTTGATTTGCATTTATCTGATGATTGATGATGTTGAGTACATTTTCATATGCTTGTCATTTGTATGTCTTATTTTCAGAAATGTCTATTCAATTTTTTTGTCTATTATGAATTGGATTATTAGATGGGTTTCTATAGGAGTTGTTTGAGCTCCTTATATATTATGGTTACTAAAACCCTATCAGATGGGTATATACCAAATATTTGCTCACATTCTGTTGTCTCTTTTTTGTTGATTATATTCACTGCTGTGTGGAAGCTATTTAACTTGATGTGATCCCATCTGTTCATCTTTGCTTTGGTTGCTGGCCCTTGTGAGGTATTGCCCAAGAAATTTTTGTCCAGACTAATGTCTTTTGAGATTTTCCCCCAAAGTTGTCTTACTGTAGCTTAATAGTTTGAGGTCGTATATCTGTTTATAATTTAGTTTGATTTGATTTTTGAGATGGGGTAAGAGATAGTTGTCTTTTTTCCAGTTTTCCCAGCACCATTTGTTGATAAGACTGTCTTTTGCCCAGTGTAGGTTCCTGTTACCCTTGTCAAAAATGAGTTGATTGAAAATGCTTGGATTTGTGTCTAGATTTTCTTTTGTATTCCCCTGGTCTCTGTGTCTGTTTATATGGCAGTATCATGCTATTTAGGCTACTATAGTTCTGTATTTCATTTGAGACCAGGTAATGTAATTCCTCCAGTTTTTTTCTCTTTTTGTAGAATATCTTTTGTATAAGGTGTAAGGAAGGGATCCAGTTTCAGCTTTCTACATATGGCTAGCCAGTTTTCCCAGCACCATTTATTAAATAGGAAATCCTTTCCCCATTGCTTGTTTTTTTCAGGTTTGTCAAAGATCAGACAGTTGTAGATATGTGGCATTATTTCTGAGGGCTCTGTTCTGTTCCATTGATCTATATCTCTATTTTGGTACAAGTACCATGCTGTTTTGGTTACTGTAGCCTTGTAGTATAGTTTAAAGTCAGGTAGCGTGATTCCTCCAGCTGTGCTCTTTTGGCTCAGGATTGACTTGGTGATGTAGGCTCTTTTTTGTTTCCATATGAATGTTAAAGTAGTTTTATCCAATTCTGTGAAGAAAGTCATTGATAGCTTGATGTAGATGGCATTGAATCTATAAATTACCTTAGGCAGTATGGCCATTTTGACAATATTGATTCTTCCTACCCATGAGCATGGAATGTTCTTCCATTTGTTTGTTTCCTCTTTTATTTCATTGAGTAGTGGTTTGTAGTTCTCCTTGAAGAGGTCCTTCACGTCCCTTGTAAGTTGGATTCCTAGGTATTTTATTCTCTTTGAAGCAATTGTGAATGGGAGTTCACTCATGATTTGGCTGTCTGTTTGTCTGTTATTGGTGTATAAGACTGCTTGTGATTTTTGTACATTGATTTTGTATCCTGAGACATTGCTGAAGTTGCTTATCAGCTTAAGGAGATTTTGGGCAGAGACAATGGGGTTTTCTAGATATACAATCATATCATCTGCAAACAGGGACAATTTGACTTCCTCTTTTCCTAATTGAATACCCTTTATTTCCTTCTCCTGCCTGATTGCCCTGGCCAGAACTTCCAAAACTATGTTGAATAGGAGTGGTGAGAGAGGACGTCCCTGTCTTATGCCAGTTTTCAAAGGGAATGCTTCCATTTTTTGCCCATTCAGGATGATATTGGCTGTGGGTTTGTCATAGATAGCTCTTATTATTTTCAGATACATCCCATCAATACCTAATTTATTGAGAGTTTTTAGCATGAAGGGTTGTAGAATTTTGTCAAAGGCCTTTTCTGCATCTATTGAGGTAATCATGTGTTTTTTGTCTTTGGTTCTGTTTATATGCTGGATTACATTTATTGATTTGCATATATTGAACCAGCCTTGCATCTCAGGGATGAAGCCCACTTGATCATGGTGGATAAGCTTTTTGATGTGCTGCTAGATTCTGTTTGCCAGTATTTTATTGAGGATTTTTGCATCAATGTTCATCAAGGATATTGGTCTAAAATTCTCTTTTTTGGTTGTGTCTCTGCCCGGCTTTGGTATCAGGTTGATGCTGACCTCATAAAATGATTTAGGATTCCCTCTTTTTCTATTGATTGGAATAGTTTCAGAAGGAATGGTAGCAGGTCCTCCTCGTACCTCTGGTCGAATTCGGCTATGAATCCATCTGGTCCTCAAGATGGATTAAAGACTTAAACATTAGACTTAATACCATAAAAACCATAGAAGAAAACCTAGGCATTACCATTCAGGACATAGGCATGGGCAAGGACTTCATGTCTAAAACACCAAAAGCAATGACAACAAAAGACAAAATTGACAAATGGGATCTAATTAAACTAAAGAGCTTCTGCACAGCAAAAGAAACTGCCATCAGAGTGAACAGGCAACCTACCAAATCGGAGAAAATTTTTGCAACCTACTCAGCTGACAAAAGGCTAATATCCAGAATCTACAATAAACTCAAACAAATTTACAAGGAAAAAAACAACCCCATCAAAAAGTGGGTGAAGGACATGAACAGACACTTCTCAAAAGAAAACATTTATGCAGGCAAAAAACACATGAAAAAATGCTCACCATCACTGGCCATCAGAGCAATGCAAATCAAAACCACAATGAGATACCATCTCACACTAGTTAGAATGGCAATCATTAAAAAGTCAGGAAACAACAGGTGCTGGAGAGGATGTGGAGAAATAGGAACACTTTCACACTGTTGATGGGACTGTAAACTAGTTCAACCATTGTGGAAGTCAGTGTGGCAATTCCTCAGGGATCTAGAACTAGAAATACCATTTGATCCAGCCATCCTATTACTGGGTATATACCCAAAGGACTATAAATCATGCTGCTATAAAGACACATGCACACGTATGTTTATTGCGGCACTATTCACAATAGCAGAGACTTGGAACCAACCCAAATGTCCAACAATGATAGACTGGATTAAGAAAATGTGGCACATATACACCATGGAATATTATGCAGCCATAAAAAATGATGAGTTCATGTCCTTTGTAGGGACATGGATGAAATTGGAAGTCATCATTCTCAGTAAACTATCACAAGAACAAAAAACCGAACACCACATATTCTCACTCATAGGTGGGAATTGAACAATGAGAACACATGGACACAGGAAGGGGAACATTACACTCTGGGGACTGTTGTGGGGTGGGAAGAGGGGGGAGGGATAGCTTTAGGGGATATACCTAATGCTAAATTATGAGTTAATGCGTGCAGCACACCAGCATGGCACATGTATACATATGTAACTAACCTGCACATTGTGCACATGTAACCTAAAACTTAAAGTATAATTAAAAAAAAAAAAGAATATCTTTGGCCATTTTTGATTTTATGTGGTTTTATATAACTTATAGAATTCTTTTTTCTATTTCTGTGAAAAGTAATATCGTTGCGTTGATACTCCTAATCCATAAATATGGAACATTTTCCATCTTTTTGGTGCCCTTTTAAATTTCTTTTATTAATGTTTTATAGTTTTTATTATAGCTATCTTTCACCTCTTTAGTTAATTCCTAAGAGTTTAATTTTATGTTTCGCTTTTGTAAATGAAATTACTTTTTTGTTGCTTTTTCAGATTTATTGGAGTTGGCGTATAGAAATGCTACATACAGATTTTTGTATGTTGATTTTGTATCCTGCAATTTTACTAAATTTATCAGTTCTAATAATCTTTTGTGAAATCTTAAGATGTTCAAAATGTTCAATTTTATCAACTGCAAACCATGATAATTTGATTTCTTTATTCCCAATGTAATGTGATTTGTATCTTTCTCTTGTCTGATTGCTCTAGCTAGGATTTCCAGAACTGTGCTTAATAATAGTGGTGACAGTGAGCATCCTTATTGTGTTCCAGATCTTAAATGAAAGTCTCGTCATTTTTTCCCCACTCAGCATACTAGCTGCATGTCTGGCATATATGACTTTTATTATGTTGAGCTGTGTTTCTTCTAACTCAATTTTTTCAGGATTATTATAATAAAGAAATATTAAATTTTATCACCTGATTTTTCAGCATCAATTGAAATGATCATATGATTTACATTTTTCATTTGTTGACATGATGTAGTACACTGATTTGCACGTGTTGAGCCATCCAGTCATCCCTAGAATAAATCCCACTTGGTCATGATGAATGATTTCTCTAATGTGTTTTTGAGTTATGTTTGCCAATATTTTGTTGAGGATTTTTGCATCAATATTTATCAGAGATATTGGCCTGTGCTTTTCTATGGTTTTGATGTGTCTCATGTTTTGAAATCGGGTTAATGTAGGCCTTGCAGAATGAGGTTACAAGTATTCTGTCTTCCACTATATTTCAGAATAGTTTTGCATAGGATCAGTATTCTTCTTTCAATGTTCAGTAGAATTCAGCGGACAAGCCATGAAGTCCCAGGTTTTTCTTACTGAGAGACATTTTATTATGATTCTAATTTCATTACTTGTTATTGGTCTATTCAGGTTTTGGATTTCTTCCTAGTTTAATTTTGGTAGGTTGTTTGTATCGGAATGTGTTCATTTCCTCCAGATTTTCCTAATTGTTGGCATATACTCTTCATAGTAGCCAGGAATAATCCCTCAAATTTATGTGGTATCAGTTGTAATGTCTGCTTTTTCATTTATAATTTTACTTATTTAAGTCATCTCTCTTTTTTAGTCTTTCTAAAGGTGTCAGTTTTGTTTAACTTTTCAAAAATATCGATTTTTGTTTAATTGATCTTTTGTATTTTTTTACTTCAATTTTGTATATTTCTGCTCTGATGTTTATTGTTTTTTTCTAGTTTTGGGTTTGGTTTGCTCCTGTTTTCTAGTCCTTAAGATGCATTGTTAGACTGTTTATTTGAAATTTTCCCCTTTTTTGATATAGGCACTTACAAACTTTCATTTTAGTACTGCTTTTTTGTAACTCATAGACACATTATGTTTCCATTATCATTTGTTTGAATAAAATTTTTAATTTTCTATTTCTTCATTTACCGTCCTGTTATTTAGGACCATCTTTTTTAAGTTCCCTGTATTCATTAATTTCCATCAACTTCCAAGCTTTCTCTTGTTATTAATTTCTAGTTTTATTTAATTGTGGTCAGAGAAGATGTTTGATATTATTTAAATTTTTGAATATTTTAAGACGTTTTATGGCTTAACATATGGTCTATCCTTGAGAATGATCCATATACTGAGGAAAAACAATGTGTATTCTGCAGATCTTGAATGAAATACTCTGCAAATATCTACTACATACATTTGGTCTATAGTGTAGATTAAGTCTGTTGTTTCTTATTTTCTGTCTGAAAGATCTGTCCATGGCTGAAAGCAGAGTGTTAAAGTCTCCAGCTATTATTATTGTACTGGGGTCTATCTTTGTCTTTACCTCTAATTATATTTCCTGTATATACATGGGTGTTCCAGTTTGGGGGGATATTTATTTAAAGTTGTTATGTCATCTCATATCAAAACCATCTCAGACTTTGTTTGTCTAGAAAAGTCTTTATTTCTCCCTTTCGTTTGAAGGATATTTTCACCAGTTATACTATTCTAGGGTAACTTTTTTTCATCAGCATTTTAAATATATTATGCCACTCTTTCTTGGCCTCTGAGGTTTTCACTAAAAGTCTTCTGCTAGATGTGTTAGAACTCCTTTGCATGTTATTTGTTGTTTTTCTGCTGCTGCCTTTAGGATCATTTCTTTATCCCTGACCTTTGCAAGTTGGACTATTAAATGTCTTGAAGTAGCCTTCCTTGGATTAAATCTCTTGGGGTTCTATAACCTTCTTGTACTTAGATAGAGATATGTTTCTCTAGGTTTGGGAAGTTATCTGTTCTTATCCCTTTGAATAAACTTCCTACCTCTCTCTTTTTCCCCACCTTCTCTTTCAAGCCAATAACTCAGATATGCCATTTTTAGGCTATTTTATAGATCCTGTAGGCATGCTTTTTTTTTTTCCTATTGTCTCTTTTGACTGTGTGTTTTCAAATGGCTGTCTTTAATCTTACTAATTCTTTCTTCTGCTTGATCCATTCTGCTATTAAAGGACTCTGAGGCATTTACCAGTAAGCCATTTGCATTTATTATCTCAAGAATTTCTGCCTAATTCTTTTAAATTATTTTAATACTTTTGTTAAATATATCTGATAGAATCTGCATTTATTCTCTGTGTTATCTCTAATTTCTTTGAGTTATCTTAACACAGCTGTTTTGAGTTCTCCATCTGACAGGTCACTTATCTCTGTTTCTCCAGGATTGGTCCTTGGTGCATTATTCTGTTCATTTAGTGAGGTCACGTTTCCCTACATATTGTTTATGCTATTAGATGCTCTTTGGTGTCTCGGCATTGAAGAGTTAGGTATTTATTGTAGTCTTCATTATCTGGGCTTATTAGCGATCCTTCTTGAGAAGATTTTCTAGATATTAGAAAAGACTTGAATGTTGCAGTTCAAGCTATTTCTGGTTTAGGGGACACTCCAAGCCCAGTGACACTCTGGTGCTTGCAGTATTGTAGAGGTACCATTTTGGTGGTCTTGGACAGGATCCAGGAGACCTCCCTGGATTACCAGGCAAATATGCTTGTTCTCCTCCCTCATTTGCTCACAAACATACAGTCTCTTTCTGTTTTTGTTGTGAGGCAGCTAAAGCTGAAAGTGGAGTGACACAAGTAGGCCTTTTGCCGCCACCACTGCAAATGCTAAGTCAGATTTGAAGCCATCTCACTGCTAGATCTCACACAAGGCCTCTGGTAACCACTCCCTGGTTACTCCCTGTGTTTGCTCCAGACCCTGAGGTGCTACAATTGGCAGGTGGCAAAGCTAGCCAAAATTTTGTCGTTCTTTTCAGGGAAGCAATTTTTCTCAAGCCCCTCATGGGCTTAGAAGTGCCACACAAACAACAAAATGCAGTCCTTTCCACTCTCTGCTTTCCAAAGACAGTGGAACCTCACCCTGCGGCCACTGTCACTCCAGATTATGAGGAATACTATCCAACAGCAACTGATGATTCCCTAAGGCCCAGTGTCAACTAAGTCAGCTTATGATGAATGCTGTCTAGGCCGGTACTCACCTTTCAGGGCCATGGGTATCTTTCTGGCCCAGGGAAGGTTTACAGATACCATCCAACAATCAAATCCTAAAATTAGGGACTCTCCAGGCACCTGCCTGATGCTCTACCTTCCTGTGGTCATGCTGGTACCTACAGTGAAAGACAAAAATCCCTTTACTTTTCCATCACTTTCCTTGAGCACAAAGTTGTTTTGCCTCTTAGCCACCGCAACTGGTAATGTGCTGAGTTTCACCTGAAGTCAGCAAGTCTCTGAGCTTCATCCAAGACCCTCAATGTAATATCTGGGTGTCACTGCTGGTTATTCAGGGGCCAAGGGCTCTTCAGTCAGCAGTTGGTGAATGCTGCCAAGCCTGAGACTTTTCCTTCAAGGCAGCAAGTTTCCTTCTGGTCCATGGTGTGTCTAGAAATGTCATCTGGATTTTAGGGCTTGAAATAGGGGCCTCACAACACAAACCAGTGCCAGGTTCTGCTGTGGCTGACGTGGTACGCTAGATGAAAAACAAACTTATTCCCATTACTTTCTCTCCTCTCCTCAATAAGAAGAAAGGAGACTCTTTTGGAGTCATAAGGTATTTAGCCTGAAGTTAGGTGAGGAGTAATGCCAGCATTCCCTTGTCTTTCCCAGCTAATTTCTCAGTATGCCATGTGCCCCCTCAGGCTACTGTCTTTGGCCTAGTTCAGCACTAGAATTCACTAATAGTTGCAGTTCTTGTGGCCTAAACTGTCTCTTAAGTTTAGTTAGAGACACAGAGTACTGTAGCAAATTTAGATCACTGCATTCAGTAATACCTATCTGGCTAGGGCTTATTTAAGTATTCCCTCCAAGGCAGGGTCTTGGCTGAGTTTGTTCTGGTTTTCCTTTCTGCTCTAAAAGGACAGCACTGAGTTCAATGCCTCAAAATTATTGTTCTCCCTTTCCTAGTGCCCAGAGATACTCTCCACACCATACCACTGATTTAGGATGGTGGGGAAGAGGCGGCATCAGTAATTCAGGACTTTTATTTTCCTATCTCATCAGTGCTTCTTTCAGTTATATGAAGTTATAAACAGACACTATGAGTCCTAACCTGATTTTTGGTTCTTACGGTGTTTTTTCTGTGTAGATAGTTATTAAATTGGTGTCTTGTGGGGGGAACAATCAGTGGAACTTTCTATTCTGATATTTTGCTTCACCTCCCCCATTTTTAATACCTTTTTAAAAAAAACTGTTTAAATTCTCTGTGTTTTTTGATGTATAAATTTGCTTTTCTCTTTTCTCTAAAACCTGATAAGGGCTTGGTTACTTGGCATAGACAAAGTCTAGGCAGAGATAAAATTTAATACAACTCTTCTTTTGAAATATTGAGCTTTCATGGCTAAAATGAGCCCTGTCTTACTGCTGAAATTTTAAAATTAAAGCTACAATTTGTATTTATATTTGTAGTGTTGTATATATTTGTGCACATGTCTGTGTTTATATATGTCTACATGATACCAAATTAACTTGTAAATAAATAAATACTGATAAATTAAGTAAATAAGTCCAAATGTTTTTTAACTTTATGTGACTCTGGTAATCTTTGATAATAAAAGCCCATTTTAAAATTGTTAGTAAAATAAAATGTCTTTAGAATGTTGAGCTTTTTGCCCATATCTATTTTTCAGAAAGGTTTATACTTTCTCTGACAGATATTTTGGTAAGGTAATAAACCGTGCTTCTGTGATGCTTCTGGTATAAAATTAAGAGGCATGTTGGTGAAGTTTTTGGTTTTGAGCCTTATGGTGAGGCTTGGGGACATTGTGTTTTTGCAGTGCCTGGATTACCAGATACAAAGCAAATCCAATCACAATATAGCCCAATTCTTCATCTAGCCCTGCTTTTTGGCCATGCTGAGAGAAGTTGGGCTTTCTAGGCATTAACTTCACAGGTTTGTCCTCTATCTTGTCATCTTCAGTTGAATGACAATTAAAATTGCTTTCTAAGGGTTTTACTGAAAATTAAGCTTATTAAAAGTTAATATTGTAAATAATACAGGTAATTTAACCTATCAGATTTTTTTTTTTAAATTCTATATGCAGAGTACATAAGGTAAGTAGAATGTGTTTTTGGTAAAAAATCTTACAAATAAGTCATTAGTGTGTGGTTTTGGTTAAATAAAACGTAATTTTCTTTAGCTTAGATATTATTTAAAGTTATTTTTAATTAAATTTTTATATTTCCATAGGTTATTGGGGAACAGGTGGTGTTCGGTTAAATGAGTATGTTCTTTAATGGCTATTTATGTGATTTTGGTGCCCCATCCCCTGACCAGTATACACTGCAGTCAATTTGTGATCTTTTATTCCTCATCCCTCCCCAGCCTTTCTTCCTGAGTCTCAAGTCCTTTGTGTTATTCTTATGCTTTTGCATTCTCATAGCTTATTTCCCACTTACAAGTGAGAACATATGATGTTTGGTTTTCCATTCTGGAGTTACTTCACTTAGAATAATAGTCTCCAATGTCATCCAGGCCACTGAGAATGTCATTAGTTTATTTCTTTTTATAGCTGAGTAGTATTTGTATTCCATCATGTATACGTACATATATGCACATACATACACACCACAGTGTCTTTATATGCTTGTTGATTGATTGACATTTGTGTTGGTCCCACGTTTTTGCAATTGCAAATTGGGCTACTATAAACACACATGTGCAAGTGTCTTTTTCATATAATGACGCCTTTCTCCTGGGTAAGTACCCCAGTAATGGAATTGCTGGATCAAATTGTAGTTCTACTTTTAGTTCTTTAAGTAATCTGCACATTTTTTTCCATAGTGGTTGTATTAGTTTACATCTCCACTAGAATTGTAGAAGTGTTTCCTGTTCACCGCATCTACACCAACTTCTATAATTTTTTTATTTCTTTTATTATGGCCATTCTTGCAGAAGGAAGGTGGTAGGTAACACATTGCGTTTCCTGATCATTTCCCTGATCATTAGTGATGTTGACCATTTTTCATATGTTTGTTGGCCACTTGTATAACTTCTTTTGAGAATTTTATATTCATGTCCTTAGCCCAATTTTTGATAGGATTGTTTGATTTTTTTCTTGCTAATTTGTTTGAGTTCCTTGTAGATTCTGGATATTACTCCTTTGACAGATGTATAGATTGTAAATATTTTCTCACATTCCATGGGTTGTCTGTTTACTCTGCTGATTGTCCCTTTTGCCATGCAAAAGTTCTTTAGTTTAATTAAGTCATAGCTATTTATCTTTGTTTTTATTGCATTTGCTTCTGGGTTATTGGTCATGAAATCCTTGTCAAAGCAAATGTCTAGAAGGGTTTCTCCAATGTTATCTTCTAGGATTTTTATAGTTTCAGGTCTTAGATTTAGGTCCTTGATACATCTTCAGGTGATTTTTGTATAAGGTGAGAGATGAAAATCCAATTGTATTCTCCCATATATGGCCTGCCAATTATCCTAGCACTATTGGTTAAATAGGGTATCCTGTCCCTACTTTATGTTTTTGTTTGCTTTGTCGAAGATCAGTTGGCTCTAAGTATTTGGGTTTATCTCTGGGTTCTTTATTCTATTCCACTAGTCTATGTCCTATTTTTATGCCAGTACCATCTTGTTTTGGTGACTGTGGCATGATAGTATAGTTAGAAATCAGTTAATGTGATGCCTGGAGATTCATTCTTTTTGCTTAGTCTTGCTTTGGATATGCAGGCTCTTTTTTGGTTTCATATGAATTAAAAAAAATTTTTTTCTAACTCTATGAAGAATGATGGTGGTGTTTTCATGAAAATTGCATTAAATTTGTAGATTGCTTTTGACAGTATGGTCATTTATACAATATTATCCTAACCACTCATGAACATAGAATGTGTTTTCATTTGTTTGTGTCATTTATAATTTATTTCAGCAGTTTTGTAGTTTTCCTTGTAGAAGTTTTTACCTCCTTGGTTAGGTATATTCCTAAGTATTTTATTTTTTGCAGCTATTGTAAAGGGGTTGAGTTCTTGATTTGTTTCTCTGCTTGGTCAATGCTGTTGTATAGAAGAGCTACTGAATTGTGTATATTAATTTTGTATCCAGAAACTTTGCTGAATTCATTTATCATTCTAGGAGCTTTCTTGAGGAATCTTTAGTGTTTTCTAGGTCAATAATCACATCATCAGCAAACAACAAGAGTTTGAGTTCCTCTTTAATGATTTTGATGCCATTTACTTTTTCTCTTGTCAGATTGCTCTGGCTAGGACTTCCAGTGATATGTTGAAGAGGACGGTGAGAGTGGGCATTCTTGTCTGGTTCTAGGTCTCAGAGGAGATTCTTTCAACTTTTCTCCATTCAGTATTATGTTGGCTGTGGGTTTGTCACAGATGGCTTGTGTCACATTGAACTATGTCCTTTGTATGCCAGTTTTGCTGAGAGTTTTATTTATGAATAGATGCTGGATTTTGTTTAATGCTTTTTCTACATCCATTAACATAATCATGTGATTTTTTGTTTTTACTTCTGTTTATACAGTGTATCACATTTATTGTGTTCTGAATATTAAACCATCCTTGCCTCCCTGGTACAAAACTCACTTGATCATGATGAATTATCTTTTTCACATATTGTTGGATTTTTTTTTTTGTTATTTTTATTTAGTATTTTCTTACTTTCATTTAGTATTTTGTTAAGGATTTTAGCATCTATGTGCATCAAGAGAATTGGTCTGTAGTTTTCTATTTTGGTTATATCCTTTCCTGGTTTTGATATTAGGGTGATAATGGCTTCATAGAATGAATTAGGGAGGGTTTCCTCTTTATCTTGTGTAATAATGTCACTATGGATTGATACCAATTCTTCTTTTAATATCTGGTAGAATTCTCCTGTGAATCCATTTGGTACTGGACTTTTTTGTGGGTAGTATTTTGAATTGCCATTTTATTCTTGTTGCATGTTATTGGTCTGTTCAGGGTACCTAATTCTTTCTGATTTTAGCTAGGAGGACTGTATGTTTCCAGGAATTTATATATCTTCTCTAGGTTTTCTAGTTTATGTCTGTAAAGCTGTTCACTGTAACCTTGAATGCTTTGTTTTGCTTTGTTTTTTGTATTTCTGTTTTGTCAATTGTAATAGCTCCCATTTTGTTTCTAATTGAGCTTATTTAGATTTTCTCTCATCTTTTCTTAGTTAATCTTCTTAATGGTCTACCAATTTTATTTGTCTTTTTGAAGAACCAGATTTTTTATCTTTTTTATTTTTATATTTCAATTTCATTTAGTTCTGCTCTGATACTGGTTATTTCCCTTCTTCTGCTGGGTTTGGATTTTGTTTGTTCTTATTACTCTAATTCCTTGAAGTGTGACCTCAGATTGTTTGTGGTGTTCTTTCAGACTTTTTGATGTAGGACATTTACGGCAAGGAACTTTTCTATTAGCACTGCCTTTGCTGTATCCCAGGGCTTTTGAGAGGTTGTGTCACCTATTGTCATTCAATTTGAAAAATTTTTAAACTTTGATCCTGACTTCATTATTGATGCAATAATCATTTAGAAGCAGGTTATTTAATTTTCATGTATCTGCATGGGATTGAAGAGTCCTTTGGAGTTGGCTTCTAGTTTTATTCCACTGTGGCCTGACAGAGTACTTGCTGTAATTTCAATTTTCTTAAATTTATTGAGCCACCTCTGGTGGCCTATTATATGATCTATCTTGGATAAAGTTTCATGTGCTGTTGAATAGAATGTGTATTCTGTGGTTGCTGGGTAGAATGTTCTGTATATATCTGTTAAGCCCATTTGTTCCAGGGTATAATTTAAATCCATTGTTTCTTTCTTGACTTTCTGTCTTGATGGCATGTCTAGTGCTGTCAATAAGAGTATTGAAGTCCCCACTATTATTGTGTTGCTGTCTATCTCATTTCTTAGGTCTAGTAATAATTGTTTTTAAATTTGAGGGTTCCAGTGTTAAGTAGATATATATGTAGGATGGAGATACTTTCTTGTTGGAGAAAGTTTTTATCATTATATAATGCCTCTCTGTGTAATTTTTTTTTCTTTTTTTTTTTTGTTTTGGAGACAGAATCTTGGTCTGTCACCTAGGCTGGAGTGCAGTCGTGGGATCTCGGCTCACTGAAACATCTGCATCCCAGGTTCACACCATTCTCCTGCCTCAGCCTCCCAAGTAGCTGGGACTACAGGTGCCCGCCACCACACCTGGCTGATTTTTTTTGTACTTTTTTAGGAGAGATGGGGTTTCACTGTGTTAGCTAGGTTGGTCTCAATCTGCTGACCTCATGAACTGCCTGCCTCAGACTCCCAAAGTGCTGGGATTACAAGTGTGAGCCACCATGCCTGGCATCTCTCTGTGTAATTTTTAATTGCTGTTGCTTTTAACTTTATCTGCTGTAATAATAGCTACTCCTGCTTGCTTTTGGTGTCCATTTGCATGGAACGTCTTTTTCCACCCATTAACCTTAAGTTTATGTGAGTCCTTCTGTGTTAGGTTAGTCTCTTGAAGGCAGCAGATATTTGGTTGGTAAGTTCTTATCCATTCTGCAGTTCTCTATCTTTTAAGTAGAACATTTAGGCCATTTGCATTCAACATTATTGTTGAGATGTGAGGTACCATTCCATTCATTATGCCATTTGTTGTGCATATACTTTTTGTTTGTTTGTTTTAAATTGTATTTTTGTCATATAGGTCCTATGAGATGTATGCTTGAAAGTGGTTCTGTTTTGATGTGTTTCCAGGATTTTTTTCCAGATTTAGAACTCCTTTTAGCAGTTCTTTCAGTGCTGGCTTGATAGTGGTGAATTCTCTCAGCAGATGTTTGTCTAAAAAAAGACTGTATCTTTCCTTCATTTATAAAGCTTAGTTTCACTGGATACAAAGTTCTTAGCTGAAATTATTTTATTTGAAGAAACTTAATATAGGGCCCCAATCCCTTCTAGCTTGTAGGGTTTCTGCTGAGAAATCTGCTGTTAATGTGATAGGTTTTCCTTTATAGGTAACCTGGTGCTTTTGCTTCACAGCTTGTAAGATTCTTTCCTTCATATTAATTTTAGATAACCTGATGACAATGTTCCTAGGTAATAATCTATTTGTGTTGAATTTCCCAGTTGTTCTTTCAGCTTCTTGCATGTGGATGTCTAGCTGTCTAGCAAGGCCAGGGAATTTTGTTTCTTTATTTCCCCAAATATGTTTTCCAAACTTTTAAATTCCTTTTCTTCCCCAAGAATGCCAATTATTCTTAGGTTTGTTTGTTTAACATAATCCCAGACGTCTTGGATGTTTTCTTTATATTGTCTTACTCTTTTTTCCTTATCTTTGTTGGATTGGGTTAATTTGAAGACCTTGTCTTTGAGCTCTGCAGTTATTTCTCGTGATTGATTGTATTACTGAGACTTTCCAGAGCATTTTGCATTTCTGTGTGTATATTTTTTCCTGATGTTTTGATCATCTTTTATTTATGCTATTTCACTGAATATTTCTCCCTTCACTTATTGTATCTTTTAAAAATTTTCTTAGATTGGACTTCACTTTTCACTGGTGCCTCTCTGATTAACTGAATAACTTACCTTCTGAATTATTTTTCAGGTAAATCAGGGATGTCCTTTTGGTTTGGATCCATTTCTGGTGAGCTAGTGTGATTTGGGTGTTAGAAAACTTTCTTTTGTCACATCATCAGAGTTGATTGGTTGCTTCTCATTTGGGGAGGCTCTGTCAGAGGGAAGGTCTAGGACTCAAGACTGTTGTTCAGATTCTTTTGTCCCATTGGGTGTTCCCTTGATGTAGTACTCTCCCACTTTTCCTAAGGACATGGCTTCCTGAGATCCGAGTTGATCATTATCTCTCTTCCACATCTGGGCACCCAGCAAGTGTCTACCAGGACTCTAGTGAACAGTCTGTGGGCCTGTCAGCCATGGATACCAGCAACTGCTCCAGTGAAGTTGGCAGGGGGGTAAAATGCACTCTGTGAGGGTGCAAGCACCCTCATTAAGCTTTGGTTGCTTGATGAATTTTTTTTTTTTTTTTTTTTTTTTTTTTTTTTTTTTTTTGCTGGTTGGTCTCCTGCCATAAGGTGGTGCTTTCAAGAGAACATCAGCTGTGTAGTATTGGAAGAAACAGGCAGTGGGCATAGTCATAGAACTCACAGGAGTATATATCCTTTGCCTTCAGTTACCAGAGTGGGTAGGGAAAGACCATTAGATGGGGGCAGGACCAGGCATGTCTGAACTCAGACTCAGGCAGGTCTCGCTGCAACTACTATGTGATGGGGTTGAGATTCCCAGGTCAATGTATTTATATTGCTAGGAGGATTATGGCTGCCTCTACCCTGTCATCCAGGTATTCATGGAAGTGAGAAAAAGCCAGCAGTCATAGCCCTCAGCCAACTCCCACACAACCCAAAGGGCTGGTGTCACTCCCATCATGCCCCCTCCCACCTCCCCGCCAACAGCACCAAGTCTTTTTCCAGGCTGGGGGCGAGCAAGGGTGAGAACTTGCCTCAGGGTCCCCACATCCCAGGTGCAAAAGCAAGTAGATTGTTCGTTTTTACCCTGCCTGGTTGTTCGTTTTGCAAACCAGATTAGTGCCCTCCCTCAGTTCTGGCCAGGAGACTTCTTAATTGGTTCAAATTTTACAAAATTCAGCTGAAGGTTTTTGTTTCCCTGTGGCCCATTCTCAGCGCCTCTGGGACCCATGTGAGGCAGGGCAGAAATGGCTTCCTAGGGGAACCAGCAAGCCCACATGGCTTTTTCCCACTGCTTTATCCTTGTATTTCGCATGACTCTCTACATTGACTCAGCTATAGGTAAGTCCAGAATGTTCTCCTATAATCTAGACCTTCAGTTTCCCCATTGGGGGTGTGTTTTTGGGGGTGGACAATCTCCCTTTCCCACTTCCACAGTTGGGCACTCACAGTATTTGGATTGTTTCCCTAGTCCTGCAGGAGCAATGCTCTTCCTTGAGACAGTCTGTGGGTTCTCTTGGCTTTTCTAATGTATTCCTGCAGTCATTCCAGAGCAAAAGTTCATGTTGCAAGCCTCCACACACTACTCTGTCCATCCAACTGGGAGCTGCAATCTAGTCCTGCCTCCTGTTCACCATCAAGGAGATGCTTCTTTGAAGGATGTTTTAAATTAAATAAATTTTTTTTTTTTTTTTTTTTTTTTTTTTTAGTTGGAGTCTCACTCTGTTGCCTAGGCAGTGGCATGATCTCGGCTCACTGCAAGCTCCATCTCCTCAGTTCACACCATTCTCCTGCCTTAGCCTCCCAAGTAGCTGGGACTACAGGTGCCCACCACCATGCCTGGCTAATTTTTTGTATTTTTAGTAGAGACAGCATTTCACCATGTTAGCCAGGATGGTCTCGATCTCCTGACCTCGTGATCCACCCGCCTCGGCCTCCCAGAGTGCTGGGATTACAGGAAATTAAAGAAATTTTTAAAAGACACTAGATGAAATAGATATAGAAAGGCTGGGGGAAAAAAGAGATTGAAAACAGTTGTAAGAAGCTATAAAAGTTTATGGAAATTTTGGGTCCATACTTACCAAGATTAGGTAAATATGTTTCTAAGATTTTATTTAGAATAGGTTTAGTATTAATAATACACAGATACAAAGACAAAATTTAGTTTTGTGTTTTAAAGATTTTTGTGTAGTGTTAATAAAATGTAGTAAAATTTTTTTTACCTTTGATTAGACTTCAAAAAAAAAAAGAAAAAAGCTTGATTCAGGCTGTCTTTGTTGTTCTGTGGATTATTTGAAAAACAGTATTGTCTTTATTAAAATAAAAGTTTTTTTGGTATTTTTGAATCTTTTAGTCAACACTGTGCAAAATATATGATTCTGTATTAATCAAGTATTTTAAGCTTTTGGTATCTCTCAGACTTTTCAAAATCAAATTTTAAATTTTAAATGAGGTTGTTACTTTTACCTAACATTTAGACAGTCTAAAAAGGTCCCCCATAAAGTCCAAGAGAGACATATTAGGATTATTTGGTAAGATAAAGTCATACAAATGCACAATCAAATATAATGTTTGACCTTTTTTCTTTACTTTTTTATAGCTATGTTATTAATATGTGTTCTAAAATGTAATGTTATATCTAAAATGTTATATATTGGTATAATTTATCAGTTTATGATTATTTTATTCAATTATTTTAAGCCACAGTGAGGAGAGAGGCCCTTTCTCCTACTGTCCCCTGTCTCCAAAGAACAGGAGAAAGTGAAAATTGAAAAATAGCGGCTGATCGGTGACACTGACCAGGCCTGTAGGTTAAAGATTAACCCCCACCCTAACTGCTTGTACTATCTATACATAACAGACAATGGTATGGAGAAATACTTGCCCTGCTTCTCCCTACCGCTAACATATGTGGACATAGTCATGCACACCATGCTTGCTGAATCTATCATGACCCTTTCACGTGGACCCCTTAGAGTCGTAAGCCCTTAAAAGGGCGAGGAACTCTTTCTTCAGGGAGCTCAGTTCTTGAGATGCAAGTCCGCTAACACTCCCAGCCGAATAAAGCCTCTTCGTTCTTTAATCTGGTGTCTAAGGGTTTTGTCTGTGGCTCATCCTGCTACATTTCTCGGTTCCCTGACTGGGAAAGGAGGTGGTTGACAGATGGTCAAGGCAGCCCCTTAGGCAGCTTAAGCATGCCCTGTGGAGCGTCCCTGTAAGGGACCCCAGTCAACTTGGGTGACGCGGATCCTACGAGCACTGCCAGGTAGGCATTTGCTCAGGTAAAACACCTCATTGGAGTGGTGCAAGGCAGGACCCCGCAGATGATCAGTGCAGCTGCTGAACACCGGGAAGGAACCTGACACTTGGAGTCCAGACATCTGGAACATGGTAGGACTAATCCTAGGAACTTGCCCATTCCATTTGAGTGGAAGCATGGCCTGATCACCCATGATGTGCCTTTATAGGCAGTTTGGTCTCAGTTTTTATTTTGATTTGGCTTGGCTTATTTGAAAAAAAGGAAAGTAAATGTGAATGAATGCTTGTGTTTGAGATGGACACCTGATGGACAGTGGTCACTGTCTAAAGTGAGTGTTGAGCCCCAAGCTGCAGTTCTGTAGGATACCTCATATGGCTAAGTGGTAGTTTGTGCTGGCACCTGGTACCAGTCTGTCTAAGCTAAGAGGATCTGAGATTCCCATGAGGGAAGTGACCAGTGATGGGAGAGTCGAGTGAGTGAATGCTTTACCCTTTCCCTTCTTGTGGCATGAGAGTTGTTTTTCTCTCCAGGTGGAAGACGGGTGAGAGACAAAGTAAGCCCACTCCATTAGGAACTATGTTAAAGAATTTCAGGAAAGGTTTTAATGGAGATTATGGAGTTACTATGACCCCAGGAAAACTTAGGACGTTGTGGGAGATATATTGGCTAGCATTAGAAGTGGCTTGGCCAAGAGAAGGAAGTCTAGACAGGTCTCTTGTTTCAAAAGTATGGCACAAGGTAACAGGTATATCAGGACATATATCAGGACACCCAGACCAGCTTCTATACGTAGATACCTGGTTACAGCTTGTATTAGCCCCCCACCAAGATGGTTGAGAGGACAGGCAGCAAGAGTACTAGTAGCTAAGGGACAGACAGCCAAGGAAGAATCCCACTCCACCAGCCAAGGAAAGTCAGCTCCTAAAGTCCTATCCGACATGACATCAGAGGATTCATGGCAAGAAATAGCGCCAGTGACACTCACCTTTCATCAAGAAGGAAGGCTTCTCAATCCTAAGCCCAGTGTGCCCGAGCTTCCACAAGGCTTCATATACCTAAACCACCCAGAGTAGAGAAGGAAGAATGTGAGACCTTGGGAGAGACCCCCTCCCTTGGTAGCCTGTTTGAGGCCTAGAACTGGGACACAAATGCCCCTGAGAGAGCAACTGTATACTGAGGTAGACAAGGATGGTCATATGGTGGAAAGGCATGCCTTTGTTTACCAACCCTTCATCTCTGCTGATCTCAACTGGAAAAACAATACCCCATCCTATATTGAAAATCCTCAAGCTATAATTGATTTGCTCCAAACTATAATCAAGACCCACAACCCTACTTGGGTTGATTGCCACCAGTTGCTCATGTACCTCTTCCACACAGATGAAAGGAGGAGAGTGCTCCAAGCAGCAACTAATCACTTGGGGCGATTAGTTGGAGAACATGTTCTGGCTGATTACCAAAACCCCTAAGAGTACATACGGATCCAGTTACTAGAAAAAGACCCCCCGTGGGACTCAAATGAAAGACTGGGTATGCAAAGCCTAAACAGGTACAGGGAAGCCCTCTTGGAAGGGTTAAAGAAGAAAGTTCAGAATACCTCAAATGCTAACAAGGTCTCTGAAGTAATTCAGGGAAAAGAAGAAAGTCCAGCACAATTCTATGAGAGACTGTGTGAGGCCTATTGTATGTATACTCCCTTTGATCCTGATAGTCCTGAGAATCAGTGCATGATTAACATGATTTTAGTTAGTCAAAGCGCAAAAGACATTAGAAGGAAGCTGCAAAAAACAGGCTGGGTTTGCAGGTATGAATACTTCACAGCTCTTGGAAATATCTTATCAGGTGTTTGTGAACAGAGATATGGTAAGCCATAGAGAGATCTGCAAAGAGAATGAGTGCCAGGCCAGACAGAATGCCGACTTGTTAGTTGTGGCTATGGTGAGGAAGGGGAGGTCCTGGAAAAAATACCCAGTCCAATCACCCATGCATGCAGTGTAACCAGTGTGCTTACTGTAAGGAAATAGGACATTGGAAGGACAAGAGCCCCCAGTTGAAAGGGGAACAAGGTGACTCTGAGCAGGGGGCCTCAGACAAGGATGAAGGAGTCTTGTTCAGTCTTGCAGAAGGGTTATTGGACTAAGGGGGACTGGGCTTGGGTGACCTCAACAAGCCCATTGTCAGGATGACAATCAGGGGCAAGGACATTGAGTTTCTTGTCGATACTGGTGCTGAACATTCAGTAGTAACCACCCCAGTCACCCCCTTATCCAAAAAGAATATTGATATAATCAGAACCACAGGGGTTTCCGCAAAGCAAGTTTTCTGTTTGCCCCAGTCCTGCAGTGTGGGTGGGGGTGGGGGGAGTGGGGCATGAGCTAATTCACCAGTTCCTGTACATGCCTGACTGCCCCTTGCCTTTACTTGGAAGGGACCTACTTAGCAAGCTGACAGCCACTATCTCTTTTACAAAGCACAGCTCTTTACAGCTAAAGTTACCTGGAATGGGAGTCATAGTGGCCCTTACGCTTCCTTAGGAGGAATGGAGACTCTACATAACTGAGCCAGGCCAAGAGATAGGACCAGCTGTGGCTAAGTGGTGGCCAAGGGTGTGGGTAGAAGACAACCTGCCAGGGTTGGCAATCAATCAGGCCCCTGTACTCATAGAAGTTGAGCCTGTGGCCCAGTTGGCCAGGCAAAAGTAGTACCCAGTCTCCAGAGAAGATCTTGAGGGCATCCAGGTCTATCTCAAGTGCCTAAAGGCCTTTGGAATTATAGTCCTTTGTCAGTCTCTATGGAACACTCCCCTCCTACCTGTTCCCAAGCCAGGGACCAAGTACTACAGGCCAGTACAGGATTTGCACTTGGTCAACCAAGCTACAGTGACTTTGCATCCAACGGTACCTAATCTGTACACATTGTTGGAATTACTGCCAGCTGAGGACAACTTATTCACCTCCTTGGACCTGAAAGATGCTTTCTTTAGCATCAGACTAGCCCCTGAGGGCCCAAAACTGTTTGCCTTTCAGGGGGAGGATCCAGGGTCAGGTGTCATCACTCAGTACACTTGGTTGCGGCTCCCCCAAGGGTTCAAGTACTCCCCCACCGTCTTTGGGGAGGCACTGGCTCAAGACCCCCAGAAGTTTCCTTCCAGAGACCTAGGCTGCGTGCTGCTCCAGTATGTCGATGACCTCCTGCTGGGACAACCCATGGCAGTCTGGTGCACCAAGGGAATGTATACCCTTCTCCAGCACCTGGAGAACTGTGGGCATAAGGTATCCAAGAAGAAAGCTCAGCTCTCCAGACAGCAGGTACGTCAGCTGGGATTTACTATCTGACAAGGGGAGCACAGCCAGAAACAAAGCAAGTCATTTGCAACCTGCTGGAGCCTAAGACCAGAATGCAGGTGAGAGAATTCTTAGGAGCAGTAGAATTCTGCAGGTTGTGGATCCCAAACTTTGCAGTATTGGCTAACCCCCTGTATGGAGTCACAAGGTGGGGTGAAAAGGAACATTTCAAATGGGGATCCCAACAGCAATGAGCTTCTCATTAGTTAAAAGAAAACCTCATGTCAGCTCCAGCCCTGGGGCTACCTGACCAGACAAAATCTTTTACACTATATGTGTCAGAGGGAGAATAAATGGCAGTTGGAGTTTTGACCCAGAGTATGGGGCCCTGGCCAAGGCTGATGGCCTACCTCTCTAAACAACTAAAGGGGGTTTCTAAGGGTTGGCCCCATATTTGAGGGCCTTGGCAGCAACAGCCCTGCTAGCAAAAGAAGTGGATAAGCTAACTCTTGGGCAAAATCTAAACATAAAGGCCCCCCATGCTGTGGTCACTTTAATGAACACCAAAAAACATCATTTGCTAATGAATGCTAGACTAACTAGATACCAAATCTTGCTCTGTGAGAATCCCTGCATAACCATTGAAGTTTGCAACACCCTGAACTCTGCTACCTTGCTTCCAGTATCAGAGCCCAGTTGAACATGACTGTGTAGAGGCGTTGGACTCAGTTTATTCTAGCAGGCCTGACCTCTGAGACCATCTTTGGACATCAGTAGACTGGGAGCTGTGCATGGATGGGAGCAGCTTCATCATCCCACAAGGAGAGAGGTGTGCGGGATATGCAGTGGTAACCCGCACATTAAAATGCTGTCATTGAAGCCAAATCGTTGCCCCAGGGCACTTCAGCCCAGATGACCGAACTTATTGCTTTAATTCAGGCCTTAGAGCTAAGTGAAGGTAAGATTGTAAACATTTACACTGACTCTGGGCATGCCTTTTTAACTCTCCAAGTACATGGGGCATTATACAAGGAAAAAGGCCTGTTGAACACTGGGGGAAAATACATAAAGGATCAGCAAGAGATCCTGCAATTATTAGAGGCAGTGTGGAGACCCCAAAAGGTGGCAGTCATGCATTGCAGAGGACACCAGTGAGCTTCCACCTCGATTGCCCTGGGGAACTCCCAAACTGACTCAGAGGCTTGAAAATCAGCATCCACCCCCTACTGGGCATCAGTCACAGCCCCCCTGCTCCCTCAGGCACCTGACATTGTACCTACTTATTCTAAAGAAGAGAAGGACTTTCTTCAGGCAGAAGGAGGGCAGGTGATAGAAGAGGGAGGGATTCGGTTATTGGGCAGAAGAATAGCCATGCCACAAATGCTAGGAGCCGCAGTCATACTGGCTGTGCATGAGACCATCCACCTGGGACAAAAGTCATTTGAAAAGTTGTTAGGCTGGTACTTCTACATCTTGCATCTGTCAGCCCTTGCAAAAACAGTGGTGCAGCAGTGTGTCACCTGCTGGCAGCACAATGCTAGGCAAGGTCCAACAGCCCCTCCTGGCATACAGTCTTATGGAGCAGCCCCCTTTGAAGATCTCCAAGTAGACTTCCCTGAGATGCCCAAATATGGAGGCAACAAGTATTTGCTAGTTCTAGTGTGTACATACTCTGGGTGGGTGGAGGCCTATCCAACACGGACTGAGAAAGCTTGTGAAGTAACCCGCATGCTTCCCCGAGATCTCATCACTAGGTTTGGACTGCCCTTATGAATCAGCTCAGACAATGGCCCAGTGTTTGTGGCTGACTTGGCATAGAAGACAGCAAAGCCATTGGGGATCACATGGAAACTGCACCTACTGACCACAAAGTTCTGGAAAGGTGGAGTGGATGAATCGCACTATCAAAAATAGTTTAGGGAAAGCGCGTCAAGAAACAAGATTAAAGTGGGTACAAGCTCTCCCTATGGTAATGTTTACAATTAGATGTACCCCTTCTAAAAGAATAGGATATTCCCCTTATGAAATATTATATCATAGGCTCCTTCCCATACTATGGGAACTCCCAGGCACTCCTCGAGAGCTAGGTGAAATTGAGTTACAGTGACAGCTACAGGCTTTAGGGAAAATTACACACAATTTCAGCCTGGGTAAATGGGAGATGCCCCATCAGCTTATTCTCCCCAGTTCACCCTTTCTCCCCAGGTGATCAGGTGTGGATCAAGGATTGGAACATAGCCCCCTTGTGGCCACAGTGGAAAGGACCCCAGACCATCATCTTGACCACTCCCACAGCCATAAACGTAGAGAGAATCACAGCCTGGATCCACCACAGCTGCATAAAACCTGCAGCACCTGTCACCTGGAAGGTGAGACCAAGGCCAGATAATCCCTGCAAAGTGACTCTGAAGAAGATGAGAAGCCCTGCTCCAGTCATATGTGGAAGCTGACTGGTCCATGCATGGCTGAAGCATGAGGAAACTCATCATGGGCCTCATTTTCCTTAAAATTTGGACTTGTACAGTAAGGACTTCAACTGACCTTCCTCGGATTGAGGACTTTTCCCAGTGTATACATCAAGTTACTGAGGTAGGGCAAAAGGTTAAAACAGTCTTTGTGCTCTATAGTTATTATGAATGTACTGGAACTCTAGAGAAGAACTTGTCTATATAATTCCACTCTATGAAAGTTATGTAGCCCAGGAAGTGACCAGCCTGATGTGTGCTATAACCCATCTGAGCCCCTATGACTACAGTTTTTGAAGTAAGATTGAGGACTGGCAACTGGGGAAATGCTGATATGAATACAGTAATAACTAGAACAGAAGAAAAAGAATTCCCAAACAAATTATCTTAAAATTTGATGCTTGCGCGGCAATCAACAGTGACTTGTATGGAAATAGAATAAGATGTGACTCTCTAGATTGGGAAAGAGGTTATATAGTAGAAAATAAGCATGTTTGTCATGAATTAGGACTGTGTAGTGATGAATGTAGTTACTGGTCCTGTGTCATTTAGGCCACCTGGAAAAAAGATGAGAAGGACACTGTTCACCTTCAAAAAGGAAAGAGTAACTCTTCCTGTACTAGTGGTCACTGTAACCCATTAGAACTACTAATTGCCAATCCCCTTGATCTCCGCTGGAAAACAGGAGAGTATGTAACTCTAGGAATCAATGGAACTGGACTGGATCCCCAAGGAAATATTTCAGTCCAAGGGTACGTCCACAGGTGCTGTCCCAAACCAGTGTTTCAGACCTTTTATGATGAGCTGAATCTGCCAGCACCAGAGCTTCTGAAAAAGACAACTTATTTCCCCAGTTAGCAGAAAATGTAGCTCATTTCTTCAATGTTACTTCTTGTTGTGTATGTTGGGGAACCACTGTGGGAGACCAATGGCCTTGGGAAGCCTGAGAATTGGTGCCTACTGATCCAGTTCCTAACATAATTCCAGTCCAGAAAGCCCAAATTAGCAACTTCCGGGTTTTGAAAACCTCAATTATTGGACAATACTGAATAGCTAGAGAAGGAAAAGACTTCGCCATCCCTGTAGGAAGGCTCAATTGTCTAGGACAGACGCTGTATAATAGCACAACAGGGACGGTCTCCTGGTGGGATGTAAACCATACTGAAAAGAATCCCATCAGTAAATTTGCTAAATTACAGACTGCTTAGGCCCCTCCAGAATCTCACTGAGACTGTACGGTTCCCACTGGACTATACTGGATATTTGTAGGTACAGAGCCTATACTCAGTTACCTGATCAATGTGCAGGTAGTTGTGTCATTGGCACCGTTAAGCCATCCTTTTTTTTTTTTTTTTTTTTTTTTTTTTACTGCCCGTAAAAACAGGTGAGCTCCTAGGTTTCCCTGTCTGTGCCTCCTGGGAAAAGAGAAGCGTAGCTATAGCAAATTGGAAAGATGATGAGTGGCCCCCCCAAAAGGATCATACAGTAGTATAGGCCTGCCACATAGGCACAAGACAGCTCATCGGGATACCAAACCCTCATCTACATGCTCAGCCAGATCATATGATTACAGGCCATCTTAGAAATAACCACTAATGAAATTGGCAGAGCTTTGACTCTTTTATCCTGGCAGGAAACCCACATGAGAAATGCCATCTATCAAAATAGATTGTCCTTAGACTATTTGCTCGCAGCCAAAGGAGTCATCTGTGGAAAATTCAACTTGCCTAATTGCTGTCTGCAAATAGATGATCAAGGACAAGTAGTTGAAAATATAGAGACATGACTAAACTGGCACATGTGCCCATGCAGGTTTGGCATAGGTTTGATCCTAGATTCCTGTTTGGAAAATGGTTTCCAGCTCTAGGAGGATTTAAAACTCTTGTAATAGGAATAATAATAGTGTTAGGAACCTGCATGTTACTCCCCTGTAAGTTACCCTTATTTCTGCAGTTACTAAGAAGCTTCATTACCACCTTAGTTCATCAAAAGACCTCAGCACAAGCATATTACATGAATCACTATCGATTTATCTCACAGGAAGATTTAGACAGTGAGGATGAGAATGAGAACTCCTACTAGTGAGTGAGGTTCTCAAAGCGGGGAATGAGGAGAGAAGCCATTTCTCCTACTGGCCCCTATCTCCAAAGAAAAGAAAGAAGAAAAAACTGAAAAATAACAGACTGATCAGTGCCACTGGCCAGGCCTGTAGGTTAAAGATTAACCCCCACCCTAACCACTTGTGCTATCTGCAGACTACAGACAATGGTGTGGGGAAATACTTGCCTTGCTTACCCCCACCGCTAATGTATGTGGACACAGTCATGTACCTCATGCTTGCTCAATCTATCATGACCTTTTCACATGGACCCCTTAGAGTTGTAAGCCCTTAAAAGGGCCAAGAACTTTTTCTTCAAGGAGCTTTGTTCTTGAGACGCAAGTCTGCTGGTGGTTCCGGCCAAATAAAGCCTCTTCCTTCTTTAATGCAGTGTCTGAGGAGCTTTGTCTGTGACTCATCCTGCTACAACAGAACAACTCAAATTTTCTGCGTCCTTAACCTCAATCTTTTTATTTGACAAAACAATTATTTTATTTTGATTGTTCTCAAAAAGTGGTTATAATCAATCACACTTTAAAATTATATTATTTCCAAAAAATAAATTTGTATTTTATAAATTAAAATCAAAATATAAAAATTTTATATTGTTTTAACATTTATAATGTTTTTAATTGTTTATAAAAATAATCCTATCAAGTACTTTTAAAGACAGGTTTCTGATAACTTTAGAGATTATATGATTAAAGTAGATAACAACTTACAAAACGCTAAAAAAGAAATGCTGATATGTTCATACATGTTGCTAACACCAAGTAGAACAAAAATTAACTAAAGGGGATAAAACTGAGAAAATAGTCAAATAATTGTTGTAATTTTACTTTAAACTATTGCTGCTTTATTTTGTGTTTTTTGCCAAAGAAAACCTTATTTCTTTTTATGCTATTTATAACTTGTAAAAATGATTAAAATATATTTTTATAAGACAAATTAAAGCTTTTGCCTTTATCTCTACCTAAAGTCTTCAAAATTCAAACACTATTTTATGAATCTTCTGATTTTATGAAAAGATAGTTATGTATATGAATTCAATAAAAAAGAGATCTGTACTTTCCTGGTAGCAGAACACAATTGGAGTCATTAGAAATTTTACCAAGGCATTGATTTAAAATGAATATTTTCAAATTTGACCAGACTGCTTAAAAAATGATTTGACTTTATGGAGATCATAAGAAGTCATTTAAAAAGACTTGCCTTACTTCTAGTCTACACTGCTTATAGTTTTCCTGACCTTTTACCCAACAAGCTTGTTATAGACAACTTGATATAAACTTAAAAAGTTGGAGCTTATATATAAGCAAGTTTAAGGCCTCTTGAGTATAAACTACTCAAGGATCTCCAAGGAAGATTCGAACTATAACCCAAAAAGTTTGTCAAAATGCCATTTAAACTAAAAATGTTTCTGAGATTCTTAAAAACTAGTTTTTAGACTAATTAGTACATTAGGGTTTTTATTGTTTTCATAAAAATAAATTTTATTCAAAATATTTTTATGGCCAGGCATGGTGGCTCACACCTGTAATCCTGGCACTTTGGGAGGCTGAGGTGGGTGAATCATGAGGTCAGGAGTTAGAGACCAACCCATCTCTACTAAAAGTACAAAAAATTATCTGGGCATAGTGGTGCTCACCTGTAGTCCTGGCTACTCAGGAGGCTGAGGCACAAAGATTGCTTGCACCCAGGAGGTGGAGGTTGCAGTGAGCCAAGATCACACCACTGCACTCCAACCCTGGCGACAGAGAGAGATTCCCTATATATACATGTATATATATTTACATCGATCATATAGTGAGTCTTAACTGTGAGAGACATTTTGCAATGCCATCTTTTGAAGTGAAATACATTTGTTTAATTTTACTGATATATTCTTAGGAATCAGAGATTAATTCAACAAGATATTACATAAAATACATAATATTTATTCTTTTCTACTTATCACAATCTTTTCCCCCTTCTTTCTATGTCTCTTATCAAAACTTCTGACTTAAGCTTCTCAAACTCTGCTTTTAATATCTCAAATGTTCTAAATGTAAAAGTTTTATAGAGAGGACTGAAGGAAATCAAAATATTTTACTTTGAAATATTTTTATTTGATATATTTGAGATGGCTATGCAAAGGGCCTGCAAGGAGAAGAAATCCTCAAAGCTGTTTTTTTTTAAAAAAAAAAAAAGAGTCATATTTGCATAGAAAATTTACACTAATGCAGCCAGACTTAGAAATACTGAGTGACAAATTTAAAAAGCTGAAAAAAAAATGTACTATTCTATCTGAGGACTGCCCTCTATGAGATTTAATCTATATAACAAGATTAAGTTTGCTAGCTAGACCTTCTCTTCTCCTCTTTCTATAACTTAAGCATCTTTAGTTCTAGTTGCAATTTGACATAATTTTTTGGATTATAGTTTGCTCACTGTAACTTGTTTTTTCATGCTTCAAGCATCCATTTTTTCCTCTAAGCTCAATTAGTATAAAAGCATTAAAGATCTGGCTGTTTATTTGAATTTTTATGTTTTATATAATGCTCATACATGTTAAAAAATTTGCATACCCATTTATTTTTCAAAATGGCAGACAGGAGGTAGTGTTAGCATGTCTTTCCCCCTTGAAAGTACAAAATAGAGGGTAGAAATTCACACTATGAATTGTTTTTTTCAAGTACCACTTTGAATCTTAACAGGAAAACTGAAAGAATCCACACAACCTTTGAAAGAAGTGGCAAGCTGATTCCTACTTTATGAAGCAGGTAAAAAAAATGTTTCCAGAGTGTTAAAGTGGGAAAGCCTGCATCTGAGCACACAACCCTAGGTAATCTGAACATCCAGATTACAGGAGAAGGCCTTAACCCTACCCAAAGAGATTTAGGGAGCCACATGAAATGTAAAAGTAGAAGCAGCAGCAGAAAGAACCTTGTACGCATTCCTAGTATCCAGCATGAGCTGAGGGAAGTCATCCATGACTACAACTCACAAGGGCCTTCATGAAAGTCAAAACAATGAGATCAGGGAGTGTCACAGTGTGGAAGGACCTCCCAAGTGAATTTTGTAATTCTCTAAATGGGGAGAAACTTCCTCAAACAGAACTGGGGACAAGTGTGAGGATACTGTAGACAGGAGCACAGGAGCTGGGCAGCCAGCTTCACATGAAGACATAGAGGGTCATGGAATAGAAATCAAGGTTGTTATCTCTGCAGGGAAGCTTACAAAGTGGGGAAGATCTGAGTTCTGTGTGCAAGCTACCTGGATTTAAACAAGGTGCTGTTAATGGGGCACTGTGCAGGTGAGACCAGCTTTGCCAGGTTTTTGGGACCTGGGTGAGGCTTATAATTTCCTGCTACTCCCCACACCATTTGTGAACTTTACTGCCCAGCAGAGGCAGTTTTACTTCCTTCTGGAATATTACCTAGTGACCTGGATATTTTCTTCTGGAATATTACCTAGTGGAATATTACCTAGTGGAATATTACTTTCTGGAATATTACCTAGTGACCTGATAAACACAGTGGCCACAGCTGGCCCTGCCCAAGGAGAGTGTGAGCTCATAGCTAACACTGACCCCACCTAGTGGTATTTCTCTACCTACCCTGGTAGCTTAACACAAATAACATAAACTTTTAGGAGCTTTATGCCCCACCTATCACCTGAGAACCCAGAATACTTCTACAGAAAAACAAAGTAAGCACAAATCTTACTGCTACTACCACAGCTGGTGCTCTCTTTTATATGCCATCTCTTGGTGGGAGGCCAAACCGCTTAGGCCATTACAGCATCTCTCAGCAGAAGAGCACTGCTCCTAGGAGTGAGAAAATAGTTATGGGAATCTCAGCTAACACCACTGCCTACAAAAACCTGGCCATTGACAGGTCAGAAGTGTGTACATGTTACAAGTTCATTACAATGAAAATCAGCATTCAAGAAAGCCATCACATTAAGTTTATATACAACTAAGGAATCAAATGGTGTATGTCATTCCCCTGCCACCTCTAAGGGAGCAGGCACTGGTATCTACTATTAGGAGTCCTGAAGTCAGGTTGCATCACTAGATCCCTTCCAGACATTTCCCAGCACGAGCTTGAAGTTTGGCAGCCCATCTGGGTAGCTAGACTCAGAAGAGCAATAACAATAAATGCAGCGCAGCTCTCAGAAAGTTCCATTCACAGGAGAAGGAAGGATGGTGCACCATATCAAGGGAACACCCAGTGGGACAAAGGAATCTGGGTGGAAGGCCTTCCATCCATTATCTTTCCCACTGGTGGGAAGCGTCTTACAGCAAAGACATAACTGCAGTGCTAGTTAAAGCAGGGAAATTCTGCACCTCTACCCCAACAGTCAGGCAACCTCCGTGATTGTAAAGAGGCTTGGAGAAGAGGTCTGTTCCCACTCCCACCCCCTGCCACACTGTACACCTTTGCAGACAGAGCTGGGGCTTGTCTTATGGGAATGCAGCATGAATTAATCTACAGGCAAACTTCTGGGAACAATTCAGGGTAATTGCATCCCCACAGGAGGAGTGCTTCCCTGATTCAGACCCGCACAACAGGCAGAGTCACAATTTCTGTCTACTTGGAACATAAACGTTCCTATGGATGATAAGAGGTACCTGTTTGATCTGAAAAGCTAAAATATGGGACAGGAATGAGGCTGAGAGGCAGATAACTTTTCTCCTTGCCTGGCAGGGGTGCTAAAGTAGCTCTCCCCTTCACTTTGATAAATCCTCAGCACATCTAATTGAGAGCTCCCACAGCCACCTTCATCAAGGTTGGAACCTCTACCCAACACTGGGTATTACATCTTCCTAGATCTACCCACATTACCTACAACCAGTGTCTACCCAGGGTTACCTGCCCTATTGACTGAATCATCAACTCAGTAAATAAAATCCTGGGGGGAAATTAAATAAATAAATGAAATGTACACATTTTAGGGGGAAAATTAAATAAATAAGTGAAATGTATACCACTTGAGAATGAGCTAAGCTTCAAGAGATCCCTGCCATTCCAAAACCATAAAAGCCAGTGAACTCATCCACATACCAAGAACATTACTACTACAACCAGCATCTCAGAAAGCCAGCACAAAAGGACGCTCTATAAGTAAAAAAAACTCATACAGGATCATCACCACTACAAGCACCAAGAACAAAATTAAGCTAAAATAAACTATAAACATCAAAGTCAGATTATTAGGAATAAGAAAAAATAATCAAGTAAAAAATAAATTCAAGAAAAACTTAAAAAAATAGTTTATCCATGTGAGAAGAAACAAGAAAGGTATTCTAATAATATGACAAAACAGGCTCTATAATTCTCTCCAGAGATTACACCAGCTCCCCAGCAGTAAATCTAAACCAAGATGAAACCTCTGAAATGCCAAAGAATTGAGAAGATTGATTATTATGATACTCGAGAAGATATCAGAGAAAAATAAAAAACAACCAAAAATTTTAAAAATAGGATATGAATTTTAAAATTTCCAAAGAAATAGCTATAATAAGAAAAAAGGAATCAGAACAATCATAACTTCTCTGGAAATTAAAGACACACAGGGGAATACTAAACACTGTGGAAAGTTTCAATAATAGATAAGAACAAGTAGAGGAAAAGATTTTAGAGCTCAAAGGCAAGACTTTTAACCCAATGAAACAAAGACAAAATAAAAAGAATTCAAAAAATGAACAAAGTCTCCAAGAAATATGGAATTATGTAAAATTGACAAACCTACGATTAATTGATGTTCTTGAGGGAGAAGTCTAAAAGTTTTGAAAACTTACTTGAGGCAAAAATTGAGAAAATTGTCTCTGGCCTTGCCAGACATCTAGACAGCCAAATGCAAGAAGCTCAAAGGATTCCTGGGAATTTTATTGTGGAAAGATCATCATCACCAAAGAACAGAGTCATCAGAATATCTAAAGTCAAAATGAATGAAATAATTGTGAGATATATGTGAAATGGCAGGAGATCGGTCAGAGTGGTGGGAGAAATTATAGGGAAAGGAGCAGGCCTTCTGAAAGGTCAGAAGTCTCTGCATAGCTTCAGGGGAGAATAGCTGAAGGCAGCTGTTCTCTATCTCTGAGGCAGACGGCAAGCAGTAGGTACAAGGAAGTGTAGGGGAATTTATCTTAAACAGGCTTATTTACTTATATTGACCAGGAACTGATGCTTGATCATCCAGGTGCATGACACTCCCTGAAAGGGGAACAATAAATATTAATTTCCCACAGATTGTGTTTGCTCCAGGCTCTCAGCATTATGCCTGCACTGAATAAAAGCAAGCAGCTCTAGCTTCTCGAGGCTACACTTTGGCCACTAGAGCTAGGCAGACCCCTACCGGATCTTACACTGCATACCTGTGTCTAAGTATTCCTTTTATCTGTCACTCGGCCAGGGTCTGCACAAAAAACGTGGCAGGTAGTGCCCTTTGTGAGGAACACTGCAATGGATCACAACAGAACCCTCAAAAATGAAGGTGAAGTGGGCCGGGCACAGTGGCTTACGCCTGTAATCCCAGCACTTTGGGAGGCCGAGGCTTGCAGATCATGAGGTCCTGAGATCAAGGCCAGCCTGACCAGCATAGTGAAACCCTGTCTCTACTAAAAATACAAACAATTAGCTGGGTGTGGTGGTGCGTGCCTGTAGTCCTAGCTACTTGCACACTCTAGCCTGGGCAACAAGAGTGAAACTCCGTCTTAAAAAAAAAAAAAAAGAAGGTGAAGTGACTGCACAGTAAGTAATTTGTGTCTGTTCAGGATTCCCAAGTTGAAGGGGATTTTCAAGCTAGGGTTTCACCATGGGACAACAGTTACCAGCTCAACAGCAACAGTATATAAAAGTATTGAAACAGCTACTTAAAGCAAGTGGAGCCTCGGTTTTGCAGGCTCGATTAAGGGAACTAATGCAAACTGTTGTTTGCCATAACCCCCATGGTTACCCAAAGAAGGCACATTAGACTTAGAGCTCTGGGAGTAAGTGGGGAGAAACTTAAATGACATCATGCAGAAGGGCAACATGTCCCAGTAACATCTTTAACGTTATGGGCCTTAGGTAGGGCTGCTTTGGCCCCACTCTACACAGAATAGCCTAAAAAGGGAAGGGAGGAAGAACCATCATCTACCTTACCTCCTCCTCCTCTTCCCTCAGACCCACTGTTATCAAGTAAAGGTGCCACACAGGAGACAGAGATTTTCCCTGAGCCCCCTCCACCAATAAATTGGAAAAAAGACAGATGATACACTACAGTTATGGGACCCTAACTTAGGCAAGCATATTAGAAGGGGAGCTCTTGGCCTACCCAGTGATGCAAGATCAACAAGGAAATCAGGTACATAAACCCATTATTTTCAACACTTACAAGGAAATGAGAAAAAACATTAGAGAAAACAGAGCTGCTAGCCCATTTACAAAAGGATTAATTGAGGCCATAGCAAACAACTACCATATAACCCTGTGGGACTGGTCAGTATTAGCTAAAACAACTTTAGAGGCCAGTCAATACCTCTAAATGTCATGAGTTGTGAGGACAACAAGCCAATCAGAATCAATAGGCCAAGCAAAACATAATGGCTGCTACGTTCAGGGGAGGGGTCCCTGTGTTAATGCACAACAACAATTAAATTTTGTCCCTCTTTGCACAAGTATCTTTGTGCATTCACAGGATCTGGGACCAAATTCCCCAAGGCAGAATTCATCAGGGGGCTTTTGTAAATGTTTGACAAGGGCCTCAGGAGGCATTTGTTGAATTTATCAGTTGGTTAACCCATGCAATTGAGAGACAAATTACTCATGACTAGGCTGCTGATATCTTATTGTTGCAATTGGCTTAAAAAAATGCTAATGTAGACTGCCAGCAAGCAATGTAGGCAATCAGAGGAAAGGCAGCTACAGTCAGGGGAACTTACATGAGCAAGTCAGCTGGTGCAGACTGAAACACACAAAGCCAGAATATTGGCAATGTCATTACACCCTCCTAAAGTGAAAAGAGAGAAAAACCCAAATTGTTTCTATGTGGAGAACCAGGTTATATGAAGCAGAAATGCCCCAACAGTAAAGACCAAAGTAACTCAGGAAAAGAACCTCCTTCTATATGCCCCTGAGGTAAAAAGGGACAACACTGGGCAAATCAAAGTAAGTCCAAATTTGATAAAAATGGCAACCCCCTAAGTAATTAAGTTGAAAACTTCAGCAGCTTTCCTAGATCAGATGGAAAGCCCTCAGTCCTCTCTCTCAGAGCAGCCACCACTGGGAAATCACAACTGGACTTACTCTGCCCCAACAAATTAGTGCTAAAATAAGAAGACCCTAAAAGGGTTGCAACAAGAGTCTGGGGCCCACTGCCTCTGGAAACAGTGGGATTGGTCCTAGGGTGATCAAACCTATCCTGTAAAGGAACCAATGTGCTTACCAGAGTAATTGATAGTGATTATCAAGGTGAGATATTAGTTATGATGTAATCTAAAGGACTACATATGCTCTCCTATATCTAAGATAGCTGGATTACTACTTACTATACTGGGTTCCCAATGCCCAGGGAAAGGAAAGGGGACAAGGATGTTTTGGAAGCTTGGGAGCCACAGGAGTATATTGGGACCAGTGAATCCCTGATCAGAAACCCATGATTACCTTAAAAATGGGAAATAAAAATTTTACTGGCCTGTTGGATACAAGGGCAGACATTTCGATCATTAGTGATTAAAACTGGCCAGAAACTTGGCCCTATGTCACTCAGAATTAAAAAAACTGTCAGCATTGGGAAAGCACCGACAGCCAAGCAGAGCATGCACCTCCTAACATGTCATGATCTGGAGGGAAGAAAGGCAGTTATACAACCTTTAATCATCCCCATCCCTGTTAATCTTTGTGGATGGGATCTATTAGTCCAATGGGGGTCACCTTGCAGACCCTTTTCTAATAGTGGCCACTGTTGTATTTCCTCCCCTACTCCTGACATGGCTCTCTCAATATCCAATTTGAGTAGAACAGTGGCCTTTAGAGGGAGATAAATTACAATGAGCCCATGAATTAGTTGAGGAACAATTCAAACCAGTCATACAGAATCATAAAGCAGCCCTTGGAATTTGCCTGTTTTTGTCATTCCCAAAAATTCTGGTAGATGAAGAGTTTTGCATGACTTACATGCTATCAATGCTAATTTGCCCTGATGGGGCCCGTTCAACAGGGTCTCCCTTTTCAGGTGGTGATTCCTCGAGACTGGCCCATAGTCATTATTGACTTAAAAGACTGCTTTTTATACTAGTCCCCTTGCAGAACATGACATCTAATAATTTGTGTTTGCAATACTAGCTATCAATAATGAAAGTACAGCTCACCAATTTTGCTGGAAAGTATTTCCTCAAAGAATGCTAAACAGTCCTACCATGTGTCAGTATCATGTAAATCAGGCTTTGTTCCCCAGTAGAAAATAATTTCCTAATTGTGAGGTCATCCATACCAGCAGCCCCAAAGGAGACAATACTTTTGAGTTTATATGCCTGTCAAAAGGACACAGTTATGAGGTTTAATCATAGCACCTGAAAAAGTACAGATGTCCTCCCCTTGGAAATATCTTGGATACATTCTAACTTCCTGGTCCATAAGACCTCAAAAGTTTAAATTGAATACTAACACCTTACACAGCTTAAATGATTATCAAAAATTACTGGGCCCTATTAACTAGCCCTGCCCCACCTTGGGCATAAGTACTGACAAATTACAGAACTTGTTTTCATCCTAAAGGGCAATGCAGCCCTGGACTCACCCAGTACTTAACCCCCACTGCAAAAAGAGAAATTGAGGAAATAGAACAAGCTATTTTTCAGGGGCAACTATATCGAATAGACCCACAATATTCAGTCCAATTGCTTGTTTTTCCTACTAAGCATTCTCCAACAAGATTAAAAGGACCAATGGTCCCAGGGCTATGCTTCCTAGAATAGGGTTTTTGGTCACATACTGGGACTAGAACACTATCTCCCTATGTCCAGCTATTTAGTAAGTCATCTATACAGGTAGAAAATGATGCAATCAATTGCAAGGTTATGACCCTGATGTCATAAGAATACCCTTAAGTAAAAAACAATTTGAAGCACTCCTGCCCCTATTTCTATACTTTGAGATAGCACTCTCTGATTATGAGAGCCATGTAGAACATGCTCTTCCCATTGACAAACTACTTCAGTTCTTATCTCATGTTCCCGTAGTTATGCCTATGAAGGTAGTTCACTCCCCCATACCTAACACATTTATGCTTTTCACTGATGGCTCTGGTAAATATGGAAAAGCAGCTACCTGGTAGGAACCACAAAACTCCCTCACTCGATCTGAATTTACTAGTACTCAGAGAGATGAGGTTACAGCCCTAATATTGACGCTGGAAATCTTTTCCACTCAGCCCATCAATATTGTTAGTGACTCTGCTTACTCGGTTTATTTATTGCAAAACCTCAAAACAGCCCTCATGTCCACTACTGAGCCCACCCTGTGTGCCCTTTTTCTTCAACTTCAGCAATGGCTGGATCAATGAAGACATTATATTTTAATTACACACATTCAGGCCCACATCTTGCTGCCCAGTCCACTAGTTCATGGCAATGATTAAGCAGACCTGAAAGTTATGACATCAGTGCTTGACCAACCCACCCAATCACATCACTTTTTCCACCAAAATTGGAGAAAATTAACTAAACAATTTCAACTAACCCAAAGACTACCTAAACAAATTATTTTACAATGCACAGATTGCCAGCACACAGGCACATCCCGTCCTTCAACAGGGGTTAACCCTGGAGGACTAGAACCTAATCAGTTATGGCAAAAAGATGTTACACATGTCCCTGAATGTGGAAAATTAAGATACGTACATGTATCCGTTGATAACAATTCCCATCTAATTAGTGCTCATGCTCTTTCTGGAGAGTCCACATGATATGTCATTAAACATCTTTTCTTAACTTTTGCATTTATGGGGCAGGCCACCAAAATTAAAACTGGTAATGGCCCGGCTTTTACACCTGCTCAGTTTCAAAAATTTTGTCACACATGGAACATCCAGCATTCCATGGGTATCCCATATAACCCCCAAGGACAGGTCATAATAGAATGTGCCCACTCCACACCTAAAAATATGCTGAGAAAACAGAAAAGTGGGAATATGAGTAAGGACCCTGCAACACTCTTGGCACAAGACTTATTTACCCTTAATTTCTTAAATTTAGGTGATAAATTTCCATCAGCTATAGAAAAGCACTTTGCAAAAGCCCCTCAAGACATAAAATCTGTGGTGTTATGGAAAGATGTAAATAGTAATATATGGTGTGGTCCACATGATTTAATGTGGGGAAGAGGATATGCTTGTGTTCACACCCCCTCAGGTCTTCTTTGGATTCCAGTGTGAAGCATCAAACCATACCATGGCATGGCTGGGACCCCATCCGGTAGCAGAAATGAAGGAAATGACCCTGCAGGACCTGTAGCCCCAGATGATGCAGCTTCCTCAGGTGACACAGGCCCCAGACATTACCTAGGGGTTGCTGAAGAAGACAACTCAGGCTGAGCAAATCTTGCTTCAGACAAAGACACCATTCACTCCAGATAATTTGTTCCTCACTATGCTTTCTGTTACGTAATGCAACTGTCATAGGGTATTAACATTTCTTATTCTCTCACTTTGCCTGCAATCTGCACCTGCTACTCTGTATTGGGCCCATCTTCTGGATTCACCTTTCTTCTGCCCTGTTACTTGGGTGGACACCCCCTTCCCAGCCTCTAACAACATGACTACTTGGCTGGGAGGGATTGACATACCCCTGTTAGGGTCCCTTCTTAATGCCACATGTTGGGCTGAGATGTCAGGTAACACTACATATCACTCCACAATCCTCCCACTGAATGTAAGTTATAACGGTGCTAAACCTTACTGTGTGCCTGCCCAAAAACAATTATGGCTACATCGTGGCAAAGGAAATGCCTTAACATTCTTGGTTGCAGGTAGCCTCAAATGGCACATTCCCTGATATTCCTCTCTGTGCTAAAGAACAAAGCCAGGAAAGTAATGGATTCCACTTTGGCTATAGTGCAGTGGTGCAATCATAGTGCACTGCAGCCTCCAGCTCCTGCTCAAGCAGTACTCCTGCCTCAGCCCCCACAGTAGCCAGGATTACAAACATGTACTACCATGCCAGACTAATTTTTTTTCTTTAATTTTGTAGATATGAGGTCTCACTTTGTTCCTCAGGCTGGTCATGATCTCCTGGGTTCAAGCAGTCCTCCTGCCTCAGCCTACCAACATGGCAAAACCGCCTGTCTACAAATAATACAAAAATTAGCCAGGTATAGCATTATATGCCTGTAGTCCCAGCGGCTCAGCAAGCTGAGATTGGTGGATCACTTGAGCTCAAGGCATGAAGACCACATGCCTGTAGTCCCAGCTATTAGTCCAGACTACATCACTATGTAAGCTCCCTGCTATTGTGCAGAACTTGGTCAAAGTGCAATATTTCATAGGGGGTTGGACCATGTGAAACATCCTGCCTGATGTTTCACATCATCATAAGGCAGATAAAGGCCCAACTAAATAAACATCCCTATCATATTTTACTGGGCAAAGGTCCAAAGAACACCATGATGACATCCTGCTGGAAGAAGACCGGAACTGCATCATCATGAGAACATCTTATCAATATCCTGCCAACAGCAAGCCATGCTGCCCAGACTCCTCCCACTCATACCTATAAGTAACCCCACTCTGTAAGCACTTGTGGGCTCTTGCATTAGGCTGGTCTCCCACTTCTGCAGGCTTTATGCTATACATAAAGCCTGCATTTGCTGTTGAGTTGCCCTCTTTCTACATGTATGTCTTTCTTTAACCCTTGCCTTCCTTCCAAAACCTAACATTTTGGTGCCAAAACTCAGGATGGGGATTGGGTTCTAATGGGTAACTCTCCTCTTGCAACCTGGAAAGCAGCAATCAACAAAAACTAGACCTGGACTTGTTTCCATGTCCTGAGAGGACTCCCTGTTGCCAGTTCCATTCCCTTATTCTCTTTACTTCTCCAGCCCTAGGTTAACCTCCAGATGCTAATCAAACTCCTCTTTTTCCTTCCTTCCCTTTTTCAGGCTGCTTCAGGAAGGATTAATCCTATTGCTGGACATCACATCCAACACAAGTCTCCAATTAGTGAGTGAGTCTCCCTTCCTCCTTTCCAGATTTCTCTGTATTTTTGGTTTCAGAAAATCTTAGCACTAGGTGAGAGGTCTCCCCGGTCACCAGGTTACTGTGGCCTGCCTTCTCAGGGGACATCTTCAGAACACACACCACTCTGGCTGCTCCAGTCACTGGGGGAAAGGAAAGAGCTGCACGGATGCCCCAGATCTTCAATGGGGTACTCACTCCCATCCTCTAAAATTTCTTACCCTTCCAGCCACCAATACAGGGCAAGGCTCCTTAAAAACTCCACAAGACACTACACTCAGATGTCTCATCTGGAAACTCTAAGAGTTTCTCTACTAAAATGCAAAAAAAATTAGCTGGGTGTGGTAGTGCCTGCCTGTGGTCCCAGCTACTCAGGAGGCTAAGGTAGGGGAATCACTTGGACCCAGGACGTGGAGGCTGTAGTGAGCTGAGATCATACCACTGCACTCCAGCCTGGTGACAGAGCAAGACTCCATCATATAAAATTAAATTAAATAAATAAAATAAAATAAATAAAATAAAATAAAATAAAACAAAATAAATAAAATAAAATATAATAAAATATAAAATAAAATAAAATATAATAAAAAATTAAAATAAAATAAAATAAAAAATAAAATAAAATAAAATAAAATAAAAAAACCTAAACATTTTATTCACTCCTGTCACATGTCTCATCTGGATCCTCCAACCCTGTGGCTTGGCGGAGTCCATTAAAACTGAATGCCTTGCTTTGCTTTGCTTTCCTTTGTACTTTCCTCTGTAATATTGGCTAGCCCAATGTAAACTGGACAATAATAGTCAAGGACCAAAAAGCAAAACATTCAACTTCCAAATTCAACATAATCTACAAAACTTCCTTCAATGCAATGGGAAATGATCCAAACTGCTTTGCTTATGTCCACTCATGGCTCTCTTTCTCTCTTTGCCAATCCTGTTCACTTTCTGAAATCCTCATCTTCAATTAAAAAAAAAACCCAACCCACAAAAATGTCTCATCCTCTGGACAAGCTTCCCCCTCTAAATTCAAACCAGCCAGCAAACAATGTCTCATGTCCAACCTGCTTCTGCCAAAAACCAGGCACATGCCCAGAGGCCCTCCAAAGTCCTCCCTTTATGGGAGGTGGCAGGGCTGAAGGCATAATCTGAATTCATATTCCCTTCTCCCTAGCCAGCCTCTTCCAGCTAAAAAGAGACTTGGCTCATTTTCCATGGATCCTACATCCTTCATCAAGGGATTTTTGTATGCCACTCAATCTTATAAACTTATTTGGCACGCCATATGTCATCCTCCCTTCCACACTCACCTGCAGGATAGGGAACACATCTGGACAGCCACCCAGGCCTATGCAACTACCCTCCACCAAAAAGATGTTGCCCATAACCCAACAGTTCTGGGATCCTAACTGTCCCCAGAACTAATCCCAATTGGGGTTATCAGGCATCTTCCACAGACAGAAACAAGACCATATAATATCATGCCTCCTAGCTGGCATGGATAAAGCTGCCTCTGCTGTTTTTGTCTCCTGCCATTCAAAGGCAATGAACAAATATACCACCTTAAACCCTAATACAAGTAAAAGCAGAATCAACCTCCATTTGCACTTTATTTTCCAGGCAGCCCCTGATATCTAAAAGAAACTTTAAAAACTGGAGTATGGCCCTCAAACTTCCTAAAGAGATTTATCCCAAGTGGCCTGTAAGGCTTTTAACAATAGAGAAGAAAATCTGAAAACCCAGATGCTTAAAGAACCCAAGCTAAATACCAAATGCTGGCAGCTGTGATACAACAGGGTTCCCAACACATACAGAAATCCTCAACCTTGGAACAAACTTTGTCAAGAAGCCTGTCTGAAGTATGTTTAACAGGGTCACTGGGCAAAAGCCTGCCCTAATCCCAGGTGACCCTCAAAACCTTACCCTATCTGTGATATAAAGGAACTCTGAAAGCCACCCTGTGCTCAGCAAAACTCTATCTTGCTTCACCACCATTAACTGAAGACTGATGAGGCCTGGAGTCCACCCCCACCACCATCACCACCTCAGAACTCAGGGTAACACTTTCAGTCACTGGTAAGCCTCTGTCTTTTCTCTTTCATATGGGAATGAAGTTTCACCAGAATATTGTGGACCTCTCCTCAGTTCTATCTCTATTGTGGGCATCAATGGAATCCCCTCTAGGCACAAAGAGACTGGTCCTCTATTACGAAACCTATTCAACACCCCCTTCACTGACTCCTTCTTGGTTATCTCTCAGTGCCCTACCCCTACTTTGGGGTGGGACATACTAAGTAAATTCTGGACCTCAACACAATTTGCTTCCTGCAGTTCTAACCCTTTTATTTTACTCTGCCAATTGAATGCCTCCCTCTCCTTTCCCTCATCATCATTTATCCACTATTTTACCTTCTGTTAATCATAAAGTTGGAACATTTCTAAACTCACAATAGACGCACATCACATGTCAGTTAATAGAACCCTCCAAAGATCAGGGGCAGTGGCTCATGCCTGTAATCCCAGCACTTTGGGAGCTGAGGGGCTCAGATCACGAGGTCAGGAGTTTGAGACCAGTGTAGCCAATATGGTGAAACCCTGTCTTTACTAAAAAAATACAAAACCTAACCAGGCATGGTAGCATGTGCCTCCAGTCCCAGCTACTCAGGAGGCTGAGGCATGAGAATCACTGAAACCAGGAGGCAGAGGTTGCCGTGAGCTAAGATCATGCCACTGCACTCCAGCCTGTGTGACAGAGCGAGAGTCTGTCTCAAAAAAAAAAAAGAAAAAAAATAGAACTCTCTAAAACCCCTCAATATTCCCTTGTCAGTCTCAATATCTCCTTAACACAATTGGCCTTTGGGGCCTTAAACCTATTGTCTCTAAACTTTTACAAGCTCAAATTCTCAAGTCTGTCGACTCTTCCGAGAACAACCACATCCTGGCTGTCAAAAAACAGATGGGTCTTACTGCTTGGTCCATCATCTCCCAAGTTGTTAACCAGGCAGCGGTGCCAATCCACATGGTCCCGAACCCATATACTTTACTCTCCCAAATGCCCCCAGAACTACATGCTTCTCAGTGTTGGATATAAAGGATGCCTTTTTCACTATTCTGTTAAATCAAGCTTCCCAAAATCTTTTTCCCTTCAACTGGTCAGATCTCTATACTCATATTTCTACCCAATGAACATGGACCATAATACTCCTGCAGGGACTCTGGGATACCCTCCACTTATTCGGACAAGTCTTCACCAAGGATGTAGCTGAACTTCCCCTTGCTTCTAGAACTCTGCTCCAATATATTGATGACCTCCTCCACTGTAGCCCGTCCCTTAACCTGTCCATCCACACACTACTCAACTTTTAAACTTCCTCCATAGTCAAGGATATAATATCTCACCCCCAAAGGCTCAGGTAGCCCAAATCCAGGTCTCTTACCTTGGACTTGTTCTAACCCCAAATTCTCAGGCTATCCCAGACCAATGAAAGGACCTAATTTGGGCCATGCCCCTTTGCCACAGAAAGACCTCTTCTCCTTCTTGGGGCTTGCAGGCTACTTCTGGCTGTGGATTTCCAACATTTGTCTGCTGACCAAGCCACTTTACACAGCTTTACATGGGCCCGTTTTGGAATCCCTAAATTCAGCTTGTCCCATCAATTCCCACTTAAAAAAACTAAAATATGTCCTTTTAATGGCTCTGACACTGGGACTGCCAAACCCCACCAAGCCCTTTATTCTGCATGTACATTCTAACCAAGGCCTTGCTCTTGGATTACTCTGCCAAACATACAGCAACTCCCCACAAGCCATTGCATACCTCTTAAAACAGCTGGACTCTGTCATTCAAGGCTGGCCACCCTGCTTAAAAATCTTGGTTGTGGACACATTGCGGGCCTCAGAGACTGAGAAACTCACACTTCACCAATACATTAGTATTGCATCTTCCCATAACCTACAGAATCTCATAAGCCATCAATATCTTCTATCCCTGCCACCTACCCACTTACAACAGGTCCATGCCTTATTTATAGGAAACCCTCTAATCACATTCCAGAGATATAAAGCTTTTAACCCAGACACCCTCTGCCCTGTAGACACCTCTGACTCTAAGCTCTCTCATACCTGCCTGGAACTCTCAAATTCTTCTTCCCTCTCTTCCCACTTCCAACACATTTTGGGAGCCCCTTTACAAGGAACACCTACATGGTTCATTAACAGAAACTCTTTTCAAGAGCCATGTCCAGCTTTATCCCACGTTATCACCCAAAGACTAAACTCTCTCCCAAGTAACCAGCCAGAAACACATTGATACCATTCTTCTCCTCTGCCAGGTCTGGTATCAGTGCCTCCAGGAAAGCAACTCTGAAGCTGAACACCCACTGCTTCAAAACCCAACTATGAGTACATGGCCCCTATTCAGCTGTAAAAGACAGATACTCAACAATGACCCCCTTCATTCTTAAACTAAAAGGCAAGAATGTTAGTCCAAACTGCAACATTTTGTAAGCTCCCTTCCCTTTTGCAGACTTTGCAAGAATATTAGTCCGAACTGCACCATTATGTAAGTAAGCTTCCTGCTATTGTGCAGACCTTGGCCGAAATGAAACATTTCATGGGGTTTCAGGCCATGAGAAACATCCTGATTAACTACCTGATCACACGGCAGACAAAGGTCCAACTAAAGAACCATCCCTGTCATATCTTGCTGGGCAAAGTTCCAAGTAATACCACAATGGCATCCCACTGGAACAAGGACCAGAACCACCTCACCATGGGAATATTTTATCAATATCCTGCCAGTAGCAAGCCATGCTGCCTAGAACCCTCCCACGCATAGCTGTAAGTAACCCCCACCTGTAAGCAACAGTGAGCTCTGGCATTAGGCTGGTCCCCTACTTCTGTAGGTTTTATGCTGGACATAAATCCTGCATTTGCTGTTGAGCCATCCTCTTTCTGTGTATGTGTCTCTCTTTAACCATCACTTTCCCTTCAAAACTCAACACTGCTACTCAGAAGGCTGAGGTGGGATGGTTACTTGAACTCAGGAGGCTGAGGCTGCAGTGGTTCATGATGACACCATGAACTTCAGCCTGGGTAAAATAACAAGACTCTATCTCAAGTAAATAAAATAAATAAATGAAATGAAAATGAAAATAAAATTCTGTTATTTGCAACAATAGAGATTAACCTGGACATTTCTTCAGTTAAATATAAATTAGGCAGAGAAAGGCAATTACTTCATAATCTCACTGCTTTGTGTAATCTGAGAAAACTAAATTCCATAAAACCAGAGTATAATACTGGTTACCAAGAAGGAGAAATAATGAGGGGAGATTCCTGTCAAAGATTACAACATTTTGGATGCATAGAATAAACAAACTTAAGACACCTGTTGTATAAGCATGACTGTACTTAGTAATATATTCCTGAAAATTGCTGAAAGTAGATAAATATAGGAAGCAATGCATATGACAATTAGTTCTATGTAGCCATGTACAATGTACAGTAATTACTATCTCAAATGTATTTCCAGAATATAATTTTGTACACAATACATATATGTAATTTTTCTTAGTCAATTAAAGCCCATAAAAATAATTTAAATTAAAAAAAAAACCTCAGTGGAATGAGGTTATTTTTGCATCTAAAGCAAGAACTAAAGTTGGTGAGTTTTTCAAATGCATGTGGGACTACTCTCTCAAAATGATCATCCTTCACCTTTCATTTGGGGTTTTCTAAGAATTCCTGATTTCTGAGGCTCCCAGAAAGTTATTTTTTTGGCAGATATGTTGTAAAATTATTATTGCTCTAAGGAGATACAGGCAGGAGACCTTGTATTCTGTCATCTTGTTTATGTCACTTTTACATTCTTCTAGTTTTAAGGACAATTTTATCAAATATGGTATTCTTGCTTAGCATTAGTATTTTCTCTTAGTGTTTTAACTATATCATCCAATACCCTTTTCAGCTGCAAAGTTTTGCTGAGACATAAACTGGTAATGTTTTTAAAATTCATTGTATGTAAAGAGCCTCTGTTCTCTTGGTGCTTTCAACAGTTTTTGTGTGTGGTTTTTCAAAATTTAATTATAATGTGTATCAATTTGTGTCTCTGGATTTATTCTAGTAGGTGCTATTTGAGCTTCTTGAGACTTTATATCCATTTATTTTATCACATTTGGGACATTTTCAGGCATTCTTTTTTAAAAGTTAAAGCCTTCTTCAACTTAGGCTGCAGTGCATTGGCATAAATATTGGGGCTGCATCTTCAAACTCCTAGGCTCATGCAGTCCTCACACTCAGCTATTTGAGTAGCTGAGAATGTGGGCCTCTCCCTCCATATCTATTTTTATTTTTTTAAATGAGGCCCTGCTATATTGCAAATGCTGTTCTCAAACTCCTAGCTTCAAGCAACTCTCCCATTTCAGCCTTCAACTCCGTGTGTTAACAGGATTGAGTGTCTATGCTCAAGTCCTGTTTTTTCAAAAAAACTCAGCTTTTTCTATTTTCCTTTTGGAACTACTACAATGTATACATTGGTTCTATTTGATTATGTCTCATAAATACTTCAAGCTCTCTTTATTTGTAATTATTTTTTTCTCTTCTGAGTCTATATTTTAAATGGCTTGTTTCAAATTTTATTGATTGTCTGTTTGATGAAATTGGCTGTTGAACTGCCCTAGAATTTATTTTTTATTAATTATTATTATTATTTTTCGAGATGGAGTCTCACTCTGTTGTTCAGGCTGGGGTTCAGTGGCACAATGTTGGCTCACTGCAACCTCCTCCTCCTGGGTTCACATGATTCTCCTTCCTCAGCCTCCCAAGTAGCTGGGACTACAGGAATGCATCAACATGCCCAGCTAGTTTTTGTATTTTTTAGTAGAGACAGGTTTCACAATATTGGACAGGCTAGTCTTGAACTCCTGACCTCGTGATCCACACACCTTGGCCTCCCAACATGCTGGGATCACAGGTGTGAACCACCATGCCTGGCCTCTAGAAATTTTTTTAAATTCAGTTGTTCACATCTTTATCTCATCTAATTTTTAAATAGGTTTTATTTATGTATGAATATCCTTATATTCAAATATCTTTTTTACTTCACTTTTTTCTGTATTTTTAAGCTTATTCCCCCTTAACTGACTTTTTTGAAGTCCTTGCCAAGTAATGTGTAGATTTTCCATTTTTAAGGTTGATTATTAAAATTTATTTTACAAATAAATTTCATAACAAAGAAGCAGTTTCTGCTTTTTTTGTATGCCTGTAATCTTTGTCGAGACTCAGGCATTAGGAAAAAAAGCCACCTCCTCTAGTCTTCACAAATTTTCCCTGTGCAGGAAAAAGCCATCATTAACCAGCCCATCTACAGATTTTGAAGATTTTTTCAAACTTTTCAAAGGAATGCATCTTCTCTATGTTTGTGTATTTCCAGTTAAAGAGGGATGCCCAAATTTTATTCTTGGGAACCTGTAGCATTATTATTTCTCTGAATTTTGTTCATGGTACTATAGTTTTCTCAGTATCTGCCATATCATGGGATCTATTGTTCTCGGCAGTACCCAAACTGTCTTTCAAACCTTGCCACTGTCCCATTTGCTATCTTTGGGAAACAGAGATATAAACTATTCCTTAGGAGAGTCTCAGCAAGCTAGAACACTGCAAACACATTTGATTTTTATTATTAAAAATTAAGAGATACATCTTTGCTAATATGAGGGAGAAAGCCAACAGACATGTGCAGAAAATGCAGAAATCTTCAATAAAATTTTACCCAAAGGGAAAAAAATTATAAAGATAGACAATAATCAAACTGTCAAAAACTTAGGTCAAAGAAAAACTTCTTAGATCTACAAGAAATAACAAGTATGTCACATATAAAGAAGTCCCAATATGACTATCAACAGACCTCTTTGTAGAAATCCTACAAGTCAGGAGACTTGCATAACATACTCAAAGTGCTGAAAGAAAAAATGAGGAAAACTACCCTTTTAGAAATGAGGGGAAAATGAAAACATTGTAATGCAAACAAAACTGAAAGACTTAATCACCACTAGGCCTGCCTTCCTGTAATTGTAGCTGTAATGATTAGGCTAAACATAATTTTATCTTTAGTTCAAGGTTAAAGGGCAAAATTACTTATAACTATAGCTAAAATATATTATCAAAGGATGTGTATTACAAAATAATGTAAGTATAGACATCAAATATATTAAAAATGGGTAAAGTAAAAGATAGCATTGTTAAATGGAGTCAAACTTAAGTTGTTATCAACTTGAAATAGATTGTTGTAGATAAAAGTTGTTCTAAGAGAGCTTTATGATAACCAAATACAATATCTACTGAAAATTCAGGAAACAAAAGTTTAAAAACATTCAAAATTTATACTACAGGAAATTAACACCACAAAAAAAGCAAGAGAGAAAGAAAGAAACAGTTTATCTGCAAATAACAGAAAACAACTAAATGGCAGAAGTCTTTTTGTATCAATAATTACTCTGATGTAATGGAACAAAATGTCAAACAAAAAATACAGCAAATCAATGAATAAAAAATAAAACCAAATCACATACTGCTTATAAGAAACTCAATTCACTTTTAAAAACACACATAGACTGAAAGTGAAACTATGAAAAAAGAAAATGGAAACCAACACAAAATGGTTTCCAAAAAGAAGTCAACAAACAGCAGGAATAATTATGCTTATATCAGATAGAATGTATTTTTATCCAAAACAGTAGAAAGAAACAGAAGGAGCAGTATATGATGATACAAAGTAATTAAGGTAATATTAAAATTATAAATATATATTTATACATGACATTTGTATATAACATTAAAGCACCTAAATATAAATAGTAAATATTTAAAACCTGGGAAACTTCTGGCTGACAACTGTGAATGCAGCTTCAATATGGGAAAGGGGAAGATAGTGTCCATCTGTAATCCACCTTTCCACTGGATAACTGTGGAAATCACCTGAAGAGAACCTTGTTTTTCTCAAAACCTGGAGGTCTCTTGGGGGGTGGCTGAAAAACTGTGAGGAGGAAAACCCTGGGAAAGGGCCTAGAAATACTTCCAAAACAAGGACCCAATAGAAGGGTGTCATTTTCAACCCTGACTTGTACTAATCTTTGTGAGATTTGTCAACTTACCAACAGATGCTGCTGTGGGCATTACAAGAGTCTTGAGTCAGAGATTGGACTGTTGGGTCTCAAGCAGGGATGAAACCCCGTAGAAAAAATTCAGTGGCAACTGTGAAGTGCACTGCAGCATTAGCATTGGAGATGGGCTCCTGTTGCTTCATGAGACCAGAATGGAAAAAGATTTGCTAGAGAGCCTTGGTTTTTCCCAAAAAGCAAATCACTGTGGGTGATGATGAATATGAGATATAAACCCAATCTTCATGTGACTTTACTGCATGTCCAGCTCACGCTTCTCTTCAAGACAAGGAAACAAGCATTGCCAATTCTGAGGAGTAAGAGGGAGCAAATCTCAGACCCTCATCTGGAATAGGGGCTGGGTTGCCCCTCCTTTCCTGTGTCAGTGGCAGTTTCATCACTATTTGTGAAGGTCCTGTGCATATCTCCATGACCCTTGGACCCCCTCTTCAGAGCTGACCCTTATACTCACCAATAGGGGGCCTAGTGTATGATTTAAAAACATGAACAAACTGTAATCTCACATTACTGCTCTGTTCTAAGATGCAAATAGGAACAGCTCCCATCTGCAGCTCCCAGGGTGATCAACGCAGATTACGGGTGATTTCTGCATTTCAAACTGAGATACCCAGTTCATCTCATTGAGACTGATTGGACAGTGGGTGCAGCCCACATAGGAGAACCCAAAGCAGGGTGGGGCACTGCCAAACTCAGGAAGCACAAGGGGTCAGTGGACTTCCCTTGACATGGGGGAAGCCGTGTCAGATTATACCTGGAAAAATGGGACACTTCTGCCAAAATACTGCACTTTTCCCATGGTCTAAACAATGGGCAGACCAGGAGATTCTCTCCCATGCCTGGCTTAGCAGGTTCCAAACCCACAGAGCCTTGCTCACTACTAGCACAGCAGTCAGAGAGCAACCTGCAAAGCGCACCATGGTGGGGGAAGGGGCATCCGCCATTGCTGAGGCTTGAGTAGGTAAACAAAGTGGCTGGGAAGTTCAAACTAGACAGAACCCACCACAGCTCAGCAAGGACTGCCTCTGTAGACTCCACCTCTGTGGGCAGGGCATAGCTGAACAAAAGGCAGCAGAAACCTCTGCAGACTTAAACATCACCATCTGACAACTCTGAAGAGAACGGTGGTTCTTCCAGCATGGTATATGAGCTCTGAGAATGACAGACAGCCTCTTCAAGTGGGTCCCAGACCCCGACGTAGCCTAACTGGGAGACATCACTGAGTAGGGGCTGACAGACACCTCAAACAGGGAGATGATCCTCTGGGATGAAGCTTCCAGAGGAATAATCAGGGAGCAATATTTGCTGTTCCATAGTATTTGCTGTGCTGCATCCTCCACTGGTGATACCCAGGGAAACAGCGTCTGGAGAAGACCTCCAGCAAACTCCAACAGACCTGCAGTTGAGGGACCTGACTGTTAGAAGGAAAACTAACAAACATAAAGGAATAGCATCAACATCAACAAAAAGGACATCCAAAAGAAAACCCCATCTGTAGGTCACCAGTATCAAAGACTAAAAGGAGATAAAACCACAAAGATGGGGAGAAACCAGAGCAGAAAAGATGAAAATTCTAAAAACCAGAGTGCCTCTTCTACAAAGAATTGTAGCAATGGAACAAAGCTGGATGGAGAATGACTTTGACAAGCTTACAGAAGTAGGCTTCAGAAGGTCAGCAATAACAAACTTCTCTGAGCTAAAGGAGCTTGTTGTAACCCATGGCAAGGAAAATAAAAGCCTTTAAAAAAAAGGTTAGATGAATGGCTAACTAGAATAAACAGTGTATAGAATGATCTGATGGAGCTAAAAATCATGGCAGAGAACTTTGTGATGCAAGCACAAGATTCAACAGCCAATTCAATCAAGTGGAAGAAAAGATATCAATGATTGAAGACCAAATTAATGAAATAAAATGAGAAGACAAGATTAGAGAAAACAGAGTAAAAAGAAACAAAGCCCCCAAGAAATATGGGACAATGTGAAAAGGCCAAATATATGTTTGATTGGTGTAACTGAAAGTGATGGAGAGAATGCAACCAACTGGGAAAATACTCTTCAGGATATTATCCAGGAGAATGTCCAACCTAGCAAGTCAGGCCAACTTTCAAATTCAAGATATACAGAGAACACCACAAAGACACTCCTTGAGAATAGCAACCCCAAGATATAGAATTTTCAGGTTCCCCAAAGTTGAAATGAAAAATTAAGTCAAGAGGAGCGAGAGAGAAAGGTCGCATTACCCACAAAGGAAAACCCATTGGAATAACAGCTGATCAGAAACATTACAAGTCAGAAGACTGGGGGCCAATATTCAGCATTCTTAAAGAAAAGAATTTTCAACCCAGAATTTCATATCTAGCCAAACTAATCTTCATAAATGAAGTAGAAATAAAATCCTTTACAGAAAAGCAAATTCTGAGAGATTTTGTCACCACCAGGCCTACCTTACAAGAGCTCCTGAAGAAAGCACTAAACATGGAAAGAAACAACCAGTACCAGCCACTGCAAAAACATGCTGTATTGTAAAGTCCATTGATGCTATGAAAAAACTGCATCAATTAACGGGCAAAAATACCAGCTTACATCATAATGATGGGATCAAATTCACACATAAAAATATTAACTTTAAATGTAAATGGCCTAAATGCCCAAACTAAAAGACACAGACTGGCAAATTGGATAGAGTCAAGCCCCATCAGTGTGCTGTATTCAGGAGACCCACCTCACGTGCAGAGACACATAGGCTCAAAATAAAGGAATGGAGGAAGATCTACCAAACAAATGGAAAACAGAGAAAAAAAAAGCAGAGGTTGCAATCCTAATCTCTGATAAAACAGACTTTAAACCGAAAAAGAGACAAGATCACAAGAGACAAAGAAGGCCATTACATAATGGCAAAGGGATCAATTCAACAAGAAGAGCTAGCTATCTTAAATATATATGCACTCAATACAGGAGCACCCAGATTCATAAAGCAAGCCCTTAAAGACCTACAAAGAGACTTAGATTCCCACACAATAATAATGGGAGACTTTAACACCCCACCATCAATATTAGAAAGATCAACAAGACAGAAAGTTAACAGGGATATCCAGGACTTGAATTCAGCTCTGCACCAAGCAGACCTAATAGACATCAGCAGAATCCTCCACCCCAAATCAAGAGAATATACATTCTTCTCAGCACCACATTGCACTTATTCTAAAATTGACCACAAAATTGGAAGTAAAGCACTCCTCAGCAAATATAAACGAACAGAAATCACAACAAACTGTCTCTCAGACCACAGGGCAAGCAAATTAGAACTGAGGATTAATAAACTCACACAAAACCACACAAATACATGGAAACTGAATAACCTGCTCCTCTATGACTACTGGGTAAATAACGAAATGAAGGCAGAAATAAAGATGTTCTTTGAATCCAATGAGAAAAACGACAGAATGTACCAGAATCTCTGGGACATATTTAAAGCAGTGTGTAGAGGAAAACTTATAGCAGTAAATGTCCACAAAAGAAAGAAGGAAAGATGTAAAATCGACACACTAATATCACCATTAAAAGAACTAGAGAAGCAACAGCAAACAAATTCAAAAGCTAGCAGAAGACAAGAAATAACTAAGATCAAAGCAAAACTGTAGGAGATAGAGACATAAAAAATCCTTAAAAAAAACAATGAATCCAGGAGCTGCTTTTTTGAAAAGATCAACAAAATCGATAGACCACTAGCAAAACTAATAAAGAAGAAAAGAGAGAAGAGTCAAGTAGATGCAATAAAAAATGATAAACAGGATATCAGCACCAATCCTACAGAAATCCAAACTACCATAGAGAATACTATAAACACCTCTGTGCAAATAAAGTAAAGAATCTAGAAGAAACAGATAAATTCCTGGACACCTACACCCTCCCAAGACCAAACCAGGAAAGAAGTTGAATCTCTGAATAGACCAATAGCAGGCTCTGAAATTGAGGCAATAATTAAATGGCCTATCAAACAAAAGAAGTCCAAGAGCAGACAGATTCACAGCCAAATTCTACAAGAGGTACAAAGAGGACCTGGCATCATTCCTTCTGAAACTATTCCAATCAATAGAAAAAGAGGGAATTCTCCCTAACTCAATTTATGAGGCCAGCATCATCCTGTTACCAAAGGCTGGCTGAGGCACAACAAGAAAAAAGTATTTTAGAAGAATATCCCTGAAGACCATTGATGTGAAAATCCTGAATAAGATACTAGCAAACCAAATCCAGCTGCACATCAAAAAGCTTATCCACCATGATCATGTCAGCTTCATCCCTGGGATGCAAGGCTGGTTCAACACATGCAAATCAATAAACGTAATGCATTTCATAGACAAACCAATGAGAAAAACCACATGATTATCTCAATAGATGCAGAAAAGGCCTTTGACAAAATTTCACAGCCGTTCATGCTAAAAATCTCAATAAACTGGGTATTGATGGAATGTATCTCCAAATAATAAGAGCTATTTATGACAAACACACAGACAAAATCATACTGAATGGTCAAAAACTGGAAGTATTCCCTTTGAAAGCTGGCACACGACAAGGATGCCTTCTCTCAACACTCCTATTCAACATAGTGTTAGAAGGTCTAGCCAGGGCAATCAAGCAAGAGAAAGAAATAAAGAGTATTCAATAAGGAACAGAGGAAGTCAAATTGTCCCTGTTTTCAGATGACATGATTGTATATTTAGGAAACCCCATCGTCTCAGCCCAAAATCTCCTTAAGCTGATAAGGAACTTCAGCAAAGTCTCAGGATTCAAAATCAATATGCAAAAATCACAAGCATTCCTATACACCAATACCAGACAAACAGAGAGACAAATCATGAGTGAACTCCCATTCACAATTGCTACAAAGAGAATAAAATACCTAGGAATCCAACTTAAAAGGGTTGTGAAGGACCTCTTCAAGGAGAACTACAAACCACTGCTCAATGGAATAAAAGAGGACACAAACAAATGGAAGAGCATTCCATGCTCATGGATAGGAAGAATCAATATTATGAAAATGACCATACTGCCCAAGGTAAATTCTGGATTCAATGCCATTCCCATCCAGCTACCAACGAGTTTCTTCATAGAACTGGAAAAAAACTACTTTAAAGTTCAAATGGAACCAAAAAGAGCTTGCATTGCCAAGACAATCCTGAGCAAAAAGAACAAAACTGGAGTTATCAGGCTACCTGACTTCAAACTATACTACAAGCTACAGTAATCAAAACAGTATGGTACTTGTACCAAAAGAGATATATAGTCCAATGGAACAAAACAGAGGCCTCAGAAACAACACCACACATCTGCAACCATCTGATCTTTGACACACCTGAGCAGAACAAGAAATGGGGAAAGGATTCCCTATTTAATAAATGATGCTGGGGTAACTGGCTAGCCATATATAGAAAGCTGAAACTGGATCCCTTCCTTACCCCTTATACAAAAATTAATTCAAGATGGATTAAAGACTTAACTATTAGACCTAAAAACATAAAAACCCTAGAATAAAACCTATGCAATACCATTCAGTACATAGGCATGGACAAGGACTTCATGACTAAAACATGAAAAGCAATGGCAACAAAAGCCAAAATATACAAGTGGGATCTAATTAAACTAAAGAGCTTCTGCACAGCAAAAGAAACTACAATCAGAGTGAACAGGCAACCTACAGAATGGGAGAAAATATTTGCAATCTACCCATCTGACAAAGGATTAATATCCAGGATCTACAAAGAACTTAAACAAATTTACAAGAAAAAAAAACTACCCTATCAAAAATTGGGCAAAGGATATGAACAGACACTTTTCAAAAGAAGACACTTATGCATCCAACAGCCACATAAAAAAATGCTCATCCTCACTAGTTATCAGACAAATGCAAATCAAAACCACAATGAGATGCCATCTCATGCCAGTTAGAATGGTGATCATTAAAAAGTCAGGAAACAATGGAAGCTAGAGAAGATGTAGAGGAATAGGAATTTTTTCAGCGTTGGTGGGACTGCAAACAAGTTCTACCATTGTGGAAGACAGTGTGGCGATTCCTCAAGGATCTAGAACTGGAAATACCATTTGACCCAGCCATCCCATTACTGGGTATATACCCAAATGATGATAAAGCATACTGCTATAAAGACACATGAACATGTATGCTTATTGCAGCACTATTCACAATAGCAAAGACTTGGAACCAACCCAAATGTCCATCAATGATAGACTGCATTAAGAATTGTGGCCCATATATACCAAGGAATACTATGCAGCCATAAGAAAGATGAATCCATGTCCTTTGCAGGGACATATATGCAGCTGGAAACCATCATTCTCAGCAAATCTGTTCTCACTCAGGTGGGAACTGAACAGAACACTTGGACACAGGGCATGGAACATCACATACCAGGGCCTGTCAGGGGGTGGGGGGCCAGGGAAGGGATAGCATTAGGAGAAATACCTAATGTAAATGACAAGTTGTTGAGTGCAGCAAACCAACATGGCACATGTATACCTATGTAACAAACCTACACGTTGTCCACATGTATCCTAGAACTTAAAGTATAATAATAGTAATAAAGAAACTCATATTACTAATAAATACACTTATATAGTTAATGCAGAGAACTGGAGAATGGTATCTTCAGAAATGAAAACCAAAACTAGCATAAATAGCTACAGTTATATTAGATAAAACACACTTCAAATTGGAAACAGTTGGCCCAGCACAGTGGCTTGTACTTGTAATTTCAGTGGTTTGGGAAGTCAAGCAGGAGGTCCACTTGATCCTATGAGTTTGAAACCAGTTTGGGGAACAGGTTCATACAGACCCACTTCTCTACAACCAAACAAAAAATGATTTTAAATTTAAAATTAAGAGGAGTGAAAATCAAAAAACACAATTAGATATTACCTCAAATCATTACTGGATATATACCCAAAGGAAAATAAACATTTGACCAAAAAGACACATACATCTATTTTTATCACAGCAAAGAAATGGAATCAACCTTATCTTCATTAATGGTGGATTGCATAAAGAAATGTGATACACATACACAACTCAACACTATGCAGTCATAAAAAGGAATGAAATTATGCTTTTGTAACATGAATGCAGCTAGGGGCCATTATCCTAAGGAAATTAACACAGAAACTGAAAATCAAATATGGCATGTTCTCACTTATTTAGGACTCAGGCTGACCTATACTGCCTAGAAGAGCAAGCTCTCTTGGGTATATGTTTTATTACACAATCTGCCCCTGACATTAAAAAAAAGCTACAAAAAGCCATCATGGGACCTCAAACCTCTATGAGTCAACTGTTAAATGTGGTCTTTAAAGTTTACAACAATAGAGATAAAGTAAAAGATGTGATAGTAGACCCAGAATTAATAGCTCCAAAGTGCAATTATTAACAAATCCTTTAATCCCTTTTCACCATCAGAGTTATCTACCCTTAGAAAGTGCCACAAGATCAGCCACTGGGATGTCTAGACAGTAGTCCCTGACTCACCATACCCTGGGCCAGGATCACTGGGCCTACTATAAGCAAAAGGGCTTTTGACAATGATAATTTCCTAACTGTCCCTGAAAACAGAAAGAGAAAAAATCTCCCTATTACTTCTAGAGCTAACAGACTTCATCCACTAGCCCCAAAGAGGTGTCTTGCTCAAGTAAGTTTACTGGGAGTCTTGGACCCTTGACCTGACGGAAAGCTTCTTGCAGTAGAGGACAAGTGAACAGTTTTTTGTCAGAGTCTCTGCTGCTGGATGAGCTCTCAGGTTGCTCAGAGACCCCAAAGTCTCCCATTGAGCACTGCTGTTCACCCCTTCCCTTTCCTTTTTCTTTCTTTCTTTCTTTTTTTTTTTTTTTTTTTTTTTTTTGGAAATGGAGTCTTGCTCTGTCACCCAAGCTGGAGTGCAGTGGCACAATCTTGGCTCACTGCAACCTCTGCTTCTTAGGTTCAAGATATTCTCCTGCCTCAGCCTCCTGAGTAGCTGGGATTACAGGTGCCCAAAACCACACCCGGCTAAGTTTTGTATTTTTAGTAGAGATGAGGTTTCACCGTATTGGCCAGGCTGGTCTTAAACTTCTGACCTTTTGATCTCAGCCTCCCCAAGTGCTGTGATTACATGCATGAGCCACTGTGCCCAGCACCCCTTCCTTTCTTATCTGATGCTGTACATTCCCCTTCCTTGTCTCTTCCTCTTTTCCATGCCTATTGGGGCAAAAAACAAAACAAAACAAAAAACTGGCCATGTATATGGGTTCCAATTTTGCAAATAATTTGAAATCTGTTGTCTCCTGTAGGTTAAAACAATAATTAATGTGCTTGTTTAAGTGTGTACACAGGTATTTTGGTGTATGTTAGGTCTAACATGCTATCAAATTGGCTTATAAATTAAAGAGGACTCATAAATTTCTAAACATATTATAAAAAGAATGTTGTGTCTCCTAAAATGTAACATAAATATTTTTACTGAGGTAAATTATTAATGTCCTTAGATTTTAAAATGGTTGAAATGGTTTTAAATGGGGACTAGCTCTGTGTGGTATCTTGCTTTTTGGAGGTTGTCTAGATAAAAGTGTTGTAAGTGAAAAAGTTAAACACATATGAATACAACAGATGCTTAAATAGTGAGTTTTTGTATAGTTAAAAATCTTAAAGTTATCAAATGATTTTCATCTATAGAATTCCAATGCCTGGTGGACAGTTCAGGACTTCTTGCTTCCTAGGTTTTATATAAAATGTCCCAAAGAAATGTATTCTTTATTAGGAAAATGATTTCTGTCTAATTCCAAAGTTATTAAAATGGAAGTTCAAAATATGATGAGATCAGTGGTACAAAAAAGAGATATTGAGAATTTTATGAATAGAAAATGTGATTTTTTTTTTGCTAGGAAGAATATATGAAGAAGGAGTAATTTGTTATAAGGATGGATACTTATAGTAAATTCTCATTCTAGAGTAGAAAGATTGGTTTTAAGAAAGAGGTAGTATAAGAGAAGTCAGAAAGTCCAAACATGTTGTATATGATCCGTGTAAGTTGTGATAAGGTTCATAAAGTGGAATTTATAAAAGTAATTTTGTGTGTGATTAAGCTAACTATACCTAAAAGGAAATTGTTTATAACAGTCTCTCTTAAAAAAAAAAGTTCTATGTGTTAAAACCAAACTTTCTTGACATTAATTTTCTAAATTGCCAATTTTACTTTTCAATCTTTTAATCTATTTCTTTTTTTAAAAAATTGTCAGATTTATATAACTCTCCTTTAGCTTTTTGTCAGCTCCTGTGAGTTTTTCTCTGATTTTCATTGTTTTTATTGCCTGGTGCTAAGGTGTTTTGTCTTAATTTTATGCCTACATTCACAAGGTTCTCCAACATAAAAATAAAACATTGCTCTTCTCCACAAGGGAAAGAAGTGGTTCCCTGTTCAACCAAAAGACTTAGTTTTACTAAAAAGAAGAATCCTTGTGGATCAATTTCAATAAAATTGTAATTTCCACTGGGTATTGTTAAATATCATCCCCACTGTTACACATCAGAAAATAACTACTTAGATAGACCTATCAATGATTAAACCTGTTTCTTATGAGTCATAGCCACAGAAGGAGGATGCCACAATCTATCTCAGCAAACCTCAGGAAAACTTTCCTTACCTGTTTTAAAGAATCAACACTCAGCCAGAGTGGTAATGTGCTGCTGCGTGTGGGAACAGAGATATTATTTTCATGTCTTCATGACTGTAATACTTCTTTTCTATCACTTTAGCCAGCCACCTCTTCCTGGGAAATGCCTCTCTTCTTCTTAGATGTTTAGACCACCTAAGGCTCAAACAGACACTATGCTACCACTGTTAGTGTTCTATGCTTTCTCAATTATCTTGATTCAGGATGGGTGGAAACTGCCAAGACCAGCTTAGTCGTGGAGACCCTAACTTAGTGGCACTAGAGGAATTAAAGACACACAGAAATATAGCCATGTGGAATGGGAAATCAGGAGACCCACAGCCTTCAGAACTGAGAGCCCTGAACAGAGATTTACCCACATATTTATTGACAGCAAGCCAGTGATAAGCATTATTTCTATAGATTATAGATTAAAAGTATTCCTTATGGGAAACAAAGGGACAGGCCAAAACAAAGAGATTGGTTTTTGCTAGTTATCTGCAGCAGAAACATGTCCTGAAGACACAGATCGCTCATGCTATTGTTTGTGGTTCAGGAACACCTTTAAGCAGTTTTCTGCTCTGGGTGGGCCAGGTGTTCCTTGCCCTCATTCTGGTAAACCCACAACCTTCAATGTGGGCATCATGGCCATAATGAACATGTCACAGTGCAGCAGAGATTTTGTTTATGGCCAGTTTTGGGCCCAGTTTATGGCCAAATTTGGGGGCCTGTTCCCAACAGACAGAAAACTTTAGAATAAATATTTCAAAAAATTGTAGTGACAGGAAATCATTTTTATGGTTGCTAGATTTGCTATTAGCATCCCCAGGATAGAGGGTTCTATCTTCTGACCTACTAAAAAAATTTCATAGCCATGTTCCCAGACTTCCTAACTAACCACAGTGATCCCAGAGTACACAAACCTTTAGTACTTAAGTGGAAATCTCCCTAACTTAGTGGCTTCTACCTGAAACCCTCCCCACCACTATTACTTGTATCTGGAAAATTAGGTATTTATATCTCCAGTGCAGTAATGATTCTTTTGCACCAATGTTGTCTCATTAAAACAAAAGTAGAAGCTTCTCTGTGATGCTCTGATCCAAATATAGGTGCCCAGTTTGCAAGGCCACAGTGTAGTAAATGGAATTCCACTTGTGAGGAGACCATATTCAGTGCCTTCTCCCAGAGTTAGAAAATACAAGTGAAAAACAACTACTTATTATGGGAAGATGAGAGTATTGCCCTCGTTAAAAAAGAAATAAAAATTGTTACAGCACTCCCAGTGAAATGAGAAAAATATCTTTATGGATTCAACTTGGCCTAGCAAAGGATTAGCATTACACCCTGCAGGCCATCTTTTTATATCCCAATTTGGCTCCTTTTTCTTTGTGGCCATGAATAGGAAGGAGTCATGCTTTGTGACTACTTCCAGCTGCCTGGGGAGTCACATGTTCTTTTAGATGTAGCTTTCACTTATATTTGAAAACTTCAAACAGAGGAAAATGTAATTGGCTACCTTTGCCCCTCTGGGTGTCATTGTCTGTTACCCCATAGGACCTTAGAAAACCAAAAGTAAGCAAGCAATAGGGTTAATTCTGGCAGAAATTAAGGCAGCAATACGACTAGTGGCACACTGGGGTTGCTTTGCTTGCCTCAAGATAACTCTCAAGAACTTTATTTAAATCCTTTAGATTCTAAATCCTAGAATCCTTAGCCACCAACAAAAATCAGGCACTACAGGGAATTCAAGAGTGCTTAGACTCTTTGGCAAATGTAGTTCTTGATAATGGAGTACTGTTGGATTATTTACTGACATGACAAAGTGAAGTCTGTGAAGTTAAAAAACTGCTGCACATATATTAACAACTCTGAACAGGTTAAGGTTAACATTCAAATGATCTATGAGCATGCTACCTGGTTACATAGACATAACCAGGACACTGACCCCAAATATGTCATGTTGACTGTCAAAAATCACTTTCCTAGTCTCACCTGGACTTTACATCTCCTAGGACCTTTGATAGCTGTCTTGCTGTTACAATTCTTGACCCTTACTTCTTTAACCTCTTAGTAAAGTTTATGTCTTCTAGATTATAACAGTTCCAAGTAAAGGCAATGCAGGCACAAACCTGCCAAACAACCCTGCCTGCTGTCTGAGAGTTTCCTGAAAGTTTTCTGCTTCCAGGCCCCTTAAATTAGGTATCCAGTGAGTTTTGCTTCTCTGATAGTAATCAGGGTCTACATCCATAAACGCAGCAGGAAGCAATTACAGAAGACAGACCCCTGCCCTTCTGTAGCCCCTTTAAGATTAAGGAGGAGTTTCTAATCTCTGGAGAGGGAATGAGGCAAGAGGCAGGACTAGAATCCAGAGGCTCAGGCACTGGACCAAGTTAAGGACTAGATAAAACAGGGATGGGGCAGAAGCAGTCTTCCATAACATATGACCCCAGTGTGCAATATCTGTTTACCATTGCCATGGCAATGGGACTGGGACGTATCACCTCTTTTCAGGGCAGTGACCAGATGACCCAAAAGTTACTATCACTTCCTGGGAAATGTCTGTATAAACCACTTCTTCATGTACATGTAATAAAACGTAGATATAAATATAACTGCAGAACTGCTTCTGAGCTGCTACTCTCAGCATACTTCCTATGGGGTACCCCTGATCCATGAGGATCAATACTTGGGCTGCTACTGTGCACTGCCACTTTAATAAAAGTTGCTGTGTAAAACCACTGGTTTGCCCTCGAATTCTTCCCTGGGAAAATCCAAGAACTCTCTTGGGTAAACCACAATTGTGGGGCTTACCTGCCCTTGAATTAGTATTACTTTAGGTCTCTTTTCATTAGTGATTTATTTGGATATGCTTTTCCTCTTGTTTAGCCTACTTAGGGGTATATCAATTTTATTTATTTACTTGAGCCACCAACTTATTTTTTCATAACTTATTTCTATTTTCTTTGCTTTTACTATGTTCTTTTTACTTCTGTTAATTTTGTTTGCTTTGTTTTGGCTTTCTTAGTTTCTTAAGGTGCATGGTTAGGTGATTTATTTGAAACCTTTCTATATTTTTGATGTAGGTAATAATTGCTGTAATCTTCCTTCTTACCACTGTTGTTATATTACCATGTTTTGCATAGTTTCCACAGTTTCTTTTCATGTTAATTTCTAGTTTTACTTCACTGTGGTCAGAGAAGATACTTCATGTAGTTTGAATTGAAAATTTTTTGTGCAGACTTGTTTTGTGGCCTAACACATGGTCTATACTTTGTAAAGTGCCAGGTACTAAAGGGAGGAGAGTATATTTTGCAGTTGTTGGGCCTAATGTTCTACAATTATTTCTTAAGTTTATTTGGTTTAGAGTTCAACTTACATCCATTTATTTCATTAACTTTTGTCCAATGATTTGTCTAATGCTGACAGTCGGGTTTTGCATTTTTAAACTGTTTTTGACTTAAAGTTTGTTTTCAGTGACATAAATGTAGCTACCTCTGCTTGCTTGTGGTTTTAATTTTTACATCCCTCCATCTTCAACTGGGTGTTTTTGTATGTGAAAAGAGATTTTTACGGGTTTCATAAAATTGCATCATCATGTTTTATTTTCATTCAGCTAGTATATATATTTTTAAGTGAAATATTTAATTCACTTATGTCTAAGGTTATTATTGATCTATGAGTTTTGTTAGCACTATGTTGTAAATTGTTTTGTTCGCCAGTTTTTCTCTTACTGATTTTCATTCTGGTTTGGTATTTTACTGTAATGGGATGTGTTGAGTTCTTTATTTTTTTCATTTGTGTGTTTTACTTACCTATGAGTTTTAAACTTTTTGGTGTTGTCATGATAATAAATATTATAAATATTTTTCTTTCTCTTCCACATGTAACACTCTGTTTTGCATTTCTTATAGGGACAGTTTAAAGAAGATAAACTCTTACATCTTTTTTTTTTTTTTTTTTTTTTTTGAGACAGGGTCTTGCTATATCATGCAGGATGAAGTGTAGTGGCATGATCTCAGCTCACTGCAACCACTGTCTCCCAGATTCAAGCAATTCTCCTGCCTCAGCCTCACGAGTCCTGAAACTACAGGAACGTGCCACCGTGCTTGGCTAATTTTTGTATTTTTGGCTACTTTTCGTATTTTTAGTAGAGTCAGAATTTCACCAGGTCAGCCAGGCTGGTCTCAAACTCCTGATGTCAAGCGATCTGCTTGCCTCCTCCTCCTAATATGCTGCTATTACAGGCACGAGCCACTCTACCCAACTGTACCTTGCTTATTTGCTTGACAAAAGCTGTTCATACTTTATTTATAAATATTTGTTTTGCTGGATATCATATCCTTGGGTGGTAATTTTTTATTTTATTTTACTTTATATTCCAAGTACTTTGGATATATCATTTTATATTCTCCAGCTTGTAAGTTTTCTGCTAAGCATTCCACTTTTGGCCTAATGAGATTTCCTTTATAGGTGACTAAATGAGTGTACTTATCTTACTGTCTTTTGCTTTGACTTTAGACAGTTGTGCTATAGAATATAATCTTTCTGAATAATATCTCTTTGGGGATCTTCAGGCCACTTGTATTTGGGTGCCTAGATTTTTTGCCTGACTTCAAAAATTTACATAGAATTTTTTAAAATAGGTTTTTAAATCACTTTATTTTCTCTTTGCCCTTTGTTACACAAATAATGTCAATATTTATTTTCTCTAGGTTTTCTCAAATGTCATAAATTCTTTCCTCGATCTCTTTTAGCTTCAAGTCTTCCAAAAGACTTTAAGTTTTGAGATTCATCTGCTTGATATACTCTATTGTTGAAAATTTTGGACGTTATTTTTAATTCAATGAGTTCTTTACTTTCAGTATTTGTTTCTTTGTTTTATGTTAAAAAAACTCTCTAGTAAATTTCATACATATATTCTCAATTGGTTTTCTGATTTCTATGTCTTATTTTTCACAACATGTATCTCAAAAGCTTCTATAAAATCAGCCATTTGAATTATTTATCTGGAAGATAATTATTACTATTAGTTATTGTTATAGATTTGGTGTGTACAAGTGTACTTTTCTTACATGGATATATTGCATAGTGCTGAAGTCTGGGCTTTTAGTGTACTCACCATCTGAATAGTGAATATAGAACACAATAGGTTGTATTTCATCATTCATCCCCTTCCCAAATTCTTATCTTTTGGAGCCTTCAACATTTATTATTCCACTCTGTGTGTCCATGTGTATTCATTTATTAGCTTCCACTTAAAATAAAAAATGTGTAGCATGTGGCTTTTGTCTCCTCCTCATTTCATTATAACAATGGCATTCATTCCATCTATATTGCTGCAAAACACATAGTTTCATTCTTTTATTATGACTGAGTACTCTTCCCTGAGGTGTGTATGTTTGTAACATACTAAAATCCAATTATTTATTAATAGATGTCAGGCTGATTTTATAACTTTACTATTCTGAATGGTGCAGTTGTCTTTGTGACATAATGATTTCTTTACTTTTGGGTAGATATTCAGGAGTGAGATTGATGAATTGGAGGATTGCTTTATTTGCAGACTTTTCAGGAGTTCTCCGTTTTATTTTCCACAGAGAATGCACTAAACTCCAACCACTGCTGTATATGCATTTTCTTTCTTTCATATGCTTGCCAATATTTATTGATTTTTGACTAATAATAATGAATGTTCGAACTGGTGTAACGTAGTATTTCATCATGATTTTAATTTGGATATCTCTGACAGTTAGTGATGCTGAGCATTTTATTTATTGGTCACTTGTATATCTTCTTTTGAAAAAGAATGTCTGTTTGTTTTCCTTGACTAGTTTTTTTTAAATTATACTTTAAGTTCTAGGGTAAATGTGCAAAAGTGCAGGTTCTTTACATACACGTGTCAGGTTAGTTTGCTGCAAACATTATTTCATCATTTACATTAGGTATTTCTCCTAATGCTATCCCTCCCCCTGTCCCCTACCCCACAACAGGCCCCAGGGAGTGATTTTCCCCAGCCCGTGTCCAAGTATTCTCATTGTTCAATTCCCACCTATGAGTGAAAACATGCAGTGTTTGGTTTTCTGTCCTTGTGATAGTTTGCTGAGAATGATGGTTTCCAGCTGCATCGATGTCCCTGCAAAGGACATGAACTCATCCCTTTTTATGGCTGCGTAGTATTCCATGGTGCATATGGACCACATTTTCTTAATCCAGTCTATCATTGATGGACATTTGGATTGGTTTCAAGTCTTTGTTATTGCGAATAGTGCTGCAACAAACATGTGTGTCCATGTGTCTTTATAGTAGCATGATTTTTAATCTTTTGGGTATATACCCAGAAATGGGATTGCTGGGTCAAATAGTATTGCTAGTTCTAGATCCTTGAGGAATCACCACACTGTCTTCCACAATGGTGGAACTAGTTTACACTACCACCAACAGTGTAAAAGTGTTCCTATTTCTCCACATCGTTTCCAGAACCTGTTGTTTCTTGGCTTTTTAATGATTGCCATTCTAACTGGTGTGAGATGGTATCTCATTGTGGTTTTGATTTGCATTTCTCTGATGACCAGTGATGATGAGCAGTTTTTCATGTGTCTGTTGGCTGCATATATGCAATTTTTGAGAAGTGTCTGTTCATATCCTTTGCCCACTTTTTGATCGTTTTTTTTTTTCTTGTGAATTTGTTTAAGTTCTTTGTAGATTCTGGATATTAGCCCTTTGTCAGATCCCATTCTGTAGGTGGCTGTTCACTCTGATGGTAGTTTCTTTTGCTGTGCAGAAGCTCTTTAGTTTAATTAGATCCCATTTGTAAATTTTGTCTTTTGTTGCCATTGTTTTTGGTGTTTTAGTCATGAAGCCTTTGCCTATGCCTATTTCCTGAATGACATTGCCTAGGTTTTCTTCTAGGGTTTTTATGGGTTTAGGTCTAATACTTAAGTATTTGATCTATCTTGAATTTGTTTTTGTATAAGGTGTAAGGAAGGGATCCAGTATCAGCTTTCTACATATGGCTAGCCAGTTTCCCCAGCACCAGTTATTAAATAGGGAATCCTTTCCTCATTTCTTGTTTTTGTCAGGTTTCTCAAAGATCAGATGGCTGTAGATGTGTGGTGTTATTTCTGAGGACTCTGCTTTGTTCCATTGGACTATATATCTCTTTTGGTGCCAGTACTATGCTGTTTTGATTACTGTAGCTTGTAGCATAGTTTGAAGTCAGGTAGCCTGATACCTCCAGCTTTGTTCTTTTCACTTAGGATTGTTTTGGCAGTGCAAGCTCTTTTTGATTCCATTTGAACTTTAAAGTAGTCTTTTCCAATTCTGTGAAGAAACTAATTGGTAGCTTGATGGGAATGGCATTGAATCCAAAAATTGCCTTGGGCAGTGTGGTCATTTTCACGATATTTATTCCTCCTATCCATAAGCATGAAATGTTCTTCCATTTGTTTGTGTCCTCTTTTATTTCGGTGAGCAGTGGTTTGTAGTTCTCCTTGAAGAGGCCTTTCACATCCTTTTAAGTTAGATTCCTAGGCATTTTATCCTCTTTGTAGCAATTGTGAATGGGAGTTCACTCATGATTTGTCTCTCTATTTGGTATTGGTGTATAGGAATGCTTATGATTTTTTCACATCGATTTTGAATCCTGAGACTTTGCTGAAGTTGCTTATCAGCTTAAGGAGATTTTGGGCTGAGATGATGGGGTTTTCTAAATATACAATCATGTCATCTGGAAACAGAGACAATTTGACATCAAGACCCTTTATTTCTTTCTCTTGCCTGATTGCCCTAGCCAGAACTTCCAACACTGTGTTTAATAGGAGTGGTGAGAGAGGGCATCCTTGACTTTTGCTGGTTTTCAAAGGGAATACTTCCAGTTTTTGAACATTCAGTGTGATTTTGACTGTGGGTTTGTCATAAATAGCTCTTATTATTTTGAGATACATTCAATCAATACCTAGTTTATTGAGATTTTTAGCATGAAGTGTTTTTGAAAGTTGTTGAAGGCCTTTTCTGCATCTATTGAGATAATAATGTGGTTTTTGTCTTTGATTCAGTTTATGTGATGGATTACATTTATTGTTTTGTGTATGTTGAACCAGACTTGCATCCCAAGCATGAAGCCGACTTGATTGTGGTGGATAAGCTTTTGGATGTGCTGCTGGATTCGGTTTGCCAGTATTTTATTGAGGATTTTTGCATCTATGTTCATCAGGGATATTGGTCTAAAATTCTCTTTTTTTGCTGTGTCTCAGCCAGGCTTTGGTATCAGGATGATGCTGGCCTCATAAAATGAGTTAGGGAGGATTTCCTCTTTTTCTGTTGATTGGAATAGTTTTGGAAGGAAAGGTACCAGCTCCTCTTTCTACCTTTGTTAGAATTTGGCTGTGAATCCATCTGGTCCTGGACATTTTTTGGTAGGTAGGCTATTAATTATTGCCTCAATTTCAGAGCCTGTTATTGGTCTATTCAGAGATTCAACTTCTTCCTGGTTTAGTCTTGGGTGGGTGTATGTGTCCAGGAATTTATCCATTTCCTCTAGATTTTCTCATTTATTTGCATAGAGGTGTTTACAGTATTCTCTGATGATAGCTTGTATTTCTGTGGGATCAGTGGTAATATCCCCTTTATCATTTTGTATTGCATCTATTTGATTCTTCTCTCCTTTCTTCTTTATTAGTCTTGCTAGTGAGTTATTTCTTGTCTTCTGCTGGCTTTTGAATTTGTTTGCTCTTGCTTCTCTAGTTCTTTTAATTGTGATGTTAAGGTGTCAAATTTAGAGTTCCTGTTCTCTCTTGTGGGCATTTACTGCGATAAATTTCTCTCTACACCCTCCTTTAAATATTTCCCCAACATTCTGGTGCATTTTGTCTTTGTTCTCATGGTTTCAAAGGACATGTTTATTTCTGCATTCATTTTGTTATTTATCCAGTAGTCATTCAGGATCAGATTGTTCAGTTTCCATGTAGTTGTGCAGTTTTGAGTGAATTTCTTAATCCTGAGTTCTAATGTGATTACACTGTGGTCTGAGAGATGGTTTGTTGTGATTTCTGTTCTTTTATATTTGCTAAGGAGTGCTTTATTTCTAACTATGTGGTCAATTTTGGAGTAAGTGTGATGTGGTTCTGAGAAGTATATATATTGTGTTGATTTGGGATGAAGAGGTCTGTAGATGTCTATTAGGTCTGCTTGGTGCAGAGCTGAGTTCAAGTCCTGGATATCCTGATTAACCTTCTATCTCATTTTTCTGTCTAATATCCACAGTGGTGTGTTAAAATTTCTCATTATTATTGTGTGGGACTCTAAGTCTCTTTGTAGGTCTCCAAGGACTTGCTTTATGAATCTGGGTGCTCCTGTGTTGGGTGCATATATATTTAGGATAGTTAGCTCTTCTTGTTGAATTGATCCCTTTACCATTATGTAATGGCCTTCTTTGTCTCTTTTGATCTTTGTTCGTTTAAAGTCTGTTTTATCAGAGACTAGGATTGCAACCCCTGCCTTTTTTTGTTTTCCATTTGCTTGTCGATCTTCCTCTATCCCTTTATTTTGAGACTACTTGTGTGTTTGCACATGAGGTGGGTCTCCTGAATACAGCACACTGATGGGTCTTGACTCTATCCAATTTGCAGTCTGTGTCTTTCAGTTTGGGCATTTAGGCCATTTACATTTAATGTTAATATTTTTATGTATGAATTTGATCCTGTCTTTATAATATTAATTGGTTATTTTGGCCATTAGTTGATGCAGTTTCTTCCTAGTATTGATGGTCTTTACAATTTGGCATGTTTTTCAGTGTCTGGTACTGGTTGTTCCTTTCCATGTTTAGTGCTTCCTTCAGGAGCTCTTGTAAGGCAGGCCTAGTGGTGACAAAATCTCTCAGCATTTGCTTGTCTGTAAAGGATTTTATTTCTCCTTCACTTATGACTCTTTGTCTGGATATAAAATTCTAGGTTGAAAATTCTTTTCTTTAGGAATGTTGAATATTGGACCCTACTCTCTTCTGGCTTGTAGAGTTTCTGCCAAGAGATCTGCTGGTAGTCTGATAGGCTTCCTTTTATGGGTAACCTGACCTTTTTCTCTGGCTGCCCTTACTAATTTTTTCCTTCATTTCAACCATGGTGAATCTGAAAGGCATATGTCTTGGGGTTGCTCTTCTTGAGGAGTGTCTTTGTGGTGTTCTCTGTAATTCCTGAATTTGAATGTTGGCCTGCCTTGCTAGGTTTGGGAAGTTCTCCTGGATAGTATCCTGAAGGCTGTTTTCCAACTTGGTTCCATTCTCCCCATCACTTTCAAGTACACCAATCAAACATATATTTGGTCTTTTCACAAAGTCCCATATTTCCTGCAGGCTTTGATCATTTCTTTTTACTCTAATCTTGTCTTCTCACTTTATTTCATTAATTTGATCTTCACTGATATCCTTTCTTTCACTTGACTGAATCAGCTATTGAAGGCTGTGCATGCATCATGTAGTTCTTGTGCCATGGTTTTCAGCTCCATCAGGACATTTAAGGTCTTCTCTACACTGTCTATTCTAGTTAACCATTTGTCTAATCTTTTTTCAAGGTTTTTAGCTTCTTTGCGATGGGTTCAAACATTCTCCTTTAGCTCAGAGAAGTTTGTTATTACTGACTTTCTAAAGCCCACTTCTTTCAGCTTGTCAAACTCATTCTCTATGCAGCTTTGTTCTATTGCTGGCAAGGAGCTGCAGTACTTTGGAGGGGGAGACGCACTCTGGTTTTTAGAATTTTTAGCTTCCCTGCTCTGGTTTCTCCCCATCTTTGTGGTTTTATCTGTCTTCATTCCTTGATGTTGGTGATCTACATATGGGATTTTGTTGTGGATGTCCTTTTTGTTGATGTTGATGCTATTCCTTTGTGTCTGTTAGTTTTCCTTCTCACAGTGAGGTCCCTCAGCTGCAGGTCTCTTGGAGTTTGCTGGAGGTCCACTCCAGACTCTGTTTGCCTGGGTATCACCAGTGCAGGCTGTAGAACAGCAAATATTGCAGAACAGCAAAAATTGCTGCCTGATCTTTTCTCCGGAAGCTTCATCCCAGAGAGGCACCCAGCTCTATGAGGTGTCAGTCAGCCACTACTGGGAGGTGTCTTCCAGTTAGGCTACATGAGGGTCAGGGACCCAATTGAGGAGGCAGTCCGTCTATTCTCTGAGCTCTAACAGCACGCTGGGAGAACCACTGGTCTCTTAAGAGCTGTCAGACAGGGACACTTAAGTCTGCAGAAGTTTCTGCTGCTTTTTGTTCAGCTATGCTCTGCCCTCAGGGGTGGATTCAATGGAGGCAGCAGGCCTTGCCATACTGCAGTGAGCTCCACCCACTTCGAGCTTCCTCAGACACTTTGTTTACCTACTCAAGCCTCAGCAATGGTGGACAACCCACCCCCTGCCCAGCTGCTGCTTTGCAGGTTGATCTCAGACTGCTGCACTAGCAGTGAGCAAGGCTTCATGGGCATGGGACCCACTGATCTATGCATGGGATATAATCTCCTGGTTTGCCATTTGCTAAGACCATTGGAAAAGTGCAGTATTTGGGCAGGAGTGTCCCATTTTTCCAAGTACCATCTGTCATGGCTTCCTTTGGCTAGGAAAGGGAAATTCCTCAACCCCTTCTGCTTCCTGGGTGAGGTAATGCCCAACCCTGCTTTGGCTCACCCTCCATGGGCTTCAACCACTGTCCAACAAGTCCAGTGAGATGAACCATGTACCTCAGTTGGAAATGTAGAAATCAAACATCTTCTGCATGAATCACAGCTGCAGACTGGAGCAGTTCCTATTGGCCATCTTGGAACAGAATCTCGCTCTGACTACTTTTTAATGGGATTAAAAAAAATTTTTTTCTCAGTGGTTTAAATGGAAAGGCCTCTTTTCCAGCTCTAAACTTTTTCTTCTGCCTGGTCTAGCATATTGTTAAAGTTGTCAACTCTATTTGTAATTTCTTCAATACATTTTTATTTCCAGAAGTTTTGGGTTTTTTATTAATAATATGTATTATTTTTCTGATTTCTTTGTGTTAGTTTTTAACTTTATCTTGTATTTCATTAAGCTTCCTTACAATCTATATTTTCAATTTTCTATCTGTCATTTTGGGACTTTAAATTTTGATTAGAGTACACATTGTTAGAGAGTATGTATGATCTTTTGGTTGTGTCATAACACACTGATTTTTCCTACCATCAGGATTCATATTATGGTTTCTTTTCATCTAGGCAAGCTGTAATTTTTTAATATATTTCTATTTACTTTTGTTTGGATAAGATGTCATTTTCTCACTTTAGAGCATGATTGTCACATATGTTGTGTATGGTCATTTGGTTTCTATCCTATGTGCTGTTTCGGCAAAGGCTACTGGATGAGTTTTTTGCTTATAGGTAGCTTTCATGAAGTGGCTTCCATAAATGTTGGTTGTAATAATGATGCACGCAGCGTATAAGCAGGGTCACTGCCTTCTGTAAAACTGGGGTTGTGAAGGTCTTAGAAAGCTGATTTTATTCCTTACCATTGTTTTTTTTGTCAGCACGTTTTATATTGAATTGTAGAGTTTAACCTCCATGCTGGTAGGTGGTGCTTATAGGGAAGAGCCATTGTGGCAGAAGCAGATGGGATCTGCTTGATCTTTGTTTACTGGGAGGTGTTTTCTCTTGTTCCTGGTGATGCACTTGTTTGTGGAATATATGGTGCTATGAATTTCCTGTTCAAGGCATGCAGGGGTGGGGAGAAAGTCAGCTGGACCTGGATTTCTATACTTGTCTTTTAATGTCCCAATGTCAAGTAAAGGCACCAGCTATAATGGGGGGGACAGGCAAACTCCTGATGAGTGGAGAACACCACCAGCAGGGGGACTGCATCGGCTCCACGTTCTCAGAAAGCAGAAATGTGATCGATTCTCTGTATCTCCCCTGTCCAAGGGCTCCTGACTGTCAGTTCAAGCAGAAACTGACATCTACTTCCAGGACACAATGTAGCATACCATGAAAAATACCTGCCCTGTTGTTCTCTGCAGAAATGGCTCCAAGGTAAAATGTCTTTCCTTAGCCCAATACAGACAGAGATCTGGTTCTATTTTTCAATGCAGATATGCTGTTGCTTCATGCAGAGAGGGAGAAGACCGCCATTTTTCGGTATGTGTGAATGTGTGTCAGCTATGTGATATGAGCTTGCTGGGTTTGCCTGATGTCAGACGCTAGTAGAGGCAATCAGGTGCCAGTTGTGGTGGACTAGTTTAGGCAATCTTCCAGTTTCTACCCTAGATGACCCTCTGGATGGTATGCAGAAGTCCTAGAGGGACATAATTGGGACTGACTTTTCCTAAGATACCCAGGGTTTAGGTGATGTCTGTAATGGGAATGGATAGACTAATTCTCAGGACACTGACAGAAAGCTCAGGCATGGTCAGGGTGCCTGTGCTGTGGACATGGCACCGGAGAATGCAGGCCCCACCCAAGGGAGGCAAGCATCTCTGAGCCATGTAACCTGTTCATACCTCCATCCAACAACAACAGCAGTATCTGACCCTGGCACACACAAAGGCATCCAGTCTCTTTGTTCTCTGCTCAGACTGGTGGTGGGAGCAGTGGTACAGCTGGCAGCCCTAGGGCACACTGGAAGCATTTAGGGCCCAGGATCTCAGAATGGCCCAAGGATGCAGTTAAAATGCTTGGTGGGTTGGGGGGTGGCGGTGGTACTAAACAGCTGTTCTGAAAGTCTGCTACCAGTGAAGGTGGTCCCCTCTTAGTGAGACCTATGAGATGTGCAGCCTGTTTATGGAAATCTGCCATCAAAGAAGGCAGGTCTCTCTCAGTGGGAGCAGTGGAGGGAGACAGCTATGAGACTCACAGTTTTCTCATGCCCTTATCTCACAACCGTAGCAACAAAATGAATTGCTGATGAATATGAAGCTACCCGGGCTCTCAACTTTCTCTTCAGCCTGGCAACAATGGCAAGGGCAGCAGTGAAAGCCCCTGGAAGGCCACAGGACTCCAGGGTCTGAACTCTTAGGACTGCAGCAGTTTGCTGCTGAAAAAGTTAAGTAGGGGAAAGGATTCTGTGTTGCAGGCCCATCAACAGAGAAGGCTGGCCTCCTTGGTGGAAATAGTGGAGGCAGGCATAATTGGTGTCCAGTTCATGAATTCCTCCATCCCGCAGCATCAGGGTTGGTATCTGTCCTTGAGGCTTGCAAAGGAGCTCAGTCTCCCTACTCCCTCCCTGGTTCAGTGGTGGCAGCCACAGTGACTTTGCTGGTGGCAGTGGCTTCAGGGAAGAATGCAGGTCTCTTGGGGTCCATGCCGTAAGAATGGCACCTGACAGTGGCTGCTTAGGGTTTGAAAGCCTGCCAGGAGTATGCAATAGAGGGGAGACTTAAGAGGCTCTCCCTTAGCTGGGATTGTAAAACTCCAGTAAAACACTGATGTCTCAGGAGTTTATCTCTTACACCTTCCCTGTGTCAGACAGTCTCTCCCAGCTCTTTGCCAATCCTAGCCCAGCAAGCTGCCTGGCTTAACTCTTATTTGCCTTCCATAATTCTCATTGCTTATCTAATTAAATCCAGTGATTTTCTTAAACTGTCTGTTTGAAGTGTGAATATTTGCTTGCTGTTTTGATCTTCTCCATGGAAGAGGTGCCATTAGCTGCATCTAGTCAGACATCTTGAACTGGAACAATTAATTATTTGTTTTTACTGGGATCTGTTGCTTAAGAGCTATTGTGTTTCTTTGTGTCATATTTTCTTTTTGAAGGAATATTTTCTTTGTTCTTATGTTGAGATCTGTGCATCTGATGAAACAATCATTTCTTCCAATATTTTAAATTTGCTTTTGTAGGGGAGGATGCTTTTCTGACGGTGTACACATGTTGTTGGTTTGGTAAGGCACTTTGGCTTTAATTTGGGTTTATGCAGTAGTGTAATCTCTATAATTTTTTGGCTGTAAACAACAGTATCTATGATTTCCTTAGTGACTTAGCATATAGTTATTAGTGAAGGCAACAATGACGTTTTGTTGGGGACTGTGATGCCAGGTTGGGCAGTCTTGGTGCTTCAGTGGTAATAGTAAGCTAGTCATGCCTGTCCTTGGATCTTAGAGTGACGTATGCTGGCACTAATGTTAGTGGGTCTAGGTGGGCTGATTCTTCAGCCTCCAAGTGGATTCCTTGGATGACACAGTGGCTGTGGTAGGCCAGGCATGTAGGTAAGTTTCTATGCTCCTGGGCAAATATTATGTAAGTGATGGCAGTAGTGGTGGTAAAAGAATCCACCCAAACCCAAGAAGTCTGTGCTTATCTGGGCAGTCATGACAGCAGGCTGTGTGAATTAGTCTGTTGGTAGCAGATGCAGGTAGGTACCAGCTGTAGTGATATTATCAGGTTGGGATGGCCTGATCTCATGCTGCAAAAGAACTGTTCATGTGCCAACAATGGTAGACTGTGTTGGGTAACTTTCAGGCCATGGATAATGTGCTCAAGAACCAGGTGGAAAATACCAGGCTGGGGAACTTGCCCTCGGCACTCTGCTGGTGTTTTTATTTGTTAACTGTGACAGTCAGTGATGGAGTGGTCCCCAGGATGTTGGCAGAATGCTCAGGTGGAGGCAGCAGTGGTCTCACTGAATCAGCTCCAAAGCAGCCCATAACAACAGTAATGGGATTTCTTCACAAGGCATATGAAAGTGGCAGCCTTCACCTCTCTTTACCTGGACTGCTGGTGGCAGTGGCAGCATTAGCCATGGCCCCAGAGCAGAATGCAGCCCTTTGGAGTCTGTACACTCAAATTGCAGTTGGATTTTAAAATACCTTTTTCATCTCCCCCAGTCCCAATGCCAGAGAAGTAGCCTTAACTAGTAATACAATGAACAGTGAGTTTTACCTCAACCAGGAGAAAAGTCAGCAGATTTAAAGTAGACAGAGAAAACATTTAGAGATAGGCAGAGAATTTAGAAGATTACATGTTAAATTTATAGTTGTGGAGGTTTGGTTTGCTTGTTTAAATAATGACTATTTGAGCTCTGAATTTTTCTTGATGCAATTTGGCCATCAGTTTAAAAATATGTGCTAAAACATGCTGTAATATATAGCTACTAGTAGTCCAAGAAAACCTGTCATGACTTCATGCTTAAGAGTCTTGTTTATTATTTTAAAGTAAAACCCCATTAGAAAGCCCTTCCAATCTAGGGAGATACTTGCAAGTAAGTAAGCGTACTAACTGGAGGTTGGTTGTCCAGTGCCCTTATTGTTTCAGTTTTGGATGGTTTATTTCCTACTGTAAGATATTAGCAAAGCAGAAATGCTAATAACAAATAGCGGGCCATATGTGCTACATTGAGCAGCTATTGCTAATGGCTGTTATTCATCTTATTTTTTTTTCTCTCCCTTTGACTAAGATAAGTGTGGAGGCTCAGAGGAGGTGGGGTGAACAACTCATATTTGTGCCCTGGGACAAGTTAATTACTAATTATTTGTCACAAGGAGTCCCTTATAGGACCACTGCATATCACAAAGATTATGTCTCTGACACTTTCATGAGACCTCTGGTCACCTGGAGATGGCAAATCAAAATCTGACTGGAATAAGAAAATGCCTTTAGTTTTTGTATTTTTTCCTAGGCTTAAACCTAGGAAATTTTTAATAAGTCATGTGCTGCTGAATCTTATTATAAATTATATTACAAGAAAAAGCAGCAGTACAACCTGGCCAACCAGGTTACCTTACATAACTGTTCCTTTCTAGCATCTTTCAGTTAGGAGAATTTCATTTCTTGAGATACAAAAATATTCTGGAAAAACTTTATCTTTTGTAAAAGAGTATAAACCACTGGTAAATAAAACTCATGACCATCAATCAAGTGGGAGGTCTGAGATTTTCTCAGGAAGGTTTCATTCAGTCATCTGCAGATATGAAGGAAAAATTGGGGTTCAAAGGGCTGATGTTGGTATCAAAGAACTCAGTTCCTGTAATGTTCCAGATGATCTTGGGATGTGTACTCTGAGGTCCCTGCATGATTGTTAAAATTGTTAGCTTTAAAAAAGGGGGGTCTTATATAGAATTAAAGTTAGCTTTTTTTCAGAGTCTTACTGAGCATTGCAATTCAAGAGAGTATTTGCTCCAGGTAAGATTCAGCTCATATCCACCTGTGGTGGCTACAGGGTAAGACTCCTTCTCTTTGAGAAAAGTGAAGGGTAAAGTAAAGGACTTTGTCTAGCACCTTAGGTATCAGCCCAGCCACAATGGAGTTATGGGGTCTATGATTTCAGGCCTTGGCTCTAGGATGGCATTTCTGGACCTTCTAGGGCCAGAAGAGAGCCCACTGCCATGAAAGGTAAGTCACAGGTTTGGCAGCATTCTCTACTAGTTGACTTAAGACACCTTGGGCCTTAAGGGAACATCAGTGGCAGTCTGACAGTGTTCCATGTGGACCTGTATTGGTGGTAGCCATGGAGTGAGGCTCCTCTGTCTTTGAAAAGTGGACAGGAGAGAGAAGGACTGCAGTTTGTGGTTCAGCTCAGCTGCAGTACAATAAAACACCAGGTAGCCTTTAATATTTTAACATTAGTCCCTGGCTGCTACGTGGCACCTTTGGAACTGCCTAGGTCATGAATAATTTACCACTCTGAAGGGAAGGACCCAGTACTGGCTGGCTTTATGACCTACTGATTGTAGAGCCCCAGGGCCTTGAGCCACCCTAGGTGGTAGGTAAGAGTGGTTAGAGCAGGCCATGTGTAAGATCCAGTGCTGTGTTGGCATCTGGTCTGACCCAGCACAATTCTGCTGCTGGTGCCCACAGCAGTCCTTCTGTTATTACACTCCTGGCTCCAAGTGGCTTATGAGAGGAAAAGACACACATACACACACACACACATTCCATTTGGTAAGAAGCAGTGTTTGTGTTATTACTCTCCTGGCTCCAGGTGGCTTATGAGAGGGAAGGACACACAGACACACACACACACACACACACACACACACACACACACACACACACACACACACCATTTGTTTGGTAAAAAGCAAGAGAGGAGAACAAGAGTCTCTGCCTGGAAATCCAGAGAATTCTTCTGTGTCCTGTCTGAGACAATCAGGTGTTACCTCCATAAGTCTGAAAGAACCATAAGACCACAGGACTTGGGGTGACCGCTAAAGCCAATATATGTTAGAACACAATACTCAAGTGTTTTTAAATATCTGGAAGCCTTCCCAAGAAAGAGAGGTACAAATAAGCCCAGACTACGAAGACCATAAGAAATATCTAATTCTGGCCAGGTGCTGTGGCTCATGCCTGTAATCCCAACACTTTGGGAGGCCAAGGTGGGTGGATCACCTGAGGTCAGGAGTTCGAGACCAGTCTGGCCAGGGTGAAACCCTGTTTCTGCTAAAAATACAAAAATTAGCTGGGCATGGTGGCAGGCACCTGTAATCCCAGCAACTTGAGAGGCTAAGGCAGGAGAATCACTTGAACCTTGGAGGTGGAGGTTGCAGTGAGCCTACATCATGCCATTGCACTCCAGCCTGGAGGACAAGAGTGAGACTTTGTCTCAAAACAAACAAACAAACAAAAAGAAATACCTAATTCTTCGATACCCAGATACAGACAAACATACACAAGTACCAAGATGATCCAGGAAACAAGACCTCTCAAAATCAACTAAATAAAGCAACAGAAACCAATCCTGGAGAAACAGATATGTGACCTTTCAGATAATTTAAAATAGCTTTTCTGAGGAAACAAAAATATTCAAGATAACATAGGAAAATTCAGAATTCTATCAGATAAATTTAACAAAGAGATTGCAATAACTAAAAATAACCAAACAGAAAATCTGGAGCTGAGAAAATGAGTCTTTAACAGCAGAATTGTTGAAATAGAAAAAAGCATTAGTGAACTTGAAGACAAGCTATTTTAAAATACACAGTCACAAGAGTCAGAAAAAAAAGAAAGAACAATGAAGAGTGACAACGTGTAGAAAATACATCAGAAGGGCAAATATAAAGGTTATTGGCCTTAAAAAGGAGGTACAGAAAGAAATAGGGATAGAAACTTAATTCAATGGAGGCTCATGCCTGTAATCCCAGCATTTTGGGAGGCCAAGGTGGGTGGATCACCTGAGGTCAGGAGTATGAGACTAGCCTGGCAAACATAGAGAGAAACCCCTTCTTTACTAAAAAATACAAAATTTAGCCAGGTGTGTTGACAAGCACCTGTAGTCCCAGCTACTTTGGAAGCTGAGGTAGGAGAATTGCTTGAACCCAGGAGGTGAAGATTGCAGTGAGTTGAGATTGTGCCACTGCATTCAAGTCTGGGTGTCAGAGTGAGACTCCATCTCTCAAAAGAAAAAAAAATGAAAGAAAGTTTATTCAAAAAGATAACAGAGAATATCTTAAACCTAGAGGAATATATCAATATCCACATACAAGAAAGTAATAGGATATTAAACTGATTTAACCCAAAGAAGACACCTTAAGGCATATAATAATCAAACTCCCAAAGGTCAAAGATAAAGGAAGAGTTTTAAAAGTAGCAAGAGAAATGACACACAAAAAAACATGCAATGGAGCCCTAATACTTTCAGCAGTGGACTTTTCAGAGAAAACCTTGTGGGCCGAAATTCTTAAAATGCTGACACAAACAAAACAAACAAATAAAAAATACCTTTCATCATAGACTGGTATATTCAATGAAAATATCCTTCAAATGTGAAGGAGCAATAAAGACTGTCAAAGATGAAAGCTGAGGAATTTCATGAACATCATACCCGTCCTACAAAAAAAAAATGTTTAAAAGGAGTACTTCAATCAGAAAGCAAATGACATTTATGAGCAATAAGAAATCATCTGACAGTACAGAACCCACTGGCATAGTAAGCATAGAGAAAAACTACAAAATATTATAATATGGTAACTGTGTTGTGTGAATTACTCTTACTTAGAAAGAGTAAACAATGAACCAATCAAAAATAATAACTGCAACAACTTTTCAAGACATAGTCCTTAATAAAAAAATAAACAAGAAAAAGTTAAAAGTGAGGTGACAAAGTTAAGGTATAGAGCTTTTATTATTTTTCTTTTGGCTTGTTTGTTTGTTTATGCAGAGAGGGTTAAATTGTTATCAGCTTAAGATGTTTGGTTATAAGATAGCATTTGAAAGCCTTATGGTAATCTCAAACCAAAAAACATACAATGGATGTGGATTAAAAAAAGAAATAAACCAAAAACTAAATCATATCACCAGAGAAAATCACCTTCACTGAAAGCAAGACAGGAAGGAAACAAATAAGGAAAGAAGACCATAAAGCAACCACAACACAAATAAGAAAATGGAAAATGGCAAGAGTAAGCACTTAGCCATCAATAATAAAATGGACTGTAAATGAACTAAACTCTACAATCAAAAGACATACAGTGGCTGCATAAATAAAACAATAAGATCTAATGACCTGTTGCTTAAGAAACACAATTCACATACAAAAACACACATAGACTGAAAATGAGGGACGGAAATAGTTATTTCATGCCAGTGGAATCCCCCCACCACCAAAAAAAGAAAAAAGATCAGGAGTCATTATATCAGACAAAATAGATATCAAGACTAAAACTGTAATAGGAGACAAACAGGTTCACTATATAATGATAAAGAAGTAAATTTAACATGAGGATATAACATTTTTAAATATGTATGTACTCAACCCTGGAGCACCTGACATATAAGGCAAAGATTATTATAGCTAGAAAAAGATAACCCCAATACAATAATAGCTGGAGACTTCAACACCTCACTTTCAACATTGAACAGGATTTCCAGACAGAAAATCCATAAAAAACTTTGGACTTAATCTGCACTGGAGACCAAATTGACCTAACAGGTATTTACAGAACCTTTCATCCAATATTCTGTAACATGGATGACCATTTCATCCAATACATTTTTTTCTTAGCACATGAATTATTTTTCAAAGATAGATCACATGTTATTTTACAAAACAAGTCTTGAAACTTTCCAAAAGTTGTAATAATAATAAGCATCTTTTCTGACCACAATGGAATATTACTAGAAATAAATAACAGAAGCAGTTTTGGAAACTATACAAATACATTGAAATTGAATAATATACTACTGAATGACCAGTAGGTCAAGAAAAGGATTAAGAAGAAAATTTAAAAATTTCTTGAAACCAATGATAAAGGAAGTATGGCATACCAAAACCTATGAAATGCAGTGAAAGCAGTACTAAGAGTTCTAGCATACTAAGTATATGGCTATAATAAGTGGCTACATGAAAAAAAGAAGAAAAACTTCAAATAACAACCTACCAATTCCTCCTGAAGAACTAGAAAAGCAAAATCAAAGTGAACCCAAAACTAGCACAAGAAATTATAAAGATTAGAGCATAGATAAATGAAATTGAAATAAAAAATACAAAGAACAATGAAGCAAAAAGATGTTTTTTTTAAAAAAAAATACAAAATTGAGAATCCCTTAGCCAGAGTAAGAAAAAAAGAGTGAAGATCCAAATAACTCAGAGTTGAAAAAGGAGACATTGAAATTGATTCTGCAGAATCTCAAAGTATCATTACTGGCTACCATGAGCAACTCTATTCCAAAAAGTGGAAAATCTAAAAGAAATAGAAAAATTTCTAGATACATGAAACCTATCATGAAGAATGAATCATGAAGAAATCCAAAACGTAAACAAACCAACAACAAATACTGACATCAAAGCTGTAATAAAAATCCTCCCAGGGAAGAAAAGCCCAGGACCTGATGGCATCATTGCTGAATTTTATCAAACATTTACAGAAGAACTGATACTTATTCTACTCTATTCTGAAAAACAGAGAGGGAGAGAATACTTCCAAACCAATTCTATGAAATCATTATTACTCTGATACCAAACCCAGACAAAGACAAATTAAAAAAAGAAAACTACAGACAAATATGTCAGATAAGCATTGATGAAAAAGTCCTCAATAAAATACTATTATAGCAAACTGAATTCAGTGATACATTTAAAAGATTATTTGTTGTGACCAATTGGGAATTATGTCTGGAATTCCAAGATGGGTAAGAATGCACAAACCAATCAATGCAATATATCATAGTCACAGAATAAAAGACAAAGATAATATGATTATTTAATTCATGCTAAGGAAGCACTTAATGAAATTTAGCATCTCTTCCTGATAAAAATCCTAAAAAAAAAAAAAACAGGGAATAGAAGAAATAGACCTCAACATAACAAAAGCCACATATGACAGACCCATGGCTAATATCACAATGAGTGAGGTAAAGCTGATCTTTCTCAAAGATTTGGAAAACAACAAGTATGTCTAAAGTCACCATTGTTATTTAACACAGTAAGAGAGGTTCTAACTAGAGCATTCAGGCAAGAGAAAGATAGAGAGGGCATCCAAATTGGAAAGAAAGGTGTCAAATTATCATTGTTTGCAGATGATATTATCTTGTATTTGGAAAAACCTAAAGATTTCACCAAAAAAAAACTATGAGCACAGATAAGCAAATTCAGTGAAGTTGTTAGATACAAAATCAATATACAAAAATCATTAGCATTTGTTTATGCCAACTGTGAACAATCTGAAAAGGAAATGAAGACTGTAATTTCATTTATAATAGCAATAAATAAATACCTAGGAATTAACTAAAGTGAAAGATTTCTGTAACGAAAACAATCACTGATGAAAGAAATTGAAGATGACATACAAAAAAAAATAGAAAGATATTCCTTGTTATTGGTTTGGAAGAATCAATATTGTTGCAATGTCCACATTACCCAAAACAATCTGTAGATTCCATGCAAGCCCTATCAAAATACCAAGAAAATTCTTTATAGAAATAGATAAAGTGATTCTAAAATTTATATGGAAACACAAAAAACCCAGAATAGCCAAACCTTTCCTAAGCCAAACTGAGAAATTACATTAACTGACTTTAAATTATACTGCAGAGATATGGTAACCAAAACAACATGGTACTGTCATAAAAAACAGACACATAGACCAATAAAACAGAACAGAGAACACAGAAACAAATCCATACACCTATATTGAAGTGATTTTTTGATAAAGATGCCAAGCATATATACTGGGGAAATGATAGTTTCTAATAAATTGTTCCAGGAAAGCTAGATATCCATATTCAGAAAAATGAAAATAGATCCCTAACTCTTGCCATATGCCAAAATCAAATGAAAATAGATTAAATAATCAAGTCTAAGACCTCAGACTATGAAAATACTGCAAGAAAGCATAGAAGAAACTCTCTAGGACATTGACTGGGGCAAAAACTTATGAAGTCATACTCCACAAGCAGTGGCAACCAAAACAAAAATGGTCAAAGGGAATCACACCAAGTTAAAAAGCTTCTTAATGGGTGCAGCACAACAACATGACACACATATATATATATATATGCACCCAACTGGCATGTTGTGCACATGTACCCTAGAACTTAAAGTATAATAATAATTAAAAAAACCTTCTGTACAACAAAAGACACTCTTAACAAAGTGAAGAGACAACCTAAAGAATATAGAAAATACCTGCAAACTACATATCTGACAAGGGATTAATAACTAGAATATATAAGAAACTCAAACAATTCTATAGGAAAAAATCAAATAATCTAATTTTTAAATGGGCAAAATATTGGAATTGATGTTTCTCAAAAGAAGACATGCAAATGGCAAACTGGCCTATAAAAAGGTGCCAAACATCATTAATCATCAGATAAATGCAAATCAAAACTAGAATGAGATACCATCTCACTCCAGTAAAAATGGTTTATATCCAAAACAAGGGCAATAACAAATCATGGCAAAGATGTGGAGCAAAGGAAAACCTCATAAACTATTGATGTAAATGTAAATTACTACAACCATTAGGGAGAACAGTTTGGAGAGTTCTCAAAAAACTTAAAATAGAGCTACCATATGATTCAGCAATCCCACTGCTGGGCATATATACTCCCTTAAAAGAAAACAAGTACATCAAAGATAACCTGCACTCTCGTGATTTTTGCAGCACTATTCACAATAGCTGAAATTTGGAAGCAATCTGTGTCCATCAACAGAAGAATGGATTTTAAAAATGTAGTACATACACCCAACAGAGTACTATTCAGCCATAAAAAAGAATGAGATCTAGTCATTTGTAACAACGTAGGTTGTACTGATTGTAATTATGTTAAGTGAAATAAGTCAGGCACAGAGAGATGAAAATCACATCTTCTCACTTATATGTAGGATTTAAATGTCAAAGCAATTAAACTCATGGGAATAGAAGGTACAAGGCTGGTTACCAGAGACTAGAAAAGGTAGAGAGAATTAGTGGAAAGATGAGTTTGGTTAATGGGTACAAAAAAAATAGAATAAATAATACCTAGTATTTGCTAATACAACAGGGTGAATACAGTCAATAATAATTTAACTGTACATTTTAAAATAACTAAAATAATATAATTAGATTGTAATACAAAGTTTAAATGTTTGAGGGTATAGATATTTCATTATTCCGTTCTGATAATGTGATTATTTCATATTACATGTTTGTAATGAAGCATATATCCCATAAATATATACATCTATCATTTACTCACAAAAATTAAAAATATAAAATGTTAAAAATAAAACACAATGGAATATTTTGCATAATAAAAAACATTGCCCTAAAATTTATATAGTCTCAAGGAACTGTTAATAGCCAAAACACTCTTAAGAAAACAAAATTGGAGGTCTCACATTTCCTTATTTAAAAACCTATCACAAAACAACAGTAATAAAAGGTATTACTTGTGTAAATATAGTATAAAATAAGTAAAATATATAAAGAACTCACAAATAAGCCTTCTAGTGAGATGGTTTTTGACAAGAGAGATAAGACAATTTAATGGGGAGAAATAGTTGTTTTTTTTTTTAACAAACGGTGTTGGGGAAAGTAAGTATTAACAGGGAAAAACAACAAAAATTAAATTCTTACTTTATACCATATATAAAAATTAACTCAAAATGGGTCAAAAACCTAAAGTTAAGGCCTAAATGTGTAGAGTTCTTAGACAAAAATAAGAAAAAATCTTCATGATGCTGAGTACATAACAAAATGAAGGAAGAAATAATGGCATTCTTTGAAACCAATGAGAACAAAAAGACAAAATGCCAGCATCTCTAGGACACAGCTAAAGCAGTGCTTAGAGGGAAACTGATAGCACTAAATGACCACATCAGAAAGTGGGAAAGATAAAAAGTTGGCACCCTAACATCACAATTGAAAGAACTAATGAAGCAAGAGTAAAGAAATTCAAAGCTACCAGAAGACAAGAAATAACTAAGATGAGAGCAGAACAGAAGGAAAAGAAGATATCAAAGGTTCTTCAAAAAAAATCAATGAATCAAGAGTTGCTTTTCTGAAGATTCAAAAAACAGATAGACTTCTAGCCAGACTAATAAAGAAGAAAAGAGAGAAGAATCAAATCCTCGCAATAAACAATGATGAAAGGGATATCACCACTGATACCACAGAAATACATACTACCACCTAGATCCTGCAGAAATACAAACTACCATATTAAACACTTCTACACAAATAAACTAGAGAATCTAGAAGAAATGGATAAATTCATGGACATATAAACCCTCTCAAGACTAAACCAGGAAGAAGTCAAGTCCCTGAATAGACCAATACCAAGTTCTGAAATTGAGACAGTAATTAATAGCCTAGTAACCAAAAACAGCCCAGAACCAGACAGATTCAGAGCAGAATTCTACCAGAGATAAAAAGAGTTGCTGGTAACAGTCTTTCTGAAACTATTCTAGACAATAGAAAAGTCGGTCTCTGCCCTAACTCCTTTTATGGGGACAGCATTATCCTGATACCAACACCTGACAGATGCAAAAAAAAAAATAAGATAATTTCAGGCCAATATCCATGATGAACACTGACACAAAAACCGTCAATAAAATACTGGCAAACTGAATCCAGCAGCACATCAAAAAGCTTATCCACCGTGACTGAGTCAGCTTCATCCCTGGGATACAAGGTTGGTTCAACACACACAAATCAATAAATGTAATCCATTGTATAAACAGAACCAATGACAAAAACCACACAATTATCTCAATATATGTAGAAAAGGCCTTCGATAAAATTCAACACCACTTCATGCTAAAAACTCTTAGTAAACTAGGTATTAATGGAACACATCTCAAAATAATAAGAAGCTATTTATGATAAACCCACAACCAATATCATATTAACTGGGCAAAAGGTGGAAGCATTCCCTTTGAAAACTGGCATAAGGATGCCCTCTCTCAACACTCCTATTTAATACAGTTTTGGAAGTTCTGATTGCCAGAGCAATCAGGCAAGAGAAAGAAATAAAGCATATTCAAATAGGAAAAGAGGAGGTCAGAGGTTAAATTATCTCTGTTTGCAGATGACAGGATTGTATACTTAGAAAATCCCATCGTCTCAGCCCAAAAACTCCTTAAGCTGATGAACAACTTCAGCAAAGTCTCAGAATACAAAATCAATATGCAAAAATTACAAGCATTTCTATACACCAATAATAGACAAGCAGAGAGCCAAATCATGAGTGAACTCACATACACACTTGCTACAAAGGAAACAAAATATTTAGGAATACAATGTACAAGGGAATGTGAGGGACCTCTTCAAGGAGAACTACAAACCACTACTCAATGAAATAAGAGGACACAAACAAATGGGCATACATTCCATGCTCATGGATAGGAAGAATCAATGTCGTGAAAATGGCCATACTGCCCAAAGTAATTTATAGGTTCAGTGCTATTCCTATCAAGCTACCACAGAATTAAAACAAATTAAAGCTAATCAAATTGAATTAAAGCTAATTAAAACAAAGCTAATTAAAACAAATTAAAGCTACCACAGAATTAAAACAAATTAAAGCTAATTCTCCACAGAATTAAAACAAAAATTAATTTCATATGGAACCAAAAAAGAGCCCATATGGCAAAGACAATCCTAAGAAAAAAGAACGAAGCTCGGGGCATCCCACTACATGACTTCAAACTACACTACAAGGCTACAGTAGCCAAAACAGCATGATACTGATACTAAAACAGATATATAGACCAATGGGACAGAAAACAGAGGCCTCAGAAATAACACCACACATCTACAACCACCTGATCTTTGACAAACCTGACAAAAGCAAGAAATGGGGAAAGGATTCCTTTCTTAATAAATAGTGCTGGGGAAACTGGCTAGCCATATGTAGAAAGCTGAGACTGGATCCCTTTCTTACACCATATACCAAAATTAACTCAAGATGGATTAAAGACTGAAAAAAAAACCTAAAACCATAAAAACCCTAGAAGACAACCTAGGCAATATCATTTAGGGCATAGGCATGGACAAAGACTTCATTACTAAAACATCAAAAGCAATGGCAACACAAGCCAAAATTGACAAATGGAATCTAGTCAAACTAAAGAGCCTCTGCACAGCAAAAGAGACTATCATCAGTAGGAACAGGCAACCTACAGAATGGAAGAAAAATTTTGTAATCTATCCATCTGACAATGGTCTAATATCCAGAATCCTCAAGGAACTTAAACAAATTTGCAAGAAAAAAACAACCCCATCTAAAAGCGGGTGGAAGATATAACACACAATTCTCTAAAGAAGAGATTTATGCAGCCAATAAACATAGGCAAAAAGGCTCATCATAACTGGTCATGAGAGAAATGCAAATGAAAACCAAAATGAGATACTATCTTATGCCAGTTAAAAGGATGATCATTAAAAAGTCAGAAAACAGCAAATGCTGGCTAGGATGTAGAGAAATAGCATTGCGCTTTTACAATGTTGTTAGGAATGTAAATTAACTCCACCATTGTGGAAGACAGTGTGGCAATTCCTCTAGGATCTAGAAACAGAAATACTATTTGACCCAGCAGTCCTGTTAGGGGGTATATACCCAAAGGTTTATAAGTCATTCTACTGTAGAGACACATGCACATATATGTTTATTGCAGGGCTATTTACAGTAGCAAAGATTCATCAGTGATAGACTGGATAAAAGAATGTGGCACATATACACTATGAAGTACTATGCAGGGATAAAAAAGAACGAGTTCATGTCCTTTGCAGGGACGTGAATGAAGCTTGAAGCCACCGTCCTCGGCAAACTAACACAGGAACAGCAAACCAAACACCGCATGTTCTCGCTCATAAGTGGGAGTTGAACAATGAGAACACATGGACACAGGGAGGGGAACATCACACACTGAGCCTTTTAGGGGGTGGCAGACAAGGGGAGGGAAAGCATTAGGACAAATACCTAATGCATGCAGGGCTTGAAGCCTAGATGATTGGTTGATAGGTGCAGCAAACCACCATGGCACACGTATACATATGTAACAAACCCACACATTCTGCACATGTATCCCAAAGCTTAAAGTTAAAAAAAAGTAAAAGAAAGATTAAATTTTAAAAATAAATAAATAAAATAAAATACATTATGTCTGTTTTTTTAAAGGCTTTCCTGAGCACGCAACACACAGTGAGGCTGTGCTCTCCAGGAATGCACAGCAGATGACCCAGTGAGTTCCCAGTTGGTGCAGGTCTTGGTTAGAGTGAGGTGGGGTGAAGGGGAAGCACTTTCCTGATATTTCCCTATGTTCCAATGTACTTCACATTCTAGGCCTCTGAACAGGGGCTCTCAGTTGAGTGAGTGGTTCTCATCTCCTGCTGGCCTGGCATTTCATTGTTCTGGAATTTCTGCCCAAGTGGAGACTGAGCTGTGTGCTGTGCCAGCTTCCTTCTGATGCATCTGTGAGCTGCTGTTGTGAGGTTGGTGGCACGAGGGAGAGCTGAACAGAAAGACATAACCCCTCCTACCGAGGCTGACCTCACACTCTAGGGGAGTAGCACAGTGTCCTTTAAAAGACCTTAGTGGAAACTTTCTTTACCTGGTGAAAATACATGGTAGTAAAATAATTTACTGTTTTAACATGAGCCCTCCTGCATGGGAAAGCTTTTATACAATCAGAAATTACACACTGAAAATAATAGTCGAATGAAATCCCTTTATAAAATGTTTAAATGGCTCATCAGGTGACCAAATGTACCTGAAGAATTTGTAAGTTGTCACACCAATGTATTCAATTTGAATGTTTTTTATCTTTTCCATGCTGAGCCACAGAATGCAGAACTTCTAATAATAAAAGATTTAAGGACTCAGGGGGGACAAGGTGGCCATCCTGGTTCTCCATGAGTCAATGCTTAATAAACATTAGACTAATATCTTCTTGAATGCCAGTTGTTTTTTCCAAATTAGGTGCATAGCACTGATAATTGATGGTTTATCATGGGTAATGTGACTGAGACCATGAGGTTTACTTACATTGTATATTTAAAGAATTTCAATATTAGCTGGTTTCACATGAAAATCTGACAAAGTATTTTCTTGATATTTAATAATTTTTTGTTCTACTTAGATTAGTAGCTTTATAGAGGGAAATTTGGTTATTTATGTGGTTTACAATATCTTAACATAATTACTTAGAAATTAGAATTCTAGAGTATCAAGGATGACACTCCTCATGGCAGATGAGAGGCAGGAGTAGATTGCAGCTCTAGAGAGAGCATCTAAAACGTGAATTTTAGCTCCAGATTGACCGCAAGAAAAAAACGGCAATCTTGAGAGGACCACAGATTCTCTGAAGGGAGTGGACTGTTCCTGCATGACCTAGGAGACACACCAAATATTGTAAGTGCCCAACTGTAAAAGTGGAAAAGGGAGACCCTCCTCTCCCAAACACACACCGCCACTAGAGAAACTGATGATGTGTTTGCAAGAGAATTTTCTGACTTTACCTGGAGCTGAGTCAGTTTAGAGAGCCAAGTCAAATGCAGGGGTCAAGGAAGCAGCAGAAAGGCCCTAGGAACTAGCTGGATTCCCTAGCAGGCAATTCCTGCCTGGCACCACAGGGATCCATCCAGAGGGTGGCCAAAGGAGCAGGAGGTAAAACTTAACAGGGAGAAAAAAATCTCTAGCTGACCTTTGTAAGTAATAATTTGAAAGGGGCAAGAAGCCTCCTGGCCAGAACTCAAGGAAGGGGCAAATCTGGTGTGGAAATTCCACAGGTGGAGAAAGAATCAAGCCCCCTTTTTTCGCACCTGGGAGATGGGTATCCTCGGGCAAGTTTTCAAGCCTGTCTCACCCTCTACCTGGAAACAAATTCAGGGATGTTGGAATGGCATAGTGAAAGTGAGATTGGCCCTTCAGTTTGCATGGGAGGTGGGTGAGGCCTGTGACTGCTAGATTTCCCCTACTCCCCTGGAAACCTGCATGACTCAACACAGGCACTGAGTCATGCAGGCACTGGTATCCACAGCTGACAGACACATAGTTCATACCACAGAACTCTGGGTAGACTCTGTGTAGACAACCCCCAGTACTGCCCTGGAAATGGGCAGACTTATTGGGTGGCTAGACCCAGAAATGAGGCAACAATCACTGCAGTTTGGCTCACAAGAAGCCGCATCCATAGGAAAAGTGGGAGAGTGTTACATCGAGGGAACACTCTGTGGGAAAAAATAATCTGAACAACAGTCTTAAGCCCTAGATCTTCTCTCTGACAGACCCTACCCAAATAGGAAGGAACATAAAAACCAACCCTGGTAATATGACAAAACAAGGCTCTTCAACACTCCCAGAAAAATAACACTAATTCACCAGCAATGGAACCAAACAAAGAAGAAATCCTTGATTTACCTGAAAAATAATTTAGGAGGTTAGTTACTAAGCTAGTCAGAGAGACAAAGGAGAAATGCAAAGCTGAATGCAAGAAAAAAAAAAAAAAAAACCCAATACAAAAAGTGAAGGAAGAAACAGTTGAGGAAATTGATAGCTTAAAGAAAAGAAAAACAATCAAAAATTCAGGAAACTTTAGGCACAATTCTAGAAATGCAAAATACTCTGGAAAATCTCAGCAATAGAATTGAACAAGCAGAAGGAAGAAATTCAAAGCTTAAAGAAAAATTAAAAATTAAAGAAAAAGGTCTTCGAATTCACCCAATGTAACAAAGATAAAGAAAAAAGAATAAGAAAATATGAACAAAGCCTCCAAGTAATCTAAGATCATGTTAAATGATCAAACCTAAGAATAATCAGTGTTCCTAAGAAGAGAATTCTAAAAGCTCAGAAAATATATTTGGGGGAATAATCAAGGAAAACTTTTCTCATCTGGCTGGAGACCTAGACATCCAAATACAAGAAGCAAAAAGAACACATGGGAAATTCGTTGCAAAAAGATAACTGCCTAGGCACATTGTCATCAGGTTATCCAAAGTTAAGATGAGGGAAAGAATCTTAAGAGATTTGAGACAGAAGCTCCAGGTAAACTGTAAAGGAAACCCTATAAGATTAACAGCAGATTTCTCAGAAGAAACCCTACAAGCTAGATGGGATTGGGGCCCTATCTTCAGCCTCCTCAAACAAAGCAATTATCAGCCAATAATTTTGTATCCACTGAAACTAAGCATTATGTATGAAGAAAAGATACAGTCTTTCAGACAAACAAATGCTGAGATAATTCACCATTACCAAGCCACCACTACAAGAACTGCCGTAAGGATCTCTAAAACTTGAAACAAATCCTGGTAACACATCAAAACAAAACCACTTCAGAGCATAAATCAAACAGAACCTATAAAATAAAAGTACAACTTAGAAAACAAAAACAAAAACAAAACAAAACAAAACAGAAAAAAAACCCGAAAAACAAACACACACACACAAAAAAACAAAGTACACAGGTAACAAATAGCACAATGAATGCAATGATACCTCACATCTTAATACTAATGTTGAATGTAAATTGCCTAAATGCTACACTTTAAAAAGATACAGAACCACAGAATTGATAAGAATTCATCCAACCAACTATCTTCTGCCTTCATGAGACTCACCTAACACATAAAGACTCAAAAAACTTAAATAAAGAAGTGGAAAAAAGCATTTCATGAAAATGGGTACCAAAATTGAGCAGAGGTAGCTATTCTTAGACAAAACAAACTTTAAAGCAGAGCCATTAAAAGAGACAAAGAGGGACATTATATAATAATAAATGGGCTTGTCCAACAAGAAAATATCACAATCCTAAACATACATGTACCTAACACAGGAGCTCTCAAATTTATAAAACAATTACTAATAGACAAAAGAAATAAGATAGACAGTAACACAATAACAGTGGGGGCATTTCAATACTCCATTGACAGCACTAGACAGGTCATCAAGACAGAAAGTCAACAAAGAAACAATGGATTTAAACTATACTTTGGAAAAAATGAACTTAACAGATATGTACAGAACATTTCATCCAACAGCTGCAGAATACACATTCTATTCAACACAACATGAAACTTTCTCCAAGATAGACCATAGAATAGGCCATAAAATGAGCTTCAATAAATTTTAGAATATTAAAATAATATCAAGCACGCTCTCAGACCACACTGGAATAAAACTGGAAATCAAATCCAAAAGGAAACTTCAAAACCATGCAAATATATGGAAATTAGATAACCTGCTCCTGAATGATCACTGGGTCAAAAATAAAATCAAGATAGAAATTTTAAAATTCTTTGAATTGAATGACAATAATTACACAACATATCAAAACTCTGGCATGCAGCAAAGGCAGTTTTAAGAGGAAAGTTCATAGCTCTAAACCCCTACATCAAAAAGACTGAGAGAGCACAAACTGACATTTTACAGTCACACCTCAAGTAACCAGAAAAACAAGAATAAACAAAACCCTAATCCAGCAGAAGAAAGGAAATGACCAAAACCAGAGCAGAGCTAAATATAATTGAAAGAAGCATAACAATACAAAAGATAAATAAAACAAAAAGCTGGTTCTCTGAAAAGATAAATACAATTGATAGGCTATTAGCAAGATTAACCAAGAAAAGAAGAGAGAAATCCAAATAACCTCATTAAGAAACAAAACAGGAGATATTACAACTAACACCACTGAAATACAAAAGATCATTCAAGGCTTTTATGAACACTTTACGTACATAATCAAGAAAACCTAGAAGAGAAAAATAAATTCCTGGAAAGATACAACCTTCCTAGTTTAAAGCAGGAAAAATTAGATACCCTGAACCAACAAATAAAAAGCAGCAAGATTGAAATGGCAATAAAAAGTTACCAACAACAAACAAGTACAAGACAAGACAGATTCACAGCAGAATTCTACCAGACATTCAAAGAAGAATTAGTACCAATCGTTTTGATGGGTAGAGAAAGAAGGAAAATTCCCTAATTCATTCTATGAAGCCACCATCCCTCTAGTACCAAAACCAGGAAAGCATGTAACCAAACAAGAAAACTACAGACCGATATCCTTGATGAACATAGATGCTAAAATCCTTAACACAATACTAGTTAACCAAAACCAACAATATATCAAAATGATAATCCACCATGATCAAGTGGGTTTTATGCCAGTGATGCAGGGATGGTATAACATACACAAATTAATAGATGTGACACACCACATAAACACAGTTAAAAACAAAAACAAAAGATTATCTCAATAGGCACAGAAAAAGCATTCAACAAAATTCAGCATCCCTTTATCATTAAAACTCTCAGTAAAATTGGCATACGAGGGACATATATTAATGTAATAAAAGCCATCTATGACAAACCCACAGCCAACATAATACTAAATGGGAAAAAGTTGAAAGCAATCCCTCTTAGAACTGGAACAAGACAAGGATGCCCACTCTCACCATCCTCTTCAACATAGTACTGAAAGTCCTAGCCAGAGCAATCAGACAAGAGAAAGAAATAAAAAGCATCCAAATCAGTAAACAGAAAGTCAAATTGTCACTGTTTGCTGATGATATAATTGGGTACCTTGAAAACCATAAAGATTCTTCCAGAAAGCTCCTAGAACTGATAAAAGAATTCAGATGAGTTTCTGGATACAAGATTAATGCAACAAATTAGTAGCTGATCTAAACACCAACAGTGACCAAGCAGATAATCAAATCAATAAGTCAACCCCTTTTACAATAGCTGTAAAAGATATATAAAATACTTAGGAATATACCTAACCAAGGACGTGAAAGTCCTCTACAAAGAAAATTAGAAAACACTCCGGAAAGAAATCATAGATTACACAAACATTTGGAAACACATCCCTTGCTCAGAGATCGGTAGAATCATTATTGTGAAAATGACCATACTCCCAAAAGCAATCTATAAATTTAATGCAATCCTCCTCAAAAGCCACCATCATTCTTCACAGAATTAGAAAAACAATTCTAAAATTCATATGGAACCAAAAAAGAGCCCACATAGCCAAAGCAAGAGTAAGCAAAAAGAACAAATCTGGAGGCATCACACTACCTGATTTCAAACTACGTTATAAGGCCATAGTAACCAAAATATCTTGGTACTGATATAAAAATAGGCACCTAGACCAATGGAACAAAATAGAGAACCCAGAAATAAACCCAAATACTTACAGCCAACTGATCTTCGACAAAGCAAACGAAAACAAAAAGTGAGGAAAGGACAACCTTTTCGACAAATATTGCTGAGATAATTGGCTAGCCACATGTGGGAGAAAAAAATTGGATCCTCATCTCTCACCTTACACAAAAATCAACTCAAGATAGAAGGACTTAAATTATGGTAATTATGTGCTAGGTGCTGAAAAGGGCTAATTATTTCCAGCACAGCTAGGGGTGTGGCCAGCTCCACATGTGCCCAGACCTTACATAGCTGGAAAGCAGGTAAGTTAAACAATTCTCAAGAGCCAAAAAAGCAGTTTATGATCTTAAAGCATTCATCCAACTTAATATTGAATATAATTTAGACCACATACTTACATTTTGAGCAGAATTGTATCTTACCAATAATCTCTTTCTTTCTTTCTTTTTTTTTTTTTTGAGATGGAGTCTCGCTCTGTCACTCAGGCTGGAGTGCAGTGGTGCAATCTTGGCTCACTGCAAGCTCCGCCTCCCAGATTCACACCATTCTCCCCCCTCAGCCTCCTGAGTAGCTGGGACTACAGGTGCCCACCATCACGCCTGGCTAATTTTTTTAGTATTTTTAGTAGACACAGGGTTTCACTGTGTTAGCCAGGATGGTCTTGATTTCCTGACCTCATGTTCCGCCCACCTCAGCCTCCCAAAGTGCTGGGATTACAGGCATGAGCCACTGCACCCGGCCATATTTTACCAATAATTGTTAAAATCGTCTTTATTTTCCAAAGATTGCTGTAGTAACATGAACTAAATAAAAGTCATCACACTTTTTACTTTTCTGACAAAATATTTGATTTAAGCTTATATTATTATTAAACCAATTAATTAAAGCTCTTTTGAATTAACTAAAGTTTTCAGAGGACATAAACAGTGACTTTTACCTTTCATTTAACCAGTTTGCACATACAAAGAGACCAGAGACTGACTGGAAAGAAACTCTCACACTTTTGCTGGCATTCCAGGTTTCTGGGTTCTCTCTCCCTGAGCTGCCCTGGCAACCCTGCTTGACTGTATGCAAACAAGCATATTTCCATAAATTATGAATATTCACCAATAGTTTACAAATTTTGGAGAAATTAGGCAGAGACAGAGAAATATTACTCATATTTTATTTATGAGCTTATACTCAAAACTTAAAGTATCTGCAAGCCTCAAATCAAGAAATTTCATTTAAAGATACAAAGATGGTGTGCTCTCCTCAGCAAATGTAAAAGAACAGAAATCACAACAAACTGTCTCTCAGACCACAGTGCAATCAAATTAGAACTCAGGATTAAGAAACTCCATTAAAACCACAAACTACATGGAAACTGAACAACCTGCTCCTGAATTATGCTGGGTAAATAACAAATGAAGGCAGAAATAAAGATGTTCTTTAAAACCAATGAGAACAAAGACGCAACATACCAGAATCTCTGGGACATAGTTAAAGCAGTGTGTACAGGAAAATTTATAGCATTAAATGCCCAAAAGAGAAAGATAGAAAGATCTAAAATTGACACCCTAACATCACAATTAAAAGAATTAGAGAAGCAAGAGCAAACACATTCAAAAACTAGTAGAAGGTAAGAAATAATTAAGATCAGAAAAGAACTGAAAGAGAAAGATATACAAAAAACCCTTCAAAAAATCAATGAATCCATGAGCTGCCTTTTTGAAAAGATCAACAAAATTGATAGACAGCTAGCAAGATGAATAAAGAAGAAAAGAGAGAAGAATCAAACAGATGCAATAAAAAATGATAAAGGGGATATCATCACTGATTCCAAAGAAATACAAGCTACCATCAGACAATACTATAAACACCTCTACACAAATAAACTAGAAAATCTACAAGAAATGGATAAATTCCTGGACACATACACCCGCCTAACACTAAACCAGGAAGAAGTTCAGGTCTCTGAATAGACCAATAGCAGGTTCTGAAATTGAGGAAATAATTAATAGCCTACCTACTAAAAAAAGTCCAGGACCAGATAGATTCACAGCCAAATTCTACCACAGGTAAAAAGCAGAGCTGGTACTATTCCTTCTGAAACTATTCCAATCAACAGGAAAAGAGGGAATCCTCCCTAACTCATTTTATAAGGCCGGCATCATCCTGATATCAAAGCCTGATTGAGACACAACAAAAAAATATAAGTTTAGACCCATATCCCTGAAGAAGATCAATGCGAAAATCCTCAATAAAATACGGGCAAACTGAATCCAGCAGCACATCAAAAAGCTTATCTACCACTATGAAGTCAGCATCATCCCTGGGATGCAAGGCTGGTTCAACCAACATACGCAAATCAATAAATGTAATCCATCGCATAAAGAGGACCAATGACAAAAACAACATTATTATCCAATAGATGTAGAAAAGGCCTTCAACAAAATTCAACAGCCCTTCATGCTAAAAACTCTCAATAAACTAGGTATTGATGGAACATAGCTCAATACAGTAAAAGCTATTTATGACAAACCCACAGCAAATATCACACTAAATGGACAAAAACTGGAAGCATTCCCTTTGAAAACAGGCATAAGACAAGGTTGCCCTCTCTTAACACTGTTATTCAACATAGTGTTGGAAGTTCTGTCAAGGGCAACCAGGCGAGAGAAAGAAATAAAGTGTATTCAATTAGGAAAAGAAGAAGTCAAATTGTCTCTGTTTGCAGATGACATGATTGTATATTTAGAAAATCCCATAATCTCAGCCCAAAATCTCCTTAAGCTGATAAGCAACTTCAGCAAAGCCTCAGGATAAAATTTATTTAAAGTTCATATGGAACCAAAAAAGAGCCCGCATTGTCAAGACAATTCTAAATTAAAAGAACAAAGCTGGAGGCATCATGCTACCTGAATTCAAACTATACTACAAGGATACAGTAATCAAAAAAGCATGTACTTTTACCAAAACTGATATATAGACCAATGGAATGGAACAGAGGGCTCAGAAAAAACACCACACATCTATAACCATCTGATCTTTGACAAACCTGACAAAAACAAGCAATGGGGAAAGGATTCCCTATTTAATAAATGGTGCTGGGAAAACTGGCTAGCCATATGTAGAAAGCTGAAACTGGATCCCTTCCTTACACCTTATACAAAAATTAATTCAAGATGGATTAAAGACTTAAACGTTAGACCTAAAACTATAAAAACCCTATAAGAAAACCTAGGCATTACCATTCAGGACATAGGCACGGGCAAGGACTTCATGTCTAAAACACCAAAAGCAATGGCAACAAAAGCCAAAATAGACAAATGGGATCTAATTAAACTAAAGAGCTTCTGCACAGCAAAAGAAACTACCGTCAGAGTGAACAAGCAACCTATAGAATGGGAGAAAATTTTTGCAATCTACCCATTCGACAAAGGACTAATGTCCAGAATCTACAAAGAACTCATACAAATTGACAAGAAAAAAACAAACAACCCCATCAAAAAGTGGGCAAAGGATATGAACAAACATATCTCAAAAGAAGACATATATGCAGCCAAAAGACACGTGAAAAAAATGCTCATCATCACTGGTCATCAGAGAAATGCAAATCAAAACCCCCCATCTCACGCCAGTTAGAATGGCAATCATTACAAAGTCAGGAAACAACAGATGCTGGAGATAAAGTGGAGAAATAGGAACGCTTTTCCACTCTTGGTGGGAGTGTAAATTAATTCAACCATTGTGAAAGACAATGTGATGATTCCTCAAGGATCTAGAACTAGAAATATCATTTGACCCAGCCATCCCATTACTGGGTATATACCCAAAGGATTATAAATCATGCTACTATAAAGACACATGCACATCTATGTTTATTGCAACACTGTTCACAATAGCAAAGACTTAAAACCAACCCAAATGTCCAACAATGATAGACTGGATTAAGAAAATGTGGCCCATATACACCATGGAATACTATGCAGCCATGAAAAAGGATGAGTTCATGTCTTTGCAGGGACATGGATGCAGCTGGAAACCATCATTCTCTGCAAACTATCACAAGGACAGAAAACCAAATACAACATGTTCTCACTCATAGGTAGAAATTGATCAAAGAGAATACTTGGACACAGGGCAGGGAACATCAGACACTGGGGCCTGTTGAGGGCTGGGGGGGTTGGGGAGGGAAAGCATTAGGAGAAATACCTAATGTAAATGATGAGTTGATGGATGCAGCAAACCAACATGGCACACGTATACCTATATAATAAACCTGCATGTTGTGCACATGTACCCTAGAACTTTAAGTATAATAATAACAATTTTTCTTTTTTTAAAAAGAAAAGTGTTGTGCTCCATTAATTCCTGTGGGCTTGACAAAGGTAGCTTAGGAATTCAAGATAAATGGAATGAATGCATAGTAATTCCTTGCTAGAAATGCATAGGAAACAAAGTAACTATTCACAGAACCAAATAAAAGCCTTCTACTAAGAACTAAAAATGTCATGGTTTTATATATATATACACGCCCACCCAAGCAAAGCCAGAGGAGAATAAACAGTAAAGAATAAAAACTAGAAGCAAAACTGAGCAGGAAACAAATGATAAAGATTCCTACTCAATGTATCCTGAAGACTACAGTGTTACATAGGACCTCCAAAACCCACATATTGAATATTTTATTACTGATTGACAATTTAATACTCTTACATTTACCAGTATCATTATACATCCTATGCAATTGAGAAATTCACTTTAGGCACATGACCAATAAGTACTCTAGCACTATCCTTGCAAAACAGTAAACACAGTGTGAAGCAATGAAAGCATGTATATAAAATTTGGCTCCCCACTAAATCCGGCTTCATGCTAAACTATATTAAAGAAGAATTGCCAAATTGTCAATACATTTCTTTACAATACATCTGATTTTATTTTAATTAAGACCAAGAGCTTTAACTATGAAAATGTTAATTGCCAAATGTCTCTAATTCTCTACAAATTTTAAAGAATATTTTAATATTTAAACTTTCTCCACATCTTTCTCCCTTACCTAATGATTCCTTACTGCATTGTTTCATAAATAACCTCTTCACATCTGTAATTTAAGCTAACTTTTAGATTACTTCAGAATTAACCAAAATTATTTTCTTTTCACTAATAACCTAACCCTTTCTGGCAGATTGTATATAGAGGATTACATGTTAACTAGAATTTTTATCCTTAGTAACATAAAACTTTAGTGAAACCCTAAAAAGCAAGAAATCTTGAACTATCAGATATGGGCATTGATAGATAAGAACAATTCCACAATTTTAGAAATATATTATCTCCCTATTACAACCTTTTTTAATGGAAATGCCTCAGATATGAAATGAGCATAAAAATAACTTTGAGATTTTGATTTACAGAAAAAGTTTACCTAAAACAATTATCTGATTCACTTGTACTTAATTTTTTCCTTCAACAAGGGAGACATGAGACATTAATCAACATATGTGAAATGAAATTCGTTTGGTCCAGAAAAGTGGACAACTCGAAGCAGGAAAGGGGCTTGGGGCTTTCATGGCACAGGTAACAAAGACAAACATAAAATGCAGAGAAAATGTATGCTGACAATTCTGAAGGCGTTTATATTTTTATTCCATGAATAATTTTAAAGCTACCTTGTTTAGTAAAGTTATATTTCATGTGAACTTGAAAATTGCTTGGACTTATTTACTAATTTATGAGAGCTCTTTTACTTATAAAACAATTTGGTAGACACAACACGTAAGAATAAGTGTACATACAAATAAACACATCTAGAAATGTATACACATACATAAAGAGATCCAATAGCTTGGAACCTTAGCCAAGCGATAGCAATACAAGCTTACCAGTTTTACTTTGCCCCATTAGATAATCCAATGAAAGCTGTGAACCAAAATTTCGGGTAAAACACTCCATAGCAATTTGAAACTATTGACCTCGGAAAATTGCCTTCAATTTCCAAGGAGCCACAAGGAAACAGCCACTGAAAGACTGAAAAAAGAAAGAGGGGGGAAAAAAATGAAAAAGACACTGGTCCCTTTAGTGAACCAGGTAGTTGCAGTTAGGCACTTCCACATGGAAACCCCTTCATTTTCACTGACCACAGCCAGGAACCTACAGTTGCTTTAATGTTTAGGCACTGCCCAACAAGAGTCCCGAGTTGGAAAGTAAATGAAAAAGAGAGAGATTCCCCTGTATGGAGCAGAAAGGAAAGAGAAAAATGAATCCCAAACTTTGGGTCTAGCTTTTCCTGAATTTTCTCCAGGCTGGCTCACCTGAATATGTTATTGGTGGAGGGTGTCCAGGTTCTTGGCATGTTGAACAAAGAACTGGATAAAATGCACAAACGAAGCAAGGAAGGAATGAAGGGATTATTGAAAATGAAGGTGCACTCTACAGTGTGTGAGCAGGCCTAAGCACAGGAGCTCAAAGGCCCTGTTACAGAATTTTTGGGAGTTGAAGAGTTTAAATAGTCCCTAGAGTATTCTATTGGTTACTTGGTGTATGCTCTATGTAAATGGAAAGGATGAGGTATAGATACAAAGTCATTTACTCGGCATACGGCCTATGGAGAGGAAATTTCCTGTCATAGCTGAAGTGTGAATTGGCCTTATGTTTCCTGTCTCCAGATCCTATTTTTCTGCCTCAAAAGGAGAACATATATTTGAGGCTAGGCAGATCTTAGGTGTCAGGGTGCTGTGACTCCATTTTCCTCTGCTCATTGCCTTCCTCCTCTCCGTTGTTGAGAAGCTTTCATAGCTTCCTTTCCTCGGCACTCCAGATTCCAGCAGTCTGAGGGCCAACAAAAGACAGTCCCATTTGTCACAGTGGTTTCTAGGCATTAAAAAGACAGGTCAGGGGTGGTGGCTCACATTTGTAATCCCCATACTTTGAGAGGCCAAGGTGGGAGGATAGCTTTCAGGAGGAAGGGGGTATGGAAGCGTCTTGTCCAATCAGTCACCATTGCCCACTCCATGGCCAGAATCAGGGCCAAGAGTGGCTGAGGAGGTGATGTGGCTAGTTCCTTTTTTTTTTTTTTGAGACGGAGTCTTGCTCTGTTGCCTGGGCTGGAGTGCAGTGGTGTGGTCTTGGCTCACTGCAAGCTCCATACAGCTAGTTCTTTACATAGGTTGTATTGTTTTCCTTGTTTCGAATATTGTCTTATAATCAGAAATCATTTGGGGTGATGTTTCATTTAGTTATTCTTCAGCTGAAATATGAGCTTTTCAATTCTTCAATTCTTCCTTGTTTCCGAGGTCTTCAAGTTCAGATCACTTTGCAGGGACACGGATGAAGCTGGAAACCATCATTCTCAGCAAACTAACACAAGAACAGAAAACCAAACACTGCATGTTATCACTCATAAACAGGAGTTGAACAATGAGAGCACGTGGACACAGGGAGGGGAACACAATGGGGCCTGTCAGGGAGTTGGGGGCTAAGGGAGGGATAGCAATAGCAGAAATACCTAAAGTAAATGATGGGTTGATGGGTGCTGCAAACCACCGTGGCATATATATACCTCTGTAACAAACCTGCACATTCTGCACATGTAACCCGGAACTTAAAGTATTAAAAAAAAAGTTTGTGTATGTACCAGACACTACCGCAAGGCATATTGAGTTTCAGGTGATTTGTATATTTGACATGCATCACAAGTAAAGAACTTCCTCCTATATTTTTAAACACGTGTGGAAAGTTTTTTGTGGTAGATGGAAATCACAGAATCAAAAACAAAACAAAACAAAAGAACATGAATCAGAACGAAATAATGTTGTTAACTATTTTATTAAATCCCCTGGACAGATGGACTTGGAACCAGGCCTAAATGGTGTGGGCATCTCATTTGGGCTCGGCTTCTGAAGCATTACCCTCCCATATAATGGATGGTCCTTTGCAGAGATTTTGCAGACTTGCCATAGCACCTGGGCAGGCCTTCTCCAGTAGAGCACTCAGTATTTGGGGCTGCAGGATTCTCTGTAGTGGGGCCATCCTGGGCACTGCAGGGTGTTGAGCCTCATCCCCGGGCTCCACTCACCAGATGCCAGGACCACACATCCTCTCTTAGTTGTGACAACCAATAGTGTCTCCAGACATTGCATAATATCCCCCAAGGAGGCACAGTCACACCCCTGTTGAGAATCACTGCGTCAGGGATAACACATTTTGTCAAGAATAAATGGCCTTTTTGTCCTGAATGCCGCAGCTGGGTTTGATACTCAGAACAGCGGTCACACCTAGTTCTTAACAACAGTTCGCCATGTTCTTCGCCGTTGGCCCACCATGGAATCATTCACCCCAGGCTCCCCGGCTCCGGGTCCCTGTTGCTTCCGCCGCGGCCCCCTGGCTGCTGGGAGCCAGCTGTTTATGCTCCACTTCCCGGAGCCCTTCCTGCCCAGAAAGTAGAGACCATTCCCAGAACGCTCACCCGCGAGAGTTGATGGCTGTCCCTTAGGTTGCTTCCCCTGGATGGTGGTGTTCGACAGCCGACCCATAGAGTCCCTGTCCCTGACAGACGCCGTGACTCCTGACGTGGTGCAGACGCAGCAGCAGAAGTTCGGAGAGAAGCTCTCTCAGCAACAAGCCAGTGCAGCAGCCGCAGAGGCAGCAGCCATGGCAAAGGTGGCAACCATGACACCAGATGGCCTTTCCCAGCAAAATCCACCAAAGAATGGAGAGGCAACAGTAAATGGGGAAGAGAAAGGAGCACATGCAATCAGTGAGTGTGCAGGCTCTTGAAGTTCGTTGGGCTTCTCTGTGTTCTTTTCTTCTAAATCTCGGCCATTCCGAATGCCTTCTTAAAGTCTGCTATCAGCGTCTTCGAAGCTGCTCTCTAGTGTTTGCTTAAGATCTAGCCGGAAGAGCTTCCCCTTCCATTTTTTCAATCACAACCCTTCAACCTGACCCTCTTTATTCTCATCTTCAACTTTAGGAAATCGCGTGCACTGCTAATCTGGGAACACTCCTATAACGCATGGTTATTGCCCATCATAAAGAAAAGGGTTTAATTCGTGGACACGTTTGGTCTCAGCCTCTCGCCTTCCATGTTGAGTGTTTTTGGCCAAATTGTGGTATAATCGTTGAGCTCACGGTTTCTGCCGAGGGCACTGGGCCCCAGACACTGGACATCAGGTTATTTAGTCTTTGCAAAATCCGAGAACATCATTCCCTGTTAGGTGATTGCCAGAGAGTACATGGCAAGTCAGTCAGTGAGTCTGAACTTCTATCCAGAGAACCTGCTCCACTTGTACATACTACTCCTCTACAAACCTGTAGAGATGCCACTTCAGCATGTATGTAAGTTCAGAGCATGCATATGTTCCGTGCATGGTGCACTCGTGTGTGTGTGCATGGGCGTGCAGGCACGTTTGTGCACCAGCAAACAGATTTTTTTTTTTTTGAGACAGTTTCACTCTTGTTGCCCAGGTTGGAGTGCAATGGCATGATCTTGGCTCACAGCAATCTCCACCTGCCAGGTTCAAGCAATTCTCCTGCCTCAGCCTCCCAAGTAGCTGGGATTACAGGCCTGTGCCACCACACTCAGCTAATTTTGTATTTTTTATTAGAGATGGGGTTTCTCCATGTTGATCAGGCTGGCCTCGAACTCCTGACCTTAGGTGATCCACCTGCCTCAGCCTCCCAAATTGCTAGGATTGCAGGCCTGAGCCACTGCGCCTGGTAAGGCCTGAGATCAAAGTGAGGGCAGAGATGGTTTTTTTCTTAGGTCTCTCTCCTTGGCTTGTAGATGCTGTCTTCTCCCCGTTTCCACACATGGTCGTACCTCTGTAGGTGTCTGTGTCCTAATCCCCTCTTTTCATGAGAACAGCAGTCGCGTTGGGTTAGGGTCGACTGTAGTGACCTCATTTTACGCTGCTTAATCTTTGTGAAGTCCCTGTCTCCAAATATAGCCTTATTCTGAGATCCTAGAAATTGGGGCTTCAAGATACAAATTTTATGGGGACACAGTTTAACCCATAACAGTCGCCATAAGTAATGTGAAAACATGTGGAGTGCCAGTCACACTATTTATGCAGAAACAGCTGGTGGCTAGATTTCATCCATGAGCTATAATTTGCTGGCCTCAATTACAAAGAGTAAATAATTGTTTCCCTGGGGTGCATTTAGAGACAGGGTATTGCTCTGTCCCCTAGGCTGGGTGCAGTGGTGTAATTATGCCTCACTCTAACCTCTACATACTGGGCTTAATCAATCCTCCCGTGTCAGTGTCTTGAGTAGCTGGGACCATAGGCATGTGCCACTGTATCTGGCTAATTTTTCAATTTTTTGTAAAAATGGGGTCTTGCCAAGTTGCCTGTGCTGGCATTGAACTACTGGCCTCAAGCAATTCACCATCCTTTGCCTCCCGAAGCACTGGGATTACAGGTGTAAGTTACCACACTTGGTCAAAATAACTTTTTGTTTTTTGGTGGAGTTTAAAGACTGTGAAATTATAAAGAAATCTGATATATTTTCTAAACTGCACAAAAGCCACAATTTAGTTAGACTCATTAGAAGTAGTATTACTTAGTACATAAAAATAAGATATTTCTGGAAACAAAAGTGCCCTTTAAATGCCTTCCTCTTGTATTGGTAAGCCACATGTCTCTTTATGTCTCTTGTGACGGATAATCACTGAAAGCCAATGGAAATGGATGGGGATGTTGAGATTCCTCCCAACAAAGCCACAGTCATTTGGGCCCATGAGTCTGAGGTGTTCACTTGTGCCTGGAACTGTCAGTGATTTGCTAGCTTCCAAGTAAGGAAGTCAGGATTGGGGCACTCCAGGGTCAGGGAGATGCAAGCTGCTTGCCCTTCTCTGGAGTTCTGCCTTAAGGAACATGCACTCCCCTTCTTATCCCAGTTTGGATGGACCCAGAAATGGGTGACTCTATGAGCCACTTCTCTATGGGTCTCATATTGTGCAGAAGCCATAGTTCAAGTCCTTTTCTCTGTGGGGTGAAGAGTAACACAAGGCAGTTAAAATTACCAAATGCAAAGATGGCAAGGACAGAAACAGGCATCCAATGGTATGAAAAAATGCAGAAGAGCACATGCGGACGATGTCACCTGGCCAGAGAGAAAGCTGTGGTGAGCTTTTCATCCAATTTCAACCAAACGCCAGAGCCTCCTGCGTTTTTATTCTGCAGATCTGAAGACTCAACTGCAAAGATATGGAACCTGAATGAGAATGGCAACAGGGCCTCCACCCAGCTTATGTTAAGGCACCGTATACCAGAAGGGGCCATGACATCCCAAGTAACAAAGATGTCAGATGTCATTTCACTGGACTGGAACGTAAGCATCTTCCACCCCCGGGCACTTTGAAATTGGTAAAATCTGCCAGCCAGGCATGGGTTGCAGTGATGGAATGTGTGCAGACATAGGAGACAGGTTGTCCTACGTACTTTGGCCCAACCTGGGGGGCTACCCACAGAGGTGGTCTTGGCTTCTAAGAGCTCTTAATAAGGCCACATCAGGCAGACGGTGAGCTGGTTGTTTGGTAGCCATATCTTTGCATCGTGAACATGTCTTAGCAAAATGAGCCTGTGGTCTCATGGTGGGGAAATAGGCTGGGAGCTATAAGGTATTTCTCCAGGGGAGACATGAGGTGCAGCCTAGAAAAGGTGCCTCTCCACCTTAGGATTTCAGCAACAAGTGTCATGTGCATTGACACATGGGATGCACACAGTTTGAGCTTTTTATTTTCTGCAAAGTGTCATGATAACTTTCATCATGGTGTTTTTAGTTCCGTCACTCATTAGAGAACACAAAGTGGTGAATGGTTCCATTGTGTTTTCATTGCTCCCTTGTCTCCTTGGTCTTCATGCCGCACATTTGATTTAAGAGCAGGGTGTGCTAACATTGCATGGCACCAACTATTGCCTGAAGAACCCTCTGGACTTGGGATCCTGAGAGAGGCTCTCTGAGCTTCTTTGGTGCTCCCACTCCTAAGCTGTTTTTGTGGGTTTGTGTCTCTTTCTGGCCCTCAGAGTGATGGAACACTATTGGCTACAGGTTCATACGATGGTTTTGCAAGAATATGGACCGAAAATGATAAGTCCTGTACCCCTCGTGCTGGGGTCAGGTAAGAAGAGCTGCCATACATAACCCTTGATTGAACAGACCATGACAACAAAATCAACATGTTTGTTTTTATTAACAGGTAACCTGACCAGCACCTCAGGCCAACATAAAGGCCCTATCTTTGCCCTGAAATGGAGCAAAAAAGGGAATTATATTTTGAGTACTGGTGTGGACAAAGTGAGTATTAGCTTAAAATATGCCCCTTTGGCCTGTAGGTGCTTATTTATTTGTTTGTCTTTTACTGTTTTGGGGGGTAGGGAGAAAGGATCACTCTGTTGCCCAGGCTGGAGTGCAGTGGCACCATCTCAGCTCACTGCAACTTCCGCCTCAGCAGGGTTCAAGTGATCCTCCTGCCTCAGCCTCTCAAGTAGCTGGGATTACAGGCATCTCCCACCATATTTGGCTACTTTTTTTATTTTTAAAAAGACAGGGTTTTGTCATATTGGACAGGCTGGTCTTGAATTACTAGGCTCAAGTGATTCTCCTCTGTCAGCCTCCCAAAGTGCTGGTATTCCAGGTGTGAGCCGCAGTGCACAGCCACTGATTTCTTTCTTTCTTTCTTTTTTTTTTTTTGAGACGGAGTCTTGCTGTGTCACCCAGGCTGCACTGCAGTGGCACCGTCCTGGCTCACTGCAACCTCTGCCCCCTGGGTTCAAGCGATTCTCCTGCCTCAGCCTCCTGAGTAGCTGGGATTACAGGCATATGCCACCATGCCCAGCTAATTTTTGTATTTTTAGTAGAGACAAGGTTTCCCCAAGTTGGCCAGGCTGGTCTCAAACTCCTGACCTCAGGTGATCCACCTGCCTCAGCCTCCCAAAGTGGTGGGAATACAGGCATGAGCCACTGTACCCAGCCAATTTTTTTAGATCTAAAAATCATGTCTTTTTGGAACTTTTAGGTTTTGTGCTTCCCCTTAAGAAATGGAAAGGATTGGTTTAGGCTTTGTTTTTATGAGTTTGATCTTTTTGTTGATTTGTAGCACATAATCTCTTAATATATTCTGCTGTTCTCTAGACCCTTGTGCAGTTTCCTTTTATGGGAGGTACATGGTTCAGTGATTGATAGAGAGAAGAAAATATCCACATTGCATCTGTCAGTTGCTGGAAGGAGCCATGTGATGTGGGGAGTGCACTGCCTAAACTTTCACCCACTGAGGAACTTGAGTAGCACAGGCTGTGAGTGTTTCTCAGGCTTCAGTTGTCCTAATTTGATTAACTGCTGCTTCCCATTGTAGACGATAGATTTCTCTGAGCAGGAGTCAGCCTTCCTGGAAGAGTTATGCATTCCCAAGACTCACCAGGAATTCTAAGCCATGGCTTTGGGAAAGAAGCATTATCTAGAATTGAAAAAAAAAAAACAAAAAAAAAAAACTTACGTGTTTTTACATCAACTTTTGTTTCTACAACTGGAAACCATTCCTGAATAATGGATGATGCTCAGGCTTTTATGAGACTTTGCATTTTGTGATAATGTCAGGATAACTTGAAAATCTTCAGTCACAGGTTTCTGTTGAAAGTTACTATAAAATGATAGACTTGACCTTTATACATTATCCTACTCTTAGAGAAGTCATAATTGCATTTGGCAAACTGTGGCACACACAGGACAAGTCTGGCACCTCATCTGTTCGTTTTTTAATAAAGTTTTATTGGGACACAGTCACATTCCTTTGTTGGGACTTGTCCACGGTTGTTTTCATGCTGCAACAGCAGAGATGAGCAGCTGTAAGGGAGAAGACATGGTCTTCGAAACCTGCAATTCCTACTACATGGCCCTTGACAGAAAAAGCTTTCTGACCCCTAGAGTAGGATATAACTAGGTCAACAAATCATTCATTCATAAGATATCTCACTCTCTTTTATGTCAAGAAACCCTTCATTCAGACTTGGTAGCCTAGTGTATATTTTAAAAGCTGAGTTGTGGTTGATGCACTAAACATTCCCATTTAGCTACTATCAGATTTTTGTCAAGATGTTTTAATTTCAAGTAATGTACATACAAAGCAGTTTGCTATGCATTCAGTAGGCTCTCAGTAATTGCTGCTTGAGTTATTAAAAATAACTTATGAAATTGACAGCACTTTTCTTTATCAAGCACTTCACTGTTGTGTTAACTCATCCAGTACTACCCAGATAGGAGACAGGCACAAGTATGATGAGTTTGTATATTCTCTGCAGTATTAGATTAGCTTTGGCATGGCTAAATAAAGTAGAGTTATATACTAACATCTAAAGAAATGTTAATAGGCCAAGGGCTGACCCAAAACCCATGATTACCAAGTTTCAAAGACACTTCTCAGTTCTTCTAAAAATGCCCACAGTCAACAAACAATAGAATTCATTCTTCTTAAAGCAAAATCTTGACAGAGAAGTGTATGTAGTTCCCAATTTTGTTGAAAATTCCAGCTGATGAACACAAAATTCCAATGCTATTCATTGAAGTCCTTCTCTAAATAATCTTCCCCACATCAGTATAAGTTCATAAGAACTAATATGGTCTACATTGCTTTTCTCCTTATTGATAGGCCTATACATTGATGCCTGGTCCCAGTGCATGCCAGTGACTCTGCCCCCATTTTTACTGCCCCCAGTTCATAGAGTCACAGGCAGAGGCATTTTGAGAAATGGCTTTTTTTTTGCAGCCTTGCACTTGGAAAAATTCCAGAAAATCTTTAGAGATGCTTTGTTCTAGGTTTTTTAATAGTTTTCTGCATTTGGGGATGAGGAAAAATTTTGGCAGTTTTTGCAAGTGTTGGTTAGGCATGGTCTGATCTTAAAACTGACACCAGCATCTCTGGCTGATGGGCTCATCAAATGTGGCTATCCAGATTGCTAAGTATAAAACATGCTGTACTTCAAAGACTGAGGATGGGAGGAAAAGAAAGCAGATAGTGCAGTAAGATTTTGATAATGCTTACATGTTGAGATGGTATCCTTTAGGGAATATGGGAGTAAAATAAAAGATTGTTAATGAATCTTACTTTTTTTTAATTTTTAATGTGGATCCTAGAGAATTAAAACTAGTCCATGAGGCTTGCTTTCTATCTGCATCGGATAGTGCTGATGTATAAGGAGAGAGGCTCACTGTCTTTTCTCGTAAGATACATGTTACTAGAGAAAACTTTGCAGGAGTAATTACTAACTTTCCCTTTGTTTGCAGAGCACAGACAACAATAATTTGGGATGCTCACACAGGAGAAACCAAACAGCAGTTTCCTTTTCATTCAGGTGAGTTTTTATGTTTGTATTTTATAATTTGAAAATAATTCAAAACTAGACTGGGTGTGGTGGCTCACACATACAATCCAAGCACTTTGGGAGGCTGAGACATGAGGTTCCCCTGAGTCCAAGAGTTCAAGACCTGCCTGGGCAACATAGCAAGACCCTATCTCAACCAAAATTACAAGAAAAGAAAAGAAAAAAAAAAGAAAAGAAAAGAAAAGGGAAAAGGAAATGGTAAGGGAGAGGAAGAGGAGGGGAGGGGAGAAGAGGGGAAGGGAGGGGAAGGGAGGGAGCAAGGCATGGTGACACACACCTGTAGTCCCAGCTACCCAGAAGGCTGACGCAGGAGGATTGCTTGAGCCCAGGTGATTGAGGTTGCAGTGAGCTATGATTGCACCACTGCACTCCAGCCTGGATGACAGAGGGAGATCTTGTCTCTAATAAATACAAACAGATAATAACAATAATTTAGACTTATATGAAATGCCCCTTAAAGTAAATGTGAATACACAGAACACAGAGCCCAGGGAGCCTATTTGGTCAGAAGGAGACCCATTTTGTGGCAAGCATTGCTCATAAGGTTTGCAAGATACAGATGACTTTGGCACTTGTCTACTCACAACTCTCAAACACAGCAGTGAACCAGCCACAGAATCAGTGCAGCCCCCTTTCTTTTGTAATTCCAAGAGGGATGCTGCTTTGGGGGCTCCCCAAAACCACACCCAGGATTGGAACTTTGCTGCAAGGACTCCCAGGACTCAGCATATTCACAGCTAAGGTTCCTAATAGCACAATAATTTAGTGCAACATCTGTAAAGGGAAACAATACACATGGCCAAATCCAGAGCTTCAAAGGCTCCACTCCCAGTGGACTCTCACAGACCATGCTGAATTCTTCCAGAAATAAGTTGTAACTATATCTGTGAAGTGTTTTCTAGCAGGCGAGCTCCATAGAGCCTCAGTGCCTAGGGTTTTTATTGCGAATTGGTTACATACGCACCCATGGCCCAGCGCAAGCCAAAACTGCAGACCCTTGAAGGAGAGAGGGTGTATTTGCACCAGGGTTGGCAGACTGAGCTACTTGCCTCTGTTAGTCAAGGGCAGGAACTCTTCAGACACCTAAATTCTCAGTCACTAGCCAAGGACTGGCCTTGCAATCAGGCCTTTGTACAAGAGCAACCTTAGGCCTATGGTGTTAGTGCCTTCTTGCACAGATGTGAGGCTGCTGCTCTGGACATAACCACATCCATTTGCATGTGGGGGCCAGTCCAGGCCACATGCAGCATCTGGAGTCTAGAATCTGTAGAGATTCTGATTTACCAGTTTCCTACGTGAGTCTGCATTTTCTTTCCCAAGTTTCCTATCTGTGTATCTCAGTTCTGTTGTTAGATGTGGCCTCTTACATTAAAACAAAGCCTGGTGGCCACCCCTAGAGCTAACAGACTATTGGAAGACTTTAGACTTGTTTAAAGTGAACAAAAGGGAGCAGGTGCCACTTCCCTTATTGACAAATGCCTGATACATCTTGAGGGAATCAATCCCTCAATGTCTGAGAGAAAAGTTGATTATTATATCACTTGTCCTTGGAGCACTGTCCAGGAGGAGAGCTAAGTGTCTTTCCTGTCGGACAGTTTGGAGTGCTTAAATGGTATTCTGAATGGGAGTGCTAACCTCAAAAACTGTCCAAGATGGTACAGCACAACTCAGTTCCTGGGGAGGGCTCCAAGCAGGGCACATGGGTCCTGCAGGAGACAAGACCATGAGCCAGAAGTCCTGTTAAGGCATAATGCATGGGCGTCCACGTCTGTCATTCCACATGGTATCACAGCAGGGACTCTTCCTCATATAGGCAGTGCAGAGAGTGAGGGAGACCCAGGGAAGACACTGTTTCTGCCCTGCTGCCCTGGAGAGGAAGAGAATCTCCTCTGTGGCCACTCCTGCACAGCTTGGGACCTTCATCAAACACACCTCTTAGGGCTGCCAGTGAAATTAGTTTTTGGTGTTGCTTTAATTGAACACCATTGATGAGGCAGAAGGTGCTAAGACAAATAGCTCCAAATGCAGGCAGTACATGGACTACCTCATTCAGGAAGTGTTTTTCACCCCAAAAGGGAAACTCTGAAGCTGCAGCAAACTGTGATCACACCACTGCACTCCAGCCTAGGCAATAGAGTGAGATCTCTTTAAGTTAATTTTTTAAAAAGGAAATTTGAGAACTAAGAAATATAATGTCAGCATTGAAAATGTTAGTAGGTAGGTGTATTGGGCTGTTCTTGGATTGCTATAAAGAAATACCTGAGACTGGATAATTTATAAGAGGTTTAATTGGTTCAAAGTCCTGAAGCTGTACAGAAAGCATCGGCTTCTGGGCATGCCTCAGAAAGCTTACAACAGTGACAGAAGGTGAAAGGCAAGCAGGAGTCTCACATGGCTAAAGCAGGGGCAAGAGACATGAGGGATCTGCCTCCATAATCCAGACACCTCCCACCAGGGCCCACCTCCAGCACTGGGAATTACAATTCAACCTGAGATTTGGGTGGGGTAAAATATCCAACCACATCAGTGGGTTTAACAGCCTGGGACAATATCAGGCAGCCTAAAAGATATGTGCATAATGGGGAAAGAAGAAAGAATGAAGCAGGAAAATCATTTGAGGTAATAATGACCAATTTGTTTCTAAATTTGGTGGAAAACATCATCATTTAATTTGAGAAGCTCAGGAAATCCTAAGAGGAATAAATATAAAAAGAACCATACCTACCCACCTAGGCATGTGGTATAAAACATCAAAATCAATGACAAAAGAAATCCTAAAAGTAAGCAGAGGCTGAAAATGTTCCCACTATATACTGGGGAACAACAATATGAACAACAACCAACTTAACAAATTCTTCAGTATGGACTCTGAGGCTCTTTCTGGTCTTTCATCAAATCTCTCTCAAATTCTCCAATTTCTATGATCTCTACCTTACTTCTGCAATTGCCAGTATACTGTTAAACCATTTATTAGCCTTTGCCTCCTGGGCTAGTGTCCAAAAATGCCCTGTGCCTCTGTCCTCCTAAAGGCATGTGCAGCCAAACACCTCAATCTGTGCTAAGATCTTCCCAGAACACTCCCCAACTTAGACTCTCACAGCAGCCCTCACTCTGACACAGATGCTTCTCCACCCTCCAGGCCCATTTACGTGTCCTCTGCACACCCTGTGGAAGATTCATGGCACCTCCTGAGCTCCCACTGCCCTTGTGAATGCCACACACCTGATAGTGGCTGCTGGCCTGTATGCCTGCCTCTTCCAGAAAATACAGAGCACATCAACAGTGAGCCCAGGAGGGCTCACGGTGTCTCGCCTTTTTCTCACCAGCGACTAGAATATCTTTCCATGGTTGGTGTAGTCCCCTGTTGGTGTAGTCCCCTGTTAAAGCAGGAAAGGATGATCACAGTCCCTGTAGATTTGTCATCATGCCAGTAACTTAAATGATGTAAATTCTTTTGTCCTCATTCCCCTACTGCCCACCTCTCCCTGCCCCTGTCCCAAGGGTCCCCACCCCAAAGGAAGGCACTTTTAGAGTACAGGAACATATTGTCCTGTTAATATCTCCTTGCTCCAAAGTGGCTCTCTTTTACTGGTCTAAACTTATCTCCCCTAACCCTGGACTAGTCTCAGTTTTTATTTTTGTTTTTGTTTGTTTGTTTGCTTTGAGATGGAGTCTCACTTTGTTGCCCAGGCTGGAGTGCAGTGGCATGATCTCGGCTCACTGACTGCAAGCTCTGCATCCCAGATTCACGCCATTCTCCTGCCTCAGCCTCTAGAGTAGCTGGGACTATAGGTGCCCACCACCACACCCGGCTAATTTTTTTGTACTTTTAGTAGAGACGGGGTTTCACCGTGTTAGCCAGGATGGTCTCAATCTCCTGACCTCATTATCTGCCCACCTCAGCCCCCCAAAGTGCTGGGATTACAGGCATGAGCCACTGCACCCAGCCTATCCTCAAGGTTTTAATAGAGCTGCACACAGTATCCTTGGTTCCCAGCTGTCCTGCCCTGGACCTTGCCATCAGCATGGGACTTAGCCCTTTAAGTGGGTCTTACTGTGGCTGATGGCCCTAAACAAAGCTCCAGGTCAGTGGGGTTGAGTGGAGACCCATGAGCCAACTCTGGAGGCCACCCAGGAACTGGGACTTGGATTGGAGGCTGTAGGATCAACTCTCAGGAAAAAATTTGTTCCTTTACATGGGTTTGGATGCAGAGAGGCCAAGGTGACCGGCTCCACATTCTGGGCTGATGGGTTTTCCTTTCCACAGCTGCAGTGAGAGCCTCCCTTGCTAGCCTAGCACCCACACTGACACTCACACATACTGAAGTATGCTCACACTCTCTCAGCTCCCTCTTCCGTGGACCTCTCCACCCTCCCTGGTCTCTCCGGGCAGTCTGCTCCTGGCACAAACATTCATGCTCACAGGCACCTAAGCATGTTCTCATCTCCCTCTTCAGCAGGCCCCTTCTGCCCTCCCTGGGATCTTCCGGCAGGCTGCTCCTGGGTCATATATCCACGTTCATAGACACCTAAGCCTGCTCACAGTCTCAACCTCTTCTCCAACTGGTCTGCTCCACCCTTTCCAGATTCTCCCAGCAGGCTTCTGGAACAGACATCCATGCTCATAGACACATAAGCATGCTCACAGCCCCCTTTTCAATAGGCCTTGTCTGCCCTCCTGGCCATCCCAGCAGCCTGCTCCTGGAAGACACATCCATTCTCATAGACACCTTTGCGGGCTCACACTCTGTCAGGCCCCTCTTCAGCCAGCCCCCTCCACCCTCCCTGGGATTTCACAGCAGCCTGTTCCTTGGCCATCATGCTTCTTCCTCCATTTCCTGGGCCACCTATATCACAAAGAACACACAGGTGGCTTGTCACTGTCCTGTTCACACCCTTCAAAACTCAGTTTCCTTAGAAAGCAGCGTGACCATAGTTTATCATGCAAACTGGAGCCCTCAGGAGTTCGAAAATATTTAGAAAATTAATTTTCCTTGTGAAATTAGTTAATTGGTAGGCCAGGACAATAGGCATCAGATAGTGGGAGTGTATGGGGCATATGGAACCCTACTGTCACTCCTTAGGAAGGATCTTGCCCCATTTCTCCTGTGCAGGCTGTTCCCCAGGTAAGCCTTTGCTGCAAGTGGTTCGCTTATATGTGTCTGTTTCAGTGTGTCCTTTTGTGCCTTGGTCCCTGATGACTTTGAACTTTATCTTCCACGGTTTAGCCTCAGAGTCTCCAAGTGTCCGGACCTGTAGGTTCTAGTGCTCACCCTGTGCTTTTATATATCTGGTTGTTTGCAGTGGATCAGGAGCCCCTGGCCAGGATTTTGCTGGTGTTGTTTGTTTCTGCTGCTCAGCACTTGCCTTTCATTTCCTTTGCACGTGTGTATCTGTCTGTGTGCATTTTGGTCACCTGTCTTCCATCTAAGTCAGCCCTTATCCAGCTTGAACTCCACAAGAGCTGAGGCTTCACTTCTTGAGTTTATCCCTCCCTCCATTTCCACTCACCTTCAGGGACAAATGCCTTGTAAAAGGTGTAGGCATGGGAAGGAACTGTTGGATTAAAAGTGCACAGAACTGGCTGGGTGCAGTGGCTCATGCCTGGAATCCCAGCACTTTGGAAGGCCGAGGCAGGTGGATCATCTGAGGTCAGGAGTTCAAGACAAGCCTTACTAACATGGAGAAACCCTGTCTCTACTAAAAACACAAAATTAGCTGGGTGTGGTGGCCCATGCCTGTCATCCCAGCTACTCGGGAGGCTAAGGCAGGAGAATCGCTTGACCCTGGGAGATAAGAGGTTGTCGTGAGCAGAGATCGTGCCATTGCATTCCAGAATGGGCAACAAGAGCAAAATTCAACCTCAAGAAAACAAAAACAAAAACAAATAAGTGCATAGGAGACCTGACATGGTGGCACATTCCTATAATCCCAGTACTTTGAGAGGCCAAGGCCAGAGGGTTGCTTGAGCCTGGGACTTCAAGACTCAAGACCAGCTTGGGAAACCCTATCTAGATAAAAATACAAAAAAAAAAAAAAAAAAAAAATTAGCTGGACGTGGTGGTTGTCTGCATTTCGTCCCAGACATCTTAGAGGTAGGGGTGGGAAGACAGCTTCAGCCCAGCAGCCCGGCAGTTCAAGACTACTTTCAGCAACCTATCTCTATCAAAAGAGAAAAAAAAATTAGCTGGGCCTGGTAGTGCCTGCCTTTAGTCCCAGCAATTTGGGAGGTTGAGGCAGGAGGATTGCTTGAGTTCAGGAGGTAAGGCTGCAGTGAGCTAGGATCAACCCACTGAATACAAACCTGAGCAACAGCAAAACCCTCCCTCAAAAATAAAATAAAAATAAAGAATGCTTAGGAAAGTATTTTTCAAAGCCCAGTTTTTAAAATAACTGGTTTTATTTGCTGCGTTTTAAGATACATGAATTATTCACTTGCCTTCCTTCCTTGCAGGGATGTTTTCTTCTTAAAGAAATATGGATGAGAGTGGCTGGTGATGTGTGGGATATAGATGTGGTTTTATATAAATGAAAAAGGCAAAGTGAGAAAAAGAGGAAACTAGAAGGCTGGTTGGGCTGTGCTCTTCGATTTCAGGCTGAAGCCAAAGGACTTCTGCAGCGACGGTGCTGCGCTGCTGTCCCCTGCTGGAAGGCGACCTCATCTACTCACAGGCCCTGATGTCTTTTTCAGACTCTGCTTTCTTTGAGAATGAGGTCAACATATCAAATGGGATCCTTCTGGAATGTTGCTGGCATCCTGCTCTGATGACATGACATTGAAGGTAGCGTTGGCATCACAAGGAGTGGGCTGTTTATCCCAGACAAACCCCGGCACTCGACGCCAGTCTCATGGTCATTCTTCCATGACGATTATCTGTTCCTGACCAGGGTGAGCTTTATTTGTTACTGGCCAGGCTCCCTTCCTCTGTTATCCAGTTAACTCCGATTTCTCAGTGGGGTCCCGGTGAGAATCCAAGCCTTCCTGCTGGCTTTCTCACCACTGCGCACAACCCCGCCGTGGGCCAGCAGCCTTACATGTGCACCCCAGAGGAATTATGCCACATCATTCCCGGGTGCAGGATTGGCTTTTGATCCTGTTGTGGCCGGTGTGTCCTGTAGATCTGGAGTATGAAGCAGGACGCATGCATCCACGATCTTTAGGCTCACAGCCAAGAGATCTATACCGTCAAGTGGAGCCCCACCGGGCCTCTGCCAGCAAGCCAAAACCTACATCATGTTGGCAAAGTAAGGGCAGGCAGCACAATTGATAAAGCTCTGCCCTACATAACGACAACGGGAAATTTTGCTAAATTGTGTCCATGCGCCTGTGTTCAAGCCCTTCAGAGGAATCAAAGTGGTAGCTCACTTTGAAGGGGCCAAAACCATCCTGCCTTTGAGATAACCATGGTTTTGGCCCAGATGTGGTGGCTCACGCCTGCAATCCCAACACTGTGGGAGGCCAAGGTGGGTGGATCACCTGAGGTTAGGAGTTCGAGACCAGCCTGCCCAATATGGCGAAACCCTGTTTCTACTAAAAATATAAAAATTAACTGGGTGTGTTGGAGCATACGTGTAATCCCAGCTATTTGGAAGGCTGAGGCAAGAGAATCTCTTGAACCCAGGGGGCAGAGGGTGCAGTGAGCCGAGATCACACCATTGCACTCCATCCTGGGCAACAAGAGCAAAATTCTGTCTCAAAAAACAATAATTCCTGTTGCTTGAAGAATGTGTGTGTGTGTTTGTGTGTGAGTTTGTGTATATATGTGTGTGTGTGAGTATATATATATATATGTATATATATATATATACACACACATACACATAGAGAGAGAGAGAGAGAGAGAAGCGGGGGGAGGTGTCTCACCTTGTTGCCCAGGCTGGTTTCCAACTCCCGGCCTCAAAGGAGCCTCCCACCTCACCTTTCAAAGCACCAAGATTGCAGATGTGGTCCACCATGCCTGGCCTAAAAAAATTTTTTATATGTTTATTCTTAACTTAATTTGGCATTTTTCCAAATATGGTTCTCTGCATTAATTTAGTAATAATAGCTATTGTGTTTAAAATTATAGGACCATTTTTGGCCAGGTGTGGTGGCTCACACCTGTAATCTCAGCACTTTGAGAGGCCAAGACAGGCAGATCACAAAGTCAAGAGACCAAGACCATCTGGGCCAATGTGGTAAAACCCTGTCCCTACTAAAACACAAAAAATTAGCTGGGCTTGGGGTGCGCACCTGTAGTCCCAGTTACTTGGGAGGCTGAGGCAGGGGAATCACTTGAACCTGGGAGATGGAGACTGCAGTGAGCTGAGATCTCACCAATGCATTCCAGCCTGGCAACAGAGCAAGACTTCATCTTAAAAAATTGTAGGACCATTTTAATTAATTTGGTTAATATTCTTCAAAAATATTAACCATTCATATGTATAGAAAGTGCACAAAAATTAATGTGTATATATCAATTTGTTTCCCTAGTAAAAACATCAAAACTTTTGTATGTTTGTTTAATGACTATGGCTTTGTTTTTAATACATTTTAGAAGAGACAAAGCTCCTCAGATTATTATCTTTTGAAACATAAACGTTGGGAAAGACAACTCCTGGAGATCCAACGACACACGTTATGGAGAACTTTTTAAAACTGCCATATGTATGTGATTTTGCTTTTCCTCCCACCTTACTAGTGCTTCATTCAATTTTGCATTGAAACTGTGGGATGTGGAGCCAGGCATCTGAACCCACATGCTCAAGAAACATGATTTGCCTCTGCAAAGGAGGGAATCAGGTATGCATTTATCTCAGTGAGCAGAGAGGTGACTGAATAGAATGAGAGGCAGGTTTGCCCTAAGAAGTTCCCAGCTTGACTTTTCTCTTTAGTTTAGTGAGTTGGGGGCCCCAAGATTTATCTTCCTTTCACAGATCCAAGTGTGCTTGTGGCCATCGCCATGACCTGGAGTTTTGCAGCGGCCAAATCCCAAATGCAGGTCTTGAATTGGCAAATGAAGACTCAGTGTTAAGCAAGCTATTGTCACATTTAGGGAAAATATGTATCCCATCTCCTAGTGTTGTCTGGAATTCATCCTGCTCATTTTCATTTTTCTCTTTACTTCTTGCCAAGTAGAGCAAGTGTGTTCCCAGGAGGTGAATTTGGGCACCCTGAGTGATACTGCAGAACCCTGGAATGCTCCAGGAAGAACTGCATGGGAACTGGGCAGATATCAAACCATGTGGCAGAGTTCCCTGGGATAAATGCAGGCATGGCAGGCAGCTTTGGTGGCTCCCTGAAGAATGCCAGTGGCAAATGACTAGCTTTAAAGAGGTTTCTTTTTGCTGTACAGCAGGGGTTCCCAACCCCTGGGGAACCAGCTGCACAGCAGGAGGTGCATAGGAAGCAGTGCATCTTTACCACCTGAGCTCTGCTGCCTGTCACATCAGTGGTGGGGTTAAATTCTCATAGGACCAGGAACTCTATTGTGAACTGTGCATGTGAGGAATCTAGGGGGCGTGCTCCTTAGGAAAATCTAACTCTTGCAAAATTGCCCGTGTTTGATGAGATGAATCGCAGGAATTTTGTCATGGTAGAAAAGGACCCTTTGGTCAAATTTTTTTCTGGGCATTTTTTTGTGCTAAAGGTTTGACTTTCTCAAAACCACTTTCCTAATACTGATGCTTTCATTCTTTGGCCCTCCTGCAAGAAAAAATGCCTTGAGCATTAAAAAACAAAGAAACAAAAACTGTTGTCATGACCTACTGCCCAGTCTGCTTTTGCTTTGCTTTCACTAGACCCCTTGGTAGACATTGCTTTGATTGTGCTTTGCCTTCAGGATTGTTACAGTAGGTAGTCAGACATGAGTAGGGCAGGAAAAGGTCTCCCTCCCCAGGAATGCGACGTGACCATCAAGTGATTGTCAGATGGTTGGTAAACTGACCCTCCTTTAGGAACACTTGACTGGTAAGGGAGGAGACTGCCTCAAATGAGCATAGATACAACTCCAAGAAACACATTGCAGATATGGCCCCTCCCAAAGCTAACAGGCCACTGTGCAAGCAGACAGTGTGCCCCAAGAGAAGAATCATGGAAGAAGGGATGCAAGACCACAGAAACCATGCCAACATATAAGACCCCAGGTCAAGGGCTAAACAGTGCACTTCTTCTCTTAAGTTGCCTGCTTGGCACTCTTCCAAGTGTACTTTACTGTGTTTCATTCCTGGTTCTAAAGACTTTTAATAAACTTTCCCTCTTCCTCTGAACCATGCCTCAGACTGTCACTCTGCCTTATGCCTCTCAGCGGAAATCTTTCCTCTGAGGAGGCACAAAGTGAGGTTCCTTCAGAACTATGTGGATTTACAACACTGCTAACATGAGGAGGTTTGGGGGTTCACTCCAGGACACACTTCCTCGAGGAGGAAGTAGGCACTCAACTGTTTACCAACCCCAGCCCAGAAGTCTTTTCCAAGGATGCTGTCAAGGGCTTCATTCCTGTTATCCTTTTCTAACCATTGCCCTTAACTGATTTCCTAGGCTGCACTCCCCGTTTTCTTTCTTGAGAAAAGACGATAGCCAAGTGCATTATGGGACTGGAGCCTCTTCAGTCTGCACTCAGTCCCTTCCCTCTCCTCTTTCCTCTCCTGTTCCTCACACACCTCCGTAGACCTCCAAGGGCACTTCTGCAGCCAACCCAGGAGGATCGCAGCACAGAAGAGAAAAGTCACCTAGTCCTAGTGCTGAGCTAACAAATGAAGGCACACAACTTGAGCCAGCAGAGCCTTGCACATTTTCATTTATTGAACCTGCTCACTTTCTGCAGCTGTATTCTGCTGATATCTCTGAAGAATGACAAATAAAGTCAACTGTCCTGAATAATTCCAGGAGACAACATGTGTCACTGTCTAAGACTAAGGCGTGGGGCCACTCCCAGTAGCCATGTCCCCAGAGAACTTCCCTACTATTTACCTGTAGTCACTGTCTTTGGAACAGGATGGGGTTGGCCATGAGGACCAGCAGCAGGGGGCGGTATATGATGCATAGTGGGGGATGGCATGGTTAGGCTCAGCTCACACCTGAGAGAGGAAAGTCAAGTCATTCTTTTCAGAAACAAAGCTTTGGCCACTTATCTGGAAGCCAAGATAAGAGGATAAGAACAACAAAGGAAATGCATAAACTTGCTTCTGACTGCCCAAAGGAAATATGAGTCATTTCTCATGTCTGGAACAAGCAGTTAATTGTAGGTAAGTAAGGGAGATCAACCATGCTTCTGTCTCAGAAATGGGAGGTCCTCTAAGGTGTTCCACTGGAGGGAGTTTTTGAAGGTCCCTGCTGGGAAAAGGTCTGAAAAGAAATGACACTCTGGGATGGTGGATTCCCTGCACTGGGTCTTAATGAAAAAACACAATTTAAGTAAAGACAAAGGCACTCCATTAAGTAGTTAGGTTTTGAGTGCTCACAACATGGCTTTGGGCAATAACATGAATAAGATACAGTTCCTGGGCTTGATCAACTCAAAATGTACCAGCTACATATTTCAGATAAAATGTGTTCTCATTGTTATAGATAACAATAGTTTCAGAAGCTCTTGTCAGGGAAAAGGAAAATGATTTCTACTGATGGGTCATAGGAGTCACTGGTCACCATAGAATGTCCCGAGGGCCTCACAAACATATGTTACCAAGGTAATGACTATTAGCTGGGAAATGCTTCATGTAGGAGAGAAGCAAAATGTCACAGAGGAAGAGAGAACTGAAGGGAAAGGGGTAGGAGGAGTGCTCCAGCTCAACCAAAGAGGGACGCAGAAAAGCAATTGACCAAACAGCCACATGGCCACAGAAGGAGAGATGACAAAAATAGATGAAAGTACTGTTAATATTCACAGATTGGTCAAACCAGAAGAGTGAAGGTGGCAGAAAGTGTAAAAAAGAAAAAAAAAGCAGGTATGAAAAATGCAATACCCATCTCCTCTTGCCATATAGGAAGGATTACTACACTACCTCTCATCGCTGCCACCTTCTTTTAACAGGTGGTTTTATCCTCAGCTGTAGAGGCTAAAATTCAGCCTAAAAAGCCTTGAGAGGAGAAAGGGAAACAAGAAAAGGAAGAGAAGTGACTCTGATGCAAAGACAGAAAGAAAATGACACATAGGAGAGTGAGGTTGTGTGTGTGAAGAATGCTGAAGGCCCTGGGTCATGCAATGTGAGGATGAAGAGATCATCACAGATAAGTTACTTAAAAAGTGCAACTCCCAAAAACCCTGGGAGCATCTCAGGGTTCCCTGTGAGCCCTGCAGTAAGGGCACTCTCAGGCTCAGAAGCAACTTTGCCAGGAATCTCTAGGGTCCCACAGGCAAGGGAGTGCAACAGATACGCCCTTTCCAACTAGGTACCTTCTGTTATAATAGCTGTTGATACTGCATCTGTCCTCTTAAAGTTCCCTAGGAAAACAGACCATACAGATGGATCTACCACTGAGCTCCCTGCTTGTATTTACGGTTGACATGACAATACCCATTTGGAGACATTTAATTGAGTTGCTGCAAGAAGCCAGAAAAGAGAGAGAGAGAAATGATCTACACCATGGGTCAGCAAACTTTTTCTGTAAAGGAATATACAGTAAATATTTTTAGCATCATGGGTCAAACTGTGTTCTCTGTTGTGACTACCACTCAACTCTAACTTAGCGCAAAAGCAGCCACAGGCAGTACATAAAGAAATGGGTGTGGCTGTAATCCAGTAAAACTTTATTTACAAAAACAGATGTGGCCCAGGTTTGTCCTGAGGGCTGCCATGTGCTGATTCCTGTCATAAAATCACAGATAAAGACACTTGTTCATTGCTGTTTTCCACCTTTCCACTGGAAGTTAGAGTATATATCCTTGGAAGGACCTTGGCTTTACAACTGAGGGTTGCACAGACAGGAATGTAAACTTGAGGAAATGCCTTAGACAGTTACAGCGGTTACATCTACCTGTGTCTGTTGTTTGGCAGTTTCAGCGGCCACATCCCCCTCTCTGTGCACAATGGAAGAGAAGTTAGAAACCACAGGAAGAAGAGCTGTAGAATGAGCTTTTCACAGGGCTCCCCTTGGCTTCTTCCACATTATCCTACACTCATTCCATGAATGCTAAACTCACCTAATCATTCAGAGGAAGCGTGAAGAACAAAAATTTAAAAGTGCACAAATATGGATGCTGGGAATACACGAAAAATTCTGCATGCAGACTTACATGAAGGGAGATATGCTGAAAGCTTCATATGCATGCTTGTGTGCACAGGCACCTATGCACACAAATAAGAAAAGCAGAAGCAGAGAGAATGATTCCAGGGTCCAAGCTACTGGAGTCATCCCTCCATGTCTGGGCTGTGAGTGTGGCCCTGAGACAACGGCCTGACCTTCAAGGAGCCCACTCTGTGGGTCAGGGTTCTGCATTCTCTGCAAGAGGTCCCCTGCAATGAGGGGCCAGGCATGGAGCCACCTAGGGTACTGGAGTTCTCCTGGATTCCCTGGACATGAAAGGGTAGTAGAGCATGGTGGCTCCCTGCATCCTAGGTCAGGGTGGTCAGGCCCCATGCCATGATATGGTGCAGCAGGATGGTACTGGGGGAAGCACAACAATGACCACAGCACAACAGGGCAGAGAGCCCAGCCTGGAACAGCAAGGTGAGCTCCTGCACTCTGGATAGGTCAGGAAAATGTACACAAAGTAAAGCCCGTCAGCAAAGAGCTTCCTCATGCTGCTGAGGTTGGTTGGTTGTTTTCCATTGAGGTGGAAATCACATCACAGAAAATTAACTATTTTAAGGTGAACAATTTAGTGCAATTAGTACATTCACAATACTGTGCAGCCATCATCATTGAAAACACCAAAATGGTTGTTTTGGTTTCTGTGTTTTTGTAGAGATGGGATGTCACCAAGTTGCCCAGGCTGGTCTCAAACTCCTGGCCTCAAGTGATCCTCCTGCCTTGGCCTCCAAAGTGTTGGGATTACAGGCATGAGTCACCATGCCTGGACAACCAAATGTTTTCATCATCCCCCAAAGAGATACCATATCAACTAAACGGTCACTTTCTTTTCTCTCACCTGCTTTTATGTATCTGTGGGTTTGCCTGTTCTGGACATTTCATGTAAATGGTAGCATACACTGTGTGGCCTTTTGCATCTGGCATCCTTCACTCACCATAACAAGTAAACCCATGTTGTAGCATGGATCGGTACATTATTCCTTTTTGTGACTAAATATCATTCCATTGTATAGTTAGACCCCATTCATCCTTCAGTGGACATTTAATTTGTTTAACCCTTTTGCCTACTGTAAGTAGTGCTGCTATGAATATGTCTCATGTACAAGGATTAGTTTAAGGCCAGGCACAGTGGTTTATGCCTGTAATACCAGCACTTTGGGAGGCCAGGTTGGAAGGATCACTTCAGTCCAGGAGTTCGTGACAAGCCTGATTAACAAAGCCAGACCCTATCTCTGCAAAAACTTAAAAAATTAGCCTAGCATGGTGGTGTGTGCCTGTTGTCCAAGCTACTCAGGAGACTGAGACTGGAGATTGCTTGAACCTGGGAGGTCGAGGCTGCAGTGAGCTATGATTGCACCGCTGCGCTCCAGCCTAGGTGACAGACTGAGGACCTTTCTCAAAACAAAAATGTATCTGAGTTTCTGTTTTCAGTTCTTTGGGTGTATACGTAGGAGTGGAATTCCTGGGTTAGATGATATTTCTATGTACAGGATTTTGAGGAACCACTGAACTGCTTTCCACAGCAGCTGTACCATTTTACATTCCTACCAGCAATGCGCAAGGGTTCTAACTTCTCCATATCTATGCTAAGCCTATTTTACAATTTTGATTGTAGCTATCCTAGTGACAGTGACTGAAGTTTTTGAGATTTAATCTAAACAGGACCCATCGTGATAAAACCACGGAATAGGAATTTCTGCTGAAAGTATACACTCTGATGGCATTTTTCTGTTCTCATTGGCTATGGTTTCAATGTTTGTGTCCCCCACAAATTCATGTTGAAATCCTAATCCTCAAGGGGATGGTATTAAGAGGTGGGGGCTTGGGAGGCAATGAGGTCATGAGGGTGGAGCCTCATGAAAGTGATAAGTGACCTTATAAAAGGGACCCCAGGGAGCTCTCTCACCCCTTCCACCATGTGAGGAAACTGTAAAAACTCTCCGTCTATGAACCAGGAAGTGTGTTGTCACTGAATCTTCCATGCCTTGATCTTGAACTCCCAGCCTGTAGAACTGTGAGCAATGCATTTCTGTTGTGTATGAGCCACCGCTAGTCTGTGATGTTTGTTACAGCAGTCTGGACAGACTAAGACACCACCTCACAAGTATGGTACTTGCCAGGTGCTCCTCCCAGCCCTTCAAACCCGCCCAGCCTCCCCACTTATTCCTCCTATAGCCTCATCCCAGGAAGATGTGCTGAGGCTCAAGAAGTGTGAACCCTGAATCCAAACATCTGGCACATTAGTACCTGCACTGCCTTGGCCAGATACTTTTCTCAGAGTTGTGGGTTGCTTTTCTCAGTGGGGTGAACAAGGAAATCCTTTTCAGCCTGCCTGTGCCATTACGCTAAGGGCTAGGTAGACGTCAGGACCGGCTGCTTTCTGCTTCTATGCTGCTCTTCAGGGCAGGCTGGCCATCCGTGACTGCCTCCACTTTCCCACAATGCTGGGCCTACCCTTCACACCTGGCTGTCTTCAATTTGAGGACAATCAGAAGTCCCCAGCAGTGTGATTTACCAGCATCCTATGCTCAGGGAGGGTGGAGACATGTGCTGGACCATCAGCCCCATCACTCTGGGAATTGCCTTTGGGTGTACATTTTGTACAGGGGAAGAGGGGCCAGTGATAGGAGGGCCTTCCTACAACCTTAACTTACAGGATGGCCATCAGCTTGTGCAAAAGTAATGTCCAGTTGAAAGGAATGAAGTACTGATGTATGCTGCTACATTGGTAAACCTCAGAAACAGAATGCTGAGTGAAAAGCCAGATACAAAAGGTACACATATTGTATGATTACACTGACATCGGGGTGGCTGCTAATAGGTACAGGGTTTCTTTTTGGGATAGAGGAAATGTTTTGGAACTATCAGTATTGGAGCTAACTGATGTATAACTTTGCAGATGGCACTAAAAGCCACTGAAATGCACACTTTTGAAGGTGACTGTTACAGTATTTAAGTTATATCTCAATTAAAGAATAATAGAGTTGTAGCCGCACAGTATTTCTCACTCAGTGTACATTGGCTGAATGTTTACTGAGCAAAGATCATGCCTGTTCTAGGCACTGGCGACGTGAAGATCCCTGCCCACATGGGGGTGACCACCTTGAGAGAGCAACATACAAGAAGCAGTGTAACGTCCCTGCCTGTGCCCCTTCTGGGGGCTAGTCCCACAGGCCCTGTTTGGATGAAGAAGATTTTACATGAAATCAAGCTTGGAGCTGTGATTAATTTAAGGCAAGTGTCCGCAACCCCCAGTTGCAACCATACTGGTTCATGGCCTGTTAGAAACTGGGCTACATAGCAGGAGGTAAGCAGTAGGCTAGCAAGTGAAGCTTCATCTGTATTTACAGCCACTCCCCGTCACTCGCACTACCACCTGGGCTCCACCTGCTGTCAGATTAGCAGTGGCATTAGATTCTCATAGCATTGCGAACCCTATTTGTGAACTGCACTTATGAGGAATCTGAGTTTTGGGCTCCTAATGAAAATCTAATGCCTGGTGATCTGTCACTCTCTCCTATCACTCCCAAATAGGACTGTCTAGTTACAGGAAAACAAACTTGGGGCTCCCACTGATTCTACATGATGGTGAGGTGTAAAATTATTTCATTATATATCACAATGTAATAATAGCAGAAATAAAGTACACAATAAAGGTAATGCACATGAATCAATCCAAAATCATTCCCAGCACCAATCCATGGGGGAAAAAAATTGTCTTCCATGAAACTGGTCTCTGCTGTCAAAAAGGTTGGAGGCTGCTGATCTAAGAGACAAGACTATGGGGCTGTTTTTTCTCTTTATAATAGACAGGGTTACTCTCTGCCATTCATACTGGGGTACAATGGCATTATAAGTCCTCACAGTAACTTCAAACTCCTGAGCTCAAGTGACACATCTCCCTCAGTTTCCCAAATAGCTAGGGCAACAGCGTACACCACCATGCTCCACTAATTTTTTTAAATTTTATTTTTAGTAGAGATGGGGTCTTGCTATGTTGCCCAGGCTTATTTCATACTCCTGCACTTAAACCATCCCCTTGCCTCAGCCTCCTAAAGTGCTAGGATTACAGGTGTGAGCCACCACACATCACAGCTGGATAAAACTATGTATATAAGTTAAAGTGGACAAACACTTGTGATAGCCCAAATAAGTTTCCCTAAAGATGTCCCTGTCCTAATCTCTGGAACCTGTGACTATGTTTCCTTATATGGCAAAAGAGACTTTGTAGGTGAAGTTAAGGATGTTTGAGATGAGGACATTATCCTGGATTATCTGGGTTGGCCCAATGTAACTGCCAGAATCCAGGAAAGCAGACTGTCAGCTGCAGAGAACCAGAGAGATAAGAAGGACCTAAACCACTGTTGCTAAGAAGAGGTCATGAGTCAAGGAATGTGGGCTATAGCCAGGCGTGGTCCATACCTGTAGCCCCAGCAAGAGGATTCCTTGAGCCTGGGAGGTTGAGGTTGCAGTGAGCCAAGATGGCACCATCACACTCTAGCATGAGTGACAGAACAAGAACTTCTGTATTTATTTATTTTTATTTTTTGAGACAGGGTCTCACTCTGTCATCCAGGCTGGAGTTCACAATATAGCTGCATTCTCCATCAGAGTTTATGTGTGGACACTAATTTTTAAGTTTCATGTATACTCACATGCCAGGATTTTTTTTTCTTTTGATTTCTAAAAACATTTTGAAGCAAGGTGAGGTGGTTCAGGCCTGTAATCCTAAAATTTTAGAATGCGAAGGTGGGAGATCTCTTGAGCTCAAGAGTTGGAAACCAGCCTAGGCAACACAGTGATATCCCATTTCTACCAAAAATTTTAAAATTAGCCATGTGTGGTGGTGTGCACCTGTAGTCTCAGCCCAGGAGGTTGAGGCTGAAGTGAACTATGATCCTAGCCTGGACAACAGAATGAGACTCTGTCTCAAAACAAACAAACAAACAAACAAAAACCTAACGTGTAAAACCATTCTTAGCTCATGGGCCTTAGAATATGGGCAAGATTTTGTTCATGGGCTGCAGTTTGCACAGCTATGGTGGAAAAACCAAGCCCAAAAAAGCCTGGATAGGGAGGGGATTTAGGGTCACAAAACACGCGGGAAATATATGGTGCAAAACAGGAAAGAATTTGCGGGGACTCAGTCCTGTAATACCAGCATTTTGGGAGGCCCAGGTGGGCAGACCACCTGAGGTCAGGAGTTTGAGACCAGCCTGGCCAAAATGGTGAAACCCCCTCTCTACTGAAAATACAAAATTGAGCTGGGTGTCATGTTGCATGACTGTAGTCCCAGCCACTCTGGAGGCTGAGGCAGGAGAATCGCTTGAACTTGGGATGAGGAAGTTGCAGTGAGGAGCAATCACACCACTGCACTCCAACCTGGATGACACCGCCAGTTTCCACCAAAAAAAAAAAAAAAAAAAAAAAAAAAAGCATGCACATACACACACGTTAACTGTGAGTTTCTCCCTGGTGCAATTTTTGCTCAGCTGCACTGTCTGAAATTTTCCTGTTCAGAAACACAATGGATTTTTAAAGACCGAACCTCACATGGACAGGAATTTTTACCTACCATTTTGCATGGAAAAATTACCTACTTGTTCAGTCCGCTCCCGAGGGAAGCGCCTCTGCTTCCCTTTTCTCTGTGCTTCAAGTGTTTAGAAGCCCAATCCAGCCGGAGGGTGGTGCGCCATCACTCAGGCACCGATCTAGTTACAACTTGACTGCCCTATGTCCTCACCTGGGCACTGAGCAGGTCTTAACCCGCAGATGGAGCACACACTTACCTAGGCAGCCAAGCAGCGGCAGCACCCAGGATGCGCTGAGGTGGCCGGGAGGTCCGGGGGAACCAGGGCCTCAGGCTGACAGCAGGGCAGCAGTTGTGGGAGGCTCAGGGCCAGGCAGAGCTGCCACTGTCCAGTGGCTGAAGTGGTGCGCCATCACTCAGGCACCGATCTAGTTACTACTCGACTGCCCTATGTCCTCACCTGGGCACTGAGCAGGTCTTAACCCGCAGATGGAGCACACACTTACCTAGGCAGCCAAGCAGCGGCAGCACCCAGGATGCGCTGAGGTGGCTGGGAGGTCCGGGGGAACCAGGGCCTCAGGCTGACAGCAGGGCAGCAGTTGTGGGAGGCTCAGGGCCAGGCAGAGCTGCCACTGTCCAGTGGCTGAAACATCAGCACGAACTGCCTGGCTGCCTCCCAGAGGGGCAGCAGAAGGTCGCCAGTTTTTGGGAGGCCACAGACGGGCAGCTCTGTAACCACCCAACAGGTTCATCTTGCCAGCTGCCTAGAGAGAGCTGATTTATCAAGACAGGGGAATTGCAATGGAGAAAGAGTAATCCATGCAGAGTCAGCTGTGCAGGAAATCTTGTTATTACTCAAATGGGTCTCCCCTAGCACTTGTGGATTGGAGTTTAACAAGGATAATTTTGCACGTAAGGGCTCTCCTCATGCCTACATATGTATTTGACTAACAGCCTTCTGAAAATGATTCAATCAGAAAAGCCCGTTTTAGTCAGAGAGCACTATTCAGCACTGTTATATCTGGAGGAGCAAATGCTTTTTTGGGGGAGAATAATAAAAAAGGAAAATGATGGGGAAAAGAATGGAAAAGTGAGTTGTCTGCCACAGAGAGTGGAAGAAACCAGTCCAGTTAAGGTTAAGGGCTCTCCGAGAGCTGTCCAGGACTGGAACTGAAATTGATAGTGCTCTGATGAGGGTAAGAACACCAGAGCTCTTGTCTCACATTGAATTAGATAAAACAACAGGACACAGGTGGAGTTGTTTTAAGGAGCAGAGAGTTTAATAGGCAAGAAACAAGGAAGAACAAAGAAGGAAGAAGCTCCCCTGTACAGACACAGAGGGAGGGAGGACTCCAAAGCCAAGAGATGGAACCCAAGTGGGGAGGAAACAAGCCAGGTATACGTAGAGGCTGGAGGAGGCGGTGTCTGATTTGCACAGGGCACAGTGGATTGGTTTGACAAGGCATGTCATTCACTTAGCGCACGAAAAAGCCGGCCCAACTACTCTAGTCTTTTAATATGCAAACGAAGGACGCCATGATGTTCTACACACGTGGGGATATGTGGGGGTGGCCATGTTGCCAGGAACATGTAGGGCAAGGGCAAGAGGGCACAGGAATCGCCATGTTTGGGTGGACCCAGTTTCTAATGGCCTACATTTGCATATCAAAGGTTGCCAGCCAAGCCCTAAGAGCCAAAGCTCTAAGAGCCCAGGCTTTCCTTCTAGACAAGAAACATTTCTAGAGCAGCTTTAATAGAAATGAAAACTTTTCCTCTCTATTTGCCTAAAATAATTTCTTAATAACTCCTACCACAAAAGCAGCAAAGGGACCTAAGAAATGGCAAAAGGAGTCTAGGAGTCTCAGAATAGAAGAGGTGAATACTAGTATAGAGCAAACAGTGTGGAGTTCAGATCTATTCCAGCCTGCTGTCTTGCTAGCTGGCACATACACTGCCTATAGACTTGAATCAAGGAATCGAATGCAAAGACAAACAAAACATAACAACAAAAACATTTTAGGCACTGTTACGCGCTTACAAATTGGTAAAAATGGTCGATATTACTGTGTTGTGTTCTATCTACAGTTAAAGGAAAAACAAAAGAAAAGCTGGAGGCCAGGCTTGGTGGCTCATGCCTGTAATCCCAGCACTTTGGGAGGCAGAGTCGGTGGTTCATGAAGTCAGGAGTCTGATACAAGCTTGGCCAACACAGTGAAACCCTGTCTATACTAAAAGTACAAAAAAAAAACAGCCAGGCCTGGTGGCGGGCGCCTGTAATCCCAGCGACTCAGGAGGCTGAGGCAGGAGAATGGCTTTAAGCCAGGAGGTGTAGGTTGCAGTGAGCCGAGATCGCGCCATTGCATTCCAGCCCCGGCGACAGTGCCAGACTCCGTCTGAAAAAATAAATAAATAAAAATAAAAATTCCGTAAAGTGCTGGCAGGTGCCTGTGGGTCTCAGCACTGTGGGAGGCTGAGGTGGGAGGAACACTCAACCCCCGGAAAGTCGAGGCTGCCGGGACCTGAGATGGCGCCCCTGCCCTCCACCCGGTGCGACAGAGCCAGACCCTGCCACATTCAAAAACACAATAAAAGAAAGAAAAGGAAAAGAAAAAGAAAAAGAAAAGAAATACCTAGAAAATAACACAAGGAAATTTTTGATGGTGATGGAGATGTTTATTACCTCGATTGTGATGATGGTTCCGTGGGTTTACGCCTATGTCCGAACTCGTCAAACGGTACAGATTAAGTAAGTCCATTTGGCTGGTTGTGTTTTGTATAGCAATTCCACCTCAATAAAGCTGTGACATCACACACACGCGAGCGTGGTACAACTTACATAGCCGAGTTCACCTTTTTAAAAGCGAATTGTTTTGGAGGTTTTAGGGACATGCACAGAGTTGTGCAACCATCACCTCAAGTTAATGCAAAACAAGGTATTGAACTTACAATTCACGTCCCATAAAACCTACCCTTTCAAAGTTGACAATACAGACGATTTTAATACATTCTCAAACCTGTGAAATTGGCCCTAATTCAGAAAAACGAATTGTTTCTTAAATCATGATTTTACAATACAACATGTCACAGTCACAAGGAATCATATAGGTTATTTCTTAACGATTGGCTTTTTTTTTTTTTTTAAGGCGGCTAAATCCTGCTCCTTCAGAGCTTCTGTTAAATATTTTTTAAGTTGGCGAAAGATAATTTTTAGAGTGTAAACTGCGTCCTCCCAGCTTAGCCGACCTGAGGGGAGGAAGCACAACAAAAAGTCCCGTGGCATAACTGACACCTATGAATCAGTATCAGAAACTGAAAATGCTAAGAAACTCAGTTCCGAGCTGTGACCTCCACAACGGAAAAATAATAGGTTGGTTACCCGAGGCGGAATCCGGAACTGAAATTCTCACTCATTTGACTTCCCGCTGTTTATGACCGCAGAATACGGTTGCACCGGAAAAGGAGAGGTTCTCTTCCGTCGCGGGATTTCGCCATGGTAAGACGTCTGCGTCCTAGCTCCGGACTTATCTGCCTCCATCCTTTGAAGAAGGGCCTTCCATCTTGGCAAGCTTTTACTTTTCGGGTACCGCTGCTTGGCGGGTGGGAATGCTGCTGGTGCTGCTTCAGGAAACCCGATTTGGAGAGCGGAGGTCTGAGAAGAGTGCGGCTGGGGGTTCCGGGCTGGCCCTTGTGCTCGGCCTGGGCGCCGGTGGTGCTGTTGGCACGTGAGTCTTGTTAGGAATAAGCTTCCTCGGCTAACCTTACAAGTCCACCCTTGACTCCGCAGCCCAACACTGGCTTTTTACGCGGGTTAGCTTATATCCATACGTTGAAGCAGTCTCAGATTCGTTTGGAGAGCACTGTGGACGCTGTCTTTACAGACGCCAGAGAGACTCGTGAGGTTGTCAAAGGTCTGGGAGTTTTGCGGGGTTTGTTCTGGGGTCTGGCAGGAAGTAATATTTGCTCAAAACTGGGCGTGAAATAGCCTGGACTGTCCTTTCTCCTCCAATCCGGTATTACCCGTTAGCAGTTGTTACAGCTGAAGATAAAGACATTTTACTGTTAACTGAGACGAGTTTCACTGAAAAAGTCTGGTGTCCTTTTCAGGCCCGGGGCCCCAAGAAGCACTTGAAGCGTGTTGCAGCGCCGAAGCATTGGATGCTGGATAAACTAACTGGTGTATTTGTGAGTATAACTGTCTTTGCTTTTTACTCAAAAGTGCATGCTGTGTACCTGTGGCTTGCTATTTCGTGGGAACACTGTTTGCTTATGTGAGATTTTCGTTGGTGAAGACTTGCCGCACACGGAACTTGTCCTTGCACTGTAATGAAAAGGTCCCTGAGAAAAAAGTTAGGACATCCTGTTTGGAAACAGCGGGTCGAACAGCTCTCTGACCTCAACTTTGAGCACTATTGTAGTCCATAATGTCGCTGAGAACCTGGGCTTGCCATCTTTTAGTAACTATTGAGAACCTAATACGTGCCAGGTGTTGTTATGTGGGCCCACCCTTAAGGATATGTCCGGGTACAAAATGGTTGGACAACAAAATCTATCCCTCTTTCTTGTTGAAGCTTACATCCTGCTGGGAGGAGAGGGAAGTTACAGTATGTTCCCAGGTGCTGAAGGCTGGGGGGAGAAAAAAATAGGGCCGTGGGAAGGATGAATGGGGTTTTGAGCACTGCAGTTTTAAAGAGTGTGAAATGAAGAAGCCTCTTACAGAAGAATAGAAAGACATAAGTGAGTGAACTATTGGACATGTTTGGGGTTTTTTTTTTTTTTTTGAGACTGAGTCTTGGCTTGTCACCAGGCTGGAGTGCTGTGGCATGATCTTAGCTCACTGCAACCTCTGCCTCCGGGTTCAAGCGATTCTCATGCCTCAGCTTCCCCAGTAGCTGGGATCTTTTAGTCACCACGCCGATCTAAATTTTGTATTTTTAGTAGATACCAAGTTTCACCCTGTTGGCCAAGATATTCTCAATTTCCTGACCTTCTGATCCACCCGCTGGTGGCCACTCCCACAGTGCTGGGATTATAAGCGTTAGCCATGGCGCCCCTCATATTTTCAAAAGAGCTGTTAGGCTGCTGTGTTGTGATTTATTCAAATTGTGTTATATCATGAACCCATTTCTTGAGGCTTGTGCTCTCAAGGATTAAAAATGCCAACAGCAACAACAAAACACCAGGATGTCAAGTCCTGGTGGTCTCTTTTGCTGTTTGAGCTCTCCACTTTAGAGGGCACTTCCTGAACCCAGAGCTGAGGGGATTAATGAATGTGCTAAATTCCAGATAAGAAAGGGTTCAGTGACAGTGCACTGAGTCCCCATTAATAATAAAATGTATTTAATTTGAAGTTACCCTTTGTTTCAGAGGGTGGAGTAGCTGCTGTTTACATTGAGCCCAAGATACGGTTTTAACAGTAAAGGCTACTGGGGTCCATGCAACACAGGCAAGAAATTGCATGAGAAATGCAGGAGTCTCTTGAACTCAACCTTGAAGACCTGGCAGGATGAGGACAGTATGCCCAGAGGCAAAGGAGGCAAGCATCTGACAAGAGGCGGACTAGGCAGTTTCCACATTGGTGGTGTGGTAACAATGGGAGAGAGTGGTTGAAGCCATAAGAAAGTCTTGGGTCTTCTGAGACAGAAAGGGAGCCAGTGTGAAGAAGCAGACAGAAGCGAGGTGATTAAGATGCCAAAAGTTTTGTTGGGCAGGAATAAACATAGGGCATCTAAGAGAAAATAATGCAGCCCTGAGGGTCCACATCCACATAATAGGCACTTGGTAACTAACTTGATAGATTACGTAGCCTTTTCTTGGGACTTAGAACTCTGAACACTGAGTAGCAGAAATTTGTCTTCCTTGTCTTGGCATTTTCAGAGAGAACATGGACTGTGTTGTCTGGGGAGCTCGATTTGCAAACTTTCCCTGTCAGTTTCTGCTTCCAAGTCTTATCTCTGCTACTGCCCCCTAGTGTCTGACCTCCCAGGATGGGCCACTGTTCCCTCTATTGTTAAGTGGATGAGCAAGGCACTTTCTTTCTTTTTTTTTTTTTTTTTTTTTTGAGAAGGAGTTTCAGTCTTGTTTCCCAGGCTGGAATGCAATGGCACAATCATGGCTCACTGCAACATCCGCCTCCTGGATTCAAGCGATTCTGCTGCCTCGGCTTCCCAAGTAGCTGAGATCACAGGCATGTACCACCAAGCCCAGCTAATTTTGTATTTTTAGTAAAGATGGGGTTTTTCCACATTGGTCAGGCTGGCTCAAACTCCTGACCTCAGGTGATCTGCTCACCTCGGCCTTTTAAAGTGCTGGGATTACGGGGGTGAGCCGCTGCACCTGGTCAAGGCACTCTTTTTAAGAAGACTTGCTGGGAACTTAGTCCTCAGTCTTCTGGGCTCCACTCTTTTCCCCATGGCATCGATGGAAGTGTGTGGTTAATGATTGAGTCCATTTTAAGAGGGATAAAGCTAAAGAGGCATCTGTAGAAGGAGCTTTAAGAACAGCCTTCATTAGAAAGGATTCCTGTGTGGCCTCAGCTTAAGAGATAATTGAGGAGTGGCGTTAAAGGCAATACAGCCCCAGAGCTTGAGACCTTTACAGGTACTGGTAGCAAATAGCCAAAGGATGGTATAACACTAAAACTGCAAAAGTATAGGTTACAGGATTTATTGGAGTGGGAATTTGATGACACTTAAGCTGGTGGCAAGCAGCCAAGAAAGGGAAGAGCACACAGTCTGTGTTAAGAGGTGGTCCAGCAATATCGGCAGGGCTTGTGTGGGACTTTGAGGCCTAGAATGGTGAGAAAGTAGTAGAATATGTCTTCGTAGGTTGTGGGTAAAGCGTAAGCTACACCTGAGATACATGGGATGTAGTATTGTATTCAAGGGAGGTTTGAAGAGGCAGTACCAGTGCTGGTGGTGCTTGGGGCAGGGCAAAATGGGGAGATGGTTGTGAGACTGGATTTGTGAAACAAAGGGGCAGAAAATGAGACTTCCATAGTTGGGATTGTGACCTTCCTAACAAGACAGACCTCTCTAAATTGATGAAATAATTGCCCTCTTATATTCCTCTTCCCCAACAAGTTAAGTTCAGCTAATGCTGAACTAAGGCGAGTCATCTGCTCAATCTGGTTATGTAAGGGGCGGATCTTGAGAGATTAGTTTGCCTGCCATTGTCTTCTACAGGCACCTCGTCCATCGACAGGTCCTCACAAGCTGAGGGAATGTCTTCCCCTGATAGTCTTCCTCAGGAATAGACTCAAGTATGCATTGACTGGAGATGAGGTAAAGAAGATATGTATGCAACGCTTCATCAAAATTGATGGCAAGGTTCGAGTGGACATTACATACCCTGCTGGATTCATGGGTAAGGAAAGAGTTCTTTGTTTTGAAGAAGGAACAGGTTGAGAGAAAAACAAGGTGTGAGGCTTACGTGTTGCCAACGATAAGCAAAACCCAACACTGAACTTTGATTTCTACATGAGTTACTGCTGGTCATTTCAGAAGGAGAATGAGGGATAGGGAGAGCGTGGCAAGGCACAAGTGAAAAGCTGGAAAGGGGTTGGTAATGTAATGGGATGAGATCAGCAGTGGCTGCTAGCTGGTGGTTATCGAAGTTTGGTTCCTACCCTCCCAACAGAGACTGGGAGACAGAGGAGCTGTCCTCAGGTGTTGGCTGGAAAAAACAGTAAATTCTTTTGGTTAGTCTTGAGTTTGTCAGGCAGGCACTTTGAAGGGGACTGGGCTCATCTTGAGTTTTTAGAAGCCATGTTAGTGGTTCAGATCTTCATAGCCAAGGCTGAAGCTCAGCCAAGAAGAGGGCTTAGAGGAGTCTGGCTAATGACTGGTCAAGGAGAGAGAATCTTTGTCAGTGAACAGGGTTTTGGCCCTGTCTTCTCACTTTCTCTGTTGATGACCTAACCATGCTGGATATCCAAGGATGCATTTGCACCTTGGTGGGAGAGGAGAGTGGAGAAGGGAGAGAAGGGTCACACTCGTCTAGGGAAAAAGTGTCCTGAGAAGGATGGTAGGGAAAGGCACTGAGGAATTCTGACCTAGTGGTTTGTTCTCTCTTTCTTTCCATGGCGACAGGCTCAATACTTTTTTTTTTTTTTTTTCTTCGAGATGGAGTCTCTCCAGCCAGGCTGGAGTGCAGTGGCTCACCGCAGTCTCCACCTCATGGGTTCAAGCAATTCTACTGTCTCAGCCTACTGAGTAGCTAGGACTACAGGCACGCGGCACCATGGCCAGCTAATTTTTGTACTTTTGGTAGAGACAGGGTTTCACCATGCTGGCCAGGATGGTCTCAATCCCTTGACCTCGTGATCTGCCCACCTCAGCCTCCCTAAGTGCTGGGATTATAGGCTTGAGCCACTGCACCCAGCTGGTCAATACTTTTTAACACCTTTTTAGCCTGGTATTGTCCAGAAGGCTGGGATATGTTTGGTTTATGAGAGGCGTTCCAGACCAGACTTTGCAGGATCCAGCCACTGTATTAGAAAAGACAGACCTTTCTTTTCCTACTTTCCTTCCTAATTTCTTCTTTTTTTTTTTTTTTTTTTTTTTTGCATTTTGTATTTTGCTTTCTTTCTTAAAACCCCAAGTCCCAAGCAAGGCAGGACTCCTGATAAGGGAAGTCAGAGTCGTGGCGGGGGGTGCCAAGCCATTGACCAGGCAACCTGCAGAGCCTTGAGCCTTGTCTGCTTAAATGTGAGGACTGCTTGTTCATTTGGTTTTCTGGTGTGTGTGGGTATGCTTATGTGTGTTTTCTCCTCAGCATCCTGAGTGCATTAACCCAGAACACAGTCTCAAGCAGCCGTTGCACAATAACATAGAAAGTGGTAGAGTAGCCATATATATAGACATTTCCTTTTGTTGGATGATATTTACTGGGACAGGACCGGGGTTGGTTGGTTTCATTGAAGCACCCCCATCAAGCGCTGGGGACCCCTACGCTGCTAAAATGTTCTCACATTCAGCCTGGCACAGAGAGCTCCAGCTGTGCAGGCCAAAGAAACTGCATTAATAATGTTCCTTATACTTGTTTGTGATCAGATGTCATCAGCATTGAGAAAACAGGTGAGCATTTCCGCCTGGTCTATGATACCAAGGGCCGTTTTGCTGTTCATCGTATCACAGTGGAAGAGGCAAAGGTAAGTGAGCTTTTAAGTGAGCTTTATAATTTCCAGACAGATAGGTCTGTTGCTAAGGTTCTCAGACGGCATTTAAGCCATATTCTGGGAATAGTGCCTATCTCTGCCTGTTTGTCCGGGCATTTAAGCCATATTCTGGGAATAGTGCCTATCTCTGCCTATTTGTCCGGTTGTTCAGTTCAGGCACGTAGGTCTACCAACACTGATACAAGGCAGTGGATTTTCCAGACGAGGCTGTTTAGAAACAGTGTACAGAGTAAGCAGTTCTCTGAGGGACAAGATGTTTCTGTATAGGAAAAGTCTGGTATTGGAACCAGGAAGGCCTGGGTAAGAATCCAGACCCTGTCATTGATTAATTATGTAACCATAGGCAACAGTATGTAGAACTTTTTTGAGCCTTCATTTTCTCTGTAAATGGTGATAATACGCTTTCTTGCCAGGTTTCTGTGACTGTTAGCAGCAGTGGTGCCTCGCACTTGCTAGACATAGAAGATTGTTGACTTCCTGAAGTCTGCCTCAACCCTTAAACTCCCCCTTCTCCAAATTTAATGGCCAAAGTCAGTACCATCGGGGAAACTTTTCAAGGAAATTCCTTTCCGTGTGGACAGCACCTGCCTTTTTTCTGTGTAGGGAACACCTCTTTGGAAACCAGGATCACCCCTCAGTCATCCATTCCTCTTTTCCCTGGATTTAAGGTCATGGGATGACTTCTTCCTTATTTCTCACATAACCCAATCACCTGTACAGTGACCAAATGCCACCTAAATATGAGACACATTCTATAGATGAATTTCAATGTTTTATCAGACATTGTTTCCACTTTGTTTAACCAGCTTGCCTTTTTCTCAGTTATTTCTTTGGGGGAAACACATTGGAGTCCCTATAGGAATTCACAAATACTTTCATATCTGGGTAGTTTCTTAATTGATCAGTTATTTGGTTATTTTTAACTTCTTTGGTAGTGTCCCTTGATGCAGTGTCCCTTCTGTTTTTGTGGATTGTTCCCACAATGAGGTGCTTTGTTTTAGGTTGTAGGAACTAGGTCTAGTGTCCTGAAGAGTGTTCAGTTGCCCAGGGTGTTGGATCCTGTTGTGTCTAAAAGCTAGAAAGCACAGGGAAATCTCAAATCTGATGACTGGTTTCTGCTTTTGTAAGGAATTTGGATCTCAAGAGACAATGCAGATTGGTAGTCCCTGTGAATTTTTTTTTTTTTTTTGACTGAGTCTCGCTCTGTCGCCCAGACTAGAGTGCAGTGGTGCCGTCTCGGCTCGCTGCAACCTCTGCCTCCTGGGTTCATACTAATCTGCCTCGGCATCCCAAGTAGCTGGGACTACAGGCATGTGCCACCCCTCCCGGCTAATTTTTATATTTTTAGTAGACATGGGGTTTCACCATATTGGCCAGGCTGATTTCGAACTCCTGACCTCGTAATCCACCTGCCTGGGCCTTCCAAAGTGCTGGGATTACAGGCATAAACCACTATACCCAGCTGTTGCTGTGAATTTTTAAATGGGGAGAGATGGAGTAGGAGAAGGAGATACTGGAGAGTTGTTAATACCTAGTACTAGTTCTACTACATTGGCCAGTCACCATGTGAAAAGCTTGTGTCCAGGTGAGTATCACATTGTAGCCACAGGTGCCAAATGGCTATTCTGGGTTTGGGTTAGAGTAAGGACCTTATCTTTGTGCAAGAGATAAGAGATTTGGGGAAGTTTTGGTTGAGCTTATTTGTTGGCTGGTTGTTTCTTTCGACAGCTAGAAAGGGAGCATTCCCTGTCACACCCCACCCAGCATGTCTAGAGCCACAGGTTGAAGGGCACAGTGACTTCAGAGTAGAGAATGGCGGGCTCCTTGGATTTCAGTGAATCAGGGACACACCACGGAGCCTTTTTATGCAGATTACTAGTCCACCAGGTAGCACAGGTTAGTGGAGAGACAGAACATCCAAACGGCCCTCCACCCTTGAAATTAAAACCAGAAAAGGGATATTTTATGGGTCTTGAGAAAACAGCCTGATGGATTTCAGACATAATTTTTCCCTTTAACAACTTGGTATTAGTTGAAGACCACAGAAATGGGAGTCATTAGATTTAAGGATGGGAGATGAGGTTTTTGTTTTGTTGTTGTTGTTTTGTGATTGCCACTACAGTGGATGGGAGAAAAGGAAAGATTTTGGGTGAGCCTATGATGAGCCTGCACATGAGTAACGGGAACTGAGGCAGTGCCTGTTCCCATTGCAAGTTGGGGTAGAGGACACAAGTATCACCTGGGAGATGGCAAAGGAGACAAAGGGTTTAGTGTATGCATCCCCTGCTGTGGTAGAGGGGAAGAAGATGTGGGACAGGGTGACTGAGTATTTGGTGGTAGGGTAAGGAGATGGTAGCTGCAGATCTTGATGAAATACATGGATGCTTGAGAGAGTTGTGGAAGGACAGTACATTAATGCTTTGGGTTCAGCTTGCGTTGGAACTTGCAAGTAGATGATAGAAGGAAGTAGATGCTGACTGAAATAGAGGACTGAAACACTGCTCAGATGAGTTCCAATAGAGGCTGAATAGTTGGCACAGAATCCTCATTGACTTTGGGCAGCTTGTATTCAATGATGGATGTGCATGGAGAGAGAGAGATTTCATACTGCAGAGGGTTTATGAACAGGATCTAGGTGGTGCAGGTTCTGTTTCCTGAAAAGTAGAAAACACTGGTTAAAGAAATCAAAAAGAGGAAGTCAGAGAGTAACCAACCAGAGATGTGTTTGTGGATTATCATTCTTGAACATTGAGAAGACTGAACCTCATAAAGGTGGCAGTTATACCTAAAGTAGAAGACAGACGGCAGTAAACAGAGGTAACTTTGTTAAGAGGGAGTTTCTTTTAAGATAAGAGGCGATGTTTGCCCTTTTTTTTTTTTTTTTTTTAGACATTTGGAGTCTGGTGCAAAAGGAGGTGGTGGTCAAGACCATGAATGTGGAGACTAGTGCTTTTTTGGTGGGCAAGGAAAAAGACTGGCGGACAGGATAGGCAGTTGAAGTTTCAGAAAAGATGGAACCTGGGCAATTGCATTTGTTTGTTTCTAAGGGAGGCCAGGTAGGGAAGGATTTCAGACTGGTTTGTGTGGGTGTTATTCAAAGGGCAGTGGAAACTTGAAGCAAACAGTTCTTTAATCTGCAGTTCGAGAGGGACAGGGTAGAATGCTTTCAGTGGAGCCTCACATTTGACATTCATTTTGGAGAATGACCAGGGGCCTTACCTTGCAGTCCAGGTTGTATGGAAAGGGTGTTGATGGGGTAGGCATGTTGTAATAGGTGGTGATGTGATTACAAATCATTGCTCGTCAAGATTGCTGAGCAGACAGGCAGCAGAGTTGAGGTTTTCTTTTGGTAGGGTGCTGTACGACAGCTACAAATAGTCTTTTTCTCCAAATTTCTTTTAAAAACAATAAATTACATTTAAAAAATTGAGTAGCTTTTTAGATTCAAGTAGTTTTTGGGTTACATGGATGAATTACACAGTGGTGAATTTTGAGATATTAGTGCGCCTGTCACCCTAGTAGTGTGTGACTGTATGTAACCTAATGTACAGTTATTTTTATTCCTGGACCCCTCCCAAGTCTCTGAAGCCCATTATATCATTTGTATGCTTTTGCATACTCATAGCGTAGCTCCCACTTACAATCGAGAACCTAAGAGTTTTGATTTTTTCCACTCCTGTGTTACTTCACTTAGAATAATGGCTTCTAGCTCCATTCAAATTGCTGCAAAAGATGTTTCGTTCATTGTGGGGTGGGGTCAGAAGATGATGGGGGAGTCACATCTTTAAAATCTGAAGGCAGTCTTTTCATTTGTGGGGCAAGGGAAAAGTGATTGGTTTTCTGCAGATGGTTGAGGCTACCCCTGTGGTACAAGGTTTACTCAGCTGGAAGTTCCCCTCATGAAATGTCCAGCCATACCCTTAGTGAAGCTCTAGTTTCCTGGCAGGATGGGCCTCTACTAAGCAAGAGGACCCCAGATCTGAATCCTGAGCTGTTTTGGCCACATGAAGGTTTGGTGCTCAGGTAATAAAGTTGTTTGAGGTGAATATGAGGAAAGCCTGCCATGGTGTTGTCTTTTGCAGGAGCACTTCTCTTAATAAAAGTGTTTAGAAGTTTTTAGCCTGTCTTAGTCCTGGTCTTAAAAGTACTGCAAACTCGGTCAGTCAGCTCTGTATAAAGGTTAGACAGAGTTGTTACCTGTTAATGTACTAGCATGCTTACAGGCATTTTACTCAGTTGTGGATAGTTACTGAGTGTCATCTGTGTTTCAGTCAAGTTACCTGTGGATGCTTCAAGGACTGACATGCATCATGAAGCTTGGGTTAATGGTTCCAGAGTGAACCTCAGAGGATGGAGGGAGACCACTTGGAACTGGTAGCACCTTTAAAGGGAGAGGCAATGCCTTTTTCAGAGGGTGTTTCATGCCTGCGTTTAAAGACAAAGGACCTTTGGGCCCAAGGTGTCAAGTTTGATGCCATGATGATGCTATTGCTGTCATGCAGAAATAGTTTGGTTAGTGAGAGGATCTGTGGAAGATACAGGAGAAGAGTATTTTTACTTGTTTTGTTTTTGCTGTCTGTCTCCTGACCGTCAGCAGTACCTGTTAACTACTGTGACTCCTTTAGCCCTGTTCTCAGAGTACACTACACAGGATGTATGTGAAAAGTGGAGGGCAGCAGGTAGGCTTTGAAGTGTGAATAGGCCTTCTGTGTGTTCACAGCTATAGAACTTGCTTGGACCTGGGTTACCTGGGATATTTGGAGCTAATGAGCCAGGGTGGAAAGGGACAGAATTAGCTTTCGCTGGAAACATTTTAGAATCCCCGAGTAGGTTCAGGATGTCACATACAAAAAATGTGCAGGACAGTTGGGTGACATGAATGCATTCAGCAGGCCATGATGCAAAGACTTGCCTCATGAAGTTGGAGGGGCAGATTTTATTCTGAATAGAGAGCAGTGATTATAATAGCGATATTGGTAATAGGGATCTCGATAACTGTGTGTAGAGCCATTTGAGAGCTAGAGCATGGCATTTCAGAGTTCTTTTCTCATGTTATCAAGGACAGGATTTCTTAAATCTAGCAGGGAGTAGAGCTGGAGAGATTGAGAATGTCCACTAGTAGCCCTAGGTTTTGTAATACTGCTTTAGTAAGTGGTCCCTGGAATTGCACTGTGAAAGATAAGGATTTCAAAGGCAGGAGAAAGGAGGAAGGGGTACTGAAGATGGGATAGTAACTTTTAAAGGCAAATTGCAAGTTTCCCTTCTCCTAAATGGGGATGGAAGAGTGAAGTCAACAGACAGGCTCTTTTCAAGTCTGGCCTCACTGGTGACAGAGTATAGGCTCTGGAGTAGCGTTCTCTTTCTTATGATTTGGTCCCAAGGCCTTAGGAAGTATAAGAGGAAAACATGTTTTCTCTGCCTGCTTAGTTCTCAGCAGCTCTAGGACCTTATTTACTCGAGGCTTGAACAAGCCTGGATTCTTGGCCAATGCTCTGGTGCTTGTGGACTGTAGCTTGGTAGTTTTCCACTTAGGAGTAGAAGGCAAAGAGAACAATGAGCTTTGATAATCATATTGTACCCCATCCACATGTATTCACTCGAAGCTGGCAGGTTAGTAACCCTCTGTGCCCTTAGTATGCCATTTATTGTCTGAGGTGATTCTGCTTGGCTGCTCAGTGAATCTCAAATTCAAATTAGGGATCAGGGAGCTAGGCAGTCTTCATTTCTGTGCTTAACTCCCTGGCCAAGAAAGCTGAAAATGATCTTGGGTTTGTATTTGTAGTGGTGGTAAATGTGAGCTGGTGTTGGTAAACAAACTGAACACTCACTGAAGAGAGTGCCTGGGGGGTTGTGTCAACTGTGAACTTTTGAGGTAGAGAGAAGAGAGTGCACTCATTAGATTGACTGCCTAGGAGCCAGGCCTTAACATGGATAAGTGGGCTTGGATATGCCTGGCTGGTGAATTCCAGATTTACCTTAACTAATAGAGTTAATATGGCCTAAGTTCCACATGTGGAGTGTCGTCACTGTCTTGGACTGCTGGGTTATATTAAATGGCCTCACATCTCCATAGCGCCTTGAATAGTGTTGGATCAGTAGTAGCAGCAGAAATAATATTAGCTGGCGTTAACTGCTTTGCTAGGTCCTTTATGTTCCTTCATCTTATAAATGTATTACATCTAGGAGTGTGCAATTATTACTCCCATCTTGTCCTCTGAAGCTTAAGGGGACAGTATTTGAACTTGGAGACTTTTTATAGGAGTGGAGCCCAAGATCTGGCTACTTTACTTACCATGTCTCTTTCCACACCTCCTAGGCAGGTCAAAGCAATGACAGAGACAAGCTGGCAACTCTAGTCAGTCCTGAGAGCCCAAAGATGAGGGAGAGAGTGCAATATCTGTAGAGGAAATGCAGGAGCTGATTTAAAAAAAAAAAAAAAGTATTGGCTCCTGGAGTTCATTTATTGTGCCCTTCTTGGAGGGTTTCTCTCATCTTTTCTTGGGGGGTTTTCTGTTACCTGGCACTCTACGTTTGTCCTTGTCAATTTCACATTTACCCAAAACTTGCCCTGAGAAGCTTTTTCTCCCAGCAAAGCTAAAAGAAAACCCATTTTGTTACTTCTGAGCAGTGACACTCTGTGGGGAGCCCGTGGTACATAGGATGGGCAGTAACAACCACAAATGGGTTATGTTCATTTGAGATTACGAAGTATACCATTTGAAGCCCCTGAAAATTGTTTCTGGAACATAATGGGGCTTGGCTAACTGTTGGGATGATACACATACTTGGTATGAGACATTTTGAACAGCTTCTGCTGTTAGATGTCGTTTGAACAGTACCAGAGCTCAGGGAGCTAAGGCAAGTAGATAATGGGATGTGACCCTTAAAAGTCAGGTGAGGAAGAGCAGCATTGTGTATGGAAGGTATCTAGCTGGCTGGAAAAGCTGTTTTTACCTAACCTGGTCATCACAGCGTCATGTTTTTAGCAGTGGTAGAGTTAAGTTTGTTGCTAGGGCACCATGTAGCCGCCTTTCCAGAGTTGCAAGATGAGAGTTCTCTCGGGAAAAACATCCCTGAGGAGAAAGTGATAGACCAGTCGGTTGAGTCTGTGTTACCACTCAGATGTACAGGCAACAAGCTTTTAGCCTGTGATAAAGGACTGGAAGTTAGTTCAGCTGAGTACTCCTCCAGGAGCCACCAGAGGGTTCTGAAACAGATTCCCCCTTGGCGAGGTTTCCCAGATGTCTTAATTACTAAATCAGTATGGCAGACCATCAGCTCTGTGACTGGTTAATAAAGTTTTTCCAAGAGCACTCCCTCTGACGAAGGAAATGTTGAAAATTGGTGGGATTAATAATGACTGGGTGACTGCTTTGGGCTCAGTTTGTGTTTACATGCTAAATTGGTTTTCCTTATGTGTATAGTACAAGTTGTGCAAAGTGAGGAAGATTACTGTGGGGACAAAGGGAATTCCACACCTGGTGACTCATGATGCTCGAACCATTCGCTACCCAGATCCTCTCATCAAGGTGAACGATACTGTGCAGATTGATTTAGGGACTGGGAAGATAACCAGCTTTATCAAATTTGACACAGGTAAGTTTTTTTTTGTTGTTGTTTTTTTTCCCTTGTCTTGTTGGCCACCTCCCTTGCCTTTTCTTCTTCTGTCTTTTCTTTCTATTTTATTCTGTTTTATCTGTATTACCATCTTGACTGGAGAGAACACATTTGGCTCTCCCTAAGAGAGAGTATGTTGCCTCATGGTCTCTTGGATTTGCAGTGGGTTCTTGATGCTGAATAGTGGTGTGACGTCCCTTTGGGCTATATCCAACAGCCTGGCCTTTTTCAAGAATGTAAACCATAGCTGTGTAAACTCGGTGTCCATTTGGTTTGTCATGAGAGGGGAACTTTGTTTTAAATGTGTAAATTTTATGTGTATTCCTTGAGTTGAAGGGCTGAAGTTGTCCAGATAACCTCAAACTAGTGATGAGGAAAAGATGTGTCTGCAGATTTGTTTCTCCTCCCTATACCCCAGGCTCTGACTCCTGACAGCTTTACACCCAAGTGCTTGCTAGCATCTGATATGCTAATGAAGTGAAATATTTTGCCCAGTGTGTTTAACAGAAATTTCTAGGAATGCAGAAACACTGAAAAAATAGGATAGGCACAACAAACAATGACAACTCCTTTTTCTGCCTATCTTTGATGACTTTGCACTTCGTTCTGTTGCTTAAGTGCACCCCCACAATCCCCACTTGGACCCTGATTTAAGACCCAACCAAAGTCGTCAGTTGCCTTGCTGTTTAAAGACCCCAAGCTGGCTGTCTTGAATTCAGTACTCCCCACGCTGAAGCTGTCTGATTGTTGTCTGACCTCTATGACCTTGTGCCTGTGCTGCCTGAACTCTTGGTATTTACTGTTGAGCTGGAAATGTTAGGCAAGAATGTTTGGCTGTGAAAGTTGAGAGGCCTTCCCATTAGGGGAAAACATTGAGAGAGGGGATATTAAACTGAATGTTTCATGCTTATGATGTGTAAACCTGTTGATTTCACTGTGACCACAAAAGAGATAACTAGACATCATGCATCTCCCAGTAGTGGCAGTGCACAGTACCATTCAGGAAGTATTCTTGTCAAAGAATCAATACAAACTTGGATAAAGGGAGAAAAGAAAGCATGTATATATTGGAAGAAGCTTAAGACATCTAGCAGTCATCTGCAGAGTGACTTAGCTTTTTGAGAGGCTTGCCAAAATACTTCAAGTTCAAATGATTTGATACTGGCCATTTGTTTCTAAGTGATCCAATGCAGGACTACATGGGTAAAGATGAATCAGTGCTGGCCATGAGTTTTAAAATGTTTTGAAACTGGAGAGTGGATAGGTAGGAGCGTATTATGCTTGTCTGTCAACTTTTGCATACCTTTGAGAATAATTTTTAAAATGGACATGGACTTCCTGTCTCCAATTAAATGGAATATTTGCCATTTGTTTATTAAATGAATTTCCCTGTTAAAATTCAACAGATTTTTCTCCCCCACCTAACTCTATTTGAAATATATAGATCTTTGTTTTACATGAAATGCTTGGTTTGCTTATTTGTTTATTACTTGCTTATTAAGTTTAATCCTGGGAGTTTACATAAAATAATTTCACAGAGCCAATATTCCTGGTAAGAAGAAACCAACTGAATAAGGGCAAAGGTTTCTTTGTAGTTGTTGGTTTGTTTGATTTAAAATGCCTAAGTAATTTTTAATTATGTTTTTAAAAAAAGATACATCATGAATTACCATCTTAATTATTTTTAACTGTATGGTTCATTAGTGTTAACTATATTTACATTGTTGTGTGGCAGATCTCCAGAATGCCTACATCTTGTAAAACTGAAACTCTGCCCATTAAACAACTCTGCCACTTCCTCCTCCCCATAGCCCCCAACAACCACCATCCCACTCTTTGCTTCTGTGAATTTGACTCCTTTGGGTTTGTCTTAATAAGTGGAAATCATAGTGATTGTCTTTGTTTGACTAGTTTACTTTGCAGTGTCCTCAAGGTTCATCATCCATGTTCTGGCATGTGACAGTATTTCCTTCCTCTTTCTGAGGCAGAATAATACTAAATTGTGTGTACACCACATTTTGTTTATCTGTTCTTCTGGATGGGCATTTCGGTTGCCACCACCTCTTGACTATTGTGAGTAATGTTGCTGCGGACACAGCTGTGCAGATAACTCTCCCAGATCCTGTTGGATGTTTTTATGTATATACTCAGAAGTGGGATTGCTGGATCATATGTGATAATTTTACAATTTTTGAGTAATTTTTGTGCTGCTTTTCATAGCAGCCCCACTGTTTTACATTCTCCCCGTTTTACATTCTCCCCAACAGTGCAGAAGAGTTTCAGTTTCTCCACATTCCTGCCCACACTTTGCTGTTGTTTGCTTTTTATATTTTTTTCTTTTTTCTTTCTTGACAACCCTGATAGGCATGAGGTCATATCTCTTTAGTTTTTGTTGTTGTTCTTTTAAATTTGGGTTTCTGTGATAAGTAGAGATATTGAGCATCTTTTTGTGTGCTTGTATGTCTTTAGAGAAAGGTCTCATTCGAGCCCTTTGCCCAATATTTAGTCAGGTTGTTTCTTGGTATTATTGCATTATAGGAGTTCTTTAGATATTATCAGATGTAAGATTTGCGGATATTTTCTCCCATTCGTTTGGTTGCCTTTTCACCCTTACTGATTGTTTCCTTTGATTGGCAGGCAATTTTGAATTTGTGTATTTTTGCTTTTGGTGTCATATCCAAGAAATCATGTCCCTAATATCATGAAGCTTGTGGTCCTCTGTTTTTGGCTGTGGAGGTTTATAGTTTGAGGCCTTACGTTGAATCCATTTAGAATTGATTTTTTGTATGGTGTAAGGTAAAGTCTTCCCCATGTTGTTCTTTTACATGGGGACCTAGTTTCACCAACACCATTTGTTGAAGCAACTGTCCTTTCTCCATTGAGAGTTCTGGGCACCCTTGTTGAAGATCATTTGGCCATATACCCTTAGGTTTATTTCTGGGCTCTATTTTCTTCCTTTTGTTGTTTGTCTTTTATGCTAATAAAAGACTGTTGGATTGCTGTCATTTTCATTTTGTATTGTGTGTCAAATCAGAATGTGTGAGTTACCTAACTTTGTGCCTGCCTGCCTGCCTGCCTTCTCACTCTGTCATCCAGGCTGGAGTGAAGTTGTTCGATCACTACTTACTGCAGCCTCAACTTCCCTAGGCTTAGATAATTCTCCTGCCTCAGTGTCCTGAGTAGCTAGGACCACAGGCACATGCCCCGCCACACCTGGCTAATTTTTGTATTGTTGTCATAGAAATGGGGTTTTGCCATGTTGTTTACATTGGTCTTGAACTCCTGGGCTCAGGTGATCAGCCTGCTTCTGTCTCCCAAAGTGCTGGGATTACAGGCGGGAGTTACCACACCCAGCATAGGTTTTGTCCCTTTTGTTAATCTTTTTTTTTTTTAAATCAACTCTTAGCTTTTTTTCTGTTTTTTTTTTTTTTTTTTCTCTTATGTCTGCTCCAATCTTTATTTAATTTCCTTCCTTCTGCTAACCTTGGGTTTTTCTATTCTTTTTCTAGTTTCTTGTGATCTAGTTAGGTTTTGATTTGAGGTCTTCTTTTGTAACATAAGCATTTTTGAGCTGCCTTGTCTTATGTGACAGTTTTTGACTTACAGTCTATTTTGTCTGACCAAGTTTGGTCAGCCCCTGCCCTCTTTTGGTTACCATTTGCCTGGAACATCAGCTTTAGTCCTACACTTTTAGCCTATGTGTGTCATTAAATCTAAAACTGGTCTTTTGTTAGTAGCATATAATTGTACCTTGGTTGGTTGGTTGATTTTATTCATTTAGCTAGTCTTTGTCCTTAGATTGGGGTGGGGAGTTAATTTATTTATAGTCAATAATTACTGTTAAGGAAGGCATTAGTGTAGCTCTGTTGCTAACTATTTTCTGTTATGTTCTGTAGATATTTTGTCCCTTTTTTTTCTCCCTTATTACCTGCCTTTTGTGTTTTAAAGAATACTTTGAATCCTTTCTCATTTTATTGTATCTGTCCTTCCTTGGTTATTTTCTTCCTGGTTACCAAGGGAATTACATAAATTATCTTAAATTGAAAACAATCTGTTTTCAGCTGTTAATTCCATCTCCATACCTCCTCAGACCAACTTTGTTATTGATGCCACATGTTAATCTTTTTCTATTGTGTACCCATTTACATTGGTTTATGGTGGTTCTTATGCTTTCATGTTTTAAATTTTATACCAGACTTAAAAGTGATTTGTAAGCCATTATGATTTTCTATTTTTCTGTATATTTACCTTTACCAGAGATCTTTATATTTTCATATGGTTTTGTGTCTAATGTCTTTTTCTTGGACACTTGAAGGATTCCCTTCAGCATTTCTTATAGGGCAAGCCTAGTGCCTTTTGTTTATCTGGGAAGGTCTTATTTTCTTCAATTTTGAAGGACAGCTTTGCTGGAAATGGTATTCTTGTGAGGACTGAACTCTGATTTTAATCTTGCCTAAATTCCTATCTAAGGGGTCTTGGGAATCATGCCCTACAAATGGGCATGACTTATCATCAGATGGGTTTTATTTTAACCCTACATATCATGACTTACTTTCCAACCTGACACTGGCATAACATTTCGAGACAATGAAGAAAATTAAAATATTTTACCTCAAAGCATGTTTCTTTGCCATATTTTGAAATGGCCCTGCAAAGCTGTTCCTTGTGAGGGGGAAATCTGTATCTGTAAAGAGTCTCTCTTCACGTAGCTAGATCTTTTTTTTCTAAATCTTTTCAATCTTAAAGAGATTAACTAAAATTTGAATCGGAAACATTTGTCATCTCTTGTCTCTGAGGGCAGCCATTATAAGACTTCCTCAACTTTGATCTCCACCATCTTTTATCTTAACTAAAACATTCCCTGTCTGTCAATCCCAGGTCTTTAGGCAAACTCAACTTAGGGAAACCAGTTGCCAACCAGAAAATGCTGAAATTCACCAATAGCCTGGACCACCCCACCCCACTTTGAGTTGTCCGCCCTTTCTGGACCAAACCAATGTGTTTCTTAAATGTATTTGATGTCTCATGCCCTTCTAAAATGTATAAAACCAAGCTGTGTCCTGACCACTTTGGGCACGTGTTCTCAGGACCTCCTAAGAGCTGTGTCATGGACCATGGTCGCTCGTATTTGGCTCAGAATAAATCTCTTCAAATATTTTACAGAGTTAGACTCTTTTCATTGACACTTGAAGTATGTCATCCCTCTATCTTCTGGATGGCAGAGTTATCAGAGATTATCAGAAAAGTGCTTATCTAGCAGGAGCTTCCTTGTACATGATTCTTTCCCAGATTCTTTCTCTGTGATGTGACAGTTTGATTATATTGTCTCTTGATGTGTGTCTCTTTGGGCTTATTCTAGTTGGAGTTCAGCTTCTTGAATTTGTATGTCCATCTTCTTTCTCCCAACTGGGGAGTTTGGGCCTCTTTTTTTTTTTTTTTTTTTTGAGATGGAGTCTTGTTCTATCGCCCAGGCTGGAGTGCAGTGGCTCCTTCTGGGTTCACGCCATTCTCCTGCCTCAGCCTCCCTAGTAGCTGGGACTACAGGTGCCCACCACTGCGCTCTGCGAATTTTTTGTATTTTTAGTAGAGATGGGGTTTCACCATGTTAGCCAGGATGGTCTCGATCTCCTGACCTCGTAATCCACCTGCCTTGGCCTCCCAAAGTGCTGGGATTACAGATGTGAGCCACCGCGCCCGGGCCATTATTATTTTTCTAGAAGGCCTTCTGCCCCTCCCCCTCTTTCTCCCAAATTCCCTTGTCATATTCTCTGTTTTTGTCTCTTCTCCTTTTAGGACTCTTGTAATTTGTGTATTGTCTTGTAATTTGTGTATTGTTCCTCTTGATGTTGTCTCATACTCCCTTCCTTAGGCTCACCTTTCTTTGTTATTTTTTTTCTTTTTGCTCCTCTGACTTGTTAATTTCAATGGCCTGTTTTCAAGTTTGCAAATTCTTCCTGAACCTGTGAATTTTTCAATTCAGTTTAAAGGTATTCGGCTCCAGTTTGATTATTTGTTGTGGGGTTCCTTTACTTTGTTGATAACTCTCATGTTTATGCGTTGTTTTTCTGATTTTGTTTGTCTATCTGTGTTCCCTTAGTTTGATGTGCATCTTTAAGATGGTTAGTTTGAATTCTTTTTCAGGTAACTCATAGATCATCATTTGTTTAGGCTTATTTTTCTAGAGAAAAACGGCCACCTCTCCCAGTCTCTACCAGGTATCTTCATACAGGGATGATGACTTTCACCAGTCAGCCAGGCCAGAGGTTCTGGGGATCTCTCAACTCGGGACTTGGGTGTGCACTTTCCTGGTTGTGCTTCTGTGAAGCCCCTAATCTCTTTCATTCCCTGATGCCTGTCTGTGTAGTACGGCCTCTCTGGTGCTGTAACAACTGTCCCGTCCCCCCAGCGCCCGCAGATCTTTGTTTTTTTTGTTTGTTTGTTGTTTTTGAGGCACAGTCTTGCTGTGTCACCTAGCCTGGAGTGTAGTGGCATAATCTCAACTGCAACCTCCGCTTCCTGGGTTCAATCATTCTCCTGCCTCAGACTCCGAAGTAGGTGGTATTCCAGGCACGCACCACCATGCCTACCTAATTTTTTGTATTTTTAGTTAGAGACAGAGTTTCACCATATTGACCAGGCTGGTCTTTAACCGCTGGCCTCAAGTGATCAGTCCACCACAGCCTCCCAAAGTGCTAGGATTACAGGCCCGAGCCACCGCACCCCACCTGCATGTCTTGTCTTCTTTCTCTGAGTCCCTCAGCCTGGGTGTCCAAACTACCTTCCTTGTCAGTATTGACTCAGGTAAGAGAAAGCAGTTTGTCAGGCAGCTTTTGACCCCTTGAAAAGCCAGAATGTCGCATGAATGGTTCACATTTCTCTTTCCTTCCTGTGGGAGATGCCAGGATTTTGGATTTTTTTTTTTTTTTTTTTTTCCCAAATGTGTTATGCGGTGCTGGAGAAGTGGAACATGTTGTGCAGGTGAAATGCCACAAATGTTTCTATTGGTCTAGTGCTGCTTTTCTTGGCTTTGCACTGGCCTGGGGTGCTGCAGCCTCTTATCTGATTGGTGGAGTGTTCACCAATGCAGTTTGGTTGTATATGTTATCGTGAAATCTGTGTGTCCAGTCGGAGGGAGAGCCTGGGGCCTCCTCTTGTGCCATTTTGCAGATGTCTGCTGTGTTATTTATTTTTTTGACATTTTAGTTTTTATTTGTTTCCTTGGTGGTTTTGAAATAAAGCCACATCTGGTTCTGTTAATTTTAAGTGGTTGTGCTCGTGATTACAGTGTGCATATTGAAATCACCCAAGCTCAGGATTAACCACCTTCTTTATCCTCCTCTGGGGCAGTAGCAGAATGTGGGTGGGAATATGCTATCTGTTTCTCTCCTTACCTTTCTTGAGATTTTTGACGGGTTTCATGCATCTGGGTTGGCATCATTCTAGAAAATTATGTTTTCACATACTGCTTTGTCCCTAACCTTCCTCTCACCTTGGTTTTTGGGACTTGCATTTAACTTGTATTAGAGCTTCTCACGGTAGACCCAGTCACCCGGTCTTCTCTGTTTTTCATCCTTTGTCTTTCCATGGTGCATCATGAACATATCTTCCCAGCACCTTCTGTTTTTCTGATTCTCTCTTCAACCAATTGTAGGCATGTTTCTTTAAACCCATTCCTTTGCATTCTTAATTTTGTTCACTAAATTTTCATTATTTGATTTTCAAATCCACTAGGTCACTCTACAAAGGTGGGCTTCTTGTGATTTACGTTAGTTTTGTTCTGTTTTGTTTTGCTTTTGTCCTTGTAGACTCTTTCAAGGCAGTTCCAAGTTCTGCATTTGGTTTGATGCTGTGTTGATGATGGTGGTTCTTTATCATGGTATCTTAGTTCCTTCCATGCTAGACACTATATGTAAAGTATTGTTAGTAAGAACAATATGAGGTCAATTTTTTTTTTTTTTTTTTTTGAGACAGAGTCTCGCTCTGTTTGGAGTGCAGTGACCCAGCCTTGGCACACTACAACCTCTGCCTCTCGGGTTCAAGCGATTCTCCTGCCTCAGCCTTCCGAGAGGCTGAGGTGCCCACCACCACACTGGGCTAATTTTTGTATTTGTGGTAGAGATGGGGTTTCACCATGTTGGCCAAGCTTGTCTTGAACTCTCCTCAGGTGAACCGCCCGCCTCAACTCCCCAGAGTGTTGGGATTACAAACATGAGCATGTGCGCCTGGCTAAATCCTGTATTTTGTTAGTAGGAAGACAGGGTTGTTTTTGGGCTCATGTGTTTGTGAGGGTCCTGCCTTTGGGGTCCATCTAATGGTGGGAAGGGTCTCCTGTTACAGCCTTCACTCAGAGACTGAACCTGGGGCTTTGATTTCTATTCCACTGTCTTTGTGAGGCCATCAGAAAGAAAGCAGAGTCTCACAACAAAAGTCAACATTAGTTTCCACTCAGTCTGTTTTTCTGAGGGTTGTCTGATAGACATAAAGAATATATCTGACATATTCAAGAATTACAGTTATTCTTGTGAAGGGTCTTAGCTTTCAACCTACATTTACTAGTGTGCCCTAGTGGGAACTTTTGTAAATGTCAGGGGCTTTTTATTGGAACTTAACACACCTTGAAAGAATGAGTGTTCTCATCAATTTATACCCTTTCTTCACTTTTAGAAGCAGTGACAAACAAGTGAAGGGAAGGAACTATTAACAGTTTGAATCTTACCGTGATTAACTTAGTTCTATTTTTTCCCTATGCATACTAAGTCCATAGTGTTCCCACCTAAGGACTCTGGAAAATGAACTAAAAAACCTTTGTGGACCTTATTATTGACATAAGCAGCGTGAGGCATTTCTGCTGCTCTTTCCCAAGTACTGATTTTCTTTTACAGGAGTCTCTCCAATTGGGTCTTTTCTATGAGGAACAAAACACCAAGCTTTCACTGGCATTTCATCTCACCTCTTTTTTGGGTGTCATCTTCTGCTTATCACCTAGAACAAACATGCATTTTGTTACTGAGCAGGCGTTTTTATCCAGCTCTTCCTAAACTGCACTAAAGCATAGTGTACAAAAGTTTTTTGTAACTGAGGGTGTTTGGTGCTGCTCGTTTGCTGTCTTCTCAGGGGTTGCCACAAGGACCCCAAAGAACTGGCCAAGTACACTGACCTAAGAAACAAAATCTTTGGCTGTTTATGTGATTTTTCTTATATTTCAGATAAGGGTCTGTGGGTACTTTCTTGTGACTTACCTGAACATTATTGGGTATCCATACCATCTGGAATAAATGCAATACCAGCACTTACACAAAATTACTTTCAAATCACTTCTCTGACTCTCAGTACATTTGTTAATGCTGAGGTAAAACCGTTGGTCCTTTTAATTCCTGTGGCTTCTCACCATGCCAAACACATATTTCCCGCTGGCCCTGGATTTCTTTTAAAAATCTGCATTTTGGATCAACAAATGTCTGTGGTAGGGATGGTCAAACTGCAGAAATCTCTTTGTTCATTGGAAATCTCTTTGTTCATTGTCAAATCGAAGAATTTTTACTCTGAACATAATTTTAATTTTCTTTTATCCCAGAGGCTTATCTTTAAGACCCTCAGGTTGAGTTGGTTTCTTCTTTTTCCCGTTAGTTTTTGAGAGCTCAATAAGTGTTTATGCTCTTGATTTATGTTTTTCCCCTTGATTTATAGGTTATAATTTCAAATTTATCCTGGAGTCTTTTAGGCTAGGTTACTAGTTTGTGTTTTGTTTTGTTGGCATTAAGACAGGGCTGCATTCTCTGGCTTTGGTGTGTCTTCATTTTAAAAAAGAGGACATGTCCTTGGTTTTTTTTCCTTTTTTTTAAATGTGTCTTCACATAAAAAAGTGGACTTATGGCTGAGTCTTTATTAGCAGTGGTTTGAGGAAACTTTCTCTTAAAACATGCTTATTCTGTGATAAAACTTCCTTGACATGGTGGCCTGTGCCCTATATAGGATGCTTATATTAGGTGGTTATGTCCCACAAAAATAAGTCCAGATATCTGAAATGAACGTATTCTTCCAGGAGCCCTGTGACAGCCCTCAGAACATTGGAAGTTTCCCCCTCTAGAGATTGGATTAGCTAGCAGTCCAGTTAAAGGCCTTTCATTATTGTCTAGTGTCTTTCTGATTAGCCTGAATTTCTCTAGTTCTGCCTCCCTCTCAGTCAATCATTCTTCTTTCTTCCCACCCAGTACTCTTCCATGCCATCTTTGTCCCCCCCAAAAATGATTATTTATTCAACCTTTGAAGAATTATTGTTGGACAAACAGTGCAGGGAAAGCTTGTCATTGGAAAAATCCTTAGGGGCTTGCCTTAAAACGCTGACTGCAGTCTACTTCACAGAAAGCATGTTCATAGTGACAAGAGTTCTTGACATTACAATTTTGTAATGATGCTCCATTTTTTGGTCCCGGTGAGCCTGTCTGTGTTAAATTGGTTTTAAAGGACAGCAGGCCTGTATCTGGTTTTAAAATGACTCCTCTCCTGTTTATTTTCCTTTCCCTCTAGGCAATGTATGTATGGTGATTGGTGGAGCTAACCTCGGTCGTGTTGGTGTGGTCACAAACAGGGAAAGACATCCTGGTTCTTGCGATGTGGTACATGTGAAGGATGCCAACGGCAACAGCTTTGCCACAAGGATTTCCAACATTTTTGTCATTGGCAATGTAAGACTTGCACTCTCTTTACTACTTTCTAAGAAGACTCACCCTAAAAAACGTAAAGACCTGCATCCACTGTTGGTGTTTGTCTGTTCTTGTGTTTTTCCTGTGTTAGGGTGCACAGAGTGCAGCAAGCTCTGTATTTAGCCTCTGACCAGAAAGAATATTAGATCTAGAGCCTTGCGCCTGCCTCTCAAGGAGGTCTGTGTGAGGTGCCAGCACTGTCACACAACAAATTAAGTTAAACTCAGCCTTGCAACTTCTGCAGGGCTATACCACTGGTATGTGCTGGATTAAGGTCACTGTCTGCCATCTCCTCTGAGACTACATTATATGCCTCATCAATGAACATGTATTTGATGATGAAGATTGATGTAAGGGACTATGAGTGAGTTGCTAATCTGAGAATAAGAGCATTTACAAGCCACATACCGCTTGTTAGTTTCCTTTACTCATTCAGAATGACCTTGCTCTGAGACCTTTTGAGACCTTTTCAGTGAAGGAGCACCTCTGGAGTCACACAGTATCCTCACATGAGAGTCTGTTACCCTGTGACTTAAGGACGGGCAAGCTTTTCATCAAGCAATTCAGCCTTGGGAGTGGTATCTTAACACTTGTACCCTGGCAGCTATTTGGTACGGAGAGATGATATGGTACAGAGGGGAAGCCTGCTGTTGCCTCTTTGGCTGTGTCACTTGGCAGCTCTATAGTTGGGCCATTTCTCTTCTCAGTGCTGAATTATGACACCTCATTCTGTACCTTTGAAAACAGGTGTATCATATCATCTGGTGTTTCTGAAGGAACTGAAGGAGTGAGTAGATACCTGTGAAAGCTATGTAAAGCTTATGACAGGGAGCTGACAGTTCTCCACTTCAAAATAATGAGAAGCTGAGGTTAATGGCTTTTTTTTTTTTCTCAGCACTGAGTGCCTTATGGAAAAAGATGTTCATGAAAAGCTTCTTGACTGATTGCTTCACACAAAATAGAAGCAGGAAGACCTGTATTCAGCAGCTCAGCAGTGGGGAGTGGGAGGAACAGTGAGAGACAGACAACCTCTCAGGAAACATGTATAAGGAAATTTTTATTTTGTTGGGAATTTTGTTTGGTTGCGTTCTGTTAGCTGCCCCTTAATGTAAAGGAAGGTACAAGACATGTGTGTTTTGGTGGAGTGTTGTTTTTTTCCCGTCTTTCCCTCCAGCTTTCTTTCGTCTCCTCCCTTTTCATCCCTTTCTTTATGTACTTATTTTATCTGCTTCTCAATTACAGGGTAATAAACCTTGGATTTCCCTGCCCAGAGGAAAGGGCATCCGACTTACTATTGCTGAAGAGAGAGACAAGAGGCTGGCTGCCAAACAGAGCAGTGGCTAAATTACAGTAGTGGCTTCTTTTTTTTCTTTGCACAAATAAACAATGAATTCTTGTTTCCTAATGTGTATGTTTTTTTCTTTTTCCCTTGTGGATAATGATAGGGTTTGAATTTTGGGCATGGTTTTGGCACCATCTTAAGATCTCTAGGTACCACCCGTTCTTCCTCTGACCCTCAAGGAAATAAACCTTTTCTTTCCTTCCCTCATACATGTTACCCACATCTTCTCTGTGGGCAGAATGATGGGAATAACAACAATAAATGAAGTGCAAAAAATGTGATATTTTTGACTGCCTGAGAAAATGAACATTAGTTGAAATCATGGAAGAAAAATGTTTGTGTTAATGAGGGAGTTTTTAAATAATTTTTCGTGCCTTACCATGATTATGTTTTTTCTTTCTACCCCCACTTCCCTCCTCCCCTCTTTTTTCACCTTATAGAATTTACCTCACAGTTTTTTTGGTCCAAAGTCTGGCCTCTCTCTCCGAAAGGACTGCATTCTTTTGTGGAAGCTCTGGGGAAGGTGTTAGTTTCCTTCCTCATTAACATTATTGGCAGAAATTCAGATCTCTGTGGCTGTAGGGTACTGTCCCTGTTTCCTTGCTGACTGGCAGCTGAGGCCTGTTCTCGGCTTCTGTAGGTCACGTGCATTCTTTGCCTAGTGGTCCCATCCCTCAGATACACTAAGCGGTCTTTCTTTGACCCAGTCAGGAACAGTTCTCCACTTTTAAGGGTCCAGCGGGATAATCTCTATTTCATGGACTGTCACTTTAATGACATCATATTTATTCCACTTTATCTTGGCAGTGGACTTGTAAAAGGTAGCATTTACAAGTACTAGACAGTGGGATGTGGGCATCTTTGATGTTTGTAAAGACTTAGAAACAAAAGAAAAATGGCTGGCGGGCAGTTGAAGCCAACAGTTTAATATTTGGCTACTGTTGAAAAGCAAATTCTGAATTATGATACATAACTGGAAGTTAAAATAAAGGTTATTTTATATTGCAGTGGCTCACATCTGTAATCCCAACACTTTGGGAGAGGGAGGATCACTTGAGCCCAGAAGTTTAAGGCCATCCTGGGCAATATATTGAGACCCTGTCTCTACAAAAAGTAAAAAGCAAAACAAATTAGCCAGGTATGGTGGTGCATGCTTGTAGTGCCAGTTACTTGGAAGGTGGAGGTGGGAAGACTGATTGATAGCTTTCTTCACCCAGGTCTTGGCGGTTACAGTGAGCCCTGATTCTGCTGCTGCACTCCAGCTTGGGCGACAGAGCAAGACCCTGTGTCTTGTTGGATTCTATAAAAGAATCAGTTACAAAGGGAATAGGAGTCATTATCCTTCCTCCTTGGAGTCTTAAAGGAGCATATACTTGCCAAGTGTGTATTTTTATGCATCTACAAGCTCAAAAACCTATGGTTATAACGGCTGTTTTGCTGTGAGCCCTCATTTGGTGCTTGCTTTTTGAGCTCTCTTCCTGTGTATCATGCCATCTGGTGTTTCTGAAGGAATTGAAGTGAAATGACCACATGAAAGAAAACGGGCTCTTTCAGGACACAGGAAGGAAAAACTGAGGAATTTGGTGTAATTTTAAGATCCCGGTTGCAACTGCCAAAATGGGTATGTGTGTGTGTGTTTGTGTCCACGTGTGCATGCACCTGTGATAATCAAATTTTGTTTTGGTTTTTTTGAGACAGTCTCACTCTGTTGCTGGGGCTGGAGTTCAGTGTTGTGATCTCAGCTCACTGCAACCTCTGCCTCCTGGGTTTAAGTGATTCTTGTGCCTCTTAGCCTCTTGAGTAGCTGGGACTACAGGCACACACCACCATGCCCAGATAATTTTGTAGTTTTGGTGTACAAAAATTGGACAGGCTGGTCTCAAACTCCTGACCTCAAGTGATCGACCCACCTTGACCTCCCAAAGTGCTGAGATTACAGGCATGAGCCATTCACCCCCAGCTGATAATCAAAATTTTGACTCAGTGCAACAAAGATGCTGTACTGGAAAGTGCAACAAAGATACTATACTGGAAAGAAGTGGGATAGTAATTCTCTGACTACCGTGTTTATTGTTGTATTGTGATACTGTTATTTCAATATCCCTCCATCTCATGACTGACAAATCCAATATTGAACATGTTCAAAAATGTTTTCTCTTTGCAATCCTTCCTCCCTGAAGTAGGGACATTCCTTACCTCATCATGCTTGAGGACCTGTGGTTATTGTTACCTTATTCCTCACCGTCATCTCATCTCCCTCAAATCCTTTCTGTAAGTAGGTGAATTTTAAATCATATGTAAGTAAAACTAAGCCACTAAACCACCTGGCATAAATCTCTTCCATCCATTGCCTTCTCTGTTGCAGGATTTTATCCCAGAAATGTTCATCTCTGAGTTTATATTCTCCTCTGTCCACTGCCTATTATTTGAGTTTGTTCTTCCTGTATTTCACTAGCTGGCGAGCTCAAAGAGCTACACTGTCAACCCAAAACTTTGTTTCTGAGTCTCTTTCAGGTTGCCTTGAGGCTCAAAGGCAGCAAGTCTGAGCTCTCACAAAATACTGCTCCTCTGTTTGGTATCTTGAACTTTAAGTATGTCTGCACATTTGCCCGAATCTTTGCCCTACACAGGCCCAGTACCTGACAGCCTCTTTCTGTCTGGTAGAGTTCAAGCCCTCAGGCCTTTGTGCTCAAGCTTTGAAGGTCTGGTTTCCTCCAACACTCTTTCCTACCAAGAGGGGTGGCAGAGCAGGACTAAGAACTCACGTTCTCTATGCAACTCATAGACAAACTGGTACAAAAGCACACTCATCCACAGCAGGGAAAGAGCAACTCAGGCCCAAGACCATGCAGCAAGTCCAAATACTTAATCCCAGCCCAAAGAGATGAAAAAAGGAGAAGCAGGAAAAGCGGAAGAACAAAGGAATGAACACCATCAGTGTCAACAACCCTTGACCATACACAGAAATCTGTATTCCCAAATTAAACATTACTTTCTCATGTCTTCATTCTTGAGACATACTTTTTGAGCACCTGTTGTTTGACATGCATTGAACAGAACAGACAGAAAATACTGAAGCGTGAGCTCAGGTGTGGGAAATTGATGATTTCAAGTCAACAAATTAAGTAAGGTTCTGTCAGTGACAAGTCTATGAAGAAGTAAAATGGGACTGGGATAGAGCCTTTAGATCAGGCACTACACAAAGGCCTTGGAGCAGTGACATTTTTGAGTCAGTAGAATAGAGTCGACAGAGTACACGCAAGTTAATGGCATGTTAACACTTTTCCTCCATAATTAAAGGGGTGGATCCATGCTTTCCATTTGTATTAGTTTGCTAGGGCACAAAATGTATAACTTAAAAGACAGAAGTTAGTTGTCTCCTAATCCTGGAGGCCAGAAGTCCAAAACAAGGTGTTGACAGGGCCATACTCCCTCAATGGATAGGAGGGATCTGTTCTAGGCCTCTCCAAGCTCTGGCAGTTCCTTGACTTGTGGCTGCATAACTAGCCTTCATGTGGCATTTTCCCTGTGTGCTGGGGATATTCTTAAGTGAAACTTGCTTATATTTATCTTTAGGGGAGCTTTTACGATTGTGGAAATTAGAAATGACTTCAAGTGCCGTTTGGTGCTACTGTCTTGATCCATTAGTGGTAGGAAGCCAGGAGTCTCAACCACCAGTGCCGTTTGAACCTTCAGTGCAAACATTAGCATGGTGAAAAGGGCAGGTTATATTTCTGTGTGAAAATAATTGTGACTTTATGTATTCCTGGAAAGGGTCCCCGAGGCTTGATTTTAGGGGTGGCTGTGTTGAAACAGGCATTGCAAATTGCAAACACCTAGAAATTGACCATCTTTAGTAGCTCCTTTTCTAGTAAGAAAGTCAACCAAATAACATATGCCTACCAGTGCACGATGTCACATGTGAAGAATTACTGTGTATTTGTGCATATAGTTACATACATGGATATGTTCTGAATACAATCGGGCAGATCTAACAGTATACAAGAAAATCAAGAGAGGTAGTTTAAAGGAAATGATATAGAATAAACAAACCACACAAGCAATAAAAAGGAAAGTGCTTCTAAGACATTGAGCAACATGAAGAGTATCACTGAAGTGGTTTGGAGCAAAGGAAGCTAAACTCAAAAGATGAGCAACATGAAGAGTATCACCGAAGTGGTTTACAGCAAAGGAGGCTGAACTCAAAAGAGGTTCTAATTTATATGTTATTCAAAAACATAAAAAACTTATCTATGGTGCCCAGAGAACAGGAGAGCACTTAACCTTGAGTAGGGATGAGTAACTGAGAATGGACTTTTGGGGTACTGAAAAATTATTCTTCATCTTGACTTTTGGGGAGTAAACTCAGTGAATATGTAAAAAGACATCAATTTGTATACCTTAAGTGGTGTTCATTTCCATAAACACATTATGCCACCCTTAAAAACAAGTTATTAATCTGATGAAGTAATGGATGGGGTGGCCACTTTTAAGGGGTAGGATGTATGGAAGGTGGCTTATGACTGTTAATAGGCATGTGGGAACTTTCTAAAACATCTATTTCCTATGGCATTGGAGTTGTGGTTACTCAGTTGTATTTGTCACTACTGAAATGTGATTTTGAAAGCAAATGAAACTGGGTAACTTGCACAGAATTGCTGGAATACTTGAGATGCCAGCTAATGCTAACATCCTTGGAGTAATGCCAAAAGCATAAAATAAATTAGTCTAATGTAACATTTCTCATTATTCTTGCTCCACAAGATGCTGGGATCTCTGCCAATACTCTTCAGACATCGTATTCAGAACAGCATTTTGGCCACTGCAGGCAACACTGCCAAAATTCTGGTGCTCTCACCCTCATGGGAAATGAGATTCAATGCTTTATATGGTGCATTTCCCACTTTACTAGCATATTGAAGTCTCAGTTATCACAATGTGTCTGAAAGCCAGGATTTATATGTCACATGTCTTTGTGCATACAGCACTGGAAGATTGGTATTTAGTCTCTGATAGATATTTTGAAGAGAGTAGAGCTTATGATACTGCAGTCTCTCAAACCATTCCAATGATGAATAACACATGGCATTTGTTCTCTATATTTTTACTTAAAAAAATTTTTTTTAATGGACAACCTTGTATGTGTTGTGTACATATAACATGATGTTTTGAAGTATGCATACATTGTGGACTGGTTAAATCTGGCTAATAAACAAATGCATTGCCTCACATTGTTACCATTTTTGTGGTGAGAACCCTTAACATTCAATCTCAGCATTTTTCAGCAATACAATATATTGTCATTAACTATAGTTGTAATGCTGAATAATAGATCTCTTGAACTTAGTCCTCCTGTCTAACTATAAATATATATTCTTTGACCAACATCTCCTCAACCCCACCTCCCCTAGCACCCCAGGCTCTGGTAACTACTATTATAATCCACATTTATGAGATTGATGTTTCTGAATTCTATGTGAGTGGGATCATGCAAAATCCATCCTTCTGTGCTTGGTTTGTTTCACTTAAAATGCCCTCCAGATTTATCCATATTTCATCACAGATGGCAAGGTTTCTCCATTTGTAAGGCTGAAGATGATTCCATTCTGTATATATACTGCATTTTCTCTATCTGTTCTTCCCGCAATGAACACTTAGGTTGCTTCCTAATATCTTGGATATTGTGAATGGTGCTGAAAGAATCATAGGAGTGCAGATATCACTTTGATAATACTGATTTTCTTTTCTCCAAATATATGCCTAACAATATTTCTGATCCCATGGTAGTTCTATTTGTAATTTGTGAAACAGCCTCCATACTGTTTTCCATAATGGCTGTGCTAATTTACATTCTCATCAACAATGTGCATGGGTTTTGTTTTCTCCACATCCTCGTGAACACTTGTTAACTTTTGTCTCCTTGATCACAGCAATCATAACAGGAGTGAAGTGACACCTCATTGTGGTTTTGATTTGTATTTCTCTGATGGCTAATGATATTGAGTATTTTCATATAGCTGTTGACCATTCCTGTGTCTTTTGAGAAATGTCTATTCTGGTTCTTTGCCCATTTGTTATTAAGTTAGTTGTTTCCTTTCTGTTGAGTTGTTTGAGTTCCTCATATGTTAGATATTAACTTCTTATTCATATGGTGTGCAGATACTTTCTCTTACCCTGTAGGTTTCTCTTCACTCTTTATACTGGTTTTTGTTTTGTTTGTTTTGTTTTTGCTGCACAGAAGCTTTTTTTGTTTGATGTAATCCCATTTCTCTGTTTTTGTTTTGGTTGCCTGTGACGTCATATGAAACAAGTCATTGCCCAGACCAATGTCCTGGAACATTTCCCCTGTGTTTCGTTATACTTAATAGTAGTTGTGGAAATATCGGGTCTTACACTGAAGTTCCTAATGTATTTTGGTTGGTTTTGTGTGTCATGAGAGAGCCTAAGTTCATTCTTCTGCATGTCAATATCTAGTTTTCCTAACACTAATCATTGAGGAGACTGTCTTTTACGCATTGTGGGCTGTTGGCACCTTTGTCAAAAATTAGTATGGATTTATTTTGGGACTTTATTCTGTTTCATATGTCAATTCTTTTTTTTTTTTTTTTTTAAGTAATGCTGTTCTGGTTACTGTAGCTTTGTAGTATATGTTGAAGTCAGGTAATTTGATAACTCCACGTTTGTTTTTTGGCTCAAGATTGACTTGCCTATTCAGGATTGTTTTGTGGTTCCAGATGAATTTTAGGATTTTTTTTCTCTTCTGTTTTGCCAGACACTTCTTTTTTGTTTAATATAGATGAGGATTGCACTGAAATAAATAGCTCTGAGTAGTATTGAAAATTAACCATATTGATTCTTCTAATCCATGAACAGGCAACAACTTTTCCTTCAGTTTCTGTTATCAGTGTCTTATAGTTTTCAGTATACAGATGATTTCATTTCCTTGGTGAAACATACTTTTTTTTTTTTTTTTTTTTTTGAGACAGAGTCTTGCTGCAGCATCCAGGCTGAAGTGTAATGGCATGATCTCAGCTCACGGCAACCCTGCCTCCTGGGTTCAAGTGATTCTCCTGCCTCAGCATCCTGAGTAGCTGAGATTACAGGCATGGGCCATCATGCCCAGCTAATTTTTATATTTTCAGTAGAAATGGGTTTCACCATGTTGGCCAGGCTGGTCTCAAACTCTTGACCTCAAATGATCTACCTGCCTTGGCCACCCACAGTGCTGGGATTACAGGTGTGAGCCACCATGCCCAGCCAGTTAAACATACTTTTTTTTTTTTTTTTTTTTTGACATGGAGTCTCACCCTGTCGCCCAGGCTGGAGTGCATTGGTGTGATTTCTGCTCACTGCAAGCTCTGCTTCCTGGGTTCACGCCATTCTCCTGCCTCAGCCTCCTGAGAAGCTGGGACTACAGGCGCCCATCATGATGCATGGGTAATTTTTTTGTATTTTTAGTAGAGACTGGGTTTCACTGTATTAGCCAGAATGGTCTTGATCTGACTTCGTGATCCACCTGCCTCAGCCTCCCAAAGTGCTGGTATTTCAGGTGCAAGCCACTGCACCCAGCCTAAACGTACTGTGAAGTATTTAACTTTCTTGTAGGTATTGTAAATGTTTTTTTTTTTTTTTTTTGTGATTGCTTTTTCAGATAAATCTCTTTCTGTATAGAAATGCTGTTTTTTAATGTTGACTTTATTATTTCTCTCTCTCTTTCTTGTCTTTTATTTTTTCCTTCTTTTGAGATGGAGCCTTGCTCTGTTGCCCAGGCTAGAGTGTAGTGGCATGAGCTTGGCTCATTGCAACCTCTGCTGCCTCTGAGGAGGTTCAAGAGATTCTTCCACCTCAATCCCAAGTAGCTGGGACTATAGGAGCTTACCACCCTAATATTTTGTATTTTTAGTAAAGACGGGGTTTTACCATATTGGCCAGGCTGGTCTTGCACTTCCTACCTCCAGTGATCCACCTGCCTCACTCTCCCAAAGTGCTGGCATTACGGGTTGTCTTTCTTTCGAGACAGGGTCTTGCTCTAGCATCCAGGCTGGGAGTGCTTTGGTGTAATCAGGGCTCATGTTAGCCTCAACCTCCCAGGCTCAAACACTCAAACAGTCCTCCCTCCTCAGTCTTCTAAGTAGCTGGGATTACAGGCATGCAGCTGCACCATGCCTAGTTAATTTTTTTTCTTTTTTTTTTTTGAGATGGAGTCTCACCCTGTTGCCACAGCTGGAGTGCAATGGTGTGATCTCAACTCACTGCAACCTCCTCCTCCTGGGTTCAAGTGATTCTCCTGCCTCAGCCTCCTGAGTAGCTGGGATTATAGTCACCCACCGCCATGCCCAGCTAATTTTTTGTATCTTTAGTAGAGACAAGGTTTTACCATGCTGGCCGGGCTCGTCTCGATCTCCTGACGTGTGATGTGCCTGCCTTGGCCTCCCAAAGTGCTGGGATTGTAAGTGTGAGCCACCGCGCCTGGCCAATTTTGTATTTTTTGGAGAGATGGAGTTTTGCCATGCTGGTCTTGAACACCAGTGGAAGGATCTTGAATGATCTTGAACAATCCTTCCACCTTGGCCTCACAAAGTGCTAGGATTACAGGTGTAAGCTACTGCACCCAACCTTTGAATTCTTTTGTTAGTTCTGGTTTTGATGAATTCTTTAGGTTTTTCTGTGTGTAAAATTATGTTGTCTACAAACGAAGATAATTTCACTTCTTCATTTCCAGCTTGGAAGTATTTTATTTTTTGTCTTGCCTCATTGTTGAGCGGGATTTAAGGAACCAGAGAGACCAGATGGAGTGCAAGAAAGTGTTTGTTTTAAGGTGTACACCAGCCTAGCAGACATTTGTCCTAAAGGTGAGCCCAGAACAAAGAAAACGAGTCCCTTTTAAGCATTTTGAGGCAGGAACTACATGAAGCAGGCTTACAGAAGCAAGAACAAAAGCCTGCTGTGACACTTTTGTAACATGTCTTACATCTCTTTGAGAACTTGGTTTGCAGCTTATGCTAATGTCTTGGGACTTTGCAGCTGTGCAGGGAAGAAAGAAGTAGGAGTTTATAAAGCCGACAAAATATGTGGAGGATAGACATGGTTAATGGTTCTTGGAACAGACAGTTAATATTCTCTTCTGACTTTAACTTCGGGGGGCTACTTACATTCTTCTTAGCCTTGGTTAATACAGAAATTCATTCTATGAACTGTTGTTATTTTTCTAACTATTATTATAATTTTTACTATTATGACTTATGCTATTATTCTGTTATTTTCACAATTTTCCCCTTCATCCCCACTTTGGTGTTCTGTATTAATGTTGGTTAATAGAGCACTACAATTGTTTATTTCTTCTTGGGCTGATACATATTCTTCTTGGGGCAAAACCTGATACTTAGTCAATGCCATTTTTCGGGCAATAGTGTGTCTGGCCACGATTGCCTCTATAGTTGACTGAACACTTCTGATGAAAAGAGGTAAGAGACAAGGAAGAATTAGGCAGAAATAGTAACAACATTAGTGTGTGTAATAGAAACATGATTACACTACACATGGGCATGGGAGGCTTTCTCCTGGGCAAAGGGATTGGCAACATTTGTAGTAACAGCATAATAACAAGATAATTAATACTGATAAAATCACAACTAGACTTATGAATTTTATCCATGTCTACTTATCTATTGCTTATTCCTAAAGCTTCGGCTGTGGGTAGACCAGTCAGCTTTCAGTGTGTGACTTGAGCAGGGCTTGAAGACTCCTTAAGCTTCAGCCGTGCATAGACTGACCAGCCTCCGGTGTGGTCAGAGCAGGGCAGTTCTTCTCAGCAGTGGCTTGGTTTTGCCACAAAATCAGTCATGTTGGATGATCTGCGTCCTGCTGACTGGTCCACTGGTCCTGGGCAGCCAGCTTCAGTTGGCTGTGGCGAATCCAGGGTATGATAGCTGCAACTTCAACAGCAGTGGGAGTAGACAAGATTACAGTGTGGGTCCCATCCCATGTGGGCCCTAAGGTGGTTGGGTTCCATTTGTTAAACCAAACAAAAACTCCAGGTATAAAAGGGTGGACTGGGTCTGTCAGACTAATAGGCATCTTTTCTTGAACCCAGTCATGGACCTTCTGCATAGCTTGCCCTAAGGCCTGCATTTGCCTTCTTAAAGTTAGTTCTCCTAGTTCCCAGAGATCACCTATAATCTGATTTATAATTGGGGTTGGTTGGAGAACACAATCTCGTAGGGTGAATACCCAGTTAATTTGGTAGGGGTATACCTGACTCAGAGAAGGATCATGAGCAAGACCTGATCCCACCTAAGATGAGTTTCTTGACCAAATTTCTTCAGCAGCTGCTTCAATGTCTGGTTAATCCATTCTGCCTTCCCTGAGCTCTGTGGGTGGTAGGCTGTGTGTAATTTCCACTTTATTTTTAGCAGCTGAGTTAGTTGCTATACAACTTCAGCCACAAATGCCAGGCCATTATCTGATCCTAAGGACAGAGGCAGTCCAAATGTAGGAATAATGTCCTTTAGCAATACTCTGGTTACTTCTAGGGCTTTCTGTGTCCTAGTGGGGAATGCTTCAACCCATCCTGAGAAATTGCAGACAAACATCAGGCACTGTTAGCCCCTGCTCGGGCAGTTTGGCGAAGTCCACAAGCAAATTCTCACAAGGTGTCGCTCCTGTCTCTTGAATTCCTGGGGGCTGAGTTGGCCCTTGCTTTGGATTGTTCAGAGCACAAGTCATGCATTGCCACAAACAGCTTAAGTGATAGCAATAAGGTGTGGGACATAAAAGTTCTGTACTACAAGAGTCTCTAAAGCAGTTTTTCCCATGTGCGATCCTTGATGAAACTGTTTTATAAATCAGGGGGCTATTGTTTCTGGGATAGCTAGCCTTCCATCTGAGAACTTCCACCAGCCTCCTATGTAACTTCCGCTCTCTTGTTCAAACCAAGTTCTCTCATTTGGAGAGTAGTGTGGGGTTTCAGTTAAGGAAGGCTCTAGTAGAAGTGGCAGGGTTGGGGTCTACTTTTTAGTACCTAGGTTGGACATAGCTGCTTGCTTGGCTTGTCTGTCTGCCTTTCTATTTCCTTGTGCCTCTATGCCACCACCTGTCTGGTGTCCTTTACAGTGAATGACTGCCATCCTGTCTGGAGCCCACATAGCGTGTAAGAGCTGTAAAATTTCCTCTTTATTTTTAATTTCTTTCCCTCCAGCAGTTAAAAGTCATCTTTCCTTGTAAATAGCCTCGTGGGCATGCAATATGGCAGAAGCATACTTTGAGTCAGTGTAAATGTTGACTGTTTTTCCTTTGGCCACCAGCAGGCCTCTAGTTGGAGCTATAAATTCTGCTTTGTGTGCTGAGATCCCAGCAGGGAGGGCCTGTGCCTCAGCTACTGAACTTAAGAGTCTCCACTCCTTGACTGCCTTGGTGGATCCCCTCTGATGTGAAACTGCTCCCATCTGTGAAATATTCAACATCTCGGACCTCAAAGGGCTGGTCTTTTTATGTATTTATGTATGTATTTATTTATTTATTTATTGGACATGATCTTTTTATTTATTATTATACTTTAAGTTCTAGGGTACTTGTGCACAACATACAGGTTTGTTACATATGTATACATGCGCCATGTTGGTGTGCTGCACCCATTAACTCATCATTTACATTAGGTATATCTCCTAATGCTGTCCCTCCCCCCTCCTCCCACGCCACAACAGGCCCCAGTGTGTGGTGTTCCCCACCCTGTTTCCAAGTGTTCTCATTGTTCAATTCCCACCTATGAGTGAGAACATGCGGTGTTTGGTTTTCTCTCCTTGCAATAGTTTGCTGAGAATGATGGTTTCCAGCTTCATCCATGTCCCTACAGAGGACATAAACTCATCCTTTTTTATGGCTGCATAGTATTCCATGGTGTATGTGAGCCACATTTTCTTAATCCAGTATATCATTGATGGGCATTTGGGTTAGCTCCAAGTCTTTGCTATTGTGAATAGTGCCGCAGTAAACATACGTGTGCTTGTGTCTTTATAGCAGCATGATTTATAGTCCTTTGGGTATATACCCAGTAATGGGATGTCTGGGTCAAATTGTATTTCTGGTTCTAGATCCTTGAGGAATCACCACACTGTCTTCCACAATGGCTGAACTGGTTTACACTCCCACCAACAGCGTAAAAGTGTTCTTATTTCTGCACATCCTCTCCAGCACCTATTGCTTCATGACTTTTTAATGATCGCCATTCTAACTGGTGTGAGATGGTATCTCATTGTGGTTTTGATTTCCATTTCTCTGATGCAAATCTCTGTTGCAAATTGATCATCTCTGATGGCCAGTGATGATGAGCATTTTTTCATGTGTCTGTTGGCTGCATAAATATCTTCTTTTGAGAAGTGTCTGTTCACATCCTTCACCCACTTTTTTATTGGGGTTGTTTGATTTTCTCTTGTAAGTTTGTTTAAGTTCTTCGTAGATTCTGGATATTAGCCATTTGTCAGATGGCTAGATTGTAAAAATTTTCTCCCATTCTGTAGGTGGCCTGTTCACTCTGATAGTAGTTTCTTTTGCTGTGCAGAAGCTCTTTAGTTTAATTAGATCCCATTTGTCAATTTTGGCTTTTGTTGCCATTGCTTTTGGTGTTTTAGTAATGAAGTACTTGCCCATGCCTATGTCCTGAATGGTATTGCCTATGTTTTCTTCTAGGGTTTTTATGGTTTTAGTTCTAACATTTAAGTCTTTATTCCATCTTGAATTAATTTTTATATAATGTGCAAGGAAGGGATCCAGTTTCAGCTTTCTACATATGGCTAGCTAGTTGTCCCAGCACCATTTATTAAATGGGGAATCCTTTCCCCATTTCTTGTTTTTGTCAGGTTTGTCAAAGATCAGATGGTTGTAGATGTGTGGTATTATTTCTGAGGGCTCTGTTCTGTTCCATTGGTCTATATCTCTGTTTTGGTACCAGTACCATGCTGTTTTGGTTACTGTAGCCTTGTAGTATAGTTTGAAGTCACGTAGTGTGATATCTCTAGCTTGGTTCTTTTAGCTTAGGATTGTCTTGGCAATGCAGGCTCTTTTTTGGTTCCATTTGAACTTTAAAGCAGTTTTTTCCAATTCTGTGAAGAAAGTCATTGGTAGCTTGATGGGGGTGGCATTGAATCTATAAATTACCTTTTGCAGAATGGCCATTTTCACAACATTGATTCTTCCTATCCATAAGCATGGAATGTTTTTCCACTTGTTTGTGTCCTCTTTTATTTCATTGAGCAGTGGTTTGTAGTTCTCCTTGGAGAGGTCTTTCACGTCCCTTGTAAGTTGGATTCCTAGGTATTTTATTCTCTTTGTAGCAATTGTGAATGAGAATTCACTCATGATTTTTCTGTTTGTCTGTTATTGGTGTATAGGAATGCTTGTGATTTTTGCACATTGATTTTGTATCCTGAGACGTTGCTGAAGTTGCTTATCAGCTTAAAGGGAGATTTTGGGCTGAGATGATGGCGTTTCTAAATATACAGTCATGTCATCTGCAAACAGGGACAATTTGACTTCCTCTTTTCCTAATTGAATACTCTTTATTTCTTTCTCCTACCTGATTGAAGGACTGGTCTTTTAAATCCTACTGGCTCAAGAATATTTTGTCCACAATGTCTGCACAGTAGTGCTGGGGAAATTGGTCATGCAGCTTGGGCATTTCCATCGGCAAAAGAGTAGCCAGGTTTAGGATATTTACAGTTTCTAAATTTATATTTGGATTTTCAAATAAGAGCCCTTGGTATCTTAATATTCTTGGATTAGATAGCCAGTGATATCCTTTTTGACCCATTAGGAAAATTATGGTATGTGGCACCCGTATTATTAGCCTTTGGGCTAGAGTTAACTTGGTTGCATCCTCGGCTAGCATGGCAGTGGTGGCCAATGCCTTCAAACAGGGGGGCCGTCTGAAGGCCATAAAATCTAGTCATTTTGACAAGTAAGCCACTGGTTGATACCACAACTCTACCATTTGAAATAAAACTCCTGTGGCCATTCCCTTTCTCTCATGGACGTAGAGAAAGAATGGCTTTATCAGGTGAGGCAGTCCTAAGGCTGGAGCCTGGATTGAAGCTTTCTTGATGTTGTTGAAAGCTTTTTCCTGTTCAACTCCCCACAGGAGAGGTTCTTTTTCTCCCCACTTGGTGGCTTAATACAATGGTTTTGCCATAAGTGAAAAGTTTGGTATCTAAATGTGGCACAACCCCGCTACCCCTAAGAATTCTCTGATCTGCTGACATGTTACAAGAGACGGAAGAGCACAAACAGTCTGTTTTCACTCACTGCCCATTTCACGTTGCCCTTGAGTTACTAGAAACCTAGATATCTTGCTCCTTGTTCACAAATCTGGGCCTTCGTCTGGGACACCTTATAACCTGCTTTACATAGTAGATGCAGGAGGCCCTCAATGCCCTGGTAGCAATCTTCCTTAGTTGGGGCTGCAAACAAAAGATCATCTATGTGCTGCAACAGGACACATTTGTCATTTGGTGAAACAAAATCCTTGAGATCAGACACTAATGCCTCCTCAAAGATAGGAGGGGAGTTTTTGAAATCTTGTGGAAGTCGCCTCCAAGTATACTGTGTTTCTCCCCATCTGAATGCAAAAATAGATTGGCTTACTGGAGTTAGCTTGAGGCAAAAGAAAGCATCCTTTAAGTCTAAACAAGTAAACCAAGCAGCATGAGCAGGTATCTGACTCATCATTGTATATCGGTTGGGTACCATGGCATGCAAAGTAACAGTGACTTTATTTATGGCCCATAGGTCTTGCACATGTCTAAATTCACCAGATGGTTTCTGCACCAGTAAGAGAGGTGTGTTCTCTTACTGGTTGACTTACAGAGTGACTTACATTTTCTTATAATTCCATGTTCTAACAGCTGGCTCATGTGTTTGTTCATACCTCATACTGCCTCTATGGACACCTGGTACTGTGGATCACACACTGGTGACACACCTGGATTCAGCTCTACTACCACTGATGCTTGGGGTATAGCTAGTGCTGGTGGATTGTCTTCTGCCACACTTCAGGTATCTTCAGAACAAGCCTGTCCATTAGTCTGCCCATAAACTTGGACAGTTGATATGCTGCTTTCATGTATAGCCTGCATTCCTCAGTTTTTGGCAAGGTAAGGGTTAATGCCATGGCTTTCAGACGACTCAGATCTAGAGTCATGTTTCCTTCTGACCTGAAAGAACTTTGAGCTTGGAGTTTCTGAAGTATGTCCCTCCCTAACAGAGGCACCGGACAGTTTGGCAGATACAGAAATTCATGCCAGACCTCCTGACCTCCAATAACACACCTTCTGGACTGAAAGAAAGGCCTTTTTTCTGACACTCTGGTTGCCCCAACTATAGTAGCATAGTTTTTAGTAGTGGCCCCACTGGCCATGTCATCACTGAGTGCTCAGCACCAGTATCTACAATAAAGTCCATCTGTTGGTCCCCTACCTCCATAGAGACCAAGGGCTCCCGGAGGCCCAGAGAGATGGAGCTTGGTCTGTCTCAGTCCTCATATTCTTCAATTCCTGCCAAGCTGACCAAGTCAGCTTCTTGCTTCAAAATGCAATGGCTAGCAGCTGCTGGCCTTTGCCATGTCTCAGGTCCTTGGCTGTTGCCTCCATCCTTTTCTGTTTCTGTACATTCATCCTTCTAATTCCCTTTCCTGTTTGCATCTCACACACTGATCCCTGTCAAGCCTAGCCAGCCCTCTTGCCCTGGCCTAGCTTGTCCTCTTCCACAACCATGTCCACAACCATTTCTACATCCACATCCTTTCACAAATCCAGTCTCTCTTTCTACCACAGCAGCAGCCAACAAATCAGCCTTTTTCTTAGCTTTGGCATTGCCTGTTCCTTGGTTTCCTCCTCTCAATTAACAAACACCATGGTAGCCACTTGAATAAGCTGGGTGATATTCATAACTTCAAACCCTTCCAACTTCTGAAGCTTTCATCTGATACCACCTTGTGCCTGGCCCACAAATGCCCTGTTAATCATGCACTGGTTCCCTACAGCCTCTAGGTCAAATGGAGTGTGAAGGCAGTATGCTTCACAGAGCCTTTCATAAAATTTACTGTGACTGTCATCAGCCTTCTGGTGAACCTCTGAGACCTTTCCCATATTCATTGTCTTTTTTCCTCCTGCCTTTATTCCATTAAGGAGTGCCTTTCAATACCATTGCAGGTTTTGTAACCCTTCTGCCTGGTTTTGTCTCTGGTGCATACTGCTTGACATTGTTTGTGCCTTCAGTTCATTGCTTTCTAACAACTGGAGGGCCGCTTGTGCCACTCTATGACATTCCCCCATATTGAATAATGTTAAAAGAAGTTGTTGACAATCAGGCCAGGTAGGGTTATGAGTCAGAAAGATGGACCACATCAAGTCTGTAAGGGCCTGGGGCTTCTCCGTATAGGAGGGTGTATTCTGTTTCCAGTTTAGGTCAGTGGTGAAGAAAGGCTAGTAAACAAAAAGACCCTGCCCTCCTCGGATTTGACCTTGTTCATCATGATAAATACAACCTTGTGTCTCCCCGAGAGGCATCTGCAAAGCTTGGGTGCAGCCTGATCTCATTATCCTGAGGTTCTTCCTTAGTCTTTACAGACAGGGGCTCTAACTCTTCCCTGCCAGGTGAAACCTTAAATCACTCTCCTCTGAGCTTTATTCCTCTAGGACCACTTGTTTGGCATCCTGCCTTAGCCTTGCCAGAGATGGATATATTGGGACATAGAGAGGTGGAATTTTCCTCTCCTCAGGTCGGGCTTGCAAAACACGCTTTTTCTGTTCTCGTGGCTTTTTCTTTTTCTCTACAGTCTCCTTGGACTCTTTTACTGTGTGTAATTTGGCACAGGTTACCGAGGTATTACAGTAGTTTTCAAAACAGACTTGCAGATACTTGGGGCGATTTTGAATGACCCTCAGCCAGGAGTCAACATATGGGAACTGATCGGGGTGCCCAGATTGTTCTCCGGTTCCAGTTACTACCCTAAACACAAGGCCAATTATCTCCCTATCTATTGTTCCTTCAGTCGGCCACCTGACATTAAAAGAAGGCCAATCCATTTCACAGAGAGTTCTCAATCTCTGAGAGTCAATTTAACTTCATTAATTTCCATTAAAACCTTTCTTGAAATTTTTCAACATATACTCCAATGGAGTAGCCTTCGAAGCATTTCCTTCCATCTCCAGCCTTGAGAGGCGCATTTGCTGTCACTTTCACTCCTGGACTGACCAGACGGGGTCCTATTACGGGAAGTTTGGGGGTTGCTTAGCCAGGAGAATACCTTAATCCTGTCACAGCCAGCTGCAGCCGTGAAACAGCTCCTATTGGCTGTATGCAATGCCCTAGATCTGGCTCGTCCCACACTCGCTTTGGAACACACAGTCTGTGCTAAGAGATCTGTGTCTCCCCATGTCACATCCCGCGTTGGCCTCTGCTCAGACCGTCTCTTTCACATACTTTCACACACCTCCCCATTTCCCGTACTGGCCTTTAGTTAAAGCAGCGAGCCCCCGCCACTTTCAGTTTCCTTGAATCTCCTCTGTTCTCTCTCTTTCTTTAGTTAAAGCTGCGAGCCCCTCTTGCCACTTTCATTTCCTTTTTCTGATCGACCTATAAGCCTCTCTCGCATTCGATGTCGGTTGGAGCATGAGTTTCATCTGAATCAAGGGGCCTCTCTTGTTGTCCCCAGTCCCTCTGGGTCGGACTAGTTGTCTCACCCTGGGAGGTGATCAGGCTTCCTGGGGAGGGGTCCTGCCTTAAGGCTTAGACCCTTACTGCAGTTCATATGTCTGCACAGAGCTCCTGACACTGTCCAGCAATCTCCTTTGCCGGTTCTGTTGCGCTGTCAGGAAGGGCACCAGGACACAGGAGGACCAATTCCCTTATGGGCTGAAGTCCTCCCGTGGTGCCGAGGGGTTCAGATCTCCCCTCTTCTGGGGCCTCAGTCCCACAGGCAAAGGAGACAGAAATCTGCTGTCTCCAGTTCCCAGGTTTTGGCACCAGATGAAGTGGGATTTAAAGAATCAGAGAGACCGGACAGAGTGCAGAAAAGTGCTTAAGGTGTACACCGGCCCAGCAGACACGTGTCCTAAAGACTGAGCCCACACAAAGAAAATGAGTTAATTTTGGTCTTCTATATACAACTTCTTAAAATGGAAGTGTACATTTTTGAAATACATTTTGTTTTCTCATGTTTTAATTTAATGCCATAAATTTACCTGTCAGCACTGCTTTTACCTTCATCTGATATGAAGTGTTGTATTTTCATGTTTATCCAGCTCAGTGTATTGTTTTATTTTCCTTGACAATTTTTTTTAAATCCTCTCGTTATTAAAGGATTCTTGTTTGGCCCAAGGATTATCTTCCCAGTGTATGGAGATTTTCCTGTTTTTTTCTTTGTCTTACTGATTTCTACTTTAGTTGTATTGTGGTTGGGAAACACACTGGATTATTGTAAGTCTTTTATGTCTGTTGAGTTTTCTTTTATGGCACAGGAACCCTGAAAGCAATGTGTATTTGGCATTGGGTGGAACGTTCCATTAATGTTGATTCAATTCTTTTGGTTGATGGTGTTGCTGAGTCCTCTTCTTTGTTGGTTTTCTTTCTAGTTGTTCTGTAAATTGAGAAAGGATGTTGTCCTTTCCAACCGTAATTGTAGATTTGTCTTTTTCTTTTATATTTTTAGGTTTTACTTCACATATTTTCAGTTCTGTTTCTTGCTGCATGGACAGTTCAGATTGTGGTTTCTTCTCGGTTACTAGTTTCATTTATCATTATATAATATCTTTTACATCATTGAAAATTTTCTTTTCTCTAGTCTACTTTATCTGGTGAATATGTCTATCCACTCCTGCTTTCTTCTAATGTCTGCATGATACATTTTTCTTTTTTACTTTTGAACTTTTCATCCTGTCTCTACTTTTATGTGAAAGTGAGTTTCTTATAGATAGTATACATGTGGGGCATGTTTTAAAATTCACACTGCTAATCTCCATATTTTTGTTGTATTTACACTATTTAGAATAGTTTACTTTTTTTGTTGTTTTTTGTTGTTGTTGTTTTTTGAGACAGAGTCTTACTATGTCGCCCAGGCGGGAGTGCAGTGGCACGATCTTGGCTCACTGCAAACTCCACCTTCTGAGTTAAAATGATTTTCTTCCCTCAGCCTCCTGAGTAGCTGGGACTACAGGTGCATGCCACCATGCCTGGTGGTGCATTTTTTTTAAATTTTATTTTATTTTTAGTAGAGACAGAGTTTCACCATGTTAGCCAGGATGGTCTCGATCTCCTGATCTTGTGATCCTCTCACCTCAGCCTCCCAGAGTGCTGGGATTACAGGCATGAGTGAACCATCGCACCCAGCCTACATTTAATGTTAATTTTTGATATGTTCATGAGCTCTTCATTTTCTGTTTGCTGGCTTTATTTATTTATTTTTTTTCTCTTGAGTTTTTTTTTGTCCTTTATGTAGTTTATTTGAAGAGATTTGAGACATTCATTCTGATGTATTTATCATCTTTTTGAGTATACCTAAAGAGGTATAAAGATGTGTCTTTTTAAATTGTTTTTTGAGGTGTGAAATTCTGTAAACATAATTTGTCATAGTATACTGACATCTTTTTACCAGCTTCAGTGAAGTATATAAACCTGTATACCTCCCATTATTCACTGTATTATTAGCTTTTTATGCTTGCCTTATATATTTTCTCTACATACATTTAAGATCACCTCAGACTGAGTTACATGATTTTTGTTACAGTTTTTAGTCCTAAAATTTCCCTTTGTTTACTGAAACCTTTAATTTTTATGCTTTATACTTTTTCATTAGTTTTGAGCATGTTCATAATTCTTCATTTAATTATTTTTATGACAATTTAAAAATATTTCTCAGATAATCCTGATAGTATTGACATTTCTGTGTTGACATTTATCATGTTGTTTCATTGAGGTGGAGACGTTCCTATTTCTTGATTTTTATGAGTAATCTTTATTTGAAACTTGAATATTTGAGGGACTATTAGGAGACTCCAGACCTTATTACAACCCTCATTTGTAGCTGGCTTTGTGTGATACCACCCTAACAGAGGAAAGGGGTGTGCATGTCAAGTAGGGGCAGAATTCCAAATTCCCTTCTTCACTTCCTTTGACACACAAAGCAGGGTTTCCTGTTAGTGATAAATGAATATGCAGGTTTCAGCTTCACCCAAGGCCTTACGTGCATCTCTCTGGCTAGGAGGGGAGGTGTGTCTTCTTACCACATGTAAGAGTTGGAAACCCTAGCTCTCTACTCCACCTTCTCTGATTCTACTGTGTAGGAGCTCGGTCAGGGTGGTGGGAGAAATTACAAGAGAAAATTATAGGAAAAATACAAACCTTCTTAGAAGGCCAGAAGGTTTTGCAAAAGCTTTAGGAAAGAGATATGGCTGAAAGCAGCCTGATCCTCTTACCTTGAGCTAATAGTAAAAGGCAAATAACAAGGGAATGTAGAGGAGTTCATCTAAATAGCTTGTTTACTCATGTTGTCCTAACACCAACCTTTGATCATTTGTGCACAAGACTGCTTTATCTGGGAGGGTGACCATGTTAATTATCTACAAGTGTGTTGACTCAAAGCCTCTGTCATTAAATCAGTGCTAAATAAATGCCTGTGGCACCAGCTTGTCAGGGCTGTGGCTGCTGACTCTTTATAGCACTTTTCTCAACATCTGTAGGTGGCTTAGTCCTCTAGCCTGCTCTTTCACTGGATACCTGTGTCTGAGTGCATTTGTTCATCCATCGTTTGGCCAGGGTCTGTGGGTCAGACCTGGCAGATGGTACCCCATGAGAGGAATGCTGCAACGCATCGTGACAGAACCCTCAAAAACGAAGGTGAAGAAGAATGCACAGTCAGTAAGTCAGTAAGTCATTGGTGCCCACTCAGGATTTCCAAGTTTGAAGGAATTGTTCAGGCTAGGGTTTCATCCTGGGACAACAGTTATCAGTTCAACAGAAACAATACATAAAACTATTGAAACAGCTGCTTAAAGCTAGTGGAGACTTGGTTTCACAGGCTAAATTAAGAGACCTAATGCCAACTGTTATATCCTATAACCAATTTCTCCTGAGAAATATCTTGGATGCATACTAACTTCTTCGTCAGTAAGACCTCAAGAGTTTAAATTAAATACTAGCAACTTACCTACCTTTAATGATTATCAGAAATTGCTAAGTGATATTAATGGTCTTCTCCCCATCTTGGGCATAACAGGTGATAAATTACAGACGCTGTTTTCTATCTTAAAAGGCAGTGCTGCCCTAGACTCTTCCAGTTATTTAAATCCTGCAGCACAATGGGAAATTGAAGAAGCAGAGCTAGCTATTTCTCAAAGACAGCTAGCTCATATTGACCCATGGTATTCAATGCAATTATTTATTTTTCCCATGAAACACTCCCCTATAGGGTTAATAGGACAGGTGGCCGTGGGGCTATGCTTTCTAGAGTGGGTTTTTTGCTCACATTACTGGGACTAAAACACTTTCTCCCTATATCCAATTAGTCAGTAAAGTCATCTATTCAGGCCATAGATGATGCAATCAGTTTCTAGGTTATGACTGTTAATATCAACAGGATTCCTTTAAGTAAATAGCAATTTGAAGAAATATTGCCATTATCTATAGACCTGAAAATAGCTCTCTCATTACTCAGGCCATATAGAACATGCACTTCCTTCTGACAAGCTTCTTCAGTTCTTATCTCATACTTCTGTGGTTTTGCCTACAAAAATATTTCAATCCCCCATACTTAATGCTTTAACAGTCTTTAGTGATGGCTCTGGTAACCACGGAAAAGAGGCTGTCTAGTGGAGACCACATAATTCCCTCACTCATTTTGGATTTACTAGCACTTAGAGAGCGGAGATTGGAGCCTTAATATTGGCTCTCGAGCCTTTTTCCACTCAGCCCATCAATATTGTTAGTGACTCTTCTTACTCTGTTAATTTATTGCAGAACCTTGAGACAGCCCTCATTAAGTCCACTCTGGAGCCCACCCTGTATGCACATTTTTTTCTAACTTCAACAATTACTAGATCAACGTACACATCCTATTTTTGTTACACACATTCGGGCCCACAACTCACTGCCTGGCTCATTGGCTTATAGCAATGATCAAGCACACCTACGGGTTCATCTAAGCAATTTTAACTTACCCAGAGACTAGCTAAATAAATTATCCTTCAATGCCCAGATTGCCAGCTCACAGGCACATCCCCTCCTTCAACAGGTGTTAACCCTAGTGGACTAGAACCTAATCAGTTATGGCAAACAGTTGTTACACATGTCCCTGAATTTGGAAAACTTTTATATGTACATGTATCTGTTGATACCAACTCTCATTTAATTAGCACTCATGCTCTTCCTGGAAAGTCCACCCATTATTTCATTAAACATCTTTTAACTTTTGCATTTATGGGGCAACCCACAAAAATTAAAACTGATAATAGTCTGGCTTATGCCAGCTCACAATTTCAACAATTTTGTCACACATGAAACATCCAACATTCCACAGGCATCCTGTATAACTCCCAAGGACAGGCCATAGTAGAACGTGCCAACTTCACCCTTAAAAATATGCTCAAAAAACAAAAAAGGGGGAATACGAGTAAGGACCCTGCAACACTACTGGCACAAGCCTTACTCTTAATTTTTTTAAATTTAGATGATAAATTTCAATCAGCTGTAGAAAAGCACTTTCCTAAACCCTCTCAACACATAAAACCTGCAGTTTTATGGAAAGATGTAAACAGTAATGTATGGTGTTGTCTAAATGAATTGTTAATGTGGAGGAAAGGATATGCTTGTGTTCACACCCTCACAGGTCCATCTTTGGATTCCAGCATGATGCATCAAACCCTACCATGGGGTGACTAGGACCCAAGCCAGAAATAAAGAAAATGACCCTACAGGACCCACAGCTGCGGTGATGCAGCTTCTGTGGATGACACAAGCCCTGGAGGATGCTGAAGAGGACCACTCAGGAGGCTGAGCGAATCTTGCTCTGGACACAGACACCATTTACTCCATGTAATTTGTTCCTTGCTATGCTCTGTGTTGTACATTGCAGCTTGTGTAGGGTATTGATCCTTTGTATGCTCTCGCTTTGTCTGCAGCCTGTACCTGCTACACCTCTATTGGGCTCATCTCTTACACCCATCTTTCTTTTGCCTTGTCACCTGGGCAGACACCCCCTTCCCAGCCTCTAATAATGTAACTGCTTGGCTAGGAGGGATAGATTTACTCCCATTGGAGTTCCTCATTAATGGCACACATTGGACTAAGGTGCGGGGTAACACTACATATCATCCCACTATCCTCCCACTGTATGTAAATTGTAAAAGTTCTACCCCTTACTGTGTACCCGCCCAAATACAAGTATGGCTACATCATGGCAAAGGAAATGTTTTAACAGTCTTACTTGCATATAGTCTTAAACTAGGCAATGCAATCAATGCCACTTTCTCAAACATTCCTTGCTGTGCTAAAGAACAAAAGCAAGAAAGTAATGGATTCCACTTTAGCTGAAAGGTCTGTCATGGGGAATAAGCTCGTAGCCTCCAGTTAGGCAATTGTAACATCTTAAACTGGAGCCCCCATAGCTGTTTGGAGGGTAATCATACTGATGTCCTTGTCTGTCGTGTTATCAATGACAGTTTTGTAGCCACATCCCATTCCCCTATAATTTGGTTCAAAATGGGGATGGCATGTCTCCATCCTCAAGTAAAGTCCATGCCACCCCAAGACACTTTACGGTGCCTGGGGCATCTTAGCACCCCTTTTAACACCTGGGATGGGACATATCATAATTCCGGTCACAATTATACTGTGACCTTTTTTCATAATCACCCTGATCAGTGCCTGATTTGCACACTACCCATTCATATGTTTTTCTTATGGGAGCCAATATTTCTATTACACCCCAAAACTCCACGTTTGTGACCCTCATGCAGGGACAGGCTTGGTTTGCCTCTTGTATCTCTAATTATAATATATCTAATTTAAATATTACTAGGGTCATGGTATTGAGGAGACCATCTGACGCCATCCTACCAGTCAATTTAACCTGTGATTGGCAAAGGCAGGGAAGCTCAGAACATGCCCTGTCCCAGATCAGACAGAAAAGATTCATAGTTACACTTATAGCCTTTATAGTCTCAACCATAGTCATCCTAGCAACTGCTAGTGTTGCTGTAGCATCTGTTACTGAATCAGTACAAACGGCTACTTTTCTAGATAATTTGGCCAGAAAGTTGTCTAAGAATCTTCTCTTATAGCAAGGTATAGATCTAAAGATTCCTGCATGTCTGCAAGCCCTTGAGGCTGCCTTGGAATATGTGGGGGAGTGACAGGATGCACTGGCATTCTGACAGCAATTAAAATGCAACTGGGAGCATAAACATGTCTCTGTCATTTCTCAACCATGGAATCAATTAATACATAGCTAGGATAAGGTGAAACAGCACCTCTGGGGAGTCTTTCATGACAATTTAACAGTAGCCATAAAGCAACATAGAACTAAAATTCTAGAACCCCTAAACGCCGTAGATCTACACGCACAACAAACAGCCATATGGGAGGTTGTGTGAGATCATCTCTCCTGGATAGACCCCCCCAACTGCCATGGGTCACTGCTTGATTGTAAAAGAATTTTGCTAATTATATTCATGTTTGTCTTATTTACTAATTCTAGGATGCAAAGCCGGAATATGAGCAGTGACTGCCACCCCTGACAGACCTGTTGCTACACACATCTGTACTCTTCAATCAACAAAATCTGATGCAAAAAACAGAAACGCGGGAGATGTAGCAATTTGTTCAGGGTGGTGGGAGAAATTATAAGAGGAAATTATATGAAAAACACAAACTTTCTTGGAAGGACAGGTTTTTTTTTGGTTTTTTTTGGTGTTTTTTTTTTGAGACAGAGTCTCGCTCTTTCACCCAGGCTGGAGTGCAGTGGCGTGATCTCTGCTCACTGCAAGCTCCGCCTCCCGGGTTCACGCCATTCTCCTGCCTCAGCCTCCCAAGTAGCTGGGATTACAGGTGCCCGCCACCACGCCCGGCTAATTTTTTGTATTTTCAGTAGAGACGGGGTTTCACCGTGTTAGCCAGGATGGTCTCAATCTCCTGACCTCGTGATCCACCTGCCTCGGCCTCCCAAAGTGCTGGGATTACAGACGTGAGCCACCGCGCCCGGCCAGAAGGACAGGTTTTGAAAAAGCTTTAGGAATGGTTTATGGCTGAAGGCAGCCTGATCCTCTTACCTTGAGCTAATAGTAAAAAGTAAATAACATCAGGAGGCCAAGGCAGGCGGATCACGAGTTCAAGAGTTTGAGACTATTCTGGCCAACATGGTGAAACCCCATGTCTACTACAAATGCAAAAATTACCTGGGTGTGGTGGTGGGCATCTGTAATCCCAGCTACTCAGGAGGCTGAGGCAGGAGAATCACTGAAACTCAGGAAGAGGATGTTGCAGTGAGCTGAGATCATGCAACTGCACTCCAGCCTGGCAATAGAGCAAGACTGTCAAAAAAACAAAAAAGCAAATAACAAGGGAATGTAGAGGAGTTATAGCTTGTTTACTCATGTTGTCCTAAAACTGACTTTGATCATTTGCATGCAAGACTGCTTTCTTTGTGGAGGGCGACCAAGTTAATTACCCACAAGTGTGTTGACTCAAAGCCTTTGTTATTAAATCTGTGCTGAATAAATGACTGTAGCACCAGCATGTCAGGGCTGTGGCTGCTGACTATGGCACCCTCCTTAGTGTCTGTAGACAGCCCAGTCCCTTAGCCCACTCTTTCACTGGGTACCTGTGTCTGAGTGCATTTGTTCATCTATTGTTTGGCCAGGGTCTGTGGGTCAGACCCAGCATTACTCCAGCAGAGGATTGGGATGTTTCATTATTGCCTGGTGCAATGGATATTCACACCTGGACTTTGTTGGCTTGGGTAGGTTTTTTGTTTTGCTTTGTTTTGTGTTGTGTTCTTTGGCTAAAGTAGTGTGACTATTGCATAAAAGAGTTTTGTCTTAGTATGGTGTCTGTTTCCTGTCCCTGTGGCTAGAGAAGGTGGGCTTTGGGGAGACATTTTTGTTTGTGCCTATTTACAGTTTTTAGTACTGACTCCTTCAGGACTAAGACATGTGAAATGTGAAAACCAACATGTGAAAATGTGCATTAGAGACAGGGTGCTGTGGCTCACTGCTGTAATCCCAGCACTTTGGGAGGCTAAGGCAGGTGAATCACCTGCGGCTAGGAGTTCCAGACCAGCCTGTCAATATGGTAACATGGTGAAACCCCATCTCCACAAAAGTTTACCTGGTGTGGTAATACACATCTGTAATCCCACCTACTTTAGATGCTGAGATATGAGAATTGCTTGAACCCAGAGGTGGAGGTTATAGTGAGCCAAAATTGTGCCACTGTACTTGGGCCTGGGCAATAGAGTGAGACTCTGTCTCAAAAAAAATAAGAGAAAAGAATAAAAATGTGCATTAGAAGACATGAAAGGTGCATTCTTGCAGGAGGCAATTAAAGGCGGCACAAACCTGCTGGACTGCTTTGTTAGATCAAAAATAGCCCTTGCTGATGCCAGCTGTAAAATTCCACCATGTGCTGACAGTGATGCAGTCCATGAATATAATATCACATGAGCTTTATTACTCAAGATAACACAAATGATGATTATCATGGTTACTGAGATGGCCTAGTAGATTTAAATTGTAATGAAGATTTTTGCCAACTAAAATCCAAATTTAAAATAACTGGGGAAATGTAACTGAGAAAATACTGAAATATGTAGTGTGTGTTAACCTTTCTCTAGATTTTCTATGTGTGTATGTGTGCGTGTGTGTGAGTTTGTGTGTGCATGTGTTCCCTCCTTTATGCCATCCTAATTTGGGCCCTACTAGATTTATGCTAGACTATTTGAGAAGTTGCTTATTACCATTTCCTAACTCCAGTTCCTTTTTTTTCTTTTGCCTGCTGTCATGGTTTTGAATGTCCCCTCCAAATTTCACATTGAAATTCTCTGGCCATTGTGATAGTATTGGGAAGTAGGACCTTTAAGAGGTGATTAGCCATGAGGGTGCACCCTCATGACTGGATTGAAGTTATTATCCATAAAACAGGTTAATTATTGTCCAAGTGAGCTTTGGATCAAAGGATGACTTTGGCCCCAATTTTCTGTTCCTCATGTGACCTTCACCATATGATAGCCTCCTGCCATGTAACATAGAAAGAAGGTCTCACCACATGCAGCCCCATGGACTTCCCAGCCTCTAGAAACATCGGCAAAATAAGTCTCTTTACAAATTACCCAGTCAGGGCCGGGCGCGGTGGCTCACGCCCGTAATCCCAGCACTTTGGGAGGCCGAGGCGGGCAGATCACGATGTCAAGAGATCGAGACCATCCTGGCTAACACAGTGAAACCCTGTCTCTACTAAAAATACAAAAAATTGGCCGGGTGAGGTGGCGGGCGCCTGTAGTCCCAGCTACTCAGGAGGCGGAGGCAGGAGAATGGCGTGAACCCCAGGGGGCGGAGCCTGCAGTGAGCCGAGATCCTGCCACTGCACTCCAGCCTGGGAGACAGCGGGATTCCGTCTCAAAAAAAAAAAAAAAAAAAAAAAATTACCCAGTCAATGGTATTTTGTTCTTGGAGCAGCAAGTAGACTAAAACCCTCTATTATTTATTCCTTTTTAGGTAACTAAATAAACTAACTTACAAAGGAGCATGTCAAATTTCCTGTCAAATTGTCAAAAAGCCCATAAATGTTTTTAAAACGTAGTACAATAGCCTGCCATTGAAACAAAACTCCATTTTACTCTTAGCCATATTTTTAGAAATAAGTAAAAAACAACCATAAAGGTGAACATGTAATTTTATTGTTCAGTAAGAGAAATACAGGAATTTTTAAATTTTTTGTCACTATAAATTTAAATCGCTGTTGTGCTGCGTAAGTTGGCCCTCCTCTGATGGAAGTTCAGTCGTAATTAGGGTGATATTTGTCAAGTGAAGATAGTTGTGAGCTGGCCTGGAATTAGAGGCAGCTGATGAGTCAGCTATCACAGGCATTTGGAACCACTGGTTGCCTGCTGGTAGCCAGTTAGGATAAGAAGCCTCATTGACTAATACCTCAAAATGTCTGGTTGGAAATGCAAATGGTTCCACCATTAGCCCCGAAGAACTGTTCTGTATCGAAGTTACGATGTGGTATTGGGAAGTTGTGGTTGTAACAAAATTCATAATATGGCCATTTGCTTGTGTTGCAGGTGCTATGAGAGTGCATATGAATAGTGGCCAACTGATTTAAAATAGCATGCTGATCTGTTGCAATTTTGTCTGATGGTCCAACTGAGGCTGAAATGGAGGAGAAAGAAAGAACACTTTGGATTGTTTCAGGTGAATTAGCAATTCTCTGGCTGACAATAGACTTCCTTGTTAGAGGCATATTTAAATTTGTAGAGTTAGAAAATGAACTTTCTCCACTAGTTTCAGCCACTGAGCCAGAATTTTGATTATCCATGTTACCCCCTGCTCTAAAGTGCTTCTTGTTGACATTTTCAGCAACTGAAGTAGATACAGAAGGGTTTTTAATCCCAGCTCTTCTTTTCATTCTTATTAAAAGTTGAGGACAGCCATGTTTAAAATTTGGAATATGATAGAACTGTAACTAAAACCAAAAGAAAAAGTAATTTAGTGCCATTTTAAACCAAAAGACAAGCAACAATAACAAAATGCATAAAATCGCAGATTTCTGTTTTATCATGCAAAGTTAATCTCGTCAAATAATGCATGTACACTCTCGACTATTTTTAAGAGTAAGCATATCTACAACTATCTGATCTTTGACAAACCTGAGAAAAGCAAGCAATGGGGAAAGGATTCCCTATTTAATAAATGGTGCTGGGAAAACTGGCTAGCCATATCTGGAAAGCTGAAACTGGATCCCTTCCTTACACCTCACACAAAAATTAATTCAAGATGGATTAAAGACTTAAACGTTAGACCTAAAACCATAAAAACCCTAGAAGTAAACCTAGGCATTACCATTCAGGACATAGGCATAGGCAAGGACTCCATGTCTAAAACACCAAAAGCAATGGCAACAAAAGCCAAAATTGACAAATGGGATCTGATTAAACTAAAGGGTTTCTGCACAGCAAAAGAAACTACCATCAGAGTGAACAGGCAACCTAAAAAATGCGAGAAAATTTTCACAACCTACTCATCTGACAAAGGGCTAATATCCAGAATCTACAATGAACTCAAACAAATTTACAAGAAAAAAACAACCCCATCAAGAAGTGGGTGAAGGACATGAACAGACACTTCTCAAAAGAAGACATTTATGCAGTCAAAAAACACATGAAAAAATGCTCACCATCACTGGCCATCAGAGAAATGCAAATCAAAACCACAATGAGATACCATCTCACACCAGTTAGAATGGCAATCATTAAAAAGTCAGGAAACAACAGGTGCTGGAGATGATGTGGAGAAATAGGAACACTTTTACACTGTTGATGGGACTGTAAAGTAGTTCAACCATTGTGGAAGTCAGTGTGGCAATTCCTCAGGGATCTAGAACTAGAAATACCATTTGACCCAGCCATCCCATTACTGGGTATATACCCAAAGGACTATAAATCATGCTGCTATAAAGACACATGCACACGTATGTTTATTGCAGCATTATTCACAATAGCAAAGACTTGGAACCAAGCCAAATGTCCAACAATGATAGACTGGATTAAGAAAATGTGGCACATATACACCATGGAATACTATGCAGCCATAAAAAATGATGAGTTCATGTCCTTTATAGGGACATGGATGAAACTGGAAATCATCATTCTCAGTAAACTATCGCAAGGACAAAAAAAACAAACACCACATGTTCTCACTCATAGGTGGGAATTGAACAAGGAGAACACATGGACACAGGAAGGGGAACATCACACTCTAGGGACTGTTGTGGGGTGGCGGGAGGGGGTAGGGATAGCATTAGGAGATATACCTAATGCTAAATGACGAGTTAATGGTTGCAGCACACCAGCATGCCACATGTATACATATGTAACTAGCCTGCACATTGTGCACATATACCCTAAAACTTAAAGTATAATAATAGTAATAATAATAAATAAATAAAATAAAATAAAAAAGAGCATGTTTGTTGGGAAAAAACCATTCAAAGGTAAAGCCCTCAAGTGTAAACATGTTGAATATTGATAGTAATGTTTCATTAAATGCCTTTGGTACCTTTATTTGGAGGTCACTTCATTCAAAGTTGCTAGCAAAATTTCTTAAAACCCTGAAAGTTTAATACTTAAGCTGCCCTCAATGATTTTAAGAAGTTAAAAAATTAAATAATTACCTTAAATATTAAAAAATTAAATAATTTTAACCTTAATATTTTATATAATTTTCAAAATCTGACCTTACTTCATGTATTAACATGTTTACTTATGTACAAAATAAAATACACTCTACATAAAGTGGCAACTGAAATATTTTGAATACCTTGCTTCAAACAGAGATTTTTGTTTTTCTTCTGCCAGAAGGTCAGCTAGAGAATCAGATCTTTGAAAATTCTGTGAAATTTTACTATATCCATGAAGGTTGAGCTGTTGAACTAAGCTTTTCATACTGTCAGTTTCAAATATTCTTTAAAGGAGTCTTTCTTTCCAAAACTTCTCATTTATCACTATGCAAGTTCCATTCTTACTCCACCAAATAGAGTTGAATTGTTCACTTTGCCAAAGTTTTCTGGCTAAGATCAGAGAAAGAAAATCATTATCTTTATCTGGCTCAGAGACACAAACTATGTAACATTGCCTTTATATCAAGGATTCTTGCGACAAATCTTGAAAAGCATTTTCTTCAATTATTGGCCTTAAGTTTGCATCCTAAGAAATGTGTGTTCACATAATGGAGACCTTAAGGCAGGCTTCTGAACCAGTTGATTCATCTTTAGGAGAAATATCTCAAGTTCCTGAAAAACATGTGCCATCTCAAACAAATTTTTCTTCAGCTACTCTTCCAGCCTGCATGGTTTTTAACACTGCGCTTCAAATGCTGCCTCAGTAAGTCTATGCAGGTAAAGTAATCTAGGCCATTACAGTGGTTCTCAACTTTAGTACCAATGATATCACAAGAGGACTTTGGTCTTCTAGCAACAAATGTTAAAAAAAAAAAAAAAAAAAAAATAGCCAAAAGTGTTTCCTTCCGCGTCTGAGAAATGTATCCAGTAAAAATAAAATGTAGCCTGAGTACTTACACTGTGCGATCTGCACAATCTCACTCCTGCATAATCTTTTAAGTAAATAAGGAGACAAATAATGTCCTAAATCCCTGAAATAAATATGCTTTTCTCCCTTACACATATGCTCTTAATAAATTGGTGCCAGAACTATATGGCCTGGTAATTGGGCAATGCAAAAAAAAAAAAAAAAAATTTAAAAAGTTACGTTTATTTAAAACTAGAATGTGTATATAACATATATACTGTAAGGCATAAATTTGTTATGTGATTTAAACTATAATTATATTTAATAAAATGGTTATTTATATATTTTACATAGTACTCTTTTAAATATATAAAAAGCTTTCCATAGTCATGTGAATGGGATATTTTAGTTAATGTTTATAAATATTTCACAAATATTTATAAAGTAAAACTAGAGTTTAAACAATCAGATATTTTATTAAAAAGGTACCAAAAATTAAATAAAAAATAACCACAGTTTTATAAGTAAAGTAATGTTATACTAAAACAGTAGTAAATGTATATTACTATTCTACCCTGAACTTCACACACACACAAAAACTACAAAATCTTATGTTCATTACTTAAGTTCTGTATACTTAGTTTTTTTCTTCCCCTGCCTTAAGTCTTTCCAGTCCTAACAAGGAAGAGATCTACTAATTTTGTTTATAATTCACACTTCTGTAGGTTTTGTTAAATGTTCAATAAATGTTTTAATATTTATCATATTTTTAGGAGGCGGTTCTCTCATACCTAGAAAGAAGCATCATTATAAGGACATTTTATTAGTTTCACATTTTTTAAATGTAATATTTTATAAATTATCAGTATGTAATAGAAATATTTTTCATTAGCAATCTTTAGTATATACAATCATATGTAAAGCTATAATATTTAATTAGTGATTAACTACATGTAACATAATCCATATTGGACAAAAATAAAGGAGTTAAAACAGATCAAACGGGATCGGGCCAAAATGTTGGACTACAAGAGCTCATGTGTGCTGCTATCCCGGAGAGGAGACAGAAGGGCTAGTGAACACTGACCCTGAAGGCTGATTATCTGAGAAACCACATTAGGATTCACCAAGGCAGCAGAGGAACACAGATAGCAGAGAGAAGTGAAGTTGTACACCAGCCTGTTTGGGTTCAGTGCAGATGGGACTAGGAGAATCTCCCTGAACCTCCTGCAACCCCATCACAATTCTAGACTGAAACAGAGAGCCATCTGGATGTTTTACAGGGCCACTCTACAAGTCTTGGGCCCTGCAACATACCAGCATCAGTGCCACATCCCCAGGACAGGCCACAGTTGCAGTGCCTAGGAGAAATAAGATTGTATCACCCTCTGCTTGTTGGTTGAGGCTCGGTGCCTCAGTGCCAGCTTCCAGACCAGTGGTCCTCTTACAGTGAGTTAGATAGGCAGAAATGAGCATGGCAGGACAGAGTCCCAAAGAATATCAGGTGACTGTCAGGCAATTGTCAGGTGGCTGGAAACAGGAAGAAGACAATTTTCTAACAAACACAGGATGTCTTTGGCTTGTGAGCAACCACTGCCTGATAAAAACTGAAAATGGCTAAATGTTTGATCTTTCTCTAAGGGCATGCTCAGTCATCACAGGAAAGGGCAAAATGATGGTATGCAACCCTCATATGACCTTTCTCTGGGAACACTAGACCGGTAAGAGAAAATTACCCTAAGAGATCATGCACATAACTTTAACCACCAAATGATGCATGCAGTCCCTCCCCAAAATTGGCAATATCCTCCAAAGGCAGCAATTAGCCAACAGCAAATACATAGAGAATAATGAGTAGATGAGACCAGATAAAAAAGATGATAATATAAATTTGTAGGACCCCTAAGCCAAACATTGTGTGGGGCACTCAATTTTTTGAATTGCTCACCAGGTTCCTTCCAATTATACTTTTCTTTTTGCTTCAGTAAACTCTTGTTTCTGCCTTAAATCTACCTGTTCCTTTTGGCCAAATTATTTCTCCCAAGAAAACAATAATCAAAGACTGTAGAACTCACTCAGTCTTGCTGCTGATAACAGTTTCTTTGGCCCAAACTGGGCCATCCACTTCACACATCCCCACCACTGATAATCAGGCAGGCAGTGTTTGCTAGAGATTTTACCCCAGTGGTCCCCCTTTTGTGTGAACTCAGCAGGAGGGGTAGATTCCTGTTAACTAGGGAAACACCTGGAGAGCAGAACACACAACCCTCCACTGATAGCAAGGTGGGCAACTCTTGCAATAACCTCTGGCCCAGCAATCTCACTTCTGTCTAAACTCAGCTGGAGGACACAGCTTCATCTTGTCCCAGAAAACACTGAGATGGCATAGCATGTGACACCACCTGCCATTGCCACTGGCAATCAGGCAAACAAGGCTTGCTACAGCTTTTGGCCCAGTGACTCCATTTCTGAATAAACTTCAGCTAGAGGTTGAAACTTGCTATTAACCTGGAAACACCTGGAAGCACAGTACCACCCTATATGCCACCACCATAGGTAGGCAGGTGGGCAATGCCTGCTAGAGCCTATGGCCCACTCACCCTGCTTCTGTGTGAGCCCAGCCGGTGGGCTCAACCTGTTGTCCCATGAAACATCTAGATGGCAGACCAGGTGACCCAACCCACCCCTACCAATGATAGCCAGGTGGCCAACATCTGCTAGAGCTTCTAGCCCAGTAGACCTGCTTCTATATAGACTTACCTAGAGGGCATGACTTCCTCTTGTCCCAGAAAACACCTGGATAGTACCACCTATTCCTGACACTGGTATCCAGGCAGGCAGGCAGGCAATGCTTGCTAGAGCTTCAGGCCCAGCAGACACCCCTCTGGGTAAATGCACCTGGAGGGCACAGCTTACTGTTGTCATGGGAGATACCCAAAACACCCAGAAAATGGAGTGTGTGACTATACTCACCCGTGCCACTGGCAACCAGCCAGCTTCCCTGCTTGGATATAAATTCAGCTAAAGGATACAGCTTTCTATTGTGCCAGGAAACACTTGAATGGCAGGGCAGACATTTCTACTCATTGGTCAGGCGTTGGTGGTAGCGGGATGAGTCAAACCTGCTACAGCTTCCAGTCCAACAGTACTACCTCTGCCTGAATTTGCCAAGGGACACAGACTCCTGTTGTCTGTGTTCACTCCTAGATGGCAGGGTGGACAACTCCACCCACTCCCACCACTTGTAGCCAGATGGGTCACACCCATGAATCCTTCCAACCCAGTGGACTTGCTTCTACCTGATCTTGGAGGGCAGGCACAATTCTATTTCCCAAGGAAGCTTAGAAACAGTAGAATATAGCCAACTTTGCAAGGATACAGCTTGTTTGCCAACTGTGGCCTCTGCTTGAGGTAGCCCTCTGGACCCAAACACCCAACAAAAGAAACATAGGCATGGAGACAGTAATTGAATTTGGTTGAATGGGTTGAAATTCTAGTTCACTCAAAGCCCCAGAGTGAACTAGAATTAAAGCCAGTCAACCAAACACACTTTATGCCATAATCAACCCCCAAGGGGCATCAAACAAGAAAGAAGCAAAGAAAATAAATAAATACATACATACAAACATACATACATACATAAATAAAATTTAAAAAATAAAAAAATTATCCAAAAGTAGCAACTTCAAAGATTGAAGAAATGTCAGCCCACACAGATGGGAAAGTCCACTAGCTCTGGTAACTCAAAAAGTTTTGAGTGTTTTTTTTACCTTCAACCCCAGCAATGGTCCTTAAACAGTCTGAAGTGGCTGAAATGTCAGAAACAGAATTCAGAATATGGATAACACTAAAAATTAACAATATACAGGAAATAGCCAAACCCAATTAACCACAAAATCAGGCAAAAAACAATTCTCAGGAAATTCAGAAAAACTGAAATTAAACACACTGTTCAACCACACTGCAATACAAAATAAGAATTAATGCTCACAAAATCACTTCAAACTATACAATTACATGGAAATTAAACAACCTACTACTGAATGACTTCTGAATAAGCAATGAAATTAATGAAGAAATCAAGAAATTCTTTGAAACTAATGAGAACAAATTTACAGCATACCAGAATATGTGACAAAGGCATAGTAGTGTTAAAGGGGAACTTTACAGCACTGAATGCCCACATCAAAATTAGAAAAATCTCAGATTAACACCATACATCACAATTATTAATAGGAGAATTGGAGAAACTAGGGGAACTAGAGAAAAAATAAACAAATCCCAAGGATAGAAGATGACAAGAAGTAAGGTAAATTAGAGTTGAACTGAAAGAAATTGAGACACTAAAAACCATACAACAGATCAATGAAATCAAGATCTACATTTTGAAGAATTAATAAGATGGATGTACTGCTACCTAGAATAATAAATAGAAAAGACATTATTTAAATAAACAATGAGATACAACATTACCATTTGCCCCATAAAAATGTGAAAAACCCCCAGAGAATATTTTGAACCCCTCTATTCACATAAGTTATAAAACGTTGACAAAATTTACTGGATAAATTACTGAAAACACACAACCTCTCAAGTCTGAAGTAGGAAGTAATTGAATCCCTGAACAGACTGATAATGAGTTCCAAAATTGAGTAAGCGATAAAAAGCTTAGCAGAACAAAACAGAATAAATGGATACACAGCAGAATTCTACCAGATGTATAAGGACAAACATACTATTTCTACTGAAAATATTATTTAAAAGTGAGAAGAATGAACTACCTATTTCATCAAGTGAGGGAAACATCATCCTGATACCAAAATCTGGCAGAGACAAAAATAAAAATAAAACTTCAGGCTAATATTTGTGATGAACATTGATGTAAAAATACTCAACCAAATAATAGCAAATTGAATAAAGCAGCACATTAAAAAGCTTATTTACCATGAACAGGTAGGCTTTTTCTCGGTTGTAAGGATGGCTCAACACATGGATAAAAATGATTGTGATTTACCAGATAAATGTAACTAAAAACAAAGAAAAGATTATCTAATAGATGCAGAAAAGACGTTCAATAAAATTTTACATTCCTTCAGGCTAAAAATCTTCAACAAATTAGGCATTGAAGAAATATACTTCGAAATAATAACAGACATCCATGACAGATTCGTAGCCAACAGCACACAGAATGGCAATGTTGGCAACTTCCCCTTTCAGACCAGAGCAAGACCAGGGTTTTCTCTCTCACCATTCCCATTCAACATAGTACTGGAAGCCTTAGCCAGAGCATTCAGACAAGAGGAAAAAAAGAAAAGACCTCCAAATAGGAAAAGAGAAAGTTAAAAAAATTCCTGTTTTCAGATGATATGATTCTATATCTAGAAAACCCCATAGTTTTTGCACAAAATCTCTCTTACATGATTAAAAAAAATTAGCAAATTTTTAGGACACAAAATCAATATATGAAAATCAGTGTCCTTCAAATCAGGAAGATGGCCAAATAGGAACAGCTACAATCTGCAGCTCCAGCAAGATCAACACAGAAGAAGGGTGATTTTCACATTTCCAACTGAGGTACATGGTTCTTCTCACTGGACTGGTTGGACAGTTGGTGCAGCTCATGGAGGGTGAGCTGAAGCAGGGCAGGGCATCATCTTACACAGGAAGTGCAAGGGGTTGGGAGATTTCCCTTTCCTGGCCAAGGGAAGCCATGACAGACTGTACCTGGAGAAATGTACACTCTTGACGAAATACTGTGCTTTTTCCCACACTCTTAGCAACCAGCAGACCTGGAGCTACCCTCCCGTGCCTGGCTCGGCAGGTTCCATGCCCATGGAGACTTGCTCACTGCTAGCACAGCAGTCTGAGATAAACCTGTGATGCTGCAGCTTGACAGGCCATCCACCATCGCTGAGGCTTGAGTAGCTCACAGTGTAAATAAAGTGGCTGGGAAGCAGGAACTGGGTGGAGCCCAACACAGCTCAGTGCAGCCTACTGCCTCTATAGATTCCACCTCTGGGGACAGGAGATAGTAGAACAAAAGGCAGAAGACAGCTTCTGCAGACTTAAGCATCCCTGTCCAACAGCTCTGAAAAGAGCAGTTGTTCTCTCAGCACGGCATTCAATCTCCAAGAATGGACAGACTACCTCCTCAACCCCTGTCTAGCCTGACTGGGAAATATCTCCCAGTAGGGGTCAACAGACACCTCAAACAGGTGGGTAGCCCTCTGGGACAAACCTTGCAGAAAAAGGATCAGACAGCAATATTTGCTGTTCTGCAGCCTCCCCTGCAGATGATACCCAGTCAAACTTGTCTGGAGTGGACTCTAGCAAACTCCAACAGACGTGCAGCTGAGGGGACTGACTGTTAGAATGAAAACTAACAAACAGAAAGGAATAGTATCAATATCAACAAAAAGGACATCTAGTCCATTCCAAGATGGCCAAACAGGAAGAGTTCTGGCCTGCAGCTCCCAGTATGATCGACACTGAATATGGGTGATTTCTGCATTTCCAACTGAAGGACCTTGTTCATCTCATTTGGACTGGTTGGACAGTGGTTGCAGCCCATGGAGGGTGAAGCAAAGTGGGGCGGGATGTCACCTCGCCTGGGAAGCACAAAGAGTCAGGAGATTTCCCTTTCCTAGTCAAGGGAAGCTGTGACAGATGGTACATGGAAAAATAGGACAGTTTTGCCCAAATACTGCACTTTTCCCATGGTCTTAGCAACTTGCAGACCAGGAGATTCTCTCCCATGCCTTGATCAGTGGGTCCCATTCCCATGGAGTTTTGCTCACTGCTAGTGCAGCAGTCTGAGATCGACCTGCAATGCTGCAGCCTTACGGGGGGTGGGGGGTCATCCTCCATTGCTGAGGCTTGAGTAGGTAAACAAAGTGGCTGGGAATCTTGAACTGAGCAGAGCCCATTGCAGTTCAGCAAGGACTACTGCCTCTATAGAATCCACCTCTGTGGGCAGGGCATACATGAACAAAAGGCAGCAGAAATGTCTGCAGATTTAAATGTCTCTATGTGACAGTTCTGAAGAGAGCACTGGTTCTCCCAGCATGGTGTTTGAGCTCTAACAAGGAACAGAATGCCTCATCAAGTGGGTTCCTGAACCCTGTGTAGCCTAACTGGGAAACACCTCCCAGCAGGGGCCAGCTGACACCTCATACAGGTGGGTCCCCCTCTGGGACAAAGTTTCCAGAGGAAGGATCAGGCAGCAATATTTGTTGTTCAGCAATATTTGCTATTCTCCATCCTCTGCTGGTGATACCCAGGCAAACAGCATCTGGAGTGGACCTCCAGCAAACTCCAAGAGACCTACAGCTGAGGGACCTGACTGTTAGAATGAAAACTAACAAACACAAAGGAATAGCATCAGCATCAGCAATAAGGACATACACATCAAAACACCTTCTGTAGGTCACCAACATCAAAGCCCAAAAATAGATAAAACCACAAAGATGGGGAGAAACCAGAGCAGAAAAACGGAAAATCCTAAAAAGCAGAGTGCCTCTTCTCCAAAGTATTGCAGCTCTTCGCCAGCAGTAGAACAAAGCTGGATGGAGAATGATTGATGAGTTGACAGAAGTAGGTTTCAAAAGGTCAATAATAACAAACTTCTCCGAGCTAAAGGAGCATGTTCTAACCCATCGCAAGGAAGCTAAAAACCTTGAAAAAACATCAGATGAAAGACTAACTAGAATAAACAGTGTAGAGAAGAACTGAAATGACGTGATGGAGCTGAACACCATGGAACAAGAATTATGTGATGTATGAACAAGCTTCAATAGCTGATTCAATCAGGTGGAAGAAAGGATATCAGTGATTAAAGATCAAATTAATGAAATAAGGGAGGAAGACAAGATTAGAGAAAAAAAGAGTAAAAAAAAAATGAACAAAGCCACCAAGAAAGATGGGACTATGTGAAAAGATCAAATATATATTTGATTGGTGTCTCTGAAAGTGATGAGGAGAATGGAACCAAGCTGGAAAACACTCTGCAGGATATTATCCAGGAGAACTTCCCCAACCTAGCAAGACAGGCCAACATTCAAATTCAGGAAATAGAGAGAAAATCACAAAGATACTCCTGGAGAAGAGCAACCCCCAGACACATAATTGTCAGATTCACCAAGGTTGAAATAAAGGAAAAAATGTTAAGGACAGCCAGAGAGAAAGGTCAGGTTACACACAAAGGGAAGTCCATCAGACTAACAGTGCATCTCTCAGCAGGAACCCTACAAGCCAGAAGAGAGTGGGGGCCAATATACAATATTCTTAAAGAAAAGAATGTTCAACCCAGAATTTCTTTTTTTCTCTTTTTTCTTAAATTTTATTATTATTATACTTTTAAGTTTTAGGATACATGTGCACAACGTGCAGGTTTGTTACATATGTATACATATGCCATGTTGGTGTGCTGCACCCATTAACTCATCATTTAGCATTAGGTTTATCTCCTAATGCTATCCCTTCCCCCTCCCCCAACCCCACAACAATCCCCAGTGTGTGATGTTCCCCTTCCTCTGTTAGTGTGTTCTCTTTGTTCAATTCCCACCTATGAGTGAGAACATGCAGCGTTGGTTTTTTTGTCCTTGCGATAGTTTGCTGAGAATGATGGTTTCCAGTTTCATCCATGCCCCTACAAAGGACATAAACTCATCCTTTTTTATGGCTGCATAGTATTCCATTTTGTATATGTGCCATATTTTCTTACTGCAGTATATCATTATTGGACATTTGGCTTGCTTCCAAGTCTTTGCTATTGTCAATAGTGCCACAATAAACATACGTGTAGCATGTGCCTTTATAGCAGCATGATTTATAATCCTTTGGGTATATACCCAGTAATGGAATGGCTGGGTCAAATGGTATTTCTAGTTCTAGATCCCTGAGGAATCACCACACTGATTTCCACAATGGTTGAACTAGTTTACAGTCCTACCAACAGTGTAAAAGTATTCCTGTTTCTCCATATCCTCTCCAGCACCTGTTGTTTCCTGACTTTTTAATGATCGCCATTCCAACTGGTGTGAGATGGTATCTCATTGTGGTTTTTTGATTTGCATTTCTCTGATGGCCAGTGATGATGAGCATTTTTTCATGTGTTTTTTGGCTACGTAAATGTCTTCTTTTGAGAAGTGTCTGTTCATATTCTTTGGCCACTTTTTGATGGGGTTGTTTGTTTTTTTCTTGTAAATTTGTTTGAGTTCATTGTAGGTTCTGGATATTAGCCTTTTGTAAGATGAATAGATTGAAAAAATTTTCTCCCATTCTGTAGGTTGCCTGTTCATTCTGATGGTAGTTTCTTTTGCTGTGCAGAAGCTCTTTAGTTTAATTAGATCCCATTTGTCAATTTTGGCTTTTGTTGCCATTGCTTTTTGTGTTTCAGACATGAAGTCCTTGCCCATACCTATGTCCTAAATGGTATTGCCTAGGTTTTCTCCTAGGGTTTTTATGGTTTTAGGTCTAATTTGTAAGTCTTTAATCCATCTTGAATTAATTTTTATATAAGGTGTAAGGAAGGGATCCAGTTTCTGCTTTCTACATATGGTTAGCCAGTTTTCCCAGCACCATTTATTAAATAGGGAATCCTTTCCCCATTGCTTCAACTTTGATGAATCTGACAATTGTGTCTTGGAGTTGCTCTTCTCAAGGAGTATCTCTGTGGTGTTCTCTGTATTTCCTGAATTTGAATGTTGGCCTGTCTTGCTAGATTGGGGAAGTTCTCCTGGATAATATCCTGCAGATTGTTTTCCATCTTGGTTCCATTCTCCCCGTCACTTTCAGGTACACTAGTTAGATGTAGATTTGGTCTTTTCACATAGTCCCATTTTCATGGAGGCTTTGTTCATTTCTTTTTATTCTTTTTTCTCTAAACTTCTCTTCTGGCTTCATTTCATTCATTTCATCTTCCATTGCTGATACCCTTTCTTCCAGTTGGTCTCATCAGTACTGAGGCTTGTGCATTTGTCACATAGTTCTCATGCCATGGTTTTCAGCTCCATCAGGTCCTTTAAGGACTTCTCTGCATTGCTTATTCTAGTTAGCCATTCATCTAATTTTTTTTCAAGGTTTTTAACTTCTTTGCCATTGGTTCATACTTCCTCCTTTAGCTTGCAGTAGTTTGATCTTCTGAAGCCTTCTTTTCTCAACTCGTCAAAGTCATTGTCCTTCCAGCTTTGTTCCATTGCTGGTGAGGAGCTGCATTCCTTTGGAGGAGGAGAGGTGCTCTAATTTTTATCAGGTTTGTCAAATATCAGATAGTTGTAGATATGTGGCATTATTTCTGAGGGCTCTGTTCTGTTCCATTGGTGTATATCTCTGTTTTGGTAGCAGTACCATGATGTTTTGATTACTGTAGACTTGTAGTGTAGTTTGAAGTCAGGTAGCATGATGCCTCCAGCTTTGTTCTTTTGGCTTAGGATTGACTTGGCAATGCAGGCTCTTTTTTGGTTCCATATGAACTTTAAAGTAGTTTTTTCCAATTCTGTGAAGAAAGTCATTGGTAGCTTGATGAGGATAGCATTGAATCTATAAATAACCTTGGGGAATGTGGCCATTTTCCTGATATTGATTCTTCCTACCCATGAGCATGGAATGTTCTTCCATTTGTTTGTATCCTCTTTTATTTCCCTGAGCAGTGGTTTGTAGTTCTCCTTGAAGAGGTCCTTCACATCCCTTGTAAGTTGGATTCCTAGGTATTTTATTCTCTTTGAAGCAATTGTGAATGGGAGTTCACTCATGATTTGTCTCTGTTTGTCTGTTATTGGTATATAACAATGTTTGTGATTTTTGCACATTGATTTTGTATCCTGAGAATTTGCTGAAGTTACTTATCAGCTTAAGGAGATATTGGGCTGAGATGATGGGTCTTTCTAGATATACAGTCATGTCATCTGCCAACAGGGACAATTTGAATTCCTCTTTTCCTAATTGAATACACTTTATTTCCTTCTTCTGCCTGATTGCCCTGACCAGAACTTCCAACACTATGATGAATAGGAGTGGTGAGAGAGGGCATCCCTGTCTTGTGCCAGTCTTCAAAGGGAATGCTTCCAGTTTTTGCCCATTCAGTATGATATTGGCTGTGGGTTTGTCATAGACAGCTCTTATTATTTTGAGATACATCCCATCATACCTAATTCATTGACAGTTTTTAGCATGAAGCATTGTTGAATTTTGTCAAAGAACTTTTCTGCATCTGTTCAGATAATCATGTAGTTTTTGTCTGTAGTTCTGTTTATATGCTGGATTACATTTATTGATTTTCGTATGTTGAACCAGCCTTGCATCCCAGGGATGAAGCCCACTTGATCATGGTGGATAGCTCTTTGATGTTGCTGGATTTGGTTTGCCAGTATTTTATTGAGGATTTTTGCATCAATATTCATCAAGGATATTGGTCTAAAATTCTCTTTTTTTGTTGTGTCTTTGCCAGGCTTTGGTATCAGGATGATGCTGGCTTCATAAAATGTGTTAGGGAGGATTCCCTCTTTTTCTATTGATTGGAATCATTTCAGAATGAATGGTAGCAGCTCCTCCTAGTACCTCTGGTAGAACTCAGCTGTGAATCCATCTGGTCCTGGACTTTTTGGTTGGTAAGCTAGTAATTATTGCCTCAATTTCAGAGCCTGTTATTGTTCTATTCAGGGATTCAACTTCTTCCTGGTTTAGTCTTGGGAGGGTGTATGTGTTCAGGAATTTATTCATTTCTTCTTGATTTTCTATTTTATTTGCATAGAGGTGTTTATAGTATTCTCTGATGGTAGTTTGTATTTCTCTGGTATTGGTGGTGATATCCCCTTTATCATCTTTTATTGCATTTATTTGATTCTTCTCTCTTTTCTTCTTTATTAATCTTCCTAGTGGTCTATCAATTTTGTTGATCTTTTCAAAAAACCAGCTCCTGGATTCACTGATTTTTTGAAGAGATTTTTGTGTCTCTATTTCTTCAGTTCTGCTCTGATCTTAGTTATTTCTTGCCTTCTGCTAGCTTTTGAATGTGCTTGCTCTTGCTTCTCTAGTTCTTTTAATTGTGATGTTAGGGTGTCAATTTTAGATCTTTCCTGCTTTCTCTTGTGGGTATTTAGTGCTGTGAATTTCCCTCTACACACTGCTTTGAATGTGTCCCGGAGATTCTGGTATGTTGTGTCTTTGTTCTCATTGGTTTCAAAGAACATCTTTATTTCTGCCTTCATTTCGTTATGTACTCAGTAGTCATTCAGGAGCAGGTTGTTCAGTTTCCATGTAGTTGAGCGGTTTTGAGTGAGTTTCTTAATCCTGAGTTCTAGTTTATTTACCCTGTGGTCTGAGAGACAGTTTGTTACAATTCCTATTCTTTTACATTTGCTGAGGAGTGCTTTACTTCCAACTATGTGGTCAATTTTGTAATAGGTGTGGTGTGGTGCTGAAAAGAATGTATATTCTGTTGATTTGGGGTAGGGAGTTCTGTAGGGGTCTATTAGGTCCGCTTGGTGCAGAGCTGAGTTGAATTCCTGGGTATCCTTGTTAACTTTCTGTCTCGTTGATCTGTCTAATGTTGACAGTGGGGTGTTAAAGTCTCCCATTATTATTGTGTGGGATTGTAAGTCTCTTTGTAGGTCACTAAGGACTTGCTTTATGAATCTGGGTGCTCCTGTATTGGGTGCATATGTATTTAGATACTTAGCTCTTCTTGTTGAATTGATCCCTTTACCATTATGTAATGGACTTCTTTGTCTCTTTTGATCTTTGTTGGTTTAAAGTCTGTTTTATCTGAGACTAGGATTGCTACCCCTGCCTTTTTTTGTTTTCCATTTGCTTGGTAGATCTTTCTCCATCCCTTTATTTTGAGCCTATATGTGTCTCTGCACATGAGATGGGTCTCCTGAATACAGCACACCGATGGGTCTTGACTCTCTCCAATTTGCCAGTCTGTGTCTTTTAATTTGAGCACTTAACCCATTTACCTTTTAGGTTAATATTTTTATGTGTGAATTTGATCCTGTCATTATGACGTTAGCTGGTTATTTTGCTTATTAGTTGATGGAGTTTATTCCTAGCCTTGATGGTCTTTACAATTTGGCATGTTTTTGCAGTGGCTGTTACCAGTTGTTCCTTTCCATGTTTAGTGCTTCCTTCAGGAGCTCTTTTAGGACACACGTGGTGGTGACAAAATCTCTCAGCCTTTGCTTTTCTGTGAAGTATTTTATTTCTCCTTCACTTAGGGAGCTTAGTTTGGCTGGATATGAAATTCTGGGTTGAAAATTCTTTTCTTTAAGAATGTTGAATATTGGCCCCCACTCTCTTCTGGCTTGTAGAGTTTCTGCCAAGAGGTCAGGTGTTAGTCTGATGGGCTTCCCTTTGTGGGTAACCTGACCTTTCTCTGTGGCTGCCCTTAACATTTTTTCCTTCATTTCAACTTTGGTGAATCTGACAATTATGTGTATTGGAGTTGCTCTTCTTGAGGAGTATCTTTGTGGCATTCTCTGTATTTCCTGAATTTGAATGTTGGCCTGTCTTGCTAGATTGGGGAAGTTCTCCTGGATAATATCCTCCAGAGTGTTTTCCAACTTGATTCCAATCTCCCCGCCACTTTCAGGTATACCAGTGAGACGTAGATTTGGTCTTTTCACAAAATCCCATATTTCTTGGAGGTGTGTTAATTTCTTTTTATTCTTTTTTCTCTAAACTTCTCTTCTTGATGGATTTCATTCATTTCATCTTCCATCCCTGATATCCTTTCCTCCAGTTGATCGCCTCGGCTATTGAGGCTTTTGCATTCATCAAGTAATTCTCATGCCATGGTTTTCAGCTCCATCAGGTCCTTTAAGGACTTCTCTGTGTTGGTTATTCTAATTAGCCATTCGTCTAATTTTTTTTTTTTCAAAGTTTTTAACTTCTTTGCCATTGGTTCAAACTTCCTCCTTTAGTTCGGAGTAGTTTGATCTTCTGAAGCCTTCTTCTCTCAACTCCTCAAAGTCATTCTCTGTCCAGCTTTGTTCCATTGCTGGTGAGGAGCTGTGTTCCTTTGGAGAAGGAGAGGTGATCTGATTTTCAGAGCTTCCTGTTTTTCTGTTCTGTTTTTTCCCCATCTTTGTGGTTTTATCTACTTTGGTCTTTGATCATGGTGATGTGCAGATGGGTTTTTGGTGTGGATGTCCTTTCTGTTTGTTAGTTTTCCTTCTAACAGTCAGGACCCTCCACTGCAGGTGTGTTGGAGTTTGCTGGAGGTCCACTCCAGATCCTGTTTGCCTGTGTATCAGCAGTGGTGGATGCAGAACAGCAGATCTTGGTGAACCGCAAATGCTTCTGCCTGATTGTTCCTCTGGAAGTTTTGCCTCAGAGGAGTACGCGGCCATGTGAAGTGTCAGTCCACCCCTACTGAGGGCTGCCTCCCAGTTAGGCTACTCGGGCATCAGGGACCCACTTGAGGAGGCAGTCTGCCTGTTCTCAGATCTCATGCTGCATGCTGGGAGAACCACTACTCTCTTCAAAGCTGTCAGACAGGGACATTTAAGTCTGCAGAGGTTACTATTGCCTTTTGTTTGTCTGTGTCCTGCCCCAGAAGCAGAGCCTACTGAGGCAGGCAGGCCTCGAGCTGTGTTGGGCTCCACCCAGCTTGAGATTCCCGGCCACTTTGTTTACCTACTCAAACCTCGGCAATGGTGGGCGCCCCTCCCCCTGCCTCGCTGCCACCTTGCAGTTTGATCTCAGACTGCTGTGCTAGCAATGAGTGAGGCTCCGTGGGCATAGGAAGCTCTGAGCCACATGTGGGATATAATCTCCTGGTGTGCCATTTGTTAAGACCATTGGAAAAGTGCAGTATTAAGGTGGGAGTGACCCGATTTTCCAGGTGTCATCTGTCACCCCTTTCTTTGACTAGGAAAGGGAATTCCCTTACCCCTTGCACTTCCTGGGTGAGGTGATTCCTCATCCTGCTTTGGCTCATGCATGGTGCACTGCACCCACTGTCCTGCACCCACTGTCTGGCACTTCCCAGTACCTCAGTTGGAAATGCAGAAATCACCCATCTTCTGTGTTCCTATTTGGCAATCTTGGCTCCACCACCCCAACCCAGAATTTCATATCCAGCCAAATTAAACTTCATAAGTGAAGAAGAAATAAAATTATTTACAGACAAGCAAATGCTGAGAGATTTTTTCACCACCAAGCCTGCTTTACAAGAGCTCCTGAAGGAAGCACTAAACATGGAAAGGAAGAACCAGTAGAAGCCACTGCAAAAACTTGCCAAATTGTAAAGACCATCAATGCTGTGAAGAAACTGCATCAATTAACAGACAAAATAACCAGCTAACATCATAATGACAGAATCAAATTCACGCATAACAATATTAACCTTAAATGTAACTGGGTTAAATGCCCCACTTAAAAGACACAGACTAGCAAAGTGGATAAAAGTCAAGACCCATCAGTGTGCTGTATTCAGGAGACCCATTTAACATGCAGAGACACAAACCAGCTCAAAATAAAGGGATGGAGGAAGATCTGCCAAGCAAATGGAAAGAAAAAAAAAAAAAAAGGAGGGGTTGCAGTCCTTGTCTCTGATAAAACAGACTTTAAACCAACAAAGATCAAAAGAGACAAATAAGGCCATTACATAATGGTGAAGGGATCAATTCAACAAGAATATAAAACTATCCTAAATATGTATGCACCCAATACAGGAGCACACAGATTCATAAAGCAACTCCTTAGAGACATACAGAGAGATTTAAAGTCCCACACAATAATAACGGGAGACTTAACACCCCCTATAAATATTAGGCAGATCAATGAGAGACATGGTTAACAAGGATATCCAAGACTTCAACTCAGCTCTGTACTGAGCACACCTAATAGACATCTACAGAACTCTCCACCCCAAATCAACAGAATATACATTTTTCTCAGGACCACATTGCACTTATTTCAAAACTGACCACATACTTAGAAGTAAAGCACTCCTCAGCAAATATAAAAGAACAGAAATGACACCAAACTGTCTCTCAGACCACAGTGCAATCAAATTAGAACTCAGGTTTAAGAAACTTACTCAAAACAGCACAATACATGGAAACTGAACAACCTGCCCCTGAATGACTACTGGGTAAATCACGAAATGAAGGCAGAAATAAACAAACCAATGAGAACAAACACACAATGTACCAGAATCTCTGGGACATATTTAAAGCAGTGTGTAGAGGGAAATTTATAGCACTAAATGCCCGCAAGAGAAATCAGGAAAAATCTAAAATTGACACCTAAAATCACAATTAAAAGAATTAGAGAAGCTAGAGCAAACAAATTTAAAAGCTGGCAGAAGTCAAGAAATAACTAAGATCAGAGCAGAATTGAAGGAGATAGAGACATGAAAAACCCTTCAAAAAATCAAGGAATTCAGGAGCTGGTTTTTTGAAAAAAAACAACAAATAGATAGTCTGCTAGCAAGGCTAATATAGAAGTAAAGAGAGAAGAATCAGACAGATGCAATAAAAAATGATAAAGGGGATATCACCACTGATCATACAGAAATACAAACTACCATCAGAGAATACTACAAACACCTCTATGCAAATAAACTAGAAAATCTAGAAGAAATGGAAAAATTCCTGGACACATACACCTTCTCAAGACTAAAGCAGGAAGAAGTTGAATCTCTGAATAGACCAATAAAAGGTTCTGAAATTGAGGCAATAATTAATAGCCTACTAACCAAAAAACAAAACAAAAAAAAGTCCAGGACCAGAAGAATTCACAGCCAAATTCTACCAGTGGTACTAACAGGATCTGGTACCATTTCTTCTGAAACTATTCCAATCAATTGAAAAAGAGGGAATCCTCCCTAACTAATTTTGTGAGGCTACCATCATCCTGATACCAAAGCCTGGTAAAGACACAGAAAAAAAATAAAAAAGAGAGAGAATTTTAGGCCAATATCCCTGATGAGCACCCATGAAAAAGTTATCAATAAAATACTGGCAAACCGAATCCAGCAGCACCTCAAAAAGCTTATCCACCATGATCAAGCTGGCTTTATATTTTAGATACAAGTCTGGTTCAACATACACATATCAATAAATGTAATCCATCACATAAAAAGAACCAATGACAAAAACACATGATTATTTCAATAGATTCAGAAAAGGCCTTCAACAAAATTCAACAGCCTTTCATGATAAAAGCTCTCAAAAAACTAGGTATTGATGGAATATACCTCAAAATAATAACAGCTATTTATGACAAACCCACAGCCAATATCATACTCAATAGGCAAAAACTGGAAACATTCCCTTTGAAAACTGGTACAAGACAAGAATGCAGTCTCTCACCACTCCTACTAAACATAGTGTTGGAAGTTCTGGCCAGGGCAATCAGGCAAGAGAAGGAAATAAACTGTATTCAATTAACAAAAAGGAAGTCAAATTGTTCCTGTTTGCAGATGACATGATTGCATATTTAGAAAACCCCATCGTCTCAGCCCAAAATCTCCTTAAGCTGGTAAGCAACTGCAGCAAAATCTCAGAATACAAAATCAATGCACAAAAATCACAAGCATACCTATACACTAGTAACAAACAGACAGCCAAATCATGAGTGAACTCCCATTCATAGTTGCTACAAATAGAATAAAATACCCAGGAATCCAACTTACAAGGAATGTGAAGGACATCTTCAGGGAGAACTACAAACCACTGCTCAACAAAATAAAAGAGGACACAAACCAATGGAAGAACATTCCATGCTCATGGATAGAAAGAGTCAATATAGTAAAAACGACCATACTCCCCAAGGTAATTTATGGATTCAATGCCATCCCCATCAAGCGACTGATGACTTTCATCACAGAATTGGAAAAAAATATGTTAAAGTTCATATGGAACCAAAAAAGAGCATGCATAAACAAGACAATCTCAAGCAAAAAGAGCAAAGGTGGAGGCATAATGCTACCGGACTTTTTACTATACCACAAGGCTACAGTAACCAAAACAGCATTGTACTTGTATCAAAACAGATATATAGAACAATGGAACAGAACAGAAGCCTCAGAAATAACACCACACATCTACAGCCATCTGATCTTTGACAAACCTGACAAGAACAAGAAATGGGAAAAGGATTCCTTATTTAGCAAATTTTGCTGGAAAACTGGCTAGCCATATTTAGAAAGCTGAAATTGGATCCCTCATACAAAGAGTAATTCCAGATGGATTAAAGACTTAAATGTTAGACTGAAACCCATAAAAGCCCTAGAAGAAAACCTACGTAATACCATTCAGGACATAGGAATCAGCAAAGACTTCATGACTAAAACATCAAAAGCAATGGCAATAAAAGCCAAAATAAACAAATGGAATCAAATTAAACTAAAGTGCTTCTGTACAGCAAAAAAACTACCATCAGAGCGAACACGCAACATACAGAATGACAAAAATTTTTGCAATCTACCCCTCTGTAAAAGGGCCAATATTCAGAATCTACAAAGAACTAAACCAATTTACAAGAAAATAATCCCATCAAAATGGGGCAAAGGATATGAACAGACACTTCTCAGAAGAAGACATTTATGCAGCCACCAGACACATGAAAAAATGTTCATTATCACTGGCCATCAGAGAAATGCAAGTTAAAACCACAGTGAGATATCATCACACACCGGTTAGAATGGTGATCATTAAAAAGTCAGGAAATGGCCAGGCATGGTGGCTTAAGCCTGTAATCACAGCACTTTGGGAGGCTGAGGCAGACAGATCACAAGGTCAGGAGATTGAGACCATCCTGGCTAACACGGTGAAACCCCATCTTTACTTATAATACAAAAAATTAGCCAGTTGTTCTGGTGGGTGCCTGTAATTCCAGCTACTCGGGAGGCTGAGGCAGAAGAATGGCATGAACCCAGGAGGCAGAGCTTGCCGTGAGCCTAGATCACATAACTGCACTCCAGCCTGGGCAACAGAGCAAGACTCCATCTCAAAAACAAAACAAAAAACAAAAAAACAAGTCAGGAAACAACAAATGCTAGCAAGGATGTGGAGAAATAGGAATACTTTTACATTGTTGATGGGAGTGTAAATTACCTCAACCATTGTGGAAGACAATGTGACCATTTCTCAAGGGTCTAGAACTAGAAATACCATTTGACTCAGCAATCCCATTACTGGGTATATACCCCAAGGATTAATAATTATGCTACTATGAAGACACATGAACATGTATGTTTATTGCGGCACTATTCACAATAGCAAAGACTTGGAACCAACCCAAATGTCCACCAATGATAGACTGGATTAAGAAAATGTGGCAAATACACACAATGGAATACTATGCAGCCATAAAAATAGATGAGCTCATGTCCTTTGCAGGGAGATGGATGAAGCTGGAAACCATCATTCTCAGCAAACTATCACAAGGACAGAAAACCAAACACCGCATGTTCTCGCTCATAGGTGGGAATTGAACAATGAGAACACTTGGACATTGGGCAAGGAGTATCACACACTGGGACCTGTCAGGGAGGAGAAACTGGGTGAGGGATAGCATTAGGAGCAATACCTAATGTAAATGATGAGTTGATGGGTGAAGCAAACCAACATGGCACATGTATACCTATGTAACAAACTTACATGTTGTGTATATGTACCCCTGAACTTAAAGTATAATAATAATAAAAGAAGAAACTCTGTGTCATTCCTATATGCCAACAAAATCTAACCTCCCAATCCACAATACCCTCCCCCAACACACACAAGAATACCTAGAAATAGAGCTAACCAAGAATGTCAAAGAATTACAAAACACTGCTTGAAAAATCATGGATGACACAAATGGAAAAACATTCCATGCTCATCAATAGAAATAATAAATATTGTCAAAATGGAAATACTGCTCAAAGTAATTTATAGATTCAATGCTGTATTCATCAAACTACCAGTGACATTATTCACAGAAAAACTAATTTTAACAGTTATATGGAATCAAAAAGGAGCTTGAATAGCCAAGGCAATTCCAAGCAAAAAAACAAAAACAAAAACAAAACCGAAAGTTGAAGACATCACATTACGAAATTTGAAGCTATACTGCACAGCTACACTAAACAAAACAACATGGTACTGGTACAAAATCAGACACAGACTAGTGGAAAAGAATAGAAAGCCAACAGGTAATAACCACAAACCTACAGCAATCTTATCTTTGACAAAACTGGCTGGCAAAAATAAGCAATGGGGATGAGCGAGATCTCTATTTCATAAATAGTCATGAGATAACTAACTAGCCATACGCAGAAAATTGCAACTGTACACCTTTCTTTTTATTATTATTATTATACTTTAAGTTTTAGGGTACATGTGCACATTGTGCAGGTTAGTTACATGGCACATGTATACATGTATACATGTGCCATGCTGGTGTGCTGCACCCACTAACTCATCATCTACCATTAGGTATATCTCCCAATGCTATACCTCCCCCTTCCCCTAACCCCACCACAGTCCCCAGAGTGTGATATTCCCCTTCCTGTGTCGATGTGATCTCATTGCTCAGTTCCCACCTATGAGTGAGAATACGCGGTGTTTGGTTTTTTGTTCTTGTGATAGTTTACTGAGAATGATGATTTCCAATTTCATCCATGTCCCTACAAAGGACATGAACTCATCATTTTTTATGGCTGCATAGTATTCCATGGTGTATATGTGCCACATTTTCTTAATCCAGTCTATCATTGTTGGACATTTGGCTTGGTTCCAAGTCTTTGCTATTGTGAATAATGCCGCAATAAACATACGTGTGCATGTGTCTTTATAGCAGCATGATTTATAGTCCTTTGGGTATATACCCAGTAATGGGATGGCTGGGTCAAATGGTATTTCTAGTTTTAGATCCCTGAGGAATTGCCACACTGACTTCCACAATGGTTGAACTAGTTTACAGTACCACCAACAGTGTAAAAGTGTTCCTATTTCTCCACATCCTCTCCAGCACCTGTTGTTTCCTGACTTTTTAATGATGGCCATTCTAAGTGGTGTGAGATGGTATCTCATTGTGGTTTTGATTTGCATTTCTCTGATGGCCAGTGATGATGAGCATTTTTTCATGTGTTTTTTGGCTGCATAAATGTCTTCTTTTGAGAAGTGTCTGTTCATGTTCTTCACCCACTTTTTGATGGGGCTGTTTGTTTTTTTTCTTGTAAATGTGTTTGAGTTCATTGTAGATTCTGGATATTAGCCCTTTGTCAGATGAGTAGGTTGCGAAAATTTTCTCTGATTTCGTAGGTTGCCTGTTCACTCCGAAGGTAGTTTTTTTTTGCTGTGCAGAAGGTCTTTAGTTTAATTAGATCCCATTTGTCAATTTTGGCTTTTGTTGCCATTGCTTTTTGTGTTTTGGACATGAAGTCTTTGCCCATGCCTATGTCCTGAATGGTACTGCCTAGGTTTTCTTCTAGGATTTTTATGGTTTTAGATCTAATGTTTAACTCTTTAATCCATCTTGAATTGATTTTTGTATAAGGTGCAAGGAAGGGATCCAGTTTCAGCTTTCTACATATGACTAGCCAGTTTTCCCAGCACCATTTATTCAATAGGGAATACTTCCCCCATTGTTTGTTTTTCTCAGGTTTGTCAAAGACCAGATAGTTGTAGATATGTGGCATTATTTCTGAGGGCTCTGTTCTTTTCCATTGATCTGTATCTCTGTTTTGGTACCAGTACCATGCTGTTTGGTTACTGTAGCCTTGTAGTATAATTTGAAGTCAGGTAGTGTGATGCCTCCACCTTTGTTCTTTTGGCTTAGGATTGACTTGGTGATGCAGGCTCTTTTTTGGTTCCATATGAACTTTAAAGTAGTTTTTTCCAATTGTGTGAAGAAAGGCATTGGTAGCTTTATGGGAATGGCATTGAATCTATAAATTACCTTGGGCAGTATGGCCATTTTCACAATATTGATTCTTCCTACCCATGAGCATGGAATGTTCTTCCATTTGTTTGTATCCTATTTTATTTCCTTGAGCAGTGGTTTGTAGTTCTCCTTGAAGAGGTCCTTCACATCCCTTGTAAGTTGGATTCCTAGGTATTTTATTCTCTTTGAAGCAATTGTGAATGGGAGTGCACTCATGATTTGGCTCTCTGTTTGTCTGTTATTGGTGTATGAGAATGCTTGTGATTTTTGTACACTGATTTTGCATCCTGAGACTTTGCTGAAGTTGCTTATCAGCTTAAAGGGAGATTTTGGGCTAATACAATGGGGTTTTCTAGATATACAATCATGTCGTCTGCAAACAGGGACAATTGACTTCCTCTTTTCCTAATTGAATACACTTTATTTCCTTCTCCTGCCTAATTGCCCTGGCCAGAACTTCCAACACTATGTTGAATAGGAGTGGTGAGAGAGGGCATCCCTGTCTTGTGCCAGTTTTCAAAGGGAATGCTTCCAGTTTTTGCCCATTCCGTATGATATTGGCTGTGGGTTTCTTATAGATAGCTCTTATTATTTTGAAATATGTCCCATCAATACCGAATTTATTGAGAGTTTTTAGCATGAAGGGTTGTTGAATTTTGTCAAAGGCTTTTTCTGCATCTATTGAGATAATCATGTGGTTTTTGTCTTTGGTTCTGTTTATATGCTGGATTACATTTATTGATTTGTGTATATTGAACCAGCCTTGCATCCCAGGGATGAAGCCCACTTGATCATGGTGGATAAGCTTTTTGATGTGCTGCTGGATTCGGTTTGCCAGTATTTTATTGAGGATTTTTGCATCAATGTTCATCAAGGATATTGGTCTAAAATTCTCTTTTTTTGTTGTGTCTCTGCCTGGCTTTGGTATCAGAATGATGCTGGCCTCATAAAATGAGTTAGGGAGGATTCCCTCTTTTTCTATTGATTGGAATAGTTTCAGAAGGAATGGTACCAGTTCCTCCTTGTACCTCTGGTAGAATTTGGCTGTGAATCCATCTGGTCCTGGACTCTTTTTGGTTGGTAAGCTATTGATTATTGCCACAATTTCAGCTGCTGTTTTTGGTCTATTCAGAGATTCAATTTCTTCCTGGTTTAGTCTTGGGAGAGTGTATGTGTTGAGGAATTTATCCATTTCTTCTAGGTTTTCTAGTTTATTTGCGTAGAGGTGTTTGTAGTATTCTCTGGTGGTAGTTTGTATTTCTGAGGGATTGGTGGTGATATCCCCTTTATCATTTTTTATTGTGTGTATTTGATTCTTCTCTCTTTTTTTCTTTATTAGTCTTGCTAGTGGTCTATCAATTTTGTTGATCCTTTCAAAAAACCACCTCCTGGATTCATTAATTTTTTGAAGGGTTTTTTGTGTCTCGATTTTCTTCAGTTCTGCTCTGATTTTAGTTATTTCTTGCCTTCTGCTAGCTTTTGAATGTTCTTGCTCTTGCTTCTCTAGTTCTTTTAATTGTGATGTTAGGGTGTCAATTTTGGATCTTTCCTGCTTTCTCTTGTGGGCATTTAGTGCTATAAATTTCCCTCTACACACTGCTTTGAATGCGTCCCAGAGATTCTGGTATGTTGTGTCTTTGTTCTCATTGGTTTCAAAGAACATCTTTATTTCTGCCTTCATTTTGTTATGTATACAGTAGTCATTCAGGAGCAGGTTGTTCAGTTTCCATGTAGTTGAGTGGTTTTGAGTGAGATTCTTAATCCTGAGTTCTAGTTTGATTGCACTGTGGTCTGAGAGATAGTTTGTTATAATCTCTGTTCTTTTATATTTGCTGAGGAGAGCTTTACTTCCAAGTATGTGGTCGGTTTTGGAATAGGTGTGATGCTGAAAAGAATGTACATTCTGTTGATTTGGGGTGGAGAGTTCTGTAGATGTCTATTAGGTCTGCTTGGTGCAAAGCTGAGTTCAATTCCTGGGTATCCTTGTTGACTTTCTGTCTCATTGATCTGTCTAATGTTGACAGTGGGGTGTTAAAGTCTCCCATTATTAATGTGTGGGAGTCTAAGTCTCTTTGTAGGTCACTCAGGACTTGCTTTATGATGCTGGGTGCTCCTGTATTAGGTGCATATATATTTAGGATAGTTAGCTCTTCTTGTTGAATTGATCCCTTTACCATTATGTAATTGCCTTCTTTGTCTCGTTTGATCTTTGTTGGTTTAAAGTCTGTTTTATCAGAGACTAGGATTGCAACCCCTGCGTTTTTTTTTGTTTTCCATTTGCTTGGTAGATCTTCCTCCATCCTTTTATTTTGAACCTATGTGTGTCTCTGCACTTGAGATGGATTTCCTGAATACAGCACACTGATGGGTCTTGACTCTTTATCCAATTTGCCAGTCTGAGTCTTTTAATTGGAGCATTTAGTCCATTTACATTTAAAGTTAATATTGTTGTGTGTGAATTTGATCCTGTCATTATGATGTTAGCTGGCTATTTTGCTCGTTAGTTGATGCAGTTTCTTCCTAGTCTTGATGGTCTTCACATTTTGGCATGATTTTGCACCGGCTGGTACCGGTTGTTCCTTTCCATGTTTAGTGCTTTCTTCAAGAGCTCTTTTAGGGCAGGCCTAGTGGTGACAAAATCTCTCAGCATTTGCTTGTCTGTAAAGTATTTTATTTCTCCTTCACATATGAAGCTTACTTTGGCTGTATATGAAATTCTGGGTTGAAAATTCTTTTCTTTAAGAATGTTGAATATTGGCCCCCACTCTCTTCTGGCTTGTAGGGTTTCTGCCGAGAGATCCGCTGTTAGTCTGATGGGCTTCCCTTTGAGGGTAACCTGACCTTTCTCTCTGCCTGCCTGTAACGTTTTTTCCTTCATTTCAACTTTGGTTAATCTGACATTTATGTGTCTTGGAGTTGCTCTTCTCGAGGAGTATCTTTGTGGCATTCTCTGTATTTCCTGAATCTGAACGTTGGCCTGCCTTGCTAGAGTGGGGAAGTTCTCCTGGATAATATCCTGCAGAGTGTTTTCCAGCTTGGTTCCATTCTCCCCATCACTTTCAGGTACACCAATCAGTTGTAGGTTTGTTCTTTTCACATAGTCCCATATTTCTTGGAGGCTTTGCTCATTTCTTTTTATTCTTTTTCCTCTAAACTTCTCTTCTCACTTCATTTCATTCATTTCATCTTCCACCACTGATACCCTTTCTTCCAGTTGATCGCATCACCTCCTGAGGCTTCTGAATTCTTCACGTAGTTCTCGAGCGTTGGTTTTCAGCTCCATCAGCTCCTTTAAGCACTTCTCTGGATTGGTTATTGTAGTTATACATTCTTCTAAATTTTTTTTCAAAGTTTTCAACTTCTTTGCCTTTGGTTTGAATGTCCTCCCATAGCTCAGAGTAATTTGATCGTCTGAAACCTTCTCACAGCTCTTCAAAGTCATTCTCCATCCAGCTTTTTTCCATTGCTGGTGAGGAACTGCGTTCCTTGGAGGAAGAGAGGCACTCTGCGTTTTAGAGTTTCCAGTTTTTCTGTTCTGTTTTTTCCCCATCTTTGTGGTTTTATCTACTTTTGGTCTTTGATGATGGTGATGTACAGATGGGTTTTTGGTGTGGATGTCCTTTCTGTTTGTTAGTTTTCCTTCTAACAGACAGGACGCTCAGCTGCAGGTCTGTTGGAATACCCTGCCGTGTGAGGTGTCAGTGTGCCCCTGCTGGGGGTGCCTCCCAGTTAGGCTGCTCGGGGGTCAGGGGTCAGGGACCCACTTGAGGAGGCAGTCTGCCCATTCTCAGATCTCCAGCTGCCTGCTGGGAGAACCACTGCTCTCTTCAAAGCTGTCAGACAGGGACATTTAAGTCTGCAGAGGTTACTGCTGTCTTTTTGTTTGTCTGTGCCCTGCCCCCAGAGGTGGAGCCTACAGAGGCAAGTAGGCCTCCTTGAGCTGTGGTGGGCTCCATCCAGTTCCAGCTTCCCGGCTGCTTTGTTTAGGTAAGCAAGCCTGGGCAATGGCGGGCGCCCCTCCCCCAGCCTGGCTGCCGCCTTGCAGTTTGATCTCAGACTGCTGTGCTAGCAATCTGTGAGACTCTGTGGGCGAAGGACCCTCCGAGCCAGGTGCAGGATATAATCTCGTGGTGTGCCATTTTTTAAGCCTGTCCGAAAAGCACAATATTTGGGTGGGAGTGACCCGATTTTCCAGGTGCGTCTGTCACCCGTTTCTTTGACTCGGAAAGGGAACTCCTTGACCCCTTGAGCTTCCCAAGTGAGGCAATGCCTTGCCCTGCTTTGGCTCGTGCACGGTGCACGCACCCACTGACCTGCGCCCACTGTCTGGCACTCCCTAGTGAGATGAACCCGGTACCTCAGATGGAAATGCAGAAATCACCTGTCTTCTGCGTCGCTCACGCTGGGAGCTGTAGACCAGAGCTGTTCCTATTCGGCCATCTTGGCTCCTCCAACTGTACTCCTTTCTTAAAGCATAAAATATTCTACTCAAAATGAATTAAAGACTTAAAAGTAAAACCCAAAACTTCAAAAAACCAAAAACCCTGGAAGATAACCTAGAAGATAATCATTCTAAACATAGAATCTGATGAAATTGGAAATCATTCTCAGTAAACTATCGCAAGAACAAAAAACCAAACACTGCATACTCTCACTCATAGGTGGGAATTGAACATTGAGAACACATGGACACAGGAAGGGGAACATCACACTCTGGGGACTGTTGTGGGGTGGGGGGATGGGGAGGGATAGCATTGGGAGATATACCTAATGCTAGATGACGAGTTAGTGGGTGCAGCGCACCAGCATGGCACATGTATACATATGTAACTAACCTGCACATTGTGCACATGTACCCTAAAACCTGGAGTATAATAATAATAACAAAATAATAAAATAAAATAAAACATAGGATCTGGCTAATATTTCCTGATGAAGACTCCAAAAGCAATGGCAAGAAAGAAGTAAATTGACGAGTGACACCTAATTAAAAAGCTTCTGCACAGCAGAATGAACTATCCAAGGTAGATAGAAAACCTACAGAATGGGAGAAAATATTTGCAATTCAATATTCTATAAGGAACTTAAATTTACAAGAAATAACAACCCCATTGAAAAGTGAGCAAAGGACATAGAGATACTTTTTAAAGGAAGACGTACATGCACCCAACAAGTATATAAAATTTCTTAATATTACTAAGAATTAGACTAACACAAATCAAAACCAAAATGAGATACCATTTCACGCAAGTCAACTCTGACTTTTTTTTTTTTTTTCCCCGAGATGGAGTTTCACTTTCATTCCCCAGGCTTGAGTGCAAGGGCAAGATCTCTGCTCACTGCAACCTCTGCCTCCCGGGTTCAAGCAATTCTCCTGCCTCAGCCTCCCGAATAGTGGGATTACAGGCATGAACCACCATGCCTGGCTAATTTTGTATTTTTAGTACAGACGTGGTTTCTCCATATTGGTGATTCTGGTCTCGAACTCCTGACCTCAGTTGATCCGCCCGCCTGGCCTCCCAAAATGCTAGGATTACAGGCATGAGCCACCGCACCCAGCCCTGATCTGACTTTTATGATTAGAAAGTAAAAGAAAAAATAACAGATGCTGGTGTGGTTCTGGAGAAAAGCATATGCTTATACACTGCTGGGGCGAATGTAAATTAGTTCAGCTATTGTGGAAAGCAGTTTAACAAGTTCTGGAAGAATTTAAAACAGAAATACCAGGCTGGGCGCGGTGGCTCAGGCCTGTAATCCCAGCGCTTTGGGAGGCCGAGGCGGGCCGATCACGAGGTCAGGAGATTGAGACCATCCTGTCTAACACGGTGAAACCCTGTCTCTACTAAAAATACAAAAAATTAGCCAAGCGTGGTCGCGGGCACCTGTAGTCCCAGCTAGGCTGGAGGCTGAGGCAATAGAATGGCGTGAACCCGGGAGGCGGAGCTTGCAGTGAGCCGAGATTGCGCCACTGCATTCTAGCCTGTGCAACAGAGCCAGACTCTGTCTCAAAAAACAGACAAGAAAAGAAATACCATTTCACCCATCAATCCCATTATTAGGTAGATACCTAGAGAACTATAAATCATTCTAACATAAACACGCACACACACACTCAACACACACACACACATTTATTTCAGAAAAGTTTACAATAGCAAAGACATGGAATTAACCTAAATGACCATCAATGACAGAAGGGATATTTATTTTATATTTTTTATTTTTATTTTTTTGAGACAGAGTCTTGCTCTGTAGCCTAGGCTGGAGTGCAGTGGCGCAATCTCGGCTCACTGCAAGCTCCGCCACCCAGATTCACGCCATTCTCCTGCCTCAGCCCCCCGAGTAGCTGGGGCTACAGGCACCCACCACCACACCCAGCTAAGTTTTTGTATTTTTGGTAGAGACGGGGTTTCACTGTGTTAGCCAGGATGGTCTTGATCTCCTGACCTACTAATCCACCCGCCTTGGCCTCCCAAGGTGCTGGGATTACAGGCCTGAGCCACCATGCTCTGCCGGCAGAAGGAATTTTTAAAATGTGATACACATGCACCATGGAATACTATGCTGCCATAAAAGAACATTAATGTCCTCTGCAGCAACATGGATGGCCATTATTCAAAGGAAACCAATGCAGGAACAGAAAACCAAATATTGCATGTTGTTATTTATAAGTGGAAGCTAAACCCTGAGTATATATGGACATAAAGAAAGAAACAACAGCCACCTGGACTTACTTGACGGTTAAGTTTGGGAAAGAAGATGAAGATAAAACACTACCTATTGAGCACTATGCATTTTAGCTGGGTGACAAAATAATATGCCGACCAAGTTCCTGTGAAATGCAATTTACCTATATAACTAACCTGCACATGGGTTCTTGAACCTAAAATAGAAGTTAAAAAAGGAAACTAATTACAGAAAAATGTAGACAGAATTCTTTGGGATTCAGCAAGATAAAAGTTGATTTCGGGTATATTTCTGAAAAAGCAGATGCATCAATTCCATTTTGTCATAAAAAATTCAGTTTTCTTTTCACTCAGTGTTTGTAACTCAAATTTAAAGTTCATCTTTTTTAGGTAGAGCATTGTTTTAGTAAATCTTTTTTGATAATAACTGAAGCAGGCAAAAAAGTTTTATGATTCAATAAAATAAACAAATTAGAAAATTTTTTAAAGTTTGAAGAAACGTATCGGAATTTCTTCTCAACCTAAAATTTTTTTTTTCCTTTTAATGCGTATATCTTCCTCATTGAAATTTTTGTTGTACAAATGTTTAATATGATTTCAGAATACCTTTTTTACCACGTATTTCTGACCGGCTGAGAAGGTGATAGTGTTTGTGATGAAAATAGATTATGTGCAATATTCACAAAAGTACCTTTTAAGATAGTTGTATGAGCTCCTAGGGAACATTTGATTTTTACTGTTCTATAATATACATTTGTCTTCAGCAGACACTTTTATGATTGTGACATACACCTGGTTTCACTTTAGTCATATTCCTTCTAAGGGAATAGCTAAGTATATTGTAAAGACAAAGGTAGCACATTTTAGTTAATATTAGACAAAGCTTGTCTAATATTAACTTGAAAACAATATAGTTAAGCTATTTGCCATTTATATATGAATAAATGTTTGTAGAATCATGTTGTTTCCCAAATTCTTAGCAAAATGATGACAACCAGATTTAATATTATCTTAAAATGCATTTAATAAATGTGATTTACCTATAGAAGTATAAATGCTTTTAAATATGTGATGGTATATCCATCAGTTGTCAGTGTAATATTCATGTTCTCTCATGGAAAAGGCAGGTGATATGAAAGAAATATGATCACATGAAAACACTTCTAGTACCTCCAGAAATTAAATGAAAACTAATTTTTTGTTACTAAGTAAGCAGGAAGTTTCTTAAAATCTTTCAAAGTTTAGTTTTGCGTATCATAAACTGGCCTTGCTACCGTACTTTGAACAAATCTAAAGGAAACCATTTGAAAAAATATTTTGAAATAAGATTTTAAAAATGTCTTAAGTATAAAAAGCACATTATGACATTATCTACAAAGATAGAAGAGATTTTAATGTCCCAAATAAAAAAATCAATTTTGATTAATGGCATATTAATAACCATTCTAAGGTCTAAATAAATAACCCAGAAAACACTACAATAGAAAGAGAAAAAAAGTAAAATGCAAATGAAAAACTATAAGAATAAAACCACATTGATTATTCCATACTCTATTTCCATTTATGTACATTAACTCCCACTTGTATGTGAAAATATGTATATTTGACTATTTCTAGGTTGTTTTACTTAAGATAATGCCTCTATTCAAAAGGCATTCATGTTATTACAAAAGGCATAACTCCATTCTTTTTATGGCTGAATAGTATTCCATGCATATAGATTATGTGTAATATTTACAAAAGTACAAAGAGATGAGCAATTACTCAATGGATATGATGTACATTATTTAGGCGATAATTATACTTAAAGTGCAGACTTAACCACTACATAATATATACATGTAATAAAATTGAATGTATACTCCTTCAATTTACACGAAAAAGAAAACTATATACCTCATGAATATGCATAATTACTATTTTTTCAATTTAAAAATGTTAAATAGGCCAGGCACGGTAGCTCATGCCTGTAATTTCAGCACTTTGGTAGGCCAAGGCAGGCAAATCACGAGGTCAGGAGTTCAAGACTAGCATGGCCAACATAGTGAAACCCTGTCTCTACTAAATGTATAAAAATTAGCCAGGCATGGCAGTTGGTGCCTGTAGTCCCAGCTACCTGGGAAGCTGAGGCAAGAGAATCGCTTGAACTTGGGAGGCAGAAGTTGCAGTGAGCCGAGATCGCTCCATTGCACTTCAGTGTGGGAAACACAGTGAGACTGTTTCAAAAAAAAAAAAAAAAAAGTTAAATGTGTATATGTACTTTTTATTTTTAAAATTATAACTCCACATTTTAATAACTGCTTTGTACAGAAAACATAATGATCGACCCATCTCCCCAAAGCTAAAATAGATTGAGCTGGGTAATCTTCATTTGATTGTAAGTATTGGGAAATAACAGAAAAATAAATGAGGATCAAAAGTTAGAGTGGGACTAGTAAGTGTTAAGCTAACTCTCAATTATAAACTGAAGCATGAAAACTTTAATGCTCAGGCAATGAGAGGACAGTAAAGAAAGAAAAGTGTATGATGTTCATACTGTTAGCCCTACAATTAATAAGAAAGCAGGACATATGAAAGGATACAAATTTAAAAATATTACGGAGTATATGATTAAGAAATTAACCTTAGTAACATGGTTTAGATTATTAATTTAAATTTAAGTATTCAGATATTTGGTTAGTATATCTAAACTAATAGCAATGAAAGGAGCAAGTTAACCAAGATATTGTACAGAAACAACTCACAGTATTGATGACAATCTAGGTGAGAAAATACAGATTATTTATATATATACATATATGTATGATAGAAAAAATTAAAGTTTTACTGATGTAGTTGAAAATAATGTAAAAGTATATTTTGTACAAATACATGGAAGAGTCACTTTTTAAAACTTTTAGATTAAGTTCTGATGTAAATGTGCTGGTTTGTCATATAGGTAAACTTGTGTCACGGGGGTATGTTGTACAGATTATTTTGTCACCAGGGTAGTAACCCTAGCACCAGTTAGTTATTTTTCTTGATCCTCTTTCTTCTTTCACTTTTCATTCTCTGGTAGGCTCCAGCGTCTGTTGTTTTTCCCTTTGTGCCCATGTTTTCTCACTATTTAGCTTCAACTTCTAAGTGGAGAAGATGTGGTATTTGGTTTTCTTTTTTTACATTAGTTTGCTAAGGATGATGACCTTCAGCTCCATCCATGCTTCTGCAAACACATGGTCTCATTCATTTTTATAGCTGTGTAGTATTCCATAGTGTATATGTGTCATATTTTCTTTATCTGGTCTACCATTGATGGGCATTTAATTTGATTCCATGTTTTTGCCATTGTGAGCAGTGCTGCAATAAACATTCACATACATGTCTCTTTATAATAAAACAATGTATATTCCTTTAGTTATATGCCTAGTGGAAATACTGGGTCAAATGATAGCTCTGTTTTAAGCTCCTTGAGGAATTTCAACACTGCTTTCTATAATGATTGAACTAATGTACAGTCTCACCAACAGTGTGTAACTGTTCTGTTTGCTAGCATTTATTTTTTTACTTTTTACTAATAGCCATGCTGACTGGTGTGAGATGGTACCACATTGTGGTTTATACTTGCATTTCTCAAATGATCAGTAATAAATTTTTTTTTGAAATATGATTTTTGGCCACTTATATATCTTCCTTAGAAAAGTACATTTTCTTGTCCTTTGCCCACTTTTTAATGTAGTTGTTTCTTTCTTGTACATCTGTTAATGTTCCTAATAGATGATGAATATTAAACATTTGTCTGATGCATAGTTTGCAGAAATTATCTCCCACTGCAGAGGTTGTCTGTTTACACTGCTGATAGTTTCTTATGTGGTGCAAAAGCTCTTTTGTTTAATTATATTTCATTTATCAATTTTTGATTTTGTTGCAATTCCAACACCATTTTTTGAATAGGGAGTCATTTCCCCATTTTTTTTTTTTTGTCACCATTGTCAAAGATCAGATGGTTGCAGGTGTCCAGCCTCATTTGTGGGCTCTCTATTCTGTTTCATTTGGTTTATGTGTCTATGTTTGTACCAGTACTATGCTGTTCTGGTTATTGTTGCATTGTTGTGTAGTTTGAAGTTGGGTAGCATGATGCCTCCAGCTTTGTTATTTTTGCTTGGGATTGTCTTGGCTATTTGGGATCTCTTTTGGTTCTATGTGAATTTAAAAATAGTTACTTTTAGTTCTGTGAAGAATTTCATTGGTAGTTTGATAAAAATAGAATTCAGTCCTTAAATGTATTTGTGAAGTATTGTTAAAATATTAACAATATTGGGCCAGGCATGGTGGCTCACACGTGTAATCCCAGCACTTTGAGAGGCTGAGGTGGGTGGATCAAGAGGTCAGGAATTCAAGATCAACCTGGCCAACAGGGCGAAACCCCATCTCTACTAAAAATACAAAAATTACCCAAGCATAGTGGCATGCACCTGTAGTCCCAGCTACTTGGGATGCTGAGGCAGAGAATGCTTGAACCTGGGAGGTGGAGGTTGCAGTGAGCCAAAATGGTGCCACTGCACTCCAGCCTGGGTGAAAGAACAATACTCTGTCTCAAAAAAAAAAAAAAAAAAATTAACCATATTGATTTTTCCTATCCATGAGCATAACATTTTTTTGTTTGTGTATTCTCTGATTTCTTTGAACAGTGCTTTATAATTTTTATTGCAGAAATCTCTCCCTTTCTTGTAATTATTCCCTGTATTTCTAGGTATTTTTTTCTTTTTTGTGGTGATTGTGAATGGGATAGTAGTTCTGATTTGCCTGTTAGGTAGACTGTTGTTGATGAATGGGAATGCTAGTTATCTTTGTTCATTGCTGTTGTACCCTGAGACTTTGCTACCGTTATCAATATTTAGGGAGCTTTTGGACTGAGACTGTAGAGTTTTCTATATATAGAATCATGTCATCAGCAAACAGGAATAGTTTGACTTGGTCGCTTCCTATTTGAATGTCCTTTATTTTTTGTCTTGCTGATTGCACTAACCAAGACTTTGATTACTGTGTTGAATAGGAGTGGCTTTGTTATAGTTTCAGTAGGATTGGTGGCAGTTCTTTTTTGAATGTCTAATAGAATTCAGCTATGAATCTGTCTGCTCCTGGATATTTTACTGGAAATTTTAAAGTTACTGTTTCAATCTTATTACTTATTATTACTTAGTCAGTATACAGTTTCTGTTTCTTCCTAGCTTAATCTGGGAGGGTTGTACTAATAGATGTTCATGTAGATCTGGTGTGGATCTGAAAGAAAACAAATTTACACTGCTGGTGGAAATGTAAACTAGTACAGCCACTATGAGAAACAGTAAAAGATTCCCTAAAGAACTAAAACTTGAACTACCATTTGATCCAACAATCCCACTACTGGGTATCTAGGCATAGGACAATAAGTCATTATATTAAAAAGACTCTTGGGCATCCATGTTTATAGCAGCACAATTTACAATTGCAATAATATGGAACCTGCCTAAATGCCCATCAACCAATGAGTGAATAAAGAAAATGTGGGATATATATATATATATATATATTTAAACACACACACACATATATATTTATACACACACACACACATATCATGGGATACTACACCTCCACTAAAAGGGATAAAATAAAGACATTCACAGAAACCTGGATGGAGTTGGATATTTTTATTATAACTCAGTAACGGAAAACAAAACATCCTATGTTCTCACTTATAAGTGGGACTATGCTATGGGGGTGCAAAGGCAGAAGAAGGTTATAATGAACTCTGGGGGCTTGTGGGAAAAGCTGGGAGGCAGTGAGGGTTAAAATACTACACACTGGGTCTAATATACACTTCTGGGATCATGGGTGCACCAAAATCTCAGAAATCACCTTTTAGTAACTATTCATGTAACTAAATACCACCTGTTCCCCCCAAAACTACTGCAATGATTTAGAAAAGATAATAAAATACCCAGGCACTTCTAAAAAATGTCTTTTATAATATCTTGCAATTCTTTTTCAACATGGGAGTCAAATATGCTTAGAAAATAATAATATATAAGAAAAAGATGTACAAATAGCTAAATGATGTTTGATAAAAATGCTTATCACTAACCATCATGGAAATGCAACTTACAATCACAATAATATATACTTACCAGTTAGAATGGCTTTTATTTTAAAAACACACAGAAGTTAGGCTGTGCACTGAGGCTTACTCCTGTAATCCTAGCACTTTGGGAGGCTGAGATGGGTGGATCACTTGAGGTCAGGAGTTCAAGATAAGCCTGGCTAACATGGTGAAACTTATCTCTACCAAAAATATGAAAATTAGCTGGGCATGGTGGCATACACATATAATCTCAGCTAGTTGGGAGGTTGAGGCAGGAGAATTGCTTGAACCCAAAAGGCAAACATTGCAGTAGCTGAGATCACACCACTGCATTCCAGCTTGGGTGACAGAGGGAGACCCTGCCACAGAAATAAATAAATAAATAAATAAATAAATAAAAATTAAAAATTAAAACACAGAAATTAACAAGCATTGGTGAGAGTATGAAGAAATGGGAACCCCATATGCTGTTGGTGGGAATGTGCACCAATAGACACATTAAGAAAAACAATACAGTTTCCTTAGAAAACTAAAAATGGAACTATCCCACTTCCAGATATGTATCCAAAAGAACTAAAAAGGGTATGCTGAAGAGATATCTGTACTCTCATGTTCATTGCAACATTATTCACAATGGCTAAGACATGAAAGCAAACTGGTTGTTAATCATCAGATAAACACAAAGAAAATCTGATATATATACACAATGAAATATGATTCAACCTTTAAAAATAATGAAATACTGTATTTTGAGATGATAGGGATCAACTCAAAGGACATTATACTTAGTAAAATAAGCCAGACACAAGAGACAAATACCACATGATTGCACTTACATGTGGAAACCTAAAAGTCAAACTCATAGAAATAAAGAGTAGAATGGTGATTATGACAAGATAGAATGGAGAAATTAAAAAAGCTGGTTACACATGCATAATTATAGGTAGGAGTATTGTGATTTAGTAATCTATTGTACAAATAGTAACTAAAATAATAATGAATTTCACATTTCAAAATGACTAAATGCATAAATCTTAAATGTTTTCACCAAAATATAAACATTTAAACTAACAAATCTGTTAATTAACTTGATTTAACAATTAACTCTACAGTGTAAGCATATATCAATACATCGTATTATAAATGTATAATATATATAAATTTTTTATTTGTAATTGCATAAATTGTAATTAATAGTTTTTAAAAATAAAATAAATTCTCATGATAGAGTAAAATAATAAATAATATAACATGCAAAATCAAAGACATTATAATTTCAACAGTGGTTTTAATATTTCAGAAAATTAATTCAAATATTTTGATTAAACAATACTAACAAACATTTTAATTTTAAAACTTTATGTAACACAACACAGTCACATTTTAGGATAAGACTTATAGTTCTGAAATAACCTTACTGTTGCATAAAAAGTTTCTTCTGTTTGCCTAAAAAGAAACAATAAGTCTTTAATAAAGTAAAAGCATTTGTATGTCCATGTCTGAAAGTGCTATAATAAGATTTTGTTTTAATTGTATAAGGCAAACTAACTTCCCTTTGATGACAGAGATTATTTTTCTTTTTCTCTTATTTTATATCTTTATTTATGTTGTAATTTTTTATTGATGCATAATAATTGTATCTATAGGGTACATGCAACATTTTGATACATGAATAAAATAAGTAATGATCATGGTACGGTATTTAGAATATCCACCACATCAAATATTTATCATTTAATTGTGTTGAAAATATTTTAAATCCTTTTTTCTAGCTACTAAAAAATATGCAATATGTTGTTATTAACTATAGTCACCCTATACTGTTATCAAACATTAGAGTTTATTCCTTCTACATAACTATATGTTAGTACCCATTAACCCACCTCTGTTTACCAGCCCCACCTTCACACACTTCTTCTAGCCTCTGGTAATGATCACTATTCTCTCTAGTTTTATGAGATCAATTGTTTTAGCACCAATATATGGGGGAGAACATTTAATATTTGTCTCTCTGTGCCTGGCTTAGTTCACTTCACATAATGACCTCCAATTCCACTTTTGTTGCTTGATGCTTAAGTTGATGTCATATCTACACTGTTGTGAGTAATTCCACAAAAACATGCAAGCACAGGTATTTATCTGATGTATTGACTTCTTTTGAGTAGATGTCTAGCAATAAAATAGTTGAATGGTAATTCTATTTTTATTTTTTGAGGAATCTTTATATTGTTTTCCACAGTGGCTGTATTAAATTTCCACCAACGGTATTTAAGAGTTCCCCTTTCTCTCATCTTTAACAAGATTTTTTGTTTCTTGTCTTTGTAATAAAACCATTCTGATTGGGGTAAGGTGATAGCTAATTGTGGTTTATTATTTTGCATTTCCATGATGATTAATAATGTTGACCATTTTTCATGTATCTGTTGGCCATTTCTACATTTTCTCTTTATAAATGTTTATTTACATATTTTCCCTTGATTTTAATGGGATTATTTATGTTAACATATATATGTTCTTTGTATATTTTGGATGTTTAGTAACCTATGACATGAATAGGATAAAAACATTTTCTCTCATTTAACAGTAAGTTTTTTCACTCAGTTGATTAGTTCTTTTGCTGTGCAGAGCTTTTTAATTTAAGTCCCATTTGTCAATTTTTGTTTTTCTCTCCTGTGCTTTTGAGGTCTTAGTCAAAAATTCCTTCTGTAAGCCAACATCTTAAAACATACTTCTAGGTTTTCTTTTAGTGTTTTAATGTTTCAGGTCTCACATTCCTAAATATTTCATATATCTTAAGTTAATTTTTGTATACTGTGAGAGAGAAGAGGCATATGTATTTTTCTGCATGTGGCTATCCGATATTCCAATAACATTTACTATGAGGATTTTTTTTCCTGAGTGTAAATTCTTATCAGTTATGTCAAAGATCATTCATTTACATACAAATATATTTTGCAGTTACTTATAGCTGGATTCCCTATTACAGTGTTCTATGTGTCTACTTTTATACCACTAACTGTTTCAGTTGGTACAGATTTGTAATACATTTTGAGGTCAAGTAGTATAATGCCTTTAGCTTTGCTCTATTTGCTCAAAATTGGTTTGTCTATATGTCCTCTTTTGGGGTTTTATAAGAATTTCAGGATTAAAAAAAAAATCATGAAGAATGATGTTGGGATATTCCTAAGGCTGCACTAAATATTTAGCTTCTTTTGGGCAATGTGATCATCTTAATGATATTTTATATTTTAGCCCATAAGCATGGGATATTTTCCCAGATGTTTGTGTTATGTAAAATTTGTTTCAACAGTCTTTTTATTTGTAATTTCCCTTGTAGTAATTGCTTACATCCTCCATTAAATTTAGTCCTAGATAGTTTAATATTTTGCAGCTATTATAAAAGAGATTGACTTCTTCATTTCTTTCTCAGCTAGATGACTATTGCTGTATGAAAATATCACTAATTTTTGCAAGCTGTTGTAACCTATAATTTTGCTGAAATTACATATCAAATATAATTTTTTTTTTGGTGGAGTCTTTAGGTGTTTCTGCATTTAAGATCGTGTTCTCAGAGAAGAGGTACAGTTTGACTTTCTAATTTCTAATTTGGATACTTTTTCTCTCCTTCTTTAGCCTGGTGGCTCTGGCTAATACTCCCAGTGTTATGATGAATAAGAGTGATGAACATGGGTGTCTTCGTATTGTTCAATTTTGAAGGGAAAGGACTTTTAATTTTTTTCCATTCAGTGTGATGTCAACTGCGGGTTTATCATATATACCCTTTATTGTTCAAGATATATTCCTTCTATGACCGCATTGTTGCATTTTTTTTATGATGAAGGGATGCTAAATTTTACCAAATGCTTTTCTTGTATATATTGAGATGATTATATTATTTTTGTCCTTTATTCTGTTGATGTGATATATCATGCTTACAGATTTACACATGTTGAACCAGGCCTGCACCTCGGCTGTAAATTCCACTTGGTCTTCATGCAATATATTTTTGACGTGCTGCTGGATTCTGATTGGTGGTAATTTGTTGAGAATTTGTGTGTCTGCTTTCATCAGTGATACTAGACTGAAGTTGTTGTTGCTATTATTGTTGTTTTGTTTTTGTTTGATTTGGGCATCAGGGTGATCCTGGCCTTCTAGAATGAGTTGAGAAGAATTTTCTATTTTATCCTTCTTTTGAATAGTTTTGGAAGAATTGATATTAGTTCTGTGTACATGTGGCAGAATTTGGCTAACAATCTGTCCAATTTTTGGCTTTTTGTTGGAGGACTTTTTATTACTGATTCAATCTTGCTACTCATTATTGGTCTTTTCAGGTTTTCCATTTGTTATTGATTCAGTCTGTATAATTGCATGATTTCAGAAATTTGTTCATGTCCTGTAATTTTTCCAGTTCATTTGTGTATGTTTGTTCATAATAGTCTCTCATGATCCTTTGGTATTATTATTACATCATATGTAATGTCTTCTTTTTATTTTTTATTTTCTGTATTTGGCTTTTCTCTCTCCTCTTGGTTTGTCTAGCTAGCACTTTATCAATTTTGTTTATATTTTCAAAGTACTAACTTTTTGTTTCAATGTTTTCGGTCTCTTTGATTTTAGTTCTGCTAATGTTATTATTATTCCTTTATTCTGATAAATTTTGATTATTTGTGTTCATGCTTTCTAGTTTTTGAGGGACATTTTTATATTGTTAATTTGTAAAATCTTTTTACTTTCTTGATGTAGGTGTTTATTGGTGTGAACTATCCTTTTAGCTTTTTTTTTTTGCTGTATTGCACACGTTTCATATGTTGCGTTTCCACTTTCAATTGTTTAAAGCAATTTTTAAATAAATTTTAAGAATTTTTTCGTTACTTATTGGTCACTCAGGAGAATGTTGCTTAAATTTTATGTACTTATGTAGTATAATTTCCAGAGTTCTGGCAGATATTTCTTTCCAGTTTTATTCTATTACAGTATAACAAAAATATTTGATATGATTTTGACTTTCTAAAATATATGAAGACTTATGAATGCTGATATATGGTCTATCCTGGGAAATGTTTTACATGCTGATTTTTAAAAAGTCTATTCTGCAGTTGTTGAATAGAGTGTTCTGTAAATATCTATTTGGTTCAAAATACAGCCTAACCCAATGTTTCTTTATTGAGTTTTGGTACAAATGAACTGTCTAATGCTGAAGGTGGGGTATTGCAGTCCTCTTAATATTATTATATTGCAATATCTCTCTCTTCTTAGACTTAATAATATTTGTTTATGATTCTCAGTACTCTAGTGTTAGATATATATATATATATATATACATGAAATTATTACCACCTCATTTGATTGCTCCCATTATTATAATATAATAACCTACTTGGCATTTTTTTCCTTTTCACTGTTCTTGATTTAAAGTTTGTTTTATCTGATATGGGTACAGGTAGGTACTTCAGTTGATTTTTGGTTTCTATTTATATGGAATATATAAATTTACATCCCTTTATTTTCGGTCTATATGTATGATTGCTGGAAAGGTGAGCTTCTTGTAAATGGCATATAAGTGGATCATGATTAGTACATTCATCCAGTAATTCTACATCTTTTAACTGAAGAATGTAGTCCATTTACATTGAGATTTTTATTACTTGTGAGGTTTATTTCTTGTTATATTAATTATTTTCTGGTGGTTTATACATTTTGTTATTTTCTTTTTCTCATATATCTCTCATTATGGTTTACTGATTTCTGTGGTGATATCATTTACATTCTTTCTTTTCTTTCTTTTTGTGGAAACTTTACATGTAAGTTTTATAATTCTGTGTAATTTGATAATGGTAAATGTCTTCCTTTACTTCCATGTTTAGGACTTCCTGGAACGTTTTTTCTAGGTCCAGTCTAGTGGTAACAAATTTCCTCAGAATTTCCTTGTCTGGGAAGACATTATTTCTCCTTCATTTAGAAAGAATAGAATTGCTGGATATTTTGTTCTTGACTGACAGTGTTTTTTCCCTAAGCACTATAAATATATCATTTTATTATTTTTGGGGTGAAACACTTCTGCTCAACAGTCTGCATTAATTTGGTGATTTTTTTTCTTCATACAAATTTAGTTGCTTTTCTGTTGCTGTTTTTAAGATTCACTCTTTGAATTTTACTTTAGACAAATTATAATATGTCACAAGTATAACTTTTTGCATTGTGTTTATCTGGGGATCATTCACCCTCCTATATCTGAATGTTTATATATATACGAATATATAAATATTGATAGACTTGGGAAGATTTTAGCTATTATTTTATTAAATACGTTTTCTAGTTTTAAAATTTTCTATTCACCCTTAATATATTAATAATTTACACATTTAGTTGCTGTATGTTGTCCTAAATGTCATGAAGGCTTTCATTCTTTTTTTTATATTATTATACTTTAATTTCTGGGGTACATGTGCAGAACGTGCAGGTTTGTTACATAGGTATGTATGTTCCACAGTGGTTTGCTGAACCCATCAACCCGTCACCTACATTAGATATTTCTCCTAATGCTATACCTCCCCTAGCCCTCCACACCTGACAGGCTCCAGTGTGTGATGATCACCTCCTTGTGTCCATGTGTTCTCATTGTTCAATTGCCATTTATGAGTGAGAACATGCAGTGTTTGGTTTTCTGTTCTTGTGTTAGTTTGCTGAGAATGATGGTTTCCAGCTTCATCCATGTCCCAGCAAAGGACATGAACTCATCCTTTTTTATGGCTGAATAGTATTTCATGATGTATATGTGCCACATTTTCTTTATCCAGTCTATCATTGATGGGCATTTGGATTGGTTCCAAGTCTTTGCTATTGTGAATAGTGCTGCAGTAAACATATGTGTGCCTGTGTCTTTATAGTAGAATGATTTATAATCCTTTGGGTGTATACCCAGTATTGGGATTGGTGGTTCAAATGGTATTTCCAGTTTTAGACTCTTGAGGAATCACCACGCTGTCTTCCACAATGGTTGAACTAATTTACACTCACACCAACAGTGTAAAAGCGTTCCTATTTCTCCACATCTTCTCCAGCACCTGTTTCCTGAATTTTTAATGATTGCCATTCTAACTGGTGTGAGATAGTATCTCATTATGGATTTGATTTACATTTCTCTGATGACCAGTGATGATGGGCATTGTTTCCCATGTTTCTTGGCTGAATAAATGTCTTCTTTTGAGAAGTGTCTGTTCATATCCTTTGCTTACTTTTTGATGGGGTTGTTTGTTTTATTCTTGTAAATTTGTTTAAGTTCTTTGTAGATTCTGGATATTAGCCCTTTGTCAGATGGATAGATTGCAAAATTTTTCTCCCATTCTGTAGGTGCCTGTTCACTCTGATGATAGTTTCTCTTGCTGAGCACAAGCTTTTCAGTTTAATTAGATCCCATTTTTTTTTTTGACTTTTGACATTATTTATTAGGTTCAAAAATGCTTCACAAAAGCCTAACAATGGTTCTGTGGAAACCAGTACATCTGAGGCCCTTTCTGTTGTTCTGAGCAGGCACTGATTTGAAGATGGGCAGCACTTGCGGAACAATTCCCTCGCAGCTGTCAATGTAAGTGAGCATTCACCACTGGCCTAGAAAGGGCCTGTGAATAAACCATATGGAAACGCTGGATTGGGCGGGGGGGTGCTGAGGAGCAAACCTTTATTAACCTCTTGGAGGGGAAATGGGTGGAAGCACCAGCCAGCAGAGGAAGGGGCGCTCCTGCCAGATTGCCATGGAGGGAGGTGTCCGCCTGAGGCCTCCTGTCCCGTGGGGTATGAGGATGCTTGGGGAGCATCTCTGGCGCCATGGCAAATGCGCCTCTTTCAACAGGATTTCCGGACGCGCCCAGCAGTCTGCTTTGGATGTCGGGGTGTGCCTGAGCTCCTGCTGGGACTGCCATCATCTTCTCCAGCTCCAGCTCTGTGTTACTCGGGCAGGCGCTCTGCAGAGCGCCGGGGGTCTGTCTCCTCCTGCAGAGGCCAATGGCAGTGGAAGGTCTGGCGGCAGAACCAGAATTTTTCTTGGTTCAATTTTGCCTTTTGTTGTCGTTGCTTTTGGTGTTTTAGTCATAAAGTTTTTGCCAATGCCTATGTCCTGGATGGTATTGCCTACGTTTTCTTCTAGGGTTTTTGGGTTTTAAAGTCTTATGTTTAAGTCTTTAATCCATTTGAGTTAATTTTTGTATAAGGTGTAAGGAAGGGATCTAGTTTCAGCTTTCTGCATATGACTAGCCAATTTTCCTAACACCATTTATTAAATAGGGAAGACTTTCTCCATTGCTTGTTTTTGTCAGGTTTGTCAAAGATCAGATGGTTGTAGATGTGTGGTGTTATTTCTGAGGCCTCTGTTCTGTTCTGTTGGTCTTTGTATCTGTTTTGGAACCAGTACCATTCTATTTTGGTTACGGTAGCCTTGTACTATAATTTGAAGCCAGGTAGCACCGAAGCCTCCAGATTTGTTCTTTTTGCTTAAGATTGTCTTGGCTATGGAGGCTGCCATTTGAACTTTGAATTAGTTTTTTTCCAATTCTGTGAAGAAAGTCAATAGTAGTTTGATGGGGATTGCACTGAATCTATAAATTACTTTGGGCAGTGTGATCATTTTTATGATATTGATTCTTCATATCCTTGGGCATGGAATGTTTTTCCATTTGTTTGTGTCCTCTTTTATTTCCTTTAGCAGTGATTTGTAGTCCTTCTTGAAGAGGTCTTTCACATCCCTTGTAAGTTGGATTCCTAGATATTTTATTCCCTTTGAAGCAATTGTAAATGGGAGTTCACTCATGATTTGGCTCTCTGTGTGTTATTGGTGTATGGGAATGCTTGTGATTTTTGCACATTGATTTTGTATCCTCAGTCTTTGCTGAAGTTGCTCATCAGCTTAAGGAGATTTTGGGCTAAGAGGATGGGATTTTCTAAATAAACAATCATATCATCTGCAAACAGAGACAATTTGACTTCCTCTTTTCCTAATTAAGTATCCTTTATTTCTTCCTCTTGCCTCATTGTCCTGGCCAGAACTTCCAATGTTATATTGAATAGCAGTGGTGAGACAGGGCGTTCTTGTCTTGTGCCAGTTTTCAAAGGGAATGCTTCCAGTTTTTGCCCATTCAGTATAATATTGCCTGTGGGTTTGTCATAAATAGCTCTTATTATTTTGATATACATTTCATCAATACCTAGTTTATTGAGAATTTTTAGCATGAAGGGCTGTTGAATTTTGTCAAAGGCCTTTTCTGCATCTATTGAGATAATCATATGGTTTTTCTCATTGGATCAGTTTATGCGATTGATTACATTTATTGATTTGTGTGTGTTGAACCAGACTTGCATCCCAGGGATGAAGCCGACTTGATTGTGGTGGACAAGCTTTTTGATATGCTGATGGATTCAGTTTGCCAGTATTTTGTTGAGGATTTTCACATTGATGTTCATCAGAGATATTGGCCTAAAACTTTTTGTTGTTGTTTTGTCTCTGCCAGGTTTTGGTATCAACATGATGGTGGCCTCATAAAATGAGTTAGGGAGGATTTCCTTCTTTTCTATTGGTTGGAATAGTTTCAGAAGGCATAGGACCATCTCCTCTTCATACCTCTGGTAGAATTTGGCTATAAATCTGTCTGGTCCTGGACTTTTTTTTGGCTAGTGGGCTATTAATTACTGCCTCCTTTCCAGAACTTGTTATCGGTCTATTCAGGGATTCAACTTTTTCCTGGTTTAATCTTGGGAGGGTATATGTGTCCAGAAATTTATACATTTCTTCTAGATTTTCTAGTTTATTTGTGAAGAGTATTCTATGATGGTAATTTGTATTTCTGTGGGATCATTGCTGATATCCTGTTTATCATTTTTATTGCATCTATTTGATTCTTTTCTAATTTTTTCTTTATTAATCTGGCTAGCGGTCTACCTATTTTGTTAATCTTTTCAAAATACCAGCTCCTCAATTCATTGATTTTTTGAAGGGTGTTTGTGTCTCCATCTACTTCATTTCAGCTCTGGTCTTTGTTATTTTTTGTCTTCTGCTAGCTTTTGAATTTGTTTGCTCTTGCTTCTCCAGTTCTCTTAGTTTTGATGCCATGGTGTCAGCTGTAGATCTTTCCTGCTTTCTCTCATGGACATATAGTGCTATGAATTCCCCTGTACACACAGCATTATATTGTTCCAGAGATTCTAGCACGTTGTGTATTTGTTCTCATTGGTTTCAAAGAACATCTTTATTTCTGCCTTCATTTCATTATTTTCCCAGTAGTCATTCAGGAGCAAGTTGTTCAGTTTCCATATAGTTGTGCGGTTTTGAGTAAGTTTCTTAATCCTGAGTTCTAATTTGATTGCACTGTGGTCTGAGAGACTGTTAGTTATGATATCCATTCTTTTGCATTTGCTGAGGAGTGTTTTACCTCCATTTATGCCATCAATTTTAGAATAAGTGCTTTATGGTGCTGACAAGAATGTATATTCTTTTGATTTGGGGTGGAGAGTTCTGTAGATGTCTAGTAGGTCCACTTGGTCCAGAGCTGAGTTCAAGTCCTGGATATCCTTGTTAATTTTCTGTCTCTTTGATCTGTCTATTATTGACAGTGAGTTGCTAAGTTTTCCCAGTATTATTGTGTGGGAATCTAAGTCTATTTGTTTGTATTTAAGAACTTGCTTTATGAATCTGGGTGCTCTTGTATTCGGCACATATATATTTATGATAGTTACGTCTTCTTGTTGCATTGATCCCTTTTCCATTGTGTAATGACCTTCTTTGACTCTTGGTCTTTATTGGTTTAAAATCTGTTTTATTAGAGACTAGGATTGCAATGGCCTTTTGTTTTTTTTTGTTTGTTTGTTTTTTTTGGTTTTTTTTTTTTTTTTTTTTTTTTGCTTTCCATTTGCTTGGTAAATCTTCTTCCATCTCTTTATTTTGAGCCTATTTGTGTCTTTGCACATGAGATGGGTCTCCTGAATACAGCACTCTTAGGGGTCTTGAGTCTTTATTCAATGTACCAGTCTGTATCTTTTAATTGAGACATTTAGCTTGTTTACATTTCAAGTTAACATTGTTATATGTGAATTTGATCCTGTCATCATGATGCTAGCTGATTATTTTGCCCACTAGTTAATGCAGTTTCTTCATAGCATCAACAGTCTTTACACTTTGGCATGTTTTTGAGTGGCTGGTACCGGTTGTCCCTTTCCATTTTAGTGCTTCCTTTAGGAGCTCTTGTAAGGCAGGCCTTGTGGTGTCAAAAATCTCTCAGCACTTGCTTGCCTATAAAGGATTTTATTTCTCCTTCACTTATAAAGCTTAGTTTGGCTGAATATGAAATTCTAGGTTGAAAAGTGTTTTCTTTAAGAATGTTGAATATTGGCTCCCACAGTCTTCTGACTTGCAGGGTTTCTGCTGAGAGATCCGCATTAGTTTGATGGACTTCCCTTTGTGGATAACCCAATCTTTCTCTCTGTCTGCCCTTAAGATTTCTTTCTTCATTACAACCTTGGTGAATCTGATGATTATGTGTCTTGGGGTTGCTCTTCTCAAGGAATGTCTTTGCGGTTTTCTCTGTATTTCCTGAATTTGAATGTTGGCCTGCCTTAGGTTGAGGAAGTTCTCTTGGATAATATCCTGAAGAGTGTTTCCCAACTTGATTCCATTCTCCTTGTTACTTTCATGTACACCATTCAAACATAGATTTAGTCTTTTCACATAGTCCCATATTTCTTTGAGGCTTTGTTTGTTTTTATTCTTTTTTTTTCCTCTAATCTTGTCTTCTCACTTTACTTCATTAAGTTGATCTTCAATCTCAGATATCCTTTCTTCTGTTTGATTGATTTGGCTATTGATACTTGTGTATGCTTCATGAAGTTTTCGTGCTGTGTTTTTCAGCTCCATCATGTCATTTATGTTCTTCTCTAAGCTGGTTATTCTAGTTAGCAATTCATCTAACCTTTTTTCCAGCTTCTTAGCTTCCTTGCAATAGGTCAGAACATGCTTCTTTACCGCATAGAAGTTTGTTATTACCCACCCTCTGAAGCCTACTTCTGTCAATTCATCAAACTTACTCTCTATCCAGTTTTATTCCTTTGCTGGCGAGCAGTTGTGATCCTTTGGAGGAGAAGAGGCATTCTGGTTTTTGGAATTTTCAGTCTTTTTGCTGTGGTTTCTCCCCATCTTTGTGGTTTTATCTACCTTTGGTCTTTGATATTGGTGATGTTGATAATATTCCTTTCTTTTTGCTAGTTTTCCTTCTAACAGTCAGGCCTGTCTGCTGCACGTCTGCTAGAGTTTGCTGGAGGTATGCTCCAGACCCTATTTGCCTGGGTATCACCAGTGGAGGATGCAGAACAACAAAGACTGCTGTCTGGTCTTACATCTGGAAGCTTCCTTCCAGAGGGGCACCTGCCAGATGCCAACCAGAGCTCTCCTGTATAAGGGGTCTGTTGGCTCCTACTGGAAGGCGTCATCCAGTCTGGATACACAGTGGGTCATGGACCCACTTGATGAGGCAGTCTGTCCCTTATTAGAACTTGGATGCTATGCTGGGAGAACCACTGCTCTCTTCAAAGCTGTCAGGCAGGGCCCTTTAAGTCTGCTGAAGCTGCACCACAGCCACCCCTTCCCCCAGATGCTCTGTCCCAGGGGACTGTGGTGGGTTCTGTCCAGTCCAAACACTCTGGCGGCTTTGTTTACACTGTGAGGGTAAAACAGCCTACTCAAGTCTCAGCAATGGCAGATGCCCCTCACCCCTCCAATCTTGAGCGTCCCAGGTCGACATCCAACTGTTGTGCTAGCAGTGAGAAATTCAAGCCAGTGGATCTTAGGTTTCTTGGCTCTGTGGGGGTGGGACCCACAAAGCCAGGCACTGGAGAGAGTCTCCTGGTCTACCCATTGTGAAGACTGTGGGAAAAGTGCATTATCTGGGCCAAAAGCACCATTCCTCATGGTACAGTCTCTCATGGCTTTCATTAGCTAGTAAAGGGAAATCCCCTGACCCCTTGCACTTCCTGGGTGAGGCGACACCCCACTCTGCTTTGGCCCATGCTTTGTGGGCTGCATCCACTTTCCAACCGGGTCCAATGAGATGAACCAGGTACCTTAGTTGGAAATGCAGGAATCACCTGCCTTCTGTGTTGATCTCAATGGGAGCTGCAGCCCTAAAACTGTTTCTATTTGGCCATATTGCCAGCTTCTTATTTTTAATTTTTTAAAATTTTATCCATGTTATTTCAAAATGCTTGTCTTCATGTTTTAATATTATTTCTTCTGCCTGAGATGGTCTATTGTAGCTTTAAAATGTACTTGTATTTTCTTCAATTATTCAGTTCCAGAAGTCCTATATTTTTTATCTTTCTTAATTATCTGTCTATTTGGTAAAGTTTTCATTCATATTCTTTTTTTATGTGCTTAGCACTTTTTTTTATTATACTGTAAACTTTAGGGTACATGTGCACAGTGTGCAAGTTTGTTACGTATGTATACATGTGCCATGTTGGTGTGCTGCACCCATTAACTCTTCATTTAACATTAGATATATCTCCTAATGCTATCCCTCCCCCCTCCCTCCACCCCTCAAAGGCCCTGGTTTGTGATATTCCCCTTCCTGTGTCCATGTGTTCTCATTGTTCAATTCCCACCTATGAGTGAGAACATGTGGTGTTTGGTTTTTTGTCCTTGTGATAGTTTGCTGAGAGTGATGGTTTCCAGCTTCATCCATGTCCCTACAAAGGACATGAACTCATCCTTTTTTATGGCTGGTTGTTTTGTATCTGGTTTTTATTTTTTCATTCTTAATTGTTGTTCTGATTTGTTTGCACTAATTTTCTGATTCCCTTGTTTTTCAATATGCTTCTTTGAAATCAGGATTTTGAATTATTGACCCAGAATTTTGTGAATTTCATTTTGACTGAAATCTGTTGTTTGCAAATTATTGTCTTTGATTGGTGGTGTTTTATTTTCTTGTTTGTTATGTTTTCTCTGTCCTTACATTAATATCTGCAATGGTGTAACAGTCACCTTTATAATTTTTTGAAACTGCATTCATTGAGAGAATTTTTTTCTGAAGAATATATGTGTTTTGCGGGTTGTATGGGATGATTTAACTTTCAATTTTTGGTGCCTACAATGGTATGATCTCCATATAAGTTTTTTGAGAATACACAGGATTAGTTGTAGGATCCTGTTGTGGATCCTGGGGTGGGGGGCAATTTTGGGCCTCCAGGGAGCTTATTCTGATAAGATATAGGGAGTGGCAGTGATAAGCCAAGCATATAGATGATCCTTAGGACTCCTGGGCAACTAATGAGATGATGGTGATGACAGAAGCAGTAGTGGAGCAACCCACTGGAACCCTAGTAGTTCATGCTGACACTAGTAGTGGCAGTAGTGGTTTGGGTGGGCCAGTTCTCTGGTCCACTAGTGGCATGTTCAGGTTGATGTCAGCTGTGGTGGTAATGGCAGGTTGTGTTAGCTGGTGCTTAAATCCTGGGAGAAGCAACTGGGCTGAACAATTAATAGGCCCTTGGATGTACTGGGAGCACCAGAATATGCCAGCAGACTTGTTCTCAGGCTCCTTGGTTGTACATACAGTTGTTGACTGTGACTGAAAGAAAAGAATGTTCTTCAGGGCACCGGCAGAGTGCTCACCTGTCAGCTGTGCCAGCTGTGCTGCAGGGCTGCCACTGGGAAGTGTGAGGCCTCTCTCAGCTGGAGCAGCACCAGGAGATAACAGTGGAGAGTGTGGCCAGCCTTTCTTTTGGTCTCACAACATTCCATTGCTGTTGTGTTAGGATTTGTTGTATGTGGACATGGGAGTGCTCAGTCTTCCCTATCTTTTCTCAGACCAGTGGTGGCAACAGCAGTGACCACATCATTCTGAATTCAGGACAGGACACAGACTCTGTGAGTTAACTCTCATAATAATATTAAGCTGAAGCAACTCTGGACTCAAATGTTTGTAGTACTTTGTGTGATCTTTCTTTCTGGAACAATTTCTCCGTGCATTCTCTAGGCAGCTGTGTATGTTAGGTTTAATGACCACACAAGAGGAGAGATTCTCTCACAGCTAAGATTGTTAGATCTCACGGTGCAAGTGTGAAGTTCTTTCTCTTACTTTTCTCCTGTATCTAGTGTCTTCCCCTAGCTCTAAGCCCATTGCTTTGCTCTCCTTCCTCATTTTTGGTGGTTCCTATCACATCTCTGTTGAATCTCAGTATTCCTTCTTAGAATCCATTTGAAGTATTGGTATTTTGCCATCTTGATTCTCCCTTCTCTCAAGTGGAAAAGTGGAATTTTTATCAAACCTTATGATTATGAGATAATCATAAGAATTTTGTCCTTTATTCTGTGGATATTAATGGATTGGTGTTTGTTGAACCATTCTTGCATCCCTGTAACAAATTCACTTGATTATGTGCATAATCTTTTGATTCACTGTTGAATTTTGTTTGCTACTATTGTGTTGAGTTTGTTTTTATCTATGTTCACCAGGGATAATGGCATTTTGTTTTCTTTTTTTGTGTGTGTTATCATAATTTGTTGGTCAAGGTAATGCTCACTTCATAAAATAAGTCAGGGAGTATTCCTTTATCCTGTTTTGAAATAGTTGGAGGAGAATTGGCTTTAGTTCTTCTTTGTAAGTTGGCACAATTCAGCAATTAGGCTTTCCCATCCTGTACTTTTCTTTGTTGGAAGACATTTATTATTAATTCAATTGTTACTGATTATTGGTCAGTTTTGATTATCTATTTCTCTTTAATTCAATCTTGGTAGGTTATGTATGTGTTGCTATTTACTCATTACCTCTAGTTCTATTTTATTACTGGATAGCTGTTCATAACAGTCTCTGATAATTTTTTTTTATTTTTGCATCAGTTGTAACGTATTTTTTTATTTCTGATTTTATTTATTTGAATTTTTTCTTTTTCTTAGTTCCACTAGTGGCTTATCAGTTTTATATTTTTTCAAAAAATTTATGTTTTGCTTTTTTGTGTGTTTTTTAAGTCTCTATTTGGTTCAGTTCTCCTCTGATATTTAGTAGGTCCTTTCTTCTATGAGTTTAGGTATTCTATTGTTTTGCTTTTTATGAACTTTTATTTCATTTTTCTCTCTTTATTATTATTATTATTATACTTTAAGTTTTAGGATACATGTGCACAACGTGCAGGTTTGTTACATGTGTATATATGTGCCATGTTGGTGTGCTGCACCCATTAACTCTTCATTTAACATTAGGTATATCTCCTAATGCTATTCCTCCCCCCTCCCCCCTCCTCCCACCCCACAACAGGCCCCAGTGTGTGATATTCCCCTTCCTGTGTCCATGTGTTCTCATAGTTCAATTCTCATCCATGAGTGAGAACATGTGGTGTTTGGCTTTTGTCCTTGTGATAGTTTGCTGAGAATGATGGTTTCCAGCTTCATCCATGTCCCTACAAGGACATGAACTCATCATTTTTTATGGCTGCATAGTATTCCATAGTGTATATGTGCCACATTTTCTTAATCCAGTCTATCATTGTTGGACATTTGGCTTCCTTCCAAGTCTTTGCTATTGTCAATAGTGGCACAATAAACATAAGTGTGCATGTGTCTTTATAGCAGCATGATTTATAATCCTTTGGGTATATACCCAGTAATGGGATGGCTGGCTCAAATGGTATTTCTAGTTCTACATCCCTGAGGAATCGCCACACCAACTTCCACAATGATTAAACTAGTTTACACTCCCACCAACAGTGTAAAAGTGTTCCTATTTCTCCACATCCTCTCCAGCACCTGTGTCCTGACTTTTTAATGATCGCCATTCTAAGTGGTGTGAGATGGTATCTCATTGTGGTTTTGATTTGCATTTTTCTGATGGCCAGTGATGATGAGCATTTTTTCTTGTGTTTTTTGTCTGCATAAATGTCTTCTTTTGAGAAGTGTCTGTTCATATCCTTCACCTACTTTTTGATGGGGTTGTTTGTTTTTTCTCGTACATTTGTTTAAGTTCATTGTAGATTCTGGATATTAGTCCTTTGTCAGATGAGTAGGTTGCAAAACTTTTCTCCCATTCTGTAGGTGTCTGTTCAATCTGATGGTAGTTTCTTTTGCTGTGCAGAAGCTCTTTAGTTTAATTAGATCCCATTTGTCAATTTTGGCTTTTGTTGCCATTGCTTTTGGTGTTTTAGATATGAAGTCCTTGCCCACACCTATGTCCTGAATGGTATTGCCTACATTTTCTTCTAGGATTTTTATGGTTTTAGGTCTAACATGTAACTCTTTAATCCATCTTGAATTAATTTTTCTATAAGGTGTAAGGAAGGGATCCAGTTTCAGCTTTCTACATATGGCTAGCCAGTTTTCCCAGCACCATTTATTAAATAGATTATCCTTTCCCCATTGCTTGTTTTTCTCAGGTTGGTCAAAAATCAGATAGTTGTAGATACGCTGCATTATTTCTGAGGGATCTGTTCTGTTGCATGTGTCTATGTCTCTGTTTTGGTACCAGTACCATGCTGTTTTGATTACTGTAGCCTTGCAGTATAGTTTGAAGTCAGGTAGCATGATGCCTCCAGCTTGGTTCTTTTGGCTTAGGATTGACTTGGCAATGTGGGCTCTTTTTTGGTTCCATTTGAACATTCAAGTAGTTTTTTCCAATTCTGTGAAGAAAGTCATTGGTAGCTTGATGGGGATGACATTGAATCTATAAATAACCTTGGGCGGTATGGCCATTTTCATGATATTGATTCTTCCTACCCATGAGCATGGAATGTTCTTCCATTTGTTTGTATCCTTTCTTATTTCCTTGAGCAGTGGTTTGTAGTTCTCCTTAAAGATGTCTTTCACGTCCCTTGTAAGTTTTATTCCTAGGTATTTTATTCTCTTTGAAGCAATTGTGATTGGGAGTTCACTCATGATTTGGCTCTCTGTTTGTCTGTTATTGGTGTATAAGAATGCTTGTGATTTTTGCACATTGATTTTGTATCCTGAGAATTTGCTGAAGTTGCTTATCAGTTTAAGGAGATTTTGGGCTGAGACAATGGGGTTTTCTAGATATACAATCATGTTGTCTGCAAACAGGGACAATTTGACTTCCTCCTTTCCTAATTGAATGCCCTTTATTTCCTTCTCCTGCCTGATTGCCCTGGGCAAAACTTCCAACCTCTGTTGAGTAGGAGTGGTGAGAGAGGGCATCCCTGTCTTGTGCCAGTTTTTGAAGGGAATGCTTCCAGTTTTTGCCCATTCAGTATGATACTGACTGTGGGTTTGTCACAGATACCTCTTATTATTTTGAGATATGTCCCGTGAATACCTAATTTATTGAGAGTTTTTAGCATGAAGCGTTGTTGAATTTTGTCAAAGGACTTTTCTGCATCTATTGAGTCAATCATGTGGTTTTGTCTTTGGTTCTGTTTATATACTGGATTACGTTTATTGATTTTTGTATGTTGAACCAGCCTTGCATCACAGGGATGAAGCCCACTTGATCATGGTGGATAAGTTTTTGATGTGTTGCTGGATTCATTTTGCCAGTATTTTATTGAGGATTTTTGCATCAATGTTCATCAAGGATATTGGTCTAAAATTCTCTTTTTCAGTTGTGCCTCTGCCAGGCTTTGGTATCAGGATGATGCTGGCCTCATAAAATGAGTCAGAGAGGATTCCCTCTTTTTCTGTTGATTGGAATAGTTTCAGAAAGAATGGTACCAGCTCCTCCTTGTACCTCGGGTAGAATTTGGCTGTGAATCCATCTGGTCCTGGACTTTTTTTGGTTGGTAAGCTATTAATTATTGCCTCAATTTCAGAGCCTGGTATTGGTGTATTCAGAGTTTCAACTTCTTCCTGGTTTAGTCTTGGGAGAGTGTATGTGTCGAGGAACTTATCCATTTCTTCTAGATTTTCTAGTTTATTTGCATAGAGGTATTTATAGTATTCTCTGATGGTAGTTTATATTTCTCTGGGATCGGTGGTGATATCCCCTTTGTCATTCTTTATTGCGTCTATTTGATTCTTCTCTCTTTTCTTCTTTATTAGTCTTGCTAGCGGTCTATCAATTTTGTTGATCTTTTCAAAAAGGCAGCTCCCGGATTCATTGATTGTTGAAGGGTTTTTTGTGTCTCTATTTCCTTCAGTTCTACTCTGATCTTAGTTATTTCTTGCCTTCTGCTAGCTTTTGAATGTGTTTTCTCTTGCTTCTCTAGTTCTTTTAATTGTGATGCTAGAGTGTCAATTTTAGATCTTTCCTGATTTCTCTTGTGGGTACTTAGTGCTGTGAATTTCCCTCTACACACTGCTTTAAATGTGTCCCAGAGATTCTGGTATGTTGTGTCTTTGTTCTCCTTGGTTTCAAGAACATCTTTATTTCTGCCTTCATTTTGTTATGTACCCAGTAGTCATTCAGGAGCAGGTTTTTCTGTTTCCATGTAGTTGAATGGTTTTGAGTGAGATTCTTAATCCTGAGTTCTATTTTGATTGCACTGTGGTCTGAGAGATCGTTTGTTATAATTTCTGTTCTTTTCATTTGCTGAGGAGTGTTTTACTTTGAACTTTGTGGTCAATTTTGTAATAGGTGTAGTGTGGTGCTGAAAAGAATGTATATTCTGTTGATTTGGGGTGGAGGCTTCTGTAGATGTCTATTAGGTCTGCTTGGTGCAGAGCTGAGTTCAATTCCTGGATATCCTTTTTAACTTTCTGTCTCATTGATTTGCCTAATGTTGACAGTGGGGTGTTAAATTCTCCCATTATTATTGTGTGGGAGTCTAAGTCTCTTTGTAGGCCACTAAGGACTTGCTTTATGAATCTGGGTGCTTCTGTATTGGGTGCATATATATTTAGGATAGCTACCTCTTCTTGTTGAATTGATCCCTTTACCATTATATAATGGCCTTCTTTTTCTCTTTTGATCTTTGTTGGTTTAAAGTCTGTTTTATAAGGGACTAGGATTGCAACCCCTGCCTTTTTTTGTTTTCCATTTGCTTGGTAGATCTTCCTCCATCCCTTTATTTTGAGCCTGTGTGTGTCTCTGCACATGAGATGAGTCTCCTGAATAGAGCAAACTGACGGGTCTTGACTCTTTACCTAGTTTGCTAGTCTGTGTCTTTTAATAGGAGCATTTAACCCACTTACCTTTTAGGTTAATATTGTTATGTGTGAATTTGATCCTGTCGTTATGATGTTAGCTGGTTATTTTGCTCATTAGTTGATTCAGTTTCTTCCTAGCATCAATGGTCCTTACAGTTTGGCATGTTTTTACATTGGCTGGTACTGGTAGTTCCTTTATATGTTTAGTGCTTCCTTCAGGAGCTCTTGTAGGATTTGAGCCTATGTGTGTCTCTGCACATGAGATGAGTCTCCTGAATACAGCACACTGACGAATCTTGACTCTTTACCCAGTTTGCTAGTCTGTGTCTTTTAATAGGAGCATTTAACCCATTTACCTTTTAGGTTAATATTGTTATGTGGGAATCTGATCCTGTCATTATGATGTTAGCTGGTTATTTTGCCATTAGTTGATGCAGTTTCTTCCTAGCATCAGTGGTCTTTATGGTTTGCCATGTTTTTACAGTGGCTGGTACTGGTAGTTCCTTTATATGTTTAGTGCTTCCTTCAGGAGCTCTTATAGGGCAGGCCTTGCCCTGACAGAATCTCCTAGCATTTGCTTGTCTGTAAAGGATTTTATTTCCTCTTCACTTTTGAAGCTTAGTTTGGCTGGATATGAAATTCTGGGTGGAAAATTCTTTTCTTTAAGAATGTTGAATATTGGCCCCCACTCTCTTCTGGCTTGTAGAGTTTCTGCTGAGAGATCAGCTGTTAGTCTGATGGGCTTCCCTTTGTTGGTCACCCGATCTTTCTCTGGCTGCCCTTAACATTTTTTCCTTCATTTCAACTTCGGTGAATCTGACAATTATGTGTCTTGGAGTTGCTCTTCTGGAGGAGTATCTTTGTGGCATTCTCTGTATTTCCTGAATTTGAATGTTGGCCTTTCTTGCTAGATTGGGGAAGTTCTCCTGGATAATATCCTGCAGAGTGTTTTCCAACTTGGTTCCATTCTCCCCGTCACTTTCAGGTATACCAGTGAGATGTAGATTTGGTCTTTTCACATAGTCCCGTATTTTTTGGAGGCTTTGTTTATTTCTTTTTATTCTTTTTTCTCCAAACTTCTCTTCATGCTTCATTTCATTCATTTTGTCTTCCATCGCTGATACCTTGTCTTGAAGTTGATCTCATTGGTTACTGAGGCTTGTGCATTCATCACATAGTTCTCGTGCCTTGGTTTTCAGCTCCATCAGGACCTTTAAGGACTTCTCTGCATTAATTATTCTAGTTAGCCATTCATCTAATTTTTTTTTCAAAGTTTTTAACTTCTTTGCTGTTGGTTCAAACTTCCTCCTTTAGCTCAGACTAGTTTGATCTTCTGAAGCCTTCTTCTCTCAGCTCATCAAAGTCATTCTCTAACCAGCTTTGTTCCATTGCTGGTGAGGAGCTGCGTTTCTTTGGAGGAGGAGAGGCACTCTGATTTTTAGAGTTTCCTGTTTTTCTGCTCTGTTTTTTTCCCATCTTTGTGGTTTTATCTACCTTTGGTCTTTGATGATGGTGACGTACAGATGGGTTTTTGGTGTGGATGTCCTTTCTGTTTGTTAGTTTTCCTTCTAACAGTCAAGACCCTCAGCTGCAGGTCTGTTTGAGTTTACTGGAGGTCCACTCTAGACCCTGTTTGCTTGGGTATAAGCACTGGTGGCTGTAGAGCAGCAGATATTGGTGAACCACAAATGCTGCTGCCTGATCGCTCCTCTGGAAGTTTTGTCTCAGAGGAGTACCCAGCCGTGTGAGGTGTCAGTCCACCCCTACCAGGGGGTGCCTCCCAGTTAGGCTACTTGGGGGTCAAGGACTCACTTGTGGAGGCAGTCTGCCCATTCTCATATCTCAAGCTGCATGCTGGGAGAACAACTACTCTCTTCAATGCTGCCAGACAGGGACATTTAAGTCTGCAGAGGTTTCTGCTGTCTTTTGTTTGTCTGTGCCCTGTCCCCAGAGGTGGAGCCTTCAGAGGCAGGTAGGTCTCCATGAGCCGTGGTGGGCTCTACCCAGTTCAAGCTTCCTGGCCACTTTGTTTACCTACTCAAGCCTGAGCAATGGCAGGCACCCCTTCCCCAGTCTCAGTGCCACCTTGTAGTTTGATCTCAGACTGCTGTGCTAGCAGTGAGCGAGGCTCCACGGGCATAGAACCTGCTGAGCCAGGTGCGGGATATAATCTGCTGGTGTGCCATTTGATAAGCCCATTGGAAAAGCACCATATTAGGGTGGGAGTGACCCAATTTTCCAGGTGCCATCTGTCACCCCTTTCTTTGACTAGTAAAGGGAATTCCCTGACCCCTTGTACTTCCTCACCCTGCTTTGGCTTACACACGATGCACTGCACCCAGTGTCCTGCACCCACTCTCCAGCACTCCCCACTGAGGGGAACCCGGTACCTCAGTTGGAAATGCAGAAATCACCTGTCTTCTGCATCACTCACACTAGGAGCTGTAGACTGGAGCTGTTCCTATTCAGCCATCTTGGCTCCACCAAGATGAGAGCATTATTTTCAATGGCATTTCCTGAGTCCTATGAAGTCTTTCTTCTAGTTCCATCCACACACTCCTCTGGAGACCTGAGGACAAATAGTGACAGATTAGATTAATTTATTCAATTAGAGATTTAGTCCATGTAGAGCAGTTTTGCTGTACATATTTGTATGCATTCTTCCTTTGTTAAGTTTTAAATATTAAGACCACAAGTATTTGTTAATTTTTTATTCCCTTAGAATACTTACAGCTATAAGGAAATATATATCAATATTTTAAAATCTTTCTTTAAATATTGAACTCTCAATGCTAGAGCCAGATTCTGTTGCTTGAGTTCAAAAGCATCTTTTTCTACTATTAAACTAACATGAGTTTTTGTATAACCTTTGTTAATTGATTCATGAATTGTTTGTTCTGTCTGCTTTACAAGCTCTATGAGAAAATTCATTTCTTTACCCTCATGTAGAAAACATTTTCCAGATGTATTGCAGCTTGAACTTTCACTGAACAAGAACTCTCAGGCTTAAGTATTAAATTATAGACATGGGGTGTGGATAATACCGTCATAGCTATGGAGAAAGTGGTAACGGTTTCGCTGTGTTTGGAGGTGAAGGGCATATTAGACATCTCTCAACCTCATGTCTTGTTGAATACTGTACACAGTTTTCTGCCTATATTAACTGGGACCAACAGTTAGTAGTCAGGCAAGAAGGAGGATCAAAGGGAGCTAGATAGAAACAGGTGAATATGAATGAAGATCTGGAAGTAAATTAAAACAATATATGAGAAAATAAGAAAGAACAGAAAGATAATTTCTCATTACATTTGTGCTTTTATTTCTTTTTAATGAACTCATCTTTTACCTAATGCTACTTAATCTTGATAATGCTGCCAGGTGTGTGGTGGATGCTCAAGGGGTAGTCAGATTTTCTCATGTCTGGTAGCCAAGGAGAGGAACTATGTCATGGAGAAAACTGGAAGTGGGTACAGATAACCCTGTGCTCTGTGCTGAATCTGTGCCGAATCTCTGAAATCGGCAAAACCAGTAGGCAAAACATAGGCAGTTACGGGGAGCTACATGTTTACGTACATCTTCACCTAAGCTGATTTGTCTTGATCTTGAAGAGGATTAAAAGGGAAAACATTTTACAGCTTCTCAATTTTGATCCACTTAAATGTTTTCCTCTCTCCCTGGTAAATCTTGCAAAGTAACCTAGGAGACTAGGAAACTTGGACAGCCATCTCAAATTTACTTCTCCCAGTATACAGACTGAATCTAGGGGTTTTCTCCATGGGTTACTTTGTTTGCTTGGTGTAGGGGCTTTGTAGTTAAAGAGGACCATTAGCCTTACCATGTGCTTCTGTTTCTTTCTTTATTCTGCATCCCAAGTGACTGTCACAGCCTCAGTTCATGTTCTGGAATGTTGGGGTGATAATGTTGCCTCTAGATTCGCTTGTATGTGGGTGACACTGAAGCCAGATAACTCCTACTTTGCCATTTTGCTGACATCACTGTCCTGTTTTGTCCTTTGTATTAGGGCCATGCTGTTATAAGGGTGGAAAGGGGGTCACTTTCCACCACATACTACTGCATACACTAGTGGTGCTGCCATCATTGAAGTGCGTAGGCTCCCTGTCATTCACTTGTCAATTCACAGGGGCCTGCCCATGTACCAGGGTTGTTTGAAAAAACAGATGCTGCCACTTGTTTCTCTGTTTATGATCAGGGGATTGAAAAAAGGGAAAGGCACATCCTTCTATCATTGGAAACACTATTTTCCCCATTGGCCTCTTCCTACAGATATAGTTTATATTTTACTAAGGCATTAGTGTTATTATTGACTATCTGCTGAAGAAGTATGAGACCCAGGGTATAACAGAAAACTGGGTGCACAGCAGCAATAAAGCATGTTCCTAAAGTGCCTTATTCTCTGTGTGGGCCCTGTATGAAGAAAAGAGCTGCCTTTCTAATACATTGTAATGAGTCATGGCATTCAGGTGACTATGTATGCAGAAAGTCATTGGTAGCAAGAATAGGTTATTTTTTACTCCATGGGCTCCAGGATGTGCAATTGATGGCAGCAAGGTTCCTCAACACCAAACTCAAAAGTCAGTGGGAGCAGGATACTTAGGTTGAGGTAATAAAACCTCAGATAATGGGTTCAGGGACATAATTCGAGAAAAGTCACAATGTCATCCTGGGAAACACAATCTTTTTATGCTGGGACCTCTCCATAGCTGCAGAACAGTTCAAAAGTTCTGAACATTTGTCACTGCAATTTCAGGACAATTTTTAAAGCAATACCAAGAAACAGCATTATGTAGTGGCAGAAAGCAGCATAATAGAATACTGGCAAGCAGCAGGGAAACTAGAGAGGCAGACAGCAGTCTTCCAACCTAGGTTTTCTGTATGATAAGTAGCTATGCAAAATGCGTGAATCATTCCTTATCTAAGAATCATTTGGGGTTAATATTTCTAATTGTATGAGATTACTATTTATGAGATAATGTAAAAAGTCTGATAGCAAGGGCAGTTGAACAGTTTGTCATGAAGCTATGGTTAAAGAATGGCTCTGAAGATGTATTTCTTGTTCATCTTGGTCAGGCTTGGCCAGGACTAGGCAGCAATCAACTGGTGTTTTTCTATTACTTTCCATACAATAACCTACATACATTTATTTAGAAATAAATACATTTTCTAAAACCATACAAGCTATGAAACCTGGATCATGAAGATATAGAAACCTGAATGGACCAATAATAGAGACATTGAATTAGAAATAAAAACCTATCATTCAAGAAAAGCCTGGGATGAAGTGGCCTCATTTAGAAATAAACTTTAACAAGTGAAGTAAAAGAGTTTTATACAGAAAATTATAAAATATTTATTAAAAGTTAAAAACAAAACTAAAGGAAAATACTTTTTGTGTTCACAATTTGGAAGACAATACTGCAAAAATGCCCCTACTATGCAAAACAACCTAAAGATTTTATCCTGGAACTTTCAAAATCTCAAGGACCTTTTAAACATAAAATTAGATAAATAAATAAATAAATAAAAACACTGATGTAGACTAAGAAAGGAAACCAGATATCAGCTTTCTGCACCTCTTGTTTGACGGTCACATCTTGGGCAGGACCAGCTCCATTCCTGAGACACTATGCAGAAAGTGAAGGTCAAAAAAATAGATTTGGCTGTATCAGGCACCTGGTGACCAGGGATGCTTTAGTTCTGACAAAGTAGAACTGTAACCATCAATGACGTCTTCACTGACCTCAATGACATTGTCTACATGTTTCAGTATCATTCTCCCTATGGCTAGTTCCACTGCACCAGCAAGGCTGAGAATAGAAAGTTTTTCACAAATGACAATCCCATCACCATCTTCCAGGAGAAAGATTCCACCAAAATCAAATACAATGATATTAGACACCGATTATGTTGTGGAGTCAAAGGGAATCTTCACTGGCATGGAGACGTCTGGGGTTCACATAGATGGAAAGTCCTAAGGGGTTACAGTCTCTGCCTCTTCTACTGATGCCCTCATGTTCATGATGTGCATAAACCATAAGTAAAAAGTAAAAATAGTGTCATGATTATCAACAATGCTGTCTGCATCAGCAAGTTCTCAGACCCCAGGTGAAGGTTATCCATGATAAATGTAGCATCATGGAGAAAATCATGACCACAGTCCTTTACATCACTGCCGCCCAGAATACCATGAATGGTCCCTCTGGTAAACTGTACTGTCTACCATGGGGCTTTTCTGAACATCATTCCTGTATCTACTGGCACTGCCAAGCTGTGGGAAAGGTCATCCTTGAGCTTAATTTGAAACTTACTGACTTAACTTTCTGTGTCCCAGCAATCAGTCTATCAGTTACTGGCCTGACGTGGCATCAGGATAAACCTGCAAAATATGACAGCATAAAAAAGACAGTGAAGCAAGCACTAGAGAGAACTTTCAAGGGCATCCTAGGCTTCACTGAAGAACAAGTTGTCTCCTCTGACTTTAATGGTGACATCCACTCTTCATCTTTCTTGCTGGTTCTTGGATTTTACTTAATGACTACTTTGTCAAGCTAAGTTCTTGGTAAACAATAAATTTGACTACAGCAACAAGGTGGTCAACCTTATTGTTCACATTGGCCTCCATGAATTAAAGAGCCCTGTCACCACCGGCAGTAGAGAGCATAAGAGAAAGAGATAGGGCCTTAGCATCTGGGGATCCCTCTGCTGCATTGAATCCCCACTGCACTGATAATTACTCCTCAACACAATTTTCAAGCTACATACCTGAAGAGGAAGGGGTCTAGGAAGCCCCACCTTGTCATGTATCATCAAGAATATCCACTCTACTCAAGAAAAAAAAAGACACCACGTGGCCAAAAAAAATCCTGAGAAAGAAGAAAATGCTGTAGATATCACATTTGCTGATTTCAAAATGAGCACAAGCTACAGTAATCAAAGTGGCTTCGATAGGCATAAAAAAACACATAGTAACCCATGAAATGAACATATTCACTAGAAATAACCTATATATGTACAATAAATCTTTGAAAAGGGAGGCAAAACTTTAAAATGTGAAAAGAAAATTCTCTTTAACAAAGAATATTCAGAAGTGAATCCACATACTAAAGAGTAATATATACATGCTAAAGGAGGGAACCATGTCATTATCTTACCCCATCCTAAAAATAAAATTAGAATGTATTGGTAACTTAAACATAAGACCTGAAATAAAAAGGCTTCTAGAGAAAGGCTTAGGAGAAAACTTTCTAGCCACTGACTTTGAAAATAATTTATTAAATATGTTACAGAAGTGTAGTCATAAGAAACAAAAATAAACATTTTAGGCTATGTCAAATTGATAAGCTTCTTGACAGCAAAAATACCAATCAGCAAACTGAAAATATAACCTATAGAATCAGAGCAGCAAACCCAATATCTGATAAGTTGTTAATATCCCAAATACCAAAGGGACTCGTATACCTAAATAGGATAATAAAAGCCAAACAGTTGTTTGATTTTTTTGTAGGCAGTTTTAAAACCACCTACAATTAAGGAGATATTATAATGGGGCAATATTTTGAGTAGACATTTATTCAAAGACACACAGTTGACCAAAAAGAATGTGGAAAAGTTCTCAACATCACCAACTAGCAAAAAAAAAAAAAAAAAAAAAAAAAGTGTAAATTAAAACCACCATGAGTGGTTAAGACCATAGGGGAACACATAAAGATTTATAGGGCTTTCAGTTACTGTAAGTGCCTGCAAAGGTGAGGATCTTTTGTCGGTGGGTAAGAAGGTTGAATCTCAAAAATGGCCAGTCCATTCTGAATGTATTTGGGGCCATGAACATGCATGGCTCTATTCCATATCTACCTGTGCCTTACAGAATGAAGACATTGTGATTGGTCAGAGGGGCAAGTGGCTTAACCAGATTGTGGGGGTTTGGTTGGTTGGCATATATGTTAGTCGAGGTTGGTTGACTTCCAAGAAACCTCCATCAGCAGCTCGTTGTGCTGCATTGCTAGATTCAGTATAGGGTCTCAAGGACTCTTGGAAGTTTCCAACAAGTTCAAGTCCAGTTGGATTTCTCAAACCTGCCTGGGTCAGCCCCATCTCCTGCCTCTTTGGCCATTGCTCAACTCTACACACAGAGCCATGCCCTTGGGGTAATCAAGAACTTATTCTAGGACGTCAGTTTCTCTCCCTACATTAAGCACCCAAAGTAGTGGCTGAAAGGGGTAATAAAGTAACATCTTACAATGCTGTACTGCCTGAATGAGGACCAGAGGCCTTTGGAAAACATGACTCCTGGGTGTCTCTTATCTGATAATTAATTAGCTGCCCCTATATGGTTTCTAGCTCCCAGAGTATCTGGCTTCCTCTGAGAAGTAAAAAATGAATGTTTTGGGGTCATTTTATTTCATCTTCAGAGTCCAATTTGAGTCCTTTACTACACCTCAATCCATAACCATTACTACCTCCCCTGCCTGTCCAATCTTACCTGCTCTCATGTCAAAAATACCACAGCCACTGCAGATGGCTTCAGACCTTCCCTGCCTTATTTTTTAGAAAAATTCTCCACTCTATATGCCCTGATTAGGAGACTGTCTGCTGGGATCTTCTTATTATTTTATTTATTTATTTTTTATTTTTTTAACTTTTTATTTTGAAATAGAGATTCACAGGAAGTTACAAAGGTAGTACAAAGGTCATCCATGTTTCCTTCACCTAGCTTTCCCCTATAATTACATCTTAAAGTATGAGAAGCAGGGATTTGATATTGATGACATATGTTTGTGTAGTTCAGTGTATTTTATCAAATATGCAGATTTATGTGACTGCCACTGTAAAGAGCTATTCCATCACCACAAATATCACCCTTATGCCACCTCTTAACAGTCATACCTCTCTCCTTCCCCAAATAATTTATTTTTTTAACATTTTTAAATTTTGTTATTATACTTTACGTTTTAGGGTACATGTGCACAATGTGCAGGTTAGTTACATATGTATACATGTCCCATGGTGGTGTGCTGCACCCATTAACTCGTCATTTAACATGAGGTATATCTCCTAATGCTATCACTCCCCCTGCCCCCAACCCCACAAGAGGACCCTGTGTGTGATGTTCCCCTTCCTGTGTCCATGTGTTCTCATTGTTCAATTCCCACCTATGAGTGAGAACATGTGGTGTTTGATTTTTTGTCCTTGCGATAGTTTGCTGAGAATGATGGTTTCCAGCTTCATTCATGTCCCTACAAAGGACATGAACTCATCCTTTTTTATGGCTGCATAGTATTCCATAGTGCATATGTGCCACATTTTCTTAATCCAGTCTATCATTGTTGGACATTTGGGTTGGTTCCAAGTCTTTGCTATTGTCAGTAGTGCTGCAATAAACATACGTGTGCGTGTGTCTTTATAGCAGCATGATTTAAAATCCTTTGAATATATACCCAGTAATAGGACAGCTGGATCAAATGGCATTTCTAGTTCTAGATCCCTAAGGAATAACCACACTCACTTCCACAATAATTGAACTATTTTACAGTCCCACCAACAGTGTAAAAATGTTCCTATTTCTCCACATCCTCTCCAGCACCTGTTGTTTCCTGACCTTTTAATGACCGCCATTCTAACTGGTGTTAGATGATATCTCATTGTGGTTTTGATTTGCATTTCTCTGATGGCCAGTGATGATGAGCATTTTTTCATGTGTCTTTTGGCTGCATATATGTCTTCTTTTGAGAAGTGTCTGTTCGTGTCCTTCTCCCACTTTTTGATGGGGTTGTTTGTTTTCTTCTTGTAAATTTCTTTGAGTTCATTGTAGATTCTAGATATTGGACCTTTGTCAGATGAGTAGGTTGCAAAAATTTTCTCCCATTCTGTAGGTTGCCTGTTCACTCTGATGGTAGTTTCTTTTGCTGTGCAGAAGCTCTTTAGTTTAATTAGATCCCATTAGTCAATTTTGGCATTTGTTTCCGTTGCTTTTGGTGTTTTAGACATGAAGTCCTTGTCCTTGCCTATTTCCTGAATGGCATTGCCTAGGTTTTCTTCTACAGTTTTTATGGTTTTCGGTCTAACATTTAAGTCTTTAATCCATCTTGAATTAATTTTTGTATAAAGTGTAAGGAAGGGATCCACTTTCAACTTTCTACATATGGCTAGCTAGTTTTTCCAACATCATTTATTAAATAGGAAATCCTTTCCCTATTGCTTGTTTTTGTCAGGTTTGTCAAAGATCAGATGGTTTTAGATATGTGGCATTATTTCTGAGGGCTCTGTTCTGTTCCATTGTTCTATATCTCTGTTTTGGTACCAGTGCCATGCTGTTTTGGTTACTGTAGTCTTGCAGTATAGTTTGAAGTGAGGTAGCGTGATGCCCCCAGCTTTGTTCTTTTGGCTTAGGATTGACTTGGCAATGCAGGCTCTTTTTTTGGTTCCATATGAACTTTAAAGTAGTATTTTCCAATTCTGTGAAGAAAGTCATCGGTAGCTTGATGGGGATGGCATTGAATGGGCAGTATGGCCACTTTCATGATATTGATTCTTCCTACCCATGAACATGGAATGTTCTTCCATTTGTTTGTATCCTCTTTTATATCATTGAGCAGTGGTTTGTAGTTCTCCTTGAAGAGATGTTCACGTCCCTTGTAAATTGGATTCCTAGGTATTTTATTCTCTTTGAAGCAATTGTGAATGGGAGTTCACTCATGATTTGGCTGTCTGTCTGTTATTGGTGTATAAGGATGCTTGCAATTTTTGCACATTGATTTTGTATCCTGACACTTTGCTGAAGTTGCCTATCAGCTTAAGGGGATTTTAGGTTGAGATGATGGAGTTTTCTATGTATACAATCATGTTATTGGCAAACAGGGACAATTTGACTTTCTCTTTTCCTAATTGAATACCCTTTATTTCCTTCACCTGCCTGATTGCCCTGACTGGAACTTCCAACACTATGTTGAATAGGAGTGGTGAGAGAGGGCATCCCTGTCTTGTGCCAGTTTTCAAAGGGAATACTTCCAGTTTTTTCCCATTCAGTATGATATTGGCTGTGGGTTTGTCATAGATAGCTCTTATTATTTTGAGATACGTCCCATCAATACCTAATTTATTGAGAGTTTTTAGCATGAAGCATTATTGAATTTTGTCAAAGGACTTTTCTGCATCTATTGAGATACTCGTGTGGTTTTTATCTTTGGTTCTGTTTATATCCTGGATTATGCTTATTGATTTGCATATGTTGAACCAGACTTGCATCCCAGGGATGAAGCCCACTTGATCATGGTGGATACGCTTTTTGATGTGTTCCATCAGGTCCTTTAAGGACTTCCCTGCATTGGTTATTCTAATTAGCCATTTGTCTAATTTTTTTCAAGGTTTTTAATTTCCTTGCCATGGGTTCCAATTTCCTCATTTAGCTCAGACTAGTTTGACCGTCTGAAGACTTCTTCTCTCAACTCGTCAAAGTCATTCTCTGTCCAGCTTTGTTCCATTGTTGGTGAGGAGCTGCTTTCCTTTGGAGGAGGAGAGGTGCTCTGATTTTTAGAGTTTCCAGTTTTTCTGCTCTTTTTTTTCCCCCATCTTTGTTGTTTTTTCTACCTTTCATCTTTGATGATGGTGATGTACAGATGGAGTTTTGGTGTGGATGTCCTTTCTGTTACTTTTCCTTCCAACAGTTGGGACCTTGAGCTGCAGGTCTGTTGGAGTTTGCTACAGGTCCACTGCAGACCCTGTTTGCCTGGGCATCAGTAGCAGAGGCTGCAGAACAGCAGATATTGGTGAACAGCAAATGTTGCTGCTTGATCGTTCCTCTGGAAGTTTTGTCTCAGAGGAGTACCTGGGTGTGTGAGGTGTCAGTCTGCCCCTACTGGGGGGTGCCTCCCAGTTAGGCTACTCAGGTGTCAGGGACCCACTTAAGGAGGCAGTCTGTCCATTGTCAGATCTCCAGCTGCATGCTGGGGGAACCACTGCTCTCTTGAAAACTGTCAGACAGGGACATTTAAGTCTGTGGAGGATTCTGATGCCTTTTCTTTGGCTGTGCCCTGCCCCTAGAGGTGGAGTCTACAGAGGCAGGCAGGCATCCTTGAGTTGTGGTGGGCTCCACCCAGTTTGAGCTTCCATGCCACTTTATTTACCTACTCAAGCCTCAGCAATGGCAGGCGCCCTTCCCCCAGCCTCCCTGCCACCTTGCAGCTTGATCTCAGACTGCTGTGCTAGCAATGAGTACAGCTGTGTGGGTGTAGGACACTCTGAACCATGCACGGGATATAATCTCCTGGTGTGCCATTTGCTAAGACCATTGGATAAGTGCAGTATTAGGGTGGGAGTGACCCAATTTTCCAGGTGCCATCTGTCACCCCTTTCTTTGACTAGTAAAGGGAATTTCCTGACCCCTTGCACTTCCCAGGTGAGGTGATGCTTCGTCTTGCTTCATCTGATGCTCAGTGCTCTACACCCACTGTCCTGCACCCACTTTCCAACACTACCTAGTGAGATGAACCTGGTACCTCAGTTGGAAATGCAGAAATCACCCATTTTCTGCATCACTCACGCTGGGAGCTGTAGACTGGAGCTGTTCCTATTCGGCCATCTTGGCTCCACCCACCCTTATTATTATTTGAAAAATAAAAGAACTTATTCTGGGAAAAAAAAAAAAAGGCCAGTTACCACAAATGGTAATGGTAGCTTGGGCTGAACTGGGTTAACACAGCAATGTCCTAGGGCTCTCTGTCTTAGAAGGGACTCAATAAAGGATGTGTGTGTGTCTGTGTGTGTTTGTGTGTGTGTTTCTCTGTTTGGCTTCATTTCTCTCCTTTCTGCATGACTTTCACTATTTGTTTGTTTATTTTGATTGCACATTACTTCTGCTTGAAAGTCAGTGCATGGAGCTAGCTCAAGTGTCCTGGGGATTCACTGTGCCATATTTGCATAAGACTAGGGTATGTGCAGAGTGTGTAATGGAGTTCAGTTGTAATGACCTTTTGTTTTCTTATCTTAGTTTAACTCAAAAACTATCACCCTAATATTTAAGTACTGGCTCCATTTCCTGTCTATTTCATGGAAAGACCATTAATTTCATTGAGGTAGCAGCCCAGATCTAGTAAGTAAGGGGGTCTAATCTGGTATACATTAGAATAGTAACCAGCAATTTGGACTTTGTGTCATGAGTGAAAATTTCCAGCTTCTCTAGGTGGTGGGCAGAAGACTCACTTCCTTTGAACTCCACCCCCTCCAGAACATGCTTCTCCCATCCCAATGAGGACACTCTTTTGGAAACTTCCTTTAATCTTAAATAGAAGAGAGTCTTTCTTGATGGGGATGTTCAGGAAATGGAGCCAGTGCTCACATATTAAGGTGCTGGTTCTTGGGTTAAACCAGGCTAAGACAGCACCACATGAGGATGGGCTCAGGAAATAGCTCTGACAAGTCTCTAGTATTTTTTTCTGGTCCCTTGTTTGCAAATGCCTAGAGGGAGATCTCATTGGCCACCACAGTATGTTTGGGTGTGTGTGTGCACGCGCATGTGTGCACACACACGCATATCCCCCTGTGGGTTTGTGTGTATTCATTGCTTTGTTTTTCTCCTGTCTGCATTAAGCCTATGGACATGCTGAAGCACCTTGATGTTTACTGAAATCAGGGCAAATACACATACTTTAACACCTAAGGCCTCAATGTGTGACATTTACTCAAAAATGGTGTGTACATACTGACTGGGTGATGACGTTTAGAGACAAGAAACACTGATTTCTGTGCCCCATTGTTATTGCAAAATGACATTTTTAAAAACTGGATAACATAGTAAGTCTGTGGAGAGATTTACTCTGCCATAGGATGAGATAGCAGCCTGTGGTTCAGAACACTGGCTTGAGTCTAAAAAATCTTAAGGCCTCCAGTTGTTGGCAGAGACAAAGAAGGTAGAATGCATTTGTCTGACGGTCATAGTTGGGGGTTTTACTTACTCCTACATAGTCGTGGATTTGTGTGAACTTTTTAGTGTGTAGTGCTGGATGTTCTTTCTCCTGTGCCACAGGAAGGTCTAGGGAGCTGCTAAAGGGTGTGGGGACAGAGGGTCAGATGATGTTTGCAGAGAGTCTTACGGTTGCCTGTGGCAAAACAAAAGAGACTTAAATTCTTGACGGTGGGAAAGACAACAAAAGCCTATACAACCTGTTATTCTTAATCTGTCTCTTATCCTAATCCAGATATGGCTTAACACCCTTAGCTAGAGATTGCAAAGGAGACTGTGCCTGTGTGTGTTTGTGTGCCCTTGCATATTGGCAGATTCATATTGGTACCCCAAGCATCCATGCCTTTAGTTGCAGTTTCATTAAGCTCAGGTCCATTCTCATGCTAAAGAGTCTCTAAACTGCCTTAAGCTTCCTAGTGCATGCATGTGCAATTTGCTCCTCTTGTCTGGTTTGCCTTGGTAATTCTTGCTCCATACTGCCAACTGATTCAGAGCTAACCTATTAGCCATTATTTATAGAAGTTTAATTAAAAGTGACTCAGACAAAATGGAGACTTGATACGGGCCAAGACTATTTTTAAGAGACATTATTGTTTCAGAAAACTTATGAATGTACAGCAAAATTGAGGGCAGAATACAGAGAGTTTCCATATGCCCTCAGTTCCTATACACTCTCAGATGCCCCCACTAACAACATCCTACACCAGAGTAGAAAATGTATTACAATCAGTGAACTTATATTGACACAGTAATATCACATGAAATTCAGAGTTTACCTTAGGATTTACTCTTGTAAACGTTTGGAGAAATGTATAATTGCAATGAAACAAATGATTATTATGTCAGCTATTTTAATATTATGCAGCATATTTTTACTACCATAATAATCCTGTGTTCTACCTATGTATTTTTTCTTTATTTCCCCTAATCACCAGAAATCACTAATCTTTACAATTTCTTTGTAGATTTGCCTTTCTCTCAATGTCGTCTACTGGGAATAATGTAGTAGATAACTTTCAGAATTGCTTCTTTCAGTTATTAATATGCATTCAAGATTTCTCTTTGTCTTTTCATGGCTCAATAGGTCATTTCTTTTCAAAGATGACCAATATATCATTTTCCAAATATAGCAAAGTTTTATTTATCAGTTAACTTATTGAAAGACACTTTTGTTTCACTTAACTTTTGGCATCTATGAACAAAGCTGCTATAATCACACATGCAAGTTATTGTGTAGACATCAGCTTTTATGCTATTTAAATAAAGACCAAGGTGTGCTACTTCCGGATCACATAGGAATAGTAGGTATAGTTTTGTCCATATTAATAGAGTGTTTTAGATTGTAGAAGATAACATATTAATATACTGAGAAATTAATTCTATGAAGACAGTAAAACTTGAAGATTAAGAACTACATAATCGTGAGAGCTGTTAAATGATAAAATTAGACACATTGAAATATTAAGAACTTTATTTAAAGAGTCAACAACTCATGAGTCTGTTAGACCCGTATTACAAGTAGTTTAGAGATCCAAAATAGTGAGTTAGTGAGGGTGGGCATAAACTTTTACAAGGTGAATGTTGGAGAAGGAGAAAAACATACATATATATTTGATTGGATAAAGTGAAACGGTGGCCTCATTGGAAATATTGCTACAGAACATTCTTCAGAGATTTGTTGGTGGCTTCTCGTAGGTTGAGGTTAAGCTTCCCTTTATTATTTACGTTGAGTCAAGTTTTACTATTTACACTGAATCAAGATTGGGTTTGTTTAAGGAGAGACTCAGGACACAGGAGCCTCCACAGCCTAATGGTTTCCCAATGATTTGATTATTTTTAACAGAGAAGATTATATTAAAAGTTAGACTGATGTCATCTAAGTCTTATTTTTTATTTTAATTAATTAATTAATTAATTAATTTATTTATTTATTTTGAGACGTAGTCTCACTCTGTCACCCAGGCTGGAGTGCAGTGGCGCCATCTGGGCTCACTGCAGGCTCCACCTCCTGGGTTCACACCATTCTCCTGCCTCAGCCTCCTGAGTAGCTGGGACTACAGGTGCCCGCCACCATGCCTGGCTAATTTTTTGTATTTTTAGTAGAGATGGGGTTTCAATGTGTTGATCAGGATAGTCTCGATCTGCCAACCTCATGATCTGCCTGCCTCAGCCTCCCAAAATGCTGGGATTACAGGCGTGAGCCACCACACCCAGCCGATGTCTTCGAAGTCTTTTACCTCAGATTTGCCTTATACCAGAAGTAAGAGGCACTTTTTTCTTACATATTAGACAGAGGAAGATAAGGTAGGTACAGACTGTTCATATTACTTTCGGGAGCAATGGAAAAACAATTGGTTTTTGCCTGGCAAAATATATTTTTTAATAATTTGTCAAGATATTAGGTGGAAGAGGTTGAATAAAGGTTGAACATGGAAGATATTTGTTATACTTGTTGGGTTTCTGAAGAAATGGTATCACTGGAGAAACATAAATTTTTATTTATTTCTAGAAATATTTAGGGCCAGTTTGTTGTGTGGATAATTTGAACTTATGATAATACTTTCTGACCTCTGTTTAATACTCCTCTTGTTCATCTGAGTGGTGTCCTTGAGAAAACAAAGAGTGAGGCTCATCCAGAAATGGGATTGTGTCAGATAAAGGGAGAGCAGCAAGTGAGAGACTAATGTGTTAATGAAAATTTGACTTCTGAAGTGGTTGAGATAGAAGGAAACTAGTTCTGTGTGTTTGGCATTTCGAGTAAAGGGGAGGGTGGGTATACAGATCAGATGTGTTGTTTATTCTCTTAACAGATAAAATTACAAGATTAATGAACTGTACTTCTTGACAAGGCTGAAGTATTTGTACAAATGCTCTGAAGGGTAGGATGGTGCAGTCTCTTTATTCAGAAATCAGTAGAACATGTCTACAAGTAGTGAAGAGAAATCATTTAAAAATATGTGAAAACAGAAGGTTTCTCAAAGCAAGTGACACCATAATCATAACAGAATATCCCCAGAATAAACTGAACTGTCTGCCTTCAGCCTTGGGTAGTGCCTATTGTCTGCCCCAGTGATATGTTACAATGATTTGTGATCACAGTGCCTCAAAATGGACTAATGTATATTGAGTACAGTTAAGCCCACAGTAAAGCTACCCAACCATCCCTACAGAGATAAACAATATGAATGGCTGAGGAGAAAAGGTACGCTTGCTGCACCCAGGGTAATGAGAGATGTAAAACAAACTGACAGAAATCAAAAGATGGATGATGTAATGAGAATAAACCCACATGCAGAGGATTATAAAACCAACAGAGACCAGGTCTTGTCCAAAATGCCTTTGGAGGCTTTGCTCATGATAACTTTGAGAACTTTTCCAGATCTGATGGCTGCTACTGGCATCTCTTCCTAGAAGAAGCACTGGTCACTTCATTGACTGCCTTCTGAAGGATGTCCAGAACCACTGGACTTCTCTGGAGGCACATTGGTCTCCTAGGTAATCACTGTGGTTTCTTACCTTACTACTGCCTTTGTATAGAATTAATTGCATAAATGATAGTGCCAAGGTTTTTTGATAAATGGTTAATGTCAGTGTACATAATTGGCTGTTGGTTGCTCTAAAACCTCACAGCTTTAGTAAGAGTTAGCACAGCTTGGAATATTTCACCTTATTCACATTATTGGTGGGGATAATAGACCACTCACAGGCTGCTATAAAGTAATACCCAAGAATGTGTAATTAATAAATAAAAGACTTTGACTCACTGCTCCACATGGCTGTGGAGGCTTAAGGAAACTTAAAATCATGTTGGAAGACACCTCGTCACAGGATAGCAGGAGAGAGAATGAGTACAAGCAGGGGAAATTCCAGAGGCTTATAAAACCCTCAGATCTCATGAGAACTCACTCACTATCATGAGAACAGCATGAGGGAAACCAATCCCATGATCCAATTGCTTTCCAATAGGTCCCTCCCATGACACATGGGGAAATCTATCTGACAAAGGTCTAATATCCAGAATCTACAAGGAACTTAAACAAATTTATAAGAAACAAACAACCCCTTCAAAAAGGGGGTGAACACACTTCTCAAAAGAAGGCATTTATGCAGCCAACAAACATATGAAAAAAAAAAACCCATCACCACTAGTCATTAGAAAAATGCAGATCAAAACCGTAATGAGATACCATCTCATGCCAGTTAGAATTGTTAGAAAGCCAGGAAACAACAGATGCTGGAGAGGATGTGGAGAAATAGGAACACTTGTCCACTGTTGATAGGAGTGTAAGTTAGTTCAACCATTGTGGAAGGCAGTGTGGCGATTCCTCAAGGATCTAGAACCAGAAATAACATTTGATCCAGCAATCCCATTAATGGGTATAATCCAAAGAATTATAAATCATTGTACTCTAAAGACATATGTATGTTTATTGCAGCACTATTTACAATAGCAAGGACTTGGAATCAACCCAAATGCCCATCAATAATAGACTGGATAAAGAAAATATGGCACATATATAACATGGAATACTATGAAACCATAAAAAAGAATGAGTTTTCATGCCTGTAATTCCAGCACTTTGGGAGGCCAAGGTAGATGATCATCTGAGGTCAGGAGTTCGAGACCAGCCTGACCAACATGGAGAAACCCTGTCTTTACTAAAAGATACAAAATTAGCCAGGTGTGGTGGTGCATCCCTGTAATCACAGCTACTCAGGAGGGTGAGGCAGGAGAATTGTTTGAACCCTGGAGGCAGAGGTTGTGTTGAGCTGAGATGATGCCATTGCACTCCAGCCTGGGCAACAAGAGCAAAACTCTGTCTCAAAAAAAAAAAAAAAAGAATGAGTTCATGTCTTTGCACAGACATGGATGAAGCTGGAAACCATCATTCATTCTCAGCAATAACAAAAGAACAGAAAACCAAACACTGCAGTTCTCACTCATAAATGGGAGCTGAACAATGAGAACACATGGACACAGGAAGGAAAACATTATGCACCAGGTCCTTTCAGGGTGGGTGGGTGTGCGAAAGGAGGGAGAGCATTAGGACAAATACCTAATGCAAGTTGGGCTTAAAACTCACATGACTGGTTGATAGGTGCAGCAAACCACCGTGGTACATCTATACCTGTGTAACAAACCTGCATGTTCTGCATATGAGTCCCAGAACTTAAAGTAAAATAAAATTACAAAATAAAAACATTAAAAATAACAAAAATGTGATCTGTATTATAATATGGAAATGTACGTATAAATTATATAGAAGCATAAATTAAAATATATGAATGAATAGAGATTTGAATTATGATCTGATCTGTGGTCAGCTATTTTAAATATTTTCTATATCATCTAAATTGGAAAGTATTGCCTAGTTGATTTTTTTTTTTTTTTTTTTTTGAGGTGGAGTTTTGTGTTTGTCACCTAGGCTGGAGTACAATGGTACAATCTAGGCTCACTGCAACCTCTGCCTCCCAGGGTTCAAGAGAGTTTTCTTTAAGCATCATTTTCAATTGTTCATTGCTGGTATGCAAAAGTACAGTTGGTTTGTTTATACTGATGTTTTGTACTGCAACCTTGCTGAACCCATTTACTAGCTGTAATTTTTTTTGTATGGATTCCTTTAAATTTTCTACATACATAACATGTCATTTTGAATACAGGTAGTTTCACATCTTTTTTAATCTCTATAGCTTTTATTTTTTTCTCTCTGCTCCAAAACCTAATTGTGTTGGTTAAAACCTCTAGTATTGTATTGAAAAATAATTTATTTTTCACTTATTTTTGATATGAGAGAAATTTTTCAGTCTTTTGTCAATAACGAGAGTCAAACTCTGTAAAATATTTTCAAGATTTTTTTTCTGAGACAAATATGAGTCACCATGGCCTTTGACACAGCCTGAGAATGTATGCTCAATGTGGTCATGGTGCAGCTTGGTTTTGGTTTTATATATTTTACAGAGGCATGAGACATCAATTAAGAAATACATTGTATCCTGAGACTTTGCTGAAGTTGCTTATCAGCTTAAGGAGATTTTGGGCTGAGACAATAGGGTTTTCTAGATATACAATCATGTCATCTGCAAACAGGGACAATTTGACTTCCTCTTTTCCTAATTGAATACCCTTTATTTCCTTCTTCTGCCTAATTGCCCCGGCCAGAACTTCCTATGTTGAATAGGAGTGCTGAGAGAGGGCATCCCTGTCTTGTGCCAGTTTTCAAAGGGAACGCTTCCAGTTTTTGCCCATTCAGATGATATTGGCTGTGGGTTTGTCATAGATAGCTCTTATTATTTTGAAATACGTCCCATCGATACCTAATTTATTGAGAGTTTTTAGCATGAAGGGTTGGGCATGGGCAAGGACTTCATGTCTAAAACACCAAAAGCAATGGCAACAAAAGACAAAATTGACAAATGGGATCTAATTAAACTAAAGAGCTTCTGCACAGCAAAATAAACTACCATCAGAGTGAACAGGCCACCTACAAAATGGGAGAAAATTTTCACAACCTACTCATCTGACAAAGGGCTAATATCCAGAATCTACAAGGAACTCAAACAAATTTACAAGAAAAAAACAAACAACCCCATCAAAAAGTGGGCGAAGGACATGAACAGACACTTCTCAAAAGAAGACATTTATGCAGCCAAAACCATGAAAAAATGCTCACCATCACTGGCCATCAGAGAAATGCAAATCAAAACCACAATGAGATACCATCTCACACCAGTTAGAATGGCAATCATTAAAAAGTCAGGAAACAACAGGTGCTGGAGAGGATGTGGAGAAATAGAAACACTTTTACACTGTTGGTGGTACTGTAAACTAGTTCAACCATTGTGGAAGTCAGTGTGGCAATTCCTCAGGTATCTAGAACTAGAAATACCATTTGACCCAGCCATCCCATTACTGGGTATATACCCAAAGGACTATAAATCATGCTGCTATAAAGACACATGCACACGTATGTTTATTGCGGCATTATTCACAATAGCAAAGACTTGGAACCAACCCAAATGTCCAACAATGATAGACTGGACTAAGAAAATGTGGCACATATACACCATGGAATACTATGCAGCCATAAAAAATGATGAGTTCATGTCCTTTGTAGGGACATGGATGAAACTGGAAATCATCATTCTCAGTAAACTATCGCAAGAACAAAAAAACAAACACCACATATTCTCACTCACAGGTGGGAATTGAGCAATGAGATCACATGGACACAGGAAGGGGAACATCACACTGTGGGGACTGTTGTGGGGTGGGGGCATGGGGGAGGCATAGCATTGGGAGATATACCTAATGCTAGATGATGAGTTAGTGGGTGCAGCACACCAGCATGGCACATGCATGCATATGTAACTAACCTGCACAATGTTCACGTGTACCATAAAACTTAAAGTATAATAATAAAAGAAAAAAAGAAAAGAAAAGAAAGAAATACATTAGTTTGGTCTAGAAAAGTGGGACAACCCAAAGCACGGGGTGTGAGAGGGACTTGCAGACTCTAGGTAAATTTAAACATTTTCTGGTTGATAATTCGATGAGTTTATCCAAAGACCTAGGATTGATAAGAAATATTCAGGTTAAGATAAAATGTTGTGGAGACCAAGGTTCTTTTGAAGTCTTATAATGGCTACCCTTAGAGAGAATATATGACAAATGTTTTCTTTTCGGACCTTAGAAAAGTACTAGACACTTAATTCATCTCTTCAGAATTGGGAGGGCCTGGAAGAAAAAGATATACGTATATTAATGTTCTTTACAGATGCAAATTTAACCGCACAAAGGACAGGATTGCAAGGCCATTTTAAAATATGGGAAAGAAACATGTTTTGGGGTAAACCATTTTTACTTTCTTCTTTGTCACATAGTGTTAATCAGATCGGAAAGTAAGTCATGATATATAAGCTTAAATAAAAGCCATCTGATGAGAATTTGTGGTTTGTAGGGCATGAATCCCCAGACCTTTTAGATAGTAATTTGGGCAAGATTAAAAAATTGGAACTTAGTTCTCAGACCCACTCTTGGTGAAAAACATTATGTAGAATACATGCGCAGGCCAACACACAGCAGCAGGTCTCAGGCCATTTAGGAAGGCTCATTCCTAGAGTTGTCTAATTTGGCTATCTGTCAAGTTCCCAGGGTGCTAGGAAGTCTTATTTCTAACGTTCTCTGCTTTGATGGTAATAGTTTTAAACATTAGTGATTTGGATCATGGTGGGAGGACATGGTTTGATCCAATGCAATAGCCAATTATTTAAAGAGTGAGATGAAATCAATCCTATAGTTTAGTAAAAAAAAAAAAAAAAAAATTCAGATCAGATCTATTTTGTGAGCTATCATGATCTGGGTCTTTAATTGTGCCTTTTTCTTTTGCTGTATCTGGCATCACACTTACAGGATATGAATAATGCTAATATAGTAACAAATATTATAAAGATAGGGAAGATTAGGAATCCAAAAAGTTTATATGTAGAATCAGTGGCAGTAAACAAGCGAACTAGTCAGACAAAAACCCTGTATGAATTATCATTATATGATATGCATTTTCTTTGATCAGTCTCACAATATGTTTACCTGCTTTACCAAGCGTTATGTGACCTTATGATAACTCTTATTTGAGGGTTGTAGAACTAACATTAAATCAGAATCCAAGAAATTTAGTCTCTATTCTGACCAATTTATCTCCACACATGTATAAAATCCCAAGGAGGGTATAAATCTGAATGCAAGGAATGCATAGTCCTCAGTGCCTAAATTGTTATAGGACTTGTTAAAAGTGGATGAAACCATTGTTCCCACCACTTTTATATTGCACCATGTACTGGTATTTGGGAGAGAAAAGGAGGCTCAGTTACAAAAGAAGTCATATAATTCCATAGTGCATTTTTTTTCCCTCAGTGGGACTCCCTATGGCAGAGGACCTTAAGAGTCAAAACATTTATAGCCAATTATTTTTTTTTAAACTATATAGGAATGGATATGGATGAGCATTCATTTCTTCTGAAATGAATTTTTATTTAAGGAAAAAATAGCCAACAACAAAACCAAAATACAGGCTGAGTAGAGTGGCTCACACCTGTAATCCTAGCACTTTGGGATGCCAAGGCAGGTGATCAATTGAGGTCTAGAGTTTGAGAGCAGGCAGCCAACATGGTGAAACCTCACCTCTATTAAAAATTAAAAAAACTAGCTGAGTGAGGTGGCGAGTGACTGTAATCCAAGATATTCAGAAGGCTGAGGCAGAAGAATCCTTTAAACCTGGGAGCCAGAAGTTGCAGTGAGCCGAGATCACACCATTGCATTCCAGCTGGGGTGACAGAGCAAGACTGTCTCAAAAAAAAAAAAAAAAAGCAAAGTTGCAAGACTAAATCATTTTCAACTTCTATGGGTTGGACTACTGTAAGCTTGGTTTCTGTTGCAGACTTATAGCAATAAGCTATAAAAACTTAGGCATTGTTCTGAAAAACAATTAAAAATAGTTGTATAGATAGATGTATTTATCTTCACAACCTGTAATTGAACATATTATACCCAGGAGACTTTGTTACAAGGTATTTTTATCCTGTTAGTAAATACTTTTCTTTCTTTCTGTAGTAAAGAGAAAATGTTTATGGTTGGAGTGGATGCAAAGTAATACATGAATTTAGAAGGAAACTAAACTTGTGTTGCCAGCTGTTTGGCCCTTTTTGTACCCCATTCTCAATTTGGAGAGTTTGACCTTGACCTAATTTTATTTCTCAAAACCAGCCTTTATAATCTCACCTGTCTGCCTCCTCCATGATGGTCTCTGGGCCTAAAGGCAGGCAGCTTGTATAGTTCTGGCAGCAGAGGCATTAGCAGTGAAACACATGCAGGCCCAGTGGGATGCCAAATGAGGAATACTCATATCTCTGTTCTTTAGAACACCATGATTCTGATTTCCTTGGAAGTAAAACAAAAAGAGATAAATAACATTTATATTTGAACAATTACAAGGGTAATTCATATGTCAGAACAACAACAAAAAGGAACCTGTTCTATTAGTGAACCAACTAAAAATATTAGAAAAAAATGATAATGTGGTACTTCCTAGAGGACTATTGTAGCCAAGAAATAATAATTTAATCTGCACTCAAAAAAGTCAGGGCTGAAATCTAATATTAGGTATTATGCTTTTTCTTTGAAACAATTTCTTTAGCTGCTTTTTTTTATTAAAGATAAAATTATAGCAAAGCCAATTTGTATGCAAGGTGAATTTCAGGCTTATTATGCTTGCCTGATTGTTTGCATAAAATGCAGCAATAATTAATCGGCCATATAGACTTCTTTTTAAAATTGGCTTCACTGGAACTTTACATAAAAATAGGCCATTTTAGTTTAAGTCTTGGTAAAATAACAAGGGTCTCAATTTTTTTAACTGTTACTGAAATAATGCAGACAACTATACTTTCATAAAATTACAATCTGAATTTTGAGAACTCAAAAGGTAAATTTGCTTACAAAGACATAGTTTACCCAAATAACTTAAAAGAAAATGATTTTCTTCACCCTTCTTTAACCAGAGCAGCAGCTTTTAAAACAAGATGTTTGTTTACCTTAGAAATGCCATATACAAACTGAACAGGTCATCAGAGGTGTTAGGCACTGTAGAATTTTGTTGCTTCTCACAGTTAGTCTTAGGAAAGAGGCCTAGGTAGAAAGATTTTATATAAACCATTTTCATTTTATTGTAAACCTTTTGGGAAACTTTGTTTGCATTAGCATAGGGTTAGGTTCAGTTAATATTTTATAGCAAGGCTGTAAATGCCACATGAAGTAGAAATTATCTAGTTCAATTTTTGTTATTGAAAGGTATTCATAGTTTTTGCCAGCAGCCCTGAAAAAAGCTTCAGATAAAGGGCTATGCAGTGGAGGATATTCCAACTAGCACTTCAGCTTTTATCCTCTATTTTGTGGGCTTAGGTAATTTACCAGTTCCCATTTAGCATGAGCAATTAACATTTCATAAAAGAAAAAATTCATATACCTACAGTTTAATAGTACTAGACAGGCGAAACATCCCCCAGTTAGATATAGTACCCATTTTCATAAGACTTTTAGGTAAAGGAGTCATACAGTTTGGCTGTCTCTCCACTAAATCTCAACTTCAATTGAATGTCTCAGAATTCCCACGTGTTGTGGGAGAGACCAAAGGGGAGCTAACTGAATCAAGAGGACTTCTTTTTCCCATGATATTCTTGTAATAATAAGTATATCTCATGAGATCTGATGGGTTTATCAGGGGTTTCCACTTTCTTCTTCCTCATTTACTCACTGCCACCATGTAAGAAGTGCCTTTTGCCTCCTGCATTGATTCTGACACTTCCTCATCCACATGGAAGTGTAAGTTAAATTAAAACTCTTTTTCTTCCCAGTCCCAGGTATATCTTTATCAGCAACATGAAAACAGACTAATGAAAGTAGTTACAAACACCTTATATAAAACTTGTTTAAACACCTTAAATTATGTAATTCTATTAAAGTATACTTTTTTATGTTCTAGTTTCAGGAACCGTTTTTAGAAGACTATTTTACCTTTTCTGGTGAAAGAGGTTTTGGTTCACAACAGGGAGTTGCATCTGTAGGACCTGTGAGGGACAGCAAATTTGATAAAGCTTCTTAAACACTCCTGTGATTCTGAGGGAAAGATACCAATGTAAAAGGGGTCCCCTTAACCTGAAATTTACCATGACCTTCACAATAAGAATATCTGGTGAAAGGATATCCCAGTTATCATAAAGCTAGTCCAACGTGGCTTGCATAAGAAGCATATTAACTGCTTTGTCTGGGGTGGTCCACTTTGTATTTTATACAAAGAGTTGTACAGTTCCCTTATGAGGGCAAACAAACCTTACAAGGCCATTATGTGACCCACTAGGCTGATTGCCTTCTCAGGAATAAGCCCCTGTGAATTTTTAACACATATACTTACTGATTGTTCATTAATGAGCTGTGGTTCCTGCCTTAATCCAAACAAGCTGTTTAATTCTATAGCATTTTCAACTAAAAATTTTGTCTTTTAAGTGGTTATTTTTATCATCCCCTATAGTAAAGATTTTTTAAAGAAGCTGAATGATTCCAGTCTATAAAATGAAATAATTACTTTACATTACACCCCCTAGCTTTTTATTTTAATTTTTAATTTTTAATTTTTTTATTTTTTTTAGATGGAGTCTAGTTCTGTAGCCAGGCTAGCGTGCAGTGGCATATCTCAGCTCACTGTAACGTCTGCTTCCCACGTTTAAGTGATTCTACTGCCTCAGCCTCCCAAGTTGCTGGGATGACAGGCACACACTGCCATGCCCACCTAACTTTGGTATTTTTAGTAGAGAGGGAGTTTCACCATATTGGCCAAAATGTTCTTGATCTCCTGATCTTGTGATTGGCCCATCTTGGCCTCCCAAAGTTCTGGGATTACAGGCATGAGTCACTATGCCTAGCCCAGCATGTGGCTTTTTATGGTTACTTAGTTTTACCCTTCCCCCATACTATTTTTTTGGTAAACACGGGGGCTCAGAGTTATTAAAAAATCCACTCATTTTTTCTGTATAATTTCCTTCATATAAAGCATCACAAATAGTTTCTTAACAAACACAATTCTGTGTTTTATAAAATTCTAGAAAAAAGCGTATTTTATGCTCCTACTATTTTAACTTTCTAGTACCCTTTCCAGTCATGGGGGATCTCAAGGGTTTAACACGACTTTAAGAATTTAAACTACTAGAAAATTTTGAGATGAAATTTACAAAGATTAACAAGACCATGTTAATTAATAGCTTCTACCAATCTGGTAGGCATTTACTTTTGTTTAAAGATGCTTGATTAAAGCTCTTTCACATAGTTTGGTAGTGAAGTATCACTTCCACATGACACATAAAGATAGAGATATAACAGGGATGTAGAATTAAAAGACAGGTCAAAAAGATATTTTATTTGCCTGCTTTCAAAAATAATCTTTCATTTTAGATAATTAATAATAGCTACATGAGCCCACAATAGGTGAAGGAGAGAGCAATTATTCAAGTCCTTTTCAAAACAGAAAAAGGTGAACTTCTGAGATATCAATCTGAAGAATATTAAAGATACAGACTATAGAGTATTAAAATTTAAAAATCTTGCATTAAGTCAAATATTTTAATAAAATCTGGTTTTAACTAATTTTTTCATTTCATATTAGTGTACTTTTATTTTTTAGTATTAAAGGCCCATCTCTAGAAATAACTATTTCACTTTCTTCTTAATCATGGCCAACTAAATTATACAACACCCTTAAAAACACCTTTTACTGGCTGGGCTCAGTGGCTTATGCCTGTAATCCCAGCACTTTTGGAGTCTGAGGTCACTGTATCACCTGTGGTCAGAAGTTTGAGACCAAGATGGCCAACATGGTGAAACCCTGTCTCTACTAAAAATACAAAAAATCTGCAGGGTGTGGTGGCATATGCCTCTAATCCCAGCTACTCAAGAGGCTGAGGCAGGAAAATCACTTAAATCTGGGAGGCAGAGGTTGCAGTGAACTGAGATTGCACAATTAAACTCCAGTCTGTGCAACAAGAGAGAAACTCTGTCTCAAAAAAAAAAAAAAAACAAAAACAAAAACAGAAATGTTTTTACTAACCTTATTGCAACTTACATAGACCATTCACAATGTGCTTAGAACTGATGTTCTCTTAAATAACCCTCTTTCCTGGGCAACCAGTTCATTTTATTTTAAAACAAAAATTCACTACACAAGATTTTTTTAATATAACACAACTTTTATTTTTACCTTCTTCAACAAAACTCCTCCATATATTTATAACTCGTCCACATATTTATATCTCTTATTTTCTGATTAATTACATGTCCTATATATAATTTAAATATACCTTGAGTTAGACAGAGATTTTTTACCTTTAATAAGAACACTTTAAAAAAAGTTTTTCTATAATTTTATACTGGAAATTATCCAGATACATAATATCAAATAATAGCCTTTGATCCTAAATTATGACAAGTTTGTTTATAGCACTTAGTTTTTTTACATTTGTTATAGGAGTTACTAAGCAATTATTTTAGCCTGGGTATGATGGTTCAGGTCTGTAATCCCAGCATTCTGAGACGCTGAGGTGGGTGGATCACCTGATGAAAGGAGTGTGAGATTAGCCTGGCCAACATGGTGAAACCCCATCTCTACTAAAAATACAAAAAATTAGCCATGCATGGTGGTGGGTGCCTGTAATCCCAGCTACCTGGGAGCCTGAGGCAGGAGAATTACTTGAGCCCATGAGGCAGAGGTTGCAGTGAACCATAACCTTGCCATGCGCTCCTGACTGGACAAGAGTGAGACTGCATCTCAAAAAATAATAATAATAAAATAAAATAAAAAAAAGAGGAACAAGAAGAAATTATTTTAGGCAGATAGAGAGGAAAAGGAGTCCTTGGGTACTTTTTGTTCCTTTTAAAGCAGCTCCAGAAATGTTTCTTGTCTAGCTGCAAAGCTCAGGCTCTTAGAGCCAGGCAAGTAAGTTTTGATAAGCAGATGCTGGCCATTAGAAACTGGGTCCATCCAAACATGCTGACTCCTGCTGTCTTCTCCTTGGCCTTGCCCCAACATGTGCCTGGCAATATAGTGGCCACCATACATACCCACATCAGTAGAACACCTTGGTGCCCTGCATTTCCATACTAAAAGGTTAGAGCGTGAGGGACTGTTTTTTTGCAAGCTACTTGAAAGACATGCCTGGTCAAAACAATCCCTGGAGCCCTATGGAAATCAGACACCACCTCTTCCAGCCATCTCATATAAGCAGCCACGTTTCTGCCACACACAGGGGTTTTCTCTCTGTTTGAATTCCCCCTCCTTATGCCTCTATACAGGGCCATTGTTTTCTTCTTCCTTCCTTCTTTCTTGCCCACTAAACATTTTGCTCCTTGAAACCACTACATGTATGTCCTTGTCATTTTATCCAAACTGGAATGAGATAAAGGGACCTTGTGTTCCTCCAGTGATTGGAGCTATATCATTTGGTTGCATGTTCTGGGAATCTGAAGTACAGCCTTCAACAGAGCAAAATATATGGGAGTGAGGATAAAATATGTCCTATCATTCAGTAGTGCCTTTAGCGTCTATATTAAAATAAATCAAATCAATAAGCATCCATCAGCCTGGTACATACACTTAGTATTGGCTGCTATGCTAAAGACTCAGATGTGAGGTTTGCTGAGGAGAAGGTGGAGAAACCTCCATTACCAATGGGTATTGGGAATGTTGACCATGTTTGAGCTAGCTTCTTTTCATGGGGAGATCTTGCCATTGCAGGAGGCTGGGAAACGTTTTGAGGCAACTGAGAATTTCTGGCCAGGGAACATTCTGGCATAATTCGAGGCCTCTGGACTGGACAAACCCTTCAACAGCCCATTACTGGTGTTGGCAGAAAATCCTCAACCATTCTATTGCAAATATCTCCTTCCTTAGGAGAGGGAGACACACAAAAAAAACTCTTCAAGAAATCAATGAATCCAGGAGCTGGCTTTTTGAAAAGATCAACAAAATTGATAGACCTCTAGCAAGACTAACAACAAGGAAAAGAGAGAAGAATCAAATACACCCAATAAAAAATTATAAAGGACATATCACCACCAATCCCACAGAAATACAAACTACCTTCAGAGAATACTATAAACATCTCTATGCAAATAAACTAGAAAATCTAGAAGAAATGGATAAATTCCTGTATACATACATACTCCCAAGGTGAAAGCAGAAGTTGAATCTCTGAATAGACCAATAACAGGCTATTGGTCTGTTGAAATTGGTCTATTGAAATTGAGGCAATAATTAATAGCCTACCAACCAAAAGAGCCCAGAACCAGATGGATTCACAGCTGAATTCTATCAGATGTACAAAGAGGAGCTGGTACTCTTCCTTCTGAAACTATTCCAATTAATAGAAAAAGAGGGAATCCACCTTAACTCATTTTATCAGGCCAGCATCATCCTGATACTATAGCCTGGCAGAGACACAACAAAAAGAGAGAATGGTAGGCCAATATCCCTGTGAAAATATCAATGTGAAAATTCTCAGTAAAATACAGGAAAACCAAATCAAGCAGCACATCAAAAAGCTTATCCACCACAATAAAGTCAGCTTCATCCCTGGGATGCAAGGCTTTTTCAAGGTACACAAACCAATCAATGTAATCCATCACATAAACAGAATCAAAGACAAAAACCACTATTATCTCAATAGATGCAGAAAGGCCTTCAACAAAATTCCATAGCCCTTCATGCAAAGAACTCTTAATGAACCAGTCGTTGATGGAATATATCTCAAAATAACAAGAGCTATTTAAGACAAACCCACCGACAATATCATACTGAATGGGCAAAAACTGGAAACAATCCCTTTGAAAACAGGCACAAGAAAAGGATGCCCTCTCTCACCACTCCTATTCAACATAATATGGGAAATTCTGACCAGGGCAATCAGGCAAGAAAAAGAAATAAACTATTCAATGAGGAAAAGAGGAAGTCAAATTATCTCTGTTTGCAGATGACATGATTGTATATTTAGAAAACCCCATCATCTCAGCCCAAAATCTCTTAAACTGATAAGCAACTTCAGCAAAGTATCATAAAAAAATAAATGTGCAAAAATCACAAGCTTACCAATACACCAATAACAGACAAATGGACAGCCAAATCATGAGTGAAGTCCCATTCACAATTGCTACAAAGAAAATAAAATACCTAGGAATCCAACTTACAAGGTATGTGAAAGACCTCTCCAAGGAGAACTACAAACCACTGCTCAATGAAATAAAAGAGGGCACAAACAAATGGAAGAACATTCCATGCTCATGGGTAGGAAGAATCCATATGGTGAAAATTGTCATACTGCCCAATGTAATTTATAGATTCAATGCCATTCCCATCAAGCTACCAATGACTGGAAAAAACTACTTTAAATTTCATATGAAACCAAAAAAGAGCCCACATAGCCAAGACAATCCTAAGCAAAAAGAACAAAGCTGGGGACATCACGCTACCTGACTTCAAACTATACTACAAGGCCATAGAAACCAGGACGGCATGGTACTTGTACCAAAATAGGTAAATAGACCAATGGAGCAGAACAGAGCCCTGAGAAATAACACCACACATCTACAACCATCTGATCTTTGACAAACCAGACAAAAACAAGAAATGGGGAAAGGATTCCCTATTTAATAAATGGTGCTGGGAAAACTGGCTAGCCATATGTAGAAAGCTGAAACTGGATCCCTTCCTTACACCTTATACAAAAGTTAATTCAAGATGGATTAAAGACTTAAATGTTAGACCTGAAACCATAAAAACCCTAGAAGAAAACCCAGTCAATACCATTCAGGACATAGGCATGGGCAAGGACTTCATGTCTAAAACACCAAAAGCAATGGCAACAAAAGACAAAGTTGACAAATGGGATCTAATTAAAGTAAAGAGCTTCTGCACAGCAAAACAAACTATCATCAGAGTGAACAGGCAACCTACAGAATGGGAGAAAATTTTTGCAATCTACTCATATGACAAAGGACTAATATCCAGAATCTACAATGAACCCAAACAAATTTACAAGAAAAAAACAAACAACCCCATCAAAAATTGGGCATAGGATATGAAGAGACACTTCTCAAAAGAAGACATTTATGCAGCCAAAAAACACATGAAAAAATGCTCATCATCACTGGCCATCAGAGAAATGCAAATCGAAACCACAATGAGATACCATTTCACACCAGGTCGAATGGCGATCATTAAAAAGTCAGGAAACCACAGATGCTGGAGAGGATGTGGAGAAATAGGAATGCTTTTACACTGTTGGAGGAAGTGTAAATAAGTTCAACCATTGTGGAAGACAATGTGGCGATTCCTCAAGGGTCTAGAACTAGAAACACCTTTTGACCCAGTGATCCCATTGCTGGGTATATACCCAAAGGATCATAAATCATCCTAGTATAAAGACATATGCACACGTATGTTTACTGTGGCACCATTCACAATAGCAAAGACATGGAACCAACCCAAATGCCCATCAATGATATACTGGATTAACAAAATGTAGCAGCTGCATGTTGTCACTCATAGGTGGGAACTGAAAAATAAGAACGGTTGGACACGGGGTGGGGAACATCGCACACGGGCCTGTCCGGCGGTGAGAACTGGGGGAGGGATAACATTAGGAGAAATATCTAAGTTAAATGCTGCGTTGATGGGTGCAGCAAACCAACATGGCACATCTATACTTATGTAACGAACCTGCACATTGTGCAAATGTACCCCAGAACTTAAAGTATGTGTGTGTATATATATATTATATATAATATATATAATTATACATATTATATAATATGAATTATATATATTATATATTATATTGTAATATAATTATATACAAATATATAATATAATTATATACAAATATATGATATAATTATATATAAATATATGATATAATTATATATAAATATATGATATAATTAGATCTAATTATATGATATAATTAGATCTAATTATATGATATAATTAGATCTAATTATATGATATAATTAGATCTAATTATATGATATAATTAGATCTAATTATATGATATAATTAGATCTAATTATATGATATAATTAGATCTAATTATATGATATAATTAGATATAATTAGATCTAATTATATCATATAATTATATATAATATAATATAATTATATCATATAATTATATATAATTATATCATATAATTATATATAAATATATCATATAATTATATATAAATATATCATATAATTATATATAAATATATCATATAATTATATATAAATATATCATATAATTATATATAAATATATCATATAATATATAAATATATCATATAATTATATATAAATATATCATATAATTATATATAAATATATCATATAATTATATATAAATATATCATATAATTATATATAAATATATCATATAATATACATTATAAAATATATATTTTATTTTATTTTTATATTATATAAATATATATTATATTATATTTTATATATACGTAACAGCCTCTTACTCTTTCTGCGTGTGAAATGTGCAAGTAGCTTTACAGTCTAGGGACAGTTTTCATCCCTTTGCAGCGAAGATCCTCACTACCACTTCTCTGGTGACCACATATTTTTAATCCAACACTGCCACTTATTGGAAATGGAATTCCCTTACATGAGGCACACTTTTCAAAGTGACATAGCAGCTTCCTTTTACACTGTGAAGAATCAGGCTCTATTCAGAGATTCAACTTCTTCCCGGTTTAGTCTTGGGAGGGTGTATGTGTCAAGAAATTTGTCCATTTCTTCTAGATTTTCAGTTTATTCGTGCAGAGGTTTTTATAGTATTCTCTGAAAGTAGTTTGTATTTCTCTGGGATCAGTGGTGATATCTCCTTTATCATTTTTCATTGTGTCTATTTTATTCCTCTCTTTTCTTCTTTATTAGTCTTGCTAGCGGGTGATAGACCAATAACAGGCTCTGAAATTGAGGAAATAATTAATAGCTTACCAACCAAAAAAAAGTCCAGGACCAGATGGATTCACAGCCAAATTCTACCAGAGGTACAAGGAAGAGCTGGTACCATTCCTTCTAAAATTATTCCAATCAATAGAAAAAAGAGGGAATCATCCTAACTCATTTTATGAGGCCAGCATCATCTTGATACTAAAGCCTGGCAGAGACACAACAAAAAAAGAGAGTTTTAGACCAATGTCCTTGATGAACATTGATGCAAAAATCCTCAATAAAATACTGGGAAACCAAATCCAGCAGCACATCAAAAAGCTTATCCACCATGATCAAGTGGGCTTCATCCCTGGGATGCAAGGCTGGTTCAACTTATGCAAATCAATAAATGTAATCCAGCATATAAACCGAACCAAAGACAAAAACCACTTGATTATCTCAATAGATGCAGAAAAAGCCTTGACAAAATTCAACAACGCTTCATGCTAAAAACTCTCAATAAATTAGGTATTGATGGGATGTATCTCAAAATAATAAGAACTATCTATGACAAACCCACAGCCAATATCATCCTGAATGGGCAAAACCTGGAAGCATTCCTTTCAAAAACTGGCACAAGACAGGGATGCCCTCTCTCACCGCTCCTATTCAACATAGTGTTGAAAGTTCCGGCCTGGGCCATGAGGCAGGAGAAGGAAATAAAAGGTATTCAATTAGGAAAAGAGGAAGTCAAATTGTCCCGTTTGCAGATGACACGACTGTATATCTAGAAAACCCCATTGTCTCAGTCCCAAATCTCCTTAAGCTGATAGGCAACTTCAGCAAAGTCTCAGGATACAAAATCAATGTGCAAAAATCACAAGAATTCCTATACACCAATAACAAACAGAGAGCCAAATCATGAGTGAACTCCCATTCGCAATTGCTTCAAAGAGAATAAAATACCGAAGAATCCAGCTTACAGGGACATGAAGGACCTCTTCAAGGAGAACTACAAACCACTTCTCAGTGAAATAAAAGAGGATACAAACAAACGGAAGAACATTCCATGCTCATGGGTAGGAAGAATCAATATCATGAAAATGGCCACAGTCCCCAAGGTAATTTATAGATTCAATGCCATCCCCATCAAGCTACCAATGACTTTATTCACAGAACTGGGAAAAACTACTTCAAAGTTCATATGGAACCAAAAAAGAGCCCGCATTGCCAAGTCATTCCTAATCCAAAAGAACAAAGCCAGAGGCATCATGCTACCTGACTTCAAAGTACACTACAAGGCTACAGTAACCAAAACAGCACGGTACTGTTACCAAAACAGAGATATAGACCAATGGAACAGAACAGAGCCCTCAGAAATAATGCCACGTATCTACAACCATCTGATTTTTGACAAACCTGAGAAAAACAAGCAATGGGGAAAGGATTCCCTATTTAATAAATGGTGCTGGGAAAACTGGCTAGCCATATGTAGATAGCTGAAACTGGATCCCTTCCTTACACCTTATACAAAAGTTAATTCAAGATGGAGTAAATACTTAAATGTTAGTCCAAAAACCATAGAAAACCATAGAAGAAAACCTACGCAATACCATTCAGGACGTAGGCATGGACAAGGACTTCATGTCTAAAACACCAAAAGCAATGGCAACAAAAGCCAAAATTGACAAATGGATCTAATTAAACTAAAGAGCTTCTGCACAGCAAAACAAACTACCACCAGAGTGAACAGGCAACCTACAGAATGGGAGAAAATTTTTGCAATCTACTCACCTGACAAAGGGCTAATATCCAGAATCTACAATGAACTCAAACAAATTTACAAGAAAACAAACAACCCCATCAAATAGTGGGCAAAGGACATGAACAGACATTTCTCAAAAGAAGACATTTATGCAGTGAAAAAACACATGAAAAAATGCTCATCATCACTGGCCATCAGAGAAATGCGAATCAAAACCACAATGAGATACCATCTCACACCAATTAGAATGGTAATCATTAAAAAATCAGGAAACAACAGGTGCTGGAGAGGATGAAGAGAAATAGGAACACTTTTACACTGTTGGTGGGACTGTAAACTAGTTCACCCATTGTGGAAGTTGGTGTGGCAATTCCTCAGGGATGTAGAACTAGAAATACCATTTGACCCAGCCATCCCATTACTGGGTATATACCCAAAGGATTATAAATCATGCTGCTATAAAGGCACATGCACACACATGTTTATTGCAGCACTACTGACAATAGCAAAGGCTTGGAAGCAACCCAAATGTCCAACAATGATAGACTGGACTAAGAAAATGTGGCATATATACACCATGGAATACTATACAGCCATAAAAAAGATAAGTTCATGTCCTTTGTAGGGACACGGATGAAGCTGGAAACCATCATTCTCAGCAAACTATTTCAAGGACAAAAAACCAAACACCACATGTTCTCACTCATAGATGGGAATTGAACAGTGAGAACACGTGGATACACGAAGGGGAACATCACACACCGGGGCCAGTTGTGGGGTGTGGGATGGGGGGAGGAATAGCATTAGGAGATATACCTAATGTTAAATGAAGTGTTAATGGGTGTAGCACACCAGCGTGGCAAGTGTATACATAAGTAACTAACCTGCACGTTGTGCACATGTACCCTAAACCTTAAAGTATAATTTAAAAAAAAAAGAAAGAAAAAAAAGAAATCAGGCTCTAGGCCACTTTTCAGAACAGGAAATTTCTGCTTTTAACAGTTAAATGTAAAATGTCTTCCGTGGCCAGATTTTCTTCCTGATATGTCCCATCAGTAGGAACATGGACATTTGACTTCTAAATGCTTTTGAGACACCTATTCTAAGCAGCATTTAAGTAGTACAGGAATTTTTATTTTGTAAGTTAATCAGAACTATTTTTTGTTTTGTTTTGTTTTTGAGATGGAGTCTCACTCTTGTCACCCAGACTGGAGTGCAGTGGTGTGATGTTGGCTTACTGTAACTTCTGCCTCCTGGGTTCAAGTGATTCTCTTGCCTCGGTCTCCTGAGTAGCTAGGGTTACAGGCGCCAACCACCATGCCTGGTTAGTTTTTGTACTTTAGGTAGAGATGGGTTTCATCATGTTGGCCAGGCTGGTCTTGAACTCCTGACTTCAGGTGATCCAGCTACTTTGCCCTCCCAAAGTGCTGGAATTACAAGTGTGAGCCACTGGACCTGGCCAATAACTACTTTTTTTAAGTGCAGTTCTAGCCTGCCCAACAAAACAGGCAGTAATAAACTACAGGTCTCCATCTTGTTTCACTTACTTGGGAAAGTGACCTGTAACCATGTGGCAACACCATAGTCTCTGCCATTTTATAATGTTGGCTGTCTTCTTGTGCTAAGTCAGTTCCTTGGGGAGGGCCACAAAATCAGATAAGCCAGTTCATTAGTCTGGTGGTGTTATCTGATCCTTCAGGGGTGGGGGTTTACAAACTATCTTAAGTAATAATCTTGAGAGCAGTTTAGGGAGGGTTAAAATCTTGTAGCCTCCACCTGCATGACTCATAAGCCATGGTTTCTAATCTTAAGGCTAGTTTCTTGGTCTGGTCTCCAGGCAAAATAAAAGTGTATCTTAAAAAGGCTGTTATCATCTTTGTTGTAGTCTATAAATTGTAAACCAGGCTTCTTCCAAAGTTGCTGTAGCCTATGCTCAGTGGTGGAGAAGAATGGCTTGGGGGCTGGAAACAAAAGGGAATTGTTTGGGTTGGATGTGTTTCACTGTCTCAGTCACAATTTTTCAATGACAGTTTCAAAAGCTGCCTATAGCTTCTTTAAAAATACCTGTACCCCTTGTGACTTTTGTGGTTAAGTCACAACCTAATTAAGGCTTGTCAGTTTCATTAAGTCTTGTGAGGTTACTTTTTGTAAAGTTCAAAATCTGAAAATCTTAGTTGCTTGGCATGGGTAAAGTTGAGTAACAAGGGATTTAACAGAATTTTCTTAAAGAATACTCGGCTTAATTAAAAGTGGATATTCAAATTATAGCTATATTTAAAAGACCTTTATATTTTTCTCTTGGATCTTGTTTTTCTGGAAAAAGTCTGTTTTCTTCTCAGTCAACTGAATTATTTTTTCCATTTTTGTCTGACCAATGAATGCATACATGAGAGGTCACAAGATAACTTCTCGTAACATGGGACTCCTTGGGAAAAACAGAGGAGGTGCCACAGACACTGTTTTTGGAAAAAAAAAAAAATCTCTGTTTTCCTCAGAAAACCTCCAAAATTAAAAGAAGATAATTCCTTCAAAAAAATCAAAAGCTCTATTATGCTTTGTGTTATTTACCATTTAGAGTTTTGGGGGTACCAAATTACTTCACATTATGAAAGACTGGGGTGTGTAATAACTAGGTAGAAAATATACTTAAGAGATGGCTAATAGTAGTTATAAATCAGAGAAGGATGCTCTTGGCTACCTGAAAGATATGAAAAATATTTCCCACTAAGAGATGAGACTCCCATGGGGAATGGGCTGATTATAAAATAAACTGAGTGACTTTGGGTTGCCTTGCAATGAAATGCATGGTAGAGGGACTACACTGTCTTCTCCCATAGTATCTCCCACCATTTGGGGACCTGAGCTCCAGTATAAAATGGCATCTTAATTTTAGGAATCTGCCTTTGTCTTCAGCTGTGCCTGCTTATCATGACCTAAAAATGTGTATTATTTAGCTCCTTCCTCCAAGGGCTCCACCCTAAAGCCAGCAATTCAATTAAGAAATTGTAAAATGAAAATTCTTACAATTGTTGAATCTTGTGTCTGTTTCTGTTGCTATATATATGTTTTGTGTAATGTGTATTACAAAAAGCTCTAATTTATTGGTTTAGGGAAAAACAAGGACTTAAATATTTTTTAGTTCCTGTGAATTTAAGATATAAAAATGTTCTTCAGGATTATTGGTAAAATGCAAGTGTTGTCAAAATGCAAATAGGTGGTCTAAATCATGCAACTTAGATACTAGGTTTTCTAAATGTTCCAAAGTTGTATACTGCGTGCTTTACAAATAGATAAGGCCTAAGTCATATGGAGCTAGATGTTGTAAATTCAGACATTATTAGCAATTCTGCCTGAGTCCTTGGAGCCAGAACTGGTACATAATTAAAATAGCTTACTAATCAGGTTTTTCACCAAAAACAAAAGTTGCTAAAGGTTAACAGTGCAACATGTATTTGAGATTATGAAACAGTTTTACATACAAGACATATAAAAAAGTAAAATTTGTTTTTTAGTAAATGATTATAAGAAAGCATGGAAATATAAATTTTTCCCTATGATGAGGAATTATGTTAAACTTGATGAAATAGAAGTAGATGTTTAAGCAAGTTATAGAAAGATTGTAAAACTAATCTTGCAAAAAATGTGTAAACATTAACTAAACACAAAAGAGTATTATATGGTCTTTTCATAAATTGACCACTGGAAGAAAAGCACAGCAAGGAAATCTTAAGACACAGAATTTTCATGGCATACTAAAGGCTAATGGAAGATTTTTGCCTTTTGAGTCATCATTTTGGCAAAATAAGTAATTTATCACAATCTGGAATTTTATTTCATAACATCAAGTGTCTTAAACTTCTAACACTTAACAGGTGTCCCAATATAAAACTTCAAGTTTCAAAATTGTCCTTCCTGATGCCTGGAATTTTGGGTGCTTCAGAGGGCCCAAGAAACATTCAGAAAAGAGATAAACAGTATTATTTGGCATGTTTAGTCACATGAAATTGCCAAACAATTTCTAATCTTTAAGTTATATCTTCATGAATAATACTAATACATGTTCTAAAATCATATGGGATTGTAAAATTACAATGTCTAAAATTTTAATGTCTAAGTATATGCTCTCAATTTTAATTAAGAGTAAAGTTATTGTAAATCACAGAGATAAATAAACATATTTGTCAGTCATGCTTTTAACTCTAAGTTTCCTGAAAATTTTGTCATTCATAGACAATTGTTGTCTTCCTTTGTTCCATCTTAAAAGATGGTTAATAATCAAGCTATATTAAGGACTTCAAGAGGTGTTCTCAAATACAAGTTTTTATTAGTTTTGAAGATTGTAACATTGGAATAGAGAAAAAAAACTACAGGACTCATGAAGAACTGACATGTTTACAAATATCAAGCAAAGCAAGAGTTAACTAAATGGACTTTTAGTTTTTAAATGACATTTGCTGGGAATATTGCTGACCCTTGTTTTGTTTTTCAGAGTCAAGGAAACTTATTTTGAACTGTTTATGGCCTTTAATAATTGAATAAGGGATACTCCAGTGAACAAAATTTGAAGCATGTTTTTTTTTCTTTGCCTGATTCCTCTAGAATTTGGAATCTGTGAGTACTCTTAACCTATGGCAATATAGTTTTTTGCATCAGAGCAATTAGAATCCGTTTTTCCTTTTTCAACAGGACACTAGTGGAAAAACCGGTTATTTTACCAAGGCTTTGACTGAAAGGCCATACTGCCTTTCAAGGAATCAAGCTTTATATGCAGAGCCAATAAAAGCCACTTGGGGAGAACTGGCCTCATACCTTGTCTACACAGTGCCCACTTAGGGTTTCTAATCTGTCAGTAAAGAAAGTCATTTTCTAACATGTCCAGAATCTCCAAGTTTATCTTGGGAATCTCAAGAGGAAAGAATCACCAAACTCAGGTATTTGGGGATACAAACCCATGGCTGGACTTGGCTTTAAACGTCATTTCTGAGATTCCTGTGGAACAGAGATCCACCAAAGCCAATCCAAAGGCCTATGTAGAAACAACCATTCTTGCCGCACTTCATGCAAACAGTCAGGCCAAGTATAAGATATAAAGTTCATTCTGCAAACAACAAACATGGTCCTATCATATTTGTTTTTACCAAAAATGAAAACTGGAGAAAGAAACTGTGCTCCAAAACTTATACATTTGTCATTAAATCCTAGTATCATTCATTGTTTTTAAGTATTTGCCTATATTTTAGACTCACTCTACTTATTCCTGCTAATCAAGTGGTGATCTCCTGCAGGTTGGAAGAAGCAAAAAGGGTTGGGTAATGTAAAAATCTGGATCAATATGCTAGTTCTTGGCAATTATCCTCCAAATTCTTCCGGGTAATGAAAGTGAGTAGGGTGCCAATAACCTGGAGGTTTTTTTGTTTGGGAAAATAAAACCAAGGAACTTCACAGTCAACAGTGGGAAATTCTGTATCTTGGCAAGTAAAATTGTAGATGGAAATTATCTCCTACATCAAACTTGTGAGAATTGCTGTACTCACTTTCCTGTTTGCAATAGGGTTACAGGCATTTAAAGATCAAATCAAAATTATTGAAAGGCTAAGGGAAAATGCAGCCTTCAGCCCCTGATGGCTACAATCTCTCTTTAATGAATTTCAGTCTTCTTTATGAGATTGGTTACCCATTTGTTAATCCATCTCTTGCTTATATGTCTTATATTACTATATGAACCTGTGTGCTCAATACTATAACTTGAAATTGAATTGTCTCCTATCAACTAGAAGCAATCAAACTCTATCTGGTGCTGCAAACTGAACCACGTATGGACACACCATTCTTCTGAAGGTCCTTAGATCAGCCTCAGGGGGGTCCTAGCTGCTGTTCTCCATTCAACACCTCTTTCCAGCAGAAAGTAGTCAGAAAAAGTCATCTTCCCAAATCCCCTAACAGCAGTTAGTGTGATATCTTCATGGGGAAAATGTTATAGAAGTTATTAAGAAATTATTTTAGGCAGAGAGAGGGGAAAGAGGTCCTTGGGAAGTTTTTGATTCTTTTACAGCAGCTCCAGAAGCATTTCTTGTCTAGGAGGAAATCCCTGGCTCTTAGAGCTGGCTGGCAAGCTTAGATATGCAAATGTTGGCCATTAGAAACTGAGTCCACCCAAACATGGTGATTCCTGCCATCTTCTTCTTGCCCTTGCCCCACATGTGCCTAGCAACATGGCACACCCCCGCATATCCCCTCATGGGCAGAACATCATGGTGCCCTGCATTTGCATATTAAATTCTAGGGTGTGAAGGTCAATTTTTTTGCGGGCTTCATCAATAACAAGCCTGGTTAAACCAATATCCTGAGCCATATGCAAATCAGACACCACCTCCTTCACCCCTCTCATAGAAGAAGACACTTTTCTACCACAAATGGAGTTTTCTCTTTGTTTGAATCCCCATTCCTCTGTCTCTGTACAGGGCAGATGTTTTCTTCTTCCTTCCTTCTTTCTTGACTATTAAACTTTTCACTCCTTAAAACCACTGCAGATGATGGGGTGATGGCTGCAGTAAACGCCATGGCACATGTATACCTGTTAGCCCTCTGAGCAAAGCTAAGCCATCATATCTCCTGTGACCTGCACGTATACATCCAGATGGCCTGAAGAAAGTGAAGAATCCCAGAAGAAGTGAAAATCGCTGGTTTCTGCCTTAACTGATGATATTCCACTATTGTGATTTGTTTCTGCCCCACTTCAACTGAGTGATTAACCTTGTGAAATTCTTTCTCCTGGCTCAGAAGCTCCCCCATTGAGCACCTTGTGACCCCCGCCACTTCCTGCAAGAGAAAAACCCCATTTGACTGTAATTTTCCATTACCCACCCAAATCCTATAAGACAGCCCCACCCCTGTCTCCCTTCACTGACTCTCTTTACAAACTCAGCCTGCCTGCACCCAGGTGATTAAAAAGTTTTTTGCTCACACAAAGCCTGATTGGTGGTCTCTTCACATGGACGTGCATGACATTTGGTGCAGAAACCCAGGACAGGAGGACTCCTTCAGGATACCAGTCCCCTGTCCTTGCCCTCATTCGCTGAGGAGATCCGCCTATGACCTTGAGTCCTCAGACAAACAAGCCCAAGGAACTTCTCACCAATTTCAAATCAGGTAAGTGGTCTTTTCATTCTCTTCTCCAGCCTCTCTCACTACCTTTCAATCTCACCCTCTCACTACCCTTCAATCTCTCTCTCCTTCCAACTCCAGTTCTTTTTCCCCTCTAGTAGAGACAAAGGAGACACATTTTACCCATGGACGCAAAACTTCGGCACCAGTCATGGTGTTTAATCACTGTGGGGATGCTGGCCTGATTATTCACCCACATTTCATTGGTGTCTGATCACCAGGGGATGCCTGCCTTGGTCATTCACTCACATTCCCTTGGTGGCAAGTCAATTGCAGGGACGCCTACTTTGTTTGCTTACCCACATGGCAGCCCAAGGCTGTTCACCACCCCCTTCTCTTTGTCTCTAACTTTCTCTTTAAACTTACCTCCTTCATTATGGGAAATCTTCTGCCCTCCATTCACCCATCTTCTCCCTTGGCCTGTGCTCTTAAAAACCTAAAACCTCTTCAACTCACACCTGACCTAAAACCTAAAAGCCTTATTTTCTTCTTCAACACCACTTGGCCCCAATACAAACTTGATAATGACTGCAAATGGCCAGAAAATGGCACTTTCAATTTCTCCATCCTATAAGACCCAGATAATTTTTGTCAAAAAACGGGCAAATGGTCTGAGATGCCTTACATCCAGGCATTTTTTTTACACTTCATTCCCTTCCTAGTCTCTGTTCCCAGTGCAACTCATCCCAAATCCTCTTTCTTTCCCTCCCGCCTGTCCCTTCAGTCCCAACCCCAAGCATCACTGAGTCTTTTGGATCTTCCTTTTCTACGGACCCCTCTGACCTCTCCCCTCCTCCCCAGGCTACTCCTCACCAGACCAAGCCAGGTCCCAACTCCTCCTCATCCTCTGCTCCTCCTCCCTGTAATCCTTCTATCCCCTCCCATCCTCACACCCTGTCTGGCTTACAGTTTTGGTTCGTGACTCTCCCCCACCTGCCCAACCATTTCCTCTTAGAGGGTTGGCTGGAACTGAAGGCATAGTCAGGGTACGTGTGCCTTTTTCTCCATCAGACCACTCTCAGATCAGTCAGTGTTTAAGCTCTTTCTCATCAGACACCACTAAATATATATAGGAATTCTGATATCTAACTCTCTCCTACAATTTATCCTGGAGTGACTTAAATGTCATCGTAACTTCTACTCTCTTGCCAGATGAATGGGAAATAGTTTTTTCCTCTGGCCCAATCTCATGTTGACAGCTGCTGGCTCCATGAGCCAGACCTCTGGGAAGGCATTAGAGCAGTTCGCTGAGAGGATCCCCAACGGAACTATCAGATTCCCCAGGTATAGCTACGTGAGATTACATGATTTCCTGCCTATTTGAAAGGCTTAAAATGGCAGCTTACAAAGCTGTTAATTATGACAAGCTTAAAGAAACTACCCAAGGTAAAGACAAAAATCCAGCCCTGTTCATGGCCCACTTAACAGCAACCCTTAGATGCTTTACCACGCTAGACCCAGAGGGGCCAGAAGGCCGCCTTATTCTTAATATGCATTTTATCGCCCAATCTGCTCTTGACATTAGGAAAAACCTCCGAAAATTGGATCCTGACCCTAAAATCCAACAATAGAACTTAATTACCCACATCTTTAAGGTGTACAATGACAGAGAAGAGGCAGCCAAGTGACAACACATCTCTGAGTTACAGCTGCTTGCTTCTGCTGTAAGACAACCCACAACCAGGTGTCCAGGATAGAAAAAATTCAGAACATCCAAGCCACAGCTCCCAGGCACTCCTTCAAAACCTCCACATGGACATTGCTTCAAATGCGAAAAACCTGGCCACTGGGTCTTAGAATGCCCACAGCCCAGGATTCCTCCTAAGTTGTGCCCTGTCTGTGCAGGCCCCCACTGGAGTTTGGACTGTCTGACTGACATTGCTGATGCTTCTAAAGCTCCTGGAGCCCAAATCCAAAATTCCTTGGCTGACTCTATCCCAGATTCCCTCAGCTTAGCAGATGAAGAGTGACACTGCCCAATCACCTTGGAAGCCCCCTGGACCATCACGGATGCTGAGCTTTTGGTAACTCTTACAGTGGAAGGTAAATCCATCCCCTATTTAATCGATACAGGGGCTACCCACTCCACATTACCTTCTTTTCAAGGGTCTGTTTCCCTTGACCCCATAACTATTGTGGGTGTAGACAACCAAGCTTCAAAACCCCTTAAAACTCCCCAACTCTGGTGCAGACTTAGACAGCATTCTTCTATGCACTCTTTTTAGTTATCCCCACCTGCCCAGTTCCCTCATTAGGCCAAGACATTTTAACCAAATTATCTGCTTCCCTGATTATTCCTGGACTACAGCCACATCTCATTGCTACCCTTCTTGCCAAACCAAAGCCTCCTTCATGTCTTCCTCTTGTACCCCCCAACCTTAACCTACAAGTGTGGGACACCTCCACTCCCTCTCTGGCAACCAATCACAGGCCCATTACTATCCCATTAAAACCTAATCACCCTTACCCAGCTCAATGCCAGTATCCCATCACACAACAGGTTCTTAGGGGATTGAAGGCTGTTGTCTCTTGCCTGCTACAGCATGGGTTTCTAAAACCTAAAAAGTCTCCTTGCAATTCTCCCATTTTCCCTATTCAAAAACTGGACAAGTCTTACAGGTTATTTCAGGATTTGTGCCTTATCATCTAAATTGTTTTGCCTAACCACCCTGTGGTTCCCAACTCATACACTCTTTTGTCCTCAATATCTTCCTGCACAACTATTCCATTCTTGACCTTAAAGATGCGTTTTTTGCTATTCCCCTGCACCCGACATCCCAGCCTCTCTTTGCTTTTACCTGGACTGACCCTGACACCCATCAGTCCCGCAGCTTACCTTGGCTGTATTGCCACAGGGTTTCAGGGATAGCCCTCATTACTTCAGCCAAGCTATTTCTCATGATTTACTTTCTTTCCACCTATCTGCTTCTCACTTTATTCAATATATTGATGACCTCCTACTTTGTGGCCTCTCCTTTGAATATTCTTGATGGCAGTTCCACCAGGCCTAATCACCACTCACCAGAAAGGCAGGCTATGCCATAATATCTTCCAAATCTATCATTGAGGCTACTGCTTTGCCCCCCTCCACTAGCTCTCAGAAAGCCGAACTCAATGCCTTAACTCAAGCCCTCACTCTTTCAAAGGGACTATGCATCAATATTTATACTGACTCTAAATATGCCTTACATATCCTGCACCACCATGCTGTTATATGGGCAGAAAGTGGTTTTCTCACTATCTAGGGTCCTCCATTATTAATGTCTCCTCAATAAAAACTCTTCTCAAGCCCACTTTACTTCCAAAGGAAGCTGCAGTCATTCACTGCAAAGGCCATCAAAAGGCATCAGATCCCATCACTCTGTACTCTTCAATAGAATGAAGGGTATACATCCCTTCATTCTATTAAGTCTATTCATCCTTGCCCTACTTTTTGCAACAGGGCTTTACACAGTCACTCCCACTATTTGGAATGCACCCCAAAAACTTGTCATCCCTACTATCTTCTGTCTAGTCATACTCCTATTCACCATTCTCAACTACCCATAAGTGCCCAGCCCTTGTTTACACTGCCAGTTTACAGTTTCTCCAAGCCATCACAGCTGGTATCTCCTGGTGCTGTCCCCAAACTGCGACTCTTAACTCCCTTATAGAGTGGATAGATGATCTTTGCTGGCAGGGCACCCTCCAATACTTTCACCCTGATGAAGTTCTATTATTTGCTTGAGCTGAGTTTTTGCTTACTGTTCACCACTGCTGTTTGCTGCCATCACACATCCACCACTGACTTCCATCCCTCCAGATCTGGTGGGGTGTCCACTGTGCTTCTGATCCAGTGAGGCATCCATTGCCACTCGGAATCAGGCTAAAGGCTTGCCATTGTTCCTGCATGGCTAAGTGCTTGGGTACATCCTAATCAAGCTGAGCACTAGTTACTGGGTTCCATGGTTCTCTTCTGTGACCCATGGCTTCTAATAGAGCTATAACACTCACCACGTGGCCCAAGATTCCATTCCTTGTAGTCTGTGAGGCCAAGTACCCCAGGTCAGAGAACACAAGGCTTGCCACCACCTTGGAAGTTGCCCGCCACCATCTTGGGAGCTCTGGGAGGAAGGATGCCCCAGTAACACTGGGCTTGGTTTTACAGTTTATAACCCTATGGTAAATCATATTATTCTGCAGGAATAAACATAAGGCCACCTGGTTTAAAAAAAAAAAATGCTAGCAAAATGCTAATAATTTTTAAGACATTGCTAATACTATTTTACCAATAATTTTAAAGCCACTTTATTTATTAAATATTTTGCTTAAGTCACATAAACTTGAAAAATCATTTGACTAGACTTCCTTTAAATATCTGATTTAAGCACTTTTTTAAAGCCAACTAACCACAATTGTTTTATATATTTTTAGTAGTGAAATACTGTGTATACAACACATAAATGCATAGATTTATTTAGGCATGCTGATAAAATACATCTTAGATTTATAAAGACTTCTTTTCTTCCTTTTTTCTTATCTTAGACTTTCAAATTGTTGATAACATGTTGCATCACCCTAGGCAGTTGTCAGCTAAATAGTCCTGCATTTGCATATTAAAGAAAACAACTCAGGTGAATGTCAGATAGCAAAATTTACATCATAAGGTGGGGGAGAAAAAGTTTGGTGTGCTAGAGGGAAATTAAATTGGATTTAACTGCTAGCTGAACATAAAACTGTAGAAATTATTAAAAACCTTTTATTTATTTATATATTTATTTATTTATTGAGAGTTCATCTTGACTTTTATTACATACTAGACATATGAACTAACCAGAAATGTGAATGATTCTCTCTACTATTAAAATCACAGGAAATATATTTCCACCTCTCCCTTTTTTTCTGATATTGCAGTAGCATTTCAGATTTTGGGGATTAGTTCAGGGCAAAGTATAATTCATGGAAGGCAGTGCATAAATAATTATGAAGCTACTTTTCTGAAACTAGTAGTGACTGACTTCATAATAATCACAAGGGTGTGCAGCATTCACAATGCTGCTACTAATCAACTACATATTTTGAACATCTACTGTTACTGGATACCAAAGAAAGTGAGATACTTAAGAATCTTCCATTCTTGTTATAAGCTGCCTATGATCCACTAACTTCTCAAAGGCTTTACAAAGTGCAAAAGTACTGCTTTTTGGAATTTTTTTTTTTTGTGCACCCAGGATGTATAAATGCAACCCTTTTTGCTTCTTGTGCAGGTGTGTGCTTTAACAATCAGTGCTGCTTTTGGCATCAATGTAGTATGAGCTATTAAGAGCTTCTAAAAATACTGACCTAAATAGTCAGTTGCCTTCACCCTATATACTATTCAGGCAAGTCTTCAGAAAGTATAGTGTTGTATTGCTAGTCCAAAATAAGGTAGGCATGAATATACTCAATCTTGTTTGCACATACAGCAAGGAAGAATTTAAATTTTTGCCCTTAAGGAGTTTTGTGTTAGGCAGGAGGAAAAACATATTCAACTTCAATTTTGAGGTTGGTAATCAACAGGAAAGAGAAAAATACAAGTCAGTCTAGGATCTAACCTCTGTCTACGTTTCTAGGCCTATGTCTTAATACTCTTGAAGTGGCACAAGATAGGTTATTTCTAGTTCTTAACAGGTGACTGTTCTTTTGCACAATGCTCTCAAGTTCAGCTTAAGCAATGCTCCTCTGGAAGTTCACACCCTAACTGAACTGTCACCATTTTTGTTTTCTTCTGTAATCCTGGTATTATCTGAATAATAAAGGCCATCACATTGTACTTTGTAATATATACTTCATCTCTTTCACCTTCTGCTCGATGTATTGTCACATGTGTCCATGTGAAGAGACCACCAAACAGGCTTTATATGAGCAATAAAGCTTTTTAATCACCTGGGGGTAGGTGGGCTGTGTCTGAAAAGAGAGTCAGCAAAGGGAGATGGGGTGGGGCCATTTTATAGGATTCAGGTAGGTAGTGGAAAATTACAGTCAAAGGAGGTTGTTCTCTGGTGGCCACAAGGTGCTCAGTGGGAGAGCTTCTGAGCCAGGAGAAGGAATTTCACAAGGTAATGTCATCAGTTAAGGCAGGAACCAGTCATTTTCACTTCTTTTGTGATTCTTCAGTTGCTTCATGCCATCTGGATGTATACCTGCCAGCTTGGGCTCAGAGGCCTGACATTCCTGTCTTCTTATATTAATAAGGAAAATAAAACAAAATAGTGGTAAACTGTTGGGTTTGTGAGAAATTTTGTGGGTGATATGGAAAGATAATCGGCAATGTTTCTCAGGGCTTCTTTGAGCAAGATGATGGGTCACATGGGAAACTAGAGTGGGAGAGATTAAGCTGAAGGAAGATTTTGTGGTAAGGAGTGATATTTTGGGATTGTTAGAAGGAGTATTTGTCATATAAAATGATTGGTAAAGGCCTAGATATGGCTTTGTAAGAATTGAGAAACTAAATGGAAGACACAAGGTCCAAATAAGAGAAGTAGAAAAAGAGGTATTCAAGGACTAAGAATTGTGAGGACCCAGTACGTCAAATTAGAGAGTGCCCAAGGGGATTCAGTTTGGGTGGTGAGTTTTTTGGCTCTATACTTGACAGAGCCCTCCTGTTTCAGTTGGATGCTGAGCTCAGTGAGGTGTATTTTTAAAAGACCATTAGTCTGTTCTACCTTTCCGGAAGATTGAGGATTGTAAGGGGTATGAAGTTTCCACTGAATACCAAGAGCCTGAGAAACTACTTGGGTGATTTGGCTAATAAAGGCCTGTCTGTTATTGGGCTATACAGAGGTGGGAAGGCCAAGCTGAGGAATTGTGTCTGACAGAAGGGAAGAAATGACTGAAGTGGCCTTCTCTGACTGTGTGGGAAAAGCCTCTACACATCCAGTGAAAGTGTCTGCTTAGACCAGGAGGTATTTTAGTTTCCTGACTCAGGGCATGTGAGCAAAGTCAATTTGCAAGTCCTGGACAGGGGCAAATCCTCATGCTTGATATGTAGGGAAGGGAGAGAGTCTGATAAATTCCTGAGGAGTAGTAGAATAGCATATGAAACACTGAGAAGTGATATTTTGAGGATAGATTTCCATGATGGAAAAGAAATGAGAGGTTTTAAGAGGCAGGCTAGCAGCTTGTAACCTACAAGGAAGAGGTTATGAAATGATGACAGAATAGAATTGGCCTGCGAGGCTGGAAGGATATATTTTCCTTGGTCCAAAACTATTTGCCTTGTGTGGGAAGAGATTGATAGTTGGAAGTTTCAGTTGGGAAGTAGTTGGGAGTGACTGATGAGAAGGAGAAAAACTGACCATGAGGGACAGAAGTTGGAACGCTAACCGCTTCTTTAGCTACCATATCAGCATAAGAATTGCCCCGAGAGATGGGATCTGAGGCCTTTTGGTGGCCCCTGTGGTGAATGACTCCAGCTTCCCTTGGAAGTAAGCAGCCTTGAGAAGCCTTCTTATTAAAGAGGCATTAATGATGGAGGACACTTGTGTAGTGAGCAAACCTCTTTCAGCCCATATAACAGCCTGGTGGTGTTTTGGCACCAAATGTCATGCACGTCTGTGTAAAGAGACCACAAAACAGGATTTGTGTGAGCAACAAGGCTGTTTATTTCACCTGGATGCAGGTGGGCTGTGTACAAAAGAGAGTCAGTGAAGAGAGATAGCAGTGTGGCTGTTTTATAGGATTTGGGTAGGTATTGAAAAATTGTAGTCAAAGGGGGTTGTTCTCAGTGGGCAGGGGCAGGGATCACAAGGTTCTCACTAGGGGAGCTTCTGAGCCAGGAGAAGGAATTTCACAAGGTAATGTCATCAGATAAGGCAGGGACCAGCCATTTTCACTTCTTTTGTGATTCTTTAGTTACTTTAGGCCATCTGGATGTATATGTGAAGTCATGGGCTCAGATGCCTGACACTAAGTTCTCCCAATTCTTAGTCCTTTAACACTTGTTTTTCTCCTTCTCTTATTTGGACCTTATGTCTTCTGTTTAGTTTCTCAATTCATACAAGATAGCATCAAGGCCATCCCCAATCATTCTATATGACAAATGCTCCTTCTAACAACCCCACAATATTGCCCCTTACCAAAAAATCTTCCTTCAGCTTAATCTCTCCCACTCTAGGTTCACATGCCACCCCTAATCCCACTTGAAGCAGCTGTGAGAAACCCTGCCCGTTATCTTTCTGTAAGACCCTGTAAAATTTTTGCTGCTCCAACACTTCAACACTATTTTGTTTTAGTCTTCTTATTAATATAAGGAGACAGGAATATCAGACCTCTGATCCCAAGCCTGCATGTATACATCCAGATGGTGTGAAGCAACTGAAGAATCATAAAAGAAGTGAAGTTGGCCAGTTCCTGCCTTAACTGGTGACATTACCTTGAGAAATTCCTTCTCCTGACTCAGAAGCTCCGTCACTGAGCACGTTATGACCCCCCATCCCTGCCCATGAGAGAAAAACACCCTTTGACTGTAATTTTCCACTACCTACCCAAATCCTATAAAATGGCCCCACCCCATCTCCCTTTGCTGACTCTCTTTTTGGACTCAGTCCATCTGCATCCAGGTGATTAAAAAGATTTATTGCTCACACAAAGCCTGTTTGGTGGTCTCTTCACACAGAAACACATGACATGAGTTACTATGGGGAAGAATCTGTGTGCCTATCTTCCTGTTTTCAGTGATGATATGCTGAAAGAATGGTGTAGGAATAGAAATATTCTGTTTATCAGTGCTAAGTCTTTTTCATTAAACACGGCAGAGATCTATTCATTTTTGCTCTCTAAACTTGGAAAAGTTAATTTATCCAAATCTTTATTTTTTCCTAACTAGACTGTTCATCTTATTACTAAGCTGAAGGAATGTATTGCAAGTTATATGTTACTATCATTCCGAGTACGAAAGAGCTACTTTGAATTTGAACATGTAAGAGCATTCAACATAGTACCTGGCACAGTAGAACAGGGCATTAACAGGACACTGGAATTGATCCTCAAATTATTTAAGCTGATTGATTAACTGCAAACAATCTAATTAATATTATCTACTATTACTCATATATATCTATTTTTAGCTAAGAGTTAGGTCCTTGTTAGCATTGAAATTTTAACTGAATTTCAGTTGAACCTTAAGAAATGTTAACCATGACCTTAAAATAACTGCTATGTTCTAAAATTTGAAGTCATATTCCCAATATTCCTCTTGCCTAGATTAAAAATTGTTGAAGGTCTTCTTTCACTATCAAAGTTCAAAGATACACCACAGCATACAAATCAATATATTTAAAAACTATTTATCACGTCCAAAGTAATAAAAGAGATCCCAGTTCAAGTTGACAAAACACAAACTGGATTTAAAGTACTGTATTAAAAAAGAAAACAAAATGAAAATAAGTTTGTTTAGGGCAATTAAAGTAAATGTTTCATTTTTAAAGCCACGACACTAAAAAGAATGAAAAACACCTGTAGGATAATTTTTTTATATATTTTTTTCATTCTAAGGATCTTGTGCTTTTCAGAGAAAGATAGCTTTCTGGTAAAAATTCATGCACAAAACACTTACCTGTACTTGACAAGAGGTTTCAGAGCCTAATCAGCCATTTGGTGACTATAAATCCACTAATGTTACATATCAACAATTTCCCACTACTTCTTTTAAGTTATGTCTCATTTACCTTCCTCCTTAAGAACTGCATAAACTTGTTTTAAATATTTTATATACTTGTCATAAACTAGAGTTTGCTAAGAGTACAGGTACTCTGGTTAATGATCAAAATGGTGTGCCCAGAGGAAAAGCAAGCACTCTTAAATATGAATGCAATCCTTATTAACACAAACTGAGACATTTTAATAAAATGTTAGCCCAAAAAACATCTCATTCTATAAAGATTAAACCATTTCCAAATCACAGTGAAAGGAACTTGAGTAATGAACAAATTTTGTTTACTATGTGCCTTAGAGACATCTCACTAAAATTTGGGTATCTGACACAATAGAATAACATTTGCAGAACGTAATATTGTAGGGACAGTACTCAGATTGATTGTTACAAACTATTAAATGGTTACATCTTAATTATTTATACAGAACATTGGTCCAATAACATAAAAATAGAGAAAAGCATCTAGAAATTTATCTCTTTCAATGTTTGGAGATAAAACAGTTAACCATCTTTTCCATTATTTTCTGCAGTAAGTCCTTGTTCACAATGAAAGCTGATGGCAATTAAATTCAGGAATTTTCCTCAGCTACTGTATGAAGAGAATGTTGAAGCCCATTACTATACAGCACACTGCAACATAAGGAATCTTCCATTCACCAATTCTGACACACTTCCAAAATATACCCAACAATTCAGTTTCATTTCTGTCCACGAGGCTGGGTGCCAATGATCGAATATAAACACAGGTACATATAAGCAGCAAGATTATGGTCAGTAGACTCTGAAAATTGAAAATAGCAGACATAGTGAGGATGGCAATGCCACAGCCAAGTCACCCTTCCGGGCCCCAGGTGGCTTAAAAACCTTTTAAATATACACACACATACACATACATATACATAAAAACACAAACATTCTATAGTATTACTTCAGTACTTTGAACATGAGATAATAAAAAACTCCCCAGCTTGCAAATTACAAAAATTCTGTTAGCACTAAATTGTGGTTTTTATATTAGTAGAAAAGCAAGAGCAGATTAAAAGCTGGCAGAAAATGAAATAAAACAAAAAAAAGAGAGAATATGAATTCTGTAGTTTGCAAGTCAATCATAGGGCTGTTTTTCCTTAATGTAAATGTGCATAAAAACCATATTACTTCTATTTTACATATACTATAGCAAGCTGTGGTGCCACAAACCTACAGAGTGCTTGAAAAAAGATTATTCTCTTTGTTTTTGTCTTTTTCTTAGATTATTTGTTTTACACATTTTTTTCTTTCTTCAAAGGGAGCACTGAGCTGCGCCCTAGTGTTTCTGTGTGGTGGACTGATACGCTGCTTGTAGTCAGGACCTCATAGTGTGTCACCACTGATTCATTTCACCTGCTTACACAAATCCCATGAAAAGTCTATAACCTTTGAGAGGGCTCAAGACACTAGGTGATCAGCCCTTATACTCATTTTCTGGATGAACCATTTGTACAACAAAATTTTTTGGGGGATTACCTTGTGTGGTTGCTGCACATCATGGGAGATCAACCCCCCAGCCAGTCCCACGAAGTCTCCTGTCACTCAGGGGTGTCTTTCAGCTGGGAGGCACAAATGCCCTTTTCCTTTGGAGCTGAGAAATCTCAGACTCTGCTTCACCTACGTAAACAGCAGTCCATTTCCTCACGCAAATGTGCACAAACTGAATTAAGATTAATTCTGGGAAAAAAAAGAGAGAAAACACTTTAAAATGCATCTCGGAACTAGAATTAGAACCCTAAAACAACAGCTTTCTAGGAGAAAACCCAGCTTGAATAAATCCAGAACTGTCAACCAAAACAGAGATCTCGGGCCCAGGAGGACTTACCATCTCCACTGGAGGAGAAGCTTGAAGTTGCATAGGCTCTAATGGGTCCTGCTGGTGCCTTAGCTCTAAGTTTGGGTAACTCCTTTCGGGTTCTAAGTCTTCTCTGAGGCCCCACATATTGAGGCACAAAATTATATTCAATGACAAGTGTCAAACTGTAAAATATTTTGAAGAGATTTATTCTGAGCCAAATATGAGTGACCATGGCCCATGACGCACCCTCCAGCAGACACTGAGAACATGTTCACAAGGTGGTCTGGATGGCGCTGCTTTTTTTTTTTTTTTTTTGTATTTTAGGGAGGCATGAGACATCGATCAAATATATTTCAGAAATACATCAGTTTGGTCCAGAAAGGTGGGACAAGACAACTCACGGGAGAAGTAGCTTCAAGTTTATACATTAATTTAAACATATTCTGGTTGACAATTGAATGAGTTTGTCTAAAGACCTGGGATGATAAAAAGGAAATATTCAAGCTAAGCTAAAATATTGTGGAGACCAATGTTCTTTTGAAGTTTTATAGGGGCTGCCTTTAGAAAAATGACAAATGCTTCCTATTAAGGACTTTAAAATGTGCTAAACTATAGTTTAACTCTTCAGGATTGGCAGGGCCTGAAGAAAAAGATCTAGCCATGTTAATAGGGACTCTTTTCAGACACAAATTTGTCCCCACAAAGGACAGCTTTGCAAGACCATTTCAAAATATTGGAAATACACATGTTTTGACTAAAATAGTTTGACTTCCTTTTCATTACATAATGTTATCCCAGAATTGGATTGGAAGGTAAGACACAGTATATAGGGTTAAATAAAATCCATCTGTTTAGAATTTATGGTTTGTAGGGGATGGCTACCCAGACCCCTTAGATAGGAATTTAGGCAAATTTTAAAAATCAGATCTTAGTCTTCGCATTTGGCAGAAAATATTATGCTATATTTTATTTTTCTTATTAGATGTCATTTGCTACTTTGGCAAAGTATTGTTTTCTGAGTGTTTTTATTCTGAAATGTGTTGAATTTTGCAAAATGAGATATTTTCTGTCTATTGAGCTGATCCTGTGACTTTTGTCTAGTATTCTATTGATGTGATATATTCCATTGATTTTTATATGTTGAATCCATTCTTGTTGCTGGAATAAATCTTAGTTCATTGCTGTGTATTATCCTTTTAATATATTGGTGGGTTTGGAGAGAAGGGAGAGAGAGGGGAGAGAGAGAGGGGGAAGAGCAAGTAAGAAGAATTCCTCCTCTTACTTTCAGGAATGTCCTTCTCTCTGTGGATTATCTGTTCTTTTACCACTTTACTTTCCTAAGAAATTTGGTCTTACTTTGCACTGCGGATTCACTATGATCTATTTCTTGATCAAGATCCAAGAACCCTCACTTGGGGTCTGGATTGGCACCCCATTTCTGAAACTTATTTCTGGTGACTACAGAAGGGACTCTGGTGCACAAACTCTGACCTAATGGCTACCTTTGGATAAGTGTTGGGGTCTTGTAACATATTTCTGGAGACCACAGAAGGGACTACAGTGAGAAAACTACCGACTTTGGGTAAGTGATGGGTTCCTATAATGTATTTCTGGTGAACCAGGGATGACACTGAAGAGACTACCTGACCCAAAGGAAAAATCATCTGTGTGCAACAATTGGCTGACTTCAGGTAAGAGGAGTGCATATACCTTGGTAAAGAATGGGATTGGGTTAGAGGCCCAACTCATGGGAGCTACAGTATCCTAAGATAGAGTAGGTTAGAGGTCCTTCTTAATAAAAGGCAAGAGGCTTGGTGTGGTGACTCACAACTGTAATCCCAGAACTTTTGAAGGGTGAGGCAGGTGGATCATGAGGTCAGGAGATGAAGACCATCCTAGCCAATATGGTGAAACCCCATCTCTTCTAAAATATAAAAAAATTAGCTGGGCATGTTGGTGCACACTGTATTCCCAGGGACTTGGGAGGCTGAGGCAGGGGGATCACTTGAACCCGGGAGGTAGATGTTGCAGTGAGCTGAGATCTTGCCACTGCTCTCCAGCCTGGTCACAGAGTGAGACTCCATAAAAACAAAAACAAACAAACAAAAACAATAAAAAGTCAAAGACCCTTGACTGATCTTGGGTTAGAGGCCTGATTTAGAAGGGTTAAAGTTTCTTCTAAGATTTATGTGGTTAGAGACCGCTCTGAGTAAAGTTACCCTTAGCTAACAATGGGTTTGGCACACACGGCAAGCTATGCTGTTTGTATTAATCAGCTTTATCTTATTTACTCAATGAATACATTTCTTGGTTGCTGTCTCTCTTTCACTGTCATTTTCAGGAGACTCTTTAACTGGTCTTAGGGCTTTTAACTTACTCTTTCCCTGTGCACATCTCAATTTTCATCTATTTGCTTATAAAAGACTGGGAACAAAAAGCATTGAAGCTATTGTCTCTAAAATTGTTGATTTAGATTCGGTGTTTAACGGCTATAAGAAATAGGGTTAAGTAGATATGGTTATGTTTTGTTGCCACCATTCAGACCATCAAGAACAACTAGGATGGAAATAAGGGGTCTTTCCTCCTTGATGTTTTGTTTCATTTTGCACACTAAAAAAAAACACTTCTTTCTCGAACTTCAGCAAACCAGCTTTGTTTGTCTGCTATTGCTCAGGGCCTGCTTGCTCTGGTCATTCCCATCTAAATCCTCTTTATTTCCTTTGCTTTAATTTGATATTTTTGTGGAAGTCCATATTGTGATTTACCTAAGATTCATGGCTTGTTTCACTTACATTATTTGGATAATGTGAATAAGAGAATTCAATTTTCAGCAGGGATTCCCTCATTAATGCAGCTGGTCTTAAAAACGTCTCCTTAATTTTAGTGGCCAGGCTTGAATGCTGAGACTAGTTTAAGCTGAACGGGCTTAAGAGGAGAAAACTGGTGTTTCTATGTAATACCATTTGGTCTCTGTATTATTCCAAAAAACAAGAGAAATAGCCTTTTACTGGAACTACAGCTATAATAGTATACTTCAACTCAATTTAATTTGTAAGTGGGAGATAAAAATACCATATGTTCAAGCATTTTTTGCTGCTCAGTCAGGATAAAACTCTGCATGTTTGATGAGAGAAAAATAGGAAAAAGAGCTAAACATACTAGATGACCCTTTAATGCAAACCCTCTCCTTCTGGTTCAGTGGGCATTTTTGGGTGGAGCAGAGCTTCCTTCTGTCAGCTCTGAATGTTCAGGTGTATTGGCCCTTTCCCTCTCTAGTCCACTTGAAAGTTCTATAGGACCACTTAATCTATTCTAGTCCCCCTCTGTGCCTACCATGCCCTGAGGAACTTAGGCCAGCAAGTACTACTTATAGTGGAGCCTCCTGTTTACCTTTAAAGTGAAATCTTTCTCCACTCAGAGGGGTGGCAAATAGGGAAGAAGTCACTGTGAAAGTGCATGTTCTCTTTTCTATGTCTGCTTTTGGCCCTACATAAAGAGAAAATCATTTTTTCTGAAGATCTAGGAAAATTTACAGATATTGGGAAATTAACTCTAACCTATAGTTTAACTAGGCAGGATCTGCATGTTTTGTTGTCTGTGTGTTGTACAGTGGAAGAGAAACAATGCATTTTGGGGGTAGATAGGTCCATGCACATGAAGTATTGGGTTAAAACCAAAATCATAATATATGTCAGGCAGGAGGTATAGCCATTTGAGATCAAGATTCAGAGAGGAACTATCAAAGGAGCAGTGAGGACTTGGGGATGAGAGATGATACGGTCAGTTGTTTATTGAGAGGAATGAAGAAATGTACAAAAAAGCCTTTTAACTGTGAAAAGGTTAAGGAAGTTTCTCAGCACAAATGTGAGAATCCAGATTTGTTTCAAGGGCTTTTAATTGAGACAATCAGGTAATATACTAACACTGATCCTGACTCAAGGGAAGGACAAAAGCTTTTTGGAGTGCATTTTGTAACCCAGTCTGCCCCTTACATCCATAGGAAACTACAAAAAGCAACTATGCATCCTCAAATTCCTATGTAACATCTTTTGGATATGGCATTTTTAGTTTTTAATAACAGGGAAAAAGCAGAGGAAGCAGAAAGAGCAATAAAGGCCTACCACAAAGTGTAGCTCAAAGCTGTAACCTTAAGCTTACCATCAATATGAGGTTGCCCTCCTGGCTCTTGGCCTGAACAAGTGAAGCTGAAAGTGGGAATTACAAAGCTCAGTGTCCAAGTCACCATGGCTTAGGCATGAATCAGTGTGCACACTGGAAGAAAACTGGCCATTGGAAGCGAGACACCCAGCATTCCAAAGGGAGCCATTGGCACACAAACCAGTGATGACCAAAATAGTCAGGCAAGCACAAGAGTTATGGGGTCTGAACACTTCTGTTACACCTCCCATTGGACAACTAGCCATGTCTCCAGAGGAACCTCAGGTAACACTTGATGTGGCAGGTAAGTTTGTTAACTTCTTTCTGGACTGCTTACTCAGTTTTCATTCATTGTAATGGACCTCTGTCACCCAAAATTGTATGGTCATGGAGATAGATGGCCAAACCTATAGAAGCAATTTTACCTATCCTCTAAACTATTCTTATGGACTTTGGTTTTCTCACATTATTTTCTTATTATGTCTGGATGCCACAGGGCAGTAGCAGCAACTGTTCTTTTAGTAGATGAAGCCAATAAACTGGTTTTAGGACACTATATGGAGGTTTTAACTTCACACCAAGTATAAGGAGTGCTAGAAGCTAAAGGACACCAGTGGATGACAGGGGGATGTTTATTGAAATATCAGGCTTTGTTACTAGAAATTCTTGATGAACTGTTAATACCAGGTGACAATCAGTGAAAAAAAGTTAAGCATTTGCATGACTGTACTCATTTGGGGAGAAATTCTATGTTTCAATTAACGTCTCAGCTTTTTACAGGAAAAGGCTTACTTAAAACAGTAAAGCGAGTAACTCAGACTTGTGAACATGTTCACTTTTACCAGTTGGGTTCAGGACTTTACGAAGTGATCTCAAAAGGAAATAGAGGTTTCTGAACTCCTACTAAAGGAGTAATTCCTAGATTTTGGTTGCCTAAAAACTTACAGAGAGATAATGCCCCATCGTTCATAATGACAATTACAAAAAACCTATCTTCATCTCCAGGAATTCCTTAGTACCAAAATTGTATTTAAACTTCTGGGAATAAAGATCTGGGTCCACTTATATCGATTTAATCCTGTCTCTTATGAAATCCCACAGGCTGATGGAACAAAAGAGACTGATCCCATTTATTCCTGTGAAGCAATCAGTGACTTCTGACTTCTGTTCAGAAGAAATGAAAGTGATGGGTAACATAAAGATATGGATTGGTATTCTACTTTTGGGTATAAACTGGAATCAAGCAGACAGTAACTTATTTACTGAGGGGGCACAGACTTTAGCATCTCTATATAACCAAAAAAACCATTAGGTATGAGGAGAATTGCTGCCATTCTCTACTGTTGTGTTGCCCTGGCATATTCAACCAGCCAACTTAAGTTTATAAGGATTTTATTATTATTGGGAAACCGGACATTATCAACATAGCCCCTCTTCTCCCATGTATCACAGCCACATGGGACTTAGGTCCTTCCCTTTCTATGAAGAGACAAGAAGGCACCTTTGTTTTTTTATTATTATTTTTTATTTTTCTTTTATTATTATACTTTAAGTTTTAGGGTACATGTGCACATTGTGCAGGTTAGTTACATACGTATACATGTGCCATGCTGGTGCGCTGTACCCACTAACTCGTAATCTAGCATTAGGTATATCTCCCAATGCTACCCCACCCCCTTCCCCCACCCCACAACAGTTCCCAGAGTGTGATGTTCCCCTTCCTGTGTCCATGTGATCTCATTGTTCAATTCCCACCTATGAGTGAGAATATGCGGTGTTTGGTTTTTTGTTCTTGTGATAGTTTACTGAGAATGATGATTTCCAATTTCATCCATGTCCCTACAAAGGACATGAACTCATCATTTTTTGTGGCTGCATAGTATTCCATGGTGTATATGTGCCACATTTTCTTAATCCAGTCTATCATTGTTGGACATTTGGATTGGTTCCAAGTCTTTGCTATTGTGAATAGTGCCGCAATAAACATACGTGTGCATGTGTCTTTATAGCAGCATGATTTATAGTCCTTTGGGTATATACCCAGTAATGGGATGGCTGGGTCAAATGGTATTTCCAGTTCTAGATCCCTGAAGAATCACCACATTGACTTCCACAATAGTTGAACTAGTTTACAGTCCCACCAACAGTGTAAAAGTGTTCCTATTTCTCCACATCCTCTCCAGCACCTGTTGTTTCCTGACTTCTTAATGATGGCCATTCTAACTGGTGTGAGATGGTATCTCATTGTGGTTTTGATTTGCATTTCTCTGATGGCCAGTGATGATGAGCATTTTTTCATGTGTTTTTTGGCTGCATAAATGTCTTCTTTTGAGAAATGTCTGTTCATGTCCTTTGTCCACTTTTTGATGGGGTTGTTTGTTTTTTTCTTGTAAATGTGTTTGAGTTCATTGTAGATTCTGGATATTAGCCCTTTGTCAGATGAGTAGGTTGCAAAAATTTTCTCCCATTTTGTAGGTTGCCTGTTCACTCTGATGGTAGTTTCTTTTGCTGTGCATAAGCTCTTTAGTTTAATTAGATCCCATTTGTCAATTTTGGCTTTTGTTGCCATTGCTTTTGGTGTTTTAGACATGAAGTCCTTGCCCATGCCTATGACCTGAATGGTAATGCCTAGGTTTTCTTCTAGAGTTTTTATGGTTTTAGGTCTAACGTTTAAGTCTTTAATCCATCTTGAATTGATTTTTGTATAAGGTGTAATGTAAGGAAGAGATCCAGTTTCAGCTTTCTACATATGGCTAGCTAGTTTTCCCAGCACCATTTATTAAACAGGGAATCCTTTCCCCATTGCTTGTTTTTCTCAGGTTTGTCAAAGATCAGATGCTTGTAGATGTGTGGTTATTAATTCTGAGGGCTCTGTTCTGTTCCATTGATCTATATGTCTGCTTTGGTACCAGTACCATGCTGTTTGGTTACTGTAGCCTTATAGTATAGTTTGAAGTCAGGTAGTGTGATGCCTCCAGCTTTGTTCTTTTGGCTTAGGATTGACTTGGTGATGCAGGCTCTTTTTTGGTTCCATATGAACTTTAAAGTAGTTTTTTCCAATTGTGTGAAGAAAGTCATTGGTAGCTTGATGGGGATGGCATTGAATCTATAAATTACCTTGGGCAGTATGGCCATTTTCATGATATTGATTCTTCCTACCCATGAGCATGGAATGTTCTTCCACTTGTTTGTATCCTCTTCTATTTCCTTGAGCAGTGGTTTGTAGTTCTCCTTGAAGAGGTCCTTCACATCCCTTGTAAGTTGGATTCCTAGGTATTTTATTCTCCTTGAAGCAATTCTGAATGGGAGTTCACTCATGATTTGGCTCTCTGTTTGTCTGTTGTTGGTGTATAGGAATGCTTTTGATTTTTGTACATTGATTTTGTATCCTGAGACTTTGCTGAAGTTGCTTATCTGCTTAAGGATATTTTGGACTGGGACAAAAGGGTTTTCTAGATGTACAATCATGTCATCTTCAAACAGGGACAATTTGACTTCCTCTTTTCCTAATTGAATACACTTTATTTCCTTCTCCTGCCTAATTTCCCTGGCCAGAGCTTCCAATACTATATTGAATAGGAGTAGTCAGAGAGGCCATCCCTCTCTTGTGCCAGTTTTCAAAGGGAATGCTTCCAGTTTTTGCCCATTCAGGATGATATTGGCTGTGGGTTTTTCATAGATAGCTCTTATTATTTCAAAATACATCCCATCAATACCTAATTTATTGAGAATTTTTAGCATGAAGCGTTGTTGAGTTTTTTCAAAGGCCTTTTCTGCATCTATTGAGATAATCATGTGGTTTTTGTCTTTGGCTCTGTTCATATGCTGGATTACATTTATTGATTTGCGTATATGGAACCAGTCTTGCATCCCAGAGATGAAGCCCATTTGATCATGTTGGATAAGCTTTTTGATGTGTTGCTGGATTCATTTTGCCAGTATTTTATTGAGGATTTTTGCATCAAAATTCATCAAGGATATTGGTCTAAAATTCTCTTTTTTGGTTGTTTCTCTGCCCAGCTTTGGTATCAGAATGATGCTGGCCTCATAAAATGAGTTAGGGAGGATTCCCTCTTTTTCTATTGATTGGAATAGTTTCAGAAGGAATGGTACCCATTCCTCCTTGTACCTCTGGTAGAATTCGGCTCTGAATCCATCTGGTCCTGGACTCTTTTCGGTTGGTAAGCTCCTGATTATTGCCACAATTTCAGATCCTGTTATTGGTCTATTCAGAGATTCAACTTCTTCCTTGTTTAGTCTTGGGAGAGTGTATGTGTCAAGGAATTTATCAATTTCTTCTAGATCTTCTAGTTTATTTGCAGAGAGGTGTTTGTAGTATTTTCTGATGGTAGTTTGTATTTCTGTGGGATTGGTGGTGATATCCCCTTTATCATTTTTTATTGCATCTATTTGATCCTTCTCTCTTTTTTTCTTTATTAGTCTTGTTAGCGGTCTATCAATTTAGTTGATCCTTTCAAAAAACCAGCTCCTGGATTCATTAATTTTTTGAAGGGTTTTTTGTGCCTCTATTTCCTTCAGTTCTGCTCTGATTTTAGTTATTTCTTGAAGAAGGCACCTTTTTAATCTAATTAGAAAACAGCTAACATCCGCCCCAACTTTAGGTTATGCTATACATAATGAAGTTGGGTGAATGTCAGCTGTTCAAGTGCAGGTATCAGACAAAGCACCTCTATGTTTTGAAAGGCACAATAATAGTTACCACCAGATTGACGTCCATTGTATGAGATAGCTCTCATCTTAACAATGTAATCAGACCCTTCTTTAACCAACAACATGTGAATGTGATGGCAAGATAATTTGCCAAAAATGAGTTCCTACCCTTCCTCTTGGGGATGGTTATGGGCACGTAGAACTCATGGCTGGCCATACTTACATTATAACTGGACAGGAAGTTGTACATGGGGTCACCCTTATCTCCCAGGAGGTATCCTCACAAAACTGGACTCTCCCCCATCTAACCAAGAAATTGTAAAAGCTTCCCATAGGCAACAAAAATGGTCATCTTGGTGGTTCTATCTGATGGCTATGTTTTCCCCACAGGTAGCTACAATTCTAAGTACAATCAAGTTAGAAGTTGAAGCTTTAGCCGAACACACTGCTACAAATTTCAAGAATGCAGGCCATGCCCTTACCTTTTTTTTACATATTTTTTTTTATAAGACAGCATCTCAACTCTATCACCCAGAGTGGAGTGGAGTGGTGTGATCTTGGCTCATCACAATTTCCACCTCCTAGGCTCAAGCAATTCTCCTGCTTCAGTCTCCTGAGTAGCTGAGATTACAGGCATGTGGCCCTACCATGTGGCTAATTTTTGTTATTTTAGGAGAAACTAGGTTTCAGCATGTTGGCCAGGCTGGACAACATGACCTCCTGAACCCAAATGATCCACCCACCTCGACCTCCCAAAGTGCTGGGATTACAGGTGTGAGCCACTGTGCCAGGCTCCTTACCTTCTTAACTGTGGAAACTTCTCAGATTATGCAGGTAGTCTTACAAAATCATATGGCTTTGGACATTTTAACAGCAGCTGAAAAGGGAACTTGTGCTCTGTTCAAAACTTAATGTTGTGTGTATGTTCCAGACTATTCACATAATATTACCGAGGTTATGAAAGCTTTAGACACTCATATATCTGCCATTGATGTGCTATCAGTTGACCCTATATTGGCTTGGTTCAAACAACTGCCCAATTCTTGAAGGCCTCCCTGTTAAGTTTACTTGCAATATTTTTCTTATTTTACTTTGCTGTTGTGGAATCCATTGTAGTTGTATTCTTTGTGTAGGAATGCAAGAGAATCTCACTCAATGCTTTCTTAAATTGGCCACTTATTAATCTTCCAGATATCACCTTTTGCTGAGACTTAGAGTTATGAAGGACCTTAAATATACTAATCCTCTCTGACTGAGCTTCTCTCTACCCCGAATGCAAGAAACCCTAATAGTTAGGTAGGAATATCGTTGGCCCTATTCAGCCTGAGGAAGTTACAGAAGATGGATCTTTGCCCCTCTGCAATGCTTAGGATTAAAGGTCCTCTTGTAAAGGGAGGGGGCAATACATCAGAGGGACTGGAACCAGAGTGACTCCATTTGTCTGATGGCTAGAACATTGAGGCTTGAGACTTGCTGGGCTGTCATCCCAGAAAGTTAGCCATTCCTAGTCTCTACATGTTTACAGTCAAGAGAACAAATTAATAATGTTTACTAAACAGACCCAGACTTGGGAGTGTCCAGATATTTCAATATCTGGAGGACAAAGGCATTTCTAATTTTGCTTTAAATACAATAATATTGATTCTTGAGATATATGTTGTAATTAAGAAAATTAATTCTTTATTACAAACTCTTGTAACAGAACACATCTACTGATATATACAAGCATTGTACTTAAGGTCGATGCGTTCCTCTTCTTACTTTCAAGAACATCTTGTTCTGTCTATGCAGTAGTTGTTCTTTTACCACTTTACTTTGTTAATAAACTTGCCTTTACTTTTTGCTGTACACTCATGCTTTATTCTTTCTTGAGATTCAAAAACCATCTCTTAAGGTCTGGATGGGGACTCCTTTTCTGTAGCAGAAGGGTGTTACTTATATCATTTTTACATATTTTAATAACATACTCTTCTCAAATAAATGCAGTTGAATTCTAAAGAAAAAAGTTAGCTCTAAACCATGAGATGCCCACATATTTGTTTTTTACTTTTACGCTGGATGTGTTCATTTTTACATGTAATTGGATGTATCAAATCTTAAAACTGATGTCTTTCTGACAAAATACTCTTTTGCACTGAACCTTTTATTGCTGAGAATTTTTTTTTGCCTTGAAGACAATTTGACCTGATTTCAAAAAAGTGCTAAGAGCTTTTTCTGTTGTTTGTTCTATGATAATTTCTTTTTGTTGACTGCTTTTATTTCTTGTTCTTATGCTTTAGTGTGAGTCTAAAAACACCTGACAATCTATAGTTGTGAACAGGTAAGTTTAGCCTATTTGCACATAGTTACTTCAAAAATAGCACTTTTTTTTTTTCCTTTTTGAGACAGAGTCTCACTCTGTCACCTACGCTAGAGTACAGTGATAAGATCTCATCTTACCGCAAAACCTGCCTTCCAGTTTCTTTTCTTTTTTTTTTTTTAATTATTATTATACTGTAAGTTTTAGGGTACATGTGCACAATGTGCAGGTTAGCTACATATGTATACATGCGCCATGTTGGTGTGCTGCACCCATTAAATCGTTATTTAGCACTAGTTATATCTCCTAATGCTATCCCTCCCCCCAACCCACAACATTCCCTGAAGTGTGATGTTCCCCTTCTTGTCTCCATGTGTTCTCATTGTTCAATTCCCACCTATGAGTGAGAATATGCAGTGCTTGGTTTTTCGTCCTTGTGATAATTTGCTGAGAATGATGGTTTCCACTTTCATCCATGTCCATACAAAGGATATGAATTCTTCATTTTTTATGGCTGCATAGTATTCCATGGTGTATATGTGCCACATTTCCTTAATCCAGTCTATCATTGTTGGACATTTGGGATGGTTCCAAGTCTTTGATATTGTGAATAGTGCCACAATAAACATACACGTGCATGTGTCTTTATAGCAGTATGATTTATAATCCTTTGGGTATATACCCAGTAATGGGATGGCTGGGTCAAATGGTATTTCCAGTTCTAGATCCCTGAGGAGTCGCCACACTGATTCCACAATGGTTGAACTAGTTTACATTCCCACCAACAGTGTAAAAGTGTTCCTATTTCCTCACATCCTCTCCAGCACCTGTTGTTTCCTGACTTTTTAATGATTGTCATTCTAACTGGTGTGAGATGGTATCTCATTGTGGTTTTGATTTGCATTTCTCTGATGGCCAGTGATGATGAGCATTTTTTCATGTGTTTTTTGGCTGCCTAAATGTCTTCTTTTGAGAAGTGTCTCTCCATATCCTTTGCCCACTTTTCACCCACTGTTTGATGGGGTTGTTTGCTTTTTTTTTGTAAATTTGTTTGAGTTCATTCTAGATTCTTTATATTAGCCCTTTGTCAGATGAGTAAGTTGCAAAAATTTTCTCCCATTTTGTAGGTTGCCTGTTCGCTCTGATGGTAGTTTCTTTTGCTGTGCAGAAGCTCTTTAGTTTAGATCTGTTAGATCCCATTTGTCAATTTTGGCTTTTGTTGCCATTGCTTTTTCTGTGTTAGACATGAAGTTCTTGCCCATGCCTATGTCCTGAATGGTAATGCCTTGGTTTTCTTCTAGGGTTTGTATGGTTTTAGGTCTCACATGTAAATCTTTAATCCATCTTGAGTTAACTTTTGTATAAGGTGTAAGGAAGGGATATAGTTTCAGCTTTCTACATATGGCTAGCCAGTTTTCCCAACACCATTTATTAAATAGGGAATCTTTTCCCCATTTCTTGTTTTTGTCAGGTTTGTCAAAGATCAGATTGTTGTAGATATGCGGCTTCATTTCTGGGGGCTCTGTTCTGTTCCATTGATCTGTATCTCTCTTTTGGTAAGAGTACCATGCTGTTTTGGTTACTGTGGTCTTCTAGTATAGTTTGAAGTCAGGTAGCGTGATGCCTCCAACTTTGTTCTTTTGGCTTAGGATTGACTTGGCAATGAAGGCTCTTTTTTGGTTCCATATGAACTTTAAAGTAGTTTTTTCAATTCTGTGAAGAAATTCATTGGTAGCTTGATGGGGATGACATTGAATCTATAAATTACCTTGGGCAGTATGGCCATTTTCATGATATTGATTCTTCCTACCCATGAGCATGAAATGTTCTTCCATTGGTTTGTATCCTCTTTTATTTCATTGAGCAGTGGTTTGTAGTTCTTCTTGAAGAGGTCTTTCTCATCCCTTTTAAGTTGGATTCCTAGGCATTTTATTCTCTTTGAAGCAATTGTGAATGGGAGTTCACTGATGATTTAGTTCTCTGTCTGTTATTGGTGTATAAGAATACTTGTGACTTTTATACATAGATTTTGTTCCCTGAGAATTTGCTGAAGTTGCTTATCAGCTTAAGGAGATTTTGGGCCAAGACAAAGGGGTTTTCTAGATATACAATCATGTCATCCACAAACAGGGACAATTTGAATTCCTCTTTTCCTAATTGAATACCCTTTATTTCCTTCTCCTACCTAATTGCCCTGGCCAGAACTTCCAACACACTGTTGAATAGGAGTGTGGGTTTATCATAGATAGCTCTTATTATTTTGAGATATGCCCCATTAATACCTAATTTATTGAGAGTTTTTAGGATGAAGGCTTGTTGAATTTTGTCAAAGGCCTTTTCTGCATCTATTGATATAATCTTATGGTTTTGTCTTTGGTTCTGTTTATATGCTGGATGCTGGATTACATTTATTGATTTGCATATGTTGAACCAGTGTTGCATCCCAGGGATGAAGCCCACTTGATCATGGTGGATAAGTTTTTGATATGCTGCCAGATTTGTGTTGCTAGTGTTTTATTGTGGATTTTTGCATCAATGTTCATCAAGGATATTGGTCTAAAATTCTCTTTTTTGTTGTGCCTCTGCCAGGCTTTGGTATCAGGATGATGCTGGCCTCATAAAATGGGTTAGAGTGGATTCTGTCTTTTTCTATTGATTGGAATAGTTTCAGAAGGAATGGTACCAGCTCCTCCTAGTACCTCTCGTAGAATTCGGCTGTGAATCCACCTTGTCCATTTTTTTTGTTGGTAAGCTATTGATTATTGCCACAATTTCAGAGCCTGTTATTGGTCTATTCAGAGATTCAACTTCTTCCTGGTTTTGTCTTGGGAGTGCATATGTGTCGAGGAATGTATCCATTTCTTCTAGATTTTCTAGTTTATTTGCATAGAGGTTTTTATAGTATTCTCTGATGGTAGTTTGTATTTCTGTGGGATTGGTGGTGATATCCCCTTTACCATTTTTTATTGTGTCTATTTGATTCTTCTCTATTTTCTTCTTTATTAGTCTTGTTAGCAGTCTATCAATTTTGTTGGTCTTTCCAAAAAACCAGCTCCTGGATTCATTAATTTTTTAAAGGGGTTTTATTTTTTTTTTGTCTCTATTTCCTTCAGTTCTGCTCTGATCTTAGTTATTTCTTGTCTTCTGCTAGCTTTTGAATGTGTTTGCTCTTGCTTCTCTAGTTCTTTTAATTGTGATGTTAGGGTGTCAATTTTAGATCTTTCCTGCTTTCTCTTGTGGGCATTTAGTGTTATAAATATCCCTCTACACACTGCTTTGAATGTGTCCCAAAGATTCTAGTATGTTGTTCTTTGTTCTCGTTGATTTCAAAGAACATCTTTATTTCTGCCTTCATTTCGTTATGTACCCAGTAGTCATTCAGGAGCAGGTTGTTCAGTTTCCATGTAGTTGAGTGGTTTTGAAGGAGTTTCTTAATCCTGAGTTGTAGTTTGATTGCACTGTGGTCTAAGAGACAGTCTGTTATAATTTCTGTTCTTTTACATTTGCTGAGGAGTGCTTTACTTCCAAGTATGTGGTCAATTTTGGAATAGGTGTGGTGTGGTGATGAAAAAAATGTATATTCTGTTGATTTGGGGTGGAGAGTTCTGTAGATGTCTATTAGGTCTGCTTGGAGCAGAGCTGAGTTCAATTCCTGGGTATATTTTTAACTTTCTGTCTCATTGATCTGTCTAATGTTGACAGTGCAGTGTTAAAATCTCCCATTATTATTGTGTGGGAGTCTAAGTCTCTTTCTAGGTCACTAAGGACTTGCTTTATGAATCTGGGTGCTCCTATATTGGGTGCATATATATTTAAGATAGTTAGCTCTTCTTGTTGAATTGATTCCTTTATGTAATTGCCTTCTTTGTCTCTTTTGATCTTTGTTGGTTTAAAATCTGTTTTATCAATGACTAGGATTGCAACTCCTGCCTTTTTTTGTTTTCCATTTGTTTGGTAGATCTTCCTCCATCCTTTTATTTTGAGCCTGTGTGTGTCTCTGCACGTGAGATGGGTTTCCTGAATACAGCACACTGATGGGTCTTGACTCTTAATTCAATTTGCCAGTCTGTGTCTTTTAATTGGAGCATTTAGTCCAGTTACATTTAAAGTTAATATTGTTATGTGTGAATTTGATCCTGTCACCATGATGTTAGCTGGTTATTTTGCTCATTAGTTGATGCAGTTTCTTCCTAGCCTTGACGGTCTTTACAATTTAGCATGATTTTGCAGTGGCTGGTACCAGTTTTTCCTTTCCACATTTAGTGCTTCCTTCAGGAGCACGTTTAGGACAGGCTGGTAGTGACAAAATGTCTCAGCATTTGCTTCTCTGTAAAGGATTTTATTTCTCCTTCATGTATGTAGCTTAGATTGGCTGGATATGAATTTCTGTGTTGAAAATTCTTTTCTTTAAGAATGTTGAATATTGGCCCCCACTCTCTTCTGGCTTGTAGAGTTTCTGCTGAGAGATCCACTGTTAGTCTGATGGGCTTCTCTTTGTGGGTAACCCGACCTTTCTCTCTGTCTGCCTTTAACATTTTTTCCTTCATTTCAACTTTGGTGAACCTGGCAGTTATGTGTCTTGGAATTGCTCTTCTTGAGGAATATCTTTGTGGCATTCTCTGTATTTCCTGAATCTGAATGTTGGCCTGCCTTGCTAGATTGGGGAAGTTCTCCTGGATAATATCCTGCAGAGTGTTTTCCAACTTGGTTCCATTCTCCCCATCACTTTCAGGTACACCAATCAGATGTAGATTTGCTCTTTTCACATAGTCCTCTATTTCTTGGAGGCTTTATTCGTCTCTTTTTATTCTTCTTTCTCTAAACTTCCCTTCTCACTTCATTTCTTTGATTTTGTCTTCCATCACTGATACCCTTTCTTCCAGTTGATCACATCGGCTCCTGAGGCATCTACATTCTTCACGTAGTTCTTGAGCCTTGGCTTTCAGCTGCATCAGCTCCTTTAAAGCATTCTCAGCGTTGGTTATTCTAGTTATCCATTCATCTAATTTTTTTTACAGTTTTTAACTTCGTTGCCATTGATTTGGATTTCCTCCTGTAGCTTGGAGTAGTTTGATCATCTGGAGCCTTCTTCTCTCAACTCATCAAAGTCATTCTCTGTCCAGTTTTGTTCTGTTGCTGGTGAGGAGCAGCATTCTTTTAGAGGAGAGGTGCTCTGCTTTTTAGAGTTTCCAGTTTTTCTGTTCCGTTATTTCCCCATCTTTGTGGTTTTATCTACTTTTGGTCTTTGATGATGGTGACGTACAGAAGGGTTTTTGGTGTGGATGTACTTTCTGTTTGTTAGTTTTCCTTCTAACAGACAGAACCCTCAGCTGCAGGTCTGTTGGAGTTTGCTAGAGGTCCACTCTAGACCCTGTTTGCCTGGGTATCAGCAGCAGTGGCTGCAGAACAGTGATTCCTGTAGAAGAGCGGATCTTGGTGAATGCAAACGCTGCTGCCTGATCATTCCTCTGGAAGTTTTGTCTCAGAGGAGTACCCGGCTGTGTGAGGTGTCAGTCTGCCCCTACGTGGGGGTGCCTCCCCGTTAGGCTGCTTTGGGGTCAGGGACCCACTTGAGGAGGCCGTCTGCCTATTCTCAGATCTCCAGCTGCATGCTGGGAGAGCCACTACTCTCTTCAAAGCTCTCTGACAGGGACATTTAAGTCTGCAGAGGTTACTGCTGTCTTTTTGTTTTTCTGTGCCCTGCCCCCAGAGGTGGAGCCTACAGAGGCAGGCAGCCCTCCTTGAGCTGTGGTGGGCTCCACCCAGTTTGAGCTTCCTGGCTGCTTTGTTTACCTAATCAAGCCTAGACAATGGCTGCAGCCCCTCCCCCAGCCTCGCTGCCGCCTTGCAGTTTGATCTCAGACTGCTGTGCTAGCAATCAGCTAGACTCTGTGGGCATAGTACCCTCTGAGCCACGTGCAAGATATAATCTCCTGGTGTGCCATTTTTTAAGCCTGTTGGAAAAGCGTCGTGTTTGGGTGAGAGTGGCCCGATTTTCCAGGTGCTGTCTGTCACCCCTTTCTTTGACTAGGAAAGGGAACTCCCTGACTCCTTGCACTTCCTGAGTGAGGCAATGCCTGGCTCTGCTTTGGCTAGTGCACGGTGCGGTGAACCCACATTCCTGCACCCCCTGTCTGGCACTCCCTAGTGAGATGAACCCAGTACCTCAGATAGAAGTGTAGAAATCACCCATCTTCTGCATCACTCACTCTGGGAGCTGTAGACAGGAGCTGTTCCTATTTGGCCATCTTGGCTCCACCCCCTTTCATTTTTTTAAACTGAGATTCTTGGATAGGTAGATTTGTGTCTAACAATATATTTAGAAAGTTTCAACCATTTTTTTATTCAAATATTCTTCCTATTCCTATCTCCTTTTCCTGTGAGACTCTTATTATGAATATGTTGATATGCTTGATGGTGTCCCATGGCTGACTTAGTTTTGCTTATTTTCCTTTATTGTTTTTCTTCTCTTATTCCTTAGACAGAATAATGCTAAACAGTTCATCTGCAATTTCCCTGATTATGGTTTCTGCCTGTTTATGCATCCTATTCAATCCCACTAGTTAGAGGATATTGATTCCATTATTTAAAATGATTTATATGTATTCATTGGTATTCTGCATTTATTGAAACCTTGTTCTCCCAGCTTCCCTTAGGGCTTTGAGAACATTTAAGTAAAGTAAAATAAAATATTTGCCTAGAAAGAACCATGACTTACCAGGGAGGATTGCTTAAGTCCAGGAATTGAGACCATTAGGGGTAACAAAACAAGACTCTCTCTCTAGATAAAATAAACATTAGCAATGTTAGTGGCATGCACCTCTGGTCTTACCTACATGACAGGCTGAAGTGAGGGGGTCACTTAAGCTCGGGAGTTCGAGGCTGCAGTGAACCTAGTTCTGCCTGTGTGACTGAGGGATACCCTGTCTCAATAAAGTGAAATAAAATAAAACAATAAAATAAAGATATGACAAATAATTAAGAAAAGTGTCCGTGCTACTAGCACACTTTTTATAACAAACAATTTTTGACACTAAAACAGAGAAAGGTAGGGGCAGCTGTATGGAAAAACTTGTGTAATGTCCACAGTAAATTGTAATTCACTGTATATTATTATAAATTTAAGATATCAATACAATCCCCCAATGGCCACCAAGAAAATAACTCTTAAAATGTACTGAAAATAAATGAGGAGGCAGTAAAAATGGTACCCTTAGAAAAACAATCAAATGCAAAAATGAGCAGGTTTTGAAGCAATTGAGGAAGAAATAAGTGACTTGTGGAAAACAAGGAGCAAAATAGAATGAATTATTTTCTTATCAGTAATTTAAATGCAAATTCATTAAACTCCAGTTAAAAGACACAAATGGGCAGCATGGTTTTTAAAATATTTTTTTGAATGGAGGCATTCAATTTTATGTAAACGTTAACAAAAAAAGAACTGGAGAAACTATGCTAATGTCAAAAAAGTTTAATCCATCAAGAAGATATAACATATATATACCTAATAATAGATCCTCAGGGTGTATGAAAGAAAAACCAACAGATTTGAGGAATTAGACAGTTCTGCAATTATGGCTGAAGATTTCAACATCCCACTTTCAACAATACATGAAACAACTGAACAGAAGATCAATAGGAAAATGCACGTCTTAAATAGCATTATACACCAAATAAGGCTATCAAACATATAAAAAACAGTTTAGTCTCCAAACTGACTACACATCCTTCTGAAATGTACACGGGTTATTTTCCATGCTGTTTCCTGAACAGACTACATGGTACACTACAAAACAAGTCTCATTATATTTAAAATGGTTGAAATCACACATAATATTTTCCCCAACCACAATGGAAAAAAACTAGAGACCCATTTTCAAAAACTAAAAGTGTAAAATAGGTGGAAATAAAACAATAAATAAAACAATGGCTCACTAAAGAATCTGCAAGTAATTATGAATTACTTGCAGATAAATGGAAAAATACCACATACTAAAATTTCTGGAATACAACAAAATCAATTCTGAGAAATATATAATTGTAAAATATACATAAAAAAGAAATATAAACTCAATAATATAAAATTACACACAAAGACGTAGAAAACTGCAAACTAGAGGAGAGAACTGTTGGCATAGTAATGAAAGCTTGCATCACCTCCTCCAACCCACCACCCAACTCAAACCCCCAGAACACACATAGGAAACAACAACAAAACAACTATATATACACATATGAGAGGTTATCACCGGTTATCACCAACAATATCTTAGAACTCAAATAGGAGAATGAGACAGTTTCTAGGGTAACACAGAAGTGAAAAAACTCCATGCAGATTGTAAAACAGTTGGGCTTCTACATTCATGGCACTTCCATATTCATGACACTTTTCTAGTATGCCAGCAACCATGTGTGAAAAAAAAAATTCCCCTGACTCATGGTTACTAACTAGAAAAAATAAGATTCAGATGGACAACCAGCTTTCCAATCATTTCAGGTTCCCTAGCAGAACTCTTCCTTCCTTAACTCATGGGAAGCCTTGTAATGTCTTAAGGTAAAAAATTTCCTGAGAAAATCCAGGGATAAAGCATGGAGGCAGCACTACCATTTCCAGCCTGGTTATTTCAGCCACAGAAGATGTCAAATCAGAGTGCCTGTGCAGCAGTACCATGTAGTATATGGTATATTTCACAATTTCTCTAAGCACAAACCAATGGCCAGCCTTCCCACCCTGCTAGGGTATCCCCTTCAGGATTTCCGTAATAGGGGATTGGCACTGCTTGAAGCTTGCTAGAGCTGAGACAAACCTGGGCTTAAGGCACCATTTATGGCCAATAAAGAGGCACTGACCTAGTCAAAAACAAAGAAATGAAACCTCAACAAAAAGTATGTTGTAAAGAAACCTCAAAGCAAACATATCCAATAAAAAACAAAATAAGACAGAGATAATATTGGACTAAATAACTAATCCTTCAATAAAAAGATATGGATATATAACCACAAGAAATACCAAACAGGGAACCATAACCTTCCCAAATGGATGAAGCAAGGAACAAGTGACCAATGCTAACTAATGAGATGGCTATCAGTGAGTTCTCTGATCAAGAATTCAAAATAGCAGTTTTCAGGAAACTCAAGTCTCCATATCATCACTAAAAAGGAAAAAATAAACAAATGAAATAAAATAATTAAAAAATTTAAAAATCCTGGAACTGAGAAATATATTGGCTAAAGTAAAAAACTCACTACAGGCTCTCAAAGCAGAAGAGATCTAATAGAATAAACAATCATTGAGCTCTATAACTGGTTTTTAGAAAATGCACAAAGAAGTAGAAAGGAAAACAATGAAAAGGAATAAAGAACACTTACAAGATATACACAATTAACTCAAAAGAGCAAATCTAATAATTAGTGATTTGTAAGATGGAGGTCAGCAAGAGGAATGGATAGAGAGCATATTCAAATGAATAGTAACAACTTTCTAAAATGTGACAGAGATATAAATCTACAGGTTCTGAAAGGTCAGAGAACACCAAACAGATTAAAGCAACCAAATAAAACTACCACAAGGCAAATAATAATTGATGTCTAAAACATCAAGAATACAGGGGATCCTTAAAGCACTAAAGGAAAAGAAACAACAAACAGAAAAGCTTGAAATTATTTGGAAACAGATTTGTTGACAGGCCAGGAGGGGTTGGAATGGCATATTCAAAGTGCTGGAAAAGAACAATCATTCCAAGATGGCCAAATAGAACAGCTCCAGTCTATAGCTCCCAGTGTGATCGATGCAGAAGATGGGTGATTTCTGCATTTCCAACTGTGGTACCTTGTTCATCTCATTGGGACTGGTTGGACAGTGGGTTCAGCCCAGGGAGTGTGAGCCAAAGCAGGGTGGGGCATCGCCTCACCTGGGAAGTGCAGAGTTGGGGGATTTCCCTTTTCTAGCCAAGGGAAGCTATGTCAGATGGTACCTGGAAAAGTAGGACACTCCTGCCCTAATGCTGCACTTTTCCAATGGTTAGCAAACAGTACAACTAGAGATTATATCCTATGCCTGGCTTGGTGGGTCCCACACCAAGGGAACCTTGCTCACTGCTAGCACAGCCGTCCCATATCGAACCGCAAGGTGGCAGCCAGGCTGTGGGAGGGTCAGCTGCCATTGCTAAGGCTTGACTAGGTAAACAAAGCAGCCAGGAAGCTCGATCTGGGCATAGCCTAGCCCACTGCAGCTTAGCGAGGCCTGCCTGCATCTATAGGCTCCACCCCTTGTCATAGGATATAGCTGAACAAAAGGCAGCAGAAACTTCTGCAGACGTAAACTTCCCTGTTTGACAGCTCTGAAGAGAGCAGTGGTTCTCCCAACACAGAGTTTGAGCTCTGAGACAAAGCTTCCAGAGGAAGGATCAGGCAGCAATATTTGCTGTTCTGCAATATTTGCTGTTCTGCAGCCTCTGCTGGAGACACCCAGGAAAAGAGGGTCTGAAGTTGACCTCCAGGAAACTCCAACAGACTTGCAGCTGAGGGTCCTGGCTGTTAGAAGGAAAACTAACAAACAGAAAAGAATAACATCAACATCAACATAACATAAAGGACATCTGCACCAAAACTCCATTTATAGCAATGAAACAAAGCTGGATGCAGAATGACTTTGATGAGTTGACAGAAGTAGGCTTCAGAAGTTTGGTAATAACAAACTTCTCTGACCTAAAGGATGATGTTCAAAACCATTGCAAGAAAGCTAAAAACTTTGAAAAAATATAGATGAATGCCTAACTAGAAATAACAGCATAGAGAAGAATTTAAATGACATGATGGAGCTGAAAACCATGGCATGAGAACTGTGTGATGCTTGCACAAGCTTCAGTACCCAATTAGATCAAGTGGAAGAAAGGGTATCAGTGATTGAAGATAAAATTAGTGAAATGCAGCAAGAGGAGAAGTTTAGAGAAAAAAGAAACAATCAAAGCCTCCAAGAAATATGGGACTGTGTGAAAAGACCAAATCTGTGTTTGATTGGTGAACCTGAAAGTGATGGGGAGAAGGGAACCAAGTTGGAAAACACTTCAGGGTATTATCCAGGAGAACTCCCCCAACCTAGTAAGGCAGGTCAACATTCAAACTCAAGAAACAGAGAGAATGTCATAAAGATACTCCTTGAGAAGAGCAACCCCAAGACACACAATTGTCAGATTCACAAGGTTGAAATAAAGGAAAAAATGTTAAGCGCAGCCAGAGAGAAAGGTCAGGTTTTCAACAAAGGGAAGCCCATCAGACTAACAGCAGATCTCTCAGCAGAAACTCTGCATGCCACTAGAGATTGGGGGCCAATATTCAACATTCTTAAGGAAAATAATTTTCAACTCAGAATTTCATATCCAGCCAAACTAAGCTTCACAATTGAAGGAGAAATAAAATCCTTTACAGACAAGCAAATTCTGAGAGATTTTGTCACCACCAGACCTGCATTGTAAGAGCTTTTGAAGGAAGCATTAAACACGGGAATGAACAACCGATACCAGCCACTGCAAAAAGATACCAAATTGTAAAGACCATTGATGCTAGGAAAAAACTGCATCAACTAATGAGAAAAATAACCAGCTAACATCATAATGACAGAATCAAATTCACTCATAACAATATGAACCTTAAATGTAAATGGCTTAAATGCCCTAATTAAAAGACACAGACTGGAAAATTGGATAAAGAGTCAAAACCCGTCAGTGTGTTGTATTCATGAGACCCATCTAATGTGCAGAGACAGACATAGGTTCAAAATAAAGGGATGGAGGAATATCTACCAAGCAAATGGAAAACGAATAAAAAGCAGTGGTTGCAAACTTAGTCTCTGATAAAACAGAGTTTTTACCAACAAAGATCAAAAGAGACAAATAAGACCATTACATACTGGTAAAGGTATCAATTCAACAAGAAGATAAAACTATCTTATATATGTGCCCAATGTGGAGAACCCAGATTCATAAAGCAAGTCCTTAGAGATCTACAAAGAGACTTAGACTCCCACACAATAATAATGGGAGATTTTAATACTCCATTGTCAACATTAGACAGATCAATGAGACAGAAGGTTAACAAAGATATCCAGGACTTGAACTCAACTCTGCACCAAGTGGATCTAATAGACATCTACAGAACTCTTCACCCCAAATCAACAGAATATACGTTCTTCTCAGCACTGCATCATACTTATTCCAAAATTGACCACTTAGTTGGAAGTAAAGCACTCCTCAGCAAATGTAAAAGAATAGAAATCACAACAAACTCTCTCAGACCACAGTGCAATCAAATTAGAACTCAGGATTAAGAAACTTAACCAAAACTGCACAACTACATGGAAACTGAATAACAAGCTCCTGAATGATAACTGGATAAATAACGAAATGAAGGCAGAAATAAAGATGTTCTTTGAAACCAGTGAGAACAAAGACACACATAACAGAATCTCTGATCACATTTAAAGCAGTATGTACATTAAAAATTGTAGTACTAAATGCCCACAAGAGAAAGAGGGAAAGATCTAAAACTGACACCCTAACATCACAATTAAAAGAATTAGAGAAGCAAGGGCAAGCCAATTCAAAAGCTAGCAGAAGGCAAGAAATTACTAAGATTAGAGCAGCACGGAAGGAGACAGAGACACAATAAACCCTTCAAAAAATCAATGACTCCAGGATCTTTTTTTTTTTGGGGGGAAATATCAACAAATAGACCACTAGCAAGACTAATAAAGAAGAAAAGAGAGAATAATCAAATAGATGAAATAAAAATGATAAAGGGGATATCACCACCGATCCCACAGAAATACAAACTACCATCAGAGAATACTATAAACGCCTCTATGCAAATAAACTAGAAAGTCTAGAAGAAATGGATAAATTATTGGACACATACACCCTCCCCAGATTCAACCAGGAAGAAGTAGAATCCCTGAATAGATGAATAACAGGCTCTGAAATTGAGGCAATTATTAATAGCCTACCAACCAAAAAGAGTCCAGGACCAGACAGATTCACAGCTGAATTCTACTGGAGGTACAAAGAGGAGATGGTACCATTCCTTCTGAAACTATTTCAATCAACAGAGAAAGAGGGAATCCTCCTTAACTCATTTTATGAGGCCAGCATCATCCTGATGCCTAAGCCTGGCAGAGACACAAAAACAAACAAGAGTTTTAGACCAATATCCTTGCTGACCATAGATGCAAAAATCCTCAATAAAATACTGGCAAATCAAATCCAGCAGAATATCAAAAAGCGTATCCACCACGATCAAGTTGGCTTATCCCTGGGATGCAAGGTAGGTTGAACTGACACAAATCAATAAACGTAATCCGTCACATAAACAGAACCAAAGACAAAAACCACGTGATTATCTAATAGATGCAGAAAGGGTCTTTGATAAACTTCAACAGCCCTTCATGTGAAAACTTCTCAATAAACTAGGTATTGATGGGACATATCTCAAAATAATAAAAGCTGTTTATGACAAACCCACAGTCAATATCATATGGAATGGGTAAAAACTGGAAGCATTCCCTTTGAAAACTGGCACAGGACAGGGATGTCCTCTCTCACCACTCCTATTCAACATAGTGTTGGAAGTTCTGGCCAGGAAAATCAGAGAGGAGAAAGCAATAAACTGTATTCAATTAGGAAAAGAGGAAGCCAAATCGTCCCTGTTTGCAGATGATATAATTGTATATTTAGAAAACTCCATCACCTTAGCCCCAAATCCGTTTAAGCTGGTAAGCAACTTCAGCAAAGTCTCAAGATACAAAATCAATGTGGAAAAATCATAAGCATTCCTATACACCAATAACAGACAAACACAAAGCCAAATCATGATCGAATTCACATTCACAATTGCCTCAAAGAGAATAAAATACCTAGGAATCCAAATTACAAGGGATGTGAAGGACCTCTTCAAGAAGAACTACAAACCACTGCTCAATGAAATAAAAGAGGACACAAACAAGTGGAAGAACATTCCATGATCACAGATAGGAAGAATCAATATTGTGATAGTGGCCATATTGCCAATGTAATTTATAGATTCAATGCCATCCTTATCAAGCTATCAATGACTTTCTTCACAGAATTGGAAAAAACTACTTTAAAGTTCATATGGAACCAAAAAAGATCCTGTATTGCTAAGGCATTCCTAAGCCAAAAGAACAAAGCTGGAGGCATCATGCTACCTGACTTCAAACTATGCTACAAGGCTACAATAACCAAAACAACATGGTACTGGTACCAAAACAGAAATATAGACAAATAGAATAGAACAGAGCCCTCAGAAATAATACCACACATCTACAACCATCTGATCTTTGACAAACTTGACAAAAACATCAATGGGGAAAGGATTCCCTATTTAATAAATGGTGGTGGGAAAACTGGCTAGCCATATGTAGAAAGTTGAAACTGGATCCCTTCCTTACACCTCATATAAAAATTAATTCAAGATGGATTAAAGACTTAAATGATAGATCTAAAACCATAAAAACCCTAGAAGAAACCCTAGGCAATACCATTCAGGACATAGGCATGGGCATGAATTTCATGACTAAAACACAAAAAGCAATGGCAACAAAAGCCAAAATTGACAAATAGGATCTAATTAAAGAGCTTATGCATAACAAAATAAACTACCATCAGAGTTAACAGGAAACCTATAGAATGGGAGAAAATTTCTGCAATCTACTCACCTGACAAAGGGCTAATATCCAGAATCCACAAATAACTTAAACAAATTTACAAGAAAAAATCGAAAAACTCCATCAAAAACTGGGTGAAGGATATGAATAGACACTTCTCAAAAGAAGATATTTATGCAGGCAAAAGACACATGAAAAAATGCTCATCATCACAGGTCATCAGAGAAACACAAATCCAAACCACAATGAGATACCATCTCACATCAGTTAGAATGGTGATCATTAAAAAGTCAGGAAACAGGTTCTGTAGAGGGTGTGGAGAAATAGGAACACTTTTACACTGTTGGTAGGAGTGTAAACTAGTTCAACCATCGTGGAAGACAGTGTGGCAATTCCCCAGGGATCTAGAACTAGAAATATCATTTGACCCAGCGATCCCATTACTGGGTATATACCCAAAGGTTTATTAATCATGCTACTACAAAGACATATGCACATGTATGTTTATTGTGGCAGTATTCACAATAGCAAAGACTTGGAACCAACCCAAATGTCCATAAATAATAGACTGGATTAAGAAAATGTGGCACATATCTACCCTGGAATACTATGCAGCCATAAAAACGGATGAGTTAATGTCCTTTGTAGTGACATGGACGAAGCTGAAAACCATCATTCTGAACAAACTATCACAAAGACAGAAAACCAAACAACGCATGTTCTCATTCATAGGTGGGAACTGAACAATGAGAACACTTGGACACAGGGCTGGGAACATCACACAATGGGGCCTGTCATGGGGTTGGGGGAGTGGAGAGGGACAGCATTAGGCAAAATACCTAATGTAAGGGATGAGTTAAAGTGTGCAGCACACCAAGGGGGCACATATGTACATATGTAACAAACCTGCACGTTGTGCACATATACCCTAAAATTTAACATATAATAATAATAATAAACAAATAAATAAAATAAACAAAGTGCTGGAAAAATAAAAGAAAATAATTGGAAAATTTTTCACCACCAGACCTGTCTTATAAGTAAGGCTAAAGAGAGTTCCTCACCCTGAGAAAGAAGAAAAAAAAAAAAATCAAACACTGATGTACAAAAACACTTGAAGGTATACATCCACTGGTGATAGGAGGTACAGACACATTCTCAGAATACACTATTACTGTAATTGTGGTGCCCAATCTGTTTATAATTCCAGTAGTAAGATTAACAAATTAATCTATTAAACATAGTAAGATCGGCTGGGTATGTGGCTCAAGCCTGTTATCCCAATACTTTGGAGACTGAGGTGGGTGGGTCACTGGAGGCCAGGAGTTCAAGAGCAGCCTAGCCAACATGGTGAAACCCCATCTCTACTAAAAATACAAAAATTCACCACGCATGGTGGCACACACCTGTATCCCCAGTAACTGGTACAGGTGCCTGTAACCCCAGCAATTAGGGATGCTGAGGCAAGAGAGTTGCTTGAACCTGGGAGGTGGAGATAGCACCACTACACCCCAGCCTGGGTGACAGAGTGAGACTACATGTCAAATAATTAATAATAATAATAAGGCTGGAGAAAAGTTTTAAAAGGCAATATAGGTCAGGTGCGGTGGCACACACCTGTAATCCCAGCACTTTGGGAGGCGGAGATGAACGGGTCACTTGAAGTAGCCATTGAAGACCAGCCTGGCCAACAAGGAGAAACCCCATCTTTATTAAAAATACAAAAATGAACCAGGCATGGTAGTACACATCTATACTGCTAGCTACTCAAAAGGATGAAGCCAGAGAAGTACTTGTACTCAGGAGGCAGAGATTGCAGTGAGCTGATGTTGCACCACCGCACTCCAGCCTGTGTGACAGAGTGAGACTCTGTCTCAAAACAAAACAAAAGAAAACATTTAAAAATGCATAAAGGCAACATCAAGTAAAAAGAGAGGTAGGCAGAAGCCAAATATAGAGTTTTTAAAAAGTTTTTGTTTGTTTTTAATGTAACCAAAGGTAAGGTATTGGTTTAAAATAAGTTGTTGTACCTATGTGATTTTTTTTAAGCCTCAGGGTAACCACGAAGCAAAAACCTTTAATAAATGCACTAAAAAGAAAGACGAGGCAGGGCGCATGGATCACGCCTGTAATCCCAGCACTTTGGGAGGCTGAGGCGGGCGGATCATGAGGTCAGGAGATCGAGACCATTCTGAACAACGTGGTGATACCCCGTCTCTACTAAAAATACAAAAAAATTAGCCAGTCATGGTGTTGGGCACCTGTAGTCCCAGCTACTCAGGAGCCTGAGGCAGGAGAATGGCGTGAACCCAGGAGGTGGAGCTTGCAGTGAACCAAGATCGCGCCACTGCACTCCAACCTGGGTGACAGAGTGAGACTCTGTTTCAAAAAAAAAAAAAAAAAAAAAAAGGGAAAGGAAAGACACGCAAATTAAAAACACTACCAAAAAATCACTTAGCCACAAAAGAAAAAAAGGAAGGGAGCCATAGCAAAACAATCAGAAAAGAAGTAACAAAATGGCAGTAGTTAGTTCATATCTATCATACCTATGGCAGTAGTTAGTTCATACCTATCATACCTATCACTGATTGTGAAAGAATTGATTCACTCCAGAAAAGATAGAGTGGTTGAAAAAGAACACAGATATGTACTGCTTACAAGAAACCCTTTGACTTATGAAGATATGCATAGCCTAAAATTACAGAGATGGAAAAAGATATTCCACAAAATTAAAAAACTTAAACGGAGCAGGAGTAGCTATGCTTATTTCTGATAAAAAAAAAAAATTCTACAAATCACAGACTGTAAAAAGAGAAAAAGAAGGCCACTACATAATAATAAATGGATGTATGCAGTAAGACGATATAACAATAGGAAATATTTAGCACCCAAATAAAGCAAACATTAGTAGATCTAAAGAGGGAAACAGACTACAAGCCAATATTGGTGGATAACTTCAGTACCTCATTGTCAGTAATGGACAGGAAGACCATCAAGGAAACATCAACAAAGACCTATTCGATTTAAGCCACACACTAGACCAAATGGTCTTAGCTGACATTTACAGAACATTTTACATGACTGTTGCAGAACACACAGTTTTCTCATCAGCATTTGAATAGACCATAGGTTAGGCTGACAAATAAAGACTCAACAGATTTTTTAAAACTTGGAACCATTTTCATTGATTTTCTAACTACAATGGAAGAAAACTGGGAGTCAATAACAAATCAAACTTAGAAACTACACAAACGTGGACTTTTATTATTATTATTATATTTTAAGTTTTAGGGTACATGTGCACAACGTGCAGGTTCGTTACATATGTATACATGTGAAATGTTGGTGTGCTGCACCTATTAACTCATCATTTAGCATTACGTATATCTCCTAATGCTATCCCTTCCCCCTCCCCCCACCCCACAACAGTCCCCGATGTGTGATGTTCCCCTTCCTGTGTCCATGTGTTCTCACTGTTCAATTCCCACCTATGAGTGAGAACATGCGGTGTTTGTGTTTTTGTCCTTGCGATAGTTTGCTGAGAATGATGGTTTCCAGCTTCATCCATGTCCCTACAAAGGACATGAACTCATCTTTTTTTATGGCTGCATAGTGTTCCATAGTGTATATGTGCCACATTTTCTTAATCCAGTCTATCATTGTTGGACATTTGGCTTGGTTCCAAGTCTTTGCTATTGTGAATAGTGCTGCAATAAATATACATGTGCATGTGTCTTTATAGCAGCATGATTTATAATCCTTTCGGTGTATACTCAGTAATGGGATGGCTGAGTCAAATAGTGTTTCCAGTTCTAGATCCCTGAGGAATCGCCACACCGACTTCCACAATGTTTGAACTAGTTTACAGTCCCACCAACAGTGTAAAATTGTTCCTATTTCTCCACAACCTCTCCAGCACCTGTTGTTTCCTGACTTTTTAATGATCGCCATTCTAACTGGTGTGAGATGATATCTTATAGTGGTTTTGATTTGCATTTCTCTGATGGCCAGTGATGATGAGCATTTTTTCATGTTTTTTTTGGCTGCAAAATATCTTCTTTTGAGAAGTGTCTGTTCATATCCTTTTCCCACTTTTTGATGGGATTGTTTGTTTTTTTCTTGAAAATTTGTTTGAGTTCATTGTAGATTCCTGATATTAGCCCTTTGTCAGATGAGTAGATTGAAAAAATTTTCTCCCATTCTGTAGGTTGCCTATTCACTCTGATGGTAGTTTCTTTTGCTGTGCATAAGCTCTTTAGTTTAATTAGATTCCATTTGTCAATTTTGGCTTTTGTTGCCATTGCTTTTGGTGTTTTAAACATGAAGTCCTTGCCCATGACTATGTCCTGAATGGTACTGTCTAGGTTTTTTTCTAGAGTTTTTATGGTTTAGGTTTGACATGTAAGTCTTTAATCCATCTTGAATTAATTTTTGTATAAGGTGTAAGGAAGGGATCCAGTTTCAGCTTTCTACATATGGCTAGCCAGTTTTCCCAGCACCATTTATTAAAAAGGGAATCCTTTCCCCATTTCTTGTTTTGGTCAGGTTTGTCAAAGATCAGATAGTTGTAGATATGTGACATTATTTCTGAGGGCTCTGTCCTGTTCCATTGGTCTTTATCTCTGTTTTGGTACCAGTAGCATACTGTTTTGGTTACTGTAGCCTTGTAGTGTACTTTGAAGTCAGGTAGCATGATGCCTCCGGCTTTGTTCTTTTGGCTTAGGATTGACTTGGCAATGTGGGCTCTTTTTTTGGTTTAATATGAACTTTAAAGTAGTTTTTTCCAATTCTGTGAAGAAAGTCATTGATAGCTTGATGGGGATGACATTGAATCTATAAATTACCCTGGGTAGTATGGCCATTTTCATGATATTGGTTCTTCCTACCTATGAGCATGGAATGTTCTTCCATTTGTTTGTATCCTCTTCTATTTCATAGAGTGGTGGTTTGTAGTTCTTCTTGAAGAGGTCCTTCACATCTCTTGTAAGTTGGATTCCTAGGTATTTTATTCTCTTTGAAGCAATTGTGAATGGCAGTTCACTCATGATTTGGCTCTCTATCTGTTATTGATGTATAAGAATGTTTGTGATTTTTGCACATTGATGTTGTATCCTAAGTCTTTGCTGAAGTTGCTTATCAGCTTAAGGAGATTTTGGGCTGAGACGATGGGGTTTTCTAGATATACAATCATGTCATCTGCAAACAGGTACAAATTAACTTCCTCTATTCCTAATTGAATACCTTTTATTTCCTTCTCCTGCCTGATTGCCCTGGCCAGAATTTCCAACACTATGTTGAATAGGAGTGGTGAGAGAGGGCATCCCTGTCTTGTACCAGTTTTCACAGGGAATGCTTACAGGTTTTTGCCCATTCAGTATGATATTGGCTGTGGGTTTGTCATAGATAGCTCTTATTATTTTGAGATACGTCCCATCAATACCTAATTTATTGAGAGTTTTTAGCATGAAGCGTTGTTGAATTTTGTCAAAGGCCTTTCTTCATATATTGAAATCATCATATGGTTTTTGTCATTGGCTCTGTTCATATGCTGGATTACATTTATTGATTTTCATATTTTGAACCAGCCTTGCATCCCAGGGATGAAGCCCACTTGATCATGGTGGATAAGCTTTTTGATGTGTTGCTGGATTCCGTTTTCCAGTATTTTATTGAGGATTTTTGCATCAATGTTCATCAAGGATATTGGTCTAAAATTCTCTTTTTTTGTTGTGTCTCTGCCTGGCTTTGGCATCAGGATGATGCTGGCCTCATGAAATGAGTTAGGGAGGATTCCCTCTTTTTCTATTGATTGGAATAGTTTCAGAAGGAATGATACCAGCTCCTGCTTCTACCTATGGTAGAATTTGGCTGTTAATCCATCTGGTCCTAGACTTTTTTTGGTTGGTAGGTTATTAATTATTGCCTCAGTTTCAGAGCCTGTTATTGTTCTATTCAGGGATTCAACTTCTTACTGGTTTAGTCTTGGGAGGGTGTATGTGTTGAGGATTTTATCCACTTCTTCTAGATTTTCTATTTTATTTGCAGAGAGGTGTTTATAGTATTCTCTGATGGTAGTTTGTATTTCACTGGTATTGGTGGTGATATCCCCTTTGTCCTTTTTTATTGCATCTATTTGATTCTCTCTCTTTTCTTCTTATTAGTCTTTCTAGCAGGCTATTAATTTTGTTGATCTTTTCAGAAAATCACCTCTTGGATTCATTGATTTTTTGAAGGGTTTTTTGTGTCTCTATTTCCTTCAGTTCTGCTCTGATCTTAGTTATTTCTTGCCTTCTGCTAGCTTTTGAATGTGTTTGCACTTGCTTCTCTAGTTCTTTTAATTGTGATGTTAAGGTGTCAATTTCAGATCTTTCCTGCTTTCTCTTGTGGGCATTTAGTGCTATAAGTTTCCCTCTACACACCGTTTTGAATGTGTCCCAAAGATTCTGGTATGCTGTGTCTTTGTTCTCATTGGTTTCAAGGAACATCTTTATTTCTTCCTTAATTTCATTATGTACCCAGTAGTCATTCAGGAGCAGGTTGTTCAGTTTCCATGTAGTTGAGCAGTTTTGAGTGAGTTTCTTAATCATGAGTTCTTGTTTGATTGCACTGTGGTCTGAGAGACAGTTTGCTATAATTTCTGTTCTTTTATATTTGTTGAGGAGTGCTTTACTTCCAACTATGTGGTCAATTTTGGAATAAATGCAGTGTGGTGCTGAGAAGAACGTATATTCTGTTGATTTGGGGTGGAGAATTCTGTAGATGTCTATTAGTTCCACATGGTGCAGAGCTGAGTTTAATTCCTGGATATCCTTGTTTACTTTCTGTCTTGTTGATCTGTCTAATGTTGACAGTGGGGTGTTAAAATATCCCATTATTATTGTGTGGGAGTCCAAGTCTCTGAGTATGTCTCTAAGGACTTGCTTTATGAATCTGGTTGCTCCTGTATTGGGTGCATATATATTTAGGATAGTTAGCTCTTCTTGTTGAATTGATCACTTTACCATTATGTAATGGCCTTGTCTCTTTTGATCTTTGTTGGATTAAAGTCTGTTTTATCAGAGACTAGAATTGCAACCCCTGCATTTTTTTGTTTTCCATTTGCTTGGTACATCTTCCTCCATCCCTTTATTTTGAGCCTATGTGTGTCTCTGCATGTGAGATGGGTTTCCTGAATACAGCATACTGATGGGTCTTGACTCTTTATCCAATTTGCCAGTCTGCGTTTTTTAACTGGAGCATTTAGCCCATTTATATTTAATGTTAATATTGTTATGTGTGAGTTTGATCCTGTCAATATGATGTTAGCTGGTTATTTTGCTCATTAGTTGATGCTGTTTCTTCCTAGCCTTGACGGTCTTTACAATTTGGCATGTTTTTGCAGTGGCTGTTACCAGTTGTTCCTTTCCACATTTCATCCTTCCTTCAGGAGCTCTTTTTGGGCATGCCTGGTGGTGACAAAATCTCTCAGCATTTACTTGTCTGTAAAGGATTTTATTTCTTCACCACTTATGAAGCTTAGTTTGGCTGGATATGAAATTCTGGGTTGAAAATTCTTTTCTTTAAGAATGTTGAATATTGGCCCCCACTCTCTTCTGGCTTGTAGAGTTTCTGTTGAGAGATCCGCTGTTAGTCTGACGGGCTTCCCTTTGTGGGTAACCTGACCTTTCTCTCTGGCTGCTCTTAACATTTTTTCTTCCATTTCAACTTTGGTGAATCTGACAATTATGTCTTAGAGTTGCTCTTCTCAAAGAGTATCTTTGTGGCATTCTGTGTATTTCTTGAATGAATGTTGGCCTGCCTTGCTAGATTGGGGAAGTTCTCCTGGATAATATCCTGCAGAGTGTTTTCCAACTTGGTTCCATTCTCCCTGTCACTTTCAGGTACACCAATCAGATGTGGATATGGTCTTTTCACATAGTCCCATATTTCTTGGAGGATTTGTTTGTTTCTTTTTATACTTTTTTCTTTAAACTTCTCTTCTCACTTCATTTCATTCATTTGATCTTCCATCACTGATATATTTTCTTTTAGTTGATTGAATCGGCTCCTGAGGCTTGTGCATTCATCCCATAATTCTCGTGCCATGGTTTTCAGCTCCATCACATCCTTTAAGGACTTCTCTGCATTGATTATTATAGTTAGCCATTCATCTAATTTTTTTTCCAGGTTTTTAACTTCTTTGCCAGGGATTTGAACTTCCTCCTTTAGCTCAGAGTAGTTTGATCATCTGAAGCCTTCTTCTCTCAGTTTGTCAAAGTCATTCTCCATCCAGCTTTGTTCCATTGCTGGTGGGAAGCTGCGTTCCTTTGGAGGAGGAGAGGTACTCTGATTTTTAGAGTTTCCAGTTTTCCTACTCTGTTTTTTCCCCATCTTGGTGGTTTTATTTACCTATGGTTTTTGATGACGGTGACGTACAGACAGGGTTTTCGTGTGGATATACTTTCTGTTTATTAGTTTTCCTTCTAACGGTTAGGAGCCTCAGCTGCAGGTCTGTTGGAGTTTGCTGGAGGTCCACTCCACACCCTGTTTACCTGGGTATCAGCAGCAGAGGCTGCAGAACAGTAGATTTTGGTGAATAGCAAATGGTGCTGCCAGATCATTCCTCTGGAAGTTTTGTCTCAGAGGACTACCCAGCCATGTGGGGTGTCAGTCTGCCCCTCCAGGGGTATGCTTCCCACTTAGGCTACTCAGTGGTTAGGGACCCACTTGAGGAGGCAGTCTGTCTGTTCTCAGATCTCCAGCTGCGTGCTGGGAGAACCACTACTGTCTTCAAAGATGTCAGACAGGGTCATTTAAGTCTGCAGAGGATTCTGCTGCCTTTTGTTTGGCTGTGCCCTGCCACCAGAGGTGGAGCCTACAGAGGCAGGCAGACCTCTTTGAGCAGTGGTTGGTTCCACCCAGTTCAAACTTCCAGGCCACTTTGTTTACCTACTCAAGCCTCAGCTATGATGGGCGCCCTTGCCCCAGCCTCACTGCCACCTTGCAGTTTGATCTCAGACTGCTGTGCTCTAATGAGTGAGGCTCCGTGGGTGTAGGACCCTCCGAGCCAGGAGCAGGATATAATCTCGTGGTGTGCCATTTGCTAAGACCATTGGAAAAGTGCTGGATTAGGGTGGAAGTGACCCAATTTTCCAGGTACTGTCTGTCACCCCTTTCTTCGACTAGGAAAAGGAATTCCTTTGCACCTTGCACTTCCTGGGTGAGGTCATGCCTCACCCTGCTTTGGCTCATGCTCAGTGCCCTGCACCCATTGTCCTGCACCCACTTTCTGACAATCCCTAGTGAGATGAACCTGGTACCTCAGTTGGAAATGCAGACCTCACCCGTCTTCTGAGTCGCTAACACTGGGAGCTGTAGACTGGAGCTGTTCTTATTTGGCCATTTAGCTCTACCCAATTAGTTATTTTATTACCTTAATTAAATATTAATTAATAATATTTTTATTACCTTAAATATTTATTATCATTTTTGTTGCAATAAACCTTAACACCTACTTTCTTTTCTTTTTCGATTAATATTATTGCTCATTAACTATAGTTACTATGCTTTACAACTGATCTCTTGGACTTACTTCTCTTTTTTTTTTCTTTTCTTTTTTTTAAATTCTACTTTAGGTTCAACGGTACATGTGCACATTGTGCATGTTAGTTACATATGTATACATGTGCCATGCTGTTGCGCTGCACCCACTAACTCGTCATCTAGCATTAGGTATATCTCCCGATGCTATCCCTCCCCACTCCCCCCACCCCATAACAGTCCCTAGAGTGTGATATTCCCCTTCCTCTGTCCATGTGATCGCATTGTTCAGTTCCCACCTATGAGTGAGAATATGCAGTGTTTGGTTTTTTGTTCTTGTGATAGTTTACTGAGAAATGATTTCCAATTTCATCCATGTCCCTACAAAGGACATGAACCCATCATTTTTTATGGCTGCATACTATTCTGTGGTGTATATGTGCCACATTTTCTTAATCCAGTCTATCATTGTTGGACATTTGGCTTGGTTCCAAGTCTTTGCTATTGTGAATAATGCCACAATAAACATACGTGTGCATGTGTCTTTATAGCAGCATGATTTATAGTCCTTTGGGTATATACCCAGTAATGGGATGGCTGGGTCAAATGGTATTTCCAGTTCTAGATCCCTGAGGAATTGCCACACTGACTTCCACAATGGTTGAACTAGTTTACAGTCCCACCAACAGTGTAAAAGTGTTCCTATTTCTCCACATCCTCTCCAGCACCTGTTGTTTCCTGACTTTTTAATGATTGCCATTCTAACTGGTGTGAGATGGTATCTCATTGTAGTTTTGATCTGCATTTCTCTGACGGCCAGTGATGATGAGCATTCTTTCATGTGTTTTTTTGGCTACATAAATGTCTTCTTTTGAGAAGTGTCTGTTCATATCCTTTGCACACTTTTTGATGGGGTTGTTTGTTTTTTTCTTGTAAATGTGTTTGAGTTCATTGTAGATTCTGGATATTAGCCCTTTGTCAGATGAGTAGGTTGCAAAAATTTTCTCCCATTTTGTAGGTTGCCTGTTCACTCTGATGGTAGTTTCTTTTGCTGTGCAGAAGCTCTTTAGTTTAATTAGATCCCATTTGTCAATTTTGTCTTGTGTTGCCATTGCTTTTGGTATTTTAGACATGAAGACCTTGCCCATGCCTATGTCCTGAATGGTAATGCCTAGGTTTTCTTCCGGGGTTTTTATCATTTTAGGTGTAACATTTAAGTCTTTAATCCATCTTAAATTGATTTTTGTATAAGGTGTAAGGAAGGGATCCAGTTTCAGCTTTCTATACATGGCTAGCCGGTTTTCCCAGCACCATTTATTAAATAGGGAATCCTTTCCCCATTGCTTGTTTTTCTCAGGTTTGTCAAAGATCAGATAGTTGTAGATATGCGGCATTATTTCTGAGGTCTCCGTTCTATTCCATTGATCTATATCTCTGTTTTGGTACCAGTACCATGCTGTTTTGTTTACTGTAGCCTTGTAGTATAGTTTGAAGTCATGTATTGTGATGCCTCCAGCTTTGTTCTTTTGGCTTAGGATTGACTTGGTGATGCGGGCTCTTTTTTGGTTCCATATGAACTTTAAAGTAGTGTTTTCCAATTGTGTGAAGAAAGGCATTGGTAGCTTGAGGGGATGGCATTGACTCTATAAATTACCTTGGGCAGTATGGCCATTTTCACGATATTGATTCTTCCTACCCATGAGCATGGAATGTTCTTCCATTTGTTTGTATCCTCTTTTATTTCCTTGAGCAGTGGTTTGTAGTTCTCCTTGAAGAGGTCCTTCACATCCCTTGTAAGTTGGATTCCTAGGTATTTTATTCTCTTTGAAGCAATTGTGAATCGGAGTTCACTCATGATTTGGCTCTCTGTTTGTCTGTTATTGGTGTATGAGAATGCTTGTGATTTTTGTACTTTGATTTTGTATCCTGAGACTTCGCTGAAGTTGCTTATCAGCTTAAGGAGATTTTGGGCTGAGACAATGGGGTTTTCTAGGTATACAATCATGGCGTCTGCAAAAAGGGACAATTTGACTTCTTCTTTTCCTAATTGAATACCCTTTATTTCCTTCTCCTGCCTGATTGCCCTGGCCAGAACTTCCAACACTATGTTGAATAGGAGTGGTGAGAGAGGGCATCCCTGTCTTGTGCCAGTTTTCAAAGGGAATGCTTCCAGTTTTTGCCCATTCCGTATGATATTGGCTGTGAGTTTGTCATAGATAGCTCTTATTATTTTGATATACATCCCATCAATACTTAATTTATTGAGAGTTTTTAGCATGAAGGGTTGTTGAATTTTGTCAAAGGCTTTTTCTGCATCTATTGAGATAATCGTGTGGTTTTTGTCTTTGGTTCTGTTTATATGCTGGATTACATTTATTGATTTGCATATATTGAACCAGCCTTGCATCCCAGGGATGAAGCCCACTTGATCATGGTGAATGAGCTTTTTGATGTGCTGCTGGATTCGTTTTGCCAGTATTTTATTGAGGATTTTTGCATCAATGTTCATCAAGGATATTGGTCTAAAATTCTCTTCTTTTGTTGTGTCTCTGCCTGGCTTTGGTATCAGAATGATGCTGGCCTCGTAAAATGAGTTAGGGAGGATTCCCTCTTTTTCTATTGATTGGAATAGTTTCAGAAGGAATGGTACCAGTTCCTCCTTGTACCTCTGGTAGAATTTGGCTGTGAATCCATCTGGTCCTGGACTCTTTTTGGTTGGTAAGCTATTGATTATTGCCACAATTTCAGCTCCTGTTATTGGTCTATTCAGAGATTCAACTTCTTCCTGGTTTAGTCTTGGGAGAGTGTATATGTCCAGGAATTATCTATTTCTTCTAGGTTTTCTAGTTTATTTGTGTAGAGGTGTTTGTAGTATTCTGTGATGGTAGTTTGTATTTCTGTGGGAACGGTGGTGATATCCCCTTTATCATTTTTTATTGCATCTATTTGATTCTTCTCTGTTTTTTTCTTTATTAGTCTTGCTAGCGGTCTATCAATTTTGTTGATCCTTTCAAAAAACCAGCTCCTGGATTCATTAATTTTTTTAAGGGTTTTTTGTGTCTCTATTTCCTTCAGTTCTGCTCCGATTTTAGTTATTTCTTGCCTTCTGCTAGCTTTTGAATGTGTTTGCTCTTGCTTTTGTAGTTCTTTTAATTGTGGTGTTAGGGGGTCAATTTTGAATCTTTCCTGCTTTCTCTTGTGGGCATTTAGTGCTATAAATTTCCCTCTACACACTGCTTTGAATGCGTCCCAGAGATTCTGGTATGTTGTGTCTTTGTTCTCGTTGGTTTCAAAGAACATCTTTATTTCTGCCTTCATTTTGTTATGTACCCAGTAGTCATTCAGGAGCAGGTGGTTCAGTTTCCATGTAGTTGAGTGGTTTTGAGTGAGATTCTTAATCCTGAGTTCTAGTTTGATTGCACTGTGGTCTGAGAGTTAGTTTGTTATAATTTCTGTTCTTTTACATTTGCTGAGGAGAGCTTTACTTCCCAGTATGTGGTCAATTTTGGAATAGGTGTGGTGTGGTGCTGAAAAAAATGTATATTCTGTTGATTTGGGGTGGAGAGTTCTGTAGATGTCTATTAGGTCCACTTGGTGCAGAGCTGAGTTCAATTCCTGGGTATCCTTGTTGACTTTCTGTCTTGTTGATCTGTCTAATGTTGACAGTGGGGTGTTAAAGTCTCCCATTATTAATGTGTGGGAGTCTAAGTCTCTTTGTAGGTCACTCAGGACTTGCTGTATGAATCTGGGGGCTCCTGTATTGGGTGCATATATATTTAGGATAGTTAGCTCTTCTTGTTGAATTGATCCCTTTACCATTATGTAATGGCCTTTTTTGTCTCTTTTGATCATTGTTGGTTTAAGGTCTGTTTTATCAGAGACTAGGATTGCAACTCCTGTCTTTTTTTGTTTTCCATTTGCTTGGTAGATCTTCCTCCATCCTTTTATTTTGAGCCTATGTGTGTCTCTGCACGTGAGATGGGTTTCCTGAATACAGCACACAGATGGGTCTTGACTCTTTATCCAATTTGCCAGTCTGTGTCTTTTAATTGGAGCATTTAGTCCATTTATATTTAAAGTTAATATTGTTATCTGTGAATCTGATCCTGTCATTATGATGTTAGCTGGTGATTTTGCTCGTTAGTTGATGCAGTTTCTTCCTAGTCTCGATGATCTTTACATTTTGGCATGATTTTGCAGCAGCTGGTACCAGTTGTTGCTTTCCATGTTTAGTGCTTCCTTCAGGAGCTCTTGTAAGGCAGGCCTGGTGGTGACAAAATCTCTCAGCATTTGCTTGTCTGTAAAGTATTTTATTTCTCCTTCACTTATGAAGCTTATTTTGGCTGGATATGAAATTCTGGGTTGAAAATTCTTTTCTTTAAGAATGTTGAATATTGGCCCCCACTCTCTTCTGGCTTGTAGGGTTTCTGCTGAGAGATCCGTTGTTAGTCTGATGGGCTTCCCTTTGAGGGTAACCCGACCTTTCTCTCTGGCTGCCCTTAACATTTTTTCCTTCATTTCAACTTTGGTGAATCTGACAATTATGTGTCTTGGAGTAGTTCTTCTCAAGGAGTATCTTTGTGGCATTCACTGTATTTCCTGAATCTGAATGTTGGCCTGCCTTGCTAGATTGGGGAAGTTCTCCGGATAGTATCCTGCAGAGTGTTTTCCAACTTGGTTCCATTCTCCCCATCACTTTCAGGTACACCAATCAGACATAGATTTGGTCTTTTCACATAGTCCCATATTTCTTGGAGGCTTTGCTCATTTCTTTTTATTCTTTTTTCTCTAGACTTCCCTTCTCGCTTCATTTCATTCATTTCATCTTCCATCACTGACACCCTTTCTTCCAGCTGATCGCATCAACTCCTGAGGCTTCTGCATTCTTCTAGTAGTTCTGGAGCCTTGGTTTTCAGCTCCATCAGCTCCTTTAAGCACTTCTCTGTATTGATTATTCTAGTTATACATTCTTCTAAATTTTTTTCAAAGTTTTCAACTTCTTTGCCTTTGGTTTGAATGTCCTCCCATAGCGCAGAGTAATTTGATCATCTGAAGCTTTCTTCTCTCAGCTCGTCAAAGTCATTCTCCATCCAGCTTTGTTCCGTTGCTGGTGAGGAACAATGTTCCTTTGGAGGAGGAGAGGTGCTCTGCTTTGTAGATTTTCCAGTTTTTCTGTTCTGTTTTTTCCCCATCTTTGTGGTTTTATCTACTTTTGGTCTTTGATGATGGTGATGTACAGATGGGTTTTTGGTGTGGATGTCCTTTCCGTTTGTTCGTTTTCCTTCTAACAGAGAGGACCCTCAGCTGTAGGTCTGTTGGAGTACCCTGCCGTGTGATGTGTCGTTGTGCCCCTGCCGAGGGGTGCCTCCCAGTTAGGCTGCTCAGGGGTCAGGGGTCAGGGACCCACTTAGGGAGGCAGTCTGCCCATTCTCAGATCTCCAGCTGCGTGCTGGGAGAACCACTGCTCTCTTCAAGGCTGTCAGATAGGGCCATTTAAGTCTGCAGAGGTTACTGCTGTCTTTTTGTTTGTCTTTGCCCTGCCCCCAGAGGTGGAGCCTACAGAGGCAGGCAGGCCTCCTTGAGCTGTGGTGGGCTCCACCCAGTTTGAGCTTCCCGGCTGCTTTGTTTACCTATCAAGCCTGGGCAATGGCAGGCTGCCCTCCCCCAGCCTGGCTGCCGCCTTGCAGTTTGATCTCAGACTGCTGTGCTAGCAATCAGCGAGACTCTGTGGGTGTAGGACCCTCCGAGCCAGGTGCGGGATATAATCTCGTGGTGCGCCATGTTTTAAGCCCACTGGAAAAGTGCAGTATTCAGGTGGGAGTGATCTGATTTTCCATGTGCCCCAGGTCTGTCACCCCTTTCTTTGACTCGGAAAGGGAACTCCCTGACCCCTTGCGCTTCCCAGAGAGACAATGCCTCTCCCTGCTTCAGCTCACGCACGGTGCGTGCACCCACTGACCTGTGCCCACTGTCTGGCACTCCCTAGTGAGATGAACCCGGTACCTCAGATGGAAATGCAGAAATCACCCGTCTTCTGCGTCACTCACGCTGGGAGCTGTAGACCGGAGCTGTTCCTATTCGGCCATCTTGGCTCCTCCTCCCCTCTGTTCTCTTGTGTTTTTGAACCCTTAATATTGGGTGTTGAAAGGGCTCTTTCATGGTTTGAGGATTCCCTGCATTTTTAGGTTATTAATAGTGGCTTCTAGTCCTTTCCCAGCCTCTGACTTTAGGGGACATTTTCTCTGGTTAGAAAAAGAAGTGGGATCCTTAAGATGAATCCAGACTGGTCTAGCACTGATAGCTTGACCTATTCTTCCTTGAGTTGTCCACACTTCTGGAATAATATTAATTTCCACCAGGGGAAGACAAAGAGTTTGTCCTGGCGCCATAACAATCCTGGCCCCTATGCAAGCTAAAATATATCTTCTTAATAAAGTAATAGGACTTTCAGACAATATTAAGGAGGCATGTATAAACAATATGTCCCCCAACTACAACTAAGCATTTGAGAAAAAATATTGTGTTAGAACTTTCTTGAGACACCCATCATGATCATGAGAAGAGGAAAGGCCTGGATTGGATAAAAGAAGACAGAAACTGATTTCAGTGTCCAGAAGAAGGTCCACCCTCCTTACTTCAACTTTGAGAAACCCCCAGGACTCCTGAGCAGTAAAGGTAGATTCAACTGCAGGAGCCAATGGTTTGAGCCCTGAGATTCATCAGTTCTTCTGAGCCACCTGTGAGAACAGTTCTCAACCATGTAACCTGCATTTCCAGGTGCAGTCCTATCTTCAATGGTCCCCAGGGCCAATGTGGCTTCTTCTTGATGTCTGGGAAATTCTTTTAAAATTGCTGTGACTTGCCACATTAATAGCAATGAACAGGTGGAACTTGAGGATCCTGGACTTTGCAAACCTGAAAAGCAGCCATTAGAACCTTGTCCTTCTCTTTCACTTCCTATCTTTCTTCTGGGCCTCCTCCTGGCCCCTAGTATGAAAGACTAAGGTGGCCACCCTCAGGAGGTTTTCCAAGCTTTTACCTCATTTCTATATCCTGCTTCTTCAGTTTCTTTCTAGTGTCAGGAGCTCCCTGTGTCATAAACTTTTTCTTTACGATTAACTGTCCCTCAACTGAATCAGGTAATAAGGAGGTGTGTTTTATTAGTTTCCCTTATAGCCTTTCCATCAAATCTGAGGAATTATTATCTGGCTTTTGGTCTACCATTGAAAGTTTAGAGTAATTAAGAGGTTGAGCCATAGTTCTAAGTAGGCCCTCTAATATGCACTTTACAAAAGTATTTTCTTTTCCATTTATCTGTGGGTTCATTGGGGTTCCCATCACAGTTGTCAAGAGGTACCAACTCCTTTACTATTGGGAATGATGATTTTTTCTATTGCTTTGCCTCCTCTGTCTCTTTTTTTCCTTTCTGGCCTACTATAGGAGACATATTGCTTATCTCTGAATTTCTCTGTTACCTGCAGTGCTGCCTGTTTTTCATCAGTGGTTAGGGTTTTCCTTAGGAGCAGCATAATATCACTTCATGTCAGGTCAAACATCTTAGTTAAATTTTGGGAAACTTTTATATACCCTATTGGGGTCATCAGAAAATCAACCCAAGTCTCCCTTTATTTGCCCAAGGTTCTGCAATGAGAAAAAAACTTGAACTCTATGGGCATCAATTCTGGTGGTCATTTTCTGTAGGTGTAAGAGCAAAGCTGAGATAGTGGAAAATTTTGGAGATGTTGGACCAAAATGTGTTGATGGAGTGGTTGGAGGGTGCCCTAAATAAGGGGGACAAAAAGAGCCAGGACACCCAATAGCTGCCTCAGATGATTCCCACAAAATTCATTTCTTAAGTGTTGGGGAACTATTCCCTTTAAGGCTTCCCTTTAAAGACTGCTGAGAGAACTGGATTGATTGTGCAACACTTATGTGGTTCTGGGCTTTCTCATAGGGCAAAGGAAGCCTGTACATAGAGAAACTGAGATCATTTGTTCTCCCCTCTACATAAAAGATCTGGTTGTTGGATAATATTAAAATCAAGCCTTCCTTCAAAAGATGAGATCCATTCAATATAGTAAGAAGACCACATTCTTATGCCAAAATTATATATATATATATATATATATATATATATATGCTGCTTTTTCTTCAAAGTCTCAGGGTCAAAGGAGTACCAGTACTTCAGAAAGCACTTCAAGCAGGCTGAAGACAGATAGAGAGATAAGGGAGCAAGGATTAATTCAGCCCCATCCTTCCTTTGGAATGACCCATGGTGGAAATTTCCTACCTACTGGGAGTTTCTTGAGACACCCATCATGATCATGGGAAGAGGAAAGGCCTGGATTGGATAAAAGAAGACAGAGACTGATTTCAGTGTCCAGAATAAAGTCCACCCTCCTTACTTCAACTTTGAGAAACCCCTAGGACTCCTGTGCAGTAATGGTAGTTTCAACGGCAGGAGCCAGTGGTTTGAGCCCTGAGACTCAAATGGGAGTTTCGTACATACTGTTTTCTCTCCCTGGTTTCTTGGACTCCAACATCTGTTAAAATTGCAGCCTATGGATTTAGCCATGACTCTAATCCAAGGATCTGGAAAAGCTAGGTGGTGATAATAGTCGTGCTTACCCACAGAGAACCTGAGAACCTTAGTCATCTGCTGGTGATTTCTGTTTCACTTCCTAGATTTGTATCATCTGTGTGGCTCCACAATAGATGTATTTTGGAAATAATATGTATCCATTGCACTTGATCAAGGCCCCTTAATAGATGAAGTGTACTGGGTTGAGCTCTATATTCTGCTGTTATGTCCCAGACTACAGTATGCATTCTTAAGCAGTGGTTTTGGTTAACCTCTAGACTTACAATCCTTTACTATTTAAGTACCATTCTAATTGAGAGGCAAAATAGGTGTCTTAAAACAACACAGGGACTGAATGGCTGTTTTCTTGCTGATGTGATAATATTGGGTTAAAATTTGCTTTCAGAGGATATTTTCCTCCTCATTATTGAGTTTTCCCATTCACAGAAGTGGCATGAAGCCTGATCTCTAGTAGAGACACACAAAATGGAAGGAGAATTGGGGCACTAGAGGTTTTCGGCAAAACACCAATAAGGTTCCTCATGGAGAGACTTTTCATTCCACTAAGTGGCCCTGTAGACCTTGAAATACCAGGCAGTGACTTTATTTCCATGTGTTCTCCAGACAAAAGGTAAAAAGAGGAGGATGTTCACTGGGTGTAAAGTCTTCTGTTTCTAGAAAAATCACAAAAAAGTCTATTCCTTGAGTTACATTTCCACTTACTATGGCACTTGATGATCCTGCTTATTTCCCTGAGCTGTAAGAACTCAAAAAGCATTGCATATGAAGAGGTGATAGAAAACATAATGACCATAAAAGGAAAGAAGAAAATTGAGATAAAAAAACAAGTTTGAATCATGTTGTTGACAATCAATGGGCTACTGGGCACTGGAGTTAGTGCAGAAGCCTTCAGGTAACAATGGGGTATGACCTCAGCCAGAAACCTTCAGTTGCCTCAGGAGCTCTTCCAGCCCCATGGAATGGCTTTGCTCTCTGTGAAAGGAAACTAGCTGGTAACAGAGCCAACATTCTCAGCATCCTAAGGGCCCTGGAGGATTAGCTAAATGCTCTGAGGCAGGTAAGCCTCCACAGTGAAGAAGTTTTGTCAAAGAACCTAAAGAACCTGAAGTTATTGGTCTCCTGGCCACAGAGATCAAGGATACAGACACACAAAATGTGAAGTTAACTGCAGAAATCTAATAGGTTAAAGAAAAAGAATAGCTGTCTGCTACAGAGAGGGATTTTGGATTAATAAGTTGATGATCTGTGGTGAAATGCAGAATTTTTGTTTGTTTGTTTGTTTTGTTTTGTTTTTGAGACACACTCTCACTCTGTTGCCCAGGCTGGAGTGCAGTGGCGTGATCTTGGCTCATTGCAAGGTCCGCCTCCCAGGTTCACGCCATTATCCTGTCTCAGCCTCTGGAGTAGCTGGGACTACAGACACCTGCCACCATACGCGGCTAATTTTTTTGTATTTTTAGTAGAGACGGGGTTTCACAGTGTTAGCCAAAATGGTTTCCATCTCCTGACCTCGTGACCCACCCACCTTAGCCTCCCAAAGTGCTGGGATTACAGGTTTGAGCCACCATACCCAGCCAAATGCAGTGGTTTTTTATACATGAGTCAGAGAGTAGGCAGTGTCTGATCAACATAGAGCGTAAAAAATTGGTTAGGATCAGATATGTTATCTGCATAGGGTGTGAGTCTCTGGAAGTCCACAACCCCAGTCTTTTGTTATGCAGACAAGTAGCTACTCCATGTTGCTCATTTCTTCCTTCTTGTACATGTGCTAACAAAAAAGTAAACATTGCTATGTACTTTATTTATTAATTTATTAACTATTTCTGAGTGCTTATCCTGAGTGCCCAACAGACATGTGGGGTAAGCACCTAAACCTGGGCAGTAAATTACATACCTTATATTTCTCTCTCCCACAACTACATCCTGAGTCTTTTAATCAGTGTGTTAAGATTCAGTAACCTACTAGACAAACCAGTTTCTAAATACATTAAAAGTAAAGAGAAAGTAACAGAGAATTACATTTTCTCTCAACAAAGCCATGCTTGCAATCCTATTGTTTCACTGCAGATGAAAATGTCCTATTTCAAGTGTCAGAAGCTGAATATTAATTTTTTCCATTTATAGGTACAGTCATTGCTGTGACAATCCTAATGCCCTCTGCAGTAGACAGATGACTTGGGCTAACTAGCAACATTAAGTATGAGAAGGAAAAGGAGAAAAGTGCTTTTATATGCTTCAAAAATATTATTCCAAATATAGATACCTCTTCTGTTATATGAGGGCAGAGAGACATTGCACAGCTCCTCTCCTGGCTTGGAAGGTCAACATTACAAGATTACTTTATTCCACAGTCCTGAGGTATTAATCTAAAAACAGCATGATCAAATTAATATGTAGTTCTAATTAATATGTGTTAAGGAAGAGTATAATGCCTGAGTAACAGAGCCACTGATATTATGTTATTTAAAAATAGAACACCCACATCTTGACAGTGCTTTGCCTTCAAATAAGACAACCAGTTTTATTTGTGGCAGTTGTAATTTAAAAGTGTGTTTTGAGGCCTGGGCACGCCATGGAGAACAGATCTGTCAACAGTTTCTTAACATGAGATAAACACAGATTTACAAATTCTTTTGTTATGGAGAATAATACAAGGAGGACATACTTTACATGAGAGCTCAGGAATTCCCTTTTGGGAAAAGCGGCATTTGATCACATACCTGAAGACTTAGTAGAATTAGGACTGGGAAAAATGGGGCAAGATGTTCCACAATCAGAGGAAATAACTATTGTACCATCCTGTAATAAAACAATGGTCAGTGAAGCAATAATAAAATTAAAGTTAGAAGGCAGGCAGGGGGTCTCATGATGCTGACCCATGTGAGCCAAGGAGTAGGGTTTGGATTTTATTCTAATGCAGCACAAAACTGCTGAAGGATTTTTAGTATAAAAGCAACATGAATACTCTTCTCCGTACATTTTTGCCTGTCTTTCAGATAGTATCTTTAGGATAGGTTTTTAATCATAGACTTATGTTGTCAATGACATAGATTTTTGTAAGCCTCTTGGTATGTATTTTGAAAGATTTAATATCCCTCCAGTTTCCTAACAACAGTGTATAAGAGTGTTCATTTTGCTTTCAACAGCATTATCACTAGAAAAGTATTCTGTCATTTGGGAAAAAACAATGTTATACTATTTTAATGCATCATTTTACTAGTAAATTTGAATATTTGTCAGTGTTTGTTAATATTTTATATTTCTTCTTTTTGTAAATTATCCATGGCTTTCTTCTTTTTGGGGGGGAGAAATATTGACATTTATTTTTCTGATGTGACATCTTTTTTTACATTTGAAGACTAGTACCCTAGTTCTTATTTCTTACATATATATTTTCTAGTTTGTTAATATTTTATTTTTAGTTATACAGTTTTTCTTACTTTACAAAGGTAACTACTTAATAAAAACCATTATCCACGTTTAAAAATGCTGTTACTATTACTTTAGAGAAAAGGTTATGTGTTTTTGAGTTCCCCTAAATGTGATACCAAGTCTCACTGAAATTAATCTGTTCATTTCATTCATTCACGTTAGTAATCATACCACAATGTAACACTTACTGTTCACTAAATTTTTTATATGATGTGCTGTTTATCTGCATTCCTGGGGCTTTTCCTTAGCTATTCTATACTGCCTCTTTTCCCTTACTATCTTAGACCCTTGCCTGTCTTCACAATCTACTAGATAAACCCATGTTATGACTTAGGGTATATGAAAATAACTACTTTGGTCTTCTGGACTGTCTCCCGTCAAACTATTGGACCCCAGGTGCACACCCTCATATTTATTCAGGTGAGGGACAAATGAAATATATCCAATTGTTTTAAAAGCCTCTTGGTATGCATTTCAAAAGAGTTAATATCAATCCAATTTCCTACCAGCATTGTATAAGAGTGTTCATTTTTCTAACCCTCAATAGCATTATTATTGGAAAAGAATTCTGACATTTGAAGAAAAGCAATGTTATGTCACTTTAAAGTGTCATTTTATTACTAATGAATTTGAGTATTTATTAATTGTTCATATTTCTTCTTTTGTAAATTATCAATAGCCAGCCTTTGTGTTTTATGTGGGGAGGGACACTAGTACTTATCTTGCTTGATAAATACAATCTCATTTGGAAAATAGATCAAAGGTCATTCTAGGCAAAATCAATAAGGAATTCAGGATAAGTTATTGAACTTTCTTTAGGTTGAGAGATGGCATCTGGGTATAATATGTGAAATGTCAAAAATGTATAATTGGGGAGAAATGTAGAGTTACACAGCCATTTCTTTCCTAAAATGTAAGCTTCCTTTTATACAGATATGATGATGTCTTACAGGAGTGGCTGCTGTAAAATATAGAGAACCATGCAGTTCTCTGTTTTACAGATGAAGTAACAGATTTTTAAAGTTAATTAACTGAAAGTTCTTAATTGTTGGAACTCCTGGCCCAACATTCAAAGCAGGTATGGCTTTCTTTTCTTCTGAAACTCTTTAACCTTTCTACTTAATTTTAATAAAGTGTGTTTATTTTTAAAATAAATTAAAATTATTTTGTGATGTTCTTTGAGATAACATTTTTTCAGGATCTGTCAGAATGAGGTCTGTGAATGATTTAAACTATTATATTTATGTGATTGGTGTTTATCATAGATAAACAATCCATTTCTAAATTCTAACTTAGTCTTAGAGATTTGCTATAAAAAGAGATTGATAAATTGGATCATAATTCCAAAATTTCAACAAGTCTCTATCTAATGATTTTCAGGTGGTTGGCATGTGCCAAAAAGCCCAATAGATACCTGAAACCTGGGACAGTACTTATTTACACTGTTTTCTCCTACACAACCTACAAACATGCCTATAATAAAGTTTAATTTATAAGTGAGGCACAATGAGAGATTAGTAACACTAACAATAAAATAAAACTATACTATACTGTAGTGTGGCCACTGGCACCTGAAACCAGTTTTAAATTCCTAGTCCAAGAGATGAGAGGACTCTGATGACTGATTTTCTTTGACTCCCAGTAGGAAATGGTCACTAGGAAAAACAGGTGAATACTATAAATGTATGCTTATTTTTGAGCCATTCTTAAACCATGGTTTAAAAAAATCATCACTAATTTCTTCTAGGATTACTCACCATAAAAGATAACCTACCTTTCCTCATGCAAGTCTGCAGTGTTTTTGCCATGCTGATGATGAGTAGTCCTGTTCTCTTCCCAGTCCTGTTTTCACAGAGGTGAAAGGAGGAACTTAATGTATCCCTATTGTAACAGGACAGGGGCCCTGATCCAGACTCCAAGAGAGAGTTCTTGAATCTTACATTGTCACCCAGGCTGGAGTGCAATGGCATGATCTTGGCTCACTGCAACCTCCACCTCCTAGGATCAAGTGATTCTCCCACCTCAGCTTCCCAAGTACCTGGCTTTCCTGCTAATATTTGTATTTTTTAGTAGAGATGGGATTTCACGATGCTGGCCAGGGTGGCCCTGGTCAAGAACTCCCAACTTCCAGTGACCCATCCACCTAGGCCTCCCGAAGTGCTAGGATTACAAGTGTGATCCAACATGCCCAGCCAAAGCAAGTTTATTGGGAATGTAAAGGAACGTAAAAATGGCTACTCCATAGACAAAGCAGATCCAATGGCTGCTGGTTGCCCATTTTTTACGGTTATTTCTTGATTATATGCTAAACAAGGGGTGGATTATGTATGCCTCTGCTTTATAGGCCATATAGGAAAACAGCCTGATGATTCCATGGCATCTGTTAACTGTCATGGTGGTGGTGGGAGTTTGGCAATGAGGACAAACAGAAATCACTCTCATGGCTGTCTTGTTTCTGGTAAGATTTAGCCACCTTCTTTACTGCAACCTGTTTTATCAGCAAGGTCTTTATGACCAGTACTTTGTTCTGAATTCCTGTTTCATCTGTGACATAGAATGCCTTTATAATATGGAAATGCAGCCTAGTAGGTCTCAGCCTCATTTTACTGAGCTCCTATTCTAGATGAACTTGCTCTTGTTCACAGGCCTCTCACACTATCTTTCTTTTTGATGACAGGATTTAAATGATGGTAGAATAACCTAAACAAAAGCATTCACACTTCTTAGACTTTCACATTCTGACTCCATGAGCATGGGGCAGGCACCAGGTTTACCCAGGGCTGAGTGGCAGCTGGCACCTGACAATGACCCTATCATACGTCAGGCTTATTATCAGCTCCTGGCTCCACCGTGCTTGCACCTACGCAGCTTTAACATGTGTGACGTGCATGTGTGGAGACAGAGAAATATGCTGAAAAAAATTTTAGATACAGGCAGGAAGGACAGTAGGTGGGGAAGGTCAGAGAAGCATGCACAGCTGGAGCAAAGGCTTCCACCAGCTGGCTCATGGCATACAAGTCTGGCCTCCAGCTCTGGAGCCCCTCGTGCACTGCCTGGTTCAGGTGCCACTTTCCTGCCCAGTCACCAGCCACAGGCACCTTTATAGATGAAATAAACTCTGTGGGTGAGTGGTCTTTGGTGGAGATCCGGTGGGGACTGTTGCCAACCCCTGCAACATCGCCATGTGTGTGTCTGTTGAGGCCTCCCTTGAACCCAATTTTCCTAATAGTGTTGCCCAACTTCCTGCCACTCCAGTACCAGAGGCACAGGTGCCACAGGGAGACACAGAAGGTGTGGGTGATGGGGTCCCACACCCTGCAGGCCATCACCCTGCATGTAGCACCTGGCACTCAACCTTCTTGCCTCCCTCACCCAGGCACCATCCTTCTGTTCTCTGAGATGGAGTATTACAAGCAAACCTGGATCCTTTGGAGCCAAGCTGTTCATGGTGTCAGGGCAAGGGAAGCTGAAAAGGAAGAAGGAGACCAGCAAGGAGAAGAAAGAGATGGCCTAAGCGTGCCCCCACTCACACCCATTGCCCACCAAAAGCCCAATGGGATCTTGCCAGAGGAAAGAAGGTAGTACCCTGGGGGCAGCAGGTGGTGGAGAAGGAGCTGGAGCATGTCTAAGAGTCAAACTTTCTAAAATTCTTGAAGAGATTTATTCTGAGTCAAATATGAATGAGCATGGCCTATGACACAGCCCTCAGGGGGTCCTGAGAACATGTGCCCAGGATGTTTGGTGCAGTTTGGTTTTATTCATTTTAGAGGCATGAGACACCAAACAAATATATTTAAGAAATACATTTGTTTTGTTCAGAAAGTCAGGACAACTCAAAGCAGGGTTCAGGGAGATGCTTCCAGATTGTAGGCAAATTTACATATTTTCTGGTTGGCAATTTGTGGAGTTTATCTAAAGACCTGAGAACAGAAGAAAGAAAACGTTCAGATTAAGATAAAAGGTTTTGGAAACCAAGGTTCTTTTGAAGTCTTATAGTTGCTGCTCTCAGTGACAATATAAGACAAATGTTTCCTATACAGATCTTTAAAAGGTGCTAGACCCTTAGTCTCTTAGTCTCTTTAGGATTGAGGGAGACTGGAAGAAAAATATCTAGTGATGTTAACAGAGATTAATTACAAATGCAAATTTTCCCCCACAAAGAACAGCATTGTAGGGCCATTTCAAGATATGGTGGAGAAACATCTTTGGGGTAATATATATATATATATATATATATATTTCTTTGTCACAAAATGTTTTGCCAAAGTCATATTGGAAAGTAAGTTACAATATGTTTGGTTAAATAAAATCTATCTCATGAAAATTTATAATTTTTAGGTCAAAACTCTCCAGACCTCTTATATAGGAATTTGGGCAAGATAAAAAACAAACAAACAAACAGAAAAACCAGAATATGTGGCAGTCTCACCAATGTACTTTAATGTAGTAGTTTCTCATTGTCTGAACTAGTACCTGGGGTGTTTTGTCTTATGTTCAAGAAAATTAAGGAAAGGGATGGGAGCCTTTCCCATCCCTTGTGAGATGGGAGCCAAGGTTAATAACCGAAAGAAGAAATCTCTCCAGAGCAAAGAGAGGAGTCTGTGTGGATTGCTGGGTTACAGCTGTTTCGCAAGCTTTATAAGAAACTTCTCCCATCTATGCAGCAGTTTGCATAATTTCTCTTATCAGTGAAGATGTTTCTACAACTCCTTTATCTTATGCAGTTTTGGGTATATCTCTAAGCAAGCACAAAGTGGTGTCGTTTTTGTTTGTATAACTGTGGGTTTAAATAAGTGCCTCACTTCCTGTGCAAGTTCCCACAAAGTGTATGCCTGATAAACGGAGAAAACTTTTTTCCTGTGAGCCTCCTAATTATAAAAAGAAGAAAGGACTTATATGCTGGACCCTGTCTGCTTATCTCTGTGCAGGTGCAGCCTTAGCTTTTTTCCTTGGATGCTTTATTTTTACCTGTTGCTGTGACATTTCAGGAGACCTCTTCTGCAGCTTGAGTCTTCCCTAGCTGATTTTTCCATTTCTTCTCCCTGAGTCCTCAAACATAATGGTGGGGAGAGCTCGGTGGTGGTGACAGCACAGAAACAAGTGTCCATGGAGTTGGCACCAACAGCACTATGGAGTCTGCCTAGTCATGGCCTCAGGATTGGTGGTACCAGAGAGGGCTGACAGCTGCCCACCTAATTGTAAACACTCTGTGCTGCTGAGGAGCTATGTGGGCAACAAGATGGGCTTCTGAGGCCTGTGAAGAAAAGTGCAGGGCCTGCCCATGACCCACTCACCACCCCTTCACCTTGGGGGTGCTGCAGAAAAAGCCCCGCTATGGGGCTACCAAAGGACTGCACTGTGGCATGATCAAGAGGTAAGCAGTGGGTGTCATGTGAGCACCTCCTGCCAGCCCCATGCTGTGTGCAGTCAGAGCTGGTGGGGAGCACAGTCCTGGGTGTGTTTTGGGAGGAGGAAAAGAGTTATGGGTGCAGAAGGAGGTGTTCTAGTAATGGAGCAGTGGGCAGGGCTTGTCTCCAGGTCAGGGTCAGAGTTTCATTGGTCTTCATGGGCTGCCAGAAACCCCAGCAGTGAGGCTGTCACCTCAACAGGTCCTTGCCATTCTCTGGAGAGCCTGCAGGTTCCATGACCTTCCTCCCACCCAGAGTTCCTGGTAGAAGCTGCTAAAGATCTGGCTGGGGTGAGGGGCTTCCTGGAGACACTGGGACCAGACTTTCACTTGCAGTCTCCACTGGTACTTCTTCCTGAGGTGGGAGGAGGAGGAGGAGCTGGTGACAGGTACACCTGGTCTGGTGTCTTTTGCAGTGCCTGCCATCCCTGTTTTATTCATCTGTACCAACGCTAAGTGTCCTATGAGATGTGGTATTTGTTGTGTATGCAGTAGCCCAAATAGTATATGATGTGTACTCAGATTCATATTCCACTGAGAGTAGAGGGATTCACATAAACAAGTTGGTGTTCCCAGGTATATATCAAAATGATTTCTGTTGAGAGGGGTTAAACAGGAGAGTAACATCACCTGGGTGTTGAGCCCAGCAATATATCACAATATTTTCTTTGGGCATGTCTCAGGCAGCAGAAGAGATTCACATCAAATAGGTGTTGGACCCAGCAATATGTCACAATTCCCTTTGTGGGTAGAGCTCAGCAAAAGTGGAGAGTCACATTACCTTTTACTGAGCCCAGCAATATGTCACAAGTTCCCATGTGGATGGGGGCAAGAAATGAGAGTCACACAACATAGGTTTTGGGCCCAGATATATGTAACAATGCCCCCTGTGAAAAAAACTCTGGCAGGACAGTCACAACACCTATGTTCTGTATCCAGCAATTTGTCATAATCTTTTCTGTGGGCAGGGCACAGATGAGAGAGAAAAGTCTTATCGCCTGGGTTCTGCACACAATAATATTTTACAATTCCCTTGACTGCAGGGCTCAGGCAGAAAAGTCACATCACCTCAGTGCTTGGCCCATATATATCATAATGCCAATGAGAGTAGGGTTGTGCTGATGTGCAAATATGAGTCATCATCTCTTCCACGTTTTAGACACTTTTATGACACTTTCTGTACCATTATGCAGAATGTTATCGTCTGTGAAAACACAATATGCAGAAATGTTATCTTCTGTGATGTAACACTTCTTCTGACTAACGCAGACCCTAACGCTAGCCCTAACCTGTTGCGCAGATGCTAGCTATGATAGTCATCTTCTCTCCCATTGGAGAGAACAGAAGTAAAATACACCTAAAGAAGAGCAACCTCAAAACATAATATCATCAGATTGTTGAAGGTTGAAATGAAGGAAAAAATGTTGAGGGCAGCAAGAGAGAAAGATCAGGCTACATACAAATGGAAGCTCATCAGATTAACAGTGGATCTTTCTATAGAAACACTACAAGCCAAAACAGGGTGGGGGCCAACATTCAAAATTATTAAGGTAAATAATTTTCAAGTCAGAATTTCATATCCAACCAAACTGAGCTTCATGGATCAAGAAGAAATAAAATTCTTTCCAGACAAGCAAATGCTGAGGAATCTTGTCACCACCAGGCCTGCCCTAACAAGAGTAAGGAAGCATTAAATATGGAAAGGAAAAACTGGTACCAGTCACTGCAAAAACACATTGAAATACAAAACCCAATGACACTAAAAAAACTTTTTCAACTAATGTGCAAAATAACTAGCTAGCATCATGATGACAGAATCAAATTCACATATAACAATATTAACCTAAATGGAAATGCCTAAATGTCCCAAATAAAAGACACAGACTGGAAAATTGGATAAAGTGTCAAGATCTATTGGTGTGCTGTAATTAGGAGACCCATGTCACTTGGAAAGACACACATAGGCTCAAAATAAAGGAATGGAGGAATATTTACCAAGCAAATGGAAAGCAAAAAAGCAAGGATTGTAATTCTAGCCTCTGATAGAACACTTTAAACCAACAAAGATTAAAAAAGACAAAGAAGAATGTTACATTATGGTAAAGGGATCAATGAAACAAGAAGAACTAACTATTCTAAATAGGTATTCACCCCATACTGGAGCACCAAAATTCATAAAATAAGTTCTTAGGACCTTTGAAGGACAGACTTTCACAAAATAATGGTGGGAGAATTTAAAACCCCACAGTCAATATTAGATCAATGAGAAAGAAAATTAACAAGGATATTCAGGACTTGAACTCAGCTCTGGACCAAGGGGACTTAACAGACATCTGCAGAATTTTCTGTCCCAAATCAACTGATACACATTCTTCTCAGCATCACAAAGCAACTTTTCTAAAATTGACCAATTAGTTGGAAGTAAAACACCCCTCAGCAAATACAAAACAATGGAAATCATAACAAAGAGTCTCTCAAACCACATTGCAATCAATTAGAACTCAGGATTAGGAAACTCACTTAAAACTGCAAAACTTCATGGACATTGAACAACCAACACCTGAGTGACTACCGGATAAACAATAAAATTAAGGCAGAAATGAAGAAGTTATTTGAACCCAATTAGGACGAAGAGACAATGAAGCAGAATCTGTTGAACACACCTGAAGGAGTGTTGAGAGATAAATTTATAGCAATAAATGCCCACATCAGAAAGCTGGAAAAATCTGAACTCAACACCCAAACATTGCAATTAAAAGAACTGGAGAAGCAAGAAAAATTCAAAACCTAGCAGAAGACATGAAATTAGAGAGAACTGAAGCAGATAGAGACACAAAAATAGCCTTGAAAAAAATAAACCCAGGATATGTTTTTTTGAAAAGACTAGCAAAATATATAGATCTCTAGCTAGAATAATAAAAAATAAAACAGAGAAGAATCAAATAGACACAATAAAAAATGAAAAAGTGGTTACAACAGAAATACACATTACCATCAGCAAATACTGTAAAGACCGTATTCAAATAAACCAGAAAATCTGGAAGAAATGGGTAAATTCTTAGACACATACAACCTGCCAAGACTAATTCAGAAAGAAGTTGAGTCCCTGAATAGATCAATAACAGGTTCTGTAACTGAGGTAGTAATTAGTAGACTACTGACCAAAAAAAAAAAAAAAAAAAAAAAAAATTCCAGGACCAGGCAGATTGACAGCTGAATTCTATCAGAGGTACAAAGAGGAGCTGGTACCATTCCTTCTGAAACAATTGTGAACAATAGAAAACAAAGGGACTCCTCCATAACTCATTTTATGAGGTCAGCATCATCCTGTTACCAAAACCTGGCAGAAACAAAACAACAAAAAAGAAAATTTCAGGACAATATCCATGATAAATATCGATACAAAAATTCTCAATAAAATGCTGAAAAACTCAATCCAGTATCACATCATAAAGCTTATCCACCATGATCAAGTTTACTTTATTTCTGGGATGCAAGGCTTGTTTGACATATGCAAATCAATAAATATTATCAATCACATAAACAGAACCAATGGCAAAAATCACGAATATCACATGATTATCTCAATAGATGAAGGCCTTTGATAAAATTCAACACCCCTTCATGCTAAAAACTCTCAATAAACCAGGCGTTGATGAAACATATCTCAAAATAATAAGAGCTATTTATGACAAACCCATAGCCAGTATTTAACTGAATGTACAAAGTCTAGAAAATTTTTCTTTGAAAACCAGCACAAGATAAGTGTGCTCTCTCTCACCACTCCTATTCAGCATAGTGTTGGAAGCTCTGGCCATGGCAATTAGCAAAGAGACTGAAATAAAGGATATCCAAGTAGGAATATAGGAAGTCAAATTGTCTGTTTGTGGATGACACGATTGCATATTTAGAAAACCCCAGGCCGGGCGCGGTGGCTCACGCTTGTAATCCCAGCACTTTGGGAGGCCGAGGCGGGTGGATCACGAGGTCAGGAGATCGAGACCACGGTGAAACCCCGTCTCTACTAAAAATACAAAAAAAAATTAGCCGGGCGTGGTGGCGGGCGCCTGTAGTCCCAGCTACTCGGAGAGGCTGAGGCAGGAGAATGGCGTGAACCCGGGAGGCGGAGCTTGCAGTGAGCCGAGTGCCACTGCACTCCAGCCTGGGTGACAGAGCGAGACTCCGTCTCAAAAAAGAAAAAAAAAAAAGAAAACCCCGTCGACTCAGCTGAAAAATTCCTTAGGCTTATAAACAAATTCAGCAAAGTCTTGGGGTACAAAATCAATGTTAAAAAATCACACACATTTCTATACACCTATGATAGACAAGCAGAGAAACAAACCATCAAAGAACTACCATTCACAATTGCTACAAAGAGAATAAAATACCTAGAAATACAACTTACAAGGGAAGTGAAGGACCTCTTCAAGGAGAACTACAAACCACTGTTCAAGGAAAGTTAAGAGAGGACACAAACAAATAAAAAATATTCATGTTCATGGATAGGAAGAATGAATATCATGAAAATAGCCATAGTGCCCAAAGTAATTGACAGATTCAATGCTTTCTCATTAAGTTACCAGTGACTTTCTTTGCAGAATTTGAAAAAAAAAAATTACTTCAAATTATATATAGAACCAAAAAATAGCTCATATAGACAAGAAAATACTCAGCAAAGAGAACAAAACTTGAGGCATCATGCTACCTCCCTTCAACCTCAACTACAAGATACAGTAACCAAAACAGAATGGTACTGGCACCATGAAAGGGAACAGAGGCCTTAGAAATAATGACACACACCTACAAACCAACTGATCTTCAACAAACCTGACAAAAAACAGCAAGGGAAAAGGAATTTCCTATTTAAAACATGATGCTGGGAAAACTGAGTAGCCATATGCAGAAAACTGAAATTGGACTGCTTCCTTCACTTTATGCAAAAATTAACTCAAGATAGATTAAAGACTTAAATGTAAAACCAAAAGCCATAAAAATTCTAGAATAAAACCTAGGCAATACCAGTCAAGACAAAGGCATGGGCAAAGACTTTATGTGTGGGGGTTCAGGGAGGATGATGGGGAAAATTGTGAGCCACATACTGTCTTGGGAAACATGAAGATTTTTGAAAAAGTCTCAGGATAAAGTCATGGCCGAAGACAACTTAACTCTTACCTTGAGTAAAAGTTTAAAGTGGATACAAAGAAAGGTAGAATAGTTTACCTAACTATCCTGTTTACTCATGTGGTCCTAAGACTAAACTTTGATCTATGATGGGTGTTTAATTGCTTTCTACTCGGGAAGTTCACAATGTCAATTACCCTCTAGTGTTGTTTGCTCATGACATTTGTCAATTAATCTTTACTGAATAAATGCAAGTCTCACTGACAGATTGATGCCACAGCTGCAACGAAGTGGCCCAGGTGCTCAGCTGGACTTGCAAAGCAGAATATCTGTATGTCAGCGTACATTATTCATCCATTATTGTGTCAGGGTCTGCAGGACAGACCCCTGCAGTTGGTACCCTCATGTGAGGAATGCTGCAAAGGAAGCACGACAGACCCCTAAAAATGAAGTAGAAAAAGGAACTGCATGGTCAGTGAGCAATCAGTAAGTCATTTGTGCCCACTTGGGATTTTCAAGTTTTGGGGGGATTGGTCAGGCTAAGGTTTCATCATGGGAAAATAGTTATCAGCTCAACAGAAAAAGTATATAAAAGTGTTGAAACAGTTGCTTAAGGCTAGCAGAGCATCAGTTTCACAGGCTCAATTAAGGGACCTAATGCAGACTGTTATCTCACATAATCCAGGGTTCCTAGAAAAAAAGAATGCTAGATGTAGAACTCTGGGAACAAGTAGGGAGAAATCTTAAACAACATTATGCACAAGGGCAATGGGTCCCAACATCATTGTTACACTATGTGCTTTAGTACAGTTGGCATAGTCCAATTATACACAGAACAGCCTAAAAAGGGGAAGGAGGAAGAAGCACCACCTGCTTTACTGACTTTTCCTTCAACCCCAATATCACCAGGCCAAAATAACAAAGAGGAAATTAAGGTTTTATCTGAGTGCCACCTCCAATAAGTACAAAAAAAAACACAAAAAACAAAAAACAAAAAACCAAGAAATATATCCCAGCTATAGGACTTTTTCTTAGCTGCATTAGAAGGGGAGGTCTTAGCCTGCCCAATAAAGTAAGACTGATGTAGCAATCAGGTACATGAACCAATTTCCTTTAATGCTTATAAAGAACTAATAAAAAGCATTAAAGAAAATGGAGACACTAGCCCATTTATGAAACAAATTATTGAGGCATTGGCAGACCACTTCCATATGACCCCATGGGACTGGTTAATGCTGGCTAAAACAACTCTGGAGCCTAGTCAATACCTCCTCTGGAGGGCAGAATACTACAAGTTGTGCAAACAACAAGCCAACCAGAATCAGACAGTAAGGCAAAATATAACAGCTGATATGCTCTGGGGGGAGGTGGGATCCTCATTCCAGTGAACAACAACAACAAAATTTTGATCCCCAGGCCTATGCTCATGTCTCTGTGTGTGCTCTTAGGGCACTGAATTCCCAAAAACAGAGTTCAGCAGGGATCTTTTGTAAGTGTTCAGCAAGGGCCTCAGGAGCCATTTGTTGAGTTTATCAATCTGTTATCCCAGAGAATTAAGAGACAAATTAGTCATGTCCAGGCTGCTGATATCTTACTGTTGCAATTGGCTTTTGGAAATGCTAATGTGGATTGACAGGAGGCAATGCAGGCAATCAGAGGAAAGGCAACCACAGTCAGGGAGCTAATATGAGCATGTCAGCTGGTAAGAACTGAAACACACAAGGCCAAAATACTGGCTATGGCATTAAGGCCTCCTAAAGTAAAAAGGGAGAGAAGCCAAAATTGTTTTCTATGAAGAGAGCTGGGGCATATGAAGAGATAATGCCTGATAGCAGAGATCAAGTTAACTCAGGGAAAGAATCCCCTTCTATACATCCCTAGTGTAAGAAGGGGAAGCACTGGGCAAATGCAGGTCTAAATTTGATAAAAATGGCAACCCCATAAGAAAGCAGTTGGGAAACTTCATAAGGGGCTAGCCCCAGGCCCCACTTCCAAATGGGGCAATTCCAGCAGCTTCCCTTGGTCATATGGAAATCTCAGTCCTCTCTGTCAGAGCAGCTACCACTGGAAGCACAGGACTGGATTTACTTTGTCCCAATGGATTAGTGCTAAAAGAGGGGGAAGACCCTAAAAGTATTGGGACTGGGATCTGTGTCCCACTGCCACCAGGAACAATATTAGCCCTGTGTCAGTCTAGCTTATCCAGTAAAGGAATTAATGTGCTCACTGGGGTAATTAATAGTGATTATCAGGGTAAAATATTGGTTAGATGGAATGTAAATATCTGCATATTCTTTCCCCTGGATCCAAGATAGTGCAGTTAATGATTTTTACCATACTGGGTCCCCAGTGCCCATGAAAAAGAAAGAGGAAAGGGAAGTTTTGGAAGCATAGGAGCCACAGAAGATATTGGAATTAATTAATCATTGATCAGAGACCCATGATTACCTTAAAAATTGGAAATAAGAATTTTACTGTCTTATTGGACACAGGGGTGGACAATTTAATCATTAGTGATTAGAACTCACCAGAAACTTGGTCTTGGGTCACTCAGAAACAGAAAATTGTCATCACTGGGGAAACACACACAGCCAAGCAGAGCACACACACCCTAACATGCTGTGATTCGGAGGGAAGAAAGGCAGTTATATAATCTTTAATCATGCCCATCCCTGTTAATCTTTGAGATGGGATGTGTTAGCCCAATGGGGGGTCAATCTACAGACCCCTTTCTAACAAAGGCAACTGTGGTTATTTCTCCCCCATCCCTGATGTGGCTTTCTCAAGATCTGATTTGGGTAGAACAGTGGCTTCTGAAGGGGGAGAAATTACTGAAGGCTCATGCCTTAGTTGAAGAACAATGAAGGCTGGCCATGTGGAATTATCTCACAGCTCCTGGAATTTGTCCATTTTCATCATTTACAAAAAGTCTGGGAAATGGAGACTTTTGCATGACTTACATGCTATTAATGCTAATTTACAGCCTATGGTACTCCTTCAACACGGCTTCCCCTCCCCCACAGCAATTTCTTAAGATTGATCTATAATTGTTATTGACTTAAAAGATTGTTTTATACAATTTCCCTAACAGAAAATGACACAGAAAAATTTGCATTTACAATACCAGCTATCAGTAATGAAAAGCTATACTGTCAATTTCATTGAATAGTGCTTCCTCAAGGAATGCTAGACAGTCTTAACATATGTCACTATCATGTAAATCAAGCTTTGGTCCCTGGTAGAAAAGCATTTCCTGATTGCAAGATTATTCATTTTATGGATGATACTCTACTAGCATCCCCAGATGGAACCAATAATTTCAAATTTTTATTCCTCTGTTGTACAGAACACACAGCTAAGAGGTTTAAACATTGTGCCTGAGAAAGTACAGATGTTTTCTTCTTTGAAATCTCTTGAGTATGTACTAACTTCCTGGTCAATAACAATTCAGAAGTTCAAATTAAATGCTAATAACCAAACACTAACAACTTACACACATTTAATGATTATCAAAAATTACTGGGAGTCATTAATTGGCCCTGCACCACTTTGGGGATTTCTACTGATAAATTACAAAATCTGTTTTCTATCTTAAAGGGCATTCCAGCCCTAGATTCTCCCAGATATTTAACCCCTACAGCAAAAAGAGAAGTCGAGGAAATAGAACTAGCCATCTCTCAGAGGTAGCTAGATCACATAGGCCAAGGCTTTTAGTTTCAGTTGTTCATCTTTCCCATGAAACATTCCCCGACAGAGTTAATAGGACAAATGGCCCCAGAGCTACACTTTCTAGAATGGGATTTTGCTCATGTACTGAGACTAAAACACTATCTCCTTATATTCAGTTAATTACTAAAGTCATTTATTCAGGCTAGAAATGATGCAATCAGTTGCTATGTTGTAATCCTCATGTCACCAGAATTCCTTTAAGTAAAAAGCAATTCTAAGCATTATTGCCCTTATTGATAGATCTGCAAATAGTCTTCTCTGATTACATATGACAAAGAGAGCACATGCTTCCTGCTGATAGACTCCTTCATTTCTTATCTCATATGCTGGTAATTTTGTCCACAAAAATACTTCACTCCCCTCTATCTAATGATTTAACATTGTTCACTGGTGGGTCTGGAAAACACAGAAAAGCAGCAGTCTGGTGGAGAACACAAAATTCAATCACTTGATCTGGGTTTAATAGAATTCAGACAGCTGAGATTGGGGCTCTGATACTAGCCTTGGAAACTTTTTTCACTCAGTTTATAAATATTGTCAGTCTGCATATTCATCCAATTAGAGCAATACTCTTTTTTTATTGCACAACATTGAGACAGCCCTAATTAAGTCCACTCAGGAGCCAGCCCTGTATGCTCTTTTTCTCCAACTTCAGCATTTGCTAAATCAACGTACATATTCTATTTTTATTACACATATTCAAGCCCACAGCTCACTGCCTGGACTTTTGGCTTATGGCAATAATCAATCAGACTTTGAAGTTATGACAAGACTACTTGACCAAGCCACCCAATCACATCAATTTCTCCACCCAAACTGAAGAAACTTATCTAAGCAATTTCAACATACCCAAGACTAGCTATGCAAATTATCCTGCAATGCCCAGATTGCCAGCTCACAGGCACGTTCCTCTCCTTCAATAGATGTTAACACTAGAGGACTAGAACCTAATCATTTATGGCAAACAAATGTTATATACATCCCTGAATTTGGAAAACATGTATCCAATGATACCAACACTCATTTAATTAGTCCACATACTCTACCTGGAGATTCAACTTGATATATCATTAAACATCTTCTTTTAACTTTTAAATTTATGGGACAACCCACAATAATTAAGACTGATAATGGTCCAGCTTATGCCAGCTCACAATTTCAACAATTTTTTTACATGTGAAGCATCCAACATTCCACACATATCTCATATAACCTCCAACGACAAGCAATAGTAGAATGTGCCCACTCCATCCTTAAAAATATGCTCAAAAAACAAACATGGGGAGTATGGGTAAAGACCCTGCAACACAATTGGCAGAAGTCTTATTTACTCATAATTTTTTAAATTTAGATGACAAATTTCAATCAGCTGTAGAAAAGCATTTTGTTAAAACCTCTTAAGGCATAAAATCTGCAATTTTATGGAAAGATGTAAATAGTAATGAATGGTGTGGTCCAGGTAAATTACTAACATGGAGAAGAGGGTATGCTTGTGTCCACACCCTCTCGGTCCTCTTTGGATTCCAGCACGGCACACCAACTCATACCATGGCATGGCTAGGACCCCACCTGGTACCAGGGCTGAAGGAGCTAACCCTGCAATACCCATAGCCCCAAGCAATGTGGCTTCCATGGATGACACAAGCGCCAGGTATTACCTAGGGGATGCTGAAGAGGACAACTCAAGAGGCTGAAATAATCCTTCTCTGGAAACACACACCATTAACTCCAGATAACTTATTTCTTGCTATGCTTTCTGTTGTACACTGCAACTCACATATGGTATTAATCCTTTTTATGCTCTCACTTTCTCCGCAAACTGTTCCTGCTACACTCTATTGGGCTTGTATTTTAGACTGGCCTTTCTTTTGCCCTGGCACCCAGGCAGACACTCCCTTCCCAGCCTATAGTAATGTGACTGCTTGGCTAGGAGGGATAGAATTTATCCCCAGTGGGGTCTGTCAATAATTGCACAGATTGGAATAAGGTGCTAGATAATGCTACATATCACTCCACTGTTCTACCACTGACTGTAAGTTACAAAGGCTCTAAGCCTTACTATTTACCTGCACAAAAACAAGTATGAATACATCATGGCAAAGGAAACTTTGCCTTAACATTCTTCACTGTAGGTAGCCTCAAACTGGGCAATGCAAGCAATGTCACTTTCTCAAATATTCTTTCCTGTGCTAAAGAACAATGCCAGGAAAATAATGGATTTCACTTTTGCTAAGAAGTCTATTATAGGAAAAAAGCCCATAGCCTCTAGTTAGGCAATTATAACATCTTAGACTGGAGCCCCCACAGCTGATTTCAGGGCAGCCTTACTAGTGTCTTTGTCTATCATGGCATCATTCAGTTTCATAGCCACACTCCATTCCCCTATGATTTGGGCCTGTATGGGGATGGGATATCCCAGACCTCAAGTAAAGTCCATGCCACCCCAAGGCAACTTATGACTCCCGGGACATCCTAGCAACTCCCTTAACACCTCTCATGAGACATGTCATAATTCCAGTCGCAACTGGAATTATTCATAATCACACTAATCAGTGCCTGATTTGCATTATAAATCCATATGTTTTTCTTATGGCAACTAACATTTCCATTACACCCCAAAACTCCCCAGGTGACCCAGGTTCAGAGACAGGCTTGATTTCCCTCATGTATCACTAATAACAATATATCTAATTTAAAAATTACTAGTGTCATGGTACTAAGGAGATAATCTGAGGCATTTCTACCAGTCAATCTGACATGTGATTGGCAAGGTTCTTCTGCCCTTGCCACCTTAGAACATTCTCTGTCACAGGTCAGACACAAAAGATTCATAGTTACGCTTATGGCTTTTATAGTCTCAGCCATAGTCATCCTGTCAACTGCTAGCATTGCTGTTGCATCTATTACTGAGTCAGAATAAACAGCTGCCTTTGTAGATAATGTGGCCAAAAATGTGTCTAATAAACTTCTTTTACAACAAGGTATAGATCAAAAATTTATTGCATACCTACAAGCCCTCAAGGCTGCTTTAGAATATGTAGGTCAATGACAAGATGCATTGGAATTCTGACAGCAATTAAACTGTGACTGGGAACGTAAACATATCTGCATCACTTCTCTAGCATGGAGTCTGTCAATAAATAATTGATATGAGGTAAAACAACACCTTTGGGGAAGCTTTTATGACAATTTAATAGCAGACGTAAAGCAACTTATACATTTTAGAATCTCTTCACACCGTAGACCTATACATTCAACAAACAGCCATATGGAATGGTGTGCAAGATCATTTCTCCTGATTAGAACCCCCACCCCTGGGGGTCACTCTTTGACTGGAAAAGAATGTGGCTAATTGTATTCACGATTATTTTATGTTATTTGCTAATACTAGGATGCAAAGCTGGAATAAGAGCAATGACTGCCACAACTAACAGATTAGTTGCTGCACACATCTGCATTCTCCAATCCAAAAGATCTGATGCAGAAAAAAATAAAGGGGGAAATGTGGGGGCCCAATCAGAATGGTGGGGAAAATTATAAGCCACAAACCATTGAAGGTCTGAAGGTTTTTGCAAAAGTCTCAGGATAAGTTTATGCCTAAAGGCAACCTAATCCTTACCTAGAGTAAATAGCTTAAAGTGGGTACAAAGGAAGGTAGACTAGTTTACCTTCTTTTTTACCCACTTTTACTTGTTTACTCAGGTGGTCCTAAGACTAACCTTTGGTCTACTGTGAATTCTTAATTGCTCTCTACTCAGGAAGTTTGCAATGTCAATTACCCTCTAGTGGTGTTTACTCATGGCATCTATCAATTAATCTTTACTGAATAAATGCAAATCTCTCTGATTAATCAAAGCTGTGGCTGTGACCAGGTGGCCTAGATGCTCAGCTGGACTGGTAAAGCAGAATATTTGTGTGTCAGTGTACTTTATTCATACATCGTTGGGTCAGGGTATGCAGGACAGACCCCTGCATTTGAGACTAAAACACAAAGAGCAATAACAGCAAAAGTCAAAATTGACAATTGGGATCTAAACATATTAAAGAGTTTCTGCACTGCAAAAGAAACTATCATCAGGGTGAACAGGCAACCTACAGAATGGGAGAAAATTTTTGCAATCTATCCACCTTAAAAAGGTCTAATATCCAGAATCTACAAGGAACTTAAATTTATAAGAAAAAAACACACAGTGCCACCAAAAAGTAGGCAAAGGATATGAACGGATATTTCTCAAAAGGAGACATTTATGAAGCCAATGGCTATATGGAAAAAAGCTCTTAATAATTGATGATTAGAGAAAAACAAATCAAAACCACAATGAAATACCATCTTATTCCAGTTAGCATGGTGATTATTAAAAAGTCAGGAAGTAACAGATGCTGGGGAGGCTGTGGAGAAATAGAAACATACACTATTTGTGGTATTGTAAATTGGTTCAACCATTGTAGAAGAAAGTGTGATGATTCTGAAAGGATCTAGAACCAGAAATACAATTTGATCCAGCAATCTCATTACTGGGTATATAACAAAAGAATTATAAACCATTCTATTATTAAGATACATGCACATGTATGTTTATTGCTGCACGATTTACAATAGCAAAGACTTGGAACCAACCCAAATTCCCATCAATAATAGACTGGATAAAAAATATGTCACATATACATCATGGTATACTAGACAGTCATAAAAAAGAATGACTTCATATCCTTTACAGGGACATAGATGAAGCTGGAAACCACATTTCTCAGCAAACTAACACAGGAATGGAAAAACAAACACAACCTCCTATCACCCATAATTGGGACTTGAACAATGAGAACACATGGACACAGGAAGGGGAACATTACACACTGGGGCCTGTCCGGGTGTGAGGGGCAAAGTGAGGGAGAGCATTAGAATAAATACCTAATGCATGTGGGGGTTTAAACCTAGGTGTTGGATTCATAGGTGCAGCAAACCACCATGGCACATGATCACCTATGTCACAAGCCTGCATGTTGTTCAGATGTATCCCATAACTTAAAAGTAAAATAAATTTACAAATTAGAAAAAAAGAACTACTAAGCAATGACATCTCAAGAAGAGGAATATCAACAAACCAAAATAGGCTTCTGTCTATTGCATGTTCTAGTCCTGGTTTTTCTAACATAGTATTTTCATGTGCATCTCCTCTGCAGTTCTCTCTCTCTCAGGTAAATCTCCATATGATGGCATAGTGAAGGGATGGCATGCCCCTCTGCCCCTGTGGGCATTTCTCTTCAGGTGGGATGAGAGATTGAGAAAAGAAAAAGACACAGAGACAAAGTATAGAAAAGAAAAGTGGGCCCAGGGGACCAGCACTCAGCATACGGAGGAGCCCCACTGTCACTGGTCTCTGATTTCCCTCAGTATTTATTGATCATTATCTCCACCATCTCTGAGAGGGGGATGTGGCAGGACAATAGGGTAATAGTGGGGAGATGGTCAGCAGGAAAACATGTGAACAAAGGTCTCTGTGTCATAAACAAGTTTAAGGAAATGTGTTGTGCCTTGATGTGCACGTATACAAACATCTCATTGCATTAAAGAGCAGTATTGCCACTAGCATATCTCACCTCCAGCCCTAAGGCAGTTTTCTCCTATCTCAGTAAATAGCATATACAATCAGATTTTACACTGAGACATTCCATTGCCCAGGGATGAGCAGGAGACAGATGTCTTCCTCTTATCACAACTGCAAAGAGGCCTTCCTCTTTTACTAATCCTTCTCAGCACAGACCGTTTATGGGTGTCGGGATGGTCAGGTCTTTCCCTTCCCATGAGGCCATATCTAAGGCTATCACATGGGGAGAAGCCTTGGACAATACCTGCTTTTCCTAGGCAGAGGTCCCTGTGGCCTTCTGCAGTGTTTTTTGTCCCTGGGTACTTGAGACTAGAGAACGGTGATGAGTTTTAACAAGCATATTGCCTTCAAGCACTTTTTTACAAAGCACATCCTGCATAGCCCTAAATCCATTAAACCTAGAGTCAACAAAGCACATGTCTCTGCGAGCACAGGGTTGGGGCTAGGGATACAGATTAACAGCATCTCAAGGCACAATAATTTTCTTAATACAGAACTAAATGGAGTCTCTTATGTCTAATTCTTTCTATGTAGACACAGTAGCAGTCTGAAATCTATCTCTTTTCCCTACACATAGAGATAACAATCTCTTGTTTTGGTATGTAAGAGAGAATTCACCCTTAAAAAAGAGCCCAAATTGGGGGTGTCACCCCAAGATGCTATCACATCAGTAGTGTTAAAAAAAAAAACTATTTGGAAACCATTGCCTCTATAGTACATGTTTCTCTTTAGTGCCTGGAAAGGATTAAGTATAGAGAGGAGACACAAACAAAGTAAAGCCCTCTTCCTTTAAGGAATGGTTCTATATTGTAGTTTATGAGGGCTCCAGTTATTAGTCCAGGCCTTATAAGGTCACCATTCCTACATCAAATGGGAGTATTTTTAGCAGGATGATATTTATACTTATTATAGTAATCCACAGTACCATTTGGAAATTTACATGCTTTGTAGGAAAAATCATTTTGCCTAATAGATTGTTAAAAGATCAGGGACATACTTTGTTCCAGCCAGTATATGAGACAACTCTCCTTACAGGAGCTACTTGTCCACACATCATCTGTTGATCCACAAATTTGCAGATTATTGCCATTATCCAATATTATACAAGGGTCCAGGCGTTCATTTGTGCATAGGTTTGGGAAGGACCATGTGTGATTAAACACCTGTTTTGGTGTTATTAAACTGAGCAAATCATCCAGAGCAAACCCAGCAATCAGTCTTGTTGTATAGATGGGCAATGGCTGATTCTGTAAGGGACAAAGAAGGTGAGGCATTGCTACATCTAACAGTGGATGTTAGTAAACTTGATAGTAACAAAATCTTCATGTTTATCTCATATGTGTGACTATTATTCTTGCTGTAAGAATCATAACTAAGCAAAAGATTATGGCAAATGAGATTATTTATTCTATATTCTACTCAGAGGGTGCAACAGTACATAGTCTACTGCAAAGAACAGAGTTAGTACCACAATTCCTGCAAATATGATGTAATTAAGTTCCAGTTAAAATCTTACTCACCAAGATATATATAATTTCTGTTGAATTTCATTTTGGAAATTATGAATGTAATTTCATGGATAATTAAAACATTTTTGTTAAGTATACATCAAAGAGAAGTTCTAATATCTGATGGCAAATCTCAAGAGGAAAGGTGGGATTGAACTAAACAGGTAATTCTCTCTAAATATGTGCTTATTTTTTGTAATTTTCAGTTTGAAATCCTTTACTTCTTCACTCTGATATCTGAGATATTCTTGTAGCCTATTAGGTGTCACTCTTGCTGTGTTCCAGGCTTTGACTCAAGTGTATCCAAGAGTCAAAGTGACCCCAAAAGTCAAATCCCACAGCCTTCATCTCTGAGGGGGGTGGAGAGAAGGAGACTGTGACTTCCCTCCCAGCTGGGAACTAGGAGCCTTCACCAGTTCCAAATCTCCTGAGTTGAACAAAGGTGGGCCTAGTTCTTGGGGTATAATTTCTAATGGCTGTTTTAATTCCTACTGAAAGTGGGCTATGGAGGTTACATGTTTAACAAATTCAGATATATCCTGATCTAATATAAAATCATTAGTAAAGATTGGTCATCTATACACCATTTCAAAAGGGCTCAACCTACACTTTGAAGGGGTGTTTCTCACCCACACTGAAGTTATAGGAAAGAGAGTAGCTGATGGGAGGTGAATTTCTTGAGACAACTTCAGAGGTGGCTCTTAATTATATAATTTGCTTTCTCCACCCTCCCTGAAGACTGTAGTCTCCAAGCACAGTAAAGATGGTATTATACGCTCATTGCTTTTGAGACCCCCTGGGTAACTGCCACCTTAAATGAAAGGCCATTGTCACTTGGGAGATATTTCATGAGTCCAAAGGGAGGGGATATTTCATTGACTGGTGCTTTTACTACCTAAGATGATTTTTCTGTTGAACATGAAAATGCCTCTACCCAGTTAATGAAGGTATCCACCCCACCAGGAGGTATTAAATCACCATTATACTTGGCACATAAGTAAAATTCATTTGCAAACCTTCTCCTGCACAAATTTCCACTCTTTGAGTTTGCAGAAGGAGAAGCCATCTGTTGAGCAGATTGTTTTTGAGGCAGATCTTCTAAGCATTAACAACCTGTTTTTTGTTGTTGCTGTTTGTTTCATACAGAGTCTCAATTTGTCACCCAGGATCCAGTGCAGTAGCACAATCTTGGCTCACTGCAACCTCCATGTCCTGAATTCAAGCAATTTTACTGCCTCAGCCATCCAAGCATCTGAGATCATATGTATGCTACCAAGAGTGGCTAATTTTTGTATTTTTCATAGAGACAGGGTATCACCATGGTGACTAGGCTAATCTCAAACTCCTGGCCTCAAGAGATCCACCTGCCTCAGGATCCCACAGTGCTTGGATTACAGGAGTGAGTCACCATAGCCAACCTGTTTGACAATTTTGGTAAGTTTTTACTTGAGAAGAGTCTCTGGGGTAATTGATGAATTTTATTATTTCCAAAGTGAAAACTTTGGTGAAGAATCTTAAAAATTTTTCTCCATTTGGAGGTTGATAAATAAAGTTTGCTATTCTCTGATTGTAACCTCCTGAGGGGTGAAAGACATGTCCTTGAAAGGTGGCATATTCTATCCTTACAGGGGAATACTGAGGCTTTATATTTTTATGGAGCCCTCCAAAATTACAGGGGCTTCAAGTGCAACTGAGACCTTGAGGTCTTCTTCCTGCTGACTTAGCTGTTTGGTCTGGTAACCTATTTCCTCCAGGTATTTCATTTATTCCTCTTCTGATGTTCTTTGTAATGTATTATGCCACTTCCCATGGAAAGAATACTGAGGGAAATACTCTTATTTCCCAATGGTATCCAATGAGAGATTCATTAGCTGTCAGAAGTGTCGCTTTTTTAATTTTTATTTTCCTTTAAGTTCTGGGATACATTTGCAGAACGTGCAGGTTTGCTCCATAGGTATATGCATGCCATGATGGTTTGCTGTACCTATCAACCCATCAACCAGGTTTTAAGCCCCACATGCAGCTATTTGTCCTGATGCTCTCTCTCCACTCTCTCCAGAACAGGCCCTACTGTGTGTTGTTCCCCTTCGTGTGTCCATGTGTTCTCATTGTTCAACTCCTAGGTATGAATGCAAAGATGCAGTGTTTGGTTTTCTGTTCATGCATTAGCTTAAAGAGGATGATGGCTTCCGGATTGATCCATGTCCCTGCAAAGGACATAATCTCATTTTAATAGCTCCATATTATTCCATGGTATATATGTACCACATTTTCTTTTTGCAGCCTATCATTTTTCAGTATCTGGATTGGTTCCAAGTCTTTGCTATTATAAATAGTCCAGCAATAAACCTACATGTGTATGTATCTTTATAGTAGAATGATTTATATTGCTTTGGTTGTATACCCAGTAATGGCTTTGTTTGGTCAAATGGTATTTCTGGTTCTAGATCCCTGAAGAATCTCCACAGTGTCTTTCACAATGGCTGAACTAAATTACACTTTCACCAACAATGTAAAAGTGTTTCTATTTCTCCACAGTCTCACCAGCACCTGTTGCTTGACTTTTTAGTAATCATCCTTCTTACTGGAGTGAGATGATATCTCATTGTGGTTTTGATTTTTGTTCCTCTAATCATCAGTGATGTTGAGCTTTTTTTCTTGTTTGTTGGTTGCATAAATATCTTCTTTTGAGAATTTTCTGTTCATATCCTTTGCCCAATTTTTGATGGAGTTGTTTGATTATTTTATTGTAAATTTGGTTAAGTTCCTTGTAAATGCTGGATATTAGACCTTTGTCAGATGGATACATTCCAAACTTTTTTCCTATTGTGTAGATCACCTGTTCGTACTGATAATTGTTTCTTTTCCTGTGAAGAAACTCTTTAGTTTAATTAGGTCCAATTTGTCAATTTTGGCTTTTGTTGCTATTGCTTTTGGCATTTTCATCAGGAAGTCTTTTCCAGTGCTTATTTCCTGAATGGTATTGCCTAGGTTTTCCTCTAGGGTTTTGGGATTTTTCACTAAAGGCTTTAAGTCACCCTGAGTTAATTTTTGTGTAAGATGTGAGGAAATGATCCATTTTCTGTTTTCTGCACATAGCTAACTAGTTTTCCCAGCACCATTTGTTAAATAGGGAATATTTTCCATTTTGATTGTTTTTGTTAGTTTTGTTGAAGATCAGATGGTGGTAGATGTGTGGTGTTATGTCTGTGGTGTCTGTTCTGCTTTATTGGTTTGTATGTCTGTTTTGGTACCAGTACCAATGTTGTTTTGGTTACTTTAGCCTTTAGTATAGTTTGAAGTTAGGTAGCATGATGTCTTCAGCTTTGCTGTTTTTGTTTAGGATTATCTTGGCTATACAAAGTCTGTTTTTTTTTCCATTTGAATTTTAAAGTTTTTTTTCTAATTCTATAAAAAATATCAATGGCAGTTTGATAAGAATAGCATTGAATCTGTAAATTACTTTGGGAAGTATAGCCATTTTTGTGATAGGCATTCTTGCTATTCATGAGGATAAAATGATTTTCCTAAGTATTTTATTCTCTTTGTAGTAATTGTGAATGGAAGTTCACTCCTTATTTGGCTCTCTGTTTGTGTATTTTGGGTGTATAGGCATGCTTGAGATTTTTGCACCTTGATTTTGTACTGCAAACTGAGACATTTTGACTTCATCTTTTCCTATCTGAATACTATTGATTTATTTATCTTGCCTGATTGTCCTGACCAGAACTTCCAATATTATGTTGAATAGGAATGGTAAGAAAGGGCATCCTTGTCTTGTGTCAGTTTTCAAAGGGAATGCTTCCAGCTGTGCCCATTCAGTATGATATAAGCTATGGGATTGATTGCCATTAATATCTCTTTTTATTTTGAGATATGTTCCATCAATACCTAGTTCATTAAGAGTATTTAACATGAAGGAATATTGAATTTTATCAAAGCTCTTTTCTGTGTCTATTGAGATAATCATGTGGTTTTTGTCCTTGGTTCTATTTATATGATGGATTACATTTATTTATTTGAATACGTTGAACCAGCCTTACATCCCAGGAATGAAGCCAACATGATCATGGTGGATAAGTTTTGACTTATTCCTGCTGGATTTACTTTGCCAGTGTTTTACTGAGTATTTTCCTATCTATGTTCGTCAGAAATACTGGTGTAAAGCTTTCCATTTTAGTTGCGTCTCTGTCAGATTTTGCTATCAAGATGATGCTGGCTTCATAACTTTTGGATGTGGCCATTTAGTGTTATAAATTTTCCTCTTAACACTGTGTTAGTTGATTTCCAGAGATTCTGGCAAGTTGTCTTTATTCTTGTGGATTCAAGATAACATTTTTATATCTGTTTTAATTTTATTATTTACCCAGGAGGAATGACACAGCCCTCAAGTCAACACCCTAACATAACAATTAAAGGACTAGAGAAGCTAGAGCAAACTAATTCAAAAGCTAGCAGAAGACAAAATATAACAATAATCATGGCAGAACTGACAAAGATAGGGACACAAAAACTTCAAAATACAGGATCTGTTTTTTTTAAATTAGGGAATTTAATTTTTTTAAATTAGGGAATGACAGAGCAGGTTCTTACATACTTCTGTGGTTCTGTCTGAACTTCTTAATCCTGAGTTCTAAGTTGTCTGCTTTATGTTCTCAGAGAATGTTGTGTTTTCAGTTTTTTGCATTTGCTTAGAAGTGATTTACTACCAATTATGTGGTCAATCTTAAAATAGTGTCATGTGTCACTGAGAAAAATGTATAATCTGTTGGTTTGAGGTAAGGAGTTTTGTAGGTATATCTTAGGTCCATTTAATCCAGAGTTGAGTTCAAGTACTGAATATCCATGTTAATTTTCTGTCTCATTGATGTGTGTAATATTCACAGTACAATGTTAAAGTCTCCCACTATTATTTTGTGGGAGTCTCTCTCTTGAAAGGTCTCTAAGAACTTGTTTTATGAATCTGGATACTCCTGTGTTGGGTGCATATGTATTTAGGATAGCTAGCTCTTCTTGCTGCATTGATTCCTTTAACATTATGTAATGCCCTTCTCTGTCTTTTTAGATCTTTGTTGATTTAAAGTCCCTTTATTGGAGAGTAGGACTCCAACCCCTGCTTTTTCTTGCTTTTCATTTGCTTGGTAAATTTTCCTGCATTTCTTTATTTTCAGTTTGTTCATGTCTTTTCAAGCGAGATGGGTCTCCTGAATATTGCACACTGATGGGTCTTGACTCTTTATCCAATTAGGCAGTCTGTGTCTTGTTATTGGGCCATTTAGGTTATTCACATTTAATGTTAATATTGTTATATGTGAATTTGAAACCTTTCATCATGTTATCTTTGTATTTTGCACACTAGCTCATTCAGCTTCTTTATAGTGTCATTGGGGTTTCTATGTTTGTGTGTTTTTCCAGTGAGTGGTATTGCTTTTTCCTTTTTTATAGTTAGTGCTACTTTCAGGATCTCTTGCAAGGCAGGCCTGATTAAATCCCTCATCATTTGCTTGTCTGAACAAGATTTTAGTTCTCCTTCACTTATGAAGCTTAGTTTGGCCTGATATGAAAATTTGGGTTAATAATTCTTTTCTTTATGGATGACGATTATTGGCCCCCACTCTCTTCTTGCTTGTAAGGTTTGTGCTGAGAGATTCACTGTTATTCTAATGGGCTTCCCTTTGTAGATGACCTGTTTTTCTTTCCAGCTTCCCTGAATTTTATTTTTTTGTTCGTTTGTTTGTTTTTCATTTCCTCCTTGGAGAACCTGATGCTTTTATGTCTTGGGGTTGATCTTCTCATGGAGTATTGTAGTGGTGTTCACTGTATTTCCTGAATGTGAATGTTAGCCTGCCTTGCTAGATTTGGAAAGTTTTCCTGAATAATAGCCTGATATGTGTTTTCTAACTTTGTTCCATTCTCCCTGTCTCTTTCAGTTACTTCAATTATTTGTAGGTTAGGACTTTTTAAAATAGTCTCATATTTCTCTGAGATTATATTTCTTCTCTTTTATTGTTTATTCTCTAATCTGGTCTGCTTGCCTTCTCTCTTTTTCTAGATCAATTGAGCTCTTGATACTTGGGAATGCTTCATGAAGTTATCATGCCATGATTTTCAGCTCTATCAGGTCATTTATGTTTCTTTCTAAACTGGTTACTGTAGTTAGCCACTCCTTTAACCTTTTATCAAGGTACATTGGGTTAGAACATGCCCTTTTACATAAGTAGAGTTTGTATTACCTGCCCACTAAAGCCTACTTTGTCATTTTATCCATCTCAACCTCTGTCCAGTTCTGCACCCTTTCTGAGAGGTGTTGTGGTCATTTGAAGGAGAAGAGGTGCACTCTGGCTCTTTGGATTTTCAGTGTTTTTTCTGTTCTTTTTTTTTTTCTAATATTTGTGAGTTGTCTTGTTTTAATCATTGAGACTGTTGATTCTTGTATGGGGTTCCAGTGGGGGCATTTTGATTTTGCTGATGTCATTGTTATTGCTTTCTGATTGTTAGTTTTTGTTTCTATAATCAGGACCCTCATCTGTAGTGCTGTTGTGGTTTGCTGGGGTGTTCACTTTAGACCTTACGTATCTGGTTTGCTCCTACACATGGAGATGTCTCTCAAGAAGTCTGGAGAACAGGAAAGATGGGTGTCTGCTTCTTTCTTTGGAATATATGACCTTGAGGGGCACCGACCTGGTGCTAGTAGTAATGCTCCCATATAAGAAGTCTGATAATGCCTGTTGGAGGGTGACACTCAGCTGAGTGCCACATGGTGTGAGACCATCTAATGAAGAACTTTAGCTGTCCCTAAGTGGAGGGGGTGTGCCATGCTGGGAGGAAACCCACTCATCTGGGCTACCAGAATTCCTCAGAACTAACAGGAGAAAAGACTATGTCTGCTGGTTTGTGGAGACTATGGCCACCCCTCCTCATAAGGGCTTAGGCCCAGGGAAATCAGAGTTCTTTGAGCTTCTGGCTGGAGTTGAAGTTCCTGCAGGAAGGCCCCATTCAAAGAGAAGGAATCAGTCTAGGACTGTGGCTGCAGTCAGCCACAGCTGGTGTGTTGGCCTTTGTTGAATGCTTCTTGGAACCAAGCTAGCCAGCCTCTCTGTCTCCATCAGGGGAAAAGTGTGGCCTAGAGTTACAGAGAAGGCTGCTACCCTTCCCCTGCCATGCAAGCTTAGTATGTTAGGCAGCTAGAATTCCCAGTGTTGGCTGCTGTGACTCTACCAAGGAACTCAGATGGCTTAAACAGCAGAGAGCCACAGTTGCAGTGATGTCCTCCCTCCCCCTGTGAACTTGGCAGGCTTAGCATACTCTAGCTGAATGACTGTTGAGAATCTGTATGACTCCACAGTTGGGACCCTAGGATTTTGTGGTGTCGGCTTACGAGTGGGATCTTCTGATCCATTGGTTGCACAGGTCCATGGAAAGAACATGGTTTCCCAGGCTGGTTCGCATACTCACTCACTGTCTCCCTTTGCTGGGGAGTGGAGATTCTCCTGCCCCATATGGCTTTCAGATAGGCTGCTGCATCACAATGCTCTTTCTTATGCTCCATGGGTAATACCAGAGGCCTAGTAAGTCCTGATAACAGAAACGGGATACCTCAGTTCCCAGTGGAGGGTTTGAATGCTGTTGTGATTCTTCTTGATGGGAGCCTTTGATCACCACTGCTTCTAGTCAGCAATCTTGGCCTCATCCCCAGAAAGTGTCTTTCTTCCAAATAGTGGCATAAGCATGAAGAACCAGGAAAGCATACTTAGAATCATTATATATGTTAATGGTCTTTCAGTTGCTTAGTTTAAGTTCCCTTATAGGAGCAATTAATTTAGCTAACTGAACACACATATCTGGAGAGAGAGAGGCATCCTTTCAATGATGTCATCTAAGGTGAATATTGCATATCCTGCCCTATGGGTTTCTTGTTCTACAAGAGAACTCTCATCTGTAAAGAGAGCCCAGGGTTGGTTTTCTAGAGGACTTTCCTTGAAGTTCTCTCTGGCTGCATAGATTTTCACCATTATTTGTTCATAATTATGTCCAGGATTTCTATGAGAATAAAATGGCTAGGTTCAGGCCCGAACAAATCTTTAACTGAGCTACAGATCCTTCCAGAAGAAAAGCTTGACATTTGTGGAGACAAGTATCTGTTAACCACAGACTTTCTTTAGAGGATACCAGTCTTGCTACATTAAGAGGGTATGTGAAAAGTCAGGTCATTCCCATGGTCAATTTGATGGCTTCCAGCACTATCAGAGCCATCATCACAACCACTCAGAGGCAAGCTGGTAGTTTTTAGCTACAAAGTTCAGCTTTTCTCTCAGTTAACTGACTAGCTGATGCACTGAAACTTGGCCCTGAGTTAAAACTCCCAAGATTATCTCCTTTCTTTTGAGATATAAGGATTAAGGGGATTATCTGTGAAAAGACTGAAGGGTGAGTGCCTTAAGAAGGGCTTGCTTTAGCAGAAGAAAGGTCTTTTAAACATCAGGTTTCCAAAAAAAAAGAAGTTTTAGCTGCTTGAATTTCTTTTATAAGGCAATATAAAGGGTGAGCTATTTTACTGAACCTGGTTATCCAGAATATGCAAATACCTGTAATGCCCCCAAATTTTCCTAGCTGTTTGAAGTTTGGGGAAGGGAAAAGGAGAAAATAGGCTTAATCCTCTCTTTACCAGGTTCTGGTCCCTTCTGACAAGACTAGGCCTAGATATCTTACCAAAGTTTGACAGACCTGAGCTTTAGATTTAGAAATTTTATTTTACTATACTTTTATTGGCAAAGCCCAGGTTAGACAGTAAAATCAGAAAAAATAGTTGATGGGCCCAGAGATATATCCCAATGCCCATTTTCAGCAAGAAACTGGCAGAATAATCACACATCCTGGGTGCTGGAACCAGTTACAAGTCACTGTCTTTTCTATGGGCATTGCTTAGTGAGAAGAGTCATATTACCTAGTTTCTGAGTAAAAAGTTCTGTCACAATCTCCCTTACAGGGAAGCCCAGGTAGCAGAAGAGTGTCACATGAAATAGTTGATGGGATCAGATACACGTCTCAATGCTACCTGTGGGCAGGGATATTGCAAAAGAATTACACCACCTGTGTGTTCAGCCAGGGGATAAGTAGCCCTTTTTTCTATAGGCGCAGTCCAGGCAGGACAGGAGAGTTACCTAGGTCTTGGGTCCAGAGTTTTATTCTATAGGGAAACCCCAGTTAAGAGAGACACACCACATAGTCGCTAGACATAGAGATATGTCACAATGACCTCTGTAGAAGAGAGAGAGGAGACTCATATTACACTGATTCTGGCTTCAAAAATATATCACAATGCCTTCTGATGAAAAGGACAATGCAAACATTTAACATCACCTTAGTGTTGGGACTAGCAGTATGTCACAATCTGTCCTTCAGGCAGAACCTATAATTAAGTGGAGAGTCACATCAGCTAATTGATGGGCACAGAGATAGATCACAATGCCTTTTATGAGCAGGTGTGAGGCAGGAAAAGAGAATCACATCGCCTAAATAATGAGTGCAGAGATATCTTACAATGCTCCCAGTAGTCAGGGACCAGGCAGGAGAGTTACATAACTCTAGTGTTATGTAACAATTGCCCATATGGGTAGAACATAAGTAGAAGGGTTACAACATCTGGTTATATGGCCCAGCAATGCTTCACAACACCAACAAAGGACAGAAGACTCACATTACCTGGGTGCAAGGCCCAGCAATATGTCAAAGTGCTCCCTGTACATTAAGCCAAAACTTAAGAAAAAGTCACCTTGTGATGTGTTCAGCAATATGTCACAGTCTCATCAGTGAACTCAGCTCTGGCAGGAGAGTCAAATTACTCAGGTGCTGGGCAAAAGTGTATGTCACAATCACACCTTCAGGAAGGTCCAGGGATGAGATTAAAAATCCAGCACATGTCCCAGTTCTAGTAAGCACATGTACCAGTTCTAAAAATCCAGCATATGTCCCAGCCTCCCGTATGCTGGGTCTAAGTACCTGAGTCAAAATCTTAATGGTGGACTGGATAACTACATTAGAGCCCTTAATGGTGGACTGGACTCTCCCTAGAGAACTGTGCCATTTTAATGAAGACAGCCTAACAGATGTGCTGAATCTTGATCTGAGAGTCACCAACCCACCCATGTGAGAGATTCACATATAGGAGTAAATTTTCAGACTTTCTACTGCTTCTGGGAATGAGATTCAGAACTTCAACAGTGGGTTGTGTATTCATGAGAGGATAACAATCTTTTATGCATGAAATGACTGCCACAATCTCACTTTCTGGACACATTGGAAAACTCTTTATAATCCAAGGATGTAATATGGTATGCATGAGAGTCACAATTTGCTCTGAGACCTTTGTGTTGGTTTGGACCCATGATTCTCCATGTGGCCATAAGCCCAGGCATGACAGTCAACATCTTTCAAATGGCTGGGTTAAGATTATAGAATCCTCACTGGACTGAGCTGGGTTTAGAAATGAGACACTATTTCAACCGTGGCTGGATGTTTATATGTGTTGGTGAAAATTCAAGCTGCATTCACCTGTGAGACTCAGAGCTTCACTAGTGGGCCCTGCAGTGTGTGAGTGTAACTATTCTAATGGTTGGTGGGGTGTTCAAGAGAAAAACATAATTTCTGTAACATCTTATGGCTTAATATGATATTAAGCATATATCATATTGTAGTAAAAAATGGTAATGCTCTATAACCTCCACGCAAATAGGAAACCTAGAATCTTACTTATTTCCTTAAGCCCAGTTATGAGACAGTATCTCTCCTACTGGCTGTTCAGAGGGATGGGAGTCATCATTACATTTGTGAGCTGCACAGAGATATATGTCACAATTCGCCTCTGTGTTTGGAGGGAATTGTCGTGACAGTCACATCACCTGGGCACTGAACCACAGATATGTAAAAATCTTCCCTTGGAACAGGAATTAAAAGAAATTAAAGAATGTGTAAGCAGAAACTCAGTTGTGTGTAAGAAAACCAAATTCCCCCTAAGAAAGAAAAAGAGCTGGAGTCATTTAAAAATTAAGTGCCTGATTTTCTGTGGCTAGTGTACCTTATTTCTCCTCTTTTCCCAGGCATGCTGAAGATCCTATGTCTCTAGCTGTGCAGCTGCAAGGTCACTAGACAGATAAACTCAAGTCATAAAATGTGTTTTTTTCTTGAAAAGTAAGAAATGATGTAATGCATGTCTCAATTAATTAAATAACTGTATTTGTTTCTGGCTTTTGTAATATGATTCCCCCTCCACAGATCTCCCCCTGCCCCCAGCCCCACAAAGTGCTTAAAAGGTATATTAACTCTTTGTTCAGGGCTCAGTCTTTTGGATGTTTATTCTACTGGGCCAGTGTACCTAAATAATAAAAATCCTCCTGAACCCAATCAGTCTCTCTGATGCCTTCTCAATCCCATAACTTTTCTGGGGGCTTATGCAGGATTGGAGGTGACAGATTTACTGTCTCCTTTGCCTGCAAGACTAGGACCATTGGGCTGAGGGAGACCTGGCATCCAAAGCACACTGTTAGGGAGTTTCACTCAAATAGAGACTGGCTCTCCCAACATCCTTGTGGCCTGCCCAGCAGTGCAATGAAACCTGGGATGGGGCTGCAGGATGATACCAGCACTTCAGTAACTGTGGTAAGGCATAAGAGCCCAAGGCAGGAAAGCCCATCACATAGGAATGAATGGGAGCTTGATCACCTCTTGGGAACTGGCCAACCCAGAGTGACTGGGGGTGTCAGGAGTGGCCTGACAATTTGGATGAGCCTCGTATCCCCATTAACAAAATGAAAGGGAGAAAATGTGCCAATACAGTGGCAAGAGCAGCCAGATAGAGCTTGCTGGCAGGGTGGCAAGAGTGGCTTGCCACCTCAACTGAGAGTGTGTGGGTGCATGTGAACCTACCCAGGACATGAGAGAGGGTTGTTTCATCCAATGAGGAGTCCTGGGGCATGGGAGATGTGTGAAAGTGTGTGAAAGAGATGGTCTTGGGAGAGGACAATGTGGGGAAAGATGTGGGGAGACACAGGTCCCTTAGCATGGGCTTTGTGCTCCAAGGTGAGTGCAGGGGAAATCAGACTTGGATATTGCATAGGGCTGATAGGACCAGCTTTGCAGCCATAGCAGGCTGTGACAGAGGAAGACACGTTCCTGGCTAAGAAGCATCTGAAACTCCCATAATAGGACCCAGTCTTATGGACCCAAGAGTAAAAGTGAGGGTGAAAGTGCACCCCAAGGGAGGAAATGGGAGGGAAAGCATTGAAACTAATTCCTTTGGAGTGCATGATAAAGAATTTTAAAAAAGGATTTAGAGGTAATTATAGGATGAAACTGGATGTTCAAAAGTTAAGGACATACTTTGAATTAGAATAGCCCTCTTTTAGTGTCAAAGGGCTGGCCAAAAGCACTACAGAGAAATTGGCTGCATGTTGTAAGGTGGTGACTAAGGTCAGAGGACAGCCAGGGCATTCAGACCTGGTCTTTATATTGACTCATATCTAAATGAATGCAGCCCTGCCTAGCAGTTTATTGTAGAATGCTCACTGCTCTCTCTTGCTGAGAGAGAAATCAGCTGCACTGGCTGTGAAAGAGAAAGTCACAGACACTTATAGCCCTGCCCAGCCAAAATGAAAGTAAAAATCAGCTGCCCTGGAAGGTATAGAGACAAAAGAAAAGTCTCAGGAAAGGCAGAAAAAACAGTTTTGCAAGAACCAAAGGAGGGAATAGAGACCCCTCCTCCCTATATTCCAATCTACCTCCCTTCACCAAGGCTAACTGCCCCTAAGGAATTAAGTTCAAATGGATACACACTCCTAGTCTCACCTGAGAAGGAGAAATCAGAGCTCCAGGAAGTTAAAATGAAAGGCTTGAAAAGGCAGGCAGGCAATCTTAGTCCCTGTCGTGCCCAAGTCGTGCTTATACCTCTTAAGAGGACAAGAGGACACCCATTATGACCCAAATGATGCAGTCCAGCTTCAGCACCTGCAAAGATGCCAAGAAACATTTCTGCAAAGGATAAAACGTAATAAAAGAAAAAGTCAACCAATGTAAAAAATCTCAGAGGTGCTCCAGGGGCAGATAAAAGCACCAACCAGTTTTATAAAATACTGTGTGAGGCATTTTAGTTGTACTCTCCATTTAACCCTAAGTCCGCTGAAAATCAGTTTATGGTGAATACGGCATTTGCAAGGCAGGCCCAAGGAGATACCAGGCATAAATTTCAGAACTTGGAAGCTCCATAGGCATGAATGCTACTAAGCTTATTAAAGTGGCTACCACGGTGTACGTTAACTGAGATCAGGAGTCATGGACATGGGCGTGAATGCAGTCATGAACAAGGTCTGTCTGGACAGGGGTTTAAAAGCTAGCTGAGGCTAAAGAAAAATTAATGTGCATGGTGCAAAAGGAAAGGACACTAGAATAATAAATTTCAAAAGAATAAGAAGAATGGTCTGGGCCCTGGTATAAAAACACCACCAGCCAAGGGCTACTGCACCCAGGAGAGACCCAAGACCCCCTGCACCTGCTGTGGTAGGCAGGGTATATAATGTCAGGAAAAAAGCTCAAATCTACTCTAAAAGTGTCCAGTATTCAAGCTTTTATATAAGTCAAAAAGAAAGATGGCTTAGTAGTGAACAAAAGCAGGCTGTTTGTGCACTTCCTATTCTAATCTCCAGGCATCAATCAAGAGAGTTCTTAAGGTCAGCAACGTTCTGCCATATTTAGATCCCAAATTTCTTGCTCATGGTTAAACCATTATATGAAGCAACAAAGAGGAAGAAAAAAGGAGACCCTCCTCTAGGAGACCAACCAGGAGAAGACTTTTAAAGAAATCAAAAAGGCCTTGACACAGTCCCCAGCTTTAGGACTGCCAGATCTAACTAAACTTTTCTTGTATGCCCACAAGTGAAAGGGAGGCCATAGAGATTCTAACTCAAGCCATAAAGTCATGGCACCACCCAGTGACATACCTACCCAGGCAATTAGATTCTGTGGCACTTGGATGGCCTCCTTGTTTTAAGCACTAGCTGCCACTGCCCTACTGCTACAAGAAGCTAATAAACTGACTTTAGAGACTGTGAACACCCTAAACCTGGCTACCTTGCTCCTCATCAAGTCAGTGCCAGGAGGCCCCCTTCATTGCTGTTTGGACATGGTAGATAAAGTGTTCTCAAGCCAGAGAGATTTAACATATCGGCCCCTAGTGGACCCAGACATTGAATATTTTACTGATAAAAGCAGTTTCATACTAAAGGGAGTCTGCCAAGCTGGGTACACAGTGGTGACTTTAGACTCAGTAGTAAAAGTGCAGTCTTTGCTTACAGAAATTTCTGTTTCAAAAGCAGAAATAATGGCTCTGACAAGAGATCCTAGAACAAGAACATAAGACAAATATTTACACAGATTCCAAGTATGCTTCTGCCACTTTGCATCTTCATGAGGCTATTTACAAAGAAAGAAAGAAAGATTTTTAATGGCTGGAAGTAAAGAAATAAAGTTCAAGGAAGAAATTCTATAGCTCTTAGATGCTGTAGGGGTCTCAATACAGATGTCAGTGATGCACTGCAAGAGGTACCAAAAAGCAAAAACACTAAAGTCTAAAGAAAATAGAAAGACAGTCAAAGAAGCAAACCAGGCTGCAATGACAACTCTACCTTCTAAAGAGGAAGCCTTAGTTATGCCTCTCCTCCTGGAGATTCTTCTCCTGGAGATCCCAAGCTACTCTCCAAATGAAAGGGCTTGGTTTGCCTGGAAAAATAAGAACTACATTGAAGAAGAGTGGTAAAAATTCCCCAATAGGAGGCTAGCCATACCTGAAATGGCAGCCCCCAGATTTGTAAAACAGTTCAACCAAGGAATTCACATGGAAAAAAAAATTAAAGACATTATTAAGGCATCATTTCTATGCGTCATGGCTCACTGCTATTACTCGAGCCATTTGTAAACAAACAGTGTTTAACTTGCACTCAAAACAATCCATGACAAAGGCCTACTTGGTCTACAGGAGTTCAGGAAACAGGAGCCATGCCCTGTAAGAAAACTGTTTTTGCCCTGTAAAAAACTATGTACATCACGGAATTGCCTTGAGAGGGGGGCTATCAGTACATGGTGGTGTTCATTTACACCTTTTCAAGATAAGTCAAGGCCTTCTCCATCCAGACAGAGAAGGTACTAGGTGTCAGCAACGTGTTGTTAGGAGACATTATTCCCAGAAGTGGACTGCTTCTAACTCTAAGATCAGACAATGGACCAACATTTGTGGCTGAAATAGTTCAGAAATTAACTTGACTATTTAAAAATAAAGTGGAAATTACATACAGCCTACAGGCCACAGAGCTCAGGTAAAGCGGAGAGCATAAACCAGACACTGAAACAGCTGCTGAAGCACTTTTGTCAAAAAACTCATCAAAGGTAGGATCTGGTCTTGTCCATAGTCCTCCTCCAAGTCAGGTGCACCCCCACCAAACAAACTGGGCATTTGCCTTATAAGATTTTGTTCAGCTGGCCATCCCCCATCGTCAGTCAAATTAAAGGTAATCTCTGTAAACTAGCACAACTAACTTCAAGAAAGCAAATGCAGACTTTAAATATGGCCATGTGAAAAATGTATGACTAGGTATTAAAAAAAAATGCCTATAAATTTAACAGACCCAGTACACCCTTTCAAACTTAAGGACTTTGTTTAGGTTAAAAATAGAATCCAACCACACTCAGACCCATAGAGGATAGGCCTCATATTGTGATCCTGTCTATTCCCACTGCTGTTAAAGTTGCAGGTGTCACACCTTGGATTCATCATAGCTGGCTGAAACCAGTGACTCCTGATGACAACCAGTGGATTAACCAACAAGAATCAGATCATGCCACTTGAATAGTCCTACAGCAAAACCCAACCACCGGTAAGAAGGACAACTGTCCTGCTCGGGCCACACCAGAGGCTGGTCGGTCTATGCACTGCTGAAGCTTGAGGATCCTCCAAGCTCTGCTCTAGGCACATCTCAGAAGCTGACTAGTCTATGCACAGCTGAAGCTAAGAGGACCATCTCCAGTTAAGTAAATGTGGATACAATTTATAAGCCTAGTTATAATTCTGTCAAACTGATTGTTCTGTTGTTATGTTATTACTGCAAATGCTGCAAATGTCTATGTCAAGAGAAAGGTTTGCTGTGCCCATGTGTAGTGTAAGTATGTTTCTATTACATACACTAATATTGTTAACATTTCAGCCTATACTAAAAACAGGAAAAATCTCTAAAAGGATGTCCACACTGTGTACACACTACTGGGGTAGGAATACCATAGTTGAAACTCCACTGTACCATACCTACTATGAATGTGCAAAAACCAATTTAAGAATCTGCACATACAACCAGACCACATATTCAGTCTGTGACCCAGACAATAATCAGCTATATGTATGTTATGACATACCCTAAGCTCTTACCCTATGAATTCTGGTGTGAGGTACATATTAAATTAGAGAAACAAATAAAGGAGAGCTTATAGCTTGAATAAAAGAAGCCTCTCCCTCCTATAAAGGACCTATTTCCATGCACTTTGATGCCTGCCATGCCTCATATGTTCATAATTCTAAAAAACCAGAAGCAGTCTGCAATGGTTTGACATAAGAGAGGCTTAGCAGCAGCAGTCCTAAACATCTGTACAGAGAACCACAAATAGGTTGCCCAGACTGTAATATTGCATGGCTTATGCTAACACAGCTCCAATACTTATATTCAGGAAAGGCTGCTCTGCTAACTACTATGTCAGCCAAACCAAATTGTAAGACAAGGACATGCAATCCTTTAAATTTTACTATCTTAAAGCCAGAGCAACCTTTTTGGTCTACAGGACAGACGGCACTATTATGAGTTGATAGATAAGTAGCAGGTCTTGGAATTCTACTACTAATTGTCAAAAAGACTAGAAGGACTCAGATGCATCCAACCTCACAATTCTGGGTCCATAAGTCATTCTATTAGCATTTTGATTAGTCAGTTCATGACGTTCCCCCATCAACAAAAAACCTATTTTCTCAACTAGCTGAAAACATAGCTGGCAGGTTAGGAATTTTCTAATGCTATGAATGTGGAGGAACTAATATGGAAGACCAGTGGCCATGGGAGGCAAAGAAATTAATGCCAAAATATAATTTGACTTTACCTAACCCTGCCAGTAAACCAATAGCTTCAGCCAGTGTTTGGTTGTTAAAAATTCTCCATAATTGGAAAGTACCATATCAACCAATGGAGAAAGCCTTTCACAAAGGCAGTAGGAGAAACAACCTGTCTAAGGCAACAGTACTATGATGACACTAAAAACAAAACTCTACAGAGAAATGCCCAGAACAACTCCCACTTACCAGATCCAAACACTTTCTCTTGATTCTCTACTCAAAGCCACACTTGGCATCAGCTAGAGGCTCCAAATGCTTGGAAGGCACTCTCTGTTCTATATTGAATCTGTAGAGCATGGACGTATTGGCAAATGACAGCTAAATGGACAGGGGCATATGTTTTAAGAACAATCAAGCTATCCTTCTTTCTAATTCCTCTAAAACAAGGGGAAAGCTTAGAATATCCAGTTTATGATATGTCACAATTCTTCCTGTGGACAGGGAACCAGCAGAGAAAGAGTCACGTTTTAAATGATGGATGCAAAGATATGTCATAAGGCCTCCTGTGGGCAGATCCCAGGCAGGAGACTCTCACCCTCTAAATTTTGGTCCCAGCAATATGTGCAAATATGCAAAATATGCAAGGAACCAGAAAAAAAAGAGTCACATCACCTAGATGCTTTGTCCACTGATATTTCACAATCCCTTTTTTGACATGGCTTGGGCAGATGAGAAGAGTCATAATCCTTCTCCATAATACACCATGACATAACCGTCTCATTGTCTGAGAGTATCCCTTTGTTCTACGTCCAAGAAGATTAAGGAATGAGGACATAAGGGTGATGTTGGAGTGAAAGTTTAATAAGCAAAAGAAGAATACTCTCTGCTGGTGGAGACGAGGCCCCAAATGGGTTGCCCACTATGAGGCTGGGATCCTGGTATTTTAGGGGTTGTGGACAGAAAGGAATGTGCTTAGTCTGCAGGCTGTCTTAAAGAATGCATGTTTCAACTTGACCCAGGATCTTGGCTCAGGACCAATCAGAGGCTGAAGTGAAAATTTGGCCTAGGATCTTGGCTTAGGATCAATCAGAGGCTGAAATGATGATTTATAGAGGCTGCATTTACAATCCAAAAAAGAAAGTAAATAAGTAAGCGGCCCACGGGAACACACCAGAGCCCACTGTGTTTGTGCCTAGCGAACAAAAGGAGAAGGAACAACAAAGGCATTTCTATGTCAGGCTGTGTTTCTGTATCTGAGTAAGATGGAGGTTTGTGCAAGTTTTTCTCCAAATGGGCCAGAGGCTCTCTTATCTGTGCATCCGTGGGCATGTCTTCAGGCACAACCGCTGTTAGAATTTTCTTATTGATGCCTGCAGCTTGATTTTTCCCCAGGCTTCTTTTTATGTTACATGGGGATGAGGTACTGACTTGTGAGTCAGGGGCTTTCTAGGGACACTTCCCTTGCTGTCTACATAAGGCAAGTTAGCTAACTTCTCTCAATATCACCTAGGTATTAAATGAAAAAATAATCAGATATATGTGTTATAATACACCGGGATGGTGGGTCCATGCAAGAGATTTACATCACCTTGGTGTTGAATCCTTTTATGTAGCAAAATACACAATAAATACAGGGCCCAAGCAGGAGAGAAAATTCACATCATCTGATTGCTTAGTCCAGCTATATGTCACAATCTTTCTTGTGGACATAGGCTACATAAGACATGTAAGTTTCATCAAATAGTGATAAGCCTAGAAAGGTGTTGCAGTGCCCCCTTTGAGCAGGAATCAGGCAGAAGAATCACATCAAACATATGTTGGTGTCAGTGATAAGTCACTGTCTCATCTGTGGGCATGGCTCAGCCAGGAAAGGATAGTAATATTACCATTGTGCTGGGCCCAGAGATATGTCACAATCTCTCCTATGGACAAAGTCCGGGTAAAAAGCCAGAATCGCATCAAACAGTAGATATGTTCAGAGATATGTCACAACTCTTTCTTTAAAAAGGGTCCAGGCAGGAGGCTCATATCACCTTTCTCCTGGGCCCAGCTGTATGTCACAATGCCTCCTGCAGGCAGGACAAAGGCAAAATGGTAACATCACCTTGGCCTAATAATATGTCACAATCTTTTGTGAGGGCATAAGATAGGAAGAAAAGAGTAACTTCAGGAAGATTCTGGGTGCAATAATATGTCAAAATTTCCACTGTGAGCAGCAGTCAGTCAGTAGAAGAAATTCACATAACCTGTGTGCTGGGCAAGAGATAATCACCATTCTCTTAGTTTGCAGGGCTTAGAAATTAGAGTTATACCATCCGGGTGTCGGACCCAGCAATATTGCACAATGGACTATATGGACACATCACATTCAGGAGAGTCACATAAACTGAATGTAGGGGCCAGTAATATTTCACAATACCACCAGTGTGCTGGGAACAGGGAGGAGATTCAATAACTCATGTGATGTACTGAGACATACATCACAATAACATCTACAGAAAGTCCCAGGAATAAGATTTACCATCTTGCAAAACTTTCAGTTTTAGGTATGAAAGTCAACACCTCCTGTATATTGAGTCTAAATGCATGATTCACAGCCTCAATGGTGAACCACATCTGTGAATGACAGCTTCAATCTCTCCTGTAAATTGTGTCCCTTTGGTGGAGTCACAGCCTGACAGGTGGTTAAATCTTAGTCTGAGAGTCACCAGCCTAACTGTATACAAGATCCATGTACACAATTCAATTTTACAGCTTTCAATTGCCTTTGAATATGAGATTCAGAACAACAGTGTGTTGCATTTGTCCAGAATTATGACAATCTATATGGTTAGCTGGGTAAAAATAAGAGTGTCACAATCTCAACAGTGTGCTGGATTCTGTTAGAACACTCTCTAATGCCACCTAAAGGTGTTATTCATGAGAGTGTGTATAACAGTAGAAATTTTCCCTGAGAACTTCATGCTTATATGGACCTATGATTACGTTTGTGGCACTAAACCTAAATATGAGAGTCAACATCTCTCCAATTGGCTAGGTTTGGATATGAGAGTGTCTATGAGCTAAGTTTAGTAACGAATCAAGATCTCAACTTTCACATATAACAGATAAAATTTCAACTGTGGACTGCATTCACACATGAGATTCTGGGCGTCACTAGTGAGCTGTATTCATGGGATAGAATGACAGTATTAAAGGTTGGTGTGGTGTGCATATGAGAAAATTTCACCTGTGTTCTCTCTCTTTATAAAACTCTCTGTACCACCCTAGAACTTTACAAAATGTGCAAGAGAGTAGCAATCCTCTATGGCAATTTTACAAACAGGAGACTCTGGATGTTACTGGTTTCCCCAAACCTAGCTATAAGAGACAGTATCTCTCCTATTGCCTGACTTTAGCTATGAGAGTCATCATCACACCTTTGAGCTGGGCCAAGGTATGTGTTACAATCTTACTTGTTAGTAGGGAGTAAGCAGAAGAGCCACATCACCTTGGTGTTAGGCCAGATATATGTCACAATCTTCCCTGATGGCAGGGACCTGGCTGGAGAGCCACATCACTCAAGTGTTCAGCCAGGGATATGTTAAATTCCCTCTTGAAAGCAAAGCACAAGAAGTAGTCACATAACCTATGTGCTGGGCTCAGCAATATATTACCATCTCTTCTGTGAGCAAAACCCATGTTGAAGAGACTCATTACTTGGCTTTTGGGCACAGTGATATGTCACAGTTTTTCCTGTGAGAAGGATGCAGGAAGAAGAGGAGAGACATGTCTCCTGGGTGTTAGATGCAGAAATATCTCACAAGGTTCTCTGTGAGCAAGGCACTGGCAGATGCCTACCACCTTCTAGGTGTCATGTTCAGTGATATGTAACAATATACAAAATACACAGTCCAAAATACAAAATGGATGCAGGCTCAGGTAGGAGATGGGAGTCACATTACCTAATTGCTGGGCCCAGCAATACATGAATCTTTCCAATTCCTCATTGGCAAAAGCCCAAGCAGTAGAGGAAATTCAAATTATCTTAGTGCAGGGACCAGCGATATTGCAATACCTGCTGAATCCAGAACCCAAAGAAAGATGTCACGTCAGCTAGGTAAGAGCCCAAAGAAAAATTACAATGACCCCTGTGGGTAGCAAAAAATCATGGAAGTAGAATAACATCTCTTGGTTCAGTCATATGTCACAATGCTTTCTGTGAGCAGAAACCAGCTGCGTAGAGACAGTCACATCGCCTGTGTGATTGGTGTAGAGGTATGTCACAATGTTTGAAAATCCTGTCATTGAAGTGTGCATATGAGACACTCAATCTCACCTGGCTTCTGGGTTCTGTTATGACACTCACCAGAGGGCTTTATAGGATATATGAGAGACAGGTAACCTTGTTACCTGTGTAGAATTAGAAGACGCAATACTTTACCCTTTTTTCTAATCTTAGCTGTGAGAGACAATATCTCTCTTATTGGCTGGTTCAAGGTATCAGAGTCAGCATCATGTCTGTGAGCTGTGCAATGGTATATGTAAGAATCCCATCTATGGATAGGGGTCATGCAGGAGAGTCACATCACCTGAATGCTAGGATAGAGATATGTAAAACTCTCCCTTTTTAACAGGACCCTGGAAGAAGAGGAGTGTCACATCACATAGGTGATACATGAAGATGTATATCATTAAATTTTGTGGGCAGGGCTAAGAAGGAAAAGTCAAATCACCTAGGTGTTGAACCCAGTGAAATGTCATAATATCCAATGTATGCAGATCCCTGGCAGGAGGGGAGAGTAAGTTTACCTATGAGCTGGACCTATCAATATATTACAATCCCTGTTGTGGGTGTGAACCATGAAATAAAGAAGAGCCACATCACTCAGGTTCTTAATCCAGCAATACCCTCTGAGAGAACGGCCCAGGTAGGAGATTCACATAACTTTGGCACCAAGCCTAGCAATATACCATAATTCTTTACTAGGGAAAGGTCAAAGGAAAACAGTAACTCTTCCTTGTTCTTGGGCCCAGCAATATGTCACAATTTTCCTTTGGGCAGAACCTAGAAAGAGAAGATTCACATTAGCTAATTATTGGTCCCATTTAATATGTCAGAATTCTCCATGTAAGAAGGGACCAGGAAGAAGATGAGAAGAATTATATCACCTGTGTAATTGCTGCAGAGATACTTCACAATCCTTTTTGTTGTTAGGGATCAAGAGAGATACATTACCTGAATGCTGAGCCTAGCAAAATGTCACAATGTCTGTGGCAGGGCTCAGGTAAAAGAGTCAGGTTACCTAGGTAAAAGGGTCCAATATGTTACAATGACACTGTAGGCATCACCAAGAAAAGGAGGAGACTCATTACTTGGGTGCATGGCCAAGTGATAATTTACAATTCTGCCTGTGCATAATGCCAAGTCAGGAGGGTTGTGCCACATCAAGTAAATTCTGAATAAGTGATATGTTACGATCACACCAGTGGTCTGGGCCCAGACAGGAGACCCAAATTACTCAGATGCTAGCCAAAGGTGTATGTCACAATGACACATGCAGAAAGGTACAGGGATGAGATAAATATGTTCACACATGTCCCAGTTCTAATTATGAGTCTGTGTCACCTTTATTTTGGGTCTAAGTACAAAAGTCACAGTCTCAATGGTGGCCTGGATTTGTGCATGACAGCCTTAACCCCCCGTGCAAACTGTTACCCCTTAGTAACATCTCACCCTTGCGGGTGTGCTGAATCTTGGTCTGAGAATAATCATTCCACCTATGGATCAAATCTACATCTGAGAGTTAATTTTCCAACTTTTGGATACCTCTGGGTGTGAGATTTAATACCTCAACAGTGGGCTCTATTCTTGTGACAGAAGACAATCTTTACCTGGATGTGCATAGAAGTGTCACAGTCTTACCCTTGTGTTAGATCCTGAGTACCACCTGAGGGCTTGAGAGTATGCATGAGAGTCACAAACTTTTCTGACATCTTCCTTCTAATATGGACCTGTGATCTTACATACCTTAGTCCAGGTATGAGAGGCAACATCTCTCTAATTGACTGGGTCCAGATGTAAGAGTTCTCACCCTGCCTATGAGCTAGATTAGAAATGACACACCATCCCTCCTGTTGCTACATTCACATATGACAGTCACAATTCTAACTGTGGACTTCACCTGCTTGTAAGATTCAGTACCTCACCAGTGGATTCTATACAAATGTGAAAGTAACAATTCTAACTCTTAGTAGGGTGTGCATACAAGTTACAAAATTTCACCTCTTTCTCTAAATTTAGCTATGAGAAACAGTGTCTCTCTTAATGGCTCATTTAAGGTATAAGCATCATCATCATGCCTCTGAGCTGAGTGTAGTCATATGCCCCAATTCCACCTGTGTGAAGGGAGTGAGGAGAGTGACATTACTTGAGTGTTGGACTAGGGATATGTCACAATCTTCTCTGTGGACGAGGTAAAGGCAGAAGACATTTAGATCACCAAGTGCTAAGTCCAGAAATATTTCAAAATTATTTCTTTTTGCAGGCCCTAGGCAAAATATAAGAGTCACATAACCTAGGTAATGGATGAAGAGATATGTCATAATACTTCTGAGGGCAGGGCTGGAAAAAATTGTTGCATCACCGAGGATTTGGACTCAGCTATATGTAACAATACCCAATGTATGGAAAGGTCCAGGAAAAGTAGGAGAATAACATTACTTAAATGTTGAGCACTGTGATATGTTACACACTCTTTTCAAGGTAGGTCCCATGCCGAAGAGTTACATCTAGCTGATGCTAGATGAGGGGCTGGAAATATATTGAAATGCTTTCTTTAGGTAGGGCTCAGAAAGAAGAGGATAATCACATAACCTAGGGGCTGTACCTAGAAATATATTACAATTACCCTTTTGAATGGAAACCAGTCACTGGGAGAGTGTCACATCACTTAGGTGCCGGGCTAAGTGATTTGTAATGATTTCTACTGTGGAAAGGGCCCACTTACAAAAAGAGAGTCAGATCACCCAAGTGATGGGCTCACAGATATTTCAAAATAATCCCTTAAGGTAGTTCCCAGCAGAATAATTATATCATCTATTTCCTGGTTCTAGCAATAAGTAACTGTCCCTTCAAGGGTCAGGCAAATTTAAGAGAGTCAAATCACATCAGCACTGAGAACAGAAATATCAGAATTCTTCTTATGTACAAAGTCCAGGTATGGAAAGAGAATAATGTAAAATAGGTTGTGGGCCATGAGACATATTACTATGCTGTGTGAGCTGGGTCCAGACAGGACACCCACATCACCTTTGTTCTGGGCTTACCAATATGTCACAATGCCTTCTGAGGGTAGGGCCAAGCCAAAAGAGTAACATCACTTCGGTGTTGAACCAAGTGATGTGTTACAATATCTTCTGGGAGCACAACCTAGGAAGAAAAGAAAAGTAACATCAGCTAGGCTCTGGATCCAATTATGTGTTACAGGTTGTGTGTGTGTGTTCGTGTGTGTGCAGAAATCAGGCAAAAGAAGTAAGTCACATCATCTGGACATCATAATGTCATTTGTAGATAGGCCTCAATTGGGAGAGTTATTAATATATTACATACATGGTGGACCCTGCAATATTTTACAATAGTCCTGTGGGCAGAACCTTGCTAGGAGAGTCACATAACCTGTATGCAGTATTCAGTGATATATCCTAATGCTCTTTGCAGGTGGCACCAAGGAAGAAGACTCAAAGTCACATCACACAGTTGCTAACCCAAGTGATATATGACTATGCCTCTAGTGGATGGCAACAAGGTAGGTGAATAAAGTCACTTCAGCTACCTATGTTCTGGCTCCAGCAATATATCAGAATACCATCTGTGGGCTGGGCCGAGGCAGGAGAGCAAATGCACTCAGAGGCTGAAAAACACTATATGTCACAATTGCAACTAATGGAAAATAGAGATAAAATTAAGAATCCTACATATATCTCAGTTATAGATAGGAAAGTCAATGCTTCCTGTATGCTGGGTAAGTACATGAGTCACAGTCTATGTAGTGCACAGGTTTCATGCATGAAAGCCTCAATCACAACTCCTGACTGTGCTTCTTTGTGACTGTGTAGAGTCACAGCTTCACAGTGTGTTAAATCTTGGTCTGAGGTCACAATCTCACCTGTGAACTGGATTCACATGTGAGAGACAATTTTGCAACTTTCCACAGCCTCTTGGTAAGACATTTAGAACCTCAACAGTGGGATGTGTTCATACAAAAAGATAACAATCTTTGCTATCTGCTGGGTGTGCATAGGAGAGTCACAATCCTGCCTCTGTATTGTGTTCTGTTAGGATGCTTTTTGTACCACCTGAGAACTTTCTATGGTATTCATGAGAGTCCAAATTTGCTCTGATACTTTGGTGCTATTATGAATTCATAATCTTACCTGCTGATCTAAGCCCAGATGTGAGACTCAACAGCTCTCCAGCTGCCTTTATTTGAGAGTTCCTCAACATGCGTATGAGCAGAGTTAGTCACGACCTCAACCAAATGTTCACATGTGACTACCGTAATTTTCTACTGTGGACTATGTTTTATGTAATTCAGGATTTCACCAGTGATCTCTGTCTACATGTGAGGGGACAATCCTAATGGTTGATGGGTTTTGTCTATGAAAGACACATTCTCACCTATGTGCTGAGCCCTGTGATGATACATTTTACCACCATGGGCTTTATAACATATGAGAAAGTGGTAATTTTCTGTGACCTTCACAGAAATAGGAGGTCCAGGTTCTTACATGCTTTTCTCAGCTAAATATGAGAGATAGTATCTCTTGCATTGCCTGGTTCAAGGCAAAAAAATCATTTGTGATGATGCCATGGTATATGTTAAAATTCCATCTGTGGGCAAAAAGTGAGCAGGAGAGTCACCTGAGTGGTGAGCCAGGGATATATCCAAATCTTTCCTGAGGACAGGGACAAGGTAAAAAAGTCAAATCACCTGGGTGTTTGGCCAGAGATTTTTTACAATCCTTTCCTGAAAGTAAGTCACAGGCAGCAGAATCACATTGCCTTAATCCTGGGACTAGTGATGTTATAATGTTCACTGTAGACAAGACCCAGGTAGGGGAGTCACATCACTTGGTTGCTGGGGCCAGCAAATATATCGCAATTGTTCTTGTGTGTGGAAATGCAGGCAGAATAGGAGAGTCACATCATCTAGATGTTGGGTGAAGAGATATATCATAAAGCTTTCTGTGTGCAAGGCAGAGGCAAGAGCATTTCATCCTTTAGATGCTGGATCAAATGATATGTCACAATTTGCTCAATGTATTTCAGACCCAGCCAAGGGAAAATAGTCACATCACCTAGGTGCTGGGTTCAGTGATATAGCACAATACTCATCACCCCTTGGCTTTATTTAAACAGAATCCAGTCAAAAGAGAACAGTCACATCATTTTGGTAATGAACAAAAAAGATATTTTATAACACTCCTGTAGGCAGGATTTAGGCAGGAGAGTCACATAAACTAGATGCAGGGCCAAATGATATGTCACAAAGTACTCTATGGGCAGCACCAAAACAGGAGAAAAACTTGTATCACATGGATAAAATGTCTAGCAATGTGTCACAATCCTTCCTTTTGCCATGGCCCAGGCAGAAGATGAAAGCCACATCAAATAAATGATGGATCAGCAGATACATCATAATATCCCTTTAGGAGGGCCAGGCAACAGAGGAACATTGCTCAGGTGTCGTACCCAGCAATATGTCACAGTACCTTGTGTATTCAGGCCACAAGCAAGAGGAGGGAGTCACATTACTTAGATTCTGAGACAAGTGATAGATTCCAATTTTTCTTGTGGTCAGGGCCCAGCAGTAGAGAGTCACATCATGTAAGTGCTGGGTTTGCCATATTTTTACCATTTAAGAGCAGGACCCAGTTAAGAATGTTACATGTCCTAGATGACAGGCCCATAAATATGTTGCAATTTCACCTATTGATAAAACTTAGGGAAAAAAAGGAGGGTCATATTATGAGCTCTATACCTAGTTATATGTCACAATGCTGTCTCTTGGAAGGGCACAAGCAGAAGAGGAGAGTAACATTACCTAGGTTCTGGGTTCAGTGATGCATCACAGTCCATCTTGTGGGAAGAGCCCAGGTAGGAAAGGAGAGGAAAGGAGAATCAAATCACTTTGGTATTGGGCCAGAGATCATCATAATGTAATTGTAGGCAGGATCAAAGCAGAAAAGTCACAACACCTTGTTGCTGAGTCCAGCAATATATCACATTGACCCATGAAAACAAGGATTAATGTGACCTCATTGTGTCATAAACTAGGAGCTGGACACAGCTATTTTTCACAATCATATCTATGAGCAGTGCACAGAAATGAAAGGAGTATCGTATTACCTCAGATCTGGAACAATGCAATATGTCACAATCCTGACTGTGGACAGGGCCAAGGTGGAGCAGGAGAGTCACATCACCTAGGTGGTGGGCCCAAAGATACATCACAAAAACTCCTGTGAGCTAAACTCAGGCAAGAGAGTCACATCACATGTGTGCTGTGCTCAGCAATTAGTACTATCCCTTCTGTGGGAAAAGCCCAAGCAAAAGAGAAGTGTTACATCATTTACTTGCTGGGCCCAGAAATATATCAAAATTTATTTATTTATTTATTTTTTTTTTCAAGTTCTTTTTTTTTAATTTTCTTTTCTATTTTTCCACATTTTTTTTTATTATACTTTAAGTTCTAGCGTACATGTGCACATTGTGCAGGTTACTTACATATGTATACATGTGCCATGCTGGTGCACTGCACCCACTAACTCGTCATCTAGCATTAGGTATATCTCCCAATGCTATCCCTCCCCCCTCCCACAACCCCACAACAGTCCCCAGAGTGTGATATTCCCCTTCCTGTGTCCATGTGATCTCACTGTTCAATTCCCACCTATGAGTGAGAATATGCAGTGTTTGGTTTTTTGTTCTTGCGATAGTTTACTGAGAATGATGATTTCCAATTTCATCCATGTCCCTACAAAGGACATGAACTCATCATTTTTTATGGATGCATAGTATTCCATGGTGTATATGTGCCACATTTTCTTAATCCAGTCTATCATTGTTGGACATTTGGGTTGGTTCCAAGTCTTTGCTATTGTGAGTAGTGCCACAATAAACATACGTGTGCATGTGTCTTTATAGTAGCATGATTTATAGTCCTTTGGGTATATACCCAGTAATGGGGTGGCTGGGTCAAATGGTATTTCCAGTTCTAGATCCCTGAGGAATCGCCACACTGACTTCCACAATGGTTGAACTAGTTTACACTCCCACCAACAGTGTAAAAGTGTTCTTCTTTCTCCACATCCTCTCCAGCACCAGTTGTTTCCTGACTTTTTAATGATGGCCATTCTAAGTGGTGTGAGATGGTAACTCACTGTGGTTTTGATTTGTATTTCTCTGATGGCCAGTGATGATGAGCATTTTTTCATGTGTTTTTTGGCTGCATAAATATCTTCTTTTGAGAAGTGTCTGTTCATGTCCTTCACCCAGTTTTTGATGGGGTTGTTTGTTTTTTTCTTGTAAATTTGATTGAGTTCATTGTAGATTCTGGATATTAGCCTTTTTTCAGATGAGTAGGTTGCAAAAATTTTCTCCCATTTTGTAGGTTGCCTGTTCACTCTGATGGTAGTTTCCTTTGTTGTGAAGAAGCTCTTTAGTTTAATTAGATCTTATTTGTCAATTTTGGCTTTTGTTGCCATTGCTTTTGGTGTTTTAGACATGAAGTCCTTGCCCATGCCTATGTCCTGAATGGTACTGCCTAGGTTTTCTTCTAGGGTTTTTATGGTTTTAGATCTAACATTTAACTCTTTAATCCATCTTGAATTAATTTTTATATAAGGTGTAAGAAAGGGATCCAGTTTCAGCTTTCTACATATGACTAGCCAGTTTTCCCAGCACCATTTATTAAATAGGGAATCCTTTTCCCATTGCTTGCTTTTCTCAGGTTTGTCAAAGATCAGATAGTTGTAGATATGCGGCGTTATTTCTGAGGGCTCTGTTCTGTTCCATTGATCTATATTTCTGTTTTGGTACCAGTACTGTGCTGTTTTGGTTACTGTAGTCTTGTAGTATTGTTTGAAGTCAGGTAGTGTGATGCCTCCGGCTTTGTTCTTTTGGCTTAGGATTGACTTGTTGATGCGGGCTCTTTCTTGGTTCCATATGAACTTTAAAGTAGTTTTTTCCAATTGTGTGAAGCAAGGCCTTGGTAGCTTGATGGGGATGGCATTGAATCTTTAAATTACCTTGGGCAGTATGGCCATTTTCACAATATTGATTCTTCCTACCCATGAGCATGGAATGTTCTTCCATTTGTTTGTATCCTCTTTTATTTCCTTGAGCAATGCTTTGTAGTTCTCCTTGAAGAGGTTCTTCACATCCCTTGTAAGTTGGATTCCTAGGTATTTTATTGTCTTTGAAGCAATTGAGAATGGGAGTTCACTCATGATTTGGCTCTCTGTTTGTCTGTTGCTGGTATATAAGAATGCTTACAATTTATGTACTTTGATTTTGTATCCTGAGACTTTGCTGAAGTTGCTTATCAGTTTAAGGAGATTTTGGGCTGAGACAATGGGGTTTTCTAGATATACAATCAGGTCGTCTGCAAACAGGGACAGTTTGACTTCCTCTTTTCTTAACTAAATATACTTCATTTCCTTCTCCTGCCTAATCGCCCTGGCCAGAACTTACAACACTATGTTGAATAGGAGTGGTGAGAGAGGGCGTCCCTGTCTTGTGCCAGTTTTCAAAGGGAATGCTTCCAGTTTTTGCCCATTCAGTATGATATTGGCAGTGGTTTTTCATAGACAGGTCTTATTATTTTGAAATACATCCCATCAATACCTAATTTATTGAGAGTTTTTAGCATGAAGGCTTGTTGAATTTTGTCAAAGGCCTTTTCTACATCTATTGAGATAATCATGTGGATTTTGTCTTTGGCTCTGTTTATATGCTGGATTACATTTATTGATTTGCGTATATGGAACCAGCCTTGCATCCCAGGGATGAAGCCCACTTGATCATGGTGGATAAGCTTTTTGATGTGCTGCTGGATTTGTTTTGCCAGTATGTTATTGAGGATATTTGCATCAATGTTCATCAAGGATATTGGTCTAAAATTCTCTTTTTTGGTTGTGTCTCTGCCCGGCTTTGGTATCAGAATGGTGCTGGCCTCATAACATGAGTTAGGGAGGATTCCCTCCTTCCTATTGATTGGAATAGTTTCAGAAGGAATGGTAGTAGTTCCTCCTTGTACCTCTGGTAGAATTCGGCTGTGAATCTGACTGGTACTGGACTCTTTTTGGTTGGTAAGCTATTGATTGTAGCCACAATTTCAGATCCTGTTATTAGTCTATTCAGAGATTCAACTTCTTCCTGGTTTAGTCTTGGGAGAGTGTATGTGTCGAGGAATTTATCCATTTCTTCTAGATTTTCTAGTTTATTTGCATAGAGGTGTTTGTAGTATTCTCTGATGGTAGTTTGTATTTCTGTGGGATCAGTGGTGATATCCCCTTCATCATTTTTATTGCATCTATTTGATTCTTCTCTCTTTTTTTCTTTATTAGTCTTGCTAGTGGTTTATCTATTTTGTTGATCCTTTCAAAAAACCAGCTCTTGGATTCATTAATTTTTTGAAGGGTTTTTTGTGTCTCTATTTCCTTCAGTTCGGCTCTGATTTTAGTTATTTCTTGCCTTCTGCTAGCTTTTGAATGTGTTTGCTCTTGCTTTTCTAGTTCTTTTACTTGTGATGTTAGGGTGACAATTTTGGATCTTTCCTGCTTTCTCTTGTGGGCATTTAGTGCTATAAATTTCCCTCTACACACTGCTTTGAATGCGTCCCAGAGATTCTGGTATGTTGTGTCTTTGTTCTCGTTGGTTTCAAAGAACGTCTTTATTTCTGCCTTCATTTCGTTATGTACCCAGTAGTCATTCAGGAGCAGGTGGTTCAGTTTCCATGTAGTTGAGCGGTTTTGAGTGAGATTCTTAATGCTGAGTTCTAGTTTTATTGCATTGTGGTCTGAGAGTTAGTTTGTTATAATTTCTGTTCTTTCACATTGGCTGAGGAGGGCTTTACTGCCAAGTGTGTGGTCAATTTTGGAATAGGTGTGGTGTGGTGCTGAAAAAAATGTACATTCTGTTGATTTGGGGTGGAGAGTTCTGTAGATGTCTCTTAGGTTTGCTTGGTGCAGAGCTGAGTTCAGTTCCTGGGTATGCTTGTTGACTTTCTGTCTCGTTGATCTGTCTAACATTGACAGTGGGGTGTTAAAATCTCCCATTATTAATGTGTGAGAGTCTAAGTCTCTTTGTAGGTCACTCAGGACTTGCTGTATGAATCTGGGGGCTCCTGTATTGGGTGCATATATATTTAGGATAGTTAGCTCTTCTTATTGAATTGATACCATTACCATTATGTAATGGCCTTCTTTGTCTCTTTTGATCTTTGTTGGTTTAAAGTCTATTTTATCAGAGACTAGGATTGCAACTCCTGTCTTTTTTTGTTTTCCATTTCCTTGGTAGATCTTCCTCCATCCTTTTATTTTGAGTCTGTTTGTGTCTCTGCCTGTGAATTGGGTTTCCTGAATACAGCACACTGATGGGTCTTAACTCTTTATCCAATTTGCCAGTCTGTGTCTTTTAATTGGAGCATTTAGTCCATTTACATTTAAAGTTAATATTCTTATGTGTGAATTTGATCCTGTCATTATGATGTTAGCTGGCTATTTTGCTCAATAGTTGATGCAGATTCTTCCTAGTCTCGATGGTCTTTACATTTTGGCATGATTTTGCAGCGGCTGATTCCAGTTGTTCCTTTCCATGTTTAACACTTCCTTCAGGAGCTCTTTTAGGGCAGGCCTGGTGGTGACAAAATCTCTCAGCATTTGCTTGTCTGTAAAGTATTTTATTTCTCCTTCACTTTTGAAGCTTAGTTTGGCTGGATATGAAATTCTGGGTTGAAAATTCTTTTCTTTAAGACTGTTGAATATTGGCCCCCACTCTCTTCTGACTTGTAGGGTTTCTGCCGAGAGATCCGCTGTTAGTCTGATGGGCTTCCCTTTGAGGGTAACCCGACCTTTCTCTCTGGCTGCCCTTAACATTTTTTCCTTCTTTTCAACTTTGGTGAATCTGACAATTATGTGTCTTGGAGTTGCTCTTCTCGAGGAGTTTCTTTGTGGCGTTCTCTGTATTTCCTGAATCTGAACGTTGGCCTGCCTTGCTAGATTGGGGAAGTTCTCCTGGATAATATCCTGCAGAGTGTTTTCCAACGTGGTTCCATTCTCCCCATCACTTTCAGGTACACCAATCAGACGTAGATTTGGTCTTTTCACATAGTCCCATATTTCTTGGAGGCTTTGCTCATTTCTTTCTATTCTTTTTTCTCTAAACTTCCCTTCTCGCTTCTTTTCATTCATTTCATCTTCCATCGCTGATACCCTTTCTTCCAGTTGATCGCATCAGCTCCTGAGGCTTCTGCATTCTTCATGCAGTTCTCGAGCCTTGGTTTTCAGCTCCATCAGCTCCTTTAAGCACTTCTCTGTATTGGTTATACTAGTTGTACATTCTTCTAAATTTTTTTCAAAGTTTTCAACTTCTTTGCCTTTGGTTTGAATGTCCTTCCGTAGCTCAGAGTAATTTGATCGTCTGAAGACTTCTTCGCTCAGTTTGTCAAAGTCATTCTCCATCCAGCTTTGCTCCGTTGCTGGTGAGGAACTGAGTTCCTTTAGAGGAGGAGAGGCGCTCTGCTTTTTAGAGTTTCTAGTTTTTCTGTTCTGTTTTTTTCCCCATCTTTGTGGTTTTATCTACTTTTGGTCTTTGATGATGGTGATGTACAGATGGGTTTTTGGTGTGGATGTCCTTTCTGTTTGTTAGTTTTCCTTCTAACAGACAGGACCCTCAGCTGCAGGTCTGTTGGAGTACCCTGCCGTGAGAAGTGTCAGTGTGCCCCTGCTGGGGGGTGCCTCCCAGTTGGGCTGCTCAGGAGTCAGGGGTCAGGGACCCACTTGAGGAGTCAGTCTGCCCATTCTCAGATCTCCAGCTCTGTACTGGGAGAACTGCTGCTCTCTTCAAAGCTGTCAGACAGGGACATTTAAGTCTGCAGAGGTTACTGCTGTCTTTTTGTTTGTCTGTGCCCTGCCCCCAGAGGTGGAGCCTACAGAGGCAGGCAGGCCTCCTTGGGCTGTGGTGGAGCTCCACCCAGTTGGAGCTTCCAGGCTGCTTTGTTTACCTAAGCAAGCCTGGGCAATGGTGGGCGCCCCTCCCCTAGCCTCGCTGCTGCCTTGCAGTTTGATCTCAGACTGCTGTGCTAGCAATCAGCGAGACTCCGTGGACATAGGACCCTCGGAGCCAGGTGCGGGATTTAATCTCGTGGTGCGCCGTTTTTTAAGCCTGTTGGAAAAGCGCAGGATTAGGGTGGGAGTGACCCGATTTTCCAGGTGCTGTCTATCACCCCTTTCTTTGACTAGGAAAGGGAACTCCCTGACCCCTTGTGCTTCCCGAGTGAGGCAATGCCTCACCCTGCTTCGGCTCATGCAAGGTGCATGCACCCACTGACCTGTGCCCACTGTCTGGCACTCCCTAGTGAGATGAACCCGGTACCTCAGACGCAAATGCAGAAATCACCCGTCTTCTGGGTCGCTCATGCTGGGAGCTGTAGACCGGAGCTCTTTGTATTCGGCCATCTTGGCTCCTCCCTGGCTCAGTTTTTTTTAAAAGACAAAACCCTTTTCTTATTAAAGGGAAGAGTGAGCTTTCCAAATGATCTGTCTCTTGTCTTTTCCTTCACTTCTTGATAGTCTGTTCACAAAGCAAACAAAAATCTTTTATTATTTATATATTTATTTACTTATTTATTTTTGAGACAGGATCTCTCTCTGTCACCCAGGCTGGAGTGCAGTGGCATGATCTTGGCTCACTGTAATCTTCACTTCCTGGGTTCAAGCAGTTCTCCTGCCTCAGCCTCCTGAGTAGCTGGGACTACAGGTGACCACCACCATGCCTGGCTAATTTTTGTACTTTCATTAGAGACGAGGTTTCACCACATTGGCCAGACTGGTCTCAGACTCCCAACCTCAGGTGATCTGCCCACCTCGGCCTCCCAAAGTGTTGGGATTACAGGTGTTAACATTACATGAAAATATTGCTGAGAGAGAACAAAATTTTATCCATCCATTAGTCTATTATTCATGTCATCCCTTTTTTTTTAAATGAAACGTTATATGCAAATGTATTCAATTTTTATCCGTTTGACAGTGAGGTGAAATTCTTATAAGCCTTTTATAAACCTGTAGAAATATTTGTTAAAAAGCAGATCAGTGCAATAAGAAATGCTTAGCTTCCAATGTTCAATGTATGGGAAAACCAAATAATATCTTTTTGAATTTAGTCAGTATGTTTATACACATAATTTATTTTACAAGATAAAATTTTACAAGCCATCCACTACTTGTTTTCACTTTTGCTTTATCTTATCTAATTTAACATAATCCTTTAGCTTCAAACTAGGCAAAAATTTATATTCCCATGCCATCTTATAATGTTTTACTAAAAACATATTTACTTTGCTTGTACACATTGCATGTAAATTTACATTCAGTAGTCTCAGTTATATGTTATAATGGTAACTCTTAGCAATTTTTAATTTTGATGTAAAACCTGATAAGTTACTTTAAGTATGTAGTAGATGCAGATAAGGCCAGACTATTTCCAGCATAGTTAGGATGTTGTTAACTTCATATGTCCCCAGGCCTTACCCAAACTGTAAAGAAAACAAGTTAAAAATTTTCAAAAGACAAAGAAGCCCCTTTGACCTCAAAGCACTTAGCAAACCTAATTTCTGACCTGCATAATTTATAGCACATGTCCACATTATGAGACATTCTTATTTTACTGATAATCTTAAATTCAAAGATCAAAGTCATATGAGCTAAAAGCATTATAGCTTTATTTTCTTTAAAAATATTTTATTTAGGTTACTATTTTCTCCTTAAGCCAATCAATTAAAACTCATTTTAATATAAACATTATACATAGAACACACATATAACTACACAAACAGACAAGAGATAATATAGTCATTGCAAGACTTTTTTTTAATTGCCAGTCTCCTGAATGGACTACTGGCTACAGGGTGGATCTCTCCAAGAAACAAAAGCTGATTTTGAAAGGAATCTTCTCCTTTTAATTTCTGGGGTTCTGGAGTTCTATGAAAAACACCCTCATGTGGCACCCTTTTGTCCAAAACTTTGGTTTGAAAACCTAAAAGGCAAAGCTGAATCTGAGTGACCCAGAGGCAGATGATGGTGTAGGCCTTGGGCCACTTTCGTGGAACAAGAGGGACCAGAGAGATCTTTACTTTGAGGTAAAAGCAGGAGGATTAATGAGTGCACTCAGACGCAGTGGACTTAACATCCAAACACTGGGCCCAGAACAAAGACAGCACTTGACTTTTACATACATTTTAAAAGGGGGTGTGGGCTACCTTGCAGTAGGCTTACAGTGGCATGAAAGCAAGCATACAGAAACAGAACAAAGACAGTTAATCAAATTGTGACAGTTTCATAACTCAGAATTACACATGACAGTTCCTAGGGAGAGAAAAGAAGTTTTGAAATTGGGGAACTGCCAAAAAAAACCCACCTGTACCCTCACATAGAAAAACTGCATTGAATCCTGACATGGTGGAGGAAAAAAGCACTTAACTGCAGGGGTGCTCTTCCAGGGCAGCCCCCTTTTTAGCAGCAGTCAGTATTTGATTAAAAAGTAATATAACATTCTTTCCAGGAGAGTTCAAATACTTAGATGAAATTCTGGAAGGCTTCCATATACCTGTCAAGGTCATCTGAGAACTTGTTGAGTTCACCCCTAATTTGCCTTAAGTCATACAGAGTAAAGGAGACCTTGATTTTGGCGGGTCCATATTCACCAGACATCTGTTGTAGGGACAGAAGACAAAGACCTGCCTAAAATGAGAATTTCTAGAATGGAACAAATTTGAGAGAAAACCTGAATAGGAAGGAATGGAGAGAGTTGACTACCCCACTGAAGGTACCTCTTGGGTTTGCTTCCCTAAGTCCCTGAATTTGTCCCTTGCAGCCTCTCCTGATGTGGCCACCAGGAGGGCCAAATTAATCCTACAATGTTGGCAAAGGTCTAGATAACCCTGCAAGGTAAAGAAAGTCTGCACGTATGGGATCTTGGACCATTTGCCTTCACATTTACAGAGAAAGTCCAGCTTCAGGATGGTATTTAAATTAATGCTTTTTTCCTGAGGTCTTACTTCTCTTCTGTGCCTGAAGGTGCTTGGCAATATAGCTGCAGGATGGTATTGAAATTAATGCTTTTTTCTTGAGGCCATGCTTCTTATCTGTGTCTGAAGGTGCTTGGAAAAACTTGGAAATGACAAGAAAGTTTTCACCACAAACTTATGTATAAATACCAAGAAACACTTTTTTTAATCTGTGCTACTCTTAACCTTCCATTTTCTACTCCTGATGACTAAACCAAATTCTCATTCTATCTGGTAATGTACCTGTGGTTTGCAACAACATTCTTAAGATTGTAGGTAGAGAAGAAATCACAGCCACAGCAGTCAAGGAAGGAAAGAACGAAGGAAGGAAGGAAGGAAGGAGGAAGGAAGGAAGGAAGGAAGGAAGGAAGGAAGGAAGGAAGGAAGGAAGGAAGGAAAAAAATGGAGGGTGGGAGGGAGGTTAATAAAAAAGGCTGAAGGCAACAAGAAGGTGAGAAGAGCTGCGGCCCTCTGGGGAGGGCCAACACATTGTATCAACACATTGAGGGACTGTTTACTGGAGTCAGTCAAGGTATGGCCTTGGCCAGATGTATTCAGTTGCCCTAATACCTTATTCTGATTCCACACAATGGCTAGAACTCTGTAAAGGTAAACTGATTTGAAAAAAAGAGAAAAAAGCCAACATTCCCAACACCTGAGGGTTATGGGGGATTAACAGTGTTTTCCTCAGCAAGCCTGTCCTCCCTGTCTTAAGTCAGGCAGCTTTGCCAGTTGCTTTTAACTGACACAGAGGACCTGTATTTTTCTTCTATTTTTGGCTATTGTGATGTTTAGGACAGAAAGCAACAAGTTTGCTTTTATTTGCCATTCTACAAATCCCAGATGAGTCTGCCAAAGGATCTTTGGAGTGTTGCTTTATCATCTAGAAATCTCCGTGACTGGTGGTACCTTCTGCCTGAGTATCACTCATGCCACTTGGCTTGTTCTGCCCATTAAGCCCAGCAGGCTGTGCTTAGGTTGCACTGCTGGCCCAGATTCCACACCTGCTACATCAATCCAGCCATGAAGTGGCAAGGGATATGTAAGTGAGCACACATGGGGTCCCGCTGTGGCAGGACAGGCAGCTCCTGGTGCTGGCACATGTGCCAGCTCTGTGCAAGGCTGTAGCTACACGTATTTACATGTAGTTACATGTATACTGCATGTAACTTTCACTGTGGGCACCCACGTTTAGACAAGGGGAACATGGCACCCAAAAGCTTGGAGATGCCAGAAACCACAGAGGCCAAAGAGGTTTTACAGCCCTGGCTTGTGAAGACCCTTGGTCTGGGCTTCCCAGAGGGCCACCTATTTTCTCACCTTCTTGTTACCTGCAACATGGTGAGTGGAAGTGGATGTGTTTTAGTCATTTATGTTACAGCCCTTTTAATCCCACCACTCAGCGGGTCCCAGGTTCTTGTCCTGCATCCAGAAAGAGTAAGTAATGAGAATAACTGGAGAGTGAGCAAGGCAGTGAGGAGATTCACTGAGTAATGGAACAACTCTCCAGAGACCTGAAATGGATAGTTTCTTTCAGTAGGCAGTTCATCCTGACAGGTGTCCAGCTCTCAGCAGAGAGGAGACCCACAATATGTATATCCTTTTGGTGGGCATATTGTCCCAATGTCTGTTCTAGTCTGGTGGAGTCTGGGGTTTTTATGGGCTCAGCATGGAGAAAGTGCATGCTGACTGGTCCATGGATGGTCATGGGTGGGCCCAGAAAAAGCATCATAAGTTCTCACTCTGGGCTACTGACTCCACCCAAAGTTTATAAGTAAGCCCAACCCCCCACTTCAGGCTGTTCCTTGTTTGAAGGTGGAGTTTCACGGGAGATCCACTCCTTTCCACCCAGTAACCTGTCTGCCTCCCATCATGAACATACCGTTCCCGCCATGCAGGCTGTTCATGCCAACAGGTGCTTGTAGACCCACACCAAGCTGCCCTTAGCCTCTCTGGACTCTCTCTCATGCTTGTCAGTGCCCAAAGTTTGGAGGGGGTTAAGGCTACAAGAGTCTAGCATGTCAGCACCACCCTGTGTGTGCAAACTTGGCCAGGTTATAAATGGCACCCAGCCTCAGCCACAATTTTCCTCCAAAATCAGAGCAGACACCAGGAGTGGAGAAATGCCAGACAGTGGGAGCAGGCCCTACTGAACCTGCAGGAAAAAAAAGGGAAACCCTCATCCCTCAAGAGTACCTGGATTCCTGGATCTGGATCTGTGGCTGGACAGCTGCAGCTGTGCCCAGGAGCATGGGACTTCCATCCCTCTAACTTGGTAAAAGGTGAGGTTCCCACATATCCTTGGCTCTCACTGGCTCCATGAAGCATGCAACCCCTGCCATAAATCCTCATGCAGCTGGTGCCTTCACATAAACAACACCACATGGGCCACCACTGCCATCACTGGGCCCAGCACTATCTCACAACATCCCCTGAGTAGAGGGACCATGCAGATAGGTCACATTACCTAGGTAAACTCCTTACAGATATGACACAATGTCCTCCCTGGATAGGACCCAGAAAGAAGAGGAGAGTCACATACCTTAGGGGCTGGACCCAGCACTATGCCACATTTGCCCACATGGGCGTGGCCCAGGCATGAGATGAGAATCATATAACCTATGTGCTAGGGTTGGCAATATGTCACAATACTCCCTGAGTAAAGGGCTCAGGCATGAGAGCCACATCACCTAGGTGAAGGGCTCAGAGATATGTCACTATGTACTCTGTGGGCAGGGCTTAATAAGAAACGGACAGTCACATATCCTAGGGGCTAGGCCAAACAACATGTTATGATCCCCACTGTGAACAAGTCCTAAAAAGGAAATGAGAGTCATACCATCTAGGAAATGACCACACCAATAACTGACAATGACCGCTGTGAGTAGGGACCAGGTGACATAGCACATCATCTGTGTGCAGGTCCCAGTGACAACTCATTGTCCTTTCCGTGGACATGGACTAAGCAACAGAGGAGAGTTGAATTATCTATCTAGGTGTTGGGCCAAGAGATATGTAACAATCTCTCCTATGGGGAAAGCCAAGTAAGAGAAAAGAGTTATGCCAAATAGTTTATGGGCCCAGGATATGTCACAATGCCCCATCTAAGCAGGGACAGGCATCAGATTGACATTACCTTGGTGCTGAGCCCACATATATGTCACATTGCAATCAGAGAATAGGTCCCAGAAACAAGAGTAATGGTACCTTTCAGTTGAGCCCAGTGATATGTCACTGTCTCTCCTTAGAACAGAACCTAGGAAGAATTCACATCAGCTAGGTGTTTGGCCAAATATGTCACAATTTCCCCTAGGCAGAAGAAGACAGTCAGATCACCTGGGTGATGGGTGCAGAGCTATGCCATAATGCCCTCTGTATGCAGGGTTCAGGCAGGAGGGTTATATTGTCTCAGAGCTGGACCAAGCAATATGACACAGTGGCCCATGGTGGCAAGACCAGGCAGGAGACTTACATTATCTGGGTGTGGAATGCAGAGATATGTCAAAATTCCACCAGTGAAGAGCACCAAGGTAGGAGAGGAGACTCATATCAACTAAAGAGTAAGCCCAGTGGTATGTCACAATGTCCTTTGTGGGCAATACCAAGGAATAAAAACAGAGTCACATCCCCGAAGTGCTGGGCTCAGCGATTTGAAGCAAAACCATCTGTGGGCTTAGCCCACACAGGAGACTCAAATCACTAAGGTGCTAGACAGAAGCATGTCACAATGGTACCTGCAGGAGGCTTTAAGTGATGGGATTAACGATCCCACAAATGTCTTGATTTCATGCATGAGGGTGAATTTTCTTGTATGTTGGATCTAAGTATACTAGTCACAATCTCAATAGTGGACTTAATCTGGCCATAAAAGCCTCACCCTCTCCTGCAGATTTTGTCTCCTTCAGGGAGCCACAGCCACACACAGCACACACAGTGTGCTGAATTTTGGTTTGAGGGTGACCAACTTAACCATGGACTGGAATGATGTATGAGAGTAAGTTTTTAAACTTTTGACTGCCTTTTGACTGCAAACCTTTGGCTGTTAGATATAAAACCTCATCAATGGGCCGTGTTCCCGTGGGAGAATGAAAATCTTTGCTGTTGGCTGGATGTGCATATGAATGCACAATTCCACCTGTGTGCTGGGTTCCATAAACTTTCTACACTATCTGAAAGCTTTATACAATATAAATGAGAGTCTGGGCTGGGTGCAGTGGCTCGTGCCTGTAATCCCAGCACTTTGGGAGGTCGAAGTGGATGGATCACCTGAGGTCAGTAGTTCAAGACCAGCCTGGCCATCATGGTGAAACTCCATCTCTACTAAACATATCAAAATTTAGCTAGGTGTAGTGTTGGGTGCCTGTAATCCCAACTACTCAGAAGGCTGAGACAGGAGAATCACTTGAACCCGGGAGGCAGAGGTTGCAGTGAGCCAAGATCATACCATTGCACCCGAGCCTGGGCAACAAGATTGAAACTCTGTCTCGAAAGAAAAGAAAAAATAAAAAAGAGTCTCGATCTGTTCTGAAGCCTTTTTACTGGTATGGACACATAAACTCAGCTGTGTCCAGCACAGATATGAGAGTCAACATCTCTCCAATGGACTCGGTCCTCTCTCCAATTGACTTGGTCCAAATAAGAGGGTCTTTACCTGCCTATGAGCTGGGTTTAGAAATAAGTTATATTTCAACTGTGGTTATATGTTCACATATGACAGTCACAGTTTTAACTGTGGACTCTTTCTCCATGTGATGTTCAGAACCCCCACACTGGATTGTGAGAATGACTATTACAATGCCAACTTTATCAGTTGACAATGTGCAAACATAAGAAACCCGACTGTGGCCAGGTGCAGTGGCTCACATCTGTAATCTCAGCACTTTGGGAGGCTGAGGCTGGCAGAGCATCTGAGTTCAGGAGTTTGAGACCAGCCTGGCCAATATGGTAAAACCCCACCTCTACTAAAAAAATAAAAAAATAAAAATAAAAATAAAATTAGCCAGGCATTTTGGTGTATGGCTGCAATCCCAGCTACTTGCAAAGCTGAGGCAGGAGAATCACTTGCAACATGGGAGTCAGAGTTTGCAGTGACCTGAGGTCACACCATTGCACTCTAGCCTGGGTGATAAGAGTGAAACTCCATCTCAAAAAGGAAAAGAAAATAAAAGAAAAAACACAATCTCAACTACGCACCAGGATTCATGATGACACTCTCTGTACCAAATAAGAACTTTATACTATGTGCTAGAGAGTGGTAATCTTCTATGACCTTCATATATACATGCTCTCTGGTTATTTTCCCGACTTGTTGACCTTTCTTCATAGTGTTATTGGTCTCCATATTTCCATTTTCTTTCCTCAGTGGCTGATACTGATTAATCAGTAATCTCAGAACCTGTTTGGCATGTAGCATGCAGCATATGAGAATAAGTGTCTATTGTCAGTTCTGGGTCTAGCGTACCTTTAACTGTAGCAGTTTCTGTGTGACCGACTACATTTACAACATAAGCTGAATTACAGACAATGTTGGTAGGATCTGCAGCTGTGAGCTGTAAAATCTGAATGACTGCAGTTAGCACTGAGAATTGAGCTGAAGCCCCAGAGGGCATTATTGTTTGAGTATGTTTAGGTCCATAGATAGTGGCACGACCTTTAGAAGAGCCATCAGTAAAATAAGTCTGTCCACCTGGAATAGGCTTGTGATGAGTAATCACAGGAAGAATGAAAGAATGGAATTCATAAAACTACAAAATTTTGTCTGAGGGATAATGAAAGCAAAGGTTTCTGCAGGTGTAGCTGGGAGGCATGCCATTGCTAAAGCATTTGTTCTACAAGTTGCAACTCCAAATTCTGCCTCTTTGGTCAACTGCCATGGGAAATTTAGTGAAGAGTCTCCTGGCAGGGTTTAACCTTTCTTTCCAGTTATTGATATTGGGTTAGGGTTTCCTTGTAGGAATTTCTCTAAATATTTTCCACTCTGATGTCCCATGTCCTTCAACATTTTAAATCCTAGGTTATCAAAGTTTTCATTTGTAAGTCTCATATCCCATGCTGTAAGTAAGTCTTGACCCCATAAATTGATAGCTATATTTGCAACATAACGCTGAAAAGTACACCATTGTCCGTCTGGACCAGGACAAGGTAAAATCTCAGCACTCTGTTAAACACTTTGAGCTGTTCCTACTCCCGCTAAGGATGTAGAAGTTAATTGTAATGGCCAGGATGGGGGCCGATTGTCTTTAGATATTACTGACACATCAACTCCTGTATCCATAAGCCCCCAAATTTATTTCCTTTAATTTGCACTACACAGGTGGGTCTATTAGAGGCTATCGGTTGGGATGGATAGATTTCCCATGTAGTTGTGCTACTAAACCATTTATTCTCTTGCTTCTCCTTTCATGGAGGAGGGTGTAATTTGCAGGGAATAAACAATAATTGAGCAATATATTCTCCTGGTTCAAAAACCCAAAGATCTTGTTGTTGTACCCAAGCGAGTTAGAGGAACACCACACTTTGAGACAAATATAAGAGTCCTTTATTAGCCAGTGAGAGAGAGACGGCTAACGTTTGGAATTCTCTTGGCCCCGAGGAAAAGGCTTGCTTTTCCTTTATACTTTGGTTTAGGAAGGGGAGGGGAGCTCAGTTGCAACAATTCTACAGAAGTGAAAACATGTGAAAAACTTAAAAGGACAAATGGTTACAGGGAAGACAACAGTTCCAGGTGCAGGGCCTCTAAATCTATCATAAGATGTTAGGTATGGGGGCTCTGCCAGACAGAAACTCAAGGCGTTATGGTGTTATCTCTTGAGCAAAATCCTGGGAACTTTGTACATTGCTTGCTTCAGTACCTTATCAGTTAATTGGACTCTTTGATATGTTGAGAGTCAGCTTACACAAGTGAACTCCTTGAGGAAGGGGGTGGGTAAGGAGTCCTTGACGTCTTGTAAATGAAGGAGCCAAATGGAGTTCATCAGGCTTTCTCAGCCAAGGGAGAGCTTATACATGTGGAAACAAGGTTGGGTGATTAAGGGAGAAAGGGAGAGTCTAAAAGCAAGGTTAGTAAAAACAAGGTGAAGTATGACATCGTGACATTAAAACCACTTGAATTTCTCCTTCATAATGAGAGTCAACAACTCCTGGGGGTACAGTATTGCCCTGTAAATTAAGATGGCTTTTGCCTAAAATTAGTCCCATACATCCTGTTGTTGAAGGTCCCCAAATGCCAGTGGAAATCTTGTTGGGTTTCTCTCCTCCCACTAATGTTACCCATTCTCTGACCAGGACATGTAATCCTATGCTTCCTGGTCTTCCTGGGGTGAGGGAATCAATGTTTCTCCTGGGAACCATTCCTGAAATGGTGTTGTGGTCTGAACTGGGAATGCTCTCATTGTTTGAATGACCTTGGTCCAGGCCCCCATCTCATTCCCCAACAGCGGATGCCATTCTGATGAAATCTTGAGTGGAACTTATTAGCCCAGTTGTTATAGCAAGGGCAAAGTCCTGGAATTTTTCCAGTGGGTGGGACACTCCATTTTAAGTCTCTTTCTGTCCTCAGATCTGGCAGCATTCCTTTTTAAACTGTCCAGCGTTTCCACAATTATAACATTTTCCCATTTTAGGGTTTGTTCCTTGACTCCTTTTGTGTTTGGATTTCATGACTTCTTGGTTTTAATGACTTCAAGAATGAAGGCACAGACCCTCACAGTGAGTGTTACAATTCTTAAAGGTGCGGTGTCTGGAGTGTGTTCCTGCAGATGTTCAGATGTGTCCAGAGTGTCTTCCTTCTGATGGGTTCTTGGTCTTCCTGACTTCAGGAGTGAAACCACAGACCTTTGCAGTGAGTGTTACAGCTGTTAAAGTTGGCACAGCCAGAGTTGTTTGTTCCTCTGTGAGTTTGTGGTCTTGCCGGCTTCAGGAGTGAAGCTGCAGACCTTTGTGGTTACTGTTACATTTCATAAAGGTGACACAGACCCAAAGAGTGAGCAACAGCAAGATTTATTGCAAAGAGTGAAAGAACAAGCCTCTACAGTGTGGAAGGAGACCCAAGCATGTTGCCGCTGCTGGCTCGGGTGGTCAGCTTTTATTCCCTTATTTTCCACTCCCACCCCACATCCCACTGATTGGTCCATTTTACAGAGCACTGATTGATCCATTTTACAGAGTGCTGATTAGTCTATCTTGACAGAGTGCTGATTGGTGCCTTTACAAACCTTTAGCTAGACACAGAGCACTGATTGGTGCATTTACTATCCTTTAGCTAGACAGTCCCCTACCCAATTAGCTAGACACAGAATGCCAATTGGTACATTTACAAGCTTTAGCTAGACACAGAGTGCTGACTGGTGCATTTACAATCCTTTAGCTAGACAGAAAATATATCCAAGTCCCCACTGAACCCAGAAGCCCAGCCAGATTCAATCTCAATCCCCCCTCTAAAGAGGACACTACAACTGTTGTTGGGAATTTGGCCAATAAGCGTTCTAGCTACTTCTTGCTGGATAGGGATGAAGAAGGGGTCCTGCAGTTGTAGTGTCCACCAGAGGGGAACTCTTTAGGCCAGTGGAAGGGCCAGTGGGTCAGTCCAGGGGTTCTCAGTAGAAGTTGTTAGTTGAACTCATTTGGGTTTCCATTTTGAAAGACCATCTGTGGCTGTGATGGCCTCAATTCTAGAGGAAACAAATTTGACAAGAAGCTTAAAAATACATGTCCCAAAGCCTGGTAACAGCAAGATATCTGCCACGGAACCTGGAAAGGGGATAAGCCATGCTGCCCAACTCCAGAGGCTGATATAAGAGTTTGAAAGGTGTAGTCTGATTTCAGAAGCCTTTTCTTGTAAATGTCAGGTGGCATCTCCTACTATCCCTGACTGGTTCGTGTAAAAACAACACTCTTCCCCTAAGAAGGTGCAGAGTCCTCCTTTCTCAGCAGTGAGGAGGTCTAGGCCTCGGCGGTTTTGGAAAGTCATTGTTGCCGAAGAGTCTATTTGGGATTGTAGAGTAAGGATAGATTTTGTTATTTTTTGCAAACTGTCTGAGAAATCCTTTGAGAGTGTGTGGTAGTAGGATAATGAAGTAGATAAACTGGCTATTCTGGTTCCTGTAGCAGTGGTCATTCCTAACACTGTAAGTAGGAGTATGGGTTATATGGCTCTGTGCTGACAGACTTGAACTTTCAGGGGCACTGATAGGGTCTGATTTCCATAAGATGAGAAGTTAGGATAATATATGTCACACTGTTAACTTTTAGCAAACTGTACTTTTGTTGAAAACCTTGTAAGTTTGGGATTTCAATTATTCTTTGCCATTAATAAGACCTCATTCATTCCATATTAACTTAAAATTGGTATAGATGGCTCCTTCCTGATTCTGTATGTACTTTAAGTTTTGGCTGAGTGCAAACAAGTCACATGTTTGAGCAGACCAATTATTGGGCAATTTTCCTATCTCTGCTTCTACAAGAGTTTTCTTATCACTTACTGAATACCCATTGTGTCTTTTTTTTTTTTTTTTAATTGCCTAGGAGGAATCATCTGTCATCCTGTCCTGAAGGGAGTTCCTCCTATGTCTGGTCGGATTTTCCACCGTAGATCCCCTGTCAGGAAGCCTGCTGGGTTAAGAATTTTTGATAGGAAGGCTATAGGTCATCAGTGGCCTCAGTACTTTTGGGCTATGCCGTTGTTTACACTGACAACAAGGTGGTATTGGAGTGTTACAGAGTTACAGAGAAAACCCTCAATTATCAATTATAGGTTTTAAATTTACCCTGGCTTTCAAACGAATAGGGTAGACTGTTTTTTCTTTACTACCTCTATTTCTTTCTCTCTCTTTGACTCCTTTCTCCTCTGTCTCTTCCTCTCTTTTCTTCTCTGCTTGACTTTCTGTCTCTCTGTCTCTTTCTCTCTATCTCCTTTTCTTTGACTTCCTATCTTTCTCTTTCTCTCTATCTTTGTCCCTCCCTCTCTCTGATTTTCTGTTTCTTTCTCTCTTTCCTTCTTTGACTTTGTCTTTCTCTTTCTCTCTGCTGGTCTTCTCCTGCCCCTGCCAGCTTCTTATGCTGCTGTTCTCTCCTCTGCTTCCCCTTATTGATGGCTTTGGCAGTGTAAGACTGCCACTTCCTTGGGTTTTTGCACTGAGTGCAATAACTCCATGATTTCCTTGTGATATTTAATGGGGGTTCTCACAGAGGTTAGGAACTCCTTTTCTTTCCATATTGCAGCATGGGCATGTAGGATTAGATAAGCGTACTTGCTATCTGTATTCACATTTATTCTTTTTCCCTTTCCCACTTCTAAGGCTTGGGTAAGTGCCACTAGTTCTGCTAACTGGGCCTTGGTCCTTGGGGGAAGAGGCTTACTTTCAAGTACAGTTACATCACTAACTATGACATAACCCGCCTTTCATATCTCATTTTCCACAAATGAATTTCCATCGCTATATAGGTTAAGGTCAGGATTAGCCAAGGGGAATTCTAAGAGATCATCTCAGGTGGCATAAATCTGGACTTCAACCTGTAGACAGCCATGCTCGACCAACTCCCCATCCTCTGCAAGAACACTGTGAGCCACTGCAGGGCTGAAGGCTGCACACATATGCACTTGAAACACCCATCCCTCAAGGAGTAGTACCTGGTGTCTAAGCAGGTGGTTGTCTGATAGCCACAAACTTCCTTTGGCACCTAGTATGCCATTTACATTATGAGTAGTCCAGACAGTGAGATACTTTCCTTGTATTATTTTGATAGCCTCTGATACTAAGACAGCCACTGCCACAACTACCTGTAAACAGTGAGGCCAGCCTTTTTCTACTATATCAATTTCCTTTCTTAGGTATGCCACTGGTTGTGGGGTTGTCCCATGAGTCTGAGTAAGGACCCCAAGAGCTATTCCTGCTCTCTCTATGACATATAAAGAAAAGTTTCATCTTGTGAGAAGGCTTGAGACTGGGGCTTGAGTTTATTCCTTCCAATGCCCAGATTTCAGGGTTTATTCCCTCCTCAACAGGGGATGACAAATGGGTAACTTGTTCCCCATATTCATGTAGATAACACCTCTAGCTTTGGCTAATATATCCCTCCCTAGTAAGGGTATGGGACTTTCAGACATGACAGGAAAGGCAAGTGAAAAGAACAAAGTCTCCCAATTACAACCGAGGAGGTGACAGAAATACGTGGTTACAGGCTGTCCCAGAATTCCTCAGATGGTAACAGACCTTGAGGACAGTCATCCAGGACAGGAGATTGACACTGAGAAGGCCATGCCAGTTTCCAGGAGGAATTCAATTTCCTGGCCCTCAATGGTTAAACATACACAGGGCTCAGCGAAGGTGATGACATGAGCTGGTGCTTACCCCAGGCACCCTCACTCCTGTTGTTGGATCATCTGGTTGAGGGACACATGACCCAGATGACCTTTGTCCTCAAGGGCAGTGCACCTTCCAGTGATTGTCTTGGTATAGTGGACATAGATCAGGGGGTGGCTCGTTTTTCATTGGACAACCTTTTATAAAATGTCCTTGCAAATCACACTTGTAACAGGCCCTACAGGGTGATTGGCCTGCTCCATTTTCTGTCCTCTCTGAACCACCAAGGTTTGTTTGTCAGAGGGCCATGACTAAGGCTGTGACCTTTCTCTGATCTCAATTTTCCTTTTGAGCCTAATTCTCTTGGTTCCTATTATAGAATACTGAGGTTGTCAGGTTTAATAGTGCCTCCAGATTTTGTTCAGGGCCCAGGGCTTGCTTTTGCAGCTTTCTCCTGATAGCCACAGCTGATTGGGTAATAAACTTGTCTTTTAGGATCAATTGAGGCTCAGGTGAGTCAGGTGACCAGGAGTATATTTTCTTAAGGCCTCCCTTAGCCACTTGAGGAAGGCAAAAGGATTTTCTTCCTTTCCCTGAGTTATGGTAGACATCATTGAATAATTCATGGTCTTTTTCCTAATTCTCATTAGTCCTTCTAGAACGCAGGTCAAGAGATGTTTATGACCCCAGTCCCCATGATCTGAGTTGAGGTTTCAGTGGGGATCCATACTGGGGATGGCTTGCTGACTGGTAGGGAAGTTGTCCCTTTCTTTGACTGTCATTCTATCATTTACTTGACTAAGATATCGAATATCTCAAAACTCTTGGACTGCAGCTAAAGCCACCTTCTTTTCATTAAAGGCCATGGTTTGATCCAACAATAGCATGACATCTCTACAAGCGATTCCCTAGACCCTGTAGGACATCTATATACCTATCAAGATCATCTGAAAAGTTCCCCAGGTCTGCCTTGATCTACTTGAGAGGGAGAAAGGGACATGTACCCTGGTTAGGCCAAATTCCCCTCCCCCTACAGCTTGAAGGGGACATAATAGATAGAGGGGGGTGGGGTTGTGGTCCTTTGGAGATTTCTTTGCTTATTTATTCCTGGGCAGGGTAGGTTAGAGGAGGATTATCATTAATAGGAAGTGGAGCTGTAGGGAGGCTAGGATGTGGGGGTAAGCTGAGTGGTCCTCCTGTGGGATGTGAATTGCAAGCTTTGTATAGTTGTATATTCTCCTTCAATGAGAAGAAAGCTTGGACATAAGGTATTTAACTCCATTTGCCTTCCCTCTTACAGAAAAGGTAAAGTTGCAGGATAATGTTGTAATTTGTAATTCCCACAGGTGGCCACTTTTCCTCATCAGAGAGAGAATACTGGGGCCAAGCTGTAGTGCAGAAAAAAATGAGCCACCTCTTTTTCAGTGTTTGTGGGTCAGTTTGGTCCCAATGGCTTAGGATGCATTTCAAGAGTGAGCCTGTTGATGCCTGAGTGTTTTCTCTCCCTGCCCAAGAACCTGCAATGATCCCTGGACCCTGCTAACTGTAATGGATGCAGCAGCAGACACAACCCCTGCCCTAGAACCCACAATGGTCCCTGGATCCTGCTGATTGAAATATTTGTGCTCACCAACACAGCAGCAGAAACACTAGTTTTCCTCTCAGATCACAAGGAGGACCAAGGAAGGTCAGATTTAGTGGCCCTTACTGATGCATTCTCAAAAACCTGCACCCTTGCTTGTCCTCCTAGACCACAAAGAGGACTGAGAAAAATTGGATTTAGTGGCCCTTACCAACACATTCTCAAAAACCTGTTAGAGTCCTAAGCATTCTCTTTTTAGTATTGGGACCTTATCCATGTCCTATAAAGATGTTATACCCCAAAAATTAAGTGGAAGTCCATACCCTGAGGGATGGAACGGATCTCCAGGGCTGGAAGAGTGACACATTTTGTCCTTACTCATATGAATAGGAGGGATACAATTTCTGAGTCTTCCCATATCCTAACTTTAGGAATAGCTTTTGTTAGGCCTGTTAGTCTGAGAAGGGATGCTAAAATTCCAGATAGTCCTCCCTGAGACTTGGATTTGGGGAAAAAAGTATGTCTTTTTGATTGGTGAGCCCAGGTACCTAAAGAAGGTAACAGAGTCCTGGAGTTTATACTAGAAATCATTCTTAAAGAGGAAACTAGAAAAGCACCAGAGAGAGGGAGTGGTTTTTAGAAGTGAGGATAGCCTTGGAGAAGAGAGGCAAAAGGAAGTTTGTCTGGCAGGCATTAGGACCCTGGGTGCAAGGGTCAGGATAGATAGGATAGATGAGCTATAGTCTTAGTTGGGCTACATGCCTTTGAAAGTTCCACTCATGGCTACAGGGTCAACCAACTTGTTGTCAAGACCCCGGGAGCTGAATGACTTTCCTCTCTGTTGACCCTTGGCTCAGCCCAGAATTACAGGAAAAGTGGAAGCAGGTTCTGGGCAAACCAACGCTCCCAACACTGAAGAGTCAGGGATTGTTAGAGAGCCCTTTCCCAGAAAGCCCTCACACTTTTTTCTTTAGTCCAGTGGCTGTGCTAGTCACTTTTAACTGGCTGGCAGGTGCCCAGTATTTAGCCCCCAAATTCTATAGAAAAATAAGACAGAATAGTAAGTGAAAGTGGTCCAATTGTACTCACCACTTGGTGATAGGTGATGGTCTCACTGCTTGGTGATAGGTGATGGTCTCTTCGAAATAGCCAAAATGTGTCCAGAATTGATGGGTTCTTGGTCTTGCTGACTTCAAGAATGAAGCCACGGATGCTTGTGGTGAGTGTTATAGCTCATAAAGTTGGCACGGACCCAAACAGTTAGCAGCAGCAAGATTTATTATGAAGAGCAAATGAACAAAGCTTCCACAGAATAGAAGGGGACCTGACTCAGGTGGCCAGCTTTTATTCTCTTATTTGGCCCCACCCACATCCTGCTGATTGGTCCATTTTACAGAGCACTGTTCATCCATTTTACAGAGTGCTTATTTGTCCATTTTGACATAGTGTTGATTGGTGCATTTACAAAACATTATCTAGACACAGAGTGCTTATTGGTGCGTTTACAATCCTTTAGATAGATAGAAAAGTTATCCAAGTCCCCACCCAAACCAGAAGCCCAGCTGCCTTCACATCTCACTGTTAGATTAGTCAGCAGTCAAATTAGCCATTGTTTTTGCTAACAGTGCAGATCAATGAAGCTCAGTTCCTACATCTTGACAAGCTCTGAAAAAATTTCCCAAGTTTTTGTACACCTCTCAGGCACCAGTGCACATTTACAAACTGTGATTCCATTCTCAAAAGCTAAAGATAAGGTTAGCATTTCTGTGGCAGTGGCATGAGGAATGTGATGCTCACTGCCTTTTGTAATCTTGCAAGAAATTGCACATAGGGCTTCTTTGACACTTGCATGATATGTAAAAAGGATTGTACTGGGACTCTCTCTTCAGGAATTGGGGCCTAGGCACATATAGCGGCCTATGCATGCTGTGGATAAGCAGTGTCTGGGAGTGCAATTTGACGTTCCAGGTCTGAATAAGTGCCATTACCCAATAGCATATCCTTTATAATGTCTCTGTGTCCAGCAACACGATTCTATCTAGCCTTGTCTGCACACATTTCTTGCCAATTTAAATTCCATGTCATATATTCGCTAGGAGACAAGCAAGTTTGTGCCAAGTGTTTCACATCAAAGGGTAAAAGACGCATAGCACTGAACACAGATTCCAGCAATCCTAAGGTGAATGGGCTCTGTACATCATTATTTACTACAATCACTACCTTAGGGGCAAGGTGCCATCTGACGCTTTCTTCCAAATATATTCATTTGTCTTTGTTTTTTAGTCCCCCTTCTTGACCTCTCTCCTAACTATTCAGTTTTAACAGCTGACAGAAAGCTTTATGGAAGAACTACTGCTGATGGGGATTATTTTAATAAAAGGGGAAATTTTAACATAGTTTGCAGGCAGACATTTAGAAAGAGCAAGGGGGAAAATTCTCTCAAACCAGTTGTTCTTCTAGGAACCATTCAATAAAAACAAATATCCAACTCTAAAAGCTGACAGCAAGGTTTATGCCAGAAGTGTTTATGATGGGTTAGTTTACTTTTGAAAAATGGAAGAGGTTGTTTGTTTTTTTCTTGTAAATTTGTTATAGTTCATTGTAGATTCTGGATATTAGCCCTTTTTCAGATGAGTAGGTTGCGAAAATTTTCTCCCATTTTGTAGGTTGTCTGTTCACTCTGATGGCAGTTTATTTTGCTGTGCAGAAGCTTTTTAGTTTAATTAGATCCCATTTGTCAATTTTGTCTTTTGTTGCCATTGCTTTTGGTGTTTTAGACATGAAGTCCTTGCCCAGGCCTACGTCCTGAATGGTAATGCCTAGGTTTTCTTCTAGGATTTTTATGGTTTTAGGTCTAACGTTTAGGTCTTTAATCCATCTTGAATTGATTTTTGTATAAGGTGTAAGGAAGGGATCCAGTTTCAGCTTTCTACATATGGCAAGCCAGTTTTCCCAGCACCATTTATTAAATAGGGAATCCTTTCCCCATTGCTTGTTTTTCTCAGGTTTGTCAAAGATCAGATAGTTGCAGATATGTGGCATTATTTCTGAGGGCTCTGTTCTGTTCCATTGATCTATATCTCTGTTTTGGTACCAGTACCATGCTGTTTTGGTTACTGTAGCCTTGTAGTATAGTTTGAAGTCAGGTAGTGTGATGCCTCCATCAAAAAGTGGGTGAAGGACATGAGCAGACACTTCTCAAAAGAAGACATTTATGCAGCCAAAAAACACATGAAAAAATGCTCATCATCACTGGCCATCAGAGAAATGCAAATCAAAACCACAATGAGATACCATCTCACACCAGTTAGAATGGCCATCATTAAAAAGTCAGGAAACAACAGGTGCTGGAGAGGATGTGGAGAAATAGGAACACTTTTACACTGTTGGTGGGAGTGTAAACTAGTTCAACCATTGTGGAAGTCAGTGTGGCGATTCCTCAGGGATCTAGAACTGGAAATACCATTTGACCCAGCCATCCCATTACTGGGTATATACCCAAAGGACTATAAATCATGCTGCTATAAAGACACATGCACACCTATGTTTATTGTGGCATTATTCACAATAGCAAAGACTTGGAACCAACCCAAATATCCAACAATGATAGACTGGATTAAGAAAATGTGGCACATATACACCATGGAATACTATGCAGCCATAAAAAATGATGAGTTCATGTCCTTTATAGGGACATGGATGAAATTGGAAATCATCATTCTCATTAAACTATCGCAAGAACAAAAAGCCAAACACCGCATATTCTCACTCATAGGTGGAAATTGAACAGTGAGATCACATGGACACAGGAAGGGGAATATCACACTCTGGGGACGGTTGTGGGGTGGGGGGAGGTGGGAGGGATAGCATCGGGACATATACCTAATGCTAGATGATGAGTTAGTGGGTGCAGCGCACCAGCATGGCACATGTATACATATGTAACTAACCTGCACGTTGTGCACATGTACCCTAAAACTTAAAGTATAATAAAAAAAAAAAAAAGAAAAAAAAGGAAAATAGTAGAGGGTTACATAATGACAAGTTTGTAAACAGTTATCCAGAAATAAGCCTGAGGAGGCATTCTGGCTGATGTGTCACAGCCAGTTTGTTGGGTTGTGGGGAACAAATTTTGTGACTAAACCAGCCAGCCTCCTTGGCTCCAGCAGAAGAAAAACACAGCTTGGTGCTACAGAGATGCATGCCACATTTCCCTCACCCAAGGAGCTTAGTGGGTCAGGCAGTTGTGAGTCCTACCACTGCCCCACTCCAAAGAAGGTAAAATGGCTTAGACAGTAGGCTGTTGAGAATCTGCAAAGCTCTGAGATTGGGATTCTAGGTGTCATTGCTGTAGGACCTCAAGTGGGACCTTTTGATCCATGGGTTGCAGAGTTTCATGAAAAAAGCACAGTTCCCTCAGCTGGGTAGCATGCTCTCTCACCACCTATTATGGCTGGGGCATTGGGGCACCCCTGCTCCCTGTGGTTCTCAAGTGGACTGCTGCATAGCACTGCTCTTCCTTTCTCTTTGTGGATTATGTCATCTGCCTAGTCAGTTCTTATGAGAGAACATGGATACCTCAGTTTACTAGTGAAAGATTCACGTAGTTATTTTGGATCTTTTTGATGGGAGCCTCTGATTGTCACTGTTTCTCATCTACCATCTTGACCCACTCTAACAATTCAGTTTTAACAGCTGACAGAAAGCTTTATGAAAGAACTACTGCTGATGAGGATTATTTTAATAAAGGGGTAAATTTTAACAAACATAGTTTGAAGGCAGACATTTAGAAAAAGCAAGGGGGGACATTCTCTCAAACCAGTTGTTCTTTTAGGAACCATTCAATAAAAACAATTATCCAACGCTAAAGTCTGACATCAAGGTCTATGCCAGAAATGTTTATGATGGGTTAGTTTACTTTTGAAAAATGGAAGACGGTTACATAATGACAAGTTTATAAACAGTTATTCAGAAATACTAAGGTAAAAAACTCTCCTTCATCTCTGGTTCTTTTTTGGAACCATCAAAATGAATAAATGTCTGACTCTGAAAAATGACATTAAACTTTGTTCCAGAACTCTTGAAGATGAGTTTTCTTTCAAGGAAAGATAAATTTCAACACAAAAATATTGCACACAAGCATTTAGAAGGAGAAAGTAGAAAAATTATCTTATAGTCATGGCCCTTCCAGGAAAACTTCAGAACAAATAAATATCTGGTCTTGACAGCTAATGACAGGCTTTGTGCCAGAACTCTTGACGATGGCCAGCATTTTTTGTAGAGCTAAATACAGATGTTAACAGAAAGAGAACATTGCAGTTGTTTAAAAGAGCTAGAAAGAGTATTCTCACATTCCAGTGGCTCTTCTAAAGATCAATTAATGCCAATAAATACGCAGCTTTGAAAGCTAACAATCAGTTTTGTGCCAAAACTCTTGGTGATGGGCAGCCTTTTTTTTTTTTTTTTTTTTTTTTTAGGAAAAAACGATATAAATATGGAGAGAAGCTTGTAGGTAGGCTTCTAGAAGAAGTTAACAAAAAATTTTCCTATTGCAGTGTTTCTTCTAGAAACCCATCAAGACCAATATATATCTGGCAGTTAATGCTAACAACAAACTTTTTTCCATGACTTGTGAACATGGTCAGTTTTAAGAGAAACGAAGATGTTAACATGAAGAAAGTTTGCAGAGAGGTATTTATAGGGAGAGAAAAAAATTGTACATCATTTGCCCTAATAGATACATATCAAAATCTTAAAAATATCTGCTCTAAAAGCTGATAACAGTATTTGTTCCAGGACTATTGATGATGGGTCATTTTTTATCAGGATAAGAAAGATGTAGATACAAAGAAAAGTTATCAGACAGACATTTAGAGTAAGCAAGAAAAAGATTCTCTAACACAAGTATCCTTCCTAGAAAACTGTCAAAACAAATAAATATCTGGTCTTGACAGTTGACAAGAAGCTTTGTGCCAGAACTATTAGTAATGTGTGTGTGTGTGTGTGTGTGTGTGTTTAAAGAAAGGAAGGTGTTTAGCAAAAAAAGAGTTGTTTCTAGACAGAAACTAAGAAGGAGGAAGTAGGAGATTTCTCACACCAGTGGCTCTTTTAGGGAACCTAAAAATTAATGCATATGTCTGGCTCTGAAAGCTGAACACAAATATTATGTTAGAACCCTTTCTGATGCGTGGTTTTGTTGCAAGCAAAAAAAAATGTTCATATAAAGAAAAGTTCATGGATGATCACTTAAAAGAAGAAAGGAAGAGAGTGATGATAGCAACAGTGTCTCACCTAAAAAACCATCAAAATGAAAAAATACATCGTCCTGAAAGCTGGCAAAAAGTTTGTGCCATAACTTTTGCTGATGGATGATTTTCTTTAAGAGAAAGGCAGACTTTAACATAAACAGAAGGATCCCTGATAAGTATTTAGAATAAGAAACAAGATAATTTTTTTAAAATAGTGACCTTTCTCATTACTTGTCAATACAAACAAATATTTAGCTCTCAAAAATGAAGTTTTTGTGCCAGAACTCTTAAAGAAGAGCAGTTTTCTTTCAAGGGAAGGGTTTAGCTGAAGAGAGGTTTGCAGGCAGACATTTAAAAGAAACAAAGAGGGGAAACCTTTTATTTCAGTGGTTCTTTTAGAAAACCATCAATATGAGCATATATCAAGCCCTGAAATCTAATATCTTTGTTCCACAACTCTGGATTACGTGTGGTTTTCTTTATATCAAAGTGAAGTTTGTAGAAAGGCATTTGCAAATGTAACAGTAAAGTTTTCTCACAACAGAGTTTTTTTCTTTTTTTTTTTTTTTTTTTTGAGATGACTCACCCTGTTGCTCAGACTGGGGTACAGTGGTGTGATCTTGGCTCATTGCAACCTCTGTCTCCCAGGTTCAAGTAGTTCTCCTTCCTCAGCCCCCTGAGTAGCTGGGATTACAGGCATGTGCCACTACACCCGGGCAATTTTTGTATTTTTAGTAGAGATGGGGTTTCTCCATGTTGGCCAGAATGGTCTCCAACTCCCCAGGTGCTACAACTCCCTCGGCTTTATGAAGTGCTGGGCTTACAAATGTGAGCCACCACACTTGTCCATAACAGAGGATCTTTTAGAAAACCTTTAAAATTAACAAATACCTGGTCCTGAAAGTTGACAAGATTTGTGCAATAACTGTTAATAATGGTCCCTTTTATTTTTTTTTTCAGGCAAAGAAAGAGATTCAGTTAGACATTTAGATAGAACAATTTTTTTTTTTTTTTTAAACACCAGTAGTTTTTCTAGGGAACTGATGAAAGAAGGGAACATCTGGCCCTGAATGCTGACAAACTGATGTCAGAATTCTTGAAAATGGGTGGTTTCTTTCTTGCCTTTTCTTCCTTTTATTTTTCTTTTGAAATGGAGTTTCACTGTTGTTACCCAGGCTGCAGTGCAGTGGCATGGTCTTGGCTCACTGCCATCTCCAACCTCCCATGTTCAAGTGATTCTCCTGCCTCAGCCTCCTGAGTAGCTGGGATTACAGTCCCCTGCCACCAAGCCAAGCTAATTTTTTAATATTTTTTTTTTTTTTTTTTTTTTTTTTTTTTTTTTTTTTTTTTTTTAGTAGAGATGGGATTTACCATGTTAACCAGGCTGGTCTCAAATTCCTGACCTCAGAAGATGCACCTGCCTTGCCCTCCCAAAGTGATGGGATTATATGGGTGAGCCACTGTGCCCTGTCTGGTGGTTTCTTTGAGAGAAAAAAAATATTTGAACAGAGAAGCAGTTTCTTGACATGCATTTAAAAAGAGAAAGAAGAGAAAGTCTATTACACTCATGGCCCTTGTCGTTACTTGTCATTAGGAACTAATGCGAGGATCTCAAAGTTGAAAGTAAGTTTTGTTCCAGAACTTTTGAACAAGGGCAGTTTTTTTTTAAGGGAAATAAATGTTTTTAACTGACAAAAAGTTTACAGACAGGTATTTAAAAAAAGTGAAGAGGAGAATAGTTTTACCTCAGTGGCCCTTCTAGAGATCCAAAAAAAAAAAGATTTGTTGAGAAATATTAACACTGGGCCATTTTATTTCAGGAAAAGGAAGGTGTTTACATAAACAAGAGTTTGTAGTCATGCATTTTGAAACAAGGGAATAAAAGGAATTTTCTAACATCAGTGGCCATTCTAGTGAAGTATCAAAACAAATATACAGCCTTGAAAGCCTGCAACAACTATTGTGCCAGAACTCATGGTGACAGCTGGTTCTCTTTCAGGAAAGTAAAACATTTTCAAAAAAAACTTTTTAGATAGACATTTAGAAAAAACAAGAAGGAAATGTTATATTTTAGTGGCCTTCATAGAAAACCATCAAAACAAGCAAATATCTTACACTGAAAGCTGACAACAAGCTTTGTACCAGAACTCTTAAAAATGGGCACATTTATTTTTCAAAAAGATTAACATTTCAACACAAAGAAATTTCAGGCGCGTCCATGTGAAGAGACCACCAAACAGGCTTTGTGCAAGAAATAAAGCTTTTAATCACCTTGGTGCAAGTGGGCCGAGTCCAAAAAGAGAGTCAGCAAAGAGAGACAAGGGTGGGGCCATTTTATAGGATTTGGGAAGATAAAGAAAAATTACAGTCAAAGTGGATTTGTTCTCTGCCAGGCAGGAATAGGGGTCACAAGGTGCTCAGTGGGGAAGTTTTTGAGCCAGGTTGAGCCAGGAAAAGGACTTTCACAAGATAATGTCATCACTTAAGACAAGGACCAGCCATTTTCACTTCTTTTGTGGTGGAATGTCATCAGTTAAGGCAAGGACTGGCCATTTTCACTTCTTTTGTGGTGGAATGTCATCAGTAAAAGTGGGGCAGGGCATTTTCACTTCTTTTGTGATTCTTCAGTTACTTCAGGCCACCTGGTCATATATGTGCAAGTCACAGGGGATGCAATGGCTTGGCTTGGGCTTAGAGGCCTGACATTCCTGCCTTCTTATATTAATAAGAAAAATAAAACAAAATAGCGTTGAAGTGCTGGGGCGGTGAAAATTTTTGGGTGGTGGTATGGAGAGAGAATGGGCAATGTTTCTCAGGGCTGCTTCAAGTGGGATTAGGGGTGGCATGGGAACCTAGAGTGGGAGATATTAAGCTGAAGGGAGATTTTGTGGTAAGGGCTGACATTTTGGGGATATTAGAAGAAACATTTGTCATATAGAATGATTGGTGATGGCCTGGATACGGTTTTGGATAAATTGAGAAACTAAACGGAAGATACAAGGTCCAAATAAAAGAAGGAGAAAAATGGGTATTAAAGGACTAAGAATTGGGAGGACCCAGGACATCCAATTAAAGAGTACCCAAGGGGGTTCAGCATAATTACTTGCTTGGTTGGCAAATTTTTGTGCTCTATCCTTGAGTTTTTTTATGTTATCATACACCAGACCAGATTGATTTAGGTAAAAATAACACTCTTTATTTAAGAATATACACAGTCCTCCTTTTTCAGCAGTGAGTAAATCAAGGTCTTAGCAGTTTTGGAGGACAACTGCAGCTAAAGAGTCAACTTGGCCTTGGAGGACTGATAAACTTTGTGATATGTCTGTGATGCTAGCAGAGAAGTCATTAGACAGGCTACAGAAGGTAGTGACAGAGGTTGAAATGCCTGCTATTCTAGTACCGAGAGCAATAGTGGAGGCAGAATGTCCTAAACCGACCAGCAAGGGCATTAGTGGAACATTTTTGTCATGTTGGTGTCATGAGGGGATCAGGGAGCTCTTTGGTCCTATTTGCAAATTGAATTTTGGGGGTAAGGAAAACTAGTGTACATGTGCCTGTCCAATTAGCAGGTAGACACATGTAGGTAGAGGATCCATAGAGGAAGAGACCTTGTGCAAGGCAAAACTGGAGACACAAAGTAAAAAGTTGAGGAGTGCTGAAAGAGGTGTCTTTTACCTAGACTCCTAGGGATTCAGCTAGGGCGGCAGCCATCAGAGGTTGTAATGGGGACTGATGGGGTAACTGCATAGAGGGGGAAGTTTGATTTTCATGGTGTATGAGAAAACGTTGATTATCTATGACTAACCTTTCACTGTTATTTTCAGGGCTGGGTATAAGTAAACAAGAATAGGGCCTGGGAGGAGAGTCTGATGAGCAAAGGGAAGGTAACCAAAGATGGAGTGAAATAAAGGGTAAGTGTCTTCCTAAGCAATAATTGTCAGGCCTCTGAGCCCAAGCTAAGCCATCATATCCCCTGTGACCTGCATGTACACATCCAAATGGCTGGTTCCTGCCTTAACCGATGACATTCCACCACAAAAGAAGTGAAAATGGCCTGTTCCTGCTTTAACTGATGACATTGTCTGCGAAATTCCTTCTCCTGGTTCATCCTGGCTCAAAATCTCCCCCACTGAGTACCTTGTGACCCCCCCACTCCTGTCTGCCAGAGAACAACCCCCCTTTTATCCTTTACCTACCCAAATCCTATAAAATGGCCCCACCCCATCTCCCTTCACTGACTCTCTTTTCGGACTCAGCCCTCCTGCACCCAGGTGTAATAAACAGCCATGTTACTCACGCAAAAGCGTGTTTGGTGGTCTCTTCACATGGACGCGCATGAAAATAATTACTGCTAATGTTTTTAATGTTTGTCAGTATTAATAGAGGGCTTTTCTGTAATACAGAGCTGGAAGGCTCCAATTGTTTCAGTGATGTGTGTAGTTGGGCTTCGGAGATGAAGAGTAAAGTAACATTGAGAAGGTGAAAGATTACCTAGGGGAAATCTTGCCCAGTCTGTCTGTAAGGCGAGGACAGCTGTGTAGGCACTGGAAGACAGGGAAGTGCAAACCCAGCAGTTGTTCACTAAGGAGGGATTAGAAGTGGCTAGGAGAGAATGCGTAAGGTTGATAGTGTGGTGGAGATAGCTGGAGAGAGGTAGAGGGTGGCATAAGATTGGGAACGAGAATAAGAGTAAGTATAAAAGTAAAGAATAGAACTTCAACAGGATGGAAGTATAGGAGGATGCCCTGCCAGTAAAGATCATCTATCCACTCTAAGAGAGAGTTAAGAGTGGCGGTGTGGGGATAGCATGAAGAGATATCAGCTGTGATGGCTTGAAGAAACAGTGTAAACCGGCAGTGTAAACAAGAGTAGGGCATTTATAGGTAGTTGAGAATGCAGAATAGGAGTATGACTAGACAGAAGATATTAGGGATGAATAGTTTCTTTTTGGGGCTCAGCCCAAGTGGTGGGGGTGATTTCATAAAGCTCTGCTGCAAAAAGAAGGGTAAGGATGGAGAGACCTAATAGAATAAAGGGATGTATTAGGCTCATAAGGGTTATTACTGTTCTTCAGAAATATGAGTGAGTTTAAAGGAAGTAGGGGAGAGTACTTGTGACTTCCAGGAGGAAGAGGGATTAGGCTGGCTGCCTGATGCACACAGCTTTATTCTGGAATGGTGAACCCAGTGTGGAAGATCCTGCAGGCAGACAGCAGTCAGGGTACTACAGATGACTAAGTAGGGTCTGGTCCATCGAGGTTGTAGAGTTTGAGGATTCAGATTCTTAACAAGAACTGATCGTCCAGCTAGGGTGTCTTCATGTGGCTGGGGATCTGGAGCAGGCAAGAGAAGATTAACAGCCTGGTGAATTTCCTGTCTATCCTGTTGGAGGACTGGAAGATAGTCGCCTAGAGGGCTGGTGTCTGGGAAGTGTTTGGGGCCAAGCAGGAAAGTGCGTCCATATAAAAGTTCAAATGCACTGTACCCTGTAACAACTCAAGGACAGGTTTAATTCTGAGAAGGGCAAGAGGTAAAAGTACTGTCCAATACTTTTTAAGTTGGAGGCTGAGCTTGGTGAGGTGTGTCTTTAAAATACCATTAGTCTGTTTTACCTTTCCTGAAGATTGAGGATGATAAGGAATACGAAGATTCCACTGAATATTAAGTGCATGAGAAATTGCTTGGATGATTAGACTAGTTAAGACTGGTCCATTATCAGACAGTATAGAGGTGGGAAGGTCAAACTGAGGAATTATGTCTGACAGAAGGGAAGAAATGACCATGGTGGCCATCTCAGACCCTGTTGGAAAGGCCTCTACCTATCCAGTGAAAGTGTCTACCCAGACTAAGAGATATTTTAGTTTTCTGACTCAAGGCATGTGCGTAAAGTCAATTTGCCAGTCCTGCACAGGGGCAAATTGCTGAGCTTGATGTGTAGGAAAGGGAGGAGGCCTGAACAATCCATGAGGGGTAGTAGAATAGCAGAAAACTGAGAAGTGATCTCCTTGAGGATAGATTTCCATGATGGAAAGGAAAAGAGAGGTTCTAAGAGACAGGCTAGTGGCTTGTAACCTACATGGAAGAGGTTATGAAATGACGACAGAATAGAAGGGGCCTGTGAGGCTGGAAGGAGGTATTTTCCTAGATCTAAGAACCATTTGCCTTGTGTGAGAAGAGATTGATAGTTGGAAGTTTCAGCGGGGCAGTAGGTGGGAGTGGCCGATGTGAAGGAGAAAAACTGGCCATCAGGAACAGAAGTTGGAGAGCTAGCTGCTTGTCTAGCCACCTTATCAGCATAAGAATTGCTGTGAGAGACAGAAGCTGGAAAGCTAGCTGCTTGCCTAGCCACCTTATCAGCACAAGCGTTGCCTAGAGCAATGGATCTGACGCCTTTTGATGCCTCTTGCAGTGAATGACCCCAGCTTCCTTTGGAAGTAAAGCGGCCTCGAGCAGAGTTTTTATTAAAGAAGCATTAATGATGGAGGACCCTTGTGTAGTGAGGAAAACTCTTTCAGCCCATATGACTGCATGGTAGTGCAGAATATGGAAGGCATATTTAGAGTCAGTATAAATATTGACATGTAGTCCTTTTGCAAGAGTGAGGGCCTGAGTTAAGGCAACTAGCTTGGCTTGCTGAGAGGTAGTGGAGCAGGGCAGAATGGTAGCCTCAATAACAGATGTGGAAGATACTATTGCATAGCCTGCCTTTGCTGGTGAGTGGCGATTAGGCCTTGTGGAACTGCCATCAATAAACCAAGTGTGATCAGAGTGAGAAACAGGGAAGAAGGAAATGTGGGGAAATGGGGTGAATGTCAGGTGGGTCAGAGAGATGCAGTCATGAGGGTCAGGTGTGGTATCCGGAATAATGTGGGAGGCAAGATTGAAGTCTGGGCCAGGAACAATGGTAATTGTGGGAGACTCAACAAAGAGTGAGTATAGCTGAAAGAGCCAGGGAGGAGAAAGTATATGCATCAGGGGTGAGGAAGAAAATAGATTTTGGAAATTATGAGAGTTGTAGAGAGTGAGTTGAGCATAGTTGATTTTGAAGGCCTCTAAAAGTATTAGGGTGGCAGCAGCCACTGCACAGAGACATGATGGCCAGCCTAAAACAGTAAGGTCAAGTTGTTTGGACAAAAAGGCTACAGGGTGTGGTCCCGGTCCTTGTGTAAGAATTCTGACTGAACAGCCCTGCACTTCAGCTGTGTCTAATGAAAAGTTTAAGGATGAGTCAGGGAGAGCTAGGGTGGGGCAGTCTCTAAAGCTGTCTTCAAGGAACAGAAAAAGGAGTGGGGAAAGGACTTATGATCTATGGGGTCAGCTAGGTTTCCTTTTGTGAGTTTATATAATGGTTTTTTAGGATGGCAAAACCAGGTATCCAAAGGCAAAAGTATCCAACTATGACCAGGAAGGAAAGGAGTAGTTGTTTTGTAGAAGGGGTTGTTGTTTGAGAGATTAGTCAGACATGATTGGCAGGGAGAGCAGGTGTGTTTTTATGAAGAATTATGCCAAGGTAGGTAAGGGATTGAGAAGAAATTTGAGCTTTGGAGGGGGATACCCGATATCCTTTGGAGAATAAATGCTGAAGGAGCAGAAGGTGTCTTGTTGAGAAGATTCAAAGGAGGGGATACAAAGAAGAAGGTCATCAATATATTGAATACGATGAGAAGCGGAGGGGTGGAAAGAAAGTAAATCATGAGAAACAGCTTGGCTGAAGTAGTGAGGGCTGTCTCTGAAACCTTGCGGCAGCCCAGCCCAGGTAAGCTGCTGGGACTGATGGGTGTCAGGGTCAGTCCAGGTGAAAGCAAAGAAAGGCTGGGATGTGGGGTGCAGAGGAATAGTGAAAAAAGCATCTTTAAGATCAAGAATGGAATAGTGAATTGTGGAGGAAGGTATTGAGGACAAAAAATGTACAGGTGGGGCACCACAGGCTGGATAGGCAAAACAACTTTGTCAATAAGGCACAGATCCTGAACTAATCTGTAAGACTTGTCCAGTTTTTGGACAGGTAAAATGGGGGAATTGTAAGGAGCGTTTATAGGTTTTAGAAGCCATGCTGTAGCAGAGAGTGATAACAGGCTTTAATCCTTTTAAATCGTGCTGCGGGATGGGATATTGGCATTGAGTAGGGTAAGGGTGATTAGGTTTTAATGGGACGATAATGGGCATGTGATTGGTTGCCAGGGAAGGTCTAGAGATGTCCCATACTTGTGGCTTAAGGTGGAGGGATGTGAGAGGAAGAAGCAAAGGAGGCTTTGGATTGGGGAGAAGGGTGGCAATGAGATGCAGCTGAGTCCAGGAATACTCAGGGAAGCAGATAATTTGGTTAAAATATCTCAGCCTAATAAAGGAACTGGGCAGGTGAGCATAACTAAAAAAGAGTGCATAAAAGAGTGTTGTCCAAGTTGGCACCAGAGTAGGGGAGTTTTCAGGGGTTTTGAAGCTTGGCGGTCAATACCCACATCAGTTATTGGGGTGAGGGAAACAGGCTTTTGAAAAGAAGGCAACGTGAAATGGGTAGCCCCTGTATCGATGAAACAGAGGGTGGACTTACCCTCCACTGTAAGAGTCACCTGAAGTTGGGCATCTGTGATGGTCCAGGGGGCTTCTGAGGTGATCAGGCAGCATTAATCTTCAGTCGCTAAACTGAGCAGATCTGGGAAGGAGTTAGAAAACCTTGGGCTAGAGCTTTAGGGGCTCTAGGAGTGGCTGCTGGGTGAGCTTGGCAGTCTGCCTTCCAGTGGGTCCCTGCACAGATGGGCATGGCTTAGGAGGAATCCTGGGCTATGGGCATTCCTTGGCCCAGTGACCAGATTTCTGGCACTTGAAGCAAGATCCTAACGGAGTGAGTCTTGTAGGAATGCTTCACTGCTGCAGCTTACGTGTGTGCGGCTTAGGCATTTTGAAGTTCTTGTATGCTGAAAGTGTGTCTGGTTTTGTCTCACAGCAGAGGCAAGTAACTGTAACAGAAATGTTTTGCTATCTGGCTGCTTCCTCTCTGTTATTGTACACCTTGAAGGAGAGGTTGATTAATTCCTGTTGTGGAGTTTGAGGGCCAGATTCTAACTTTTGAAGTTTTTTCCTAATGTCAGGAGTTGATTGGGTGATAAAATGTATATTAAGAATAAGACAGCCTTCTGGCCTTTCTGGGTCTAGGGTGGTATAGTGTCTAAGGGTTGCTGCTAAGTTGGCCATAAACTGTGCTGGGTTTTTGTCTTAACCTTGGGTAGTTTCTTTAAGCTTGTCATAATTAACAGTTATGTAAGCTGCCTTCAAGGTGGGAAATCATGTAATCTCGCCTAGCTATACCTGGGGAATTTGCCTGGTAGTTCTATTGGGGATCCTCTCGGGGAACTGCTCTAATGCCTTCCTGGAGTTCTGGCTCATGAAGCCAGTGGTTATCAGCATGAGATTGGGCTAGAGAAAAAACTCTTTCCCATTCATCTGGGGGACGGCAGAAGTCAGGATGATATTTAAGTCACTCCAGGTTAAATTGTAGGACAGAGTTAGATATTGGAATTCCTGTATATATTTAGTGGGGTCTGATGAGAAAGAGCCTAAACACTGACTGATCTGAGAGAGGTCTGATAGAGAAAAAAGTACATGTACCCAGACTATGCCTTCAGCTCCAGCCACCTCTCTAAGAGGAAATTGTTGGGCAGGTGGGGAAGAGCTAGTCGCAGAAATAAACTGTAAGCTGGACTGGGTGTGAGAAGGGGAGGTGGTAGAAGGATTATAGGATGGAGGAGTGGAGGCTGAGGAAGGACTGGGACTTAGCTCGGCCTGGTGATGAGCAGCCTGCAGAGGAGGGGAAAGGTCAGATGGGTCTGTAGAAAAGGAAGACTGGAAAGACTTGGTGATGCTAGGGGTTTGGACTGGGGTCAGGTGGGTGGGAAAGAAGGAGGATTTGGGAGGAATTGCATTGGGTACAGAGACTAGGGAGGGAACAAATTGTGAAAAATGCCTGGATGTAAGGCACCTCAGACCATTTGCCCATTTTTTAACAAAAATTATTTAGGTCTTGTAGGATGGAGAAATCAAACATGCCATTTTCTGGCCACTTATAGCCATTTTCACGTTTGTATTGGGGCCAAGCAGTGTTGCAGAAGAAAATAAGACATTTAGGTTTTAGGTCAGGTGTGAGTTGAAGAGGTTTTAAGTTCTTGAGAACACAGGCTAAGGGAGAAGAAGGAGGAATGGAGGGTGGAAGGTTGCCCATAGTGAAGGAAGCAATCCCAGGGAAAAGAGAGAGTAGAGACATGGAGGAAAGGGATTCAGGGTTTCTTACCCTAAAGAAAAGTGTAAGAGGGGTCAGGGCACAGAAATAAGGGGTTGGAGCATAGAGATAAGAGGTTGGGGTGTGGAAATAAGGTATTGGGGCACAAAGATAAGAGGTCAGGGCATGGAAATAAGGGATCAGGGTGCAGAGATAAGAGGTCAGGGCATGGAAATAAGGGATTGGGGTTCTTGCCCCCTAGAAAAGCAGGACTTGCTGCTAAAGGTGAAAGAGAAGGGGTTGAGGGGTTCTTGCCACTCCCCCAGAAAAGCAGAGAAGGGGTAGAGACACAAAAGAGAAGGGGCTAGGGTACTTGCCCCTCCCCCAGAAAAGCAGGCCTTGCTGCTAAGGGTGAAGGACAAAGGCGGGTGTCCCTGTGTGGTCTGACACCTCTGAAACATGGGTGAATAATCAGAGAGGCATCCCTGCAATGATTAAACACCAAGGGAAGCCTGCCTTCCCAGTCCTTGACCAGTGCCAGAGTTTTGGGTCCACGGAAAAAACGTGTCTCCTTTGTCCCTACCAGAAAATGAAAGGAATTGAAATTAAGAAAAGGGAGGGATTGAAGTGTGACACCAAGACTGAAAGGAGAAAGAGGTTGAGGGATAGTGGGGGAGGTTGGAGAAGAGAGTAAAAGAGGCTGCTTACCAGATTTGAAATTTGTGAGATGTTTCTTGGGCTGGTCAATCTGAGGACCTGAGGTCGTAGGTGGATCGTTCTCACAGAGCAAAGAGCAGGAGGACAGGGGATTGATCTCCGAAGGTAGGTCCCCCAATCTGAATCACAGCACCAAATTTCATGCATGTCTGTGTGAAGAGACCACCAAACAGGCTTTGTGTGAGCAATAAAGCTTTTAGTCACCTGGGTGCAGGCAGGCTGAATAGGAAAAGAAAGTCAGTGAAGGGAGATAAGGGTGGGGCCATTTTATAGGATTTGGGTAGATAAAGGAAAATTACAGTCAAAGTGGATTTGCTCTCTGGTGGGCAGGACTGGGGGTCAAAAGGTGCTCAGTGAAGGAGGTTTTTGAGCCAGAACGAGCCAGGAAAAGAACTTTCACAAGATAATGTCATCACTTAAGACAAGGACTGGACATTTTCATTTCTTTTATGGTAGAATGTCATCAGTTAAGGCAAGGACTGGCATTTGCACTTATTTTGTGGTGGAATGTCATCAGTTAAGGCAGGGCAGGGCATTTTCACTTCTTTTGTGATTCTTCAGTTACTTCAGGCCACCTGGGCATATACCTTCAAACCACAGGGGATGCGATGGCTTGGCTTGGGCTCAGAGGCCTGATAAGAAATTCACAAACATACATTTAAAAGGAGTAATAAGGTTGATTTTTTCCTCCCAGTGTTTTTTTTTTTTTTTTTTTTCAGGAAACCCATCAATATAAACATACTTCAGGCACTGAAAGGTGACACAAGCTTTATGAAAAGACTCTTGATGATAAGTAGTTTCTCTTCAGGAAATGGAAAACATTTCCTTGGAGAAAAGTTTGCTGACAAGCATTTATAAAAAGCCAAAAGGGCATTTTTTTCTAGCAACAGTAAACCTGTTAGTGAACCATAAAAATATCCAAGCCTGAAAGCTTACCACAAAGTACATGCCAGAACTCATGAGGATGGCCCTTTTCTTTTAGAAAAAGGAAGATGTTCTAAAACAGATAACTTATCCAATAGCCATTTAGAAGGAGCAAGAAAGTTATCTCACTTCAGCGGCTCTCATAGAAATCACAAAAATAAACAAATATCTGGCCCTGAAATATGCAAGAAACTATGGATCAGAACTCTTTAAAACAGGTAATTTTTTCGGAGAAAGGAAAACTTCTATATGCAAAGTTTGCAGACATTTAGAAGAAGCAAGGGACAGGAATTCTATCAGTGGCCTTCCTGAAAAAATATGAAAATAAATGAATACCCTTCCCTCAAATAAGGTAACAAACCTCATGCCAGAACCCTTGTTGATATGTAGTTTTCTTCTAGGAAAAAAAAAATTAAACAGAAAGAAAACTTGTCAGACAGGCTGTTGGAATGAGCAAGGAGAGGAATTTTCTTATGCCAGTTGGCTTCCTGGGGACACTGAATATTAACAAATTATAGTTCTCAAAGCTGAAAAAAGATTTGTTCAAGAGCTTTCTTTTTTTCTTTCTTTCTTTTTTTTTTTTTTTTTTTTTTGAGACAGAGTCTCACTCTGTCACCCAAGCCAGAGTGCAGTAGCATGATCTTGGCTCACTGCACCCTCCATCTCCTGAATTCAAGTGAGGCTTCTGCCTCAGCCTCCCGAGTAGCTGCAGGCACACATCACAATACTAGGTTAACTTTTGTATTTTTAGCAGAGATGGGTTTCACCATGTTGGCCAGGCTGGTCTCAAACTCCTCACCTCAAGTGGTCCACCTACCTCAGCCTCCCAGAATACTAGGATTACAGGCATGAGCCACCACACCTGGCCTGTACCAGAACTCTTGACAGGTGTGGGTTTTTTTTTCTTTCAATAAGAAATAAAGATTTTTACTACAAAGCAAAGTTTGCAAGAGGCATTTAGAAACAGCAGCAAGAAAACTGTCTAATGCCAGTGGCCTTTATATAGAGGCTTATCAATAGGAAAAATATTCAGTTTTCAAACTGACCAAAGGTTTATGCCAGTATTATTGATGAAGGCATTTTTGATGAAAAGGAAGATTTCAAAACAATGAAAGTTTGAAGACAGGCATTTAGAAGAAGCAAGGAGATAGATTCTCTCCTATCAATGGCCCTTCTGGAAATTTATAAATAAAAACAAATATTTGCTTCTGAACACTGACAACAAGTTATTTGCCAGAAGTCTGGATGACAGGTAATATTTATTCTAAAAATGAAAGATGCCTTCATAATGAAAAGTTTGCACACAGTTATTTTGAAACAGCTAGGAGGGTCATTCACTTACATGGTTGTGTTTTTTTTCAACCATCAAAATGTGCAAATATGTGACTCTGAAAGTTGACAGGTTTTGTGTCAGAACTGTTGAAGTTGGGTAATTTTCTTTTAGGACAAACAAAATTTCAAAACACAAAAAATGTTTGCAGACGATTATTTTGAGGAATAAAAAAAATTTGTTGCACTTATTTTCCTGTTAGGAAACTTTCAATATCATAAACTTAAATATAAATAAATATTCAGCCCTGACAGCTGACAACAAACTTTGTGTTAGAATTTTTAATAGCAAGTGATTTGCTTAAAAAAAAAAATGACGCTTAGTTCAAAACGCACTTGTAGACAGGCATTTAGAAAAAACAACCAGATCAATTCTCTCACATCAGTGGCCCTCTTAGAGAACGTTAAAAACAAATATCCAGCACTCAAAGCTAATGAAAAGTGTTGTGCCAGAACTTATGATGACAGTCAGTTATCGTTTTGGGAAAAAAAAATGTTTTCAACAAGAAAAACTTCTGGATAGGTGTCTAGAAAGAGCAAGGAGAAGAACACTCTCAGTGGCCCTTGTAGAGAATCATCAAAATGAACAAATGTCTAGTTCTAAAAGTGGACAATAAGCTTTTTGTCAGGACCCTTAATGATGGGTTGTCTTTAAAGGGAAGGAGGATTTTAACACGAAGTAACATTTTAGCACAGAAAAACATTTAGAAAGAGCAAGAAAAATAATTCTCTTAAACTAGTGGCTCTCCTAGGGAATGGCTAATAGGAATAAATATCTGGCCCTTAGGCAAAAATATTTTTTAATAAAATTATAAAATACAGAAAGATATATTTATTGAACCAAATACACTCATTGTTTTAACTTTTCCTTTTTTATTTATTATAATTATATTTTATGTTTTAGGGTACATGTGCACAATGTGCAGGTTAGTTACATACGTATACATGTGCCTTGCTGGTGCGCTGCACTCATTAACTCATCATATAGCATTAGGTATATCTCCCAATGCTATCCCTCCCCCCTCCCCCCACCCCACAACAGTCTCCAGAGTGTGATGTTCCCCTTCCTGTGTCCATGTGTTCTCATTGTTCAATTCCCACCTATGAGTGAGAATACGCGGTGTTTGGTTTTTTGTTCTTGCGATAGTTTACTGAGAATGATGATTTCCAATTTCATCCATGTCCTGCAAAGGACATGAACTCATCATTTTTTATGGCTGCTTAGTATTCCATGGTGTATATGTGCCACATTTTCTTAATCCAGTCTATCATTGTCGGACATCTGGGTTGGTTCCAAATCTTTGCTATTGTGAATAGTGCCACAATAAACATACGTGTGCATGTGACTTTATAGCAACATGATTTATAAACCTTTGGGTATATACCCAGTAATGGGATAGCTGGGTGCAATCGTATTTCTAGTTCTAGATCCCTGAGGAATTGCCACACTGACTTCCACAATGGTTGAACTAGTTTACTGTCCCACCAACAGTGTAAAAGTGTTCCTATTTCTCCACATCCTCTCCAGCACCTGTTGTTTCCTGACTTTTTAATGATCACCATTCTAACTGGTGTGAGGTGGTATCTCATTGTGGTTTTGATTTGCATTTCTCCGATGGCCAGTGATGGTGAGCATTTTCTTATGTGTTTTTTGGCTGCATAAATATCTTCCTTTGAGAATGTCTGTTCATGTCCTTCACCCAATTTTGATGGGGTTGTTTGTTTTTTTCTTGTAAATTTTTTTGAGTTCATTGTAGATTCTGGTTATTAGCCCTTTTTCAGAAGAGTAGGTTGTGAAAGTTTTCTCCCATTTTCTAGGTTGCCTGTTCACTCTGATGGTAGTTTCTTTTGCTGTGCAGAAGCTCTTTAGTTTAATTAGATCCCATTTGTCAATTTTGTCTTTTGTTGCAATCACTTTTGGTGTTTTAGACATGAAGTCCTTGTCCATGCCTATGTCCTGAATGGTAATGCCTAGGTTTTCTTCCAGGGTTTTTATGGCATTAGGTCTAACATTTAGGTCTTTAATCCATCTTGAATTGATTTTTGTATAAGGTGTAAGAAAGGGATCCAGTTTCAGCTTTCTACATATGGCTAGCCAGTTTTCCCAGCACCATTTATTAAATAGGGAATCCTTTCCCCATTGCTTGTTTTTCTCAGGTTTGTCAAAGATCAGATAGTTGTAGATACACGTCATTATTTCTGAGGGCTCTGTTCTGTTCCATTGATCTATATCTCTGTTTTGGTACCAGTACTGTGCTGGTTACTATAACCTTGTAGTATAGTTTGAAGTCAGGTAGTGTGATACCTCCAGCTTTGTTCTTTTGGCTTAGGATTGACTTGGCAATGCAGGCTCTTTTTTGGTTCCATATGAACTTTAAAGTAGTTTTTTCCAATTGTGTGAAGAAAGTCATTGGTAGCATGATGGGGATGACATTGAATCCGTAAATTACCTTAAGTGGTATGGCCATTTTCACGATGTTGATTCTTCCCACCCATGAGCATGGAATGTTCTTCCATTTGTTTGTATCCTCTTTTATTTCCTTGAGCAGCGGTTTGTAGTTCTTGAAGAGGTCCTTCACATCCCTTGTAAGTTGGATTCCTAGGTATTTTATTATCTTTGAAGCAATTGCGAATGGGAGTTCACTCATGATTTGGCTCTCTGTTTGTCTGTTGTTGGTGTATAAGAATGCTTGTGATTTTTGTACATTGATTTTGTATCCTGAGACTTTGCTGAAGTTGCTTATCAGTTTAAGGAGATTTTGGGCTGAGACAATGGGGTTTTCTAGATATACAATCATATCATCTGCAAACAGGGACAATTTGACTTCCTGTTTCCCTAATTGAATAATTTTTATTTCCTTTTCCTGCCTGATTGCCCTGGCCAGAACTTCCAACACTATGTTGAATAGGAGTGGTGAGAGAGGGCATCCCTGTCTTGTGCCAGGTTTCAAAGGGAATGCTTCCAGTTTTTGCCCATTCAGTATGATATTGGCTGTGGGTTTGTCATAGATAGCTCTTATTATTTTGAAATACATCCCATCAATACCTAATTTATTGAGAGTTTTTAGTATGAAGGTTGTTGAATTTTGTCAAAGACCTTTTCTGCTTCTATTGAGATAATCATGTGGTTTTTTTTTTTCTTTGGCTCTGTTTATATGCTGTATTACATTTATTGATTTGTGTATATGGAACCAGCCTTGCATCCCAGGGATGAAGCCCACTTGATGATGGTGGATAAGCTTTTTGATGTGCTGCTGGATTCCTTTTGCCAGTATTTTATTGAGGGTTTTTATATCAATGTTCATCAAGGATATTGATCTAAAGTTCTCTTTTTTTGTTGTGTCTCTGCCTGGCTTTGGTGTCAGGATGATGCTGGCCTCATAAAATGAGTTAGGAAGGATTCACTCTTTTTCTATTGATTGGAATAGTTTCAGAAGGAATGGTACCAGTTCCTCCTTGTACCTCTGGTAAAATTTGGCTGTGAATCCATCTGGTCCTGGACTCTTTTTGGTTGGTAAGCTGTTGATTATTGCCACAATTTCAGAGCCTGTTATTGGTCTATTCAGAGATTCAACTTCTTCCTGATTTAGTCTTGGGATGGTGTATGTGTCAAGGAATTTATCCATTTCTTCTAGATTTTCTAGTTTATTTGCGCAGAGGTGTTTGTGGTATTCTCTGATGGTAGTTTGTATTTCTGTGGAATCTGTGGTGATATCCCCTTTATCATTTATTATTGTGCCTATTTGATTCTTCTCTCCTTTTTTCTTTCTTATTCTTGCTAGTGGTCTATCAATTTTGTTGATCCTTTCAAAAAACCAGCTCCTGCATTCATTAATTTTTTGAAGGGTTTTTTTGTGTCTCTATTTCCTTCAGTTCTGCTCTGATTTTAGTTATTTCTTGCCTTCTGCTAGCATTTGAATGTGTTTGCTCTTGCTTTTCTAGTTATTTTAATTGTGATGTCAGGGTGTCAATTTTGGATCTTTTCTGCTTTCTCTTGTGGGCATTTAGTGCTATAAATTTCCCTCTACACACCGCTTTGAATGCATCCCAGACATTCTGGTATGTTTTGTCTTTGTTCTTGTTGGTTTCAAATAACATCTTTATTTCTGTCTTCATTTCATTATGTACCCAGTAGTCATTCTGGAGCAGGTTGTTCACTTTCCATGTAGTTGAACAGTTTTGAGTGAGATTCCTAACGCTGAGTTCTAGTTTGATTGCACTGTGGTCTGAGAGATAGTTTGTTATAATTTCTGTTCTTTTACATTTGCTGAGGAGAGCTTTACTTCCAAGTATGTGGTCAGTTTTGGAATAGGTGTGGTGCTGAAAAAAATGTATATTCTGTTGATTTGGGGTGGAGAGTTCTGTGGATGTCTATTATGTCCACTTGGTGCAGAGCTGAGTTCAATTCCTGGGTATCCTTGTTGACTTTCTGTCTCATTGATCTGTCTAATGTTGACAGTGTGGTGTTAAAGTTTCCCATTATTATTGTGTGGGAGTCTACATCTCTTTGTAGGTCACTCAGGACTTGCTTTATGAATCTGGGTGCTCCTGTATTGGGTGCATATATATTTAGGATAGTTAGCTCTTCTTGATGAATTCATCCCTTTACCATTATGTAATGTCCTTCTTTGTCTCTTTTGATTTTTGTTGGTTTAAAATCTATTTTATCAGAGACTAGGATTGCAACTCCTGTCTGTTCTTGCTTTCCATTTGCTTGGAAGATCTTCCTCCATCCTTTTATTTTAAGCCTATGTGTGTCTCTGCACGTGAATTGGGTTTCCTGAATACAGCACACTGATGGGTCTTGACTCTTTATCCAATTTGCCAGTCTGTGTCTTTTAATTGGAGCATTTAGTCCATTTACATTTAAAGTTAATATTCTTATGTGTGAATTTGATCCTGTCATTATGATGTTAGCTGATTATTTTGCTCGTTAGTAGATGCAGTTTCTTCCTAGTCTTGATGGTCTTTACATTTTGGCATGATTTTGCAGTGGCTGGTACTGGTTGTTCCTTTCCGTGTTTAGCACTTCCTTCAGGAGCTCTTTTAGGTCAGGCCTGGTGGTGACAAAATCTCTCAGCATTTGCTTGTCTGTAAAGTATTTTATTTCTCCTTCACTTTTGAAGCTCAGTTTGGCTGGATATGAAATTCTGGGTTGAAAATTCTTTTCTTTAAGACTGTTGAATATTGGCCCCCACTCTCTTCTGGCTTGTAGGGTTTCTGCCGAGAGATCCGCTGTTAGTCTTATGGGCTTCCCTTTGAGGGTAACCCGACCTTTCTCTCTGGCTGCCCTTAACATTTTTTCCTTCTTTTCAACTTTGGTGAATCTGACAATTATGTGTCTTGGAGTTGCTCTACTCGAGAAGTTTCTTTGTGGTGTTCTCTATATTTCCTGAATCTGAACGTTGGCCTGCCTTGCTAGATTGGGGAAGTTCTCCTGGATAATATCCTGCAGAGTGTTTTCCAACTTGGTTCCATTCTCCCCATCACTTTCAGGTACACCAATCAGACGTAGATTTGGTCTTTTCACATAGTCACATATTTCTTAGAGGCTTTGCTCATTTTTTTATTCTTTTTTCTCTAAACTTCCTTCTCACTTCATTTCATTCATTTCATCTTCCATCGCTGATACCCTTTCTTCCAGTTGATTGCATTGGCTCCTGAGGCTTCTGCATTCTTCATGTAGTTCTCGAGCCTTGGTTTTCTGCTACATCAGCTCCTTTAAGCATTTCTCTGTATTGGTTATTCTAGTTATATATTCTTCTAAATTTTTTTCAAAGTTTTCAACTTCTTTGCCTTTGGTTTGAATGTCCTTCCATAGCTCAGAGTAGTTTGATCATCTGAACCTTTCTTCTCTCAGCTCGTCAAAGTCATTCTTTGTTGAGCTTTGTTCCATTGCTGGTGACGAACTGCGCTCCTTTAGTGGAGGAGAGATGCTCTGCTTTTTAGAGTTTCCAGTTTTTCTGCTCTGTTTTTTTCCCCATCTTCATGGTTTTATCTACATTTGGTCTTTGATGATGGTAATGTACAGATGGGTTTTTGGTGTGGATGTCCTTTCTGTTTGTTAGTTTTCCTTCTAACAGACAGGACCCTCAGCTGCAGGTCCGTTGGAGTACCCCGCCATGTGTGGTGTTAGTCTGCCCCTGCTGGGGGGTGCATCCCAGTTAGGCTGCTTGGGGTCCGGGGTCAGGAACTCACTTGAGGAGTCAGTCTGCCCATTCTCTGATCTCCAGCTGCATGCTGGGAGAACCACTGCTCTCTTCAAAGCTGTTAGACAGGGACATTTAAGTCTGCAGAGGTTACTGCTGTCTTTTTGTTTGTCTGTGCCCTGCCCCCAGAGGTGGAGCCTACAGAGGCAAGCAGGCCTCCTTGAGCTGTGGTTGGCTCCACCCAGTTCGGGCTTCCCTGCTGCTTTGTTTACCTAAGCAAGCCTGGGCAATGGCGGGCACCCCTCCCCCAGCCTCGCTGCTGTCTTGCAGTTTGATCTCATACTGCCGTGCTAGCAAGCAGAGAGACTCCGTGGGTATAGGATCCTCCCAGCCACGTGCGGGATATAATTTCCTGGTGGGCCGTTTTTTAAGCCCTTTGGAAAAGTGCAGTATTTGGGTGGGAGTGACCGATTTTCCAGGTGCTGTCTATCACCCCTTTCTTTGACTAGGAAAGGGAACTCACTGACCCCTTGTGCTTCCCAAGTGAGGCAATACCTCACCCTGCTTCAGCTCACAAATGGTGTATGCACCCGCTGACCTGTGCCCACTGTCTGGCACTCCCTAGTGAGATGAACCCGGTACCTCAGATGGAAATGCAGAAATCACCCATCTTCTGCATCACTCACGCTGGGAGCTGTAGACCAGAGTTGTTCCTATTCGGCCATCTTGGCTCCTCCAACCTGTTTTAACTTTTCTATAAAAAAAAAGTTACATCCCACTTTAAGGGTGCATGCCAAGTCTTCCCTTCAAAAAAATTGAAAGATTTTTACATTTTTAAATTCAAGATTTTGTCACTATCAATATTATGCTAGCATAACATTAACAATCTTACCTAACTGATTATGTTACTTGACAATTATATTGCTGATTATTGTGTAATACCTAACATTGTTTTTACTAACTTTGCTTTTAGACTCTCCCTTTCTCCCTTAATCACCCAGCCTTGTTTCCACATGTATAAGCTCTCCCTTGGCTGAGAAAGCCTGATGAACTCCATTTGGCTCCTTCATTTACAAGACGTCAAGGACTCCTTACCCACCCCCTTCCTCAAGGAGTTCACTTGTGTAAGCTGACTCTCAACATATCAAAGAGTCCAATTAACTGATAAGGTACTGAAGCAAGCAATGTACAAAGTTCCCAGGATTTTGCTCAAGAGATAACACCATAACGCCTTGAGTTTCTGTCTGGCAGAGCCCCCATACCTAACATCTTATGATAGATTTAGAGGCCCTGCACCTGGAACTGTTGTCTTCCCTGTAACCATTTGTCCTTTTAAGTTTTTCACATGTTTTCACTTCTGTAGAATTGTTGCAACTGAGCTCCCCTCCCCTTCCTAAACCAAAGTATAAAGGAAAAGCAAGCCTTTTCCTCGGGGCCAAGAGAATTCCAAACGTTAGCCGTCTCTCTCTCACTGGCTAATAAAGGACTCTTATATTTGTCTCAAAGTGTGGTGTTCCTCTAACTCGCTTGGGTACAACAACAAGATCTTTGGGTTTTTGAACCAGGAGAATATATTGCTCAATTATTGTTTATTCCCTGCAAATTACACCCTCCTCCATGAAAGGAGAAGCAAGAGAATAAATGGTTTAGTAGCACAACTACATGGGAAATCTATCCATCCCAACCGATAGCCTCTAATAGACCCACCTGTGTAGTGCAAATTAAAGGAAATAAATTTGGGGGCTTATGGATACAGGAGTTGATGTGTCAGTAATATCTAAAGACAATCGGCCCCCATCCTGGCCATTACAATTAACTTCTACATCCTTAGCGGGAGTAGGAACAGCTCAAAGTGTTTAACAGAGTGCTGAGATTTTACCTTGTCCTGGTCCAGACGGACAATGGTGTACTTTTCAGCGTTATGTTGCAAATATAGCTATCAATTTATGGGGTCAAGACTTACTTACAGCATGGGATATGAGACTTACAAATGAAAACTTTGATAACCTAGGATTTAAAATGTTGAAGGACATGGGACATCAGAGTGGAAAATATTTAGAGAAATTCCTACAAGGAAACCCTAACCCAATATCAATAACTGGAAAGAAAGGTTAAACCCTGCCAGGAGACTCTTCACTAAATTTCCCATGGCAGTTGACCAAAGAGGCAGAATTTGGAGTTGCAACTTGTAGAACAAATGCTTTAGCAATGGCATGCCTCCCAGCTACACCTGCAGAAACCTTTGCTTTCATTATCCCTCAGACAAAATTTTGTAGTTTTATGAATTCCATTCTTTCATTCTTCCTGTGATTACTCATCACAAGCCTATTCCAGGTGGACAGACTTATTTTACTGATGGCTCTTCTAAAGGTCGTGCCACTATCTATGGACCTAAACATACTCAAACAATAATGCCCTCTGGGGCTTCAGCTCAATTCTCAGTGCTAACTGCAGTCATTCAGATTTTACAGCTCACAGCTGCAGATCCTACCAACATTGTCTGTAATTCAGCTTATGTTGTAAATGTAGTCGGTCACACAGAAACTGCTACAGTTAAAGGTACGCTAGACCCAGAACTGACAATAGACACTTATTCTCATATGCTGCATGCTACATGCCAAACAGGTTCTGAGATTACTGATTAATCAGTATCAGCCACTGAGGAAAGAAAATGGAAATATGGAGACCAATAACACTATGAAGAAAGGTCAACAAGTCGGGAAAATAACCAGAGAGCATGTATATATGAAGGTCATAGAAGATTACCACTCTCTAGCACATAGTATAAAGTTCTTATTTGGTACAGAGAGTGTCATCATGAATCCTGGTGCGTAGTTGAGATTGTGTTTTTTCTTTTATTTTCTTTTCCTTTTTGAGATGGAGTTTCACTCTTATCACCCAGGCTAGAGTGCAATGGTGTGACCTCAGGTCACTGCAAACTCTGACTCCCATGTTGCAAGTGATTCTCCTGCCTCAGCTTTGCAAGTAGCTGGGATTGCAGCCATACACCAAAATGCCTGGCTAATTTTATTTTTATTTTTATTTTTTTATTTTTTTAGTAGAGGTGGGGTTTTACCATATTGGCCAGGCTGGTCTCAAACTCCTGAACTCAGATGCTCTGCCAGCCTCAGCCTCCCAAAGTGCTGAGATTACAGATGTGAGCCACTGCACCTGGCCACAGTCGGGTTTCTTATGTTTGCACATTGTCAACTGATAAAGTTGGCATTGTAATAGTCATTCTCACAATCCAGTGTGGGGGTTCTGAACATCACATGGAGAAAGAGTCCACAGTTAAAACTGTGACTGTCATATGTGAACATATAACCACAGTTGAAATATAACTTATTTCTAAACCCAGCTCATAGGCAGGTAAAGACCCTCTTATTTGGACCAAGTCAATTGGAGAGAGGACCGAGTCCATTGGAGAGATGTTGACTCTCATATCTGTGCTGGACACAGCTGAGTTTATGTGTCCATACCAGTAAAAAGGCTTCAGAACAGATCGAGACTCTTTTTTATTTTTTCTTTTCTTTCGAGACAGAGTTTCAATCTTGTTGCCCAGGCTCGGGTGCAATGGTATGATCTTGGCTCACTGCAACCTCTGCCTCCCGGGTTCAAGTGATTCTCCTGTCTCAGCCTTCTGAGTAGTTGGGATTACAGGCACCCAACACTACACCTAGCTAAATTTTGATATGTTTAGTAGAGATGGAGTTTCACCATGATGGCCAGGCTGGTCTTGAACTACTGACCTCAGGTGATCCATCCACTTCGACCTCCCAAAGTGCTGGGATTACAGGCACGAGCCACTGCACCCAGCCCAGACTCTCATTTATATTGTATAAAGCTTTCAGATAGTGTAGAAAGTTTATGGAACCCAGCACACAGGTGGAATTGTGCATTCATATGCACATCCAGCCAACAGCAAAGATTTTCATTCTCCCACGGGAACACGGCCCATTGATGAGGTTTTATATCTAACAGCCAAAGGTTTGCAGTCAAAAGGCAGTCAAAAGTTTAAAAACTTACTCTCATACATCATTCCAGTCCATGGTTAAGTTGGTCACCCTCAAACCAAAATTCAGCACACTGTGTGTGCTGTGTGTGGCTGTGGCTCCCTGAAGGAGACAAAATCTGCAGGAGAGGGTGAGGCTTTTATGGCCAGATTAAGTCCACTATTGAGATTGTGACTAGTATACTTAGATCCAACATACAAGAAAATTCACCCTCATGCATGAAATCAAGACATTTGTGGGATCGTTAATCCCATCACTTAAAGCCTCCTGCAGGTACCATTGTGACATGCTTCTGTCTAGCACCTTAGTGATTTGAGTCTCCTGTGTGGGCTAAGCCCACAGATGGTTTTGCTTCAAATCGCTGAGCCCAGCACTTCGGGGATGTGACTCTGTTTTTATTCCTTGGTATTGCCCACAAAGGACATTGTGACATACCACTGGGCTTACTCTTTAGTTGATATGAGTCTCCTCTCCTACCTTGGTGCTCTTCACTGGTGGAATTTTGACATATCTCTGCATTCCACACCCAGATAATGTAAGTCTCCTGCCTGGTCTTGCCACCATGGGCCACTGTGTCATATTGCTTGGTCCAGCTCTGAGACAATATAACCCTCCTGCCTGAACCCTGCATACAGAGGGCATTATGGCATAGCTCTGCACCCATCACCCAGGTGATCTGACTGTCTTCTTCTGCCTAGGGGAAATTGTGACATATTTGGCCAAACACCTAGCTGATGTGAATTCTTCCTAGGTTCTGTTCTAAGGAGAGACAGTGACATATCACTGGGCTCAACTGAAAGGTACCATTACTCTTGTTTCTGGGACCTATTCTCTGATTGCAATGTGACATATATGTGGGCTCAGCACCAAGGTAATGTCAATCTGATGCCTGTCCCTGCTTAGATGGGGCATTGTGACATATCCTGGGCCCATAAACTATTTGGCATAACTCTTTTCTCTTACTTGGCTTTCCCCATAGGAGAGATTGTTACATATCTCTTGGCCCAACACCTAGATAGATAATTCAACTCTCCTCTGTTGCTTAGTCCATGTCCACGGAAAGGACAATGAGTTGTCACTGGGACCTGCACACAGATGATGTGCTATGTCACCTGGTCCCTACTCACAGCGGTCATTGTCAGTTATTGGTGTGGTCATTTCCTAGATGGTATGACTCTCATTTCCTTTTTAGGACTTGTTCACAGTGGGGATCATAACATGTTGTTTGGCCTAGCCCCTAGGATATGTGACTGTCCGTTTCTTATTAAGCCCTGCCCACAGAGTACATAGTGACATATCTCTGAGCCCTTCACCTAGGTGATGTGGCTCTCATGCCTGAGCCCTTTACTCAGGGAGTATTGTGACATATTGCCAACCCTAGCACATAGGTTATATGATTCTCATCTCATGCCTGGGCCACGCCCATGTGGGCAAATGTGGCATAGTGCTGGGTCCAGCCCCTAAGGTATGTGACTCTCCTCTTCTTTCTGGGTCCTATCCAGGGAGGACATTGTGTCATATCTGTAAGGAGTTTACCTAGGTAATGTGACCTATCTGCATGGTCCCTCTACTCAGGGGATGTTGTGAGATAGTGCTGGGCCCAGTGATGGCAGTGGTGGCCCATGTGGTGTTGTTTATGTGAAGGCACCAGCTGCATGAGGATTTATGGCAGGGGTTGCATGCTTCATGGAGCCAGTGAGAGCCAAGGATATGTGGGAACCTCACCTTTTACCAAGTTAGAGGGATGGAAGTCCCATGCTCCTGGGCACAGCTGCAGCTGTCCAGCCACAGATCCAGATCCAGGAATCCAGGTACTCTTGAGGGATGAGGGTTTCCCTTTTTTTTCCTGCAGGTTCAGTAGGGCCTGCTCCCACTGTCTGGCATTTCTCCACTCCTGGTGTCTGCTCTGATTTTGGAGGAAAATTGTGGCTGAGGCTGGGTGCCATTTATAACCTGGCCAAGTTTGCACACACAGGGTGGTGCTGACATGCTAGACTCTTGTAGCCTTAACCCCCTCCAAACTTTGGGCACTGACAAGCATGAGAGAGAGTCCAGAGAGGCTAAGGGCAGCTTGGTGTGGGTCTACAAGCACCTGTTGGCATGAACAGCCTGCATGGCGGGAACGGTATGTTCATGATGGGAGGCAGACAGGTTACTGGGTGGAAAGGAGTGGATCTCCCGTGAAACTCCACCTTCAAACAAGGAACAGCCTGAAGTGGGGGGTTGGGCTTACTTATAAACTTTGGGTGGAGTCAGTAGCCCAGAGTGAGAACTTATGATGCTTTTTCTGGGCCCACCCATGACCATCCATGGACCAGTCAGCATGCACTTTCTCCATGCTGAGCCCATAAAAACCCCAGACTCCACCAGACTAGAACAGACATTGGGACAATATGCCCACCAAAAGGATATACATATTGTGGGTCTCCTCTCTGCTGAGAGCTGGACACCTGTCAGGATGAACTGCCTACTGAAAGAAACTATCCATTTCAGGTCTCTGGAGAGTTGTTCCATTACTCAGTGAATCTCCTCACTGCCTTGCTCACTCTCCAGTTATTCTCATTACTTACTCTTTCTGGATGCAGGACAAGAACCTGGGACCCGCTGAGTGGTGGGATTAAAAGGGCTGTAACATAAATGACTAAAACACATCCACTTCCACTCACCATGTTGCAGGTAACAAGAAGGTGAGAAAATAGGTGGCCCTCTGGGAAGCCCAGACCAAGGGTCTTCACAAGCCAGGGCTGTAAAACCTCTTTGGCCTCTGTGGTTTCTGGCATCTCCAAGCTTTTGGGTGCCATGTTCCCCTTGTCTAAACGTGGGTGCCCACAGTGAAAGTTACATGCAGTATACATGTAACTACATGTAAATACGTGTAGCTACAGCCTTGCACAGAGCTGGCACATGTGCCAGCACCAGGAGCTGCCTGTCCTGCCACAGCGGGACCCCATGTGTGCTCACTTACATATCCCTTGCCACTTCATGGCTGGATTGATGTAGCAGGTGTGGAATCTGGGCCAGCAGTGCAACCTAAGCACAGCCTGCTGGGCTTAATGGGCAGAACAAGCCAAGTGGCATGAGTGATACTCAGGCAGAAGGTACCACCAGTCACGGAGATTTCTAGATGATAAAGCAACACTCCAAAGATCCTTTGGCAGACTCATCTGGGATTTGTAGAATGGCAAATAAAAGCAAACTTGTTGCTTTCTGTCCTAAACATCACAATAGCCAAAAATAGAAGAAAAATACAGGTCCTCTGTGTCAGTTAAAAGCAACTGGCAAAGCTGCCTGACTTAAGACAGGGAGGACAGGCTTGCTGAGGAAAACACTGTTAATCCCCCATAACCCTCAGGTGTTGGGAATGTTGGCTTTTTTCTCTTTTTTTCAAATCAGTTTACCTTTACAGAGTTCTAGCCATTGTGTGGAATCAGAATAAGGTATTAGGGCAACTGAATACATCTGGCCAAGGCCATACCTTGACTGACTCCAGTAAACAGTCCCTCAATGTGTTGATACAATGTGTTGGCCCTCCCCAGAGGGCCGCAGCTCTTCTCACCTTCTTGTTGCCTTCAGCCTTTTTTATTAACCTCCCTCCCACCCTCCATTTTTTTCCTTCCTTCCTTCCTTCCTTCCTTCCTTCCTTCCTTCCTTCCTTCCTTCCTTCCTCCTTCCTTCCTTCCTTCCTTCGTTCTTTCCTTCCTTGACTGCTGTGGCTGTGATTTCTTCTCTACCTACAATCTTAAGAATGTTGTTGCAAACCACAGGTACATTACCAGATAGAATGAGAATTTGGTTTAGTCATCAGGAGTAGAAAATGGAAGGTTAAGAGTAGCACAGATTAAAAAAAGTGTTTCTTGGTATTTATACATAAGTTTGTGGTGAAAACTTTCTTGTCATTTCCAAGTTTTTCCAAGCACCTTCAGACACAGATAAGAAGCATGGCCTCAAGAAAAAAGCATTAATTTCAATACCATCCTGCAGCTATATTGCCAAGCACCTTCAGGCACAGAAGAGAAGTAAGACCTCAGGAAAAAAGCATTAATTTAAATACCATCCTGAAGCTGGACTTTCTCTGTAAATGTGAAGGCAAATGGTCCAAGATCCCATACGTGCAGACTTTCTTTACCTTGCAGGGTTATCTAGACCTTTGCCAACATTGTAGGATTAATTTGGCCCTCCTGGTGGCCACATCAGGAGAGGCTGCAAGGGACAAATTCAGGGACTTAGGGAAGCAAACCCAAGAGGTACCTTCAGTGGGGTAGTCAACTCTCTCCATTCCTTCCTATTCAGGTTTTCTCTCAAATTTGTTCCATTCTAGAAATTCTCATTTTAGGCAGGTCTTTGTCTTCTGTCCCTACAACAGATGTCTGGTGAATATGGACCCGCCAAAATCAAGGTCTCCTTTACTCTGTATGACTTAAGGCAAATTAGGGGTGAACTCAACAAGTTCTCAGATGACCTTGACAGGTATATGGAAGCCTTCCAGAATTTCATCTAAGTATTTGAACTCTCCTGGAAAGAATGTTATATTACTTTTTAATCAAATACTGACTGCTGCTAAAAAGGGGGCTGCCCTGGAAGAGCACCCCTGCAGTTAAGTGCTTTTTTCCTCCACCATGTCAGGATTCAATGCAGTTTTTCTATGTGAGGGTACAGGTGGGTTTTTTTTGGCAGTTCCCCAATTTCAAAACTTCTTTTCTCTCCCTAGGAACTGTCATGTGTAATTCTGAGTTATGAAACTGTCACAATTTGATTAACTGTCTTTGTTCTGTTTCTGTATGCTTGCTTTCATGCCACTGTAAGCCTACTGCAAGGTAGCCCACACCCCCTTTTAAAATGTATGTAAAAGTCAAGTGCTGTCTTTGTTCTGGGCCCAGTGTTTGGATGTTAAGTCCACTGCGTCTGAGTGCACTCATTAATCCTCCTGCTTTTACCTCAAAGTAAAGATCTCTCTGGTCCCTCTTGTTCCACGAAAGTGGCCCAAGGCCTACACCATCATCTGCCTCTGGGTCACTCAGATTCAGCTTTGCCTTTTAGGTTTTCAAACCAAAGTTTTGGACAAAAGGGTGCCACATGAGGGTGTTTTTCATAGAACTCCAGAACCCCAGAAATTAAAAGGAGAAGATTCCTTTCAAAATCAGCTTTTGTTTCTTGGAGAGATCCACCCTGTAGCCAGTAGTCCATTCAGGAGACTGGCAATTAAAAAAAAGTCTTGCAATGACTATATTATCTCTTGTCTGTTTGTGTAGTTATATGTGTGTTCTATGTATAATGTTTATATTAAAATGAGTTTTAATTGATTGGCTTAAGGAGAAAATAGTAACCTAAATAAAATATTTTTAAAGAAAATAAAGCTATAATGCTTTTAGCTCATATGACTTTGATCTTTGAATTTAAGATTATCAGTAAAATAAGAATGTCTCATAATGTGGACATGTGCTATAAATTATGCAGGTCAGAAATTAGGTTTGCTAAGTGCTTTGAGGTCAAAGGGGCTTCTTTGTCTTTTGAAAATTTTTAACTTGTTTTCTTTACAGTTTGGGTAAGGCCTGGGGACATATGAAGTTAACAACATCCTAACTATGCTGGAAATAGTCTGGCCTTATCTGCATCTACTACATACTTAAAGTAACTTATCAGGTTTTACATCAAAATTAAAAATTGCTAAGAGTTACCATTATAACATATAACTGAGACTACTGAATGTAAATTTACATGCAATGTGTACAAGCAAAGTAAATATGTTTTTAGTAAAACATTATAAGATGGCATGGGAATATAAATTTTTGCCTAGTTTGAAGCTAAAGGATTATGTTAAATTAGATAAGATAAAGCAAAAGTGAAAACAAGTAGTGGATGGCTTGTAAAATTTTATCTTGTAAAATAAATTATGTGTATAAACATACTGACTAAATTCAAAAAGATATTATTTGGTTTTCCCATACATTGAACATTGGAAGCTAAGCATTTCTTATTGCACTGATCTGCTTTTTAACAAATATTTCTACAGGTTTATAAAAGGCTTATAAGAATTTCACCTCACTGTCAAACGGATAAAAATTGAATACATTTGCATATAACGTTTCATTTAAAAAAAAAGGGATGACATGAATAATAGACTAATGGATGGATAAAATTTTGTTCTCTCTCAGCAATATTTTCATGTAATGTTAACACCTGTAATCCCAACACTTTGGGAGGCCGAGGTGGGCAGATCACCTGAGGTTGGGAGTCTGAGACCAGTCTGGCCAATGTGGTGAAACCTCGTCTCTAATGAAAGTACAAAAATTAGCCAGGCATGGTGGTGGTCACCTGTAGTCCCAGCTACTCAGGAGGCTGAGGCAGGAGAACTGCTTGAACCCAGGAAGTGAAGATTACAGTGAGCCAAGATCATGCCACTGCACTCCAGCCTGGGTGACAGAGAGAGATCCTGTCTCAAAAATAAATAAGTAAATAAATATATAAATAATAAAAGATTTTTGTTTGCTTTGTGAACAGACTATCAAGAAGTGAAGGAAAAGACAAGAGACAGATCATTTGGAAAGCTCACTCTTCCCTTTAATAAGAAAAGGGTTTTGTCTTTTAAAAAAAACTGAGCCAGGGAGGAGCCAAGATGGCCGAATACAAAGAGCTCCGGTCTACAGCTCCCAGCATGAGCGACCCAGAAGACGGGTGATTTCTGCATTTGCGTCTGAGGTACCGGGTTCATCTCACTAGGGAGTGCCAGACAGTGGGCACAGGTCAGTGGGTGCATGCACCTTGCATGAGCCGAAGCAGGGTGAGGCATTGCCTCACTCGGGAAGCACAAGGGGTCAGGGAGTTCCCTTTCCTAGTCAAAGAAAGGGGTGATAGACAGCACCTGGAAAATCGGGTCACTCCCACCCTAATCCTGCGCTTTTCCAACAGGCTTAAAAAACGGCGCACCACGAGATTAAATCCCGCACCTGGCTCCGAGGGTCCTATGTCCACGGAGTCTCGCTGATTGCTAGCACAGCAGTCTGAGATCAAACTGCAAGGCAGCAGCGAGGCTAGGGGAGGGGCGCCCACCATTGCCCAGGCTTGCTTAGGTAAACAAAGCAGCCTGGAAGCTCCAACTGGGTGGAGCTCCACCACAGCCCAAGGAGGCCTGCCTGCCTCTGTAGGCTCCACCTCTGGGGGCAGGGCACAGACAAACAAAAAGACAGCAGTAACCTCTGCAGACTTAAATGTCCCTGTCTGACAGCTTTGAAGAGAGCAGCAGTTCTCCCAGTACAGAGCTGGAGATCTGAGAATGGGCAGACTGACTCCTCAAGTGGGTCCCTGACCCCTGACTCCTGAGCAGCCCAACTGGGAGGCACCCCCCAGCAGGGGCACACTGACACTTCTCACGGCAGGGTACTCCAACAGACCTGCAGCTGAGGGTCCTGTCTGTTAGAAGGAAAACTAACAAACAGAAAGGACATCCACACCAAAAACCCATCTGTACATCACCATCATCAAAGACCAAAAGTAGATAAAACCACAAAGATGGGGAAAAAAACAGAACAGAAAAACTAGAAACTCTAAAAAGCAGAGCACCTCTCCTCCTCTAAAGGAACTCAGTTCCTCACCAGCAACGGAGCAAAGCTGGATGGAGAATGACTTTGACAAACTGAGCGAAGAAGTCTTCAGACGATCAAATTACTCTGAGCTACGGAAGGACATTCAAACCAAAGGCAAAGAAGTTGAAAACTTTGAAAAAAATTTAGAAGAATGTACAACTAGTATAACCAATACAGAGAAGTGCTTAAAGGAGCTGATGGAGCTGAAAACCAAGGCTCGAGAACTGCATGAAGAATGCAGAAGCCTCAGGAGCTGATGCGATCAACTGGAAGAAAGGGTATCAGCGATGGAAGATGAAATGAATGAAAAGAAGCGAGAAGGGAAGTTTAGAGAAAAAAGAATAGAAAGAAATGAGCAAAGCCTCCAAGAAATATGGGACTATGTGAAAAGACCAAATCTACGTCTGATTGGTGTACCTGAAAGTGATGGGGAGAATGGAACCACGTTGGAAAACACTCTGCAGGATATTATCCAGGAGAACTTCCCCAATCTAGCAAGGCAGGCCAACGTTCAGATTCAGGAAATACAGAGAACGCCACAAAGAAACTCCTCGAGAAGAGCAACTCCAAGACACATAATTGTCAGATTCACCAAAGTTGAAAAGAAGGAAAAAATGTTAAGGGCAGCCAGAGAGAAAGGTCGGGTTACCCTCAAAGGGAAGCCCATCAGACTAACAGCGGATCTCTCGGCAGAAACCCTACAAGTCAGAAGAGAGTGGGGGCCAATATTCAACAGTCTTAAAGAAAAGAATTTTCAACCCAGAATTTCATATCCAGCCAAACTAAGCTTCAAAAGTGAAGGAGAAATAAAATACTTTACAGACAAGCAAATGCTGAGAGATTTTGTCACCACCAGGCCTGCCCTAAAAGAGCTCCTGAAGGAAGTGTTAAACATGGAAAGGAACAACTGGAATCAGCCGCTGCAAAATCATGCCAAAATGTAAAGACCATCGAGACTAGGAAGAATCTGCATCAACTATTGAGCAAAATAGCCAGCTAACATCATAATGACAGGATCAAATTCACACATAAGAATATTAACTTTAAATGTAAATGGACTAAATGCTCCAATTAAAAGACACAGACTGGCAAATTGGATAAAGAGTTAAGACCCATCAGTGTGCTGTATTCAGGAAACCCAATTCACAGGCAGAGACACAAACAGACTCAAAATAAAAGGATGGAGGAAGATCTACCAAGGAAATGGAAAACAAAAAAAGACAGGAGTTGCAATCCTAGTCTCTGATAAAATAGACTTTAAACCAACAAAGATCAAAAGAGACAAAGAAGGCCATTACATAATGGTAATGGTATCAATTCAATAAGAAGAGCTAACTATCCTAAATATATATGCACCCAATACAGGAGCCCCCAGATTCATACAGCAAGTCCTGAGTGACCTACAAAGAGACTTAGACTCTCACACATTAATAATGGGAGATTTTAACACCCCACTGTCAATGTTAGACAGATCAACGAGACAGAAAGTCAACAAGCATACCCAGGAACTGAACTCAGCTCTGCACCAAGCAAACCTAAGAGACATCTACAGAACTCTCCACCCCAAATCAACAGAATGTACATTTTTTTCAGCACCACACCACACCTATTCCAAAATTGACCACACACTTGGCAGTAAAGCCCTCCTCAGCCAATGTGAAAGAACAGAAATTATAACAAACTAACTCTCAGACCACAATGCAATAAAACTAGAACTCAGCATTAAGAATCTCACTCAAAACCGCTCAACTACATGGAAACTGAACCACCTGCTCCTGAATGACTACTGGGTACATAACGAAATGAAGGCAGAAATAAAGACGTTCTTTGAAACCAACGAGAACAAAGACACAACATACCAGAATCTCTGGGACGCATTCAAAGCAGTGTGTAGAGGGAAATTTATAGCACTAAATGCCCACAAGAGAAAGCAGGAAAGATCCAAAATTGTCACCCTAACATCACAAGTAAAAGAACTAGAAAAGCAAGAGCAAACACATTCAAAAGCTAGCAGAAGGCAAGAAATAACTAAAATCAGAGCCGAACTGAAGGAAATAGAGACACAAAAAACCCTTCAAAAAATTAATGAATCCAAGAGCTGGTTTTTTGAAAGGATCAACAAAATAGATAAACCACTAGCAAGACTAATAAAGAAAAAAAGAGAGAAGAATCAAATAGATGCAATAAAAATGATGAAGGGGATATCACCACTGATCCCACAGAAATACAAACTACCATCAGAGAATACTACAAACACCTCTATGCAAATAAACTAGAAAATCTAGAAGAAATGGATAAATTCCTCGACACATACACTCTCCCAAGACTAAACCAGGAAGAAGTTGAATCTCTGAATAGACTAATAACAGGATCTGAAATTGTGGCTACAATCAATAGCTTACCAACCAAAAAGAGTCCAGTACCAGTCAGATTCACAGCCGAATTCTACCAGAGGTACAAGGAGGAACTACTACCATTCCTTCTGAAACTATTCCAATCAATAGGAAGGAGGGAATCCTCCCTAACTCATGTTATGAGGCCAGCACCATTCTGATACCAAAGCCGGGCAGAGACACAACCAAAAAAGAGAATTTTAGACCAATATCCTTGATGAACATTGATGCAAATATCCTCAATAACATACTGGCAAAACAAATCCAGCAGCACATCAAAAAGCTTATCCACCATGATCAAGTGGGCTTCATCCCTGGGATGCAAGGCTGGTTCCATATACGCAAATCAATAAATGTAATCCAGCATATAAACAGAGCCAAAGACAAAATCCACATGATTATCTCAATAGATGTAGAAAAGGCCTTTGACAAAATTCAACAAGCCTTCATGCTAAAAACTCTCAATAAATTAGGTATTGATGGGATGTATTTCAAAATAATAAGACCTGTCTATGAAAAACCACTGCCAATATCATACTGAATGGGCAAAAACTGGAAGCATTCCCTTTGAAAACTGGCACAAGACAGGGACGCCCTCTCTCACCACTCCTATTCAACATAGTGTTGTAAGTTCTGGCCAGGGCGATTAGGCAGGAGAAGGAAATGAAGTATATTTAGTTAAGAAAAGAGGAAGTCAAACTGTCCCTGTTTGCAGACGACCTGATTGTATATCTAGAAAACCCCATTGTCTCAGCCCAAAATCTCCTTAAACTGATAAGCAACTTCAGCAAAGTCTCAGGATACAAAATCAAAGTACATAAATTGTAAGCATTCTTATATACCAGCAACAGACAAACAGAGAGCCAAATCATGAGTGAACTCCCATTCTCAATTGCTTCAAAGACAATAAAATACCTAGGAATCCAACTTACAAGGGATGTGAAGAACCTCTTCAAGGAGAACTACAAAGCATTGCTCAAGGAAATAAAAGAGGATACAAACAAATGGAAGAACATTCCATGCTCATGGGTAGGAAGAATCAATATTGTGAAAATGGCCATACTGCCCAAGGTAATTTAAAGATTCAATGCCATCCCCATCAAGCTACCAAGGCCTTGCTTCACACAATTGGAAAAAACTACTTTAAAGTTCATATGGAACCAAGAAAGAGCCCGCATCAACAAGTCAATCCTAAGCCAAAAGAACAAAGCCGGAGGCATCACACTACCTGACTTCAAACAATACTACAAGACTACAGTAACCAAAACAGCACAGTACTGGTACCAAAACAGAAATATAGATCAATGGAACAGAACAGAGCCCTCAGAAATAACGCCGCATATCTACAACTATCTGATCTTTGACAAACCTGAGAAAAGCAAGCAATGGGAAAAGGATTCCCTATTTAATAAATGGTGCTGGGAAAACTGGCTAGTCATATGTAGAAAGCTGAAACTGGATCCCTTTCTTACACCTTATATAAAAATTAATTCAAGATGGATTAAAGAGTTAAATGTTAGATCTAAAACCATAAAAACCCTAGAAGAAAACCTAGGCAGTACCATTCAGGACATAGGCATGGGCAAGGACTTCATGTCTAAAACACCAAAAGCAATGGCAACAAAAGCCAAAATTGACAAATAAGATCTAATTAAACTAAAGAGCTTCTTCACAACAAAGGAAACTACCATCAGAGTGAACAGGCAACCTACAAAATGGGAGAAAATTTTTGCAACCTACTCATCTGAAAAAAGGCTAATATCCAGAATCTACAATGAACTCAATCAAATTTGCAAGAAAAAAACAAACAACCCCATCAAAAACTGGGTGAAGGACATGAACAGACACTTCTCAAAAGAAGATATTTATGCAGCCAAAAAACACATGAAAAAATGCTCATCATCACTGGCCATCAGAGAAATACAAATCAAAACCACAGTGAGATACCATCTCACACCACTTAGAATGGCCATCATTAAAATGTCAGGAAACAACTGGTGCTGGAGAGGATGTGGAGAAAGAAGAACACTTTTACACTGTTGGTGGGAGTGTAAACTAGTTCAACCATTATGGAAGTCAGTGTGGCAATTCTTCAGGGATCTAGAACTAGCAATACCTTTTGACCCAGCCATCCCATTAGTGGGTATATACCCAAAGGGCTATAAATCATGCTGCTATAAAGACACATGCACACATATGTTTATTGTGGCATTATTCACAATAGCAAAGACTTGGAACCAACACAAATGTCCAATGATAGACTGGATTAAGAAAATGTGGCACATATACAGCATGGAATACCATGCAGCCATAAAAAGTGATGAGTTCATGTCCTTTGTAGGGACATGGATGAAATTGGAAATCATCATTCTCAGTAAACTCTCACAAGACCAAAAAACCAAACACCACATATTCTCACTCGTAGGTGGGAATTGAACAATGGGATCACATGGACACAGGAAGGGGAACATCACACTTTGAGGACTGTTGTTGGGTGGGGGGAGGGGGAGGGATAGCATTGGGAGATATACCTAACACTAGATGACGAGTTTGTGGGTTCAGTTCACCAGCATGGCACATGTACGCATATGTAACTAACCTGCACAATGTGCACATGTACCCTAAAACTTAAAGTATTTAAAAAAAAAAACCTGAGCCATTATTTTGGTTAAATAAATGACACATGAAAACCTGGAATTTTATTTCATAAGATAAAGTGTTCTAAAACTTTAACATACTTGATAGGCTTCCCAAAATCAAATTTTAGCTTCAAAATTCTTTCTGACCCCTAACGTTAGAATTCTATGAAGGGCCCCTGCAGCATCCAAAATTAAGGTAAGCAAAGTTATTATTTGACATGTTCAGTTACTTAGGATTGTCAAACTAAAAATAAAGCTTAATCCTTTCCAGGTTATATTTTAGTTAACAGTGTTAACACATATTTTTAAATCATGTGAGTCTTCTAGAATTCAAATGTTTAAGTATATTTTATTAATCATAATTAGGGTTACTACGGTAAGTTGTAAATCACAGAAATGACCAAATTTATTTGTCAGTTATGTTTTTTACTGTGAATATCCTAAAACATTCTGTCACTTACCAAAAATTGTTGCCTTGTTTTGATCCTCTAGAAAATAGAATCAATAATCAGCTACACGACTTTGACAGGAACTTGTGATTTGTTTTTCTCTGTATTTTAGACTAACTCTCTTTATTCTGAGAGCCAGTCAGTGATCTCTGACTGCAGCTCAGAACAGACAAAAGGGACGGGTAATATAAAAATGTAGATCAATATTCTAATTCTGGGCAATTATCTTACAAATCCTGCCAGGTGATGGGGGTAAATTGGATGCCCATAACCTAAAGGTTTTTGTTTGTTTGTTTTTCTTTTTTTTTTTTTTTTTTCCTGGGAAAATAAGGCCACAGAAGCAAACCAGGGGCAACCCAAATTCACTCAAATTTTAACAGGCATAACTGTAGCCACTGGTTATCTGAGTACATTGGTAGCCTCAGAATTTTTGAGCTGGTATTATCCCCTTGTTTCCTTTTGATCTATGTCTTTTAACGGTCTTTTTTTTTTTTTTTTTTTCTCACCTTCAGGCCATCAAATCTCAAATGGTAATGCTAAGAGAGCCACAAATGATGGCTCCCTCTTACTGGGTACCCTTATATAGGCCTTGTGAGAAGATCTGGCTGCCACTTTTTCCAAAACAATGCCCCCTGTCAGCATGAAGCAGTTATTAGCACATATAATCACTATTCTAATGGCAGTTAGATGTATCTCTTCACAGGGGGAATCGACGACAGCATCCGGTCTGGAGTGGCCACTGTGAAGACTCTAGCAGAAGTGGGAGAGACACGGTTTGGGTTGCATGCCTTGTGGAGCTAGCAGAAACCAGGAACGAGTGGAAGCCCTGCCCCCTACCGAGTTGGTGGGATGGGAGCTCCATGCTCCCAGATGCAGCTGCAGCTGCCAACCATGGTTTTAGATCTACGCATCTCTGCACGTTTGGGGCCCCAGACAGCCCATTCTCCTCCCACAGGCTTAAAAGGGCCTTCTCCCACTCTCTGGCCTCTCCACACTTTTGGTTCCTGATCCAGTTTGAGAGCAAAGTTGTGGTCAAGGTCAGGAACTGCTGTAACCTGGCCAGGTGTGTGCTCAGGGAAGCACTGACACCCAGAACCCTGCCACTTTGGCCCCCTCCAGTCTCAGAGTCCCAGTGAGTGCAGGAGGGGGGCTGGTGGGGAGTGAGGGCAGATTGGCATAAGCCTGAAGGTGTCCCAGAACATGAACATCCTGGGACACGTTGATGGTGGGAGGCAGGCAGGCTCCTGGGAAGAAAGCAGTGAGTCCCTGGTGAAACCCCACCTTCAAGCCAGGAATGATCTGAAGTGAAACCTGGGAATTGATTGGTTAACTCCAGGTACAGACCACAACCTGAATTAAGAAATTATGTTGCCTTTTCTTGGTTTACAGATGGCTGCTTATACACAAATCACCATGCACTTTCTCCTTTCTGAGCCCATAAACACCCCAGACTCAAACAGACACTGGGATAACCTGCCTGTGGGAAGCAGCTATCCACTGCAGGTCTCCTCTCCATTGAGAGACGGACAGTCATCAGAATGATCTGCTTGTGGAAAACCATCCACTTTGGGTCTCCTGAGAGCTGTTCTGTCACTCAATGAAGGCAGACCAGGAGTGTCTGCCTTTCTCATCCTCCAGTTGCCCATGTACTCATGGGGGCAAGAACCTGCATTCTTCCTGGATGTAGGACAAGAATTGAGACCTGTTAAATGGGGGGACTAAAAAAGCTGTAACACAACTAGGGCTGAAACACGCACCCTTGCTTGCTATGTTGCAGGCAATAAGGAGAGAAGAGCTGTGGTCTTCTGCAGAGCTGGGACCTAGGGCTTCCTCAAGTCAGGGCTGTGACACCCTATTTGGGATTCTGGTTTCTGGCATCTCCAAGCTCTTGGGAACTACCACCACATTTCCATCATCCAGATGTGGGTGCCTGCAGCAGAAACTGTGTGTGGTACATTTTGTCTAGCTACAACATCAGACAGAGCTGGCATATTATATATGCATATATATATGCATATTATACATGTATAATATATGGCATATTATATTGTATGTATAATATAATATAAAGCCCTCAGATGGTACAGAGAATGTCCTAAAAGGGGCCCACACACAGATAAAATTCTGATTGTCATATGCACAGCCAGGCTTCATTTAAAATTGTCATCCTTCCACAGGAACACAGCCCACTGTGGAAATTATGAATCTTACAACTGTAGTCAATCAGAAGTTGGAAAATTGACTGTTGTAGGTGGAGCTGGGCCTCAGGTGGATTGGTGACTCTCAGACCTTCATTAAATGCACCTGGAATGCTGTGAATCCATTAGGTGGACACAGTCCCCAAGATGGATTTAAGCTCTTATGCATTGATCAAGTCCACCATTGAGAAAGTGACATGTATGCTTGAACCCAATACAGGAAGTCTTGATTCTCAGACCTACAACCTGGACACGTGTGAAATTGACTGTTAATCTGATTTCTGAACCTACTGGCAGGTGTGATTGTGACATACGCATCTGCCCAGCATGTGTTTTGACTATTTTTTCCGTGCCAAGCATACATATAATATTTTGACATATCAGTGGACTTAGTACTTAGATTACATTATTCTTTCTTTCTTTCTTTTTTTTTTTCTTTCTTTCTTTCTTTCTTTCTTTCTTTCTTTCTTTCTTTCTTTCTTTCTTTCCTTCCTTCCTTCCTTCCTTCCTTCCTTCCTTCCTTCCTTCCTTCCTTCCTTCCTTTGTTTCTTTGTTTCTTTGTTTCTTTGTTTCTTTGTTTCTTTGTTTCTTTCTGCTTTGGCATCCCTCAAGGTGCATTAGAACATATCACTGGGTCAAACACCCAGGTGACGTAACAGTTCTGTCTTGGCCCTGCCTACAGGGCACATTGTGACATTCCTCTATGCCTATCAAACAAGTTAGGTGACTCTCCTCTTCTGCTGGGTCTCTTCTTAAATGGGGCAGTGTGACATATCATTGGATCCAGCACCTAGCTGTTGTGACTAATTTTTTTATATGTTCCATCACGGGAGAGACTGTGAAATATCACTAGTCTAAACACCAAAATGGCAATATTATTTTGCCTTGGTCCTAAATTCTAAAGACATTGCAACATATTGCTAAACCCAGTACTAAGTGGATATAAGTCTCCTGTCTGAAACCTGCCCACAGGGGGCATTAAAACACATCTTTAGGCCTAGCAACTCTTTCATGTGAATCTTCTTTCTTACCTCAACTTTGCCCATATGGGAGATTGTAATATATCTCTGGGTCCATCAACTTTTTATGTGACTCTTCTGTCTTGTGTTCTCCCTGCCCACAGGGATTATTATGACATATATCCAGGCCCATCACCTGATTATGTCTCTCCTCCTTTTGCTGGGATTTACCCACAGTTGGGATTGTAACATATAACTTATCTAAACACCTACCCACTGGGGTGATTCTGAGACATAACTTGGTTCAGCCATGAAGTTATGTGACTCTCCTCCTCTTTCTGAGTCCTTCCCATGGCAAGCATTGTGACAAATTTCTGAGTCCTTCATGTAAATTTTGTTACTCTTCTCTCTGGGCCCTTCTCTCAGGGATGGTTGCAATATATTGCTGCACCCAGCAATTAGTTCATGTGACTCTTCTCTATTGCTTAACCTTCCCATAAAAGGGATTGTGGCCTATCACTGGGTCCAATGCCTAGTTGGTGCAATTGCCTTCATCTGCCTTTCCCACAGCGGTATTATGACATATCATTTTGTTCCTCACCTAGGTGATGTGACTCTCTACTGCATAAACCCTGCCAAACAGGGAGGTTGTAACATATCACTAGACCCAGAACTTAAGTGACAGTATTAGTCAGCATTCTCTAAAAGGTCAGAACCAACAAGATAGATGTGTATATGAAGGGGAGTTTGTTAGGAGTATTGGCTCACACAGTCACAAGGGGAAGTCTCACAATAGGCTGTCTGCAAACTAAGCAGCAGGAAAGCCAGTCCAAGTCACAGAACCTCAAAAGTAGGGAAGCTAACAGTGCAGCCTTCAGTCTGTGGCTAAAGGCCTGAGAGCCTCTGGCAAACCAGTAATTTAATTCCAGGAGTTGAAAGTCTGAAGAACTTGGAGTCTGATGTTCAGGCAGGAAGCATCCAACAAGAGAGAAAGGCAAAGACTGGAAGACTCAACAAGCCAAATCCTTCTCACTTCTGCCTGCTTTTATTCTAGTCATGCTGGCAGCTGATTAGATGGTGTCCACCCAGATTGAGGAAAGGTCTGCCTCTTCCAGTGCACTGACTCAAATACTAATCTAATTTGGCAACGCCTTCACAGAAACACCCAAGATCAATACTTTTCATCCCTCAATTCAATCAAATTGACATTCAGTATTAACCATCACAGTGACATAACTATCTTTTTATCCTGCGTCCCATATTTTGATTATTTTGACATGTTTCTGAGCCAATCTCCTAGAAGATAAAAGACTCTGCCTTGGCCATGCCACAGAGGGTCTTGTGATGTATCCCTGTACCCATCTACCCAGCACCTGACTGATACAACTCTACTGTCTGGGCTTAGCCCACATATGACATTCCTTTATTTTCCTTTTTTTTTCTTTTTTGAGATGGAGTCTCACTCTGTCTCCAAGCTGGAGTGCAGTGGTGTGGTCTTGGCTCACTGCAACCTCTGACTTCCTGGTTCAAGCAATTCTCCTGCCTCAGCCTCCCTAGTAGTTGGGATCACAGACATGTGCCACCATGCCCAGCTAATTTTTTGTTTGTTTGTTACAGACGGGGTTTTACCATGTTGGCCAGGGTGGTCTCGATCTCCTGATCTTGTGACTCAGCCACCTCAGCCTCCCAAAATGCTGGGGTTACAGGTGTGAGCCCCAACATCTGGCCCACATATGGTATTCTTATAGATCACTGGACAGAGCACCTAGAATATATGACTCTATTCTACATTGGTGCTATTCACAGATGGCATTTTTATATATTGATGAGCACCACACCCAGATTATGTGACTCTCCTGCCTGTTCTCTGTACACATGGGCCAGTGTCACATATTGCTAGGTTCAACTTCCAGGTAATGTAATTCTGCTCCCTGGTTCTGCCTACAGGGGATATTGAAAGATGTGTCACCCACCAAGTTAGTGATGTGATGTTCTTTTTTCTGCCTGGTTCCTGCTTAGACTGGAGATTTTCATTTACTGCTGAACCTAGAATCTAGGTGATGTGATTCTTCTATTCTTTATAGGTTCTGTCCCCAAAGAAGATTGTGACATACTGACAACACCAAGGTGATTACTGTTTTGTCTTGGCCCTTCCCTTAGAAGGCATTGTTACATATTGCTGGCCACATTAGCAAAATGATATGAGTCCCCTTTCTAGACAATGCACACATGTGGCATTTTAACATACCTCTAGGCACATCAACTATTTGATGTGACTCTCCCCTCTTATCTAGGCTTTGCCCATAGTTGAGATTGTGACATATATATGGACCCAGCATCTAGTTAACATGACTCTCCTCTCCAGCATAAGCCATGTTCACAAAAGAAACATCACTGAGCTCAGCACACAGGTGATGTGACTCCTCTGCCTGGTTCTGGATCACAGAAGTCATGACCTATCTTTGGGCCAATAACCTACAAGATATGACCCCTTGCTTCTTTCTGGGACCTCTTCATAGTGGAGTTTGTAACATACTGGTTGATGTAATATCGACATAATGTGACTCTCCTCTTATGCCTGGGCCATGCCCACTATGGTGATTGTGGCGTACATTTGGACCCAGGCACTAAGTTATGTGATTCTTTTTTTTCTCTTCGAGCCCAACCCACAAAAGCCACTGTGACATATCTCTGAGACTCTCACATACATGATGTGACTCTCTCACCTGGATTCTCCCTTCATGGGGTATTGTGACATATTGCTGGACCCGACATCTAGATGATGTGACTCTCCTCTATAACTTGGGCCCCACATTCATTGTGTATTTTGACATATTCCTGGGACTTATCCCTACGTGATGCAACCTTATTGCATGGGTGTGGTTCACAGAGATATTATGATATATCACTGTGGCTCTCCTCTCTTATCTGTGCTGACTAAAAAAAGAAATTGTGGCATACAAGTAAACCCAGCACCTAGATGTGACTCTCCTGTTTTACTTGGATCATGTATATTTTGCATATTGTGTCATATTGCTATACTAGACACTTTGGGAATGGGAGGCTCTTTCCAGAGCCCTGTGACATATCTCTGCATTCATGACTTAGGTTATGTGACTCACCTTTTCTACATTCACCATATCCACAGGAAATATTGTCACATTTTGTTGGGTCCAGCAACCAACTAATTTGTCTCTCCTGCTTTTGTCCTGCTTTCAGAAAAGGTTTGTAAAATATTCTTGTCTGAGCACCCAGAAGATATAACTCTCCTTGCTGGTCCCTGTCCTAAGCAAAAATTGTAACATATCCCTGGCCCAGCACCTAGAGAGCGTGACTCATCTGAGATTGTAAGATATACCTCAACACAGGTAAAATGATGACTCTCAAGCCTTGAACCATCAAAAACAAGAGACACTGTCTCTCATGGCAAGGCTTAGGGATACATTAATTTGTGTACAAAACTCATAGGGGATTACTACTCTCTCATATATCACGTAAATCCCTTGTGTAGTACAGAGAGTGTCATAACCAGATGCAACACACAGGTAAGAGCTCATTTCTTATATGCCCACTCTGCCTACTGTTAGAATTACTGACCCACAAATGGACACAGCTCATAGGTGAGGTCATAAATCTCACATGTAGGTGCAGTCCAAGGGGGAAATTGCAACTATCATGTGTGTACATTTGTCTACTTTTGTGGTGAATCATTTCTAAAACCAGTTTGTAAAAATGTGAGGAAATGTGTGGACTCTCAAATCCAGATGCAGTAAATGGCAACGATGTTGACTGTCATAATCGGTATTAGAGCCACAGGTATAACCATGGATGCACATAAGCACAAAGGTCCCCGAGTAGATTGGAATAATTATGCATATTCTGTAAACCCCTTGAGTGGTACAAAGAGTGTCTTAATAGAAACCAGTGAAAAAGTAAAGAGTGTGATACTCGTATGCACAGCCACCAGACTGTAAAGATTGTCATCTTTTCAGGTGAACACAGCTCACTATTGAGGTTTGAATCTCATATCCAGGGAAACTGAAAGTTGCAAAATTGACTCCCATAAGTAGATTTGGTCCACAGGTGTGTTGGTGACTCTTAGACAAATATTCAGCGCTGCTGTGAGGTTGTGACTCCAATAAGGGGAAACAGTGCACAGGTGAGATTGTGGTTCACATGCATGAATCCAGTCCATCATTGAGTTTGTGATTTGTGTACTTACAGCCGACACACAGGAGGTGTTGACTCTCATACTTCAAACCACGACATGTGTGGGATTTTAAAAATCTTATCATTAGACCTTCCTGCAGGTATGATAGTGACATGTGCTTTTCCCCAGCACCTGAGTAATTTGACCCTTCTGTCTGGGCTCCACCCACAGATGAGTTTGTGTCACATCACAGGATGCAGCATCCAGGTGATATGACTCTAGTCTCCTGCCTTAGCACTATTTAAGGGGGCATTGTAAACTATCACTTGGATTTGCACGCTGGTGATGTGCCTTGGTACTGCCCATGTAAATCATTGTGACATGCACCCAAAGTATGTGATGCTCTTGCCCGAGCCTTGCCAACAGAAACCATTTTGATGCATTTCTGGGTCCAACATCCAGGTTATGTAACTATCCTTCCTTGGTCCTGCATACTGGCAGCATTGCTTCACACCTCTGCATGCATCCCTAGGTGCTGTGACCCTTTTCTCCTAAATGGTTCCTGACTGTCCTCAGTGGGTCAGTTACATATCAGTGAACCCAACATCTAGCTTATGTGATTCTTTTATTTTTCCTAGCTTCTGCTCTTAGTGGAGATTGTGACACATCACTGAGACAAATCCCAATGTGATCTCAAACTTTTACCATGGCCCTGTCCTTAGAAAACACTGTGACATATTGCTGGGCCCAGCACTAAGCTAATGTGTATCCAGGCTGGATCCTGCCAACAGAGGCCATTGTGATATATATTTGCGCTCATCAATATTTGATGTGATTTTTCTCTCTAACCTGGGCTTGCCCATTAGCGAGATTGTGACATTTTTCTGGGCACAGCATTTAGGCAACCTGATTCTCCATTCTTGCCTGGGTTCTGCCCACAAACAAAAGAGTGACTTATTACTGAGCCTACTACAAACATGATGTGATTCTTCTGCTCTGCGTACAGGGGTTAGTGTGAAATCCCTCTGTGCACATCACCTAATTAATGTGACTCTCTTCTTCTGCCTTGAAACTGTCCACAGTGGAGATTCTGATATACCACTTAATTCAGCACCTAAGTGATGTGATCCTCTTCTCATGTCTAGGCTCCACTCGCAGAAGTAATTGTGATATATATCTTGCCCCAGACTCTAGGCTATGTGACTCTCCTTTCCTTCCTGAGTCCCACTTACATGGAACATTGTCATATGTCTCTGGGCCTCTCACTTTTCTGATGTGACTGTTTTACCTGAACCCTTTTCTTAGGAGGTATTGTGACATATTGCTGGACTCAGCACCTAGGTGACAAGATCTGCTCTACTGCTTGAGCTCACCTACAAGAGCAATTGTGATGTATCCTTTGTGACAATACCTAGGAATTGTTACTCTTCTCCCCTGCCTTGGCCCTTAATATATTGTGTATTTCAATGTCTCACAGGGTCCCACAAATAAAAGATGTGATTTCCTGCATAGGCCATAATCACAAGGTTGTATGATATATCATTTCATTTATTACCTAGGTGATGTGACTCTTCCCTTTTACATGCATCCTGCAAAAGGGAGGATTGTGACATAATGTTGAATCCAGCACTTAGGTCATATTTCTCTCCTCTTCTGTCTGGGCCTCATATACTTTGGGAATTGTGACATATTATTATGCTTAACACCTAGCAGATAAGGTGTTTCCACATGGGCCATGCTCACAGAGCACCTGTGACCTACTTCTGCATTTTTCACCTAGGTTATGTGATGCTCCACTTCTGTCTGCACCCTGTCCACAGAAAGATTGTGACATATGGCCTGACCAAGCAACAAGGTGTTGTGATTGTGTTGCCTGAATTCTACTTACATGGGAAATTGTGAAATATTTCTGGGCTCTGTATAAAAAGGTGTTCTGTATTCAAAAGGGGATTGTAACATATTCCTGGCCAAGCTCTCAGGTGATGACTCTCCTGCTTGGTCTATGCACTCAGGGAAAATTGTGACATATTCCTGGACTAGCACCCAGGTGATGAGACTCTCCTTCTTACTCCCAACCCAAAGGCAGAATTTTGTTCTGTACATAGGCCCAGCTCACAAGTATAATAATGACTGTCATATCTCAAATTAGTTGATTGAAGTGACACCATCTCATTTCAGCTAGACCAAAAGTAGGTAAGCTCCTGACTCTCCTCTTTTTAGGAAGGTCATAGAGGGTTATCATTGTCTTGTATATTGCATAAAGCTCTTGAGTCATACACAGACTGTCATAACAGTGCGCAGTACACAGGTGAGATTGTGTTTATTCTATGCACATTCTACTAGCTGTTCAAGTTGTCAAACTTTTGCATGGGCAAAACCCACTTCTGAGGTCCTGAATCTGACAAGCAGATCCAGTCCACAGTTGGAAATGAGACAACCATATATAAACATTAGGCAAGAGTTGAGATGCTGACTCATCTTTTTTCTTGCTTGTTTGTTTGTTTGTTGTTTGAGATGGAATCTCACTCTGTCTCCCAGGCCGGTGTGCAGAGGTGTGATTTTGGCTCACTGTAACCTCCTCCTCCTGGGTTCAAGTGATTCTTCTGCATCAGCCTCCTGAGTAGCTGGGACTACAGGGACCTGCGACCACACCTGCTTTTTTTTTTTTTTTTTTTTTGTATTTTTACTGAGAAAGAGTTTCACCATGTTAGCCAGGATGGTCTTGATCTCCTGACCTTGTGATCCGCCTGCCTTGGCCTCCCAAAGTGCTGGGACTACAGGCATGTGCCACCTCACCTGGCCCAGTGGTGATTTATTTTTAAACTCATATTATAGGCACCCTGAGAATTCTCATATCTGGACCTGGTCAATTACAGAGATGTTGACTTTCGTACCTCTGGTTAAAGTCACGATTAAGATTATGAGGCCATACGTGCATGAAGATCTTAGAGCAAATTGTGACTGTCATGCATACATTATAAAGCCTTATGGTGCTAAAGAGAATGTCCTAACAGGGCCCAGCAAACAGGTTATGCTGTGACTCTCATATGCACACTCAGTCAACAGTTAATTTTTTTCACATGAATTCAGTTCACTGTTGAGGTTCTGAATCTTACACCCAAAGGCAGACGAAAATTGGAAAATTGACTCTCAACAATAGGTCTTATCCACAGGTTGGCTGGTGATGCTCAAGTTGAGATTTGGCACTCCTGTGAGAAAACACAGTGACAGTAGGGATAGAGGCTCTTATGCATGGATTCAGCCCACCACTGAGATTGAGACTTGGGTACTTAGTCTCAACATACAGGAAGTGTTGACTCTCATAGGGGAAATTGTTAATTTCATCTTAGGACAAATTGCTGAGCCAAGAATTAAGGTGATGTAAGTCTCCTGCTTAAACCCTGTCCACAGGGAGCATATCACCTCTGGGCCCATCTAGTTTTTGATGTAACTCTTGTCTCTGATCTGGAATTTGCCCATTGGAGAAATTGTGACATATGTTTTTGCCTAGCTTACAGATAATGTCATTCTCTTTTTTTCAGTCCTACCTACAGGGTAGGTAGGATATAATAGTGACATATCTCTATTATGTTACCTAGCTGAAATGACTCTCCTCTTCTGTCTGGACCCTTTCCACAATGGGAATTGTGTATTAGCCCATTTTCACACTGCAGATAAAGACATACCTGAGACAGGGCAATTTATGACAGAAAGAGGTTTAATGGACTGACAATTCCACGTGGCTGGGGAAGTCTCATGATCATGATGGAAGGTGAAAGGCACATCTTCCATGGCATCAGACAAGAGAAAAGGGTTTGTGCATGGAAACTCCCCTTTATAAAATCATCAGATGCCATTAGATTTATTCACTACCATGAGAATAGCGTGGGAAAGACGTCTCCTCGTGATTCAATTATCTCCCACTGGGTCCTTCTGACAGCATGTGGGAATTATGGGAGCCACAATTCAAGATGAGATTTGGGTGGGGACACAGATAAACCATATCAGATTGTGACATATCACTTGTAGAATCACCTAAGTATTATGACTCTCTTCTCCTGCCTGGGTCCTCCCTGGGCCATGCACACAGGTGTCCTTGTACATATCTTTGCATCCATCAACTATTTGATGTGACTTTCTTTTTTCTTCTTACACCCTTCCAACAGGGAAGATTGTGTCATATCACTGAATCCAGCAACCAAGTGATGTGACTCTCCTGCCTGAACCTTGACAACAGAAGTTATTGTCACATGTCACTGGACCCACCATTCAGGTGATAAAACTCTTCTGCCTGGTATCTGTTTTCAGAGAAGCTGGTGACGTATTCCTGGACAAGCATCTAGGTGATGTAATGCTCTTGCTCATTTTCCACCCATAGATGGGATTGTGACAAATATCTTGACCCAGCTGACAGGTGTAATAATGACTCTCATAGCTCAAACGAGCTAATAATAGAGATACTTTATCTTATAGTTAAGCTTAAGGAACTGATAAGATTCTGGGTCTCTTCCCTTTTAAAAAATGCCACAAATGATTACCACTCTTTCAGATATGGTATAACACCCTTAGGTGGTACAGAGAGTTTTCTAACAGGGCATAACAAATAGGTTAAATTATGACTTACAGGCACACTCAACAGACAGTGAAGCCGACAGTAAAGATTATCATTTCCTCACATGAATAGAGCCAATGCTTGAGGTTCTGAATCTTACGTCTGAAGGCAGATGAAAGTTGGAAAAGTGATTCCCATATTTAGATAAAGTCCACAAGTGGGCTGGGGACTCTCAGACAAAACTTAAGTATACCTTTGAGTCTGTGACTTCATTAGGGAAACACAATGTGCATGATGGATTGAGGCTCTCATGCAGAAATCAAGTCCACTATTAAGATTGTGATTCATGTTCTTGGAACCAATATGCATAAAGTATTGACTCTCATATCTAGAAACAGGGCACTTGGAAGATTACTAATCTCATCTCTAAACACTTGTAAAGGTCATTGTGACATATACTTCTGTTTAGCACTTAAGGGATTTGACTCTTCTGCCTGGGCCCATCCCACATATGGGATTATGAAATACTACTGTACCCAGCACCTAGGTTATATGAGTCTATTATTGGTGTTGCCTACAGAGGGTATTGCGACATATAACTTGACCTTGCACCCAGGTGATATAACTATCCTCTTATGCCTTGTTTCTGCCAACAGAGAGCATTGTAATATATTGCTGGGCATCACATTCAGGTTATGTGACTTTCTTGCCTTGACCCTGTCCACAGAGGCTGTTGTGAAATATTGCTGGGTCTAACACCCAGGTGATGTACCATTTTTCTTTGTTACCAACTACAGGAGGCATTGTGAAACATATATGTGCTCATTACCCAGGTTATATGACTCTCTTCTTTTGACTGAACCATGGTCACAGTGAGAATTGTGACATATCACTGGGCCCAGCACCAAGCTGACATGATTCCTCCCTTCTAGATCCTGCTCACAGGGGAGAATTTTGACATTTTCTTGGGCCAGACATCTAGGGTAATTTACTGTTTTGTTGTGGTGCTGTGTGGCTCTGTCTTCCAAAAGCATTATGACATATTGCTGAGCCCAGCACTAAGGTGTTGTGAATATCCACCCTGGACCTTGCTGACAGAAGGCATTTTGATATCTCTCTGGACCCATCAGTATGTGATGTGAATCTACTGTCTGATCTGGGTTTTGATCATTGGATACTTTGTTTTATATTCTTTGTTCCAGAACCTAGGTGATGGGACTCTCCTCTTCTGTGTGGATCCTGCCCACAGAAGAAACAGTAACTTACCTCTTGGCCCAGGACACAGGTGATGTGATACTTCTGCCGGGGTCTTGCACACAGGGTACATTGTAAAATATCTGTAGGCCCAACACCTAGTTCAAGTGACTTTCTTGTTCCTGAGCCCTGTTTACAGATGTAATTGTCATATTTTTCTCTGGCCACACCTTCGTAATGTGACTCTCCACTCATGCCTGGGCCCTGCTGAAAGGGCTGAATGAGAGTGTATTAGATATTCTCACATTGCTATAAGGATGGTACCAGAGATTCACTAATATATAAAAGAAAGAGGTTTAATTGACTCACAGTTCTGCATGTCTGGGGAGGCCTCAGAAAACTTATAATCATGGCAGAAAAGGGAAAGACATATACTAAATGGCAGCAGATGACACACACTGAGTGTGTTTCTGTGCAGAAAAAAACTGCCACTTATAAAACCATCAGATCTCATGAGAATTTACTCACTATCATCAGAACAGCATGGGGAAAACTGCCCCCACAATCCAATCACTTCCCACCAGATCTCTCCCTAAACACCTAGGCATTAAAATTCAAAATGAGATTTGGGTAGAGACAAAAAGCCTAACCATATCAGAGGCATATAGCTAGGCACAGCACCTAAGTTATGTGACTCTTCCCTTCTTCTTGAGCCCATTCCACTAGGTGCATTATGATATATCTCTGGGCTCCTCACCTAAGTGACTTTCAGGTTTTATTGTGATATATTGCTGGACTCAGGACTTAGGTAATGTGACTCTGTTCTACTGTTTATGCTTTGCACACAAAAGAAATGTGATGTATCATAGAGCCCAGTACCTAGGTTATGTTGCTCTCCTCAACTGCCTAAGTCTTTTATACATTGTGTATGGTGAACTATGGCTGAGCCCAGCACCTAGGTAATGTGACTCTTCTGCATGGGTTCTTCCCACTGAGGTATTAGACATTTTTCTTCACCAAATAGGTTACATGACTCTGTTTTTCTGCTTGGAGGATACAAAGAAGATATTTTGACATATTACTGGACCCAGAACCTAGGTAGTATGACTCTTCTTTTGTTTAGGCATATATACTTCTGGTATTGTGACATATTGCTGAACTCAACATCTAGAAGATGAAATGCTTCTGCTTAGCCTCCGTTCATATAAGGTCTTATGACATATCTCTGGGCCCATTACTAGGTGGTATCACTCTCTCTACAGCCTGCATTCTGCACACTAAAGAATTTGGGAAATATTGCTGGCCCTAGCAGCCAGATGATTTGACTCTTCTTCCTGGCTGTGTACACAGGAATAATTATGACACATTTTTTTTGGTCCAACACTGTAGTGGTAACTCTTTTCCTTGGTTCTGCTTACAGGTGGCATTGTGACACTCCTGTGCACCCAGCACTCAGGTGATGGTAATGTAACTTTCTTCTCCTGACTAACTTCTGTTCCAAAAATTGTGTGACATATCACTGGGCCCAACACCTAGCAAGTGTGACTCTTCACATCTTTCTAGGTTCCACCTGCAGGAAAAAATTGTGACACCAAAGCAATGTTACTCTTTTGCCTTGCCCCTGCACTCAAAAGATATTGTGATATATTATGGAGCACAGAATCCAGGTGATGTAGCTCTTGCTGGGTCTTATCCAAAGGGGGCATTGGGACATATGGTTGGACCCACCACCCAGGTATTGTAATTTTACTGTCTTGGTGATGTGGCTCTTCTCTTTTGCCTGGGCCTCTTTCTCAGGGATAAACGTGACATATTGCTTGGCCCAGGAACCAGGATATGTGACCCTTCTCTTTTGGCCCTGCCTGCAGGGAACATTGTGACATATCTCTGAATCCATCACATAGCCGACATGAATATCCTCTTCTGCTTGAGCTCTTCCCCAACTGGGGATATTAATATATCACTGCATCAATTACCTTTATGATGTCACTCTCCTTTTCTGCTTTGGCTTTGCTTACGGGGAACATTGTGAAGTACTGATAGATCCAAAGGCCAGATGATGTATCTGTTCTCTTCTGCCAGGTCCTTACACACTGAGGGCATCATGACATGACCCTGAACCCATCACCTGGGTGGAGTAAATCTCCTGCCTTGTCCCTCCCCTCAAGAGATATTTTACATGTTGCCAAACCAAGCACCTAGGTGATGTGACTTTTCCCTTCTGTGTGGGTCCTGTCAACAGTGTGTATTCTACCATAAGTTGACCCCGCACCTAGGTGATGTGACTCTTCTCTTTTGGCTGGACCCTGACAACAGTGAGCATTGTGACATATTGCTGGATGCTACATGATACCTACATGATGAGACTCTTCTGCCTGGGCCCTGTCCTCAGGAGATACTATGACCTATTAATTGACCCAGTACCTAGGTGATTTGACTGTCCTGCCTTTGCTCTGCTTTGAGGGAAGATTGTGACTTATTTCTAAGCCTAACCTCTAGATAATGTGACTCTCCTTTTCTGTCTGGGATGTTTTCCACAGGGGGCATATTGACATATTGCTGGACCTAGCATCAAAGTAATCTCACTTGTCCACTTGAGTCCTGCCCACAGGGCTGATATTTTACATATTCCTTGTTAACCACCCAGATGATATGACTCTTTTTCCTGCTTATAGATGGGATTGTGACATATACCATGGCTCACTCCATAGGTGCTATGATGACTGTTGTACCTGGCCTCAGCCAGTGGGAGAGAAGTTGACTCTTGTCACTAGTCTCAGAGAAGCAGGTTAGATTTAAGGGTAGGGATAGGGTTAGGGTTATACTTAGAATTAGAATTAGGGTTAGTGTTAGGCAGGGCTCAAAGAAGAGAGTCTTATTACAGAGGATTATGACATTTCTGCATGTCATATAAAGCCTTCAAGTGGCACAGAGAGTGTCATAAAATGACGGGTGATATGAATCTTCCATCTGTGCTCTCTTCCCAGGGAGTATTGTGACATATTGCTCGAACCAATAGTATGAGAGTCAACATACCCTGATTCAGGTAGGAGAGTCCTAACCTTCTTGTGAGCTGGATATAGAAATAAGTAATGACTGTCATCCTTTCACAAAAATACAGCCTACCATTAAGGTTTTTATTCTCACATGTGGAGGCTGTCAAAAGTGAAAAATTGGCTGGGCGTCATGGCTCATGCCTGTAATCCCAGCACTCTGAGAGGCCTAGGCAGGTGGATCACTTGAGATCAGGTGTTCAAAATGAACCTGACCAACATGGTGAAACCCCATCTTTACTGTAAAAATACAAAAATTCACCAGTCATGGTGGTGAGTGCCTATGATCACAGCTACTCAGGAAGCTGAGGCAGAAAAATCACTTGAACTGAGATAGTGGAGAATCACTTGAACTGAGATAGTGGACGTTGCAGTGAGCTGAGATCCCAACACTGCTCTCCAGTCTGGCAACAGACCAAGACTCCATCTAAAAAAAAAAAAAAAAAAAAAAAGAAAGTTGAAAATTGTGTCTCGTATGTGGGTCTGGTCCACATTAGCATTGCTGATGCTCAGACCAAGATTCAGCCCACCTGTGAGGCTACTACTTTACCAAGGGACAGTCAACAGAAAGGATTGAGTGAGGCTTTCATGCACAGATCCAGTCTACCACTGACATTGTGACTAATGTACTTACACCCAACTTAAAGGAGAAAATTACTGTCATATCCAGAACCTGGACATAGGCAGGTTTGTTAATCTAATCTCTAGACCTTCCTGGAAGTGTGATTATGATATACAACTTCCCCCATAACTTGAGTGATTTGATTATCCTGCCTTGGCCTAGCCAATAGATGGGACTGTAACATGTCAATGGACCTCACGTGAAAGCATGTGAATCTCTTCTTCTGCATTGATTTTCCTTACAAAGAGTAGTTTGATGCCAGGTCCGACCTGCAGACCCTGGCCAGGTCCGACCTGCAGACCCTGGCCGAATGACAGATGAACAAATGCACTCTGATGCTGATGTCCAGTGAAAGAGTGGGCTAGGGGACCGGGCCACTTACAGAACATGAAAGGGTCCTGTAAAGAGTCTGCAACCCAAACTAGCTGGTGCTGTGGGCATTTATTTAGTACAGATTTAATGACAAAGGCGTGAGTCAACACTCTTTGTGGGTAAATAATATTGCTGGCCCCCCAAGTAGAGAGCAGTCCTGCACACAAATGATCAAAGTTCAGCCTTAGGACAATGAGTAAATAAGCTATTTAGATAAACTCCTGTACATTCCCTTGTTATTTGTTTTTTATTATTAGCTCAAGGTAAGCACGTCAGGCTGCCTTCAGCCATAACCCTTTCCCAAAGCTTTTGTAAAACCTTCCAGCCTTCCAAGAAGGTTTGTATCTTTCTACAATTTTTCCCACCGCACTGATAGATCTCCTATATCTCCCTCTTTTCTGTTTTTAGCATCAGGTTTTGTTGATTGGAGAGTACAGGTGTGTGCAGCCACAGGCCTGTCAGGCATAGCAGTCATTGCTCGTATTCTGGCTTTATAGCCTAGAATTAGTAATTGACATCAGACAAATATGAGTATGAATAACAACATTCCTTTCCATTCAAGGAGTGACCCCCAGGACTGGGGAGTCTAACCAGGAGAGACAATCTCACACACTCTTCCATATGGCCATTTGCTGGGTGCGTAGATCTATGGCATTAGGGCATTCTAGGATTTTAGTTTGAAATTGCTTTATGTCTGCTGTTAAATTGTCATAAAAGTTTCCCCAGTGGTGTTATTTCACCTTATCTCAACCATGTATTGATTGATTCCATGGTATAAAAGTGGCACAGATATGTCACTTCTATGCAACTGCCAGTTGCACTTTAATTGCTGTTGGAATGCCAGTGCATCTCGTCGCTTCCCTACATATTCCAAGGCAGCCTCAAGGGTTTGCAGACTTGCAAGAATCTTTTGATTTACACCCTGCCATAAGAGAATTTTATTAGACACATTTCTGGCCAAATTATCTACAAAAGTAGCTGTTCAACCTGATTCAGTAATAGATGCTACAGCAATGCTAGCAGTTGCTAGGATTACTATAGTGGGGATTATAAAGGCTATAAGTGTAACTATGAACATTTGTATCTGATCTGGGATACAGTATGTTCTAAGGTGGCAAGGGCAGAGGAACCTTGCCAATCGCATGTCAAAATGATGGGTAGGAAAGCCTCAGATTGTCTCCTCAATACCATGACACTAGTAATATTTAAATTAGATATATCATAATTAGAGATACAAGAGGCAAACCAAGCCTGTCCCTGCACTAGGGTCAAAAATGTGAAGTTTTGGGGTGTAATAGAAATATTGGCTCCATAAGAAAAACATGAATGGGTAGTGTGCAAATCAGGCACTGATCAGGGTAATTATGAAAAAAGGTCATAGTATAATTGTGACTGGAATTATGATATGTCCCATGCCAGGTGTTAAAAGGGGTGCTAAGATGTCCCAGGCACCATAAAGTGTCTTGGGGTGACATGGACTTTACTTGAGGATGGAGACATGCCATCCCCCTTTTGGACCAAATTATAGGGGAATGGGATGTGACTACAAAATTGTCATTATACCACAATAGACACGGACATCAGTATGATCATCCTGCAAATGTCTGTGGGGGCTCAAGTTTGAGATATTATAATTGCCTATCTGGAGGCTATGAGCATTTTCCCAATGACAGACCTTCCAGCTAAAGTAGAACCCAGTGTTTTCTTAGCTTTGTTCTTTAGCACAGCAAGGAATGTTGGGGAAAGTGGCAATGATTGCATTGCCTGCTTTATGGCTACATGCACCTAAGACTGTTAAGGCCTTTCCTTTGCCATGATGTAGCCATACTTGTGTTTGGGCAGGTACACAGTAAGGTGTATAACTTTTCCAATTTATACATAGTGGGAGGATTGTGGAGTGATATGTAGTGTTACCTGGCACCTTAGTCCAATATGTGCCATCAATGAGGGACCCCACTGGGGGTAAATCTTTCTGTCACAGCCAAGCAGTTATGTTCTTAGAGGTTGGGAAGGGAGTGTCTGTCCAGGAGACAGGGCAAAGAAAGGTGGATCTAAAATATGAGCCCAGCACAATGTAGCAGGTACAGGTTGCAGACAAAGCGAGATCATAAAAAGGATCAATACCCTACATGAGTTTCAGTGTACAACACAGAGCATAGCAAAGAACAAATTATCTGGAGTGAATGGTGTCTGTGTCCAGAGCAGGAGTTGCTCAGCCCCCTGAGTTGTCCCCTTCAGCATCCCTCAGGTAATGTCTGGGGCTGGTATCATCTGCAGAAGCCACATCATCTGGGGCTTCAGGTCCTATAGGGTCATTTTCTTCCTTTCTGGTACTGGGTTGGGTCCCAGCCATGCCATGGTATGGTTTGATGTATGACGCTGGAATCCAAAGAGGACCTGAGGGGGTGTGAACACAAGCATACCCTCTTCCCCATGTTAACAATTCCTTTGGAACACATCATCCATTATTGTTTCCATCTTTTCATAAAACTGCAGGTTTGTGTCTTGAGAGATTTTAGCAAAGTGCTCTTCTAGAGCTGACTGAAATTTGTCATCTAAGTTTAAAACATTGACGGATAAATAGGGCTTGTCCTTGTAGTGTTGCAGGGTCCTTAGCCATACTACCCTTTTTCATTTTCTGATCAGATTTTTAAGGGTGGAGTGGGTACATTCTACCATGGCCTGTCCTTGGGGTTTATACAAGATGCCTGCGGAATGTTGGATATTACATTTGTGACAAAATTGTTGGAATTGTGAGCTGGCATGCACTGGACCATTATCAGCTTAAATTTTTGTTGGCACCCCAAAAACGCAATAGTTAGAAGAAGATGTTTAATGACATATCAAATGGACTCTTCAGGAAGAGTATGTGTACTAATTAGGTAAGTGTTGGTATCAACAGATACATGCACATATCTTAGCTTTTCAAATTCAGAAATGTCTGTAACATATGTTTTCCCTAACTGATTAGTTTCTAGTCCTCTAGGGTTAACACCTATAGAAGGAGGGATGTACCTATGGGATGGCAATCTGGGCATTGCAGGATAATTTGTTTAGCTAGTCTTTTGGTAAGTTGAAATTGTTTATATAAATTTCTCCAGTTTTGATGCGATTGAGTGGCTTGGTAAGGCAGCAATGTCATAACCTGTAGGTCTGCTTGATTATTGACATAAGCCAATGGGCCAGAGAGTGAGCTATGGACTTGAATATGTGTGATAAAAATAGGATGTATACATTGACCTAGCAAATGCTGAAGTCTGAGAAAAAGTGCACACAGGGTGTGCTCCAGAGTGGATTTAGTGATAGCTGTCTCAAGGTTCCACAATTAATAAACAGAGTATGCAGAGTCACTGACAACATTGATGGGCTGAGCAGAAAAAGTCTCCAAGGGCAATATTAAATCTCCAACCTCAGCTCTCTGAGTGCTAGTAAATCCAGAATGAGTGAGGGAGCTATGTGGTCTCCACCAGACAACTGCTTTTCCATGTCTGCCAGAGCCATCAGTAAACAGTATTAAAGCATTAGGTATAGGTGATTGAACTGTTTTTGTAGGCAAAACCACAGAAGTATGAGATAAGAATGGAAGGAGTCTGCTGGCAGAAAGGACATGCTCTATATGGCCTGTATAATCAGAGAGTGCTATGTGCACATCCATAGATAAGGGCAATACTGCTTCAAATTGCTTTTTACTTAAAGGAATTCTGATAGTATCAGGACCATAACCTATTAACAGACTGCATTGTCTGTGGCCTGAATAGATGACTTTACTGGCCAATGGCATATACGAAGAGAGTGTTTTAGTCCCAGTATGTGAGCAAAAAAACCATTCCAGAAAGTGTAGCCCTAGGGCCATCTGTCCTATTAACCCTGTTGGGGAGTGTTTATTGGGAAAAATAAACAGAATTGAATATCTTGGATCTATGTTACCTAGCTGCCTTTGAGAAATAACTTATTCTATTTCTTCAATTTCCTTTTTTGCTGCAGGAGTTACATATCTGGGAGAGTCTAGGGCTGTATTGCCCTTTAGGATAGAAAACAGGTTTTGTAACTTATCAGTAGTTATGCCCAAGGTGGGGTGAAGCCAATTAATATCACCCAGTAATTTCTGATAACCATTCAAGGTGTGTAATTGCTAGTATTTAATTTAACATTTTGAGATCTTACTGACTGGGAAGTTAGTACGTATTGAAGATATTTCCAAGGAGAGGACATTTGTACTTTTTCAGGTGTTATGATTAAATCTCTTAACTGTGTATCATTTACAACAGAGGTATATAAACTTAAAAGTATTGGCTCCATTGGGGCTGCTAGGAAAATATCATCCATAAAATGAATAATCTTGCAATCAGGAAATTGTTTTTGACTGGGGAGGAAAGCCTTATTTACATGATGCTTACTCATGGCAGGACTGTTTAGCATCCCTTGAAGAAGCACTTTCCAATAAAATCAGTGAGCTGGCCTTTCATTATTGATAGCTGGCATTGTAGATACAAAGTTTTCCTTGTCCTGTTCTGCTACAGGAATAGTATAAAAGCAATATTTTAAGTCAATAACAATTACAGGTCAATCTCGAGGAATCACCATGGGGGAGCTGAGCCCCTGCTGAAGGGGCCCCATAGGTTGCAAATTTGCATTGATGGCATGTAAGTCATGCAAAACTCTCCATTTGCCAGACTTTTTGGGAATGACAAAAATGGGCAAATTCCAAGGGCTGTTTGATGGTTCTATACGGCTGGCTTCTCATTGCTCCTCAACTAACTCATTGGCTCTTTGTAATTTCTCTCCCTTCAAAGGCCACTCTTCTACCCAAATTGGATCTTGAGAGTCACGTGAAGGGTAGGGGAGAAATAAGAGTGGCCATTACTACAAAAGGGTTTCCTGTTCACATAAGTTGTCAAATTCTGCCCTCCAGAGGAGGTATTGATTAGAGTTTAAAGTTGTTTTAGCTAGCACTGACCAATCCTATAGAGTCATAGAGAAGTTGTCTGCCAGTGGCCTTAATTAATCTTTTCACAAATGGACTAGTAACTCCATTCTCTAATGCTTTTTCTTAATTCTTTCTGTGCCTGGTTGCGTTGTTAATCTTGCAATGCTAGGCAAGCTAAGAGCTCCCCTTCTAATGCCACTTGCCTAAGACACGTTCCCATAGCTATAGCATATCCCTTGTCTTTCTTTCCAATTTATTGGAGGAGAAGGCTAAGGCAAAAACCTCTGTTTCTTTTTTGTTATTTTGGCCCAGTGTTAGTGGGGCTGAGGAATAAGGAGGTGGTAAGATAGGTGATAATTCTTCCTCCCTTCCCTCTTTAGGCTTTTCTGTGTAAAGCAGGACAAGAGCCACACTAACTAAACCTCATAACTCTAGAGATGTTACTGGGACCCATTGCCCTTGTACATCATGTTACTTAATATTTCTCCTAACTTGTTCCCAGAGCTCTACATCTAGTGTACCTCCTTCCAGGAACCATGGGTTATGGGGTACAACAGTTTGCATGAGGTCCCTTAATTGAGCCTGTGAATCTTAGGCTCCACTAGCTTTAAGCAGCTGTTTCAACATTTTTATATACTCTTTCTGTTGAGCTGATAACTGTTGTCCCGTGATGAAACACTAGCCTGAACAATTCCCTCAAACTGGAAAATCCTGAGTGGACACTAATGACTTACTGACTTATTGACTGCACAGTCTTCTTCATCTTCATTTTTGAGGGTCCCATCACAATTTGTTGCAGTGTTCCTCTCATGGGTTACCACCTGCTGGGTCTAAACCCAGCAGACCCTGGCTGAATGGTTGATGAACAAATGCTCTCTGATACCAATATCCAGTGAAAGAGTAGGTAAGGGGACCAGGCAAATTGCAGACACTGATGAGGATGCTGTAAAGAATCAGCAGCCATGGCCACGACTAGCTGGTGCTGGGGGCACTTATTTAGTACAAATTTAATGACAAAGGCTGAGTCAACACTCTTTGTTGATAAATAACATTGCCAACCCCCCAAGTAGAGAGCAGTCCTGCATGCAAATGATCAAAGGTTGGCCTTAGGACAACACGAGTAAACAAGTTATTTAGACAAACTCCCCTACATTACCTTGTTATTTGCTTTTCACTATTAACTCAAGGTAAGCAGATCAGGCTGCCTTCAGCTATAACCCTTTCCCATAGCTTTTGTGAAACCTTCCATCTTTCCAGAAGGTTTGCATCTTTCTGCAATTTTTCCCACCATCCTTACCTATCTCCTACATTTTGACATATTGGTGGGCTTTGTCCCAAGGTTATGTGACTCTCCTGCCTCTGCCTTACCCACAAGAGCCATTGTGACATATTTCTAAGTTCAATACCCAGGTGATGTAACACACTTGCCTGTGCCCCAACTAGAGAGGCCATTGCAACATATCTCTATGCCCGTCATCATGTTGTTTCGACTCTCTTCTCTTGTGTGGTCCATGCTCATAGTATAGATGGTGACATATCACTGAGTCTGGCAGCTAACTGGTATGACTCTTCTCTATTGAGAATCTGCTTGTAGAGGGAGGGTGTAGCCAAGATGGCCAACTAGAAGCAGTGGTGTTTGGAGGCATCCATCAAAATAAATAAATAAATAATAAAAGCATATGAATTATTCATCAGCAACAAAGGTATCCAAGTTCTCTCATCAAAACTGAAAAGGTACCTAATGTGACCCCACCAAGAGAAGGAAGAACAGTTTGGTGAGATGACCCAACTAAGAGCCACAAAGCACAAAGGAGTCCCCTCCCCCAGCCAAGGGAAGCAGTGAGTGAGCATTTTACCCAGGTGGGAAAGGTTGCAAAGTCCCACTCACTAACTCTCACCATCAGGACCTGGCATCTCAATCCTGGAAAGTGCAATTTCTTACAGCCTCTCAGCTAAAATCTGCTTATGCCTACTGAATTACCAGGAGGAGGAACAACCAGTACTGCAGCTGTGGCTGTCTGCTCTCTAAGCCATATGAACTCTCTGGGGGAGCGACAGCAGCCAGCACTGGGATACAGAAATGCCTAACACTCTAAGCTACTGTGACAGGGGGAGGTTGACACCCATCTTTGCAGCTCCAGGTTATGCTTTTGTCCTGCTGGAGCCAGGGAAGCTAGAGAGCTAGGTACACAACATTTTCCCCCACAGTCCAACACACTGGTTGTGGCAGTCTGTGGCCAGAGTGTACCTTCAAGGCCTGTCATGACCCATCTTTCCTCATTGGGTGTGGCTTCCCTGAAGGAACTCTGATAACTCCAGCCAGGGAATCAGAGACAGAACTTGGATTTCCCTGGGCCTGAGCCCCTAGGGAGAGAAGTGGCCACAGTTTCTGTGGACCAGCCAACTTAGCCTCACCTCTTGGTAGTTATGAGGAATCTGGCCTGCCCAGATTAGTGAGTTTCCCCCCAGCAAAGCACACTCCCTCCATCAAGGGACAAAGTGCTTCATTAAATGAGTCCTAATCTCCATGCCACCCAACCGAGTGAGACACTCCAACAAGGATTGTCAGACACACTGTACAGGAGAAATCCTACTGGCATTGTTAGTGCCCCTTGAGGTCAGAGGTCCCCGAAGAAGGACCAGACACCTGTCTTTGCTGTTCTCTAGTCTCCTCAAGTGACATCTCAAGGCACAGGAAAAATCAGATGAATGAGGCCTCAAGTGAACTCCCAGGAAAACACAGCAGCCCTATACAGAAGGGACCAGACATTTTGTTGGGGGTGGGGGGTGTAGAAGAAGAAACAGAAAAAAAAACAACAACAGCAGCAACAACAACAAAAAACCCCACAAAAATCCCATCTGAGGGTTAGTAGCTTCAAAGGCTAAATAATTAGACAAACTCACAAAGTGAAAAAATGTTAAAAAACCCGTAAGAACAGAGGGCCTCTTTTCTTTCAAATGATCACAGTGTCTCCCCATGATGAGCACTGCACTGGATGGGAGATCTGATGCATGAATTGACAGAAGCAGTCTTCAGAAGATGGGTAATAAATACCTATGTTGACCTAAAAAAGCATGTTCAACCCAATGCAAAGTTCAGAACCTTCATTAAAAATTAGAGGAATTTCTAACTAGAATAACCAGTTTGAGAGAAACATAAATGACATGATGGAGTTGAAAAACAAGGCATGAGAACTTTGTGAGGCATACACAAGTATCAATACCTGAATCAACCAGGCAGAAGAAAGAATATCAGAGTTTGAAGACTGCCATGCTGAAATAACGCATGAAGAAAATATTCAAGATAAAAAAATTAAAGGAATAAACAAAGCCTGCAAGAAATATGGGACTTCAAAAAAAGACTGAACCATCTATTGATTGGTATATGAGAAGGAGATGAAGAGAATGGAAAGAAGCTGGAAAACACACTTCAGGATACTAGCCAGGAGCACATTCCCAACCTAAGAAGACTGGCCAACATGCAAATTTGGGAAATACAGACAGCACCATTAAAGTACTCTACAAAAAGATCAACCCCAAAACAGATAATCATCAGATTCTCCAAGGTGTAAATAGAGGAAAATTTGTTCAGTGCAATCAGAGAAAAAGGTAGGTCACCTACAAAGAGATTCCAATCAGACTAAGAGCAGACCACTCAGCACAAACTCTACAAGTCAGAAGAGATTGGGGGCCAATATTCAAAATTCTTAAGAAAAAAATTTTCAGCTCAGAATTTTATATCCAGCCAAATAAGCTTCAGAAATGAAGTAAAAAAAAAAATCTTTTACAGAAATCCTGAGCATTTGTCATATCTAGGTCGCCGACAAATAAAGGACCCTTAAATTCATCTCAATGTGTGGCATTTCTCTAACTTATTCGGGTAAAACACTTGTTATGTAGTATAATTAGAAGCATGTATATTCAAGGGGACTAGATATGCAATTTGTTCTATTATTCTAGTCGTTCATTTCTCAATTCTAAAGTTTCATATGCCATAGTGAAGATGCTCATCTTCTTCTAGGAACAACCATTGCCAGAAGTCAGGTAGCTAATTGGCAATTTCCCAGCTCAATTATTATATCCCAAAACTCCCATCACCATTTAATGGGGTACTACTGTCACTCCATATTGGCAAATTCTCTTGTTTTCTGTCCATGAGCACAGCTTCCAAGAGCTTTGTGCTGGATCTTTTGATAATGGTTGGGTTATGTTCAGAGAAGGGAAGATTTTAACTAAAAAAAGAGTTTGCAGAAAGAAATTTCAAAGAAGCAAAGAGGGAAATTCTCTTACACTAGTTGCCCTCCCCGGGATGAATCAATGCAAATGAACATCTTTCCCTCAAAGCTGAGAACAAGCTTCTAGAAAGAACAATTGATAATCAGCAGTTTAGTTGCCACAATGGAAAGATGTTTACCTAAATATAAGTTTGCAGAAAGGCATGGAAGGAGAGCAAGAGGGAAAATTCTTTTATTACACATGCTGTTCCATAAACCCATAAGATGAATAAGTATCACCCTTTAAAAGCTGACAAGATTTGTGTGGGAACTCTTGATTATGAGTGGTTTTCTTTCAGAAAAGGAAAGATGATTTCATAAAGATAAATTTGTAGACAAGACTTACAAACAGCCAAAGGGCAATTCTCTAATTCCAGTGGTTCTAGGAAGCCTGCCATACAAATGTTTAGTTCTCAAAACTGACAACCTTGGTGCCAAAACTATTGATGACTGGTGTGTTTTATTTGTTTTGTTTTCTTTTTAAAAAGAAAGACTTTAACAAAATAAAATTTGGCAGGTGTTTAGAAAGAGCAAGAGAAAATTTGTCTTAGCCCAGTGGTGCTCATAAAAACTCAGCAATAAAAACAAACAATCAGTTTTCAAAGCTGAAAAGATTATGCTGGACTCTTCATCATGACAATTTTTTTATGAGAGAAAAGATTCTTATTACAATATAAATTTGCAAGCATTTAGAAGGAACAAGGAGAGAAATCCTCTCAAATCAGGGCCCTTTTAGGGATTGTCAATAGGCAAAAATATCCAGGTCTGAAACCTGACAACAAGCTTTCTGACAAAAGTCTTGATAATTAGTTTTCCTTTTTTTTTAATCATAAAAACATATTTACATGATGAAAAGTTTGCAGATAGATATTTAGAAGGAGCAACGAGGGGAATTCTTTCACACATGCGGTTCTTTTCTGGAACTGTCTAAAAAAAAAGAAGGCACACATCTGGCCTTGAAATCTGATAACTACAGTTGTTTCACAACTCTTGAAGATGAGATATTTTTCACGAAAAATATTTCAACGCAAAAAAATATTTATAGACAGATGTTTCAAATAGAGAAGAAGAAACATTTTCACACTAGTGGGCCTTCTAGGGGTCCCACAAAACCACTGAATATTCATCCCTGAGAAAACAAGCTTTGTGTTAGAAGTCTTGATGAAAGTCTCTTTAGTTTTAGGAAATGGAAGATATTTACATAAGAAGAAATTTATAAGCAGGCATTTAGAAGAAACAAGGAGGATAACTAAAACTTCACAAAAAAAAGAAAAAAAGTGTGTAACCCGACATTTTAAAGTAACAAAAAGGGGAATTCTCTCACATCAGTGGCCCCACTGAAGAACCATCAAAATGAATGAATATTCCACCCTGAAAGCTGACAACTATTTTTGTTCTATTTTTTTGATGATGGGCAATTATCTTTTAGGAAAGAAAAGATTTTAACAAAAACACAAGTTGGCACACAGGTATTTAAAAGCAGCAAAAAGAAAAAATTCTCTTCTGCCACTGGTTTCTCTTAGAAAACCATCTACATGAATGAATATCTATGTTTCAAAGCTGAGAACCAAACTGTGTGCCAGATCTCTTGGTAAACTGTGGTTTTCTTTTGAGAAGGAAATATATATATGGAGGAGTTATATATATGCATTTATATTGAGCAGGAAGACCTTTCGCACCAGTGGCCCTTCCAGAGACCTTTAAGAACAAATAAATATCCAACATGAAAAGCTTACTACAAACATTGGGGCAAAATTCATGATGATAGTCAGTTCTATCTTAAATATAAAAATACATATTTAGGAGAGAAAATTTCAAACAGACATTTAAAAGAAGCTAGGAGGGCAATTATCTTACTTCAGTGGCCCTTCTGTGTCTGGAGTTGGTTTCTTCCAGTGGGTTTGTGGTCTTGCTGACTTCAAGAATTACGTGGTGGACCTTTGCAGTGAGTGTTACAGCTGTTAAAAGTGGCACAGACCCAATGAGTGAGCAGCAGCAAGATTTATTGTGAAGAGTGAAAGAACAAGACATCTACACCATGGATGGGGACCCAAGCATGTTGATGCTGCTGGCTGGAGTGGCCAGCGTTTATTCCCTCATTTGTCCCTGCCCATGTCCTGCTCATTAGTCCATTTTACAAAGTGCTGATTGGTCCATTTTACAAACCTCTAGCTAGCTACAGAGTGCTGATTGGTGCATTTTTGCAGAGCACTGATTGGTGCATTTTATAAACATCTAGCTAGTAGCTGAGCACTGATGGATGCGTTTCATAGTACTAGCTATGGAGTGCTGATTGGTGCATTTTACAATTCTCTTGTAAGACAGAAAAGTTCTCCAGGTCCCCACTTGACCCAGGAAGTCCAGCTGGCTTCACCTCTCACTAGCAAAGAACCAACTAAACAACACTGACAGCGGACCGTAAGATTTGTGACAGAATCCTTGATGATGAGAGGTTTACAGAGAAAAAAAAGCTTTTACATTTAAAAGGAGTTTGCATATAGGTATTTAGAAAAAGCAAAAAATAATTTTCCTACATCATGAGAAAACTCTTAGAGTACCATGGAAATGAATATATGAATACATATTTATAAAGTTGACAAAAAAATTGTGCCAAAACACTTATTAACAAACAGTTTTCTTATAGGGAAGAAAAGATTTCAATGTATAAAAAATTTAGTACACAAACATTTAGAAGAATAAGAAGGAAAATTATTTTATGCCTATGGACCTCCTAGAAATTCATTAATGCAAATGAATATCTGGTTCTCAAATCTTAAAACTAGTTTGTGTTGGAACTCTTTTTAATGGTTGGTTTTCTTTCAGGAAAAGAAAGAATTTAACATGTGAAAAGGAAATAGGTCTTGGAGACCCAAAATCACTAGGCTAAATGGAAAAGTCAAGCTGGAAACTGCTTAGGGCCAACCTGCCTCCAATTCTATTCAAAGTCACCTCTCTACTCAATGAGATAAATGTGTATCTAGTTGCCTCCTTTAGACAGTCTAATCAGAAACTGAAAAGAATACAACCATTTGTCTCTTACCTATTTATGATCTGGAAGCAACCTCCTCTCTTTGAGTCTTTCCACCTTTCTTTCAAATTGTTCTACCTTTCCAGACCAAACCAGTGTTTAGCTTACATACATTGATTAATGTTTCATATCTTCCTAAAATATGTAAAACAAAACTGTGCTTTCACTACCCTAGGTGCCTGTCGTGAGAATCTCCTGAGACTGTGTCAAAAGTATGTGTCCTCAACCTTGGCAAAACAAACTGTCTAAATTAACTAACCTATCTCAGATTTTCAGGGTTTAAAAATACAAAAAAATACAAAAAAGTATTTGCAAACAGACATTTAGAAGAGCAATAAATGGAATTATTTTATGCCAATGACATCCAGGTACCAACTGGAATCAATGAATGTTAGCATTGGTTGCCAACAAGCTTTTTGATGGAACATTTTTTTTTATACTTTAAATTTTAGGGTACATGTGCACAATGTATAGGTTAGTTTTATATATATATATATATATATATATATATGCATGCCATGTTAGTGTGCTGCACCCAGCAACTCATCATTTAACATTAGGTATATCTCCTAATGCTATCCCTCCGTCTCCCACACCCCACAACAGGCCCCAGTGTGTGATGTTCCTCTTCCTGTGTCCATGTGTTCTCATTGTTCAATTCCCACCTATGAGTGAGAACATGTAGTGTTTGGTTTTCTGTCCTTGCAATAGTTTGCTGAGAATGAAGGTTTCCAGCTTCATCCATGTCCCAACAAAGGACATGAACTCGTCATATTTTATGGCTGCCTAGTATTCCATGGTATATATGTGCCACACTTTCTTAATCCAGTCTATCATTGTTGGACATTTGGGTTGGTTCCAAGTCTTTGCTATTGTGAATAGTGCTGCAATAAACATGCATGTGCATGTGTCTTTATAGCAGCATAATTTATAATCCTTTGGGTATATAACCAGTAATGGGATTGCTGGGTCAAATGGTATTTCTAGTTCTAGATCCTTGAGGAATCGCCACACTGACTTCCACAATGGTTGAACTAGTTTACAGTCCCACCAACAATATAAAAGTGTTCCTATTTCTCCACATCCTGTCCAGCACCTGTTGTTTCCTGACTTTTTAATGATTGCCATTCTAACTGGTGTGAGATGGTATCTCATTGTGGTTTTGAATTGCATTTCTCTGATGGTCAGTGATGATGAGCATTTTTCATGGGTCTTTTGGCTGCAGAAATGTCTTCTTTTGAGAAGTATCTGTTCATATCCTTCACCCACTTTTTGATGGGGTTGTTTGTTTTTTTTCTTCTAAATTTGTTTGAATTCATTGTAGATTCTGGATATTAGCCCTTTGTCAGATGCCTAGATTGCAAAAATTTTCTCCCATTCTGTAGGTTGCCTGTTCACTCTGATGGTAGTTTCTTTTGCTGTGAAGAAGCTCTTTAGTTTAATTAGATCCCATTTGTCAGTTTTGGCTTTTGTTGCCATTGCTTTTTGTGTTTTAGACACGAAGTCCTTGCCCATGCCTATGTCCTGAATGGTATTGCCTAGGTTCTTCTAGGGTTTTTTATTCAACACTGAAAGCTGACAAGAAGCTTTTAGCCAGAATTCTTCATGATGGGATATTTTCTTTTCAGGAACAGAAGCTATTAAGACAAAGAGAAGTTAGCCAAGTAAGCTCTTAGATGGAGCATGGAGGGGTGTCTTCTTATATGAGTGGCTCTTTGAGAAAACCATGAATAAGAAAAAATATACAGTGCTCAAAGCTGAATACAAGATTTGTGTTAGAACTCTTAATAATTGGCCTTTTTCTGAGTAAAGAAGAGTTAAACACAATAAAAACTATTCAGACAGGCATTTAGCAAAACTAAGGAATGAAATTCTTTCACATCTGAGGCCTTTCTAGACACCAATATTTGGTATATTTTGTATATTGGTCTCTAGAAAGATTACAATGTACATTCTTCCCTGAAACTTTACAGGAGGCTTTATTCTAGAACTCTTGAAAATGGCAATTTTTCTTTTTAAACAAAGGAAGACAATTATAAGAAGAGAAGTTTTAAGACAAGCATTTAGAATGAGCAAAAAGAAGAATCCTTTTATATGGAAGTCCCTTATAGTAAACTGTCAAAATGAGTGAATATCCAACTCTGAAAGCTGAAAATCATCTTTTGCAAGGCTCCCAGTGACAGGTGGTTTCCTTTAAAAATAATAATAAAAATAACAAAATAATACAGAAGATTTTTGACCAGGCTCAGTTGCTTATGCCTGTAATTCCAGCACTTTGGGAGGCAGAGGCTGGCAGATCACCTAAAGTCAGGAGTTGAAGACCAGCATGGCCAAAATGGTGAAACTCCATGTATGCTAAAAATACAAAATTTAGCTGGGCATGGTGGTGCACACCTGTAATTCCAGCTACTCAGGAGGCTGAGGCAGGAGAATGGCCTGAACCTGGGAGGCAGAGTTTGCAGTGAGCTGAGATTGTGCCACTGCAGTCCAGCCTGGGCAACAGAGCAAAACTCTGTCTGAAACAAAACAAAACAAACAAAACAAAAATGGAAAGTGGAAGATTTTTAGCACAATCCAGATTTCAGAAGTAAAAATGGGAGGCCAGGTGCAGTGGCTGCCACCTGCAATCCCAACACTTTGGGAGGCCCAGCGGGGCAGATCACAAGGTCAGCAGTTCAAGACCACCCTGACCAATGTGGTGAAACCCAATCTCTACTAAAGATACAAAAATTAGGTGGGCGTGGTGGTGTGTGCCTGTAATCCTGGCTACTTAGGAGGGTGAGGGAGGAAAATGACTTGAGCCCGGGAGGCAGAGATTGCAGTGAGCCAAGATAGCACCATTGAACTCCAGCCTGGGAAATAGAACAAGACTCTATCTGAAGCAAAAGGAAAAAAGAAAAAGAAGTCAAAAGGGGAATTCTCTAATGCCAGGGGCTGATCTAGGGCTCCATCAATATGAGCAAATATACAAGTTTTGAAGCTAACAACAAGCTTTGTCTCAGACCACTAGAGGATTGAAAGTTTACTTTAAAAAAATAGAAAGATGTTTACACACTGAGATATTTGTAGCCTGGTATGTAAAAGAAACAAAAGGGAAAATTCTCTCACAAAAGTGACCTTCTTGAGACCCTTTAAAGTGAATGAATATCTGGCCCTAAAAGCTGACAGCAAGAATTTTGCCTGAATTCTTGATAATGTGCATTTTTTTTTACAAGACAGGAAAGATGTTTCCATGAAGAGAATATTGAAAACATAAATTTAGAAAAATCACTAAGAGAAATTTTCTCATTCCAATGGTCCTTCTAAAAAATAGCCTGAATATCTGGTTTTAAAAGCTGACAACAAGTTGTGTGACAGAATCCTTGATAACGGACAGTTTTTTTTTTTTCAGGAAAAGAAAAGAGGCAGGAGAATAGCAGAGGGAATTGGAAATTGAATAAAGGGTGAAATGAGTAAAAGCAAAAGCAAAGGCAGGGGACAGATGAGCAAAAAGTAAGATAAGAACAGAAGTTGAGTGGCCAAAACATAATGAGATAAAGTAGTGTGTAAGGAGCCCAAGGCTGGCTAGAGCCAGACCAAACCAGTAAAGAGCAGCTACTCAGAGATGGACATGTACATTAGAAAAAAAAAAAAAAAAAAAGAAATCCTTAAAATAATCCTATATGATAATCAGCTAATTAAAGCTTGCATATATGGACTGCATATCATGCATGTACTTAAAATTATGAAATAAGGTGACACACAAGCATGCAGAGGCCAGACTAAATAAGCAAACCACCTGTCAGTCAAAAGGCAGATATTAGGCCAGGCACAGTGTCTCACATCTGTAATCCCAGCACTTTGGGAGGCTGAGGAAGGTGGATCACAAGTTCAGGAGCTCGAGACCATGCTGGCCAACATGGTGGAACCCTGTCCCTATCAAAGTTAAAAAAATAGACAGGTATGATGGTGGGTGCCTGTAGTCCCAGCTACTTGGGAGGCTGAGGCAGAGGAATCATTTGAACCCAGGAGGTAGACATTGCAGTGAGCTGAGATAGTGCCACTGCACTATAGCCTGGCAACAGAGGAAGACTCTGTAACAAAACAAGAAAAGAAAAGAAAAAAAAAGGTAGATGCTAACTAGAGATTAGGAAGTTTCGGAAGAGAACAAATAAAACATACAAAAAGATCCAAAATATACCAAATGCCCAGCTAACTTTCTGTTTTTAGTAGAGATGGGGTTTCACCATGTTGGCCAGGGTGGTCTTGATCTCTTGACCTCGTGATCTCCCCACCTCTGCTTCCCAAAGTCCTAGGATTACAGGTGTGAGCCACTGTGCCCAGCCCCAAACTAATGCTAATCATATTTAGTAGAGGTGAACATACTTCTCCATCTCTGACAGAGTTACTGTGCTTGATAAAGTTTATTTGTTTTGCTATTTGTTGTGTGTGGCACCAAGAACCTGGGACTTTACAACATCAGCCAGTCACATATTATTGTAGTGAGACACCCAGGAGGCAAGCTCAAGTTTGAGATTCTTATTTTTGCTTCTACTTTCAATGTTTTGTTTCTGTTTGTTGCCATTCTTCACAGGCATGAGATAGGCAGTTAAGAGGTATTAGGGCACGCGATGCTGGAGGACTCCCATGACAGGGTAAGATGGTTGGGAAATAAAGCAACAAGGCTCTGCCAGATGCAAGAAAGAACACTGCATCTGTAAAGTATTTGTGTGTTTGGTAAGACATAATATTTGATTTCTGCTATCACAATGTTGAAACCAATAATTAGTATACACTGACTTAAAGAGCCAAGATAAATAAAAAGAAAACCCTACATTTTATGTGAGGAAGCAGATCTCAATTCTTTTAGTTTGGTAGACCCGGAACCGAAAGTAAACTCCTTGTAGAATCTCTTAAATCAAGCACAGATTGCATAGCAGATCCATGGGTAAATTTCTCTGCCTGGATTATCTGTTATAGTTATAGGACACTATATTTCCTTATTAACATGGCAGTGTCTAACATATTTAAGCTAGGCAGTCTGCCTTTTCTAGTTCCTCAAACTATAATTACCAAAATGCTTGAAGAATTCATTTCAGAAGATGCTATTTTGGGCAGCTACAGGGAAGCCAAAAGCTAAGGGATACACATTGGGGCTAAAGCGAAACTTATAAATTACCAATTATTGTGGGATCCTTCTTCAAGTGGTTCAATTGACACTGACACCTAGCTAAGGCTAGAGACATAAAGCATATCATAAAAATGCCCAAGAAGAACATGTCCTGCTGGCCCTCAGATTTAGCATAGGTCCCCCATAGAAGATGCCTCACTGAGCAGCAGTGGGCCACAATGCTCTGTTTCAAGTTTCCCTTGTTTTCCTCCATAGACAGACAATAACAAACTCAGCCTCAATCTTACAAAACTCCTTTCTAGCTGCATTTTCAACAACTGGAAATAGTTGTCTTGACATATATTCTGAGAGCATGGGCAAGGCATATGTAGATTAGGTTCAGCTCAAACAAAATAATATCTTTTTTTTTTTTTAACTGGAGATGGCTGGATTTTTCAAAATCGCCTGTTTAGGATTTATAGCAAAGCTCATTCACAAGGCAACATAGGGACCAGAGAATAAGCCAAGTGAATAAACCCTCGATAATTAGAGAGGTCTTTACTAAGTTAAAACAAGCCCTCACCCAGGCTCCTGCACTAGGCAACCCAGACCTCACTAAATCTTTTTTAAATATGCGGGTGAAAGTAAAGGCATTGCTATTGGTGTTGCAACCTAAATATTAGGCTTAAAACCTAGAACAATTGCTTGCTTTTCAAGGAAATTGAAGGGGGGCAGCCTCAAGATGGCCAAGCTGCTTGTGTGCAATAGAAGCCACTACTATTTTAGCAGAGGAAACCACTAAGATCACTCTGAATCAGCCACTGAAATTACTAACAACACCAGGCTAAATTAATCCTGCAGGTAAAAATCAATAACACATCTGGATGACAGGAGAAATGTTAATCAAGTATCAGGCTGTGCTTTTGAATAATTCAGAAGTTAAAACTTGTAAGACCCTGAATCCAGCTTTACTACTGCCTACAGGCTCAATAATTGATTTTTTTAAATATATTATTGCACATGCAAAGGTGAGCCAAGCTCATCGAAAAGATCATGGTCTTCAAGACCCTGAAGATGACTGCTTCACAAATGATAGTAGCTGTTTCTCTAATGGAGAATGTCAGGCTGGGTATGCAATAGTAAACTACAACACCATTATTAAGTCCCAGCCACTGCCCCCAGGCAAAGCACACAAAGCTTGAGATTATTACTTTAATCTGGGCCCCAATAACTAGAAAAGAAAAGCATACTGCTAAACAGCAAGCATTCCCCCATAAAAAATGAAAATAAAATTCCTCAATTATGAGAAGCCATAAGTCTACCAAAGCCTATAGCCATAATTAATTGTGGAGGGAATCAGAAAGATTTAACCCACAAAGTGCAGGAAAAGAAAAAGGTCAATAAGAAAGCCAAAGTGGCAGCCCTCAGAACATAATCCCAATCAGTTTTAGTCTTGTTTTCTTATCATAATTCCTTTGCAGAAACTAACCACACAATACAAGAAAAACAACAAACAAAACAGCAAGAAGGACAAAAACAATAACTCTAGTGGTATATGGGGCCAAGATGATAACTACTCAAGCAGCCAAGTGGAAAGTTATAAAAACTTTACATGACTACTTTCACATGGGGAGGGATGCCACACTAGCGATAGTAAACAGACTCTTGATTAGATGTAATATTGCTTCAGTGGTTAAGCAATTTTTTCAAACAACTCGGAGTATAACGCCTCTCTTAATAGAGCCCAACTATGTGGGAGGCTCCAAATAAAGGTCCTCAAAAGGAGAGTCTAAAGACAGATTTAGACGTTACATACCATCCTCTGCTGTGGGGGCACCAGTCTCTTTCTTTTTCTTTTTTTTTTTGTTTTTGCTTTTGTTTTTTGAGACAGAGTGTCACTCTGTCACCCAGGCTGGAGTACAGTGGCATGATCTTGGCTCACTGCAGCCTCTGCCTCCTGGGTTCAAGTGATTCTCCTGCCTCAGCCTCCTGAGTAGCTGCGATTACAGGTGTGCACCACCATGCTCAGCTAATTTTTGTATTTTTAGTAGAGACGGGGTTTCACCATGTTGGCCAGTATGGTCTCAATCTCCTGACCTTGTGATTCACCCACCTTGGCCTCCCAAAGTGCTAGGATTACAGGCATAAGCCACTGCACCTGGCCATGGGGGCACCAGTCTCTCAGGGGGAACCAGAACCACCTCCATATAACTCTTCCCTTGGGCAATACAGAAAAAAACAAGAATTAACACATAGAACAGTGGGTCCCCTACACACTAGAAAAGTCACCCCATATATCATTCCCCAAATTGTACTTTCTCTCAGGGAGATGGCAGAGCTGGAGAGCACAATGAGAGTTCAAGCCTCTTTTTCGTTAACAGGTAACAGACATACAGCAATGGAAAGAAAAACTAGTGAGTTATTCTGAAAGCCCGAGTGAGTTTGCAAATGTTTTCCAAACCTTGTATCTGGCTTGTAACCTTTCATAGAAGAATGAGAAAAAAAAAATCACTTAGGTAGTGAACTTTTACAAGCTGACATTAGTCACAAAGAAGAAAAAATGTGTTTTTTTTTTTTTTTAATGTGGCTATGTTTTACAGATGGTTGAAAGACTTTAAAATATATACTAACCTAGACTCACCCTCACAAAAAGGGAAAGTACTCATGGCTCAGCACTTTATAAGCCAGCCTGCCCCTAATATTAGATGCAAACTTCAAAGGCTGCAAATGGGGCCTTAGAAACCTCAGGCTCAGCTCCTGGATACTGCTTTTATGGTATACAAGAATCATTACCTAGAAGAGAAGAAGAAATGGTAACCCAAAATTATAGCTATCATTATTGGCAATGCCTTAAAGGCCCAGAATGTGTCAAAGGATAACCTGCAAAGACCCAGAAGTAGGAAACTTTGCTTCAAGTCCAAAGAAAGGACATTGGATGAAGAATTTTACGAGACCCCTATCTTGCTGCCAGTGCAAAGGTACAAGTCATTATCCCTGGCTTTGGAGGATTGATTGTCCTCATTCCCACCAAGAGACTTGGTCAGCTAAAATTCTAACAATGCAAAGGAAGGAAATGAATGAAGACTGAAGGAGCTTACAGTCTCCCTCACTGCCCCATCCAGCAATATTATCCTTATCATTGAGAAACCTGGGATAACTCTGGATGTTATGGGCACCCAAATTCCATGTAGTTTTAATACAGGGATACACTACTCTGTCCTTACTGCTTATGCTGAAAAATACCCCTCTTGGTCTAAGTGCCATGGAAATAAAAAGAAAGGCACAGACTAGGTTGTTTACTCCTCTTCCAGCTTGCTAATCTAAAAAAATCTTTCAACAAGAAGTTCTGACAGTGCCCAGTTGCTGAGTTAGTTCCTCTCCCCATAAGACGTACTATGGTAAAAACAGGGTTGCTACTACCACTGCAGATTCAGTTGACAGCTTCAGCACAGAAAAGCAAGCATGCAGTGTTGGGGCCAAGATCTAGCCAACCTTTGATTAAACAGAATATTATTTCTGTAACACTCATAAATATGTTATGTCTATCTAATTATTCTCATAACAGTGTTGAAGAAGACTACTGGTTTTTAGGTGCAGATAATTATTATTCAGCTGTGAAGTCTAGAAACTTTGACCCATGGGGAGAATGTGATCCAAGCGTCCTGGCTAATAAATTTGGAATAAAGATGAATAACCCTCATGTAGTTCTACAAAGACCTACCATGGAAATTTCCTGGGTGGGGACAGGAAATTCTTTCTGTGTGAAAAAGAGAAGTATTTGTAACTTCTTGTAAAATAGAGAAGCCCTTATGATGTTGTGGGACATGTGTGGTGATGCACATCACCCTACACTTCCATGCCCTGAAGTTTAAACCTATCATTTTTCTTCTGCTCTTACTGACTTTCATTATTGGGATTGTTTAATTCAGCATCTCCCTAGGTAGCATTGAAGGCCAGAAGCCTACCAGGATTTTGTCTTATTTTTTTTTAAATGTAGAATTTTGTCTAATTCAGAGGTTATCTAAAGTCTAAATTATGAACTTAAAATGGTTACATATAAAATAAGCTAGAAAGAAACCTGTGAGTAGGAAACAGTAATATAAAGAAAGACAGGAACAGGTAGATCCACTTTTTCTTAAAGAAGATTACAAAGAAAGAAGAATAATTTTATACAAAAAGGATATTGTATGGTAAAGTTCTGTCCTAATATAAAATAACTGTTTACTTAAGAAAGAGAAAAGTTTGTGACAAGTCAGAAAGTTCAAGCATGTCATAGAATGTCTATGAAAATCATCATAATGTTCATGAAGTGGAATTTATAAAAGAAATTTTATATTTTATTAAGTTGCTTATTATTTAAAAATCAGTTGTAATAATTTTACTAAGATGGTCCCCTTTATGAATATACAGTTTTCTTGAAGAATTAATTTTCTCTCAATGAAATTGCAAGATATTTTACTTTTAATTTTACAAACTATTTCTTTTAAAAACTTGTCAGTGTGTCACTGCATTCAATTTTGTTCTCCTCTTGAGAATAACTCAGATGATAATTCTCCTCTTCAGCTTTTCAGATTCTGTAACTGTTTTTCTCTAGTTCTAATTGCATTGACAGAATAAGGGAAGAAGCCGGAGTTTGACCAAGCTGGCTCAAGAGCTTGTTATCATTGAATTACCTGATTTTAAGAATTGGTACTACCAATCATCTTGCTTATATCAAAACATTTAATATTCATCTTAATTTTACTACTTCTAGAACCCTACATTTTGAATTGCCTCATTTTATGTGTGTCTGACTACCTGGCAGCTCTCCAGTTCCAGATGATGATTATTCCAAAAGCCTTGGAAAAACACCAAGCTATGACCAACCCAGACACCCTTACATAAAGCATGGAGAGAGTTCTATGATCTCCAGATAGGCATCATCACCACACAAAGCCAGTGAAAAGCAGGTACAGAAAATGGGCCTTCACCTTTTGGCACCCCATTAAGATGTATGAGGATCATTTCTATCAGGGAAGAAATTAGGGAAGAAAATAGCAGAGGAAATTGGAGGCTAAATGAGTAAGAGCAGGGGGAAAAGTTGGGTGAGCAAGAAAAATATAATAAGCAGAAATTGAGCAGTCAAAAAAAAGTGAAATAAAAGAGTGAGTAAGGAGCCCCTGGCTGGCTAGATCCAGACCAAATCACTAAGGGGCAGCTTCTCAGAGATAGGTATAAGCATTAGAAAAAGTATTCTTAAAATACATTGCATGTGAATGAACTCATTAATGCTCATGCATATTGACTAAATATTATGCCTGTACTTAAAATTATGGGATAAGTGTGATGTTCAAGTGTACAGGGGCCAAGGAAATTAAGCATCTCTCCTATCAATCAAAAGGAAAATGCTGGCTAGAGATTAGGCAGCCTCGGAACAGAACAGAACAAACATGTTAGAAAAAAAAAAAAAAAGAACAAAATACACTAAGCTGACAATCATCTTATTTTGCAGACATCAGCCCACTCTACCCCTCAAGGGTGCTGCTGTGCTTGGTAGGAAGTTTGCTGCTTTGCTATTTGTTGTGTGTGCCATGTCCAATTCTTTGCTCATGACACCAAGAACCTGGAACTTCATAACATTGCTGATAACAGAAAGATGTTTATATGAAAAGAAGATTGTACACAAATATTAAAATAAAGCAAGAAGTGGAAATTTTCTATACTAGTGGTCTTCCTAATATACCTAAATATTCAGCTCTGAAAGCTGACAACAAGCTTTGTGCAAGAATTCTTGATGATGGGCAGTTCGTTTGCAGAGAAAGAAAAATTTTAACACAAAAAGAAGTTAGCAGACAGGCATTCAGAAGAAGCAAAAAGAAAAGCTTCTTATGCCAGTGGTCCTCTAATAATCCCATCAATGCAAATGAAGATCAGTCCTGCAAGGTGAAAACAAGCTTTCTGCCAGAACCTTTGACGAGTAGTTTTCTTCAAGAAAAAAACATGTTCACACAATAGAATATACATGCAAGCAGTTAGAAGTAAGAAATACACTTCTTTCACACCAACAAATTGAAACCAATGAATATCTAGCCACAAAATTTGACGACATACTCTGTGACAGCACTGTCAATACTGAGAAATTTTCTCTCATGACCAGAAAGACATTAATATACACAAAGTTTGCAGACAGACCTTCAGAAGAAGCAAGGAGTGAAACTTCTCTCACATCGTGGCCCTTCTAAAGAACTGTCAAATTGATAAGCATTCCTGAAAGCTGACAGCAAGCATTTTGTTAAAACACTTGATAATAGGCAGCTTTCTTTAAGCAATAAAACAATTCATAGGAAAGACAGTTTGCAGATATTCATTAAATGAAGCAAGAATTAAAATTATCTTACATTGGTGGCATACATAGGGAACCATCAAAATGAACAAATATCCAGCCCTCAAAGCTGACAACAACCTTTTCACTAAAACCCTTAATGATTGACTGTTTCCTTTCATGGAAAAACAGAAAAAGATTTTAATACAAAGATGGGCATTTGAAAAAACCTAAATTAAAAAAAAAAACTCTAACATTTGTGGTTCTTCTAAAGAACTGTCAAAACAAATGAATATTTGGCCCTAAAAACTGACAACAAACTTTGTACCAGGACTCTTGATTATGAGTGACTTTCTGTCAGAGAAACATAATATAACACAAGGGAAAGTGTGTCAACACATATTTAAAGAGAGCAAATTGAGGAATTATCTTATGCCAGTGGTCCTTCAAGTTACACATCAATAGGAATGACTATTCGGCTGGAGCAGCCTGCAAAGCTGTAAACAAGTTTTGTGCCAGAACTCTGCAGAACAAGTTGTTTTGTTTCAGAAAAATACATACTTTTACATTAAAAAAAACACCTTACACACAGAGATTTAAAAGAAGCATAAGGGAGATTATCTCACATTAGTGTCCTTCTCAGGAAACAGTCACAATAAAAAAGTACCAGCCCTGAAAGCTGACTACAAGCTTGGTGCAAGGACTTTTGATAAGGGAGAGTAGCTTTTAAACAGAAAAAATTTTACCACAAAATATAGGTTGCCAAGTGGAATTAGGAAAACATATACAGATTTCTTTCTTTCTTTCTTTCTTTCTTTCTTTCTTTCTTTCTTTCTTTCTTTCTTTCTTTCTTTTTTTCTTTCTTTCCTTCCATCCTTCCTTCCTTCCTTCCTTTTTTCTTTCTTTCCTTTTTTTTGAGACAGAGTCTTCCTCTGTCACCCAGGCTGGAGGGCAGTGGCCTGATTTCGGCTCACTGAAAGCTCCGCCTCCCTGGTTCACACCATCCTCCTGCCTCAGCCTCCCAAGTAGTCGGGACTACAGGCACCTGCCACCATGTCAGGTCATTTTTTTTTTTTTTGTATTTTTACTAGAGATGGGGTTTCACCATGTTAGTCAGGATCATCTCAATCTCCTGACCTCATAATCCACCTGCCTCTGCCTCCCAAATTGCTGGGAATACAGGCTTGAGCTACCGCACCTGCCCATAAATAAAAATTTCTAAGGCAAGTTGTTCTTCTAGAAACCTTACAATATAACTGAATACCGATCCCAAAAACCAGTCAAAATTTGTGTCAGAACTGTTGATGACTGATCGTGTTTTTGCAGTGAAAGAAAAAATTTGGAGAAAAAGATTTAGTAAACAGGTATATAGAAAAAAAACCGTGAACTCTGAATATCTGAGGCAGGTCTCAGTTGATTTATAAACTTAATTTTGTGAAGGTTGAGGACACATTCCTGTCACACAGCCTCAGGAGATCCTGATGACATGTGCCCAATGTGATTAGAGGACAGCATCATTTTATACACTTAAGGGAGACATGGGACATCCATCAACATATGTAAGAAAAACATTGCTCAGTCTTGAAAGGTCAGAAAACTTGAAGCAAAGGCAGAAAAAGTCAAAGCAGGGAGGGGGATTTCAGGACATCTAACCACCCAATGGATTTACCTTGTCTACTGCCTAGACAAAGTGAATTTATCAAGACCAGAAAAAAAAAAATGCAAGTCAAAGAGTAATTCCCATGGAGCTCACTGTATGGAAGATTGGAGTTTTATTACTACTCACATGAGTCTCTCTGAAAACTAAGGGATCAGAGATTTTAAGAATAATTTGATGGATATGGAGCTAGTGAATTGGGAGTGCTAGTTGTTTGGCTTGGGGGTAAAGTCATAAGGAGTCAAAGCTGTTCTCTTCTGCTGAGTCACCTTCTCGGTGGGGACCAGAGAACTGTTTGGCAGGTCCAGGAGGGGTCATCTGGTTGTTAGAAATGCAAAAACCTGAAAAGACACCTCAAAAGACCAACCTTAGTTTCACAATAGTGATGTTACCTTCAAAAGTAATTGAGGAAGCTGCAAATCTTATGACCTCTGGAATAATGGGTGGTAATAATTAGAACTCCTGCCCTTCTCATTTGACTTGGTGGCTGGTGGACTTTTATTTGTTTTACAAGAACAGTTTAGCCTTTTGAGAATGGATATTACGTAGACTATACACTAAATTTCTTCCCAAAGCTAGTTTGGCCTATGCCTAGGAATAAACAAAAGTTGTTCAGAGGTTAGAGGCAAGATGGGGTCAGTTAGATCAGATATATTTCATTGTCATAATTTTCTGAGTAAAAATTTTTGCAAAGGCAGTTTCACCTACTTCAGAGGCTGAGGAGGGATAATTGCTTGAACCCAAGAGTCAGAGATTGCAGTGACCTGACATTGTACCACTGAAATCCAGTGTAGGTGACAGAGTGAGACTCTAACAACAATGAAATTTTAGTCAAAGTTTTGGAAATATAATATTTTCAGTTACATTCTGCTATAAAAATAAATTTATGTAAATACTGTAAAATTTATGATTTATTTATAAAACTTTACATTTAAAATATTTAAAGAAATTTATGATTATTTACTTATGTAAATTATCATAATTTTATATGAATACTGACAACAATTTCAGAATTCTGGAGAATCAAGGTAGAATAGCAAACATTGTAAGGAGAAAAGAGGCAACCTACAGAAGTAGTGGAGCCCAAATGGCCTCAATGTGAGTTCATCACATTATAGTTCTACAGGCCTGCAATTTTATCCAAAGTGAGTCAGCTCTGGAATCCCATTTCTGACACCAAACATGTTAAGATCAAATAGAATATAGACACAAATCTCTGAAATCAAAACATTTTATTTGGGAAGACAGAATTGCAATTTGGGACATACACACAGAACAGGTGGACTTTAATATGGTTGAGGAACAAACAGAAAGTTAGAGATTTTATTTGAAAGAGAGTGAGGAGAGAGGAGAAGAGAGAGAGAGAAAGGAGAGAGGAGAGATATTACATATTGTTCAAGAAAGTTCACTGGCACTAGTAAGGTATGGGGAGCTCTGATTAGTGACTTATGGTGGTAGGTTTAACTAATTTTAGATTTGCAGGAGTTTGTCTCAGCAGCTGTTACATAAAACTGGACTCTGGTTACAGCAAGCAGTTTTACCAGCCACACCAGAAGAGCGTTATATTCTTGAAACAATGTTATGCTTTCTGAATGCTTTTTTTTTTTTTTTTTTTTTTTTTGAGATGGAATCTCACTCTGTGGCCCAGGCTGGAGTGCAGAGGCATGATCTTGGCTCACTGCAACCTCCACCTCCCAGGTTCAAGCAATTCTCCTGCCTCAGCCTCCTGAGTAGCTGGGATTATAGGGGCCCACCACCATGCCCAGCTAATTTTTGTATTTTTAGTAGAGACGAGGTTTCACCATGTTGGTCAGGCTGGTCTCGAACCCCTGACCTCGTGATCCACCCACCTTGGCCTCCCAAAGTGCTGAGATTACAGGCATGAGCCACCATGCCCGGCCAGCGTTCTGAATGCTTTTTACATGTGACCTCTTGACTCTGTTTTAGTTGAGTGTGAAAAGGATGCCCCAATTTATATGACTGACTTTCACAGACTTCTAGTTGTATTTATTTATTTTTATTTGATGAATAAACAATAGTTGTATATATTTATGGGATACATGAGTTATTGTGATACAGGCATATAATGTATAAGAATTACATCAGGATAAAAAGGGTTTCTATCATCTCAAACATTTTTCATTTCTTTATTGTTATAAATATTGCAATTATCCTCTCAGGTATTTTTAAATGTACAATAAATCGTTGTTGACTGTGATCACAGTATTTTTCTATCAAATACTAGATCTTATTCATTCTTCCTAATGATATTTTTGTACTTATTAGTCATCCCCACTTCCTCATCTCCCTCACACTACCCTTCCCAGACTCTGGTAACAATTTTTCTCCTCTCTATTTTCAAGAGTTCAATTGCTTAACTTTTAGCTCTCACAAATGTCTAAGAACATATAAAGTTTTTCTTTCTGTTCTTGGCTTATTTCAATAACATCATGCCCTCTAGTTTTATCCATATTTTTGAAAATGGCAGATTTTCATTTTTTTAATGACTGAATAGTTTGCCATTGCATATATGTACCAGAGTGTCTTCATCCATTTTTCTGTTGATAGACATTTAGGTTGCTTCTAAATTGTTGGTGTTGTGAACGGTGTTTTAATAAACTTGGGGATACAAATATTTCTTTGACATGCTGATTTCCTTCCTTTTAGGTATATTCATAGCAGTAAATTGCTTGATTAAATCATAGCTTTATTTTTAGTTTTTGGAGAAACATCCATACTGTTCTTCATAGTTGTATTAATTTATATTCCAACCAACAGTGTATGAGAACTCTCCTTTCTCCATATCTGTGCTATTATTTGTTATTGCCTGTCTTGTGAATAAAAACCACTTTAACTGGGGTAAAGTTATGTCTCATTGCAATTTTTGGTTTTCATTTCTCTGATGATCAATGATATTGAACACCTATTTGTAAATATGTTTGCCATTAGTATGCCTTCTTTTGAGAAATTTTTACTCAGATCTCTTGCCAGGTGTTTTTTTCTATTGTCTTGTTTGAGCTTTTCATATTTTAATTATTAATCACTTGTCTGATGCATAGTTTGCAAATATTGTCTCCTATTCTGCTGGGTGTTTCTTCTCTTCATTGTCTCCTTTGCTGTGGAAAAGCTTTTTAACTTGATGTGATGCTACTTTTCTATTTTTGCTCCAGTTGCCTGTATTTCTGGGTATTACTCAAGAAATATTTGCCCATACCAATACCCAGGAGAGTTTTCCCAATGTTTTCCTCTAGTGGTTTCATGGCTTGAGATCTTAGATTTAAGTCTTCAATCCATTTTGATTTGATTTTTGTGTATGGTGAGAGAGAGGGGCCTAGTTTCATTACTATGCATATGAATATCCTATTTTTCCTGCTTTTATTGAAGCAACTGTCTTTTCCCCAATATTTGTTCTTGACATCTTCATCAAAAATGAGTTCCTTGTATATTTGAGGGTTTATTTATGGGTTCTCTATTCTGTTCCATTGGTCTATGCTGACACCAGTTCAGTCAGGGAGACCCTAACCCAGCCGCACTAGAGGAATTAAAGACACACACATAGAAATATAGAGGTATGGAGTGGGAAATCAGGGGTCTCACAGCCTTCAGAGCTGAGAGCCCAAACAGAGATTTACTCACGTATTTATTAACAGCAAGCCAGTGATTAGCATTGTTTCTATACATATTTGATTAACTAAAAGTATCCCTTATGAGAAACAAAGTGATGGGCCTAAATAAAGGGGTGGGTCTGGCTAGTTATCTACAGCAGGAACATGCCCTTCAGGCACAGATCACTCATGCTGTTGTTTGTAGTTTAAGAATGCCTTTAGGCAGTTTTCCACCCAGGGTGGGCCAGATGTTCCTTGCCCTCATTCCAGTAAGCCCACAACCTTCTAGCATGGGCATTATGGCCATCACGAACATATCACAGTGCTGCAGAGATTTTTTTTTATGGACAGTTTTGGGGCCAGTTGATGGCCAGATTCTGGTGGGCCTGTTCCCAACAGGCCTGTGTGTCTGTTTTTATGTCAGTACCATGCTATTTTGATTACTATAGCTCTGCAGAACAAATGCAAGTCACATAATGTGAATCCTCCAGTTTTGTTCTTTTTGCTCAGGGTGGCTTTGGCTATTATGGGTCTTTTGTGATTTCATAGACATTTAAGAAATATCTTTGTCCTACTGTTGTGAAGAGTATCATTAGTATATTGATAGTGATTGCACTGAATTTGTAGATTGCTTTGGGTAATATGGATATTTTAACAATATGGATTCTTCTAATCCATGAATGTGAAATGCCTTTCCATTTGTGTGTGTGTGTGTGTGTGTGTGTGTGTGTGTGTCTGTGTGTGTTCTGTAATATCCTGCATCAATATTGCATAATTCTCATTATAGTGAGAATTATGTACTTTTTTGATTGAGTTTATTCCTCGATATTTTATTTTATTTGTGCCTGTCATAAATGGAATCACATTGATTCCTTTTTCAGAATTTTTGCTGTTGGCATGTAGAAATGTTATTGATTATTGATTTTGTATCTTCCAGCTTTACTGAATTTGCTTGTCAGTTGTAACAGTGTTTTGGTGTAGACTTCAGTTTTTTCCAACTATAAGAGTATATCATCTGCAAAGAAAAAGAGTTTGACTTCTTTCTTTTCAATTTGGATAGGTTCCATTATTTCTCAACTAATTTTACTTGCTAGGGCCTCCAGTATGGTGTTGAATAACAGTGATAAAAGTGGCATGTTGGTCTTGTCTTTGATCTCATCTTGTTTAAGATCTTGGAAAAAACACTTTCAGTTTTTCCCTATGCAGTGTGATATTAGTGGTGAGTCTGTCATAGGTTTTTATTGTATTGAGGTATGTTTCTTCTATGCTCAGTTTTTTGAGGATCTTAGTCATAAACAGATAATGCACTTCATCAAATAATTTTCAGAATCAATTTAAAAGACTGTATAATTTTGGGGGGTTGTTTTTCATCTTGTTGGTAAGATTTATCACATTGACTGATTTGCATATGTTGAAGAATCCTTGCATCCATTGGATAAATCTCACTTTGTCATGATGAACAATCTTTTAAATGTATTGTTGAATTATGTTTTTTCTTAGCAATTTTTAAGCATATAATTTGTTATTTTTTACTATAGTCATCATGTTCTACGATAGATCTCTTGAGCTTATTCATTCTGCCTAACTTAACAATATATGTTGTTTGATCACCATTTCCCCACTTCTCCCCCACCCTAGGCCTCTGGTAACCAGAATTTTACTTTAAAATTTGTGCATTTTAAAACTAAAAATGTTAATGCATGAAAAATTGTATACAAGGTTAAGGTATAATACCATGTTTTGCCCTCTCTCTTTCTCTCTCTCTGTGTATATACACACATCTCTCTATATATGTTGTTAAATGAATAAATCAGGCTAATTGGGTAAAAACATTTAAAATCTATTATTTTAGCTATTTTGAAATATATGTTCCTCACTATAGTCACTATACTATGCAATAGATCTCTAAAACTCATCTCCACTGACTTACTGAAACTTTGATGAACTCCTTCCCGTTCTTCTCCCCACGCATCTCTCCCAGCCTCTGGTAACCACTGCTTTACTCTCTACTTCTACAAGCTCAAACTTTTCAGTCTACATATAAGTGATATCATGTAATGTTTATCTTTCTGTACCTTGCTTACTTTACTTAACATAACCTCCTTTTTTGTTCATCACATTGTAAAAAATGGCAAGATTTTCTCATATTTTAAGGTTGAAGAGTATTTCTTATATTTTAGGGTTGAAGAGTATTACATAGGTTGATTCTGTATTTTGGCTATTGTGAATAATGCTACAATGAACATGAGACAGCAGATATATTTTCCACATATTGATATCATTAGCCTTTGGAGATATCTAATAAGGACGTTGCTGGATTATATTGTAGTTCTATTTTTAATTTATTGAGATATGTCTATACAGCTTTCCACTGTGGCTGCACTAATTTATATTCCCACCAAGAGTACAAGGGTTTTCTTTCCTCCACATTGTCACCAACATGTTATTGTTTGTGTGTGTTTTTAATCATAGTTTTTCTAACAGACATGAGGTGATATCTCACTATAGTTTTAATTTGTGTTTCCTTGATGATTAGGATTACTGATGTTAAGCATATTTTTACATGTGTTAGCCTTTTTATTTGTTTTTTGTTTTGTTTTGTTTTTGAGACAGGCTCTTGCTTTGTCACCCATTCTGGAGTGCAGTAGCATGATCTCAGCTCACCGCAACCTCTGCCTTCTGGTTCCAAGCAAGTTTCCACCTCAGCCTCCTGGGTAGCTGAGACTACAGGCATGAATGACCATGCCTAGTTTTTCTATTTTTTTCATGGAGACAAGGTTTCATCATGTTTGCCAGGCTTGTCCTAAACTCCAGACCTCAAGTAATCCACCCACCTTGGCCTCCCACAGTGCTGAAATTACAGGCCTGTGCCACTGCACCCAACCCTGAATTTCTGAAATAATGTTAAAGACTTTGACTAGATCTCTCTTCTTATCCAGGAATTTTTATTTCAAATCCTGTGAGATAGTCTGAAAAATGGGCCCTCCAAAGATATTAACTTTTTACTCTTTCTCCCTGTAATGGTTCCTTATTGCTAAAAGGTCTTTACAGTTACAATGAAGAATCTTGAAATGCAAGATTATCCTGGATTATCCATGTGTACCCTGGATGCCACAATGACTTTTCTTGTGAAAGAGGAAAGATTCCCTTGTCCCACACACAGGGCATGTGACAGGGGGAGTGCTCACTTCTTCAGTGCCCCACTGCTCATATCTCTAAGGGAGCATACAGATGAACCAGTTGTGGAATTCTGATGCCACAGCAGCATCTAGGGTTGAATGTTTACAGCTCCTGAAGCCCCAGTGAGCATGTGCTACTACGTAAATTTTCAGTTTTGCCATCTATTGGTAACTTGTGTTGGTAGTTTGTGTTGACCAGCTCACTTAGACCCTCTACCTTGTCACAAGGACAGAGGGCTTTCTGTATCTCAGGTTCTCATCTTGGTGTACCAGAAGAATTGAATCACACCTGGACTTGGAGAATGAGTGCAAGGTTTTATTGAGTGGAGGTAGCTCTCAGCAGATGGGGAACGCCAGAAGACGATGGAGTGGAAAGGTTTTCCCAGGAGTCTCGCCATTCAGAGACCCAGAATCTCCTACTACCTGGGCCAAACTTCACATTGTTCTAATGGTTGACGGCATTCTGGCATGCCAATGCCTGTCAGTGTGCTGTCAATGTCCTCTCAATATCTATTCACTTGTGTGTTCCTCCACTGGTGTGTTTCTGTTGATGTCCAGCCACTTGTACATCTCTGCCTGCTAGGGTTTCAGGGTTTTTACAGGCACAGGATGGGGGCATGGTGGGCCAGAGAGGTCTTGAGAAATGTAACATTTGGGAGCAAAGGCAAGATTTCTTGTTTTCACCTAGGTCAATGGGCATAGCCCCAGAGCTGGAGCCCTCACCAGATACCCACCCTTCTTTACCCAGAACTTCTCTTCCCCAATTTCATGTCACTTATAAAAGAAAGACATAGGGGTTCACATAACACAAACACAGAGAAAAAGTGATGTAAAAATAATACCCAAAGCTGAAGTATGCAGCCACAAGCCAAGGAATGGCAACAGGCACAAGATGGTAAAGAGAAATGGAATGAATTCTTTCCTAGAGCCTCTGAAAGGAGCACAGTCATGCCAGAACCTTGATTTCCACCCTGGGATAATGATGTGTGAATTTTGTTTCATACAGAACTGTAAGAAAATACATTTTATGTTGTTGTCTGCCACCAAGTTTGTGGTAATGTTTTACTGCAAAGACATGACTCTCTATATCCTACTAAGTATTTTCCTGTATGTAACTTCTTGTCTTTTTTCACAAATGCACCAGGCCCTGATAATCAATACACAGGTTAATAGGTCCAGCATGTTTCTCTGCTCCTTTATAGAAGAGCCCAACACCTATTCCATATGTTTAGAAACTCAGTAGAGTGCCACAGTGATTGAAATACTAAGGAATGAGAGGAAAGTTTTTCTGAGATGGAGTCTTGCTCTGTTGCCTAGGCTGGAGTGCAATGGCATGATCTTGGTTCATTGCAATCTCTGCCTCCCAGGTTCATGCCATTCTCTGGCCTCAGCCTCCTGAGCAGCTGGGACTACAGGCACCTGCCACCATGCCTGGCTAATTTTTTTTTTTTTTTTTCAGTAGAGACAGGCTTTCATCATGCTATTCAGGATGGTCTCAATCTCCTGATATTGTGATCCACCCACCTTGGCCTCTCAAATGCCGGGATTACAGGTGTGAGCCATCACACCCAGCTGAAATTTTCCTTTTAATTCAACCTCAGGGAGTTTGGGAAAAGCCCACTGAAAGATAATCACATCACTAATATCTGAGCAGAGGAGGAAGGCAATACAAACAGGGAAGGTAAACCTAAACATCTATAAGTAGAGATAATGTTAACTATTTATATCTATATAATTCACATAAATTTTATGCAGAAATTAATGAGAAGACATATACACTACATTACATGTAATCTGTAAGTACATTTACAGATTGATGTCTTGTCAAGTCAGGGATGTCATTCAACATCTATTTCACTTTAAAATGAGAAAATGCATAAGCAAATAGAAGTTCAGACCAGCATGCTAACTTTCCTAGCATTAAAAATAGAATAATAGAAGATAGACAGTAAGGCTGGAAGAAAGGAATCATCAAAAAAAAATTATAAAAGATACTGAAAATTGAATATGTGTCTGTACATACAAAATGAGAATGGTTTCATTCGTAAACAATGTGGGTAGAAGTGCTGCATCAAAATTAGATCATGGCTGGGTGCGGAGGCTCACAACTGTAGTCCCCACACTTTGGGAGGCCTACATGGGTAGATTACTTGAGATCAGAACTTCAAGGCCAGCCTGGACAACATGGTGAAATGCCATCAATACTAAAAATACAAAAATTAGCTGAGAGTGGTGGCATATGCCTGTAATTCCAGATGGAGGGGAGACTGAGGCAGAAGAATCCCTTGAACCCAGGAAGTGGAGGTTGCAGTGAGCTGAGATCATGCCACTGCATTCCAGCTTGGGGGACAGAGCGAGACTCTATTTCTAAAGAAAGTAAACAATAACAATAAAAATTAAAAATAAATAAATAAATAAATAAAAATGTAAGTCATAACAGATATATTATAATGCAGGATTCTGGATTCAATTTGGAAAAGAGTTGAAGCATGTTTAACATGCATATGGTAGATGTGCAGAGGCTATTAACAGGATTTTCTTCCAAAAGATAACATTGAAATCCCCATGTGAGACTGTACAGAAAATGTAGTTACGTGTCTGCATAGTTAGGGCTACCTGAAAAAATTTCACAGAGAACTGGGTGAAAGAACAAGCCTTGACATTTAAAAGATGTGTAAAATGTGGTTCTGACTATTTTAGCTCTTTGAAGGTGTGTTTTTACCTCCCAGAAGGCAGATGGATCCTGGGACTGTGGAAACTTTACAGGAGTTTTAAGCCTGGGATGCTCCTTTTCTTCCTGGAGACAATTACCAAAAAGAAATTACTTAGATCTGAGAGTATAAAGCTTTCTGTTCTTCTCTGAGGAGATGAAATGGACAGTGTGTATGTATGCAAGAAGTGAGATTCAAAATCTGAGTTCCTCATCTATGGCACAGACCATAGTTTGTGTAGAGTGACATGGACTTAGTTCTTATCACTTCTCAGAAAAGGAGAGAATTGGGGTAAATGGGATCTGGAGCAGTTATTGCAGTGTTAGTGATAATACACCCTCTTCTCCAGGAATCTGGGGTCCACTTTCAGGATAGCATGAATAAATATAGCTTTTAAAAACATATCAACCATATTCAGATATGCTTCAATACACTTAAAGAAAATATGTGGATGAACCTCAGAGATTGGAAATGTATGTATACAGAGAACTAAAACTACAGAAAACTTAGAAAAGGGAAGTACACACAAAAAAACTGTAACACTCTCTAGCAGTGAATACAGTTTATATAGTCATAAGCATGTAACCACTGTCACTGATACATATTTGTTTTTTAAAATGTATTTTACTGTTATTCCATTTTTTAGTTCTTTACTTTCCTGTGTAATTTCGTATTTGTACTTTTTTATTTGAATCGGAGTCTTGCTCTATTGCCCAGGTTGGAGTGCAGTGGCACAATCTCGGCTCACTGCAACCTCCACCACCCAGGTTCAAGTGTTTCTTCCCCTTCAGTCTTCCAAGCAGCTGGAATTACAGACACATACCACCACACATGGCTAGTTTTTGTATTTTTAGTAGGGACAGCGTTTCACCATGTTTGCCAGTCTGGTCTTGAACTCCTGACCTCAAGTGATCCACCTGCCTCAGCCTCCTAAAGTGCTGGGATTATAGGCATTAGCCACCAGGTCTGGCCAATATTTGTAATTTTATCTCTGTCTTAGACAGTAGTGTGCAAGAAGTGTAAGATTCAGACTCCACAAAAGCTGGCTTTACTACTGCCATTGGACAAAATGATTAAACTCCATAGGAGAATGTCAGAGAGAAGAGGAATATTGATGTAGAAGACAGATTACCAATGAAAAGGAGACAGCCTAAAATTGGAAGGATGAAGAATCTATGTCTGAATTTGGAATAAAAAAAAGAAAAAAATTGGTGAGAGAAAATGAATATCAGGCTACAGTATATCAGCAGTTAAAGCCCTTTAAAGTAAGACTATATTGCTGACTGTGAGATTAGTTTGGCCTAGAGTGTTCTGGGAATATTTGAAGTAGATTCTAAAGTAGAAAGCTATAGGTTGGGTGCAGTGGCTCATGTCTGTATTCCCAGCACTTTGGGAGACCGAGGCAGGTGAATCACTTGAGGTAAGGAGTTTGTCACTAGCCTGGCCAGCATGGTGACACCCCATCTTCACTAAAAATACAAAAAAATTAGCCAGGCATGGTGGTGCATGCCTGTAATCCCAGCTACTAAGGAAGCTGAGGCAGGGAAAGTGCTTGAACCTGAGAGGTTGAGGTTGCAGTGAGCCGAGATCATGCCATTGCATTCCAGCCTCGGCAACAGAGTGAGACTTCATCTTGAAAAAAAAAAAGTTACATAGAGGTAGGGATGAATGGAAGAATAATGGAATGAAAAAGAAGGGCTGTTTAAGGTCCTGATGAACAAAATTGTGGTGTAATGTTCAATAGTCAGTGAGGTGAAATGGGGAAAATGCCAATGTCTTCACACTTCTTGATGTGTAAATGGTTGCCCAGGGGAACCAATGAGAATAATTGTTTAACTAGTACTCAAATTTTAAAAGCACTGATTATCAGTACATAACATTTCCCCTCCCAATTTTTTGTGAGAAATAGAGAAAGAGCTAAAGAAAAAGAGATAGAGAAAAATGCAAGAGTGGCAGAGAGAAAAAGAGAGAGAGCTTGCACTTTAGAATGTGAATCTTTTCTCTTTAAGGTATGTGAAAATTCATTATACAAATACAGCCTTCTATGTTATACCCAACTGTAATAGAGTCGGGAAGCCACGAAGGCACCCAGTTCACATACATTTGTTCTAAAAACTGGTTTTGCATTTCAACAGGAAAACCAGAAAAACCTAATGGTGACTTTAAGTCTTACCCAGTAACTGCTGCTACTCCTCAATCAGAACTTGCCAGCCCCTTGGAGACACTGCCAGCACCAACAAACTGTCTTTCAAAACAATTCACATGATCTCCCTTCTTTCCCTCATGAAAACCCTCACTCTGTTTTTTTGTTTCTCAGACACACCTAGGGGCTACCAGGTTCAAGCAAATCTCCTGTCTCAGCCACCTGAGAAGCTGGAATTACAGGCACAGGCCACCATGCCTAGGTAGTTTTTGTAATTCTAGTAGAGATAGGGCTATCACCATGTTGGCCAGGCTGGTCTCAAACTCTTAGCCTCATGTGATCTGCCCTTCTTGGCCCCCCAAAATGCTAGGATTAAATGTATTAGCCACCACACTCAGCCTTGAAATACTTATATGTTCCCAAATAGACCCTTTTCTTGAATATTCATCTCTTTATATTTTATTTATTTTATTTTATTTTAGAAAGAGGGTGTTCCTCTGTGAATCCGTCTGGAGAGCAATGGCAGGTCCATAGCTCACTACAACTTCAAACTCCTGGGTTCAGGCAATCCTCTTTCTTTAGCCTTCCAAAGCACTGGGATTACACATTAGCCACCATGCCCAGCAATCTCTACATTTTTTTTTTATTTTACTATACTTTAAGTTCTAGGGTACATGTGCACAACATATAGGTTTGTTACATATGTATACATGTGACATGTTGGTGTGCTGCACCCAGTAACTCATCATTTACATTGGGTATCTCTCCTAATGCTTTCCCTCTCCACTCCCACCACTCCACAACAGGCCCTGGTGTGTGATGTTCCCCTTCCTGTGTCCAAGTGATCTCATTGTTCAATTCCCACTGATCAGTGAGAACATGCGGTGTTTGGTTTTCTGTCCTTGCAATAGTTTGCTGAGAATGATAGTTTCCAGCTTCATCCATGTCCCTACAAAGGACATGAACTAATCATTTTTTATGGCTGCATATATTCCATGGTGTATATATGCCACACTTTCTTAATCCAGTCTATTATTTTTGGACATTTGGGCTGGTTCCAAGTCTTTGATATTGCGAATAGTGCCACAATGAACATATGCATGCATGTGCCTTTATAGCAGCATGATTTATAATCATTTAGGTATATACCCAGTAATTGGATGGCTGGGTAAAATGGTATTTCTAGTTCTAGATCCTTGAGGAATCACCACACTGTCTTCCACAATAGTTGAACTAGTTTACAGTCCACCAACAGTGTAAAAGTGTTCCTATTTCTCACATCCTCTCCAGCACCTGTTGTTTCCTGACTTTTTAATGATCACCATTCTATCTGTTGTAAGATGATATCTCATGGTGGTTTTGATTTGCATTTCTCTGATGGCCAGTGATGATGAGCATTTTTTCATGTGTCTTTTGGCTGCAAGAATGTCTTCTTTTGAGAAGTGTCTGTTCATATCCCTCACCCACTTTTTGATGTTTTTTTTTTTTTTCTTGTAAATTTGTTTGAGTTCTTTGTAGATTCTGGGTATTAGCCCTCTGTCAGGTGACTAGATTGCAAAAATTTTCTCCCATTCTGTAGGTTGCCTCTTCACTCTGATAATGGTTTCTTTTACTGTGCAGAAGCTTTTTAGTTTAATTAGATCCCATTTGTTAACTTTGGCATTTGTTGCCATTGCTATTGGTGTTTCGGACATGAAGTCCTCGCACATGCCTATGTCCTGAATGGTATTGCCTAGGTTTTCTTCTGTGGTTTTTATGGTTTTCGGTCTAACATTTAGCTCTTTAATCCATCTTAAATTAAATTTTGTATGAGGTGTAAGGAAGGGATCCAGTTTCAGCTTTCTACTTATGGCTAGCCAGGTTTCCCCAACACCATTTATTAAATAGGGAATCCTTTCCCCATTTCTTATTTTGTCAGGTTTGTCAAAGATCAGATTTTTGTAGATATGTGGTATTATTTCTGAGGGCTCTATTCTGTTCCATTGGTCTATATCTCTGCTTTGGTACCAGTACCATACTCTTTTCATTATTGTAGCCTTGTAGTACAGTTTGAAGTCAGGTAGTGTGATGCCTCCAACTTTGTTCTTTTGGCTTAGGATTGTCTTGGCAATGCAGGCTCTTTTTTGGTTCCATCTGAACTTTAAAGTAGTTTTTTCCAATTCTGTGATGAAAGTCATTGGTAGTTTGATGGGGATGGCATTGAACCTATCAATTACCTTGGGCAGTATGGTCATTTTCACCATATTGATTCTTCCTATCCATGAGCATGGAATGTTCTTCCATTTATTTGTATCCTCTTTTATTTTGTTGAGCAGTGGTTTGTAGTTCTCCTTGAAGAGGTCCTTCACATCCCTTGTAAGTTGGATTCCTAGGTATTTTATTCTCTTTGAAGCAATTGTGAATGGTAATTCACTCATGATTTGGCTCTCTGTTTGTCTGTTATCAGTGTACAAGAATGCTTGTGATTTTTGCACATTGATTTTGTATCCTGAGATTTTGCTGAAGTTGCTTATCAGCTTAAGGAGATTTGGGGATGAGATGATGGGGTTTTCGAGATATACAATCATGTCATCTGCAAACAGGGACAATCTGACTGCCTCTTTTCCTAGTTGAATACTGTTTATGTCTTTCTCCTGCCTAATTGCCCTGGCCAGAACTTCCAACAGTATGTTGAATAAGAGTGGTGAGAGAGGGCATCCCTGTCTTCTGCCAGTTTTGAAGGGAATGCTTCCAGTTTCTGCCCATTCAGTATGATATTGGCTGTGGGTTTGTTATAGACAGCATTTATTATTTTGAGATATGTCCCATCAATACCTAATTGATTGAGAATTTTTAGCCTGCAGTGCTGTTGAATTTTGTCCAAGGCCTTTTCTGCATCTATTGAGATAATCATATGATTTTTGCCTTTGGTTCTGTTTATATGCTGGATTACGTTTATTGATTTGCATATGTTGAACCAGCCTTGCATCCCAGGGATGAAGCCCACTTGATCATGGTGGATAAGCTTTTTGATGTGCTGCTGGATTTGTTTTGCCCATATTTTATTGAGGATTTTTGCATCAACGTTCATCAGGGATATTGGTCTAAAATTTTCTTTTTTTGTTGTGCCTCTGCCAGGCTTTGGTGTCAGGATGATGCTGCCCTCATAAGATGAGTCAGGGAGTATTCTCTTTTTTTCTATGGATTGTAATAGTTTCTGAAGGAATGGTACCAGCTTCTCCTTGTACCTCTGGTAGAATTCGACTTTGAATCCTTCTTTGTTCTTAGTGGTTTCAAAGAACATCTTTATTTCTGCCTTCATTTTGTTATGTACCCAGTAGTCATTCAGGAGCAGGTTGTTCACTTTCCATGTAGTTGAGCGGTTTTCAGTGAGTTTCTTAATCCTGAGTTCTAGTTTGATTGCACTGTGGTCTGAGAGACAGTTTGTTATAATTTCTGTTCTTTTCCATTTACTGAGAAGTGCTTTACTTCCAACTATGTGGTCAATTTTGGAATGAGTGCGATGTGTTGCTGAGAAGAATACATATTCTGTTGATTTGGGGTGGAGAGTTCTGCAGATGTCTATTAGGCCCTCTTGGTGTAGAGCTGTGTTCAATTCCTGGATATCCTTGTTAAGTTTTTCTCTCATTGATCTCTCTAATGTTGACAGTGGGTTGTTAAAGTTGCCCATTATTATTGTGTGGGATTCTAAGTCTCTTTGTAAATCTCTAAGGACTTGCTTTATGAATCTGGGTGCCCCTATATTGGGTGCATATATATTTAAGTTAGCTAGTTCTTCTTGTTCAATTGATCCATTTACCATTATGTAATGGCCTTCTTTGTCTCTTTTGATGTTTGTTGGTTAAAGTCTGTTTTATCAGAGACTAGGATTGCAATGCCTGCCATTTTTGTTTCCATTTGCTTGGTAGATCTTCCTCCATCCCTTTATTTTGAGCCCATGTGTGTCTCTGCACATGAGATGGATCTCCTGAATACAGCACACTGATGGGTCTTGACTCTTTATCCAATTTGCCAGTCTGTGTCTTTCAACTGGGGCATTTAGCCCATTTACATTTAAGGTTAATAGTACTGTGTGTGAATTTGATTCTGTCATGATGTATGCTGGTTATTTTGCTCACTAGTTGATGCAGTTTCTTCCTAGCATTGATGTTCTTTACAATTTGTCATATTCTTGCAGTGGCTGCTACCAGTTTTTCCTTTCCAGGTTTAGTGCTTCCTTCAGGAGCTCTTTTAGGGCAGGCCTAGTGGTGACAAAATCTCTCAGTATTTGCTTGTCTGTAAAGTATTTTATTTCTCCTTCACTTATGGAGATTAGTTTGGCTGCATATGAAATTCTGGGTTGAAAATTCTTTTCTTTAAGAAGGTTGACTATTGGCCCCCACTCTTCTTGCTTCTAGAGTTTCTTTCAAGAGATCAGCTGTTAGTCCGATGGGCTTCCCTTTGTGGGTAACCCGACCTTTCTCTCTGGCTTCCCTTAACATTTTTTCCTTTATTTCAACTTTGGTGGATCTGACAATTATGTGTCTTGGAGTTGCTCTTCTCGATGAGTGTCTTTTGGCAGTCTCTGTATTTCCTGAATTTGAATGTTGGCCTGTCTTCCTAGGTTGGGGAAGTTCTCCTGGATAATATCCAACACTGCTCCATTCTCCCCGTCACTTTCGGGTACACCAATCAGATGTAGATTTGGTCTTTTCACGTGGTACCATATTTCTTGGAGTCTTTGTTAATTTCTTTTTAACCTTTTTTCTCCAAACTTCTTTTCTCCCTTCATTTCATTCATTTGATCGTCCATCACTGATACCCTTTCTTCCAGTTGATCAAATCAGCTACTGAAGCTTGTGCATTCATCCTGTAGTTCTTGTGCCATGGTTTTCAGCTCCATCAGGTCATTTAAGGACTTCTCTGCACTGATTATTCTAGTTAGCCATTCATCTAATTTTTTTCAAGGTTTTTATCTCCTTTGTGTTGGGTTTGAACCTCCTCCTTTAGCTCAGATAAGTTTGATTATCTGAAGCCTTCTTCTGTCAACTCGTCACAGTCATTCTCCATGCAGCTTTGTTCCATTGCTTGCAAGGAGCTTCATTCCTTTGGATGGAAAGAGGTGCTCTGATTTTTATAATTTTCAGCTTTTCTGCTCTGTTTTTTCCCCATCTTTGTGGTTTTGTCTACCTTTGGTCTTTGTTGATGGTGATGTACAGGTGGGGTTTTGGTGTGGATGTCCTTTCTGTTTGTTAGTTTTCCTTTTAACAGTCAGGACCCTCCACTGCAGGTCTGTTGGAGTTTGCTGGAGGTCCCCTCCAGACACTGTTTGCCTGGGTATCAGCAGCAGGGGCTGCAGAACAGTGAATATTGCTGAACAGCAAATGTTTCTGCCTGATTGTTCCTCTGGAAGCTTTGTCTCAGAGGTGTACCCAGGCATGTGAGGTGTTAGTCTGCCCCTACTTGGGGATGCCTCCCAGTTAGGTGACTCAGGGTTCAGGGACCCACTTAAGGAGGCAGTCTGTCCATTCTCAGATCTGAAACTCTGTGCTAGGAAGACCACTACTCTTTTCAAATCTGTCAGACAGGGACATTTAAGTCTGCAGACAAGGACATTTAAGTCTGAAGAGGTTTCTGCTGCGTTTTGTTTGGCTATGCCCTGCCCCAGAGGTGGAGTCTACAGAGGCAGGCAGGCCTTCTTTAGCCACAGTGGGCTCCACCAAGTTCGAGCTTGCCAGCCACTTTACCTACTCAAGCCTCAGTAATGGTGGGCACCCCTCCCCTAGCCTTGCTGCTGCCTTGCAGTTCAATCTCAGACTGCTGTGCTGGCAATGAGTGAGGCTCCACCAGTGTAGGACCATCCAAGCCAGGCATGGGATGTAATCTCCTGGTGAGCCGTTTGCTAAGAGCATTGGAAAAGTGCAGTATTAGAGTGGGAGTGACCCAATTTTCCAGGTGCCATCTGTCACCTCTTCCTTTGGCTAGGAAAGGGAATCCCTTGACCCCTTGCACTTCCTGGGTGAGGCAATGCCTCACTCTGCTTTGGCTCATACTCAGTGGGCTGCACCCACTGTCTGAGGAGCCACAGTGAGATGAATCCGGTACCTCAGTTGGAAATACAAAAATCACCTGTCTTCTGCGTTGCTCACACCAGGAGTGGTAGACTGGAGATGTTCCTATTTGGCCATCTTGGAACCACCTACATTTTTATTTCATATTAATTTTATGTTTTCAAATAACTTAAAATGGCTCCATGGCCAGAGCAACTTTCGATCTCTTCCACTTTGTGGCTCAGAAAATGCACAGGTTTTTCAAGGAAGCCTTGGGGATTGGGATCATTTTGTATTATTTTGTAACATAAAATAATATGTTATTTTATAAGATAAGATTAATAATGTTAAAGAACACAACTCAGTGTCATGTAACACATTCACAAGGTTGTAGAAACAGTCACTGCCTATTACCCACTTCTTGCTGGTCTGTGACAGCCACTAGTCAGTTTTCAATCTCTGTGGATTAAAAGATTTTGGAAGTTTTATACAATTGTAATCCTACATTATTGGTTGCTCATGTCTGGTTTTTTTCACTTAACATATTGCTCACAAGATTCATCCACAATGTGGTAGATTTTGGTACATCATTTCTTTTTATGGTTAAATTATGTTGCATTATGTGGATAAGCCTCATTTCTGCCTCCATCTTAAAATAAAATTCACAAAACATAAAATTAACAATTAAATATTTTAAGCTGCACAATTTCAGTGGGATTTCTCTAATGACCAATGTCATCCAGCATTTTTTTTGTGTGTGTGCTTGTTTGTCATTGGTCTATTTTCTTTGGAGAAGTATTTATTTCATATGGGGTTTCCATATTTGTTTTCTATTGTTGTTTACTTGCTTGATTTTTGCCCATCTGGTAAATAGATTGTTTGGCAGTTTGTTACTGGGTTGTGGCAGTTGTTTATAGAGTCTAGATACCAGATGCTTATGAAATCTACAATTTGAAAATGTTTTCTCTCATTTTGTAGGTTGTCTTTTGACTCTCTGTAGATAGTCTTGTGACATACTTTTCCATCTTAAACAACTTCAATTTATCTATGGCTTAAAGTTTTGTTCCTTTTTTTGTTGGTGTCATATTTACAAATTGAAAGACAAATTCAAGGTTAGGAAAGATGCTTCCATATATTTGCTTAAGAATTTTGTAGACTGGATCTTTTAATTTTGTTTGTTGACCCCGTTTTGTATTATTTTTTGATTACTTTTATTTTTAAAAATATTTACATGCTATTTTAAATACCACTTTTTGGTAAAAAATTATTTTAGTTGTCCAACAGCCATGGTTTTTGTCATTGCTGCCACTGGTGCTCAGACAAGTGTGACAGTTGGGGCCAGGGACCCCTGTTTCTGATTAATTTCTCCTGTAAAGGGAACATGGAGAAGACTGGAGAGGAGCTATGAGAGTACAACAATGAAAAGGAAGACCTAGATGAGACCCTGTGGCAGACACTGTAGGTCCTGATGAAGATGTTTCCAGAGATGGTTCAGTTGCACAGTCCATGCCACTTACAATCTCCTCCTCTTTGTGACTCAGAAAATGTACAGGTTTTCCAGGGCAGCTGTGTCTATTGAGACCACCTCCTTTATGTTACTGGTTCTTGCTTTCATCTTTGAGACTGAGAAGTTGCAAGTGGAGCAAAAGCAGCAATGATAGAAGCAAAAGACACTTCTCTAGGCTTTTAGGGCTGTAAGGAAGAAGGCATTCTGTCAGGGACTCTATCTTTACTTCTTGGGATGACCTAGATTGTGATTGCTCTATATGGGCTGTCACAGTGAGAGAAGTTTTAAAAGTTGATTATTTGATTCTTTTTTAACTTTGGCACATTAGCTAAACCTGGGGAAAAGAATTCTCCCCACATAGTCTCACAAAGAGATTCTACTTGCAATGGTGTCCTCCACACTATCCTGACATACTTTTGTTCACTCTGATACCAGAGTGCAGCCATGCAGATGTTATTCCAGCTCCAGCCACCCCACTTCTTTCACTAATTTATCCCTAACTGTAAGATTTCACTTTCCCATTATGGAGTAAGAACTGGTGCCAGTGAGAGATTCTTTTTCCCATTAATGACTGCTTATATATATGTATGTGTGTGTGTGTGTGTGTGTGTACACACATATACATATATATACACACACACATATATACATATATATATAAATGTGTGTGTGTGTGTGTGTGTGTGTGTGTGTGTGTGTGTATGTGTGTGTATATATATATATATATAACTCTAGATTTCCAGGAGGGACAATGCAACAATATGAAATAGACAAAATGCATTAAACCCGTAATGCAAAGAAGCCACTATGAATCGCTGTGTGGCTGGAGGAGGAGGGAGGCCAGCTACACTTTCAGCCATAGCATGGAAACCATAGAGGACAAAGCAAGAGCTCATTTTCTCTGCACATTTTGGCTGTTAGACCTGTGTGTATGTAAATAAACAAATAAACAAAAACAGAAGCATTTGTTCACCTTTTGTATTTAAATATTTAAAATAAGTCCAACTAAAATTTACTTCATACTTTTTTTGTTAGCGTAAACAATTTTTGCAATCTAAGCTTGTATTCTGAAAAATTCCTGAGTTCATTTACTAGCTTTAATAGTTGTTTGGGGGTATATTAACGTAACACTTACCAACTTATTATAAAGGATGTAGCAAAGGATACAGATGAACAGATGCACAGGGCAAGGAATGAGGAAAGGGGCATGAATCTTGCATGCCTCCCTGAGCATGCCGCCTTCCAAGAAGCTTCAGCTGGGCATTGTGGCTGATGCCTGTAATGTCAGCACTTTGGGAAGCCTGAGGCAGGTGGATAACCTTAAGTCAGGTGTTCAAGACCAGCCTGGCAAACATGATGAAAACCCATCTCTGCTAAAAATATGGAAACAAATTAGCTGGGCATGGTGGGATGCCTGTAATCTCAGCTAGTTGGGAGGCTGAGGCAGAAGAATTGCTTGAATCTGGGAGGCGGATGTTGCAGTGAGCTCAGATTGCACCACTGCATCCAGCCTGGGCAAGAAGAACAAAACTCTGTCTAAACAACAAAAAAAGAAGCTTCATGTGTTCCAATACCTGGACGCTCTCTGAACTCTGTCGCCTTAGATTTCTATGGAGGTTCCATTACATCAGGGTATTAGTCCATTTTGTGCTGCTGTAATTAAATACCCAAGCTGTGTATATTAAAAGAAGCAGCATCACATGACTCACAGCTCTGCAGGCTGTACAAGAAGCATGACATCAACATCTTCTCCTGGTGAGGCTTCAGGAAACATTCACTCATGATGGAAGGTGAAAGGGGAACAGGTATGTCATGTGGTAGGAGAGGAAACGAGAGAGGAGATAGTCCGCCAGTCTTTGTAACAATGCATCTCATATGAACATATTACTGTGGGAAGGGTGCCAAACTATTTACCAGAGATTCACCCCCATGACCAAAACCCCTCCCACAAGACCCCACCTCCAATGTTAGAGATCCCATTTCAACATGAGGTTTGTAGGGGAAACATATTCAAACTATATTGCTAGGGATGATTGATTAAGCCATTGGCCATTGGTGGTCAAACTGACCTTCAGCCCTTGTTTCCTTGCTGCAGGTTGGGGTGTGGGGCTGAATGTTTCCACCCTCTAAGCATGCTTTGGTCTTTCTTGTGATGAGCCCAATTCTAAAGCTATCAGTGTTCATTAGCTGACATACAAAAAGAAAGCACTTTGCAGCACATTGGAAATTCCAAGGATTAAGGTATCATATGCCAGGAAATAGAGGGGAAGATCAAATATATATTTCATGATATATATTTCACAATATATATTTCACAATATATATTTCACACCTTTCCACCATCCCACCACCCACTCCAACACTTCTGATATGGTTTGGTGATGTCCCCAACCAAATCTCATCTCAAATTCCCATGTGTTGTGAAAGGTACCTGGTGGGAGGTTACTGAACCATGTGGGAAGGTGTTTCTCATGCCGGTCTCATGATAGTGAATAAGTCTCATGAGATCTAATGGTTGGATAAGGGGAGTTTCCCCGCACAAGCTCTCTTTTTTGCCTGCCACCATTCACATAAGATGTGACTTGCTCTTCCTTGCCTTCTGCTGTGATTGTGAGGCCTCCCCAGCCATGTGTAACAGTAAATGCATTTAACCTCTTTATTTCGTAAATTACCCAGTCTCGGATATCTCTTTATTGGCAGCATAAAAATGAACTAATACACCCACCATGTTAAAACTTGGATCCCTTACATGAAATGAACATACAACTCAAAAGATATGGCCACATGACTACAGTCACATTTCACCGTTGATAATTAGTTCGATCCATCATATTGTAGTAATGTCTCCTAGGATGAGTTCATTCAGGTTTCAGGCTTCCTTTCAATCTTGTCAGTTTCTAAAGCAAGAGTGATGTTGGGAAACACACAGCTTTACTCTTGCAGGCATCTGGTGTAAATGAGCTAAGACTCATTATCTCTTGCTCTGAAACTCTTTTGAGGTGATGGTAAATTTTCCGCAGTTTAGAATCCTGTTCTAGTTTAGATTGTAGGCAGCTATCCCAATCCAGCAAGTAGCTTCTCCTCAGTCCACTCTCATTCAGATACACTCCCATTCAGATAAAGTTATCTACATAAAAATAGAAATGAATAGGATTTTTTTTTCCACCAGAAAATACAACTGCATTTACTATTAGACCCACTTTTCCTGAATAGAGTGAAGACACAACCCACCCCCAATAGGCCCTTAGAAATTCTGAAGTAACATTTGAAAATATAGTTATGGTTTCTTGTTTGGATATTATTTATGCTTTCTGCACTTGCCATTGCAGCCCTGATCCTAAGACTACTGCATCAGGCAGGGGAGAAAGAAAATTTGAAGTGATTTGGGGAATAAAGAAAAAATAATAGTTACACCACTGTGCTTCTTCCTTGCCAAGAATTTCATGGTCATATCAGGGTCCTCCAGTTACAGTAAGTAGGTAGTCAGGCATAAACAGGGCAGAAGAGACCCCCATCTCTGTCAGGTGACCATCAGGTGATGGTCAGGCAGTTGCTAAACTCTCTATAATAAAAGTTGCTCATTACCAGTGTCAGAGCAAGGTCAGTTCCCAAAATATAAAAACATCTAAAACTTGTGATTAATAGCTTCTAAGTAAGATATCAGGAGTTGGGTCACTGTGCCCAAGCATGTGCAGTAAGAGGCAAAATAGCAGAACATAACTGGTGTATGACCTTCTAGGAACCCTTGACTGGTAAGGAAAGAATGTACCACATTCACACAACTTCAGTAAACAAACTGAGAATGTGTCCCCTCCCAAGTGCTAGCAGGGCACTTCACATGCAGACAGTTTGCTACAAAGGAAGAATAAGGAGAGAAGGTATGCAAGACCTCAGAATTATACCAACATATATGACTGCAAGTCAGAGGTTAAACCTGGTACTTGATTCAAGATGACTTAAGAGCAAGTCATCTGGTTGGCCCTTTCCAAGCTACTTTACTCTCTTTCTTTCCTGATCGAAAACCTTTTTAATACACTTTCACTTCTGCACTAGAACTTGCCTCAGTCTGTTTCCCTGCCTTATGCGCCTCAGACAAATACTTTTTTTCTGAGGACGCAAGAACTGAAGTTGCTGTAGACCCATATGGTTTCAATGCCGCACTGGATTCAGTGTTGCTAACAACCCTGTCACCCACCTATCCCCAGATCGATCTGAAAAATAGAAAACTCTAGTGAAGACACACTGTTTATTCCATGCATGTTAAGTCAGAGCACACTTAGGAAGACATGGAAGCCAGTCCTTTATGCTTTCATCTCCACCCATTTTAGACAATCAATGTTTTAATTGCCTATTTTACAATAGTTTTAATCACACCATTACTCTGGGGAGGATACCTCTCTGCCTATTGTTGGATATTATGGGCTGTACAGAATGTTTTTTGATCTGAAGAAATGACAGTCAGCCATCCAAATCCATGCAATATCTTCTGTTCTATTTATTGTGTGGCACTCTGAGAATTAGCATCTTCCCCCATGTAATGGAAGCCCACTCCAGACTCAGTGTCTACTCCTCTATTCTCTGTCCCCTTAGAGAATACCAGTCTTGGTATTGCTTGCAAGACATGTACAGGGCTTTCTCACCAGAAACTCTGCTCCAGAGCCATCTGCAATATGTGTCTTGCTGGCTGACAAGCATAGCGGTTCTTACTGGCCTTAATGGCCTGAGACAATGTAAGAGGACTTATCTAGATTTCGCCCATATCTGCACTGCTGCAGAAACCCCATATACATCCATTTCATGGCTGCAAGTGACCACCTCAAGGGAACACATAGGGATATCTACTTATCAATTCTAGTCACATTCTGGAAGGGGGCTTTTTCTGGGTGTATCCATCTGTCTTACTTTTTGAGTATGGAAGGGGGCACTTTGTGTGGGCATCCACTTGTCTTACTTTTATGCACCCCTGAAGTTTCTATAGTAATTTCTACATGGCCATGCCCCATACTGGCATTGTTTTAATTGGCCAATTAAATTGGCCATTGCCCTTCTGCCTGACCATGTGACCAACCAGGGCATTGGCTAGCCATTACCCATGAGTTAGTTAGTGAAAACTCAAAACAGAGTTAATTCTTTCATTATTGTGGGAAAACAGCATGCAGTTCAGCTCCCTGAGCCACCTTGTTTTCTTCTTTTTTTTTCTGATCAAAGTAGAAGACTCCATACATGTTGCTCATTCACCTTGTAACTGTCATCCACAAACCCAGCAGCTCTTTGTTGGTCAATTGATAGCTCTTTGTCAGGCTCTGTAGAATCCAGCAGCTCCTCACTGTTCTAGAGTCAGGTGTAGGGTAAAACAGGCTCTCTGCTCATGAGTATCTCCTCCTTGCAGTCCACCAGTAGAATCATCCTTTATAACAGATTTGCACTTTTTCATGTATTTCATATATCTTTTGGGTATTGCTTCCCTTATTAGAGTGTTTCCTGGGAACCAGCTCAGATGTCAAGATCAGGTGTCAAAATTACTTCATGTCCTCCACCATAGAGGTAGCTTTAGTCACTGTCCCAGAGCAAGGTAGTAGTACATGCCTCTTAAATAAACTAACTTTGTTTCTTTCTTTCTCTCTCTCTTTCCCTTTCTTTCTTTCTTCTTTCTTCTGTTTATAGAATTTTTGTTTTTCTTTATTTCTTCTAAAAATAACCAGGATACATGTGCAGAAATTACAGGTTTTTTACGTAGGTATATGTGTGCCATGGTGGTTTTTCCTGCACTTATTGACCCATCCTCAAAGTTCCCTCCCCTCAGCCCCACCCCCAACAGGACCTGGTGTAAGACTGACATGAATGTCCTTCACCCTTTATTTCTGATTTTAGTAATTTGACTCTCTTTTTTTTTCTTCATCGGTCTGGCTTTTCTTAAAGAACACATTTTTCCTTGTTTCTATGATTTTTCTGTCTTTTTGACTGCATGAGATGCTGCTCCAGTAAATCAAACTCTGTTTTAATATTTAAGTGATGCCAAAAAAGTACAATCAGAGCAGAATTGCACAGCTTTTTGGCCCCAAAGTTCATCAAGAGATTTAAGATTTCAGTCCCACTGAAACTGAGTTTGAGAGTTATTAGATACTCTAGAATGTAGCAGTTTCTCACAATTCATCCTAGGACAGAGGATCTCTGCCTGTTAGGTAGCAATATTTTATGTTAACCATTTTTATTTTATGATGGAACTCTTTTGGGAAACATTATTTCCATTAGCATATGGGTAGCTTAAGTTAATATTTCATAGAAAGGCAGTAAATGCCCCAGCAAATAGAAATTCTCTAGTTCAGTCATTGTCATTGAAAGGTACTCATAGTTTCTTACTTCAGCCATGATAAAAGCTCCACATAAAGGGACACACACTGGAGGATTTGTCCCAACTAACATTTAAGTGTTTACTTTATATTTTGTGGGCATAGGCAATTTACTAGTTTCCATTTAGTATGTCCAATTAACATTTCCTAAGAGAACATATTTATAGGTCTTCAGTTTATAGTACTGGACAGATGAATTATGCCCCAGTTAGATATAGTACCCACTTCCTTGTTTTGTTTTGTTTTTAACATGAAGTCTCACTCTCTCACCAGGCTGGAGTGCAGTGGTGCCATCTCAGCTTGCTGCAACCGCTGCCTCCCGGGTTCAAGCAATTCTCCTGCCTCAGCCTCCCGAGTAGCTGGGACCACTAATTTTTGTATTTTTAGTAGAGACGGAGTTTTACCTTGTTGGCAAAGTTGGTCTTGACCTCTTGACCTCATGATCCACCCTCTTCAGACTCCCAAAGTGCTGGGATTACAAGTGTGAGCCACCACAGCTGGCGATATAGTACCCATTTTCATAAGACTGTTAGGTAAAAGGGTTACAAATACCTTACATGAAGCTTGTTTACATATGTTAAGTTTTGTAATTATATTAACCTATATGTTACTATATTCTAGTCTTAGGAACTTCCCCCCAACTTTTTTTTTTCTTTACTCCCTAGATCTTTTTAACTCTTCAGGTGAAAAAGATTTGGGTTCCCATCAGGAAGTTGCATCTGTATGACCTATTAGGGATAGCAAATTTGATAAGGCTTTTTAAAAAGTCCTTTGATTCTGTGGGAGAGACACCCATGTAAAAAGAGGCTCATTTAGCCCAGAAATTTACCATGAACTTGTTAATAAGCATATTTGGTGGGAGGATATCTCAGCCATCATAAAGCCAGTCTAACATGACTTGCATATTTAGCATGTTAACTGCTTCATTTGGGGAGCTTCAATAAGTATTGAGGGATAAGAAAAAAAGAACCATTTTGGAAAAACTCAGGCTGCACCTGCACACAGATAAGCAATTTGTATAATTAGTGAAATCCTAGGGAAAAAAAAAAGGTATCTCCCTTTCAGGCATATATGTGGTGGAAATATGCTCAGGGCTGAGGATGGCTTATCAAAAACAACCCACTTTATACAAGGAAAATAAGTGGCACTGTGTGCTTGCCTGGAGGCATACCCACAGCTACATAAGATAAAGGGAGTTGCACACACAGGTTTACTGATAAGAGAAGTTACTCAAACTGCTACAGACATGAGAGGAGTTTCTTATAAAAGCTTTTGAATTCAGATGTAACCCAGCAATGCACTCAGACTCTTCTCTCTGCTGTGGAGAGCTTTTTTTTTTTTTTTTTTTTTTTTTTTTTCATATTAAACTTTCACTCCAACTTTATCTTTGTGTTTACAATTCTTAATTTTTTTGTCTTGGATAAAGAACAAAAAACCTGGAGTCCTTCTTCAGACAACAAGAAACTTCCACATTAAGGTGCATTGGCAAGAATGCAACATATTTTGATCCATTGGCTTGCAAGGAGGGAATTCATCAGAAGGGTGAGTAAGAGCCAACTTTTACCTTTAACTATTTACATTCATCTATGAGTCTTCTCATCTATTCCAATCTAGTTTCCTTTCACAGAGGACCTAAGCCAACATGTGGGATTGGAAGAAGGTCCTAGGAAAATTCAAGATTTCTGGCTGGGACTAACCCTCAGTGTTATCTGAAGGCCCTCAGTGTTATCTGAAGACTACTCCAATCCTTGACAGCCCACCAGTGTGTCAGCACAAGGACCTTCCCTCTTACATTTTCCTTCTTTTCTCCCATGGCTATTATGTCACCTATCTCTTCATTGTATACAATGTTGCAGGTGTTTTTTCCGCCTAGAGATATAATCTTGCTTGGTAGAGTAAGTTGGTGTCTTTTTTTGTAACCAGGAATGTAACTTCAAGAAACTGTGTTTTTGTGATTTCCTCGAGACAGAGGAGTTCAAGATTTCTGTCTAAGTATTCACTTAGTAAGGTCTCTTCTACCCCTCAATAATAGACATTCATGACACTGTATGGTCAAATATTTCACCCCAAGTGAATATCCTCTTTTCTCTCCATTTGGATTGTTTCTTCCCTCTACATTTGGGTTGGTTTTTCCCTCCCCATTTGGGTTGGTTTTTCCCTCCATGTAAAATCCCAGCATTGCCCAATAAATTTAAACAATTCCTTTATGAGACAAGTTAATTTTCTTGTGCTGGGAGGAATATTATAGGAACAGCCAATTAAACTGAAACCTCTTTTTCTAACTTCTGCCTGAAAGGATGGAGTCACAGTTTTTACCTAACATTTCAGACCCTACAGCACTACGTAGGGGAATGGGATTTATTTTTCCCCACTGGGAGCCTTGTTGGCCCTTTGTCCAAAAACTCTGGTTTTGCAATTTATCTCCCTTTTATATCCCTCTATTAGAGACCAGGCTTCATGCCCCATTTGAAAACAGCAAAGCTCCAGCTTTAACAGTAAGAGGACAGCCATTCCATTTATATGTTCTTTTAAGACACCTGTTCTACATTCAGCTATATTGGCATTTACACCAGAATGGGTTTTGTGTTTGAAAGTGAATCAGTCTCATTCTTTGGGGTTTCAATGTTTCACTAGGGCCATAGCAAGGGAAACCAAAGATAATACTAAAACACTTCCTCCATTAAGGAGGGAAGTCCAGCAGATGCCCAGATGCAACTGTCACATAGTCTTTCCTGAGACCCATCCATCAAGGAGTGACCCAGACCCAAGTCTAGGAGGTCAAAGAATAATCACCATCAGAGGACTAAAGCCACTTGGGTGAGCATGGCTTGCCCCATTGCTTAGCTCCCCTGCTACCATCATTTGAAGGTCACACCTGAAACCACCGGTGGCATATTCAACACAATGCTGGGACCCAGGAGCCAAGGAGAAATAACAGTCTGTGGGACACTCGTACTGTCTTCTTCTCCTCCCTGGGTCACACTGAAAAAAAGCAGGAGACAGAGGGATGCCTCTTTTCTTGTCTATTTTTCTAGAGAGGTGACAGTCCAACTTTAATCTTCACCCCTCTGAGTGCACTCTGAAACTTTTAGAACTACTTTGACCCGATGACTTTGAAGAAAAAGGTGACCATTTTCTTTTGCACAAGAGCATGACATTTTTTACTAAACCTTCACAAGCATTTTAAGATCAACCCAGCTTTTTTAACAGTCATGGCAGGTAGTCCCATGGAGAATAATTCCGCAGAGTTAGAAAAGCAATTTCTAAAGAAACCACCTCAGAATGCCCCTTATTAATCACCACCTCAAGTTTTCTTTTCATTGCAGGAACTTACACAAATAAAGGGGGAACTAGGTAGGTTCTCTGATGACCTTAATAAACATAGAGAGGTTTTCCAAAATTTGACCCAAATGTTTCATGTTACATGGAGAGATGCTATGCTACATTTAAGCCAAAACAGAAAAGCAGGCAGTCTTGCAGGCAGCAGAAACATTTGGAGATAAACAGCGTACCTCCTATAGCCAGTCTAAAAATCTTGAAAGGAAAAAGTCTAAGGGATAAAAGAGGATAAGGAGAGACAGAGTCCCCATTCCCAATAGTAAGAAAAATGAGGCTCCCTTAAAAGCCGTAATTGGAGCCTGAGTGATCTCATAAATGAGTGGAAATTGAAAGAATTTCTGATATACATTTAAAAAGACTTGGAAATAAGCAGAACAAGACCTCTTAATTACTCTCAACTGTATGAGTTGAACCAGAAAACATGGAAATCCACCTGCCTTCTTGGAGAGACTGAAAGAAGCTTTAATAAGACACACTTCCCTGTCTTCCAGTTCAGTAAAAAACAGGTTCAATACTCAGGCAGCCCCTGATATCAGAAGAAAGTTGCTGAAATAGGCCCTGTCTAAAAATCTTTCTAGTTTTTCTCACCAAACAATCCCACATTCCTAAGCCCTCTCCATTGTACTGTCTCATTCACAATCTTGCAAAACTTGACAGAAGCATTTAGTCTTTTACTGTAACATGGCCTGGTCCCAATACACATTAGATAATGACAGTCAATGGCCCAAAAATCGTACCTTTGACTTGCAAATTCTCAGGAAGCTTAACAACTTTACAGCCAGGGATGGCAAATGGCAACTGGTTCTCTATATTCAGGCTTTCTTTGATGTTTACCTTAAATGTAACCTTCCACTGTGTCAAGCTTGCACTGCTCATAAAATCTTTCTTTTTAATAAAAATCCTCCCCAGGTCTTTCCTTACTATGAAACTCTTTTTAAACCTGTAGATAAAGCCCCTCTCTATTCTTATTCCCTGCATCGACTCCTTGCCCATCCAAATCCTCTACCCCAGTGGCCCCTCCTGCCTCCAAACCCTTAGCCCCCAACCCCACTACTCGTTCTCCACCTGTTACCAATTCAAAAATCACATCTGCCTTTCTCCCTCTCTGGGAAGTGGCTGTGGTTAAAGGCATTGCTCACATTAATTTCCCTTTCTCCATGTAGGATTTGTTGCAGATCAAAGCTGTAAGTATATTCAAAATGCCTTTATATTTTTCTCTTCATTAATGTTGTTTTCATTGAAAAGGTATTTTCCCAATTAACTGAATTAATGTTCTCCACTGTGTCTTTCTACTTTTGCTGCATGTATAAAAAACCCTAAAATAATTTATGGTAGCCTGGGACTCCTTGGGAAAGCAGGAAAAGCACTACAAATCCCATTTTGGGAAAAAAATTTCTGTTTCTTTATGAAATCCCTGGAATTAGAGGTGAATAAGTATCTCTCAAAATCTGTCTTTTTCTTCCAGCTATATTTGTTTATTAGTCCATAGAAACTTTTTTCCTACTGTTCTTAAAGGGTCTCACCTGAAGGCCAGTAACACAATTGGGAAATTAGCAGAAAAAAAAATCTTATAATTACTGAATTTCTTCTTCTTGTCTGCTTGGCTGTATATGTGTTATGTGAGTAATGTCTATTAAAAGAGCTCTAATTAATTGATATATAAAAATTAGCACTGAAATCAAATATTTTTATGGGACAGGTAAATGCTGTGAGAACTCTCAGTTCATGTGAAACTTTTCTTACACACCTTGCACATAAACAGTTTCTTCAATAGTTTTAAATACATATTTTACTTTGAAACTTCCTGGTGTATTAAAATAAGAAATCTCTGAAGAGTTGCCAGTATAACTTTCTTTTCTTTCCTTTTCTTTTTTCTTTCTTTTTTTTTTGTTTTGTTGAGAGTGTCTTGTTCTGTCACCCAGGCTGGAGGGCAGTGGCACAATCTCGGCTCACTACAACCTCTGACTCTTGGGTTCAAGTGGTTCTCCTGCTTTAGCCTCTTGAGTAGCAGGGATTATAGGCATGCACCACCACAAACAGCTAATTTTTGTATTTTTAGTAGAGACAAGGTTTTACCATGTTGGCGAGGCTGGTCTTGAAATCCTGACCTCTTGATCTGTCCACCTCAGCCTCACAAAGTTCTGGGATTACAAGTGTAAGCCACCATGCCTGTCTGCCACATACATTTTTTTTGCATTAATTAATTAGGCAATTTCATCCCTATTTCTGGTAAATACTATAAGGTGTGAAAACTTGGCAGAGAGGCTACAAAACTTCACCCAGTCCAAACAAAATAATCTTTGCTTGTGTAATTTTTAAATAAATAAAACAGCAATATTTGTTTAATGATGATAGCTACATATTAACCTATTTAGTGAAATATTCTAGCTTACAATCTTGTGGCCTCAGGCAGTCTAGTCCACAGACATGAAGGAAGTTTGTTTTGGGAAAGGACAGTTATCATCACTGATATTAAATAAAAGACAATTTATATAAAAAAGAATCTTCTGTAGTAAATTCTTGTCCTAAAATAATTTAACTGGTTGTTTAAAGAAATAGATATTTATGAAAAGCCAGAAAGTTGGGGCATGTCAGAGACTGTCTGTAAAAGTCAGGAAAAATTTTATAATAGAGAATTTATGCAAGAAATGTTGTACAATTTAAAAGTAATTAGATCCCCTGAATGCTTCATAAAATGTCCCTATATCTCTTAGCTGTACAATTTACATGCTTTGCAGCTAGGCAAAACCTAGGACACATGGAGTTAAATATTGAAACAAGCCAGGCCTTATCTGCAATTCTGTCTAGATCCTAGGCTCTAGGCCTATCACATAATTAAAATTCAAAACTTACCAAAGTTTTCAACAAAGGTAAACGTTGCTAAATGTTAACAGTAAAATATGTATTTAAAACTATTGAAGAAACTGTTTATGTGTAAGGTGTGTAAGGAAAGTAAAATACATTTTTGGTAAAAAGATTATAAGGAGGCATAAGATGTGAATTTTTACTTGCATGAAAATGTTAAATAATTGTTTTGGAGGTTTAAGAAAGTTTTGAGAGGTTAATTGTAAACAAAATGCTGTGTATAAATATATTGACTAAAGTTGAAGGGGTATCATCCAGTTTTTCTGTAATTGAGCGTTGAAATAAAGACACGTGTTTCTGTTAAATCACTAACCTGTTCTTTAACAAAAATTATAAAGGGTTAAAAAGGGTCTATAAAAAAATCTTACCTTATGGTCAAACATTAAAATTAGGTAAATGTGTCTACAAGGTTTTATTAAAATTGAGTTTAACATTAATAGCACATTAATATAAGGTGGAATTTTAGCTTATCTGGTATAAAATCATACAGGAAGCACTCTCAAATATAAAATGGTGTTTGGCTTCCTTTGAGCTATATTTGTATAAATATATTCATATATGTTTCAAAGTTATGGGAAACTCCTATAATTCTGATATATCTTCATGTACATTATCAGTAAAAATTATAATTGTTACATTAAAAGTATTGTGTGTCACAGAGATAAAAGGTATCTTTGTTGATTGCATCTTTAACTATGTCTACCTTAAAACACTTTGTCATCCATAAACAATTGTTGTCTTGTTTTGTTCTTCTTTAGGAGATGGTTTTGTAATCAGCTATAAACCTCTAACAGGTGTTCTGAAATGCAGGTTTCTGATAATTTTAGAGAGTGTAACATCAGAATAGAAGAAAACGTTCAGAACACTTGAAAAGCTAAAATGTTCACTAATATCAAGCAGGACAAGAATTAACTGTATTAACTAAACTAAAAGGAGGATTGAGTAATCTCTTTAATGTTTTGCTTAGAACATTGTTAATTCTTTGTTTTGCTTTTCAAAGTCAAATAAATTTTTCTTTTGAGCTATTAACAGCTTGTAACAATTTAGTATACTCCCGTAAACAAAATTTGGAGCATACTTGTTTCTCTATACCTGATTTTCTACAGAATTTGGAAACTATCTGTTGAGTATTCTTAAGTTATGGCAGTATGGTTATTTCCATAAGTGCAATAAGAATCTGTTTTCTTTTGTAACAGGGCACATTTAGAAAAGCTGGTTATTTTTACCAACACTTTAACTGGAATTATACGCTTTCCTTTAAGGAATCAAACTTGACTTACAAAGCAAAAAGGCCGTTGGAAAACTCACTGCATATTTTGTGTACACAGTCCCTGTACATGGTTTCTGATCTGTGGTAAGTAAAAAAATTACTTTCTAGCAGGCTGGGAAGCCCAAGTTATCTTGGTCCCTCAAGAGAAGAGAAATTCTCCAACTAATAGGTATTGGACAGTAAAAATCCATAGCTGGGCTTGGCTTTAAAAAGGTCTTATCTCAGATTCCTTCTTTGAAACAAAGTGCCATATAAACCAATTTAATAGGCAGATGTAACAAATAATTATTTTTGCTGCACTGTATGCAAATAACTGTCAAGTATAGTAAAGCAAACCAGTCCTATTATAATTTGTCTTTTAATAAAAATGGGAAACTGGAGAGACAAAATTATGTTTCAAAAATGATAGCACATGGATTGTTGAATTCTAGTGTTTCCTAATGTTTTTCTATTTTTATTATTTTCCACTGCTTAAATTAAACTCTAATTTTTCTGGATATAAGTTTCCATATTAAGCTGTGATTTCTTAAAGCCCTACAAACTGAAAAGTAAGTGTTTCATCAAGTACTGCCTCTAACACAGGGCCATCACAGGAATAAATGTCTTCACTGCTGGTGCTGACAACTAATAACTGAGGGTGCTGAGAAAACTTTGCCCCGAAGTCTAGTGAGTCCATGAAATGCAGGGTGATTAAGATGATATCTGATACAGGAGTCAATTCCTAAATACATCACTCAAGTCAAAGCCTAGAAATCTAAGAAAGCAACCCAAACAGCCCAAAGAAACACCCTAAATATCAATGTAAAAAAATAGAAAATATTAAGCTGAAAATCATAAAAGATAGGTGAGTAAGTGAAAACTACTCATTTTATTCAGCCTCACACACCTCACCAAATACTTTTGGTGTGTCTACCTCTTTTTTTAAGCCAAATATTAAAACATTTTAATGGAAATTATTTACTTTGCCACCCTTGTGGGAACTGTCTTACTCACTGCTATTTGCAGTAGAACAATATGCTATAGCATCCTCAGGGTGGAATATCAGACAAAAAAATCTCAATTATTATAGCATTTTGCGTAATTATTATCCAGATAGCAGGAATAATAGTTACTAAAAGAAAGTAACACATGAGTTCTTCCAAACACATGCTTCTGCCTCTCATCAGGTAACAAATGTTTCTATAGCAACCAATAGGGCCTAGTAAAAAACACTGCTAAAAACTTAAAGAAAAGGCTAAAAAGCTAAGGGAATATCAAAACAACCGAATAGATTCTTGGTTTGGATTCAAAATCATAGGATGAGTCATCCTATTCCTGGGACCTCTTCTAATAATATACCTGGAACTAATGTTCTTACCTTGCCTAATTAACCTTTTTCAAAGATTTTTAACTGAAAAGATCATGGCCATTTTACAGGCAACTACCCCAAAATATCTACAAATGACATTGCTCCTACAGTAAACCCAAGACCAGAAAACTCTCCATCCCCTTGTCAGCAGGAAGTAGCCTGCAGTCCCTCCTCCTTTTTATAACCATAGGATCTGGATTGACAGAGCAGGACCACCACCTTGTTGGAACAACCCCTCATTCTAAAGTTGACCTCAATAAAAAACTGCTTAAATCCAAAGGGTGTCAGCCTAATGGCTAAGGTCAGCATGACCATAAACCACAGATAACTTCTCTAACCAGAAACATTCCAAACTCCTCCCCAACCAGAGATAGGGTAGTCCTGAGATAAACTCTGCTCTGGCTGGGAAAATGCTAGCCCTGAGATAACCCCCTTCTTGATCAGAAAGATGTCTGCCCCAAGATAACCTTACCTCCAGCCAGAGAGATTCCAACTCCGCTCTAAACTTCTCCACACACATAAACATTCCAAGCTTCTGATAAGCCCCCTCAACCTAAAAGTGATATATACTCAGCTTTTTTTTTTTTTTTTTTTGAGACGGAGTCTCGCTCTGTCGCCCAGGCTGGAGTGCAGTGGCGCGATCTCGGCTCACTGCAAGCTCCGCCTCCCGGGTTCACGCCATTCTCCTGCCTCAGCCTCCCGAGTAGCTGGGACTACAGGCGCCCGCTACCACGCCCGGCTAATTTTTTGTATTTTTTTAGTAGAGACGGGGTTTCACCGTGTTAGCCAGGATGGTCTCGATCTCCTGACCTCGTGATCCGCCCGCCTCGGCCTCCCAAAGTGCTGGGATTACAGGCGTGAGCCACCGCGCCCGGCCTATACTCAGCTTTTAAGAGAAAGTACTCCTGACTGAAATTGGCCAGAAGCACCGCTCAGGTTTCCTCTAAAGAAAACCTGTCTTTACCTGCCAGCCACATTTCTTGTTTCTTTCCTCTTTAACTCCAACAGAAATAAAAGCACAACAAGGTTTTCTTAAGATTTCAATGTGCTTTTTAGAAAATCTTGTGAAGAGTTATAAAAGGTACATGAAAATCTCACATCATGATCAAACTGGTTAAAATTGAATAGGATTACCTATAAGCTTTCATTAAAAATTGGGGTTAACCATTAATAGTAAAATAACGCAAGGGTGAAATTTAACTTGCTTGAACAGGGTTTTCATGTAATAGTAAAGACTGATGAATGGTTTTTGGCTTTTCAAATTTTGACTCATCATTTTGGCAAGACAAATAACTATGTTAATCTAAAATTGTATTTCATAACATCAAGTGTTATAAATTTCAAATATATTTAACAGGCTTACCAAAATCAAACTACAGTCTCAAGGTTGTCTTTCATGACCTAGGGGTTTGGGTGCTACCGAGGACCCCTGTAGCATCCAGAAGAGAGTTAAACAGGATTATTTAACATGTTTGCATGCATGATGTCAGGCCTCTGAGCCCAAGCTAAGCCATCATATTCCCTGTGACATGCATGTATACATCCAGATGGCCCAAAACAACTGAAGATCCACAAAAGAAGTGAAAATAGACTTAACTGATGGCATTCCATGATTGTGAAGTTTCTACCCCACCCTAACCGATCAATGTACTTTGTAATCTCCCCCACCATTAAGAAGGTTCTTTGTAATTCTCCCGACCCTTGAGAATATACTTTGTGAGATCCACCCACTGCCCACAAAACATTGCTCCTAACTCCACCATCTATCCCAAAAGCTATAAGAACTAATGATAATTCCACCACCCTTTGCTGACTCTCTTTTTGGACTCAGCTCACCTGCACCCTGGTGAAATAAACAGCCTGTTGCTCACACAAAGCTTGTTTGGTGACCTCTTCACGTGGATGTATGAGACACATGCAATTGCCAAAATGATATTTAATATTTTCCAGGTTATATTTTGGGCAATAATATTAACATATATTTCAAAATCATATAGGATTTCTAAGGTTCTAGTATCTGAACATGTGCTATTAATCACAATTAAGTGTGTTAAGTTGGGTTATGGTAAACCATAAAAATAACCAAATTTGTCCAACATGTTCTTGACTGTAACTACCCTGGAAATTTTGTCATTTACTGACAATTTTTGTCTTGTTTCAATCTTCTTCTTCTCAAAAAAAAAATAGATTATAATCAGCTGTAGAACTTTAACAGGGGTTCTTTCAAATGCTGGTTTCTAATAACAGAAAAACTTACAGGACACATGAAAAGTAGAAACTGAACTAGTAGAAAACTAAAGCAATATTCTTGACTTATGCTTGGAACATTGCTGATTCTTATTTTGTTTTTCAGAGTCAAGGACACTTGTCTTGAGCTAGCTACACCCTTTCACAACTCAGTAAGGTATACTCATTTGAACAAATTGTGGAACATGTTTGTTTTTCTCTGTCTGGTTCTTCTAGAATTCAGAAACTTGTTGTATTCTTGACATCAGTGCAATAAGAATCCCTTGCATTTTTCAACAGGACACAATTTAAAAAACTGATTGTTTTACCTAGGCTTTGACTGGAATGGTGGGTTTTTTTCCCTTTAAGGAGTGAAGACTGATTTTGCAGAGCCAATAAAGGCCCCTGGGGAAACTGGCCTCATATCTTGTCATGAAGATTTTATACAGGTTTCCTAACCTGTGGTGAGTAAAGAATGTCCCTCTCTAACAGGTCTACCCCATGCTCTTGGAACCTCAAGAAGAGACAAGTTTACCCAACTCACAGGTATTTGAGGATACAAACCCATGACTGGGCTTGGCTTTAAAAATTCCTATCTGAAATTCCTAGTGGAATAAAGTCTCATCAAATGTAATCTAAAAGGCCTGTGTAAAAATAATTATTCTTGCTGCACTTTATGCAAATAATCAGACCAAGCTTAAAACTAAAGTTTATTTTGCAAACAACTCAGTCCTATCATAATTTTTTTAACAGAACAAAGACTGAAAATAAATAAATTATATTCAAAACTCATCACACCTCTGTCATTAACTTCTAGTCTCATTTGTTGTTCTGAGCTGCATTTTAAAATAATCCTGTCTATTTCTGTAACCAGCCAGTGATTTCTGGCTGCAGCTCAGAGGAAATAGAAAGGGATGGGTAACGTGAAAATCTGGTAAAATATTCTAGTTCTAGGTAATTATTCTACAAATCCTGCCAGGTAACCTAAAGCCCCAAAGATTTTCTGGGGGCTGAACATAAGACAAAGGAAGTTCAACAAAGCATGGCCCGTGCACCCAAATCTTATAAAGCATAACTATTGCTAGCAATTATCAGGGTGTGTCAGAAGCCTCAGAATTTTAAAAGTTGTTCTTACCCCCTGTTTGTATAATTTTAATACATGTTCTCTAATAACCCAAATTTTTTTCTTTCTCTTTCTTTCTTTCTTTCTTTCTTTCTTTCTTTCTTTCTTTCTTTCTTTCTTTCTTTTTTCTTTCTTTCTTTCTGTCTTTCTCTTTCTTTCTTTTTCTTTCCTTCCTTCCTTCCTTCCTTTCCTTCCTTCCTTCTTTCTTTCTTTCTTTCTTTTTTTTTTTTGACAAAGCCTTGCTCTGTCACCCTAGCTGGAGTGGAGTGGCATGACCTCGGCTCACTGCAACCTCTGCCTCCTGAGTTCAAGCAATTCTTCTGTCTCAGCCACCCAAGTTGCTGGGACTAAAGGCACATGCCACCACATCTGGCTAATTTTTTTGTATTTTTAGTAGAGATAGGGTTTCACTATATTGGTCAAGCTGGTCTTGAACTCCTGATCTCAGATGATCTGCCTGCCTAGGCTTCTAAAAGTGCAGGGATTACAGAAGTAAGCCACCGCGCCCGACCAATTTTTTTTTTTTTTCACCTGGAGGCTATCAAGCTCCAAATGGTAATGCAAATAAAATGAGACATCAACAAGCCTTTTATTTGAGGCACCTTAAATCAGCCCCTGAAGGAGTCTTAGCTGCTGTTTTCCCAGACAACACTCCTCTTCGGCTGGAATTACTCAGAGATCAATATCCAATCTCCCCAACAGCAGTTAGAGTTTCCACTCCTAAAAGGAGAATGAGGTAGAAGAAAAGAAAGATAATTCTGGAAAAACATGAGCTGTACCTGCAACAGATAAGAAACTTTATATAATTAGCGAACTCCCAGGAAAATGTTTCCTCCCCTTTTCAAGCATATACATAGTGGTAAATTGCACAGTGAGGAGGCAGGCTAATTGAAAACAAATCAATAGTTATACAAACAAAAGAAGTGGTGCTTTGTGTTTGCCTAGAGATATTTCCACAGCTGCATAAGATAAGGGGAGTGGCACAGAGAACTTAACTGGTAAAAGAAGTTACTCAAACTGCTACAGAGATGAGAGGCATTTCTTATCAAAGTTTTTGAATGCAGCTGTATCTGGCAATTCACTTGGACTCCCTTACCTGCTGTGAAGAGCTTCATTTATTTCACTTATCAAACTTTCACTCCAACCCTATCTTTGTGTCAATGTTCCCTAAGTTTCCTGGATGTAGGACAAAAACCTGGGGTACTAGTAGAGACAAAGAGAAAATCCTACATTAAGGTGCTTTGGTGAGACAGCAACCGTGTTTTATAGGAATAGTTGGGCAGTTCTCTTTTCACTGAAATAGATTTTTCATAGCAAATAGACTTTACAATGGTAGTATCTGGCCCACTAAGCTGATTTATTTCTCAGGAATTCTGTGTATTTGAAATATATGTATACTCAGTGATTATTAAGTAATGAGCTGTGGGTTTCACATTAATTCAAAAAAGCTCTGAAAATATGTAGCATTTAAAATTAAGAAATTTGTCCTTATTGTGACTTTTTAAAATAGAAGAAGCAACTATATACTGTAGCCAATCTTTTCTTTTAATGGTGGAAGTTAAGCCATTTACATTTAAAATACTTTTTGATAGGTGTGGCTTTATTCTGTCATCTTGTTAAGTTTTTGATATTTTTGTATGTCTTTGTATACCATTTTTAATGCTTATCTTTGGAATGTTGTGTTTGTCCATAGTGATAAAATGTGATTCATTTTTTATTTCTCACTTCTGTATCTTTTCTTCTAAGAAGTGTTAGTTTAAAGTATTTCCATAATGGTAGATGTAGACCATTTACTTCAGATGCAGGAATTCTTTCTAAATTTCTAGCAGAAAATACTTCATTTATTTTTATTTCTGAATGATAGTTTTGCAATGTGTAGAATTCTAAGTTGATTTTTTTTTTCACTCAGCTTCTTGGTAATACCTTTCCTTTATGTTCTGCCCTTTAAATTTTCTGCTGAAAAATTAGGTCTTAGTTCAATAAGGGAAGTTCTTATATTTGACTTGACACTTCTTTTGTGTTTTAAAAATGTGTTGTCTTTTGCTGGATGGTTAGACTATAATTCACATCAAGATAAATGTTTTGTGGTTAAATTTATTTGTGATTTCTTGAGCTTTCCATATCTGTATGTCTACATTTCCTCCAGTACTTGGACTGCTTTCAGTTATAATATTATTAAATAAGATTTTATGTTTTTTATCCCCAATATTTGAATATCTTTATGTTCTCTTGTATGTCACTTGGACTTTCTTCTATATTTAATTTTTCTGTTTGTGTATAAAATCACTTTTTAAAATGGTCCTCAAATTTTGTCTTTATTTTATTTCCTCTGCTTTATTTAGTGTATTTCTGAGTATCCTGTTTGCATTTTTTATTATTGTTTCAAAAATATCTCTTTTGCTCTCTTACAAACAAGTGCTCACTGCTGCAAAGAAGAACAAGCACACAGGCAAAAAGTTCTCCCAGCAAGATAATTTGCTTCTGCAGAAGATTGCTGCCTACCTCAGTCACAATTGCAAGAGCACCCCGAATAAAACAGAGAAGGGATTTTTATCAGCAATGCAGTTCCTGTCCCTGTGTCCTTCCCTTATTGGCTGGGATTGAACTGCACAATCTAAACTGATTTGGGTTGGCTAAGAATTAAACTTTTCTAAATGGGGCAAATGCACAATTTGTAAGAGAAGAAGCAGGTAGGAGGGATCTGTTTGTTACAGTACAAGGCATGTCTGAACATGTCTGGGCATGGCAGGGTGCAACTAGAGTGGGAGGGTGGTTTGCAGGCTGGAAACGAGAGTACAAGGAGGTTGGGATTTTGAACAAATGAAAATAACATTACGCAATTAAACCTTTTGAAGAGGAATTTATCATTCCTAACAATTTCCCCATTTGTCTTTTGACAATTCTTCCTCTTCAAGTTTTTGTAGCATGATTTAGCCTTGTTTCCCCTCTTGATCATACAGGGACAAGAGCTTCTCTGAGTATTGAGGAAGAGGGATAGGGGAGGGTTATGTGAGAGCTGTTTCTGTAAGTCTTGACATTATCTCACAGACACAGGGTATGATGCAGCATCCTACAAAAATGAGTACACTTATGACAATTAAAAGACAGGTTAATATTGAAGATATAAGCCCTTTCCATTTACCAAATCTCCTTTTGATGAGATTTGTGAAGGGGTCATTCCTTCCAGAATTTTTGGCTAACTCATCTGACAAGGAGGTAAGGCCTTGTAAGGCCGTTGTAATTGTTCCATCAAGGGCTGTGTTGTTAGGGATAAAAGTATAGCATTTGACCCCATTCATGACACAGAGTCCACCTTTTTCTGCTAACATCATGTCAACAGCTATTCTATTTTCCTGTGCCCTTTGGCTGGTGAGGGAGGGGGCTAATTGTTCATCTATTCTATTAATGGTATCTTTGTGTTATAGTATAGTATAATTGACAAATGGCTGTTGATTATATTAGATGTAGCTTATCCAATCTTCATTTTTGTTTATAATTGGCGACCAGAACACTGCAGATTTGAATCCCACAGCTGTTTCATTTCAAGCTTTAAATTCATCTGGTACCCCTCATGGAACTCCAATAGCATCTATATAAATGTGAGTGTCAAAAGACCGATCATGAGCACTTCTTTGTATCCAGTTCTCTTTCTTTTTATGTTGACAGAATGCCAGGGTGAAAGGAAAGGTCAATTGGACCAGAGCACAAGTGCTGCTCCAGTTACTTGGCAGAGTACCTAATAGTGATCCACCACAATACCACCATATATCTGTTTGGGAATAAACAAGGGCAAGTTGACTGGTAAGCTCTAGGAAAAGCTTGGTTTCACTGCACTCTTTTAGGTCTCTGAGAGATGTTAATCTTTCCCTCTGCCATGAGAGATATGAGGTAAAATTAACATCCAAACCTGGAGGCCAGGTGACCATGAGGGGCTGACCTGAAGAGTCTATAACTTCAGGAAATAGCAGTGAGTGAGTCTTGAACACCTCACTGCCTGAGGCTGTGGGGTTTTGAAAGAGACTCACAAAGTAACTCATGCCCAGTTGATCAGGAGACCATCTGCATGGGAAGTGGATTATCTGGGCCTCTGGCCTGCCTCTCTCACAAGTGTAACAGTCACTTTTGCTTAACTTGAAACAGAATACTTAATCAATTCTAGCCAGGAATATGCATCTTGGTATCCCATTTCAATCACTAAAATTTGCTTTAAATCTTTGATGTCTACAAAGTCTACCATAATTTTGTCATTTGGTATGGAAACAACAACTATTTCATTGGAAAGAGGTTCAGAATAAGGAGAAGAAAAGGATGGAGGAGCAATGAAGCATATCTCAAAGGATTCTATAAGGTCTATTCCAGTAACATCAGCTTCCAGTCTATAGAAGTGACCTAAAGTGGGGTCAGTGTCAGTAACAGTGGGAACAGTGATAGAGATTTGCACAGGGTTAAATTGTTGGAGTTGACAATTGAGGGACTTGTGTCTTTGGTAAATTGGATGTAAGGTTTTAGGTTATGACAGCCTCCTCCTAGGGAGGTCCAGCCTTGACGCTTAGTGCTCCAGGCCACATCTCCCCAGTCTCCCCAACCAAAACAGAAACAGAACTTCCACTGACTGTCTTATGCTCATTTGGTGCAAGAGTCACTTTTTCTTTTTCTTTCTTTCTTTTTTTTTTTTTTGAGATGGAGTCTTGCTCTGCCACCCAGGCTAGAGTGTAGTGGCACGATCTCTGCTCACTGCGAACTGCAACTTCCAGGTTCACACCATTCTCCTGCTTCAGCCTCCCAAGTAGCTGGGACTACAGACGCCTGCCACCATGCCTGGCTAATTTTTTGTATTTTTAGTAGATGTGGGGTTTCACCATGTTAGCCAGGATGGTCTCGATCTCCTGACCTTGTGATCCACTCGTCTGACCTCCCAAAGTGCTGGGATTACAGGCCTGAGCCACCACACCCAGCCCACTTTATTTATTTATTTATTTATTTATTTATTATGGGATGAAGTCTCACTCTGTTGCCCAGGCTGGGGTGCAATGGCAAAATCTTGGCTCACTGCAAGGCAAGCTCCACCTCCTGGGTTCACACCATTCTCCTGCCTTAGCCTCCCTAGTAGCTGGGACTGCAGGTACCACACCTGGCTAATTTTTTGTATTTTTAGTAGAGATGGGCTTTCACCACATTAGCCAGGATGTTCTCGATCTCCAGACCTCATGATCCGCCTGCCTCAGCCTCCCAAAGTGCTGGGATCACAAGCATGAGCCACCACAGCCTGCCAAGAGTCACTCTTATAGGCAGTTTTATTTATACTGAAAGGGCAAAGTTACTTTTCTGAAGAGGCTAGCTTTCTTTGGCTTCGGAGATCTCCACAGGCACAACAAATAAGCATCAAAGGTAATGATTTGAGGGGAAGTAGACCTAGTTATATTAATAAGAAGATGTGAGGTAGCTGGGAAGAAGAGGAAAAGGTGGAAGAGGCAGATTAAAGTTTCCTTTCCAACATTACCCTGCTTGGGGTGGGTCCTTGAACAGCTATCCATGACTCTGGAAGGAGTGATACTTTTTGACTCAGGTGATTGGTGCATCCCTTCTCAATGGTTCAGAGTGCCATTTCAGTTGTTAGGAGCAGTATATAAGGTCTTCCCAAGTGGGTTTGAGCTTTCCCTTTTTCCAGCTTTTGAGAAGGATGTAATCTCTGGGTTGGTGTTGGTGAAATGGGAATTCAAGGCATGCAGTTTGCAATAGGAGGCCTTGATTCCTGAGGGAGGAAATGGTAGAATACAGACCAAATACATAGTTTTTAAGAAACTGATCTTTGGTTTCAAATGTAGAGAGATCAGTGGTGTAATTTAAATAAGTTAGTCCATAAAGCATTTCATAAGGGTATAGGCCAAGATCCTTTCAAAGGGCAGTTTGAATTCTTACTAAGGCAATAGGGAGGCATTTTGTCCATGGTAACCAGGACTCCAAGAATAATTTGCTTAGCTTTTTTTTTTTTTTAGGATTTGATTCTTTCTTTCTACATTTCCTGATGAGGGTGGATACCAGGGAGTGTAATATTCCCATTTTATTCCCATGCTTCAGTTAGCCCTTTAATGATGTATTCAATGAAGTGGGTCCCATTGTCTGAATCAGTGTTTTCTATTAGTCCAAACCTGGGTATGATATGTTCTAACAGGGCCTTAGCTACATTACTGGCTGTTGCACTTGGGAAGGGAATGGCTTCTATCCAGTTGGTATGGTTCAATATTACTAACAAATACTTGAGATGGCCCATTGGGGGCATTTCAGTATAGTAAACCTGGACACTTTGGATTGGCCTTAACCCTAGATTTCTTTCCCTGGGAGGTTGCCTTTTTAGGGTCTGCTTATTGCTTTTTCTGCACACTATGCAACTATTCACTACTTGTCTATGGAGGGTGTATATTTCTATGTACACATAGACACTAAGAACTGCATCACACATAGCTTGAGGACCCTATGATCCTTGATAAAGTTGTAACAATATTAACCTCATAAGAGATTTCAGTAACATTTTCTTTCCATCTGGTAATACTTTTCTCTGGGTTTTCCTTAGCTCCTAATTTCTTTTCTTTTCTTTTCTTTTCTTTTTTTTTGTATACCGTGTAAGGTAATGGTCCAACTTTATTCTTTTTTTTTTCTTTTTATTCTTATACTTTAAGTTTTAGGGTACAAGTGCACAATGTGCAGGATAGTTACATATGTATACATGTGCCATGCTGGTGTGCTGTGCCCATTAACTCGTCATTTAGCATTAGGTATATCTCCTAATGCTATCCCTCCCTCCTCCCCCACCCCACAACAGTCCCCAGAGTGTGATGTTCCCCTTCCTGTGTCCATGTGTTCTCATTGTTCAATTCACATCTATGAGTGAGAATATGTGGTGTTTGATTTTTTGTCCTTGTGATAGTTTACTGAGAATGATGATTTCCAATTTCATCCATGTCCCTGCAAAGGACATGAACTCATTCTTTTTTATGGCTGCATAGTATTCCATGGTGTATATGTGCCACATTTTCTTAATCCACTCTATCATTGTTGGACATTTGTGTTGGTTCCAAGTCTTTGCTATTGTGAATAGTGCCACAATAAACATATGTGTGCATGTGTCTTTATAGCAGCATGATTTATAGTCCTTTGGGTATATACCCAGTAATGGGATGGCTGGGTCAAATGGTATTTCTAGTTCTAGATCCCTGAGGAATTGCCACACTGACTTCCACAATGGTTGAACTAGTTTACACTCCCACCAACAGTGTAAAAGTGTTCCTAATTCTCCACATCCTCTCCAGCACCTGTTGTTTCCTGACTTTTTAATGATTGCCATTCTAACTGGTGTGAGATGGTATCTCATTGTGGTTTTGATTTGCACTTCTCTGATGGCCAGTGATGATGAGCATTTTTTCATGTGTTTTTTGGCTGCATAAATATCTTCTTTTGAGAAGTGTCTGTTCATGTCCTTTGCCCACTTTTTGATGGGGTTGTTTGTTTTTATCTTGTAAATTTGTTTGAGTTCATTGTAGATTATGGATTTTAGCCCTTTGTCAGATGAGTAGGTTGTGAAAATTTTCTCCCATTTTGTAGGTTGCCTGTTCACTCTGATGGTAGTTTCTTTTGCTGTGCATAAGCTCTTTAGTTTAATTAGATCCCATTTGTCAATTTTGGCTTTTGTTGCCATTGCTTTTGGTGTTTTAGACATGAAGTCCTTGCCCATGCCTTTGTCCTGAATGGTAATGCCTAGGTTTTTCTTCTAGGGTTTTTATGATTTTAGGTCTAACATCTAAGTCTTTAATCCATCTTGAATTAATTTTTGTATAAGGTGTAAGGAAGGGATCCAGTTTCAGCTTTCTACATATGGCTAGCCAGTTTTCCCAGCACCATTTATTTAATAGGGAATCCTTTCCCCATTGCTTGTTTTTCTCAGGTTTGTCAAAGATCAGATCGTTGTAGATACGCGGCATTATTTCTGAGGGCTCTCTTCTGTTCCATTGATCTATATCTCTGTTTTGGTACCAGAACCATGCTGTTTTCATTACTGTAGGCTTGTAGTATAGTTTGAAATCAGGTAGCGTGATGTCTCCAGCTTTGTTCTTTTGGCTTAGGATTGACTTGGTGATGCGAGCTCTTTTTTGGTTACATATGAACCTTAAGTAGTTTTTTCCAATTCTGTGAAGAAAGTCATTGGTAGCTTGATGGGGATGGCATTGAATCTATAAATTACCTTGGGCAGTATGGCTATTTTCACGATATTGATTCTTCCTACCCATGAGCATGGAATGTTCTTCCATTTCTTTCTATCCTCTTTCCTTTCATTGAGCAGTGGTTTGTAGGTCTCCTGGAAGAGGTCCTTCACGTCCCTTGTAAGTTGGATTCCTAGGTATTTTATTCTTTTTGAAGCAATTGTGAATGGGAGTTCACTCATGATTTGGCTCTCTGTTTGTCTGTTATTAGTATATAAGGATGCTTGTGATTTTTGTACTTTGATTTTGTATCCTGAGACTTTGCTGAAGTTGCTTATCAGCTTAAGGAGATTTTGGGCTGAGACAATGGGGTTTTCTAGATATACAATCATGTTGTCTGCAAACAGGGACAATTTGACTTCCTCTTTTCCTAGTTGAATATCCTTTATTTCCTTCTCCTGCCTAATTGCCCTTGCCAGAACTTCCAACACTATGTTGAATAGGAGTGGTGAGAGATGGCATCCCTGTCTTCTGCCAGTTTGCAAAGGGAATTCTTCCAGTTTTTGCCTATTCAGTAGGATATTGCCTCTGGGTTTGTCTCATTATTTTGAGATGTGTCCCATCAATACCTAATTTATTGAGAGTTTTTATCATGGAGTGTTGTTGAATTTTGTCAAAGGCCTTTTCTGCATCTATTGAGATAATCATGTGGCTTTTGTCTTTGGTTCTGTTTATATGCTGGATTACATTTATTGATTTGCATATATTGAACTAGCCTTGCATCCCAGGGATGAAGCCCACTTGATCATGGTGGATAAGCTTTTTGATGCATTGCTGGATTTGGTTTACCAGTATTTTATTGAGGATTTTTGCATCAATGTTCATCAAGGATATTGGTCTAAAATTCTCTTTTTTTGTTGTGTCTCTGCCTGACTTTGGTATCAGGATGATGCTGGCCTCATAAAATGAGTTAGGAAGGATTCCCTGTTTTTCTATTGATTGGAATAGTTTCAGAAGGAATGGTACCAGTTCCTCCTTGTACCTCTGGTAGAATTCGGCTGGGAATCCATGTGGTCCTGGACTCTTTTTGGTTGGTAAGCTGTTGATTATTGCCACAATTTCAGAGCCTGTTATTTGTCTATTCAGAGATCAAATTCTTCCTGGTTTAGTCTTGAGCGGGTGTATGTGTTGAGGCATTTACCCATTTCTTCTAGATTTTCTAGTTTATTTGCGTAGAGGTTTTGTAGTATTCTCTGATGGTAGTTTGTATTTCTGTGGGATCGGTGGTGATATCCCCTTTATCATTTTTTATTGCATCTATTTGATTCTTCTCTCTTTTCTTTTTTATCAGTCTTGCTAGCAGTCTATCAATTTTGTTGATCCTTTCAAAAAACCAGCTCCTGGATTCATTAATTTTTTGAAGGGTTTTTTGTGTCTCTATTTCCTTCAGTTCTGCTCTGATTTTAGTTATTTCTTGCCTTCTGCTAGCATTTGAATGTGTTTGCTCTTGCTTTTCTAGTTCTTTTAATTGTGATGTCAGGGTGTCAATTTTGGATCTTTCCTGCTTTCTCTTGTGGGCATTTAGTGCTATAAATTTCCCTCTACACACTGCTTTGAATGTGTCCCAGAGATTCTGGTATGTTGTGTCTTTGTTCTCATTGGTTTCAAAGAACATCTTTATTTCTGTCTTCATTTTATTATGTACCTAGTAGTCATTCAGGAGCAGGTTGTTCAGTTTCCACGTAGTTGAGCAGTTTTGAGTGAGATTCTTGATCCTGAGCTCTAGTTTGATTGCACTGTGGTCTGAGAGATAGTTTGTTATAATTTCTGTTCTTTTACATTTACTGAGGAGAGCTTTACTTCTAAGTATGTGGTCAATTTTTGAATAGGTGTGGTGTGGTGCTGAAAAAAATGTATATTCTGTTGATTTTGGGTGGAAAGTTCTGTAGATATCTGTTAGGTCTGCTTGGTGCAGAGCTGAATTCAATTCCTGGGTATCCTTGTTAACTTTCTGTCTCATTGATTTGTTTAATGTTGACAGTAGAGTGTTAAAGTCTCCCATTATTATTGTGTGGGAGTCTAAGTCTCTTAGTAGCTCTCTCAGGACTTGCTTTATGAATCTGGGTCCTTCTGTATTGGGTGCACATATATTTAGGATAGTTAGCTCTTCTTGTTGAATTGATCGCTTTACCATTATGTAATGGCCTTCTTTGTCTCTTTTGATCTCTGTTAGTTTAAAGTCTATTTTATCAGAGACTAGGATTGCAACCCATACCTTTTTTTGTTTTCTATTTCCTTGGTAGATCTTCCTCCATCCTTTTATTTTGAGTCTATTTGTGTCTCTGCACATGAAATGGGTTTCCTGAATACAGCACACTGATGGGTCTTGACTCTTTATCCAATTTGCCAGTCTGTGTCTTTTAATTGGAGCATTTAGTCTATTTACATTTAAAGTTAATATTGTTATGTGTGAATTTGATCCTGTCATTATGATGTTAGCTGGTTATTTTGCTCATTAGTTGATGCAGTTTATTCCTAGCCTCAATGCCCTTTACATTTTGGCATGATTTTGCAGGGCTGGTACCGGTTGTTCCTTTCCATGTTTAGTGCTTCCTTCAGGAGCTCTTTTAGGGCAGGCCTAGTGGTGACAAAATCTCTCAGCATTTGCTTGTCTGTAAAGTATTTTATTTCTCCTTCACTTATGAAGCTTAGTTTGGCTGGATATGAAATAGTTCCTAATTTCTTTAGTTTTTCCTGGTCTGTATGAGAAAAGACAGGGAGTGCAGTTAGAGGAGAAAGACAAAGGATTAAATAAAAAATGGATGTAGTTTGGGAATAGACAGAGTGCTTGGCTATTTGGTCAGCTAGCTTATTTCCCTGACTTTCAAAGTAGAGGCTCTTTTGATGTCCTGGGACATGAACAAGACCTGTTTCCTCAGGTAGTTGAAGATTACCTAATACTTGTATTATTAACTATTTATGGATTAGATTTTGACCTTTGCTATTAATAAGGCCATGTTCAGGCCAACTTTTTCCAAAGATATGTCCTACTCCAAACACATATTTGGAGTCAGTATAAGTTTTTCCCTCCTGTTTCTGTAACAAATTTAAGGCTTGATTTAAGGCAAATAGCCTACACATTTATGTGGACCAGTCATTTTGTTGATTCTAGTTTTGTGAGGGTATGTCCATCCACTACAGTGTATCTGTTATGCTTTTTTCCTTTAATTACCCAGGAGGAATCGTCTACAAAAAGATGTTTCCCTGTTTGGAAAAAAGTTTCACATAGGTCGGTCTAACTTAGGTTTGGTAACTAATTAAATCTAAACATTTATGATCTCTTTCTTTTGGGTGTGGATTCTCTGTTACCTCTGGGTTTGGATTTCCTGTTAGGAAAGCAGCGGGATTTAAAGAATTTTCAGTGGTCAGTGTTAGGTCATCTCTTTCTGGCACGATTGCTTAATGTTCTAAAATTCTTGAGTCAGTAAGCCACCTCTCTGCCGTTTGGTTGAGGATTGTTCTAACTTGGTGAGGTTTCCCACAAAAATTAATTTTGTGCTTTCTTCTGTTAGTAAGGCAGTTGTTGCTACAGATTGGACACATTCAGACTAGACACAAGTTACTGGGTCTAGCAGTTTTGACATAAAGCTTATGGGGGGGCTGGTGGTCCCCATGTTTTTGGGTGGTTAATTCTGAAGCCATTCCCTTGTTTACACTGATGAAAAGATAAAATGGCTGTTCCAGGGAGGGTAGAATTAGAACAGGGGCAGTAACTAGTAAATGTTTTAATTTTTCTATTTGTTGCATTTCTGGTTGGGTCCAGATAAGGGGTTCTGGCTCCCTCTGGGTAAGTTTTTGGGATAGTGGTTTTGTTTCTAGGGTATAAGAATTGATCCATAGGCAACAGTGTCCAGCTAAGCCTAAAAACTTTCTAAACTACTGTTTTCTTTCTAGGAGAGGTATGGATATAATACCTTCAATTGGTTCATACCCAATCCTGCACTGGCCTTTGCTGATTCAAATTCATAAATACTTTACTTTGGGCTGTACAAACGGAAGTTTGCTTTTTGAGTCGTAACCTTTCTCCGCTTAGAAAATTAAGAAAGTTTGTTGAAAAAGCTGCTACCCATTCTTTCTTTGTTTTCCCCAGAAGTAAGCAGGACATCTATGTACTGGATAGACATATGCATGAGGGAAGGGAAAATTATTCTATGACTTGTTTTAAAATTTGACCAAAAAGATTTGGAGAATTTGTGAACCCCTGGGGTAAAACTGTCCAATGGTGCTGTTGCTTTAGATGAGTGGGGGTTCCCCATGCAAAGGCAAACAAGTCTTGGCTGTCCTCTGCTAAATGGCAAACCCAGAAGGCATTTTTCAGGTCTATAATCTGAACCATTCATGCTCAGGTGGGATAATGATGTAAGATTGGGAACAACAGAATGTGTAGTTTTAACTGTTTGATTAATAGTCCGGAGGTCTTGCACTAGGTGGTATGACCCATCTGGGTTCTTTACAGCTAATATTGGAGTATTATAAGAAGATACACAGGGTTCAAGAAGTCTATCATCAGCAAGGCTTTCAATTATAGGTTTTAAATCTAGCCTAGCTTTCAAAGGAAGAGGGCACTGCTTTCTTTTCACTTCTTCCCCAGAAGTTTTTAATTTGACCTTTATTGGGGGAACTCATGATTTTCCTCAATTTCCTCCTTTTGACCAGATACTGGGGTGAATATACTCTTCACCTATGGTAGTGAGTAAGTTTAGGGAGGTAAAAAATTTTTCCTGGTTAATATAGAGACCTAAACCTAAATGTAGCATTAAATCTCTTCCTATTAGGTTAGTTCCTGCCTCTGGTATTAGCAAACATTTTACATTATCCAATCTATTTTTATATGTGACTTCTGTTTCCTCTAAAATGTTGCTTTAAATCCTTCTCTCTTTACTCCTGAAATAAGGAGTTCTTCTTGTGAACAAATTATATTAGATGGAGAATGACAAACAGAGGAGCAAGCTGCAGCTGAGTCAGTTAAAAAGTTAATAAGCTCAGAGTTGTGTCCCACCTCTAGATTTATCAAGGGCTCTTGGTGGGACTCAAGGTAGAAAAGACAGAGCCCCTGAACCCCTATTCTTCCTCAAAAGCTGTAAGTGGGATGACTTCCTTTTCGTCTTCCCATTCAGGGCATTCTATTTTTAAAGTGACCTAATTTTCCACATTTTAAGCATTTATTTATTCTTTTTCTCTCTTTATTTTCTGTTTTTCTGGCTTGCTCCCTTTGACTCCTGCGTTGGGTCTGACAGCCATGTACTGGAAGCCTTATAAGTTCTATTCTCCTGGGCTGTCTGTGGAGGAGTTCCCTGACGTAAGGTAGATAGCATAATTTTTGCCTTTTGTTTTTACTTTTCTTTGTCTCTCCATACATATACCTTTTGGCCCTCCCTTAAAAATTTCTCTATGGGCTGGTGGTCTTCCAGTTTTCTATCTTTTGTAATTTCCTGGTAATATCTGGCCAGCTATTGGTGACAAAGTGGAGATTTAACATTCTCTGCCCAAGGTGGTCTACTAATTTAGGCCAGCATATTTTTCCATCTGCTCTTTATGTCTCTCTCAAAATTCCATAGACCTTTCATCCTTTCCCTGTTGTATATTAAAGGCTTTGGTAACATCCTTGGTGCAGGGCACTGATTCTCTTATTCCTTTAATTATCATTTTTTGGAGATCCCTCATATTCCCTCAATAGGCCATATTGTTGTGACCCAACTGGGGATCTCGGCAGAAACTTTTTGTTCAGCTGCAGGAACGTTTTGACCTGGGGTGTGCTCATGCTCCCAAATGGTCATAGTGGCCCTATGGATCATGCTTCTTTCCTCTCCAAAAAAGAGGACACCAAAGATTGACATTAACTTGGTCCAACTATACAACTGTGGTCCTAAGAATTGATCAATTTGGTCTGCCATTCCATAGAGACTATTATTCACTTTTTAGGAATTGGACTTCTGAACTGGCTAATAGGGTGTTAAAAAAGACAATCCCCGCCTCCCGCCCCCACCCCCCCAACCCTGCCCCACCTAGAGACACTTTTCTTAAGGGAAAAAAGGTTTGTAGCTGATACTCTGGAGGTAGTGGGCAACCGGAAGTATTAAATATTCTTCTAATGTTGTTCTATCTCACATTGAAGCACTCCTAAGGGAGGGCATTCAGTCTAGGGATGACTCCAAGAGTCAGGGTTATAAGGGGGAGGAACAGTGTGAGTAAGGGAAGGGGCAGAACTACGGGCAGCTGCATTTACTTGCAGGGTATGGAGGTTAGAGGCAGTGGTGGTGGGAGCAGGTGCAGATGGAGGAAGGTGGTCTAAAGGGTCGCACGTGCTAGTGCGTGGTTTGGGATTAGGGATTTTAATTTCCTGAGGGGAAGTAATTCCCTGCTTGTCTCCTGTAGTTTTTAGGGGATAGAGAAAAACAGACCCCTCCCACCAACACAGAGCACAGTCTATTTCCTCCTGGGAGACAGAACTTTTGTCATTGTCATACTCTATAAAAAGTTAACAAATCCAATCCTCACTAGATCCAAATTTTGCACAGAAAACTGAGGGTTTGAGGATAGGTACTTTGGTCCAAATAAAACAATATTTTATCATTTGTTGCTTTTTCTTATATTCGGTTCTCTCATTATCCTTCCAATATTTTAATATGAGACCAAGAATGCTATCTGAGGGGATTTTATTGTCTATCTTTTCCTTTTTATCCCCTAACTTGCTTGAGCTATTTCCATCCTGGAAGTTTTTAGTGTTTCCTTGAGTGTCCCAAGTGTGTGGGCCTTAATCTCTCTTGCTAGAGACTTCTTGCACCCTCAGCTCTAGAGGCTCAACCCAGACTGCTAGAGGTTTCTCACACTGTCTGCTCTGCAGGCTCAAGTTCACCTGCTGGAGGTTCCTTGCACTCTTTTACTTTTACTTCATCTGTCTCTGGCCACTTACCCAGGTGTAGTTTAAACCCCTCTTAGCATTAGCATATCATTATAAACCCCACAACAGGAATCCGCCATAAGCCATTGAGGTGATCACAGAACCAAAGATCAGGACCACATTCACTTGGAGCTCAATTGTGCATCTCACTCACACACTTTCAAGCCCCAAGATGTTCTGACCACCAAGAAATACTTTACCATCCCCATTGTTTTTCTTACCTAGGTCTGTATACAATGTTACTCGGTTGCATGGTATTTGAAGGCCTTTTCTTCCCTTATTGCTGAGAGTCTCAGTTTATGCATGACGTTTGGTAGGTTCCAATTCCCTACCCTTGAGGCCACCGCCATAAGGCCATGGGACATGCCTCTTCATGAGAGGGGATCGGAGACCCTTCCATGGAGGAGAATGGGAATCCCAGATGAGCCCCAAAATTGTTAGAAACAAGTGCTTGATGCTGCAAAGAAGAACCAGCAGTCAGGCAAAAAGTTTTCTCAGCAAGTCAATTTACCTCTGCAGAAGAGTCCTGTCTGCCTTGGTAACAATTGCAAAAGAACCTCAAACAAAGGAAAGAAGGGACTTTTATCATTTACAAGTTCCTGTCCCTCTGTCCTTCTGTTATTGTCTAGGGTTGAACAACACAATCTAAACTAACCTGGTAGGCTAAGACTTAATCTTTTCTAAATAGGGTAAACGTGCAATTTGTAAAAGGAGGGGGTAGAAGTGGTTTGTCCATTGTAGTATAAGGCATGTCCCAAAGTTATGTATATAACTTTAGTATAAGTTATGTCTGGAAATGTCAGGGTGCAACTAAAGCAGCAGTGTAGTTTGCTGGCTGGAAACAAGAGAGTACAAGGAGTGGGCTTCTAAACAAAGGAAAAAAATACACAATTAAACCTTTTGAAAAGAAATTTATCATTTCTAACAGTTCTTTTTCAATAATATCTCTCTGTTTGAATTACGCATTCAGATTTTTTATTTATTTCTAGTTTAGCCATTATACATTTTATTTTTCTCTTTAGATCTTTAATTCCTTGTTTTGCATTGAGTAAGGTCTCTTTTTTTTTTTTTTGTGAGGTGGAGTGTAGTTCTGTCACACAGGCAGGAATGCGGTGGCATGATCTCAGCTCACTGCAACATTCATCTCCTGGGTTCAGACAATTCTTCTTCCTCTGCCATCTGAGTACCTGGGATTACAGGCATGTGCCACCATGCCCAGCTAATTTTGTGTTTTTAGTAGAGATGGGGTTTCTCCATGTTGGTCTGGCTGGTCTAAAATTCCCTACCTCAGGTGATCGGCCCGTCGCAGCCTCTGAAAGTGCTGGGATTACAGGTGTGAGCAACCATGCCTGGCAGATCTCTTCTTTTTTAAGTCTGTTTACTTAAGGACTGTTGTGTTCCCCTAAAGGTGTGCAGGTTTTCTTTTTCTATTTTTTCCCCATGGATCATGGGTTCTTACATTGATGTTTACACAACTGTTGCAGCTTTTCCTCCTGTCAACAATATAGAGAATCTTTCAAAGGAAAATATTTCTTCTGTAGATATTTTTATAATTTTTATTAGGTACAGTTCTTTGGTTTTGGTTACAGGTGGCAATCATAGTCCATATAATTAACTTAGCTGTAATTAGCATTAACTTTGTACTAATTTTATTTTTTATGGCTTAGACTGTTTTGTTTGTTGTTTTTTTTTTTTTTGAGGAGGCTGGGCCAAGATATTGCTGGAACAGGGGCATCAATTGAGTGGACGTGTGTGGAAGGTAGTAATAGTGTTGTTAGGGAACCAGTAGGCCAATCCTTCAGTGTGAGGTGCCATGTGTGAGTCTGGCAGTGATATTGGTAAGCAGGGATAACTGATCCTCACATACCCAGGTGGCTTAATGGGTGATGGTATTAATACCTTGTGTAGACCAATTCTTGGGAGCTTGGATGGAATTTATGGGCCCTAGGAAGTAGGTAGTATGCTTCTTGGGTCAATGGATTTGGCATTCAGTCACCAGTGGTTGATTCTTCAGCATCCCTGTGGGGGATTGGGTCCTGGAGTAGGCTGGTGTAGCAGCCAAAAAGTAACACCAATGGGCACTGATATAATGATGGAAAACCAAGTGGCACTTTGAGGACTCATGAGTTTTGTGCAGAGGGTCCAGTAATGTCCACAGTAATCTGGGTGGGTCAGTCTTTAGGTTGTCTATTGTGTTACACTGGTGCTGGTGATATATATGATGGCTGACCTGGGTGGTTTCCTGCTCACTGTCCTTGGATCCTAAGCATGGCAGTAAACATAGCAGGACACACAATTGTTCTCTGAGAAAGAAAGTGAGGCAGGAGGTTGTGTTGTGGTCCTACTGCTGAGTGAGAGAAATGTGGTTGTGGTGGCTGTAAACCAGGAAGATTGCTCTTGGGCTCAGAAGGTTACACACTTTGCTTTTCTGAATCTAGAGCACAGCCTATCTAATTAGCTGGACTACCCACTTCTCAAGGTAACGGGCCTTGGCAGGCTTATATTCCAGTGACTTGGCCATATCAATGAGTACAGATATTGCCATGACACTCAGACCTCTGGGTGTGTGTTGAAGGATGTCAGCAAGATGTCAGAAATGTTAAACCCCAGGGAAAAATTTAGTCCTTTATTGGTTCTATTTTCTAAATAGTGCCTTAATACAACAGCAGCTTTGGTCTCTAGGGCAAAACCCAGCATATAATTCCTCTCTACAGCAACACAGTCAAGTGGACTTTAGCACCCTTCATTCAGCATAACACATACTTATATCAACAAAATATTGTCAAAGATAAAATGTAATTAAGCTGCACTAGAGATCAAATATTTTACTCAATAGCTCTAGAACATGTATATTTTTTACAAGTACATAAGACATTAAAAATAATACACCATATATTGGGCCACAAAACAACATTCATACATAATTTTAAAAGATTAAAAAAACTTTTAATGGATAAGTATAAAATAAATACACTCAACACAATAAAGACCATATAAGGCTAACACAGGGCTATCATCACATTGAATGGCTAAAAGCTGAAAGCCTTTCTTCTGCAACTGGAACTAGGTAAAGAGTGTGAACTTTTACCACTCTTATTAAATATAATAATGAATTACTCTCCAGAAAATTAGGCAAGAGAAAGTAATGAAGACCATCCAAATACGAATAAAAATGTCAAACTGTCCCTCTGTCATTGATATACTCCTCATACTAAAAGAACCTAGCATCTCTTTGAAACCTGCTTAGAAATAATAAACAAATTTAGTAGAGTTTCAAGATCAATAGAAATTAGCAACATGTCTATAGCCATTAATTAATTAAATAAATAGAAGTAAAGAAGAGAATCCTATTTATAACTGCTGTAAGAAATAAAATACCTTCTTATTTTACTAAGAAGGTAAAAGATATCTACAATAAAAATGACAAAACACTGATAAATATATTAAAAATAGCTAAAAATGGACAGACCACAGGGTCATACACTGGAGGAATTACTTCTGTTAAAATGACAATGCCACCCAAATAATATTTATATTTAGTGTAATCACAAGGAAAATATAATGCCAATGGCATGATTCACAAAAATAATCTAAAATTAGTAGGGAACCAATGAAAGACACCAGAGTGAAAGCAAGATGAAACAAAAAATAATGCTAGGAATGTCATACCATGTGATAAGAAAATATCTACAAAGAAATAGTAAACAATAACAGTAAAAGAATTATATCAACATAAAAGCATACAGATAGGCAACAAATACACAATGGGTAAACAGCAGTTCCTTTAATAAACAATAATGAAAAAAGGTCAGAAAAAGACACTCATACATTGTTACTGAAAATGAAAATTAATATAGCCATTATGGAGAATAGTGTGAAGTTTCTCACAAAGTGGACAAACATGAAACCTATTGTATGATTCCATTATTCAGAGAGAAAAAAGCAGTATATTGGAGACACCTGCAATTTCATGTTTATTGCAGCTGTACTCATATAGTTGACATATACTGCTAATCTAAATGTATGTATACATGTATACACACACACATACACACACACGTGAGAGGGAGAGAGGGAGAGAAAGAGGAAGAGAAAGAGAAAGAGAGGTGAAAATGGAATACTATGCACCCATAAAAACAGTAAAATAGTACAATATGTGGCAATGAGAGTAAGACTGTAGTACCTTAGGTAAAGTAAAATGAATCAAGTGAAAAAATATAAAACATATAAATCACATACGCTTTTGAATACCAAAATTATTTCATATAGGTAGAGAGGATAATTGTATTGGTTTGACACTGGGGTGTTCAGAGAATGGGTAGAATCAGGAAAGAGTGGGTAATAGGTACCAGCTTACAACTAGATGAGAGTAGAGAAAAGTTTTGGTGTTCTATAGCAGTGCAGAATAGATATAATAATTTCATGTATATTTTCAAAAATGCAGAAGAGATAATTTTAAATGTTCACAACAAATATAAATTATAAATACTTGAGATGAATGACATTCTAATGGTCTGATTTGATCATTATTCATTCTATATATATATCACTTTATGTCCATAGATACATAGAGTATTACATGACACATAAATTTTATAAGCTTCTGCACAAGAAAACAATTACAACCACAACAGTGAAAGCTTACAACAGAGAAAAGGACCTACAATAGGGTAAAAAAATTTCACGATATATTTATAGGGATTAATAGCCAAAATATATGAGAAAAAATGACTTATTGGCAAAAACAAACAAAGGCTGAGGTGGGAGAATAGGCTGAAACTGGGAGGAGAGGTCACAGTGAGCCAAGATCATGCCACTGCACTCCGTCCTGCACAACACAGTGAGACTCCATATGAAAAGAAAAAAAAAAAAGGAAAAAAAATCAGTGTGTTGGAAAAATATCTTTACTGCCATGTTTATTGCAGCAATATTTACTATAATGAAGATATTAAATCAATCTAAGTGCCAATCAACAAATTTTTGTTATTTATGACAACATAGATAAATGTTGAGAACATTTTGCAAAGTAAAATAAGTCAGGTACAGAAAGACTTATATCCCTTAGCTCAAGCATATGTAAATTTGAGAAAAGTTTATCTTACAGAAGTAGAGAATAGAATATCAGTTACCAGAGGTTGTAAAGTGTAGAGGGCAGAATTGATGAGAAAAGCTAAATAATACACCTAAGTTTACTCTTAGGAGTTCTGTAATGGACGCTAGAAATTGTCTTCACTGATAACAAGTAACACTGGGGAGAATGTGGTGTGGGTAAGACTTAGACCAACATACTCCAGCACCTTTGCTGCACCCTTGTTTTTCTCCAAGATATATATTGTATCATAGTATGTAAATCCAAAGTGGCTGGAATGTAAACAGAGGCCTGACCTACAGAAACATCACTACTTTTCTCAACTTCTTCAAGCAGTGCTATGACCATACTGTAACAGGATACAACAAGACAACTACTGAGGGGATGCCTTGTGGGCATCAGTTGACATGATTTTGGTGGATTTTCCAGTTGTTTCAATTGTTAAAGTTCCTGAGGGATGAATGCTAATCCTAACTGTGCATTTTATCTGGCAGCTTAAGAGTGATGACATGCAACTCAGTCTCTTGCAACACCACCTGAGAAAAGGAAGCACTAGCAGGAAGAACAAATTGATGGAGAGGAAAAGTGATGAATACAGATAAGAAGCACAGCTGGTGGAGGCTCATGTGCCAGTTTACTGGGCCTCAGGACATTACTTTCTCCTCTAGAAGGAGGAGAGGGCATGACCCCCACTTTCTTTATTTTATTTTATTATAATTTAAGTTTTAGGGTACATGAGCACAATGTGCAGGTTAGTTACATATGTATACATGTGCCATGCTGGTGTGCTACAGCCATTAACTCCTCATTTAGCATTAGGTATATCTCCTAATGCTATCCTTCCCCCCTCCCCCTACCCCACAACAGTCCCAAGAGTGTGATGTTCCCCTTCCTGTGTCCATGTGTTCTCATTGTTCAATTCACACCTATGAGTGAGAACATGCCCTGTTTGGTTTTTTGTCCTTGTGATAGTTTACTGAGAATGATGATTTCCAACTTCATCCATGTCCCTACAAAGGACATGAACTCATCATTTTTTATGGCTGCATAATATCCCATGGTGTGTATGTGCCCCATTTTCTTAATCCAGTCTATCATTGTTGGGCATTTGGGTTGGTTCCAAGTCTTTGCTATTGTGAATAGTGCCGCAATAAATGTACGTGTGCATATGTCTTTATAGCAGCATGATTTATAGTCCTTTGGGTATATACCCAGTAATAGAATGGCTGGGTCAAATGGTATTTCTAGTTCTAGATCCCTGAGAAATCACCAAACTGACTTCGACAATGGTTGAACTAGTTTACAGTCCCACCAACAGTGTTAGTCCATTTACATTTAAAGTTAATATTATTATGTGTGAATTTGATCCTGTCATTATGATGTTAGCTGGTTATTTTGCTCGTTAGTTGATGCAGTTTCTTCCTAGCCTCAATGGTCTTTACAATTTGGCATGGTTTTGCAGTGGCTGATATGGGTTTTTCCTTTCCATGTTTAGTGCTTCCTTCAGGAGCTCTTTTAGAGCAGTAATCTCTCAGCATTTGCTTGCCTGTAAAGTATTTTATTTCTCCTTCACTTAAGAAGCTTAATTTGGCTGGATATGAAATTCTGGGTTGAAAATTCTTTTCTTTAAGAATGTTGAATATTGGCCCCCACTCTCTTCTGGCTTGTAGAGTTTCTGCCAAGACATCAGCTGTTAGTCTGATGGGCTTCCGTTTGTGGGTAACCTGATCTTTCTCTCTGTCTGCCCTTAACATTTTTTCCATCATGTCAACTTTGGTGAATCTGACAATTATGTATCTTGGAGTTGCTCTTCTTCAGGAGTATCTTCATGGCATTCTCTGTATTTCCTGAATCTGAATGTTGGCCTTCCTTGCTAGATTGGCGAAGTTCTCCTGCAGAGTGTTTTCCAACTTGGTTCCCTTCTCCGCATCACTTTCAGGTACACCAATGAGACGTAGATTTGGTCTTTCCACGTAGTCCCATATTTCTTGGAGGCTTTGTTCGTTTCTTTTTATTCTTTTTTCTCTAAACTTCCTTTCTTGCTTCATTTCATTCATTTCATCTTCCATCACTGATACCCTTTCTTCCAGTTGATTGCATCAGCTCCTGAGGCTTCCGCATTCTTCACGTAGTTCTCAAGCCTTGGCTTTCAGCTCCATCAGCTCTTTTAAGCACTTCTCTGTATTGGTTATTCTAGTTATACATTTGTCTAAATTTTTTTCAAAGTTTTCAACTTCTTTGCCTTTGATTTGAATTTCCTCCTGTAGCTCGAAGTAGTTTGATCGTCTGAAGCCTTCTTCTCTCAACTCGTCAAACTCATTCTCCATCCAGCTTTGTTCCATTGCTGGTGAGGAATTGCATTCCTTTGGAGGAGGAGAGGCGCTGTGCTTTTTAGAGTTTCCAGTTTTTATGCTCTGTTTTTTCCCCATCTTCGTGGGTTTAACTACTTTTGGTCTTTGATGATGGTGATGTACAGATGGGTTTTTGGTGTGGATGTCCTTTCTGTTTGTTAGTTTTCTTTCTAACAGACAGGACCCTCAGCTGCAGGTCTGTTGGAGTTTTCTACAGGACCACTCCAGATCCCATTTGCCTGGGTATCAGCAGCGGTGGCTGCAGAACAGCAGATTTTCATGAACCACGAATGCTGCTGTCTGATGGCTCCTCTGGAAGTTTTGTCTCAGAGGAGTACCTGGCCGTGTGAGGTGTCAATCTGCCCCTACTGGGGGGGTGCCCCCCAGTTAGGCTGCTCGGGACCCCCACTTTGTTTGTGTATCTCAGGGTGAGTTTGTGCCATTTTCTGTTAGCCTTATTGGTCTCTGTGTCTGTAGTGCACTTCATTCATCAGTGTCCGTGTTTGTTTGCATTTTTTACTTGTCTCTCCATCTATTTCTCTGATTTTGTTACATTTTACATTTTAAGTTTCATTATATTTTCCATTCACATATTATACACGCACACCTATATGGCAGACCATGTTATTTTAAAACATGCATACAATATACCAAATAATGGTATTTATTCATCTCCTCTAATGTTCCTCATGATTAGAACCCTAGGAATTCTCTCTTCTATTTAGAAATATATAATGCATTGTTATTAAAAATAGTGACCCTGCTGTGCAATGGAATATCATTGCTTCTTTTTTTTCAATTTAACTACTTTTTTTGTATTTATTTACCAACTTCTTCCTATCCCTACATTTCTAATTCTTTCTAGACCCCCATAACCACTATTCTTCCCCATAATTCTATGAGAAAATTTTTTAGATTCCACATATAGGTCAGATAATGTGTTATTTTTATTCCTACACCTAGCTTATTTTGCTTAGTTACATGTAAAGGAATATACATGGTATGTGGCATGGCAAATGATAAAAGTTCATTTTTAATAGATATATACTATTTCATTGTGTGTGTGTGTGTGTGTGTGTGTGTGTACATATACCACATTTTAAATTCATTTATCTGTTTATGAACATCCAGGTTTAATATTGTATTGTTCATGGTGAATAGTGCTGTAATAAACAAAAAAGAGCAAATATTTATTTGACATGCTAATTTTCTTTCCTTTGCCTACATACTCAGTGGTGCAGATTGTTCAGTCATGTGGAAACTTTCATGTAAATTTTTTAGAGATCTACAGACTGTCTTCCATACTGATTCTACTAATTTACATTCCATCCAAGAGGATGTTTTGTGCAGTTCCCCCACTTTTCTTTTCTCCACATCCCTGGCAATACTTGTTATTCTTTTGGAATTTTTAGTTATATCCATTATTATTCTAATAGATTCACTGAGCTGAAAGGACTTGTCATATTTTCTTATGGGTTTTCCTGGCATTTCTCCAATAAAAATTATGTTGAACTTTTATTTAGAAATGTGTTGGAAGTATCTGTGTCATTTTCAGAGAAATGTCTATTTACATCTTTTGAACATTTTTAATTAGAAAATTTTTGGCTATTGTTTCTTATTTGTTCTGGATACTAAGTTTTTTTCTTTTTTTTCCTTTTGTTTTGGAGATGGAGTCTTACTCTGTCACCCAGGCTGGAGTGCAGTGGTGCAACCTTGGCTCACGGCAACCTCTGCTTCCCAGATCAAACAATTCTCCTACCTCAGCCTCCTGAGTAGCTGGGATTACAGGTGTGTGCCACCACACCCACATAATTTTTGTATTTTTAGTAGAGATGGGGTTTCACCAGGCTGGGCTGAAACTTCTGAATTCATGGTCTGCCTGCCTATTTTTCATGTGAATTTTGTACTCTACATATTTACTGAATTTGTTTATTAGTTCGAATAGTTTTTTAAATGGATTATTTATGGTTTTCTATGTAAGATGAAGTTATCTGCATACAAGGGATGTGTAGCTTCTTTCCTTCTATCCAGATATCCCTAGTATTTTCTCTCTTACATAACTGCTGTGGCTCAGACTTCTAGTATTATGTTGAATAGATGTCATGAAAATGCCCTCTCTCGACTTCTTTCAGACCTTAGCAAAAGCTTGCAACTTTTTCCCATTCAGTATGATGTTAGCTGTAAATTTGTCATATATAATTTTCACTGTGTTCAGATGAATTTTTTAAACATAACTCTTGACAGTTTTTATCATGAAGCAATGTTAAATTTTCCCAAATGCTTTTTCATTGATGGGGTTCAATTAGGTTGATAGGGAAAATATTAAAGATAGTTATAGTAATAGTCAAAAACTGTCTTCAAAGGCCTGAGAGTTTGCATACCTTCAGAATGCTCAGCTGAAGGCAGCCAGGGTCTCTTTGCAAGAGCCAGAAAGATTAGGGTGCAGTACCAATGAATGTGGAAAGCTTATCTTACTAACCTGTTTAGTTATATGGGCTTATAACTAACCTTTGTCCTACCTCAAGAACTTTACTGCCTCCAACTCAGGGGGTCGGCAGAAGTTTATTACCCACAAACGGTGTTTGCTTTAGGCCTCAGAACCTAGCTTTTAATCTTTATCCTCTAGCGGTGTTTACTCACAATTTTTGTTAATTCGCCTTACTGAATAAATGTGACCTTTACCTGCAGATCAGGGCCGAGTCACAACTGTTTACAGAATGCAGCTTGGAGCCTGTAAGTGGCTTGGGCCTTCAGCTAGATTGGCAGAGCAGAATATCTGTGTGTCAGTGTACGTTTATTCTTCTGTTGCCAAATCAGAGGTCTGCAGGAACAGACTCCCTGCATCTAGTGTCTCTGCAAAAGGAGCACTGCCTCAAATGGGGACCTGCGTGAGGACCTGTGTCAGGGGTCTGCAAAAACAAACCCCCACACTTGGAGCCCCACTTGCACTTGTGGCAAGCTGCAAAAGAAGTGTGGGGACTGTTCTCATGAGGAAAGCTGTGAAGGAAGCATGAAGTAAATGCAATGGATCCCTTAAAAATAAAGGTGAAAAAAGGAACCATGTGGTCAAGCGAGTGAGTAATTAATCAGTAAGTCAACTCAAGGTTACCAAGTTCTTGGGGAAGTTGAGTCAAGCTGAGATTTCATCATGGGACACAGTTACCAGCTCAACAGAAATAAAAGTGTTGAAATAGTTGCTTAAGGCTACCATAACATCAGTTTTGCAGACTCATTAAGGGACATAATGCAAACTGTTGTGATCCCAAGCCCATGGTTCCCAGAAGAAGGAATGCTAAATGTAGAACTGTGGGAACAAGTGAGAAGTCTTAAACAACAACAGGTGCAAAGGCAGCAGGCCCCAGTGTGTCTGGAATTTATTCCTTCTTGTGGGTTCTTGATCTCACTGACTTCAAGAATAAAGCCACGGACCTTGTGGTGAGTGTTACAGCTCTTAAATGTGGCCTATCCAGAGTTTGCTCCTTCTAGTGGGTTTGTGGTCTCAATGACTTCAGGAATGAAGTTGCAGACCCTCATGGTGAGTGTTAACAGCTGCTAAAGTTGGCATGTCTGGAATTTTTGTTCCTCCTGGTGTGTTCATTGTCTTGCTGACCTCAGGAATGAAGCCGCAGACCCTCGCAGTGAATGTTACAGCTCATAAAGGTAATGCAGACTCAAAGAGTGAGCAGCAGCAAGATGTATTGTGAAGAGTGAAAGAATAAAGCTTCCACAACGTGAAAGGGGGCAAAGTGGGTTGCTGCTGCTGGCTGGGGTGGCCAGCTTTTATTCCCTTATTTTTCCCTGCCGATGTCCTACTGATTGGTCTATTTAACAGAGGGCTGAATGCTGAGTTTGCTCTCCTCTAGCTAAACACAAAGTGCTGATTGGTGCATTTTTATAGAGTGCTGATTGCTGTGTTTACAATCCTCTAACTGGACAGAAAATTCTCCAAGTCCCCACTTGACCCAGGAAGTCCAGCTGACTTCACTTCTCAATGCCCTGTCTAAACAGGAAACCCCAGCTGCTGTTGGGAATTGGGTGGTGACCACTCTAGATAGGATAGGGGCAAGAAGGGACCCTGCAGTTGTAGTGTCGTCCAGAGGGGAACTCTTTAGTCCAATCAAAGGGCCAGTGAGTAGGTCCAGGGGTCCTTGGTAGCAGTTGTTACTTGAGCTTATTTGGAGTTCCATTTGTCAGATCATCATATCTTGATGTCCTCGATCCTAGAGGAAATAAATGTGACAAGAAGGTTAAAAATACAGCATCCAAAGGCAAGTAATAGCAAGATGGCTGTCATGGTTACATAGAAAGGGGAGAAGCCATGTCACCCAGCTCCAGAGGTTGGTATAAGAGTTTGAAAGGTGTTGTCTGATTTCAGAAGACATTTCCTTTAAATGTCAGGTGGCGTCTCATACTATCCCTGACTGGTTAGTGTAAAAACAACACTCTTCCCCTAAGAAGGTACAGAGTCCTCCTTTCTCAGCAGTGAGGAGGTCTGGGCCTCAGGAGTTTTGGAGAGTCACTGCTGCCAAAGAGTCTATTTGGGATTGTAGATTAAGGAGAGATTCTGTTATTTCTTGTAAACTCTCTGAGAAATCCTTTGAGAGTGTGTGGTTGTAGGACAATGAAGTAGATATACCAGCTATTCCAGTTCCTGTAGCAGTGGCCATTTCTAACCCTATAAGTAGGGGTGTTAGTTGTATGGCCCTGCACTGAAGGACTTGAGCTTTGAGGGGCACTGATAGGATCAGATTCCATGAGATTAAAAGTTAGGATAATACATGTTACACTGGTAACTTATAGCAAACTTTACTTTTGTTGAACATCTTGTAAGTTTGGGATTTTAATTTTTATTTGCTATTAATATGACTCGTTCAGTCCATATTAACTTAGAATTTGTATAGATGGCTCCTTCCTGATTCTGTAAGTACTTTAAGGTTTGGCTGAGTACAAACAACTTGTATGTTTGAGCAGACCAATTGTTAGGCAATTTTCCTAACTCTACTTCTACAAGAGTTTCCTTATAGTTTACTGAATACCCATTGTGTCTTTTTTCCTTAATCACTCAGGAGAAACTATCTATCATCCTGTCCTAAAGGGAGTTCTTCCTAGGTCTAGTCAGACCTTTGTATGGTAATTAATTAAGATTTAAATCCCCTGTTAAGAAACCTGCTGGGTTAAGGATTTTTGATAGGAAGGCTATGGGTTGTCAGTGGCCTCAGTGCTTTTGGGCTACGCCCTTGTTTACACAGACAACAAGGTGGTGTTGGACTATTATAGGGTCACTAAGAAGACCTTCAATTATGAATTATAGGTTTTAAATATACCCTGGCTTTTAAAGGAATAGTGTACACTGTTGTTTTCTTTATTACTTCTATCTCTCTCTTTCTCTGTCTTTGATTCCTTCTTTGTCTCTTTCTGACTCCCTCTTTGTTCTCTTCCTCTCTCTCTCTGACTTTGTCTCTTTCTCTCTCTCTCTCTCTTTCTTTCTTTATCTTCCTCTCTCTGTCTCTGTCTTTGACTCCTCCTTTTTCTCTGTCTCTTCCTCTTTCTGTCTCTCTCTCTCACTTTTCTCTTTCTCTCTTTACTGTCTGCTGGTTTTTCTCTGTTGCTGCCAGACACTTATGCTGATGTTCTCCCCTCTCCTTCCCCTTGTGATGGCTTTAGCAGTGTAAGACTGCCACCTCCTTGGGTTTTTGCCCTGTGTGCAATAACTCCATGGTTTCCTTTTGATATTTAATGGGGGTTCCCCCAGAGGTTAGGAACTCCCTTTCTTTCCATATTGCAGCATGGGCATGTAAGATTAGATAAGCATACTTACTATCTCTAGCAAAGTCTCCCAATTACAACTGAGGAGGCGGGAAGAAATACCTTGTTACAGGCCATCCCAGGATTCCTCAGATAGTAACAGACCTTGAGGACAGCTGTCCGGGACAGGAGATTAATAGTGAGAAAGCTGCACCAGTGTCCATGAGGAAGTCAATTTCCTGGCTCTCAATGGTTAAAATTCCCCAGGGCTCAGTGAAAATGATGAAATGAGCTGGTGCTTGCTCCAGGCACCCTCAGTCCTGTTGTTGGATCATCTGGTTGGGGGCTCCTGGCCCAGAGAACCTTTGTCCTCTAGGGCAGTGCACCTTCCAGTGATTGCCTTGGCATAGTGGACATGGCTGAGGGGGCTGCTTGTTTCTTGTTGGAAAACCTTTTTTAAGGTGTCCTTGCAAACCACACTGGTAACAAGCACTACCAGGTGATTGGCCTGCTCCATTTTCTGTCCTCTCTGAACCACCAAAGTTTGTCTGAGGGCCATGACTAAGGCTGCAGATTTTCTGTAAACTTGCTTTTCCTTTTTGGCCTTTTCCTCTTGGTCCCTATTATAAAACACCAAGGTTGCCAGGTTTAATAATGCCTCCAGATTTTGTTGAGGGCCCAGGGGTCACTTTTGGAGCTTTCTTCTCATATCTGCAGCTGACTCGGTAATAAACTTATCTTTTAGGATCAATTGACAATTGAGTGAGTCGGGTGACAGGGCAGTATATTTTCTTAAGGCCTCCATAGCCACACAAGGAAGACAGAAGGATTTTCTTCCTTTCCCTGAATTATGGTGGACATCATTGAATAATTCATGGGGTTTTTCCTCATTCTCCTTAGTCTTTGTAGAACACATGTCAGCAGATGTTTACAACTCCAGTCCCTATGATCTGAGTCAAGGTCTCAGTGGTGATTCATACTGGGATGGCTTGCTGACCAGTAGGGAATTTGTCCCTTTCTTTGGCTGTCATTCTATCATTTATTTGACAAAGATACCAGATATCTCCAAACTCTTGGACTGCAGCTAAAGCTGCATTCTTTTAATTAAAGGCCAGTGTTTGATCTAACAATAGCATGACAACTCTTTTAGTGAGGTCAAAGGTTTGGCCTAGATCCTATAGGATATCTATGTACCTATGAGAATCATCTGAAAACATTCCCAGGTCTGCCTTTTTCTGCTTTAAATCAGAGAGGGAGAAGGGGACATGTACCCAGGTTAGGCCAAGTTCCCCTCTCCTTACAGCTTGAAGGGGACATAACTGATAGCCTGGGGGTTTTTGTGGTCCTTTGGAGATTTCTTTTCTTGTTTCCTTCTGGGAAGGGGAGATTAGAGGGGCATTATCATTAATAGGAAGGGGAGCTATAGGGAGGCTAGGGTATGGAGGTAAGCTGAGAGGTCCTCCTGTGGGGTGTAAATTGCAAGCTTTGCATAGTTGTAGATTCTCCTTCAATGAAAAGAAAGCTTGAACATATGGTATTTTACTCCATTTGCCTTCTCTCTTACAAAAAAGGTTCAGGCTGCAGGACAGTGTTGTAATTTATACTTCCCACAGGTGGCCATTTTTCCCCATCAGAGAGAATACTGGGGCCAAGCCATAGTGCACAAAAAAATGAGCTGCCTCTTTTCCAGGTTTTTCAGGTCAAATTGGTCCCAGTGGCTTAGGATGCATTTCAAGGGTGAACCTGTTCCTGCTTGAGTGTTTCCCATCTGAAAAACAAAACCACCCACAGTTTTGGTTTATTTGTTTCAACACCTTCATCAAAGCCCAGGAACCCTCAATGGTCCCTAGACCTGCTGATCAGAAGAGTTGCACTCACCAATGTAGCAGTATAAACACCTGTTGCTCAATAACATGCAATGGTCCCTGGACCCTGCTGATTGGAATAGTTGCACTCACCAATGCAGCAGCAGAAACCATAGTTTTCCTCCTAGACCACAAGAGGACTGAGGAAGGTAAGATTTAGTGGCCCTTATCAATGCATTCTCAAAAACCTGCCCCCTTGCCTGTCCTCCTAGACCACAAAAGAGGACCAAGAAAAATTGGATTTAGTGGCCCTTACCGATGCATTCTCAAAAACCTGTTAGAGTGCTAAGCATTCTCCTGTAAGTATTGGGACTTTATTGCTATCTTATAAAGATGCTGTGCCCCAAAAATATAGTGGAGGGCCATACCCTGAGGGAGGAAAGGGATCTCCAGGGTTGGAAGAGTGATGTCTTTTGTCCTCGCTTGAATAGGAAGGATATCATTTCTGAAGCTCCCCATATCCTAGCTTCAGGAATAGCTTTTGTTAGGCCTGCTTGTCTGAGGAGGAATACTAAAATTCCAGATAGGTCCCTTCCTGGCAGGGCTTTGGGTAAAAATTATGCCTTTCTGATTGGTAAGCTGGGGTGCCTAAATAAGGGAATAGAGTCCTGGAGTTTATACTAGAAATCATTCTTATACGAGAAAGTAGAAAAGAACCAGAGACAGGAGTGGTTTTTAGAAGTGGGATGAGCCTCAGAGAAGAGAGGCAAGAGGAAGTTTGTCTGACAGGCTTTAGGAGCCAGGAGGCAAGGGTCAGTATAGACAGGACAGATGGGCAAGTCTCACTTGGGCGATGTGACTTTGACAGTTCCACTCATCACTAGAGGGTCAACCAACATTTTGTTGGGATCCCAGAGCTGAATGGCTTTCCTCTCTGTTGATCCTCAGCTTACTCAGAAGTACAGGAAAAGTGGAAGCTGGTTCCAGACAAGCCAATGCTCCCAACTCCAAAGAGTCAGGGGTTGTTAGAGGGTCCTTTCCTAGAAAGCTTGACACCCATGTCTGTAGTCCAGTGGCTGCACTAGTTGCTTTTAACTGGCCTACCGGTGCCCAGTATTTAGCCCCAGAATTCTAAGGAAAAATAGGACAGAATAGCAAGTGATAGGGGCCCGATGGTACTCACCACTTGGTGTTGCTCCCTTTGTGGTCACCAAGATGTGTCCTATATGGGTCACCAATATGTGTCCCCTTGCAGTCACCCAGACCAGTAACAGCTTTAATATTATGGGCTTTAAAGCAGTCTTGGCTCTGTTACACACAGAAAAGTCTGAAAAGGGACAGGAGGAGGAAATGTCACCTGTCTTATCACCTCCTATTCCCTCAGCCCTAGTATCACCAGGCTGAAATAACAAAGGGAAACAGAGGTCTTACCTAAGCCTCCTCCTCCAATAGGTAAGAAAAAAGACTTTGGATCTGCTATAGCTATCAGTCTCTTGTCTTAAGCAGGCAGAACTAAAAGAGAAGCTCTTAGCCTGCCCAGTAATCCAATATTGGCAAAGTGATCAGGTACCCAAATGGCTAAGAAAAGTCATTAGAAGCCAAAGCCACACAGCCAAGTGAACAGTAAGTAGAAAGAAAAACTCCACCCAAACTGCAGCTGCAGCAACAAAGAGCCAAGCCACTGTCAGTGCTAGCCTGCTAGGGAGGGGCAAAAAGCACTTGCAACAGAGTTGATCTAAGCCGAGATGCACCCTGGTGAGCAACAGCCACCTGGAGGTGGGGAGAGGGAGCTGGTGCAGAGGAAAAATGGCACAGTAAAAAAGATGCACCTTTATAAATGTAAAGCAGCCTCCACCGCGGGACCCAACTGATTGGCTCACTGGCTCTGCAGGCAACCCATGGCAAAATCTCATGTGCTTCTTGTTTACTAGCAACATCCCAGATTATAATTTTTTGATAAGATTTAAATAAAATATAAGAATTTGAAAGACCTTTTTGTAATAAAAGCCTCTGTTGTTATCTCTCTCCAAATTCATTTTAAATAAAACAGTAACCTCTAGAAGGAGAGTCATTACAAAAGGCCCATGAGTCAATTTAGGAACAATTAAAAGCAAATTATGCTCCCCTGAAGTGATCCTCAAGATTGGCCTACAATTCTTAATGACTTAAAAGATTATTTCTATATACGATTCCTCTAGCAGAACAGGACAATACCAGCTATTTCTTTTTCTTTTTTTTTTTTTTTTTGAGATGGAGTCTTGCTCTGTTGCCCAGGCTGGAGGTCAGAGGTGTGATCTTGGCTCACTTCAAGCTCTACCTCCCAGGTTCATGCCATTCTCCTGCCTCAGCCTCCCGAGTAGCTGGGACTACAGGTGTCTGCCACCATGCTTGGCTAATTTTTTGTATTTTTAGTAGAGATGGAGTTTCACCATGTTAGCCAGGATGGTCTCAATCTCCTGACCTTGTGATCCACCCACCTTGGCCTCCCAAAGTGCTGGGATTACAGGTGTGAGCCACCATGCCAGGCCAATACCAGCTATTAATCATGACAAACCAATTTGTCAATTTCATGGGAAAGTGCTTCCTCAAGGAACGCTAAACTGTCCTACCATGTGTCACTATAATGTAAATCAAGCTTTGCTCCCTAGTAAAAAAAAAAAATTTCCTGACTGTAAAACTATTCATTTTATGGATAATATTCTACTAGCAACCCCAACGGAGCCAATAATTTTACATTTGTTTACCTCTGTCATAAAGACTACAAAGCTAAAAGGTTTAGTCATTGTGCCTGAAAAAGTACAAATGTCTTCTTGGAAATATATTGGAAATCTGTTAAGCTCTCTGTCAGTAAGATCTCAGAAAGTTAAGCTAAATACTAGCAACTTAGGAGACATTAATTGATTCCATCCCACTTTAAGGATTTCTACTGACAAACTACAAAACCTGTTTTCTCTCTTAAAGGGCAATCCAGCCCTGGATTCACCCAGATATTTAACCCCTGCAGCAAAAAGGGAAATTGAGGAAATTGAGCAAGCCATCTCTCAGAGGCAGCTAGATCTCATTAATCCACAGTATTCAATTCAGCTGTTTATCTTTGTCACCAAATACTTCCCTACAGGGTTACTAGGACAAATGAACCCTGGGCTATGTTTCAAATAATGGGTTTTTTGCTTACATACTGGGACTAAAACACTCTCTCCCTATATTCAGTTAATTAGTAAAGTCATTTATTCAGGTCACAAATGTTGCAATCAGTTTCTAGGTTATGACTCCGGTGTTATCAGTCCTTTAAGTAAAAAGCAATTTGAAATGTATTACCTTTGTCAATAAATCTGCAAATAGTTTTCTCTGATTACATAGGACAAATAGAGCATTTGCTCCCTGCTAATAAACTACTTCATTTTATATCTCACACTCTGGTAATACTGCCTACAAAAACAGTTTACTTTCCCATACCTAACGCTTTAACACTGTTTACTGATGGGTCTGGTAAACACGGAAAAGTGCGAGTCTAGTAGAGACTAAACAATTCACTCAGTCTAGGTTTGCTAGTATTCAGACAGCTAAGGTTACTCTGCTTATTATTAAAAAATTTTACAGCCTTAATTATATCTTTTTCTTCACTTCAGCAACTGCAAAATTAACACACACATGCCATTTTTATTATACACATTCGAGCCCACAGCTCGCTGTCTCTACCATTGGCTTATGGCAAAGAACAAGCAGACCTTCAGATTATGACATCACTGCTTGACCAAACCCCCTGTTGCATCAATTTTTCCACCAAAATTGAAGAAACTTATGTAAACAAATTCAACTTATTCTGAGTCTGACTAAACAAATTTTCCTGCAAGGCCCAGATTGTCAGCTTGAGAGGTGACAATGTCCTAGCAGCCGTCACTCACTCTTGGTGCCTCCTCAGCCTCGGCGTCCACTCTGGCCATGCTCGAGGAGCCCTTCAGCCCACTGCTGCACTGTGGGGGCCCCTCTCTGGGGCTGACCGAGGCCAGAGGCAGCTCCCTCTCCTCAGGCAAAGGTGTGGAGGGAAAGGCATGCGTGGGAGCCAGAGCTGTGCGCAGCACTCATGGGCCAGTGCAGGTTCTGGGTGTGTGCAGGCTCAGTGGGCCCCACACTCGGTGCGGCCGGCTGGCACCTGCTGGGCTTGATCAGGGGATGAGCTCCCTCTGGGCTGCCAGCATGCCTGCAGAGGATGCCAGTAAGAGGTGAAACCGGCTGGATTTCTGGGACAGGGGGGAACTTGGAGAAATTTTCTCTCTAGATAAAGGATTGTAAACACACCAATCATCACTCAGTGTCTAGCTAAAGGTTTGTAAACTCACCAATCAGTGCTCTGTGTCTAGCTAAAGGTTTCTAAATGCACCAATCAGCATGTTGTCAAAATGGACCAATCCGCTCTCTGTAAAATGGACCAATCAGCTCTCTGTAAAATGGACCAATGAGCAGGATGTGGGTGGGAGCAGATAAGGGAATAAAAGCAGGCCACCTGAGTCAGTAGCAGCAACCCGCTGGGGTTCCCTTCCACTCTGTGGAAGCTTTGTTCTTTCACTCTTTGCAGTGAATCTTGCTGCTGCTCACTCTTTGGGGCTGCACCACCTTTATGAGCTGTAATACTCACCAGGAAGGTCTGCAGCTTCACTCCTGAAGCAAGTGAGACCACAAACCCACCAGAAGGAATGAACAACTCCAGAAGCTCCGCCTTTAAGAACTGTAACACTCACTGTGAAGATCTGCAGCTTCACTCCTGAAGTCAGCAAGAACAAGAACCCACCAGAAAGAAGGAACTCTGGATGCATCTGAACATCTGAAGGAACAAACTCCAGACACACCATCTTTAAGAACTGTAACACTCACCACGAGGGTCTGCAGCTTCATTCTTGAAGCCAGTGAGACCAAGAACCCACCAATTCTGGTCACAAGTTCACAGGCATGTCCCCTCCTTCTACAGCTGTGAATTCTAGAGGATTGGAACCTAATTAGTTGTGGCAAACAGACATTACACACATCCCTGAATTTGGATAACTAAGATATGTACATGTATCTGTTGCTACCAACACGTATTTACATAATGTAGTCCTAATGAATTATTAACATGAAGAAGAGGGTATGTTTATGTTCACATCCCCTTAGGTCCTCTTTAGATTCCTGCATGATGCATCAAGCCATACCATGGAGTGGCTAAGAACCCATCCCAGTACTGGAAATGAAGACAATGACGCTACATAACTTCCAAAATCAGACAGAAACAAAGATTAATGAGAAAAATAAAGGGAAAGAGTGAGTGAGAAATAGACTAAAAACAAAAAGCTGAGAGAGAGACACAGCAAGTAATACTAAGGAGAAAGATAAAGGAGGATGGAGAGAGAGAAATATTAAGTAAGTTATAAGAATGCAACTTTAGCAAGGAAAGTTATAAAACAAAATTAGAAAGTTAAGGCATGTAAAAGATTGTAAAAGTTGTGAAGAATGTTAAAGGAATTTCTGTGGAAATGTTATATAATCTTTGTTTTGAAGGTCTAAGCAAGTTGTAATTGTAGAAAATATTCTGTATGTAAACATACTGGCTAAAGTTAAAAAAGTATTCAGTTTTTCTATATGCTACAGATTAAAATAAAGCACAAGTTGTTCTTAAAACAATAACCTGCTCTTTAAACATCATACAAACTCTCTTAGCCCAGTCACCACCCCTAGAATTTCCAACACGAGATTGGAAAGTATGTCCTCATCAAAGGATAGAAAGAAGAAAAAACTTGAGCCAGCCTCAGAAAGACCCTACAGGACCTGTAGCCTCAAACAATGCAGCTTGCTAAGACAATGCATGCCCTGGACAGAATGCTGAGGAAGATGACTCAGAAGACTATATGTCCTGCTCTGGAAACAGACAGCATTCACTCCAGATAATTTATTTCATTTTAATTTTCTTGCTGTGCTTATATCTATACCTGCTACACACTATTAAGCTCATCTCTTAATTCTGCCTTTTTTCAGCCCTGTTACTTAAGCAGACACTCCCTTTCCAGCTTTTAACAATGTAACCGTTTGCCTGGAAGGAGTTAACAAACACCCAGTGGAGTTCCTTGGTAGCAGCACACATCAAACTAACATCCAAGTAACACTAAAGGTAATTCTTTGACTGGAAAAGAATGCTGCTAATTGTACTTATTTTGTGTGTGTGTGTTATTTGCTAATTCTGGGGTGAAAGCCAGAATAAGAGCAGTGACGGCCTCTCCTGACAAACCTGTGGCTGCATGTATCTGCTCTCTGCAATAAAAAAGACATGATACAGAGACCAAAAAACGGGGGAAATGTTGAGGTTCTGCCAGGCTGGTGGGGAAAATATTAAAGATAGTTACAGTAGTAGTCAAAAACTGTCTTGGAAGGCCTGAGAGTTTGCATACTTTCAGATTGCTTGGCTGAAGGCAGCCAGGGTCTCTTTGCAGGAGCCAGAAAGATTAGGGTGCAAGAACAGATGAATGTGGAAAATTTATCTTACTAACCTGTTTAGTTATGTAGGCTTAAGGCTAACCTTTGTCTTGCTGCCGGTATTTTACTGCCTCCTATTTAGGGGTCAGCAGAAGTTTATTATCCACAAGTGGTGTTCTTTTTTTATGCTTCAGAACCTAGCCTTTTTTTCTTTTTTCTTTTTTTTGATATGGAGTCTCACTCCATCGCCCAGGCTGGAGTGCAGTGGCGCGATCTCAGCTCACTGCAAGCTCGGCCTCCTGGGTTCACACCATTCCCCTGCCTCAGCCTCCCAAGTAACTGGGACTACAGCTGCCTGCCACCAGACCTCATGATCCCCCTGCCTTGGCCTCCCAAAGTGCTGGTATTACAGACCAGAACCTAGCTTTTAGTCTTTACCCTCTTGCAGTGTTTACTCTCAACATTTGTTAATTAGTCTTACTGAATAAATGCAACCATGACTAGGGGTTGAGGGCTGAGTTGCAACTGTTTACTAAACTCAGCTTGGGGCCTGTAAGTAGCTTGGACCACCAGCTGGACTGGCAGAGCAGAGTATCTGTGTGTCAGTGTACGTTTATTCATTGGTTGCCAAATCAGGGGTCTGCAGGAAGAGACCCCCACATCTAGTGGCCCTGTGAAAGGAGCAATGCCTCATTCATCTATGGAAATGATGATATAATTTTGCCTTCCATTCTATTACTGTGATATTAATTTGAATATGTTAAACCATCCTTACATCTTTGGGGTGTATCCCACTTGGTGATAGAAAATGAGATTTTTTTAATGTGTTGGTTCATGTGGTTTGCTAGTAATTTGTTGAGAATTTTGTGTTTGTGTTCACCTACAGTTTTCATTTTTGCCTGTACTTTTTTTGGCTTTGGTATTATAAAGTGATACCAAACTGGTATAAAGTGAGTTTAAATATTGTTTAATCTTTAACTCTTTGGGTAATGAGTTTGAGAATTGATATATATTATTCTTTACATATTTGATAAAATACAGCTGTGGCGCCACCAGATGCAAGGCCCTTCTTTGATACATAGTTGCTATTGCTAATTCAACTTCTTACTTACTGATTGACTTTTCTTTTTCATTTTTCCATCATTCAATCTTAGTAAGTGTGCCAAGAAACATTACTGTCTTCTGAATTATCCAATTTGTCTTGAGTATGCAATTGCTTTACACCAAAACATATTAGCAATTGCAGTTGTCAATTACAGCACCTACGATCTTCTTCATTTCTGTGGTATCAGTTGTTATGTCTTATTTATTTCATATTTTTATTTGAGCAATCCTGTTTTTCATCTTAGTTCCCCTTCCTAAAGGTGTGATAATTTTGCTTCTCTCTTCCATAAACCTACTCTTAATTTTCTTGATATTTTGTATTGTCTCTCTAGTTTCTAATTCTGTTACTGTTGTTCTAATATTTTCTGTCTGCTAACTTTGGTGATAATGTTAGGTTGTTTATTTGATGTGTTTCTTGGTGATATAGACATTGATTTTTTAAAAAATATGACTTTATTACTTTTTCTATTGACCTATTTATAGTTTTATTTGTTTAATTTCAATGTAGTTGTGAAATGATTCAAAAGTGCCTTGAACTGTTGTTAATTTCTTGTCTGGCACCAATTGCATTAAGAAAATACATTTGATATGCTATTTTAAGATGTGCTTAGAATTGCATTCTGGCCTCAGAATAAAATTTCTCCTGGGGAATATGCCATATTCAGTTGAGAAAATACTGGAGTTTTGTGGCTGAATGATGCAATGTTCTATTCATGACTGTTAGGTTCATTTGGTCTAAAGAGTGGTTTAGGTTGAATTATTTGTCTGCTAAATTTGTGCATTGCTTATGGTGTGGTGTTGGAGACCGCTACCAATACTGTACTGTAGTCTACTTCTCCCTTCAGATCTATTAGTGCTTGCTGTATTTATTTACATGTTTTAACACTGGGTGTATATATATTTATAATAGTCATATAATCTTATTGTGTTGGTACTTTATATAATGAATTTCTATGTGTCCTATTACCAGTTTTTCTTGAACTCTTATTTTGTCTGCTGTAAATATAGCTGCCTCTGTGTTTTCTGGTTCCCATTCACATAACTGCCTTGTTCTATTTCTTCACATTTAGCCGTCTATGTTTTTATAGACAAATATCTTGAAGCAACACAGGTTGAATGTTTAAAGGCTATATATTTTTTACATTCACTTTAAGTTCAGGGGTACACAGGCAGTATGTACAGGTTTGTTACATAAAGAAACATGTGTCATGGGGTTTGTTGTAGAGATTATTTCATCACCTAGATTTTAAGGCTTGTACACATTAGTAAGTGTTCTTGGTCATCTCTGTCCCTCCAGCCTTCACCCTCTGGTAGGCCTCAGTGTGGTTTCTTCCCCTCTATGTGTCCATGTGTTCTCACCACTTAGCTTCCAGTTATGAGTGAAAACTTGTGGTATTTGTTTTTCTCTTGCTATGTGAGTTTGCTTTGGTTAACGGTCTCCAGCTCGAACAAAGTTCCTGAAAAGGACATAACTTGATTTTTTCATGGCTGAAGAGTGTTTCATTGCATATGTGCACCACATTGTCTTTATCTGGTTAATCATGGATAGGCATTTAAATTGATTCAATATATATGCTTTTATGAATAGTGCTGCACTCAACAAATGAGCGCATGTCTTTATAATAGAATCATTTCTATTCTTTGGGGTATATACCTAGTAATGGGATTGCTCGGTTGAATGGTATTTCTCTCTCTAGGTCTTTGAGAAATTGCCATACTGTATTCCACAATGATTGCACTAGTTTACCCAAAAGTGTAAAAGCTTTTTTGTTGTTGTTGTTCACAACCTTGCCAGCATCTGCTATTTCCTGACTTTTTTTTTCTTTTTTTTTTTTTTGAGATGGAGTCTCACTCTATTACTCAGGCTGAAGTGCAGTAGTGGTGCTATCTTGACTCACTGCAAGCTCTGCCTTTCAGGTTAATGAAAGGCAATTCTGCCTTTCATTTTCTTGCCATTTCCAGGCTCCTGAGTAGCTGGAACTACAGGCACCCACTACCACACCCGGCTATTTTTTCTTTTTGTATTTTTTAGTAGAGAAGGGATGTCACCATGTTAGCCAGGATGGTCTCCATTTCCTAACCTTGTGATCTCCTGAGCCTCTCAAAATGCTGGAATTACAGGCATGAGCCACTGTGTCCTGTATTTTCTGACATTTTAATAATGGCCATTCTGACTGGTTTGAGATAGGACTTCATTGTGGTCTTGACTGACATTTCTCTGATGGTCACTGATGTTTTTACTGTTTTATTTTTTTAATTTGTTTTGGTCATACATATATCTTCTATTGAAAACTGTCTGGTTCATGTTTTTGTTTGTTTGTTTGTTGCCCAGTTTTTAATGAGATTGTTTGTTATTTCATTTGTTCCAGTATTTGTCTAAGTTCCTTAAAGATACTGGATATTAGAAGTCTGTCAGATGCATAATTTACAAATACTTTTTCCCATTTTGTAGGATGTCTATTTATTTTGTTGATAGTTTCAAGCTAACAGAAAAAAGCAGGAGTTGTAATTCTACTCTGTCAAAATAGAATTTAAAGTATTTTTACTTAAGTAAGTAAATAGGCCCCTGACTGAACAATTTTATCATCTGCTTACACTGAAAGTGATTATTGATTGGTAAGAACTTATTAATGTCACTTTGTGAATTGTTCTGGATGTGATTTCCAATAACTTATTTTTTCTTCCTCTCTTATTTTATTTTTCATGTGTGTGTTTGATGTTTTCCTGTAATGGTATTTACTGAACCTCTTATATGTCCCCTACAGTCAAGACTTATGTAAAAATTCTTGAGGCAGTATATGGCTGTCATAGGTTAATAATAATGAATGACACTGCATGCACTAATTCTGACCTCTATCTCCTGCATCTTTTCTAAACTCTTTTTTTTAATTTCAAAATATATAATTTAGTTATTTTTACCCCTTGTGAAATTAATGCAGCTATCGTTACTTGTAATCATTTTGTCTTTTTACATCAAAGATAGATGTTATTGACACACCTCCATTATAGTATCAGAATATTATTTATTTTGCTGAGTGCTTTTACCAGTGAGCTTTATAGTTTCATATGTTTTCATGTAATAATCTGTGCTCTTTTTCAGCTCCGATCTCTCTTATCATGTCTTATGAAATAGGTCTGATGGCCGTAAACTTCCTCAGATTTTGGTTATTTGAGAAACACTTCATCTTTTCTTCATTTCAGAAGAAAAGCTTTATGTGTACATTATTCTTAGTAGGGAGTATTTTTTTCTCTTTTTCTTCATATTATTAATATGTAAGTAATATTGTCCCACTATTTCCTGACTGCAGGGTCTCTACTGAGAAATCTGCCAGCTGTTGTGGACTCACTTATATGTTATTTTATTTTTTGTGTTGCTGCTTTTAGGATTGGCTTTGTCTTTTAAAAAATTATTATAAAATATTTTAATGTAGCTTTGTATAAATTAATCTGATTGGGAAACTTTGACATTTGTATATCTGGATATTTATATTTTGTTGCCAGTTGAAAAGTTTTCTGCTATCATTTGAAAAAAATGGCATTTCTACCATTTTATCTTTTTCTTCTTCTCTTGTTACTCATAATTAATAACGTTACTGTCTTCATGCTGTTCCATAGATCTCATAATCTCTCTTCATTCTTTATTACCCTTTTCTCTTCTGACTATATATTTTGAAATAACTTGTTTTTGAGTTACCAAATTCTTTCTTCAGCTTGATTAATTTTGGTGTTCATTTTTTTGTTGCAGTTTAAATTTTTATATATATATTTTAGTTTCAGATTTTCTGATTTATTTATTATGCTTATTATTTTATAGTCTGTTAAATTTTTTGTTTTGCTCACTTACAGCTTTCTCTATTTAATTCCTAATTGAATTGTTTCTCTTTATTTTAATAAAGTTTACTGACCTTCCTTAAAGCAGTTATTTGACAAATGTTATTTAGTCAGACATTGTATATGTCTCCATTCCTCTAGGGTGAGTAATTAGCACTTTATTTTCACTTGATAATGCCATCTTTTCCTGACTTCCTGATATCTGTTGTCATATATTGGTGTGCACCCATTTGGTGAAGTACATACTTTTCCTAATAATTGCAGACTGGCTTTTCTGGGAAAGCCTTTCAATAGTCACCCTATCTGTAGGTTCTTGGCACACTTTCTGGTGTGGTTCTGATAATGAAAGCTTCCAGGGGTGGTGAGGCACTAGGTCGGGCTGAAATCTCAGGATCACCAATGGCTCTCTGTATCCTGTGGAGACTGATTGTAGATGTGGCCTAAAGACTGGGGCTGTGTGATGTTATCTGGTGCCAGGGTGGGTCTGGCATCTTTGTGTTTAGGTACCAGTCTGGAGTCTGGGTCTATGAGAACCTGCCCAGTTCTCTGTGGCATGCCCATGTTGGAGTATAAGCCAAAGTTTGGTCATCATTTTACTGTCTTCCAAATAGCCAATTTCTCTCTGTGCACTGTGCTAATGAGTTAGGGAAGGGATGATGCAGGTGATATAAAACTGCCCTTACTATGCTCTTCTCACCAAATCAGTATCCATTATGCAATATTTACATAGCTGAAAATTTCATAACTATGTCCAATAATAATTGTTGTCAGGCTGTATTTTGTCAGAAAATTATCTTTGTATACACAAACTAAGGAGGACAGATATACAACTAGAAAACCCACACCCAGAATAAGAAAAGTACTGTATCAAGATTTTTGAATAGATAAATCCATGTACAATTTCAACATGAAGAACTAAAAGGATGTAGAGAGTCAATAAGAAGAAATAAGAAATAGAAAACTTCAGCAATCAGCTCCCACTTACCGAAGCATCACTATGAACAAATATCCACACTTGAAAATATGTGTCCGTAAGAACTGAAAGAAACAGGTTGGCAAAAACAGTACTGCATGGTAGCAAAATAGTAAGAAAAGACACATGGACTTCTCTTTTTCTGCATATTGAAGTCTGCTTTCTGACTTATAAATGCTGAACTCTTTATTTCTTGGATATGGATTAAGCATGCTTGGTTTATAAATTGCAGAATTGTTCCTTGAATATGAGCATACTGATATTTTCATCTCTTGCCAGTGGATAGAAGTTGTCCAGTTGAATAAAGTCTGGCTGCCTTCTTTTTGATAAAGGACTATAATTAATATCTGTAGAAAAACTGAACAGGTGCTTCTTGGAAAAATGAAGGCTTCCAATCTGTGTATACCATGGTCTTTCAACTTAGACTTGGATGGAAAGTTTACACCCAGTGAGCTGTGACTGAATTTTATAAAATATGAGTGTGTGTCCCATCCATACCTAGCTCTCCTCTTTGCCTCTGTATGGCTATGAGGTTTCTGGCAGTCTAAACCTTAACCTCTCTTACCTTGGTCATAAACATGGTCTTCAAAGAATAAATCTGACTCTATCAGTTCTTGTTTATGGATACAGAAAACTTGGCAAAATAAACTTTGGCTTCCTTCTTTGAATAGGAAATTGGAGATATAATGAATGGGAGCTCTCCACCTGTACAACTGATTATCTTTTTTTGGACATGGGATGAGATTTCTAGGGGTATATATATCACAAAGTGCAACTCAGATATCCTGCTGTATAAACGCTGCCCGTCTTTCTTGTGACTGATTTGAGATTCACAACATAAATCCAATCTCACTCCTTGGGCAAGGATGTAAGTTCCTGACTCTGTGCAACCTGACAGTCTTAATTGTTGCCTAGAGATGTTACAAAATTGGCTTTCTAAAGTCTGATTACTTTCTTTTGACAATGTCATAAAATTTCCAATGCTATAAGGCTTGTTTGTTTGTTTTCCTCACTTGGGTATTTCTATGAAGTTTCCAGTTGTATAAATTCTGACTTCCTTCTCCCCAAGATAAAACTGAGATATCCTGTGTGTATAAAGCTCGGCAAACTTTCTTTTTAGATATCTTTCACAGCTCTTTTGGCAATAAGCACTGACCTACTTCCTCTTTGCTTAACTATGTACACTTTCTGGTTACTTAATGTCTCTTATTAAGTATGAATCACATAATGTATACACCCTAGACTTTTCCTACACACACATACACTGCCCCCCCCACACGCATATGTATATGCACCCAGGTATATTTTCATAAGGCCAAAGCTGACCGGCATCACAAACCAGCATAAACAAATTCATCATCATAGCTAATTTGTATAGTGGACACGGGCATATTTAGCTATATGCAAGATTATAAGATATTTTCAAAGTGTGTACATAGTCATCTGTGTTTGTGATATGGTTTGGCTGTGTCCCCACCCAAACCTCAACTTGACTTTTATCTCCCAGCATTCCCATGTGTTGTGGGAGGGACTCAGGGGAAGGGAATTTAATCATGGGAGCTGATCTTTCCCCTGCTATTCTTGTAACAGTAAATAAGTCTCCTGAGATATTATGGGTTTATCAGCATTTCCACTTTTGCTTCTTCCTCATTTTCTGTTTCTGCTACCATGTAAGGAGTGCCTTTTGCCTACCGCCATAATACTGAGGCCTCCCCAGGCATGTGGACGGTAACTCCAATTAAATCATTTTTTCTTCCCAGTCTTGGGTATGCCTTTATCAGCATTGTGGATACAGATGAATACAATAAATTGATACCAGTAGAGTGGAGCATTGCTGAAAATATAACCAAAAATATGAGCAAATTTGGAACTCAGTAACAGGCAGAGGTTGGAACAATTTGGAGGGCTCAGAAGAAGATAGGAAAATATAGGAAAGTTTGGAACTTCTTAGAGACTTGTTGAATGGCTTTGCCCAAAATGCTGATACTGATATGGATAATGAGTTCCAGGTTGAGGTGGTCTCAGATGGAGATGAGGAACTTGTTGGAAGTAAACTGGAGTAAAGGTGACACTTGTTACATTTTAGCAAAGAGACTGGCAGCATTTTTGCCCTTGAACTAAAGGCTTGTGAAATGTTGGACTTAAGAGAGAAAATTTAGGGTATCTGGCAGGAGAAATTCCTAAGCAGTGAAACTTCAAGAGATGACTTGGGTACTGTTAAAAGCATTCAGTTTTATAAGGGAAGCAGAGCATAAAACTTTGGAAAATTTGCAGCCTGACTATTCAAAAGAAAAGAAAAAAACATGTTCCAGGGGAAAATTCAAGCTGGATGTAGAAATTTGCATAGCTAGCAAGAAGCCTAATGTTAATCCCTAAGACCATGGGGAAAATGTCTCCAGGCCATGTCAGAGTCCTTCACAGTATCCCCTTTCATTACAGACCTGGAAGCCCATGAGGAAAAAGTGGTTTTGTGGGCTGGGCCCAGTTTCTCCATGCTGTGTGCAGCCTAGGAACTTGGTATTGTGTGTCCCAGCCACTCCAGCCGTGGGTGAAAGGGGAAACATACAGTTTGGGCTCTGGCTTCAGTGGATGGAAAGATCAAGCCTTGGCAGTTTCCATATGGTGTTGAGCCTGGGTGTACAGATGTCAAGAATTTAGGTTTAGGAACCTCCACCTAGGTTTTAGAAGATGTATGGAAATGCCTGGATGCCCAGGCAGAAGTTTGCTTCAGTGATGGTGCCCTCATGGAAAACATCTCCTAGGACAGTGTGGAAGGGAAATGCAGTTTCAGAACCCACACACAGACTCCCTACTAAGGCACTGCCTAGTGTAACTGTGAGAAAAGGGTCACCGTCCTCCAGACTCCATAATGGTAGACCCACTGACAGCTTGCAGCATGCACCTGGAAAAGCCACAGACACTCAACCACAACCAGTAAAATCAGACAGGTGGGTGGCCATACCCTGCAAAGCCACAGAGGTGGAGCTGCCCAAGACCATGGGAACCTATCTCTTGCACCAGTGTGACCTAGATTTGAGACCTGGAGTCAAAGGAGATCATTTTGGAACTTTGAAATTGTACTTCCCTACTGGATTTCACACTTCCATGGGCCCTGTAACCCCTTTATTTTCACCAATTTCTCCCATTTAAAATGGCCATATTTATCCAATCCCTGTACCCCAATTGTTTCTGCGAAGTAACTAGCTTGCTTTTGATTTTACAGTCTCATAGGTGGAAGGAACTTGCCTTGTCTCAGATGAAACTTTGGATTGTGGACTTTTGGTTTGTTGGGAAGGCATAATTTATTTTGTAATGTGAGGACATGAGATTTAGAGAGGTGGAATAATATGGTTTGGCTGTATCCCCACCCAAATCTCAACTTGAATTGTACTCTCATAATCTCCACATGTTCTTATTTATTTCTTGCCTTCTGCTAGCTTTGGAATTTGTTTGCCCTTGCTTCTCTAGTTCTTTTAATTGTAATGTTAGGGTGTCAATTTTAGATCTTTCCTGCTTTCTCTTATGGACATTTAGTGCTCTAAGATTCCCTCTACACACTGCTTTAAATGTATCCCAGAGATTCTGGTACATTGTGTCTTTATTCTCATTGGTTTCAAATAACACCTTTATTTCTGCCTTCATTTCTTTATTTACTCACTAGCCATTCAGGAGCAGGTTGTTCAGTTTCCATGTAGTTGTGCAGTTTTGAGTGAGTTTCTTAATCCTTAGTTCTAACTTGATTGGACTGTGGTCTGAGAGGCAGTTTGTTGTGGTTTCTGCTCTTTTACATTTGCTGAGGAGTGCTTTACTTCCAACTATGTGGTCAATTTTGGAATAAGTGTGATGTGGTGCTGAGAAGAATGTATATTCTGTTGATTTGGGGTGGAAAGTTCTGTAGAAGTCTATTAGGTCTGCTTGGTGCAGAGCTGAGTTCAAGTCCTGGATATCCTTGTTAACCTTCTGTCTGATTGATCTGTCTACTATTGACAATGGGGTATTAAAGTGTCTTGCATGTTAGCTCCAAAACCATAAAAACCCTGGAAGAAAACCTAGGCAATACCATTCAGGACATAGGCATGGGCAAGAACTTCATGACTAAAACACCAAAAGCAATGGCAACAAAAGCCAAAATTGACAAATGGGATCTAATTAAACTAAAGAGCTTCTGCACATCAAAAGAAACTACCATCAGAGTGAACAGGCAACCTACAGGAGAAAAATTTTGCAATCTACCCATTTGACAAAGGGCTAATATGCAGAATCTACAAAGAATTTAAACAAATTTACAAGAAATAATTGAACAACCCCATCAAAAAGTGGGCAAAGGATATGAACAGACACTTTTCAAAAGAAGACATTTATGCAGCCAACAGACAGATGAAAAAATGCTCATCATCACTGGTAATCAGAGAAGTGCAAATCAAAACCACAATGAGATACCATCTCACACCAGTTAGAATGGCGATCATTAAAAGGTCAGGAAACAACAGGTGCTGGAGAGGATGTGGAGAAATAGGAATGCTTTTACACTGTTGGTGGGAGTGTAAACTAGTTCAACCATTGTGGAAGACAGTGTGGCGATTCCTCAAGGATCTAAAACTAGGAATAGTATTTGACCCAGAGATCCCAATATTTGATATATAACCAAAGGATTATAAAACATGCTACAATAAAGACACATGCACATATAATGTTTATTACAGCACTATTCACAATAGCAAAGACTTGGAACCAACCCAAATGTCCATCAATGATAGACTGGATTAAGAAAATGTGGCACATATACACCACGGAATACCATGCAGCAATAAAAAAGGATGAGTTCATGTCCTTTGTAGCAACATAGATGAAGCTGGAAACCATCATTCTGAGCAGACAATCACAAGGAAAGAAAACCAAACACCGCATGTTCTCACTCAGAGGTGGGAATTGAAAAATGAGAACACTTGGACACAGGGCAGGAAACATCACACACTGGGGCCTGTCATAGGGTGGGGTCAGGGGGAGGGATAGTATTAGGAGAAAACCTAATGTAAATGATGAGTTAATGGGTGCAGGAAACCAACATGGCATATGTATATACCTACGTAACAAACCTGCATTTGTGCAGATGTACCCTAGAACTTAAAGGATAATTAAAACAAAAAACAACAACAACAACAAAAAATTTTGTAGTTATGATTAAACCAAAAGTAGAGCAAAAAAATAAATAAATAAAAAAATTAATTTCCACTTGTTGTGGGAGGGACTCACAGGGACGAAATGTAATCAGGGAGGTTGCCTGTTCTTATTCAGGCTATTCTCATGATAGTGAATAAGGTTAATCAGATCTGATGGGTTTATGAGGGGTTTCCACTTTTGTTTCTTCTTCATTTTCTCTTTTCAGCACCATGTAAGAACTGCCTTTTGCCTCACATCATTATTCTGAGGCCCCCTGACCATGTGAGACTGTAAGTCAAATTAAACCTTTTTTTCTTCCCAGTCTTTATCAACAGTGTGAAAATGGACTAATGCACTTTGTGTATTGTATACATGTATACACACTCATTTGTGCAAATGCCTACACATATCTATGATTACTGGCACATGACCTTTACCTATATACAGGCGGCTATACAAATACTTTAAAATGTTCTAGTGCACATTCATAAGAAACATTGATGGTTATTAAGGTTATCCAGATGACAGAATACATATATAATATGTGTATTTTAAATAAAGTGTGTGAGCATTTTATTTAAACACCTCTGTATTTGAATAATATTTTATATATACTACAAATATGTGTAATGTGTATATAATATATTTTTTTCTTTCTGCTGCTAAAAAAGAATGCTGAAGATTGGAGAATTTATGTTTAAAAAGGCATTTTGTCACAGTTCCAAAGGCTAGGAAATTTGAGACTAAATCAGTAGCATCTGGAGAGGTTCTGGTTTCTAGAAAGCTGCTTCTCCCATGGGGAGAGACTTTGTGTTCTTGCATGAAAAAAGAGCAAAAAGTGAATCGATTTCTGCAAGACTTTTTAATGGCAACATTAATTCATTCATGAGGGGAGATCTTTAATGACCTATTGTGACCTACCTTTCAACACTAGTGCACTAGGATTAAGCATCCATAACATAAAAATGGGAGGAGACAGGACATCATAGCATTCTGCCCCTGGAATCTCAACATGCATACCTTTCTCACATACAAAGGTGGTTGACTATTGATATGGTTTACATCTGTGTCCCCACCCAAGTCTCACAGTGAAGTGTAATCCCCACTGTTGGACGCTGGGCTTGGTGGGAGGTGATTGGATAATAAAAATGATTTCTTATGGTTTAATGCCATCTGCCTTGGTATTAACATGACAATCATGAGTTCTCATGAGATCTGGTTTTTAGAGATGTGTGGCATCTTCCCTTACCCCTTTTGTTCTGTTCCTTCCATGTAAGATGCCTGCTCCTAGTATGCCTTCTACCATGAGTCAAAGGTCCCTGAGGCCTACCCAGAAGCAGATGCTACCATGCTTCCTGTTAGTTGATTAAGCCTCTTTTCTTTATCAATTTTGGTTTCTCAAATATTTCTTTATAATAGTGTGAGAACAGATGAATATAACCATTGAAAACTATGGGCTATGCAGATGGAAATTTATAAGTGAATTTTCTTCCTCCTCTGCCACCCCTGAGACAGCAAGTCTAACCTCCCCTCTTCCTCCTCTTCCTTGGCATACCCAATATGAAGAAGATATGAGAGAAGACCCATTTCTGATATTCATACTCATTTCTCTATCAAATGATCACTTGCCCATACCCTTGGTGTTGTCTTCTCATTAGGTATTGTTATTATTATTATTATTATTATTATACTTTAAGTTCTGGGATACATGTGCAGAACATGTATGTTTGTTACATAGGTATACACATGCCCCCATCGATCAGTCATCTACATTAGGTATTTCTCCTAATGCTATCCCTCCCATAGCCCTCCACCCCCTGGCAGGTCCCGTCATGTGATGTTCCCCTCCCTGTGTGCATGTGTTCTCATTTTTCAACTCCCACTTATTAATGTAAACATGTAGTATTTAGTTTTCTGTTCCTGTGTTAGTTTGCTGAGAATAATGGTTTTCAGCTTCATTCATGCCCTGTCAAAGGACATGAACTCATCCTTTTTTATGGCTGCATAGTATTCCATGGTGTATATGTGCCAAATTTTCTCTATCCAGTCTATCATTTATGGGCATTTGGGATGGTTCTAAGTCTTTGCCACTGTGAATAGTGCTGCAATAAACATGTGTGTATGTGTCTTTATAACAGAATGATTTATAATCCTTTGGGTATATACCCAGTAATGGGATTGCTGGGTCAAATGATATTTCTGGATCCAGATCTTTGAGGAATCACACTATCTTCCACAATGATGGAACTAATTCACACTCCAACCAACAGTATAAAAGTGTTCCTATTTCTCCACATCTTCTCCAGCATCTGTTGTTTCCTGACTTTTTAATGATCACCATTCTAACTGGCATGAGATGGCATCTCACTGTGGTTTTGATTTGCATTTCTCTAGTGACCAATGATGATGAGCCTTTTTTCTTATGTTTCTTTGCTGCATAAATGTCTTCTTTTGAGAAGTGTCTGTTCATAACCTTCACACACTTTTTGATAAGGTTTTTTTTTTCTTGTAAATGTGTTTAAGTTTCTTGTAGATTCTGGTTATTAGCCCTTTGTCAGATAGAGAGATGGCAAAAAATTTCTCCTATTCTGTAGATTGCCTATTCACTCTTGATAGTTTTGTTTGCTGCACACAATCTCTTTAGTTTAATTAGATCTCATTTGTCAATTTTGGCTTTTGTTGCCATTGCTCTTGATGTTTTAGTTATGAAATCTTTGCCCATTCCTATGTCCTGAATGGTATTGCCTAGGTTTTCTTCTAGGGTTTTTTATGGTTTTAGGTTTTACATTTACGTCTTTAATCCATCTTGAGTTAATTTTTGTTTAAAATGTAAGGAAGGTGTCAGGTTTCAGTTTTCTGGTTATGGCTAGCCAGTTTTCCCAACACCATTTATTAAATAGGAATCTTTTTCCCATTGTTTATTTTTCTCAGATTTGTCAAGAATCAGATGGTTGTAGATGTGTGGTGTTATTTCTGAGACTCTGTTCTGTTCCATTGGTCTATATATTTCTTGTACCAGCATGATGCTGTGTGGTTACTGTAGCCCTTCAGTATAGTTTGAATTCAGGTAGTGTGATGCCTCCAGCCGTGTTCCTTTTGCTTAGGACTGTCTTGGCTATGCAGGCTCTTTTTTGATTCTATATGAAATTTCAGGTAGTTTCTCTTAATTCTGTGAAGAAAGTAAATAATAGCTTGTTGGGGATACAATAATTTGGACAGTATGGCCATTTTCACAATATTGATTCTTCCTATCTGTAAGCATAGAATGTTTTCTCATTTGTTTGTGTCTGCTCTTATTTCCTTGAGCAGTGGTTTGCAGTTCTTCTTGAAGAGGTCTTTCACATCCCTTGTAAGTTGTATTCCTAGGTATTTTATTCTCTTGGTAGCAATTATGAATGGTGGTTAACTCACCATTTGGCTCTCTGTCTGTTATTGGTGTATAGGAATGCCTGTGATTTTTGCACATTGATTTTGTACTCTGAGACTTTGCTGAAGTTGCTTCTCAGCTTAAGGGGCTTTGGGGCTCAGATGATGTGGTTTTCTAAATATGCAATCATGTTATCTGCAAACAGAGGCAATTTGACTTCCTCTTTTCCTATTTGAATACATTTTATTTCTTTCCCTTGCCTGATTGCCCTGGCCAGGACTTCAAATACTATGTTGAATAGGAGTGGTGAGAGAGGGCATTCTTGTCTTGTGCCAGTTGTCAAAGGGAATTTCTCCAGTTTTTGCCTATTCATTATGATATTGGCTGTGGATTTGTCATAAATAGTTCTTATTATTTTGACATACGTTCCATCAAGGCCCAGTTTACTGAGAGCTTTTAGCATGAAGGGGTGTTGAACTTTATCAAAGGCCTTTTCTGCATCTATTGAGACAATTTTGTGGTTTTTGTCACTGGTTCTGTCTATGTGATGGATTATGTTAATGACTTGCATATGTTGAACAATTGACGCATCCCAGGGATGAATCCAACTTGATTGTGGTGGATAAGCTTTTGATGTGCTGCTGGATTCAGTTTTCCACTGTCTTATTGAAGATTTTCACAATGATGTTCATCAGGGATATTGGCCTGAATTTTTTTTTGTTTTTGTGTCTCTGACACATTTTGGTGTATTATAGTGGGCTAATAAAATGAGTTATGGAGAAGTTCCTCTTTTTCTATTGTTTGGAACAGTTTCAAAGGAATGGTACCAGCTCCTCTTTGTGCCTCTGCTAGAATTTGGCTGTGAATCCATCTGATTCTGGGCTTGTTTTTGGTTGGTAAGCTATTAATTACTACCTCAATTTCAGAACTTGTTATTGGTCTCTTCAGGAATTTGACTTCTTGCTGGTTTAGTTCTGTTAGTGTGTATGTCGAGAAATTTATTCATTTCTTCAACTAGAAAGTTCATCTGTATAGAGGTGTTTATAGTATTCTCTGATGGTAGTCTGTATTTCTGTGAGATCAGTGGTGATTTCCCCTTCATCATTTTTTATTGTGTTTATTTGATTCTTCTCTTTTTTATTAGTCTGGCTAACAGTCAATTATTTTGTTAATCTTTTCAAAAACCAGCTCCTGAATTCATTGATTTTTGAAGGTTTTTTTTGTGTCTCTATCTCCCTCAGTTCTGCTCTGATCATATTTATTTCTTATCTTCTGCTGGCTTCAGGATTTCTTTGCTCTTGCTTCTCTGGTTCTTTTTAATTGTGATGTTAACGCTCTCAATTTTAGATCTTTCCTGCTTTCTCCTGTGGGCCCTTAGTACTACAAATTTCCCTCTAAACATTGCCTGAGCTGTGTCCCAGAGATCTGGTACATTGTGTGTTTATTCTCATTGGTTTCAAAGAACTTATTTGTTTCTGCTATAATTTGGTTATTTACCCAGTAGTCATTCAGTAGCAGGTTGTTCAGTTTCCATGAACTTGTGCAGTTTTGAGCGACTTTCTTAATCTGGAGTTCTAATTTGTTTGCACTGTGGTCTGAGAGACTGTCTGTTATTATTTCCATTCTTTTGCATTTGCTGAGGAGTGGTTTACCTCCAATTGTGTGGCCACTATTAAAATAAGTGTGATGTGGTTCTGAGAAGAATGTATATTCTCTTAATTTGGCTAGCATCATAATTACAGGATCAAAATCACACATAATGACATTAACCTTAAATGTAAATGGGCTAAATATCTCAACTAAAAGACAGGCTGGCAAATTGGATAGAGTCAAGACCCATCAATGTGCTGTATTCAGGAGACTCACCTCATGTACAAAGACACATACAAGCTCAAAATAAATGGATGAAGGAATATTTACCAAGCAAATGGAGAGCAAAAAAGAAAGAAAGAAAGAAAGAAAGAAAAAGCAGGGGTTGCAATTTAGTGTCTGATAAAACAGTCTTTAAACCAAGAAAGATCAAAAAAGGCATATAAAGGTATCAATGCAACAAGAAGAACTAACTATCCTAAATATATATGCACTCAATACAGGAGCATCCAAATTCATAAATCCAAATTCATTCATCCAAATTCATAAAGCAAGTTCTCAGAGACCTACAAAGAGACTTACAGATTCACACAATAATAGTGGGAGACTTTAACACCCTACTGTCAATATTACGCAGATCAATGAGACAGATTGATGACATTTTGTATTCGTAAGGATATACAAAACTTGAACTCAGCCCTGGACCAAGCAGACCTAATAGAAATCTACAGAACTCTCGACACATATCAACGAAAGGTGCTTTTTAAAAATTATATGTTATATATTTTTGGGAATACATGTAACATTTTTGATACACATATATGATATGTACTAAATGAGTTGTGATAAATGGGATATACCTCACCTCAAACCATTAGTTCTTTGTGCTAAAACACTGCAATTCTTCTAGCTATTTTAAACATTCTATTAGTTGTGTTTCCCTATAAGCTTTCTATTGTATTGTGGAATACTGAAACTTATTTATTGAATGTAACTGCATTTCTGTACCCATTTACCAACTTCTTTTATTGTTGCTTTCTCCTATCATTTCCAGGCTCTGGTAACCCGCATTCTTTCCTCTAGTTTTTGCTTCCAAATATGAGTGAGAACATGTGGTCTTTCTGTGTCTGGCTTATTTCACTTAACATAAAGACATTCACTTCCACCCATTTTGCTGTAAGTGACAGAATTTCTCTTTCACATTTCCGAATAAGATTCCACTGTGAATATATGCCACACATTTTATCAACTATTTTATAGATCAACACAAGTTGATTTTATATCATGGCAACTGTGTATATTGCTGTTATGAATATAAGAATGCAGCTATCTCATCAATCTGCTGATTTTCTTTTTAAAATGTTTATACATACAAGCAACTGCTAAATCATGTGTTAGTTAACTATTTCCAGCTTCTTAAATACATTCCATAAGTTGACCATAGTGGGTGTGCTGCTTAACCTTCTCAGAAATACACACACACACTCACACAACATATATATTTTACATACTTCTTATATAATGTATTACATAATTCATATATATGCATTCCATTTTATCTGCATCCTCATAAAAATTGGTATTTTGTGTCTTTTTTCTAACAGCTACGTCAAGTAAAATTAACACTATTGAGGCAGAAATAATTTTATAAAGCCTTATTGAAAGCCGAACGTGATGAGTGACCTCTGAAAGAAAATTGTAAGAGTACCGGAGGCTACTAGAAATCAAAAGGTTTTTATGGTAACGTTTAAAATGCTGGAGAGGTCTTTGCATACAAGAGTAATTCTCCTTTCATTGACAGGTACAATACAGGTGTTACAAATAATACCTATAGATTGCAACATACAGACTAAGAAATATCTCTGTGCAGGTCCGTCTGTAAAAGTTCACAGTTCAACTAATTTGAATTTAAATCAGCATTCTATTCAGTGCCTGCATCTTATACTTTAATCAATACTTATATTGATTAAATATAATTTATAATTCAGGACAATTTAGGGCAATACATAATTCAGAGCAATTCTAATAACAGGTACTGCCTCAGCCAAAAATTTAAAAATGTGTGGTGAGCTGCAATGGATATTAGAGTGTCTTCAGATGCCTGACCGATGGCAGCTGACAGGTTTTGAATTGTATTCCTATTGTCACACTTCTGTCCTTGGATTTCATATTCTTCAAATATTTTGATTGTGTTGTCGCCACACACTACTAACCAAGTACTCTTAGCTCTGTAATGGTAAGGAAATGTGGGTCTTTCCATATTGTTATGCAAGAAAAAAGAGGTTATAAAATGCCCCATCAAGCATAAACCTTCTATCTGCTAGAGATTAAGGTATACATATGTCCATCGTTTTTTAGGAAGATCATTCCGTATGCTACATAAAAACACAAACCAAGGGTAGCACTGGTGATTCCTTCTAAGGTACCTTCATCAATAAATTCATCCTGAGAAGTGCTGGCAATGGCAAGTTAAACGGCTTTGTCCAGGGCAAGCCTTCCAGCATCAATTTTCACAACAGCCTGTTGATTTATATTGTTCACATAGTAGAGACATATTATATTTTTATTTTCTTTAACATCTTTTGTTAACCCATTACCACAAAGATTTAGAAGGTCACAGGGTGTAGCCTGGGTTATGACTAAAACCAAGGTTAACAAGAAATAAAAGATTAAAATGAGATGGCAGTATCCCCATTATTAAGTAGTTGGACCTGAAAGACAATCAAGAAGGAGGTTGCTTTTAAATAACTGGTGACCTTAACTGTGATATTTCCACTGGTGTATATTTTACATAAATGAATCAAGGAATCACCTGGTGAATCCAACAATAAGGCAGGTTTTATCAAGTAGTAACATGTTGGAGTACTTTATCCAAAATATGACTATGTCATTATACACATTAAGACAGAGTAACAACTATATGGAAGTAAATAAATGTCATATGCAAATCAGACATTTAATGTAACAATTGTGTAAAGTTCAAAGGAGCAATTATTTTTCAAAGCAGCAGCAATAGTCCAAAATTTTAGCAAGCTTTCGTATAGAAATCTAGCATACCAATAATCTTCGATTGAGAGAGTAAACTCAAAAGATTTAGCCTTTTTAAAATGAGAAACATGAATCTGTACATTTTAACTGTGCAGCACAAGGGGTGGTATGGAGTAACCCTCATCCCTTTTCAACGCAGATGGTTGGAATTCTTAACAAGATATGATTTTCAGTACAGAGTGTCAATGGTTTGTAAGTTGTAAATTTTTAAATCTTTTTCTCCTGGAAATGAACTGTAGAAAAAAAACATTTCCAGCCAGCTATTATCTTCAAGAAATGTAAGAAGGAATTTATAATAATGCAGAATTTCACCTTTGTGTCCTGCTTGAATTGAAACTAGGGTTTTATAATAACAGCATCATAATAATTGATATAGTTAACATATTTCATTTGAAATAAATTCATATGGAGACTTTTTTTTTCCAGAAAAAAATCATAATATAAAATATGCTTGTGGTATCTATAATATACATAAAAACCAAACAACTAAAAAGCCTCAAACAAATAATTCCATTAAAAAGAAGGTGAATACACGTTTTTATAAAGAAGACATACGAATGGTCACTGGGGATGTAAATTAATGCTTAACATTAGTAATTATTAGATAAATAAAAACTCAAATCCCAATGAGATATCATCTTACTCTAGTGCAAATAGTTGATATTATAAAGACAAGAAAATAACATACACTGGTGAAAATGTGTAGAACTCTCATATACTGCTGATGGGAATGTGAATAATTAAAACTACTATAAAAATAAGGAAATTTCATAAGAATTAAAAATACAAGTACCATGTGATATAGCAACCACACTACTGGGTATTTCTCCAAGGGGAAAAAAAAGTTATTTATTGAAGAAATACCTGTATTCTCTTGTTAACTGCAGCACTATTTATGATACTGCAGACAGGAAAGCAACCTATCAGCAGGTGAACAAAGAAAAATTGGAATATATGTGCAATATTAATATTATTCAACAATGTTATTCAGTCATCAAAACAATAAAATTCTGTCCCATTCAGTCACATAGACAGACTGGTGTTATAATGTTAAATGACATAAGCTAGTCACAGAAAGACAGATTCAGAATTTTCTCACTCATATAGGAAAATTAAAATCACTTCTAATGAAGACAACAGAATGGATTGGTTTATGACTTCTAGACAAAAATGTGAAGACAAAATCTTTAAAAAACATATGGGATAGCATTAAAACATTACTCAGAGAGTAGTTTATAGCAGTAAATACCCTTATCAGTTAAAATAAAATTATAGTAGAGGAAACTAAAAGGAAAATAACAAAGTAAATAAAAATTTGTGAAAAAATTAAAGATCAGAGCAGGTACAAATAAATAGAGATTAAAAATTACAAAGCTACAAAAAAAAGGGTTGGCTTTTAAAGATGTAAATAATTGATAATTACCTGACTGACTAAAAGACAGAAGCCAAAACTTACAGAAACAGAAAATAAGACATTATAAGTGTTACCACAGAAATAAAAAATATTATGACACTATTGTGAACAACTATACATAAACTAAAAAATCTAGAATAAATTTATGAGTTACTGAAGCACACGACCTACCAAGATTAACTTATAAATAATTACAAAACTTATATAGATCAATAATGAGAACCAAAGGTGAATTTATAATAGTCTTCTATCAGTTAAAAGTTTAGGCCCTGATTGTATTATTGCAGAACTTTGCCAAATATATAAAATACATATGTACCTACAAAAGACTTCATAACACCTAGGTGATATATGCATATATCTCAATGCTGAAGGCATCACAGTAGTCAACTTAAAAATATAAGATAAAGCAATAGTTAAAAAAAAAGTAATAATCATAGTGTTCCCAGATAAAACTGAGGGTCAAGCTGCTATTTCTCATGGCCCAATAACGAGATACAGATGGAAGGAAGAGAGTTTTTATTTCAGCAACTGGTTACAAGGAGAAGGCCTGAAAATTATCAGCAGACCAACTCAAAGTTACAAAGTTGTCCAGAGCTTATATACTTTCTAAATTATATGGCTATGTGTAAGTATGCAATCATCTAAAAACATAAATGATTAACTTCTTTTAATCTATAACGTAAGTTCTAAGTCCTGAAGACCTTCCTCTGGAGTCTCAGTAAATTTAATCAATCTAAATGGGTCCATGCGTTGGGGTGATTACTCTTATCTTGTCTCCTGCTAAATCATGGAGGTTTGGGGAGTTCTTCCAGACCTCCAATAAACTTGTTTTATCCTAAATAGATAGTTAAGAATTTCTTCAGTAGTTTTTCATGTGTTAGGGCCCGGAAAAAGCCAACACAAAATGCATGGTGGGCTTTCGTCACATTCCAGCTTTTGAATAAGAGTACTGGCTTATATTGGGCTTATAATATTTAACTGAACCACTCAGCCAGTACTGAAACAGTTGTTATGTGGTCATCTTGTGTTAGTGAGAGCCAGCCTGCCACAGTAGCACTGGAATAAAAGCAATCATGTACACAAGTGGAGCAAAACAGGAGCTCAGAAATAAATCCATGCATCTACCATCAACTGATTTTTCACAAGGGATTTGAGAAAAGGAGAACATCAAACTGTCTTAAGAAAAAAATAGTACCTTCAATGCAATGTGTGGGAAAACTGGATATTCACATATAGAAGCAGAAAACTACACTTCTATTTTAAGTAATGTTCAAAGGTCAGCTCAAAATGAATTAAGGATTAATGTGACATAAAAAACTATAAAACTAGTCAAAAAAGGCAAAAGAAAATTTTTTATAATGATTTTCTGGGCAGACTTTTTGGATGACATCTGAAAAACCCAGAAAACCAATGAAGAAAATAAACAAATGTGATTACATCCAACTAAGAAGATTGTGCACAACTGAAGATACAATAAATAAAGTGAAGAGAAAACCTAGCAAACATTTAACGTATTTGAAAACTATGCATCTGGTAAGGGGTTAATACTAAGAACAAATAAGACATACAATTCAACAGCTGAACAAACAAACAAACAAAAAACACTAATTTAAAATGTTCAAAAGATGTAAACAGACAAACAGATATTTCTCTGAAAATGACACAGATACTTCAAACAAATATATAAGAGAAATGCCATGAAAATCCATAAGGAAATATATCAAGTCACTTTAGTTGAGTGAATCTATTAGAAATATGGTGGATATTACTTTAAAAAAAAAAGAATAAGTACTGCCAGTAACATCAGGAAAAGGAAGGTGTGGAAACTGCACAAAACACACTCTTGGGGGGAATGTAAATTAGTAGAACCAGTACAAAACACATTACGTAGATTTCTCAAATAATTCACCTGAAAATTACCACAAAGATGAGTGGGGCCAGGATGGGTGACTAGAAACAGCAGTGTTCAGAGGCTCCCATTGATAACAAAGCATAAAAGGCATGTGAACACTTCACTGGCAACTTGGTATCCATGTTCACTCTATAGAACTGACCAGGAGGATGGTGCGACCCAGGGAGAAAAGGAAGAAGAGTGTGGTGCAGTGTCCCACCTGAGAGGCACATGGGGTATGGGAGCCAACTCCCTCAGCCAAGGGAGGAGGTCAGTGAGGCTGTGACCCAGCTGGGAAATTGTGCTATTTCTACAAAACTGTGAAACCCACAGATCAGAAGATCCCACTTGCAAACCCACACCACGAGGGCCTAGCATCACCACCCCAGAATGCACCTACTCTTAATGGTGTCTCAGCTGGGATCTGCTTAAACCTACTGAACTCCCAGTGGTGAGGAGCGACCAGTGCCATGGCTGAAATTGCCTGCTATCTAAGCCACTTTAGCTTCAGGGGGAAAGGTCAGCAGCCAGCACTAGGACTCATAACTGCCTAACTTGCTAAGCTCCCTGGGAAGAGGAAGAACAGCACCCATCTCTAGAGTTCCAGGCTGTGCTTTTACCCTGCTGGAGCAAGGGAGGCTGGAGGGCTTGATCCCAAGACTTGTGACCCACTGCCCAAGACATTAGCTGTGGCATTCTGTGACCAGAGTGCCTCTTCAGGCCTGACCCTGACACATCTTTCTTCACTGGGTGGGGCTTCCCTCAGGAATTCCAATAACTAGCCAGAGTTTCAGAGACAAAACACAAATCACCCTGGGCCTGCACCCATAGGGGAGTGGTAGCCACAGTCTCTGCAAACCAGAAGAGACTGGTTAGTTCTGACGAATCCAGGCAGCCCAGATGAGTGGTTTTTCCCCCCAGGAAGGCATACCCCCTCCACCAAAAAACAAAGAGCTTTGTTAAATGCATTCTATTTCCCATGTCGCCCAACTGGGTGAGAGTCTCCAACAGGGATTTTCAACACCCAAATAGCAGCAATCCTACTAGCATCTGGTTGGTGTCCCTTGAGGTCAGAGGTCCCAGAAGAATTGGCAGGCACCCACTTTGCTCTGTCAAGTCAGCTTCATCCCTGAGATGCAAAGCTGGCTGAACATACACAAATCCATAAATGTAGTCCATCAAATAAACAGAATCAAAGACAAAAACCACATGATTATCTGAATAGATGAAGAAAAAGCCATTGATAAAATTCAACATTGCTTCATAATAAAAACTCTCAGTAAAATAGGTATTGATGGAACATAACTCAAGATAATAACAGCTATTTATGACAAACCCACAGCCAATATCATACTAAATGGGCAAAAGCTGGAAGCATTCCTGTTGAAAACTGGTATGAGAAAAGGATGACTCTGTCACCATTTATATTTAACATAGTATTGGAAGTTCTGGTTAGGGCAATCAGGCAAAAGAAAGAAATAAAAGGTATTCAATTAGGAAGAGAGGAAGTGAAATTGTCTCTGCAAATGGCATGATTGTATGCTTCACTTGACTAGCATTAAAAAATAAATAAAAATAAAACTATATACATATGCATATAAAAGACAAATACAATAGATGAAACCAAAACCATACTGAATAAAATACGGCACAAAGATAAAAAAAAGAAAATCCCATGATCTCAGCCCCAAAATTTCTCAAAATAATAAGTAACTTCAGCAAGCTGACAAGATACAAAATCAGTATTCAAAAATTACAAGCATTTTTTCACACCAACAATAGACAAGCAAGGAGCCAAATCATGAATGAACTCCAATTCACAAATGCAACAAAGAGAACAAAATACCTAGCAATACAGCTAGCAAGAAGTGTGAATGACCTCCTCAAGGAGAACTACAAACCACTGCTCAAGGAAATAATAGAGGACACAAAAAAATGGAAAGCATTCCATGCTCATGGATAGATAGAGTTAATATTGTGAAAATCGCCATACTACCCAAAGCAATTTACAGATTTAATGATCCTATCAAACTACTCTTGACATTATTCACAGAATCAAAGAAACCTATTTTAAATTTTATATGGAATCAAAGAAGACCCTGGATAGTCAGAACAATCTTTTTTTTTTTTTTTTATGGAGTCTCTCTTTGTCCCACAGGCTGGAGTGAAGTGGTGTGATTTTGGGTCACTGCAAGCTCCACCTCCCAGGTGTATGCCATTCTCCTCCCTCAGCCTCTTGAGTAGCTGGGACTACAGGCATTTGCCACCATGCCTGGCTAATTTTTTGTATTTTTAGTAGAGACGGGTTTTCACTGTGTTAGCCAGGATGGTCTCAATCTCCTGACCTGGTGATCTGCCCACCTCAGTCTCCCAAAATTCTGGGATTACTGGCATCAGCCACCATGCCTGGCCAGTCAGGACAAACTTAAGCAAAAGGAACAAAACTGGAGTCATCATGGTACCTGACTTCAAACTATACTAAAAGGCAACAGTAACCAAAACAGCATGGCAATTACACCAAAACAGACATATAGACCAATGGAGTAGGACAGAAACCTCAGAAATAACACCACACAACTACAACCATCTGATCTTTGACAAATCTGACAAAAGCAAGCAATGGGGAAAGGATATCCTATTCAGTAAAAGGTGCTGGGAAAACTGGCTAGCCATACACAGAAAACTAAAACTTGACCTTTTCCTTATAACTTATACAAAAATTAACTCTATATGGATTAAAGACTTAAATGTAAAACCCAAAACCATAAAAACCCTAGAAGAAAACCTAGGCAATACCATTCAAGACATAGGCATTAGCAAATGCTTCATTAAAAAAGCGAAAAATAATTGCCACAAAAGCCAAAATTGACAAATGGGGTCTAATTAAACTATAGAGCTTCTGAACAGCAAAACAAACTATCATCAGAGTGAACAGGTAATGTACAGAATGAGAGAAAATGTTTGCAATCTATCAATCTGACAAAGACCTAATATCCAGAATCTACAAGGAACTTGAAGAAATTTACAAAAATAAAAAATAAAAATAAATAAAAAAACACACCTCCATCAAAAAGTAGGCAAAGAATATAAACAGACACTTCTAAAAAGAAGATATTTACACAGTCAACAAACATATGGAAAAAAGCTCAACATCACTAATCATCAGAGAAATTTAAATCAAAACCACAATGAAATACCATCTCACACCAGTCAGAATGGTGATTATTAAAGGGTCAGGAAACAATGGGTACCGATGTGTCTGTGGAGAAAGAGGAATGTTCTTACACTGTTGGTGGGAATGTAAATTAGTTCTACCACTGTGGATTACAGTATGGTAATTCCTCAAGGATTCAGAACCAACAATATGATTTGACCCAGCAATCCCATTACCAGGTATACACTCAAAAGAATGTAAATTATTCTACTATAAAGACACATGCACACATATGTTTAATGCAGCACTAAGTACCATAGCAAAGACATGGAACCAACAATGCCCATCAATGATACAATGGATAATGAAAATGTGGTAGAAATACACTATGGAATACTATGCAACCATAAAAAGGAATGAGATTATATCCTTTGCAGGGACATGAATGAAGCTGGGAGCCATCATCCACAACAAACTAAGATAGGGACAGATAACCAAATACCACATGTTCTCACTCATAAGTGGGAGTTGAACAATGAGAACACATAGACTTGGAGAGGGAAACAACACGTGGTCAGTAAAGAATGTCGCATTCTAACAGATCCAAGATCTCTAAGTTTATCTTGTGACCTTAAGAGAAGAGGATTATCTAACTCACAGGTATTTGAGAATAAACCTATAACTGTCCTTGGCTTTAAAAGGTCTTATCTGAGATTGCTTGTGGAACAGACTTTCATCAAAATCAATCCAAAATCCTTACGTAGGAATAGGTATTATTGCAGCACTCTATGCAAATTATCAGGCCAAGTATAAGGCTAAAGTCTATTTTGCAAAACACTCAGTCCTAAAATTTTGTTTAACAAAAACAAGGAGTTGATAGAGAGAAATAATGTTTCAAAACTTATTTTACATTTGTCATTAATTTCAAAATTTATTAGTTGTTTTTTAAGTTTTCACCTATACTTTTGACTAACCCTGCTTGTTCCTGTGAATCTACCAGCTCTGGCTCTGTCTGCAGCTCATAAAGAATAAGAGAAATAGATAATGTAAAAATCTACATCAATATCCTAGTTCTGAGCAATTATCCTGAAAATCCTACCAGGTTATGGGAATAAATAGAATACTTATCACTCAGAGGTTTCCTTTTGGGAAAGTAACATTGAAGGAGCTAATTGAGGCTAAGCACTATGCACCCAAATCCTAGAAAGCATAACTATTGCCATCAGTTATTTGGGTGTGCCACAAGACATCTGTTTCTCTCCCTTGTTGGAGGAGAACTGAGTTCCATAGTCTCACCTTAGCATTCGGCTTATGATAAGGAGTCTTTGAGATACCTCCCCAACTCCCTGCTGACACATTTTTTCCCAATCTCAATTCCAAGCTTTGGATTAAAGCACTAGGGGAAAAAAAATGGACCTGAGCAATCCTAAGGCAGATGAAAACACAGGTTAAAAGGCACAGCACAGGTAAATGTGGGTAATTCCTGATAATTAAGCCAACCCCAAGCTTCCTGTTTCATGGATAAAGGCCATATTAGTATCCATGGGATAAATGAGGTCTAGGGTATCCAAGGCTACTGAAAGCCAAGAAGATACAGTGTACATGGGTAAGAGTGGATAATTCTCACCTCCTAGGATCCTCTGCTTCATGGGTGCAAGCCACTTTAATACCCATGGCAGTGCCTGCCAAGGTCATTGGAACTTGGAAATACAAGAAAGAATGAGGGAAAGAGGATGCTATTCCATCTCTCCCTCGTGTACCTCAGGTATCTGCTAGGAAGAGAAGGAAATCAGGGATGCCTGATTCCCTCTTTCTACAACGGTATCAGTTCATCTTCAGTCTGTACCCCTTTTGAATGTATCCTGAACTTCTGAGACTCCTTTAAAATATCCCTTCTCTTTTACTTTCTCCTCCCCAGCTCACTCTTCACGGTCAAATAATTGTGTCTCTGCAATACAAGTCACTCACCTCAGAGGCCTTTTCCAAACTGAAAAGAGAAAATTTCTCAAACCTTAAAATGGTTGGCTTAAAATTGAGCTCAGGGGAAGGAAACCCTGAAGCCCTAAAGGCTGGCAAAATGGTAAAGTTTTTCAGTTAGTCAGGTTTTTGACCTCCCTTTGATGCAAACTGCTAAAATGCTTTGAAACTTTTGAGCACTTCTAAGCCCTCCCTTTGTTTCATTTTTCATACATGTTTTCTAACAACCTGGTTTGTTTGTTCTTGCCTTCAGGCTGTAAAACTCTAAATGGTAATTCAGCTGAAGCCTCTGATGATGGCCCTTTATGTTCCTCCTCTAGGGACTCTTAAATAGGCCTCTGAGAGGGGTCTGACTGCCATTTCCCCAAAACAGTATCCTCCATCAGTAGGAAGGAGTTAAGTTTAGTCTTTGTCTTTATTCTTATTTTTATATTAACAGAAGTTAGATGTACTTCTTGAGTGCAAAGAATTAGACAGCCAGGTGAAAGGGGTTCTCCAGAGAATCTCCAACCAGCCTGCACACTAGAAGGAATGAACACTGTGATGAGCCTCAGGAACTGTTGCAGGAATTAGAGAATCAGAGAGACCAAATGGGTGTTATAGTAGGATTTGTATTAAGGTGTACACAGGCTCAGTGGATTCGCATCCAAAAAGCTGAGCCTAGAACAAAGACACGGCTTGATTTTTATAAGCAAGCTTACAGAAGCAGAACAAAGACAGTTAATTAAACAGTGACAGGTCTCATAATCTCTAGTGTAGCTTGTAACCTTGCAGCTGCATCTAAGGAGAAACAGGAACTTACAAAACTTGCAAAATATTTATGGGGAGGGGATAAAGGGCTAAAAGAGGAATTTTGTTTTACTTATCCTTATGATGGGGAGTGCTAGGGAGAGTCTCTGGAGCACATTTCTTTTGGCTCCTGACCTCTTAGATAGTGTTACCAGGACCTCGCCTGGGCCTGGGCTGTGTCTGTTACTGCTTTTTGGCATGAGATAGCCTAATACAGAAAAATTTGTTTTTTTCTTTTAGTTTAATTTTATTTTCATTTCTTTCTTTAATTTTATGCCTCAGAACATTGTACCATTTGCAGTAGCAATGAGCCTGGCTCCTCCTCTTATTGTGTGGAAGTAGGGAAACAGGCAGGCAGGAAGCCCACTAGTAGGAACTCTGGCCTTGCAGGAGTCACTGTTTCTCCCTTTTCTTCCCTTTTACCCAATAAAACCCTGTGTCTGTCTTATCATTTAAATTGTCTGTTAGCTGAAATTTTCATAGCTGCAGGACAAATAACCCTGTTTTTAATTGAATAAGGGAATGTCCTGCAACACTGGGGGCGAAAAAGAGTATGAAGCATAGGGATGGAAAGAGATTAGTCAATGGATACAAAAAATGCAGTTAGATGGAAGAAATATGTCACAGCAGGGTCACTGTGTTTAGTAATAATGCATCGTAGGCTGGCAAGGTGGCTCATGTCTGTAATTCCAGCACTTTGGGAGGCTGAGGCAGGAGAATCACAAGGTCAGGAGTTTGAGACCAGCCTGGCCAACATGGTGAAACCTTGCTTGTCTCTACTAAAAATACAAAAAATTAGCTGGGCATAGTGGTGGGCACTTGTTATCTGGCTGCTCAGGAGGCTGAGGTAAGAGAATCACTTGAACCTGGGAGTCAGAGGTTGCAGTGAGCTAAGATTGCACTATTGCACTCCAGCCCAGGTGACTGAGTGAAACTCCATCTCAAATAATAATAATAATAAACAATAAACAATAAAATAATAATGCATTGTATATTTCAATGTAGAAGAGAAAATTTCTAGGGTTCTCATCACAAATTATCAACCTTAGAAGGGATGGATAAATACCTTTATTTGATATATGTATGCATGTATAGAATAACATGGTCTTCCATATATAAGTGTGCATGTATTATATGTCAATGGAAAATATAATAAAATTTAAAATGTAAAAAGTAACACAGTGAAAGAAATAGATGGAGAGGCAAGAAAAAATGCAAAACAGGCCAGGCACGATGGCTGACTCCTGTAATCCCAGCACTTTAGGAGGCCGAGGCGGGTGGATCACGAGGTCAGGGGATCAAGGCCATCCTGGCTAACACGGTGAAACCCCATCTCTACTAAAAATACAAAAAATTAGCCCGGCATGGTGGCGGGCACCTGTAGTCTCAGCTCCTCCAGAGGCTGAGGCAGGGGAATGGTGTGAACCTGGGGTCGGAGCTTGCAGTGAGCCAAGATTGTGCCACTGCACTCCAGCCTGGGAGACAGAGCCAGACTCCGCCAAAAAAATTAAAAAAATTAAAAAAAAAAAAAAAGAAAAGAAATAATGCAAAACAACACAGACACTTATGAATGTATATACATGCAAATTCAGAAAAAAAATAAAATGTACCTGAGACATAAAGACAAATAAAGCTAAGAGAAGATGGCATAAACTCACACTGAGTACATAAAGAAAGCTGGGGGTCACTCCCTCTCCTCTTTTGAGTGCCTGTTTATTCGAAAATAGTGTCCTGATTATGATACCTCTGCTGCCAGGAGGCCAAGGTGGGTGGATCACCTGAGGTGGGAAGTTCAAGACTAGCCTGACCAACATGGTGAAACCCCCTCTTTACTAAAAATACAAAATTAGCCAAGTATTGTGATGCATACCTGTAATCCTAGCTACTTGGGAGGCTGAGGAAGGAGATTCACTTGAACCCAGGAGGCGGAAGTTGCAATGAGCTGAGATCACGCTATTGCACTCCAGCCTGGGCAACAAGAGCAAACCTTCATCTAAAAACAAAACAAAACAAAACAAACAACAACAACAAAAATGAGAAAATAGTGTCCTGAGACCCAGTAAACTGGCACAAGGTGCTCCACCAGCTGTGCTTCTTATCTGTACTCTTTATCACTTCTCTTCTCCACCCATTTGTTTTTCCTACTGGTGCTTTATTTCTGAGATACTACTGCAAGAGACTGAGCTGCATGTTATTACTGTTAAACTGCTGGAGAAAATGACACCGTTGAGATTAATGTTCATCCCTCATGAACTTTTACAACTGAAACAATTGAAAAATCCACCAAAATCATATCTACTGATGCCCATTATGCATCCCTTCAGTAGTTGTCTTGCTATATCTCGTGATAGTGAGGTCAGACCACTAGTTAAATAAGTTAAGACAAGTAGTGATGTTTCTGTAGATCGAACCTCTGTTCATATTGCAGCCCTTTTGAATTTACATAGAATAATACCATACATATCTTGGAGAAAAAGAAGAATAGAGGGAAAAGTCTGGATTACTTTGGCTCTTACCTCAACCATGTTCTCCTCAGTGTTACTTCTTATTAGTGAAGATAATCTTGAGTGTCCATTCTACAACTTCTCTCTCTCCATCTTTCTCTGTCTCTGTCTTTCTCTCTCTCTCTGTATACATATATGCATACATTTAGGTTGATAATATCTCAACTTTTCTGAATAAAGCTGGGACCAACATGATGGTGTAAGTATCTCTTTAATATACTGTTTTTCTTTTTCTTGAATAATGAGGTTGCTGGATCATATAGTAGGTTTTATATTTGTTTGTTCACCTTGTGAGAAACCTCCATACTATTCTCCATAATGGCTAGCTCAGACACAGTAGAATAGGCTACCTAAGGTTTTTTTATTTATTTTTATTTTTATTTTTGAGATGGAGTCTTGCTCTGTTGCCCAGGCTGGAGTGCAATGGTGCAATCTCAGCTCACTGCCACTTCTGTCTCCTGGGGTCATACCATTCTCCTGACTCACTCTCCTGAGTTGCCGGGATTACAGGCACACCCCACAATGCCTGGCTGTTTGTTTGTTTGTTTGTTTGTTTGTTTGTTTTTGTATTTTATTCACCATGTTAGCCTGGTTGGCCTCAATTTCCTGACCTCGTGATCCGCCCACCTCAGTCTCACAAAGCGCTGGGATTACAGGAGTGAGCCACTGCTCCTGGCCAGTGAAGTTCTCTACTCTAGTCCCTAGTTCTCATTTCATCTCTGGATCTGTCCATGACCTGGGGGAAATTTCTGCCCTCAGTGGAAGGAAAAAAATCTGGTTGTCTTTATAACTTGTTTATGTAGAGCCATAGGTTCTTTAGCAAACATAGGCAGTAAATGGTTAATAATTAGACCTGGTTTTGTGCAAGATCTAGTGCTGTCCTGGCTTCATGTCTGTCCCACAGTGGAGTCCTGGGGTGGTGGACACAGGGGTGTTATTTTTACAGAGAAGGGGAGAGGGAGGGGGAGTGGGAGAGGGAAGAGGGAGAGGGAGAGGGAGACGGAGAGGGAGATTTGGTTGGAAAAAAGTAGGGGAAGAGGACTAAAGCATCTGCCTGCTAATTTATAAAGTTCTTCTAGACCTCATTTAAGACCATTCATCTATGTGGTGCTTTTTACACATCTATAAGAATCACAACATTACTGGGCTTAGGAAGCTCCCTAATGCAGATAAGGTTTAGATAGTAACACCAAAGTTTTTTTCAAATATCTGAAAGCCTTCCCCCGTACTGGTATAAGCAAGCTCAGACTGTGAAGACAACAATAACTCTTCAATGCCCAGAAACCAATGAACATCAACAACCAGCAAGACCACCAAGGAAAAATTGACTGTCCCAGACAAACTCAGCACGGCATTAGGGATCAATCCTGAAGAAACAAAAGATATGTGGTCTTTCAGATTTAGAATTCAAAATAGTTCTGTTTGGAAGATAACACAGAGAAGAAATTCAAGATAAATTCAGCAAAGCACAGAGAAGGATGACAGAATTTGAGAAAACACTGAGAAGAAATACAGAATTTTATCAATTAGAAATTAAAATGTTAAAATTCATCATTTTACAAAATCATTTACATAACTAAAAAGAGCCAAGGAGCATTTTAGAAGGTAAAGTATAATTCAAAAACAGAAAAATGCACTGTCTTTTATTTATTTATGTATGTATTTATTTATGTATTTATTTATTTCTGAGAAGCAATCTCACTCTGTTGCCCAGGCTGGCATGCAATGGCATGATCTAGGTTCAATGCAAACTCTACCTCCTGGGTTCAAGCAATTCTTCTGCCTCAGCCTCCCAAGTAGCCGGAGTTACAGCCATGCACCACCATTCCCAGTTAATTTTTGCACTTACTTAGAACCAGAATTTCACTGTATTGGCCAGGCTGGTCTCTAACTCCTGACCTCATGATCCACCCACCTCAGCCTCCCAAAGTGCTAGGATTACACACATGAACCACTGCACCTGAATACATCTGTGTCTTTTGTAGAATAACTGATCAAGCAGGAGAAAAAAGTAGTGAGCTTGAAGACAGGTTATTTGAATACAGTCAGAGGAGACAAAAAAAAAATTAAAGAAATTTAAAAAAAGAATAAAGTATTCCTACAGGATCTAGGAAGTAACCTCAAGGGGAAAACTGAGAATAATTGGCCCTAAAAAAAGGCAGAGAGTGAGAGAGAGCTAAAACTTTATTCAAAATCATAACAGTAGAGAACTTTTCAAACCTATAGGAAGATATTTGTTTCCAAGTTCAAGAAAGTTGTATAGAACACCAAGGAGATTTAAGCCATAGAAGGCTACTTCAAGGCATTTAATAAATAAAGTATCAAATAAAGTATAATAAATAAAGTATCAAAGAACCAACTTCAGTAAAGTTGGAGGATATGAAATCAACCTACAAAAAAAGTAACATTTATATATGTCAATGGCAAACTGTCTAAAAAAAATCAAGAAAGTAATCTCATTTACAGTAGCTACAAATAAAACACCTAGAAACTAACTTAAGCAAAGAAGTGAAAGATCTGAAAACTATAAAAAATTGATGCAAGAAATTGAAGAGGACACAATAACTAGAAAGATATTCTATGTTCATAAACTGGAATAATTAATACTGTTAAAATATTTATACTACCAAAATCAGGTTTAATGAAACCTTCATAAAAACACCAATGACTTGCTTCATAAAAATAAAAAAAGAAACAAATTAGTATGGAACCACAATGACCCAGAATAGCCAAATCTTTTTTAAGCAAAATGATCAAAGCTGGAGGAATTACATTACCTGATTTCAAATTATTCTATAAAATGATAGTAAAAAATTAAAACATAAAAAGCTACATGCTACTGCCATAAAAACAAACACATTGACCAGTGGAACATGTTAGACAATGCAGAAAAGAATTTATACATCTACAGGGTACTCATTTTTAACAAAGTTCCCAAGAACATACACTGGAGAAAAGACAGTCTGTTCAATAAATGTTTCTGGGTAAACCAAATATCCATATGCAGAAGAATGAGAATCAAATCAATATGGAGTAAAGACTTCAGATGTAAGACCTCAGATTATAAAACGGCTAGAAGAAAGCATTGAAAAAAAGGCCCTCAGGACATTGGTCTGGGCAAATATTTCTTGACCAAAACTCCACAAAAACATATTTCTTTACCAAAACCAAAGCAAAAATAAAAAGTGAGATCAAAACAAATTAGAAAGCTTCTGCATAAAGGTGGGCAGATCACGAGGTCAGGAGATCAAGACCATCCTGGCTAACATGGTGAAACCCCGTCTCTACTAAAAAATACAAAAAAATTAGCCAGACCTGGTGGTGGGCACCTGTAGTCCCAGCTACTCGGGAGGCTGAGGCAGAAGAATGGCATGAACCTGGGAGGTGGAGTTTGCAGTGAGCTGAGATTGTGCCACTGCACTCTATCCTGGGTGACAGAGTGAGACTCCATCTCAAAAAATAAAAGCTTCTGCATAATAAAGACAACAATCAACAAAATGAAAAGACAACCCACAGAATGGAAAAACATTTTGCAACCTACTTATCTAACAAAGGAGTAATGATCAGAATATATGTTTATATATATCTGATGACTAATCAGAATACAGGAGCTCAGACAACTCTAAAAGAAAAAACTCATAATCCAATGGTAAAAAATGGACAAAAGAGCTGAATAGACACTTCTCAAAGGATGACATAAAAAATTTCATACAAACAGGCATATTTTATCTGAGCATATATTCCATACTTTTCCCCCAAAACTGAAATCAGGTAATCAAAGAAATTATTTAACATAAATAAAAATACGTCTGAAGTAAGTAAAATGTATGAGACAAACAAATGTCCATTACCTAATAAATTTATAAATAAAATGTAGAAGTTTCATACAATGCAACATTAATTAGTCATGAAATAAAGAGTGACTGGTATAACCCCTTGAAACACTGAAAATCTTATGCTACACAAACAAAAACAAGAAACATAAGGGCACACACTGTGAATTGTTAAATAAAATATTCTAAATAGTAAAATCTCTTTGTTTATGTCATCCAGTATAATACTATTTACTATTTATTGGACATAACTTGAGGTCCTTAATTTCTAGACATCAAAACTTCAAAGGACTATTTTTCCATGGCGTTTAACATTAAAATTAGTGAATAGTGAATTCATGTATTATGTGTATTTTTTATTGCAAACCATTCACATTACTGTAGATCCTGAACTCATAAGCAAGGATCATGCAAATGTTGGCAGCAAGCCAGAAAACCACTCTGCAAGCAAACAAATACTCTGCAGAGAATGGAAATTCATACCACAATGCCAAATGTCTAACCTCAGTCATCTTAGAATTATACATATATTGACACACTAATTCACATAGGATCTGGAACTTAAGTGATTGGTTGGTTGTTGATGAGTTGACCTGATTTGGGGAGAATTTGTCCTGGAATAATGAAGGGAATGGGGGTTAATATTTCTTCTTACCTGCTTGTTCTTCCCCAGCACCTTCAACTTTATTTTCCTCCTCTTCAGCTTTTCCTCTCCTTCTTCACCCTGACCTATTTCTTCTTTATCCTTTGCTTCTTTAGACACTTCCTTAGCAGCTTAGTCCTCTTCCCTGCCACCTCTTCCTCATCCTCTTTATTATCTTTCTCCTCCTAGGCTTTTTCTTCAGAGGGGTACTAGTCTTTGCCTTCCTCAATCTTAGCGCTCTCAATGGATTCCTCCACCATGATCTACTCCTCTTGCACATGGCTACTGTAGTAGGACAGGAAGGAGTGGGTGGACATCATGTAGGAGTTGGTATGTGAACCCCAGTAGGTGATCAACCAAAGACCAGGGGGTCTGGAAGCAGTGTGCTTCCCATGCTGCTGAAACTCAGCTGGGTCTCCTTGCCTTTGAAGGGTTTCCTCTGAGCTGTAGCCTCAATACAAAGAGCCATCTTCATGTGGAGGACTTGGTATTCATTTAGGTATCCAGATGTTTAACTTTGCCATCTTCAATTCATTTTCTAATTTGTGGATGATGGCCTGCACACTACTGATGTAGGTGTTCAACTTGTCCTTTGGCTCCTGCAGCTATATCTCCATTACTTCCTTCATGCCCTAGCATGTTTTGATCTCCAAGTTCTTGGTCTTGAGCAGGTAGTGGCTCTGAGACACCTTGTTTCTGGTGCCTTGCATGGCATAGACCCTCTTGACGGTGCTCTGGCTCAGCAGTCTAAAGGGCTCTTAAAGCACTCCTCTGCATGCTCTGCATGCTCTTGGCAGCCATCTTTCCCTACTGTGGGCAGATGACCTCCAGCAAGGAGGTGAGGTTGAGCTTGGTGAACATGTTTATCTCTATGGAGATCTGCACATACTGGATCTGCCCCTGAAAGTGGATGGATCTCCTCTTAGTGAAATGTCTTCAGAAAGGCAATTTTGCCCATCAGGCTATCCAGGTGCTTTTCGCTCTGCTGTGGTGCAGCCTGGTCAGAACATTTGCAGGCTTCCATCCTGCTGCCCTCAGCATGTTTGTAGGAAAATTTTGTATCAGGGTAATAAAAATATTTTTAAATTAGTAATTGCAGTGAAAAAACATTGTGAAACAATTAAAAACCCCCAAGTGTACGCTTGAAAATGATACAATGTAAATATATCATTATATAGGATATATAAATTATATAGATCATTACCATTTCAGTTAAAAGTTAAAATTTATGAGAGCAAATGTAGAAACTAGTGGGCATTATTCTTAAATGTGTCTAAGATAATACCAAAACTCTGTATTGCTGGGAATACAGACTATATACAGAGTATTGGTATGGAGCAGTAGGGTATTGCTATGAAGCTACCTGAAAATATGGAAGCCACATAGGAATTAAATAACTAACATAGGTTAGAAGAGTGTGGAGGTCTCAGAAGATGATAAGGAAAAGTTTGGGACTTCCTAGAGTGTTACTAAATTGTTGTGACCAATGTGCTGATAGTGATAGGGAAAATGAAGTAGACACTGAGGAGATCCTGCATGGAAATAAGGAGCTTATTGGGAACCGGAGCAAACGTCATGTTTGTTACACATTAGCAAGGTACCCTTGATAATGCATTGTGCCCCTGCCCTAGGGATATGTGGAACTCTGAAATTGAGTATGGTGACTTAGAGTCTGTGGTGGAAAAATTTAGGGTATGTGGTGAAAAAAATTTCTAAGCAGAAAGTGCTCCAGATGTCACCTGGATGCTTCTAACAACCTAAGCTCATATGCATGAGCAAACAGATGACATGAAACTGAAACTTATATTAAAAAAAAGTAATACAGCATAAAAGTTTGGAAAATTTGCAGCCTGCAAAGTGGTAGAAAAGCAAAGCCCTTTTTCAGAGAAGAAATTTAAGATGCTGCAGTAAAGCAAAAAGGAGCTAAGTGTTAGTATCCAAGACAATGGGGAAAAAAACTCTAAGATATTTCAGAGAGCCTCTTTTACCACAGACACAGAGGCTTAGCAAAGATAAATGGTTGTTTCATGGACCATATTCAAGGACTTTCAGCTCTGCACTACTTTGGGACACTGCTCCTTGAATGTGAGCACATTTCACACTCTTCAAATTCTCAGCAGAATTTGTTATTCAAAGTCTTTTGAATAAAACCCATTTTAACTAGATTGAGATGATATCTTATTATAATTTTAATTTGGATTTTTCTGATAATCAATGATCTTGAGCACTTTTTGATATACCTGTTCACATTTGTATGATTTCCTTTGAGAAATATGTTTTTCAAATATTTTGACCAAATTATGAGATTTTCCTATAAATTTTTTCCTATAGATTGTTTGAGATTTTTATTTATTGTGATTATTAATCCTTTGTCAGATGGGTAAGTTACAAATATTTCTTCTATTTCTGTGAATAATCTCTACACATTGTTGATTTTTAAATTTTTCCCCTGCAGAAACTTTTCAAGTGCATGTGATTCCAGACGTCCATTTCTGGTTAGGTTGCTTGTGCTTCTGGGGAATTGCTGAGGAAATCTTTGGTCAGGCAGGGTGGCTTATACCTATAATACTAGCTCTTTGCAAGGCTAACTTATATGGATTTTTTGAGCACAAGATTTCAAAACCAACCTGAGGACATGATGTAACCCCATCTCTACAAAAGTGAACAAACACACAAAAAAATTTCCATGGTATGTGGTGATATGTGCCTGTAGTCCCAGCTTCTCAAAGGCTGAGACAGGAGATTGCTTTAGCCTTAGAGATGGTGATTGCCGTGGGCTTTGATCTTGCCACTGTACATCAGCATGGGTGACAACCTATCTCAAAAAAAAAGCAATATTTTTTTCACATTAATAACCTGGAGATTTTCCAAAGTCTTTTTTTGTAATTTCAGAGTTTCAGGTTGTAGACTTCAGGCTTTAATTGACTTTGATTCAGTTTTTATATATGGCCAAATGTAGAAGTCTCATTTTTATTATTGCACATATGGAAGCCCAGATTTCTTGGCATCTTCATTTAATAGGGTGTATGTTTTCCTCAGTGGATGTTCTTGGCACATTTGTCCAAATTAGTGTACTGTAGCTGTGTGGATTTTTTTCAGGTTCTTGATTCATTTTCATTTTTCTGTGTTTCTATTTTATGCTAGTAAACTGGCTATTTAAGGCTGTTTTACTTACTGTGGCTCAAGACTCTAATTTGAGGTCAGATAATTTGATTTATCTAATTTTGTTCTTTTTTCTAAGGACAGGTTTAGCTATTCTGAGTCTCTTGTGGTTCCATGTAAAATTTAAAATTATTTTTTCATTTATTTCAAAAATATTATTGGTATTATGTTAGGAATTACATTGAATCTGTAGATTGCTCTGGGTAGTATGGACATTTTAACAATATTGTCTTACAATTCCTGAACATAATATGTTTTACCATTTTGTAGTGTCATCTTCAACTGTTTTCATTATTCAGATCTTTCACTTCTTTGGTTAATTTCTAAGTATTTAATTTTATGTGTGACTATTGAAAATGAGATGATTTCTTATTTCTTTTTCAGATTGTTTACTGTTTCAGATTTGTGTCTGTTAATTTTATATACTACAACTCTACCCAATTTGTTTATCAGCTCTACTAGTTTTCTTGTGGTGTCCTTAAGTTTTTTTTCTAATATGAGATTATATCACCTGCAAAGTAGAATAATTTGAATTATTCTCTTCCCACTTAAATGTCTTTCATATATTTCTTTTGTCTGCTCTCTCTAGATAGAACTTCCAGTACTACGTTGAATAATAGTGGTCACAGTGGGCAACTTTGTTGTATTGTAGATTATAGATAAAATATGTTCAGTTTTTCCCCATTCAGTACAATACTGAATATTTTTTAGTCTGTCATAAAAGGTTTTTATTATGTTGAGGTATGTTTCTTTTTTCTGCTGTTTTTTGAGGATTTTTATCTTGAAGGATGTTGAATTTAACCAATTGCTTTATCACCATCAATTGAAATTATATAAAATTTATCCTTTCTTTTATTGAAATGATATAGCAGACTGTTTGATTTGCATACATTAAATCATGTTTTTATTCCAGGAATAAATCCCACTTGGTCATGATATATGATGCTCTTAATATATTGTTGAATTTTGTTTGCTAGTATTTTATTGAGAGTTACTGCTTCAGTAGCCATCAGAGATATTGGCCTGTAGTATTATTTTCTAGATGTGTCTTTGTCTGGTTTGGGTATCAGGGTAATATTGGCTTTATCTAATTAGTTGGAGTAATTCCATTCTCCACTATTCCTCAGAATAATTTGAGTAGAATTAATATTAGTTTTTCTTTAAAAGTTTGGTAGATTATAGCGTTGAAGGCTGTACTTTACTGTGCTTTTCTTTGCAGACATATTTACATTATGGTTTTTATCTCATTACTTGTTATTGGTCTATTCCGGTTTTGAATTTCTTCCTGGTTCAAACTTGATGGATTCTGTAAGTCATGAAATTTGTCCATTCTTTCTAGAATTTTCAATTTATTGGCATATTGTTGCTCATAGTAGACCTAATAATACCTTGAATTTCTGCAATATCTGTTATAATGTCTTTTTTCACATTTTTAATTTTTTGCTATTATCTCTTATTTTCTTAGTCTGGCTAAATTTATCAATTTTATTTACTATGCAAAAAAAACTTTTAAAAAGTAATCTTTTATGCCAAAAAAACTTTTAAAAAGTAATCTCTTCTATTGTCTTCTCTATTTCAATTTTATTTATTTATGCTCTGATCTTTGGTATTTCTTTTTTTCTACTAATTTAGGGGTTGGTTTTCTCTTGATGTTCTAGTTCTTTAAGATACATTGTTAGGTTGTTTATTTGAAGTTTTTCCCCTTTATTCATACATAAATGCATACCTACAAGCCTTCCTTTTAGTATTTATTTTGCTGTATTTCATAAGTTTGGGTATAATATGTTTCCATTATCATTTGATTTGAGAAAATTTCCACTTTATTCTCACTTTTTGACCCATTAATAATTTAGGATGTTAGTTTATTTTATTTGAATGTATTTATATTTTATTTCAATAATTTGGGAGATATGTGTTTTTTAGTTAACTGAATAAGTATATAGTGATGAATTCTAATATTTTAGTGTCCCCAACACCCAAGTAGCCAAGTAGCTAAATATACCCAAGTAGTGTATATTTTACCTAGTATGTAGTTTTGTGAAAAATCCCTGAATCCTCTTTCAACCTTCACCTTCTGAGTCTCTAAATTCCATTTTGTTTCTCTGTATGCCTTTGCATACTTGTAGCTTAGATCCCACTCTTAATTGTTTTCACTTATAAGTGGGACCTAAGCTACGAGTATTCAAAGGCATACAGAGTGAATTCATGTGTCCCACTCCTATGGACTTCACTCAGAATAATGACCTCTAGCTACATTCATGTTGCTGCAAAAAATCATTGTATTATCCTCATTCTGTTTTTATAACTTCTCTCAAAGAGAATCTCATTCTCTGTTTTGAACCTCCTGAAGCTGGGGTAGAGTAACAGCATCATTCATGTGGCCTCTATCACTATGACTATGTGGACTTAACCCTGAAGCAAGCAAAGCACTGAGTCTCAACCAAAGCCTTCTGTAAGCACTTCTTGACTACTGCCTATTTTGACTCAAGATCTTTGGACTCTACAGTCAGCAAGTGCTGAAGCCAGTCAGGTATATGTTCTTCCCATCAGGCTGTCAAGATCTCCCAGGCCCCAAGTTGTTATTATTTTGTAGTTAGAAACTAGAGTCAAAATTTTAGAAGCCTAACTTGTGTTCTGTTACACTGAGGTTGAGCTGGCACTTAAACCACAAGATGCAATTCTCCTAAGTCTTTCTTCCTTTTTATAAGAGGCAGAGGATTCTCATTCTATGATCACCATGACCCCAGGTTTCAGGAAGTATTTCTGCACTACTACCAATGTTCCCTGAAGGCTCAAGGGCTCTTAGGCCATCTTGTAATTGTCGCTTCCAGGCCTGAGACTCAGGTTTCTGATCAGAAGGCTCCCTTGTGATCCAGAGAAGGTCTAGAAATGAACTTCAAGAGTCATAGAATAGAATTCCTCAATAATTTGCTTGCTCTATACCCTGCTGTCGCCTAGCTGGCACCTAAGCTGCAAGAAAAATGTCTTCTTTACATTTCCCTTTGCTTTTTATCACACAGAAGGAATTTTGCCCCATAGATGTCATGTGGAATTTGCTGTGTGTCACCTGAAGCCACTTAGTCTCAGAGGCTCACCCAACACCTCTGATGCTGTACCTATTGATGGTTATTTAGAGCCCAAGGGCTCCTCAGTTAACATCTGATGAATGTGGCCATGACTTGGTTCTTTCCTAAAAGGCAGCATGTCTTTTATGGTCCAACATAGCTAGAGATGTTATTCAGAAGCTAGGTCCTAAAAAAGAAACCTCATGACTCTGACCAGTTCCCTATCCTGTTGTGGCTGAGCTGAGCTGGTATTCAAGATGGAAAACAAAGTTATCCATATTCTTCTCTCTTCTCTTTTGAATTGGAAGAAAGCTGTCTCTCTCACTCTCTCTTTTTTTTTTTTTTTTTTTTTTTGAGACAGTCTTGCTCTGTCACCCTGGGTGGAATGCAGGCAATCTCGGCTTACTGCAACCCCTGCCTTTCAGTTCAAGAGATTCTCCTGATTCAGTATCCCAAGTAGCAGGGACTACAGGTGCATGACACCACGCCTGGCTAATTTTTTGTATTTTTAGTAGAGACAGGGTTTCACCGTGTTAGCCAGGATAACTCAAACTCCTGATCTCGTGATCCGCATGCCTTGGCCTCCCAAAGTGCCAGGATTACAGGCATGAACCACTGCGCCTGGCAGAGATCTCTTTTTTATCTATTAGCTGTGCAGCCTGTGATTAGGAGAGCAATGATGCCCTCACTCTCTTAACCACTCCAGCTGGGGGTTTCGGTAGATCTTGATTCCCCAGTCCACTGTCTCTGAGCTTAGTTCAACACTAGAATTTGCATAAGAGTTGTGGTCCTTATGAAAGTCCTTGAAGACTGCCTTTCAGGTTTACTTAGAAACCCAGAGCATTTTAACCCTCAGTAGTGAGGTAGGTAAAAACTCCAGTTTGTACTGCTGGAATTGCCAATTCCCCTCTAACTTGGGCTGGATTAAATGCTCCCTTTATGACTTAGCATCTGCTGAGTTTGGTTCATTTTTTTCCTTTTTGCTCTAACAGGACAGCACTCAGTTTATTGCTTCAAAATTCCTGTTTTCTCTTCCCCAGCACACAGAGATATTCTTTCAGCATACCATACTGCCATAGAGTGGTGGAGGAATGACACCAGTAATTTGAGACCTCTTCAGTGGCTCTGTGATACAAAGTTAAAACCAGGTACTTTGAGTGTCTCTCTCTTATATATAAGGTTGTATATAAATACTAGAATAAATATTTTCATTATTAGAATGCAATATTAGAGGAAAAATAAAATCCTGTAATTTGCAGCAACATTGGGTAAATATAGACAACATATGATAATGAAAGTAAAGTTTTATTTTGTTTAAATTGGCACATAATTTTCTACATGTATAGGTTAAAAATGTGATGTTTTAATATATGTAATTATGTGATGATTAAATCAGGGTAATTAATATATCCATTAACGTAATTATGTGTTATTTTCTTGTGGTGAGAATATTCAAAACTCACTTTTTTTGCTATTTTGAAATATATGGAACTTTATTGTTTATCATAATCAAGGACTATGCGATAGAACACTAGAAATTATTTTTATTGTCAAATTCTAAATTTATAACAAATAAGACAACTACTTTCTTTCCTTCCTTTCCACTTCATATATTTTGTTAACCACTATTGTACTCAATACGTTTATAAAATCAACCTTTATCAAGCTCTCAAATGTGAGTGACATAATGCAGTATTTTTATTTCTGTGACTGGTTTATTTCACATAGCATAACATCTTATGGTGTCCTCCACGTTGGCACAAATGTCATCATTTTGTTCTATTTATGACCAAATAATTAACTATTGTGTAAATATACCACATTTTTATGTACTCATGTTGATAAAATTTGTAGTTGATTTTTTTTTATCCTGGCTATTGTAAATAGAGCTGCAATAAGCATGTAAAAACAGATTTTTTTTTTTTTGTAAACTGATTTTCGTTACCTTGAATAAATACTCAGTAGTGGGATCTGTGAATCATATGGTGGTTGTAATTTTAGTATTTTGTAAACACTCAACACTTAAAAAATATAAGAACAGTGCTAATTTACACTCTTACCTGCAGTATATATATTTCCTTCTGTCCACAACCTCACGGTCATTCGACAATTTTTTAATCTTTTTACTGATAGCTATTTTCACTAAAGTGAGAAAATATCTCACTTTTGTCTTAATTTATATTTTATGGTGATAAGCATAACATTTCTGATATTAATGGGAGTATTCGTATATCCGCTTTTGAGGAGAATGTGCATTTCTTCTTTTGAGAATTGCCTAATCAGATTCTTTGTCAATTTTTTTTTTTTTGAGACCAAGTCTCTCTGTCACCCAGGCTGGAGTGCTGTGACATGACCTTGCCTCACTGCAACCTCCGCATCCCAGGTTCAAGCAATTCTCTGCTTCAGCCTCGCTAGTAGCTGGGATTACAGGCACCCACCACCACGACCTGCTAATTTTTGTATTTTTAATAGAAACGGAGTTTCACTATCTTGGGCAGGTTGGTATTGAACTCCTGACCTGCCTCGGTCACCCAAAGTGCTGGGATTACAGGAGTGAACCATCATGCATGACCTCTTTGTCCATTTTTTAAAAATCAATTTGTTTTGTTTTTTGCTAATTAGTTTCTAGTATATTCTGGATATTAGTCCAATAGCAAATTTCTTAATTTATTCTTCTATTTTCTATGAAAATACTTTGCAGTACAATGTGGTGAAGTGCATCAATTTTTCATTTTGCTGCTTCTGCTTTTAAAGTCTTATTCATGAAACATTTGACTAAACTAATGTCTTGAGGCGTTTCTTCTATTTTTGTGGTAGTTTTATAGATCAGAAACTTATGTTTAAAGTCTTTTCTTTTTTATTTATTTATTTATTTATTTTTTGAGATGGAGTCTTGCTCTGTTTCCCAGGCTGGAGTGCAGTTGTGCCATCTCGGCTCATTGCAGGCTCCACCTCCCGGGTTCATGCCATTCTCCTGCCTCAGCCTCCTGAGTAGCTGAGACTACAGGCACCTGCCACCACACCTGGCTAATTATTATTATTTTTTTTAATTTTTTTAGTAGAGATGGGGTTTCATCATGTTTGTCAGGATGGTCTTGAACTCCCAACCTCAGGTGATCCACCCACCTCAGTTTCCCAAAGTGCTGGGAGTATAGGCATGAGCCACCGCTCCCAGCCAGTTTTGTTTAAGTCTTTAATCCATGTTTAGTTGATTTTTGCATAAAGGGTGAAATGTAAGCCTTTTAAAAAAGTAAGAATTTTATTTCTCTGCATATTCAGTATTTCCAACACAATTTATTAAACACACTATTCTTTCATCCAAAGAATGTTTTTCAGGCCATGTTGAATAATCTAAGTTGAGAATGTGTGAATTTATTTATTTTATTTCTCTGTTCTCCCTCAATTGTCTATATGTCTGTACTTACACCTATATCATGCTGTTTTGGTAACTACAGCTTTTTTGTCAATTTTAAAGTCAGATACTGTGATTCATCCAGCTTTGTATTTCTGCTCAGTAGATTTTTTGATATTCAGGTTCTTCTGTGGTGCCATTAAAATTTAATGATTGTTTTATCTACTTATATAAAAATCTTGTTATTTTGACAGAGATTTAATTTGATCTATAAATTGTTTTGGATAATATAATTATTTTAACATTTTTCACAAACTATAATCCCATGTATTTCATATTTGTGTCCTTTTAATTTTTTTTGTTAGCATTTTGTGGTATTTCAGAATTTTTTTTAATCTTTTTGTTTGAATTGATTTCTTGCTAAGATTTATTTATTGTTTTCAAATTGAATGCTGTTGGTATATAGAAACATGGCCAATTTGTATATGTTGATTTTATATCCTGTATGTTTACTAAATTTGTCTATCAGTTGTAATGGTTTCTTTGGTAGAGTATTTAGTTTAATTGTTTAACTGTATAGAATTATGTCATCTGCAAAGAGAGGTAATTTAAGTTTCCCTTTTCTAATTTAAATGTTCCATATTTATTTCTATTTCCTAAGTCCTCTGGCGAATACTTTCAATACTGTGTTGAACAAGTGATGAAAGTAGGCAACCTTGTCTTATTGGAGTTACTAGAGAAGTCAAAAAAAAATTAATCTTTCCCCCTTTACTGAAATGTGGGTTTATCATATGTAGTTTTTATTAGGTTGACGTATGTTACATACTAAATTTTTGGAAATATTTCTTATGAAAATATGTTGAATTTCATCAAATGATTTAAGATGAGCTCAATGTACTACATATATTGAGATTATTGTATTGTTATGATGATTATTCTGCTGATGTGATGTATCACATTTTACAATATCTCTATGTTGAATTTTGTTTACATTCCTGTGAAAAATACCAGTTTACCATGTTATATTATCTTATTTTTTGTTTTGATAATATTTTATTGAGGAGTTTGCATCAGTGTTCATTAAAGATACTGACTTGAAGTTTTATCTTTTATTATGTCTTTGTTTCATTTTGGTATTAGGATAATTCTAGCCACATAGAATTATTTAGGAAACAGTCTTTATTTTTTGGAATAACCCAATGATTTATATGAATTCTGTACTAATGTTTGGTAAAATTTATCGCTAAAGCCATTTATCACTAAAGCCTTCAGATTTATTTTGTTGAGATACTTATAACTTACTATTTAAATTAATTTTCGGTATGTTCAAGTTTTATTTATCTTTTATTTTAGATTAAAATTATTTTATTTTTATAATTTTTATTTTCTTTTTAATTTTTGTAGGTACATAGTTGGTGTACACATTTATGGAATATCTGAGATATTTTGAAATAGACATTAAATTTGAAATAATTTTATCATGAAGACTAGATTATACATTATGCCAAGCATTTTATTCATTGAGTAGCAAACAACCCATTTACTCTCTTTTGTTACTTCTAAATGCACAGCTATTATTGGCTATAATCACTTTGTGTGCTATCAAAGAGTAGGTCTTATTAATTTTTTCTATTTTCTTTTTATGGCTTAAACATCTCCACCTCCTGATCAGCTTCCTATTATTCTTTCCAGCCTCTGGTAAACAGCCCTCTACTCACTATGTTCATAAGTTCATTTGCTTTATTAGGTTTCACAAATAAAGAAAATGTGTAATGTTTTGCCTTTCTGTTCCTGCTGTATTTTACTTAAAATAATAATCTGACATCCATCTATGTTGTTGCAAATGAAAGCATGCTATATTTTATGGCTTATTAGTACTCCATTGTGTATATGTACCACTTTTTTACTCACTCATCTTTTGATGAATACTTAGGCTGCCTCCAAATCTTAGTGATTGTAAACAATGTTGTAACAAACACAGGTGTGCATATGTCTTTTTGATAATATGAATTTTCTTGCTTTGGGGTATATAACCAGGAGTGAGATTGTTAGATCATACAACAGCTCGATTTTTAGCTTTTTTAAAAATCTCCCAAATGTTCTCCATAGTGTCTGTACTACTTTACATTCCCAGCAACAGTGTAGAAGTGTTCACATTTCTCCACATTACTGTCAGCATTTGTTACTGCCTGTTTTTTTTTTCTTTTTGTATCAGCCGTTTTAACTGGAGTGATATCTCATTGTAGCTTTTATTTGCATTTCTCTGATGATCAGTGAAGGTTAGCAACTTTTTATATGTCTATTTGCTACTCATATGTTTACTCTTGAGAAATGCCTATTCAAATATTTTGCCCATTCTTTAGTCAGGTTATTAGATTTTTTTTCCTATATCTTTGTCTCAGCGCTTTATATATTTTGGTTACAAATCTCTTGTCAGGTGGGTAGCGTGCAAATATTCTGTCAGATTTCATGGGTTATCCCTTCCCTCTTCCTTTTTTTTCTGAGCAGAAGCTTTTAACTTGATGTGATAACATTTGTTTATTTTTGCTTTGGTTGCCTTTTTGTGCTTATGAAGTATTAAACACATAATTTTTCCTGAGACCCATGTTCCAGAGTTTGTCCACAAAGTTTATTTTGTTGTAGTTTAAGAGTTTAAGGTCATAGGTTAAATTTTAATTCATTATGATTTGATTTTTGTATATGGTGAGAGATAGGTGTCTAGTTTCATTTTTCTGCATATGGATATCCAGTTAATTGAGCAACATTTATTTTAAAAAAAACTGTCTCTTTCCCCAGTATATGTTCTTCACACCATTGTTGAAAATGTGTTTTCTGTAGGAGCATAGATTTGTTTCTTGGTTCTCTATTCTGTTCCATTGGTCTATGTGTCTATTTTTATGTTAGTATCATGTTGTTTTGGTTACCATAGCTCTGTAGTATAAATCAAAGTCATAATGTGATTTTTAAAATATTTTTGTATAGAATAGCTTTGGCTATTCTGGGTCTTTTGTGGTTTTACATACATTTTATAATTAGTTTTTAATATTTCTTTTAAGAATATCATTGGTGTTTTGAGAGAGAATGTATTGAATCTGTAGATTGCTTTGGGTAGTATTGACTTTTTAGCAATATTGAGTCTTCCAGTTTTTGAATGTGTAATATTTTTCAGTTATTTTGGTGTTTTTTTCAGTTTATTTCATCAGTGTTTTAGTTTTTATTACAGAGATATTTCACTTCTTTGGTAAAGTTAATCCCTGAGTATTTAATTTTCTATGTGGCTATTGCAAATGCAATTACTTTTTAAATTTTATTTTCACATTGTTTCCTGTTGGCATATAGATATGCTACTAATTTTGTATGTTTATTTTGTATCCTGCACCTTTACTAAATTTGTTTATTCATTCTAATAAGAGTCTTTAGGTTTTTCCAAATGTGAGATTATATAATCTGTAAGCAAGGATAATTTGACTTATTTCTTTCCAATTTAGAAACTTTTGTATCTTTCTCTTGTCTCATTGCTCTAACTAGGACTTCCAATATTATGTTGAATAAAAGTGGGCCACAGTGGGTATTCTTGTCATATACTAGATCTTAGATAAAAGGCTTTCAGTGTTTCCCTACTAAGCATAATAATACCTGTAGGCCTATTATATGTGGTTTTATTGAGGTATGTTTTTCTCTCCCCAGTGTCTGAGGTTTTTATGTTGAAGAGATGTTGAATGTAATGAAATGCATTTTTGGCATCAATGGAATTATCGTATAATCACCATATACAAATCAATCAGTGAGATGAATCAATGTTGATATCATTCATACTTTATTTTACTTTATTTTATTTTATTCTACTTTTACAATTGTTAGTAATGTCAGTGAGGTCATGTTGGTGAGGTCATGTTGGTGAGCCTTTGATTCTGCCATCTTTCTCTCCATCTCTTCATGCCCTTTTCTGTTCTGGTTTTTATTAATTCTTTCTTCTTCAATCTGAGTAAGCTATCTAAGTGTAGAAATTTATCAATTTCCCTTGGGTTTTTAACTTGTTTGTGTATATAGTTATTCATAATAGTTTCCAATGATTTCTTGCACTTGGTTAATGGCTTTACTTATTTTTTGTTCTTGTTTTTTCTTTGTCTAGCTAATGGATTTTCAATTTTAAATCTTTCCAAATAAACACATTTATATTATGATGATTATCTATTTTTAATCTGAATTATATTTTCACTGATATTTTTATTTTGTCATATCAACAGATTGATTCATCATACTGATTTATATATGGTGACATATTATGCTTGCATCACAGAGATAAATTTTACTCAATCATGATGAATGATCTTTCTAATGTATTGTTGAATTCAGTGTTCTAGTATTTGATCGAGGATTTTCATATCAAAATTTATCAGATATGTTAACCTGTAGTTTTCTTGTTTGAATGTGCCTTTGGTTTTGGTATAAGTATAATACAGGCTACACAAAATGAGTTTGGAAGTTATATTCTTCTCCTCTATTTTTTAGAATAATTTGAGTAGTATTGTCATTAGTTCTTCACCTCATGGGTTAAAGTAATTTTCTGCCTTAGCCTCTGTAGTAGCTGGGACTACAGGTGCATGCCACCATGACAAACTCATTTTTGTATTTTTGTAGAGATGGGGTTTCATCATGTTGGCCAGGCTGGTCTCACACTCCAGGCCTCAAGTGATACACACGCCACCAGCCTCTTAAAGTGCTGAAATTACAGGCATGAGCCACTACACCCAGCCTTTCAAAAAACACTTTGTATCTCTATTTCTTTGTCTACTTCTACTTTATGGCCAATAATTCTTACATTTGTTTTTTTTTTTTTTGAGGCTACATTATAAATCCTATAGATGCATTATATTATTTTATTATTTATTATTTTGTCTTATTTTACTGTACATTTTTAATAGTCTGTCTTTAAACTCACTAATTATTCCACTTGATTTTTTGTTATTAAATAATTTTCATAGATTCTTTAGCATGACAATTGTATTTTTCAGCTACAGAGTTTTTGCTTGCTTGTTTTTAATTATATACATATCTTTGAATAGCTTTTCTGATATAAATCTAAATTCCTATTTGTGTTACCTTACATTAGTTTGAATTTTCTAAACATGACTATCTGCTCATCTGTACAGGGAAATCATGTGCATATAGGGTATATGCCGTATTTTTATATAAGCATACAATGCAAAAGAATCGCATCAGGGTAAGTGAGATATTCATCTTCAAGCATTTATTTTATCTTTGTATTACAAGAAAGAATTATACTTTTAGTCATTTGAGTTAGGGTTTTTCTCCTTTTTAAATTATTTGCTATGCATCATTAGGTTTTTAGAATTTAAAAACTTTCTATTTACCTGATATGGGTGTTCGTTGATATAAACAGTCTCAGTACTGCATTTGCTTTATTCTACATGTCCTGGTGTGACATATTTTTATTGTCATTAGCTTAGATGTTTAAATCTTAATATATTTGTTAACTTGTGGTTCCTCAGGGTCATGTTATTTCTCAACAACCTCGCCAGTATCTCTTATTTCCTGGCTTTTCAATAATTGCCATTCTGACTATTGTGAGATGGTACCTCATTGTGGTTTGGATTTGCATTTCTCCAATAATCAGTGATGTGGAGCTTTGTTTCATATGTTTGTTGGCTGCATAAATGTCTTCCTTTGAGAAGTTTCTGATCATATGCTTTGCCCACTTTTTGATGGGGTTGTTTTCACTTGAAAATTTCTTTATGTTTCTTGAAAATTATGGATATTAGACCTTTATCTGATGTGTAGACTACAAACATTTTCTACCACCCTGTAGGTTTCCTGTTCACTCTGATGATAGTTTCTTTTGTTGTGCAGAAACTCTTTAGTTTAATTAGGTTCCATTTGTCAATTGTGGCTTTTGTTGCAATTGCTTTTGGAATTTTTTTCATGAAGTATTTGCCCATGCCTATGTCCTGAATGGTGTTGCCTAGGCTTTCTTCTAATTTTGTTTTATGGTTTTGATGGCTACATTTAAGTGTTTAATCCATCTTGAGTTAATTATATAGGTGTAAGGAAGGGATTCAGTTTCCGTTTTCTGCATATAGCTAGCCAGTTTTCCCGTACCATTCTCTTGAATAGGAGATAATTTCCCCATTACTTGTTTTCATCAGGTTTGTCAAAGATCAGATGGCTGTAGATGTGTGTTGTAATTTTTGAGGCCTCTGTTCTGCTCCATTGTTCTATATGTCTGTTTTGGTAGATGTGCCATGCTTTTTGGTTTTGTAGCCTTGTAGTATAGTTTGAAGTCATACAGCATGATGACTCCAGCTTTGTTCTTTTTGCTTTGAATTGTCTTGACTATTGGGGGTCTTCTTTGATTCCAAATAAAATATAAAATAGTTTTTTTTTTTATTCTGTGAAGAATGCCAATGGTAGTTTGATGGGAGTAGCATTGAATCTTAAATTACTTTGGGCAGTATGACCATTTTCAGGATATTGATTCTTACTATCTATGAGAATGTAATATTTTTCCATTTGTTTGTGTCCACTCTCATTTCCTTGAAGAGTGGTTTGTAGTTCTGCTTAAAGAGGTCCTCCCCATCCCTTGTTAGCTATATTATTAGGTATTTTATTCTTTTTGTATTGATTGTGAATGGGAGTTTATTCTGGATTTGTCTATCTGCCTATCTGTTGTAGTTGTAAAGGAATGCTTGTACTTTTTGAACATTACTTTTGTACCCTGAGACTTTACTAAAGTTGTTTATCAGTTTAAGGAGTTATTGGGCTGATCATGTCACCTGCAAACACAGAAAATTTGACTTCCTCTCTTTCTATTTAAATAACTTTTATTTCTTTCTCTTTTATGATTGCAGTGCTGAGAACTTCCAATATTATGTTAAATGGAGTGGTTAGAAAGGACATCCTTGTCTTGTGCCATTTTTCAAAGGGAATACTTCCAGGTTTTGCCCATTTGGTATAATATTGGCTGTGGATTTGCCATAAATAGCTCTTATTATTTTGAGATATGTTCCATCATTATCAAGTTTACTGAGTGTTTTTTACATTAAGGGATGTCGAATTTTATTGAAGGCATTTTCTGGATATATTGAGATATTCACATGGTTTCTGTCATTTGTTCTGTTTATGTGATAGATTACATTTATTGATTTGTGTATGTTGAACCAGGCTTGCACCCAGAGGATGAAGCCAACTCGATCATGGTGGATAAGCTTTTTGATATGTTGCTGGATTTGGTTTGATGATATTTTATTGAGAATTTTTCATTGGTGTTCATCAGGTATATTGGCTTGATATTTTTATTGTTTTGTCTTTTCCTGGTTTGGGTATCAGGATGATTCTGGTCTCATAAAATGAGTTAGGGAGGAATCCCCCTTTTTCTATTGTTTGGAATAGTTTCAGAAAGAATAGTATTAACTTCTCTTTATATATCTGTTACAACATGACAGTGAATCCATCTGGTCCTGGGCTTTTCTTAGTTGGTAGGCTATTCATGAGTGCCTCAAATTCAGAACTTGTTATTGGTCTATTCAGGGATTTCACATCTTCCTGGTTTAGTCTTGGGAGGGAGTATGTGTCCAGGAATTTATCAATTTCTTTTAGATTTTCTAGTTTATTTGTGTAGAGGTGGTTATAGTATTCTCTGATGGTAGTTTGTATTTCTGTGAGATCAGTGGTGATATCTCCTTTATCATTTTTATTGTGTATATTTGATTCTTCTTTTATTATTTGTTAGTCTAGCTAGGAGTCTATTTTGTTAATCTTGAAAAAATCTGGTGTATTCATTGAGTTTTTGAAGGGTTTTTTGTGTCTCTACCTTCTTCAATCCTGCTTTGATTTTACCTATTTCTTACTTCTTGTAGCTTTTGAATGTGTTTGCTCTTGCTTCTCTAATTCTTCTAATTATGATACTAAGTTGTCAATTTTGGACTTTTTTTGCTTTCTGACGTGGGCAGTTAGTGGTATAAATTTCTCCCTTAACACTGCATTAGTTGCGTCCCAGAGAATCTGGTAAATTGTTTCTTTGTTCTCATTGATTTCAGAGAACTTCTTCATTTCTGCATTAATTTTATTTACCCTGTAGTCACTCAGGAACAGGTTGTTCAGTTTCCACGTAGTTGGTGGTTTTGAGTGAGTTTCTCAATCCTGAGTTCTAATTTGATTGCTTTATGGTCTGAGAGACTGCTTGTTATGTTTTTAATTCTTCTGCGTTTGTTGAGGAGTGTTTTACTTCCAATTATGTGGTCGATTTTAGTATAAGTGCTATGTAGTGCTGAGAAGAATGTATATTATGTTGATTTGGGACAGAGAGCTCTGTAGATGTCTATTAGATCTGCTTTGTCCAGAGCTGAGTTCATGGGTTAAGTATTCTTGTTAATTTTCTGTTTCATTGATCTCTGTAATATTGACAGTGGTGTGTTAAGGTCTCCCACTATTATTATGTGGGAGTTTCAGTATCTTTGTAGATTTCTAAGAACTTGTTTGATGAATCTGAGTGCTCCTGTAATAGGTGCATGTATATTTAGAATAGTTAATATTTCTCATTGCCTTGATCTCTTTACCATTATGTAATGCCATTCTTTGTCTTTTTTGATCTTTGGTGTTTTAAGGTCTTTTTTCTCAGAGACTGTGATTGCAACCCCTTTTTTTCTTTTGATTTGCTTGGTAAATATTCCTCCATCCCTTTATTTTGAACCCATGTGTGTCTTTGCACATGAGATCGGTCTCCTGAACACAGCTCACTGATGGGTCTTGACTCTATATAATTTGCCAGTCTTTGTCCTTCAATTGGAGAATTTAGCCCATTAACATTTAAGATTAATACTGTTATGTTTGAATTTGATCCTTTCAACATATGATCCCTTATTTTGAACATTAGTTGATGTGGTTTCTCCACAGCATCAACGGTCTTTACAATTTGGAATGGTACCGGTTGTTTCCTTCCATGTTTAATGCTTCCTTCAGGAGCGAGTGCTTGTAAGGCAGGCATAGTGGTGACAAAATCTCTAAGCATTTGCTTGTCTGTAAAGGATTTTATTTCTCCTTCACTTGTGAAGCTTAGTTTGGCTGGATATGAAATTCTGGGTTGAAAATGCTTTTCTTTAAGAATGTTGAATATTGGCCCCCACTCTCCTCTGGCTTATAGGGTTTCTGCTGAGAGATCTGCTGTTAGTTGTACAGGCTTCCCTTTACAGTTGTACAGAACTTCCCTTCCCTTTATAGTTGTACAGGCTGTCCCTTCCCTTTATAGGTAACTCGACCTTTCTCTCTGGCTGCCCTTAACACTTTTTCCCTCATTTCAGCCTTAGTGGATCTGACAATTATGTGTCTTGGGGTTGCTCTTCTTGAGGAGTATCTTAGTGGTGTTCCATTTCCTGAATTTGAATGTTGGCCTTTTTTGCTAGGTTGGGGAAGTTCTTCCGGATAGTATCCTGAAGTGTGTTTTTCAACTTGTTATCATTCTCCTCAACACTTTCACGTAAACCAATCAATCACAGCTGTGGTCTTTTCCAATAGCCCCATATTTCTTGGAGGTTTTGTTCATTTGTAGTGGGAAATCAGAGAACCAGAGAGACCAATCGGGTCACAGAAGGATTTATTATTTAGGGTGTGCCCCAACTCCGTGGACTAGCATCCAGAAAAAGTGTGAGCACCAAACAAACAAGGCAAGTGCCTTTTATGCATCTTAAGGCAGGCAGTACACGAGGCAGGAAGCAGGCTTACAGAAGTGAGAACAAAAAGCAGTCAGTCACATTATGACGTGTCTTACAACTTTGGAAAAACATGTTTTGCAGCTAGTGCTTATCTATCTTGTGACCTTTCAGTTGTTCAGCAGAAAAACAGGAACTTACAGAACTTACAAAATATGCAGAGGGTAGATTATGGATAATGTTTCACAGAGAAGCAGTTAGTATTCTTTCTTAACTCCTACTTCAGTGTTGGGGGGCTACTTGAGGCCTATTTTATTCTAACTCTAACAACAATTTTTACGCAAGTTTTACCTTTCCTTTAATTCTCTACTTCATTTCCCCCTTTGATGCTTTTTATGAAAGAATTTTTAATAGAAAGCACCACTATCATCTATTTCTCAATGGGATGGCACACTTTCTTCTCTAGATAGAGGATAGTGTTTACTTAAAGCCATCATTTGGGTGGTGGTTTGCCTTGTCACAATTGCTTTTATACTTGACTGAACTCTTCTGATCAAAAGAGGCAGGAGAGAAGGGAGTATTAGACACCCACTTAAGATAACTACAAAGCAGCCTGTTATGGTTTTAAATCCACAAAAAGATGAAAAACATCCTCCGAAGAAGGAGTCTGGAGACCAGCCTTTCCTGATTTGCACTGGAACATGAGCCAGCTTTCACATCTTTGCAGTAATCTTAGTTGTTCATTATCATCAATTTCCAGACAGCAGTTTGTTAAACTGAACTTCCCACATACTGTCCTTTCTGAGGCCAGGAGTTAATCTAGTACCAACCTATTTTGATAAATAGTTTCTCTCCTCTGTGTGGCTTGCACGGCGACCAAATCTAGAGCCCTTGATGTTTCCTTGGTTATAATTTCAAGAACAGCTTGTAACCTTATGACATGGCTGATCATGTAAATGAGGGTATGATATCCCCACATTCCATCTTCTGCCCAGGTGGCTTGCCCATAGTATTTAATAATTCTTTCAGGAGGTCATTCATTACATTTCCAGTCTCATATATCTATATCCTTTTTGAAGTTTGTTCTATTTTTGAGACTAACAACAAAATAAAATAACCTCCTGGTTCCTTTTTATTCTCATCATAAACTGTATACCCTGAAGTCTCACCCTGCTTTAGGGGGATTAAGAAAGAGAAAGGTCTAATTATTTTTAATACATTGGCCCCTGACCACTTAGGCGGCAGTTTCTGATACGCCTATGTTCCACAGATGCAATGGAGGCCAGAGGGTACTTGCCAAGAATTTGGATCCTCAAGCTGATACCAAGAATGGTGCGAGGTGGGAAACTGAGAAAAGGGGTTAAAATAAGATAAGGAGGAATCATTTTTTGTACTCCTCCATGGAATTTTCCTTCAGTTCTATTATAATATTTTTGCCCTAAGCAAGTTAATTATCCTACTACATCTGTAAATGCTTCTCCTCAATGGATGATACAGTACCTTCAAATTATAGAGGTATTCAGTATCCACACGCTGGCTGAGTCTATTGATTCATTGGTGGATTTAGGAAGAGTGAAATTATCTTGAGGCATTAATTCTTTTGCCTCCCATGGCCATTGGTCTTCTACATTTGTTCCTCCACAAACATAACAGGAAGTAATTCCTAAACTGCCAGTTATGTTTTCAGCTAGCTGGGTGAATAAGTTTTTGGTTGGAGGAGGTGGCTCAGATGCCTTCTGGTTGGAATATTTATAAAATGACATGAAAACTAGAACTGAGGTATTGGCTGTTTTGTTTGTTTTCTTAATAATAAATAGCTAGATTTCCATGGCTGCCTTTTGATCAGCAACTCCTAACGTTATGGGATATCCTGTAGTCCATATGAGTTCATTTGGCTTTAAGATAGTAAAATTCACAGTACTACAGGAACATGTTTTCCAATTACAGTGAGGTTTGGCTAGCATTCTGGTAAGTAGAGCCTCCTCTAATGGGTTGTGTAACCATGTTGAGCAGCTCCAGCATCCAATCATCACTAGGTATCTGGCAGAGCAAATGGAGGGTGCACATCCAGTGGTATGACAACTGCTAAGGTAACCTTCAGGGTCAGAGATAATAATTAAGTGAGTGGACACTGTGAAAGTGTGTTGGCAAAGGTTAAGATATAAGGATATGGCATCTATGCCAAGGGAAAAACCCTTATTTTGATTCAAAAGATCCCCATCTTTTGTTTTTGCATGAGATTCAAACTAGAATTCTGTGAGTGGAGTCTTAGGGTCATAACATATATATAGTTGATTATTTCCTGGGTCACAAATTGAATATGTTATTTGGTCATATACACAGGTACCCAAATGTGCCCTGGCACACATGTAATGAGTATGATATAGCAGAGTTTTAGTTAAAGTTCTTCCAGACTTTGTGGTATGAGTGCAGTGGGGGCACCATTCCAGGTGCTTTCTCTTTGCCATAGGCAGTGGTAGTAGCAAAATAAAAATAAGGAGTGGCATGTTTACACAAAGTATGGACAAAAAAGGTCCTTTCCTGGGAGGAGGGACTGGCAAAAATTATAGCATAGCAACAGAACAATTAATATTACTAAGATAGCAACTAAACTTAATACTTCTATCCACATTTACTCATCTGAGGAAGACTCTTCAAGCTTCAGCTGTGCATAGACTAGTCAGCTTCTGGTGTGACTAGGGCAGGGCTTGAAGTTTCCTCAAGCTTCAGCCATGTGTAGACTGTCCAGCCTCTGGAGTGGGCAGAGCAGAGTGGTTGTCTTTCTCAGCATGACTTGGTTCCATCGCAAGATCAGCCCTGTTGGGTGGTCTGGGTCTTCCTGACTGGTCCACTTGTCCAGTGCTGCCAATTTCGGCCAACTGTGGTGGACCCACAGTATGATACCTGCAACTTTAACAGCTGTGGAAGTAGACAAGATTACAGCATGGGGCCCATCCCATAAGGGTCCTAGAGTAGTTGGATTCTGTTTCATAACTCAAACCGGGTCCCCAGATTTGAGCGGGCATATTGGGTCTGTTAGACTTACAGGCATCATTTCCTGTACCCAGCCATGGACTTTCTGCATAGCTAGACCTAAGGCCTCTATTTGCCTGGTTAAGGTTAATTCCCCTAAATCATGGAGGTCACCTTTAACCTGAGTTATGCTGGGGGTGGTCTGCTGAACAAAATCTCCTAAGGTGAGTACCCAGTTTGTTTGGTAGTGGGGCACCTGACTCAGAGGAGGACTCCGGGCAAAACCTGATCCCACCTGAGATGAGTTTCTTGACAGAATTTCTTCAGTAGTTGCTTGAGTGTTTGGTTCATCCACTCTACTTTTCCTGAGCTTTGCAGGTGGTAGGCAGTGTGCCACTTCAATTTTATTTTTAGTAGTTGTGTTAGCTGCTGTACAATCTCAGCCACAAATGCCTGGCCATTTTCTGATCCTATAGTTACAGGCAGTCCAAATCTAGGAATGCAGTCTTTTAACCGCACTCTAGTTACTTCCCATGCCTTTTCTGTCCTGTTTGGGAAAACCTCAACCCACAGTGAAAAGATGCAAACAAGCACTAGTAGGTACCAGTGGCCCCCAGCCTGGGGCAGTTTGGTAAAGTCTACAAGTAAATTTTCACAAGGTGTAGCTCTGATTTCTGAACTGCTGGGGGCCAGGTTGGCCCCTGCCATGGGTTGTTTTGAGGACAAATCAGACATTGCTCACAGATGGCTCGAGGGATGGGGCTAAGTCTTTGCACATAAAAGTGCCATCCTAGCAAGGTTTCTAGTGCTGTCTTCCCATGTGGGTTCCTTGGTGGAACTGATTTACAAATCTGGGAGTCATCATCTCAGGTATGGCTAGCCTCCCATCAGAGAACTTCCATCATCCTCCCTCAGTGTAGTTTCCATTTTCCTGAGCAAAACAACTCCTTTCATTTAGAGTGTAATTTGGGATCTCTGGGAGGGAAATCTCTGGGAAGAGAGGCATTGCTAGGGCTCCCTCTTTAGGAGGAAAAGTGGCCATTGATGTCCATTGTGCCTTTTTATCTGCTTTTCTGTTTGCTTTTGCTTCAAAATTTCTGATGCTTTATGTCCCTTGCAGTGAATGACAGCCACCTTTTCTGGGGCCCACGCAGCATCTAAGAGTTGTAGAATTTTCTCTTTATTTTTTATCTCCTTTCTTCCTGCAGTTAAAAGTCATCTTTCTTTATATATGGCCCCATAAGCAAGCAGTGTCACAAAGGCATACTTAAAGTCAGTATAACTGTTAACCACTTTTCCTCTGGCCAACAGAAGGGCTCTTGTTGGAGCTGTTAGCTCTGCTTTCTGAGCAGATTTCCTAGCAGGCAGAGGCTGAGCCTCTACCACTGAGTCCCAGGTTACTACTGTATATGCAGGTTACTGGATCCCTTCTGAGATAAAACTGCTCCCATCCATGAAGTACTCAACATCTGGGCCAACAAGGGGCTGGTCTGTTAAGTCTTTTCAGCTAGAGAATAATTCCTCCACTACATCCACACAATAGTGATAGGGAATGGAATCTTTTGGCCTTTTTATGGGTAGCAGAGTGGCTGGGTTTAAAGAATTAACAGTTCCTATGATTACATAAAGATTTTCAGATAACAGTCCTTGATATCTATCTGGTAATTCTTGGGTTTGACAACCAATAATGTCCCCTTTGATCCATCAAGATGATAACTGTGTGGGGCACTCTGATGATTAGTTTTTGTCCAAAGGTCAATTTATTGGCTTCTTGTGACAAAAGGGTTGTAGCAGCTGATGTCTTAAAGCAAGGGGGCCAGCTTAGCACCAAAGGGTCCAGCTGTTTGGATAAATACACCGCTGGTATATGCCATGACCCCATCATTTGAGTCAGGATCCCTACAGCCACTTCCTTCCATTCATAGACATATAGGAAGAAAGGCTTAGTCTGATCTGGCAGTCCTAAGGCCAGGGCCTGGATTAAAGCCCTTTTGATCCCTTGTAAGCTTTTTCCTGATTGGCTTCCCAAAGAAGGGGCTCTTTTTCCCCACTTTGTGGCTTCATACAGCAATTTTGCCATAAGTAAAAAATTTGGAATGTAGATGTGGCAGAAACCTGCTGCTCCTAGGAATTCCCTTATTTGGCACCCGGTGGTTGGGATGGTACTGCACAAACAGTCCGCTTTCACTCACTGCCAAGCTCACATTTCCCTTCACTTATTTCAAAACCTAGATATATGACTCCTTCTGAACAGATTTGTGCCTTTTTCTTGGATACTTTATATTTGGCCTTCCACAAAAGGTGGAGGAGTTTCTCAGTGCCCTGAAGGCAATCCACCTGAGTGGGGACCATAAATAGGAGGTTATCTATGAACTGCAGTCAGAAGCATTTGTCATTAGGAGGAATGAAAGCTCCTGAGATCTGATGCTAGCACTTCTCCAAAGATTGTAGGGGAGTTCTTAAACCCCCGTGGGAGCCTTGTCCAAGTATACTGTGTTTCTCCCCAATGAAATGCGAAGATAGGTCAGCTCACTGGCACCAGCTGGAGACAAAAGAATGCATCCTTTAGGTAGAAGAAAATAAACCAGGCTGCACTAGCTGGTATTTGTCCTAACAAGGTGTATGGGTTGGGCACTACTGGATAGATTGTCTCTGTGACCTGGTTTATGGCACACAAATCCTGCACTGGCCCATATTCCCCAGATGGCTTTCATACTGGCAACAGTGGAGTGGTCCAAAGTTATCTGCATTTAACTATGATTCTGTTCTTGAAAAGCCAGTCTATATGCTTTTGAACACCTTGGATGGCTTATATGAAAATCAGTTAATCAGTTACTGACAAACTCATACCAGGGTGACTCCTGGTTTTAACTCTACTAAGACTGGTGCCTGATTTACAGCCAATCCAGGTGGATTGTTTTCTGCCCATACTCCAGGTATTTTGGTAACTAGCCCATACTTCTCAAGAGGTCCTAGAAGTCCTTGCTTAAGTGGTACTTGTGCATATAGCCTCCATTCCTCAGCTTTTGGCACTGTGAGGGTTAACACCATAGCTTTTGGTTGATGTAAGTTTAAATACATATTTCCTTGTGGTGCAAAGGAAATGTGTGCCTGTAGTATTTGGAGCAAGTTTTTCCCTAGCGAAGAAACTTGACAATTTGGAAGGTATAGAAACTCATGGTGGACTTCTCATCCTCCAATAATGCAACCGCTTGACCAGCAAAAAGGCCTTTTTCTGAAACTCCAGATCCCCTGAAAATAGTGATATAATTCTTACATAGTAGCCCTATGGGTTGGGTAACTACTCAGTGTTTAGCTCTGGTATCTACCATAAAGTCCATTCATTGGTCCCCTCTCTCCACTGTGACCATAGGCTCCTGGTGGCCCAAAGAGATGGAGACCAGTCTGTCTCAGTCCTCCACAGTCTCTGCCAGGCTGATCAAGTTGGCATCCGGTTTCAGAACACAACGACTTACAGCTGGTAGCTCTGGCCAAGCTCCCTGGTCACAGATATTGCCCTTATCCTTCTCTGGACATTCATCCTTCCAATGTGCTTTCTTTTTGCATAATGCACACTAATCCCTCTCCAGCCTTCTCTGGCCTTCAAATCTGGGCCACTTTGACCTCTTCATGACCATGACCATGACCACATCCTTGTCCCCTTACAATGCTAGTTTCTGTTTCAACAACGGCTGCCACCAGTAGCTCAGCCTTTTTCTTAATCCTCTGCTTAGCCTCCTTCCTTTCCTCTTGATCATGGTTAAAACATACTTTGGTGGATACTTCTATTAGCTGGGTGGCATTCATGCCTGCAAAACCTTCAAGATCCCAAAGTTTTGTTTAGTGTCTGCCTGTGCCTGACTAACAAATGACATATTCACCATGCACTGATTCTCTGTAGCCTCGGGGTCAAATGGGCTATAGAGCTGGTAGGCCTCACAGAGACTCTCATAGGACTGACTTGGGCTCTCATCAGCCTTTTTAAGGACCTCTGAAATTTTTCCTATGTCCATTGCCTTTTTCCCTTCAGCTTTTATCCCATTTAAGAGTGCTTCCTGATATCTCTGCAGGCAGAGCTGCTCTTTTGCCTCATTTGGGTTCCAATTTGGGTCTGTTTCTGAGAACTGTTCCTGGGCATACCGCCAGACATCATGTGTGCCATCAGGTGCATTGTTCTCTATCCACCGGAGGGCCTCTTTGGACACCCTCTGATGCTCCTTTGTATTGAACCATGTCAGAAGGAGCTGCTGGCAGTCTGGCCAGGTAGAATTGCGAGTCAGAAAAATGGACCACATCAGGTCTATTACAGACTGGGGCTTCTCTGTATAGGATGGAGTATGCTGTTCCCCATTTAGGTGGTCTGTGATGGAGAAAGGCTGGTAGACAAAAATTCACTGCCCACCCCGGACCTGGCCTTGTTCATAATAATAGGTCTGTGCTCGAGTCTCATGGAAGAGCATTTGCAAGGCTTGGGTGCAGCCTGACCAGAAGTGGCTTGCTGTTTAATCCTGCCTTTCCTCTTCGGTTTTTATGGGCAGGGGCTCAGGATCCCCTCCATGGGGTTATGCTGCTTGAGACTCACTTTTCTCTGAGCCTGATTCCTCGAGGGCCATTTGCTTTCTGCCTTGTCTTAGCCCTGACAAGGATGGGTGTATTGGAGCATAAGAGGGAGGAAACTTTCTTTCCTTGGAAAGCGTTTGGAAGACTGTTTTTTCCTGACTACTCTGTTGCTTTTTCTTCTCCTCTGAGGCTCCTATTGAGATAGACTTCTCAACTTCCTTAGGTATAGCTCAGGCTACCAGAGACTTACAATAACTTGTCAAATAAGGTTGTATTCATTTGGGATGTGTTAGAACCATGTTCAACCAGGAATCAATATATGGGAACTGATCTAGGTTCCCAGGCTGTTCTCCAACCCCTGTCACTGCCCTAAACACATGGCCAATTTCTTCCCTATCTATTGTGTCTTTGGCAGGCCACACAACATTAAAAGAAGGTCAGTCTAATTCACAGAGAGTTCTCAACCTTTGGGGGGTCAGTTTTACCCCATAATCTCCTCCAAAGCCTTTCTCAGAATTATTTAACATGCACTCCAATGGAGAAGCTTTTGATGATTTTCCTCCCATTCCTCCTTTTATGACACACACTCACTCTACCTTTTGTTACGGACTGATCAGACTGTTTCCTATTACTGGAATTTCATGCACTGCTTAGCTAGGACAGTATCGTATTCCCACTGCAGCTGCTGCAGCTGTAGGGCAGCTCCTGTCAGCCTTATACAGATCGCTCTAGATCTGGTCAGCCACACACTGGCTTCAGAGCACACAGTCCACATTAAGAGATCTGTGCCTTCACCTGTCATGCCCCATGTTGGCCCTTCCCAGAACTGTCTCTTTAATGTGCTTTCACATGCCTCCTCACTCCCAGTTCACGTTTTTTAATTAGGGTGGCAACTCATTTTTCTTGCTACGTCTAGTTTCAGTTTTTATTTTCCTAAACTGACTTAGTGAGCCTCTTTCATGTGCTGTGACAGTTAGGTTGTAAGTTTCATCCAAATTGGCAGGTCACTCCCACTTTCCTCAGCCCCTCTGTGTTAGACGAGTAGTCACACCCTGGGAAGTGATCAGGCCCCCGTTTCATCCTTACTGGATGGGTCTTGACTTGGGGCTTCAGGCCTTACCATGTTTTTGAAGAATGCACGCAGCTCCTGGAATTGTCCTGTAGCCCCTTTGCCAGTTCCATTGTGCTGTTAGGGAAGGGCACTGGGATGCAGGAGAGCTGGTCTCCTCTCCAGTCTGAAGTTCTCCTGTCAGTGCCTAGGATTTCAGGTATCCCCTGCTCTCGGGCTCCAGTCCTATAGGCAAAGGAGACAGAACATTTGCCATCTCCAATCCTGGATGAGCCCCTAGAAAATGTTACAGGAAATCAGAGACTGGAGAGACTGATGGGGTCAAAGGACGATTTATTATTTAAGGTATACACTGGCTCAGTGGACTAGTGTCCAGAAAGTCTGAGCACCAAACAAACAAGGCAAGTATCTTTTATGCAGTTTGTTTTTTGAGGCAGAGTCTCACTCTGTCACCCTGGCTGGAGTGCAGTGGTGTGATCTCAGCTCACTGCAAGCTCCACCTCCCGGGTTCACACCATTCTCCTGCCTCAGCCTCCTGAGTGGCTGGGACTACAGGTGCCTGCTACCATGCCTGGCTAAGTTTTTGTATTTTTAGTAGAGACAGGGTTTCACCTTGTTAGCCAGGATGGTCTTGATCTCCTGACCTCGTGATCTGCCTGCCTCGGCCTCTCAAAGTGCTGGGATTATAGGCATGAGCCACTGCTCCCGGCCTTTTATGCATCTTAAGGCAGGCAATACATGAGGCAGGAAGCAGGCTTACAGAAGCGAGAACAAAAGCAGTTAATCATCTGTGACACGTCTTACATCTTTGATAAAACATGTTTTACAGCTAGTGGTTATCTATCTTGTGACCTTTCAGCTGTTCAGCAGTAAAACAGAAACTTAGAGAACTTACAAAATATGCAGAGGGTAGATATGGTTAATATTTCACAGAGAAGTAGTTAGTATTCTTTCTTAACTCGTACTTTGGAAGGGGGCTACTTGAGGCCTATTCCATCCTAACTCTAACAACAATTTTTAAGCAAGCTTTAATTTTCTTTTAATTTTCTACTTCACATTCCTTTTCTTTTCTCTAATCTTGTCTTCATGTTTTATTTCAGTAAGCTGTTCTTCAACCTCTAATATCCTTTCTTCCACCTGATCAATCTGGATATTGATACTTGTGTATGCTTCACAAAGGTTTTAGCACTGTTTTTCAGCTCCTTCAGGTCATTTATATTTTTCTTTAAACTGGGTATTCTAGTTAGCAATTCCTGTCACCTTTTATAAAGGCTCTTAGCTTTCTTGCATTGGGTTAGCACATGTTCCTTTAATTCAGAGGAGTTTTTTATTACCCACCTTCTGAAGTCTACTTCTATCAACTTATGAAACTCATTCCCCATCCAGTTTTCTGCCCTTGCTGGAGAGGAATTTCAATCATTTGGAGAAGATGAGGTATTCTGGTTCCTTAAATTTTCAGCATGTTTTTGGGTTTTTTTTTTTTTTTGGTTTTTTTTTTTCTTATCTTCATGGATTTATCTGCCTTTGCTCTTTGAGGCTGATGATCTTTGGACAGGTTTTTTTAGTGGGGGTCCTTTTGTTGATGGTGGTATTGTTTCTTTCTGTTTGTTTTTTTCTAACGGTCAGGTCCCTCTTCTGCAGGTCTGCTGCAGTTTGCGGGAGGTCCACTCCAGACCCTGTTTGCCTGGGTGTCACCAGTGGAGGCTGCAGAACAGAAAGGATTGCCGCCTGCTCCTTCCTCTGGAAGCTTCATCCCAGAGGGGCACTGGCCTGATGCCAGCCACAGCTCTCCTGTACAAGGTGTCTGTCTACTCCTGCTTGGTGGTATCTCCCAGTTAGGAGTCATGGGTGTCAGGGACCTACTTGAGGAGGTATTCTGTCCCTTAGCAGAGCTGGAGCACTGTGCAGGGAGAATCCTTCTTGACAGATGCTGCTCTCTTCAGAGATGGCAGGCAAGAATATTTAAGTATGCTGTTGCTGGGCACATAGCCAGCCCTTTCCCCATGTGCTCTTTTTCCACGGAGATGGGAGTTTGTCTATAATCCCTTGAATGGGGCTATTGCCTTTCTTTCAGAGATGCCCTCCCTAGTGAGGAGGAATCTAGAGAGTCAGTCTGGCCACAGCTGCTTTGACATGCTTTGGTGAATTCTGCCCAGTATGAACTTCCTGGCCTCCTTAGCACTGTCAGGGGAAAACTGTCTACTCCATCCTCAGTAATGGTGGATGCCTCTTCCCCAACCAAGCCTGATCATCCCAGGTTGATTTCATGCTGCTCTGTTGGCAGCAAGAATTTCAAGCCAGTGGTTCTTAGGGTGCTGACTCCATGGCAGTGGGACCCACTGAGCAAGACCACTTGGCTCTCTGGCTTTAGCCCTCTTTCCAGGGGAGTAAATGGTTCTCTCACTGGGGTTCGAGGTTCCACTGGGAAAAACAAACAAACAGACAAACAAACAACAGCAACAACAAAAACAAAAAAAGTGAAGCTAGCTTGGTGTCTGTTGAAACAGCCACCCAGTTTTATGCTTGAAACCGAGGGCCCTGGTGGTGTAGGCACACAAGGGAATTTTCTGCTCTCTAGATTGCAGATCCCATGGGAAAACTGTAGTATCTGGGCCAGGTAGCACAGTCTTTCATGGCTTCCTTGGGAGGGGAGAGATTGGTTCCTGGCTTCTTGTACTTCTCTGGTGAGATAATGCCCTCTCTTGCTTTCTGCTCACCGTCCATAGGCTTCGCCCACTGCCTAAACATTCCCAATGAGATTAACTGGGTACCTCCTTTGTAAATGTAGAGATTATCCATTCACTTTCTGCATTGGTCTCAATGGAAGCAGCAAACTGGAGCTGAGCTGTTCCTATGTGGCCATCTTGTCAGATCTCCCTGTAATTCTTATCTTATTAAATTGTCTTAACAGAATTATCCACTGACAATGTCAATGTATCAGAAATATATGAGTTTATTTATTTGTTAATTTTTCATTCAACTACATATTTCTTTGTGTACACACTTTGAGTAGTTCTTCATTTAAATAATTATTGTAGTTATTTAGTAATACTTAGTAATATTAGCAGTAAAGAAATATGAACAAGAGTTTCTTTTCTGTCTCAACAATTTTGGCTAACCAGACATCAATACAAATTTTATAAGATAATTTTTTAGTTCTGCAATGGAGAAACAAATTAGAGATTGACAGATTTATATAAAATTTAAAATAAAAATTTGCAATTCTGCACAGAAAAGTACAGCAATATGCTAGAAAAATATTAAGTTTGCAAATAAGTTTGAAAAAAGATTTGCACTTTAAACATGTTAAATCTTAGAATTTGGGATCCAAATGCATTGTTCTACATTTAATTCTTTTTTATACTTCATATAATATTTTGTACTTTTAGTATACAATTATCACAACATGTATACATTTTTAATATTGATTTTATTATTTTTGTGTTATTCTAAATAAAATTATGTCTATAGTTTTGTTTCCATATTGTAGATTACTAGAGTTTAGAAACATTTCATTTAGGTGTTGATTTTTAATACTTCTATCTATGCATTAAAGTATGCAAAATTTATATGAACGTAATTTATATTACTTTTTACATTTTTTTCTAATGACTTAGGCTAGAAGTTCCAAGGCAAAGTTAAGTGAAAGTAAAAAAAAAAAAAAACGCATCCTCATTCCACATCTTATTTAAAAGTAAGCTTCCACTTAGCACTACTGAAGAAAAGAATACCTGTGAATTGTAGTGCTCTCTATGAGAGAGGAAATTTTCCTTTCATTTCTAGTTTATTTACTTTTAATAATAAATATATTTTTTGAAAATGTTTGTTGTATAAGCTATGATTATACTGTTCCTTATTATATTCTTATTCTGCATTGCATTTATTGGTTTTATAACTAATTTGTTATAAATTATTTAGGTACGTGACTCTTTTGGAAGTTATGTAAGCCTTGAAGTGTTGATGGATTTTAATTGTTAAGCATCCCATAAGGATTTTACATCTGTCTTCAAAAGGGGGTGGCAGGGGTTGGTCTGTATCTGCCTGTTCCTTAGTATTTTTTGTTCCAGATTTGGTCTTAGAGTAATGTTGGTTTATTGGAAAATTGTCTTCAATGTTTAGGTAAAACTAGGAAAAAATCAAAGATTGACTAAGTTACAGTATTATGTCTACTTTAACTTGTTGACAGAGTTTAGCAGTAAAGCCATCTGTTTATGATATTTTGTTTGTTAGGTGTTCTAAATTACTAATTTAAATAATTTACTTACTCCAGTTAAGTTTGGCTTTTTAAATTTCTTATTCAGTAGTTTTTGAGAATCATGTATTCTTAAAAAATTATTCAATTATTCTAGGGTTTTAAATTAGAGGTATAAATGTGTTTATAGTATTCTTTAGTACTTTTAAAATATCTGTAAAATTTATAGTAAGTACTTTATATTATTCATATAATTTACTGTTGTTAGGTGTGATATGTAGAATTGTACCTATTTGTTGATGTCATTTGTTTTTTATTATGTAATGACATTGTCTCTTTTAAAACATTTAGCTTGTAATCTGTCTTGTTTGATATTATTAAAAACACTCAACGTTCTATTTGATTAGTATTTCCATGAGAAGTTTTTTTTTTCCAGTTTGTAATGCCAAAAGAATTTTGAAATTTATATCCAATGTGATTCTTTATTGACAAAATGTATCTGGGTATGCATTTTATTAACTCTGCATTTTATATGTTATTTATTTATTTAATTTTTGCTAAGTTCAGAGAATAGAGTATACATGCAGGTGTGTTACATGGGTATGTTGTGTACTATTGAGTTTTGGCCTTTAGTGTGTCCATCACTCAATTAGTAAATGTTGTTTTGAATACTTTTTAACTCCCACTTTCCTTCTGTACTCTCCTCTTTTGATGTCTCTAGTGTTTATTATATCCCTCTCTATGGCCACGTGTACTCATCGTTCACCTTCCACTTACATGTAAAAACATATGGTAAGTGATTTTCTGATTTTGAGTTATTTTACTAAAGATAATTGTTTTTAGCTCTATGGATGTGGTTGCAAAAACTGTAACATTATTATAAATATTTATGGTTATGCAGTATTAAATCATGTATAGACACCACATTTTCATATTTTCAATTCAATCATACTTTGATGGAAACTTGGGTTAATTCCATGACCTTACTATATATATATATATGTATGTATGTATGTATATGTATATATATATATTTTTTGAGACAGTCTCTTTCTGTCACCATGCTGGAGTGCAGTGGTGAGATCTGGCTCACTACAACCTCTCCCTCCTAGCCAGGATGGTCTTGATCTCTTCACCTCGTGATCTGCCTGCCTTGGCCTCCCAAAGTGCTGGGATTACAGGCATGAGCCACTGCACTCAGCCAACCTTGCTATTTTGAATGGTGCTATGATAAACACAGCAATGCAGCTGTGTGTTTGATATAACTCCTCTCACCACAACCACTTTGAGTAGATATCTAGTTGTGGCATTGCTGGGACAAATGGTAGTTCTATTTTTATTTCTTTGAAAAATTTTCAACTGTTTAAATAAGAATTGAGCTAATTTTATTCTCAGGAACACTATATCATTATTCTATTTTTCTGCAATTTAGCCAGTGTTTGTTGATTTCTGAATTTTTGTAATAGTTATTCTGACTACTGTGAAATATCTCACTGTGATTTTGATTTTTCTGCCTCTGATGATTAACAATGTTGAGCATTTTTTATCTATTTGTTGTTCACTTGTATGTTGTCTTTTGGGAAATATCTGCTCATGACTTTTGCCCACAGAATGTTTTCTTTCCCTGGTTAGTTATTTGAGTTTCTTCTAGAGTCTGGACATTAGCCCTTGTAGGAAGTATTTTTTGCCTTTTTTTTTTTTTAATATTCTACAGGTTATCTGTTTACTGTGTTATTGATTTGCCATACTGAAGCTTATTAGTTTAGTTGTTGCATTTGTTCCTGTATTTGTTGCATTTGCTTTTGAGGTCTTAGCTATAAATATCTTTAAACTGTATTATTAAATAACAGATTGTATGACTTATCTGTTTTATCTACAATACATAAAAATTGTACTATTAAATAATAAAGTGTATTATTTATCTGTTTTACATACTGTTGGTTTTGCTTTGCTGGTATTTTGAGAATTTTTGCACTTAGGTTTATTAGAGACATTGGTCTGTAGCTTTCTCTTCTTGTATTTGTTTTGTTTTGTTTTTGTCTGGTTTTTATATTGAAATAACACCTGCCTTCTATGAGTTAGGAATAATTTTCTCTTCCTCAATATTTGAAATGTTTGCAGGAGGATTGGTATTAGTTTCTCTTTGCATGTTTTGTAATATTTTGCTGTGAATCCATCTGCATCAAGGCTTTTTTTTTTTTGTCAGGTGGAAGCATGAATACTTGTTATTCAAGTGTTCAGGTTTCCTGTTTCCTCCTGGGTCAATCATAACAGGTTGCGTGTTTTCAGTAATTTGTTCATTTTCTCTAGATTTACTTGTTTGACAGTTAATAGTTGTCACAATGCATCTGGTAATCCTTTGTATTTCTGTGGTATCACTTGTAATGTCTTTTTTATTTGTTTTTAATTTATTTATTATTATTTATTTATCTTTATTTACTGTTTATTTTGTGTTTGAGTATTCTTGATTGGCTTACTTGCAACTTACTAATTGTGTTTGTATTTTCAAAGCAATAGGTTTTATTTTGATCTTTAAAAAAATTTTAGTTGCTATTTGATTTAGTTCTGCCTTTATTTCCATTATATATTTTCTTCAGCTATTTTTGGGTTTGTCATGTTATTTCTTTTCCAGTTTCATGATGTGTGTTATAAGACTGTTAATTTGTAATCATTCTTCCTTTTCAATGTAGGCATTAAATATGTTAAACTTCCTGCTTAGCAGTTTTGCTGTATTCCACAAGTTTTGGTACATTGTGTTTTCCTTTTTGTTTGAGAAAATGTTTTTATTTTCATCTTAATTTTTTACAGAGTCAGTGATCATTTCACATCATGTTTTTCAATTTTTATTTATTTGTGTAATTTCCAAAAATTATCTTACTATTGATTACTAGTTTTATTCCATATTTAGTTAACAATATAATAATTTCAATTTATTTGAATCCCTAAAATTTGCTTTGTGTTCTATTCTTGAGAATGTTGCATATGCTGAGAAGAATGTGTATTCTACAGATGCTGGAGGAAACGTTCTGCAAATATCTATTACATTTATTTGTCCTATTGTATAAAGTAATGATTATGATTCTTTTTAAATTTTTATTCTAGATTATCTGCCTTCTAGATAATGAAATTGTAAAAGTCTGTTTTGTGATAAAAATGTCTTGAAGCCTTCAGCTGATCTTTAGGATTTTACTCTATTGTTTAAAATGTATAAATTTAAGTGTACAGTGCAATTTTATTACGTGATCATATTGTGTAGTGATAAAGTCATGGTTTTAGTGTATTAATCATCTCAATAATGTACATTGTACCCATTAAGTATGTCTCATCAACCAAGCTCTTTCCATCCTGCCACATTTCTGACTCTCCAATGTGTATCATTCTATACTTTATGCCCATGCTTACAATATTGTGAATATACAGTATTTGACTTTATGTTTCCAAGTTTGTTTGTTTTAGATCATGGCCTCCAGTTTTATACATGTCAATAGAGAGGACATGACTTTATTCTTTTCTATAATGAAATTGTATTTTATTATGTTTATGTAGCATATTTGTTTAATCTAATTATATGTTGATAACCAGTTTAGGTAATTCTATTGTTTTACTACTGTGAATAATGCTGCAATACTTATATGAGTATGTATTTTATATAATGATTTTAATATCTTTGATAGATACCCAGTAGTGGGATTGCTGGAACAAGTGGTACTTACAGTTTTAGTTCTTTGATAAATAACCATTCTGTTTTTCATAGAGGTTATACTAATCTATATTCCCACCAACAGTATTAAGCATTCTTTCTTAGCATCCTCATCATCTGTTTTTCTTTTTATGTAATAGCCATTTTGAGTGGTGTAAGATGATATCTATCTTACGGTGGTTTTAGTTTGCATTTATTTGATCATTAGTGATGTTGAACATTGGCTTATATGCATGCTGGCCTTTGGATGTCTTCTTTTGATAAATGACTATTCATATTATTAATAGCTTTTATTATCCTTTCAAAACTTAAATTTTGGTTTTCACAAACACATGAAGGTTTCTTACACAGTTAAACTCAGGTCATAGGGGTGAGTTGTAAAGATTATTTCATCACCTGGAAATTAAGCCCAATACCCAATAGTTATCTTTTCTGCTTGTCTCCCTTTTTCTTCCCACTATCCTCAAGTAGACCCCACTGTCTGTTATTTCCTTCTTTGTTTTAACAATTTATTACTTAGCCCTAACCTTTGATGAAAACTATTGGTTTTCTCTTCCAGCATTAGCTTACTCAGATTAATACCCTCCATCTCCATCCATGTGCCTGCAAAAAAAAACCATAATCTTGCTTTTTTATATGTATATTGGCATAGTATTCCATGGTATATATATGCCATATTGCTTTATTCTGTCTATCATTAATGAACATTTATATTAATATCATGTCTTTGCTATTGTAAATACTGCTGCAATGAATATTCATGTGTATGTCTCTGTGTGGTAGGATGATTTATGTATCATCCTTTGGTACACACTTAGTCATAAAATTGCTTAGCCAAATGGTAGTTCTGCTTTTAGCCTTTTGCAGAATCACAATACTGCTTTCCACAATGCTTGAACTAATTTATGCACCCACAAACAGTGTATATATGTTTCCCTTTCTCTGCAGTCTTGCCAGCATCTGTTACTATTTCACTTTTTAGTAATAGCTTTTCTGACAGCTGTGAGATTGTATCTTATTGTGGTTTTGATTTGCATTTATCTAATCATCACTGATATTGAGCTTTTTTTATACATGATTATTGGCAGCATGTATGTCTTCTTTTAAAAAAAATCTGTTCATGTCCTTTTCCCATTTTTAATGGGGTTTTCTATTGGAATTGTGTTAAAGTTCTTTATAGATGTTGGGTATTAGACTTTTTCAGATGCATAGTTTGCAAAATTTTTCAGATTTTTGTCAGATGCACAGGTTGCAAAATTTTCTCCCATTCTGTAGGTTGTCTGTGTACTCTGTTGATTGTTTCTTTTGCTGTACAAAGTAACATTTTAATGGTTTTATTTGTTTTTCCTGTTGTTTGAGTTTATTATATATTCTAGATATCAGTGTATTTCTTTTGTTTCTACCCTGACCTTTGTAATTTATAATTTTCTACACATTGTGAGTAGTTTCATTTTGTTTTCCTAAAACTCTGAGTTGTCTTATTTGACTTTTTAGAGCTTTTTACTTTTAAGTGTTGGAATTTGTTGCTATCAACTTTTCTATTTTAGTGATATTTGATTTTTCTTTTTAATTTTATATATTGTGTTTACTTTTTTATTTGTCTCAACATTTAAACATATTTATTTTTACTTTTTTTGGTTCATTGATTTTTCAGGAGCATGCTATTTAGTTTTTACATATCTGTAAATTTCTGTAGTTTCTAATGTTTTCCTTTATATTTTTAACTTTATAGTGTTATTTAATTGTGGTACAAATAGATATTAAATGTGATCTTGTTAAGTTTGTTGTGACTTGTTTTTTGTCCTAACATATAATCTATTTCACAAAATGTTCAAAGTGCAGGTTAGAATAATGTGTCTTCTACAGCATTTGGAGGAGTAGCTTTTATCTATTTCTGTTGGCTCCATTTTATCTAGAGCACAGTTTAAATCAGGTTTTGTGATTAAATCAAGTTGTGTTCATTGTCTGTAAATTATCTGACTTGCTGAAAGTGAGAGATTTAAGTGCCCTGCTATTTTAATATTGCAGTATTTCTTTAATTGTGATAATATTCTTTATCACAGTTTCTTTAATAGCTATAATGTTTACTTCATACATCCAAATGTACCATTGTTGGGTGATCATATATTTACACTGATTATATTTTTTTCCAAATAGATCACTTTGTCATGGTATCATGACCTTGTCCTTCTTACAGTTTTTCACAAAGTTTGTTTTATCTAATATAAATATAGTTACTTCTGTTTGCTTTGGATTTGTACTTTATGGAATAATTTTTTACATTCTTTCACTTTTAGGCTATACATTTTCTGAGAAGAAAGATGATAAAATAAATATTTTAAGAAATATATCCAGCTCTACAGATTATGTTTTATGTAATTCACCCAGTTAAAATACACAATGTGGCCAGGTGCAGTGGCCCATTCCTGTAACCTCAGCACTTTGGGAGGCCAAGGCAGGTGGATCACCTGAGGTCAGGAGTTTGAAACCAGACTGACCAACATGCTGAAACTCTACCTATCTCTACTGAAAAAACAAAAATTTGCTGGGTGGTGGTGTACACGTGTAATCCCAGCTACTCAGTAGGCTGAGACAGGAGAATCACTTAAACCTGGGAGGCAGAGGTTGAAGTGAGCCAAGATTGTGCCATTGCACTTCAGCCTGGGCAGTAGAGTGAGACTCAATGTCAAATAAAAAAATACACAATGTATTTGCTTTAGGTATAATCACATATATGTGCAGCCATCAACATACTTCGTTTACAAACATTTTCATGTAAAATTAAGTGAAGAAATATTAAAATATTATATTCCTTTCTCCAGTCACATCTCAATCTTAATGAAGGATTAATTTGTTTTCTGCACATATAACCTTTTTGTCTTTCTGTGTTCCATTCATTTTATAAGGATATGATAATATTTGGCCATTGGAATTGATGTTATAATGGCTGAAAAGCAGCATTTCAAACATAACTCATCCACTTAAAAAATAATGTGTCAAAAACCACATTTCGAATTTTTTTTTTTTTTTTTTTTTTGAGATGGAGTCTTGCCCTGTCACCCAGGCTGGAGTGCAGTGGCACGATCTTGGCTCACTGCAAGCTCTGCCTCCTGGGTTCACGCCATTCTCCTGCCTCAGCCTCCCAAGTAGCAGGGACCACAGGCTCCCACCACCTCGCCTGGCTAATTTTTGTATTTTTAGTAGAGACAGGATTTCACCATGTTGGCCAGGATGGTCTTGATCTCCTGATCTTGTGATCCGCCCACCTCGGCCTCCCAAAGTGCTGGGATTACAGGCATGAGCCATTTTGAATATTTTATCCAAAAATAATATTGGAATTTAACAGGGGAGTGACATTAAATAGCAAGAATTAGGAAGGAAAAAGTGAAGAGGCAGCCTGCTTGACCAGTAATGGCCAGGAGCTGGGAGTGAATTCCCACTCTCCAGAAAGGGTGAAAAAGGAGCTTTCTGTAGTCTGTGTTTTTGTTTTGTTTTTTGTTTCATCAAGTCATTTTATAATTCAGGCCACAGGACAGCACTTTAACCTTCTCTGTCACTGAATCCAATGTAGAAAGTTTCCAGACTTTGAGAAGAAACTGCTCCAGAGAGAGAGTTCATCATGAGCCCTGTGTCTTTTGTAAAATATAAGTGGCTATAACAAAGCTCACACTTATCACTGACTCACCACTACTGTGTGCTGTCTCAGGTCCCAGAATTGCCCGTTCTAAGCACTAAGAAAATTCAGGTTATTGTTTGTGAAACAGATGCATGGACAGGGTGAGCTCCTGTGGAAGACTGCAGTAGCTCAATGTGGGCTTAGTCATCAGTGCTAGAAAATGGGTGCCACTTCCAGAACTTAAATGAGACACAGTAGCCATGCAGGCTTGGTTTTAATACAATGGCAGGCAGTGGGAAGTTTCTAGCATCCATGAGAAAGTTATAGACTAGGCATGGATTGCTGGGCTATACAGGTCAAACATATCTGCTGTGACAGCTAGGTCTGAGAAGCCCCTGTAGGACTGAGGTGAGACAGAAATGCCTATTTCCCTCTCATTAGTCAAGACTCTGATTGCTGAAGCTGGCCCCATTGTCTACATAGAAGCTGCCAATCTTCATCTGAGAATTTAGGCAAGTCTGAGGGACATCCTTCCCATGACCATCATGGCTGGTGCATGCACTCACCATTAGGGAGACTGAGAGCAACCTTATTCATTTAGGCTCTGCTTGGCTTTGCCCCCATCTACCAAGCAAAAGTACACAGTCTGTGGCCTGGGGATTGTACAACAGAATCCATGAAGTGAGAAACCCAAGAACATCTCCTGGGGAACTGATGATGGGCATAAATGCCTGATCACTCAAAATATTCCATCATATCAGCTGGTTCCTATATACGGGCACCATCTGCTGGCCCAGAAAACAAATTAACACCCAAATATCTAATGCAACCACTGCGAACAAGAGAGCACTGTGCTTGAGATGGAGCAGAGTACCTCACCATTTCTAACACAATCACTTACTCTATGCCACTGAATCAGGGGCTCAAGAGCCTGCTTACCTGACTAGTTCATCAGTATTGTAACCAACACCTGAGAAAACCACCCAAAGGTCCAAGAATTGACCTGCCTGAAACTCTGAACACAAGTGCCAATGTAGGCTACTTTAAGACACAAGGATACACCTCCTTAACCACCATCAGTACCACTAAAGCCTGAAGATGGACTTACCTGGAATTCTAGTACCCAATAAAACTTTATCACAGCCTCCACTAATAACCGCACCCTAACAACCCAAGAATTATATAAATACTATTAACACAGCTTACAGCTGAAGAAATAATGAAGAGATTTCACACCTGCATGCATCTGGAATCAAAGCCAAAGGTGTCTACTCAACTAAAACCATAGACATTTCTAAGAGAAAGATCCCATCTCAACAAAAGTATTTGCTAAAAAAAGGAAGAAGGTACTCTTACACCAGGTGCAAAAAATATCAATGTAAGGATAAAGAACACGTGAAGAAACAGAAAAAAAAAAAAAAACCACTTCTGATGGAATACAAAACGTTACCAGTAACGTATGTTAACTAAATATAAATTACTTATTTTTAATATTTCAACTCCTATTTTACATGCAGAAGCTACATATTCTTGTATGTTACATGGGTATGTGATGTGCTGCTGAACTGCGTCATATAAATCTCATCACCCAGGTAGGAAGTATAATACCCAAAAGGTAGTTTTCAACACAACTCTCTACTTGCTTCCTTTCCCCCCTAACAGTAAACAGCGTCAGTTGTTCATGTGTGCTCAAATTTAAGCTTCAACTTACAAGTGAAAATATGTGGTAGTTGGTCTTCCGTTCCTGAAATAATTTGCTTAATATTATGGCCTTCAATGGCAACTATGTTTCTGCAAAGGACATTAATTTTTTCTTTTTATAACTGCACAGTATCCAATTGTGTAATGTGCAACATATTCTGTATCTGAACCATCATATATGGGCCCCTGGATTGATGCAGTGTTCTTTTATATTGTGGATACGATGGTAATGATTATACAAGTTCATGTTTATTCTTGCATAGAAAAATTTTCCTTAGAGTATGTACCTACAGCAATAAGATTATTGGGTTGAATGTTGGGTTGGTAGCACTATGTTATCTGACAAATCTCCAGACTGCTTTCCACAGTGACTGAACTAATTTACATTTACTCTCAAAATGTATCAGTGTTCCCTCTTCTCTGGAGCCTCATCAGGATGTCTTATTTTTTGATATTTAATAATAGTTATTCAGACGAGTGTGAGATGGTTTCACATTGTGGTTTTAATATGCATTTATCTGATGGTGAGCAATGATGAGCATCTTTTCTTATCTTTGTTGATCGCTTGTATATCATCTTTTGAAATACATGAGTTGTGTGTTTTATGCTTGTTTAAATATTTTTTAAACATAGTCACCATGGTGACTATGAAGTGGTCATCTTGTTCCTTGGAAGTGGTCATCTTGTTCTAGCCAGAGTTCACTGTATTTCCTAAATTTGCATGTCAACCTATCTAATGAGATTACAGAAATTTTCATGACCTTTATTTATTCTGTCTGTCTTCTGTCTTAGGAATGACAATAAGTCATAGATTTTGTCTCTTTAAATAATGCCATATTTTGCGGAAGTTCTTATTTTTACTTTAAATAATATTTTATTTATTTATTTTTTCTTTTAGCTGAATTGATCAGAAGTACGAGCCTTTGCACTCTGAGATTTTTTTTTTTTTCTGAGATTGGTGTATTCTGCTGTTGGTACTCCTGATTGTATTATAAAATTATTTTACTGAATTTGTAGCTCTGAAAATTTAATTTGGTTTATCTTAAAATGATTATTTTAGTTCTTGGTCGATTTATTTGATTCTCGGGAATTTTTGGATTAGTTTTCAGCTTTGTTCTGAATTTTGATTAGCTTCCCTATAATCCATAATGTCTTCCATTTAAGTCATTTCAGACTGGTTAAAAAGTATGGATGGGAAGCTTATGGTTTTACTGGGACAGAAGGGGGTACTCTGGCTTTTTGAATTGCACTAGGTTGAATAACACAGGATTATTGCACAGATACATTCTTCTCTGTGAATGTTGTTATTCCTTTAATTTTGATATTAGTTTGATATTGACTTTGTTTCTGAATGTTTTATAGAGACAAGGCTCTGTGCAGGGATTTTGTGGCTGAATTCTTGTGACCGGTTTAATAGAGGAGTATATTAGCAAAATATTTTTGGTTTTATAGTTTAGGCTGTGATACAGCTGGTGACATTTAAGAGTAATAGCCAGCAGGTAGGTTTTTACTAAACTTTTTTTTTTTTTCCCTCATGTTTGCAGCCATGCTCAGTGTTGTGGGAGGCAGGGAGGTGACACCCTCACCATGTCCACTACTGGGCTTGGGGAAGTCCCCTACTATTACTGACAGCATACCCACTTTTATTTTATTTATTTATTTAATTTATTTATTTCTTCATGCATTCATTTATTTATTTTAGAAAGGGTCTCACTCTAGCCAGGCACGGTGGCTCACGCCTGTAATCCCAGCGCTTTGGGAGGCCAAGATGGGCAGATCACCAGGTCAGGAGATCAAGACCATCCTGCCTAACATGGTGAGACCCCGTCTCTAATAAAAATACAAAAAAAATCAGCCGGGCGTGATGGCGGGCACCTGCAGTCCCAGCTTCCCAGCTATTCTGGAGGCGGAGGCAGGAGAATGGCGTGAACCCCGGGAGGCGGAGCTTGCAGTGAACCCAGATGACGCCACTGCGCTCCAGCCTGGGAAACAGTGCGAGACTCCGTCTCAAAAAAAAAAAAAAAAAAAAAAAAAAAAACAAAAAAAAACAAAGGGTCTCACTCTGTTTCTCAGATTGCAGTGCAGTGGCAAGATCTCGGTTCACTGCAACCTCCGCCTCCTGGGTTCAAGTGATTTTTGTGCCTCAGACTCCCAAGCAGCTGAAACCACAGTCAGGCACCACCACAGTTGGCTACTTTTTTGTAATTTTAGTAGACAGAGTATTTCTCCGTTTGCCAGGGTGGTCTCAAACTCACTGGCCTTAGTTGATCCACCCACCTCACCCTCCCAAAATGCTGAGATTACAGATGTGAGCCATAGCACCTGGCCCATACCCACATTTCTTCTGTTATGTGTTTCAGTCTGTGAGGCTCCTTTGGAAAGAGTCAATGACTGGGAGATGTCACACTTTTTCTGTACTAGCTTTGTGAAGGAAGGCATGTTATGCTCCCACACCAGCCCATGATCAATAAATCACCCTTGTCAGTTCTCCAAGAGTGTGGACTCTTTCCGAACTCATCTGCCAGCCGTGATTCTCAACATTCCTGAGCTGCGTGCTGCAGCCCTTTGGTGCCAGGTTAGGCATATGGCTTTATTATCCGTATGTTTGAAACACAGTTCCCATGTTCCAGGTGCACTGAGAGATCTAAAGTGCTCCAAGACTACAATGAAGGAATATACCTTCTATGTGCATCAGAAGCTGTGCTGTGCACTCAATCCTGGTAAGGAGGTATGGCTCCTGGGAGGCACTGGGAGGTAGGTGTGCCTGCAAAACAGACATGCCCAAGTCCTGCAGGGAAGCTGGCTTTACTTTCTTTTATACCTATATAGCTAGGGCTAGGTTTTCTCTAAGAAATGTGAAGCACTTTCAGGGAATGGACACCTATGACTGCACAGTGAGCTGCTCCACACACAAAGGCTCTGCGCTGGCTGAAGCATTGCTTTTCTTACTCTCTGGGAAGATTACTTTGCCAGCTCAAATGTTCTTAGGGGACATGTTGTCCCCAGGACCTAGAATCCCAGTGCTCTAGGGAAAGAGTTGGAAATTCCACAGCTTTTTCACTCACCAATTTCCCCTGAGAAATTTAGGACCAAGAACTTCCCCGAGCATTCAAGTTTCTCATAGTGGATTCCTAGCTTGTTCCTTCTAGAGCATTAGTGTGTGCATCATATCCATGCACTCTCCACATTTTCTTTCTAAAAATCTGTACAAATTATGTTTGTTTACTTGGAATGTTGGTGTCTACTAATGGGAAAATAACTTTCTGGCTGCATCAAATTGTTCTTCTTGCCCCTGAAGTCTGAAAATAAATTCCTTAAATTACACATAAATAATTCACAGTATACATTTTTTAAAAGCTCAAGGAAAAGCAATAGTAAAGTGAAACCAGAATTTAGAGAAACACAGTTATACAATAAAAAATTTTCAAGAAGATACATATTTTTAAAAAATAAAAATAAACACAATTATGGAGATGAAAAATGTATTGGCCAGGCGTGGTGGCTCATGCCTGTAATCCTAGCACTTTGGGAGGCCGAGGCGGGTGGATCACAAGGTCAGGAGATCGAAACCATCCTGGCGGACATGGTGAAACCCCGTCTCTACTAAAAATACGAAAAAATTAGCCAGGTGTGGTGGTGGGCACCTATAGTCCCAGCTACTTGGGAGGCTGAGGCAGGAGAATGGTGTGAACCTGGGAGGCGTAACTTGCAGTGAGCAGCGATTGCACCACTGCACTCCAGCCTGGGCAGTACAGCAAGACTCCATCTCAAAAAAAAGAAAAAAGAAAAAAAAGAAAAATCTACTGAGCATACAAAATACATTAGAAACTTTTAATAATAGACTAGATATAGCAGAAGAAATAATCTTAGAATTTGAAGACATATCTACTAAAATAATCCAGTCAGAAAAATATGAAGAAAAACTATTAAAAATGTTTAGCACAAGCTTTGAGTCATTTGGGACAACATAAAATGACCCAATGTAGAAACAATCATTATTTATAAGAGTGAAAGAAAATTAAAAGGTCCAGAACATTATAGAAATCAAATGTACATGTTAAGCTAGCCTTGGGAAAATAAAATTTATTGTCAGTTGTTACTCCTGTGACTGACTGAAGACATTTCCATGACACCTTATCTAGTTAAAAAAGCAAAGTAGTATGTAGACAATCACTCTTTGAACATATTATCTGGGATGGAACATGGAGTAGAACAGAAAGTAAAGGAAAACTCCATATGCTGGGAGAGATTAGAAGGGCAGGCAGCCTATGAGGCCAGGACCAGCCAAAACCTGGGAATAAATACTCTATATAGAAGATAGGTGAGTATCTTTTGGCAGCCTACTTTTTAATTGGATCTTAAAGTACAGATCATATGACAGCACTGTGATTCCGTCAGCCCCTGCATTTAACTTGAGAAGTCACTGGGAGACAGTGAGTAAAAACTTCTCTGAAAAGCATAACATACTTAGTGACTTGGGTAAGATGCCATTCTTGATCCTAGCAAATTGTGGCTGGTTTTGGGAGCTAGCAACAGCAGCACCTCTTGGCATCAGAAAAACTTAAGCTGTATATAATGCAATGGGACTCAAGTGGGAAATATGATCCCACAGCCGGAACTAATAAAAAGTATGGAGTGGGTTCTAGCCTCTAGCACTATACCTGGCCTTCCTCCAATTCCACGAGTTGAGCAAAAGAAGAGCTCTTAAGGATGTTTGATGAGTTACCAGCTAATGTCTCCTATGACCCAGGCTATGATGGTGTACATCAGCAAACTGCAGTGACTAAATAAATATCCACAATCTTGTCACAGTTGGCTTAGAGGGAATGAAGCCTGCTGGGACTGGGAGGTGAGAAGAAAGCAGGTTCCATTGCACCAACAAATACTTTGGTGCTGGAAATGCATGCTTTTGTTTGTGATGAGAGCTCAGCCTAGGAGTAGTTGCCTATTGCCCAGACATTTTACCAGAACAATGAGGACTCTTTCATTTTTAACATCAGGGCTGGTGCCTGCACCTGCCTTTGAGGCCTGATTGCAGGATTTACTAGTCCAGCTATGGATAGCTTTACCACACTCTCTGAGACACAGTGTGGAATCCAGGCCACTGGTCATTCCACAGCTGAATTCACCCACTGAAATATCCATGCACTTTTCTCAGAGAACAGTTGATAGACAAAATCTTACTGTTGTAGTTTTGCCAGTGTAACAAGATGAAGCAGTTTCTCATTTGTGATGACATCTGGAGTTTTTTGTTCTACCCTCAAGAAAATTAAGGAGTGCAGAACAGTATAGTGAGGTTGGAGCAAAAGTTAAATAAGTGAAATAAGAAAGCTCTCTGCCAGAAGAGAGGGATTCCTGAATGAGTTACTCCACATGAGGCTGAGGTTTAGGAATTTTATGAACTGGGAAGGGGAAGGAGGAATGTGCTTAGTCTGCAAGCTGTCCTGGAGAGTGCTGACTTAGCTTGGCCTGGGACCAGTTAAAAACTTGGCCAAAGACCTTGGCCCAGGACAAATCAGAGGCTGAACTGATGATTTATAGACTCTGTTTAGCTTGGCCAGGGATCTATTTAGAAGCTGAAGTGAAAGCTTAACCCAGGACCTTGGACCAGAGCCAATCTTAATCCAGAACTTGGGCCAGGGGCTGAAGTGATGCTTTAGAGAGTCTGGGCTCACACTTTGCACAAGAAAGCAAACTATCCATTGAAACCCACTGGAGCCCACTGTGTTTATGATCACAAAATGAGAAAAAACTTCCTGGGAACCTACAGATTATACAAAGGATAATGGCATTCTTATGTTAGGTCTTATTTCCTTATCTGAGTGAACCAGAGGTTTGTACAAATTTTTATCTGAATGGGCTGGGAGTTACCGTATTTGTGCAGCCATGGGCATGTCTCCAGGTACAACAGCCTGTGATAGTTTCCTTATGGTGCCTGCAGCTTGATTTTTTTTCCAGCCTGCTTTGTTTCTTGCATGGGGATGAGGAACTGACCCATGGGTTGGGGACTGTCCAGAGTCTCTTCCCTTGTTACCTACCTAAGGCAAACTAACAGTCTCCTTTCATTACCACCATATTAGCAGCTGGCTCTTGTCTTCAATCATTACTTATTGCACTTGAGGCCAGCCCACAAAGTCCACTGTAAAAATTGCTAACACAAGAGTACAGAATGTGGGAAAAAGGAGAGCTTCTCAAGTCACTGGTAGCACTCTTGCCCGGTCACTCCAACTAATAAAAGGGTTTGAACCAACTCATCCACCAGCCAAATTGATACTACAACTAGGATTTCACCACATGACAAAATTCCACCGAACCACAAATAAAAAGATTGAGAATAATTTAAAAAAATCAACTAGAAAAAAAATTAAGCATATAATGAAGATAAAACCTCACATATCAATATTAACCTTGAATGCATAATCGCTAAATATTTATAATCCAATTAATAGCTCTATTTGGTTGAGAGGCTGAGGTGGGTGGATCACGAGGTCAGGAGATCGAGACCATCCTGGCTAACATGGTGAAACCCCGTCTCTACTAAAAATACAAAAAAAAAAAAAAAATAGCTGGGTGTGGTGGTGGCCACCTGTAGTCCCAGCTACACGGGACATTGAGGCAAGAGAATGGTGTGAACCTGGGAGGCAGAGCTTGCAGTAAGCCGAGATCGTGGCACTGCACTCCAGCCTGGGCTGGAAAAAACAGTCTCAAAAATAAATAAATAAAATAAAAAATACTGTATTTGGTCAGGCAAAGTAGCTCACACCTATACTTCTGGCATGTTAGGGAGGCCAAGGTGGATGGATCACTTTAGTCAAAGAGTTTTAGATGAGCCTGGACAACATGGTGAAAACCCATCTCTACAAATAAAATGCAAAAATTAGCAGGGCATCATGGCATGTTCTTGTAGTCCCAGCTAATAAATAGGCTGAGGTGGAAGGATGGCTTGAGCTCCTGAGACACAGGTTGTAATGACTAAATAAATATCACACAACAACACTCCTGATTGGGCAACAGTGCCAGACCCTTCTTCAAAAAAATATATATATATACACACACACATACACACACACATATATATTTGAAAAAGTGAATAAAAAATGTTCACTGCCTACAAGAAATTCAGCTTCCCTCTAAAGACAAATATAATCTAAATGTATACAAACAGAGAAAGATAATCCAAAAAAACCTATAAAACAGAAGTTAGCAGAAGTGGCCACACTTAAATGAGAGAAAATTCTTTGAACTTAAAAGTAATCCAAAAAACCTATAAAACAAAAGTAAGCAGAAGTGGCCATACTTAAATGAGAGAAAATTCTTTGAACTTAAAAGAGTAAAAAATATTAAAATGTCCATATATAATGATAAGAAATTGATTCAGAAGGTGAATAAAACAACTAAGTACACATCAAACACTATTGCTTCTAGATTTATGAAACAGATATTACTAAATAAAGAGATAGCAATGCAATACTATGGGAAAGTTTAACACACCACTTAGAGGATTAGATAGACCAGTGAGACAGAAACCCAAAAAGAAAGCCTGAACTTGTTAAATTAAACATTTCACAAAAGAGACCTAACAGATGTATACAGAAATTATATCAAAAAACATCTGCAAAATGTAAATTCTTATTAGTACATGCCATTTGATTAAGAGAGATTATATGTTAGGCCACAAAACAAGTCTTAACAAATTTTAATAATTCAAGATCATATTAATGTCTGCTTTGACCACAGTGTAATAAGCCAAAAATTAATACCAAGAACTTTGAAAACTGTACAAATACATGAAAAGTAAACAACATGCACTTGAATGATCACTGAATCAACAATGACAATAAAATGATTTTAGCTGAAATAAATTGAAAAGAAAACACAACATACCAGTCTCTGATAAACTCCAAATAGTATTAATAAAGAAGCTTACACTACTCAGTGCCTACATTAAGAAACAAAAACAATAAAAAATTAACGGCCTATTATTGCACCTCAAAAAACTAAAAATAAATAAATAAAAACAGAAAAAATCAAACTCAGTGTTAGCAGAAAAAAAGACATAGCAAAGATCAGAGAAAAACTAATAATAGCAAAAACACAATACCAAAAATTAACAAAATGAAAAGTTGTTTATTTGAAAAGACAAATACAACTAATAAACCATCAACTAGAATAACAGAAAAAACAGAAGATAAAAGATGCAAGTAAACAAAGTTGAAAATGAAAAAGAAAACATTACAACAAGTGTCACAGAAATAGAAAAGTGTATGAAGAGACTACTATGGACATCTGTGAATTCAGAAACTAAAAAACCTAGAGAAAATGGTTAAGTTTCTGGAAACATGAAGCCTTCTAAAATTGTAACTAGAAAAAGGAGAAAACCAAAACATATCAAGAATGAGTAGCAGGGTTGAATAACTATTTTTTTTAAAACCCAAAGGGAAGTACAAAAACATATAAATTTACAGACAAATTTCAGTAGCCATACAAAGAACAAATGCCAATTTTTCAGAATCTATTTCAAAATTTGAAGAAAAGATACTTACTCTTAGCTCATTCTATGAAGTGAACATTATCATCATACTAATACCAGAAAAAGACACACTCATACACACAAGACATGCACAAATCCAAAACAACAAAACATATTCATTATGAGTGTGGCCACAAAGGTTCTTAACAAAATATCAGCAAACTGAACCCACTGGCACAATAAAAAGAATTATACATTATGAGCATGTGGTTGATATACCAGGGATGAAGGGACAGTGCATTACATTTAAATCAACAGAAGTAATAAACAGAAATAATAGTTTTCTTTAAAAATTTGCCTATCTTTATAGATAAAAACATTTGATCAAAGGATTTCCTTATGAAAAAAGAAACCCTTATCAGACTAGGCTTATACAGAACATACCTCAAAATACCATCTATAATAAACAATCTATAATAAACCAATAGCCAGCATCATATTGACTGAGGAAGAATTGAAACTTTATCTGTAATTACTGGAAACAGACAAGAATGCTGATTTTTACCTCTCCTAAAAAACACATTATTGGAAGCCCTAAGCCATCAGGCAATAGCTACAAATAAAAAGCATTCAAATTGTAAATTAGGAAGTGAAATAATTTCTCTTCACTGATAATATGATCGTATATCTGGAATATCTAATAAATGAATTGAGTCAATTATCAGAAGGCAGCATTCAAAAATCAGTTTATAAAAATCAGTTGTGTTTCTACATACCAACAACAATCTAGTTGAGAATAAAATTAAGAATGGATTCTATTTGCAATAGAAACAAAAAATACTTAACTAAAGCAATGAAAGATGCCTACAATGAAAACTACAAAACACTAATGAAATAAATATTAAATCACACAAAAATGAAAACTCATGCCATTCTCATTGATAATAAGAATATTATTAAATGACCATAGTGCTGAGAGCAATCTACAGGTTAAATTCAACTGTTATAAAAATATTGATTTTATTTATCACCAAAAGATAAAAATTAATTCAAACATATATGGAAGAAACCAAAAAGAGCACGAATAGCAAAATGATTCCAAGAAAAAAGAACAAAGTTGAAGACATTACCTGATTTTAAATTTTATTAGCAAGTGTAATAAAAATAGTATGGTTTTTATATAGAATTAGACACATAATTTAACAGAACAGAATACACAAGCCAGAAATACAGCCACATATTTCCAGCTATTGATATATATAGTCCACTAGTCTTCAATCAATTGGACAAAAACACACACTGAGAAAAATGATACTCTTCTAAATAAATGGTACAGAAATAATTTGATTGCATTATTCAGTGGAAGGACACATGAGATCCCTTTCTTTCGCCATAAAGGAAAATCAAATCCAGATCAACTAAAGACTAAAATGTGGACACAAACTTACAAATGTACTTGAAAAAAAAGAAAAAACACTCTGAGCATTGTTGTAGGCAAATATTACAAGATTAAAATCTAAAAAGCATAGGAAACAAAAATAAGTAAGAGCGACTTAAACCAAAAATACTCTGCACATCAAAAGAAATCATCTAGAAACTGAACCCACAATTTACAGATTGGGTAACATTTTTCAATAAATTTTGACAGGGGACTAATTTATGAGAAACTCATATACAATGCCTATATCCCCATTGTATCTTGGAGTTAACTGTTTTGTATTTTTTTTTATTTTATTTTACAAGTTTATAGGTGGAAGAGACTTGCCTTATCTCAGACGAGACTTTGGACTTGAACTTTTGAACTACTGTTGTGATGAGTTAAGAATTCATAAATTTATGAGAAACTCAACTTCAACAAAAGAATCTTATTAAAAAGTGTGTTTATTTGTCTTATTCTCACACTGCTATAAAGAACTGCCTGAGACTGGGTAGATTATAAAGAAAAGAATTTAAATTGATTTACAGTTCCAGAAGTTGCTCAGAAAGCATGGCTGGAGCACCTCAGAAAAGTGACAGTCATGGCAGAAGGGAAAGGAAAATCAACCAAGCCTTCACATGGTGGTTGTAGAGAGCAGAGAAAGTGCTACACACTATCATGAGAAAAACAGGAAAAAATCTGCCCTCATGATCCAACCACCTTCCACCAGGCTGTTCTTCCAACACTGAATATCATAATTATACATGAGATTTGGGTGGAAACAAAGTCAAACCGTATCACTTCACCATGCCCTCTCCCAAATCTCATGTCCTTCTCAAATTTTAGAACAAAATCATGCCTTCCCAAGAGCCCACAAATTCTTAACTCATCACAACATTAGTTCAAAAGTTCAAGTCCAAAGTCTCATCTGAGATAAGGGAAATCTCTTCCACCTATAAACTTGTAAAATAAAAAAAAATACAAAACACTTAGTAACCTCCAAGATACAATGCGGATATAGGCATTGTATAAATGCTACCATTCCAAAATGGAGAAATTGGCCAAATGAAAGGCGCTAAAGGCCCCATGTAAGTCCAAAATATAGCAGGGCAGTTATTAAATCTTAAAGCTGTAAAATAAGATTCTTTGACTCCATGTCTCACATCCAAGCCATTTGATGTAAGAAGCAAGCTTCCCAGGAACCAAGCAGCCCTACCCCTGTGGTTCTACAGGATACAGCCTCATTGGCTGCTTTTACAGGCTGGCATTGAGTGCCTGTAGCTTGTCCAGGTGCAAGGTGCAAGCTATTGGTGGATCTATCATTCCGAGGCCTGAATGACAGTGGACCTCTACTCACAGCACCACTAGGCAGTGCCCCTGCGGGGACTCTGTGTTAGAGATCTAGCCCAATATTTCCTTCTGCATTTCACTACTAGAAGTTCACTTTGAGGAATCTGCCCCTGCAGCACATTTCTGCCTAGACATTCAGATGTTTCCATACTTTCTCTGAAACAAGGGAGAGGCTTCCAAACCACCATTCTTGTCTTCTGCACACCTGCAAGCCAAACACCACATGGAAGCTGCCAAGGCTTGGGTTTGCACCCTTTGAAGTAATGGCCCAAGATGTACCTTGACCACCTTTAGGTACATTTGGAGCTGGAGCAGCTGGAATGCAGGTTGCCAAGTTCTGAGTCTGTCTATAGCGGTGGAGATTTGGGCTGGTCCACAGAACCATTTTTCCTTCCAAAGCCTTCAGGCCTATAAGGGGCAGGGTTGCAGCAAATGTATGGAAAGTACACTGGAGGCATTTCCCCCATTGCATTGTTTATTAACATTCAGCTCTCCTTTACTTATACAGATTTCTGCTGCCTTGATTTCCTTTCCAGCGGATGGAGGGTTTGTTTTGTTTTGGTTTGGTTTGGTTTTGGGTTTTTTTGTTTTTTTTTTTTTTTTTCCGAAATGATCAGGCTGCAAATTTTTCAAACATTTATTCTCTGCTCCCTTTTTAAATGTAAGTTGTAGTTTCAGGTCAATGCTCTATGTAAACGCATGTGGGCTTTTATAAGCAGCCAGGTCAATTCTTGAAGGCTTTGCTGTTTAGGAAATTTTTCCTTCAGATACTCTAAATGATCTTTCTTAAGTTCAAAGTTCCACATATTTCTAGAGCATTTCCACAATGCAGCCAGTCTATGTTTTTGCTAAAGCATAGAAAGAGTGACGTTTGTTCCAGTTCGCAGTAACTATCTCACCTTCACGTCAAACTTCCTCAGCTGGGACTTCACTGTCCATATCACTGTCATCGTATTGGTTACAGCCATTTGATTAGTCTCTAGGAAATTCCAAACTTTTCCTCACTTTTCTTCTTCTTCAAAACCCTCCAAACTTTTTTAGCCTCTCCCTGTTACTCAGTTCCGAAGTCGCTTCCACATTTTCAGGCTTTTTTTTTTTTTTTTTTTTGAGGTGGAGTCTCGCTGTGTCGCCCAGGCTGGAGTGTAGTGGCGCGGTCTCTGCTCACTGCAAGCTCCGCCTCCCAGGTTCACGCCATTCTCCTGCCTCAGCCTTCCTAGTCGCTGGGACTTCCGGCGCCCGCCACCACACCCGGCTAATTTTTTGTATTTTTTAGTAGAGACAGGGTTTCACTGTGTTAGCCAGGATGGTCTCGATCTCCTGACCTCGTGATGTGACCACCTTGGCCTCCCAAAGTGATGGGATTACAGGAGTGAGCCACCGCGCTCGGCCCATTTTCAGTCATTTTTATAGCAACGCCTCACTTCCCTGGTACCAATTTCGTGTATTAGTTATTTCTTACTGTGCTATAAAAAACTAACTGAGACTGAATAATTTATTTGAAAAAGAGGCTTAATTGACTCACAGTCCTGCAGGTCATACTGGAAGCATTACTGGGAGTCCTAAGTAAACTTACGATCATGGCGGAAGGGCAAAGGAAAATTAAGCACAACTTCACATGGCAGCAGTACAGAGAGCAGGGGGAAGTATTATACACTGTAAAACAACTCGATTTCAGGAGAACTCACTTATTAACATGGGAGCAACAAGGGAAACTCCTCACCCATGATCCAATTCCCTCCTACCAGGCACCTCCTGCAACACTGAAGATCACAATTCAACATGAGATTTGGGTTGGGAAAGAGAGTCAAACTGTATCAGTGGGCAAATAACATAAGCATCCTTTTTCAAAAGAAGACATACAGATTACAAAGAGTAATATGCAATTTTTAAAGTTAATAATTATCAGAGAAAAACAAAGACATAATGTGATATAATCTTACAGTTACCAAATTGCTGTTGTTCAAGGGGCAAAAAAAAAATAACTGATGTTCAGAATATGCCAAGAGAACTAGTTTTCTTATATACCATCAGTGGAAATGGAAATTTGTACAACCTTTATGAGAAACAGTTTGGTGATTTCTCTAAGAATGAAAAATAGAGCTATCATTCCACCTAGCAATTTCACTACTGTGTAATCAATAAGGAAAATAATAAGTGTTAGTGTAGATGTTGAGAAAGTAATACCTTTGTAAACTCTTGGTGGGAATATAAATTAGCATAGAAATTTTGGAAGAGTTTTAAGGTTCTTCAGGAAGCTAAAAATATAATTACCATATTATTCAGCAGTTTCACTCTTTAGTATATATCTAAATAAATTAAAAGACTTGTGTTAAGAGATATTTGCAGTCCCATTTTTATTTCATCATTATTTATAATGGACAACACATGCAAAACCACCCAACTGTCTATCAATAGCTGAATTAATAAAGAAGAAGTGGTACATAAAAAATGGAATTTTGTAAAGTCATGAAAATACGTTACGGGTGACTATACAAATGTAACTAGAGTACTTGCTGTTAAGTGAAATAAGCCAGGCACAGAAAACCAAATAGTTCATTATCTCACTTACATATGAAAAATTCAAAAGTTAATCTATAAGAACAGTGAGGAATAAGATAGTTACTGGAGTCTTAGGAAAGGGAGAGAAATGGATAAAGAAAAAATGTTGATCAGAAAATATAAAGTTGCAATTAGATTGGATGAATACATTTACCAATGTATGACATTGCCTGATGACTACCATTAGCAGTAATAGATTGAGGACTTCAAAACTGCTTACCTTGGTTTTTAACACTTTCACCACAAAAATTAAGGAGGTGATCAATATACATTAATTATCTCTTTTGAATGTGTTTCTTAGATAGATAGATAGATAGATAGATAGATACATAGGTAGACAGATATTGAAGCATCACATTTTACTCCATAAATGTTCACAAGAATTATTCGTCATTTAAAATATTTGGGAAGAATTAAACTGGTTTTAACTTCTGAAACATTGTATCCCTTGAATATTACATTATGCATACTTGAGAATAATGTGTCTTGTGATTTTCGAAGTTAAGTTTTATATATAATTTTTACACATTACTTCTACTCATTTTACAGCATTAAGTTATCCAATTTCTTATTGATTTTGTGTCTGTTTTTTTCTTATTCATGTCAAAAATTAGTTATGAAGTTTCTATCTCTCATTGCAAAACTTCCTTATATCTCCTTTCAATTTTATGATTTACTTTATATATGTTTAATAGCTCTCTTTTGGTGCTCATGTTTCTACTTACAATATCTTATTTCTGTATCAAAAATTTATATGTATATATACATATATATACATTGCACAGAAATGCTGCATATATATATATGTGTGTGTGTGTCATAAAATGTTTTATGTCTTTGACTTAAAGTTTATTTTGCCTGAAAATACCAGCCTCCATAAGCTAAGTCTATTTCTTTACACTTTCCATGGGAGGATTTTTTTTCTTTTTTGAGGGGGGAGTCTAACTTTTGTCACCCAGGTTGGAGTTGGTGATTATCTCAGCTCACTGCAACCACCCTCTCCCAGGTTCAAGCAATTCTCCTCCCTCAGCAGCCCAAGTAGCTGGAGTCACAGGCACCCACCTCCATGCTTGGCTAATTTTTGTATTTTTAGTAGTGACAGGGTTTCATCATGTTTTCCATGCTGGTTTCGAACTCCTGACCTCAGGTGATCCACCCACCTCTGCTTCTTAAAGTGCTGGGATTATAGGTGTGTGCCACTGGACTGCTTTTTATTCTTACATGTTATACCTCTTTTTTGTAATTATTTTAAAGGTGATTATCTTGTGGATAGCATTAAGTATTATTTTTTAATTTTTCCACTGTGTCAATCTTGTTTTTTTCAAAGTATAAAGAGTTTATTATAATAATTATGATCTTATTCAACTCTTAAAAAGGGTTTATTATAGTAATTATAAGGTCAGGGAGTTCAAAACTCAAGAACTCAGCCTGAAACACCACAGCAGGTAGTTGTCAAAAATTCTCATGACAGCCACTGTGAATCTCATGTATGCTTATATTTGTTAGTTTCCAACTGCCTCCAGAGAAGTGGTTTCTCCTCTTGGGCCCTATAAATCTCTCTCTTTTGAAAATTATTTGCCTATTTATATATTGTATACATTTTATGTTTATTTTTACATTTTTAGAGATAGGCTCTCACTCTGTCACCCAAGCTGGAGTACAGTGATGTGACTGTAGCTCACTGTAACCTAAAAGTCCAGGGCAAGTTTAATACTTTTTTTTTTTTTTTTTTTTTTTTTCCCCGAGACAGAGTCTCGCTCTTTCACCCAGGCTGGAGTGCAGTGGTGCGATCTCGGCTCATTGCAAGCTCCGCCTCCCAGGTTCACGCCATTCTCCTGCCTCAGCCTTCCGAGTAGCTGGGATTACAGGCGCCTGCCACCACGCCTGGCTAATTTTTTTTTTATTTTTAGTAGAGACAGGGTTTCACCATGTTAGCCAGGATGGTCTTGATCTCCCAACCTCGTGATACATCTGTCTCGGCCTCCCAAAGTGCTGGGATTACAGGCGTGAGCCACCTCGCCAGGCCCCAAGTTTAATTCTTATACACATAATACAATTACTAAAAAGCAAGTTGTCTTCAATTTACCTATTTATCTTGTTTCTTATATACTTTATGTTTCTCAATTCTATCTTTTATTAAAATTGATTATTTAGCTGTACTGATTTGAATTCATTCTTATATTACTCTCTGCATATATTTGTTATTTCTTGCATTTATGCATATATTTCAATGTGCAACTTAAATTTACAATATTCTACTTTGAATAACAATTTGGTTTCATACTATGCAAATGCTCTGCTTCTATCTTTATTTTTTCTCCTTTACATGAGTATATTCATAGACTGCAACATCATAAATGGTATGTTATTTAGCAACAATTTGTATTATGTTGTGCAATTATTAAGTCATCTAGAAAAATGTGACAAATTATATAAATATATGATAACATTGCATTTCATATTTACTAAACATTTATATTTACTAGTGTTATTCGTTTTTCTCTTGGCCTTAAGGGTCATCTACTATTCTTTTATTTCAACAAGAAAGTTTTTTTTTTACATTCCTTCTTTCTTTTTTTTTTTTGAGGCGGAGTATCGCTCTGTTGCCCAGGCTGGAGTGCAGTGGCACAGTCACGGCTCACTGCAAGCTCTGCCTCCTGGGTTCTGCCATTCGTCTGCCTCAGCCTCCTGAGTAGCTGGGATTACAGGCGCCTGCCACCATGCCCAGCTAATTTTGTTTTTTTTTTTTTGTATTTTTAGTAGAGATGGGGTTTCACCGCGTTAGCCAGGTTGTCTCAATCTCCTGACCTGGTGATCCGCCCACCTCGGTCTCCCAATGTGCTGGGATTACAGGCCTGAGCCACCGCGCCTGGCCAGCATTTCTTAAAGAGCAGTTCAACTAGTTTTTAGTGTTTGTTTAACTAGAGGTAGAATACTTTGTTCTTCATTCATGAACAATAGTTTTTCTAAATATGGAATTTTTGTATGAGAGCTTTGTTTTCCTTTTCTGAACTTTATGCCATCCTATTACAATATGCCATCATATTGCATTTTATTTATAAAAAATTATTTTGTATGGCTTTAATATCTGTTGAATTTTTTAATTTTTAATTTATATATATATATTTATTTATTTTATTTTACTTTAGGTTCCAGGATACATGTGCAGAACGTGCAGGTTTGTTACATAGGTATACATGTGTCCTGGTGGTTTTCGCTCCACCCATCAACCCATCATCTACATTAAGTATTTCTTTTAATGCTATCTATGCCCTAGCCTCCCACCCCTCAACATGCCCTGGTGTGTGATGTTCCCCTCCCTGTGCCCATTTGTTCTCATTGTTCAACTTCCACTTGTGAGTGAGAACATGCAGTGTTTGGTTTTCTGTCCTTGTGTTAGTTTGCTGAGAATGATGGTTTCCAGCTTCATCCATGTCTCTGCAAAGGACACGAACTCATTCTTTTTTGTGGTTGCATAGCATCCCAGGGGGTGTATGTGCCATATTTTTTTTTATCCAGTCTAACATTGATGGCCATTTGGGTTGGTTCCAAGTCTTTGCTATTGTGAATAGTGCTGCAATAAATATTATGTGTGCATGTGTCTGTATAGTAAAATGACTTATAATCCTTAGGGTATATAACCCATAATGGGATTGCTGGGTCAAATGGTATTTCTAGTTCTAGATCCTTGAGGAATTGACATGCTGTCTTCCACAATGGTTGAACTAATTTGCACTAATTTGATAGTTACATTAATTTTTATATTTTTGTTCTTTGACATTTGTACTAGAATTAAAATATCCTATTATACTATTACATTATTATAATATTTTGATATACCTTTGTATTTTCTTTTGCTAGCAATAATTATACTTTTAAATGCTTTATGTTTCTATTTAGTGTCCTTTTGTTTTGACATAAAGGATTATTTAAACTATTTCTCATAAGACAAGTCAAGTGGTGATGGATTTCTTCAGTTTTACATATTTCTTTGCTCAAAAGTATTTCTTCACTTAACAATTTGCAAGAGTTAAGGTAAAGAAGTCAATGCAACAAGAAGAGCTAACTATTCTAAATATGTATGCACCCAATACAGGAGCACCCAGATTCATAAAGCAAGTTCTTAGAGACCTACTAAGAGACTTAGACTCACACACAATACTAGTGGGAGACTTTAACACGTCCCTGTCAATATTACACAGATCAAAGAGACAGAAAATTAATAAGGATATTCAGAAGTTGAACTCAGCTCTGGACCAAGCAGACCTAAAGGCATCTACAGAACTCTCTACCCCAAATCAACAGAATATACATTCTTCTCAGCATCACATTGCACTTATTCTAAAACTGATCACATAATTGAAAGTAAAACACTCCTCAGCAATGCAAAAGAATGACAATCATAATAATCAGTCTCTCAGACCACAGTGCAATCAAATTAGAACTCAGGATTAAGAAACTCATTCAAAACCATACAACTACATGGAAACTAAACAAACCTTCTCCTGAGTGACTACTGGGTATACTGGGTAATAACAAAATGAAGGCAGAAATAAATAAGTTATTTGAAACCAATGAGAACAAAGACACAATGTACCAGAATCTCTGGGACACAACAAAAGCAATGTTTAGAGATAAATTTATAGCACTAAGTGCCAACAAGAGAAAGCAGGAAAGATCTAAAATTGACATCCTAACATCACAATTAAAAGAACTAGAGAAACAAGAGCAAGCAAATTCAACAGCTAGCAGAAGACCAGAAATAACTAAGATCAGAGCAGAACTGAAGGAGACAGAGACACAAAACAACCCTTCAAAAAATTAGTGAAGCCAGGAGCTGGTTTTTTGAAAAGATCAACAAAATACATAGACTGCTAGACAGACTAATAAAGAAGAAAAGAGAGAAGGATCAAATAGACACAATAAAGACAACAAAGGGGATCACCTGGTCCCACAGAAGTACATACTACCATCAAAGAATACTATAAACACCTCTACACAAAAAAACCTGAAAATCCACAATAATTCCTGGACACACACACCCTCCCAAGTCTAAACCAGGAAGAAGTCAAATCCTTCAATAGACCAATAACAAGTTCTGAAATTGAGGCAGTACTTAATAGACTACCAACCAAAAAAAGTACAGGACCAGACAGATTCACAGCTGAATTCTACCAGGGGTACAAAAAGGAGCTGGTACCATTCCTTCTGAAACTATTCCAAACAATGGAAAAAGAGGGATTTCTCCCTAACTCATTTTATGAGGCCAGCATCATCCTGATACCAAAACCTGGCAGAGGCACAACCAAAAAAGAGAATTTCAGGCCAATATACCTGATAAGCATCAATGAAAAATCCCCAATAAAATACGGATAAATCTAATCCAGCAGCACATCAAAAGGCTTATCCACCATAATCCTGTTGGCTTCATGCCTGGGATGCAAAGCTGGTTCAAATATGGACTTAATCCATCATGTAAACAGAAACAATGACAAAAACCACATGATTTTCTCAATAGACACAGAAACGACCTTTGATAAAATTCAACACCGCTTCATGCTAAAAACTCTCAGTGAACTAGGTCTTGATGGAACGTATGTCAAAATAATGAGTATTTATGACTAACCCACAGCCAGTATCATACAGAATGGGCAAAAACTGGAAGCAATCTCTTTGAAAACTGGCACAAGACAAGGCTGTCCTCTCTCACCACTCCTATTCAACATAGTGTTGGAAGTTCTGGACAGGGCAATCAGGCAAGAGAAAGAAATATAGGGTATTCAAATTGGAATACAGGAAGAACCAAAGTTACTGGTAAATAATTATAGCATGAGTAGAATACTGAGGAAAGGGTGCAAACACCTGTCATAGAACCCATGGGAAGGAACTAGAGCACAGAAAAGAGTGAAAGAAAATGTTTAGCAGAGATTGACTCCAAAGGAACTTGAAATACCATGAAAAGAGTACGTGGGGATGCATTGTTTTGCTCCCCTGGTTGCTATAGGAGTCTTTTGACTGCTGAACTGTCAGATAGCCCCTGTGCTCTCATAAGCCTGTGATTATGAAATGTAGGTAGCAATTTGGGAGCTTATTTTATTTTATTTTATTTTATTTTATTTTATATTTTATTTTATGTTTAGGCTCACTGCAGCCTCCACCTCCCAGGCTCAAGTGATCCTCCCATCTCAGCCTCCCAAGTTGCTAGAACTACAGGCATACGCCACCAGGCTCAGCTACTTTAATTTTTTTGTATGTTTTATGGAAACAGCATTTGAATATGTTGCCCAAGCTGGGCTAGAACCTGTGGGCTCAAGCAATTTGCCCATCCCAGCCTCCCAAAGTGCTCAGATTACAGGTGAGAGTCACTGCAATTGGCAGGGGACTTACTGAAGGCAGAGTACCAGGTAAACAACTTGCACAGGCTCTCTTTTCATCCTCCCAGATCTGAGTTGAGAAAGCATGTATCATACTGGTTGTGCACCCAATTTGGGACTCTATTTTACCCAGGGAATTCCAGCTATTGTGTCTCCACATATCTAGGCCCCCAACAAACCTTCCCCAAATGCACTTAGGATGCAACAGTCACAAAAATATGGCAGGACCCTGGAAAGATGCAGAATTCCTGGAGGCCTAGCCCTCAGGGCCAGCCACCTCTAGGGAAAGGAAGAGTAAAGCATGCCAAAGCATTCCTCAGTTCAGTGGAAACAAGATTGCATGCTCTTCTCTGCCTTAGAGCACTCTGCTTGTGAGAAAAAGGTGATTGTAACCATCCAAAGAAATACAGATACTGTGCTCAGATCTGCATTGGATTAGTGTGGTTCCATTCCATTGAACAGGGAGCAATAGCACCTAGCAATGGACATGGAGAGAAGGGCATATCCTACTTCACTCCCATTACTGTGGATGCAGCATGACTGCAGCATGACTGTTTCTCCTTTTGGGGTTGCAGAAAAGGTAGGACCCATCCCCCCACAAGGAGTAAGAGCATTCCTGCAGCAGAGAATAGATGAGCCAAAGAGCTATTGTTGGCAGAGGAAAAAGGATTTACCTTGAAGCCACTTTGGTGGTAGTAAGACAAGCATGTATCTTGGGTGGCTTGGAGATAATAAACAGTCTTTATCTGGGCTGAAAATAATGACCCCTCAGATACAGTGTGAAAGGAACGTGGATTTTGTTTCTGCCTGGCCAGTGTATGGAGCGTATCTCTTCTACTCTCCCCTTGCAAAGGCCTTGGCCCATTTTGCTACAATCTGTCTCTTCTACTCCAATCAGGGAAAATACTTTCACTCATCAGTGGGGTACCTGATGGTAAATCACCTCTTACCCATAAGTGCCACCTGGAAACTGTAGTTTAAACTGCGCAACCAAATAATAAAACACATAGACAAACATAAGGGCATAGTGCTGCAGGATGGGATAAGCTTTTTGACACTTCCACAGTCCCAGTTTCACAGAAGATACTAAGGTTGATCAAGTCCCCAGTGTGTTACTCCTACAATCACCATTTCAGAACATCAGTGCACAGAAATGCTATGTAACTAATGAAAACCTACAGAGACTTGGCTCATTGAAAAGACCCAGAATCAAGGTCAAGTGACAAATACAACATACATTACAGTCACTCCCTAAAGAGGGGAAGTTCAATTTGAGTGAAAGTAAATTCAAAAATACAAAGTGACACCTTGTCCAATTGAGAAGGCATCACTGTATAGACCCTGCAAATATGATCAAAAATGCTGTTTTGATAACTCCCAAAATCAAACTTGCTCTCTGGCAATAAATTTTAACCAAAATAGAAATTCTAAAATGACAGATAAAGAATTCAAGATACAAATTTTAAGTCCAATGAAATCCAAGAGAAAGTTTAATACAAACACAAAGAATGTGAAACAATTCAGAATATGAATACATTTACCAAATGGATAGATATTGAAGAAAAGATAATTTATTGAAATAAAAAACCTCATTGAAGAAATTACTAGTGTTAAAATCCTTAATAATGAATTAGACAAAGCAGAATTTTGAAAATTTAAAGCCTGAATATAGGACTTTCAAATTAACATAGTCAGATATAAAGAAGCAACTAAAAAAAACATATAAACAATTATTTTGAGAAATATAAAATTATGTAAATCAACCAAACCTATAGGTTTTCAGACCCATAGGTTTCCTGGGGAAGAAGAAAATTGTAACAAGCTTTAAAAATCTATATGAAAAATTAAGTAAAACTACACTGATCTTCTCAGAGAATTAGACATCCAGTTTCAAGGAGCCCAAAGAGAACTTGGAAGACACTTTACAAAATAAACCTATGAAGGCATATCTCATGAGAGAGTGCAAAACGAGCACAAGAGAAAAAAATCCTAAAAGCAAGAGAGAATAACCTAGCTAATTATAAAGAAAATCATGTCAGATTAACAGCAAATTTCTCAGAAAGAGCTAAAGAAGCCAGAACTGATTGTGGTCCTCTTTTTTCCATTTTCTCAATTAAAAAAAAAAAAAAACAACTGTAGCTAAGTATTTTGTTTGCTGCCAAACCTAGTTTTATAAAGGAAAGAAAAATGTGTAATATTCCTCGGAAAAGCAAGCACTAAGCAAAATTTATCACCGCTATACTGGTTCAAAAAGGAAAAGCTCAAAGTTTTACAAATGGAAACAAAAGGATGATATCATCACAGAAATAAACAAAGGTATATAACTCAAAATATTACAAAACAATTACACCAATGAGACTACAAAGTGAACAGGTAACAAATAACAGTATGACAGCAACAAATTCCCACATGTTAATATTTATCTTAAAAGTAAACAAGGTCCAACTATAGGCTATACTTACAAGAAACTAACAAAAATGTAAAGTTATTCACAGACTAAAATTTAAGACATAGAAAAAGAATATTATGCAAACAGAAAACAAAAGTAGGAGTAGCTGTCCTTATATTAGATAAAACATACTTTATTATTAAAGGTTCTAGGTTATATTTGTTTTGTTTTATTTTGGTATTTGTGGGCCCCTGGTAGGTGTATATTATCGTAAAGTACATAAGATTCTTTAAAAAAGATGCATGCAAAATAACAATCACATCATGGAGATTGGGGTATCCATCCACTCAAGCATTTATCCCTTTAATTACAAACAATGCAGTTACACTCTTTGTGTTATTTTAAAATGCACAATTAAATTATAATTGACTAGAGTCACCATGTTGTGTTATTGAATAGTAGGTCTTATTCATTCTTTCTAATAATTTTTGGTACCCATTAATAATGCCCACCTCCCTCCAACCCCACACAAAATTTCCAGCCCTCTAGGAACCATTCTCCTACCTCTATGTCCATGAATTCAATTGTTTTGATTTTTAGATCCCAGAAATGAGTGATAACATACACTGTTTGTCTTTCAGTGCCTAGCTTATTTCACCTGACATATTAAGCTCCAGTTTCACCTATATTCTTGCAAATGACAAGAGTATCTCATTGTTTTTGATGGCTAGATACAACTCAAATGTGTACATGTACCACATTTTCCTTATTTATTCATCTGTGACTGGGCACTTACATTGCCTCCAAATCTTAGTTATTATGAACAGTACTGCAACAAACATGAAAGTGCAGATATTTCTTTTATATACTGATATTCTTTCTTTTGGGTGTATACTAAGCAATGGAATTGCTGGATCATATGGTATCGCTGTTTTTAGTTTTGTGAAGAAGTTCCAAACTGTTTTAAATAGTGGTTATATTAATTTACATTCTCAGCAACAGTGTACAAGGATTCTCTTTTCTATATATTCTCACCATCATTTGTTATTGCCTGTTTTTTGGATATGACATTTTAACTAGGGTAATATGATAACTCATGGCAGTTTTAATATGCATTTCTCTGATGATCAATGATGCTGAGCACATTTTCATATCTATGTTAGCCATTTGTATAGCTTTTTCTGAGAAATGCCTATTTAAATCTTTTGCCCATTCTGATCAAATTATTAGATGTATTTCCTGTAGAGTTGTTTGAGATTTGTATATATTCCAGTTATAAATTTCTTGTCAGATAGGCAGTTTCCAATTATTTTCACCCATTATGTAGATTATCTCTTTAGTTTGTTGATTGTTTCCTTTGCCAAAATGCTGTTTAACTTGGTGTGATCCAATTTGTTCATTTATGCTTTGGCTTCCTATGCTTGTAGGGTACTTCTCAAAAAAATACTGGGACACATACACCCTCCCAAGACTAAACCAGGAAGAAGTTGAATCCCTGAATAGACTAATAATAGGCTCTGAAATTGAGGCAATAATTAAGAGCCTACCAACCAAAAAAAGTCCAGGACCAGATGGATTCACAGCCAAATTCTCCCGGAGGTACAAAGAGGGGCTGGTACCATTCCTTCAATGAATAGAAAAAGAGGGAATCCTCCCTAATTCATTTTATGAGGGCAGCATCATCCTGATACCAAAGCCAGGCAGAGACACAACAAAAAAAGAGAATTTTAGATGAATATCCCTGATGAATATCATTGCAAAATTCCTCAATAAAATGCTGGCAAACCGAATCCAGTAGCACATCTAAAAGCTTATCCATCATGATCAAGTGGGCTTCATCCCTTGATGGAAGGCTGGTTCAATGTACACAAATCAATAAACATAATCCATCATATAAACAGAACCAAAGACAAAAACCACATGATTATCTCAATAGATGCAGAAAAGGCATTCGACAAAATTCAGCAGCCTTTCATGCTAAAACCTCTCAATAAATTAGGTAGTGATGGGACATATCTCAAAATAATAAGAGCTATTTATGACCAACCCACAGCCAATATCATACTGAATGGGCAAAAACTGGAAGCATTCCTTTGAAAACTGGCACAAGACAGGATGCCCTCTCTCACCACTCCTATTCAACAGAGTTTTGGAAGTTCTGGCCAGGGCAGTCAGGCAGGAGAAAGACATAAAGGGTATTCATTTAGGAAAAGAGGAAGTTAAATTGTCCCTGTTTGCAGATGACATGATTGTATATTTAGAAAACCCCATCGTCTCAGCCCAAAATCTCCTTAAGCTGGTAAGCAACTTCAGCAAAGTCTCAGGATACAAAATCAATGTGCAAAAATTACAAGCATTCTTATACACCAATAACAGACAAACAGAGAGCCAAATCATGAGTGAACTCCCATTCACAATTGCTTCAAATAAAACAAGATACCTAAGAACCCAACTTACAAGGGATGGGAATGACCTTTTCAAGGAGAATTACAAACCACTGCTCAACAAAATAAGAGGACACAAAAAAAGGAAGAATATTCCATGTTCATGGATAGGTAGGATCAATAATATGAAAATGGCCACACTGCCCAAGGTAATTTATAGATTCAATGCCATCCCCGTCAATGCCATCCCCATCAATGACTTTCTTCACAGAACTGGAAAAAAAACTACATTAAAGTTCATATGGAACCAAAAAAGAGCCCGCACTGCCATGACAATCCTAAGCCAAAAGAACAAAGCTGGAGGCATCACACTACCTGACTTCAAACTATACTGTAAGTCTTCAGTAATCAAAACAGCATGGTACTGTTACCAAAACAGAGATATACACCAATGGAAAAGAACAGAGCCCTCGGAAAAAAAATACCAAACATCTACAACCATCTGATCTTTGACAAACCTGACAAAAACAAGAAATGGGGAAATGATTCCCTATTTAACAAATGGTGCTGCAAAAACTGGCTAGCCATATGTAGAAAGCTGAAACTGGATCCCTTCCTTATGCCTTACACAAAAATTAATTATTTTGCTGTGCAGAAGCTCTTTAGTTTAATTAGATCCCAATTGTCAATTGTGACTTTTGCTGCCATTGCTTTTGGTGTTTTAGACATGAAGTCCTTGCCCATGCCTATGTCCTAAATGGTAATGCCTAGGTTTTATTCTAGGGTTTTTATGGTTTTAGGTCTAACGTTTAAGTCTTTAATCTATCTTGAATATCAGATAGCTTTTTATAGCAGTGTAACAACAAACTAATAGGGGAAATTGTTACCAGAGAAGTGGGGTGTTGCCATAAAGAGACCTGAAAATGTAGAAGTTACTTTGGAATTCAGTAACAGGCAGAGGCTGGAACACTTTGGAGTGCTCAGAAAAAAATAGAAAGATGAGGGAAAGTTTGAAACTTCCTAGAGACTTGTTGAATTGTTGTGACCAAAGTGTTGATAGTAATATAAACAAGGAAGTCCAGGGTAAGGTGATCTCAGATGAAGATGAAAAACTTATTGGAAACTGAAATAAAGAGTAAATAAAAACTTGCTATGCTTTGGTGAAGAGACTGTCGGCATGGTGCACCTGCTCTTTCAGAGATCTGAGAAACTTCAAAGTTAAGAGAGATGATTTAAGTTATCTGGAGAAAGAAATTTCTAAGGAGCAATGCTATCAAGAGTTATCCTGCCTGCTTCTAAAAGCCTCACTCATATGAGTTTGCAAAGGGAAGGTCAGATATTAAAACTTATGTTTAAAAGGCAAACAGAAAATAATAGTTTGAAATATTTGCAGGCTTGAACTTGTGGTAGAAAAGAAAACGTCGTTTTCTAGAAAGAAATTCAAAGCCATAGTAATTTACGTAAGTAAAGAAAAGCTGAATGTTAATAATCAACAAAAATGCCTCAGGATATTTCAGAGACCTTTGCAACAGCCCCTCCCCCACCTCCTATTCCGCCCACTTCCCATGCCCTGCCCCCTGCTGCCTCGCTAGCACAGGCCTGCAGGCCTAGAAAAACATGGTTCTATGGGCCAAGCTCAGGACTCTACTGCTCTGTGCAAACTTGGGACATGGTACCCTGTGTCTCAGCCACTCCAGCTCCAGCTGTGGCTAAAAGTGGCCGAAGCTCAGCTTGGATCATTGCTTCGGAGGGTGCAAACCCCAAACTTTGGTGACTTCCATGTTGTGTTAGGGCTCTGAATGTGCAAAGGCAAGAGTTGAGCTTGGGGGCTTCTGTCTAGATTTCATAGTATGTATGAAAATACCTGGTGGTTTAGGCAGAAGTGTGCTGCAGGGTGGAACCCTCATGGAAAACTTCTGATGCAGTGAAGAGAAAAAACGTAGGGTTGAAGTCCCAACACAGAGACCCCACAGTAACACTGCCTAGTGGAGCTGTAAGTACAGGGCCACTGCCCTTCAGATGCCAGAATGATAGGTCCATTAACAGCTTGCACCTTGTACCTGGAATAGATGTAGGCACTAAATGACAGCATGTAAAAGCAGCCAAGAGGGATATATCTTACAGAACCACAGGGGAAGAACTGCCCAACACCTTGGAAGCCCACCCTTTTCATCAGTGTAGCCTGGATGTGAGACATGGAGTCAAACAATGTTATTTTGAAGGTTTAAAATGTAATAACTTCCCGGTTGTGTTTTGGACTTGCAGGGGACCTCTAGCCCCATTGTTTTGGACAACTTCTCTTTTTTGGAACAGAAGCATTTACTCAATGTCTGTATGCCCTTTTATAACTTAGAAGTAACTAACTTGTTTTTTATTTTACCAGCACATAGGCAGAAGGGACTTTCCTTGCCTCACATGAAACTCTGGACTCAGACTTTTGAGATAATGCTGGAAGAAATTAAAACTTTAGGGGACTGTTGAGAAAACATGATTGGTTTTGCAATGTGAAAAAATGCATGGAATTTGGGAGGAGCCAGAGGTGGTATTTGACTCCCTGTTCTCACCCAAATCTCATGTCAAATTGTAATCTCAGATGTTGGAGGAATAACAAGATGATAGGTAGTTTGATCACGGGAAACATTTCTGCTTGTTTTTCTCATTATATTGAGTTCTCATGAGATCTGGTTGTGTGTTGCACTTTTCCTTCTGCTCTCTCTCATTTCCCTATGTGAAGAAGATTCTCGCTTCTCTATTTTCCTTCTCCCCTGATTAAAAGTTTCCTGAGAGTTCCCCAGTCACCCTTATGGCCTGTAAAACTGTAAATAAATTAAACCTTTTTCTCTTCATAATGTACCTGGCCTTGGGTAATTCTCTGTAGTTGTGTGAGAATGGACTCATACAGAAGTCTTTCCATATGTTAAAAAAAAAAAACTTAGATGTTTTTGTCTATGCTTTATCCCTAGCCCAAAGATGACATGGTTTTTGCTAACTTGTGTAGTTACTGCCTTGGTGATCTTGAGCAAATTCTTTTTGAGTTATCTAGATTACCAGGCCAAGACATATATTCTGTTTTCTTTATTCCAAACAAATGGAGTCTGTCCCTGTGCAGAATCATCTAAAGCTGTGGTGACACAAGCACCCCCCTGGCTAGACACTATATCTGTGCTGTACCTAAGGTATAAGAAGAAGTCTGCTTTATTTTCCCTCTACTTTTTTCAAGAGGAAGGAGTTTTGCCTGACAGTCACCACAGGACTCTCACCTGCAGCCTATAATTCTTAGAGGCCCACCCAAGAACCTTGATGTAGTACCTGGGTATCACTGCTAGTTATTTAGGGCCAGAAATCTCTTCAGTTAGCTGGTAATAAGTGCTCCAAGGACTGAGCACTTCCCTAAATGAACAAATCAAGAGGAATCACTTTATCTGCTCAAACTATATTACAAGGTTATAGTAACTACAAGAGCATAGTACTGGCATAAAAACAGACATAGAAATCAGTAAAATGAAATAGAGATCCCAGAAATAAGGCACATTACTACAATCAACTGATATTTGAAAAAGTTGGTAACAAGCTAGACTGAAGAAATAATACCCTTTTCAATAAATGGTGCTAGGAAATAAGCTCGTGCATAAAAATAAAACCAAAACTATAAGTTTCATCATTTGAAAACATTACCTCATGATGAATTAAAAACTTAAACTTAAAATCTGAAATTATAAAAATCCCAGGAGAAAGAGAAAAATGCAGGAACTCTCTACTGGACAATGGCCTGGGTAAAATGTTTATAACTACGTTTTCAAAAGCAAACTAACAATGAAAAAATGTAGGCAAATGAGATGCAGTCAAAGTAAAAACCTATATATATATATATATATATATAAACATATATGTATATAAACATATATATAAACATATATAAACATATATTTCTGTTTTTTCTGTTATTATATATGGTGAGCACATTTGCTTTAATTATACATATACGATTGCTGAATATATATGTATATATATAATTAGCAGAGTAAACAATCTGCAAAGTAGAAAAACAATTCGCAAACTACGAATCTGACAATTGGCTGATATTTAGAATCTTAAAATCATTCAAACAATTTAACAAGAAATAAAAAAATAACTCCTTAAAAATGTAGGCAAATAATGTGAACAGATATTTCTCCAAGGAAATCATACAGGTGCCCAGCTAACAGAAAATGTTTAAATCATTAATCTTGAGAGTAATGTAACTTACAACTACAGTGAAATATGATACTGCACAAGTCAGAGTGGGTAAGATTAAGAAGCCAAAAATCAACAGATGTTGGTGATAACACAGAGAAAAAGGAAAGTTTATACACTGTAGATGGGTAAGTAAATTAGATCAAACTGTATGAAGTGTTGCATGAAGATTTTCAAATAACTAAAAGTACATCTACCATATAATGACAATTTCGTTACTAGGTACCTAATTAAAAAATAACAGGTCATTATATCAAAAAGATACCTTCACTTGCTTGTTGATCACAGCATTATTTATAGTAGATAAGCTACATAATCAACCTAAGTGTCCATCAATGGATGATAGAAAAAGTAAATATGGCATATATTTATACCATGCAATACCTTTCAACCATATAAAAGAATAAAATCATGTAGTGTGAAGCAACATGGCTGGAACTGGGGGCCATTATCCTAAGTAAAATAATTGAGAAACAGAAAATCAAATACCACATCTTCTCACTTATAAGTGGAAGCTAAATAATAGGTATACATGGCCATAAAGAGTGGAAGGAGACACCTTACAGACTTCAAATGGTGTGAGGGTGAGATGGGTGAGGACTGAAAAATTACCCATTGGGTCAACATACACAAATTCATTACTATACAATATATTCATGTAAAAAACTGCACTTCAAACCCCCAAAATTACAAATGAGATTGCTTTTTATTTTCTTTATTACTAGTGAGCTTGAGCAACTCCATGAGTTTACTGGCCATCCATATTTCTCTTAGGTTAAATGCCTGTTCATATCTTTTGAACAATTTTGAATTCAGTTTGCTGTGATTAATTATTCAGGAAATATTTATATACTCCATCATTGATTTTATACACAGCAAACATACTTTACCACAGTTGTAACTTCTACTTGAATTTCATTCGTATGTTTTTATAAACAATTTTTTTTAGTCTATTCAATATTATAAACTATTTTCTTTGCATTAGGATTCTTTGTGTTTCATTAGAGGACACTTTTTCACTCTGAGTTTATAATGTTATTCTATAATTATTTCCTAATTTTTCTTCTAAAAATATGTGATTACTTTTAACACTTAAATTTTTAATCTATTTGGGGTTGACATTTGAATATGATGGATATAAGCTAGACATGTTTTTGCATTTTTTTAGGGATAACAAACTTGCGGTGCTTGATTTGTTAATCCTTTTTCCTACACTAATGTTCTGCCATCTCTGTCATATTAATTCTTTATGTATACATTAATCTAAACTTAGGCTCAACTCATTGGTTTCTGTCACTTTCCCCGCATCAACACATGCTGTTTCTATAGTTGTATGTTGGCTAAGACCATTCTTCAGATGTAAAACAATAAATATATAATCTATTTTGTCTTTTGACTCTCACTTTAAGTTGCATGTGTTCTCTTGTTTTTGGTGATCTTTGTGATGGTATGCTTCATTTTAACCTGTTGGACTATTACAGGCATCACTTATGGAGTCATTTTTCCAATGAGATTAACCACCAGTTTTGTTTGTAGTCAGAGAGCACGATGTGCAGAATCCAGTTTTTTTTTCCCTTTTTCTTGTAAATGCTATTCAATAACATATTTGTATTGTATGAGTTTTTAACTTCTTCTTTAGACATTAGTGTAAACTGAGAGCATACTCTGGGTAAAATTAGATATAATAAAATAGAAAACTTTTTGGACCACTTAAAATATGCCAGATATACTTCTAAATGTTATATATGCATTATCACATTTAATTTATATAACAACCAAACCAGATTGCTGCACCAAAGAAAGCACTGATTACTAACCACAATACATGTGCTCCTAATCTTAGCTCAAGCTTATTAACTATACAAATGTAGTTATTGATATGGCCATATGTGGTACTCTACAATGATTAGTGAAAACTTGGAGTTTTCATAAAGACAAGAAGTGTCATTGACCCTGTTGGTTGCCTACCTAATGCCTCTCTTATTCCTGAAAACGTTTTTAAGATAAATAGCCTTCTTCCAACTGCTATATGGTTCAGAGTCAGCTGGACCCATCATCAGGCCCAATGGGTTTAGAGAAATTTAAGGAGTTCAACATTGGTCACAAAGATATCATTGACATAAAAGTGTGCCTAAATTTAGCTCAATGAACCACAAGGGAGGAAGGGCTTAGGAAAAGTTCTTCTTTCTCATTGAAAAAAGACACATAGGGTAAGGTCCTTATCTGCCACTAAGTCTTTACTGTTTTCAGATAACATGCATAGCAGGTGTTTGTGATCATAAAGGAAACTAACTATAGGATGAGGTCAAAAGTGAGAAACATGGAGTAAAATCTCAATGGAAGTAACCTAATATTTTTAATAAAATTACTAAACTTCAAATTATACCATACTGGGTACCTTATTGTAAAGTTAGTATTTTTTTTATTGTGAGAAATAATGCACATACTGCTATTGATGTAGTAAATATATATTTTTCTAAAAAACAATTTGGCAACATAGGGATTTTAGTTAAAAATGTATAATTTTGAAAAATTATTTTTTAACCAGAAATATAAATAAGATTTTCTAAACATACCATATGGCAGAAGAAATGGCGAGAATCTGACACAGAGGCTGAATTTAATATGCAGAAGGATGACCCAGAAAGGGAGATGAAGAAAGCATAGCCACACAGTTGGCAGAAATTGAAGACAAAGATGTATCAAAGGAGCTAGATGTATTCTCACACTTCTATAAAACACTGTCCAAAACTGAGTAATTTACAAAAATAACTGAATAACTAAATAAATAAATAAATAAATGCCACACTGTTTTGCAGGGCTGGTAAGATCTCAAAAAACTTATGATTATGGAAAAAGGAAAAGCAAATCTTTCCTCCACAGGGCAGCAGTAGGAAGAATAATGAGAGACCTGCAGAGTGAAGAAGGGAAAGCCCATCACAAAACTATCAAATCTCATGAGAACTCACTGACTGTAACAAGAAAAACATGGGGTAACTGCCATCATGATTCAATTATGTCCCACAAATTCCTCCTCCAACATGTGAAGATTAAAATTTACATTACAATTTAAGATGAGATTTGGGTAAGGATACAAACAATATTTTTTTTCTCCTAACCTACACATATTCTATGTTATCACATTTAAAAATATAATCATGCCTTTCTAACAATCTCCCAAAGTCTTAACTCATTGCAACATTAATCCAAAAGTCCAAGTTCAAAGTCTCATCTGAAACAAGTAAGTTCCTTCTTATTGTGAACCTGTAACATCAAAAGAAAGTGAGTTACTTTCTAGATATATCGGGGGTATAGGCATTGACTAAATGCACCCATTTGAAGTGGAAAATTGTACAAAACAAAGGGGCTACAGACTCAGTGCAAGTCCAAAATCTAATAGAGCCGTCATTAAATCTTAAAGTTTCAAAAAAAATTTTGGACTCCTTGTCTCATATTCAGGCCACATTGATGAAAACTTGGGCAACCACAGCTTTCGGCGGCTGTACCCCTGTAGCTTTGCACGGAATAGCTCCCCATAGTTTTATGGGGCTTTTATGGCTGGCATTGAGTGTCTGAGGCTTTTCCAGGTGCGTAGTGGAAGCTGTCAATGTATCTACACTTCTGGTGCCTAGAGGACAGTGTCCCTCTTCACAAAGCTCCACCTGGCAATGCTCCAGTAGGAACTCTGTGTAGAGGTTCCAACCCCATATTTTCCTTTGGCACTGCCCTAGCATGGGTTCATAAGGTCTTTGGCCCTTCAGCAGACTTATTCTTGGACATCCAGGTGTTACCATACATGCTCTAAAATCTAGGCAGAGGTTCCCAAACCTCAAATCTTGTCTTCCTTGAACCCACAGTTAAAACACCACATGGCAGCTGCCAAAGTGGGGGGCTTGCACCACCTGAAGCAACATCCTGAGCTATACCTTGACCCTCTTATTCACGGCTGAAACAGCTGTGATACAGTCTCCTGGACCCACCCATAAAACCATTTTTTTTCCTCCTTTGCCTCAGGGCCTGTGATGAGAGGGGCTGCTGCAAAGACTTCTGACATACTTTGGGGACATTTTCTTCATTGTCTTGGTGATTAACCTCTGTTTTCTCTTCACTTAGGTAGATTTGTACTACCTGCTTCAATTTCTTCCCAAAATACGGGTTTTTATCTTCTACCCCATTCTCAGGCAGCAGATTTTTTATAATTTTATGCTTTGATTTCCTTTGAATGTTCTGCCTCTTAGAAATTTATTCTGCCTTGATAAAAAACAAGTCGTTTAGACAATTCCTCTTCAAAGAGTTTCACTTTGCTACAAACAACTGTTCTTCTCCAAGAGGTCTTTACTTCCTTGTGCTGTCTGTCCTGAAGTCTTACTTCCCTGTTCTTTGTGTAATCTTGCCCACCAATCTGTCAGCCCCTCCTGCCCTGCTGTGCTCAGGCATGCCCACCAAGAAATCACCCTCCTGCCTTCCCACCAGTGTAACCGCATTCCTGCACTCTTCAAGTTAGCCAACTGCATTCTGCTTAGATTGTGTGGTCTAACTCCAGCCAATGGAGGCACATACACTAACAGGGACAAGCTGCATTAAAAATCATAAAAACTCCTGCTTTCCTCTGTTCTGGGTGCTCTTGCCATTGCTGCATAAACAAGATGCACCCTCCTGCAGGAGTAACTTTGCCTTGCTGAGAAAATTTATGTTTGAGTGCTATTTCTTTTGCAGCACTGAAAATTTCTTTCTAACATGCCTGGTACCCCAAAGTTCCACAAATATCTTGGGCAGGTGGCAAAAAGCCACCAGTGTCTTTGCTAAAGCACATCAAAGCCACCTTTGCTCCAGTTCCCTACAAGTTTCTTTTCTCCATCTGATACCATCTCAACCTGAAGGTCATTGTCCATATTACTATCAGCATTTTGGTCACAGCCATTAAATAAGTCTCTGTGAAGATCCAAACTTTCTCACATCTTCCTTTCTTCTTAGCCTTTTAGGTCATAGGAAGTGTCTAACTTTTCCAATCTCTTTTTCTTTTTCTGAGTCCTATAAACTGTTTCAACCTCTGCCTGTTACTGCCAAAGCTGCTTCCAAATTTTCAGGTATCCTTACAGTGGTATCTCACTCTTAGTGTTCTAATTTATGCATTGGTCCATTCTCACACTGCTAGGAAAGAACTGCCTGAGACTATGTAATTTATAAAGAAAAGATTCAACTGACTCACAGTTTTGCAGGGCTGATAAGGCCTCAGGAAACTTGCAATCAGGGTAGAAGAGGAAGCAAGTGCATCCTATTTTACATGGCAGAAGAAAAGAGAAGAATAAAACAAATTCAGACTGAAGGAAATTAAAGCCTCTCACAAAACTATCAGATCTCATGAGAACTCACTATTATGAGAACAGCATGGGGGAATCACCTCACAGTTCAATCAGCTCCCATGAGATTCCTCTTTCATCCCATGAGGATTACAATTTTGATTACAATTTAAGATGAGATTTGGGTGGAGACACAGAGCCATACCACAGCACTAGATAAAAATGATTTTCAAATAGATAAAGAGGTAAGTAGAACTGCATGCTTGTTTAAAAACATGATGTAAACATAAAATTCCACTCTAGATTCCTAGACATGAAAGTCATGAATGGCCATAGCCAGAGTGAAGGGGCTGGAAGTGAGATTGATTTTGGTTTATTTCTAAGTATGTGTGGTCACCTATCAGAATGCAGCTCTCCTATCTCATTTAAGTGAAAAAAAAAAAAAAAAAAAAAGGAGTTATTACTCTAATTGCCATGACTGCCAGCCCACATTACTCAGCTACAAAACCCTTTTGAGGTTTGCAGAAAACCCACTCATTCAAGGCCACATCGCCATTCCCATGAAGGTCTACATACAATGAGTAACAGAATGGGTCCGAAGTCCCAGTTCTCTTGCCCTCCACTGCAGACAGCTCTGAAGATTCATTCCATTTTCCAAACTCCTGATAGGGCTGGATAAAGCTTATATTGAGACTGTCTTGCAGCTCAATGTTTTTTCCATGCCCTCTGGCTTCTATGCCCTCTCTATGCCCTCTCTATGTCCTCTCTACTGCTTCTATGCCCTCTCTACTGTGTTGACCCTAAGAGCACAAAGTGATCAATGTAGTGTTGTGTATTTCTATCTAAGCATCTACTTTCCAAGCAACACACTTCACAGAAAAGAAAATTATGGCCTTACTACGGATGAGTTCTCTTAGCAGCAGAAAGTGAGAAATTTGAAACGATTAACTCTAATTTTTTTCAAAATGTTTGATAATTTAGGGAATGTAAGAGATATAACTTAAAAGACTACTTAGAGAGTTTTCTTCCTTTATATTTTTATTTTAGAGACTTACACTTTATAAACACAGACACTAAAGAACATTTTTAAAATACTTTAAAATGCCTGGAAGTAAACATTGAAAAAATATTTTTCCATGCATACAAACAAGAAGGTGTAAAGAACTTTCAAAGGACAAAAACAATAAAAAAACAAGACTTTGAAGAAATCATAAAGCCTTAAAGCCAATGCATTTACTGGGCTAATTGTCAACTCCTCATGGCTCCTAGACCTTTGTTTTAATGGGCTTGATATAGGGGGAAAAAAAAGTAAATAACCTAGTTAAAGAAAAGTGCTGATCAAGGCTCCCTTGCACAGTTAAAACAACCAAAGAGGACACTCATATTCAAATAGTTATCAAAAGTGTACAGGCATTGTAATGGTTAATACTGAGTGTCAACTTGGTTAGACTGAAGAGTATTGGTTGGATGCAAAATATTGATCCTGGATGTGTCTGTAAGGGTGCTGCCAAAGCAAATTAACATTTGAGTCTCTGAGCTGCAAAAGGCAGACCCACCATTAATCTGGGTGGGCACCGTCTAATCAGCTGCCAGTGCAACTAGAATATAAAGCAGAGAGAAAAATGTGAAAAGACAAGTCTGGTCTAGCCTCCCAGCCTACATCTTTCTCCTGTGCTGGATGCCTCTTGCCCTTGAAGGTTGGACTCCAAGTTCTTCAATTTAGGGACTCAGATTGGCTCTCCTTTCTCCTCAGCTTGCAAACAGCCTATTGTGAAACCTTGTGATCATATGAGTTAATACTTAATAAATTCCCCTTTATATATCCTATTAGTTTTGTTCATCTGGAGAAGCCTAATTCAGATTTCAGTGATACGAGTGGTTCTAGAGGAAAAGAATATTAAGGATGGAGTTATTTTCTAGGTTTGAGTTTCTGGGATTGGACTCTTAATACTATTATGCCCCAAAATGCTAAGGACTCTACTTCTAGTAGTATCAAGACTGAGAGTTCATGACATGAACTATATAATGTGATGGTTAATACTGAGTGTCAACTTGATAGGATTAAATAATGCAAAGTATTGATACTGAGTATGTCTGTGAGGGTGTTACAAAAGGAGATTAACATTTGAGTCAGTGGGCTGCAAAAATAAATGCATTTGGCACTCCCGATGCACTGCTCACGAGAAACAAGGAGTTTAGTGATTTTATACATAACACCTTTGACTATATGTGGAGAATCAAGGAAAATAATGAACCTGGTTGGTTGCAACTAAGTTCAGTGGAGAAAGTGATGAAATAAAATAGTGGACTCAGGGATTTTCTCTCTCAGCTTCAGAAGCAGATATTGAGCCTCAAATCTGCAAAGAATCGCCCTGTGTGAGAGTCTTATCTCCTGTAGAGAAAGAGATGAAATTGTTGAAAAACAGACACAAGCTCTTATCCTGTGAGTGGCTGACCTGCAAGGAAAGGTGCATGCACAGCCTCACTAGGTGTCTACTTTTAAAGAAAAGGCATTGATTGGAAAATATTGGGTCCCTGAAACTTGGAAGGGGGGCATAAGGAAGGACCCTGATGAAGCTGGGGACACTGAGTTTATAAACTCTGATGAACTTTTTTTGCCAGAAGAAACAGCTTCCCCATCCCTAGCAATGGCAACATCCCCTCCCCATCTCATGTTGCCATCAGCATCTCCACCTTTGCATGACGTGATAAACACTGCACTTCCTGAGGAAACAGTGATGGGGTCCCTTGAGGCAGTTTCCAGGCAAGATAATGCTGATTCTCCTGAAGAGGCACCCTGAACACCCCTGTTTGCTTCTAGACCTATAACTAGACTGAAGTCCTGGTGGGCCCTTGAAGATGAGGTTGACAGTATGACCCATGAGGAGGTGCATTACACTTGAACTGCTAGAGTTTTCTAATTTATATTAATAGAAATCAGGAGAAAAGTCATAGGAATGAATATTAAGGGTGTAGAATAATGGCGGAAGAAAACATTGAGTTGGATCACACTGAATTTATTGATTTGGGCCCAATAAATAATGACTCTGCATTTAATGTTGCAGCTCAGGAAGATAAAAAAGTTCTAATAGTTTCTTTGCTTGGTTAGCTAAAATATGGATTAAAAGATGGCCCACAGGGACTGAGCTGGAAATGCCTGTTTGGTTTAATGTAGAGAAAGGGAAACAAAGGCTTAGAGACCTTGAGATAGTGGAGTGGATTAATCATATTAGACCCATTCATCTTAGCTGGGAGGGTCCAGAAGACATATCCTTGACCAATTCTTAGCAAAATAGGTTTGTGAGGGCAGCACCTGTATCTTTGAAGAGCCCTATAATTGCTCTTCTCTGTATGTCAGATCTAACGGCAGGAACCACAGTTACTCCACTACAAAATTCAAATATGATGAGAATAACTGGACCCCAAACTAGCAGGGAACAAGTAGTGGCATTCAACAATCAAAGGCAAGGTGGACATAGCTACTGTAATGGATGGTGCAGGCAAAGCAAGAAACAGAATAGTCTCACTCACTTAGAGCTCTGGTATTGGCTAATTAATCACAGTATTCCTATAAGTAAAGTTGATAGGAAGCATACTGCAAAAAAACTAATTGGAATTTTAAAAAGAGAGAATCACAGCCCCTCAATTGATGTCCAGGCTGGAGCCCGTTTTCAGACTGAGAAACTTTGAATAAAGGGGAGTCTGGGTTCCATTGAGGAAGGACCCTACTACTATACTGAAAGTTTATGCTGTTAATCTTTCTCTAATCCTTCCCTAAGGAGACCTCTGGCCTTTTATCCAGGTGACTGTGCACTGGGGAAGGGAAAATGATGAGACATTTTGGGACTACTGGATACTGCTTCTGAGATTGCGTTGATTCAAGGGGACCCAAAACGTCATTGTCATCCTCCAGTTAAAGTAGGGGCTTATGGATGTCAGGTAATTAAAGGAATTTTAGCTCAGGTCTGACTTCCAGTGGGTCCACTTGGTCCCTGAACTTATCCTGTGGCCATTTGCCAAATGCCAGAATGTATAATTTGCATAGACATACTAAACAGCTGTCAGAATCCACACACTGCCTTCCTGAAAGTTAGGGTGAGAGCTATCGTGGTGAGAAAGGCCAAACAGAAGCCATTAGAGCTGCCTCTACCTAGAAGAATAGTGAATAAAAACAATATTGCATCCCTGGAGAGATGCAGAGGGGTGTGAAAGATGCAGTGTCACCATCAAGGATGTGAAAGATACAGGGGTGGTGATTTCCGCCACATCCCCATTTTTGACTCTCCCATTTGTCCCGTGCAGAAGAAAAATGAATCTTAGAGAATGACAGTGGATTATTCTAAGCTTAACCAAGTGGTGATTTCAATTGAAGCTGGTGTACCAGCTGTGGTTTCATTGCTTGAGCAAATTAACACATCTCCCAGTACCTGGTATGCAGCCATTGACTCGGCAACTGTCTTTTTCTCCATTCCTGTCCATAAAGCCCACCAGAAACAATCTGCCTTCAACTGGCAAAGCCAACAATATACTTTTGTTGTCCTACATCAGGTGCATGTTAACCCTCTGGCATTGTGCCATATTCTTATTTGGAGAGACCTTGAATGCTTTACAATTCATCAAGCTATTACACCAGTCCATTACCTTAATGACATTATACTGATTGGATCCAGTGAGCAAGAAGTAGCAAACACACTGAACTTATTTGTTAGACATTTGTGTGCCAGAAGATGACAAATAAATTCATCTAAAATTATTTCTTTTTAAAAGCTGGACCTCTGTGCTGCTTATGAAACATACATCAAACACAAGGCAAGAAACAGAAAATAAATTATGTAAATGGATATCTGGGAAAATTCTATGCCCCTAGTAAACAATGCATATTTTCAGATTTAAAGCAACAATTAATACTAAAGGGAAAATTATTGCCACCTACATAACAACAAAACTTTCAGTAGACTAGGAGTATAATACAGTTTTAATCTACACTTCTAAAATATAGACAGCAAAAATTAATGAAATTATAATAAATTAATTATCATGAAACATTTTAGTACAACACTCCAAGATTATTGGTTCAGCAGAGGTTAAACTATGTAAGAAGCTATTCAAAAACTTTATCTGATAGGCGGTTTTAGGCTATGGTATCTAGCAATGCACATTCTTCTAAAAATTCAGAAACATTTACAGACATACTATGCCATAAGGTAAGTCTCAATACATTTCAAAGGTTCATATATTATCAAGAACACATTATCTGATTCTAATACAAACAAGTATAAAAATATACATATTTTTAACCTTGTAAATTGGAAATATATGACAGACTTCTTAATTACACATAAAAAACACAAAACTTGAAATTCAGAAATAAATAATAGTTTAAAATATTAAGTATCAGTACTTTGGAATCCTGCTAAAAAGAAAGTTAGTGATAAATTAAAAGGTTGAAATGTTGTATTTCATGAAGAAATAAGAAAAGCTGACACTAATATGTGAATAATTTGTTACAAAGAATTAGGAAAAGAAGAAATAAGTACACCAAAAGAAACAAGTATGAATTAGAAAATAATGAACCAAGAGCAGAAGTTAATCAAATAGAAATAGAATTAGTTCTTTGAGAAGATTACAAAGCTTACAAATCTCTGACCAGATTGATTGGGGAAGAAAGAACACATAATATCAAGACATAAAGAGAGGGCATGTTCAGCGAGGCAGCAGAAATTTAGAAATACAGCAGTATTAGGAACATCTTTATGCAAATAAATTTTAATTCTTCAGTGAAACAGAAAAGTTTTACAAAAAAAGTCAGTTACCCAAACTGACACAAGAAGAACTAGAAAACTTCACTTGCTATATCATTTTGAAAAAAATGCATCCACATTTAAAATATCCCTATAAAAAAGTATTAGAATAAGTGGCTTTTATAGTTGCATTCTACTACACATTCAAGGAAAGAAATGTTTCAGAGAAGTGAAAAAGAGAAGAAAAACACAAAACCCTAATTAATTTTCAAATGAATAATTTCGTTACTACTTTCAAACAAAAAGCATAAGAATTAAGCCCAAAAAAGATTAATTTAACTTTAGAACAACACTGTGAAAACATGAGCAAAATATAAGTATATTATTTGTTTTCACACAGCTGCAAAGAAATATCCGAGACTGGGTAACTTATAAAGAAAGGAGACTTAACTGGCTCATAGTTTCTTAAGCTTTGCAGGAAGCATAGCTAGGAGGTCTCAGAAAACACACAATTATGCGAGAAGGCCAAGGGAAAGCAAGTGTGTCTTCAGATGGTGGCAGGAAAGAGAGTGTAAAGGGGGAAGTGATACACATTTTCAAAAAAGTCGATCTCATGAGACCTTACTTACTATCATGAGAAAATAAAGAAGTCTGCTCCCATTGTGTCCGAAATTGGTGGGTTCTTGGTCTCACTGACTTGAGGAATGAAGCCACGGACACTCACAGTGAGTGTTAACAGTTCTTAAAGATGGTGTGTCCAGAGTTTGTTCCTTCTGATGTTCAGATTGTTCGGAGTTTCTTCCTTCTGGTGAGTTCGTGGTCTCACTGGCTTCAGGAGTGAAGCTGCAGACCTTCACAGTGAGTGTTACAGCTCTTAAGGTGAAACATCTGGAGTTGTTCACTCCTCCCAGTGGGTTTGTGGTCTTGCTGGCCTCAGGAGTGAAGCTGCAGACCTTCGTGGTGAGTGTTAACAGCTCATAAAGGTAGTGCAGACCCAAAGAGTGAGCAGCAGCAAGATTTATTGCAAAGAGCAAAAGAACAAAGCTTCCACTGCTGGAAGTGGACTCTAGTGGGTTGCCACTGCTGGCTTGGGCAGCCAGCTTTTATTCCCTTATCTGACTCCACCCACATCCTGCTGATTGGCCCATTTTACAGAGATCTGATTGGTCCGTTTTGACAGGGTGCTGATTGGTGCATTTACAATCCCTGAGCTAGACACACAGTGCTGATTGGTGTATTTACAATCCTCTAGCTAGAAGTAAAAGTTCTCCAAGTCCCCACTAGATTAGCTAGACACAGAGTGCTGATTGGTGCATTTACAAACCTTGAGCTAGGCACAGAGTGCTGATTGGTGCATTTACAATCCTTGAGCTACACACAGAGCACTGATTGGTGTATTTACAACCCTTTAGCTACAAGTAAAAGTTTTCCAAGTCCTCACCAGATTAGCTAGATACAGAGTGGTGTATCCAGGAACCCCAAGCTAGACATAAAGTGCTGATTGGTGTATACACAATCCTCCAGCTAGACATAAAAGTTCTCCAAGTCCCTACCCGACTCAGGAGCCCAGCTGGCTTCACCTAATGGATCCCATGCCAGGGTCACGGGCGGAGCTACACACCAGTGCCGCGCCACACATCTGCAGTCCTCAGCCCTTGGGCGGTCCATGGGACCGGGCACCACGGAGCAAGGGCTGGCACCCGTCAAGGAGGCTCAGGCTGGTGGGAGCCCACCACAGGGGTGCTCCAGCATGGCAGGCTGCAAGTCCTGAGCCCTGCCCCATGGGGAGGTGGCTGAGGCCTGGAGAGAATTCGAGTGCAGCATGGGGGGCCAGCAGTGCTGCGGGACATGGCACCTCTTCTGCAGCTGCTTGCCCAGGTACTAAGCCCCTCGCTGCCTGGGGCCGGGTGGCACCACTAGGCCACTCCGAGTGCGGGGCCGCCAAGCCTGTGTCCACCCAGAACTCGCGCTGGCCCGTGAGCACCATGCACAGCCCTGGTTCCCGCCCGCCCCTCTCCGTCCACACCTCCCTGCAAGCAGAGGGAGCCAGCTCCAGCCTTGGCCATCCCAGAGATGGGCTCCCACAGTGCAGTGGCGGACTGAAGGGGGCTCCTCAAGCGTGGCCAGAGTGGACACCCTGTGGCCTGAGGAGGTGAGGAGAGCAAGTTGGGCTGCTAGCACTTTGTCACCTCTCGCCATGATCCAGTCACCTCCAACCAAGCCCCCCTCCAAAACATGAGGATTAAAATTCAGCATGAGATTGGGGTGAAAACAGAGCCAAAATATATCAATGAGCAAACAAATATAAGGTTATACATCATAACTACAAATCTACACAAAATTTATTTCAAAGACAAAAGAGTGGCTCAACTTAAGAAAATATATTAATTTAATGCATCATACTAATATATTAAAGTAGGAAAAAATAGAATTACATCAATGAATACAGAATAAACACCAAATAAAACAAATAGCTATTTATATATAATAAGACATTAAAGTACAAATAAAGAAAATGTTCCTTATCTGAGAATACTTCCTTCGAAATCAGAAGAAAGACTAGAAGACTCACTATTACCATTTCTCTTCAACATTGCCGTGGAGATTTTTAACGTATATGATAAATAATACTCATAATGATAATAATAATACTTTATAAGAATTGGCAAGAAAGAAGTAAAACAGTCCTCATCTGTAGATGACATGATTATCTACATGGACAACTTCAAAGAATATACAAACCATATATATTAATAAGAAAACTTAGAAAATTTTCTAGATGTAGTATTAAGATGTCAAAGTTGAAATTACCTACCTTCCAGTAAAAGAAAGACACAGGATGGTTTTGAGTGATAATGGAGGCTGTACTTCCATTGTGAACTGTGTGATATTGAAGTATACATAATCCTCCCTCAGTATCAGTGGGGGATTGGTTCAGGACTTCCATGGATACCAAAATCTGCAGAGTCTCCATTTCTTGGCATTAAATGGTGTAGTATTTGCATATAACTAGCTGTCCAGCTCTTAAATAAGGTGGGAGTGATTCACTGCAGTAGGCACTAAAAAGAAGACCCTTCTATTATCAATGGAAATTCTCTGGGAGAGAAAACAGCTAAGGGCAAATCTAAAGAGGTACCATTGTTACAGGCCACTGGCTACTGCCAGGTACTGCACCCATGTCTGGAACACTACACTGTACCCATGAAGAAATTTAATGGACAGGACAAAAAGGGTTATAAAAAAATCCCTCGGGATGGTTACTAGAAAGCAACAAAACTCTTTCTCCCTGGGGCAATGCAATGAAAGATAGTTAAGCCTTTATATGACTCCTCACATTTGGGACAAGTCTCAATATACAAGTTATTTTCTCATATCATTTAAGGAAAGAAACTATTCTACACTATAAAAAGGATGATCAGGGCCTGTGAACTCTGTGGCTGTAACAATCCAGGAAGCTACTCCATACCCCTACCTGTACCCAAACCTTTACAACATTGAGGGACATATACCCTGAGAAGACTGGCAAATATAATTTTTTTGTTTGCTTTTGACACAGAGTCTCACTCTGTTGCTAGGCTGAAGTGCAGTGACACAATCTCGGCTCACTGCAACCTCTGTCTCCCAGTTTCAAGTGATTCTCCTGCCTCAGCCTCCCAAATAGCTGGTATTACAAGTGCGTGTCATCAGGCCCAGCCAAGTTTTGTATTTTTAGTAGAGACGGGGTTTTAGCATGTTGGCCAGGATGGTTTCAATCTCCTGACCTCGTGATCCACCCGCCTTGGCCTCCCAAAGTGCTGGGATTACAGGCATGAGCCACCGTGCCTGGCTGGTAAATAGATTTTTATCAGATACAACCATACAGGGGCTGGAAATATGCACCAGTATTTATAGACAACTTGACCAAGTGAATTGAGGCTTTTCCCACTTTATGAGTGCCCACATTTTTACTCAATAAGATCAACTGCAAAGTTTCGATGACCTGAAAGCCTTCATAGTGACAATGGACCTACCTTCATAGCCAAAGTGACCCAGCAGCTTGCATTCAGCTTTAGGCATTACCTATCACCTTCACTCCCCCTGGAGTACTCAATCCTCAGGTAAAATAGAAAAATCTAATCATGTTTTGAAAAGACATTAGCTAAGCCATGTCAGGAGACCTCAGAGACCAGGTTCCTCTCTTAGCCATAGTCTTTATACACATAGGAATGACCCTTAAAAACCTCCAGAAAAATCCATTTGAGAGGAGTTATGTGAGGCCATTTTTAGCTTGAGGTCTCCTGCTTAATAAAGAGATACATAGTTGACTCATAAGTTGAAACATATTGTCAACTTAGACCAGTTTAGAAAAGTCCTCCAAGCCTATGGACAAAAAGTATTGCCCCCTCTCACAAGGCAATTAACTGACCTCCTATTCAGTCATGAAACTAGTAAACATTTTGAAAGAAGCATCCCCTGACAATCAGTTACAACCAAAATAGAAGGGCCCCTATCAAGTGTTGTTGACTATTCCAGTCCTTTTAAACTTTAGAGCATACCTAGTGGTGGATACAATTGTCCAAGATTAAACCTGTTTCTTTTTTTTTTTTGAGATGGAGTCTCACTCTGTCACCCAGGCTGGAGTGCACTGGAGTGCAGTGTCACGATCTTGGCTTATTGCAAGCTTTGCCCCCCGGGTTCGTGCCATTCTCCTGCTTAGCCTCGTGAGTAGCTGGGACTACAGGTGTCCGCCACCATGCCCGGCTAATTTTTCTTGTATTTTTATTAGAGATAGGTTTTCACTGTGTTAGCCAGGATAGTCTCAACCTCCTGACCTCGTGATCCACCCACCTCAGCCTCCCAAAGTGCTGGGATTACAGGCATGAGCCACTGCACTTGGCTTAAACCTGTTTCTTATAAGTTGCAGGCACAAATGGAGGACACTGTAACCTAAATTTTTGGAAGATCTCCACTACCTATTTAAAAGAATCAACAGTCACTCATCCAGAAGTGGCAACATGATGCTGCTGGTGGGAATAGAGGGTATGTCTACTAGGGAAGCCAGAGAAAACACAATTGAGCTCCTTAATTTTCTAGAAGAGGAATGGTATCATTGTCAGTTTCCCAATTTTCTGGAAAGAAGGGTATTTCTCTGTTTTTTCCACCTTTTTAAAATCTATCTTAGGACGCTTGACAGCTCTCTTGTTACTAATTTACTTGTTTGTTTAACCTCATAGTAAGGTCTGTATCTTGTAGATTACAATATTTCCAGGTGCAAACAATGCTGGCATAAGGCTTTTGAGTTATATAGTGATCTGGATAATTGTGGTGTTCTGCCTTTCACCCCTTTAGCTCATGTATCCAGAGACATTTAGTTCTGTAGTGCTAGGCAAGGCCAATGCTCATGATTCAACAGGAAGCAGTTACAGTGCATGGACCTCCTCCCTCCTGCAGCCCCCTTTAGATTAAGGGAAAGTATTTAACATCTGAGTGGAGAATAAGGTTGAAGGTGAGACTCAACTCCAGGGGTAGGGCTCACGCATGATCCAAATTGAGGACTACCTAAAAAACAGGTCTTAGGCAGAAGCAGTTTTCAATCAGACATGCTCACCAGTGTGCTATGGCACTTAACATTGCTATCGCAACACCCAGGAGTTACCACCCTTCTATGGCAATGATCCAATGATTACCACCCCTTCCCTATAAATTTCTGCATTTATCAATCCATGCAATTAAAAGCAAATATAAATATGGCTGCAAGATATCCCTGAGCTGCTATTCTTTTGCTATGGCATAGCCCTGTTCTGAAAGAGGAGCCACAGGGCTGTAACACTGCCAGAGCCATAATTCTGTCTCATCAGTTAAGCTATTTTTTTCTACCTCTGGTTTGGCATTGAATTATTTCCTGGACAAAGTCAAGAAACCAGTGGGCTTAGCTCTGCTTGGGGCTTGCCTCTCCTGCATTGTGTCTACAATTCCATTCCAAGATTTAGTAAACTATGAATTAACCAGATGAAGTGAATGCAATTACTTTAAATGCAAAAGTTAAAGGTCACCAGAAGAATTAAATAATCAACATAGAGAATATTTTAATGCAATGTTTTCATAATCCAAAATAATGTAATAATCATTAATAAAGTATTATATTTTTAAAGATAGCATATTATTGATTATTTTGTTTCCTGCTTCAATATTCCTTAGCATAACATTAATATTGATAATGATCTTATCTTTCTATAAAATATTTTGTTCAACTTTAAATTTCATTAATAATTATTTATGAATATTGCACTGAAATACAGATCTTAATTACTGAGCTTTTTAAATTAATAAATCTCAGTAGAGTAGTTTTACCTTACAACAAAATTGAGTAGAAAGTATAGAAAGCTCCCTTACACCCTATGCCCACATGTACAACCTTTCCCACTATCAATATTTCTGATGAGACTGGTATGTTTGTTACAGTTCATAAACCTACATCAATACATTATCACTCAATACCTGCAATTTACATTAGGGCTAACTTTTACTGTTGCACATTCTATGGGTTTTTACAAATATGTAATAAAATGTATCCAAAACTGTAGTATTATATAGAATAGTTTCACTATTGTATACTCTAATACCTGAGTTGTGCCTATTTATTACGCTCTCCCTTGTAATCAATTGCAACCACTGATCTTTTTACTTCTTCAACATTTTTTTCTAGATTGTCATATATTTGAAATAATACGTGTAGCATTTTATGATTGGCTTAGTTCACTTGTAAATATACATTTAAGTTTCTTCCATGTTTTTTCATGATTTGAAAGCTCATTTTTTCAGTGCTGCACAGTATTTCATAAATATTCCATAAACCACAGTTTAACCACTTTAATATAGAACAACATCTATATGCAGATTTTGATGTAAATATGTTTTTAATTTAGTTGGATAAATTCCAAGAAGCAAGACTGCTAGATGAGATCGAAAGAGTACGTTTAATTTTGTTAAACCAAACCAAAACAAAGCCTACCATTCTTCCAAATTTGCTGTTATCAGTGCTTTCAATTTTTGCAATTTTATATTTAATTTATTATCAAATTCACAACTCCCCAGTATTATATGACGTTTATCATCCTTTCATATGCTCATTCCCTTAGTCTTAACTACTAGGGAAGCAAAGGAAGAGGATATGTGAGACTTGGAATTGGAGGCTGCAGTGAGCTATGATGGCACCACTGCATTACAGCCTGGGGACAGAGACCCCATCTCAAAAGAAAAAAAAAAAAAAGAAGAAAAGAAGGAAGGAAAGGAGGAAGGAAAAGAAAGAGAAGGAAAGGGAAGGGAAAAAGGAGAAGAAAAAAGGGAAAGGAAGAAGGAAGTATTAATTTGTCAGGAAAACAGTGACTCCTAAGCACATTTTTCAGGTTTCTTCCCTAGAATTCATTGCAAAGGAATTTTTTGTGTGTGTGAGTTTACTTGTTTTGTTTTGTTTTTTGTTTTTGAGACAGGGTTATGCTGTATCACCCAGTCCAGAGTGCAGTGGCGTGATCTTGGCTTAGTGCAAACTCCACCTCCAGGATTTAAGGGAATCTCCCAGCTCCCACCTGTAGCTGGGACCATAGGCCCACACCACTACTCCCAGACAAGTTTTTGTATTTTTGCTAGAGACAGGCTTTCAACATTTTGCCCAGGCTGGCCTCAAACTCCTGGTTATCTGACCCGCATTGGCCTCCCAAAGTACTGGAATTACAGGCATGAGCCACCAAGCTGGGCCTACATATTGGGTTTTTATTTCTTTCCAAACAATTCTTGATAAATCACGGTTTTTTAAAAACTTATCTGTCATCTTATTTTCCACATCACTATCATAATAGTCAAACATTGCTTATAATTCTTTTATGTTTCTTTCTCTTGTTAAGAGTATTTGAAACATATTTCATGTATCTCTGGCACCATAATAATTTAAATTATTTACACCAAATAAGTGGGTGTAATAGAGATAAATGGTGATAGCTTAAAACTGAGACAAAATAAATGCGTTTAAGTTATTCTATTAACTTGCCACACTGACTTACTCTTGTAATCCTACCATTGGGAAGAGGAGATGTGAGGATGTCCTTGAAGTCACGAGTTGGAGACCAGTCTGCGAACATAATGAGCCCTTTAATCTATTGCCATTTTGGCGCCAGGGACCAGTTTAGTGGAAGCTATTTTTCCACAGAAAAGAGGTGGGTAGGGGGAAAAGGTGGCGAGGTGGACACACCAGGGAGATGAGGGGCTGCAGTTCCAGGAGGAACACAGGGTAGGGAGGGGCTTCGGGTCAGAGCAGTGTGACAGGAGGCAGCGGTGGGGCAGCGGAGCTGCGAGGGGGACAGGGCAGGCCAGCGGGGAATAGGGAGAATGGATTCTGGATGAAACCGTTCCACCTCAGTTCATTCAGGCATTACATTCTTCTAAGGAGAGCGCCACCTAGATCATCGCATGCGCAGTTCAAAGTAGGGCTCCTACTCCGGTGAGAATCCAATGCCTTTGCTGATCTGACAGGAGGCGGGGCTCAGGCGGTTCTAGCGATTCGTCACCTGTTCTGCAGCCGGCTTCCTAACAGGCCGCAGACAGGTACCGGTTGGAGACCAGGGTTTGGGGATCCCTGATCTATTGTACATTTCAAATCACTAAAACATTGTAAAAAATTTAAAATGCTCTCCCCCAAGAAAGGATGTATTTTAATTAGCTTGATTTACTCATTGATTTAAATATTAAGCTGGGCGTGGTGGTTCACCTTTGAAATCTCATCACCTTGGTAGCATCAGGCCAGAATATCGCTTGAGACCAGGAGTTCGAGACTAGCTTGGGTACGATGGGGAAACCTGTGTCTATTAAAGAAACACACAAAAAATTGCCTGCTAGCTCTGGTAGCAAGCGCCTGTTGCTGAGACGTGGGAGGATCACTTGAGACTCGGTAGAGGAGGCTGCAGTGAGCAGTGTGCACTTTAACAACAAGAAATTTACATCTGAAGAAAAAATACACAAAACATCACATTTTGTAGTCTAAATATATAGTTTTCAAATGAAATTATTTAAATGGGGCATCCTGCGTTTTGCAGCTTAAGAAAATTACAATAGCTTTTCTCATCTCATTTTTACAAACAAGTTTTTGTCAGGTAAGTATTAAAATGCAGCATTTGTCCATGAAGTCACTGCCCCTTTTGCTCTGCATGTTACAAATTTTACATATTTAAAGTAAGAAATACTAAAAATATGTCAGCCTCTGTAAGGGAATTTCACTTGAGTTTTCAACACAGTATGTAATAAAATTTTATCTTTTGGGATTATTTATTGTTATCTAAACAAGATTTTTTTTTTTTTCCATTTACAGCAAAATGGTGGAGGCAGATTGGCCTGGCAAGCTTTTCATTGCTGGCCTCCATTTAGAAACCAATGAAAAGATGCTTAAAGCAGTATTTGGGAAATATGGTCCCATATTGGAAGGCAAGTGTTTTTTTTAAATATATGTATGTATATAAATAAAGAATCCTTTTTTAGATGACATATTCTTTCATAAACCTTGGGATATTGAAACAAATAAGTGATGTGAATACAAATATGAAGTAGATTATTGTTTGTGAAAAAGAAGATGTGCTACATTATCCTAGAATGTGTGATGCGTTAAGTTTTTTTAGGTGATTTTTTAATACTGGAAAACTTTTCAAGGAATTTGAATAATATAATTTGTGTTTGATCCCTTAGTGGAAGGCATGTGCTCAGTAAATGTCTCAAATTTGGCATTGTGAAAGACATGGTCATTTCAGGAAAAAAAAGAGATATATTTGGTTTGGGAGAAAACATCTAGAACTGAAATATAGTGGATGCAAAAATGTTTGTAAAATGTGTTTAGGTTAAATGTGACAGTGTTATTGATAGGATACTTAATACTTTTAGTCTTTGGATGGAAAAGAAATAAAAGTAGAACAAGTCAAGAAACTATCTTTTTCAAAATGATGGTAGGTGGAGATCAACAGCTTCTTGGAGAAAAAGGAGCCCTTCAGGAAGTCTGAGATCTGCAAGAGGAGGTAGTGGAGGAACAAGAGTGTTTCTTCCCTCATGTGAGGGACACTTGGGTAATGTTTTCAAATACAAAGATGAAACCATAGGACTGAAAGACAGTAAGTTTGAAGATATCAAAATTTCTTAATTGTTTTACTTCCTTTATGTACAGAAAATTAACTTACTGATAATGAGCAAAATTATTTGTAAGTACTAAAGATATATTATGAGAATGATTGAAATAATATGAAAATTTCATTTTAAAATCTTAATTTGCATTGAAATAACACATATTTAAAAGAAAATTGAGTTTATTAATATTGATTGTACTCAACAAGTTTTCTGCAGAACTCATTTACATTCATTATGCTTCAGAGTTTCTTATTTTGGGGCCAAGAACTTTATATAAAATGTATTATCAAAATATGATGGAATCTTGAAAACCTTCCAACAGGAAATAAGAAGTCATTATTTTAGGATTGATCTTGCAATATTTGTTATTTGTGTATACACATGCAAATATCTATACAAATGTATTCCTTTGCCATTTTGATAGGCATGATTTGCACATCGGCCTGCCATAAAGCATTTTGTATTTAAGAAATGTGTAACTTCAGTTTCTCAAAAGAGTCTGTGACTCAGGAAAAGTCTAAAAGCCACTGCTTCACAAATATGTTAGTATCTTTCTTTGCTGGAGGATGAGTCACTGAAAATGGCATTTATGAAGGATCTACTCAATAGGAATGAGGGGTCAATTTTTACTTAAAAATATTCATGTATTAAAAAAATTGGGTCAGTTGTATTATCTATTAACCAACCTTCAAAAATATAACATTTAATTTGAGTTTTAATAACCAGATGTGTAATTCATTGGATATGTTTTCTCAAGTTGAAATTGCAGTGTTTGCTCCATTTTAAGGTACATAGCTTCATGATTTTTTTTTCTCAATTGATTTTGAGGGTGAAGATTAATACTACTCTGCCATGATGAGAATATGCATTTTCTTACCTGTGACACCACCAGGTCATTAGAATATATCTACATTTTTTGTAAGTATATGAAAATATTTTTTATTATTTAATATGCAGTTCTTAAAGATTATTAAAATTGAGCATAGCCTAAGCTAAAAATTAATATTTCATAATGGATTTGTAATAATTGAATGTTATGACACAAATTTTACAGATAATGTATTTTTCTGAGGTGCCATGTTTTGATTTTGTAAATATTTGAGTTCTTTAAATGGAATTTGGAGTACTCTTATGATATGTTTTGAAAAAACTTTCCTCATACCAGAATTATCTGAACAATAATGTATCATTTTTCTCCTAATATATTTTTCTTTATCTAAATTGTGTTTATATATTTAACTGATAGATTTTTGCCCTCTCTTCACTATGCATTTATCCCATATCTCTCTCTCTCTCACACCAGTATAAAATTCTTTTTTTTTTTTTTTTGAGACGGAGTTTCGCTCTTGTTGCCCAGGCTGGAGTGCAATGGCGTGATGTCGGCTCACCACAACCTCCGCCTCCTGGGTTCAAGCAATTCTTCTGCCTCAGCCTCCCGAGTAGCTGGGATTACAGCTAATTTTGTATTTTTAGTAGAGACGGAGTTTCTCCATGTTGGTCAGGCTGGTCTTCAACTCCCAACCTCAGGTGATCCTCTCACCTTGGCCTCCCAAAGTGCTGGGATTACACGCGTGAGCCACCACGCCTGGCCTGATTCTTGTGTTATTTTTTAGGCTTTCTTTTGTGGCCAGGCTGGAATGCAGTGGTGCAACCTCAGCTCACTGCAACCTCCGCTTCCTGGGCTCAAGCGATTCTCCTGCTTCAGGCTTCCATGTAGCTGGGACCACAGTTGCACACCAAGAGGCCCAGTTAATGTTTGTATTTTTAGTAGAGATTGGGTTTCACCATGTTCCCCAAGATGGTCTTGATCTCTTGACCTCATGATCTTCCCAACTCAGCCTCCCAAAGTGCTGGGATTGCAGGTGTGAGCCACCATGCCCAGCCATTTTCTAGGTTGTCTAAACGAATTTTTATTGCTTGTATTGCAGTAATATGGTATAGAAATACTAAATTGTATTAGTTTAGACACATGAATTCGTAAGATTATCATATTTAAGAAATATTTATAAACAAGTAAAACTTAGCCATTTAAGACACAGTGATGTTACTTAACTAAAAAGTTTTTTGTTTGTTTGTTTGTTTGTTTGTTTTTTCGTAAACACAGAAGGTGGTGGATACACTTTTGATCTCAACATGACTTCTTCTAGGGGGCCATTTCCATTTGAAAAAAGGTCCGTGTTCAAGAAGTGGAGGTTCTCTTCCTAAAAAATCTGCTTCTTCTGGGCCGGCTGCGGTGGCTCATGCCTGTAATCCCAGCACTTTGCGAGGCCGAGGCGGGCAGATTACGAGGTCAGGAGATCGAGACCATCCTGGCTAACAGGGTAAAACCCCATCTCTACTAAAAATAAAAAAAAATAGCCAGGCATCGTGGCAGGCACCTGTAGTTCTAGGTAGTCGGGAGGCTGAGGCAGGAGAATGGCATGAATACGGGAGGTGGAGTTTGCAGGGACCCGAGATTGCGCCACTGAACTCCAGCTTGGGCGACAGAGCGAGACTCCCTTTCAAAAAAAAATCTGCTCCTTGTATTGTGGCAAGAAGCAATAGTGGGATGGGAGGCCAAGGTAAATGCTATCTTATAGAAAGACAGTTGTTTTTGTATGACAAAAAAATGAGTTATTTTAACTGGATGCTTAACTTTTAGTTCAAGAAACAAAATAGTAGTGACATACACATAGGCATATTTACTAATTGATAGCTTTTATTGTAGTTTCCGTCGCACTAGGTTAATTTCACATTCATGATGAGGAAATACTTTAGCTTCTAATTGTAAATCAAAGAAGTGATTACACTGAGGCAAACATTAGTTTTAATCCTGTGTTTGCTAGAGAATTCCTCTTAATTTTTCTTAAAGTTCCTGGCACTATACTTTGATGGTTGGCTTCTTAATCTAATGAATTATTCCATTTCCTAGGTCCCTGGGTAGTGGTCCTCCAGTGGGTCAATCTAAAAATTGTTTGCTCAGTTTCTTTGTTGGGTTGGAGTCTTGTTCTCACCAGGTCAGAGTGTGTTGGTGAGATGATGGCTCAATACAGCCTCAAATTCCTGGGCTGAAGCAATTCTCCTGTTTCAGCCTCCTGCATTGCTGTACCTACAAGTGTGCACCACCACACATAGCTAAATTTGTTTTTCTTTTTTCTATACTTTTGTAGAGACAAGATCTCATTACATTGTCATAGCTGATATTAAAGCCCTGGGCTCAAGCTGTCCAGCTGCCTCAGCCTTCCACACTGGCTCACAGTGTGAGCCACTGCGCTTGGCCATCCAGGTTCTAAGACCTCAATAATACTTATGTGCAAGGAATTCTTACTGGTTTTGTGAAGATACTAAGAACTAAAAGAACTTATTTTGCAAATAAGCAATCACTGGGCTTAAACAATATTTAATAATAAAATTAAGGCTAGAAAGATAGACTTGAAGGAGTCCAGCATTTTTAAGTTTAGTGCATACCACAAAAGTTCAGAGTTGTGAAATATATGGGGGTGTAAATTACTCATTAAGATTGTACAGGGATGTTGAAACCTTAACACAAGATCCTTAGTGTAGGATTTGAAATTATTGGAGAATTTAGTTCTAAGCAGCCTGAGGTGAACAGTAGGATTGAATAGAAGTAATGTTTTTGAGAAGAAGTGTAAGATTTCAGACTGAACAGAAGAAAGCAAGAAAATAATATAACAGTTCTTAGCAAAGAAATTTAAGGAGAACAAATTAAAATTCTTACCTAGCCCTCCTTCCTAATATGGAGGAAATTGAAAACTGCCATTTTCAACATTTCTCATATAGAGTATCAGTGAAGTTAAATATTTATTGATATCAGAATACACAAGCCAGCACATTTCCATTAGAAGACTAGCCAGTGAACACATCATAGGAGAAAGACTGACCTCTCTGAATTACCATGTGAAGAGTATGATAAAAGAGGAAGCTTTCTGTTTTTGAAAGAGGTACAATGTTGTAATGACCCCTTTAAGAGTATTGCTAACTGCAGTAAAAATAAATATTGGCCATCATTAGAAGAGCTGTACTAGGACATTTTAATTTGTCAACATTTAAGATAGAGCCAATCACTTAGAGATAAAGGAGCACTTTTATGTAAAAATTTAGCATGCAGTCTTTCAAAGGTAGCAGTATTTGTGTGTGTGAGATGGATTGAACAACATGGGAAAATTTACCTTCTTCAGCTGAGAAAGGACAACATATGTAAACTTTATATTCAGTGAAGAGTTTGATGGTTTTACATGCTTTCCCTGAGTCAATAGTAATCATCAGTAATTCATATGAAAAGAAAAATAATAACTAACTAGTTATTAACAATTAAAAATGAACTTTTACCTAAGAATTAATGTCTGCCTTCAGCTTCGTTAGAAGAGCTGGCCTTGTGGAGTCATGGGATTATCCAAAGCCAGAAGAAATATTTAAGTGTCATGAATGTCTAGTAATTTAGGGAAAGAAGAATAGAGTCATACAAGAAATAATTTTAAAAAGTTGTTTTACAGAAGAAAAAACGGTGTTTCAGATTTTGTGTCCTTTACATAATATTTAATCATTTTAACATTAAATATCCCATGTCACTTGGATGAGAGAATTATGGAGGTCCTCCATGCAGAGAGCCAGTCTCTTCCTGAAGAAATGACCATGTGTCACCAAGAGATGAGGGTTATGCAACTAAGGATAGGTAAAGGAAAAATGGAAAAATAGTTGACTTTTGTTGTGGTGATGAAATTCACATAACAAAATTAAACATTTTAAGGTAAATAGTTAAGTGGTGTTTAATGCATTCTGTGTGGTGCAACAACTACCACCACCTAGTTCCAAAACATTTTCATCACTCCAAACTACAGCTCCACTACCAGTTAAGCAGTTCCTTTCATTTTCTCCCTTCTGTCAGCCACTAGCAAACAACAATCTGTTTTCTGCCTCTGAACTTACTTTTTCTGGGTGTTTCGTGTTAATGAGCTCAAACACTACACGACTTTTTATATCTGTCTCCTTTCATTTTGCATGATGCCATGAATGTTCATTTACATTGTAGAACTTCTTTCCTTACACGAGCTGCTAACCCATTATTTTATTTGGGTTGTTTCCACCATAGTATTTCTATATGCACGTATTTGTTTGGGTACATTTATTCAATTCTTGGTATATATGAGTGGAATTTCTTGGTCCTATGAAAATTGTGTTTATTTTCTTGAGGAAGCACCACATTTCTCCATACTGCCTGCATCATTTTCCATTCCATCTAGCATTGTATCAGGGTTACAGATTATCTACATCCTCTCAAATGCTTGGTATTTCCTGCTTTTTAAAATTTATTTCCATTCCAGTTATGTGTGAAGTATGGTATCTCATTTTGGTCTTGAAATGCATTTTCTGAATAACTAATTATGATTATTTGTTCCATGTGCTTTTTGAGCATTTGCATATTTTATTTGGAGAAATATCTGTTCAGATGTTTGGGCCTTTATTTTGTTTAAGTTGTAAGTTATGTTTTGGATCCTAGAAGTTGATAATTTAAAATTTGTTGCTTTAACTTATGGAAGTAGAATTCATACAAGTTCCTGAGACACCAGGGATGATGCTCCACCACCTAAAGATTATCGATACCATGACTACGGTCGTTCTAGTTGGAGTGAACAATCCTCTGGAGGATATAGGTACTAAAATAATTTCTGGTTTTGTCAAAGAGATTTCTTCAGTTTTTCCTGCTGACATTAACAAACGTTTTTTTAAATTTAATGACCGTGATGGCTACCAAGGGGGCTGTGGTAGAGATCATTCTGAACGTCCAAGTGGAAGTTCTTACAGAGATGCATATCAGAGTTATGGTAAGTGTCTGGGTTTGATTTGTAAATTATAGTATTATATTTAATAGATGAGATCATTGCTTTAATAAAATTTTAAGGAAGATCATAAAGGAAAAATATAGCATGTTTAAACACTGAGAACTGAGAATTGTTAACAGTATAATGCATAGTGAACATGTAGATGAGAACTTCAGTTCATTTTCAGAAAATGTGACTTAACATCATTTATTTTAAAATAAACTTTCTTATACTTTGAAATACTATTCTTATGCTTCTTTACAATAAAACCTTTTGACTGTTTCAGGCATAATAATATGCTCTCAATGAAGACAGGGGAAAGCAGATTTTTCCAAATAGTACTTTAACTGAGACATGCATTAGTGATACCATTAAAAATGTTTAAATGTAGTTCATTATAAGTTCTATATTTTATCAACCTTGCAGGGACCTCTCATGGTGCACCACCTGCACGAGGGCCTCAGATGAGTTATGGTGGAAGTAGTCACTATGATTATAACTGTACATGAGATGGATATGGCAGAAGTCAGCAGAGTTACTCACAGAGGTGGTGATGTGTATTCCTGTGATCATGGGCACAGTGGTAGAAAAGAGTGGAAGTAGTCACTATGATTATAACTGTACATGAGATAGATATGGCAGAAGTCAGCAGAGTTACTCACGGAGGTGGTGATGTGTATTCCTGTGATCATGGGCACAGTGGCAGAAAAGAGTGAAGGAATCACCGCATATTCTTACTCATAGGTGGGAATTGAACAATGAGAACACATGAACACAGGAAGGGGAACATCACACTTTGGGGACTGTTGTGGGGTGGGGGGAGGGGGGAGGGATAGCATTGGGAGATATACCTAATGCTAGATGACGAGTTAGTGGGTGCAGCGCACCAGCATGGCACAGGTATACATATGTAAGTAACCTGCACATTGTGCACATGTAACCTAAAACTTAAAGTATAATAATAAAAAAAGAAAAAAAAGAGTGAAGGAATCTACCTTCTGTGGATAGGGTGTACCCTGCTCCTCATGAAGGATACGATAGCTCAAGTTATGGAGCACCTACAGGAAGTGGTGGGGGAAGCTGATGTGAAAAAGGAGACTGAAGCAGATATTAAAGGAGATATTCAAAATAATACTTACCGTGGTATTCAGCAGTCTGAGGCAGGAGAATTAATTGCTTGCTCCCAGAAGGCAGAGATTGAAGTGAGCCAAGATCTCATCACTGCACTCCAGTCTGGGAAGCAAAGCAAAACTGTCTCACAAAATAAAAACAAAGAAAGAAAAAAAATAAAGAAAGATAATACTATCTTTCTTTGCTTACCAAACCTTGCTTGCAAAGCAAAAATTAAAATACTATTTCTGCATCATTACGTGAGTACCACTAAAACAAAATGTTGATTTTGGAGGGAGAGGTAGATCCTAACTTCCTCTATGAATTTTTTGGGTATTAAGATGAAAAGGAATTTCTTTCAAAGTAATTTCATAATTGTTAATGCTATTTGAAAACTATCTGTTTAGATGATATGGGTGTATTAAAACGTTTAGAATAAAATTATACATATAATAGGTAATGCCTGATTTTATTGCTACACATGTTTAAAAGCAAATTTAATAGAAGACTAAATTGCGATGTTTGTTGAAAATTTTCTTTTGTAGCTTTGAATAAAACTAAATACAAAAGTAGGCATAGGTTACGTCTCCCTTGCAAACTGCACACATTTTCTAATTAGGCTGTGTTTCTCTTTAAAAACTTACAAGCTTTAAAAGTTTTAGAAGTCTTCAGAAAGACTACAAAACTGTCTGTCTCACCATAAGATGTTTACAAGTCAGAGGAATCATGTAGGTAAAAGGAAATAATTAGATATCATTGATACTAAAGTTTAAGACATGCAGAACATTCTTCTTGAAGCATTCTGTGACTGAAAGGGGATAATGGTGATGAAAACATTTTTTTCCACCTAAACAAAAACTGAACCAGCTATGTTTCCTGAGTACATAGCTTAATGAAATTAAGTGTTCCTAATTTAAATAGTGGAAAATAAGTGTTTTTACACGGGAAGTACTCACGTTAATGAATTCCTATAATATTTGGCAATGGTTGTTGCTAAGGAATGGTTTAGCAATAAGTTCTTACAAATAGAAATTATCTAGAAAGCTTGGGATTTTATCAGAATTTTTTTTTTAAGACAGATTCTAGCTTTGTCACCCAAGCCGGGGTGCAGTGGCTGGATCTTGGCTCACTGTGACCACTGCTTTCTGGGTTCAAGCTATTCTCCTGCCTCAGCATCCTGAGTTACTGGGTTTACAGGTGTGTGCCACCACAGTTGGATAATTTTTTTGTATTTTTAGTACAGAGAGCATTTCACCATGTTGGTCTGACTGGTCTTAAAAACCTGATTCACCCTCCTTGGCCTCCCAAAGTGCTAAGATTACAGGCATGAGCCGCCAGGCTCAGACTATCAGATTTAAGTGAAGGTATGAATAGGAATGCTTTAAACCTCATGGTTTTTGGAAAGTGAAGTGTGTAAAACATACAACATCATAAAGTTTCAGATAAGTGATTGCTTAAAGGTTTAAGATATTTAAGATATCATCTAATGATAAAAATGAAAAGATTTGGACCCAAGTAAGTAAACCAATTAATTTTCCTGATCATACAACTTAAAGAAATGAAATATATGAAGATACAGAATTTTACAGTCCATAATTCTTAAAATTTACAGCCTAATCTGTAAGGAGGATGTATTTTTATGAGAAAATTTTGACAAGATCATAGTTTTTATAGGGTAAGGGTGCAAATAATTTTAAAGGGAGAAGTTACCAACTTTGATTTTCAAGTGAGTTATTTATGTTATGAAGTTGTGTTTTTATTCGCCTATAATGTAGGATTGTGAAAGGATACAACTCTCTAGTCTTGTGTATCTTTACAACAGCAACACGAGAAACAGTGTCTGTCCAGGTGTGATGGCTCCAGTCTTATATCCCAGCATTTTGGGTGGCTGAGTGGGCATAGCACTTCAACTGAGGAGTTTGAAACCAGCCTAGGCAACATGGAGAAATCTTGTCTGTACAAAATAGGCAAAACATTTACTGGATGTGGTAGTGCATCAGTGTAGTACCAGATTTTTGGGGGCTGAGGCGGATGATCGCTTGAGCCCATGACATCCGGGTTTCAGTGAGCCTGTTTGCTCCATTGCATTTCAGCCTGCATGACAAAGCAAGACCCTGTCCAAAAAAAAAAAAAAGGGAAAAAGGAAAAAGTATCTGTGATACTCTCTCCCTAGGATTTTTTAACCCAAATTATCTCCATGAGGTATTCTGTCATAATGATTAAAAGGTAGGGGAAACAGAAGAGTAACCTGTAACATACCATTTATCAACCTTGTAATAGGGATTCTGTTTCAGCAGGTTAGAGTAAATGGAGAAAAATCATCAAATAACAAAAGCTAAAGCCTTATTGCATCATTTTTCATAGGAACATAATGCTTATGAATGAATAATAGGATAATTTTTTAATCATATTTGTCCACATGCATTGCTATGAGAAAATACCTGGATTTGATAGTTTATAACAAACATTTCTTGTAATCCCAGAGGCTGAGAAGCCCAAGGTCAAGGCATTAGCAAATACAGGGTACAGGTGAAGGGTCACTTCCTGGATTTTATTTTTATTTTTATTTATTTATTTATATTTGAGATGTAGTCTTGCTCTGTCGCCAAACTGAAGTACAGTGGCACAATCTCAGCTCACTGCAACCTCTTTCTCCAAGGCTCAAGTGATTCTCCTGCCTCAGCCTCCTGAGTAGATAGGTCTACAGGTGCACACCACCACACCTGGCTAATTTTTTATATTTTAGTAGAGACAGTGCTTCACCATTTTGGCCAGGATGGTCTTGATCTCCTGATCTCATGATCCGCCTGCCTTGGCCTCCCAAAGTGCGGGGATTACAGGCATAAGCCGCCGTGCCCAGCCACTTCCTGGATTTGAAACACCCCTCTTGCTAAGTCTACACATGGTAGAAGTGGCTTGGGAACTCTATAGTCTTTTAGGAGTGTGCTAATAACATTTATGAGGGTACTGTCTTCCTGAGCTGATTACTTCCCATCAAAGGCCCTTTTCCCCTTCCAGCGGGAAGCCAAGTGACACTTCCACATGTTGAGCTTAAGGATGGTGGTGTGAGGTGGCAGTGATGATGTAATGAATTCTTTGGTTTGCAGTGTTTAACGCCTCCAGTGTTGGCATCAGGTATTAAAGGCATGAAGATGATTTTTTAATTATTCAAATGTAGTCATCCACCTTCAGCTTACAAGGTTTGGGGACAATTGGGCAGTTTTACTTTTCAGTGATGCTAAATCATGAAAGGGGGATACAGTGTTGAAATTTTAGTTTGGAGAGTTGTAGCTATATATTGGATAAAATCAGAATTGAAATTGTAGACTATGTAAGACAACTCACATGAGTGTGTTTTAGTTTTCCATTGAAACAAAATTCTCTCTGCAGTTACTTCTCTTAACTCTTGTTCACAAAATAAGTTTGGTCTGACTAGATTTGTCCTCATTTTTTACCTAAGTGCAGTAAGAATTGTCATTGACCACAAAGACATACATATATACATATTTTATTATATATTTTATATATATATTATATATCTTATATCTTATATATTTTATTATATATAATTTATATATATATAATTTATATATATATATATAATTTTTAAAATTACAGACAATGTCCAGCTCACTGCAATCTCCACCTTGTGGTCTGAAGTGATCCTCCAAACTCAGCCTCCTGAGTAGCTGAGACCATAGGCACAAACCGTTATGCTTGGCTAATTCTGTATGCTGTTTGTTTGTTTGTCTGTTTGTTTGATTTTGGAGATAGGGTTTTACCATGTTGCGTAGGCTAGTCTTGAACTTCTGGGCTCAAGTGGTTCTCCCACCTCTGCCTCTGAATTTGCTGGGATTTCAGGTGTGAGCCACCATGACCGGCCACAGAGGCCTTTCCACCTCACTTGGTGAGAACTTTATATAATTAGTTTCACATTATACTTTTTAAAGCCTTGAGACTAGAAATCAAGCCAGGAACTTGCCACCAGACTTCCCTTTCAGATTCTATACATTTGGTTGAATTCCTTTCCTCTCAGAGTCCTCAAATATCGTGAGGTTCCAGAGCTTGCCCAGAAGTAATCTTTCTCACATCTTCGGCTAGGAACTCTAAGAAACTAACAGGCTGGTTTTTCCAAGAGGGCTCTATAAGTATTTTCCCCACAGTCAACTTTAGTTCTTAAAGCTGCCTGGTTATCCCTGATTTTATGCGAATCATTCTTAAATGTATTTGATATTTCAGACAAGGCTTTGTAATAAAACCAGGTTCCAATTAGGTTCTGTTGAAAAGAGAACACATTCTTACTGAACTTTATAAATGACTCAATTGCTATATAAATGTTTATAAAATCTTAAATGTCCAGTGAACATAACATAGCTTAACTAATAAATTAGTAAATCCAAGAAGGATACAAATGACAAATTTATTCTCTCTCTTTTCTTTTTTATCTTTTGAGATTGAGTCTTGCCCTCTCACCGAGGCTGGACTGCAGTGGCATGATGTCGGCTCACTGCAACCCCTGCCTCCCGAGTTCAAGCAATTCTCCTGCCTTGGCCTCCCAAGTAGCTGGGATTACAGCTGCATACTACCATTCCTGACTAATTTTTCTATTTCTAGTAGATATGGGGTTTTGACATAATGGCCAGGCTGGTCTCAAACTCCTGACCCCAGATGATCCACCTGCCTCGGCCTCCCAATATGTTGGGATTAAAGGCATGAGCTACCATGCCTGGCCCACAAATGTCTTTTTATACTTAATAATAACAACAATTTGTAATATGTAGCTGTTTGTATTAAACAATTTTAAAGTAATCTTAGTTACTAAATATTTGCATGAGTGATGTGAGCTTGAATACGTATTTCTAGAAAGGATTGTTAGGCGTATGTAATTCACAATAGTGATCATTTATCTCTAAGCCAATTTGAATAGCTCCCTTTTAAGTGATATTAAAAATTAACTTGGTAGTAATATCCAGAGATAGAAATATATCACACACACGTAGCATATATGCATAAAAATATAGAGACAAAAAGATTACGTAGCTCTCCTAAAATTTAGTCATGAATGAGGCAATAGGGTAATATAAAACTTGCTGGTTTATGTCCATTTTATATTATGTCTAAATTGTTCTTCTGGAAAATGATACAAGGTTGCCTATTCAATAGGAGGTCTGATACCTTTGTCTGTATTGATGAAGAATAATCTTATGATATTATTTTGCCCTAATATTTTATCTGTGGAGCCAGAGGACTACATTTTAGGCATAGAATACATCTAGTTGCAGTCTGGATGTCTCCAAAGGCTGGGTAGATAAAATACTCAATCCCTTCTAATTAGCATTTTTCATTTCAACTTCAGGCCAATAATTTTTTGGAGGGTGGGAAAGATACTTGAGTCACTCCAGAGCCTCTGATTTAGTGGGCCTACATTTCTGTTGACTATAAAGAGTTGAAAGGATAAAATAGGAAGGAAAAGGCTTGCTTAGGGGTAGATGGAAAAATGATGAGAAGTTTGAGGGAGGATATGTCAAAGGATTCAAGGAAGGTAAAGGGAAGATTGAAGGTAGTGAAAGGAGAAACAAGAAACATGAGTAATAAGAAGGAAGACATCAAAGAGGCACCACTGTAAGGAGATGTTAAGTTTCTCAAAGATCATGGAAGTTCCAAATTATCCTTGAAAAATGCATGCCAACAACAAGGATATAGAGTTACCAAAGCCTAAAGTCCACAAGGGTTCAAGAAAGTGGGTTTTAGTGGGCTATGAGACTTCCATTGGAGAGGCAAGAATACAAATAAAGAACAGAGAGGTTTCAAAGAGCTTCAATGAAGATTAGAGATAGAGATAATGGGATAGAAAGATAGAGATAGAGATACAGATAGAGATAGATAAAGATAGAGATTAACTTCCTGACAGGCTAGAAAGATGGGAAAATTCCCATTAAGGAAAAAAAGTCTCCAACATAGGGAATCAGGAAATAATCTCCACTCAGGAAAGAGACTAAAAAAAGGGAACCCAGCCAATGGATTCAAGGAAAACCCCACTCAGAAAGTAGCAAGGAAAAAAGATGTTTAGCATAATCAGGGAAAAATATCTTCGTTGAGAATGATACCCAACCGGACAATGAAGCCAAAAATGTCAGAGAATGAACCCCTCTTGGAAGGAAGAAGGGTATACAACACAGAACATAAAGCAATAATCCCAAACATGAAGCAAAGCTGATAAAAAAAAAGTTCCAGTTTGTAAATCAGGAAACAATTTCTAGTCAGATTAGAGAGCAAAGCAAGAGAGACTTGCAACCCCAGGGAGTCAGAGAATAATCATAAAAAAAAAGATAACCTGGGAAAAGAAAATGTCACCCTAGGAGACAGGGAATAATACCCAATAAAGAAAAAAAGCCAGGAAGATGAGATTTCCAAATAATGTATCAGGAAATAATCCTCAGAAAATTGGAATAATCTGTAACAAGGGAAAAAAAGTTCAGAAAAACAAAACAAGAAAATTTTCATCTCTGGAGTCAGACAGTAATCCCTAGTAAGGGAAACACCAGGAGGAAAATACTTTTTGCACATTAGGAATAAATGTCGCTGGGGAAAGAGAGAGCCTATAAGAAGGAACTTCTACCCAAGAAAGTTACAGTAATCATTATTATTTTTTAAAGAGATAGAAAGAAGGATTTAAAACAAAGTCAGGGTATAATCCCCGTCAGGAAATAGAGTCAGAAAGAAGAATTTTGAGCCCAAATGTCAGAGAAAAATTTCAAATCAGAAAAAAGAGTCAGGGGTGGCAAACTTCTATCCCAGGGAGCCAGGAAATAATCTTCAATCATGAAAAGAAGTAGAAAAACACTCTTTCACCAGAGAGCTTATTTAATATTTATCTCAGAGAAAAGAACAAAGGAAAAAAAAAAGAGGTTCAGTCCAAGGATTCAGAGAATAATACCAGTTTAGGCAGGGAACCAAGAAGAAGTGACTTTGAACTCAAAATCACATGAGAATTATTCTCACTTAGGAGAGAGAGACAATCAAGTAGTCAGAAAATTTTACCCGTTACCAAAGAGACCAGAAAGAAGAGATATCATATGCCAGAGAGTCAGAAAAGAGAGCTAATAAGAAGTGACTTAACAGCTCAGGGTGCCAGGGAATAAATTCCATTTGATAAGAGAGCCAGGAGGAATGTCTTTCAAAGCAAGAAGTGAGATAATAATTTTTACTCAAGGAAGAGGTCTGGAAAGACATGATGTCCAATCAGGAAAATAATTTCTCTTATGAAACAGAGCCAGGAAAAACAGGTTTTCACTCCAGGAGTCAGAAAATTTCTACACAGGGAATAGAGACAGGAATTTTTTTTTTTTTCGTGCTCAGCAAAGAAGTCCAGAAATTTCCAAACCAGGAGTCCAGTCAAAAATATTCAGAAAAACAATCAAAAACAAGAATTTTCTACCACAGGAGGCACAGAATACCTCACATTGAAGTAAAATAGCCAGAAAAAAGAGTACTATCCCAGAAATCAGGGAATAATTTATATTCAGATAAGACATCCCCTAAAAAAAAAACTTCTGTCTCGTAAAGTCTGGGATTAGTCACCAATAAAACAACAGCAATGAAAATATATGATGTTTACCACAGTCAGAGAATAATCCCTACTAGGTAAGGGCAGAAAAGGTAGAAGGGACTTTCACTCCAGGAGTCAGGGAATAATTCCTACCAAGAGGTGATAGCAAAAAAAGACACTTTAAGCACAGAGAGTTAGGGAATAGTCCCTATTTTGAAAAAAAGCAAGAAAAAAGACAAAAAGCTTTTAACCTATGTAGTAAGAAAATAATTCCCTACTCAGGGATATCAGGAAGTCAGGATTTCCTGACTTAAGCCCAGTGAGCCAGAAAATAATTTCTACTAGCAGGAGAGTCAGGAAGAATAGATATCCAACCTCCATGCAAGGAAATGGGTTTCCTATTAATAAAGACAGCAATGAAGAGGAGACTTTCAGATCAGGAGTAAAGGTCGGTCTAATGTTCACTAAAAAAACAAACAAACAAACAAACAAACAAACAAAAAAAACAGTTAAATGGAGCTGACTTTCACGCCAGTCTTGGAAGAAACATTTCACACTATAGAATATATTTCCATCTCAAAGCAGAGTATCAGGATGAAGAGAATTACAGCCCAGGGGAGTTGTAACCAAGGTTGTAATCCCTACTCAAAGCAAACAAACAAACAAGAATAAACCTTGTGGAGCCTAATGGGAAGGACATCAATCCCTGTGCCTTCTTCCCTGGCTTCCTTCAGTGATTAGGGAAAGCCTTTTTTTCTCTCCCCAGAAAGATGTTTGAAAGTCTTCAGAAGCGAGAAGAAAGGTCTCAACACTTCCAGTCCCTTCTTTCCTAACTTGCTTTAGTAATCTATTTGTGAAATCTCTCCCTGGCAGGAAACTAGAACAAATACTACTGAAAGCCTAAATGAGAAGAATGGCAATCACTGTGCCTTCTTTCACATCCTTCAGTGATTTCTGCAATTGTTCTCTCAAAGTAGGCTAGAGACAGACCTCTGTGAGCCAAACACAGAGAGACAGCACTGCCCAAGGCATTTTCTCTGACTTGCTCCAGCAAAATTTCCTGCAGTCTCTATCTGGAAGGAGGCAGAGAGTTGGAATACTTCCAAACCTAAATGAGAATAAAAGCACTTCCCACACTCATTTCCATGGCTTACTCTAATAGCAAATTTCTGCCATCCCTCACTAGAGAAAATCAGGGAATTAGATCTCTGAAATCTTGAATGGAAGAGAGACAGCACTTCCCTTCTGTCACCAGACATAGCATGCTTGCTTCACAGGCTTGTTATAGCAACAAGTCGCACCTGCTATTCTCCCTGGACATCAGTAAAGTATAAATGTGACAGTGAACACCTCTCAGACCTTCTTGGCTTCTTCTCTGTCTTTCCACAGCAAGAAATCTGACTTGCAGATTCTTCCTGGAAAAAAACTTGTGTGACTTTGGCAATGCAGAATGAGAAAGCAGGCATGTCTGCAATACCTTCTCCCTGGCTTGCTCTGGTGAGGAATCAAGATCTGTAGACCTTCCCTGGAAGTAGCTTCTGCAAACATCATGTGTCACAAATTTTGCAGCCTATACATACTAAAGGACTTGTGCTAAATTATTTACTTCTGTAAGTGAATGGGAATTTGTATTGTGAGTCTCCTATATCACAGAGAACAAGATTGTCAAAGTTGTAAATATTCAGTGGCCATCTGTGCAGATTCAGAGTGAGCATAATGAATGACTGCACAGGGGTCAGTCATGGACACTATTCTTGGCATAGGGCAGAACTAGTTGGACATAAACTCTGAATCTAAGCTTGTCCACAAGTAAAATACATCTAATCCCTTTTAGCTGCATATCATGGGGCTGGCCACTATCTTGCCTATGCCAAGGGAATATTATGATTTTGCACACCATACAATCCAGAGGGGCATAAGAAGAAAGACAGTGGGTTGGTTGGACAATCACAGAACTGAGTAGCACCTGGAATCCCTGGTTGCACTGATAAGGAAATGAAATTTCCTACATAGGATGAGTTAAGGGAAACAGAGAAAGATGGTTATATTTACTAACTTACAGAAACCAACTCATAGTCAAGAAAAATGGAGCTGGTGGTAGTGGGTACGGGAAGGCAGGGCAGTGAGGGAGTGCAGTGGAGAGGAAAATACGTTCTGAGGTAAAGAACAAAATAAATAAACAGAATTGGACTCTGATAAAATGAAAGTGTGTAATGTCCCTGACAGGGAAATCAAAACAGAAAGCTCTAAGGTATTACCAGAAGTCTGGAGAGTAATGCATTTAAAAACTGAGAAGTTTAACAAAGAGGTATAAAATATTTCAAGGTATCAAACAGAAATCAAAGAAGTAAAAAATACAGGAACTTAAGTCAAAAATTAAATAGAGGGGCTGAACAGTAAACTGGTTCAAGCAGAACAAAGGATAAGCAAAATTAAGACAAGTGTTTGAAAATAATCAAACTGGAGGATAAAACTGAAAGAGAAAAATAAGGAATCATGAAGACAGCCTAAGGAACTTATGGAACATTTTGAAGCAGGGTGATAATGTATGGAGTACTATAAGGAGAAGACAAAGATAAAAGGAGAGAAAAATAATTGACATATATTTTTAAACAAATAAAAAATAAAAAGCCGGGCACGGTGAGTCATGCCTGTAATCCCGGCATTTTGGGAGGCTGAGGCGGGTGGATCAACTGAGGTGAGGAGTTTGAGACCAGCCTGGCCAGTATGTGAAACCCCATTTCTACTAAAAATACCAAAAAATTAGCCAGGCTTGGTGGTGGGGGCCTGTAATACCAGCTACTTGGGAGGCTGAGAGAGAAGAATCATTTGAACCCAGAAGGTGGAGGTGGCAGTGGGCTGAGATTGCACCAATGCACTCCAGCCTGGGCAACAGATCAAGACTCCATCTTAATAAATAAATAAATAATAAAATCAACAACAACAACAAAAGGATAAAGATGACTTCTAGAGTCACTGAAGACTCACCCTAACATCCTCCACGAGGAAGGTCCAAAATAGCAAATAGATAACTATGCAATGAATCGAACATCTCTGGGAGAATGCTGGAATTCAGCAGGGAAGTGACTGACTTTCTGAGACATGAAAACTGAATGGCTGCAGTATAGAGAGGGACCAACGCAGCCAGCTGGAATTGGCTCAAAACCAAAAGGAATTCTCTACTGTGGGGGCAAGAAAGACTGCATTTGCAACCCTAGATGCAGAGAATCCCCTTGGCCCTTTGAGGACAGCTTCTAAGCCTAATACAGAGACCTGCCTGACAACTACATTGTCCACACAACTACACTGTCCCAGAGAGGGAACTTACACAAGATCCCATGCCCACAAGGCCCACACTGCTGGTACATGGCTCAATATTGAGGGTGATAGGGCAAAAGGCTGTCTAGAACCTACATCAGAGAGCCTTTTGCCCAGGGGTCCAATATCGCCTGCATCTCCATGTCCTGGGTCCTTGCTGACATGCCCTCTTGTCCACACAGAGGTCCCAGTATCACGATGTCAGCTGGATGCATCAATGTGGCTGGGTCCATGGTAATAGAAATCATGCAGCATCCTATATCCCAGGGAACAGACATTCCAGCATATTTGAGAGGCTGCCTCAAAACATAGGGAACAAAAATGCGTGATCCATAGAGCATGGGAAATACCTGCCTGAGGATGCTGCCACTGAGGCACCAACTCCTCCCAACCCCTCAGCAGCAAGAAAACCACACACCAGTAAGTGTCACATCAGGACCCACAACCCAGAACCTAAGTTGCTACTGCAACTATAGGCACCCATATGTACCACATGGGGGAATGAAGACTGGCCTACCTCGCCCACAGCCACTACAGTGGGCCCTTCCATGCTGCCTGGGACCCCTAAGACTGACCTGCCCAATGCTGCTGCCACAGCTTGTTTCTTCTGATGTTATCCAGGATCCTGAGTACAGGCCTGCCCAGCACACCAACCCCAGCAATATTTCACCACAGGCTTTAAAACAACTATAACCTAAGCCATTAAGGCACTCTCATACATTTGTGGTATTGAGAATAGCTAAAGAAATAATACGAAGACCATGCTGTGCTACTTACCCAGAACCAAAGTCAAAGTACTCTGCCCAATCAACATTATAGATGCATGTACAGGGAATAGTTTTGTTCCAGTGCTTTCTTTTGAGCTTCTGATAATATTCTCACATGGATATGCAGATTAACAGCCAGCAGAAGGCCTGCATGAACTCTTTTGCCTCTCTGGGATTTTCTTTTTGTATAAGTACTTTTTTATTTTTTGGCATTTTGTTCTGCAGATTCTAGCTTTCTTGATATAGTTGAACTCTGATTTTAGTCTTCTCAATCTAGCAACACCCCCTAAGTTATGGCCTGGTGATAAGGAGGGTTCATCCTTACACTGTCTTTGTTCATCTTTTCTGAGAAACTATTGTTTGGTGCTGCCTGGAATTGAATGTAGAAAAATCTTTGTTTCATATTTCTCTCTAGTTTTATACTTATTTAACCTGGCAGGGTAAATATGGTCCCCATTACCCCATTATGGTTAGTGGCATAACAGGGGCCATGGAAGTCTTTCAGAAGTCATTTTTGAAGACTCAATGAAAATTCTGTTTGCATAATGAACTTAGATAAAATACAGCCAAGAAAATAATGTTAGCAGAAACCAGGTCCTATAGAAATCTTTTTAGTAAGTTATTATGCTCAGACTTAAAAGAATAAAAAAACAGACCAAAGGGTAAAATATACATATTCTAACTTTAATCTGGGGTATTAAAATTATTCAGACAGTTGTGCAAATAAAATTCAAATATAGTTGAAACATTTATATAAGCTTGTCTATATACTACTTTCTGTGTCAAAGGAATACATACAGATAAACATTTCAGAAAGAACCTAAAAAGTGGCTTATTATATTCTCAAAAATTTCCACATTTATTTCATTGTATTTTACATTTTTCAAAGAGTCCGGTTCTCTGGCCCACGCTAGAGTGCAATGGCGCGATCTAGGCTCTCTGCAACCTCTACCTCCTGGAGTCAATTCTCCTGCCTCCTGAGTAGCTGGGACTACAGGCATATGCCGCCAGACCTGGCAAAATTTTTTGTATTTTTAGTAAAGCTGGGCTTTCACCATGTTGGCCTGGCTGGTCTCATTTGAGATACACCGGCCTCAGCCTCCCAAAGTGCTGGGATTACAGGTGTGAGCAACTTTGTCTGGCTTAAAAAAAAAAAAAAAAAGAAACACATTTTAAAATAAAATAGAATACAAATTATTATGGACATTACAATTTTTATATCAGTCACTTGAAAAATGGCACTTCTCTCAGATGAGTATTGTATATAGGAATCAATTTTTCAAAATCAGAAAGTGTGATTCACTTCTGGGGATTCTAGGCATATTAGATATTTTTACCAGTTGCATTTACTATGGGGAAAAGAGCTAGACAGAGAAATTCTGTGACAGTCCAGCTAGTCTATGAGTACATAGGACAACCCTATAATCTAATAAAATTGCATTGACTTGTTATGGTAAGGTCAACCATGCCTGTGGGGCAACTAAAGTAATAAAACTAGGTACTGTAAGATTTATGGGAAAGGTGGTGAACAGATATTTAAACAGAACAGACTTTCAATAGGTTCAAGGTAAAGTACACCTATGTATGAAAGGCCAAAATATCATGTTTAGACTGTGAGAGAACCCAGTGTCTCTTCCTTGTAGATCACAAGTTGACATTTATGTGGAATTTTGAGTGCAAATGCTTGTTATTTGAAGCTATGCACCTAAACTGGAAATCAGTTTTTCTTCTGTGGAAAGTGACATAAATCAGCCAGGCAAGATGTCCTAAATTTTATCTTCACTGATAACATTTCAAACAGCAAATACTCTGTTTATAATTTTAGACCATAAAGTTTGTCAGTGAGTAAGAAAGCAGAAGTCATGGAGATGATAATTTTTGTGACCCTTTATATCTGTGCTCAGACATTGGCAGAAATATTGATTTCCATTAAGTCGGAAGCTGGCTTTTCAGTTCTCCCCTCAGTGTGATTGATTGAGATGGTGGATTTTCACCTTCTCAGCTTCGTTTTACTTTCTATCCTGTTAGAATGTACATATCTCAGCATTATTGCTATTTCCAGTAACAAAGCTGAACTTGCTTGTTTATACTATAGACAATTTAAAGTAAAGAAAACTACCACATTAGCTTCTACATTTCAAAGTAAAACTAAGTAAAATTTGGTCATTTTTTATTACCGTGTCTGTATACTTTTACTGCATTTGTATATGCAATTTGATGTAAGTAATTCAAAGTTAACATTACTATTAATGGTATTGACTATGGATGCTCTTTTTTCTATTGACTCTTTTTTTTGTTCACACTTAGGCAATTTCCTACATTTTGCTACTAAATATTTTTTCAGATAACTTTCTTCTGCATTCCTACTTTCCTAATGTACAAGGAAACTTGTAAGTAGGGATTTTAAGTTGGTAGTCATACAGCAACACACATGTGCATTTGTACATGTTTAATATAAACAGACCAGTAAGAGAATATAAAGAGCAAAATAAAACAAGTAAATATTGCCCAGTTCTCAAATGAAGAAATCAGTCTTCATGGCAAAATCTTTAGCATGAAGTCATATGCCACTCTACAAAATAAACAATGGTCCAGAGCTTGTAATCCAGCACTTTCGGTTGTAAGTAGGGATTTTAAGTTGGTAGTCATACAGCAACACACATGTACACTTGTACATGTTTAATATAAACAGACCAGTTAGAGACTATAAAGAGCAAAATAAAACAAGTAAATATTGCCCAGTTCTCAAATGAAGAAACTAGTCTTCATGGCAAAATCTTTAGCATGAAGTCATATGCCACTCTACAAAATAAACAACGGTTCAAGCTTGTAACCCAGCACTTTCGGAGGCTGAGAAAGTCAGAGCACTGTAGATGAGGAGTTCAAGACCAGCCTGGCCAACACCAGGAAACCCCATCTCTGCCAAAAATATGAAAATTAGCCGGACATGGTGGTGCATGCCTTTAGTACCTTAACTTGGGAGGCTGAGGCGTGATAATTATTTGAACCCAGGAGGCTGAGTCTACAGTGAGCTGAGACTGCACCATGTACCCTAGCCTGGGTGACAGAGCGAGACTTCAGCTCAAAAATAAATATGAAAGTAAACATGTATACATATGTAACAAACATGCACATTGTACGTATGTACCCTGGAACTTAAAGTATAATAAATATATATATAATAGACGTGGTATCCTTCACGTCAGGCTGTTATCATATTTTCTTTCTTTTTTTTTTTTTAAGACAGTGTCTCACTCTGTTGTCCACACTGGATTGCATTGGCATCATCATAGCTCACTGCAGGCTTGAACTCCTGAGTTCAAATGCTCGGGTCTCCCATTTCAGCCTCCTTAGTAGCTGGAATTACAGGCACACACAACCATGTGCAGTGTGTGTGTGGGTTCTTTTTGTTTGTGAACTATATTTTCTTTTGAATCACATCTTTTTAGAACCCAGTCTTTATGTTCATTATTTTAGTTAAACTCTGTTTCAACTGCAACGTGCTTTTATATTAACTTTTGTTTTTTCATGGGGTAGCATGGGATACACTTTCCAAGCTCTGGTATATGTAAAGTTGTCTTTCCACTAATTTTCCATGAGTCTGAAAACTTAGGTGTATGAAATTTTGGGTCAGGCCATATTTTTTACCAAGAATTCTTTAGACATTGCCAAATATTCTGGAGTTTTGTTTATAGAACAGACATGTGAGGCCGATTTGACCAGTGACTTCTATTCAGGAAAATTCTTAATTTATTTTTATAAGATTTTTTAACACATTAAATTCAAAAATTTGACCAGGATAAGCTCAATGCCTCTCCCAGTTTATATAAGTGAGGTTAACACAAGACCATTGTGTACTGTGCTGTTTGTTTATGCCATTAATTTATCTTGCTGAATGACCACTACCTGTTGACCTGCCTGCCTCCTTGCCTCCTCATAGACTCCACTTACCTCTTTAGCCACATTAATGTTGGCTTTTTAAATGCTGTATCTTTAGCATGTTGCACAGTGCTTGATACAGCATAACTCTCAATAAATATTTGTTGAGGGGATGAGTAAGCCAGCAAATATAAACCTTTCATAAAATTCCAGAATTTGACACCATTTTTGTAAGTGAAGTTGAATGCAATCCACGGGATAGACATGTTTAAGAATGAAAATTAAGAGTCTATATATTTTTAAATAAAAAATTGAAAGATGATTAAAATATTGGTGTGAAAATTAAAAACATTATTTGATGTTATTTAATAATATTTGATAACATATTATCAAATATTATGAATGAATTCAAGTTGCCTTATCTTTAGTGCATCTATTGACTCTTTCATGGATGTTTACTTCATTATGGTAACTTTTAGTGATTTCTGATGCTATGTTTATTTCTAGTAGGCACCGTCTTTTCTGGGAGCAACCTGCATTTTGGATGCTAGTGCACACATGCATTTCCATTTTACCTCTGAGAGGAGGCAAAATTTATTCTCAATGCAGCAGATGCCCATCCATAAAGTAAAAGTTCTAATTGAGTTGCATGTGGGTAGGCTTGTGTTCCAGTTGCTGACAGGCCTCTCTCTCCCACACTACCCCCAAGTGATATGCAGAAGGAACGCTGCCAATGCCATTTTCCAGTAGAATAACCAGATCATGTTTCACAGTTCTGAGTTTATATGGAGGTTTTGTGCCTTTCAACTTATGAGAACCTCATCTTACACCCTTAGTCTGGAATCAGAACCCATGATATCACCCTGCAAAGGGTAAATTTGTGTTGAAAAACAGTAAGTCCACCTTGGCTTCAGCTCCAGCTTACTGTATGGGCTTTATGATCCTGCTTCATATCCCATGTGTGATTTTTTTGAGTTCTATTAAAACTATTAATATTTAATAGTTTTCATTTACACAGCATCCTTAGGTTTTTGGAGGAGAAGTTCACTCTGCTGTGTCAAATGGACATGTTTACATTTCCAGGGTTTTCCCAAATCTGTGGGACATGGTGGTGCCTCCTGAATTCACCATGAAATGAATAAAGCAAGTGTGAATATCCTATGAGAATCATAATGCCGACGTTCATTCAGAGAGTAGAAAATAGAACCCAAAACTTTTCAGGAAAAATAATAAGAAATAATGGGAAAGGGGAGAGTATAAAACAGCTGACAACCCAACACTAAGGAATAATTTCTGTGGCTTGCAAAAACTTCCTGAGACCAGATTTATGTAGGAAAGTATTTTTAAAGTCACCAGAATGACCCTAGTTTTGCCATGCTGATGCTTTCATTTTTTCATTTTATTAAGGTTCTATAACTCTTCACTAAATACATGCTCTAAAACTTCTGCCCAATCAAAGAAAGATGTCATCAAAAATAAATAGTTTGGAATAGTGAAAATACCATCTAATGCAAATTTCTGGTAGCAAATTCCTTTCTGTAACACCCCTGGCTTGACAAATTTGGATCATGCCACACATGAATTTTTTTTTTTTTTTTTTTTGGCAATAATGTTAGTTTTCTCCCAAATAGAAACTTCGTGTTGACTCCTTTCCAGAAGTACCCGTGCTGGCTAATTCTTTAAAAAATGTCTTTCATTGTTCAAAGAAAAGAAAACATTGAACATATTTCTCTGTGTATTTATTTTCCATTTGATAAAAAAATTAGTTTAACCAACTAGGACATGCATTCCATTCTCTCAGCCCCTGTGGTAACAGACCTTTTTTTTTTTTTTTTTCATCTGCGTTTGCTAAATATATTATGAATGGCAGGACAGTAGTTGCTAAGAAAGTAGATTATAAAGATAAATGTAAGAAACATTATGTTATTTCCCCAAAGAGTTTCAAATGTGCCTTTTTGGCTCCTATATCCCATAAAAACAAGGACAACTATACTAGCTGCTCTGTACTGTCAGAAGCATGATATTTCTTCTTCTGCTAGCACCAGCCACCACCCCCAAAGGAAAGAAAGTCTCCCAAGCCTGAAGTAAACAGGTGGAGCTTTCACCAGTGCTACAGATAAAAGAGTAGGACCTGATAGCTCTCTGCTGACAGTGTTTTTCCATAAAAAAAATAAACAAAGTATAAAAGACATGAAATTCAGACATTAAAAACAGTTCTTTGGATATTAAAAATTGTAGTTTTCTGATCTTTTATAACAGTTATATCTGTTTCTTTGGCAATGTTTCACTCAGCAGGAGTGAAAACAAAGAGACTTAACTCCTTACAAGACTGAATAATACATGGATTACTCGCTTCCATTAATATGAACACTTTCTTCTGTGTTATTGCATTTTTGTACAATGTAATAACACAAAGGGAAATAGTGTTATTGCATTGTACAAAATGCACTGTACAAAATACATTGTACAAAATTGTGTTATTGCATTGTACACAATTTACAATGTGTTAGTTTATGTTAAAATCAGAAACACCATTCAAGTGCCATAAAAATGTGAGATGTATATTATTCTTTATTTTGTAGGCTTTATTATATTCTATCAAATGGTGAGATTAGACATTTTCTTTCTCTTAATAAAAACATAAGATTACACTTTCAAAAAAGCCTGAGAAGTGCTACCCTGAGGATCTTGATTTCAACATTCTTGAATACTGGCCACAAAGTAGTAAGTTACTGTTTGATACTGGAAAAAAACATCCCAACACAACTCCCACTAAGATATGGAAGTACATCATTCCAAGCTTGACAAACTACAATATGATAATTGCCTAAAGGGAATTCCAAATCTTATGGCAATGTTTGCTCCCTTCACACATGCTCACTTTAACACTTTGTTGAATTCCCATCATGAACTCACACATGCACACACATCCCACCCCATCACCTTCTGTAGTGGAAACACTGCTGGCTCTGTCCTGGTGAAGGGCAGAGAAGTCAAAATCTATTGAGTCTCCATCAATAAGCTCATAGGCTGGTACCTCTAGACTCCTCTGAAACAGTCAGAAGAAGCTTCAGAAAAGTTTCCAAAAAAAAAAAATCTAGATTCATAATTTAGCCTTGATACTTAGGAGTGTTGGTGCTGGTATTTATTTATTTTTTAACCTTTGTTTCATTGTTTGTAAAATGACTAAAATAACCTGTGTCATTTCTTACCCAGTGATTTTTATCATAAGCAGGTGAGATAACATATGTAGAAATCTGGAAATTGTTCATAAAATTTAATATTCCTATATTTGAGAGGTTTATATTTGGTATATTTAGCAAATGTGCATGCCTTTCTATGTGCCAATCTTCTAAGTGGCCTAAGTTTGTAACTCATTTAATCATCCCAATATGTGTATGAAGTATAAATGATTATCAGCCCCATTTGGTATATCAGTAAACTGAGACACTGAGAGACAAAGTAATTCACTGATGCTATTAATACATACACTATACCAGTGTTTTATGGATGTCACTGACTGAACTCATGCCATCATATGCTATCCCATGCTTAGGCTGTAAGACCAGTAGACTGGTATATAAGTTGGTTTAACTATACAATACTAAAGAGATTCCACATAGAATCCCTCAAAATACAGTGCGAGGCAATCCTAGGACCAAGTTAGAAGAGATAAATCAAAATATCTAAATTTTCTAAATGGAAACAATGGACTTTGGCCATGGAGGAACAAAGAATAATGATAGTGACCTGCTCCTGAACAGCCGTTAACTGCATAAGGCTGGGCTCTTCGAGTGTCCTTTGTTCGTATCATTATCATAGTACTTTGTAAGCAATAGCAGAAATTTAAAATGTGGCAATGAAGTATTGGAGATATGATACATCCTATTGGTGAGAGTAAGATGATGAAATGAAAATGTTATTAAATTAAAATCAGCAGGGGAAAGATGGGAATACAAAGAAGTAAGTATCAGCAAATTGCTCAGATAATGCAGAAAGAGCTAAAAGAATGTATCAGAGTAATTCTACCCTTAATGTACTATTTGACTAGAACACCACATCCTTAAGAGCTAACCTTAAGTAGGCATGGCACCAACACTACTTTTATGGGCAAAGCAGAAATTTAGATGCATTTATAGAGTGTGTTATGGCGTATATACTACTTCCCTTCAGCTACTCGATCACTCTGTTTTTTATGACTACTTTTTTAGAGATTTTAATATTGCTTCCTAGTTACCAATTACCTAATCACATAACATTAGTTTCTAGCATGCACTTTAACTGCCAGAAGGAGAGATGACTGTGGTAACAGGGCATAGCTAGTTTATTTGTGATCTCAGAAGGAGAGATGACTTTGGTAAGATGGCATAGCTAGTTTATTTGTGATCTATCACTGAGTAACAAATTTTAGCAAAACTTAGTGGCTTAAAGAAACACTGTTAGTTATTTCACAGTTTCTGTGGGTCTGGAAACTGGGCATGGTTATCAGGGTATGTCTGGCCCAAGGCTTCTCACAAGATTGCAATCAAGGTGTTAGCCAGGATTTCAGTCATTGTAAAACACGTGGGGAAAATGTGCTTCCAAGCTTGTTCACGTGGCTGTTGGCAGGATTTAGTTCTTCATGGACTGTTGGGCTAAGGACCTTAGTTCCTAACTGGCTATTAGCTAAAGGCTGTCTCTGCTGTACTGACACATGAGTGTGCTCATAATGCAGCTTGAACATGACAGCCAGCTGTCCAGGAAAGAGCTTGCACAGGGGATGGGTAAGGTGTTCCACATGTGGGCTTCCACAGGTGAGATGTATAGGCAAGGTACTTTAAAATATTAGTAAAATAAATGGTTAAGGGGACCATGCGTGGTGGCTTATTCCTGTAATTCCAGCACTTTGAGAGATCAAGGCAGGAAGATCGCTTGAGGCCAGGAGTCTGAGAGTAGCCTGGGCAACATAGCAAGACCCATCTCTACAATAAATACATAAATAAACATTTCAGTTGGCATGGTAGTGTCCATCTGTTGTTCCAGCCACTTGGGAGGCTGAGATGGGAGGACCACTTGAGCCCAGGATTTCAGGACTGCAGGGAGCTATAATCACGCCACTGTGCTCCAGCCTGGGCAACAGAGTGAGGCCCTATATCAGGAAACAAAATAGTGAAGAGAAAACAGTGAAAGATGATGGCTGAACTAAAGTGTAAGAGAGAGTCTTTGGAAACTAGGAATTTCAGGAACTGGTATTATTTGGTGGGCCTTTGTGTGAATGTTAAACTCACTGTAATCATTGACAGGAATTGGAATGGACAGGAAGATTGTGAGAATAAAGGGAGTGGGTCATAAATTTAGGAAAGTGTACTTGAATGTGATATTAGAAAGGGAGGAAGAAGAAGCTGTGACCTCACTCAGGCCTTCCAGTGTATGGAGTGTGAGAGAGTAAGTGGCCTCTGCTTGGGTGGGCTGCAGGAGAAGTAGTGACTTCTATGGAGAACCTGTGTTATTTCAGGCACAAAGGTTGAAGGTTATTAATTGAGGTTGTTGTGTATACAGAGGAGTTTCTTTATCATAAAGTATTAACTCTCGAATTGCCCAAACTCCCTTTCAAGCTGGCCTACTTGATAAGATGTTATAGTAAATCTTCTTCCTTCTGTATGTTGCTTTTCCTGTATCTCATATACCCCACTAAAGTACTCCACGCATGCTCTTTTATTTCAGGCTTGTTTTCTGGGGAACTCAAGCTAGGACAAAGGGAAAGGGAAATGTAATACTGTCTATTCAAAGGGGTTTATGTGTGCACATGTATCATATACATGATGTATACCAGTGAATGCTAGCAAATTATAATCAAACAAAAAACTAAGATATGAATTATCCTATTTCTAGTAATTATCATCATTATCATCACCGTCATCATTGTCACTCTCTTAAATTCACTGCAGGGTAACAAGCCATATGATTTAATCTGGGATGCTTACAGGAGGAGGCCCAGGCCAGACTGCAGGAGAGAAGGAGGATGTTTTTCTTCACCCAATTCATTAAGGATGTTTTTCTTCACCCAATTCACTGATTTCATTAAGAAGACTAAAGGTGTTTTTCCCTTTAAATTTACATATTCTGTTCAGAATCCCTGAGATTACTAGAAGTTTTAGAAGGTAAAGCAACAACTTCTATACAAAAAGTTGGAAATTATGTGTCTTTACTAGTAACAAGAAAATGTTGAAAAAGACAACAATGAGTAGATGATTTATAATCAGGGGAAAATTATAATTCTGAGAATGTATTAGGTTCCTAGAGCTGCCATAAAAATATTACCACATTTTGAATGGCTTTTTAAAACATAATTTTTTTTCTGCATTCTGGAAGCTAAAAGTCTGAAGTTAACATGTTGCCGGACCTCTCAGATTTCTAGAGGATAATTCATCTTTTCCCTTCCCATCTTCTGGTTGTTGCCAGCAATCCTTGGCCTTCATCAGTTTGTAGCTATATCACTTCAGCACCTACCTCTGTCTTCACATGGCTGTTTTCCCTCTGTGTGTGTCTCTGTGTCTCTAAATCTCTCTTTCTTTATAACGATACAAGACATTGAATTTAGGGCACACCCCAATCTAGTGTGACCTTACCTTAACTTGTTTATATTTGAAAAGCTTATATTTCCAAATAAGGTTACAGTGACATGTCCCCAGGGTTAACATTTCAACAGTTTATTTATTTATTTATTTATTTAGAAAATTCAACCAACTACAGGGTTATTACCAAATAATAATTGGAATGTTGACACTAATTCCTACAAACCAAAGCTTCTACTAAAATAAATAAATAAAGATGAGGTAGCAAAGTAACAAATGTATTACTCACATAAACCACCAAATCTCATGACCTGGCTGGAAGCAGTCATGAGATTTGGCAGTTTACCTAAGTCAATGATGCCAAAGAAATTATCTTCCTAATCACAATTAAGATAGTTCTCAGATTAGGCATATCCTTAGTCCTGCTGATGTTGTAGCTTTGCTTTGCTGTTCACAATTCTGGAGTTGAAAACTCCTTAGGGGCCTCATCCATTAAGAAAAACACAAATAAAAGGGGCAGACATCAGAGTTGTTTGCATACTTCAAATGACTGGATTCTGAGCTTCCCCGTTCTCTCAAGGTTCTCAGAGGTGGAGGGCTTAGCATCCAAACAATGTGAAAATGCATACTGTGAAACACTAAGCTTCTGTCTTACCAGAAACACCACTGGGAAGAAAAAAAAGGATTTTCTCTATATTGACAAGTAACTTTGCTGCAAAGGATATGTGAAAGCAAAGAGATTTCACTCCACTCTCACAGCCTTCAGCACTGCAAATATGTGCTGTCATGCAGACCAGCTCTCAGTTCTAAAATGTAGGACCCTCTAGGAGACTGGCTATCTACAGAAAGTACAAAAGTTGAAAGTCTTTTTACATGACCTCTTTAAACACACATTAATTTTGTTGTTGATGTTTGTTTCTTAAGGCCAACATGTTTTATTAATTGTACACCAATCTGTGCAATAATTTTCAAGGAAATATGAATATGGAGTTCACTTAGTGTAATATTTATGTTACACCCTCAAAAAATTCCAAATTGCAGATGTTTTACATCTTAAAGCTCTTTATCGCCTTTGATAATGGTTTTTCTAATATATATAATATTTTATTGTTGTTAAAAAATTCAGCCTGATTAATTTTAGGATCAATAATTTATTATTAGAATATGAATCATTTATATAAATATATGACACAATCCTGTTGTATTTTTCTTTACCCCATTCTATGGACTCACTGTATTCTCTTCATTTGCATTACTGCAGTCTTCCTCTAAAACCAAGTAAGTTTACAAATAGATAAAAAATTGTTTGTTGTGTTTATTTCCTCACAGGTGTTTTTAGCTCCATTCTTTCATCATTAGTTCATTTTGTCAACAAGCATTGTCACAAACTATGTAATTGTCACTGAACCTTCTCTCAGCATTCTCTCTCTGCTTAACAATGCCATATCTTCATTTTACATTTTCTGTGCCATGGGTGACCTCTGTTGCCACAAACACCACATGCTGAAGTTCTTTTTCAGAGATCAAATCACAGGGGGGCAAATTTCCTTTAACTCCGCACCTCTAACTCTGGGATTTCAGAAGAGTGGGAAAAACCTATGCTCCTTATGTTTTACTATATTTTTTCCTTTCTTTTTGTGTGTTTTGCTCTTGTTGCCCAGGCTGGAGTACAATGGGGCCATCTCGGCTCAACACAACCTCTGCTTCCTGGGTTCAAGTGATTCTCCTGCCTCAGTCTCTGGAGTTCTCTAGGATTACAGACATGCACGACAACACCCGGCTAATTTTGTATTTTTAGTAGAGATGCGGTTTCTCCATGTTGGACATCTGGTCTCGAACTCCCGACCTCAGGTGCTCCACCCACCTCACCCTGGAAATGTGCTGGGATTACAGGCATGAGCCACTGCACCTGGCCTACTTTCTGCTTTCTTCTCCACCATGGTTTCCTTCTTCCCAGACCTCACATGTCCCTAAAAATTTTCATTACATTTCTTCTCTGTCTACCCAAAATTCCTCTTCAGTTATTATTATTTGTGCCTTCTCTGCACTTTGGCTAATGTTAACTATCTATAATTTGTGTCAGATAGGCTAGGATCTTCATATTACAATCTCAGGCTTCTATAAACTAGTGTTTAATTAGGGCAAATAATATATTGGTTAACTAGTCCACAAATATTTTTTTCTCATACAATACTCACTTTCATGTAGACCTAAATGGGACTATGTCAAAAATTTATTGAAACTATTCAAAAATGTTTCCTTTTCACTTAGAATAAAATACAAACTTTCTACCCAAACTTGAAGGGTCTGGCTTCCCCTCCTCCTGTATCTTCCGTTGTCACTTCAACCCCTTTCCCCCAGGTTCATTGTACCCTCAAACACATATTAAATCAACTCTCCTCCCTTTAGGGTCTTTTTTCTCCTTCTATTTTTCTGAATCTTTGCACACTCAGTTTCTTCTCATCCTTTAGGTCTAGGCTGTAGAGTCACCCCCAAAGAGGAATTTCCTAAGCTTCTTGTCGAAAGACTTTGGCAATGAACTTCCACTCTCTCAAGCAAATTATTTCTCACACAGCACCACCATGATTATATTTCTTACAGTGCTTAAGACAATCTGAAATGATTTTGTTCATTAATCTGTTTGTTCATAATTTTCTGATAGTATAGAAAATACAGGGATCAAAGGTTATTCTTACATTGTTCACCATTTTATGCATAGAACTATTAAGATATAGCGCCTGAATAACTGGTGCTTAATAAAAACTAGAGAATAAATAGTCTAATGAATGGAAATATGTGAATCTACTAGGAGTTTTCATGACATGTACATTTCTTTATGTCCCTAAATTATTTATACTTTTGAGAATACTGTGAAGACCAAAATTGTAAGAACTAAAGAAGGAGGAAAGAAACACAAAGCGTGGCTTGAGTGTCAACAAGGAGAGATTTATTTTAGAAAACAAACCTGACGGGGATTTCTTGCCAAGTTGAGTCAGAGCCACACTCTCTTACAGATTAAGACTTTTCAAGGATTCAGGACAGGACAGTTTATTACAGGCTTGGACTGCTTATATGTCTCTTTGTTGTGCTTATCTGGGAGGGAAAGTTGTGTGTCTGTTGCCATACATCTTCCTGAAGCTGCAGGCATACCCCCGAGACTGCTTTTAGCTTTCCTATCTTAGTGCACCTGAAGGGAAAGCAATGTCCTTATTAAGGCCCACTGTTTTACTGGGGCCCACTGTATGATGGTGAAGATTGGCAGTTACCCAAGAGACTTTCCTCCACTTCCCTCTGTGCCCCAGCTGTCTTATCTGTGTTTACCTGTCTGCTTTTTCTGGCTGCTTGTTGTTAGAAGACAGGTGATTTCTTTGAAGTGCATGAGGTTAGAAAGGAAGCTGGATCTTCAATTGGTGGTTTGTCCAAGATGATGGTGCCCTTGCTCTGTCATTCCACACCCTTTACTTACAAAAGAAGGAGGGGCCACCTGTTCTTTCTGGCTACTTCCTGCTGATAGGGGGGTGGGGCTGAGAGTTTTTTGATCTTGGATCCACTGCAGGAGAAACACCGTCTGTAGATATTGTTGGGTAGTTGTCTGTGAAATGGCTATGATTCTGTTGATTAAAAATTTTTGGAAAAGTTTATCGAGGCAGGGTAAGAACTCTAATCCTAGGCTTTTCAGCAGCGTTTCATATTAGGCTTGATTTGTTGAGAAAGAAGCAACATTTCCCTCCAGGCAGAGGCACATGTTTGGAAAGACCCATGTGTTATTGTTTTATTAGTAACTGTTATATCTGCTATGATGATAATAATTAAACAAAATGCTACAGTAATTGAGACTCTTTGTTCAATATTTCACCCTTAGGGTGCTACAATATGTAGTCCTACTGCAAATAGGAGAGTGAGGAAAGCAATTCCCATAAGGTTGGCATAGTAAATAACTTTTGTTAAAAAACAACAACAAAAAAGTTTTAATATCTGGCTTAAAGGACAGGTAGGAATGACAAAAAGTATTAGGTAAAGTAGGGTTGAGACTAAGATGAGTAATTTTGACGTACTTATATTTTATGATTTTCAGGTTAAGATTTCTTATTTTTTTACACTGATATTTAGGACGTTTTTCTGGCTACTAGGGTTTGTTTTCTCAGCTCTTTAAGCTTCGGCTTGAGTGTGTAGTATCTAGGAGTTGATTTCTGTAATGGATATAATTTAAACTGTAGCAAATAGTAAAAATTGAAAAACATTTGGCAGACTAGAATTTAAGAACAGGTGTGCAATAGTTTTTGAAACATTATTTTCTTTCTTCAATTTCCCATTTTTATTAAAAGAATAATCATAGTAGGACTGCTTTCCTTTATTGTACTTGGCTTAATTAGTTGTATACAGTGCAGCAAGAATAATTATTTGCTACACAGGCCTTTTAAGTGAGCTTTGACGGAAGTTTGTGTTATAGAAGGAATTTGAGATCAGATTTTTTAAAGCCAAGCCCAGCCATGGATTTGTATCCTTAAATACCTGTGAATTGGGTGAATTCCTCTCCTCTTGAAGTTTTAAGATAACTTGCATCTCCTGGCCTGTCTGAAAGTGACATTCCTTACTTGCCACACATCAGAAGCCCTATACCAGGGCTGTGTACACAAATATGAGGCCAGATTTCCAAGGGCTTTATTGGTTACATAAGTTTGATTCCTCAAAGGAGAGCATACCATTCCTGTCAAAGCCTTGGTAAAATAACCACTTTTTCCAATTGTGTTTTGTTACAAAAGAAAATAGATTCGTATTGCACTGATGCAAACAACTATATTGTGGTAGTTTAAGAATACTTATAACTAGTATTCAAATTCTAGAGAAACTAAGGAGAGAAACAAACACACTTTAATTTCCACTTACTGAAGTACACTTTTTTTAATTGTATGATTCCATATATATTTTTTAATTTCTTAAAGAAAGGCTACCTTTTATTCTACCATTTTATACAAGAGTCTTTCTTTTTTTCTTTTTAATACTTTAAGTTTTAGGGTACATGTGCACAACGTGTAGGTTTGTTACATATGTATACATGAGCAATGTTGGTGTGCTGCACCTGTTAACTCATCATTTAACATTAGGTGTATCTCCTAATGCTATCCCTCCCCCATCCCCACACACTAAAACAGTCCCCGGTGTGTGATGTTCCCATTCCTATGTCCATGTGTTTTCATTGTTCAATTCCCACCTATGCATGAGAACATGCAGTGTTTGTTTTTTGTCCTTGCGATAGTTTGCTGAGAATGATGGTTTCCAGTTTCATCCATGTCCCTACAAAGGATATGAATTCATCATTTTTTATGGCTGCGTAGTATTCCATGGTGTATATGTGCCACATTTTCTTAATCCAGTCTATCATTGTTGGACATTTGGGTTGGTTCCAAGTCTTTGCTATTGTGAATAGTGACACAACAAGCATATGTGTGCATGTGTCTTTATAGCAGCATGATTTATAGTCCTTTGGGTATATACCAAGTAATGGGATTGCTGGGTCAAATGGTATTTCTAGTTCTAGATCCCTGAGGAATCGCCACATGGACTTCCATAGTGGTTGAACCAGTTTACAGTCACACCAACAGTGTAAAAGTGTTTCTATTTCTCCACAACCTCTCCAGCACCTGTTGTTTCCTGACTTTTTAATGATCGCCATTCTAACTGGTGTGAGATGGTATGTCATTGTGGTTTTGATTTGCATTTCTCTGATGGCCAGTGATGATGAGCATTTTTTCATGTGTCTTTTGGCCGCATAAATATCTTCTTTTGAGAAGTGTTTGTTCATATCCTTTGCCCACTTTTTGATGGGGTTGTTTGTTTTTTTCTTGTAAATTTGATTGAGTTCATTGTAGATTCTGGATATTAGCCCTTTGTCAGATGAGTAGATTGCAAAAATTTTCTTCCATTCTGTAGGTTGCCTGTTCAATCTGATGGTAGTATCTTTTGCTGTGCAGAAGCTCTTTAGTTTAATTAGATCCCATTTGTCAATTTTGGCTTTTGTTGCGATTGCTTTTGGTGTTTTAGACATGAAGTCCTTGCACATGCCTATGTCCTGAATGGTATTGCCTAGGTTTTCTTCTAGGGCTTTTATGGTTTTAGGTCTAACATTTAAGTCTTTAATCCATCTTGAATTAATTTTTGTATAAGGTGTAAGGAAGGGATGCAGTTTCAGCTTTGTACATATGGCTAGCCAGTTACCCAGCACCATTTATTAAATAGGGAATCCTTTTACCATTGCTTGTTTTTGTCAGGTTTGTCAAAGACCAGATAGTTGTAGATATGCAGCATTATTTCCGAGGGCTCCGTTCTGTTCCATTGGTCTATATCTCTGTTTTGGTACCAGTAGCACGCTCTTTTAGTTACTGTAGCCTTGTAGTATAGTTTGAAGTCAGGTAGGGTGATGCCTCCCGTTTTGTTCTTTTGGCTTAGGATTGACTTGGCAATGCAGGCTCTTTTTTGGTTCCATATGAACTTTAAAGTAGTTTTTTCCAATTCTGTGAAGAAAGTCATTGGTAACTTGATGGGGATGGCATTGAATCTATAAATTATCTTGGGCAGTATGACCATTTTCACAATATTACTTCTTCTTATCCATGAGCATGGAATGTTCTTCCATTTGTTTGTATCCTCTTTTATTTCATTGAGCAATGATTTGTAGTTCTCCTTGAAGAGGTCCTTCACATCCCTCTTCAGTTGGATTCTTAGGTATTTTATTCTCTTTGAAGCAATTGTGAATGGGAGTTCACTCAGGATTTGGCTGTCTGTTTCTCTGTTTTTGGTGTTTAAGAATGTTTGTGATTTTTGCACATTTAGTTTGTATCCTGAGACTTTGCTGAAGTTACTTATCAGCTTAAGGAGATTTTGGGCTGAGACAATGGGGTTTTGTAGGAATACAATCATGTCATCTGCAAACAGGGACAATTTGACTTCCTCTTTTCCTAATTGAATATCCTTTATTTCCTTCTCCTGCCTGATTTCCCTGGCCAGAACTTCCAAAACTATGTTGAATAGGAGTGGTTAGAGAGGGCATCCCCATCCCTTTCTCTCTTTCTCTCTTGTTCTCTCTCTCTCTCTCTGTTTCTCTCTCTCTCTGTTTCCCTCTCTTTCTCTGTTTCCCTCTCTGTTTCTCTATTTGCTTCTCTCTCTGTGTTTCTCTCTGTCCGTTTCTCTCTCTCTCTCTGTCTTTCTCCTGCTTCATGTTATATGCTAGCAAAATGATGATGCAAGGATAGAAGTTATCTAAAGACAGATATTGCCTGTTTGAAAAGCCCAACCAAAAAATAAACTAACACTGATTTTTTAAAAAGCCATATATAGCATGAGGAATGAGGACTTCTTGTTTTTGTTATTACTGCTGTTTCATTCAAGAAAAGGAAAACTAGGACAAAATTTATTCCTATGTATACAGGTAAGAGCAGCTCAACCACAATCAATGGATATCTACACTGACTTGAGTGAAAAATGCAGGACCCCATTTAAATGGAAATATGTTATTTTAAAATCTAAAAAGCTAAAGTTTTAAGCATTCCAATTCACAATGTGAATTGTGTCTTTTTTATATAAAATGAGATAATGTAAGTAAGACACCTGTTTTAATTGTTATTGCTACTGAGGTTATCATCACTGTTCTTGTTAATGTTACTTTTAATTTTCTAATTGCTATTACTACTGAGATTATCATCACTGTTCTTTTTAATATTACTTAATTTTAATTTTCCTGTATAGGCCTTAGTCTAACACTTTTTTACCAAATGCTTGTTTGGCAAAACTGTTTTTTTTTTTTTTTTTTAGGTAATGAGTATAAAAGTTAGTGTATCAATAATGCTGCCTAATTATCCATACCAAAACTTGGTGGCATTTTATAGTAAGCGTGTATTTTTTGCCTTTGTAATTGCAGATGAAGAGGGATTTTTTACTCTTCTAGGCTTAGTTGGACTTGGTTTTGTCTCAGTGCACTCTAATGTGTTCTCTTTAAACGTAAAGCTATTTTCTACTTGTAAAGAAAAGCAGGAAGGCAAGAGGGTGAGTTCAATTGCCAAACACATTTCACGACCTTCCTTGTTTCCCACGTCTGAGCATCCCATTGGCCCCTATCAGGAAGCAAGGAGCAGGAAAGCAGAATTCTGCCATGGAAAGTATGAATATGTGCTGAGCAACAGGACTATTAATTTTAAATAATAAGCTGTCAGGTGGGTTTTATTCTGTGAACAATTAGATTGCAAGTGACTTGTACATGTTATCTTTCTACCAGAAATCTACACCCAGAAAGCTTTATCCTTTGCTCCTGATTTTAAGGGTGTTCAATTGTCATGTCTTTTTCTCACTTCCACTGGCTGTATTCCTCCACTCTTCTAACCATCCTCCTACTTATTTTAGAATCAAAGTGAATTATGTCTTGCCAGTCAGAGTTTATCAATCTTGGATCCTGCAATTATAAAGATTGTTATACATCTTCCTAGTTCTTTTGGTATTATTACTATTATTGGAAAATGTATACCTTTTTTAAAATAATGAAAATGAAATAATTTTGTAACATAATCCATTTTACAATGAGAAATTCCCTCTCAAACACATGCACACATAAATATTCTATATGGCAAATTTATTATAATTCAAATTAACATGAAATATTAAATTTAATTTACATGGTTATTAGGGATTATGTTTTGTCAAATACAAGGTAAGTTGATATGTTAAGATTTTTTTCTCTTTTTGTCACAAAATTGCCAAACACACGTGCCAAAGTATTACTACACAGTATCATACATATGAGATTCCATTTAACAAATTTTGACATTAATTCATTGTTTGATCCAAAAATTTCTTCCTATTTTAATAAAGATACACTTTGGAACTTTATCTGTTCTGCACCTTTTTAAGGCTTCTTTTAATAATGAACTTAAAAAATTAAATTTTTAGGTGGAGCCAAGATGGCCGAATAGGCAAAGCTCCATTCTACAGCTCCAAGAATGAATGAAGCAGAAGGCAGATGATTTCTGCATTTCCAACTAAGGTACTGGTTTCATCTCACTGGGGAGTGTCAGAGAGTGGGTGCAGGACGGTGGGTGCAGCGCACCGAGCATGAGCTGAAGCAGGATGAGGCATCACCTCACCCAGGAAGCGCAAGCGGTCAGGGAATTCCCTTTCCTAGTCAAAGAAAGCGGTGACAGATGGCACCTGGAAAATCAGGTCACTCTCACCCTAATACTGCACTTTTCTAGCAGTCTTAGCAAATGGCATACCAGGAGATTATATCCTGTGCCTGGCTCAGAGGGTCCTATGCCCATGGAGCCTCACTCATTGCTAGCCCAGCAGTCTGAGATCAAACTGCAAGGCAGCAGCGAGGCGGGGGGAGGGGCACCCACGATTGCTGAGGCTTGAGTAGGTAAACAAAACGGCCAGGAAGCTTGAATTGGATGGAGCCCACTGCAGCTCAAGGAGGCCTGCCTGCTTTTGTAGACTCCACCTCTGGGGGCAGGGCATAGCCAAACAAAAGGCAGCAGAAAACCCTGCAGACTTAAATGTCCCTGTCTGACAGATTTGAAGACAGCAGTGGTTCTCTCAGCATGCAGCTGGATATCTGAGAATGGACAGACTGCCTCCTCAAGTGGGTCCCTGACCCCCGAGTAGCCTAACTGGGAGGCACCCCCCAGTAGGGGCAGACTGACACCTCACATGCCCGGGTACTCCTCTGATACAAAACTTCCAGAAGAACATCAGGCAGCAACATTTGCTCTGCACCAATATCTGCTGTTCTGCAGCCTCTGCTGCTGATACCCAGGCAAACGGGGTCTGGAGTGGACCTCCAGGAAACTCCAACATACCTGCAGCTGAGGATCCTGACTGTTAGAAGAACTCACAAACAGAAAGGACATCCACACCAAAACTCCATCTGTATGTCACCATTATCAAAGGCCAAAGGAAGATAAAACCACAAAGACGGGGAAAAAACAGAGCAGAAAAACTAGAAACTCTAAAAATCAGAGTGCCTTTCCTCCTCCAATGGAACGCAGCTCCTCACAAGCAATGCAACAAAGCTGGACGGAGAATGACTTTGACGAGCTGAAAGAAGGCTTCAGATTATCAAACTACTCCACGCTAAAGGAGGAAGTGCAAACCTATGACAAAGAAGTTAAAAACGTCGAAAAGCAATTAGACAAATGGCTAACTAGAATAACCAATGCAGAGAAGTCCTTAAAGGACCTGATGGAGCTGAAAATCACGGCACGAGAACAATGTGATGAATGCACAAGCCTTAGTAGCTGATTCGTGCAACTGGAAGAAAGGGTATCAGTGATGGAAGATCAAATTAATGAAATGAAGTGAGAAGAGAAGTTTAGAGAAAAAAGAATAAAAAGAAACCAACAGAGCCTCCAAGAATTATGGGAGTATGTGAAAAGACCAAATCTACGTCTGACAGGTGTACCTGAAAGTGACGGGGAGAATGGAACCAAGCTGGAAAATACTCTGCAGGATATTATCCAGGGGAACTTCACCAATCTAGCAAGGCAGTCCAACATTCAAATTCAGGAAATACAGAGAATGCCACAAAGATACCCCTTGAGAAAAGCAACTCCAAGACACATAATTGTCAGATTCACCAAAGTTGAAATGAAGGAAAAAAGGTTAAGGGCAGCCAGAGAGAAAGGTCAGGTTACCCACAAAGGGAAGCCCATCAGACTAACAGCTGATGTCTTGGCAGAAACTCTACAAGCCAGAAGATAGTGGGGGCCAATGTTCAACATTCTTAAAGAAAAGAATTTTCAACCCAGAATTTCATATCCAGACAAACTAAGCTTCATAAATGAAGGAGAAATAAAGTCCTTTACACACAAGCAAATGCTGAGAGATTTTGTCACCACCAGGCCTGCCCTAAAAGAGCTCCTGAAGGAAGGCCTAAAGCTGGAAAGGAACAACTGGTACCAGCCATGGCAAAAACATGCCAAATTGTAAAGACCATTGAGGCTAGGAAGAGACTGCATCAACTAATGAGCAAAATAACCAGCTAACATCATAATGACAGGATCAAATTCACCGTAACAATATTAACCTTGAATGTAAATCGGCTAAATGCTCCAGTTAAAAGACATAGACTGGCAAATGTGATAAAGAGTCAAGACCCATCAGGGTGCTATGTTCAGGAAACCCATCTCACATGCAGAGACACACATACGCTCAAAATAAAAGCGATGGAGGAAGATCTGCCAAGCAAATGGAAAACAAAAAAAAAGGCAGGGGTTGCAATCCTAGTCTCTGATGAAACAGACTTTAAACCAACAAAGATCAAAAGAGACAAAGAAGCATAACATAATGGTAAAGGGATCAATTCAACAAGAAGAGCTAACTATCCTAAATACATATGCACCCAATACAGGAGCACCCAGATTCATAAAGCAAGTCCTTAGAAACCTACAAAGAGACTTAGACTCCCACACAATAATAATGGGAGAATTTAACACCCCACTGTCAACATTAGAGAGATCAACGAGACAGAAAGTTAACAAGGATACCCAGGAATTGAACTCAGCTCTGCACCAAGCAGACCTAATAGACATCTACAGAACTCTCCACTCCAAATCAACAGAATATACATTTTTTCAGCACCACACCACACCTATTCCAAAATTGACCACATAGTTGGAAGTAAAGCACTCCTCAGCAAATGTAAAAGAACAGAAATTATAACAAACTGTCTCTGAGACCACAGTGCAATCAAATTAGAACTCAGGATTAAGAAACTAACTCAAAACAGCTCAACTACATGGAAACTGAACAACCTGCCCCTGAATGACTACTGGGTACATAATGAAATGAAGGCAGAAATAAACATATTTTTTTGAAACCAATGAGAACAAAGACACAACATACAAGAATCTCTGGGACACATGCAAAGCAGTGTGTAGAGGGAAATTTAAAGCACTAAATGCCCACAAGAGAAAGCAGGAAAGATCTAAAATTGACACCCTAACATCACAATTAAAAGAACTAGAGAAGCAAGAGCAAACAGATTCAAAAGCTAGCAGAGGGCAAGAAATGTCTAAGATCAGAGCAGAACTCAAGGAAATAGAGACACAAAAAACTCTTCAAAAAATCAGTGAATCCAGGAGCTGGTTTTTTGAAAGGATCAACAGAATTGATAGACCACTAGCAAGACTAATAAAGAAGAAAAGAGAGAAGAATCAAATAGACGCAATAAAAAATGACAAAGGGGATATCACCACCAATCCCACAGAAATACAAACTAACATCAGAGAACACTATAAACACCTCTATGCAAATAAACTAGAAAATCTAGAAGAAATGGACAAATTCCTCGACACATACACCCTCCAAAGACTAAACCAGGAAGAAGTTGAATCTCTGAATAGTCCAATAACAGGCTCTGAAATTGAGGCAATAATTAATAGCTTACCAACCAAAAAAAAACTCCAGGACCAGATGTATTCACAGCCAAATTCTACCAGAGGTACAAGTAGGAGCTGGTACCATTCCTTTTGAAACCATTCCAATCAATAGAAAAAGAAAGAATCCTCCTTAACTCATCTTATGAGGCCAGCATCATCCTGATACCAAAGCCAGGCAGCGACACACACACAAAAAGAGAATTTTAGACTAATATGCCTGATGAACATCAATGCAAAATCCTCAATAAAATACTAGCAAACCGAATCCAGCAGCACATCAAAAAGCTTATCCACCATGATCAAGTGGGCTGCATCCCTGTGATGCAAGGTTGGTTCAACATATGCAAATCAGTAAGCGTAAGCCAGCATATAAACAGAACCAACGACAAAAACCACATAATTATTGCAATAGATGCAGAAAAGACCTTTGACAAAATTCAACAGCTCTTCATGCTAAAAACTCTCAATAAATTAGGTATTGATGGGATGTATCTCAAAATAATAAGAACTATCTATGACAAACCCACAGCCAATATCACACGGAATAGGCAAAAACTGGAAGCATTCCCTTTGAAAACTGGCACAAGACAGGGATGCCCTCTTTCACCACTGCTATTCAACAAAGTGTTGGAAGTTCTGGCAAGGGCAATAAGGCAGGAGAAGGAAATAAAGGATATTCAATTAGGAAAAGAGGAAGTCAAATTGTCCCTGTTTGCAGATAACATGATTGTATATCTACAAAACCCCACTGTCTCAGCCCAAAATCTCCTTAAGCTGCTAGGCAACTTCAGCAAAGTCTCAGCATACAAAATAAATGTGCAAAAATCCCAAGTATTCTTATACAACAATAACAGACAAACAGCCAAATCATGAGTGAATTCTCATTCACAATTGCTTCAAAGAGAATAAAATACCTAGGAATCCAATTTACAAGGGACTTGAAGGAACTTTTCAAGGAGACTATAAACCACTGCTCAATAAAATAAAAAAGGATACAAACAAATGGAAGAACATTCCAAGCTCTTGGATAGGAGGAAGCAATATCATGTAAATGGCTGTACTGCCCAAGGTAATTTATAGATTCAATGCCATCCCCGTCAAGCTACCAATGACTTTACAGAATTCAAAAAAACTACTTTAAAGTTCATATGGAACCAAAAAAGAGTCCGCATTGCCAGGTCAATCCTAAGCCAAAAGAACAAAGCTGGAGGCATCATGCTACCTGACTTCAAACGATGCTACAAGGCTGCAGTTACCAAAACAGCATGCTACTGGTACCAAAACAGAGATATAGACCAATGGAACAGAACAGAGCCATCAGAAATAATGCCACATATCTACAACTATCTGGTCTTTGACAAACCTGACAAAAACAAGAAATGGAGAAAGAATTCGCTATTTAATAAATGGTGCTGGGAAAACTGGCTAGCCATATGTAGAAAGCTGAAACTGGATCCCTTCTTTACACTTTATACAAAAATTAATTCAAGATGGATTAAATACTTAAATGTTAGACATAAAACCATAAAAATCCTAGAAGAAGACCTAGGCAATACCATTCAGTACATAGGCATGTGCGAGGACTTCATGTCCGAAACACCAAAAGCAATGGCAACAAATACCAAAATTAACAAATGGGATCTAATTAAACTAAAAAGCTTCTGCACAGCAAAAGATACTACCATCAGATTGAACAGGCAACCTACAGAATGGGAGAAAATTTTTGCAATCTACTCATCTGACAAAGGGCTAATAACCAGAATCTACAATGAATCAATCAAATTTACAAGAAAAAAACAAACAACCCCATCAAAAAGTGGGTGAAGGATATGAACAGACAGTTCTCAAAAGAAGACATTTATGCAGCCAAAAGACACATGAAAAAATGCTCATCACTGGCCATCAGAGAAATGCAAATCAAAACCCAATGAGATACCATCTTGCACCAGTTAGAATGACAATCATTAAAAAGTCTTGAAACAACAGGTGTGGGACAGGATGTGGAGAAATAGGAACACTTTCACACTGTTGGTGGGACTCTAAACTAGTTCATCCATTGTGGAAGTCAGTGTGGTGATTCCTCTGGGATCTAGAACTAGAGATATCATTTGACCCACCCATCCCATTACTGGGTATATACCCAAAGGACTGTAAATCATGCTGCTATAAAGACACATGCACACGTATGTTTATTGCGGCACTATTCACAATAGCAAAGACTTGGAACAACCCAAATGTCCAACAATGATAGACTGGATTAAGAAAATGTGGCACATATACACCATGGAATACTAAGCAGCCATAAAAAATGATGAGTTCATGTCCTTTGTAGGGACATGGATGAAGCTGGAAACCATCATTCTCAGCAAACTATCTCAAGGAAAGAAAACCAAACAGGGCATGTTCTCACTCATAGGTGGGAATTGAACAATGAGAACACATGGACACAGGAAGGGGAACATAACACACTGGGGCCTGTTGTTGGGTGTGGGGAGTGGTAAGGGATAGCATTAGGAGACATACCTAATGTTAAATGACGAGTTAATGGGTGCAGCAAACAAAAATGGCGCATGTATATATATGGAACAAATCTGCACATTGTGCACATGTATCCTAAAACTTATATATAATGAAAAAAAATTAAGTGTTTATATTTAATATTATTGCTGGCATAGTCTCATTTTTATAAATGGGTGTCCTGTTCTTTAAATGATGATGTATGATACACAGGCAACAGGATAACCTAGAGGTTTTACATTTTATTTTATATATATTTCATATATATTTTTGAGACAGGGTCTCACTGGGTCACCCAGGCAGGAGCGCAGTGGCACAATCTCAGCTCACTGCAATCTCCTCCTTTGGGTTCAATTGAGTCTTCTTTCTCAGCCTCCTGAATAGTTGGACCAAAGACATTGACCACCGTGCCCAGCTAATTTTTGTATTTGTAGTAGAAATGGGGTTTTGCCATATTACCCAGGCTGGGCTTGAACTCCTGACCTCAAGTGATCCACCCGACTCAGCCTCACAAAGTGCTTGGATTACAGATGTGAGCCATCGCACCTGGTGTTTTGCTAATTTTGTTTTGATCTTATGTATAGTTGCTTGCAGCAAAAGAGCCAGGAATTAATCAACACATCATAGATATACACAACTAAATTTCCAAGAGGAATATGTTTCCAAGATCAAGTAAGTTACTATGGAAACTTATTAACAAAGTCCTCATTCAAGAGGATTGCAGAAACTGAACTATGCTTAGCGAGATTAGTATCATAACGTGGTACAAAGACACTGAATAAGATTATATGATTAACGTTTTGTTGCGGTTGCAGGTCGACTTTCATTGCTTAAACCACCTACAGTGCCCCACTCAAACTTGAATGGAAGTGAGGCAGTCACAATTTGGAGGAAGGCCCAGGAAGAACAATCAGGGCCCAAGGACAGAATCCTGGATTTGCCTATGGTGCTTATGATCTTTCACAAGGTAACTGTGAAATGATCAGTGTAGACAGCATATCTTCTGTCATAGATTAGATATTTCAACCAAATTTATTCTTTTAAATTTATCTGTCCTTACTCTAAATAGTTAAATCCACTATATTCAAGATTTAAAGTTGAATCCAAAGAGTCTTTAATGTTACAAAGAAATATGAAGTTACCTTAAGTTAAAATTGTTTACTGGATATTAAAATAACTACGGTCTGGCACAGTAGCTCATGCCTGTAATCCCAGCACTTTGGGACTCTGAGACGGATTGATCTTGAGGTCAGGAAATCAAGACCATCCTGGCTATGGTGAAACCCCATCTCTACTAAAAATACAAAAAATTAGCTGGGCGTGGTGGTGGGTCCCTGTAGTCCCAGCTAGCTGGGAGGCTGAGGCAGGAGAATGCTGTAAACTCGGGAGGCACAGCTTGCAGTGAGCTGAGATCACGCCACTGCACTCCAGCTTGGGCGACAAACCGTGAGACTCCATCTGAAAAAAAAGAAAGAAAGAAAGAAAAAAGAAATAACTACCAACACCTCCCAAAATTCTTCTTAATGTTGACATAAATAATGTTATCTCAGGATTATATTTTAATGTGTGCTTCAATAATGATCTCTCCATTGGAAGCCTCTAGGAGAGAAGGAATCATTGAGTTTCAATCACACAAATATTTCCAGAGACAGACACACATTTGCTTTGAAAAGTGTGCTTTTTTACAGTTTTCACTGGAGGTAATGAATATCTGACAGTAAAGAACAACTGTTGTAATTCCTAAATACCTGACTAGTAGTATCATTTTTATATATAATATATTTATTTTCATTCATCAGGAATTAATCATGCACCTACCTTAATACCAACCCAGCAAAGTTAAAATCATACGGTACCTAAAAATATAAACAGTATTCTACTTAAGTAGAACTTGCTATCATGCTGATGGTGGGTTGCCATCTATTCCTCTGAAACAACAAAGAGGTTATTGCCTTCAACATATGCAGTTGCTAGTTTCTGTTACCATTGTTAAAAATAGACTCATTTGACAATTTTTTGATACTTTCTAAACTAGAAAGTTTATTGGTTTTACTTTACACCACCATACAGCACATATTGCTACTAAATAAATGATTTGTCACCAAATAATGGAATCTGTAATTTGTAGGAAGAACAGAAACCTAGGCTCCAGGTATCCCAAAGTAGAAATCCTCCTAGGAGGTATAGTAATTTGGAGCTCTGCCATAGTTGATTAGTGATGAAGAGATCCATAAAGCTTTGTGGGAGGTACTGCATCTGTGACATTGTGTCTAGCAAGAATAAGGGATACTCAAGATACATGCTAGTTTCACTTATTTCAGTTTATACCCATGAATCAATGACACAACTCTTCAAAATGTTGTGGATCAGCTACACACAAGACAGGAAGAATAAGATATGACTGGATACTCTGTTTCACACATTATGGATTTAATCCTCAAACACATCCAAATGAATACAGTTGGAATAATGGCTACCCACTTCTGGGTAAAATAAAACGCATTGTAAACCTTAGCTTTTTAGTTAAAACGTAAGTATAGTATTAACCATTTTTGTTCATGCTATCTTTTAACTTCATTGCAATGAAGACAATAGTGGATGACATAAAGACCATCAGTTTCCTGCATTTTGAGTAAAATTATAAAGGATGATTTATTGCACTTTCTTGAGAAGCAAATTAATTTTCACAACTTTTCTAGGTTTCTCATTGCCAGCTGATCACTTCTTATAAAGAAATAGAAGACAGTTCTGCTCTATTTAAAAAGGACATTATCAATTGGTCTCAATTTTTGTCTTCTGTTTTAACTTAAGCCTTATTTGTGGATATTCAAGATATGTATTGTCTGTTTTTGTTTTGTTTTGTTTAAGTAGGAACTATGGAGCCAGAAAAAGGTGCCTTGCTGGTGAGTTAAAGTTAACAGAGGCTATACTGGTCTTACGGAAGATCCAGGGGGCAGATTGGCCAGGGAAGAAGGGCCATGGTCATGAGCCATTAAAGTGTTCTCCTCAGGGTGCCTTAATAACAGCCGAGGCATTAGAGGGATTCCCTCTAGAGTCATCAGTTTTGATTGTTTAAGTCTTTTTCCCACTGTTGACATATAGAGAGACACAACGCTAGGGAACCAGTAACTCTACTCTAGTTACTGTAGGTGCTGGTGTAAAATCACAAGTCTCCAAAGCCACTTGTAAATACAGGACCCATCTGACTAAAGAGTGTTCCTCTTGGGAAATACGCTGTATTATCAAAAGGAGGAATTTTGGGAATTGATACTACAGTTTAAACTCAGTGTACTGGTTCTTCTGAAGTTCTTATAATTATAGATTGAAGTGATGATGGTTTATTTTATTCTAACTCATTGAAGGTCCAGTTATTCCCTTCTACCACCCCCAAAAATGTATCCTAAAAACTGAAACAAAGTGATAGTACTGTTTTGGAAAAGCCCATCCCACACTAAGATTTATTTTGACAAAAATAGTTTCAGTGATGCCTCACTGATGGCAATCAGTGTATTGGCTGTAATTTTGTAAAGATTTATGAAGTTCCAATTAGATCCATCACTGCAGTTAGAAAAGCAGTCTCATCTACATTGTTAGAAAAAAAAGCAGTCTCATCTACATTTCTAGAAAGGGGAGGTGGCTGGTAAGGTCCAATTGGAAAAGCATTCAGAAGACAAGAAGGTGAATTAGCAAAGTGGAAAGAGATGTTGAATGAAAAATATGCAAATTTTTAATGACAAACTGCTTGTAAATCGTAGGTTATGTATAATTTGAAACACAGAAGATTGATGGCCCTACATCAAACTTAGTGCCAGAGTAAAACAAAAGGAGACGTGTGCCACTGTGGTCTTTCCTGAAATACAAAGTTCCAAAAATAAATAAATAAATAAACAAACTAACATAGAAATAATAAACTGAGAGGCTGAGAGTGAATAAGGGATTGATGGTCAATAAGACTATCTGGAAGTCACCGAAGAAATAAGACCATAAACAAAAAATGGACCGTGTTTAAAAAGCTTCAGGAACATGATCAGGTCATGCCATATGGTGCAAGTTGGGTTTGACTGGTTCAGTTGAAGCCAGAACCTACAAATAATGTATGGATAACAGAGATCCACTTCCATTTACACTTACTGCGTAGCACAAATTTTGGCTTTCTTATTTAATGAAATAATGCAGTAACCGAGTTCATGCTGATGACGAGCTTTATCTTTAGCTTTTTGTGACCCCTCCCTTCCTCCCTCCCTCCCTCCCTTCCTTCCTTCCCTTTCTTCCTTCCTTCCTTCCCTCCTTCTTTGCTCATTTTTAATGAGAAGTCCAATTGAACCATGGCTTGTGCTTTTTTGACCTAATGTACAGGCTTTAACATGTTACTGATTGGACCATAATGTCAGGTAGCTAAGGAAAGGCAGTGAATAATTCAATTTGATTTAGTTTGTCTTTGATTTGAAACTTAAGGCCATGAAATGGTATCATCTCCAGCACCCTGAATAGGAATAGTTCCATCACAGAAATAGATGATAATTTATTTAACCCCTCAGTTTTGAAGTCTTCAAGAACTTAGTTGAAATAAAGATGGTGAAGTCTCCCAATAAAATGAGCTGAGACTTTAAGATCAAGCAGAGGTAAGGCACTAAAAATTTTGAATTGGTAAAGCTGATGTTGTGTTACTAATTTTCTCTGAGAAAATGACATGGAGCAAGATTTGAGACCATCAAAAAACAAACTAAAAAAAGTACTTAATTGAATTTAAAAGAAGTTAGATGACTTCAAATTGATTTGAAGATATTTTAAAATCTATGTCTGATTTCACAAAATTAAATTAGATGTTTTATAATAAAATAAACTTGTTTTGAGTTTTAAAGTCACACAACCATACCCACACATTATTTTTGTTAATTAATGGAAAAGAACATAAGTTCTACCTATTGCCATAGTGGCAAAATAATAAAAAGGAACACACAACTCAAATATTTCTACACACACACATATGCATTATAAGTGACATACAGGGTTACTTCTATGCAGATTGCAAAAAATATTTCAATCTTGTGTATTTTTCTTCTCTTTAAAAATAAAGAAAAAAACACAGGCAGAATAAGAACTAACCAAAATGAAATAAACATTTTTTTGACAGAAGTGGAGAATAAGTCTGGACCATGTCACTGGGAAATCCATGAGGGATAAACTTGAATATATGTAACATGCTAAGAGATATGTCTTAAAGCAATATTTGCAAAGTAAGCACACTGTTTTCACTTACTTTACATGTGACACATTGGGCTGGTAGTGTGAGGAGAGCCACTGCTTGTCCCTTCACTGATCCTCAGTCACAGGCTATGACAGTGGTATTGAAAATTAGACAATAGGTCTGACATAGAACATTCAGATTTACACATTTGCGGATATACAATATACATTTGCGGATAATACACATTTGCGGATATCAAGCTGAGTGCAAAGGTTCCACATTTGCAGCGACTATTGTTTTTTGAAGAAAAGTTTTTATATGCTGGGAGCAGTAAGCTATACTATTACAGATCTGAGACATCTGGAGAGGGCAACTCATTATACGCTGCAAGTCTTGACAACTGGAACTTAAACGGTAGCTCATGTAAACATTCCCCTATGGTGACTATGGTTACCAATACTATACTGTATACTTAAAAACTTGCTGAGAGAGTGGATCTTTATTGTTCTCCCCCAAAACAAACAAACAAACAAAAAACACCCTAAACAGATACCAAACACAATGAAATTATCTTAAAGCGTACTAGAAATAAATGACAAATTTCCCATACATGAATGGCATTTACACTAGCAAGAAATTTCTAAAAATCAACAATCAAACATAAAGAAGTAGGGTTTTTTCAAGCCATGATCTAAAATAATATATATTTTTAAAAACTATCATTAAAGTGTGAGTGTAAAATGAAGATACTTTATATTATACCAAACTTGAAAGGTTATAATACAGTTTGTTTGCTGAAATAATTTCTTAAGGTTAAGTTTCAGGAAAGAAGAAATTTCACACAAAAGGGAAAATTCAAGAAGTAAGATGAGTAAAGAAATTAATAAAGAAGAACATATCCCTAAGCTAGCAATAACAATGTAAACAATAACACTAACAATGAGTAATTAAGCATATAGGTAAGGTGTACCTAAAATTCTGAACAATATGATTAGAATTTAATTACAATTTAATTGACAGTTTATGAGAACAAACAAAATTGTGAGCCATATAAAAATGAATGTAGTAAAAAAAAACCCAAAAATTTTCAAGGAAAAGCACTAAATTTTATTGAAAGGCATAATAAATGAAAGCCAAAAGAACATAAAAAGTGTGCCAGGCAATTGTTAAAAAAATCTTCACATGATAAGACCTCTCTTTTTATATTAATGTATAAATTCAGGCAATAATAATAAAAATTACAGCAAGATGCTTCATGCACATTGACAACCTGATTCTAAATATGGAATTGAAAAGGGTGGGACTCATCTAGGCAAATTTATAGTAAGTGCAGGAGAACAATGGTATGGAAGAGGAAGATGGAAAAGAGGACTCTTTATTTCTTTCTTTCTTTATTTATTTATTTTATGATTTATTTATTTATTTAATTTTTGGAGAAGGAGTTTTGCTCTTGTTGCCCAGGCTGGAGTGTACTGATACAATCTCGGCTCACTGCAACCTCCGCCTTCCAGTTTCAAGTGACTCTCCTGCCTCAGCCTCCTGAGTAGCTGGTAATGCCTGCCACCATGCCTGGCTAGTTTTTGTATTTTTAGTTGAAATGGGTTTCACCATGTTGGCCAGGCTGTTCTCAAACTCCTGACCTTACGACCCACCCCCGCCTCAGTCTCCCAAAGTGGTGGGTTTACAGGAGTGAGCCGTTGCGTCCAGACGAGGACTCTGTTTAATAGTGAACACTTTTATACAGCTATTTCTAAATATTATAGTATGGAAAAATCTATTGCAAATAGAAATAACCTAGAAGAATACACTATTATGACAGAAATTACAGTCTAAACAATGCTGAAGTAATACACTAGTCAATAATAGCCTAAGAAACAAAATGAAAGCAAATTGGCTAAACACATTTGTTAATGACATATAAAAATAAATCTTTATGTCATGGTATACACAAGACTAAATGGATGATGATTTTAAAAATACTTGTGAAAACCAAAGCTGCCAAATTGCTAGAAGAAAATATTAGAGAATAATTTATAGTATCAGAAAAATACTGTTAATAACACCTAAAAGGCTTTAATAAAAAATAAAAATCTTAGCCAGGTGTGGTGGATCACACCTGTAATCCCAGGACTTTGGGAGGCCGAGGTGGGCAGATCATGAGGTCAAGAGAACAAGACCATCCTGGCCAACATGGTGAAACCCTTCTCTACTAAAAATACAAAAGTTAGCCGGACGTGATGTTGGGTGCCTGTACTCCCAGCTACTCAAGAGGCTGAGGCAGCAGAATCAGTTGAAGATGGGAGGTGGAGGTTGCAGTGAGCAGAGATGGTGCAACTGCACCACAGCCAGGTGACAGAGCAAGTCTCCATCTCAAATAAATATAAATAAAGCAATAATAATAGAAGTAAAAATAAAAAATTTAAAAGTACACATACTAAAATAAAAATCTTTTTGACATAAAACATCATGAAAAAATAAGCTAATCATATGACTAACTGAAGAGAGCTGTAGCACAAAGCATTAGTACAAAATAAAATAACACACGTAAATCGGTCAGATAAAGGGCAAAATATAGAACAAGAGTGAAGCGTATGCGCAGGCACTTCACAGAGGAAAAAAAGCTGAATGTTTAACAAATACATGAAAAGAAGATTAAGACCACAATAAAAGGCCATTTTTTTAACCCATGATACTGACTAAAATTGAAAAGTCAAACATCATCAAATGTTGACAAGAGTATTGGGAAGCAGGAACCTTAGTATTTAATACACTGTCGCTGTGAATTGACATGGTAACTTCAGAGAGTTCTGTAGCCATGCTTGGTAAATTTGGAGACAAACATACCAAATTACCAGGAACATTTATTTCTTGATATACACTACAAATAAGCATTTTCATATGTTTATAAAAAGAAAACAGGACCAAATGTTTTGGAATTAAGAAGACGTCATGGAAAACTTTTAACTCTCAATGGAGAGTATGTGTAAAAGATTGCTTTTCTTTCACATAATGGAATGCAATACAGTGGTTAAAATGAATGAAATAGAACTGTCAGTATAAACATTCACAATTTCAAAACTATAATAACAAGTTTGAAAACTAAATTGCAAAGGGATATATTTGGTATAAAATATTATATACTCTTTAAATGCCTCCAAAGCAATAGTGTGTGTGTGTATATATATCATATATATATGATATTTTCTCTATAAAACATATGTGTGGGAGAATTATACACAAAATTCAGGATAATGATTACTTATGGAGAGAAAGGAGGAAGAAAAGATGGAGGTGTTGTACAGCCTTCAATATCCTCATAATATTTATTTACTTTTTCAACTCCTAAGAGAAATTAACTGATATAGAAAAATGTTAACATTTAATTACTGAATTATATTTAATAAAGGCATACCTTGCTTAGTATGCAGCAGTCACTGTTATACATGCTTTACAAATATTACTTGATTTAATTTTAATGGTAAAAACTATGAGGTAGTATTATTATAATGCTCATTTCCTAGATTACAAGACTAAGGCAAATAAAGTTTCAATGGCTTGCACAAATTCACATAGAGCTAGATTTGAAGCCAGGTATGTCTGTTGTCTATTCATATGATGCCCTTTCTTGCATGGCTCATTTCTTCAACATCTGTAGTACATGTAAATGGATATTTACAATATGTTTCTTCATACTTTGGGATTTTCTGAAAAGCATCATAATTAAAATCAAACACTTAAAATTAAAATCAGGGAAATTCTGCTTGCCACTATTAGGTGACAAAAGGACCATATATATGTAGAAAGCCAGTTGTTAGAAGTAAGTCCCAACATAACAATAATTATTGATAGAGCAGGAGCACTGGCATCTCAGACAAACACCATCCCTTAAATTCCATCTCCTTTTCTGGCCACATGTATTTCAACGAAATCACTTCTCTCCTAACTACAAGCAGCCAAAAAGAGCAGACATTACAACACAAATAAGACATCTCAGCACACAGCGAGGTGAAGAAAAAGTCCCTTGAGTAACTGCCAAATTTCCCCTCATACAATGGGCCCCAGTAAAACACTGGGCCTTGTTAGGCACATTCCTTTCCCTACAGGTGCACTAAGATAGGGAAGCTAAAAGCAGACTGGGGGAATAAGCATGCAGCTGCAGAAAGATGTATGGGAAGACACACAACTCTCCCTCCCAGACAAGCACAACAAAGAGACACAGAAGCAGCCCAAGCCTCTGATAAACTCTCCCACCCTGAATCCTTAAGAACTATTAGTCTCTGAGAAAGTGTGCCTCTGACCTAACTTAGCCAGAAGGTGCCCTCTCAGGTTTGTTTTCTCTAAAATAAATCTGTCCTTACTGGTGAGCCACTTTTTGTATTTCTTTCCTCTCTCTTTACATCTTACAATCATAATAAATGTAAATGATCTAAACTCACCCATTAAATATCAGCTAAACAATACTTACAAGAGAGAAGCCTAATGCATCAAACACATAGGGACTGAAAATAAAAGGATAGAAATAAATAAACTAGTAAACACTAACCAATAGAAAGATGATACGTTTATATTAATTCTATAAAAACTAAGCTTTAATTCAAGAAAATACATATTTTTAAAGATAGAGAAGGGCCACTTCCTCATGGAAGTCTTCCTTCAACAAGAAGTTAGTTACCTAAAATATGTGTGCACCTAACAAAATAAGTACACGTATACACTCAAAAAGGATAAAATTTCAGGGATATATATTTTTTAATCTACCCATATGGTTATTTTATGTGTCAGTTTGACTGGGCCACTGTGTGCCCAGATGTGTGGTCAGGCATTATTCTGTTGTGTCTGTGAGGGTGTTTCTGGATGAGATAAATGTTTTAGTTAATGAGTAAAGAAAGATATAAGAAATGGGTAGAACTGAAAGGATGAAATAAAGGGGAATTCCTCCTTCCTGACTGTATTTGAGCTAGGACTTTGAATTTTTCTGCCTTTAGATTCAAACTAAAACCTTGGCTCTTCCCAGATCTAAAGGTTGTCAGCCTTCAAACTGGTAACACAACATTCATTGACCATCCTGGTTCTCTGGCCTTTGGACTCAGACTATCATTGACCATTCCGGTTCTCTGGCCTTTGGACTCAGACTACAACTATACTATCAAACCTCCTAGGTCTCCAAATTGCCAACTGTATTTTTTAGAACTTGTCAGCCTTCATAACTGCAGGAACCAACTTTTTATAATCAATTTCCTTCTCCATATATTTGTGTGTGTCTATATACGTATATTATATGTAGATACATATATAGACACACACACACATGCACATATATACACTGTGTATATATGTGCGTGTGTGTGTGTCTGTGTGTGTGTATATTTGTGGGCATCTGTGTATACACACACACACACACACATGCATCATATATATATATTTTTTTATTATACTTTAAGTTTTAGGGTACATGTGCACATTGTGCAGGTTAGTTACATATGTATACATGTGCCATGCTGGTGCGCTGCACCCACTAACTCGTCATCTAGCATTAGGTATATCTCCCAATGCTATCCCTCCCCCCTCCCCCCTCCCCACCACAGTCCCCAGAGTATGGTATTCCCCTTCCTGTGTCCATGTGATCTCATTGTTCAATTCCCACCTATGAGTGAGAATATGCGGTGTTTGGTTTTTTGTTCTTGCGATAGTTTACTGAGAATGATGGTTTCCAATTTCATCCATGTCCCTACAAAGGATATGATGCATATATGCATCATATTTATTTCTGCCACTGCAGAGAATCCAGAATAATACAACCCCCAAAATGGGTGATTTCAATAAAATTGGATTTCAATAATATTGGAGATAGGTCACATTTACAAAAGAACCTTAAAAACCAGTTTTGAAAAATTAAACATTCTAATAGATACATATCAACTTCTAAGTACTATAATTAGAGAAAAACAATATTCTCAAACACAAATGAAATTTCACTATTACCATTTTATATTTGGTCACATGATAGTGTGTAAGCAAGTCTTAACAAATGTCAAATAATTAGTGTCATAAACACCGCAAGTTCTTTGACCTCATGCAATTAGGTTGAAGTCAGTTACAAATGATTTGTTCAGTCACTGCTTATTAGAAAAATGAAAAAAAAAACACAAGAAAGCAGTTCTCATGACTCTTTTGGATCCATACATCAAACAAAAATAAAAATAAAAATATTCAAATGTACTTACATATGTATAGAAAGATGTAAAATCTTACTATCTTACTGTGTTATTTTTTGTTATAGCAAAAGCCTTGAAATGACGTAATTGTTCATCATGAAATAAGGAATTTCTTTAGTACAGTATTTTGCCTCCAGAAAATGGTATGCGATAGCTGTTCATGTTATTAAAAAGAACAAAGTTGCTGTTTGTTGATAAAGTAGTATTAGGGTGAATAAGGTAAGTACAGAACAGCACATAGAATACACACTCATTTTAACTTGAAAATTGTATGTTTTAATATATATTTCCAAGAAATTGAACAAACTTCTATTAGGGACAACTTCAGAATGGAGAATTATACATCTGGGCTCAGGTACTCTGTGGTACTGTCTAATTTCTTTTTCTTTCACATCCTTTATGCATTTACAACTTAAAAATACTACTAAAATGTTGAATGAATCAAAGAACCCTAGCCTAAAAATATGTCTTCTGAAATGTTGCCAAATGGCTTTCAGATCCTTCCACGAGTGACTTTTTTCCTTTGGTTTTAGCACTGGCATGTGCATTGGAATGCTCTTCAACATAATCCATCCTCATGAAAGTATACCATATGATGTCATCAGTAAATTAATGTAAAAAGGAGAATTGGATTTTCCAACCATCATTCTCTGGACTAAAGACACTGGGTGCCAGGGAAAGGAAAGGAGACACATGGAAAGAAGAAGGTAAGCTAAAAGCACTTGTACTTTCTAGGTCTGACAACAAAATTTCAGGTTGAGACTTCACCCAATGATCTTAAAACTCTTGAAAGATTTCCTGCAGTCCTTACTTTTTCAGACAAGAGGGTCAAGCTCAGCAATATTCTTTGTTGTAACTCCTGGTCTAAAGGGAAAAATGATTGAGATTCTGGGTAAAGTGAATAGAGAACTCTGATGAAAGCAATGGTTAACATAGGCCTGAAGCTTAGAAGCATCAAATTTACATAAACATAATTTTTTTAAAAACCAGCATAATTTTAATTTTATTGTAGTCATCATTTGCAGACACTGTTTATTTTGGAGAAGCGATTACAGAAATCTGACAAATCAAGGCCTGATGAGAATACTTAAATTAACCACATTCCAGAAGCCCAAATCTGAAAAGCAAAGGTGTTTCTGATATAACAGCCCAACTTCTGCATTTCTTCTCTATTGGGCACTGTAATATTGCACATATGAAAAACAAAATGGAGTGTTAAATAAAAAGTAATGGGATTAAGAAGAGTCATTGCTTAGTGAGTTAAAACAACACACATATACATGGAGAAGAAGAGGAAGACAGTGATAGAAAACATACTATTGATTTAATTCAGAATAATTTTCATTTTTGTCTATTACCATTAAATAGTACCATTACAGTAATATAATTTTGTATATTGACTTCCAAACTGTGAGTGGTTTTTATTTTGTATATTTGGAAACCTGAGCAAAGTTCTTTATAAAGACATTTCGTTTTTTCCCAAATTTGCTAGCTAATAGCTAGCTAAATGCTGGTTGCCTGAATATCTCTCACTAAGTATTTTGTCTTTTCCCATTGATTTTAATATGAACTTGGTCTGTATTTTCTTGGCATCTTTACTAAATCTACAGGTGTTGAAGTTGTTCAGATCTCAGTCATGGATCTTCTTAGGTTTTCTCAAGGCTAAAACACCCTTTCTATACTGACCATCAAAAAATTCCCAACTTCAGGCCAGATCTTTGTTCGACCTTCAGAGTTGGCATATCCAACTGCATGCCTTACATCTCCACATACCAAAACCAGACCTTCATTTCATCCTCCAAACATGTTTCCTCCTACAGGATTCCACTATTTCAGAAATTCACCGTGCTAAGTATCCTATATTTCAAGATAGAAATGTAGAGGATGATCCCTGAGGCAGCCTTTTCTCAATGAGTCTTCATCATTCACATCCAACACTTCACAGTTTGTGTGTCCTCTGCCAAAATTATACACTTAGTAAATAAAGTTCCAAAAATATAGACTTAGTAAATAAAGACTCCCCTAAACAACCTTCAATTGTCCACTTTTTTTTCCAATTCACGTCAGTTTCTTTACAGAACAGCTGGAGTTCTGCAAAGTCAAATGTTAGAGTAAGTACCAGTTTCTGCCAGTATTACTATTTTCTTTATCACGAGATAAATGTTACTTAAAAACGTGCATATGAAGCTATACTAAGTAACAAAGTTAAATGATGTCTCTGTTTTACAGAACAGTACAAGTCAAATAGAATCAATTGTTATTATATAATCTTTATAAATACACATACACGTAGTAGATATTTTAGACCCCACTTCATATATCTGCAATTTGGGTCTCAAAATAGTTAGCTTATCTTAAAGTCTAATATCAGATTACAGAACTGCGTCTCGCCACAATATCATGTTATCTCCCTTTAAGAACCAGCTGGGGAATCATTAAGAACAAAAAAAAATGTCCTTTTCTTGAACATCTCCAAGGTGAGCCAAAAATCTAAATTTCCTGTGGAGATGTTGTCATGTGCAACTTCACCAAAACCTTTACAAATTTAACTACAGTTATGCTTCAGTGGCCTAGCTGTTTATCCAATACCTGCACACCTGCTTTAAAACAGAAAAATTTGGAAGTTAATACAAATATTAACTCTTATCATTACAGATGCTGACATCTGAAGATGCTTTCCAATATTCCATGAATATGTGAAATTCAAATGTCAGTACAGTCTCCAAAATGTCAATGTAATCTTAGTAGCAGTGGATCATTTACAGAAGGTAATTTTGCCAGAGTGGACAAATTTTTTTTTTTAAATATTGCTATTTTAGACTTATTGATAGCATTAACTTATACACAGTGTATAGCTAGAAACATAATCCTAAAGAAAATGTTCAGAAATAGGTTTCTTACTTTTTGCTAAATTGCAGACTAGCAGGTTAATTACTCCTGTGAAGTGCTAGATAATTGCGGTAGCATTTACCAAGAATGAGAAAGAAGATAGGGGCATATGACTTGAGAAGGTGAGAGTGAGGAAAAGATAAGGTATTTATTCCTGACTCCTGACTTGATGTTCTTTGTTTGATTCTTTTGTTTTTGTTGTTGTTGTTTTACTTTATCTTATGTGTCAGACCAGAGCTTCACAAACAGCCCCAAATAATTACATGGGTCATAAAAAACATATCCAGACAATTCTCATTATTTTCCATCAAAATCCTGGTTCAATCATTTGAAATGAGACCTGGAGAACCAGCAATTCTAACAAGTATGCTAAGCCATTGTTACCAAAATGACAATTGTGAAATATTTAGAAAACCAGGCAGGAGCCAGGTAATCAATATTTAATGATTGGTTCTTGCTGTAAGGGTAAAGGATTTTATTGAAATGACTATTTAAATGCAAGTTTTATGAAAAAGAATTGAGCACTTTAGTGCTTTCTCATTAATATGTTTAAAATATGTTTTGCTAAAGTGGAAAAATCATCTTTTCATTAGAAGTTAGCATTAGGGCCACAAATGACTTCTGAGTTAGCTTTTTGAAAATCTTCAGATCGTAAATTATAAAAATTATCTTGGGGGTTTATAAAATTCCAGAAAATCACTAAGAAAAATATACATAAAAATACCAGTTTCCAAATCAATCAAAATAACACTTACAAATAGACAAGAAAATATATAGACAATCTAGACCAGTAGAGGAAAACAGGACAGGAAAATGGATCCATTTTAGAAGAGATGAAAATTAAATGACCAATGGAAAATGGCTAGATGTTTGAGCTCATTAGTAATCCGGGGATATAAATCAAAACCACATTACATTCCAACTTTTGTTCATTAGTTTGGCAACTATTAAAATAAAAGTACCAAGTGTAGTCAAGGGTATAAGGAATGGAAATTTGGTTCCATCAATCACAGGACTATCTAATGATATTTAGTAAAATTAGGGTGACTAAAACTTTGGTTGCTCCAATGGAAACTTTTTTTAGAACAAAGGGTACTAACATATATAAAATTATTTAATATTTATTATATTATTTCCTTACAGGTTTTTTTATTGTATTGATGGATCTATGAAATAGTTATCTTCCAACTATTTTTGAAAATAAAATGCTTCAAAAATTTAAAAACCACAATTACATATCTTGAGGCAAAACAGAAAAATAACTTCTTTATATTTATTATTTAAATATTTAAAAGAGTAGGCAGAATAATTATTCTAGAACATATTTATATGAATTAATCTGTTTCTTAACAATAATTATCTGTAGTTCTTTTCTGGAAAATGCATTTATTTTAATATTATACTGATTTTTAAATAAAGTTACTTGAGCTTTTCCGAAGTTGCTTCTTCTTGTCACCAATAAAAGTTATCAACAATGTTTAGCTTTTTAAGTGAACTTTAAAAAGCATTTATCATGTTGTTCAATTTTTTTTTCTGGCACAATAATATTTCCACAGCTTTATTTTGGTCCCAATGATTGACTAAAAATTCAAACCACATTTTAATCCAATTTTCTGTTTGAAACATCTAAATGGCATTATTCAACTCTTTTGGAATTTCTTCTGTTAATGGAGCTTATGGTGCTTACATACTAACAATTACTGATGAATATTTCTTAAGTGCAGAAAAATTAGAATTAAAAATGTACACAATTGATTTTAAAAAATAGTAATTTGATGTAAATAAAAAGCTAGGCATCTCAGAATTATATGCTTAATTTTTCCGAATTCACACACTAAACCTGTGAAAATGTCATCTTCAGGCATAGTTTTCTTAATGTAACTAAGTATTACCTTCTTAAATAGCAGCTGGGTTTTCCCCTCAACCCTCCATATTCTGGATTTCAGGATATCACTTTTAGCCTTATGGTCCCAACATGGACTACAAGGCTTTATGATTACACCATGTGTTTATTGGCACCTTTCAGCCCATAATTTGATTGAAAGGGAAATTGAGCAGTTTTTGATTAAATATCTACTTGGATTTTTATGTCATTGCTGCTGAAACAGATTTTTAAAAAATAGTCATTAGCAAACAACCTATAAATAAATAGTTGTAGGTATATGAGAGATGACAAAACCCCTGTGGCCAGACAAATTAACTACGCTTTGTGTGCTAAGCTTCTATTTCTAACACATAATTTACATATATCTAGCCTACTATTTCCTTCATTTTCCCCAAACACACCATATGATGATCTGGCAGTGTCACGTGAGTGAGCCACATAGAAAAAGAAATATGTTAAATACTTCTTCCATCACCAGGCAAGACTGGAAGAAGCTAGCCATTACTAGCCAATACTGACTCAGTGTATATTGATTTATTGTCAAGCACTCTGCTACATGCTGTCCTTGAAAATGAAGCATTAACTATGTTTTGTATAAACTGTGTTAGGAAAATAAAGTTGATTTTCAGACTTATCCCCCTATTCAAGTCATCATTCTGTTAATATTTTATATTCCTCACATACTAATAGAGCCCTGACAATAGCTATCTATAATTATTAAACAAAATGAACATTTAACAAACACATGCTGGTTCTAATCAATGTAACTTATAATAATACTTCATTAAAAATGAAAAACCTAAGACAAATGCAAAGCTGATTAGCATGGATGAACAACAGTAATAAAGTGGTAGCCCTGGGAGCTAATGAGAATATTTTATCCCCTCAAAGTTAAAACTGTATGCACACTGCAGTCCAGCCATTCTTCTAGTATTTTCATTATAAACTCTCCCACATGTATACCCAGAGGCATAGGGAAGGTTTTTTACTGTAGCATTTCAATAAACACATAATGGAACATAATGAAATTCAGTAGACTGAGAACTATGCCATCAATAATGGCAGCTCTCAACAAAAATGTTAATAAAAAAATAAGTGAAATAATACACAGCTTATAACATTTACATAAACATTAAAAATTCACAAAGCACCAGTCTCCTGACTGTCTTTAAAAGTATAAAAGATGGGATAGCTACCTTTATGCAAATTAACTAGACTTCAGTTGCACCAATTAAGAGAACAACAGCTGAGTCAATCACATGATAATAGGCAAGTTATAATTGATGTCAAAATTCTACCTTATTATATATTAACTTCAAAATCATATCACAAGTTTTCTTCTATTTTGAGAAACATCACTTTACTAATAAATAGAACAAAGATTGATTTTGCAGATTTGCCTGATTTCAATAGAGCATATTTCATCTTCAAATATGATAAGCACTTTCCAATCCATAAAACACTGTTAGAAAAAACTCTCAATCAGGCTAGACACACATTTCGAAGAGCCTGTGAGTTTGCAAATCATGTATGCCTCACTCTCATGTTACCCTGATAAAGCATAGCGCTTACACAGTGTTTCTTAGCTTGAAAGAGTCTAGGGACTTTAACTAATTAATCCTTAGACTAACCAGTGAGATAGTGATAAGAAGTCCCATGAAGAGATCATTTAACTATATAATCCACACTTCCTTAAATGTAATTCAGCTTATGTGTCATGTTGTGTTTTCCTAGCTTTCTATTTCAATCTTCAGAGAAATAATATTTATGTGTGACTATATCATGCATAGGCATCTATTATGAATACAATTATGTAGACTGCACTCTGTCTGCTACTAAAAGCTAGCAGATGTATGCACAGCCAATACATAAAAAAGTCTGGTACATTCTGCGGTATTTTCTTTTCTTATTTATTTCATATCTTATTTTCAGGTATTTCAGAGCAGACTTGTTAGATTTGAGCAGGCTAAAACTTTTTAAAGGAGGTATTACAATTCTCTTTTTAATTTTTATAATTACTTTAGTTTTTTGGAAAGTGTGTTAAAATTAAACTTCTATAATTATGCTGAATGTAAAAGAATATTATATGTGAATGCTTCACCCAAATGAAATAATATTTAATATTCAATTTAGAATTCTCTCTAGTAGAATTTCCTTCTCTGCAGGTAGCTGGCTACAGGGGTCTAGCAAAACCAATCTATTTTTGTGGTAAAGGCAAATACTGGGTTACTCAGTAAAGAACTCTTTCAGTCTGCAAAGCACAGTACATCTTTTCTCTGAGCAGAATAAATTCTTATCCAGTTTTACTGTTCAATTAAATATTCAATTGAAGTTAATCGTTTTCTTTTTTATTACAAAGAAAATCTGGTTAATTTCTAATTATTTGTACTAAATATATTCTCTGTAACTACCTAAAATTACAGTGACATACACACACACACACAAAAGACTCAGTACAACTGGAAGACCAATGTGTACATGTGATCTGCTAAAAAAAATAAATAAATAAAAATAAAAAAATTCTACTCTATTATTTTCATTATAGGATATAGTTGAAATTTGATCAATGGCCTATTTGAAATGAGTGTCTAAGACATCACTGGAGAAAGTATGTACAATGCAAAAAACATTTCTCTATGCATATACTTTATTTGTAAATACATTTATACTGTAGAGTTAAAATGGTTAACTTTTTTGTCAGAGACTGGTACTGGCTAAAATTTTGTTTCTTAATATATGTATCCCATTTGTGTTTTGTATCTTATAATCCTTTTATGCTATATCTAAGATTTAAAATGTTTTAAACATTGGATGTTTGTCTTTAGTGGAAGTGTGGGGGACCCATGCGGTTGCTGTTTAGGGGATCTCATCTAAAGAAAGAAGTAGTAACACGCAGCTGAGCAGGCAGTGGGCAGTCGTCCAGTGCTAGGTTTTTAGCTGAGACATGAATAAGTTTCTCAGGAATTCTCAGAAGTATTTGACGGAAATGAAACTGGTTTACCAACGCTCTTCAAAAGAGTCAGCTAAAGAATATCCTATAGTGTCCTGAGGAGAAAAATGAGCAAGGCACATAATTTGAGACAGGAAAAATACTAGGTGATTGCAGGAGAAAAGCCAATCTCAAGCAGCAGTTTCACATGACAAGCAAAAATACACCCTTAAAGTAGCTGCATAAACTGGAAGCTGATAAGACTCCCACAAACAAGAGTGTGGGCAAAGCTGGATAGCAACAACTGGACCCAATATGGTGTTGGATTTGAGCTAGGTTTCGCCTTGGAGAAAATACCAAAAAAAAAAAAAAAAAAATTACTGCTGCTACTGTGCAGCCCTGCTACTACAGTGCAGCAGAGCCACTGATCAAAGGCAGCAACTGCTTAAGTATGGCTGGTTCACATGTGAAAACTAGAAATTCCTGTTTGTTTAATTCATGTTTACTTTTTCTGTTATATAAAGTAAAAATTATTCCTTGCTGACACAGTGTTTCATTTTTCTTCCTTATTCCATACCATTTACTTTCTTCTCACATTAGTTATAGTTTGTAACTTGTTTTGTCAAATATATGCAATGAGATAACACTGCAGTATTGTAGAAAGCACACTGCATTGGAAACAGACTCATATTGAAACAGGAAAATGCTGGAGGGCACACACCTGGAGAACTCAAGGCTCAGGGAAGAGCCTGCAGTGAGAAATCACAGGCCATCCCTGGTCTGGGGGAGAAAGGCCCATCAGGGAACAGTAACACTCATACTTCAGAATTGGGGAACCTGAAGTGACCTAAGAGGTGGGCTTTAATGCTCAGCCACATTCCCTCGCTAGACACACACAGAAGGTCCCCTGCCATTTAACTGGTCATCTACAGTGGGACTTATTTTTACTTTTTACCAAGGCTCAATGGATAGCTGCCTCATTGTCTGCAGAAGAACACAGAGCTCTGTGGGGCTGTGGGAAAAGAGAGCTGACCTGCCCCCTTCCAAGAATAAAACGCCCTCCTTAGATGTCAGTGCCTTGAAGGGATGGGTTTGGTGTATTAATAAGAAAGAGTGCATTGGACTGGATACTAAGAAATGTATTGCATTATTTTTCTTGTCCTCTATAACATGAAAGGTCAATTAGAGATATAGAAACAATGGAATATTTCACAGCATGGTCTGACATTTCACTGCACTTTTATCTTTTTAACCATGTACCAAGTTCATTAAATATGCAAAGGTAGGACTGTTATAGGACCAAAGTGGTGGAGTCAGAGGTCACAATCCACAGCAAACTGACAGTCCCTTGTGGATGGGAACCTGAGTGCTGAATTAGAGTGAGAATCAGCTTTCAGGCTACCAACAGGGGACAAGGAGAATGAAGCTATCAGCAGTTAACAATATTGGATTAATTGAAATGATGTTGACAGAGATTTTGTTAGCTTTACATCAAATTGAGTATAGTACTTCAAATTGAGTATTTGATAAGGGTAAACTCTTGTCAAATTTCCCACATGTAAAATTGAGGATTAATTCAAAGATTACACAACCCATACATATGAGTATCTCATTTAAATGTATATACACAAGGGCAAACTTGCAGTGTGTAAATATTTGTCTACATCTAAATGTATCCAAATCCATTGATCAACAGTTAGAAATTTAGAAATTATTCTCCCATTTTACCATTCCCTTTCCTAGAATTTTGTCAGAAATATAATTTTTCCATCTGTTTGAATCCTACTTTCTGGAAGCATGTAATGTATGGATATAGTAAAGCCATGAGAAATCCCAGAGTTTGTGTCAGAGAAAACATTAACACTGGTTTTATAAAAGATCCATTTTGAGGAGAAAGTTATACTTCACATGACTACAAATACAGAAGTATTAATTCATCGAAAGCTAATATCACTCAATACAATTTGTTTTTAATGTTTTATTTAAAATATGTAATCTCAAACGATTACTCGAGTAGAATAATGTCGTTGGTAATAAACAATGATTAAGAATTTCCTTTAATTTGTTGATTATTTAAAATGTAAGTAAAATACTAAAAAGTAGTAGTACTAAAAAGCAGCCATGTAGTTTCTCTATGGGTTCTTTTTTTTTAATTAATAGTATCAATGGAATTCTTTTACACAGAGAAATCTCCTTATATCATTTTATTATTGTACTTTTACTTTATTACTTGCTTGCATGTCACAACTGATAGAAATAAAAATATTTTTTATTTATACATATTTAAAGCATGGATTTTTGTTTAGGTTTTCTAGTGAGAGAAAGTCACCAATAATTTTATCTATATAGGAAAATTTTGACAAGCCCAAAATGCTTAACTTTCTTTTCTTTTGAAGGTTCTTATTTCAGTCTAGGTATGAGATGGAATTGACTGTGATCACTTTTTTATTTCACTATGACTACGGAGTTTCTGATACAGTGTTACAAATGCATAGACTTAAAAACTTGCTTTCTTCTTCTTCTTCCTTTGGACCTGTATCATGTGATTTCTGCAGTAATGTGCACTGTTATCTGAAATGAGGTTGCTGAAAGATACAAGCATAAATGGAATTTTTTACTTCAGTGAACCTTTAGGAAAAGACAAGTGAAGCTGTAAGATAATTATGATATGAACTTAAATCCACAGTTTCTCACAGAAGCACATAAGGGTGAAAATGCATTTAAAAATACATGCTGCATCCAAAACATGAGGTGGGAAAATGAAAAGTTTATTTTGACATAAAGAACAGTTTAAAAGCTATGATTATTTCTGGTGAGAGCAACTAGCACTAAAAATCCTATTTTCTGTGTTTTAATACATGAAACTATTAATGTATCTTCATGCTCTAAAAACAGTTAGCTCTAACTTAAGCAACAACTTTACAGCCATTTCAAACACTGGGTGCATCATCTTAGAATTTCTCCAAGAATCTTTTGGGAGAAATATAATGTAATCTTGCTCTATAAACAATTGAATTAATCAATGAAATTATTATGACTGTAGTCTTGCAATTTCATTGTCCTTCTCTTTTCGGTTTTTACATATTCTCATTAAAATTCAAAAGCCCCTAGGAAGCATATGATAAATAACAACGACTGAAACAGCTGAAAAATAAAAACTGAGCAGCAGACACATTTCAAGGTTTCCTTTATGAGAATGCTACATTGACCATGTGACATACACATGGTATCAATCCCTGTGAGAAAATAATATTTGGGTAGCACTTGACAGTTCATCCAGTAACAGCAAATATTCTCATTTGACCTTCAAAAGGAATTTTAAACTTGTGTTTCATAAGTGACGAAAATGTGATTTAGTAACAGAAATCAGAGCTGTTACATCTCTTTAAGAACATGTCAACCAGTAAAGCAGAGGCATGAGTTTTCTTCTGGAGTGAAGAAGGCAATGTTTATTAAAATCATGAGTCTTTTTTTTAACGTTTCATCTTTTATTAATGTTTTGCTTATCAAAATCGTTGCCCTTATTTGCAGTTATATTGCCTGTATTTGCCTATTACAGCAGTTATCACACTTACTATTCCTCATTTATCTCTGTACCTGTTTCTACTGCACACTCAAAATAGCAAGGAAACTGTTTCTCTGAGCTTCTTGCAGACTGCCAGGCTTATTGTGGCATTTAGAAACTATCTGCTGAATGTTTGTGACATTTTCATTTAAGTTACATTCTAGGCCACTTGATTCTCATTTTCTATTTAGTATTTGGGTTTGGAGAGCTATTTTTAATTTTAAGGTTTTTTTTTCTTTTTTTTTTGTTTTGTTTTATTATCCTGTAAGTTCTAGGGTACATGTACACAACGTGCAGGTTTGTAACATAGGGATACATGTTCCATGTTTGTTAGCTGCCCCCATCAACTCGTCATTTACATTAGGTATTTCTCCAAATGCTATCCCTCCCTCAACCCCCCACCCCCGCGACCGGCCTCGGTGGGTGATGTTCCCTGCCCTGTGTCCATGTGTTCTCATTGTTCAACTCTCACTTATCAGTGAGAACATGCGGTGTTTGGTTTTCTGTCCTTGTGATAGTTTGCTTAGTATGATGGTTTCCAGCTTCATCCATGACCTTGCAAATACAATGAGATACCATCTCATGCCAGTTAGAATGGCGATCATTAAAAAGTGAGGGAACAACAGATGTCGGAGAGGATGTGGAGAAATGGGAACGCTTTTAAGTTTTTTTTGTTGTTGTTGTTTTAAGTATATTTTAAGGATATACTTACACAGACGTGGAGCGCACAGTGTACCCCGTTCAAATTGGAGGCTCTGCTGGAGAGGGCAGCCAGGGCACAGAGCGTGGAGGCGCCCTAGGGGGAGGAGAAGGTGCTGCTGTGGACGATATCGTGGCAGTGGTCCAGGTGGTGGTCGAGGAGAAGTCCGATATGGAGAGGCAGGAGGAGGATCAGCGGGCACGGCCATGCCCTGGCCCCAGCACTCCCCAGCCAGTAACAGACTCGTTGGAGCTCCGTGAATGCCCCAGGCCGCATGGCCTGCCAGCGGCTGAGGTAGAAGCTTTGGCAGAGGTTCCTGCCCGGCCTCCGGAGCGAGCAATGAGGACAGGTTGTGCGGCTCCGATCCCAGGCAGCATCTAGGGGTGAATGTTTACAGCTCCCGAATCCCCAGCGGCCATGTGTTATATACGATGTTAATTTAGTTTATCCATCTGTAGGCGTCTTGTGTTAGCTCAAGAAGACACTCTGCCTTACCGCAAAAACAGAAGGCTTTCTGGATCCCGGGGTTTCCTACTTTGGTGTACCTGAAGAATTGGCTCACACGTGGGCTTGGAGAATAAGTGCAAGGTTTCATTGAGTGGAAGTTGTCAGCAGATGGATGGTGAGCCAGAAGGGAGATGGAATGGGAACGTGTGCACACCCGTGCCTGTGTGCCTTTGTGTACCTTGGTCTGGGGGGGCCCACACTCCGGCCCACAGATGTGCCTCAGACTCAGCTCTTGCGCTGGGAAGCAGGGCACCACCAGGTTTGGCAATCCAAATTCTGGACCCCTGAAGCCTACACGCTAGGGAGACGCGAAGAGTCCTCATGGTTCTCACAAATGGCAGAGGGAGGAGGAAAAGGGTGGCTGGCTCAAGCTACCTAGAGGAGATGCCATGGATCTGAAATGATATTTGGAGGGAAACAAAACCTAGCTGGTGCACGTGGGTCCCTTCCACGCCTTGAGGCCTGTTAACACCTGGGGCTCAGTTAGGCTCAACTAAGGCCCTCTTACCCTCCACGCAGAGGTGCACAGGAGGGCGAACCCAGGTCTACGTCCTTCTAGAGTGGCCAGTCCTATCATGTTCTGTTTCAATAACTCCAGGGTCCCTTGACATGCTTTCTCCCTCTGCCACCCTCATTCATGCTTCCCCAGCCCTGAGACATTTCCTATGACATGAAAAAACAGACATAAAATTTGTAAAGTACCTTAATACTATAGATGCAGATAAAGTAATTTGTTATGAAAAGTGCTCTTCCTCCTTGTATCAGTCGTTTTCATGATGGGGGAAAGAATGCAACATACTTTGGTAAATTAAAAAAGTATAAAAGTAAAAATAGATCCCACTGTAGATGATCAATTAAATGGCAAGGAACCTTCTGTGTGTGTCCAGCGAAGCAATGTGGCTGAGCATTAAGGCTCACCTGAGTATTGGTGTAGACACACAGTTTCCCTCATACCAGTGTGAGTGTGGGCATGTTCCCACCTGCGTGTCTGAGCTGGTGCACGAGTGTGCACACCTGTGCCTGTGTACCTTTGTGTACCTTGGTTTGTTGGGGGACACACTCCCGCCCACAGGTGTGCCTCAAACTCAGCTCTTGAGCTGGGAAACAGGGAGCCACCAGGTTTCGCAATCCAACTTCAGGACCTGAGAAGCCTGCGCGCTAGGGAGACGCAGAGTCCTCATGGTTCTCCAAACGGCAGAGGGAGGAGGAAAAGGGTGGCTGGCGTAAGCTACATAGAGGAGATGTCATGGACCTGAAATGACATCCGGAGGGAAATGAAACCTAGCAGCTGTTTCTGTCTTCCTGTGTGTTCAGTCGGGGCATTCAGGGAAGAAGCAATGGAAACTGCGGGGCTTTGGGATTCGTTGTCTGGGAATCCCTGTGCACCAGAGAGTGTCCAGCCCATGAGACAGGAGGACAGCATGTGGGTCCAGCAGGGCCTGAGTCTCCAGGGAGGCTGGCATTCTCCCCAAGAGGGCATGGGTCGGTAGGTGGAGGAGGAACCCGGGCTGCGGGGTCAGGTAGATGAGACACTTATCACTTAGTCAGGTGGGAGCTCAGAAACAGGCCGGTGACAGCCAGTTCCAGTGCTTCATGTGCGCACACAAGCTTCTCCCCACGCATCCTCTCCAGGATGCCTCACCTGGGCGGATAGGAAGCAAGGCACACAGCATCCTAAGCTTATGGTCATGAGTGGACCCAGAGGGGGGTCTCTAGTATCACTGGTCCCAGGAGAGGCAGGCATGCATGGTCTCTTCAAGACAGGGGTAAAATGCATAAGCCCAACTCTCCACCCAGTGGGTGTCTTGCCCTGATGATGTCAGCCATGGCAGATACAGCTCTTCCACCTATATTGCAGATCCACAGGCTTAAAACATCCCCCCGGCATTCTCCGGGAATGGTCCCTGGACTCTGGACCAGCCAGTGCCCCAGGACTGTTCCTTCCCAGCCGCCAAGCTCATGGGAGGCTCAGTGGGGACTCTCCTCCTAGTACATGGCCACCCACAGGCACTGTCAACAACCCAGGGCCCTTCTACATTCCGGGGTCCTGCCACCTTACCCAGCAGCGGGATAATGGGAAGGGAAAGAGCTGGAACAGACAGAGTGGAGGCCACAAGCCTCACACTCCTGCATGGCAAGTGAAGTGGGGGGATCCTTTTCAGCCCAGGGAGCTGCTTCCTGAACATACCTGGAAGCCCAGCACAAGCTGAGAGATTCATTCCACTACAGCTGGGCATGGGGGATTTCAATGTGTGCCGGAGCCCTGGATCCTAGTCGCCCTACCAGGTGTACTTCTCCTCCAGGTCACATTATGTTCACAACCTCTTTAACCCAGATGGACTCCTTGTCCTCACTACATGGTGTTGGCTGTAAGGGTTACTTCTGGTGCCCCAGCTGCTGTTTCAAGGTGCAGAGATGGACCAGCAGACCCCTGAGTCCTTGTCCTCCTGTCCAAGTAATACCCATAGAAATAGTAAAATAGTGGCACATCAGACCTCTTGACATTTTTAAGGCTGACATATTTACAAGCATTTCATCCAGATATTTATGAGTTTATCTCATTTATTTTATTTATTTATAGCTGTCATTTCAAAATCTATTTTTGCTTGAGAGTTATTTATACATGTAACCAAATGTTCAGAGCTATGACATATAGGTTTCAAGGTTAAAAGTCTGTATCTGCTATTGTGTTGGGTAAAACCCATCCAGCACTTATAAAAATAATTATTGATTAGGCATGGCCACTGTAGTGGTCTAAAACACACTTTGAAATTCTTCTCAAACTCATTTGAAAATATTCCTGATGTAACTGAACATAGTACTTGCTTCTAATGCTTTCTAATAGAAAACACAGCAAGCATTTTCTAGATACTGGGCCACCTCTGGCCTAGGCTAGAAAAGGTGACACAGCTGTGCCTAAGTCTCCTGCTCTCATGGGGACAAACCCCTTAGGAGAGCCCTGGACCAGTACATCACGAAGTCTAACACCCTGATAACACTATACAGAAGGGACATGCCATGGAAAGACTCATAGAAATAGGAGATGCCCAAGGATCTCAGCATTCCAGCCCCAGCTATTTGAGTCATGCTAGCCATGGCACCAGGGAGACAGGAAGACAACTGACAATGTCCCCATCCTGAGCCATCACTAGACTGCATCCTCCTGAGTGCCTCTGAACCACAATCATTTGGCTGAGAGACTATGGAAGATTGCAGAGACTGAGAGTTAGTAAATTATAATGATTGTTTTAAGCCATTACATTTTAGATAATTTTGAAAAGCTCTTTAGACTCCTAGAAAAACTGAGTTGTCTACTGATTTGAATAATTGTGGAGAGCTTTAAAGGCCAATGTCATGAATGCTAATACCCTGGAAAAGTCAAACCATCAAGACTCTTCAAAACACAACAGATCTTTAATGTCCCTTTGCTATGGCTGGAGAATAACCTAACATGTATCTGATAGACCTTTTGGAAAGCCTCTGTTCACATCTCTCGGCCTGGTATGAGTCAACTCTGGTCTGGTTTAATTCTAGGCAACTGCAGCAGCTCACCTTTCATTTTAGGTCGTGGCCTACACTGATTTTTTGATCACTGACTGTGTCTGTGTCTGTGCATGTATGTTTTGTGTGTTACCATACTTTATCCGAAAGACCTAAATAATAGTGTTATAGTTTTTTTGTGAACATAAAGCATTCCAGGAAGACAATATTGCTTATCTACTGAGCTTTAAAACAGATACGAGGCAGGGCACAGAGGCTCACAGGTGCGTTCCCAGCAGTTTGGCAGGCCAAGGTGGGCAGATTTCTTGATGTCAGGAGTTTGAGACGAGCCTGGACAACATGGCAAGATCTCATGTCTAATATCATATGAAAGCTAGCCAGCCTTGGTGGCCCATGCAGATTATCCCAAACCCTGGGGACAGAGTTTGCCCTGTATTAAGATTATGCCACTGTGCTCCAGCCTGGGCACCAGAGTGAGACTCTGTCTCAGAAATAAAAACAAATAATAAAATACTAAAATAGATAGGAGAGATCACTGAAGAGAGAAATGAATAAAACTGGGTGGGTATTGTGGCTTATGCCTGGAATCCCAGCACTTTGAGAGTCTGAGGTGGGTGGATCACTTGAGGACAGGAGTTCAAGACCAGCCTGAGCAAATATTGTGAAAACCGGTCTCTACTAAAAATACAAAAAAGGAAAAATAGATAGGATCGGTGTCATATGCCTGCAGTTGCAGCTGCTCAGGAGGCTGTGACTGGACAATTGCTTGAACCCAGGATGGGGAGGTTGTAGTGAGCTGAGATCATGCCACTGCACACCAGCCTAGGCAACAGAGCAGAATTCTGTCTTCAAAAAAAATCAAAGAGAGAAAAAGAGAGAGGGAGGAAGGAAGGAAGGAAGGAAGAAGGGAAGGAAGGAAGGTTGGAGGGAGGGAGGGAATAAGGAAGGGAGAGAAGAGAGAATGAAAGGTATAAAACCAACAGGAAATGAATAAAAATAAAAACTTGCCATTTTGCCCATTATCCACATGAATTTTTGAACTATGTTTAAAATAATATTTAGGTCTCTAGTCGACTAACTGAAAGTTTAAAATAAGCTAGTGTATATTGTCAAAATTACTCATGTAACTATGGTATTAACTAACATTCTTGTAGTTTTCAACAACCAAATCAAATTAATGTTTATCATCAAATCACATACTAGTGAGTGCAGGGTAGTCTGTTATGCTGCCTAATCTACACTAAATTAAAAATGAAATCAAATCTGCAAAAGGCTTTACAGTTACTATTACCAGGAAAGACTGTTTTGTTTCCTGACTTGTGGAGGGTTTTATTTCCACAGTGTTGAGGGCTCTGGCAGAAAGCCTTCTTGGTCCAAACTCACCACTTATCATCACAGTATTTGTGTGTCAGGCATTAAGGGGAATGAGCATCCAATCCCACTGCTTTTCTGCATTGGTTCCCATGCACAAGCAAATGTGCTGTGTTAGTGACTATCAAATATGCTTACATTTGATCACGGAAATTTGTGTTTTCCAAACTGTAAAACAAAAATATTACTATCAGTTGTATTTTTATTATTTATTTACTTAGAGGCAGGGTGTTGCTCTGTCATCAGGGTGAATCATACATCACTGTAGTGTCAGACTTTTGGGCTCAGAGGATCCTCCAACAGCAGCCTCCCAAAGTACTGAAATTACAGACCTAAGTCATTGCACTCAGCCTCAAGTTTAGAGATAAAGGCTAAGGAATATATTGTAAACTATGTAAATAAACATAATTGCATGCTCTCTAGAGAGCTGTAAGAAACCCCTGCAAAACTGCCATTGTGGACAAGGCTGCTGACAACAATGTAATGCAAGCAAAGGAGTGGGTCCTTCCCCACTGAGCCTTCAGATGATACCAGAGGCCAGCTTGGCATTTCCACTGCAGCTTTTTGAGAGAACATGAAACATAGGTGTGTGTGTTTGTATGTGTGTTTGTGTGTGTGTTTGTGTAAGCATACATACAGAACCTGTTGAACAAACTAGGATCACCCACACAATGGAATATGATGTAGCTTTTTGTAGATCTGGTAGAATTCTTCCAAATCTATCAGTTTCTGGGCTTTTTTTTTTTTTTTGGCTGGTTGGTCACTTATTACTAATGATTCCATTTTGGAAATTGAAATTGGACAGGTTGGAGCTGAGACTGTGTCCACTTACATTCTCTTGTGGAACACAGAATGGCATGCTTGTAATTTGGCTGTGACGGTTACTGGAAGGTCTCTGCACAGATAGGCTAGCTTTCTGCCAGCAGCAAGAGGGCCTAGGACTGACAATCAGCTCCCTTGATATCTGCTGTTGAACAGTGGGAAGGGCTGGAGCTGAGACTGGGATTCTCTGTTTCTGAATAAAGTCGTGTGCTCTAGAGATTCTAATGCCCCAGTGATTTCCATTAGATATATCAGAAGTGATCTTCCTTCCAGGGGTACCAAGGCTTATTATATAAACGACTTGCCCACTGTGTCCAGGTAGGGCCAGAAACTTCATCCTTCACTACTAAATTGCCTCTGCTTTTCAGCCTGGGGATGGGTGGAGCACACAGGGCTAGGATGGTCAAAAGTATGGCAGCTGGGATTGGGTGGGGTCACATGCCCCTTCTGTGGATAATCACCAAGCTGCCTCTTTGTCACAGCCTTGGAATTTTGCAGAGAAAATCACTGTGGGATTTGGCAGTTAGTCAGTGATTTGAGCCTGGCAGACCCATCAACCATGGTTCGTTGCTGCAGAATGATGCTGTTGCTTCCTTTCTCTGACAGTGCACCTCTGCTGGCTGGAATGCAAAGCCACTGGTAAGATTACTGTTATGATCCCTGTAAGCCCCATCCATGTACTTTGTTTCTAACTGACCCCAGTTGTCTGATACCCGCAATGTTTCCCACAGGGTAAGACTAGAGAGAACATCACATGAAGAATTGCAAAATGGAAAAGAAAAGGCTGAATGTACACCTTCAACTCTCTCCTCCCTGAAGAAACTGTGAGTCCAGGGAAATTTTTTGTATGCAACACTATGCTGGCTTGGAGAGGAGAAAAGTATCACATTAAAACTGTTATTTTATCCTATTTGTGTGGCTATTCTTAGTTCTACAGTCGAAGAAGGTGTCTCAGATTCAATCGCAAGTTATGGAATCATTCACTAAGGTGTCCTTACCTAAGGAGAGTTGTGAGTTAAGGTTTTTGTTTTTCAGAGAGGGAGGGAGTTAGTAGAATCACAGAATGCCTATTGTGTCACATCAGACCCCAGAAACAGGCAAGTTGAAAGGCTGTTCCAGGCTGAGCACAGTGGCTCACACATGTAACCCCAGAACTTTGGGAAGCTGAGGTGAGCATATCACGAGGTCAGGAGGTGAAGACCATCCTGCCTAACCGGGTGAAATCCCCTGTCTACTAAACATACACACACACACACACACACACACACACACACACACACACACACACACACACACACACAAATAGCCAGGCCTGGTGGCATGTGCCTTTAGTACCAGCTACTTGGAATGTTGAGGCAGGAGTATCTCTTGAACCCAGGAGACAGAGGTCAAAGTGAGCTGACATCACGCCACTGCACTCCAACCTGGGTAACAAAGTGAGACTCAATCTCAAAAAAAAAAAAAAAATAGCGATCCTAAGGGAGGAGGAGTTTAAAAGGTTGGGGTGCTTCCATGGAGAAGCCGAAAGCTAGAGCAAGCCAAGGGTTGGATTTAAGGAAGAGCTCACGGGACCATTGAAAACCACCTCTTTGTCCTCTATGGAATGAAGGAAATAGTGAATTCTGAGCTCCACTCCTTACTGACATAGGCAAGTTATCAACCAGAGATACATGTCTTAATCTGTTTGTGTTCCTAAAAATGACTATGAGACTGGGAAATTTATAAAGAAAAGAGCTTTCATTGGATCCTGGTTCTGCAGGCTGTAAAAGATGTGTGGTGCCAGCATCTGCATCTGGTGAGAGCCTCACCAGGCTTCCACTCAGGACGGAACATAAAAGGAAAACAGTCACGTCATGTGTGGAGAGAAGAGAAGGGGAGAGAGAGAAGAGGAGAAGGTATAAGGCTCTTTTCAACAAACTACTTGGATGTGATCTAGACTGTGGCAATAATACGGTGGAAAACTCACTTATTAACCATTGCAAGGCAGCCAGGCCATTTGTAAGGGATCCATCCCCATGACCCAAACAAACACCTCCCACTAGGTGTCATTTACAGTGTGGAGGACCATATTTCAACCTGAGACCTGGAGGAAAAAATGTCCAAACTACATCAATAGGCAAGTTTAAAAATCATGCAGAGTTATTGTAAAACAATCCTTTTTCCTCTTTAGAATCCTGGAACTACAAAATGCTGGGATTCATTAGCTTCCAGAGATTGGTAAGTTAGTGTGCAAACTCTTAGGCAGCAACCTGAGAAGTCAAGGCCATAGTTGAGTAGTTCGACTTCTTGGAAGGAAAATTTAGAAGCTCAGTATATTGCTAGAGTGAGTGATGATGAAGACTGATGAGAAATGCCTATGTGCCTGCTCTCAGAGGACCTTGACAGATCCAAAAGTCAAAATTAGAAACAAGATACCTGGGCAAAAGCTATAAAAGTCAACATAAGGCTGGGTGCAGGCTCACGCCTGTAATCCCAGCTCTTTGGCAGGATGAGGAAGGTGGATGAGCTGAGGTCAGGAGTTTGAGACCAGCCTGACCAACATTGTGAAAACTTGTCTCTACTAAGAAATACAAAAGTTAGCCTGGCATGGTCACAGATGCCAGGAGGCTGAGACGGGAATATCCATTACTCAGGAGGCTGAGACAGGGGAACCACTTGAGCCTGGGAGGCAGAGTTTTCAGTGAGCCGAGATCATGCTATTGCACTCCAGCCTGTGCAGCAGAGCAAGACTCCATCTCAAAATAAAAAAGAAGAAAAAAAGTCAAGACGTTAGATGTACAATCTAAGATCTTCGAGGAACAAAGTGGGAGCTGAGCTTTCTTGACTGCTTAAGATTCAGTAAACCAGGAGGAAACAGTTTTAGAAGTGCTTGAATGTCTACTTAAATCCCTCTTTTATCTTGGAGGTCCTAGGAGAGCTTTGAATGCCAATCTGTGCTAGAATCCAGAGATAGGCAATCATTTCGTTAAGAAGCAGCTGTTAACAGTTGGGGCATTACGTATGTGGCTTAACACTTCAGTCCTCTTAGAGAAGCTGTGAAATAACAGTTCTCTATTGACTCTAGGGTCATGTGTCAGCCACAAATTCTAGAACAAGACCATGATTCAGTTTTTCTTACTTCTTTTTAAGTGAGTATTTTCATAATCCTATGTGCAAGAGTATCTCAACTAGTTTCTGAGTTTATCTCATAGGGAATTGATGTGGGTGTGGCTTTTTATTTGTTGCGTTTGTGGATGGAGGAACAAATTAGAGCCTCCTATTTTATCACCTTGTTGGAGATACCCTTTTAATTTTTTACTTATTTAAAAAAATTTGTACATAACAGTTGTAGATACTTTTGGCATACATGCGATATTTTGATACAAGCAATGTGTACTGGTAAGGAAGGGATCAAAGAGGGAATGGGGGTGGGTTCAATTATAGTTGCTTAGAAGGAATAAGATCTAGTGTTCAGTAGCACAAGATGAGTACATTTAATAATGGTTTATTATATATCTCAAAAGAATTAATAGAGTGAAGGTGGAATGTCTCCCAGATTAGAGTGCATGGCACAATATCGGCTCAATGCAGCCTCAGCCTTCCAGGTTTACACGATTCTCCTGCCTGAGCCTCCCAATTAATTGTAACACACTACAGGCGTGTGCCACCACACCGGGCTAATTTTTATATTTTTGCTAGAGAAGGGATTTCATGGTGTTGGCCAGCCTGGTTTTCAACTCCTGACCTAAAGGTATCTGCAAGCCTCAGCTTCCCAAGTGTTGGAATTAAAGACCTGAGTCATCACACTTGGACAATAAGATACACAAGACTAGGGAGTTGTATCTTTTCACTTCACCCTCACAATCCTATGTTATAGGTGAATGAAAACACAACTTCATAACATGAATAATTCACTTAAAAATCGAAGTTGGTAACTTCTCCCTTTAAAATTATTTGCACCCTTACCCTATAAAAAGTGATGATCTTGTAAAATTTTCTCAAGAAAATACTCCTTCCTTGCAGATTAGTCTGTTAATTGTAAAAATTATGGACTGCAAAACTTCAGGAACTTCATGTGTTTCATTTCTTTAGGTGTATAATCAGGAAAAGTAATTGGTTTAGTTATTTAGGTCCAAATCTTTTTATTTTTAACATTCGATGATTTCTTAAACCTTTAAGCAATCCTGTCTGAAACTTTATGCAGTTATGTTTTATACACTTCATTGTCCCAAAAGTGTGAGGTTTAAAGCATTTCCATTCATATCATCAATTAAATCTGATAGGCTGAGAGTGGTGGCTCATGCCTGTAATTTTAGGATTACACTTTGGGAGTCCGAGGAGGATGGATCAGGATTTTAAAGAGTGGCCTGGCAAACATGGTGAAATGCAGTCTGTACTAAAAATACGAAAAATTAGCCAGCTGTGGTGCATACTTATCTAATACCAGTTACTCAGGATGCTGAGGCAGAAGAAGAGCTTGACCCAGAAGGCGGAGTTTGCAGTAAGCCAAGACGGAGCCACTGCATCCCAGCTTGGGCGACAAAGCTACGTTTCATCTCAAAAAAAAAAAAAAAAACTGATAAAATCCCAACCATTCTAAATTATTCCTATTTGTAAGAACTTATTACTAAACTGTTATAACAACCACTGCCAAAACTTTCAAGAAAAAATTATCATGAGTACCACCCAAGACAAAACACCTACTTTCCACTATTTAAACTAGGAACATTTAATTTCATTATGCTATGCACTTCGGAAACTTAGCTAGTTCAGTTTTGATTTAGGTAAAAAAAAAAAAAAAAAAAAAGGTTTCATTATCATATCCTCTTTCAGTCACAGAACGCTTCAAGTAGAATGTTCCAGATGTTTCAAACTTTAGTATCAACCACATCTATTTATTTCCTTTGACCTGTACTATTCCTCTAAAAGATAAACGTTTTATGGTGAGGCAGACAGTTTTGTAGTCTTTCTGAAGGCTTCTCAAACATTTTAAGCTTGTAAGTTTTTAAAGAGAAACAGCCTAATTAGAAAACTTGCGCCTCTTGCAAGGGAGATGTAACATATGCCTAATTTTGTATCTATTTATGTTCAAAGAAACAAAGGAAAATGTTCAGCAAACAACAGAATTTACTCTCCTATTGAATTTGCTTTTAAGCATGTGCAGCTAACCAATAACATCAGGAATTTTCTATTACTGTAAAATTTTATTCTGAACATTTTAATGTAGATATTACTTCTAAACAGATAGTTTTCAAATAGCATTAACAAGTATGAAATTACTTTGAAGAAAATTCCTTTTCCTTTGAATACCTCAAAACCTTCATGGAGGAAGTTAGTATCTACCTGTCTCCACAAAGCCCATATGCTTCTTTTAGTAATATGCAGGTAACAATGCAGAAATAACATTTCAATTTTCGATTTGCAAACAAGGTTTGGTATGCAATAACTATTATTTGGAATACTTGCTTTAATATCTGCTTCAGTCTCCTTTTCAGATCGACTTTCCCGACCATCTACTGTAGATGCCACATAACTTCACTTACCATATGCTTCACGACGAGCAGGGTGAACCCTACCCAGAGAAGGTGGATTCCTTTGGTCTTTTCTGCCAGTGTGCTCATGACCACAAGAGCAAAAATCACCGCAGCTTCTTGAGTAACTTTCTTGACTTCTGCCATATCTATCTCGTGTATTGTTATAATCAGAGTGGCTGCTTCCACCATAAGACATCCGAGGCCCTCTTGCAGGTGGTGCACCATGAGAGGTCCCTGCAGGGTTGATAAAATAATATGTTGGACTATATTTAAACACTTTTACTGCCACCACTAAAGGATGAATTAGTTAAAGTGCTATTTGGAAATATCTGCTTTCCTCTGCCCTTGTTGACAGGATAGATATTAATTAAGCCTGCATTGGTCAGAAGGTTTTATTTAAAAGAAGTGTAGGAGTAGTATTTTGAAGCTTAACAAATTTAATTCTGAAGTAAACGTTGAGTCACTTTTTCTGCACATGAAGTTCTCTCCTTCATATCGTTCCCTACGTTTTATACTGTTAGACTACTCAATATTTAAATATGTTATATTGTTCTTTATAATTTTCCTTAGAATTTCATTAAAATAATGATCTAGACTATTACATAAAATTCTTTAATTTAAAAATCCATCCTGGACTCTTACCATATCCCTGAAATTCATTTTTGTAAGAACTTCCACTTGCACAATCAGAATGATCTCTACCACGGGTTTTGTCGTAGCCACCACTATCACTAAATTGAAAAAATTTTTTTTAATGTCAGAATAAACAATTTAAGAAATCTATTTGATAAATCCAGATAATGTTATAGTACCTATATCCTCTAGAGGAATGTTCATCCCGACTAGATTGACCATTATCATGGTATGCATAGCCTCTAGATGGTGGAGCATAATCCCTGGTTTCTTGGGAGCTTGGATGATTTCTGTGTGAGTAAGTTTAAGCAACAAATTTTAAATTTTCAACTTCTACTATCCAACATATAACTAAATTACAACTTAAACACAATTAAATTGCCAAACATCTAAAAAGATATTTCTCCAAATAAAATAGGCAAATGCCCAAAAACACATGGAACAGATACTAATAATCAGTGATTCATAAAATGCATTTCAAATCCAAAATGAGATTCCAGACTTCACACACACACACTAGAATGGCATTACATTTTAAAAAGCAGGAAGTAGCAAGTGTTTGAGAGTATGTAGATAAATTGGAACCCTAATACAATGTTAGCTGGAATGAATAACTTAAGAAATCTTTTTGACAAGTCCAGAAAAAGTTATAGTACCTATATCCTCTAGAGTGATGTTCATCCCGACTAGAATGACCATAATCATGATATGCATAGTCTCTAGATGGTGGAGCATAATCCCTAGTTCTCAGGAGCTTGGATGATTTCTGCGTGCATAAGTTTAAGCAACACATTTTAAATTTTCAACTTCTAGTATCCAAAACGTAACTAAGTTACAACTTAAACAAAATTAAAAGGTCCAAAACCTAAATGGATATTTCTTCAAATAAAATAGGCAAATGCCCAAAAAGCACATGAACAGATACTCACAATCAGTGATTCAGAAAATGCACTTCAAATCCAAAATGAGATACCATAATTCACACACACACACACACACACACACACACACACACACACACACACACACACACACTGGAATGGCAATAAAAGCAGGAAATAGCAAGTGTTTGACAGGATGCAGATAAATTGGAACCCTGATACAATGCTAGTTGGAATGGAAAATGATGCAGCTACTATGGAGAAATGTAGTGGTTCCTCAAGAAAACAATATAATTATCATACTACCAAGCAATTCCACTCATATACACCCAGAATTGAATACGTGTACTCAAACAAATATGCGTGCATAGAAATACTGCGGTGGAAACAACCCAAATAAAATAATGAGTTAACAGCTTGTGGAAGGAGTGAAGTGCTATGATGTAAATGAACCTTCAGGACATCATGGAAAAGGAAAGGAGAGAGATACAAAAAGTCGTGTAGTGTTTGAGCCCATTAACATTAAATGTCCACAACAGTAAGTTCAGAGGCAGAACACTGACTGGTGTTTGCTAGCAGCTGAGGGAAGGGAGAAAATGGAAGGAACTGCTTAACTGGTAGTTGGAGTTTTATTTTGGCGTCATGAAAATGTTTTGGAACTCGATGGAGGTAGTTGTTGCATGACATAGAATGTATTAAATGTCACTTAACTGTTTACCTTATAATAATTAATTTTGTTATGTTTATTTCATCATCAAAACAAAAATAATCAACTTTTTAAAATTTTTTCCTTTACCCATCCTTAGCTGCATAACCGTCATCTCTTAGAGACATATGGTCATTTCTCCAGGAAGAGATTGGCTCTCTGAGTGGAGGACCTCCCTAATTCCCTCTTCCATATGATACGGGACCTTTAACATTAAAATGTTGGAACATTATGTAAAGAACACCTAATCTGAAACGCTATTTTCTCTTCTCTCAAACAACTTTTTAAAATTATTTCTTCTATGACTCCATTCTTTGTTTCCTAAATTACTAGACAGTCATGACACTGTGAATATTTCTTATGGCTTTGGATAATCCCATGGCTCCCACAAGGCCAGTTCTTCTAACGAAGCTGAAGGCAAACATTAATTCTTAGGTAAAAGTTCATTTGTAATGGTTAAGAACTACTTAGTTACTATTTTCCTTTTCATATGAATTACTGATGACTACAAATGACATAGGGAAAACATGTAAAACCACCAAATCTTCACAATTTTAAAGTTTACATACATTGTCCTTTCTCAGCTGAGGAAGGTAAATTTTCCCACATAGTTCAATCTACCTCACAAACACAAATACTGCTACCTTTGAACGACTGCATGCTAAACTTTTACATGAAAGTTCTCCTTTCTCTCTAAGTGGTTGGCTCTATCTTAAATGTTGACAAATTAAAATGTACTGGTGAAAACTTTCTAATGATAGCCAAGATTTACTTTTACTGCAATAAACAACACTATTAAAGGGGTCATTACAACATCGTTGCTGTTTCAAAACAGAAAAAATTATCCTTTAATATACTCTTCACAGTGCTATTCCTTAAAGGTCAGCCTTTCACCTATGATATGTTCACTAGCTAATTTTCCAATGGAAATGTGTTGGCTTGGGTATCCTGAAGTCAATAAATACCTGACTTCACCAATACTCTACTTATGAAATGTAAAATTGAAAATGTCAGTTTTTAATTTCCTCCATATTAGGATGGAGGACTAAGTAAGAGTTTTAATTTGTTCTGCTTACTTTCTTTGCTGAAAACTTCTGTTTCTTGTCTTGCTTTCTTCTGTTCAGTCTGCAATCTTACAATTGTCCTTCTCAAAAATATTACTTCTATTCAATCCTACTGCTCATATCATGTTGCTTAGTACTAAATTCTCTCCTCAAATAATTTCCAACCTTACACTAAGGATATTGTGTTAATGTTTAAACATCCTAGAACAATCTTAATTATTGATTTACAGTTCAGCTAATAACTCGATTTAAAAATTACATGGATTCTGTTATTTGGGGGAAGATCTTAAATCCCTTACAAGACCTCTTGCAGCCACGTCGCCCATTGTTTCTACCTTGAAACTTCTTTTTTTATTTCTGGGCCCAAAATATTTGCCCAGATTTGCTCATGGCTGCTTCCTCCCCAGTGTTCCAAAGTCATCCAAAATTCCTTAAACTCTTTATTCACCTTGAAAATCTAAGAACCTCCTTTATTGGCCTTCTCAACATTTATGTGCACATAACATTCCTATTTATTTTTACACAACAAAATATGTGAGATTAAGTAGTTTAGAAATAACATTGGCTGGGTGTGGTGTCTCACACCAGTAATCCCAACACTTTGGGAGGCCGAGGCAGGTGGTTCATGAGAGGAAGAGATAGAGACCATCCTGGCCAACAGGGTGAAACCCTCTCTCGCTCAAAGTAGCAAAATTAGGTGGGCATGGTGGCGTGGCCTGTAGGCAGGAGAATCAGTTGAACCCAGGAGGCAGAGGTTGCAGTGAGCCAAGATCGACCCACTGCAATCCAGCCTGTTGACACAGTGAGACTCCGTCTTAAAAAACAAACAGACAAAAACTCTACACAAATTACCTGCTCTTTTGCTTGAAAACTAGGGGGAAAAAGGAAATTATCATAGATTACTATACAGAAGTCAAAATTATCTCCAGAGTTACCACAAAGCCATGAACCAAAAGCTACTCTTGGTTTCTACCACAGCTTGAAATACTAATTTATAAGAGTGAATAAAAATGTGCTTTCTGCTATGTGCCAGGAAATGTGCTAGATGTAACAGAAATAAAAGCAACTAGGAAGACTTAAATATGCACTATATACAATTTTACAATCAATAGATTCATACATGGTACAGCAAGTACAAAATACCTACAATACGCAATGAGGAAGAAAATATGAAATCTAAGTGGTTTTTGAAACATAAATTGATATTTTTGAGACACACACGGGGAAGGATAATTCTTAAGAAGTCCAAAAAAGCATTTTGGGGATAGCATAAAGAGGAACAGAGGCTAAAAACAGATTGAGATAATGTTATTTATCATTTTTTTAATTTGCTATATTTTTTTGCTATAGAGTCTTGCTCTGTTGCCAGCCTGAAGGGCAGTGGCATGATCTCAGCTCACTACAACCTCCGCCTCACAGGTTCAACTGATTCCCCTGCCTCGGCCTACCAAGTAGCTGCAGCTACAGGCACACACCACCACTCCCGGTGGATTTTTTGTATTTTAGTAGAGGCAGGGTTTCACCATGTTGGCCATGATGGTTTCATTCTCCTGACATCATGATATGCCTGCCTTGGCCTCCCAAAGTGCTGGGATTACAGGCTTTAATAAAAAGTGCACATAAATACAATGGCGCCTTAGCACCATCTCCCACAACTTGCCCAAATTTCAGACATGTCCGACAGTTAAAGGTAGAATCCTCAAGAAAAATCAATGAGTTTAACAAAAATGAATTTCTTAAAAGGACTAATATCACACTGCTCCCACCAAGCCCAGCCTGATTAGGATCATGTTATAAAGCAAAAAAGTTCTGAAGGGCCCAGAATGGAATGAACTTGACACAATGTAAAGGAATTCAACAGTTAACAGAATTACATAAAAGTTTAAAGCTTTAGTAAATACACAATCCGTAGATTTAAGACTCAATAGGACAACAGACCAATGTTTGGATCAAAACAAATCCTCAAACACACTGGGGAAATGAGTAATTAGGTATTCATGTTACATACATCACTCTGGTGACAGGAAAAAAACGTCCTCAGGAGAAAAGAGCAAGGATGGGGAAAAAATGCCAGTTACTTCTTGTGTTATCCAACTTCAATGTTCTCCTATTTTTTTCTATTTTCAAGTACTTAACACTTCCTTAAATGTAAAGGTCTTATTTAAACCCACTTTCTCAAAAATATATTTTCAGAAAATGGGAGAGAATCTTTCCTTCTTGTGAGTCTGTCTAGATGTCTATCCACAGTTTGTCTGTGCTCTAGAAGTATTTCCATGAATTGGAAGTAATTGCGTTAATGGCATGTAATAAAGGTTGACTTATTCCTTTCATGTACATGAGGGTCCCTTATAAGTTTTAAAGCTCTTCAAAACCTTTGAAGATCTATTTACACTCATATTGAAATACAAACATAGAAAAAGGTTACCATATATTAATTTATATAAGGTTAATTCCAATACCCTTGCAACTACAGTTGAATGTATATGGCACAAAGAAGAGGATGTCTTCATATGGCATTCTACTATCTTCAAAAGTTATGTAATTCTAAAAAGACCTAGAAATACTGTTAACTGAAGAAGAGAGTTAGAATATTATTAATGAGGGACTCTACCTCTCCATTCATATCTTTGGCAGTATTCTTAGCATCTGCAGGGTTCTCAAAAGTAATAAATGCAAAGCCTCTGGATTTGCTGGTTCGATCCTTTATCAAAAGAACTAAAATATATGAAAACATTTTACATTGATATAATGGACTCGTCAAGGTACTAACCATCTAAAAGTTACATCAAATCAAAAATAATTGCATTTCCCATCACTAGTATTATACTTGATACTGGTCACCCCTATAGTCAGCCTATTTTGTTCCAGTTTGTTCCCTAACTCCACAACACGTTTAGTTTTCCTTATTTTCGTTTCTAAGTAGTAGGTGATCCTTACCACAGATCCTTAACCTGCTACTATGAGAATTTTCCAAATATCAAATAGATAACTTCAAAATAAGAGTTTAAAAACAATAAGGCATTTTAATGTAGGTATACAATGAACTTTGAAAAACATGTTTTTTCAAAACATATATATAACAGACATATTTTAAATATACATATTGAAATATACATATGAAAATACACACACACACACACACACACACACACACACGGTTTTAAGGGTTACCTTCTGATATGGGACCATGTTTCTCAAATACTGCTTTAAGCATCTTTTCATTGGTTTCCCTATTGAGGCCACAAATGAAAAGCTTGCCTGGATGATCTGCTTCTACCATTGTGCTGCAAATGGTCAAAGAAAAATCTATATTTAGATAAAAATAAATAAGCTAAAAAGATAAAATTTTATTACGTACCGTGTTGAAAACTCAAGTGAAATTCCCTTTCAGAGCCTGACATCTTTTTTAGTACTTCTTACTTTAAATACAAAAATCAATTCAAGATGGATTAAAGACTTAAACGTTAGACCTAAAACCATAAAAACCCTAGAAGAAAACCTAGGCAATACCATTCAGGACATAGGCATGGGCAAGGACTTCATGTCTAAAACACCAAAAGCAATGGCAACACAAGACAAAATTGACAAATGGGATCTAATTAAACTAAAGAGCTTCTGTACAGCAAAAGAAACTACCATCAGAGTGAACAAGCAACCTACAAAATGGGAGAAAATTTTTGCAACCTACTCATCCGACAAAGGGCTAATATCCAGAATCTACAATGAACTCAAAGACATTTACAAGAAAAAAACAAACAACCCCATCCAAAAGTGGGCAAAGGACATGAACAGACAGTTCTCAAAAGAAGACATTTATGCAGCGAAAAAACACATGAGAAAATGCTCATCATCGCTGGCCATCAGAGCAATGCAAATCAAAACCACAATGAGATACCATCTCACACCATTAGAATGGCAATCATTAAAAAGTCAGGAAACAACAGGTGCTGGACAGGATGTGGAGAAATAGGAACACTTTTACACTGTTGGTGGGAATGTAAACTAGTTCAACCATTGTGGAAGTCAGTGTGGCGATTCCTCAGGGATCTAGAACTAGAAATACCATTTGACCCAGCAATCCCATTACTAGGTATATACACAAAGGACTATAAATCATGCTGCTATAAAGACACATGCACACGTATGTTTACTGCGGCACTATTCATAATAGCAAAGACTTGGATCCAACCCAAATGTCCAACAATGATAGACTGGATTAAGAAAATGTGGCACATATACACCATGGAATACTATGCAGCCAAAAAAATGATGAGTTCATGTCCTTTGTAGGGACATGGATGAAATTGGAAATCATCATTCTCAGTAAACTATCGCAAGAACAAAAAACCAAACACCGCATATTCTCACTCACAGGTGGGAACTGAACAATGAGATCACATGGACACAGGAAGGGGGAACATCACATTCTGGGGACTGTTGTGGGGTAGGGGGAGGGGAGAGGGATAGCATTGGGAGATATACCTAATGCTAGATCACCAGTTAGTGGGTGCAGTGCACCAGCGTGGCACATGTATACATATGTAACTAACCTGCACAATGTGCACATGTACCCTAAAACTTAAAGTATAATAATAAAAGAAAAAAAATAAATAAATATGTAAAATTTCTAACATACAGAGCAAAGGGGGCACTGACTTCATGGATAAATGCTGCATTTTAATATGGACCTAACAAAATCTCATTTCTAAAACTTAGATAAGAAAAGCTATTGTAATTTTCCTAAGTTGTAATGTGAAGGAGTGCCCCATTTAAATGATTTTATTTGAAAACTATATATTTATGAGGTACAGTGTGAGGTTTTGTGTATTTTCTTTCTTGAGATGTATATCCCCTGTTGCCAAAATGCACTGCTCATTGCCGCCTCCTCCACCCAGCCTCAACTGATCTTCCCATAACTCAGCTTCCCAAGTAGCTGGTACTACCGGGGCTTTTTACCAGAGCTGGGAAATTTTTTGTGTTTTTTTTTAAATTGACATGCGTTTCCCCATATTGCCCAAGCCAGTCTCCAAATCCTGGGTTCAAGTGATTTGCTGGCTTGGGACTATTAGAGTGATGGCATTTCAAGGGTGAACCACCACGCCCAGCGGGATATGTGGATAAAAGATTAAATCAAGGTAATTAAAATGTTCTTGGGGGAGAACACTTAAAATATCTTACCATCTTTAAGTGATTTGAAATATACAATAGGTCAAAGATCCCCAAACCCTGGCCTTCAACCCATACCTATCTGTGGCCTGATTGTGATGCCGGAGGATGACCTGTAATACCTGTCTGTGGAGAATGTAACGCCTGAGGATGACCTGAGGTGGTACAGTTTTATCCGGAAACCATCCTCCCTACTCCCTCGCTGGCCCTCCCTGTCCCCGTGACAGCCTCACTGCCCCACCTGGCCTCTGTCACATTGCTCCTACCGGAAGACCCGCCCCACCACGTGCCCCTTGGAGACCTGCCGCCAGTCCCCACTCCCAAACGTGTCCACCTCGCCGCCTTCTTCCCCTGCGCAACCCTTGTCTGAGGAAAAACTGACTTCTACTAAACCAGTCCCCGATGCGAAAATGGCAATAGATTAAAGGAGTCCATTATGTTACCCAGGCTGGTCTCCAACTCCTGACCTCAAGCCATCCTCCTACCTCCACTTCCCAAAATGCTAGGATTACAGGAGTAAGTCCGTGTGCCGGGTTAATGGAATAACTTAAGCGCATCTATTTTGTTCCCGTTTTAGGCTATCTAACTCCATTTGTCTGGATTACACCTACTTATTCGGTTTAAATTATTTATGGTGCCCGGGATACATGAAACATGTTTCAAATACTGTCATGCAACGAAGGAGACAATTACAGGCTTTACAGAGGCAAACTGAAACTGAGATTATTTACGGCCCCAGACTTCTACATAAACTAACGTAATACAATTTATGTCAAAATCTGGTAATTCCCGTCAAGCAAATCAGACATGTGACATGCGCTGACTAAAAGTATAAGTTTTTAATAGCCTTGGTTAAGTATATTGCCTGTATTTTGAATGATGACCACATTCACAGAGAAAACCCTCTGGAATAAAAAGTGCACATGGCGCCTTAGCACCATCTCCCACAACTTGCCCACATGTCGGACATATCCGACAGTTAAAGGTAGAATCCTCAAGAAAATGAGTTTAACAAAAATGAGTTTCTTAACAGCACTAAGGAGTTCTCTCCCCACTGTCTCCTCCTATAATTCAACACCCTCACATGGAAAACCCATCCCCTTTTACAGATAAAATCGCAAAACTTTTCTTTCTGTTCTTATCAAGAGACCAACGTGTCCAGAGAAACAGAAAATACACGTGCTTTTCAGCAGGACAAACAGCCTCAGGGTCGCCCGGCTCTCATGTCGTATGCATCCGGCTTTGGGACACCACGGGGCCAACTGCGGGAAGGACAGCTGGAACTGGCCTGAGGGGGAAGGACGCCAGAAGCCGTGCCCGGAAATCTCGCCTACCTCCAGCGGCCAATCATTGCGAGGGCGGGGGGCGTCGACCAGTTATTGCGAGGACTGTAGGCGTCTTACCAGGCACCCTGCCCCTAGTTGGCAGGCAGCTCCATCCTCCCGCGGTAAGCCTCCTCTGAGAAGCTGCTTGTGCCTGGCGGCGGAGGATTCCGACACACGCGGACTGTAAGCCCTTTGGCATTGTGGGCATAGAAGACCTACACCCTAACTGGCATCCTGAGTGTGGCAAGACATTAACCCACAGGGAACACATGAAACATCTCACTTCATTAGGCAGGTTAGGCTGATGGTACTAAATACTGCAGATCCAGAGGGGAGAGAGAAGAACCAGGCGAGGACGCCGCAGCTGCGGTGGCTTGGAGGGGAGTGGGGCAGGGCGGGTGCCTGGGAGAAAAGTCGACGGGTAAGTTGCTGGGGTGGAATTCGTCTGCACCAGAAGCTGAAACCCCACAAGGACTCTATCAGGTCTAGGCAAACACAGACTCCGAGTTCCATGCTTCCTCCCTGAGGATGCTGTACTCACAGGGGCGTTCCAAAAGACCTCTCATCCTGTGCCCTTGGGCACACGGGAGGCCAGCCGCCATGGTCGCCAATGCGATAACCCGTGTGCACTGCCTCGCTGGCACAGATCCTCCCGCAAGCGCAGCAGTGGCCGTCGTGCCTGCCAGTGAGGCTCTGGAAGCCCAGGGCCTCGGCCTCCGACTCCAGGGCTACTGTGTACAGCTAACCCTGCTGGGTATCTGGGCCCCATGGTGAGTGTGGCGGGCTGTGGGCCCTGCGGGGCTCCCCAGGAACCCTGTATCCACGTGGGTGTGGCACATGTTTCTCAGAAGGGCAAGGCCCAGGGGCCCTTCCGGGAGCTTCCTCTAGAGTCTAGGGGTGCCAAGGACATGAGATGGGCAGTGTAGGCCTTAGTCTGTGGGAGCCTCAAGGAGGGCACCATGTTAAGGGGGAGGTGCTGCAGGAGAGGGCAGCCTGTGCGCAGAGCAGGGAGGCAACCCTGGGGGAGGAGACATGCTAGTGGCTAGTGGGGGATGACATCATGACAGAGATAGAGGTGGTGGCCAAGGAGGAGGCCAATGTGGAGCGGCAGCAGGAGGACCCGCAGGCACAGCTTGGCCCTGGCCCCAGGACGCCCCGGCCAGCAACCAACTCGCTGGACGTCCTTCACTTGGAGCTGGGCTCCAGTCAATGTCCCAGGCTGCAGCGCATCCACGGCTTCTGGGCCAGAGCCATATCCTTGCAGCTGCCCATTCGGGATGGCTGACAGCAGTGGGTGGGCGCCGAGCTCTCAGGAGCGGGGTTGGGGGAAACAAGGTGGAAGGCACCGGGGCTCAGCCAGGATTCAGGACATGGGGGACAACGAGGGGAACCAAGGACAGATTCGTGCAGATAGAAGGGCAACTTAATTGCGGGCACCCTGAGGGCACGTTATAGGGACAGGAAGCCAAGCACAGCACTCACAAGGGAGAATAGCACCTCAAAGGACCCTTCATAAACAGCAGAAAGTTGAAGGACACATTTCACTGGGAAAATCCCTGGAGGAAGGGGAATCTGCGCGCCCAGGCCAGCCATGGAAATACCCCTGCTCCCGGTACCTGTGTCCAGCAGGCTTATCCTAGAAACACAAGGTGCTCAATACTCGGGTTCACCGTGCACGGGGCTGCTGTCCTCTGCAAGGCAGGCACCAGCTCCCCAGACACGATTTCTTCCCTCTGCCGGCGCTGCATCCAAGGATGTTTAGGCCCTGAGCATATACAACCTCCCGTGAAACCACTAGAGTCTCATGGAGAGAGCCAGGCACAGCCCTGCAGCTACTTCTACCCACAGCGGTTCCCTCGGGTGGACACGCCCACCCCTCAGTGAGACCAGGAGAAGAGGACAGCGCACACACGGACAGCAGCAGAGCCTGTCCAGCACCCAGCACATGAGGGCCTCCCGCAGCTCAGGAACCCTGAGCAAGTAGCTGCCTCACACCACAACACCCCGCCGGCAATCCCCTCCCCACTTTTTCTGTGCCTGTCCCTGGTCAGAGCAGGCTGTCTTGGCCTGCCTCCACCTGCCGCCAAGACCACCACAGCTGCGAAGGTGCCCCCCAACACCAGACAGAGGACCAGGAAGGGAGGGTGCCAGACCAAAGGCCTGCGGGGTAGCCCTGCCCCACACTCTCCGTGCTCTTGCAAAGTTGCAGGGTGTTTCTCTGTGAGAGGTGACAGCGTGCTGGCAGTCCTCACAGCCCTCGCTCGCTCTCCGTGCCTCCTCTGCCTGGGCTCCCACTTTGGCGGCACTTGAGGAGCCCTTTGGCCCACCACTGCACTGTGGGAGCCCCTTTCTGGGCTGGCCAAGGCCGTAGCCGGCTCCCTCAGCTTGCAGGGAGATATGGAGGGAGAGGCGCGAGCGGGAACCCGGGCTGCGCGCGGCGCTTGCGGGCCAGCTGGAGTTCCAGGTGGGCGTGGGCTTGGCGGGCCCTGCCCTCGGAGCAGCCTGCCGGCCCTGCCAGCCGCGTGCAATCAGGGGCTTAGCACCCGGGCCAGCGGCTGCGGAGGGTGTACTGGGTCCTCCAGCAGTACCAGCCCACCGGCGCTGTGCTCAATTTCTCGCCGGGCCTTAGCTGCCTTTCCGCGGGGCAGGGGTCCGTACCTGCAGCCCTCCATGCCTGATCCCCCCACCCCCTCCGTGGGCTCCTGTGCGGCCCGAGCCTCCCTGAGGAGCGCCGCCCCCTACTCCACGGCGCCCAGTCTCATCGACCACCCAAGGTCTGAGGAGTGCGAGCGCATGGCGTGGGACTGGTAGGCAGCTCCACCTGCAGCCCCAGTGCGGGATCCACTGGGTGAAGCCAGCTAGGCTCCTGAGTCTGGTGGGGACATGGAGAACCTTTATATGTAGCTCAGGGATTGTAAATACACCAATCGACACTCTGTATCTAACTCAAGGTTTGTACACACACCAATCAGCACCCTGTGTCTAGCTCAGGGTTTGTGAGTGCACCAACTGACACTCTGTATCTAGCTGCTCTGGTGGGGCCTTGGAGAACCTTTATGTCTAGCTGAGGGATTGTAAATACACCAATTGGCACTCTGTATCTAGCTCAAGGTTTGTAAACACACCAATCAGCACCCTGTGTTTAGCTCAAGGTTTGTGAATGCACCAATCAACACTCTGTATCTAGCTACTCTGGTAGGGCCTTGGAGAACCTTTGTGTCCATACTCTGTATCTAACTAATCTGATGGGGACATGGAGAACCTTTGTATCTAGCTCAGGGATTGTAAACGCACCAATCAGTGCTCTGTCAAAAGAGGCCACTCGGCCCTACCAATCAGCAGGATGTGGATGGGGCCAGATAAGACAATAAAAGCAGGCTGCCCAAGCCAGCATTGGCAACCCGCTCGGGTCCCTTTCCACACTGTGGCAGCTTTGTTCTTTCATTCTTTGCAATAAATCTTGCTACTGCTCACTCTTTGGGTCCACACTTGCTTTTATGAGCTGTAACACTCACCGCGAAGGTCTGCAGCTTCACTCCTGAGCCAGCGAGACCAAGAGCCCACTGGGAGGAATGAACAACTCCAGACGCGCTGCCTTAAGAGCTGCAACACTCACCGCAAAGGTCTGCAGCTTCACTCCTGAGCCAGCGAGACCACGAAGCCACTAGAAGGAAGAAACTCCGAACACATCCGAACATCAGGAGGAACAAACTCCAGACGCGCCACCTTAAGAGCTGTAACACTTACCATGAGGGTCCGCGGCTTCATTCTTGAAGTCAGTGAGATCAAGAACCCACCAATTCTGGACACACCTGCACGCTCACCTAATCATCTGGTGGCTCCTTGACCAGAGGCAGATTGTGCGTCACACCCAGGTGTTGGTTGGCCGGGATCACAAACAATGATGAAGTCAGACCTGCTAAGCTACATGATGGATTTGCAGGTCAGGCTAAGGAGCCTGGGTCTGCGGGAGGGGTCCGTTGTCTGGGTCAGGGTGAGATCCCCCTCGGACCCGGGGTGTCTCAGCGGGAGAGCTAGGAAGGGGAAATACATGCTTCACTCCAGCTAGCAGGTCACCTCAGCCCAGCTACATGAAATGGTCTTTTGAGGTCGTCTTCTTTCTCCATCTTGGCCAGGTAAGGGGAGGAACTCAGCCATCCCAGGTACCGACGGTAAGACGAAGTTTTCCTTTTGTCACAACCTTTATTTCCACAATGAAGTGATCGTTCAGGAGTATTGCCTTGGACTCCTCAGTAAGGGGTGCCTCCCAGCATGGTAGGGAAGCTGATGTGTGGGAGGGTAGGTCTGTCATGAACCTTTCTGACTTCTCTCTTTCCAGGATACAGGATGTCTCATTCCACTGCAGTCCAGTGGTTGTGGGATCATGAAGGTCAAGCCTCCAGCTGCAGGCGCTACACTTTCTACCTGAGCTTCTACGGTCGGTTGGCTGACCATGACTGCCCAGGTTCTGGCAGGATTCCTGAGATGGGTGCCACAGTGGGACATCATGGGAAAGAACCTTGCCTTGGCCTCTGGGGAACTGACTTTGAGCCATGACCTGACCTGTCCTGTACCCACTTCTGCAGTACCCCAGATCATCAGCCAGAGCCTGCCATACTCAGGATGCCAGTTAGGGTGTTGCTCTTCCATGCCCACAATTCCAAAGGGCTCACAGTCCACGTGTGCCAGGCTCAATCCCCTGCAGTACTTCCCCAGAGAGGGAGGCCATTAGAGAGGGAACAGAGAGGAGGCCAGTTGAGTGGTCTAGGGCTGGGGACTGAGAGGCCTTTGATTCCTGGAGTTGTGCCCCACGTGGAGAATCCAAGCCTCAGGGAGGTGACTGCAGTGAGCAATCCCACGCCATCCATGGGCTGTTGGACAAATGGCCATCAGGGAACTGTAACATCCTCATTGCAGGATTGGGGCACCTTAAGTCACCTAAGAGGCATAAGTGTCTAAGGTCGGAGGGTGAGAAGCAAGTCTCAAGGGGTAGCTGTCTCATCAAACTTAGAGGGCTCCCTTCCCTGCCCTGAGGCTGGCTACCACTTGAGACTCAGTTTGGGCTCAGCCAGGGCCCTCTCACCCTCCAGGCAGATGTCCCCCCGAGGCAGATGTCCTCCCAAAATGGCTCTCTGAGGCCCATCGTTTTCTGTTACAATGACCCGAGGGTCCCCTGACATGCTTTCTCCCCTCTGCCATCGTCACTCACACTGCCCTGCTCCCCAGGGACAAGAGAGGCCACTGCACAGGGAATCTGGAAGACCACACTGGGCTCACAGGGGAGGAAATGTAAAGAGATTGCACAATGGCTGGGACCTTTGGTGTTTGTCCAGGGAGGGGAACTGGCTGGGATTTAAGGCCTATCTGAGTAGTGGTTTGGACACCCAGTGTTACTTATCATGATGAAGACCTGCTTTTTCACATCCCCTAATATTAATATGGAAGTTATTTTCTTAGAATAGTGAAACAATGAGTACAAAGAAACAGTGTTTGTTCTGATTCATATGGAAATGCTGCAGACGCGTCCATTTTCCATTACAATTCTTATGTGAGAATTGAAGTGTATATTGAGTTTTAGGATACATTTTGATTGTTCTACTCCTGGCAAATTTTGTGGTCATGTTTGCAATGTAGAGCCATAGAATCCAGAACATTTTTGAGCGACTTTCAGCTTCTTTTAGGGTACTTAATTGTATGTTTTTATTTTCTCACCCTGTGGTTCTCTTCAGTTTATTATTTGAACTTTATATGCAAGCTGATAAATTTGTTCTCTTATTTGTCTCTTGTGGAAATTTGTTTTAAATGACATTATTTTCTGTTAGATATGTGAGTTTGACTGTGAGTACTTTTTCTAGTACAAATTTTTTATTTTCATTTGTTAGTTTTGTGTGTTTCTGTGTGTGTGTGTGTGTGTGTGTGTGTGTGTGTGTGTGTGTTTAGAAGGAGTCTTGCTCTGTCACCCAGGCTGGAGTGAAGTGGCAGGATCTTGGCTCACCTCAACCTCCGCCTGCCAGCTTCAAGCGATTCCCCTGCCTCAGCCTCCTGTAACAGAAAACGATGGGCCTCGGAGAGCCATTTTGTGAGGACATAGAGATGGGCCTCGGGGGGACATCCGTGTGGAGGGTGAGAGGGCCGTGGCTGAGCCCAAACCGAGCCTCAAATGGTAGCTCCTCAAGTGGAGCTGGGATTACAGGCACATACCACCATGTCCAGCTAATTTTTGTATTTTTAGTTAAGACTGGGTTTCATCATATATGCCAGGCTGATCTCCCACTCCTGACCTCAAGTGATCCACCCACCTTGTCCTGCCAAAATGCTGGGCTTACAGATGCAGGCCACCATGCCTGGCCTCACTGACATGTTTATGTTTTTGAAGCCTCCCTCTATTTTCTTCATGGACACATATTTTAGAGTTATTGAAATAATATATTTTATTTATTTACTCAATACTTTAGTAGGATTTTAAAGGTAATGTTTTTATTCCCTAAATGCAGTATTATGAATAGGTTAAAACCTTGTGTAGTATTGCCATTCTCTCTTTCATAAATTCTTCAAGAACTCTGATACTGTTTTTCCCCCACCTGAGGAGAACATGCAGATAGTTACAATAAATTGTGTGAGTGGGTATGAGAACATAATTTGAAGGCCGGGCAGGATGGCTCACACCTGTAATCCCCACATTTTGGGAGGCCAAGACTGGTGGATTACCAGGTGTCAGAAGTTCAAGACCAACGTGGTCAACATGGTGAAACCCCATCTCTACTAAATATTCAAAAATTAGCTGGGTGTGGTGGCAGGTGCCTGTAATCCCAGCTACTTGGGAGGCTGAGGCAGGACAATCGGTTGAAGCCAGGAGGCAGAGGTTGCAGTGAGCCAAGATCGCACAACTGCACTCCAGCCTGGGCCACAGGAGTAAAACTTTGTCTCCACTGTCCTAACACCCCCAAAAAAGCATCAAATTTACATAATTTTCTTAAAATCCAGCATAATTTTATTTTTATTGTAGTCATCACGGTCAGACATTGTTTATTTTGGAAAAGTGATTACCAAAATCTGAAAAATCAAGGCCTGATGAAAATATTTAAATTAAACACATTCCAGATGCCCAAATCTGAAAAGCTAAGGTGTTTCTGATATAATAGCCCAAATTCTGCATTTCCTCTCTATTGGACAGTGTAATATTGCACATATGAAAAACAAATGTAGTGTTAAATAAAAAGTAGTGGAATTAAGAGGAGTCATTGCTTAGTGAATTAAAACAACACACAAATTGAGAAGAAAAGACAGTGATAGAAAATACCTTGTCTGTTGATTTAATTCACAATAATTTTCATTTTGTCTATTAGCATTAAATAGTACCATTAACATAATATCATTTTGTATATTGTCTTCTAACATGTAAGTGGTTTTTATTTTGTATATTTGGAAACCTGATCAAAGATTCTTTATACATTTTATTTTTTCCCAAATTTGCTACCTAATAGCTACCTAGTGCTAGTTGCCTGAATACCTCTCACTAAGTAGTTTGTCTTTTCCTATTAATTTTAATATGAACTTGGTGTGTATTTTGTTGGCATCTTTACTAAATCTACAGGTGTTGAAGTTGTTCAGATTTCAGTCATGGATCCTCTTGGGTTTTCTCAAGGCTAAAACACCCTTTCTATGCTGACCATTAAGAAATTCCCAACTTCAGGCCAGATCTTTGTTCTGCCTTCAGACTTGGCATATCCAACTGCATGCCTTACATCTCCACATACCAAAACCAGACCTTCATTTCATGCCCAAAACATGTTTCCTCGTACAGTATTCCACTATTTCAGAAATTCGCAGCACCAAATACCCTGTATTTCAAGCTAGGAATGTAGAGGATGATCCTTGAGGCAGCCTTTTCTCAATGACTCTTCATCATTTACATCCAACTCTTCACAGGTTGTGTGTCCTCTCCGAGAATTACATAGTCTTAGTAAATAAAGAATGGCCACTAAGTAACCTTCAATCATCCACTGTTTTTTGAATTCATGTCAGTTTCTTTACAGAACAGCTGGAGCTCTGCAATGTCAATGTTGGAGTAAGTACTATTAGCTGCCAGTATTACTATTTTATTTATCATGAGATAAATGTCCCTTAAAAATGCCCACACAAAGCTATATGAAGTAACACAATTAAATGATGTCTTTTTTTACGGATAAGTACAAGGCAAATAGAATCAATTGTTATAATATGATCCTTACAACTACACACACAGGTCCTAGATATTTTGGACCCCACTTCATACATCTGAAATTTGAGTCTCAAAATAATTAACTTCTCTTAAAGTCTAATTTCAGATTACAAAACTACCTCTTTCCACAATATTTTGCTATCTCCCTTTAAGAACCAGCTGGGGAATCATTAAGAATAAAAAAAAGTCATTTTCTTCAACATCTCCTAGCTGAGCCAAAATCTAAATTTTCTGTGGAGATGTTGTTATGTGCAATTTCGCCAAAACTTTTGCAACTTTATCCACAGTTATGCTTCAGTGGCCTACCTGTCATCCAATACCTGCACACCTGCTTTAACACAGGAAAATTTGGAAGTTAATACAAGTATTAAGTCTTATCATTGTAGACAATGACATATGAAGACACTTTCCAATCTTCCTTGAATATATGATATTCAAAATGTCAGTACAGTCTCCGAATTGTCAATGTAATCTTAGTAGCAGTGGAACATTTACAGAAGGTAATTTTGTGAGAGTGGTCCAATATTTTTGTTAAATACTGCTATTTTATAACCATAAATAGCATTAACTGACCCATGGTGTATAGCTAGAAACATGTTTCTAAAGAAAATATTCAGAAATAGGTTTCATGTATTTTGCTAAATTGCAAACTAACAGGTTAATTAATACCGCGAAGTGCTAGATAGTTGGACTAGTATTTACCAAGAATGAAAAAGAATATAGGGCCATATGACTTGAGAAGGCTGGAGTTAGGAAAAGATAAGGTATTTACTCCTGATTCCTAGCTTGATGTTCTTTGTGTGGTTTTTTTTTTTTTCTTTTTTGGTTCGTTTTTTGTTTGTTTGTTTGTTTGTTTGCTTGTTTCTTTGTCATTGCTGTTTTACGTTCTCTTATGTGTCAGATCAGAGTTTCATAAACATCCCCAAATAATTTCTTGGGTCATAAAATATATATCTAGATACTTCTAGCTATTTTCCTTCAAAATCTTGGTACAATAATCTGAAATGAGACCTAGAGAACCTGTAATTCTCACAAGTATGCTAAGTGATTATTGCCAAAATGACAATTGTGAAATATTTAGAAAACCATCTAGGAGCTAGGTAATCAATTTTAATAATTGATTCTTACTGTAAGGGTAAAGGATTTTGTTGAAATGACTATTTAAATGCAACTTTTATTAAAAAGATAGAATTGAGCACTTCCGTGCTTTCTAATTAGTATCTTTAAAGTATGTTTTCCTAAAGTGGCAAAATTATGTTTTCATTTGAAGTCAGCATTATGGCCACAAATGACTTCTGAGTGAGCTTTTTGAAAATCTTCAGATCATAAATTCTAAAAATTATCTTGGGTGTTTATAAAACTCCAGAAAATGACTAAGACAATATAAATAAAAATACCAGTATCCAAAATAATCAAAATAAGTCTTACAAATATACAAGAAAACATATATACAATCTAGCCCAGTAGAAGAAAGCAGTACAGGTAAATAGTTAGATCCTTTTTAGAACGGAATAAAGTCAAATGACCAAGGAAAAATGGCTAGATGCTTGAGCTCATTAGTAATCCAGGGACGTAAATCAAAACCACATTGGGTACCAACTTTTGTTCATTAGCTTGGCAACTATTAAAATAATAATACTGAGTGCAGTCAAGAATGTAAGGAATGGTAATTTTTTTCCATCAATCCACAGGACTCTCTAGTGACATTTATTGAAATTAGGGTGACTAAAACCTTTATTGTCCCAATAGAAAGTTTTTTGAGGATAAAAGAGTACTAACATATATAAAATCATTTATTATTTAATTTATTGTTTTATCGATTTATTATTTATTTCCTTATAGTCAAATAGTTTTTACTATATCAATAGATCTATGAAATAGTTATCTTCCAACTATTTTTGAAAATCAAATGCTTTCAAAAATTTAAAACCACAATTACATATCTTGATGCAAAACAGAAAAATAACTTCTTTACATTGTTATTTAAATATTAGAAATAGTAGGCAGAATAATAATTCTGGAACATATTTATGTGAATTAATCTGTTTCTTAACAATAATTATCCATAGTTCTTTTCTGGAAAATGCATATCTTTGAATTTTATATTGACGTTTAAATGAAGTTACTTGCAAGCTTTTCCAAAATTGCTGCTTCTTGTCACCAATAAAAGTCATCGACAATGTTTAGTTTTTTAACTGAACATGAAAAACTATTTATCACATTGTTCAATGTTTTATTTCTGGAACAATAAGATTTCAACAGCTTTATTTTGGTTCCAATGATTGATGAAAAATTCAAACCATTTTTTCATTTAATTTTCTGTTTGAAGCGTCTAAATGGCATTAATCAATGCTTTTGGAATTTCTTCGGGAGTTAATGGAGTTAACATACTAACAACTACTCATGCATATTTCTTAACTGCAGAAAAATTAAAATTAAAAAATATGCACAATTGATTTTAAAAAATAGCAATGTGATGTAAATAAAAAGCCAAGTATCGCAGAATTATATGCTTAATTTTTTTCCAAATTCACATATTAAACCTGTTGAAATGTCATCTTCAGGCATAGTTTTCTTAATATAACTAAGGGTTTCCTTCTGAAATAGCAGCTGGTTTTTCCCCTCAATCCTCTATATTCTGGATTTCAGGATATCACTTTTAGCCTTGTGGTCCCAACATGGACTACAAGGCTTTACGATTACACCATGACACTTTTCAACCCATAATTTAATTGAAAGGGAAATTGTTTTTATTAATAATTTAAGTAATTAAATCATTTAATTAGTTTAATTAATTAAATAGTTTAATTAATCATTTAATTAATTAGTTTAATTAATTAAAACTATTAATAGGGAATAGTTTTTAATTAAATATGTAGTTGCATTTTTTTAGGTCATTGCTGCTGAAACAGATTTTTAAAAAAATAGTCATTAGCAAACAGCCCATAAATAAATAGTTGTAGGGTATATGAGAAATGACAAAACCACTGTGGCCAGACCAATTAACAACTCTCTGTGTGCTAAGCTGTTGTTTCCAGTACATAATTTACAAATACCTAACCTATTATTTCCTTCATTTTCCCCAAACCTACCATATGATGATCTGGGAGTGTCATTAAGTGGACCACATACAAAACAAACAAACAAACAAACAAAAACTATGTCAAATACTTCTCCCATCACCAGGCAAGATTGGAGGAAACTACCCATCCCTAGGCACCATGTACTCAGTGCATATTGATTTATTATTACTCACTCTGCTGCATGCTTCCTTGAAAAAGTAGCAGAATCGATGTTTTGTGTGAACTGTGTCAGGAAAATGAAGTTGATTTTCAGATTTGTCTCCCCACTAAAGTCATCATTCTGTTAACATTTTATTTTTCTCATGTACTGATAGAGGCCTCACAATAGCTATAATTATTAAACAAAATGAACATTTAACACACATGCTGGTTCTAATCAATGTAACATAATAGTACTTCATTAAAAATGAGAAATCTAAGACAAGTGCTAAGCCAATTAGCATGGATGAAAAATATTAATAAAGTGGTAGTGCAGGGAGCTAATGAGAATATTTCATCCCCTCAAAGTTAAAATGGTACACACACTGCAGTCCAGCCATTCTTCTAATGTATTCATTAGAAACTCTCACACCTGTGTATTCGGAGGCATAGGGAAGGTTTTTCATTGTAGCATTTCAATAAACACATCGTGGAACATGAGAATTCAGTAGACTGAGAACTATGCCATCAATAATGGCAGCTCTCACCAAGAATGTTAACAAAAAATATGCGAAATAATACACACCTTATAATATTCACATAAATATTAAAAATTTACAAAGCACCAGTATTATTTACAAATAAATATTTTAATAAATTTAAAAAATACAAAGGTAATAACAAGTTCATGATAATGGTGCCTCTGGAAATGGAAGAAAGGAAACAAACCTGAGGGCATATATTCCAATTACAACCAGAGGTCATGTAAATAGAACAGGGAATGTATCAATAGCTGTTATTTTTAAGTGGGGTTAGTTGGTATTTTTTATATTATTTTGTATTTGTATATATTTTTAAAATTTTACTCAAAAACAAATTAATTTTATAATGAATAATGTACCATTTACATTGGAATCATCTTGTGAACTAATTGCTTTAAAACTCCCCTGTCCCCATTGTCACTTCCAAGGAATTAAAAAAATTAAAAATTAGAATGTGGTATTTTTAAAAGAAAAATATTTTACAAGTATGAAATAAAATGTTACCAGCACGTCACATTTTTTGACTGATTATCCATGTAAAATCATGTAGTAGGAGAAGAGAGAAGGACAGGCAGAATTTCACGTATTAGTACAGGAAATAATTGAATGTTTATTTCAGATACCTTCTTAAGACATACTAGTGGCCAAGAAACATAACAAAAGTGCTCAACATCACTGATCATCAGAGAAATCCAAATCAAACTCACAATAAGATACCAGTCAGAATGACTATTTTTATTAAAAAGCCAAAATAATAATCATAAGAATAATATATGCGGGCAAGGTTGCAGGGAAAAAGGAACTCATACACTGGTGGTGAGAATGTTCAGTCACAGTGGAAAACAGTTTGGGGATTTCTAAAAGAACTAACAATAGAACTACCATTTCATCCAGCAATCCTATTACTATGTATATGCTCAATAGAAAATAAATCATTAAAGCTATCAAAAAGACACTTGAATTCTCATATTCATCACCATAGTGAAGACATGGAGTCAACCTAGGAGCTCATCCATGGTGGACGGGATGAAGAAAATGTAGTACATATTAACCCTGGAATTGTACACAGCTATAAGAAGAAAAAATCACGTCCTTTGAAGAAACATGGATGCAGCTGGAGGCCATTAACCTAAGCAAATTAATGAAGAAACGGAATATCAAATATAGAATATTCTCACATATGAATAGGAACTAAAACTTGGGTGCACACAGAAATAAAGATAAGAACATTAGACACTGGGGACTCCAAAGTGAGAACAGAGGGAGAGGGGCAGGGGCTGAAAATCTTCCTATTGGTTTCAAGGTTCCCTATCTGGGTGATGGGATCAATAGAAGACTAAACGTCAGCATCACACAATATACCTTTGTAACAAGCCTGCACATGTACTCTCTGAATTTATAATAAAAATGGAAATAAAAGTAAAATAAATCATTAAATGAAATAATATATTACATTATAGAATGGACCTTATTTCAGTGATACATAACTGAAACATGCTAATAAAATGGGATGGCTACCTTTGTGCAAATTAACTAGACTTTAGTTGCACTAATTAAGAGAGCAATAGCTGAGACAATGAAACAATAATAGACAAGTTATAATTGATGTCAAAATTCTACCTTATTATATTACCTTTGAAATCATATCCAAAGTTTCCTTCTAGTTTGAGAAACCTCTCTCTACATATATATAGAACAAAGATTGCTTTTGCAGATTAGCATGATTTTAATAGAGCAAATTTCATCTTCAAATTTCATAAGCACCTTCCAATCCATAAGACACTGTTAGAAAAAACTGTCAATCAGCCTAGACACACATTTCAAAGAGCCTATGAGGTTGCAAATCACTTATGCCTCACTCTCGTGTTACCAAGATAATGCAAAGAACTTATATAGTGTTTCTTAGCTTGAAAGAGCCTAGGAACTTTAATTAATTAATCCTTAGACTACCCAGTGAGAGAGTGATAAGAAGCCCCTTGAAGAGATCATTTAACTATATAATTCACACTTGCTTAAATGTAATTCAGCATATGTGCCGTGTTGTGTTTCCCTGCTTTCTATTTCAATCTTCAGAGAAATAATATTTATGTGTGACTATATCATGCATAGGCATCTATTATGAATAAAATTATGTAGACTGCACTCTGACTGCCACTAAAAGCTAACAGATATATGTACGTCCAACACATAAAATACATCTGGTACATTCTGCTGTATTTTCTTTTCTTATTCATTTCATATCTCATTTTCAGGTATTTCAGAGTGGACTTCTCAGATTTGAATAGGCTGAAACTTTTTAAATGAGGAATATACAATTCTCTTGTTAATTTTTATAATTAGTTTTTTGGAAAGTGTATTAAAACTAAATGTTTATAATTATGCTGAATATAAAAGAATATCATATGTGCATGCTTCACCCAAATGAAAGACTATTTAACTATTCTATTTAGAATTCTCTCTAGTAGGATTTCCTTCTCTGTAGGTAGCTGGCTACAGGAGTCTACCAAAACAAATCTATTTCTGCAGTAAATACCAACACTGGCTTACTCAGGAAAGCACTCTTTCAGGCTGCAAACACAATACATCTTTTCCCTGAGCAGGATAAATTCTTATACAGTTTTACTGTTCAACTAAAATGTCAATTAAAGTTAATCATTTTCCTTTTTACTACAAAGAGAATCTCATTACTTTCTAATTACTTGCCCAAAATCTATTCTCTATAACTATCTAAAATTACATAGACATACACACATGCATACAAAAGAAACAGTACAACTGGACGACCAACCAATGTGTACACGTGCTCTGTTTTAGAAAAGTTTCTACTGTACTATTTACAGTAAGGTTATAGTTGTAATTCAATCAATGACCTATTTTAAATGAGTGCCTAGAACATCACTGGGGAAAGTGTGTACAATGCAAGAAACATTTCCCTATGCATACACTTTATTTGTAAATATGTTTATACTGTATAGTTAAAATGGTTAACTTTGTTGTCAAAGATTGATACTGGCTAAAGTTTTGTTTCTTAATATATTCTTCTTTAATTTTTTCCAGTATGTTTTGAAATGTCTTTCATATATTTACTCTAATTTCATCTGGGAACAGATAGCCAAAGATAAATGGAGAAAACCATTTTTTTCCTATAAATTTATCATCTCCTGAGTGTCAAACTTGTCATGAAAGGAGAGATGCATCCGCTGCTCCTACTTTAGGACCAGGCTTTCCACCAATAGATTATAAATGTGAAAATGTCTGGCTACTTAAAGCCACTGTTCTGCAGAAAACACTATTACAGTCTGAGATTGAACCCTAAGAATTGGCCTTGGGAACTTTGAGACTCTGGTCAACTAATTTATAAGCTAATTTCTAAGGGTGTTCTCTGTTGCAAGAGTTATTGACTCTTTAGTCAAATACTCTATCATGGAAAAATCTAACCTAGTGGGCCGTTTCATCGTGAGATGGTAATAAATAATAATAAAAATATTCCTGGAATGCAGATAGCCAGAACTATAGGTCTTCAAGGAACAGTCCTCTCAGTAACAATGTGAAAGTTTGTCTGAATTTCCATTTCCACATTATGATAATTATGCCACATTATGTAGCAATTCTGTAAATTATTTCTGGTTTTGAAAAACTTTACTCTTGAATGTGGATTTATGTTTAAAAGATAATATTGTTTCATAGGACCATTTGCATATATAAATTATGCATCATTTTATGGGAGCTCATACATGGACATCTCATACAGAGCAAATGATGAGACAGATGTGTGAGATGCATTAGGGTGGTTGAAGAAGAAGCACTGTTTCCACTCTCTGGGTCTCTAATTTCCAATAAGACAAACTACAAAATAATTACAAATAAGAGTTTAAAGAAGAATGACTCAATTTCTTGCGTCTGATTGCTGTTTTGTATCCTATAAAAACTTTATGCTCTATCTAAGACTTGAAATGTTTTAAACATTAGATGTTGGTCTTTAGGACACCAAGTGGAAGCCAGGGGACACATGCAGTTGCTGCCTGGGGGATCTTGTCTAACGGAAGAAGTCAGTAACAGGCAGCTGAATGGGCAGTGGGCCAGTGCCAGGTGTTTAGCTGAGACTTGTATAAGTTTTTCAGAAATTCCCAGAAGTATTTGACAGAAATGAAACTGGTTTACCAATGCTCTTTAAAAAATTCAGCTAAAGAACATCCTATAGTGTCCTGAAGAGAAAAATGAGCAAGGCACATAATTTGAGATAGCAAAAATACTAGGTGACTGCAGGAGCATAGAAAATCTCAGGCAGCTGTTTCACATGACTAGCAAAATACACTATTAAAATAGTTGCATAAACTAGGAGTTGGTAACACTGGGGAAAACCAAGATGTGGGCAAAGCTGGCTGGGAACAACTGGACTCAACATGGTGATGAATTTCAGCTAGGTTTCACCTTGGAGAAAATAGCAAAAAAGTCACTGCTACTACCATGCAGCAGAGCAACTGATCAAAGGCAGCAAGTGCCTAACTATGGCTGGTTCACATGTGAAAAATAGACATCCGTTACTTACTTTTTACGTTATCTGAAGTAAAAACATTCCTTACTGATACAACGTTTCATTTTCTTCCTTATTCTCCACGATTTTTTTTCTTCTCACATTACTTATAGCTTGTAACTTATTTTGTCAAATATATGCAATGAGATAACACTGCAGTATTACAGAAAGCACACTGCATGGGAAACAGACTCATATTGAAACGGGAAGAAGTCCCTAATCCCCTCTCCCGCGGGGCGTGCAATGAGGACAGGTTGTGGGGATTTGATCCCAGGCAGTGTCTAGGGGTGAATGTTTACAGCTCCTGAATCCCCAGAGGGCATGTGTTACATGGTCCATTCGTCGGTGGCTTGTGTTAGTCAGCTCCATCAGACATCCTGACTTACTGCAAAGACAGAAGGCTATCTGAATCCCGGGGTTTATGGCCTTGGTGTACCTGAAGAATTGGCTCACACGTGGGCTTGGAGAATAAGTGCAAGGTTTCATTAAGTAGAGGTTGTCAGCAGATAGATGGGGACCCAGAAGGGAGATGGAGCGGGAACGCAGTTTTCCCTTGGAATGGGACAGGTCAGCGCTCTCCTCCCACAGCTCCACGAAACTCGGTGTTCTTCTGCGGTGGATGGCCTGCAGCCTCAGTCTCTGTGCTCTCCTTCCTCCGGTGTCTTCTCGAGGTCCAGTTGCTGTGACTTTTTCTGCTAATGGTCCCTCTAGACGTCCAGCTGCTAGGATCACTGCCTGCTAGGATCTGGGGGTTTCTTATATCACAGGATGGAGGTGTGGCAGGATGGAGGTGTGGCAGGCCAGGGTGGTCTTGGGAAATGCAACATTTGGGCAAGAAAACAGAAGTGCCGTCCTCACCTAGGTCAGTGAGCACAGGCCTGAGGGTGGAGCCCAAGCCAAGGAACACGCCCTGCTCTACCCAGCACTTCCCTGTCCCCCTTCCACATCAATATATTTTATTTAAATCTCCAAAAATAGCACCCAAATCCTTTAGAGAAGACAACTGCAGAAAATGGCATTAGAAGAGCCAGTCTGGGATTATGGTCACTACATGGAAAACGGAAACACACGCAGTGTTTCCTGCAGGCCGTGGAATCACTGCTGAAACGTATCCCCTGCTGAGAAGGACAGGGAAACAAACTGGCTTCTCTCATGTTCTTGTTCTCTAATCTCTGCAGTGTCACCCCTTGACTGAACTGAAACAGGAAGTAATTTTTATGGGAGCCTAGGAACCATGCCTCACAGGGGCCAGGCCTCTCTATTACAGAACAGTGCCAGGAGAGGTGATTGACCTCTGTGGTATCTGTGGGCATATAAACCCAGGAGCACACACAAAGGAAGATCAGAGAAAAATATACTATCAAAGGGTCAAGAGAGGAGCAGTCTGAGGAATGACTCATGCATGATATTTGTGAAAAGACCAAAAAGTAAAACGGAGCTTATGAGGTAGTAAACTAAGAAGAACATAGAGAAAAACAGGCAAAATCGTAAAGTCAAGGGTATTTACCTTTCCTTTTAGGATTTTTAAAATCCCTTCCAGAACGCTTTTCCCAATATCTTTTATTCATTGATTCATTCAAGAAATATTTATGGTCTAAGAATTGGGCAGATGGCATCATATGCACTCTTAGTACTTCTATCATTGACAGAAAGAATGTTTCTTTTCTCCCACAATGTTTTTCTCCTAAACATTCTTCTTGCAAATTCGTATTCTTACAGATCCTGTTCTTTGTTCCTGCCCTAAGAAGCTTCCCCACACCTGTCTTAACCCAGTTAAGAACTTCTTTCCTCTCCAACCAAGTTATTAAGTTTTACACGTTGTAACACTTGCACAGTACATTGCAATTATTGTTCTTCTCTTCATTCTCCAATTAAGCTATGAATGTTTTGAAGGAAAAGGCTATAAAGACAATGACTTGACATTTGTCAGTAATTATTTCACAAACGATTATTAGATATTTGTACATAATATTCTAACATATTTATCTTGATTTTTGGAAAACAATATAAGCCATTTTCTCTGCCCATTCCCCATGAACTGCTCAATTTTAAACAATGTCTATGCTCTTGGAGCAATTATACAAACTTTCAAAAAACACCTGAAAGTGTTTTTGTTTTGCTTTGTTTTATTGTATTATTTTTTAGAGACAAATTCTTGCCTGGTGAAGTGCAGTGTGCCTTGACTGCTCACTGCAACCTTGAACTTCTGAGTAACTAGAAAAGATGCGTGTCATGATGCCCTGTTTAATTAATTAATTACTTTTGTAGAGTTAGGTCTTGCTAGGTTACCTGTGCAGGTCTCCAACTCTCAGCCTGAAGCAGTCCTCCCTTCTCAGCCTCTCAATTATTGGGATTCCAGGCATGAACCACTGGACTTCAAAGAGGAAATTTTAGATTTTAGAATATTGTAATATGTTATACTTAATTTTTTTTTCAAGTTTGCTGTTGCAGTGGCACTTGAGAATAATTATTTCTTATGGTGAAAGTGTGATTTCTTGTATCTAGTCATCTACTTTTAAAATCTTTATTCTGTTTACTTAAACCCTAATAACTGGTAGTCAGCTCAGCTGAAAACGGATTCCATGGGTGTTTTGTGTTGAGGTTATTAAGACAAGTGTAGAGAGATATTAAAGGCAAAAGACATTTACTTTGTATATAAAACACTTATCTTTTTATTATGGCCATATATTTGAATAATTATAATAGGCATTTGATATGAGAAGGATTATGTATTGCTTAGTATATCTCAGGTGTTATCTCGGCAAATGTATATTTCTTGAGTCATATTATCCCATAGTAGAGTATTGTGAGCTAAGTACAGTTACCTTCCCACTTTACAGATACACTGAAAGTTATCTAGGCATTCACAGTTCATAGGAAGATTAAAACAAGCTGATAGAAATATCAGTTATACAACAGAGTAAGAACTCATTTTTTTCTTGCAAATAGTGAAACATTTGTTTGTTTTAAATAAAAGAGGTACTGGGGAGAATGAAAATGGTAATATTACACACCACTTAAGTTGCCTCCCTAGAGGCACAAATATACACTTGAGCACATGATTGGGATGTCATGTTGCCAGTATTGTTTAGATTTCTCTGCTTTGAAACATTTATGCTAAGGCTTCATCCTTGCAGATAGGGCATCATATATGGTATGGGTAGTTTTTAAAAATACCTTGAAATGCGTATTTTAATAACCAATTTTCCAACTTTGTTTTAATCAGGGGTCGATGATATGTGGCACTCCTAGTAAGTAAATGAATGTTTGAAGTGCTGTGAGTTATTTTAGCAATTGCTCAGTTTACCATTTAAGTTATCAAAGATCTTTACTTGTGCAATATCATAAAAATGTGGGACATTAAAAATTAATAACAGAATTTATGTAACTAAAAGCTGCCATCTAATATGATATTTTTCAGTAAGATGACAGCAGCAATTATGCTGAAAAATAGTCATTCCCATAGTTTGAGCCATTATAGCAATTTCCACCTGGGGATTTCACAGTCAGATTCCAGTTCTGGACAACAGTGACTAACGTATCGGTTATTAATGAGAAGAGATTTTGAGACGTGTAGCCGTGTTTAGATGTCAGTGCCTTGAAGTGATGGATTTGGCATATTAGTAAGAAAGAGTGCTTTGGACTGGATAATAAGAAACATATTGAATTGTCTTTCTTGTCCTCTATAGCATGAAAAGTCAGTCAGAGATACAGAAACCATGGAACATTTCACAGCATGGCCTACATTTCACTTCACTTTTATCCTTTTAACCATGCACAAAGTTTATTAAATATGCAAAGTAGGAATGCTATAGGAAGAAAGAGCAGTCATCAGAGGTCACAATCCACAACAAGGTGACAGTCTCTTGTGGATCGCACCCTAAGTGCTAATTAGAGTGAGAATCTACTTTCAGGTTGCCAGCACGGAACAAGGAAAATGAAGCTATCAGCAGTTAACATTGTTGTATTAATTGAAATGAATGCTGACAGAGATTTTGTTGGCTTTACAACAAATTGAATATGGATAATGTAACCGCTTATCAAATTTCACGCATATAAAATTGTGGATTAATTAAAAAATCACACAACCCATATATTTTGGGTATCTCATATAAATTTCTATGTACATGTGCAAACTTGCAGTGTGCAAATATGTGTCTACATCTAAACATGTACAACTGCATTGACCAACAGTTAGAAAGTTAGAAATTATTCTCCCATTTTACCATTTCCTTTCCTTGAAGTTTGTCACAAATATAATTTTTCCATCTGTTCGAAGCCTACTCTCTGGAGGCGTGTAATGTATGGATACAGTAAAGCCATAAAATAACACAGGGTTTGTATCAGACAAAACAATAACACTCGTGTTATAAAAGATCCATTGTGAGAAGAAAGTTATACTTCACATTACTACAAATACAGAAGTATGCTTTCATCAAAAGCTGAAATCAGTCAATATAATTTGTTTTTAATGTTTTACTTAAAATAATTTTAAAAGGATTACTCAAGTAGAAAAACAGTATTGGTAATAAATAATGTTGAAGAATTCCCTTTAATTTGTTGATTAAACTGTAAGTAAAACACTAAAAAGTACTATGTAATGTAGTTTAATGAAGATTCTTTATGGTTTTCATAAAATAAATAGTCTCAATGGAATATTTTAAGATTGAGAAAGTTCCATATATCATTGTATTGTACTTTCACTTTATTATTTGCTTGCATGTCATAACTGATGGAAATAAAAATATTTATGTTTACACATATGCAAAAAGTGGATTTTTGTTTATGTTTTCTAGTGAGACAAAGTTACCAATAATTTCATCTGTATGGGAAAATTTTTACAAGCCCAAAGTTCTTAACTTTCTTTTCTTTTGACATTTCATATTTCAGCCTAGGTATGAGATGGAATTGACTGTGATCATTCTTTGATTTCACTGTGATTACTGAGTTTCTGATACAGTGTTAGGAATGTATAGACTTTAAAGCTTGCTTTCTTCTTCTTCTTCTTCTTCGTCTCCCTTTGGACCTGTATATGTGATTTCTGCAGTAATGTGCATCGTTATCTGACATACAGTTGCTGAAAGATACAAGCATAAATATAATTCTTAGTTTCAGTGAATCTTTAGGAACAGACAAGTAAAACTGAAAGATAATTATGGTATGAATGTTAGTAAACTGTTTATCACAGAGGTACAATAAGGGTGAAAATAAATTTAAAAATACATGCCTCATCCAACACATGAGGTAGTAAAAATGAAAAATTTAATTTGACATAAAGAGCCATTTCAAAGTTATGGTTATTTCTGGTGAGAGCTAGTAGCTCAGAAGGAAGCTAGTAGCTTTGAGGAAGTCCTGCAAAGCCACATGATGGATTTGCAGGTCAGGATGGGAAGCCTGGGTCTTGGGGAGGGTTCCAAGGTCCTGGTCAGGTTGAGGTCCTTCTGGGGCTCGGGGATGTCTCAGTGGGAAAGCTGGGAAGGGGAAATGCATGCTTCACCCCAGCTAGCAGGCCACCTCAGCCCACCTAGATGAAACTGTCCCTTGACTATCCTCTTTCTCCTTCTTGGACAGGCAGGTGGAGGAACTCAGCCATCCTGAGTACTGGTGGAAGGATGAAGTTTGCCTTTCATCACAACATTTACTTCCACAATGAAGTGATCATTAAGGAGTACTGCATTGGAATTCTTAATAAGGAGTGCCTCCCCGCATGGTAGAGGGTGTGGTATGTGGGAAGCTAGGTCTGGCATGAGCCTTCCCAACTCCTCTCGCTCCAGGATAGAGGGTGACTGGCTCCACTGTGTCCAGTGGTTCTAGGGTCATGCAGGTGAAGGCCCCAGTTTCAGGCAGGACACACCTAACTGAGTTTCTTCAGCTGGTTGGCTGATGGTGACTGCCCAGGGTATGACGGGTTGCTGAGGTGGGGTGGTGGTGGGGCATCATGGGAAGGGACCTTGTTGGTCATTGCTTGGCGTTGGAGGAATTGGCTTTGAACCAGAACCTGACCTGTCATGACCACTTTGCCCAGTTCCCCAGATCATCAGCCAGGGCCCGTGGCTCAATCTCATGCAGCACTACCCAAGGGAGTTAGGCCCTCAGAGAGGGAACAGAGAGGAGGCTGGGGAGCAGCCCAGGGCTGGGGGATGAGAGGCCTGTGGGTCCTGGAGCTAGGACACACATAGCGAAGCCAAGGCTCAGGGAGGAGACTGTGGTAAGCAAAGTCAGACCATGCATGGGCTGGGGGAGAAAGGCCCGTCAGGGAACTGTAGTACCCACATTTCAGGATTGGGGAACCCTAAGCCCCTCAAGAGGCATAAGTAACTAAGATCAGTGGGTGAGAAGCCAGGCTCAAGGGATAGCTGCCTCACCATCCCTTGCTAGCTTCCTTCCCTGCCCTGAGGCCTGCTACCACCTGAGGCTCAGTTTGGACTCAACCAGGGTGCTCTCACCCTCCACACAGGTGCCCACCTGAGGCCCGTCTAGGTCTACATCCTCCCAGAATGGCTCTCCCAGGCCTGTCAAGTTCCATTTCCATGACTCCAGCCTCCCCAGATGTGCTTTCTCCCTTCTGCCATCCTCATTCACCCAGCCCCTGCCCACCCCTAGAAAAGACAGGCCACCACACAGGGAATCTGGAGGACCGCACGGGGCTCACAGGGCCGAAAATGTGAAGAGATGGCAAAATGGAAGGGGACCTTCTGTGTGTGTCCAGGAAGGCAATCTGGCTGGATATTAAGGCCCACCTCACTATTGGTGATGACACCCAGCGTTTCTTGGCCCTGAGCATGTGCACACAAACACACACATTGTCCATGGCATTGACATCAATACTACCTAACTGATCCTCAGATTCTATACAACCCCTATAAAAATATCCGTGACCCATTCTTCATAGAAAAACAATCTGAGAATCCTAAATTTGCTATGAAATGGCAGAAGATCCTGAAGACTCAGAGCAATCCAGTACAAAGTTCAAAGCTGGAGGCATCATAGTACCTAACTTCACAATATACTACAAAGTTTTATGTACCGAAATAGAACAGCACTGGCAGAAAAGCAGAGACATGAGCTAATGAAAAGCAACAGGGGACCAGAACTAAGTCACTGCATTTACAGCACATGACCTTTTCCCAAAAAAGCAAGAACGCCCAATGCAAAATTAAGTATCTTCTATAAACTAGGTTGGGGAAAACCTGAATATCCACATAAAGGATTTTACAAGTAGATTATTTCTCACCAAACTCCATTGTCAGACCTGCGATGATAAAAGTACCAGAAGAAATCACAAGGAGGAAGTTGCATGACATCCGTGTGGGCAATGAGGGTCTCAAAGTGACTGCAAGAGCACAGTAAACACCATCAAAAATAGAGAATGGAGTTATATCAAACTAAAGTGCTTCGGCACACCAAAGGAAACTAAACAGAGGGAAGGAACATCCTACAGGATGGGAGAAATTATTGGATTACCATACGTCCGTTAGTGGGTGAATATTTACAATACATAAGGAACTCCAACAACTCAATAGCATGAAAACAAATGGGCTAAGGAGGTGAATACTCGTTTGTGAAACTAAGACAAACAATTTCCCAAAAGACACACTAAAAAGCACTCATCATCCCTAATCCATCAGAAAAATCAAACCACAATGAGATTTCATCTCACTTCAGTCAGAATGCTTATTATCCAAAAGACAAAAACAAAAACAAAAAACAAACACACAAAAAAACAAAACTCATTTCTGCTAAGGATGCAGAGAAAAGGAAATCATTGCACACTTTTAATGAGAATGTAAATTAGTGCAGGCATTACAAGAAGTTTTATGGATTTTATTAAGTATAGAATCGCTGGGCGTGGTGGCTCACGCCTGTAATCCCAGCACTTTGGGAGGCCGAGGGGGGTGGATCATGAGGTCAGGAGGTAGAGACCATCCTGGCTAACACGGTGAAACCCCGTCTCTACTAAAAATACAAAAACTTAGCCGGGCGTGGTGACGGGCGCCTGTAGTCCCAGCTACTCGGGAGGCTGAGGCAGGAGAAAGGCATGAACCTGGGAGGCGGAGCTTGCAGTGCGCCAAGATCGCGCCACTGCACTCTAGCCGGGGCGACAGAGCGAGACTCCATCTCAAGAATAAAAATGAAAAAAGAGTCTCCAGAAATCTACAAGTAGAACCACCCACCATATGATCCAGCAAATCAGAATACCGGGGCACACGCAGAGGTACACAAATCAGTATGCTGAAGCGGTGCGTGCACCCATGCAATTATTGCTGCACTCTTCACAGTTTCGCTATGGCCAAGATACGGAAGCAACTTGAGTGTCCCTCAATTGATGAGTGGATAAAAAAATAGGGCACATAAACACAATGGAAAAATGCGCTGCATTGTCAAAGAAGGAAATCCTGCCAGTTGTGACAATGTGTGTGAATCTGGTGAATGTGTGCATGCCATTTTGTTAAATGACATAAGCCAGTTATCAGAAAGGCAAATAGCCCACTACCTCGTTCCTATATGAAATCTAAAAGCAGATCTCACAGAAGTAGCGACTCCAATGGTTGGGGTGGTGTTTAGTGAAGAGGGTATACTGAGGAGATGTTGGATCAAGAACACATATTTCTAGTTAGAAAGGAGGAATTGGTTAAAAACCTTTTCTGCAGCATGCTGACTTTAACTAGGGATAACACATTCTTTCTCTAATAAATGTAAGATGGGGCATATCACGTTTTATCACCTCAAAATGACAAGTGTGTGAGGTCATGCATGTGTTGATTACTTTCCACTATTTAAACTAGGAACATTTAATTTCATTATGCTATGCACTTGAGAAACTCCGCTGGTACACTTTTGATTTAGGTTAAAAAAGAAAGTTTTCATTACCGTTATCCCCCTTCAGTCACAGAATGCTTCAAGTAGAATGTTCCAGATGTCTTAAACTTTAGTATCAACCACATGTAATTACATCCTTTCACCTGTACTATTCCTCTAAAAAAATAAACGTTTTATGGTGATGCAGATAATTTTGTAGTCCTTCTAAAGACTTCTGAAACATTTTAAGCTTGTAAATTTTTAAAGAGAAAGAGCCTAATTAGAAAACTTGCGCAGCTTGCAAGGGAGATGTCATATATGCCTAATTTTGTTTCCATTTGTGTTCAAAGAAACAAAGAAAAATGTTCAACAAACAACACAATTTACTCTCGTATTGTATTTGCTTTTAAGCATGTATAGCTGAGCAATAACATCAGGCATTTTGCATTACATGTAACAATGTATTCTGAAAATTTTAATATAGATATTACATCTAAACAGATAGTTTTCAAATAGCATTAACAAGTACGAAATTACTTGAAAACCATTCCTTTTCCTTTGAATTCCTCAAAAACTTCATGGAGGAAGTTATTATCTACTTCTCTCCACAAAACCAACATGTTTCTTTCAGTAATATACAGGTAACAATGCAGAAATAACATTTCAATTTTCAATTTGCAAACAAGGTTTGGTATGCAATAACCATTATTTTGGATACTTGCTTTAATATCTGCTTCAGTCTCCTTTTTCAGGTTGACTTTCCCCACTATCTCCTATAGATGCCACTTAACTTGACCTACGATATGCTACATGAGGAGCAGGGTGCACCCTATCCAGAGAAGGTGTATTCCTTCAGTCTTTTCTGCCAAAGTGCTCATGACCACACGAATAAAAATCACTGCAACTGCTTGAGTAACTCTCCCGACTTCTGCCATATCTATCTCGAGTATTGTTATAATCGTGATAGCTGCTTCCACCATAAGACATCCCAGGTCCTTGTGCAGGTGGTGCACCATGAGAGGTCCCAGCAGAGTTGATAAAATAATATGTTGGGCTACATTTAAACATTTTTACTGCTATCACTAAAGCATGAACTAATTAAAGTACTATTTGGAAATATCTGCTTTCCTCTGCCTTTGTTGACAGGATAATAATTAAGCCTGCAATAGTAGAAGGTTTTATTTAAAATAAGTGTAAGAGTAGTATTTTGAAGCTTGACAAGTTTAATTCTAAGGTAAATGTTGAGTCACATTTTCTGAACATGAACTGAAGTTCTCACTTTCATATCGTTCCCTATATTTTATACTGTTAAGAATACTCATTATTGAAGCACGTTATATTTGTTCTTTATAATTTTCCTTAGAATTTCGTGTAAATAATGATCTGATCTATTAAATGTAATTCTATAATTTACAAATCCATCCTGGACCATTACCATATCTCTGAAATGCATCTCTGTAAGAACTTCCACTTACTCATTGAGAAAGATCTCTACCACAGGCCTCAGAGTAGCCACCACGATCACTAAATTGAAAAAAATAATAATAAAAAAGTGTTCTTAATGGCAGAAAGAACAATTTAAGAAATCAATTTAATAAATCCAGATAACATTATAGTACTTATATCCTGTAGAGGAATGTTCATCCTGACTAGAATGACCATAATCACAGTATGCATAGCCTCTAGGTGGTGGAGCATAATCCCTAGCTTCTCGGGAACTTGGATGATGTCTGTGTGCATGAGTTTAAGCAACAAATTTTAAATTTTTAAATTCTAATATCCAAAAATATATCTAAATAACAACTTAAACACAATTAAATTGCCAAACATCTAAATAGCTATTTCTCCAATAAAATAGGCAAATGCCCAGAAAGCACATGGAACAGATACTCATAATCAGTGATTCAGAAAATGTATTTCAAATCCACAACGAGATACCATACTTCACACACACACACACACACACACACACACACACACTGGAATGGCAGTAAAAGCAGGAAATATCAAGTGTTTGAGGGGATGTAGATAAACTGGAACCCTGATACAATACTTGTTGGAATGGAAAATGATGCAACTTCTATGGAGAAATGTGGTGGTTCCTCAAGAAAACAAACATAATTATCATAGAACCAAGCAATTCCACTTATATACATACCCAGAATCGAATAAGTGTACTCAAACAAATATTGGTGCATAGAAACACTGTGGTGGAAACACCCCAAATAAAATAATGGGTTAACAGTTTGTGGAAGGAGTGAAGTGCTGCAATGTAAATGAACCTTCGAAACATCATGCAAAGGGAAAAGAGACAGATGCAAAAAGTCATGTAGTGTTTGAGCCCATTAACATTAAGTACCCACAACAGATAAATTCAGAGGTGGAACACTGACTGGTGTTTGCTAGCAGCTGAGGGAAGGGAGAAAATGGAAGGAACTGCTTAACTGGTAGTTGGAGTTTTAGCTTGGAATCATGAAAATGTTTCGGAACTCGATGGAGGTAGTTGTTGCATGACACAGAATGTATTAAACACCACTTAACTCTTTACCTTATAATATGTACTTTTGTTATGTGAATTTCATCAGCACAACAAAAAAAATCAACTATTTTATTTCATTTTTCCTTTAACTCTCCTTAATTGCATAACCATCATCTCTTGGTGACATATGGTCATTTATCCAGGAAGCGATTGTCACTCTGCATGGAGGACCTCCATAATTCTCTCTTCCACGTGATATGGGATATTTAACACTCATGTGATGGAACATTATGTAAAGAACACCAGATCTGAAACACTATTTTCTCTTCTCTCAAACAACTTTTTAAAATTATTGCTTCTATGACTCCATTCTTTGTTTCCTAAATTACTAGCCAATCATGACACTGTGAATATTTCTTATGGCTTTGGATAATCCCATGGCTCCCGCAAGGCCAGTTCTTCTAATGAAGCTGAAGGCTAACACTAATTCTCAGGTAAAGTTCATTTGTAATGTTAATAACAACTTAGTTATTATTTTCCTCTTCATATGAATGACTGATGACTACTAATGACAGAGGGAAAACATGTAAAACCATCAAACTTTTCACTGATTTTAAAGTTTACATAAATTGTCCTTTCTCAGCTGAAGAAGGTAAATTTTCCCATGTTGTTAAATTCATCTCACACACACAAATACTGCTACCTTTGAATGACTACATGCTAAATTTTTACATAAAAGTTCTCCTTTATCTCTAAGTGGCTGGCTCTATATTGACCCTAAGTGGCTCTATCTCTAAGTGGCTGTCTAATGTTGACAAATTAAAATGTATTAGTGAAGATTTTCTAATGATGGCCAACATTTACTTTTATTTCAATAACCAGTAACGTTAAAGGGGTCATTACAACATTGTTGCTATTTCAAAATAGAGAAGGTTCTTCTTTAATATCCTCTTCACTAGCTATTCCTTAAATGTCAGTCTTTCACGTATGATATGTTCACTAGCGAATTTTCCAATGAAATATGTTGGCTTTTGTGTCCTGAAGTCAATAAATACCTAGCTTCACTGACAGTCTACATATGAAATGTAAAATTGAAAATGTCGGTTTTCAATTTCCTCCATATTAGGATGGAGGACTAAGTAAGAATTTTAATTTGTTCTGCTTAAACTTCTTTGCTAAGAACTTTTATTTATTGTCTTGCTTTCTTCTGTTTAGTCTGCGATCTTAAAATTATCCTTCTGAAAAATACTGCTTCTATTAAATCCTACTGCTCACCTCGTGTTGCTTAGTTCTGAGTACTCTCCTCAAATAATTTCAAATTTTACACTAAGGATCTTCTGCTAATGTTTAAACCTCCCGGTACAATCTTAATTATTGATTTACATCCCCTTATATTTCACAACACCGTCCTTCTGCGATGCTCACTTAAGAATATTGAACTCCTTCATGTCTACCTTTCAAGCCTTGAATTTATTTTTAAATTATATTTAAGCCCAGTGACTCCTTTTCTGCTAAATGCTCTTGTAGTTCTTTTGAATCTTCATATAAGCAGGAAGAATGCCTTGCACATAAGCTTATTGAGGTCTCAGAAGCTGGATGGCCCAGCTCAGTGGCTGACGCTGTGAGCCAGTGTAGAAGGCTGAGGCAGCTGGACTGCTCAAGCCCCAGGCTTTAATGTCAGTTTTGAAAATGTAGTGAGATCCTCTCTCCACAAAAAAAATAGGAAAAATGTTTAGCTAGGTGTAGTGGTGCATGCTGGTAGTTGCAGCATCTCAGGAGGCTGAAACAGGAGAATTGCTTGAGCCCAGGAATTTGAGGCTGTAGTGAGCCATCATCTCACCAACGCACTCTGACCTGGTAAGAACAAGACTCCAACCCAACAAAGAAGCTGAACAAGCAATTTTCAGATTGGAACATCAGGGGACCATTACCACGGCACCTAGGAAATGGAAGAATTCATTAGATGAAGAAGCCTACCATCAAAGAATACTGCTAGGAGCTTTTAGAAAAATAAAGGGGAATCCTCTAGCAAACACAGGATTAAAAGAAACGTTGGCCTCACTCTAATCAATTCCTTGATCTGCAATGAGAAGCTGGAGTATTTCTTCACCATAAACCTGAAACGTACCTAGTGAGAGAGAAACTATACTCAAAGTGATCGATCACCAATTAAGCCAATGTGTATGTCACTTCTATTTTGTTTGATAAACTTAAAGTTAAGCATCCAGGTAAAATGGCTCATTTTTAGTCCTACAAAAACTATGGTCTTTCTATCAGGTAGCATTTACCTTGGCCTCCCATCCAACTATTGCTTCTTGCCACAGCAGAAGGAGCAGATTTTTAGGAGGAGGCCCTCCACTTCTTGAAGAGGGACCACTTTTAACTGGAGTGAGTCCCCTAGAATAACTCATGTTGAGATCAAGAGTGTATCCACCATCATCTGCATTTCAAACAAACTCTTTTTTTTCTTTTTCTTTTTTTTGAGGTGGGGTCTTGCTCTTTCACCCAGGCTGGGGTGCAGTGGCACGATCTTGGCTCACTGCAAGCTCAGCCTCCCGGTTCATGCCATTCTCCTGCCTCTGCCTCCTGAGTGGCTGGGACTACAGGTGCCCGCCACCACACCTGGCTATTTTTGTGCGTGTGTGTGTTTTTAGTACAGACAGGGTTTCACTGTGTTAGCCAGGATGGTCTCGATCTCCTGACCTCGTGATCTGCCCTCCTCGGCCTCCCAAAGTGCTGGGATTACAGGCGTGAGCCACTGCGCCCGGCCTCAAACAAACTCCTTAGTTAACTAACATCACTGTTTCTTAAATGGCTAAGTTTTAGTTTTTTATAAAGATTTTCTACATATTATAATCTTACAAATTCACATTTGTCTAAACTAATAAAATTAACATTTTTATATGAAATTAGTACAATTCAAGCAAGAAAACTCCATTTAGAAAATCTAGAAAGAAACTCAAGAATCATAATATTTTCTATGAGAGAGATGTGGGAAAAGTAGGGAGTGAACAAGGAGCAGATATTGATCAGTAAAATATCTAAGTATACTATACATAAAAATATTAAAAGAAAAATGATAAATGACTTTATATCATTCTGTTATGAGGAAAAATTTTCAAAGCATATGATAAAGATAAACTAAATTCTATTCAAAGAAACTCAAATATTTACAATATCAAAAAGTGACACGTCAGGAAAATACCTTACCTCTAAAATTTGTTAACAGAATATAGAATTCTTACAATTCCCTTATAAAACACTAATTTTCAGATTAGACTGTTAAATTTTAATAATCTTTAAGAATTGCATATTACATAATATAAAAATATTTTTCATATATCTACAAAAAATATAGACATATGCCAATTGCCAGGTGGCGTTACAGGTTAGAATACACACATTCTCTTACATGACAGAATATTATTGAACCTCACCCTCAAGATCAATGGAGACAAAATAATCATGAAACTATGCATCTTAAAATGGAGCAAACACTGCAATTTCAGCTTCAAAAGAACATCTCCAGTTAATTACACATCTGGTTATTAAAACCCAAAAATAAATGATAGATTTTTGAAGGTTGGTTAATAGACAATACAAGTTAACTGATTTATTTATTTATTTATTTATTTATTTGTTATTGAGATGGACTCTTGCCCTATTACCCCAGGCTACAGTGCAATCATGTGATCTCACCTCACTGCAGCTTCCACCTCCCAGATTCCAGTGATTCTCCTGCCTCAGCCAAGTAGCTGGGATTACAGGTGCAAGCTACCATGCCAGGCTAATTTTTTATACCTTTAGGAGAGACAGGGTTTCACCATGTTTGTCTGGAACTCCTGACCTTGTGGTCCCCCCATCCCATACTTCCCAAGTTCTGAGATGACAGGCATGAGCCATCTCACCCAGCCCATCCAATCATTTTGTTTTGTTTTGTTTTGTTTACAAATATATGGTTAGTTTTTCTTTTTTACGTAAAAATCGACCCCTCATTTCTATGGTGTAAATCACTCATAAATATCATTTTCAGTGACTCATCCTTCAGCAAAGAAAGATACATATATATCTGTGAAGCCGTGGTTATTAGACCTTTCCAGAGTCACTGACTGTTTTCAGAAATTAAAGTTCTACGTTTCTTAAATTGAAAATGCTTTATGGCAGACCAATGTACAAACTCTCTGTCAAAATTACAACGCAATAGATTTGCATAGATGTTAGCACATGTATACACAAAAAAACAAATATTGCAAAATCAATCTTAAATACTGAGTTACTTTTTTCCTGTTGGAAAATTTTAAATATTCCATCCTATTTTGATGTTACAACTGATATGAAGTTCTGGGCCCCAAAGTTGAAAACTCTAAAGTATAATGAATATAAATGAGTTCTGCAGAAAACTTGTTGAGTGCAGGCAATCAGCATTCATAAACACAACTCAGTTTCAAATTTTTGTTATTTCAGTGCAAAGTTATTACAACTTTAAAATGAATTTTAGATATTAGTTCAATCATTCTGATAATACACCTTTAGTACTTAGAAATAATTGTATCTGTAAGTTAATTTTCTGTTCATAAAGGAAATAGATAAAATTGAGAAAATTTGATATCGTCAAACTTACTTTCTTTCAGTCCTGTGGTTCCATTTTTATATTTTAAAACATTACCGAAGTGTCCTTCCTATGAGAGAAGCCACCCTCTTGTTCCTCCACTACTTCGTCTTCCAGATCTCAGACTTCCTGCAGGTATCCTGTTTTTTGAAGAAGGTGGTGGTCTCCGCCTACCACAACTTTGAAAAGGTGGTTTCCTGGCTTGTTCTAGTTTTATTGCTTTTCCGTGCAAAGACTAAAAGTATTAAGGGTACTATCAATAACACTGGCACATTTAACCTAAGCACATTTTACAAACATTTTTTACATCAACTATAGTTCATAGTTAATTAGGTGATGCAAAGATGTTGGAAAAAGTGTTTTTGGAGTCACATGCCTTTAAAATGCCTTACTTGAGCAAAGGCTAAACCCTTGGGGAAGTAATCTAGGCAGACATTTGGAGGAAGAGAATTCTAGGCAGACAAAATAACCATTGAAATAATTCGGAGACTAGAATTAAGCAAGTAGTCATACTCCCAACATGTGGCAAGATGAACAAAGGAAAACACTTAAGTGAGATCAAAGACAAATCCTTTTGTTTATTCTGAGTATAATTCTGACTACTTGGAGAACAAACTGTAAGCTGCAAGTGAGTATCAGATTCAAGCAGAGAAACTAAACAAATGATGATGCTTCAACAAATGTAATGGCAGAGGAGGTGATACATGCAGTCGTTTCATGTGACTGTATAAGTTGTGCTTTGCGTAAAGTTACTTGGCTGAGGGCATAAGTAATATGCAGATAATGATGTTGAGTATGTAGGTGATTTTTTATTGTTTTGAACTTTCTTCTAAATTCCCTCTGGTATTTGATTTCACTTTTTAAACCAGTGTTACAATTATTTATACCTAAATGTTACATGGAACTCATGTAGTATGTACCATGTAAAATTTATTACTGTCAATCAAGTAATATGAAATTTACATGTGATAGAAATGTATAATTTATACTTTTAAGTTAATATCTTATAATTTAATATATATAAACCATATAAGCTATATAACTAACTTATAAATCTAAGTATTCCTAAACATACATAATATATGTATCTGTATATGTCATAACTAACATATATGTATTGCATATAGATGAAATGTATGCATTATATATTTTAATACAGATATACTATATGTCTATATGTATTTCCTTTTTTATATACTTTAAGTTCAGGGGTACATGTGCAGATGTGCAGTTTTGTTACATAGGTATACACGTGCCATGGTGGTTTGCTGCACCCATCAACCCATCATATACATTAGGTATTTCTCCTAATGCTATCCCTCCCCTAGCCCTCCAGCCCACTAAAGGCCCAGTGTGTGATGTTGCCTTTCCTGTGTCCATGTGTTCTCATTTTTTAACTCCAGCTTATAAGAGAGAACATGCAGTGTTTGGCTTTCTGTTCTTGTGTTAGTTTGCTGAGAATGATGCTTTCCAGCTTTACCCATGTCCCTGCAAAGGATATGAACTCATACTTTTTTATGGCTGCTTACTATTCCATTGTGTATATGTGCCACATTTTCTTTATCCACGCTATCACTGATGGACGTTTGGGTTGGTTCCAAGTCTTTGCTATTGTGAACAATGCCTCAATAAACATAAGTGTGAATGTGTCTTTATAGTAGAATGATTGACAATCCTTTGGATATACAACCCATAATGGGAATGCTGGGTCAAATGGTATTTCTAGTTTTAGATCCTTGAGGAATAACCTGTCTGTACTCCACAATGGTCGAACTAATTTACACTCCCATCAACAGTGTAAAAGCATTCTTTTTCTCCACATCCTCTCCAGCATGTGTTGTTTCCTGACTTTTTAATGATCACCATTCTAACTGGCCTGAGATGGTATCTCATTATGGTTTTGATTTGCATTTCTCTAATGACCATTGATGATGAGCTTTTTTTCATATTTTTGTCAGCTGCATAAATGTCTTCTTTTGAGAAGTGTCTGTTCATACCCTTCACCCACTTTATGATGGGTTGGTTTTTTTTTATTGTAAATTTGCTTAAGTTCTTTGTAGATTGTGGATATTGGTCCTTTGTCAGATGGATAGAGTGCAAAAATTTTCTCCTATTCTATAGGTTGCCTGTTCACTCTAATGATAATTTCCTTTGCTGTCAGAAGCTCTTTAGTTTACTTAGATTCCATTTGTCAATTTTGCTTTTGTTGCCATTGCTTTTGGTGCTTTAGACATGAGGTGTTTGCTCATGCCTATGTCCTAAATGGTATTGCCTAGGTTTATCTTCTAGGCCTTTTTTGGTTTTAGGTCTTACATTTAAGTCTTTAATCCATCTTGAGCTTATTTTTGTATAAGGTGTAAGGAAAGGGTGTAGTTTCAGTTTTGTGCATATGGCTAGCCAGTTTTCCCAACAACATTTATTAAACAGGGAATCCTTTGCCCATTGCTTGTTTTTGTCAGGTTTGTCAAGGATCATATGGTTGTACCAGTGTGGTGTTACTTCTGAGGCTTCTGTTCTGTCTCACTGGTCTATATCTCTGTTTTGATACCAGTACCATGCTATTTTGGTTACCGTAGCCTTGTATTATAATTTGAATTCAGGTAGCTTGATGCCTCCAGCATTGTTCTTTTTGCTTAGGATTGTCTTGGCTATGCGGGCTCTTTTTGGCTCCATATGAAGTTTAAAATACTTTTGAACAATTCTGTGAAGAAATTCAATGGTAGCTTGATGGGAATAGCATTGAATCTATAAATTACTTTGGGCAGTATGGCCATTTTCATGATATTGATTCTTCCTATAATGAGCATGAAATGTTTTTCCATTTATTTGTGTCCTCTCTTATTTCCTTGAGCAGTGGTTTGTAGTTCTCCTTGAAGAGGTCCTTCACATCTCTTGTAAGTTGTATCCCTAGGTATTTTATTCTCCTTGTAGCAACAGTGTGAATTCACACATGATTTGACTCTCTGTCTGCTGCTGATGTATAGGAATGCTTGTGATTTTTGCACATTGATTTTGTATCTTGAGACTTTGCTGAAGTTGCTTATCAGCTTAAGGAAATTTTGAGCTCAGACAGTGGGGTTTTCTAAATATACAATCTTGTAGTCTGCAAAAACAGACTACAAGACTTCCTCTTTTCCTATTTGAATACCCTTTATTTCTTTGTCTTTCCTAATTGCCCTGGTCAGAACTTCCGATACTGTGGTGAATAGGAGGGGTGAGAGAGGGGGCATTTTTGTCTTCTGCAGGTTTTCAAAGGGAAAGCTTCCAGGTTCTGCCATTCAGTATGATATTGGCTGTAGGTCTGTCATAAGTAGCTTTTATTATTTTGAAATATGTTCCATCAATACATAGTTTATTAAGAGTTTTTACCATGAAGGGGTGTTGAATTTTGTGGAAGGGCTTTTCTGGATATATTGAGATAATCATGTGGTTTTTTCATTGGTTCTGTTTATGTGACGGATTATGTTTATTGATTTGCTTATGTTGAATCAGCCTGCATCCCAGGTATGAACCCAACTTGATCATGGTGAATACACTTTTTGATGTGCTGCTGGATTCTATTAGCCTTTATTTCATTGAGGATTTTTGCATCAATATTCATCAGGGAAATTGGCCTGAAATTTTCTTTTTTTGCTGTTTCTCTGCCAGATTTGGTTATCAGAATGATGCTGGCCTCATAAAAGGAGTTACGGAGGATTTCCTCTTTTTCTATAGTTTGGCATGTTTTCAGAATGAATGGTATCAGTTCCTCTTTGTACCTCTGGTAGAATTCATCCGTGAATCTGTCTAGTCCTGGACTTTTTTTTCTTTTTCATTGGTAGGCTATTAATTACTGCCTCAATTTCAGAACTTGTTATTGGTCTATTCAGGGATATGACTTCTTCCTGGTTTAGACTTGGGAGAGTGTGTGCATCCAGGAATTTATCCATTTCATCTAGATTTTCTAGTTTCTTTGCATGGAGGTATTTATAGTATTCTCTGATGGTAATTTGCATTTCTGTGGAATCAGTGGTGATCTCCCCTTTATCACTTTTTATTGTGTCTTTTTGATTCTTCTGATTTTTCTCTCTTTTCTTCTTTATTAGTCTGGCTAGTGGTCTATGTATTTGTTGATCTTTTCAAAAAACCAGCTCCTGGATTCATTGATGTTTTGAAGGGTTTTTCATGTCTCTATCTCCTTCAGTTCTGCTCTGATTTTAGTTATTTCTTATCTTCTGCTAGCTTTTTAATTCGCTTGCTCTTGTTTGTGTTCTCTTGTTCTTTTAATTTTGATGTTAGTGTGCTGATTTTAGTTATCTCCTACTTTCTGTTGTGGACATTAAGTGCTGTAAATTTCCCTTGAAACACTGCTTTAAATGTTTCCCAGAGAGTCTGGTAACTTGTCTTTTTTCACATTGGTTTCAAAGAACATATTTATTTCTGCCTTCACTTCATTATTTACCCAGTAGTCATTCAGGAGCAAGTTGTTCAGTTTCCATGTAATTGTGCAGTTTTGAGTGAGTTTTTAAATATTGAGTTCTAATTTGATTGCACTGTGGCCTGAGAAACTGTTTTGTTTTTTTTTTAATGATTTCTATTCTTTTGCATTTGCTGAGGAGTGTTTTACTTCAAATTATGTAGTCAATTTTAGAATAAGTGCTTTTCCTCTGAGGGTAATTGCGGCTATAGGGAGAACAAAATGTTAGCTACAAGTGGGCATCAGAATCAAGCAGAGAGGCCAAACAAATGATGATGGCTTCAGCAAACATAATGGCAGAGGAGGTGATACAAACACTCATTTCATATGACTGTATAAATTGTGCTTTGCCTAAAATTACACGACAAAGAACATAAGTAATATTCAGATAATCATGTTGCGTATGTAGGTGATTTTTTATTGTTGAGAACTTTCCACTAATTTGCTTCTGGTATTTTATTTTACTCTTTTAAACATAGTTAGAATTATTTGTGCCTAAGTGTTATGTGGAACTCTTGAAGTATGTACCATGTAATATTTAATACTGTCCATCAAGTAATATGAAATTTACATGTAATAGAAAAGTATAGGCCGGGCGCGGTGGCTCACGCCTGTAATCCCAGCACTTTGGGAGGCCGAGGCGGGCGGATCACGAGGTCAGGAGATCGAGACCATCCTGGCTAACACGGTGAAACCCCGTCTCTACTAAAAATACAAAAAATTAGCCGGGCACGGTAGCGGGCGCCTGTAGTCCCAGCTACTCGGGAGGCTGAGGCAGGAGAATGGCGTGAACCCAGGAGGCGGAGCTTGCAGTGAGCCGAGATCGCGCCACTGCACTCCAGCCTGGGCGACAGAGCGAGACTCCGTCTCAAAAAAAAAAAAAAAAAAAAAAAAAAGAAAAGTATAATTTACACTTATAATTTAATATATGTATAAACCATATAAGCTATATAACTAATTTATAAATATAAGTATCCCTAAACATACACAATATATGTGTCTGTGTAATTTATAATTAACATATATGTATTGCATATATATGTAATTTATACATTATATATTTTAATACATGTATACTATATGTCTATATGTATTTCTAATATATATGGTTATCTTTGTTTCCACCCATTCAGGTACAGCAAAATAGTCCTGTTCTTTCCCTCTTTGGCTGTCACTGGGAACTGGTAGGCCTGGTCAGTGATACCTCAGAAGCCTGTTTATGACCCTGTTCTTGTCATCAGGACAGGTTATACATATCTTGGATTAGATGGCCTATCAAGACATCCCAGAAACCACTGGGTCGTATTTGTTCCCTACCCTGCAATTTTCCTCCTGGAGTAGAAAATAGTCCACAAAACACACTTAGCGGTAACATAGGCTCTGACACTTTGGTCTTCCATGGATTCTCAGTACAAACATGGAGAAGATTAAGCACTTCCCCAGTGAACAGAAAGCACCAGCATACTTATTCAATGTTTTTGGTTCAAATAATAGAGACTTTTTTCATGCCAAAAGACTATTACACTTTCAAAGTGGTCACCTCTCCTCAGCTAGCAAATTCCCAATGGTATGATCCTGGATTTCTCCTGTTGCCAAACCGTGGGATCATCCTGATACAGCTGAATGCTGGAGTACCCCAGAAACTGACACTTCTCAATATTTCTTTTTTTCTGGACCCCAGAACTCCCAAACAGCTATTATACCTATACCCTGGAATCTTCCTCAGAAAAAGACAACAAATTATAAATATCAAGCTGTGACTGATTCAGCAAGATCCTGGATTAATACATTAGCTAGTAAAATTAGGCTTCATACTCTACCATTAGTTAGTAGGGGTGGATCCTGGTTTCTCTTTTCAAGGGGCCTAGGTGGATCTCAAGTTCCTTCTGAGATTGATACTGGTCAGTCTCAAGTTCAATCTGTTAATGTTCTGTCTCATGGACAAATTGTAGCTAGACCTTGGCTAGAAATTACTCCTGAAGTTGCAACTTGGAAACAATTTGTGTCTTATAAAACAGGAACAGATTCAATCCAGTGAAGAGAGTATTAGACACCAAACATATCATGTAGCTCATAGAGTTAAGCCTGGTGCTAAACCATCAACTTACAACTAGATTCCACCAGTACCTTTCATAGTTAATAAAATTGAACTATGGGCTCATTCATCCCTCAGTGAAGATGGATTTCCATATCCTACAGTAACCCATATTTTTGAACCATGGTGTCAGCTACTCTTGAATGTATTTGGATCCCAAGAAACTATAGAAAAGACAGATGGATACTGGACTCTTGCGGAACCTAAGTCAACTTGGTTCTGGATTTCTTCTATACTGCATACTCCATATTCATGTGCTAAGTCAAAAGGTGACACTATTAGGTCTTGGATGCAAAATAAAACCAGTATGATCAGGCCCTCAAATCAAATGGATAGATTTAGTAACTTGAATAAACATTAGGCTATTATACTCAAACCCCTGATGCAGACATGCATCCTATTATGAACATAATTGAGCCCTTACTTCACTCTAAAGTTGACATGATCAGACCCTGGAGTCAGCCTGAAACAGCCATAGTCCAAATGTGGGCCTAGGCAGAAACTCAGTCAGGAAGACTCTTGACTTGCCTGAAAGCTGGTGCAATTAATCCATGGTTACAAACTGAAATTGAAAGAATGAGACCCTGGATTCAGCATAAATTTAAAATATTGAGACCCAGAACCCAGACTGAAGAATGGAAAAAAGAACATTGGACCCAATCAGAAAGAGATCCAGTTAGGTACTGGGCCCAAACTGGAATGGAAACAGTGGTACCTGGGCCCCAACCTGAAGATGATAAATGCAGACCCTAGAATCACACTGAAGCTGATATCAAACTTTTGTTTCAGTCTCAAGCAGAGACAGTCACACAGTGGAGAGAACCAGTAACTCTGACAGATCATCATTAGATACAGTCTGAAACTGCAACAGTGAGGTTTTGGAACCGATCTGTGACTGATAAGTTAAGAGACTGGATACATCATGAGATTATGCATTTAGACTCTGGGGTGAGGTTGAAAGTGATAAAGTTAGATCCTGGACCCAAGTTGAAGATGACACTTTGAGACACTCGATTCAGAAAGACTTTGATGTAATCAATTCCTGGGTACAAAATGAAGCTACTATATTAACACCATGCATTCAGGGAAAGTCTTGAGAATTAAATCCCTGACATAATCTGAAACTTCCACAGTGCCACTGTGGACCCAGACTGAAACTCCAACAGTAAACTCTTGGACAAATATGTTATCAGATACAGTCACAGTATGGACAAAGGCTGAATTTCAAGGATTAACATCCACCCATCTGTTGAGGAAAACTGATCCAATCATACTGTGGACTATTGCCAAATCTCCAGCAGTGAATCTCTGGACACATTCTGTATGTGATGAAGTCAAATTTTGGAACCAAGAAGAATTTCCAGCCTTATTGCCTTTGACAGAGCCTATAGCTAAGACAGTCCCACAATGGATCCAGGATAGATTTCCAGCAATGAACCCCTGGGCAAAAACTATAGCTGAAACTGTCATACCATTGACCCTTGGTGAAATGACACCAGTAAGTCCTTGGACAAAATTACAGCCTGAATATCTAGAAGGAAATACTTGGCTCCCATCTGAATTTAATCCAGTCTCATTGTGGACCATGGCTTATCTGCCAGCAGTAAAAAACTGGATACGTTTTGATACTGAAACAATAATGTTGTGAAACCAGGTTGACTTTCCAGCAATACATTCCTGGAAACAGTTGGAAACTGATATAATCACACTAGGGACCCAAGCTGAATCACTAGTGATGAATTCATGGATACACTCTCCTATATCTGATATGGTCACAATGTGTATCCAGGCTGAATCACTATTATTACATCCTTGGACACAGTCTGAAACTGATATACTCACAACATGGATTCTGGCTGAAACTCTAGGAGTAATTCCCTGGGAACAAGATATATTCCAACCATGGACCCACGCTGAACACCCACCAGTATCTTGGACTCAATCATTGATTCCGGGTAAAACAGCAGCAATGAATCCCTGGAGAGATGTTACAGCTGATATGGTCCTACCATGGAATCAGGCTGAATTTATAGTAGGAAATGCCTGGACATAGTCTGAAACTTATACAGTCACACAGGGGATCCTGAATGGTTTTCCAGCACGATATTCTTGGACACAACAAATAGCTGATGTAGACAAGCTGTGGACCAAGCCTGAATTTCCCACAATAAATCCCTGGACAAAGTCTGTAGGTGATAGTACTATACAATAGATTCAGGATGAGTCTCCAGCAATAAAACCATGGACACAGTATGTGTCTTATACAATCAAACCATGGGCCCCAGATGAATCTTCAGCAGTAAATCTCTGTACACACCCTGAATCTGATAGCATTATCCTGTGGACACAAGCTGAGTCTCCAATGGTAAATCTGTGCACAGAGGCTGCAACTTCCAAAGTCACACCATGGGCCCAGGCTGTATCTCCAGCAGTAATTCCATGGACACAGCCTATACCTTCCATAATCGTACCTTGGACCCAGGTTGAATGTCCATCAGTAAATACCTGGACAATGTCCATAGCCAATACCATCACACTATGGAACCGGGCTGAATAAATAGCGGGATATCCATGGATACTGCCATGGGCTGCTACTATCACACTATGCACAGTCTGAATCTGCAGCAGGAAATCTTTGGACACAGCCTATATATGACACAGACACTCCATGGCGTAAGGCTGAATCTTCAGCAGTAGTGTACTGGACAGAATCTGTAGCTGATACACACACACCATGAACTCAGTTTGAAGTAAAGTTTACAGTTTTTAACAGTAAAGCCTTGGATCCAATCTGTATCTGATACACTCATACCCTGGACCCAGGCTGAGTCTTCCGCAGAAAAACATTTGACACAGGCAAGAGCTTATACAATCAAATGATGGAACTAAGTCAAATCACCTGCCATAAATCTCTGGAAACAATATGAAACCAATATGTTCACGTGGTGGACTGAGGCTGAATCTCCAAAAGTTTTGAGGAAACCAGCCCCACACTGCCTGGCAGGTACCCCGAATCCAGTGGAGACAAAGGAATTAGTCCAACGGAGACAAAGGAATTAGAAAGAGACAGAATAAGAGTTTAAAAGGTGGGTTCAGGGGACCAGAGCATCGGACACTTGCAAATGGCATGGAGCTCTCGGCCTCCACCTAATTTATTAGTTTACAAGCTCCTTGTTCTTAGGGCAGATGGGAGGGGGAGGAAGGGAATGAGGAAAAGGTTTAATCCGTGAAGGAGAACTTGTGAGTCATTCAATAAAATGTATAGCAGTGGCAGTTTCTGTGAATTTCCTTGAGCAAAGGCATGTGTCTAAACGACTTAAGATCTTTAACTTATTGAGACTGAAATGGGTGGGAGTGGATTTCAGGAGAAGCCAAGATGTTTGATTATACTCCACTTCTTCAAGGGAGTGTTATTTCCCCGAGCAACCTGTGGCATTCTGCTGAGCTCTTATGCTCTCAGGGCATAAAGACATGAAGGCAATAAGGAGACTTTTCTCCTTAGAGGCTGCCCACGTCTCTCCATGGGTGTCTTACACAGGAGAGACCAACTTATCTGGCATTCCAGAAACTCTCTTTCTCATGTGTCTTCCTTCTTTGTCTCTATTATTTTTTTTTTATTAGAACTGCCATTGCTATCATTCATGCTCTCTGGCTTCTCTCCCAAGGCACCCTCTGCATCTATAGACTAAAAACAAACAGCATAAACAGACACAAACCAAAATAAAATTTGCAATTGTTGATCTACCTATGGTGTTCATCCACTTTAAAGGATTACTCTTAGAAAGGCCATCAGTGGCTCCAGCAAGAATATCAGCTCCAGACAACAGGCTTAGGTGAGCCTGAGGTGTCTCGAAAAGTTGTTTTTTTCAATTTAGCAATATCTAGTGTTAAATTGTCTTCTTTTCCAGGTAGGTTATGTCTAATCATCTCCTAATGGTGTTCAGTGGCATTATAAGAGCTAGGAGTAATATGAAGATCAGAAATATTCCAATCACATTGCATTTGAATTCTATGCTCCATAGAATCTGATCTCCCATCCAAACTACTGTTTGATGGAGATCATTAATTTGATTTGCCAATTTTTGATCTATTTGGCTTTGGGAATGCCAAAGCTTAGAATAATTTTTCTGCCAACTATCCACAAAGCCCACAGTTTGAATAGAAGAGTGCAAAGCAACACCAGCAGCAGCAGCAGCAGTAGCTGTGACAGATATAAGGCCCATGATCACAGCTATTAAAGTAAATATGAACCTCTTTGATCTATTAAGTATTCTGTTTAGCACTTCAGTGATACTATGTATGGAGGGAGAGGCCTCCGAAGGTCTATTGAGGGAAACAGGTATCCAAACTCCTTCTCAAGACTTAACCAGTAAAATGCTATTATCTTTATTAAAGGTAGAATTAATGCAGGTAAAAAGATGACAGTTGAGGCATGGTATGGTTTGAGAGTCAGGTAGGATATTAATTTTTCCCACTGCCAATATAAAAGGAGGTTTAACACAACGCTGCAAATGCACTGTCTAGTTAGAGGTCATGGCTACAACAAATCGAAGTTTTTTACTATGGTTCTCTGTTTTATATTCTCCTTTCCAAATCTGAATTGGGATTTGAGCCATCATTAATTTCCACAATTCTGGATTCTCTGGACTTAGAATTGGATCAATCATTTTTGGGCTTGGAGGAGCCATACCATTCTCCTCCCACTTAATAGTGTAATTTGTTTCAATTCTTCTGTATAATTTTGGTGCATTATCTGGGTAGTCATTTGCAAAAGGAGTCTCTCTACAATCGTCATGCTGTCCAGTACAATTTACTGCAAAGTGTCCCATAGGGGCCCAATCAATGATGATTCCATAGGAATTATTTTGCAGTACAGCACTGCTACTTGCAATACAAGCTTCCCAGGTTAGAACCTCTAGTTTTCAGACTATTGAGTGGCCTGCCTACGCAGGGCAGGACTTCTTATTAGGTTTAAATTTATTAATCTGGTGATGCGTCATAACATAGCCATGCTCAAGGTATTTAATAGGGTCCAAACATTGAAATGTCCTTCCACTAAATACATGAATAGAGGCTTTTGATGAATTATGTGCAGGAACATAAGCCATCCAGCTTCGTTTATCAGAATTTAAACATCCTGCTGCCAGCCCCAGACAGATGAGAGTAAAGCAATAACCAATGGAAACACTCATTAACATTCCTTCCTCTTCTGGATGAGTAGGACCTTGGTTATCTGCTGGTCCAGGCATCCAGACACTATCATTAACATAAACCTCCACTGGGTCAACTAACCATGTTAACAGGCCTAATCAGTGGTGAGAGTGGAATGTAGGCCCAATAAGTGTAATTTTGATCTGCCCCTTTGCAGGGAGACTCACCACCAAGGAGATTACCACCATCATAGCTACCATTAGATTACTGGTGGTCAGCGGCTTGTTCTGAGACCCCAGGTTCTCTTCTGCAATGTGAGCTAGTCTCTTAATCTGGCCCCAGGTTGGTGGAGTTGACTTGGCTAGTTTCACTTGTTTCCATGTGCCCAACAGAGATGTTCATCTGAGCCATCTGATCAACTGTGGGTGCAGGAACATTCCAAGGTCTTTTTCTCTTCCTTGGACTCTGGCTCATGGCACAGCTTAAGATGTCTTGTGGGTACCCAGACAGGAAGCTGATTCTCTCCTGGTGAGATGCAAGCAAATCCTCGAGCCTAACAAGACCCACTGGGGCCTTTTGTTTAGGCCAGTTTTTTTGGCTGTTGTTAAAGAGCTATCATCGACACATCTGCTCCTGTGTTGACCAGACCCTCAAATTATTTTCCTTGAATAAACCATAAAAATAAGTCTATTGTCAGACACTCGATTTACCCAATAGACAGCCTTGCTTGCTGAATTTGTGCTTCCAAATCCTCCTGTTCTTTTTTCTGAGCTTTCTCCTAACTTAACATATGGTAAAAGTAATAGTTGAGGTATTCTGTCACCTGGATTAGCACTGCAGGGAACAGTGGAGGAGAAAACAATTTGAATTTCTCCCTGGCAATCAGAGTCCACTACTCCAGTATGTACTTGAATTCCCTTTATGTTTAAGGTGGATCTTCCCAGTATAAGTCCCACTGTGCCATTTGGCAATGGGCTGTAAACTCCCATTGGGACCTTCCTAGGAGGCTCCCCAGGAAGGAGGGATACAGGTTCAGTACAGAATAAAACTACTGCCCCGCTTCTAGCTGTGGAGGGAGATAATTGCTGTACATTTGTACAGGGATAGACTGGGCCGGGAAGACTCCATTTGGAGTCGGGGACATCCCATCCTGAATTGGGAATGCCCCATTTTGAATCGGGGCCAGGGGCTGGCCCCTCTCTCCATTTCCCAGCAAGGGCTGTCTGCTGTTATCAAACTTTGAAAGACATTGATTAGCTCAGTGTTTACTTTTTTACATATGGGACAGGTTCCTGGTACCCTGCTTTTTCCTCCTGAGTTTTGCCTTTTTTGGCTCTTTGTACACTCTCTTTTTGTATGTCCTGTCTGCCCACAGTTATAGCAAGATCCAGGGAACACTCGTGTGCTTTTTGTTACCTTTAGTTCATCCATTGCCTGAGCTAGGAGGCTGGCCTTATGTAAGTGCCCCACAATGCCATGGTAGGCTTTAATGTATTCACTTAAAGATTTTTCCTCATTTAGATCTGCCTTTCCCTTAATAGGTCTAATTGCTGCCTGACATTCTGTATTAGCATTTTCATAAGCAAGCAGCTGAATGATCCCTTTCCTGGCATGAGAATCCTAAATACCCTTTTGAGCCATGTCTTGCAAATGGGCGATAAAATCTGGATAAGTCTCCCTTGGACCCTGTTAAACTGAGTTAAAAGAAGGATAAGTAGTACCAGGGTTGTGATTTTTTTCCCAGACTCAGGCACATCGTTCTGAGCTGATAAGCAGCCTCATCACCCATTACTATCTGTTGATTTAGAGTACCCCATGCCTGTCCGATTCCAAGCAATTGATCAGATGTGATATTAACAGAGGTTGGGTTTGAGCATTTCTGCATGCCTGATTTGTTGCTTAATCTGTCCACCAGGTTTTAAATTGGAGAAATTCAGAGGGGGACAGGGTGGATCAGGCTAATGACTCCCAATCTATAGGTATTAAACGCCAGTTATAAGCCACAGATTGTAACGAGGAATGAATATAAGGATAATTTGGCCCATATTGTCCAATTGCTTGCTTTAAAGACTTTTAATATTTTAAGAGGAAATGGCTCCCAGCATGCTTGAGCATGTTCTCTGGGCTCCTCAGCTGGAGAAATAATTACCAGAAACTGCCAAGCATCCGAATTCCCCATTTCTTGTGCCTGGTGAATGGACGCCTGTATTGTCCCTGCGCCATAATTTGTATTTGGACTAGCTCGCAGTATTCCTCCGCCATAATTAACAGGCAGGTAAGCCTGGATCATTCCCTCCCCTTACTTGGCTGTTGGGCAAGCCTGAAGCTTCCCATTGCCACAGTTACTGGAAGGGAGTGCGATAATGGGAGCTGCAAGCCGCGTCGCAGGCTCCTGTTCCAAAAATACCTAAGACTAAAGTTGGAGTGGCCATTCCGGACCTTCCCCTAAAGGCGCAGTAGGTAGCACTGTTTCTTTCATAAGTTTTTGGAGGTTAGGATATATAACTTCCCATTTCTCCCCCTTTTTAAAACTAGACTGTGACAGTTCACTTTGCTGATTAGCAGACTCCTGATTATTAAACTTTTCTACGTCATCCTGAAACTTCTCCTCCTCCTCCTCAGTGTGGAAAGGCTGCAGTGCTGTTTAAATTGCTGACCACACAGACCAAGTGGAGAAGGGCCCTCTTGTTGTGATTAAGTCTGATCCTACCTTGTCCCAATCTTTTACATCCATGTTTCCATATTCCAGGAACCAAGAAGAATACTTTTCTACGAGATGGAACAAAGATGTAAGATTTTGGGTATTCACAATTACCCCTCCGTGGCACAATAACTGCTGCACCAGGCTTAATTAACAAACTTACTCTCAGCCTGACTCATATTTTCCCTAGGTTACCCTGGAATTCTCCGAGCGCCCTACTTACCTGTAGAGCTTGAAGTGAAAACATATTCAGGTGTCCTTTGTCAGTCGTCCTCCACTTTGCACGCTCTGGCGTTCCTTCACTGGATTATTTGTAGGGATTATGGGGAGCCCCGCGTTGGCCACCAGATGTTGGGGAAACCAGCCCCACACCAGCTGGCGGTTACCTCGAGTCCGGCAGGTACCCCGAGTCCGGCGGAGATAAAGAATTAGAAAGAGACAGAATAACAGTTCAAAAGGCTAGTCCAAGGGACCAGAGTGTCAGACTCTTACTCATAGCCTGGAGCTCTCAGCCTCCACCCAATTTATTGGTTTACAAGCTCTTTGTTCTTAGGGCAGGCGGGAGCGGGAAGAAGGGATGAGGAAAAGGATTAATCAGTGAAGGAGAACTCGTGAGTCGTTCAATAAGATGTATAGCAGTGGCAGTATCTGAATTTCCCTAGCAAAAGCGTGTGTCTAAACTGCTTAAGACCTTCAATTCATCGGGACTAAAATGGGTAGGAGCAGATTTCAGGAGAAGCCAAGATGTTTGATTTTACTCCACTGCTTCAAGGGAGTGTTATTTCCCCAAGCAACGTGTGGCATGCCGCTGAGCTCTTATGCTCTCGGGGCATAAAGACATGAAGGCAGTAAGGACACTTTTCTCCTCAGATGCCACACATGGCTCCCCATGGGTGTCTCACACAGGGGAGACCAATTCATCTGGCATTCCTGAAACTCTCTTTCCCACAAAAAGTAAATGATTGGACACAGCCCATACCAGCTACAGTTATACCACCAAACCAAGCTGAATCTGTAGGAGTAAATCCCTCCACAAATCTTGAAACAGAAATTGTCATACTGTGGACCCAGGCCCATTCTAAAATCAACAATCCCTGCACATACACTCTATTTGATAGAGTGACACCATTGGCTAAGAATGTTTGTGTAGCAGTAAAACAACAGAGATAGTCTAAAACTAAAATAGTCACATCATAGACCCAGGATGTGTTGCCAGGAATAAATCCATTAACAGTGGCTGAAACTGGTATAGTCACACTGCAGTACATGGCTGTATCTCTAGTAATGATTCCCAGGAGAGAGGCTTTATCTGATACAGTCATAATACGGACACAGACCAAACCTCCAGCAATCACTTTCTGGTTACAATCTCTACCTGATGCAGGCAAACTATAGACCCAAATGAAATATCCATCAGTAAACACTTGGAACGAGGCTGAATTTCAAGCTGTAAATTCCATGATGGAGTCTAAGTCTCCAGTTGTAAATAGCTGGACAGATCCTGAATCTCCAGCCCCAAGTCCTCTGCTATAGGCCGAGACTGATATAGTCATACCATGGACACAGACTCAATCTTTAGCAGTAAATGCTTGGTCAAAGCCTGTTGCTGATACACTCATACTGTATACAGCCTGCAACTCTATCATTAATCTTCTTTTCACAAAGTTTACATGGTACACTGAAAGCTTGTACTGAAACTAAATGTCTATCATTAAATACCTGGACAGAGGCTATAGCTTCCATAGATATACCCTGGACCCAGGCTGAATTTCCAGCAATAAATCCCTGGACAGAGCCTGTTTTTCATACAGCTACAATTTGGGCACAGGCTGTATCTGCAACAGTAAAGGCCTGGGCACAGCCTTCATCTAATACAACCAGATTATGGTCCCAATCTGAATCCGCAGCATTAATTGCATGGATACTGCCTGTATCTGACACATACATAGGATTGATCCAATTTGAATCTTCAGCAGTAAATCCCTGTATATTGCCTATGTCTAATACATTATCATTGTGGACCCAGCCTGTATCTCTAGCAGTCAATTCGTGGATAGAAGCAATAGTTTCCACAGTCACACCATGGACCAAACCTTTTTTTCTAGCAACAAATCCCTGGACACATCCTGTATCTGATATAGTTGCACTTTGGACCCAGGCTGAATCTTCTGCAGTCATTACCTCCACACAGCCAGTTTCTGACAAAATTATACTGTGGCTGCAGGCCCAGTCTCCAGTAGGAATTATCTGGACACAGACTGTATCTGATATACTTATATTATGGAACTACGAGGAATATTCAGCAGAAAACCCAGAGGCATGGGCTGTAGTTTCCTCAGTGTTACCATGGACCTAGCATATCCCTACAGCAGGAAAAACCTGGAAACTACCTGTGTCTGAATCAATCACTCCGTGATCCCAGTCTGAGTCTCCAGTAGTAAACACAACCTTTGATCCAAGATAAAAATCAAGAGTCTATTTTATGGACACATCATGAAATTGAATGTATCAGTGAATGGACTTTGCCTGAATTTGGAACACTTATATCCTGGATAGTGCCTGGGCCTCCAGCAGCAAAACCATGGTCCCAACCTGAAGCTCTAGTTATAGAACTTTGTTTAAAACTGGAACAGAAAAAATAAAACCTTGGGTTCACCAGAATTTCAAACACTGAGCACATTTACTCCCTTTGGACCTGGTAAAATAGAATCCTGGGCCAAACAGAGAACTACAACTTTAATAACATGGATCCAATCCAAAAGGGATGCCTTCTTCCCATATACACCATCTGAAGTAGGTACAATAAGATCCACAACAATTTCTGAAGCCGTAATAGCAAAATATGGATCCAGACTGAAGCAGGCACAATCCACCCTTGGACTCAAGCTAGAACTAATACAATCAGACCTTTGACTCATGCTGAATTTCAAGCAGTCAGACTCTGGACCCTGTCCTTGTCTGATACGCTACTGTATCAGACTGAAATACAGGCAGCAAAATGCTTGACCATGCCTGATATTAATATTCTGAGTGCTTGGCTTCAGACCCAAAATTATGTAAGAAGAAATGGTACTCAACCTTACTCTCAAACAGTTACTACCTGGATGCAGCCGTAATCCACCCATGGAACCAATCTGAAAAGAATGCAGTCAGACCCTGGACCCAGTCTGAAGGTGATGTTATCCAACCTTGGACCTATGCTGAAACCAATACTGTCAGACACTGGACCCATTCTGAAACTGATAAAATAAAACAATGGATTGAGCCTGAATCTCAAGCAAGTAGGACCTGGCCTGAGACAGCTATGTTGATATGTTTGTCCCCAAAACGATGCAGTTTGACCCTGGACCCAACTTGAATCTCAAGCGTCACACTCCTGGACCCACAATCAAATTAGCATAAATTACTCTTGGATTTAGCATGCACCTGCTGCAATCAGACCATGGACTTACTCTGGAATTCATCCCTGGACCCACCATGAAACCAATAGAGTGATAAGATACTGGTTCCAGACTCAAATAAATTCAATGAGATACTGGAACCAACCTGAAACTGAAGTATTCCAAATTTGGACTGTAAGCCAAGGAATAAAACCCTGTAACATGACTGAAATTGATACAGTCACATCTTGCTTACAGCCTCAATGTGATACAGTTAAATCCTGAATTCATCCTGAAAGTCAGCCACTTTCTCCCTGGCCCCAGACTGAAGTTGGTATATTTTGTCCCTGGACTCAGCAAAGAGCTGCTACATATCAAACATGGACCCACCCTGAAACCCAGGCAGTGAGACCCTGGAAAAAGCAGGAAACTGATATAGTCAGATCTTTGTTTTACATTCAGGTGCATAAAGGCAGCTCATAGGCTTATTCAAAATCTCAAATACTCAGTTCCTCGATCCAGCCTGACATTGATATAATTCACAATTTTATTCAGTCTGAAACTTTGGTTCTAAGATTCTGGCCCAAGGTTCTACCTGCAGTAGTCAAACCACGGATCTTGCTTAAAGGAAGAACACTCATATCTTGGATACTGCCTGTAACCCAAGCAGACACAGACTGGATCCAGTCTGAAGCTGATATTATTGAATCCTTTGTGGATTTTAAAGGTGGCAAAGTGAGAACCTGGATCTAGCCTGAAACAAAAATACTAAGACCCAGAACCCATTATAAGGCTAATATAATTGCATCATTTTCTCCTCCTGAAATTGAGCTGAATGGAGAAACACTATTAATGAGTCATTTTGTCTCCTTGTCTAAACGTGTAACCTTTTTGCCAGTAAAAACAGTTTCTTTCCCAGATCAGTATTTAATAGCTTTGTTAACTGAGATAACTGCCACAGAAAGCCAGGATAAAATCAATTCTCTCCAACCAAGCCAGCTTAAAAGCATTTGGCTTCCTGGAAGAGTTGTTTACCAGCACTATGGAAGGAAATTAAAAATTATCAAGATAAAAGAAAGCCCTGAAGTCCCAGCTACCTTTCTTGTCTCTCTTTCTTCCTCCTTTTTCTTTCTTCTTTCTTGTTCTTTTCCATCTCCATGTACACTGTGTTCTTCTTAAGTCTTTTCTTCTTGTACATTCCCTTCATTCTGCATTTTCCCATCTTGCTCAGTTTTTTCTCCTCTGGTCTCCTCTCCTATTCTTCTTTCCATAGCCTTTTCTGCTAATCCTCTTCAGAAAATATCTTCCTCAACATTTACTGAAGAGTCCATTCTTTCTCAATCTTTTTCATCCTTGCATGCTGCTCCAGCCACACTTTTAATAAAACACCCTCTCCTGATGCCTGGATCTCAATCTGGACCCAAGCCTGTACAACAACCTCTTAGGCATTCAGAACGCAATGTTTCCCTGGATGAGTGTCAACTAGCTGTGATCTGGAAAGAGAGTTTACAGGCTTACTGGCTCTTCAAGACAGGTGTTATTTCTCATGAAACCACAGGCACCTTTAGTCTAGTCGTATGTTTGAGTTAATATACTTGGTACGAAGACTCTTGTTGAAGCCTAAAACCAGAGTTTGTAAGATAAGAGGTTATGTTCTCAGACCTTTGCAAAACCAAAATGTATGTTATTATATGAATCAGCAGAGATGTCTAAATATGAACAGAATATCTTATTTTTGCCAAACAAGATTTATGAACTATGTTTTATGAACACAATTCTATTCAGAGAACAGTATTTTAAAGATAGTCTTACTTCTTAGAAATGTTTTCTTATTTCCACTTGAGGTATGTACATATAGATACACACTGTTGGATAATAGTATTATATCTTGGATATAAATAATAAGATATATAACATATGTACTGTATTATTTGAAGGGAAAATATGGAGATAACCTCTGTAGTTTATCTAAAATTGTTGGATGAATAATGTACATTTCCAAATATTTTCTCAGAATTGAAGATACTGAATTTCCAAGCATATTCCTAAAAACCTAAAATTAGATTTTAGAAATAGGAGACTAGTAACACTAATCTCACTCTGTTCCACAGGTTTATTCCTTCTGCAGAGTATGGGTTACGCCCTGGCCATGTCCCCCTCTTTCCCAACTGCTGGGAGGCAAAAATTGGTGAATTTCCTTGGATAGTTTCCTGCAACTGTCTTTCTCTCATTTCTGTGCTGGCTCCATACTAAATGAACAGTGGATCCTTACCACAGCTAGATATGGCAATTTTATGTAAGTCTGAGTAATTCATTTCAAGATTAAGATATCATTATAAAGCAATTACAACATTGAGATTGTTAATGAATATCTTTCTCTTTGTGTGTCTGTGTCTGTGTGTGAGAGAGAGACAGAGAGAAAGAGAGATGGAGACAGGGTCTTGCTCTTTTGCCCAGGTTGCAGTGCAGTGGCATGATTCACATTAGCCTCAAATTCCCAAGATTAAGGGATTCTCCCACCTCTGCCTCCTCAGTACATGGGACCACAGGCATGCACCACTGATTCTGGCTAATTTTTTTTCATTTTCTCCAGACAGAAAGTCTTACCATGTTGCCCACCTGGTCTCAAGTGATCCTCAAAAATAGTTTATAAAGTAGTATTTGTACTTTAGTGCTTACCTGGACTTCATCTGATTCACATGATGTACAGGGCTTATTCCAATTGAAATGTGGAAATAATAAGACTTTTTCTTGATTTTTTCCCCAGAAAAAGCCCAGGAGCGCTGGCCCTGGTCCAAATGGGGCTTAGTCATCTTCTGGATTCTGCCTAAGCTTAGACAGTCAGGATTGACAGTGCCATACCCTACCTAGGTCTCAAGGGACCCCTGGGTTGATCTTCCCGAGGCAGCCACAACATTTTCAACCCCTGGTCCTTCCTGTATGCCCAGAGGAAAGTCTGGAATGGAGTAAATTTATACAACTATGTGACTATTAGCTACCTAGTTGGTCCCTTATGAGGGGTGACTAATGAAGAAGACAATGGCATGGAAGAGAAATATGTTTGGGAAAAGAATATTATCCTCTCTTGAATAATAAAAAAAAATTGTCTTTCTCTTCACTATGTTTCTCTCTCTAATCTAAGCTAAATTTGAAAACAAACAAACAACCACAAACACCTCTTCTCTGTTTTTCTTCAGAAAGTCCTAGAATTCAGCAAAAAAAGCACCCAAGCATTCTACAAATAGCACTTGTGTCCAATTTTGCCCCAAGTTGAATGAATTCACTTTTTGTATGGTGGCCAAGAAAGCTATGCGGGAGGCTGGCTGTAAGGTACAAATTCATGGGGTGTGAATACCAGAGAGAAAGAGAAATATCTTGAACAACAAAAGTTACTTCTGGCCCTCCTTCAAAATATTGATTGATATCTTGTCTCTTGTTTTTTGCAGGGTGACCTGAGAGCACCTTTGGTGTGCCAGCGACAGCAAAAGGACACTTGGGTGCAAGTGGGAATCTTGTTACTTTGAGGAGCATTGCACAAAGCCCTGTGTCTTCAGCCAAGTGCACCCTTTCCTTTTCTGGCTCCAGGGAGTGACATGGCCTAGCCATGCACCCTGGCACCATCAAGGACACATGACTACCTCTGCTTCCATGTCCCTTTCAGTCTCTACCTCTACAAATGCCTTGGCTTTTACCTCCACTGCTAGTGCTTTCCGGCCACACTTCATCTTTCTGCCACAGCCTCAGAGTAAGGCTCAAAAACTTGGTAGGAGAAGTAAAGGAAGAAGAGAATGGAAATAGAAAAGAATAGAGGGAACAAGAGTGGAGAGAAAGCTCTTCCTGAGAAATGCTTGAAAAAATTATTTTCCTTATGGCTCACATAGCCATTTCATACTTGATATATGATTCAATTTCCATAGTATCCCTACAGATTACTCTATGCTATAGATCAAATAACATGATTATTATAATTATCTTAAATGCGTATTCTGATAGTAGATAAGTACAATGGATTGATCAATTTCTCATGGCAAAAGATGAATAGGGCTAACATTAAGACACACTCTCCTAACACAAAGACATTTCCTTACCACCATGCAGTACCTGACACTTGTAATATAGTTATTTAAAATTAAGTTTGTTTTAAGTTAAAGATATTATGATGTTTGGAAACAGCATAGTAGTTGATAAGTAATGTGTTTTAGGTGCTAGTGTACTAGACTATATTACAGCGTGACTATCAGGTTCCCCCTTCCCTTGGCTATCAGAAAACTTATCATCAGATTAGCAATGTCTATTTCATGTTACTGTACTTCACCTATTTCCTTGGAAATTGAGTGATCTCTTTTGGTCTCATGTATTAAATGTGCACTTAACTGCAGCTATTTTATAGCTACCACCTATTGCCAAAGCTACAGTAAATAATACTTTAAAACATAAAGGAGGCCATAATTATTTGCTTACATCCTCCAAAGTCTAATTCAAAGACAGCTACACTTAAGATCTTAGTTATGCTTCTAATTTCATCTATACTTCCTTACCCCTTCTATAGACAGGTCATCTTCACCATTTTTATCTCTCTCTCTATATATTAATGAGCATTGCTTCAACTCAGTTTTCTGAGGAATTCTAAAATACTTTTAAAAATATGAGCTCTTTCCTGAACCTCAAACTTAAATTTTCTATTTAAACTATTGGTTTGATATCTCACTAAGATTATAAGTTTAGGAAGATAAGCCCCCTCCAATTTAGAGACAGCTGCCTTATCTCCAAATTTTTCCTTATCTATCTAATATCTTCAAATCATTGTATTTTTTGTGGCCTATCTGCTTCAATGACTTCTAAGTAGCTAAAATCATAGATATACAAATATTGCAGTGGGAGAGAAAGCTGGAATGGCTCCCAATATTTTGATTAACGAAATTTAAGCTAGGATATAAAGAAACTATGACCTTGGAAAGATAATAACAGGAATACTTTTTTTCAAGGAAAATGCATAAACACAATAGAGGTAGAACTTTGTCTTCGCTAGTCGTATTTAACAATGCTGACTCAGTTAGCAGAAATAGGAGGGATTTAAAACTTTAAAAATCATCTACAGTTGGCAATTCTATTCAAATCAGCACAATTAGGCTTATTTTTCTCCTCAGCTTTGGCAGATCGGATTGCTCTGCAATATGCTATGCCTTGGCAAGCTGTGATCATCAGCCATGGAAGTGATTTCTGCTGTGGTTCCATAGTTAGCCACTGTTGGATTCTCACAGCTGCCCACTGTGTCAGGAACATGTAAGTTTGTGCCTGCCTCTTCCCATACCCTATAATTCATTATCCCATAAATACATTGCTGAAGGTTTCTCTGTCCAAATTCACTTCTATCATGTATGACCATCTGGCATATACAGATAACATTTTTGGTTTAGGCTAAAAATAAATTGTCTCACTGTGTTTGGCTTACTAGTACCTCTGTTAATTAATTCCTCTCCTAATCCCATTGTCTGTGGGCTCTTTATTCATAGATTTCTGATTTCTCTGAAGATAAGCTAGGTACCTTGTGTATCATGACTAAAGAAATATGCTGGAAAGCCTGATGTAGGCTTAAGGTGCTGGTTTTCTAATGAATGTACTATAATAAATTTTTGCCTGTGCACACAGGAATCCTGAAAACACTGCTGTGATTCTGGGCCTGAGGCACACTGGCACACCACTGAGAATTGTGAAGGTGTCTATCATGCTATTTCATGAGAGATTCCGGTTGTTGAGTGGGGTAGAAAGAAATGATCAGTCTTTGCTACTCCTCCAAGATGTCTAGACTCCCATTCGGCTCTTAGCACAGTTGGGCTATCTGAAAAACCTGAATAATTCAGAATGCTGGCTGTCTGGGCCACAAATTATTATACCAGGTCAGCAGTTACTTTTCATATTAGGGTAGCAGCTCTAAAAAAATGAGGTTCATATTTTTAATATTATGGTTCAAGGAATAACTATAATCACAATTGTATCCATTACTAATTATAAGATATTTAATCCACATAAAAGACCCACTAGGAGATTTGTTTTTGTTTTATAAGATGATGGTCCTGATAATAACTTCACAGGATTTTAGATCTGAAAACAATTATATGAGGATCTTTCTATGTATAGTCAATTTCGTAAACCAAAATAGAGATGATTTGCTTTCTAACTCTTTGCTCACTTCAACACAAAGGAAAATGAAGCTTTTATTGGTTTTATTTTGTTTTTAACCTCTTTATGAAAATGAAGCTGAACTTGACTTGGAATTTGGAATTCCATAAGTAAAATTTACTTGTTAATTTTGAAGAGTGGCATTTAAAAAGTGAGTAAAGGGTGATGATGCTGTCCGCAGTGACTCACTCCTATATTTCCAGCCTTTGGGAGCTTGAACTAGGAGAACCCTTTGGGCCCAGGAATGTGATAGCCACTTGGGCAATATAGCAAGACTTCATCACTAAACAGCAACAACAACAAATAGGCTGGTGTGGTGTTGCACACGTGTAGTCCCAGCTATGTGGGAGGCTGAGACAGGAAGATAGCTTGAGACTAGGAGATTGAGGCTGCAGTTTGTGAAGATTGTGCCAATGCACTCCAGTCTGGGTGACCAAGCAAGAACTTGTCTCAAGAAAAAAGCGGGGGGCTGGCGTGGTGGCTCACGCCTGTAATCCCAGCACTTTGTAAGGCTGAGGCCAGTGAATCACCCGAAGTCAGAAGTTTGAGACCAGTCTGACCAACATGAGGAAACCTCATTTCTGCTAAAAATACAAAATTAGCCAGGAGTGGTGGTGTGTGCCTGTAATCCCAGCTACTCAGGAGGCTGAGGCAGGAGAATTGCTTGAACCCAAGAGGCGGAGGTTGTAGTGAGCCGAGATCAGGCCACTGCATTCCAGACTGAGTGACAGAGCGAAACTCCATCTCAACAACAACAACAACAACAACAACAACAACAACAACAACAAAGTCACTAGAAAGAGAATGAAATTGATAAATGTGCAGTGTAAAATGTTAATGGTGAGAAAATAAACTGAATATCTTTGTATGTTATACATACAAGTTTAAAGTAATGAGGAGACAGTGATAAGACAGATCATGGTCTTACCTCAATACTTAGTGATTAAATGTAACATATGTTCTTTAGAATAGTTATAGTCCATTTGTCTTTCTAGGAGAGACCGATGAGAATCCAGAAATGTTAAAGATGCAAGTGATGGAAGCTTCCAGCTGTGCCCACCTGTACCCTGGCATAGGCAGTTCCATTGTTTGCTTCATTACTCAGACCAAAGACTCTAATGCAAATGTGGTACACAGTCGATTATTTTTTGTTCTACATGATAGAAACTATAACTTTGTCCCTGTATAAAATGGTGTACAACATATGTCTAAATAATAAGCGAATTGCTCGTCAGTAGGCAACCATTTTAAAAGTCTTTAATTACAGAACAAAATCTCTGAAAAAAATTGCTGTTCATCTCTGAGTTTTCTTACATGGGTTATTAATCTTTAGCCATACTAAATAGCTAGTATGCTGCTCTTCAAACAAATTAGACATTTTATATAATTCCCATATTCTAATAATAGTATCTTTACCCCTCAGACTTTCAAACGAGTCCAACCTTTTTCTATTTCCCCAATTAAAATAACTTTTTAAGGTTTAATCTTCAGTGATTTTTGTAGTAATATTTTTGAAGGTATTTGATCAGGATGATTTACTTTTGTACATATCTGATGTCTCACTTTCTTCTGAATACATCTTTTGTTATCCACTTATTAGATCTAAGGTTAAGAAGTTGGAATAGGGATTTAAATCCAAATGCTACATTTGAATTTACAGGAGTCAGTGAGTTCAGGAAGTGTCATTATGTGCAGACCAATATCTGGCAATGGCAGTTGGAGACAAATAGGCTTCACCAGTCTCAAAGCCCTAGCTACTACAATAAGTCAACACTTCTCCTGGATCTTATCTACTTCAGCAAAGGAAGGCTACCCACTAAACCAGGCCCATGTGCTTTGGGTGAAAACTCCTAAGTCCTCTGGCCTCCTTAAACAGCCAAGCACACTGCCACTTTCTTCAATAACAATTGCTGCAGCCCTGAGACTTTGGTAGCCTAGTGACTATAACTAGTGATGCTACAGTCTGGTCACAGTGTGATAAAACACCAGAGCAACAACAACAAAATATTGACTTAAGCCTTCTAAAATCTCTCTAAATATACCTTCAATAAATATGTTTTTTGCTACATAACAACTGCTTTCTACTTCCCGAACTAACGCTTGGCGTTGGATTGTTTTCATTCTTGAAACTGATTCATAACTGTATATTTAACATGAAGGTGAATGCAGAATTTCATGTGTCAGCAAATAAAATTTTCAAAATGATGCAAAATACAAATGTGAAATTGTATTTGTGAACTTTACTATTCTTTCAAATTATATTCTAACACCTACCCATTCACACAATTTTTTATAACTATCTGCATGTTCTCTTCAGGTGGGAGAGAAACAGTATCAGAGTTCTTAATAATTTCTAAAAGACAGAATGACAATACTACACAAGATTTAATCTATTCACAATATTGTATTTACTGAATGAAAAACATTACTTTTAAAATCTTACTAAAGTATTAACTAAATAAAATATGTGATTTCGATAACTCTAAAATACATGTACATGAAGAAAATAGAACAAGGATTAAAATACATAAACAAACAAATGAGGCCAGGTGTGGTGGCCCACGCCTGGAAACCCAGCATTTTGGGAGGCCAGTGTGGTCGGATCACTTGAGGTCAGGAGTACAAGACCAGCCTGGCAAATATGGTGAAGCCCAGTCTTGACTAAAAATACAAAAATTAGCTGGACATGGTGGCATGCGCCCGTAATCTCAGCTCCTCAGAAGGCTGAGGTAGGGGAATCCTTGAAGCTGGGAGGCAGAGTTTGCAGTCAGCCGAGATCGTGCCACTTCACTCCAGCCTGGGTGACATAGTGAGACTCCATCTCAAAAGAAACAAACAAACAAACACCCAAAAACTAACAAATTAAAAAAAAATCAGTACTAGAAAAAGTGCTCACAGGAAACTCACATATCTAACAGAAAACAAAATTCCTTTAAAACGAAAGTTCCAGAAGGGGCAAATAAGAAAACAAATTTAACATCTCATATATAAAATACAAACAGTAAACTGAAAAGAACCACAGGGGAAAAATATCAAAGTTTACAACTAAGCTCTCTAAAAGAAACTGAAAATCCCTCAAAAACTTCCTAGTGTCCATGTCTCTGTATTGCAAAAATGATCATAAAAATTGCCAGGAGTAGAACAATAAAAATGTATCTTAAAACTTCATAAACACTTCAAGTCTCACATAAAAATTGTAATGAAAAATGGATCAGTCTGCAGTTTTTTCATACAATTATGAACAAATTATATTTCCTCATACTTAAATTTGCTTTTCAATATTCTAAGAAATTAACTTTTATATTAACAGTAGGCGATGTAACAAAGCAGGTCTTTATCAAGATAACTGACACTGGATGTCCACGGCATTACTCAGGTGGGTCTTAATTCCCAGCCAGTGTGTGTCCCTCCCTGGACACACACTGAAGGTCCCCATCCATTTTGTAATCTCTTAACATTTCCTCCCCCGGAGGAAACACTAAAATACAAGTACATGGAGAACGTAGAACATTTCCTCACACTGGAGCCCAGTGTTGTCTTCCAGATTCCCTGTGCAGTGGCCTGTCTTATCTGGCAAGGAAGGAAAGTGGGAGTGAGAATGACAGAGAGGAGAATGCATGTCAGGGGAGCCTGGGCTCCTTGAAACAGAACATGACGGGCCTGGGAGAACCATTCCAAAAGGACATAAACCTAGAAGGGCCTCAGGTGGACATCCGCACAGAGAGGGAGGGGGCCCTGGTTGAGCTCGAACTGAGCCCCAGTGGGTAGCAGGCCTCAAGGCAGGGGAGGGAGGTGGAGAGTGATGATAAGACAGCTATCCCTTAAGCCTTGCTTCTCACCCACTGACTTTAGCCACATATGCATCATAGGTAGCTTAGGGTTCCCCAATCCTTAAATGTGGGTGTTACAGTTCCCTTATGGGCCGTCCTGCCCCAACCCATGGATGGCGTGGGATTGCTCACTGCAGTCTCCTCCATGATCCTTGGATTCTCCAAGTAGGGCACAGATCCAGGACTCAAAGGCCTTTCAGTTCACAGCTCTAGGCTCCTTGCCTGGCCTCCTCTCTGTTCCCTCTCTAATGCTGTCCCTCCCCTCCCCGGGGTAGAACTGCAAGGGATTGAGCCATAGGCCTGGCTGATGATCTGGGGGAATGTAGAAGGGGGTCCACTACAGGTCAGGTCAGGGTTCAAAGCCAATTCCCCAAAGGCCAAGGAATGACCAGCGAGGTCCTTTCCTATGATGCCCCACGGCAGACTCGACCTCAGAAATCCTGCCAAAACCCAGGCAGTCATGTTCAGCCAACCAACTGAACAAGCTCAGGTAGGCCATATTCTGCCTGCAGCTGGAGGCTTGACCTTCACGATCCCAGAACCGGTGGACTGCAGTGGAACGAGACACCCTATATCCTGGAGGCAGAGGAGCCAGGAAGGTTCAAGCCAGGCTGACCCTCCCACACACCAGCTCCCCTACCATGCTGGGAGGCATTCCTTACCAGGGATGCCAACACAATACTCCTGAATGATCACTTCATTGTGGAAGTAAAGGTTGTGATGAAAGTAAATCTTCTTCCTGCGGCCAGTAACCTGGATGGCTGTGTTCCTCCACCTGCCTGACCAAGAAGGAGAAAGAGGATGGACTCAACGGGACCATTTCATCTAGCTGGGCTGAGGTGGCCTGCTAGCTGGAGCGAAGCATGAGTTTCCCCTTCCCAGCTCTGCCACTGAGACACCACCGGGGCCCAGGGGGACCTCAAACTGACTCAGACACGGGACCCCTCCCATAGCCCCCAGCTCCCCAGCCTGACCATCATGTAGCACAGCAGGACTTCATCATGGTTTCTGACCCATGCCGACATCTGGGTGTGCCAAACAATCTACCTCTGCTCAAGGAGCCTCCAGATGATTGGGTGGGCAAGCCTCGTGAAACCCTGCAATTTGCAGGAGCACAGAGAATGTGGAGCAGGGCTATCTCCCAGACATTTGGCCTGTCACCCTCCCTTGTTTACCTCTGCCTCTGTCTGGAGAGGAAGCAACTTCAAAACTATGGTTGTTTTGGGGGTGGGTGGAGCCAGGCAAAGACAGCTGAGCTGACCCTGGACAGGTGGCGGAATAAGTGGGCAGGTGGTTGCAACTTAGGGGCAGGGGGCGGGGTGGTGTGAGGCGGTTTCTTCCTCAGCGTTCATGAGCTGCAGGAGGCCCTGGTGTGCAGGGTGCTGGACATGCTCTGCTGATGTCCGGGTGTCTGGTGTCCTCTTATCCTGGTCTTCCTGAGAGGTGGGCCTGTACAGTTGAGGGAAGCCCTGTAGGTAGAATGGGCTGCAGGGTTGTGCGTCATGCTCCCCATGGGGCTCGCGTGGGTGCAAAGGAGGTTATATATGCTCAGGGCCTACACCGCTTTGTGTGCAGCGCCGGCAGGCGGAAGAAAGCATATCTGGGGAGCTGGTGCCTGCCTTGTGGAGGTCAGCAGCTCGATGCACCGCGAACCCGAGTCTTCAGCACCTTGTGTTTCTGGGGTGAGCCTGTTGGAAACAGGCACTCAGAGCGGGGGTGGTTCAATAGCTGGCACGGGCGTGCAGACTCCCCTTCCTCCAGGGCATTTCCCAAGGAAACATACCTTTTAACTTGGCGCTGTGCGTGAAGGGCCCTTGGTACCGCGATTCTCCCTTGTGAGTGCTGTGCTTGGCTCCCCTTTCCTACCACGTGCTCTCACGGCTCCCACTAGCAAGCTGGCCTCTGATCTGCAGGAACGTGGCCTCGGCTCCCACCCTGTCCCCCATCCCCTGCCTCCTGGCTGACCCCTTGGGCCTCCCACCTGGCTCCTCCCTCCACCCAGCCCCCAATCCCCTCCTGAAGCCCGATGCCTATCCCTGCATCGGCAGCTGCAAGGATATGGCTCTGGCCCAGAAGCCGGAGGTACCCTGTGGATTGGAGCATTCACGGAGCCCAGCTCCAAGTGAAGGATCTCCAGCAAGTCCATTGACTCCCCGGGTATGCTGGGTCCAGGGCCAGCCTTGCCCGCTGGTTCACCTTCTGCCACTCCACGTCGGTCTCCTCCACAACCACCACCTCTACCTCAGCCATTATGTCTTCCACCATCAGCACCACCTCCTCTTCCAAGGCTGCATCCTTGCTCTGTGCCCCGGCTGTCCTCTCCAGCAGAGCCTCCAGCCTGAACACTGTGCCCCTCTGGTGCTCCCACAGACCCGGGCCTATGGAGTCCAGCCAATCCTCGTCACCCCTAGGCTCTGGGAGCCGCTCCTCAGGAGGCCCCCTCCCCAAAAGGCCCATGGGCGGCGACCTGCTGAGAACCTAGTCCCATACCTATGTGGACCCAGGTTTCCTAAGGAGTCCCGATGGGCCCGCAGATTGCAGCAGTCGCCGTGTGGCTCAAGTCCCATGCAGGGTCAACTGCGCACAGGAGCTCGGGAGCCAGAGGACGAGGACCTGGGCTTGCAGAGCCCCACCAGCAGGCACGGGAGCCGCTGCTGCGCGTGTGGGAGCCTCTGGATCCGCAAGGCAGTGCACAACAGCATGCACGCAGGCCGTCGATGGCCAGTCCTGGAGGCTGGCCTCCTGTTTGCCCGGGGCATAGGACAAGAGGCCCTTTGGAATGCTCCTTGGAATACATCTTCCTCAGGGAGGAAGCATGGAAGGCGGAGCCTGTATTTGCTTAGGCCTGCGAGAGTGCGAGCCGGGATTCTGGCCTCTGGAGCAGACGAATTCCACCTCAGCACAATCAGGTGAGTTTCCTCCCACGCCCCGCCCCGACCCCCTTTCCCCAGGACACCCGCCGCCGCCCTCACCCCAGCAGCCAGAGTGAGTTCTTCTCTGGATCTGCAATATTCCGTACCACCTACCTGGCCTGCCTAATGAAGTGAGCTGTTTCATGTATTCCCTGTGGGTCAATAGCTTGCCACACTCAGGATGTCAGTTAGGGCACAGGGCTTCCATGCCCACAGTTCCAAAGGCCACGCAGCCTGCGTGTGCCTGGACACAGAGCTACCTGGCACAAGCTCCGAGGGCTTCTCAGAGGAGGCTTACCCCAGGAGGCTGGGACTGCAGGCCAACCTGGGTTGGTGCAGCCCAACCTGGGTTGGTGCAGCCCAGGGAGACTCCCACACCCTTGCACTGATTGGCCACGCAGGGAGGCCGGCGGTCTCGGCACGGCTCCCGGAGCCCTTTGAGTGCAGTCCATTAGGAGGCGTCTGGAAGCCTGGGGCTGGCGCCGTGAGGGACCACCGACCCACAAGCTCTAGTAAGGGCAGCGGCAGGGTTCCTGTGGCGTGGGTCGGGCAGCACAGGTGGTGGTCTGTGGGAGTCCGGAGAAGGGCACTGTCTTCAGGATGGAGGCTCTGCAGGAGGGGGCTCCCGGAGCGCAGAGCGAGGAGGCAGCCTGGGTGGAGGAGGCGGTGCTGGTGTTGGATGACATAATCGCGGAGGTGGAGGTGGTGGCCCAGGAGGAGGCCGACGTGGAGCGGCTGGAGGAGGACCAGCGGGCACAGCCTGGCCCTGGGCCCATGACCCCAGAGTTGACACTGGAGGAACTACTGGCCATTCAGGTGGAGCTAGAGCCGGTTAATGCCGCAGCCAGGAAGGCCTTTTCTCAGCAGAGGGGAAAGATGGAGCGGAGGCGCAAGCTGCACCTGGACCGCAGAGGCTCATTCATCCAGAGCATCCCTGGCTTCTTGGCCAGTCTTGTAGCCTTTTCAGTGTTTCTTCTGCCTTTCTAGTGGAGAGGTGCTCTCGGAGAAGTGTAAGGAACTTAACGGGCAGCTCGGCATCGATGTGACTATTTGAGGAAAAACAGTGAGTTGCCGTGGACAAGTGTGGCTGTAGAAAGCCGGCGCAGACGCGGGTACTATTTTCCTGCATGCGGCAGAGAAACCCTTCGTGAGGCCCAGCAGCAGACGTTTGGGGCATCTTTTTGAAGAGCAGAAGCAAGTTTTCACCAGAACAGGTTTTTCTGTGAATCAAGCTATTGTTAACGGAGTGTGATTGCTCCCCCTTGCCAGTCCGATCTGGGACGGGGTGTCTTCGGGTATAAGCAGATTCTGCCACTCCTCAGACACAAGCAACTCTCTGCAAATCGTCCCTCCCCGTGTCAGTGCAGTCGGCCTCAGAAGTATACACCCTCTGTGAACCCAAGAGGCCTTAATTCAGGGGGAAGAGAGGAAAAAAGGAGGTCATATATGGAAGCAGATCTGAGAAATCCCCCACCCCAGACTCTGGGTGCTCTTCGGCCTTCTTCCCTGTTGCTTCTAGCTTTTCCTTCCATCGCATCTAAAGGCTCTTTGACCTAAATCAGATTGCAAACCACCTCCAGATGTCAGCCCTGATCTCTGACCAAGATGAAGACATGCTGAGCTACATGATCAACTTGGAGGTGATGCCGGGAAGACTGAGGCTAGAGGGTTTAGGGGGGAGTGTAAGGGAAATAATTTATTCCTGTAAGCAACAGTGGGCACCTCACCGGAAAACGTATGTAAGTTTTCTCCACCTTGTCCTGACAGGTGAAAGAAGCCAAGCATTCCGTTCATCTCTGCAAGATCATGTTGTTCTTTTGGAGTAACCCCTACTTGCAGAATCAAGTGATTACCAAGGAATATCTCATGAACCTCACAGGTGACAGGTGGCTCCCAGGATGGGTAGTGGAAGGAAGATGGTGGGTGGATCATTGCCAACGTGATCCAGCCCCCTTCTCACAAAATCCTGTCTCTGTAGAATACAGGGCTTCCCATTCCACTCCAATTCAGTGGTATCCGAATTATGAAGTGGAGGCCTATCGCCACAGACACCACAACAGGAGCCTTAACTTCTTCAACTGGTTTTCTGACCACAACTTTGCAGGATCTAATAGGATTGCTGAGGTGGATCCTCACTGGGAAACATCAGGAATGACCCTGGTATGTTCCCAGCTGCATGGGTCACCAGTCTGAAAGTCTGATGAGGCCTTTCCTGATTGATTCCTCCGATAGATCCTATGTAAGGGCCTGTGACCCAGTCACCTGAAATACTGCACAAGGATGAAGCCACCTGAAGAGCGAACAGAGATTTCAGGTGAGCTGCTCGGTTGGAACTGGAGCTGTTTGATGCCCACTATGAGGGGTTTGACACATCTCCCTATTCAGGGAGTCTGCATGCTCATTTCATACATGTAGAAATTCCTTGAGAAGAAGACACAGAGTGACAGAATCTGGGAGATTCAGGGCATTGGGCTGAAAAAGGCTCATTAGAGACAGCACTGCCAAGCAGGTTATAGCTGTGGAGTCTTAAGCTCAGGGAAGTATAGTGCATGTCCAGCCTCACTGAGAAGTAAAGCTGAATCACTAACTTCAATCTGTGGCACTTGATTCCATGGCCATCAACCCCACCGGCAGTCATCCTACCAACCCCTTAAGATTGGGCTCCCTGAATGTGCCTCCTTGTCACCTTTGCCACAGACCACAAAAGACTGTTTCAGTTGATGGATTTTCTTAAGCTATTGCCCCATCAGATTTCTGTGTGCTTTTAGTATGCAATACATCTTGTAAGCTGACTCCCATCATAGAGGATACTGGGAATGGGGCAGGTATTGCAGAGAACAGTTTGTAACACATGGTAGGAAGAGGCTTAAGAGATCACAAATGGGGAAGGGGTAGTCTTTTCTCGGCAGGCCTTAAAATTAAAACATTTTAAAGTATGGCCCTGAGGAAATACATTGTGATATGCATTTGTGTTTCTCTAGGGGACTCCCAGATTTTGAGTTGAATATGATGGAGCATCAGACTTTACCTAAAACAGCAGAACTGCTAAAAAGTTACTGCAGTATGCAGGATGTCAGTACTCAGCATGGTCTTATGCACACGAACTAAAGGAAAAACAGATCCAGTCACAAAAAATGCAGACAGCAAGAGAGGGTAAAATTGGATTGAATGGAATGAAAAATAAATACTATTAAGGATGTATGATTCTGCATGTATGTGTGTGTGTATGTGTGTGTGTCTGTGTGTGTCGGTGTGTGTGGGTATGTTTATCCTTTGGATTCAGTTGTCATAATGAATTGGTCAATCCATATGTTTTATTCTCTCCGTGGAAATGACCACTTCATGTCAGAGCTAGGCCTCCAAAGTTGTAGAGTGAATAGGTATGGAATATTTCGGGATTCTTCCTGCAGGACAGAGTTGGGGAGGTAAAAGAAAGAGAAAGTTTAGTTGGAGGCTCACTTCATCCTATGGAAACAGAGGTAGTTCAACAAAAAGGGTTAATGGGCACTAAGATATCCAGGGCCCAGTTTGCCGGGATAAGGCACCCCCAAAATCCTTCATTTTGTGTATCATCAGACACATTAAGATAGCACAAGATAATGGAAATCTGAAAGTTCACTTTCATGTTGAATTCACATGTTCTCCTTTTAAAGGGGAATGCATAATCATTTTCTGGGACAATCAGCGTCTCAGGACAAGGGGTCCCATCACTGTGAGAAGAAATAGGCTAGTAAGGTGTATGGAGGGACTGTGGGAAAGGTTACAGAGGTATGTGGGAAGGCATTCAGGATACACCTTTTTTTTTCTTTTTTTTTTTTTTTTTTGAGATGGAGTCTCTCTCTGTCACCCAGGCTGGAGTGCAAATTTTGGCTCACTGCAAGCACCACCTCCTGGGTTCACGCCATTCTCCTGCCTCAGCCTCCTGAGTAGCTGGAACTACCGACACCCGCCACCATGCCTGGCTAATTTTTTATATGTTTAGCAGAGACAGGGTTTCACCCTGTTAGCCAGGTTGGTCTTGATCTCCTGAGCCCATGATCTGCCCACCTCGGCCTCCCAAAGTGCTGGGATTACAGGCGTGAGCCACCGCACCTGGCTGCCTTTTTTTTTTCTGGCATAGTTGACTAAGGGAAAACACAAACATGCAGAAGTGAGGGGAAAGAGGGTGGATTTGTGGAATATAAGATGGTCAGAGGATCCATGCATGGACTTTCCGTCACTTAATGACCCAGAATATGGACACTGTTATTGATGTTTGCATCTTTAGTTGGGCTAAGCTTTTCTCCAAGATTATTATTAGGTGAGGAGCCAATAATGTATGTAGCTAACAGCATTACCAGCGCATTTGGAGCTCATGCAAACCCTAGTGAGACTGTATTCTCCCCAGTGATTGGCACTGCAGATTGTTTCTGGAGCCCAGGGCCCTTTTATTTTCTGTGGCCTTTTCAGCATACTTTGCATAAGGTTAAGAATTTAAAGAGTGGGAATGGGGCAGCAGATTGGTGTGTGCACTCAGGGCAACTCAGATTGGGAAATGCGTGGGGACTTGCCTATCATAAGGTCGTTTGAAAATGTCTTGCCGCAAATTTAATGCATAGGAAAAAGTTGAGGAAAGGATCTTACAATGAATTTTCTAGGAGGTAAATAGATAAGGAAAATACGGTGAGTAGATGCCAGGGCTAGTTTTGGAGCTAGCCAGTTTTAAACTGGTAGTAGGGGAAGAGCTTTTCCCAAGGCAGGCAGCAAACCAGGAACTGTCTATAATGGACCGGTGTGCCGTGGGCTGGTTACTCTGCCATATTGGCCACCCCAAAGAGTGAACATGGCTGACTGGGCTTCTTCCTTGAATCCTGCATGCAGTTCAGTCTAGTGATTTCACATGAGCTCCACTGTTTAGGTATTATCAGAGATCATGCTGAATTATACAGTCTGTCTAATGCTTCTTCCACTGAATATCCATACACATGGGCCACAGATGTTAAGGTCACTGACAAATTTGCATTTGGCCTCAGTAACTCTGAAACACCTCTGTTATTTCTAGTGTCAGGGTCTTGGTGTTTTTTTCATGTTTAAACTGCCAAGTGTGTGTCTGTATTTGCGTATGTTTATTTCTGTATGTGGTTTTGTATTTTTCTCTGACTCCACCTATGTCTCTGTCTGTCCCTATGTTTCCACACTGCCTGTTTTAATTTGTATACACCTATCTCTACAACTGTGCTAGACTTTGTATCTGTGTCTTTGAACATCTGTCACTGTCTCTCCCTTCATTTCTTTCCTTCCCTTACACCCCTCCTTTCTTCCTTGCCTTCCTTTCCCATGCCCCTCTCTCCATCTGCATCATCTATCTTCCTATCCTTTATCTGAATTTAGTTTGTAATTCTGAATCTGTTGGCAGTGGCATCAGATTATTGTTTTCATATCAGGGTGAAATTCCTCTTATAAAGACTCTCAGCTGAAGGAGATGAGTTCTTTTTGTGAGACATAATGAACCATTTATTTCAAGCCTATCTAGAAATGACAGTGTTAAAAAAAATAACTGGGCATTACAGCAAAGCCAAAAGTCACATGGATCCCACTCATCCCACTCAGTATATCCAAAAGGTGGAAAAGAGGAAAAGCGGGTTATGCCTGCGGTCTCCAAAGCAGAGTGAGAATTTTCAAGAGATTGTGTCAGATTATTCTCCAGGAGGCAGCCGTAGTTCATAGGTATGTGTTGTGTAAACACAAGCGTGATGATGAACCAAAGAAAATGTACTTATCCCTATGCTTTTCTTTTGTATTATCATTTTAAGAAACACTGTGTATATAGAATTTCTTCATGAGATGTCATAAACTATTGTTTAATGAACTCATATCTAGTTTATTCATTGTGTCAAACAATGTCAAGGAATCATGATTCGTTATGACCTGTTACAGATAGGTGATGTGAAATAACAAAATGAGAGCGTACAGAAAGGGCAGATCATGGTCTGAGAATCTCACCAAGAGGTTCAGGCGAGCTGAATGCATGTCAGGGATTCAGAAAAAGATACTTGTTATTATGGGCTTTGAAGCCAAAGGAAGTACTCTTTGTACATTCGTTTAACTCATTTGGGGAGTTTGGTTTATTATTTACACTGTTCTCTCTGCCCTTTCTCACTGTTTTTTCCAACTGGGGCTGTTACTATTTGAAAGCTGGTTTCTTTCATCAGTTCTCATAGGCTCTAATGATGTATCATTTATTTTTATTCTCCTCACACTACATAGTTTTAATTTACCTAATTTGACTCTTTTTTGTTGGTTTGTTTTCTGAGAATGAGTCTTACTCTGTCTCCTAGGTTGGAGAGCAGCACCACGATCTCAGCCCACTGCAACCTGGACACCCCACACCCATGTGATCCTCTCAACTCAGATTCTCACATAGCTGGCACTACAGGTGCATGCCACCCCTCCCAGCTACGTATTAATTAATTAATTACTTTTTAGACATGGGCCCATGTTGCCCCAGGTTGGTCTGGAACTCCTGAGTACAGGCAGTCCTACCACCTCACCTCTCAAAGTGCTGGGATTACTGGTGTGACCCAGGGCCCTGGCATGGCTTTTTGAGTTTTTTGCTTTTTTCTTCTGCCTCCTCACGTCTTCTTTTGAAATATGCAGTGAAGTTTTCAATTCATGGACTATAGTCTCCAAGCCTGTAATTTCTATCTTTCAGTTGATCATCTACATTGAGATCTATTTTTATTTTTATGTATATGTTTTAACTTACCAAATGACATTGCATTCTTTCCTGTGTCATGAAAAATACATTGATACAGGTAGAAAGGAATAGCACTTCTTTATAATACAATACTTTATTGACATTTATTCTCTTAAGGTATTGAAAATTTTATGTTTATTTTTTAAATTGTCATATGAAATTATACATATTTATAATTTACGCGGTGATGTTCAAAAAGTCATATATGTTATGCATGAGATACATCCGGCTGATCAGCACATGCATGATCTCAACTACTTGCCATTTTTGAGGTGATAAAACTCGACATGCACTGTCTTAGAATTTTGTAGAGAAAGTATGTGTTATCATTAGTCATAGTCAGCATGCTGTAGAAAAGTTTTTAACCTATTCCTCCTTTCTAACTAGAAATATGTATTATTGATCCAACATCTCAGTTCATCCTCTTCACTAGACACCACCCCACCAGTGGAGTCACTACCACTGTGAGGTCTGCTTTTTAGATTTCATGTAAGAATGAGGTCATGTGTTATTTGCCTTTCTGATATATGGCTTATGTCACTTAACAAAATGGCATGCATGCATTCAGCAGATTCAGACATGCTGTCACAACTGGCTATAGCGAAACTGTAAAGAGTGCAGCAATAATTGCATGCGTGCATGCACCGCTTCAACATGCTGATTTGTGTACTTCTGGGTGTGCCCTGGTATTCTGATTTGCTGCATCATATGGTGGGTGGTTCTACTTGTAGACTTCTGAAGACTTTTTATACTTAAATAAAAGCCATAAAGTTTCTTGTAATGCCTGCACTAATTTACATTCTCACCAAAAGTGTGCAAGGATTTCCTTTTCTCTGCATCCTCACCAGAAATGAGGTGGTTTTTGTTTTGTTTTGTTTTGTTTTGTTTTGTCTTTTGGATAATAGGCATTGTGACTGAAGTGAGATGAAATATCACTGTGGTTTTTATGTGCATTTTCCTGATGCATTAGGGATGATGAGCGCTTTTTACTGTGTCTTCTGGGCAGCCGTATGTCTTAGTTTCACAAATGACTATTCACATCCTTAGTCCATTTGTTTTCATGCTATTGAGTTGTTGGAGTTCCTTATGTACTGTAAATATTCACCCATTAACAGATGTATGGCGATCCAATAATTTCTCCCATCCTAAAAGATGTCCCTTCCCTCTGTTTAGTTTCCTGTGGTGTGCTGAAGCACTTTAGATTGATATAACCCTATTCTCTATTTTTCATAGTGTTTACTTTGCTCTTGCAGTCACTTTGAGACCATCATTGCCCATACCAATGTCATGGAGCTTCTTCCTTGTGTTTTATTCTGTTATTTTTATCATTTTAGGTCTGACACTGGAGTTTGGTGAGAAATAATCTACTTTTAAAATCCTTTATGTGGACATTCAAGTTTTCCCCAACCTAGTTTATAGAAGATATTCGATTGTCCACTGGGTGTTCTTGCTTCTTTGGGAAAACGTCGTGAGCTGCAAACGCAGTGAGTTAATTCTGGGCTCTGATTGTTTTTAATGAGATCATGTCTCTCCTTTTCTGCCAGTATTGTTCTATTTTGGTATGTAAAACTTTGTTATATATTGTGAAGTTAGGTAGTGTTATACCTCGAGATTTGTGCTTTTTACTCAATTGCTCTGGGTCTTCAGGATCTTCTGCCATTTCATAGCAAATGGAGGATTCTCAGATTGTTTTTCTATGAAGAATGGGTCATTGATATTTTTACAGGGGTTGTATAGAATCTGTAGATCACTTAGGTAGTGATGATGTCAATCACATTTAGACAATGTGTGTCTGTGTGCACAGGCTCAGGGCCAAGAGACACTGGGTGTCATCACCAATAGTGAGATGGGCCTTAATGTCCAGCCAGATTTCCTCGCTGGACACACACAGAAGGTCCCCTTCCATTTTGCCATCTCTTCACATTTCCTCCCCGGTGAACCCTGTGTGGTCCTCCAGATAGCCTGTGTGATGGCCTGTCTTTTCTGGGAAGGGGCTGAGTGAATGAGCATGGCAGAGGGGCAAAAGCATGTCAGCAGAGCCTGGAATCATCAAAACGGAACTTGACAGACCTGGGAGAGCCATTCTGGGAGGGTGTAGACCTAGACAGACCTCAGGTGGGCAACTGTGTGGAGGGTGAGAGCACCCTGGTTGAGTCCAAACTGAGCCTCGGGTGGTAGCAGGCCTCAGGGCAGGGAAGCGAGATTACAAGGGATAATGAGGCAGCTATTCCTTGAGCCTGGCTTCTCACCCATTCACCTTAGTTACTTATGCCTCTTAAGCAGCTTAGGGTTCCCCAGTCCTGAAATGTGGGTACTACAGTTCCCTGATGGGCCTTTCTCCCCCAGCCCATGCATGGTCTGAGCCTTGCAGTCCCTGAGCCTTGGCTTCGCTACATGTCCTAGCTCCAGGACCCACAGACCTCTCATCCCCCAGCCCTGGGCTGCTCCCCAGCCTCCTCTCTGTTCCCTCTCTGAGGGCCTAACTCCCTTGGGTAGTGCTGCATGAGATTGAGCCACAGGCCCTGGCTGATGATCTGGGGGACTGGGCAAAGCAGTCATGACAGGTCAGGTTCTGGTTCAAAGCCAATTCCTCTGATGCCAAGCAATGACCAGCAAGGTCCTTTCCCATGATGTCCCACCACCACCCCACCTCAGCAACCCCTCATACCCTGGGCAGTCACCATCAGCCAACCAGCTGAAGAAACTCAGTTAGGTGTGTCCTGCCTGAAACTGGGGCCTTCACCTGCATGACCCTAGAACCACTGGACACAGTGGAGCCAGTCACCCTCTATCCTGGAGCGAGAGGAGTTGGGAAGGCTCATGCCAGACCTAGCTTCCCACATACCACACCCTCTACCATGCGGGGAGGCACTCCTTATTGAGAATTCCAATGCAGTACTCCTTAATGATCACTTCATTGTGGAAGTAAATGTTGCAATGAAAGGCAAACTTCATCCTTCCACCAGTACTCAGGATGGCTGAGTTCCTCCACCTGCCTGTCCAAGAAGGAGAAAGAGGATAGTCAAGGGACAGTTTCATCTAGGTGGGCTGAGGTGGCCTGCTAGCTGGGGTGAAGCATGCATTTCCCCTTCCCAGCTCTCCCACTGAGACGTCCCCGAGCCCCAGGAAGACCTCAACCTGACCAGGACCTTGGAACCCTCCCCAAGACCCAGGCTTCCCATCCTGACCTGCAAATCCATCATGTGGCTTTGCAGGACTTCCTCATGGTTTCTGAGCTACTTGCTCTCACCAGAAATAACCATAACTTTGAAATGGCTCTTTATGTCAAATTAAATTTTTCATTTTTACTACCTCATGTGTTGGATGAGGCATGTATTTTTAAATTTATTTTCACCCTTATTGTACCTCTGTGATGAACAGTTTACTAACATTCATACCATAATTATCTTTCAGTTTTACTTGTCTGTTCCTAAAGATTCACTGAAACTAAGAATTATATTTATGCTTGTCTCTTTCAGCAACCATATGTCAGATAATGATGCCTATTACTGCAGAAATCACATATACAGGTCCAAAGGGAGATGAAGAAGAAGAAAGCAAGCTTTAAAGTCTATACATTCCTAATACTGCATCAGAATCATAGTGAAATCAAAGAATGATCACAGTCAATTCCATCTCATATTTACACTAAAATATGAAACTTCAAAGAAAAGAAAGTTAAGAACTTTCGGCTTGTAAAAATTTTCCTATATAGATAAAATTATTGGTAACCGTATCTCACTAGAAAATATAAATAAAAATCCATGTTTTGTATATGTCTAAATATAAATATTTTTATTTCCATCAGTTACGACATGCAAGCAAGTAATAAAGCTACAATACAATGATATATAGGAATTTCTGTCTCAAAATATTCAATTGAGACTATTAACATTATGAAAACCATAAAGAATGCTTCATGAAACTACATTATACATTACTTTTTAGTACTTTAGTTACGTTCTAAGTAAATGGCAAATTAAAGGGAATTCTTCAACTTTATTTATTACTAGTACCGTTTATGTACTTGAGTAAACCTTTTGAAATTAAGTATTTAAATAAAACATTAAAAACAAATTATAATGACTGATTTCAGCTTTTGATGAAATCATATGTCTGTTTGTAGTAATGTGAAGTATAACTTTCTCCCCACAATTAATCTTTTATGACACCCGTGTTATTGTTTGCTCTGATACAAACACTGTGATATCTCATGGCTTTAATGTATCCATATATTACATGCCTCCAGAGAGTAGGCTTCAGACAGTTGGAAAAATTACATTTGTGACAAAATTCTAGGAGAGAATGGTAAAATGGGAGAATAATTTCTAATTGTTGGTTAATGGATTTGTATATATTTAGATATAGACACATATTTGCACACGGCAAGTTTGCATATGCACATATAAATTTATATGAGATACACGTAATGTATGGCTTGTGTAATCTTTTAATTCACAATTTTATATGTTTGAAATTTGATAAGCGGTTACCTTAGCTATACTCAATTTGATGGAAAGCCAACAAAATCTCTGTGAACATTCATTTTAATTAATCCAATAATGTTAACTGCTGATAGCTTCATTCTCCTTGTTAGTTGTTGGCAACCGGAAGGTTGATTCTCACTCTAATTACCTCTCAGGGTGAGATCCACAAGAGACTGTCACCTTGCTGTGCGTTGTGACCTCTGACTCCTCTTTTTTCCTACAGCAGTCTTACCATTGCATATTTAATAAACTTTGTACATGGTTAAAAGGATAAAAGTTTAGTGAAATATCAAGCCATGCTGTCAAATGTTCCATTGTTTCTATATCTCTAATTGACCTTTCACATTATAGAGGACAAGAAAAACAATTCAATAGGTTTCTTAGTATCCAGTCCAGTGCACTGTTTCTTACTAATATGCCAAAACCATCCCTTCAAGGCACAGACATTTAAACACAGCTGGACATCTCAAAATCTCTTCTCATTAATAACCATGATGTTAATCACTGTTGCCCAGAACTGGAATCTGACTGTGAAATCCCTGGGTGGAAATTGCTCTAATAGCTCAAACTATGGGAATGACTATTTCTCAGCATAATTACTGCTGCCATCTTGCTGAAACATATCACATTAGATGGCACCTTTTAGTTACATAAATCCTGTTATTAAGTTTTAATGTCTCACATTTATATGACATTGCACAAGTAAAGAACTTTGATAACTTAAATGGTTAACTGAGCAATGGTTAACTAAAACAACTCACAGGAATTCAGACATTCATTTACTTACTAGGAGTTCCATACATCAATAACTTCTGATTAAAACAAAGTTGGGAAATTGGTTACTAAAGTATGTATTTCAGGGTATTTTAAGAAACTACCCATGCCATATAGGATGCCTCACCTGCAAGGATAAAGCTTTAGCATAAATGTTTGAAAGCAAAAAAAATCTGAACAATACTGGCAACATGGCATCCCAATCGTGTGATCAAGTGCATATTTGTGCATCTGAGGAGGCAACTTAAATGATGTATAATAATACCATCTTCATCCACCCCAGTACCTCTTTTATTTAAAACTAACAAATGTTTCACTATTTGCAAGAAAAAAATGAGTTCTTACTCTTTTGTGTAATTGGTATTTCTACTGAGTTGTTTTAATCTTCCTATGAACTGTGAATGCTTACTAACTTTATCTGTAAAGTGAGAATGCAACTGTACTTAGCTCATAATACTATACTATGAGATAATATGACTCAAGAAATATAGATTTGCCTAGATAACACCTGGGATGTACTAAGCAACACATAATTCTTCTCATATCAATTGCCTATCATAATTCTTCAAATATATGGCCACAATAAAAATACATGTGTTTTATATATAAAATAAATGTCTTTTGTCCTTAATATCTCTCTACATTTGCCTTCATAACCTCAACACAAAACACCCATGGAATCTGTTTTCAGCTGAGCTGACTAGCAGTTATTAGGGTTTAAACAAACAGAATAAAGATTTCAAAAGTAGATGACTAGATACAAGAAATCACACTTTTACCATAAAAATAATTTTTCTCAAGTGCCACTGCAACTGCTAACTTGAAAAAAAAATGAAGTCTAACATATTGCAGCATTCTAAAATCTAAAATTTCCTCTTTGAGATCCAGTGGTTCATGCCTGGAATCCCAGCTTTTTTGGTGGCTGAGAAGGGAGGACTCTTTCAAGCCGAGAGTTGGAGACCAGCTTAGGCAACCTAGCAAGACCTAACTCTACAAAAGTAATTAATTAATTAATTAATTAATTAATTAATTAGGGCATCATGACACACATCTGTTGTTCTAGTTACTCAGGAGCTCAAGGTTGCAGTGGGCACTGATGGCACACTGCACTTCAGCCTGGGCCACAGGGCAAGAATTTGTCTCTAAAAAAATACAATAAAACAAAACAACATAAAGACACTTTCAGGTGTTTTTTGGAAGTTTGTATCATTGCTCCAAAAGCATAGACATTGTTTAAAGTTGAGCAGTTCATGAGGAATGGGCAGAGAAAATTGTTTATATTTTTTTCCAAAAATCAGGATAAATGTCAGAATATTATGTATAAATATCTAATAATCCTTTGTAAAATAAATACTGACAAATGTCAAGCCATTATCTTTATAGTCTTTTCCTTCAAAACATTCATAGCTTAATTGGAGAATGAAGAGAAGAACAATAATTGCAATGTACTGTGACAAGTGTTACAACCTATTTAGTAACTTAGTAGGAGAGGAAAAAAGTTCTTAACTGGGTTTAGAGGGGTTTTGGGAACCTTCTTAGGGTAGGAACAATCTACTAGATCTGTAAGAATACACGTTTGCAAGAAGAATGTTTGGGAGAAAAACACTGTGGGAGAAAAGAAATATGTTTTCTGTCAATGATAGAAGAACTAACAGACCATGTGATGCCATCCGCCCAAATATTAGACCATACTAGCTCAATAAATAGTTCTTGAATGAATCAATGAATGAAAGATATTGGGAAAGGGTTCTGGAAGGGATTTTAAAAATCCTAAAGGGAAAAGTAAATACCCTTGACATTACAATTTTGCCGTTTTTGCTTTGTGTTCTTGTTATGATTACTACCGCATAAGCTCTGATTTACTTTTTTCAGTCTTCACAAATATCATGCATGAGTAGTTCCTCATACTACTCCTCTCTTGATCTTTTGATATTATATTTTTTCTCTGATATTCCCTTGTGTGTGCTGGGTTTATATGCCCATAAATACATCAATCGCTCTCATGGCACTGTTTGGTAATAGAGAGGCCTAGCCCCTGGGAGACATGGTTCCTAGGCTCCCATAAAAATTACTTCCTGTTTCAGTTCAGTCGTGGGGTGACACTGCAGAGATTAGAGAACAAGAAGAGGAGATAAGCCAGTTTGTGTCCAGGGGAGACACTGCAGAGTTTAGAGAACAAGAAGAGGAGAGAAGCCAGTTTGTGTCCCTCTCCTTCTCTGTAGGGAATATGTTTCCGCAGTGATTCCATGGCCTGCAGGACAAGCTCTCTGTGTTTCCATTTCCTATACCCTAACCCTAGACTCTTCTAATGCCATTTCCTCCAACAGTCTTCTCTAAAGAATTTGGGTATCACTATTGGAGATTTAAATTAAAACTATTGATATGGAAGGGAGGGCAGGCAAGTGCTGGGTAGAGCACGGCCTGGTCCTTGGCTAGGGCTCCACCCTCAGGCCTGTACTCACTGACCTAGGTGAGGACGCGCACTTCTGTTTTCTTGCCCAAATGTTGCATTTCCGAAGACCACCCTGGCCTGCCACACCTCCATCCTGTGATAAAAGAAACCCCGAGACCCCAGCAGGCATTGACACAGCAGCTGGGAGTCGAGAGGAACCATCGGCAGAAAAAGACACAGCAACTGGACCTCGAGAAGACACTGGAGGAAGGAGAGCACACAGACACAGGCGGCAGACAATCCACCGCAGAAGAACACGGAGTTCTGCCAGGCTGTGGAAGGAGAGTCCTAAGCTGCCCCATTCCAAGGGAAACCACTTTTCCTGCTCCATCTCCCTTCTGGGTCCCCATCTGTCTGCTGAGAACTTCCACTCAATGAAACCTGCACTTATTCTCTAAGCCCACGTGTGAACCATTTCTTCAGGTTCGCTAAGGCAAGAAACCCCTGAATTGAGATAGCTCTCTGTCTTTCCAGTAAGACAGGGTGTCTGATGGAGCTGACTAACACAAGCCACCTACAGATGGATAAACTAAAACAACACCGTGTAACACATGACCGCTGGGGATTCTGGAGCTGTGAACATTTATCCCTAGACGTTGCCTGGGATCAGAGCCCCACAACCTGTCCTCATTGCACGCCCAGTGGGGGAGGGGAGACAAGGGACGTTTTCTCATTTCAATATGAGTCTGTTTCCAATGCAGTGTGCTTTCTATAATCCTGCAGTATTACCTCATTGCATATATTTGACAAAATAAGTTACAAACTATAAGTAATGTGAGAAGAAAATAAATGCTGGAGAATAAGGAAAACAATGAAACATTGTGTCAGTAAGGAATGTTTTTTACTTCATACAACAGAAAAAGTAAACATGAATTAAACCAACAGGGATTTCTAGTTTTCACTTGTGAAGTAGCCATAGTTAGAGAGTTGCTGCCTTTAATCAGTTGCTCTGCTGCATGGTAGTAGCAGAGCTGCAAGGTAGTAGTAGTGAATTTTTTTGCTTTCTCGAAGGTGAATCTAGCTGAAATTCAACACCATGCTGGCTCCAGTTGTTCCTAGCCAGCTTTGCCCACACCCTGGTTTTCCACAGTCTTATCAAGTCCTAGTTTATGCAGCTATTTTAATAGTGTATGTTTGTTAGTCATGTGAAACAGCTGCCTGAGATTTTCTATGCTCCTGCAGTCACCTAGTATTTTTCCTGTCTCAAATTACGTGCCTTGCTCACTTTTTTCCTCAGGACACTATAGGATGTTCCTTAGCTAATTTTTCTTAAAGAGCATTGCTACACCAGTTTCATTTCCCTCAAAGACTTCTGAGGATTTCTGAGAAACTTACACAAGTCTCAGCTAAACACCTGGCACTAGACCACTGCCCATTCAGCTGCCTGTTCCTGACTTCTTTCGTTGGATAAGATTCCCCCGGCAGCAACTGCATGTGTCCTCCCACCTCCACTTGGTGTCCTAAAGACCAACATCTAATGTTTTAACTTTTAGATATAGCAGAAAGCGTTTATAGGATACAAAACAACAATCAGATACAAAAGATTGAGTCATTCTTTTTTAAACTCTTATTTTACTTTATAGTTTGTCTTATCGGAAATTAGAGACCCAGAGAGTAGAAACAGTGCTTCCTCTTCATCCACCCTAATGCATCTCAAACATGTCTCATGACTTGCTTTGTGTGAGATGTCCATGTATGAGTTCCCATAAAATGTTGCATAATTTATACATGCAAATGGTCCTACGAAACATTACTAATTTTTTAGAGATAAATCCACATTCAAAAGTAAAGATTTTCAAAACCAGAAATAATTTACAGAAATGCTACATATTGTAGCATAATTATCATAATGTGGAAATGGAAATTCAGACAAGCTTTCACATTGTTACTGAGAGTACTTTTTCTTGAAGACCTATAGTTCTGGCTATCTGCGTTCCAGGAATATTTTTTATTATTTTTTACCACCTCATAACCAAATGGCCCACAAGGTTAGATTTTTCCATGATAGAGTGTTTGACTAAAGAGTCAAAAGCTCTTGCAAGGGAGAACATCCTTAGCAATTAGTTGACCAAAGTCTCAAAGTTCCCAAGGCCAATCCTTAGGGTTCAATCTCAGACTGTCACAGTGTTTTCTGTAGAACACTGGCTTTAAGTAGGCAGCAATTTTCACATTTATAATCTATTGGTGCAAAGTCTGGTCCTAAAGTAAGAGTAGCAGATGTAACTCTCCTTTCATGACAAGTTTGACACTCAGGAGATGATAAACTTATAAGAAAAAAATGGTTTTCTCCATTTTCCAGATGAAATTAGAGTAAATATATGAACAATATTTCAAAGCATTCTGGAAAAAATTAAAGAAGAGTATATTAGAAAACAAAACTTTAGCCAGTATCAGTCTTTGACAACAAAGTTAACCATTTTACCTATACAGTATAAATGTATTTACAAATAAAGTGTATGCATAGGGAAATGTTTCTTGCATTGTACAAACTTTCTCCAGTCATATCCTAAGCACTCATTTAAAATAGGTCATTGATTGAATTACAACTATAACCTTAATGCAAATAATACAGTAGAAAGGTTTTTAAAACAGAAGACATGTACACATTTGTTGGTCTTCCAGTTGTGCTGTTTCTTTTGTATGCATGTGTGTATGTCTATGTAATTTTATATAGTTGCAGAGAATTGATTTCATGCAAGTAATTCGAAAGTAACCAGATTTCCTTTGTAATAAAAAGGAAAATGATTAATTGAAATTTTAGTCGAAGAGTAAAACTGTATAAGAATTTATCCTTCTCAGGGAAAAGAAGTGTTGTGCTTTGCAGACTGAAAGAGTTCTTTCCTGAGTAAGCCAGTGTTGGTATGTACTGCAGAAATAGATTTGTTTTGGTAGACCTCTGTAGGCAGCTACCTACAGAGAAGGAAATCCTATTAGAGATAATTCCAAATAGAATAGTTAAATATTCTTTCATTTGGGTGAAGCTTTCACATATGATATTCTTTTATATTCAGCATAATTATAAGCATTTAGTTTTAACGCACTTTCCAAAAAACTAAATTTATTATAAAAATTAACAAGAGAATTGTATATCCCTCATTTAAAATTTTTAGCCTATTCAAATCTAAGAAGTCCACTCTGGAATACATGAAAATGAGATATGAAATGAATAAGAAAAGAAAATACAGCAGAATGTACCAGATGTTTTTCATGTGTTGGATGTACATATGTCTGTTAGCTTTTAGCGGCAGACAGAGTGCAGTCTACATAATTTTATTCATAGTAGATGCCTATGCATCATATAGTCACAGATAAATATTATTTCTCTGAAGATTTAAATAGAAAGCTAGGAAAACACAACACGGCACATATGCTGAATTACATTTAAGCAAAAGTGAATTATACAGTTAAATGATATCTTCAAGGAGCTTCTGATGACTCTCTCACTCAGTAGTTTAAGGATTAATTAAAGTCCCTAGGCTCTTTCAAACTTAGAAACACTGTGTAAGTGCTATGCATTATCATGGTAAAACATGAGTGAAGCATAAGTGATTTGCAGCCTCACAGGCTCTTTGAAATGTGTGTCTAGCCTGATGGACAGTTTTTACCAACGGTGTTGGAAAGTGCTTATCAGATTTGAAGATGAAATTTGCTCCATTAAAATTGTGCTAATCTGCCAAAGCCATCTTTGTTCTATATATATGTAGAGTGATGTTTCTCAAAATAGAAGAAAACTTGGGATATGATTTCAAAGGTTATGTAATAAGGTAGAATTTTGACATCAATTGTAACTTGTCTATTCTCATTTCATTGACTCAGCTGTTGCTCTTTTAATTAGTGCAACTAAAGTCTAGTTAATTTGCATAAAGGTAGCCATCCCATTTTTATACTTTTAAAGACACTCAGGAGACTTTTCACTGTTTCCATAAAGCTTATATAGATTTTATTAGCATGTTTCAATTATGTAGCACTGCAATAATGTCAATTCTATAATGTAATATATCATTTCCTTTAATAATTTTTTTATTTTTATTTCCATTTTTATTATAGATTCAGAGGACATGTGCAGGCTTGGTTCAAACGTATATTGCATGATGCTAAAGTTTAGTCTTCTATTGATCCCATCACCTAGATAGTGAACCTTGTACCCAATAGGAGGATTTTCAGCCCCTGCCCCTCTCCCTCTGTCCCCACTTTGAAGTCCTCAGTGTCTAATGTTCCTATCTTTATTTCTGTGTGCACCCAAGTTGTAGATCCTATTCGTAAGTGCAAATATTCAATATTTGATTTTCTGTTTCCTCGTTAATTTGCTTAGGTTAATGACCTCCAGCTGCATCCATGTTGCTGCAAAGGACATGATTTTGTTCTTTTTATGGCTGTGGACTATTCCAGCGTTCATATGTACCACATTTTCTTTATCCCATCCACCATGGATGGGCTCCTACGTTGACGCCATGTCTTCGCTATGGTGATGAATGTGAGAATTCTTGTGTCTTTTGGTAGCTTTAATGATTTATTTTCCTTTGAGCATATACTGAGTAATAGGATTGCTGGGTGGAATGGTACTTCTATTGTTAGTTCTTTTAGAAATTCCCAAACTGCTTTCCACAGTGACTGAACACCCTCACCACCAGTGTATAAGAGTTCCTTTTGCCCTGGGACCTTGCCCACATTCTTCTTCTTTTTATTATTTTGGCCTTTTAATAATAACAGTCATTCTGACTGGGTATGAGATAGTATCTTGTTGTGATTTTGATTTGGATTTCTTTGATGATCAGTGATGTTGAGCACTTTTCTTATGTTTCTTTGCCACTAGTATGTCTTAAGAAGGTATTTTATATAAACATACAATTATTTCCTGTACCGATATGTGAAATTCTGCCCATGTCCTTCTCCTCCTACTGCATGATTTTACATGGATAATGAGTCAAAAAATGTGATGTGCTGGTAATATATTTTATTTCATACTTGTAAAATGTTTTTCTTTGAAAAATACCACATGCTCTAATTTTTAATTTTCTTAATTCCTTGGGAGTGGCAATGGGGACAGGGGAATTTTAAAGCAATTACTTAACAAGGTGATTCCAATGTAAACAGTATATTGTTCATTATAAAGTTATTTTGTTTTTGAGTAAAATTTAAAAAAAATACAAATACAAAATAATATAACAATACCAATTTAACCTACTTAAAAATAACAGCTGTTATTTTTAAGATATTCCATGTTCTATTTACATTACCTCTGCTTATAATTGGAATATACGCCCTCAGGTTCATTTCCTGTCTTCCATTTCCTGAGGTACCATTATCATGAACTTGGTATTACCTTCATATTTTTTAAATCTATTAAAATATTTATTTCTAAATAATACTGGTATTTTATAACTTTTTAATGTTTGTGTGAATAAGGTATTATTTCACATATTTTATTCTGTTAACATTGTTGTTGAGAGTTGCCATTATTGATGGCATAGTTATCAGTCTACTGAATTCTCATATTCCATGATGTGTTTATTGAAATGCTACAATGAAAAACCTTCCCTATGCCTCCGGGTACACATGTGTGAGAGTTTCTAATGAATATACTAGAAGAATGGCTGGACTGCAGTGTGTGTACACTTTTAACTTTGAGGGGATGAAACATTCTCATTAGCTCCCTGGACTACCACTTTATTACTGTTGTTGATCCATGCTACTCAGCTTAGCATATATCTTAGATTTTTCTTAGATTTTTCATTGTTAATGAAGTATTATTATGTTACATTGATTAGAACCAGCAAGCATGTGTTAAATGTTCATTTTGTTCAATAATTACAGCTATTGTCAGGCCTCTATCAGTATGTGAGAAAAATAAAATGTTAACAGAATGATGACTTTAGTAGGGAGATAAATCTGAAAATCAACTTTATTTTCCTGACACAGTTCACACAATACACAGATACTGCTACTTTTTCAAGGGCAGCATGCTGCAGAGTGAGTGATAATAAATATGCAGTGGGTCAGTAGTGGCTGGGGATGAGTAGTTTCTTCCAGTCTTGCCTGGTGATGGCAGAAGTATCTGACATAGTTTTTTTTTTTTTTTTTTTTTTTTCCTACGTGGTCCACTTACATGACACTCCCAGGTCATCATATGGTAGGTCTGGGGAAAATGAAGGAAATAATAGGCTAGATATATGTGAATTATGTGCTGGAAATAGAAGCTTAGCACACAGAGAGTAGTTGATTCATCTGGCCACAGTGGTTTTGTCATCTCTTATATACTTACAACTACCTATTTATGGGCTGTTTGCTAATGACTATTTAAAAAAAATCTGTTTCAGCAGCAATGGCCTAAAAATGCAACTAGGTATTTAATTAAAAACTACTCAGTTTCCCTTTCAATCAAATTATGTGTTGAAAAGTGCCAATAAACACATGGTGTAATCATGAAGCCTTGTAGTCCATGTTGGGACCACAGGCTAAAATTGATATCCTGAAATCCAGAATACAGTGGGCTAAGGGGAAAAAGCAGCTGCTATTTCAGAAGGTAATACTTAGTTACATTAAGAAAACTAAGCCTGAAGATGACATTTTCACAGGTTTAGTGTGTGAATTCGAAAAAATTAAGCATATAATTCTGAGATGCCTGGCTTTTTATTTATATTATATTACTATTTTTAAAAATCAATTGCGTACATTTTAATTCTAATTTTTCCACACTTAAGAAATATGCATCAGTAATTGTTAGTATGTTAGTTCCATTAGCTACAGAAGAAATTCCAAAAGAATTGAATAATGCCATTTAGATGTTTCAAATAGAAAATTAAATTAAAAAACGGTTTGAATTTTTAATCAATCACTGCAAACAAGATAAAGCTGTTGAAATTCTATCATGCCAGAAATAAAACATCGAACAATGTGTGATAAATGATTTTTAATGTTCAGTGAAAAAGCTACATATTGGTGATAACTTTTATTGCTGACAAGAAGAAGCAACTTTGGAAAAACTTGCAAGTAGCTTTATTTAAAAATCAATATAAAATTAAAAGAAATGCGTTTTCCAGAAAAGAACTATGTATAATTATTGTTAAGAAACAGATTAATTCATATAAATATGTTCCAGAATCGTTATTCTGCCTACTATTTCTAATATTTAAATAATAAATTTAAAGAAGTTATTTTTCTCTTTTGCTTCAAGATATATAATTGTGGTTTTAAATTTTTGAAGGGATTTCATTTTCAAAAATAGTTGGAAGATAACTATTTTATAGATCCATTCATACAGTAAAAACAATTTGCCTATAAGGAAATAATATGTTAAATAATACATGATTTTGTATATGTTAGTACTCTTTTATCCTAAAAAAGTTTCCATTGGAACAATAAAGATTTTAGTCACCCTAATTTTACTAAATATCATTAGATAGTCCTGTGGATTGATGGGAAAAAAACTATGATTCCTTACATTCTTGACTACACTCGGTACTTATTATTTTAATAGTTGACAAACTAATGAATGAAAGTGGGAACCTAATGTGGTTTTGATTTATATCCCTGGATTACTAATAAGCTCAAGCATCTAGCCATTATTCGTTGGTCATTTGACTTTCCTTTTTTCTAAAAAGGATCTAATTATTTACCTGTACTTCTTTCTTCTACTGGGCTAGATTGTGTGTATTTTTTCTTGTACATTTGTATGAGTTATTTTGATTATTTTGGATACTGGTGTTCTTATTTATATATGTTTTAGTGATGTTCTGGAGTTTTATAAACAACCAAGATAGTTTTTAGAATTTATCATCTGAAGACTTTCAAAAAGCTAACTCAGAAGTCATTTGAGGCTAAAATGCTAACTTCAAATGAAAAAATTATTTTGCCACTTTAGCAAAACATGTTTTAAAGATACTAATTAGAAAGCACTGAAGTGCTCACTTCTATCTTTTTAATAAAACTTGCATTTAAATAGTCATTTCAACAAAATCCTTTACCCGTACAGTAAGAACCAATTATTAAATGTTGATTACCTAGTTCCTGTACGGTTTTCTAAATATTTCACAATTGTCATTTTGGTAATAATCACTTAGCATACTCGTGAGAATTACTGGTTCTCCAGGTCTCATTCCAGGTGACTGAACCAGGATTTCGAAGGAAAATAGCTACAAATTTCTGGGTATATATTTTATTTATGACCCATGTAATTATTTGAGGATGTTTGTGAAACTCTGATCTGACACATAAGAGAAAGTAAAACAAGAACAACAAAAACCAAAAACAGAACAACAAAAATAAAAAAAAAAACCCAAAAATAAGCCACACACAAAGAATATCGAGCCAGGTGTCAGGAATAAATATCTTATCTTTTCCTAACTGCAGCCTTCTCAATTCATATCACCCTATCTTCTTTTTCATTCTTGGTAAGTACTACAACTGTCTAGCACTTCATGGTAGTAATTAACCTGTTAGTTTGCAATTTAGCAAAATATGTGAAACCTATTTCTGAACATTTAATTTAGGATAATTTTTCTAGCTATACAACATGGGTCAGTTAATGCTATGTATGGCTATAAAATAGCAGTATTTAACAAAAATATTTGACCACTGTGGCCAAATTATCTTCTGTAATGATCCACTGCTACTAAGATTACATTGACATTTTGGAGACTGTACTGACATTTTGAATATCATATACACAAGGAAGATTGGAAAGCGTCTTCAGATGTCATTGTCTATAATGATAAGAATTAATACTCGTATTAACTTTCAAATTTTTGTATGTTAAAGCATGCGTGCAGGTATTGGATGAACAGGTAGGCCACTGAAGCATGGCTGTGGTTAAAGTTGTAAAAGTTTTGGCAAAATTGTGCATAGCAACATCTCCACAGAAAATTTAGATTTTGGCTCAGCTAGGAGATGTTGAAGAAAATTATATTTTTTATTCTTAATGATTCCCCGGCTGGTCCTTAAAGGGAGATAGCACAATATTGTGGAAAGAGGTAGTTTTGCAATCTGAAGTTAGACTGTAAGAGAAGTTAATGATTTTGAGAGCCAAATTTCAGATGTATGAAGTGGGGTCTAAAATATCTAGTACCTGTGTGTGTAGTTATAAAGATCATATAATAACAATTGATTCTATTTGCCTTGTACTTTTCTGTAAAACAAAGACATCATTTAATTGTGTTACTTAGTATAGATTTGTGTGGGCATTTTTAAGGATCATTTATCTCATCATAAATAAAATGGTAATACTGGCAGAGAATGGTACTTACTCCAACATTGACATTGCAGAGCTCCAGCTATTCTGTAGAGAAACTGGTGTGAATTGAAAAAAAAAAAAAAAAAACTGGATGATTGAAGGTTACTTAGTGGCCACTCTTTATTTACTAAGACTGTAATTCTCAGAGAGGACACACAACCTGTGAAGAGTTGGATGTAAATGATGAAGAGTCATTGAGAAAAGGCTGCCTCAAGGATCATCCTCTACATTTCTAGCTTGAAATACAGGGTATTTGGTGCTGTGAATTTCTGAAATAGTGGAATACTGTACGAGGAAACACGTTTTTGGGATGAAATGAAGGTCTGGTTTTGGTATGTGGAGATGTAAGGCATGCAGTTGGATATGCCAAGTCTGAAGGCAGAACAAAGATCTGGCCTGAAGTTGGGAATTTCTTAATGGTCAGCATAGAAAGGGTGTTTTAGCCTTGAGAAAACCCAAGAGGATCCATGACTGAAATCTGAACAACTTCAACACCTGTAGATTTAGTAAAGATGCCAATAAAATACATACCAAGTTCATATTAAAATTAATAGGAAAAGACAAACTACTTAGTGAGAGGTATTCAGGCAACTAGCACTAGGTAGCTATTAGGTAGCAAATTTGGGAAAAAATAAAATGTATAAAGAATCTTTGATCAGGTTTCCAAATATACAAAATAAAAACCACTTACATGTTAGAAGACAATATACAAAATGATATTATGTTAATGGTACTATTTAATGCTAATAGACAAAAATGAAAATTATTGTGAATTAAATCAACAGACAAGGTATTTTCTATCACTGTCTTTTCTTCTCAATTTGTGTGTTGTTTTAATTCACTAAGCAATGACTCCTCTTCTTAATTCCACCAGTTTTTATTTAACACTACCTTTGTTTTTCATATGTGCAATATTACACTGTCCAATAGAGAGGAAATGCAGAATTTGGGCTATTATATCAGAAACACCTTAGCTTTTCAGCTTTGGGCTTCTGGAGTGTGGTTAATTTAAATATTCTCATCAGGCCTTGATTTGTCAGATTTCTGTAATCACTTCTCCAAAATAAACAATGTCTGAAACTGATGTCTACAATTAAATTAAAATTATGCTGGCTTTCAAGATAATTATGTTTATGTAAATTTGATGCTTTTTTTGGGGGGCTGAGGTGGTGGAGACAAAGTTTTGTTCTTGTGACCCAGGCTATAGTGCAGTCACGTGATCTTGGCTCACTGCAACCTCCACCTCTCGGGTTCAACAGATTCTCCTGCCTCAGCCTCCCAAATAGCTAGGATTACAGGAACCTGCCAACACACAGATAATTTTTGAATATTTAGTAGAGATGAGGTTTCACCATGTTGACCAGGCTGGATTTGAACTTCTGACATCTGGCAATCCAAGAGCCTTGGCCTCCCAAGGGGATTACAGGAGGGAACCACCCCGTGTGTGGTTAAAACATATACATAAACATATACATAAGAACTGTTTTCAAAAATTGCTGTGGCCTGCAGAAAAGATTACAGTGAAAAACGTTATCATGAAATTAATTAGGATAGTTAAGCATTTCTGAGAAATTACCTGAAGTACTACATTAAGATTCGTTTTTTAAGGGCACGTCTAAGGCAATATAAGAAATGAGTAAGGCAAGAAAACTTAATGAGATCAAACAAGGATCACATTTACAGAAACATTTTTAGAGTCAATATAGAATTGTAAATCATATGGGGACATTTTATGTAAGTGTTAGCAAATCCAACAAGAAACAACCCATAATGAGTAATGCGACTAATCTGTCTGAAAAAGTAAGCTCATTTTTTTTTAAATGACACAAGTTTTGTTGGGACACTGCAACTTTCAAATCAGTGATGTGAATACAAAGATGAAGTGGATTATATATTGTAAAAAAGAGATGTGCCACATTCTTCCATAGAATGTGTGATGGGTCAATCTTTTTTCCTATGTTTGAGTTTTTTTTTTAAATAATGGAGGAGTTTTCAAGGAATTTGAAAAATAGAATTTGTGTTTGATCCCTTAATGGAAGGCATGTGCTCAGTAACTATCTCAAATGTGGCACTGCGAAAGATGTGTTCATTTTAGGAGGGAAAAATAGTTCCTTTTGAGAGAAAATACCTCGAATTGAACTACAGTTGATGTAAAAATGTTTGTAAAATGCGCTTACGATAAATGTGCCAGTGTTATTGATAGTACCCTTAATACCTCTAGTCTTTGCATGGAAAAGCAATAAAAGTAGAACAAGCCAAGAAACCATCTTTTCAAAGTGGTGGTAGGCAGAGACCACCAGCTGCTTCGAGAAACAGAAACCCTTGTTTAAGTTGTAAGTTAGTCATGTATTGGATACTAGAAGTTGAAAATTTAAAATTTGTTGCTTAAATTTATGCACACAGAAATCATCCAAGTTGCCAAGAAACGAGGGATTATGCTCCACCATCTAGAGGCTATGCATACCGTGATAATGGTCATTCTAATCGGGATGAACATTCCTCTAGAGGATATAGGTACTGTAACTTTTTCTGGAGTTGTCAAATAGATTTCTTAAATTGTTCATTCCAACTAACGTTCTATCAGGGCTCCAATTTATCTACATCCTCTCAAACACTTGTTATTTCCTGCTTTGGAAAATTTATTGCCCTTCCAGTGTGTGTGTGTGAAATATGATATCCCATTCTGGATTTGAAATGCATTTTCTGCACCCATTAACTCATCATGCACATGTACCCTAGAACTTAAAGTATAATAAAAAAAAAGAAATGCATTTTCTGAATCACTGAATATGTGTATCTGTCCCATGTGCATCTTGGGCATTTGCCCATTTTATTTGGAGAAATATCTATTTAGATGTTTGGCCTTTTAATTTTGTTTAAGTTGTAAGTTAGTCATATATCGGATACTAGAAGTTAAAAATTTAAAATTTGTTGCTTAAACTTATGCATACAGAAATCATCGAAGTTCCCGAGAAAGTAGGGATTATGCTCCACCATCTAGAGGCCATGCATACCGTGATTGTGGTCATTCTCGTCGGCATGAAACTGATTCCAGAGGATATAGGTACTGTACCTTTTTCTGGATTTGTCAAATAGATTTCTCAAATTGTTCGTTCCAACTAACATTGTATCAGGGCTCCAATTTACCTACATGCTCTCAAACACTTGTTATTTCCTGCTTTTGAAAATTTATTGCCATTCATCTGTGTGTGTGAAATATGATATCTCATTTTGGATTTGAAATGCTTTTTCTGCACCCATTAACTCATCATGCACATGTACCCTAGAACTTAAAGTATAATAAAAAAAAAAATGCATTTTCTGAATCACTGAATATGAGTATCTGTCCCATGTGCATCTTGGGCATTTGCCCATTTTATTTGGAGAAATATCTGTTTAGATGTTTGGCCTTTTAATTTTGTTTAAGTTGTAAGTTAGTCATATTTCAGATACTAGAAGTAGAAAATTTAAAATTTGTTGCTTAAACTTATGCATACAGAAATCATCGAAGTTCCTGAGAAACTAGGGATTATGCTCCACCATCTAGAGGCCATGCTTACCGTGATTGTGGTCATTCTCGTCGGCATGAAAGTTATTCTAGACTATATAGGTACTGTACCTTTTCTGGATTTGTCAAATAGATTTCTTAAATTGTTCATTCCAACTAACATTGTATCAGGGCTCCAATTTATCTACATCCTCTCAAACACTTGTTATTTCTTGCTTTTGAAAATTTATTGCCATTCATCTGTGTGTGTGAAATATGATATCTCATTTTGGATTTGTAATGCATTTTCTGCACCCATTAACTCATCATGCACATGTATCCTAGAACTTAAAGTATAATAAAACAAAAAGAAATGCATTTTCTGAATCACTGAATATGAGTATCTGTCCCTTGTGCTTTTTGGCCATTTGCCTATTTTATTTGGAGAAATATCTATTTAGATGTTTGGCCTTTTAATTTAAAGTTGTAAGTTAGTCATGTATTCGATACTAGAAGATGAAAAGTTAAAATTTGTTGCTTAAACTTATGCACAGAGAAATCATCCAAGTTCCCGAGAAACTAGGGATTATGCTCCACCATCTAGAGGCTAGGCATACTGAGACTATGGTCATTCTATGCAGGATGAACATTCCTCTAGAGGATATAGATACTGTAACTTTTTCTGGATTTATCAAATAGATTTCTTATATTGTTCATTCCAAATAACATTGTGTCAGGGCTCCATTTTATCTACATCCTCTCAAACACTTGTTATTTCCTGCTTTTGAAAATTTATTGCCCTTCCAGTGTGTGTGTGTGAAGTGTGGAAGCTCCTTTTTTATTTGAAATGCATTTCCTGCATCATTGATTATCAGTATCTGTTTCATGTGCTTTTTGGGCATTTGGGCATTTTGGGCATTTGGGATCTGTGGGTATTTTATTTAGATGGTTGGCAATTTAACTGTGTTTAAGTTGTAATGTAGTTCTATTTTGGATACTGCAAGTTGACAATTTAACATTCCTTGCTTAAACTTGTGCACGCAGAAATAGTCCAAGTTCCCGAGAAACCAGGGATTATACTCCACCACCTAGAGACTATGCATACCGTGATTATGGTCATTCTAGTTGGGATGAACATTCCTCTAGAGGATATAGGTACTGTCATGTTATCTGGATTTATCAAATGGATTTCTTAAATTGTTCATTCGGAAATTGAAAAGACTTTTTTTTTTCAATTTAGTTATCACGATGGCTACGGTGAGGCCCTTGGTAGAGATCATTCTGAACATCTACGTGGAAGTTCTTATAGAGATGCATTTCAGGGATACGGTAAGGGTCCAGGATGGATTTGTAAATTACAGAATTTTATTTAATAGACCGGATTGTTATTTTAATGAAATTCTAAGGAAAATTGTAAAGGACATATGCAACATGTTTAAATATTGAGTATTCTTTTTTTTTTTGATCATCCCAGAAACATATTTATTCATTTGCATCATTGTGCACAAATAATAAAATAAACAGTGCTTATCTGGTACTCATTATCAGTATAAAGCCTAGGGAATGATATGAAGGTGAGAACTTCAGTTAACGTTAAGAAAATGTGACTGAGCATTTACTTTAGAATTAAGTTTGTTAAGCTGCAAAATACTACTCTTATACTTCTCTTAAATAAAACCTTCTGACTATTGAAGACTTGATTAATATCCTGTCAACAAAGGCGGAGGAAAGCAGATATTTCCAAATAGTACTTTAACTAATTCATGCTTTAATGATAGCAGTAAAAATGTTTAAATGTAGTCCCACATATTATTTTATCAACCCTGCAGGGACCTCTTATGATGCACCATCCGCACGAGGGCCTCGGATGTCTTATGGTGGAAGCACCTGCCATGCATATAGTAATACACGAGATAGATACGGCAGAAGTTGGGAGAGTTACTCAAGGAGCTGTGGTGATTTTCATTATTGTGATCGTGAGCATGTTTGCAGAAAAGACCAAAGGAATGCGCCTTCTCTGGGTAGGGTGCTCCCTGATCCTCGTGAAGCATATGGTAGCTCAAGTTATGTGGCATCTATAGTAGATGGTGGGGAGAGTCGATCTGAAAAAGGAGACTCGAGCAGATATTAAAGCAAGCATTCAAAATAATAGTTATTGCATACCAAACCTTGTTTGCAAATCAAAAATTGAAATGTTATTTCTGCATCGTTACCTGCATATTACTGACAGAAACATGTTGGTTTTGTGGAGAGAGGTAGATACTGACTTCCTCCATGAATTTTTTGAGGTATTCAAAGGAAAAGGAATTGTTTTCAAAGTAATTTCATACTTGTTGATGCTATTTGAAAAGTGTTTAGATGTAATATCTACCTTAAAATTTTCACAATAAAATTTTACATGTACTGCAAGATGCCTGGTGCTTTTGGTTAGCCGCACATGCTTAAAGCAAATTCAATAGGAGAGTAAATTGTGTAGTTTGTTGTACGTTTTCCTTTGTTTCTTTGAACACAGATGCAAAATTAGGGATGTGTTATGTCGCCCTTGCAAGCTGCTCAAGTTTTCTAATTAGGCTGTTTCTCTTTAAAAACTAACAAGGTTAAAATGTTGGAGAAGTCTTCAGAAAGACTACAAAACTGTCTGCCTCACCAGAAAATGTTTATTTTTTAGAGGAATAGTACAGGTCAAAGAAATAATTAGATGTATTGATACTAAAGTTTAAGACATCCAGAACATTCTATGTGAAGCATTCTGTGACTGAAGAGGATAACGGTAATGAAAACTTTTTTTTTCACGTAAATCAGAAGTGAACCAGCTAAGTTTCTCAGGTGCATACCATAATGAATTTAAATGTTTGTAGTTTAAATAGTGGAAAGTAAGTGTTTTGTCTTGTGAGGTACCCACGTTAATTTTTTCTTGAATATTTTGCCAATGGATGTTGTAAATAATGGTGTAGTAATATGTTCTTAGAGATAGGAATAATCTAGAGTGGTTGGGATAGTATCACATTTTTTTGAGATGAAGTGTAGCTTTGTCGCCGAAGCTGGGGTGCAGTGGCTCTGTCTTGGCTTATGGCAACCACTGCCTTCTGGGTCCAAGCTATTCTCCTGCCTCAGCATCCTGAGTAACTGGTATTAGATATGTGTGCAGCACAGCTGGGCCAATTTTTGTATTTTTAGTGCAGACAGCGTTTCACCTTGTTTGCCAGGCTGTTCTTAAAATCCTGATCCACCCTCCTCAGACTCCCGAAGTGCTAAGATCATAGGCATGTGCCTCCACTGTCAGCCTATCGTATTTAATTGATAATATGAATGGAAACACTTTAAACCTCATACTTAGAGGAAAGTGAAGTGTATAAAACATAAACAACAGCATAAAGTTTCCGACGGGATTGCTTAAAGTTTTAAGACATCATTGAATGATAAAAATATTTAGACCGAAATAACTAAATGAATTAATTTTCCTGATTATACAAACTAAAGAAATGAAATACATCAAGTTCCAGAAGTTTTGCAGTCCATAATTCTTACAATTGACAGACTAATCTGCAAGGAGGAAGTATGTTCTTGAAAAATTTTGACACAATCATCAATTTTTATAGGGTAAGTTTACAAATAATTTTAAAGGGAGAAGTTACCAACTTTGATTTTCAAGTGAGTTATTCGTGTTATGAAGTGTTTTCATTCACCTGTAGCATTGTGAGGATGAAGTGAAAAGATAAATCCCCCGAGTCTTGTGTATCTTACTGTCCATGTGTGATGGCTCAGGTCTCTAATTCTAACACTTGGGGAGGCCGAGGCTTGCAGAGCACTTTAGGACAGGAGTTGAAGACCAGGCTGGCCAACACCATGAAACCCCATCTCTACCAAAAATACAAAAATTAGCCGGGCATGGTGGTGCCTGCCTGTAGTACGTTGCAGTTAATTGGGAGGCTCAGGCAGGACAATGGTTTGAACTTGGGAGCCTGATGCTGCGGTGAGCCGATATTGCACCATGCACTCTAGCCTGGGTGACACAGTGCGACTCCAACACAAAAATAATTATGTCAATCAACAAATATATCAATAATAAATAGGGTATCCTTCAGTTCAAGCAGTTATCGATTCTTTTTTCTTTTTTAGAGACAAGGTCTCACACTGTTGTCCAGCCTAGACTGCAGTGGCACCATCATAGCTCACTGCAGCCTTGAACACGGGGTTCAAATGTGCAAGCCTTCCATTTCAGCCTCCCAAGTAGCTGGAATTACGGACACACACCAACCACCATGCCCAGCTTTTGTGTTTGTGTGTGTGTGGTAGGGACAATGCTTTGGATATGTTGTTCAGGCTGGTCTCAAATTCCCAGACCGAAATGATCCTCCTTTCCTGGCTTCCCAAAGTGTTGTGATTATAGCAGTGAGCCACTGAGTCTGGCATATCTTTTCTTATTATGAGCGACATTCCACCTCACTGAGTCTGGCGTATCTTTTCTTGGTATCAGCGACATTTCACCTTTGCTCTTTTAATTATTTTGAGATGTACAATAAATCATTATTAGGTGTAGTCATCCTGTGCCACTGAACACTAGATATGATTCCTTCTAAGCAAGTATAATTTAACCCACCCCCATCCCCTCTTTGATCCCTCCCTTACCAGTTCACATTACTTGTATCAAAATATCACATGTATGCCAAAAGTATTTACAACTGTTAGGTACAAATTTTCATTCCCTTCCTCCTTCCCTCCCTTCCTTTCTTCCTTCCTGTCTTTCTTTCTTTTTGTCTCTGTATCTTTCTCTCTCACTGATTTATTTTTTTTTTCAGACAGAATCCTGCCCTGTCACCTAGGCTGGAGTGCAGTGGCGTGATCTCAGCTCACTGCTCCCTCCTTATCACGGGTTCAAGCAATCGTCCAGTCACACCCTCCTAAGCAGCTGCGACTGCAATCATATGACACCAATCCTGGCAAATTCTTTGTATTTTCAGTAGAGACCAGGTTTCACAATATTTGCTCAGGCTGGTCTTGAATTCCTTTCCTTTAGTGATCCACCCACATCAGCCTCTCAAAATGCTGGGATCCAGGCATGAGCCACAGTGCCCACCCAGCTGTATGCATTTCTCTCTCCCATGATCTCTCCTATTTTATTATTTTATTCTCTTTTTATTTCTGAGACAGCGTCTCGCTCTGCTGCCCAGGCTGGAGCACAGTGGTGTGATCTCACTTTACTGCAAACTCCATCACCAGGGTTCAATGGATTCTCCTGCATCAGCCTTCCAAGTAGCTGGGATAACATCCATGGGCCACCAAGCTTGGCTAGCTTTGGTACGATACTAGACGTGGCATCTTGTCATGTCTAATTGCGTATCTGTTTTAAAGCTGGATTGATCAGCAATATTGACTTCCTGGAATGTTTTATGTTTACAAAACAATTATAGTACTACTATTTAGCCTCCTCAGATAAAATATGGTAACACACAAAACATACACACACAGACAAAGACACAGTCAGTGATCAAAAAAATCAGGGTAGGCCATGACCTAAATGAAAGGTGAGCTGCTGCAGTTGCCTAGAATTAAACCAGACCAGAGTTGACCCATACCAGTCTGAGAGATGTGAACAGAGGCTTTCAAACAACTCTATCAGATACATGTTAGATTATTCTCCAGCCATAGCGAAGGGACATTAAAGATCTGTTGTGCTTAGAAGAGTCTGGATGATTTGACTTTTCCAGGGTATTAGCATTCATGATGTTGGCCTTTACAGCTCTCTGCAATGAAGTCAGTAGACAACTCAGTTTTTCTAGGAGTCTGAAGTGCTTTTCAGAATTATCTAAAACTTAGTGGCTTAAAACCATAATTATAATTTCCTAACGGTCAGTCTCTGCAATCGCCCTCAGTCTCTCAGCCAAATGAATGTGGTTCAGAGGCACTCAGGAGGATGCAATCTAGTGATGGCCAAAGATGGGGACATTGGCGGGTGTCTTCTCATCTCCCTGGTGCCATGGCTAGCGTGACTCAAATAGCAGGGGCTGGACTGCTGAGATGCTCAGACACCTTGTTCTGTTTCTTTGAGTCTCTCCATTGGATGTTCCTTCGGCATAGTGTTATCAGGGTGTTAGACTGCGTGATGTACTGGTCGGGGGCTCCTAAGGGGTTTGTCCCCATGAGAGCAGGAGACTTAGGCAGAGTACTGTGTTCAGCTCCATCAGGAATATTTTCAAATGGGTTTGAGAAGAATTTCAAAGTGTGTTTTAGACCACTACAGTGGCCATGCCTAATAATTCCTTATTTTTACAAGTGCTGGATGGGTTTTTCCCAAAATAATGCTTTTTGGGGGTTGTGGGGTGGTGGAGACAAAGCTTTGGTCTCGTGACCCAGGCCGTAGTGCAGTGGCGTGATCTTGGCTCACTGCAACCACCGCCTCTTGGGTTCAACCGATTCTCCTGCCTCAGCCTCCCAAATAGCTAGGATTACAGGAACCTGCCACCATGCCCAGCTAATTTTCGAATATTTAGTAGAGATGGGGTTTCACCATGTTGACCAGGCTGGTCTTGAACTTCTGACGTCTGGTAATCCACCAGCCTTGGCCTCCCAAAGTGTGGGGATTACAGGCGTGAACCACCCCGTCCGGCCTTCAAATTATATTTTCCTACCCACTCACTTCCACAATTTTTTGGACCTATCTGCATGTTCTCCTCGGAGGCGGGGGGATGGAAACAGTATCAGAGTTCTTGAAAAATTTATGAAAGAGAGAATGACAATACTATACAAGGCTTAACCTATTCACAATACTGTATTTACTGAATAAAAAGATTACTTTTAAAATTGTACTATTGACTAAATAAATAAAATACATTCTTTCAATCACTCTAAAATATGTGTACATGAAGAGAGTAGAAGAAGGGTTCTAATACATAAAGAAATAAATGAGGCTGGGCATGGTGGCTCACGCTGTAAGCCTAGCAGTTTGGCAGGCAAAAGTGGGTGGATCACTTGAGGTGAGGAGTGGGAGACCAGCCTGGCAAATATGGTGAAACCCAGTCTTGACTAAAAATACAAAAATTAGCTGCACATGGTGGCATGCACCAGTAATCCCAACTCCTCAGAAGGCCGAGGCAGGGGAATTGCTTGAAGCTGGGAGGCGGAGGTTGAGGTTGAGCCAAGATCCTGCCACTTCACTCCAGCCTGGGTGACAGAGCAATACTCCTCAAAACACACACAGACACCCCAAAACAACTAAATAATGCAAATAAAAATTTTGTACTCACAGTTCAACTCGCATATCTAACAGAAAACAGAAAGTACATTAAAACGAAGTTTCCACAAAAGGCAAATAAAACAAATGAATCACCTTGCATATAAAATTAAAATAATAAACTGAAGAGAACTATACGGAAAAAAATTCAAAATTTACAAGTAAGTACTCTAAAAGAAGCTGAAAGTCACTCAAAACTTTTCTGGATTCCATGTCTCTGCAGTGCAAACATGATCATAAAATTTGCTGTGGGCAGAACCATCAAAATGTATCTTACAACTCAATAAACACTTCAAGTCTCACATGAGAATTGTAAAGGAAAAGGGACGCGTCTGCTGTATTTCTACACAAATCTGAACAAACACTATTTCTTTGTGCACATTGTTTCACTACTCCAAGAAAATAACTTCCATATTAATATGAGGGGATGTGAGAAAGCAGGTCTGCATCATGATAAGTAACACTGGGTGTCCACACCACTACTCAGGTGGGCCTTAATTCCCAGCCAGCTTCCCTCCCTGGACACACAATGAAGGGCTCATCCATTTTGCAATCTCTTCACATTTCCTCCCCTGTGAGCCCAGTGTGGTTCTCCAGATTCCCTGTGTAGCGGCCTCTCTTGTCTGGTGGGGCAGGGTGGGGCAGGGAAGTGTGAGTGATGATGGCAGAGGGCAGAAAGCATCTCAGGGAAGCCTGGGATCATTGTAACAAAAAATGATGGGCGTGGGACAGCCCATCAGGGAGGACGTAGAGAGGGGCCTTGGGAGGATATCTGCGTGGAGGGTGAGAGGGCCCTGGTTGAGCCCAAACTGAGCCCCAAGTGGTAGCCGGCCTCAGGCCTCAGCCGGTGAGGGATGATGAGACAGCCACCACTTGAGCCTTGCTTCTCACCCACTGACCTTAGACACTTATTCCTCTTAGGCGGCTTAAGGTGCCCCAATCCTAAAATGTGGGTGTTACAGTTCTTTGATGGCCATTTCTCCGCCAGCCCATGGATGGCGTGGGATTGCTCACTGCAGTCACCTCCCTGAGGCTTGGATTCTCCATGTGGGGCACAACTCCAGGAATCAACCGCCTCTCAGTCCCCAGCCCTAGACTGCTCACCTGGCCTCCTCTCTGTTCACGCTCTAATGGCCTCCCTCCCTGGAGAAGTACTGCAGGGGATTGAGCTACAGGCTCTGGCTGATGATCTAGGGGACTGCAGAAGTGGGTATAGGTTAGTTCAGGTCATGGCTCAAAGCCAGTTCCCCAGAGGCCAAGGAATGACCAGCAAGATCCTTTCCCATGATGCCCTACCTGGCGCTCACCTCAGCAATCCTGCCAGAACCTGGGCAGTCATGCTCAGCCAACCAGCTGAAGAAGGTCAGGTAGGAGCTGTACGGCCTGCAGCTGGAGGCTTGACCTTCCTGATCCCACAACCGCTAGACTGCAGTGGAATGAGACATCCCGTATCCTGCAGAGAGAGGAGTCAGGAAGGTTCATGCCAGACCTACCCTCCCACACACCAGCTCCCCTACCATGCTGGGAGGCGCTCCTTACCGAGGACGCCAAGGCAGTACTCCCGAATGATCACTTCATTGTGGAAGTAAAGACTGTGATAAAAGGAAAACTTCATCCTGCCGCCGGTACCCGGAAGAGTTGCTTTCCTCCCCTTACCTGGCCAAGAAGGAGAAAGAGGACGTACTCAAAGCAGCATTTCATGTAGCTGGGGTGAGGTGACCTGTTAGCTGGGGTGAAGCGTGTGTTTCTCCTTCCCAACTCTCTCATTGAGACACCCCCGGGTCCCAGGGGTACCTCAACCTGACCCAGACACCAGACCCCTCCCGAAGACTCAGGCTCCTTAGCCTGACCTGCAAATCCATCACGTACGTAGCTTAGCAGGACTTCATCATCATTTGTGATCCCGGCCAACATCTGGGTGTGCCGCACAAGCTGCCTCTGGTCAAGGAGCCGCCAGATGATTGGGTGGGCGTGCAAGGAAACACCCTGCAACTTTGCAAGAGCACGGAGAGTGTGGGGCAGGGCACCTTCCCTTCCAGGCCCTCTGTCTCTGTCTGGCGTGGAGGGCACCATCAGAGCTGTGGTGGTCTTGGTGGTGGGTGGAGGCAGGCCCAGACAACCTGCTCTGACCAGGGACTGGCACTGAAGAAGTGGGCAGGGGGTTGGGGGCGGGGTGTTGTTGTGTGAGGCGACTACTTGCTCGGCGTTTCTGAGCTGCAGGAGGCCCTCCTGTGCTGGGTGCTAGACAGGCTCTGCTGCTGTCTGAGTGTGTGGTCTCTCCTTCTCCTGGTCTCCCTGAGGGGTGCACGTGTCCACCCCAGGCAACCGCTGTGGGTAGAAGTAGCTACGGGGCTGTGCCTGGCTCTCCCCATGGAGCTCGAGTGGTTTCAAGGGAGCTTATATATACTCAGGGCCTAAACATCTTTGGGTGCAGTGCTGGCACAGGGAAGAAATTGTGTCTGGGGAGACAGTGCCTGCCTTGCATAGGACAGCAGCCCCGTGCACAGTGACATCGAGTCTTGAGCACCTTGTGTTTCTGGGGTAAGCTTGCTGGACACAGGCAAGGGGAGCAGGGAAGTTCCATGGCTGGCATGGGCATGCAGACTCCCCTTCCTCCAGGGACTTTCCCAGTGAATCGTATCCTTCAACTTTCTGCTGTTATGATGGGTCCTTGGCGCTGCTGTTCTCCCTGGTGAGTGCTGTGCTTGGCTTCCTGTCCCTACCACATGCCCTCAGGGCACATGCAATTCAGCTGCCCTCCTATGTGCATGAGCCTGTTCTCGGTTCCCCTTGTTGTCCCCCATGCCCTGAATCCTGGCTGACCGCCAGTGCCTACCACCTTGTTTCCCCCCACCTCCGCTCCCGGGAGCTCGGCGCCCATCCCCTGCTGCCAACCATCCCGAATTGGAAGCTGCAAGGATATGGCTCTGGCCCAGAAGCCGGGGATGCCATGTGGCCTGGGACATTCACGTAGCGGAGCTCCAAGTGAAGGACGTCCAGCGAGTCTCTTGCTGGCCGGGGCGTACTGGGGCCAGGGCCAGGCTGTGCCTGCAGGTCCTCCTGCTGTGGCTCCACATTGGCCTCCTCCTTGGCCACCACCTCCATCTCTGCAATGATGTCATCCCCCACTAGCATGCCTCTTCCCCCAGGGTTGTCTTCCTGCTCTGTGCACAGACCATCCTCTCCTGCACAGCCTCCAGCCTTAACATGGTGCCCTCCTTGAGGCTCCAACAGAGCAAAGCCTGTGCCTCCCACCCCCCACCCCCTCCCCCGGCACCCCTCGACTCTGGGGGCAACTCCAGGAGAGGCCTGCGGGCCTTGCCCTGCTGAGAACCACATCCTACACCTATGTGGAACAGGGTTCCTGGGGAGCCCCACAGGGCCCTTAGCCTGTCACTCTCACACTGCGGCTCAGATACCCAGCAGGGTTAGCTGCGCACAGCAGCCCTGGAGTCGGATGCCAAGGCCCTGGCTTCCAGAGCCCCGCTAGCAGGCACCACGGCCACCACTGCATTTGTGAGAGCCTCTGCACCAGCAAAGCAGTGCACACGGATCACTGCATTGGCGACCATGGCGGTAGGCCTCCCGTGTGCCCAGGACACAGGATGAGAAGTCCTTTGGAATGCCCCTGTGAGTACAGCATCCTCAGGGAGGAACCATGGAACTCGGAGTATGTATTTGCCTAGACCTGACAGAATCCTTGCAGGGTTTCAGCTTCTGGTGCAGAGGAATTCCACCTCAGCAACGTACCAGTCAACTTTAGTCCCACGCACCCGCCCTGCCCCAATCCCCCCAAGCCACCGCCGCTGCCCTCGCCCCAGCGGGCAGCGCTTGTCCCTCTCTCTCCCCTCTGGATCTGCAATATTCGGTACCATCAGCCTAGCCTGCCTAATGAAGTGAGATGTTTCATGTGTTCCCTGTGGGTTAATTAATGTCTTGCCACACTCAGGATGCCAGTTAGGGTGTAGGTCTTCCATGCCCACAATTGCAAAGGGCTCACAGTTCGCGTGTGCCTTATTCCACCGCCGCCCGCCACATGGCACAAGCGTGGTCTCGGAAGAGTTACCGCGAGATGATGGAGCTGCAGGCCAGCTGGGGCGGAGGGGCCTCAGGACACGCCCACAGCCTTCGCAGGAACTGGCTGACGCCCACCGCCTTCGCAATGATTGGCCGCTGGAGGTAGGCGGGATTTCCGGGCACGGCTTCTGGCGTCCTTCCCTCTCAGGGTAGCTGCCGCTGTCCTTCCCGCAGTTGGCCCTGTGGTGTTCCGAAGCCGGTTCCGTACGGCCTGAGGGCCAGGCGAACCTCAGGCTCTTTGTCCTACTAAAAATCGCAGGTATTTTCTGTTTCTCTGGACAGCTGGGTCTCTCGGCAAGAATAGAAAGCAAAGGTTTGGGATTTTGTCTACAAAAGGGGATGGGTTTTCTATGTGTGGTTGTTGAATTACGGGAGGAGTCAGTGGGGGAAAGAACTCCTCAGTGCTATTAAGAGACTCACTTTCGTTAAACTCATTGATTTTTGCTGAGGATTCTACCTTTAAGTGCCTAATATGTCCGACTAGTTGTGGGAGATGGTGCTAAGCCGCCATTTGTTTTCATGTGCACTTTTTATTAAAGCGGGTTTTCTCTGTGAATGTGGTCATAATTCAGAATACAGGCAATACACTTAACCACTGCGATTAAAAAGTCACACTTTTAGTTAGCACATGTCGCGTGTCTGATTTGCTTGGAAGAAATTATCAAATTTTGACATAAATTGTGTTACTTTAGTGTATGTAGAAATATGGGGCCACAAATAATCTGAGTTTCAGTTTGCCTCTGTAAAGCCTGTGATTGTCTCCTTCGTTGTATGACAGTATTTGAAAGATGTTTCATGTATCTTTGGCACCGTAAATAATTTAAACCGAATAAGTGGGTGTAACCGAGATAAATGGAGTTAGATAGCCGAAAACTGGAACAAAATAGATGCGCTTAAGTTATTCTGTTAACCTGGCACACTGCCTTACTCCTGTAATCCTAGCATTTTGGGAAGTGGAGGTCGGAGGATGGCTTGAAGTCAGGAGTTTGAGACCAGCCTGGGTAACGTAATGGACTCTTTCATTGCTATTTTCGCATCAGGGACTGGTTTAGTAGAAGTCAGTTTTTCCTCAGACAAGGGTTGCGCAGGGGAAGAAGGCGGCGAGGTGGACACGTTTGGGAGTGGGGGCTGGCGGCAGGGCTCCGAGGGGCACGTGGTGGGGCGGGTCTTCCGGTAGGAGCAATGTGACAGAGGCCAGGTGGGGCAGTGAGGCTGTCACGGGGACAGGGAGGGCCAGCGAGGGAGTAGGGAGGATGGTTTCCGGATAAAAGTGTACCACCTCAGGTCATCCTCAGGCGTTACATTCTCCACAGACAGGTATTACATGTCATCCTCCGGCATCACATTCAGGCCACAGATAGGTACGGGTTGAAGGCTAGGGTTCGGGGATCTTTGACCTATTGTATATTTCAAATCACTAAAAGATGGTAAAATATTTAGAATATTCTCCTCCTAGAACATTTTAAGTAGCTCGATTTAATCTCTTATCCAAATATCATGCTGAGTGTGGTGAGTCACCCTTGAAATCCCATCACTTTGGTAGTCCCAAGCCGGCAGAACACTTGAGCCGAAGATTTGGAGACTAGCTTGGGCACTATGGGGAAACCCTTGTCTATTTTTAAAAATACAAAAAAATTGCCCAGCTGTGGTAGAAAGCGCCTGTAGTACTAGCTACTTGGGAAGCTGAGATGTAGGAAGATCAGTTGAGGCTGGGTGGAAGAGCCTGCAGTGAGCAGTTCACTTTGGCAACAGGAGACATACATCTCAAGAAAGAAAATATGCAAAACATCACACTGTACCTCATAAATAGATTCTTTTCAAATAAAATTATTTAAATGGGGACATTCTTCATATTGCAACTGAGGAAAATTACAATAGCTTTTCTTATCTAATTTTTAGAAGTGAGATTTTGTCAGGTACATACTAAAATGCAGCATTTGTCCATGAAGTTAGTGCCCCTCTGCTCTGAGTGTTACAAATTTTACATATATAAAGTAAGAAATACTAAAAAGATGTCAGCCTCGGGAAGGGAATTTTACTTGGGTTTTCAGCACAGTACGTAATAAAATTTTCTCTTTTTAGCTTATTTATATCTAAATATAGATAATTTTTTACCATTTACAGCACAATGGTAGAAGCAGATCATCCTGGCAAGCTTTTCATTGGTGGCCTCAATAGAGAAACCAATGAGAAGATGCTTAAAGCAGTATTTGGGAAACATGGTCCCATATCAGAAGGTAACTCTTCAAACCGTGTCTCTGTGTGTGTGTGTGTGTGTGTGTGTGTGTGTGTGTGTGTGTGTGTATTTTCACATGTATATTTCAATATGTATGTTTAAAATATGTATGTTATATATATATGTTTTGAAAAAATATATTTTTTCGAAGTTCATTGTATACCTACGTTAAAATGCCTTATGCATTTTAAACTCTTATTTTGTAGTATCCGTTTGATATTTGGAAAATTCTCATAGTAGTAGGTTAAGGTTCTGTGGAAAGGATAACCTACTACTTAGAAAGGAAAATGAGGGAAAGTAAATGTGCTGTGGAGTTCCGAAACAAACTGGAATAAACTAGACTGACTGTAGGGGTGACTGAGTACTGAGAACCATAATAGTGATGTGAAATGCAATTATTTTTTAGTTTGATGTAACCTTTAGATGGTGAGTACCTTGATGAGTCCATTATATGAATGTAAAATGTTTTCATATATTTTAGTTCTTTTGATAAAGGATCGAACCAGCAAATCCAGAGGCTTTGCATTTATTACTTTTGAGAACCCTGCAGATGCTAAGAATGCTGCCAAAGATATGAATGGAAAGGTAAGAGTCCCTTATTACTAATATTCTAACTCTGTTCTTCAATTAACAATATTTCTAGGTCTTTTTAATATTACTAAACTTTTGAAGATAGTAGAATGACATATGAAGCCATCCTCTTTTTTGTGCCATATACGTGCAAGTGTAGTTGGAAGGGTATTGGAATTAACATTCTATAAATTAATATTTGGTAACCTTTTTCTATGTTTGTATTTCGATATGAGTGCAAATAGATTTTAAAAGGTTTTGAAGAGCTTTAAAACTTAAAAGGAACCCTCATGTAAATGAAAGTAATAAGTCAATATTTATTAAATGCTATTAATAACAGATGCACAAGAAGGAAAGACTCTTTCCTTCTTGAAGAATGTATTTTATGAAAATATATTCTTGCAAAAGTGTATTTAAATGAGACCCTTACATTTACGGAAAGGTTAAGTAGTTGAAAATAGAAAATAATATGAGAACATTGAAGTCAGATAACAGAAGAAGTAACTGGCATTCTTGGCTCCGTGCTTGCTTTTTCTCCTAAGGACATTTCTTTCCTGTCACCAGAGTAATTTATGTAACATGAATAGCTAATTACTCATTTCCCCAGTGTGTTTGAGGACTTGTTTTGATTGAACCAATGGTCTCTTGTCCTGTTGAGTCTTAAATCTAGAGATTGTGTGTTTACTTAAGCTTTAAACTTCTATGTAATTATGTTAATTATTGAATTCCTTTACATTGTAGTCAAGAGCATTCCATTCTGTGCTCTTTAGTGTTTTTTGCTTTATAGCATTATCCCAATCATGCCGGGCATGGTGGCTCATGCGTGTAATCCCAACACTTTGGGTGGCCAAGGCGGGCAGATCACAAGGTCAGGAGAAAGAAACCATAATGGCCAACATGGTGAAACCCTGTTGCTACTAAAATACAAAAAAAAAAAAAAAAAAGAAATTAGCTGCATCTGGTTGTGTGTGCCTGTAGTTCCGGCTAGTCAGTAAGCTGAGGCAGGGGAATCGGTTAAACCCAAGGAGGCAGAGGTTGCAGTGAGCCGAGACCACGCCGATGCACTCCAGCCTGGCAACAGAGCAAGAATCCGTCTCAAAACAACAAAAAATAAATAAAATAAATAAATAACGTTATCCCAATCTGTTTTTAGGTCCTGTTAGTCTTCAGGCTATTCCCAAAGTGCTTTTTTAGACTTCTTGAGAATTATCCTTCCCTGTGTATGGCTCATAAATAAAATTTATGCTTCAAAAACCACTTAGATTTCATATTTTCTTCCTCATTGCGTATTGTAGGTATTTTCTACTCGCTGTACTATGTATTAATCTATTGATCGTGAAATTGTATATAGTGCATATTTAAGTCTTGCTAGTTGCTTTTCTTTCTGTTACATCTAGCACACTTCCTGTCACATAGCAGAAAGTACATTTTTATTCACCCTTATAAATTAGTATTTCAAGCTGTGGTAGAAACCGAGAGTTGCTTTTGGTTCATGGCTTTGTGGTAGGTATGGAGATAATTTTGACTTCTGTATAGGAATCTATGATAATTTCTTTTTTCCCTCTAGTTTTCAAGCAAAAGGGCAGTTAATTTGTGTAAAGTTTTTGTTCGTTTGTTTGTTTTTTAAGATGGAGACTCGCTGCGTGCCCTAGGCTGGATTGCAGTGGGGCCATCTTGGCTTACTGCAACCTTCGCCTCCCGGGTTCAAGCGATTCTCCTGCCTCAGCCTCCCAGTACCAGGGGCTACAGAGGCATGCCACCACGCCCAGCTAATTTTGTACTTTGAGTAGGGATGGGGTTTCACCCTGTTAGCCAGGATGAGCTGTATCTCTTCACCTCATGATCCACCTGCCTCGGCCTCCCAAAGTATTGGGATTACAGGTGTGAGCCACCGCGCCCAGCCAACGTTATTTCTAAATTACTTCATCTCACATATTTTATTGTGTTAAAATAACTATGAATGTTGTATGCACATTAATGTTAAGATGGCCAATAAAGGAGGTTCTTCGAGTTTTCAGAGGGAATTAACAGTTAAGGAATTTTGGCTGACTTCAGAACACTGGGAAGGAAGCAGCCGTGGGCAAATCTGGGGAAAATATTTTGAGCCCAGAAATAACAAAAGAAGTTTCAAGGTAGGAACAACGGGCGATGTGGCTGCAAGGGGTCTTGTTCAGGGATTTAAGTCCTTCCTCCAAATAACAAAAGCCATGTAATTTTAAAATCACATTATTAGCTGAACTGTTTTCAAAAATTGCTGTGGCCTGTAGAAAAGATTACAGTGAAAAATGTTATTATGAAATTAATTAGGATAGTTAAGCATTTCTGAGAAATTACCTGAAGTACTATATTAAGATTCGTTTTTTAGGGGCACGTCTAAGGCAAGGTAAGAAATGAGTAAGGCAAGAAAACTTAATGAGATCAAACAAGGATCACATTTACAGAAACATTTTTAGAGTCAATATAGAATTGTAAATCATATGGGGACATTTTATGTAAGTGTTAGCAAATCCAACAAGAAACAACTCATAATGAGTAATGTGACTAATCACTCTGAAAAAGTAAGCTCATGTTTTTTTTAAATGACACAAGTTTCGTTGGGACATTGCAACTTTCAAATCAGTGATGTGACTACAAAGATGAAGTGGATTATATATTGTAAAAAACAGATGTGCCACATTCTTCCATAGAATGTGTGATGGGTCAATCTTTTTTTTTTATGTTTGAGTTTTTTTTTTTTTAATAATGGAGAAGTTTTCAAGGAATTTGAAAAATAGAATTTGTGTTTGGTCCCTTAATGGAAGGCATGTGCTCAGTAACTGTCTCAAATTTGGCATTGCGAAAGATGTGTTCATTTTAGGAGAAAAAAAAGTTTCCTTTTGAGAGAGAATACCTCGAATTGAACTACAGTTGATGTAAAAATGTTTGTAAAATGTGCATACGTTAAATGTGCCAGTGTTATTGATAGTACCCTTAATACTTCTAGTCTTTGGATGGAAAAGCAATAAAAGTAGAACAAGCCAAGAAACCATCTTTTCAAAGTGATGGTAGGCGGAGACCACCAGCTTCTTCGAGAAACAGAAGCCCTTCAGGAAGTCTGAGATCTGCAAGAGGAAGCAGTGGAGGAACAAGAGGGTGGCTTCCCTCACATGAAGGACACCTGGGTAATGTTTTAAAATATAAAGATGGAACCATAGGACTGAAAGAAAATAAGTTTGACGATATCGAAATTTCTCAATTTTTTTATTTCCTGTATGAAGAGAAAATTAGCTTATTGATAATAAGCAAACTTATTTCTAAGTACTAAAGGCGTATTAGAAGAATGATTGAACTAATATCTAACATTTGTTTTAAAATTATAGTAAGTTTGCATTGAAGTAACACACATTTGAAACTGGGTTGTGTTTGTGAATGCTGATTGCCTGTACTCAACCGGTTTTCTGCAGAACCCATTTATATTCATTATACTTTAGAGTTTTCTACTTTAGGGCCCAGAACTTCGTGTCAGTTGTATTATCAAAGTACGATGTAATATTTAAAATTTTCCAACAGGAAAAAGTAACTGAATACTGAAGATTGATTTTGCAGTATTTGTTTTCTTGTGTCTACATGTGGAAACATCTATGCAAATGTATTGCTTTGTAATTTTGATACAGAGAGTTTGTACATTGGCCTGCCATAAAGCATTTTCAATTGAAGAAATGTAGAACTTTAATTTCTGAAAAGAGTGTGTGACTCTGGAAAGTTCTAAAAACCACGGCTTCACAGATATGTATGAATCTTTCTTTGCTGGAGGCTGAGTCACTGAAAATGATATTTATGAGTGATTTACTTAATAGAAATGAGGGGTCCATCTTTACATCCAAAAGAAAAACAAACCATATATTTAAAAAAAAAGGAAAAAAAAAACTGTTGGATGGGCTGGGCGAGGTGGCTCACGCCTGTCACCTCAGCACCTGGGGAGTACAGGGCAGGTGGACCACGAGGTCAGGATTTCCAGACCAGCCTGGCCAACATGGTGAAACCCTGTCTCTCCTAAAGATACAAAAAAATTTGCCTGGGCGTGGTGGCGTGCACCTGTAATCCCAGCTACTCAGGAGGCTGAGGCAGGAGAATCACGGGAACCTGGGAGGCAAAAGCTGCAGTGAGCCAAGGTTATGCCATGGCACTCCAGCCTGCGTGATAGGGCAAGAGTGCATCTGAATAAATAAATAAATAAACCTGTTGGTTAAGTTGTATTATCTATTAACCAACCTTCAAAACTCTAACAATTAACTTGGAGTTTTAATAACCAGACGTGTAATTAATTGGAGATTGTTTTCAAGTTGAAATTGCAGTGTTTGCTCCAGTTTAAGATGCATAGCTTCATGGCTATTTTGTCTCCACTGATCTTGAGGGTGAGGTTCAATTATACTCTGCCACGGACGAGAATGTATATATAAATTCTAACCTGTAACACCACCTGGCAATTGGCATATATCTACATTTTTGTAGATGTAAAAAAATATGTTTATATTACCGAATATGCAATTCTTAAAGACTGTTAAAATTCAGCATAGTCTCATCTGAAAATTAGTGTCTCATAAGGGAATTTTAAGAATTCTATATTGTGTTAACAAATTTTAGAGACAATGTATTTTCCTGATATGTGACTTCTTGGTATTGGAAATATTTGAGTTTCTTTGAATGGAAATTAGTTTATCTTTATGATGTGCTTTGAAAATTTTTCCTCATTACAGAAGGATATAAACAGTCAGTTATCATTTTTCTTTTAATATTTTTATGCCTATTATATTTAGATATTTTAGTGATAGGTTTCTGCCCTGTTCACTCCCCATTTTCCCACATCTCTCCCTCATACCGATATATTATGATACTTGAGTTTCTTTCTAGATTTTCTAAATGAACTTTTATTGCTTGAAGTGTACTAATACCATGTAGGAATGCTAATTTTATTAGTTTAGACAAAATGTGAATTTGTTATAAAATGTAGAAAATATTTGTAAACAACTAAAACTTAGCCATTTAAGAAACAGTGATGTTAGTTAACTAAAAAGATTTTGTTTGAAATTCAGAAGATGGTGGATACACTCCTGATCTCAAGATGAGTTATTCTAGGGGACTCACTCCAGTTAAAAGAGGTCCATCTTCAAGAAGTGGAGGGCCTCCTCCGAAAAAATCTGCTCCTTCTGCTGTGGCAAGAAGCAGTAGTTGGATGGGAAGCCAAGGTAAATGCTACCTGACAGAAAGACCGTAGTTTTTGTATGACTGAAAATGAGCCGTTTTACCTGAATGCTTACCTTTAAGTTCATTGAACAAAAGGGAAGTGACACATACGTGAGCATAATTGCTGATTGATAGCTTTTATTATAGTTTCTATCTCACTAGGTACATTTCAGATTTATGTTGAAGAAATACTTGAGCTTCTCATTGCAGATCAAAGAAGTGATTAGAGTGAGGCCAACATTCCTTTTAATCCTGTGTTGGCTAGAAAATTCCCCTTAATTTTTCTAAAAGTTCCTAGCAGTATTCTTTGATGGTAGGCTTCTTGATGTAATTAATTCTTCCATTTCCTAAGTCCCCTGGTGTCCCATTCTAAAAATTGCTTGTTCGGTGACTTTGCCGGGTTGGAGTCTTGCTCTTACTAGGTGAGAGAGCACTATGTGAGATGACGGCTTACCATAGCCTCAAATTTGTGAGATGACGGCTTACTATAGCCTCAAATTCCTGGGCTCAAGCAATTCTGCTGTTTCAGCCTCCCGAGTTTCTGCAACTACAGGCATGCAGCAGCACACCTAGCTACATTTTTTTCCTATGTTTTTGTAGAGAGAGGATCTGACTACATTGTCAAAACTGATGTTAAAGCCCGGGGCTCAAGCGGTCCAGCTGCCTCAGCCTTCCACACTCACTCACAGTGTGAGCCGCTAAGCCTGGCCATCCAGCTTCTGAGACCTCAGTAATGCGTATGTGCAAGGCATACTCACTGCTTGCATGAAGATTCAAAAGAACTACAAGAGCATTTAGCAGACAAGGAGTCATTGGGCTTAAATATGATTTAAAAATAAATTTAAGGCTCGAGAGGTAGACACGTAGGAGTCCAAAATTCTTAAATTAAGTGGATATCACAGAAATGCAGAGTTGTGAAATATAGGTGTATGTAAATCAGTAATTGAGATTGTACCGGGATGTTTAAACATTAACACAAGGTCCTTAGTGTAAGATTTGAAATTATTTGAGGAGAGAATTTAGAACTAAGCAACATGAGGTGAGCAGTAGGGTTGAATGCAAGTAATACTTTTGAGAATTGTAAGACTGCAGACTGAGCAGAAGAAAATAAGACAATAAATAAAAGTTCTTAGCAAGGAAGTTTAAGCAGAGCAAATTAAAATTCTTTCTTAGTCCTCCATCCACATATGGAGGAAGTTAAAAACTGCCATTTTCAATTTTACATTTCATACGTAGAGTATCGGTGAAAGGAGGTATTTATTGGCTTCAGGATACCCAAGCCAACACATTTCCATTGGAAAATTAGCCAGTGAAGGTATCATATGTGAAACACTGACCTCTAAGGAATAGCAAGTGAAGAATATATTAAAGGAGAAACTTTCTATTTTGAAATAGCAACAATGTTGTAATGACCCCTTGCATAGCATTGCTTTCTTTGCAGTAAAAGCAAATCCTGACCATCATTAGAAAATCTTCACTAATACATTTAAATTTGTCAACATTTAAGATAGAGCCAACCAGTTAGAGATAAAGAACTTTTATGTAAACATTTAGCATATAGTCATTTAAAGGTAGCTGTATTTATGTGTGTGTGAGATGGACAGAATGATATTGGAAAATCCACCTTCTTTGGCTGAGAAAGGACAATGTATGTAAACTTTAAAATCAGTGAAGAGTTTGATGGTTTTACATGTTTTCCCTGTGTCACTCACAGTCATCAGTAATTTACATGAAAAGGAAAATAAGAACTAAGTAGTTATTAACCATTACAAATGAACTTTTACCTAAGCATTAATGTTTGCCTTCAGCTTCATTAGAAGAACTGGCCTTGTGGAAGCCATGGGATTATCCAAAGCCATGAGAAATATTCACAGTGTCATGTCTGTCTAGTAATTTAGGAAACAAAGAATGGAGTCATAGAAGAAATAATTTAAAAAAGTTGTTTGAGAGAAGAGAAAATAGCGTTTCAGATTTGGTGTTCTTTACGTAATGTTCCATCATTTGAATGTTAAAGGTCCCATGTCACAAAGAAGAGAGAATTATGGAGTTCCTCCACGCAGAGGGACAATATCTTCCTGGAGAAATGATCGCATGTCACCAAGATATGATGGTTATGCAACTAACGATGGGTAAAGGAAAAATTAAAAAACACAGTTGATTTTTTTTTTCTGTGGTGATGAAATTCACATAACAAAATTAAATATTATAAGGTGAACAGTTAAGTGGTGTTTAATACGTTCTGTGCCAGGCAACAACTACCTCCATCGACTTCCAGAACATTTTCATTACTCCAAATTAAAACTCCAACTACCAGTTAAGCAGTCCCTCCCAGTTTCTCCTTTTCCTCAGCTGCTAGATAACACCAGTCAGTGTTCTGCCTCTGAACTTAACCTGTTGTGGGTATTTAATGTTAATGTGCTCAAACACTACATGACTTTTTGTATTTGTCTCCTCTCCTTTTGCATGATGTCCTGAAGGTTCATTTACATCATAGCACTTCACTCCTTCCACAAGCTATTAACCCATTATTTTATCTGGGTTGTTTCCACCCGAGTATTTCTACGCACCGATATTTGTTTGAGTATGCCTATTCGGTTCTGGGTGTATATGAGTGGAATTGCATGGTCCTATGATAATGATGTTTGTTTTCTTGAGGAACCACCACATTTCTCCATAGTAGCTGCATCATGTTCCGTTCCAACCTAGCATTGTATCAGCATTCCAATTGATCTACATCCTCTCAAACACTTGTTATTTCCTGCTGTTTGAAGTTTATTGCCATTCCAATGTGTGTTTGAAATATGATATCCCATTTTGGATTTGAAATGCATTTTCTGCACCCATTAACTCATCATGCACTTGTGTCCTAGAACTTAAAGTATAATAAAACAAAAAGAAATGCATTTTCTGCATCACTGAATATGAGTATCTGTCCCATGTGCTTTTTGGGCATTTGCCGATTTTATTTGGGGAAAAACTGTTTAGAAGTTTGGCCTTTTAATTTTGTTTAAGTTGTAAGTTAGTCATGTATTGGATACTAGAAGTTGAAAATTTAAAATTTGTTGCTTAAACTTATGCACACAGAAATCATCCAAGTTGCCAAGAAACGAGGGATTATGCTCCACCATCTAGAGGCTATGCATACCGTGATCATGGTCATTCTAATCGGGATGAACATTCCTCTAGAGGATATAGGTACTGTACCTTTTTCTGGAGTTGTCAAATAGATTTCTTAAATTGTTCATTCCAACTAACGTTCTATCAGGGCTCCAATTTATCTACATCCTCTCAAACACTTGTTATTTCCTGCTTTGGAAAATTTATTGCCCTTCCAGTGTGTGTGTGTGAAATATGATATCCCATTCTGGATTTGAAATGCATTTTCTGCACCCATTAATTCATCATGCACATGTACCCTAGAACTTAAAGTATAATAAAAATAAATAAATGCATTTTCTGAATCACTGAATATGAGTATCTGTCCCATGTGCATCTTGGGCATTTGCCCATTTTATTTGGAGAAATATCTATTTAGATGTTTGGCCTTTTAATTTTAAGTTGTAAGTTAGTCATGTATCGGATACTAGAAGTTGAAAATTTAAAATTTGTTGCTTAAACTTATGCATACAGAAATCATCGAAGTTCCCGAGAAACTAGGGATTATGCTCCACCATCTAGAGGCCATGCATACCGTGATTGTGGTCATTCTCGTCGGCATGAAACTGATTCCAGAGGATATAGGTACTGTACCTTTTTCTGGATTTGTCAAATAGATTTCTCAAATTGTTCGTTCCAACTAACATTGTATCAGGGCTCCAATTTACCTACATCCTCTCAAACACTTGTTATTTCCTGCTTTTGAAAATTTATTGCCATTCATCTGTGTGTGTGAAATATGATATCTCATTTTGGATTTGAAATGCATTTTCTGCACCCATTAACTCATCATGCACATGTACCCTAGAACTTAAAGTATAATAAAACAAAAAGAAATGCATTTTCTGAATCACTGAATATCAGTATCTGTCCCTTGTGCTTTTTGGGCATTTGCCTATTTTATTTGGAGAAATATCTATTTAGATGTTTGGCCTTTTAATTTAAAGTTGTAAGTTAGTCATGTATTCGATACTAGAAGATGAAAAGTTAAAATTTGTTGCTTAAACTTATGCACAGAGAAATCATCCAAGTTCCCGAGAAACTAGGGATTATGCTCCACCATCTAGAGGCTAGGCATACTGAGACTATGGTCATTCTATGCAGGATGAACATTCCTCTAGAGGATATAGATACTGTAACTTTTTCTGGATTTATCAAATAGATTTCTTATATTGTTCATTCCAAATAACATTGTGTCAGGGCTCCATTTTATCTACATCCTCTCAAACACTTGTTATTTCCTGCTTTTGAAAATTTATTGCCCTTCCAGTGTGTGTGTGTGAAGTGTGGAAGCTCCTTTTTTATTTGAAATGCATTTCCTGCATCATTGATTATCAGTATCTGTTTCACGTGCTTTTTGGGCATTTGGGCATTTTGGGCATTTGGGATCTGTGGGTATTTTATTTAGATGGTTGGCAATTTAACTGTGTTTAAGTTGTAATATAGTTCTATTTTGGATACTGCAAGTTGACAATTTAACATTCCTTGCTTAAACTTGTGCACGCAGAAATAGTCCAAGTTCCCGAGAAACCAGGGATTATACTCCACCACCTAGAGACTATGCATACCGTGATTATGGTCATTCTAGTTGGGATGAACATTCCTCTAGAGGATATAGGTACTGTCATGTTATCTGGATTTATCAAATGGATTTCTTAAATTGTTCATTCGGAAATTGAAAAGACTTTTTTTTCAATTTAGTTATCACGATGGCTACGGTGAGGCCCTTGGTAGAGATCATTCTGAACATCTACGTGGAAGTTCTTATAGAGATGCATTTCAGGGATACGGTAAGGGTCCAGGATGGATTTGTAAATTACAGAATTTTATTTAATAGACCGGATTGTTATTTTAATGAAATTCTAAGGAAAATTGTAAAGGACATATGCAACATGTTTAAATATTGAGTATTCTTTTTTTTTTGATCATCCCAGAAACATATTTATTCATTTTCATCATTGTGCACAAATAATAAAATAAACAGTGCTTATCTGGTACTCATTATCAGTATAAAGCCTAGGGAATGATATGAAGGTGAGAACTTCAGTTAACGTTAAGAAAATGTGACTGAGCATTTACTTTAGAATTAAGTTTGTTAAGCTGCAAAATACTACTCTTACACTTCTCTTAAATAAAACCTTCTGACTATTGAAGACTTGATTAATATCCTGTCAACAAAGGCGGAGGAAAGCAGATATTTCCAAATAGTACTTTAACTACTTCATGCTTTAATGATAGCAGTAAAAATGTTTAAATGTAGTCCCACATATTATTTTATCAACCCTGCAGGGACCTCTCATGATGCACCATCCACACGAGGGCCTCGGATGTCTTATGGTGGAAGCACCTGCCATGCATATAGTAATACACGAGATAGATACGGCAGAAGTTGGGAGAGTTACTCAAGGAGCTGTGGTGATTTTCATTATTGTGATCGTGAGCATGTTTGCAGAAAAGACCAAAGGAATGCGCCTTCTCTGGGTAGGGTGCTCCCTGATCCTCGTGAAGCATATGGTAGCTCAAGTTATGTGGCATCTATAGTAGATGGTGGGGAGAGTCGATCTGAAAAAGGAGACTCGAGTAGATATTAAAGCAAGCATTCAAAATAATAGTTATTGCATACCAAACCTTGTTTGCAAATCAAAAATTGAAATGTTATTTCTGCATCGTTACCTGCATATTACTGACAGAAACATGTTGGTTTTGTGGAGAGAGGTAGATACTGACTTCCTCCATGAATTTTTTGAGGTATTCAAAGGAAAAGGAATTGTTTTCAAAGTAATTTCATACTTGTTGATGCTATTTGAAAAGTGTTTAGATGTAATATCTACCTTAAAATTTTCACAATAAAATTTTACATGTACTGCAAGATGCCTGGTGTTATTGGTTAGCCGCACATGCTTAAAGCAAATTCAATAGGAGAGTAAATTGTGTAGTTTGTTGTACGTTTTCCTTTGTTTCTTTGAACACAGATGCAAAATTAGGGATGTGTTATGTCGCCCTTGCAAGCTGCTCAAGTTTTCTAATTAGGCTGTTTCTCTTTAAAAACTAACAAGGTTAAAATGTTGGAGAAGTCTTCAGAAAGACTACAAAACTGTCTGCCTCACCAGAAAATGTTTATTTTTTAGAGGAATAGTACAGGTCAAAGAAATAATTAGATGTATTGATACTAAAGTTTAAGACATCCAGAACATTCTATGTGAAGCATTCTGTGACTGAAGAGGATAACGGTAATGAAAACTTTTTTTTTCACGTAAATCAGAAGTGAACCAGCTAAGTTTCTCAGGTGCATACCATAATGAATTTAAATGTTCGTAGTTTAAATAGTGGAAAGTAAGTGTTTTGTCTTGTGAGGTACCCACGTTAATTTTTTCTTGAATATTTTGCCAATGGATGTTGTAAATAATGGTGTAGTAATATGTTCTTAGAGATAGGAATAATCTAGAGTGGTTGGGATAGTATCACATTTTTTTGAGATGAAGTGTAGCTTTGTCGCCGAAGCTGGGATGCAGTGGCTCTGTCTTGGCTTATGGCAACCGCTGCCTTCTGGGTCCAAGCTATTCTCCTGCCTCAGCATCCTGAGTAACTGGTATTAGATATGTGTGCAGCACAGCTGGGCCAATTTTTGTATTTTTAGTGCAGACAGCGTTTCACCTTGTTTGCCAGGCTGTTCTTAAAATCCTGATCCACCCTCCTCAGACTCCCGAAGTGCTAAGATCATAGGCATGTGCCTCCACTGTCAGCCTATCGTATTTAATTGATAATATGAATGGAAACACTTTAAACCTCATACTTAGAGGAAAGTGAAGTGTATAAAACATAAACAACAGCATAAAGTTTCCGACGGGATTGCTTAAAGTTTTAAGACATCATTGAATGATAAAAATATTTAGACCGAAATAACTAAATGAATTAATTTTCCTGATTATACAAACTAAAGAAATGAAATACATCAAGTTCCAGAAGTTTTGCAGTCCATAATTCTTACAATTGACAGACTAATCTGCAAGGAGGAAGTATGTTCTTGAAAAATTTTGACACAATCATCAATTTTTATAGGGTAAGTTTACAAATAATTTTAAAGGGAGAAGTTACCAACTTTGATTTTCAAGTGAGTTATTCGTGTTATGAAGTGTTTTCATTCACCTGTAGCATTGTGAGGATGAAGTGAAAAGATAAATCCCCCGAGTCTTGTGTATCTTACTGTCCATGTGTGATGGCTCAGGTCTCTAATTCTAACACTTGGGGAGGCCGAGGCTTGCAGAGCACTTTAGGACAGGAGTTGAAGACCAGGCTGGCCAACACCATGAAACCCCATCTCTACCAAAAATACAAAAATTAGCCGGGCATGGTGGTGCCTGCCTGTAGTACGTTGCAGTTAATTGGGAGGCTCAGGCAGGACAATGGTTTGAACTTGGGAGCCTGATGCTGCGGTGAGCCGATATTGCACCATGCACTCTAGCCTGGGTGACAGAGTGCGACTCCAACACAAAAATAATTATGTCAATCAACAAATATATCAATAATAAATAGGGTATCCTTCAGTTCAAGCAGTTATCGATTCTTTTTTCTTTTTTAGAGACAAGGTCTCACACTGTTGTCCAGCCTAGACTGCAGTGGCACCATCATAGCTCACTGCAGCCTTGAACACGGGGTTCAAATGTGCAAGCCTTCCATTTCAGCCTCCCAAGTAGCTGGAATTACGGACACACACCAACCACCATGCCCAGCTTTTGTGTTTGTGTGTGTGTGGTAGGGACAATGCTTTGGATATGTTGTTCAGGCTGGTCTCAAATTCCCAGACCGAAATGATCCTCCTTTCCTGGCTTCCCAAAGTGTTGTGATTATAGCAGTGAGCCACTGAGTCTGGCATATCTTTTCTTATTATGAGCGACATTCCACCTCACTGAGTCTGGCGTATCTTTTCTTGGTATCAGCGACATTTCACCTTTGCTCTTTTAATTATTTTGAGATGTACAATAAATCATTATTAGGTGTAGTCATCCTGTGCCACTGAACACTAGATATGATTCCTTCTAAGCAAGTATAATTTAACCCACCCCCATCCCCTCTTTGATCCCTCCCTTACCAGTTCACATTACTTGTATCAAAATATCACATGTATGCCAAAAGTATTTACAACTGTTAGGTACAAATTTTCATTCCCTTCCTCCTTCCCTCCCTTCCTTTCTTCCTTCCTGTCTTTCTTTCTTTTTGTCTCTGTATCTTTCTCTCTCACTGATTTATTTTTTTTTTCAGACAGAATCCTGCCCTGTCACCTAGGCTGGAGTGCAGTGGCGTGATCTCAGCTCACTGCTACCTCCTTATCACGGGTTCAAGCAATCGTCCAGTCACACCCTCCTAAGCAGCTGCGACTGCAATCATATGACACCAATCCTGGCAAATTCTTTGTATTTTCAGTAGAGACCAGGTTTCACAATATTTGCTCAGGCTGGTCTTGAATTCCTTTCCTTTAGTGATCCACCCACATCAGCCTCTCAAAATGCTGGGATCCAGGCATGAGCCACAGTGCCCACCCAGCTGTATGCATTTCTCTCTCCCGTGATCTCTCCTATTTTATTATTTTATTCTCTTTTTATTTCTGAGACAGCGTCTCGCTCTGCTGCCCAGGCTGGAGCACAGTGGTGTGATCTCACTTTACTGCAAACTCCATCACCAGGGTTCAATGGATTCTCCTGCATCAGCCTTCCAAGTAGCTGGGATAACATCCATGGGCCACCAAGCTTGGCTAGCTTTGGTACGATACTAGACGTGGCATCTTGTCATGTCTAATTGCGTATCTGTTTTAAAGCTGGATTGATCAGCAATATTGACTTCCTGGAATGTTTTATGTTTACAAAACAATTATAGTACTACTATTTAGCCTCCTCAGATAAAATATGGTAACACACAAAACATACACACACAGACAAAGACACAGTCAGTGATCAAAAAAATCAGGGTAGGCCACGACCTAAATGAAAGGTGAGCTGCTGCAGTTGCCTAGAATTAAACCAGACCAGAGTTGACCCATACCAGTCTGAGAGATGTGAACAGAGGCTTTCAAACAACTCTATCAGATACATGTTAGATTATTCTCCAGCCATAGCGAAGGGACATTAAAGATCTGTTGTGCTTGGAAGAGTCTGGATGATTTGACTTTTCCAGGGTATTAGCATTCATGATGTTGGCCTTTACAGCTCTCTGCAATGAAGTCAGTAGACAACTCAGTTTTTCTAGGAGTCTGAAGTGCTTTTCAGAATTATCTAAAACTTAGTGGCTTAAAACCATAATTATAATTTCCTAACGGTCAGTCTCTGCAATCGCCCTCAGTCTCTCAGCCAAATGAATGTGGTTCAGGGGCACTCAGGAGGATGCAATCTAGTGATGGCCAAAGATGGGGACATTGGCGGGTGTCTTCTCATCTCCCTGGTGCCATGGCTAGCGTGACTCAAATAGCAGGGGCTGGACTGCTGAGATGCTCAGACACCTTGTTCTGTTTCTTTGAGTCTCTCCATTGGATGTCCCTTCTGCATAGTGTTATCAGGGTGTTAGACTGCGTGATGTACTGGTCGGGGGCTCCTAAGGGGTTTGTCCCCATGAGAGCAGGAGACTTAGGCAGAGCCGTGTCACCGTCTCTAAACTAGGCCAGAGGTGGTCCAGTATCCAGAAACTGCGTGCAGTGTTTTCTATACATTAGAAGCAAGTACTGTGTTCAGCTCCATCAGGAATATTTTCAAATGGGTTTGAGAAGAATTTCAAAGTGTGTTTTAGACCACTACAGTGACCATGCCTAATAATTACTTATTTTTACAAGTGATGGTTAGGTTTTTTCCCAAAATAATAGCAGATACAGACTTTTAAACTTGAAATCTATGTAGCATAGCTCTGAACATTTGGCTATAAGTTGAAATAACTCGAGCAAAAATTGATTTTGAAATGAGAGTTGTAAATAAAATACATGAGATAAAGTCATAAATATATGGATGAAATGCTTATAAAGAAATCAGCCTTAAAAATGTCAATAGGTCTAATGTGCCACTATTTTACTATTTCTATGGATATTACTTGGATAAGAGGACAAGGACTCAGGGGTGTGCTGCTCTATCTCTTTACCTTGAAACTGCAGCTGGGGCACCAGGAGTAGCAGTTCCAGCTAACACCATGTGGTGAGGACAAGGAGTCCATTCAGGTAAAGGAGGGTGTGAGCATATTGTGATCTGGAAGAGAGGTACACCTGGTATGGTAATGAGGATCAAGTTCCCCGGCACACAATGAAATCCCCCATGCCCAGCTGTGGCAGAGTGAATCCCTCAGCTGGTGCTGGGCTTCCAGGTATGTTCTGAAAGCAGCTGCCTGCGCTTAGAAGGATCCACTCATTCCCTTGTCATGTGGGAGGGTGAGGCTTGTGGCCCCCGCTCTGTCTGTTCCCGCTCTTTGCCTTCCCATTATTCCACTGCTGGGTAAGGTGGCAGGACCGCGGAATGTAGAAGGGCCCTGGGTTGTTGAGAGTGCCTGTGGGTGGCCATGTACTAGGAGGAGAGTCCCCACTGAGCCTCCCGCAAGCTTGGAGGCGGGGAAGGAACAGTCCTGGGGCACTGGCTGTTCCAGAGTCCAGGCGTCGGTCCCAGAGAAGGCCAGGGGGAGGTTGTAAGCCTGTGGATCTGCAATCTAGGTGGAAGACCTGTATCTGTCATGGCTGACATCATCAGGGCAAGACACCCACTGGGTGGAGAGCTGGGCTTATGCATTTTACCCTTGTCCTGAAGAGACCCTGCATGCCTGGTTCTCCTGGGAACAGTGATCCTAGGGACCCCCCAGTCTGGGTCCACTCATGACCATAAGCTTAGGATCTTGTGTGCCTTGCTTCCTGTCTGCCCAGGTGAGGCATCCTGGAGAGGGTGCATGGGGCAAAGCTGGTGTGCACACACCCGGCACTGGAACGGGGTGTCACCGGCCAGTTAGGTCGCTGCTCAGCAGGCCCTCTCCTGAGCTCCCACCTGGCTAAGTGGTAAGTGTCCCATCTACCTGAACCCACAGCCCAGGTTTCTCTTCCACCTACCGACCCATGACCTCTTGGGGAGAATGCCAGCCTCCCTGGAGACTCAGGTCCTGCCAGACCCACATGCTGTCCTCTCTCATGGGCCGGAGACTCTGGTGCACAGGGATTCCCGAATAGCGAATCCCAAAGCCCTGCAGGTTTCACTGATTCTTACCTGAATGCCCCGGCCGAACACACAGGTAAACACAGGCAGCTACTAGGTTTTATATCCCTCTGGGTGTCATTTCAGGTTTATGACTTCTCCTCTAGGTAGCTCGTGCCAGCCACCCTTTTCCTCTTCCCTCTGCCATTTGTGAGAACCATGAGGACTCTTTGCTTCTCCCTAGCATGCAGACTTCACGGGTCCTGAAGTTGGATTGCCAAACCCAGCGGCACCCTGCTTGCCAGCTTAAGAGCTGAGTTTGAGGCACACCTGTGGGCAGGAGTGTCGGCCCTCCCAAAACCAAGGTACACAAAGCCACACAGGCACAGGTGTGCACATGCGTTCATCAGCTTAGACACACAGGCTGGACACGCAAACTGGAACGTGCCCATACCCACACTGGTACGAGGGAAACTGGGTGTCTACACCAATACTCAGGTGAGGCTTACTGCTCAGCCACGTACCCTCCCTGGACACACACAGAAGATCCCCTGCCATTTAATTGATCATCTGCAGTAGGATTTATTTTTACTTTTATACTTTTTTAACTTACCAAAGTATGTTGCATTCTTTTCCCATCACGAAAAAGACTTTGATACAAGTAAAGAGGAAAAGCACTTTTTATAATGAAATCTTTTATCTGCATCTATATTATTAAGGCATTTAAAAAACTTTATGTCTATTTTTTAATGTCATAGGAAATGTCTTGAGAGCCGGGGAAGCATGAATGAGGATGGCAGCGGGCATAAAGCATGTCAGGGGAGCCTGGGGTCATTGAAACAAAACATGACACGGCTGGGATAGCCATTCTAGAAGTACGTAGACCTAGGCATGCCCTGCGTGCACTCTAGTGGAGCCCAAACTGAGCCCCAGGTAGTAGCAGGCCTCAAGGCATAGAAGGGAGCCAGAGAAGGATGATGAGACAGCTATCCCTTGAGCCTTGCTTCTCACCCATTGACCTTTGCCACTTCTGCCTCTTAGGCACTTCAGGTTCCCCAATTCTGAAATATGAGTGTTACAGTTCCCTGATGGGCCTTTCTGCCCCAGTCCAGGGATGGCCTGGGATTTCTCACTGCAGGCTCCTCCCTGAGCCTTGAGTTCTCCATGTGTGTCACAGCTGCAGGACCCACAGGCCTTTGAGCGCCCAGCTGTGGGCTGCTTACCTGGCCTCCTCTCTGTTCCCTCTCTGAGGACCTAATCCTTAGGTAGTGCTGCAGGGGATTGAGTCGGAAGCCCTGACTGATGATCTGGAGGAGTGGGGAAAGTGGTCTGTGAAAGGTCAGGTCATAGTTCAAAGCCAGTTCCCAAGATGCCAAGGAAAGACCAGCAAGGTCCTTTCCCATGACGCCCCACAGCGGCCCCTGCCTCAGCAGTCCTGGCTGACCCTGAGTGGTCACAGTCAGCCAACTAGCTGAGGAAGCTCAGGTAGGCTGTGTCCTTACTGAAGGTGGGGCTTCTTCTGATGACTCTAGAACCACTGGACTACACTAGAGCCAGAAGCCCTGCATCCAGGAACAAGAGTCAGAAAGGCTCATGCCAGGCCTAGCGTCCCACACTCCACCCTCTCTACCACACCAGGAGGCACTCCTTACCAAGGATGCGAACACGATATTCCTTAATGATCACTTTATTGTGGAAATAAAGGTAGTGACGAAAGGAACACTTCATCCTGCTGCCGGTACCCCGGATGGCTGAGTTCCTCCACCTGCCATGCCAAGAAGAAGAGGACAGACTCAAAGGATCCATTTCATCTATCTGGGCTGAGGGCCTGCTGGCTGGGGTGCAGCATGTGTTGCCCCTTCCCAGCTCTACCACTCAGAACCCCTGTGCCCCAGGAAGACCTCAACCTGAACAGGACCCTGGACCCGTCCCGCAGACCCCGGCTCCTCAGCCTGAGCTTCAAATCCATCCTGTAGCTTACTTAGCAGGACTTCCTCATGGTTTCTGAACTCTGCCGACATGTAGGTGTGCTGCACAATCTGCCTCTGGTCAAGGAACCTCCAGATGACTGGGTGGGCATGCCAGGAAACACCCCACAACTTTGCAAGAGCTGGGAGAGTGTTTGGCAGGGCTATCCCAAAACCTTTGACCTGGTACCCTGCATTGGTGGTCCTGTCTCTGTCCAGTGTTGGGGGCATGGTAGTGGTTGTGGTGGTCTTGTGGGAGGGTGGAGGGAGGCCCAGAAAGCTCCTGCCAACAAGGAGCGGGTGGCACAAGTAGGCAGGGGATTGGGTGTGGGGTGCTGTTGTGTGAGGCGGCTGTATCTTCAGAGTTGCTGAGCTGCACATGGTCATTGTGTGCTGGATGCTGGACAGGCTCTGCTGAGGGTGTCCGGGTGTGCAGTCCCCTCTTCTCCTGCTCTTCCTGAGGGGTGGGCGTGTTCACTTGAGGGAGCTGCTGTGGACAGAGGGGACTGCAGGGCTGTGCCTGTCGCTCCCCATGGGGCTCCCATGTGTGTAATGGAGGTGTTTGTGCAACGGAGGTTGTATATGCTCAGGGCCTACAGCTCTTTGGGTGCAGTGCAGGCAGAAGGAAGAAAGCCTATCTGGGGAGTTTGTGCCTGCCTTGCAGAGGACCGCAGCCCAGTGCACCGTGAACCCGAGTCTTAAGCACCTTGTGTTTCTGGGGTAAGGCTGCTGGCCACAGACATGGGCAGCCAGGGTGGTTTCTATGGCTGGCGTGGGCTTGCAGACTCCCCTTCCTCCAAGGACTTTCTCATGGAAACATGCCCTTCAAGTTTCTGCTGTGAGTGAAGGGTCCATGGGACTGCTATTCTCCCTTGTGAGTGCTGAGCTTGGCTCCCAGTCCCTACCATGTGCTCTCAGGGCACCCCCAAGCAAGCTGCCCTCCTATCTGCAGGACCCTGGCCTCAGCTCCCTTCGCTATCCCCCATCCCCTGCCTCCTGGTTGTCCCCGTGTGCCCCTTGCTTGGCTCCCCTGCTCCCCACCCCAAGAAGCCAGATGCCCACCCCCTGCTGCCAGTCATTCCGAATGGGCAGCTGCAAAGATGTGCCTCTGGCCCAGAAGCTGGAGATGCCCTGGCTGATGGCCCCTGTGCTATCCAGGCCGGGAAGGCACCTCTGCCAAAGCTTACATCTCAGCTGTGGGCAGGCCATGTGGACTGGTTATTCATGGAACTCTGCTTCAAGTGAAGGGCCTCCAGCGAGTCTGTGGCTGGCTGGGGTGTGCTGGAGCCAGGGCCAGGCTGTCTGCTGGTCCTCCACCAGGCTCCATGTCAGGCTTCTCCTCAACCACCACCTGGACCATGCCATGATGTTGTCCACCACCAGCACCTTCTCCTCCCCCAAGAGTGCCTTCGAACTCTGCGCCCTGGCTGCCCTCTCCTGCAGAGCCTCCAATTTGAATGGGGTGTCTCCTTTGGAGGTCCCACTGACCATGACCTGCACTGTCCACTCACTGTCCACTCCAGGTCCAGATAAGTATATCCTTATAGTATACTTAAAAAAACCCTTAAAAGCATTCCCATTTCTCCGCATCCTCTCCAACATCTGTTGTTTTCTGACTTTTTAATGGTTGCCATTCTAACTGACATGAGATGGTATCTCTTTGTGGTTGCAAGGTCATGGATGAAGCTGAAAACCATCATACTAAGCACACTATCACAAGGATAGAAAACCAAGCACCGCATGTTCTCACTCATAAGTAGGAGTTGAACAATAAGAACACAGGGACACAGGGTGGGGAACACCACACATGGGGCGGTCGGTGGGATGCGGGGCTGGGGAGGGATAGCATCGGGAGAAATGCCTAATGTAAATGATAAGTTGATGTGTGCAGCAAACCAACATGGCACATGTACCCCTATGTAACAAACCTGTACATTGTGAATATGTACCCTAGAACTTAAAGTATCATTTAAAAAAAAGAAAAAAAACTGAAAAGGAAAAATAGCTCTACAAACCAAAATACCAAATAGAAAATTAGTTGTGGCCTAGAATCTAACTTGCATTAAGATATCACAAACATTCAGCAGATAGTTTCTAAATGCCACAGTAAGCCTGGCAGTCTGCAAGAAGCTCAGAAAAACATGGTCCTTCTGAGAGTGCAGTTGTTACAGGCACAGAGATAAATGAGGAATAATAAGTGTGATAACTGCTGTAATAGGCAAATACAGGAAATAGAAACCACATTTTCCTCATTTATGAAACACAAGTTTAAAAACCCTTCTGAAGTTCAAATGAGAATATTTGCTGTTACTGTATAAACTGTTAAGTAGCTATACAAATGTTTTTTTTTTTTTTTTTTTTTTCTCACAGTGATTTATATCGTGTGTATTACATGGTTAGTGTAGCATTCTCATAAAGGAAACCTTGAAATGTGTCCGCTGCTCAGTTTTTGTTTTTCAACTGTTTCAGTCATTGTTATTTATCATATTTTCCCAGAGGATTTTGAATTTTAAAGAAAATATGTAAAAACTGAAAAGAGAAGGACAATGAAATTGCAAGACTACAGTCATAATAATTTCCTTGATTAATTCAATTGTTTATAGAGCAAGATTAGATTATATTTCTCCCAAAAGATTCTTGGAGAAATTCTAAGATGATGCACTCATTGTTAGAAATTGCCAAATTGTTGCTTAAGTTAGACTTAACACTTTTTAAGCCTGAAGATACAGTAATAGTTATGTATTTAAACAGGGAAAATAGGATTTTTAGTGCTACTTTCTCTCACCTGGAATAATTATAACTTTTAAATTGGTCTTTATGTCAATTTAAATTTTTCATTATTCTACCTCTTGTTTTGGATAAGCCATGTATTTTTAAATTTATTTTCATCCTTTTTGTACTTCTCTGAGAAACTGCAGACTTAAATTCATATCACAAGTATGTTTCAGTTTTACTTGTCTCTTCCTAAGGGTTCCCAAAAATAAAGAATTCCACTTACGCTTGTATCTTTCAGCAACCTTATTTCAGAAAACGGTGCATATTACTGCAGAAATCACATGGACAGGTCCAAAGCGGGGAGGAGGAGGATGAGGAGGAAGAGGAGGAGGAGGAGGTGAAGGAGAAGAAGAAGAGGAAGAAGAAGTAGAAGAAGAAGGAGGAGGAGGAGGAAGAGGAGGAGGAGGAAGTGGCAAGCTTTTAAGTCTATACATTAGTATCACTGTGTCAGAAATTCAGTAGTCACAGTGAAATAAAAACAATGATCACAGTCAATTCCATCTCATACCTAGACTGAAATATGAAACTTCTAAAGAAAAGGAAGTTAAGAACTTTGGGCATGTCAAAATGTTCCTATACAGATAAAATTATTGGTGACTTTTTCTCACTAGAAAACAAAATTCCATGCTTTGTATATGTGTAAATAAAAATATTTTTATTTCCATCAGTTATGATGTGCAAGCAAGTAACAAAGTGAAAGTGCACTAATAAAATGATATAAGGAAATTTCTCTGTGCCACAAAAATTCCATTGAGGCCATTAATTTTACAAAAACCATAGAGAATGCATTGTGAAACTACACTATACAATACTTTTTAGTATTTTACTTACATTTTAAATAATCAACAAAGGAAAGGAAATTCTTAATCATTATTTATTACCAATAACATTATTCTACTTGAATAATCCTTTTGAGATTAAGTATTTTAAATAAAACTTTAAAAACAAATTGTATTGACTGATACCAGCTTTCAATGAAATAGCACTTCTGTATTTGTAGTCATGTGAAGTATAAATTTCTCCTCACAGTGGATCTTTTATAACACCAGTTTTATCGATTTCTCTGATACAAACCCTGTGATAGCTCATGGCTTTACTGTAACCATACATTACATGACTCCAGAGAGTAGCCTTCAAATAGATGGAAAAATTATATTTGTGACAAAATTCTAAGAAAGGGAGAATAATTTCTAAATTTCTAACTGTTCATCAGTGGATTTGGATATATTTAGATACAGACAAATATTAGCACACTGCAAGTTTGCACATGTGTATATAAATTTATATGAGATACCCATAATGTATGGGTTGTGTAATCTTTTAATCCTCAATTTTACATGTGGGAAATTTGGTAAGAGTTTATCTTTATCAAATAATCAATTTGAAGTACTATACTCAATTTGATGTAAAACCAACAAAATCTCTGTCAACATTCACTTTAATTGATCCAATAATGTTAACTGATGATAACTTCATTCTCTTTGTCCCCTGTTGGCAGCCTGAAAGTTGATTCTCACTCTAATTCATCACTAAAGGTGCCATCCACAAGACACTTACTTTGCTGTGGATTGTGACTTCTCACGCCAACACTTTTTTCCTGTAACAGTCCTACCTTTGTATATTTAAAGAATTTGTACATGGCTAAAAAAAAAAAAAAGTGCTGTGAAATGTCAGGCCATGCTGTGAAATTTTCCATTGTTTCTATATCTCTGTTTGAGCTTTCATGTTATAGAGAACAAGAAAAACAATTCAGTATGTTTCTTAGTATCCAGTCCAATGCACCCTTTCTTATTAATACCAAACCGTCTATTCAAGGCACTGACATCTAAAGACAGCTAGATATATCAAAATCTATTCTCATAAAAAACCTTTATATTAATCACTGTTGCCTAGATCTGGACTCTGACTGTGAAATCCTCTGGTGGAAATTGCTGTAATGGCTCACACTATGGGAATGACTATTTTTCCGCATAATTATTGTTGTCAACTTAGTGAAGAATATCACATTAGATGGTAGCTCTTAGATACATAAACCCTAGTGATTAATTTTTAATGTCCAGCATTTATGATATTGCACAAGTAAAAATCTTTGATAAATGATTAGCTGAGCAATGACTTAAATAACAGCAGTTCAAACATTAATTTACTTACTAGAAGTGCCATACATCATTAACTCCTGGTGAAAACAAAGTTGGGAAATTTCAAGTGCTGAATTGTTTACTAAATTATGTATTTCACGGTATTTTATAAAAACTATCCTTGCCGTGTATGATGCCTCACCTGCAAGGATGAAACTTTAGCATATATATATATATATATATATATATATATATATATATATATATATATAATGTCTTTGGTTCTTAATATCTCTCTACATTTGCCTTCAAAACCTCAACACAAAAACACCCATGTACTTGACATGTACTTGACTTTCAGCTGACTTGACTACCAGTTATTAGGGTTTAAGTAAACAAAGATTTCAAAATTTGTTGACCAAATATGAGAAATCACACTCTCACCATAAGAAATAATTCTTCTTAAGTGCCACTGCAAATGCAAAATTGAAAGAAGAAATGAAGTCTAACATATTGCAATATTCTAAAATCTAAAATTTCCTCTTTGAGATCTGGTGGTTCATGCCTGGAATCACAGCTCTTTGGGAGGCTGAGAAGGGAGAATTGCTTCAAACCCAGAGTTGGAGACTAGCACAGGCAACATAGCAAGACCAATCTCTACAAAGGTAACTAATTAATTAATTAATTAAATTGGGCATGATGGCACACACCTGTTTTTCTATTTACTCCGGAGTTCAAAGTTCCAGTGAGCTGTGATTGCACACTGCATTTCAGCCTGGGCCATGGGGCAAGACTTTGTTTCTACAAAATAATTCAATATAACAAAACAAAGTCAAACAAAATAAAAACACTTTCAGGTGTTCTTTGGAAGTTTGTATAATTGCTCCAAAGCATAGACGTTGTTTAAAGTTGAGCAGTTCATGAGGAATGGGCAGTGAACATTGTTTGTATTGTTTTCCAAAAATTAGGATAATTATATTCGAATATTATATGTTAATATCTAATAACCTTTGGTACAATAAGTATTGACAAATGACAAGCTATTGTGTTTATAGATATTTCCTTCAAAATAGTCATAGTTTAATTGGAGAATAAAGAGAACAGAGATAATTGCAATGTACTCTGACAAGTGTTAAAATAGACACAATTTAGTAACTTGGAGAGGAATGAAGTTCTTAACGGGGTTTGCAGCGGTTTGGGGAACGTTCTTAGGGCAGGAACAATTGACTGGATCAGTAAGGATTTGAATTTGTATGAAGAATGTTTGGGAGAAAAACATTGTAGAAAAAAAGAAACATTCTTTTTGTCAATGAAAGAAGTACTAACAATGCATATGATGCCATCTGACCAATTCTTAGACCATGCTAGCTCACTAAATATTTCTTGAATGAATCCATAAAAGGAAGCTATTGGGAAAACGATTCTGGAAGGGATTTTCAAAATCCTATAAAGGAAAGTTAAATACCCTGGACTTTACAATTTTGCCTGCTTTTCTTTATGTTCTTATTATGTCTACTACCTCATAAGCTCTGTTTTATTTTTTGGTCTTTTCACAAATATCATGCATGAATTGTTCCTGATATTACTTCTCTCTTAATCTCTTCATACTATATTTGTCTCTGATACTCCTTTGTTTGAGGTCCTGGGTTTGTATGCCCACAGATAACATCACTCACCTCTCCCTGGCACTATTCTGTTATAGAGAGGCCTGGCCCCTGAGAAGCACGGTTCCTAGGCTCACATAAAATTGACTTTCTATTTTAGTTCAGTTAATGGGTGACACTGCAGAGATTAGAGAACAAGATGAGAGAAGCCAGTTTGTTTCCCTTTCCTTCTCAGTAAGAGATATGTTTCCACAGTGATTCCACGGCCTACAGGACATGCTCTCTGTGTTTCCATCTTCTATGCAGTGATCCTAATCTTAGACTGGTTCTTCTAATGCCGTCTTCTCCAATTGTCTTCCCTAAAGGATTTGGGTACTACTTTTGGAGTTTTAAATTTAAAAACTATTGATATGGAAGGGGGGCAGGGAAGTGTCTGGTAGAGGAGGGTGTGGTTCTTGGCTAGGGATCCACCCTCAGGACTATGCTCACTGACCTAGGATAAACTAAATTAACACCATGTAACATATGCCCAATGGGGATTCAGGAGCTGTAAAAATTCACCCCTGGATGCTGCCTGGGGTCGGAGACCCAAAACCTGTCCTCATTTCTTGCCCAGTAATGGGGGATAAGGAACATTTTCCTGTTTCAATATGAATCTGTTTCCAGTGCAGTATGTTTTCTGCAATACTGCAGTGTTACTTCATTGTATATATTTAACTAAATAAGTTACAAAGTGTAACTAATATGAGAAGAAAATAAATGGTGGAGAATAAAGAAGAAAAATGAAACATTGTGTTTAACAATGAATGTAAACAATTATAAGTATGATTAATCAATATGTCAGACCAGCCAGGCAGGTGCTTAACGTCATGAGGGGGCACTACTTCATCATCTTGGGATTTCATTCTGGGACAGAGAGAGTGAGCAGCAATATGGTCCGATAGGGAAAAGGATACAATCTGGTGAGGTGTGGATTGTGTCCCACACCTGCACCTGAAAAAAAGGTGAAGACAGATGACACAGAAGTTGCTTCCACCTGCATCCCCACATTCCGTTGATTGCACAAGCAGCCCACACCACGGCCCCGTGTTCAAGTGGGAATTCTCCAACCTGCCATTAACATATGGAGTGCAAACTGGGGCTTTGCACTTTGAGGGTTTTCATACCCAGGGCCAAATGGGAGTGGGATGGATTGATGTGGGTGGGATGTGGCCTCCACACTTGCCTCTTCATTTTCTGACTTTGTGTTCCTCATCGAATTAGGGTTTCCTTGGTCTGGTTCACCATCTTCCACACAAAACATTTCCCGGTTCAAGAAGGATGACCCTCGTGGGAATTCATTGCATGAGTGTTTCCTTCTTAACACTCATGTTTTAGATGGCTGGACAGCTTCGATAGTTTTAAAATGTAAATTCCCACACAGCACCAACAGGGAAACTACTGATCTCCCACTTCTATTGTAGGGTGGCATGATTCCTTTAGGATGAGAAGTAGGCAACAGTGTCTAACTGTTGCTTGGTTATCTAGGCTCTGTTTCATTTCATGTGCACATCCTTTCTCATTGTTGCAGGGCTCCTTTGTTGGGCTGTTGCTGGATAGGACTGCCTCTTGCCACAGATCTTTTGGCTTCCAGTGATTTCAGAGAGGAAACGAGACTTCAGATAGACTGGCTGAACTCCAGGTTGTGGGTCCTGGTTGCGTTTTGGGGGCTGAGGATGTTTGCACTTTGCAGAAGGACTTTTGGTGCTCTGACAAGAATCATTGAACATTGCTTGGACTCCAGCACAAGGCAGCCCATTCTCATAGGTGAGCATTGATTTTTCTTTGCTTTCCTAGGGTGTCCACATTGCCCATCAATAGCATTACTGGACACCTTTTTCAGGCTTGCCATCACCACAGACGGCCTCTTAGACACTGTCACAAGCTCATCTGCCCACAAGCGAGGCCAGATCAAGGTGAGAGAACACTGCTCAACCTTGCATTTGCCTATGTCGTGGTTCCTGCCTTTCCCAGATAGGCCCTGTGAGGCCAAGGATGAAGGGAGGCAGTGAGGTAAGGTGATGAGCCATTTTTATTCTCTGAGGTCTCAGGTGTGATTCCATCACGTAAAGAACCCTCAACTACTCACCAGACTCTATTCCAATCCCCGTCGGACCTGATTCTTGCACACAGACTCTTTCAGGAATGGAGACAGAAGAGCCATCTCCAGCCACCACCTCACAGTCTTGAAATACCTCCTTCTCCACGGAGACCTGACCAGCGAGATGACCCAGAGGGTCAATAAGGTCAAGACTTTTAGGGTCCCACAGTAGGTTATTGCAGACAGCCTTTTTCTCAATACCAGTCTAGCTCTGCCTGTACCACTTTTGTCTGCTTAGGCAGGCTGACAGTTTTGACAGACAGGCACCCAAGCCTGCCTCATGAATGCGCCTGTGATAGCCTCAAAGCACCAGACCTGAGCAGGGAGCTATTGCTAGCTTCACAGTGAATGCCACCATTGCCTAGTGACAAGTCCTTGTGGCTTGACGGAGAAGGAGAACTCCCTAGAGGTGTGTTGGTGGTGGAATCTTGCCTGTCTTGTCTCAGAGATCCACAGGACAGTCCCATGAATCTAGGAGTGGGTAGATGTGAGTCAGCCTGAAGAAACATCAAGCAGAGCCCCAGGAATGAACTTCAAAATCCCTAAGGATCCATAAGGATCTACAGGATGCCTCAGGCCTAATTAGACATTGTAAGGGTAAGTATTTTTGAAACTTATCCCACAGTGATTACTAGATACAGCCTGCCTGTGTACCCTGGGGTTGCTCTCTCCTAGGTGTGGCTTCCTGAAGAACCACTCAGCCTCAGAAGCTGCTGGGCTGTGTTTCTGTTGGAGTGTTTCTAGTGTTGGATATCTGCTTGCATGTGTGGCTTTGTGTATTTGTGGGTGTATGTGTGGGTGTGCATGTCTGTAAGTGGAGTCTGCTTATAGTAGTGTGGCTAACACATTGCAGAGCTTCTTTTTTTTTTTTTTAGTAACTCAACATTCTGGTCACCTGTGTGTCTGTGGCTCTGCTTGGACTGTGGGTCTCTGTGTTCTTTATTTTTCCGTGGATCATGAATCCGCAGTGAATTGGGAGTCTGGCTGAGACCCACCAGAGTCCAAATTACCTCCCCCTGCAAAAAAGAAAAAAAAAGAAAAAAAAAAAAAGTTACTCTTCTGGAAAGAAGAGGGGCACGTCATACCCAGGAAGTGTGACATCTCCCAGTGTTTCATTGTCCCGTGGCCAACCCAGGGAGGGACACTAGCAGTCTTGTCCACAGGACCCCTTGAATTTACCTCCAATTTGGTTCCCAGCCAAGCACGTGCTTAATGTCATTAGGGGACACTCCTCCATTGTCTTGGGATTTCATTCTGAAACAGAGAGTGTGAGCAGCCATAAGTTCACATAGGGGTGAGCATACAATCTGGTGAGGGGTGGATGGGGTCCTGCAAATTCACCTGCAAAAAAGGTGAAGACAGAGAGTGCTTCCAAATGCATCCCTGCATTCCCTTAATTGCGCCAGCAGTCTGCACCATGGCCCTGTGTTCACCTGGGACTACTCCAACGTGCAGGGAACATTTGGTGTGCAAACTGGGGCCATCCTGGCAAACTCCTGATTTGAGGGCTTTGATTCCCGTAGCCAAATGGGAGTGGGATGTATTGATGCTGGGTGGGATGTGGCCTCCATACTGGCCTCTTCCTTTCCTGTCTTCCATGTTCCCTGTTGGCCTAGGGTTTCCTTGGTCTGGCTAAGTTCTTACACGCTAAATGTTTCCCCATTCATGGAGAATGACCCTCATTGGAATTCTTTGCATGTTTCCTTCTAAACACTGTCACATTTTAATGACTGGGCTCCTTTGATACATTTAAAACCATAAATCAGCATTACAGATACCATAAAGGACACTCTTTTTCTCCCACTTCTGTTGGAGGGCTGCATGATTCCTGTAGGATGAGAAGCAGGCAGGCATGCCTGGCTTTTGTTTGGTAATCTAAGCTGTGTTTCATTGTGTCTGCATGTCCTTTCTCATTGTGGAGGAAGTATTTCATTGGACTGTGGCTGGATGCAACTGCCTCTCTCCACAGATCTCTTGGCTGCCAGGGATTTCAGGGAGCAAAAGGGAAGTCGGTTAGGCTGGCTGCACTCCAGGGTGTGGGTCCTGGTCTCTTTGTGGGGACTGAATTTGTTTGCACTTTGCAAGAGGCTTTGGGTCCTCTGACAGGAATCTTTGATCACTGCTTGGACTCCAGCACAAGTCAGCTCCTTCTGTCAGGTGAGTTTTGATTTCTTTGCTGTCATGGTGGGTCCACACTGACTTTCAACAACACTACTGGACACCATTTTCAGGCTTGCAACGGCAAGAAATGGTCTCTGAGACACTGTCTCAACCTCATCTGCACCTGTGAGTGCCCACTTTGAGGTGTGAGAACACTGCTCCACCTTGGACTTTCCTTTGCCATGGTCCCTGCCTTTCCCAGAGAGCCCTTGCAAGGTTCAGAGTGAAGGGAGGATATGAGGTAAAGGGCGTGGCCAACTTTCGCTGACAATGCCTCTGTGGTCTCAGGTATGATTCTGTCAGCCAAAGACCCCTGAACAACTCACCAGACTGTATTCCAAACCCCATAGGAACCAATCCTTGCACACAGCCTCTTTTGGGAATGGAGTCAGAAGAGCAGCATCCAGCGATCACCTCACAGTCTTGAAACTCCTCCAGCTGGACCAGGCCACAAAAATGGCCCGACGGAGCCCTGAGGTTGAGACTTACAGGGTCCCTCAGTGCGTTATCGCAGAAAGCCTTTCTCCAGATACCAGGCTGGCTCTGCCTGTAGCATTTTCCTCTGCTTAGGAAGGCTCACAGATCTGATATTTGGGCGCCTGTGCCTGCCTTGCGAATGCACATGCGCTCTTCTCAGGCTACCAGGCCTAAGCTGTCAGCTCTGTCTGGCATCACAATGAATGCCACCATTGCATAGCAGCAAGTCCCTGTGGCTTGGTGGAGAAGGAGACCTCCATGGAGGTGCATAGGTGGTGGATTCTGGCTGTTTTCTCTGTGGGATCACGGGATAGTCCCATGATCCTAGGAGAGGGCAGACGTGAGCCAACCTGAAGAAAAGTCAAGCAAAGCCCCAGGAATAAACAGTGAAATTTCTAAGGATCCAAGTGTATCTGCAGGATGCGTCAGGCCTGCCTAGACGTTGTAGGAGTGAGTCCTTTAGAAACTTGCTCCAATGTGATTTCGAGGAACAGACCACCTGTGTACCCCGTGGTTGCTCTCTCTGTGGTGGGGCTTTCTGCAGAACCATGCAGCCTCAGAAGCTGTCTGGCTGTGTGATTCTGTGGGATTGTTGTGAGTGTCGGATGTCTGCTTGGTCCACCAAAATGCTTCAGCACCTGTATATTACGTGAACTACTATAGATCTGTCTTGCAGGAAGACCTAGGAAGGGAGGATGAGAGTGAGAACTCCCACTAATAAGTGAGATTCTCAAAGCGGGGAATAAGGAGGGAGATCACCTCTCTTATTGTCCATACCTTAAAAAAAAGAAAAAGGAATCAAAAACTAAAGAAAGGCAGAGATGAATTCAATTGCCAGGCAGAACATGCACGGCACTCCAGGACTGGCAGTTAAAAATCAACCCCTCACCTAACCGCTTGTGTTATCTATAGATTCCAGACACTGTATGAGGAAACATCATGAAACCGTCTGTTTTGTTCTCTTCTATCCTGATTACCCATACATGCAGCCCCAGCCACATACCCCATGCTTGCTCAATCAATGACGACCCCTTCCCAGGGACCCTCTTAGAGTTGTAAGCCTTTAAAAATGGCAGAAATCTCTCTCTGGGGAAATTGGTTTTTGAGACAGTCAGCTGATGCTCCCAGCCGAATAAAGTCACTTCTTTCTTTAAGCCAGTGTCTGAAGGGTTTTGTCCATGGCTTGTGCTGCTACAATGGGAGTACTCCAATGTACAAGGAACATTTGGAGACTTGGATTGCCAATTGGGGCCATCCTGGCAAACCCCCATATGAGAGCTTTCATACCAGAAGCCAAATGGGAGTGAGAGAGATTGATACGATATAGGATGTAACCTCCACACTTGCCTCTTCCTATTCTGACTTACCTGTTCCTCATCAGCCTAGGGTTTCCTGGGTCTGGCTCAATGTCTTCCTCACTAAACACTTCCCTCTTCATGGAAGGTGACTCTCAAAGAATCCATTGCATGAGTGTTTCCTTCTAAACAGTGTCATGTTTTAATGACTGGGCATCTGTGATAATTTTAAAACCATAAGTTCCTGCTACAGCCACCAACAAGGAGACCCTTGCTCTCCAGCTTTTACAAGAGGGCTGCATGATTCCTGTAGGTGGAGCAGTAGGCAGCCATTTCTGGCTTTTGCCTGGTAATCTAGACTCTGTTTCATTCCATCTCCATGTCCTTCCTCATTGTGGAAAGCGTCTTTCACTGGGCTTTTGCTGAGTTGGGCTGCCTCTCACCACAGATTTATTGGTCTCCAGGGATTTCAGGAAGGACAAGGGACTTTGGGTAGGCTGGCTGCAACCCAGGTTGTGGGTATTGGTCTCCTTATGGGGGCTGAGGTTGTTTGCACTTTGCAGGAGGCTTTTGGGTTCTCTGACAGAAATCATTGAACATTGCTAGGACTCCAGAACAAGGCAGCTTGTTTCACTCCTTTCTCTGTGGGAAAGAGAGTTTCTGGGATGCCAGATGAGTTCTTCTCCCCTGTGTGAGACACCCATGGGAGCCATGGGTGGCCTCTGAGGAGAAAAGTCTCCTTATTGCCTTCATGTCTTTATGCTCAAGAGCATAACAGCTCAGCGGCATGCTACAGGTTGCTCAGGGAAATAACACTCCCTTGAAGCAGTGGTGTATAATCAAACATCTTGTCTTCTACTGAAACCCACTCCCACCCATTTCAGTCCTGAAAAGTTATTTTTATTATTTCTATTATAATTTTTTGAGATGGAGTCTCCCTCTGTCACCCAGGCTGGAGTGCAGTGGTGTGATCTTGGCTCACCACAAGCTCCACTTCCCATGTTCACACCATTCTCCTGCCTCAGCATTCCAAGTAGCTGGGACTACAGGCACCCACCGCTGCACCTTGCTAATTGTTTGTATTTTTAGCAGAGACAGGCTTACACCGTGGTCTTGATCTCCTGATCTCATGATCTGCCCGCCTCTGCTTCCCAAAGTGCTGGGATTACAGGCATGAGCCACTGCTCCTGGCTGTTAAAAATCTTACATAGTTTAGACACATGCCTTTGCAAGAGGAAATTCACAGAAACCACCACTGCTATACATCTTATTGAACGACTCACGAGTTCTGCTTCACTGATTAATCATTTTCCTCATCCCTTCCTACCCCTCCCATCTGACCTAAGAACAAAGAGCTTGTAAACCAATAAATTGGGTGGAGGTTGAGAGCTCGGGTCCGTGAGCAAGCCTCCAATTCTCTGGTCCCCTGGACCTGCTTTTTAAACTCTCAATCTTCCTCTTTCTAATTCCATGGTCTCCGCTGGACACGGGGTACCTGCCCAGTGGTGTGGGGCTTGTTTCCTCAACATCTGGTGCCCAACACGGTGCTCCCTATATCTCTACAAATCATCCAGTGAGGGAACACCAGAGCGTAGAAAGTGCAGGATGACTGACAAAGGATGTCCGAGTACCTTTTCCCTTCACACTCTACAGGTAAGTGGGGCACTCAGAGAATTCCAGGGCAACCTCAGGAAAATATGGGTCAGGCTGGAAACAAGTTTGTTAATTACTTAAGCCTGGTGCAGCAGTTATTGAGCCATAGAGGAGTAATTATGAGTACCAAAAATCTCATATCTTTTTTCCATCTCATAGAAAAGTATTCTCCTTGGTTCCTGGAATACAGAACCATGAATGTAAAAGACTGGGACAAGATCGGACCAGACTTAAAAGGAGCACAACAAGAGGGCCACGATACTCCCTTCTCCACTTGGTCTGTGTGGTCAGCAATTAAAACAGCACTGGAGCCCTTCCACACTGAGAAGGAGGAGGAGAAGTTTCAGGGTGACATAAAAAAGTTTAATAATCAGGAGTCTGATAATCAGCACAGTCAACCATCACAGTCTAGTTTAAAAAAGGGGGATAAATGGGAAGGTGTATAGGCTAACCTCCAAAAACGTATGAAAGAAACAGTTCCCCCTACTGCCCCTTTAGAAGAAGGTGCAGAACAGCCACCTCCACCTCAGCCTTATGAATTTTTGGAAAGGGAGACTGAGACACGGCTTGCCACTCCCATTGTTTCACGGCCTACCATTGACTATGGTAAAGGGAAGCTTCAACAGCCCAACAGCCAATTACGGTGAGGGAATGATCTAGGCTTGTCCACCTGTTAATTATGGGAGAGAAATGCTGTGAGCCAGTCCAAATACAAATTATGGTGCAGGGGCAATTCAGGCATCCATTTGACAGGCACAAGAAATGGGGGATTTGGATGCTTGGCAGTTTCTGGTAATTATTTCTCCAGCTGAGGAGCCCAGAGAACATGCTCGGGCCTGCTGGGAGCCATTTCCTTTTAAAATATTAAAAAGACTTTAAGCAAGCAATTGGACAATATGGGCGAAATTTTTCTTAGGTTCATTCTTCATTATAATTTGTGGCTTATAACAGGCCCTTAATACCTATGGATTGGGAGTCATTAGCTCCATCCACCCTGTCTCCCTCTCAATTTCTCCAATTTAAAACCTGGTGGACAGATGAAGCAACAAGTCAGGCAGGGAGAAATGCTCAGGCCCAACCTCCTATTAATATCACATCTGATCAATTGCTTGGAATTGGACAGGCATGGGGTACTGTAAATCAACAGATGGTAATGGGTGATGAGTCTGTTGATCAGCTCAGAACTATACGCTGAAGATACCAGGAAAAAAATTCATGACCCTGTTACTATTTATCCTTCTTTTAACTCAGTTTGACAGGGTCCAAGGGAGATTTATCCAGATTTTATCACCCCATTTGCAAGAAGCTGCTCAAAAGGCTATTTCAAATTCTTGTGCCAGGAAAGTGATCATTCAGCTGCTTGCTTATGAAACTGTGAATAGAGAATGTCAGGCAGAAATTAGATCTATTAAGGTAAAGGCAGATCTAAATGAGGAAAAAACTGTAAGTGAATATATTACAGCCTGTGATGGCAGTGAGGAGCCCTCATATGAGGCCAGCCTCCTTTCTCAGGCAATGGCTGGACTAAGGGTAACAAAAAACACATGAGTGTTCCCTGGATCTTGATATAATTGGGGACAGATAGGACATGCAAAAAGAGAGTGTACAAAGAGCCAAAAAAGGCAAAACTCAGGACCAGGCCCTGATTCAAAACAGGGCATTCCCAATTCAGGGTGGGTCATCCCTGACCCCAAACAGAGGATTCCCAGCCCAGTCTATCCCTGCACAAATGCAGAGCAATTGTCCCCCTCCACAGATAAAAGTGGGGCAGTAAATACATGCTGTACAAAAGCTGTATTCCTCCTTTCTGGTGAGACTCCCAGGAAGATCCCAACGGGAGTTTACGGCCCATTGCCAAAGGACATGGTGGGACTTATACTTGGAAGGTCCAGCTTAAAATTAAAGGGAATTCAAGTACATACTGGGGTAGTGGGCTCTGACTGCCAGGGAGAAATTCAAATTGTTATCTCCTCCACTGTTCCCTGGAGTGCTAATCCAGGTGACAGAATAGCTCAGCTGTTGTTTTTACCATATGTTAAGATAGGAGAAAGCTCAGAAAAAAAGGAGGATGTAGAAGCACAAATTCAGCAGGCAAGGCTGCCTATTGGGTAAATCAAGTCTCTGACAATAGTCCTATTTGTAGGTCACTATTAAAGGAAAACAATTTGAGGCTCTGGTCGATACAGGAGCAGATGTGTCAATCATAGCGTTTATCAATGGCCCCAAGACTGGCCCAAACAAAAGGCCCCAGTGGGTCTTGTTGGGATTGAGGATTTGGTTGTATCTCACCAGAAGAGAATCAACTTCTTGTCTGGGTACCCACAAGACATCTTAAGCTGTGCCAGGAGCCAGAATTCGAGGAAGAGGAAAAGACCTCAGAAAGTCCCTACACCCCCAGTTCATCAGATGGCTCAGATGAGCATCTCTGTTGAGCAGATGGAAACCAGTAAAACTTACCAAGCAACTCCACCGACCTGGGGGCAGATGAAGAGACTAGCTCACACTGAAGAAGAGAACCTGCGGTCTCAGCACAAGCTGCTGACCACCAGTAATCTAATGGTAGCTATGATGGTGGTAATCTCCTTGGTGGTGAGTCTCCCTGCAGTGGGGCAGATCAAAATTACACTTATTGGACCTACATTCCATTCCCACCACTGATTAGGCCTGTTACAAGTTTAGATGCCCCAGTGGAGGTTATGTTAATGATAGTGTCTGGATGCCTGGACCAATAGATAACCAAGGTCCTACTCATCCAGAGGAGGAAGGAATGTTAATGAATGTTTCCATTGGTTATCACTTTCCTCCCATCTGCCTGGGGCCAGCAGCAGGATGTTTAAATTATGATAAACAACATTGGATGGTTTATGTCCCTGAACATAATGGATGAAAGACCTCTATTCATGTAATCAGTGGAAGAACATTTCAGTCTTTGGACACTATTAAATACCTTGAGCATGGCTATGTTATGACACATCATCAGATTAATAAACTTAAACCTAATAAGAAGTCCTGCACCAGGCAGGCCACTAAATGGTCTGAAAATCTAGAGGTGCTAACCTGGGAAGATTGTATTGCAAACAGCGCTGCAGCATTGCAAAATAATTCCACTGGAATCATCACTGATTGGGCCCCTAGGGGTCACTTTGCCGTAAATTGTACCGGACACAGCAAAGATTTTGGAGAGGCTCCTTTGCAAACGACTTCCCAGATAATGCACTAAAATTATATAGAAGAATTGAAACAAATTGCCCTATTAAGTGGGAGGAGAATGGTATGGCTCCTCCAAAGCCAAAAATGATTGATCCAATTATAAGTCCAGAACATCCAGAATTGTGGAAATTAATGTTGGCTCAAACCCCAGTTGGGATTTGGAAAGGAGAATATAAAACAGAGACTCATAGTGAAAAACTTTGATTTGTTGTAGCCATGATCTCTAATCAGACAGTCCCATTGCAGAGTTGTGTTAAACCTCCTTTTATGTTAGCAGCAGGAAAAGTTAATATCCTACTTGACTCTCAAACCATATCATGCCTCAGCTGTCATATTTTTACCTGCATTAATTCTACCTTTAATAAAGATAACAGCACTTTACTGGTTAGGGCCTGAGAAGGAGTTTGGATACCTGTTTCCCTCAATAGACCTTGGGACGCCTCTTCCTCCATATATATTATCACTGCAGTACTAAAAGAAATACTTACTAGACCAAAGAGATTCATATTTACCTTAATAGCTGTCATCACGGGCCTTATAGCGGTCACAGCTATAGCTGCTGCTGCTGGTGTAGCTTTGCATTCTTCTATTCAAACTGTGAGCTCTGTGGATAGTTGACAGAAAAATTTTTCCAAGCTTTGGAATTCCCAAAGCCAAATAGATCAAAAATTGGCAAATCAAATTAATGATCTTCATCAAACAGTAATTTGAATGGGTGGTCAGATTATGAGCTTGGAGCAGAGAATTCAAATGCAAAGTGATTGGAATACTTCTGATTTTTGTTTCCTCCTAGCTCTTATAATACCACTGAACACCACTGGGAGTTGATTAGACATCGCCTACCAGGAGAAGATAATTTAACATTAGATACTGCTAAACTGAAAAAACAACTTTTTGCAGCATCTCAGGCTCATCTCAGCTTGTTGCCTGGAGCTGATATTCTTGCTAGAGCCACTGATGGCCTTTTTAACAATTATCCTTTAAAGTGAATTAAAACCATAGGTGGATCATCAACTGCAAATGTTATTTTGGTTTGTGTCTGTTTATGCTTTTTTTTTTTTTTTTTTTTTTTAGTCTACAGTTGCGGACAGCACCTTGGGAGAGAAGACAGACACCGTGAATGAGCTATGATAGCAATGGTGGTTATTAATTTAAAAAAAAAATGGGGACAAAAAAGTGGGACATATGGAAAAGAGAGTTTCTGGGATGCCAGATGAGTTGGTCTCCCCTGTGTGAGACTCCCATGGGGAGCCATGGATGGTGTCTGAGGAGAAAAGTCTCCTTATTGCCTTCATGCCCTTATGCCTGGAGAGCATAACAGCTCAGCGGTATGCCACAGCTTGCTCAGGGAAATAACACTCCCTTGAAGCAGTGGAGTCTAATCAAATGTCTTGGCTTCTCCTGAAACCTACTCCCACCCATTTCAGTCCCGATAAGTTAAATACATTAAGTAGTTTAGACACACACCTTTGCTCAAGGAAATTCACAGAAACCGCCACTGCTATACATCCTATTGAATGACTCACGAGTTCTCCTTCACTGATTAATCCTTCCCCTCATCCCTTTCTACTCCTCCTATCTGCCCTATGAACAAAAAGCTTGTAAACCAATAAATTGGGTGGAGGCTGAGAGCTCCAGGCCATGAACAAGACTCCAATTCTCTGGTCCCCTGGACCTGCCTTTTAAACTCTCATTCTGTCTCTTTCTAATTCCTTTGTCTTCGGTGGACTCGGGGTACCTGCTGGGCAGTGTGGGGCTGGTTTCCCAACAATGCTGTCAAGTGATTTTTTTCTCTCTGGGTATAAGGAATTGCACAGACAGCCTCTGAGACACTGTCTCAACCTCATCGGCACCCATGAGAGGCCAGTTCAAAGTGTGAGAACGTGTCTCCAAGGTGGACTTGCCTTTCTTGTGGTTCTTGCTTGTCTGAGAGAGCCCCTGTGAGGCCCAGGATGAAGGGAGGCCGTGAGATTAAGGGCCTGGCCATCTTTTGCTGACACTTGCCTCTGCGGTCTTAGATATGATTCTATCATCCAAAGAACACTGAACAACACAACAGACTATATCCTGATCCCCGTGGGATCTGGTCCTTGCACACACATTCTCTTTCAGGAATAGAGTCAGAAGAGCAGTTTCCAGCCACTACCTAACAGTATTGAAATGTGTACTCCTCCAGTGGGACGAGACCATGGAGGCTGCCCATGGGGCCCTAAGGTCGAGATGTTTAGGGTCTCACAGTGGGTTTTCACAGGTAGCCATTTTCCCGATATGACGCCAGCTTTGCCTGTGCATTTTCTTCTGCCTAGGCAGGCTGACATCTCTGACAGCTGGGTGCTTGAACCTGCCCCAAGAATGTGCATGTGCTAGTTTCAGGGCACCAGGCCTGACGGTGAGTTCTGGCTAGCCTTATAATGTCACTGTTGCCTAGCAACAAGTTCCTGCGGCTTGGCAGAGAAAGAGACCTGCTCGGAGGTGCATTGGCGGTGGACTCTCCCCTGTCTTTTCTGTGGGATCCACAGGATAGTCCCATGATCCTATGAGAGGGCAGATGTGAGCCAGCCTTGAAGAAATGTCAACCACGATCAGAGGGCTTATGGGAGTCAGCCTGAAGAAACATCAACCACAGCCCCACAAATAAACTGCAAAATCTCTAAGGATCCAAAAGGATCTGCAGAATTCCTCAGGCCAGCCTAGAGGTTGTATGGGTTTTGAAACTTACGCCAATGTGATTTCTAGGTACAGCCTGCCTGTGTTCCCTGGGGTTGCTGTCTCTCAGGTGGGGCCTCCTGCAGAACCATGCAACCTCGGGATCTGCCATGCTGTGTGTTTCCGTGGGTGTGTTGCGAGTGTTTGACGTCGAGTGTGTGTGGCATTGTGTGTGTGTGTGTGCCTGTAAGTGGGGTCTGCTTAAAGGAATGGGGCTAACACACTTCAGTGCTTCTTGTTTTTAGCCTCACTAACTTTTGGTGGCCTGTCTCTGCGGCTATGCTTGGGCTGCATGGCTCCGTGTTATTTTTCTGTAGATCCTGAATCCCCAGTGAATTTGGAGGTGGGCCAAGACCTGCCAGCATCCAAAATCACCTCCCCCTGCAGAAAAAAACCACTCTTCTAGAAGACGAGCACACCACACCAAAAACCAGGTATCTCTCAGTGTTTCCTTCATCTTGAGGACAACGCAGGGAGAGACACTAGCAGATCTGTCTGCAAGGCCACTTGGATTAACCTCGAATTTGGTTCCCAGCTGCGCACATGCTTCACATCATGAGGGGGGCACTTCTCCATCTTCTTGGGATTTTATCCTGGAACATAGAGTGTGAGCAGCAATAAGGTCACATGGGGTGAGGATACAATCTGCTGAATGGAGAATGGGTTCCAGCAACTTCACCTGCAAAAATAAATAAATAAATAAATAAAGACAGATGACACAAAAGGTGCTTCTAACTCCATCCCAACATTCCCTTAATTTCAAAAGCAGTCCACACTATGGCCCAGAATTCATGTGGGAGTATTTCAACGTGCAAAGAATATTTGGAGGGCAAATTGGGGCCATTCTGGCAAACTCCCAATGTGAGAACTTTCATACCCAGAGCCAAATGGGAGTGGGATGGATTGGTGCTGGGTAGGATGTGGCCTCTACACTTGCCTCTTCTTTTTCTGACTTCCATGTTTCTCTCCAGCCTAGGGTTTCCTGTGTCTGGCTCAATGACTTCCACACTAAATGTTTCTCAGTTCATGAGAATGACCCTCATGGGAATCCATAGCATGAACGTTTTCTTCTAAAAATTCTCAATTGTTATTGACTGGGCAGCTCTGGTACTTTAACAACCATTAATTCCTGTTACAGCAGACAAGGAAACACCTATTCTCCCCCTTCTGTCGGAATGCTGCATGATTCCTGTAGGATGAGAAGCTGGCAGCTGTGTCTGGCTTTTGCCTGGTAAACTAGCCTCTGTTTCATTTCATCTGCATAGCCTTCTCATAGTGGAGGGGCTCTTGCATTGTTCTGTTGCTGGATAGGAATGCCTCTTCCCACCAATTATTTAGCTGCCAGAGATATCAGAGAGCAGAAGGGACTTTGCGTCATCTGGCTGCACGCCAGATTGTGGATTGTTGTATTGTTGTGGGAGCTGAAGTTGTTTGCACTTTGCAGGAGTCTTTGGGGTCCTCTGACAGGAATCATTGAACATTGCTTGGACTCTGGCAAAAGGCATCTCGTTGTTTCAGGTGAGCTTTGATTTTTCTTTGCTTTCATGGAGAATTCACAGTGCTCCTCAACAGCACTACTGTACACTGTTTTTAGGCTTGCCGTCACCACAGACAGCCTCTGAGATGGTGTCACATCCTCATATGCACCCATGAGGGGCAAGTTCGAGGTATGAGAACAGTGTTGATCTTATACTTGCCTTGTCTTGCTTCCTGCCTTTCCCAGAGAGCCTATGCAAGGCCCTAGATGAAGGGAGGCAGAGAGGTCAAGAGCCTTGTCATCTTTTGCTGACACCCACCTCTGGGATCTCAGGTCTGCTGCTATCACCCAAAAAACCCCTCCAGAACACACCAGACTATATATCAATCCCTATGGGACCCAATTCTTTCACACAGCCTCCTTTGGGAACGGAATCAGAAGAGCAGTTTCCATGACCACTTCATGGTCTCGAAATGCCTCCTCCTCCAGTGGAACACAACCATGGAGATGGCTTGAATAACCCCCAAAGTTGAGACTTTTAGGGTCCTGCAATGGGTTTCACAGGCAGCTTATTTCCTGATACCAGACCGACTCTGCCTCTGCCATTTTCCTCTGCTTAGGCAGGCTGACGGGTCTGAGAGCCAACGCCCAAGCCTGCCTCATTAATGTGCATGCACTAGTCTCAGGGCGCCAGGCCTGATTGTGAGCTCTGGCTAGCTTCACAATGAATGCCACCTTTGCCTAGCGACAAGTCCCTGCAGCTTGGCAGATAAAGAGACTTCCGTGGAGGTGTGTCAGCAGTGGACTCTCACCTGTCTTCTCTGTTGGATCCATGGGATAGTCCCATGATCCCAGGAGAGGGCAGACATGAGCCAGCCGGAAGTAACATCAAACAGAGCCCCAGGAATAAACTGTGAAATCCATGAGAATACAAAACAATCTGCAGAATTCCTCAAACCTGTTTAGACTTCGTAGGGTTGAGTCTTTTTGAAATTGCTCTACTGTGATATCCAGGTATACTGGCTGTGTTCCCCGAGGTTGCTCTTTCCCAAATGGGGCTTCCTGCAGAACCACACAGCCTCAGGAGCTGCCAGCCTGTGTGTTTCTGTGAAAGTATTGAGAGTGTTGGATGTCTGCGTGTGTGTGTGTGTCTGTGTGTGTGCATGTTAGAATATAAGTGGAGTATTCTTAAAGGAATGTGGCTAACACATTTTAGCACTTCTTTTTTTTGAGTCTCCCAACTTTTTGGTGGCCTGTCTGTACAGCACTGCTTGGGCTGTGAGGCTCCATGTTCTTTAGTTTTCTGTGGATCATAAATCCCCAGTGAATTGGGAGGCAGGCTGAGACCCACCAGTGTCAAACTCACCTCCCACTCCAAAAGAAAGCCACTCTTAGAAAAAAGGGGAGCACACCACATGAAAAAACAGTCATCTCTGAGTGTTTCATTGTCCTGCAGCCAATGCAGGGAGATACACTAGCAGTCCTGTCCATAGGGCCCTTGAATTTACCTCAAATTCAGGTCCCAGCCAAGCAGTTACTTCACATCATAAGGGGGCAATACTCCATCGTCTTGGGTTTTCATTTTGGGACATAGAGTGTGAGCAACAATAAGGTCAGACAGGGGTGAGGATACAATCTGGTGGGAACTGGATGAGATCCCACAACTTCAACTGCAAAAAAATAAAGACAGATGACACAGAAGGTACTTCCAACTCCATCCCAACATTCCCTTAATTGCACAAGCAGTCCACACCATGGCCCAGTGTTCAGATGAAAGTATTCCAATGTGCAAGAAATATTTGGGGTGCAAACCGGGGTCATCCTGGCAAACTCTCAATTTGCAGGCTTTCATACTGGGAGCAAAATGGGAATGAAATGGTTTGATAGTAGATGGGAAGTGGCCTCCACACTTGCCCCTTCTTTCTCTGACTTCCATGTTTCTTGTCAGTGTAGGGTTTCCTATGTCTGGCTCAATGACTTCCACAATACATGTTTCTCAGTTCACAGAGAATGACCCTAATGGGAACCCATTGCATGAGTGTTTCCTTCTAAACACTTTCACAATTTAATGACTGGGCAGCTTTGATACTTTTAAAACCATAAATTCCATCATAGCCACCAACAAGGAAACTCTTGTTTTTTTTTCACTTCTATTGGCATTCTGCATGATTCCTGTAGGGTGAGAAGCAGTCAGCCCTGTCTGGCTTTTGCCTGGTAGTCTAGCCTCTGATTTTTTTCATCTGCACAGTCATCTTATTGAGCAGGTATTCTTTCATTGGGCTGTGGCTGGATGGGACTGCCTCTCACCAAAGATTATTTTGCTTCCCAGGATTTCAAAGAGCAAAAGGGACTTTGAGGAGTCTGGCTGCACTCCAAGTTTCGACCTGTTGTCTCATGGTGGGGGCTGAAGTTGTTTGCAATTTGCAGGAGGCTTTTGGGTTCTCTGACAGGAAGCATTGAACATTGCTTAAACTCCAGCTCAGTGCAGCTCATTCTGTCAGGTGAGCATTGATTTTTCTTTGCTTTTATGGGCAATCCACAGTGTCCTTCAACAGCTCTACTGGACGTCATTTTCAGGCTTGCCATCATCAAAGATGACCTCTGAGACGTGGTCTCTACCTCATCTTCACCCATAAGAGGTCAGTCCAAGGTGTGAGAATATGGTTCAAACTTTGACTTGCCTTTTTCATGGTTCCTGCCTTTCTCAGAGAGCCCCTGCTAGGCATAGGATGATGGAGGTAGTGAGGTCAAGAGCCCAGACATCTTTGCTAAAAAATGCCTCTGGGGTCTCAGGTATGATGCTGTGACCCAAAGAACCATCAACAACACACCAGACAGACTATATGCCAATCACCATGGGACCCGATTCTTGCAGACACACATTCTCTTTTGGGAATGGATTTCAAAGGGCAGTTTTCAGTGACCACCTCAGAGTCTTGAAACACCTCATCCTCCATCAGGACACGACCACAGAGATGGTCCAAATGAGCCCTGAGGTCGAGGCTTTTATTGTCCTGCCATGGGTCTTCACAGGCAGCCTTTTTCTTGATACCAGGCCAGCTCCGACTGTACCATTTTCCTCTGCTTAGGCGGGCTGAACGCTGTTACAGCAAGACACATAAGCCTGTCTCAGGAATCCACATAAGCTAGTCTCAGGGCACCAGTCCTGAGTGTGAACTCTGTCTAGAGTCACAGTGAATGTCACTGTTGCCTAGCGACAAGTCCCCGCGGCTTTGTGGAGAAGACTCCCAAGGAGGAGACCTCCATGGAGGTTCATCGGCTGAGGTCTCTCACCTGTCTACTCTGTGAGATCCACAGGATAGTCCCATAATCCTAGGATAGGGAGGACGTGAGCCAGCCTGAAGAAACATCAAGAAGAGCCCCAGGAATAAGCTGCCAAATCCCTAAGGATCAAAAAACATCTGCATGCTGTCTAGATGTTGGAAGGGTGTCTTTTTGGAACTTGTCTTATCTGTGATATTTAGGTACAGCCCATCTCTTTTCCTTGGAGTTACTTTGTCTCAGATGGGGCTCCCTGCATAATCCTTCAGCCTGAGGAGCTGACAGGCTATGTGTTTTTGTGGGAGTGTTGCAAATGTTGGATGTCTGCCTGTGTGTGTGTTATTGTGTGTTTGTGTATCTGTGTGTGTGTGTCTGCCATTAACTGGAGTCTGCTTAAAGGAATGTGGCTAAAGCACTTCAGTGTTGTTTTTTTTGTTTTGTTTTTTTTTTTTTGAGTATATTAACCTTTCGGTGGCCTGTCTCTGTGGCTCTTTTGGGCTGTCGGGCTTGTGTTATTTATTTTTCTGTGAATCATGAATCCTCAGTGATTTTGGAGGCGGGCCAAGCCTGCCGGTGACCAAGGTATCTCCCCGTGCAATAAAAGCCACTCTTCTAGAAAGAAGAGGAGCACACCATACCAAAAAAACAGACATTTCCCGATGTTTCATTTTCCTGCAGCCAACCCAGGGAGAGAAACTAGCAGTCTGGTCCTCAGGGCCCCTATATTTACGTCGAATTCAGTTCCCAGCTGATCAGGTGCTATACATTGTGAGGGGACACTCCTCCCTCATTTTGGGATTTCATCCTGGCACATAGAATATGAGCAGAAATAAGGTCAGATAACGGTGAGGATATAATCTGGTGACAAGGGGAAGGGGTCCCGCAACTTCACCTGCAAAAAGATAAAGACAAATGACACAGAAGGTGTTTCCAATTCTATGCCCGCATTCCCTTAATTGCACAAGCGGTCCACACCATAGCCAGGAGTTCAGGTGGCAGAACTCCTACGTGCAAGGAACATGTGGAGTGCAAATTGACGCCATCCTGGCAAACTCCTGATTTAAGGGCTTTCATACCTAGAGCCAAATGGCAGTGGAATGGATTGATGCTGGGTGGGATGTGGCCTCCATACTCCCCACTTCTTTTCCTGACTTCCATGTTCCTGGTCAGCCTAGGGTTTCCTGGGTCTGGCTAAATGACTTCCACACTAAACGTTTCCCTGTTGCTTGTGAATGACCCTCAGTGGAATCCACTGCATGAGCGTTTTCTTCCAAACACTGTCACGTTTTAATGACTAGACAGTTTTGATACTTTAAAACGATAAATTCCCATTTCAGCCACCAACAAGGAAACTCTTATTCTACCACTTCTATCAGAGGCCTGCATGATTCCTGTAGGAGGAGAAGAAGGCAGCTGTGTGTACATTTTACCAGGTAATCGAGGCTCTGTTTCATTAAATCTGCATGGCTCTCTCACTGTGGAGGGGCTCATTCATTGAGCTGTTGCTGGATGGGACTGCCTCTCACTACAGATTGTATAGCTTATCAGGGTTTCAGAGAGCAAAAGGGACTTCGAATAGGCTTACTGTGCTCCACATTTTGCTCTATGGTCACATTTTGGGGGCTGAAGTTGCTTGCACTTTACAGTAGGGTTTTGGGTCCCCTGACAGAAATCATTGAACATTGCTTGGACTCCAGCACAAGGCAGCTTGTTTCCTCAGGCAAGCCTTGTTTTTTCTTGCTTTCATGGAAAATCCACAATGCCCCTTAACAGCACTGCTGGACACAATTTTCAGGCTTACTATCACCACAGATGGCCTCTGAGACACTGTGTCAACATCATCTGCACCAAGGAGAGACCAGTCTGAGGTGTGAGACAACTGCTCCACCTTGGGCTTTCCTCGGTCATGGTTCCTGACTTTTCCAGGGAGCCCCTGTGAGGCCCAGGGTGAAGGGAGGCCATGAGGTCAAGCTCGGGCATCTCTCACTGATGCCCACCTCTGGGCGGGCTATCAGGTGTAATTCTATCACCCAAAGAACCCCAACAACACAACAGATTCTATTCCAATCTCTATGGGACCTAATTCTTACGCACAGCCTCTTTCAGGAATACAGCCAGAAGAGCAGTTTCCAGCGACCACCTCACAGTCCTGAAGTGCCTCCTCCTCCAGTGGGACCCAACTACGGAGATGACCCAAAGGGGCCCTGAGGTTGAGACTTTTAGAGTCTCACAGTGGGTTTTCATAGGCATCATTTTTCCTGATACCAAGGCGTCTCTGCCTGTAGCATTTTCCTCTGCTTAGTCAGGCTGAGAGCTCTGACATCTGGGCACCAGAGCCTGCCTCACGAATGTTCATGAGCTAAGCTCAGGGAACCATTCCTGATTTTGAACTCCAGAGGAGACCTCTGTGGAGGTGCGTTGGTGGTGCACTCTTTGCCTGTCTTCTCTGTGGGATCCACAGAATAATCTCATGATCCTATGAGATGGCAGATGTGAGCGAGCCTGAAGAAATGTCAAGCAGAGCCCTAGGAATAAACTGCAAAATCCCTAAGGATCCAAAAGCATCTGCAGGATTCCTCAGGACTGCCTAGATGTTTTAGGGGTGTGTCTTTTTGAAACTTGCCCCTCTGATATTTTTAGGTAAAGCCCACCTGTGTTCCCTGGGATTGCTCTCTCCCAGGTAGGGCTTCCTGCAGAAACATGCAGCCTCAGAAGCTGTCAGGTTCTGTGTTCCTTTGGGAGTGCTGTGAGTGTAGGATTTCTGTGTGTGTGTGTGTGTGTGTGTGTGTGTGTGTGTGGCATTGTGTGTTTGTGTCTGTGTGCCTGCAAATGGAGTCTGCTTAAAAGAGTGTGGCTAACACACTTCAATCCTCTTTATTTGAGTCCCTCACCTTTTCTTTTGGTTGCTTGTCTGTTTGGCTCTGCTTGGGCTCTGGGGCTCCATGTTTTTTTATTTTTCTGTGGATCATGAATACGCAGTGTCTAAATCACCTTCCCCTGCAAAAAAACAAAACAAAACAAAACAAAACACTCTTCTAGAAAGAAGAGGAACACACCACACCAACACACCAAAAAGCAGACATCTCCCAGTGTTTCATTGTCCTGCGGTCAACCCAGCAAGGGACACTAGCAGTCCTGTCCGCAGGACCAATTGAATTTACCTTGAATTCGGTTTCTAGCTGAGCAGGTACTTCAGGTTAAAGGGGCACTCCTCAATTGTCTTGGGATTTCATCCTGGGACATAGAGTGTGAGCAGAAATAAGGTCAGATAGGGGTGAGAATACAATCTGGCGAGGAGTGGATGGGTCCTGCAATTTCAACTGCAAAAAAAATATGAAGACAGATGACACAGAAGGTGCTTCCAACCCCATCCCCCTATTCTGTTAATTGCACAAGCAGTCCAACCATGACCCGGCATTCAGGTGGAAGTAATCCAACATGCAGGGAACATTTTGAGTGCAAATTGGGCCCATCCTGGCAAAGTCTGGATGTATGGTTTTCATACCCATAGCCAAATGGAACTGGAATGGGTTAATACTGGGAGGGGTGTGGCCTCCAAACTGGCCTCTTCTTTTCTTGACTTCCATGTTCCTCATTGGCCTAGGGTTTCCTGGGTCTCCACCCAATGACTTCCACAGTAAATTTTCCCAATTCTCGAGAACCACCCTCACGGGAATCCATTGCATGAGTGTTTTCTTCTAAACCCTGTGAGGTTTTAATGACTGTGCCTCATTGATAATTTAATCCTGTAAATTGCCTTTACAGCTGCCAACAAGGAAACTCTTGTTCTTTCACTTCTTTCGGAAGGCTGCATGATTCCTGTAGGATGAGAAGTAGGCAGCCGTGTTTGGCTTTTGCCTGGTAATGTAGCCTCTGCTTCGTTTCATCTGCATGGTCTTCTCATTGCTGAGTGGATCTTTCATTGCGGTCTTGCTGAGTGGGACTGCCTATCACCACACATCTTTTGGATGCCAGTAATTTCAGGGAGCAAAACAGACTTTAGGTAGGCTGGCTACACTCCAGGTTGTGGGTGGTGGTCTCATTTTGGGGGCCAAGTTTGTTTGCACTTTGCCAGGGGCTTTAGGGTCTTCTGACAGAAATCTTTTAACATTGCTGTGTCTCCAGCACTAGTCAGCTCATTCTCTCAGGCGAGCTTTGATTTTTCTTTGCTTTCACTGGGGAGTCCACATCGCCCCTCAACAGTGCTACTGGACACCATTCCAGGCTTGCAATCTCCACAAACGGCCTCTGAGACACTGTCTCAACCTCATTTGCACCCGTGAGAGGCCAGTTCGAGGTGTGAGAACACTTCTTCAACTTGAACGTCCTTTTGTCATGGTTCCAGCCTTTCCCCAAGAGCCCCTGTGAGGGCAGGATGAAGGGAGGCAGTGAGATCAAGGGCCCGGCCATCTTCCACAGACACCCGCCTCTGGGGTCTCAGGTGTGATTCCATCACCCGAAGACCCCCCCAGAAACTCACCAGACTATATTCCAATTCCCATGGGACCTGATTCTTTCACACAGCCTCTTTCAGCCATGGAGTGAGAAAAGCAGTTTCCCGCGTCCTCCTCACAGTCTCAAAATGTGTCCTCCTTCAGCGAGACCAGACCACGGAGACGACCCGACGGAGCTCTGAGGTCGACGCTTTTAGTGTCCCACAGTGGGTTACTGCAGTCAGCCTTTTTTCCCATACCAGGCCCACTCTGCCTGTACCATTTTCCTCTGGTTAGGCAGGCTGACAGCTCTGACAGCCGGGCGCCCAACCTTGCCTCGTGAATGCGCATGCGCTGGTCTCAGGGCACCAGACCTGAACTGTGAGCTCTGGCTGGTGTCTCAGTGAATGCCACCTTTGCCTAGAGACAAGTCCCTGTGGCTTAGCGGAGAAGGAAACATCTGCGGAGGTGGGTCGGCCACAGACTTTCGCTTGTACTGTTTGTGGGATCCTCAGGATAATCTCATGAGGCTAGGAGAATGCTGATGTGAGCCAGCCTAAGGAAACCTCAAGCAGAGCCGCAGGAATTCACTACGAAATCTCTTAAGTGTCCAAAAGGATCTGCAGAATGCCTCAGGCCTACCTAGACGTTGCAGGGGTGAGTCTTTTTGAAAATCGTCCCACTGTGTTTTCTAGATACAGCCTGCATGAGTTCCCCAAGGTTACTCTCTCCCAGGTGAAGCTTCCTGCAGAACCACGCAGCCTCAGGAGATGCCGGCCTGTGTTTTTCTGTCGGAGTGTTGTAAGTTTTGGATGTCTGCATCTGTGTGTGGCTTTGTGTGTTTCCCTGTGGAAAAGACTGCTAGTGTCTCTCTCTGGGTTGGCTGCAGGACAATGGAACACTGGGAGACCTGTTTTATGGTGTGGTGTGCTCCTCTTCTTTCTAGAAAGGAAAAGTGTTTGTTGTTGTTCTGCTGGCAGAGGTGATTTGGACGCCAGCGGGTCATGGCACACCTACCAATTTGCTGCAGATTCACGATCCACAGAAAAATAAAGACAAGCCCCGCGGCCCAAGCAGAGCCACACAGACAGGACAACACTAGGTTGGGAGACAAAAAAAAAAGGGGGGTGCTTAAGTGTGTTAGCCTCATTCCTTTAAACAGACTCCACTTACCGGCACATACGCACACGCACACACATACACATACACACAGTCAAACATCTAACACTTGCAAGTCTCCCAGAGAAACACACAGTCCGGCAGCTCCCAAGGATGCGTGGTTCTGCAGGAAGCCCCACCTGGGAGAGAGCAAACTCGCGGACCACAGGCGGGCTGTATCTAGAAATCACAGTGGGGCAAGTTTCAAAAAGACCCACCCCTACAAAGTCCACCCAGGCCTGAGGAACTCTGCAGATCCTTTTGGATTCTCAGGATTTCTCAATTTATTACTGGGGCTGTGCTTGAGGTTTCTTCAGGCTGGCTGACGTCTGCCCTCTCTTAGGATCATGGGACTATCTGGTGAATCCAACAGACAAGACGCAAAAGCCCACTGCCAACGCACCTCCACGGAGGTCTCCTTTGCCACAAAGCTGCAGGGACTTGTAGTTAGGCAACTGTGACATTCGTTTTGACGCAAGCAAGGGCTCATAATCAGGACTGCTTCCTTGAGTCTAGCGCATGCGCATTCGTGAGGCAGGGAAGGCCTCCAGGCTAGCAGAACGGTCAGGCTGCCTAAGCACAGGAAAATGTACAGGCAGAGCCGGCCTGGTATTGAAATAAAGGATGCCTGCAAACACCCACTGTGGGGCACCAAAATCCTCGACCTCAGGACCCCTTGGTCCATCTCCGTGGTCGGATCCCACTGGAGAAGGAGGCGTTTTGAGACCGTGAGGTGGTCGCTGGAAACTGCTCTTCTGACTTTATTCTCCAAAGAGGCTGTGTGCAAAAGTAGGGTCCCATGGGGATTGGAATATAGTCTGGTGTGTTTTTGAGGGTTCTCTGGGTGATGGAAACATGCCTGAGACCCCAGAGGTTGGTGCCAGTGAAAGATGGTCAGACTCTTGACCTCACAGCTGCCCTTCATCCTGAGCCTCATAGGAGCTCTCTGGGAAAGGCAAATACTACGACAAGGGAAGTCCAAGGTGGGGCCATATTCTCACACCTCGGACTGGCTTCTTGCGGGTGCAGATGAGGTTGAGAGAGTATCTTGGAGACGTGTGTGGTGGTGCCAAGTCTGAAAGTGTGTCTGGTAGTGTTGCTAAGGGGCACTGTGTATTCCCCTTGAAAGCAAAGAAAAATCAAGGCTCGACTGAGAGAAAGAGCTACCTTATGGTGGAATCCAAGCAATGTTCAAAGACTCTTGTCAGAGGACCCAAAAGCTTCCTGCAAAGTGCAAAAAAACCTCAGTCCCCACAAGGGGACAACAACCCACAACATGGAGCACAGCCAACCTACCGGAAGTCCCTTTTGCTCTCTGAAATTTCTGGCAGCTTAATGATCTCTGGGAGAGGCAGTTCCAAGCAGCAACAGCCCAGTGAAGGAGCCCCTCCACAATGAAAAGGCCATGCAAATGAAGTGAAAAAGGTGCCAGATTACGAGGCAAAAGCCGACACAGCTGCCTGCTTTTCATCCTGCAGAAATCATGCAGCCCTCTGTTAGAAGTGGGAGAACAAAAGTGTCCTTGCTGGTGGATGTAATGGAAATTTGTGGTTTTAAAATTATCAAATCTGCCCAGTCATTAAAACTGACAGTGTTTAGAAGGAAACTCTCACACAGTGGATTCCCATGAGGATCATTCTCTATGAACTGGGAAAGGTTTACTGTGGAAGTCTTTAAGCCATAACCAGGAAACACTAGGCCTACAAGAAACATAGAAGTCAGGAAAAGAAGAGGCAACTGTGGAGGCCACATCTCAGCCAGCATCAATCCATTCCATTCCCATTTGGCTCTGGGTATGAAAGCTCTCAAATCGGGAGTGTACCAGGATGGCCTCAATTTGCACTCCAAATATTCCTTGCATGTTGGAATACTCTCACCTGAACACCGGGCCATGGTGTGGACTGCTTGTGCAATTAATGGAATACAGGGATGGAGCTGGAAGCAACTTCTGTGACATCAGTCTTCAATCATTTTGCAGGTGAAGTTGCAGGACCCCATCCACCCTTCACCAGTCTGTATCTTCACCCCTTTCTGAACTTATTGTGTCTCACACTCTATGTCCCAGAATGAAATCCGAAGATGATGGAGAAGTGTCCCCTCATGATGTGAAACACCTGATCTCCTGGGAACCGAATTCAAGGTAAATTCAAGGGGCACTGCAGACAGGACTGTTAGTGTTTCTCCCTGGGTGGGCCACAGGACAATGAAGCACTGGGAGATGTCTGTTTTTTCATGTGGTGGGCTCCTCTTCTTTCTAGAAGAGTGGTTTTATTGTGCAGGGGGATGCAATTTGAAAGCTGGTGGGTTTCAGCCTGGCTCCCAGTTCACTGCAGATTCAGATCCACAGAAAAATAAAGAACATGGAGCCCTGCAGTCCAAGCAGAGCCACACAGACTGGCAACCAAAAGGTTTGGAGACTCATAAAAAGAAGAAGAAGAAAAAGAAGAAGAAGAAGGAGAAGAGGAAGAAGAAGAAGAAGAAGACGGAGAGGAAGAAGAACAAGAAGAAGAAGCAGCAGTGCTGAAGTGCATTAGCCACATTCCTTTAAGCAGGCTCCACTTACAGGCAAACACACCCACACACATAAGCACTCACAAACACATAATGCCACACACACACACACACACACGCAGACATCCACACTCAAAATAATTCCAGAGAAATTCACAACCTGGCAGCTGCTGAGCCTGTGAGGTCTGCAGGAAGCCATACCAGGGAGAGAATAACCCCAGGGAACACAGGTGTGCTGTACCTAGAAATCATAGTGGAGCAAGTTTCAAAAACACTCACCCCTACAAAGACTAGGCAGGCCTGAGGAATCCCACAGATAATTTTGGATCCTTAGAGATTTCATGGTTTATTCCTAAGACTGTGCTTGATGTTTTTTCAGGCTGCTTCATGCCTGCCCTCTCCTAGGATTATGGGAATATCCCACATATCCCACAGAGAAGACAGGTGAGAGTCCACCGCCGACTCACCGCCATGGAGGTCTCCTTCTCTGTCAAGCTTCAGAGGCTTGTCCCTAGGCAGCAGTGACATTTGTTTTGATGCTAGCCAGAGATCACAATCAGGCCTGGTGCCCTAAGACTGGCACATGCATATTCGTGAGTCAGGCTCTGGTGCCAGGCTCTCAGAGCTATAAGCCTGCCTCAGCAGTGGAAAATGGTACAGACAGAATGAGCCTGGTATTGTAAAAATGGCTCCCTGTCAAAACCCACTGCAAGATGCTAAAAGTCTTGAACTCAGGGACCCTTCATGCCATCTCCATGGTTGGGTCCTGCTGGAGAGAAGGCATTTCTACAGTGTGATGTGGTCACTGGAAACTGCACTTCTGACTCCATTCTTGAAAGAGGCTGTGTGCAAGAATCAGGTCCATGGGGATTGGAATATATTCTGTTGTGTTGTTGTGGGTTCTCTGAGTAACAGAATCATACCTGAGACCCCAGAGGCAGCTGTCAGTGACAGATGGCTGGACTCTTGCCCTCACTGCCTCCCTTCATCCTAAGCCTTGCAGGGGCTCTCTGGGAAAGGCAGGAATCATGACAAAGGGAAGTCCAAGGTGAAGCAGTGTTCTCATTCCTCAGACTGGCCTCTCATAGGTGCAGATGAGGTGGAGACAGTCTATCAGAGGCTGTCTGTGGTGATGGCAGGCCTGGAAATGGTGTCCAGTAGTGTCTCTGTGTGTCACTGTGGATTCCCCAAGAAAGCAAAGAAAAATAGAGGCTCACCTGAGAGAACGAGATGCCTTGTGCTGGAGTCCACACATTGTTCAATGACGCCTGTCAGAAGCCTCCTGCAAAGGGCAAACAACCTCAGCCCCCACTTTGAGACAATGACCCACAACCTGGAGTGCAGCCAGCCTACCCCAAGTCCCTTTGGCTCCCTGAAATCCCTGGCAGCCAAAAGATCTGGGGTGAGAGGCAATGCAATGCAGCAACAACCCAATGAAAGAGCCCCTCCACAATGAGAAAGGACTTGAAGATGAATTGAAACAGAGGCTAGATTACCAGGCAACACCAGACACAGCAGCCTGCTTCTCATCATACAGGAATCTTGCAGCCCTCTGAAAAAAGTGGGAGAATAGGAGTTTCCTTGTTTGTGGCTCTAACTGACATTTACAATTTTAAAAGTATCAAAGCTGGCCAGTCATTAAAACATGACAGTGTTTAGAAGGAAACACTCACACAATGGATTCAAATGAGGGTCATCCTCCATGAATTGGGAAGCCTCTATTGTGGTAGACAGACAGACCCAGGAAAACCTAGGCCAGTGGGGGAAATGGAAGTCAGGAGAAGAGGAGGCAAGTGTGAAGGCCACATCCCACCCAGCATCAATCCATCCCACACCCTTTTAGTTCTGGCTATGACAGCCCTGAAATCAGGAGTTTGCCAGGATGGCCAAGTATGTACTCCAAATGTTCCCTGCATGCAGAAGTACTCCCAGGCCATGACGTGGATGGCTTGTGCAATTAAGCAAATGTGGGGATGCTGTTGGAAGCATGCTCTGTGCCATCAGATCTTCACTGTTTTTGCAGGTGAAGGTGCAGGTCTGCATCCAAACCTCACCAGATTATATCCTCAACCCATCTGACCTTATTGCTGCTCACACTGTTTGTCCCAGAATAAAATCCCAAGATGATAGTGGAGTGCACCCTCATGACACGAAGCACCTGCTCTACTGCGAACCAAATTCGTGGTAAATTCAAGGGGCCCTGCCATCAGGACTGCTAGTGTCTCTTCCTGGGTTGGCCATGGGACAATGAAAGACTGGGCAATGTTGCTTCTTGGGTGAGGTGTGCTCCTCTTCTTTCGAGAAGAGTGACTTTTTTTGCAGGTGCAGGAGATTTGGACCATAGCAGGTCACAGGCAGCCTCCCAAATCACTGCAGATTCTTGATCCACAGAAAAATAAAGAATACAGAGCCCACAGCCCAGGCAGAACCACACAAACAAGCTACCAAAAGGTTGAGAGACAAAAAAAAGCACTGCAGTGTGTTAGCCTAATTTATTTAATTAGACTCCATTTAAAACACACACACACACACACAAACACACACACACAACACACAAAGCCACACACACATGCAGACATCCAAACTTACAACATTCTCACAGAAACTACAGGCCTACAAGTTCTGAGGCTGGGTGGTTCTGCAGGAATCCCAACCTGGGAGAGAACAACACCAAGTAACACAGGAGGGCTGTACCAAGAAATCATACAGGGCAAATTTCAAAAAGATTCACCCGTACAACATCTAGGCAGGTCTGAGGCATCCTGCAGATTCTTTTGGACCCTTAGGGATTTTGCGGATTATTCCTGGGGCTCTGTTTGACCTTTCTTCATGATGTCTCACATATGCTCTCTCCAAGGATAATGGGACTATCCTGTGGATCCCACAGAGAAGACAGGTGAAAGTTCACTGCCGACTCACATACACAGAGATCGCCTTCTCCACCAAGCCTCAGGGACTTGTTGCTAGGCAATGTTGTCATTCATTGTGATGCTTTCCAGAGCTCACAGCTCTGGCCTGGTGCCAGGAGACTAGTGCATTTGCATTCTTGTCACAGGCTCAGCAGCCCAGCTGTCAGAGCTGTCATCATGCCTAAGCAGAGAAACATGGTACAGGCAGAGCTGGCCTGGTGTTGGGAAAATGGCTGCCTGAGATAATCCACTGAGAGACCCTGAAAGTCTCAACCATAAGTCTTCTTCAGGCCATCTTGTTGGTCAGGTTTCACTTGAAGGAGGAGGCATTTCAAGACTGTGAACTGGTCACTGGAAACTGCACTTCTGACTTCATCCCTGAAAGAGTGCAGAAATCCGGTCCCATGGTGATTGGAATATAGTCTGGTGAGTTGTTGAGGGGTCTCTGGTTCATGGAATCATACCTGAGACCCCAGAGGCAGGTGTCAACAAAAGATGGCTGTGCCCTGGACGTCACTGCCTGCCTTCATCCTGGGCCTCCAGGTGCTCTCTGGGAAAGGCAGGAACCATGACAAAGGCAAGTCCACGGTGAAGCAGTGTTCTCACACCTCCAACTGGCCTCTCATGGGTGCAGATGAGGTTGAGACTGTGTCTCAGAGGCCATTTGTGGCAATTGTAATCCTGAAAAGGGTGTGCGGTAATGCTGTTTAGGGGCAAGGTGTACCTTCCATGAAAGCAAAGGAAAATCAAGGCTTGGGTGAGAGAAACAACTGACTTGTGCTGAAGTCCAAGCAATAGTGAAAGATTTCTTTCAGAGGACCCAAAAGCCACCTGCAAAGTGCAAACAACCTCAGTATGCAAAATGAGACCACAATCCACAACCTGGAGTGCAGCCAGCCTACCTGAAGTCTCCTTTGCTCCCTGAAGTCCCTGGCAGCTAAAAGATCTGTGGCGAGAGGCAGTCCCATACAGCAACAGCCCAATGAAACTCCCACTCCACAATGAGCAGTGGCATGCAGGTACAATAAAACAGAGCCTAGATTACCAGGCAAATGCCAGACATGGCTGCCTCCTTTTCATCCTACAGGAATCATGCAGCCCTCTGATAGAAGTGGGAGAACAAGGGTTTTCCTGTTGGTGGCTGTAATGGGAATTTACAGTTTTAAAACATCACAGCTGTCCAGTCATTAAAGCGTGACAATATTTAGAAGGAAACACTCACACAATGGATTCTCATTAGGGTCATCCTTGGTGAACTGGGATACGTTTAGTGTGGAAGACATTGAGCCAGACCTAGGCTCCAAGTATGAAAGCCCTCAAATTGGGAGTTTTCCAGGATGGCCCCAGTTTGCACTCCAAATATTCCCTGCATGCTGGAGTACTCCCACCTGAACACCAGGCCATGGTGTGGACTGCCTGTGCAGTTAAGAGAATGTGGGGATGCAGTTGGAAGTACTTCTGTGTAATCTGCCTTCACTTTTTCTCAGATTGCATGCACACCCCTAACTGACCTTACTGTTGCTCACACTGTGTCCCAGAATGAAATCTCAAGATGATAGAGGAGTGCCGCCTGATGATGTGAAGCTCCTACTCAGCTGAGAACTGAATTTGATGTAAACTCAATGGGCCCTGAGGATAGGAATGCTAGTATCCATCCCTGGGTTTGCCACAGGACAATGAAACACTAGATGTCTGTTCATGGGTGTGGTGTGCTCCTCTTCTTTCTGGAAAAGTGGCTTCTGTTGCAAGGGAAGGTGATTTGGACCCTGGCAGGTCTCAAGTCAATCTCCCAATTCACTATAAATTCATGATCCACAGAAGAATAAAAAACACAGGGCTCTACAGCCCAAGGAGCGCCACAGAGACAACCCACCAAAAGTTTGGGAGAATCAAACAAATGAAGGGCTGCAGTGCATTAGGCACATTTTTTTTAAAGCCGACTCCAGTTACAGGCATACACATACAGACACACAGAAACACACACACACAAAACACACACACACAGCCACTCACACAGGCAGATATCCAACAATTACAACACTACCACAGAAACGCACAGCCCGGTAGGTTCTGAGGCTGCCTGGTTCTGCAGACAGCCCCACCTCGGAGACAGCAACTTCGAGGAATACAGGTGGGCTGTACTTAGAAATAACAGTTGGGCAAGTTTCAAAAAGACTCACCCCTACAACGTCTAGGCAGGCCCGAGGCGTCCTGCAGATCCTTTTGGATTCTTAGGGATTTCGTGATTTATTCCTGGGGCTCTCCTTGAGGTTTCTTCAGGCTGGCTCATGTCTGCCTTCTCTTAGGATCATGGGACTATCCCGTGGGTCCTACAGCGAAGACAGGCGAGAGACCACCGCTATCGCACCCCCACGGAGGTCTCCTTCTCGGCCAAGCCACAGGGACTTGCGGCTAGGGAAAGGAGGCATTTATTGTGACGTTAACCAGAGCTCACAGCTCGGGCCCTGTGCCCTAAGACTAGCGCATGTGCATTCGCGATGGAGGCTCCCGCGCAAGGCTGTCAGAACTGTCAGCCTGTCTATGCAGAGGAAAATGGTACAGGCAGAGCCTGACTGGTATCGGGAGAAAGGCTGTCTGCGAAAACCCACTGAGAGACCCCGAAAGTCTCAAATTTAGGGCCCCTTCGTGTCATCTCCATGGTCCGGTCGCGCTGGAGGTCGAGCCGTTTCGCCACTCTGAGGTCATGGCTGAGAAATGCTCATCTGACTCCATTATTGAAAGAGGTTGTGTGCAAGAATTGGGTCCATGGGGATTGGAATATAGTCTGGTGTATTGTTGAGGGTTCTTTGGGTGATAGAATCATACCTGAGACCCCAGAGGCGGGCGTCATCAAAATATGGCCAGGCTCTTGACCTCACTGCCTCCCTTCATCCTGGGTCGCACAGGGGCTCTCCGGGAAAGGCAGGAACCACGACAAAGGCAAGGCCAAGGTGAAGCAGTGTTCTCAAACCTCAGACTGGCATCTCATGGGTGCAGATGAGGTTGAGAAGGTGTCTCAGAGGCCGTCTGTGGTGACGGCAAGCCTGGAAAGGGTGTCCAGTGGTGCTGTCAAGGGCCACTGAGGATTTTCTATGAAAGCAAAGAGAAATTAAGGCTTGCCTGAGAGAATGATCTGCCTTGGGCTGGAGTCCAAGCAATGTTCAATGATTCCTGTCAGAGGACCCAGTAGCCTCCTGCAAAGTGCAAATAACCTCAGCACCCACAGTGAGAGAATGACCCACAACCTGAAGTGCAGCCAGCCTACCCAAATTCCCTTTTGCTCTCTGCAATCCCTGTCAGCTAAATAATCTATGATAAGAGGCAGTCCCACCGAGCAACAGCCCAAAGAAAGAACACTTCCACAATGAGAAGGCCATGCAGATGAAATAAAACAGGGGCTGGCTAGATTACCAGGCAAAAGCAAGACACGGGTGCCTGCCTCTCATCCTACAGGAATCATGCAGCCATTTGATAGAAGTGAGAAAACAAGAGTTTCCTTGTTTGCGGCTGTAGTGAGAATTTATGGTTTTAAAAGTGTCAAAGCAGCCCAGTCATTAAAATGTGACAGTGTTAAGAAGAAAACACTCACACAATGGATTTCCATGAGGCTCATTGTTTGTGAAGTGGGAAACGTTTAGTGTGGAAGTTTTTGAGCCAGAACCAGGAAACTCTAGGCCAATGAGGAGCATGGAAGTAAGGAAAAGAAGAGGCAAGTCTGGAGGCCACATCCCACCCAGCATCAATGCATTCCACTCCAATTTGGCTCTGGATATGAAAGCCCTCAGATAGGGAATTTGCCAGGATGGCCTCAATTTGCACTCCAACTGTTGCTTGCACATTGGAGCACTCCCACCTGAATACCGAACCCTGATGCTGACTGCTTGTGCAATTAAGGGAATGCAGGGATGGAGTTGGAAGCACCTTCTGTGTCATCTGTCTTCATTTCTTTGCAGGTGAAGTTGCAGGACTGTATCCACCCCTCACCAGGTTGTATCCTCACCTGTATGTTAATGTATTGCTGCTCACACTCTATGTCCCAGGATGAAGTCCCAAGATGATGGAGGACTGCCCCCTCAAGATGTGAAGCACCTGATCATCTGGGAACTGAATTCGAGGTAAATTCAAGGGACTCTGGAGACATCCAACACTCACAACACTCCCATGGAAACACACTGCCCGGCAGCTCATGAGGCTGTGTGGTTCTTCAGGAAGCCCTAAACCACTCCAGATTTCAATCTGTCCGCTCCATTGATCTTGCTTTTGTCAAGGTCTTCAGTGACTTCCACATTTCCAATTTTCCTAGGGAAAACAATGGGGAGAATTTTATAAAACACACACAGAAATAAAGCAGATTGTATTTGACTGGTTACAATTATACAGTTGTCTCATTTGATCTATCCCTTTGGAAAATCTTAATTATATAAGTTCCTTAACTGCTTCTGATTGGTTGATATACATTCTGTTTTTCTGTGATATAAACATTAGAAGAAGTAGCTCAAGTTAGTTTTGCTTATGTTTGCAAATCAAGCAAGATTGAAGTTACTTATGAGGCCTAACTTTGTTTTTCATCTAAGAGATTCTTCAGGCCCAGTCTCTATTTTAATTTGTTTCAGCATCAGTTGACCTGTTGTCCTCGATGTGTTTATTTTGTTTGTTTTGATTTTTACCTTTTTATTTTAATATAAAACTCAGATATGGAAAACACACAACACAAGTGTATGGTTTTATTTCTGCCCCACAGATATAAAGCAACAGAATATTGCCAACCAAACTAGTGTTCCAATGCAGATGTCTTGTCCAAATCACCATTCCCTTTAGGACTTTTCACAATACGGAGACATTTGTCTGTGTTATTAGGAAGCCACTCAGTGGCCAATGAAGAAATGAAAACCAAAGACAGTTAGACTAAGAAGAAATACATGATGAATCTAGGTCTCGAAGAAGGCAGGAGTGGAAAGAATCAGATAAATTCTACATCATTGACAAGGTTTAGTCTCAGAAAAAGGAAATTTCTCTTACTGCAAGTAAGAGAAAAAAGATGACAAGACAATTTCATTCAAACTGTCATTTAACAAACATTTATTAAGCTCCTATTAACTGGCAGTAGTGCAGAAAGCACTAGAGAAAGATTTTAACGAGGAAAATAAACTTTACTTGGGCTCTCCTGCTTGACGGACTTAATCACTTTGAAAAAGGAGGAGATGAGGTTGTGGTTCTCAATAAAAGCTGTTTAGGGAATTCTAGAGTTGGACATTTGAAGAGTGAGAGCACAATTTCAAAAAGCTACAGTAGAGAAAGCCCTACAGAATCAATACATTTTCTGCGCAGGACTCTGGATAGAGGCAAGCCTAGCATTTTGTTTTAAAAACTAACCTTGGAAGTCTTATATCAGACATCACAGTGAATCCAGTTGATTCTTATTTTTAAAATTGCACCTGCCATTGGAGTGATGCCAAAACACACATACCAAATTAAAGCACAAACACCAATAAAACACAACAGGAGCAGAATGCTGCAAACTCAATTGCTTATCAAAAAACTATTAGCTTTAAAATGTTAGCATGTCAGGAAACAATTTCCTTCTACTAACATCAGCTTTGAAGATCAGCGAATCAGAAATACATAGAATTAGAACAGGCAGTGAATTCAATAAAGTAGATCTTGCAGTAAAATAAACTTTGCTCCAGGCCCATGCTGTTGGGATTAGAAAGGCATCATCAGGCACATGTCTGCAGATCAGAGGTCTCAGCCAGTGATAATTCTGGTATTTACAGTCCACCTATTATAACTTGTCATCTTTTTAAATATCTTATTTGTTACAATGTTTAATTGTCTCTTTAAGAGTGCTGAACACTTTAGAAATAAACTAGGATGCCAGAACACTTTAGAAATAAACATATCTGAATAAGCTAGCCAGTGGGACTTCTTTTGTGTTTTCCTTTCTTTCAGCAGGATTTTTTTTTTCTTTAAGTACTTTCCTTCTGTTCTCATAAGTTAATCTGCATTTGTGATTTTGGAATTTTGCAGAGTGGAATGTGATTGCTGAAGTCTTAATCAACATTCAGGCTGACAGAGAACAGTTGAACAAGCTATTATGTTTTGTGCAGAGAGATAGATTTATTGTAAATGCTCTGGGCTCTCTGAAAAGTTGGGAGAATAGGACTTTGAAACTAATGAGGGTGTCAAAGTTTGGTTTTAGATTCCTGTATAATTGAGAGAACTGCAAAGGTGACTTGGGGAAGAGTTATTTATAAGATCATTGAATGGAAGTTAAAAAGGACATTATCTTACTTTAAATATGATATGTTTTGTAATTATTAACTGAATCATAGAATTTGAATTGAATGAGATTTCATAAGGCAATCAGTCTAGTGATTTCCCAATACTGATTTCCAGACAGACATAAGACTGGGATAATATTTTCACTAATTCATGGCAAAATTTCAAAAATAAGATAACAATATAGACAGGTATTCAATGAAGCTAGGTTTATTATTTGATTTTAATCTTAATATTAAATTCTTTTTATTTTTAGTCCTAAAATACTCTTTCTTCTTTGAGATGACAGATGGTGGGATGTGTAAAGTGCTCTTGGTTAGATTAAATGAAACAATCATTGTTCTTTTGGAAATTGGAGTAGGGCTGATGTGAAGCTAGACTAGGAAGCAGGCAGCATTTGGTTTGAAGACCAAGATATTGTTGTGCCTGAGCTCTTTTCTTTTTCTATGGTACTCAATATCCTTATTTTTCTATGCAGTTTACAATGTCATTTTGTTCCCTACTCCGTTCTCTCCTAAATAGAAACCAGCTTTGAAAAAGTATCAGCTTTTAGCCATTTATCCAACTCAAAGGCAAACTGAGAGTGAACTGTAGGTGCTAGAAACCACAATCCACTGCTCTCAATTTTATTTTCTCATGTACGTTAATCTCTCCCTCTCTACCAGCTCAGTATACATATACAACTGTGACCTAAAGTCTTATATTCCTTTCATAAATTAGAATTTTTCCCATTGTTTATCCCCCTGCCACCTACTCCTCATTTCTTTTCTCCACTAAACACACAGTACCCACTTTCCTCATTTCTTCCCACTCACTATTCAGTTCAGTTTAATTTGGTTTTGTTCTCATTTCACTGGAACTGCTTTTATCAAGAACAGCATCACCATTTGTACTATTAAAACTGCTGGTTACTTTACCATGTTCCTCTTACTCCAATTCTCGACATTATTCTGCACATTAGCAACTCTCTGTTCTTCAAACACAGAACTATGCCAAAATTGTCCTATTTTAGAGCCTTGGCAGCTGTTTTTTTCTTTTCTGCTTTTCAAATGGTTGATCTTTCTGATATATCAAATAAGACTTCCTTGGAGAAATCTTCACTTAGTACCCAAAACACAGTAGTTCTGTGTATTACACCAACCATCACTACTCTCTGTTACTCTCTTTCAGCATCCCCAAATTTCCTTCACATCATTTACAGGTGCCTGTGTCTTTTATTTTTTAACTGTCTCTCCCTGTACATCAAGGTTTATGAAGTCAGGGACCATTCATCCCATATTCATTGTTATACCTCCAGAACCCAGCACAGTGGTTGCTTCATAGTAGTTTTTAAATAAAGATTTGTTGAATAATTTGATGGATAGATGAATGCCAAGAATCCCACAATATTTATTTTTTACTAGCCTCAACTTAAAAACTCATGCTAAGACTTTTATACTTTACCTTTGCAATGATTCTCACATCTTTCTCTTTCTTCCAGTCCTTGCTTCCACTTTCCTTGCCCAGGCCACCATCATCATTAGTTTAACCATTTAATAAAACTCATAACTCACCTCCTGTCTTCTCTTGCTGATCTTCATTTTGTCTTACAACCTTCCTGAAACTTTGATCTTATTTTCCTATGGAAAAGGAAACAAAATAAAAAACAAACTCCCTTTTGTGCAGACAGTTTCTTCTAAACTTTCTATCCTGGCATTTATGGTCCTTCAAGACCTGGCTTTAGCTGATACCAGCTGTAAGTAATCATAATATCCCATGAATTTGCCTAGCTATTTTTTTGTGTGTGTACTTCTCTTTTGAAATTTTGTGACTCAATCTTGTGTTATTACACCATTTAATGGAATGAGAACATGTTGAGGGCATATAACATGGTATGTTTTTCTAATCTCAGCACTTAACACAGTTTTTGATACACACAAGCTCTATACATATTTACTGAATAAATCATTGTGTGACCCTCTTCTTGAAGTTCTATGTTCAGTAACAAAGAGAATATAGAATATAAAAATGATTAATTGCAAACTCTATATAGTGTTTGGGTTTAACTAAAACATTGATTTCTGTACATTTTGTTTAAGGCAATGGATATGACTTATTCTCTGTGCTAATATTAAATATTCTTGTGCATCTGATGGCTGAAGTTTCCTGAGCCAAAAGAGGAAAAATCTTCTCCTTAGAAGTTCTTCGACTGAGAGGCCATCCAATCAATTAGAAGACCCTCGGCAAAAATGCTGTTGATGTATGTGGCCTTTTCCACAGAAAGATCTGCAAGATATGAAGAGAACAATAGCCTCAGGCAGTACACTCAGCAGATCAGACTGTAAAATGTGAAAAAACCCACTCTGAACATTTCTAGCATAGCCTGGCTCCCTGCAGGTCCTGATATTGACCCCGAAGCATGCTGCTTAGACTTCCATTGCAGATGAAATAAGTGGCCAAACATGTATGTATGTGTATGTATGCGTGTATTTTTATACACACACACACACACACATACACACACACACACACACACACACATATATACATATGAGACAGAGCCTCCCTTTGTTTCCCAGACTGGACTGGATTGCAGCTCAATCTCTGTGCACTGGAACCTCAACCTCCTGAGCTCAAGTGATCCTCCTGAGAAATTCTCTAGCTTTATCTTCCTGAGTAACTGAGACCACAGGCACACACCACCAGGCCTGGATAATATTTTGTATTTTTTTGTAGAGACAGGGTTTCACCATAGTTTCAAGCTGGTCTGGAACACCTCACTTCAAGTGATCCACCCACCTCAGCCTTGAAAAATGATGGGATTACAGGTGTGAGCCACTGCACCCTACCACACATATTTCTAAATATTTTAAAATATTAATTTTGGCTGAGTGTGGTGTCTCACATTTGTAATTCCAGCCAAGGTGGGTGGATCATGAAGTCTGGATTTCCAGACCAGCCTGGTCAGTGCAGTGAAACCCTGTCTCTACTGAAAAATACAGAAATTAGCTAGGCAGGGTGGCGGGTGTCTGAGCTACTAGGGAGGCTGAGGCAGGATAATTGCTTGAACCTGGGAGACCGAGGTTGCAGTGAGCCGAGACTGTGCCAATGCATGCCAGCCTTGGTGACAGAGCTAGACTCCATTTCAAAAAAAAATTAATTTTTACTTGTATCATGCTGCATGAGAACAGTGCAATATAATTAAGGGCAGATGAATAGATAGGAACTTACTTTCATGGATTATTGTTCTTAACCTAGTAGTTTTCAATTTTGAATGCATATTAATGTTACCTGTCAAGCCTTCAAAAGTTCAGATGTCCAGGATCCATTGATCGCCATACATTCTGATTTAATTGGTCTGGGATAGATCTCAGATGTGGTGTGCTTTTTGTAAACTCCCCCAGTAAATCTAAGTTTTTTCTATGATTGAGAAGCATTTATACTCATTGAAGGCTGCCATTCTGCTGTAAGTTACTAAGGAATCAAATAATTGATGTAGTTGTTGAGGGGCTTTTTGTTTCATTCTAACATTGATTTTTCTTTTATGAAGCTGTAAGCTTGAGGTTTGAGCACTCCACATTCAACATCTACAGTGAATGCTAGTGAAACCTTACAGTCAGAACGTTTAATAGTATTCCACTAGGTACTAGCTGTTCCAGTTGTATTTGTTAACAGTCAGAAGATGGTGGACATGATGTCCATAATTTTAATCAATCATGGTCTTGTCTCTGAGTAAACAAAGTGCGTGACTGATATTTGTGATACTTCATGCTTTATCCCAGGCTATCTTCTTATCTTCTATTTTTTCTTTTTCTTTTTGAGGTGGAGTTTCACTCTTGTTGCCCAGGCTGTAGTGCAATGGCGTGTTGGCAGCTCACTGCAACTTCCGCCTCCTAGGTTCAAACAATTCTCCTGTCTCAGCCTCCTGAGTAGCTGGGGTTGCAGGCACCTGCCACCATGCCTGGCTACTTTTTCTGTTTTTAGTAGTGAGGGGGTTTTGCCATTTGGGCCAGGTAGATCTCGAACTTCTGACCTCAGGTGATCCACCTGCCTGGGCCTCCCAAAGTGTAGTATTACAGGTGTGAGCCACAGGGCCCAGCCTTCTATTTTCATCTTATACTATGACTGGTTAATCTTCCAGCTTATGCACCTTGAATTATGTTTTAGTCACGTTGATTCCAATAATGCACAAGCTTTTGTGTCTCCAGGTGCTTGCACATGCTGTTTCCTCTGTTTGGACTCCCCTTCCTTTCTTGTCTGCCTAAAACATTCCTACTGACTCTCCTATATCAAGAGCTCTTGATGATGCACATTCTGTATTAGTAAGTAAAATATATGTGTATTTTTGTTATGTAAATTTTTATTGAATCATCATAAATTTTGTTACATCCTTAAAAAGGGTCTGTGACCCCATAAATATTAAGATTCATTTGTTTCTGCCTTTAGTCAAATGAGACACAATGAAAGGATACTCTGAGACCTCCTTGTTTTCAACTGCCCAAAACAAGTTATCTGTCTCAGATATTCTGTCCTCTTTCTCAGTTTTTATGGAACTTTACATATCCCTCTTTTTTTCTTTTTTCTTTTTTTTTTTTTTTTTGAGATGGAATCTCACCGTGTCACCCAGGCTGTAGTACAGTGGCGTGATCTTGGCTCACTGCAACCTCTGCCTCCCAGATTCAAGTGATTCTCCTGCCTCAGCCTCCCAAGTAGCTGGGACTACAAGCATGTGACACCACACCTGGCTAACTTTTTGTATTTTTACAACAGACAGGGTTTTACTGTGTTAGCCAGGATGGCCTTGATCTCCTAATTGCATGATACCCCCACCTTGTCCTCCCAAAGTGCAGGGATTACAGTTGTGAACCACCATGTCCATCGTACATATCTCTCTTTGTACATCATTTTTATTTGTCTCCCTTTGGACTGAAGGCAGAAACAAGGTCTTATTCACATTTGATCCCAGAACTTAGCACAAATAGATCATTTTAGCTGGGAGAATGTTGACGCTTAAGTCAACTTGCCTGGAATTTAAAGAGTTTCACTCTCGTTGCCCAGGTTATAATCGGGCTATTGTGGAATATTGCTGAGTTCATCACTCAGTTTATTTGTCTCTACTTTTTTTCTAGAGCCATGCCCACAAACATACTTTTTGACCTATTGCATGGCCCAGCCTCGAGACAATGTTACTCCTTTGTCTGGGTACAGCATATAGAGAAAATTATGGCATATTGCTGAGACCAGCACCCTAACAATGTCATTTCAGAGCAGCACATTATTTCATCTATCATGCCTGCCCCATAGTCATAGAACTTTTTTAAACATATTCTGGGCTTATTGTGTGTGTTTTGACTCTCATCCCTTGGCTGGGATGGTTTCATATTGCTGAGTCCAGCACCCAGTTAATGTGACTCTAATTCTTATACCATGCCTAGGAATTAGTGATATGCTACTTAGCACAGCAGCTAAACAATCTTACCTGCCAACCTAGTTTTTGCCCACAAAAGGGACTATCATATACACTTTACTTCAGTTTACAGGCATGATAGTAAAACTTATGTTGGGTTTCAGCCAATATCATTTATTTTTCCTTTCATCGCTAGGCTTAGGGCAATAGTTAAGGTCCTGAGTTGCTATTTGTACCAAACACACAGCGCCTTACAATACTAACTCATAATATATTATCTCCTAGTATGGCACAGAGAGTTTTAAGCCAGGACCCATCAAAAAGTTCAGATTGGGATTCTCTCAATTCCACATCCAGGTAAAAGTGAATGTTGTTATCATACCACATATGCAAATCCCACTGTTAGGGTCCTAAGTCTAACAAGAGAATAAAGTACAAAGTTGGAATTGTGAATTTCATATGTGGATCTGGCCACAGGCTGGATGGTGACTCATTTCTGGATTCAGCTCACAGACATCATAATGTGTCTCATTCCTGATCCCAGCCTACAGAAGAGACCATTATACCTGGGTTACGTTAGTTTGTGTGACTGTGAATCTATATGAACATATAGGCCTCAGAGTGGTTTACAACTCTCACGCATGCTATATAAAGCCTTCAAATGTTGTAGAGTGTCATGCAACAGCCCAGGAAACATGTGAGATTGTGACTGTCATATACACACTTCGGTTCCTGTTAATGGTGTCACCCTCAAAGACCAAAAGATTTGGCATATTTTTAGGCCTAGTATGAGATGTTGAGACTTTTTGCTTAAATACCTTCCCAGGGGTACATTGTGACATATTGCTGAGTTAGAATAATTATATGCCTCTCCTGCCTGTACCCTGCCTGGGATATTATCACATATCTCTGGGCACATAAGCTGGATTACTTGTCTCTCCTGCCTGTGCCCTGCCCTGCAGGATATTGTGAAATATTGTTTGGCCAAACCTTTATGTCATGTGACTCTCCTCCTGGCCAGGGTCCTGCTCACTAAAAAACATGTGACATGCTGTTTATTGCAAAACCTAGATGATATGGCTGTCTTTCATATTCCAGACTCAGCCAAAAGATACATTATTACATACTACAGAGCCCAGAACCTAGGTGGAGTAACTCTCATTTTATACTTATTCCCTGTCTATAGCAGACTTGGTGACATATTATTTGAGGCTGTACCCAGGTTGTGTGATTTTTCTGACTAGGCCTATCCTACAAATGAGATTATACTGTATCACTGGCTCAGCACCTAGATAATATGACTCCCCTGCCTTGTCCCTGCTCACAGGTGAAATTGTGACATATACAAGGGTTAAGCACACATACACAACAATAACTCTCATAACTGGACCAACCCAGTAGAAATATTTTAACACTCTGGGTTACGCACACATGCACAACAACTTTCATACCTGGACCCAGCCAGTAGCGATATTTTGACTCTCATAGCCAGTCTCAGGTCCTTGGGTAAAGCCCTGGAATTTTTACTAGTATAAAGTTCATGAAGAATTATAATACTCAGGTATATCATGTAAAACCTTAAAAACACATGAAAAAATTCTAAGCAAGAATACTATATCCAGCAATAGTATCCTTCAAAATAATAATAAAAAAACTAACTACATCATGATTTATATCACGATCTAACTATGGCTTCAAGAGACTCACTTCAGAGCTAATTAAAAAAAAGAAACTGAAAATGCCAGGATGAAAAATAAATTCCATGCAAGCATTAACAAAATGAAATAAGAAAAGGTTACAATTTACTAAGTTGACAACTGTCATATTTAATAAAATTTACTTTTAGTCAAATTTTACAAGAGACACAGTAGGACATTAAATTATAATAAAAAGGTTCATTCACTGAGAACCTATAAATATATTACTGTTTTCCCAAACACATGAAGCAAACATTGACAGAATTGATGCCAAAATAGACAGTAATATAATAATGGATGCATACATCAATATCTCAATTTCAGTAAAAAATAAACAAGGCAGAATATTAATAAGGAAACAATAATTGAAGGCACTATACAATAACTGCACTTAATAAATGTATACAGACAACAGAATACACATCCTTTTCAATAGCTCATAAAAAAACATTTTCCTACACGGACCATCTGTGACACCACAAAAGAAGCCTTAACAATTTTTTAATTGAAATTTTACAATTATTTACAGCCCAAATGGAATGAAGCTAGAAATCAGTAAAAGAAGAAAAGCTGAACAATTTAAAGAATAAAATATTAAAATACACAGTTTTTCTTTCTTTTTTTAAATTTCTTTATTGATGGAGTATCACTCTGTCACTAGGTTGGAGTGCAGTGGCACAATCTCAGTTCACTGCAGCCTCCAGTTTCTGGGGACAAAGCATTCTTCTGCTTCGGTCTCCCAAGTAGTTGGAACTACAGGCAGGAAAAACCACACCCAGCGAATTTTCTGTATTTTAGTACAGATGTGGCTTTACCATTTTGCCCAGAATTGTCTTAATCTCCTGATTTCTCCATGCATCATCCTCAGACTCTCAAAATGCTGGGATTACAGTCATGAGCCACCATGCTCAGCCAACAACACACTTTTGAGTAGGCTTTTTTTCAATGGTTGGAAGAAATAATATTGTGAAGATGTCCATGTGCTTAAAGTGACCCAATGCTCAACATATCCCTTTTTAATTTTAATTATATTTTTCAAAAATAGAAAAACATAAAAGGATCTCAAGGTACTATGAAAAGTGTGACAATCTTGAAAAATGAGAAAAATATTGGAAGCCTTACACTTAACAATTTTCACACACACACACACACAATCCTACAGTAACCAAAGCACTTTGGTAGGGTTGTAAAGGTAGAACACCAAAGTAATGAAACAGAATGCAGCACAGAAATAAACCCTTGAGTGCAGAAGGGAGACATACCATCTAGGTTTTCATTGAATCATATGTCACAATTCCTTTGGTGAACAGTTCCCAGGCAGGGGAGGTGAATTCCATTACCTAGATGCTAGTTTCAGTGATATCTCAAAATGTCCTCACACCTGTAATCCCAGCATTTGGGAGGCTGAGGCAGGTAGATCATAAGGTCTAGAGTTCAAGAACCATATGGCCAAGATGGTGAAACCCCATCTCTACTAAAATCACAAAAAATAAGCCAAGTGCGGTGGCAGCCTCCTGTAATCCCAGCTAATTGGGAGCCTTGGGCAGGAGAATCCCTTGAATTCATAGGGCGGAGGCTGCAGTGAGCTGAGATCGTGCCACAGCACTCCAGCCTGGGTGACAGAGTGAGACTGTCTGAGGCCTACGTGATCATATGGACTCACAATCTTACATATTGTCCTAAGCTTACACTTGGATTCAGCCAATAGGAGATATTTGGCTTTCATCACTAGGCATAGGGCAATAGGTAAGGTCCTTCGTTACATATTTGTAGAAAGCTCACAGAACTTTACAACACTAACTCATAATGTATAAGTTCCTTGATTGGTACAGAGAGTTTCATGACAGGGACCAGCAAAAAGTTCAGATTGGGACTTTCAATTACATTCCCAGGTGAAAGCAAATGTTGTCCAAAGCTTTGGACATGTCCATCCCACATGTCCAAAGCCCACTTTTAACATCCTGAATCTAACAAGTGAATACAGTACAAAGTTAGCATTTTGACCTTCATATGTGGATCTGGCCACAAGTGGGATGATGACTCATTTATGTGTCCAGCTCATAGGCATGATAATGGGTCCCATACCTAAAACCAGCCTACATAAAAGATGTGTACTATTATACCGGGGTTTAGGGAAATACATAAGATCATGAATCTCTATGAGCCTGTAGGCTTCAGAGTGGTGTCCAACCCTGATGCATGCCGTATAAAGCCTTCAAGTGTTTTAGAGTGTCATACAATAGCCCCCAAAACACATGAGACTGTGACTCTTATATATACATGTAGCTCAATTTAATGGTGTCACCCACAAAGAGAAAAATATTTGGCCTATTACTAGGCCTAGTACCCAGGTGTTGAGAGTTTTTGGTTAATTTTTTTTTTCCCATGGGTGCATTTTGACATATTGCAGGGTTAGAATCATAATCATGTTACTTTTGCCTGGACCCTGCAAACAGGGGATATTATCACTTATCTCTGAGTGTATGAGATAGGTGAGTTATCTCTCCTGCCTGTACCTGCCCCAAGAGAACATAGTGAAATATTGTTTGTCCAAACATCTTGGTCATGTGACTCTCCTCTCCTTCCTGGGTCCTGCTCACCACAGATGTGGTGACATAGCACTGATTGTAAAACCTAGCTTATGTGACTCTCCTTCATATCCTAGACTGTGCCAAGGGATGGAATTATTGCATATTGCAGAGCTCAACATCTAGATGATTAGGCTCTTCTGACTAGGCGCAGCCTACAAATGAGATTTTATTGTGTCACTGGCTCAGCACCCAGGTTATATGATTCTCTTACCTTATCTCAGCTCACAGGTGAAACTGTTACATACACCTGGGTTAAGCACACATGCTCAATAATAACTCTCTTTTCTGGACCCAGCCAGTAGAGACATTGTGACTCTCATAGCCAGTCCCACTGCCATGGGTAAAGTCCTGGGTTTTTCACTTCAGTAAAGTTCACAAAGGATTATAATGCTCTGGTATGTCATATAAAGCTTTATTGGTACAGAGTGTCATACTAGAGAACAGCAAGCAGATGAGAATGTGACCCTTGTATGCACACCTAGCTGATGCGATTCTCATTCTTACACATAAACAGGGCCTAGGAATGTGATACTAAATCTCACACATAAAAAGCAGTCAAAGGTTGACATAATTACTCTAATACATGGGTCTGATTCACAGGTGGTTTGGTAACATTTGAAACATGATTCACACACTTGCGATGCTGTGACTCTCCTACTGGATCACAATATTCAAATAGGATTGAGGTTCTTATACATGATCTCGCCCATGGTTGGGATTCTGTCTTCCCTACTTCGACCTAACCCATAGAAAGAGTTAACTTAAATACACAAAACCAGGATTCATGTGGGATAAAAAAAACATTTCTGAAAGTTTCTGAGAGTGTGATTGGCACAAGTAAATTTGCCCAGCATATGAATAATTTGACTATCTCTTCTAGGTCCAGGCCACAGATGAAATTGTGCCATACCTGGAACAAGCAATAAACCAAGTGTAACACCTTCCTTGGCTATGCCTACAAAATGGCACTTTTATATATCCCTGGGACCATCACCCCGATGAGGTGAATTATCCCCCTGAAACCTGCCTACAAAGAGAATTGGGTCTTATATCTAGATCCATCATGTAAGTGATGTGACAATCTTATACTGCCTTGGCCAAGAACTCTCAGTGCATTGTGACTCATAACTGGGCCCTGCACCTGGGTGATGTGATTCTACTTCTTGGGTTCTGCCAGCAGAAAGCATTGTAACGCATCACTTGGCTCAACACCTAGGTTATGTTTTTCTGCTTCAGCCTGTGCCTTGATTACAGGGAGATTGTGCCATATTGTTGGGTCCAGCACCAATGTGCGGTCCTTCTCCAGTTTTGATACTGCACAGAACAGACACTGTGACATATGTCTAGGTCAGTTGCCTACGTGAAGTGAGTCTCCTCCTTTTCCAAAGTCCTGCCCACAGAGGAGTTTTTGATATGTCACTGAAACCAGCATCCTGGCGATGTGAATTTTCTATAAGGGGCTTCCCACAAGGGGTATTATGACATCTCGCCGGACCCACACCCAAGTAGGTGATGTGACTTTCTTGCCTTCTCTGTGTCCACAGGTGATATTGTGCCATATATCTGAAACCATAACAAAAGCCTTATAACAATGTATATACGTGGAGCCAGAACATGTGCAAGATGATGACTTTCATTTTTAAACCTCTCCACAATTATAATTGTGTACACATACCTTTGACCAGCTCCAGAATTATTTGATAATTTTGCCAGGTATAGCCAAAAATGAGATTTTACAAATACATGGGCCAAGAACCTTGGTGATTTGACTGTGTTATTTTAACAAGGTCCTCAGGGGGGATTGTAATATAATTCCGGACCAGCCATGTAGGTTACGTGACTCTCCTCAACTGCCTGTAATCTGCTTCCTTTGGTAATTGTAGCATTTCTAAACACTGCATCCAAATGGCATGACTCCTGGCTGGGCCCTGTTAACAGGAGGCATTCTGGCATATTTTGGGGCCCACCATTTAGGTGAACACTGTGCCACAGAACTGGACCTAGCACACAAGTTTTGTGACATTTCTGACAAAACACCTAGGCAAGGTTCAAAGGAATGATAATGACTGTCATATGGGGATTCAGCTAATAGAGCTTATTTTGATTCTTATAACCAAGTTTAGGTACATGCATGATGTCCTGAATAATGTTCTTATACAAATGTCACAAAAGATTACAACATTCACTCGTATTTTGTAGTCTTTGGGTTATACAGACAGAGTCAAAGCAGGGCTCAGAACACAGGTGAAATTGTGAGTCTTGTATGCACACCCAGCTGACAGTAAAGACTGTCAGCACCTCACATGGATAAAGCAAAATATCACACATGAAAACAGGATATGTGCGGTATTGTAAATCTCACCTTTGCAATTATCTAACACTGTGATTGTGGTATAAATACTTGCCAAGAACCTGTATAATTTGACTTTCCATACTTATTCCAGCCCAAATATGGGATTGTGATATCTAGCTAGGCCAACCTCAAGGTAATGTGTCTCTCCTGCCTGGGCCATTCTCTAAGTAAGGATTGTGACATACAACTGTATCTAGCACCCAGGCAATGTTATAGTCTTGCCTGGACCATGCCCACCAAAATTATTGTGTCATATTTCTGTGTCCCCTTCATAGGTGATGTAACTCTGCTTTCTGGGGTGGGCCATGCAGAAAGGAAGGATAGTGACATATTTCAAGGCCAGGTACACCATTGAATGTATTATTTTGCCAGAGCCCTGTTCAAAGGAGGTCATTGTGACTTATATCTGGCCCTGTCACCTGGGTTGTATGGCTCTCCTGCTTGGGCCTTTCCAACCTGGAGTAACATATTTCTAGGCCAGGCACACAGTTGATGGTACTCTTTTGCCAGGGCTATGCTTCATAGAGGACATTGTGACATATATTGGGGCCTATCTTCTAGGTGAAGTGACTGCCTCCTTGGTCCCTACCCAAATAAAGCACTGTGGAATAAGCAGAAAGCCTATACCTAGATGATGTAAATTTCTTTGCTCAGTGTTGTCCCAAGAGAGCCTTGTGACATATCCCAGGACCCATCACTCAAGTGATATGGTTCCTCTACCTGGTTTCTGCCCATGTGTTACATTGTGACATATTTCTAGGGAAGCACCTAGGTGATATGACTCTCCTCATCTGCCCGAACCTTGCCTACTGGAGACATTGGGACATATCTCTGAGCCCATGACCTAAGTGATGTGATGCTCTTTGTCTGCTTGGGCCTTCACAGCAGGAGGATTTTTACACATTGCTGAGCCCAGGATTCAGGATATGTGACTCACCTCTTTTTTTTCATCCATGCCCACAAAATAAGTATTTTGTCTTATTGCATGGCCCAGCACTCAGATGATGTTACTCTTCTGCCTGGGTTCTGCATAAAGATAAATTTATGGCATATTGCATATTGCTGGGCTCAGCACCCTTATGATGTGTCTCTCCTGCCTGTACTGGAGCCACTGAAGGTTTTTTGACATATCTTGGGCCCATTCTATACGTGTTTTGGCTCTCATAACTTGGCTGGATTTTTTTCTGCATGTGGGATGGTGTCATATCGCTGGGTCCAGCACCCAGTTAATGGGCCCAACTTCCTATACCCTGCCTAGAGAAGGCATTGTGACACAGCATCACATGTGACACATGTGACAGAGCATCTGTGTGATGCTACTCTCCTGCCTAGTTTTATGCCTATAAATGGGATTATGACATACACCTTGCTTCATTTCTCAGGCATGATGATCAAACTTATATTTGGATTCAGCCAATAGGAGATATTTCACCTCTCATTGCTAAGCTGAGTGTACCTATTGGTAAACTCTTGGGTTGCCTATTTGTTCCAAGCTGACAGAAGCTTGCAACAGTAACTGATATTGTATAAACTCTTTGTTGATAAAGAGTTTCATAACAGGACCCTGCAAAAAGTTTAGATTGGGACTCTCAGTTATGAACCCAGGTGAAATTAAAAGTTTTCACCATCCCACATTTACAGTGCCCACTTTTGAGGTCCTGAGGGTAACAAGGAAATACAGCAGAGTCAGAATTGTGACTTTTATGTGTTGATCTGGCCACATGTGGAATGACAACTCATTTCTGGACCCAGACATAATAATGGGTCTTCCCCCTTAACCCTGCCTATAGGAGAGATGTTGACTAACCAGGGTTTAGGACAATATGTAAGATTGTGTGTCCATATGAGCACGTAGGCCTCAAAGAGTCACACTCTGTCACCCAGGCTGGAGTGCAGTGGCACAGTCTCAGCTCACTGCAACCTCTGCCTTATGAGTTCAAGAGATTCTCCTGCCTAAACCTCCCAATTAGCTGGGATTACAGGAGCCTGCCACTGCACTCGGCTAATTTTTTTTTGTATTTTTAGTAGAGACGGGGTTTCACTGTCTTGGCCAGGTGAGTCTTGAACTCTTGACCTTATAATCTATCTGCCTCAGCCTCCTAAATTCCTGGGATTGCAGGTGTGAGCCCCCATGTCCTTCCCATTCATGCAGGTTTTATAAAGCTCTTGGTTGTTGTAGGGAGTGTCATACACTGACCCAGCTCACATGTGAGATTGTGACTCTAATATACACTGTCTGCTAAAAGTTAAAGGTGTCAGCCTCAAAAATGTTGAGATTGTGTCATGTCACTGGGCCTAGTATCCAGGTGTTGTGAGATTTTGGCTCTATTTTTTTCCCATGGCTGCATTATTACATATCTCTGGGTCAGAATAATAATAATGTGACTCTGCTGCCTGGGCCATGTCAACAGGGGATATTATCACATATCTCTGGGCCTATCAGCTAGGTGATATGTCTCTGCAGCCTGTGTCCTGCCCCCAAGAACATTTTAAAATATCGCTGAAACTAGCATCTAGGTAATGTTATTCTCCTCCTCTGCCTGGTACTGTTCACCAAAGGAATTGTGATATACGATTGATTGCAAAACCTAGATGGTATGTCTCCCTTCTGCACTCAAGGGTTTATTTCTGTGCTGCATTCTGTTTCATTACTTTGGTGTTCTACCTTTACAACCCTACCAAAGTGCTTTGGTTATTGTAGGATTTTGCATGTGTGTGAAAATTGTTAAGTGTAAGGCTTCCAATATTTTTCTTATTTTTCAAGATTGTCAGGCTTTTCATAGTCCCTTGAGATCTTTTATTTTTTCCATTATTGAAAAATATAATTAAAATTAAAAAGGGATATGTTGAGCATTGGGTCACTTTAAGCACATGGACATCTTCACAATATTATTTCTTCCAACCATTGAAAAAAAGTCTACTCAAAAGTGTGTTGTTGGCTGAGCATGGTGGCTCATGACTGTAATCCCAGCACTTTGAGAGTCCGAGGATGATGCAAGGAGAAATCAGGAGATAGAGAAAATTCTGGGCAAAATGAAAAAACCACATCTCTACTAAAATACAGAAAATTAGCTGGGTGTGGTGGTACATGCCTGTAGTTCCAGTAACTTGGGATACTGAAGAAGAAGGATCCTTTGTCCCCGGAAACTGGAAGTTGCAGTGAACTGAGATTGTGCCACTGCACTCCAACCTAGTAACAGAGTGATATTCCATCAAAAAAGAAATTAAAAAAAGAAAAAAAAAACCTGTATTTTAATATTTTATTCTTTAAATTGTTCAGCTTTTCTTCTTTTACTGATTTCTAGTTTCATTCCATTTGGTCTGTAAATAACTGTAAAATTTCAATTAAAAAATTGTTAAGGCTTCTTTTGTGGTGTCACAGATGGTCCGTGTAGGAAAATGTTTTATGAGCTATTGAAAAGGATGTGTATTCTGTTGTCTGTATACATTTATTAAGTGCAGTTATTTTAGAGTGCCTTCAATTATTGTTTCCTTATTAATATTCTGCCTTGTTTATTTTTTACTGAAAGTGAGATATTGATGTATGCATCCATTATTATATTACTATTTTGGCATCAATTCTGTCAATGTTTGCTTCATGTGTTTGGGAAAACAGTAATATATGTATAGGCTCTCAGTGAATGAACCTTTTTATTATAATTGAATGTCCTGCTGTGTCTCTTGTAAAATTTGACTAAAAGTAAATTTTATTAAATATGACAGTTGTCAACTTAATAAATTGTAGCCTTTTCTCATTTCATTTTGTTAATGCTTGCATGGAAACTTTTTTTCATTCTAGCATTTTCAGTTTCTTTTTTTTTATTAGCTCTGAAGTGAGTCTCTTGAAGCCATGTTGTGATTAAATCTTGACATAGATCATAATGTAATTAGATTTTTTTTATTATTATTTTGAAGGATACAATAGCTGGATACAGTGTTTTGCTTAGACTTTTTTTTAAATGTGTTTTAACTATGTCAATCTCTTCTCTTTTTGCCTGAAATATTTTTGTTCTTTTATTTTGTTTTGTTTATTTCCATTTTACTCTCTGAGTATCATTGAGATGGTAATTTTGATTGTTTAGGATAATTTATTTTTTTCTTTTAAAACATAGATCTATAATTTAAATCTGATTGTCTCAAGTAATTTCCCCATCTTAATTTTGAATAATTGATTCCTGAATATTTATTTTTATTTTTCCTTGAGTCACATTACCCTGATGTTCAGTATATTCTGTAATTTTTTTTTTTTTTTTTTTTTTTTTTTTAAGATAGAGTCTTGCTCTGTCGCCCGGGCTGGAGTGCAGTGGTGTGATCTCGGCTCACTGCAAGCCCCACCTCCCGGATTCATGCCATTCTCCTGCCTCAGCCTCCTGAGTAGCTGGGAGCACAGGCACCCACCACTATGCCGGCTAATTTTTTTTTTTTTTTTTTTTGTATTTTTTAGTAGAGACGGGGTTTCCCTGTGTTAGCCAGGATGGTCTCGATCTCCTGATCTCGTGATCCTCCCATCTCAGCCTCCCAAAGTGCTGGCATTACAGGCATGAGCCACTGCACCCAGGCTGTTATATGTTGTAATCTTAGGTTGCAATTTATATAATAAAAAACCACATGTCAAATCTTTATTAAGTGTCTTTTGTCTTGAAAAATAAGTTACCAAGTTTTATCCTAGAGATTCTTGGAGTCTCTCAAGCCTGTTCCCCTGGGCCTGTGTGTTTTTTAGTTAAAAAATTTTCCTCATTTTTTTTTCTTATTTTTATGTATGTATGTATGTATGTATGTATGTATGTATGTATGTATGTATGTATTTATTTATTTTTGAGTTGCTTTTTCACTCTTGTTGCCCAACCTAGAGTGCTATGGTGCAATCCTGGCTTACTGCAAACTCCACTTTCCAGCTTCAAGCAATTCTTCTTCCTCAGCCTGCTAAATAGCTGGGATTACAGGCAGACTGCCACCACACCTGGCCAATTTTTGTATTTTTGTTAGAGACCAGTTTCACCATGTTGACCTGGCTGATTTTGAATTTCTGACCTCATGTGATTCTCTCACCTCAGTCTCCCAAAGTGCTGGGATTACAGGCATGAACCACTGCTCCTGGCCATTCTTCATGTTTCTTATTAAGGTCTTGTAGTCAGATGTTATTTCCATTGTCCATCAATGATACTGACATCTTCCTTCTCTTGTGACAGTCATTTACATTTGGTTTTAGCTGTCCAAAAGTATCAAAGAGCACCACCTTTCTTTTCAATACTGTCATGAAATATAGAAGTTAGTCTTTAGTAAGGTCACAAAAAGCCAGGAGCATTGACAAAGATGCCACAATTTTACTTATTTTTGGATGGGTAAGGCAGAAGTTAGGAGTTTATATTTATACTCATAATAGGATGAAGAATAGCAAAGGTTTAACTGGTTCTTAGACTTTTCACAATGACATTTTGGTCAGTATATTTCTGTTAAGTTTATATGTCTATAAAGGAATTAGAACCTGTGGTGTTTTATTGTCACCTAGTTAACGTGTTTTGTATAATTATACATTTGTAAAATGTATTAATCTGTGTCTCATGATGGGAGAGTTATGTTGTTCTTTTTTTTTTTCTTTCAGCTGACTCTTTTCATTTTCCTGCAGAGATATTGCTGGAGAATGACATACAAGATTCATTTCAAAAAGTGAATCTGAGAAAATATAGAAGCTGTGACCTTAATAGTTTACATTAAAAAAAAAAAGACTACCAAAGTGTGGATGATTGCAAGGGGCAGAAAAGCAGTTATAATGGCCTTCATCAATGTTTGTCAACTACCTATAGCAAAACCTGTCAATGAAATAAATGTGGCAAAGCTTTTGAGTTGTGCTCAGTCTTTACTGAACATAAGAAAATTTTCAGCATAGAGAAATGCTACAAATGTGAAGAATGTGGCAAAGACTGTAGGTTGTTCTCAGATATTACTATACAGAAGTGAATTCATACTGCAGAGAGATGCTACAGACATAAACAATTTGGCAAAGCCTGAAAATATCTCAAATGTTACTGAATATAAGAGAGCTCATGCTGGGATATCTAACAAATGCAATGAATGTGGCAAAACATTTACCTGCTCCTCAACCTTTATTAAACAAAGAGAAATCATACTGGAGACAAACCCTACATATGCGAAGAATGTGGCAAAGCCTTTAAGTGCTTCTCTGACCTTACTAATCAAAAGAGAAATTATACTGGAGGGAAATCTTACAAATGTGAGGAATGTAGCCTATAGGTTGTTCTCAGAACTTGCTAAATATAAGATAATTCACACCGGGGAGAAACTCTACAAACGTGAAGAATGTGATGAAGACTATAGTTGCTTCTCAGACCTTACTAAACATGATAATTCATAGTGGAGAGAAACCTTACAAATGTATTGAATATAAAAAAAGCTTGTATGTGGTTCTCAGCTCTTAGTAAACACAAGTGTACATCTGTGAAGAACATAACCATACATCTGTGAAGAATGTGGAACTGCCTTTACCTGCTTCTTCACTCTTATTAACCACAAGAGAATTAATATGGAAAGGAGGCCTTATGAATGTGAAGAATGTGGCAAAACCTTTAAGTGCTTCTCAGACATTACTAATCATTAGATAATTCACACTGGAGAAAAACCCTACAAATGTGAAAAATGTGGCACAGCATTGAGTTTTTCTCACACCTCATTAGAGAAAAGAGAATTCATACTAGAGAGTAGATTTACAATTGTTAAAAATGTGGAAAGTCTTTAACAAGTTCTCATATTGTGTTCAACATCACAGTCTTCATACCGAACAAATGCAGTATAAAGGTAATGACTGTTAATTCCATGGCAGAAGGCCCAAACCAGAGAATTGGCCAGACAGTTCTGTTGCACCTAAGCAGCATGTGCACTTTTCCAAGCACATCTCATCCCCTTCCTGACTCCAATTATTTCAACAGCAGCTTCTCATTTGCACCAGCCCATTTTTGAGCCCCAACAAACTATGATTTTGAAATTCCTCTGAAGACTGCATGAGCTAACCACTAAAGGTGACAGTGCTCTAGCCTACTCAATTTCACCTGAGGGCAGAAACAAGGCAGGAGAGTCTTGTCACCTGGATTCAGTGCTCAGGATACTTTATAATCTTCTTTGGATGCATGGCCAAGTCAGAAGGGTAACATCATCTGGGGACAGACTCAAGTAATGTGGCACCATGTCCATGGTAGAAAAGATTGAAGAAAAACAGGAGAATCACATCACCTAGGTGTTGGGCTTAGCAATATGAAATAATCCCCTCTTTTGGCCAACTCCAGAATAAAGAAGTGAGTTGCATTACCTAGGTTTTGCCCTCAGTGGTATGTCACAATTCCCTTAGTTGGCAGTATCTGGCTGGAGAGGAGAGTCACATTTTCTAGATGCTACTTCCAGAGATGTCACAATGTTCCTTGGGGGGCAAAACACAGACAAAATAGAAAAATCACCTAGCTAATAGGCTCAGAGATGTGTTATAATATCCCTCATTGGCAGGACCCAGGAAGAAGAGTCGCATTCTTATAATTCTGACCCAATAATATGTAAAAATGCACACATGGGTAACAATTTAAGCAAAAGTTTTAACACCTTGATAGTTGGCCCAGTGATATGACACAATCTCTTCATTTTAGAGGCTGACAATTCTAACTGTGAACTTAGTATGTATACGAGTCACAATGTCACATGCATGCTGGGCCATTGTATGAAACCCTCTACAGCATCTGAGGGCTTTATACATCATGGATGAGAGTTGCAAACTACACTGTGACTCACAGGCTCATATGTACTCACAATGTTATATATTGCCTTAAACTGAGATATGATAGTCAATTTCTCTCATTTAGGCTGAGTTCCAGAGTGAGACTTTTTGTTTTATTTTTTTTAAGAGGGAGTCTCACTCTGTCGCTCAGGCGGGAGAACAGTGGCACAGTGGCGCAATCTCCACTCACTACAACCTCCACTTTCCAGGTTCAAGTGACTCCCCTGCCTCAGCCTCCCAAGTAGCTGGAATTACAGGTGCCTGCCAAAATGCTCGACTAACTTTTTGTATTTTTAGTAGAGCGAGGTTTTCACCATATTAGCCAGGATCATCTCATTATTTTGACCTCATGATCTGCCCACTTTGGCCTCCCAAAGTGCTGGGATTACAGGAGTGAGCCACCCTATGCCTGTAACCTCAGGATACATGATAATGTTCAAAAATCAGTCACTATCACACCTGTGGCCAGATCCACATATAAGTGTCAAAATTCCATCTTTGTTCTGTTTTCCCTAGTAAAACTCAGTACTTCAACAATGAGCTTTGTAAATGTGGGATTCCTGTAACTTTTACTCTTAACTGGGTGTGTCACTGAGGAAGACAGTTATAATTTTTTGTGGGGCCTTGTTATGAAACTCTCTGTACCACCCAAGCAGTTTGTAGAATAAGAATTAGCGTTGTAAATTTCTGTGAGCCTTCTACAAAAATGCAATCCAGGATTTTACCTATTCCATTAGCCTAGTGACAAGGGGCAAAATACCTTCTATTAGCTGAATCTCAATATAAGTTTGACCATCATGCATGTGAACTGAAGCAAGGTATATGGCATAATCCCATTTGTGAGCAAAAACTTAGAACAAAGAATAAAATAGCTTAGGTGATGTGGCAAGCAACATGTCACAATGCCCTCACTCAGTAAAACCTAGGAAGGAGAGTCACATTAACTGGGTGCTGGACTGATTAATATAACACAGTTCCACATGTGAAAAACTTAGCCAAGGGATGAGAGCCAAACACCTACAGAATGGGCTGAAGCTATGTCAAAATACTCTCTGTGGCTCTGGCACAGGCCAACCAGTAGCATCGTCAGGATGCTGCTCCCACCAGTATGTAAAAATTCCCTCTTTATACAGGACTCTGGCAGAACAGTAACATCATCTGGGTGCAGTAGGTCAAAATTTTCGTTTGTGGGCATAATTCAGAAAAAAGAGTAGAGTCACATAAACTAAGCTAGGCTCAGCAGACCTAAGCTGCTCAGGCAGACAAGGAGAGTCATATCAGCTAGGTGCTTCCCTAGGAATATGTCACAATATAACATGTGGGCAGAAATCAGGCAAAAGAGCCACATCACTTGGTTGCTGGGTCATGAGATATGTCACAAGGCTCTTTTAGAACAGCACCCAGGCAAATACAGTTACATCACCCTGGTGCAGGTTCCGTGCTTAAGCCTACAATACGTGTAGGGCTTAAGGAGGGAGTCACTTCACCTAGGTGATAGGCCCTGAGACCTATCACAATGTCCATTATGAAGCATAGCCCTGGCAAGAGTACCCTTACCTGTGTTCCTGGCCTAGAAATATGTCACTCTCCCGGTTGGCAGGGAAAAAACAGGAAAGCCGCATAACCTAAGTGATAGGCCCAGAGATATGTCATAATGTCCTCCATTGGTCACGGCTATAGGAAAAAATACCCTCACCTGTGTGCCTGGCCTTACATTATGTCACTATCCTCCCTTTGTACAGAATCCATTCCAGAGAAGAGAGTTACATCTCCTATGAGGTGGACACAAAAATATGTCACAACAATTTTTTGCTCATGGTGCAGGCAAGAATGTAAGATCACTTGGGTGTTAGATCCAGTAATATATCAGAATCCTTACTGAGAGAAGAGCCCAGGCGGGAGTGTCACATCGCCTCAAGGTTCATCTAGGTATATATCACATTCCCACATATGGACTGGAACAAGTCTGAAGAGTCAAATTACAAAGGTGCTTCACAAAGATTTATATGACAGTCACACTGTCAGAAATTTCACACATGAAATTTGCAACACTATACATGTCCTCTTTTCATGTCTGACTGTTGGCTTCATCCATGTAATATTATGACAGTCTTGACTGTCATTTGGGTTTGTATAAAAGACTCACAATTTCATCTCTGTGCTGAGCCCTGATTTGACTCTGTCTTTATAACCAGAAGACTTTGTAAAATAAGTGTCAGTGTTGTAATCTTTCATGACCTTCGAACCAGGAGGTAATCCATGACATCTCACACTTTCATAAACCTAGTTATAAGAGTCAAAATAGCCTCTATTGGCTTTATTCCAATATGAGACTCATTATCATTCCTGTGAGCCATGCCTAGGTATATGTCACAATGTCCTCTGTTGTTATGAAGAAGGCAGAACAGCCACATTACCTAAATGCTGGGACAGGAATATTTCTATATTCCCTTTGTAGACACATAGCTTGTGTGCTAATTCCAGCTCTGTGGCACAATGTCCTTTGTGGGCAGTGTCCAGGCAGAGGAGGAGAGTCATATCACCTAAATGATGGACACAAAAATATGTCACAATGTTCCTGTTGATAATGCCCAGGCAAGAAAGTCATACCATTTGGATGCAGTTTTTAGAAATGGTACAATTACTAAAATAAGCAGGGTACAAGCAGGTTTGGAGGGTCACGTAACCTAGACAATTGGTCCAGATGTACGTTACAATCCTTCCTGAGGACATTGTTAAGATGACAGAGTCAAATCACAAAGGTGCTTGGCATAGGCGTTTGTCAAAATCTCATTTGTGGGCTATACCTAGACAAAATTATTAAATCATTCAGGAGCTGTGCAAAGGTAAATGTCACAATTACATTTATGGAAAAATTTCAGAATAAGGCTCACCATCCTGCACATACCCTGGCTTCAGGCATATGAATTGTTATTTGGCTTCTGCTGTGGTCTCACATATGACACAATAACACCTGTGTCCAGAGAGAACAAATGAAAGGTTACATCACCATAGGGTTTGTGGGTCCAGAGAAACAATACAATCCTCCTAGTGTGCAGGACCCTTGCAAAAGAGTCACATAATCTGGATGCTGGTTTCAGTTACATCAAAACTCCCAGTGTAAGCAGGACTTTGGCAAAAGAGGAGGTTCATTTCACCTAGGCAATTGGCCTAGGTATATGTCACAATGACCCCTTTATGCAGTAGCAAGGCTGGAGAGTGACCTCATGTTGTTACTAAGCCCAGCAACATATCATCATCTCCCTGTGGTGAGGGCACAGCCAAAAGCAAAAAACAAAACAAAACAAAAATCACCTAGATGCTAATCCGTGTGATACGCTACAATGCTTCCTGTGGACAAAACTCAAAATAGAGAATCACATCACCCAGGTGAAGTGCACAGTTACATGTCAAAGTGCACTGTAAGTGCAGGGCCAAAGAACTAGAAGGGAGTCACTTCACTTATGTGAAGGACCTACATATAAGACACAATTCTCTTTGTAGGCAGGTTTCAGGTTGATAATTCACACCACCTTGGTAATGGTCCCAGTGATATATGAAAGTGTCCTTTGTTGGCAGAGCCAAGGAAGTTGCTATATATTGCTTAGGTGCTTGTTCCTCATATGGCACAATTTCATCTGTTGTCTGGGCCTAGAAAAGACGGTCAAATTATTCATGTCCTGGGCAAAGTTACCTGACTCAAACACACTCTCAGAAAGTTCAAAAATAAGTTTCACATTCCACACGAGTTGTGTGGTTTTGTGTATGTGAGTCAACTCTTTCTATGAGTTGGGTTGAAGTATAGGAGTCAGTCTCAACAACTGGCAAGATACATGTATAAAAACCTCAATCTGACTGTAAGATTTTTGTTCCCACAGGGAAGTCACAGCACCACAGCTGTGCTGAATTATGGTTCAAACGTTACCAAACCACCTCTGAATCTGATCCATGTATGAAAGTAATTATTTCAATCTTTGACTGCTTTATATATGTTAGATTTAATAACTCATTCCCAGGCCATGTTCATGTGTGAGAATGACAATCGTTTCAGCTGGGTGTGCATACAGGAGTCTCATTCTCACCTCACTGCTGGTGTCTGTTATGACACTCTTTTTATCATCAATGCTTTTTATGATACACCTGAGTGTTATAATCATTAGTGAACTTTATACAAGTGAAAAACACAGGACTTTACCCATGACAGTGAGAGTGAGTGACTATGGCAGTAAAAATAAAACTGCTGGCTGAGTCCAGGTATGAGAGTTATTATTGTGCATGTTTGCTTAAACCAGAAATATGTCACAAGTTCACCTGTGAGCAGGGGCAAGGCAAGAGAAGCACATCATCTGGGAGCTGAGCCAGTGATACAGTATAATCTAATTTTGAGGCTGGTTCTAGTCAGAAGAATCACAACACCTGGGTGCAGCTTCAAATAGTATGTTACCAAGCCCACTATAGAAAGGGAAGAAGAAAGAGAGAAGAGCCACTCAGCCTATTTACTGGGCTCTGCAATATGTAATAAACCTCTCTTTTGGCTAAGTCTAGAATAAGAAGGAGAGTCACATCACCTAGATTTTTCAATAATCAATATGTCACAATTTCCTTAGTTATCAGGACCCAGGCAGGAGAAGAGAGTCACATTACCTAGGAGTTAAGTCAAACAATATTTCACAATGTCCTTTGAGGGCACAGAACAGGCAGCAGAGATAAATCTTCTAGCTTACAGGGCCAGAAATAAGTGATAATATCCCCTGTTGTTAGGGTCCAGGCAGAAGAGTCACATTATTATTACTGTAACCCAACGATATGTCACAATGTACCCATGGGAAGGAATTTAAGTCAAAAATTCTCAACACCTGGGTATTAGGCCTAGGAATATGACAAATTTCCTTGTCTTTGATGGTGACACCATTAACTGTGAGCTTGGTTTGTATATGAGAGTCTCACAATCTCCCATGATTCCTGGGCCATTGTATGACCCTATACAACATTTAAAGACTTTATACAGCATGCATGAGTGTTGCAGACCACTCTGAGACCTACATGCTTGTATGCATTCACAATCTTGGCTATTGCCCTAAATACAGGCATAATAGTCAACATCTCTTCTGTAGGCTCTTTTCGGGAATAGTACTCATTATTATTCCTGTGAGCTGAATTCAGAAGTGAGTCACAATCTCATCTGTGGCCAGATCCACATATGAATGTCACAATTACAGGTTTATATTTTATTCACTTTTTAGACTCAGGACTTGAATAATGTGCTTAGGTCATGTGGGATGGGAAGAATATTTGCTTTCATCTGGGAGTGTAATTGAGAGTCCCAATCAAAACTTTTTGCTGCTGCCTGTCATGAAAGCCTCTGTACAACCCAAGGAGTTTATATGTTATGAATTAATATTGTAAAGTTTTGTAAGCATGGTACAAATATGCAACTCAGGACATTATCTATTCCACTAAGCCTCGTGATGAAAGGCAACATATCTCCTATTTGCTGAATTTCAGTACAGGTTTGACAATTATGCCTGTGAACTAATTAAGGTATATGTCATATTTCCATCTGTGGGCAAAAAAATAGGTAGAAGGGTAACATCACTTAGGAGTTGTGTTAAGCATCATGTCAGAATACCCACTCTAGGCAGATTATAGGAATTAGAGTCACATTAAATGGGTGTTAGATTCAGCAACATGAACCATCCAACATGTGAAAAACAAACAAACAAAACAAGCAAACAAACAAACAAACAAAACAGCCAAGGGATGAGAGTCAAAACACCTACATAATGGGCATAGAATATGTCAAAATACCTTCTGTGGCTCTGGCACAGGCATGACAGTCACATTATCCAGGTGCTGAGCCCAGCAATATGCCATAATTCTCTCTATATGCTGGAACCAGGCAAAAGAGTATCATTATCTCAGTGCTGGGCTCTGCAATAAGTCAAAATTTGTGTTTGTGGGCACGGTTTGAGAAAAAAATGAGAGTCAAATAACCTGAGTGCTAGGCTCAGATATATGTCACAATTCCCCCAGTGCAAAGACCAGGCAGAAGATAAGAGCCATTTCATGTATGCCATGGGCTCAGAGATGTATCCCAATGTCCCCAGTAGGCAGGGACAGCCTAAAGTAATAGATCACCATGCCCAACGTAGATGGGTTAAAGGAAAAAAAAAAAAAAAGAGAATTACATCACCTGGTTGCTGCACTTAGCAATATTTAATAATTCTTTCTCGGCAGAGTTCAGGACAAAGAAGAGAAGCATGTCACCTAAGTTTTGCACTCAATCGTGTGTTACAATGAAGATATGTGAAAATAGCCCCTGTTTCCAGGGCCCAGGCAGAAGACACATATTATCATGATTTTGACCCATAATGCTCTTATAGAAAGGAATTTAAACAAAAAAGACTGAACACTGGGGTACTAGATCAAGAGATATGACACAATAGCTTCATCTTTAAGAGTGACATCATTGTTAGTTGTGAATATAAGTGTCACAGTCTCACGTGTGTGCTGCCCATTGTGTGACACTCTCTACTACATCTGAGAATTTTATACAACACGCATGAGGGTTTCAAAACTCTGAGTTCTTCATGCTTATATGGACTCATGATCTCACATATTGCCCTAAACCCAGGTATGACAGTCAACATCTCTCCTATAGGCTGACTTCAGGGATGAGACCATCATTGTGCCATGAGCTTGGTCCAGAATGGGTCACCATCCCACCTGTGGCCAGATTCACTTCTGAAAGGCACAATTCCAACTTTGTGCTTTATTCAGTTGTTAGACTCAGGACCTCAACAGGGGGCTTGTTGGGGTCACAATCTTAACTTTTGGCTGCATCCTGTTATAAATATCTCTGTGCCACCCAAGAAGTTTGTATTATGTGAATAACTGTTGTCAACTTACGTGAACTTTGTACACATTTGCAATGAAGAACCTTACCTATTGACATAATCCTGGTGGTGAGAGGCAAAATATCTTCTATTGGCTGATTCCCAATATAAGCTTGATCATTATGTTTTGAACTGAAGCAAGGTGTATGTCACAGTCCCATTTGTGGGCAAAAAACTAGGCAGAGGGTTAACATCACTTAGATGCTCTGCCAAGCAATATACCACAATGTCTTCTCTAGGCAGAGCCTAAAAATTAGGCTCAAATTAACTGACAGCTTGAGCCAGAAATTTGATACAACCACATGTGGAAGAATCCCAGCAATGTGATGAGAGCCAAAGCACTTACAGAATGGGACAAAGATATGTCAAAATACCTTCTGTGGCTCTGGTACAGAAAGGAGAGTCACATCATTAGCAGGTAGGCCAAGCAATATGCCATAATTTTCTCTTTATACATGTCCTAGGCAGAAGAGTAACATCATCCAGGTGCTGGGCCCTGAAATATGTCAAAAGTTCTGTTTGTGGGCCTTGTTCAGCAAGACGATGTGAGTCATATTACCTAAGTGCTAGGCTCACCAATGTGTCACAATATTCCCGTTGTAAAGGCCCAGAAAGAATAAGTCATATCACTTAAGTTGTGGTCTCCGAGATATGGCCTAATGCAACCAGTAGGCATGGCTCAGGCAGAAAAAGACAGTCATATAACCTAGATGCTTCTTTAGGAATATGTCACAATTTAATATGTTGGAACAACCAGATAGAAAAGCCAAATCATTTGGTCCTGTGTCCTGAGATATTCTTAAGTCACCGTTAGAGAAGGACCCAGACAAGAGACTTACATCACCTAGATGCAGGTTTCACCCTTATGTCACAATGATCTATGTGGCAGAACCAAGCAGGAAGTCACATCGGCTAGGCCAGAGATATGTTGCAAAGCCCTCCTTAAAGCATGACCCTGATAAGGGTGCCATCGCCTTTGTGCCTGGCCTAGCAATATGTAGGTCCCAAGAGGAAGAGCCATATCACCTACATGATAGGTTCCATGATATGTCAAAATGCCCTTTTTTGAGCATGGCACTTGCAAAAGAATATTGTGTGCCTGGCCTAGAAATATGTCTCTGTTCTGCCCTGTGTGCAGGACCCATTCCAGAGAGGAGAGTTATGTCTTCTGATTGATGGACACAGTGATATGTCACAAGGATGTCTGTGGGCATGGTGCAGGCAAGAATGTAACCTCACCTAAGTGCTGGATCTAGTGATGTCACTATTCTTACTAAGCAAGATACAGGCAGAAAAGTCACATCATTTCAATGTTGACCCAGGTAGATATCAAAATCCCATTTGTAGGCTAGATCCAGTCTGAAGAGTGAAATCACACAGGTGCTTGCCTTAGGTTTATATCACAAAGTGCTGGAATAATAGGCATTAGTCACCATGTCTGGCCTTTGAGTGCACCTCTGTGTGAGATTTAGTACCCTAATTGTACCTGTTCTTTTGAGAGAATAAAAATGGGGTCAGCTGGGTGTGCATCCAAGAGTCACAACTGCACCTGGTTGTTGTTCCTTGTTATAACACTCTTTGTATCACTCTGACTTTATATGGTATACCTGAGTGTCATAATCCTCTATGAAATTCATACAATTAAATGACCCATTACTTTACTTATTGCCATAAGACTGACTATGAGAGCCAAAATATCTCCCCCTTCTGGGCCGAAGTATGATTGTTATATTAGTGCATGTGAGTTGAACCCAGCTATATGTCACAATTTCACCTGTAGGCAGAAACAAGGCAAGAGGGTCTCACCCCCTGGGTTCTGAGCTCAGGATACATTATTATCTTCTTCGCAGCCAGGACCAAGTTAGAAGTGTCACATCACCTGTGTACAGCCTCAAGTAATATGGCACCATGTTCCCTGTAGACATAGTTTGAAGAAAAAGGGGAGAGTCACACCACCTTGGTGCTGGGCTCAGCGATATGTAGTAATCCCCTTTTTTGGAGGAATCCATAATAAAAGGGAGAGTTGCATTAACTAGGTTTTGCACTCACCAGTATGTCACAATTAGTTTACGGGCAGGACCTAGGCGGGAGAGGAGAGTCACATTTCCTAGACGCTATGCCCACCAACATCACAATGCTACTTTTGGGCAAATCACAGGCAAAATAGACAAATGACCTAGCTGATAGGCTTATAGATATGTGGTCATATCCCTTGTTGGCAGGGCCAAGGCATGAATCACATTATTATGATTCTGACCCAACAATATGTCACAATGCACACATAGGGAATGATTTAAGTAAAAGTTTAACACCTGGGTACTAGGCCAAGTGATATGCCACAATCTCCTCATCTTTGAGGGTGACACCTTTAACTGTTAGCTTGGCATGCATATGAGAGTCATAATGTCACATGTGTTCTGGGGCATTGTATGACACCCTTTCAACATCCGAGAAATTTTTATGGCAAGCATGAGTGTTGCAAACTACTCTGAGGCCCACAAGCTCATATGGACTCACAATGTTAGATATTGCCTTGAAACCATGTATGATAGTCAAAGTCTCATATTTAGGCTGAGTTAAGGAATAAGACCCATTTTTATGCCTGAGTGCTGGCTCCATACATGAGTCACAATCAGACCTGTGACCAGATCCACACATGAGAGTCAAAATTCCACCTTTGTACTGTTTTCTTTTGTTAGATTCAGTACATCAACAGTGGGCTTTGTAAATGTGCAATGTGACAACATTTATTTTCACCTGAGTGTGTTTTTGGGAGTCATAATCTTAAATTTTTGCTGGGCCGCGTTATGAAACACAGTGTACCACCTAAAAAGTTTATACAATATGAGGTAGTGTTTTAAACTTCTGTGAGATTTGTACAAGAATGTAACCCAGGATTTTTCCTATTGCTCTAAGCCTAGCGATGAGAGGTGAAATATCTTCCATTGACTGAATCCCAATGTAAGTCTGGCCATCATGCCTGTGAACTGAATCCCGGTATATGTCATAATCCCATTTGTATACAAAAAATTAGAAAAAATAATAACATCACTTAAGTGATGTGGCAACTAACAAGTCACAATGCTGTCTCTATGCAGAACCTAGATACACAGGTCACTTTAACTGGGTGCTGGACCCAGCAATATCACACAATTCCACATGTGGAATATCTTAGCAAAGGTATGAGAGCCAAAAGACCTACTTTTGATATGTGAAATTATGCAAAAATACTTTCTGTGACTCTGGCACAGGCAGAACAGTAGCATAATCAGGTTGCTGGGCCTACCAGTATAATTCCCTTTCCATTCAAGTCTCTGGCAGAAGAGTAACATCATCTGGGTGCAACAGGTCAAAATTTCCCCTGTGACTATGGTTTACAAAAAAGACTACTGTGATATTACCTAAATGCTGGGCTCAGCAATATTGTCCAATCCCCTTTTAAAGGCACAGGCAGGAAAAGAGAGTCATGTCACTTAGGTCATGGGCACAGAGATATGTCCCTATCTCCTCAGTAGGCAAGCCTCAGGCAGATGAGGAGAGTCATATCACCTAGATGCTTCCCTAGGAATATTTCACCATGTAATATGTGGGCAGAAATCAAGCAGAAGAGCCAAATCACTCAAGTTCTGGGTCCTCAGATAAGTCACAAGGCTCTTTTAGAATAGCACCCAACCAAAACAGTAACATCACCTTGGTACAGGCTCTCTGCTTATGCCACAATGCTCCATCTGAGTAGGGCCCATGGAAGGAGTCGCTTCACCAAGGTGAAAGGCCTAGAGGTATGTCACAATGTCCACTATGGAGCATTGCCCTGGCAAAAAAGTACCATCACTTCTGTTCCTAGCCTAAAAATATGTCACTCTACAGGTTGACAAGGCCCAAGCAGAATCTGAGAGCCACATTACATACGTGATAGGACCAGAGATATGTCACAATGCCCTCCTTTGGGCATGGCTCTGGCCTACAACTACCCTCACCTGTGTGCCTGGCCTAGAAATATGCCATTGTTATTCATTTGCATATGGTTCATTCAAGAGAAGAAAGTTACATCACCTATGAGGAGGACACAGAAATATGTCACAATAACTTTGGTGGGCATGGCACAGGCAAGAATGTAACATCACCTGGTTGCTAGATTTAGTGATATGTCACAATACATACTGAGAGAAGGGCCCAGGCATATGAGTCACATCACCTTGAGGTTGGCCTAGCTAGATATCAAAATCCCATATATGGGCTGGAAAAAAACTGGGGAGTCAAATTACACAGGTGTTTGGCAAAGATTTATACCAGAATCACAACGTCAGAAAATTTGAAAGATGAGATTTACAATACCACACATGTGCTGTTTTTATTTATGACAGTTTGTTTCATCCATGTGAGATGAGGAGAGTCCTGTCAGCAGGGTTTGCATACAAGACTCACAATTTTACCCATGTGCTGAGCCCTTTGTAAAATAGGTGTGAGTGTCATAATCTTCTTTGATCTTTTCACTAGAAGCAGATCCTGAACATCACACATCCCTAAACCTAGTTATAAGAGTCAAAATATCCTCTATTGGCTGAGTCCACATATGAGCCTCATTATCATGCCTGTAAGCCATACCTAGGTGTATGTTACAATTCCTTCTGTGGTTATGAAACAGGCAGAGAAGCCACATCACCTAAATGATGGCCAGAAATATTCCAGTATTCTCTGTTGGCAGGGTCCTGTCAGAAAAGCAAAAGCAAAAAAAAAAAAAAAAATCACCTTGTTGACCCAAGTGATATGCTGCAATGCTTCCTGTTGACAGAACCCAAAAACTAGAATCACATCTCCTGGGTAAAGTGCCCAGTTATGTGTCACAATGCAATGTAAGTGCAGGGCCTAGGCAGTAGAAGGGAGTCACATAACTTACATGATGGAACTAAATATAAGACACAATTCTTTTTGTAGGCCAGTCTCAGGCACATTATTCACATCACCTGGGCAATAATCCCAGTGATATGTAAAAGTGTCCTTTATAGGCAGAGCCAAGGAAGGTGTTATATATTGATTAGATGCTTGTCCCACATATGGCACAATTTCATCTGTGGTCTGAGAATAGAAAAGACAGTCAAATAATTCATGTGCTAGGCAAAGGTACCTGTCTTAATTACACTCTCAACAATATTTGGAAATAAGTTTCACTTCACACACAAGTCCTGGTTTTGTATATGTGAGTCAAAACTTTCTGTGAGTTGCGTCAAAGTATTGGAGTCACAATCTCAACAATGGGCAAGACTTACATATAAGAGCTCCAATCCCACTTGAAGATTGTGTTTCAGTAGGGGAGTTACAACAAAACAGGTGTGCTAAATCATGGTTTAAATATTACCAAAGCTCTTGTGAATCTGATCCATGTAAGAGAGTAATTATTTCAACCTTCAACTGTTTTTTTTTTTTTTATGTGAGATATACTACCTCATTCAAGTTTGAGAATGGGAATCGTGTCATCTAGGTGTACGTACAAGAGTCACATTCTCACCTGGTTCCTGGTCTCTATTATGACACTCTATGTACCATTAAGAGTTTATGTGATAGATCTGAGGACTATAATCCTTCGGGAACCTTATACAAGTGAAAAACCCAGAACTTTACCCATGGCCATGAGACTGGCTATGATAGTCAAAATATCTCTACTGGCTGGGTACAGTTATGACACTTATTGTACATGTGTGTTTAACCCAGGTATATGTCCCAATTTCACCTGTGAGCAGGGACAAAGCAGGAGAATCACATCACCTCAGTGCTGAGCCAGTGATATGGTTTAATCTCATTTGCAGGCTGGTGTTAGTCAGAAGGGTCACATCAACTGGGTACAGCCTCAAATAATATATCACCAAACCCATGATAAACAGGGAAGAAGAAAAAAAGGAGAGTCACTCTACCAAAGTGCTGTGCTTTTCAATATGTAATAATCCCCTCTCTTGGCAGAGTTTAGAATATGAAGAAGAGTCACATCATTTAGCTTTTGCAATCAGTAGTATGTCACAATTTATTTTGTCAGCAGGACCTAGGCAGGATAGGAGAGGCACATGACCTAGATGTTAAGTCAAATGATGTTTCACGACATCCTCTGAGGGAAGAGGCAGGAGAGACAAATCACCTAGATTACAGGCCAAGAGATACGTAATAATATTTCCTCTTGGCGGGGTACAGGCAGAAAGGTCACATCATTATGATTCTAATCTGGCGATAAGTCATAGTGCATCCATATGTAGGCATTTATGCCAAAAACTCTCAAAACCTTGGTAGTGGGCCTACATCTGCTGGGTGAGGCATCCACTCCCACAGAATCCTCATGCCACCACCCCAACCTCTCACCCTCAATAATTATCTAACTTTTTATGCTATTACAATTAATTGTGACCACTACCCCATCGTACTCAAATATTCATTGAACTAACATCAACTTTCCTAATAATTCTAATAATAAAGCCCCTGAAATGTCAATAGTTGACTCTCATTTCAGGATATTCCTTAATAGCAATAGCCACAGTATAACCAAAAACAACCATCATATCACCTAAATAAATAAAAAAGACTATTGACCCCATGAAAAACCCACAAAAAATCAACACAATACCACAACCCACAGCATCACTAATAATTATGCCTGGGCCTCCATAAATAGGAGAAAGTTTTGAAGAAAAACCTACAAAACCTATAACCAAGGGAATACTTCTTAAAAATAAAGCATATTGCATTATTCTCACATGGACTATAACCATGAAAAATGATAGGAAAAACCGTCATCGTACTTCAACTGTAAGGACAATAATGACCAATACTCACAAGCCACATCTGCTAATAAAATTATTAACTACTCATCCATTGTTGTTTCCACACCATCTAACATTTCTACATGATGAAACTTCAGCCCACTTCTTGGTGTCAGCCTAATTCTCCAAATCCTCAAAAGATTATTTTTGGCCTTGCACTAGACTTCAGACACCTCAACTGCATTTTCTTCAGTCACTCATATCAGATGAGATGTAAAATACAGCTGAATGGTTCGCTATTTTCAGGACAATGGCCATTCAATATTTTTCATTTTCCTCTTACATGCTGGCCGAGACTTACACTATTAATCATTTCTATTCCTAGAAATCTGAAATGTTGGCATTATCCTCTTATTCACAACTATAGCATCAGCATTCATAATCTACATGCTCCCATGAGGAAAAATATTATTCTGAGGTGCTACAGTAATTATAAATCTACCATCAGCCATCCAATATATTGGAATAGACCTTGTACAATGAATCTGAGACAGATTCTCAGTTCACAAAGCCACCCTCACACAACTTTTTGTCTTTCATCTTACTTTTCATCAATACTGTTCTAGCAACCATTCACCTTTTATTCTTGCATAAAAGAGGATCTAACAAACTTTTAGGGGTTTCATCACACACAGACAAAATCACATTCTACCCCTACTAAAAAACCAAAGATATCCAGTTTTAATTTTTCTTCTCCTTCTAATAACTCTAGTACTATTTCCACCTGACCTCCTGAGCAATTCAGATAATTAAGAGTTTAGCCAACCCCCTCAATATCTCACCCCACATTAAGCAATAGTTGTACTTTTTGTTTGCACACTCAATCTTACTATCTATCTCTAACAAACTAGGAAGTGTATCTGCCCTCATATTGTCCATTCCCATTCTGGCAGTTATTCCTGTACCTCACAATTCTAAATAACAAAGAATAATATGCCAGCCATTAAATCAATTCATATTCTGAATCCTAGTGGCTGACCTGTTTACACTCACATGAATTGGAGGGCAGTCTGTCAAATACCCGTTTTTTGTCATCAGACAGACAGCATCTATCATGTACTTCTCTATCATCCTCACCGTTATACTGCTTACTACCCTAATTGAAAATAAATTACTTAAATGAAAATTTTCTTGTAGTGTAATTCAATACTCTGGTCTTTTAAACAAGAAATGGAGAATCCCCTCCCCAAGATAACTCGGGGAAAAAGCATTCCTGCTTCACCATCAACATCCAAAGCTGAAATTCTCATTAAACTACCCCTGATTTTTTTTACAGCACACACTTAAACTACGGTGTCAGTATTAATCAACTAGCTCTAATACATTAGTGCTTTTATGTATTTTGTGTATTACTCTTAGCCCCCATGAATAATATGTAGGACTATTATTGTTTATTCATACCTCCATACATGTGGATATATTACAAATCTAGTCCACATACAAATAAGCGTGTATTAACCTTCCCTTAATCAACTATGGTACATCTACTACTATTGACTGTACAATACAATTCTAATTCATATGAATATTGAATCATACTAGACATCCTTAATATTACATAGTGCATACATTCTTTCTTCAGACATAGCACATTTCTGTCAAGAAATCTCTTGTCAACATGGATATCCACTACCAAATTCTGGCTTCTTAATCTACCAACCTCTGTAAAATCATCATCCTGCTCAGGAGTACTACCCTTCTCATTCTGGATGCATAACACATGTGGGTGACTATTTTGAAAGGAAAACTGGCACCTGGTTCTTACATCAAGGACATAAAACTAAGATCACCCACATATGCCCCTGCAATAAGTCATCTTGGTGGACTAAGGGCTACACCCTATTAACCTCTAATGAGGGCACTGTCATGAATTTGGTATTTTCAACTTTGGAGGCTGCTGCTGTAACTTACCACCAAGGAAAGCCTGGTCCCCTCTGAATCAGTGTAGATGAACTCAGATTTAATTCCTGCCAAATTAATTCTAGAAGCTGAGCTTATATTGAATATTCTGGCCTCACATAGTAACCATAGCTGTTAATTTATTCATGCTTAAAAGACGTAACAATTAAACAATAGGCACATAGGCTCATGCAGGTTTGCTCACTTTCAAGAACTTTTTTCTGATTAAATTCACAAACTTCTCCTCCCCTTATCACTGACTTTACCATCAATGAAGGTAAATGTATACTTCCCAAATTCCAAAAACAAGAGACTAAACGTCAACACAGTTAAAACTCAAAAACCATATTTTAACAATGAATACCCCAAGAGCTACCCCTCGGTTGATGAAATATTCCTAAAAAATCTTAAGACCCCCCAAATCAAGCCTCCATTTTATATAATGAATGCAATAATTAGATGCCCACCCTAAATTATGAGTAATCCTCTCAACCAAATCTCTGCCAATTGAAGTTTAGACTCAGAATATTCAGAACTATTAACAACTATTTATATTTACTTCTTTTCTTCTCATATTCTAATTTTAGACTTAATTATTTGCACAGTTAATATAGCTTAATCATTTCAAAGAAAGCCACTGAAAATGTCTAGACAGGTCTAGACAATCCCATGAACAAATAAATTTAAACCTGGCCTTTCTAGTAGATCTTAGTAAGGTTACACAAGCAAGCATCCCCGCTCTGGTGAAAATGCCTTATAGATCACCCGGATCAAAAGGAGTAAGTACCAAGCATGAACAAACGCAGCTCAAAACACTTTGCTCAACCACTGACCCTCGGGAAATAGCAGTGATAAATATTTAGTAATAAATGAATATTTCACTAAGCTATACTGATATCTAGGGTTGGTCAATTTCATGCCAGCCACCGCAGCCATATGATTAATCCAAGCTAATGAAACTCTGTGTAAAGAGTGTTTAAAGTCTGCCCTCAGTAAAGCTAAATTCCATCTAAGTGGCAAAATAAACTCCAGCTGAAATAAAATATACTATGAAGGTGGTTTTAATATCCTGAAGACACAATAGCCAAGACCCAAACTGGGATTAGATAACACACTACGCTCAGCCCCAAACTCTAATAGTTACATTAACAAAACTATTCACCAGAATACTACAAGCAACAGCTTAAAATTTAAAGGAGTTGGTGGTGCTTTATATCCCTCTAAAGGGGCCTGTTTTATAAACAATAAACCCCAATATACCTCAGCATCTCTTTCCCATAACCTATATACCCTCATCTTTAGCAAACCCTAAAAAGGTTCTTGCATAAACACAAGTATACACATACAAATGTTAGGTCAAGTTGTAGCTCATGAGGTGGCAAGAAATGGACTATATTTTCTATACCCAGAAAATCTCACAGTTACATTTATGACACCTAACAGCTCAAGGAGGATTTAGCAGTAAACCAAGAGTAGATTGCTTTGTTGAATGAGGCCCTGAAGTATGCACATACCACCTGTCACCCTCCTCAAATATTATTATAGAAATTACTATTACTGAAAACTCTCTGTGCACATATGGAAGAGATACATCATAAAATAGTAAGCATACTGAAAAGTGTGCTTGGACAAACCAAAGTGTAGTTTAACCCAAAACATCTGGTTTACACCCAGAAGATTTCATCACAACTTGATGACTTTGAGCCAACTCTAGCCCCAAACCTCCCCATCAAACAATCTTAATCATACCATTTACCTTAGAAAAAAAAAGTATAGGCAACATAAATTTTTACCCTGGCACAACAGTCGTAGTACCATAAGGAAAAGATGAAAAAACTGAGCAAAGCATTAAAAAGCAAAGACAAGCCCTTACACATTCTGAATAATGTGTAAACTAGAAATAACTTTACTCAGAGAACAATAGCCAAGTCCCCCAAAATCAGAAGAGCTACTCAAAAACGCTAAAAGAGCACATCCAACTATGTGGAAATAGAATGGGAAAATTCATGAGTAGCGGTGACAAGCCTACTGAGCCTGGTGACAGCTGGTTGTCCAAGATAGAATCTTAGTTCAACTTTAAATTTACTCACAGTATTACTTAATCTCCCTGTAAGTTTAACTGTTACTCTAAATTGGGACAGCTCTTTAGACCTCAGGAAACAACCTTCGTACAAAAAGTACAAAATATTACCACCTTAATTGGTCCCAAAGCAGCCACCAATTAAGAAAGCATTCAAGCCAAACATCCAATTATCTTAAATTCTAATCACCATACTAAACTTTTAACATCACATTGGACTAAACTATTACTTAATATAAACAATAATGTTAATATAAGTAACATGAAAATATTTTTTTTTGCATAAGCTTACATCAGACCAGAATAATTCACTGACAGCTAACAGCCAAATATTAGTAATTGATATAATGTGCACCCTATTATTTATACTGTTAATCCAACACAGGTATGCTTTGAGGAAAGATTGCAAAAGCTAAAAGGAACTCAGCAAATCTTACCCTGCCTGTTTAACAGAAGCATCACCTCTAGCATTACTAGTATTAGAGGCGCAGACTGACCAGTGAAAAATGTTCAATGACTAAGGTATCCTGAACGTACAAAAGTAGCATAATTACTTGTTCCCTAAATAGGAACTTGTATGAATGACCATAGGAGGGTTCAGCTGTCTCTCACTTTTAATCAGTGAAATTGATAATCTATCCATGAAGAGGCGGATGTAAACAAATAAGATGAGAAGATCCTATAGAGCTTTAATTCATTAATGCAAATAAAACCTCAAAAGAGCCTGCAGGCCCTAGTGTACTATCCCTGCATTCAAAATTTGGGTTGAGGTGACCTCGGAGCCTAATTCAACCTTTGCACAACCTAAACTAAGACTACAGTAGTCTAAGCGAGTTGACACACATTGATCCAGTAATTTGATCAATGACATAAGTTGTCCTAGGGATAACAGCATAATCCTATTCTAGAGTCTATATCAACAGTAGAGTTTAAAACCTCCATGTTGGATAAGGACATCCTAATGGTGCAGACACTGTTAAGGATTCCTTTGTTCAAGGATTAAAGTCCTATGTGATCTGAGTTCAGACCAGTGTAACCCAGGTCAGTTTCTGTCTATTTAACGTTTCTCCTAATATGAAAGGACAAGAGAAATAGGACTCACTTCATAAAGCACCCTTGCCCAACAGATGACGTTATCTTAATCTAACATATCACCACACACACTACTCAAGAACAGGGTTTGTTAAAATGGCAGAGCCTGGCAGTTTCATAAAACTTTAAACTTTATAATCATAGGTTCAACTCCTCTTCTTAACAACATGCCCATAATTAACCTCCTCCTACTTTTTAGCACTCTAATTGCTATAGCATTCCTTACATTCATTGAAAAAAAATTCTTAGGCTATATATAACTGTGCAAAGGACCCAACACTGTAGGTCCCTATGGACTGCTTCAACCATTTGTTGATCCAATAAAACTTTTCACCAAAGAACCCTTACATCCCTCAACATCTACTATTACCCTTTACATTATTTCTCCAACTCTGGCCCTTTGTTTCACTCTCCTCTTGTGGACTCCCCTCCCTGTACCAGATCCTCTATTTAATTTTAATGCAGGCCTCCTATTTATACTAGCTACATGAAGCCTAGTTTTCTATCTATTCTATGATCAGGATGAGCAGCTAATTCAAATTATGCACTAATCAGTGCATTACCAGCTGTGGCCCAGACAATTTTATATGAGGTCACACTACCCATTATCCTGTTATTAGTTCTAATAATAAGTGTCTCATTTAGCTTATATGCACTCATCACAACACAAGAATTGCTCTGACTGCTCCTACCATTATGACCCCTAGCCATAATATGATTTATCTCCACACTAGAAGAAACTTTCCGAGCCCCTTTTGACCTAACAGAAGGAGAATCAGAGTTACTCTCAAGCTTCAATGTCAAATATGCCGCAGGTTCATTTGTCCTCTTTCTTATAGCAGAATACATGAATATGATCATAAAAATGCACTAACTGCTGCTATTTTCCTAGGAGAAATATAATATACATTCATCAGCACTCTATATCACAAATTTTATTACCAAGACCCTGCTTTTAACCACCCTGTTTTTATAAATTGGAACAGAATACCCCTGATTTAACTAAGAACAACTCATACATTTTCTATAAAAATTTTTCTATCACTTATACCAGCATTCTGCATCTCATATATTGCAATGCCTTTCCTAGTTTCCAGTATTAAACCCCAAACAAATAAGATATGTCTGACAAAAGAATTACTTTGATAGAGTAAACAATAGGCATTAAAATCCTCTTATTTCTAGAACTATAGGAATTGAGCCTACCCATGAGAATCCAAAATTCTCTGTGCTACCTATTACACCACAACCTAAAGTAAGGTCATCTAAATAGGCTATCAGGCCCACACTCTAAAAATGCTCATTATACCATTCCGATACTAATTAATCTATTAGTTCAACTTATTATCTTCATTAATATTTTCACAGAAACTCTTATCTCAATGCTAGGCTTACACTGATTTCTCATCTGAACAGGACTAGAAATAAATAAAATAGCTTTTACCTCAATATTAATTAAAAAAATAAATTTCTGCTCTACAGAATCAGCCAGAAAACATTTCTTTACACATAAAACCACATCGATAATTCTCATGATAGGTTTCATTTCCAATAACCTTTCCTCCAGTCAATGAACAACAATAAATGCTATTAATCAGGTTTATCCTTAAAAATAATAACTGCCCTAGTAATAAAACTAGGAATAGCCCCCTTACTTCTGAGTCCAAGGTGACCCAAAGAACTTCTCTAATATCTGGCATGCTTCTCCCCGCATGAAAAAACTAGCCCAAATATTGATTATGTTTCAAATTTTTCATCAATAAACATTAACATCCCCGTATCTATCAAGAATCTATCCGTTATAGTGGAAGCTAAGTACTTCCCAACTTATATGACACCATCTAACATGTGGGCAGAAACCAGGCAGAAGAGCTCTATCACCTGGGTACAGACTCAAGTGATGTGCCACCATGCCCAGTTTAGACAGGTATAAAGAAAATAAAAGAGAATCACACTACCTGGGTGCTGGGATCAGAAATATATAATGATTTCCTCCCTTGGCAGAGTCCAGGACAAAAGGTAGAGTCATGTCACATAGGTTTTCACTTAGTGATAGGTCACAATTTCTTCAGTTGGCAGGATGCAGGCAGGAGATGAGAGTCACATTACCTAGATGCCATATCTAGCAGTATGTCACAGTGTCCCCCATGAACATGGCACTGGCAGGGGAGAGATAAAACCTAGCCAATAGGCCCAGAGGTATGTAAAAGTATCCTCTGTTTGCAGATCCCAGGCAGAAGAGTCGCATTATCATGATTCTGACCTACTGATATATAACAATGCCTTACAAAAAGGAATTAAACCAAAAATGTTTCAACCCAGAGGTACTAGGCTGAGGGATATGAGACAATCTCCTCATCTTTAAGGGTGACAACATTAATGGTTAGCTAGTTGTGTATATGAGAATCACAATCTATCCTGTTTGCTGGCCATTGTATGACACTTTCTATTACATCTGAGAACTTTATACAAAATATATGAGACTTCCAAACCTCCTTGAGGCCTAGATGTTTATATAGACTCAATCTTTCATATTGCCCTAAACCCAGGTATGACAGTTAATGTTTCTCCTATAGGATGGCTTCAGGGATGAGAGCACTATTATGCCTGTGAGCTGGGTCCAGAAGTGAGTCACCATCCCACCTGTGGTCAGATTCAGTTATGAAAGTCAGAATTCCTGCTTTCTTCTGTATTCACGTTTTAGACTCAGGACTTCAACAATGGGCTTCATAAATGCAGGATGTGAAAAACTTATGCTTTCAACTGAGTGTGTAGCTGAGAGTTACAATCTTAAATTTTTTGCTGGGCTGTATTATTAAACTGTCTGTACCACGTAAGTTTTTATGATATGAGTTAGTGTTGTAAACTTCTGTGAGCTTTACACAAATATGAAATGAAAGACCTTACCTATTATCCCAAAGCTATGGTGAGCGTCAAAATATCTCCTTTTAGCTGAATTCCAATGTAAGCTTAATCATCATGTTTTTGAGCTGAAGGAAAGTGTATGTCATAATCCTATTTGTGGGCAAAAATCTAAGCAGAACGTTAACATCCCTTATGTCCTGCTTCAAGCAATATAAAAGTGCCCTCCCTAGGCAGGGCCTAGGAAAGATGGTCACATTAACTAAGGGCTGGAATCAGCAGTATGATACAGCCACACTTGGAAAAAAATTCAGCAATGTGATGAGAGCCAAAACACCTTCACAATCAATCAAAAATTTGTCAAAACACTTTATCTGACTCTAGCACAGGCAGGAGAATCACACATCATTAGGGTGCAGAACAGAGCAGTATGCTGTAATCTCTTCTTTATGCATGACCTAGGCAGAGCAGCAACATCATCCCAATGCTGAGCCCTGAAATACTGCAAAAGTCCTGTTTGTGGGTGTTTTTTATTTTTTCAGCAACAAACCAAGAGTCACATTTCCTAAGTGCTGGGTCATCAACATATCATAATCTTTCCATTGTAAAGACCCAGACAAGAGAGAGTCACATCATTTGTGACATGGGCTCAGAGATATGACCTAAAGTCATCAGTAGACAGTGCTCAGGTAAAAAAAGAGAATCATAACACACTTAGGTGCTTTTTTATGTTTACGTCCCAATTTAATACATAGGCAGAAATGATGGCAGAAGTGATGGTGAAGAGCCACATTTCCTGGTCCTGGGTTCTTAGATATTCACAAGTCCTCCTTAGAAAAGGACCCAGGCTGGAGAGTTACATCACCTAGGTGCAGGTTCCACCCTTATGTTACAAAGTACCAAGTGGACAGGTCCAAGCAGGAAGTCATATCACCTAGCTGACAGGCCCAGAGATATGTCACAAAGCCTTCCTTAAACATGGCCCTGGCAAAAGAGTACCATTGTGCTTGGCCTAGCAATATGTCATTATTCAAGTGGGCAGATCCCAAGCAGAAAAGCCATATCACCTCCCTGATGGGCCCTGTGATATTTCAAAATGCCCTCTTTTGGTGTGTGCCTGGCCAAGGTGTATGCCACTATCCTGCCCTGTGTGTAGGGCCCATTCCAGAGAGGAGAGTTAGATCTTGTAACTGATTGACACAGCGATATGTCAATATGATGTTTGTAGGCATGGTGCAGGCAATAACGTAACATCATCTGGGTGCTGGATCCAGTGACATCAAAATTCTTACTGAGAGCAGGATCCAGGCAGAAAAGTCACATCACTTCAATATTGGCCCAGGTAGATATCAAAATTCCCGTTGTAGGCTGGAACCAGTCTGAAGAGTGAAATCACACAGGTGCTTGATGAAGAATCATATCACAGTCATGATAAAATGAAATTCCAGGGATGAAGCCCACTTGATCATGGTAGATAAGTTTTTGATGTGCTGCTGGATTCAGTTTGCCAGTATTTTATTGAGGATTTTTGCATCAATGTTCATCAAGGATATTGGTCTAAAATTCTCTTTTTTGGTTGTGTCTCTGTCCAACTTTGTTATCAACATGATGCTGGCCTCATAAAATGAGTTAGGGAGGATTCCCTCTTTTGCTATTGATTGGAATAGTTTCAGAAGGAATGGTACCAGTCCCTCCTTATACCTCTGGTAGAATTCAGCCATGAACCCATCTGGTCCTGGGCTCTTTTTGGTTGGTAAGCAATTGATTATTGCCACAATTTCAGAGCCTGTTATTGGTCTATTCAGAGATTCAAATTCTTCCTGGTTTAGTCTTGGGAGGGTGTATGAATCGAGGAATTTATCCATTTCGTATAGATTTTCTAGTTTATTTGCATAGAGATGTTTGTAGTGTCCTCTGATGACAGTTTGTATTTCTGTGGGATCGGTGGTGATATCCCCTTCATCATTTTCTATTGTGTCTATTTGATTCTTCTCTCTTTTCTTCTGTATTATTCTTGCTAGCAGTCTATTGATTTTGTTGATCCTTTCAAAAAACCAGCTCCTGGATTCATTAATTTTTTAAAGGGTTTTTTGTGTCTCTATTTCCTTCAGTTCTGCACTGATCTTAGTTATTTCTTGCCTTCTGCTAGCTTTTGAATGTGTTTGCTCTTGCTTTTAAAGTTCTTTTAATTGTGATGTTAGGGTGTCAATTTTGGATTTTCCTGCTTTTTCTTGTGGACATTTAGTGCTATAAATTTCCCTCTACACACTGCTTTGAATGTGTCTCAGAGATTCTGGTATGTTGTGTCTTTGTTCTCGTTGGTTTCAAAAAACATCTTTATGTCTGCCTTCATTTCATTATGTACCCAGTAGTCATTCAGGAGCAGGTTGTTCAGCTTCCATGTAGTTGAGCGGTTTTGAGTGAGCTCCTTAATCCTGAGTTCTAGTTTGATTGCACTGTGGTCTGAGAGACAGTTTGTTATAATTTCTGTTCTTTCACATTTGCTGAGGAGAGCTTTACTTTCAACTATGTGGTCAATTTTTGAATAGGTGTGGTGTGGTGCCGAAAGAATGTATATTCTGTTGATTTGGGATGGAGAGTTCTGTAGATGTCTATTAGGTCCACTTGGTGCAGAGCTGAGTTCAATTCCTGGATATCCTTGTTAACTTTCTGTCTCGTTGATCTGTCTAATGTTGACAGTAGGGTGTTAAAGTCTCCCATGATTATAGAGTGGGAGTCGTAGGCTTCATCCCTGGGATTCAAGCCTGGTTCAATATATGCAAGTCAATTAATGTAATCCTGCATATAAACAGAAGCAAAGACAAAATCCACATGATTATCTCAATAGATGCAGAAAAGGCCTTTGACAAAATTCAACAACCCTACGTGCTAACAACTCTCAGTAAATGAGGTATTGATGGGATGTATCTCAAAATAATAAGAGCTATCTATGACAAACCCACAGCCAATATCATACTGAATGGGCAAAAACTGGAAGCATTCCCTTTGAAAACTGGCACAAGACAGGGATGTGTTGGAAGTTCTGGCAGGAGAAGGAAGTAAAGGGTATTCAATCAGGAAAAGGGGAAGTCAAATTGTCCCTGTTTGCAAATGGCATGATTGTATATCTAGGAAACCCCATTGTCTCAGCCCAAAATCTCCTTAAGCTAATAAGCAACTTCAGCAAAGTCTCAGGATACAAAATCAATGTACAAAAATCACAAGCATTCTTATACACCAATAACAGACAAACAGAGACCCAAATCATGAGTGAACTCCCATTCACAATGGCTTCAAAGAGAATAAAATACCTAGGAATCCAACTTACAAGGGATGTGAAGGACCTCTTCAAGGAGGACTATGAACCACTGTTCAATGAAATAAAAGAGGATACAAAGAAATGGAAGAACATTCTGTACTCATGGGTAGGAAGAATCAATATCATAAAAATGGCCATACTCCGCAAGGTAATTTATAGATTCAATGTCATCCTCATCAAGCTACCAATGACTTTCTTCACAGATTTGGAAAAAACTACTTTAAAGTTCATATGGAACCAAAAAAGAGCCCACATCGACAAGTCAATCCTAAGCCAAAAGAACAAAGCTGGCGGCATTACACTACCTGACTTCAAACTATACTACAAGGCTACAGTGACCAAAACAGCATGGTACTGGTACCAAAACAGAGATGTAGATCCATGGAACAGAACAGAGCCCTCAGAAATAATGCCACATATCTACAACTATCTGAACTTTCACAAATGTGAGAAAAACAAGCAATGGGGAAAGCATTCCCTATTTAATAAATGGTGCTGGGAAAACTGGCTAGCCATATGTAGAAAGCTGAAACTGGATCCCTTCCTTACACCTTATACAAAAATTGATTCAAGATGGATTAAAGACTTAAACGTTAGATATAGAACCATAAAAACCCTAGAAGAAAACCTAGGCACTACCATTCAGGACATAGGCATGGGCAAGGACTTCATGTCTAAAACACCAAAAGCAATGGCAACAAAAGACAAAATTGACAAATGGGATCTAGTTAAACTAAAGAGCTTCCACACAGCAAAAGAAACTACCATTGGAGTGAACAGGCAACCTACAAAATGGGAGAAAATTTTTGCAACCTACTCATCTGAAAAAGTGCTAACATCCAGAATCTACAATGAACTCAATCAAATTTACAAGAACAAAAAAAACAACCCCATTGAAAAGTGGACGAAGGACATGAACAGACACTTCTCAAAAGAAGACATTTATGCAGACAAAAAACACATGAAAAAATGCTCCCCATCACTGGCCATCAGAGAAATGCAAATCAAAACCACAATGAGATACCATCTCACATCAGTTAGAATGGCAATCATTAAAAAGTCAAGAAACAACAGGTGCGGAAGAGGATGTGGAGAAATAGGAACAATTTTACACTGTTGGTGGGACTGTCAACTAGTTCAACCATTGTGGAAGTCAGTGTGGTGATTCCTCAGGGATCTAGAACTAGAAATACCATTTGACCCAGCTATCCCATTACTGGGTATATACCCAAAGGACTCTAAATCATGCTGCTATAAAGACACATGCACACATATGTTTATTGCAGCACTATTCACAATAGCAAAGACTTGGAACCAACCCAAATGTCCAACAATGATAGACTGGATTAAGAAAATGTAGCACGTATACACCATGGAATACTAGGCAGCCATAAAAAATGATGAGTTCATGTCCTTTGTAGGGACCTGGATGAAATTGGAAATCATCATTCTTAGTAAACTATAGCAAGAACAAAAAACCAAACACCGCATGTTCTCACTCATAGATGGGAATTGAACAATGAGATCACATGGACACAGGAAGTGGAACATCACACTCTGGGGACTGTTGTGGGCTGGGGGGAGTGGGGAGGGATAGCACTGGGAGATATACCTAATGCTAAATGATGAGTTAATTGGTGCAGCACACCAGCATGGCACGTGTATAGATATGTAACTAACCTGCACATTGTGCACAGGTACCTTAAAACTTAAAGTATAATAAAATAAAATAAAGAAAAACAAGAAATTCTGAGGATTAGATTAACAGTATCACACATGTCCTGCTTTCATGTAAGACAGTTGCCTTCAACTATCTGTAATGGTGAAATTCTTTACTGTCAGCTTGGAGTACACATAAGACTAACAATTTCCACTGGGTGCTTGGCCTTGTTATGACATTCACTATAAAATCCAAGGATCTTATAAAGTATGTGTGATGGTTGTAATATTTTTGTGATCTTTTAACCAGAAGGACATGCTTTACATCACTTACATCCCTAATCCTAATTATGAGAGTCAACATTTCTCTGATTGGCTGAGTGTACATATGAGACTTATTACCTTGTCTTTGAGCTGTGCCTAGGTATATGTCATCATCACCTCCTGTGGTTACTAAACAGGCAGGACAATCACAACACCTGAATCCTAAGCCAGAAATATTATCTTTGTGGGCAGAAAAGTCACAAACCTGGGGTTCTAGGCCCAGCTCTATGGCATAATGCCCCTTTTGGAGAGTGTCCAGGCAGGAGAGGTATATCACACAAATTGTGGGCCTAGAGATAAATCACAATGCCTCTTGTTGAAATGGCCTAGGCAAGAGACTCGTAATTTGGATGCAGAGCTTAGAAATGCTACACTCTTCACTAGAAGCAGGGTTGAGGCAGGAGAGGAGAGTCATATAACCTAGACTATGTGTCCAGATATATGTTATGATCCCCTCTGAGGACATTGTGAAGACGCGAGAGTCAAATCACCAAAGTTCCTAGCAAGGTGCATGTCAAAATGTCAACTGTGGGCTATAATTAGGCAGAATTATTAAATCACTCAGGAGCTGGGCCAAAGCAAATGTCACAGTAACACCTGCGGAAATGTTCAGGGATGAGGTCACCATGCTGTTCCTGTCTTGGCTCCAGGTACAAGAGTCTTTACTAGGCCTTTGATCTGGTCTTAGGTGTATGGCTTAATATCACCTGTGTTCTGGGAGAAGAAAGGAAAGTCACATCAGCTGAGTGGGTGCTGGTCTAGTGAATTACTACAATGCACTTTGTGGGCAGGACTCTGGAAGATGAGTCATATCACCAGGATGCTGGTTTCAGTGATATATCTAAATCCCCCCTCTGGACAGGACTTAGGTAGGACAAAAGACAAATTTCACCTAGGCAATTGGCCTGGATATATGTCAGAACTCCCCCTGTGTGCAGGACAGTGCAGGAGAATGACCTCACCTTGGTGCTGGGTTTAGTACTGTGTCACAATCTATCTTGTGGTCAGGGCCCAGGCAAAAGAGAAGAAATCCCACCTAGGTGCTGAGCCAAGTGATATGTTACAAGGCTTCCAACTGGCAGAGCCCTCCCCAAGAAGAGTCACATCAACTGGGTTGAGTTACCAGTTATGTGTCACAATGCACCCTAAGTGCCAGGCAAAGGTAGTAGAAGGAATTAATATCACTTACATGATGGCCCTTGATAAAAGTCACAATGCTCCTTGTAGGCAGGGTTCAGGCCAATATTTAACATCAGCTGGGTGCTTGTCCCAGTAATATGAAAAGTTCTACAGTGGTCTGGGCCTACAAAGAGAGTCAAAACACTCAGATGCTGGACAAAGTCACACTTCTCAATTACACACTTGAAAATGTTCTGAAACAAGTTTTACAGTCCCACACAAGTCCTGGCTTCTGGTATGGGAGTCAAAATCTCCTAATATCTGAGTCAAAGTACAGGCATCAGAATCTCAACAATGGGCAATATCCACGTATAAGAACCCCAATTGAAGATTGGGTTCCAAGAGATGAGTCAAAACACTACAGGTAGGCTGAATTATGGTTGAAACATCACCAAACTACCCATGGATCAGATTCATGTATGAGAACAACAACTTTTAACTTTGACTGCTTATGTATGTGAGATTTAGTACCTCATTGACAGGCTCTGTTTATTTGTGAGAATCACAATTGTGTCATCTGGTGTAGATCCAAGAGTCACAATAGCCCCTGGCTGCTGGTGTCTGTTATCACACTTTTGGTACCACTCAGGCTTCATATAATATGCCTAAGTAGCATATTTTTCTGTGAATACTTGCAGGTGGGAGACCTAGGTCTTTACCCATGGCCACAAGACTAGCTATGATAGTTGAAATATCATCCCTGGCTGGGTCTAGCTATAAGAGTTATTATTATATATATGAGCTGAACCCAGGTATATGTCACAACTTCATGTTCGGACAGAGACAAGATAGAAGAGCCATATCATCTGTGTACTGAGCCAGGCATACATTATAATCTCCTTTGCAGGCAAGACCATGTTAGAAGAGTCATATTACCTGGGTAAAGTCTCAAAATATATGTCATCATCCTCACTAGATACAGGGTTAACAAATAGTGGATATTTACATTTTCTAGTTGCTGGCATCAGCAGTGTTATAATTATCTCTCTTGGCACAGTTCTGGACAAAGAGAAGAGTCACATCACCTAGGACTTGCACTCATGGGTATGTCACAATTTCTTCAGTAGGCAGCATCCAGGGAGGAGAGAAGAGTCACATTACCTAGATGCTATATCAAGCTATATGTCACAGTGTCACCGGTGGGGAGAACACTGGCAGGAGAGACACATTACCTAGATGATAGGCCCAAAGATAGGTTATAATATTCCCTGTTTGCAGGGTCCGAACTGAAAAGTCACATTATTAAAATTCTAAGACAGCGATATTTCCCAATGCACCCATGGGAAAGAATTTAAGCCAAAAAGTCTCCATCCCTTGTTACTAAACATAGCAATATAACATGATCTCCTCATTTTGTTAACTTTCTGTGTAAATTACAGTCACAATATACTGTGTGTTCTGGGGGACTGTATGAAATCCTCTCCAGCATTCAACGGCTTTATGCAACATTTATGAGAGTTGGAAACCGCTTTGAGGCCTACATGCTCATATTGACTCACAATCTTACATATTGCCACAAACCCAGTTATGATAGTTAACATCTATCTTATAGGTTGGTTTCAGATAAAAGAGCTATTATGCCTGTGATCTGGGTCCAGAAATGAATCATCATCTTACCTATAGCAAGATCCATATATGAATGTCACAATTTCACCTTTGTAATTTATTTACTTGTTAGACTAAGGACTTCCACACCGGGCTTTGTAAATATGGAATGGTGACAAATTTGCCCTCATCTGTGTGTGTTATCAAGAGTCACAATCTTAACTTTTTGCTGGACCCTGTTATGAAATTCTGTGTACCACCGAAGTTAATGTTGTCACCTTCTGTGGGCTTTGTAAAAACACACAATTCATAAGCTTACCTATTGTTGCAAGTGTAGCAATGAGATGCAACATATCTCTTATTGGTGGAATCCCAATTTAAGTTTGATCATCTTGCCTGTGAGCTGAAGCAGTGTAAATTTCATAATCCCATTTGTAAGACAAAAAACTTGGCAGGGAGGTAGCACAATTTAGGTGCTGTACCAAGCAATATGTCACAATGCCCTCTCTAGGGAAGGTACAGTAATTAGGGTTACATTAACTGGGTGCTGGGCTCAGCAATGTGACACAATCCCAAGTGGAAAAAAAAAAAAACAGAAAAGTGATGAGAGCAAAAACACCTGCAGAATAGGTCCACGATGTGTAAAAATACTTTCTGTCACTCTGGCACAGGAAGGAGAGATACATTATCAGGATGGAGGGCCCAGAAATACGCCATAAGTCTCTCTATATGCAGGAACCAGGTAGAAGAGGAACGCCATCTGGTTCCTGAGCCCTGCATTATGTCAAAATTCCTTTTCATGGGCATGGTTTGGAAACAAGAGTAGAGTCATATTGCCTAAGGATTAGGCTTGGCAATATGCCACATCACCCCATTATAAAGGCTCAGGGAGAAGAAAAGAGTCAATTCAATTAACAAACAAGCTCACATCTATAGCCCAATGGTCCAAGTATGCAGAGATCTGGCAGTAGAGAATGGTCATATTACCTAGGTGCTTCATTAGGTATATGATATAATCTAATATGTGAGGTGAAGGGAGGTAGAAAAGCCACATCACCTTGATGCTGGGTTCTTAGATATGTCACAAAACTCCCTTAGGACAGGACCAAGGCAAGAGAGTTACAACAAATAGGTGCAGGTTCCACCCTTACGTCACAATGCTCCACGTGATCAGGGCCCAAGTAGTAAGTCAAACCACCTAGATGATAGGCTCAGGGTTATGTCAAAATGTCCTCCTTGAGGCATGGCCCTGCTGAAAGAGTATCATCACCTGAATACCTAGCCTAGCAATAGGACACAATCCAGGGAAGCAGGACCCAAAGAGAACAACATCACCTAGGTGATAGGCCAAGAGATTTGTCACAATATCCCCTTTGGGACATGGCCCTAGCAAAAGAGTACTGTAACCTGTGTGCCTGGCCCAGCCATATGTTATTTTTCCCCATTGTGTGCAGGGCCCATTCTAATGAGGAGAATTATGTCACCCAAGTGGTTGACAGAGTGAAACATCACAATAAATTCTGTGGGCATGGGTCAGGCAGAAATATAACATGACCTGGGTCCTGGATCTAGAAATATTCCATGAGTCTTACTGACAGCAGGGACCAGGAAGGAGAGAAACATCACCTAAAGTTGGGCCCGGTGAATACCACAGTAACATATGTAGGCAGAAACAGGTATGGAGAGTCAAATCCCACAGAAACTGTACAAATATTTATATTACAATTACACTTGAAGAAAATACCCAAAAGGATATTTACAGTATCACACATGTCCTGTTTTCATGAGTGAGAGTTGGCTTCACATATGTGAGACAGTGACAGTTCTCACTGTCAGCAGGGTGAGAATACGAGACTCACAATTTCACATTTCTGCTGGGTTCTGTTGTGACATTCTCTGTACAAGTCAAAGCCTTTATTAAATATCTGAGGTGTTATAATACTATTTGACTTTTTTTTTTATCAAAAAGTGGTTTAATCACTCATGTTTCTAAAGCAAGTTATGAGAGTCAAAATTACTCCTATTTCTGGGGTCCACATATGAGAGTCATTATCATGCCTGTGAGCTGTGCCTAGGTATATATCGGAATTTACTTTGTTGTAATGAAACAGTGAACACAGCCAAGTCACCTAAATGCTGAACCAGAAAATTTCCAATATTCTCTTTGCAGGCAAGTTCCTGGCAGTAAAGTTGCACAATTTGGGGGTTACGCTGAGATGTATGACATAATGTCTCTTTTGAGCACTGTCCAGATGGAAGAGGAGACTCATATCACCTAAATGATAGGCCCAAAGATATGTCAAAACTTACTCTGTTGAAAGGACAGGACAAGAAAATCATATGAATTGGATGCAGAGCTTGGAAATGCTACAATCCCCAGTGGAAGCAGGGTCTAGGCAGGAGAGATAGTCAGATAACTAGATGTTGGGTCCCGAAATATGTAGCAATCCTCCCTGAGGATATTTTTAAGACATGAGAATCAGATCTTCAAGGTGTTCTGCTGAGGTAAATATCCAAATGTGTGGGCTGCATATAGGCAGGATTATTAAATTACTCATGAGCTGGGAAAAGGTATATGTCACAGTAACACTGGCAGAAAATTCCAGGAATGGGAGTCACTATCATGTATATAGCGTGGCTCCAGGTTTAAGAGTAATGATTGGTCCTCTTCTCGGGTCTCAGATATATGGCACATATCACTTGTGGGCAGAGAGCAAGCAGGAAGGTCATGTCACCTGGGTGGGTGCTGGTCCAGTGAGATGTCACAATACTTGTGGGCGGAATCCTGAAAATGGGGTCACATCACATGGATGCTGGTTTTACTGATATATCAAAATTCTACCTGTGGGAAAAGCTTAAGAGTTAGAGTAGACTCAGTTGATCTAGGCAATTGACCTAGATGTATTTCACAATAGTTTCTATGTCCAGGATCAAGGTATTAAAGTGACCTCACCTTGGCACTGGGTTTAGCAATATGTCACAATCTCCGCTGAGTTCAAGGTGAGGAGAGAGAGAAGAAACATTACCCAGGTGCTGAGCCAAGTGATATGTTACAAAGTTCCTGTTGGTGGAACACAAAACACGGAGTCAAACCACCAGGGTGCAGTATCCAGTTTTGTGTCACAATGCACCATAAGTGCAGGGCCAAGGCAGTAGAAAGGAGTCACATCACTTACATAATGGACCTAGATATAAGCTCAAATAATATTTATAGGTAGAGATCAGGCATATATTTCACATCACTGAGTGCTGGTCCCAGTGATATGTAAAACTGCCTTTTGTAGGTAGGTCCAGACACGTTGGCTTAGGTGTATAGTCCAAGTATGTCACAATTTTATCTGTGGTCATAGCCTAAAAAGGACAGTAAAATTTTTCAAGAGCTGGGCTAACTTTTATGTCCTAATCACACACTAAGAAATATTCAGAAATAAGTTTCACAGTCCGACACAAGTCCTGGCTTTGAGTATGTGAGTCCACACCTCCTGTAAATTGGGTTGAAGCTGAGAAGTCACAATCTTAACAATGGGAAAGATTCATATATAAGATGCTTACTCCCACATGAAGATTGTGTTCCACGAGGGGTGTCACAGAACCTCAGTTTTGCTGAATTATACATCACCAAATCAGCCCTGGGTCAGATCTGTGTATGTGATGAAAAAATTCAAATTTCGACTGCTCTTTTTCTTTTTCTTTCTTTCTTTCTTTCTTTTTTTTTTTTTTTTTTTTGAGATTTAGAACCTTATTTCTGGGCCCTGTTCTTGTGAGAGAATGATAACCAGCTAAGCTGGGTGTGCATCCAAGTGTCACAATTGCACCTGGTTGTGTTTCTGTGTTATGACGCTTTGTACCACTCAGATTTTATATGATATCCCGGAGTGTCATAATCCTCTGTGAACTTTATACAATTAGTAGACCCATTACTTTACTTATGGTCATAAGACTGGCTATGAGAGTCAGAATTTCTTTCCCTTCTGGGTCTAGATATGATAGTTATATTTGTACTTGTGAGCTGAACACAGATATATGTCACAAATTCACCTGTGTACAGAAACAAGGCAGGAGAGTTTCATCACCTGGATTCTGAGCTCAAGATACCTTAAAAAAGTCTTTGCAGGCAGGGCCAAGTCAGAAGAGTCACATCACCTTGGTATGGCCTCAAATAATATAGCACCATGTCCAATGTAGACAGATGTGTAGGAAAAGAAGAGAGTCACACCATGTAGGTGCTGGGCTCAGCAATAGGTAATAATCTCTTCTTTTGGCAGATTCCAGAATAAAGAGGAAAGTTGCATTACCTATGTTTTCCACTCATCGGTATGTCACAATTCCTTTAGTTGGAAAAACCCAGAGAGAAAAGAAGAGTCACATTTCTTAGATGCTACGTCCAACGATGTCACAATGTTCCTTGAGGGTAATGCACATGCAAAACATACAAATCACCTAGCTGATAGGGTCAGAGCTATGTGATAATACCCCTTTTTTGTAGCACCCAGGCAGAAAAGTCACAATATTATGATACTCACCCAATAATATGTCAGAATGCACACATGTGAAACTATTATTATTATTATTATACTTTAAGTTTTAGTGTACATGTGCACAATGTGCAGATTTGTTACATATGTATATATGTGACATATTGGTGTGCTGCACCCATTAACTCGTCATTTAGCATTAGGTATATCTCCTAATGACATCAGTCCCCACCCCCCACACCACACAACAGTCCCTGGTGAGTGATGTTCCCCTTCCTGTGTCCATGTGTTCTCATTGTTCAATTCCAACCTGTGAGTGAGAACATGCAGTGCTTGTTTTTTTGTCTTTGCAATAGTTTGCTGAGAATGATGGTTTCCAGCTTCATCCATGTACCTAAAAAGGACATGAACTCACCCTTTTTTATGGCTGCATAGTATTCCATGGTGTATATGTACCACATTTTCTTAATCCAGTCTATCATTGTTGGATATTTGGGTTGGTTCCAAGTCTTTGCTATTGTGAATAGTGCTGCAATAAACATACGTGTGCATGTGTCTTTATAGCAGCATGATTTATAATCCTTTGGGTATATACCCAATAATGGGATTGCTGGGTCAAATGGTATTTCTAGTTCTAGATCCCTGAGGAATCACCACACTGACTTCCACAATGGTTGAACTAGTTTACAGTCCCACCAACAGTGTAAAAGTGTTCCTATTTCTCCACATCCTCTCCAGCACCTGTTGTTTCCTGATTTTTAAATGATCACCACTCTAACTACTGTGAGATGGTATCTCATTGTGGTTTTGATTTGCAGTTCTCTGTTGACCAGTTATGGTGAGCATTTTTTCATGTGTTTTTTGGCTGCATAAATGTCTTCTTTTGAGAAGTGTCTGTTCATATCCTTCACCCACTTTTTGATGGGGTTGTTTTATTTTTTTATTTTTTTGTAAATTTATTTGAGTTCACTGTAGATTCTGAATATTAGCCCTTTGTCAGATGAGAAGGTTGCAAAAATTTTCTCACATTCACTAGGTTGCCTGTTCAGTCTGATGGTGGTTTATTTTGCTGTGCAGAAGCTGTTTAGTTTAATTAGATCCCATTTCTCAATTTTGGCTTTTGTTGCCATTGCTTTTGGTGTTTTAGACATGAAGTCCTTGCCCACGCCTATGTCCTGAATGGTATTGCCTAGGTTTTCTTCTAGGGTTTTTATGGTTTTAGGTCTAACGTTTAAATCTTTAATCCATCTTGAATTGATTTTTGTATAAGGTGTAAGGAAGGGATCCAGTTTTAGCTTTCTACACGTGGCTAGCCAGTTTTCTCAGCACCATGTATTAAATAGTTAATCCTGTCCCCTTTGCTTGTTTTTGTCAGGTAAAAGATCAGATAGTTGTAGATATGCAGCATTATTTCTGAGGGCTCTGTTCTTGTCCATTTGTTCATATCTCTGTTTTGGTACCAGTACCATGCTGTTTTGGTTACTGTAGCCTTGTAGTATAGTTTGAAGTCAGGTGGTGTGATGCTTCCAGGTTTGTTCTTTTAGCTTAGGATTGACTTGGCAATGTGGGCTCTCCTTTTGTTTCCATATGAACTTTAAGGTAGTTTTTTCCAGTTCTGTGAAGAAAGTCATTGGTAGCTTGATGAGTACGGCATTGAAGCTATAAATTACCTTAGGCAGCATGGCCATTTTCACGATATTGATTCTTCCTACCAATGAGCACGGAATGTTCTTCCATTTGTTTGTATCCTCTTTTATTTCATTAAGCAGTGGTTTGTAGTTCTCCTTGAAGAGGTCCTTCACATCCCTTGTAAGTTGGATTTCTAGGTATTTGATTCTCTTTGAAGCAATTGTGAATGACAGTTCACTCATGATTTGGCTCTCTGTCTGTTATTAGTGTACAAGAATGCTTGTGATTTTTGCACACTGATTTTGTATCCTGAGACTTTGCTGAAGTTGCTTATCAGCTTAAGGAGATTTTGGGTTGAGACAATGGGGTTTTCTAGATAAACAATCATGTCGTCTGCAAACAGGGACAATTTGACTTCCCCTTTTCCTAATTGAATACCCTTTATTTCCTTCTCCTGCCTGATTGCCCTGGCCAGAACTTCCAACACTATGTTGAATAGGAGCGGTGAGAGAGGGCATCCCTGTCTTGTGCCAGTTTTCAAAGGGAATGCTTCCAGTTTTTGCCCATTCAGTATGATATTGGCTGTGAGTTTGTTGTAGATAGCTCTTATTATTTTGAAATACATCCCATCAATACCTAATTTATTGAGAGTTTTTAGCATGAAGGGTTGTTGAATTTTGTCAAAGGCTTTTTCTGCATCTATTGAGATAATCATGTGGTTTTTGTCTTTGGCTCTGTTTATATGCTGGATTACATTTATTGATTTGCATATATTGAACCAGCCTTGCATCCCAGGGATGAAGCCCACTTGATCATGGTGGATAAGCTTTTTGATGTGCTGCTGGATTCAGTTTGCCAGTATTTTATTGAGGATTCTTGCATCAATGTTCATCAAGGATATTGGTCTAAAATTCTCTTTTTTGGTTGTGTCTCTGCCTGGCTTTGGTATCAGAATGATGTTGGCCTCATAAAATGAGTTAAGGAGGATTCCCTCTTTTTCTATTGATTGGAATAGTTTCAGAAGGAATGGTACCAGTTCCTCCTTGTACCTCTGGTAGAATTCGGCTGTGAATCCATCTTGTCCTGGACTCTTTTTGGTTGGTAAACTATTGATTATTGCCACAATTTCAGCTCCTGTTATTGGTCTATTCAGAGATTCAACTTCTTCCTGGTTTAGTCTTGGGAGAGTGTATGTGTCGAGGAATGCATCCATTTCTTCTAGATTTTCTAGTTTATTTGCGTAGAGGTGTTTGTAGTATTCTCTGATGGTAGTGTGTATTTCTGTGGGGTCAGTGGTGATATCCCCTTTATCATTTTTTATTGTGTCTGTTTGATTCTTCTCTCTTTTTTTCTTTATTAGTCTTGTTAGCGGTCTATCAATTTTGTTGATCCTTTCAAAAAACCAGCTCCTGGATTCATTGATTTTTTGATGGGTTTTTTGTGTCTCTATTTCCTTCAGTTCTGCTCTGATTTTAGTTATTTCCTGCCTTCTGCTAGCTTTTGAATGTGTTTGCTCTTGCTTTTCTAGTTCTTTTAATTGTGATGTTAGTGTGTCAATTTTGGATCTTTCCTGCTTTCTCTTGTGGGCATTTAGTGCTATAGATTTCCCTCTACACAGTGCTTTGAATGTGTCTCAGAGATTCTGGTATGTTGTGTCTTTGTTCTCGTTGGTTTCAAAGAACATCTTTATTTCTGCCTTCATTTCATTATGTACCCAGTAGTCATTCAGGAGCAGGTTGTTCAGTTTCCATGTAGTTGAGCGGCTTTGAGTGAGATTCTTAATCCTGAGTTCTAGTTTGATTGCACTGTGGTCTGAGAGATAGTTTGTTATATTTTCTGTTCTTTTACATTTGCTGAGGAGAGCTTTATTTCCAAGTATGTGGTCAATTTTGGAATAGGTGTGGTGTGGTGCTGAAAAAAATGTATATTCTGTTGATTTGGGGTGGAGAGTTCTGTAGATGTCTATTAGGTCCGCTTGGTGCAGAGCTGAGTTCAATTCCTGGGTATCCTTGTTGACTTTCTGTCTCTTTGATCTGTCTAATATTGACAGTGGGGTGTTAAAGTCTCCCATTAGTAATGTGTGGGAGTCTAAGTCTCTTTGTATGTCACTCAGGACTTGCTTTATGAATCTGGGTGCTCCTGTATTGGGTGCATACATATTTAGGATAGTTAGCTCCTCCTGTTGAATTGATCCCTTTACCATTATGTAATGGCATTCTTTGTCTCTTTTGATCTTTGTTGGTTTAAAGTCTGTTTTATCAGAGACTAGGATTGCAACCCCTGCCATTTTTTGTTTTCCATTTGCTTGGTAGATCTTCCTCCATCCTTTTATTTTGAACCTATGTGTGTCTCTGCACGTGAGATGGGTTTCCTGAATACAGCATACTGATGGGTCTTGACTCTTTATCCAACTTGCCAGTCTGTGTCTTTTAATTGGCGAATTTAGTCCATTTACATCTAAAGTTAATATTGTTATGTGTGAATTTGATCCTGTCTTTATGATGTTAGCTGGTTATTTTGCTCGTTAGTTGATGCAGTTTCTTCCTAGTCTCGATGGTCTTTACATTTTGGCATGATTTTGCAGCGGCTGGTACCGGTTGTTCCTTTCCATGTTTAGTGCTTCCTTCAGGAGCTCTTTTAGGCCAGGCCTGGTGGTGACAAAATTGGTCAGCATTTGCTTGTCTGTAAAGTATTTTATTTCTCCTTCACTTATGAAGCTTAGTTTGGCTGGATATGAAATTCTACGTTGAAAATTCTTTTCTTTAAGAATGTTGAATATTGCCCCCCACCCTCTTCTGGCTTGTAGGGTTTCTGCCGAGAGATCCGCTCTTAGTCTGATGGGCTTCCCTTTGAGGGTAACCCGACCTTTCTCTCTGGCTGCCCTTAACATTTTTTCCTTCATTTCAACTTTGGTGAATCTGACAATTATGTGTCTTGGATTTGCTCTTCTCGAGGAGTATCTTTGTGGCGTTCTCTGTATTTCCTGAATGTGAACGTTGGCCTGCCTTGCTAGATTGGGGAAGTTCTCCTGGATAATATCCTGCAGAGTGTTTCCAACTTGGTTCCATTCTCTGCATCACTTTCAGGTACACCAATCAGACGTAGATTTGGTCTTTTCACATAGTCCCATATTTCTTGGAGGCTTTGCTCATTTCTTTATATTCCTTTTTCTCTAAACTTCCCTTCTTGTTTCATTTCATTCATTTCATCTTCCATCGCTGATACCCTTTCTTCCAGTTGATTGCATCGGCTCCTGAGGCTTCTGCAATCTTCACGTAGTTCTCGAGCCTTGGTTTTCAGCTCCATCAGCTCCTTTAAGCACTTCTCTGTATTCGTTATTCTAGTTATACATTCTTCTAAATTTTTTTCAAAGTTTTCAACTTCTTTGCCTTTGGTTTGAATGTCCTCCCGTAGCTCAGAGTAATTTGATCGTCTGAAGCCTTCTTCTCTCAGCTTGTCAAAATCATTCTCCATCCAGCTTTGTTCCATTGCTGGTGAGGAACTGCGTTCCTTTGGAGGAGGAGAGGCGCTCTGCATTTTAGAGTTTCCAGTTTTTCTGTTCTGTTTTTTCCCCATCTTTGTGGTTTTATCTACTTTTGGTCTTTGATGATGGTGATGTACAGATGGGTTTTCGGTGTGGATGTCCTTTCTGCTTGTTAGTTTTCCTTCTAACAGACAGGACCCTCAGCTGCAGGTCTGTTGGAATACCCTGCCTTGTGAGGTGTCAATGTGCCCCTGCTGGGGGGTGCCTCCAAGTTAGGCTGCTCGGGGGTCAGGTGTCAGGGACCCACTTGAGGAGGCAGTCTGCTGGTTCTCAGATCTCCAGCTGCGTGCTGGGAGAACCACTGCTCTCTTCGAAGCTGTCAGACAGTGACATTTAAGTCTGCAGAGGTTATTGCTCTTTTTGTTTTTCTGTGCCCTGCCCCCAGAGGTGGAGCCTGCAGAGGCAGGCAGGCCTCCTTGAGTTGTGGTGGGCTCCACCCAGTTCGAGCTTCCTGGCTGCTTTGTTTACCTAAGCAAGCCTGGGCAATGGCGGGCGCCCCTCCCCCAGCCTCGCTGCCGCCTTGCAGTTTGATCTCAGACTGCTGTGCTAGCAATCAGTGAGATTCCGTGGGCGTAGCACCCTCCGAGCCAGGTGTAGGATATAGTCTCGTGGTGCGCCGTTTTTTAAGCCGGTCTGAAAAGCGCAATATTCGGGTGGGAGTGACCCGATTTTCCAGGTGCGTCCATCACCCCTTTCTTTGACTTGGAAAGGGAACTCCCTGACCCCTTGCGCTTCCCAGGTGAGGCAATGCCTTGCCCTGCTTCGGCTCGCGCACGGTGCGTGCACCCACTGGCCTGCGCCCACTGTCTGGCACTCCCTAGTGAGATGAACCCGGTACCTCAGATGGAAATGCAGAAATCACCCGTTTTCTGCGTCGCTCACGCTGGGAGCTGTAGACCGGAGCTGTTCCTATTCGGCCATCTTGGCTCCTCCCCCCTGCCCACATTTTCTTCATACAGTCTATCAATGAACATTTAGGTTTGTTCCAAGCCTTTGCTATTGTGAATAGTGCCACAACAAACAAACATGTGCATGTGTCTTTCTAGTAGCATGATTTATAATCTTTTGAGTATATAGTAATAGGTATATAGTAATAGGATTGCTTGGTCAAATGGTATTTCTAGTTCTAGATCCTTGAGGAATCACCACACAGTCTTCCACAATGGTTGAACTAATTTACACTCCCACCAACAGTGTAAAAGCCTTCCTATTTCTTTACATGCTCTCCAGCATCTGTTTCCTGACTTTTTAATGATTGCCTTACCTGGCATGAGATGATATCTCGTTGTGACTTTGATTTGCATTTCTCTAGTTAACAGTGATAACGAGCGCTTTTTATATGTTTGTTGGCTTCATAAATGTCTTCTTTGGCGAAGTGTCTGTTCACATCCTTTGCCCACTTTTTGATGAGTTTTCTTTTCTTTTTTCTTGTTAATGTGTTTAAGTTCTTTGTATATTCTGCATATAAGCCCTTTGTCAGAAGGATAGATTGCAAAAAGAAAAATTCTTCTATTTTGGAGGTTGCCTGTTCATTCTGATGGTAGTTTATTTTGCTGCACAAAAACTCATTAGTCTAATTAGATCCCATTTTTCTGTTTGGAATTTGATGCCATTGCTTTGGTGTTAAAACATGAAGTCTTTGCCCATGCCTATGTCCTTAATGGTATTGCCTAGGTTTTCTTCTATGATTTTTATGATTTTAGGTCTTATGTTTAAGTCTTTAATCCATCCTGAGTTTTTTATTGTACAAGTTGTAAGCAAGGGGTCCAGTTTCATTTTTCTGCATATGACTTGATAGTTTTCCCAATACAATTTATTAAACAGGAATTCTTTTCCCCATTGCTTGTTTGTGTCAGGTTTGTCAAAGATCAGATGGTTGTAGATGTATGGTGTTATTTCTGAGGCTTCTATTCTGTTCCATTTTTCTATGTAACTGTTTTGGTACCAGTACCATGCAATTTTAGTTACCATAGCCTTGTGGTATAGTTTGAAGTCAGGTAGTGTGATGCCTCCTTCTTTGTTCTTTTTGCTTAAGATCGTATTGGCTATGTGGGCTCTTTTTTGTTCCATGTAAAGTTTAAAGTAGTTTTTTTTTTTTTTTTTTTTTTCCAGTTGCATGAAGAAAGTCATTGGTAGCTTATGGGGATAGCACTTGTTGTGTGAATTACTTTCGGCAGTATGGTCATTTTCACGATATTCAATATTCCTATCAATGAGCATGGAATGTTTTTTTCATTTGTTTGTGTCCTCCCTTATTTCCTTGAGCAGTGGTTTCCAGTTCTCCTTAAAGAGGTTTTTCACACCCCTTGTACATTGTATTCCTAGGTATTTTGTTCTCTTTGTAGCAATTGTGAATGGGAATCCATTTATGATTTGACTCTCTCTTTCTCCATTTTTGGTATGCAGGAATGCCTGTAATTTTTACACATTTATTTATTATCCTGAGACTTTGCTAAATTTGCTTATCAGCATAAGGACATGTTGGGCTCAGATGATGAGGTTTTCTAGATATACGAGTGTGCCAATTGTAAATAGAAACAATTTAACTTCCTCTTTTCCTACTTGAATAACTAAGTTTAGGGATGGCAAATGTCTTGGATTTCCTTCTTCTACAAAGGTTACAAACAATTACAAAAAGTACACATATTTTACAAAGTCTTTAGTTATACAGACAGAGTCAAACAGGGCTTGGGACATAGTAGAAATTGTGAATCTCATATGCACAACCAGCTGACAGTAAGAATTGTCATCATCTCATGTGGATAAAACCAAAACCAACTGTCATACATTAAATCAGGATATGTGGCATTGCAAATCTCACCCTTGGAATTTTCTAACAATGTGATTGTGATACAAATATTTGCCAAACACCTGTTTAATTTGACTCTCCAGGTTTGTTCCAGTGTATATATGGGATTATCATATATACATAGGCCAACCTAGAGGTGATGTGACTCTCCTGTCTGGGCACTTATTTCAGAAAGGATGTGATATATCACTGGATCTAGAACCCAGGTGATGTTACATTCTTGCCTGTGCCAGCCACATCAAAATTATTGTAACATATTTCTGTGTCAACCTCATAAGCTACGTAACTCTCTTCTCTGGAATGAGCCCTATGCAAAGGAATGATAGCGACACATTGCAATACCAGGTGCACAGGGGAGGGTATTCTTTTGCCAGAGCCATGCCCACAAAAGGGCATTGTGACATATCTCTGGGTGTATTAGGTAGGTGATGTGGCTTTCCTGTTTGGGTCCTGCTAACCCTGACTATGATATCTTTTTGGCCAGGCACACAGGTTGTGGTACTCTTTTATCAGGGCTATGCTTCATAGAGGTCATTGCGACATATCTCTGGGCCTATCTCCTAGGTGAAGTGACTCCCTCCTTGGGTGCTACACACATGGAGGCCACGTGGAGCACTGTGGCATAAACAGAGAACCTGCACCTAGGTGATGTAACTATCTTTGCTGGGTGCCATCCTAAGAGAGCCTTGTGAAATATCTCCAAACCCAGCACTCTGGAGATGTGGGTCTTCTGTCTAATTTCTTCACACATTTTACATTGCAACATATTTCTAAGGAAGCACATAGGTGATGTGACTCCCCTTGTCTGCTTGAGCCCTGCCTACTGAGGACTTTGGGACATATCTCCGAGCCCATGACCTAAGTGATGTGACCCTCTTTTTCTGCCTGTGCCTTCACAGTAGGAGGATTTTGGCACATTACTGATCCCAGCACCCAGAATATGTGACTCTCCTCCTTTTCCCAAGCCATTCCCACAAAACAGGAATTTTGACCTACAGCAGGGCCCAGCAGTCAGATGATGTTACTCTCCTGCCTTGCTTCTGCATATAGAAGAACTTGTGGTGTATGGCATATTGCTTAGCCCAGGACCATTATTATGTGACTCTCCTCCTGTGCTGTAGCCACTAAAGGTATTTTGACATATGTTGTGCTCTTTATGTAGGTATTTTGGCGCTCATAACTTGGCTGGGCTTTTTCCACATGTGAGATGGTGTCATATTGCTGGGTCCAGCACCCAGCTAATATGACCAAATTTCCTACACCCTGCCTAGAGAAGGCATTGTGACGTATTGCCTGGCACAGCATCTAAGTGATGTTACCCTCCTGCCTAGTTTTTGCCCACATATGGGATTATGACATATACCTTGTTTCAGTTCACAGATATGATGTTCAAACTTATATTGGGATTCAGCCAGTAGAAGACATTTTGCCTTTCGTTTTTAGTCTTGGGACAATAGATAATGTCCTGGGTTTCATATATGCAACAACTTCACAGAAGCTTACAACACTAACTTACATCATATACCCTTTGGTGGTATAAAATTTCATAACAGGACCCAGCCAAAAGTTCAGATTAGGACTCTAGGTTATAAACCCAGGTGAAATTAAAAGTTGTCACCATCCCACATTCACAATGCCCACTCTTGAGAACAGGATTCTAATAACAGAATACAGCACAAATTTGGAATTTGACATTTATATGTGGCTCTGGCCACAAGTGGGATGGTCACTGATTTTTAGACCCAATCCACAGAAATAATAATGGGTCTTCTTCCTTAACCCTGCCTATAGGAGAGATGTTGACTATCAAACCTGGTTTAGGTTAATATGTAAGATTTTGAGTTCATACCAGCACGTAGGCCTCAGAGAGCTTTGTAACCCTTATGCAGGTTTTTTAAATCTCTTGCATGTTGCAGAGGGTCATATATTGTCCCACAAAGCATGAGAGATTGTCATTCTAGCATACACACTCAGCTAAAAGTTAAAGTTGTTACCCTCAAAGATGACGACATTGTGTCATATCACTGGGCCTAGAACCCAGGTGTTGAGACTTTTTAGCACAAATCCCTTTTCATGGGTGCATTGTTATGTATTGCTGGGTCAGAATTACAATAATATGATTCTTCTACCTGAGCCCTGTCAACAGGGTATATTATCACATATCTCTTGTCCTATCTGCCTCCAGAAAAAAAAATTGAAATATCACAGAAATTAGTGTCTAAATGGTGCAATTCTACTCTCCTGCCTGGGTCCTGCTTACCAAAGGAATTGTGACAAACAGTTGAATGAAAAACCTACATAGTATGTCTCTCCTCTTTATTCAAAAGTTTATTTCTGTGCTGCATTCTGCTTCATTACTTTCATATTTTACCTTTATACTGGTACCAAAATGCTTTGATTACTTTAGGTTTGTTTTGTGTTTGGAAATGCTTAAGTGTAATGCTTCCACTATTTTTCTTCTTTTAAAAGATTGCCAGGATTTTCATGTAATTTTGTGGGTTTTTTTTTAATTTCTATTCTTGGGAAAATTTAATTAAAAATTAAAAATTAGCCTGTTGAATGTGTGGATCACTTTAAGTCACATGGACATATTTACAATACTACGTCTTCCAACCACAGAGCATACTCAAAAGTGTGTTATTGGCCAGGCATGGTGTCTCATAATTGTGATCCCAGCACTTTGGAAGGCTGAAGAGGGTGCATGGCCAGATCAGGAGATGAAGACCATTTTGACCAACATGATGCAATCCCTCATCTACTGAAATTCACAAAATTAGCTGGGCATGGAGGTGTGCACCTGTAGTTCCAGCTACTGGAGAGACTGAGGCAAGGGAATTGCTTGAACCTGGAAGTGGAGGTTGCAGTTAGCCAAGATCATGCCACTGCACTTCATCCTAATGACAGAGTGATACTGTATCTAAAAAGAAAAAAAAAAACTGGGTTGCTATTTTTTATAATTTTTTTGAATTTTTCAGCTTTTCTTCCATTACTGATTTCTAGTTTCATTCCATTTGGGCTATAAAAAATTTTCAGTAAAATTTAAATTAAAAAAATTGTTAAGATTACTTTTGTCAGTCACATGTAATCCACCTAGAACAATATTTTATAAGCTATTTAAAAATGTGTATTCTGTTGCATATATACATTTGTTAGGTATAAATATTGTATAGTGCATTCAAACTTTTTGTTCCCTTATTGATAGTCTATCTTACTTTATTACTGTAAATGGCATATAAATGTATTCTTCCATTATTATATTGCTCTCTATTTTTGCTTCAGTTCTGTCAATGTTTGAATTATGTGTTTGGGAATATTCTCATATATTTATAGAATCTCAGTGAATGAACCCTCTTAATATAATTGAATGTCCTACTGTGTCTCTTGTGAATTTTGACTTGAAGCAAATTTTGTAAAATATGTCAGTTTTCAACTTAATAAATTGTTGCCTTTTCTCCTCTTATTTGGTTAACACTTGCATGACATGTATTTTTTATCCTGCCATTTTTAGTCTTTTTTTTATTAGGTCTGCAGTAAGTCTCTTGAAGACACGACATGGTTAGATCTTGATATAGATCATGATATAGCTCGTTTTTTTCTTTTTCATTTTAAAGGATACTTTTGCTGGATATAGTATTCTCATTTAGACTTTCTAAAAAGTAAAAATTTCTCATCAAAGTTTTCCTTCTTTTAAATAATAAATAATAACTCTTAGAAATAATATTTACTTTTGAAGATTAACTTTCTTCAAAGCCTTCTTGTTTTCTGCTAATAACTCTTTATTAAGTTCTATTCTATGTAGCTGTTACATATAAGGGAATGAGTACATTCTATGTCCTTGAACTTTGACCAAGATGTTTGTTCTGTACATGTTGAAGTATGTCCCAGCTTGCAGATTATGCCCATTTCTCACTTGGGAATGTTATTACTTCTCTAAATCTTTTTGCAAGCAACTTTCTCTTTTTCTTTGTTCTCCATTGTCTTTACCTATTTAGGGAACTTTTAGGTTGTTACACAATCAGGTTTAGCTTAGACTGTGATGTCCAGCTCCAACTAGTGGAGATAGGACACAGAAGTAAGGACCCAAGGCATACAAGATAAATATTTCTGCCTTTCTTTTTCATTGTGCTCTCATGACAGGATTGCTGATGAGCAGAACCCTGTCTGCAGAAAGTAAAACTGGCTTGCTGAGAAAATTATTTGTCTGAGCACTAGTTCTACTTTTTGGTACCAAGGAAGAGGGATTTCTAAAGTATTTTTTTTCAATGTTTTAAGTGTGTTATCCTGCTTCTTTCTTCCTGAAAGATTTATGTTCATAAACTTACTGGTAATCTTATAGAAGCACGTGTACAAATAACATATCTTTTTTTCTTCCTGCATTCCAGATTCTCTTTTTCTGTGTGACTTTCAAAACATTGCTTATTTGGGGCCTTGTTAGTAATTTTTTTGTGTTAATGTTAATTGAAACCTAAGCTGCTTCATTTTCTTTTTTAAAAATTTTTATTATTATTATACTTTAAGTGGTAGGTACATATGTACAACGTGCAGGTTTGTTACATATGTATACTTGTGCCATGTTGGTGTGCTGCACCCATTAACTTGTCACTTAGTATTAGATATATCTCCTAATGCTATCCCTACCCCCTCCCCCGACCCCACAACAGTCCCCAGTGTGTGATGTTCCCCTCCCTGTGTCCATGTGTTCTCATTGTTTGATTCCCACCTATGAGTGAGAACATGCGGAGTTTGGTTTTTTATCCTTGTGATAGTTTGCTGAGAATGATGGCTTCCAGTTTCACCCATGTCCCTATAAAGGACACGAACTCATCATTTTTATGGCTGCATAGTATTCCATGGTGTATATGTGCCACATTTTCTTAATCCAGTCTATCATTGTTGGACATTTGGTTTGGTTCCAAGTCTTTGCTATTGGAATAGTGCCACAATAAACATACGTGTGCATGTGTCTTTATAGCAGCATGATTTATAATCCTTTGGGTATATACCCAGTAATGAGATGGCTGGGTCAAATGGTATTTCTAGTTCTAGATCCCTGAGGAATCGCCACATTGACTTCCACAATGGTTGAACTAGTTTACAGTCCCACCAACAGTGTAAAAGTATTCCTATTTCTCCACATCTTCTCCAGCATCTGCTGTTTCCTGACATTTTAATGAGTGCCATTCTAATTGGTGTGAGATGGTATCTCACGGTGGATTTGATTTGCATTTCTCTGATGGCCAGTAATGGTGAGCATTTTTTCATGTGGTTTTTTGGCTGCATAAATGTCTTCTTTTAAGAAGTGTCTGTTCATATCGTTCACCCACTTTTTGATGGTGTTGTTTGTTTTTTTCTTGTAAATTTGTTTGTGTTCATTGTAAATTCTGGATGTTAGCCCTTTGTCAGATGAGTAGGTTGCAAAAATTTTCTCCCATGTTGTAGGTTGCCTGTTCACTCTGATGGTAGTTTCTTTTGCTGTGCAGAAGCTCTTTAGTTTAATTAGATCCTATTTGTCAATTTTGGCTTTTGTTGCCATTGCTTTTGGTGTTTTAGACATGAAGTCCTTGCCCACGCCTATGTCCTGAATGGTATTGCCTAGGTTTTCTTCTAGGGTTTTTATGGTTTTAGATCTAACATATAAGTCTTTAATCCAACTTGAATTAATTTTTGTATAAGGTGTAAGGAAGGGATCCAGTTTCAACTTTCTACATATGGCTAGCCATTTTTCCCAGCACCATTTGCTAAATAGGGAATCCTTTCTCCATTTCTTGTTTTTGTCAGGTTTGTCAAAGATCAGATAGTTGTAGATATGTGGCATTATTTCTGAGGGCTCTGTTCTGTTCCATCAGTCTATATCTCTGTTTTGGTTCCAGTACCATGCTGTTTTTTTTTTACTGTAGCCTTGTAGTATAGTTTGAAGTCAGGTAGCATGATGCCTCTAGCTTTGTTCTTTTGGCTTAGAATTCACTTGGTAATGCAGGCTCATTTTTGGTTCAATATGAGCTTTAAAGTAGTTTTTTCCAATTCTGTGAAGAAAGTCATTGGTAGCTTGATGGGTATGGCATTGAATCTATAAATTACCTTGGGCAGTATGGCCATTTTCACGATATTGATTCTTCCTACCCACGAGCATGGAATGTTCTTCCATTTGTTTGTATACTCTTTTATTTCATTGAGCAGTGGTTTGTAGTTCTCCTTGAAAAGGTCCTTCACATCACTTGTAAGTTGGATTCCTAGGTATTGTATTCTCTTTGAAGCAATTGTGAATGGGAGTTCACTCATGATTTGGCTCTCTGTTTGTCGGTTATTGTTGTATAAGAATGCTTGTGATTTTTGTACATTGATTTTCTTATATTTTTTAATAATGTTGAAGTGCATATTTGTCCTTTTTGTACTTCTACTACACAATTTTTATTTTTTGTGCTTTTTATCCTTTTGTTAATTTCATTTTGTTTTCTTTATTTCCATTTTTCTCATCATTCAGATGGTAATTTTAATTTCTTAGGGCAATTTATGTTTACCTGAAATGTGCTCAGGTAATTTTTACCTCTCAATTTGTTATTGCTGATTTCTAAATATTTATTTCTATCTTTCAATGAACCATATTATCTTAACATAATGTATATGTTGTAATCTGAGGTTGCAATTTGTATAATAAAATACCACATGTGAAAATGCTTATTAGGTGACATTTTTTCTGGGGGAATATGATACCAAATTTTAGGTTAGAGATTCTTGAAGTCTCCACACCTGTTACATTGATGTTTTCTCTAGGCTTGTGTGTGTTTTTTTTTTTTTTTTTGTTAAAAAATATTCCCAATTTTTAAATTTTCTGTCTTTTTTTTTTTGAGTTAAAATTTTACTCTTGTTACCCAGCCTGTGGTGCAATGGCATGATCTTGGTTCACTGCAACCTCCACCTCCTGGGTTCAAATGATTATCCTGCCTCAGCCACCCATGTAGGTGGGATTACAGGCACTTGTTACCACAACCAGGTAATTTTTGTATTTTTAGTAGACAAGGGCTTTCACCATGTTGACCTGGCTGGTTTTGAACTTTTGACCTCAGGTGATATGCCCACCTCAAACTCCCAATGGGCTGGGATTATGGGTGTGAGCCACCACTCCTGGCCTTTCTCTGTTTCATATTGAGATCCTGTAGTCAATTACTATATCCATTGTCTGTCTATGATACTGAAGTCTTTCTTGTAACAGTCATTTACCTTTGATCTCACTTGCCCCAAACTGTCAAAGAATACCATCTTTCCCTTAACATTGTCATAGAATATAGAAATTAATCTTTAGTAAGGTCTCCCAAAGCCAGAAGCCGGAACACAGGTGCCACTGTTTTATTTACTTTTGAAGGGGAAGATAGGAGTTGGGAGTCCATATTTAAAGTCATCATAGGATGAAGAATGGCTGGGGTGGGTAAATATAAAACACTTTTATTACACTTCTACATGGTTCTTGGTATTTTGCTCTGTTGAGGTGCTACAAATGCTTAACTGATTCTTAGACTCCTCACAGAGGAATTTTATTCCGCACATTTCTGTTAAGTTTGTATGTCTATAAAGGAATTAGAGCCTGTGGTATTTTATTGTCACCTTGTTACTGTGCTTTGTATAATTATATATTTGTAAATTGTATTCACTTGAGACCGATGTGGGAGAATTTTTTTTTTTTTTTAGCTGGCTCTTTTCATATGACTGCAGATACATGGCTGGAGCATGAAATAAGAGATTCATTTCAAAAGTAATTCCGATAAAATATGGGTGTTTTGACCTTAATAGTTTACATTTAAAGGACTAATACCAAAGCATGAATAATTACAAGGGACAGAAAGGCAGTTATAATTTTTTTCATCAATATTTGTCAGCTACCCAGAGCACAATCCATCAATGTAATAAATTTGGAAAGTTTTCCAGGTGTGCTCAAGCTTCAGTGAACATAGGAAAACTTTTAGCAGAGAGAAATGCTACAAATGTAAAGAAAGTGGCAGAAACTGCAGACAGTTCTCAGATTTTACTATTAAAAAAATACATATTTCAGAGAGATGCTACAGATGTGAATATGTGGCAAAGCCTTTAAAAAGTTCTCAAACCTTACTGAACATAAGACAGTTCATACTGGAGCAAAAACCTACAAATATGAAGAATGTGGCAAAACCTTAACCTGCTGCTCAACCCTTACTAAACAAGAGAAATCATTCTGGAAATAGATCCTACAAATGTGAATAACATGGAAAAGCCTTTACATGCTTCTCAGACCTTACTAACCCTAAGATAATGCTCAGACCTTGCTAAACATAAGATAATTTATACTGGAGAAAAACCCTACAAACGTGAAGAATATAACAAAGCCTATAGGTGGTTCTTAGACCTTACTAAACATAATTTAATTCATACTGAAGAGAAACCATTACATATGTAACTAATGTGGAAAAGCTTTTATGTGGTTCTCAGCCCTTAATCAACATAAGAGAATTTTTAATGGAGATAAACCTACATCTGAAAAAAGGCAAAGACTTTACCTGCTCCTCAACCCTTATTAACCACAAGATAATTCACATAGAAGAGAGACCTTACAAATGTGAAGAATGTGTCAAAACCTTTAAGTGCTTTTTCTGACCTTACTAATCATAGGAGAATTCACACTGGATGGAAACCCTGCTAATGTGAAGAATGTGGCAAAACACTGAGTTTGTTCTCACACCTCATTAGACATAAGATAATTCATAGTAGAGAGAAACTCCACAAGTGTTAAAAATGTGGAAAAGCTTTTCAACAAGTCCTCATATTTCATTCAACATCAAAGACTTAACACTGAAAAAATGTCATATAAATGTAATGACTGTTGAAGATTTAACTTAACATCTTGGAGGGTCTCTAAGAACTTGCTTTATAATCTGGGCGCTTTTGTGTTGGGTGTGTATATTGCATTTTACTATCATAGAATGACTTCTTTCTCTTTTAAAAAAAATCTATGTGGATTTTAAGTCTGTTTTGCCAGAAATTACAATTGTATCCCCTCCGGTTTTCCATTTGCTTGGTAGATTTTTTCTTTTTTCTTTATTTTGGGCTTAATTGAGATGAGTGTCTAGATTACAGCATACCATTAGATGTTGATTCTTTACTCCGCTTGCCACACTGTTTTTTAATTGAGGCATTTAGCCCATTTACATTTATGCTTAGCATTTATATGTGTCAATTTGATTCTGTCACTATGATCTTAGCTGACTATTTTGCACATTTGTTTATGTGGTTGCTTTATAGTGTCAGCAGTTTATATACTTCAGTGTGTTTTGTAGTGACTAATTATAGCCTTTTTAATTTAATGTTTCCTTCAGAAACTCTTGTAAGGCACGTCTTGGGTAACATAATTCTTCACCATTTACTTATGTGAATAGGATTTTTTTTTTTTTTTTTTTTTTTTTTACTTCTGAAGCTTACTTTGGTTGGATATAAGCTTACTTTTTTCTCATGGGAAGTTTCAGTATGGGAAAGAAACTTGTGGGCTAGTGGAATCATAGGAGCTGACTTGCTGGAGCTCTTCAGGAGTCAGGCATGACCCACCAGTGCAGATGCTATGGTATGGGCTCCCAGGGTACCTGAGACTTCCCTGTAAGAATCTGTAGCCAGACTGGGTCCCTGGAAGAGGCCAGCTGACTAAGGGGTATACAGTTGGAACAGCCTTTTCTGATTTGTAAGACCATCCTGCAAAAATTAGGTCCAAAAGTTTCTCTAGGGCTAAAGTCTCTTATGGGAGAAAGTTGAACTTAGAGAAGTGGACATCACTGGCAGCATATTACTACAGATGCTCTTGTTCCAACACTCTTGGAACCATATGAGCTGGCTTGCTGCCTCATTTCTTCGTCTTCTGGGGGCTGGAACTCAGAGAGATGTAGGTCAGCAACCCCTCACTACAGTCAGCCCAGGATGGAGGATCTGTGCTTTTGACCAAGTTAGGAGTTTATTGTCTGGTGAGGAGCAGTGGGTATTATGTGGAACCCATGGAAGATGGACTGGCATCCTCTCCTTGGGTAAAAGGCAGCTTATTTGAGGTATAAATAAGGCACTTGGGTTTTGAATTTTTCATTAGTCTGAGAAATGTAGCAAGGACAGTTCTAATTCAGAGGTAGAAATATTTTCAGTTGCCCCTATGAGCTCTGTCCAGGAAGTTGCATTGCTACTAGCTCAATATCCTTGCCAGTGATTGGCTAGTGGCCCAGACCTGGAGAAGCTGCCCAGTGAGAATATGTGAGAACAGGCACTCCTGTAACAGTCTGGCCACTATTCTGAAGGACTGATGCAGCATGCTGTGTGTCCATTGCATATCTAGTCACCTCAGGTTTTCCAGTACCTGGAGTTATCCCATTGAATGCTGCAAAACAGCAATGAAGGCAGTATGCCCTTTTCTCTGGAAGCTCCATCCCAGGCAGGTATGGACCTGTTTCCAGCCCAAAAGCACCTAAAGAAGGTAGTTGGAATCCCCTCTTAAAAGGTCTTACCCAGTGAGGAGAAAATAATTCAGGACCCACTTAAGATAACCATCTATCCACATTTTTGTAGGAGAGCTCTGCTGTGCAGAGGTTTCATCGCCAGTTTATTTGGATTATCCAAAGGCAGAACCCTGGAACAGCTAAGTCACAGAAACAGCAAAAATGGCAGCTCACTCATCACTTTAGGAACTATATCCCAAGGAGTTTTCAAAATTCCATCGATCAAATAGTATTCGTGTTGGTAGCTAGACACCCTGTTTGGGAAGTTCCTTTCAGTGAGGAGGAAGAGATTGGGGACCTGGTTTAACAGGCGTCTGGCCATGTCTTTTTAGAGCACCTGTACTATTCTAGGAGATCTTTTCTGCCACAGTCAGCTTTGGCTCTTCAAAGCTTCAAGGCTGGGATGGCTATGTTGTTGGAACAACAAAGATGTTGGTCCACTCCTCCTTCTGGTAGCTCCAGTTCAGAGAGGTGCAGCGTTGCTACCAATGGTTGGCTGGAATTCTAAGCCAGTAGGTTTTACTTTGTGATGCATTGTGGAAATGGTCCATGGACCACTGCTCGTGTCCCTGGATGCTACCTATTTCCTATAGGTATGTACAGGGGTGTAACCTCCTGCTTTGCTGGAGTTGCAGCTACTTTTTCTGGGAATCCTGGAAATCCAGTGTATCTAAGGCTCTTGAATCTCTGCACAGGCCTGTGAGGCTGCTCTTCTGAGACTCCATGTAGCTCTATGTGTTAAACTGAAGGCCTGGGTAAAATAGGTTCTTTAGGAAATCTCACCTGAGGATTGGAAAGACCTGTAGGAGAATCTTGGGTTCCCAGGGTCACACATGCACTCACTGCTTTACTGGTTGTGGAGGTTCCCTTGACTCCATGTTTTTTCCAGGTGGCCCATTGTTCAGCCTTGCTTTACTCTATTCTCCATAAGTTATGTTGTTTCTTTGATTTTCCCAATGCAAGTACCTGGATATTTCATTTGAAGGCTCTGTATTCATGCACATTTTGCCTTTTTCTCTGTGAGAACTACATGGTCTGGCTGCTTCTAGCCTGAAATCTTGATCGCTTTCCTCTAAAAGAAACCTACTTTTTATATTAAAATAATTTAGGCCCGGCACAGAGGCTCATGTGTGTAATTCCAGGAGTTTGGGAGGTCAATGCAGGCAGATGACAAGGCCAGAAATCGAGAACATTCTGGCCAACATGATGAAACCCCATCTCTACAAAAAATACAAAAAATTCTCTGAGCATGGTGGCATTCACCTGTAGTCCCAGGAACTCAGAAGTCTTAGGCAGGAGGATCAGTTGAACCCAGGATGTGGAGGTTGCAGAGAGCCAAGATCATGCACTGCACTCCAGCATGGAAACAGGGTGAAACTGTCTCTCAAAACAAACAAACAAAAATTTAATATTTTTTCCAAAGCAAATATTGATGTAATTTAACTCTTACATTTGAAGCTATTGTCTTCATTTCTAGAATTTATGTGAAAGAACATGGTCAATGATTGCTGCACTAGATTTAAGAGAGGTTATTCTATATTGGATGGACAGATTTATATACCTTCATATGGAATTCTAAGAAAACTGAAATCTAAGATACATGAAGAAATTCTAAGTGGAAAGACTACTTAGTAGTTGGTTTAGAGCAGTATCATAAGTGACAGGATAATAGGAGTGTGAAAAGCAATCAGAATAATATTCTGCAAAGTAAGAGAAACAACTTCAATTTTAGAAGAAAATTGCTTTACCATTTGAAAATTAAGATAATTAAAATACAGCAAATTTCAAAATACCTTTTTAATGCCAATGTGCAAACTTAATTTGTTTTAATTGATGAAAATATTTGTTACTGTGTTAATGTTATTTTGCATTGAATTTTATCTTGCCACTGATGTTAAGTTATCCCAACTTACCCATGGTTGTAGGTAACAGATGTCAACTATATACTATTGAATGACAGTGAAATAACACCTCTCATGATTCCATGGTTAGTGATCTTTAACTTAAAATCATTGGGAGCATATGGTTCTGACAATTTACTTTTTTGTTTTTCTTATAACTACTGACAATTATGGTTGCTATGAAGATTTTGAGTATAATCGAGCTATGTTTTATTTCTGAATTCTGAACAACTGTTTACAAAATTTCATCCTACTTTTTTTTAACAGATAACTTCTCTGGTCTGCCAGACATATGCAGACCTTCAGTTTTTATTTAAATGGATGTAAATATGCAGAGAAATCACTGTAAAATTAACTTTATGTGTAACTGCTTTATAGAGAATAATTATATTTGTTTATGATTGTGTACATACTTTGAGAAGAAAACTATTAGAATAAAACAGATAATTTTACATGTCTTGATAACTTACCAGCCAACCAGAAACTTCAAAAATTTTGAAAGCATATCTATTTCCTCTGCTTTGTATTAAACTTTATGTAAAATGTTATTGCTCCTGTCTTAGAAATATCTTATTCAAATTCTCCTTTTTTTGGTCTGTTGCCTGTTGCTCACTACAGACATAATATATAAATTTCATTTAGCCTAATTTCATAAATCATTCATTGTATAATTTTCTCAGAGTTGATGAATGTATCTTTGATAAAATTTAATAATGTTCACAAAATATTTTCACGTCAGTAATTTCACAGTGCATGTATTATTTTATGCTATTTGTTTAGTAAATTTTATATTCTGTTTCAATTAGAGAGTGTTATTAATTCAATTTTCATTTAGATATTGTTCATTTTACATTTTGGAATAGATATAATTGAGTTTATTAAATTTATTGGGCCAATTTATTCAAGTTAATAATTGAACATTTAATAAGTCATGAGGTATTTTTGGCATATACATGAAGGAAACAAAATAATACTAGCTATGTAATATAAGCTACATAATGAAAATAAATAGTCTTTTTGAAATTAGCCTGTGGTCTCAGGTGAAAAATGAAAATATCTATAGTATAGAAATAACATTAATTATGCATATGAAGAGAGCATAATTGTACCTATGCTGCACAGTTGACTCTCACAATTGAAACAAATTGTAGAGTTGGACATTTTAGGAAAACTAAGTGAAAACCTTGTATAATTTTTAGATTATGTTTCTACATTTAAACATCTACTGAAGGAAGTAGAGTATAAGTCTATTTAGTCAAACATGGAATGGCTAACACATTCCACACAAACGTGGAATGGCTAACACATGTTAATAGTATGCACCACAGGTATCAAAACCTTAAATTCCCTGAACTCTTTTCATTTAGATTAACAAAATATGATTTTCATCTTCTACCTCTATGTTCTGGCTTAGACACAATTACTAGGCCAATTTTTTAGATTTGATAATAAATTTTTCCTCTCCTCTCCTCTCCTCTCTTTTTCTTTTTTCTTTTCTTTTCCTTGGGAATGGAATCTTGCTCTGTCACCCAGGCTGGAGTGCAGTGGTGTGATCTTGACGTACTGCAACCTCCACCTCCCAGGTTAAAGCAATTCTTCTACATCACCCTCCTAAGTAGATGGGACTAATTGCGCCCACCACCATGCCTGGCTATCTTTTTATGTTTTTACTAGAGACAGGGTTTCACTGTGTTAGCCAGGATGGTCTATCTCCTGCCTTCCTGATCTGCACAACTTGGCCTTTCAAAGTGCTGGGATTACAGGTGTGAGCCACGACGCCAAGCCTTGATTCTAGCTAGATCTTGACACAGCACTTCCTCAACTTATTTTCCCTGAGGATAGAAAAACTGTGATGTGGAATAATAATACCAAACATTTGTTATAACAAGAGGATATTTTATTTCTGCCCTGGTGTCCTGGGCTCTTAGAATTATACCTTGCCTTAGAAACTGTGAGGATGAGACTTCAGTTCTCAATAAATTTTGGGTATCATGTCCTAAGAAAGACTGATTTCATTGCATCAGGTCCGAAGAAAACCGGTCTTCTGACAGGAGTAAAACCCAGTAAGATTTTTTTTTAGAATATTAGTTGGGTGATTTTTAAAATAATATAAACGATAGGTTTGTTCTGTTTATTTTTAATGATTCAAAAGAGCTGTTTGGCTTTATTTCTGTGATGAAGTAAATTCTGAACATCTTACAATCTGTCCATTATCAGATAGTAAACAATAAAGAATGAATAAATGAATCTGTCTTAGTTTTTATATTTTAGTCAGTAAATTTAATCACATTTCTATAATTTTTAAGTTTTACTACTGAAGACAAGAATAGATTTTTTTTCCTCCTTTTTGGAAACTATAATAGCATGTTCATAATGTCACTTTCATAGATACTATCAATATCAACTATCAAGTGTGTCGGTTTCTAAAATAAAATATTTTAGAATTATATTACCCAACATGTTCAATGAAATGTTTTTAAGTTGGTTATTTAAAAAATCTGTCAATCTTGAATTGCATGTGTAGCTAAAATTTTCTGGGGATGGAGAATAAGATGTAAAATAATTCATACAAGTAATCTAAACTCAGTTTTCTGAAATTATTTACTTATTTAAGAAATCTAATTACATTTTAAATAAATTGTTGTCACCTGTTAGCATTTCCATAGCAGCATATCATTTTATTAAGATTTTGCCTCCAAGACAGGTAACAATTAGAACAAAGAAGAAAAAATACAATAATTGGCATAAAAAACTCAAGAAAATAAAATGTTTCTATGATGACCTAATTATAATAATACAAAGAGGAAAGGGTCATATTTGTTTTACACATTGTTGGCAAATTAAACCTGAGATACTAATGTGTAGAAAATGTTATTAATTATATTTTTTAGACTGTCTTACTGACTTTGGCACTTAGAGAACCCCCAGCACAGGCCTAGAATTCCCTGGGCATTTTTTCCAGCAGAACATCTAATAGAAATGAAGCAGAGGGCCATATACATAAAGGTAAATGACTACTCATCTTCTGGCTACAAGTGGGTGCATGTTGCCAAGAGCAGGTCTTTCTTGGAAGTCGTGGAAGTGGCTATGGGCAACCATCTTAGAATAAGGCCCTGGAGCTCCACAGAGAACTCCTGCCTACAGTGGCCTCAGAGGGCTATATGATAGGACAGCCTAGGTGCTCTGTCTTGTTCCTGGCCTTTGAGTCCTTCCTCACCTGCTAGCTTTTTCCACAAAGAAATCAGGATGTCAACCACCAATGCAGTCCTTACTAGTAGGAGGAGATAAAGAATGTCAAGAGCCCCACCCTTCTTGGCACATTCAGTGATTTATTGATTAACTAGTCAATAATTTACAGCAGAATGTGCTGCTGTGGACCCCCAGAGATCACATTCTAGGAGGAAATTTGGGTGACACCTGCCTGAAGCTGTACGTTGGAGGAAGGATGGACAGGTCACCTGAAGTTTAGTGAGGAAGTGCCCCTAGCCAATCCAAGGAGACACGGGCTTGGCAAGAGCAAGCAATAAGTGTGGCATACAGCTGACATGCTGGGCTGTCAGGTGGGCATAGAGGTGGTCCCTGAGTGGGAGAACCACCTCAAAGCCCTGAACTCACCCAAGAGATCCCTCAGCCTTTTGAATCACAAGCTCTACCTGGAACTGCAGGGTGGGTACTATGCAGTGGCCTGGTAAAAGTGGGGTGAGCAGCCAGTCACCGAGTGGCTTTCATTGCCCACTGCTCTGATGAGAAAACTAAGCCCCCAAAGCCACAAGCCAGGAGGGGCAAAAGAATTGGGCTGAGGCATCACCATTTTTCTTCACTGGCACCCATAATCCTCAACTTCCCTGGGCTTCCCTTGAGGAAGAAAATTTATCTTCATTATGAGTGTAGGCCCAAATCAGAGAACTGGCTTGACTGTTCAGCTGCACCCAGGCAGTATGTGTACTGTTCCAAGCAGGTCCCATTTGCTTCCTGCCTCCAATTATTTCACCTGCAACTTGTCGTTTGTAACAGATCTTTATCCACCCCCAAAATTCTATGGTTTTTGAAATTCCTCTGAAGACTTCATGAGCCAAGCATCAAGGGTCATACCTCTAGCCTACTCAGACTGTGGTAGGAAGACGGATCTCTCAACTGCATTAACTCTTATGAGACATCTGTAAATAGTACCAGGTCTAGGAGGTGGGATGTCACATATTCACATTATTTTCTGGTCTCCATCCCAAAAGACATGTTAAAATTACAAGGAAAATAAGATACAAACCTGACAGTTCACCCTTTTAAAGAGCAGCTTCAACCTGGCCACCCTGAACCACAATTTCAGGTTCTGGTTCAGCATGTCTCACCTTGGAAAGTAGTTGAACTGGGGCCCCAGGATGTCCAATAAAAATCTTGAGAACGGGTTCCTCAGCAGCCTGAACACACTTACAACAGAAACAAACCCTACCAACTAAGAAGCCATCTCATTAACCTGGAAAACTGTACCAGCAATATGCACACACATCAGGCTTTTCAGATAAACTCCTCTCAATCCAACAATTCAAGAAAAAGCCAAAAAAAACAAAAACAAAAAAAAATGAATCTAGAGTCTCCAGAAGAAGCAGTTCCAATGCCTGAAGCAGCCTATATGATGGATGCAACTGACAGTGGTAACTTGACTTGGGCATAGCTGAAGACTGATCCTATATAAAAATGCTTCTGAGTGTTCAGAGTTTCAAGCTAAAAAATCTAGGAGTGGCCTGGCCAGGTGCAGTGGGTCAGGCCTGTGCTCCCACTCTTTGGGAGGTAGAATTGTGTAGATCATCTGAGGTAAGGAATTCGAGACCAGCCTGATCAACATGGAGAATCCTTGTCTCTACTAAAAATACAAAATTAGGTGGGTGTGGTGGCAAATGCTTATAATCCCAGCTACTCAGAAGGCTGAGGCAGGAGAATCACTTGGACCTGGGAGGTGGAGGTGGAGGTGAGCTGAGATTGAGCCAACACACTCCAGCTCCAGCCTGAGCAACAAGAGTTAAACTTTGTAAAAAAACAAAAAAACAAAACAAAAACAAAAAACAAACAAAAAAAAAACTAGTAGTGGCCAACCTGGAGACTGGAGATTACTCTGTATCTGTGAGGACTATATGATCCCTTGGTCTGTCCCATGCTGTGGCATGGAACATAAGCCACTCAGGAGAATGAGGTCCTTATTTTTTGTTAAATGAAGGATGACAGGCAAAATATTGTTCAGAAAAATGTGCTTAATAAAAATGCTACACACACTGCATGCTTTTTGCAAGTGTGCATGGTTATCCTGCTAAGCCCACTGACACTGGACTTTTCCCCTTCTATGTAAGTCCCCACTGAAACTCCATATCCTATTTACTAAATCTGGGTCTCTTCTTTGACATCTTGATCCTGGTGCCATTTACATGGGAGTCGAATTTGACACAACTTACCCCAGAGAGAGGAAGGATTTCACGCTGTGCTCAATGTGTTTCAAAGCTCACCAAGGCATTATCTATAGAAGGATGCATTTGTTCTCTTTACCACTATCATCTCAGACTCATTTCCTTAGATGCACCTTCAGTGAAATACCAAGAAAGATGAAAAAGAAACACATCATGGTCAGAAGCAATCTAAATGACTAAATAAGCAGTGACCACTTGGAAAGCAAAAGGGAGCATTTTGCTTTCTCCTGTGGGCAGCCCTCAAATTCTGTCATCACTTTCTGGCTTCAGTAATGGTTTTTAAGCTCAATCCTGGCTCTGGAGAAATCTTAGGCACTAGGTGGTAAACACCTTCACTTAGTCTTGGTGGAACAAAGCTTTCTTTTTTCAAATATGACCTCTGTGATCATGAGCTTCTAAGCAATATGGACAATGCACTGCCTGAAAACCTATGAAAGGGAGATGAGTAGGTCTGAGGGGAAACAGTTTCCCACTTTTTTCAGTGGCAAGTTCAAACAACTGTGATAGGAGACAAATGTGCAGAAGAGAACAGCATATTATAACACCACATTAGGTGAGCTTACAACCATGAGTTTTTATTCCTAGGTGTAACAGCTCCAAATGAAAACCAGAAAGTACTTCACTGTGCATCTATCAATGACTGATTGCACAACATTTTGTCTATCACACTGAAAAATATTCACCGAGGATTTTCTAATTGAACATATAAAGACAGGAAAATGTAAAACAGCAACTCCATAAAATCATTAAAGAAAGTGAAGAAATGTCCAACTTCCCAGATTATTAGCATTTTTGCACTTATTTGCATGTATATCTACCCATAAAGCTGATATTTTCATAAATCAGTTAAATGTCAAGTTAAAATAAAATAAAATAAAAATTTGGCCGGGCGCGGTGGCTCACGCCTGTAATCCCAGCACTTTGGGAGGCCGAGGCGGGCGGATCACGAGGTCAGGAGATCGAGACCATCCTGGCTAACAGTGAAACCCCGTCTCTACTAAAAATACAAAAAAATTAGCCGGGCGTGGTAGCGGGCGCCTGTAGTCCCAGCTACTCGGGAGGCTGAGGCAGGAGAATGGCGTGAACCCGGGAGGCGGAGCTTGCAGTGAGCCGAGATCGCGCCACTGCACTCCAGCCTGGGCGACAGAGCGAGACTCCGTCTCAAAAATAAATAAATAAATAAATGAAATAAAATAAAAATTTTCACCTGAACTCGGTGGCTCACACCTGTAATTCTAGCACTTTGGCATGCTGAGGGAGGTGAATCACTTGCGGTTTGTAGATTGAAACCAGCCTGGTGAATATGGTGAAACATCATCTCTGCTAAAAATACAAAAAAGAAAAAAAAAAAAAATAGCCGGGCATGCAGAGATTGCACCACTGTATTGCAGCCTGGGCAATATAGCAAGATTCTGTCTCAAAACAAACAAACAAAACCTTTTTTTTCCTTTTTCAACAACAAAAAGACACACATATGGTCAAGACATGTATGAGTGGATTTGAGTGGGTGTGGAGCCTGTTCAGGAAAAAAGAAAGAAGTGTCAGTGCCCTGAATTATGTGAGAAGGATCCATTGGGACACAAATGAAGAAGTAGTCATGGCCTCAGCTTAGCTTTACTGAGGCTTGCATGGGGCTTCTGAAAGTGGTAGAAATGGCCCGTGACAGTGAATGCTAGATGGCCTGTAACAATAAAAGATCTGCCCAGGGATCTTAGCAATCCTGCCAGAAAGCACTGACTATACCCTAGTTTGGAGGCTTCTGGGGTAGAGGGACAACCAGAGAGCCACAGCAAACATGAGTCTTGACCACTATGGTTCAGTCAGTTTAAAATAGCTCATTTCTTCTGTTTTACAAAACAAAAAATAAGGTTAAAAAAATGAAACACAGAAATATAAAATAAAAATTAAAAATAAATTTAAATTAATTAAAACATAGGAATGGAAAATGAACTAAAATAAAATAGAGAAAATAAATAAAAATGTAATTAAGATCAGGGAAAATAAATACAAATATGAAGATAATAAATACAATAAATAAGAGGAATAAACAGAAATAAAATTATTAGCAATATAATAAAATAAGAAAAATTTAAGAATGAGGAGAAAAAATAAAAATAAAATATAAAAAATAGAGAAAGAAAATGAAATAATATGAAGGGACATGAATGGAAATAAACTTAAACAACAAAAAGAAATTTAATAAAATGTTACAAACAAGATACAAATTGGGGAAAATTTGAAATGAAGAGAATGTAATAAGAAAAATAAAACCAAAATAGAAAGGAAATTAAATTATTAATAAAAACAAAGTAAATAAATAACAAAGAGAAACAAAATAAAGATAAAGACAAATATACAGTGAAATACAAGGATAAATATTTCACACAACAGCATAAAACATATTTATAATTACATATGACACATTTTCTCAGATAGGCAAACTTCTAAGCCAGATGAACATTTCAGCACATTTAAACAGAGGGTAATAACAAAAGGTGTTATTTCTGACCACAATAGAATATAACTGGAAGTTAAAAACAGAAAGAAAACCAGCACATCAACATATATATGAAAACTAGACAAATTCTTGAGCACAGTATTTTTCAAGAGTTAAAACATGCAAGTTTCTTTAATTGTTAATGGTATACAAAATTATCTACAGATCTGTGAGCTCTCTTTCACAAAACCAGTGTCTCTTTTTGGAGAAGCACTAAAATACTTTGAAACATTTGAATCAGTATTTTGTTATGTCACCCAGGCTGGAGTGCCGTCTCATAATGATGGCTCATTCTAGCCTTGAACTCTCAAGTTCAATGGATCCTCCCACCTCAGCCTCACAAGTAGCTGGGACTGCAGATGCATGCCATCATGCTCAGCAAGTTTTTATATTTTTTGTAGAGACAGGGTTTCACCATATTGCTCAGGCTGGTTTCAAACTCCTGGGCTAAAGCAATCCACTTGCCTTGGCTTCCCACAGTTCTGGGATCACAGGAGTGAGTCACCAAATATTGCCCTATAATTTCTATAAACACTCAAAAAACCACAAGTAGGCAAACAGCCTGGAAAAAAAGGAATAAACTCAGAGGCATAGTTCCTTTTTATTTCAAGACATATTGCAAAGTTACAGTAATCAAAAGTGTTGTGCTGGCATAATGACAGAAAAATAAATTTTGAGACAGATAAGCCAGATGTACTCAACTTATCTTAAATAAGGGTTGCTAACCCTCCTGTTGCAGAACTTTCTCCTTGCTTCAGTACAATTGGGTTCTTGTCACAAGACTAGGACAGATTAGGTCAGGGACACTCTGAAGGATGAGGAGTAGAATTGATTGAGTAAAATAAAAGAAACAAAAAACACTCGAGAAAAAAAAAAAAAACTCTCAACAAAGTGAGTGGGAGTCCTGTTTACAGGCCTCCACCTCCCATATTGCTGAACACCAGACCATCACACAGGAAGGGAAGAGGCCTGACTCCTCCTCTCTGCACAAAGGGTGAGATTTCTGTGGCTCCACTTTCTTCCCCCAGTATGCAGATGGACATTATTCAGAGAGAATCAGTCGGAAAAAGGCAGGCTTTATCTGAGACCAGCAGCCTGATTTTTCAGCCTTCTGGTTGTTTTTAGGCTTGAAGGTGGGGTTTCACTCAAGACCCTTGGCTGTTCCCTAACTCTGTTATTTCACCCACTAAAGAAGTACATCTAACTGTCATTAGAATAACGATAAGGATAAAGACAAAAACCACTTTTAAGTGCTTCCTGCTGACTGGGTGCTTTGGTTTGAAAAAAATGGCTGTCAGAACTCTCTAAGAGGCCTATCTGTCCCCAGTTATAAGGGTCATTGTTGAAGGCTATGGTTGTGTTACTGTTTGGAGTTCTATAGCCTGAAAGTGAGAAGAATCAAACTGGTTTATTTAAAACAATAACAACAACAACAAAAATGCAATAAAATGAAACAAGGGGAAGGGGGAAAGGACAGTTAACAGATTCCTAGGTCTTTTACCAAGTTGCATAAGGAGAGGAAGAACAAAGCCCAACTGGAGCAAAGAAAAATTTACCCTTACCATTTTTCAGTATGCATCCAAGAAATGTGTCCCATAATATTGAGACTTGATTACCTACCTCTTAAGAGAATACAGATAAGAAGATATGAAAAATGTAACCATTTTTGCAAAGGAGTTCCAAGTGTTCAGGATGCTTTCAAAAAAATTATAAACTAAAGATGAATGGCTACTTATCTATAAAGAGAGAGCGGAGCAGGTGTCTCTGGTTTCTTTCTCTTCCTAGCATATACACTGGTTATGTTGAGAGACAGGAGAAAGAATGTTCTCTTTCTGCTTTCAAACCTTGTATCCCTGAGTCCCATAATTGTTACAGGCTGCCATTCCTGGGTGTCCAGGCAATTTTCATCCACATTAACAGGGAAACCCGCGGAGGGAAATTATCTGCTCTTACCTACATATGCCCTATCTCCCCTGCTGTCAGTAGTTCTGGAGTTCACTTGACCTCATTTATGACAAGGATGCTGGCATAATCTTTATCCATGAAATGGGAGGCTTGGGATTATCAGCTAGAATTAGTCACGTCCACCTGCAGAGCTTTTTAACCTCCCTTATCATCAGCCTCTGAATTTCTCAGATTCAGTAGTCTTTCCTAGAGCTTCAACCTAAAGCTTGAAATTGGGGTTGGGACAAAAATGTGTCTCAGTGGATTACATGGAATTATTTCTTCATAGATCTTTTACATTGGCTTTGATGGAACTCTGTTCAAGAAGAAATTTCACATAAGACTTTCTAATGTGAAGCCCAGCCATGGGTTTGTACCATTAAATACTTATGAATTGGGTGATTCTTTCTTCCTATGGTCCCAAGATAAACTTGGAGCCCTGGGCCTCAGAAAGTGTCATGATTTACTTACCTACCGCAGATAAAGCTGTATGAGGACTGTGTAGATGAGGTATGAGTCCATGTTTTCCAAGGGGCTTTTGTTGGCTCTGCAAGTTGTGCTTGACTCCTTAAAGGGAAACAAAGCATTTCAGTCAAGCCCTTGGTAAAACAACCAGTTTCTCCAGTTGTGCCCTGTTGCAACAGAAAATGGATTATTATTAGTCTGATGCAAGCAGCTATATTGCCATAAGTTTAGAAGACTCAGAACTATTTTTCAAATTCTAGAGAAGCCAGGCAGAGAGAGGCAAACATGTTCCATACTTTGTTCACAGGAGTACACCTTACTCAAATGTTAAAGGCTGTAAATAGCTCAAAATAAGTTGCCTTGACTCTGGTAAACAATATAAGGAGTAATGTTACAAGCAAAAGTCAGAAAAATTACTTCAGTTTTCTATTAGTCCAGTCCATTCAATTAACTCTTGTTCTGTTTGATATTCATGAACATTTTAGCTCTTCATGACCACTGTACGTTTTTCTTGTATTCCAATGTCAGAAGCTCCAAAGTGATTAAAAACCTGCAATTGAGAGCACCTGTCAAAGATGTATAGCTGACCAAAAACCACTTTATAAAAAAAAAGTCAAAACAAGACAACAATTTTCTGTGTATAACAAAATGTCCACGGTAGTTACAGTCAGAAATAAGATTGACATAAAATTTCAGTTTATTCTGTGGTTTACACTATCTTAACATAACAATGTTAACTGTGGTTGATAGCATATATTTCAGATATTAGTATTTTAGAACTCTCATATGATTTTGGAACATGTGTAAGTATCATTCACCAAAATATCATCTACAGAATATTGAACACCCTTTTGGCAATTCTATGTAACTAAACATGTCATATAATCCTATTAACCTCTCCAGTGGATACTCCAGGGGCTCTCTTTAGTATCCAAAAGCCACAAGTTACGAAAAACAATTTTGTAACTAAAGTTTCATTTTGAGAAGGATGTTACATGTTATGGGTTTAAAACAATAGATGTTATAAAATAAAATTCTGGAGTATCATAAATTACTTATTTAACCAAAATGATGACTTAGAAATGTAAAAAGCAAAAACCTTTTATTAATTATTTACAAATTTTGCTAAAGAACAGATATGTGCTTTAAGAGTACCTTGGCTGGGCATGGTGGCTCAAGCCTGTAATCCCAGCACTTTGGGAGGCTGAGGCAGGAGTATCACGAGGTCAGGAGATCAAGACCATTCTGGCTAACATGGTGAAACCCCATCTGTACTAAAAATAAAAAAAAAATTAGCCAGGCGTGATTGCAGACACCTGTAGTCCCAGCTACTGGGGAGGCTGAGGCAGGAGAATGACCTGAACTCAGGAGGTGGAGCTTGCAGTGAGCCGACATTGTGTCACTGCACTCCAGCCTGGGTGACAGAGCAAGACTCCCTCTCAAAACCAAAACCAAAACCAAAAACAAACAAACAAAAAGTACCTTGTTGTGCTTTTATTTTAATGCTCAATTTACCAAAAAAAAAAAAAAAAAAAAAAAAAAAAAAAAAGCCTACATCCTTTTGGAATTTAATTAGTGTTCACACAGAGAATTCCTTTGGCAAGATTTATTTTTACAATAGTTCTACAACTTGTTTGAGCCTTTATCTTTATTGTATGTAATTCAAAACAATTGGTTGACCCTAGGCAAGAATTTATATTTCCATGCCTTACAGTCTTTTGTTAAAAACACATTTTACTGTTCTTACACACCTCATATGTAAATCTAATTTCAGTGGTTTCAATTACATGTTATAATGGTAATTTCTAGCAATTTTAACTTTAGGGTAAAAACAGGTATATTGTTTTAACTAAGTGCTAGGTGTAGCCAAGGGTTTGAATTTTTTCAATGTAATTAAAGGTGTGGTTAATTCCATTCATTCTCACGTTTTACCAATTGTGAAGCAAAGTTAAACTGTTCTCAAAAAACAAAAAGCAGTTTATAATTTTGAAACATTTAGCAAACCTAGTATCTGACCTGCATAATTTAGTCCACGTACTCATATATCGATGACACTGTGTTTTACTCATCACCATTAAGGCTGTATTTATTTCTCAATTAAATTTATTAGAGCTCTTTTTTTATAGTCATCACACACACCCAACACACATGTAACTACACAGACAGGCAGATGAAAACCCAGTAGCCATAAAATTTTTTGTTTGACAATTTCCTGATTAAATTACTGCTCTCACATGAATGCATTAGAATGGCATGACAAAATAAAGAGAAAGAATTCAGTGGATGGAGAAAAAAACCCTTTAGCAGCAAAACAAGATCCCAGGAGAGAAAAACAAACGGCTCTCTTATGTAGGCCTATAATTTAGATATCTACTTTTAATTAAATTGAGCTCACTTTAACAAAATCCTTTTAAATTTTTTACTACTTGACTCTAGTAGCCCCAAGCACCCAGTATTTCTGGCTTTACAACTTTACTAAAGGTAACTTACCAGGTGGTCAGAAAAAACATATAAGGGAATTTGTGAAGGAAAAGAGAATCTGCAAATGGCAAAAGTAGCATGCTGATATGAAACCAGAAGGGACTCACTTCCTAAGCCAGGATTCAACCAGAGCCACCATTGTAAAATGGCAGAGGCCAAAATGAAACATCGCCACATGGTGTGGTTACAGGTAATAGTCCTAAAAACATAAAACAAGATGAAGGCCTGCAGCAAAATTTCATAACAAAAATAGAGAATGACATGCAAAGCACACCAGATTGGCCACAGCTCATGTCTAAACTCACAAATGCCCTTTCACAATTAAAATTCTATAAAAAATATAAGCAGTGATGTTTGGGATCCTAGCCCACCGAAACCTTTTCTAAGAAGAAAAAGTGGCCTTTTTCTTAAAAGTAAACTGCTGACAGTGTGAATAAAGAAAAACAAAAAGTCTCCAGCCTAGGGCAGGGAAGAAAATTTTCATTCCTATGTCATAGTTTCTGTCAACGGAGTGAAAACTTAATTGCCGTTGGATGAGGCTGGGATCTCTTGGACTTTGAAGGGGAAAACACTAAATTCCTGGCGTTTTACATCCCAGAAGAAATGGGGGTTAGAAGACGACATTCATCTGTCATCGCGCGTGTACTTTGGGCTGGTATAGTGGATGGTGCACATTTCCCCTACCCTCCGGAGAAGTCCAAGGATGAAAAGTCTTGCAAGCAAAAGAGAAAAATAAAAAATTGGTTTACATCTTACCTTTCCTGAAGTCTCACATGTAGACACGGGTATGTTGTAGAACTTTTTCCTTACTTAGCTAAAACTATGATCTTGTCGCATGATCAGAAAGGAATAGGCTAATGTACACACTGAAATGTGAGAAGTAAAGTTTACTGGGCAAAATGGAAACAGAAAAACAAAACAGAACAAACAAGCAAAAACTGTCAACAAAGTGAGAGGGAATCTTGTTAGCGGGCCCCCACCTCACAGATTGATGAGCACCAGGTCTCCACATAGCAACTGTAAAATCCAGGCTCTACCCCTGCCAAAAAATGTGAATTTCCATGGCTCCACCTTCTTTTCTCAGTGCACAGGTGGGTGTTATTTAGAGAGAAACAGTCAGGAAACGTCCGGCTTCATCTGAAATCGGCAGTTTAGTTCCTCAGCTTCCAGCTGTTTTGGGCTTGAAGGTGGAGTTTCGCCCAGTACCCTTGACAGTCTCCTCTATCACTCAAAATGTTAAAAGGTCCCTTGGCTATTTTCTGTCTATGTCACTCAAAATGAGAAAGGAACAGTCACTAACAAATGGGTTGGAGAACACTGAATATCCAAATGATGGAAAATGTGCTAAGGTTCATTATCACAAGTGTGAATGTAAAATGAAGTAAGATTTATTACTTTATAGCTGTTGGGAATAATTTTTATTGAATTTATTTTCCAAATGGCTTATTCTTGGCATGTAGAAAGCCTCCTACTAATTATTGTAGGTTAATTTGGTAGTCTGCCACTTTACTAAATTTCTTTATTTTCAAGCTTTTTATTGTAGTATTCAAATTTTGCTATATAAACAATTATGTAATCTGAAGAGAAAATTAAATTTTCCCTTTTTTATTTGGATGTATTTTGTTTCTTTCCCTTGCATAAATGATCTGGCTAGGAGTTCCAGGATTCTGTTGAGTAAAAGCGGTAAAAGTAGATGTCATTGCCTTGTTCCAGATCTTAAATAAAAATCTTTCTTCTTTTCCTGTTCAGTGTGATATAGCTATTGATTTTTCATATGTTGTTTTAACTGTTTTGAGGTGCATGCTATCTATATCTAATTTGTTCCCTTGTTTTAATCACAAAGACACGTTAAAATTTCCCAAATATTTTACCTCACCTAGAATAAAAAATAAAGATGCCTAGACATAAACTTAATTAAAAATATAAACCCTCTCTACACTATAAATTATAAAACTTTGATGAAGATAGTAAAAATGCAAAATTTTAGAGATATTTTTGCTCATGAGTTGTAAAAAAATTATTTAAATGGCTGTGATACTCAATGTAATCTACAGATTCAGTGCCAAGTATATAAAAACACCAATGCCTTTTTTTCTTTTCACGGAAAAGGAGAAAGCAGGCCTAAAATTTATGGGGAACAACAACAACAAAAAACTCCCCAAATAGCCAAAGTAATTTTGTGAAAAAAATAAAGCTGAAAGCACCAAACTAACTGACTTCAAAATATATGGCAAAGCTATAACAAGCAAAACAGCATGATACTAGCATAGAAAACAGACACATAGACCAAAGTATACAGTGATCCCAGTAATAAATTCACAAACCTATTTCCAAGTAATTTTTAAAGTAGTTTAGAATACACATGTAAGAAAAGACAATAGTTTCAATTAATGGTGCTAGGAAAATTGATTAAATGAAAACAACTAGGTGCCTACCTGTTACCATATTAAAACAACTTACATAAAAATAAATAAAACAGCTAAATATAAAACTGATACCTACAAAACTACTTGAATAAAACATGGAGAAATTCTTTACCAATAGGAGAGGGAAAAATATTTTAAATAAGACCTCAAAAGCACAAGCAACAAAAGCAAAAGCAGGCGAGTGAAATCAACAGAATCTAAAAAATATTTACATAGCAAAAATAAATTAGCAGAGTAAAGGGACAACTTTCAGTGTAGAAGAATATATTTGCAAAATATACATATGAGAAGGGAAAAAGATACACAGTATATAACGGAATATATAACTTGACAGCAAAAAAACACAAAATTTAATAATAGACAAGAGACCTAAAGTGACATTTTTTGTCCAAAGGAGACAAAAATGGCCAAGTACATGGAAAGATGCTCAACATTATTTATTAATAGAAAACTGCAAATCAAAGCCACTGTAAGATACCAAGCCACTCCAGTTAAAATGACTATAATTAGAAATGACACATGCCTAGCCCTTTCAACAGGACACATTGTGACATCTTGGGGCCTATTATTTACATTATATGATTCTCTTCTTCAGCCTGGACACTGCCCACAAGGGTCATTATGCCATACAGTTGGGCACAGTCCCAAAGTTACATGACTTTTATGTCAGGAACTTGCCTACAAGGAAAATTTTGGAACATTTCTGCCTCAGCGTTTAAGTTATGTAGCTGTCATGCCTTTTTCTTTACCACAGAGTACATTTTGACATATCTCTAGACACAGATCCCAGGCATGATAATGAGTCTCATATGTGGACCCCACAAATGGGAGTAATTTTGACCCATGTAACTTGCTTTAGAAACATGAGTGATGTCTTTGATCTGTTTCTGGTAAAAAGGTCTCAGAAGATTATAACAGCCTCAGATATTTTATAAAGCCCTTGGTTTGTACAGAGTGGCATAAGAGAACCCAGTGGAAAGGTAAAATTGTGAGTCTCATATGCACACTCAGCTGACAGTAAGGACTTTCACATTTCACATATATGAAGCCAACTCTCACTCATGAAAACAGAACATGTGTGGTATTGTAGATATATTTCTTTGGAGTATTCTGATACTATGACTGTTATACAAATATTTACTGAGCATCTGCGTGATTTGACTCTCCAGAGTGGTTCCAGCCCATATATGGGATTGTGATCTCTACGTGGGCCAACAACTAGATGATATGACTTTTCTGCCTGAGCCCTTCTCTCAGTAAGCATTGTGACATATCACTGGATCTAACACACAGGGGATGTTACATTCTTGCCTGGACCATGCCTACAGACAGCATTGTGACATTACCACTGTGTGCCCCACTTAGGTGAAGTAACTCTCCACTCTGCCATAGGCCCTGATTACAGGGGACCCTGAAAACAGGGGACATATTTCTAGGCCAGGAACACATGTGAGGTGGTGCTCTTTTGAAAGGGCTGTTTCCAAAGGTCATGGTGACATATCTGTGGGCCCACTGCCGAGGTTTTGGGACTCAATGCTTGAGCCTCACCCACACAGAGCATTGTAATATTAAAGTTAAACCTGCACAAATGAGATGCAACACTTTCACCTTGGTCCTGTCCTAAGGGAGCCTTGGGACTTAACTCAGGACCCAGCAGGTGGGTGATGTGTCTATTTTGTCTAGTTTCTGCCCATGTTTTAAATCATGACATATAGCTAAAGAAGCACCTAGGTGATACAACTCCCCTCTTTTGCCTACTGGGGAAATTGTGACATATCTCTGAGCCCATGACCTAAGTGATATGACTGTCATCCAGTACCTGGGCCTTTAAAATGTTGGGATTGTGAGGTGTTGCTGAGACCAGCATTTAGGTCATGTGACTCTATTATTTATTCTGAAACATGCCCACAAAGGAAAATTTTGACCTCTTGCACTCAGATGATGTTACTCTTCTGCCAGAGTCCTGAATAAAGGGAATTATTGCATACTGGTGGGCCCAGCACCCTGATGATGCAACTCTCCTGCATATGCCAGAACCACAGAGGGTATTTTCACATATCTTTAGCCCATTCTGTAGGTGTTTTGGTTCTCATCACTTCGCTAAATTTTTTCACATGTGGAATTATTTTATATTTCTTGGTCCAGCACCCAGTTAACATGAAACTTATTTCTAGGTCCTGCTTAGAGAAGTCATTGAGACATGTTGCTTGCTACATCACCTAAGTGATGTTACACTTTTTCCTATTTTTTTGTCCACATATTGGATTATGACATATACCCTGCTTCAGTTCACAGGCAGGATGGTCAAACTTGTTTTGGGATTCAGCCAAATTTGCCTCTCAATGCTAGGTTTAGGGCAATAGGTAAAATCCTGGGTTTCATATTTGTACAAAACTCACAGAAATTTACAACACTAATTCATACTGAATACACTCCTTGGGTGGTACAGAGAGCTTAATAACAAAGCCCAACAAAAAGTTAAGATTCTGATTCTCATTTACACACCCAGGTGAAAGTGAAAGTTGTTCACCATTCCACATTTACAAAGCCCATTGTTGAGATACTGAGTCTAACAAGTGAAAACAGTAAAAAGATTGAATTGTGACTCTCATATGGGGTTCTGGTCACAGGTGCAATCAGGATTCATTTTTAGACCAGGCTTACAGGCATAAAAACGAGTCTCTTTCCAGAAATCAGCCTAAATGAGAGATATTGACTATCATACATTGGTTTAAGGCAATATATAAGATAGTGAGTCCATAGTAGCATGTGGGCCTCCGAGTAGGTTTCATCTCTTATGCATGCCATATAAAGCCATTGGATGTTGTGGTGGGTGTCATGATAGCCCAGCACAGAATGACCTTGTCACTCTCATATATACATGAGATTATGCCATATAAATGGGTCTAAACCCAGGTGTTAAAACTTTTACTTACATTGTTTCCCATGTGTGCATTGTGTTTTGCATTGGGTAAGAATCATAATAATGTAACTCTTCTGCTTGGGCTCTGTCAACAAGGTTTATTATCACATGTCTCTTAGCCTATCAGTTCAGTGATTTGTCTATTTGTCTACTTTGTCTGTGCTTTGCCCCCCAGGAACTTTGTGACATCACTGGACATAGGATCTAGAAAATGTTACTCTCCACTGCTACCTGGGTACTGCCCACAAAAACTTTGTGAAATCCCACTGAGTGCAAAACCCAGATAATGCAACTCTCCTCTTTATTCTAGGGTCTGCCAAAACAAAGGGAATTAATACATATTGCTGAGCCCAGTACCTAGGTGTTGTGACCCTTTTCTTTTTCTCCAATCCTGTCTACACACGAACATGGTTCCATATTACTTGAGTCTCTACCTGGTTAATGTGACACTTCTGACTTGGCCATGGCTGCAAAGGAAATTACGATGTGTCTTGAGCTCAGAATCCAGGTGATGAGACTCTCCTGCCTTGTTTCTGCCCACAGGTGAAATTGTGTCATATACCTGGATTCAGCTCACATACATAAATACAACTATTATACCTGGACCCAGAAAGGACAGATATTTTGACTCTCATAGCCAGTCTTATGGCCAAAAGAAAAGTAAGGTGTTTCCTAATTGTATATACTTCAGAGACAATTATAAGACTCACACATGTATTATAAAAGCCTGAGTGATACAAAAAAAGTCCTAACAGGAAACAGAAACTAGGTGAGATTGTGACTCCTGGATGCAAACCCAGCTGACCTGATTGTTATACTCTCTCAAGAACATGGCCTACAAAAAAAGGTAATAAATCTCAGACAAAAGAGCGGTTGAAGGATGAAATCGTTCCTCATATACAGGAATCTGACCCATGGTTGATTTGGTGGTGCTTGATTCAGTACACCTATGAGGCTATGACTCCCCTACTGGAACACAGTCTTCAAGTGTGATTGGTCATCTTATACATAGATCTTTCCCATTGTTGTGATTGTGACTCCTCTGATTTGACCCAAATCACAAGATGTGTTAAGTGAAATACACAAAGCCAGGACATGTTTGGGACTTTGAAACTTATTTCTGAATATTTCTTAGTGTGCGATTAGAACATAAAAGTTAGCACATCTCCTGAATAACTTTACTGTATTTTTTAGGCAGTGACCACAGATAAAATTGTGAGACATGTGGACTACACACCTGAGAGAACTTGCCTCGGCCTGTCTACAAAGGGCACTTTTACATATCACTGGGACCAGCACCCAGGTGATGTGAATTGTTTGCCTAATCCCTATCTATAAAAAACATTGTGACTTATATATAAGTGATGTAGCTCCCTTCTGCTGCCTTGGCCCTCCACTTATGGTGCATTGTGACACATATTCCAGTTCTGCACCAGGGTGATGTGACTCTGAGTTTGGGGTTCTGACAATAGGAAGCCTTAGAGCATATCACTTGGCTCAGCACCTAGGTGATGTTGCTCCTCTTTTGCCTTGCCCTGAACACAGGGGAGATTGTGATATATTGCTAAATCCATCCCCAAGGGGAGGTCACTATTATACCTTGCTTTTGCACATAGTGGCCATTGTCATATATATCTAGGCCAATTGCTTAAGTTAAGTGAGTCTCCTCACCTTTGTATGCCCTGCCCACAGGGGTAATTTTGATATATCACTAAAAATAGAATCCAGGTGATGTGACTCTTCTTTCAGGATCTTGCCCACACGAAGGGTTCTGACTTCTCACTGGACCAGCACCCGTCCAGGTGATGTGACTTTCCTGCTTACGCTATGCCCACAGTTTATATTGTGCCATATACCTGAAACAAGATAAGAGGACTAATCATGACTCTTAAACCTGGAGTCAGGATATATGCATGATAGTGATTCCCATTCTTGGAACTTTCCACTTGTGTGTTTGTAACATATACCTTTTCACAGCTTCCTGAGTGATTTAATAATTTTTCCTAGGTGTAGCCCACACAAAAGATTTGGACATTTACCTATGCTGAGGACCTTGGTTATTAGACAATCCTGTCTTTACAATATCCTCAGGAAGGATATAACATGTCTCTGGATCCATTATCTAAGTTACCAGACTTTTCTCTCCTACCTGAACCCTGCTACTGGTGGGGATTGTAACATTTCTAAGCACTGCATTCAAATCATGACTCTCTTGCCTAGTCCTTTCAAAAGGAGACATTGTGACACATCTCTGATCTTACAGTTGAGGTAATATTGCTCTCCTCTTCTGCCTGGACACTGCCCACAATAGGCATTTCTGGCTCAGCATTTAGGTGTTGAGAATCTTGGCTGTTGTGACTCTTTCATTATCACAGAGTAAATTATGATGTGAACCTAGGCACAGCTCCCATGAATAATAATGTCTCTCATATATGGGATCCCACATATAGGAGTAATTTTGACTTTCCTAACTTGCTTTAGAAACACCAGTGATTAAATATCTTTCTGGTTAAAAAAAAAGTTCACAGGAGATTATCATAGCCTCAGATATTTTATAAAGCCCTTGATTTATACACAGAGTGTCATAATGGAACCAAACAGAAAGGTGAAATTATGAGTTTCACATGCACAGCCAGCTTAATTTAAGGACTGTCGCCCTCTCCCATATATAAAGCCAACCATATATATATATATATGTCACCCGAGAAAACAGAATATGTGTGGTATTGTAAATCTCAACTCAGGAATTTTCTGCCAGTGTGATTGTGATATAAATATTAGCCCAGCACCTGTGTGATTTGACTCCCCAGACTGGTTCCAGCTCACATATATTATTGTGATATTTACTTGGGCCAATCTCTCAGTGATGTGACTATCCTGCCTGGGCCCTTCTCTCAGTAAGAATAGTGACATATCACTAGATCCAGTACCCAGGATATGTTACATTTTTGAGTGAGAAGTGCATGCAAAAGTCATTGTGACATGTCACTGTTTCAACCACTTAGGTGATGTATCTCTCCTCATTAGAATAGGCCTTGTACACAGTGGAGGATAGTGACATAAGGCTGGGCCAGGCACACAGATGATGATACTCTTTTGCTAGGGCCGTGTCCTAAAGATGGCACTGTGACAAATCTCTGGGCCTATCACCTAGATGATGTTACTGTCCTGCGTGTGTCCTTCTTACCTTGATAGTGACATATTGCTAGGCTAGGGAAAGAGGACATGGAGCTCTTTCACCAGGGACATGCCCCTGGACCTATCACCTAGGTCATATGACATTGCCAGGGACATGTCTCTGGGCTTATCACCTAGGTGATGTGACTCCCTGCTGGAGCCCTGCCCACAAGGAGCATTGTGACATAAAGGTAGAACCTGCAACTATTTGTTGTAACTCTTTTACATGGTTCCTGTCTTAAGGGAGTCTTGTAATGTATCTATGGATCTAGCATCAAGCTGATTTGACTCTTCTGTCTGGCTTCACCTCACATGCTAGATTGTGTCATATATCTAGGGAAGCACCTATTTGATATGACTCTCCTCTTCTGCCTGACCACTCCCCTATTTGGGACATTGGGCCTTTTATCTTGACCCATGTCCTATTTGATGTGACTCTTTCCTTCTGCCTCAGTCTTTACAATGGGGTGATGTGACATATTGCTAAGCCCAATCTTAGGTAATATGACTCTTCTATTTTTCCCAAACCATGCCATGAAAAGGAAGTTTGATGTATTTCAGGGCCCATTATATAGATGATGTTCCTCTGCTGCCCGTGTCCTGCATAAAGAGAGAATTATGGCATATTGCTACCCCCACCACCACCCTGGTGATGTAACTCTCCTGCTCATGCCAGAGCAACAGAAAGCAGTTTTACATATCTTGGGCGATTTTGTAGGTGTTTTTGCTCTCATAATTTGTCTGGGTTTTGTATTGCATCCTATTGCTGGCTACAGGACCCAGTTAATGTAACCCTCATTAGTAGACCCTGCCTAGAGAAGGCATTGTGACATATTCACAGCAGCTAAGTTGTGCTGCACTCCTGCCAGTTTGTTTTTCTACAAATGGAATTATAAATTTTATATTGCTTTCATTCACAGGCATGATAATCAAACTTAAATTGAGATTCCACCAATCATAGATATTTTGCCTCTCAACACTAACTTAATGCAATATGTAAGGTTATGGGTTGCATATTTTTCAAAGCTCACAGAAGTTTACAACAGTAACTCAAATTCTATAAACTGCTTTGCTGGTATGCAGACTTACATAACAGGGACCAGCAAAATGGTAACATTGTGACTCTTGATTACACATGCAGTGGGAGCAAAAGTTGTCACCATCTCACATTAACAAAGTCCATTGTTGAAGGTCTTAGTCTAGCAAATAAATAAATTAGAAAGATGGAATTGTGACTTTCATATGTAGCTCTTGCTACAGGTCAGATGGTGATTATTTTCTGGAACTAGATCATAGCATAATAAGGGGTCTTCTGTCTGAACCCAGCCTGTAAGAGAGATGTTGACTATCATAACTGAATTAAGGCAATATGTAAGATTTTGGGTCAATATGAGTGCATAGGCCTTAGAATGGTTTGCAATTCTCATTCAGGTTACATAAAGTCTTCAGATGTTGTAGTGTGTCATAAGCCGAACAAGTACACATGTGAGATGGTGACTCTTATATACACACCAAGCTAAGAATTAAACATGCTATCCTACAAGATAAGGAGATTGTGTCTACACAGTACTACCAGGACTAGTACTCCAGTTTTGAGACTATGTTGTTTCAGTTTTTTCCAATGGATGCATTTTAAAATATCCCTCAGTCAGAATCATAACAATGTGACTCTTCTACTTGAACCCAGGAACAGAAAATATTACCACATATCTCTGGGCCTACCAACTAGATGATGTGTCTCTCCTGCCAAGGCTCTACCCACATGGGACACTGTGACATATCGCTAGATCTAGCATCTAAGTAATGTGACTCTCCTCTCCTGCCTAAATCTTGGCCACTGAAAAAATTGTGACATACCACTGAATGGAAAACCTAGGTGATGTGACTCTCCTTTGTCCTGGACTCTGCCACAAGAGGTAATTATAATATATTGCTGAGCCCAGTACCCAGAGTGTGTGACTATCCACCATATATATATATATATATATATATATATATATATATATATATATATATATATATGTTTTTCTTGAGATGCAGTTTTGCTGTTGTCACCCAGGATGCAGTGCAATGGCATGATCTCAGCTCACTGTAACATCTGCCTTCTGGTTTCAAGTGATTCTCCTGCTTCAGTCTCCTAACTAGCGGGGATTACAGGCACATGCCACCTCGCCTGGCTAATTTTTAATATTTTTTTAGTAGAGATGGGTTTTCACTATTTTGGTCAGGTTCATCTTGAACTCCTGAACTCAGATGATCCACACCACCTCAGTCTCCCAAAATGCTGAGATTAGAGGCATAAGCCACATGCCCAGCCAACTATCCACTGTTTTATCAGCCCTGTAAACAGTGGGCATGATGACATATTATTGGAGACTCTACTCATGTGATATGACTCCTCTTCCTGGCCCTGACTAAAAAGGAAGTTAAAATGTTTCCCCAGCTCATCACCCAGATGATGTGACTATTCTGTCTTGTCTCTGTCCAAAGGTGAGATTGTGGCATATACCTGGATTCAGGTTATACGCACAATAAAAATCTCATACTGTTGTACCTGAGCGAGTTAGAAAAACATCACACTTTGAGATGAATTAAGAGTCCTTCCTTAGCCGGCCACTGAGAGACAGTTAAGGCTCAAAATTCTCTTGGCCCTGAGGAAGGGACTTAATTAACTTTTATACCTTGGTTTAGGAAGGGGGATTCTAGTTAAAACAATTTTACAGAAGTAAAGTAGGCAAAAAGTTAAAAGGATAAGTGTTTACAGGAAAGTAAACAGTTCCAAGTGCAGGGCCTTTAAGACTATTACAAGATGATAGACACAGAGCTTTGGGAGTTACCAATCAGATGAATTCCTGGGAACTGCGGATATAGCTTGCCACAGTATCTTTTTGGTTAATTGCATTCTTGGTTATGCTGGGAGTCAGTTTGCACAAGTTAAGTCTTTGAGGAAGGGGCTGCCAGTGAAAGATCCAAGATGGAGTCAATCTGGCTGTCTTAGCTAAGAAAGAGTCAATTCAGGTGGAAACAAGGCTAGGTGATTAAAGGAAAAGAGAGAGTCCAAAAACAGAGTTAGTAAAAACCAAGTTGGGCATTACATTCCCCACTTGTGCTTTTGGGGAATCAAGGCATTGATTCCTCAGTTATAACAAGGGAGTTATAGGGAGTCTTAAGATACATAAGTTTGACAGAAGCTATGCATTGTTTTATAAAATTAAGAAACCAATTTAATATACAATGCTCAAAAATTAAACTTAATATTATGATGAGGAGAGGTCCAACTAACCCGGTGATTAAAGTAGTTAGCCAGGGGTTCCAGTTGAACATGTTTTGACACCAGGGGATGTTATTTTTTTGTTCCTATTGTTGCCTATCTAGAATTTAACTTTTGGAGTGTATCTTTTATGACTAAGAATGGTGGAGGAACCGTTAAATCAACTTTGTCAGGGGGTTTCTAGAACATAGGGTCACCTAAAGCAGTTAAGGGCCCGATTGGCTTGGGTGGGCTCCATGAGACCAGAATTTTTTTTTTTTTTTTTTGGATAGTGAACATAGTCCCAACATCAAATCCTGAGATATAAAATCTTAATTCCCATGACATGCCATAATATTATTGAGTTGAATTAGGGTCATGGACAGTTATAGTAAGAGGGTTACAATTTTTTCTAGTACATAATTGAGGATGAGAAGTATGAGTTACAGAATGAAGATCTGCTTGATGCCCCAGAGTAGGTGGCTAAAGTTACACATGTCCAGTCAGGGCAGAAAAACTGATAAGTATCTCAATAGTTAGCATCAGGGTGATTCTCAGTACAGAGGTAAAAGTCAACATTTTGGAGTTCTTTTTCTGCCCCTTTGGAGCTTCCACATGCAGTTTGGCTCCCAGAGCATCCAAATCCTGCTGCAAGCTCAACACTTCCTGCTTTTGGGACCAGCAGATTGTATTGCTCTTCATAGGTATGGCCTGGCTCTGGGAACAGTATACATAAATCAACTACAAAGGAGAATTCCTTGGAGGTACCGGCCTTCTGAGTGGTGTTTGCAAATACACGTCCTGTTGTGAAAGAAGTGAGGAGAAAGGAGTAGGAAGGCGCAGAGGACATAAGAGGCAGAAACAAACAAATGAGGTGGATAAAAAGAATTAATCTAATGGCTTCACCTGACTTAGGCACAGTTTTAAAGGGACCTGACCCAGGCCTGGGGACCCATGTTTTTAGTTGGGCTCTGTTGGCCTTTTTGAGGCAGGAGTGATAAATCTAAGCAGGAATGCCATCCACCTTCAGAGCCATTGGCATTGTGAGGATGAGAGTGTGAGGTCTTTTGTAAGCAGGAGTGAGTACTTCTATTTGGAACTTTTTAACAAACACTAAGGCTCCTTGCTGGAACGAATGGCAGGACCCCATCTGGTTAGGAAATGGATTGGGATGGGTTCCTTGAACAAGTGGCAGGATGATATCTTGTACCTGTTGGGGAGACTGTAGGTACTGTAATAAATTAGCTTGCGATATTTCTGCCAGTTGGGCATCTCTTAGCTTAAGGAAGATAGGCGGCACCCTCCCATACATTATTTTAAAAGGCAAGAACCCAGACCAATAAGGGGTGCACCTTACTCTAAGTAGGGCTAAAGGAAGGAGACTTACCCAATTTTCACTGGTTTCTAAAATTAATTTTGTAAGAGTGTTTTTTAGAGTGTTTAAGAGTGTTTTTCATGCGTTCTACCTGCCCAGAGCTCTGGGGTCGATAGGCACAATGGAGCTTCCACTGAATGTTTAACACCTTACTGACTGAGCTATGGATGAGGTGTAGGCAGGTCCATTATCAGACCCTATGGCAGCAGGCAGCCCATATTGAGGGATGATTTCATTGAGTAAGAACTTAACTACCATATTGACAGTTTTGTTTTCAGTAGCAAATGCTTTAGTCCATCCGGAGGTGTCTACTAGTACTAGAAGGTATTTGTACCCAGCCCAGTGTGATTTTACTTCTGTAAAGTCAATTTTCCACTTTTCTTCTGGCAAGTTTTCTCGGAGATGGTGGCTTGGGCTGGGTTTAGGACCTTGCTTGGCATTTACCTGGGTGCAGATTGTGCACTGGAGAGCAGCTTGATCTGTTAGGCTTTGAAGACAGGGGATTCTTCTTTGTTTTTATAGCCTTTCCTGCTGAGGTGAGTAGCCCACCCTCCTGGTAGATGGCTCCATGTACATGCACAGTAGCAAAGGCGTACCTGCTGTCAGTGTAAATGTTAATATGTTTATCCTTACCCCATAGGAGAGCCTGAGTGAGGGCAATCAATTTAGCTTTTTGTGCTGAGGTGTTTGCTGGTAAAGCCTGAGCCCACAACACATCTGTCTCCATGGTAACAGCTTCATCAGCCTTTCGTACTCCCTGCTCGAGAAAGCTGCTACTGTCTGTGAACACAGTGGCATCCACCTTCTCTAGGGGCACATCTTGAAGATTGGGTTGGCCAGTTTTGGTAGTTTCTAACAGTTCCTGTCAGTCATGGATAGTAGCTGGATTTAAACACCATTTGGGAGAGAAGGTCAAATGAGGGTGATCTAACAGTAAATTCTGATACTGCAGGATGAAAGCATTTGACATCCATTTGCCAGAAGCACTTTGAAGTAAAGTCTCTAAGGCATGAGGAGCTGTAAGTTTTAAATTTTGGCCCAGAGTTAACTTATCAGCCTCTTGGACTAGGTTTGCTGTAGCCGCTATGGCTCACAGACAACTTGGCCATCCAGAGGCCACAGAATCCAGTCTCTTAGATAAATAGGCCACTGGGCATCTCCAGGGCCCTAAAGCCTGAGTAAGCACCCCTTTAGCAACTCCCTGGCTTTCATGGACAAACAGGTGAAATGACTTTGAGCTATTAGGGAGGGCTAAAGCAGGGCTTCAGTTAATGCCTTTTTCAGGTTTTGAAAAGCCTGTTCTTCTGTGTCTGTCCAAATTAACGGGCCATTTTATTCTGTACCTCTTGGATAGCCACCACTAAGACTTTTGTTTGTCCTTTGAATGCTTTATCAGCGGCCTTTTTAGCTGCCTGTGTTGCTTGTTTTTGTTTTTCAAACTCTCAATTGTAAAAAACATTTTGGCTATTTCTAAAAGCTGACTGATATTCATTCCAGTAAATCCCTTCAGTTGTTGGAGTTTTCTTTTAATATCTAGGGCTGCCTGAGCCACAAGTGCCAAATTAAGAGCACGGCTATTTTAGGGGGCCGCTGGGTCAAAAGGGGTGTAAATCTGATAAGCCTACTGGAGCGGCTCTAAAAACGCTCCTGGTGACTCATTGGGCCCCGGACAACTTCAGTCACCTTAGACAAGTTTATGGGTTTCAGAGCAGCTCCCTTAATACCCGTAAGGAGATACTGGTGAAAATCATCCAAAGCTTTCCTTCCACTTGAGGAATTTGGGTCCCAGTTAGGCCAGGTAGAGGGAAAGACCTCCTCAAGGAGGTCTCTAGCTTCCTCCTCCTGTCTATTGGCTGATGCAAGGAAGTGCTTTCTGGCCTCTCTCCGGATACACTCCGTCTCCTCAGAGGTAAAGAGAGTTAAAAGGAGCTGTTGGCAGTCATCCCAGGTGGGCCGATGTGTCTGGAGTACGGACTCCATCAGTGAGGTCAAAGCCTGGAGCTTTTCAGAAAAGGAAGGATTATGGGTTTTCCAATTATACAAGTCAGAAGTAGAAAAAGGGACATAAACCAAGAAGGGGGCTGACAGCTCATCACCTGTTGGGACTTGTGCCTCTCTCAGTGGTAGTAGAGGAGCTGCTTCCTCCCGCTGTGGCCGCAGTCAAGAGGCAATGGGTGGTGAGCCCACAGGGGCATCGTCTAGAAGACATGGGACAACGAACAACCCTAAGGGAGCAAGTTGGTTGTAAGGTGGTAGGACTGGGTGAGGGAGACTCTCCTCTTCTTTAGAGGGAGGCAGTACAGGGGGAGCTGAACCGGCTGAGGGTCGAGGAGAAAACGCGGCGTGGCTCAGGAGGACTCTGGAGGTGGAATTGTGAATGGCGCATGAACGGAGCCATGGAGGAGGATTCCTGACCAAACTTAACCATTGATCTATATAGGGAAGCTGATCAGGGTGACTGGGAGCTTTGGTAACAACCCACCACATGGCTTGAACAATTGTAGGAGTCAATGAACCTTCAGAGGGCCACCCAGCTCCAAACTTTGACCATTCTACTTTACAGAGTGTCCGGCGCTTGCCTTTCTTAAGATGGACTCCATAATCCTCTGAGAAACCAAGAGAAAAATTTTTCAGCATACACTGGAGGGGGCTGTTTCCCATTTTTTTTTTTTTTTTTTAGAAGGCAATTTAACACAATTTGAGTAGAGATTTCAGATCCAATATAGACAGAGAAACTCATTCCATGGGGGTCTGGAGTATCAGAAAAACAGAATTAACATAACTAGAAAGAACAGAAAAACCACAACAGCTAATACCACTTGCCACATTGCTGTAGCTTTAAGATTGAGGGAAGGGGACTAAAGGCCAGCCCGAGGTCTCCTGGGTTGGTTGGATCTAGGCGTTCTCCCTCTTCTTCTCCCTCCAGACCTGTACCTTAAATACCTTTGATGTCTCCATGACTCAAAGGCAAATAGCTCAAATTCAGCTTTTTCCATCAAGGGTTCAAGGAGTGAGAGCAGAGTCAAGTAATGGAGACGCTGAACTTGCTGTTGCACCAGAAAACGAGATGTGCGGGGTAGGGTGCAGGGATGAAGAGGAAAGGGTCTTAACGACTCCGGTCATTTTTAAGATGAGAGAGTAGCCACAGGGGAACAGAGTAGGAGTCTAAACAAAGTAAAGCATGACAGGCGTAGGGAGACGTGAGTTTTCCTACACAGTGTTCTATTTAAGGTCTCAAGAAAAGTTACAGAATGACAAGAGGTGAGCAAGGAAATCTGCAGGGTGGCTGTTTTGAACCCACCGCCGGTTTAATCTAGAGGAGGTCCAATCACTTGAACGTGGGGTATGGCAATCTAAATACCCACAACCTCCATGGTGCCAGAAATTCCAATTAGACGAATGCAGTTTACACACCATCCTTCCCATAACAACACCTGACTTGCCTCTGGCAGAAAAGACAGGACTGTGGTGGCCAGCCTAAATGATTGATGAGAAATTTAGCCTCCTGTGACAAAAAAAAATCAGCACTAAGGGACTTGAAGAAGTTTTTACCCAGACGTCTTGGGCAATACTGACATCCTGACATGCAAAAACCTTGGCAACCACTAAACAAGACAATAAACACTAAACAGAACAATAAACATAAAACAAACAATTTGACCCTAGGGTATGTAAAAAGTTTTGACAGTTTTTTTTTTCCTTTTTTTTTTTACTAGACAGACAAAGGGAGGGGGTCCCATGATGGGATCAGTCAGATACCTGCCTGGCCACTCCCCCTGAGGGGATTTGGGCTCCTGTTAGCATTGGCAGGCCAGTATAAACCCCCGGCTCGGATCAAGCTATGCCCGATGCTGCCTTAAGCCTTATGAGGTCACCACAGAACCGCAGGTGAGGTCCCACTCGAACTGTGTAGCTTTCGCCCTGGAGCTACAAACTGGAGGATAAGCACAAGCCCTTATCCTCCCCCATCCATACACCATTCACACAGAATTATTATAACAGTTTTTTTTCTTCTTCTTCTTTCCTGGAGTTTCTCCAGGAAACCTGAACAAGAGAAAGATGAGAGATAGAAAGAGGAGGGTGGGGGAGAGAGAGAGAGAGAGAGAGAAAGAGAGAGAGACCGGTCTGCCAGAAACCAAGGCTCAGTTCCCCAGCATCCTGGGATGTGAACTGAGTCAAGGGAGGGTCCTCGTCAGGACCACTTCCCACTCAAACCAAGACACAATGGTGCCTACCAGAAAACCAAGGCTCAACCCTTTAGCATCCTAGAAAAATGGGCAGAGTCAAAAGAGGGATGCCCTCATCAGGGCTGCTTCCCTCTTACCAGAACCAGAATGAAGTCAAATCTGACCTACCTGACTCTGGGGTCAGAAGCTGAGGACTCAGATGTTGAATTTTAGGTCACTCACATGGTAGCCAATCCGCTCTCCTCTGGAAGACGGTCACCCTTTGGGGATCTGAAAATTCTTTTTGTTCAGGTGGCGCCCCCTCTACAAGTTGGCCATCCCTCTGGGGGAGCCCAGAGCAAGACCAGCTCTCACCTGGTGGTGTTAAAATCTCACTAGGGCTTCCAAATATTGTACCCGAGCGAGTTAGAAAAACGCCACACTTTGAGATGAATTAAGAGTCCTTTATTAGCCGGAGACTGAGAGATGGCTAACTCTCAAAATTATCTCGGCCCTGAAGAAGGGGCTTGATTAACTTGTATACCTTGGTTTAGGAAGGGGGAGGGGGGGTCTAGTTAAAACAATTTTACAGAAGTAAAGTAGGCAATAAGTTAAAAGGATAAATGGTTACAAGAAAGTAAACAGTTCCAGGGGCAGGGGCTTTAAGACTATTACAAGATGATAGACATGGGGCTTTGGGCGTTACCAATCAGACGAATTCCTGGGAACTGTGGATATAGCTTGCCATAGTATCTTATTGTTTAATTACATTCTTGGATGTTCTGGGAGTCAGCTTGCACAAGTTAAGTCCTTGAGGAAGGGGCTGCCAGTGAAAGAGCCAAGATGGAGTCAGTCTGGCTGTCTTAGCTAAGGGAGAGTCAATTCAGGTGGAAACAAGGCTAGGTGATTAAAGGAAAAGAGAGAGTCCAAAAACAGAGTTAGTAAAAACCAGGTTGAGCATTACAATACCTAGACCCTGCTAGAAGAGATATATCGACTTTAATAGCCAGTCTTTTGGCCATGGGTAAAGTTCTAGACCTCCCACCTGTAAGAATTCATAAGAAAGTATGCTAATTACTCAGGCATATCATATAAAACCTTAGTGACAAAAATGGTGTCATAACAGGCACTGACAACTAGGTGCTATTGTGGCTCTTGAATCCACTCACAGCTGACATGATTGCCATTCTCCAACATGAGCAGAGCCTATGAATTTTGTGCTAAATCTCACACACATACCAATAGAAGATTGAAATTGTTACTCTCATACATGAATCTGATCCACAGCTGGTTTGGTGACTTTTGAATTACGATTCAGCAGACCTGCAGTGTTTTGACTCCCCTGCTGAGACAAAATCTTTAAATGGGATTGGGGCTCTTATATGTAAATCTTGCCCATTCTTGAGATAGTGATTCCTGTGCTTGAATCCAGCTTGAAGGAGGTGTTCATTCACATACCTGAAGCCAGGACTTTTGTGGGACTGTGAAACTTGTTTCTGAACATTTTCAAGTCTGTGATTGAGAAGTATGACTTTACCCAGCCTCTGAGTGTTTTCACTCTGTTTTCCAGGCCCATAGCACCATGGAAATTGTGACATACTTGCAACAAGCACCTAACATTATATAACACCTTCTTTGTCAATGCAACAAAAGACAGTTTTGGGTATCACTGGTACCAGCAACCAGCTGATGTAAAATCTTGGCCTGAACCCTGCCTACAATGAGCATTGTGGCTTTTATATAGGTCCATCATGTAAATTATGTGACTTTCTTCTAGTGCCCTGCCTCTACACACATAGTGCATTGTGAAACTTAACAGTGTACTGTATCCAGGTGATGTGACTCTCTTTTGTGAGTTAAAGGGTTCTGCCAATAGAAAGCTTTGTAACATATCACTTGGCTCAGCACCAAAGTGATGTTTCTTTTCTCTTGCCTAGACCCTGACCACCAAAGAGATTTTGACATATTGCCGAACCCAGCAACAAGAAGAAGTCACTCTGCTGCCTTCATCCTGCATATAGGTGCTATTGTACATCTATCAATGTCAATTGCCTATGTGAAGTTTGTCTTCTCTCCTTCCTAAACACTGATCCTAGTGGGGATTCAGATATATCACTGCAACCAGCATCCAAGAGGTGTGACTCTTCTTCCAGAGTCCTGTCCACAAGGAGGATTGTGATATTTCACTGGACCACAACCCATTCAAGTGATGTTACTTTCTTTTCTTCTCCCAGCCCACAGGTGATATTGTGCCATATACCTGAGACCATAACAAAGGCCTAATAATGACTCTTGCACTTGGATCCAGGACATGTGCAGGAAGGTGACTCTCATCATTGAACCTTTCCACAGGTGTTACTGTAACATGTACCTTTGCCCAGCTCCTGAGTTATTTAATAATCCTGCCTAGTTGTAGCCCACATATGACATTTTAATATATGTCTGTGCCAAGAATATTGTGGATTTGACTCTCATGTGTTAACAGTGTTCACAGAAAAGATCATAATATGTCTCTGGACCCATTGTCTAGGTAATGTGACTCTTCTCTCCTGCCTGAACATTGCTTCTAGTGATGAGTGTAGCATTTTAAGCATTGCATCCAAAAGACATTAGTCTCTTGCCTGGGCCTCATTTTAACATGAGGCATTGTGATATATCTCTAGGCCCTTCACTAAGGTGATATGACTCACCTCTCCTGCCTAGACAGTCTCCACGAGAGACATTATGCAATAGGGGTGGGCCTAACACTCAAGGTTTATGATTTTGTGTTAGGGCCCTGCCTACAAAGAAAATATTAAAATATTTCTGGCTCAAAATTTAGGTGACATGGCTATCCTGCCTGTTTAGTACTTCAGAGAGTAGGGTGAAATATACTAAGGCACAGCTAACAGACATGATAATGACTGACATATTAGGACACAGCCAATAGGAGAAATTTTGTCTTATAGCTATATTTAGGAATATGAGAGTCTTCCAGGATCTCCTTCTGGTGGTAAAATGGTCACAGAAGATTGCAGTGCTCGCACATATTTTATAACAATCTTGTGTTTTATAGACAGTGTCACAACAGGGCTTAGCATACAGAGGAAATTGTGGGTCTCACATGCACACCCACCTGACAGTAAGGAGTTTCACTATCACATGGATGAAGACAACTGTTCTACATGAAACCCGGACATGTGTTGTATTATAAATCTAATCCCAATAATTTTATTCTATTGTGACTGTGATATAGATCTTTGCCAAGCACCTTTATGATTTCACTCTTCAGATTGGTTTGGGCCTACATATGGGATTTTGATATCTACCTGAGCCAAACTTGAAGTGATGTGACTCTTCTGCCTCAGTAATAATTGTGACATCAATGGATCCAGCACCCAGATGATGTTACATTCTTGTCTGGGCCATAGCCACAGACATCATATTGACATTTCATTGTGTCCATTACTTAGAATACATAATTAACCTCTCTGGAATGGGCCCTGAACTCAGGGAAGAATAGTGATATATTCCTAGGCCAGGCACACAGGTATTGATACTCTTTTGTCAGGGCCAAGCCCAAAAGAGGGCATTTTGGCATATCACAGAGCCTATCATGTAGGTGATTTTGTTCTTCTGCTTGAGATCTGCCTACTTGAATAGTGACATATTGCTAGGCCAGGCAAAAAGCTGATGCTACTTTTTTGCCAGGTCTATGTTTTAAGGAAGGCTTTGTGATGTATCTCTGAACCTATCACCTAGGTGAGCTGACTTCCTGATTGGCCCTTCTCACATGGATTATTGTGATCAAGAGTAGAACCTGCATCTAGGTGATGTAAAATTCTTGCTGGGGCTTTTTCTAAGATGGACTTGTGAATATCTCAAGATACAAGACCAAGTGATGTGGCTCCTCAGCCTGGTTTCTTCCCACATAGTAAATGGTGACGTATATGCAAAGAAGCATACGGGTAACAAGACTCTTTTTCTGCTTGAGCTCTGCCAACTCATTGGGCCATATCTCTGAGCCCATGGCTAAAGCAATGAGACTCACTTATTCTGTCTGGGAATGGGAAGATTGTGACATACTGATGAGCCCAGAACCTAGGTAGTATGACTCTCATCTTCTTGCTGAACAAGGCCCACAAACAGGGCTTTTGCTGACTCTTAGGACCTAACACCTGTATGATGTTACTCTTTAGCCTAGGTCATGAATAAAGAGGGAATGGAGACATATTGATCTGCCCAGCAACATAATGATGTGACCCTTTTTCTTGTGCCAGAGCCACAGAAGTTATGTCAACATATCTTTGTCCCATACTGCAAATGTTTTGGCTCTCATCACTTTGTTGTGTTTCTTCCATGTGTTGTTGTATCACATTGCTGGCTCCAGCCCCCAGTTAATGTCATCCTCATTCCTAGGCCCTGCCTAGAGAGGGCATTGTGACATATTCCTTGGCACAGTACCTAAGTGATATTACCCTTCTGCCTAGCTTTTGCCCACAAATGGGATTATGACATATACTTTGCTTCAGTTTAAAGATATGATGATCAAGATTACAATGGGATTCAGCCAATAGGAAATATTTTGACTCTAGCAACTAGGTTTAGGTCAATACAGAAGGTATTTCATTGCATATTTATACAAATCTCACAGAGGTTTACAACACTAACTCATACCATGAAAACTTCTTGGGCTGTACAAAGAGTTTCATAACAGGGCCCAGCAAAATGTGAAGATTGTGACTCTCAACTACACACTCAGGTGAATGTAAAATTTGTTACTGTCCTATATTTCGAAAGCCCAATGTTGAGGTACTGAGTCTAATAAATGAATACAGCACAGGTTTGGAATGGTGACTTTCTTAAGTGAATCTGTCAACCTGTGAGATGATGATTCATTCCTGGATCCACCTAACAGGCATAATAATGGTCTCATCCCTGAGGCCAGCCTATAGGAGAAATGTTACTGTCACACCTGGGTTTAGGGCAATATGTAAGATCATGGGTCCATATAAGCATGAAGGCCTCAGAGAGGTTTATGACTCTCATCCATGTTGTATAAAGTTCTCAGGTGTTGTAGAGAGTGTCACACAATGGCCAGCATGCATGTGAGATTGTGACTTTCCTATACACAACTAGCTAATCATTAAGGATATCACCATTAAAGATGAGGAGATTGTGTCATATCCCTTGGCCTAGTACCTGGGTGTTCAGACATTTTGGTTTAAATTCCTTTTCATAAGGGCATTGTGGGTCAGATCATGATAATGTGACCCTTCTACCTGGGCCCTGCAAATGGGATATTTTCCCATCTCTCTGGGTCTACTGGCTAGGTGAGATGTCTCTCCTGTCAGTTTTGTGCCAACAATGGACACTGTGACATATCACCATATATAGCATCTAGGTAATATGATTCTACTCTCCTGCCTGGAATCTTCCCATTTAAGAAATTGTGACATATGATCCTACTCCCCTGCCTGGATCCTGCCCACTTAGGAAATTGTGACATACCACTGAGTGCAAAACCCACATGATGCTTCTCTTTGTCCTGGGTTCTGCCACAAGAGGGAATTACTTCATATTTCTGAGTCCAGCAAAAAGGTGGTGTGGTTCTCTTTTTTCTCTTCAAACCTGTCTACATTAGGCATGGTGAGCTATTATCTGAGGCTGTAAACAGATGATGTGGCCCTTCTGCCTAATTACTGCCCACTTGTTAAATTGTGACTAGGGATATTTCTAGGAGATATGACTCTCCTTTTCTACCTCAGACCTGCCTACTGGGCACACTGTGATATAACTCTCAGCTTGCGGTTTAAGTGAAGTGACTCTTCTTCTGCCTGGCCTTTACAATGGGAGGATTTTGACGTATTACTGCCTGGCCTTTACAATGGGAGGATTTTGACGTATTACTGAGCCCAATACTCAGTTTATTTGATTCTTTTTTTTCTTGAACAATGCCAGCAAACAGAAATTTTGACCTATTGCCAGGCCCATCAAACAGATGAAGTTACTCTTTTTTCCTGGGTCCAGTATACAGAGAGAATTATGGACTATTGCTGGGCCAAGCACTCAATAATGTGACTCTCATGCCTATGCCAGAGACACAGAAGGTATTTCAACATATCCTGAGCCAATTATGTAGGTGTTACGGCTCTCATAACTTGCCTGCTTTTTCCCCCCATGTTGGATGGTGTCATATTGCTGAGTCCAGCACCCATTAAATGTGAATATAATTCCTATTCTCTGTCTAGGAGGGCACTGTGACATATTGCTTGGCACAGCACCTAAGTGATGTTACCCTCCTACCTAGTTTTTTGCCCACAAATGGGACTATCACGTATACTTTTCTTCAATTCACAGGCATGATTTTCAGACTTCAACTGGGATTCAGCCTATAGGAGATATTTTACCTTTCAATGCTAGGCCAAGGGGAATAGGTAAGGTCCTGATTTCTATATTTGTACCAAGCTCACAGAACTTTACAACCCTAACTCTCTTTTTTTATTATTATTATACTTTAAGTTTTAGGGTACATGTGCACAATGTGCAGGTTACTTACATATGTATACATGTGGCATGCTGGTGTGCTGCACCCATTAACTTGTCATTTAGCATTAGGTATATCTCCTAATGCTATCCCTCCTCTTTCCTCCCACCCTACAACAGTCCCTAGAGTGTGATGTTCCACTTCCTGTGTCCATGTGTTCTCATTGTTCAATTCCCACCTATGAGTGAGAACATGCGGTGTTTGGTTTTTTGTCCTTGTGATAGTTTACTGACAATGATGATTTCCAATTTCATCCATGTCCCTACAAAGGACATGAACTCATCATTTTTTATGGTTGCATAGTATTCCATGGTGTATATGTGCCACATTTTCTTAATCGAGTCTGTCTTTGTTGGACATTTGGGTTGGTTCCAAGTCTTTGCTATTGTGAATAGTGCCCCAATAAACATACGTGTGCATGTGTCTTTATAGCAGCATGATTTAGAGTCCTTTGGGTACATACCCAGTAATGGTATGGCTGGGTCAAATGGTATTTCTAGTTCTAGATCCCTGAAGAATTGCCACACTACCTTCCACAATGGCTGAACTAGTTTACAGTCCCACCAACAGTGTAAAAGTGTTCCTGTTTCTCAACATCCTCTCCAACACCTGTTGTTTCCTGACTTTTTAATGATTGCCATCCTAACTGGTGTGAGACGGTATCTCATTGTGGTTTATATTTGCATTTGTCTGATGGCCAGTGATGGTGAGCATTTTTACAAGTGTTTTTTGACTGCATAAATGTCTTCTTTTGAGAAGTGTCTGTTCATATCCTTCACCCACTTTTTGATGGAGTTGTTTGTTTTTTTCTTGTAAATTTCTTTGTGTTCATTGTAGATTCTGGATGTTAGCCCTTTGTCAGATGAGTAGGTTGCAAAAATTTTCTCCCATTTTGTAGGTTGCCTGTTCACTCTGATGGTAGTTTCTTTTGCTGTGCAGAAGCTCTTTAGTTTAATTAGATCCCATTTGTCAATTTTGGCTTTTGTTGCCATTGCTTTTGGTGTTTTAGACATGAAGTCCTAGCCCATGCCTATGTCCTGAATGGTAGTGCCTAGGTTTTCTTCTAGGGTTTTTATGGTTTTAGGTCTAACGTTTAAGTCTTTAATCTATTTTGAATTAATTTTTGTATAAGGTGTAAGGAAGGGATCCAGTTTCAGCTTTCTACATATGGCTAGCCAGTTTTCCCAGCAGCACATATTAAATAGGGAATCCTTTCCCCATTGCTTGTTTTTCTCAGATTCATCAAAGATCAGATAGTTGTAGATATACAGTTTTATTCCTTAGGGCTCTGTTCTGTTCCATTGATCTATATCACTGTTTTGGTAGCAGTACCATGCTGTTTTGATTACTGTAGCCTTGTAGTATAATTTGAAGTCAGGTAGCGTAATGCCTCCAGCTTTGTTCTTTTGGCTTAGTATTGACTTGGTGATGTGGGCTCTCTTTTGTTTCCATATGAACTTTAAAGTAGTTTTTTCCAATTCTGTGAAGAAAGTAATTGGTAGCTTGATGGGGATGGCATTGAATCTATAAATTACCTCAGGCATTATGGCCATTTTCACGATATTGATTCTTCCTACCCATGAGCATGGAATGTTCTTCCATTTGTTTGTATCCTCTTTTATTTCATTGAACAGTGGTTTGTAGTTCTCCTTGAAGAGGTCCTTCACATCACTTATAAATTTGATTCCTAGATATTTTATTCTCTTTGAAGCAATTGTGAATGGGAGTTCACTCATGATTTGGCTCTCTCTTTGTCTGTTATTGGTGTATAGAAATGCTTGTCGTTTTTGCCCATTGATTACAGATCGTGAGACTTTGCTGAAGTTGCTTATCAGCTTAAGGAGATTTTGGGCTGAGACAATGGGGTTTTCTAGATATACAATCATGTCATCTGCAAACAGAGACAATTTGACTTCCTCTTTTCCTAATTGAATACCCTTTATTTCCTTCTCCTGCCTAATTGCCCTGGCCAGAATTTCCAACACTATATTGAATAGGAGTGGCGAGATACGTCATCCCTGTCTTGTGCCAGTTTTCAAAGGGAATGTTTCCAGTTTTGCCCATTCAGTATGATATTGGCTGTGGGTTCATCATAGATAGCTCTTATTATTTTGAGATACGTCCCATCAATACGTAATTTATTGCGAGTTTTTAGCTTGAAGGGTTGTTGAATTTTGTCAAAGGCCTTTTCTGCATCTATTGAGATAATCATGTGGTTTTTGTCTTTGGTTCTGTTTCTATGTTGGATTACATTCATTGATTTGAATATATTGAACCAGCCTTGCACTCAAGGTATGAAACCCACTTGATCATGGTGGATAAGCTTTCTGTTGTGCTGCTGGATTCTGTTTGCCAGTATTATATTGAGGATTTTTGCATCAATGTTCATCAATGATATTGGTCTAAAATTCTCTTTTTTGGTTGTGTCTCTGCCCAGCTTTGGTATCAGGATAATGCTGGCCTCATAAAAAGAGTTAGGGAGGATTCCCTCTCTTTCTATTGATTGGAATAGTTTCAGAAGGAATGGCAACAGTTCCTCCTTGTACCTCTGGTAGAATTCAGCTTTGAATCCATCTGGTCCTGGACCCTTTTTTGTTGGTAAGCTGTTGATTATTGCCACAATTTCAGAGCCTGTTATTGGTCTACTCAGAGATTCAACTTCTTCCTGGTTTAATCTTGGGAGGGTGTATGTGTCGAGGAATTCATCCATTTCTTCTAGATTTTCTAGTTTATTTGCGTAGAGGTGTTTGTAGTATTCTCTGATGATAGTTTGTATTTCTGTGGGATTGGTGGTGATATCCCCTTTTTCATTTTTTATTGCATCTATTTGATTCTTCTCTCTTTTCTTCTTTATTAGTCTTGCTAGTGGCCTATCGATTTTGTTGATCCTTTCAAAAAAACAGCTCCTGGATTCATTAATTTTTTGAAGGGTTTTCTGTGTCTCTATTTCCTTCAGTTCTGCACTGATCTTAGTTATTTCCTGCCTTCTGCTAGCGTTTGAATGTGTTTGCTCTTGCTTTTCTAGTTCTTTGAATTGTGATGTTAGGGTGTCAATTTTGGATCTTTCCTGCTTTCTCTTGTGGGCATTTAGTGCTCTAAATTTCCCTCTACACACTGCTTTAAATGTGTCCCAGAGATTCTGGTATGTTGTGTCTTTGTTCTCATTGGTTTCAAAGAACATCTTTATTTCTGCCTTCGTTTCATTATGTACCCAGTAGTCATTCAGGAGCAGGTTGTTCAGCTTCCATGTAGTCGAGCGGTTTTGAGTGAGTTTTTTAATCCTGAGTTCTATTTTGATTGCACTGTGGTCTGAGACACAGTTTGTTATAATTTCTGTTCTTTTACATTTGCTGAGGAGAGCTTTACTTCCAAGTATGTAGTCAATTTTGCAATAGGTGTAGTGTGGTGCTGAAAAGAATGTATATTATATTGATTTTGGGTGGAGAGTTCTGCAGATGTCTATTATCTCCACTTGGTGCAGAGCTGAGTTCAATTCCTTGGTATCCTTGTTAACTTTCTGTCTCATTGATCTGTCTAATGTTGACAGTAGGGTGTTAAAGTCTCCCATTATTATTGTGTGGGAGTCTAAGTCTCTTTGTAGGTCACTCAGGACTTGCTTTATGAATCTGGATGCTCCAGTACTGGGTGCATATATATTTAGGATAGTTAGCTCTTCTTGTTGAATTGATCCCTTTACTATTATGTAACGGCCTTCTTTGTCTCTTTTGATCTTTATTGGTTTCAAGTCTGTCTTATCTGAGAGTAGGATTGCAACCCCTGCCATTTTTTGTTTTCCATTTGCTTGGTAGATCTTCCTCCATCCTTTTATTTTGAGCCTATGTGTGTCTCTGCACATGAGATGGGTTTCCTGAATACAGCACACTGATGGTTCTTGACTCTTTATCCAATTTGCCAGTCTGTGTCTTTTAATTGGAGGATTTAGTCCATTTACACTTTAAGTTAATATTGTTATGTGTGAATTTGATCCTGTCATTATGATGTTAGCTGGTTATTTTGCACATTAGTTGATGCAGTTTCTTCCTAGCCTTGATGGTCTTTACAATTTGGCATGATTTTGCAGTGGCTGGTACCAGTTGTTGCTTTCCATGTTTAGTGCTTCCTTCAGGAGCTCTTTTGGGCAGGTCTGGTGGTGACAAAATCTTTCCGCATTTGCTTGTCTGTAAAGTATTTTATTTCTCCTTCACTTATGAAGCTTAGTTTTGTTGGATATGAAATTCTGGGATGAAGATTCTTTTCTTTAGGAATGTTGAATATTGGCCCCCACTCTCTTCTGGCTTGTAGAGTTTCTGCCAAGAGATCCGCGGTCAGTCTGATGGGATTCCCTTTGAGGTTAACCTGACATTTCTCTCTTGCTTCCCTTCGCATTTTTTCTTTCATTTCAACTTTGAGGAATCTGACAATTATGTGTCTTGGGGTTGCTCTTCTCGAGGAGTATCTTTGTGGTGTTTTCTGTATTTCCTGAATTTGAATGTCGTCCTGCCTTGCTAGATTAGGGAAGTTCTCCTGGATAATATCCTGCAGAGTGTTTTCCAACTTCGTTCCATTCTCCTCATCACTTTCAGGTACACCAATCAGATGCAGATTTGGTCTTTTCACATAGTCCCATGTTTCTTGGAGGTTTTGTTCATTTCTTTTTACTCTTTTTTCTCTAAACTTCCCTTCTTGCTTCATTTCATTCATTTCATCTTCCATCACTGATACCCTTTCTTCCAGTTGATCACATCAGCTCCTGAGGCTCCTGCATTCTTCATGTAGTTCTCGAGCCTTGGCTTTCAGCTCCATCAGCTCCTTTAAGCACTTATCTGTATCAGTTATTCTAGTTTAGTTCTCAAGCCTTGGCTTTCAGCTCCATCAGCTCCTTTAAGCACTTCTCTGTATCAGTTATTCTAGTTATACATTTATCTAAATTTTTTTCGAAGTTTTTAACTTCTTTGCCTTTGGTTTGAATTTCCTCCTGTAGCTTAGAGTAGTTTGATCATCTGAAGCCTTCTTCTCTCAACTCATCAAAGTAATTCTCCATCCAGCTTTGTTCTATTGCTGGAACTATGTTCCTTTGGAGGAGGAGATGCACTCTGCTTTTTAGAGTTTGCAGTTTTTCTGCTCTGTTTTTTCCCCATCTTTTTGGTTTTATCTACTTTTGGTCTTTGATGACGGTGATGTACAGATGGGTTTTTTGTGTGGATGTCCTTTCTGTTTGTTAGTTTTCCTTCTAAAAGACAGGACCCTCAGCTGCAGGTCTGTTGGAGTTTGCTAGAGGTCCACTCTGGACCCTGTTTACCTGGGTATCAGCAGCAGTGGCTGCAGAACAGCAGGATTTTCATGAACTGAGAAGGCTGCTGTCTGATCATTCCTCTGGAAGTTTTGTCTCAGAGGAGTACCTGGCCATGTGAGTTGTCACCCTGCCCCTACTGCGGGGTGCCTCCCAATTAGGCTGCTTTGGGGTCAGGGGTCAGGGACCCACTTGAGAAGGCAGTCTGCCCATTCTCAGATCTCCAGCAATGTGCTGGGAGAACCACTGCCCTCTTCAAAGCAGTCAGACAGGGACATTTAAGTCTGCAGAGGTTATTGCTGTCTTTTTGTTTGTCTGTGTCCTGCCCCCAGATGTGGAGCCTACAGAGGTAGGCAGGCCTCCTTGAGCTGTGGTGGGCTCCACCCAGTTGGAGGTTCCCAGCTGCTTTGTTTACCTAAGCAAGCCTGGGCAATGGTGAGCGCCCCTCCTCCAGCCTCGCTGCCACCTTGCAGTTTGATCTCAGACTGCTGTGCTAGCAATCAGTGAGACTCTGTGGGCATCGGACCCTCCGAGCCAGGTGTGAGATATAATCTCCTTGTGCGCCATTTTTTAAGCCTATCGGAAAAGCGCAGTATTAAGGTAGGAGTGACCTGATTTTCCAGGTGCCTTCTGTCACCCCTTTCTTTGACTAGGAAAGGGAACTCCCTGACCCCTTGCATGTCCTGAGTGAGGCAATGTCTCACCCGGCTTTGGCTCATGCACGGTGTGCTGCAACCACTGTCCTGCCCCCACTGTCTGGCACTCCCTTGTGAGATGAACCCAATACCTCAGATAGAAATGCAGAAGTCACCCATCTTCTGTGTCACTCACGCTGGGAGCTGTAGACCAGAGCTGTTCCTATTTGGCCGTCTTGGCTGCCTCTCCAACCCTAACTCTTAATGTGTAAACCCCTTATGTGGTATAGAGAATTTCAGGAAAGTGACCAACAATTAGTTCACATTTGAATTCTCATTTACACACCCAGATGAAAGCAAATATCACCTTCCCCCATGTGAAAAGCCCACTGTTTAGATCTTGAGTCTAACAAGTGAATACACAACCAAGTTGGAATTGTGACCTTCATATGTGGATCTGGCCACAGGTTGGATGGTGTCTCAACCCCTAATCTAGCTCACAGGCATAATAATGAGTCTCATACCTGAACCCAGTCTGCAATAAAGATGTTGAATATTATACCTCAGTTTAGGGCAATTGTGAGATCATGAATCCATATGATCATACAGGCCTCAAAGTGGTTTTCCACACTGATTGATGCTAGATAAAGCTTTTGAAATGTTGTAGAGTTTCATAGAATGGCCAAGGTAAAACATGAGATTATGATTCTAATATAAACACACAGCTCACAGTTAATGGAGGCATTCTCTAGGACAAAAAGATTTGGCATATAACTTGTCTTAGTACACAGGTGTTGAGACTTTTTGGCTTAAATTCCTTCCCATGTGTGCATTGTTACATATCACCGGGTCAGAATCATAATAATGTGACTCTTCTGCCTGAACCTTGAAAATAGTGGATATTATCACATATCTCTTGGCCTAGAAGCTGGGTGATTCATCTCCACTGACTGTACCCTGCCTTCAGGGGACATTGTAAAATGTTCCTTGACTTAACATCTAGATAATGTGACTCTCCTCTCCTGCCTGGGTCCTGATCACCAAAGAAATTGTGGCATACCACTTATGGCAAAACCTAGGTTATGTGACTGTCTTTCATATTCTAGACTCTGGCAAGACAGGGAATTGTTACATATTGCAGATCCAAATACCTAGGTGGAATAATTCTCCCTTTGCTTTCTCTTCCCTGCCTATAGTGAATTTGTGACACACTATTTGAGGTTTCACCCAGATGATGTGACTCTTCTAACTAGGCCTAGCCTACAAATCAAATTATACTGTATCACTGGCTCAGCACCCAGGTGATGTGACTTTCTTGCCTTGTCCCTTCTCACTGTGAACTTGTGGCATGTACCTTGGTTAAGCAAACATGCACAAGAGTAACCCTCAAACCTGGACTCAGCCAGTGGAGATATTTTGACTCTCATTGCCAGAATCACAGCCATGGGTAAAATCCTGGGTTTTTCACTTGTGTAAATTTCACAAAGGATTATAAGTCTCAGGTATATCATATAAAGCCTTAATTGTGCAAAGAATGTCAAAACAGAGATCAGTAACCATGTAAGAATGTGACTCTTGTATGTACACTTAGCTGAAATGATTGTTATTCTCAAACATCAACAGGACCTAGGCATGAGGTCCTTAATCTCACACATAAAAAGAAGTTGAAGATTGAAATAATAGCTCTCATACATGGATCTGATTCACAGGTGGATTCGTAATATTTGAACCATTATTCAGCACCCCTGTGGTGCTCTGACTCCCCTACTGGAACAAAATCTTCAAGTGAGATTTGGGCTTTTATACATGGATTTTGCCCAAGGTTGAGATTGTGACTCTTCTACTTTGGCCCAACTCATAGAAAGATTTGACTCACCTAAAAAAAGCCAGGATTTCTGTGTGATGTAAAAATTCTTTCTGAACCTTTCTGGGAGTGTGATTGTCACAGGTAATTTTGCCCAGCACAGGGATAATTTGACTGTCTTTTCTAGGCCCAGGCCACAGATGAAACTATACTGTATGTAGAATAAGCACCTTAGAAATGTACACCAACTTCGTTGGCTCTGTCTATAAAGGGAACTTTTATATACCAGTGGGTTCATCACCCAGGTGATGTGAATTGTCTGCCTGAAACCTGCCTACAAAGAGAATTGTGTTTTATATCTAGATCCATCATGTAAGTGATGTGACTCTCTTCTACTCCCTTGGCCCTGTGCAAACAGTGCATTGTGACATATCATTCAGTACTGACCAATGTGCCGTAATTCTCCTTTTGGGGTTCTGCACACTGGAAACATTGTAACATATCACTTGGCTCAGCCCATAGGTGATGTTTCTTTGCTTTTGTGTGGACACTGACCACATGGAGATTGTGACATATTGCTTGTCCAACACCAAAGTGAAGTTACTCTCCAAGCTTCGTACTACACATATGGGTCACTGTGACACATATCTAGGTCTATTCCCTAGGTGAAGTGAATCTCCTCTCCTGCCAAATTTTTACCCACAATGAAACCAGAAACCAGATTATGTGACTCTTCTGACAGGGTTCTGCCCACAAGGTTGATTGTGACATCTCAATGGACCCGCACCAATGTAGGTGATCTGTTTTTCTTGTCTTCACTTTGGGAACAGGTGATATTGTGCTATATAATTAAGACCATAACAAAAGCCTAATAACAGCTCTTATGCCTGGATTCAGGGTACGTGCAGGATGGTGACTCTTATTCTTAGACATTTCCACAGGTGTAATTTTGACATATACCTTTGACCAGCTCCTTAGTGATTTAATAATATAACTCTCTTCCCCTGCCTGTGCCTTTAAAATAGTGACATATTGTTAAGCCCTGCCTTTAGGTCATGTGACTCTCTTCCTTATTCTGAACCATGCCAACTAAGGGAAATTTTGTCCCATTCCCCTAGATGATGTTAGTCTTCTGCTAGATTCCTGAATAAAGAGGGATTTACTGCAGACTGTTGTGACCAGCAACCTGAAGATGCTAGTGTCCTTCCTGGTCAGAGACACAGAGTGTATTTTGACATATCTTCCACCCATTATGTAGATATTTTGTCTCTCATCTATTGGCTAAGTTTTTCTCATGTGGAATTGTGTCATATTGATGGGCTCGGTACCCAGTTAATGTGATCCTCCTCTCTAGGTGTTACCTAGAGAGGGCATTGTGACATGTTGATTGCCACTTCATCTAAGTGATGTTACTTTTTTTCCTAACTTTTGCCCACAAATGGGATTATGGTATATTAATTGCTTCAATTCACAGGCATGATGGCCAAACTTTTATTGAAATCTAGCCAATAGGAGATATTTTACCTCTCATCATTAGGCTTAGGGCAATAGGTGAAATCCTGTGTTTCATATTTGTACAAAGCTCAGAGAAGTTTACAATGTTAATTCATATTGTATACACTCCTTGGGTGGTACAGGGAGTTACATACCAATGCCCAGCAAAAAGTTAACATTGTGATTCTCAATTACACGGCCAGGTGAAGTAAAAGTTGTCATCATTTTACATTTATAAAGCCCACTGTTGAGGTACTGAGTCTAAAAAGGTAAAACAGTATCAAGGGGAAATTGTGACACTCATATGTGGATCTGGCCACAGGTGTGATCGTGACTCAGTTTGGACCAGGCTCACAGGTATAAAAATGAGTCTCATTCCTGAACTCAGCCTAAATGAAAATGTTGACTATCATACCTGGGTTTAAGCAGCATATAAGATCATCAGTCCTTGTAAGCATGTGGGCCTCAGAGTAGTTTCTGACTGTCATGCATGCTATATAAAGCCCTTGGATATTTTAGAATGTGTCATACAATGGTGCAGCTCACACGTGACATTGTGATTCATATATACACAAAGCTAACATTTAACATTGTCACCCTCAAGGATGAAAAGATTGCATCATGTCACTGGGTCAAGTACTAAGGGGTTAAAATTTTGCTTAAATTGTTTCACATGTGAAGATGGCAGGATAGGAAGAGCTCCAGTCTACACCTCCCAGCGTGAATGATGCAGAAGACGGGTATTTCTACATTTCCAGCTGAGGGACTGGGTTCATCTCACTGGGGAGTGTCAGACAGTGGGTGCAGGATGTGGGTGCAGCACACCATGCATGAGCCAAAGCAGGGTGAAGCATCACGTCACCCGAGAAGTGCAAGGGGTCAGGGAATTCCTTTTCCTAGCCAAAAAAAAGGGGTGACAGATGGCTCACTCCACCCTAATACTGTGCTCTTCCAATGGGCTTAACAAATGGCACACCAGGAAATTGTATCCAGCATCTAGCTCAGAGTGTCCTAAGCCCATGGAGCCTCGCTCATTGCTAGCACAGCAGTCTGAGATCAAACTGCAAAGTGGCAGCCAGGCTGGGGGAGGGGCACCCGACATTGCCCAGGCTTGAGCAGGTAAACAAAGCAGCTGGGAAGCTTGAACTGGGTGGGGCACACCACACCTCAAGGAGACCTGCCTGCCTATATAGGCTCCACATCTAGGGGCAGAGCACAGACAAACAAAAGACAGCAATAACCTCTGCAGACTTAAATGTCCCTGTCTGACAGTTGTGAAGAGAGTAGTGGTTCTCCCAGCACACAGCTTGAGATCTGAGAATGGGCAGACTGCCTCCTCAAGTGGGTCCCTAACCCCCAAGCAGCCTAACTGGGAGGCACCCCCCAGTAGGGGCAGACTGACACCTCACAGATCCGGGTACTCCTCTAAGACAAAATTTCCAGAGGAATGATCAGGCAGCATTTGCGGTTAACCAATATCTGCTGTTCTGCAGCCACCGCTGCTGATACCCAGGCAAACAGGGTCTGGAGTGGACCTAGAGTAAACTCCAACAGACCTGCAGCTGAGGGTCCTGACTGTTAGAAGGAAAACTAACAAACAGAAAGGACATCCACACCAAAAACCCATCTGTACATCACCATTGTCAAAGACCAAAGGTAGATAAAACCACAAAGATGGGGAAAAAGCAAAGCAGAAAAACCAGAAACTCTAAAAATCAGATCATCTCTTGTTCTCCAAAGGAATGCAGCTCCTCACCAGAAATGGAACAAAGCTGGATGGAGAATGACTTTGGCAAGTTGACAGAAGGAGGCTTCAGGAGATCAAACTAATCTGAGCTAAAGAAGGAAGTTCAAACCAATGGCAAAGAAGTTAAAAAATCTGAAAAAAAAATTAGACGAATGGATAACTAGAATAACCAATACAGAGAAGTCTTTAAAGTACCTGATGGAGCTGAAAACCATGGCACAAGAACTATATTATGAATGCACAAGCCTCAGTAACTGTTGCGATCAGCTGGAAGAAAGGGTATCAGTGATGGAAGATGAAATGAATGAAATGCAGCATGAAGAGAAGTTTAGAGAAAAAAGAATAAAATGAAATGAACAAAGTCTCCAAGAAACATGGGACTATGAGAAAGGACCAAATCTACGTCTGATTGGTGTACCTGAAAGTGATGGGGAGAATGGAACCAAGTTGGAAAACACTCTGCAGGATATTATCCAGGAGAATTTCCCCAACTGGCAAGGCAGGCCAATATTCAATTCAGGAAATACAGAGAACACCACAATGATACCCCTTGAGAAGAGCAACTCCAAGACACATAATTGTCAGATTTATCAAAGTTGAAATGAAGGAAAAAATATTAAGGGCAGCCAGAGATAAAGGTCGGGTTACCCTCAAAGGGAAGCCCATCAGACTAACAGCAGATCTCTCAGCAGAAACTCTGCAAGCCAGAAGAGAGTGGGGACCAATATTCAACATTTTTAAAGAAAAGAATTTTCAACCCAGAATTTCATATACAGCCAAACTAAGCTTCATAAGTGAAGGAGAAATAAAATACTTTACAGACAAGCAAACACTGAGAGATTTTGTCACCACCAGGCCTGCCCTAAAAGAGCTCCTGAAGGAAGCACTAAACAAGGAATGTAACAACCAGTACCAGCCACTGCAAAAACATGCCAAATTTTAAAGACCATCAAGGCTAGGAAGAAACTGCATCAACTAATGAGGAAAATTCCCAGCTAACATCATAATGACAGGATCAAATTCACACATAACAACACTAACCTTCAATATAAATGGGCTAAATGCTCCAATGAAAAGACACAGACTGGCAAATTGGATAAAGAGTCAAGATCCATCAGTGTGCTGTATTCAGGAAACGCATCTCATGTGCACAGACACACATGGGCTCAAAACAAAGCGATGGAGGAAGGTGTACAAAGCAAATGGACAACAAAAAAAGTCAGGGTTGCAATCCTAGTCTTGGATAAAACGGACTTTGAACCAACAAACATCAAAAGAGACAAATAAGATCATTACCTAATGGTAAAGGGATCAATTCAACAAGAAGAACTAACTATCCTAAATATATATGCACCCAACACAGGAGCACTCAGATTCATAAAGGAAGTCCTTAGGGAACTACAAAGAGACTTAGAGTCCCACACAATAATAATGGGAGAATTTAACACCCCACTGGAAATGTTAGACAGATCAAGGAGACAGAAAGTTAAGAAGTATATCCAGGAATTGAACTCAGCTCTGCACCCAGAGGACCTAATAGACATCTACAGAACTCTCCACCCCAAATCAACAGAATATACATTCTTCTCAGCACCGCATCACATTCATTCCAAAATTGACCACATAGTTGGAAGTAAAACACTCTTCAGCAAATGTAAAAGAACAGAAATTATAACAAACTGTCTGTCAGACCACAGTGCAATCAAACTAGAACTCAGGATTAAGAAACTCACTAAAAACTGCTCAATTACATGGAAACTGAACAACCTGCTCCTGGATGACTACTAGGTACATAACGAAATGAAGGCAGAAATAAAGATGTTCTTTGAAACCAAAGACAACAAGACACAGCATACCAGAATCTCTAGGACACATTCAACACAGTGTGTAGAGGGAAATTTGTAGCACGAAATACCCACAAAAGAAAGCAGGAAAGATCTAAAATTGACACCCTAACATCACAATTAAAAGAACTAGAGAAGCAAGAGCAAAAAATTCAAAAGCTAGCAGAAAGCAAGAAATAACTAAGATCAGAGCAAAACTGAAGGAGATAGAGACATAAAAACCCTTCAAAAGATAAATAAATCCAGGAGCTGGTTTTTTGAAAAGATCAACAAAATTGATAGACTACTAAAGAAGAAAAGAGAGAAGAATCAAATAGACGCAATAAAAAATGAGAAAGGGGATATCACCACTGATCCCACAGAAATACAAACTACCATCAGAGAATACTATAAACACATCTAAGCAAATAAACTAGAAAATCTAGAAGAAATGGATAAATTCCTCGACACATACACCCTCCCAAGACTAAACCAGGAAGAAGTTGAATCTCTGAATAGACCAGTAACAGGCTCTGAAAAAAATTGAGGAAATAATCAATAGCTTACCAACCAAAAAGAGTCCAGGACCAGATGGATTCACAGCCAAATTCTACCAGAGGTACAAGGAGGAGCTGGTACCGTCCCTTCTGAAACTATTCCAATCAATAGAAAAAGAGGGAATCCTCCCTAACTCATTTTATGAGGCCAGCATCATCCTAGTACCAAAGTCTGGCAGAGACGCAACAAAAAAAGAGAATTTTAAACCAATATCCTTGATGAACATTGATGCCCAAATCCTCAATAAAATACTGGCAAAATGAATCCAGCAACACATCAAAAACTTATCCACCTTGATCAAGTGGGCTTCATCCCTGTGATGCAAGGCTGGTTCAACATATGAAAATCGACAAACGTAACTAGCGTATAAACAGAACCAAAGACATACACCACATGATTTTCTCAATAGATGAAGAAAATGCCTTTGACAAAATTCAACATCCCTTCATGCTAAAAACTCTCAATAAATCAGTATTGATGGGCATATCTCAAAATAATAAGCGCTATCTATGACAAACCCACAGCCAATATCATACTGAATGGGCAAAAACTGGAAGCATTCCCTTTGAAAACTGGCACGAGACATGGATGCCATCTCCCACCACTCTTATTCAACATAGTGTTGGAAGTTCTGGCCAGGGCAATCAGGCAGGAGAAGGAAATAAAGGGCATTCGATTAGGAAAAGAGGAAGTCAAATTGTCCCTGTTTGCAGATGGCATGATTGTGTATCTAGAAAACCACATCCTTTCAACCCAAAATCTCCTTAAGCTGATAAGCAACTTCAGCAAAGTCTCAGGATACAAAATCAGTGTGCAAAAATCACAAGCATTCTTGTACACTAATAACAGACAGAGAGCCAAATCATGAGTGAACTGTCATTCACAATTGCTTCAAAGAGAATCAAATACCTAGAAATCCAACTTACAAGGGATGTGAAGGACCTCTTCAAGGAGAACTACAAACCACTGCTTAATGAAATAAAAGAGGATACAAACAAATGGAAGAACATTCCGTGCTCATTGGTAGGAAGAATCAATATCGTGAAAATGGCCATGCTGCCTAAGGTAATTTATAGCTTCAATGCCGTACTCATCAAGCTACCAATGACTTTCTTCACAGAACTGGAAAAAACTACCTTAAAGTTCATATGGAAACAAAAGGAGAGCCCACATTGCCAAGTCAATCCTAAGCTAAAAGAACAAACCTGGAAGCATCACACCACCTGACTTCAAACTATACTACAAGGCTACAGTAACCAAAACAGCATGGTACTGGTACCAAAACAGAGATATGAACAAATGGACAAGAACAGAGCCCTCAGAAATAATGCTGCATATCTACAACTATCTGATCTTTTACCTGACAAAAACAAGCAAAGGGGACAGGATTAACTATTTAATACATGGTGCTGAGAAAACTGGCTAGCCACGTGTAGAAAGCTAAAACTGGATCCCTTCCTTACACCTTATACAAAAATCAATTCAAGATGGATTAAAGATTTAAACGTTAGACCTAAAACCATAAAAACCCTAGAAGAAAACCTAGGCAATACCATTCAGGACATAGGCGTGGGCAAGGACTTCATGTCTAAAACACCAAAAGCAATGGCAACAAAAGCCAAAATTGAGAAATGGGATCTAATTAAACTAAACAGCTTCTGCACAGCAAAATAAACCACCATCAGACTGAACAGGCAACCTAGTGAATGTGAGAAAATTTTTGCAACCTTCTCATCTGACAAAGGGCTAATATTCAGAATCTACAGTGAACTCAAATAAATTTACAAAAAAATAAAAAAATAAAACAACCCCATCAAAAAGTGGGTGAAGGATATGAACAGACACTTCTCAAAAGAAGACATTTATGCAGCCAAAAAACACATGAAAAAATGCTCACCATAACTGGTCAACAGAGAACTGCAAATCAAAACCACAATGAGATACCATCTCACAGTAGTTAGAGTGGTGATCATTTAAAAATCAGGAAACAACAGGTGCTGGAGAGGATGTGGAGAAATAGGAACACTTTTACACTGTTGGTGGGACTGTAAACTAGTTCAACCATTGTGGAAGTCAGTGTGGTGATTCCTCAGGGATCTAGAACTAGAAATACCATTTGACCCAGCAATCCCATTATTGGGTATATACCCAAAGGATTATAAATCATGCTGCTATAAAGACACATGCACACGTATGTTTATTGCAGCACTATTCACAATAGCAAAGACTTGGAACCAACCCAAATATCCAACAATGATAGACTGGATTAAGAAAATGTGGTACATATACACCATGGAATACTATGCAGCCATAAAAAAGGGTGAGTTCATGTCCTTTTTAGGTACATGGATGAAGCTGGAAACCATCATTCTCAGCAAACTATTGCAAAGACAAAAAAACAAGCACTGCATGTTCTCACTCACAGGTTGGAATTGAACAATGAGAACACATGGACACAGGAAGGGGAACATCACTCACCAGGGACTGTTGTGTGGTGTGGGGGGTGGGGACTGATGTCATTAGGAGATATACCTAATGCTAAATGACGAGTTAATGGGTGCAGCACACCAATATGTCACATATATACATATGTAACAAATCTGCACATTGTGCACATGTACACTAAAACTTAAAGTATAATAATAATAATAATAGTTTCACATGTGTGCATTCTGACATATTATTGGGTGAGTATCATAATATTGTGACTTTTCTGCCTGGGTGCTACAAAAAAGGGGTATTATCACATAGCTCTGACCCTATCAGCTAGGTGATTTGTATGTTTTGCATGTGCATTACCCTCAAGGAACATTGTGACATCGTTGGACGTAGCATCTAAGAAATGTGACTCTTCTTTTCTCTCTGGGTTTTTCCAACTAAAGGAATTGTGACATACCGATGAGTGGAAAACATAGGTAATGCAACTTTCCTCTTTATTCTGGAATCTGCCAAAAGAAGAGATTATTACCTATTGCTGAGCCCAGCACCTACATGGTGTGACTCTCTTCTTTTCCTACACATCTGTCTACATTGGACATGGTGCTATATTATTTGAGGCCATACCAAGGTGATGTGACTCTTCTGACTTGGCCCTGCCTGCAAAGACTTTTTTAAGGTATCTTGAGCTCAGAATCCAGGTGATGAAACTCTCCTGCCTTGTTTCTGTACACAGGTGAATTTGTGACATATATCTGTGTTCAGCTCACAAGTACAAATATAACTATCATATCTAGACCCAGAAGGGAAAGAAATTCTGACTCTCATAGCCAGTCTTATGACCATAAGTAAAGTAATGGGTCTACTAATTGTATAAAGTTCACAGAGGATTATGACACTCCGGGATATCATATAAAATCTGAGTGGTACAAAGCGTCATAACACAGAAACACAACCAGGTGCAATTGTGACACTTGGATGCACACCCAGCTTAGCTGGTTATCATTCTCTCACAAGAACAGGGCCCAGAAATAAGGTTCTAAATCTCAAAAAAAAAAAAAAAAAAGAAAGAAAGAAAGAAAGAAAAAGAAAAAGAGCAGTCGAAATTTGAATTTTTTCATCACATACACAGATCTGACCCAGGGCTGATTTGGTGATGTATAATTCAGCAAAACTGAGGTTCTGTGACACCCCTCGTGGAACACAATCTTCATGTGGGAGTAAGCATCTTATATATGAATCTTTCCCATTGTTAAGATTGTGACTTCTCAGCTTCAACCCAATTTACAGGAGGTGTGGACTCACATACTCAAAGCCAGGACTTGTGTCGGACTGTGAAACTTATTTCTGAATATTTCTTAGTGTGTGATTAGGACATAAAAGTTAGCCCAGCTCTTGAAAAATTTTACTGTCCTTTTTAGGCTATGACCACAGATAAAATTGTGACATACTTGGACTATACACCTAAGCCAACGTGTCTGGACCTACCTACAAAAGGCAGTTTTACATATCACTGGGACCAGCACTCAGTGATGTGAAATATATGCCTGATCTCTACCTATAAATATTATTTGAGCTTATATCTAGGTCCATTATGTAAGTGATGTGACTCCTTTCTACTGCCTTGGCCCTGCACTTATGGTGCATTGTGACACAAAACTGGATACTGCACCCTGGTGGTTTGACTCCGTGTTTTGTGTTCCACCAACAGGAACTTTGTAACATATCACTTGGCTCAGCACCTGGGTAATGTTTCTTCTCTCTCTCCTCACCTTGAACTCAGCGGAGATTGTGACATATTGCTAAACCCAGTGCCAAGGTGAGGTCACTTTAATACCTTGATCCTGGACATAGAAACTATTGTGAAATACATCTAGGTCAATTGCCTAGATCAACTGAGTCTACTCTAACTCTTAAGCTTTTCCCACAGGTAGAATTTTGATATATCAGTAAAACCAGCATCCATGTGATGTGACCCCATTTTCAGGATTCCGCCCACAAGTATTGTGACATCTCACTGGACCAGCACCCACCCAGGTGACATGACCTTCCTGCTTGCTCTCTGCCCACAAGTGATATGTGCCATATATCTGAGACCCGAGAAGAGGACCAATCATTACTCTTAAACCTGGAGCCACGCTATATACATGATAGTGACTCCCATTCCTGGAATTTTCTGCCAGTGTTACTGTGACATATACCTTTTCCCAGCTCATGAGTAATTTAATAATCCTGCCTATATGCAGCCCACACATTTGGATATTTACCTCAGCAGAACACCTTGAAGATCTGATTCTCATGTCTTAAAAATATCCTCAGGGAGGATTGCTACATATTTCGGGACCCAACATCTAGTTATCTGACTATCTCTCCTGCCTAGACCCTGCTTCCACTGGGGATTGTAGCATTTCCAAGCTCTGCATCCAATTCATATGATTTTCTTGTCCTGTCCTTTCAACAGAGTAAGTTTTGACATATCTTTGGGCCTATCATTTAGGTGATATGAGTCTCCTCTTCCATCTGGACAGTGCTCAAAAGAGACATTATGTCATACATCTCAGCGTAACCCCCAAATTGTGCAACTTTACTGCCAGGAACTTGCCTGCAAAGAGAATATTGGAAATTTTCTGGTTCAGCATTTAGGTGACTTGGCTGTGTTCACTGTTTCATTACAACAAAGTAAATTCCGATATATACCTAGGCACAGCTCACAGGCATGATAATGACTCTCATATGTGGACCCCAGAAATAGGAGTAATTTTGACTCTCATAACTTGCTTTAGAAACATGAGTGATTAAACCACTTTCTGATAAAAAAAAAGTCAAATAGTATTATAACACCTCAGATATTTAATAAAGGCTTTGACTTGTACAGAGAATGTCACAACAGAACCCAGCAGAAATGTGAAATTGTGAGTCTCGTATTCTCACCCTGCTGACAGTGAGAACTGTCACTGTCTCACATATGTGAAGCCAACTCTCACTCATGAAAACAGGACATGTGTGATACTGTAAATATCCTTTTGGGTATTTTCTTCAAGTGTAATTGTAATATAAATATTTGTACAGTTTCTGTGGGATTTGACTCTCCATACCTGTTTCTGCCTACATATGTTACTGTGGTATTCACCGGGCCCAACTTTAGGTGATGTTTCTCTCCTTCCTGGTCCCTGCTGTCAGTAAGACTCATGGAATATTTCTAGATCCAGGACCCAGGTCATGTTATATTTCTGCCTGACCCATGCCCACAGAATTTATTGTGATGTTTCACTCTGTCAACCACTTGGGTGACATAATTCTCCTCATTAGAATGGGCCCTGCACACAATGGGGAAAAATAACATATGGCTGGGCCAGGCACACAGGTTACAGTACTCTTTTGCTAGGGCCATGTCCCAAAGGGGATATTGTGACAAATCTCTTGGCCTATCACCTAGGTGATGTTGTTCTCTTTGGGTCCTGCTTCCCTGGATTGTGTCCTATTGCTAGGCTAGGTATTCAGGTGATGATACTCTTTCAGCAGGGCCATGCCTCAAGGAGGACATTTTGACATAACCCTGAGCCTATCATCTAGGTGGTTTGACTTACTACTTGGGCCCTGATCACGTGGAGCATTGTGACGTAAGGGTGGAACCTGCACCTATTTGTTGTAACTCTCTTGCCTTGGTCCTGTCCTAAGGGAGTTTTGTGACATATCTAAGAACCCAGCATCAAGGTGATGTGGCTTTTCTACCTCCCTTCACCTCACATATTAGATTATATCATATACCTAATGAAGCACCTAGGTAATATGACCATTCTCTACTGCCAGATCTCTGCATACTTGGACCATTGGGCTATAGATGTGAGCTTGTTTGTTAATTGAATTGACTCTTTTCTTCTCCCTGAGCCTTTATAATGGGGTGATGTGGCATATTGCCAAGCCTAATCCTTAGGCAATATGACTCTACTCTTGTTTCCAAACCATGCCCATGAAAAGGAATTTTGACATAATGCAGGGCTCAGGAACCAGATGGCATTCCTCTTCTACCTGGTTCCTGCATATAGAGAGACTTATGGCGTATTTCTGGGCCCTCCATCCTGATAATGTATCTCTCCTTCCTGTGCCAGAGTGACAGAAAGTATTTTTACACATCGTGGACCTATTCTGCAGGTGTTTTTGCTCTCATCACTTTTCTGTTTTTTTTTTTTTCCACTTGGGATTGTGTCACATTGCTGAGCCCAGCACCCAGTTAATGTAACCCTAATTACTGTACCTTCCCTAGAGAGGGCATTGTGACATATTGCTTGGTACAGCACCTAAATTGTGCTACCTCCCTGCCAAGTTTTTTGTCTTACAAATGGGATTATGAAATTTACACTGCTTCAGCTCACAGGCAAGATGATCAAACTTAAATTGGGATTCCACCAATAAGAGATATGTTGCATCTCATTGCTACACTTGCAACAATAGGTAAGCTTATGAATTGTGTGTTTTTACAAAGCCCACAGAAGGTGACAACATTAACTTCGGTGGTACACAGAATTTCATAACAGGGTCCAGCAAAAAGTTAAGATTGTGACTCTTGATAACACACACAGATGAGGGCAAATTTGTCACCATTCCATATTTACAAAGCCCGGTGTGGAAGTCCTTAGTCTAACAAGTAAATAAATTACAAAGGTGAAATTGTGACATTCATATATGGATCTTGCTATAGGTAAGATGATGATTCATTTCTGGACCCAGATCACAGGCATAATAGCTCTTTTATCTGAAACCAACCTATAAGATAGATGTTAACTATCATAACTGGGTTTGTGGCAATATGTAAGATTGTGAGTCAATATGAGCATGTAGGCCTCAAAGCGGTTTCCAACTCTCATAAATGTTGCATAAAGCCGTTGAATGCTGGAGAGGATTTCATACAGTCCCCCAGAACACACAGTATATTGTGACTGTAATTTACACAGAAAGTTAACAAAATGAGGAGATCATGTTATATTGCTATGTTTAGTAACAAGGGATGGAGACTTTTTGGCTTAAATTCTTTCCCATGGGTGCATTGGGAAATATCGCTGTCTTAGAATTTTAATAATGTGACTTTTCAGTTCGGACCCTGCAAACAGGGAATATTATAACCTATCTTTGGGCCTATCATCTAGGTAATGTGTCTCTCCTGCCAGTGTTCTCCCCACCGGTGACACTGTGACATATAGCTTGATATAGCATCTAGGTAATGTGACTCTTCTCTCCTCCCTGGATGCTGCCTACTGAAGAAATTGTGACATACCCATGAGTGCAAGTCCTAGGTGATGTGACTCTTCTCTTTGTCCAGAACTGTGCCAAGAGAGATAATTATAACACTGCTGATGCCAGCAACTAGAAAATGTAAATATCCACTATTTGTTAACCCTGTATCTAGTGAGGATGATGACATATATTTTGAGACTTTACCCAGGTAATATGACTCTTCTAACATGGTCTTGCCTGCAAAGGAGATTATAATGTATGCCTGGCTCAGTACACAGATGATATGGCTCTTCTATCTTGTCTCTGTCCGAACATGAAGTTGTGACATATACCTGGGTTCAGCTCATATATATAATAATAACTCTTATAGCTAGACCCAGCCAGGGATGATATTTCAACTATCATAGCTAGTCTTGTGGCCATGGGTAAAGACCTAGGTCTCCCACCTGCAAGTATTCACAGAAAAATATGCTACTTAGGCATATTATATGAAGCCTGAGTGGTACCAAAAGTGTGATAACAGACACCAGCAGCCAGGGGCTATTGTGACTCTTGGATCTACACCAGATGACACAATTGTGATTCTCACAAATAAACAGAGCCTGTCAATGAGGTACTAAATCTCACATACATAAGCAGTCAAAGTTAAAAGTTGTTGTTCTCATACATGAATCTGATCCATGGGTAGTTTGGTGATGTTTCAACCATAATTCAGCCTACCTGTAGTGTTTTGACTCATCTCTTGGAACCCAATCTTCAATTGGGGTTCTTATACGTGGATATTGCCCATTGTTGAGATTCTGATGCCTGTACTTTGACTCAGATATTAGGAGATTTTGACTCCCATACCAGAAGCCAGGACTTGTGTGGGACTGTAAAACTTGTTTCAGAACATTTTCAAGTGTGTAATTGAGAAGTGTGACTTTGTCCAGCATCTGAGTGTTTTGACTCTCTTTGTAGGCCCAGACCACTGTAGAACTTTTCATATTACTGGGACAAGCACCCAGCTGATGTTAAATATTGGCCTGAACCCTGCCTACAAGGAGCATTGTGACTTTTATCAAGGGCCATCATGTAAGTGATATTAATTCCTTCTACTACCTTTGCCTGGCACTTAGGGTGCATTGTGACACATAACTGGTAACTCAACCCAGTTGATGTGACTCTTCTTGGGGAGGGCTCTGCCAGTTGGAAGCCTTGTAACATATCACTTGGCTCAGCACCTAGGTGGGATTTCTTCTCTTTTGCCTGGGCCCTGACCACAAGATAGATTGTGACACAGTACTAAACCCAGCACCAAGGTGAGGTCATTCTCCTGCACTGTCCTGCACACAGGGGGAGTTCTGACATATATCCAGGCCAATTGCCTAGGTGAAATTTGTCTTTTGTCCTACCAAGTCCTGTCCAGAGGGGGGATTTAGATATATCACTGAAACCAGCATCCTGGTGATATGACTCATCTTCCAGAGTCCTGCCCACAAAGTGCATTGTAGTAATTCACTAGACCAGCACCCACTCAGCTGATGTGACTTTCCTTTCTTCTCCCAGAACACAGGTGATATTAAGCCATACACCTAAGACCAGATCAAAGGCCTAGTAAAGACTCTTGTACCTGGAGCCAAGACAGGAACAGCATGGTGACCTCATCCCTGAACATTTCCGCAGGTGTTACTGTGACATTTGCTTTGGCCCAGCTCCTGAGTGATTTAATAATTCTGCCTAATTATAGCCCACAGTTGACATTTTGACATGCACCTTGCTAGGAACTTTGGTGATTTGACTCTCGCGTCTTCACAATGTCCTCAGAGGGGATCATAACATATATCTGGACACATAGTCTAGGTTATATGACTCTCCTCTCCTGCCTCAACCCTGCTTCTAGTGAAGAGTGTAGCATTTCTAAGCTCTGCATCCAAATTACGAGTCTCTTGCCTAGGCCATTTCAACAAGAGGCATTGTGATTTATCTCTAGGCCCACAATTTGTGTGATATACCTCTCCTGCCTGGACACTCTCCAAAAGGGGCATTATGCCATAGAGCTGGGCCTAGAACCCCAGGTTTGTGACTTTTCTGCCCACAAAGATAATATTTCTGGCTTAGGATTCAGGTGTTGTGATTGTCCTGCCTGTTTAGTAACCACAGGAGGTGATGATGACATATACCTAGGCACAGCTCAAAGACAAGGTAATAAGTCTCATATGTACACTCAGCCAATCACAGAAATGTTGACTCTCATAATTAGGATTAGGGATGTAAGTGATGTAAAGCATGTCCTTCTGGTTAAAAGATCACAAAAATATTACAACCATCACACATACTTTATAAGATCCTTGGATTTTATAGTGAATGTCATAACAAGGCCAAGCACCCAGCGGAAATTGTTAGTCTTATGTGTACTCCAAGCTGACAGTAAAGAATTTCACCATTACAGATAGTTGAAGGCAACTGTCTTACATGAAAGCAGGACATGTGTGATACTGTTAATCTAATCCTCAGAATTTCTTGTTTTTCTTTATTTTATTTTATTATACTTTAAGTTTTAAGATACCTGTGCACAATGTGCAGGTTAGTTACATATCTATACACGTGCCATGCTGGTGTGCTGCACCAATTAACTCATCATTTAGCATTAGGTATATCTCCCAGTGCTATCCCTCCCCCCTCCTCCCAGCCCACAACAGTCCCCAGAGTGTGATGTTCCACTTCCTGTGTCCATGTGATCTCATTGTTCAATTCCCATCTATGAGTGAGAACATGCGGTGTTTGGTTTTTTGTTCTTGCTATAGTTTACTAAGAATGATGATTTCCAATTTCATCCAGGTCCCTACAAAGGACATGAACTCATCATTTTTTATGGCTGCCTAGTATTCCATGGTGTATACGTGCTACATTTTCTTAATCCAGTCTATCATTGTTGGACATTTGGGTTGGTTCCAAGTCTTTGCTATTGTGAATAGTGCTGCAATAAACATATGTGTGCATGTGTCTTTATAGCAGCATGATTTAGAGTCCTTTGGGTATATACCCAGTAATGGGATAGCTGGGTCAAATGGTATTTCTAGTTCTAGATCCCTGAGGAATCACCACACTGACTTCCACAATGGTTGAACTAGTTGACAGTCCCACCAACAGTGTAAAATTGTTCCTATTTCTCCACATCCTCTTCCGCACCTGTTGTTTCTTGACTTTTTAATGATTGCCATTCTAACTGATGTGAGATGGTATCTCATTGTGGTTTTGATTTGCATTTCTCTGACGGCCAGTGATGGGGAGCATTTTTTCATGTGTTTTTTGTCTGCATAAATGTCTTCTTTTGAGAAGTGTCTGTTCATGTCCTTCGTCCACTTTTCAATGGGGTTGTTTTTTTTGTTCTTGTAAATTTGATTGAGTTCATTGTAGATTCTGGATGTTAGCACTTTTTCAGATGAGTAGGTTGCAAAAATTTTCTCCCATTTTGTAGGTTGCCTGTTCACTCCAATGGTAGTTTCTTTTGCTGTGTGGAAGCTCTTTAGTTTAACCAGATCCCATTTGTCAATTTTGTCTTTTGTTGCCATTGCTTTTGGTGTTTTAGACATGAAGTCCTTGCCCATGCCTATGTCCTGAATGGTAGTGCCTAGGTTTTCTTCTAGGGTTTTTATGGTTCTATATCTAACGTTTAAGTCTTTAATCCATCTTGAATCAATTTTTGTATAAGGTGTAAGGAAGGGATCCAGTTTCAGCTTTCTACATATGGCTAGCCAGTTTTCCCAGCACCATTTATTAAATAGGGAATGCTTTCCCCATTGCTTGTTTTTCTCACATTTGTGAAAGTTCAGATAGTTGTAGATATGTGGCATTATTTCTGAGGGCTCTGTTCTGTTCCATGGATCTACATCTCTGTTTTGGTACCAGTACCATGCTGTTTTGGTCACTGTAGCCTTGTAGTATAGTTTGAAGTCAGGTAGTGTAATGCCGCCAGCTTTGTTCTTTTGGCTTAGGATTGACTTGTCGATGTGGGCTCTTTTTTGGTTCCATATGAACTTTAAAGTAGTTTTTTCCAAATCTGTGAAGAAAGTCATTGGTAGCTTGATGAGGATGACATTGAATCTATAAATTACCTTGCGGAGTATGGCCATTTTTATGATATTGATTCTTCCTACCCATGAGTACAGAATGTTCTTCCATTTCTTTGTATCCTCTTTTATTTCATTGAACAGTGGTTCATAGTCCTCCTTGAAGAGGTCCTTCACATCCCTTGTAAGTTGGATTCCTAGGTATTTTATTCTCTTTGAAGCCATTGTGAATGGGAGTTCACTCATGATTTGGGTCTCTGTTTGTCTGTTATTGGTGTATAAGAATGCTTGTGATTTTTGTACATTGATTTTGTATCCTGAGACTTTGCTGAAGTTGCTTATTAGCTTAAGGAGATTTTGGGCTGAGACAATGGGGTTTCCTAGATATACAATCATGCCATTTGCAAACAGGGACAATTTGACTTCCCCTTTTCCTGATTGAATACCCTTTACTTCCTTCTCCTGCCAGAACTTCCAACACATCCCTGTCTTGTGCCAGTTTTCAAAGGGAATGCTTCCAGTTTTTGCCCATTCAGTATGATATTGGCTGTGGGTTTGTCATAGATAGCTCTTATTATTTTGAGATACATCCCATCAATACCTCATTTACTGAGAGTTGTTAGCACGTAGGGTTGTTGAATTTTGTCAAAGGCCTTTTCTGCATCTATTGAGATAATCATGTGGATTTTGTCTTTGCTTCTGTTTATATGCAGGATTACATTAATTGACTTGCATATATTGAACCAGGCTTGAATCCCAGGGATGAAGCCTACGACTCCCACTCTATAATCATGGGAGACTTTAACACCCTACTGTCAACATTAGACAGATCAACGAGACAGAAAGTTAACAAGGATATCCAGGAATTGAACTCAGCTCTGCACCAAGTGGACCTAATAGACATCTACAGAACTCTCCATCCCAAATCAACAGAATATACATTCTTTCGGCACCACACCACACCTATTCAAAAATTGACCACATAGTTGAAAGTAAAGCTCTCCTCAGCAAATGTGAAAGAACAGAAATTATAACAAACTGTCTCTCAGACCACAGTGCAATCAAACTAGAACTCAGGATTAAGGAGCTCACTCAAAACCGCTCAACTACATGGAAGCTGAACAACCTGCTCCTGAATGACTACTGGGTACATAATGAAATGAAGGCAGACATAAAGATGTTTTTTGAAACCAACGAGAACAAAGACACAACATACCAGAATCTCTGAGACACATTCAAAGCAGTGTGTAGAGGGAAATTTATAGCACTAAATGTCCACAAGAAAAAGCAGGAAAATCCAAAATTGACACCCTAACATCACAATTAAAAGAACTTTAAAAGCAAGAGCAAACACATTCAAAAGCTAGCAGAAGGCAAGAAATAACTAAGATCAGTGCAGAACTGAAGGAAATAGAGACACAAAAAACCCTTTAAAAAATTAATGAATCCAGGAGCTGGTTTTTTGAAAGGATCAACAAAATCAATAGACTGCTAGCAAGAATAATACAGAAGAAAAGAGAGAAGAATCAAATAGACACAATAGAAAATGATGAAGGGGATATCACCACCGATCCCACAGAAATACAAACTGTCATCAGAGGACACTACAAACATCTCTATGCAAATAAACTAGAAAATCTATACGAAATGGATAAATTCCTCGATTCATACACCCTCCCAAGACTAAACCAGGAAGAATTTGAATCTCTGAATAGACCAATAACAGGCTCTGAAATTGTGGCAATAATCAATTGCTTACCAACCAAAAAGAGCCCAGGACCAGATGGGTTCATGGCTGAATTCTACCAGAGGTATAAGGAGGGACTGGTACCATTCCTTCTGAAACTATTCCAATCAATAGCAAAAGAGGGAATCCTCCCTAACTCATTTTATGAGGCCAGCATCATGTTGATAACAAAGTTGGACAGAGACACAACCAAAAAAGAGAATTTTAGACCAATATCCTTGATGAACATTGATGCAAAAATCCTCAATAAAATACTGGCAAACTGAATCCAGCAGCACATCAAAAACTTATCTACCATGATCAAGTGGGCTTCATCCCTGGAATTTCATTTTATCATGACTGTGATATGATTCTTCATCAAGCACCTGTGTGATTTCACTCTTCAGACTGGTTCCAGCCTACAACGGGAATTTTGATATCTACCTGGGCCAATATTGAAGTGATGTGACTTTTCTGCCTGGATCCTGCTCTCAGTAAGAATTTTGATGTCACTGGATCCAGCACCCAGATGATGTTACGTTATTGCCTGCACCATGCCTACAAACATCATATTGACATATCGCTGTGTCAATCAGTTACAAGATCTAACTCTCCTCTCTGGAATGGGCCCTACACACAGGGCAGGATAGTGGCATACACCTTGGCCAGGCACACACCAAAAGAGGGCATTTTGAAATATCACAGGGCCCATCAGGGAGGTGATATGGCTTTTCTGCTTGGGATCTGCCCACTTGAATAATGACATATTGCTAGGCCAAGCACAATGGTACTCTTTTGCCAGGGCCATGTTTAAGGAAGGCTTTGTGACATATCTCTGGGCCTGTCAGCTAGGTGATATGACTTCCTGCTTGGACCTGTCCACTTGGTACTTTGTAACATAAGGGTGGAACCTGCACCTAGGTGATGTAACTCTCCAGCCTGGGTCCTTTTCTAAGGAGGACTTGTGAATATCTAAGAACCCAGGACCAGGAAATGTGGCTCTTCACCATCACTTCTGCCATCATTTCTGCCTATGTATTAAATTGGGACGTAAACATAAAAAAGCACCTAAGTGTGTTATGATTCTCTTTTTTTACCTGAGCACTGTCTACTGATGACTTTAGGTCATATCTCTGAGCCCATGTCACAAATGATGTGACTCTCTCTTGTCTGGGTCTTTACAATGGAAAGATTATGATATGTTGATGACCCAGCACTTAGGAAATGTGACTCTTGGTTTGTTGCTGAAAAAATAAAAAACACCCACAAACAGGACTTTTGCAGTATTTCAGGGCTCAGCATTGGGATGATGTTGCTGCTCTGCCTAGGTCATGCATAAAGAAGAGATTACAGCATACTGCTCTGTTCTGCACCCTAATGATGTGTGATTCTCCTGCCTGTGCTAGAGTCAGATAAAGTGTTTTGACAAATTTTTGATTGATTGTGAAGGTGTTTTGGCTCTCATCACATTGCTGAATTTTTTTCCAAGTGTGGCTGTATCATACTGCTGATTCCAGCCCTTAGTTAATGTGACCATCTTTCCTAGGCCCTGCCTAGGGAGGGCACTTTTATATTGCTTGAAGCAGGACATAAGGGATGTTAACGTTCTGCTTAGATTTTTGCCCACAAATAGGATTATGACATACACTTTCCTTCAGCTCAAAAACATGATGATTAAGCTTACATTGGAATTCAGCTAAAAGGAGATATTTTGACGCTCACCATAGCTTTGGGATAATAGGTAAGGTCTTTCATTTCATATTTGTGTAAAGCTCACAGAAGTTTACAACACTAACTCATATCATAAAAACTTACGTGGTACAGACAGTTTAATAATACAGCCCAGCAAAAAATTTAAGATTGTAACTCTCAGCTACACACTCAGTTGAAAGCATAAGTTTTTCACATCCTGCATTTATGAAGCCCATTGTTGAAGTCCTGAGTCTAAAACGTGAATACAGAAGAAAGCAGGAATTCTGACTTTCATAACTGAATCTGACCACAGGTGGGATGGTGACTCACTTCTGGACCCAGCTCACAGGCATAATAGTGCTCTCATCCCTGAAGCCATCCTATAGGAGAAACATTAACTGTCATACCTGGGTTTAGGGCAATATGAAAGATTGAGTCTATATAAACATCTAGGCCTCAAGGAGGTTTGGAAGTCTCATATATTTTGTATAAAGTTCTCAGATGTAATAGAAAGTGTCATACAATGGCCAGCAAACAGGATAGATTGTGATTCTCATATACACAACTAGCTAACCATTAATGTTGTCACCCTTAAAGATGAGGAGATTGTCTCATATCCCTCAGCCTAGTACCTCTGGGTTGAAACATTTTTGGTTTAATTCCTTTTTGTAAGGCATTGTTATATATCAGTAGGTCAGAATCATGATAATGCGACTCTTCTGCCTGGGATCTGCAAACAGAGGATACTTTTACATACCTCTGGGCCTATTGGCTAGGTTTTATCTCTCCCCTGCCAGTGCCATGTTCATGGGGGACACTGTGACATACTGCTAGATATGGCATCTAGGTAATGTGACTCTCATCTCCTGCCTGCATCCTGCCAACTGAAGAAATTGTGACCTATCACTAAGTGAAAACCTATGTGACATGACTCTACCTTTTGTCCTGGACTCTGCCAAGGGAGGAAATCATTATATATTTCTGATCCCAGCACCCAGGTAGTGTGATTCTCTTTTATTTTCTTTATACCTGTCTAAACTGGGCATGGTGGCACATCACTTGAGTCTGTACCCAGGTGATAGAGCTCTTCTGCCTGGTTTCTGCCCACATGTTAGATGGTGTCATATAAGTTGGGAAGTACTTAGCTTCCACTATAACGGATAGATTCTTGATAGATACGGGGATGTTAATGTTTATTGATGAAAAATTTGAAACATAATCAATATTTGGGCTAGTTTTTTCATGCGGGGAGAAGCATGCCAGATATTAGAGAAGTTCTTTGGGTCACCTTGGACTCAGAAGTAAGGGGGCTATTCCTAGTTTTATTACTAGGGCAGTTATTATTTTTAAGGATAAACCTGATTAATAGCATTTATTGTTGTTCATTGACTGGAGGAAAGGTTATTGGAAATGAAACCTATCATGAGAATTATCGATGTGGTTTTATGTGTAAAGAAATGTTTTCTGGCTGATTCTGTAGAGCAGAAATTTATTTTTTTAATTAATATTGAGGTAAAAGCTATTTTATTTATTTCTAGTCCTGTTCAGATGAGAAATCAGTGTAAGCCTAGCATTGAGATAAGAGTTTCTGTGAAAATATTAATGAAGATAATAAGTTGAACTAATAGATTAATTAGTATCGGAATGGTATAATGAGCATTTTTAGAGTGTGGGCCTGATAGCCTATTTAGATGACCTTACTTTAGGTTGTGGTGTAATAGGTAGCACAGAGAATTTTGGATTCTCATGGGTAGGCTCAATTCCTATAGTTCTAGAAATAAGAGGATTTTAATGCCTATTGTTTACTCTATCAAAGTAATTCTTTTGTCAGACATATCTTATTTGTTTGGGGTTTAATACTGGAAACTAGGAAAGGCATTGCAATATATGAGATGCAGAATGCTGGTATAAGTGATAGAAAAATTTTTATAGAAAATGTATGAGTTGTTCTTAGTTAAATCAGGGGTATTCTGTTCCAATTTATAAAAACAGGGTGGTTAAAAGCAGGGTCTTGGTAATAAAATTTGTGATATAGAGTGCTGATGAATGTATATTATATTTCTCCTAGGAAAATAGCAGCAGTTAGTGCATTTTTATGATCATATTCATGTATTCTGCTATAAGAAAGAGGACAAATGAACCTGCGGCATATTTGACATTGAAGCTTGAGAGTAACTCTGATTCTCCTTCTGTTAGGTCAAAAGGGGCTCGGAAAGTTTCTTCTAGTGTGGAGATAAATCATATTATGGCTAGGGGTCATAATGGTAGGAGCAGTCAGAGCAATTCTTGTGTTGTGATGAGTGCATATAAGCTAAATGAGACACTTATTATTAGAACTAATAACAGGATAATGGGTAGTGTGACCTCATATAAAATTGTCTGGGCCACAGCTGGTAATGCACTGATTAGTGCATAATTTGAATTAGCTGCTCATCCTGATCATAGAATAGATAGAAAACTAGGCTTCATGTAGCTAGTATAAATAGGAGGCCTGCATTAAAATTAAATAGAGGATCTGGTACAGGGAGGGGAGTCCACAAGAGGAGAGTGAAACAAAGGGCCAGAGTTGGAGAAATAATGTAAAGGGTAATAGTAGATGTTGAGGGATGTAAGGGTTCTTTGGTGAAAAGTTTTATTGGATCAACAAATGGTTGAAGCAGTCCATAGGGACCTACAGTGTTGGGTCCTTTGCACAGTTATATATAGCCTAAGAATTTTTTTTCAATGAATGTAAGGAATGCTATAGCAATTAGAGTGCTAAAAAGTAGGAGGAGGTTAATTATGGGCATGTTGTTAAGAAGAGGAGTTGAACCTATGATTATAAAGTTTAAAGTTTTATGAAACTGCCAGGCTCTGCCATTTTAACAAACCCTGTTCTTGAGTAGTGTGTGTGGTGATATGTTAGATTAAGATAACGTCATCTGTTGGGCAAGGGTGCTTTATGAAGTGAGTCCTATTTCTCTTGTCCTTTCATATTAGGAGAAACGTTAAATAGACAGAAACTGACCTGGGTTACACTGGTCTGAACTCAGATCACATAGGACTTTAATCCTTGAACAAAGGAATCCTTAACAGTGTCTGCACCATTAGGATGTCCTTATCCAACATGGAGGTTTTAAACTCTACTGTTGATATAGACTCTAGAATAGGATTATGCTGTTATCCCTAGGACAACTTATGTCATTGATCAAATTACTGGATCAATGTGTGTCAACTCGCTTAGACTACTGTAGTCTTAGTTTAGGTTGTGCAAAGGTTGAATTAGGCTCCGAGGTCACCTCAACCCAAATTTTGAATGCAGGGATAGTACACTAGGGCCTGCAGGCTCTTTTGAGGTTTTATTTGCATTAATGAATTAAAGCTCTATAGGATCTTCTCATCTTATTTGTTTACATCCGCCTCTTCATGGATAGATTATCAATTTCACTGATTAAAAGTGAGAGACAGCTGAACCCTCCTATGGTCATTCATACAAGTTCCTATTTAGGGAACAAGTAATTATGCTACTTTTGTACGTTCAGGATACCTTAGTCATTGAACATTTTTCACTGGTCAGTCTGCGCCTCTAATACTAGTAATGCTAGAGGTGATGCTTCTGTTAAACAGGCAGGGTAAGATTTGCTGAGTTCCTTTTAGCTTTTGCAATCTTTCCTCAAAGCATACCTGTGTTGGATTAACAGTATAAATAATAGGGTGCACATTATATCAATTACTAATATTTGGCTGTTAGCTGTCAGTGAATTATTCTGGTCTGATGTAAGCTTATGCAAAAAAAAATATTTTCATGTTACTTATATTAACATTATTGTTTATATTAAGTAATAGTTTAGTCCAATGTGATGTTAAAAGTTTAGTATGGTGATTAGAATTTAAGATAATTGGATGTTTGGCTTGAATGCTTTCTTAATTGGTGGCTGCTTTGGGACCAATTAAGGTGGTAATATTTTGTACTTTTTGTACGAAGGTTGTTTCCTGAGGTCTAAAGAGCTGTCCCAATTTAGAGTAACAGTTAAACTTACAGGGAGATTAAGTAATACTGTGAGTAAATTTAAAGTTGAACTAAGATTCTATCTTGGACAACCAGCTGTCACCAGGCTCAGTAGGCTTGTCACCGCTACTCATGAATTTTCCCATTCTATTTCCACATAGTTGGATGTGCTCTTTTAGCGTTTTTGAGTAGCTCTTCTGATTTTGGGGGACTTGGCTATTGTTCTCTGAGTAAAGTTATTTCTAGTTTACACATTATTCAGAATGTGTAAGGGCTTGTCTTTGCTTTTTAATGCTTTGCTCAGTTTTTTCATCTTTTCCTTATGGTACTACGACTGTTGTGCCAGGGTAAAAATTTATGTTGCCTATACTTTTTTTTTCTAAGGTAAATGGTATGATTAAGATTGTTTGATGGGGAGGTTTGGGGCTAGAGTTGGCTCAAAGTCATCAAGTTGTGATGAAATCTTCTGGGTGTAAACCAGATGTTTTGGGTTAAACTACACTTTGGTTTGTCCAAGCACACTTTTCAGTATGCTTACTATTTTATGATGTATCTCTTCCATATGTGCACAGAGAGTTTTCAGTAATAGTAATTTCTATAATAATATTTGAGGAGGGTGACAGGTGGTATGTGCATACTTCAGGGCCTCATTCAACAAAGCAATCTACTCTTGGTTTACTGCTAAATCCTCCTTGAGCTGTTAGGTGTCATAAATGTAACTGTGAGATTTTCTGGGTATAGAAAATATAGTCCATTTCTTGCCACCTCATGAGCTACAACTTGACCTAACATTTGTATGTGTATACTTGTGTTTATGCAAGAACCTTTTTAGGGTTTGCTAAAGATGAGGGTATATAGGTTATGGGAAAGAGATGCTGAGGTATATTGGGGTTTATTGTTTATAAAACAGGCCCCTTTAGAGGGATATAAAGCACCACCAACTCCTTTAAATTTTAAGCTGTTGCTTGTAGTATTCTGGTGAATAGTTTTGTTAATGTAACTATTAGAGTTTGGGGCTGAGCGTAGTGTGTTATCTAATCCCAGTTTGGGTCTTGGCTATTGTGTCTTCAGGATATTAAAACCACCTTCATAGTATATTTTATTTCAGCTGGAGTTTATTTTGCCACTTAGATGGAATTTAGCTTTACTGAGGGCAGACTTTAAACACTCTTTACACAGAGTTTCATTAGCTTGGATTAATCATATGGCTGCGGTGGCTGGCATGAAATTGACCAACCCTAGATATCAGTATAGCTTAGTGAAATATTCATTTATTACTAAATATTTATCACTGCTATTTCCCGAGGGTCAGTGGTTGAGCAAAGTGTTTTGAGCTGCGTTTGTTCATGCTTGGTACTTACTCCTTTTGATCCGGGTGATCTATAAGGCATTTTCACCAGAGCGGGGATGCTTGCTTGTGTAACCTTACTAAGATCTACTAGAAAGGCCAGGTTTAAATTTATTTGTTCATGGGATTGTCTAGACCTGTCTAGACATTTTCAGTGGCTTTCTTTGAAATGATTAAGCTATATTAACTGTGCAAATAATTAAGTCTAAAATTAGAATATGAGAAGAAAAGAAGTAAATATAAATAGTTGTTAATAGTTCTGAATATTCTGAGTCTAAACTTCAATTGGCAGAGATTTGGTTGAGAGGATTACTCATAATTTAGGGTGGGCATCTAATTATTGCATTCATTATATAAAATGGAGGCTTGATTTGGGGGGTCTTAAGATTTTTTAGGAATATTTCATCAACCGAGGGGTAGCTCTTGGGGTATTCATTGTTAAAATATGGTTTTTGAGTTTTAACTGTGTTGACGTTTAGTCTCTTGTTTTTGGAATTTGGGAAGTATACATTTACCTTCATTGATGGTAAAGTCAGTGATAAGGGGAGGAGAAGTTTGTGAATTTAATCAGAAAAAAGTTCTTGAAAGTGAGCAAACCTGCATGAGCCTATGTGCCTATTGTTTAATTGTTACGTCTTTTAAGCATGAATAAATTAACAGCTATGGTTACTATGTGAGGCCAGAATATTCAATATAAGCTCAGCTTCTAGAATTAATTTGGCAGGAATTAAATCTGAGTTCATCTACACTGATTCAGAGGGGACCAGGCTTTCCTTGGTGGTAAGTTACAGCAGCAGCCTCCAAAGTTGAAAATACCAAATTCATGACAGTGCCCTCATTAGAGGTTAATAGGGTGTAGCCCTTAGTCCACCAAGATGACTTATTGCAGGGGCATATGTGGGTGATCTTAGTTTTATGTCCTTGATGTAAGAACCAGGTGCCAGTTTTCCTTTCAAAATAGTCACCCACATGTGTTATGCATCCAGAATGAGAAGGGTAGTACTCCTGAGCAGGATGATGATTTTACAGAGGTTGGTAGATTAAGAAGCCAGAATTTGGTAGTGGATATCCATGTTGACAAGAGATTTCTTGACAGAAATGTGCTATGTCTGAAGAAAGAATGTATGCACTATGTAATATTAAGGATGTCTAGTATGATTCAATATTCATATGAATTAGAATTGTATTGTACAGTCAATAGTAGTAGATGTACCATAGTTGATTAAGGGAAGGTTAATACACGCTTATTTGTATGTGGACTAGATTTGTAATATATCCACATGTATGGAGGTATGAATAAACAATAATAGTCCTACATATTATTCATGGGGGCTAAGAGTAATACACAAAATACATAAAAGCACTAATGTATTAGAGCTAGTTGATTAATACTGACACCGTAGTTTAAGTGTGTGCTGTAAAAAAAATCAGGGGTAGTTTAATGAGAATTTCAGCTTTGGATGTTGATGGTGAAGCAGGAATGCTTTTTCCCCGAGTTATCTTGGGGAGGGGATTCTCCATTTCTTGTTTAAAAGACCAGAGTATTGAATTACACTACAAGAAAATTTTCATTTAAGTAATTTATTTTCAATTAGGGTAGTAAGCAGTATAACGGTGAGGATGATAGAGAAGTACATGATAGATGCTGTCTGTCTGATGACAAAAAACGGGTATTTGACAGACTGCCCTCCAATTCATGTGAGTGTAAACAGGTCAGCCACTAGGATTCAGAATATGAATTGATTTAATGGCTGGCATATTATTCTTTGTTATTTAGAATTGTGAGGTACAGGAATAACTGCCAGAATGGGAATGGACAATATGAGGGCAGATACACTTCCTAGTTTGTTAGAGATAGATAGTAAGATTGAGTGTGCAAACAAAAAGTACAACTATTGCTTAATGTGGGGTGAGATATTGAGGGGGTTGGCTAAACTCTTAATTATCTGAATTGCTCAGGAGGTCAGGTGGAAATAGTACTAGAGTTATTAGAAGGAGAAGAAAAATTAAAACTGGATATCTTTGGTTTTTTAGTAGGGGTAGAATGTGATTTTGTCTGTGTGTGATGAAACCCCTAAAAGTTTGTTAGATCCTCTTTTATGCAAGAATAAAAGGTGAATGGTTGCTAGAACAGTATTGATGAAAAGTAAGATGAAAGACAAAAAGTTGTGTGAGGGTGGCTTTGTGAACTGAGAATCTGTCTCAGATTCATTGTACAAGGTCTATTCCAATATATTGGATGGCTGATGGTAGATTTATAATTACTGTAGCACCTCAGAATAATATTTTTCCTCATGGGAGCATGTAGATTATGAATGCTGATGCTATAGTTGTGAATAAGAGGATAATGCCAACATTTCAGATTTCTAGGAATAGAAATGATTAATAGTGTAAGTCTCGGCCAGCATGTAAGAGGAAAATGAAAAATATTGAATGGCCATTGTCCTGAAAATAGCGAACCATTCAGCTGTATTTTACATCTCATCTGATATGAGTGACTGAAGAAAATGCAGTTGAGGTGTCTGAAGTCTAGTGCAAGGCCAAAAATAATCTTTTGAGGATTTGGAGAATTAGGCTGACACCAAGAAGTGGGCTGAAGTTTCATCATGTAGAAATGTTAGATGGTGTGGAAACAACAATGGATGAGTAGTTAATAATTTTATTAGCAGATGTGGCTTGTGAGTATTGGTCATTATTGTCCTTACAGTTGAAGTACGATGACGGTTTTTCCTATCATTTTTCATGGTTATAGTCCATGTGAGAATAATGCAATATGCTTTATTTTTAAGAAGTATTCCCTTGGTTATAGGTTTTGTAGGTTTTTCTTCAAAACTTTCTCCTATTTATGGAGGCCCAGGCATAATTATTAGTGATGCTGTGGGTTGTGGTATTGTGTTGATTTTTTGTGGGTTTTTCATGGGGTCAATAGTCTTTTTTATTTATTTAGGTGATATGATGGTTGTTTTTGGTTATACTGTGGCTATTGCTATTAAGGAATATCCTGAAATGAGAGTCAACTATTGACATTTCAGGGGCTTTATTATTAGAATTATTAGGAAAGTTGATGTTAGTTCAATGAATATTTGAGTACGATGGGGTAGTGGTCACAATTAATTGTAATAGCATAAAAAGTTAGATAATTATTGAGGGTGAGAGGTTGGGGTGGTGGCATGAGGATTCTGTGGGAGTGGATGCCTCACCCAGCAGATGTAGGCCCACTACCAAGGTTTTGAGAGTTTTTGGCATAAATGCCTACATATGGATGCACTATGACTTATCGCCAGATTAGAATCATAATGATGTGACCTTTCTGCCTGTACCCCGCCAAGAGGAAATATTATTACGTATCTCTTGGCCTGTAATCTAGGTGATTTGTCTCTCCTGCCTCTTCCCTCAGAGGATGTCGTGAAACATCATTTGACTTAACATCTAGGTCATGTGCCTCTCCTATCCTGCCTAGGTCCTGCTGACAAAATAAATTGTGACATACTACTGATTGCAAAAGCTAAATGATGTGACTCTTCTTCATATTCTAAACTCTGCCAAGAGAGGGGATTATTACATATTGAAAAGCACAGCACTTTGGTAGAGTGACTCTCCTTTTTTTCTTCTTCCCTGTTTATCATGGGTTTGGTGATATATTATTTGAGGCTGTACCCAGTTGATGTGACCCTTCTGACTAACACCAGCCTGCAAATGAGATTAAACCATATCACTGGCTCAGCACTGAGGTGATGTGATTCTCCTGCTTTGTCCCTGCTCACAGGTGAAATTGGGACATATACCTGGGTTAAACACACATGTACAATAAGTGTCATAACTGTACCCAGCCAGTAGAGATATTTTGACTATCATAGCCAGTCTCATGGCCATGGGTAAAGTTCTGGGTTTTTCACTTGTATAAGGTTCCCGAAGGATTATAGTCCTCAGATCTATCACATAAACTCTTAATGGTACATAGAGTGTCATAATAGAGACCAGGAACCAGGTGAGAATGTGACTCTTGTACGTACACCTAGATGACACGATTCCCATTCTCAAACTTGAATGAGGTAGTATATCTCACATAAAAAAAAAAAAAACAGTTGAAGGTTGAAATAATTACTCTCTTACATGGATCAGATTCACAAGAGCTTTGGTAATATTTAAACCATGATTTAGCACACCTGTTTTGTTGTAACTCCCCTACTGAAACACAATCTTCAAGTGGGATTGGAGCTCTTATATGTAAGTCTTGCCCATTGTTGAGATTGTGACTCCAATACTTTGACGCAACTCACAGAAAGTTTTGACTCACATATACAAAACCAGGACTTGTGTGTGAAGTGAAACTTATTTCCAAATATTGTTGAGAGTGTAATTAAGACAGGTACCTTTGCCTAGCATATGAATTATTTGACTGTCTTTTCTATTCTCAGACCACAGATGAAATTGTGCCATATGTGGGACAAGCATCTAATCAATATATAACACCTTCCTTGGCTCTGCCTATAAAGGACACTTTTACATATCACTGGGATTATTGCCCAGGTGATGTGAATAATGTGCCTGAGACTGGCCTACAAAAAGAATTGTGTCTTATATTTAGTTCCATCATGTAAGTTATGTGACTCCCTTCTACTGCCTAGGCCCTGCACTTACATTGCATTGTGACACATAACTGGGCACTTTACCCAGGAGATGTGATTCTAGTTTTTGGATTCTGTCAACAGGAAGCATTGCAGCATATCACTTGGGTCAACAAGGTGATTTTTTTTTTTTTTTTTGCTTTTGCTTTTCTGACAGGACCCTGCCAACAGAGAATACTGGAATATTTCTGGCCATCATTTAGGTGATGTGGCTTCTCTGCCTGTTTCATAACCACAGAAGGAATTGTAACATACACCTAGGTATGGCTTACAGGCATGATAATGAGGCTCATATGTGGACTCAGCCAATAGAGGATATTTTGACTCTTATAACTAGGTTTAGGGATGTGTGATGTTCAGGATCTGCTTCTAGTGAAAAGATCAAAGAAGATTATGACACTCACACCTATTTTACAAAGGGCTCAGCACATGGGTAAAATTGTGAGTCTTGTATGCAAACCCTGCTGACAGGACTCTCCTCATCTCACATGGATGAAACAAACTGTCATAAATAAAAACAGCACATGTGTGGTATTGTAAATCTCATCTTTCAAATTTTCTGACGTTGTGATTCTGGTATAAATCTTTGCCAAACACCTGTGTAATTTGACTCCCCAGTTTTTTTCCAGCCCATATATGGGATTTTGATATCTAGCTAGGCCAACCTCAAGGTGATGTGACTCATATGCCTGGGCCCTTCTCTCAGTATGTATTGTGACATATCACTAAATCTAGCAACCAGGTGATGTTACATTCTTGCCTGTGCCATGCCCACCAAAGTTATTGTGACATATTTCTGTGTCCTCCTCATAGGTGATGTAACTTTCTTCTCTTGAATGAACCATATGCAAATGAATAACAATGGCATATTTCTAGGCCAGGCACACAGGTGAGGGTAGTTGTAGGCCAGAGCCATGCCCAAAGGAGGGCATTGTGACATATCTCTGGTCCTATCACGTATGTAATGTGGCTCTCAGATTCTGCTTGGGCCTTGTCAACCTGTAGAGTGACATATTTTTAGGCTAGGAACAGAAGTGATGGTACTTTTTTGCCAGGGCAATGCTCCATAGTGGACATTGTGACATACCTCTAGGCCTTTCACCTTGGTGAAGCGACTCCTTCCATGGGCCCTACTCAGATGGAGCATTGTGGCATAAGCAGAGAGCCTGTACCAAGGTGATGTTACTGTTTTGGTTGGGTGCTATTCTAAAAGAGCCTTGTGACTTATCTGAGGACCCAGAACTTGAGTGATTTGGCTCTTCTGCTTGATTTCTGCCCACATATTACATGGTGAAATATTCCTAGGGAAGCATCTAGGTGATATGACTCTCCTCATCTGCCTGAGGCTTGCCTACTGAGGAGATAGGGACATATCTCTGTGCCCATGACCTAAGTGACATGACTCTCTTTTCCTGCCTGTGCCTTTAAAAGGGGATTGGACAATATTGCTGAGCCCAGCATTTAGGTAATATCACAGTAGTCTTTTTTGTAAACCATAGTCACAGGGGAAATTTTGACCTGTTGCACCCAGATGATGTTACTCTTCTGCCAGAGACTTGAATGGAAAGGGAATTATACTGGTAGGCCCAGCAACCTGATTATGCTACTGTTCTGCCTGTGCCAGAGTCACAGAAAGTATTTTTGCATAATTTCACATATCAAAAGTAGGTCTTTTGGCTCTCATACCTTTGCTAAGATATTCCACATGTGGAATTGTGTGATATTGCTGGGTCCAGCACCCAGTTAAAGTGACCTGTGTATCTAGGTTCTGCATAGAGACAGCATTGTGACTTGTTAGTTGCCACATCACTTAAGTGATGTTATTATTTTTTCTAATTTTTTGTATACAAATGGGATTATGACATATACCGGGATTCAGTTCACAGGCATGATGGCCAGACTTACATTGGGATTCAGTCAATGGAAGATATTTCACCTCTCATCGCTAGGCTTAGAGCAATAGGAAAAATCCTGGGTTACATTCTTGTACAAATCTCACAGAAGTTTAAAACACTACCTCATATTGTATAAACTTTTTAGGTGGTACACTGTGTTTCATAACGCGGCCCAGCAAAAATTTAAGATTATGACTCCCAAAAACACACTCAGGTGAAAATAAATGTTGTCACATTGCACATTTACAAAGCCCACTGTTGATGTACTGAATCTAACAAAAGAAAACAGTACAAAGGTGGAATTTTGACTCTCATGTGTGGATCTGGTCACAGGTCTGATTGTGACTCATGTATGGAGCCAGCACTCAGGCATAAAAATGGGTCTTATTCCTTAACTCAGCCTAAATATGAGACTTTGACTATCATACATGGTTTCAAGGCAATATCTAACATTGTGAGTCCATATGAGCTTGTGGGCCTCAGAGTAGTTTGCAACACTCATGCTTGCCATAAAAATTTCTCGGATGTTGAAAGGGTGTCATACAATGCCCCAGAACACATGTGACATTATGACTCTCATATGCATGCCAAGCTAACAGTTAAAGGTGTCACCCTCAAAGATGAGGAGATTGTGGCATATCACTTGGCCTAGTACCCAGGTGTTAAACTTTTACTTAAATCATTCCCTATGTGTGCATTGTGACATATTGTTGGGTCAGAATCATAATAATGTGATTCATGCCTTGGCCCTGCCAACAAGGGATATGACCACATATCTATAAGCCTATCAGCTAGGTCATTTGTCTATTTTGCCTGTGATTTGCCCAAAAGTAGCATTGTGATGTTGGTGGGCATAGCGTCTAGGAAATGTGACTCTCCTCTCCCGCCTAGGTCCTGCCCGTAAACTAATTGTGACATACTGGTGAGTGCAAAACCTAGTTAATGCAACTCTCCCTTTTATTATGGATTCCTCCAAAAAAGGGGATTACTACATATCACTGAGCCCAGCACCAAGGTGGTGTGACTCTCCCCTTTTTCTTCAAACTATGTCTACAGGGAACATGGTGCCATATTACTTGAGGCTGTACACAGGTGATGTGACACTTCTAACTTGGTCCTGGCTGCGAAGAAGATAATAATGTATCCTGAGCTCAGAACCCAGGGGGTGAGACCCTCCTGCCTTGTTTCTGCCTACAGGTGAAATTGTGACATATAGCTGGGTTCAACTCACATGCACTAATATAACAATCATACTTCGGCCCAGAAGGGGGAGATATTTTGGCTCTCATAGTCAGTCTTATGGCAATAAGTAAAGTAATGGGTCATTTAATTGTATGAATTTCATAGAGGATTATGACACTCAGGTATACCATATAAAGTCAGAGTGATACAAAGAGTGTTATAACAAGGAACAACAACCAGGTGCAGTTGTGACTCTTGGATGCACACCCAGCTGACCCCATTTTTATTCTCTCAAAAGAACAGGTACAATTAGGGTACTAAATCTCACACAGAGGTGCACTCAAAGGCCAGACATGGTGACTAATGCCTATTATTCCAGCACTTTGTGATATAAACCTAAGGCAAGCACCTGTGTGATTTCACTCTTCAGACTGGATCTAGCCTACAAATGGGATTTTGATATCTACCTGGGTCAACATTGAAATGATGTGACTTTTCTGCCTGTATCTTGCTTAGTAAGAATAGTGACATCACTAGATCCAGCACTTAGGTGAGGTTACATTCTTGCCTGCACCATGCCCACAGACATCCTTGTGACATATCACTGTGTCCATCAATCAGAAGACATAACTCTCCTCTCTGGAATGGGTCCTGCACACAGGGCAGAACAGAGACATATTTCTAGGCCAGGCACACAATATTCTTTTGCAAGTGCCATGCTCAAAAAAGGGCATTTTGACATATCATGGAACCTATCATGTAGGTGATATGGCTCTTCCTCTTGGGACCTACATATTGCTAGGCCAGGCACAAAGGCGATGGCACCCTTATCAGGGTCATGCTTTAAGGAGGGCTTTGCAACATATCTCTGGCCTAGCCGATGTGACTTCCTGCTTGGTTCTGCCACATAGATCATTGTGACATAAGGGTGAAACCTGCATCTAGGTGATGTAAGTCTCTTGTCTGGGTCCTTCTCTAACGGTGACTTAAGAATATCTCAGGACACAGGACCAAATGATTTGGCTTTTCTATCTGGTTGTTCCAACATATTAAATTGTGACATATTCCTAAAGAAGCATCTAGGTTATATGACTGTCTTTTTCTGCCTGAGCCATGCCTACTGGTTGCATTAGGCCATATCTCGGAGACCACAACTTAAGTGATATGACTTATTCTTTCTGGGCCTTTACAACGGGAATATTGTGACACATTGGTGAGCCTAGCACTTAGGTAATATGACTCACATCGTCTTGCTGAACAAGGCCCACAAACAGAACTTTTGACATATTTCAGGGCCCAGCACCTGGATGATGTTACTCTTCTGCCTAGGACATGTATAAAGAGAAAATTATGGCATATTGCTTGGCCTACCTGCTAATGATGTGACTCTCCTTTCTGTACCAGAGCCACAGAAGGTATTTTGACATATCTTTGTCCCATTCTGTAAGTGCTTTGGCTCTCATCACATTGCTGGGATTCTTCCACATGTGGTTGTATCAAATTTCTGGCTCAAGCTGTCAGTTAATTTGAGCCTAATTTTTAGGCTCTGCCTAGAGAAGACATTGTGGTATATTGCTTGGCAGAGCATCTAAGTGATGTTAACCCTCTGCCTAGTTTTTTGCCCACAAATGGGACTGTGACATACACCTTGCTTCAGTTCAAAACATAATGATCAAGCTTATATTGGGAATCAGCCAATAGAAGATATTTTGCCTCTCACCACCAGGATTATGTCAATAGGTAAGGTTCTTCATTGCAAATGTGTACAAAGTTCACGTAAGTTGACAACAGTTATTCACATAATACAAACTTCTTGGGTGGCACAGAGATATTTATAACAGGATGCAGCCAAAAGTTAAGATTGTGACCCCAACAAGCCCCCTGTTGAGGTCCTGAGTCTAACAACTGAATAAAGCACAAAGTTGGAATTGTGCCTTTCAGAAGTGAATCTGGCCACAGGTGGGATGGTGACCCATTCTGGACCAAGCTCATGGCACAATGATGGTCTCATCCCTGAAGTCAGCCTATAGGAGAGATGTTGACTGTCATACCTGGGTTTAGGGCAATATGTGAGATCATGAGTCCATATAAGCATGAAGAACTCAGAGTTTTGAAACCCTCATGCGTGTTGTATAAAATTCTCAGATGTAGTAGAGAGTGTCACACAATGGGCAGCACACACGTGAGACTGTGACACTTATATTCACAACTAACAATGATGTCACTCTTAAAGATGAAGCTATTGTGTCATATCTCTTGATCTAGTACCCCAGTGTTCAGTCTTTTTTGTTTAAATTCCTTTCTATAAGAGCATTATGGGTCAAAATCATGATAATATGTGTCTTCTGCCTGGGCCCTGGAAACAGGGGCTATTTTCACATATCTTCATTGTAACACACGATTGAGTGCAAAACTTAGGTGACATGCTTCTCTTCTTTGTCCTGAACTCTGCCGAGAAAGAATTATTAAATATTGCTAAGTGCAGCAACCAGGTGATGTAATTCTCTTTTTTTTTTTTTTTTCCTTTAACCCATCTACGTTGGGCATGGTGATCTATTACTTTAGGCTGTCCCTGCCTACTGGGGACATTGGGATACATCTCTGAGCCCATGGCATACATGAAATGGCTCTTATCTTCTGCCTGGTCTTTGCACTGGGGGAATTGTGACATATATCTGAGCCTAGCACTCAGGTTATTTGACTCTCATTTTTTTCTCAAACCGTGCCCACAAACACAAATTTTGACTTATTGCAGAGCCCAGCACTGAGATAATGATACTCTTTTGCCTGGTTCCAGCATATAGAGAGAATTATGGCATATTGCTGGGCTCAGCACCTGGATAATGTGACTGTCATGCCTGTGCCAGAGCCACAGAAGGTATTTTGACATATTCTATGCCCATTATGTAGGTGTTTTGACTCTCATCCCTTGGCTGTTTTGTTTGTTTGTTTGTTTGCTTGTTTTGTTTGTTTGTTTTTCACATGTTGGATGGTTCATGTTGCTGAATCTAACACCCATTTAATGTGACTCTAATTCCTATAATCTGCCTAGAGTGGGTATTCTGACATGATGCTTAACACAACTCCTAAGTGATGTTACCCTTCTACCTATTTTTTTGCCCACAGATGGAAATATGACATATACCTTAATTAGTTCACAGGCATAATTGTCAAACCTGTACTGAAATTCAGCAAATAGGAGATATGTTGCCTTTCATCACGAGGCTTAGTGGAATAGATAATGTCCTGAGTTGCATATTTGTACCATGCTTACAAAACTTTACAATATTAATTCATAACATATAAACTCCTTGGGTTGTACAGAGGCTTTCATGACAGGCAGCAGCAAAAAGTTTTGATTGGGACTCTCAATTACACTCCCAGATGAAAGCAAATATTCTTCCCATCCCACATGACCTAAGCACATTATTCAAGTCCTGAGTCTAAAAAGTGAATAAAATATAAACCTGTAATTGTGACATTCATATGTGGATCTGGCCACAGATGAGATTGTGACTCACTTCTGAATTCAGCTCACAGGAATAATAATGAGTACTATTCCCGAAAAGAGCCTACAGAAGAGATGTTGACTATTATGCCTGTATTTAGGGCAATAGCCAAGATTGTGAATGCATACAAGCATGTAGGTCTCAGAGTGGTCTGCAACACTCATGCATGCTGTATAAAGTCTTTAAATGTTGTATAGGGTCATACAATGGCCCAGGAATCATGGGAGATTGTGAGACTCTCATATACAAACCAAGCTCACAGTTAATGGTGTCACCATCAAAGACAAGGAAATTTGTCATATTCCTAGGCCTAATACCCAGGTGTTGAGAATTTTTGACTTAAATTCCTTCCCATGGGTACATTGTGACATATCGTTGGGTTACAGTAATAATAATGTGACTCTTCTGCCTGGACCCTAACAACAGGGGATATTATCACTTATTTCTGGCCCTGTAAGCTAGAAGATTTATCTCTGCTGCCTGTTCTGTGCCCTCAAAGGACATTGTGAAATATTGTTTGACTTAACTCCTAGGTAATGTGACTCTCTTCTCCTGCCTGGGTCCTGATAACTAAGGAAATTGTGACATATTGATTATTGAAAAATCTAGGTGATGTGACTCTCCTTCTTATTCTAGACTTAGCCAAAAGAGAGGTTTATTACATATTGCAGAGCCCAGTAAATAGGCTGAGTGGCTCTTCTCTCTTTCTTCTTCCCTTTCTATAGTGGGCTTGGTAACATACTATTTGAAGCTGCACCCAGGTGTTGTGATTCTTCTGACTAGAACCAGCCTCAAAATTAGATTATACTGTATCACTGGCTCAGCTCCCAGATGATGTGCTTCTCTTGCCTTGCCCCTGCTCACAGGTGAACTTGTGACATATTTCTGGTTTAAGCAAACATGCACAATAATAACTCTCATACCTGGACTCAGCCAGCAGTTTTATTTTTACTGCCATAGTCACTCACTCTCACTGTCATGGGTAAAGTCCTGTGTTTTTCACTTGTATAAAGTTCACTAATGATTATAACACTCAGGTGTATCATAAAAAGCATTGATGATAAAAAGAGTGTCATAACAGACACCAGCAGTGAGGTGAGAATGAGACTCCTGTATGCACACCCAGCTGAAACGATTGTCATTCTCACACATGAACATGGCCTGGGAATGAGTTATTAAATCTAACATATATAAAGCAGTCAAAGATTGAAATAATTACTTTCATACATGGATCAGATTCAGAGGTGGTTTGGTAACGTTTGAACCATAATTCAGCACAGCTGTGGTGCTGTGACTTCCCTGTGGGAACAAAAATCTTACAGTCAGATTGAGGTTTTTATACATGTATCTTGCCAGTTGTTGAGACTGACTCCTATACTTCAACCCAACTCATAGAAAGAGTTGACTCACATACACAAAACCACACAACTCGTGTGGAATGTGAAACTTATTTTTGAACTTTCTGAGAGTGTGTTTGAGTCAGGTAACTTTGCCCAGGACATGAATAATTTGACCGTCTTTTCTAGGCCCAGACAACAGATGAAATTGTGCCATATGAGGAACAAGCACCTAAGCAATATATAGCAACTTCCTTGGCTCTGCCAACAAAGGACACTTTCATATATCACTGGGACCATTACCAAGGTGGTGTGAATTATCAACCTGAAACCTGCCTACAAAGAGAATTGTGTCTTATATGTAGGTCCTTCACATAAGTGAAGTGACTCCCTTCTAGTTCTTTGGCCCTGCACTTACAGTGCACTTTGACATGTAACTGTGCACTTCACCTGGGTGATGTGATTCTCTATTTTGAGTTTTGTCCACAGGAAGCATTGTAGCGTATCACACGGATTAGCATCTAGGTGATTTTTGTTTTGTTTTGTTTTTTGCTTTTGGCTGTGCCCTCACCACAGGGAGATGATGATATGTTGCTGGGCTTAGTAACAACATGAGGTCACTCTCCAGCCTTGCTACTGCATAAAGGGGTCATTGTGACATATACCTAGGCCAATTGCCTAGGTGAAATGAACCTCCTCTTTTGCCAAAGTCCTGCTTACACTGGGAGTTTTGATGTAACTGAAACCAGCATCCAGATTATGTGACTCTTTTGCAAGGGTCCTGCACACTAGGAGGATTGTATTGTTTCTCTGGACCCACAAACCCTATGGTGATGTAACCTTTCATTTGTTCTCTCTGGACACAGGTGTTATTGTGTCATATGTGAGACCACAGCAGAAGCCAAATAACAATTCATATGCCTGAAGCCAGGGTATGTGCAGGATGGTGAGCCTTATTCTGAAATTTTTCCATAAATGTAATTGTGACATTTACCTTTGCACAGCTCCTGAATGATTTAATAATTTTGTCTAGGTATAGCCCACAAATGAGATTTTGACAAACGCCTATGCCAAGCACCTTTGTGATTTGACTCTGTCATCTTAACAATGTCCTCAGGAAGGATTGTAACGTACATCTGGACCAATTGTCTAGGTTACGTGACCCTCCAAACCTGCTTGTACCCTGCTTATTTTAGTAATTGTACCATTTCTAAAAACTGCATCCAAATGGTATGACTTTCTTGCCTGGGCATTATCAACAGGAACATTGTGACATATTTTTGTGTCCATCATTTAGGTGATATGACTCTCCTCCTCTGCCTGGACACTGCCCACAAAGGACATTGTGCCACAGAGCTGGAATTAGCACACAAGCTATGTGTCTACAAAGGGAATATAGAAATATTCCTGTCCCAGCATTTAGGTAATGTGGCTGTTCTGCCTTCTTCATAACAACAGAGGACATTGTGACATATACCTAGGCATGGCTCACAGGAATGATAATGAGTCTCATATTGGAATAAAGCCAATAGAGGCTATTTTGACTCTTATAACTAGGTTTATGAAAGTGTGAGATGTCATGGATTACCTCCTGGTTCGAAGGTCATGAAAGATTACAACACTGACACTTATTTTACAAAGTCTTCTGGTTATAAAGACAGAGTCAAATCAGGGCTCAGCACAGAGATGAAATTGTGAGTCTTTTATAGAAACCCAAATGACAGTCAAGACTGTCATAATATTACATGGATGACGCCAACAGTCAGACATGAAAAGAGGACATGTATGGTGTTGCAAATTTCATGTGTGAAATTTCTGACAGTGTGACTGTCATATAAATCTTTGTGAAGCACCTTTGTAATTTGACTCTTCAGACTTGTTCCAGTCCATATGTGGGAATGTGATATATACCTAGACGAACCTTGAGGCGATGTGACACTCCCGCCTGGGCTCTTCTCTCAGTAAGGATTCTGATGTATTACTGGATCTAACACCCAAGTGATCTTACATTCTTGCCTGCACCATGAGCAAAAAATTGTTGTGACATATTTTTGTGTCCACCTCATAGGAGATGTAACTCTCTTCTCTGGAATGGATTCTGTACAAAGGGAGGATAGTGACATAATGTAAGGCCAGGCACACAGGTGAGGGTATTTTTTCCCATAGCCGTGACCAATGGAGGACATTATGACATATCTCTGGGCCTATCACTTAGGTTATGCGGCTTTCCTGTTTTTTCCCTGCCAACCGGGAGAGTGACATATTTCTAGGCCAGGAACACAGGTAAGGGTACTCTTGCCAGGGCTATGCTTCATAATGGACATTGTGATAGGTCTCAGGGCCTATCACCTAGGTGAAGTGACTCCCTCCTTAAGCCCTACACGTATTGTAGGCTTAAGCACGGAACCTGCACCAGGGTGATGTAACTGTATTTGCCTGGGTGCTGTTCTAAAAGAGCCTTGTGACATATCTCATGACCCAGCAACCAAGTGATGTGGCTCTTTTGCCTGATTTCTGCCCACATGTTATATTGTGACATATTCCTAGGGAAGCACCTAGCTGATATGACTCTCCTTGTCTGCCTGAGCAGCTTAGGTCTGCTGAGCCTAGCTTAGTTTATGTGACTCTACTCTTTTTTTCTGAATTATGCCCACAAACGAAAATTTTGACCTACTGCACCCAGATGATGTTACTGTTCTGCCAGAGTCCTGTATAAAGAGGGAATTTTTACATACTGGTGGGAGCAGCATCCTGACGATGCTACTGGTTGGCCTGTGCCAGAGCCACAGAGAGTATTTTGACATAGCTTCAGCCCATTCTGTAGGTGTTTGGCTCTCATCCCTTGGCTAAGTTTTTCACATGTGGAACTGTGTTATATTAATCAGTCCAGCACCCAGTTAATGTGACTCTCCTTCCTAGGTTTTACTGAGTGAGGGCATTGTGACATGTTGCTTGCCACATCACCTAAGCTATTTTATTCTTTGTTCTAAGTTTTTGCTCACAAATGGGATTATGCCATATACCTTGCTTCAGTTCACATGCATGATGGTCAAACTTATATTGAGATTCAGCTAATAGAAGGTATTTTGCCCCTTGTCACTAGGCTAATGGAATAGGTAAAATCCTGGATTGCATTTTTGTAGAAGGCTCACAGAAATTTACAACGCTAATTCTTATTCTACAAACTGCTTGGGTGGTACAGAGAGTTTCATAACAAGGCCCCACAAAAAATTATAACTGTCTTCCTCAATGACACACCCAGTTAAGAGTAAAAGTTACAGGAATCCCACATTTACAAAGCTCATTGTTGAAGTACTGAGTTTTACTAGGGAAAACAGAACAAAGATGGAATTTTGACACTTATATGTGGATCTGGCCACAGGTGTGATAGTGACTGATTTTTGAACATTATCATGTATCCTGAGGTTACAGGCATAGGGTGGCTCACTCCTGTAATCCCAGCACTTTGGGAGGCCAAAGTGGGCAGATCATGAGGTCAAAATAATGAGATGATCCTGGCTAATATGGTGAAAACCTCGCTCTACTAAAAATACAAAAAGTTAGTCGAGCATGTTGGCAGGCACCTGTAATTCCAGCTACTTGGGAGGCTGAGGCAGGGGAGTCACTTGAACCTGGAAAGTGGAGGTTGTAGTGAGTGGAGATTGCGCCACTGTGCCACTGTTCTCCCGCCTGAGCGACAGAGTGAGACTCCCTCTTAAAAAAAACAAAACAAAAAGTCTCACTCTGGAACTCAGCCTAAATGAGAGAAATTGACTATCATATCTCAGTTTAAGGCAATATATAACATTGTGAGTACATATGAGCCTGTGAGTCACAGTGTAGTTTGCAACTCTCATCCATGATGTATAAAGCCCTCAGATGCTGTAGAGGGTTTCATACAATGGCCCAGCATGCATGTGACATTGTGACTCGTATACATACTAAGTTCACAGTTAGAATTGTCAGCCTCTAAAATGAAGAGATTGTGTCATATCACTGGGCCAACTATCAAGGTGTTAAAACTTTTGCTTAAATTGTTACCCATGTGTGCATTTTTACATATTATTGGGTCAGAATTATAAGAATGCGACTCTTCTTCCTGGGTCCTGCCAACGAGGGATATTATAACACATCTCTGAGCCTATTAGCTAGGTGATTTTTCTATTTTGTCTGTGTTTTGGCCCCCAAGGAACATTGTGACATCTCTGGAAGTAGCATCTAGAAAATGTGACTCTCCTCTCCAGCCAGATACTGCCAACTAAGGGAATTGTGACATACCACTGAGGGCAAAACCTAGGTAATGCAACTCACTTCTTTATTCTGGACTTGGCCAAAAGAGGGGATTATTTCATATTGCTAAGCCCAACACCTAGGTGATGTGATTCTCCTGTTTTTCTTCAACCTTTTCTACCATGGACATGGTGCCACATTACTTGAGTCTGTCCCCAGATGATGTTAGCCTTCTGACTTGGCCATGCATCCAAAGAAGATTATAAAGTATCCTGAGCACCGAATCCAGGTGACAAGACTCTCCTGCCTTGTTTCTGCCCTCAGGTGAAATTGAGTAGGCTAGAGCACTGTCACCTTTAGTGGTTAGCTCATGCAGTCTTCAGAGGAATTTCAAAATCATAGTTTGTTGGGGCTCAAAAATGGGCTGGTGCAAATGAGAAGCTGCTGTTGAAATAATTGGAGTCAGGAAGGGGATGAGATGTGCTTGGAAAAGTGCACATGCTGCTTAGGTGCAACAGAACTGTCTGGCCAATTCTCTGGTTTGGGCCTTCTGCCATGGAATTAACAGTCATTACCTTTATACTGCATTTGTTCGGTATGAAGACTGTGATGTTGAACACAATATGAGAACTTGTTAAAGACTTTCCACATTTTTAACAATTGTAAATCTACTCTCTAGTATGAATTCTCTTTTCTCTAATGAGGTGTGAGAAAAACTCAATGCTGTGCCACATTTTTCACATTTGTAGGGTTTTTCTCCAGTGTGAATTATCTAATGATTAGTAATGTCTGAGAAGCACTTAAAGGTTTTGCCACATTCTTCACATTCATAAGGCCTCCTTTCCATATTAATTCTCTTGTGGTTAATAAGAGTGAAGAAGCAGGTAAAGGCAGTTCCACATTCTTCACAGATGTATGGTTATGTTCTTCACAGATGTACACTTGTGTTTACTAAGAGCTGAGAACCACATACAAGCTTTTTTTATATTCAATACATTTGTAAGGTTTCTCTCCACTATGAATTATCATGTTTAGTAAGGTCTGAGAAGCAACTATAGTCTTCATCACATTCTTCACGTTTGTAGAGTTTCTCCCCGGTGTGAATTATCTTATATTTAGCAAGTTCTGAGAACAACCTATAGGCTACATTCCTCACATTTGTAAGATTTCCCTCCAGTATAATTTCTCTTTTGATTAGTAAGGTCAGAGAAGCACTTAAAGGCTTTGCCACATTCTTCGCATATGTAGGGTTTGTCTCCAGTATGATTTCTCTTTGTTTAATAAAGGTTGAGGAGCAGGTAAATGTTTTGCCACATTCATTGCATTTGTTAGATATCCCAGCATGAGCTCTCTTATATTCAGTAACATTTGAGATATTTTCAGGCTTTGCCAAATTGTTTATGTCTGTAGCATCTCTCTGCAGTATGAATTCACTTCTGTATAGTAATATCTGAGAACAACCTACAGTCTTTGCCACATTCTTCACATTTGTAGCATTTCTCTATGCTGAAAATTTTCTTATGTTCAGTAAAGACTGAGCACAACTCAAAAGCTTTGCCACATTTATTTCATTGACAGGTTTTGCTATAGGTAGTTGACAAACATTGATGAAGGCCATTATAACTGCTTTTCTGCCCCTTGCAATCATCCACACTTTGGTAGTCTTTTTTTTTTTTAATGTAAACTATTAAGGTCACAGCTTCTATATTTTCTCAGATTCACTTTTTGAAATGAATCTTGTATGTCATTCTCCAGCAATATCTCTGCAGGAAAATGAAAAGAGTCAGCTGAAAGAAAAAAAAAAAAAAAGAACAACATAACTCTCCCATCATGAGACACAGATTAATACATTTTACAAATGTATAATTATACAAAACACGTTAACTAGGTGACAATAAAACACCACAGGTTCTAATTCCTTTATAGACATATAAACTTAACAGAAATATACTGACCAAAATGTCATTGTGAAAAGTCTAAGAACCAGTTAAACCTTTGCTATTCTTCATCCTATTATGAGTATAAATATAAACTCCTAACTTCTGCCTTACCCATCCAAAAATAAGTAAAATTGTGGCATCTTTGTCAATGCTCCTGGCTCTTTGTGACCTTACTAAAGACTAATTTCTATATTTCATGACAGTATTGAAAAGAAAGGTGGTGCTCTTTGATACTTTTGGACAGCTAAAACCAAATGTAAATGACTGTCACAAGAGAAGGAAGATGTCAGTATCATTGATAGACAATGGAAATAACATCTGACTACAAGACCTTAATAAGAAACATGAAGAATGGCCAGGAGCAGTGGTTCATGCCTGTAATCCCAGCACTTTGGGAGACTGAGGTGAGAGAATCACATGAGGTCAGAAATTCAAAATCAGCCAGGTCAACATGGTGAAACTGGTCTCTAACAAAAATACAAAAATTGGCCAGGTGTGGTGGCAGTCTGCCTGTAATCCCAGCTATTTAGCAGGCTGAGGAAGAAGAATTGCTTGAAGCTGGAAAGTGGAGTTTGCAGTAAGCCAGGATTGCACCATAGCACTCTAGGTTGGGCAACAAGAGTGAAAAAGCAACTCAAAAATAAATAAATACATACATACATACATACATACATACATACATAAAAATAAGAAAAAAAATGAGGAAAATGTTTTAACTAAAAAACACACAGGCCCAGGGGAACAGGCTTGAGAGACTCCAAGAATCTCTAGGATAAAACTTGGTAACTTATTTTTCAAGACAAAAGACACTTAATAAAGATTTGACATGTGGTTTTTTATTATATAAATTGCAACCTAAGATTACAACATATAACAGCCTGGGTGCAGTGGCTCATGCCTGTAATGCCAGCACTTTGGGAGGCTGAGATGGGAGGATCACGAGATCAGGAGATCGAGACCATCCTGGCTAACACAGGGAAACCCCGTCTCTACTAAAAAATACAAAAAAAAAAAAAAAAAAAAAAAATTAGCCGGCATAGTGGTGGGTGCCTGTGCTCCCAGCTACTCAGGAGGCTGAGGCAGGAGAATGGCGTGAATCCAGGAGGTGGGGCTTGCAGTTAGCCGAGATCACACCACTGCACTCCAGCCCGGGCGACAGAGCAAGACTCTATCTTAAAAAAAAAAAAAAAAAAATTACAGAATATACTGAACATCAGGGTAATGTGACTCAAGGAAAAATAAAAATAAATATTCAGGAATCAATTATTCAAAATTAAGATGGGGAAATTACTTGAGACAATCAGATTTAAATTATAGATCTATGTTTTAAAAGAAAAAAATAAATTATCCTAAACAATCAAAATTACCATCTCCATGATACTCAGAGAGTAAAATGGAAATAAACAAAACAAAATAAAAGAACAAAAATATTTCAGGCAAAAAGAGAAGAGATTGACATAGTTAAAACACATTTTTAAAAAAGTCTAAGCAAAACACTGTATCCAGCTATTGTATCCTTCAAAATAATAATAAAAAAAATCTAACTACATTATGATCTATGTCAAGATTTAATCACAACATGGCTTCAAGAGACTCACTTCAGATCTAATAAAAAAAAAAAGAAACTGAAAATGCTAGGATGAAAAATAAATTCCATGCAAGCATTAACAAAATGAAATGAGAAAAGGCTACAATTTATTAAGTTGACAACTGTCATATTTAATAAAATTTACTTTTAGTCAAATTTTACAAGAGACACAGCAGGACATTCAATTATAATAAAAAGGTTCATTCACTGAGAGCCTATACATATATTACTGTTTTCCCAAACACATGAAGCAAACATTGACAGAATTGATGCCAAAATAGTAATATAATAATGGATGCATACATCAATATCTCACTTTCAGTAAAAAATAAACAAGGCAGAATATTAATAAGGAAACAATAATTGAAGGCACTGTAAAATAACTGCACTTAATAAATGTATACAGACAACAGAATACACATCCTTTTCAATAGCTCATAAAACATTTTCCTACACGGACCATCTGTGACACCACAAAAGAAGCCTTAACAATTTTTTAATTGAAATTTTACAGTTATTTACAGACCAAATGGAATGAAACTAGAAATCAGTAAAAGAAGAAAAGCTGAACAATTTAAAGAATAAAATATTAAAATACAGGTTTTTTTTTTCTTTTTTTAATTTCTTTTTTGATGGAATATCACTCTGTTACTAGGTTGGAGTGCAGTGGCACAATCTCAGTTCACTGCAACTTCCAGTTTCCGGGGACAAAGGATCCTTCTTCTTCAGTATCCCAAGTTACTGGAACTACAGGCATGTACCACCACACCCAGCTAATTTTCTGTATTTTAGTAGAGATGTGGTTTTTTCATTTTGCCCAGAATTTTCTCTATCTCCTGATTTCTCCTTGCATCATCCTCGGACTCTCAAAGTGCTGGGATTACAGTCATGAGCCACCATGCTCAGCCAACAACACACTTTTGAGTAGACTTTTTTTCAATGGTTGGAAGAAATAATATTGTGAAGATGTCCATGTGCTTAAAGTGACCCAATGCTCAACATATCCCTTTTTAATTTTAATTATATTTTTCAATAATGGAAAAAATAAAAGATCTCAAGGGACTATGAAAAGCCTGACAATCTTGAAAAATAAGAAAAATATTGGAAGCCTTACACTTAACAATTTTCACACACATGCAAAATCCTACAATAACCAAAGCACTTTGGTAGGGTTGTAAAGGTAGAACACCAAAGTAATGAAACAGAATGCAGCACAGAAATAAACCCTTGAGTGCAGAAGGGAGACATACCATCTAGGTTTTGCAATCAATCGTATATCACAATTCCTTTGGTGAACAGTACCAGGCAGGGGAGGAGAATAACATTACCTAGATGCTAGTTTCAGCGATATTTTAAAATGTTCTTGGGGGCAGGACACAGGCTGCAGAGACATATCACCTAGCTGATAGGCCCAGAGATATGTGATAATATCCCCTGTTGACATGGCCCAGGCAGCAGAGTCACATTATTATTATTCTGACCCAGAGATATGTAATAATGCAGCCATGGGAAAAAAATAGAGCCAAAATCTCACAACACCTGGATACTAGGCCCAGTGACATGACACAATCTCAACATTTTTGAGGCTGACACCTTTAACTTTTAGCAGACAGTTTATATTAGAGTCACAATCTCACATGTGAGCTGGGTCAGTGTATGACACTCCCTACAACAACCAAGAGCTTTATAAAACCTGCATGAATGGGAAGGACATGGGGGCTCACACCTGCAATCCCAGGAATTTAGGAGGCTGAGGCAGATAGATTATAAGGTCAAGAGTTCAAGACTCACCTGGCCAAGACAGTGAAACCCCGTCTCTACTAAAAATACAAAAAAAAATTAGCCGAGTGCAGTGGCAGGCTCCTGTAATCCCAGCTAATTGGGAGGTTTAGGCAGGAGAATCTCTTGAACTCATAAGGCAGAGGTTGCAGTGAGCTGAGACTGTGCCACTGCACTCCAGCCTGGGTGACAGAGTGAGACTCTTTGAGGCCTACGTGCTCATATGGACACACAATCTTACATATTGTCCTAAACCCTGGTTAGTCAACATCTCTCCTATAGGCAGGGTTAAGGGGGAAGACCCATTATTATGTCTGGGTCCAGAAATGAGTTGTCATTCCACATGTGGCCAGATCAACACATAAAAGTCACAATTCTGACTCTGCTGTATTTCCTTGTTACCCTCAGGACCTCAAAAGTGGGCACTGTAAATGTGGGATGGTGAAAACTTTTAATTTCACCTGGGTTCATAACTGAGAGTCCCAATCTAAACTTTTTGCAGGGTCCTGTTATGAAACTCTTTATCAACAAAGAGTTTATACAATATCAGTTACTGTTGCAAGCTTCTGTCAGCTTGGAACAAATAGGCAACCCAAGAGTTTACCAATAGGTACACTCAGCTTAGCAATGAGAGGTGAAATATCTCCTATTGGCTGAATCCAAATATAAGTTTGATCATCATGCCTGAGAAATGAAGCAAGGTGTATGTCATAATCCCATTTATAGGCATAAAACTAGGCAGGAGAGTAGCATCACACAGACGCTCTGTCACATGTGTCACATGTGATGCTGTGTCACAATGCCTTCTCTAGGCAGGGTATAGGAAGTTGGGCCCATTAACTGGGTGCTGGACCCAGCGATATGACACCATCCCACATGCAGAAAAACATCCAGCCAAGTTATGAGAGCCAAAACACGTATAGAATGGGCCCAAGATATGTCAAAAAAGCTTCAGTGGCTCCAGTACAGGCAGGAGAGACACATCATAAGGGTGCTGAGCCCAGCAATATGCAATATGCCATAAATTTATCTTTATGCAGAACCCAGGCAGAAGAGTAACATCATCTGAGTGCTGGGCCATGCAATAAGACAAAATACTTATTTTGTGGGCACGGATCAAAAAAAAGAGGTGAGTCACATATCCTGAATCCTGGGCTCAGCAATGTGTAAAAATCCTCCTGCTGTGAAGGCCCAAGCAGACAAAGAGCATCACATCACTTAGGTCATGGGCTCAGAGATATGTCCCAATGTCTCCAGTAGGCAAGGTTCGGGCAGATGAGGAGAGTCATATCACCTAGGTGCTTCCCTAGAAATATGTCACAATGTAACACATGGGCAGAAACCAGGTAGAGGAACCATATCACATGAGTGATGGGTCCTGGGATATGTCACAAGGCTCTCTTGGGACAACACTGAGCAAAGAAATTTACATCATCTAGGTATAGGCTTTCTGCTTATTCCACAGTGCTTTATTTGGGTAGGGACCAAGGAGGCAGTCACTTCACCTAGAAGATAGGCCCCAATATATGTCACAATGTCCTCTATGAAGCATAGCCCTGGCAAAAGAGTACCATCAACTGTGTGCCTGGCCTAGAAATATGTTACTCCAGGTTGGAAAGGCCCAAGCAGGAGAGCCATACAACCCAGGTGACAGGGCCAGATATAAGTCACAATGACCTCCTTTGAACAGGGCTCTGGCAAAATAATACATTCAATGGTGTACCTGGCCTTGAAATATGTCACTATCCTTCCTTTCTGCATGGCCCACCCCAGAAAGCAGAGTTACATCACCTATGAAGGGGACACAGAAATATGACACAATAATTTTGGTGGGCATGGTCCAGGCAAGACTATAACATTGCCTGGGTGCTAGATACAGTTGTATGTCACAATCCTTACTTAGAGAATGGCCCAGGCAGGAGAGACACATTACCTTGAGGTTGGCCTAGCTAGATATCACAATCCCATATTTGGGCTGGAATAAGTATGGAAAGTCAAATTATACAGGTTCTTGGCAAGTATTTATACCACAATCACAGTGTTAGATAATTGCAAAGGTGAGATTTACAATACCGCACATATCCTGTTTTCATGTGTGATATTTTGCTTTATCCACGTGAGGTGCTGACAGTCTTTACTGTCAGCTGGGTGTGCATACAAGACTCACAATTTCACCTGTGTTCTGAGCCCTGCTTTGACTCTGTCTGTATAACCCAAAGACTATAAAATACGAGTGAATGTTGTAATCTTTTGTGACATTTGTATAAGAACATTATTCAGGACATCATGCATGTACCTAAACTTGGTTATAAGAATCAAAATAAGCTCTATTAGCTGAATCCCCATATGACAGTCATTATCATTCCTTTGAACCTTGCCTAGGTGTTTTGTCAGAAATGTCACAAAACTTGTGTGCTAGGTCCAGTTCTGTGGCACAGTGTTCACCTAAATGGTGGGCCCCAAAATATGCCAGAATGCCTCCTGTTAACAGGGCCCAGCCAGGAGTCATGCCATTTGGATGCAGTGTTTAGAAATGCTACAATTACCAAAGGAAGCAGATTACAGGCAGTTGAGGAGAGTCACGTAACCTACATGGCTGGTCCGGAATTATATTACAATCCCCCCTGAGGACCTTGTTAAAATAACACAGTCAAATCACCAAGGTTCTTGGCCCACGTATTTGTAAAATCTCATTTTTGGCTATACCTGGCAAAATTATCAAATAATTCTGGAGCTGGTCAAAGGTATGTGTACACAATTATAATTGTGGAGAGGTTTAAAAATGAAAGTCATCATCTTGCACATGTTCTGGCTCCACGTATATACATTGTTATAAGGCTTTTGTTATGGTTTCAGATATATGGCACAATATCACCTGTGGACACAGAGAAGGCAAGAAAGTCACATCACCTACTTGGGTGTGGGTCCGGCGAGATGTCATAATACCCCTTGTGGGAAGCCCCTTATAGAAAATTCACATCGCCTGGATGCTGGTTTCAGTGACATATCAAAAACTCCTCTGTGGGCAGGACTTTGGAAAAGGAGGAGACTCACTTCACGTAGGCAACTGACCTAGACATATGTCACAGTGTCTGTTCTGTGCAGTATCAAAACTGGAGAAGGACCGCACACTGGTGCTGGACCCAAAAATATGGCACAATCTCCCTGTAATCAAGGCACAGGCTGAAGCAGAAAAGCATAACCTAGGTGTTGAGCCAAGTGATGCGTTACAATGCTTTCTGCTGGCAGAACCCAAGAAGTAGAATCACATCACCCAGGTGCAGGGCCCAGTTATGAGTCACAATGCACTGAGAGTTCTTGGCCAAGGCAGTATAAGATTGTCACATCACTTACATGATGGATCTAGATATAAGACCCAATTCTCTTTGTAGGCAGGTTTCAGGGGGATAATTCACCTCATCGGGGTGATGGTCCCAGGGATATATAAAAGTGCCATTTTGTAGGCATAGCCAAGGAAGGTGTTATACTTGGTTTAGTGCTTGTTCCAGGTATGGCACAATTTCATCTGTGGCCTGGACCTAGAAGAGATAGTCAAATTATTCATATGCTGGGCAAATTTACTTGTGCCAATCACACTCTCAGAAACTTTCAGAAATGTTTTTTTTATCCCACATGAATCCTGGTTTTGTGTATTTAAGTTAACTCTTTCTATGGGTTAGGTCGAAGTAGGGAAGACACAATCCCAACCATGGGCGAGATCATGTATAAGAACCTCAATCCTATTTGAATATTGTGATCCAGTAGGAGAGTCACAGCATCGCAAGTGTGTGAATCATGTTTCAAATGTTACCAAACCACCTGTGAATCAGACCCATGTATTAGAGTAATTATGTCAACCTTTGACTGCTTTTTATGTGTGAGATTTAGTATCACATTCCTAGGTCCTGTTTATGTGTGAGAATGAGAATCGCATCAGCTAGGTGTGCATACAAGGGTCACATTCTCATCTGCTTGCTGTTCTCCAGTATGACACTCTGTACCAATAAAGCTTTATATGACATACCAGAGCATTATAATCCTTTGTGAACTTTACTGAAGTGAAAAACCCAGGACTTTACCCATGGCAGTGGGACTGGCTATGAGATTCACAATGTCTCTACTGGCTGGGTCCAGAAAAGAGAGTTATTATTGAGCATGTGTGCTTAACCCAGGTGTATGTAACAGTTTCACCTGTGAGCTGAGATAAGGTAAGAGAATCATATAACCTGGGTGCTGAGCCAGTGACACAATAAAATCTCATTTGTAGGCTGCGCCTAGTCAGAAGAGCCTAATCATCTAGATGTTGAGCTCTGCAATATGCAATAATTCCATCTCTTGGCACAGTCTAGGATATGAAGGAGAGTCACATAAGCTAGGTTTTACAATCAGTGCTATGTCACCACATCTGTGGTGAGCAGGACCCAGGAAGGAGAGGAGAGTCACATGACCAAGATGTTTGGACAAACAATATTTCACTATGTTCTCTGGGGGCAGGTACAGGCAGGAGAGATAAATCACCTATCTCATACACTCAGAGATAAGTGATAATATCCCCTGTTTGCAGGGTCCAGGCAAAAGTAACATGATTATGATTCTAACCCTGCAATATGTCAAAATGCACCCATGGGAAAAAAAAAATTAACCAAAAACTCTCAACACCTGGGTACTAGGCCTAGTAATAGGCCAAATATTTTTCTCTTTGTGGGTGACACCATTAAATTGAGCTACATGTATATATAAGAGTCACAGTCTCATGTGTTTTGGGGGCTATTGTATGACACTCTAAAACACTTGAAGGCTTTATACAGCATGCATCAGGGTTGGACACCACTCTGAAGCCTACAGGCTCATAGAGATTCATGATCTTATGTATTTCCCTAAACCCCGGTATAATAGTACACATCTTTTATGTAGGCTGGTTTTAGGTATAGGACCCATTATCATGCCTATGAGCTGGACACATAAATGAGTCATCATCCCACTTGTGGCCAGATCCACATATGAAGGTCAAAATGCTAACTTTGTACTGTATTCCCTTGTTAGATTCAGGATGTTAAAAGTGGGCTTTGGACATGTGGGATGGACATGTCCAAAGCTTTGGACAACATTTGCTTTCACCTGGGAATGTAATTGAAAGTCCCAATCTGAACTTTTTGCTGGTCCCTGTCATGAAACTCTCTGTACCAATCAAGGAACTTATACATTATGAGTTAGTGTTGTAAAGTTCTGTGAGCTTTCTACAAATATGTAACGAAGGACCTTACCTATTGCCCTATGCCTAGTGATGAAAGCCAAATATCTCCTATTGGCTGAATCCAAGTGTAAGTTTAGGACAATATGTAAGATTGTGAGTCCATATGATCACGTAGGCCTCAGACAGTCTCACTCTGTCACCCAGGCTGGAGTGCTGTGGCACGATCTCAGCTCACTGCAGCCTCTGCCCTATGAATTCAAGGGATTCTCCTGCCCAAGGCTCCCAATTAGCTGGGATTACAGGAGGCTGCCACTGCACTTGGCTTATTTTTTGTGATTTTAGTAGAGATGGGGTTTCGCCATCTTGGCCATATGGTTCTTGAACTCTAGACCTTATGATCTACCTGCCTCAGCCTCCCAAATGCTGGGATTACAGGTGTGAGGACATTTTGAGATATCACTGAAACTAGCATCTAGGTAATGGAATTCACCTCCCCTGCCTGGGAACTGTTCACCAAAGGAATTGTGACATATGATTCAATGAAAACCTAGATGGTATGTCTCCCTTCTGCACTCAAGGGTTTATTTCTGTGCTGCATTCTGTTTCATTACTTTGGTGTTCTACCTTTACAACCCTACCAAAGTGCTTTGGTTACTGTAGGATTGTGTGTGTGTGTGTGTGAAAATTGTTAAGTGTAAGGCTTCCAATATTTTTCTCATTTTTCAAGATTGTTACACTTTTCATAGTACCTTGAGATCCTTTTATTTTTTTCTATTTTTGAAAAATATAATTAAAATTAAAAAGGGATATGTTGAGCATTGGGTCACTTTAAGCACATGGACATCTTCACAATATTATTTCTTCCAACCATTGGAAAAAAGCCTACTCAAAAGTGTGTTGTTGGCTGAGCATGGTGGCTCATGACTGTAATCCCAGCATTTTGAGAGTCTGAGGATGATGCATGGAGAAATCAGGAGATTAAGACAATTCTGGGCAAAATGGTAAAACCACATCTGTACTAAAATACAGAAAATTCGCTGGGTGTGGTTTTTCCTGCCTGTAGTTCCAACTACTTGGGAGACTGAAGCAGAAGAATGCTTTGTCCCCAGAAACTGGAGGCTGCAGTGAACTGAGATTGTGCCACTGCACTCCAACCTAGTGACAGAGTGATACTCCATCAATAAAGAAATTTAAAAAAAGAAAGAAAAACTGTGTATTTTAATATTTTATTTTTTAAATTGTTCAGCTTTTCTTCTTTTACTGATTTCTAGCTTCATTCCATTTGGGCTGTAAATAATTGTAAAATTTCAATTAAAAAATTGTTAAGGCTTCTTTTGTGGTGTCACAGATGGTCCGTGTAGGAAAATGTTTTTTTATGAGCTATTGAAAAGGATGTGTATTCTGTTGTCTGTATACATTTATTAAGTGCAGTTATTGTATAGTGCCTTCAATTATTGTTTCCTTATTAATATTCTGCCTTGTTTATTTTTTACTGAAATTGAGATATTGACGTATGCATCCATTATTATATTACTGTCTATTTTGGCATCAATTCTCTCAATGTTTGCTTCATGTGTTTGGGAAAACAGTAACATATTTATAGGTTCTCAGTGAATGAACCTTTTTATTATAATTGAATGTCCTACTGTGTCTCTTGTAAAATTTGACTAAAAGTAAATTGTATTAAATATGACAGTTGTCAACTTAATAAATTGTAACCTTTTCTTATTTCATTTTGTTAATGCTTGCATGGAATTTATTTTTCATCCTGGCATTTTCAGTTTTTTTTTTTTAATTAGCTCTGAAGTGAGTCTCTTGAAGCCATAGTTAGATCGTGATATAGATCATGATGTAGTTAGTTTTTTTATTATTATTTTGAAGGATACTATTGCTGGATATAGTATTCTTGCTTAGAATTTTTTCATGTGTTTTTAAGGTTTTACATGATATACCTGAGTATTATAATTCTTCATGAACTTTATACTAGTAAAAACTCCAGGGCTTTACCCAAGGACCTGAGACTGGCTATGAGAGTCAAAATATCGCTACTGGCTGGGTCCAGGTATGAAAGTTGTTGTGCATGTGTGCGTAACCCAGAGTGTTAAAATATTTCTACTGGGTTGGTCCAGTTATGAGAGTTATTGTTGTGTATGTGTGCTTAACCCTTGTATATGTCACAATTTCACCTGTGAGCAGGGACAAGGCAGGGGAGTCATATTATCTAGGTGCTGAGCCAGTGATACAGTATAATCTCATTTGTAGGATAGGCCTAGTCAGAAAAATCACACAACCTGGGTACAGCCTCAAATAATATGTCACCAAGTCTGCTATAGACAGGGAATAAGTATAAAATGAGAGTTACTCCACCTAGGTTCTGGGCTCTGTAGTATGTAATAATGTATCTTTTGGCTGAGTCTGGAATATGAAAGACAGCCATATCATCTAGGTTTTGCAATAAACAGCATGCCACATGTTTTTTAGTGAGCAGGACCCTGGCCAGGAGGAGAGTCACATGACATAAAGGTTTGGCCAAACAATATTTCACAATATCCTGCAGGGCAGGGCACAGGCAGGAGAGACAAGTAATCCAGCTTATGTGCCCAGAGATATGTGATAATATCCCAGGCAGGGTACAGGCAGGAGAGGCATATAATTATTCTAACTCAGCAATATGTCACAATGTACCCCTGGGAAGGTATTTAAGCAAAAAGTCTCAACATCTCATACTAGGCCTAAAAATATGCCAAATCTTTTGGTCTTTGAGGGTGACACCATTAACAGGATCCAAAGTGTGTATATGACAGTCACAATCTCACATGTTTCCTGGGCTGTTGCATGACACTCTACAACATTTGAAGGCTTTATATAGCATGCGTGAGAGTTGTAAACCACTCTGAGGTCTATATGTTCATATAGATTCACAGTCACACAAACTAACGTAACCCAGGTATAATGGTCTCTTCTGTAGGCTGGGATCAGGAATGAGACACATTATGATGTCTGTGAGCTGAATCCAGAAATGAGTCACCATCCCGCCTGTGGCCAGATCCACATATGAAATTCACAATTCCAACTTTGTACTTTATTCTCTTGTTAGACTTAGGACCCTAACAGTGGGATTTGCATATGTGGTATGATAACAACATTCACTTTTACCCGGGTGTGGAATTGAGAGAATCCCAATCTGAACTTTTTGATGGGTCCTGGCTTAAAACTCTCTGTGCCATACTAGGAGATAATATATTATGAGTTAGTATTGTAAGGCGCTGTGTGTTTGGTACAAATAGCAACTCAGGACCTTAACTATTGCCCTAAGCCTAGCGATGAAAAGAAAAATAAATGATATTGGCTGAAACCCAACATAAGTTTTACTATCATGCCTGTAAACTGAAGTAAAGTGTATATCATAGTCCCTTTTGTGGGCAAAAACTAGGTTGGCAGGTAAGATTGTTTAGCTGCTGTGCTAAGTAGCATATCACTAATTCCTAGGCATGGTATAAGAATTAGAGTCACATTAACTGGGTGCTGGACTCAGCAATATGAAACCATCCCAGCCAACGGATGAGAGTCAAAACACACACAATAAGCCCAGAATATGTTTAAAAAAGTTCTATGACTATGGGGCAGGCATGATAGATGAAATAATGTGCTGCTCTGAAATGACATTGTTAGGGTGCTGGTCTCAGCAATATGCCATAATTTTCTCTATATGCTGTACCTAGACAAAGGAGTAACATTGTCTCGAGGCTGGGCCATGCAATAGGTCAAAAAGTCTGTTTGTGGGCATGGCTCTAGAAAAAAAGTAGAGACAAATAAACTGAGTGATGAACTCAGCAATATTCCACAATAGCCCGATTATAACCTGGGCAACGAGAGTGAAACTCTTTAAATTCCAGGCAAGTTGACTTAAGCGTCAACATTCTCCCAGCTAAAATGATCTATTTGTGCTAAGTTCTGGGATCAAATGTGAATAAGACCTTGTTTCTGCCTTCAGTCCAAAGGGAGACAAATAAAAATGATGTACAAAGAGAGATATGTACGATGGACATGGTGGTTCACAACTGTAATCCCTGCACTTTGGGAGGACAAGGTGGGGGTATCATGCAATTAGGAGATCAAGGCCATCCTGGCTAACACAGTAAAACCCTGTCTGTTGTAAAAATACAAAAAGTTAGCCAGGTGTGGTGTCACATGCTTGTAGTCCCAGCTACTTGGGAGGCTGAGGCAGGAGAATCACTTGAATCTGGGAGGCAGAGGTTGTAGTGAGCCAAGATCACGCCACTGTACTACAGCCTGGGTGACACGGTGAGATTCCATCTCAAAAAAAAAAAAAAGAAAAAAGAAAAAAAGAGGGATATGTAAAGTTCCATAAAAACTGAGAAAGAGGACAGAATATCTGTGACAGATAACTTGTTTTGGGCAGTTGAAAACAAGGAGGTCTCAGAGTATCCTTTCATTGTGTCACATTTGACTAAAGGCAGAAACAAATGAATCTTAATATTTATGGGGTCACAGACCCTTTTTAAGGATGTAACAAAATTTATGATGATTCAATAAAAATTTACATAACAAAAATACACATATATTTTACTTACTAATACAGAATGTGCATCATCAAGAGCTCTTGATATAGGAGAATCAGTAGGAATGTTTTAGGCAGACAAGAAAGGAAGGGGAGTCCAAACAGAGGAAACAGCATGTGCAAGCACCTGGAGACACAAAAGCTTGTGCATTATTGGAATCAACGTGACTAAAACATAATTCAAGGTGCATAAGCTGGAAGATTAACCAGTCATAGTATAAGATGAAAATAGAAGGCTGGGCCCTGTGGCTCACACCTGTAATACTACACTTTGGGAGGCCCAGGCAGGTGGATCACCTGAGGTCAGAAGTTCGAGATCTACCTGGCCCAAATGGCAAAACCCCCTCACTACTAAAAACAGAAAAAGTAGCCAGGCATGGTGGCAGGTGCCTGCAACCCCAGCTACTCAGGAGGCTGAGACAGGAGAATTGTTTGAACCTAGGAGGCGGAAGTTGCAGTGAGCTGCCAACACGCCATTGCACTACAGCCTGGGCAACAAGAGTGAAACTCCACCTCAAAAAGAAAAAGAAAAAATAGAAGATAAGAAGATAGCCTGGGATAAAGCATGAAGTATCACAAATATCAGTCATGCACTTTGTTTACTCAGAGACAAGACCATGATTGATTAAAATTATGGACATCATGTCCACCATCTTCTAACTGTTAACAAATACAACTGGAACAGCTAGTACCTAGTGGAATACTATTAAACGTTCTGACTGTAAGGTTTCACTAGCATTCACTGTAGATGTTGAATGTGGAGTGCTCAAACCTCAAGCTTACAGCTTCATAAAAGAAAAATCAATGTTAGAATGAAACAAAAAGCCCCTCAACAACTACATCAATTATTTGATTCCTTAGTAACTTACAGCAGAATGGCAGCCTTCAATGAGTATAAATGCTTCTCAATCATAGAAAAAGCTTAGATTTACTGGGGGAGTTTACAAAAAGCACACCACATCTGAGATCTATCCCAGACCAATTAAATCAGAATGTATGGCGATCAATGGATCCTGGACATCTGAACTTTTGAAGGCTTGACAGGTAACATTAATATGCATTCAAAATTGAAAACTACTAGGTTAAGAACAATAATCCACGAAAGTAAGTTCCTATCTATTCATCTGCCCTTAATTATATTGCACTGTTCTCATGCAGCATGATACAAGTAAAAATTAATTTTTTTTTGAAATGGAGTCTAGCTCTGTCACCAAGGCTGGCATGCATTGGCACAGTCTCGGCTCACTGCAACCTCTGTCTCCCAGGTTCAAGCAATTATCCTGCCTCAGCCTCCCTAGTAGCTCAGATTACAGACACCCGCCACCCTGCCTAGCTAATTTCTGTATTTTTTAGTAGAGACAGGGTTTCACTGCACTGACCAGGCTGGTCTGGAAATCCAGACTTCATGATCCACCCACCTTGGCTGGAATTACAAATGTGAGACACCACACTCAGCCAAAATTAATATTTTAAAATATTTAGAAATATGTGTGGTAGGGTGCAGTGGCTCACACCTGTAATCCCATCATTTTTCAAGGCTGAGGTGGGTGGATCACTTGAAGTGAGGTGTTCCAGACCAGCTTGAAACTATGGTGAAACCCTGTCTCTACAAAAAAATACAAAATATTATCCAGGCCTGGTGGTGTGTGCCTGTGGTCTCAGTTACTCAGGAAGATAAAGCTAGAGAATTTCTCAGGAGGATCACTTGAGCTCAGGAGGTTGAGGTTCCAGTGCACAGAGATTGAGCTGCAATCCAGTCCAGTCTGGGAAACAAAGGGAGGCTCTGTCTCATATGTATATATGTGTGTGTGTGTGTGTGTGTGTGTGTGTGTGTGTATAAAAATACACGCATACATACACATACATACATGTTTGGCCACTTATTTCATCTGCAATGGAAGTCTAAGCAGCATGCTTCGGGGTCAATATCAGGACCTGCAGGGAGCCAGGCTATGCTAGAAATGTTCAGAGTGGGTTTTTTCACATTTTACAGTCTGATCTGCTGAGTGTACTGCCTGAGGCTATTGTTCTCTTCATATCTTGCAGATCTTTCTGTGGAAAAGGCCACATACATCAACAGGTTTTTTGCTGAGGGTCTTCTCATTGATTGGATGGCCTCTCAGTCGAAGAATTTCTAAGGAGAAGATTTTTCCTCTTTTGGCTCCGGAAACTTCAGCCATCAGATGCACAAGAATATTTAATATTAGCACAGAGAATAAGTCATATCCATTGCCTTAAACAAAATGTCCAGAAATCAATGTTTTAGTTAAACCCAAACACTATATAGAGTTTGCAATTAATCATTTTTATATTCTATATTCTCTTTGTTACTGAACATAGAACTTCAAGAAGAGGGTCACACAATGATTTATTCAGTAAATATGTATAGAGCTTGTGTGTATCAAAAACTGTGTTAAGTGCTGAGATTAGAAAAACATACCATGTTATATGCCTTCAACATGTTCTCATTCTATTAAATGGTGTAATAACACAAGATTGAGTCACAAAATTTCAAAAGAGAAGTACACACACAAAAAAATAGCTAGGCAAATTCATGGGATATTATGATTACTTACAGCTGGTATCAGCTAAAGCCAGGTCTTGAAGGACCATAAATGCCAGGATAGAAAGTTTAGAAGAAACTGTCTGCACAAAAGGGAGTTTGTTTTTTATTTTGTTTCCTTTTCCATAGGAAAATAAGATCAAAGTTTCAGGAAGGTTGTAAGACAAAATGAAGATCAGCAAGAGAAGACAGGAGGTGAGTTATGAGTTTTATTAAATGGTTAAACTAATGATGATGGTGGCCTGGGCAAGGAAAGTGGAAGCAAGGACTGGAAGAAAGAGAAAGATGTGAGAATCATTGCAAAGGTAAAGTATAAAAGTCTTAGCATGAGTTTTTAAGTTGAGGCTAGTAAAAAATAAATATTGTGGGATTCTTGGCATTCATCTATCCATCAAATTATTCAACAAATCTTTATTTAAAAACTACTATGAAGCAACCACTGTGCTGGGTTCTGGAGGTATAACAATGAATATGGGATGAATGGTCCCTGACTTCATAAACCTTGATGTACAGGGAGAGACAGTTAAAAAATAAAAGACACAGGCACCTGTAAATGATGTGAAGGAAATTTGGGGATGCTGAAAGAGAGTAACAGAGAGTAGTGATGGTTGGTGTAATACACAGAACTACTGTGCTTTGGGTACTAAGTGAAGATTTCTCCAGGGAAGTCTTATTTGATATATCAGAAAGATCAACCATTTGAAAAGCAGAAAAGAAAAAAACAGCTGCCAAGGCTCTAAAATAGGACAATTTTGGCATAGTTCTGTGTTTGAAGAACAGAGAGTTGCTAATGTGCAGAATAATGTCGAGAATTGGAGTAAGAGGAACATGGTAAAGTAACCAGCAGTTTTAATAGTACAAATGGTGATGCTGTTCTTGATAAAAGCAGTTCCAGTGAAATGAGAACAAAACCAAATTGAACTGAACTGAATAGTGAGTGGGAAGAAATGAGGAAAGTGGGTACTGTGTGTTTAGTGGAGAAAAGAAATGAGGAGTAGGTGGCAGGGGGATAAACAATGGGAAAAATTCTAATTTATGAAAGCAATATAAGACTTTAGATCACAGTTGTATATGTATACTGAGCTGGTAGAGAGGGAGAGATTAACGTACATGAGAAAATAAAATTGAGAGCAGTGGATTGTGGTTTCTAGCACCTACAGTTCACTCTCAGTTTGCCTTTGAGTTGGATAAATGGCTAAAAGCTGATACTTTTTCAAAGCTGGTTTCTATTTAGGAGAGAACGGAGTAGGGAACAAAATGACATTGTAAACTGCATAGAAAAATAAGGATATTGAGTACCATAGAAAAAGAAAAGAGCTCAGGCACAACAATATCTTGGTCTTCAAACCAAATGCTGCCTGCTTCCTAGTCTAGCTTCACATCAGCCCTACTCCAATTTCCAAAAGAACAATGATTGTTTCATTTAATCTAACCAAGAGCACTTTACACATCCCACCATGTACATCTGTCATCTCAAAGAAGAAAGAGTAGTTTAGGACTAAAAATAAAAAGAATTTAATATTAAGATTAAAATCAAATAATAAACCTAGCTTCATTGAATACCTGTCTATATTGTTATCTTATTTTTGAAATTTTGCCATGAATTAGTGAAAATATTATCCCAGTCTTATGTCTGTCTGGAAATCAGTATTGGGAAATCACTAGACTGATTGCCTTATGAAATCTCATTCAATTCAAATTCTATGATTCAGTTAATAATTACAAAACATATCATATTTAAAGTAAGATAATGTCCTTTTTAACTTCCATTCAATGATCTTATAAATAACTCTTCCCCAAGTCACCTTTGCAGTTCTCTCAATTATACAGGAATCTAAAACCAAACTTTGACACCCTCATTAGTTTCAAAGTCCTATTCTCCCAACTTTTCAGAGAGCCCAGAGCATTTACAATAAATCTATCTCTCTGCACAAAACATAATAGCTTGTTCAACTGTTCTCTGTCAGCCTGAATGTTGATTAAGACTTCAGCAATCACATTCCACTCTGCAAAATTCCAAAATCACAAATGCAGATTAAGTTATGAGAACAGAAGGAAAGTACTTAAAGAAAAAAAAAAATCCTGCTGAAAGAAAGGAAAACACAAAAGAAGTCCCACTGGCTAGCTTATTCAGATATGTTTATTTCTAAAGTGTTCTGGCATCCTAGTTTATTTCTAAAGTGTTCAGCACTCTTAAAGAGACAATTAAACATTGTAACAAATAAGATATTTAAAAAGATGACAAGTTATAATAGGTGGACTGTAAATACCAGAATTATCACTGGCTGAGACCTCTGATCTGCAGACATGTGCCTGATGATGCCTTTCTAATCCCAACAGCATGGGCCTGGAGCAAAGTTTATTTTACTGCAAGATCTACTTTATTGAATTCACTGCCTGTTCTAATTCTATGTATTTCTGATTCGCTGATCTTCAAAGCTGATGTTAGTAGAAGGAAATTGTTTCCTGACATGCTAACATTTTAAAGCTAATAGTTTTTTGATAAGCAATTGAGTTTGCAGCATTCTGCTCCTGTTGTGTTTTATTGGTGTTTGTGCTTTAATTTGGTATGTGTGTTTTGGCATCACTCCAATGGCAGGTGCAATTTTAAAAATAAGAATCAACTGGATTCACTGTGATGTCTGATATAAGACTTCCAAGGTTAGTTTTTAAAACAAAATGCTAGGCTTGCCTCTATCCAGAGTCCTGCGCAGAAAATGTATTGATTCTGTAGGGCTTTCTCTACTGTAGCTTTTTGAAATTGTGTTCTCACTCTTCAAATGTCCAACTCTAGAATTCCCTAAACAGCTTTTATTGAGAACCACAACCTCATCTCCTCCTTTTTCAAAGTGATTAAGTCCATCAAGCAGGAGAGCCCAAGTAAAGTTTATTTTCCTTGTTAAAATCTTTCTCTAGTGCTTCCTACACTACTGCCAGTTAATAGGAGCTTAATAAATGTTTGTTAAATGACAGTTTGAACGAAATTGTCTTGTCATCTTTTTTCTCTTACCTGCAGTAAGAGAAATTTCCTTTTTCTGAGACTAAACCTTGTCAATGATGTAGAATTTATCTGATTCTTTCCACTCCTGCCTTCTTCGAGACCTAGATTCATCATGTATTTCTTCTTAGTCTAACTGTCTTTGGTTTTCATTTCTTCATTGGCCACTGAGTGGCTTCCTAATAACACAGACAAATGTCTCCGTATTGTGAAAAGTCCTAAAGGGAATGGTGATTTGGACAAGACATCTGCATTGGAACACTAGTTTGGTTGGCAATATTCTGTTGCTTTATATCTGTGGGGCAGAAATAAAACCATACACTTGTGTTGTGTGTTTTCCATATCTGAGTTTTATATTAAAATAAAAAGGTAAAAATCAAAACAAACAAAATAAACACATCGAGGACAACAGGTCAACTGATGCTGAAACAAATTAAAATAGAGACTGGGCCTGAAGAATCTCTTAGATGAAAAACAAAGTTAGGCCTCATAAGTAACTTCAATCCTGCTTGATTTGCAAACATAAGCAAAACTAACTTGAGCTACTTCTTCTAATGTTTATATCACAGAAAAACAGAATGTATATCAACCAATCAGAAGCAATTAAGGAACTTATATAATTAAGATTTTCCAAAGGGATAGATCAAATGAGACAACTGTATAATTGTAACCAGTCAAATACAATCTGCTTTATTTCTGTGTGTGTTTTATAAAATTCTCCCCATTGTTTTCCCTAGGAAAATTGGAAATGTGGAAGTCACTGAAGACCTTGACAAAAGCAAGATCAATGGAGCGGACAGATTGAAATCTGGAGTGGTTTAGGGCTTCCTGAAGAACCACACAGCCTCATGAGCTGCCGGGCAGTGTGTGTTCCATGGGAGTGTTGTGAGTGTTGGATGTCTCCAGAGTCCCTTGAATTTACCTCGAATTCAGTTCCCAGATGATCAGGTGCTTCACATCTTGAGGGGGCAGTCCTCCATCATCTTGGGACTTCATCCTGGGACATAGAGTGTGAGCAGCAATACATTAACATACAGGTGAGGATACAACCTGGTGAGGGGTGGATACAGTCCTGCAACTTCACCTGCAAAGAAATGAAGACAGATGACACAGAAGGTGCTTCCAACTCCATCCCTGCATTCCCTTAATTGCACAAGCAGTCAGCATCAGGGTTCGGTATTCAGGTGGGAGTGCTCCAATGTGCAAGCAACAGTTGGAGTGCAAATTGAGGCCATCCTGGCAAATTCCCTATCTGAGGGCTTTCATATCCAGAGCCAAATTGGAGTGGAATGCATTGATGCTGGGTGGGATGCGGCCTCCAGACTTGCCTCTTCTTTTCCTTACTTCCATGCTCCTCATTGGCCTAGAGTTTCCTGGTTCTGGCTCAAAAACTTCCACACTAAACGTTTCCCACTTCACAAACAATGAGCCTCATGGAAATCCATTGTGTGAGTGTTTTCTTCTTAACACTGTCACATTTTAATGACTGGGCTGCTTTGACACTTTTAAAACCATAAATTCTCACTACAGCCGCAAACAAGGAAACTCTTGTTTTCTCACTTCTATCAAATGGCTGCATGATTCCTGTAGGATGAGAGGCAGGCACCCGTGTCTTGCTTTTGCCTGGTAATCTAGCCAGCCCCTGTTTTATTTCATCTGCATGGCCTTCTCATTGTGGAAGTGTTCTTTCTTTGGGCTGTTGCTCAGTGGGACTGCCTCTTATCATAGATTATTTAGCTGACAGGGATTGCAGAGAGCAAAAGGGAATTTGGGTAGGCTGGCTGCACTTCAGGTTGTGGGTCATTCTCTCACTGTGGGTGCTGAGGTTATTTGCACTTTGCAGGAGGCTATTGGGTCCTCTGACAGGAATCATTGAACATTGCTTGGACTCCAGCCCAAGGCAGATCATTCTCTCAGGCAAGCCTTAATTTCTCTTTGCTTTCATAGAAAATCCTCAGTGGCCCTTGACAGCACCACTGGACACCCTTTCCAGGCTTGCCGTCACCACAGACGGCCTCTGAGACACCTTCTCAACCTCATCTGCACCCATGAGATGCCAGTCTGAGGTTTGAGAACACTGCTACACCTTGGCCTTGCCTTTGTCGTGGTTCCTGCCTTTCCCGGAGAGCCCCTGTGCGACCCAGGATGAAGGGAGGCAGTGAGGTCAAGAGCCTGGCCATATTTTGATGACGCCCGCCTCTGGGGTCTCAGGTATGATTCTATCACCCAAAGAACCCTCAACAATACACCAGACTATATTCCAATCCCCATGGACCCAATTCTTGCACACAACCTCTTTCAATAATGGAGTCAGAAGAGCATTTCTCAGCCATGACCTCAGAGTGGCGAAACGGCTCGACCTCCAGCGCGACCGGACCATGGAGATGACACGAAGGGGCCCTAAATTTGAGACTTTCGGGGTCTCTCAGTGGGTTTTCGCAGACAGCCTTTTTCCCGATACCAGTCAGGCTCTGCCTGTACCATTTTCCTCTGCATAGACAGGCTGACAGTTCTGACAGCCTTGCGCGGGAGCCTCCATCGCGAATGCACATGCGCTAGTCTTAGGGCACAGGGCCCGAGCTGTGAGCTCTGGTTAACGTCACAATAAATGCCTCCTTTCCCTAGCCGCAAGTCCCTGTGGCTTGGCCGAGAAGGAGACCTCCGTGGGGGTGCGATAGCGGTGGTCTCTCGCCTGTCTTCGCTGTAGGACCCACGGGATAGTCCCATGATCCTAAGAGAAGGCAGACATGAGCCAGCCTGAAGAAACCTCAAGGAGAGCCCCAGGAATAAATCACGAAATCCCTAAGAATCCAAAAGGATCTGCAGGACGCCTCGGGCCTGCCTAGACGTTGTAGGGGTGAGTCTTTTTGAAACTTGCCCAACTGTTATTTCTAAGTACAGCCCACCTGTATTCCTCGAAGTTGCTGTCTCCGAGGTGGGGCTGTCTGCAGAACCAGGCAGCCTCAGAACCTACCGGGCTGTGCGTTTCTGTGGTAGTGTTGTAATTGTTGGATATCTGCCTGTGTGAGTGGCTGTGTGTGTGTGTTTTGTGTGTGTGTGTTTCTGTGTGTCTGTATGTGTATGCCTGTAACTGGAGTCGGCTTTAAAAAAATGTGCCTAATGCACTGCAGCCCTTCATTTTTTTGATTCTCCCAAACTTTTGGTGGGTTGTCTCTGTGGCGCTCCTTGGGCTGTAGAGCCCTGTGCTTTTTATTCTTCTGTGGATCATGAATTTATAGTGAATTGGGAGATTCACTTGAGACCTGCCAGGGTCCAAATCACCTTCCCTTGCAACAGAAGCCACTTTTCCAGAAAGAAGAGGAGCACACCACACCCATGAACAGACATCTAGTGTTTCATTGTCCTGTGGCAAACCCAGGGATGGATACTAGCATTCCTATCCTCAGGGCCCATTGAGTTTACATCAAATTCAGTTCTCAGCTGAGCAGGAGCTTCACATCATCAGGCGGCACTCCTCTATCATCTTGAGATTTCCTTCTGGGACACAGTGTGAGCAACAGTAAGGTCAGTTAGGGGTGTGCAGGCAATCAGAGAAAAAGTGAAGGCAGATTACACAGAAGTACTTCCAACTGCATCCCCACATTCTCTTAACTGCACAGGCAGTCCACACCATGGCCTGGTGTTCAGGTGGGAGTACTCCAACATGCAGGGCATATTTGGAGTGCAAACTGGGGCCATCCTGGAAAACTCCCAATTTGAGGGCTTTCATACTTGGAGCCTAGGTCTGGCTCAATGTCTTCCACACTAAACGTATCCCAGTTCACTAAGGATGACCCTAATGAGAATCCATTGTGTGAGTGTTTCCTTCTAAATATTGTCACGCTTTAATGACTGGACAGCTGTGATATTTTAAAACTGTAGATTCCCATTACAGCCACCAACAGGAAAACCCTTGTTCTCCCACTTCTATCAGAGGGCTGCATGATTCCTGTAGGATGAAAAGGAGGCAGCCATGTCTGGCATTTGCCTGGTAATCTAGGCTCTGTTTTATTGTACCTGCATGCCACTGCTCATTGTGGAGTGGGAGTTTCACTGGGCTGTTGCTGTATGGGACTGCCTCTCGCCACAGATCTTTTAGCTGCCAGGGACTTCAGGGAGCAAAGGAGACTTCAGGTAGGCTGGCTGCACTCCAGGTTGTGGATTGTGGTCTCATTTTGCATACTGAGGTTGTTTGCACTTTGCAGGTGGCTTTTGGGTCCTCTGAAAGAAATCTTTCACTATTGCTTGGACTTCAGCACAAGTCAGTTGTTTCTCTCACCCAAGCCTTGATTTTCCTTCGCTTTCATGGAAGGTACACCTTGCCCCTAAACAGCATTACCACACACCCTTTTCAGGATTACAATTGCCACAAATGGCCTCTGAGACACAGTCTCAACCTCATCTGCACCCATGAGAGGCCAGTTGGAGGTGTGAGAACACTGCTCCACCGTGGACTTGCCTTTGTCATGGTTCCTGCCTTTCCCAGAGAGCACCTGGAGGCCCAGGATGAAGGCAGGCAGTGACGTCCAGGGCACAGCCATCTTTTGTTGACACCTGCCTCTGGGGTCTCAGGTATGATTCCATGAACCAGAGGCCCCTCAACAACTCACCACACTATATTCCGATCACCATGGGACCGGATTTCTGCACTCTTTCAGGGATGAAGTCAGAAGTGCAGTTTCCAGTGACCAGTTCACAGTCTTGAAATGCCTCCTCCTTCAAGTGAAACCTGACCAACAAGATGGCCTGAAGAAGACTTATGGTTGAGACTTTCAGGGTCTCTCAGTGGATTATCTCAGGCAGCCATTTTCCCAACACCAGGCCAGCTCTGCCTGTACCATGTTTCTCTGCCTAGGCATGATGACAGCTCTGACAGCTGGGCTGCTGAGCCTGTGACAAGAATGCAAATGCACTAGTCTCCTGGCACCAGGCCAGAGCTGTGAGCTCTGGAAAGCATCACAATGAATGACAACATTGCCTAGCAACAAGTCCCTGAGGCTTGGTGGAGAAGGCGATCTCTGTGTATGTGAGTCGGCAGTGAACTTTCACCTGTCTTCTCTGTGGGATCCACAGGATAGTCCCATTATCCTTGGAGAGAGCATATGTGAGACATCATGAAGAAAGGTCAAACAGAGCCCCAGGAATAATCCGCAAAATCCCTAAGGATCCAAAAGAATCTGCAGGATGCCTCAGACCTGCCTAGATGTTGTACGGGTGAATCTTTTTGAAATTTGCCCTGTATGATTTCTTGGTACAGCCCTCCTGTGTTACTTGGTGTTGTTCTCTCCCAGGTTGGGATTCCTGCAGAACCACCCAGCCTCAGAACTTGTAGGCCTGTAGTTTCTGTGAGAATGTTGTAAGTTTGGATGTCTGCATGTGTGTGTGGCTTTGTGTGTTTTGTGTGTGTGTGTGTGTGTGTGTGTGTGTGTGTGTGTTTTAAATGGAGTCTAATTAAATAAATTAGGCTAACACACTGCAGTGCTTTTTTTTGTCTCTCAACCTTTTGGTAGCTTGTTTGTGTGGTTCTGCCTGGGCTGTGGGGCTCTGTATTCTTTATTTTTCTGTGGATCAAGAATCTGCAGTGATTTGGGAGGCTGGCTGTGACCTGCTATGGTCCAAATCTCCTGCACCTGCAAAAAAAGTCACTCTTCTCGAAAGAAGAGGAGCACACCTTACCCAAGAAGCAACATTGCCCAGTCTTTCATTGTCCCATGGCCAACCCAGGAAGAGACACTAGCTGTCCTGATGGCAAGGCCCCTTGAATTTACCACAAATTTGGTTCGCAGTAGAGCAGGTGCTTCGTGTCATGAGGGTGCACTCCACTATCATCTTGGGATTTTATTCTGGGACAAACAGTGTGAGCAGCAATAAGGTCAGATGGGGTGAGGATATAATCTGGTGAGGTTTGGATGCAGACCTGCACCTTCACCTGCAAAAACAGTGAAGATCTGATGGCACAGAGCATGCTTCCAACAGCATCCCCACATTTGCTTAATTGCACAAGCCATCCACGTCATGGCCTGGGAGTACTTCTGCATGCAGGGAACATTTGGAGTACATACTTGGCCATCCTGGCAAACTCCTGATTTCAGGGCTGTCATAGCCAGAACTAAAAGGGTGTGGGATGGATTGATGCTGGGTGGGATGTGGCCTTCACACTTGCCTCCTCTTCTCCTGACTTCCATTTCCCCCACTGGCCTAGGTTTTCCTGGGTCTGTCTGTCTACCACAATAGAGGCTTCCCAATTCATGGAGGATGACCCTCATTTGAATCCATTGTGTGAGTGTTTCCTTCTAAACACTGTCATGTTTTAATGACTGGCCAGCTTTGATACTTTTAAAATTGTAAATGTCAGTTAGAGCCACAAACAAGGAAACTCCTATTCTCCCGCTTTTTTCAGAGGGCTGAAAGATTCCTGTATGATGAGAAGCAGGCCGCTGTGTCTGGTGTTGCCTGGTAATCTAGCCTCTGTTTCAATTCATCTTCAAGTCCTTTCTCATTGTGGAGGGGCTCTTTCATTGGGTTGTTGCTGCATTGCATTGCCTCTCACCCCAGATCTTTTGGCTGCCAGGGATTTCAGGGAGCCAAAGGGACTTGGGGTAGGCTGGCTGCACTCCAGGTTGTGGGTCATTGTCTCAAAGTGGGGGCTGAGGTTGTTTGCCCTTTGCAGGAGGCTTCTGACAGGCGTCATTGAACAATGTGTGGACTCCAGCACAAGGCATCTCGTTCTCTCAGGTGAGCTTCTATTTTTCTTTGCTTTCTTGGGGAATCCACAGTGACACACAGAGACACTACTGGACACCATTTCCAGGCTTGCCATCACCACAGACAGCCTCTGATAGACTGTCTCCACCTCATCTGCACCTATGAGAGGCCAGTCTGAGGAATGAGAACACTGCTTCACCTTGGACTTCCCTTTGTCATGATTCCTGCCTTTCCCAGAGAGCCCCTGCAAGGCTTAGGATGAAGGGAGGCAGTGAGGGCAAGAGTCCAGCCATCTGTCACTGACACCTGCCTCTGGGGTCTCAGGTATGATTCTGTTACTCAGAGAACCCACAACAACACAACAGAATATATTCCAATCCCCATGGACCTGATTCTGGCACACAGCCTCTTTCAAGAATGGAGTCAGAAGTGCAGTTTCCAGTGACCACATCACACTGTAGAAATGCCTTCTCTCCAGCAGGACCCAACCATGGAGATGGCATGAAGGGTCCCTGAGTTCAAGACTTTTAGCATCTTGCAGTGGGTTTTGACAGGGAGCCATTTTTACAATACCAGGCTCATTCTGTCTGTACCATTTTCCACTGCTGAGGCAGGCTTATAGCTCTGAGAGCCTGGCACCAGAGCCTGACTCACAAATATGCATGTGCCAGTCTTAGGGCACCAGGCCTGATAGTGAGCTCTGGCTAGCATCAAAACAAATGTCACTGCTGCCTAGGGACAAGCCTCTGAAGCTTGACAGAGAAGGAGACCTCCATGGCGGTGAGTCGGCGGTGGACTCTCACCTGTCTTCTCTGTGGGATATGTGGGATATTCCCATAGTCCTAGGAGAGGGCAGGCATGAAGCAGCCAGAAAAAACATCAAGCACAGTCTTAGGAATAAACCATGAAATCTCTAAGGATCCAAAATTATCTGCGGGATTCCTCAGGCCTGCCTAGTCTTTGTAGGGGTGAGTGTTTTTGAAACTTGCTCCACTATGATTTCTAGGTACAGCACACCTGTGCTCCCTGGGGTTATTCTCTCCCTGGTATGGCTTCCTGCAGACCTCACAGGCTCAGCAGCTGCCAGGTTGTGAATTTCTTTGGAATTATTTTGAGTGTGGATGTCTGCGTGTGTGTGTGTGTGTGTGTGTGGCATTATGTATTTGTGAGTGCTTATGTGTGTGGGTGTGTTTGCCTGTAAGTGGAGCCTGCTTAAAGGAATGTGGCTAATGCACTTCAGCACTGCTTCTTCTTCTTCTTGTTCTTCTTCCTCTCCGTCTTCTTGTTCTTCTTCCTCTTCTTCTTCTCTTCTTCTTCTTCTTCTTCTTCTTCTTCTTCTTCCTCTTCTCCTTCTTCTTCTTCTTTTTCTTCTTCTTCTTTTTATGAGTCTCCAAACCTTTTGGTTGCCAGTCTGTGTGGCTCTGCTTGGACTGCAGGGCTCCATGTTCTTTATTTTTCTGTGGATCTGAATCTGCAGTGAACTGGGAGCCAGGCTGAAACCCACCAGCTTTCAAATTGCATCCCCCTGCACAATAAAACCACTCTTCTAGAAAGAAGAGGAGCCCACCACATGAAAAAACAGACATCTCCCAGTGCTTCATTGTCCTGTGGCCCACCCAGGGAGAAACACTAACAGTCCTGTCTGCAGTGCCCCTTGAATTTACCTTGAATTCGGTTCCCAGGAGATCAGGTGTTTCACATCATGAGGGGACACTTCTCCATCATCTTCGGATTTCATTCTGGGACATAGAGTGTGAGACACAATAAGTTCAGAAAGGGGTGAAGATACAGACTGGTGAAGGGTGGATGGGGTCCTGCAACTTCACCTGCAAAATGATTGAAGACTGATGTCACAGAAGTTGCTTCCAGCTCCATCCCTGTATTCCATTAATTGCACAAGCAGTCCACACCATGGCCCGGTGTTCAGGTGAGAGTATTCCAACATGCAAGGAATATTTGGAGTGCAAATTGAGGCCATCCTGGTACACTCCCGATTTGAGAGCTTTCATACCCAGAGCCAAATGGGAATGGAATGGATTGATGCTGGCTGAGATGTGGCCTCCACAGTTGCCTCTTCTTTTAATGACTTCTATGTTTCTTGTAGGCCTAGTGTTTCCTGGTTATGGCTTAAAGACTTCCACAGTAAACCTTTCCCAGTTCATAGAGAATGATCCTCATGGGAATCCACTGTGTGAGAGTTTCCTTCTAAACCCTGTCAGTTTTAATGACTGGGCAGATTTGATAATTTTAAAACCATAAATTTCCATTACATCCACCAGCAAGGACACTTTTGTTCTCCCACTTCTAACAGAGGGCTGCATGATTTCTGCAGGATGAAAAGCAGGCAGCTGTGTCGGCTTTTGCCTGGTAATCTGGCACCTTTTTCACTTCATTTGCATGGCCTTTTCATTGTGGAGGGGCTCCTTCACTGGGCTGTTGCTGCTTGGAACTGCCTCTCCCAGAGATCATTAAGCTGCCAGAAATTTCAGAGAGCAAAAGGGACTTCCGGTAGGTTGGCTGTGCTCCATGTTGTGGGTTGTTGTCCCCTTGTGGGGACTGAGGTTTTTTTGCACTTTGCAGGAAGCTTTTGGGTCCTCTGACAAGAGTCTTTGAACATTGCTTGGATTCCACCATAAGGTAGCTCTTTCTCTCAGTCGAGCCTTGATTTTTCTTTGCTTTCAAGGGGAATACACAGTGCCCCTTAGCAACACTACCAGACACACTTTCAGACTTGGCACCACCACACACGTCTCCAAGATACTCTCTCAACCTCATCTGCACCCGCAAGAAGCCAGTCCGAGGTGTGAGAATATGGCCCCACCTTGGACTTCCCTTGTCGTAGTATTTGCCTTTCCCAGAGAGCTCCTATGAGGCTCAGGATGAAGGGCAGCAGTGAGGTCAAGAGTCTGACCATCTTTCACTGGCACCAACCTCTGGGGTCTCAGGCATGTTTCCATCACCCAGAGAACCCTCAAAAACACACCAGACTATATTCCAATCCCCATGGGACCCTACTTTTGCACACAGCCTCTTTGGAGAATAAAGTCAGAAGAGCAGTTTCCAGCGACCACCTCACGGTCTCAAAACGCCTCCTTCTCCAGTGGGATCCGACCACGGAGATGGACCAAGGGGTCCTGAGGTCGAGGATTTTGGTGCCCCACAGTGGGTGTTTGCAGGCATCCTTTATTTCAATACCAGGCCGGCTCTGCCTGTACATTTTCCTGTGCTTAGGCAGCCTGACCGTTCTGCTAGCCTGGAGGCCTTCCCTGCCTCACGAATGCGCATGCGCTAGACTCAAGGAAGCAGTCCTGATTATGAGCCCTTGCTTGCGTCAAAACGAATGTCACAGTTGCCTAACTACAAGTCCCTGCAGCTTTGTGGCAAAGGAGACCTCCGTGGAGGTGCGTTGGCAGTGGGCTTTTGCGTCTTGTCTGTTGGATTCACCAGATAGTCCCATGATCCTAAGAGAGGGCAGACGTCAGCCAGCCTGAAGAAACCTCAAGCACAGCCCCAGTAATAAATTGAGAAATCCTGAGAATCCAAAAGGATCTGCAGAGTTCCTCAGGCCTGGGTGGACTTTGTAGGGGTGGGTCTTTTTGAAACTTGCCCCACTGTGATTTCTAGATACAGCCCGCCTGTGGTCCGCGAGTTTGCTCTCTCCCAGGTGGGGCTTCCTGCAGAACCACGCATCCTTGGGAGCTGCCGGACTGTGTGTTTCTCTGGGAGACTTGCAAGTGTTAGATGTTTGACTGTGTGTATGTGTATGTGTGTGCGTGTGCGTATGTGCCGGTAAGTGGAGTCTGTTTAAAGGAATGAGGCTAACACACTTAAGCACCCCCCTTTTTTTTTTGTCTCCCAACCTAGTGTTGTCCTGTCTGTGTGGCTCTGCTTGGGCCGCGGGGCTTGTCTTTATTTTTCTGTGGATCGTGAATCTGCAGCAAATTGGTAGGTGTGCCATGACCCGCTGGCGTCCAAATCACCTCTGCCAGCAGAACAACAACAAACACTTTTCCTTTCTAGAAAGAAGAGGAGCACACCACACCATAAAACAGGTCTCCCAGTGTTCCATTGTCCTGCAGCCAACCCAGAGAGAGACACTAGCAGTCTTTTCCACAGGGAAACACACAAAGCCACACACAGATGCAGACATCCAAAACTTACAACACTCCGACAGAAAAACACAGGCCGGCATCTCCTGAGGCTGCGTGGTTCTGCAGGAAGCTTCACCTGGGAGAGAGTAACCTTGGGGAACTCATGCAGGCTGTATCTAGAAAACACAGTGGGACGATTTTCAAAAAGACTCACCCCTGCAACGTCTAGGTAGGCCTGAGGCATTCTGCAGATCCTTTTGGACACTTAAGAGATTTCGTAGTGAATTCCTGCGGCTCTGCTTGAGGTTTCCTTAGGCTGGCTCACATCAGCATTCTCCTAGCCTCATGAGATTATCCTGAGGATCCCACAAACAGTACAAGCGAAAGTCTGTGGCCGACCCACCTCCGCAGATGTTTCCTTCTCCGCTAAGCCACAGGGACTTGTCTCTAGGCAAAGGTGGCATTCACTGAGACACCAGCCAGAGCTCACAGTTCAGGTCTGGTGCCCTGAGACCAGCGCATGCGCATTCACGAGGCAAGGTTGGGCGCCCGGCTGTCAGAGCTGTCAGCCTGCCTAACCAGAGGAAAATGGTACAGGCAGAGTGGGCCTGGTATGGGAAAAAAGGCTGACTGCAGTAACCCACTGTGGGACACTAAAAGCGTCGACCTCAGAGCTCCGTCGGGTCGTCTCCGTGGTCTGGTCTCGCTGAAGGAGGACACATTTTGAGACTGTGAGGAGGACGCGGGAAACTGCTTTTCTCACTCCATGGCTGAAAGAGGCTGTGTGAAAGAATCAGGTCCCATGGGAATTGGAATATAGTCTGGTGAGTTTCTGGGGGGGTCTTCGGGTGATGGAATCACACCTGAGACCCCAGAGGCGGGTGTCTGTGGAAGATGGCCGGGCCCTTGATCTCACTGCCTCCCTTCATCCTGCCCTCACAGGGGCTCTTGGGGAAAGGCTGGAACCATGACAAAAGGACGTTCAAGTTGAAGAAGTGTTCTCACACCTCGAACTGGCCTCTCACGGGTGCAAATGAGGTTGAGACAGTGTCTCAGAGGCCGTTTGTGGAGATTGCAAGCCTGGAATGGTGTCCAGTAGCACTGTTGAGGGGCGATGTGGACTCCCCAGTGAAAGCAAAGAAAAATCAAAGCTCGCCTGAGAGAATGAGCTGACTAGTGCTGGAGACACAGCAATGTTAAAAGATTTCTGTCAGAAGACCCTAAAGCCCCTGGCAAAGTGCAAACAAACTTGGCCCCCAAAATGAGACCACCACCCACAACCTGGAGTGTAGCCAGCCTACCTAAAGTCTGTTTTGCTCCCTGAAATTACTGGCATCCAAAAGATGTGTGGTGATAGGCAGTCCCACTCAGCAAGACCGCAATGAAAGATCCACTCAGCAATGAGAAGACCATGCAGATGAAACGAAGCAGAGGCTACATTACCAGGCAAAAGCCAAACACGGCTGCCTACTTCTCATCCTACAGGAATCATGCAGCCTTCCGAAAGAAGTGAAAGAACAAGAGTTTCCTTGTTGGCAGCTGTAAAGGCAATTTACAGGATTAAATTATCAATGAGGCACAGTCATTAAAACCTCACAGGGTTTAGAAGAAAACACTCATGCAATGGATTCCCGTGAGGGTGGTTCTCGAGAATTGGGAAAATTTACTGTGGAAGTCATTGGGTGGAGACCCAGGAAACCCTAGGCCAATGAGGAACATGGAAGTCAAGAAAAGAAGAGGCCAGTTTGGAGGCCACACCCCTCCCAGTATTAACCCATTCCAGTTCCATTTGGCTATGGGTATGAAAACCATACATCCAGACTTTGCCAGGATGGGCCCAATTTGCACTCAAAATGTTCCCTGCATGTTGGATTACTTCCACCTGAATGCCGGGTCATGGTTGGACTGCTTGTGCAATTAACAGAATAGGGGGATGGGGTTGGAAGCACCTTCTGTGTCATCTGTCTTCATATTTTTTTTGCAGTTGAAATTGCAGGACCCATCCACTCCTCGCCAGATTGTATTCTCACCCCTATCTGACCTTATTTCTGCTCACACTCTATGTCCCAGGATGAAATCCCAAGACAATTGAGGAGTGCCCCTTTAACCTGAAGTACCTGCTCAGCTAGAAACCGAATTCAAGGTAAATTCAATTGGTCCTGCGGACAGGACTGCTAGTGTCCCTTGCTGGGTTGACCGCAGGACAATGAAACACTGGGAGATGTCTGCTTTTTGGTGTGTTGGTGTGGTGTGTTCCTCTTCTTTCTAGAAGAGTGTTTTGTTTTGTTTTGTTTTGTTTTTTTGCAGGGGAAGGTGATTTAGACACTGCGTATTCATGATCCACAGAAAAATAAAAAAACATGGAGCCCCAGAGCCCAAGCAGAGCCAAACAGACAAGCAACCAAAAGAAAAGGTGAGGGACTCAAATAAAGAGGATTGAAGTGTGTTAGCCACACTCTTTTAAGCAGACTCCATTTGCAGGCACACAGACACAAACACACAATGCCACACACACACACACACACACACACACACACACAGAAATCCTACACTCACAGCACTCCCAAAGGAACACAGAACCTGACAGCTTCTGAGGCTGCATGTTTCTGCAGGAAGCCCTACCTGGGAGAGAGCAATCCCAGGGAACACAGGTGGGCTTTACCTAAAAATATCAGAGGGGCAAGTTTCAAAAAGACACACCCCTAAAACATCTAGGCAGTCCTGAGGAATCCTGCAGATGCTTTTGGATCCTTAGGGATTTTGCAGTTTATTCCTAGGGCTCTGCTTGACATTTCTTCAGGCTCGCTCACATCTGCCATCTCATAGGATCATGAGATTATTCTGTGGATCCCACAGAGAAGACAGGCAAAGAGTGCACCACCAACGCACCTCCACAGAGGTCTCCTCTGGAGTTCAAAATCAGGAATGGTTCCCTGAGCTTAGCTCATGAACATTCGTGAGGCAGGCTCTGGTGCCCAGATGTCAGAGCTCTCAGCCTGACTAAGCAGAGGAAAATGCTACAGGCAGAGACGCCTTGGTATCAGGAAAAATGATGCCTATGAAAACCCACTGTGAGACTCTAAAAGTCTCAACCTCAGGGCCCCTTTGGGTCATCTCCGTAGTTGGGTCCCACTGGAGGAGGAGGCACTTCAGGACTGTGAGGTGGTCGCTGGAAACTGCTCTTCTGGCTGTATTCCTGAAAGAGGCTGTGCGTAAGAATTAGGTCCCATAGAGATTGGAATAGAATCTGTTGTGTTGTTGGGGTTCTTTGGGTGATAGAATTACACCTGATAGCCCGCCCAGAGGTGGGCATCAGTGAGAGATGCCCGAGCTTGACCTCATGGCCTCCCTTCACCCTGGGCCTCACAGGGGCTCCCTGGAAAAGTCAGGAACCATGACCGAGGAAAGCCCAAGGTGGAGCAGTTGTCTCACACCTCAGACTGGTCTCTCCTTGGTGCAGATGATGTTGACACAGTGTCTCAGAGGCCATCTGTGGTGATAGTAAGCCTGAAAATTGTGTCCAGCAGTGCTGTTAAGGGGCATTGTGGATTTTCCATGAAAGCAAGAAAAAACAAGGCTTGCCTGAGGAAACAAGCTGCCTTGTGCTGGAGTCCAAGCAATGTTCAATGATTTCTGTCAGGGGACCCAAAACCCTACTGTAAAGTGCAAGCAACTTCAGCCCCCAAAATGTGACCATAGAGCAAAATGTGGAGCACAGTAAGCCTATTCGAAGTCCCTTTTGCTCTCTGAAACCCTGATAAGCTATACAATCTGTAGTGAGAGGCAGTCCCATCCAGCAACAGCTCAATGAATGAGCCCCTCCACAGTGAGAGAGCCATGCAGATTTAATGAAACAGAGCCTCGATTACCTGGTAAAATGTACACACAGCTGCCTTCTTCTCCTCCTACAGGAATCATGCAGGCCTCTGATAGAAGTGGTAGAATAAGAGTTTCCTTGTTGGTGGCTGAAATGGGAATTTATCGTTTTAAAGTATCAAAACTGTCTAGTCATTAAAACGTGACAGTGTTTGGAAGAAAACGCTCATGCAGTGGATTCCACTGAGGGTCATTCACAAGCAACAGGGAAACGTTTAGTGTGGAAGTCATTTAGCCAGACCCAGGAAACCCTAGGCTGACCAGGAACATGGAAGTCAGGAAAAGAAGTGGGGAGTATGGAGGCCACATCCCACCCAGCATCAATCCATTCCACTGCCATTTGGCTCTAGGTATGAAAGCCCTTAAATCAGGAGTTTGCCAGGATGGCGTCAATTTGCACTCCACATGTTCCTTGCACGTAGGAGTTCTGCCACCTGAACTCCTGGCTATGGTGTGGACCGCTTGTGCAATTAAGGGAATGCGGGCATAGAATTGGAAACACCTTCTGTGTCATTTGTCTTTATCTTTTTGCAGGTGAAGTTGCGGGACCCCTTCCCCTTTTCACCAGATTATATCCTCACCGTTATCTGACCTTATTTCTGCTCATATTCTATGTGCCAGGATGAAATCCCAAAATGAGGGAGGAGTGTCCCCTCACAATGTATAGCACCTGATCAGCTGGGAACTGAATTCGACGTAAATATAGGGGCCCTGAGGACCAGACTGCTAGTTTCTCTCCCTGGGTTGGCTGCAGGAAAATGAAACATCAGGAAATGTCTGTTTTTTTGGTATGGTGTGCTCCTCTTCTTTCTAGAAGAGTGGCTTTTATTGCACGGGGAGATACCTTGGTCACCGGCAGGCTTGGCCCGCCTCCAAAATCACTGAGGATTCATGATTCACAGAAAAATAAATAACACAAGCCCGACAGCCCAAAAGAGCCACAGAGACAGGCCACTGAAAGGTTAATATACTCAAAAAAAAAAAAACAAAACAAAAAAAACAACACTGAAGTGCTTTAGCCACATTCCTTTAAGCAGACTCCAGTTAATGGCAGACACACACACACAGATACACAAACACACAATAACACACACACAGGCAGACATCCAACATTTGCAACACTCCCACAAAAACACATAGCCTGTCAGCTCCTCAGGCTGAAGGATTATGCAGGGAGCCCCATCTGAGACAAAGTAACTCCAAGGAAAAGAGATGGGCTGTACCTAAATATCACAGATAAGACAAGTTCCAAAAAGACACCCTTCCAACATCTAGACAGCATGCAGATGTTTTTTGATCCTTAGGGATTTGGCAGCTTATTCCTGGGGCTCTTCTTGATGTTTCTTCAGGCTGGCTCACGTCCTCCCTATCCTAGGATTATGGGACTATCCTGTGGATCTCACAGAGTAGACAGGTGAGAGACCTCAGCCGATGAACCTCCATGGAGGTCTCCTCCTTGGGAGTCTTCTCCACAAAGCCGCGGGGACTTGTCGCTAGGCAACAGTGACATTCACTGTGACTCTAGACAGAGTTCACACTCAGGACTGGTGCCCTGAGACTAGCTTATGTGGATTCCTGAGACAGGCTTATGTGTCTTGCTGTAACAGCGTTCAGCCCGCCTAAGCAGAGGAAAATGGTACAGTCGGAGCTGGCCTGGTATCAAGAAAAAGGCTGCCTGTGAAGACCCATGGCAGGACAATAAAAGCCTCGACCTCAGGGCTCATTTGGACCATCTCTGTGGTCGTGTCCTGATGGAGGATGAGGTGTTTCAAGACTCTGAGGTGGTCACTGAAAACTGCCCTTTGAAATCCATTCCCAAAAGAGAATGTGTGTCTGCAAGAATCGGGTCCCATGGTGATTGGCATATAGTCTGTCTGGTGTGTTGTTGATGGTTCTTTGGGTCACAGCATCATACCTGAGACCCCAGAGGCATTTTTTAGCAAAGATGTCTGGGCTCTTGACCTCACTACCTCCATCATCCTATGCCTAGCAGGGGCTCTCTGAGAAAGGCAGGAACCATGAAAAAGGCAAGTCAAAGTTTGAACCATATTCTCACACCTTGGACTGACCTCTTATGGGTGAAGATGAGGTAGAGACCACGTCTCAGAGGTCATCTTTGATGATGGCAAGCCTGAAAATGACGTCCAGTAGAGCTGTTGAAGGACACTGTGGATTGCCCATAAAAGCAAAGAAAAATCAATGCTCACCTGACAGAATGAGCTGCACTGAGCTGGAGTTTAAGCAATGTTCAATGCTTCCTGTCAGAGAACCCAAAAGCCTCCTGCAAATTGCAAACAACTTCAGCCCCCACCATGAGACAACAGGTCGAAACTTGGAGTGCAGCCAGACTCCTCAAAGTCCCTTTTGCTCTTTGAAATCCTGGGAAGCAAAATAATCTTTGGTGAGAGGCAGTCCCATCCAGCCACAGCCCAATGAAAGAATACCTGCTCAATAAGATGACTGTGCAGATGAAAAAAATCAGAGGCTAGACTACCAGGCAAAAGCCAGACAGGGCTGACTGCTTCTCACCCTACAGGAATCATGCAGAATGCCAATAGAAGTGAAAAAAAAACAAGAGTTTCCTTGTTGGTGGCTATGATGGAATTTATGGTTTTAAAAGTATCAAAGCTGCCCAGTCATTAAATTGTGAAAGTGTTTAGAAGGAAACACTCATGCAATGGGTTCCCATTAGGGTCATTCTCTGTGAACTGAGAAACATGTATTGTGGAAGTCATTGAGCCAGACATAGGAAACCCTACACTGACAAGAAACATGGAAGTCAGAGAAAGAAGGGGCAAGTGTGGAGGCCACTTCCCATCTACTATCAAACCATTTCATTCCCATTTTGCTCCCAGTATGAAAGCCTGCAAATTGAGAGTTTGCCAGGATGACCCCGGTTTGCACCCCAAATATTTCTTGCACATTGGAATACTTTCATCTGAACACTGGGCCATGGTGTGGACTGCTTGTGCAATTAAGGGAATGTTGGGATGGAGTTGGAAGTACCTTCTGTGTCATCTGTCTTTATTTTTTTGCAGTTGAAGTTGTGGGATCTCATCCAGTTCCCACCAGATTGTATCCTCACCCCTGTCTGACCTTATTGTTGCTCACACTCTATGTCCCAAAATGAAAACCCAAGACGATGGAGTATTGCCCCCTTATGATGTGAAGTAACTGCTTGGCTGGGACCTGAATTTGAGGTAAATTCAAGGGCCCTATGGACAGGACTGCTAGTGTATCTCCCTGCATTGGCTGCAGGACAATGAAACACTCAGAGATGACTGTTTTTTCATGTGGTGTGCTCCCCTTTTTTCTAAGAGTGGCTTTCTTTTGGAGTGGGAGGTGAGTTTGACACTGGTGGGTCTCAGCCTGCCTCCCAATTCACTGGGGATTTATGATCCACAGAAAACTAAAGAACATGGAGCCTCACAGCCCAAGCAGTGCTGTACAGACAGGCCACCAAAAAGTTGGGAGACTCAAAAAAAAGAAGTGCTAAAATGTGTTAGCCACATTCCTTTAAGAATACTCCACTTATATTCTAACATGCACACACACAGACACACACACACACGCAGACATCCAACACTCTCAATACTTTCACAGAAACACACAGGCTGGCAGCTCCTGAGGCTGTGTGGTTCTGCAGGAAGCCCCATTTGGGAAAGAGCAACCTCGGGGAACACAGCCAGTATACCTGGATATCACAGTAGAGCAATTTCAAAAAGACTCAACCCTACGAAGTCTAAACAGGTTTGAGGAATTCTGCAGATTGTTTTGTATTCTCATGGATTTCACAGTTTATTCCTGGGGCTCTGTTTGATGTTACTTCCGGCTGGCTCATGTCTGCCCTCTCCTGGGATCATGGGACTATCCCATGGATCCAACAGAGAAGACAGGTGAGAGTCCACTGCTGACACACCTCCACGGAAGTCTCTTTATCTGCCAAGCTGCAGGGACTTGTCGCTAGGCAAAGGTGGCATTCATTGTGAAGCTAGCCAGAGCTCACAATCAGGCCTGGCGCCCTGAGACTAGTGCATGCACATTAATGAGGCAGGCTTGGGCGTTGGCTCTCAGACCCGTCAGCCTGCCTAAGCAGAGGAAAATGGCAGAGGCAGAGTCGGTCTGGTATCAGGAAATAAGCTGCCTGTGAAACCCATTGCAGGACCCTAAAAGTCTCAACTTTGGGGGTTATTCAAGCCATCTCCATGGTTGTGTTCCACTGGAGGAGGAGGCATTTCGAGACCATGAAGTGGTCATGGAAACTGCTCTTCTGATTCCGTTCCCAAAGGAGGCTGTGTGAAAGAATTGGGTCCCATAGGGATTGATATATAGTCTGGTGTGTTCTGGAGGGGTTTTTTGGGTGATAGCAGCAGACCTGAGATCCCAGAGGTGGGTGTCAGCAAAAGATGACAAGGCTCTTGACCTCTCTGCCTCCCTTCATCTAGGGCCTTGCATAGGCTCTCTGGGAAAGGCAGGAAGCAAGACAAGGCAAGTATAAGATCAACACTGTTCTCATACCTCGAACTTGCCCCTCATGGGTGCATATGAGGATGTGACACCATCTCAGAGGCTGTCTGTGGTGACGGCAAGCCTAAAAACAGTGTACAGTAGTGCTGTTGAGGAGCACTGTGAATTCTCCATGAAAGCAAAGAAAAATCAAAGCTCACCTGAAACAACGAGATGCCTTTTGCCAGAGTCCAAGCAATGTTCAATGATTCCTGTCAGAGGACCCCAAAGACTCCTGCAAAGTGCAAACAACTTCAGCTCCCACAACAATACAACAATCCACAATCTGGCGTGCAGCCAGATGACGCAAAGTCCCTTCTGCTCTCTGATATCTCTGGCAGCTAAATAATTGGTGGGAAGAGGCATTCCTATCCAGCAACAGAACAATGCAAGAGCCCCTCCACTATGAGAAGGCTATGCAGATGAAATGAAACAGAGGCTAGTTTACCAGGCAAAAGCCAGACACAGCTGCCAGCTTCTCATCCTACAGGAATCATGCAGCATTCCGACAGAAGGGGGAGAATAGGTGTTTCCTTGTCTGCTGTAACAGGAATTAATGGTTGTTAAAGTACCAGAGCTGCCCAGTCAATAACAATTGAGAATTTTTAGAAGAAAACGTTCATGCTATGGATTCCCATGAGGGTCATTCTCATGAACTGAGAAACATTTAGTGTGGAAGTCATTGAGCCAGACACAGGAAACCCTAGGCTGGAGAGAAACATGGAAGTCAGAAAAAGAAGAGGCAAGTGTAGAGGCCACATCCTACCCAGCACCAATCCATCCCACTCCCATTTGGCTCTGGGTATGAAAGTTCTCACATTGGGAGTTTGCCAGAATGGCCCCAATTTGCCCTCCAAATATTCTTTGCACGTTGAAATACTCCCACATGAATTCTGGGCCATAGTGTGGACTGCTTTTGAAATTAAGGGAATGTTGGGATGGAGTTAGAAGCACCTTTTGTGTCATCTGTCTTTATTTATTTATTTATTTATTTTTGCAGGTGAAGTTGCTGGAACCCATTCTCCATTCAGCAGATTGTATCCTCACCCCATGTGACCTTATTGCTGCTCACACTCTATGTTCCAGGATAAAATCCCAAGAAGATGGAGAAGTGCCCCCCTCATGATGTGAAGCATGTGCGCAGCTGGGAACCAAATTCGAGGTTAATCCAAGTGGCCTTGCAGACAGATCTGCTAGTGTCTCTCCCTGCGTTGTCCTCAAGATGAAGGAAACACTGAGAGATACCTGGTTTTTGGTGTGGTGTGCTCGTCTTCTAGAAGAGTGGTTTTTTTCTGCAGGGGGAGGTGATTTTGGATGCTGGCAGGTCTTGGCCCACCTCCAAATTCACTGGGGATTCAGGATCTACAGAAAAATAACACGGAGCCATGCAGCCCAAGCATAGCCGCAGAGACAGGCCACCAAAAGTTAGTGAGGCTAAAAACAAGAAGCACTGAAGTGTGTTAGCCCCATTCCTTTAAGCAGACCCCACTTACAGGCACACACACACACACAATGCCACACACACTCGACGTCAAACACTCGCAACACACCCACGGAAACACACAGCATGGCAGATCCCGAGGTTGCATGGTTCTGCAGGAGGCCCCACCTGAGAGACAGCAACCCCAGGGAACACAGGCAGGCTGTACCTAGAAATCACATTGGCGTAAGTTTCAAAACCCATACAACCTCTAGGCTGGCCTGAGGAATTCTGCAGATCCTTTTGGATCCTTAGAGATTTTGCAGTTTATTTGTGGGGCTGTGGTTGATGTTTCTTCAGGCTGACTCCCATAAGCCCTCTGATCGTGGTTGACATTTCTTCAAGGCTGGCTCACATCTGCCCTCTCATAGGATCATGGGACTATCCTGTGGATCCCACAGAAAAGACAGGGGAGAGTCCACCGCCAATGCACCTCCGAGCAGGTCTCTTTCTCTGCCAAGCCGCAGGAACTTGTTGCTAGGCAACAGTGACATTATAAGGCTAGCCAGAACTCACCGTCAGGCCTGGTGCCCTGAAACTAGCACATGCACATTCTTGGGGCAGGTTCAAGCACCCAGCTGTCAGAGATGTCAGCCTGCCTAGGCAGAAGAAAATGCACAGGCAAAGCTGGCGTCATATCGGGAAAATGGCTACCTGTGAAAACCCACTGTGAGACCCTAAACATCTCGACCTTAGGGCCCCATGGGCAGCCTCCATGGTCTCGTCCCACTGGAGGAGTACACATTTCAATACTGTTAGGTAGTGGCTGGAAACTGCTCTTCTGACTCTATTCCTGAAAGAGAATGTGTGTGCAAGGACCAGATCCCACGGGGATCAGGATATAGTCTGTTGTGTTGTTCAGTGTTCTTTGGATGATAGAATCATATCTAAGACCGCAGAGGCAAGTGTCAGCAAAAGATGGCCAGGCCCTTAATCTCACGGCCTCCCTTCATCCTGGGCCTCACAGGGGCTCTCTCAGACAAGCAAGAACCACAAGAAAGGCAAGTCCACCTTGGAGACACGTTCTCACACTTTGAACTGGCCTCTCATGGGTGCCGATGAGGTTGAGACAGTGTCTCAGAGGCTGTCTGTGCAATTCCTTATACCCAGAGAGAAAAAAATCACTTGACAGCATTGTTGGGAAACCAGCCCCACACTGCCCAGCAGGTACCCCGAGTCCACCGAAGACAAAGGAATTAGAAAGAGACAGAATGAGAGTTTAAAAGGCAGGTCCAGGGGACCAGAGAATTGGAGTCTTGTTCATGGCCTGGAGCTCTCAGCCTCCACCCAATTTATTGGTTTACAAGCTTTTTGTTCATAGGGCAGATAGGAGGAGTAGAAAGGGATGAGGGGAAGGATTAATCAGTGAAGGAGAACTCGTGAGTCATTCAATAGGATGTATAGCAGTGGCGGTTTCTGTGAATTTCCTTGAGCAAAGGTGTGTGTCTAAACTACTTAATGTATTTAACTTATCGGGACTGAAATGGGTGGGAGTAGGTTTCAGGAGAAGCCAAGACATTTGATTAGACTCCACTGCTTCAAGGGAGTGTTATTTCCCTGAGCAAGCTGTGGCATACCGCTGAGCTGTTATGCTCTCCAGGCATAAGGGCATGAAGGCAATAAGGAGACTTTTCTCCTCAGACACCATCCATGGCTCCCCATGGGAGTCTCACACAGGGGAGACCAACTCATCTGGCATCCCAGAAACTCTCTTTTCCATATGTCCCACTTTTTTGTCCCCATTTTTTTTTTAAATTAATAACCACCATTGCTATCATAGCTCATTCACGGTGTCTGTCTTCTCTCCCAAGGTGCTGTCCGCAACTGTAGACTAAAAAAAAAAAAAAAAAAAAAAAGCATAAACAGACACAAACCAAAATAACATTTGCAGTTGATGATCCACCTATGGTTTTAATTCACTTTAAAGGATAATTGTTAAAAAGGCCATCAGTGGCTCTAGCAAGAATATCAGCTCCAGGCAACAAGCTGAGATGAGCCTGAGATGCTGCAAAAAGTTGTTTTTTCAGTTTAGCAGTATCTAATGTTAAATTATCTTCTCCTGGTAGGCGATGTCTAATCAACTCCCAGTGGTGTTCAGTGGTATTATAAGAGCTAGGAGGAAACAAAAATCAGAAGTATTCCAATCACTTTGCATTTGAATTCTCTGCTCCAAGCTCATAATCTGACCACCCATTCAAATTACTGTTTGATGAAGATCATTAATTTGATTTGCCAATTTTTGATCTATTTGGCTTTGGGAATTCCAAAGCTTGGAAAAATTTTTCTGTCAACTATCCACAGAGCTCACAGTTTGAATAGAAGAATGCAAAGCTACACCAGCAGCAGCAGCTATAGCTGTGACCGCTATAAGGCCCGTGATGACAGCTATTAAGGTAAATATGAATCTCTTTGGTCTAGTAAGTATTTCTTTTAGTACTGCAGTGATAATATATATGGAGGAAGAGGCGTCCCAAGGTCTATTGAGGGAAACAGGTATCCAAACTCCTTCTCAGGCCCTAACCAGTAAAGTGCTGTTATCTTTATTAAAGGTAGAATTAATGCAGGTAAAAATATGACAGCTGAGGCATGATATGGTTTGAGAGTCAAGTAGGATATTAACTTTTCCTGCTGCTAACATAAAAGGAGGTTTAACACAACTCTGCAATGGGACTGTCTGATTAGAGATCATGGCTACAACAAATCAAAGTTTTTCACTATGAGTCTCTGTTTTATATTCTCCTTTCCAAATCCCAACTGGGGTTTGAGCCAACATTAATTTCCACAATTCTGGATGTTCTGGACTTATAATTGGATCAATCATTTTTGGCTTTGGAGGAGCCATACCATTCTCCTCCCACTTAATAGGGCAATTTGTTTCAATTCTTCTATATAATTTTAGTGCATTATCTGGGAAGTCGTTTGCAAAGGAGCCTCTCCAAAATCTTTGCTGTGTCCGGTACAATTTACGGCAAAGTGACCCCTAGGGGCCCAATCAGTGATGATTCCAGTGGAATTATTTTGCAATGCTGCAGCGCTGTTTGCAATACAATCTTCCCAGGTTAGCACCTCTAGATTTTCAGACCATTTAGTGGCCTGCCTGGTGCAGGACTTCTTATTAGGTTTAAGTTTATTAATCTGATGATGTGTCATAACATAGCCATGCTCAAGGTATTTAATAGTGTCCAAAGACTGAAATGTTCTTCCACTGATTACATGAATAGAGGTCTTTCATCCATTATGTTCAGGGACATAAACCATCCAATGTTGTTTATCATAATTTAAACATCCTGCTGCTGGCCCCAGGCAGATGGGAGGAAAGTGATAACCAATGGAAACATTCATTAACATTCCTTCCTCCTCTGGATGAGTAGGACCTTGGTTATCTATTGGTCCAGGCATCCAGACACTATCATTAACATAACCTCCACTGGGGCATCTAAACTTGTAACAGGCCTAATCAGTGGTGGGAATGGAATGTAGGTCCAATAAGTGTAATTTTGATCTGCCCCACTGCAGGGAGACTCACCACCAAGGAGATTACCACCATCATAGCTACCATTAGATTACTGGTGGTCAGCAGCTTGTGCTGAGACCGCAGGTTCTCTTCTTCAGTGTGAGCTAGTCTCTTCATCTGCCCCCAGGTCGGTGGAGTTGCTTGGTAAGTTTTACTGGTTTCCATCTGCTCAACAGAGATGCTCATCTGAGCCATCTGATGAACTGGGGGTGTAGGGACTTTCTGAGGTCTTTTCCTCTTCCTCGAATTCTGGCTCCTGGCACAGCTTAAGATGTCTTGTGGGTACCCAGACAAGAAGTTGATTCTCTTCTGGTGAGATACAACCAAATCCTCAATCCCAACAAGACCCACTGGGGCCTTTTGTTTGGGCCAGTTTTGGGGCCATTGATAAACGCTATGATTGACACATCTGCTCCTGTATCGACCAGAGCCTCAAATTGTTTTCCTTTAATAGTGACCTACAAATAGGACTATTGTCAGAGACTTGATTTACCCAATAGGCAGCCTTGCCTGCTGAATTTGTGCTTCTACATCCTCCTTTTTTTCTGAGCTTTCTCCTATCTTAACATATGGTAAAAACAACAGCTGAGCTATTCTGTCACCTGGATTAGCACTCCAGGGAACAGTGGAGGAGATAACAATTTGAATTTCTCCCTGGCAGTCAGAGCCCACTACCCCAGTATGTACTTGAATTCCCTTTAATTTTAAGCTGGACCTTCCAAGTATAAGTCCCACCATGTCCTTTGGCAATGGGCCGTAAACTCCCGTTGGGATCTTCCTGGGAGTCTCACCAGAAAGGAGGAATACAGCTTTTGTACAGCATGTATTTACTGCCCCACTTTTATCTGTGGAGGGGGACAATTGCTCTGCATTTGTGCAGGGATAGACTGGGCTGGGAATCCTCTGTTTGGGGTCAGGGATGACCCACCCTGAATTGGGAATGCCCTGTTTTGAATCAGGGCCTGGTCCTGAGTTTTGCCTTTTTTGGCTCTTTGTACACTCTCTTTTTGCATGTCCTATCTGTCCCCAATTATATCAAGATCCAGGGAACACTCATGTGTTTTTTGTTACCCTTAGTCCAGCCATTGCCTGAGAAAGGAGGCTGGCCTCATATGAGGGCTCCTCACTGCCATCACAGGCTGTAATATATTCACTTACAGTTTTTTCCTCATTTAGATCTGCCTTTACCTTAATAGATCTAATTTCTGCCTGACATTCTCTATTCACAGTTTCATAAGCAAGCAGCTGAATGATCACTTTCCTGGCACAAGAATTTGAAATAGCCTTTTGAGCAGCTTCTTGCAAATGGGGTGATAAAATCTGGATAAATCTCCCTTGGACCCTGTCAAACTGAGTTAAAAGAAGGATAAATAGTAACAGGGTCATGAATTTTTTTCCTGGTATCTTCAGCGTATAGTTCTGAGCTGATCAACAGACTCATCACCCATTACCATCTGTTGATTTACAGTACCCCATGCCTGTCCAATTCCAAGCAATTGATCAGATGTGATATTAATAGGAGGTTGGGCCTGAGCATTTCTCCCTGCCTGACTTGTTGCTTCATCTGTCCACCAGGTTTTAAATTGGAGAAATTGAGAGGGAGACAGGGTGGATGGAGCTAATGACTCCCAATCCATAGGTATTAAGGGCCTGTTATAAGCCACAAATTATAATGAAGAATGAACCTAAGAAAAATTTCGCCCATATTGTCCAATTGCTTGCTTAAAGTCTTTTTAATATTTTAAAAGGAAATGGCTCCCAGCAGGCCCGAGCATGTTCTCTGGGCTCCTCAGCTGGAGAAATAATTACCAGAAACTGCCAAGCATCCAAATCCCCCATTTCTTGTGCCTGTCAAATGGATGCCTGAATTGCCCCTGCACCATAATTTGTATTTGGACTGGCTCACAGCATTTCTCTCCCATAATTAACAGGTGGACAAGCCTAGATCATTCCCTCACCGTAATTGGCTGTTGGGCTGTTGAAGCTTCCCTTTACCATAGTCAATGGTAGGCCGTGAAACAATGGGAGTGGCAAGCCGTGTCTCAGTCTCCCTTTCCAAAAATTCATAAGGCTGAGGTGGAGGTGGCTGTTCTGCACCTTCTTCTAAAGGGGCAGTAGGGGGAACTGTTTCTTTCATACGTTTTTGGAGGTTAGCCTATACACCTTCCCATTTATCCCCCTTTTTTAAACTAGACTGTGATGGTTGACTGTGCTGATTATCAGACTCCTGATTATTAAACTTTTTTATGTCACCCTGAAACTTCTCCTCCTCCTTCTCAGTGTGGAAGGGCTCCAGTGCTGTTTTAATTGCTGACCACACAGACCAAGTGGAGAAGGGAGTATCGTGGCCCTCTTGTTGTGCTCCTTTTGAGTCTGGTCCGATCTTGTCCCAGTCGTTTACATTCATGGTTCTGTATTCCAGGAACCAAGGAGAATACTTTTCTATGAGATGGAAAAAAGATATGAGATTTTTGGTACTCATAATTACTCCTCTATGGCTCAATAACTGCTGCACCAGGCTTAAGTAATTAACAAACTTGTTTCCAGCCTGACCCATATTTTCCTGAGGTTGCCCTGGAATTCTCTGAGTGCCCCACTTGCCTGCAGAGTGTGAAGGGAAAAGGTACTCGGACATCCTTTGTCAGTCATCCTGCACTTTCTACGCTCTGGTGTTCCCTCACTGGATGATTTGTAGAGATATAGGGAGCACTGTGTTGGGCACCAGATGTTGAGGAAACAAGCCCCACACCACTGGGCAGGTACCCCGTGTCCAGCGGAGACCATGGAATTAGAAAGAGGAAGATTGAGAGTTTGAAAAGCAGGTCCAGGGGACCAGAGAATTGGAGGCTTGCTCACGGACCCGAGCTCTCAACCTCCACCCAATTTATTGGTTTACAAGCTCTTTGTTCTTAGGTCAGATGGGAGGGGTAGGAAGGGATGAGGAAAATGATTAATCAGTGAAGCAGAACTCGTGAGTCGTTCAATAAGATGTATAGCAGTGGTGGTTTCTGTGAATTTCCTCTTGCAAAGGCATGTGTCTAAACTATGTAAGATTTTTAACAGCCAGGAGCAGTGGCTCATGCCTGTAATCCCAGCACTTTGGGAAGCAGAGGCGGGCAGATCATGAGATCAGGAGATCAAGACCACGGTGAAAACCTGTCTCTGCTAAAAATACAAACAATTAGCCAGGTGCAGCGGTGGGTGCCTGTAGTCCCAGCTACTCGGAATGCTGAGGCAGGAGAATGGTGTGAACATGGGAAGTGGAGCTTGTGGTGAGCCAAGATCACACCACTGCACTCCAGCCTGGGTGACAGGGAGACTCCATCTCAAAAAATTATAATAGAAATAATAAAAATAACTTTTCAGGACTGAAATGGGTGGGAGTGGGTTTCAGTAGAAGACAAGACGTTTGATTATACACCACTGCTTCAAGGGAGTGTTATTTCCCTGAGCAACCTGTAGCATGCCGCTGAGCTGTTATGCTCTTGAGCATAAAGACATGAAGGCAATAAGGAGACTTTTCTCCTCAGAGGCTACCCATGGCTCCCATGGGTGTCTCACACAGGGGAGAAGAACTCATCTGGCATCCCAGAAACTCTCTTTCCCACAGAGAAAGGAGTGAAACAAGCTGCCTTGTTCTGGAGTCCTAGCAATGTTCAATGATTTCTGTCAGAGAACCCAAAAGCCTCCTGCAAAGTGCAAACAACCTCAGCCCCCATAAGGAGACCAATACCCACAACCTGGGTTGCAGCCAGCCTACCCAAAGTCCCTTGTCCTTCCTGAAATCCCTGGAGACCAATAAATCTGTGGTGAGAGGCAGCCCAACTCAGCAAAAGCCCAGTGAAAGACGCTTTCCACAATGAGGAAGGACATGGAGATGGAATGAAACAGAGTCTAGATTACCAGGCAAAAGCCAGAAATGGCTGCCTACTTCTCCACCTACAGGAATCATGCAGCCCTCTTGTAAAAGCTGGAGAGCAAGGGTCTCCTTGTTGGTGGCTGTAGCAGGAACTTATGGTTTTAAAATTATCACAGATGCCCAGTCATTAAAACATGACACTGTTTAGAAGGAAACACTCATGCAATGGATTCTTTGAGAGTCACCTTCCATGAAGAGGGAAGTGTTTAGTGAGGAAGACATTGAGCCAGACCCAGGAAACCCTAGGCTGATGAGGAACAGGTAAGTCAGAATAGGAAGAGGCAAGTGTGGAGGTTACATCCTATATCGTATCAATCTCTCTCACTCCCATTTGGCTTCTGGTATGAAAGCTCTCATATGGGGGTTTGCCAGGATGGCCCCAATTGGCAATCCAAGTCTCCAAATGTTCCTTGTACATTGGAGTACTCCCATTGTAGCAGCATAAGCCATGGACAAAACCCTTCAGACACTGGCTTAAAGAAAGAAGTGACTTTATTCGGCTGGGAGCATCAGCTGACTGTCTCAAAAACCAATTTCCCCAGAGAGAGATTTCTGCCATTTTTAAAGGCTTACAACTCTAAGAGGGTCCCTGGGAAGGGGTCGTCATTGATTGAGCAAGCATGGGGTATGTGGCTGGGGCTGCATGTATGGGTAATCAGGATAGAAGAGAACAAAACAGATGGTTTCATGATGTTTCCTCATACAGTGTCTGGAATCTATAGATAACACAAGCGGTTAGGTGAGGGGTTGATTTTTAACTGCCAGTCCTGGAGTGCCGTGCGTGTTCTGCCTGGCAATTGAATTCATCTCTGCCTTTCTTTAGTTTTTGATTCCTTTTTCTTTTTTTAAGGTATGGACAATAAGAGAGGTGATCTCCCTCCTTATTCCCCGCTTTGAGAATCTCACTTATTAGTGGGAGTTCTCACTCTCATCCTCCCTTCCTAGGTCTTCCTGCAAGACAGATCTATAGTAGTTCACGTAATATACAGGTGCTGAAGCATTTTGGTGGACCAAGCAGACATCCGACACTCACAACAATCCCACAGAATCACACAGCCAGACAGCTTCTGAGGCTGCATGGTTCTGCAGAAAGCCCCACCACAGAGACAGCAACCACGGGGTATACAGGTGGTCTGTTCCTCGAAATCACATTGGAGCAAGTTTCTAAAGGACTCACTCCTACAACGTCTAGGCAGGCCTGACGCATCCTGCAGATACACTTGGATCCTTAGAAATTTCACTGTTTATTCCTGGGGCTTTGCTTGACTTTTCTTCAGGTTGGCTCACGTCTGCCCTCTCCTAGGATCATGGGACTATCCCGTGATCCCACAGAGAAAACAGCCAGAATCCACCACCTATGCACCTCCATGGAGGTCTCCTTCTCCACCAAGCCACAGGGACTTGCTGCTATGCAATGGTGGCATTCATTGTGATGCCAGACAGAGCTGACAGCTTAGGCCTGGTAGCCTGAGAAGAGCGCATGTGTATTCGCAAGGCAGGCACAGGAGCCAAAATATCAGATCTGTGAGCCTTCCTAAGCAGAGGAAAATGCTACAGGCAGAGCCAGCCTGGTATCTGGAGAAAGGCTTTCTGCGATAACGCACTGAGGGACCCTGTAAGTCTCAACCTCAGGGCTCCGTCGGGCCATTTTTGTGGCCTGGTCCAGCTGGAGGAGTTTCAAGACTGTGAGGTGATCGCTGGATGCTGCTCTTCTGACTCCATTCCCAAAAGAGGCTGTGTGCAAGGATTGGTTCCTATGGGGTTTGGAATACAGTCTGGTGAGTTGTTCAGGGGTCTTTGGCTGACAGAATCATACCCGAGACCACAGAGGCATTGTCAGCGAAAGTTGGCCACGCCCTTTACCTCATATCCTCCCTTCACTCTGAACCTTGCAAGGGCTCTCTGGGAAAGGCAGGGACCATGGCAAAGGAAAGTCCAAGGTGGAGCAGTGTTCTCACACCTCAAAGTGGGCACTCACAGGTGCAGATGAGGTTGAGACAGTGTCTCAGAGACCATTTCTTGCCGTTGCAAGCCTGAAAATGGTGTCCAGTAGTGTTGTTGAAAGTCAGTGTGGACCCACCATGACAGCAAAGAAATCAAAACTCACCTGACAGAAGGAGCTGACTTGTGCTGGAGTCCAAGCAGTGATCAAAGATTCCTGTCAGAGGACCCAAAGCCTCTTGCAAAGTGCAAACAAATTCAGTCCCCACAAAGAGACCAGGACCCACACCCTGGAGTGCAGCCAGCCTAACCGACTTCCCTTTTGCTCCCTGAAATCCCTGGCAGCCAAGAGATCTGTGGAGAGAGGCAGTTGCATCCAGCCACAGTCCAATGAAATACTTCCTCCACAATGAGAAAGGACATGCAGACACAATGAAACACAGCTTAGATTACCAAACAAAAGCCAGGCATGCCTGCCTGCTTCTCATCCTACAGGAATCATGCAGCCCTCCAACAGAAGTGGGAGAAAAAGAGTTTCCTTTATGGTATCTGTAATGCTGATATATGGTTTTAAATGTATCAAAGGAGCCCAGTCATTAAAATGTGACAGTGTTTAGAAGGAAACATGCAAAGAATTCCAATGAGGGTCATTCTCCATGAATGGGGAAACATTTAGTGTGTAAGAACTTAGCCAGACCAAGGAAACCCTAGGCCAACAGGGAACATGGAAGACAGGAAAGGAAGAGGCCAGTATGGAGGCCACATCCCACCCAGCATCAATACATCCCACTCCCATTTGGCTACGGGAATCAAAGCCCTCAAATCAGGAGTTTGCCAGGATGGCCCCAGTTTGCACACCAAATGTTCCCTGCACGTTGGAGTAGTCCCAGGTGAACACAGGGCCATGGTGCAGACTGCTGGCGCAATTAAGGGAATGCAGGGATGCATTTGGAAGCACTCTCTGTCTTCACCTTTTTTGCAGGTGAATTTGCAGGACCCCATCCACCCCTCACCAGATTGTATGCTCACCCCTATGTGAACTTATGGCTGCTCACACTCTCTGTTTCAGAATGAAATCCCAAGACAATGGAGGAGTGTCCCCTAACGACATTAAGCACGTGCTTGGCTGGGAACCGAATTGGAGGTAAATTCAAGGGGTCCTGTGGACAAGACTGCTAGTGTCCCTCCCTGGGTTGGCCACGGGACAGTGAAACACTGGGAGATGTCACACTTCCTGGGTATGACGTGCCCCTCTTCTTTCCAGAAGAGTAACTTTTTTTTTTCTTTTTTTTTCTTTTTTGCAGGGGGAGGTAATTTGGACTCTGGTGGGTCTCAGCCAGACTCCCAATTCACTGCGGATTCATGATCCACGGAAAAATAAAGAACACAGAGACCCACAGTCCAAGCAGAGCCACAGACACACAGGTGACCAGAATGTTGAGTTACTAAAAAAAAAAAAAGAAGCTCTGCAATGTGTTAGCCACACTACTATAAGCAGACTCCACTTACAGACATGCACACCCACACATACACCCACAAATACACAAAGCCACACATGCAAGCAGACATCCAACACTAGCAACACTCCAACAGAAACACAGCCCAGCAGCTTCTGAGGCTGAGTGGTTCTTCAGGAAGCCACACCTAGGAGAGAGCAACCCCAGGGTACACAGGCAGGCTGTATCTAGTAATCACTGTGGGATAAGTTTCAAAAATACTTACCCTTACAATGTCTAATTAGGCCTGAGGCATCCTGTAGATCCTTATGGATCCTTAGGGATTTTGAAGTTCATTCCTGGGGCTCTGCTTGATGTTTCTTCAGGCTGACTCACATCTACCCACTCCTAGATTCATGGGACTGTCCTGTGGATCTCTGAGACAAGACAGGCAAGATTCCACCACCAACACACCTCCAGGGAGTTCTCCTTCTCCGTCAAGCCACAGGGACTTGTCACTAGGCAATGGTGGCATTCACTGTGAAGCTAGCAATAGCTCCCTGCTCAGGTCTGGTGCTTTGAGGCTATCACAGGCGCATTCATGAGGCAGGCTTGGGTGCCTGTCTGTCAAAACTGTCAGCCTGCCTAAGCAGACAAAAGTGGTACAGGCAGAGCTAGACTGGTATTGAGAAAAAGGCTGTCTGCAATAACCTACTGTGGGACCCTAAAAGTCTTGACCTTATTGACCCTCTGGGTCATCTCACTGGTCAGGTCTCCGTGGAGAAGGAGGTATTTCAAGACTGTGAGGTGGTGGCTGGAGATGGCTCTTCTGTCTCCATTCCTGAAAGAGTCTGTGTGCAAGAATCAGGTCCGACGGGGATTGGAATAGAGTCTGGTGAGTAGTTGAGGGTTCTTTACGTGATGGAATCACACCTGAGACCTCAGAGAATAAAAATGGCTCGTCACTTTACCTCACTGCCTCCCTTCATCCTTGGCCTCACAGGGCCTATCTGGGAAAGGCAGGAACCACGACATAGGCAAATGCAAGGTTGAGCAGTGTTCTCTCACCTTGATCTGGCCTCGCTTGTGGGCAGATGAGCTTGTGACAGTGTCTAAGAGGCCGTCTGTGGTGATGGCAAGCCTGAAAAAGGTGTCCAGTAATGCTATTGATGGGCAATGTGGACACCCCAGGAAAGCAAAGAAAAATCAATGCTCACCTATGAGAATGGGCTGCCTTGTGCTGGAGTCCAAGCAATGTTCAATGATTCTTGTCAGAGCACCAAAAATCCTTCTGCAAAGTGCAAACATCCTCAGCCCCCAAAACGCAACCAGGACCCACAACCTGGAGTTCAGCCAGTCTATCTGAAGTCTCGTTTCCTCTCTGAAATCACTGGAAGCCAAAAGATCTGTGGCAAGAGGCAGTCCTATCCAGCAACAGCCCAACAAAGGAGCCCTGCAACAATGAGAAAGGATGTGCACATGAAATGAAACAGAGCCTAGATAACCAAGCAACAGTTAGACACTGTTGCCTACTTCTCATCCTAAAGGAATCATGCCACCCTACAGTAGAAGTGGGAGATCAGTAGTTTCCCTGTTGGTGCTGTGTGGGAATTTACATTTTAAAACTATCGAAGCTGTCCAGCCATCTAAAACATGAGTGTTAAGAAGGAAACACTCATGCAATGAATTCCCACGAGGGTCATCCTTCTTGAACTGGGAAATGTTTTGTGTGGAAGATGGTGAACCAGACCAAGGAAACCCTAATTCGATGAGGAACACAAAGTCAGAAAATGAAGAGGCAAGTGTGGAGGCCACATCCCACCCACATCAATCCATCCCACTCCCATTTGGCCCTGGGTATGAAAACCCTCAAAGTGCAAAGCCCCAGTTTGCACTCCATATGTTAATGGCAGGTTGGAGAATTCCCACTTGAACACGGGGCCATGGTGTGGGCTGCTTGTGCAATCAACGGAATGTGGGGATGCAGGTGGAAGCAACTTCTGTGTCATCTGTCTTCACCTTTTTTTCAGGTGCAGGTGTGGGACACAATCCACACCTCACCAGATTGTATCCTTTTCCCTATCGGACCTTATTGCTGCTCACACTCTCTGTCCCAGAATGAAATCCCAAGATGATGAAGTAGTGCCCCCTCATGACGTTAAGCACCTGCCTGGCTGGTCTGACATATTGATTAATCATACTTATAATTGTTTACATTCATTGTTAAACACAATGTTTCATTTTTCTTCCTTATTCTCCACCATTTATTTTCTTCTCATATTAGTTACCGTTTGTAACTTATTTAGTTAAATATATACAATGAAGTAACACTGCAGTATTGCAGAAAACATACTGCACTGGAAACAGATTCATATTGAAACAGGAAAATGTTCCTTATCCCCCATTACTGGGCAAGAAATGAGGACAGGTTTTGGGTCTCCGACCCCAGGCAGCATCCAGGGGTGAATTTTTACAGCTCCTGAATCCCCATTGGGCATATGTTACATGGTGTTAATTTAGTTTATCCTAGGTCAGTGAGCATAGTCCTGAGGGTGGATCCCTAGCCAAGAACCACACCCTCCTCTACCAGACACTTCCCTGCCCCCCTTCCATATCAATAGTTTTTAAATTTAAAACTCCAAAAGTAGTACCCAAATCCTTTAGGGAAGACAATTGGAGAAGATGGCATTAGAAGAACCAGTCTAGGATTAGGATCACTGCATAGAAGATGGAAACACAGAGAGCATGTCCTGTAGGCCGTGGAATCACTGTGGAAACATATCTCTTACTGAGAAGGAAAGGGAAACAAACTGGCTTCTCTCATCTTGTTCTCTAATCTCTGCAGTGTCACCCATTAACTGAACTAAAATAGAAAGTCAATTTTATGTGAGCCTAGGAACCGTGCTTCTCAGGGGCCAGGCCTCTCTATAACAGAATAGTGCCAGGGAGAGGTGAGTGATGTTATCTGTGGGCATACAAACCCAGGACCTCAAACAAAGGAGTATCAGAGACAAATATAGTATGAAGAGATTGAGAGAGAAGTAATATCAGGAACAATTCATGCATGATATTTGTGAAAAGACCAAAAAATAAAACAGAGCTTATGAGGTAGTAGACATAATAAGAACATAAAGAAAAGCAGGCAAAATTGTAAAGTCCAGGGTATTTAACTTTCCTTTATAGGATTTTGAAAATCCCTTCCAGAATTGTTTTCCCAACAGCTTCCTTTCATGGATTCATTCAAGAAATATTTAGTGAGCTAGCATGGTCTAAGAATTGGTCAGATGGCATCATATGCATTGTTAGTACTTCTTTCATTGACAAAAAGAATGTTTCTTTTTTTCTACAATGTTTTTCTCCCAAACATTCTTCATACAAATTCGAATCCTTACTGATCCAGTCAATTGTTCCTGCCCTAAGAATGTTCCCCAAACCGCTGCAAACCCCGTTAAGAACTTCATTCCTCTCCAAGTTACTAAATTGTGTCTATTTTAACACTTGTCAGAGTACATTGCAATTATCTCTGTTCTCTTTATTCTCCAATTAAACTATGACTATTTTGAAGGAAATATCTATAAACACAATAGCTTGTCATTTGTCAATACTTATTGTACCAAAGGTTATTAGATATTAACATATAATATTCGAATATAATTATCCTAATTTTTGGAAAACAATACCAACAATGTTCACTGCCCATTCCTCATGAACTGCTCAACTTTAAACAATGTCTATGCTTTGGAGCAATTATACAAACTTCCAAAGAACACCTGAAACTGTTTTTATTTTGTTTGACTTTGTTTTGTTATATTGAATTATTTTGTAGAAACAAAGTCTTGCCCCATGACCCAGGCTGAAATGCAGTGTGCAATCACAGCTCACTGGAACTTTGAACTCCTGAGTAAATAGAAAAACAGGTGTGTGCCATCATGCCCAATTTAATTAATTAATTAGTTACATTTGTAGAGATTGGTCTTGCTATGTGGCCTGTGCTAGTCTCCAACTCTGGGTTTGAAGCAATTCTCCCTTCTCAGCCTCCCAAAGAGCTGTGATTCCAGGCATGAACCACCAGATCTCAAAGAGGAAATTTTAGATTTTAGAATATTGCAATATGTTAGACTTCATTTCTTCTTTCAATTTTGCATTTGCAGTGGCACTTAAGAAGAATTATTTCTTATGGTGAGAGTGTGATTTCTCATATTTGGTCAACAAATTTTGAAATCTTTGTTTACTTAAACCCTAATAACTGGTAGTCAAGTCAGCTGAAAGTCAAGTACATGTCAAGTACATGGGTGTTTTTGTGTTGAGGTTTTGAAGGCAAATGTAGAGAGATATTAAGAACCAAAGACATTATATATATATATATATGTGTATATATATAGATGTGTGTATATATATATGTGTATATATATATGTGTATATATATATGTGTATATATATGTGTATATACATATGTGTATATATATATATATATGTGTATATATATATATATGCTAAAGTTTCATCCTTGCAGGTGAGGCATCATACACGGCAAGGATAGTTTTTATAAAATACCGTGAAATACATAATTTAGTAAACAATTCAGCACTTGAAATTTCCCAACTTTGTTTTCACCAGGAGTTAATGATGTATGGCACTTCTAGTAAGTAAATTAATGTTTGAACTGCTGTTATTTAAGTCATTGCTCAGCTAATCATTTATCAAAGATTTTTACTTGTGCAATATCATAAATGCTGGACATTAAAAATTAATCACTAGGGTTTATGTATCTAAGAGCTACCATCTAATGTGATATTCTTCACTAAGTTGACAACAATAATTATGCGGAAAAATAGTCATTCCCATAGTGTGAGCCATTACAGCAATTTCCACCGGAGGATTTCACAGTCAGAGTCCAGATCTGGGCAACAGTGATTAATATAAAGGTTTTTTATGAGAAGAGATTTTGATATATCTAGCTGTCTTTAGATGTCAGTGCCTTGAATAGATGGTTTGGTATTAATAAGAAAGGGTGCATTGGACTGGATACTAAGAAACATACTGAATTGTTTTTCTTGTTCTCTATAACATGAAAGCTCAACCAGAGATATAGAAACAATGGAAAATTTCACAGCATGGCCTGACATTTCACAGCACTTTTATTTTTTTTTTTTAGCCATGTACAAATTCTTTAAATATACAAAGGTAGGACTGTTACAGGAAAAAAGTGTTGGCGTGAGAAGTCACAATCCACAGCAAAGTAAGTGTCTTGTGGATGGCACCTTGAGTGATGAATTAGAGTGAGAATCAACTTTCAGGCTGCCAACAGGGGACAAAGAGAATGAAGTTATCATCAGTTAACATTATTGGATCAATTAAAGTGAATGTTGACAGAGATTTTGTTGGTTTTACATCAAATTGAGTATAGTACTTCAAATTGATTATTTGATAAAGATAAACTCTTACCAAATTTCCCACATGTAAAATTGAGGATTAAAAGATTACACAACCCACACATTATGGGTATCTCATATAAATTTATATACACATGTGCAAACTTGCAGTGTGCTAATATTTGTCTGTATCTAAATATATCCAAATCCACTGATGAACAGTTAGAAATTTAGAAATTATTCTCCCATTTTACCATTCCCTTTCTTAGAATTTTGTCACAAATATAATTTTTCCATCTATTTGAAGGCTACTCTCTGGAGTCATGTAATGTATGGTTACAGTAAAGCCATGAGCTATCACAGGGTTTGTATCAGAGAAATCGATAAAACTGGTGTTATAAAAGATCCACTGTGAGGAGAAATTTATACTTCACATGACTACAAATACAGAAGTGCTATTTCATTGAAAGCTGGTATCAGTCAATACAATTTGTTTTTAAAGTTTTATTTAAAATACTTAATCTCAAAAGGATTATTCAAGTAGAATAATGTTATTGGTAATAAATAATGATTAAGAATTTCCTTTCCTTTGTTGATTATTTAAAATGTAAGTAAAATACTAGAAAGTATTGTATAGTGTAGTTTCACAATGCATTCTCTATGGTTTTTGTAAAATTAATGGCCTCAATGGATTTTTTTTGGCACAGAGAAATTTCCTTATGTCATTTTATTAGTGTACTTTCACTTTGTTACTTGCTTGCACATCATAACTGATGGAAATAAAAATATTTTTATTTACACATATACAAAGCATGGAATTTTGTTTTCTAGTGAGAAAAAGTCACCAATAATTTTATCTGTATAGGAACATTTTGACATGCCCAAAGTTCTTAACTTTCTTTTCTTTAGAAGTTTCATATTTCAGTCTAGGTATGAGATGGAATTGACTGTGATCATTGTTTTTATTTCACTGTGACTACTGAGTTTCTGACACAGTGATACTAATGTATAGACTTAAAAGCTTGCCACTTCCTCCTTCTCCTCTTCCTCCTCCTCCTCCTTCTTCTTCTACTTCTTCCTCTTCTTCTTCTTCACCTCCTCCTCCTCCTCTTCCTCCTCATCCTCCTCCTCCCCGCTTTGGACCTGTCCATGTGATTTCTGCAGTAATATGCACCGTTTTCTGAAATAAGGTTGCTGAAAGATACAAGCGTAAGTGGAATTCTTTATTTTTGGGAACCCTTAGGAAGAGACAAGTAAAACTGAAACATACTTGTGATATGAATTTAAGTCTACAGTTTCTCAGAGAAGTACAAAAAGGATGAAAATAAATTTAAAAATACATGGCTTATCCAAAACAAGAGGTAGAATAATGAAAAATTTAAATTGACATAAAGACCAATTTAAAAGTTATAATTATTCCAGGTGAGAGAAAGTAGCACTAAAAATCCTATTTTCCCTGTTTAAATACATAACTATTACTGTATCTTCAGGCTTAAAAAGTGTTAAGTCTAACTTAAGCAACAATTTGGCAATTTCTAACAATGAGTGCATCATCTTAGAATTTCTCCAAGAATCTTTTGGGAGAAATATAATCTAATCTTGCTCTATAAACAATTGAATTAATCAAGGAAATTATTATGACTGTAGTCTTGCAATTTCATTGTCCTTCTCTTTTCAGTTTTTACATATTTTCTTTAAAATTCAAAATCCCCTGGGAAAATATGATAAATAACAATGACTGAAACAGTTGAAAAACAAAAACTGAGCAGCGGACACATTTCAAGGTTTCCTTTATGAGAATGCTACACTAACCATGTAATACACACGATATAAATCACTGTGAGAAAAAAAAAAAAAAACATTTGTATAGCTACTTAACAGTTTATACAGTAACAGCAAATATTCTCATTTGAACTTCAGAAGGGTTTTTAAACTTGTGTTTCATAAATGAGGAAAATGTGGTTTCTATTTCCTGTATTTGCCTATTACAGCAGTTATCACACTTATTATTCCTCATTTATCTCTGTGCCTGTAACAACTGCACTCTCAGAAGGACCATGTTTTTCTGAGCTTCTTGCAGACTGCCAGGCTTACTGTGGCATTTAGAAACTATCTGCTGAATGTTTGTGATATCTTAATGCAAGTTAGATTCTAGGCCACAACTAATTTTCTATTTGGTATTTTGGTTTGTAGAGCTATTTTTCCTTTTCAGTTTTTTTTTTCTTTTTTTTTAAATTATACTTTAAGTTCTAGGGTACATATTCACAATGTACAGGTTTGTTACATAGGGGTACATGTGCCATGTTGGTTTGCTGCACACATCAACTTATCATTTACATTAGGCATTTCTCCCGATGCTATCCCTCCCCAGCCCCGCATCCCACCGACCGCCCCATGTGTGGTGTTCCCCACCCTGTGTCCCTGTGTTCTTATTGTTCAACTCCTACTTATGAGTGAGAACATGCGGTGCTTGGTTTTCTGTCCTTGTGATAGTGTGCTTAGTATGATGGTTTTCAGCTTTATCCGTGACCTTGCAACCACAAAGAGATACCATCTCATGTCAGTTAGAATGGCAATCATTAAAAAGTCAGAAAACAACAGATGTTGGAGAGGATGTGGAGAAATGGGAATGCTTTTAAGGGTTTTTTCAAGTATACTATAAGGATATACTTATCTGGACCTGGAGTGGACAGTGAGTGGACAGTGCAGGTCATGGTCAGTGGGACCTCCAAAGGAGGTACCCCATTCAAATTGGAGGCTCTGCAGGAGAGGGCAGCCAGGGCGCAGAGTTCGAAGGCACTCTTGGGGGAGGAGAAGGTGCTGGTGGTGGACAACATCATGGCATGGTCCAGGTGGTGGTTGAGGAGAAGCCTGACATGGAGCCTGGTGGAGGACCAGCAGACAGCCTGGCCCTGGCTCCAGCACACCCCAGCCAGCCACAGACTCGCTGGAGGCCCTTCACTTGAAGCAGAGTTCCATGAATAACCAGTCCACATGGCCTGCCCACAGCTGAGATGTAAGCTTTGGCAGAGGTGCCTTCCCGGCCTGGATAGCACAGGGGCCATCAGCCAGGGCATCTCCAGCTTCTGGGCCAGAGGCACATCTTTGCAGCTGCCCATTCGGAATGACTGGCAGCAGGGGGTGGGCATCTGGCTTCTTGGGGTGGGGAGCAGGGGAGCCAAGCAAGGGGCACACAGGGACAACCAGGAGGCAGGGGATGGGGGATAGCGAAGGGAGCTGAGGCCAGGGTCCTGCAGATAGGAGGGCAGCTTGCTTGGGGGTGCCCTGAGAGCACATGGTAGGGACTGGGAGCCAAGCTCAGCACTCACAAGGGAGAATAGCAGTCCCATGGACCCTTCACTCACAGCAGAAACTTGAAGGGCATGTTTCCATGAGAAAGTCCTTGGAGGAAGGGGAGTCTGCAAGCCCACGCCAGCCATAGAAACCACCCTGGCTGCCCATGTCTGTGGCCAGCAGCCTTACCCTAGAAACACAAGGTGCTTAAGACTCGGGTTCACGGTGCACTGGGCTGCTGTCCTCTGCAAGGCAGGCACAAACTCCCCAGATAGGCGTTCTTCCTTCTGCCTGCACTGCACCCAAAGAGCTGTAGGCCCTGAGCATATACAACCTCCGTTGCACAAACACTTCCATTACACACATGGGAGCCCCATGGGGAGCGACAGGCACAGCCCTGCAGTCCCCTCTGTCCACAGCAGCTCCCTCAAGTGAACACGCCCACCCCTCAGGAAGAGCAGGAGAAGAGGGGACTGCACACCTGGACACCCTCAGCAGAGCCTGTCCAGCATCCAGCACACAATGACCACGTGCAGCTCAGCAACTCTGAAGATACAGCCGCCTCACACAACAGCACCCCACACCCAATCCCCTGCCTACTTGTGCCGCCCGCTCCTTGTTGGCAGGAGCTTTCTGGGCCTCCCTCCACCCTCCCACAAGACCACCACAACCACTACCATGCCCCCAACACTGGACAGAGACAGGACCACCAATGCAGGGTACCAGGTCAAAGGTTTTGGGATAGCCCTGCCAAACACTCTCCCAGCTCTTGCAAAGTTGTGGGGTGTTTCCTGGCATGCCCACCCAGTCATCTGGAGGTTCCTTGACCAGAGGCAGATTGTGCAGCACACCTACATGTCGGCAGAGTTCAGAAACCATGAGGAAGTCCTGCTAAGTAAGCTACAGGATGGATTTGAAGCTCAGGCTGCGGAGCCGGGGTCTGCGGGACGGGTCCAGGGTCCTGTTCAGGTTGAGGTCTTCCTGGGGCACAGGGGTTCTGAGTGGTAGAGCTGGGAAGGGGCAACACATGCTGCACCCCAGCCAGCAGGCCCTCAGCCCAGATAGATGAAATGGATCCTTTGAGTCTGTCCTCTTCTTCTTGGCATGGCAGGTGGAGGAACTCAGCCATCCGGGGTACCGGCAGCAGGATGAAGTCTTCCTTTCGTCACTACCTTTATTTCCACAATAAAGTGATCATTAAGGAATATCGTGTTCGCATCCTTGGTAAGGAGTGCCTCCTGGTGTGGTAGAGAGGGTGGAGTGTGGGACGCTAGGCCTGGCATGAGCCTTTCTGACTCTTGTTCCTGGATGCAGGGCTTCTGGCTCTAGTGTAGTCCAGTGGTTCTAGAGTCATCAGAAGAAGCCCCACCTTCAGTAAGGACACAGCCTACCTGAGCTTCCTCAGCTAGTTGGCTGTGACCACTCAGGGTCAGCCAGGACTGCTGAGGCAGGGGCCGCTGTGGGGCGTCATGGGAAAGGACCTTGCTGGTCTTTCCTTGGCATCTTGGGAACTGGCTTTGAACTATGACCTGACCTTTCACAGACCACTTTCCCCACTCCTCCAGATCATCAGTCAGGGCTTCCGACTCAATCCCCTGCAGCACTACCTAAGGATTAGGTCCTCAGAGAGGGAACAGAGAGGAGGCCAGGTAAGCAGCCCACAGCTGGGCGCTCAAAGGCCTGTGGGTCCTGCAGCTGTGACACACATGGAGAACTCAAGGCTCAGGGAGGAGCCTGCAGTGAGAAATCCCAGGCCATCCCTGGACTGGGGCAGAAAGGCCCATCAGGGAACTGTAACACTCATATTTCAGAATTGGGGAACCTGAAGTGCCTAAGAGGCAGAAGTGGCAAAGGTCAATGGGTGAGAAGCAAGGCTCAAGGGATAGCTGTCTCATCATCCTTCTCTGGCTCCCTTCTATGCCTTGAGGCCTGCTACTACCTGGGGCTCAGTTTGGGCTCCACTAGAGTGCACGCAGGGCATGCCTAGGTCTACGTACTTCTAGAATGGCTATCCCAGCCGTGTCATATTTTGTTTCAATGACCCCAGGCTCCCCTGACATGCTTTATGCCCGCTGCCATCCTCATTCATGCTTCCCCGGCTCTCAAGACATTTCCTATGACATTAAAAAATAGACATAAAGTTTTTTAAATGCCTTAATAATATAGATGCAGATAAAAGATTTCATTATAAAAAGTGCTTTTCCTCTTTACTTGTATCAAAGTCTTTTTCATGATGGGGAAAAGAATGCAACATACTTTGGTAAGTTAAAAAAGTATAAAAGTAAAAATAAATCCTACTGCAGATGATCAATTAAATGGCAGGGGATCTTCTGTGTGTGTCCAGGGAGGGTACGTGGCTGAGCAGTAAGCCTCACCTGAGTATTGGTGTAGACACCCAGTTTCCCTCGTACCAGTGTGGGTATGGGCACGTTCCAGTTTGCGTGTCCAGCCTGTGTGTCTAAGCTGATGCACGCATGTGCACACCTGTGCCTGTGTGCCTTTGTGTACCTTCGTTTTGGGAGGGCCGACACTCCTGCCCACAGGTGTGCCTCAAACTCAGCTCTTAAGCTGGCAAGCAGGGTGCCGCTGGGTTTGGCAATCCAACTTCAGGACCCGTGAAGTCTGCATGCTAGGGAGAAGCAAAGAGTCCTCATGGTTCTCACAAATGGCAGAGGGAAGAGGAAAAGGGTGGCTGGCACGAGCTACCTAGAGGAGATGTCATAAACCTGAAATGACACCCAGAGGGATATAAAACCTAGTAGCTGCCTGTGTTTACCTGTGTGTTCGGCTGGGTCATTCAGGTAAGAATCAGTGAAACCTGCAGGGCTTTGGGATTCGCTATTCGGGAATCCCTGTGCACCAGAGTCTCCGGCCCATGAGAGAGGACAGCATGTGGGTCCGGCAGGACCTGAGTCTCCAGGGAGGCTGGCATTCTCCCCAAGAGGTCATGGGTCGGTAGGTGGAAGAGAAACCTGGGCTGTGGGTTCAGGTAGATGGGACACTTACCACTTAGCCAGGTGGGAGCTCAGGAGAGGGCCTGCTGAGCAGCGACCTAACTGGCCGGTGACACCCCGTTCCAGTGCCGGGTGTGTGCACACCAGCTTTGCCCCATGCACCCTCTCCAGGATGCCTCACCTGGGCAGACAGGAAGCAAGGCACACAAGATCCTAAGCTTATGGTCATGAGTGGACCCAGACTGGGGGGTCCCTAGGATCACTGTTCCCAGGAGAACCAGGCATGCAGGGTCTCTTCAGGACAAGGGTAAAATGCATAAGCCCAGCTCTCCACCCAGTGGGTGTCTTGCCCTGATGATGTCAGCCATGGCAGATACAGGTCTTCCACCTAGATTGCAGATCCACAGGCTTACAACCTCCCCCTGGCATTCTCTGGGACAGACACCTGGACTCTGGAACAGCCAGTGCCCCAGGACTGTTCCTTCCCCGCCTCCAAGCTTGCGGGAGGCTCAGTGGGGACTCTCCTCCTAGTACATGGCCACCCACAGGCACTGTCAACAACCCAGGGCCCTTCTACATTCCGCGGTCCTGCCACCTTACCCAGCAGTGGAATAACGGCAAGGCAAAGAGCGGGAACAGACAGAGCGGGGGCCACAAGCCTCACCCTCCCACATGACAAGGGAATGAGTGGATCCTTCTAAGCGCAGGCAGCTGCTTTCAGAACATACCTGGAAGCCCAGCACCAGCTGAGGGATTCACTCTGCCACAGCTGGGCATGGGGGATTTCATTGTGTGCCGGGGAACTTGATCCTCATTACCATACCAGGTGTACCTCTCTTCCAGATCACAATATGCTCACACCCTCCTTTACCTGAATGGACTCCTTGTCCTCACCACATGGTGTTAGCTGGAACTGCTACTCCTGGTGCCCCAGCTGCAGTTTCAAGGTAAAGAGATAGAGTGGCACACCCCTGAGTCCTTGTCCTCTTATCCAAGTAATATCCATAGAAATAGTAAAATAGTGGCACATTAGACCTATTGACATTTTTAAGGCTGATTTCTTTATAAGCAACTTTATCTCATGTATTTTATTTACAACTCTCATTTCAAAATCAAGTTTTGCTCAAGAGTTATTTCAACTTATAGCCAAATGTTCAGAGCTATGCTACATAGATTTCAAGTTTAAAAGTCTGTATCTGCTATTATTTTGGGAAAAAACCTAACCATCACTTGTAAAAATAAGTAATTATTAGGCATGGTCACTGTAGTGGTCTAAAACACACTTTGAAATTCTTCTCAAACCCATTTGAAAATATTCCTGATGGAGCTGAACACAGTACTTGCTTCTAATGTATAGAAAATACTGCACGCAGTTTCTGGATACTGGACCACCTCTGGTCTAGTTTAGAGACGGTGACACGGCTCTGCCTTAGTCTCCTGCTCTCATGGGGACAAACCCCTTAGGAGCCCCCGACCAGTACATCACGCAGTCTAACACCCTGATAACACTATGCAGAAGGGACATCCAATGGAGAGACTCAAAGAAACAGAACAAGGTGTCTGAGCATCTCAGCAGTCCAGCCCCTGCTATTTGAGTCACGCTAGCCATGGCACCAGGGAGATGAGAAGACACCCGCCAATGTCCCCATCTTTGGCCATCACTAGATTGCATCCTCCTGAGTGCCCCTGAACCACATTCATTTGGCTGAGAGACTGAGGGCGATTGCAGAGACTGACCGTTAGGAAATTATAATTATGGTTTTAAGCCACTAAGTTTTAGATAATTCTGAAAAGCACTTTAGACTCCTAGAAAAACTGAGTTGTCTACTGACTTCATTGCAGAGAGCTGTAAAGGCCAACATCATGAATGCTAATACCCTGGAAAAGTCAAATCATCCAGACTCTTCTAAGCACAACAGATCTTTAATGCCCCTTCGCTATGGCTGGAGAATAATCTAACATGTATCTGATAGAGTTGTTTGAAAGCCTCTGTTCACATCTCTCAGACTGGTATGGGTCAACTCTGGTCTGGTTTAATTCTAGGCAACTGCAGCAGCTCACCTTTCATTTAGGTCGTGGCCTACCCTGATTTTTTTGATCACTGACTGTGTCTTTGTCTGTGTGTGTATGTTTTGTGTGTTACCATATTTTATCTGAGGAGGCTAAATAGTAGTACTATAATTGTTTTGTAAACATAAAACATTCCAGGAAGTCAATATTGCTGATCAATCCAGCTTTAAAACAGATACGCAATTAGACATGACAAGATGCCACGTCTAGTATCATACCAAAGCTAGCCAAGCTTGGTGGCCCATGGATGTTATCCCAGCTACTTGGAAGGCTGATGCAGGAGAATCCATTGAACCCTGGTGATGGAGTTTGCAGTAAAGTGAGATCACACCACTGTGCTCCAGCCTGGGCAGCAGAGCGAGACGCTGTCTCAGAAATAAAAAGAGAATAAAATAATAAAATAGGAGAGATCACGGGAGAGAGAAATGCATACAGCTGGGTGGGCACTGTGGCTCATGCCTGGATCCCAGCATTTTGAGAGGCTGATGTGGGTGGATCACTAAAGGAAAGGAATTCAAGACCAGCCTGAGCAAATATTGTGAAACCTGGTCTCTACTGAAAATACAAAGAATTTGCCAGGATTGGTGTCATATGATTGCAGTCGCAGCTGCTTAGGAGGGTGTGACTGGACAATTGCTTGAACCCGTGATAAGGAGGGAGCAGTGAGCTGAGATCACGCCACTGCACTCCAGCCTAGGTGACAGGGCAGGATTCTGTCTGAAAAAAAAAAAAAATCAGTGAGAGAGAAAGATACAGAGACAAAAAGAAAGAAAGACAGGAAGGAAGAAAGGAAGGGAGGGAAGGAGGAAGGCAATGAAAATTTGTACCTAACAGTTGTAAATACTTTTGGCATACATGTGATATTTTGATACAAGTAATGTGAACTGGTAAGGGAGGGATCAAAGAGGGGATGGGGGTGGGTTAAATTATACTTGCTTAGAAGGAATCATATCTAGTGTTCAGTGGCACAGGATGACTACACTTAATAATGATTTATTGTACATCTCAAAATAATTAAAAGAGCAAAGGTGAAATGTCGCTGATGCCAAGAAAAGATACGCCAGACTCAGTGAGGTGGAATGTCGCTCATAATAAGAAAAGATATGCCAGACTCAGTGGCTCACTGCTATAATCACAACACTTTGGGAAGCTAGGGAAGGAGGATCATTTCGGTCTGGGAATTTCAGACCGGCTTGAACAATATATCCAAAGCATTGTCCCTACCACACACACACAAACACAAAAGCTGGGCATGGTGGTTGGTGTGTGTCTGTAATTCCAGCTACTTGGGAGGCTGAAATGGAAGGCTTGCACATTTGAACCCCGTGTTCAAGGCTGCAGTGAGCTATGATGGTGCCACTGCAGTCTAGGCTGGACAACAGTGTGAGACCTTGTCTCTAAAAAAGAAAACAGAATCGATAACTGCTTGAACTGAAGGATACCCTATTTATTATTGATATATTTGTTGATTGATATAATTATTTTTGTGTTGGAGTCGCACTCTGTCACCCAGGCTAGAGTGCATGGTGCAATATCGGCTCACCGCAGCATCAGGCTCCCAAGTTCAAACCATTGTCCTGCCTGAGCCTCCCAATTAACTGCAACGTACTACAGGCAGGCACCACCATGCCCGGCTAATTTTTGTATTTTTGGTAGAGATGGGGTTTCATGGTGTTGGCCAGCCTGGTCTTCAACTCCTGTCCTAAAGTGCTCTGCAAGCCTCGGCCTCCCCAAGTGTTAGAATTAGAGACCTGAGCCATCACACATGGACAGTAAGATACACAAGACTCGGGGGATTTATCTTTTCACTTCATCCTCACAATGCTACAGGTGAATGAAAACACTTCATAACACGAATAACTCACTTGAAAATCAAAGTTGGTAACTTCTCCTTTTAAAATTATTTGTAAACTTACCCTATAAAAATTGATGATTGTGTCAAAATTTTTCAAGAACATACTTCCTCCTTGCAGATTAGTCTGTCAATTGTAAGAATTATGGACTGCAAAACTTCTGGAACTTGATGTATTTCATTTCTTTAGTTTGTATAATCAGGAAAATTAATTCATTTAGTTATTTCGGTCTAAATATTTTTATCATTCAATGATGTCTTAAAACTTTAAGCAATCCCGTCGGAAACTTTATGCTGTTGTTTATGTTTTATACACGTCACTTTCCTCTAAGTATGAGGTTTAAAGTGTTTCCATTCGTATTATCAATTAAATACGATAGGCTGACAGTGGAGGCACATGCCTATGATCTTAGCACTTCGGGAGTCTGAGGAGGGTGGATCAGGATTTTAAGAACAGCCTGGCAAACAAGGTGAAACGCTGTCTGCACTAAAAATACAAAAATTGGCCCAGCTGTGCTGCACACATATCTAATACCAGTTACTCAGGATGCTGAGGCAGGAGAATAGCTTGGACCCAGAAGGCAGCGGTTGCCATAAGCCAAGACAGAGCCACTGCACCCCAGCTTCGGCGACAAAGCTACACTTCATCTCAAAAAAATGTGATACTATCCCAACCACTCTAGATTATTCCTATCTGTAAGAACATATTACTACACCATTATTTACAACATCCATTGGCAAAATATTCAAGAAAAAATTAACGTGGGTACCTCACAAGACAAAACACTTACTTTCCACTATTTAAACTACAAACATTTAAATTCATTATGGTATGCACCTGAGAAACTTAGCTGGTTCACTTCTGATTTAGCTGAAAAAAAAAGTTTTCATTACCGTTATCCTCTTCAGTCACAGAATGCTTCACATAGAATGTTCTGGATGTCTTAAACTTTAGTATCAATACATCTAATTATTTCCTTTGACCTGTACTATTCTTCTAAAAAATAAACATTTTATGGTGAGGCAGACAGTTTTGTAGTCTTTCTGAAGACTTCTCCAACATTTTAACCTTGTTAGTTTTTAAAGAGAAACAGCCTAATTAGAAAACTTGAGCAGCTTGCAAGGGCGACACAACACATCCCTAATTCTGCATCTGTGTTCAAAGAAACAAAGGAAAACGTACAACAAACTACACAATTTACTCTCCTATTGAATTTGCTTTAAGCATGTGCGGCTAACCAATAACACCAGGCATCTTGCAGTACATGTAAAATTTTATTGTGAAAATTTTAAGGTAGATATTACATCTAAACACTTTTCAAATAGCATCAACAAGTATGAAATTACTTTGAAAACAATTCCTTTTCCTTTGAATACCTCAAAAAATTCATGGAGGAAGTCAGTGTCTACCTCTCTCCACAAAACCAACATGTTTCTGTCAGTAATATGCAGGTAACGATGCAGAAATAACATTTCAATTTTTGATTTGCAAACAAGGTTTGGTATGCAATAACTATTATTTTGAATGCTTGCTTTAATATCTGCTCGAGTCTCCTTTTTCAGATCGACTCTCCCCACCATCTACTATAGATGCCACATAACTTGAGCTACCATATGCTTCACGAGGATCAGGGAGCACCCTACCCAGAGAAGGCGGATTCCTTTGGTCTTTTCTGCAAACATGCTCACGATCACAATAATGAAAATCACCACAGCTCCTTGAGTAACTCTCCCAACTTCTGCCATATCTATCTCGTGTATTACTATATGCATGGCAGTTGCTTCCACCATAAGACATCCGAGGCCCTCGTGCAGGTGGTGCATCATGAGAGGTCCCTGCAGGGTTGATAAAATAATATGTGGGACTACATTTAAACATTTTTACTGCTATCTTTAAAGCATGAATTAGTTAAAGTACTATTTGGAAATATCTGCTTTCCTCCGCCTTTGTTGACAGGATACTAATCAAGTCTTCAATAGTCAGAAGGTTTTATTTAAGAGAAGTGTAAGAGTAGTATTTTGCAGCTTAACAAACTTAATTCTAAAGTAGATGCTCAGTCACATTTTCTTAACGGTAACTGAAGTTCTCACCTTCATATCATTCCCTAGGCTTTATACTGATAATGAGTACCAGATAAGCACTGTTTATTTTATTATTTGTGCACAATGATGAAAATGAATAAATATGTTTCTGGGATGATCAAAAAAAAAAAGAATACTCAATATTTAAACATGTTGCATATGTCCTTTACAATTTCCCTTAGAATTTCATTAAAATAACAATCCGGTCTATTAAATAAAATTCTGTAATTTACAAATCCATCCTCGACCCTTCCCGTATCCCTGAAATGCATCTCTATAAGAACTTCCACTTAGATGTTCAGAATGATCTCTACCAAGGGCCTCACCATAGCCATCGTGATAACTAAATTGAAAAAAAAAAAAGTCTTTTCAATTTCCGAATGAACAATTTAAGAAATCCATTTGATAAATCCAGATAACATGACAGTACCTATATCCTCTAGAGGAATGTTCATCCCAACTAGAATGACCATAATCACGGTATGCATAGTCTCTAGGTGGTGAAGTATAATCCCTGGTTTCTCGGGAACTTGGACTATTTCTGCGTGCACAAGTTTAAGCAAGGAATGTTAAATTGTCAACTTGCAGTATCCAAAATAGAACTACATTACAACTTAAACACAGTTAAATTGCCAACCATCTAAATAAAATACCCACAGATCCCAAATGCCCAAAATGCCCAAATGCCCAAAAAGCACATGAAACAGATACTGATAATCAATGATGCAGGAAATGCATTTCAAATAAAAAAGGAGCTTCCACACTTCAGACATACACACTGGAAGGGCAATAAATTTTCAAAAGCAGGAAATAACAAGTGTTTGAGAGGATGTAGATTAATTGGAGCCCTGACACAATGTTATTTGGAATGAACAATATAAGAAATCTATTTGATAAATCCAGAAAATGTTACGGTATCTATATCCTCTAGAGGAATGTTCATCCTGCCTAGAATGACCATAGTCTCAGTATGCCTAGCCTCTAGATGGTGGAGCATAATCCCTAGTTTCTCAGGAACTTGGATGATTTCTCTGTGCATAAGTTTAAGCAACAAATTTTAACTTTTCATCTTCTAGTATCGAATACATGACTAACTTACAACTTTAAATTAAAAGGCCAAACATCTAAATAGATATTTCTCCAAATAAAATAGGCAAATGCCCAAAAAGCACAAGGGACAGATACTGATATTCGGTGATTCAGAAAATGCATTTCTTTTTGTTTTATTATACTTTAAGTTCTAGGGTACATGTGCATGGTGAGTTAATGGGTGCAGAAAATGCATTTCAAATCCAAAATGAGATATCATATTTCACACACACAGATGAATGGCAATAAATTTTCAAAAGCAGGAAATAACAAGTGTTTGAGAGGATGTAGGTAAATTGGAGCCCTGATACAATGTTAGTTGGAACGAACAATTTGAGAAATCTATTTGACAAATCCAGAAAAAGGTACAGTACCTATATCCTCTGGAATAAGTTTCATGCCGACGAGAATGACCACAATCACGGTATGCATGGCCTCTAGATGGTGGAGCATAATCCCTAGTTTCTCGGGAACTTCGATGATTTCTGTATGCATAAGTTTAAGCAACAAATTTTAAATTTTCAACTTCTAGTATCCGATATATGACTAACTTACAACTTAAACAAAATTAAAAGGCCAAACATCTAAATAGATATTTCTCCAAATAAAATGGGCAAATGCCCAAGATGCACATGGGACAGATACTCATATTCAGTGATTCAGAAAATGCATTTCTTTTTTTTAATTATACTTTAAGTTCTAGGGTACATGTGCATGATGAATTAATGGGTGCAGAAAATGCATTTCAAATCCAGAATGGGATATCATATTTCACACACACACACTGGAAGGGCAATAAATTTTCAAAAGCAGGAAATAGCAAGTGTTTGAGAGGATGTAGATAAATTGGAGCCCTGATAGAGCGTTAGTTGGAATGAACAATTTAAGAAATCTATTTGACAAATCCAGAAAAAGGTACAGTACCTATATCCTCTAGAGGAATGTTCATCCCGATTAGAATGACCATTATCACGGTATGCATAGCCTCTAGATGGTGGAGCATAATCCCTCGTTTCTTGGCAACTTGGATGATTTCTGTGTGCATAAGTTTAAGCAACAAATTTTAAATTTTCAACTTCTAGTATCCAATACATGACTAACTTACAACTTAAACAAAATTAAAAGGCCAAACTTCTAAACAGTTTTTCCCCAAATAAAATCGGCAAATGCCCAAAAAGCACATGGGACAGATACTCATATTCAGTGATGCAGAAAATGCATTTCTTTTTGTTTTATTATACTTTAAGTTCTAGGACACAAGTGCATGATGAGTTAATGGGTGCAGAAAATGCATTTCAAATCCAAAATGGGATATCATATTTCAAACACACATTGGAATGGCAATAAACTTCAAACAGCAGGAAATAACAAGTGTTTGAGAGGATGTAGATCAATTGGAATGCTGATACAATGCTAGGTTGGAACGGAACATGATGCAGCTACTATGGAGAAATGTGGTGGTTCCTCAAGAAAACAAACATCATTATCATAGGACCATGCAATTCCACTCATATACACCCAGAACCGAATAGGCATACTCAAACAAATATTGGAGCGTAGAAATACTCGGGTGGAAACAACCCAGATAAAATAATGGGTTAATAGCCTGTGGAAGGAGTGAAGTGCTATGATGTAAATGAACCTTCAGGACATCATGCAAAAGGAGAGGAGACAAATACAAAAAGTCATGTAGTGTTTGAGCACATTAACATTAAATACCCACAACAGGTTAAGTTCAGAGGCAGAACACTGACTGGTGTTATCTAGCAGCTGAGGAAAAGGAGAAACTGGGAGGGACTGCTTAACTGGTAGTTGGAGTTTTAATTTGGAGTAATGAAAATGTTCTGGAAGTCGATGGAGGTAGTTGTTGCCTGGCACAGAACGTATTAAACACCACTTAACTGTTCACCTTATAATATTTAATTTTGTTATGTGAATTTCATCACCACAGAAAAAAAAATCAACTGTGTTTTTTAATTTTTCCTTTACCCATCGTTAGTTGCATAACCATCATATCTTGGTGACATGCGATCATTTCTCCAGGAAGATATTGTCCCTCTGCGTGGAGGAACTCCATAATTCTCTCTTCTTTGTGACATGGGACCTTTAACATTCAAATGATGGAACATTACGTAAAGAACACCAAATCTGAAACGCTATTTTCTCTTCTCTCAAACAACTTTTTTAAATTATTTCTTCTATGACTCCATTCTTTGTTTCCTAAATTACTAGACAGACATGACACTGTGAATATTTCTCATGGCTTTGGATAATCCCATGGCTTCCACAAGGCCAGTTCTTCTAATGAAGCTGAAGGCAAACATTAATGCTTAGGTAAAAGTTCATTTGTAATGGTTAATAACTACTTAGTTCTTATTTTCCTTTTCATGTAAATTACTGATGACTGTGAGTGACACAGGGAAAACACGTAAAACCATCAAACTCTTCACTGATTTTAAAGTTTACATACATTGTCCTTTCTCAGCCAAAGAAGGTAGATTTTCCAATATCATTCAGTCCATCTCACACACACATAAATACAGCTACCTTTAAATGACTCTATGCTAAATGTTTACATAAAAGTTCTTTATCTCTAACTGGTTGGCTCTATCTTAAATGTTGACAAATTTAAATGTATTAGTGAAGATTTTCTAATGATGGTCAGGATTTGCTTTTACTGCAAAGAAAGCAATGCTATGCAAGGGGTCATTACAACATTGTTGCTATTTCAAAATAGAAAGTTTCTCCTTTAATATATTCTTCACTTGCTATTCCTTAGAGGTCAGTGTTTCACATATGATACCTTCACTGGCTAATTTTCCAATGGAAATGTGTTGGCTTGGGTATCCTGAAGCCAATAAATACCTCCTTTCACCGATACTCTACGTATGAAATGTAAAATTGAAAATGGCAGTTTTTAACTTCCTCCATATGTGGATGGAGGACTAAGAAAGAATTTTAATTTGCTCTGCTTAAACTTCCTTGCTAAGAACTTTTATTTATTGTCTTATTTTCTTCTGCTCAGTCTGCAGTCTTACAATTCTCAAAAGTATTACTTGCATTCAACCCTACTGCTCACCTCATGTTGCTTAGTTCTAAATTCTCTCCTCAAATAATTTCAAATCTTACACTAAGGACCTTGTGTTAATGTTTAAACATCCCGGTACAATCTCAATTACTGATTTACATACACCTATATTTCACAACTCTGCATTTCTGTGATATCCACTTAATTTAAGAATTTTGGACTCCTACGTGTCTACCTCTCGAGCCTTAAATTTATTTTTAAATCATATTTAAGCCCAATGACTCCTTGTCTGCTAAATGCTCTTGTAGTTCTTTTGAATCTTCATGCAAGCAGTGAGTATGCCTTGCACATACGCATTACTGAGGTCTCAGAAGCTGGATGGCCAGGCTTAGCGGCTCACACTGTGAGTGAGTGTGGAAGGCTGAGGCAGCTGGACCGCTTGAGCCCCGGGCTTTAACATCAGTTTTGACAATGTAGTCAGATCCTCTCTCTACAAAAACATAGGAAAAAAATGTAGCTAGGTGTGCTGCTGCATGCCTGTAGTTGCAGAAACTCGGGAGGCTGAAACAGCAGAATTGCTTGAGCCCAGGAATTTGAGGCTATAGTAAGCCGTCATCTCACAAATTTGAGGCTATGGTAAGCCGTCATCTCACATAGTGCTCTCTCACCTAGTAAGAGCAAGACTCCAACCCGGCAAAGTCACCGAACAAGCAATTTTTAGAATGGGACACCAGGGGACTTAGGAAATGGAAGAATTAATTACATCAAGAAGCCTACCATCAAAGAATACTGCTAGGAACTTTTAGAAAAATTAAGGGGAATTTTCTAGGCAACACAGGATTAAAAGGAATGTTGGCCTCACTCTAATCACTTCTTTGATCTGCAATGAGAAGCTCAAGTATTTCTTCAACATAAATCTGAAATGTACCTAGTGAGATAGAAACTATAATAAAAGCTATCAATCAGCAATTATGCTCACGTATGTGTCACTTCCCTTTTGTTCAATGAACTTAAAGCTAAGCATTCAGGTAAAACGGCTCATTTTCAGTCATACAAAAACTACGGTCTTTCTGTCAGGTAGCATTTACCTTGGCTTCCCATCCAACTACTGCTTCTTGCCACAGCAGAAGGAGCAGATTTTTTCGGAGGAGGCCCTCCACTTCTTGAAGATGGACCTCTTTTAACTGGAGTGAGTCCCCTAGAATAACTCATCTTGAGATCAGGAGTGTATCCACCATCATCTGTATTTCAAACAAAATCTTTTTAGTTAACTAACATCACTGTTTCTTAAATGGCTAAGTTTTAGTTGTTTACAAATATTTTCTACATTTTATAACAAATTCACATTTTGTCTAAACTAATAAAATTAGCATTCCTACATGGTATTAGTACACTTCAAGCAATAAAAGTTCATTTAGAAAATCTAGAAAGAAACTCAAGTATCATAATATATCGGTATGAGGGAGAGATGTGGGAAAATGGGGCGTGAACAGGGCAGAAACCTATCGCTAAAATATCTAAATATAATAGGCATAAAAATATTAAAAGAAAAATGATAAATGACTGTTTATATCCTTCTGTAATGAGGAAAAATTTTCAAAGCACATCATAAACTAATTTCCATTCAAAGAAACTCAAATATTTCCAACACCAAAAAGTGACATATCAGGAAAATACATTGTCTCTAAAATTTGTTAACACAATATAGAATTCTTAAAATTCCCTTATGAGACACTGATTTTCAGATTAGACTATGCTGAATTTTAACAGTCTTTAGGAATTGCATATTCGGTAATATAAAAATATTTTTATACATCTACAAAAATGTAGATATATGCCAACTGCCAGGTGGTGTTACAGGTTAGAATTTATATATACATTCTCGTCTGTGGAAGAGTATAATTGAACCTCACCCTCGAGATCAGTGGAGACAAAATAGCCACGAAGCTATGCATCTTAAAATGGAGCAAACACTGCAATTTCAACTTGAAAAAAATCTCCAATTAACTACACGTCTGGTTATTAAAACTCCAAGTTAATTGTTAGAGTTTTGAAGGTTGGTTAATAGATAATACAAGTTAACCAACAGGTTTATTTATTTATTTATTCAGATGGACTCTTGCCCTATCACGCAGGCTGGAGTGCCATGGCATAACCTTGGCTCACTGCAGCTTGTGCCTCCCAGGTTCCTGTGATCCTCCTGCCTCAGCCTCCTGAGTAGCTGGGATTACAGGTGCACGCCACCACGCCCAGGCAAATTTTTTTGTATCTTTAGGAGAGACAGGGTTTCACCATGTTGGCCAGGCTGGTCTGGAACTCCTGACCTTGTGGTCCACCTGCCCTGTACTCCCCAGGTGCTGAGGTGACAGGCGTGAGCCACCTCACACAGCCCATCCAATAGTCTTTTCTTTTTCTTTTTTTTAAATATATGGTTTGTTTTTCTTTTATATGTAAACATAGACCCCTCATTTCTATTAAGTAAATCACTCATAAATATCATTTTCAGTGACTCAGCCTCCAGCAAAGAAAGATACATACATATCTGTGAAGCAGTGGTTTTTAGACCTTTCCAGAGTCACAGACTCTTTTCAGAAATTAAAGTTCTACATTTCTTAAATTGAAAATGCTTTATGGCAGGCCAATGTACAAACTCTCTGTAAAAATTACAAAGCAATACCTTTGCATAGATGCTCGCACATGTATACACAAGAAAACAAATACTGCAAAATCAGTCTTAAGTATTGAGTTACTTTTTCCTGTTGGAAAATTTTAAATACGACATTGTACTTTGATAATACAACTGACATGAAATTCTGGGCCCTAAAGTAGAAAACTCTAAAGTATAATGAATATAAATGAGTTCTGCAGAAAACTGGTTGAGTACAGGTAATCAGCATTCATAAACACAACTCAGTTTGAAATGTGCGTTACTTCAATGCAAACTTATTGTAATTTTAAAACAAATTTATGTATTAATTCAATCACTCTTATAATACACCTTTAGTACTTAGAAATAATTTTGCTTATTATCAATAAGCTAATTTTCTCTTCATACAGGAAATTTAAAAATTGAGAAATTTCAATATCTTCAAACTTATTTTCTTTCAGTCCTATGGTTCCATCTTTATATTTTAAAACATTACCCAGGTGTCCTTCATGTGAGGGAAGCCACCCTCCTGTTCCTCCACTGCTTCCTCTTGCAGATCTCAGACTTCCTGAAGGGCTTCTGTTTCTCGAAGAAGCTGGTGGTCTTCACCTACCACCACTTTGAAAAGATGGTTTCTTGGCTTGTTCTACTTTTATTGCTTTTCCATCCAAAGACTAGAAGTATTAAGGGTACTATCAATAACAATGGCACATTTAACGTAAGCGCATTTTACAAACATTTTCACATCAACTGTAGTTCAATTCGAGGTATTTTCTCCCAAAAGGAAACCTTTTTTTCTCCTAAAATGAACACATCTTTCACAATGCCAAATTTGAGATAGTTACTGAGCACATGCCTTCCATTAAGGGACCAAACACAAATTCTATTATTCAAATTCCTTGAAAACTCCTCCATTATTTAAAAAAAAAAACTCAAACATAAAAAAAAAAGATTGACCCATCACACATTCTATAGACGAATGTGGCACATCTGTTTTTTACAATATATAATCCACTTCATCTTTGTATTCACATCACTGATTTGAAAGTTGCAGTGTCCCAACGAAACTTGTGTCATTTTAAAAAGTGAGCTTACTTTTTCAGAGTGATTAGTCACATTAGTCACTATGAGCTGTTTCTTGTTGGATTTGCTTACACTGACATAAAATGTCCCCATATGATTTACAATTCTATATTGACTCTAAAAATGTTTCTGTAAATGTGATCCTTGTTTGATCTCATTAAGTTTTCTTGCTTTACTCATTTCTTATATTGCCTTACACATGCCCCTAAAAAACAAATCTTAATATAGTACTTCAGGTAATTTCTCAGAAATGCTTAAATATCCTAATTAATTTCATAATAACATTTTTCACTGTAATCTTTTCTACAGGCCACAGCAATTTTTGAAAACAGTTCAACTAATAATGCGATTTAAAAATTACATGGCTTTTGTTATTTGGAGGAAGGACTTAAATCCCTGACAAGACCCCTTGCAGCCACATCGCCAGTTGTTCCTACCTTGAAACTTCTTTTGTTATTTCTGGGATCAAAATATTTTCCCCAGATTTGCCCATGGCTGCTTCCTTCCCAGTGTTCTGAAGTCAGCCAAAATTCCTTAACTGTTAATTCCCCCTGAAAACTCGAAGAACCTCCTTTATTGGCCATCTTAACATTAATGTGCATACAACATTCATATTTATTTTAACACACTGAAATATGTGAGATGAAGTAACTTAGAAATAATGTTGGCTGGGCACGGTGGCTCACACCTGTAATCCCAACACTTTGGGAGGCCGAGGCGGGTGGATCATGAGGTGAAGAGATAGAGCTCATCCTGGCCAACAGGGTGAAACCCCATCCCTACTCAAAGTACAAAATTAGCTGGGCATTGTGGCGCACCTCTGTAGCCCCTGGTACTGGGAGGCTGAGGCAGGAGAATCACTTGAACCTGGGAGGCGGATGTTGCAGTAAGCCAAGATGGCCCCACTGCAATCCAGCCTAGGGCACACAGCGAGTCTCCATCTCAAAAAACAAACAAACGAACAAAAACTTTACACAAATTAGCTGCTCTTTTGCTTGAAAACTAGAGGGAAAAAAGAAATTATCATAGATTACTATACAGAAGTCAAAATTATCTCCATACCTACCACAAAGCCATGAACCAAAAGCAACTCTCAGTTTCTACCACAGCTTGAAATACTAATTTATGAGGGTGAATAAAAATGTACTTTCTGCTATGTGCCAGGAACTGTGCCAGATGTAACAGAAAGAAAAGCAACTAGCAAGACTTAAATATGCACTACATACAATTTCACATTCAATAGATTAATACACAGTACAGTGAGTACAAAATACCTACAATACCCAATGAGAAAGAAAATATGAAATCTAAGTGGTTTTTGAAGCATAAATTTTATTTATGAGACATACACAGGGAAGAATAATTCTCAACAAGTCTAAAACAGCACTTTGGGGATAGCGTGAAGACTAACAGGAGCTAAAAACAGATTGGGATAATGTTATTTATTTATTTTATTTATTTTTTATTTTTTTGAGACGGATTCTTGCTCTGTTGCCAGGCTGGAGTGCATCAGCGTGATCTCGGCTCACTGCCACCTCTGCCTCCTTGGGTTTAACTGATTCCCCTGCCTCAGCCTACTGAGTAGCTGGAACTATAGGCACACACAACCAGACACAGCTAATTTTTGTGTGTGTGTGTTTTAGTAGAGACAGGGTTTCACCATGTTGGCCATTATGGTTTCTTTCTCCTGACCTTGTGATCTGCCTGCCTTGGCCACCCAAAGTGCTGGGATTACATGCATGAGCCACCATGCCCGGCATGATTGGGATAATGTTACAAAGCAAAAAAGCACTAAAGAGCACAGAATGGAATGCTCTTGACTACAATGTAAAGGAATTCAATAATTAATATAATTACATAAAAGTTTAAAGCTTTAGTAAACACACAATCTCTAGATTTAAGACTCAACATGACAGGAGACCATTGGTTGAATCAAAACAAGTCCTCAAACACACTGGAGAAATGAGTAATTAGCTATTCATGTTACATAAATCACTCTGGTGACAGGAAAGAAATGTCCTTAGGAGAAAAAGCAAGCATGGAGCAAAAATGCCAGTTACTTCTTCTGCTATCTGACTTCAATGTTCTCATATTATTTTCTATTTTCAACTACTTAACCTTTCCGTAAATGTAAAGGTCTTATTTAAATATACTTTTGCAAGAATATATTTTCATAAAATATATTCTTCAAGAAGGAAGGAGTCCTTCCTTCTTGTGAGTCTGTCTAGATGTCTATCCACAGTTTGTCTACGCTCTAAAAGAATTTCCATGAATTGGAAGTACTTCAATTAATAGCATTTAATAAATATTGACTTATTAATTTCATTTACATGAGGGTTCCTTATAAGTTTTAAAGCTCATCAAAACCTTTTAAAATCTATTTGCACTCATATCAAAATACAAACATAGGAAAAAGTTACCAAATATTAATTTATATAATGTTAATTCCAATACCCTTCCAACTACACTTGCACGTATAAGGCACAAAAAAGAGGATGGCTTCATATGTCATTCTACTATCTTCAAAAGTTTAGTAATATTAAAAAGACCTAGAAATATTGTTAATTGAAGAACACAGTTAGAATATTATTAACAAGGGACTCTTACCTTTCCATTCATATCTTTGGCAGCATTCTTAGCATCTGCAGGGTTCTTAAAAGTAATAAAGGCAAAGCCTCTGGATTTGCTGGTTCGATCCTTTATCAAAAGAACTAAAATATATGAAAACATTTTACATTCATCTAATGGACTCATCAAGGTACTAACCATCTAAAAGTTACATCAAACCAAAAAATAATTGCATTTCACATCATTATTATGGTTCTTAATACTCAGTCACCCCTACAGTCAGTCTAGTTTATTCCAGTTTCTTTCTGAACTCCACAGCACATTTACTTTCCCTCATTTTCCTTTCTAAGTAGTAGGTTATCCTTTCCATAGAACCTTAACCTAGTACTATGAGAATTTTCCAAATATCAAACAGATACTACAAAATAAGAGTTTAAAACTCATAAGGCATTTTAATGTAGGTATACAATGAACTTTGAAAAAATATATTTTTTCAAAACATATATATATATAACATACATATTTTAAACATACATACTGAAATATACATGTGAAAATACACATACACACACACACACACACACACACACACACACACACACACACGGTTTTAAGAGTTACCTTCTGATATGGGACCATATTTCCCAAACACTGCTTTAAGCATCTTCTCATTGGTTTCTCTATTGAGGCCACAAATGAAAAGCTTGCCAGGATGATCTGCCTCTACCATTGTGCTGTAAATGGTAAAAATTATCTATATTTAGATATAAATAAGCTAAAAAGATAAAATTTTATTACAAACTGTGCTGAAAACCCAAGTAAAATTCCCTTCCTGAGGCTGACATCTTTTTAGTACTTCTTACTTTAAATATGTAAAATTTGTAACACTCAGAGCAAAGGGGCACTAACTTCACACACAAATGCTGCATTTTAGTATGTACTGACAGAATCTCATTTCTAAAAATTAGATAAGAAAAGCTATTGTAATTTTCCTAAGTTGAAATATGAAGAATGCCTTCATTTAAATAATTTTATTTGAAAACTGTCTATTTATGAGGTACAGTGTGATGTTTTGCATATTTTCTTTCTTGAGATGTGTGTCTCCTGTTGCCAAAGTGCACTGTTCACTGCAGCCTCCTCTACCCAGCCCAGCTGATCTTCCCACATCTCAGCTTCTGAAGTTGCTAGTACTACAGGGGCTTTCTACCACAGCCGGGCAATTTTTTGTGTTTTTAAAAATAAACAAGGGTTTCCCCATATTGCCCAAGGTAGTCTCCAAATCCTGGGCTCAAGTGTTCTGCCGGCTTGGGACTACCAAAGCGATGGGATTTCAAGGGTGAATCACCACACTCAGCATGATATTTGATAAAATATTAAATCAAGCTACTTAAAATGTTCTAGGGGGAGAATATTTTAAATATTTTACAATCTTCTAGTGATTTGAAATATACAATAGGTCACAGATTCTAAAACCCTAGCCTTCAACCCGTACCTATCTGTGGCCTGAATGTTATGCCACAGGATGACATGTAATACCTGTTTGTGGAGAATGTAACGCCTGAGGATGACCTGAGGTGGTATAGTTCTATCCGGAAACCATCCTCCCTACTCCCTCGCTGGCCCTCCCTGTCCCCGTGGCAGCCCCACTGCCCCACCTGTCCTCTGTCACATTGCTCCTACTGGAAGACCCGCCCTACCACGTGCCCCTCGGGTACCTGCCGCCAGCCCCGACTCCCAAACGTGTCCACCTCGCCGCCTTCTTCCCCTGTGCAACCCTTGTCTGAGGAAAAATTGTCTTCCACTAAACCAGTCCCTGATGCGAAAATACCAATAAAGGAGTCCATTATGTCACCCAGTCTGGTCTCAAACTCCTCACCTCAAGCCATCCTCCGACCTCCACTTCCCAAAATGCTAGGATTACACGAGTAAGTCAGTGTGCCAGGTTAACAGAATAACTTAAGCTCATGTATTTTGTTCCCGTTTTAGGCTATCTAACTCCATTTATCTCGATTACACCCACCGATTATTCGGTTTAAATTATTTACGGTGCCAAAGATACATGAAACATGTTTCAAATACTGTCATACAACGAAGGAGACAATTACAGGCTTTACAGAGGCAAACTGAAACTGAGATTATTTATGGCCCCATATTTCTACATACACTAAAGTAACACAATTTATGTCAAATTTCATCCAAGCAAATCAGACACGCCACATGTGCTAACTAAAAGTGTGACTTTTTAATCGCAGTGGTTAAGTGTATTGCCTGTATTCTGAATTATGACCACATTCACAGAGAAAACCCGCTTTAATAAAAAGTGCACATGAAAACAAATGGCGGCTTAGCACCATCTCCCACAACTAGTCGGACATATTAGGCACTTAAAGGTAGAATCCTCAGCAAAAATCAATGAGTTTAACTAAAGTGAATCTCTTAATAGCACTGAGGAGTTCTTTCCCCCACTGACTCCTCCAGTAATTCAACACCCATACATAGAAAACCCATCCCCTTTTATAGACAAAATCCCAAACCTTTGCTTTCTATTCTTGCCGAGAGACCCAGCTGTCCAGAGAAACACAAAATACCTGCGCTTTTTAGTAGGACAAAGAGCCTGAGGTTCGCCTGGCCCTCAGGCCGTACGGAACCGGCTTCGGAACACCACAAGGCCAACTGCGGGAAGGACAGCTGGAGCTACCCTGAGAGGGAAGGATGCCAGAAGCCGTGCCCGGAAATCCCGCCTACCTCCAGTGACCAATCATTGCGAAGGCGGTGGGCGTCAGCCAGTTACTGCGAAGGCTGTGGGCGTGTCCTGAGGCGCCCAGCCCCGGCTGGCCTGCAGCTCCATCATCTCGTGGTAACTCTTCTGAGACCCCGCTTGTGCCATGTGGCGGGCGGCGGTGGATTAAGGCACAGGCGAACTGTGAGCCCTTTGGAATTGTGGGCATGGAAGACCTGCACCCTAACTGGCATCCTGAGTGTGGCAAGACATTAATTAACCCACAGGGAACACATGAAACATCTCACTTCATTAGTCAGGCTAGGCTGATGGTACTGAATATTGCAGATCCAGAGGGGAGAGAGAGGGACCAGAGCTGCCCGCTGGGGCGAGGGCAGCGGCGGTGACTCGGGGGGATTGGGGCAGGGCGGGTGCGTGGGACTAAAGTCGACTGGTACGTTGCTGAGGTGGAATTCATCTGCACCAGAAGCTGAAACCCTGCAAGGATTCTGTCAGGTCTAGGCAAATACATACTCCGAGTTCCATGGTTCCTCCCTGAGGATGCTGTACTCACAGGGGCATTCCAAAGGACTTCTCATCCTGTGCCCTGGGCACACGGGAGGCCTACCGCCATGGTCGCCAATGCAGTGATCCATGTGCACTGCTTTGCTGGTTCAGAGGCTCTCACAAGTGCAGGGGTGGCCGTGGTGCCTGCTAGCGGGGCTCTGGAAGCCAGGGCCTTGGCATCCGACTCCACGGCTGCTGTGCGCAGCTAACCCTGCTGGGTATCTGAGCCCCATTGTGAGTGTGACAGGCTAAGGGCTCTGTGGGGCTCCCCAGGAACCCTGTTCCACATAGGTGTAGGATGTGGTTCTCAGCAGGGCAAGGCCCGCAGGCCTCTCCTGGAGTTGCCCCCAGAGTCGAGGGGTGCCGGGGGGGGGTGGGATGGGAGGCACAGGCTTTGCTCTGTTGGAGCCTCAAGGAGGGCACCATGTTAAGGCTGCAGGCTGTGCAGGAGAGGATGGCCTGTGCACAGAGCAGGAAGGCAACCCTGGGGGAAGAGGCATGCTAGTGGGGGATGACATCATTGCAGAGATGGAGGTGGTGGCCAAGGAGGAGGCCAATGTGGAGCCACAGCAGGAGGACCTGCAGGCACAGCCTGGCCCTGGCCCCAATACGCCCCTGCCAGCAACAGACTCGCTGGACGTCCTTCACTTGGAGCTCTGTTACATGAATGTCCCAGGCCGCAGGGCATCCCTGGCTTCTGGGCCAGAGCCATATCCTTGCAGCTTCCAATTCGGGATGGTTGGCAGCAGGGGATGGGTGCCGAGCTCCCGGGAGCGGAGGTGGGGGGAAACAAGGTGGTAGGCACTGGCGGTCAGCCAGGATTCAGGGCATGGGGGACAACAAGGGGAGCCGAGAACAGACTCATGCAGATAGTAGCGCAGCTTAATTGCATGTGCCCTGAGGGCATGGGGTAGGGACAGGAAGCCAAGCACAGCACTCACAAGGGAGAATAGCAGCGCCAAGGACCCTTCATAACAGCAGAAAGTTGAAGGATACGATTCACTGGGAAAGTCCCTGGAGGAAGGGGAGTCTGCATGCCCATGCCAGCCATGGAACTTCCCTGCTCCCCTTGCCTGTGTCCAGCAAGCTCACCCCAGAAACACAAGGTGCTCAAGACTCGGTATCACTGTGCACGGGGCTGCTGTCCTACGCAAGGCAGGCACTATCTCCCCAGACACAATTTCTTCCCTGTGCCAGCACTGCACCCAAAGATGTTTAGGCCCTGAGTATATATAAGCTCCCTTGAAACCACTCGAGCTCCATGGGGAGAGCCAGGCACAGCCCCGTAGCTACTTCTACCCACAGCGGTTGCCTGGGGTGGACACGTGCACCCCTCAGGGAGACCAGGAGAAGGAGAGACCACACACGCAGACAGCAGCAGAGCCTGTCCAGCACCCAGCACAGGAGGGACTCCTGCAGCTCGGAAACGCCGAGCAAGTAGTCGCCTCACACAACAACACCCCGCCCCCAATCCCTGCCCACTTCTTCAGTGCCAGCCCCTGGTCAGAGCAGGTTGTCTGGGCCTGCCTCCACCCACCACCAAGACCACCACAGCTCTGATGGTGCCCTCCACGCCAGACAGAGACAGAGGGCCTGGAAGGGAAGGTGCCCTGCCCCACACTCTCCGTGCTCTTGCAAAGTTGCAGGGTGTTTCCTTGCACGCCCACCCAATCATCTGGCGGCTCCTTGACCAGAGGCAGATTGTGCGGCACACCCAGATGTTGGCCGGGATCACAAATGATGATGAAGTCCTGCTAAGCTACGTACGTGATGGATTTGCAGGTCAGGCTAAGGAGCCTGAGTCTTCGGGAGGGGTCTGGTGTCTGGGTCAGGTTGAGGTACCCCTGGGACCCGGGGGTGTCTCAATGAGAGAGTTGGGAAGGAGAAACACATGCTTCACCCCAGCTAACAGGTCACCTCACCCCAGCTACATGAAATGGTCCTTTGAGTACATTCCCTTTCTCCTTCTTGGCCAGGGAAGGGGAGGAAAGCAACTATCCCGGGTACCGGTGGCAGGATGAAGTTTTCCTTTTATCACAATCTTTACTTCCACAGTGAAGTGATCATTCAAGAGTATTGCTTTGGCATCCTCGGTAAGGAGCACCTCCCTGCATAGTAGGGGAGCTGGTGTGTGGGAGGGTAGGTCTGGCATGAACCTTCCTGACTCCTCTCTCTGCAGGATACGGGATGTCTCATTCCACTGCAGTCTAGTGGTTGTGGGATCAGGAAGGTCAAGCCTCCAGCTGCAGGCCGTACAGCTCCTACCTGACCTTCTTCAGCTGGTTGGCTGAGCATGACTGCCCAGGTTCTGGCAGGATTGCTGAGGTGAGCGCCAGGTAGGGCATCATGGGAAAGGATCTTGCTGGTCATTCCTTGGCCTCTGGGGAATTGGCTTTCAGCCATGACCTGAACTAACCAGTACCCACTTCTTCAGTCCCCTAGATCATCAGGCAGAGCCTGTAGCTCAATCCCCTGCAGTACTTCTCCAGGGAGGGAGGCCATTAGAGAGTGAACAGAGAGGAGGCCAGGTGAGCAGTCTAGGGCTGGGGACTGAGAGGCTGTTTATTCCTGGAGTTGTGCCCCACATGGAGAATTCAAGCCTCAGGGAGGTGACTGCAGTGAGCAATCCCACGCCATCCATGGGCTGGCGGAGAAATGGCCATCAAAGAACTGGAACACCCACATTTTAGGATTGGGGCACCTTAAGCCGCCTAAGAGGAGTAAGTGTCTAAGATCAGTGGGTGAGAAGCAAGACTCAAGTGGTAGCTGTCTCATCATCCCTCACCGGCTGAGGCCTGAGGCCGGCTACCACTTGGGGCTCAGTTTGGGCTCAACCAGGGCCCTCTCACCCTCCACGCAGATATCCTCCCAAGGCCCCTATGTTTTCCTTGATGGGCTGTCCCACGCCCATCATTTTTTGTTACAATGATCCCAGGCTTCCCTGAGATGCTTTCTGCTCTCTGCCATCATCACTCACACTTCTCTGCCCCACCCTGCCCCACCAGACAAGAGAGGCCGCTACACAGGGAATCTGGAGAACCACACTGGGCTCACAGGGGAGGAAATGTGAAGAGATTGCAAAATGGATGAGCCCTTCATTGTGTGTCCAGGGAGGGAACCTGGCTGGGAATTAAGGCCCACCTGAGTAGTGGTGTGGACACCCAGTGTTACTTATCATGATGAAGACCTGCTTTGTCACATCCCCTCATATTAATATGGAAGTTATTTTCTTGGAATAGTGAAACGATGAGTACAAAGAAATAGTGTTTGTTCAGATTTGTATAGAAATACTGCAGACCCGTCCATTTTCCGTTACAATTCTTATGTGAGACTTGAAGTGTTTATTGAGTTTTAAGATACATTTTGATTTTTCTGCCCCTGGGAAATTTTATGATCATGTTTGCACTGTAGAGACATGGGAGCCAGAAAAGTTTTGAGTGACTTTCAGCTTCTTTTAGAGTACTTACTTGAAATTTTGTTTTTTTTTTCCGTATAGTTCTCTTCAGTTTATTATTTTAATTTTATATGCAAGGTGTTAAATTTGTTTTATTTGCCTTTTGTGGAAACTTTGTTTTAAAGTACTTTTTGTTTTCTGTTAGATATGTGAGTTGAACTGTGAGTACAAAATTTTTATTTTCATTTTTTAGTTTTTTTGGGGTGTCTGTGTGTGTTTTGAGGAGTATTGCTCTGTCACCCAGGCTGGAGTGAAGTGGCAGGATCTTGGCTCAACCTCAACCTCTGCCTCCCAGCTTCAAGCAATTCCCCTGCCTCAGCCTTCTGAGGAGTTGGGATTACAGGTGCATGCCACCATGTGCAGCTAATTTTTGTATCTTTAGTCAAGACTGGGTTTCACCATATTTGCCAGGCTGGTCTCCAACTCCTGACCTCATGTGATCCACCCACTTTTGCCTGCCAAACTGCTGGGCTTACAGCATGAGCCACCATGCCCAGCCTCATTTATTTGTTTATGTATTAGAACCCTTCTTCTATTCTATTCATGTACACACATTTTAGGGTGATTGAAAGAATGTATTTTATTTATTTAGTCAATAGTAGAATTTTAAAAGTAATGTTTTTATTCAGTAAATACAGTATTGTGAATAGGTTAAACCTTGTATAGTATTGTCATTCTCTCTTTCATAAATTTTTCAAGAACTCTGATACTGTTTCCATCCCCCCACCCCCGAGGAGAACATGCAGATAGTTCCAAACAATTGTGGAAGTAAGTGGGTATGAAAACATAATTTGAAGGCCAGGTGGGGTGGCTCACGCCTGTAATCCCCACACTTTGGGGGGCCAAGGCTGGTGGATTACCAGATGTCAGAAGTTCAAGACCAGCCTGGTCAACATGGTGAAACCCCATCTCTACTAAATATTCAAAAATTAGCTGGGCGTGGTGGCAGGTTCCTGTAATCTTAGCTATTTGGTGGGCTGAGGCAGGAGAATCGGTTGAACCCGAGAGGCGGAGGTTGCAGTGAGCCAAGATCACGTCACTGCATTACAGCCTGGGTCACAAGACAAAAGCTTTGTCTCCACCACCCCACACCCCCCAAAAAAAGCATCAAATTTACATAAACATAATTATCTTAAAAGCCAGCATAATTTTAATTTTATTGTAGTCATTAGTTTCAGACATTGTTTATTTTGGAGAAGTGATTACAGAAACTACAAAAATCAAAGCCTGATGAGAACCTTTAAATTAACCACACCGCACAAGCCCAAAGCTGAAAAACTAAGCTGTTTCTGATATAATAGACCAAATTCTGCATTTCCTCTCTATTGGGCAGCGTAATATTGCACATATGAAAAAAAAATGCAGTGTTAAATAAAAAGTAGTGGAATTAAGAGGAGTCATTGCTTAGTGAATTAAAACAACACACAAATTGAGAAGAAAAGACAGTGATAGAAAATATATTGTCTATTGATTTAATTCAGAATAATTTTCATTTTTGTCTATTAGCATTAAATAGTACCATTAACATAATATCATTTTGTATATTGTCTTCTAACATGTAAGTGGTTTTTATTTTGTATATTTGGAAACCTGATCAAAGATTCTTTATACATTTTATGTTTTTCCAAAATTTGCTACCTAATAGCTAGCTAAATGCTAGTTGCCTGAATGCCTCTCACTAAGTTGTTTGTCTATTCCTATTACATTCAATATGAACTTGGCGTGTAGTTTGTTGGCATCTTTACTAAATCTACAGGTGTTGGAGTTGTTCAGATCTCAGTCATGGATCCTCTTGGGTTTTCTCAAGGCTACAACACCCTTTCTATGCTGACCATTAGGAAATTCTCAACTTCAGGCCAGATCTTTGTTCTACCTTCAGACTTGGCATATCCAACTGCATGCCTTACATCTCCACATACCAAAACCAGACCTTCCTTATCATCCCCAAAACATGTTTCCTCCTACAGTATTCCACTATTTCAGATTCACAGCACCAAATACCATGTATTTCAAGCTAGAAATGTAGAGGATGATCCTTGAGGCAGCCTTTTCTCAATGACTCTTCATCATTTACATCCAACTCTTCACAGGTTGTGTGTCCTCTCTGAGAATTACATAGTCTTAGTAAATGAAGAGTGGCCCCTAAGTAACCTTCAGTCGTCCAGTTTTTTTTTTTTTTCAATTCATGCCAGTTTCTCTACAGAACAGCTGGAGCTCTGCAATGTCAATGTTGGAGTAAGTACCATTCTCTGCCAGTATTACCATTTTATTTATGATGAGATAAATTATCCTTTAAAATGCCCACACAAATCTATACTAAGTAACACAATTAAATTATGTCTTTGTTTTACAGAAAAGTACAAGGCAAATAGAATCAATTGTTATTATATGATCTTTATAACTACACACACAGGTACTAGATATTTCAGACCCCACTTCATACATCTGAAATTTGACTCTCAAAATCATTAACTCCTCTTAAAGTCTAATTTCAGATTGCAAAACTACCTCTTTCCAAAATATTGTGCTATCTGCCTTTAAGAACCAGCTGGGGAATCATTAAGAATAAAAAATATAATTTTCTTCAACATCTCCTAGCTGAGCCAAAATCTAAATTTTCTGTGGAGATGTTGGTGTGCACAATTTTGCCAAAACTTTTACAACTTTAACCACAGCCATGCTTCTGTGGCCTACCTGTTCATCCAATACCTGCACGCATGCTTTAACATAGAAAAATTTGAAAGTTAATACGAGTATTAACTCTTATCATTATAGACAATGACATCTGAAGACGCTTTCCAATCTTCCTTGAGTATATAATATTCAAAATGTCAGTACAGTCTCCAAAATGTCAATGTAATCTTAGTAGCAGTGGATCATTACAGAAGATAATTTGGCCACAGTGGTCAAATATTTTTGTTAAATACTGCTATTTTATAGCCATACATAGCATTAACTGACCCATGTTGTATAGCTAGAAAAATGATCCTAAAGAAAATGTTCAGAAATAGGTTTCACATATTTTGCTAAATTGCAAACTAACAGGTTAATTACTACCATGAAGTGCTAGACAGTTGGAGTAGTATTTACCAAGAATGAAAAAGAAGATAGGGCCATATGAATTGAGAAGGCTGCAGTTATGAAAAGATATCATATTTATTCCTGACTCCTGGCTTGATATTCTTTGTGTGGGGCTTATTTTTTTTATGGTTGTTGTTCTGTTTTTGGTTTTTTTGTTGTTGTTTTACTTTCTCTTATGTGTCAGATCAGAGTTTCACAAACATCCTCAAATAATTACATGGGTCATAAATAAAACATATACCCAGAAACTTATAGCTATTTTCCTTCAAAATCCTGCTTCAATCACCTGGAATGAGACCTGGAGAACCAGTAATTCTCGCAAGTATGCTAAGTGATTATTACCAAAATGACAATTGTGAAATATTTAGACAATCATCCAGGAGCTAGGTAATCAACATTTAATAATTGGTTCTTACTGTAAGGGTAAAGGATTTTGTTGAAATGACTATTTAAATGCAAGTTTTATTAAAAAGATAGAAGTGAGCACTTCAGTGCTTTCTAATTAGTGTCTTTAAAGTATGTTTTGCTAAAATGGCAAAATAATTTTTTCATTTGAAGTTAGCATTATGGCCTCAAATGACTTCTGAGTTAGCTTTTGGAAAATCTTCAGATGATAAATTCTAAAAACTATCTTGGGTGTTTGTAAAACTCCAGATCATCACTAAGAAAAATATAAATAAAATTACCACTATCCAAAATAATCAAAATAACTCATACAAATGTACAGGAAAAAATATATACAATCTAGCCCAGTAGAAGAAAGCAGTACAGGTACATAATTAGATCCTTTTTAGAAAAGAGGAAAGTCAACTGACCAATGAAAAATGGCTAGATGCTTGAACTCATTAGTAATCCGGGGATATAAATCAAAACCACATTAGGATCCAACTTTTGTTCATTAGCTTGTCAACTATTAAAATAATAATTACTGAGTGTACTCAAGAATGTAAGGAATGATAATTTTTTCCCATCAATCCACAGGACTATCTAATGATATTTAGTAAAATTAGGGTGACTAAAACCTTTATTGTTCCAATGGAAACTTTTTTAGGATAAAAGAGTACTAACATATACAAAACCATTTATTATTTAATATATTATTTCCTTACAGGCAAATTGTTTTTACTGTATGGTTGGATCTATAAAATAGTTACCTTCCAAATATTTTTGAAAATGAAATCCCTTGAAAAATTTAAAACCACAATTGTATATCTTGAAGCAACAGAGAAAAACAACTTCTTTAAATTTATTATTTAAATATTAGAAATAGTAGGCAGAATAACGATTCTGGAACATACTTATATGAATTAATGTGTTTCTTAACAATAATTATACATAGTTCTTTTCTAGAAAATGCATTTCTTTTAATTTTATATTGATTTTTAAATAAAGTTACTTGCAAGCTTTTCCAAAGTTGCTTCTTGTTGTCACCAATAAAAGTTATCACCAATGTTTAGCTTTTTAACTGAACATTAAAAATCATTTATCACACATTGTTCAATGTTTTATTTCTGGCACAAGAGAATTTCAACAGCTTTATTTTGTTTGCAATGATTGATTAAAAATCCAAACTGTTTTTAAATTTAATTTTCTATTTGAAACATCTAAATGGCATTATTCAATTCTTTTGGAATTTCTTCTGTAGCTAATGGAGCTAACATACTAACAATTACTGATGCATATTTCTTAAGTGCAGAAAAATTAGAATTAAAATGTACACGATTTTTAAAAATAGTAATATAGTATAAATAAAAAGCCAGGCATCTCAGAATTATATGCTTAATTTTTCTGAATTGACACACTAAACCTGTGAAAATGTCATCTTCAGCCATACTTTTCTTAATGTAACTAAGTATTATGTTATGAAATAGCAGCTGCTTTTCCCCCTCAGCCATCTGTATTCTGGATTTCAGGATATCACTTTTAGCCTGTGGTCCCAACATGGACTACCAGGTTTCATGATTACCCCATGTGTTTACTGGCACTCTTTAACCCATAATTTGATTGAATGGGAAACTGAGTAGTTTTCAATTAAATGCCTACTTGCATTTTTAGGCCATTGCTGCTGAAACAGATTTTTTTAAATAGTCATTAGCAGATAGCCCATAAATAGGTAGTTGTAAGTATATAAGAGATGACAAAACAACTGCGGCCAGACAAATCAACTACTGTCTGTGAGCTAAGCTTCTGTTTACAGCACATAATTTACATATATTTAGCCTATTATTTCCTTCCTTTTCCCCAGACCTACAATTTCCACAAGGGGCAAATAAGAAAATGAATTTAACACCCCCCATATAAAGTAAAAACAGTAATCTGAAAAGAACCACAGGGGAAAACAATTCAAAATTTACAACTATCTAGCATAAAAGAATCTGAAAGTCCCTCCAAAACTTTCTAGAGGCCATGTCCTTATATTACAAAAATGATCATAAAAACTGCAGGAGTAGAAGAATAAAAATGCATCTTAAAACTTGCTAAATACTTCAAGTCTCCCATAAGAATTGTAATGGAAAATGGATTAGTCAGCAGTTTTTTCCATACAATTATGAACAAATTATATTTCTTCATACACAGATTTGTTTTTTCAATAACGAAATTAACTTTTATACTAATAGTAGGTGATGTAAGAAAGCAGGTCTTTATCAAGATAACTGACACTGGATGTCCATACCATTACTCAGGTGGGCCTTAATTACCAGCCAGGTTCCCTCCCTGGACACACACTGAAGGTCCCCAGCCATTTGGCAATCTCTTCACATTCCCAGCCCGGGAGGTAGCCCTAAAACACATGTACCTGAAGAAAATAAAACATTGCCTCACACTGGAGCCCAGTGTGGTCCTCCACATTCTGTGTGAGGTGGACTAACTTATATGGGAAGGCAGGGCACCGGGAGTGAGGAAGGCAGAGAGGATAACACATGTCAAGGCAGCCAGGGTCATGTAAAAAAAACATGACTGGCCAGGGAGAAACACTGTGAAAGGACATAGACCGAAGTGGGCCTCAGGTGGACATCCTCGTGGAGAGGGAGGGGGCCCTGGTTGACCTCAAAATAAGCCCCAGGTGGTAGCAGGTCTTACCGCAGGGAAGGGAGCTGGCGAGTGATGATGAGACAGCTATCCCTTTAGCCCTGCTTGTCACCCACTGACTTTAGCCATATATGCATCATAGTGACTTAAGGGGCCCCAACCCTGAAATGTGGGTGTTACATGTCCCTGATGGGTCTATCTCCCCCAACCCATGGATTGTCTGGGATTGCTCACTGCAGTCTCCGCCAGGATCCTTGGGTTCTCGATGTGGGGCCCAGATCCAGATCAAAAGGCCTCTTAGTTCCCAGCCCTTCCCAGCCCTGGCCTGCTCGCCTGGCCTCCTCTCTATTCCACCTCTAAGGCTGACCCTCTCTCCATGGGATAGAACTGCAATGGACTGAGCCATAGGCCCTGGCTGATGATCTAGGGGACTGTAGAAGTGGGTCCAGGACAGTTCAGGTGACAGTTTAAAGCCAATTCCCCAGAGACCAAGGAATGACCAGCTAGGTCCTTTCCCATGATGCCCCACGGCGAACCCCACCTCAGCAATCCTGCCAAAACCCGGGCAGTCATGTTCAGCCAAACAGCTGAATAAGCTCAGGTAGGAGGTGTACTGCCTGCAGCTGGAGGCTTGACCTTTGTGATCCCAGAACCGCTGGACTGCAGTGGAATGAGACACCCTGTAGCCTGCAGGGAGAGGAGTCAGGAAGGTTCATGCCAGTCCCACCCTCCCACACACCAGCTCCCCTACCATGCTGGGAGACATTCCTTACCGAGGATGCCAACAAAGTGCTCCTTCATGATGATTCCACCGTGGAAATAAAGGTTGGGATGAAAGGAAATCATCCTGCCACCAGTAACCGGGATGGTTGAGTTCCTCCACCAGCCGGACCAAGGAGAAAGAGGATGGATTCAATGGGACCATGTCAACTAGCTGGGCTGAGGTGGCCTACTAGCTGTAGTGAACGATGAGTTTCCCCATCCCACCTCTCCCACTGAGACAACCCTGGTCCCAGGGGGACCTCAAACTGACTCAGACACTGGACTCCTCCCACAGACCCAGGCTCCCCAGCCTGACCTGCAAATCCATCATGTAGCAAAGCAGGACTTCCGCATGCTTTCTGACCCACACCAACATCTCGTGTGCCAAACAATCTACCTCTGCGCAAGAACTCTCCAGAGGGTTGGGTGGGCAAGCCTCGTGACGCCTTGCAATTTCCCAAGAACACAGAAAATGTGGAAAAGGGCCATCTCCCAAATATTTGGCCAGTCACCCTTCATTGTTGGCCCTCTATCTCTGTCTGGAGAGGAGGCAACGCCACAACTGTGGTGGTTTTAGGAGTGGGTGGACCCCGGCCAAGAAAGCCTGGGCTGACCAGAGACGGGAGGCAGAAAAAGTGGGCAGGTGGTTGCAGCTGAGGCACGCAAGGGTCAGAGGGTGGTGTGAGGCAGCTGCTTCTCTGGGTTTCTGAGATGCAGGAGGACTTTGTGTGCTGGGTGCTGGACATGCTCCGCTGATGTCCGGGTGTGCGGTGTCCTCTTATCCTAGTCTCCCTGAGGGGTGGTCCTGTCCACTTGAGGGAAGCCTTGTAGTTAGAAGCGACAGCAGGGTCGTGCCTGGCGCTCTCCAAGGGAATTGCGTGGGTCCAAAGGAAGTTATATAGGCTCAGGGCCTACACCCCTTTGAGTGCAGCGCCTGCAGTTGGAAGAATGCGTATCTGCGGAGCTGGTGCCCGCCGTGAGGTGGTCGGCAGCCCCATGCACCGCGAACCCGTCTTAAGCACCTTGTGTTTCTGAGGTGAGCCTGCTGGAAACAGGCACCGAGAGCAGGGGAGGTTCAATGGCTGGTAATGGCATACAGATTCCCGGTCCTCCAGGGACGTTCCCAGGGAAACGTGTCCTTCGAATTTGGGCTGTGCGCAAAGGAAGCTTGGCGCCGCGATTCTCCCTTGTCAGTGCTGGCCTTGGCTCCCCTTCTCTACCACGTGCTCCCAGGGCTGCTACAAGCGAGCTGCCCTCACAGCTGCAGGAACGTGGCCTCGGCTCCCACGCTGTCCCCCATCCTCTGCCTCCTGGCTGACCTCACGTGCCTCACACCTGGCTCCTCCCCCCAAAGAGCCCCCATACCCCCCGAAGCCCGATGACTATCCCCTGCTGCCAGCCATCCCCAATCGGCAGCCGCAAGGATATGGCTCTGGCCCACAAGGCGGAGATGCTCTGTGGCCTGGGGCATTCACGGAGCCCAGCTCCAAGTGAAGGACCTCCAGCGAGTCCATTGACGGCCCTGGTGTGCTCGGTCCAGGGCCAGGCTGTGCCCGCTGGCCCTCCTTCTGCCACCCCACGTCGGGCTCCACCTCAACCACCACCTCCACCTCAGCCATGATGTCTTCCCCCTTCAGCACCGCCTCCTCTTCCAAGGCCGCCTCCTTGCTCTGTACCCCGGCCGTCCTCTCCAGCATTGCCTCCAGCCTGAACACGGTTTTCTCCTGGGTGCTCCCACAGACCCCGGGCCTGCGCAGCCCAGCCCAGCCCATGCCCCCCACCCGTAGGCGCTGGGGGCCCGCTCCCCAGCAGACCCGCTCCCTGAAAGACCCACGGGCGTCGCCCTGCTGAGAACCTAGTCCCACACCTATGTGGACCCAGGTTTCCTGAGGAGCTCCGCTGGACCCGCAGATCCCGCACCGGCCAAAGGGCTCCGGTCCCCAGCAGGCTCAACTGCCCACAGGAGCTCGGGAGCCAGAGGCCCCGGCCCTGGGCTTCCAGAGCCCCACCAACAGGCACCGCAGCCGCTGCTGCGGGTGCGGGAGCCTCTGGGTCGTCAAGGCAGTGCACAACAGCGTGCGCGCAGGCCGACAATGGCCAACCTTGGCGGCTGGCCTCTGGTGTGCCCAGGGCATAGGACAAGATGCCCTTTGGAATGCTCCTTGGAGTACAGCATCCTCAGGGAGGAAGCATGGTACTCGGAGCCTCTATTTGCCTCGACCTGTGAGAGTGTGTGCCGGGGCTCTGGCCTCTACAGCAGATCAATTCCACCTCAGCACAGGCAGGCGACTTTCCTCCCACGTGCCCGCCCCGATCACTTCCCCCAGGACACCCCTGCCGCCCTAGCCCCAGCAACCAGAGAGAGTTCTCTGGATCTGCGGTATTACTTCCGTACCATCTACCTGGCCTGCCTAACGAAGAGAGATGTTTCCTGTGTTCGTGACACATAGAGATGTTCATGGCTTGCCACACTGAGGATGTCAGGGCACAGGGCTGCCATGCCCACAATTCCAAAGGCCACGCAGCCCGCGTGTGCCTGGATGCCTAGATACCCCGCCCAAGCTCCAAGGGCTTCTCGGAGGAGGCTTGGGCAGGGAATGCGGGGGGTAGGGGGGCTGGAGATGCAGGCCCGCCAGTGGCTGTGCCGCCCAGGGAGACTCCCATCGCCCTCCCATTGATTGGCCACGACTGGAGGAAGTCGGCCTGGGTGCGGCCCCTTGGCCCTTCGCGCTCAGTCCCTTAGGGGGCGCCTGGAAGCCCGGCGCATGCGCCCTGAGGGCTCGCTGAGCTACCGGGTGCCATAGAGGCTGCGGCAGGGTTCCTGTGGCGTGGGTCGGGCAGCACAGGCCTTGGTGCGTGCGAGTGCCGAGGAGGGCACCGCCTTCAGGATGGAGGCTGTACAGGAGGGGGCGGCCGGGGTGGAGAGTGAGCAGGCGGCTTTGGGGGAGGAGGCGGTGCTGCTGTTGGATGACATAATGGCGGAGGTGGAGGTGGTGGCGGAGGAGGAGGGCCTCGTGGAGCGGCAGGAGGAGGCCCAGCGGGCACAGCCTGGCCCTGGGCCCATGACCCCAGAGTCTGCACTGGAGGAGCTGCTGGCCGTTCAGGTGGAGCTGGAGCCGGTTAATGCCCAAGCCAGGAAGGCCTTTTCTCGGCAGCGGGAAAAGATGGATCGGAGGCGCAAGCCCAACCTAGACCGCAGAGGCGCCGTCATCCAGAGCGTGCCTGTCTTCTGCGCCAGTGTTGTATCCTTCTCAGTGTTTCTTCGGCCTTTCTAGTGGAGAGGTGCTCTCGGGGAAGTGTAAGTGACCTTTGGGCAGCTCGGCGTCGATGTGACTCTTTGGGGAACAAAGGGGAGTTGCCACGGACAAATGTGGCTGTGGAAAGCCAGAGCAGGCGTGGGTACTATTATCCTGCAAGCGGCAGAGAAACCCTTGGTGATGCCGAGCAGCAGACCTTTGGGGCATCTTTTTGAAGAGCAGAAGCGAGTTCAGACCAGAAGAGGTTTTTCGGTGAATCAAGCTATTTTTAAGGGAGTGTGATTGCTGCCCCTTGCTAGTCCGATCTGGGACTGGGCGTCTTCGGCTATAAGCAGATTCTGCCACTCCTCAGACACCAGCAAGTCTCTGCAAATCGCGCCTCCTCATGTCAGTGCAGTCAGCCTCAGAATCATACACCCTCTGTGAACACAGGAGGCCTTAGTTTACGGGGAGGGGGAGGCGAAAGGAGATCATACATGGAAGCAGATCTGAGAAATCCCCTACCCCAGCCTCTGGGTGCTCTTAGGCCTTTTTCCATGTTGCTCGTCGCTTTCCCTTCCATCGTGTATAAAGTCTCTTGGACCTAAATCAGATTGCAAACCACCCCAAGATGTCAGCCCTGATCACTGACGAAAATGAAGACATGCTGATCTATGTGGTCAGCCTGGAGGTGAGGCCAGGAAGACTGAGGCTAGAGGGTTTAACAGGGGAGGGTAAGGGAAATAATTCATTCCTGTAAGCAAGAGTGAGCACCTCACCCGAAAACGTATTTAAGCTTTCTCCACCTTGTCCTGACAGGTGGAAGAAGAGAAGCATCCTGTTCATCTCTGCAAGATCATGTTGTTCTTTTGGAGTAACCCCTACTTCCGGAATAAAGTGATTACCCAGGAATAGCTGGTGAACATCACAGGTGACAGGTGGCTCCCAGGATGGGTAGTGGAAGGAAGACGGTGGGTGGATCATTGCCAACGTGATCCAGCCCCCTTTCCACATAAACTCCTGTCTCTGTAGAATACAGGGCCTCTCATTCCACTCCAGTTGAGTGGTATCCGATTATGAAGTGGAGGCCTATCGCCGCAGACACCACAACAGCAGCCTTTACTTCTTCAACTGGATCTCTGACCACAACTTCGCAGGATCTAGCAAGATTGCTGAGGTGAGTCCTCACTGGGAAACATGAGAAATGACCCCGTGTGTTCCCAGCTGCTTGGGTCACCTTTCTGAGCCCTGATGAGGCCTTTCCCGATTGAGTCCCCTGACAGATCCTATGTAAGGACCTGTGGCGCAATCCCCTGCGATACTACAAGAGGATGAAGCCACGTGAAGAGGGAACAGAGACGTCAGGTGAGCCACTAGTTGGAACTGGAGCTGTTTGATGCCCAGTATAAGGGGGTTGACGCACCTGCCTATTCAGGGAGCCTGGGTGCTCATTTCAGAAATGTAGAAATTGAGGCTCCTTTGGTACATGTAGAAATTCCTTGAGAGGAAGACAGAGAGTGACAGAATCCAGGACGTTCATGGCATTGGGCTGAAAAGGCACATTAGAGACTGCACTGCAAAGCGGGTTATAGCTGTGGAGTCTTAAGCCCAGTGAAGAATCGTCCATTTCCAGAATCAATGAGAAGTAAATCTGAAAATCATTCAGTTCAGTCTGTGGCACTTGATTCCATGACTGTCAACCCCACCGGCAGTCATCCTACCAACCCCATAAGATTGGGCTCCCTGAATGTGCGTCCTGGTCATCCTTGCCCCAAATCACAAAGCACTGTTTAGATTGATGGATTTCCTTAAGCTATTGCCCTGTCAGATTTCTGTGTGCTTTTAGGGTACAGTGCATCTTGTTAGCTGACTCCCCTCACAGACAATACTGGGAATGGGGCAGGGATTGCACAGAACAGTTTGTAACACGTGGTAGGAGGAAGTTTAAGGGATCACAAATGGGGAAGGGATATCCTTTTCTCAGCGGGCCCCACAATTGAAACATTTCAAAGTATGGCTCAGAGAAAATACGTTTTAACGTGAGTTTGTGTTTCTCTAGGGGACTCCCAGTTGTTGAGTTGAATATGATGGAGCATCAGATTTTACCTAATACAGCAGAACTCCTAAAATGTACAACAGTATGCAGGACGGCAGTACTCAGCATGGTCTTATGCACAGGAACTAAAGGAAAAAGAGATCAAGTCACAAAAAAATCAGGAAGAGCGTGTAAATTTGGATTGTATGGAATGAAAAATAAACATTCTCAAGGATGTGTGACTCTGTGTCTGTGTGTGTGTGAGTGTGTCTTCCTCTGTGTTTGTGTCTGTGTGTGTGTGTTGTTTATCCACTTTATTCGAGTGTCATAATGAATTGATCAATCCATGTGGTTTATTTTCTTCATGGAAATAACCAGTCTGCGTTGGAGCTGGGCCTCTAAAGTTGTAGAGTGAATGGGTGTGGGATGTGTTGGGATTCTTCCTACAGGACAGAGTGGGGGAGGTAAAAGCAAAAGACAGCTTAGGTGGAGGCTTACTTCGTACTGTGGAAGAGAGATAGTTCAAGGAATGGGGTTACTGGGTTTCCAGGTCCCAGTTTGCTGGGACCTCCAAAATCCTTCATTTTGGGTATCATCATACACAGTAGATAAGCACAGGATGATGGAAATCTTAAAGTTCGCTTTCATGTTGAATTCACATGTTCTTTTAAAGGTGCATGCATAATCCTTTTCTAGGACAATCAGCCTCTCAGGACTTCTGAAACATCAACGTGAGAAGAAATGGGCATGTAAGGTGTATGGAGGGACTGTGGGAAAGGTAACAGAGGCATGTGGGAAGGCATTCAGGATACGCTTTTGGCATAGATGACTAAGGGAAAACACAAACTTACAGAAGTGTGGGGAAAGGGGGTGGATTAGTGGAATATAAGATTGTTGGAGAATCCATCCATGGACTCTCTTGTCACTTGATGACCCAGGATATGGACACTCTTGTGGATGTTTACATCTTTAGTTGGGTTAAGCTTTTCTCCAAGTTTCTATGTTAGGTGAGGAGCCAATAACGTATGTAGCTAACAACACTACAAGTGCATTTTGTGCTCTTGCAAAGTCTAGTGAGGCTCTATTCTCCGTCGTGATTGGCACTGCAGATTGTATCTGCAGCCCAGGGCACTTTAATTTTCTGTGGCCTCTTCAGCATACTTTGCCTAAGGTTTAGAATGTAAAGCGAATATAGTTGCGGAGTATGTGTTGCAAGCCTCACACAGGAGGACAGAACATACAGCTTTCATTCGCGAGTGGGAGGCTGCTTCCCAGGAACCCCTGTGTCTATGCACAAGACAAGGGGTTGCCTCTGTCAAGGATGGGACAGGAGGATTTCAGTGCCGGAGGCAGAACTTTCTTTCCTGTTCCCAGATGAAACAGTTCCAACATGAGCATCCATGTTGACCACAGGCTAATAGAGTGCTAACATTCCTGTCCCGTATAGACTCTGGTCAGCACAACTTCTGTGAGAAGAGCTATGTTGTTTCAGGGAAGAGGGTTTGACAGTCAAAGTTCCTGAATCTGTTGTGGTGCCTTCAATATGCATTCTACCCCTCCTGCTCGCTATCAAAGCAGTTGAGCTTTGAAAATCTATCGCCCAGTTTTGTCCCTGCTCCTATGCAGACAGCTGAAGCTGTGGAGCGGGAATCTTGTCCTCCTCTGACTACCGTCCCCGTGACCCACAAACACAGGAGAAACAGGTTTTCTCCGCAAATTATTCTGAAAACAGTCGGAACTTTTTGACCCCGTCAAGCTGCCCTCTATCTTACTGTGTGCGTGTCAAAGACACTGTGTCCAGTACAGTATCCTTATAGTGGGAATGGGGCAACAGATTGGTGTGTGCATTCTGAGCAACTCAGATTGGGAAATGCCTGGGGCTTGCCTATAATGAGGTCGTCTTAAAAGGTCTTGCCCCAAATTTAATGCATAGGAAAAAGTTGAGGAAAGGGTCTCGCAATGATTTTTCCAGGAGGTAAATTGATAAGAAAAAGACCATAAATAGATGCCAGGGCTAGTTTTGGAGCCAGCCTTTTTTAATGTGGTTTTAGGGGAGGAGCTTTTTCCAAGGCACGCAGCAAACCAGGAACTGTCTACAATGGATGGGTGTGCCATGGGTTGGTAGCTCAGCCATATTACCAACCCCCGAGTGAATGCAGCAGACTGGGCTTCTTCCTTGAATCCTACGTGCAATTCAGTCTAGTGATTTCACATGAGATCCCTTCCTCTGGTATTATCACAGATCGTGCTGAATTTTACAGGCTGTGTAACGCTTCTTCCACTGAATATCTGTGCACTTGGGCCACAGATGCTAAGGGCACTGAGAAATTTGCATTGTGCCTCAGTAACTCGGAAGCACGTCTGTGATTTGTACTGACAGGGTCTTGGTGTCTTTTCATGTTTAAACTACCACGTGTGTGTTTGTGGTTGTGTATGTTTATTTTTCTGTGCGGGTTTGTATGTTTTCTCTGACTCCACCTATGTCTCCGTGGTTCTGATATTTTTCCACACTCCCTGCGGCAGTTTGCACATGCCTATTTCTACAACCATTGTAGACTTTGTATCTGTGTCTTTGAACATCTATCAGTCTCTCTCCCTTCCTTTTTTCCTTTCCTTCCTTTACACCCCTCCTTTCATCCTTCCCTTGCTTCCCCACCACACTCTCTCCATCTGTATCGTCTATCTTTCTATTCCCTATCTGGGTTTACTTTCTAATTCTGAATTCAAGGGCATTGAATTGAAAAGAAGCACTCTTTGTACCTTTTTGTCTTTTAACTCATTTGGGGAATTTGGTGTGTTATTATTTACAGTGTTCTCTCTGCCCTTTCTCATTGTTCTCCCCAGCCAGGGCTGTCATTATGTGAAAGCTGGTTTTCTTCATCGGATTGCGTAGGCTCTAATGATGTTTCGTTCATTTTGATTCTCCTCACACTAGGTAGTTGTAATTTACCTAATGTGACTGTTTTTTTGTTTGTTTTCTGAGAATGGGTCTTACTCTGTCTTCTAGGTTGGACAGCAGCCCCACGATCTCAGCCCACTGCAGCCCAGACACCACACACCCATGTGACCCTCTCAACTCAGACTCTCACACACCTGGCAGTACAGGTGCATGCCACCCCTCCCAGCTATGTATTAGTTAACTAAATACTTACTTTTTGAATGTGGGTCCATGTTGCCCCAGGCTCATCTGGAACTCCTGAGTGCAGGCAATCCTCCCACCTCAGCTTATCAAAGTGCTGGGATGACAGGTGTGACCCATGGCCCTGCCATGGCTTTGTGTTTTTTGCTTTTTTCTTCCTCCTCCTCACGTCTTCTTTTGAAACATGCAGTGAAGGTTTCAATTCATGGACTATAGTCTCTGCGCCTGGAATTTCTATCTATCAAATCATCATCAGCATTCATTGAGATTTTCATTTATATATATATATATATGCATATATAAAAATAGATATACCCACACACATAATATACATATATGTATATATATGTATATAAACACATGTATATACATATATACATGTATATATGTATATATATACATGTACACATATGTATTTATTTCTCCAGTTACCATACGAGCTTGCATTCTTTCCTGTGTCATGAAAAAGACTTTGCTAGAAAAGAAAAACACTGCTTTATAATAGAATACTTTATTGACATTTATTTTGTTAAGGCATTTTCAAAATTGTATGTTTAATTTAAAAATGTCATATGAAATGTTACATATTTATAACTTAAGGCGTGATGTTCAACAGGTCATATACATTATGAATTGGATAGATCTAGCTAATCAACATATGTGTGACCTCACATAGTTGTCATTTTTGTTGTGAAAAAACTTGACATGAACTGTTTTAGAATTTTTTTAGAGAAAGAATATGTTACCACTAGTTATAGTCAGCATGCTGAAGTAAATATTTTTAACCTATTCCTCCTTGCTAACTAGAAATATGGGTTCTTGATCCAGCATCTCCTCAGTGCACCCTCTTCACGCAGCCATTGGAGTCATTACTTCTGTGAAGTCCGCTTTTTTGATTTCATATAAGAATGAGGTCATGTGCTAATTTCCTTTCTGATACCTGGCTTATGTCACTTAACAGAATGGCATGCACACATTCAGCAGATTCCCACACATTCTCACAACTGGCAGGATTTCCTGATTTATTATTGCAGTGCATATTTCCTTTCCGCATATGTGTTTTTGCCCCATTTTTTTAATCCACTTATCAATGGAGGGACACTCAGGTTGCTTCCGTATTTTGGCTACAGCAAAAACGTAATGAGTGCAGCAATAATTGCGTGGGTGCACGCACTGCTTCAACATACTGATCTGTGTACTTGTGGGCATGCCCGGGTATTCTGATTTGCTGGATCATATAGTGGGTGGTTCTGCTTGTAGATTTCTGAAGACTGTTTATACTTTAATAAAAGCCATAAAGCTTCTTTAATGCCTGCACTAGTTTACATTCTCACCAACAGTGAGCAGGGAATTCCTCTTCTCTTTATCCTTCACAGAAATTAGGGTTTTCTGTTTTCTTTTGTTTGTTTGTTTGTTTGTCTTTTGGATAATAGGCATTCTGACTGAAGTGAGAAGAAATCTCATTGTGTTTTTGATTTGCATTTTCGTGACGGATTGGGGATACTGAGGACCTTTTAGTGTGTCTTCTGGGCAACTGTATGTCTCAGTTTCACAAATGAGTCTTCGCAGCCTTCGCCCATTTGTTTTCATGCTATTGAGTTGTTGGGAGTTCCTTATGTACTGTGACTATTCACCCATTAACAGATGTATGGTGATCCAATCATTGCTCCCATCCTCTAGGATGCCCCTTCTGTATGTTGAGTTTTCTATGGTGTGGTGAAGCATTTTAGTTTGATATGATTCCATTCTCTGTTTTTGATGGTGTTTACTGTGTTCTTGCAGTCACTTTGAGACCATCATTGCACACACGGATGCCATGGAGCTTCTTCCTTGTGATCTCTTCTGCTATTTTTATCCTTTCAGATCTGTCACTGGAGTTTGGTGATAAATAATCCACTTGTAAAATCCTTTGTGTGGCTATTCAGATTTCCCCAACCCAGTTTATAGAAGATACTTGATTTTGCATTGGGCGTTCTTGCTTCTTTGGGAAAAGGCGGTGAGCTGCAAATGCAGTGACTTAGTTCTGGGCTCCTGTTGTTTTTCCTGAGCTCTAGTCTCTGCTTTTCTGCCAGTGCTATTGTATTTTGGTACAAAAAGTTTTGTAGTAGTATATCATGAAGTTAGGTAGTGTGGTGGCTCCAGCTTTGTGCTTTTTACTGGATTGCTCTGGGTTTTCAGGATCTTCTGCCATTTCATAGCAAATTTGGGATTCCCAGATTGTTTTTCTAAGAAGATTGTGTCATTGATATTTTTACAGGGGTTGTATAGAATCTGAGGATGACTCAGGTAGTAGTGATGTCAATGCTGTTTAGACAATGTGCGTGTTTGTGTGCACATGCTCAGGGCCAAGAGACACTGGGTGTCCTCACCAATACTGAGGTGGGCCTTAATATCCAGGCAGATTGCCTTCTGGAAACACACAGAATGTCCTGTTCTGTTTTGCCGTCTCTTCACATTTCCTCTCCTGTGAGCCCTGTGTGGTCCTCCAGATTCCCTGTGCGGTGGCCTACCTTTTTTGGGGTGGGGAGTTGGTGGGTGAATGAGGATGGCGGAAGGAACCAAGCACGTCAGTGGAGCATGGTGTCATCCAAACGGTACTTAGCAGGCCTGGGAGAGTCATTCTGGGAGGACGCAGACCTAGACAGGCCTCAGGTGGGCATCTGTGTGGAGGGTGAGAGATCCCTGGTTGAGCCCAAACTGAACCCCAGGTAGAAGCAAGCCTCAGGACAGGGAAGTAGCTAGCAAGGGATGATGAGGCAGCTATCCCTTGATCCTGGCTTCCCACCCATTGACCTTAGCTACTTATGCCTATTAAGCAGATTACGGTTCCCCCATCGTGAAATGTGGGTACCACAGTTCCCTGATGGGCCTTTCTCCACCAGCCCATGATGGCCTGAGTTTCCTTACTGCAGTCTCCTCCCTGAGCCTTGGCTTCTCTATGTGTGTCCTACCTCCAGGACCCACAGGCCTCTCAACCCCCAGCCCTGCGCTGCTTCCCTAGCCTCTTCTCTGTTCCCTCTCTGAAGGCCTAACTCCCTTGGGTAGTGCTGCAGAATATAGAGCCACAGGCCCTGGCTGATGATCTGGTGGACTGGGCAAATTGGCCGTGACAGGTCAGGTTCTGGTTCAAAGCCAATTCCTCCGATGCGAAGGAATGTTGAAGAAGGTCCTTTGCAATGATGCCCCATAGCTGCCCCACCTCAGCAATCGTGCCGTAACCTGGGCCGTCACAGTCAGACAACCAGCTGAAGAAGCTCAGGCAGTGACCTGTGGGAAGCTCGGGCTTTCACTTGCATGACCCTGGAACCACTGGACTGCAGTGGAGCCAGTCGCCCTGTATCCTGGAGGGAGACGAGTCAGGAAGGCTCACGCCAGGCCCAGCTTCCGAGGTACTACCCCCTCTACTCCTCATGGAGGATGCCAATGCAATACTCCTTAGTCATCACTTTGTTTCCGAAGTAAATGTTGTGATGAAAGGCAAATTTCTTCCTACCACTTGTATTCAGGGTGGCTGAGGTCCTCCACCTGCCTGTCCAAGAAGGAGAAACAGGGCTGTGAAGGGGCAATTTCATCTAGGTGGGCTGAGGTGGCATTCTAGCCAGGGTGAAGCATGCGTTTCCCCTTCCCAGCTTTCCCGCTGAGACACACCTGAGCCCCAGGACCTCAACCTGACCAGGACCTTAGCACCCTCCCCCAGACCCAGGCTTTCCATCCTGACCTGCAAATCCAACATGCAGCTCTGAAGGACTTTCTCATGGTTTCTGAGCTCCTTGCTCTCACCAGAAAGAATCAGAACTTTTAAAGTGTTCTTTACGCCAACTTAAATTTTTCATTTTGACTACCTCATGTTTTGGATGAGGCATGTATTTTTACATTTATTTTCACCCTTATTGTACCTCTATGATAAACTGCTTGCTTACATTCATACCATAATTATGTCTCAGGTTACTTGTCTGTTCCTAAAGATTCACTGAAACAAAGAATTGTATATATGCTTGTATCTTTCAGCAACTGTATGTCAGATAGCACTGCACATTACTGCAGACATCGCATATACAGGTCCAAAGGTAGATGAAGAAGAAGAAAGCAAGCTTGAAACTCTATACATTCCTAAAAGCATATCAGAAACTCACAAATAACAGTGAAATCAAAGAATGATCCCAGCCAATTCCACTACATACCTAGACTGAAATATGAAACTTCAAAGAAAAGACAGATTAGAACTTTGGGTTTGTAAAAATTTTCCTAAAAGATATAAGTATTGGTAACTTTGTCTCACTAGAAAACGTAAACAAAAATCCATGTTTTTCATATTTGTAAGTATACATAGTTTTATTTCCATCAGTTATGACATGCAAGCAAGTAATAAAGTGAAAGTACAATAAAATGATATATGGAACTTCCTCAGTCTTAAAATATTCCATGGAGACTATCAATTTTATGAAAACTATAAAGAATGCTTCATGAAACTACATTTTACAGTGCCATTTACTATTTTACTTACATTTTAAATAATCAACAATTAAAGGGAATACATCAACATTATTTAATATGAATAACGTTATTTTTCTTGAGTAATCCTGTTGAAATTAAGGATTTTAAATAAAACATTAAAAACAAATTATATTGACTGATTTCAGCTTTGGATGAAATCATACTTGCGTATTTGTAGTAATGGGAAGCATAACTTTCTCCTCACCATTAATCTTTTATAACATCGGTGTTATAGTTTTCTCCGACACTAACATTTTGATATCGCACAGGTTTACTGCATGCATGCATTACATGCCTCCAGAGAGTAGGCTTCAAATATATGGAGAAATTATATTTATGAAAAAACTCTAGGAAAGGGAATGGTGAAATGGAAGAGAATTTCTCACTTGCTAACTGTTGGACATGGATTTGTATGTATTTGGATACAGACACATATTGGCACACTGTGAGTTTGCCCATGTATATATACACTTATATGAGAAACCCAAAATATATGGGTTGTGTAATCTTTTAATTAATCCATAATTGTATGTGTGTGAAATTAGATAAGTGGTTACCTTTCCTATACTCAATTTGATGGAAAGCCAAAAAAATCTGTCCACCTTCATTTCAATTAATCCAATACGATTAACTGCTGGTAGCGTCATTCTCCTTGTTCTCTTACGGCAACCGGAAAGTTAATTCTCGCTCTAATTTGGCTTTCAAGGTGTGATCAACAAGAGTGTCACCTTGCTGTGGATTCTGAGCTCTGACTCCACCTCTGTCTTCCTTTTGCAGTCCTACCTTTGCATAGATAACAAACTTTGCACATGGTTAAAAGGCTAAAAGTTCAGTGAAATGTCAAGCCATGCTGTGAAATGTTCCATAGTTTCTATATCTCTAATTGTCCTTTGATGTTATAGAGGCAAGAAAAATAATTCAATGTTTTTCTTAGTATCTAGTCCAATGCACTCTTTCTTCATAATACTGCAAAGAAGGCAATGACATGAAAACGTGGCTGGATGTCTCAAAATCTCTTCTCATTAATTACCATTATGTTAATCACTGTTGCCCACAACTGGAATTGGACTGTGAAATCCCCTGGTGGAAATTGCTATAATGGCTCAAACTACTGGAATGACTATCTTTTTTTACCTGAAAATATCTGATGAGCATAGACATATGCTATATACAGGAACATATTGTACATTAACAACATACCATCACTGCCACTCAATAATAGGTATCCCAGACCTTTGAGCCAAACTGAGCTCAGGTGCTCCCACAAACCAAGCTTTTCCCTCCGCAGATTTCTTATGTCAAAAAGCCACAACTCCAGGCCAGGCTTCGTGGCTCTTGTTGTAATTTCTACATTTTGGGAGGCTGAGGTTGGTGGGTCACTTGAGGTCAGGAGTTCGAGACCAGCATGGGCAACATGGCAAAAACCTGTCTCTACCAAAAATACAAAAATTAGCCAGACTTAGTGGCACTTTCCTGTGGTCCCAGCTACTTGGGAGGCTGAGGAAGGAGAACCGCCTGAACATGGGTGGCAGAGATTGTATAGTAAGCCAAGATCAGACTACTGCACTCCATCCTGGATGTCACAGCGAGATCATGACTGAAAAAAGAAAAAAAATAAAGGCAACTCCACTCATCCACTGGCTTAGGTAAAAAATACTGGAGTTGGCTGGGCTCGGTGGCTCACACCTGTATTCCCAGCACTTTGGATTTTGGGAAGCTGAGTCGGGCGGGTCACCTGAGATCTGTAGTAGGAGAGCAGCCTGGCCAACATGGTGAAGCCTGGCTTCTACTAAAAATACAAAACATTAGCTGAGCGTGGTGATGCATGCTTGTCATCCCAGCTACTGCAGAGGCTGAACCTGGGAGGCAGAGGATGTGTTGAGCTGAGATCCTGCCACTGCACTCCCTCCTGGTCTACAGAGCGAGAGTACCCTGTGACAAACAAAGGTGAAGAGGACAAGAAAAAAATTAGAAAAATAATACCCACTGCAAAAGTTTGCCACAGAAAAGATTAAACATTTCACCAACTTCTATCTTCTATCATGGAAGCCAAGGTTATTTGGACCAAACCTCCTGTCTTAGTTCATTTTCACACTGCTGAAGAAGACGTACCTAAAACTGGGAATAAAAGGAGGTTTAATTGGACTTACAGTTCCACATGGCTGTGGAGGCCTCAGAATCATGGTATACGAATAAAGGCACTTCTTACATGGCATTGCCAAGAGAGAATGAGGAAGAACGTAAAGCGGAAACCCCTGAAAAACCCATCAGATCTCGTGAGTCTTCTTCACTGTCACAAGAATAGCATGAGAAAGACCAACCCCCGTGATTCAATTACCTCCCGCTGGGTCCCACCCGCAACACGAGAGAATTCTGGGAGATACAATTGAAGCTGAGATTTGAATGGATACACACCAAACCATGTCACTTCCCAAACAATCAAAAATTCCCAATACAAGAAGCATTAATTATATCAAAAAGTGGTGGACCAAGAAGGAACTATTAGCCTCATATCTCAAGAAAGACTCTAGTCAAGGCCTAGGGACTACTTCTGAAAAGAGTTTAAGAGCCGACTCTCTCCGGACTGTATCTTCACAGTGAGGGTGAAACAGAAGCAAACCCATTCCTATTTCCAATCTCAAGGAACTTTGGTCAAAGTTCTCTTGGAGCTGTGCAGAAGAAGGAGGCAAACAGAAAAAATTTGTGTCCCTGAGAAGTCATCGCCACACGCTGGCTATCACACAGATTGTGAAGCCTGTTCCATATTGCATGGGTATTACAGAAAATCTCAAAACAGAAATTTGTGTGTGAGTTGTCCCAGAGTAGCAGGATCTGGCAGAAGGAAATTTCCTTCTATTCCTCAAAGAATCCACATAAATCTTGTTACATTTGGGATTGTACCATTTGCTTCATGAATGAGAATGGCCTTAATTTTCATATCTTTTTCTACACTCAGTTTATGTCTTGTTGGCATCAAAGTTCTGCTTGCCTCACACAATGAGTTTAGGATTTTCCCTTTTTTATTCTATAGAATTCTTCATATATATTGAAATGCTCTTCCTGGGGAAAAAATCTGAGCCGAGTGTTTTATCTCTAGGAACAATCCTTTATTTCCTTGAACATTTACGAGACTATTCAGATTATATATGTCTTCTGGTATCAATTTTATTAAGCTATATACATAGCTTATATTTATATATTATACATATAAATGTAAGATAAAAATATAAAATTATATGTAAATATGAAAATATATATAGAAAGCTATATATATGTCTATATATAGACAGATTATAAATATCTCTATTTGATTTAAGTTTTGAAATTTGTAGGTTAAGGTGTTAAGGATATTTCCTTATTAGGTTGTTAATCTATGCTGTATCTATGGTTGTGTACCTTTTAAATTCTCAGTTTTATCTATGTTTTCTGCCTTTTTTTCTAAACTTGACTGACGGTTGCATCATTTATTATATTTCTCCAACAACCAAAGGTTAGCTTTGTATGTTTTACTAATTTTGTCTACATCATTATTCCCACACTTTAGTTTTTCAGAATTGATTCTGTTGTTTCTTTTCTATTTCTTTATTGAAATATCTAGCACATTAATTTTCAAGTTATTAGAGAAATATTTTTCTGTAAACTATTGTAATATCACTTTTCTTGCTACTCACAAATCTAATCTTTAATATTGGTGGTATCATTATGTTCTAAGTACATTTCAATTCCTAGTATGATAATGTATGCATTGCTGAGAAATAGTGTTTATAATTTTGTTGTTCTATTTCCACTTAATTTTATTTTTACTTCTGCTAACTCAATTGAAAATTCTTTACTAATTTTTAAAATCCTTGAACCCAAGAGACGGAGGTTGCAGTGAGCTGAGATCAGGCCACTGCATTCCAGACTGAGTGACAGAGTGGAACGAGATTTCAAAACAAAACAAAACAAAACAAAACAAAACAGTCACTGGAAAGATAATAACATACATAAATGTGGGATGTAATATGTAATCGTGATAAAATAAAGTGGATTTTTTGTATAAGTTATACATATAAATGTAATGACAAGACAGTGATAAGACAACTCATGGTCTTATCTCAATACTTAGTGTCTTCATGTAACATACGTCCTTTAGGATAGTTATAGACCATTTTCTTTCCAGGAGAGACAGATGAGAATGCAGAAATGTTAAAGTGCAAGTGCCGGAAGCTTCCAGCTGTGCCCACCTGTATCCTGACATAGACAGTTCCACTGTTTGCTTCATTAATCACGCCAAAGGCTCTGATGCTAATGTGGTACAGAGTCACATGTTTTTGTATCTACATGATAGAAACTATAATTTCTTCCCTATATAAGAGGGTATACAGCATATGCCTCGATGATAAATATAAGTGAATCATTGATCAGAAGGAAACCATTTTAAAAGTCTTTCATAACAGAACAAAGTCCCTGAAAACATTTTCTTCTCAATCTCTGAGTTTTCTTACATGGCTTATGAAACTCTAGCCATACTCAAGAGATACTATGCTGCTCTTCCAACAAATTATTCATTGTATATAATTCCTGTAATCTAATAACAGTAACTTTACACCTCAGGGTTTAAAATGACTCCAACTTTTTTCCGTTTCTCCAATTAAAATAACTTTTTTAAGGTTTAATCTTCAGTAATTTTTTGTAGTAATATTTTTGAAGGTATTTGACCAGGATGATTTGCTTATATACCTATCTGACGTCTCCCTTTCTTCTGAATACATATTTTATTACCCACTTATTAGATCTAAGTTTAAGAAATTGGAATAGGGATTTAAATCTAAATTCTACATGTGAATTTACAGGAGTCAGTGAGTCCAGGAAGTGCCTTTATGCACAGACCAATATCTGGGAATGGCACTAGGGGACAAATAAGCTTTACCCGTCTCAAAGGCCTGGCTACTACAGTGAATCCACACTTCTTCTGGATCTTATCTACTTCAGCAAAAGAAGGCCACCCACTAAACCAGGCCCTTGTACTTTGGGTGGAAACTCCTAAGTCCTCTAGTCTCCTCAAACAGACAACCAGGCTGCCAATTTCCACAATAATAATTTCTATAGCACTGAGTCTTTGGTAGCCTTGTAACTATAGCTACTGATGCTACAGTCTGGTCCCTGTATGATAAAACACCAGAGCAACAGAAACAAAAATTTTGACTGAAGCCTTCTAAAATCTCTCTAAATATACCTTCAATAAATATGTTTTTTTTTTTTTTACAGAACGACTGCTTTCAACTTCCTGAACTAACGCTTGGCCTTCGCTAGTTTTCATTGTTGAAATTGATTCAAAAGTGTACATTTAACATGAAAGTCAATACAGAATTTCACGTGCCAGCAACTAAAATTTTCAAAATGATGCAAAATACAAATGTGAAACTGTATTTGTGAAATTTACCATTCATTGAAATTTTATTTTCATGTCTACCCAGGTACAGAATTTTTTATAACTGTCTGCATGTTCTCCTCATGTCGGGGAAAAACAGCATCAGCAGGCATGGGAATCCTTTGAAGCTGGAGGGAGAGGTTGCAGTGATCTGAGAGTTTGCCCCTTCACTGCAGCCTAGATGACACAGTGAGACTACAACTGAAAACAAACAAACACACACACACACACATACCCCAAAAATTGATAAATAAAAAAAAATCCGTATTCGAAAACATGCTGACAGGCTAACTCCCATATTTAATACACACACACACAGAGAAAATTCCTTGAAAACGAAAGTTCCACAAGGGCGAAACAAGAAAACAAATTTAACACCCCCCATAGAAAGTACAAAGAGTAACCTCAAAAGAACGGCAGGGGAAAACAATTCAAAATTTACAACTATCTACCCTAAAAGAAGCTGAAAGTCCCTCAAAAACTTTCCAGAGGCCATGTCCTTGTATTACAAAAATGATCATAAAAACTGGCAGGAGTAGAAGAATACAAATGAATCTTAAAACTTGCTAAACACTTCAAGTCTCCCATAAGAATTGTAATGGAAAATGGATCAGCTGGCAGTTTTTTCCATACAATTGTGAACAAATTATATTTCTTCAAACATAGGTTTGTTTTTTCAATATTCTAAGGAATTAACTTTTATATTAATAGTAGATGATGTAAGAAAGCAGGTCTTTATCAAGATAACTGACACTGGATGTCCATTCCATTACTCAGGTGGGCCTTAATTCCCAGCGAGGTTCCCTCCCTGGAAACACACTGAAGGTCCCCAGCCATTTGGCAATCTCTTCACATTCCCAGCCCGGGAGGTAGCCCTGAAATACATGTACCTGAAGAAAATAAAATATTGCCTCACACTGGAGCCCAGTGTGGTCCTCCAGATTCCGTGTGAGGTGGACTAAGTTATATGGGAAAGCAGGGCACTGGGAGTGAGGATGGCAGAGAGGATTACACATGTCAAGGCAGCCGGAGTCATGGAAACAAAACATGACGGGCCTGGGAGAAACACTGTGAAAGGACACAGACCTAGGTGGGCCTGAGGTGGACATCCTCGTGGAGAAAAATGGGGCCCTGGTTGATCTGAAAATGAGCCGCATGTGGTAGCAGCTCTTACCGCAGGGCAGGGAGCTGATGAGTGATGGTGAGACAGTTATCCCTTAAGCCCTGCTTCCAACCCACTGACTTTAGCCATATATGCATCATAGTGGCTTAAGGTGCCCCAATCCTGAAATGCAGGTGTTACATGTCCCTGATGGGCCTCTCTCCCCCAACCCATGGATTGCCTGGGATTGCTCACTGCAGTCTCCTCCAGGATACTTGGGTTCTCCATGTGGGGCCCAGATCCAGGTCAAAAGGCCTCTCAGTTCCCAGCCCTTCCCAGCCCTAGGCTGCTCGCCTGGCCTCCTCTCTGTTCCGCCTCTAAGGCTGACCCTCTCTCCATTGGATACAACTGAAATGGATTGAGCCATACACCCTGGCTGATGATCTAGGGGACTGCAGACGTGGGTCCAGGACATTTCAGGTGACAGTTTAAAGCCAATTCCCCAGAGACCAAGGAATGACCAGCTAGGTCCTTTCCCATGATGCCCCACGGCGTACCCTACCCACCTCAGCAATCCTGCCAAAACCCGGGCAGTCATGTTCAGCCAAACAGCTGAATAAGCTCAGGTAGGAGGTGTACTGCCTGCAGCTGGAGGCTTGACCTTCGTGATCCCAGAACCGCTGGACTGCAGTGGAATGAGACACCCTGTAGCATGCAGGGAGAGGAGTCAGGAAGGTTCCTGAATTCAAGGGCATTGAATTGAACAGAAGCACTCTTTGTACTTTTATGTCTTTTAACTCATTTGGGGAATTTGGCGTGTTATTATTTACAGTGTTCTCTCTGCCCTTTCTCATTGTTCTGCACAGCTGGGGCTGTTATTATGTGAAAGCTGGTTTCCTTCATCAGATAGCGTAGGCTCTAATGATGTTTCGTTCATTTTGATTCTCCTCACACTAGGTAGTTGTAATTTACCTAATGTGACTGTTTTTTTGTTTGTTTTCCGAGAATGGGTCTTACTCTGTCTTCTAGGTTGGACAGCAGCCCCACGATCTCAGCCCACTGCAGCCCAGGCACCACACACCCATGTGATCCTCTCAACTCAGACTCTCACACACCTGGCAGTACAGGTGCATGCCACCCCTCCAAGCTATGTACTAATTAACTAAATGCTTACTTTTTGAATGTGGGTCCATGTTGCCCCAGGCTCATCTGGAACTCCTGAGTGCAGGCAATCCTCCCACCTCAGCTTACCAAAGTGCTGGGATGACAGGTGTGACCCATGGCCCTGCCATGGCTTTGTGATTTTTGCTTTTTTCTTCCTCCTCCTCATGTCTTGTATTGAAACATGAACTGAAGGTTTCAATTCATGGACTATAGTCTCTGTGCCTGGAATTTCTATCTTTCAACTCATCATCAGCATTCATAGGGATTTTCATATATATATATACACATATATAAAAATACATCTATACACACATATATACGTATATACATGTATATACGTATATATGCACATTTATATACATATATACATGTATATATTATATATATACATGTACACATATGTATTTATTTCTCAAGTTACCAAACGTCTTGCATTCTTTCCTGTGTCATGAAAAAGACTTTGCTAGAAAAGAAAAGCACTGCTTTATAATACAATATTTTATTTGCATTTATTTTGTTAAGGCATTTTAAAAATTGTATGTTTGTTTAAAAAATGTCATATGAAATGATACATATTTACCACTTAAGGCGTGATGTTCAACAGGTCATATGCATTATGCATTGGATACATCCAGCCAATCAACGTATGTGTAACCTCACATAGTTGTCATTTTTGTTGTGAAAAAACATGACATGCACTGTATTCGAATATTTTTAGAGAAAGAATATGTTACCACTAGTTATAGTGAGCATGCTGAAGAAAATATTTTTAACCTATTCCTCCTTTATAACTAGAAGTATGAGTTCTTCATCCAGCATCTGGTCAGTGCACCCTCTTCACCGCAGTCATTGGAGTCACTACTTCTGTGAAGTCTGCTTTTTTGATTTCATATAAGAATGAGATCATGTGCTATTTTCCTTTCTGATACCTGGCTTATGTCACTTAACAGAATGGCATGCACACATTCAGCAGATTCCCACACAATCTTACAACTGGCAGGATTTCCTGATTTATTATTGCAGCGCGTATTTCCGTTGTGCACATGTGTTTTTGCCCCATTTTTTAATCCATTTATCAATGGAGGGACACTCAGGTTGCTTCCGTATTTTGGCTACAGCAAAAGTGTAATGAGTGTAGCAATAATTGCATGGGTGCACGCACCACTTCAACATACTGATCTGTGTACTAGTGGGCGTGCCCGGGTATTCTGAATTTGCTGGATCATATAGTGGGTGGTACTACTTGTAGATTTCTGAAGACTGTTTATACTTAAATAAGGGCCATAAAGCTTCTTTAATGCCAGCACTAATTTACATTCTCCCCAAAAGTGAGCAGGGAATTCGTTTTCTCTGCATCCTCACCAGAGATTAGGGTTTTCTTTTTTTTCTTTCTTTCTTTTTTTTGTTTGTCTTTCGGATAATATGCATTCTGACTGAAGTGGGAAGAAATCTCATTGTGTTTTTGATTTGCATTTTTGTGATGGATTGGGGATAATGAGGACCTTTCAGTGTGTTTTCTGGGCAACTGTATGTCTCAGTTTCACAAATGAGTCTTCGCAGCCTTCACCCATTTGTTTTCATGCTATTGAGTTGTTGGGAGTTCCTTATGTACTGTGACTATTCACCCATTAACAGATGTATGGTGATCCAATCATTGCTCCCATCCTCTAGGATGCCCCTTCTGTATGTTGAGTTTTCTATGGTGTGGTGAAGCACTTTAGTTTGATATGATGCCATTCTCTATTTTTGATGGTGTTTACTGTGTTCTTGCAGTCACTTTGAGACCATCATTGCACACACGGACGCCATGGAGCTTCTTCCTTGTGATCTCTTCTGCTATTTTTATCCTTTCAGATCTGACACTGGAGTTTGGTGATAAATAATCCACTTGTAAAATCCTTTGTGTGGCTATTCAGATTTCCCCAACCTAGTTTATACAAGATACTTGATTTTGCATTGGGCGTTCTTGCTTCTTTGGGAAAAGGCGGTGAGCTGCAAATGCAGTGACTTAGTTCTGGGCTCCTATTGTTTTTCCTGAGCTCTAGTCTCTGCTTTTCTGCCAATGCTATTGTATTTTGGTACAAAAAGTTTTGTAGTAGTATATCATGAAGTTAGGTAGTGTGGTGGCTCCAGCTTTGTGCTTTTTACTGGATTGCTCTGGGTTTTCAGGATCTTCTGCCATTTCATAGCAAATTTGGGATTCCCAGATTGTTTTTCTAAGAAGATTGTGTCATTGATATTTTTACAGGGGTTGTATAGAATCTGAGGATGACTCAGGTAGTAGTGATGTCAATGCTGTTTAGACAATGTGCGTGTTTGTGTGCACATGCTCAGGGCCAAGAGACACTGGGTGTCCTCACCAATACTGAGGTGGGCCTTAATATCCAGGCAGATTGCCTTCTGGAAACACACAGAAGATCCTGTTCTGTTTTGCCATCTCTTCACATTTCCTCCCCTGTGAGCCCTGTGTGGTCCTCCAGATTCTCTGTGCGGTGGCCTGCCTTTTTTGGGGTGGGGAGTTGGTGGGTGAATGGGGATGGCGGAGGGAACCAAGCATGTCGGTGGAGCGTGGTGTCATCCAAATGGGACTTAGCAGGCCTGGGAGAGCCACTCTGGGAGGACGCAGACCTAGACAAGCCTCAGGTGGGCATCTGTGTGGAGGGTGAGAGAGACTTGGTTGAGCCCAAACTGAACCCCAGGTAGTAGCATGCCTCAGGACAGGGAAGGAGCTAGCAAGGGATGATGAGGCAGCTATCTCTTGATCCTGGCTTCTCAACCATTGACCTTAGCTACTTACGCCTATTAAGCAGATTACGGTTCCCCCATCGTGAAATGTGGGTACTACAGTTCCCTGATGGGCCTTTCTCCACCAGCCCATGATGGCCTGAGTTTCCTTACTGCAGTCTCCTCCCTGAGCCTTGGCTTCTCTATGTGTGTCCTACCTCCAGGACCCACAGGCCTCTCAACCCCCGGCCCTGGGCTGCTTCCCTGGCCTCTTCTCTGTTCCCTCTCTGAGGGCCTAACTCCCTGGGTAGTGCTGCAGAATATAGAGCCACAGGCCCTGGCTGATGATCTGGGGGACTGGGCAAATTGGTCGAGACAGGTCAGGTTCTGGTTCAAAGCCAATTCCTCTGATGCCAAGGAATGTCCAACAAGGTCCTTTGCCATGATGTACCCTGAGCAGTCCCAGTCAGCCAACCAGCTGAAGAAGCTCAGTTAGGCAGTGACCTGTGGGAAACTGGGGCTTTTACCTGCATGACGCTAGAACCACTGGACTGCAGTGGAGCCAGTCGCCCTGTATCCTGGAGGGAGACGAGTCAGGAAGGCTCATGCCAGGCCGAGCTTCCCAGGTACTACCCCCTCTACCATGCCAGGAGTCACTCCTCAATGAGGAGGCCAGCGCAAGACTCCTTAGTGATCACTTCACTGCCGAAGTACATATTGTGATGAAAGGCAAACTTCTTCCTGCCGCTTGTACTCAGGATGGGTGACTTCTTCCTCCACCAGCCTGTGAAAGAAGGAGAAAGAGGTCAGTCAAGGGCCAATTTCATCTAGGTGGTCTGAGGTGGCATTCTAGCCGGGGTGAAGCATATGTTTCCCCTTCCCAGCTTTCCCACTGAGACACACCTGAGCCCCAGAAGGACCTCAACCTGACCAGGACCTTAGCACCCTCCCCCAGACCCAGGCTTTCCATCCTGACCTGCAAATCCAACATGCAGCTTTGAAGGACTTTCTCATGGTTTCTGAGCTCCTTGCTCTCACCAGAAAGAATCAGAACTTTTAAAGTGTTCTTTATGCCAACTTAAATTTTTCATTTTGACTACCTTATGTTTCAGAAGAGGCGTGTATTTTTAAATTTATTTTCACCCTTATTGTACCTCTGTGATAAACTGCTTGCTTACATTCATACCATAATTATCTTTCAGGTTACTGTTCTGTTCCTAAAGATTCACTGAAACTAAGACTTCTATATATGCTTGTATCTTTCAGCAACTGTATGTCAGATAGCACTGCACATTACTGCAGAAATCACATATAAATGTCCAAAGGGAGATGAAGAAGAAGAAAGCAAGCTTTAAAGTCTGTACATTTCTAACAGCGTATCAGAAACTCACAAATAACAGTGAAAGCAAAGAATGATCACAGCCAATTCCATTTCATACCTAGACTGAAATATGAAAATTCAAAAGAAAAGAAAGTTAAGAACTTTCTTTTGTAAAAATTTGTAAATATACTTTGTAAAAATTTGTAAATATAGTTTGTAAAAATTTTCCTATATACATAAAATTATTGGTAACTTTGTCTCACTAGAAAGCATAAACATATACAAAAATCCATGCTTTGCATATGTGTAAATATACTTAGTTTTATTTACATCAGTTATGACATACAAGCAAGTAGTAAAGTGAAAGTACAATAAAATGATATATGGAATTTTCTCAATCTCAAAATATTCCATGGAGACTATCAGTTTTATGAAAACCATAAAGAATGCTTCATGAAACTACATTATACAGTACCATTTAGTATTTTACTTACATTTTAAATAATCAACAATTAAAGGGAATTCGTGAACATTATTTATTACGAATACCATTAATTTCCTTCAGTAATCCTATTGAAATTAAGTATTTTAAATAAAACATTAAAAACAAATTATATTGACTGATTTCAGCTTTGGATGAAATCATACTTGTGTATTTGTAGTAATGGGAAGTATAACTTTCTCCTCACAATTAATCTTTTATAACATCAGTGTTATTGTTTTCTCTGACACCAACATTGTGAGATCGCACAGTTGTACTGCATGCATGCATTACATGCCTCCAGAGAGTAGGCTTCAAATATATGGAAAAATTATATTTATGAAAGAATTCTAGGAAAGGGAGTGGTGAAATGGAAGAGAATTTCTATCTTGTTAACTGTCGGTCACTGGATTTGTATATACTTGGATATAGACACATATTGGCACACTGTGAGTCTGCCCATGTACACATACACTTATATGAGAAACCCATAATATATGGGTTGTGTAATCTTTTAATTAATCCACAATTGTATATGTGTGAAATTAGATAAGCGGTTACCTTTTCTTTACTCAATTTGATGGAAAGCCAAAAAAATCTGTCAACCTTCTTTTCAATTAATCCAATACCGTTAACTGCTGGTAGCTTCATTCTCCTTGGTCTCTTACGGCAACGGGAAAGTTAATTCTCGCTCTAATTTGGCTTTCAAGGTGCGATCAACAAGTGTGTCACCTTGCTGTGGATTGTGACCTCTGACTCCACCTCTCTCTTCCTTTTGCAGTCCTACCTTTGCATAGGTAACAAACTTTGTACATGGTTAAAAGGAGAAAAGTTCAGTGAAATGTCAAGCCATGCTGTGGAATATTCCATAGTTTCTATATCTCTAATTGTCCTTTGATGTTATAGAGGCAAGAAAAATAATTCAATGTTTTTCTTAGTTTCTAGTCCACTGCACTCTTTCTTCATAATACTGCAAAGAAGGCACTGACATGTAAACGTGGCTGGACGTCTCAAAATCTCTTCTCATTAATTACCATTATGGTAATCACTGTTGCCCACAACTGGAATTGGACTGTGAAATCCCCTGGTGGAAATTGCTATAATGGCTCAAACTACTAGAATGACTATCTTTTTTTACCTGAAAATATCTGATGAGCATAGACATATGCTATATACAGGAACATATTGTATATTAATAACATACCATCACTGCCACTCAGTAAAAGGTATCCCAGAACTTTGAGCCAAACTGAGCTCAGGTGCTCCCACAAACCAAGCCTTTCCCTCCACAGATTTCTTATGTCAAAAAGCCACAACTCCAGGCCAGGCTTCGTGGCTTTTGTTGTAATTTCTACATTTTGGGAGGCTGAGGTTGGTGGGTCACTTGAGGTCAGGAGTTCGAGACCAGCATGGGTAACATGGCAACATCCTGTCTCTACCAAAAATACAAAAATTATCTAGACTTAGTGGCACTTTCCTGTGGTCCCAGCTACTTGGGAGGCTGAGGTAGGAGAACCGCCTGAACATGGGTGGCAGAGAGTGTATAGTAAGCCAAGATCAGACTACTGCACTCCATCCTGGATGACACAGCGAGATCATTACTGAAAAAAAGAAAAAAATATATAAAGGCAACTCCACTCGTCCACTGGCTTAGTTAAAAAATACTGGGGTTGGCGGGGCTCGGTGGCTCACACCTGTATTCCCAGCACTTTGGATTTTGGGAAGCTGAGTCGGGCGGGTCACCTGAGATCTGTAGTAGGAGAGCAGCCTGGCCAACATGGTGAAGCCTGGCTTCTACTAAAAGTACAAAACATTAGCTGAGCGTGGTGATGCATGCTTGTCATCCCAGCTACTGCAGAGGCTGAACCTGGGAGGTGGAGGATGTGTTGAGCTGAGATCCTGCCACTGCACTCCAGCCTGGTCTACAGAGCAAGAGTACCCTGTGAGAAACAAAGGTGAAGAGAACAAGAAAAAAAATTAGAAAAATAATACCCACTGCAAAATTTGCCACAGAAAAGATTAAACATTTCACCAACTTCTATCTTCTATCATGGAAGCCAAGGTTATTTGGACCAAACCTCCTGTCTTAGTTCATTTTCACACTGCTGAAGAAGACGTACCTAAAACTGGGAATAAAAGGAGGTTTAATTGGACTTACAGTTCCACATGGCTGTGGAGGCCTCAGAATCATGGTATACGAATAAAGGCACTTCTTACATGGCATTGCCAAGAGAGAATGAGGAAGAACGTAAAGCGGAAACCCCTGAAAAACCCATCAGATCTCGTGAGACTTCTTCACTGTCACAAGAATAGCATGAGAAAGACCAACCCCCGTGATTCAATTACCTCCCCCTGGGTCCCACCCGCAGCAGGAGGTAATTCTGGGAGATAGAATTGAAGCTGAGATTTGAATGGAGACACACCAAACCATGTCACTTCCCAAACAATTAAAAATTCCCAATAGAAGAAGCATTAATTATATCAAAAAGTGGTGGACCAAGAAGGAATTATTAGCCTCATATCTCAAGAAAGACTCTAGTCAAGGCCTAGGGACTACTCATGAAAAGAGTTTAATAGCCGACTCTCTCACAGTGGATCTGGATTCCACCGGACTGTATCTTCACAGTAAGGGTGAAACAGAAGTAAACCGATTCCTATTTGCAAGCTCAAGGAACTTTGGTCAAAGTTCTCTTGGAGCTGAGCAGAACAAGGAGGCAAACAGAAAAAATGTGTGTCCCTGACAGGTCATGGCCCCAGGCTGGCTATCACACAGATTGTCAAGCCAGTTCCATATTGCATGGGTATTACAGAAAAATCTCAAAACATAAATCTGTGTGTAGGTTGTCCGAGAGTAGCAGGATCTGGCAGAAGGAAATTTCCTTCTAACCCTCAAAGAATCCACATAAATCTTATTACATTTGGGATTTTACCATTTGCTTCATGAATGAGAATGGCCTTAATTTTCACATCTTTTTCTACACTCAGTTTATGTCTTGTTGGCATCAAAGTTCTGCTTGCCTCACACAATGAGATTAGGATTTTCCCTTTTTTATTCTATAGAATTCTTCATATATATTGAAATGCTCTGCCTGGGGAAAAATTCTGAGTCTAGTGTTTTATCTCTAGGAACAATCCTTTATTTCCTTGAACATTTACGAGACTATTCAGATTATATATGTCTTCTTGTATTAATTTTACTAAGCTATATACATAGCTTATATTTATATCTTATATATAATCTTATATAAATGTAAGATATAAATATAAAAAATATAAATAAATATGAAAATATATATAGAACGCTATATATATGTCTATATATATGGACACATTATAAAAATCTGTCTATTTGATCTAAGTTTTCAAATTTGTAAGTTAAGGTGTTAATGAGATTTCCTTATTAGCTTCTTAATCTATGCTGTATCTATGGTTGTGTATCTTTTAAATTCTTAGTTTTATATATGTTTTCTGCCTTTTTTTCTCAACTTGACTGACGGTTGCATCATTTATTATATTTCTCCAACAACCAAAGTTTAGCTTTGTATGTTTTACTAATTTTGTCTACATCATTATTCCCACACTTTAGTTTTTCAGAATTGATTCTGTGGTTTCTTTTCTAATTCTTTATTGAAATATCTAGTACATTAATTTTCAAGTTATTAGAGAAATATTTTTCTGTAAACCCCTATTGTAATATCACTTTTCATGCTACTAACAAACTTAATTTTTAATATTGGTGGTATCATTAAGTTTTAAGTACATTTCAATTCCTAGTATGATAATCCATGAATTGCTGAGAAATAGTGGTTATAATTTTGTTGTTCAATTTCCACTTTATTTTATTTTAACTGGGGCTAATTGAAAATTCTTTACTAATTTTTTAAATCCTTGAACCCAAGAGACGGAGGTTGCAGTGAGCTGAGATCAAGCCACTGCATTCCTGACTGAGTGACAGAGTGGAAATAAATTTGAAAACAAAACAAAACAAAATAAAACAGTCACTGGAAAGATAATAAAATTAATAAATGTGGGATGTAAAATGTTAATCGTGATAAAATAAACTGAACTTCTTTGTATAAGTTATACAAATTATTCATTGTATATAATTCCTGTAATCTAATTATAATGTCTTTACACCTCAAGGTTTAAAACGACTCCAACCTTTTTCTGTTTCTCCAATCAAAAGAACTATTTTAAGGTTTAATCTTTAGTAATATTTTGTAGTAATATTTTTGAAGGTATTTGACCAGGATGATTTGCTTATATACTTATCTGATGTCTCCCTTTCTTTTGAATACATATTTTATTACCCACTGATTAGATGTAAGTTTAAGAATTTGGAATAGGGATTTAAATCTAAATTCTACATTTGAATTTACAGGAGTCAGCGAGTCCAGGAAGTGCCATTATGTGCAGACCAATATCGGGCAATGGCACTAGGGGACAAATAAGCTTTACCAGTCTCAAAGCCCTGGCTACTACAGTGAATCCACCCTTCTCCTGGATCTTATCTACTTCAGCAAAAGAAGGCCACCCACTAAACCAGGCCCTTGTACTTTGGGTGGAAACTCCTAAGTCCTCTAGTCTCCTCAAGCAGCCAACCAGGCTGCAACTTTCCACAATAATAATTCCTGTAGCACTGAGTCTTTGGTAGCCTAGTAACTATAGCTACTGATGCTACAGTCTGGTCCCTGTATGATAAAACACCAGAGCAACAGAAAAAAAATATTGACTGAAGCCTTCTAAAATCTCTCTAAATACACTTCAATAAATATGTTTTTTTTTTTTTTTTTTTTTTTTTTTTTTTTTACAACACAACTGCGTTCAACTTCCTGAACTAATGCTTGGCCTTCAATTGTTTTCGTAGTTGAAATTGATTCAAAAGTGTACATTTAACATGAAAGTGAATACATAATTTCAGGTGTCAGCAACTACAATTTTCAAAATGATGCAAAATACAAATGTGAAACTGTATTTGTGAAATTTACCATTTTTTCAAATTATATTTTCATACCTACCCAGGAACAGAATTTTTTATAACTGTCTGCATTTTCTCCTCATGTGGGGCAAAAACAGCATCAGAGTTCTTGAATAAATTATGAAAGACAGAATGGCAATACTATACAAGGTTTACCTATACATAATACCGTATTTAGTTAATGAATAATTAGTTTTAAAAGCCTATTAAAGTATGGAGTAACTAAATAAAATATATTTAGTTCAATAATTCTAAAATACGTTTACATGAAGAAAATAGAACAATGATTAAAATACATAAACAAACAAATGAGGCTGGCATGGTGGCTCACACTTGGATGCCCAACATTTTGGGAGGCCAGTGCAGGCGGATCACAGGAGTACCAGAGCAGCCTGGCAAATATGGTGAAACCAGTCTTGACTAAAAATACAAAAATTAGCAGGACATAGTGGCAGGTGCCTGTAATCCCAGCTCCTCAGAAGGCTAAGGCATGGGAATCCTGTGAAGCTGGAGGGAGAGGTTGCAGTGAGCCGAGATTTTGCCCCTTCACTCCAGCCTGGATGACATAGTGAGACTCCATCTGAAAACACACACACGCACACACACATACACCCCAAAAATTGATAAATAAAAAAAAATCCGTATTCGAAAACGTGCTCACAGGCTAACTCCCATATCTAACACACACACACAAAATTCCTTGAAAACAAAAGTTCCACAAGGGGCAAATAAGAAAACAAATTTAACACCCCCCCATATAAAGTAGAAAGAGCAAACTGAAAAGAACCACAGGGGAAAACTATTCAAAATTTACAGCTATCTAAGATAAAAGAAGCTGAAAGTCCCTCAAAAACTTTCTAGAGGCCATGTCCTTGTATTACAAAATTGATCATAAAAACTGGCAGGAGTAGAAGAATAAAAATGCATCCTAAATCTTGCTAAACCCTTCAAGTCTCCCATAAGAATTGTAATGGAAAATGGATCAGTCGGCAGTTTTTTCCATACAATTATGAACAAATTGTATTTCTTCATACTTAAATTTGTTTTTTCAATATTCTAAGGAATTAACTTTTATATTAATAGTAGGTGATGTAAGAAAGCAGGTCTTTATCCAGATAACTGACACTGGATGTCCACACCATTACTCAGGTGGGCCTTTATTCCGAGCCAGGTTCCCTCCCTGGACACACACTGAAGGTCCCCAGCCATTTGGCAACCTCTTCACATTCCCAGCCCGGGAGGTAGCCCTAAAATACATGTACCTGAAGAAAATAAAACATTGCCTCACACTGGAGCCCAGTGTGGTCCTCCAGATTCCCTGTGAGGTGGACTAACTTATATGGTAAGGCAGGGCAGTGGGAGTGAGGATGGCAGAGAGGATAACACATGTCACGCCAGCCGGGTTCATGGAAACAAAACATGAGTGGCCTGGGAGAAACACTGTGAAAGGACATAGACCTAAGTGGGCCTCAGGTGGACATCCTCGTGGAGAAAACGGGGGCCCTGATTGATCTCAAAATGAGCCCCAGGTTGTAGCAGCTCTTACCGCAGGGTAGGGAGGTGGTGAGTGATGATGAGACAGCTATCCCTTAAGCCCTGCTTGTCACCCGCTGACTTTAGCCACATATGCATCATAGTGGCTTAAGGTGCCCCAATCCTGAAATGTGGGTGTTACATGTCCCTAATGGGTCTACCTCCCCCAACCCATGGATTGCCTGAGATTGCTCACTGCAGTCTCCTCCAGGATCCTTGGGTTCTCCATGTGGGGCCCAGATCCAGGTCAAAAGGCCTCTCAGTTCCCAGCCCTTCCCAGCCCTAGGCTGCTCGCCTGGCCTCCTCTCTGTTCTGCCTCTAAGGCTGACCCTCTCTCCATGGGATAGAACTGCAATGGACTGAGCCATAGGGCCTGGCTGATGATCTAGGGGACTGCAGAAGTAGGTCCAGGACAGTTCAGGTGACAGTTTAAAGCCAATTCCCCAGAGACCAAGGAATGACCAGCTAGGTCCTATCCCATGATGCCCCACTGCGAAACCCATGTCAGCAATCCTACCAAAACCCAGGCAGTCATGTTCAGCCAAACAGCTGAATAAGCTCAGGTGGGAGGTGTACTGCCTGCAGCTGGAGGCTTGACCTTCATGATCCCAGAACCGCTGGACTGCAGTGGAATGAGACACCCTGTAGCCTGCAGGGAGAGGAGTCAGGAAGGTTCATGCCAGTCCTACCCTCCGACACTCCAGCTCCCCTACCATGCTGGGAGGCATTCCTTACCGAGGATGCCAACACAGTACTCCTTCATGATGACTTCACTATGGAAACAAAGTTTGGGATGAAAGGAAATCATCCTGCCACCGGTAACCGGGATGGCTGAGTTCCTCCACCTGCCGGATCAAGGAGAAAGAGGATGGATTCAATGGGACCATGTCAACTAGCTGGGCTGAGGTGGCCTACTAGCTGTAGTGAACCATGAATTTCCCCTTCCCAGCTCTCCCACTGAGAAAACCCTGGTCCCCGGGGGGACCTCAAACGGACTCAGACACTGGACTCCTCCCACAGACCCAGGCTCCCCAGCCTGACCTGCAAATCCATCATGTAGCAAAGCAGGACTTCTGCATGCTTTCTGACCCACGCCAACATCTCGTGTGCCAAACAATCTACCTCTGCGCAAGAACTCTCAAGAGGATTGAGTGGGCAAGCCTCGTGACGCCTTGCAATTTCGCAAGAACACAGACAATGTGGAGCAGGGCCATCTCCCAGACATTTGGCCAGTCACCCTTCATTGTTGGCCCTCTATCTCTGTCTGGCGAGGAGGCAACGCCACAACTGTGGTGGTTTTTGGAGTGGGTGGACCCCGGCCAAGACGGCCTAGGCTGACCAGAGACGGGAGGTAGAAAAAGTGGGCAGGCGATTGCAGCTGAGGGACGGGAGGGGCGGGGGGTCGTGTGAGGCTGCTGCCTCTCCGAGTTTATGAGCTGCAGGAAGCCTTTGTATGCTGGGTGCTGGACATGCTCCGCTGATGTCCGGGTGTGTGGTGTCCTCTTATCCTAGTCACCCTGAGGGGTGGGCCTGTCCACTTGACGGAAGCCCTGTAGTTAGAAGCGACTGCAGGGTCGTGCCTGGCGCTCTCCATGGGAATTGCGTGGGTGCAAAGGAAGTTATATAGGCTCAAGGCCTACACACCTTTGGGTGCAGCGCCCGCAGGGGGAAGAAAGCGTATGTGGGGAGCTGGTGCCTGCCCTTAGGTGGTCGGCAGCCCCATGCACCACGAACTTGTGTGAAGCACCTTGTGTTTCTGGGGTGAGCCTGCTGGAAACAGGCACCGAGAGCAGGGGTGGTTCAATGGCTGGCAATGGCATACAGATTCCCCGTCCTCCTGGGACGTTCCCAGGGAAACGTGTCCTTCGACTTTGTGCTGTGCGGGAAGGGAGCTTGGCGCCGCGATTCTCCCTTGTCAGTGCTGTCCTTGGCTCCCCTTCCCTACCACGTGCTCCCAGGGCTGCTACAAGCAAGCTGCCCTCACAGCTGCAGGAACGTGGCCTCGGCTCCCACCCTGTCCCCCATCCCCTGCCTCCTGGCTGACCCCACGCGCCTCCCACCTGGCTCCTCCCCGCAACCAGCCCCCATCCCCCCCTGAAGCCCAATGACTATCCCCTGCTGCCAGCCATCCCAAATCGGCAGCTGCAAGGATATGGCTCTGGCCCACAAGGCGGAGATGCTCTGTGGCCTGGGGCATTCACGGAGCCCAGCTCCAAGTGAAGGACCTCCAGCGAGTCCATTGACGGCCCCGGTGTGCTCGGGCCAGGGCCAGGCTGTGCCCGCTGGCCCTCCTTCTTCCACCCCACGCCGGTCTCCTACTCAGCCACCACCTCCACCTCAGCCATGATGTCTTCCACCTTCAGCACCGCCTCCTCTTCCAAGGCCGCCTCCTTGCTCTGTACCCCGGCCGTCCTCTCCAGCATTGCCTCCAGCCTGAACACGGTTTTCTCCTGGGTGCTCCCACAGACCCTGGGCCTGCGCAGCCTAGCCCTGCCCATGTCCTGCACCCCATAGGCTCTGGGGGCCCGCGCTCTAACAGACCCGCTCCTTGAAAGACCCACGGGCGTCGCCCTGCTGAGAAACTAGTCCCACACCTATGTGGACCCAGGTTTCCTGAGGAGCTCCGCTGGACCCGCAGATCCCGCACTGGCCAAAGGGCTCTGGTCTCCAGTAGGCTCAAATGCGGACAGGAGCTCGGGAACCAGAGGCCCCGGCCCTGGGCTTGCAGAGCCCCACCAGCAGGCACCGCAGCCGCTGCTGCGGGTGCGGGAGCCTCTGGGTCGTCAAGGCAGTGCACAACAGCGTGTGCGCAGGCCGACAATGGCCAACCCTGGCGGCTGGCCTCTGGTGTGCCCAGGGCATAGGACAAGAGGCCCTTTGGAATGCTCCTTGGAGTACAGCATCCTCAGGGAGGAAGCACGGTACTCGGAGCCTGTATTTGTCTCGACCTACGAGAGTGCGTGCCGGGGCTCTGGCCTCTACAGCAGATCAATTCCACCTCAGCACAGGCAGGGGACTTTCCTCCCACATGCCCGCCCCGACTCACTTCCCCTAGTCCAACCCTGCCACCCTAGCCCTAGCAACCAGAGTTCTCTGGATTCGCAGTATTACTTCCCTACCATCTGCCTGGCCTACCTAACGAAGAGAGATGTTTTGTGTGTTCATGACACATAGAGATGTTCATGGCTTGCCACACTGAGGATGTCAGGGCACAGGGCTGCCATGCCCACAATTCCAAAGGCCACGCAGCCCGCGTGTCCTGGACTCTGAGCTACCCGGCACAAGCTCCAAGGGCTTCTCGGAGGAGGCTTGGGCAGGGAAGGCGGGGGGTGAGGGGGCTGGAGATGCAGGCGCGCCAGAGGCTGTGCAGCCCAGGGAAACGCCCACCGCCCTCCCATTGATTGGCCACGAGGGAAGGAAGTCGGCCTGGGTGCGGCCCCTTGGCCCTTAGCGCGCAGTCCCTTAGGGGGTCTCCTGGAAACCCGGCGTATGCGCCCTGAGGGCCCGCTGACCCACCGGGTGCCATAGAGGCTGCAACAGGGTTCCTATGGCGTGGGTCGGGCAGCACAGGCCTTGGTGTGTGCGAGTGCCGAGGAGGGCACTGCCTTCAGGGTGGAAGCTGTGCAGGAGCGGGCGGCCGGGGTGGAGAGTGAGCAGGCGGCTTTGGGGGAGGAGGCGGTGCTGGTGGCAGATGACATAATGGCGGAGGTGGAGGTGGTGGCCCAGGAAGAGGCCCTCGTGAAGGGGCAGGTGGAGGCCCAGCGGGCACAGTCTGGCCCTGGGCCAATGACCCCAGAGTCTGCACTGGAGGAGCTGCTGGCCATTCAGGTGGAGCTGGAGCCGGTTAATGCCCAAGTCAGGAAGGCCTTTTCTCGGCAGCGGGAAAAGATGGAGCGAAGGCGGAAGCCCCACCTAGACCACAGAGGCGCCATCATCCAGAGCGTCCCTGGCTTCTGGGCCAATGTTGTATCCTTCTCAGTGTTTCTTTGGCCTTTCTAGTGGAGAGGTGCCCTCGGGGAAGTGTAAGTAACTGATGGGCAGCTCGGCTTCGATGTGACTCTTTGGGGAACAAAGGGGAGTTGCCACGGACAAATGTGGCTGTGGAATGCCGGAGCAGGCGTGGGTACTATTATCCTGCATGCGGCAGAGAAACCCTTGGTGATGCCGAGCAGCAGACGTTTGGGGCATCTTTTTGAAGAGCGGAAGCGAGTTCAGACCAGAAGAGGTTTTTCAGTGAATCAAGCTATTTTTAAGGGAGTGTGATTGCTGCCAATTGCTAGTCCGATCTGCGACTGGGCGTCTTCGACTATAAGCAGATTCTGCCACTCCTCAGACACCAGCAACTCTCCGCACATCATGCTTCCCCATGTCAGTGCAGTCAGCCTCAGAATTATACACCTTCTGTGAAGGCAAGAGGCCTTAGTTTAGGGGGAGGGGGAGGCGAAAGGAGGTCATACATGGAAGCAGATCTGAGAAATCCCCTACCCCAGCCTCTGGGTGCTCTTAGGCCTTCTTCCCTGTTGCTCCTAGCTTTTCCTTCCATCGTGTGTTAAGTCTCTTTGACCTAAATCAGATTGCACACCACCCCCAGATGTCAGCCCTGATCACTGACGAAGATGAAGACATGCTGAGCTACATGATCCACCTGGAGGTAAGGCCAGGAAGCCTGAGGCTAGAGGGTTTAGCGGGGGAGGGTAAGGGAAATAATTTATTCCTGTAAGCAACAGCAGGCATCTCACCCGAAAAGGTATTTAAGCTTTCTCCACCTTGCCCTGACAGGTGGAAGAAGTGAAGCATCCAGTTCATCTGTGCAAGATCATGTTGTTGTTTCAGAGTAACCCTTACTTCCAGAATAAAGTGATTACCAAGGAATATCTGGTGAACATCACAGGTGACAGGTGGCTCCCAGGATGGGTAGTGGAAGGAAGATGGTGGGTGGATCATTGCCAATGTGATCCAGCCCCCTTCCCGCAAAAATTCCTGTCTCTGTAGAATACAGGGCTTCTCATTCCACTCCAATTGATTGGTATCCGGATTACGAAGTGGAGGCCTATCACTGCAGACACCACAACAGGAGCCTGAATTCTTCAACTGGTTCTCTGACCACAACTTCGCAGGATCTAACAGGACTGCTGAGGTAAGTCCTCACTGGGAAACATGAGGAATGACCCCGTGTGTTCCCAGGTGCTTGGGTCACCATTCTGAGTCCTGATGAGGCCTTTCCCGATGGATTCCCCTGACAGATCCTGTGTAAGGACCTGTGGCGCAATCCCCTGCAATACTACAAGAGGATGAAGCCACCTGAAGAGGGAACAGAGATTTCAGGTGAGCTGTTCAGTTGGAAGTGAAGCTTTTTGATGCCCAGGATAAGGGGGTTGACACACCTGCCTATTAGGGAGGCTGGAGGCTCATTTCAGAAATGTATAAATTGAGCCTCCTTTCATACATGTAGAAATTCCTTGAGAGGAAGACAGAGTGTGACAGAATCCAGGACATTCATGGCATTGGGCTGAAAAAGGCACATTAGAGACTGCACTGCAAAGCACGTTATAGCTGTGAAGTCTTAAGCCCAGGGAAGCATCATCCATTTCCGGAATCACTGAGAAGAAAAGCTAAAAATCCTTCACTTCAGTCTGTGGCACTTGATTCCATAGCCGTCAACCCCACTGGCAGTCATCCTACCAACCCCATAAGATTGGGCTCCCTGAATGTGCGTCCTGGTCATCCTTGCCCCAAACCACAAAGGACTGTTTAGATTGATGGATTTCCTTAAGCTGTTGCCTCATCAGATTTCTGTGTGCTTTTAGGGTACAGTGCATCTTGTTAGCTGACTCCCCTCACAGAGAATACTGGGAATGGGGCAGGGATTGCACAGAACAGTTTGTAACACGTGGTAGAAGGAAGTTTAAGGGATCACAAATGGGGAAGAGATATCCTTTTCTCAGCGGGCCCTACAATTGAAACATTTCGAAGTATGGCTCAGAGAAAATGCATTTTGACATGCGTTTGTGTTTCTCTAGGGTACTCCCAGATGTTGAGTTGAGTCTCTCCCCGATGTTGAGTTGAGTTGAGTATGATGGAGCATCACACTTTACCTAAAGCAGCAGAACTCCTAAAAAGTTACTACGGTATGCAGGATGTCAGTATTCAGCATGGTCTTATGCACAGGAACTAAAGGAAAAACAGATCGAGTCACAGAAAATCAGACAGGAAGAGGGGGTAAACTTGGATTGTATGGAATGAAGAATAAACATTCTCAAGGATATGTGACTCTGTGTTTGTGTGTGTTTCTCTGTTTGGGTGTGTGTATGTGTGTGTATATTTATCCCCTGGATTCGGGTGTCATAATGAATTGATCAATCCATGTGCATTATTCTCTTCATGGAAATAACCAGTCTGTGTTGGAGCTGGGCCTCTAAAGTTGTAGAGTGAATAGATGTGGAATGTGTTGCGATTCTTCCTACAGGACAGAGTTGGGGAGGTAAAAGCAAAAGACAGCTTAGTTGGAGGCTTACTTCGTCCTATGGAAGCAGAGGTAGTTCAAGGAAAGGGGTCAATAGGCACTAAGGTTTCCAGGTCCCAGTTTGCTGGGACCTGCAAAATCCTTCATTTTGGTATCATCATACCCAATAGATAGCACAGGATGATAGAAATCTTAAAGTTCAATTTCGTGTTGAATTCACACGTTCTCCTTTTAAAGGTGAATGCATAATCCTTTTCTGGGACAATCAGCCTCTCAGGACTTCTCAGACATCAACTTGAGAAGAAATGGGCACGTAACCTGTATGGAGGGACTGTGGGAAAGGTGACAGAGGCATGTGGGAAGGCATTCAGAATACGCTTTTTGGCATAGATGACTAAGGGAAAACTCAAACTTACAGAAGTGAGGGAAAAGGGGGAGGATTTGTGGAATATAAGATTGCTGGAGGATCCACGCATGGACTCTCTTGTCACTTGATGACCAGGATATGGACACTCTTGTTGATGTTTACATCTTTAGTTGTTTTAAGCTTTTCTCCAAGATTCTATGTTAGGTGAGGAGCCAATAATGTATGTAGCTAACAACATTATGAGTGCATTTTGTGCTCTTGCACACTCTAGTGAGGCTCTATTCTCCCCAGTGATGGGCACTGCAGATTATTTCTAGAGCCCAGGGCCCTTTTATTTTCTTTGGCCTTTTCAGCATACTTTGCCTAAGATTAATAATATAAAGAGAATATAGTTGCAGAGTATGTGTTGCAAGCCTCACACAGGAGGACAAAACATACAGTGTTCATTCTCGAGTGGGTGGCTGCTTCCCAGGGACACCTGTGTCTATGCACAAGATAAGGGGTTGCCTCTATCATAGATGGGGGAGGAGGATTTCATTGTTGGGCACAGAACTTTCTTCCCTGTTCCCAGATAAAACAGTTCCAACATGAGCATCAATGTTGGCCACACACTAATAGAGTGCTAACATTCCTGTCCTCTATGGACTCTGGTCAGCACAGCTCCTGTGAGAAGAGCTGTGTTGTTTCAGGGAAGGGTGTTTGACAGTCAAAGTTCATGAATCTGTTGTACTGCCTTCAAGAAGCATTCCACATCTGCTCGGTATCAGCAGTTGAGCTTTGAAAATCTATAGCCCAGTTTTGCCCCTGCTCCTATGCAAAGAGCTGAGGCTCTCCAGCGGGAGTCTTGTCCTCCTCTGACTACTGTCCCCATGTCCCACAAACACAGGAGAAACAGGTTTCCTCAGCAAATTATTCTGAAAACAGTTGGAACCCTTTGGCCCCTGCAAGCTGCCCTTTATCTTACTGTGTGCTGGTCAAAGGCACTGTGGTCCAGTACAGTATCCCTATGGTGGAATGGGGCAACAGATTGGTGTGTGCACTCAGGGCAACTCAGATTAGGAAACGTCTGGGGACTTGCCTATAATGAGGTCGTCTGAAAAGGTCTTGCCCCAAATTTAATGCATAGGAAAAAGTTGAGGAAAGGGTCTTGCAATGATTTTTCTAGGAAGTAAATAGATAAGAAAAATACTGTAAATAGATGCCAGGGCTAGTTTTGGAGGTAGACTGTTTTAAAGTGGTAGGGGAAGCACTTTTTCCAAGGCAGGCAGCAAACCAGGAACTGTCTACAATGGATGGGCGTGCCATGGGTTGCTGGCTCAGCCATATTGACACCCCAGTGAGTGAATGCAGCAGACTGGGCTTCTTCCTCGATTCCTACATACAATTCAGTCTAGTGATTTCACATGAGAGCCCTTCTTTTGGTATTATCAGAGATCGTGCTGAATTATACAGGCTGTCTAATGATTCTTCCACTGCATATTCATGCACATGGGCCGCAGATACTAAGGTCACTGACAAATTTGTATTCTGCCTCAGTAACTCTGAAACACCTGTGTTATTTCTAGTGTCAGGGTCTTGGTGTTTTTTCATGTTTAAACTACCACGTGTGTGTTTGTAGTTGTGTATGTTTATTTTTCTGTGTGGGTTTATATGTTTTCTCTGACTCCACCTATGTCTCTGTCTACCCAACAGGTTTCCACACCACTTGTAGTAATTTTACATGCCTATCTCTACAACCGTGCTGGACTTTGTATCTGTGTCTTTGAACATCGATCACTCTCTGTCCCTTCCTTTTTTTCCTTTCTTTCCTTTACACCCCTCCTTTCTTCCTTCCCCACCACACGCTTTCCATCTGTATCATCTGTCTTTTTATTCTCTATCTAAATTCAGTTTGTAATTCTGAATCTGTTATCAGTGGCATCAGATTATCATTTTAATGTCTGGATGAAATTCCTCTTTTAAAGACTCTCAGCTGAAGGATATGAGTTCTTTTTTTGAGCCATAATGAAGGGTTTATTTCTGGCCGATCTAGCAATGACTGTTAAAAAAAAAAATACTGGGCATGACAGGAAAGCCAAAAGTCACACGGATTCCACTCATCCCACTCAGTGTATCCAAAAGGTGGAAAAGTGAAAAAGTGGGTGATTCCTGTGGTCTCCAAGGCAGAATGAGAACTTTCAAGTGATTGTGTCAGATCATTTTCCAGGAGGCAGCTGTAGTTCGTAGATACATGCTGTGTAAACACAAGCACAATGATGAAACCAATAAAATATTCTTCTCCCTCTGTTTTAATGTTATTTTATCTTTTTAACAAATATTATACATACATAATTTCTTCATGACATGTCATAAACTATTGTTTAATTAACTCATACATGAGTTCTTCATTGTGTCAAAGAATGTCAAAGCATCATGATTCGTTATGACCTGCTACAGATAAGTGATAGGAAATAACAAAATGAGAGCATATAGAAAGGACAAATCATGGTCTGAGAACTTCACCAAGAGGTTCAGGCTAGATGAATGCATGTCAGGGATTCAGAAAGAAACTTGCACTTGTTATTAAGGGCTATGAATCCAAAAGAAGCACTCTTTGACATTTATGTCTTTTAACTCATTTGGGGAGTTTGGTGTGTTATTATTTACAGTGTTCTCTCTACCTTTTTTCATTATTCTCCCCATCTGGGGCTCTTATTATGTGAAAGCTGTTTCCTAGGATTGCATAAGGTCTAATGATATTTCATTTATTTTGATTCTCCTCACACTACATAGTTTTAATTTACCTAATGTGACGCTTTTTGTGTTCATTTCCTCAGAATGGGTCTTACTCTGTCTCCTGGGTTGAAGAGCAGCCCCACGATCTCAGCCCACTGTAGCCCAGACACCACACACCTTTGTGATCCTCTCAACTTAGACTGTCACACACCTGGCAGTACAGGTGCATGCCACCCCTCTCAGCTATGTATTAATTAATTAATTAATTAATTACTTTTTGGATGTGGGCCCATGTTGCCCCAGGCTCGTCTGGAACTCCTGAGTGCAGGCAATCCTCCCACCTCAGCCTCTCAAAATGCTGGGATTACAGGTGTGACCCATGGCCCGGCCATCGCTTTGTGTTTTTTGCTTTTTATTCCTCCTCCTCACGTCTTGTATTGAAACATGCAGTGAAGGTTTCAATTCATGGACTATAGTCTCCGCGCCTGTAATTTCTATCTTTCAACTCATCATCGGCCTTCACTGGGATTTTCATATATATGTATATACATGTACACATGTATATTTTTTTCTTAACTTACCAAACGACGTCGCATTCTTTCCTGTATCATGAAAAAGACTTTGATAGAAAAGAAAAGCACTGCTTTATAATAAAATACTTTATTGACATTTATTCTCTTCAGGAATTTTTAAAATTGTTAATTTTTTAAAATGGCATATGAAAAGATACATATTTATAACTTACGGGGGTGATGTTCCAAAGGTCATATACATTATGCAGTGGATGCATTCAGCTAATCAACATATGCATGACCTCACATACTTGTCATTTTTGTTGTGAAAAAACGTGACAAGCACTGTCTTCGAATTTTTTAGAGAAATAATATATTATCACTAGTTATAGTCAGCATGCTGAAGAAAATGTTTTTAACCTATTCCTCCTTTCTAACTAGAAATATGTATTTTTGATACAGCATCTCCCCAGTGCACCCTCTTCACCCCAACCATTGGAGTCACTACCTCTGTGAGGTCTGCTTTTTATATTTCATATAAGGATGAGGTCATGTGCTATTTGCCTTTCTGATACATGGCTTATGTCACTTAACAAAATGGCATGCACACATTCAGCATATTCACACACATTGTCACAACTGGCAGGATTTCCTTTTTTATTATGGCAGTGCATTTTTCCATTGTGCATACGTGTTTTTGCCCCCATTTTTTTAATCCACTCATCAATCAAGGGACTCTCAGGTTGCTTCTGTATTTTGGCTATAGCATAAATGTAAAGAGTGCAGCAATAATTGCATGGGTGCACACACGGCTTCAACATACTGATATGTGTATTTGTGGGTGTGCCCCGGAATTCTGATTTGCTGGATCATATAGTGGGTGGTTCTACTTGTAGATTTCTGAATACTGTTTATACTTAAATAAAAGCCATAAAGCTTCCTGTAATGCCTGCACTAATTTACATTCTCACCAAAAGTGAGCAATGATTTCCTTTTCTCTGCATCCTCACTGGAAATGAGCATTTTTGTTTGTTTGTTTGTTTGTTTTGTCTTTTGGATAATAGGCATTCTGACTGAAATGAGAAGAAATCTCATTCTGTTTTTGATTTGCATTTTCCTGAAGGATTAGGACTTTTTAGTGTGTCTTCTGGGCAACTGTATGTCTTCGTTTTACAAATGAGTATTCACAGCCTTAGCCCATTGGTTTTCATGCTATTGATTTGTTGGGAGTTCCTTATGTATTGTGAATATTCACCAGTTAGCAGATGCATGGTGATCCAATCATTGCTCCCATCCTGTAGGATGTCCCTGTCTGTTTAGTTTTCTGTGGTGTGTGGAAGCACTTTAGTTTGATATGATTCCGTTCTCTATTTTTGATGGTGTTTACTGTGCTCTCGCAGTCACTTTGAGACCATCATTGCCCACAGGGTTGCTGTGGAGCTTCTTTCTTGTGATTTCTCCTGGTATTTTTATCATTTCAAGTCTGATATTGGAGTTTGGTGAGAAATAATCCACTTGTAAAATCCTTTATGTGGATACTCAGGTTTTCCCCAACCTAGTTTATAGAAGATACTAGATTTTGCACTGGGTATTCTTGCTTCTTTGGGAAAAGGCTGTGAGCTGCAAATGCAGTGACTTAGTTCTGGGCTCCTATTGTTTCTCATAAGCTCGAGTCTTCCCTTTTCTGCCAGTGCTATTCTATTTGGGTACGTAAAGCTTTGTAGTATATCATGAAGTTAGGCAGTGTGATGCCTCCAGCTTTGTGCTTTTTACTGGATTGCTCTGGGTTTTCAGGATCTTCTGCCATTTCATAGCAAATTTAGGATTCTCAGATTGTTTTTCTAAGAATGGGTCATTGATATTTTTACAGGGGTTGTATAGAATCTGAAGATCACTTAGGTAGTACTGATGTCAGTGCCATTTAGACAATGTGTGTGTATGCACATGCTCAGGGCCAAGAGACACTGGGTGTCCTCACCAATAGTGAGGTGCGCCTTAATGTCCAGCCAGATTGCCTTCCTGGAAGCACTCGGAAGGTCCCCTTCCTTTTTGCCGTCTCTTCACATTTCCTCCCCTGTGAGCCCTCTGTGGTCCTCCAGATTCCCTGTCTTTTTGGGGGGTGAAGAGTTGCTGAGTTTGGCCTGTCTTTTTTAGGGGTAGGGAGTTGCTGGCTGAATGAGGATGGCAGAGGGAAACGAGCATGTCAGAGGAGACTGGCATCATCCAAATGGAACTTGGCAGCCCTGGGAGAGTCATTCTGGGAGGATGCAGACCTAGAGAGGCCTCAGGTGGGCATCTGTGTGGAGGGTGAGAGAGCCCTGGTTGAGTCCAAGCTGAACCCCAGGTAGTAAGTAGCAAGTCTCAGGACAAGGAAGGGAGCTAGCAAGGGCTGATGAGGCAGCTGTCTCTTGATCCTGGCTTCTCACCCATTTACCTTAGCTACTTATGTCTATTAAGCAGATTATGGTTCCCCCATCCTGAAATGTGGGTACTACAGTTCCCTGATGGGCCTTTCTCCACCAGCCCATGATGGCCTAAGTTTGCTTACTGCAGTCTCCTCCTTAAGCCTTGGCTTCCCTATGTGTGTCCTACCTCCAGGACCCACAGGCCTCTCAACCCCCGGCCCTGGGCTGCTTCCCTGGCCTCTTCTCTGTTCCCTCTCTGAGGGCCTAACTCCCTTGAGCAGTGCTGCAGAATATTGAGCCACAGGCCCTGGCTGATGATCTGGGGGACTGGGCAAATTGGTCATGACAGGTCAGGTTCTGGTTCAAAGCCAATTCCTCCGATGCCAAGGAATGTCCAACAAGGTCCTTTGCCATGATGCCCCATAGCTGCCCCACCTCAGCACTCGTGCCGTACACTGGGCAGTCAGAGTCAGCCAACCAGCTGAAGAAGCTCAGTTAGGCAGTGACCTGCGGGGAAGTGGGGCCTTCACCTGCATGACCCTAGAACCACTGGACTGCAGTGGAGCCAGTTGCCCTGTATCCTGGAGAGAGAGGAGTCAGCAAGGCTCACGCCAGGCACAGCTTCCTGCATATTGTCCCCTCTAACATGCCGGGAGGCACTCCTCATTGAGGATACCAATGCAATACTCCTTACTGATCACTTCATTGCGGAAGTAAACGTTGTGATGAAAGGCAAACTTCTTCCTGACACTTGTACTCAGGATAGTTGAGTTCCTTCACCTGCCTGTCCAAGAGGGAGAAAGAGGACAGTCAAGGGATAATTTCATCTAGGTGGGCTGATGTGGCCTTGTAGCTGCGGTGAAGCATGCGTTTCCACTTCCCAGCTCTCGCACTGAGACACCGCTGAGCCCCAGGAGAACCTCAACCTGACCAGGACCTTAGCACCCTCCTCCAGACCCAGGCTTCCCATCCTGACTTGCCAATCCAACATGTAGATTTGCAGGACTTCCTCATGGTTTCTGAGCTACTTGCTGTCATCAGAAATGATCATAACTTTTAAACTGTTGTTTATGCCAACCTAAATTTTTCATTTTTACTACCTCATGTTTTGGATGAGGCATGTGTTTTTAAATTTATTTTCACCCTTATTGTACCTCTGTGATAAACTGCTTACTTACGTTCATACCATAATTATCTTTCACTTTTACTTCTCTGTTCCTAAAGATTCACTGAAACTAAGAATTCTATTTACGCTTGTATCTTTCAGCAACCATATGTCAGATAACAGTGCACATTACTGCAGAAATCACATATACAGGTCCAAAGGGAGATGAAGAAGAAGAAAAGCTTTAAAGTCTATACATTCCTAACACTGTATCAGAAACTCACAAATAACAGTGAAATCAAAGAATGATCACAGCCAATTCCATTTCATACCTAGACTGAAATATAAAACTTCAAAAGAAAAGAAAGTTAAGAACTTTGGGTTTGTAAAAATTTTCCTATATAGATAAAATTATTGGTAACTTTGTCTCACTAGAAAACATAAACAAAAATCCATGTTTTTCATATGTGTAAATATACATATTTTTATTTCCATCAGTTATGACATGCAAGCAAGTAATAAAGTGAAAGTACAATAAAATGATATATGGAACTTTCTCAGTCTCAAAATATTCCATTGAGACTATTAATTTTATGAAAACCATAAAGAATGCTTCATGAAATTATATTATACGTACTTTTTAGTATTTTACTTACATTTTAAATAATCAACAATTAAAGGGAATTTTTCAACATTATTGATTATGAATACCAATATTTTCCTTGAGTAATCCTGTTGAAATTGACTATTTTAAATAAAACATTAAAAAGAAAGTATATTGAATGATTTCAGCTTTTGATGAAGTCATACAACTGTAATTGTAGTAAGGTGAAGTATAACTTTCTCCTCACGATTAATCTTTTATAACACCAGTGTAGTTGTTTTCTCTGACACCAACTTTGTGATATCTCAGGGCTTTACTGTATCCATACATTACATGCCTCCAGAGAATAGGCTTCAAACATAAAGAAAAATTATATTTGTGACAAAATTGTTGGAAAGGGAATGGTAAAATGGGAGAATAATTTCTAACTTCCTGACTGTTGGTCAATGGAATTATATATATCTAGATACAGACACATATTTGCGCACTGTAAGTTTGCCCTTGTACATATATATTTATATGAGATACCCATAATATATGGGTTGTGTAATCTTTTAATTAATCCACAATTGTATATGTGTGAAATTGGATAAGCAGTTACTGTTTCTGTACTCAATTTGATGGAAAGCCAAAAAAACTCTGTCAACACTCATTTCAATTAATCCAATACTGTTAACTACTGATAGCTTCATTCTCCTTGTTCTCTTTTGTCAGTCTGAAAGTTAATTCTCACTCTAATTCAACTCTCAGGGTGCGATCCACAAAAGACTTTCATCTTGCTGTGGATTGTGACCTCTAACTCCACCTCTTTCTTCCTATAGCAGTCCTACCTTTGCATATGTAGTAAACTTTGTACATAGTTAAAAGGATAAAAGTTCAGTGAAATGTCAAGTCATACTGTGAAATGTTCCATTGTTTCTATATCTCTAATTGTCCTTTCATGTTATAGAGGCAAGAAAAAAAATTCAATGTTTTTCTTAGTATCCAGTCAAATGCACTCTTTCTTAATAATGTGCCAAACCCATCCCTTCAAGACACTGACATCTAAACATGGGTAGACATCTCAAAATCTCTTCTCATTAATAACCATTATGTTAATCACTGTTGCCCACAACTGGAATCTGACTGTTAAATCCCCCAGTGGAAATTGCTGTAATGGCTCCAACTACTGGAATGTCTATTTTTTTACCTGAAAATATCTGATGAGCATATACCTATGCTATGTAAATGAACATATTGTATATTAACAACATACCTTCACTAATAATAGGTATACCAAACCTTTGGGCCAAACTGAGCTCAGAGGCTCCCACAAACCAAGCTTTCTCCTGCACAGATTTCTTTTTATGTCAAAAAACCACAACTCCAGGCCGGGCATGGTGGCTCTTGCCTGTAATTTCCACATTTTGGGAGGCCGAGGTTGGTGGGTCACTTGAGGTCAGGAGTTTGAGAACAGCCTCGGCAACACGGCAAACACTTGTCTCTACCAAAAATATAAAACTTAGCCAGGCCTAGTGGCACATTCCTGTAGTCCCAGCTGCTTGGGAGGCTGAGGCAGGAGAACCGCCTGAACCTGGGAGGCAGAGGTTGCAGTAAGCCAAGATCTCACTACTGCACTCCAGCCTGGATGACACAGCGAGACCCTGTCTCAAAAAAGAAAAAAAAAAAAAGACAACTCCACTTGTCCACTCGCTTAGGTAAAAAATACTGTAGTTGGCTGGGCATGGTGGCTCACGCCTGTATTCCCAGCATGTTGGACTTTGGAAGGCTGAGATGGGCAGATCACCTGACTTCAGGAGTTGGAGACCAGCCTGGCCAACATGGTGTAGCCAGGCCTCTACTAAAAATACAAAACATTAGCTGGGTGTGGTGATGCATGCTTGTAATCCCAGCTACTGGAGAGGCTAAACCTGGGAGGCGGAGGCTGTGTTGAGCAGAGATCCTGCCACTGCACTCCAGCCTTGGCTACAGAGCAAGGGTACCCTGTGAGAAACAAAAGTGAATAAAACAACAACAAAAAAAAATTAGAAAAATAATACCCACTGCAAAAGTTTGCCACAGAAAAGATTAAACATTTCACCAACTTCTACCTTCTATAATGGAAGCCAAAGTTATTTGGACCAACCCTCCTGTATTAGTTCATTTTAATGCTGCTGATAAAGACATACCTGAAACTGGGAATAAAAGGAGGTTTAATTGGACTTACAGTTCCACGTGGCTGGGGAGGCCTGAGAATCATGGCATACGAATAAAGGCACTTCTTACATGGCAATGCCAAGAGAGAATGAAGAAGAACCTAAAGCGGAAACCCCTGAAAAACCCATCAGATCTCGTGAGACTTCTTCACTATCACAAGAACAGCACGAGAAAGACCAACCCCCATCGTTCAATTACCTCCCTCTAGGTCCCACCTGCAACATGTGGGAATTCTGGGAGATACAATTGAAGCTGAGATTTGAATGGAGACACACCAAACCATGTCACTTCCCAAACGATTAAAAATTCTGAATAGAAGAAACATTAATTATATCAAAAAGTGGTGGACCAAGAAGGAACTATTAGCCTCATATCTCAAGAAAGACTCTAGTCAAGGCCTAGGGACTACTTATGAAAAGAGTTTAATAGCTGACTCTCTCCAGTGGATCTGGATTCCACAGGACTGTATCTTCACAGTAAGGGTGAAACAGAAGCAAACCCTTTCCTATTTCCAAGCTCAAGGAACTTTGGTCAAACTTCTGTTGGAGCTGAGCAGAACAAGGAGGCAAACAGAAAAAATTTGTGTCCCTGAGAAGTCATGGCCACAGGCTGGCTATCACATAGACTGTCAAGCCAGTTCCATATTGCATGGGTATTACAGAAAATCTCAAAACATAAATTTGTGTGTGGGTTGTCCCAGAGTAGTAGGATCTGGCAGAAGGAAATTTCCTTCTAACCCTCAGAGAATCCACATAAATCTTGTTACATTTGGGATTTTAACCATTTGCTTCATGAATGAGAATGGACTTTAGTTTTCATATCTTTTTATCCACTCAGTTTATGTTTTGTTGGCATCAAAGTTCTGCTTGCCTCACACAATGAGTTTAGGATTTTCCCTTTTTTATTCTATAGAATTCTTCATATATATTGAAATGCTCTTCCTGGGGAAAAAATCTGAGCCTAGTGTTTTATCTCTAGGAACAATCTTTTATTTCCCTGAACATGTATGAGACAATTCAGATTACATATGCCTTCTTGTATCAATTTTACTAAGCTATAAATTTATAAAATTCTATTTGGTCTAAGTTTTCAAATTTGTATCATAAAGTTTTAATCATATTTCCTTATTAGCTTCTTAATCTCTACTGTATCTATGCTTATGTATTTTTTAAATTCTTCATTTTATTTGTGCTTTTCTCTTTTTTTCTAACCTTGCCTGAGGTTTGCACCATTTATTACATTTTTCCAACAACCAGAGGTTGGCTTTGTATGTTTTACCAATTTTCTCTACATCATTTTCCCCTCACGTTAGTTTTTCAGTATTGATTCTGTTGTTTCTTTTCTAATTCTTTCTTTAAATATCTAGTACATTAATTTTCAAGTTGTAGAAACATTTGTCTATGAACTCCTATTGCAATATCACTTTTCCTGCTACCCAAAAATTTAATCTGTAATATTTGCAGTACCATTAATTTCTATTATAAATTTATATTATGATAATCCATGAGTTGCTGAGAAATAGCTGTTATAATTTTGTTGTTCAATTCCCATTTAATTTTATTTTAACCTGTGCTAACTCAGTTGAAAATTCTTTACTAGTTTTTTAAATCTCATATCAAGACTTTTATTCACATCAATTGTTCTATAAATGCTCCCTCCTTGAAGAACACTCTCTTGTAGGCTGCTTCTCTGCAACAGTCTTGACTGGTTGCCCTCTAGGCCTGATTCAATTGTCTCATCCTAGGAATTTCATTCACTACGCTTTTAAGAATTTATTTCTCTTTTGTTGTGTCTCTTATTTTCTGCTTTTCAGAATCTTTGTCTTTCTTGGTTTACTTCTTCCTTCTGGTAGGAAGAAATCTCTAGTAGTTTCTTGAGAAAAGTTTCACAGGGAGACAAAATTTCAGAGTTGTCATATTTCTGAGAAATGTATGTTTTCTCCTTGTACATTTGATTTTAGTCTATGTGGAAATAACAATGTATATCAGAAATCATTTTCTTTTAGAATTTTCAAATCAGAACTCCGTAATTCATTGCCTTCTGCTTCATAGTGGTGGAGTTGATTTTTTTTTTTTTATTTGAGATGGAGTTTCGCTCTTGTTGCCCAGAGTGGAGTGCAATGGCATGATCTCAGCTCATTGCAACCTTTACCTCCTGGGTTCAAGCAATTCTCCTGCCTCAGCCTCCCCAGTAGCTGGGATTACAGGCAGGCACCACCATGCCTGGATAATTTTGTGTTTTTAGTAGAGACGGGGTTTCTCCATGTTGGTCAGGCTGGTCTCAAACTACTGACATAAGGTGATTTGCCTGCCTTGGCCTCCCAAAGTGCACCTTGGCCTCCCAGAGTGCACCTTGGCCTCTCAAAGTGCTGGGATTACAGTCATGAGACACCATGCCTGGCCAGTGTTGAAAATTTTTAAATCATCTGATTCCTCATCCTTTGTACCTGACCTATTTTTACCTCTCTGGAAACTTATACAATTTTCTCTTTGTTCTCAGTGTTCCCAAATTTTACATTGATATATCTTGGCATGAGTCTATTTTCATCTATTTTGCTAGGTGTTTGCCTTTTAATCTATAAATAAGCACCCTTAAGTTCTGAGACTTTTTAATTATTTTGCCAACAATTTATTCCCCTCTGTTTTACTTATTTATTTTATTTCTATAACTCATATAATTAAAACAATTGAAAGAAATTATCTTGGAGAAGAAGATAGCACCACACTGATTGTGTTTGTGTCAAACTATCACAGCTCAAGGTTGTCATATTTTATTAAGGAGAAATATTGTATTTCTAGGTATTCACATTATAACCTGAAGAAGGGCAATGACTGTCAAAAATTTAAATGTATGGGTAATAGTTACAAGATGCAAGCACTGTATCCTCCAGAATTTTAGCATATGAAACCTTTAAATTCCAGGCAAATTGACTTAAGCTTCAATATTCTCCCAGCTAAAATGAATCCATTTGTGCTAATTTCTGTGATCAAAAGTGAATAAGACATTGTTTCTGCCTTCAGTGATAGCTCAGTCCAAAGGGAGACAAATAGAAATGATGTAAGAAGAGAGATATGTAGTCCATGCATGGTGGCTCACGCCTATAACCCCAGCACTCTGGGAGGGAAAGGTTGGAGGATCATGAGCTCAGGAGATTGAGACCATCCTGGCAAACAAGGTAAAACCCTGTCTCTACAAAAGATACAAAAATTAGCCAGGCATGGTGGCACACGCCTGTAGTCCCAACTACTTGGGAGGCTCAGGCAGGAGAATTGCTTGAACCTGGGAGGCGGAGGTTGCAGTGAGCGGAGATCATGCCACTGCACTCCAGCCTAGGCAACAGAGCGAGACTCTGTCTCAAAACAAAACAAAACAAAACAAAAAAACCCAGATACGTAAAGTGCTCTAAAAGCTGAGAAAAGGGACAGAATATCTGTGACAGGTAACTTGTTTGGGGCAGTTGGAAATACAGAGGTCTCAGTGTGTGCTTTCACTATGTCCCTACAGGTGTTGAATGTGGAGTGCTCAAACCTCAAGCTTATAGCTTCATGAAGGAAAAATTATGTTAGAATGAGACAAAAAGCCCCTCAACCACTACATCAATTATTTTATTCCTGAATAACTTACAGCAGAATGTCAATCTTTAATGAGTAGAAATGCTTCTCAATCATACAAACAACTTAGATTTACCTGGAGAGATAACAAAAAGCATCCCACATCTGAGATCTACACTACACCAATTATATCAGAATTTATGGGGATCAATGGATCCTGGATATGTGAGCTTTTGTAAGCTTGGCAGATAACTTTAATGTGCATTCAAAATTGAGAGCAACTATGTTAAGAACAATAATCCATGAAAGTAAGTTCCTATCTACTCATCTGCCCTTAATTATATTACACTGTTCTCATGCAGCATGATACAAGTAAAAATTATTATTATTATTATTATTATTATTATTATTATTATTTTGAAATGGTGTCTAGCTCTGTTGCCCAGGCTGGAGTGCATTGGCGCAACCTCAGCTCACTGAAACATCTGACTCCTGGGTTCAAGGGATTCTCCTGCCTCAGCCTCCCAAGTAGCTGGGATTACAGGCACCCACACACATGCCCAACTAATTTTTGTATTTTCAGTAGTGACGTGGTTTCACTGCATTGGCCAGGCTGGTCTCCGACTCCTGACTTCGTGATCCACCCACCTTGGCCTCCCAAAGTGCTGGGATTACAAGTTGAGCCACCGCACCCAGCCAACATTAATATTTTAAAATATTTAGAAATATACGTTGCAGGGCAAAGTGGCTCACACCTGTAATCCCATCACTTTGAGAGGCCAAGGTGGGTGGGTCACTTGAACTGAGGAGTTCGAGACCAGCTTGAAAATATGGTGAAACCCGGTGTCTGCAAAAAATACAAAAAATTAGCCAGGACTAGTGGTGTGTGCCTGTGGTCCCAGCTACTCAGGAAGCTTAGGTAAGAGGATTGCTCAGGAGGATCACTTGAGCTCAGGAGGCTGAAGGTGCAGTGTGCACAGATTGAGCCTCTGCATTCCAGTCCAGTCTGGGCAACAAACTGAGTCTCTGTCTCCTATATGAATGTGTGTGTGTGTGTATATATATACATGTATATGTACATACACACACACATATACATATATAGGAAAGCGTGAAACTCCCTCTCATACACACACACACACACACACACACACATACATATACGCTTGGCCGCTTTAATTCCTCTACAATGGAATTCTGAGCAGCATGCTTAAGGGTCAATATCAGGAGCTGCAGGTAGTCAGCCTGTGCTAGAAATATTCAGAGTGGGATTTTTCACATTATACAGTTTCATCTTCTGAGTGTACTTCCTGAGGCTATTGTTCTCTTCATATCTTGCAGATCTTTCTGGGCAAAAGGCCACATGCACCAACAGTTTTTTTTTTTTTTTTTTTTTTTTTTTTTTTTTTTTTTTTTGCTAAGGGTCTTCTAATTAATTGGAGGACTTCAGTCGAAAAATTTCTAAGGACAAGATTTTTCCTCTTTTGGCTCAGGAAACTGCAGGCATCAGTTACACAACAATATTTAACAGTAGCACAGCTAATAAGTCATATCCATTGCCTTAAACAAAATGTACAGAATTCAGTATTTTTAGTTACACACAAACACTATATAGGGTTTGCAATTAATCATTTTTATATTCTATATTCTCTCTGATACTGAACACAGAACTTCAAGAAGAGTTTCACACAATGATTTATTCAGTAAATATGCATAGAGTTGCATAAGTACTGAGATTAGAAAACATACCATGTATCTGCACTCATCATGTTCTCATTCTATTAAATGCTGTAATAACACAACTTTGAGTCATAAAAGTTTCGAAAGAGAAGTACACACACAAAAAAAGCTAGGCAAATACATGGAACATTATCATCACTTAGAGCTGGTATCAGTTAAAGCCAGGTCTTCAAGACCCAGAAATGCCAGGATAGAAAGTATAGAACAAACTGTGTACACAAAGGCAAGTTTTTGTTGTTGTTGTTTTTGTTTCATAGGAAAATAAGATCAGAGTTTCACGAAGGTTGTAAGACTAATTGTAATATATAGGATGGGTTGAAGATCAGCAAGAGAAGACAGAAGGTGAGTTATGAGTTTTATTAAATGGTTAAACTAATAGATGATGGTGACCTGGGCAAGGAAAGTTGAAGCAAGGACTGGAAGAAAGAGACAGATGCAAGAATCATTGCAAAGATAAGGTACAAAAGTCTTGGCATGAGTTTTCAAGTTGAGGCTAGTAAAAAATATTGTGGGATTCTTGGCATTCATCTATCCATCAAATTATTCAAGGAATCTTTATTAAGATTCAATATTATTATTAATCTTTATTATTATTCAAGATTATTAAGATTTATGATTCATTGAATAATAAAAATGTCATAAATATTTATTAGCATGCAACAAGCACTGTGCTGGGTTCTGGAGGTACAGCAATGAATATGGGGTTAATGGTCCCTGACTTCATAAAGCTTTATTTACAGGGAGAGACAGATAATAAATAAAAGACACAAGCAGTTGTAAATGCTGTGAAGGAAATTTTGGGATTTTGAAAGAGTGTAACAGACAGTAGTGATGGTTGGTATAACAGACAGAACTACTGTATATTGGGCACTAAGTGAAGCTTTCTCCAAAGAAGTCTTTTGTGAGATATCAGAAAGAGTAGCCATTGAAAAAGAGGGAAAAAAATCTGCCAAATCTCTAAAATAGGACAATTTTGGAATAGTTCTGTGTTTGAAGAACAGAGAGTTGCTGATGTGCAGAATAATGCTGAGAATTTGACTAAGAGGAAAATGGTAAAGTAACCAGCAGTTTTCATAGTACAGATGGGAATTCTGTCCTTGATAAAAGTAGTTCCAGTGGAATGAGACCAAAACCAAATTGAACTGAACTGAAAAGCCAGTGGGAAGAAATGAGGGAAGTGGGTACAGTGTACTCAGTGGAGAAAAGTAATGAAGGGCTAGGTGGCCGGGGGGTAAACAATGGGAAAAAATCTAATTTATAAAACAATGTAAGAATTTAGATCACAAATGTATATGTATACTGAGTTGGTAGAGAGGGAGGGATTAACATACATGAGAAAATAAAATTGAGAGCAGTGGATTGCGGTTTCTAGCACCTACAGTGCACTCTCACTTTGCCTGTGAGTTGGATAAGTGGCTGAAAGCTGATTCTTTTTCAAAGTTGGTTTCTATTTGGGAAAGAAGGGAGTAGGGAACAACATGACACTGTAAACTGCATAGCAAAATAAGGATATTGAGTACATAGGGAAGAAAGAGCTCAGGTACAAGAAGATCTTGTTCCTCAAACCACATGCTGCCTACTTTCTAGTCTAGCTTCACATTAGCCCTACTCCAGTTTCCAAAAGAACAATGATTGTTTCATTTAGTCTAAGAGCATTTACATATCCCATCATATACATCTGTCATCTAAAAGAAGAAGGAGTATTTTAGGACTACAGATAAAAATAATGTAATATTAAGATTAAAATCAAATAACAAATCTAGCTTTGTTGAAACTCTGTCTATACTGATATCTTATTTTTTTTTAATTCTGCCAAGTATTAGTAAAAATATTCTCCCAGTCTTGTGTCTGTCTGGAAATCAGTATTGGGAAATCACTAGACTGATTGCCTTATGAAATTGCTTCCAATTCAAATTCTATAATTCAGTTAATAATTAGAAAACATATCATATTTGAAGTAAAATAATTTCCTTTTCTATCTTCCATTCAAAGATCTTACAAATAACTCTTCCTTTCCCAAGTGACCCTTGCAGTACTGTCAGCTATATAGAGATCTAAAGCAACACTTTGACACCTTCATCAGTTTCAAAGGCCTATCCTCCAAACTTTTCAGAGAGCACACAGCATTTACAATAAACATATCTCTCTGCACAACAGGCAATAGCTGCTTCAACTGTTCTCTGTCAGCCTGAATGTTGATTAAGACCTCAGTAATCACACTCCACTCTGCACAAATCTAAAATCACAAATGCAGATTAATTTATGAGAACAGAAGGAAAGGATTGAAAGAAAAAAAAGGCTGTCTTGCTCAAACAAAGGAAGACACAAAAGAAATCCCACTGCCTACCTCATTTGTATATTTTTGTTTTTAAAATGTTCAAGCATCCTAGTATTTTTAGCACTCTTAAAGAGACAATTAAATATTGCATCAAATAAGACATGTAAAAAAATGACATGTTGTTAACAGGTGGACTCTAAACATGAGAATTATCACTGGCTCACTGAGACCTCTGATCTGCAGGCATATGATTGACGACGCCTTTCTAATTCCAATAGCATGGGCCTGCAGCGAAGTTTATTTTACTGCAAGGTCTGCTTTATTGAATTCACAGCCTGTCCTAATTCTATATATTTCTGATTAGCTGACCTTCAGAAGTGATGTTAGTAGAGGAAAATTGTTTTCTGACGTGCTAACATTTTAAACCTAATCATTCTTTTAAATAAGCAATTTGAGTTTGCAGCATTCTGCTCCTGTTATGTTTTATTAGTGTTTCTGCTTTAATTTGGTATGTGTCTTTTGGCATCACTCCAATGGCAGATCCAGATACAAAAATAGAATCAATTAGATTCACTGTGATGTCTGATATAAGCATTCCAAGCTTAGCTTTTAAAACAAAATGGTAGACTTGGCTCTTTCCAGAGTCCTGCAAATAAAATGTATTGATTCTGCAGGGCTTTCTCGACTGTAGCTTTTTGAAATTTTGTTCCCACTCTTCACATGTCCAAATCCACAATCTCCTACACAGCTTTTATTGAGAACCACAACCTCATCTCCTCCTTTTTCAAAGCAATTAAGTCCATCTAGCTGGAGAGCCCAAGTACAGTTTATTTTCCTCTTTAATATCTCCCTCCAGTGCTTTCTACACTACTGCCAAGTAATAAGGGCCTGAATAAATCTTCCTTAAATGACAGGTTGAATGAATTTGTCCTCTCTTTTCTTTTCTCTGACTTGCACTAAGAGAAATTTCAGTTTTCCAAGACTAAACCTTGTCAGTGATGTAGAATTTATCTGATTCTTTCCACTCATGCTTTCTTCAAGACCTTGATTCATCATGTATTTCTTCTTAGTCTAACTGTCTTTGGTCTTCATTTCTTCCTTGGCCACTGAGTGACTTCCTAATAACACAGACAAATGTCTCAGTTTTGTGGAAAAGGTCTGAAGGGAATGGTGATTTGGACAAGGCATCTGCATTGGAATACTAGTTTGGTTGGCAATATCCTGTTGCTTTACATCTGCATGGCAGAAATAAAACCATACACTTGTGTGGTTTCCATATCTGAGTTTTATCTTAAAATAAAAAGGTAAAAATAAAAACAAACAAAAAAGACACACACCAAGGACAAGAGGTTTATTAAAGCTGATGCAAATTAAAATAGAGACGAGACCTGAAGAATCTCTTAGAAGAAAAACAACAGTTAGGCCCCAGAAGTGTCCTCAACCTTGCTTGATTTGCAAACATAAGCAAAACTTAAGTTGAGCTATTTCTTGTAAATGTTTATATCATAAATAAACAGAATGTAAACTCAACCAATCAGAAGCAGTTAACAAACTTATATAATTAGGACTTTCCAATGGGATAGATCAAATGAGGCAACTGTATAATTGTAAACAATTAAATGCCATCTGCTTTACTTCTGTGTGTGTTTTATAAAATTCTCCCCATTGTCTTCCCTTGATGGAACTCCTGAATGGCTTCTAGTTTGGAGCTGCTCAATTCAGGGAATATTTCTTGCTCAAACTCTTTAAAAATGTGCCTCAGTTTACCTGCTAACATTGGAAAGGTTAGTCATTGGCTTCACAATGTGAACAATTCTAAAGGCTAGATAGTAACTCTTCTTGTAAGTCAAGCAATTTTCATTGCTTTGTTTTCAACAAAATTGAATGACTTGCAGTTGTCATGTGTATAGTTTTCAGTATTTAATTCATGAAGAATTCAAAGAATTGAGTGAAATTGCTTTAAAAATTCCTTCTTCCATTCCTAAATACATATTCATGGGAACAAAGTCTCTTTTTGACACTTCCATCCATAGAAAGAAAAAAATAAAAATTGAACCAATAATGAATCCAGCCTCACTCTGGCATTTAGTAATAGTTACCTATGCCTAAAATAGAGAATGAAAGTAAATGAGAAGAGGACAGGAACAATACCATGCATTTCATTAAGAAATGAGTTTTCTAGCAGTCTATCAATTTTGTTGATCTTTTCAAAAAACAAGCTCCTGGATTCATTGATTTTTTGAAGGGCTTTTTGTGTCTCTATTTCCTTCAGTTCTGCTCTGATCTTAGTTATTTCTTGCCTTCTGCTAGCTTTTGAATGTGTTTGCTCTTGCTTCTCTAGTTCTTTTAATTATGATGTTAGGGTGTCAATTTTAGATCTTTCCTTCTTTCTCTTGTGGTCATTTAGTGGTATAAATTTCCCTCTACACACTGCTTTGAATGTATCCCAGAGATTCTGGTATGTTGTGTCTTTGTTCTTGTTGGTCTCAAAGAACATCTTTATTTCTGCCTTCATTTTGTTATGTACCCAGTAGTCATTCAGGAGCAGGTTGTTCAGTTTCCATGTAATTGAGCGGTTTTGAGTGAGTTTCTTAATCCTGAGTTCTAGTTTGATTGCACTGTGGTCTGAGAGACAGTTTGTTATAATTTCTGTTCTCTTACATTTGCTGAGGCATTCTTTACTTCCAACTATCTGGTCACTTTTGGAATAACTGCAATGTGGTGCTGAGAAGAATGTATATTCTGTTGATTTGGGGTGCAGAGTTCTGTAGATGTTTATTAGGTCCGCTTGGTGCAGAGCTGAGTTCAATTTCTGGATATCCTTGTTAACTTTCTGTCTCCTTGATCTGTCTAATGTTGACAGTGGGGTTTTAAAGTCTCCCATTATAATTGTGTGGGAGTCTAAGTCTCTTTGTCGGTCTCTAAGGACTTGCTTTACGAATCTGGGTGCTCCTGTATTGCATGAATATATATTTAGGATAGTTAGCTCTTCTTGTTGAATTGATCCCTTTACCATTATGTAATAGCCTTCTTTGTCTCTTTTGATGTTTCTTGTTTTAAAGTCTGTTTTACCAGAGACTAGGATTGCAACCCCTGCATTTTTTTGTTTTCCATTTGCTTGGTAGATCTTCCTCCATCCCTTTATTTTGAGGCTATGTGTGTCTCTGCAGGTGAGATGGGTTTCCTGAATACAGCACACTGATAGGTCTTGACTCATTATCCAATTTGCCAGACTGTGTCTTTTAATTGGGGCATTTAGCCCATTTACATTTAAGGTTAATATTATCATGTGTGAATTTGATCCTGTCATTATGATGTTAGCTGGTTATTTTGCTTGTTAGTTGATGCAGTTTCTTCCTAGCCTTGAAAGTCTTTACAATTTGGCATGTTTTTGCAGTGGCTGGGACCAGTTGTTCCTTTCCATGTTTAGTGCTTCCTTCAGGAGCTGTTTTAGGGCAGGCCTGGTGGTGACAAAATCTCTCAGCATTTGCTTGTCTGTAAAGGATTGTATTTCTCCTTCACATATGAAGCTTAGTTTGGCTGGATATGAAATTCTGGGTTGAAAATTATTTCTTTAAGAATGTTGAATATTGGCTCCCAGTCTCTTCTGGCTTGTAGAGTTTCTACCGAGAGATCAGCTGTTAGTCAGATGGGCTTCCCTTTGTGGGTAACCCGACCTTTCTCTCTGGCTGCACTTAACATTTTTTCCTTCATTTCAACTTTGGTGAATCTGACAATTATGTGTCTTGGAGTTGCTCTTCTCAAGGACTATCTTTGTGGCGTTCTCTGTATTTCTTGAATCTGAATGTTGGCCTGCCTTGCTAGATTGGGGAAGTTCTCCTGGATAATATCCTGCAGAGTGTTTTCCAACTTGGTTCCATTCTCCCTGTCACTTTAAGGTACACCAGTCAGATGCAGATTTGGTCTTTTCACATAGTCCCATATTTCTTGGAGGCTTTGTTCATTTCTTTTTCCTCTAAACTTGTCTTCTCACTTCATTTCATTCATTTGATCTTCCATCACTGATACCCTTTCTTCCAGTTGATCAAATCGGCTACTGAGGCTTGTACATTCATCACGTAGTTCTCGTGCCTTGGTTTTCCGCTCTGTCAGGTCCTTTAAGGACTTCTCTGCATTGGTTATTGTAGTTAGCCATTTGTCTAATTTTTTTCAAGATTTTTAACTTCTTTCCATGGATTCAAACTTCCTCCTTTAGCTCAGAGTAGTTTGATCGTTGGAAGGCTTCTTCTCTCAACTCGTCAAAGTTATTCTCCGCCCAGCTTTTTTCCATTGCTTATGAGGAGCTGCGTTCCTTTGGAGGAGGAGACACATTCCGATTTTTAGAGTTTCCAATTTTTCTGCTCTGTTTCTTCCCCAAGTTTGTGGTTTTATCTACCTTTGGTCTCTGACAATGGTGACGTACAGATGGGGTTTTGGTGTGGATGTCATTTCTGTTTTTTAGTTTTCCTTCTAACAGTCAAGTGCCTAAGCTGCAGGTCTGTTGAAGTTTGCTGGAGGTCCACTCTAGACCTGTTTGCCTGAGTATCAGCAGTGGAGGCTGCAGAACAGCGGATATTGGTGAGCAGCAAATGTTGCTGCCTGATCGTTCCTCTGTAAGTTTTGTCTCAGAGGACTACCTCGTCGTGTGAGGTGTCAGTCTGCCCCTACTTGGGGGTGCCTCCCAGTTAGGCTACTCAGAGTTTAGGGACCCACTGGAGGAGGCAGTCTGTCCGTTCTCAGATCTCCAGCTGTGTGCTGGGAGAACCACTATTCTCTTCAAGGCTGTCACACAGGGACATTTAAGTCTGCAGAGGATTCTGCTGCCTTTTGTTTGGCTATTCCCTGCCCCCAGAGGTGGAGTCTAAAGAGGCAGGAAGACCTCCTGGAGCTGCAGTGGGCTCCACCTAGTGCGAGGTTCCTGGCGGCTTTGTTTACCTACTCAAGCCTCAGCAATGGCAGGCACCCCTCCCCCAGCCTTGCTACTGCCTCGCCGTTTGATCTCAGACTGCTGTGCTAGCAATGAGAGAGGATCCATGGGCATAGGAGCCTCCAAGCCATGCATGGGATATAATCTCCCGGTGTGCTGTTTGCTAAGACCGTTGGAAAAGCACAGTATTAGGGTGGGAGTGACCCAATTTTCCAGGTGCTATCTCTCACCCCTTTCTTTGACTAGGAAAGGGAATTCCATGACCCCTTGCACTTCCCAGGTGACGTGATGCCTCGCCCTTCTTCAGTGCACACTGGGTGCACTGCAGCCACTGTCCTGCACCCAATTTCCAATACTCCCCAGTGAGATTAGCCTGCTACCTCAGTTGGAAGCAAGACTAATAAAGAAGAAAAGAGAGAAAAATCAAATAGAAGCAGTAAAAAATGATAAAGTGAACATCACCACTGATTCCACAGAAATACAAACTACCATCAGAGAATACTATAAACACCTATACATAAATAAACTAGAAATTCTAGAAGAAATGGATAAATTACTTGACACATACACCCTCCCAAGACTAAACCAGGAAGAAGTGGAATCTCTGAATAGACCAATAACAGGCTCTGAAATTGAGGCAATAATTAATAGCTTTCCAACCAAAAACAGTCCAGGACCAGACGGATTCCCAGCTGAATTCTATCAGAGATACAAGGAGGAGCTGGTACCCTTCCTTCTGAAACTATTCCAATCAATAGAAAAAGAGGGAATCTTCTCTAACTCATTTTATGAGGCCAGCATCATCCTGATACCAACACCTGGCTCAGACACCACAGAAAAAGAGAATTTTAGACCAATATCTCTGATGAACATCAATGCAAAAATCCTCAATAACATACTGGAAAACTGAATCCAGCAGCACATCAAAAAGCTTATGTACCATGATCAAGTGGGCTTCATTCCTGGGATGCAAGGCTGGTTCAACATATGCAAATCTATAAACATAATCCAGCATATAAACAGAAACAACAAAAAAAACCATGTGATTATCTCAATAGATGCAGAAAAGGCCTTTGACAAAATTCAATAATGCTTCATGCTAAAAACTCTCAATAAATTAGGTATTGATGGGACATATCTCAACATAATAAGAGCTATCCATGACAAACCCACAGCCAATATCATACTGAATGGGCAAAAACTGGAAGCATTCCCTTTGAAAACTGGCACAAGACAGGGATGCCCTCTCTCACCACTCCTATTCAACATAGTGTTGGAACTGCTGGCCAGGGAAGTCAGGCAGGAGAAGGAAATAAAGGGTATTCAATTAGGAAAAGAGGAAGTAAAATTGTCCCTGTTTGGAGATGACATGATTGTATGTCTAGAAAACCCCATCGTCTCAGCCCAAAATCTCCTTAACTCATAGGCAACTTCAGCAAAGTCTCAGGATAAAAAATCAATATGCAAAAATCACAAGCATTCTTATACACCAATAACAGACAAACAGAGAGCCAAATCATGAGTGAACTCCCATTCACAATTGCTTCAAAAGGATAAAATACCTAGGAATCTAATTTACAAGGGACATGAAGGACCTATTCAAGGAGAACTACAAACCAGTGCTCAGTGAAATAAAAGAGGATACAAACAAACAAATGGAAGAACATTCCATGCTCACGGGTAGGAAGAATCAATATCATAAAAATGGCCATACTGCCCAAGGTAATTTATAGATTCAATGCCATCCCCATCAAGCTACCAATGACTTTCTTCACAGAATTGGAAAAAACTACTTTAAAGTTTATATGGAACCAAAAAAGAGCCCACATTGCCAAGTCAATCCTAAGCCAAAAGAACAAAGCTGAAAGCATCATGCTACTTGACTTCAAACTATACTACACGGCTACAGTAACCAAAACATCATGGTACTGGTGCCAAAACAGAGATATCGATCAATGGAACAGAATAGAGCCCTCAAAATTATGCCACATATCTACAACCCTCTGATCTTTGACAAACCTGACAAAAATATGCAATGGGGAAAGGATTCCCTATTTAATAAATGGTGCTGTGAAAACTGGCTAGCCATATGTAGAAAGCTGAAACTGGATCCTTCCTTACATCTTATACAAGAATTAATTCAAGATGGATTAAAGACTTACATGTTAGACCTAAAACCATAAAAGCCCTAGAAGAAAACCAGGCAATACCATTCAGGACATAGGCATGGGCAAGGACTTCATGCCTAAAACACCAAAAGCAATAGCAACAGAAGCCAAAATTGACAAATGGGATCTAATTAAACTAAAGAGCTTCTGCACAGCAAAAGAAACTACCATCAGAGTGAACAGGCAACCTACAGAATGGGAGAAAATTTTTGCAATCTACTCATCTGACAAAGGACTAATATCCAGAATCTACAATGAATTCCAACAAATTTACAAGAAAAAACAAACAACCCCATCAAAAAGTGGGTGAAGGATATGAACAGACACTTCTCAAAAGAAGACATTTATGGAGCCAAAAGACAAATGAGAAAATGCTCATCATCACTGGCCATCAGAGAAATGCAAATCAAAACCACAATGAGATACCATCTCACACCAGTTAGAATGGTGATCATTAAAAAGTCAGGAAACAACAGGTGCTGGAGAGGATGTGGAGAAATAGGAACACTTTTACACTTTTGGTGGGACTGTAAACTAGTTCAACCATTGTGGAAGTCAGTGTGGCGATTCCTCAGGGATCTAGAAATAGAAATACCATTTGACCCAGCTATCCCACTACAGGGTATATACCCAAAGGATTATAAATCATGCTGCTATAAAGACACATGCACATTTATGTTTATTGGGGCACTATTCACAATAGAATAGAATTGGAACCAAGCCAAATGTCCAACAATGATAGACTGGATTAAGAAAATGTGGCACATATACACCATGGAATACTATGCAGCCATAAAAAAGGATGAGTTCATGCCCTTTGTAAGGACATGGATAAAATTGGAAACCATCATTCTCAGCAAACTGTTGCAAGGACAAAAAACCAAACACCGCATGTTCTCACTCATAGGTTGGAATTGAACAATGAGAACACATGGACACAGGAAGGGGAACATCACACACCAAGTCTTGTTGTGGGGCAGAGGGAGGGTGGAGGGATAGCATTAGGAGATATACCTAATGTTAAATGACGAGTTAATGGGTGCAGCACACCAACATGGCACATGTATACATATGTAACTAACCTGCACGTTGTGCAGATATACCCTAAAACTTAAAGTATATATATATATATAAAAGAAACCTGTTTTCTTTTTTTTCTATTCTCTGTGTGTGTGTGTGTGTGTGTGTGTGTGTGTGTGTGTGTGTGAAATGGAGTTTTGCTCTAGTTGCCCAGGCTAGAGTGCAATGGCGCAGTCTTGGCTCACTTCCACCTCTGTCTCCTGGGTTCAAGCGATTCCCCTGCCTCAGCCATCTGAGTAGCTGGGATTACAAGCATGTGACACAATGCCCAGCTAATTTTGTATTTTAAGTAGAGATGGGGTTTCTCCATGTTGGTCAGGCTGATCTGAAACTCCCAACCTCAGGTGATCCACATGGCTTGGCCTCCCAAAGTGCTGAGATTACAGACATGAGCCACTGTGTACAGGCATGAGTCACTGTGCCCAGTCAAGAAATTTATTTTAAATAAATATTAACATTGTGTGTTTAGCATTTATTTTCCAAAAAAAACTTAACATACTCTTTTCAATCAATTATATGCTCTATTAATTGAAACTGGCAAGTATGTTTATCAAAACAATAAGGGTAGTTTTTTTTGTATTGTTGCATTTCATGTGTTTTTTTTTTTTACGTCCTTCTTTGTACTTTTTGTATTTCTAAATCCTACAGTGGGCACATATCATTTTTCACTGAATAAAGCAATAAGCTATTAATGTTATTAAATAATACTTTCCCTTGAAAACACCTCCCTAAAGTTATTTATCTTTTCTCATGTTTGCTTATTTCCTTTTCATCATTATTCACTCATCTCATTTTCCACAAGAATCCTGCCCCAACTACTCCACTGAAAATATACTCTTCAAGGTCAACCTGATCATTACAAAATCTTCTTTCTTTACTTCCTTTGACAACTGTCCACAAAATTCAGTATAGTCAAGTTGACTGAGCCTTGCAAAGTGTGTCCCTTGGCTATTCACTCCCTTGTTTTCTTTCCCTTTCTCCTGGCATCTTCTCTCTCTCTTTGATTGGCTTTATTATGTCATCTGCTAATTGTGAAATGTAAACCCAAGCCTAAATATTTAGGATACCACTAGCTATGTGTATCCAGGTCAGTATATCATGGTTGAATGACTTTCCAGCCTGCATTCACTGTTCAGAGTGTTCCCTGACCTTGAGTCATAGTTCCCTAACTGCCATTTTCAGTGGGATATCTTAACACCACCTTAAACCCAACATGTCTAAAACCACATCTGTTGCTCCAAGTCAGTTTTCCCTCTAGACCATACTTGTCCTGCCACAGAACAAGGTCACAACTTCATTGCTTTTGCAATAGCCTTTCAGAAAAAAAACAAGAAAAAGCCACAAAGTGATCTTCAGCTACAGTAGAAAGATGAAAACAGAACACACAGAAAGTCTGAATACAAGTATATTTATTTTTCAAGATGATTTCATAGAAGGAATCAGCCCAATATATTACTATGTTAGTTTAAGCATAGCCATAAAAGTAAATTTGGCTTTAAATTTGGAGTCAGTCAATCTCTGGAGAGAAATGTGTTCATTACCAATATTAGCAGCATTTTATCCTCCAAGTCATTTGGGTTAAAAATCATGGGGAGGTACAATTCTCTGTTTTGAACCCTTATATTCAGTCTTTTGCCTACTCTTGTCAAGTATTTTTGAATGTCTTTTGTTGTTTGTTACGTTTGCATTCCCACAAAATACCTAATTCAGTTCATGTTCACCTAACATTAAGATGTTACAACACTCAAACTATTAACTGATAGACTTGACGTCCATTGTCTTCCATATTCTGTTCCTGTTTGTATAAATTCAACCTGCTTTAAAAATTATATTTGGTAGTTGATGACTATAAGATAGAGACTGTAAACCTGAGTTTTCAAGGTGTATAAAATCTGATCAGAAGCCGGTTTCCAATCTAATCCACAACTATATTTTTTCACAAACTATGTCTAATCAGCTTTGATAAATGCTAAGTATGAAGGAAATAAAAATGGTGCATACATAGTTAAGGAAACAGCATATTGGAAGCAGAGGTTAGGTAGAATCTAGTGAATGTCGCAAATAAGTAGAGAGCCTAGGACAAATGTTTAGAGGTTGAATTAAGTAGGAGCCAGTAAAGGAGAGTGATAAAGAGAAGTCAGTGAGGCAGGAAGAAAACAAAGTTAAACGAGACATTACAAAAAACAAGGGAAGAAGATGTTCAAACAAAGAGAGAATGACTAACACTTTAAGAGTGATAGATGACCATTAAATTGGAAATATGGAAGTCACTGATGACTTTGACAAGAGCGAGATCTATGGAGTGGACAGATAGAAATTTGGAGTGGTTTAAGGAGTGACCAGAATTTTGAGAAAAAGAAACAGTGAGTATCGACAACAACTCTTTTTTTTCTTTTTCTTTTTCTTTTCTTTGTTTTTTGTTTTTTGTTTTTGAGATGGAATCTCACTCTGTCACCCAGGCTGGAGTGCAGTGGTATGATCTTGGCACACTGCAACCTCCGCCTCCCAGGTTAAACCAATTCTCCTGCATCAGTCTCCATGCCTGGCTAATTTTTGTTGTATTTTCATAGTTTTAGAAGAGACAGGTTTCACCATGTTGGCCAGGATGGTCTTGATCTCCCAGTCACCCACATTGGCCTCCCAGAGCTCTGGGATTGCAAGTGTGAGCCACTGCCGCTGGTCAACAACTCTTATAAGAGGTTTTGCAGTGAGGAGAGCAGATAAATTAGACTGCAGATAGAGATTTAGGGTGAGTAAGTATTTTCTTAAATTATTTTGAAGATGGTATTATTTTAACATATTTGAGTGTTAACAGACATGATCCAATACAGGAGAAACTGATGTTGCAAGAGAAAGGTGGTACAACCGAAAGAGCAAAATCCTTGGGAGGTGAAGGAGAATGGGACCCAGTGCAATTGTGGAGGGACTGCCCCATCATAGGAATGGGGACACTTTTTTGGTTTGAAGTAAAGAAAATGGATATATTAACATGAAGCTTGGAGATGTCACAGTCAAAGATGGAGCAGGTTTCTTTTCATAGCTTCCTCCCATTTTCTCAGTGAGGTGTACAGCTGGAAATAAGGAGAGTGAGACAGGTGGGTATATAAAGTTTAAGGAAAGGGAAGATATGAAAATGAGTTACAGATATTGAAAAAGTGAACTTGCTATAGAAAAACAGTGGAAATTCCAGGAAGTATTGACACCTAATTTGAGTTTTGAGAGCATTAAAGTTAAACTAGGGGGGCTGATGATTTGATTTTCTCCAGCTATGAAGAAAGGATAACTAATGTGCAGGGCAAAAATGGGACTCAACTTCATGATTTCTGACTCTAAGACCAATATTTTTGTACTATACTATATTAACACTATTTTCTTTTAAATTCACTAGAAAAGTCATATCTCAGGTTATAATTGAGTAAAATATTTTCTTCAAATTAAAAAATATATATCCAAATGCAGGATGAGCAACAATACCTATGCAAATAAATTGAAGAAGCTTGCAACATGAAGCCATTTGTAGATTGTATGCTAATCAGCAAAAATGTCCATATGCTCATGTTGCAAAAGCCCTCTTGGAGCCTTGTAAACAGGCCAGGGGACCTTATTGTTAGGCAAGATCTAAACTCTTTCATTCTTGGCCACAAAGAAAGGGCAGCAGGCTGATAGCGCTAGAGGTAATTAGCACAGCATTCATCTTGCCTTATGCTTAGAATGCCTAGAGGAAGCTTCCTATTTCTGGCTGATGATAAGACAGAATCAGTCTCTTTTGCTCTCTGATTTAGTCATTTATCAATCATCATTCTGCAGACCCATTGAGAAGCAAAGAATGTATACACATATACATGCTTATGTTTAAAATGTTTTATAGGGGGGAATACATGTTTTTTAGCAGTTGTGTGTGTGTGTGTGTGTGTGGGCGTGTGCTTGGCAACAGAATATAATGAAAGGAAAAGTGGGAGGGGTTGAGGGAAGTGAAGTCTGGATACTGAGTACAGCTATTCCTGGGGAGACAGAATGGTGTAAAATTAAAAGGATGGGCTCTGGAGTCAAACTTCTTGTCCTGAATCCTGGCTCTGACACTTTTTAGCCACATTGCCCTGGCCAAGTTACATACCTTTTCTGGACCTCAGTCACCTTATTTGTAACATATAAATAATAGTCATACTTAAAATAAAAAGTTGTTGAAAGAATTAAATGAGTTGATGTTTGAAACACTAGTATTTACCAGCTGGTGATCCTGGCAACATCATTTAAATTCTTAAGGTTCAATTTCCTTATCAGTAAAACCTCCAAAGCCTCCTCTGCTTTTGCAATTTGTTTTCCTTTCACAAGATTTTACATTTTCCGGTTTTTTGGCAACAGATTCAGGTTAAATAATATTGTATTAGTTACAAAATTTCCTCACAATTCTGTTACCTATACCAAAGTCCTCATCAGTGGCCAGATAAATTTATGACCATTAATATTCGATTCAGGAATGTCATATGTTGGCCGGATGCAGTGGGACACGCCTGTAATCCTAGTCTTTGGGAAGCTGAGGCAGGCATATCATGAGGTCAGCAGTTTGAGACCAGCCTGACCAACATAGTGAAACTTTGTCTCTACTAAATATGCAAAAAATAATAATAATAATTAGCCGGCTGTGGTGGCACTCGCCTGTAATCCCAGCTCTCAGGAGGCTGAGGCAGGGGAATGGCTTGAACCTGGGAGGCGGAGGTTGCAGTGAGCCAAGATCAAGCCATTACACTCCAGTCAGGGAAACAGGGAAGACTCCATCACAAACAAACAAACAAAAAACAATGTCATATGTTAACCTGAAAAGCAGATGAGTCTTCCTAAGAATATATCTACATTAATATCCAATTTGGTTTGCATTCCTTGAGGCTTTATCAATGGAATCCAAGAAGTGTACAACTAATGAAGCTCAGTCTATGTAGTGGACTGCATGGAAGATGCCTCATCTACAAAGCTCAGAGGAATGATAGAATTGTCACTATCAACACACAGCAATTTGTCTACCTGTCATGTGTTTCCCTATATTTGCTTCATAATAGGGGTAGTCCTATGTCTTGTTCACTCTGCATTCTCTTGCCCAGAGCAGAGACTGTGACACTAAATAGGTCTAAAAATTGTGTGAAAAGTGAATGAGGAAATGAATGGAGAAAAACCTCATGTGACCATTTGTCTCATCTTTCATTTACCTTGCAGCCAATTCTCATTATCCAAAACCTTTTAAGTAATGCTATAATAAACATTTATTCTGATAAGATAGAAGAAGAGTAATGCATACGTTTGAGTAATCAATTCCTGAGCAATATTCAGAAGCCTCACAAAAATACCTGATTATTTACAATAACTAAAGTACCGTCTTTGCCTATAGCATAAAATGTTGCTTCTTATAACAGTTTTGGTGCCCCCCCATCACTCACTTCATACACAATACATGGGGGCATGTGCACAAAGACACACACACACACATACACACAATTTCTTCAATAAAGACTCACTTCAGAAGTGATGAAAGACATATTGTTAAAATGGTAAGGAAGAAAGAAAAACAAAAAAATTCTGTTTGAGACTTAAGGCTCTGGGCTTCTGTGTTCCATATGGTAACTGAGCTTGGAACATAGCAAATACAGATTCCAAAAGATCATTTTATCCTTCTATTCTGTGATTTGGGCAGTCAAGCATGTTAGAAAGAATAAGTAACCAGAACAAGGAGCTGAGAGGCAAACAGATAGCAATTTACAATCAGTGAAGAGAATACTTTTATCAGGCTCCAATATTATTATTATTATTATTATTATTATTATTATTATTATCATTATTATTATTTTAAACATATACTGCTGGGCAGAACAAACAAAATGCACAGACTCCAATCACAACAGGTGAAATCATGATGAAATAAGACCTTGAATCTTGGATAGAAAGAAGGTGGTCAACATACCATAAACAAGGGTGGGAGGTAACTCTTCAAGAATCATTTGGATATGGAAAGTCTGGAAATTATTTTTTATATACTTTTGTGGCTTAACTTGGCTTAACCATAAGCTTACAAATACTCAGGAGTCATTAACTTTGCAAATTGTTTGGAGGATTCTGAGGAGTTAATCCCGGAAGATAGTATAGTGTATCAAAAATCATTTACTAGATTTTTTTATTACATAGAAGCAAAAATAAATAAAATAGAAAAGAGGTTCCATGCAGTATAGAGGGTGCTAGACTAGGAGTCAAAAAAACTGGAGTCCAATCTTGGTCTAAAAAAACTGGAGTCCAATCTTGGTCTAAAGTAAACTAATTGTCCTTCTCTTTTCTTTCTGTTTCTCATGAATTAAAAAAAAGGGGCGACAAAAGGATATGTGCATTCAATCAATTCCCTCCAAGCTCTACCATCACTATTTTGAAAGTCTTTCCTATTTACAGAACATGTCTCAGTTTACAAAAAGCTCCATTATTGAATCCTTAAAACAGTACTGTTAAGAGTTATTATCCTCATTTACAAATAAGGAAGGGAAATCTCAGAGTGATTAACACATTTCCCCAAAATCCTCCTTCTAGAATGTTGTAAATCCAGTTCTCATATCAAATTCAATGCCCTTACAAGGATCCTATACTGACTCCTTAATGCGATTTAGCCTAATATACATAGTATCTCTCAAAATTTAAACTATTATGTGACCCACAGAGAATAGGGCTTTAAAACAGTAATGGATTTCATCGAACTGGAAATAACTAATTTTAATAAAATATAAGGGTGAGGAAGATATTGGTCAAAGGATACAAAATTTCAGTTAGGAAGGATAAGTTCAAGAGATCTATTTTACAGATAGCATGTTGACTGTGGTTAATAAAAACATTATATTCTTGTACATTGCTAATAAAATAGATTTTAAATATTCTTACCACAAAAAAAGATAAACATGTGAGGTAATGTATATATATGTCAATTAGCTAGATTTAGCCATCCTACAATATATGTGTGTTTCAGAACAATACGATGTACAAAATGAATATATATAATTTTACTCATCAATTAAAATAAATAAATGTTTAAAAATGAAATAAAAATAAAAAGCAGTTGGACTTTATACCACAATGTTTTTATATGATTATTTGAAAGCTCTGTAGCTAAAGACTATCAGGAACACACTATAGTTGAACAAATTGTGTTTATTACTCATTACAGTAAGAGAGAATGCACACCATAGGGAACTGTTATATAAATTATGCGGGCATCTCAGTAGGAAGATAATAAAAGGACTTGTTATAGTGTTTGGATTTGTATTAGGTGATTTGGGGGAAATATTGAGGAAGCAGAATTTTTCTCTGGATTGAATACTCTCAGGAAGTAAGGGTAATGTGATGATTAAGTATCTTAATACATCTTATCTATTGTGAGGGCAGTCTAAAGCAAGGGTAAAGTTGTAATTGGTAAAAGAAAAAAAGCAGTAACTTATATTGGTCAGAATAGTGAGACAACTGGTGAGTTTTCTGACTTGCACAATGTTCCTGTTCTGTCTGTGTTCAGACATGACTGCAGAGTGGTCTTTTTTTCGCATTCATCTATCGTGGTCACAGAGTAGCCTCATTTAATGCTGGTGTTCCTGAAATAGTAATACCAAGGCCTAGCTGTGAGTGCCAAGCCAGCTGTTAGCAACTGGGCATATCTTGTGAATGTCAGAAGCTGTTTTTCTCTTTCTCAAAACCAGTTAAACATTTTAGTTGAGTGATTTGCCCTGCAGTTGGTGGATGAGGAGGAGTTTTCCAAAAGTGGGAAAAAACAGAACAAGATATGCCCTTTCTCAAAAGGCATGTTTTCAAACACTACTTCCATATGGCAAATTATTTCTTATACAAACGTAAAATATAAAGAAGAGACTATGAGAAAATACTTGCAATATGTATAACAAACAAATGACTATACAATTCTTTCTATAAATAAAACATCAAAGAACCCAATAGAAAAATACAGCAACAATTCACAGATTAATAACTATAAATAGATAAGTAAAGATATTCAACTTTACTATTCATGAAGTAAATATAAATTAAAACAAAGAAGCAATTTTCTTCCATTTAATTGACACAAAAAAATGATGAGGGAATAGGAAATCCTAACATTGTTAAATGTGAACAAAGTACAAGTACTTTACAGGATATTTTGGCAATCTCTAGCAAACTTTAAAATGCGCATTAAATTTTTAAGAATTTTTCTTTTAGAAATCCTACATGTGCCCAAAAACATGATTCAAAAATGTTCATTGTAGCATTTGTTAAACAGAAAAAATCGGTCAATAACATTGAACATCAAATAGAGAAGTACCTAAATTTAAAAATGATGTATCCATACTATGAAGTTATATGCCAGCAATTAAAATATTTATATAGATATGTATGGCAAATATAGAAGAAAAACAAAGATACAGATTTAGACAAGAAAATTAATCTACAGAAAGTGCTTTGTATGTCACTTATATCAAAATATTTACGTAGGCCAGTTGCAGCAGCTCATGCCTATAATCCCAACACTTTGGGTGGCTGAGCCAGAAGGATTTCCTGAGTCCAGGAATTTGAGACCAGCCTAGGCAACATAGTGAGACCGCTTTTCTACAAAAACAAAAACAAAAACAAAAACAAAAAAGAGCCAGGTATGGTGACATATGCCTGTAGTCCCAACTACTCAGGAGGCTGAGGTGGGAGAATTGCTTGAGGCTGCGAGGTTGAGGCTGCAGTGAGCTGAGAGTGTGCCAATGTACTCCAGCCTGGGCAACAGAGCAAGACCCTGTCTAAAAATATATATTTATATATTTGTAATATTTGCATATATGTGTATGAATATATATATATAAAGTATGTGTGTATATATATTTAAATGAATATAAAATTATCTGTAAGTGAGCATACCAATTGTGAGCTGATCTGTTTCCTTTGAGACCAGGAATTCAGTTGAATTTTGCGAGAAAGAGGGTGGGGAGAATGGTAGAAATGTAAGTTTTTCTGTATATACATCTGTACTGCTTGAAATTTTTATAGGAATGTATTATTTTCATTACAAAAAGTTAAATAATAATATATTCTCTTAGGAAACATTTAGCTTAGATGGGGTAACTTGTAATGCACTTATCTTCCTGGTAGAAACAACTGAAAACACTGGACTGTATACATACATATATCAATGTTTTTAAGTGTTAGAAATTAGGTAGTGAAAGAGAATAATTCCTTAGAGGGTGAAAGAATAATTCCTTATGATTGTCCGGGCTTACTGCCTGAAAGGAGATTTTGGGCTGTATCATACAAAGGGAGAACCCAAATGCAATCCAGTAGCCTCCCTAAGTTGAGATGACAGAGCTAGGAGTCCAGAAAGGGAAATACAGCTAGAATTTTCAGGGAAGAATACAAGAGAAAAAAGACATGCACAAAAAATATGACAACTGCAGAGATTTGTTGAAGGTCCTCCTCAGCTCTAGTTGAGCACGAATCAGTGCATGAATGTGAGGAAACTAACCGAGGCTGGAGAAATAACTATCTAAAAACAGTAGAGAAAAAAATTCTTAGTGCTCAAACAGTTCATGTTCCCATAAGTCAGAGTGAAAAACCCTGTACTTCGCATGACATTAGGTAGGTTCCTCAGAGGGTATCGCCACAGTAGTGGAAAAAAAAAAAGCCCGAGATGAATACCTAGTCTGGTTCCAACAAAGTTCAAAAACAAGCCTTGAAAGAATCAATGTTTTGTTTTGTATTTTTCTTCCAAGTAAACTTAAAGCATCTCAGATTTAAGTGTGAAAATAATATTAGAAGAAGGAAAACACCATCAAAATGTAAAATCCACATTTTCTGACATCAAATAAAAAATTACTAAGCATGCATGAAACCAGGAAAATAAGAGAAAAGCCATTCAACAGGAAGAGGCCAGAAAATGGCACGTATAGAATAAGTAGACAATAATATTAAAATAGCTACAAATATTCTAACTCTATTATATATGTTCAATACATAAGAGGAAAGGTGGGCCGGGTGCGGTGTCTCACGCCTGTAATCCCAGCACTTTGGGAGGCCAAGACATGTGGATCACAAAGTCAGGAGATTGAGACCATCCTGGCTAACGCGGTGAAACTGTGTCTCTACTAAAAATTCAGAGAATTAGAGGGCCTTGAGGTGACGCGCCTGTAGTCTCAGCTACGTGGAAGGCTGAGGCAGGAGAATCGCTTGAACCTGGGAGGCGGAGGGAGCAGTGAGCGGAGATTGCGCCACTGCACTCCAGCCTGGGTGACAGGAAAAAAAAAAAAAAAAAAAGGAAGAGGAAAGGTTGAACATGTTAAGTAAACATATGAAAGACATACCAAAATCAAACTTCCGTGGATGTGAATTACACATCTGAAATCAAAAATAAAATGGGTGGATATATAGCAGATTTAACACTGCAGAAGAAAAGACCAACACTACAATTGAATTTTGTTCCCCCATATTAGTATGTTGAAGTTTCAAACCGCAGTGCCACAGAATGTGATATTATTTTAATATGAGATTCTTGCAGATGTGAGCTAAGATGAAGTAATTAGGAAAAGACTTAATCCAATACAACAATACTACTGGCATTTTAATAACCGGGAAATCTGGAGGTAGAGGCACATACCCAGGTAGAATGTCACGTGAAAACAAAGGCAGAAAAGTCACTGAATCTAGCTAGGCAAGAGAGGTTGTAGATTCTGAGAGCCCTCAGAAGAAACCAACCTTGTCAACACCTTGATATTAAACTTCCAGTCCCCAGAACTGTGAGAAAATATATGATGTATAAGCCCCCTAGTTTGTGGTGTTTTACTATGGCCACTTTAGCAAACTAAAGCTACCATTAACATTGAAAACATTAGGAGAGTAATTTCCACATTAAATGCAAAGAGGAAACATTGTTTGAAAACAGAGCTAGAATACCTATATAATATGATAGGGTAGATTTCAGAGGCAAGAATATCACACGCAAAATGAGGGACATTGTAAACTGATAAAGGGAGAATTTACCAAGGAAATGTAAGAATTTAAAAATTGGATATTTAGGCATCCAATATAACTGTGCTTCAAAATCAACATTGCAAAAATTAATAAAACTTAAAGGAGAAATAGGCAAATTCACAATTATAGTCAAATATGTCAATATTCCTCTTTTAATAAATGATAAAAGATTTGGAAAAAATCCGTAAAATATACAGACTTGAAAAACAATATCAAATAACTTGACTTAACTGACTTTGGTAGAACACGTGACACAACAACAGTAGAATACACAGTGTTTTCGAGTGCACACAGAACATATACCAAGATAAGCCAGATGCAGGATCATTAAACAAGTCTGAATAAATGTAAAATGATTGAAGCCATACAAAGTACATTCGCTGACCACAATGGATTTAAACTAGGAATTAATATCAGAAAAAAAAAAGTCTAGGAAATTCCCAAGTATTTTAACACTGAATAGCATAGTTCCGGAGAGGAGATGGATCAAGGAAAGAATAAGATACAATTAGAAAATAATTTGAATTAAATGAGAATGAAAAGACAACCTACCAAAATTTGTGGGACTCAGATTTAAAAATATTGGAAGGTAAATTTATAGCACTAAAATTTCTATGTCATACAAGATTGGTCTCAGCTGGGCGTGGTGGCTCATGCCTATAATCCTATCACTTTGGGAGGGCCAGGCAGGTGAATCACCTGAGGTCAGCAGTTCAAGACGGGCCTGGCCAACATGGTAAACCTGTGTCTACCAAAAATACAAAAATTAGCAGGGCATAGTTGTGCATGCCTGTAATCCCAGTTACCTAGGAGGCTGGGACAACAGAATCACTTGAACCTAGGAGGCGGAGGTTGCACTGAGCCAAGGTGTTGCCACTGAACTGCAGCCTGGACATCAGAGAGAGACCAAAAAAGATTGCCCTCATAACAATGAGAGCATCTACATTTCTATATTGAGAAAATAAGACAAAAGAGCAAATGAAACCCAAAATAAACAGAATGACGAAAATAAAATTAAAGTAGAAATGAAATAGAAAACAAAAATATACTAAGGAAAATCAATGTAATGAAAAGGTAGTTCATTGAAATGATTAATATAACTGATAAACCTATAGCCATATCAATGTGGAAAAAATATACACATTAGGAATGATAGAGGTGCCATCACTAAAGTTCTACATCTATTAAGTGGATAATAAGTAAATGTCAAAAACAACTTTATGCAAATAAAAGCAACAACTGAATGACAAATACCTTGAAAAGACAAGCTACCAATGCTAACACAAAAATAAATAGATAAACCCAACACTATATCTAAAAACAGAAATGAAATTTTTAAACAAAACTTTCACACAAAGAAAATGTCTGGCCCAGATTACTTTGCATAAGAATTCTAATGAACATCAAAAGAAGAAATAATACCAACTCTACACAAAATCTTCTAGAAAATTAAAAGGAGAGAATGCTATCTAACTCATTGTACAAGCCCAACATTACCTTGATGCCAAAGATAGACAAACAAATTACAAGAAAATCACAAACTAATGTCCCCCATGAACAAATTCAAAATTTTCTAACCATTTTTTTACTAAAACAGTATGCAGAATGGATAACATATCCATAATCAAGTGAGTTTTATGTAATGTTGAATTAACGTTAGAAAAATAATCAGTATCACTCAGCATCATTAACAATTAACAGCCTATAAAAGAAAACAAGATAATAGACACAGAAAAAGCACTTGACAAAATCCAACATCCATTCTTGATAAAATTAAACTTTCAGCAAATTAGCAATAGAAAGGTAATACTCCCATCTGATAAAAGGCATCTCTAATAAACCTACAGCACCATACTTAATGATAAAACGTTGAATGGTTTTCCCGCGAAGATATTAGTGCTGACTACTTCTCTTCAATGTTGTATTAGTGTTTCTAGACAATGTAATAATTGAAGAAAAAGATGTAAAATCTTTCCAGGGGGGAGGAGCCAAGATGGCCGAATAGGAACAGCTCCGGTATACAGCTCCCAGCATGAGCGACGCAGAAGACGGGTGTTTTCTGCATTTCCATCTGAGGTACCAGATTCATCTCACTAGGGAGTGCCAGACAGTGGGCACAGGCCCGTGGGTGGATGCACTGTCCGCGAGCCAAAGCAGGGTGAGGCACAGCCTCACTCGGGAAGCGCAAGGGGTCAGGGAGTTCCCTCTTTCCTAGTCAAAGAAAGTGGTGACAGATGGCACCTGGAAAATCGGGTCACTCCCACCCAAATACTGCGCTTTTCTGATGGGCTTAAAAAACGGCGCATGAGGAGATTATATCCGCCACCTGGCTTGGAGGGTCTTATGCCCACGGAGTCTCACTGATTGCTAGCACAGCAGTCTGAGATCAAACTGCAAGGCGGCAGCTAGGCTGGGGGAGGGGTGCCCTCCACTGCCCAGGTTTGCTTAGGTAAACAAAGCAGCCAGGAACTTCCAACAGGGTGGAGCCCACCACAGCTCAAGGAGGTCTGCCTGTCTCTGTAGGCTCCACCTCTGGGGGCAGGGAACAGAAAAACAAAAAGAAAGCAGTAACCTCTGCAGACTTAAATGTCCCTGTCTGACAGCTTTGAAGAGAGCAGTGGTTCTCCCAGCATGCAGCTGGAGATCTGAGAACAGGCAGACTGCCTCCTCAAGTGGGTCCCTGACCCCTGACTCCCGAGCAGTCTAACTGGGAGGCACCCCTCAGCAAGGGCATGACACCTCACAGGGCCGGGTACTCCAACAGACCTGCAGCTGAGGGTCCTGTCTGTTAGAAGGAAAACTAACAAACAGAAAGGACATCCACAACAAAAACCCATCTGTACATCACCATCATCAAAGACCAAAAGTAGATAAAACCACAAAGATAGGGAAAAAACAGAGCAGAAAAACTGGAAACTCTAAAAAGCAGAGCGCCCCTCCTCCTCCAAAGGAAGGCAGTTCCTCACCAGCAACAGAACAAAGCTGGACGGAGAATGACTTTGATGAGCTGAGAGAAGAAGCCTTCAGATGATCAAATTACTCCCAGCTACAGGAGGACATTCAAACCAAAGGCAAAGAAGTTGAAAACTTTGAAAAAAATTTAGAAGAATGTATAACTAGAATAACCAACACAGAGAAGTGCTTAAAGGAGCTGATGGAGATGAAAACCAAGGCTTGAGAACTATGTGAAGAATGCAGGAGCCAATGCGATCAACTGGAAGAAAGGGTACCAGCGATGGAAGATGAAATGAATGAAATGAAGAGAGAAGGGAAGTTTAGAGAAAAAAGAATAAAAAGAAATGAGAAAGGCTCCAAGAAATACAGGACTATATGAAATGACCAAATCTACATCTGATTGGTGTACCTGAAAGTGACGGGGAGAATGGAACCAAGTTGGAAAACACTCTGCAGGATATTATCCAGGAGAACTTCCCCAATCTAGCAAGGCAGGCCAACATTCAGATTCAGGAAATACAGAGAATGCCACAAAGATACTCCTCGAGAAGAGCAACACCAAGATATAATTGTCAGATTCACCAAAGTTGAAATGAAGGAAAAAATGTTAAGTGCAGCCAGAGAGAAAGGTTGGGTTATCCTCAAAGGGAAGCCCATCAGACTAACAGCAGATCTCTTGGCAGAAACTCTACAAGCCAAAAGAGAATGGGGGCCAATATTCAACATTCTTAAAGAAAAGAATTTTCAACCCAGAATTTCATATCCAGCCAAACTAAGCTTCCTAAGTGAAGGAGAAATGAAACACTTTACAGACAAGCAAATGCTGAGAGATTTTGTCATCACCAGGCCTGCCCTAAAAGAGGTCCTGAAGGAAGCACTAAACATGGAAAGGAACAACTGGTACCAGACACTGCAAAATCATGCCAAAATATAAAGACCATTGAAACTAGGAAGAAACTGCATCAACTAACAAACAAAATAACCAGCTGACATCATAATGACAGGATCAAATTCACACATAACAATATTAACTTTAAATGTAAATGGACTAAATGCTCCAATTAAAAGACACAGACTGGCCAACTGGATAAAGAGTCAAGACCCATCAGTGTGCTGTATTCAGGAAACCCATCTCACCTGCAGAGACACACATAGGCTCAAAATAAAAGGATGGAGGAAGATCTACCAAGCAAATGGAAAAGAAAAAAAGGCAGGGGTTGCAATCCTAGTCTCTGATAAAACAGACTTTAAACCAACAAGATCAAAAGAGACAAAGAAGGCCATTACTTAATGGTAAAGGGATCAATTCAACAAGAAGAGCTAACTATCCTAAATGTATATGCACCCAATACAGGAGCACCCAGATTCATAAAGCAAGTCCTGAGTGACCTACAAAGAGACTTAGACTCCCACACATTAATAATGGGAGACTTTAACACCCCACTGTCAACATTAGACAGATCAATGAGCCAGAAAGTCAACAAGGATACCCAGGAATTGAACTCAGCTCTGCACCAAGCGGACCTAATAGACATCTACAGAACTCTCCACCCCAAATCAACAGCATATACATTTTTTTCAGCACCACACCACACCTATTCCAAAATTGACCACATACTTGGAAACAAAGCTCTCCTCAGCAAATGTAAAAGAACAGAAATTGTAACAAACTGTCTCTCAGACCACAGTGCAATCAGGATTAAGAATCTCCCTCAAAACTGCTCAACTACATGGAAACTGAACAACCTGCTCCTGAATGACTACTGGGTACATAACGAAATGAAGGCAGAAATAAAGATGTTCTTTGAAACCAATGGGAACAAAGACACAACATACCAGAATCTCTGGGACACATTCAAAGCAGTGTGTAGAGGGAAATTTATACCACTAAATGACCACAAAAGAAAGCAGGAAAGATCCAAAATTGACACCCTAACATCACAATTAAAAGAACTAGAGAAGCAAGAGCAAACACATTCAAAAGCTAGTAGAAGGCAAGAAATAACTAAAATCAGAGCAAAACTGAAGGAAATACAGACACAAAAAACCCTTCAAAAAATTAACAAATCCAGGAGCTGGTTTTTTGAAAGGATCAACAAAATTGATAGACTGCTAGCAAGACTATAAAGAAAAAAGGAGAGGAGAATCAAATATACACAATAAAAAAAAGATAAAGGGGATATCACCACCGATCCCACAGAAATACAAACTACCATCAGAGAATACTACAAACACCTCTACACAAATAAACTAGAAAATCTAGAAGAAATGGATAAATTCCTTGACACATACACTCTCCCAAGACTAAACCAGGAAGAAGTTGAATCTCTGAATCGACCAATAACAGGAGCTGAAATTGTGGCAGTAATCAATAGCTTACCAACGAAAGAGTCCAGGACCAGATGGATTCACAGCCGAATTCTCCCAGAGGTACAAGGAGGAACTGGTACCATTCCTTCTGAAGCTATTCCAATCAATAGAAAAAGAGGAAGTCCTCCCTAACTCATTTTATGAGGCCAGCATCATCCTGATACCAAAGCCAGGCAGAGACACAATAAAAAAAGAGCACTGCAGACCAATATCCTTGATGAACATTGAGGCAAAAATCCTCAATAAAATACTGGCAAACGGAATCCAGCAGCACATCGAAAAGCTTATCCACCATGATCAAGTGGGCTTCATCCCTGGGATCCAAGGCTGGTTCAATATACACAAATCAATAAATGTAATCCAGCATATAAACAGAACCAAACACAAAATCCACATGATTATCTCAATAGATGCAGAAAAGGCCTTTGACAAAATTAAACAACCCTTCATGCTAAAAACTCCCAATAAATTAGGTATTGATGGGACGTATCTCAAAATAATAAGAGCTATCTATGACAAACCCACAGCCAATATCATACTGAATGGGCAAAAACTGGAAGCATTCCTTTTGAAAACTGGCACAAGACAGGGATGACCTTTCTCACCACTGCTATTCAACATCGTGTTGGAAGTTCTGGCCAGGGCAATTAGGCAGGAGAAGGAAATAAAGGGTATTCAATTAGGAAAAGAGGAAGTCAAATTGTCCCTGTTTGCAGACGACATGATTGTATATCTAGAAAACCCAATTGTCTCAGCCCAAAATCTCCTTAAGCTGATAAGCAACTTCAGCAAAGTCTCAGGATACAAAATCAATGTACAAAAATCACAAGCATTCTTATACACCAACAACAGACAAACAGAGAGCCAAATCATGAGTGAACTCCCATTCACAATTGCTTCAAAGAGAATAAAATACCTAGGAATCCAACTAACAAGGGATGCCAAGGACCTCTTCAAGGAGAACTACAAACCACTGCTCAAGGATTTAAAAGAGGATACAAACAAATGGAAGTACATTCCATGCTCATGGGTAGGAAGAATCAATATCATGAATATGGCCATACTGCCCAAGGTAATTTATAGATTCAGTGCCATCCCCATCAAGCTACCAATGACTTTCTTCACAGAATTGGAAAAAAAACTACTTTAAAGTTCATATGGAACTAAAAAAGAGACCACATCACCAAGTCAATCCTGAGCCAAAAGAACAAAGCTGGAGGCATCACACTACCTGACTTCAAACTATACTACAAGGCTACACTACAGTAACCAAAACAGCATGGTACTGGTACCAAAACAGAGATATAGATCAATGGAACAGAACAGAGCCCTCAGAAATCACACTGCATATCTACAACTATCTGATCTTTGACAAACCTGAGAAAAACAAGCAATGGGGAAAGGATTCCCTGTTTAATAAATGGTGCTGGGAAAACTGGCTAGCCATATGTAGAAAGCTGAAACTGGAGCCCTTCCTTACACCTTATACAAGAATCAATTCAAGATGGATTAAAGACTTAAACATTAGATCTAAAACCATAAAAACGCTAGAAGAAAACCTAGGCATTACCATTCAGGCATGGGCAAGGACTTCATGTCTAAAACACTAAAAGCAAAGACAACAAAAGCCAAAATTGACAAATGGGATCTAATTAAACTAAAGAGCTTCTGCACAGCAAAAGAAACTACCATCAGAGTGAACAGGCAACCTACAAAATGGGAGAAAATTTTCGCAACCTACTTATCTGACAAAGGGCTAATATCCAGAATCTACAGTGAACTCAAACAAATTTACAATAAAAAAACAAACAACCCCATCAAGAAGTGGGCAAAGGACATGAACAGACACTTCTCAAAAGAGGACATTTATGCAGCCAAAAAAACACATGAAAAAATGCTCACCATCACTGGCCATCAGAGAAATGCAAATCAAAACCACAGTGAAATACCATTTCATACCAGTTAGAATGGGGATCATTAAAAAGTCAGGAAACAACAGTTGCTGGAGAGGATGTGGAGAAATAGGAACACTTTTAGACTGTTGGTGGGACTGTAAACTAGTTCAAACATTGTGGAAGTCAGTGTGGCGATTCCTCAGGGATCTAGATCTAGAAATACCATTTGACCCAGCCATCCCATTACTGGGTATATACCCAAAGGATTATAAATCATGCTGTTATAAAGACACATGCACACGTATGTTTATAGCGGCATCATTCACAATAGCAAAGACTTGGAACCAACACAAATGTCCTACAATGGTAGACTGGATTAAGAAAATGTGCCACATATACACCATGGAATACTATGCAGCCATAAAAAATGATGAGTTCATGTCCTTTGTAGGGACATGGATGAAATTGGAAATCATCATTCTCAGTAAACTATTGCAAGAACAAAAAACCAAACACCGCATATTCTCACTCATAGGTGGGAATTGAACAATGAGAACACCTGGACACAGGAAGGGGAACATCACACTCTGGGGACTGTTGTGGGGTGGGGGCAGAGGGGAGGGATAGCATTGGGAGATATAACTAATGCTAGATGATGAGTTAGTGGGTGCAGCGCACCAGCATGGCACATGTATACATACATAACTAACCTGCACATTGTGCACATGTACCCTAAAACTTAAAGTATAATTTAAATAAATCTTTCCAGAATGAAATAAATAACACTGCTTATTAATAGACAATATCATCTAAATTTAAAAATAATGTTATAATCTACAAAAATCATCTAGAACTAATAAGTGGATTTTTCAAGGTCATGGGATCTAAGGTCACTATAAAATGATAAATCTATAAACTACACTAAAAATTAGAAATTAAAATTTTAAAACAATGCCACTAACAAACAAAAATATAAAATACATAATAATAAATTTGACAAAATCTATGCAAGAACTATACAGCAGAAACAACACAGTATTGTAAAGACAAATTAAAGAAAACCTAAATACATCGAAGCATATTATTATGCATAATATGATAGGAGAAATATCATATATTGATATAGCATATGAATAATGGAAAGGGATAATAGGCCCTTTTGGGTTCAATAGGGGCTTATTGAGGGTTTGATGGCTGAATATTGTTATAATTTCAAATCTTCCACTACGTTATTAATAGAATCAATGTAATCTCAATCAGAAACCTAGCAGGCTTAAGAAAAAAGAGAAGCCAATTATAAAATGTATGTGGAAATACAAAGGAACTGGAATATCCATTAAAACTTTAAAAGTAAAAACACCATTGAAATACTAACATCAGATGATTTGTAGACTTGATTTTACAAATGGTTATCAAGACAGACACATATATCAATGAAATGGAATACTGAGTCCAGAAATTGACCCAGACAAAAATGGTCTGTTGATTTTTGACAAAGATCTACATAAAATTTGGTGGAAAAGGATAGTCATTTCTACAAATTGTGTTAGAAAAATTAGATATCCATATGTAAATAATAATTATAATTAACTTCAATCCACACCTTACACTATATATTAAAATTTAGTCAAGATGGAACTTAGATTTAGATGTAACATCTAAAACTATAAAATTTCTAGAAGATAATGTGGAACAACATATTTATGAATCTGGATTTGGCATAGATTTTTTTAAATACAACAGAAAAAGTACAAAATATAAAAGAAGAATGTCAATAACTTATATTAGTCTATTTGTGATGCTATACAAAATAACTTAGACTGGGTAGTTTATAAAGAAAGTAAATTAACCTTTTATAACTCCAGAGGCCAGGAAGTCCAAGATCAAGATACCAGAAAGTTTGATGTCTAGTGAGGGTTACACACTTTGTCTAAGCTATTACCTTGTTGCTGCATCTCCAAAGGGGAGAAATGCTGTATTCTCATGTGGAAGAAAAGCCCAAAGGGCTTAAGTTAGTTCCTTCCTTCCCTTTTATAATGATCTGCCCCTCATGACTTAATCACTTCCCAAAAGGCTTCACCTTTTAATATCATCACCATGGGGGTGAATTTCAACATGTGAATTTTGGAAGGGACACATTCAAACCATAGCACTCTACCAGTGGTGGGCCAAAATTCATGTTCTCTTCACATACAAAAATACATTAATTCTATCCCAAAAGTGTTAACACATTCCAGGATAACTTTTAAAGTCTATATGCAAAGTCTGATCTAGAACATGCAAATATTATCTAAATCAGATATGGGGGATACGCAAAGTATGATTCATCTAGAGTCAAATTACCATTCAGAGTCCAAAATACCATTGGAAGACGGTCATGGGATAGGTATTCCCAATCCAAAAGATACAACTAGGTAAGAGGAAAGGGGTGATAGTTTGCTTTTGGCTTCAAAACAAAACGGGACGAATAACATTATATCTTAAGGCCTGAGAATAATATTATTTGACTCCATGTCCCACATTCCAGACACACTTGATTGAAGGTTGAGTCCCCAAGGCTGCAAAAAACTTTCTCACATTGATTTTTGGGGTACAGCCATGCCACAGCTCTTAGGGTTTGATTTAATTTGCCTGGAGCTCTCCCAGGCTGGCATTGCAGTAGCGGCTGTGCAGGCCTGGGGTCTTGGAGGTGACCTTCATCCAATAATCTCAGTAAACACTGCTCTAGTGGTGGCTATCTGCAGTATCCATGACCCCTTAGCTCCACTGGACATTTCCCGTGTCGAGATCCCCTTTGGTAACCCTGACCCCATGGCTCAACTGCGCATTGCCCTAGTGGAGGGAATGATATGGTTAGGCTTCCTGGTGTCCCCACCGAAATCTCATCTTGGATTGTAATCCCCATAATACCCACATGTCAAGGGTGGGACCAGGTGGAAGTAATCGAATCATGGGGGCATTTGATAATGAGTGAGTTATCATGAGATCTGATAGTTTTATAAGGGGCTTGATGTGCTTTGTTTGTGTCCCCACCCAAATCTCATCTTCAACTGTAGTTCCCATTATCTTCATGTGTCATAGGAGGGAACAAGTGGGAAGTAATGTAATCATGGGAGTGGTTACCTCCATATTGTTGTCATGATAGTGAGTGAGTTCTCACCAGATGGTTTATAAGGGGCTTTTCCCCCTTTGCTCAGGACTTCTCCTTTCTGATGCTATGTGAGAAAGGACTTGTTGCTTCCCCTTCCATCATGATTGTAAGTTTCCTGATTCCTCTCCAGCCCCATAGAACTGTGAGCCAATTAAACCTCTTTCCTTTATAAATTATCCAGTCTCAGGTATGTCTTTATTAGCAGTGTGAGGATGGACTAACACAGGGCTCTTACCCCGTTACTCAGCACTTCTTCTTTCTGCTGCCTTGTGAGAAGGTGACTGGCTTCCTCTTTGCCTTCCTCCATGATTGTTAAGATTTCCCCATCCATGTTGAACTGTGAGTCAATTAAACCTATTTCCTTTATATATTACCCAGTCTCAGGCAGTTCTTTATAGCAATATGAAAACAGACTAATGCAGGCATTCCGCAGTGGCCCTGATCCTGCAGTATTTCTCTGACTGGACCCCAAGTTTCTCTGGGGCATTCATTGAAAATTAGGAGGTATCCATGCCTCCACAGCTCATTTGCTCTGCGTGACTGCAAAGTTAGTACCACATGAATGCTGTCAAGGATTATAGCCTGTATCTTCCAGAGAACTTGCCCTTGCTGCAACTAAGCCCACTTGAGCCACAGCTGAGAATGCTGTGGAGCACTACATTGGAATGGGGGAAGCAGAGACTTGAGGTGGGCTTAGGCAGCAAACACTGAGGATCTTCAGGCATCCCGGGACCCTCCCTTGAAACTATTCTGCCCTCAAAGACCTAGTTCTTTGTGCCTGTGGTGAGAGAGGTAGCCTGGAAGATCTCTGTTTTGCCATCAGGATCATTCCTCCATTGTTTTGATAAAAGGAATCTGGCTTCTTCCTATCTATACTAATCTCCTCATCTAATGGTCACTTGGCCACACACTTGGTTTTGTCTCCTAAACATAGGTTTTTATTCTTTACTAGGCGAGGTTAACAATTTTCCAAATCTTCAGGGTCTTCTCCCCTTTTTAATTCCCTTAGAATTATAAATCTTTAATGTGTTTCTCTTTTATTGCATTTTACTATAAGCAGCTAAGCCATGCCATCCAGCACCCTGAACAATTTGTTTAGATATTTATTTCACCAAATATTCTAGTTCATCATTGTAAATCTGGCCTTTCTTTTTCTTTCTTTCTTTCTTTTTTTTTTTTTTTTTGAGATGAAGTCTCAGTCTTTCACCCAGGCTGGAGTGCAGTGGCGCGATCTCCACTCACTGCAGGCTCTGTCCCCCGGGGTTCAGGCCATTCTCCTGCCTCAGCCTCCTGCATAGCTGGGACTACAGGCACCCGCCACCGCGCCCGGCTATTTTTTTTGTATTTTTAGTAGAGACGGAGTTTCATCGTGTTAGCCAGGATGGTCTCGATCTCCTGACCTCATGATCCACCTGCCTCGGCCTCCCAAAGTGCTGGGATTACAGGCATGAGCCACCGCTCCCAGCCTAAATTCTGCCTTTCACAAAACAGAACATGGAGACGGGTCCGGCAAATACTTTGCCACTTAGTAACAAGGATGGCATTTCCTCTATTTTCCAGTAAGATAGTCTTCATTTCCATTGAGACCTCATCAGAATGGCCATTACTGTCCATATTTCTATGAACATTCTGTTCATGACCACATAGGTAATCTCTAAAACTGAGGCTTTCTCTATGGCTCTCCGCTTCTAAGCTGTCACCAGAATTGCCCTTAACATTCTATTCATGGCAATCTAAGCTTTTACTAGCCTGCACCTTAAAATTCTTCCAACCTCTACCCAGTTCTAAAGCCACATTCACATTTTTAGGTATATGTTAGAGCAGCACATTCACTTGTCAATACCAATTTGTCTTAATTTGTGAGGCCATGAAGTACCTTAGACTTAGTAATTTACAGTTCAGGAGGCCATGAAGTTCAATATCAATGCACAAGCAGATTAGGTGTCTGGTGAGTGCTGCTCTCTATTTCCAAGATGGCACCCTGTAACTGCATCTTCCAGAGGAGAAGAATGCTGTGTCCTCACCTGCCAGAAGAGCAGAACACTGGTCTTCTATGGATTTCCTTGAACATTTCAAGCTGCTTCATACAACAAGGATGTTGAACTTGGCTATCTCCGCTGCCCAGAACACTCTTCTTCCAAGTATTTACCTACCTAATTCTTTATGTCATTTAAATGTCATCTCTCTGTAGAAGCATTGTTCACCCCTATTCCTTCTGCCAACTCTCTACTCCCTTTTCTTTTATTCACAGCACTACTTGAAATTAAATATTTGTTTGCTCTTGAGTTGGAAGCTATATGAAGGCAGAAACATTTGGTTAGTTTTATGCAGTACTGAATCACCCAATGCCTGGAAGAGTACTTCACAAATAGGAATCTCTGATGAAAGAATTGTTGAATGATCATATGAGTAATTGTGGACTTACACTAAAAGTGAAAATAAATAAAATGCTGGCTCTTAAGGCAAAAAGGTCTTCAGGCAAGGACTGCCAAGTGAATCTGAGCACAGAGCTATTGCAGCCAACTGGAGAAAAGCGGAAACTTGGAAGCTTGGAAGTCATAGATAAGGAAACACCAAAGAAGCCTTTGAAGATTACAGATTAATCTAGTATCTTATGACTAGAAGAGAATGTGCATATTTGTCTTAAGAAGAGATTGTGAGTGGGAAAGTGATGTAATTAGATATGTTTCATGCATATCATAATTGTTGTATATAATTACTGGTATTAGTGCCTTAATTTACTCTTTGATAAGCCTAGGTTCTACCCTTTCCTCATCAGTTTTCTTCTGAGTTCCCAATATACTGGGTAGTTGAATAGGAGAAATCTGTTTATTTAACTTCCCATTAATCTATTCATATATAATGTATATATATAATGTGTTTGTGTATATATATAACATATATATATATACATTTCTACTGTTTGTTTTCAATTTTAGCAGTAGTTTCTTTTTCTCCAGTTCTTAATAAAGTAACTAATATTCTGAGGAAAATAGAGTTAAGATACTTACGTTAGGCCAGCCTGGTGGCTCACACCTGTAATCTCAGCACTTTGGGAGGCTGAGGTGGGAAGATCATGAGGTCAGCAGTTCGAGACCAGCCTGGCCAACATAGTGAAACCCCATCTCTACTAAAAAGTACAAAAAATTAGCTGGGTGTGTTGGCGAACACTACTCATGAGGCTGATGCAGGAGAATTTCTTCAATCCAGGAGGCAGAGGTTGCAGTGAGTCGAGACGGCACCATTGTAGTCCAGCCCAGGCAACAGTGTGAGACTCCAGAAAAAACTTATGTTAACTAATGAAATTAATTTTGTTAAGTATTTTTAAGTTGTATCATTTCATTCACTTCTGCAAGGATGTATCTTGCTGGCACCGATTGTATTTTTTTTGAGATAGGGTCTCACTGTCACCCAGGCTGGAGTGCAGTGGCATGATCTAGGCTCACTGCCACCTCCACCTTCCAGGCTCAAGCAATCCTCCCACCTCAGACTCCTGAGTAGCTGGGACTACATACAGGTGCACACCCTCATGTCCAGCTAATTTTTTGTATTTTTGGTAGAGGTGGGCTTTCGCCATGTTGCCCAGGCTGGTCTTGAATGCCTGAGCTTAAGCAATCTGCCCCCTTTGTCCTCCAAAAGTGCTGGGATTACAGACATGAACCACTGCACCCAGCCAGTTGTATTTGTTTACAAGCAAATTATTGAGGAAAATTGGCAATAAATATATATACATATATCTATTTTAAATTTCTCTAATTTTATTTTGAAAGTATCTTTTAAATGATAAATGTACCCATAGACTTAATGAAAAGAAAAAAAAAACAAAAATATTAAATTTTCCCTTCAGTAAAACATTTTGAAACTATAAATAAAGAATAAAACACAAGGTGAAAACAAGCAGGAAAATAGCATTTAAAAATGCATATAAATAAATGTTATCTTCACTGATATCTTTGTTTACACCAGTAAACTATTACAAAATCATTTTTAAATCTGCATTGCCTTTAAAAAAGGAAAATTCAGCGTATCTTTTATTTTTTATTATTTTATTTTATTATTATTATACTTTAAGTTTTAGGGTACATGTGCATAATGTGCAGGTTAGTTACGTATGTATACATGTGCCATCCTGGTGTGCTGCACCCATTAACTCGTCATTTAGCATTAGGTATATCTCCTAATGTTATCCCTCCCCTCTTCCCCAACCCCACAACATTCCCCAGAGTGTGATGTTCCCCTTTCTGTGTCCATGTGATCTCATTGTTCAATTCCCACCTGTGCATGAGAACATGCGGTGTTTGGTTTTTTGTCCTTGTGATAGTTTACTGAGAATGATGATTTCCAATTTCATCCATGTCCCTACAAAGGACATGAACTCATCATTTTTTATGGCTGCATAGTATTCCATGGTGTATATGTGCCACATTTTCTTAATCCAGTCTATCATTGTTGGACATTTGTGTTGGTTCCAAGTCTTTGCTATTGTGAATAGTGCCGCTGTAAACATACGTGTGCATGTGTCTTTATAGCAGCATGATTTATAGTCTTTTGGGTAATTCAGTGTAGCTTTTAAAAATCACCAAAAATATATTTGCAAATAAGTTTAAAGATATTTCCGAGATGTTTTTTATTGTGATTTTTTTCTTTCACACACAGAAAGCAATCGAGAATTTTCACAGGAAACTTGTTTTTTAATAAATTGGTGGGTGATTGTGCAGGTGTGTGAATGAATTTTGAGAGGCTCCCAGCATTCCTGGGGGCTCATCCTTCAGTAGATAGATTACAGGGTAGAAGCACAGGGTTGCGGGCCTCTGACTCCCCTTTAAATGCCAAAAATGTGAAAATGCCTCTCGGATTTGCCTATAGCCATCCACAGAAGAACTTACACTATAAAAAAAATCTAAAGGTTGGGTGTGGTGGCTCATTCTTGTAATCCCAACACTTTGGGAGACTGAAGCGGGTGGGTCACGAGGTCGAGAGTTCCAGACCAGCCTGCCCAACATGGTGAAACCTAGTCTGTACTAAAGATACAAAAAATTAGCCAGGTGTGGTGGCATGTGCCTATAATCCCAGCTTCATGAGAGGCTGAGGCAGGAGAATTGCTTAAACCCGGGAGGCGGAGGTTTCAGTGAGCTGAGATCACACCATTGCACTCCAGCCTAGGCAACAGGGGGAGATTCCACCTCAAAAAAAAAAAAAAAAAATCCAATAGTCATTGGTATTTTTATAAGATCCAGCAGTAAGTAATACTCAGAATGTTTTGTCCTCTAAGTTTTAATTGGCAATGTTTCTTCTAAACAAATATCCAGAAATAATTTTTAAATAAAGCTTGGGGAGTTGTTTACAAAGCACTCACGCAAAGCCATTTTAATATTTTGGAAGATAACAAGTTATATTACATTTACATTGAACTCAAGGTAATTTTGAAGTAATGAATTGTCTTACCTCATTTTATTCCAGTCCCCTCATTTTACAGATTTTACAGCCTAGAGAAGAGAAAAAACTTCTGGCAATTCATACTGCCAGATAATGAGAAAACTAACAGTGGAAACCAAGTCTCCTGCCCATGAACTCACCAATCCCCATCCTTTTGTCTTTTCACTATACCACTCAATTTACTTTTTGATTCAAAGTAGAAAAATATAGTGGAAATGTGTATAAGATAGTTTCTTGATTTTTTAACTAATTATTCTATTTAAGCCTAGGAAGAGAAAAAGGAGCATTTTATTTTATAGTTAATAAACTAAAACATACATTTTTCTTAACTAGAAAGGCAGAAACTAAGTTGAGAAGTCCTGTGCACAGTATCATTTTCAAGCGTATATCTGATGAAAAAAATATTGAAAGGAACACAAACAACTGTTACCTGAAGTGTATAACATATTGGTAAATGTTTTTGATCCTTCCGTGAGGAAGGGACAATGGAGTAGATAACCTCTGTACAACTGTGGGAAAACACCCACTGCTGTTTATTCTGGGAAGCTACTTTCTGAATGCAAACACAAAAGAAAAGTAAAATAAATTAAGCAACTCATCCACATCCAGCTAAGATGAAAACATGTAGTATATAGTTTGTAGATGACAGTGTCAAATGTGAAGTCAATCACTACCAGAAGAGAAGAGAGCCAGCTAACTATATCAGGGAAGAAAAACTGGATAAGCAAGATGTCTGAAAAGCACTGTGGGCTACAAACTATAATAGACTCAGTGAGGTTAAGTGCAGTTTTTCAGGTCCTAGACTTGGCTTCAGAACTCAACTGTACAAGATGGGAAGTAGTGGCTTACCAGTAATATATTCAAATAAGACTTGGGAGTTTGAGTAGATAGTTAATATAAATCAATTAGGAGTTAAAAATCATATAATCTTAGGCACATATACACTGAAATATGATAACTGTAATAGGAGAAATTCTAGTTCCACTCCACTGAGTGCAGTTACAGGTAAATTACTTAATTTCCATATGCCTCAATTTCCTCATTGTCCAAATGGGGATTCAAATTCCACACTCTTGTCATGTTGTAAGGATTAAATTAATTAATACAAGTAAAGTACTTGGCAAAGTACTTGATACTCAATAAAGGCTAGCTACCATTATTATTAGTTATTATTATTATTCAGAACACCCTAAGACACTGAACTCAGTGATACATTTTTTAAAAAGGGATAAACTAGTAAGCATTCAACAGACTGTGATCACAAAGTGACTGAAAAGACACTCAGAATCTCCTCATATAAGGATAACTTATGGGAACCAGCATGTTTAACATGAAGAAAAGATGACTTCAATTATTATATAAACTGTTACTACGTATCAGAAAGGCTGTTACGTGGAAGAGGAGGTAGATTTGTTCTCTAAGGCTGGAGAGACAGAGGGTAGAAAATACAGGGAGACAAGATCTGGTTTAATACAAGCAAGGCTGTTATAATCAACAGAATTATCTACAGATGGAGTGGACTGTCTCAGGAGGCAGACAGTTGAAGTTGAATATTTGGCTAAGATTTTGAAGACAAGGTTTACACATCAGGTGGTTGGGTAGGACTAAATGACAGCTAGAATTCTGTTCTTTCCAGACATGAGTTCCTGTAATTCCATTACAGTTCTCAAAGCACACTTTGGTGGTCAAGCCAGTCTAGTATCATTGACCCTAAAATTTGTCTGGGGGAAGAAGCTTGCCATTATCACACAACTATTAGCAGTTTTCAATGTAACATTGTGATGATGACTAACCAAATTAACTAAAGAGCAAAATACTGAAGATGGCAGAATACAGCAATCCACAGGGGGAAGAAAAAGGTCACAAACATAGACAAAGCTGCCCAACCTCCTCCAAGGATCACAGAAATGCACACTGAAAATATTATTTTGGCTGGACATGGTGGCTAATGCCTGTAATCCCAACACTTTGTGAGGCAGAGGCAGGCAGATCACCTGAGGTCGGCAGTTTGAGACCAGCCTGACCAACATGGAGAAACACCATCTGTATGAAAAATACAAAGTTAGCTGGGTGTGGTGGTGCATGCCTGTAATCCCAGCTACTTAGGAGGATGAGGCAGGAGAATTGCTTGAATCCAGGATGTGAAGGTTGTGTTGAACCGAGAAGGCACCATTGCATTCCAGCCTGGGCAAAAAGAGTGAGACTCCTTCTCAAAAAAAAAAAAAAAGAAAAGAAAAAAGAAAATAACAATTTAATTGCTAATGTTTTCAAAATTAGATGATATTAAAGCTGAAGAAAAGGCTGGGCACAGTGGCTCACTCCTGTACTCCCAAGCACTTTCAGAGGCTGAGATGGGTGGATCACCTGAGGTCCAGAGTTAAAGACCAGCCTGGCCAACATCTTGAAATCCCATCTCTACTAAAAATACAAAAATTAGCCGAGGATGGTGGTGGATGCCTGTAATCTCAGCTACTCAGGAGGCTGAAGCAGGAGAATTGCTTAAATCTGGGAGGCGGAGAGATTGCAGTGAGCCAAGATTGTGCCATTACACTTCAGCCTGGGCAACAGAGCAAGACACCATATCAAAACAAAAAAGAAAAAAAAAGTCAAGAAGTTAGATGTACAAACTAAGTTCTTAGAGGTACAAAGTGGGAGCTGAGCTTTCTTGACTGTGTGAGATCCAGTAAGCCAGGAGGAAACAGTTTCAGAAGTTCTTGAATGTCTATTTAAATCCCTCTTTCATCTTGGAGGTCCTATGAGAGTTATAAATACCAGTCTGTGTTAGAATCCAGAGAATGGCAAGCTAGGAATCATTTCATGGAGAAGCAGATGTAACAGGTGGAGTACTATATATGTGGTTTAATACTTCAGTCCTCTGAGAGGAGCTGTGAAATAACAGTTCCCTATTCATTCTAGGGCACTGTATCAGACATAAACTCTAGAAAAAAATTATTATTCAATTTTTTTTACCTCTTTTAAGTGAGTATTTTCATAATCCTACTTGTGTATCTTAACTGGTTTCTGCGTTTATCTCACAGGAAATTGATGTTGTTGTGGCTTTTTATTTGTTGCATTTTTGTGTGGAGGAACAAATTAGAGCCTCCTGTTTTGTCACCTTGTGGATATACCCTTTTTTTATTATTCTTTTACTTATTTAAAAAAATTTGTACGCAACAGTTGTAGATACTTTCGGCAATATCATGCGATATTTTGATACAAGTAATGTGTATTGCTAAGGAAGGGATCAAAGAGGGGTTGGGGGTGGGTTAAATTATGGCTGCTTAGAAGGAATAAGTCTAGTGTTCAGCAGCATAGGATGACTACATTTAACAATGACTTATTGTATATTTCAAAAGAATTAAAAGAGTGGAGACGGAATGTCACTCATACCAACAAATGATATGCCACTCTCAGAGGCTCACAACTATAATCACAACATTTTGGGAGGCCAAGGAAGGAGGATCACTTAAGCCTGGAAGTTTCAGACCAGCCTGAACAATACATCCAAAGCATTGTCCCTAACACACACACACACACACACACACACACACACACACACACACACACACACACACAAACACAAAAGCTGGGCTCAGTGATGTGTGCCTGTAATTCCAGCTACTTAGGAGGTTGAAATGGAAGGCTCACACATTTCAACACAGGAGTTCAAGGCTGCAGCGAGCTACGATGGTGACACTGCAGTCCAGGTTGGACAACATAGTGAAACCCTGTCTCTAAAAATAATAAAGAAATGATAAGTGCTTAAACTGAAGGATACCAGATTATCTACATATTTGTTGATTTATATAATTATTTTTGAGTTGGAGTCTCACTCTGTCACTCAGGCTAGACTGCATATGGGCTCACTGCAGTCTCAGGCTCCCAGGTTCAAATAATTCTCCTGTCTGAGCCTCCCAATTAGCTGTAACATACTACAGGTGTGGGCCAACATGGCTGGCTAATTTTTGTATTTTTGGTAGAGATAGGTTTCTTGGTGTTGGCCAGGCTGGTCTTGAACTCCTGACCTAAAGTGATCTGCAAGCCTTGGCCTCCCAATGTGCTGGAATTGAAGAACTAAGCCATCACACCTGGACAGTAACATACAAAAGACTAGGGAGTTTATCTTTTTACTTCATCCTCACAATGCTACATTGTAGATGAATGAAAACACAACTTCATAACATGAATAACTCACTTGAAAATCAAAGTTGGTAACTTCTCCCTTTAAAATTATTTGCACCCTTACCCTACAAAAATTGATGATCTTATTAAAATTTTGCCAAGAAAATACTTTGTCCTTGCAGATTAGTCTGTTAATTGTAAGAATGACGGACTGTAAAACTTCTAGAACTTCATATATTTCATTTCTTTAGGTTGGATAATCAGAAAAATTAATTGGTTTAGTTATTTGGGTACAAATATTTTATTTTTTTTATCATTTGATGATTTATTAAACCTTTAAGCAATCCCCTGTCTGAAACTTTAGGCTGTTGTTTTATGTTTTATATACTTCACTTTCCAAAAGTATGAGGTCTAAAACGTTCACATTCACATCTTCAAATAAATCTGATCGGCTGATAGTTGTAGCTCATGCCTATAATCCTAGCACATTGGGAGTCTGAGGAGGTGGGTCAGGATTTCAAGAACAGCCTGGCAAACATGGTGAAATGCTGTCTGTACTAAAAATACAAAAAATTAGCCAGCTATGGTGCACACGTATCTAATACCAGTTACTCAGGACGCTGAGGCAGGAGAATAGCTTGGACCCAGATGGCGGAGTTTGCAGTAAGCCAAAATCGAGCCACTGCACCCCAGCTTGGGCAACAAAGCTACGCTGCATCTCAAAAAAAAATTGATAAAATCCCAACTATACTAGATTATTCCTGTTTGTAAGAACTTATTGCTAAACCGTTACTTATAGTATCCATTGTCAAATATTTCAAGAAAAAATTAACATGCGTAACTCTCAAGAAAAAACACATATGTTCCACTATTTAAAGTAGGAACATTTAATTTCATTATGCTATGCACTTGAGAAACTTAATTGGTTCAGTTTTGATTTAGGTTAAAAAAGAAAAGTTTTCATTCCCAATATCCCCCTTCAGTCACAGAATCCTTCATGTAGAATGTTCCAGATGTCTTAAACTTTAGTATCAACCACATCTAATTATTTCCTTTGACCTGTAATATTCCTCTAAAAGATAAATGTTATATGGTGAGGCAGACAGTTGTGTAGTGTTTCTGAAGATTTCTCAAACATTTTAAGCTTGTAATTTTTTAAAGAGAAACACAGCCTAATTAGAAAACTTATGCAGCTTGCAAGGGAGACATAACATATGCTTGATCTTGTATCTACTTATGTTCAAAGAAACAAAGGAAAATGTTCAAAAACAACACAATTTTCTCTCCTATTGAATTTGCTTTTAAGCATGTGTAGCTAAGCAGTAACATCAGGCATTTTGCATTACATGTAAAATTTCTTTGTGAAAATTTTAATGCAGATATTACATCTAAACAAAGAGTTTTCAAATAGCATTAACAAGTATGAAATTACTTTGAAAAAAATTCCTTTTCCTCTGAATATCTCAGAAAAATTATGGAGTAAGTATCTATGTCTCTCCACAAAACCAACATGTTGCTTTGAGTGGTATGCAGGTAACAATGAATAAATAACATTTCAATTTTCGATTTGCAAAGAAGGTTTGGTATGCAATAACTATTATTTTGAATACTTGCTTTAATATTTACTTCAGTCTCCTTTTTCAGATCAGCTTCTCTTACCATCTCCTGTAGATGTCACATAACTTGAGCTACCATATGCTTCACGAGGAGCAGGGTGCACTCTATCCAGAGAAATTAGATTCCTTTGATCTTTTCTGCCAACGTGCTCATGAAAACAGGAATAAAAATCACCGCAGTGTCTTGAGTAACTCTCCGACTTCTGCTATATCTATCTTGTGTATTGTTATAATAATGGCGGCTTCTTCCACCATAAGACATCCGAGGCCCTTGTGCAGGTGGTGCACCATGAGAGTTCCCTGCAGGGTTGATAAAATAATGTTGGACTACATCCAAACATTTTTACTGCTACCACTAAAACATGAATTAGTTAAAGTACTATTTGGAAATATCTGTTTTCCTCTGCCTTTGTTGCAGGATATTAATTATGCCTGCAATAGTCAGAAGGTTTATTTAAAAGAAGTGTAAGGGTAGTATTTTGAAGCTTAACAAATTTAATCCGAAAGTAAACGTTGAGTCACATTTTCTGAACACAAAGTGAAGTTCTCACCTTCATATCATTTAATATGCTTTATACTCTTAACAATATTCAATATTTAAACATGTTATATTTGTCCTTTATATTTTTCCTTAGAAGTTCATTAAAATAATGATCTGATCTAATAAATATAATTCTATAATTTATGAATCCATCCTGGACCCTCATCATATCTCTGAATTGTATCTCTGTAAGAACTTCCACTTGGATGTTCAGAATGATCTCTACCACGGGCCTCACCATAGCCATCCTGATCACTAAATTGGAAAAAAAAAGTTTTCTTAATGCCAGAATAAACAATTTAAGAAATCTATTTGACAAATCTGGAAAACCTTATGGTACCTATATTCTCTAGAGGAATGTTCAACCTGAATAGAATGACCATAATCATGGTATGCATAGTCTCTAGGTCATGGAGCATAATCCCTGGTTTCTGGGGAACTTGGATGATTTCTGTGTACATAAGTTTAAGCTAAACAAATTTTAAATTTTCAACTTCTAGTATCCAAAACATAACTAACTTACAACTTAAACAAAATTAAAAGGCCAAACATCTAAATAGATATTTCTCCATATAAAATAGACACCTGAAAAGCACATGGAACAGATACTCATAATCAGTCATACAGAAAACGCATTTCAAATCCCAAATGAGATACCATACTTCACACACACACTGGAATGGCAATAAATTTTAAAAAGCAGGAAATAACAAGTGTTTGAGAGGATGTAAATAAATTGAAACCCTGATACAATGCTAGTTGGAACGGAAAATGATGCAGCTACTATGGAGAAATGTGGTGGTTCCTCAAGAAAACAAACATAATTATCACAGGACCAAGCAATTCCGCTCACATACACCCAGAATTGAATAAGCATACTCAAACAAATATTAGTGCATAGAAATACTGCCATGGAAACAACACAAATAAAATAATGGGTTAACAGCTTATGGAAGGAGTAAAGTGCTGTGATGTAAATGAACCTTCAGGACATCACAGATGTCAAAAGTGTGTAGTGTTTGAGCCCATTAACATTAAATGCCCCCAACCAGGGATTCAGAATTAGAACACAGATTGGTGTTTGCTAGCAGCTGAGGAAAGGGAAAAAATGGAAGGCACTGCTTAACTGGTAGTTGGAGGTTTATTTTGGAGTGATGAAAATGTTTTGGAACTCGATGGAGGTAGTTGGTGTGTGACACAGAATGTATTAAATGCCACTTAACTGTTTACCTTATAATGTTTAATTTTGTTATGTGAATTTCATCACCACAAAAACAATCAACTGTTTTTAAAAAACTTTCCTTTACCTATCCTTAGTTGCATAACCGTCATCTCTTGGTGACATATGGTTATTTGCCAGGAAGAGATTGGCTTTCTGCGTGGAGGACCTCCATAATTCTCTCTTCCATATGATATGGGACCTTTAATATTAAAAATGATGGAACATTATGAAAAGAACACTATTTTCTGAAACACTATTTTCTCTTCTCTCAAGCAACTTTTTAAAATTATTTCTTCTATGTCCCCATTCCTCATTCCTTAAATTGCTAGACAGTCATGATACTGTGAATATTTCTTATGGCTTTGGATAATCTCATGGCTCCTGCAAGGCCAGTTCTTCTAAGGAAGCTGAAGCCAAACATTAATTCATAGGTAAAAGTTCATTTGTAATGGTTAATAACTACTTAGTTATTATTTTCCTTTTTCCTTAGTTATTATTTTCCCTTTCATATGAATTACTGATTACTACTAATGGCACATGGACAAAGGTAAAACCATAAAATTCTTCACTGATTTTAAAGTTTATGTACATTGTCCTTTCTCAGCTGAAGAAGGTAAATTTTCCCTTGTTTACTTCATCTCACACACAAACACTGCCACCTTTGAACAACTCCATGCTAAATTTTTACATAAAAGTTCTCCTTTATCTCTAAGTGGTTGGCTTTATTTTAAATGTTGACAAATTAAAATGTACTAGAGAAGATATTCTAATGATGACCAAGATTTCTTTTATTGCAATAAGCAATTCTATTAAAGGGGAGATTACAACATTGTTGCTATTTCAAAATAGAAACTCAGTTGAAGAGTGGACAAAAAAAATGGGGCATATATGTAAAATGGAAAAATCCGCTGCAATAACAAAGAAGGAAATCCTGCCAGTTGTGACAATACATCTGAGTCTGCTGAATGTGTACATGCCACTTTGTTAAGTGACACAAGCCAGGTATCAGAAAGGCAAATAGCACATGACCTCATTCCTATAAAAAATCTAAAAAATGGACCTCACAGAGGTAGTGACTCCAATGGTTGGGGTGGTGTTTAATGGAGAGGGTGCACTGAGGAGATGTTGGATCAAGAACACATATTTCTAGTTAGAAAGGAGGAATGCTTAAAAACCTTTTCTACAGCATGCTGACTATAACTAGTGATTAACATATTCTTTCTCTAAAGAATCCTAAGACAATGTATGTCAAGTTTTATCACCACAAAAATGACAAATATGTGAGGTCATATCTGTGCTATTAGCTGCATATATCTAATGCCTAATGTATATGAGTTTTTGAACATCAACTTTTGAGTTATAAATATGTATCATTTCATAAAAAAAATTAAGAAATAAAATGGTATCTAATTAAACTAAAGAGCTTCTGTACAGCAAAAGAAACCACCGTCAGAGAGAATAGGAAAACTACAGAATGGGAGAAAATTTTTACAATATACCCATCTGACAAAGGGGTAATATCCAAAGTCTACAAAGAACTTAAACAAATTTACAAGAAAAAATCAAACAACCCCATCAAAAAGTGGACAAAGGATATGAACAGACACTTCTCAAAAGAAGACATTTATGCAGCCAACAGGCACATGAAAAAGTGCTCATCATCACTGGCCATCAGAGAAATGCAAATCAAAACCACAATGAGACACCATCTCACACCAGTTGGAATGGTGATCATTAAAAAATCAGGAAAGAACACGTGCTGGAGAGGATATGGAGAAACAGGATGCTTTTGCACTGCTGGTGGGACTGTAAACTAGTTAAAATATTGTGGAAGACAGTGTGGCAACTCCTCAAGGATCTAGAACTAGAAATACCATTTGACCCAGCCATCCCATTACTAGGCATATACCCAAAGGATTATAAATCATGCTGCTATAAAGACACAAGCACACGTACGTTTATTGCAGCACTATTCACAATAGCACAGACTTGGAATCAACCCAAATGTCCATCAGTGATAGACTGGATTAAGAAAATGTGGCACATATACACAACAGAATACTATGCAGCCATAAAAAAGGATAAGTTCATGTCCTTTGTAGGGACATGGATGAAGCTAGAAACCATCATCCTGAGCAAACTATTGCAAGGATAGAAAACCAAACACCACATGTTCTCACTCATAGGTGGGAATTGAACAATGAGAACACTTGGACACAGGGTGGGGAACATCACACACTGGGACCTGTTGTGGGGTGGGGGGAGGGGAGAGGGATTGCCTTAGGAGATATACCTAGTGTAAATGATGACTTAATGGGTGCAGCACACCAACATGGCACATGTATGCATATGTGACAAACCTGCACGTTGTGCACATGTACCCTAGAACATAAAGTGTAATAATAAAAAATAGTAAAAATAAAAAAATACGATTTTTAAAATGCCTTAAGAGAATAAATGTCTGTGAAGTATTTTCTTATAAAGAAGTGCCCATATATATACATATGTGTGTGTATATATATATGTATATATAATATATATGTGTATATATAATATATATGTATATATATTATATATATATTTATATATAATATATATGTATATATATAATATATATGTATATATAATATATATTATATATGTATATATAATATATATATATATGTATACATATATACATATATATCATATATATGTATACATATATAATATATGTATATATAATATATATCATATATATGTATACATATATAATATATGTATATATAATATATATCATATATATGTAATACATATATAATATATGTATATATAATATATATCATATATATGTATACATATATAATATATGTATATATAATATATATCATATATATGTATACATATATAATATATGTATATATAATATATACGTATACATATATATAATATATATATATATCCCAATGTAGATAATCAATTGAAATATAGAAATTACAGGCCTGGAGACTATAGTCCATGAATTGAAACCTTCACTGCATATTTCAAAAGAAGACATGAGGAGGCAGAAGAAAAAAGAAAAAATCTCAAAGCCATTTTGGGGCCCCGGGTCACACATGTAATCCCAGCACTTTAAGAGGGTGAGGTGGGAGGACTGCCTGCACTCAAGAGTTCTAGACCAGCCTGGGGCAACATGGGCCCAGTCTAAAAAGTAACTAATTAATTAATTAATATGTAGCTGGGAGGGGTGGCATGCATCTCTAGTGTCAGCTATGTGAGAGTCTGAGTTGAGAGGATCACATGAGTGTGGGGTGTCCAGGCTGCAGTGGGCTGAGATCATGGTTTTGTTCTCTAACCTAGGATCCAGAGTAAGACCCATTCTCAGAAAACAGAACAACAAAAAAGAGTCAAATTAGGTAAATTAAAACTATGTAGTGTGAAGATAATAAAAATAAACAAAACATCATTAGAGACTATGTGACCCAATGAAAGAAACCAGCTTTCAAATAACAGCCCCAGTTGGGGAGAACAATAAGAACGGGCAGAGAGAACACTGTAAATAGTAATACACCTAACTCCTCAAATGAGTTAAAAGACAGGAATGTACAAAGAGTACTTCCTTTGGCCTCAAAGCCCTTAATAACAAGTGTCTTTTTCTGAATCCCTGACATAGATTCAGCTCACCTGAACCTCTTGGTGAGGTTCTCAGTCTATGATCTGCCCTTTCTATATGTTCTCATCTTATTTCACATCACTTATCTATAGCAGTTCATAGTCATTCATGATTCTTTGACATTGTTTGGCACAATGAAGAACTCAGATATAAGTTCATTAAACAATAATTTATGACTTCATGAAGAAATTCTGTATACACGATGTTTGTTAAAAGGATAATACAAAATAAAAATGTAGGGAGAAGTACATTTTCTCTGTTTCACCATTGCGCTTGTGTTTACACCACATGTAACTATGAACTACAGCTGCCTCCTGGAAATTGATTTTACACAATGCCTTGAAAGTTCTCTTTCCACTTTAGAGACCATAGGCATAACCCATTTTTTCACTTTTCCACCTTTCGGATATACTGAGTGGGACGACTGGGATCCATCTGAATTTTGGCTTTACTGTAATGCCCAGTTATTCTTTTTTTTTTTTTTTTAACACTGTCATTCCTAGATAGGCCTGAAATAAATGGTTCATTATGGCTCAAAAAAGAAGTCATCTCCTTCAGCTGAGATTCTTTATAAGAGGAATTTCATCCAGACATGAAAACAATAATCTGATGCCACTGCCCACAGATTCAGAATTACAAAGCAAATTCAGAAGAGGATAGGAAGATAGTTGATACAGATGGAGAGAGGGGAGGGGGTAAGAAAGGGAAGGAATAAAGGAGGGGTGTAAGGGAAGGAAAAGAACAAAGGAAGGGAGAGAGAGTGATAGATGTCCAAAGACACAGATAGAAAGTCTGTCATGGTTGTAGAGATAGGTGTGTACAAATTAATACAGGCAGTGTGGAAACATGTCTGACAGACAGAGACATAGGTGGAGTCAGAGGAAAGATCCAAACCCATACAGATATACAAACACTTGGCAGTTTAAACATGAAAAAACTCCAAGACCCTGATGCTAGAAATAACAGAGGTGTTTCAGAGTTACTGAGGCAGAATGCAAATTTGTCAGAGACCTTAGCATCTGTGGCCCATGTGAACGGATATTCAGTGGAAGCAGCATTAGACTGACTGTATAATTCAGCACGATCTCTGATAATGCCTAAACAATGGAGCACATGTCAAATCACTAGACTGAACTGCATGTAGGATATGAGGAAGAAGCCCAGTCAGCAGCGTTCACTCGGTTGGGTGGCCAATATGGCTCAGCCACCAGCTCATGGCAAGCCCATCATTGTAGACAGTTTCTAGTTTGCTGCCTGCCTTGGGAAAAGCTCTTCCCCTACCACAACTTTAAAACAGGCTAGCTCAAAAACTAGCCCTGGCATCTACTTACAGTCTTTTCCTTATCTATTTACCTCCTAGAAAAATCATTGCAAGACCATTTCCTCAACATTTTCCTATGCATTAAATTTGGTGCAAGACCTTTTCAGACTACCTGACTACAAGCAAGTCCCCAGACATTTCCCAATCTGAGTTGCCCTGAGTGCGCACACCAATCTACTGCCCCACTCCCACTATAGGGTTACTGTAATGGACCATAGTGCCCTTCGACCAGCACACAGTAAAATAGAGGGCAGCTTGAGGGGGCCAAAGAGTTCCCACTCTTTTCAGGAATAATTTGTTGAGAAAACCTGTTTCTCATGTGTTTGTGGGTCATGGGGACAGTAGTCAGAAGAGGTCAAAACTCCTGCTCCAGAGCCTCAGCTGTCTGCATGAGAGCAGGGGCAAAACTGAGCTATAGATTTTCAAAGCTCATCTGCTGATACCGAGCAGAAGGTGTGGAATGCATACTGAAGGCAGCACAATAGATTCATGGACTTCTGACTGTCAAACCCTCTTTCCTGAAACAATATAGCTCTTCTTACAGAAGCTGGGCTGACCACAGTTCATACGGGACAGGAATGTTAGCACTCTATTAGTGTGTCTTTGACAGGGATGCTCATGTTGTATCTGTTTTATCTGGGAATGGGGAAGAAAGTTCTGCACCCAACTCTGAAATCCTCCTCCTCCATCCATGACAGAGGCCATCCCTTGTCCTGTGCATAGATACAGATGTTCCTGGGAAGCAGCCACCCACTCGAGAATGAATGCTGTTATGTTTTGTTCTCCTGTGTGAGGCTTGTAAGACATGCTCTGCAATTACATTCTCTTTACATTATTAAGCTTATGCAAAGCATGCTGAAAAGGCCACAGAAAATAAAAGGGCCCTGGGCTCCAGGAACAATCTGCAGTGCCCATCACTGGGGAGTATAGAGCCTCACTAGAGTTTGCATGAGCACAAAGTGCCTCGTAATGGTGTTAGCTACATACAATATTGGCTCCTCATCTAACAAGAATCTTGGAGAAAAGCTTAACCCAAATAAAGATGTAAACATCAACAACAGTGTCTGTATCCTGGACCATCAACTGACACAAAGTCCATGCGTGGATCCTCTGGCAATCTTCTATTACACAAATCCACCAACCTTCCCCTCACTTTTGCGTGTTTGTGTTTTCCCATAGTCACCTATGCCAGAAAAAAAAAAAATAAGGCGTACCCTGAATGCCTTCCCACATGCCTCTGTAACCTTTCCAATAGTCCCTCCAGATACCTTACATGCCCATTTCTTCTCACATTGATGGTACCCCTGGTCCTGAGAGGCTGATTGTTCCAGAAAAGGATTATGCATTCACCTTTAAAAGCAGAACATGTGATTTCAACATGGAAGTGAACTTTAAGATTTCCATCATCCTGTGCTATCTTAATGTGTTTGATGATACCCAAAATGAAGGATTTTGGAGTTACCTTATCCCAGCAAACTGGGTCCTGGATATCTTAGTGGCCACTAACCCCTTTTGATGAACTACCTCTGCTTCCATAGGGTGAAGTAAGCCTCCAGGTAAACTGTCTTTTCTTTAATGTAGCTCCCCAACTCTGTATTGTAGGAAGAATCCCCAAACATTCTACACCCATTCACTCTACAACTTTAGAGGCCTAGCTCCAACACAGACTGGTCATTTCCATGAAAAGAATAAAACATATGGATTGATCAATTCATTATGACACATGAATCCGGGATGAACATACCCACACACACAGATACACACACACACACACACACACACAGAAACACACAGAGTCACACATCCTTAATAGTGTTTATTTTTCATTCCATACAATCCAAGTTTACCCCCTCTTCCTGTCTGCGTTTTTTTGTGCCTGGATCTGTTTTTCCTTTAGTTCGTGTGCATAAGACCATACTGAGTACTGACATCCTGCATACTGTAGTAACTTTGTAGGGGTTCTGCTGTTTTAGGTAAAGCCTGATGCTCCATCATATTCATCTCAAAATCCAGAAGTCCCCTAGAGAAACACAAACGCATGTCAAAATGCATTTCCTCTGAGCCATATTTAAAATGTTTTAATTTTAGGTCCTGCTGAGTAAAGACTACCCCTTTCCCATTTTTGATCTCTTAAACTTCGTCCTACCATGTGTTACAAACTGTTCTCTGCAATACCTGCTCCATTCCCAGTATACTCTGTGATGGGAGTCAGCTAACAAGATGCATTGTTCACAAAAAGCACACCGAATCATCAGGCAGTAGCTTAAGAAAATCCATCAATCTAAACAGTCTTGTGTCGTTTGTGGCAAGGATGACAAAGAGGCACATTCAGGGAGTTAAATATTAAGGAGTTGATAGGATGACTGCCAGTGGGGCTGACAGCCATGGAATCAAGTGCCACAAATTGAAGTTAATGATTCAGCTTTACCTCTCAGTGAATCTGGACATGCACTATACTTCTCTGGGCTTAAGACTCCACAGTTATAACCTGCTATGCAGTGTAGTCTCTAAAGTGCCTTTTTCAGCTCAATGCCCTGAATGTCCTGGATTCTGTCCCTCTCTGTCTTCCTCTCAAGGAATTTCCACATTTATGAAATAAGCCTCAATTTCTACATTTCTGAAATGAGAGTCCAGGCTCCCTGAATAGTGAGGGGTGTCAACCCCCTCATAGTGGGCATCAAACAGCTCCAGTTCCAACTGAATGGCTTACCTGAAATCTCTGTTCCTTCTTCAGGTGGCTTCATCCTCTTGTAGTATTGCAGGGGATTGTGCCACAGGTCCTTACATAGGATCTGTCAGGGGAATCAATCAGGAAAGGCCTCATCAGGGCTCAGACTGGTGACCTAAGCAGCTGGGAACACACCAGGTTATTCCTGATGATGTTTCCCGGTGAGGATGCACCTCAGCAATCCTATTAGGTCCTGTGAAGTTGTGGTCAGAAAACCAGTTGAAGAAGTTAAGGCTGCTATTGTGGTGTCTGGGTCAATAAGCCTCAACTTCATAATCTGGATACTACTGAATTGGAGTGGAATGAGAAGCCCTGTATTCTACAGAGAGAGGATTTTGTGTGAAGAGGGCTGGATCACATTGGCAATTTGTGATGGGATCACCCATCATCTTCCTTCCACTACCCATCCTGGGAGCCACCTGTCACCTGTGACATTCCCAAGATATTCCTTGGTCACCATTTTATTCTGTAAGTAGGGGTTACTCCAAAATAACAACATGATCTTGCAGAGATGAATGGGATGTTTCACTTCTTTCACCTGTCAGGACAAGGTGGAGAAAGCTTAAACATCTTTTTGGGTGAGGTTCCCACTGTTGCTTACAGGAATGAATTATTTCCCTTACCCTCCCCCACTAAACCCTCTAGCCTCAGTCTTCCCAGCCTCACCTCCAAGTTGATCATGTAGCTCAGCATGTCTTCATCTTGGTCACTGATCAGGGCTGATATCAGGGGGTAGTTTGCCATCTGCTTTAGGTCAAAGAGCATTTAGATGCAATGGAAGGAAAAGTTAGAAGCAAGAGGGAAGAAGGCCTAGAGCACCCAGAGGCTTGGGTAAGGAATTTCTAAGATCTGCTTCCATGTATAACCTCCCTTTCTCCTCTACCTCCCCCTGAATTAAGGCCTCTTGGGTTCATGGAGTGCGTATAATTCTGAGGCTGACTGCACTGACACGCAGAGGGGTGACTTGCGAAGAGTCGCTGGTGTCTGAGGAGTGGCAGAATATGCTTATAACCAAAGACGCCCATTCCCAGATCAGACTGGCAAGGGGCAGCAATCACACTCCCTTAACAATAGCTTGATTCACAGAAAACCCTATTCTGGTGAGAACTCGATTCTGCTCTCCAAAAAGATGCCCCAAACGTCTGCTGCTTGGCATCACGAAGGGTTTCTCTGCCGCATGCAGGAAAATAATACCCACGCCTGCTCCAGTTTACTACAGCCACATTTGTCCACGGCAACTCACTGTTGTTCCCCAAATAATCACATCGACGCCGAGCTGCCCATCAGTTACTTACACTTCCCCAAGAGCACCTCTCAACTAGAAAGAGAGAAGAAATACTGAAAAGGTTGCAACATTGGCCCAGAAGCCAGGGATGTTCTGGATGATGGCGCCTGTGCAGTACAGGTGCGGCTTGCGCCTCCTCTCCAGCTTTTCCCACTGCTGAGAAAAGGCCTTCCTGGCTCAGGCATTAACTGGCTCCAGCTCCACCTGAATGGCCAGCAGCTCCTCCAGTGCAGACTCTGGGGTCATGGGCCCAGGGCCAGGCTGTGCCCGCTGGGCCTCCTCCTACCGCTCCACGAGGGCCTCCTCCTGGGCCTCCACCTCCACCTCCACCTCCACCTCCACCTCCACCTCCACCTCCACCTCCACCTCCACCATTATGTCATCCAGCACTAGCACCACCTCCTCCCCGAAGGCCGCCGCCTTGCTCTGAGCCCCGGATGCCTCCTCCTGCAGAGACTCTATCCTGAAAATGGTGCTCTCTTTGGGACTCTCACAGACCACAGCCTGTGCCACCGGACCCACACCACAGGCACCCTGCTGCTGTGTTTACTGGAGCCTGTGGGCGGGTAGGCCCTCAGGGCGCATGCCCCGGGCTTCCAGGAGCCCCCTAACGAACTGCACGCAAAGGGCGCTGGGAGCCGCGCCACTACTGCCCACTTCCCGGCAAGACCAATCAGTGCGACGGTGGTGGGCGTCTCCCTGGGTGGCACCTCCCCAGGCTGACCGGCATCACCAGCCCCCCGGGGTAAGCCTCCTCTGAGAAGCCCTCGCAGCTTGTGCCAGGTAGCGCTAGGTGCAGGCACAAGTGGGCTGCATGGCCTTTGGCATTGTGGGCATGGAAGCCCAGTGCCCTAACTGATATCCTGAGTATGGCAAGCTATTGACCCACAGGGAACACATGAAAACATCTCACTGCATTAGGCTGGCCAGGTAGGTGGTACAGACTATTGCAGATCCAGAGGAGAACTCTCTCTAGCTGCTGAGGCGAGGGTGGCGGGGGTGGCCTGGGGTAAGTGGGTCAGGGCCAGCTCTTGGGAGGAAAGTCGCCTGGTTGTGCTGAGGTGGAATTCGTCTGCTCCAGAGGTCGGAACCCTGGCAAGAACTCTTGCAGGTCTAGGCAAATACAGGCTCCGAGTACTATGCTTCCTCCTTGAGAATGCTTTACTCCCAGGAGCATTCTAAAAGGCTTTGCGTCCTATGTCCCGGGCACACTGGAGGCCAGCCACCAGGGTTGGCTACCGACAGCCTGCGTGCCTGCTGTTGTGCACTGCCTTGCCGACCCAGAGGATCCCGCACGTGCAGCAATGTATGCAGTGCCTGCTGGCGGGGCTCTGAAAGCCCAGGACCTGGGCCTCTGGATCCTGAACTCCTGTGCGCAGTTGACCCTGGTGGGGACCTGAGCCCCATGGCGAGAGTGGCTATCTGCGGGCCCAGCGGGGCCCTTCAGGAAACCTGGGTCCATGTAGGTGTGGTACTAGGTTCTCAGCAGGGTGAGGCCCACGGGACTTTCAGGGAGCAGGCCTCTTCTGGAGCAGCCCTCCTGTGGAGCAGCCCCCAGAGCCTAGGGGTGCTGGGGATGCGCTGGGCTGCGCAGGCTGGGGTCTGTCGGAGCACCCAGGAGGGCACCATGTTCAGGCTGGAGGCTCTGCTGGAGAGGACGGCCGGGGTACAGATCAAGGAGGCGGCCTTGGAAAACGAGAAGGTGCTTATGGTGGAAGACCTAATGGCTGAGGTGGAGGTGGTGGTTGAGGAGGAGACCGATGTGAAGTGGCAGAAGGAGGACCAGTGGTCACAGCCTGCCCCTGGAGTCAGCACGCCCAGGCCGTCAATGAGCTCACTGGAGGTCTTCACTTGGAGCTGGGCTCCATGAATGCCTCAGGCCACAGGGCATCTCCGGCTTCTGGGCCAGAGCCATATCCTTGCAGCAGCCCATTTGGGATGGCTGGCAGCAAGCGTTGGGCATCAGGCTTGGGGGTTTGTGCGGGATGGGTGGGGGGAGGAGCCAGGAGGGAGGCACATGTGGTCAGCCAGGAGGCAGGGGATGGGGGACAGGGTGGGAGCTGAGGCCAGGTTCCTGCAGATAGGAGGGCAGATTGCTGTCAGAGCCCTGGGAGCAGTTGATAGGGATGGGGAGCCAAGCACAGCACTCACAAGAGAGAATCGCGGCGCCAAGGACCCTTCACACACAGCACAAAGTTGAAGGGCATTTTTCCCTGAGAAAGTCCCTGGAGGAAGGGGACTCTGCACACCCATGCCAGGTAGAATCTGAAAGTGGACATTTGGAGCACTTTGAGGCCTATGGTGAAAGAGGATATATCTTCAGATTAAAACCAGACAGAAGAATTCTGAGAAACTGATTTGTGATGCATGCGTTCATCTCACAGAGTTGAACCTTTCTTTTGATAGAGCAGTTTGGAAACACTCTTTTTGTATAATCTGCAAATGGAGATTTGGAGCGCTTTGTGACCTATGGTAGAAAAGGAGATATCTTCACATAAAATCTAGATAGAAGCAATCTGAGAAACTTCTTTGTGATGTATGCATTCACCTGACAGAGATGAAATTTTCTTTTGATGGGCCAGTTTTGAAATACTCTTTTTGTTGAATCTGCAAGTGGACATTTGGAGCTCTTAAATGCCTAAGGTGAAAAAGGAAATATCTTCACATAAAAACTAGACAGAAGAATTCTGAGAACCTTCTTTGTGATGCATGCATTCATCTCACAGAGTTCAGTCTTTTCTTTGATTGAGGAGTTTGGAAGCACTCTTTTTGTAGAATCTGCAAGTGGATATTTGGAGCGCTTGGTGGCCTGTGGTAGAAAAGGAAATGTCTTAACATAAAATCTACATGGAAGCAATCTGAGAAACATCTTTGTGATGTGTGCATTCATCTCACAGAGTTAAACCTTTCTTTTGATTGAGCAGTTTTGAAACCCTCTTTTTGTAGAATCTGCAAGTGGACATTTGGAGTGCTTTGATGCCTATGGTGGAAAAGGAAATATCTTCACATAAAAACTAGATATAAGAATTCTGAGAAACTTCTTAGTGAAGAGTGGGTTCATTTTACAGAGTTGAAACTTTCTTTTGATTGAGCAGTTTTGAACCTCTCTTTTTCTAGAATCTGCAAGTGGACATTTGGAGAGCTTTGAGGCCTAAGGTGGAAAAGGAAATACCTTCACGTAGAAACTAGACAGAAGAATTCTGAGAATCTTCTTTGTCATGTGTGCGTTCATCTCACAGAGTTAACTTTTTCTTTTGATTGAGCAGTTTGGAAAAACTCTTTTTGTAGAATCTGCAAGTGGACATTTGGAGCGCTTTGCAGCCTATGGTAGAAAAGGAAATATCTTCACATGAAATCTAGACAGAAGCAATCTGAGAAACTTCTTTTTGTTGTCTGCATTCATCTCAGAGAGTTAAACCTTTCCTTTGATGGTGCAGTTTTAAAACTCTCTTTTTGTAGAATCTGAAAGTGGACACTTGGAGCACTTTGAGGCCTGTGGTGGAAGAGGAAATATCTTCAGATTAAAACCAGACAGAAGAATTCTGAGAAACTTCTTTGTAATGCGTGTGTTCATCTCACAGAGTTGAACTTTTCTTTTGATTGAGCAGTTTGGAAACACTCTTCTTGTATAATCTGCAAATGGAGATTTGGAGCACTTTGCAGACTATGGTAGAAAAGGAAATATCTTCACATAAATTATAGATAGAAGCAACCTGAGAAACTTCTTTGTGATGTGTGCATTCATCTCACAGATTTGAAACTTTCTTTTGATGGACCAGTTTTGAAATACTCTTTTTGTTGAATCTGCAAGTGGATATTTGGAGCTCTTTCAGGCCTATGGTGGAAAAGGAAATATCTTCACATAAAAACTAGACAGAAGAATTCTGAGAAACTTCTTTGTGATGTGTGCATTCATCTCACAGAGTTCAGTCATTCTTTCGATTGAGCAGTTTGGAAACACTCTTTTTGTAGAATCTGCAAGTGGATATTTGGAGCGCTTGGTGGCCTATGGTAGAAAAGGAAATATCTTAACATAAAACCTACACAGAAGCAATCTGAGAAACTTCTTTGTGATGTGTACATTCATCTCCCAAAGTTGAACTTTTCTTTTGAAGGAAGAGTTTTGAAATACACTTTTTGTAGAATCTGCAAGTGGACATTTTGAGCATCTTGAGGCCTACGGTGGAAAAGGAAATATCTTCACATAAAAACTAGACAGAAGAATTCTGAGAAACTTCTTAGTGATGAGTGGGTTCATTTCACAGAGTTGAAGCTTTCTTTTGATTGAGCAGTTTGGAAACACTCTTTGTGTAGAATCTGCAAGTGAATATTTAGAGCGCTATACAGTCTATGATATAAAAGGAAACATCTTCACATAAAATCTAGACAGAAGTAATCTGAGAAACTTCTTTGTGATGTGTGCATTCTTCTCACAGAGTTGAACTTTTCTTTTGGCTCAGCAGTTTTTGAGCTCTCTTTTTCAGAATCTGCAAGTGGACATTCGCGGAGCTTTGATGCCTATGGTGGAAAAGGAAATATCTGCATGTAAAAACTAGATGGAAGCTTTCTGAGAAATTTATTTGTGATGTGTGCGTTCATCCCAGAGAGATGAACCTTTCTTTTGATTGAGCAGTTTGGAAACACTCTTTTTGGAGAATCTGCAAGTGGACATTTGGAGCGCTTTGCGGTCTATGTTAGAAAAGGAAATATCTTCACATAAAATCTAGACAGAAGCATTCTGATAAACTTCTTTGTGATGTGTGCAGTGATCTCACAAATTTAAACCTTTGTTTTGATTGAGTAGTTTTGAAACTCTCTTTTTGAAGAATCCGTAAGTGGACAATTGGAGCGAATTGAAGTCTATGGTGGAAAAGGAAATATATTCGGATAAATACTAGACAGAATAATTCTGGGAAACATCTTTGAGATGTGTGCATTCATCTCACAGAGTTTAACGTTTCTTTTGTGTGAGCAGTTTGGAAACACTCTTTTCATAGAATCTGCAAGTGGGCATTTGGAGTGCTTTGCAGCCTATGGTAGAGAAGGAAATATCTTCACATAAAATCTAGACAGAAGCATTCTGATAAACTTCTTTGTGATGTGTGCATTCATCTCACAGAGTTGAACCTTTCTTTTGAAGGACCAGTTTTGAAATATGCGTTTTGTAGAACCTGCAAGTGGACATTTCGAGTGCCTTGAGGCTTATGGTGGAAAAGAAAATATCTTCACACACAAAAAAAAGACAGAAGAATTCTGAGGAACTTTTTTGTGACGTGTGCATTCATCTCAAACAGCTGAACTTTTCTTTTGGTTGAGCAGTTTGGAAACAGTCTTTTTGTAGAATCTGCAAGTGGACATTTGGAGCGTTATGCGGCCTATGGTAGAAAGGAAATATCTTCACATAAAATCTAGACAGAAGCAATCTGAGAAACTTCTGTGGGATGTGTGAATTCATCTCCCAGAGTTAACCCTTTCTTTGGATTGGGCACTTTTGACATTCTCTTTTTGCAGAATTTGCGAGTGGACTTTTGGAAGGCTTTGACCCCTAGAGTGGAAAGGAAATAACTTCACATGAAATCTAGACCAAAGCAATATGAAAAATTTCTTTTTGATGTGTGCATTCATCTCACAGAGTTAAAACTTTCCTTTGATTGTGTAGTTTTGAAAGGCTCTTTTTGTAGAATCTGCAAGTGGATATTTGAAGCGCTTTGAGGCCTATGGTGGAAGAAGAAATATCTTCAGATTAAAACTTGACAGAAGAATTCTGCAAAACTTACTTGTGATGTGTGCGTGCATCTCAAATAGTTGAACCTTTCTTTTGATTGAGCAGTTAGGAAACACTTTTTTTTGTGGAATCTGCAAATTGGGATTTGGAGCACTCTGCAGCCTGTGGTAAAAAAGGAGATATCTTCACATAAAATACAGACAGAAGCAATCAGAGAAACTTCTTTGTGATGTGTGCATTCATCTCACAGAGTTGAAAATTTCTTTTGATGTACTAGTTTTGAAATACTCTTTTTGTTTAATCTGCAAGTGGACATTTGGAGCTCTTTGAGGCCTATGGTGGAAAAGGAAATCCTTCACATAAAAACTAGACAGAAGTATTCTGAGAAACCACTTTGCGATGTGTGTGTTCATCTCACAGAGTTGAGCATTTCTTTTGATTGAGCAGTTTGGAAACACTCTTTTTGTAGAATCTGCAGGTGGACATTTGAAGCTTTTTGTGGCCTATCATAGAAAAGGAAATATCTTAACATAAAATCTAGACAGAGGAAATCTGATAAACTTCATTGTGATGTGTGCATTCATCTCCCAGAATTGAAACTTTCTTTTGATTGAGGAGTTTGGAAACACTCTTTTTGTAGAACGTGCAAGTGGACATTTGGAGCACTTTGTGGCCTATGGTAGAAAAGGGAATACCTTTATATAAAAACTAGACAGAAACATTCTGAGAAACTTATCTGGATGTGTGCATACATCTCCCAGAGTTGAACCTTTCTTGTGATTGTGCAGTTTGGAAACACTCTTTTTGTGAAATCTGCAAGTGGACATTTTGAGTGCTTTGCGGCCTATGGTAAAAAAGGAAATATCTTCACATGAAATCTAGACAGAAGATATCTGAGAAACTTCTTGGTGATGTGTACATTCATCTCACAGAGTTATAGTTTTCTTTTGATTGAGTAGTTTTTTAAACTCTCTTTTTGCAGAATCTGCATGTGGACATTTGGAGCGCTTTGAGCCCTGTGTTGGAAAAGGAAATATCTTCACATATAAACTAGACTAAAGACATCTGAGAAACTTCTTTGTGATGTGTGCATTCATCTCCCAGAGTTCAACCTTTCTTTTGATGGACCAGTATTTAAATATTTTTTTTTTTAGAATCTGCAAGTGGACATTTCGAGCGCATTGAGGACTATGGTAGAAAATGATATATCTTCACATAAAAATTAGACAGAAGAATTATGAGAAACTTCTTCATGATGTGTGAGTTCATCTCACAGAGTTGAACCTTCCTTTGACTGAGCAGTTTGGAAAACCTCTTTTTGTAGAATCTGCAAGTGAATATTTTGAGCGCTTTGTGGCTGATGGTAGAAAAGGAAACACCTTCACATAAAATCTCAACAGAAGCAATCTGAGAAACTTCTTTGTGATGTGTGCATTCATCCCACAGCATTAAATGTTTCTTTTGATTGAGCATTTTTGAAACTCTCTTTTCGTAGAATCTGCAAGTGGACATTTGGAGAGCTTTGTGCCCTGCAGTAGAAAAGGAAATATCTTCACACAAAATCTAGACAGAAACAATCTGAGAAACTTCTTTGAGATGTATGCATTCATCTCACAGAGTTAAACTTTTCTTTTGATTGAGCAGTTTTGAAATTCTCTTTTTGTAGATTCTACAATTGGACGTTTGGAGCGCTTTGATGCCTATGGTGGAAAAGGAAATATCTTCACATAAATACTAGACAGAAGAATTCTGGGAAACTTCTTTGTGATGTGTGCATTCATCTCATGGATTTGAACCTTTCTTTTGATTGAGCAGTTTGGAAACTCTCTTTTTGTAGAATCTGCAAGTGGACATTTAGATTGCTTTGCAGCATATTGTTGAAAAGTAAATATCTTTACATAAAATCTAGACAGAAGCAATCTGAGAAACTTCTTTGTGATGTGTGCATTCACATGACAGAGTTAAACCTTTCCTTTGATTGAGCAGTTTTGAAAATCTCTCTTTATAGAATCTGCAAGTGGACATTTGGAGCACTTTGCGGCCTGTTAGAAAAGGAAATATCTTCACATAAAATCCAGACAGAAGCAATCTGAGAAACTTCTTTGTGTTGTATGCATTCATCACACAGAGTTAAAGCTTCCTTTTTGTAGAGCAGTTTTGAAACTCTTTTTGTAGAATCTGCAAGTGGACATTTGGAGCGCTATGGTGGAAAAGGTAATATCCTCACATAAAAATTACACAGAAGAATTCTGACAAACTTCTTTGTGATGTGTGTGTTCATCTCACAGAGTTGAGCCTTTCTTTTGATTGAACAGTTTGGAAACACTGTTTATGTAGAATCTGCAAGTGGACATTTGGAGCACTTTGAGGCCTATGGTAGAAAAGGAAATACCTTCACATAAAATCTAGACAGAAGCAATCTGAGAAACTTCTTTCTGATGTGTGCATTCATCCTACAGAGTTAAATGGTTCTTTTGATTGAGCAGTTTCAAAACTATCTTTTCGTAGAATCTGCAAGTGGAAATTTGGAGCTCTTTGAGGCTTATGGTGGAAAAGGAAATATCTTCACATAAAAACTAGACAGAAGAATTCTGAGAAACTACTTTGTAATGTGAGCGTTCATCTCACAGAGTTGAATCTTTCTTTTGATTGAGCAGTTTGGAAAAATCGTTTTTGTAGAATCTGCAAGTGGACATTTGGAGCTCTTTGCAGCCTATGGTAGAAAAGGAAATATCTTCACATAATATCTAGAAAGAAGCAATCTGAGAAACGTCTTTGTGATGTGTGCATTCATCTCACAGAGTTAAACATTTGTTTTGGTTGAGCAGTTTTGAAACTCTCTTTCTGTAGAATCTGCAAGTAGACATTTGGAGTGCTTTGAGGCCTATGTTGGAAAAGGAAATATCTTCTTAGAAAATCTAGACTGAAAAATTCTGAGAAACTCCTTTGTGATGTGTGCGTTCATCTCACAAAGTTGAATTTTTCTTTTGATTGAGCAGTTTGGAAACATTCTTTTTGTAGAATCTGCAAGTGGAAGTTTGGAGAGCTTTGCAGCTTATGGTACAGAAGGAAATATCTTCACAGGCTATCTAGACAGAAGTAATCTGAGAAGCTTCTTTGTGATGTATTTATCTCACAGAGATAAACCTTTCCTTTGACAGAGCAGTTTAGAAACTATCTGTAGAATCTGCAAGTGGACATTTAGAGCGCTTTGTGGCCTATGGTAGAAAAGGTAATATCTTCACATAAAACCTAGACAATAGCAATCTGGGAAACTTCTTTGTGAAGGGTGCATTCATCTCACAGAGTTAACCTTTTCTTTTGATTGAGCAGTTTGGAAACTCTCTTGTTGTAGTATCTGCAAGTGGACATTTGGAGCGCTTTGATGCCTGTGGTGGAAAAGGAAATATCTTCACATAAAAATAGATAGAAGCATTTTGAGAAACTTCTCTGTGAGGTGTGCTTTCATCTCCCAGAGTTGAACCTTTCTTTTGATGGACGAGTATTGACATACTCTTTTTGTAGAATCTGCAAGTGGACTTTTCGAGCGCTGTGTGGCCTATGGTGGAAAATGATATATCTTCAAATAAAATCCAGACAGAAGAAATCTGAGAAACTTCTTTATAATGAGTGCATTCATCTCACTGAGTTAAACATTTCTTTTGATTGAGCAGTTTTGAAACTCTCTTTTTGTAGTATCTGCAAGTGGACATTTGGAACACTTTGAGGCCTGTGGCAGAAAAGGACACATCTTCACATAAAACCTAGACAGAAGAATTCTGAGTAAATTCTCTGCGATGTGTGGGTACATCTCACAGAGTTGAAAATATCTTTTGTTTGAGAAGTTTGGAAATACTCTTTTTGTAGAATCTGCAAGTGGAGATTTGGAGCGCTTTGCGGTCTATGGTAGAAAAGGAACTATATTCACATAAAATCTAGACAGAAGCAATCTGAGAAACTTCTTTGTGATGTATACATTCAGATCACAGAGTTAAACTTTTCTTTTGATTGAGCACTTTGAAACACTCTTTTTGTAGAAGCTGCAAGTGGACATTTGGAGTGATTTCAGGCCTATGATAGAAAAGGAAATATCTTCACATAAAAACTACACAGAAGAATTATGAGAACCTTCTCTGTGATGCGTGCGTTCATCTCACAGAGTTGAACATTTCTTTTGATTCAGCATTTTGGAAACACTCTTTTTGTAGAATCTGCAAGTGGACATTTGGAGAGCTTTGCAGCCTATGGCAGAAAAGGAAATGTCTTCACATAATATCTAGACATAAGCAATCTGAGAAACTTCTTTGTGATGTGTGCATTCATCTCACAGAGTTAAAACTTTCTTTTGATTGAGCAGTTTTGAAACTCTCTTTTTGTAGAATCTGAAAGTGGACATTGGTATCACTTTGAGGCCTATGGTGGAAAAGGAAATGTCTTCACATAAAAACTAGTCAGAAGAATTCTGAGAAACTTCTTTGTGATGTGTACGTTCATCTCACAGAGTTGGACCTTTCTTTTGATTGAGCAGTTTGGAAACATTCCTTTTGTAGAAACTGCAAGTGGAGATTTGGAGTGCTTTGTGGCCCATGGTAGAAAAGGAAGTATCTTCATATAAAATCTAGACAGAAGCAATCTGAGAAACTTCCTTGTGATGTGTGAATTCATCTCACAGAGTTAAACTTTTCCTTGATTGAGCAGTTTTGAAACTTTTTGTAGAATCTGCCAGTGGACATTTGGCCGCTTAGAGACCTAAGTTGGAAAAGGTAATATCTTCCCATAAACATTAGACAAAATAATTCTGAGAAACTTCTCTGCGATGTGTGAGTTCATCTCTCAGAGTTGAACCTTTCTCTTGAATGACTAGTTTGGAAATAACCATTTGTAGAATCTGCAAGTGGAGATTTGGATTGCTTTGCGGCCTATGATAGAGAGGAAAAATCTTCACATAAAATCTAGACAGAAGCAATCTGAGAAACTTCTTTGATGTGTGCATTAAACTCACAGAGTCAAATCTTTCTTCTGATTGGTCAGTTTTGAAACTCTCTTTTTGTAGAATCTGCAAGTGGACATTCAGAGCGCTATGAGGCCTATGGTGGAAAAGGAAGTATCTTCACATAAAAGCTAGAGAGAAGAATTCTGAGAAACTTCTTTGTGATGTGCGTGTTCACCTCACAGAGTTGAACCTTTCTTTTGATTGAGAAATTTGGAAACACTCTTTTTGTAGAATCTGCAAGAGGATATTTGGAGCCATTTGTGGCCTAAGTTCGAAAAGGAAATATCTTCACATAAAATCTAGACAGAAGCAGTCTGATAAACTTCTTCATGACATGTGCATTCATCTCACAGAGTTAAACATTTCTTTTGATTGAGCAGTTCTGAAAGTCTCTTTTTGTAGAATCTGCAAGTGGACCTTTGGAGCGCTTTGTGGCCGATGGTAGAAAAGGAAATATCTTCACATAAAATCTAGACAGAAGCAATCTGAGAAACTTCTTTGTGATGAGTGCTTTCATCTCACAGTTAAACCATTCTTTTGATTAACCCGTTTTGAAACTCTGTTTTGGTAGAATCTGCAAGTGGACATTTGGAGCGCTTTGAGGCCTATGGTGGAAAAAGAAATATGTTCACATATAAACCAGACAGAATAATTCTGATAAACTTCTTTGTGATGTGGGCTTTCATCTCACAGAGTTGAACCGTTCTTTTGATTGAGCAGTTTTGAAACACTCTTTTTGTAGGATCTGCATGTGGACATTTGTAGCGCTTTGTGGCCTATGTTAGAAAAGGAAATATCTTCTCATAAATTCTAGACAGCAGCAATCTGAGAAACTTCTTTGTGATGTGTGCATTCATCTCACAGAGTTAAACATTTGTTTTGATTGAGCAGTTTTGAAACTCTCTTTTTGTAGAATGTGCAGTTGGAAATTTGGAGCGATTTAAAGCCTATGGTGGAAAAGAAAATATCTTCACATAAAAAGTACACAGAAGCATTCTGAGAAACTTCTTTGTGATGTGTACATTCATCTCACAGTGTTGAACCTTTCTTTTGATTGAGCAGCTTTGAAACACTCTTTTTGTAGTATCTGCTAGTGGATACATGGAGCGATTTGAGGCCTATTGTGGAAAAGGAAATATCTTCACATAAAAACTACAAAGAAGCATTCTCTCAAACTTCTTTGTTATGAGTGAATTCATCACACAGAGTGGAACCTTTCTTTTGATTGATCAGTTCTGAAATACTCTTTTTGTCGAATCTGGAAGTGGATATTTGGAGGGCTTTGAGGCTTATTTTGGAAAAGGAACTATCTTTACATAAAAACTACACAGAAGCATTATGAGACACTTCTTTGTTATGTGTCTATTCAACTCACAGGGTGGAAACTATCTTTTGATGGGGCACTTTTAAATCTCTGTTTTTGCAGAATCTGCAAGCGGATATTTGGAGTGTTTTGAGGCTTACCATGGAAAAGCAAATATCTTCATCTAAAAACTACACAGAAACATTCTGAGAAACTTCTTTGTCATGTGTGTATTCAACTCACAAGGTCGAACCCATCTTTTGATTGACCAGTTTTGAATCTCTCTTCTTGCAGAATCTACAAGTGGATATTTGCAGAGCTTTTAGGCCTATTGTGGAAAAGGAAATGTCTCCACATAAAAACTACACAGAGAAATTCTGAGAAACTTCTTTGTGATGTGTGCATCCAACTCAGAGAGCTGGACTGATCTTTTGATTGAGAAGTTTTGAAACTCTCTTTTTGTAGAATCTGCAAGTGGACACTTGGAGCACTTTGAGGCCTATGGTGGAAAAGGTAGTATTTTCCAATATAAACTAGACAGAATAATTCCGAGAAACTTCTTTGTGACATGTGTGTTCATCTCCCAGAGTTGAACCTTTCTTTTCACTGAGCAGCTTGGAAACACTCTTTTTGTAGAATCTGCAAGTGGACATTTGGAGCGCTTTGTGGCCTAAGGCAGAAAAGGAAATATCTTCATATAGAATCTAGACAGAAGCAATCTGAGAAACTTCCTTGTGATGTGTACATTCATCTTGAAACAGCTCATTGAAAAGAAAGGTTCAACTCTGTGTGATAAATGCACCCATCACAAAGAAATTTCTCTGAATGCTTCTGTGTAGTTTTTATGTGAAGACATTTGCTTTTCCACAAGAGGCCTCAAAGCGCACCAAATATCCACTTGCAGATTCTACAAGAAGAGTGTTTGAGAACTGCTGAATCATAACATAGGTTCAACCCTGTGAGATAAATGCACACATCACAAAGAAGTTTCTCATAATGCTTCTGTGTAGTTTTTATTTGAATATATTTCTTTTTCCACCATAGGCTACAAAGGGCCCCAAATATCCAATGGCAGTAACTACAAAAAGAGAGATTCAAAACTGCTCAATCAAAAGATAGGTTCAACTCTGTGAGTTGAATGCACACATCACAAATAAGTTTCTAGGAATTTCTATATGTAGTTTTTATGTGGAGATATTTCCTTTTCCACAATAGGCCTCAAAGCACTCCTAATATCCACTTGCAGATTCTGCAAAAAGAGATTCAAAACAGCTCAATCAAAAGATAGTTTCAACTCTGTGAGTTGAATGCACACCTCACAAAGAAGTTTCTCAAATGCTTCACTGTAGTTTTTATGTGAAGATATCTTTTTCTCCAAAATAGTCCTCAAAGCCCTCCAAATAGCCACTTCCAGATTCTACGAAAAGACTGTTTCAAAACTGCTCAATCCAAAGAAAGGTTCCACTCTGTGTGGTGAATGCACTCATCACAAAGAAGTTTCTCTGAACACTTCTGTGTAGTTTTTATTTGAAGATATTTACTTTTCCACCATAGGGCGCAAAGGGCTCCAAATACCCACTTGCAGATTCTACAAAAAGAGAGATGCTAAACTGCTCATTCAAAAGATAGGTTCAACTCTGTGAGTTGAATGTGCACATCACAAATAAGTTTCTCAGAATACTTCTGTGTAGTTTTTATGTGAAGATATTTCCTTTTCCACTGTAGGCCTCAAATAGCTCCAAAGATACACTTGCAGATCATACAAAAACAGTGTTTCAATATGGCTTAATCAAAAGAAATGTTCAACTCTGTGAAATGAATGCACACATCACAAAGAAGTTTCTCAGAATTTACTCTCAGAATTTTAGGTGAAGATATTTGCTTTTCCACGGTAGGACTCAAAGCGCTCCAAATATCCACTGGCAGATTCTACAAAAAGAGTGTTTCAAAACTGCTCAATCATAAGATAGGTTCAACCCTGTGAGATGAATGTACACGTCAAAGGGAGTTTCTCAGAATGCTTCTCTCAATCAAAAGATAGGTTCAACTCAGTGAGTTGAACGCACACATCACAAAGAAGTTTCTCAGAATGCTTTTGTGTAGTTTTTATGTGATGATATTTGCTTTTCCACAATAGGCCTCAAATGTCTACAAATATCCACTCTCAGATCCTGCAAAAAGAGAGATTTAAAACTGCTTAATGATAAGATAGGTTCGACTCTGTGAGTTGAATGCACACATCACAAAGAAGTTTCTCAGAATGCCTGTCTGTAGTTTTTATGTGAAGATATTTGATTTCCCAAGTAGGCCTCAAAGCACTCCTAATACCCACTTGCAGATTCTGCAAAAAGAGAGATTCATAATGGCTCAATCAAAAGACAGGTTCAACTCTGTGAGTTGAATGCATACCACTCAAAGAAGTTTCTAAGAATGCTTCTGTGTAGTTTTTATGTGAAGATATCTCCGTCTCCAAGATAGCAATCAAAGCCCTCCAAATATCCACTTCCAGATTCTATGAAAAGAATGTTTCAAAACTGCAAAATCCAAAGAAAGTTTCAACTCTGTTTGAAGAATGCACTCATCCAAAGAAGTTTCTCTGAATGCTTCCGCATAGTTTTTATTTGAACATATTTCCTTTTCTACCATAATGCGTGAAGGGCTCCAAATATCCACATGCAGATTCTCCAAAAAGAGAGATTCTAAACTGCTCAATCTACAGATAGGTTCAACTCTGTGAGTTGAATGCACACATCACAAAGAAGTTTCTGAGAATGCTTCTGTCTAGTTTTTATGTGAAGATATTTCCTTTTCCACCATAGACTTCAAATCGCTTCACATATCCACTTGCATATTCTACAAAAGGAGTGTTTCAAAACTGCTCAATCAAAAGAAAGGTTCAACTCGGTGAGATGAATGCACACATCACAAAGAAGTTTCACAGAATCCTACTATCTAGTTTTTATATGAAGAAATTTGCTTTTACCCCAGAGGCTACAAAGCAATCAAAATATCCACTTGCAGATTCTAAAAAAAAGAGTGTTTCAAAACTGCTCCATTAAAAGAAATGTTCAACTCTGTGAGTTGAATACACACATCACAAAGTAGTTTCTCAAAATGTTTCTGTCTAGTTTTTATATGAAGATATTACTTTTTCCACTGTGGGCCTCAAACCCCTCCAAATATCGATTTGCAGACACCACAAAAACACGGATTCCAAATTGTGCAATCCAAAGAAAAAGGTACAACTCTGTGGGATAAATGGACACATCACGAAGCAGTTTCTTAGAATGCTTTTGTGTAGTTTTGATGTGAAGATATTTACTTTTCCCCTTAGGCCTCAAAGCGCTCCAAATATCCTCTTGGAGATTCTACTAAAAGAGTGTGTCAAAGCTGCTCAACCAAAAGTAATGTTGAATTCTGTGAGATGAATGCGCACATCACAAAAAAGTTTCTCAGAATGCTTCTGTGTGGTTCTTAAGCGAAGATACTTCCTTCTCCACCATTGGCCTCAAAGCACTCCAAATATCCTCTTGCAGATTCTACAAAAAGAGTGTTTGAAAACTGGTGAATGAAAAGAAAGTTTCAATTCTGTCAAATGAATGCACTCATCCAAAGAAGTTTCTCAGAATGCTTCTGTCTAGTTTTTATTTGAAGATACTCCCTTTTCCAACATCGGCCCCAAATCACTCCAAATATCCACTTACAGATTCTTCAAAAAGAGTTTTCAAAACTGCTTAATCAAAAGAAAGGTTCACCTCTCTGAGATGAATGCACACATTACAAAGAAGTTTCTCAGAATGCTGCTGTATAGTTTTTATTTGAAGATGTTTCCTTTTCCACTAGCGGCCAAAAAGCTCTCCAAATATCCACTTGCAGATTCCACAAAAAGAGTGTTTCAAAATTGCTCAATCAAAAGAAAGATTCAACTCTCCGAGTTGAATGCACACATCACAAAGAAGTTTCTGGGAATGCTTCTGTCCAATTTTTGAGTGAAGATATTTCATTTTCCACAATAGGCCCCAAAGAACTCCAAATATCCACTTCCACATTCTACAAAAAGATTGTTTCAAAACTGCTCAATGAAAAGAAAGTTTCATCTCTGTGACATGAATGCATGCATCACAGTGAAGTTTCCCATAATGCTTCCATGTAATTTTTATGGGCAGATATTTCCTTTTCAACCATAGGCCTCAAAGCTCTCCACATATCCAATTGCAGATTCTACAAAAAGAGTTTTTCAAAACTGCTCAATTAAAGGAAAGGTTCAAATCTGTGATATGAATGCACAGATCACAAAGAAGTTTGTCATAATGTTCTGTGTAGTTTTATATGAAGATATTTACTTTTCCACAATAGCCCTCAAAACACTCCAAAGGTCCACTTGCAGATTCTACAAGATAGTGTTTCAAAACTCCTCTATTAAAAGAAAGATTCAACTCTGTGAGATGAATGCACACATCACAAAGAAGTTTCTTTGAATGCTTCCGTGTAGTTTTGATGTGAAGATATTTCCTTTTCCAAAATAGGCCACAAAGGGCTCCACATATCCACTTGCCAATTCTACAAAAAGAGAGGTTCAAAATTGCTCCATCAAAAGATAGGTTCAACTTTGTGAGTTGAATGGAATATCACATAGAAGTTTCTCAGAATGATTCCGTGTAGATTTTATGTGAAGGTATTTCCTTTTCCACCAAAATCCTCAGAGCGCTCCAAATATCTACTTGCCGATTCTACAAAAAGAGAGGTTCAAAATTGCTCCATCAAAAGATAGGTTCAACTCTGTGAGATGAATGCACACATCACAAAAAGTTTCTGCAAATGCTTCTGCGTAGTTTTTATGTGAAGATATTTCCTTTTCAACAATAGGCCTCAAACCTCTCCAAATATCCACTTGCAGATTTTGGAAAAACAGAGATTCAAAACTGCTCGATCAAAAGAAAGGTTCGACACTGTGAGATGAATGCACGCATCACAAAGAAGATTCTCAAAATGCTTCTTTGTAGTTTTTAAGTGATGATATTTCCTTTTCCACCGTAGGATGCAAATGTCTCCAAATATCCACTTGCAGATTCCACAAAAAGACAGTTTCAAAACTGCTCAATCAACAGATGGGTTCAATTCTGTGAGTTGAATGCCCACATCACAAAGAAGTTTCTCAGAATGCTTCTGTGCAGTTTGTTAATGAAGGTATTTCCATTTCCACAATAAGCCCTGAAGTGCTCAAAATATCTACTTGTAGATTGTACAAAAAGAGTGTCTCCAAACTGCTCAACCAAAAGAAAGGTTCAACTCTGTGAGATGAATGCACATATCACAAAGAAGTTTCTCAGAATGGTTCTGTGTAGTTTTTATGTGAAGATATTTCCTTCTCCACAATAGGCTTCAAAGCACTCAAAATATCCACTTTCACATTCTACAAAAACAGTGTTTCAAAACTGCTCAATCAAAAGAAAGATTCAACCCTGTGAGATGAATGCACACATCACAAAGAAGTTTCTCAGAATGCTTCTGAGTAGTTTTTATGTGAGGATAACTCCTTTTCCACAATAGGCCTAAAAGCACTCCAAATATCTAATTGCAGGCCCTACAAAACGAGTGGTTGAAAACTGTTCAATCAGAAGACAGGTTCAACTCTGTGAGTTGAATGCACACATCACAAAGAAGTTTCTGAGAATACTTATGTATAGTTTTTATGTGAAGATTTGTCCTTTTCCACCATAGGCCTCAAAGCCCTCCAAATAGCCACTTGCAGAGTCTACAAAAAGAGAGTTTCAAAACTGCTCAATCAAAAGAAGGGCTCAACTCTGTGAGATGAATGCGCACATCAAAAATGAATTTCTCAGAATGCTTTTGCGTAGTTTTTATGTGAAGATATTTCCTTTTCCACAACAGGCTGCAAAGGGCTCCTTATATCCACTTGCAGATTCTACTGAAAGAGTGCTTCTAAATTGCTCAAACTAAAGACATTTTCAACTCTGTGAGATGAATGCACACATCACAAAGAAGTTTCTTAGAATGCTTCTGTGTAGATTTTATATGAAGATATTTCCTTTTCCGCCATAGGACACAAAAGACTCCAAATATCCAATTGTAGATTCTACAAAAAGAGAGTTTCAAAACTGCTCAACCAAAAGATAAGTTCAACTCTGTGAGTTGAATGCACACATCACAAGAAGTTTCTCAGAATGCTTCTATGCAGTTTTCAAGTGAAGGTATTTCCATTTCCACAATAGGCCTCAAAGCGCTCAAAATATTCACTTACAGATTCTACAAAAAGAGTGTTTCCAAACTGCTCAATCAAAAGAAAGTTTCAACTCTGTGACCTGAATGCCCACATCACAAAGAAGTTTCTCAGAAGGCTTCTGTGTAGTTTTTATGTGAACATAACTCCTTTTCCACAATAGGCCTCAAAGTGCTCCAAATATCTACTTGCAGACACTACAAAAATAGTGTTTGAAAACTGCTCGATTAGAAGAAGGGTTCAATTCTGTGAGAAAAATGCACGCATCACAAAGAAGTTTCTCAGAATGCATCTGGGTAGTTTTTGTGGGAAGATATCCTCTTTTCCACGATAGGCTGCAAAGGACTCCAAATATCCACTTGCAGATTCCACAAAAAGAGAGCTTCAAAACTGCTCAGTCATAAGATAGGTTCAACCCTTTGAGGTGAATGCAAGCATCACAAAGAAGTTTCTGAGAATGCTTCTGTGTATTTTTTATGTGAAGATATTTCCTTTTCCACCATAGGCCTCAAAGCCCTCCAAATAGTCACTTTCAGATTCTACACAAAGAATTTCAAAACTCCTCAATGAAAAGAAAGGTTCAACTCCATGAGATGAATGCACACATCAAAAAGGAGTTTCTCAGAATGCTTTTCTGTAGTTTTTATGAGAAGATATTTCCTTTACAGCAATAGGCCACAAAGGGCTCCAAATATCCACTTGCAGATTCTACTAAAAGAGTGCTTCTAAACTGCTAAATGAAAAGAAAGTTTCAACACTGTGAGATGAATGCACACATCACAAATAAGGTTTTCAGAATGCTTCTGTGTAGCTTTTATGTGAAGATATTTCCTTTTCCACCATAGACCACAAAGGGCTCCAAATATCTAATTGTAGATTCTACAAAAAGGGACATTCAAAACTGCTCAATCAAAACATAGGTTGAACTCTGTGAGTTGAATGCACACATCACAAAGAAGTTGCTCAGAATGCTTCTGTGTAGTTTTTATGTGAAGACATTTCATTTACCATTTTAGGCCTCAAAGCACTCCACATATCCACTTGCAGATACTACAAAAAGAGTGTTTCCAAATTGCTCTATCAAAAGACAGGTTCAACTCTGTGAGATGAACGCACACAAGGCAAAGAAGTTTCTCAGAACGCATCTGTGTAGTTTTTATGTGAAGATATTTCCTTTTCCACCATAGGCCTCAAAGCATTCCAAATATCCACTTGCAGATTCCACAAAATGAGTGTTTTAAAAATGCTCAGTCAAAAGAAAGGTTCAACTCTGTGAGATGAATGTACACATCACAAAGAAGTTTCTCAGAATGTTTCTGTAGAGTTTTTATTGAAGATATTTCCTTTTCCAACATAGGCCCCAAAGGGCTCTAAATATCCACTTCTAGATTCCAGAAAAAGAGAGTTTCAAAACATCGCAATGAAAAGATAAGTTCACCTCTGTGAGTTGAATGCACACATCACAAAGAAGTTTCTCCAAATGCTTCTGTGTAGCTTTTATGTGAAGATATTTCCTTTTCCAGAATAGGTCCCAAAGCGCTCCAAAAATCTACTTGCAGATTCTACAAAAAGACTGTTTCAAAACTGCTCAATCAAAAGAAAGGTTAAACTCTGTGAGATGAATGCACATATCACAAAGTAGTTTCTCAGAATGCTTCTGTGTAGTTTTTATGTGAAGATATTTCCTTTTCCACAATAGGCCTCAAAGGACTCCAAATATCCACTTGCAGATTGTACAAAAAGAGTGTTTCAAAAGGTCTCAATCAAAAGAAAGTTTCAAATCTCTGAGATAAATACACACATCACAAAGAAGTTTCTCAGAATGCTTCTGTGTAGTTTTATGTGAAGATATTTGCTTTTCCACAGTAGGCCTCTAAGCACTCCATATAACCACTTGCAGATTCTACCAAAAGAGTGTTTCAAAACTGCTCAGTCATAAGATAGGTTCAACCCTGTGAGATGAATGCACACATCACAAAGAAGTTTCTCAGAATGCTTCTATGCAGTTTTTATGTGAAGATATTTCCTTTTCCACAATAGGCCTCAGTGTGCTCCAAATATCCACTTGCAGATTATATAAAAAGGGTGTTTCAAAACTCCTCAATCAAAAGATAAGTTCAACTCTGTGACTTGAATGCACACATCACAAAAAAGTGTCTCACAATGCTTCTGTGTAGTTTTTACGTGAAGATATTTCCTTTTCCACAAGAAGCCTGAAAGCGCTCCAAATATCCACTTGAAGATCCTACAAAAAGAGTGTTTCAAAACGGTTCAATCAACAGCAAGGTTCAACTCTGTGAGATGAGTGCACACATCACAAAGAAGTTGCTCAGAATGATTTTGTATAGTTTTTATGTGAAGATATTTCCCTTTCCACCATAGGCTGCAACGGGATCCAAATATCAACTTGCAGATTCTATAAAAAGAGTGTTTCCAAACTGCTCAATCAAATGAAAGTTTCAACACTGTGAGATGAATGCACACATCACAGAGAAGTTTCTCAGAATACTTCTGTGTAGTTTTTATGTGAAAATATTTCCTTTTCCACAATAGGCCTCAAAGTGCTCCAAATATCCACTTGTAGATTCTACAAAAATAGTGTTTCAAAACTGCTCAATCAACAGAAAGGTTCAACTCTGTGTGATCAATTTATTCATCACCAAGTGGTTTCTCAAAATCCTTCTGTGTAGTTTTTAAGTGAAGATATTCCCTTTTCCACAATAGGCCTCAAAGGGCTCCAAATATCCACTTGCAGATTGTACAAAATGAGTGTTTCAAAAAGTCTCAATCAAAAGAAAGTTTCAAATCTGTGAGATAAATACACACATCACAAAGAAGTTTTTCAGAATGCTTCTGTGTAGTTTTTATGTGAAAATATTTCCTTTTCCACAACAGTCCTCAAAGCGCTCCAAATATCCACTTGAAGATTCTACAAAAAGAGTGTTTCAAAACTGCTCAATCAAAAGAAAGTTACCACTCTGTGTGATGAATTTATTCATCACAAAGAAGTTTCTCAGAATCCTTCTGTGTAGTTTTTATGTGAAGTCATTGCCTTTTCCTCCATAGGCCTCAAAGGGCTCCAAATACCCACTTCCATATTCTATAAAAAGAGAGTATCATAACCGCTCAATCAAAAGATAGGTTCAACTCTGTGAGTTGAATGCACACATCACAAAAAAGTTTCTCAGAATGCTTCTATATAGTTTTTATGTGAAGATATTTCCTTTTCCACAATAGGCCTCAAAATGCTCCTAATATCCTCTTGCAGATTCTACAAAAACAGTGTTGCAGAACTGCTCAATCAAAAGAAAGTTTCAACTCCGTGAGATGAATGCACACATCACAAAGAAGTTTCTCAGGATGATGGCTGAATAGAAACAGCTCCAGTGTAGAGCTCCCAGCATGAGCGATGCAGAAGAGGGTTGATTTCTGCATTTCCCTGTGACGTACTGGGTTCATCTCACTAGGGAGTGCCAGACAGTGGGCTGAGGAGAAGTCTCTGCACCCCCGAAAGAGTGACCGTGTTGACTGTTTCCTGAGCTCTGTCATGCCCCAGAAACTTCCAGTAATGCGTGGAAGACCAGCATCTTGTTGGTGTTCTCCTTTCCAGTTTTCAAACAGGCTATATTGGAGACTCCCCATTTTGCAGGAAACAGGAATCCTTCATCAAGATGTGATGCATGGGACATTTCTTTTCTCTGTAGTTTCACTCTCCTTGTCTACACAAAAATAAACAAGATCCACACACCTGCCTGTATGAGACTATTACGGCAACTGTGACACCCACGCGCTCGCTAAGATTTGGCAGCCTGATCCTGGGACAATGGTACTGATGGTCATCCAGACACACCCCACCACAGTCACTAGCAAACCCACTCCCAAACACTCAGACACACACGGGCAAACGCGTGGGAACACAAGCACACACACAGACACACAAAGACACAGACAGCTTGAAGGTGAACAAGGGACAGAGAGATGGAGAGATAGAAAAGGAAGGAGAGTGAGAAACAGTGATAGAGAGAGAGATAGAGAGGAATCGGGGAAATTGAGAGAGACAGAGAGCAAGCAAGCTGGAGTGGGAAGTAGAGAAATGGAGAGGGTGAGGGAGCTAGAGTGGGAGAGAAACAGAGACTTGGAGAGGGAGACTCTGCTCTGGTAGACAGGGGCCCCTTTGGCGAGGGTAGGGTGGAGGGTGCCTGGGCCGGGCTAGAACAGGGGGACAGGGCCGCCCACGCAGGAAAACCAATGGAACCCTGAGACGTCTTTTTACTTGGATTGGTTAGTTGCTTTGGGGGTTCATTTTGTAGCGTCATTCCTTTGTTGGCTCCTCCCTGTCCTCTTGGTGCTGTGGGCCCTGAAAGTTGTAGAGTGCACCGGCCCTGTGGCAGAAGCAGTGGCTTTGAGCCTGCCCATGGGCCGCGGCTTGGGTCTCTTTCACTTTCTGGGTGGTATGGCCATAGACAATGGCAGTGGCACGTGGCTGGCCCAAAATCCCGGTCCAGCTATGTCCACCTGATTCCAGGCATCACCATCAACTCTGGGCTTTGAGGCTGGAATCAGGTACCCCAGAGCTGCTTGCCTGTGGCCGGGCTGCTCTCCCCCTCTACGCCCAAGCACCACTAGGTGCCGCACTGCACTTTCCGCCGACCTCCCACAGTGTCCCACTGTCACTGGCGGCTAGACCATGCGTGGGACCGCAGAGGTGCCAGAGGCCTCCATCCCCTGCCAGGGCTCTGGACTCCCCAGGCGGCCACCCTCTCACTGACAGTCCAGGCCTTACCCTGGCTCTTGAGCTCCCGAGCTTCCAATACCTGGGGCCCACTCAGGACGAGATGTGCTCCAAGGTGTCAGGGCCCAGGGCCCAGGGTCCTGGGTTCCCCTCTGGCCCTCTGCCTTGCCATGGAAAAATTGTTTTGGATCCCTCGCTGCCCCTCCTGCAAGGCCCCCTCTTGTCCCACACACCCAGAACCACCAGGGCTGCCTGGGTCGAACAGCTGACCCAGCCCCGCGGGCCCTTTTTCTCACAATGCCCACTCCATTGTCGCTTGTCCCAAGGAAGACCTGGCCCATGGCCAACAGAACAGGAAGGCCCTACTTTGCCCCACACTGGCATTAGAGCCCCAGCAGCTTGATCCCAGGAAAGAGGGGCTGACAGACACCCAGAAACACCCCACCACCACCAGGAGCAAACACATCCTCTCACACACAAACAGATACACAGGGGTGCATGCGTGCAGGCACACACACACGGACACACATGGACACACACACAAAGACACAGTCAGCTTGAAGAGAGGGATGGAGAGATAGAAACAAAGGGAGAGAGAGAGAGATAGAGACAGAGAGGGTGGAGAGACAGGGAGAGAAGGTGACAGAAGAGCGAGAGGTGGAGGGGGAAGAAGAGAAAGAGGGTGAGGGAGCCAGAGAGCAAGAGCGATTGAGCCTTGGAGAGGGAGGCTCTGCCCCAGATATACAGGGCCCCTTTGAGCAGGCCAGGGTAGGGTGGAGGGTGCTTGGGCTGGGCCAGAACAGGGGGGTGGGGCCGTCCAAGAGAGAGGACCAACTGAACCCTGAGACGTTTATTCTTGGATTGGTTGGTTGCTTTGGGGATGTGTTTGGTAGTGTCCTTCCTTTGTTTGCTCCTTTCTGTCTTCTTGATGCGGTAGGCTCTGAGATTTGCAGAGTGTGCCTGTCCATCTTTCGGGAGCCATAACGCCGAGCATGCTCACAGCGCACAAGACCTGGGTCTCTCTTGTGTCCTTGAGAATGGATTTCACACGAAGTCAGTGGCAGTGGAAATCCAAGTGCACAGGGATGGTTTTCCTGGTGGCTGACGAAGGCAATGTCCTTCCCCCGTGGAAAGCAGCCTATGCATTGTGGAGCGTGGAAAAGTGGGAGTAGAGTCAGGGGGTGGTTGGGAAGCATGGCGACTAAAGGGGGAAAGAGGGAGCGGGGAGCCAAAAGCCTACAACACTCAGTATTCACAGGGGGTCTCGCATCCAAGTACTAACCAGGCCCGACTCTGCTTAGCTTCCAAGATCAGTCGAGATCCCATGTGTTCAGGGTGGTATGGCCATAAAGACCCACAGTGGCACCTGGCTGCCACAGGAGCCCAGCCCAGTCATGTCTGCTCCACTCCAGGCATCACCGCCCCCTCGGGGCCAAGGGGCTCAGATCCAGGGCCCCAGAGCTGCTCGCTCGCAGCCGGGCTGCTCTCCCCATCAAGGCCCCAGCACCACTGGCCGCCATGCTGCGCCTTCTGCCGGCCTTCCAGAGCCACCTACCTCGCCTGCGGTCAGACCACGTGCAGGACCGCCACGGTGCTGCCCTGCTGCTGCATGGGAGAGCCAGAGGCCTCAGTCCCCTGCCCAGGTTCCAGGCACACCACGTGGCCTCCCTTTTTGCAGATGCTCCAGGGGAGCTCCAGAGCTTCCAACACATCGGGCTGGCTCAGGACGGCACGTGCTCTGAGGCATCAGGGCCAAGGGCCCATGGTCCTGGGATCCCCTCCGGTCCTCCTTGCAGCGGAAAAATTGTTTTGGATCCCTCTCCTCCCCTCCTGCAAGACCCCCTCTTGCCCCACACACCCAGAGCTGCCAGTGCTGCCCAGGGGCTAACAGCCGGCCCAGCCCCACGGGCCCTTTATCCCACAACGCCCACACCATTGTCGCTTGTCCTGACCAGGACCTGACCTTGGCCAATGGGGAGGGAAGGCTCTGCTTTTCCCCGTGCTGGCACTAGAGCCCCAGCAGCCTGATCCCTAGAAAGAGGGGCTGACGGTCACCAAGACACACCCCACCACCACCACGAGCAAACCCACCCCAACACACACAGATACACACGGGTGCACGTGCACAGACACACATGGACACACACACCACACCTGGGCACACACACACGGACACACAAAGACACAGACACAGATAGCTTGAAGTAAGGGAGGAGACCACCCCTCATATTGTCTTATGCCCAATTTCTGCCTCCAAAGAAAGAAGAAGTAAAATCTAAAAGGCAGAAATGAAATCCACAGCCAGACAGCCCTGCACCACACCCTGGGCCTGGTAGTTGAAGATCGACCCCTGACCTACTCTGTTATGTTATCTATAGATTACAGACATCGTATAGAAAAGCACTGTGAAAATCCCTGTCCTGTTTTGTTCTGATATAATTACCGGTGCATACAGCCACCAGTCACATACCCTCTGCTTCCTCAATCCATCACGACCTTCTCACGCGGACCACCTTAGAGTTGTAAGCTCTTAAGAGGGACAGGAATTGCTCACTCAGAGAGCTCGGTTTTTGGAGATGTGAGAGTGCTGATGCTCCCAGCTGAATAAAGGCCTTCCTTCTACAACTCGGTGTCTGAAGGGTTTTGTCTGCGGCTCCTCCTGCTACAGAAGGAGAGCAAGGGAGGCAGGAATGGAGAAATAGAACCAGAGGGAGAGTGAGAGAGACAGCGATAGAGAGAGAGACAGAGAAGGGGGGAGGAGAGAGAGGGGGAGGGAAAGAGAGCTCAACAGTAGAGCGCCAGGTGGAGGGGGAAGTAGAGAAAGGGAGAGGGTGAGGGAGTTGTAGAGGGAGAGGGACAGAGTCATGGAGAGGGAGTCTCTACTCAGGTAGACAGGGCACCTTTGAGCAGGCCGGGGTGGGGTGGAAGGTGCTTGGGCTGGGCTAGAACAGGGGGTCAGGGTCCCCCACGCGGGAAAACCAAAGGAGCCCTGAGACGTGCTTTTTTTTTTTCCTTGGATTGGTTGGTTGCTTCAGGGGAGCGTTTCATAGGGTCCTTCCTTTGTTTGCTTCTTTCTATCTCCTTGGTGCAGTGGGCCCCGAGATTTGTAGAGTGTGCTCGTCCCTCTGGCGGGAGCCGCGGCGCCAAGAATGTCCACGCAGTGAGGCCTGGGTCTCTCTCCTGTCCTCAGGACTGGAGTTTACACGAAGTCGGTGGCCTTGGGAAACCAGGTGCACAGAGACGGATTTCCTCGTGGCTGGCGAAGACAATGTCCTTCCCCTGGGGAAAGCAGCCCACGGGTTCTGGAGCGGAGGTCTTGGCTGGGGTCTGTGGGACCCGCTGCCTCTGCCCGCCCCTTCCCCCGGCTTGGACGATTGCAGCGGCGCTGGATGAATGAATAGAATTTCCTGGGAGTCCAGGGAGCCTGAAGACACCTGCGACCTCAGGGAACCCGCGCCTGCGCCCTCGGGGTCGGTCCCGTCCCGCCCGGGTTGTAGCCAGGCTCCTGGTGGGCTGCTGCGAGTCGGAAGAGGTGGGATGCTGCTGCCTGGCTGTGCTGCAGTCGCGGATCTTCAGGAGGAGGTCCCGGGCTTCAGCTGGGAAGCGTGGGCTGTCAAGGGGGAGCAGAGGCGGTGGGGGGGGCGGGGAGGGGGTGGGGCGGGGTTGTGAAGCACTGAGACTAAAGGGGGAAAGAGGGAGGGAGCGGGAAGCCAAAAGCCCAAGGTACCTGCTATTACCAGGCGGAATCCCATCCAAGTACTGACCAGGCCCGACCCTGCTTAGCTTCAACAGATCAGAGGCAAGCGGGTGCGTTCAGGATGGTGTGGCCTAGACGCTAGCAGCGGCGCCTGGCTGCCCCAAGAGCCCGTCCCAGCCACGCCCGCACGACTCCAGGCGTCACCGCCACCCCGGGGCAGCGGGTCTCAGATCCGGGAACCCCAGAGCCGCTAGCCTGTGCCCCAGGGCAGCTGTCTCCCTGTACACCCGAGCACCGCCGGCCTCCCGGCGAGTCCCGCCGTCACCGGCGGCCAGACCTGGCGCAGGACCAATGTGGCGCCGCCGTGCTGTTGCTGGGGGGCGCCAGAGGCCTCAGTCCCCTGCCCAGGCTTCCAGCTCTCGGGGCGGCCTCCCTTCCGCCCACGCTCCAGTTCTTCCTCCAGCTCCCCAGCTCCGGAGTTTCCACCACATCTGCCGGCTCAGGACGGGTCGCGCTCATCCCTTAACTTTTAAACTTTTTGTTGTTTCTGTTTATATTTTATTGTGCTGTGTCTTGAAATGTTGTAGTTATTACTTTTGGATATTATTTAGTATTCCTACTTTGAATAAGAGTAGTTTGCACACCACACAGTTATAGTGTTATAATATTCTGTTTTGTTGTGTATCCTATTAGCAGTGAGGATTTTTTTTTTTTTTTTTTTTTTTTTTTTTACGTTTAGGCGATCATTTATTGCTCGTTAATATCCTTTTCTTCCTGATTGAAGTACTCCCTTTAGCATTCCTTTAGGACAGGTATGGTATTCATAAAATACTTCATCTTTTGTTTGTCTGAAAAAGTCAGTATTTCTTCTTTTTATTTGAAGAATATTTTCACTGTATATTCTATTCTAAGGTAAGTTTTTTTTTTGCCTTTAGTATTTTAAATATTTATTGCTTCTCTCTCCTGACCAGTAGAGTTTCCACCGTAAAGTCTGCTGCCAGACGTGTTGGAGCTCCCCAGTATGTCATTTGTTTCTTTTCTCTTTCTTCCTTTAGAACTTTTCTTTATCTTTGACTTTTGGAAGATCTATTGAATGCTTTGAAGTAGTCTTTTTTGGGTTAAATCTGCTTAATGTTCTATAACATTTTTGTAGTTGGATATTGTTATCTTTCTCTAGGTTTGGAAAGTTCTCTGTTATTATCCCTCTGAATAAATTTTTCTACCCCTGCCTCTTTCTCTACATCTTCTTTAAAGCCAATAACTCTTACATCTGTCTTTGTGAGGCTCTTTTCTAGATCCTCCCCTGCCTCTTTCTCTACATCTTCTTTATAACAAATAACTCTTAGATCTGTCTTTGTGAGGCTATATTCTGGATCCTGTTGGCATGACTTGTTGTTTTTATTCTTTCTCTTTTGTCTCTTCTATGTATTTTCAAAGAGCCTGTCTTCAAGCTCACTATTTCTTCTGCTTGATCCATTCTGCTATTACATGGCTGTAATGCATTCTTCAGCATGCCAATTGCATTTTTCAGCTCAGAATTTCTGCTTAATTTGCTGTAACTATTTCAATCTCTTTGTTGAGTTTAGCTGATAAAATTTGGAATTTCTTTACTTTGTTATCTTAAATTTCTTTCAGTTTTTTTTTTTTTAAATACAGCTATTTTGAATTCTCTGTCTGAAATGTCACATATCACTTTTTCTCCAGGATTTGTCCCCAGTGCCTTATTTAGTTCACTTGGTGAGGTCATGTTTTCCTGGATGGTGTTGATGCTAGTAGATGTTCTTCAGTGTCGGGACATTAAAATCTTGGGCATGCAGCACCATATGAGAGGTTTAAAAAATACAATTTAAAGAGAGAAAAGGTGAGTATTTATTGTAGTCTTCAATGTCAGGGTTTATTTGTAGCTGTCTTTCATGGGAAGGCTTTTCACGCATTTGAAAAGAGTTAGGTGTTGTGATCTAAGCCATATCTGCTTTATGGGGCACCTTATACCTAATAATGCTGTAATTCTTCCAGAATCAGAGAAGCACCACCTTGACAGCCTTCAACAAGATCCAGGATAATTTTCTGGATTACTAGCCAGAGACTCTTTTTCCCTACCCTTATTTTCTCTCAAAGATACAGAGTATTTCTCTCTGTTCTAAGCCACCTAAAGCTGGGAGAAGAAAGACACAAGCACCCGTGGCCACCACAACTATGACTGCCCTGGATCAGACCTAAAGCTAGCACAGCATGGGTCTTGCTCAAATCCTGCTGCGTGCACTCTCTGACAACTGACTATGTTCACTCAAGGCCTTTGGTCTCTACAATTATCAGGTGGCAAAGCCAGCCAGGCCTGTGTTGTTTCCTTTAGGGCAGTGAGATCCCTCAGTCCCTGGCTGGGTCCAGAAGTGCCATTCAGAAGTCAGGGCTTTGGCCACTTTTTAATAGGGTTTTTTGTTTTTCTCTCGTAAATTTAAATTCCTTATCTTGAATATTAGATCTTTGTCAGATACATAGTTTGTAAATATTTTTTCCTCATTCTATAGGTTGTCTGTTCACTCTATTGATAATTTCTTTTGTGGAGCACAAGCTTTTAAGTTTAATTAGATCCCACTTGTCAATAGTTGTATTTGTTGTTTTTGGTGTCTTTATCATGAAATCTTTGCCTCTTTCTATGTCCAGGATGGTATAGTCTAGGTTGTCTTCCAGGGCTTTTATAGTTTTGGGTTTTACATTTAAGTATTTAATCCATCTTGAGTTGATTTTTGTGTATGGTATAAGGAAGAAGTCCAACTTCAATCTTCTGCATATGGCTAGCCAGTTATCCCAGCACCATTTATTGAATAGGGAATCTTTTCCCCTTTGCTTGTTTTTGCCAGCTTTGTCAAAGCTTAGATAGTTGTAGGTATGTGGTCTTACTTCCAACCTCTCTATTCTGTTCCTCTGGTGTATGTGTCTGTTTTTGTACTACTACCGTGATGTTTTGGTTACTATAGTGCTGTAGTATATTTTGAAGTCAGGTAATGTGATGCCTCAAGCTTTGTTCTTTTTGCTTAGGATTGCCTTGGCTACTTAGGTTCTTTCTTGGTTCTATATGAATTTTTAAATAGCTTTTTTCTACTTCTGTGAAGCATGTCATTGGTAGTTTAATAGGAATAGCTTTGGGCAGTACACCGTTTAAATATTAATTCTTTCTCTCCATTAACATGGAATGATTTTTCATTTATTTGTGTCTTCTCTGACTTCTTTGAGCAGTGTTTTGTAATTTTCATTGTAGAGATTTTTCACCACCCTGGTTAGCTGTATTTGTATGTACTTTATTCTTTTCGTGGAATTTGTGAATAAAATTGCCTCTCTGATTTGGTTCTTAGCTTGGCTCTTCTTGGTGTATAGGAATGCTAGCAAGTTTTGTACATTGATTTTGTGTCCTGAAACTTTGTGGAAGTTGTTTATCAGCTTAAGGAGGTTTTGGGTCACAACTATAGGGTTTAGATGGAGAATTATATTGTCTGCAAACAGAGGTAGTTGGACTTCTATTTCTATTTAAATACCCTTTATTTCTTTCTCTTGTCTGATTGCTCCAGAAAGGACTTCTAATACTATGTTGAATAGCAGTGGTGAGAGAGGGCATCGTTGTCTTGTGCGGGTTTCAAGGAGGATGCTTCCACATTTTGCCCATTTAGTATAATGTTGGCTGTGAATTTGTCATAGGTGGCCTTTATTATTTTGAGGTATGTTCCTTTGATATCTCATTTACTGTGAATTTTTAAAATGAAGTTTTGTTGAATTTTACTGAAAGCTTTTTCTGCATCCGTTGAGACAATCACGTGGTTCTTATCTTTAGCTTTATTTATGTTATGAATCACATTTTATTGATTTGCTCATGGTGGACCAACCTTCCATTCCAGGGAAGACGCTTACTTCACTATGGTGAATTAGCCTTTTGATGTGTTGCTAGATTCAGTTTGCAAGTATTTTGTTGTGGATTATTGAATGGATATTCGTGAAGGATACTGGTCTGAAATTTTCTTTTTTTGTTGTGTCACTGCCAGACTTTGGTATCAGGATGATTCTGGCCTCATAGAACAAGTTGGGGAAGACCCCCTCCTCCTCTATTTCTTGAAATAGTATCAGTAGGACTGGTTCTGGCTCTCCTTTGTACATCTGTTAAAATTTGTTAATCTACCAGGTCCTGGGCTTTTTTGGGGGGTTGGTAGGCTATTTATTACAGATTCAATTTTTGGAGCTCATAATTGGTCTGTTCAGAGACTGAATTTCTTCCTGGTTCAGTCTTGAGGAGTATATGTGTCCAGGAATGTATTAATCTCTTCTAGGGTTTCTAGTTTCTTTGTATAGAGGTGCTCGTAGTAGTTGCTGGTTGTTATTTTTATTTCCCTGGGGTCAGTGGTAACATTCCCTTCATCATTTCTAATTTTGTTTATTTGAATCTTCTCTCTTTTCTTCTTTATTAGTCTAGCTAGTGCCCTATCTATCTTATTAATTTTTTCAAAAAACCTTGATTAAGTGATCTCTTGAACAGTTTTTCATGTCTCAATTTCTTTCAATTCAGCTCTGATTTTAGTTATTTCTTGTCTTCTGTAAGCTTTGTGGTTGAGTTCTTCTTGTTTCTCTAATTCTTTCAGTTGTGGTGTTAGGTTGTTAATTTGAGATATTTCTAATTTTTTGATATGGGCATTACTTCTTATGCCCTACTCTAACTTTTGTGGTTCTAGAAAACTCAGAACTATGCCTTCTAAACCAATTCAAACTTTCTCAGTGAATCAACCTGGTCTCCCTGAGGCAAAGTTAGCAATTTTCCATTACACACGGTTCTTTCTCTGTAAGAATATCTAATGCAACAATGCAAGTGTTTCTTTCCCTCCTGGTAATGTGGGGAACTCCTTTTGGCTAAGACCAAGACTTAAAACCTTGTTCTTTCAACATTAATGAAGATCTATTTAGAAAGCCTCCATTTTTACAGAAAAGATATATAAACACCAATGAAAATGAATATGAAATTATATGACACACAATTATATTGTGGAGACTGAATAAATAAGTGAACTAAGCTCTAAGAAAAAAGATGATGATATAAAAAGATATAGAAGTAAAAACCTGGGCTGGTATAGCATAATTAATGTATCAGTAAAGTATGTACATTGTAGAAGTGGCAGAAGACAGCATAGAGAGTAAGACCTGACCAAAAGCTTTAAGAAAAGTTCTATACCCTTAAACAAGATTAAAGTGGACTCAGGAAAACATGGGACACATGAGGGAAAGGACACATGCTCCAGATAGGCCAAAGCTCAGAGCATCTCTACCTTCTCCAGGAGGAAAGGGGAGGCAAAGCAGCAGGCAGAAGACAGCACAGCCAGGTCAGCACAGGGAGAAGCCAGGTGGGCTCCGTCATACAGGTAGTGAGGAGCCACTGCCAGGTGGGCTTTATTCATTAGTTTGTTTTGTTTCCTTTAGTAACAAATAGACATGATCAAAGTTGACCTTTGTAAGTGTTGCTGCAGCTGAACAAAAAGATGGATAAAACCAGTGTTTAAAAATTATGTTGCATACAGCACTAGCCTCAGTGAGTTATTAGTAGAACACACAGGCACACACATGCACACACATTCACACTGAGCCCAGATTATTCTGGCAAATTCTGGGTTAAGCAAACTAAAAGAAACATCTTTAGTGCTGGACTTCTCAGAACCTGGAATGTGGCTATATGACTCATAAAACAGCAAGGTTAAGACAGAGCATGTCATTTTTTCCAGAATTGTTGAAACATTTTCCTTCCCTTGGCATCAGTGTCACCTTCTTTCTCCTGGTTCTCCATCAACCTCTTTGGCTGCTCCTTCTTGATTTCCTTTTTGACGATCTGCTGCTGCTCAGCCATTCTCTTTTCATTCCCCATGGATTTCTCAAGTGTGTTTCTATTCCTGCATTTTAAACTTTCCTTGTTTTTCCTGACACCTCTCCTTGTCTGACCCTCCCCTGTTCTAAGGCAGGTGTTCCATCTGTGTGTGCTTTAGGCATCCTGGGATGCTCCCAGCATGTTCCCTGACACACTCCATCAGGTTTTCTCTGCAGACTCTGTGAGAGCAGCAGCCTTGTTTCCACCGATCCTTCAATGCTCAGCACATAACACAGAAGCTGACTCCATAACATTTAGTTGGCCAACTGAGACTAAATGTATGTTCCTCTAGATCTTAAAAAGTTACAAAAACATAGCACAATAGTCAAAAAAATTATCTTTAGTCAGGAGTTCTCTATATATGTACGACAGTTTGAAGTCATTATTAAAGCAAAGTGAAAGAGAAACTGTCACAGAATTCCCTAAGATAAATTATTTTGCTTTAATCTTCAATTCATCATGTGAGATAATCAAGACCAAGTGTTATTGTAAATATTTCTTACAACACAATTAACTGATTTTTATCATTTGAAATAACCACAAAATAAATCAGTCAATAAAAAATTGCATAAATACTCATTTCAAATAAAATTCTGCCTAAATTTTACTCATATGTTCAAATGATAATGAGCTCATAGGTGTTTCCAATACCTCAGTCAAAACATTGTACTGATTCCAGCTGTGGGAATAGTATCTGCAAGTTATTTTACAGATGGGGAAAAGGTACTTATGTGACATTGGCCTTTGCACTACTGTGCACTTTTGGGTCAGGAAAAAGCTGTTCCCTTAAAATCCTAAAATCTCTTCTGTCAGGTCTGAATGTGGGTGGGAAACAAAGTTTTACAAATTTTAGCCACAGATGTTTTATTCCTTGCTTAAAGCAGTGACTAGATAAAGGCCACTTGAAGAGCCTCCAATGTTTCTTTAGAAGCATGTGCCTGAGAACATCTTCCTGAAACACTCCCTTGTCTCTGCCCAAAATCACCTTAGGTAGGAAAATCAAAACTCAGCAGTCTGAGGAGATCCAAGGGGATCATTGAGCTCTGAGTCTTATGAGAGAAGAGAGAGAGTTCTAAGACTGTTTGTGTGTAAATTTATGGGTTCCAAGTGCAATTTTGCTGTAAGCATGGATGGCATAGTGGTGAACTCAGGGCTTTTAGGTATCCATCACCAGAATAATGCACATTGTACCCATTAAGTAATTTCTCACTGTTCACCCCTTCCATCCCCTCACCCTCCTGAGTCTCCATTATTCCACTCTCTACATCAATATCTACACATCTTTTAGCACCTGCTAATGAGTGATAAAATATGATGTTTATTCTGTGTCTGGCTTGCCTCACTTACAAAAATGGCCTCCAGTTTCATCCATGTGTCTGCAAAAAAGTTATGGTTCTATTGTTTTTTATGCCTGAATAGTATTTCATTGTGTATATTTTCTACATTTTCTTTCTCCAATCATTTGTTGATGGACATTTAGGTTGATTTTATATCTGTGCTACTGTGAATAGTGTTGCAACAAATACACAGGTACAGTTATCTTTCTGATAGATTGATTTCTTTTCCTTTGCATAAATACTCAGTGGTGGGATTGCTGAATCAGACAGAGCCAATAGATGATCAGTAATGGTGGCCAATCATCAGCTAGAAACAAAGAACTTAGCAGGGCTTGAAAACACCAAAACTCTGAGACCACTGACCTTCAAAAACTTCAACAGCCCTGAGTGAAAAGTCCAAACACATTTATCTACCATTCAAAGATGCTTTATTGTCTGTCCTCTGTGCATCTCAGTAGCCTCTTTTTACCACACTGTCTCTATACTGCATGAGCCATTTATATGAAACTATCTGACACTCCAAGGCATCTTATACCATGTATTCAACCATGTATCCCTAGTACCTAGCACAGTCTTGGTATATAGTTTGCTACTAAACTTTTGCAGAATGAAGGAATTATCTTGTATCGAAGTTCCAAGTTTTAAGGTGATTCTTCACTAAGAAAAAGCATTACAGTTCACAAATAATCTACTTCCCTTTTTACAAATGGGATCGATTTTAATCTTATCTCCTAATAACATTACTTTCATTTATTCTGATCTAAATATTCTGTCCTAAGAGAGCAATAAGAAAGAGAGTTGAAGCTGGAGTTTGAAGAATTGTACATGGTTCTATGATACCTTACCTTGTTTTAACCTGAGTGACTCTCCCCTAGCAGAGAGAGAGCCAGACAGGCTCTATTTTAGTTTCTTCATGTGCAGCCCCCTTTACCTCCCTCCCTTAAGGGCATAACTAGTGTAAACTGACTCAAAGCACATCCAGGAATGCACATACTGATAAGATATTGAGGCAAGCTGCACCAGCAGCTCCTAGGGACATGCTTGGTGAATGTCTCCCCAAACCCCTGCATTTCTCTCTTTGTGATAGTTTAAGTCCCTGCACCTGGAACTGTTTCTTTGTTGTGTAACTGCTTTTGTAACCAATTAATTTTTTAAGTATTTGCCAGCTCTGCTTCAATAAAAATTGTTTCAGTTAAACTCCCCCCTCCCCTATTTAGACCACGGAATAAAAAAAAATCAGCCCCTTCCTCGGGGCCAAGAGAATTTTCAGCGTTAGCTGCCTCTCGGTCGCTGGCTAATAAAGGATTCCTTAATTTGTCTCAAAGTGTGGCGTTCCTCTGTAACTCGCTTGGTTACAACAGTCCACACTGTGGCCTGAGGTGCATCGCCCACCTGAGCTTCATCTGTTAGCTATGTCAGGGAAGATAAGCAGGGTGAGAGTGGCCTCATCTGAGGACCCAAGATCTCTGGCTTCCCCATCTGGCAAGTGCACCTCTGTGAACAAAGACTTCAGAGCCAGATGACAAGAATGGCCCAAGCAGTCCACCAGGGAAACCTGGGCCCAGTGTACATCAATGCAGAGCATCAAGCATGGCATAACAGGTGCACAGTTGCCTATTCCTGTTCAGAGATGACTGCATCCCACACACTGTAAAATGAAGAAATGCAGAGAAGCAGATGTAACTGAAGCAGACAGCAGGAGCAACAAGGAAGGACAACCACGACCTAGGAGGGCACCATGCCAGAGATGTCTGGACCCTATGCTAGGCTCAGTGCCTGTTATACTCTTGGGATCCAACGCTTTCCCTCTCCATCACAATGCATACTTGGCATTATTTGTTGTTTAAAATATTTTCCTTAGTTTTCACCTTTCCTAGGAGACACAGGCAGACCCTGTGACACTACAGCTTCTGGCACACAGTAGGTGCATCACAAACATCTGCTGAGTTCACACACTCTTGCCTTCTCAAACCTTCTTGTCAAGTCTTCAGTGAAAAGGAATTGCTGATTGAGCAAGAATTAAACTTCTAGAGACTTCTGGATCCACTGAAGTTTAAGACAAGGTGAGATTTGTTTACTGCCATATTCCTAGCTCATAGCATACTGTAGTCACTTAAAAAATGTTTGTTGAATCAGTGACTGAATTGATTCATACGTCATACTTAGCTATATATTTTCTGAGTAAAATTGATGAATTTAATAGTTTAATTCTAGTATAATTTTACTTTCCTTATTCAACGAACCTGACAATTCAACTCGGTGCCAAGCACATGGCTGCTGAAGGAAAGGAGGTATAAGATACAATTTCTGTCTACAAGAAAGCCACAATCTAAAAAGTAGAAACATATGAAGAAATTATCACAATAAATAGGCTACATTCAAAATCAGAGGGGTTTGTTTCTATTTTAAACAGCTCTAGTCAGGAAGTGTTAGAAAGTTCTAAACAGGAAATGTTCCAACACACCATCCAAGCATGAAGCAGGAGACACCCATAATTGAGCTTGCTGCCACCAACCCCAACAGCAAGAATTTCAGTCCTGCTGCTGCAGAGTAAGTGTCACTCTGATTTTATTAGTGCTGTGTAACCCAGTTTTAGACTCTCTGGTTCTCACTTAATGTTCTAAAGAAGTATTAAAGAGAAAATATTATTATGGTTTGATCCCATCCACTGCAGACATCATAACATCATACCAGTTATAAGGCCTATCATTTAAAAAGAAAATTGTTAGCTTAACTTATTTATCCAAATATCAGTATTAGATAAACATCAGACTTTGTCTTCAGACTTTGGATTTATGGGTTAAATAGCATACAAATATGATTAGAGCCTTAAAGTTTACACTTCTCTGGTTTGCTCAAATTTTTTTCAAAATAGCATATGCCTTTCTAAAAAATTGTTAGTATATTTTTAAAAGCGAACATAAAAATATATATTTTCCAAAAACAAAATACAGCTCCCATTGGCAAATGATGATTTTGAAATACTACAGACAACTTCTTTTGGGAACCATTTAATCAGTGCTCACTTTTGCACTCTTTCCAGAAATGTCAATGGCTTTAAAATGTAGAAGTATATTATACAACTAAACTTACACTTATTCAGTATTGTGCAATATTTAGTACTTGTTCTAGCCAACTCTTGCTGAATAGTAAGCCATTCCAAAACTTAAGGAATTATTTATTAATTGTTTATTGTTATTATTTGTTTAGTGACTTTAAATAATGTTGTTTCTCATGGTTTTGTGGGTTGATGGGCACTACAAAAGTTCTCTTTTGGAGTCTTTCTTGCGGTTGCAGTTGGTTGGCTGCTGCTGAACTCACCTGAAAGCTCAACTAGGCTAAAGAGCCTAGACGGGTCACTCATATGGCTGGCAGTGCATATTGGCTGCTGAGTGTGATGCCTATATGACCTCTCTATGTTATCTGGAGTGCTCACTACGTGGTAGTTGGTCCCAAGACACACAGGCAAATACTACAAAGCTTCTTAGGACCTAGCCTTGGAGTTCCTAGAATACAACTTCTGCTCCATCCTATTGATAAAGCAAGTCAGTGTGACCAGCACAGATTCAAGAAATGGGAGATTCGACTCTAACTGTCAATGTAAAGAGCAGCAGGTGCATGTAAGGAGGAAAGAAATTGAGGGCATCACCTTGAAGGCTATCATATCACACCTTATTCCAACTAATGAAAATTATGCATTAGATGGGTAGTCTTAGCTACTCATCTCTCCCCCAGAAACCCAAGCTAAGCACGGATATACTGAAGAGAATATCAGCACCATTAAACAAACTCTAGAAAAATAACATGTGATGACTGAGGTTAATTCAGTCTGTCAATTACATCAATTCCCATCTTTTAACCCTAAATATGGTGAAGAAGAATTGAATTCTACAAAAGTCTTTCATCTGTTTTCCTATGGAATAATTAACAAACCCAATAAATGTATAAATAGTATGAAGCCCAATTTATTTTAGATTTTTACCTCTTAACTTCAAAGCTTATAGAAATCCAGAGAACTAATCATCATAATCCATAATGCTTGGACCAGAAGACTTTGTGACATGCTAAAAATGTATTACTAACTAGGAAATTTAAAACTTTTTGGTTAGTGATTTTAAGAGAGCTGACTAGCTCATCACCACAATTCACACAGATTAAGAATGGAGATTACTCTGCTGAGTGGATTCATAGTGATCAGAAAAAAAATCACAAAAGAGGAAAAGAGATAGAGAAGGGGAAACATACTGTCAATCCCTTCAATTAAAGTGATTTTTCAAATGGTTTGATCTTGTATTTGCAAAGGAAATGCAGCTTATTGTGATAGAATAAGAATACGACTAATGTATCTTTTTTTTTTTTTTTTTTTTTTTTTTTTTTTTTTTTTTTGAGACAGAGTCTCACTCCTTCACGCAGGCTGGAGTGCAGTGGTGCGATCTTGGCTCACTGCAAGCTCTGCCTCCCAGGTTCATGCCATTCTCCTGCCTCAGCCTCCAGAATAGCTGGGACTACAGGCGCCCGCCGCCACACCCGGCTGATTTTTTTGTATTTTTTGTAGATACAGGGTTTCACCATGTTAGCCAGCATGGTCTTGATCTCCTGACCTTGTGATCCACCCACCCCAGCCTCCCAAATTGCTGGGATTATGGGCATGAGCCACTGTGCCTGGCTCGTCTTCTTTTGAGAAATGTCTCCTTATGTCCCTTGTCAATGTTTTAATGGGGTTGTTTTCTTAATGTTCAACATCACTAATCATCAGAGAAATGCAAATCAATGTGAGATACCATCTGATATTAGTCAGAATGGCTACTATTAAAAAGTAAAAAAAAAAAGACATTCTGTTTAGACTTCAGGGAAAATGAAATGTTTATACACTGTTGGTGAGAATGTAAATTAGTTCAGCCACTGTGAAAAGCAGTTTGGAGATTTTTCATAGAATTTAAAACAGAAGTACCATTCAACCAGCAATTCCATTACTGAGTATATATCCAAAAGAAAATTAAAAATTCTACAAAAAGAAACCCCACATGAACTTGTATATGCATCATATTGCTATTCACAATAGGGAAGGCATGGAATTAACTTATCTGTGAATCAATAAATTGGATAGAAATGTGTGTCACATATACACCATAAAATTCTATGCACACATTAAAAAGAATACAATTATGTCCTGTGCAGTAACATGCATACTTCTGGAGGCCATTATCCTAGGGAAATTAATACAGGAACAGAAAACCAAATACCACATGTTCTTGCCTATAAGTAGGATCTAAACATGGGGTACCCATGAATACAAAGATGCCAACAATAGACACTGAAAACTGCTAGATGAAGAAGGGAAGGAGGAGGGTAGGGGGTGAGAAACTATGAGTGTTATGCTTACTGCGTAGGTGATGGGATCAATAATATCCCACATTGCTCAGCATCACACAATATATCCATGTAACAAACCTGCAAATATACTCCCTGAATCTAAAAATTTAAGGCAGAGACAGAATAAGAGGGCAGAATAGAGGCCTACATTCCCATCCACCTCACCAAACACCAAATTTTCACAACTCACTACATTCATGAATCACTGTCAAAGGGACCAAAAACTGGGTGAGCAATCACAGTACCTGGTATCAACTTCAAATCACTGAAACAGACATTGGAGAAGACAAACAAATAAGAGACGGTCTAGAAGCACGGATGCTACCTCTTTTTCAACCACCAGTAGTGACTACATGGTGCAGAGATACTATGTTTGGGAGAGGGAGAACATAATTTGTGAGGCTTTGCAAAAAATTCAGTACTACCCCCTCACAGTGAAAAGCAGAACAAGACTGTACTCAGCTGACATTTGCAAATGGGGGGAGCACTTGTATTGGCCTTAGAAAGAGGAAAACCTCCCATCCTAGTGTTGGGAGCTTGAGTTTTTACAAGTCTTGCCATCATGAGTTGACGTGCTATTGGACTCTAGGAGAACTTAAGGGGCAGTCTAGGCCACAAGGACTTCAATTATTAGGCAAGTCATATTCCGAGCTGGGCTCAGAGCCAGTGGAATGTGGAGGGTGGGGAAAATGGGGTCTACTGAGACAGCAGCCAGAGCTAAGGGAGTACTCACAATACCAATCCTCCACTCCCACCTAGCAGCAGCCACACAACACAGAGAAACCAGTGAATTTGGGAGAGGGAGAGCACAGTGACTGGAGGACATTACATTAAACTCAGTGCTGCCATGTCAGTAAAGACCTGGCAGAATTCATCACCTGCTGACTAAAGAACCCCTGTACCCAGAATAAAAAACAGTGACAACCAGGTAATACACCATGGGCATTGGGCTCTGAGAAGCGCTAACTTCAGGTGTGACCCAGTACATTTCTAGCTGTGGTAGCTATGGTGAAAGACTTCTGTTTGAGAAAAGCAGGAGGCAAAGTAAAGGGTCCTCTGCATTGCACATGATATGCCAGCTCAACCACAGTGGGGTAGAGCACCAAGCCAATTCTTAGAGTCCCGAGTCCAGGCCTAGGGTCTTCTTGGTCAACATCTCTGCCCTTGCCCTGGGCCAAAGGTTGAGTCCCAGGTATTGCAGAATTTATCACAAGCTAATTAAAGAGTCCTCGTGCTTTAATTGAGAAAGTGATGATGATTTGGTGGAAATCCCCCATGAGCCAGTAGTGTTGGCAGTCATAAAAGAGGCTCTTCTGCCTGCAGACAGGGGAAGGAAGAGTAGAAAATACTTTGTCTTATTCCCAAAGTGCCAGGTTTGCTACAGTAAAATAGAAGAGCAGGTAAATTTTGAAGATTCTATGCTTTAATCTCTGGCTCCCAAGTAGCATCTGTGGACACACTCATGGCTAGGTGAAATTGCCACCCTATAGGCAGAGACACAAACCTGGCTGGCTTTGCCACCTATTAATCACAGAGTCCTAGGGCTTTGAATAAACTTATATGGTAGCCAAGTAGTGGTTGCAGTGGGCCTTGCATGAGACCAAGTTCTGTGCTTACTTCAGGTGTGAACCAGCACAGTCTCAGTGGTGGTGGCCACAGGAGTGCTTATGTTACCCCAACCCCAGCTTCACATGTCTCAGCACAGAAAGAGAGACTGGTGATTTGAGAAGTAAGGGAAGAGAACAAGAGTCTCTACTTGATAAATAAGGAGTATTTTTCTTGATGTTAATCCAAGGCTACCAAGGCAGTACCTCTATGTGTTTGCATAAACTACCATGCTATTGGGTTTGGGACCCAAGTTTCTTTGAATACCTGGAAAGTGTTCCCAAAGATAATGGGCACTAACAAACCCAGGCTGTGAAGACTACAATAAAGACTGAACTCTTCAATGCCCAGATACAGATGAACATCTACAAGTATCAAGGCCATCCAGGAAAACATGACCTCACCAAACAAGCTAAATAAATCATCAGGGACAAATCCTGGAAAAACAGAGATATGTGACTTTTCATACAGGAAATCCAAAATAGCTGGTTGAGGTAATTCAAAGAAATGTACAATATAACACAGAGAAGGAATTCAAAATTCTATCAGATAAATTTAACAATGAGATTGAAATAAAAAGAATGAAGCAGAAATTCTGAAGTTAAAATGCTATTGTCATACTGAAGAATGGATCAGAATTACTTAAAAGAATTGAACAAGGAGAAGATAGATTTAGTGAACTTAAAGTCAGACTATTTAAAAATACAAAGTCAGAGGAGACAAAAAAGAATAAAAAATAAAGCATGTCTGTAGAATTTAAAAAATAGCCTCAAAATAGCAAATCTAAGAGTTATTGGCCTTAAAGAGGAGGTAGAAAAAGAGATGAGTTGAACATTTATTTAAATAAATAATATTAAACAATTCCTCAACGTTTGATATCAATATTCGAGTAACAGAAAGTTACAGAACATAAAGCAGATTTAACCTAAAGAAGCCACCTGAAGTCACGTAACTGAACTCCCAAAGGTTAAGGATTAAGAAATGATTCTAAAAGCATCGAGAGAAGAGAAAGAAATAACATTCAGTGGAACTCCAATACATCTGACAGCAGACTTTTCAGGGGAAAATTTACAGGCTGGGAGACTGGCATGACGTATTAAAAAAGCTAAAGAAAAAAAGACTTTTACTTTAGAATAATGTATCTGACAAAAAAAAAAAAAAAAAAAAAACTGAGGGATTTCATTAACACCAGACCTGTCCTACAAGAAATGCTAAAGGGATATCTTAACCTAAAAGAAAAAAAGTGGGCAAGAAGAAATCATCTGAAGGTACAGAACTCACTAGCAATAGCATATGGAAAAACACTGAATATTGTAACATGGTAATTATGGGGTGCAAAAATCTCAAATGGAAAGAGTAAACATATGAACTTTAAAGTACTTTTTTCCAATTCTGTGAAGAAAGTCATTTGTAGCTTGATGGAGATGGCATTGAATCTATAAATTACCTTGGAAAGTATGGCCATTTTCATGATATTGATTCTTCCTACCAATGAGCATGGAATGTTATTCCATTTGTTTGTATCCTCTTTTATTTCATTGAGCAGTGGTTTGTAACTCTCCCTGAAGAGGTCCTTCACATCCCTTGTAAGTTGGATTCCTAGGCATTTGATTCTCTCTGAAGCAATTGTGAATGGGAATTCACTCATGATTTGGCTCTCTGTTTGTCTGTTATTGGTGTATAAGAATGCTTCTGATTTTTGTACATGGATTTTGTATCCTGAGCCTTGGCTGAAGTTGCGATTCAGCTTAAGGAGATTTTGGGCTGAGACAATGGGGTTTTCTAGATATACAATCGTGTCATCTGCAAACAGGGACAATTCAACTTCCTCTTTTCCTAATTGAATACCCTTTATTTCCTTCTCCTGCCTGATCGCCCTGACCAGAACTTCCAACACTATATTGAATAGGAGAGGTGAGAGAGGGCATCCCTATCTTCTGTCCGTTTTCAAAGAGAATGCTTGCAGTATTTGCCCATTCAGTATGACATTGGCTGTGGGTTTGTCATAGATAGCTCTTATTATATTGAGAAACGTCCCATCGATACCTAATTTATTGAGAGTTTTTAGCATGAATGTTGTTGAATTTTGTCAAAGGTCTTTTCTTCATCTATTGAGATAATCATGTGGTTTTTGTCTTTGGTTCTGTTTATATGCTGGATTACATTTATTAATTTGCCTATGTTGAACCAGTTTGCATCCCAGGGATGAAGCCCACTTGATAATAGTGGATAAGCTTTTTGATGTGCTGCTGAATTCGGGTTGCCAGTATTTTGTTGAGGATTTTTGCATCAATGTTCATCAAGGATATTGGACTAAAATTCTCTTTTTGTGTTGTGTCTCTGCCCGGCTTTGCTATCAGGATGATGCTGGCCTCATAAAGTGAGCTAGGGAGGATTCCCTCTTTTTCTATTGATTGGAATAGTTTCAGAAGGAATGGTAATAACTCCTCCTTGTACCTCTGGTAGAATTCGGCTGTGAATCCATCTGGTCCTAGGCTTTTTTGATTCATAAGCTATTGATTATTGTCTTAATTTCAGAGCCTGTTATTGGTCTATTCAGAGATTCAACTTCTTCCTTGTTTAGTCTTGGGAGAGTGCATGTGTTCAGGAATTTATCCATTTCTTCTAGATTTTCTGGTTTATTTGCATAAAGGTTTCTATAGTATTCACTGGTGGTAGTTTGTATTTCTGTGGGATCAGTGGTGATATCACCTTTATGATTTTTTGTTGCATCTGTTTAATTCTTCTATCTTTTCTTCTTTATTAGTCTGCTAGCAGTCTATCAATTTTGTTGATCTATTCAAAAAAGCAGCTCCTGCATTCGTTGACTTTTTGAAGGGGTATTTGTCTCTCTATTTCCTTCAGTTCTTCTCTAATTTTAGTTATTTCTTGCCTTCTATGAGCTTCTGAATGTGTTTGCTCTTGCTTCTCTAGTTCTCTTAATTGTGATGTTAGGGTGCCGTATTAGATCTTTCCTGCTTTCTCTTGTGGGCATTTAGTGCTATAAATTTCCCTCTACACACTGCTTTGAATGTGTCCCAAAGATTCTTGTATGTTGTGTCTTTGTTTTCTTTGGTTTCAAAGAACATCTTTATTTCTGCCTTCATTTCGTTATATACCCAGTAGTCATTCAGGAGCAGGTTGTTCAGTTTCCATGTATTCGAGCAGTTTTGAGTGAGTTTCTTAATCCTGAGTTCTAGTTTGATTGTACTGTGGTCTGAGAGACAGTTTGTTATAATTTCTGCTCTTTTACATTTGCTGAAGAGTGCTTTACTTCCAACTATGTGGTCTACTTTGGAATAGGTGTGGTGAGGTGCTGAAAAGAATGTATATTCTTTTGATTTGGGGTGGAGAGTTCTGTAGATGTCTATTAAGTCCGCTTGGTGCAGAGCTGAGTTCAATTCCTGGATATCCTTGTTAACTTTCCTTCTCATTGATCTGTGTAATATTGACAGTGCGGTGTTAACCACCCCCCCCATTATTATTGTGTGGGAGTCTAAGTCTCTTTGTAGGTCTCTAAGGACTTTCTTTATGAATCTGGGTGCTCCTGTATTGGGTGCATATATATTTAGGATAATTAGCTCTTCTTGTTGGATTGATCCTTTTACCATTATGTCATGGCCTTCATTGTCTCTTTTGATCTTTGCTGGTTTAAAATCTGTTTTATGAGAGACTAGGATTGCAACCCCTGCCTTTTTTTTGTTTTCCATTTGCTTGGTAGATCTTCCTTCATCCCTTTATTTTGAGCCTGTGTGTGTCTCTGAACATGAGATAGGTTTCCTGAACACAGCACACTAATTGTTCCTGACTCTTTATGCAATTTGACAATCTGTGTCTTTTAATTGGAGCATTTAGCCCATTTACATTTGAGGTTGATATTGTTATGTGTGAAATTTATCCTGTCATTATGATGTTAGCTGGTTATTTTGCTCATTAGTTGATGCAGTTTCTTCCTAGCATCGATGGTCTTTACAATTTGGTGTTTTTGCAGTGGCTGGTACAGGTTGTTCCTTTCCACTTTTAGTGTTTCCTTCAGGAGCTCTTTTAGGGTAGGTCTGGTGGTGACAAAATCTCTCAGCATTTGCTTGTCTGTAAAGGATTTTATTTCTCCTTCACTTACGAAGCTTAGTTTGGCTGTATATGACATTCTGGGTTCAAAATTCTTTTCTTTGAGAATGTTGAATATTGGCCCCCACTCTTCTGGCTTGTAGAGTTTCTGCCAAGAGATCAGCTATTAGTCTGAAGGGCTTCCCTTTGTGGGTAATCTGACATTTCTCTCTGGCTGCCCTTAACATTTTTTCCTCATTTCAACTTTGGTGAATCTGACAATTATGTGTCTTGGAGTTTCTCTTCTCGAGGAGTATCTTTCTGGCATTCTCTGTATTTCCTGAATGTGAATATTGGCCTGCCTTCCTAGATTGGGGAAGTTCTCCTCGATAATATAAACAGTGTGTTTTTCAACTTGGTTCTATTTTCCCCATCACTTTCAGATACACCAATCAGATGTAGATTTTGTCTTTTCACATAGTTCTATATTTCTTGGAGGTTTGCTCATTTATTTTTATTCTTTTTTCTCTAAACTTCTCTTTTCACTTCATTTCATGCCTTTCATCTTCCATCACTGATACCGTTTCTTCCAGTTGATTGAATCATCTACTGAGGCTTGGGCATTCATCACGTAGTTCTCGTGCCATGGTTTTCAGCTCTATCAGGTCCTTTAAGGACTTCTCTGCATTGGTTATTCTACTTAGCCATTCATCTATTTTTTTTCAAGCTTTTTAACTTCTTTGCCATGGGTTCAAAGTTTCTCCTTTAGCTTGAAGTCATTTGATCGTCTGAAGCCTTCTTCTCTCAACTCATCAAAGTCATTCTCCATCTGGATTTGTCCCATTGCTGGTGAGGAGATGCATTCCTTTGGAGGAGGAGAGGCACTCTCATTTTTAGAGTTTCCGTTTTTTCTGCTCTGTTTTTTCCCCATCTTTGTGGTTTTATCTACCTTTGGTCTTTGATGATTTTGATGTACAGATGGATTTTTTGCATGGATGTCCTTTCTGTTTGTTAGTTTTCCTTCTAACAGTCAGGACCCTCAGCTGCAGGTCTGTTGGAGTTTGCTGAAGGTCCACTCCTCACCCTGTTTGCCTGGGTATCAGCAGCTGTGGCTGCAGAACAGCAGATACTGGTGAACCACCAATGCTGCTGCTTGATTGTTCCTCTGGAAGTTTTGTCTCACAGGAGTACCCAGCCATGTTAGGTTTCAGTCCACCCCTACTGGGGGTGCCTCCCAATTGGGCTACTCGGGGTTCAGGGACCCAGTTGAGGAGGCAGTCTGCCTGTTCTCAGATCTCCAGCTGCAGCTGGGAGAATCACTACTCTCTTCAAAGCTGTCAGACAAGGACATTTAAGTCTGCAGAGATTTCTGCTGCCTTTTGTTTGGCTATGTCCTACCCCCAGAGGTGGAGTCTACAGAGGCAGGCAGGCCTCCTTGAGCTGAAGTGGGCTCCACCGAGTTCGAGCTTCCCGAATGCTTTACCTACTCAAGCCTCAGCAATGGCAGGGGACCCTTCCCCAGCCTTGCTGCCACGTTGCAGTTTGATCTCAGACTGCTGTGCTAGCAATGAGTGAGGTTCTGTGGGCATAGGACCCTCCAATCCAGGCATGAGATATAATCTCCTGGAGTGACGTTTGCTAAGACAACTGGAAAAGTGTAGTATTAGGGTGGGAATGACCCAATTTTCCAGGTACCATCTGTCACCCCTTTCTTTGACTGGGAAAGGGAATTCCCTGACCCCTTGTGCTTCCCAGGAGAGGTGATGTCTCACCCTGCTTCTGCTCATGCTCGGTGCACTGCACTCACTGTGCTGCACCCTCAGTCTGACACTCTCCAGTGAGATGAACCCGGTACCTCATTGGGAAACGCAGAAATCACCCATCTTCTGTGTTGCTCATTCTGGGAGCCGTAGACTGGAGTTGCTGCTATCAGACATCTTGGCTCCAACCTCCGTTTTGCTTGTTTCTTTGTTTATGCAATCAATGTTAAATTGTCCACAGTCTAAAATAATGTATTATGTTATTTTCAAGCCTCATGGTAATTTCAAATCAAAAAGTGTACCACAGATGTACAAAAAGTAAAAAGCAAGAAATTAGATTATAATTCAAGAGAAATCACCTTCACTAAAAGGAAGACAGGAAGAAAGGGAAGAAGGAAGAGAGAACAAAAATCAATCAGAAAAAAATTTAAAAAATGGCAGGAGTAAGTTCTTATCACTGATAACATTGAATTTAAATGAACTAAATACACCAGTCAAAAGAAAAATAGTGGATGAATAGATAGAGAAGCAGGACAATAATCTGTGACCTACCAAAAAAAACCACACTTTATCTATAAAGATACATTTAGACTGAAAATAAAAGGATGAAAAAAGTTATTCCTTGCCAATAGAGACCAAAAAGAGCAGAACTAGCCATACTTATACCAGACAAAAATAAATTTCAACAAAAGACCGTAGGAAGAAATTAAAAGGTCATTATATAATAATAAAGAGATCAATTCATCAAGAGGATATAATAATTGAAAATATATATGCACCCAACACTAAAGCACTTAGATAAATGAAGCAAATATTATAAGAGCTAAAGAAAGAGACCTCAATACAATATTGGCAGGACAATTTAACACCCCACTTTAGTCATTGGACAGACCTTCCAGACAGAAAATAAACAAAGAAACATCAGACTTAATCTGTACTATAGAACAAATGAACCTAATAGATACTTACAGAAAATTTCATCCAACAGCTGCATAATACACATTCTTCTCCTCTGCACACGGGTTATTTTCAAGGATAGACCATATGTTATGTAACAAGTATAAAAACATTCCAAAAAATTGAAGTAATATCAAGCATTTTCTTTGACTACAGGGGATAAAACTAGAAATCATTTAAAAAGGAATTTAAGAAACTATACAAACACATAGACATTAAACAATATGCTCCTGAATGATTAGTAGGCTGATAAAAAAGTTAAGAAGAAAATAGAAAAATTTCTTGAAACAAATGATAATGGAAACATAGCATAGAAAAAGCTATGGAATATAGTAAAAGAGGTACTATTATACAAGGAAAATTTATAACTGTGTCTACATAAAAAACAGAAAATCTTCAAATAAATAACCTAACAATACATTTTAATTAACTAGAATAAAAAGACCAAACCTAACCCAAAATTAGAAGAAAATAAATAATAAAGATTAGAGCAGAAGTAGATAAAGTTAAAATGACGAAAATAATGTAAAGAATTAATAAAAAAAAAGTTGATTTTTTGAAAAGTAAAACAATTGATAAATATTTAAACAGGCTAACTGAAAAACAAAAAAAGATACAAATTAGTAAATCAGAGGTGAAAAAGGAGACATTACAAGTAATGCTTCAGAAAAGCAAAGTTTCATTAATGAATACTATCAGCAATTTTATGCCAACAAATTAGAAAACCTAGAGGAAATTAATTCTTAGACACACACAACTTACCAAGATTGAACTACAAAAAAATCTAAAACCTGAACAGACCAATAACAATTAACAAAATTAATGCCTTAATAAAAAAGTCTGTAGGAGCAGACTGAAAACTAGAGAAGGAAAGAACATTTCCAAACTCATTCTTTGAGGCTGGTATTACCCTGATATCAAAACCAGACAAAGACATATTTAAAAAAGCAAACTACAGGCCCATATCTGAGAATATTGGTGCAAAAATTTGCAAAACACCTAGCAAACTGAATTAAACAATACATAAATAAATAATTCATAATGACCAAGTGAGATTTATCCCAGGGATGCAAGGATGGTTCAACATGCAACTCAATCAATGTGATAGATCACATAAAGAGAATGAAGGGGCCAGACACAGTGGCCCACATCTGTAATTCCAGCAATTTGGGAAGTCAAGGTGGGTGGATCACCTGAGGTCAGGAGTTTGAAACCAGTCTGTCCAACATGGCAAAGCCCCGTCTCTAGTAAAAACACAAAAAATAGCCAGTCATGGTGGTGGGCACCTGTAATCCCAGCTACTTGGGAGGCTGAAGAAGGAGAATCACTTGAACCTGGGAGGCAGAGGTTGCATTGAGCTGAGATCATGCCATTGCACTCCCACATGGGTGACAGAGGGAGACTTCATCTCAAAAAACAAAACAAAACAAAAAAATAAAACAAGGACAAAATCCATATAATCATTTCAATTATGCTAAAAAATTTTGATAAAATTTAATATTCTTTAATAATAAAACACTTTGAAAACTGGGTATGGAATGAACATACCTCAACATAATAAAAGTCATATATGACAGACCCACAGCTAGCATCACACTAAGTGGGGAAAAACTAAAAGCCTTTACTCTAAAATCTGGAAGATGACAAGAATGTCCACTTTTACCACTGTTATTCAATGTAATGCTGAAAGTCCTATCTGGAGCAATCAGACAGGAAGGAGAAAGCAATAAAACACATCCCAGTTGGAAAAGAAGTCAAATTACCTGGGTTTTTTTTGCCAATGATAAAATCTTATATGCGAAAAAGCATAAATACTCCCCTGATAGGGTTTGAATGTGTGTCCCCTCCCCAAATCTCATATTTAAATGTAATTCTGAATGTTGGAGATGGGCCTGGCGAAAGGTGATTTAACCATTGGGGTGGATTACTCATAAATGGCTTAGCACCATCCCATTTGGTGCTATCCTCATGATAGTGAGTGAGTTCCCATAAGATCTGCTTATTTAAAACTGTGTAACAACTCTCCCCTCTGTTTTTTGCTCCTGCTTTTTGCCCTGTGATGTGCAAGATTCTGCTTCAACTTCTGCCATGACCGCAAAATTCCAGAGACTTCCCCAGAAGCATATTCCAGTGCTATGTCTTCTCCTCAGCCTGTAGAATCATAAGCCACTTAAACCTACTACGTAAAAAATAAATTATCTAGTCCCACTCTCATAGTGATGGAAAAATAGCTTAATAGAGAAAATTGGCACCAAGGAATGGAAAATGGTTATAAGAAACCCCAAAATGTGGAATCAGCTTCGTAATTGGATAAACAGATAGAAGTTGGAAGAGTTTGTAGGATTCAGAAGACAGAAAAATCACGGAAAGTTGATATTTTCTTAGAGACTGGTTGAATGTCTGTGACCAAAATGTGGATAGTGGTCTGGACAATGAATGCCGGGCTGAGGTCTCAGATGAAAACTAGAAACTTATTGGGACAGAAACAAAAGTCATGCATGTTGTCTTAGCAAGGTGGTTGGCCGAATTTCTGTCATGCCCTAGGGATATAGAAAAGTTTGAATTTGAAATTGATGATCTAGGGTTTCTGTTGGAAAAATATCTAAGCAGCAAAGCATTTGTGATGTGGCCTGGCTCCTTCTAACAACCTATGTTCACATGTTCTAGCAAAAAATAAAAATAAAAAATAAAATAAGTAGTAACTTACACTTACAAAAGAAGCATAGTGTAAATGCTTGAAAACTTTGCAGCCTAGTCATGTGGCTGAACTCAAAAAAGCTTTTATAAGAGGAACTCAAGCAGGACATGGGTCAACCACTTGTTAGAGATATTTGTATAACCTAAAAAAAAGCAAGTCTTCATAGCCAAGACAATGGGAAAGAGGAATTGAAGGCATTTTAGAAATCTAAAAAGCAGCCCCCCGTCACAGGCCCTGAGGCCTGAAAGAAGAGAATAGTTTCTGGGATCAGGCCTAGGACCTGCTGCCTTGGGTAGCTTTGGAACAAGGCTCCCTACATCCTGGCCACTGCTTCAGGTCCAGGTGTAGCCCAAATTGACCCAGTTACAACTCCAGTCACTGGTTCAGAAGGTGCAAGTCGTAACCTTGGTAGATTCCATGTGGTGTTAGGCTTGTGGGTTTACAAAAGCAAGTAGTTGAGACTTGGGAGCCTCCACTTTTATTTCAAAGGATGTATGAAAAAGCCAGGGTGTGAAGGCAGAAGCATGCTTCAGAGGTGGAGCCCTCATGGAGATCCTCTACTAAAACAATGGAGAAAAGAAATGTGGGGTGACAGTCCCCAGGGAGGCTCCCAACTAGGTCATGGCCTAGTAGATCTGTGAGGAGAGGATCACTGTCCTCCAGACTCCAGAATGGTAGATCTAGCTACAGCCTGCATCTTGCAGCTTGAAAAGCCAGAGGCACAGAATGCCAGCCCATGAGAGCAGCTGTGGGGGCTGAACCATGCAAAGTCACAAGGTAGAATCTTCCCAAGGCATTAGTGTTCCCTGGAAATGGGACACAGAATCAAAAATAATTATTTTGGAGCCTTACAATTCAATAACTGCCCTTCTGGGTTTCAGACTTTCATGGGTCCTGTGGCCCCTTTCTTTTGGCTGATTTCTTCCTTTTAGAATAGGAGTGTTTACCCAATGCCTCTGCCTCATTTGTATCTTGGAAGAACTTAACTTGTTTTTTTTATTTTACAGGCTTATAGGAGGAAGAAATTAGCTTTGTCTTAGATGAGACTTTTGACTTTTGAGTTAACGCTGAAATTAGTTAATGGGGATTATTGGGAAGTCATGATTGTATTTTGAAATATGAAAGGATATGAGATTTGGAATGGCCAGGGGCAAAATGATACAGTTTGGATGTGTATTCCCACCAAAATATTATATTAAAATATAATCCTCAATGTTGGAAGTGGGCCTAGAGTGGAGGTGATCGAATCATGAGGGCAAGATTTACATGAACAGTTTGGCATCATTTACTTTGGTGCCATTCCCACAATAGTAAGTTTTCATGAGAGCTGGTTATCTACAAGTGTGTGTTGCTCTTCCCCCCTGCCCTCGCACTTACCATGTGATGTGCAAACCCCAGATTTATTTGTCACCTTGTCAGTTGTCAGAGGCTTCCCCAGAAGCAGAAGCCAGCGCCATGCTTTCTGTACAGCCTGTAGAACCATGAACTGATTAAACCTATTTTCTTTATAAATAAACCAGTCACTGATTACTTTTTATAGCAATATGAGAATGGCCTAATACATCCACAAAAACTATTAGAAGTAATAACTTGAGTAAATTTGCAGAATACAAAATCAACATACACAAATCAGTAGGATTTCTATATGTCAATACTCAACAAACTGAAAAATAATTCAAAAATGTAATACTATTTGCAGTGGCCACAAATAAAACAAAATGTGTGGGAATTTACCAAATAAATAAAAGTTCTCAACAATTCAAACTGTAAAACACTGATAAAAGAAATGAAAAACGACCCAAAAATTGGAAAGATATTTTTATGTTCACAGATTGGAAGAATTAGTATTTTTAAAACACCTCCATACAATCCATAGCAATCTATATATTTCATGCCATCTCTATCAAAATAACAGTCCAGGGACAGTGGTTCATGCCTGCAATCCCAGCACTTTGGGAGGCCAAATTTGGTGGATCACGAGGTCAGGAGTTCAAGACCAGCTTGGCCAACTTGGTGAAACCCACCTGTACTAAAAATAGAAAAAAATTAGCTAGGTATGGTGGTGGGTACCTGTATTCCCAGCTACTCAGGAGGCTGAGGCAAAGCATCGCTTGAACCCAGGAGGTGGAGGTTGCGGTGTGCCGAGATCACATCACTGCACTCCAGTCTAGGTGACAGAGCAAGACTCCATCTAAAAAAAATAATAATAATAAAAAGAAGTAGAAGAAGAAGAAGAAGAAGAAGAAGAAGAAGAAGAAGAAGAAGAAGAAGAAGAAGAAGAAGAAGAAGAAGACATTCCTCACAGATATAGAAAAAAAAATTCTGAAATTTTTATGGAAACATCACAAAACACCATAATAGTCAAAGCTATGCTGAGTATATAAAACAAAACTGGAGGAATTCCATTACCTGGTTTTAAATTATACTACTAAGTTATAGTAATTAAAACAGCATGATACTAGCATAAAAACAGATGTAAAGACAGATGGAATGAAGTAGAGACCTTAGAAACAAACTCATACAGCTAAATTAATTTTCAACAAAAGTGCCAAGAACATACAATAAAAAATAAGACAGTTTTTGTAATAAATAGGGGAGGGAAAACTGGCATTTTGTGTGAGGGACAAACATTCAGACCCTCATAGCAGTGTTCTGGAATCCTATGTGAGGGACAAACATTCGGACCACAGCAGGAGTGTTCTGGAATCCCCTTTGAGGAATAAACATTCAGACCCTCATAGCAGTGTTCTGGAACCCTATGTCACAAACATTTAGAACCCAGCAGCAGTGTTCTGGAATCCTATGCGAGGGACAAACATTCAGACCCTCGTAGCAGTGTTCTGGAATCCTATGGGAGGGACAGCTAAATTAATTTTCAACAAAAGTGCCAAGAACATACAATAAAAAATGAGACAGTTTTTGTAATAAATAGGGCTGGGAAAACTGGCAAACCATAGGCAGAAGAATAAAACTAGAATCTTATTTCTTGCCACTTAAAAAATCAAATTAAAATGAATTAAAGACTTAAACCTAATGCCTCAAACCATCAAACTTTTACAGGAAAACATTGGGAAAACTCTTTAGGGCATTGGTTTGGGCAAAAACTCCTTAAATAATGCCCCAGAAGCACAGACAACCAAAACAAACATGGACAAATGGGATTACTGGAAGTCAGAAAGCCTTTTTAATGTGAAGGAAACAAGAAACAAAGTGAAGAGAAAATCCACAGAATGGGAGAAAGTATTTGTAAATTATCCATCTGAAAAGCAATTAATAGCTACATGATATGGTTAGGATTTGTGTCCCCACCTAAATCTCATATTGCATTTTAATCCCCATATGTTGAGGGAGAGACTTGTTAGAAGGTGATTGAATCATGGGGGTGGTTTCCCCCATGCTGTTCTTCTGATAATGAGTGATTTCTCATGAGATCTGATGGTTTTATAAGGGACTTTCCCCCCTTTGCTTCACATACATGCTCTCTGGCCTGCTGTCATTTAAGAGGTGACTGCTTCCCCATGTGCCATTATTGTAAGTTTCCTGAGGCCTCCCCGGTCATGTGGAACTGTGAGTCGATTAAACCCATTTCCTTTATAAATTACCCAGTCTTGCCAGGTGCCGTGGCTCATGCCTGCAATCTCACAACTTTTGGAGGCTGAGGCCGGTGGATCTCGAGGTCAGGAGTTCAAGATCAGCCTGGCCAAGATGGTGAAACCCCATCTCTACTAAAAATACAATAATTAGCCAGGCATGGTGGCAGGTGCCTGTAATCCCAGCTACTCAGGAGGCTGAGGCAGAGAATTGCTTGAATCAGGAGGTGGAGGTTGCAGTGAGCCGAGATTGCACCACTGCACTTCAGCCTGGGTAAAAGATCAAGACTTCATCTTAGTAAATAAATACGTAACACAATCTCAGGTATTTTTTATAGGAGTGCAGAAACAGACTAATACACTACAATATATTGAGTTCAAAAAGTTCCATAGAAAAAAGTAACAACCCAAATAAAGTGTGGACAAAAAATTTAAATAGACATTTATGAAAAGAAGACATACAAATGTGAAACAGGCAAATGAAAAGGTGCTCCACATTACTGATCATCATAGAAATGCAGATCAAACCCAAAATGAGATATCATTTCACCCCAGTTAAGGTGGCTTTTATCCACAAGTCTGTGAAAAACAAATGCTGGTGAGTATGTGGAGTGAAGGGAATCCTTGTACACTGCTGTAGGGAGCACATTTAAGGACAGTTTGGATGTTACCGATATAACTAAAAATAGAGCTAGTATATGATCCAGCAATCCCACTGCTCAGTATATGCCTACAAGAAATAAAATTGGTAAATCAAAGACCTATTGTCACTCTCATGTTTGCTACAGCAGGGTTTATAATAGCCAAGATTTGGAAGGAACCTAAATGTCCATCAACAGATGACTGAATAGAGAAAATGTGGTACATATGCACAATGGAGTACTATTCAGCTCTAAGAAAGAATGAGAGCCTGCCATTTGCAATAACATAAATGGAACTGAAAGTATGTTAAGTGAAATGTGAGGCAGAGAAAGACAAATGTCACAAGTTCTCACTTATTTGTGGGTGCTAAAATTCAAAACAATTGGTGTCATAGGGATAGAGATTATAAGGATGGTTACGAGACTGGGAAGGGCAGGGAGGGAACAAGGGGATAGTGGGGATGTTAAATGGGTAAAAAAAAATTGTTAGAAAGAAAGAATAAGACAGCATTTGATAGCACAAGAGGGTGATTATAGTCAAAAATAATTTAATTCCACATTTAAAAAAACTAAAATAGTATAATTGGATTGTTTATAACACAAGTTATAAATGCTTGAGGGAAGAGATACCCCATTTTTTATTATGTATTACTCATTGCATGACTGCATCAAAGTATGTCATGTACCCCCATAAATATATACACCAACTATGTACCCACAAAGATAAATTAAAAATTGAAATTGAAATTAAAATTAAAACCAAAGGGAGGAGAGTATAATGAGGCATGTGTGACCCATGGCTTGAACTAGCTTTTCAGGTTAATTTCGGAATGTCCCTATCCAAGAAGAGAGGTCCACTTAGTCAACAGGGGTTTAGAAATTTATTTTTAGTTTATAAATGGAAAAAAGAAGGATTTTCAATACCGAGTCATAGTTCTCAGTCAATCAATCCCTGCAGGGAACTCTGTTCTTTACTCTGGAGATAAACACTAGTTTTCTTTTCCATGGAATAACACCACATTTTAAAATGAAGGGAAACATCTTGAAACTAAGAGGTACAGCCTCATTAAATTTGATTGGGTGTCCATTGTAATTAATTTAATCACATGTGTTCTAGAGTTTGTCCTCAGTCTTCCCCTAGTTTAGGACCATGATCTGTTGAATTTGCTCAGCTCCCTGCTCAACAGCAGGAAATCAGAATTATTTAAAAACCTCATTGTGGCTAGCAGTGGTGGCTCATGCCTGTAATCCCAGCAATTTGGGAGGCCAAGGTGGGCAAATTGCTTGTTGTCAGGGGTTTGAGACCAGCCTGGCCAACAGAGTGAAACCCCATCTCTACTAAAGATACAAATATTAGCTGGGCATGGTGATTCATGTCTGTAATCCCAGCTACTTGGGAGACTGAGGCAGGAGAATTGCTTGAACCCAGGAGGTGCAATTTCAGTGAGCCAAGATGGTGCACTGCACTCCAGCCTGGGCAACAGAGCAAAACTCTGTCTCAAAATAATAATAATAATAATTCATAATAATAATAATAAAATAAGTAAAAATAAAAATCTCATTGTGTTTCAAACAAAGTTTCTTTTCAATACCAACTGTACCAACTTGCATATTAAGTACAATTATTTTGTTTACTTTATATCCAATCTTGAGAAATCTTTGAGGACTAATTTCACTCTTTTCTGCCATTTTGGTAAACGTACCAAATGCCATCAAACAAAATGCACAAAATTCCTGAGAAATACATTTTCTCCCTGAGGAGTAGACTTGCTGTGTTAGAGGAACTCATGGTTACTTAGCTTCTAGTTTAATAAACATGACTAGAATATTCTATCTTAATATGAGTAGCTAGGTACTCATAAGACATCCAGAAGGTTAATGTTCATGGTCTGAAAATAGTCACAATTTTTAACTGGCCACAAATTACAATTGCAGAATATTTGTGGTCATACAAGACATCTTCCACCAAGCCTGAAAAATGTATAAATGTCCTAGGAGTGCAGCATTTTTTTGTAAGGATATTATTAATGAGCTAGCTTAGGTCAATGGGTTAATGGTTATTGTTAAAACCAATAGTCCAGACTTTAGTGACTACATCTGCACCTTCCAAGTTTAATTATAACTCTTTCTGTTTACAGTTAATTATAAGTAGAGACACTAACAAAAGACAATGCATTCCTGCTCTTGTTTTCTGAAGAAGTCCAAGTCTGTAATGGAGTAATTTCTAATAAACTTGCTTCTTTCACTGTGCTCTCTGACTCACCTCAAATTTTTTCCTGCAGAAGACCTAAGAATACTACTTTGTGGTTTATATCAAGACCCTCTTTTCCAGTGATATCTTTCAACAACACCATGAACGGACACAATCCACACAGAAAATCAGCTGACACCTGGCAAGTGGTCTGTCTTTTAGAGTCGTGAAACCATTCTGGTGGGCAAGAATGATTATCCACTATTATCATACTCAGAATAGAGGCCAAGCCCACAGGGTTAGAGGCCCTGGGGAATATTGAGAAGAATGGATTTGGCTAAACAGGATGTTTGCCACTTTCTCTTTTTGGACTGTCCACCTTGTGCTCTCTGTCCCTCACCTGAGTGCTGTACATCTTGTCACCTTTCTGCTTACCGCCTCTGTTTTGTAGTAGCCTGGAGGCTGCCCCAGGACAGAGGCCCCAAATAGTTTAGCTTTTACTTTCCTCAGCTATCCTCTGACTCTTAACTGACTGCTAGTTTAATTTGCCACTGGTCCAAGTGACACTGAAAAAAAGAATTGCCTTGGAACCCAGTATTTTTGTACCTTAATTATTCGAAAAGATCAGCAGTAACCTCGCCATCATTATGACTAGAAATTGAAATATGGTACTTAAGAGCTCTACATGATAAGATCAGATATGCCTGTTTAGTGACGGCCTCTTATATGACAACCCTCTGCAAACAATTACCCTCTAGATGGAAAACATGAGACTTTTTCTTGACAGTTTTCTCTCATTTCTTAGCCATAATGCCATCTTTGATGAGCTGGTATAGGGCAGCTGGACCCTACTTTCTAAACCCAGCATATCACTTTTTTCCTGAGAGAGTTTTGTCAGTTTTGTCATAGCAGTGTGAAAATGGAGTAATACATTACAATATACAAATTACAGCCTTCCCATTTCCCCTGTTTGATCTGACTCTTATTTTGCAGCTTAATTTGTTTTACAGAAGAGAAACTAAGAGGGAGGAAATACATTATATACAGGCTTCTCTGATGCTTGGTCAGGATAAAAAATTAAAATGGGCTTCTATATGTTTGATGGAGGAAAAGACAAAATAGGGACGGCACGTTATTGATTACCCTTTCAAAGCAAGTGCCTCTTAATATTAGGCTTTTCTTAGCTGGGGCTGAACTCCCCCTGCCAGTCCAAGAACCCCATAAGAACATAGTCAGATTCCTTCCAGTTCTAGTGAGGTGTGCAACATGATATAAATTTCTTCTAGTTTTCCAGGGTTATCTAGTTTCTGGTCATCTTCTTCTCCCTGCCCTTTGAGTCCTGTCTTACATACATACCCCACTCTCGAAACACCTGATCTTCACCAGAACAACATGCAGTGGGGCCCCTTATCAGCTGACAAAGTTGAATATTTGCCCTCTCTGGGAAGTGACAGATGATAATAGCGACACTATATTGAAGGGGTGGCCTGTCGCTCCACACCTGTGGGCATTTCTCATCAGGTGGAATGAGAGACTTGTGAAAAGAGATGCAGAGACAAACTATAGAGAAAAAGTGGGCCCAGGAGACAAGCGCTCGGCATACGGAGGACCTGCGCTGGCACCAGTCTCTGAGTTTCCTTAGTATTTATTGATCATTATTGGGCATTTCTCAGAGAGGGTGATGTGGCAGGACAATAGGGTAATAGTGGAGAGAGGGTCAGCAGGAAAACGTGAGCAAATGCCTCTGCATCATGAACAAGGTAAAGAAAAAAGTACTGTGCTTTTGATGTGTATATACATAAGCAACTCAATGCCTTAAACAGCAGTATTGCCTCCAGCATGTCTCACCTCCAGCCCTAAGACAGTTTTCCCCTATCTCAGTAGATGGAATATACAACCGTGTTTTACACTGAGATATTCCATTGCCCAGGGACGAGCAGGAGACAGATGGCTTTGTCTTATCTCAACTGCAAAAAGGCCTTCCTCTTTTACTAAAACTCCTCAGCACAGACCGTTTACAGGTGTCAGGCTGGCGGATGGTCAGTTCCTTCCCTTCCCATGAGGCCATATTTCAGACTATCACATGGGTAGAAACCTTGGACAATACCCGGCTTTCCTAGGCAGAGGTCCCTGTGGCCTTCCGCAGTGTTTTGTGTCCCTGTGTACTTGAGAGTAGGGGGTGGTGGTGACTTTTAACAAGCATGCTGCCTTCAAGCATTTGTTTAGCAAAGCACATCCTGCATAGCCCTAAATCCATTAAACCTTGAGTCAACATAGCACATGTTTCTGTGAGCACAGGGTTGGGGCTAGGGTTACAGATTAACAGCATCTCAAGGCAGAAGAATTCTTCTTAGTACAGAACAAAATGGAGTGTCTTATAGCTACTTCTTTCTACATAGACACAGTAACAGTCTGATCTCTCTTTCTTTTCCCCACACTATATATGTATATGTACACTTTTCTACATCTGAATTAGCCATATGCAAGGAAAAACTAAAACAGTTTTCAGAGATTCCAGGAGAATTCACAGACAAATTTAAAAGGCTAACCTTGATGTGTGATCTGACCAGGCAGGATTTGCATATATTTATGTTTAGCTGCTGGATGGTAGAAAAGCAGTGCATTATGGGAGTGGCTAGAGCACATGCTAATAGGCTGGCAGCCTGCAACCAGAGGCATGGCACCTATCAAGTAGGAGGCACAGCAGTGCCTGACTAGGACCCAAAAGAGGACTAGAATCTAGACAAATAAATTAGGAAGAAAGTGGGATATATAGAGAAAAATTATGATTGACTCCGTGAAGGAATTTTAAAAAAGTGTGATACAGCTTTTTAATTTTTATAAAGTCTGGAAAATTACCAGGAAAAAGATGAAAACCTAGCCTTATTACAAGGATGGATAATTTAGACCTTGAGGAAATACACTAACACTGACCCTGACTCCAAAAAGAGACAGGCATTGCTAGGAGTTTAATTTATAGCGACGGTCCCCTGATATCTGCAGGAAGCTGCCAAAAACAGTCTTAGGCTTCCAGATTCCCATGGATCAGATTTTAGACTTGGATTTTGCAGTTTTCCATCAGAGGGATTGGGCAGACAAAACATAAAATAAAGCAAATCTTCCAAGAGTCCCAGCTTCTAGCTGCAGCCTTGTGCTCTCCACCACTTCAGAGGCATCCCCTTAACCCCTGGCCCTCACAGAGGAAGTGAGAAGGTGAAAGTCCCAGTCTGTGCCTCTGGGCCACCGCACCTTGGAAGTAAATCAATGTGCCTTCTGTAGGAAGGTCAGCCACTGCCAAAGGAAATGCACTGTGCTTCCAAGGGAGCCATCATCAGAGCCCAGCAGACTCAAAAGTGGCAGGGCCTGACACTTCCTACTTCTGCTCCCATTGGACTATTAGCTACGGAGAAATGGAGGAGCCTCAGGTGACTCTTGAAGTAGAAGGTAGGAGTATTAACTTCGTATTAGGTGTGGGAGCATATTACTCTGTCCTGATTCAATACAATGGACTACTGTCTTCTCATGATGGACAAGCCCCAAAACACTCCTTTTTGTATCTTCTAAGTTGTCCTCCAGAGCCTCTAGTTTCTCACCTGCCTTTTTAGTAATGTCTGGTTGCCTGACCTCTTACTGGGGAGAGGTTTATTGACTCAGGAGACAAAGTCATGGTCACCTTCACAGATCATGAAGCATAGAAAGTGTTACTTTTGTTCCTGAACCCTCAGGGGAAAAAAGAAGTTAAGAATGAGCTGTCACATTTACCACCTGAGGTGTTGTCTCAAGTAAATCTTGAGGTTTGGGCCACACAGGCTCTGGAAAACGCACTAAACACCTCCTCCATTCAAATCCAACTTCAGCCTAGTGCTCTCCGACCTCAGAAAAGACAATACAGTTTAAGGCAAGAAGCATGGGGGAAATTCAACCCCTTATTGCCAAATTCTTGCCATATGAGTTATTAAGGCCATGTGAGTCTCCTTACAATACTCGCATGTTACCAGATAAAAAGCCTGATGGCATGTACAGATTTGTCAGAATCCTTAGAGCATTAAGAAATGCAGTTGTCTCCATACACCTCATTGTCCACAATACTTACCAAGTCCCAGGTGATGCAAGCTAGTTTACATTCTTAAATCTGAAAGATGCACTTTTCTGGATCTCAATGCATCCAGATTCATAATATGTTTGCCTTTGAATGGACTGATCCAGATATTCATTCAGCCTCAAAACTAACCTGGACAGTCATCTCTGAAGGGTTCTGGGATAGCCCCCACTTACTGGGAAATGCTCTAGTTAAGGACTTAAGAAATCTGCAATTGGAAAAGGACAAAATTATTCAGTATGTAGGTGACTTGCTCATTGCTAGCCCAACTAACGAAGACTCATAATAATAATGTTAAGTTGGGAAATTTCCTGGGAAATTGCAGATATATTGCATCACCGTACAGGGCTCAGATTTTGACCGAAAGACTTAAATATTTGGAATCTGTCTTAACCTCTGGAACTGATCAACATCCCTAGAAGATAAAAAAGTTATTTTAGTCACCCAAGGGTCCCTGTCCAAAAAATGACTGTGGGCTTTTTTAGGAGATGGCTGGGTACTGTTGCTTATGGGTGCCCAGATTTGAGCATGTAGCCAAACCTTTATATGATACACTAAAGGGAAAGATTTAGAGCTCCTAGAATGTAATGACAACTGCAAGCAAACCTTCAATACTCTCAAGGAGAAATTGGGCTCTGCTGCAGCTGTGGGAGTCCCCAAGTTGGATGAACTATTTTTTCTTTATGTGACCAAAAAGCAAAGCATAGGCCTTGGGTAATCTTGTCCCAAAACTGGGGGACATTCCAAGGCCAGTAGCCTAATTTTCTAAGCAGGTAGACCACGTGGCCTCAGGATGGCCTTTGTGTCTTAGAGCTATTGCTGCTACCACTTTTCTAGCAGGCAAAGCTAATAAACTAACATTAGAACAGCACCTACAGGTTTTTGACCCCACATCAAGGGAAGGTAATCCTAGAAGCTAAAGGGCAGCAGTGGATAATAGGAGAACATTTATGAAAGTATCAGGCTTTGTTGCTAGACACTCCAGACATAACCCTTAAAGGCTGCCAAACCATAAACCCAGCTACTTATCTGCCAGTGTCCTCAGGAGCTTCTAGCCTTTCTGGCATACAGGTTGTATTAGTCTGTTCTCATGCTGCTAATAAAGACATATCTGAGGCTGGGTAATCTATAAAGAAAAGAGGTTTAATTGACTCACAGTTCCACATGTTCTGGGAAGCCTCAGACTCATGGCAGAAGGCAAATGAGGAGCAAAGTCTCATCTCTTACATGGCAGCAGGCAAAAGGGCTTGTGTAGGGAAACTCCCCTTTATAAAACCATCAGCTGTCATCCTAGCATTTTGGGAGGCCAAGGCAGTGGATGACCTGAGGTGAGGAGATCGAGGACAGCCTGGCCAACATGGTGAAACCCCATCTATAGTAGAAGTACAAAAATTAGACAGACATGGTGGTAGGCACCTGTAATCCCAGCTACTCGGGGGCTGAGTGAGGAGAATAGCTTGAACCCAGGAGTCAGAGTTTGCAGTGAGCCAAGGTCATGATAATGCACTCCAGCCTGAGCAACAGAACAAGACTATATCTCAGAAATAAATAAATAAACCATCAGATCTCATGAGGCTTGTTCACTGCTACGAGAACATCATGGGAAAGACCCATCCCCCGATTAGATTACCTCCCACTGGGTCCCTCCCACGATATACAGGAATTATGGGAGCTACAATTCAAGATAAGATTTGACTGGGGACACAGCCAAAACATGTCACAGGTTATGAGACAAATTTATTCTAGCAGGCCAGACTTAAGAGAGATGAGCCCCTTGACCATCCCAAGGAAGAGTGGTTAACAGATGTAAGTTGTTTTATGCATCAGGAAAACAGGAGGGGTAGACATGCTATTAGTAGTCAGCTCAAGAGAATCAAGGCACAAGTCTTGCTGGCCTCGACCTCAGCTCGAAAATCTGAGTTAATTGAACTTACTCAGCCCCTGTATTTGGGAAAGATTTAAAAGTTAACATTTACACTGATTCCAAGTATGACTTTTTAGTGCTTCATGTTTATGCTGCAATTTGGAATGGGTAGGGGCTCCTGACCCCCAAGGGCTTTTCCCTACAACATCATTCAGATTTTGAGCTTGTTAGAATGCTGCTTTGCTGCCAAAAAGTGACTATAATTAATTGCAGAGGACATCAAGAGAGAGACTGACCATATAAAAGGAAATGCCCTTGTAGATGAAGCAGCCAAGGCCCCTGCACTGAAAGAGTCAATGAAGCTTATGGGCGTGCTGGCAAGCATACATAGAACTGAGCCAGAACACTCTGAAGAAGAAGAAAAATGGGCCAGGGATTTCATTTCAGTCCAGGGCCCCTCTGGCTGGCTGAATGATAGTAATAAATTACTAATGCCAAGTACCAATTGTAGGAATATAATTCAGCACTTTCATGATTCTTTTCACCCTAGAAGGAATTCTTGGTTTCTGTTAATATCTCATTTGTTTATAGGGCTAAATCTTTTCAAGACACCAAAACAGGTGACTCAGCCCTGTGAGCTCTGTGCCTGACATGACCCAAACGGCCAGCAATTTTCTCCTTCTCCAGGTAAACCTGTCCAAAATTGAGAAACCTATCCAGGTGAGAACTGGCAACTCTAATTTACTTAGATACCTTTCTGCAGGAGATTCAAATATTTGCTAACGCTTACTGATAACTTCACTGGTTAGATCGAGACATTCCCCACCCCATCTGAAAAATGTTTACCAGAAGAAATAACTCCTCAGTTTGGGTAATCTAAAAGCCTACAAAGTGGCAATGGCCGATCTTTCACAGCTGGTGTATCCCAACACCTATCCTCAGCTTTAAGAATCCAATATTACCTTTACTCTGTGTGCAGACCGTAGTCCTCTGGAAAGGTGAAAGGACTAATCCTACTATAAAGAAGACTCTAGCTAAATCAGACGCCTGACTATCTCTAACACCCATAGCTTACTGCGGGTTTGAACTGCTCCAAAGTAAAACTTATAATTAAATCCTGTTGAGTTAACATTTGGAAGACCTTTCCTAAGCACAGGTCTCCTAATAGATGAAAAGACTCCTCAATTACAAAAGTATGTCATCAATCTAGGACAGGTGCAAAGGCACTTTGTGAATATGGAAACAAGAGTCTACCCCTACCACATGGGAGGAAAATTCAGTTTCAGCTCAGCTAGGGATTTAGTCTTACTAAAGATGTGGGAGGAAGTTTTCCAGCTGACCAGCTTTCCCCAACATGGAAAGGACCACAGCAAGGATATCGGAGCTCTCCAACAGACGTTCAACGCCAAGGGATTAACAGATGGGTACACCTGTGTGGAAGTAAAGCTGTTGCTTATTCTGGGAGCCGAATCTGAGGCTGACGGAGGTGGGTGCGGGGCTGTTTCAGCGTTGGTGAACGGCGGGCTAGGTAGCTGCGCATCTGCTCCTCCTTCTTATGTTTCTCCTGCCGCTCTAATCCCGCCTTGGCCATGAAGGAAATCGTGCTCAAGCAGGCCGGTCAGTGCGGGAACCAGATTGGCGCCAAGGTTGTATTTGACTCCCTAAAATTTAAAATTTTCTATGAGAGAAAAATACCTCAAAGTCAAAAGTCAACAGACTGGGGAAATAGATCTGCAACATACATGACAGACAAAAAGCTAATTTGGGATATATATATATATATATATATATATATATATACATACACATATATATACACACATATATATACACACACATATATATACACACACATATATATACACATACATAAATATACATACATACATATAAATATATATACATATAAATAGATAGATAGATAGATAGATAGATAGATGTAAATATCCATTGTGGTTTTTTTTTTTTTGGTGAACAAGTGAAAGGACATTTATTGTGTTTGGTACATACATCGGTTTCTGTTTTCCATACAAGCACATCAACCACAAGACTTACAGGGCACAATGGAATAATAATCACAAAATATTTAAAGATATAAAAAGACTTAACAATTCCAATCATAAGCAAGTCCCTCATACAGGACATAAACCACAAAAGCAACAAGACATGTATGGGAAAAGTGCTTCTTAAGATCATTTTAATATCATGTACAAACTCTTTCTGATTTCAATATAAGTTTAAGAACTCTTATCTCAAATCGATGAAGGAAAGAAATAAATTTGTAAGTTATAATTTATAAAGATTACCAGGGATAATGCTAAGAAAAAATAAAAAAAGAATGAATTTGCATACATATTCATGAAGACACAGTTTTCTTCTTTAACAACGGAGCAATGAAAATACAATCGGAATAACTGGTGCTTTTTGAAAAGCTAATTGTAAATGGTCAACTGCACATTTGAATCAATTACTACGATACATGGCAAATAATAGAGAGCCCCCAAAATGTGCGAGGCATATTTATTTCTTTTGATTTTTTCATTTATGGACATGAATGCTTATCTTACTTAGAATCTTCTGATTGGATTGATCAAGAAAGACATTAAACTTGGTTGAAGAAGGTAGTCAAGAGTCTGCACAACTGGTCTTTCTTAGAGCAAAGTTACTTAGGAATAGTTTCTGAGTTCCCTCTCCTGGGCTCATAATTAGTGGCAGCAGAGAGGGAAGAACAATCTAGAAGCCAGCAGTATCAGAATGAGAGTAAGAGCACCCCAGCTCGCTCCCAAACACTCCAAAAGCTAAGACTGCCCTCCTGACAATGAGAATATATCTGCTTCCTATGATAAAATACCAAAAATCTCAGTTTCTCTCTGCCATTGTTACTTGTAATAAACTGCATCCCACGGACCCAGTTTAGCCCCCTAATCAAAAGCATGTCTACAGACTAATTCAGTGAATGGGCCTATGAGTTCTTGCAACGTACCTGAACATTCAGACATATTGTTTCCATTTTTGCATTGTCTGAAATCTTCTGTCAATGTAGCAAGTGTACCTTAACTGGTAAATAGCTTACCCCACTTAGAAAAATAAACAAGGGCATGGAAATCCCCAACATTCAATAAATTCTGATAGCTGTGAATGCTGTTTTCACCTTCTAATCACCAGTACAAAAAAATTCCACACTCTAGACTTAAATCTTACATCAAATGTCCTTCAGAAAATTATTTAATCCTTCTGGATCTCTAATTTCTGATCTTTTTTTAAATTTATTTTTTTATTTTTATTTTTATTATTATACTTTAAGTTTTAGGGTACATGTGCACATTGTTCAGGTTAGTTACATATGTATACATGTGCCATGCTGGTGCACTGCACCCACTAACTCGTCATCTAGCATTAGGTCTATCTCCCAATGCTATCCCTCCCCACTCCCCACACCGCACCACAGTCCCCAGAGTGTGATGTTTCCCTGTGTCCATGTGATCTCATTGTTCAATTCCCACCTTTCAGTAAGAATATGCGGTGTTTGGTTTTTTGTTCTTGTGATAGTTTACTGAGAATGATGATTTCCAATTTCATCCATGTCCCTACAAAGGATATGAACTCATCATTTTTTATGGCTGCATAGTATTCCATGGTGTATATGTGCCACATTTTCTTAATCCAGTCTATCATTGTTGGACATTTGGGTTGGTTCCAAGTCTTTGCTGTTGTGAATAATGCCACAATAAACATACGTGTGCATGTGTCTTTATAACAGCATGATTTATAGTCTTTTGGGTATATACCCAGTAATGGGATGGCTTGGTCAAATGGTATTTCTAGTTCTAGATCCCTGAGGAATCACCACACTGACTTCCACAAGGGTTGAACTAGTTTACAGTCCCCTCAACAGTGTAAAAGTGTTCCTATTTCTCCACATCCTCTCCAGCACCTGTTGTTTCCTGACTTTTTAATGATTGCCATTCTAACTGGTGTGAGATGGTATCTCATTGTGGTTTTGATTTGCATTTCTCTGATGGCCAGTGATGATGAGCATTTTTTATGTATTTTTTGGCTGCATAAATGTCTTCTTCTGAAAAGTGTCTGTTCATGTCCTTTGCCCACTTTTTGATGGGGTTGTTTGTTTTTTTCTTGTACATTTGTTTGAGTGTATTGTAGATTCTGGATATTAGCCCTTTGTCAGATGAGTAGGTTGCGAAAATTTTCTCCCATTTTGTAGGTTGCCTGTTCACTCTGATGGTAGTTTCTTTTGCTGTGCAGAAGCTCTTTAATTTAATTAGATCCCATTTGTCAATTTTTTCTTTCGTTGCCATTGCTTTTGGTGTTTTAGACATGAAGTCCTTGCCCATGCCTATGTCCTGAATGGTAATGCCTAGGTTTTCTTCTAGGGTTTTTATGGTTTTAGGTCTAACAGTTAAGTCTTCAATCCATCTTGAATTGATTTTTGTTTAAGGTGTAAGGAAGGGACCCAGTTTCAGCTTTCTACATATGGCTAGACAGTTTTCACAGCACCATTTATTAAATAGGGAATCCTTTCCCCATTGCTTGTTTTTCTCAGGTTTGTCAAAGATCAGATAGTTGTAGATATGCGGCGTTATTTCTGAGGGCTCTGTTCTGTTCCATTGATCTATATCTCTGTTTTGATACCAGTACCGTGCTGTTTTGGTTACTGTAGCCTTGTAGTATAGTTTGATGGCTGGTAGTGTGATGCCTCCAGCTTTGTTCTTTTGGCTTAGGATTGACTTGGTGATGCAGTCTCTTTTTTCATTCCATATGAACTTTAAATTAGTGCCTCAGTAGATGCAGAAAATGCCTTTGACAAAATTCAACAACTCTTCATGCTAAAAACTCTCAATAAATTAGGTATTGATGGGACGTATTTGAAAATAATAAGAGCTATCTGTGACAAACCCACAGCCAATATCATACTGAATGTGCAAAAACTGGAAGCATTCCCTTTGAAAACTGGCACAAAACAGGGATGCCCTCTCTCACCACTCCTACTCCACATAGTGTTGGAAGTTCTGGCCAGGGCAATTAGGCAGGAGAAGTAAATAAAGTGTATTCAATTAGGAAAAGAGGAAGTCAAATTGTCCCTATTTACAGATGACATGATTGTATATCTAGAAAACTCCATTTTCTCAGCCCAAAATCTCCTTAAGCTGATAAGCAACTTCAGCAAATTCTCAGGATACGAAATCAATGTACAAAAATCACAAGCATTCTTATACACCAACAGCAGACAAACAGAGAGCCAAATCATGAGTGAACTCCCATTCACAATTGCTTCAAAGAGAATAGAATACCTAGGAATCCAAGTTACAAAGCATGTGAAGGACCTCTTTGAGGAGAACTACAAACCACTGCTCAAGGAAATAAAAGAGGATACAAACAAATGGAAGAACATTCCATTCTCATGGATAGGAAGAATCAATATCATGAAAATGTCCATACTGCCCAAGGTAATTTACAGATTCAATGCCATCCCTATCAAGCTACCAATGCCTTTCTTCACAGAATCGTATATATCCGTTTTTAACACCATTTAAAAAAATGCCGTCCTTTCCCCATTGAACAGTGTTGACGCCCTTGTTAAAAATCATGACCATAATTTTTGGTTATTTATTTCTATTGCATTGGTCTTTGTGTCTGTCTCTATGCTGCTACAGCATTGTTTTGCATACTGAAGTTTGAAACCAGGAGATGTTAGTCTTCGAACTTTGTCAGTTTTTAAGATTGATTTGGCTGCTTGGGGTTTTTTGAGATTTCAACTGAATTTTAGAATAGGTTTTTCTATTTTTGCAAATATTGGAATTTTTATAGTGATTTTACTGAATCTGTAGATGACTACAGATAACAATGGCCCCTTGACAAGGTTTTGTCTTCCAGTCCATAAACACATGATGTCTTTTCATTTATTTCTGTCATCTTTAATACTTTCATGCCATGTTTATAGTTTTTGCTGTACAGGTTTTTCATTTCCTTGGTTAAGTGGGTTTCTACGTATTTTATTCTTTTAATGTTATCATACATGACACTGTTGCCTTGATTTCTTCTTCAGATAGTTTATTGTTATTGTAGAAATACAACTGATTTTTGTGTATTGTTTTCTATCCTCCAGCTTTGCTGAATTTTATTTATTGCATCTGAGAGTTTATTTCACAGAAACTAAAAGATTTTTAATATATAAGGTTATGTCATCATCAAACAGATATTAAATAGAAGTAGTAAAAGCAGGCATCCTTGTTTTTGCTCTTAGGGTAAAAGCTTTCAGTCTTTCACCATGTTAGCTGTGTTTCTTTGTTTTGCTTTGTTTTTTGTACAGCATTATGTAAGGTGTTTTCTTTCTTTTTATAGTTTATTAAGTATATTTTATCATGAATGTGCGTTAAATTTTGACAAATGCTTCTTTTTCTTTGCTTAAGATGATCACATGAGGGTTTTTTCCTTATGTTAATGCGATATTACACTGATTTTCATGTATTGGAACATACTTTCATTTCAGGGGTCAGTTATACTCATTCATAGTGTATAATCCGTTTAATGTACCGCTAAGTTTGAGTTGCTGGTATTTTGTTGAGGATTTTTGCATCAGCATTTATAAGGGATGTTTGTTTGTAGTTTTCTTATGGTGCCTTTTTCTGGCTTGGTGCCAGGGTAATACTGGCCTCATAGAATAAGTTAGAAAAAATTACCTCCTCTTCAACGTTTTGAAACAGTTTGAGAAAAAGTGGTGTTAATTCTGCTTTAAACATTGGGTAGAATTTAACAGTGAAGCCATCTTGTCCAAGCTTTTCTTTGTTGCTGAGTTTTTGATTACTGATGTAATCTTCCTGCTGAATCTCCTTGCTGAATAGGTTTATTCAACTTTTCTGATTCAGTCTTAGTAGGTTTTTTTTCCTAGGAAATTGTTCATTTTATTTAGGCTATTCAATTTTTTAGTGTATAGTTCCTTATGGTACTCTCCTACACCCCTTTTTTACTCCAAAAATTTGTTAGTAATATACCCATTTTAATTTTGAGTTTAGTAATTTGAATATTCCCTTTCTTTCTTAGTCAATCTAGATAAAATTTTGTCACTTTTGATATTTTTCAGAGAACAAACTAGGTTGTGTTGATTTTTGATATGGTTTTTCTATTCTCTATTTCACTTATTTCCACTGCAAACTTTATCTTTTTTAAAAATTTTTGCTAGCTTTTAGTTGTCCCTCTTTAATAGTCCCTCTTTTTCTCTCTGCTTTTAGTTCCTTAGGAGTAAAGTTGTTGATTTGGTATCTTATTTTTTATAATCATTTATAGCTATACATTTTTCCCTTATGGTACCGTTTTTGATGTATCTCCTAACTTTTGGTATTTCATGTTTTTAATTTGTCCCCATATATTTGCTCTTGTGATTTCTTCTTTTATCCATCCTTGAGTGTTTCATATCTATATTTTTAGATATAAAATGTGTAACCTACAAAATTTTCATGATTTGTTTGTTTTATTTGTTGTAAGCTTTTATTTCAGAATTAAATATGTGTATCAACATTTGTTATGTTCTCATAAACTTTGAAATACATGGAGATTCCTGGTCCACATATGTAAGTCTCTACATGAATACTATTTTGAAACATTTAACCTTCTATTTTAATATTTCAAAGGTCTAGATGAAATTGAGACTTTGGTTTCTGAGATGAAATAATGGTAGGTGACTGAGAAATGCTAAAAAATTTGCCAAAACTTAAAATTAAGTTAAAGTTTACCTTCAAGATTCAACGTGAATAAGTCACCCTGTATTGCTGGTAATAAAGAATAAGTCTTTAATGATATAAAAGGAAACTTCAGAGAATTTTTTCCCCCAGTTGACATATAAATAAAAAGATATAAAAAATTTTTATGGCCTTATGCATTTTTTACTTTAGAATTCCACATTTTTCTGGTTAAAATTTTTCCAAACAGATTCCTGTGTATTTGAAAGACAAATAATTTTTTAGTTGAAATGCTTAAGCAGTTAAATAAGGCCATGAAAGTTTCTTGAACTTGTGGGAATCCATGAGAAAATCTGACATTATGTTCTATTCTCTTGGAAAGTAGAAATATCGTTTGACTTCTGTTTTGCTGACAGGAAATGTCCTGAGCAAGGCTACCTGGGACAATGACCTCACACATGGAAAACGTTGGAGCCCATCTGTTTCCAATGTGCTGTTTTCCAAAAATTAGGGAAGTTCAGTTTTCCCTTTGACACTCTCTGTTACTACCAATCCCAATGCCAGGGCTGTCCTGCTTCTACAAGTGACAATGACAAATATAGACCTGAAGAAAGATGAGCTGATGGCATTCCCAGCTTATTACTTCTCCTTGGGGTCCTTATCTCACATACATGGATTCAACTCATAGACTCAGCTGGGCAAGGATCTGTTATTCAGCTACATAAGAAGTGACTGCTTAAGACTCGGGTGTGTGGTGAAAGGAGGAAGAATTTTCTCAATGGAATGTTGGGAGAATTTTCTCCTCATTATTACCATCTTACTATCACTAAATCATAGCTAAAATGAAGAAATTGTTCAAGAAGAAATAGAAATGTGACCTTATGAGGACATAAATTTAGAGATTTGTGGAGAGCTCTTCATAATTTTATGGTGTTGTCTTTGAGCTGGGATTATAGTTGACATTTCATTATAATATATTAGCTGTTATGCATTTATGCAGTTTTCTTTGTTGTACTTTAAGTTCTGTGATACATGGGCAGAGCATGCAGGTTTGTTACATAGTTATACACGTGCCGTGGTGGTTTGCTGCACCCATCAACCCGTCATCTACGTATGTATTTCTCCTAACGCTATTCCTCCCCTAGCCTCCCACCCCATGACAGGCCCCAGTGTGTGATGTTCCCCTCCCTGTGTCCATGTGTCCTCATTGTTCAACTCCCACTTATGCGTGAGAACATGCAGTGTTTGGTTTTCTTTTCTTTTTTCTTTTTCTTTCTCTCTCTTTTTTTCTTTTTTGAGACAAAGTTTCACTCTTGTTGCCCAGGTTGAAGTGCAATGCTGTGATCTCGGCTCACCACAACCTGTGCCTCCTGGGTTCAAGCGATTCTCCTGCCTCAGCCTCCCAAGTAACTAGGATTACAGGTATGTGCCAATATGTCTGGCTAATTGTTTTTATTTTTAGTAGAGATGGGGTTTCTCCATGTTGGTCAGACTGATCTCAAACTCCCCACCTCAGCCTCCTAAAGTTCTGAGACTACAGGCATGAGTCACTGCTCCTGGCCTGATTTTCTTTTCTTGTGTTAGTTTGCTGAGAATGATGGTTTCCAGCTTCATCCATGTCCCTGGAAAGGACATAAATGCATAGTATTCCATGGTGTATATGTATCACATTTTCTTTACCCATTTTATCATTAATGGCAATTTGGGTTGGTTCCAAGTCTTTGCTATTGTGAACAGTGCTGAAATAAACATACAGTGCTGAAATAAACATACGGTTCATGTGTCTTTATAGTATAATATTTTATAATGCTTTGGGTATATACCCTATAATGGGATTGCTGGGTCAAATGGTATTTCTGGTTCTATATCTTTGAGGAATTTTCACACTGTATTCCACAATGACTGAACTAAATTACACTCCTACCAACATTGTAAAAGCATTCCTGTTTCTCCACAGCCTCATCAGCATCTGCTGTTTCCTAACTTTTTAATAATCATCATTCTAACTGGCGGGAGATGATATCTCATTGTGGTTTTGATTTGCATTCATCTGATGACCAGTGATGATGAGCTTTTTTTCATATGTTTGTTGGCCGCATAAATGTCTTCTTTTGAGAAGTGTCTGCTCATTTTCTTTGCCCACTTTTTGATGGGGTTGTTTTTTTCTTGTAAATTTGTTTAAGTTCTTTGTAGATTCTGGATATTAGCCCTTTGTCAGACAGATAGATTTCAAAATTTTTCTCCCAATCTGTAGGTTGTCTGTTCACTTGGATGATAGTTTATTTTGCTGTGCAAAAGCTCTTTAGTTTAATTATATCCCATTTGTCAATTTGGGCTTTTGTTGCCATTGCTTTTTGTGTTTTAGTCACAAAGTCTTTGCCCATGCCTATGTCCTGAATGGTATTGCCTAGGTTTTCTTCTATGGTTTTTATGGTTTTAGGTCTTATGTTTAAGTCTTTATTCCATCTTGAGTTATTTTTTGTATAAGGTATAAAGAATATGTCCAGTTTCAGTTTTTGCATATGGCTAGCCAGTTTTCCCAACATGATTTATTAAATAAGGAATCCCTTCCCCATTGCTTGTGTTTGTCAGATTTTTCAAAGATCAGATGGTTTTGTGTGTATGGTCTTATTTTAGAGTTCTCTATTCTGTTTCATTGGTAGTTTTTGTACCCGTACCATGCTGTTTTGGTTACTGTAGCATTATATTGTAGTTTGAAGTAGGGTATTGTGATGCCTCCAGCTTTGTTCTTTTTGCTTAGAATTGCCTTGGCTATTTGGGCTCTTTTCTGGTTCATGAGAATTTTAAAATAGTTTCTTCTAGTTCTGTGAAGAATGTCGTTGGTAGTTTAATGGGAATAGCATTGAATTCCTTTATAAATTACTTTGGGCAGTATGGACATTTTCAGGAATGAATTCTTCCCTATCCATGAGCATGGAATGCTTCTTCATTTGTTTGTGTCCTGTCTGATTTCTCTGAGCAGTGGTTTGTAGTCCTCCTTGAAGAGGTTCTTCACTTCTCTTGCTAACTGTATTCCTATGTATTTTATTCTCTTTGTCACAATTGTGAATGAAGTTCATTCACGATTTGGCTCTCTACTTGCCTGTTGTTTGCATATAGGAATACTAGCAATTTTTGCACACTGATTTTGTATCCTGAGATTCTGTTGATGTGCTTTATCAGCTTAAGAAGCTCTTGGGCTGAGATGATGGGGTTTCTAGATACAGAATCATGTCATCTGCAAACAAAGATAATTTGACTTCCTGTCTTCCTATTTAAATACCTTTATTTCTTTACCCTGCCTGATTGCCCTGGCCAGAAATTCCAGTACTACATTGAATAAGAGTGGTGAGAGAGGCCATGATTTTCTTGTGCCAGTTTTCAAAGGGAATGCTTCCAGCTTTTGGTCATTCAGTATGATATTGGCTGTGGGTTTGTCATATATGGCTCTTATTATTTTGAGGTGTGATCTTTCAATACCTAGTTTATTGAGAGTTTTTAACATGAAGGGATGTTGAATTTTATTGAAGGCCTTTTCTGCATCTATTGAGATAATCGTGTTTTTTTGTGTTTAGTTCTGTTTATGTGATGAATTACATTTATAGATTTGCCTGTGTTGAACCAACCTTGTATCCCAGGGATGAAGCCATCTTGATTGTGGTGGGTCAAGGTAGCCTTATCAGTCTTAAGTTCAGTCTTTTTACATAATCCCATATTTCTTGAAGGTTTTGTTTTTCTTTTTTATTCTTCTTTCTCTATTCTTCTCTTCCTGTCTTATATCAGACATATAGTTTTGAAGCTCTGAGATTCTTTCCTCCACTTGGCCTATTCTGTGAGTGATAGTTGTGGTTGTGTTGTGAAGTTCTCATTTTGTGTTTTTCAGCTCCATCATGTCAGTGATGTTCCTCTCTAAACTGAATATTCTGGTTATCAACTACTGTGTTCTTTTATATTTTTAACTTCTTGCATTAAGTTAGAACGTGCTCCTTCAGCTCAGAGAAGTTTGTTATTACCCGCCTCCTAAAGCCTACTTTTGTCAATTCAGCCATCTCAGCCTTGGGTCATTTCTGTACCCTTGCTGGGGAGGTGTTGTTGTCATTTAGAGGAGAAGAGGCATTCTGCCTTTTTGAGTTTTCAGCATTTTTTTGTTGATGCTTTCTCATCTTTGTGGGCTTATCTACCTTTGATCTTTGACGTTGCTGACCTATGAACGGAGTTTTTGTGGGATCTTTTTATTGATGTTGTTGTTGCTTTCTGTTTGTTTTTAACAGTCATAACACTCTTCTCTGGGGCTAGGGCTGCTGTGGTTTTTGGGGGTGCACTCTGGACCCTAGCCACCTCAGTCTCTCCTGCACCTGGAGGTATCACAAGTGAAGGCTGCGAAACAGCAAAGATGACAACCTGATCCTTCCTCTGGGAGCACCAGTCCAAGGGGGTACTGACTTGATGCCAGCTAGAGCGCTCCTGTAAGAGGTGTCTGGAGACCCCTGTTGGGAGGTCTCACCCAGTTAGGAGGAACAGGATCAGGGACTGCTTAAAGAAGCAGTCTGGCTGCCCTTAGGCATAGCTGGTGTGCTGTTCTGACCCCCAGGAGTCTCCAGAGCCAGCAGGCTGAAAAGGTTCAGTTGGCTGAACTGGGGAGACAGCAGCTACCCATCTCCCTGGGGACTTCATCCCAGGGAGAAATCCGAGTTCCATCCACAGAACTCTGGCTGGACTTGCTAAAATTCTGATGGAGAGGCCCTGTCCTGTGAAGAGGGATGGATTTCAGTCTCACTTAAAGAAGCAGCCTCGCCACGATCAGTCACAACAGCTGTACTGTGTTATAGGGGACTCCTACTGGTCCCTGGTTCCAGCAGGCTACAGCGGCCAACTCAAACCACAGATAGAGCTGCTGCTCCTCCCCCTGGGAACTCAGTCCACCTCCAGCTATCTCCAGCCTGCTTCCACTGGCCAGCTGGAATTCCAAGCCAATGGGTCTTGTGAGGTGCTGTGGGAGTGGGGCCTCAGAATGATGTCACTTGGCTCCCTGGATTCAGCCCCCTTCCTTGGGGAATGCACAGATGTATCTCCCACTTTGCTGGAATTCTCCAGGCAGAGTATGCAAAATTCCTGGGTTTCCATGCACACCCCAGTAAACCAGGAAGCACTCCGCTGAGACTCAACACAGCTCTGTGCTTCAAACCCAAGGCCGTGGTGGCTGAGCTCATGAGAGGACCTCCTGATCTGCAGGTTGCAAAGATCCATCGGAGAAGCATGGTTTCCCGGGCAGAGTCGCACAATCACTCAAGGCCTCCCTTGCCTGTGTGTGAGGGCTTGGCTAGCTCCGTGCCACACCTGGGTGGGTCATAGACCCACTGGCTTTTCCTGACTCTCTACGGGTCGAGCTGTCTGCCTTGTCAGTTCCAATGCAAGAATCTGAATACCTCAATTGAAGATGAAGAATTCACTCACAGTTTTCATTGCTGTCTGTGAGAGCCATGGGACACAGCTGCTTCTAATCGGCCAGTTTGGCCCCAACTAAAGTATGATTTCTTAATACTTGAGATGTTTTAAATATGTAACAATAGTGATATTTATCACAAATATATTTTGTCTCAATGTGATATACTAATTGCTAAAAAGTGAATTCTTTTTGGTTACCACAAAACAATCTGGAAATGTAACGTCTGACATTTATACAATTTTTGTAGAGTTAATAGAACTTTACTTGAAGGGAGGCTGTCAATATGCATCATGACTTCAAGCACTGCCAGTGAAGTTGTGGAGTTTGAAGTGGTACTCACATTTGTTACTGGGATTATAAATTAGTACAAACTATATCAATTGTGATTAAACAATATATACCAAAATTATAAATGGAAATACTCTCTGATTCAGCAATTTTATTTCCAGAAATTTACCATACAGACATACTTATGATGCCTGGAATTATGTATGAATGGGAGAAAGTATTATACCACCTTTTTAATTAACAAAAGTCTAGAAATCACCTTAATGTTTATGAATCACATTAATGATTATCACCTTACTGTTTATGAAATTATGGTTATTCATATGATAGACTACTATGCAGCTATTTAAAAAAATAACTTTTAAAAGGGTGCTCAAAAATGATGTCCAAGATATGTTACAAAGGAAAAAAACCTGGGTGGAGAGCCACGTGTCTGATATGCCTCTATTCCTATAAAATCAGAGTGTATATAAATGCATAGAGTATCTCTATTAACTGATAACTGTCACAAAATTCAAAGTTAATGCAGGCAAGGCCTTTCTTTTTTAATGCTAAAACTCCAAGGAACTGCACAACATTTGAGGATTTCCAACACATTCCGATCTACCTTTGAACCTACAGATTTTAGGAAATGAAGCTCTTGAAAAATCAATCATTAATATTCCTAGCTACAGTTGTTTGGGACATAATTAGAATGATCCATTCTTTGAAAGTCTGTAAAATTTGCTCATACAACTATCGGGCATAGTCCTTCCCTTGCGAAAGATTTTATTTTACTAGAAATTTTATGTCCTTCATGTTATAGTACTTCTTAGGTTTTCTATTTCTTCTTGATTCTTGAGTCAATTTTGGTACCACTTAGGACCCCACAGGGTGCTTGTGCTCAGAACACATCAGTCAAAGAAAGAGAGAAGAAAGGAAGGCAGGAAGGAGGGAGGAAGGAAGGAAGGAGACAAAGAAAGAAAGAGAGAAGGAAGGAAAGAATGGGAGAAGGAAGGATGGAGGGAAAGATGGGGAGAGAGAGAAAGAAAGAGAAGGAAATGAGAGAGAGAAAGAAGGAAGGAAGGAGGGAGAGAAAGAGGGAAAGAGAAAGAAGGAAAGAAACAAGGAAGCAGGGAGGGAGAGAAAGAAGAAGGTAGAGGAAGGAAGGAAGGAAGGAAAGAGGGAGGGAAGGAAAGAGGGAGGGAAGTAAGGGAGAGAGAGAGGAAAGGAGGGAAAGAAAGAGAGAAAGATGAAAGGTGGGGATGGGAAGAGAAGAAGAGCCAGCCACAGGCTACAGGCTGTTTGTTCACTCTTTTAGTTGACCCAGGCAGTTCTGCCTTTTAAATATTCCACCTTCTGCCATGAGTTCCACTGCTCAATATTCATTCCTCAGAGCATTCAAAGGTCTATGTGTGCCCTGTCATGATGGAGCATGGCTTCAGCTCCCAAACACAACTCTCAGCCAAAATATTCATGACTGGTCCCTCCCATATACTCACCAATACCCCATGTATGGTCTTCATGTGTCCCCCAGAGCTCAAGTGTTGGAAACTTAATCCTCTAAGTGACAGTGTTGAGAGGGGGGCCTAATAAGAGTGATTGGGTTATGAGAGTCTGCCCCCATGCATGGATTAATGTTAGTATCTCAGGAATAGGTTAGTTATCTGGGGAGTGGGTTAGTTATCTTGGGAGTGCGCTTGTATTAAAAGCAAGTTCAGCCCCTTTGGCTCTCTTTCTTTCTCAAAGTCTTGCTTTGCTGCCTTCAGCCATGAGATGACACAGCAACAAGGCCCTCACCAGATGCAGACGCCCTCATCCTTGGACTTCCTCACCTCCAGAACCCTAAGAAATAAATTTATTTTCTTTATAGATTCCCTAGTCTATGGTATTTTGTTATAGTAGTACCAAATGGGTTAAGAAGTCCCATTAAGTGGAGAGTGCTGATCCACAGGGTTGAGATCATTGACTTAGGGCTTGGAGTCTTATACAACATCCTTACGGGAGTTGGCCTCCATATTCCCTAACTTCCACAAATCTCAAATGGTGATCTCAGACCAAAATATAGCCCAGATATTTTGCATTTGGCAATATTGCCCACTTTTCTACAACTTGATCATGGCAGCTTTGATGTTTTCACTTCTACAATCCCTGAAAGGATATGAGTTCAAGATCCTGCAAGGTTACAATCCAAGGATAGAAGAGCCTAGACAAGAGTCCCATCACCTGGGTGATCAGTGCAGAGATACATCACAAATCCTCGGTAGGCAAAGCCTAGACAACAGTTACATCACCTAGGGGATCAGTGCAGAGATATGTTACAAAGCCCCTGTAGGCAGAGCCTAGACAAGTGTTACATCACCTGGGTGACAGGCAAACAACAACAACAACTTATTATCATCCCCACTTCAGTCTTTGAGGTTAGACAGACCAGGATTCAAATCCAAGCTCCACCTCTGGCTGTGCGAGCTTGCTCAAGCTGCTAACCTCTCTGAGACTTGACTCTTCATTTGTGAAATGAGGATAAAGACCCTTCTCTCAGGGGCTGTGCCAAGGATGAAATGAGTCATGCATTGGTCAGGACAGGTGATTCTATGTAACAAATAAGCCCCCAAACCTCAGTGGCTTCAAGAGCAAAGTGGACTACTTTTCTTTTCTTTTTTTTTGCAGGGGTTGGGGTGCAGTGGATGGAGTCTCACTCTTTCTCCCAGGCTGGAGTGCAGTGGTGCAATCTCAGCTCACTGTAACCTCCACCTCCTGAGTTCAAGAGATTCTCCTGCTTCAGCTTCCTGAGTAACTGGGACCACAGGCAACTACCATCATGCCCAACTAATTTTTTATATTTTTAGTAGAGACGGGGTTTCACCGTGTTAGTCAGGATGGTCTTGATTACATGACCTCATGATCTGCCCACCTCAGCCTCCCAAAGTGCTGGGATTACAGGCGTGAGACACCACACCCGGCCTTGACTTCTGAATTGATTTCACATCCATCACGGGTCAACAAGGGGGCTCTGGTGGTTGTAGTCATTCAGAGCCTCAAACAGATAGACCCTTATCCCAGAAGATGCTCCCACAGTTCCAGTAACAGAGCAAATAAAACATAATCAGCCATGAGCCACTTCTTAAATCCCCTGCCCAGAAGGGATGCACATTTCTTCTGTCACAGCTGTTGCCCAAAATGTCTCAGGCCGCCGCGCACAGTGACTCACATCTGTAGTCTCAGCATTTAGGGAGGCAGAGGCAGGCAGATCACCTGAGGTCAGGAGTTCCAGACCAGTCTGACCAACATGGAGAAACCCTATCTCTACTCATAATACGAAAATTTGCCGGTCGTGGTGGCGGGTGCCTGTTAGCCCCAGCTAGTCTGGAAGCTGAGGCAGGAGAATCACTTGGATCCAGGAGGTGGAGATTGCAATGAGTTGAGACCAGGCCACTGCATCCTAGTCTGAGTGAAAGAGTGAGACTTCATCTCAAAAAAAAAAAAAAAAAAAAAAGTCTCAGGCTATGTCTGAACTAGGAGGGTAGAAAGAGTAGTCATTTTGGTTGCCACAAACCATCGAAACAAAGATGCAGATCATTGATGTAAAATTACTGTTAGTTCCTTCCGACTCCTTTTCAGCTTCTCTTCATTGCTATGAGCCAGCATCTCCAGTGTCAGTTTTCAGTCTGTTGCCTCCAAGCTCCTAGTGTACCTTTCAATATGTGCACTGTGATAAACTGGGAAACACTGTTCAATATACCTTCTGGAAGTGAACATTCTGCAGGCATCTAGGTAGAGGATGGAGAGACTCCAGGGGGCAGGAGCTCTCTGCCTGGGCCTTGATCATGTTCAATCCCCAACCTCAGACCTAGGCGTGATCCCTCAGCCACCTTATAACCTTGGCTTGCAACATCTCGACATGGAAACCAAAACGCAGCAGGGCCCATGTGATCTGAAGGTTCCTGAAAAGTTTCCCAGACCCCCTCTTGTACCCCTTGTGCAACCCGCACACGGTGACTTGTATTCTAGAGGGTCCTCACAGAGCTGCCATTCCTTCTGCCAGAACCTGCACTCATGCATTCTGGAGGCTTCCTGCCCTACAAAGGCAGCCAGACACCCACCATGCATCCCTGCACCAGTGGCTCACGGCTAGCTCCCTCATCTGCACTCCAGCGGCTCATGTCCAGCTCCCTCACCTGCACCAGTGGCTCTTGGCCGGCTCCCTCCCCTGCACACCAGCAGCTCATGTCCGGCTCCCTCCCCTGCACACCAGTGGCTCATGGCCCACTCCCTCCCTTGCAAACCAGCAGCTCACGGCCCGCTCCCTCCGCTGCATTCCAGCAGCTCATGGCCAGCTCCCTCACCTGCACTCCAGTGGGTGGCCCAGTGCTTGTGCAAAAGCTGCTGACTAGCTCCAGCCTGCCCAAATCCACAAACGTCTCTTATGTGGTGGCTGAACAACATTTTATGACATCTGAACACCTTTCAAATCTGTGCTTCCTTGGGTACCTCTCTTTCCAATAGGGCACCAGGCAGAGTTGCTTTATGTCTTACAGTGACTCTTTTATCATAGTTGCAATCCTTTATACTACACTTCCCCGTTAGACCCACTATGTGGTTTCTATCTCTTGATGGGACCCAGGCTGCTACACAACCTAACCCATGAACATTGCACTTCATTAATTCCTCACCATTGGTCCAAGATCATGCTCCATCACCCCTCTCTGCCTTCTGACTTTCTTTCCATAAGTGAAACCCCTAAACGTCTTCTTTGTGCCCAAAGCTTACCTTCTCTTCTTTCCCTATATTCTTGGCCAGACACAAAAATCTGATGCTCTGGCAAATGCAGAAATGGGGAGAAGGCAGGGGAATCATTTCTCCTCCCTTAGGTAAGCACTGAGGGTTATGTCATTCCATTGTATGAGGAATAAAAAAATGAGGCATAGAGAGCTGCCATGATTTGCCTGGACCAATGAAGCTTTCATGGCAGAGGTGGAACAAACATTTAGGTGTCCTGAATGTCAGTCCAGCTCATATGTCTTCAGAACGTGCTGTGGAGGGAGACACCGGGGGATCCCACTCATGCTGAGCACTCAGGGGTACCCAGGTGCTGAGAGTGGGGACTTGACAGGCTGAGTTGACTCAGTCCAGTCCTCCTACACCAAATAATGATGGAAACCCCCACATAATAGAAGTGAAGAGAGGGAACGAAGCCAGGAACTATTAAGAGGCTGATGCCTAGGAGGCCTGGGCAGAATGACAGGGAGATTGGAGCAGAACAGAGGCCCTAGATGGGGACAAGGGTAAGGAAGTGGCCTCAGTGGCCAGATGACACCTGTCCACTGCACAGAGGCTGGAGCCTTGAGTTCCATCTAGTCCTTGTCAACTACAATCATTCTGCCCTATGGCTCAATGAGTCCTGGAGAAAATGTGTTTTCTGCAGGCTGGGGAGGTGAGAATAAAACAATTCAGCCTTAAGAAGTTGAAAGTCCCGGAAATCGTAGCAGGTGGAGATGGGATTCATACTTAAACTTTCTGCCCTTGACTTCTGGTTTGGCCATGTGTCTCACTTTGGCCAATGAATGTGGTAAACTGCCCATTCTGAGCCTGGGTGGTAGGATAAGAGACCTTCACATTTCCCTTTGTTCTTTGTACTCCTGCCATTGCCATGAGAAGAAGGCACCCTGGCAGGCCCCAACCCGAGGAGGATCAGAGACACTTGGAGCATATCCAGCTCAGCCACCACGGTTTGAGCTGAAACCTCCCAAGCAACTCATGCCCATGAGTGAGAAATGGTGGCCTGTGGTAGTAGGCCTCTGAGGTGTGGGGTTACTAGTTACAAAGCAAGAATTAACTAATAGAGATTTCTACCTCACATCCCTATGAATCAAAGGACAAAGGAAATGAAACAAAATGTGAAAAGCAGATTTCCAATTTTTAGAAGAAAACAGAGGACAGATTTTATGACACTAAGCAGAGAAAAACTTTTTTTAATATGACACAAAACACAGACACCATAAAAGAAACTACTGATAAATTCAGTCGTATTAAATGTAGAAGTTTTGATCTGACAAAAAAGGCGATGAATAAAGTTAAAAGACAAAGACAGTGCACGATAAGGTTTGGCTGCATGTCCCCACCCAAATCTCATCTTGAATTGTCCTCCCATAATTCTCCTGTGTTGTGGGTGGGACCTTGTGGGAGATAATTGGAATCATGGGGGCAGTTCCCCCATACTGTTCTCCTGGTAGTGAATAAGTCTCACGAGTTCTGACGGTTTTATCAGGGGATTCCACTTTTGCATCGTCCTCATTTTTCTCTGGGCACTGCCATGAAACAAGTGTCTTTCAACTCCCACCATGTTTCTGAGACCTCTTCAGTCACGTGGAACTGTAAGTCCAATTAAACCTCTTTTTCTTCCCAGTCTGGGATATGTCTTTATCGGCAGTGTGAAAATGGACCAATAGAGTGCACCAATAGGGAAAACATATTTGTAAGGTATTTGGCCAAAAAAGCCTTGATATCCAGATCATTAAAATCAAAATTGGCCAGACGTGGTGGCTTATGCTTGTAATCCCAGCACTTTGGGAAGATGAGATGGGTGGATCATCTGAGGTCGGGAGTTCGAGACCAGTCTGACCAACATGGAGAAACACCGTCTCTACGAAAAATACAAAATTAGCTGGGAGTGATGGCACTTACTTGTAATCCCAGCTACTCAGGAGGCTGAGGCAGGAGAATCACTTGAACCCAGGAGGTAGAAGTTGCAGTGAGCCACGATCATGCCATTGAACTCCCACCTAGGCAATAAGTGCAAAACTCCATCTAAAAAAAAAATATATCACTTACAAGTCAGCAAGAAGAAACCAAAGACCCAACAGACATATGGGCCAGGAGCAATTCACAGAGGAGGAGACCCGAAGGGCTGGGAAACACAAGGCACGCATTCAGCTGCACAGCAAAATCCAGGAACAATATCAGAAAGTGCGATAAAAAGTATTGATGAAGATGAGTGAAGACGGATGAGCGCACTGCTGGCGAGGGGCATAGTGAGGTCTCCAGCCCCAAGGTCATCTGGCTGTGCTTCCTAGGAAGGAAGGGCTGACAACAGACCTGTCCCAAGACCCCAAGCTTCACCAGGCTATGTGCAGGCCTTGGACCAGAACATCAGCATCACCTTGGGGTGGGGGTTGCAGGGGGGGTCGCCCATCCTCTGCTCACCAGCAATGCAGAATTCTAGATTCATCTGGAAGATATTGTTGAAGGGAAAAGCAACTTTCCGGAGAGTAAGTATGGACGGCTATTTGTATAAAATTGCAAAACCAGACCAAAGAACACTATCCATTCTTCATGGACATGCACACTAGGTATTAAACATGGATGGGAAGACACACATTGACTTCACAATAGTGGGGAGGGAGGTGGTAACTGTACTAGAAAAGGGACATATGATTCGAGCGTCAGGATGAACACTATGGCTGAATCCATAGTTTTCTTCCCTTAAACTCTGGAGCAAAGTCATCCAAAAGCTACCACGTTTGAATTTTAACTGGGAGGTACATGAAAGTTTGATATCATTATCCTCTACATAGTCCTGTGTGTTTGTAATATTGAGGCATATATTTTAAACACTTGACACAGCATGAAAGGAAGCTTGCCTACACGGTAACAATGGTTATCTTTAGGTAGCAGAATTCAAGACTGCTTCTTTTTCTTTTTTTTCCTACTTGTATATTATCTCTATTTCCCTGTGTGAGGATTTATGACTGTTGTGATGAAAAGGCTAGTATTCTAACTCCCTGCATCATAAGCACACACCGTGCCCTGGCTGGCACGATGGGGAGGAGAGAGCGTGTCTGTTCACCTGGCCAGCCCTAGGCAACTCTGCAGAGAAAGATACAGGCACTTCCCCTCTGCAGCCAAAGAGTTAAGAAGCCTTGATGTGAAATAAGTCATTCCAGGGGAGATAAATCCCAGCCTTATCTAATTCTGTATCCTGAGGCTGATTAATTTAAACTCAAAAATAAAATAAACATCATCTTTAAATAGGGATTAAATACTCAGCGGAGTCCTTAATTAAACAAAGTGACATACATTTTATGGTATGGATTCAGGGGGCCCGGGGTGGGATGAGGGATATCTGTGGGGATGCTTGCTGAGCTAAGGAGAGAAAATCGCCAGTGCTCCTGGATTCCGGAGTGCATTCACCTTTAGCTTCTTGTCTGGATACCCGCAGAAAACCAAAGAGCCATCCTGTGGCAGGATCTTCACACAGGAGGTGGGCTTGTGCCCGTGTCCCTGAGGGAGAAGGGATTAGTGGAGGGAGTGGGTGAAGAGTTTGGAGGAAGCCCCTGATGTTCTTAGAAAACAGTAGGAAAGAGATTCCCTTGCCTGGGCATTGTTCCCAAATAGGAGACAAGAGCATGAACTAAAAACAGAGACTCTCAGCTCCCTCCATGGTCCCTGAGCTCAGAAGGGAACCCAGGGAAGTGGGGCAAGTAAAAAATTGAGTGCGCTATCTAACATGTGCCTGGAGGGACCCACGAACCTGAGTCAGGCATGAGAGTAGGCAGCTGGTGGATTCTTCCAGACCTGCAGCACAAAGCCAGGCAGATGTCCCAAGAGCAAGCCACTTCTGCAGAGGCCTCTACTGCATCCCTGCCTCATGGGCACAATGTCACAGAACAGAATTACATCATGTGGGAGACCATGTGCAGTGTAAGTGTCATAATGGAGCTGGACCCAGAAGGTCCCAGACCCAGGTACAGCTATGTCTCTGCTATAGTCAATGTTTGTATGCCCCTAAAATCTGTGTGTTGAATCCTAACTCCTGATAGGTTAGGATTGAATTAGAAGACAAAGACTTTAGGAAGTGATTTCATCATGAAAGCAAAGACCCCATGAATGGGATAAGTGGCCTTGTAAAAGGGAGCCAAGGGAGCTTGTTCTTCTTCCACCATGTGAGGACCCAGCTAGGAGGTGCCCTCTACAAAGAGCAGGCCCTCAAGAGACACCCAATCTGCCACTACATTGACCTCCCACTTGCCACCATCCAGACCTATGAGGCATAAGTTTCTGTTGCTTATAAGCCCCCTAGGCTAAAGTATTTTGTTACGGCAGCCCAAATGGAATAAGACAGCCTCTGACCATCTTGAGCAACTCACTTACCTGCTGAACTCTATTTAACTGTGATGAAATCCCTTCAACAGATGTATATTGAACACCTACTGAGTATAAGAACACACTGTGTTATTGGATAGGATTTAAAGCAAGTCACAGTTCCCCAGGGGAAGGCACTGCCATAGCTGAAGAGCAAACCCAAGTTGCTGTGGCAAATGGGGGAAAGGGTGGGTGTCAGAGAAGAAGATAACATGCTAGAGTCCATGTCTGCAGCAATACTGGAACATCCAATAGATGTTTCCCAAAGTGGTGACTTCTCTTCTTACAAAAACTCATAGTTGTCCCTGTGTAAAGTCTTCCCAGAAGTGCAGGGCAGCAGAGAATATGCAGATCAGAAAAGAGAAGAGGACAGAGAGCGCATTCTTGGCATCAGCAGCCACGGCCTTCTTGAAGGAAGGAAAGTATTTCTCCTGGATCCCTGGGTAGCACATAAACATACAGAAATACATTTGTTGGCTATTTGATTCATGGACTCTGAACATTTGCAGACCGGGAGGCTGAGAATCTTCTCCAACCAGATGATGTGGGGCATGGAAGTACAGAAAGGGATCAAAGTAGGAGGAAAACAGAGCAATGAGAAGGGAGCTCTCAGCATGACCAACACAGAGACCTGGGTCTCTGCTACCAACGATAAGAGCTAATGTATAATGATTGCAGGTCTGCAAACAGCAGGCTTTCCATATCACATATGGCAAGCTCTGATGACAACCCTGTGTGACAGGTATTGTTGTCAGAGGCAGAGAGTTGCTACATAATCACATGCAACTGGTGGAATGCCAGAGAGTTTGGTTTTAATTGGTCTTCTTCCTGTTTGCTTTCTATTTGTCCCATCTGTATTTCATTCTCCTTTTCCTCTTTCTCTGACTTCTTTTGAATTTGTTGAGTATTTTTATTTTGTTTAATCTTCTTTGTTGGCCTTTTACATATAACTATTTTTGCTTGGTTTGGTTTTGAGTTTTAATCATTGCTCTATGGTTTGTGGTATATCACACAGTTTGGATCTGTGTCCCTACCCAAATCTCATGTGGAAATGTAATCCTCAATGCCAAACGTGGGGCCTGGAGGGAGGTGATTGGAGCATAGAGCCAGTTTCTCATGGTTTAACACCATCCCCGCTTGGTACTATATAGCGAGTGAGTTCTCACAAGATCTGGTTGTTTAACAGTGTGTGGCACCTCTCCCTCACTCTCTTCCTCCTGCTCCAGTCACATAAGATATGCCTGCTTCCCCTTTGCCTTCCATCATGATTGTAAGCTCCCTAAGGCCTCCCAAGAAGCTGAGCAGATGACAGAATCACGCTTCCTGTACAGCCTGCAGAACTGTGAGCCAATTAAAGCTTTTTTTTCATAAATTACCCAGTCTCATTTTCTTTTTTTGAGACGTAGTCTCATCCTGTCGCCCAGGCTGCAGTGCAGTGGTGTGATCTCGGCTCACTGCAACCTCCACCTTCCTGGTTCAAGTGATTCTGCTGCCTCAGCCTCCTGAGTAGCTAAGCCGGGAATACAGGCATATGCCACAAAGCCCGCCTAATTTTTTTGTATTTTTAGTAGAGACAGGGTTTCACCATGTTGGCCAGGATGATCTCAATCTCTTGAACTCGTAATCCACCCATCTCAGCCTCCCAAAGAGCTGGGATTACAGGCATGAGCCACCATGCCCAGCCCCAGTCTCAGATATTTCTTTTTTTTTAAATTTATTTATTATTCTTTTTTAAATTATTATTATTATGCCTTAAGTTTTAGGGCACAACGTGCAGGTTTGTTACATATGTATACATGTGTCATGTTGGTGTGCTGCACCCATTAACTCGTCATTTAGCATTAGGTATATTTCTAATGCTATCCCTCCCCCCTCCCCCCACCCCACAACAATCCCTGGTGTGTGATGTTCCCCTTCCTGTATCCATGTCTTCTCATTGTTCAATTCCCATCTATGAATGAGAACATGTGGTGTTTTGTTTTTTGTCCTTGCAATAGTTTGCTGAGAATGATGGTTTCCAGTTTCATCCATGTCTCTACAAAGGACATGAACTCATCATTTTTTATGGCTGCCTAGTATTCCATGGTGTATATGTGCCACATTTTCTTAATCTCGTCTATCATTGTTGGACATCTTTGTTGGTTCCATGTCTTTGCTATCTTGAATAGTGCAGCAATAAACATATGTGTGCATGTGTCTTTATAGCAGCATTGTTTATAATTCTTTGGGTATATACCCAGTAATGGGATGGCTGGGTCAAATGGTATTTCTAGTTCTAGATCCCTGAGGGATTGCCACACCGACGTCCACAATGGTTGAACTGAATTACAGTCCCACCAACAATCTAAAAGTGTTCCTATTTCCCCACATCCTCTCCAGCACCTGTTTTTTCCTCACATTTTAATGATCACCATTCTAACTGGTGTGAGATGGTATCTCATTGTGGTTTTGATTTGGATTCCTCTGATGGCCAGTGATGATATTGTGGTTTTGATTTGCATTTCTCTGATGGCCAGCGACAAGGACTATTTTCTCATGTGTTTTTTGGCTGCATAAATGTCTTCTTTTGAGAAGTGTCAGACATTTCTTTATAGCAGTGCAAGAACAGAATAATACAGTATATGTATTTAACTTAGCCTTGGCTGCCATCAACATTATGCCATTTCACAGAAGCAGGATCTGAGGCTCAAGTTATCATCCTGCCTTGGCCTTCCAAAGTGCTGGGATAACAGGCATGTGCCACCATGTCTGGCCTTGCGTTGTTTCTAACCAGATGTCTGCTACCTTTGTTTTTTATTTTTTTTGAGACAGAGTCTCACTCTGTTGCCCAGGCTGGAGTGCAATGGAGCCATCTCAGCTCACTACAACCTCCACCTCCCAGGTTCAAGTGATTCTTCCTGCCTCAGCCTCCTGAGTAGCTGGGGTTACAGATACATGCCACCATGCCCTGCTAATTTTTGTATTTTTAGTAGAGACGGGGTTTTGCCATGTTGTCCATGCTGCTCTTGAACTCCTGGGCTCAAGTGATCATCCTGCCTCAGCATCCCAAAGTGCTGGGATTACAGGTGTGAGCCGCCACGCTCAGCCTATTTTCATCTTGGTTTCTTACTGTATAATGTCCTTTTCCCTTTGGTAACCTTTCCGATTTTCTCTTTGTCACTGATTTGGGGCAATTTGATTATGATGTCCTTCAGTGTGTCATCCTCATGTCTCTTGTGATAGGGGTTCATTGGTTCTTAGATCTCTGGGTTTACAGTTTTTCTCAAATTTAATTTTTTTCAGCCACAGTTTTTTCAAATATTTTTTCTTCTACTCCTCCCCACCTTCTTCAGGAAATCCAATTACACATATATTAGTCCTGTTGGTGCTGATTTTCTGTTCAATTTTTTTCCATTATTTTCTCCATGTTCCATTTTCGATGGTTTCTACTGCTACAACTTCCAGTTGACTAATCCTTTTTTGTACAATATCTATTCTATTTTAAACACAATTTAGTATATTTTTCATCTCAGGCATTTTATTTTTCATCTCTAGAAGTTCAAGCTGGGTCTTCTATGTCTCCACTTCCATGTTCTAGCTTACCTTTACCTTCTTCTTGTGGAATGTTATCATTACAATAACTGTTTTAATATCATTGCCTACTAATTCCATCTTATTTGCCATTTCTGTATCTATTGATCAAGTTTTCTTCTCATTATTGAGACATTTCCTTTTTCTTCACATGCCTGGTAATTTTCAGCCAGATGGCAGACAACATGAAATTTATCTTATTGTGTGTTGGATATTGTTGGGTTCCTATAAATACTATTGAGCTATGTTCTAAGATGCAGTTAAATTATCTGGAAAGATTTTGGTTCTTTGAGGGTTTTCTTTGAGGTCTTGTTAAGTAGGACTTTAGCAGCCTCGGCCTAGATCTAATCTTCCACACTACTGAGGCAATTCTTTTCTGAGTGTTCCATCTAATGGTCTGGGAAGTTTAAGGTTTGTCCACTGTTGCTGGTCGGAACACCAAATATACCTGGTTCTGTGGGAGGTTCAAGCATTCTTCTTTCTGTTTCCTTCAGGTATTTTCCCCCCACAGACTTGTAGTTTTCACACATATATGTGCTAATCAGTATTTAGGTGAAGACTCTGGAGGTTTTTGTTTTGTGACTTTGTCCTTTTCATGCCCTGAATACTCTGCCCTGCAGAGTTTATCTGAGCTTCTTTAGTCTCCCTGGACTCCCAGCTTCATCTCCTCAATTCAGGACCATCACCAGGCTCAGCCTGGGTTGGCCCTCCTTGAGCTGTGGCCTAGAAATGGTTTGACTTCTGGTCACCGCACCTGGGCAGTCCAGAGTCACAAGAAACCCTAGGCCATGTGGTAGAATGCCCACTGTCCCCACTTCACCACACTGTACTCTCTCCATCCAGTGCTAGCTTTAGCCACGCTGTCTCACAGTCCAGAATGCTAGCCAGAGACCAAACTTTCTGCAGTGCCTTGGCTGGGGCCCACAGAAAAGAATGGCCAAGCAGTGCTCCCAGAAGCCAGCAGATGACATCAATCAGTTTTACATCCTCCAGGCACTGAGAATCTCTGAACACCAGAAGTGTCCTCTGTTGCCACAGCTGAACTCTCAAATGAAGACTCCAGAAGGCCCTGAAATGTGTTCAGGCTCTCATCATTGCCTGTCTGTGGCCAAAAGGACACAGACTCTTTCCATGTCTGGTGAGATATCTAGCACACTGGGGGCACTGGAAAGCCCCATTTCAACTTTAGGCCTTAGCTGTGCTCTCCATTGACCTCAGGCCAGACACTGCACATTATGGGGGACACCGCTGGGTGCTGGGATGAGAATGGCAGTTGGCATGTGAGCTAGGATTGAGAGCCCACCACTCTCTTCCCCAGCCAGGCGGTGGGCAGTTACCATCTCTGGCTTCTGTCACCTTACCAGCCTCCTCTGCTACAATTGCATTTCTGGCAGGCAGTGGATCAGAGAAGCACTAGCAGTTGAGGACGATGTGGAGAATCACTACTGGCCAAGCATTCCCAATCTGACAGCAGAACAGAAGTACAGCAGTGCTGAGGTGAACTTGACAGAGAACTTTGAGACCATGAAGGCAACCATCACTTCCAACTCATCACAACCTGCATCTCCCACAGATTTATTGTAGAAGAACTCAACCATCTCCGTGTCAACAAGAAATGGTCCTCACTCTACACCATCACCCTTGGATTTAGATCATGGGGCTGTTCTGTCTTTAGTATGGAACTGAAAACTTTAATTTCCACAGAAATGTAAGGTTTTGGGCTACAGCCTTACTGAAACAAACAAATACGAGCATAGTGGTCTACAGATGGAATATCTGGGGCTCTAGACAAACTGCTACTTGAAAGTATAATCACTCTCTTTTTGTTTGTTTCTTTACCCTGGTAGGAAAATGTCAGAAATTTCCTTGGTCATACAGAATATAAAACATAGTTTCAACAAAAGCAGAATTACAGCTACAAACTATTTTTGGTGTATTTGCCTAAGTATAAGATAGCTGATTGGGGCTTTATCACGTAATGTTAGTTTGCTTAGTTTTCATTAAGTTTGTTAAACTTAAATTGTGAATAAATATATGGCTGATTCATTTTGTAATTAAACTGCACATTGACATAAGGTGTACATTAAAAGTTGCTGCAGGCTGTCATCCAAAATAAAACTTATGTAAAACCAAAAATTCTATAAACCAATGTCAAGGAATGTAACCTAAAATAAAAATACAGTTAACATGGAATTGCAAAACTAGAATGGGTGAAATATTTACCCATAAAATCTTCTTTGGAACATTGATATAACACTAGAAAAGAATTTTTCTAAATAACTACAATGTTCAACTCTGACTGCATCTGTGAAGACCAGGCATTTTGAATCATTTCTCTGTTGTGTGTGGCAGTACAATTTTACAGAAATGCACTACAATAATTAATAAAATTCTCTAATGGGAAGATTTTAATGAATAAGTATTTACACTATAAATATTTATAATATTGGCGCTATTATTTCACAAAATAAAAAAGCTGTGTTACAGCCTTTAAAAGCAAATAATAGCCTTGCATTTCTAAATAAAGAAAAAATATAAATTTTATGAAATATGGTTAAGAGTAATTGACAAAATAAAAATTGGGGCATAAATTATATTATAGTTTGGATAGAGGTTGAAAAAAGTGGATGAAAATTTTAATGAGCCCTTTTTGCCTGCACTAAACTTAATCTTATAGGTAAATATTATAACACATATAGGGTACCTACTAGCTGTCTAATTTATTTTTTACATAATGTATAAATCCTAGCCTATTGGTCTTAATATTTGAACCTAAAATAACACACAAACATACAAGAGAACAAAACAAGGAAGAAGTGTATGGAGACAGTGACATTATCAAGGTGGTGGAATAGGGGGTCCCTACTTTTGTATTCCCCTGCAGCCATAAAAACTAGTCATCCATCCATCAACCAAAGTAACTTTATGAGAGATCCAGTCACAGTGGCTCATGACAGTAATCTCCTCCATTCAGGAGCCTGAGGCGGGAGGACTGCCAGGCCGGGAGTTCAAGAATAGCCTGGTCAATATAGGGAGCTTTGGGATACAGGGCATTATGAAACCTTGCTAAAACCCAAAATTGAGGAGAGTCATTTTGAGAAGGCAGGGCCTTTGGTTAACAAGGTGTCATATTATCCAAAGCAATCTCTAAGTTAACTCAAATCCCTATCAAAATCCCTGTCCCACTTTTTATAGTAATAGAAAATGAAGGTCTGCAATGTAGGCTGAATGGCCAAGCCAATCATGAGGAATAAGAAAAAAGCTGGGGACATCATACTCGTGACTCGCACGAAACAGTTCAAAAGTCACTGTTTGTAGAAAACCTGGGGAAAACCTGGGGTACTCAGTGGGAGCCACACTCACCCACACATCTGTCATTAGGCTCAACATATAGCAGAACCTGCCCTAGTACCTGTCCCACAAAACAAAGCCCTGAGGACAATCCACCCTGTCCAAAAACATGACAGAACTCACAACCACACGTGCTCCTGGTAACAAGCCCACTAAAGGTAAAACCCACTTCAGATTCGGCAGCCACCTTGTGATGCAGCTACAAGCCTTTTTACTGCAAACCCAGTAAAGATCTCATCAGCCTTGAGACCCAACAGATGAAGATCTTTACCTACTAAAACGAGTTTATAAAAATGAACAGAAGTGGCTGCGCACGATGGCTCACACCTGTAATCCCAGCACTTTGGGGGCCGAGGTGGGTGGATTATGAGATCAGCAGTTCAAGACCAGCCTGGCCAAGATGGTGAAACACTCTCTCTACTAAAAATACAAAAATTAGCCGGACATGGTGGTTGGCGCCTGTAATCCCAGCTACTCGGGATGCTGAGGGAGAGACTTGCTTGAATCTAGGAGGTGGAGGTTGCAGTGAGCCAAGGTTGTGCCACAGCACTCCAGCCTGGGTGACAGAACGAGACTCCATCTCAAAAACAAAACAACAACAACAACAAAAAATGGAACGAGGTGTTTGCTTCTCCAAATGCGCAAACACCAATGCAAGTCTATATTATGCCCATTCTAACGGTTCTATTTTAACATAGAACTGGAAGTCCTACATAGAATAATTAAGTCATACATCAAATAATTAAGCAAGAAAAACTAAAAGATTCAAATTGAAAAGAAGAAATAACGTCAGTTTGTAGATGACATAATGTTATATATAAAAAACATAAATAGTACATTTAAATAATGCATTTAATGCATCTATATATAAATAGTCCATCTAATAAATGCACTCAGTAAAGAAGCAGAATATACAATTAGCATACAAATATCAGTTTTGTTTCTATATGCTAGCAAAATACCAGTAAAAAAGAAAAAACAATCTCATTTACAATAGCAATGAAATAATAGATTTCTTAGCAATAAATTTAACCAATGTGGTGAAAGATCTTTACAATAAAAAATAAAATATATTGATGAAAAAAATTAAAGAAGATACAAATAAATGTAAATATATTACATGTTTATGGATTAGAAGAATATTGTCTAAGTGCCATATTATCCAAAGCAATCTGTAGATTAATTTGACTTCCTATCAAAATTCCTGTGCTACTTTTTACAGTAATAGAAAATAAAGTCTGCAATGTATAGAAAACTATAAGAAATATTGAATGGCCAAAGCAATCATGAGGAATAAAACGAAATCTGGGGACATTATACTTTATTATTTAAAACTACATTTCAAGACTACAGTAAACATAATAGAATAGAATGTTTATAGGAACCAATACAAAAACCAATGGAACAGAATACAGAGCCCAGAAGTAAATCTATGCATCTAGAGTTAATCTTTGACAAGGGCACTATGAATACGCAATACAAAAAGTGTAGCCTTTTCAATACTTAGTGATGGGAAAACTGGATACTCACAAGCACAATAATAAAACTTGATCATATTTCTTACATAAGACACAAAAATTGACGTAAAATAAAGACTTAAATTTAATACATAAATCCTTAAAAGAAAATCTTTAAAAAAGCATATGAAAAGCCTTCATGATACTGGCCTTGGCAGTGTTTTTTAAATATGATATCAAAAGTATAGCAATAAAACCAGACACAAAGATGTAGTGTATTAAACTATTGTGCACAGCAAAAAATAAGAAAACATTTAAGATGGGAAAACACTTGCAAACCATGCATGATAAGAGGTTAGTATACAAAATATAGCAGAAACTCATAAAAATCAGAAGCTAAACAATAATAATTATAATACCCAACTAAAAAGTAGGCAAAAGACTAAACTTTTTTAATTATTATTATACTTTAACTTTTAGGGTACATGTGCACAACGTGCAGTTTTCTTACATATGTATACATGTGCCATATTGGTTTGCTGCACCCATTAACTCGTCATTTAGCATTAGGTATATCTCGTAATGCTATCCATCCCCCCTCCCCCACCCCACAACAGGCACCAGTGTGTGATGTTCCCTTTCCTGCGTCCATGTGTTCTCATTGTTCAATTTCCACCTGTGAGTGAGAACATGTGGTGTTTGGTTTTTGGTCCTTGCAATAGTTTGCTGAGAATGATGGTTTTCTGCTTCATCCATGTCCCTACAAATGACATGAACTCATCCTTTTTTATGGCTGCGTAGTATTCCATGGTGCATATGTGCCACATTGCCTTAATCCAGTCTATCATTGTTGGACATTTGTGTTGGTTCCAAGTCTTTGCTACTGTGAATAGTGCCGCAATAAACATACTTGTGCATGTGTCTTTAGAACAGCATGATTTATAGTCCTATGGGTATATACCCAGTAATGGGATGGCTGGGTCAAATGGTATTTCTAGTTCTAGATGCCTGAGGCATTGCCACACTGACTTCCACAATAGTTGAATTAGTTTACAGTCCCACCAACAGTGTAAAAGTGTTCCTATTTCTCCACATCCTCTCCAGCACCTGTAGTTTCCTGACTTTTTAATGATCACCATTCTAACTGGTGTGATATGATATCTCATTGTGGTTTTGATTTGCATGTCTCTGATGACCAGTGACGGTGAGTATTTTTTTCATGTGATTTTTGGCTGCATAAATGTCTTCTTTTGAGAAGTGTCTGTTCATATACTTCACCCACTTGTTGTTGGGGTTGTTTGTTGTCTTCTTGTTATTTGGTTTGAGCTCATTGTAGATTCTGGATATTAGCCCTTGGTCATATGAGTAGATTGCAAAAAGTTTCTCCCATTCTGTATATTGCCTGTTCACTCTGATGGTGGTTTCTTCTGTGCAGAAGCTCTTTAGTTTAATTAGATCCCATTTGTCAATTTTGGCTTTTGTTGCCATCGCTTTTGGTGTTTTAGACACGAAGTCCTTGCCCATGCCTATGTCCTGAATGGTAATGCCTAGGTTTTCTTCTAAGGTTTTAATGCCTTTAGGTCTAACGTTTAAGTCTTTAATCCATCTTGAATTGATTTTTATATTAGGTGTAAGGAAGGGATCCAGTTTCAGCTTTCTACATATGGCTAGCCAATTTTCACAGCACCATTTATTAAATAGGGAATCCTTTCCTCGTTGCTTGTTTTTCTCAGGTTTGTCAAAGATCAGATATTTGTATATATGTGGCATTATTTCTGAGGGCTCTGTTCGATTCCATTGGTCTATATCTCTCTTTTGGTACCAGTATCGTGCTGTTTTGATTACTGTAGCCTTGTAGCATAGTTTGAAGTCAGGTAGCGTGGTGCCTCCAGCTTTGTTCTTTTGGCTTAGGATTGACTTGGCATTGCAGGCTCTTTTTTGGTTCCATATGAACTTTAAAGTAGTTTTTTCCAATTCTGTGAAGAAAGTCATTGGTAGCTTGACGGGGCTGGCATTGAATCTATAAATTACTTTGGGCAGTATGGCTATTTTCACTATATTCGCTCTTCCTATCCATGAGCATGGAATATTCTTCCATTTGTTTGTATCCTCTTTTATTTCATTGAACAGTGGTTTGTAGTTCTACTTGAAGAGGTCCTTCACATCGCTTGTAAGTTGGATTCCTAGGTATTTTATCCGCTTTGAAGCAATTGTGAATGGGAGCTCACTCATGATTTGGCTCTCTGTTTGTCTGTTATTGTTGTATAAGAATGCTTGCGATTTTTGCACAGGATTTTGTATCCTGAGACTTTGCTGAAGTTGCTTATCAGCTTAAGGAGATTTTGGGCTGAGACAACGGGGTTTTCTAGATATACAATCATGTCATCAGCACACAGGAGCAATTTCACTTCCTCTTTTCCTAATTGAATGCCTTTTATTCCCTTTTCCTGCCTCATTGCACTGGCCAGAACTTCCAACACTATGTCGAATAGGAGGGGTGAGAGCGGGCATCCCTGTCTTGTGCCAGTTTTCAAAGGGAATGCTTCCAGTTTTTGTCCACTAAGTATGATATTGGCTGTGGGTTTGTCATAGATAGCTGTTATTATTTTGAGATACGTCCCATCAATACCTAATTTATTGAGAGGTTTTAGCATGAAGTGTTGTTGAATTTTGTCAAAGGCCTTTTCTGCATCTATTGAGATAATTTTGTGGTTTTTGGCTTTGATTCTGTTTATATGCTAGATTACATTTATTAATTTTTGTATGTTGAACCAGCCTTGTATCCCCAGGGATAAAGCCCTCTTGATCATGGTGGATAAGCTTTTTGATGTGTTGCTGGATTCAGTTTGCCAGTATTTTATTGAGGATTTTTGCATCACTGTTCATCAAGGATATTGGTCTAAAATTCTCTTTTTTTGTTTTGTCTCTGCCAGGCTTTGGTATCAGGATGATGCTGGCCTCATAAAATGAGTTAGGGAGGATTCCCTCTTTTTCTATTGATTGGAATAATTTCAGAAGGAATGGTACTAACTCCTCCTTGTACTATGGTAGAATTCGGCTGTGAATACATCTGGTCCTGGACTTTTTTTGTTTGTAAGCTATTAATTATTTCTTCAATTTCAGAGCCTGTTATTGGTTTATTCAGAGATTCAACTTCTTCCTGCTTTAGTCTTGGGAGAGTGTATGTGTCGAGGAATTTATCCATTTCTTCTAGATTTTCTAGTTTATTTACATAGAGGTGTTTTTAGTATACTCTGACGGTAGTTTGTATTTCTATGGGATCAGTCGTGATATCCCCTTTGTCATTTTTATTGCGTCTATTTGATTCACCTCTCTTTTCTTCTTTATTAGTCTTGCTAGCGGTCTATCAATTTTGTTGATTTTTTCAAAAATACAGCTCCTTCATTCATTGATTTTTTTGAAGGTTTCTTTCTGGCTCTATTTCCTTCAGTTCTGCTCTGAGCTTAGTTATTTCTTGACTTCTACTAGCTTTTGAATGTGTTTGCTCTTGCTTCTCTAGTTCTTTTAATTGTGATGTTATGGTGTCAATTTTAGATTTTTCCTGCTTTCTCTTGTGGGCATTTAATGCTATAAATTTCCCTCTACACACTGCTTTGAATGTGTCCCAGAGATTCTGGTATGTTTTATCTTTGTTCTCGTTGGTTTCAAAGAACATCTTTATTTCTGCCTTCATTTCGTTATGTACCCAGTACTCATTCAGGAGCAGGTTGCTCAGTTTCTATGTAGTTGAGCGGTTTTGAGTGAGCTTCTTAATCCTGAGTTGTAGTTTGATTGCACTGTGGTCTGAGAGACAGTTTATTATGATTTCTTTCTTTTTTTTTTTTTTTTTTACATTTGCTGAGGAGTGCTTTACTTCCAACTATGTGGTCAACTTTGGAATATGTGTGGTGTGGTGCTGAAAAGAATGTATATTCTGTTGATTTGGGGTGGAGAGTTCTGCAGATGCCTATTACGTCCGCTTGGGGCAGAGCTGAGTTCAATTCCTGGATATCCTTGTTAACTTTCTGTCTTTTTGATCTGTCTAATGATGAGAGTGGGGTGTTAAAGTCTCCAATTATTATTGTGTTGGAGTCTAAGTCTGTTTGTAGTTCACTAAGGATTTGCTTTATGAATCTGGGTGCTCCTGTATTGGGTGCATACATATTTATGATAGTTAATTCTTCTTGTTGAATTGATCCCTTTACCATTATGTAATGGTCTTCTTTGTCTCTTTTGATATTTGTTGGTTTGAAGTCTGTTTTATCTGAGACTAGGACTGCAACCCCTGCGTTTTTTATTTTCCATTTGCTTGGTAGATCTTCCTCCATCCTTTTATGTTGAGCCTGTGTGTGTCTCTTCACATAAGATGGGTTTCCTGAATACAGCACACTGATGGGTCTTGACTCTTTATCCAATTTGCCAGTCTGTGTCTTTTAATTCAAGCATTTAGCCTGTTTACAATTAAGGTTAGTATTGTTAAGTGTGAATTTGATCCTGTCATTATGATGTTAGCTGGTTATTTTGCACATTAGTTGATGTAGTTTCTTCCTAGCCTCGATGATCTTTACAATTTGGCATGTTTTTCCAGTGGCTGGTACCAGTTGTTCCTTTCCATGTTTAGTGCTTCCTTCAGGAGCTCTTTTAGGGCAGGTCTGGTGGTGACAAAATCTCTCAGCATCTGCTTGTCTGTAAAGCATTTTATTTCTCCCTCACTTGTGAAGCTTAGTTTGGCTGGATATGAAATTCTGGGTTGAAAATTCTTTTCTTTAAGAATGTTGAACATTGGCCCCCACTGTCTTCTGGCTTGTAGAGTTTCTGCTGAGAGGTCAGCTGTTAGTCTGATGGGCTTCCCTTTGTGGGTAACCAGACCTTTTTCTCTGGCTGCCCTTAACGTCTTTTCCTTCATTTTAACTTTGGTGAATCTGATAATGATGTGTCTTGGAGTTGCCCTTCTCAAGGATTGTCTTTGTGGCATTCTCTGTATTTCCTTAATGTGAATGTTGGCCTGCCTTACTAGATTGGGGAAGTTCTCCTGGGTAATATCCTGCTGATTGTTTTCCAACTTGGTTCCATTATCCCGATCAATTCCAGGTACACCAATTAGACATCGATTTGGTCTTTTCACATAGTCCCATATTTCTTGGAGGCTTTGTTCATTTCTTTTTATTCTTTTTTCTCTAAACTTCTCTTCATGCTTCATTTCATTCATTTCATTTTCCATCACTGATACCTTTTCTTCCAGTTGATTGCATCAGTTACTGAGGCTTGTGCATTCATCACATAGTTCTCTTGTCATAGGTTTCAGCTCCTTCAGGTCCTTTAAGGACTCCTCTGCATTGGTTATTCTAGTTAGCCATTCATCTAATTATTTTTCAAAGTTTTTAACTTCTTTGCCATTGGTTTGAACTTCCTCCTTTAGCTTGGAGTAGTTTGATCTTCTGAAGCCTTCCTCTCTCAACTCACCAAAGTCATTCTCCACCCAGCTTTGTTCTGTTGATGGTGAGGAGCTGTGTTCCTTTGGAGGAGGAGAGATGTTATAATGTTTAGAGTTTCCAGTTTTTCTGCTCTGTTTTTTCCCAATCTTTGTGGTTTTATCTACCTTTGGTCTTTGATGATGGTGACGTACAGACAGGTTTTTGTGTGTGTGTGTATGTCCTTTCTGTTTGTTAGTTTTCCTTCTAACAGTCAGGACCCTCAGCTGCAAGTCTGTTGGAGTTTACTGGAGGTCCACTCCAGACCCTGTTTACCTGGGTATCAGCAGCGATGGCTGCAGAACAGTGGATATTGGTGAACCACAAATGTTGCTGTCTGATGTTTCCTCTGGAAGTTTTGTCTCAGAGGAGTACCCAGTCGTGTGTGGTGTCAGTCCACCCCTAAGGGGTTGTGCCTCCCAGTTAGGCTACTCAGGGATCAGGTACTCACTTGAGGACACAGTCTGCCCATTCTCAGATCTCAAGCTGTGTGCTGGGAGAACGACTACTCTCTTAAAAGCTGTGGGACAGGGACATTTATGTCTGCAGAGGTTATTGCTGTCTTTAGTTTGTCTGTGCCCTACCCCCAGAGGTGGAGCCTACAGAGGCAGGCAGGCCTCCTTGAGCTGTGGTGGGCTCCACCCAGTTTGAGCTTCCGGGCAGCTTTGTTTACCTACTCAAGCCTGAGCAATTGTGGACGCCCCTCCCGCAGCCCCACTGCCACCTTGCAGTTTGATCTCAGACTGCTGTGCTAGCAATGAACAAGGTTCCGTGGGCATAGGACTGTCCGAGCCATGTGCAGGATATATTCTCCTGTGTGCTGTTTGTGAAGCTGGTTGTAGAAGTTCAGTATTAGGGTGCGAGTGATGCGATTTTCCAGGTGCCATCTGTCACCCCTTTCTTTGACTAGGAAAGGGAATTCCCTGACCCCTTGTGCATCCCAGGTGAGATGATGCCTTGCCCTGTTTCAACTCATGCCTGAAGCACTGTACCCACTGTCCTGCACCCACTGACTGGTACTCCCCACTGAGATGAGCCTGGTACCCTAGTTGGAAATGCAGAAATCACCCATCTTTGGCGTCACTCACGCTGGGAGCTGTAGATGGGAGCTGTTCCTTTCTGCCCTCTTGGTCCCACTGACCAAGAGTAAACATTTTTTACAAACACATTCAAATGGCCAACAGGTGTGTAGAAAGATGCTAAACATTACCATTCATGAGAAAATTGCAAATCAAAAGATACCACTTTACAGCAGTTGGAATGGCAAATATATAAAAAAAAAAGAAACATGACAAGTGTTAATAAGGATGTGACAAACTATTTCTGTACAGTCTTAGTGAGTTGCAAACTGGAAGAGTCATTATGAAAATTAGTTTGCAGGTTATTTTAAAAAATAGAAGTATCGTACAATCCTGAAATTCCACTTCTGTCTACAAACAAAATAAAATCAGCATCTCAAAAATTATCTGCACCCTTGTATTCAATGCAGCATTATTCACAACGGTCAAGGGTATTTTTTTTTAAACAACTTATCTGTAGCTGCTGAATGGATAAGGAAAATGTGGTATAAATATACAACTGAATATTATTCACCCATAAAAAAGGAATGAAATTCTGGTATTTCAACAACATGAATGGACCTGGGTACATTATGCTGTGCAAAATAAGCCAGGCACAGGAAGACAAACATTGTATGTTCTCACTTAAATGGAGAATTTAAAAATCCTGAACTCGTGGAAGCAGAGAGTACAATGGTAATGACCAGGCCTGGAGGTAGAGAAAATGATAAGGTGTTCAGAGTACAAACTTTCAGTTATAAGATAAAAAAGTTTTGGGTGTCTAATGTATAGCTTTAAGATGTAGTTAATAACAGTGTTTTGTACGCTTAAAATTTGCTACTACAGTAGGAGACCTCAAATGTTCTCACTACAAAGAACATAACCATGTAAGGTGACATAAATATTCATCAACTTACTTGTATTAAACATTTTACAACATATATACCTATCAAACTTTTATAATATACACAATACATAATTATGCACTTTTATTGGTCAAAAATTAATGTTATGTACACATGCATATATTCACATAAGTGTGTATATACACAGATATAAAACATATACATATATATCAATTACATATGTTGTTATGTATATACTTGTGTGTGTGTGTGTATATATATATATATATATATCAATGACAAAATCCTAGTAGGCTTGAAACTAAACAAGAGAAAATTATAAAATTAAAAATCAAGAAAAAATGGGTATTTAATACATGCTCAGCAATATTTTAAGTTCTTCAATGGCAAAGTACATGTTTTAAATGTAGAAAGTAGATACATTATACCATATTACAGTTTAGGAATTATGGCACAGAGTGTTTACAGTATTAGCCTCAATACATACTAAAAACTTAAAATTTTGAAGTAAAATAACATTTGGTTTTATTTTATAGGGCAGAGGCTTAGTGTTCTGATTAAATTATTGAGTATGAATTTCTGTAGAATCACATTTGAAACCTTCACAGGATATGAAATTATAAAGCAGAAAACATACAACATCTGGATGTGGTGTTTCTGGGATTTCTAAACCTAATCCCAATATCTCCACTACTCTCACACATTTTAGACAAGACTCAAAATGGAAATTAGAAAATGTTTAACATAGAGTTCCTTAAAAATCACAGACAGCCCCATGTCCTCAAAAGCAATAAAAGAGCAAGCAGTCAGGTCCTCCAGTCCCTTGTAAGCCATGCAAAGGGCTTTGATTTTCTTTATAACCTAGAAGAGTGATCGTTGAAAGGGAAGTCCAGTCCTAGAAAATTGAAGAGCATGGGGCAGAAGATGTCTGTCTCTAATGAAAGCAAGAGAAAGAAATCAGAGCTTCTCAGAAAAGATTTCCATTGGAGCATAGCTTCACAAATCACACTTTTTAAGATCTGGCTTTCTCCTTGACCTTTGGTCACCTCATCTGTGTCATCTGTCTTATTCACTCCCACCTATTCGGATATTTGGCTACTATCTCCGGTCTCCTCACACTCTGGGGCTTTTTCTTTTACTCAATGTAGGCGATCAGGTTTAGCTTAGAGAACAGCCAAGGACTCTGTGTTAGAAAAAGTAATATGACTTATGCTGTGATTTTCCAATTAATAATTAGTACTGTGCTCAGTGGAAAAACACAGAACATTATAAAATAGTCTAAAAATGTAATATCAAATACTATTTCCTCACAGAAACGTTATGATATTTAAAAACTTTTCTAAATTTGTGGGTCCTTAGCTCCACGACCCAGTGCTGCTGAATCAAAACTTGGTGGTGGTTGGCTGTGCATGGTGACTCACACCGCTGATCACAGCACTTTGAGAGGCCAAGGCAGTCAAATCACTTAAGCCCAAGAGTTTGAGGCCAGCCTGGGCCACATGGTGAGACCTACTCTACTGGCTGAGGGTGGGGAGGAGGGGGAAAGTTGGTGGTAATGGGAGGTGGTAATGCGATTATAAGGTGTGGGCAACCATATTTTGTGCCTCTAAATTTATGGAGTTAACACTAATCTAAAATTAAGGATACAGATCAGCTGAAGAAAGAAAAACATTAATGTCGAGATAAAACTTCCTTGTGGGGGTCTGCAGCTGCAATACCACCAGGCGGCAGCATCCCACCTCTTTCACCCGGCTGCAGCCCCACCAGGAGCCCGGCTCCATTCGGGGCGCTGCGGCAGGTACTAGACCCGGAAGGCGAAGGCGTGGATTTCCTGCCCTCCGGGGTGTCTTCCCGCTCCGCGGACCCCAGGGAATTCAATTCATTCATCAAGCTCCGCCTCAACTGTCCAAGCTGGGGCAGCTGGTCCCACAGTCGCCAGCCAAGGCCTCTGCTCCAGAACCCGTGGGCTGCTTTCCTGAGTGGAAGGACATTGTCTTCACCAGCCACAAAAAAATCCGTTCCTTTGCACCCTGTTTCCCATTGCCACCGACTTCGTGTAAACTCTAGTCCTGAGGACACGAGAGAGACACAGGCCTGGCCCCATGGACATGCTCAGTGCCACGGCTTCCAGCAGTTGGACAGGTGAACTCTACAAATCTCGGGGCCCATCGCACCAAGGAGACAGAAAGAAGCAAATAAAGGAAGGACCCTATGAAATGCACCCCCAAAGCAACCAACCAATCCAAGAAAAAAAAAACAAAAAACAAAAAAAAACAACACCTCTCAGGGATCCGTTGGTTTTCCCACGTGGGCGGCCCTGATCCCCTGTTCTAGCCTGGCCCAAGCACCCTCCACCTCACCCTGGCCTGCTCAAAGTGCCCTGTCCACTTCAGCAGAGCCTCCCTCTCCAAGTCTCTGTCTCCCTCGCTCTACTACTCCTTCACCCTCTCCCTTTCTCTACTTCCTCCTTCAGCTCCGGCTCTTCTGTCACCTTCTGTCTCTCTCCCCCTCCACCTTTCTCTCTCTCCCCCCGTTTCTATCTCTCCTTCCCGGTCTCCCTAGCTCTCTTTCAAGCTGTGTCTGTGTCTTTTTTTCTGTATGTCCTTATGTCTGTGTCCGTGTGTCCATGTGTCTCTGTGTGTTTGTGTGTCCGTGTGTGTCTGTGTGTCCGTGTGTGTGTGTCCGTGTGTGTGCGTGTGTGCCTGTGCACGTGCACCCGTGTGTATCTGTGTGTGTGTCGAAGTGGGTTTGCTCGTGGTGGTGGTGTGCTGTGTCTGGGTGTCCGTCAGCCCCTCTTTCCCGGGATCAGGCTGCCGGGGCTCTAGTGCCAGCATGGTGCAAAGCAAGGCCTTCCTGTCCCGTTGGCCACGGGTGGGTCCTCATCAGGACAAGCGATGATGGTGTGGGCGTTGTGAGAAAAAGAGCCCGCGGGGCTGGGCTGGATGGTTGCCCCTAGGCAGCCCTGGCAGCTCTGGGTGTGTGGGGCAAGAGGGGGCCTTGCAGGAGGGGTGGCGAGGGATCCAAAACAATTTTTCCATGGCAAGGCAGAGGACCAGAGGGGATCCCAGTACTGTGGGCCCCGCACCCTGACGCGTCCGAGCACACCCTGCCCTGAGCCGGCCAGATGTGTTGGAAGCTCGGGAGCTTGCGAGCTGGGGGAAGGCCTGGAGTGTCAGCGAAAGGGAGACCGCCTGGTGGGCCTGGACCCTGGGCAGGGGACTGAGGCATCACGGCCTGAGGACGGATTCCTGTTTCCTGCAACATCGGGAGTCTCCAAAATGGCCTGTTTTGAAACTGGAAAGGAGACCGAAGACACGATGCTGCTTTTCCACGATTCGCTGGAGGTTTCTGTGTCCCCACAGAGCTCGGGAAACAAACTGTCAACATGGTTACGCTTTCGGGGGCCAGAGACACGTGAGCAACAGGCCCCCTTGCAGATGGCAAAGGAACGTGGAATCCGGAATCATTGTTCACTTGGCTTGAGTGTGACTCCTGTGTGGATGGGAGTATCTGCCTCGTGCTCTGTTGCAGGCTCAGCGTGGGGATATGTCATCTATGAACCATGTGGATGAAAAACGGACAACCATTCCAGTCTCGGCCCTGCTCTCTGGGGAATTCGCTCATTCCTTGGGAGGTGGAATTCGTCTGAATCGCTCCCGGATGAAGTAACCTAAGCTGGCAATCCCGAGGGCCAGTGAGCGCACCGCCAGCCGACACGGCCGTGGGCCCAGCACTCAGCCTGCACTGGGCACCCAACATTTTTCCGGAGTTCGAGGTCCTGCTGGTCCTGGAGGCAGAAGACCACTTTTCTCTTTGCCTTCCTTTCTCTGTTTCTTGCTCCTTTTCTCCTTCTGTCCATCCTTCCCTCTGTTCTTCCTTCTCTCCCTCTCTCCCTCCCTGTCTCCCTCCCTCCCTCTGTTCTTCTCTCCTTCCCTCTCTCCCTCCATCCATACCTCCCTTTCTCCCTCCTTCCCTCCCTCCCTTCCTCCCTTCCAAGGTCCCTCCTTTCATCCGTCCTTTCCTCCCTCTGTCCCTCTCTCTCACTTTGTCTCCGTTCCTTTCCCCATCTCTGCCTGGCTTTCCTCCAACCTAGAAAGGGCAGAACTACGGTTTGCATGAGATCTCGGGGTCTACATTTAGTTGCCGGGCGCTCCACGTGATGCCGAGGAGGATGGCGGCGCACGGGTGGTCGCGGGAGGGTGCAGCGGGGAGGTAGTGGAGTTGAGCTGCAGAAACGAGAACAGGCCTGGCCACTGCCCAGGCCAGTGTTTCCCGGGGTGGAGGTCTCACCCTACACCACTGAAGAACGCAGGGTTGGGGGGGTGTAAGGCGTGTGGGAGCAGGGGAAGTGATGAGAGCCCTGCCTGGGCTGGTCCCAAACCCTAGCAGGCCGCCCGCGGACCCACGCATGAGCAGCAGACGGCCCATCTCTGAGTACCTGGGCTGGCTCTGAAATCCTTGGGATGCTCAGCAAAGAATGACAGACCTCCTTTCTGTAGAGTCTCTTGCCGGACCTGGACTCAGGGATCCAAGACACGTCAGCTGGAAGGGAAGACACAGGTCTCCATACCGAGCCAGAGGTTCACCGCGAAAGAGGAGCCACCGCCCTGCACCCACCAGGTCCCAACCCTGCGTCCTAAAGCTCCTCCAGCTGAGCTCAGTGTTCTTCTAGGCTGAGGAGTGGTTCCAGAAAAGCGGGCTCTTCCAAGTTCTTCAACTCCCCCAGTAGCTCCTTTGCTAGGAAAGGTTGTGCCTTTTGCTGAAATTCTGGGGTCGACAGAAGCTCATATAACAGGGTGGATGCGAGTACAGATGAAGACTCCAGCTCCTGGAGCAGTTGGGAGGGTGCCTGGATGGCTTACATCTGCTCCTGACACGCCGAGGCCTCCATGGGCGCAAGCTGCGGAGGTAGATGTGCCTCGGATTCATGTTCCCACGTGCCCTGGCGACCTGTGGACCCTGGCCGCAGACCCAGTACGGACTCATGTGGGACATGTGAGACGCAAGCACACCTTGCCCCTGTGACTCAGCCTGAGCGGCTCAAGTTGTCCCACTGAGTACGCACCCAGAAGGCCGCCATGCTGCTGGTCCTGGTTCCTCTGCCATCTGTTTGACTCAGCCTGAGAGGCCCAAGCTGTCCCATTGAGCACCCACCCAGAAAGCCACCGTACTACGGGTCCTGGTCCTCCTGCCATCTGTTCGGATGCGGAGGTCACCCAGGTGACTGAGGGTGGGACAGCGCCACTTCCGAAGGAGTCAGAGCAGCAAACCCAAAATCCCCATGTGCCGCGGCAGGTTGGGAGATTCCTTCTGCCTGCGAAGCCTGGCTGGGCTGCAGCAGAGGGGTGACCTTTGCTGTCTGGCTCACGAAAGCCCCCTGTTCCCCACTCCCTGGCGTGGGTGAAAGCGACCAAGGAGGGAGGGTGACACCCGCGGTGGGCCTCGTTGCACAGGCCGCGTGCGTGTGCAGGTTCCCTGCCACCCTGGCGTGGATACCTGGACCTTCGATTATGACAGGAAATCTGAATCCTGGACTCCAAAATGCCGGTCTCTCTCTCCAGTTCGGGTACAGGTTCTGCTCAAAGCAAGCTGGCAGGACATCTTTTTCATTCAGGTTACAAATGAATCTCCTTCGCCGTCCTTGTCCTCGGGCTTCTGCGGGGAATGGGCTGTCAGAAGGTGTCGGGAGAGCCATCGTGAGGGCACCTGGCCAGAATTTCACCGACAGACACGGGCAGAGAGAGGCTGGCGGCTCCCGTGCGCCTCAATTGGCCTCTGTGCTTCACGCAGGTCCAGTGAGGAGTCCGACCCCGCCAGTGGCCCTTATAAAGACCCACCAGCTTCACCCCCTCATGAATATGCATCAGCACCCAAGGGCCCTGGGTAACGCGCCCTCTGAAGGGTCCAGAAACCACAGACACAGGGCCTTGTGTGGTAGGTGAAGGTGGGGCCAGATCATCTGGGAAAGGAGGGCTTCTGGGGCTGGCTCCCTGAGTTCTCCAGAATTCTACGGATACTGGAAGTTTCTCTCTGGGCTCACACACGATTTCAGGGAGAAACCACCCTGGAAGTGTGTAGTGTGGAACTGAACCTCCATGATAGTCTTGAGTTTTCCAGGCCCTCTGCGTGAAGGCGGCAATGCCTGTGGGTGTCGCTGTTGCCGTGATAGTCTCAAACACGCAGGTGTGTGGATCTCATTCATTTTCTTTTTTTATTTTAATTTTCTATTTCTACCTCTTAATGTCAATGATAAAGTCACAGCTACTTACAGCAATCTAAGAAAGTGGCCTCACTCATGCTCATTCACTCATTCTGTGGCCTATCAAGCATCACACATAACAATGGTTTTGCTTTTTTAAAAAAACCAAATACTTTATACAGTGAACTATAGAAAAAAAAATTCTAAATATACTTTAAAAATTCTAGAGTGTTAAGGTAACCTCATTTTTTAAAATACTGAAAATGTAAAGGGTCCATATAGAGAGTTGTATTAAGTACATACTTCCTATTTTAATAATTCACTTGCTGTGCTCTTAAAATCTCTATGAGAGAAGCAGATATTTTATTCATGTCTTTTGGCAAGAGATTCAAAAGCAAAAGTAGAAGGGCTGTTAAATTTCATAAAATTTGTGGGATTTTTAAAAGCTAAATTATTCAATATTTTGTATTGTTATCACACTCATATATCGCCTGGAATATATATACAGCAACCCAACAACAGTGATTGCAACAAAAGTAAGATAAATAGGTCTACAAAGCATTTGATTTCCTTATTAGATAAATGAAGTTTTCATAGAGGAAGTGCAAATTCAGATCAGGTTACATAAGCTTAACAATTATTCAAACCTTATATAAAATTAAATCTAACCCTCACCACTACAAATCTGTAAGGAATCACTGTCAGGAATCTACAGGACATGGCTCATATTTACATTGGACACACACTTAGAAATTTCATAAATGATGAGATGCAGGCCAAGGGTATTCCTCAAAGGGCTCCACCCAAAAGGAAAAGAAAGAGAGTTAAACAGAGAATTACCACACGTATTTGTGGGTAATCAGCTTATTCCTCAGCCTCTAGACAGTGAGGAGGATGAAAAAATGGAAGAAGATAGTAAAGAAGAGGAAGAAAAAGATCACAGTGAAGCGATGAAGCCAGAGGAGCCACCTCAAAATTTACTGAGAGAAAAAATCATGAAACTGCCCCTCCCTGAATCTTTAAAAGCTTACTTGACATATTTTAGAGACAAATAACTTAGATCAAGAAGAAAGAATGACTACTGACAATTCCTTTAGTCTGAAAATGTAGCATTTGTTAGGAATTAAAAGAATTATTTATTTCATCAGAGCAAATTATAGTGGAAAAACTATCACTTGTTACTGTCAGTAACATAAATGATGTATTGAGTGAATAAAAGAATCCCTTTTATAAAATCTGTTTTTCTTTAAATCTTGGAAAATTGTTGTTTCACCTCAGAGTGATTTCAAAGTGGAATGTAACAGTAGTGAAGACTTGTGTGCTATAAATCCTTTTCTGATTCCTTATGGATCTCGTTCATTTTCATGTAGAAAACGAAAGCGAATCTACAGAGAAAAGAAACGTCTGGTGCATCACGGCCTGACGATGGATTCCTGTTTCCTGCAACATGGGGAGTCTCCACTATGGCCTGTTTCCCAACAGGAAACTGGAAAGGAGAGTGAAGACACGATGCTGCTTTTCCACACTTCTCTGGAGGTTTCTGTGTCCCCACAGAGCTCGGGAAACAAACAATCAACATGGTCACGCTTTGGGGGCCAGAGACGCATGAGCAACAGGCCCCCTTGCAGAAGGCAAAGGAATGTGGAACCCGAAACCACGCTTCAGTCGGCCAGAATGTGACTCCTGTGTGGATGGGACTATCCACCTCGCGTGGGGCTCAACGTGGGGCTCAACGTGGGGCTATCTCATCTGTGAACCATGTGGATGAAAAATGGACAATCACCCGAGTCTCGGCTCATTGCTCTCTGGGCAATTCCCTCATTCCTTGGGAAAGGAAATTCTAACCCAGGCTGGCGATCCAGAGGGCCAGTGAGAGCCCCACAGGCCGACGCAGCTGTGGATCGAGCACTTAGCCTGCACTGGGCACCCAACATTTTCCGGAGTGCGAGATCCTGCTGGTCCTGGAGGCAGAAGACTGCTTTTCTCTCTGCCTTCCTCTCTCTGTTTCTTGCTCCCTCCCTCCCTCTTTCCCTCTGTCCCTCCCTCAGTTCCTCCCTTCCTCCTTCCCTCCCTCCTTCCCTCTCTCCTTCCTTCTATCCCTCCATCCTTTCCAAGGCCCCTCGGTCCATCCGTTCTTTCCTCCCTCCATCTCTCCCTCCCTCTCTGTCTCCGTTCACCTCTCCATCTCTGCCTGAATTCTCTCCCGCGTAGAAAGGGCAGCACCCCGGCTTGGGCGGGGTCTCTGGTCTGCATTTAGCTGTCAGGCGCTCCACGGTGATGCCGAGGAAGCTGGCGGGGCAAGGGTAGGCTATTGACGGTGGGGAGGGGAGGCAGAGGTTTCGAGACACGGAAGGAAGAGAAGGCCTGGCGTCTGCCCGTGCCAGTGTTTCCCGGGATGGAGGTCTCCGCCCGCCCCACTGAAGAACGAGGTGGGGGGCAAGAGGGAAGGGATGAGAGCTCTACCTAGGCTAGTTAGAAAACCTAGGCTGCTGCCTGCTAACCCGCGCATGAGCAGTAGACAGTCCGCCTCCCAGTACCTGGACAGGCCCTGGGATCCCCGGGATGCTCAGAAAAGAATGGCAGCCCGCCTCTGAGTGGAGTCTCTCATGGGACCTGGAACTCAGGGATCCTAGGCAGGTCAGTTGGAAGGGAAGACACGCCTCTCCATATCCAGTGAGAGGTTCACCGCAAAACAGAGGCCACCGCACTGCCCCTACCCCGCCCCAACCCCGCGTCCTAAAGCTCCTCCAGCACAGCCAAGTGTTCTTCCTGGCTGAGGAATGGTTCTAGCGGAGCGGGCTCTTCCACGTCCTTCAGCTCCCCCAGTGGCGCCGGATCTAGGAAAGGTTGTGCCACTTTGCCCCAGCCACTTTGACCCAACCTGGAGCTCACAAAAACATATGTTGTATGAAATCAAGGTTTAAGGGATCTAGGGCTGTGCAGGATGTGCCTTGTTAACAAAATGTTTACAAGCAGTACACTTGGTAAAAGTCATCGCCATTCTCTAGTCTCAACAAACGAGGGGCACAATGCACTGCAGAAAGCCGCAGAGACCTCTGCCCTTGAAAGCAGGGTATTGTCTAAGTTTTCTCCCCATGTGATAGTCTGAAATATGACCTCATGAGATGAGAAAGACCTGACTGTCCCCCAGCCTGACACCCGTTAAGGGTCTGTGCTGAGGTGGATTAGTAAAACAGGAAAGCCTCTTGCAGTTGAGATAGAGGACGGCCACTGTCTGCTCGCTGCCCCTGGGAATTGAATGTCTCAGTATAAAACCCAATTGTACATTTGTTCAATTCTGAGATAGGAGAAACACCGCCCTATTGTGGGAGGTGACACATGTTTGCAGTAATGCTGGTTTGTTATTCTTTACTCCACTGAGATGTTTGGGTGGAAAGAAACATAAATCTGGCTTACATGCACGTCCAGTCATAGTCCCTTCCCTTGAACTTAATTATGACATAGATTTTTTTGCTTATATGTTTTTTGCTGACCTTCTCCTTATTATCACCCTGCTCTCCTACTACATTCCTTTTTGCTGAAATAATAAAAATAATAACCAATAAAAACTCAGGGATCTCAGAGGCCGGTGCTGGTGCAGGTCCTTGGTATGCTGAGCGCCAGTCCCCTGGGCCTACTGTTGTTTCTCTATACTTTGTCTCTGTGTCTTAATTCTTTTCTCAGTCTCTCATCCCACCTGACTAGAAATACCCACAAGTCGGGAGGGGTAGGCCACCCCTTCACTCACCAGCAAAAAGATTATGACTTGGTAAAGCTCAGATATTCATTAGTATTTTTCAGCAATAAGGTATTTTAAGTTAAGGTATGTACACAGTTTTTTAGACATAATGTGATTACTAATTAATTAATTAATAATTATTAAATACTCATTACACTACAACATAGTTTAAGCATAACTTTTATAAGCACTGGGAAACAAAATGTTTATGTGACTAACTTGATTGTAACATTTGCCTTATTGTGGTTGTCTGGAACCAAACCCACACTATCTCTGAGTATGCTTGTAGGTTTTTGGTTGTTCTTTGTTTTGAGATGGGGTTTCACTCTGTCACCCAGGCCAGAGTGCAGTGGCATGATCATAGCTCACTGCAGCCTCAAACTGCTGGGTCAAGTGACTGTTCTACCACAGCTTCCTGAGTAGCTGGGACTACAGGCATGCAGCACTATGCCTGGCTTTTTTTTTTTTTTTTTTTTTTTTGAGACGGAGTCTCACTCTTTCGCTCAGGCCAGAGTGCAGTGGCTATCTCGGCTCACTGCAAGCTCTGCCTCCTGGTTTCACGCCATCCTCCTGCCTCAGCCTCCTGAATAGCTGGGACTACAGGTGCCCAAACCAGGCCCGGCTAATTTTTTGTATTTTTAGTAGAGACCGGGTTTCACCATGTTAGCCAGGATGGTCTCGATCTGCTGACCTCGTGATCTGCCCGCCTCGGCCTCCTAAAGTGCTGGGATGACAGGCGTGAGCCACCGCGCCTGGCCTGCCTTTTCTTTCTAGTGGCACAAGCCCCATGGAGTGTGGTGCGTCCGATCTTCGATGCTTTTGAACAGTGTAGAAAGTATTGCTGTTTGAATTTAATTTTTTACTACATGTATGGTCTCGATAGATCACAAGAAGATCAATAAGCCCTTCTCCTTATTCTACTTCCCTTTCTAGCTATGGAGAACTTTGATTGGATGTTTCCTGCCTACAGACAGGAATGAGTCTGCTCTTTTCTTTTTTAAACCCGAGGGGACTCAGCCTGAGGGCCTTGAGCATGGCCACCCTCCCCCAACCCCCAACTGGTGATTCTGGTGGTGGTGGTGGTTTTGTGTTCCAGCTTCTGTTTTGTTGTTGTTGTTGCTGCTGCTGCTGGTGGTCCTGTCGTCATTGTTCTGGTATTTTACAGACTCAGGGGGTGTACGTGCTTGTTTGTTAGATCGGCGTACTACTGCCTCCAGTTGTAGAAGTGGACCTCCAGTGTATCCAATACCCACGTGGTGAACGTTGTCTCCGACGGGTGATTTATTCATTCCTCGTCCCCTTCCTACCCTCCTCCTCCCTTTTGGAGTGTCTGTTATTTCCATCTTGATGACCATGTGCGTACCCACTGTTTACCTCCCACTTGTAAGCAGAAGGCAGTTCACTGAGTACATACTTGCTTCCAGCTCTATCCATGTTGTGGGAAAAGATGTGAAATTGCTCTTTTTTGTGCCTGTACCATTGGAGAATTTTAACTTTCTTGGTGGTTGTTTTTCTTTTTTCTTTTCTTTTCTCTTCTCTTCTTTTCTTCTCTTTTCTTTTCTTTCTTCATCCTCCTCCTCCTTCTTTTTTACATTTTTTTCAGCTGGGCTCTCCTACTTGTGTTGCTCAGTTGCTCAGGCTGTTCTCAAACTCCTGGCCTAGAAACTTCTCCCATCACATCCACCATCTAGTTGTTGAAATGAGCATCTCTTGTAAAATTAAAAAGATAAAAAAATAAAGAGAAAGACAAAAAGCAAGGGGTGAACTTTTCTCTTGCCACCTCCCAGTGTGTACCTTGGACCCGATAGGAGGGAGGGAGCTTGGCTGGGTGGGCTTTTGTTGCTAAATCCTCCCTAGGGCCTCCTTCCCTCTCCGCCTTGTCCCCACTTCTCCCCCAGCCAAGGCTCCCACCGCCGCCATGGGATTTTCCATGGGAGAGATATGCGAGAGGACAGATGCGGCTTCCAGATCTATAACCTGCCAGATGTCTCTGGCTCAGGGTCCCCCATCAGCTGCCTGCCACCTTCCAGGGAGCTCTGAGGCTGATGTCCCGCCCCCCTTCACGTCCCGCCACCCTCCTCTGGCTGGCCTTTGCCTGGCGACCCCAAGGGAACCACGTTGACACTGCTTTTGAATCCTCCAACGAAGACTTCCACCAGATGCCCCGGGTGGGCCGGATGGGATGGACTGGATCACCCCGGACTGTGCTGTTCTTGGGGGTTGGTTGACGTACATGGTGGACTGGCAGCCCCAGCATTGTAAAGGGTGCCCAGGTATGGAAATGTCACATAGGATGCCCTCCTTTCCGTCAGCCTGCCTTCAGCTTCCTCAGGCATGAAGACAACTTCCCATCAGAACCTCTTTTCTTCCCTTTCTCCACCACACAGATGAGATGCATGAGAGGGAGAAACAGCTCAATAGATACTTCTGAACTTCATTTGTGGAATCCTCAGTCATCTAGAAACAGAGAGGTGACTAGACAGGGACCCAAATCAAACACCATTTCCAGGTCCTCACGGTGGGATTGATCTCTCTCTCTCTCTCTCTTTCTCACACACACACATACACACACACACACACACACACACACACAGGCAATTTCCACATCTAGTTCACAAACCACACTAATTTACCCTTTTCACAGTATGCAGTCTGAGGAAAACCCACCCCAGGCTCTACCCAGCGGCTGACGAAACCTCTTCTCTACAAATTATTAAAAAGATTATCTGGGCTGGGCACAGTGTCTCCCGCCTGTCATCCCAGCACTTTGGGAGGCCAAGGCGGGTGGATCACTTGAGGCCAGGAGTTCAAGACCAGACTGGCCAACATGGCAAAACCCCATCTTGATGAAATATAGAACAATTAGCCAGGCCTGGTGGCATAAGCTTGTAATCACAACTACTCAGGAGACTGAGGCGGGCGAGTTGCTTGAACCAGGGGTGCCGAGATTGCAGTGAGCTGAGATCGTGCCATGGCAATTATTGAGACAAAGCGAGACTCTGTCTCAATAATAATCACAATATTGTTATAAGATGAGTTTTGTGTGCTGATACCCACCTGTAGTCGCAGCTACTCAGGAGGCTGAGATAAGGAGAAGATCACTTGAGGCCCCACAGGTCAAGGCTTCAGTCAGCTGTATCCTGGGTAGTTACCAGTCAAGGAGATATGCCCCTCCCCATTTTCTATTTTCTTTTCTCTCTTCTTTTTTCTTCTCTCTTCTTTCTTTCTATCTTTTTCTTTCTTTCTCTCTTTCTTTCTTTCCTTTTTCTTTCTTTCCTGCCTGACTGACTGCCTCCTACCTTCCTTCTTTTCTCCCTTCCTCTCTTCCTCCCTTCCTTCTTTCCTCCCACCTCGGCCTCCCAAAATGCTGGGATTACTGGTGTGAGGCACCATGCCTGCTTGGCCTAAAGAGACACCCTTTGAAAGTAAGACACAGCACCTTCCAGTGATCTGATTGATTGATTGACTGATTTAGAGACAGCGTCTCGCTCTGTCGCCCTGGGAGTGGTGCCATCATAACTCACTCACTGCAGCATGGATGCTCCTGGACTCAAGTGATCCTCCCACCTCAGCCTCCAGAGTAGAGTACCTGGGACCACAGGCAGGTGCCACTGTGCCCAGATCATTTTTATTTATTTATTTATTTATTTTCCTGAGACAGAGTTTCACTTTTGTTGCCCAGACTGGAGTGCAATGGCACGATCTTGGCCCACAGCAACCTCTGCCTCCCAAGTTCAAGCGATTCTCCTGCGTCAGCCTCCTGAGTAGCTGGGATTGCAGGCATATGCCACCACGTCTGCCTGATTATGTATTGTTAGTAGAGGCGGGGCTTCTCCATGTTGGTCAGGCTGGTCTCGAACTCCCAACCTGAGGTGATCCGCCCTCCTCGGCCTCCCAAAGTGCTGGAATGGCAGGCGTGAGCCACTGCACCTGGCCTTCATTTTTATGTTTTTCCACAGACAGGGTCTCATCATTTTGTTGCAACCCTCCTGAACCAGTGTCTCAAAGTGCTGGCGTGGTAGGCATGAGCCACTGCACCTGGACTCTGGGGAATGATTCAAGACCATGACCGCTGTACTAATTCTTTCTTTCTTTCTTTCTTTCTTTCTTTCTTTCTTTCTTTCTTTCTTTCTTTCTTTCTTTTCTTTCTTTCTTTCTTCCATTGATGAATTTTTTTATTATTGATTGATTGATTGATTGATTGATTTTGAGACGGAGTCTCTCTCTGGTCCAGGTGAGGCGAGGCAAGGGGCATCACTTTGGAAGCCGCAGCACCGCCTTCTAAAGCCCCATTCAAATGCACAAAGCCTTATTTCCTTCCTGGAGTTGGAGCTGATGCCTTCCATCGCCTTGGGCTTCTCTCCATTCAGAAGCTGTTACAGGCACAACCCCACCCAGTGGCTGGCTGCCACTGAGGATTAGCGGGTGTGGTGGGGCTGGAAACTCGGTCCCCTATTGTTGCAAGCTCAGCCAAGACATCCCCCGACCCCCATCCCTTGCTCACCCTTTGAGATCCCCTGACTCCACCGCCTTGGAGGCTTACCTCTTACTTTAATTTGTCTTTCTTCCTTTCCTGCATTTGAGGAGGGGGTGCAGGAATGAGGGTGTGTGTGGGAAGGGGGTATGGGGTGGGAATGGAGGGGAGAGTCCTAAGGGTCTATTTAGTGTCATTCCTCTTTCACCGCCACCACCGAAGATGAAAGCAACAATTAGCTAAATACCACATGTTCTCATCCATAAGTGGGAACTTATAGATGAGAGTTCTGCGTGGGCAGAACCAGGGGGACCAGAGACGCGGGAGCCTACTTGAGGGAGGAAGGGTGGAAGGAGAGACAGCTTCAGGAAAAAACAAACAAACAAAAAAAACCATGAAAACTGTTGAGCCCTGTGCTGAGTATCCGGCTGATGAATTCATCTGCACACTGAACACCCCCGTCAGAAGTTTACCTATGTAACAATCTTGCACATGTATGTTTGAATAAGAAATGAAAGTTAGGGGAGAAAGAGAGAGAAGGGAGAGACAGAGAGAGGGAGAGAGGGAAAGAGAGAGAGAAGTGAAACGAAACACCACCTCCTGGACCTGAGTCAGGGGGTTTCCGGCCTTTTGGGGGAACATTCAGCGACAATGCAGTATTTGGGCCTCTTCTTTTTTTTTTTTTTCCTTCTTTTCTTTTTTTTTTGACTGAGTTTCTCTTGCTCTGTTACCCAGGCTGTGGTGCAGTGGCACTCTCTCGGCTCACTGAAACCTCTGCTTCCCAGGTTCCAATGATTCTTCTTCTGTAGCTGGGATTACAGGTGTGCACCACGACAGCCGGCTAATTTTTAGTAGAGACGGGGTTTCTTCATGTTGGCCACGTTGGTATTGAACTCCTGACCTCAAGCGATCCACCCTCCTGGGCCTCCCAAAGTGCTGGGACGGCAGGCCTGAGCTGCCGGGATTTCAGCCTTTAAAAGCACGGGCCCTTACACTTTTCACTGTGGCCCTTACACTCAGAATGACGTGTCTTCTCTGCCTTAGGTTGACTCCTTGAGTCCCCTATGCCATTGCACTCTAGCCTGGGCAGCAAGACCGAAACTCTCTCCCCCCACCTTCTGGTGCAAAATAAAATAAAATAAAATAAAATAAATAAATAAATAAATAAATAAATAGATAAAATCTCTACACATGACATATAAGTGTGTGTTCCCATGAGTGATTTCTAAGAAATGGCGCTGTACACTGAACACAGTGGCACACGTCTGTCATCCCAGCACTTTGGGAGGCCGAGGTGGGTGTTTCACGAGGTCAGGAGTTCAAGACCAACCTAGACAACATGGGGAAATCCTGTCTCTACTGAAAATAAGAAACTGAGCTGGGCGCAGTGGGGCAGACAGCTGTAATCCCAGCTACTCAGGAGGTTGAGGTGGGAGAATAGCTTGAATCTGGAAGGCAGATGTTGCAGTAACCCGGGATGGCGCCACTGCACTACAGCCTGGGTGACAGAGTGAGACTTGGTCTCCAAACACATAAATAAATAAATGTAAAAAAGAAAGAAAGAAAAGAAAAGGAAAGGAAAGGAAAGGAAAGAAAAGAAAAGAAAAGAAAAGAAAAGAAAAGAAAAGAAAAGAAAAGAAAACCAGAAAAGAAAGAGAAAATGAAAGAAAAGACACTGTATTGCTACTGGGCCAGGACCTCTCTTTCTGTGTATTTCTCTCTGTCTCTCTGTCCATCTCTGTCTTTCTCTATCTGTCTCTTTCTCTGTCTATCTGTCTGTCTCTTTCTTTCTCTCTATCTCTGTCTCTCTCTGCCTGTCTCACGGTGTCTGTCTTCTAACTCTCTTTCTCTGCCTGTCTGTCTCTCTCTCTCCCCCTCCCTGTCTGTTTCTCTCTCTCTCTGTCTCTCTCTTTCTGTCTGTTTCTCTCTGTCTCTCTCTGTCTGTCTCTGTTTCTCTCTGTCTCTGTCTCTCTGTGCCTATCTTCTGTCTTACTCTCTTTCTCTACCCTTCTGTCTCTCTCTTTGTCTGTCCCTCTCCCTCCCTTTCTGTCTCTCTCTCTCATTCTGTCTCTCACTCTTTCTGTTTCTCTCTGTCTCTCTCTCCATCTCTCTCTGTCTCCCTCTTTCTCTCTGTCTCTGTCTGTCTCTCTCTGCCTGTCTCTCTCACTGTCTGTCTTCTGCCTTACTCTCTTCCTCTGCCTGTCTCTCTCTTTCTCTCTTTCTCCCTCCCTGCCTTTCCGTTTCCCTCTCTCTCTCTCTCTGTCTCTCTCTCTGTCTGTTTCTCTCTATCTCTTCCTCTCTTCCTCTGTCTGTCTGTCTCTCTCTTTCTTTTTCTTTTTTTTTTCAGAGGGAGTCTCACTGTGTCACCCAGGCAGGAGTACAGTGGCGCCATCTTGGCTCACTGCAAGCTCCACCTCCCAGGTTCACGCTATTCTCCTGCCTCAGCCTCCGGAGTAGCTGGGACTATAGGCTCCCGCCACCAAGCCCGGCTAATTTTTTGTATTTTTAGTAGAGACGGGATTTCACCGTGTTAGCCAGGATAGTCTCGATCTCCAATCTTCTGAGCTCGTGATCCGCCCGCCTTGGCCTCCCAAAGTGCTGGGATGACAGGAGTGAGCCACCACACCCAGACTGTCTCTCTCTTTCTTTCTCTCTCTCTTTCTCTCTCTCTCTGTGCCTATCTTCTGTCTTACTCTCTTTCTCTCCCTGTCTGTCTGTCTCTCTCTCTCTCTCTCTCCCTGTCTCTCTCTCTCTTGCTGTTTCTCTCTGTCCATCTTTGTCTGTCTCTTTCTCTGTTTGTCTCTCTCTTTCTTTCTCTCTGTCTCTCTCTCCCTCTGCCTGTCTCTCTCACTGTGTCTGTCTTCTGTCTTACTCTCCTTCTCTGTCTGTCTGTCTGTCTCTCTCTCCCCCTCTCTTTCTGTTTCTCTCTCTATCTCTCACTCTCTCCGTCTCTCTCTTTCTGTCTGTTTCTCTCTGTCTCTGTCTCTCTGCCTGCCTGTCTCTCTCTCTCTGTCTCTCTCCCTCCCTGTCTGTTTCTCTCTCTTTCTCTATCTCTCTCTCTTTCTGTTTTTCTCTGTCCATCTCTGTCTTTCTCTGTCTCTCTTTCTCTCTGTCTCTGTCTCTCTCTTTCTCTGCCTGTCTCTCTCACTGTGTCTGTCTTCTGTCTTAATCTTTCTCTGCCTTTCTGTTTGTCTCTCTCTCTCCCTCCCTTTCTCTCTCTCTCTCTCCATCTCTCTCTCTTTCTGTTTCTCTCTGTCTGTCTCTGTCTGTCTCTGTGTGTCTGTTTCTCTCTCTTTCTCTGTCTCTCTCTCTGTTTCTGTTTATTTCTCTCTGTTTGTCTCTCTCTCTCTCTGTCTCTCTCCCTCCCTGACTGTCTGTTTCTCTCTCTGTCTCTGTCTCTCTCTCTTTCTTTCTGTTTCTCTCTGTGTCTCTCTGTCCATCTCTGTCTTTCTATGTCTGTCTCTTTCTCTGTCAGTCTGTCAGAGCCCCCGTGCTGGGGAGGGCCCTGCCCCTTCCAAGAAAGTGAGAAGCACCTGCTTAGAGAGGCCGAGAGGAATCTAGACAGACAGGCCTTGCTAGGCTTCACCACTGGGTGCATGATTTTGGGAGGTCGAGGCCGGATCCTCACTTGGATGGAAGGGGCATTTTCCAACTTTTCTCTCTGTCATGTGTGGCGTCCCTACTTCTTGTATTTCCCTGATAAGCTCCTCGACTGAGAAATACACGTTTAAGGCCAGGCGCGGTGGCTCACGTCTGTCATCCCAGCAGTTTGGGAGGCCGAGGCGGGTGGATCACCTGAGGTTGGGAGTTCGAGACCAGCCTTGCCAACACAGCAAAACCCCGTCTCTACTAAAAATATTAAATTGATTCGGGCGCGGTGGGGCAGGTGCCTGTAATGCCAGCTACTCGGGAGGCTGAGGCAGGAGAATCGCTTGAACCTGGGAGGCAGAGGCTGCAGTGAGCCGAGATCGCGCCACTGCACTACAGCCCGGGCTGTAGAGTGAGTGAGACTCTATCTCTAAATAAATAAATAAATAAATAAATAAATAAATAAATAAATAAATGCATTCTTTTCCATGCTGACTGACACTTGCAGGCATCGGTTGTCTTCGGGCATCACTTAGTGGCCACTGTTATTGAAAGTCGAGGTGACACAGAGGGAGGTCTCCCGGACTTCACCGAGCCTGGGGCAACGGGTTTCTCTCTCTCCCTTCTGGAGGCCCCTCCCTCTCTACCTGGTTGCGTAGGGAACCTCCGCCCTGGCGGGGGCCCTATTTTTCTTTGATTAGTGCTTTAGTTTTCTATGTGTGTTGGTTTCTTTCATGTGCATTGACTCTTCTACTTGGGTTTTAGGAGGGGTCAGTTTAATTTTCAAGTCGCCGCCTGGCTCCCCCCACTACCTATGTCCCTTTACTTTCATTTAGTGAATCAGTTAGGTGGGTTCCCCCCAAAACCCCTACCCCCCGCCTCCCAACACCCTGCTTGGAAACCTTCCAGAGCCACCCAGGTGCGCCTCCCTCTTCTCTCCCCTTCTCCCACCCCTTGCCAGAGATCTCATTCTTGCTAGGCTGACATTTGCAACGGTGGGCGTCAGGCCTCACTCAGTGGCCATGGTTTTTGAAGATGGGGGTGGCACGGTCCCACTTCCCCAGAGACAGCTTGGGCCGATGGCATAGCCCTTGACCCGCGTGGGCAAGCGGGCAGGTCTGCAGTTTTGGGGTTTTCCCCAGCTTCCTTCTTCAGGCCTCCCTCCCTAGGAAAGCTTCACCCTGGCTGGGTCTCAATCACTTTTTATCATGATGTTTTAGTTTCTCGCCCTCCCGCCGGCATAGTTTCACAATGGGAATGGTGTCACAGCTCTAGTCTGGACCTTCTTAGTATTTGCCCAGAATTGAAACGCTTTCTGAAAACTAATACTTTGCTCACTTAAGATTTCCAGGGACGGTGCCTTGGTCCGTGTTTGTTGTTTTGTTTTGTTTGTGTTTTTCCTTTTTCGTATGTATTTCTTTTCAGATGAAGTAGAAATCCCCAATTTTCAGGAGGACATATATTTTCCCCAAGACATGTTAGCTGCTGTTTTCTCCTGTTGTTAACTAGCGCTTTTGTGAATCTCTCAACGTGTAGTGAGAGCCGGTTGATATTTACTATACTTCAGAGCATCTTATTTTCTGGAAATCCGTAAGTGAATGCTGCGGCTGCTCTTGCTGCTGCTGCTGCTCTTGTTGCTGTTGTTGCTGTTGTTTTCAAAGACCACCCCAGCCACTGTTTACGGGATCAAAAGCATTATAAAATATGTGTAATTATTTCCTGAGCACGCCCTTCCTCCTCCTCTCTCTGTCTCTCTGTCTCTGTCTCTCTCTTTCTCTGTCTTCTCTCTCTCTCTGTCTCTCTCTCTCTGCCTATTTCTCTCTCTCTCTCTCTCTCTCTGCCTGTCTCTCTCACTGTGTCTGTCTTCTGTCTTACTCCCTTTCTCTGCCTGCCTGTCTGTCTCTCTCTCTCTGTTTGTCTGTCTTTCACTGTCTCTCTCTCTCCGTGTCTGTTTCTCTCCATCTCTGTCTCTGTCTCTCTTTCTGTCTGTTTCTCTCGGTCTCTCTCCCTCCATCTCTGTCTGTCTCTCTCTTTCTTTCTCTCTGTCTTTATCTGTCTCTCTCTGCCTGTCTCTCTCACTGTGTCTGTCTTCTATCTTACTCTCTTTCTCTGCCTGCCTGTCTCTCTCTCTCTCTTTGTTTCTCTCTGTCTCTCTCTGTCCATCTCTGTCTTTGTCTGTCTGTCTCTTTGTCTGTCTGTATCTCTCTTTCCTATCTCGCTGTCTCTGTCTCTCTCTCTCTGTCTCTCTCACTGTGTCTGTCTTCTGTCTTATTCTCTTTCTCTGCCTGTCTGTCTGTCTGTTGGTCTCTCTCTCTTGCTCTCTCTCCCTGTCTCTCTGTCTGTCTCTCTCTCTCCCTGTTTTTTTCTCTCTTGTTTTTTTCTCTGTCTCTCTTTGCCTGTCTGTTTCTCTGTCTCTGTCTCTCTGTCTCTCTCTCTCTCCCTGTCTCTCTCTCTGTGTCTGTCTTCTGTCTTACTTTCTCTGCCTGTCTGTCTGTCTCTCTCTCCTTGTCTGTTTCTCTCTCTGTCTCTGTCTCTCTCTTTCTGTCTCTCTCTCTCCCTCTGTCTGTCTCTGTCTTTCTCTGTCTCTTTCTCTCTCTCTGTCTGTCTCTTTCTTTCTCTCTGTTTCTCCATCTGTCTCTGTCTCTCTCTCTTTGTGTGTGTGTCTGCCTTCTGTCTTACTCTCTTTCTCTGCCTGTCGGTCTTCCTGTCTGTCTGTCTGTCTCTGTCTCTGTCTGTCTCTCTCTCTTTCTGTCTCTATCTCTCTTTCTGTTTCTCTCTCTGTCCATCTCTGTCTTTCTCTGTGTCTTTATCTGTCTGTCTCTCTCTCTTTTTCTCTTTGTGTATCTTTGTATCTCTCTGTCTGTCTCTCTCAGTCTCTGTCTCTCTCTTTCTTGCTCACTCTCTGGCTCTTGCTATCTCCCACCCTCTCTTTCTTTGCAAAATAAGTTCAAGTACATCTAATCTAATCCATTACCATGGCCTGAATTCTTAACTTTAGGCATCCCAGATATGATCTCCCTACAGAATGCTGTACAGAACTGGCAAGTTGATTTCTTGACTTGGAAACCTCATAGATACTACATATTAATAAAGATCCAACCTTAAAATCTGGGGTTGCCTCTCCCTCGACTGTCTCAAAAAGGCATACCTCTGTTCACCTAGGATGCTGGGAGGGTTTTCTCAATGTGCATCTGCTCGTGTCCTACATGACCTGTGACCAAGCCCTGTCCGTTCTGTCTCAAATGTGTATCTGCAAACACTTCTCTCCATTTCCACAACTACCCACAGCCCATTGTGGAACCACTGGCCCTTTGAAAAAAATCTCAGAGTTAGCTTTGGCTTTTTGGCTAGGAGGCCTAAACGTGCTGAGAACTTTCTTGCCCAGGATCCTGTGTGAACAAAAGTGGCTCTGCTGGGAGCTGGGATCCTTGGGACCATGCTTGCTAGTGCTGGATGAGTCTCTGGAAGGAAGCACGGGACTCCGCAAAGCTGACTTCTCCCACTGAGGTCAAACGGATACCTCTGCATTGGCCCGAGGCCTCCAACTTACGTCACCATCATCATCACTGTCAGCATCCTTGTGAGCCTGCCCAAGGACCCGACTCCGGGGAGACTCTTGGGAGCCTGGCCATCCTCGGCTAAAGTCCAAAGGGATGGCGACTTCCACCCACAAGGTCCCCACTGAACTGCAAAGATGTGGAGCATAGGTCAGAGAGGGGACCAGGAGGGGAGGCGTCCTGACAGGCGATGAGTTCCCTAGGCTCTGGCCACCCCACTCACGTCCCACGTCCCGGGCACCCGTGGGACACCGCCGCTTTATCGCCTCCTTTGTCCACAGCCGGCCTCACCCCATCCTGCAACCCAGGCACACACGCTGGAGGTTACAAAACCACTTGGCGCGAATAGAGCCTGACGGAGGGAGAGCTCATTTCACTAGGCAGAGGGGTGCGGTGGGGTGGGGTGGGGGGTGGGGGGTCTGTAGAAAGCCTGATTCTCCCTCGTGGGTGGCTACAGGATGCAAATGAATATCGCTTCTTGGACGGAGGGGCTTCCTTAGGCCATCACGTTTGCGGGGCTATCTCTCAAACCCTTCCTTGAGGCCACAGAATAGATTCCACCACACCCCTCGACGTTTCCCCAGGTGCTGGATGTATCCTGTCAAGAGACCTGAGCCTGACACATTGAGTTAAACACCTTTATTGTCTTTGTGTGTTTGTTTGTTTCTGAGATGGAGTCTTGTTCTGTCCCCCCCGGCTGGAGTGCAGTGGCGTGATCTCAGCTCACTGCAACCTCTGCCTCCTGGGTTCCAGCGATTCTTCTGCCTCAGCGCCACCATGCCCGACTCATTTTTTTATTTTTAGTAGACATGGGGTTTGACCCTGTTTCATCGGTTTTCACTGGAGATTATAGATTCGAGTCACACCTCATTGTGTGTCACATCATGACTTCTTTTTTTTTTTAAGCAAAATATATCTGCTTTATTTGAGTGGCTTTGTGTATCGTTATAATTGTGTTATAGATGGAGAAAAGGTATTAAACACGGTGATAATGATAGTGAAAGTGAAAACAAAAGAAAGTCTATCTATTTTGTAGTTAGAATAAAGTTGCTCAGTATTTAGAGTTACCTAAATAAGTCAGCATTTAAACTTCTCCTAGTAAAAGCTTGCCGATCTGAATAATCCTCCTTTAAACACAATTTTTGATATGGTTAAGTTTTTTAAGAATGTGGCTCTTGCAAAATAGCTGAACAGACAATACACATTTAAAAAAGAACAAGACAAGGATCAACCAGACTTGAGAAAAAATAAAAAACAACACAAGTCTTATGAAGAACTGAGTTCTTAAAATATTATGGAGAACATAGCTATTGGAAGAGAAGGCAGTATTGGCAAGTTGATTGTTACATTGGTCAGCAAAAGCTAGCACTTTTTTTTTGGCAACCTTTCAGGCACTGCAACTACTACTGTAAAATGAGATAGAATCCATTAAACAACATATTCACAAATCAAAAAATGTTTTAGTAATATAATGCCTCAGATTTAGAAGGAAATCAAGTGATAAACCACTGCTATAATAATTAACCCCAAAGATAACCCTATCTGACAAAAACTACCACAGAGTTATGACTTCAGAATTATACTTTCTCTTGATATTTATTTATTTATTTATTTTATTGTATTTTATTGTATTTTTTTTTTTCTTGAGACAGCGTCTCACTCTGTGGCACAAGCTGGAGTGCAATGGCGTAATCTTGGCTCACTGCAACATCCACTTCCTGGGTTCAAGCGATTCTCCTGCCTCAGCCTCCCGAGTAGCTGAGACTACAGGCATCTGCCACCATGCCCAGCTAATTTTTATACTTTTAATAGAGACGGGGTTTCACCATGTTGGCCAGGATGGTCTCAATCTCTTGACCTTGTGAGCCACCTGCCTCGGCCTCCCAAAGTGCTGGGATGACAGGCATGAGCCACTGTGCCTGACATTCTCTTGATATTTAAACTTTTAAGTCAGTCCAGAAAAATACAATAAATGTCAACAGTAAGTATGGTGTTGAGGCAGAAGTAGGACCAAAACTTTTCATGTTATTCAGTTGATAACAATATGACCTGGTAGTAATTTCCGATGTGTCTACTTATACCCAAGTACAAAAAAGTAAAACAGAGATACTGCTAAATAAAAGGGTACACTAAGTTCTTAATAGTAACTCAATAAACTGGAACACTGTCAAAAAGCAGCAACTAGTGATTTTTTTCAGGGTTTTTTTCTATTACCCAGTAAGTGAATTATGCTATTCCTTTCCAATTTCCCAAGCACTTTTTGTCCCAATCACCATTTATGTGTTCGAAGAGAAAGTAGCAAATCAATTAACAAAACTAAACAAGCAAACAAACAAAACCCAACTATGGTATCTGCAAAAGTTTGGTAGAAGACTGAAACTGTTGAGTGTAAGGATCTGGTATTCTATTATCATTAGTTAAATTAAGAGTTTGTTAAAGACATTCATTTCATAAGAAAACATGTTAGTTTGAAGTTATTGAACAGTATGTATCACCCCTAAGTATTATTAACCAAATTCAGGAAAATAAAGAGCTATCTAACAAGAAAAATTATTGACTACCAGCACCATCAACAAGACTTTGTCTTTACACTTCATTACCACTTACCATACATTATAATGTCTAGGATTGACTCTGATAGTATTTCAAAAACAAGCTAATGCTTTGTCCATTCTTCAGTTAAGACAAACTCATGCCCTAATAGAGTATAGGCATAAGCATAATTTGGATCCACTTGGATAGCTCTCTGGAGGAATTTAATTGCAATATCGTGTTCCTGTTGCAGACTAAAACAGTTCCCTGCAGCACACCAGGCCTCTGGTGAATTTTTATCCATGTCTGTTAAGTCTTTTGACAGAACTGAAAGAGCAACATGTTTTTGAAGATGCCAAAGTGTTGTAGAGTAGATTTCCATGGCTTTGACTCTATAATCCTCAATCCTTCTAACCTCTGAGAATATTCTTTCAGCTTGCATGTACTCTGAAAGTTCAAAATAGACCCTTCCAATTTGGCACAGTACCCAACCAGAATTGTAGTGGTGAGAAGGTAGATGGCTCAAAATATTTATAGCTTCTTTGCAGTGGTATGAACACAAAGCTAAATAACCTTTCCCCTTTTCAGGAAGAAGCCTCATCAAGCCTTCTGCTGCTGCTTTTTGTAGATTAATACCTGAATCTCAGGTGTGATTGTGGATATTTTCCCTTCTGAATTGATGGAAGAGTCCAATTTTGTAATTTCCAGGCTGTCATTTATATGAGGCTGAGTTATTCCTCCTTTATTTGTTTTACTTTTTGTTTTTCTGTTTGGGATTTTAGGTGGAAACTTCATTTTTAATTTCTTCCTATTCTTCTTGGTTGTGGAACTGTCACTAGTAAAGACTTGTGAACTTTTTTGATGCAGTGCATTTGGGGGAGATGTCATAGTGGGGCTCAATACCTGAGGTGTTGTACTTGTTTATGGACCAGGACTTCCCGTTTGTGAAAGAATTGGAGTTACCTCTCGGCTATTTCCACTCTGTGAGAAGACAGATTTTGCTCCAGTTTGGCCAATTCTGGCAACCGACTTTTTTGAAGGGGCTCCGGTGGATGGCACATCAATTACAGAAGGTGTATCAGTGTAGTTTTGGAAATAGGATCCATCTCAAGGACTTGGGGTTTCTAATGGCAAAATCCCAAAACTTGGGGTTAATGGACTAAGAGCTGCTGGTCCTCTTAATAAACTTCGACCAGTTTTTGGTTTATTTTGAACCTGTTTGATAATATGGAAGTTCCTGTTCCCAGTTGGACAGTATCACGTGAAATTACAGCTGAATCAATGGAAGACACTGGGGAATCTGTATTCAAGGAATACTTTGAATTGGGAGATTCTAAATTCAATCTGTTTAATTCAGTTGTGTCCTGGGGTGTTTCCGTAAGAAAGGTCTCAGACTGTTTGTGACATAAACTATGATTAGGTACTTGTGTTGTGCAAGAGTTGGGCAGACAGTTGCTAAAGTTCTGTAAAGATGTGAATTTAAATGTTTGGTCAGGATCTGGCTTTTCATCTATTTCACATAATGATTCAAGGGATACCAGAGGAAAGGATTTAAACTAAGGCACTTTTGGTAGTATTCTGATCCTTTGACAAGCTGATCTGTCTTGCAATATACATGTCCCAACAATGGAAGGGGAAAGAAAGCTGAATCACCAAACTTGGTAACAATATCATCATGGCTTTTCTGCTTATGGAACACTCCACCAGATAAGATTTGTTCCCCTTCTGCAAGCTTGCTGAGATCAACACAACATTTTGCAAGCAGGTATTTGCATTGCAGTGTAGGAAAACTGTGTACTTTGAAGAGACTATATGTGTTATAGGCCTTTCCTGGGTAGTAAGAACAGGTAGTCAGTAAAAACAAGGCTTCTTCTGAGTGTACTTCTGCATAAAGGCATTCTGCGGGGAAAACCCCATCTCGGTAAGCATAGTGGTTTAGTGCTTGCCATGTAGCAGGCTGGAGGGGTTCCTGCAGCACCGTCATCCTCGAGGCTCAGACCCAATTTCTGCAGTGCCTCAGGTACCCCTTCCACCCCTCCCACCACCCTCCCCCCAATAGCGGCTCCGGCCCGGCCAGCCTGGGCTCATTTAAACTCACCAGTTTTGTGGGTTGCCTGTTCACTCTGATGGTAGTTTCTTTTGCTGTACAGAAGCTCTTTAGTTTAATTAGATCACATTTGTCAATTTTGGCTTTTGTTGCCATTGCTTTTGGTGTTTTAGACATGAAGTCCTTGCCCAGGCCTATGTCCTGAATGGTAATACCTAGGTTTTCTTCTAGGGTTTTTATGGTTTCAGGTCTAACATTTAAGTCTTTAATCCATCTTGCATTGATTTTTGTATAAGGTGTAAGGAAGGGATCCAGTTTCAGCTTTCTACATATGGCTAGCCAGTTTTCCCAGCACCATTTATTAAATAGGGAATCCTTTCCCCATTGCTTGTTTTTCTCAGGTTTGTCAAAGATCAGATAGTTGTAGATTTGTGGCATTATTTCTGGGGGCTCTGTTCTGTTCCATTGATCTATATCTCTGTTTTGGTACCAGTACCATGCTGTTTTGGTTACTGTAGCCTTGTAGTATAGTCTGAAGTCAGGTAGTGTGATGCCTCCAGCTTTGTTCTTTTGGCTTAGGATTGACTTGGAGATTCAGGCTCTTTTTTGGTCCCATATGAACTTTAAAGTAGCTTTTTCCAATTCTGTGAAGAAAGTCATTGGTAGCTTGATGGGGATGGAAAAGGGATCTAGAACTAGAAATACCATTTGACCCAGCGATCATATTACTGGGTATATACCCAAAGGACTATAAATCATGCTGCTATAAAGACACATGCACATGTATATTTATTGTGGCACTATTCACAATAGCAAAGACTTGGAACCAATTCAAATGTCCAACAATGATAGACTGGATTAAGAAAATGTGACACGTATACACCAAGGAATACTATGCAGCCATAAAAAATGATGGGTTCATGTCCTTTGTAGGGACATGGATGAAATTGGAAATCATCATTCTCAGTAAACTATCACAAGGACAAAAAACCAAACACCACATGTTCTCACTCATAGGTGGGTATTGAACAATGAGAACACATGGACACAGGAAGGGGAACATCACACTCTGGGAACTGTTGTGGGGTGGGGGAGGGGGCAGGGATAGCATTAGGAGATAATATGTAGTGCTAGATGACAAGTTAATGGGTGTAGCACACCAGCCTGGCACATGTATACATATGTAACTAACCTGCACATTGTGCGCATGTCCCCTAAAATTTAAAGTATAATAATAATAATAATAATAATAATAATAATAATAATAAATAAACTCACCAGTTACCAGGGGATGGGGGAGGCCAAGCCAGAATGTCTTCTTTACCCTGCCGACTCTGGGAAGCCCGGCCCCTTGTGATCCATTGCAAAGCGAGAGTCACCTCATATTTGGAAAATGGATGCACTCCCAAGTTCAGTGGAGGGATGTGGCATGTAGGATGAAGGACTCTCTTCCTTCTGATTCGGTCTGCATAGTGGGGCCTAGGGTTGGAGCTCTCTCTGTGCGGACTGCCGACTCCCTCTACCTTGGGTTCCATCGACCCCAGCCTGGGACATGGGCCTTGGCAGATTCTGGCCCTTCCTGGCCCTTACATCGCTGTCAGAAACCCCATCTCGTGCTTGGATGCCCCAGTGACTGTGGCTCGTGCCTTTCTGGAAACACTGGAAATCTCTCCTCTATGCATGGTCACCTAAAACCCCAGGAGCTCAGGACAAGGGCCGCCATCCACCTCACTGCTTTCAGAAGAGAATGCTGAGAGTCTCTTACAGACTGTCTCTTGACTTGAGTTCTTCATGAGTGTGTGGTTAAGATGTAATGAGACCAGATGTATTAACTCAGGCAGGGTGCTGGTGGCTCACGTCTGTACTCCCAACATTTTGGGAGGCTGAGGCTGTAGGATCCCTTGAGGAATTGCCTAACCCTGAGGACGTTGAGGCTGCAGTGAGTGAGCCATAATGGTGTCACTGCACTCCAGTCTCGGCAAAAGACAGAGTGAGGCCCTGTCACAGGCCGGCCGGCAGGCAGGCGGAAAGACAACAGCTGTATTATGTTCTTCTCAGGGTAGGAAGTAAAAATTACAGAATACAGCACTTATTTTATTTTATTTTTGGACAGAGTTTCACTCTTGTTGCCCATGCTGGGGTGTAACAGCACCGTCATGGCTCACCGCAACCTCCTCCTGCCGTGTTCAAGCAATTCTCCTGCTTCAGCCTCCTGAGTAGCTGGGATTACAGGCATGTGCTACCACACCCGGCTGATTTTGTATTGTTAGTAGAGACGGCATTTCTCTATGTGGGTCATGCGGGTCTCAAACTGGCAACCTCAGGTGATCTGCCCACCTTGGCCTCCCAAAGGGCTGGGATGACAGGAGTGAACAATTGCACCCGCCCGGCTACGTTTTTTTTTTTTTTTTAATTTTCAATTTTAATCTATTCATTTTTCTTATTATTTTTTGAGATGGAGTCTCGCTCTCTTGCCCAGACTGGAGTGCAGTGGCGTGATGTCGGCTCACTGCAAGCTCTGCCTCCTGGGTTCATGCCATTCTCCTGTCTCAGCCTCCCAAGTAGCTGGGACTACAGGCGCCCGCCACCACACCTGGCTAATTTTTTGTATTTTGAGTAGAGACGGGGTTCTTGTGGTAGCCAGGATGGTCTCTATCTCTTGACCTCCGTGATCCGCCTGCCTCGGCCTCCCAAAGTGCTGGCATTACAGGCGTGAGCCACCGCGACCGGCCTATTTATCTATTTATTAACTTGTGTCCAGGTTAGGAAACCAGGTAGTTTTTGTATTTTTTTAGAGACAAAATACAAGGTTTCACCATGTTGCCAGGGCTCCGGATCGAGGGATCCACCTTCCCTTGCTCCCAAAGGGCGGGGATGACAGGCGTGAGCCTACCGCGCCCGGCTCCCCCTTCCACCCTCCAGCTTATCCCTCAGGTGCCTGAGGCCCAGCGGTGGTGTGTGGTTCCCACCCCCAGCGCCCCGTCCTCCAGTCACCGCCGCGGTGTCTGCAAGTGGGTCCTAAGGGAGCTCGTTGGTGTGGGGGTTGAGGCGGTAGAGGGAGACGTGCCCCTCCCATGCAGGGAAGGGCTCCGCCTGGTCTGGCGAACTCAGGTCCAGTGCTCCCCTCTGGTGGGTGCGCGCCGGCTGTGTGAGCGATCGCGGTGGGCTTGGGCAGGCGACGCGTGCGCCGGCCGGCCGCCGAGGGGCTACCGTTCTGCCTCCGAAAGGTTGTGTGTGGGTTTACTTGGAGGTGCTTTGCCTGGGAGAAAGGAGGCGGGTGGACGGGGGGCTGGGGGGCCCTTGCGGGATTGCGCGCACGCGCATTGGCCAGGACCCCCGCCCAGACCGCGAAGGCTGAAGTTTCCCACACGCAGAATTTACCTGGTATGCAGGCCCCCTCCCTTCCCCAGGCGTCCCTGAGCACCTCTGCGGGCCTGACGAGGGGCGACTGGGGGTAGGGAGTGTGACCCACCCTCAGTGAGAAAGCCTTCTGTAGCGATCCGAGAGGTGTGCATTTGGGGTACGGGATCCCCCGGCCTGCCGCCTCTCTCTGCGTTATGGTAGCGCTGCCATAGCGACTCGCTTGCAGAGAACCCTCCTCGGCTTCCCCCTCGACGGGGTGAGGGGGGGAGATGGAGGGTTCCACCGGCCTCCGCGGTGGGGACCGAGGGCGGCTCGTCGCCTACTGTGTAGCCCCCACCTCCCCCTTTCCAGACGGGGGAGGATCCCGCCGGTCGGTGCCGGCGTCCTAGCGGTTGGGAGGCTGCGCAAGCGGTGGCTGTGCCTGGCATTCCGTCCGGCGCATGACCCGCTCCACTGTGAGCCGGCTCTCCGCCCGCTCCCCTGGGGAGCAGCGACCAGTGCGGATGACCGTGTTTGCGTGGTACGGGGTTGGGCCACCTGGCCCTAGGAAGCATCCCAAGTGGGGGCCACGCCGGTCTCCCGGAGCTTGACCGGGTCGGAGCATGGACGAGAAATGAGCAACGTGGCCCTGGCGTTGGGTTTGTGGCTGAGGTCGCTTTGGGGTCCCGATGGCGGGAACCAGGGCTCGTGGGGCGGGTCTCGGTGGGTGCCGAGGGCCATCTGGCGTCCTAGGCGGAGTGCCGAGGGACCTCCCTCGTGTCTGTGGCGGTGGGATCCCATGGCCGCGTTTTCCTGGTGGCCCGGCCATGCCTGAGGTTTCTCCCCGAGCCGCCCCTCTGTGGGCTCCCGGGTGACCTTGCCCTCGCGGTCCCTGGTCTTTCCTGTCTGTGCCCCCCACCCCACCTGCGGATCCTCTCTCCCTGAGCGGCTCACCCGCTTAGGCTGTGGTTGCCCCGTCTGGGACCAAACCCGGCTCCGCCTTGTGGGGCGCTGCCGGGGGCCACTGGTTGGCCCTTTGTTCGTGTCCCCGGGTGCGCGCCTTCGGGACCAGGTCGGCGGCTCCCCGCGTGGGTCTGGTGGGCGCCCGGAGGGTTTGGAGTCGGCCTGCGCCGCGTGCAGGAAAGAGGGTTCCGGGGGCTGGCCGTGACGGCGGCGGCGATGGGGGAGCCGCGGGCCCGCCGAAGGCCAGTCAACCGCTCCTGGTACCGCGCAGGGTCGCCTTCGTGCTCGGAGGCCGCCGGTGGTGAGACCCTGGGCACTACAGTCCGCCTCTGGTTCGCTGCCCAAACATCGGGGCCGCCCCTTGCCCGCCGTGCACGAGCGGCTGCTGGTCCCTCACAGCTGCCACGCACGGGTTGGGCGGTCTGCCTCCTCGCACGTTGGTGCGAAGGGTTGGGAGTGGTGATCAGGTCGGGGATGTGTCATGTGGGTGTATGGGATGTCCGGTTCGCCGCGCCACCGCCCCCCTCCCACCGCCCCCCCTTGCTTCCCTCCCTCCCACATACCCCGTTGCCTGCCCTGCCATGCCCATCCTCATGACCTGGACTCCGGGCTCATCCTCGTGAGGCCCGGAGGCCGCTTTCTACTTACATGGTTGATCCTACCAGCACCATATGCTTGTCTCAAAGATTAAGCCATACATGTCTAAGTAGGCAGGGCCGGTCCGTGAAACTGTGAATGGCTCATTAAATCAGTTATGGTTCTTTTGGTCACTCGCTCCTCTCCTAATTGGAAAACTGTGGTAATTCTAAAGCTAATACATGCCAAAGGGCGCTGACCTCCTTCGCGGGGAAGATGCGTGTATTTATCAGATCAAAACCAACCCAGTCAGCCCCTCTCCAGCCCCGGCCGGAGGGTCAGGTGCCACCAGCTTTTGTGACTCTAGATAACCTCAGGCCAATGGCATGCCCCCAGTGGCAGCGACGACCCATTCGAAAATCTGCCTTATCAACTTTCGATGGTAGTTGCTGTGCCTACCACGGTGACCATGGGTGATGGGGAATCAGAGTTCGACTCTGAAGAGGGAGCCTGAGAAACAGCTACCACATTCAAGGAAGGCAGCAGGTGCAAAAATTACCCACTCCCGACCCGGGGAGGTAGTGACGAAAAATAACAATACAGGACTCTTTCGAGGCCCTGTAATTGAAATGAGTCTACTTTAAATCCTTTAGGAGGATCCATTGGAGGGCAAGTCTGGAGCCAGCAGCCACAGTAATTCCAGCTCCAATAGCATATATTAAAGTTGTTTAAAAGCCCGTAGTTAGATCTTGGGAGTGGGCGGGCAGGCTAGCCATGGCCCGTCCCCGCCCCTTGCCTCTCAGCACCCCCTCGATGCTCTTAGCTGAGTGTCCCGTGGCCCAAAGCGTTTACTTTGAAAAAGTTAGAGTGTTCAAAGCAGGCCCGAGCCACCTAGATATCTCAGCTAGGAAAGATGGAATAGAACCTCGGTTCTTTTTTGTTGGTTTTCAGGACTGAGGCCATGATTAAGAGGGACGGCTGGGGGCATTTGTATTGTGCCACTAGAGGTGAAATTCTTGGACTGGTGCAGTTCTGACAAGAGCTAAAGCATTTGCCAAGAATGTTTTCATTAACCAAGAACGAAAGTCGGAGTTCCGAAGACGATCAGATACCGTCGTAGTTCCGACCATAAACGATGCCGACTGGTGATGCCGTGGCGTTATTTCCATGACCCGCTGGGCAGCTTCCCAGAAACCAAAGTCTTTGGATTTTTGGGTTCCCAGGCGAGTATGGTTGCAAAGCTGAAACTTAAAGGAATTGGTGGAAGGGCACCACAAGGAGTGGAGCCTGCAGCTTAATTTGACTCAACATAGGAAACCTCACCCGGCCTGGACATGGACAGGATTGACAGATTGATAGGTCTTTCTTGATTCCATGGGTGGTGGTGCATGGCCTTAGTTGGTGGAGTGATTTGTCTGGTTAATTCTGATAATGAAGTAGACTCTGGCATGCTAACTAGTTACACGACCCCCAAGCGGTCAGCATCCCCCAACTTCTTAGAGGGATAAGTGGCATTTAGCCACCCGAGATTGAGAAATAACAGGTCTGTGATGCCCTTAGATGTCCGGGGCTGCACGCGTGCTGCACTGACTGGCTCAGCGTGTGCCTACCGTATGTGGCAGACGCGGGTAACCTGTTGAACACCATTGGTGATGGTGATCGGGGATTGCAATTATTCCCCATGAATGACGAATTCCCAGTAAGTGCGGGTCATAGACTTGCGTGAAGTCCCTACCCTTTGTACACACTGCCAGTCACTACTACTGATTGGATGGTTCAGTGAGGCCCTTGGATCGGCCCCTCCAGGTCAGCCCACTGCCCTGGTGGAGCACTGAGAAGACAGTCAAACTTGACTATCTGGAGGAAGTAAAAGTCATAACAAAATTTCCATAGTTGAACATGTCGAGGGATCATTAACAGAGAAGAGCAAAGCTGCAGAGGCGCCACTGCGTCCTTCCTTCTTGGCTGACTGTGTTCCCCATGTGGCATGTGTGCTGGCAGGGTTGTGCCATTTGTTTGTTGCATGGCCCTGCCTGCCCCGAGAGCCGGAGAACTCGGGAGGGAGAGAGAGGGTAGACAGAGACACACGTGCTGGGATGAAACTGTGTGTGCGTGTCGGGGGGCAGGCTGGATGGCTCACCGGCCTGGTGAGCAGCGGGGAACTGTCCCCTGCCGTGGCCCCCACGTGTGTGTCGGCGGGCGCGGGGGTGGTTCTCGGCATCACGACGAGTTGTGGGTCTCTGTGTCCTCCCTGCCGGGGCTGTCATCCCTCCCTGTCCTGCCAGCTCAGCCCCATCCCACCTGCTCCCATTGGGGCCGGCCGGGTTTGCATCGCTGCCACTGCCACCATCATTGCCTCTGCCACACCGCGCCACCTGGCCCGGCCTGGCCCACTGGCTTTCCCCAGCCTTCCCACTAGGGCTTCTTGAGGGTAGGGGGCTGGACGCCAGCCCTCCACTCCTCGTCCGCCTCCACCATCCAGGTACCCAGCACTTTCTAGTGCGGAGGTTTAAGGACCCCTTGTGGGGGTCACCTGTCCACCCGTGGGTTGGGTGCTGTGGGCCCACGGGGGAGTCCGTTTGGGAGGGGTCTGCCCCTCCCTCACCTCCACTGCTGACTCCGTCTCCCCAGCTGCCGGGGCCGTGCTGCACTTGCGTGTCACTGCTGATGCCGGTGGGGGCTGTACCCAGTGGCCATCGTGCTGTCGCATGTGTGCCACGCATGTGGCGTATGCCCTGTGCTGTGGGGGCAGGAAACCCCGGGAGCCCGTGGGGTGGTGGCAGCATTTGTCCCTCTCACTCCCGTGGACGGCACCACCTCCCCGTGTTGTGAAACCTTCCAACCCCTCTCTGGAGTCTCGTCCCATTGCTGTCTGACTGGCCGGCCTGAGGTAACCCCTCTGGGGGACGTGCTGTGCCAGGTGGGCCTCCCATTGTTGGGAGCGCCCTTGCCAAATCGACCTTGTATGACTTTTAGCAGTGGATCACTTGGCTCCTGCGTTGATGAAGAATGCAGCTAGCTGTGAGAATTAATGTGAATTGCAGGACACATTGATCATCGACACTTCGAACGCACTTGCGGCCCGGGTTCCTCCCAGGGCAATGCCTGTCTGAGCTTTGCTTGCCAATCATTAGCCCCTGGGGGTACCTCCGGGCTCCTTGGGGTGCACAGCTGGGGGTTCCATGGCAGGGCCCGTGGGGACCTCCATTCTCCCAAGTGCAGACCCGGCGACATCTGCCCTCCTCTCCTGCCATGCCTGCCCCTTCCCCCCCACCCCCACTGCAGGCCCTGTGTGGTCAAGCGTTGGGTGGCGTGGGGGAAGAGGGGCTCCTGGCTGTGAGGAAGAGAGAGAGGTTGGAGCCATCACCTGCAAAAACACAGAGGGAAGAGAGCCCGCTGGTGTTGAGTTCCTGTGGCCACCACCGCAGTCCTGTTTCTTCCCTCAGGGGCTCCCTCGTGCCTCACACAGCTCGTGGTGCAGGATTTGTTGGTGCTGGTGGGGTGGATGGTCCTGTGCGATCATTGTCGTTGCGCATCATCGGTGGTGGAGGCTTGTTGGGCGGGGAGGATGGCAAGTAGGAAGGGTCCACTGGGGAGAGGGTGGGGGAGCGTGTCCCAGTTGCCTTAATTTGCTGCCCACCCCTGGTGGCAGCCCGGCGACCGGCCGACCGCCGCTCCAGCGCCCCTCCTCCCCATCACCCCTCCCAGGCACCATCCTCTTCTCCTGCCTGCCCCCCACCTGCCTGGCTTGTGACGTGGTGTGTCCGGGGCCAGAAGCCCACCAAGCGGCCCATCTGGCAGCGCTCATGGCCATGGTCCCGGGGTTCATTTGCCCCTGGTGGTGATCCCCTGGATGCTACAGTGTCATACGCCATCAGGTGCCCACCTCCTGCTCTTGGCTGTGCGGTGCCTGGCACCCCGTCCAGAGCTTTGATGTCAGGGCGGGATGGTGCTGCCACATCCTTGGACCCGTCCCCCCCTACATTTAGTACGTAGGCAATCCCATGTAACTTATCAAAGCTAGCAAGTCCCTAGACTTGGTGCAGCCACTGTAGGGTTGGCCTCCCAGTAGCATCATTAACATCATTGTAATTGGTAGGCAATCACGTAGTTCACATTTCATTACCTGAGTTATACAAATGTGTAAAAAAATACAGTTTTAATAAAAGGGAGTAAAGGATAATAAGAGTAATATTCACAATCTCTAGTTGGAAGACGTAGTGTTTTCTCACAAATGATGCATTCCTGGAGCAAGGTCATTTTGTGTTTGGTTTGTTAAATATCTATTTCCATTTTGACAAACCACTGGAAAATCCCAGCTTCACAAGAACTCTCCATGAGAACGATCACACAAAAGAACACCCATAACACAAAATCAAAACAAGGGTGGTCCAGGATTCACATTAAAGACTCATTACCAAATTTTCTTAGAAGAGGTAAAGAACACAAAGTTACTTTTATGTGACGGAAAACAGAGAGAAAGAGTAAATAGAAAAATAAATGTTATGCAACAACAGTGAAAACCAAGCTATGGAAAAAAATGAATGGAATTGTTTTGTTTGGTATTGATTTCCTATCTTGATATCAGAAAGTACAGGAAAGAACAAAGCAAATTTTTTTGAGACAAATAGAACATAAAACAGATGAATGTTAAAGACTATTTTACAGTGCTAACAAAACTATCTGTGACTTGTTTTTTCCCTTTAAAAATTCGATTTTGCACAATTACATTTATATAAATTATTGAAATAAAATTGTAAAGATGGAGATCAGACTGTGGGGTTGCCAAGGGGAAGGGGTGGAGGAAAACGTGTCAGAGTGTCAGCAAAGATTGCAAGTTGGAGCCTTGTGGTGAGGCTACGGTTCTGTATCTTGACTGTGGAAGTGGTAGTTACAGAGATCTACACCACATAAAAATGCACAGAACACACGCACACACATACACACATACAAAAATGAATGCATACAAAACGGTTGCGATCTGAGTAAGCTTTCTGAATTGTACCTATGTCAGTTTCCAGGTTTTGATAATGCTCTATGACTACACAAGATGCCACCACTGGAATTAGTGAAGAGTACCTAAGACATCCCTGGACATTTTACAACTTCCTGTGAATCTATAATTATTTCAAAAGAAACTTGAAAGTCATAGCAGACTTTCACTTCAAAGAGGAAAAAAACTGAAGATTAATGGAATTGTTGAAGAACATCAAATACTCACTAATCTGTATGAGAGCTGTATTCTGTCCATTCACAGCACAGCTGTCATTTAGCCTTGTCCTGACGTGCCCTGGAGGACTTAAGCTCCTCTTGGATTGCCAAGGCCAATAGTGTTTATTTGTTACTAAATTTGTACTGGACTACCAAAAAATGAAAAATGATTGAATGATCATTTATAATAACAACAAGTAATTTTACTTATAAAGAGACAATAATGGTAACAGATTTAAATCTTTAGGGTAAAGAATAGGATCTTTGTAAGACAATATTGGCAAAATTTAAAAAGAAAATTAAGGAATCAGAAACATAAGTAGTTCAGTATTGTGAAAAAATTCTTGATCTGAGAAGCAAAAGAACAGTATTTCTGTTTTACGTTTCTGCTCCAAACCTGATGAATCACCTTAGGTGTGTTTTGCTTCTGCGCCAAAGCTGCTGAATCACCTTAGACAATGCATGCCCTTTCCCTGAATATGTTTTCTTTTCTGCAAAATAAAGTGAGATAGATCATCTCCAAGGTCCCCCAAATATTCACATTTTCACCTCCACATGAACTTCAGTTGAATTCCTAATTTCAATGTGGATAATACATGTGTGCTGCACCACAAGCAGTATGTCTAAACTCTCATGTTGGTCCTAAAAACTAATTATGAACAGTTTGGAAATTCTGTTGTTGTAGAATCTGCAAAGCGATATTTGTGAGTGCTTTGAGGCCATGGTGAAGAAGAAATACCTTCACATAAAAACTCTAAAGAAGGTTTTGGAGGAACTGCTTTGTGATGTCTGCATTCATCTCACAGAGTTAAACGTTTCATTCCTTTGATAAGTCTGGAAACTCAGTTCTTGTACAATCTGCAAAGTGATGTTTGTGAGTGCTTTGAGGTCTATGGTGAAAAAGGAAATATCTTCACATAAAAACTAGACAGAAGCTTTCTGAAAAACTACTTTGTGACATGTGCATTCATCTCACAGAGTTAAACCATTCTTTTGATTGAAAAGCTTGGAAATGGTGTTCTTGCAGAATCTGCAGAGGGATATTTGTGAGTGCTTTGAGGCCTACGGTGAAAAAGGAAATATCTTCACATAAAAACCAGAAAGAAGGCTTATGAGAAACTGCTTTGTGATGTGTGCATTCATCTCACAGAGGTAAAGGTTTATTTTCATTGAGCAGATTGGAAACTCTGTTCTTGTAGGATCCACAAAGGGATATTTGTGAGCAGTTTGAGGCCTATCGTGAAAAAGGAAATATCATCCCATGAAATCTTGACAGAAGTTTCTGAGAAACTTCCTGGTTACGTGTGCATTCATCTCACAGAGTTGAAATATTCTTTGGATTGGGCAGTTTGGAAACAGTATTTTTGTAGAATTGTCAAAGAGATATTTGTGAGCACTTGGAAGCCAATGGTGAAAAAGGAAATATCTTCACATAAAAACTAGACAGAAGCTTTCTGAGAAACTGTTTTGTGATGTGTGCATTCATCTCAGAGTTGAACCATTCTTTTGATTGAGTAGTTTGGTAACAGTCTTTTTGTAGAATCTGAAAAGGGATATTTGTGAGTGCTTTGAAGCCTATGGTGAAAAAGGAAATATCTTCACATAAAAAACTAGAAAGAAGGTTTTTGAGAAACTACTTTGTGATGTGTGAATGAATCTCACAGAGTTGAACCTTTCTATTGATTGATCATTTTGGAAACAATCTTTTTGAAGAATCTGCAAAGGGATATTTGGGAACACTTTGAGGCCTATGGTGAAAACGTAAATATCTTCACATGAAAACTAGACGGAAGCTTTCTGAGACACATCTGTGTGATGTGTGCACTCATCTCACAGAGTTGAACCATTCCTTTGAGCAGTTCACAAAGAGTCTTTTTGTAGAATATGCAAGGGGATATTTGTGAGTGCTTTGAGGCCTATGGTGAAAAAGAAAATATCTTCACATAAAAACTAGACAGAAGGTTTCTGAGAAGCTGCTCTACAATGTGTGCATTCATCTCACAGAGGTAAACATTTCTTTTCATGTAGCAGATGGGAAACTCTTTTCCTGTAGAATCTGCAAAGGGATATTTGTGAGCAGTTTGAGGCTTATGGTGAAAAAGGAAATATCATCGCATAAAAACGTGACAGAATTTTCTGAGAAAATTCCTAGCTATGTGTGCATTCACCTCAGAGAGTTGAATGATTCTTTTGATTAAGAAGTTTGGAAAGAGTATTTTTGTAGAATCAGCAAAGGGATATTTTTCAGCTCTCTGAGCCTTATGGTGAAAAAGGAAATATCTTCAATAAAAACTATAAGAATGTTTCTGAGAAGCTGTTTTGCAAGGTGTGCATTCAACTCACAGAGATAAAACTTTCTATTCTTTGATGAGTCTGGAAACTCTATTCTTGTACAATCTGCAATGGGATATTTGTGAGAAGCTTGAGGCCTATGGTGAAAAAGGAAATATCTTCACATAAAAACTAGACAGAAGATTTCAGAGAAACGTCTTTGTGATATGTGCATTCATCTCACAGAGTTGAATCATTCTTTTGAATGAGAAGTTTGGAAACAGTCTTTTCAGAGAATCTGCAAAGGCATATTTTGAGCATGTTGATAGGTATGGTGAAAAGTGAAATATCTTTACATAAAAACTGGACAGAAGCTTTCTGAGAAACTTATTTGTGATGTGTGCAATCATTTTACAGTGTTGAACCTTTCTTTTGATTGAGCAGTTTGGAAAGAGTCCTTTTCTATAATTTTCTAGAATCTGAAGAGGGATATATGTGAGCCCTTTATGGCCTAAGTTGAAATAGGAAATATATTCACATAGAAACTAGACAGAAGCATTCTGAGAAACTGCTTTGTGAAGTGTGCTTTCATCTCACAGAGTTGAACCTCCCTTTTGATTGAAGAGTCTGGAAACAGTCTTTCCGTAGAATATGCAAATGGATATTTGGAGTGCTTTGAGGCCTATGGTGAAAAAGGAAATATCCTCACATAAAAACTAGACAGAAGAATTCTGAGAAACTTCTTTGTGATGTATGCATTCATCTCACAGAGTTGAACCTTTCTTCTGATTGAGGAGTTTCAAAACAGTCCCTTTGTAGAATCTGCAAGGGGATATTTGTGAGCCCATTGAGGCCTATGGTGAAATAGGAAATATCTTCACATAAAAACTAGTCAGAAGATTTCTGAGAAACTTCTTTGTGATGTGTGCTTTCATCCCACAGAGTTGAGCCTTTCTTTTGATTGAGCAGTTTGGAAACACACTTTTTGTAAAATCTGCAAATGGATATTTGAAGCACTTTGAGGACAATGGTGAAAAAGGAAATATCTTCATATAAAAACTAGAAAGCAACATTCTATGAAACTTCTTTGTGATGTGTTCTTTCATCTCACAGAGTTGAACCTTTCTATTCATTGAGGAGATCAGAAACCATCTTTTTGTAGATTCTGCGTATGGATATTTGGAGCAGTTTGAAGACTTGCTGAGAAAGGAAATATCTTCACATAAAAACTAGACAGAAGCATTCTGAGAAACTTCTTGGTGACATGTGCATTTACCACACAGAGTTAAACCTTTCTTTTCATTGAACAGCTTGGAAACAATCTCTATATAGTATCTCCAGGGGATGTTTGAGAGTGGTTTGAGGCTTATGGTGAAAAAGGAAATATATTCACATAAAAACTAGACTGAAGCTTTCTGAGAAACTTCTTTGTGATGTATGAATTCATCTCACAGTGTTGAATCTTTCGTTGGATTGAGCAGTTTGGAAAAAATCCTTTTGTAGAATCTGCAAAGGTATATTTCTGAGCCCATTGAGGCCTATGGTGAAATATGAAATATCTTCCCATAAAAACTAGACTGAAGGTTTCTAAGAAACTCCTTTGTGATCTGTGCTTCCATCTCACAGAGTTGAACCTCTCTTTGGATTGAGCAGTTTGGAAATACTCTTTTTGTAGAATCTGCAAATGGATATTTGGAGCACTTTGAGGCCCATGGTAAAAGAGGAAATATCTTCACATAAAAACTAAATGGAAGCTTTCTGAGAAACTTTTTTGTGATGTGCACATTCATCTCACAGAGTTGAACAGTTCTTTTGATTGAGCAGTTAGAAATAGACTTTTCATAGAATCCACAAATGTATATTTGAAGCAGTTTTAGGTCTATGGTGAAAAAGGAAACTTCTTCATATAAAAACTAGACAGAAGCATTCTGAGAAACTTCTTTGTGATGAGAGCTTTCATCTCAGAGAGTTTAACCTTTCTTTTCATTGAGCAGTTTGGAAACAGTCTTTTTGTAGAATCTGCAAAGGGAATATTTGTGAGCCGTTTGAGGCATGTGGTGAAACAGTAAATGCCTTCACATAAAAACTAGATAGATGTATTTTGAGAAACCTCTTGGACGTTTGAATTCATCTCACAGAGTTGAACCTTTCTTTTCATTGAACAGTTTGGAAACAGTCTTTTTGTACAATCTGCAAAGGGATATTTCTGAGCCATTTGAGGCTTATGGTGAAAAAGAAATATCTTCCCACAAAAACTAGACAGAAGCATTCTTAGAAACTACTTTGTGATGTGTCCATTCATCTCACAGAGTTGAAACTTTCTTTTGATTGAGTAGTTTGGTAACAGCATTTTTGTAGCATCTGCAAAGGTATATTTGTGAGCCCTTTATGGCCTATGGTGAAATAGGAAATATCTTCATATAAAAACTAAACAGTAGCTTTCTGAGAAACTTCTCTGTGATTTATGCTTTCATCTCACAGAGTTGAACATTTCCTTCGATTAAGCAGGTTGGAAGCAGTGTTTTGTACAATCTGCAAATGGATATTTGCAGCCCTTTGAGGCCTATGGTGAAAAAGGAAATATCTTCACATAAAAATTAGATGGAAGCATTCTGAGAAACTTCTTGGTGATGTTTGCATTCATCTCACACAGTTGAACATTTCTTTGATTGAAGATTTGGAAAAAGTCTTTTTGTAAAATCTACAAAGGGATAATTGTGAAGCCTTTGAGGCCAATGGTGAAGTAGGAAATATCTTCATATAAAAACTACACAGAAACATTCTGAGAAACTTTTTTGTGATGGGTGCATTCATCTCACAGAGTTGAAGATTTCTTTTGCTAGAGCAGTTTGGAAACAGTCCTTTGTAGAATCCCCAAAGGGACAATTCTGAGCCATTGAGGCCTTTGGTGATATAGGAAATATCTTCACATAAAAGCTAGACAGAAGCTTTCTGAGAAACTACTTTTAAATAAGTGCTTTCATCTTAAGGAGTTGAGCATTTCTTTTGACTGAGCAGTTTGGAAATACTCTTTTTGCAGAATCTGCAAATGGATAATTGAAGCGCTTTGAGGCCTATGGTGAAAAAGGAAATATCTTCACATAAAAACTAAACAGAAGCTTTCTGATAAACTACTTTGTAATGCATGCATTCATCTCACCGTGTTGAAACTTTCTTTGGATTGAGCAGTTTGTAAATGTCTTTTTGTAGAATCTGCAAATGGATATCTGTAGTGCTTTGAGGCCTATGGTGAAAAAGGAAATATTTTCACAGAAAACCATACAGAAGCATTCTGAGAAACTTCCTTCTGATGTGTTCTTTCTTCTCACAGAGTAGAAGCTTTCTTTTGATTGAGCAGATTGGAAACAGTCTTTTTGTACTGTCTGCAGAGGGATATATCAGAGTGTTTTCAGGCCCATGGAGATAAATAAATATCTTCACACAAAAACTAGACAGAAGCATTCTGAAAAACTTCTTCATAATGTGTGCATTCATCACACGTATTTGAACCTTTCTTCTGATTAAGCAGTTTGGAAATGGTCCTTTTGTAGAACCTCAACAGCACAAAGAGCCTTCTGAAACTTCCCATTCTGAGGCTTCAGGGGTTTCAGAGGCTCCATGATGAAGTTTATGTTCAGGTGTTCGAAGCAACCTTGTGAGAAATTACTGGAGTTTTAAAGTTACCTATGAAGCAATCCTCCATGAGAAGAAACTGGGCTTGGTGGCTAATGAGAGAGAGACAGGACCTTTATTTTTTATGGAAAAAACAGCTGTCTCTGATATCTAGGGCAACCTGGTCTTTGACAGGGAGAAGACTAAAGAAATCAACTTGGTGATATGAAGAGTTCTCTCAACTCCTTAAACTTAAGGAGTCTACATACACTAGCTAGTAATCAACATAAGCATGGGACCAGAAATCAGTGAATCTAGCATTGAAAGAGTAAAGGCCTCCAGTGAGTGGAACTACTATATATATATGTGTGTGTGTATATATATATATAATATATGTATATGTATGTGTGTATATATAGACACACATACATATACATATATGTATATGTATATATAGGCACATATATACATATGTGAATCAATATCATGAAAATGGCCATACTGCCCAAGGAAATTTACAGATACAATGCCATCCCCATCAAGCTACCAATGACTTTCTTCACAAAATTGGAAAAAACTACTTTAAAGTTCATATGGAAACAAAAAAGAGCCTGCAATGCCAAGTCAATCCTAAGCCAAAAGAACAAAGCTGGAGGCATCACACTACCAGCCTTCAAACTATACTACAAGGCTACAGTAACCAAAACAGCATGGTACTGGTACCAAAACAGAGATATAGATAAATGGAACAGAACAGAGCCCTCAGAAATAATGCCACATATCAACAACTATCTGATCTTTGATAAACCTGAGAAAAACAAGCATTGGGGAAGGGATTCCCTATTTAATAAATGGTGCTGGGAAAACTGGCTAGCCATATGTAGAAAGCTGAAAATAGATCCCTTCCTTACACCTTACACAAAAATAAATTCAAGATGGATTAAATACTTAAACATTAGACCTAAAACCATAAAAACCCTAGAAGAAAACCTAGGCATTACCATTCAGGACATAGGCATGGGCAAGGACTTCATGTCTAAAACACCAAAAGCAATGGCAACAGAAGAAAAAATTGACAAATGGGATCTAATTAAACTAAAGAGCTTCTACACGTCAAAAGAAACTATCATCAGAGTGAACAGGCAACCTACAAAACGGGAGAAAATTTTCGCAACCTACTCATCTGACAAAGGGCTAATATCCAGAGTCTACAATGAACTCAAACAAATGTACAAGAAAAAAACAAACAACCTCATCAAAAAGTAGGCAAAGGACACGAACAGACACTTCTCAAAAGAAGACATTTATGCAGCCAAAAAACACATGAAAAAATGCTCACCATCACTGGCTATCAGAGAAATGCAAATCAAAACCACAATGAGATACCATCTCACACCAGTTAGAATGGCAATCATTAAAAAGTCAGGAAACAGCAGGTGCTGGAGAGGATGTGGAGAAATAGAAACACTTTTACACTGTTGGTGGGACTGTAAACTAGCTCAACCATTGTGGAAGTCAGTGTGGCGATTCCTCAGGGATCTAGACCTAGAAATACCACTTGACCCAGCCATCCCATTACTGGGTATATACCCAAAGGACTATAAATCATGCTGCTATAAAGACTCATGCACACTTGTGTTTATTGCGGCATTATTCACAATAGCAAAGACTTGGAACCAATTCAAATGTCCAACAATGATAGACTGGATTAAGAAAATGTGGCACATATTCACCATGGAATACTATGCAGCCATAAAAAATGATGAGTTCATGTCCTTTGTAGGGACATGGATGAAATTGGAAATCATCATTCTCAGTAAACTATCACAAGAACAAAAAACCAAACACCGCATACTCTCAGTCATAGGTGGGAATTGAACAATGAGAACACATAGACACAGGAAGGGGAACATCACTCTGGGGACTGTTGTGGGGTGGGGAGAGGGGGGAGGGATAGCATTAGGAGATAGTCCTAATGCTAGATGATGAGTTAGTGGGTGCAGCACACCAGCATGGCACATGTATACGTATGTAACTAACCTGCACAATGTGCACATGTACCCTAAAACTTAAAGTACAATAATAAAAATAAATAAATAATAAAGAAAAAAACACATCCCTTTGCAGATTCTCCAAAAAGAATGTTTCCAAACTGCTCAATCAAAAGAAAGATTCAACTCTTTGAGATGCATACACACATCATAAAGAAGTTTCCCAGAAAACATGAGTCTAGTTTCTATTTGAAGATATTTCCTTTTTCACCAGAAGCCTCAAAGTGTTCACAAATATCTCTTTGCAGGTTCTATGAAAAGACTGTTTCCAAACTGTTCAATGAAAAGAAAGTTTCAACCCTGTAAGATGAATACACACATCAAAAGGAAGTTTTTTAGAAAGCTGCTGTCTACATTTTGTTTTTTGATATTTCCTTTTTCACCATAGGACTCAAACTGCTGAAACATATCACTTTTCAGATTCAACAAAAAGACGGCTTCCAAACTGCCGAATGAAAAGAAAGGTTCAACTCTCTGAGATGAATGCACACATCACAAAGAAGTTTCTCAGAATGCTTCTCTCTAGGTTTTATGTGAAGATATTTCCTTTTTCACTGCAGACCTCAAACTACTCATAAATATCCCTTTGCCTATTCTACAAAAAGACTGTTTCCAACTCGATAAGTGAAAAGAAAGTTTCAACTCTGTGAGATGAATGCACACATCAAAAGGAAGTTTCTCAGGAAGTTTCTGTCTAGTTTTTATGTGAAGATAATTCCTTTTTCACCATATGCCTCAAAATGCCTTCAAATACCCCTTTACAGATTCTACAAAAAGACTGTTTCCAAACTACTCAATCAAAACAAAGGTTAAACTCTCTGAGATGAATGCACACATTTCAGAGAAGTTTCTCAGAAAGTTTCTGTATAGTTTTTATGTAAAGATATTTGCTTTTTCACCATAGGCCTCCAAGAGCTCAAAAATGTCTCCTTACAGATTCTACAAAAAGACTGTTTTTGAACTGGTGAATAAAAAGAAATGTTCAACTCTGTGAGATGAATGTACTCATCCTTAAGAAGTTTCTCAGAAAGCTTCTTTATAGGTTTAGGTGAAGATATTTCCTTTTTCACCATAAGCCTGAAAGCATTCACAGATATCACTTTGCAGATTGTACAAAAAGACTGTTTAAAAACTACTCAATCAAAACAAAAGTTCAACTATGTGAGATGAATGCACACATCACAAATAAGTTTCTCAGAAAGCTTCTGTTTATATTTTATTTATAAATAATTCTTTTTTCACCATAGGTTTCAAACCACTCACAAATATTCCTTGCAGTTTCTAAAAAAGACTGTTTTCACACTACTCAATCAAAAGAGAGCTTCAACTCTGTGAGATGAACACACACATCACAAAGTAGTCTCTCAGGAAGCTTCTGTCTAGTTTTTATGTGAAAAGAATTCCTTTTTCAAGACAGGCTTCAATGGGCTTACAACTATCCCTATGCAGATTCTACAAAAAGACTGTTTCCAAACTGCTCAATCAAAAGGAAGATTCAACTCAGTGAGATGAATGCACACATCACAAAGAAGTTTCTCAGAGAGTTTCTGTCTAGATATTATTTGTAGATAATTCCTTTTTCACCATAGGCCTTAAAGGGCTCACAGATATCTCTCTGCAGATTCTACAAAAACACTGTTTCCAAACTGCTCAATCTAAAGAAGGGTTCAACACTGTGAGCTGAATGCACACATCACAAAGAAGTTTATCAGAATGCTTCTGTCTAGTTTTTATGTGAAGATATTTCCTTTTACACCATAGACCTTAAATCACTCAAAAATGTCCCTGTGCACATTCTACATAAAGACTGTTTCCAAACTGCTGAATGAAAGGAAATGTTAAACTCTGTGAGATGAAAACACACAACACAACGAAGTTTCTCAGAATGCTTCTGTCTAGTTTTTATATGAAGATATTTCCTCTTTCACCACAGGCCTCAAAGGGTTCACAAATATCTCTATGCAGATTCTACAAAAAGAATGCTTCCAAACTGATCAGTCAAAAAGAAGCTTCAACTCTGTGAGATGAATGCACACATCACAAAAAGTTTCTCAGAAAGTTTCTGTCTAGATTTTTGGGAAGATGTTTCCTTTTTCACCATAAACTTCAAATTGTTCACAAATATCACTTTGCAGATTATACAAAAAGACAGCTCCCAAACTGCTCAATCAAAATGAAGTTTCCACTCTGTGAAATGAATGCACACATCATAAAGAAGTTACTCAGAAAGCTTTTGTTTAGTTTTTTTGTGAAGACATTTCCTTTTTCACTGTATGCCAAAAATGGATCAGAAATATCCCTTTTCAGATTCTACAAAAAGATTGTTTCCAAACTGCTCAATCAAAAGAAAGGTTCAACTCTGTGAGATGAATGAACACATCACTAAGAAGTTTCTCAGAAAGCTTCTGTCAACTTTTCTGTGAATATATTTTCTTTCTCACCATGAGCCTCAAACTGCCCAAAAATATCGTTTTGCAGATACTCCAAAAAGACTGTTTACAAACTGTTCAATCAAAAGAAAGTTTCAGCTCTATTTGAAGAATTCACATATCACAAAGACGTTTATCAGAAACCTTTTGTCTAGTTTTTATTTGAAGATATTTCCTTTTTCACTGTAAGCCTCAAAGTGTTCACAAATATCACTTTGCAGATTCTACAAATAGACTGTTCCCAAACTGCTCAATCAAAACAAAAGTTCAACTCTGTGAGCTGAATGCACACTTCACAAAGAAGTTTCTCAGAAAGCTTCTGTCTAGTTTTTATGTGAAGATCTTTCTTTTTCCACGATAGGTGACAAAATGCTCCAAATTTCCAATTGCAGATCCTACAAAAAGAGTGTTTCAAAATTGCTCAAACAAAAGAAGGTTCAACTCTGTGAGATGAATGCACATATCACAAAGAAGTGTCTCAGAATGCTTCTCTCTAGTTTTTATGTGAAGATATTTCCTTCTCCACCATAGGCCCCGAAGTGTTCTAAATATCCACTTGCAGATTCTACAAAAAGATTCTTTCCAAACTGTTCTACCAAAGAAAGGTTCAACTCAGTGAGATGAACGCATACATCACCAAAATGTTTCTAAGAAAGCTTCTGTCTAGGTTTTATGTGAAGATATTTCCTTTTTCACCATAGATCTCAAAGCTCTCTCAAATATCCCTTTGCAGATTCTACAAGAAGATGGTTTCCAAACTTCTCAATCAAAAGAAAAGTTCATATCTGTGAGGTGAATGCACACATCACAAGGAAGATTCTCAGAAAGCTTCTGTCTAGTTGTTATCAGATGTTATTTCCTTTTTCACCATAAGCTTCAAAGCCTTCAGAAATATCAATGTTCAGATTCTACAGAAAGTATGCTTCCAAACTGCTCAATGAAAAGAAAAGTTCAAATCTGAGAGATGAATGCACACATCACAAAAAGGTTTATCAGAAATCTTCTTTCTAGTTTTTATGTGAAGATATTTCCTTTTTCACCATAGACCTCCTACCACTCACAAATATCCCTTTGCAGATTATACAAAAAGACTGTTTCCAAACAGCTCAATCAAGAGAACAGTTCAACTCTATGACATGAATGCATGCATCACAAAGAAGTTTCTCAGAAATATTCTGTCTAGTTTTTATGTTAATATATTTACTTTCTCACCATATGCCTTAAGCCTCTCACAAATATCCCTTTGCAGATGCTCCAAAAAGATGGTTTCCAAACTGCTCAATCAAAAGTAAAGTTCAACCTTGTGAAATGAATGCACAAATGACAATCAAGTTCCTCAGAAAGCTTCTATATAGATTTTATTTGTGAACATTTCTTTTTTCACCATAAGCCTCAAACTGCTCACAAATATCCCTTTCAGAATCTACAAAAGGACTGTTTCCAAACTGCTCAATCAAAAGAAAGTTTCAACTCTGTGAGACAAATGCTCACATCACACAGAAGTTTCACAGAAAGTTTCTGTCTAGTCTTAATGTGAGGATATTTCTGTTTTCACCATAAGCCTCAAAGCTTTCACAAATATCCCTTGCAGATTCTACAAAAAGAGTGTTTCCAAACTGCTCAATGAAAACAAAGGTTAAGCTCTGTGAGCTGGATGCACACATCGCAATGAAGTATTTCAGAAAGCTTCTGCCTAATTTTTATGTGAAGCTATTTCCTTTTTCAACATAGGCCTCAGGTGCATACTAATGTCGCTTTGCAGTTTATAGAAAAAGCTTGTTTCCAACTCCTCAATCAAAACATAGGTTCAACTCTGTGAGATGAATGCAAACATCAAAAAGAAGTTTCTCACAAAGCTTCTGTCTACATTTTATTTGTGAATATTTCCTTTTTCACAGTAGACCTCAAAGTGCTCACAAATGTCCCTTTGTATATTCTACAAAAAGACTGTTTCCAAACTGCCAAATCAAAAGAAAGATTCAACTCTGTGAGGTGAATGCATACATCATAAAGAAGTTTCTCAGAAAGCTTCTGTCTATTTCTTTTGTGAACTTATTTCCCTTTTCACCATAAGCCTCAAAGAGTAAACAAATATCACTTTGCAGATTATACAAAAAGACTGCCTCCAAAGTGCTCCATCAAAACAAAGATTAAATTCTCTGAGATGAATGCACACATCATGAAGTTTCTCAGAAAGGGTCTGCCTAGTTTTTATGTGAAGATATTTCTTTTTCACCATAGGCCTCAGGTGCACACAAATGTCCTTATACAGATTCTACAAAAACACAGTTTCCAAACTGCTCAATCAAAAGAAAGGTTCAACTCTGTGGCATGAATGCACACATCACAAAGTATCTCAGAATGCTTCTGTCTAGTATTAATGTGAAGATATTTCCTCTTTGACTATGTGCCTCAAACTGCCTACAAGTATCCTTTTGCAGATTCTAGAAAAAGACTGTTTCCAAACTGCTTAATCAAAAGAAAGTTTCAACTCTGTGAGGTGCATGAACAGATCACATATAAGTTTCTCAGAAAGCTTCTGTCTAGTTTTTATGTGAAGATATTTCCTTTTTCACCATAGGCCTCAAACTGCCTATAAATACACCTTTGCAGAATGTACAAAAAGGCTGTTTCCAAACTGCTCAATCAAAGAAAAGTTTCAAATCTGTGAGATTAATGCACACATCACAAAGAAGTTTCTCAGAACGTTACTATCTAGATTTTATTAGGGCATATTTCCTTTTTCACCATAGGCCTCAAACCACTCCAAATATCCCTTGGCAGATCCTACAAAAATACTGTTTCCAAACTGCTCAATCAAAAGAAATTTTCAACCTCCTGTGACGAATGCACACATGAGAAAGAAGTTTCTCAGTAGATTTCTCTCTAGTTTTTATGTGAAAATATTTCCTTTGTCACCATAAGTCTCAAAGCATTCACAAAAATCATTTTGCAGATTGTACAAAAAGACTTTTGCCAAACTGCTCAATGAAAAGTAAGGTTCAACTCTGTAACATAAAGGCATACATCATAAAGAAGTTTCTCAGAAGGCTTCTCTCTAGTTTTTATGCGAAGATATTTCCTTTCTCACTATAGGCCTCAAACCGTTCACAAATATCCCTCTGCAGATTCTAAATAAAGACTGTTTCCAAAGTGCTCAATCAAAAGAAAGTTTCAATTCTGTGATATGAATGCACGCATCCAAAGAAGTTTCTCAGAAATCTTCCATCTAGTTTTTATGTGAACATATTTCTTTTTCAGCATAGGCCTCAAACCACTCAAAAATATCCTTCTGTGGATTCAACAAAAAATCTGTTTCCAAACTGCTCAATCAAAGGAAATTTCAGCTGTGTGAGATGAGAGCACACATCAAAAAGAAGTTTGTCAGAACTCTTCTGTCTAGTTTTTATGTGAAGATATTTATTTTTCAGCATAGGCCTCAAATCACTCAGAAATATCCCATTGCAGAAAGTGTAAGAAGATTGTTTCCAAACTGCTCAATGAAAAGAAAGGTTCAACTCTGTGACACGAATGCAAACATCAAAAAGAAGTTTCTCAAAAAGCTTCTAACTAGTTTTTATGTGAAGATATTTCCTTTATCACCATAGGCCTCAATCTACTCACAATATTTCTATGCAGATTCTACAAAAAGACTGTTTCCAAACTACTCAATCAAAAGGAAGTTTCAACTCTGTGAGATGAAATCAAACATCACAAAAGAAGATACTCAGAAAGCTTCTGTCTAGTTTTTATGTGAAAATATTTCCTATTTCACCATAGGCCTCAAAGGGCTCATAAATATCACTTCGCAGTTTCTAGAAAAAGACTGTTTCCAAACTGTTAAATCAAAAGAAAAGTTCAACACTGTGAAACGAATGTACACATCACAAAGAAGTTCCTCACAATGCTTCTATCCGGTTTTTATGTGAATATTTCCTTTTTCTCAAGAGGCCTCAAACTGCACACGAATATCCCTCTACAGATCCTTCAAAAAGACTTTTTCCAAGCTACTCAAACCAAAAAAATGTTGAAATATGTGAGATGAATGCACACATCATGAAGAAGTTCCTTAGAAAGATTTTGTCTAGTTTTTATGTGAAGATATTTCCTTGTTCACCATAGGCCTCAAAGTGCTCCAAATATTCAATTGCACATTCTACTAAACGATTTTTTCCAAATTGCTCAATCAAAAGAAAGGTTCAACTCTATGAGATGAAAGCACACATCACAAAGAAGTTTCTCAGAAACATCGGTCTCGTTTTTATGTGAAGATATTTCCTTTTTCTCCATAGGCCTCAAATTGCTCAAAACTATCTATTTGCAGATTCTACAAAAAGATGGTTTCCAAACTGCTCAATCAAAAGAAAGATTCAACTCTGTGATATGAAAGCACACATCACAAAGAAGTTTCTCAGAAAGCTTCTGTCTGATTTTATGTGTAGATATTTCCTTTTTCAGAATAGGCCTCAATGGGCTCAGAATTATCCTTTGCAGATTCTACAAAAAGACTGTTTCAAAACTGTTCAATCAAAAGAAAGTTTCAACTCCATGAGAGAAACTTTTTCACCACTGGCCTCAAAGTGCTACAAATATCTATTTGCATATTCTATGAATAGACTGTTTCCAAACTGCTCAACTAAAAGAAAGGTTCAACTCTGTGATATGAATGCACGCATCTCAAATAATTTTCTTAGAAAGCTTCTGTCTAATTTTTATGGGAAGATATTCTTTTTCACCATGGGCCTCAAAGTGCTGCAAATATCCACTTGCAGATTCTACAAAAATACTGTTTCCAAACTGCTAAATCAAAGGAAAGTTCAACTGTGTGAGATAAATGCACACATCACAAAGAAGTTTATCAGAAAACTTCTGTCTAGTTTTTATGTGAAGCCATTATCTATTTCACCCTTGGCTCAATGTGCTCCAAATATCCATTTGCAGACTCTGCAAAAAGACTGTTTCCAAGCTGCTCAATCAAAAGAAAGGTTCAACTCTGTGAGATTAAATAACACATCACAAAGATGTTTCTCAGAAAGTTTCTGTCTACCTTTTATGTGAAGATATTTCCCGTTTCACCATAGACCTTAAAGGGCTCACAAATATCCCTTTCCAGATTCTATAAAAAACAACTTCCCAACTGCTCAATCAAAAGAAAGTTTCAACTCTGTGAGAGGAAAGCCCACATCCGAAAGAAGTTTCTCAGAAAGCTTCTGTCTAGTTTTTATGTGAAGATATTTCCTATTTCACCACAGGCCTCAATAGGTTCACAAATATCCCTTTGCATATTCCACAAAAAGACTGTTTCCAAACTGCTCAGTCAAAAGAAAGTTTTAACTCTATGAGATGAGTGCACACATCACAAGAAGTTTATGAGAATGCTTCTGTCTAGTTTTTATGTGAAGATATTTCCTATTTCACCGTAGGCCTCAAAGTGCTCGCAAATATCCCTTAGCAGATTTTATGAAAAGACTCTTTCCAAGCTCCCCTATCTAAAGAAAGTTTCAACTCTGTGAGATGAATGAACACATCACAAATAAGTTTCTCAGAATGCTTCAGTCTAGTTTTTATGTGAAGACATTTCTTTGTCACCATAGGGCTCAAACCACTCAGAAATAACCTTTTGCATATTGAACAAAAACACTATTTCCTATCTGCTCTATGAAAAGAAAGATTCAACTCTGTGAGTTGAATGCAAACATCACAAAAAAGTTTCTCAGAAAGCATCTGTCTAGTTTTCATGTCAAGATATTTCCTTTTTTACCATCAGCCTCAAAGCCCAACAAATATCCATTTGCAGATTATACGAAAAGACTGTTTCCAAACTGCTCAATCCAAAGAATGGTTCAACTCTCTGAAATGAAATATCACACCACAAAGAAGTTTCTCAGAAAGCCTCTGTCTAGTTTTTATATGAAGATATTTCGTGTTTCACCGTAGGACTCAAAGGGCTCTCAAATATCCCTTTGCAATTCTGTGAAGAAAGTCATTGGTAGCTTGATGGGGATGGCATTGAATCTATAAATTACCTTGGGCAGTATGGCCATTTTCACGATATTGATTCTTCCTACCCATGAGCATGGAATGTTCTTCCATTTGTTTGTATCCTCTTTTATTTCCTTGAGGAGTGGTTTGTAGTTCTCCTTGAAGAGGTCCTTCCCATCCCTTGCAAGTTGGATTCCTAGGTATTTTATTCTCTTTGAAGCAATTGTGAATGGGAGTTCACTCATGATTTGGATCTCTGTCTGTTGTTGGTGTATAGGAATGCTTGTGATTTTTGCACATGGATTTTGTATCCTGAGACTTTGCTGAAGTTGCTTATCAGCTTAAGGAGATTTTGGGCTGAGATGATGGTGTTTTCTAGGTATAAAATCATGTCATCTGCAAACAGGGACAATTTGACTTCCTCTTTTGCTAATTGAATGCCCTTTATTTTCTTCTCCTGCCTGATTGCCCTGGCCAGAACTTCCAACACTATGTTGAATAGGAGTGATGAGAGAGGGCATGACAGTCTTGTGCCAGTTTTCAAAGGGAATGCTTCCAGTTTTTGTCCACTCAGTATGATATTGGCTGTGGGTTTGTCATAGATAGCTCTTATTATTTTGAGATAGTCCCATCAATACCTAATTTATTGAGAGTTTTTGGCATGAAGAGTTGTTGAATTTTGTCAAAGGCCTTTTCTGCATCGATTGAGATAATCATGTGGTTTTTGTCTTTGGCTCTGTTTATTTGCTGGATTACATTTATTGATTCTTGTATGTTGAACCAGCTTTGCATCCCAGGGATGAAGCCCACTTGATGATGGTGGATAAGCTTTTTAATGTGCTGCTGGATTCTTTTTGCCAGTATTTTATTGAGGATTTTTGTATCAATGTTCATCAAGGATATTGGTCTAAAATTCTCTTTTTTGGTTGTGTCTCTGCCTGGCTTTGGTATCAGAATGATGCTGGCCTCATAAAACGAGTTAGAGAGGATTCCCTCTTTTTCTATTGATTGGAATAGTTTGAGAAGGAATGGTACCAGTTCCTCCTTGTACCTCTTGTAGAATTCAGCTGTGAATCCATCTGGTCCTGGACTCTTTTTGTTTGGTAAGCTATTGATTATTGTCACAATTTCAGATCCTGTTATTTGTCTATTCAGAGTTTGAGCAGTTTGAGGCATGTGGTGAAAAAAGAAATCTTCATATAAAAACTAGACAGAAGCATTCTGAGAAACCACTTTGTGATGTGTGCATTCATCTCACAGAGTTGAATTTTCTTTCATTGAGTAGTTTGGAAACAGTCTTTTTGTAGAATATGCAAAGGGATATTTGTGAGATTTTTGAGGCCTCTTGTGAAAAAGGAAATATCCACAAATAATATCTACAGAGAAGGCTTCTTATAAAGTTCTTTCTGATGTGTGCATTCATCACACAGGGTTGAACCTGTCTTTGGATTGAGCAGTTTGGAAAGAGTTTTTTCGTAGAATCTGAAAAGGAAAATTTGTGAATGCTTTGAGGCTTCTGGTGTAAAAGAAGTATCTTCACATTAAAACTAGACAGAAACGTTCTTAGAAACTTCTTTGTAATGTGTGCATTCATCACACACAGCTGAACTTTCGTTTGATTTAGCAGTTTGGAAACAGTACTTTTGTAGATTCTACAAAGTGTTATTTATGAGTGGTTTGAGATCTATGGTGAAAAAGGGAGTATCGACAAAAAAGAGCTAGACAGAAACTTTCTGAGAAACTTCTCTGCGATGTGTGCATTCATCTCACAGAGTAGAAAGCTTTCTTTGATTGAGCAGTTTGGAAACAATCTTTTTGTAGAATCTGCAAAGGGATATATGTAGGCAGTTTCAGGTCTATGGTGAAAATGGAAATATCTTCACATAAAAACTAGAAAGAAGCTTTCTGAGAAAATTCCTTGTGATGTGCTCATTCATCTCACAGATTTGAAGTGTTCTTTTCATTGACCAGTTTGGATACAGTCGTTTTGTAGAATCTGCTTTGTGATATTTGTGAGCCCTTTGAAGCCTATGGTGAAAAAAGAAATATCTTCACACAAAAACTAGACAGAAGCTTTCTGAGAAACTTCGTTGTGATGTATGCATTCATCCCAAAGAGTTGAGCCTGTCTTTGGGTTGAGCAATTTTGAAACAGTTCTTTTGTAGAATGTTCAAAGGGATATTTCGGATCCTTTTTTGGCCTATGGTGAAAAAGGAAATGTCTTCACATAAAAACTAGACAGAAACATTCTGAGAACCTTCTTTGTTATTTGTGCATTCTTCTCACAACTTTGAACCTGTCTTTAGATAGAGCAGGTTGGAAAATGTCTTTTAGTAGAATCTGCAAAGTGATCATTTGAATGCTTTGAGACTTATGGTAAAAAAAGAAATATCTTCACTTAAAAACTGAACAGAAGCCTTCTGAGAAATTTCTTTGTGATGTGTGCATTCATCTCAAAGAGTTGAAGCTTTGTGTCCATTGAGCAGTTTGGGAACAGTCTTTTTGTAAAATCTGTAAAGGGACATTTATGAGCACTTTGAGGCCTATATTGAAAAAGGAAACATCTTTAAATAAAAACTAGACAGAAGCTTTCTGAGAAACTTCTTTGTGATGCGTGCATTCACCTCACAGAGTTAAACCTTTCTTTTGATTGAGTAGTTTGGAATCAGTCTCTTTGTAGAATATGCAAAGGGTTATTTATTAGCAGTTTGAGGCCTATGGTGAAAAAGGGAGTATCAACAAATAAAAACTAGACAGAAACTTTCTGAGAAACTTCTCTGTGATGTGTGCATTCATCTCGCAGATTGGAAGCTTTCTTTGAGCCATTTGGAAACAGTCTTTTTGTAGAATCTGCAAAGGGATATATGTAGGTGGCTTGAGGTCTATGGTGAAAACGGAAATATCTTCACATAAAAACTGACTGCTCAATGGGAAGAAAATTTACTTCAGTGTGATGAATGTGCATGTCACAAAGGAGTTACTCAGAAAATTTATTTCTACTTTTTATGTGAAGATATTTCCTTTTTCAACATATGCCTCAATGCGCTCCCAGATATCCCTTTGCAGATTCTATGAAAAGACGTTTCCAAACTGCTCAATAAACAGAATGGTTCCACCCTGTGAGATGAATGTGCACATTACAAAGAAGTTTCTCAGAAAACTTCCTCCTCGTTTTTATCTGAAGATAGTCCCTTTTTGAACATAGGCCTCAATGCACTCCAAAATACACCTTTGCAGAATCTACAAAAAAAAAACAAAAAAACAAACAACAACAACAAAAAAAACTGTTTCCAAATTGCTCAATCAAAAGAAAGTTTCAACTCTGTTAGGTGAATGTACACATCAGAAAGTAGTTTCTCAGCAAACTTCTCACTGCTTTTTATGTGAAGATATTTCCTTTTTCAATATGGGTCTCAAAGCACTCAAAAATATCCCTTTGTAGATTCTAGAATAACAGAGTTTACAAACTGCTCAATGAACAGAAACGTTTATCTCTGTGAGATGAATACACATAGCTTAAAGCAGCTTCTCAGAATGCTTCTTTCTAGTTTTTATGTGAAGATATTTCCTTTTTCACCATAGGCCTCAATGTGCTCCTAAATATCCCTTTGCAGATTGTACAAAAAGACTGTTTCCAAAATACTCAACCCAAAGAATGTTTCAACTCTGTGAGATGAATGCACACATCACAAAAAGTTTCTCAGAAACTTTCTTTATAGTTTTTCTGTGAAGATATTTCCTTTTTCACCGTAGGCCTCACCTCAAATCCCTCACAAATATCCCTTCGCATATTCTACAGAAATACTGTTTCCAAAGCACTTAATAAAAAGAATTATTCAACACTGTGTGATGAATGCACACATCTCAAAGGAGTTTCTCAGAATCCTTCAGTCTAGTTTTTATGTGAATATATTTCATTTTTCACCACAGGCCTCAAAGTGCTCCAAATATCCATTTGCAGATTTGACAAAAAGACTATTTCCAAACTGCCCAATCAAAACAAAGTTCAACTCTGTATGATGAATGCACACATCACAAAGAAGTTTCTCAGAATGCTTCTGTCTAGATTTTATGTGAAGTTACTTGCTTTTTCACCATAGGCCTCAAAATGCTCATAAATATCCCTTTGCTGATTCTATAAAAATACTTTTTCCAAATTGCTAAATCAGAAGAAATGTTCAACTCTGTGAGATGATTGCACACATCACAAAGAAGCCACTAAGAAAGCTTCTGTCTAGTTTTTATGTGAAGATATTTCCTTTTTCACCATAGGCCTCAAAGCACTCACAAATATTCCTTTGCAGATTCTATAAGAAGAGAGTTTCCAGACTGATCAGAGAAAATAAACGTTTACTTCTGTGAGATCAATGCACACATCACAAAGCTGTTTCTAAGAAACCTTCTTTATACCTTTTATATGAATATATTTCCTTTTTCACCATTGGCCTCAAAGCACTCATAAATATCCCTTTGCAGTTTCCACAAACAGACCATTTCCATACTGCTCAATCAAAAGTAAGTTTCACCTTTGTGAGATGAATGCCCACATCACAAAGAGGTTTCTCAGAAAGCCTCTCACTAATTTTTATGTGAAGATATTTCCTTTTTCACCATAGGCCTCAAAGCACTCACAAATATCCCTTTGCAGACTCTACAAGAACAGTTTCCAGACTGACCAGAGAAAAGAAATGTTTACCTCAGTGAGATGAATGCATACATCACAAAGCTGTTTCTGAGAAACCTTTTTTATACTTTTTATGTGAATATATTTCCTTTTTCACCATAGGCCTCATAAATATCCCTTTGTAGATTCTAAAAAAGACTGTTTCCAAAGTGTTCAATCAAAAGAATGGTTGAACTCTATGAGATGAATGCACACATCACAAAGAAGTTTCTCGGAAAGCTTCTGTCTAGTTTTTATGTGAAGATATTTCCTATTTCATCATAGGCCTCATAACTCTCAAAAATAGGTCTTCACAGATTCTACAAAAATACTGTATCCAAATTTCTCAATCCAAAGAAAGGTTCAAATCTCTGAGATGAATGCACACATCACAAGGAGGTTTCTCAGAAAGCTTCTTTCTAGTTTTCTTGTGAAAATATTTCCTTTTTCACCATAGGCTTCAAAGCATCACACATATCCCTTTGCAGATTCTAAAAAATACTGTTTACAAACTGCTCAATGAGAAGAATGTTTTAACTCTGTGAGATGAATTTTCACATCTCCAAGATGTTTCACAGAAAATCTCTGTCTAGTTTTTATGTGAAGATAATTCCTTTTTCACCATATACCTCAAAGCACTGACAAATATCCCTTTGCAGATTTTCAAGAACAGAATTTCCAATCTGCTAAATGAGGAAAAATTGTTACTTCTGTGAGATGAAGGCACACATCACAAAACAGTTTCTCAGAAATATTCTGTCTAGTATTTATGTAAAGATAATTCCTTTTTCAATATAGGACACAAAGCGCTAACTAATAACCAGTTGGAAATTCTACAAAAGACTGTTTACAAACTGCTCATCAAAAGAAAGTTTCACCTCTGTGGGATGAATGCATATATAAAAAGATGTTTCTCAGAAAGCTTCTATTTTTTTTTTATGTGAATGAGTTTCCCTTTTCACCATGGGCCTCAAAGTGCTCAAAAATATCCCTTTGCAGATCCTAAAAAAAAAAAAAAACTTTCTAAACTGCTGAGTCAAAGAATGGTTCAACTCTGTGACATGAATGCACACATCAGAAAGAAGTTTCTCACAAGCCTTTATACTTTTTATGTGAAGATATTTCCTTTAACCATAGATCTCAAAACACTCACAAATATACCTTTGCAGAATTCACAAAAAGACGGTTTCCCAACTGCTGAATCAAAAGAATTGTTGAACTCTGTGGGATGAATGCATACATCACAAAGCAGTTGCTCAGAATTCCTTAGTCTAGTTTTTATGTGAAGATATTTTCTCTTTCACCATAGGCCTCAAAGTGCTCAGAAATATCCCTTCACAGATTCCACAAAAAGATGTTTCTAAACTGCTCAATCAAAATAATGTTTCAGTTCTGTGAGATGAATGCACACATCACCAAGAAGTTTCTCAGTAGGGTTCTATCTAGTTTTTATGTGAAGACAATTCCTTTTTCACCACAGGGCTCTATGCACTCACAAATGTCCCTTAGCAGAATCTAAAACAACAGAGTTTCCCAACTGATCAAAGAAAATAATTGATTACCTCTGTAAGATGAGAGCAGACATCACAAAACAGTTTCTGAGAAACCTTCTTTATAGTTTTCTGTAAAGATACTTCTTTTTCTACATAGGCCTCAAAGTGCTCACAAATATCCATTTGCAGATTCTGCAAAAATACTGTTTCCAAAACTGCTGAATCAAAGGAGGTTCAACTATGTCAGATGAATGCACATATCACAAAGAAGTATCTCAGAAAATTTCTTTACACTTCGTATGTGAAGATATTTCCTTTGTCAACATAAGCCTCAAAGTGCTGAAAAATAACCCTTTTCAGATTGTACAAGAACAGAGTTTCCAGACTGAACAGAGAAAAGAAATGCTTACCTCTGTGGGAAGAATGCACACACCACAAGGCTGTTTTTAGGGAACATGCTTTACAGTTCTTATGTGAAGATATGTCCTCTTCCACCATAGGCCTCACAGCATTCCAAATATCCACTTGCAGATTCTACAAAAAGAGTGTTTCAAAACTGCTCAATCAAAGAAAAGGTTCAAATCTGTAAGATGAATGCAAACAACACAAAGAAGTTTCTCAGAATGCTCCTGTCTAATTTTTATGTTATTTCCTTTTCCACCATAGGCATCAAAGGACTCCAAATATCCACATACAGATACTACAAAAAGACTGTTTCCAAGCTGCTCAATCAAAAGTGTGGTTCAACTCTCTGAGATGAATACACACATCACTAAGAAGTTTCTCAGAATGCTTCTGTCTCGTTTTTACATGAAGATAATTCCTTTTCCAACAAAGTCTTCAAATCACAACAAATATCCACTTACAGATTCTACAAAAAGAGTATTTCAAAACTGGTCAATCAAAAGAAAGTTTGAACTCGGTGAGATGAATGCACACATCACAAAGCAGTTTCTCAGAATGTATCTGTCGAGTTTTTATGTGAAGATATTTACTTTTCCACTAGAGTCCACAAAGCGCTCCAAATATCCAATTTCAGATTCTATAAAAAGAGTGTTTCAACACTGCTCAAAGAAAAGAAAGGTTCAACTTTGTGAGTTGAATGCACACAGCACAAAGACGTTTCTCAGACTGCTTGTCTAGTTTTTATGTGAAGACATTCCCTTTTCCACCATAGGCCCCAAAGCACATCAAATATCCACTTGCAGATTCTACAAAAAGTGTGTTTCCAAACTGCTCAATCAAGAGAAAGGTTCAACTCTGTGAGGTGAATGCCCACATCACAAAGAAGTTCCTGAGAATGCTTCTGTCTACTTTCTATGTGAAGATATTTTCTTTTCCACTAGAGGCTGCCAAGCACTCCAAATATCCACTTGCAGATACTACAAAAACAGTGTTTCAAAACTGCTCAATCAAAAGAAATGTTCAAATATGTGAGGTAAATGCACACATCCCAAAGAAGTTTCTCAGAATGCTTCTGTCTAATTTTTATGTAAAGATACTTCCTTTTCCACCATAGGCCTTAAAGTGCTCCAAATATCGATTTACAGATACTACAAAAAGACTATTTCCAAACTACTCAAACAAAGCAATTGTTCAACTCTGTGAGTTGAATGCACACATCACAAAGAAGTTTCTCAGAATGCTTCTGTCTAGTTTTTATGTGAAGATATTTCCTTTTCCATTGTAGGCTGCCAATCGCTCCAAATATCCACTTGCAGAGTCTACAAAAAGAGTGTTTCAAAACTGCTGAATCAAAAGAAAGGTTTAACTCTGAGAGTTGAATGCACACATCACAAAGCAGTTTCTCAGAATGCTTCTCTGTAGTTTTTATGTGAAGATATTTCCTTTTCCACCATAGGCCTCAAAGTTCTCCAAGTATCCAATTGCAGATTCTACAAAAAGTCTGTTTTCAAACTGCCCAATTAATAGAAATGTTCAACTCTGTGAGTTGAATGCACACATCACAAAGAATTTTCTCAGAATGGTTCCATATAGTTTTTAAGTGAAGATATTTCCTTTTCCACCTGAGGCCACAAAGCACTCCAAATATCCATTGAAGATTCTACAAAAAGTGTGTTCCAAAACTGCTCAATCCAAAGAAAGGTTTAACTTGTGAGTTGAATGCCTGCATCACAAAGAAGTTTCTCAGAATGCTTCTGTCTAGGTTTTATGTGAAGATATTACCTTTTCCACTTTAGGCAGCAAAGCTCTCCAAATATACACTTGAAGGTTCTACAAAGAGTGTTTCAAAACTGTTCAATGAAAAGAAATGTTCAACTCAGTGACATGAATGCACACATCACAAAGAAGTTTCTTGGAATGCTTCTGTCTGGTTTTTTGTGTGAAGATATTTCCTTTTCCACCATTGGCCACAAAGCGCTCCAAATGTCCACATGCAGATACTACAAAAAGACTGTTTCCAAACTGCTCAATCAAAAGAGTGGTTCAACTCTCCCAGATGAATGCACACATCACAAAGAAGTTACTCAGAATGCTTCTGTCTAGTTTCTATGTGAAGATATTTCCTTTTCCAATATTGGCCCCTCAGCACTCCAAATATACATTTGTAGATGCTACAAAAAGAAAGTTTCAAAACTGCTTAATCAAAAGATTGCTTCAAAACCATGAGTTGAATGCACACATCTCAAAGAAGTTTCTCAGAAAGTTTCTCTCTAGTTTTTATGTGAAGATATTTCCTTTTCCAATGGAGACCGCAAATCACTCCAAATATCCATTTGTGGATTCTACAAAAAGACTGTTTCCAAACTGCTCAATGAAAAGTAAGTTTCAGCTCTGTAAGAAGAAGGCACACATCACAAAGAAATTTCTCTAAAAGTTTCTGCCTAGCTTTTATGTGAAATTATTTTCAGTTGCCCTAGAGGGCACAAAGGGCTCTCAAATATTCCTTTGCAGATTCTAGAAAATGACTGATTCAAAACTGTTCAATCTAAAGAAAGGTTCAACTCTGTAAAATGAATGCACAAAGAAGTTTCTCAGAATGCTTCTGTCTAGTTTTTACATGAAGATATTTCCTTTTCAACTATAGGCCCCAAAGCACTCCAAATATCCACTTGCAGACTCTATAAAAAGAGTGTTTCAGAACTTCTCAATCAATAGAAAGGTTCAACTCTGTGAGATGAACTCACACATCACAAAGAAGTTTCTCAGAAAGTTTCTGTCTAGTTTTTATGTGAAGATATTTCCTGTTGCCCCAGAGGCCTCAATGGGTTCACAAATATCCCTTTGCAGATTGTGCAAAACGACAGGTTTCCAAACTGCTCAATCAAAAGAAAGGTTTACTTCTGTGATATGAATGCACACATCATAAACAAGTTTCTCAGAATGCTTCTGTCTAGTTTTAATGTGAAGATGTTTCCCTTTCCACTGTAGTCTGCAAAGCACTCGAAATATACACTTGCAGATTCTACAAAAGGACTGTTTCCAAACTGCTCAATCGAAAGAAAGATTCAACTCTGTGAGATGAATGCGCAAATCATAAGAAGTTCCTCAGAATGCTTCTGTCTAATTTTTATGTGAAGATATTGCCTTTTCCACTATAGGCCACAAATGGCTCCAAATATACACATGCAGATTCCATAAAAAGAGGGTTTCCAAACTGCTCAATCAAAAGAAATGTTCAACTCTGTGAGATGAATGCAAAAATCACAGAGAAGTTTCTCAGAATGCTTCTTTCTAGGTTTTATGTGAAGATATATCCTTTTCCTCTACAGGTCCCAAAACGGTACAAATATCCACTTGCAGATACTACAAGAAGAGTGTTTCAAAACTGCTCAATCAAAAGAAAGGTTCAACTCTGTGAAATGAATGCACACATAAAAAAGAAGTTCCTCAGAATACTTCTGTCAAGTTTTTATGTGAATATATTTCCCTTTTCAACATGTGCCTCAAAGCACTCCAAATATCCATTTGCAGATATTACAGAAAGACTCTTTCCAAACTGCTCAATCAAAAGAAACGTTCAACTCTGTGAGATGAATGCACACATCAAAAGGAAGTTTCTCAGAATGTTTCTGTCTAGCTCTTATCTGAAGATATTTCCTATTTCTCCGGAGGCCTCAATGGTCTGATAAATATCCCTCTACAGAGTCTACAAAACGACTGTTTCCAAACTGCCCAATCAATACAAAGGTTCAAGTCTGTGAAATGAAGGCACACATAACAAGGAAGTTTCTCAGATTTCTTCTGTCTATTTTTTATGTGAAGATATTTCCTTTACACTATAGGTCTCAAAGCACTCCAAATATCCACTTGCAGATTCTACAAAAAGACTGATTCCAAACTGCCCAATAAAAAGAAAGTTTCAACTCTGTGAGATAAATGCACAGATCAAAAAGAAGTTTCTCAGAATACTTCTGTCTAATTTTTATGTGAAGATATTTCCTTTTCTGCCACAGGCCCCAAAGCTCTCAAAAATATCCACTGGCGGATATGACAAAAAGAGTGTTTCAAAACTGCTCAATCAGAAGAAAGTTTCAACTCTGTGAGTTGAATACACTCATCACAAATAAGTTTCTCAGAATGCTTTGGGCTAGTATGTATGTGAAGATATGTCCTTTTCCACCGTAAGCCTCAATCCGCTCCAAATATCCAATTGAAGGTACTACAAAAAGAGTGTTTCAAAACTGATCAATCAAAGGAAAGGTTCAACTCTGTGAGTTGAATGCAGACATCACAAAGAAGTATCTCAGATTGCTTCTGTATAGATTTTATGTGAAGATATTTCCTTTTCCACCATGGGCCCCAAAGTGTTCCAAACATCCACATGCAGATTCTACAAAAACAGTGTTTCAAAACTTCTCAATCAAAAGAAACATTCAACTCTGTGAGATGAGTGCACACATCACAAAGAAGTTTCTCAGAATCCTTCAGTCTAATTTTTATGAGAAGATATTTCCTTTTCCAACATAGGCCTCAAAGTGCTCCAAATATCCACTTATAGATTCTACAAAAAGAGTGCTTCAAAACTGCTCAATCAATAGAAAGGTTCAACTCTGTGAAAAGAACGCACACTTCAAAAAGAAATTTCTCAGGATGCTTCTGTCTAATTTTTATTTGAAGATATTTCCTTTTCCACCATAGGCCTCAAAGCAGTCCAAATATCCACCTGCAGATTCCACAAAAAGAGTGTTTCAAAACTGCTTAATTAAAAGAAAGGTTCAACTCTGTGAGGTGAAGGCACACATCGCAAAGAAGTTTCTCAGAATGCTTCTATTTAGTTTTTATGTGAAGATATTTCCTTTTCCAGTAAAGGCCACAAATCACACAAAATATCCACTTGCAGATTGTACAAAAAGAGTGTTTCAACACTACTCAATTAAAAAAAAGGTTCAAGTCTATGAGTTGAATGCAGACATCACAAAGAAGATTCTCAGAATGCTGCTGTTTAGTTTTTATGTGAAGATATTTCCTTTTCCACCATAGGCAACAAGGTGCTCCAAAAATACACTTGCAGATTCTACAAAAGGACTGTTTCAAAACTGCTCAATCAAAAGAAGAGTTCAACTCGGTGAGATGAAGGCCCACATCAAAAAGAAGTTTCTCAGAATGTTTCTGTCAAGTTTTTATGTGAAGATGCTTACTTTTACACCATAGGCCTCGATGTGCTCAATCAAAAGAAACGTTCAACTCTATGAGATGAATGCACACATGAGAAAGAAGTTTCTCAGAGTGCATCTGTCTAGTTTCTGTGTGAAGATATTTCCGTTCCCACCATTGACACCAAAGTGCTCCAAACATCCACTTGCAGATTCTACAAAAAGAGTGTTTCAAAAATGGTGAATCAAAAGAAATTTTCAACTCAGTGAGATGAACGCACACGTCAAAAAGAAGTTTCTCAGAATGCTTCTGTCAAGTTTTTATGTGAAGATATTTCCTTTTTCACCTAGGCCACAAAGCACTCCAAATATCCACTTGTAGATTCCACAAAAAAAGTGTTTCAAAACAGCTCAATGAAAAGAAAGTTTCATCTCCGTGAGTTGAATGCAGACATAACAAACAAGATCCTCAGAATGTTTCTGTCTTGTTTTTATTTGAAAATATTTCCTTTTCCACAATTGTCTGCAAAGTGCTCCAAATATCCACTTGCACATTCGACAAAAGGAGTGTTTCAAAACTGCTCAATCAAAAGAAAGATTCAACACTTTGAGATGAATGCACACATAACAAAGTAGTTTCTCAGAATGCTTCTGTCTAGCTTTTATGTTAAGTTATTTCCTTTTCGACCATAGGCCTCAATGTGCTCAATCAAAAAAAAGATTCAACTCTATGAGCTGAATGCACACATGAGAAAGAAGTTTCTCAGAATGCTTCTGTCTAGTTTCTATGTGAAGATATTTCCGTTTCCACAATAGATGGCAAAGTGCTCCAAACATCCACTTGCATATTCTACATAAAGAGTGTTTCAAAAATGCTGAATCAAAGAAATTTTCAACTCAGTGAGATGAATGCACACATCAAAAAGAAATTCCTCAGAATGCTTCTGTCTAGTTTTTATGTGAAGATATTTCCTTTTCCACCTTAGGCCACAAATTGCTCCAAATATCCACTTGCAGATTCCACAAAAAGTGTGTTTCAAAACTGCTCAATAAAAAGAAATGTTCAACTCTGCGAGATGAATGCACACATAACATAGAAGTTTCTCAGAAATCTTCTGTGAAGTTATATGTGAAGATAATTCTTTTCCACATTAAGCCTGAAAGCCCTCCGTATATCCACTTGTAGATTCCACAAAAAGAGTGTTTCAAAACTGTTCAGTTAAAAGAACTGTTCAACTCTGTGAGATGAATGCACACATCACAAAGAGGTTTCTCAGAATGCTTCTGCCTAGTTTTTAAGTGAAGATAGTTCGTTTTCCACCATAGGCCACAAAGTACTCCAAATACACACTTGCAGATTTTACAAAAAGAGTTTTTCAAAACTGCTCAATCAAAAGAAAGCTACAGCTCTGTGAGGTGAATGCACACATCACAAAGAGGTTTCTGAGAATGCATTTGTCACGTTTTTATATGAAGATATTTCCTTTTCCACCATAAGCCACAGAGTGCTCCAAATACCCATTTACATATTCCACTAAAAGAGTGTTTCCAAACTAATTAATCAAAAGAAAGGTTCAACTCTGTGACTTTAATGCACACATCATAAAGAAGTTTCTCAGAATACTTCTGTGTAGTTTTTATATGAAGATATTTCTTTGTCCAACATAGGACCCAAAGGGCTCCAAATATCCACAGGAAGATTGTTTACAAAGAGTGTTTCAAAACTCCTTAATCAAAAGAAAGTTCAACTCATGTATGAGAAGAATGCATACATCATGAATTTTCTCAAAATATTTCTGTCCAGTTTTTATGTGAAGATATTCCCTTTTCCTCCATGGGACTCAAAACGCTCCAAATATCTACTTGCAAATTCTACCAAAAGAATGTTACAAAACTGCTCAATCAAAAGAAAAGTTTAACTCTGTGAGATGAATGTATACATTACAAAGAAGTTTCTCAGCATGCTTCTGTTTTTGTGTGAAGATATTTCCTTTTTTACCATAGGCCACAAGTCATCCCAAATGTCTACTGGCAGATTCTACAAAGGGAGTGTTTCAAAACTGCTCAATCAAAAGAAAGATTCAACTCTGTGACATGAATGCACACATCACAAAGAAGTTTCTGAGAATGCTTCTGTCTAGTTTTTATGTGAAGATATTTTCTTTTCCACCATAGGCCTCAAAGTGCTCCAAATATCCACTTACAGTTTCTACAAAAAGAGTGTTTCCAAACTGCTCAATAAAAAGAAAGGTTCAACTCTGTGTGATGAATGCACACATGACAAAGAAGTTTCCCATAATGTTTCTGTCTAGTTTTTATATGAAGGTATTGCCCTTTACACCATTGGCTGCAAATTGTGCCAAATATCCAATTGCAGACTATACAAAAACAGTGTTTCAAAACAGCTCAATCAAAAGAAATGTTTAACTCTTTGAGATGAATGTACACATCACAAAGAAGTGTCTCTGCATGCTTTTGTTTAGTTATTATGTGAAGATATTTCCTTTTACACCATAGGCCTCAAACCCCTCAAAATATCCACTTAGAGATTCTCCAAAAGAGGGTTTCCAAAGTGCTCAATCAAAAGAAAGGTTCAACACTGTGAGATGAATGCACACATCACAAAGAAGTTTCTCAGAATGCTTCTGTCTACTTTTTATGTGAAGATATTTTCTTTTACACTATAAGCTGCAAATCGCTCCAAATATCCACTAGCAGACTCCAGACAAGTAGTGTTTGTAAACTGCTCAATTAAAGGAAAGTTTCACCTTTGTATGATGAATGCACACATCGCAAAGAAGTTTCTCAGAATCCTTCTGTCTAGTTTTTATTTGAAGACATTTCATTTTCTGCCACAGGCCACAAAGCTCGCCAAGTATACACTTGCAGATTTTACAAAAAGAATGTTTCAAAACTGCTCAATCAAAAGAAAGATTCAATTCTGTGTGATGAATTTATTCATCTCCAAGTAGTTTCTCAGAATCCTTCTGTGTAGTTTTTATGTGAAGATATTTCCTTTTCCACAATAGGCCTCAAAGGGCTCCAAATATCCAATTGCAGATTCTACAAAATGAGTGTTTCCAAACTGCTCAATGACAGAAAAGTTTCAATTCTGTAAGATGAATGCACACATCACAGAGAAGTTTCCCAGAATGCTTCTGTGTCGTTTTTATGGAAAGATATATCCTTTTCCACAATTGGCCACAAACAGTTCAAAATATCCACATGCAGATTCTACAAAAAAAGATTCAAAACTGCTCTATCAAAAGAGAGGTTCAATCGTTCGAGTTGAATACACACATCACAAAGAAGTTTCTCAGAATGCTTCTGCTTAGTTTTTATGTGAAGACATTCCCTTTTCCACCAAAGTCCTCAAAGCCCTCCAAATATCCACTTGCAGATTCTCCAAAAAGAGTGTTTCAAAATTGCTCAATCAAAAGGAGGTTCAACTCTGTGAGATGAATGCACACATCACAAAGACGTTTCTCAGAATGCTTCTGTGTGGTTATTATGTGAAGATATTTCCTTTTCCACCATTGGCTGCAAATGGCTCCAAATATCCACTTGCAGATTCTAAAAACAGTTTCAAAACTGCTCTAACAGAAGATAGGCTCAACTCTGTGGGTTGAATGCACACATCACAAAGAAGTTCCTGAGAAGGCTTCTGTGTAGTTTTTATGTGAAGATATTTCCTTCTCCACCATAGCCCTCAATGTGCTCCAAATATCCACTTAGAGATTCTACAAAAAGAGTGTTTCAAAACTGCTAAATCAAAAGACAGATTCAATTCTATGAGATGAATGCACACACCACAAAGAAGAGTCTCAGAATGTCTCTGTGTAGATTTAGTGTGAAGATATTTCCTTTTCAACATTAGGCCTTGAAGCCCTCCAAATATCCACTTGAAGATTCTACAAAAAGAGTGTTTCAAAACTGCTCATTCAAATGAAAGGTTCAAATCTGTGAGATGAATGCACACATCACAAAGAAGTTTCTTAGAATACTTCTGTGAAGTGTTTAGGTGAAGATATTCTCTTTTCCACCACAGGCCACAAAGGACTCCAAATATTCACCTGCCGAATCTACAAAAAGAGAGTTTCAAAAGTGCTGTGTCAAAAGTTAGGTTCAACTCTGCCAGTTGAATGCACACATCACAAAGAAGTTTCTCAGAATGCTTTTGTGTAGTTTTTATTTTTATTTTTTGCAGATAGTTCCTTTTCCACCATAGACCACTAATGGCTCCAAATATCCACTTGCAGATTCTACAAAAGAGAGTTTCAAAACAGCTCCACCAAAGATGTGTTCAACCCTGTGAGTTAAATGGATACATCACCAAGAAGTTTCTCTGATTGCTTCTTTGTGGTTTTTTTGTGAAGATATTTCCTTTTCCACCATAGTTCTCAAAGTGCTCCAAATATCCACTTGCAGATTTTACAAAAAGAGTGTCTCAAGACTCCTCAATCAAAAGTAAGGTTCAACTCTGTGAGATGAATGCACACGTCACAAAGAAGTTTCTCAGAATGGCTCTTTGTAGTTTTCATGTGAAGATATTTCCTTTTCCACCATAGGCCACAAAGGGCTCCAAATATCCACTTGCAGATTCCACAGAAAGAGAGTTTCAAAGCTGCTCTATCAAAAGATAGGTAAAACTCTGTGAGTGGAATGCACACATCACCAAGAAGTTTCTGAGAAAGTTTTGTGTAGATTTTAGTGAAGATATTTCCTTTTCTACCATAGGCCTCAAGGCACTCCAAATATCCACTTGAAGATTCTACAAAAAGAGAGTTTCAAACCTGCTCAATCTAAAGAATGGTTCAACTCTGTGAGATGAATGAAGACATCATGAAGAAATTTCTCAGAGTGCTTCTGCGTAGTTTTTATGTGAAGATATTTCCTTTTCCACCATAGGCCACAAAGGGCTCTAAATATCCACTTGCAGATTTTAAAAAAAGAGAGTTTCAAAACTGCTCTATCAAAAGAAAGGTTAAACTCTGTGATGTGAATGCACACATCACAAAGTAGTTTCTCAGTATGCTTCTGTGTAGTTTTCATGTGAAGATACTTTCTTTTCCACCGTAGGTCTCTAAGCGCTCCAAATATCCACTTGCAGATTCTGTGAAAAGAGTGTTTCAAAACTTCTCAATCAAAAGAAAGGTTCACCTCTGTGAGATGAAGGCACACATCACAAAGAAGTTTCTCAAAATGCTTCTGTGTAGTTTTTATGTGAAGATATTTCTTTTTCCACAATAGGCCTCAAAGTATTATAAATATCCACTTGGAGATTCTACAAAAGCAGTGTTTCCAACTGTTAAATCAAAAGAAAATTTCAAATCTGTGAGATGAATGCACACATCACAAAGTAGTTTCTGAGACTGCTTCTGTGTAGTTTTTCTGTGAAGGTATTTCCTTTTCCATGATAGGCCTCAAAGCACTCCAAATATCCACTTGCAGATTCTATGAAAAGATTGTTTCAAAACTGCTCAATCTAATGAAAGTTTCAACTCTGTGAGATGAATGCCAACAACACAAAGACATTTCTCAGTATGCTTCTGTGTAGTTTTCATAGGAAGATGTTTCCTTTCCCACCATCGGCCACAAAGGTCTCCTAATATCCACTTGCAGATTCTACCAAAAGGGAGATTCAAAACTGCTCAATCAAAAGATAATCTCAACTGTGAGATGAATGCATACATCACAAAGAAGTTTCTCAGAATGCTTCTGTTAGTTTTTATGTGAAGGTATTTGTTTTTCCACCATAGGACTCAAAATGCTCCAAATACCCACTTGCATATTCTACAAAAAGAGTGTCTCGAAACTGCTCAAACAAAAGAAAGGTTCATCTCTGTGAGATGAATACACACATCAGAAGAAGATTCTCAGAATGCTTCTGTGTGGTTTTTATGTGGAGATACCTCCTTTTCCACACTAGTCCTCAAAGCACTCCAAATATCCAACTGGAGATTCTACAAAAAGAGTGTTTCAAAACTACTCGATAGAAAAAGAAGTTCAACTCTGTGAGATGAATGCACACAGTGCAATGTAGTTTCTCAGAATGTTTCTGTGTAGTTTTTATGTGAAGATATTTGTTTTCCACAATAGGCTTCAAAGCACTTCAAATATCCACTTGTAGATTCCATAAAAAAGCGTGTTTCAAGTCTTCTCAATCAGAAGAAATATTCAAGTCTGTGAGATGAATGCGCACATCACAAAGAAGTTTCTCAGAATGCTTCTGTGTAGTTTTTATGTGAAGATATTTTCTTTTCTACAATAGGCTTCAAAGCGCTCCAAATATCCACTGGCATAGTATACAAAAAAAGTGTTTCAAAATTGTTCAATCAAAAGAAAGTTTCAACTATGTGAGATGAACACACACATCACAAAGAAGTTTCTCAGAATGCTTCTGTGGAGTTATTATGTGAAGATATTTTCTTTTTCACCACAGGCCTCAAAGAGCTCCAAATATCCACTTGCATATTATACAAAAAGAGTGTTTCAAAACTGCTCAAATGAAAGTCTCAACACTGTCAGATGAATGTACACATCAGAAAGAAATTTATCAGAATGATTCTGTGTTGTTTTTATGTGACAATATTTCCTTTTCCATCTTAAGCTGCAAAGGGCTCTAAATACACACTCCAGATTCTACAAAAAGAGAGTTTCAAAACTACTCTATCACAAGTTAGTTTCAACTCTGTGAATTGAATGCACACATCATCACAAAGGTATTTATCAGAATGCTTCTCTGTAGTTTTTATGTGAAGATATTTCCTTTTCCAAAATAGGCTGCAATGGGCTCCAATTATCCACTTGCAGATTCTACAAAAAGAGAGTTCAAATCTGCTATATCAAAGTTATGTTCAACTCTGTGAGATGAATGCACACATCACAAAGGAGATTCTCAGAATGCTTCTGTGTAGTTCTTAGGTGAAGATATTTCCTTTTCCACCATAGGCCTCACAACGATCCAAATATCCACTTGCAGATTCTACAAAAAAGGGATTTTCCAAACTATTCAATCCAAAGAAAGGTTCAACTCTGTCAGTTGAATGCACATATCACAAACAAGTTTCTCGGAATGCTTCTGTGTAGTTTTAATGTGAAGATACTTCCTTTTCCACCATAGGCCTCAAAGTCCTCCTAATATCCACTTGCAGATACTACAAAAAGATTGTTTCAAAACTGCTCAATCAAAGGTAAGTTTCAACTCTTGAGATGAAAGCCAACATCACAAATAAATTTCGCAGAATGCATCTGTGTAGTTTTTTAATTTTATTTTATTATTATTATTCTTTAAGTTTTAGGGTACATGTGCACAATGTGCAGTTTGGCTACATATGTAAACATGTGCCATGCATGTGTGCTGCATTAACTCGTCATTTAGCACTAGGTATATCTCCTAAAGCTATCCCTCCCCTCTCCAAACACCCCACAACAGTCCCCAGAGTGTGATGTTCCCCTTCCTGTGTCCATGTGTTCTTATTGTTCAATACCCACATATGAGTGAGAATATGTGGTGTTTGGTGTTTGGTTTTTTGTTCTTGTGATAGTTTACTGAGAATGGTGATTTCCAATTTCATCCATGCCCCTACAAAGTACATGAACTCATCCTTTTTTATGGCTGCATGGTATTCCATCGTGTATACGTGTGACATTTTCTTACTCCAGTCTATCATTGTTGGATATTTGGGTTGTTTCAAAGTCTCTGCTGCTGTGCATAGTGCCACAATAAACATACATGGGCATGTGTCTTTATAGCAGCATGATTTATAGTCCTTTGGGTACATACTCTGTAATGGGATGGCTGGGACAAATGGTATTTCTAGTTCTAGATCCCAGAGGAATCACCACACTGACTTCCACAATGGTTGAACTAGTTTACAGTACCACCAACAGTGTAAAAGTGTTCCTATTTCTCCACCTCCTCTCCAGCACCTGTTGTTTCCTGACTTTTTAATGATTGCCATTCTAACTGGTGTGAGATGGTATCTCCTTGTGGTTTTGATTTGCATTTCTCTGATGGCCAGAGATGGTGAGCATTTTTCATTGTGTTTGTTGGCTGCATAAATGTCTTCTTTTGAGAAGTGTCTGTTCACGCCCTTTGCCGACTTTTTCATGGGGTTGTTTTATTTTTCTTGTAAATTTGTTTGAGTTCTTTGTAGATTCTGGATATTAGCCCTTTGTCAGATGAGTAGGTTGTGAAAATTTTCTCCCATTCTGTAGGTTGCCTCTTCATTCTGATGGTAGTTTCTTTTGTTGTGCAGAAGCTCTTTAGTTTAAAGAGATCCCACTTGTCAGTTTTGGCGTTTGTTGCCATTGCTTTTGGTGTTTTAGACATGAAGTCCTTGCCCATACCCATGTCCTGAATGGTAAGGCCTAGGTTTTCTTCTAGGCTTTTTATGGTTTTATGTCTGACGTTTAAGTCTTCAATCCATCTTGAATTAATTTTTGTATAAGGTGTAAGGAAGGGATCCAGTTTCAGCTTTCTACATATGGCCAGCCAGTTTTCCCAGCACCATTTCTTAAATAGGGAATCCTTCCCCATTGCTTGTTTTTCTCAGGTTTGTCAAAGATCAGATAGCTGTAGATATGCGGCATTATTTCTGAGGGCCCTGTTCTGTTCCATTGATCAATACCTCTGTTTTGGTACTAGTACCAAGCTTCTGTGCAGTTTTTATGTGAAGATATTACCTTTTCCACCTTAGGCCAGAAACGGCTCTAAATATCAACTTGAAGATGCTACAAAGGGTGAGTTTCAAAACTGCTCTATCAAAAGATAGGCTCAACTCTGAGAGTTTAATGCAAACATCACAAAGAAGTTTCTCAGAATGCTTCTGTGAAGTTTTTATGTGAAGATATTTCCTTTTCCAACATAGGCCTCAATGTGCTCCAAAGATCCACTTGCAGATTCTACAAAAAGAGTGTTTCCAAACTGCTCAATCAAAAGAAAGTTTCAACTCTGTGACATCAATGCACAAATCACAATGAAGTTTCTCACAATGCTTCTGTGTAGTTTTTATCTAAAGATATTTCCTTTTCCACGATAGGCCACAAAGTACTCCAAATATCCACTTGCAAATTCTACAAAAAGAGTGTTTCATAATTGCTCAGTCAAAAGAAAGGTTAAATTCCGTGAGATGAATGCACACACCATAAAGCGGTTTCTCAGAATGCTTTTGTGTTGTTTTCATGTGAAGATATTTCCTTTTCTACCATAGGCTGCAAAGGGCTCCAAATATCCACTTACAGATTCTACAAAAAGAGAGTTTCAAAACTCCTCTATCAAAAGGTAGGTTCAACACTGAGAGTTGCATACACACATCACAAAGTACTTTCTCAGAATGCTTCTGTGTAGTTTCTTCTTTTATTTATTATTATTATGCTTTATGCTTTAGCATACATGTGCACAATGAGCACGTTAGTTACATATGTATACATGTGCCATGCTGGTGTGCTGCACCCACTAACTCGTCATCTAGCAATAGGTCTATCTCCCAATGCTATTCCTCCCCCCTCCCCCCACCCCATAACAGTCTCCAGAGTGTGGTGTTCCCCTTCCTGTGTCCATGTGTTCTCATTGTTCAATTCCCACCTATGAGTGAGAATATGTGGTGTTTTGTTTATTGTTCTTGTGATGGTTTACTGAGAATGATGATTTCCAATTTCATCCATGTCCCTACAAAGGACATGAACTCATCATTCTTCATGGCTGCATAGTATTCCATAGTGTATATGTGCCCCACTTTCTTAATCCAGTCTATCATTGTTGGACATTTGGGTTGGTTCCAAGTCTTTGCTATTGTGAATCATGCCACAAAAAACATACGTGTGCATGTGTCTTTATAGCAGCATGATTTATAGTCCTTTGGGTATATACCCAGTAATGGGATGGCTGGGTCAAATGGTATTTCTAGTTCTAGATCCCAGAAGAATCACCACACTGACTTCCACAATGGTTGAACTAGTTTACAGTCCCACCAACAGTGTAAAGGTTTTCCTATTTCTCCACATCCTCTACAGCAACTATTGTTTCCTGACTTTTTAATGATTGCCATTCTAACAGCTGTGAGATGGTATCTCCTTGTGGTTTTGATTTGCATTTCTCTGATGGTCAGCGATGGTGAGCATTTTTTCATGTGTTTTTTGGCTGAATAAATGTCTTCTTTTGAGAAGTGTCTGTTCATATTCTTTGCCCAATTTTTGATGGGGTTGTTTGTTTTTTTCTTGTAAATTTGTTTGGGTTCATTGTAGATTCCGGATATTAGACCTTCGTCAGATGAGTAGGTTGTGAAAATTTTCTCCCATTTTCTAGGTTGCATGTTCACTCTGATGGTAGTTTCTTTTGCTGTGCAGAAGCTCTTTAGTATAATTAGATACGATTTGTCAATTTTGGCATTTGTTGCCATTGCTTTTGGTGTTTTAGGCATGAAGTCCTTGCCCATGCCCATGCCCTGAATGGTAATGCCTAGGTTTTCTTTTAGGGTTTTTATGGTTTTAGGTCTAATGTTTAAGTCTTTAATCCATCTTTAATTGATTTTTGTATAAGGTGTAAGGAAGGGATCCATTTTCAGCTTTCTACATATGGCTAGCCAATTTTCCCAGCACCATTTGTTAAATAGGAATCCTTTCCCCATTGCTTGTTTTTCTCAGATTTGTCAAAATCAGATAGTTGTAGATATGCGGCATTATTTCTGAGGGATCTTTTCTGTTCATTGATCTATATCTCTGTTTTGGTACCAGTACCATGCTGTTTTGTTTACTGTAGACTTGTAGTATAGTTTGAAGTCAGGTAGCGTGATGACTCCAGCTTTGTTCTTTTGGCTTAGGATTGACTTGGGGATGAGGGCTCTTTTTTGGTTCCATATGAACTTTAAAGTAGTTTTTTCCAATTCTGTGAAGAAAGTCATTGGTAGCTTGATGGGGATGGAATTGAATCTATAAATTACTTTGGGCAGTATGGCCATTTTCACGATGTTGATTCTTCCCACCTATGTGCATGGAATGTTCTTCCATTTGTATCCCCTTTTATTCCATTGAGCAATGGTTTATAGTTCTCCTTGAATAGGTTTTTCACATCCTTTGAAATTTGGATTCCTAGATATCTTTTTCTCTTTGAAGCAATTGTGAATGTGAGTTCACTCATGATATGAGTCTCTGTTTGTCTGTTATTGGTGTATAAGAATGCTTGCAATTTTTGTACATTGATTTTGTATCCTGAGACTTGCTGAAGATGCTTATCAGCTTAAGGAGATTTTGGGCTGAGACAATGGAGTTTTCCAGATATACAATCATGTCGTCTGCAAACAGGGACAATTTGACTTCCTCTTTCCTAATTGAATACCCTTTATTTCCTTCTCCTGCCTAATTGACTTGGCCAGAACATCCAACACTATGTTGAATAGGAGTGGAAAGAGGGGGCATCCCTGTCTTGTTCCAGTTTTCAAAGGGAATGCTTCCAGTTTTTGCCCGTTCAGTATGATATTGGCTGTGGGTTTGTCATAGATAGCTCTTATTATTTTGAGATACATCCCATCAATACCTAATTTATTGAGAGTTTTTGGCATGAAGCATTGTTGAATTTTGTCAAAGGCCTTTTCTGCATCTATTGAGATAATCATGTGGTTTTTGTCTTTGGTTCTGTTTGTATGCTGGATTACGTTTATCGATTTGCATATGTTCAACCAGCCTTGCATCCCAGGGATGAAGCCCACTTGATCATGGTGGATAAACTTTTTGATGTGCTGCTGGATTCGGTTTGCCAGTATTTTATTGAGGATTTTTGCATCAATGTTCATCAAGGTTATTGGTGTAAAATTCTCTTTTTTGTTTGTTTCTCTGCCCAGCTTTGGTATCAGGATGATGCTGGCCTCATAAAATGAGTTAGGGAGGATTTCCTCTTTTTCAATTGATTGGAATAGTTTCAGAAGGAATGCTACCAATTCCTCCTTGTATCTCTGGTAGAATTTGGCTCGGATTCCATCTGGTCCTGGACTCTTTTTTTTTTTTTTTTTGGTATATATTGATTATTGCCACAATTTCAGCTCCTGTTATTGGTGTATTCAGAGATTCAACTTCTACCTGGTTTAGTCTTGGGAGAGTGTATGTGTCGAGGAATTTATCAATTTCTTCTTGATTTTCTAGTTTATTTGCATAAAGGTGTTTATAATATTCTCTGATGGTAGTTTGTATTTCTGTGGGATCGGTGGTGATATCCCTTTTATCATTTTTTATTGCATCTATTTGATTTTTCTCTCTTTTATTCTTTATTAGTCTTGCTAGCAGTCTATCAATTTTGTTGATCCTTTCAAAAAAACGGCTCCTGGATCCATTAATTCTTGAAGGATTTTTTGTGTCTCTATTTCCTTCAGTTCTGCTCTGATTTTAGTTATTTCTTGCCTTCTGCTAGCTTTTGAATGTGTTTGCTCTTGCTTTTCTATTTCAACATCTCTCAGCTTTTGCTTGTGTGTAAACTATTTTATTTCTCCTTCACTTATGAAGCTTAGTTTGGCTGGATATGAAATTCTGGGTTGAAAATTCTTTTATTTAAGAATGTTGAATATTGGCCCTCACTCTCTTCTGGCTTTTAGAGTTTCTGCTGAGAGGTCCACTGTTAGTCTGATGGGCTTCCCTTTGAGGATAACCCGACCTTTCTCTCTGGCTGCCCTTAACATTTTTTTCCTTCATTTCAACTTTGGTGCATCCGACAATTATGTGTTCTGGAGTTACACTTCTCGAGGAGTATCTTTGTGATGTTCTCTGTATTTCCTGTATCTGAATGTTGGCCTGCCTTGTTAGATTGGGGAAGTTTTCCTGGTTAATATTCTGCAGAGTGTTTTCCAACTTGGTTCCATTCTCCCCATCACTTTCAGGTACACCAATCAGATGTAGATTTGGTCTTTTCACATAGTCCCATATTTCTTGGAGGTTTTGCTCATTTCTTTTTATTCTTTTTTCTCTAAACTTCCCTTCTCAATTCATTTCATTCATTTCATCTTCCATCACTGATACCCTTTCTTCCAGTTGATCACATCAGTTCCTGAGGCTTTCTAGTTATACATTCTTCTAATTTTTTTTCAAAGTTTTAAATTTATTTGTCTTAGGTTTGAATGTCCTTCCATAGCTCGGAGTGATTTGATCATCTGAAGCCTTCTTCTCTCAGCTTGTCAAAGTCATTCTCCATCCAGCTTTGTTCAATTGCTGGTGAGGAACTCTTTTCCTTTGGAGGAGGAGAGGCACTCTGCTTTTTAGAGTTTCCAGTTTTTCTGCTCTGTTTTTTCCCCATCTTTTTGGTTTTATCTACTTTTGGTCTGTGATGATGGTGATGTTCAGATGGGTTTTTGGTGTGGATGTCTTTTCTGTTTGTTAGTTTTCCTTCTAACAGTCAGGACCCTCAGCTGCAGGTCTGTTGGAGTTTGCTAGAGGTCCACTCCAAACCCTGTTGGCCTGGGTATCAGCAGCAGTGGCTGGAGAATAGTGGATATTCATGAATCGCGAATGCTGTTGTATGATCGTTCCTCTGGAAGTTTTGTCTCAGAGGAGTACCCAGCCGTGTGAGGTGTCAGTGTGCCCCTACTGAGGGGTGCCTCCCAGTTAGGCTGCTTGTGGGTCACAGGTCAGGGACCGACTTGAGGAGGCAGTCTGCCTGTTCTCAGATCTCCAGCTGCATGCTGGGAGAACCACTGCTCTCTTCAAAGCTGTCAGACAGGTACATTTAAGTCTGCAGAGGTTACTGCTGTCTTTTTGTTTGTCTGTGCCCTGCCCCGAGAGGTGTAGCCTACGGAGGCAGGCAGGCCTCCTTGAGCTGTGGTGGGCTCCATCCAGTTCGAACTTAGCAACTGCTTTGTTTACCTAAGCAAGCCTGGGCAATGTTGGTCTCCCCTCCACCAGCCTCACTGCTGCCTCGCATTTTGATCTCAGACTGCTGTGCTAGCAATCAGCAAGACTCCATGGTCATAGGATGCTCTGAGCCATGTGCAGGATATAATCTCCTGGTGCACCGTCTTTTAAGCCCACTGGAAAAGTGCAGTATTTGGGTGGGAGTGACCCGATTTTCCAGGTGCCATCTGTCACCCCTTTCTTTGACTAGAAAAGGGAACTCCCTGACCCCTTGCACTTCCCAAGTGAGGCAATGCCTTGCCCTGCTTTGGCTCATGCATGGTTCATGCACCCACTGACCTGCACCGACTGTCTGGCACTCCCTGGTCAGAGGAACCCGGTACTGCAGATGGAAATGCAGAAATCACCCATTTTCTGTGATTCTCATGCTGGGAGCTGTAGACTGGATCTGTTCCTATTCGGCCATCTTGGCTCTGCCCCCCTACTTCTGTGCAGTTTTTATGTGAAGATATTTATTTTTCCACCAGAGGCCTAAAAGCACTCCCAATATCCATTTTCATATTCTACAAAATGATTGTTTAAAAGCTGCTAAATCAAAATAAATTTCAACTCTGTGAGATGAACGCACACATCACAAGAAATTTCTCACAGTACTTATGTGTAGTTTTTACATGGAGATACTTCCTTTTTCATAATAGTCCTCAAAGCACTCTGAATATCCACCTGCAGGTTCTAAAAGAAGAGGATTTCAAAGCTGCTCAATCAAAAGAGAAGTTCAACTCTGTTAGAAGAATGCACACCTCACAAATAAGTTTCTCAGAGTGCTTCTGTGTAGTTTTTACGAGAAAATATTTCCTATTCCACAATAGGTCTCAAAGAGCTTCAATTATCCACTTGCAGACACCATAAAACGAGTGTTTCAAAACTGCTTAATCAAAAGAAATGTTCAATTCTGTGAGATGAATGCACACATCACAAAGAAGTTTCTCAGAATGCTTCTGTGTAGTTCTTATGTGAAGATATTTTCTTTTCAAAATAGTCTGCAAAATGCTCCAAATATCCACTTGCAGATTCTACAAAATGAGAGATTCAAAACTGGTCAATCAAAAGATAGGTTCAACTCTGTGACATGAAGGCACACAAAGAAGTTTCTCAGAATCATTCTGTGTAGTTTTTATGTGAAGATATTTCCTTTTCCACAATAAGCCTCAAATCGCTCCAAATATCCACTTGCAGATCCTACAAAAAGAGTGTTTCAAAACAGCTCAATCAAATGAAAGGCTCAACTCTGTCAGATGAATGCACACATCACAACGGAATTTCTCAGAATGCTTCTTTGTAGTTTTTATGTGAAGATATTTCCATTTCCAACTTTGGCAGCAAAGGGCTCCAAATATCCACTGATGGATTCTACAAAAAGAGAGTTTCAAAACTACTCTATCAAAAGATAGGTTCAGCTATGTGATTTGAATACACACAGCAAAAGAAGTTTCTCAGAATGCTTCTGTGTAATTTCTATGTGAAGATATTTCCATTTCCACCATAGGCAGCAAAGGGCTCCAAATATCCACTTGCAGATTCTACAAAAAGACAGTTTCAAAACTACTCTATCAAAAGATAGGTTCAACTCTGTGATATGAAGGCACACAGCACAAAGAAGTTTGTCAGAATGCTTCTGTGTAGTTTTTATGTGAAGATATTTCCTTTTCCACCAGAGACCTCAAAGCGCTCCAAATATCTACTTGCAGATTCTACAAAAAGAGTGCTTCCAAACTGTTCAATCAAAAGAAATGTTCAACTCTGTGAGAGGAATGCACACATCACCAAATAGTTTCCCAGAATGCTTCTGCCTAGTTTTTATGTGAAGATACTTCCTTTTCCACAATAGGCCTCAAAGGGCTTCAAATATATACTTGCAGATTCTATAAAAAGAGTGTTTCAAAACTCCTGAATTAAAAGAAAGGTTCAACCCTGTGAGATGAATGCATACATCACAAAGGAGTTCCTCAGAATGCTTCTGTGTAGTTTTTATGGGAAGATATTTCCTTTTCCACCATATGCCACAAAGGGTTCCAAGTATCTCATTGCAAATTCTAAAAAAAGAAAGACTTAAAACTGCTCAATCAAAAGATAGGTTGAACACAGTGAGTTGAATGCACACATCACAAAGAAATTCGTCAGAATGCATTTGTGTAGTATTTATGTGAAAATAATTCCTTTTCCACCATAGGCCTCAAAATGCTTCAAATATCCACCTGCAGATCCTATAAAAAGTTTGTTTCAAAACTGCTCAATCAAAAGAAAGTTTCAAAACTTTGAGATGAATGCACACATCACAAAGAAGTTTCTGAGAATGCTTCTGTGTAGTTTTTATGGGAAGATATTTCCTTTTCCACAGTAGCCCTAAATGTGCTCCAAATATCCAATTGCAGATTCTACTAAAAGATTGTTTCAAAACTACTCAATCAAAAGAAAGGTTCAACTCTGTGATATTAATGCACACATCACAAAGAAGTTTCTCAGAATGCTTCTGTGTAGTTTTCATGTGAAGATATTTCCTTTTCCCCAATTAGCCTCAAAGCGCTCCAAATATCCACTTGTAGATTATATGAAAATAGTGTTTCCAAACGGCTCCATCAAAAGAAAAGATCAATTATGTGTGATTAATGCACACATCACAAAGAAGTTTCTCAGGATACTTCTGTGTAGTTTCTTTGTGAAGGTATTTCCTTTTCCATCATAGGCCTAAAAGCGGTCCAAATAGCCACTTGCAAATTCTAAAAAAGAGTGTTTCAAACTACTCAATGAAATGAAAGGCTAAAATCAGTTAGCTGAATGCACACATCACAAAGAAGTATATCAGAAGGCTTCTGTGTAGTTTTTATGTGAAGATATTTCCTTTTCCACCACAGGTCACAAAGGGCTACAAATATCCACTTACAGATTCTACAAAAAGAGAGTTTCAAAACTGCTCTATCAATAGATAGGTTCAACTCTGTGAGTTGAACGCACACATCACAAAGTAGTTACTCAGAGTGTTTCTGTGTAGTTTTCCTGTGAAGATATTTCCTTTTCTGCCATACACCTCAAAGCACTCCAAATATCCACTTGCAGATTCTACAAAAGGAGACTTTGAAAACTGCTCAATCAAAAGAAATGTTCAACACTGTTAGATGAATGCACACACCACAAAGCAGTTTCTCAGAATGCTTCTGTGTAGTTTTTATGTGAAGATATTTCCTTTTCCCCAGTAAGCCTCAAAGCGCTCCAAATATCCACTTGTAGATTATACAAAAATAGTGTTTCCAAATGGCTCAATCAAAAGAAAAGATCAATTTTGTGAGGTTAATGCACACATCACAAAGAAGTTTCTCAGGGTACTTCTGTGTAGTTTTTTTGTGAAGGTATTTCCTTTTGCATCATAGGCCTAAAAGCGGTCCAAACAGCCACTTGCAGATTCTAAAAAGAGTGTTTCAAAACTACTCAATGAAACGAAAGGCTAAAATCGGTTAGCTGAACGCACACATCACAAAGAAGTATATCAGAAGGCTTCTGTGTAGTTTTTATGTGAAGATATTTCCTTTTCCACCACAGGCCAAAATAGGCTACAAATATCCACTTACAGATTCTACAAAAAGAGAACTTCAAAACTACTCTATCAATAGATAGGTTCAACTCTGTGAGTTGAATGCACACATCACAAAGTAGTTTCTCAGAGTGTTTCTGTGTAGTTTTCTTGTGAAGATATTTCCTTTTCTGCCATACACCTCAAAGCACTCCAAATATCCACTTGCAGATTCTACAAAAGGAGACTTTGAAAACTGCTCAATCAAAAGAAACGTTCAACACTGTGAGATGAATGCACACACCACAAAGCAGTTTCTCAGAATGCTTCTGTGTAGTTTTTATGTGAAGATATTTCCTTTTCCACCAAAGGCCTCAAAGCGCTCCAAATATCCACATGCAGATTCAACAAAAACAGTTTTTCCAATCTGCTCAACCATTAGAATGGTTCAACTTTGTGAGATGAATGCACACATCACAAAGAAGTTTCTCAGAATGCTTCTGTGTAGTTTTTATAAGAAGATATTTCCTTTTCCACAACAGCGTGCAAAACGCTTCAAATATCCCCTTACAGATTCCACAAAAAGAGTGTTTCCAAACTACTCAAATCAAAAAATGATTTCAACTCTGTGAGATGAATGTACACATCACAAACTTGTTTCTCAGAATGTTTCTGCCTAGTTTTTATGCGAAGATAGTTCCTTTTTCACCATAGGCTGCAATGTACTCCAAATATCCACCTGCAGATTCTACAAAAGTGAGTTTCAAAACTGCTCTATCAAAAGATCAGTTCGTCTCTGTGAGTTGAATGCATACATCAAGAAGAAGCTTCTCAAAATGCTTCTGTGTAGTTTTTCGGTGAAGATAGTTCTTTTTCTACCATAGGTCTCAAACCAATCCAAATATCCACTTGTAGATTCTATAAAAAGACTGTTCAAAATTGCTCAATAAAAATAAAGTTTCAACACCGTGAGATGAGTGCACAAATCACAAAGAAGTTTCTCAAAATGCTTCTGGGTAGCTTTTCTGTGAGGATAGTTCCTTTTCTACCATGTGCCACAAAGGGCTCCAAATATCCACTTGCAGATTCTACAAAAAGAGAGATTCACAATTGCTCTATCAAACAATATGTTCAACTTTGTGAGTTGAACACAAATATCACAAGTATTTTCTCCCAATGCTTCTGTGTAGATTTTATGTGAAGATATTTCTTTTCCCTCCATAGTCCACAAAGTGCTCCAAATATCCACTTACACATTCTAGAAAAAGATTGTTTGGAAAATGCACAATGAAAAGAAAGGTTCAAATATATGAGATGAATGCACACATCACAAAGAAGTTTCTCAGAATCTTTCTGTGTAATTTTTATGTGAAGATATTTCCTTTCCCACCTTAGGTCTTAAAACGCTCCAAATATCCACTTGCAGATACTACAAGAAGATTGTTTCAAAACTGCACAATCAAAAGAAATGTTCAATTCTGTTTGATGAATGCACACATCACAAAGAAGTTTCTCAGAATGCTTCTCTGTAGTTTTTATGTGAAGATATTTCCTTTTCCACAATAGGCCTCAAAGGGCTCCAAATATCCACTTTCATATTCTATGAAAAGAGTATTTCCAAACTGCTCAATCATAGGAAATGTTCAACTCTGTGAGATGAATGCACACATCACAAGAAATTTCTCAGAAACCTTCAGTGTAGGTTTTATGAGAAGATAATTCCTTTTCCACAATAGTTCTCAAAACACTCAAAATATCCACTTGCAGATTCTACAAAAAGAGTATTTCAAAACTGCTCAATCAAAAGATACTTCAACTCTGTGAGTTGAATGAGCACAACAAAAAGATGTTTCTCAGAATATTTCTGTGTAGTTTTTATGTGAAGATATTTCCTTTTCCACAATGGCCTCAAAGTGCTCCAAATATCCACTTGCAGATTCTACAAAAAGATTTTTTCAAAACTGCTCCATCAAAAGAAAGTTTCACCTCTGTGAGATGAATGCACATACCACAAAGAAGTGTCTCAGAATGCTTCTATGTAGTTTTTATGTGAAGATATTTCCTTTTCCACAATAAGCCCCAAAAGGCTCCAAATATTCACTTGCAGCTTCTAAAAAAACAGTGATTCAAAACTGCTCAATCAAAAGAAAGGTTCAACTCTGTGAGAAGAATGCTCACATTACTGAGAAGTTTCTCAGAATGCTTCTGTGTAGTTTTTATATGAAGATATTTATTTTCCCACTGTAGGCCACAAAAGGCTCCAAATATCCACTTGCAGATACTATGAAAAGAGAGTTTCAAAACTGCTCATTCAAAAGATAGGTTCAACTCTGTGGTTTGAATGCACACAGCACAAAGAAGTTTCACAGAATGCGTCTGTGTAGTTTTTATGTGAAGATATTTCCTTTTCCACCATAGGCTGCAAAGGGCTCCAAATATCCACTTGCAGATTCTACAAAAAGAGAGTTTCAAAACTGCTCTATCAAAAGATAGGTTCAACTAAGTGATATGAATGCACACATCACAAAGTAGTTTCTCAGAATGCTTCTGTGTAGTTTTTATGTAAAGATATTTCCTTTTCCACCATAGGCCTCAGAGCACTCCAAATATCCACTTGCAGATTCTACAAAAAGATATTTTCAAAACTATTCAATCAAAAGAAAAGTTCAAATCTGTCAGTTGAATGTACATATCACAAACAAGTTTCATGGAATGCTTCTGTGTAGTTTTTATGTGAAGATATTTCCTTTTCCACAATAGACTTCCAAGTGCACCAAATATCCACTTGCAGATTTTACTAAAAGAGTGTTTCCAAACTACTCAATCAAAAGAAATGTTCAACTCTGTGAGATGAATGCACCCATCACAAAGAAGTTTCTCCGAATGCTTCTGTGTAGTTTTTGTGGAAAGATATTTCCTTTTCCACAATAGGAATCAAAGCACAGCAAATATCCACTTGAAGACTCTACAAAAAGAGTGTTTCAAAACTGCTCAATCAAAAGAGAGTTTCAACTCTGCGAGATGAGTCACACATCAGAAAGAAGTTTCTTAGAATGCTTCTGTGTAATTTTTATGTAAAAATATTTCCTTTTCCACCATATGCCTCAAAGGTCTCCAAATATCCATTTGCAGATTCTACAAAAAGTGAGTTTAAAAAATGCTTTATCAAAAGATAGGTTCAACTCTGTTGTTTGAATGCACACATTACAAAGAAGTTTCTCAGAATGCTTCTGTGTAGTTTTTATGTGAAGATATTTCCTTTTCCACCATAGGCCTGAAACAGCTCCAAATATGCACATGTAGATTCTACAAAAATAATGTTTCAAAACTGCTCAATCAAAAGAAAGTTCAACTCTGTGAGGTGAATGCACACATCACAAAGAAGTTTCACAGAATGCTTCTGTGTTGTTTTCATGTGAAGATATTTCCTTTCCCACCATAGACCTCTAAGTGCTTCAAATTTCTACTTCCAGGTTCTATAAAAAGAGAGTTTCCAAACGGCTTAATCTAAAGAAAGTTTTAACTCTGTGAGATGAATGCGCATATCAGAAATGAGTTTCCCGGAATGCTTCTGTCTTGTTTCTAAGTGAAGATATTTCCTTTATCTCAGTAGGCCACAAAGCCCTCTAAATATCCTCTTGCAGATTCTACAAAAAGTGTGTTTCAAAACTGCTCAATCAAAAGAAATGTTCAAGTCTGAGGGATGAAGGTACACATCACAAAGAAGTTTCTCAGAATACTTCGGTCTAGTTTTTATGTGAAGATATTTCCTTTTCCACTATAGGCGGCAAAGCGCTCCAAATATCCACTTGCAGATTCTACAAAAAGAGTGTTTCAAAACTACTCAGTCAAAAGAAAGGTTCAACTCCGTGAGTTGAATGCACACATCACAAATAAGTTGTTCAGAATGCTTCCGTCTAGATTTTACGTGAAGATATTTCCTTTACCGGCAATGGATGCAATTCGTTCCAAATATCCCCTTACAGATTTTACTAAAAGAGTCTTGCAAAACTGCTCAATCAAAATAAAGGTTCAACGCTGTAAGATGAATGCACACAACACATTGAAGTTTTTCAGAATGCCTCCATCTAGTTTTTATGTGAAGATATTTCCTTTTCCACAATAGACCTGAAAGTGCTCTAAATGTACACTTGCAGGTTCTGCAAAAAGGGTGTTGCAGAACTGCTCAATGAAAGGAAGGTTCAACTGCGTGAGACGAATGCACAGATTATGAAGGAGTTTGTCAGAATATTTCTGTGTCGTGTTTGTGTGAAGATATTTCCCTTTCCACCATAGGCATCAAAGTGCTCCAAATGTCCACTTGCAGATTCTACAAAAACTGTGTTTGCAAGATGCTCAATCGAAAGAAATATTCAACTCTGAGATGAATGCACACATCACAGAGAAGTTTCTCAGAATGATTCTTTCTAGTTATTATGTGAAGATATTTCGTTATCCACCATATGCCTCAAAGCAATCTTAATGTCCACTTGTAGATTCTACAAAAACTGTGTTTCCAAGCTGTTCAATCAAAATAAATATTCAATTCTGTGAGATGAATGCACACATCACAAAGAAGTTTCTCAGAATGGTTCTGTCTAGTTATTATTTGAGGATATTTCGTTATCCACCAAAGGACTCAAAGAGCTCCAAATGTTCACTTGCAGATTCTACAAAAAGAGTGTTTCAAAAGTGTTCAATGGAAATTAAGGTTCAACTCTGTGAGATGAATGCACACATCACAAAGAAGTTTGTCAGAATGTTTCTCTCTATAGTTTTTATGTGAAGACTCTTCCTTTTCCATCATAGGCTTCAAGGCGCTCCAAATGTCCACATGCAGATTGTACAAAGTGTTTCAAGGCTGTTTAATCAAATGAAAGTTTCAACCCTGTGAGATGAATACACACATCACAAAGAAAATTGTCAGAATGCTTCTGTCTACTTTTGTGAAGATATTTCCTTTTCCAAAATAGGCCTCAATGTACACCAAGTGTCCACTTGCAGATAGTAAAAAAATGGTGTTTCAAAACTGCTCAATCAAAACTAAAGTTCAACTCTGTGAGTTCAATGCATATATCACAAAGAAGTTTGTCAGAATGCTTCTGTCTAGTTTTTATGTGAAGATATTTTCTTTTCACCAAATGCCTCAAATCGCTCCATATGTCCACTTGCAGATTCTACAAAAAGAGTCTTTCCAATCTGTTAAATAAAAAGAAAGGTTCAACTCTGTGAGAAGAATGAACAAATCACATAGAAGTTGCTCAGCATGCTTCTGTCTAGGTTTTATGTGAAGATATTTCCCTTTCCACCATAGGCGTCAAAGTGCTCCAATCCACTACACTGCATTCCATTTCGTCCCATTCCATTCCACTCCATTCCACTCCAATCCACTCCACTCCAATGCACTCCATTCCATTCCATTCCTTTCGATTCCACTCTATTCCAATCCAGGGTATTACATACAATTTTTTGAAAGGATCTCATTCTGTCTCCCAGGCTGGAGTGCAGTGGCACAGTGTCAGCTCACATTTCATTTCATCATTCCATTCCATTCCGTGGCATTCCATTCCATTCTATTCCATCCCACTCCACACCACTCCACTCCACTCCACTCCATTCCATTCCATCCCATTCCACTCCACTACATTCCACTCCAATCCACTCCACTCCACTTGACTCCACTCCACTCCACTCGACTCCACTCCAATATACTCAGTTTCAATTCCATTCCATTCCATTCAACTCCATTGCATAACACTCCTTTATTTTGACAGGATCTCACCCTGTCAAAAAGTCTGGACTGCAGTGTCACAATCTCAGCTCACATTTCATTTCACCATTCCATTCCATTCTATTCCATTCCTTTCAACTCCATTCCATTCCACTCAACTCCACTCCACTCCACTCCATTCTACCCCAATCCATTCCATTATACTAACTTCCATTCCATTCCTTTCTTTTGACAGGATGTCACTCTGTCATCCAGGCGGGAGTGTACTGGAACAATCTCAGCTGATATTTCACTTCACCTTTCCAATGCATTGCTTTCCATTCCATTCCATTCCATAACATTCCACTCCACTGCACCCAACTCCAATCCACTCCACTCCAGTCCATTCCACTTCAATCCACTCAACTCCATTCCCTTCCATTCCATTCCATTCCATTTCATTCCACTCCATTACCCCCCACTCCACTCCAGTCTACTCCACTCCATCCCATTTCATCCCACTCCATTCCACTCCATTCCACTCCACTCCACTCCACTCCATTCCATTCCAATCCATCCCATCCTATTCCACTCCATTCCACTCCACTCCACTTCATTCTAGTCCATTCTACTCCACTCCACTCCACTCCATTTCATTGAATCTCATTACATTCCACTCCATTCCACTTCACTCCACTCCACACCACTCTACTCTACTCCACTCCATTCCATCCCATTCCATTCCATTCCACAGCATTCCACTCCACTCCACTCCAGTAAACTCAACTCCACTCCATTGCATTCTATTCCACTTCAATCGATTCCACTTCACTCCATCCCTTTCTTTCGACAGGGTCTCACTCTGCTCCACATTCTATAGTGCAGTGGCACAACCTCAGCTCACATTTAATTTCACCATTCCATTCCATTCCATTCCATTCCATTCTATTCCATTCCATTGCATTCCATTCCATCCACTCAACTCCAATCCATTCCACTCCAGTACATTCCATTAATACCAGTCCACTCTACTACACTCCATTCCATCCCATTCCACTTCACTCCATTCCACTCCCCTCCACTCCACTCCAATCCACTCTACTCCACTACACTCCATTTCATTGCACTCCATTCCATTCTACTCCTTTACATTCCCTTCAATTCCACTCCATTCCACTCCACTCCCCTCCATTCCATCCCATTTCATTCCATTCCATTCCACTACATGCACTACACTAGGCTCCACTCCATTTCATTGCATTCCATTCCATTCCATTCCATTCCACTCGACTCCACTCCACTCCACTCCATGCCACTCCACTCCACTCCACTCCATTCCATTCAATTCCATTCCATTCCAATCCATTCCATTCCATTCCACTCCACTCAACTCCATTCAATTCCTTTCCATTCCACTCCACTTCATTGTATTCCATTCCTTTCTTTAAATAGGATCTCACTCTGTCACACAGGCTGGAGAGCAGTGTCACAATCTCAGATCACATTTCATTTCACCATTCCTTTCTATTCCATTATATTCCACTCCATTCCACTCCAATCCACTCAATTCCACTTCACGCCATTCCATTCAATTCCACTCCACTCCACTCCTCTCCTTCCTATTTAATCCCATTCCATTCCACTCCAATCCAATCCACTACACTACACTCCGTTCCTTTCCATTACATCATATTCCACTCCGCTCCATTCCACGCCAATCGACTCCACTCCATTCCATTCCATTTCATTCCAATACACTCCATTACATTATATCCCTTTCTTTTGACAGAATCTGACGCTGTCACCCAGGCCGAAATGCAGTGGCACAATCTCAGCTTACATTTCATTTCACAATTCCATTCCATTGCGTTCTGTTCTGTTGCATTCCACTCCACTCAATTCCACTCAACTAAACTCCAATCCACTCCCCTCAACTTCACTGCCATCCACTCCACTTCGTTACACTCCATCTCAATCCTTTCCACTCCATCCACTCCACTGCAGTCCACTCCACTCCATTCCATTTTATTCCATCCCATTCCATTCCACTACTTTCAAAACCACTCCACTCCAATCCATTCCATTCCATTCCAACCCTTTTCATTCCAGTCCATTCCATTCCATTCCATTCCATTTCATTTCATTCAATTGGAATCCATTCCATTCCATTCCATTTCATTTCATTCAATTGGAATCCATTCCATTCCACTCCTTTCCATTCCATTCCTTTCCATTCCATTCCAACCCATTCCACTCCATTACATTCTACTCCACTCCACTCCATTCCCCTCCTATCCACTTCATTACATTCTACTCCACTCCATTACATTCCTTTCTTTAGGCAGGATCTCACTCTCTCACCCAGGCTGTAGTGCAGTGGTGAATCTCAGCTCATATTTCATTTCTCCATTCTATTCCATTCCATTCCATTCCACTCCACTCCACTCCAAACCATTCTATTCCATTCCATTCCATTCCATTCCATTCCATTCCATTCCATTCCATTCCATTCCACGGCATTTGCAGTCCACTGGTCTCCATTCGACTCCACTCCACTCCACTACACTCTACATCATTCCATTCCTATGCATCCCATTCTATTCGGCTGCAACCCCCTCAACTCCAATCTGCTCTACTACACTCCAGTCCACTCCACTCTACTCCACTCCACTCCATTAGACTCAATTCCTTCCATTCAACTCCATTCCATTCAATTCTTTTCCTTTGACAGGATCTCACTCTGTCAACCAGGTTGGAGTGCAGTGGAACAATCTCATCTCACATTTCATTTCACCATTCCATTCCATTGCATTCCACTCAACTCCACTCCATTCCATCCCATTGAGTTCCACTCCATTCCACTCTACTCAACTCCACTCCACTCCATTTTATTCCATTAAATCAAATTCCTTTCCACATCATTAAACTCCACTCCACTCTACTCCACTCCACTCCATTCCATTCCATTCCATTCCATTCCATTCCATTTCATTCCATTCCATTCCATCCCATTCTATTGAACTCCATTCCACTCCACTCCATTCAATTCCATTCCACTTCATTCCATTTGATTCCTTTCCTTTGAAAGTATCCCACTCTGAAACCCAGACTGGAGTGCAGTGGCACAATCTCAGCACACATTTCATTTCACAATTCCATTAAATTCCATTAAATTCCATTCAATTCCACTCCACTCCACTCTAGTCCACTCCTCTCCGCTCCATTCCACTCCATTCCACATCACTCCAATCCAGTCCATTCCACTCCATTCCACTCCATCCCATTCCATTCCACTCCATTCCTCTCCACTCCATTCCACTCCACTTCACTCCACTCCACTTCATTCCATTCCATTCCATCCCATTCCATTCCACTCCATTAAACTCCACTCCGCAACACTCCTTCCCCCGCCATTCCATTCCATTCCACTCCATTCCTTTCCATTCCATTCGATTCCATTCCGTTACATTCTATTCGATTCAATTCCTCTCCATTACATTGCACTCCACTCCACTCCACTACACTCCATTCCATTGCATTCCTTTCCACTGCATTCCACTCCTTCCCTTTACAATACTTTCTTTTGACAGGATCTCACTCTGTCACGCAGGCTGGTGTGCAGGGGCACATTCACAGCTCACATTAGATTTCACCATTGCATTCCATTCCATTTCACTCCACTCCATTCCATTCCATTCCACTACACTCCTCTCCACTCCACTCCACTCTATGCTACTCCACTCCATTCCAATCCACTCTATCCCATTTCATTCCACTCCACTCCACTCTATTCCATGCCATTCCATCCTGTTCAATTCCATTCCATTCCATTCCATTCCATTCCATTCCATTCCATTCCATTCCATTCCATTCCGTTGCATTCTGTTCCATTCCATTCCACTCCAATCCATTCCATTCCTTTCTTTCGACATGGTCTCAATCAGTCACACAAGCTGAAGTGCAGTGACACAATGTCAGCTCAGATTTCGTTTCAGCATTCCATTCCATTCCATTCCATTGCACTCCAAACCACCCCAATCCATTCCTCTCCACCCCACTCCCCTCCAATCCACTGCATTCCATTCCATACCTGTCCATTCCATTCCATTCCTTTCTTTCAACAGAATATCACTCTGTCACGAAGGTTGGAGTGTAGTGGCAGAATGTCTTTTCACATTTCATTTCAGCATTCCATTCCATTTCATTTGATTCCACTCTGTTCTATTCCATTCCTTTCTTTTGACAGTATCTCACTCTGTCACCCATGCTGGACTGCAGTCGCATAATGTCAGGTCACATTACATTTCACCATTGCATTGCATTCCATTCCATTCCATTCCATGCCATTCCATTCCATTCCATGCCATTGCTTTCCATGCCATGCCATGCCATGCCATTCCAATCCATTCCACTCCATTCCATTCTATTCCTTCCCTTTATTTTGAAAGGATCTGACTCTGTCACACAGGCTGGAGGGCAGTGGAAGAATCTCAGCTCACATTTCATTTCACTATTCCATTCCATTCCATTCCATTCCACTCCACTCCACTCCACCCCACTCCACTCCATTCCTCTCCCTCCACTCAACTCCACTCCACTCCACTCCACTGTACTCCATTCTATCCCAATCAATTCCATTACACTAACTTCCATTCCATTCCTTTCTTTTGACATGATCTCAGTCTGTCACACAGGGTGGAGTGCAATGGCACAATCTCAGCTGACATTTCATTTCAACTTTCCATTCCATTCCTTTCCATTCCACTCCATACTTTTCCATTTCATTCCACTCCACTCCACTTCACTCCACCCAATTCCATTTCATTCCATTCCATTCAAATGCATTCCATTCCTTTCCTTTCTTTCGACAGTATCTTACTCTCTCACAAAGGACTTAGTGTAGTGTCATAATTTCAGCTCACATTTCATTTCACCGTTCTATTCCTTTCCATTCCATGTCATTCAATTCCATTACATTCCACTGCAATCCACTCCTCTCCACTCCATTCTATCCCATTCAATTTCAGTCCATTCCAATCCACACCACTTCACTCCAGTCAATTCCATTCCATCCCATTCCATTCCACTCCATTCCACTCCACTCCACTCCATTCAATTCCATTTCATTCCATTCCACTGCATTCCATTCCATTCTGTCTTTCAACAGGATCTCACTTTGTTACTTAGGCTGGAGTGCAGTGTCACAGTTTCATCTCATATTTCATTTCAACATTCCATTCCATTCCATTCCATTCCATGCCATGCCATTCCACCACACTCCGCTCTGCTCCACTCCACTCCATGACATTCCGTTCCACTCCATTCCATTTGATTCCTTTCTGTCTACAAGATCTAACTCTCTCACAATGGTTGGAGTGCAGTGGCAGAATCTCAGCTCACATTTCATTTCACCAATCCATTTCATTCCACTCCACTCAATTCCAATCCACTCCAGTCAATTCCGTCCCATTTCATTCCACTCCATTCCACTCCACTTCACTGCACTCCACTCCACTCCATTCCATTCCACTCCATAGCATTCCATTGCCGTCCACTCCACTCCACTCCGCTCAACTACTCTCCACTCCATTGCATTCCATTCTATTTCACTCCATTGCATTCGATTCCTTTTCTTTGACAAGATCTCACTCTGTCCCTCAGGCTGAAGTGCAGTGGCACAATCTCAGCTCAAGTTTCATTTCACCATTCCATTCCACTCCATTCCATTCCATTCCTTTCTTTTGACAGTATCTCACTCTCTCACACAGGCTGGAGAGCAGTGGCACAATCTCAGCTCACATTTCATTTCACTGTTGCATTCCTTTCTATTCCATTCCATACTATTCCATTCCATTCCATTCCATTCCATTCCACTTCACTCAAATCCATTCCATTCCACTCCACTCCACTCCTCTACATTCCATTCCATTCCATCCCAGTCCATTCCACCACACTTCACTCCACTCCATTCCACTCCAATCCACTCCATTCCACTCCAATGCATTCTATTCCATTACATTACATCCCAAAGCATTCCACTCCATTCCACTCCACTCTACTCCACTCCATTCCATTCGAATACACTCCATTACATTACATTCCTTTCTTTCGATGGGATCTCACTTTATCACCCAGACTCGAGTGTAGTGGCACAATCTCAGCTCACATTACATTTCACCATTACATTCCATTCTGTTCCTTTCCATTTCGTTCCATTCCATTCCACTCTACTCCATGTCACTCTACTTGACTCCATTGCAATCCACTCCACTCCAGTCCACTCCACTTCATTACACTCCGTTCCATTCCATTCCACTTCATTCCACTCCACTAGCCTCCAGTGCACTCCAGTCCACTCCACTCCATTCCATTCCATTCCATCCCATTCCATTCCACTCCATTCCACACCACACCTCTCGACTCCATTCTATTCTATTTCATTCCATCCCATTCCATTCCACTCTATTCCACACCACTCTACTCGACTCCATTCCATTCCATTCCAATCCATCCGAACCCATTCCGTTCCATTCCTTTCCATTCCTTTTCCCCTCCATTCCATTTCTTTCCCGACTTTCGACAGTATTTCACTCTGTGACACAGGCTGGAGTGCAGTACCACAATCTCATCTCACATTTCTTTCCACCATTCCATTCCAATCCATTCCACTCCACATCACTCCACTCCACTCCAATCCACTCCCTTCCACTCCATTCCATTTCACTCCATTCCTTTCCATTCCTTCCTTTCAATAGGATCTCACTCTGTTACACAGGCTGGAGTGCAGTGACACAATCACAGCTCGCATTTCATTTCAACATTCTATTCCATTCTATTCCATTCCATTCCATTCCATTCCATTCCATTCCATTCCATTCCATTCCACTCCACTCCATTCAATTCCACTCTACTCCACTCCAATCCACTCCATTCAATTCCATCCCATTCCATTCCACTCCACTCGACTCCATTCCACTCCATCCCTTTCCATTCCACTGCATTCCACTCCACTCAACTCCACTCCACTGCACTCCATTCCATTCCATTCCACTCCCTTCCATTCCATTCCTTTCTTTCTACAGGATCTCACGCTCTCACCAAGGCTGGAGAGCAGTGGCACAATCTCTGCTCACATTTGATTTCATCATTGCATTGCATTCCATTGCATTCAATTCAATTCCTCTCCATTCCATTCCATTACCATCCACTCCACTCCATTCTACTACAATACACTACACTCCACACCATTCGATTCCATTCCGTTCCACTCCATGTTATTGCATTCCACTCCATTTCACACTAATGCACTCCTCTCAACTCCACTCCACTCCACTCCACTCCATTCCCCTCCATACCATTCTATTCCACTTTATTCTCCTCCACTCCACTCCATTCTTCTCTACTCCAGTCCACTCCACTCCACTCCCTTCCACTCCACTCGATTACATTTCAATCCTTTCCATTCCGTTCCTTTTTTTCAAAAGGATCTCACTCTGTCACCCAGGCTGGAGTGCAGTGGAACAATCTCTGCTCACCTTTATTTCACCATGGCATTCCCTTCCATTCCATTCCATTCCATTCCATTCCATTCCATTCCATTCCATTCCATTCCTTTCCATTCCATTCAACTCCATTCCATTCTAATCCATTCCTTTAAATTTCATACCATTGCAGTCCACTCCACTCTATTCCACTTCACTCTATTCCACTCCACTCCATTGCATCCCATTCCATTCCATTCCACTCCAGTCCGATCCACTCCACTCTACTTCTTTTGATTCCATCCCATTCCATTCCAAACAATCCATTCCACTCCACTCCACTCAATTCCATTCCATCCCATTCTATTCCACTACATTCCACTACATGCCATTCCACTTCTTTCCATTCCATCCCATTCCATTCAACTCCAATCCACTCCACTCCAGTCCAATCCTGTCTACTCCATTCCATTCCACTCCAACCCATTCAATTCATGCAAATTCATTTCACTCCATTCCACTACACTCCATTCAATTCCATTCTATTCCATTCCATTCCACTCCACTCCTTTCCATTCTATTCCTTTTATCGACAGGATCTCCCTCTGTCACCCAGGCTGCAGTGCAGTCACACAATCTCAGCTCACATTCCATTTCACAATTCCATGGCATTGCATTCCTTTTTATTCCGTCCCATTCCATTCCATTCCATTCCACACAATTCCTCTCCACTCCACTCTGCTGCATTCCATTCCATTCCACTCCACTCTATTCCACTCCATCCTAATCCATCCAATTCCTTTCCACTCCATTCCACTCCACTCCAATGCAATCCATTCCATTACATTCCACGCCATCCAATTCCACGCCATTCCACTCCACTCCACTCCCCTCCATTCTTTTCCATTCAATTCCACTCCATTCCATTCCTTTCTGTCAACAAGATCTCACTCTGTCACACTGGCTAGAGTGCAGTAGCACAATCTCAGCTCACATTTCATTTCTCCATTTCACTCCACTCCACTCCACTCAATCCAATTGTATTCCACTCCATTCCACTCCACTTCTCTGCACTCCACTCCACTCCATTCCATTGCACTCCATACCATTCCATTCCCCTCAACTGCACTCCACTCCTGTCCTCTTCTCTCCACTACATTCCATTCCACTCCATTCCATTCCATTCCTTTTCTTCGACAGGATCTCACTCTATCACTCAGGCTGGAGTGCAGTGGCACAATCTCAGCTCACATTTCATTTCACCATTCCATTTTATTCCATTGCATTCCATACCATTCCCTTTAATTCCAGTCAATTTCAATCCACTCCATGCCATTCCATTCCATTACTTTCCAGTCAGTTCCACTCTATTCAACTCCACTCCACTCCACTATATTCCATTATATCCCGTCTCATTCCACTCCTCTTCACTCCTCTCCACACTATTCCATTCCATTCCATTCCATTCCACTCCATTGCACTCCATTCCTTCCTTTCGACAACATCTCACTATGTCACGCAGGCTGGGGTGGAGTGGCACAATCTCAGCTCACATTTCACTTCACTATTCCATTCCATTCCATTCCATTCCATTCCATTCCACTCCACTGCACTGCATATCATTCTACTCCACTCCATTCCATTCCATTCCATTCCACTCTTTCCCACTCCATGCCACTCCAGTTCACACCAATCCACTCTTCTGCACTTCATTCCATTCTATTCCATCCCATTCCTTTCCACTGAATTCCACTCCACTCCACTCCACTCCACTCCACTCCACTCCTCTCCATTCAATTCCATTTCATTCCATTCCACTCCATTCCATTCCATTCTGTCTTCAACAGGATCTCACTTTGTCACTTAGGCTGGAGCACAGTGTCACAATTTCAGCTCACAATTCTTTTCACCTTTCCATTCCATTTCATTCCATTCAATTACATTCCACACCATTCCACCACACTCCACTCTACTCCATTCCATTTCATTGTATTCCATTCCATTTCGTTTCATTCCATTTCATTCCATTCCATTCCATTCCTTTTGTCTACAAGATCTAACTCTGTCACACCGGTTGGAGTGCAATGGCAGAATCTCAACTCACATTTCGTTTCACCAATCCATTTCATTCCACTCCACTCAATTCCACTCCACTCCAGTCAATTCCATCCCATTGCATTCCACTATATTTCACTGCACTCCACTCCATTCCATTCCATGCCATACCATTCCATTCCCGTCCACTCCACTCCACTCCATTAAACTACGCTCCACTCCATTGCATTCCATTCCATTCCACTCCATTGCATTCCATTCCTTTTCTTCGACAGGATCTCACTCTGTCCCTCAGGCTGAAGTACAGTGGCAAAATCTCAGCTCAAGATTCATTTCACCATTCCATTACATTCCATTGCATTCCATTCCATTCCATTTAATTCCAATCTACTCCACTCCACTCCACTGCATGCCATTCCATTCCATTCCATTCCAGTACATTTCACTCCATTCCACTCCACTCCACTCTGCTATATTCCAGTCCATCCAGTTCCATTCAACTCCATTCCACTCCTCTCCACTCTACTCTACTCCACTATACTCCTCTCCCCTCCATTCCATTCCAATGCATTCCATTCCATTCCATTCCATTCCATTCCATTCCATTCCATTCCACTCCACTCCATTCCATTCCACTCCATTCCATTCCAGTCCTTTCTTTCAACATCTCACTCTATCACACAGGCTGGAGTGCACTGGGAAAATCTCAGCTAACTTTTCATTTCACCATTCCATTCCATTCCATTCCACGCCATTGCAATCCACTGTACTCCACTCCACTCCATTCGCTTCCATTCCATTCCACTTCATTCTACTCCACTCCCCTCCACTTCATTCCATTCCATCCCGTTCCATTCCACACCGTAAAACACCACTCCGCTCCACTTCATTGCATTACATTCCATCCGATTCCATGCTACTCCATCCCACTCCACTCCACTCCACTCCAATACATTCCATTCCATTTCATTCCATTCTACTCCATTCCATTCCATTCCTTTCTTTCAACAGGATCTCACTCTGTCACACAGGCTCAACTGCACTTTTCCAATCTCAGCTCACATTTCATTTCACCATTCCATTCCATTCCATTCCATTCCATTCCATTCCATTCCATTCCACTCCACTGCATTCCAGTCAAATCCATTTCATTCTATTGCATTCCATTCCATTCGACTCCATTCCACTCCACTCCACTCCACACTACTACAATCCACTCCATTCCATTCCATCCTTTTCAATCCCACTCCACTCCATTCCACTCCACTCCACTCCATTCCTCTCCATCCCATTTCATTCCACTCCCCTCCATTCCACTCCTCTCCACTCCCCTCCAATCTACTCCATCCCATTCCATTCCACTTCATTCTACTCCACTCAAATCCACTTCACTCCACCCCAGTGCATTCCATTCCATTCCACTCCCCTCCATTTTCTTCCACTCCCTTTCATTCCATTCCTTTCTTTCGAAAGGATCTCACTCTCTCACCCAGGGTGGAGTTCAGTGGCACAATCTCAGCTCACATTTCATTTCACCATTCTATTCCATTGCATTGCATTCCACTGCACTCCATTCCATTGCATTCCATTCCATTGCATTCCATTTCATTCCATTCCACTCCACTCCACTCCATTCCACTCCACTCCACTCCATTCTGTTCATTTACATTTCATTACATTCCTTTCTTTTGATAGGATCTCACTCTTTCACCCAGTTTGGAGTGCAGTGGAACAATCTCAGTTCACATTTCAAAGCACCATAGCTTTCCATTCCATTCCATTCCATACCACTCCATTCCTTTAAATTCCATTCCATTACAGTCCACTGCACTCCACTGCACTTCAGTCCACTCCACTCCATTCCATCCCATTCCATTCCAATTCATTCGACTCTACTCCACTCCAATTTTACAATCCATCCTATTCCATTGTATGGCAATCCACTCCACTGCTGTCCACTCCATTCCATTCCATTCTATCCAATTCTATTGAAGCCAATCCACTCCATTCCACTCCACTCCATTCTATGCCATTCCATTCCATTACATTCCTTTCAATTTCATTACTTTCTTTTGACAGGATCTCACTCTGTCACCCAGATTGGAGTGCAGTGGTACAATCTCAGCTCACATTTCATTGCATCATAGCATTCCATTCCATTCCATTCCACTCCATTCCTTTAAATTCCATTCCACTCCTGTTCACTCCACTCTACTCCACGGTAGTACACTCCACTCCATTCCATCCCATTCCTTTCCACTCCATTCCACTCCACTCCACTTCTTTCCATTCCATCCCAATCCATTCCACTCCAGTTGGCTCCACTCCACTCCTGTTCACTCCATTCCATTCCACTCCATCCCATTCCATTCACGCCAATCGAATCCACCACACTCCACTCAACTCAACTCAACTCCATTCCATTCCATTCCATTCCATTCCATTCCATTCCATTCCATTCCATTCCATTCCATTCCATTCCATTCCCATCCATTCTGTTCCATTCCATTCCATTCCATTCCATTCCGTTCCGTTCCGTTCCGTTCCGTTCCGTTCCATTCCATTCCATTCCATTCCATTCCGTTCCATTCAACTGTGTTCCATTCCATTCCATTCCTTTCCATTTCATTCCATTCCACTCCTTTCCATTCCATTCATTTCTTTCGACAGGATCTCACTATGTTACCCAAGCTGGAATGCAGTGGCATAATCTCAGCTCACATTTCATTTCACCATTCCATTGCGTTCCATTCCATTGCATTCCACACTTTTCAATTCCATTCCATTCCACTGCATTCCATTCCATCACATTCCACTCCACTCAGCTCCACTCCACTCCACCCTGCTGCTTTCCATTCCATTCCATTCCACTCAATTCTACTCCAATCGACTCCACGCCTTTCCACTCCACCCCATTCCATCCAATTCCATTCCATTACACTCCACTCCACTCCTTTCCATTCCATCGCATTGCACTCCATTCCACTTCATTTCACTGCACTCCACTCCATTCCATTCCACTCGATACCATTTCATTAAATTCCACTCTACTCCACTCCAGTCTATTACTCTCCACTCCATTCTATTACACTCCATTCCATTCCATTCCTTTTCTTTGAAAGGATCTCATGCTGTAACTCAGGCTGGACTGCAGTTTCACAATCTCAGCTCCCATTTCTTTTCACCATTCCATTCTATTCCATTCCATTCCATTCCATTAAATTTAATTCCAATCCTCTCTGCACCACTCCACTCCACTGCACTCCACTCCACCCTCCATCACTCCACTCCACTTCACTCCATTCAATCCCATCGCATTCCGCTCCATTCAACTCCACTTCACTGCACTCCACTCCACTTCATTCCATTCCACTCCCCAACCTTCCATTCCACTCCACGAGAATCCACTGCAGTGCACTACTCTCCACTCCATTCCATTTCACTCTATTCCATTCCATTCCTTTTCTTCTACAGGATATCTCTCTGTCACTCAGGTTGGAGTGCAGTGGCACAATCTCAGCTCACATTTCCTTCACCTTTCCATTCCATTACATTGAATTCCATTCCATTCCATTCCATTCCATTGTGCTCCATTCCATTACATTATGTTCCATTTAATTCCAATCTATTGCACTGCATTCCTCTCCACACTACTCCATTCCATTCCATTCTATTACATTCCAGTTCATTCCACTCCATTGCACTACATTCCACTCCAATTTTTTCCATTACATCCCGTTTTATTTCACTCCATTCCACTCCTCTCCACTCTACTGCATTCCACTCCTCTCCACTCTATTCCATTCGATTCCATCCCATTCGAATCCATTCCACTCCACTCCTTTCCTTTTCATTCCATTCCATTCCATTCCATTCCATTCCATTCCATTCCATTCCATTCCATTCCATTCCATTCCATTCCATACCATTCATCTCCGTTCCATTCCATTCATTACTTTTAACATCATCTCACACTGTCACGCAGGCTGGAGTTCGGTGATACAATCTCAGCTCACATTACATTTCACCATTCCATTCCATTCCATTCCATTCCATTCCATTCCATTACATTCCTTTGTGTTCCATTCCACTCAACTGCACTGAATTCCACTCCACTCCACTCCCTTCAATTCCATTGCATTCCATTCCATTCCATTCCATTCCATTCCACTCCATTCCAGTCCATTCCATTCCACTCCATTCCATTCTATTCCATTCCACTCCTTCCCATTCCATTCAACTTTTTTCCACACGACTCCACTCCACTCCACTCCATTCCACAACACTCCACTCCAATCCACTCCATTCCATTCCTTTCCATTTGATGCCATTCCATTCCACTCCATTCCATTCCATTCCATTGCATTCCATTCCATTCCATTCCATTCTTTCCTTTGACAGGATCTCACTGTGTCACACAGGCTGGAGTGCAGTGGCACAATCTCAGCTTACATTACATTTCACCATTCCATTCCTTTCCACTTTATTCTACTCCACTCCACTCAAGTTCACTTCACTCATTTCCATTCTTTTCCACTGCACTCCACTCCACTCCTCTACCCTGCATCCCATCCCCTTCCATTTCACTCCATTCCACTCCATTCCACTCCATTCGACTCCACTCCACTCCACTCCATTCCACTCCATTCCACTCCACTCCACTCCATTCCATTCCATTCCATTCCATTCCATTCCAATACACTCCAGTACATCACATACTTTTCTTTCGACAATATCTCACTTTGCCCCCCAGGCTTGAATTCAGTGGCACAATCTCAGCTCAACTTACATTTAACCATTCCATTCCATTACATTACATTTCAGTGTATAACATTGTATTCCATTAGGTAACATTCCGTTCAGTTCTGTTCCACTCCACTCCATTCCACTCCACTCCACTCCAGTCCACTCCAGTCCACTTCATTCCATTCCATTTCATTCCATCTCATTCCACTCCATTACACACCACTCCACTCCATTCCATTCCACTCCATTCCTTTCCTTTCCACTCCATTCCATTCCATTCCATTAAACTCCTTTCTATTCCATTGCCTACTTTCGACAGACTCTCAGTCTGTGACACAGGCTTGATTTCAGTAGCACAATCTTACCTCACATTTCATTTCACCATACCATTCCACTGCATTCCACTCCACTTCACTCCAGTCTACTCCACTCCACACCAGTGCACGCCATTCCACTCCATATCATTCCACTCCATTTCATTCCATTCCTTTGTTTCAACCGGATCTCACTCTGTCACCCAGGCTGGAGTGCAGAGGCCCAATCTCAACTCACTTTTCATTAAAATGTTCCATTCCATTCTATTGCATTCCATTCTATTCCAGTTCATTCCATTCCTTTTCATTAAATTCCATTCCATTTCATTCTATTAAATTCCATTCCACTCCACTCCACTCCGTTGCATTCCATTCCACTCAACTACACTCCACTCCACTCCAATCCACTCCATTCCATTCCATCCCCTTCCACTCCACTCCATTCCTCCCAATCCCATTCCATTCCACTCTGTTCCAGTCCACTCCACTCCACTTCACTACAATCCAGTCCATTCCATTACACTCCATTCCTCTCTTTGCCATTCCACTCTGTTCTTTCGACAGGATCTCACTTTATCACCAAGGCTGGAGTAACGTGGCATAATCTCAGCTGGCATTTCATTTCAACATTCCATTGCATTCCATTACAATGCATTCCACTCCATTCCATTTCATTCCATTCCATTCCACTCCACTCCACTCCACTCTGCCTCATTCCATTCCATTCCATTTCACTCCATTCCACGCCAAACTACTCCACTCCCCTCCACTCCGTTGTATTCCATTCCACTCCCTTCCATTGCATTCCTTTCGTTCAACAGGATCTCACTCTGTCACCCAGGATGGAGTGCCGTGGCAAAACCTCAGCTCACATTTCGTTTCACCATTCCTTTCCATTCCATTTAATTCCATTCCATTACCCTCCACTCCACTCCAGTCGACTCAACTCTGCTCCATTCCACTCCAGTCCACTCCACTCCAATCTAGCATAATCCACTCTATTCCACTCAATCTCTTTCCATTCCATTGAATTCCAATCCACTCCACTCCACTCCTCTCCATTGCATTCCATCATATTCCATTCCACTCCATTGCAGTCCACTCCACTCCACTCCTCTCCACTCCACTCCATTCCATTCCATTCCATTCCATTCCATTTCTTTCCATTCCATTCTGCTCCATTCTATTACATTACATTCCCTTGATTTCCAATCCATTGCACTGCACTCCTCTCCACTCCACTCCATGCCATTCCATTCCAGTCCATTCCACTCCATTCCACTACACTCCACTCCCATTTGTTCCATTACCTTCCGTTTCATTTCACTCCATTCTACTCCTCTCCACTCTATTCCACTCGATTCCATTCCATTCTTTTCCATTCCATTCCATTCCTCTCCATTCCATTCCACTCCAATCCACACCATTCCACACAACTCCACTCCACTCCATTCCACTCAACTCCACTCCATTCCATTCCACTCCACTACATTCCATTCCATTCCACTCCATTCCATTCCATTCCACTCCACTCCACTCCACTCCATTCCATTCCATTCCACTCCACTCCACTCCATTCCATTCCATTCCATTCCAGTCCATTCCATTCCATTCCATTCCTTTGCATTCCATTCCTTTCTTTTGACAGGATCTGACTCTGTCACCCTGGCTCATGTGCAGTGGCATAATCTCAGCTCACATTACATTTCACCATTGCATTCAATTCCATTTCCTTCCATTCCATTCCATTCCACTCCATTCCACTCCACTCCTGTTCATTCCATTCCACTCCATCCCATTTCATTCCACTCCAATCCACTCCAGTCCACTCCATTCCATGCCATTCCATCCAATTCCATTCTATTGTGTTCCATTCCAATCCATTCTAGTCCATTCCATTCAATTCTTTTCTTTTGAAACGATCTCACTCATTCACACAGGCTGGAGTGCAGTGGGAATATCTGAGCTCCCACTTCATTTCACCATTCCATTGCACTACATTCCACTCCACTCCACTCCACCCCCTCCACTCCATTAAATCCCAATCCATTCCATTCCACTCCACTCCACTCCATTCCATTCCATTCCACTCCATCCCATTTCATTCCACACCACTTCACTCCACTCCACTCCCTGCCATTCCATCCCATTTCTCTCCATTCCATTCCATTCCATTTGATTCCATTCCACTCCATTGCATTCCATTCCTTTATTTCGACAGTATCTCACTCTGTCACACAGGCAGGAGTGCAGTGGCACAATCTCAGCTCACATTTCGTTTCACCGTTTCATTTCACTCCATTCCACTCCATTCCACCACACCACACTCCACTCCACTCCACTCCATTAAATCCCAATCCATTCCATTCCACTCCATTCCATTCCATTCCTTTGTTTTCTTTTGACAGGATCTCACTCTGTCACGCAGGGTGGAGTGCAGTGGCACAATCTCAGCTGACATTTCATTTCAATATTCCATCTCATTCCATTTCATTCCACTCTACTCCACTCCACTCCACTCTATTCCATTCCGTTCAATTCCACTCCACTCCTTTCCATTCCTTTCCTTTCTTTTGACAGGATCTCACTCTATCAAACAGGCTGGAGTGTAGTGGCACAATCTCACCTCAAATTTCACTTCACCCTTCCATTCCGTTCCATTCCATTCCATTCCATTCCATTCCATTCCATTCCATTCCGTTCCATTATACTCCATTCTACTCATCTCCACTCCATTGCTTTCCATTCCACTCCACTTCACTCCACTCCTTTCCACTCCACTACAATATATCCCATTCTATCCCACTCCATTCCACTCCACTCCACTCCAATCTACTCCATTCCATTCCATTCCATTCCATTCCATTCCACTCCACTCCAATCCACTCATCTGAACTTTCTATTCCATTCCATTCCATTGCATTCCATTCTATTCCACTCCACTCAATCCAATTCACTCCATTCCATTCCATCCCATTTCATTCCACTCCACTCCACACCATCCACTCCACTCCATTGCATGCCATTCCATCCAATTCCATTCTATTCCGTTCAATTCCAATCCATTCCTGTCCATTCCATTCATTTCGTTTCTTTTGAAATGATCTCCCTCAGTCACACAGGCTGGAGTTCGGTGGGAAAATCTGAGCTTCATTTCATGTCACCATTCCATTGCACTCCATTCTACTACATTCCATTCCACCCCACTCCACTCCATTCCATTCCACTCCATTTCATTCCTTTCTTTTCTTTCATAAGGATATCAGTCTTTCACGCAGGGTGGAGTGGAGTGGCACAATCTCAGTTCACATTTTATTTCAACTTTCCACTCTGTAGCATTCCATTGCAGTCCGTTTCTTTCCATTCCTTTATTTTACAGGATCTCACTCTGTCACTCCGGGTGGAGTGCAATCGCATAATCTCAGCTCACATTACATTTCAGCATTGCATTCCATTCCATTCCACTCCATTCCATTCCATTCGTTTCCATTCAATTCCACTCTACTCCACTCCACTGCATTTCATTTCATACCATTCCATTTCACTCCACTTCACTCTAATCCATTCCATTCCATTCCATCCCATTCCATTCCACTCCACTCCACTCCACTCCATTCCATTCCCCTCCATCCCATTTCATTCCACACAACTACACTCCACTACACTCCATTTCCTGCCACTCCACCCTATTTCATTCCACTCCAATCCATTCCACTTGATTCCATTCCACTCCATTGCATTCCATTCCTTTTTTTTCGACAGTATCTCACTCGGTCACACGGGCTGTTGTGCAGTGGCACAATCTCAGCTCACAATTCATTTCACAATTTCATTTCACTCCATACCACTCTACTACACTACACCACAGTCCACTCCATTCCACTCCACTCCTTCCACTCCATTTAATCCAAATCCATTCCATTCCACTCCATTCCATTCCATTCCTTTGCTTTCTTTCAATAGGATCTCACTCTGTCACACAAGGTGGAGTGTAGTGGCACAATCTCCGCTCACATTTCATTTCAATATTCCATCCCATTCAATTCCATTCCACTCCACTCCCCTCCACTCCAGTCCACTCCACTCCATTGAAATGTATTCCATCCCAGTCCATTCCACTCCATTCTACACCACTCCACTCTGCTCCATTGCATTACATTCTAATCAATTCCATTCCATCCCACTCCATCCCATTCCATTCCATTCCATTCAACTCCACTCCACTCCAATCCATTCCATCTCATTGCATTCCACTGCACTCCATTCCATGCCATTCCATCGAATTCCATTCTATTCCGTTCCATTCCAATCCATTCCTGTCCATTCCATTCAATTCGTTTCTTTTGAAATGATCTCACTTAGTCACACTGGCTGGAGTGCAGTGGGAAAATCTGAGCTCACATTTCATTTCACCATTCCATTGTACTCCATTCCACTCAACTCCACTCCACCCCACTCCACTCCTTTCCACTCCATTCCATCCCAATCCATTCCATTCCACTCCATTCCATTCCTTTCCTTTCTTTCGTCAGGATATCACTCTTTCACGCAGGGTGTAGTGCAGTGGCACAATCTCAGTTCACATTTCATTTCAAATTTCTACTCCATAGTATTCCATTGCCGTCCTTTTCTTTCCATTCCTTTCTTTTGACACTGTCACTCAGGGTGGAGTACAGTCACATAATCTCAGCTCACATTACATTTCATCATGGCATTCCACTCCATTCCTCTCCATTCCATTCCATTCTTTTCGACTCCATTTCACTCTACTCCACTCCACTCCACTGCACTCCTTTTCATACCATTCCATTCCACTCCACTTCACTCTAATCCACTCAATTCCATTCTATCCCATTCCATTCAGCTCTACTCCACTCCACTCCACTCCACTCCATTCCATTCCACTCTATCCCGTTTCATTCCACACTATTACTCTCCACTACACTCCATTTCCTGCCATTCCACCTCATTTCATTCCTTTCCATTCCTTTCCATTTGATTCTATTCCACTCCGCTGCATTCCATTCCTTTTTTTCAACAGTATCTCACTCGGTCACACAGGCTGGTGTGCAGTGGCACAATCTCAGCTCACAATTCATTTCACCATTTCATTTCACTCCATACCACTCCACTACACTACACCACACCCCACTCCACTTCACTTCACTCCATTAAATCCAAAACCATTCCATTCCACTCCATTCCACTCCATTCCTTTGCTTTTTTTCAATAGGATCTCACTCTGTCACGCAGGGTGGAGTGTAGTGGTAATCGCAGCTCACATTTCATTTCAATATTCCTTCCCATTCAATTCCATTACATTCCACTCCACTCCACTCATCTCCACTCCACTCCACTCCATTGCATTTTATTCCATCCCAGTCCATTCCACTCCATTCTACACCACTCCACTCCACTCCATTGCATTACATTCCAACTGATTCCACTCCATCCCACTCCATCACATTCCATTCCATTCCATTCCAGTCCACTCCACTCCACTCCAATTCACTCCAATCCCTTCCATCCCATTTCATTCCACTCCACTCCACTCCATTACATGTCATTCCATCCAATTACATTTTATTCCATTCCATTCCAATCCATTCTAGTCCATTCCATTCAATTCATTTCTTTTCAAACGATCTTACTCAGTCACAGAGGCTAGAGTGCAGTGGCAATATCTGAGCTCACATTTCATTTCACCATTCCATTGCACTCCATTCCACTCCACTCCACTCCACCCCACTCAACTCTATTCCACTCCATTCAATCCCAATCCATTCCATTCCTCTCCTTTCAATTCCTTTCCTTTCTTTTGTCAGGATATCATTCTTTGACGCAGGGTGGAGTGCAGTGACACAATCTCAGTTTACATTTCATTTTAACTTTCCACTCCATAGCATTCCATTGCAGTCCATTTCTTTCCATTCCTTTCTTTTCACAGGATCTCATTCTGTCACTCAGCGTGGAGTGCAGTTGCATAATCTCAGCTCACATTACATTTCAGGATTGTGTTCCATTCCATTCCACTTCATTCCACTCCATTTAATACCATTCCATTCCACTCTACTCCACTCCACTGCACTCCACTTCATACCATTCCATTGTACTCCACTTCACTCTAATCCACTCAATTCCAATCCATTCCACTTCATTCAACTCCAGTCCATTCCATTCCTCTCCATCCCATTTCATTCCACAACACTACACTTCACTACACTCCATTCTGGGACATTCCATCCCATTTCATTCCATTCCATTTGATTCCATTACACTCCATTGCATTCCATTCCTTTTTTATGACAGTATCTCACCCTGTCACACAGGCTGGGGTGCAGTGGCACAATCTCAGCTCACATTTCATTTCCCTCAGTACCACTGCATTCCACTACACCACACTCCAATCCACTCCATTAAATCTCAGTCCATTCCATTCCACTCCATTCCATTCCATTCCTTTGCTTTCTTTCGATAGGATCTCACTCTGTCACACAGGGTGGAGTGCAGTGGCACAAACTCAGCTCACATTTCATTTCACTATTCCATCCCATTCCATTACGTTCCACTCCACTCCACTCCAATCCACTCCACTCCACTCCACTGCACTCAATTCCATTCCATTCCATTCCATTCCATTCCATTCCATTCCATTCCATTCCATTCCATTCCATTCCACTCCTTTCCATTCCTTTCCTTTCTTTTGACAGGATCTCCCTCCATCAAACAGGCTGGAGTGTATAGGCACAATCCCACTTCAAATTTCATTCCACCATTCCATTCCATTCCAATCCTTTCCATTCCATTCCTTTCCATTCCACTCCACTCCACTGCACTCCATTCCACTCCACTCCTGTCCACTCCGCTCGACTTCACTCCATTCCATTCCATTCCATTCTGTTCCACTCTATTCCACACAACTCCACTCCACTCAAATCCTCTTCACTCTATTCCATTTCATCCCATTCCATTCCACTCCATTCGATTCGATTCGATTCGATTCCATTCCATTCCATTCCATTCCATTCCATTCCATTCCATTCCATTCCACTCCTCTCCATTCCACTGCATTCCTCTCCATTGAATTCCACTCCACTCCACTCCACTCAATTTCATTCCAATCCATTACTTTCCATTACACTCCACTCCCTTTCAATCCATTCCACTACACTCCACTCGCTGCATTCCACTCCACTCCACTCCATTACACTGCATTCCATTACATTTCATTGCATTTAACTGCACTCCAATCCGCTCCACTCAACTCGAGTCCACTCCACTCCACTCTGTTTCATTCTGTTCCATTCCGTTTTGTTCCATTGTATTCCTGTCCTTTACATTCCAGTCCACTCTATTCCATTCCCCTTCATTTCACTCCATCCCACGCCATTCAACTCCACTCCATTCCAGTCCACTCTATAACATTCCACTCCATTTCATTCCATTCCACTCCATTCTATTACCTTCCATTTCTCTGATTTCAATCCACTCCATTCCTTTCCACTCCACTCCACTCTATTCCATTCTACATCCTTCAATTCCATTCCTCTCCATTCCAATCAATGAAACTCCACTCCACTCCTTTCCATTCCAATCCACTCCAATCCATTCCATTCCATTCCATTCCATGCCATTCAACTCCATTCCACTCCACTCAACTCCAATCCACTCCTCTCCACTCCATTACACACCATTCCACACTATTCCATTCCACTCCATTCCACTCCACTCCACTCCATTCCACTCCATTCCATTTCATTCCATTCAATTCCATTCTTTTCCATTCCCCTGCACTACAATCCACTCCACTGAACTCCACTCCACTCCACACCACTCCGCTATGTTCCAATCCGTTTCATTTTGTTCCAGGCCATTCTGTTCCCCTCCATTCCATTGCATTCAAATCCTTTCCATTCCATTCCATTCCATTCCATTGCATTCAAATCCTTTCCATTCCATTCCATTCCATTCCATTCCATTGAATTCCTCTCCATTCCAATGCACTCCATTCCTCTCCATTCCATTCCACTTCACTCCAGTCCATTCCAATGAATTCCATTCCACTCCATTCTATTCTATTCCTTTCCACTGCATTCCTCTCCACTCCACTCCATTCCACTGCACTCCAATCCACTTCACTGCAGTCTATTTCATTTCAATTCTTTCAGGTCTATTCCACTCTACTCCATTCCATTCCATTCCCTGCCACTACACTCCAATCCACTCCACTCAATTCATCTCCACTCCACTCAACTCTGTTCTGTCCCATTCCATTGCATTCCTTTCCATTCTATTCCATTCCATTCCATTCCATTCCATTCCATTCCATTCCATTCCATTCCATTCTGTTCCATTCCGTTCCATTCCGTTCTGTTCCATTCCACTCCACTCCACTCCATTCCACACCATTCAACTGCACTCCACTCTGTTCCATTCCATTCCATTCGCTTCCATTCCACGGCACTATGATCCACTCCCGTCAACTCCTCTCCACTCCACTCTGTTCCATTCCACTCTGTTCCTTTCCATTCCACTCCATTCCATTCTACTCCACTCCATTCCACTCAACTCAATTTCACTCCATTAAGCGCCATTTCACTCCACTCCACTCCATTCCACTCCACTCCATTCCATTCCACTCCACTCCTTTCCATTCCATTCTACTCCATTACATTCACTCCACTGCATTCCACTCCACTCCATTCCACTACACTCCACTCCACTCCATTCCATTCCATTTCACTAATCTCCTTTTAACTCCATTCCACCGCATTACACTCCAATCCACTGCACTCCACTCCATTTCATTACACTCTATTCCATTCCATTCCATTCCATTCCATTCCATTCCATTCCACTGCATTCCACCGCATTCCACTCCACTCCTTTCCAGTCCACTATATTCCACTCCACTCCACTCCTTTCCACTCCATTTCATTCCACTCCATTCCATTCCAATCCATTCCACATCATTACATTAAATTCCTTTCCACTCCATTCCACTCCACTTCACTCCATTCCACTCCATTACATTCCAGTCTACTCCATTCCTTTACATTCTACTCCATTCCATTCCATTTCTTTATTTCGACTGGATGTCACTCTTTCACATAGACTGAAGTGCTGTGGCACAATTTTAGCTCACATTTCATTTCACCATTCCATTCCATTACATTCTATTCCATTCCATTCCACACCACTCCACTTCATTCCACTCCACTGCACTCCAATCCAGTCCTCTCCATTGCAGTCCACTCTATTCCATTCCACTCCACTCCACTCCACTCCAATCCATTCGACTCCATTCAATTCCACTGCACTCCGGTCCACTCCACTCAAATGCACTCCATCCCACTCTGTTCCTTTCCATTCCATTCCATTCCATTCCCTTCCATTCTGTTCCATTCCTTTCCACTCCATTCCATTATACTGCACTCCATTCTATTCCACTCCATTCTACTCTACTCCACTCAACTCCTCTAAACTCCAGTCGACTCCAGTCAAATTAAGTCGACTCCACTCCAGTCCATTCCTTTCCATTCCACTCCATTCCATTCCACTGCACTCTGATCCACTCCACTCAACCCCACTGCACTACACTCCATTCCGTTCAATTAGTTGTCGTTCCTTTCAATTCCTTTCCGTTCCATTAAAATCCATTCCTTTCCACTCCACTCCTCTCCACTTCACTCCAGTTCACTCCATTGCACTTCACTCCACTCCACTGCCCTCCACTCGATTCCATTACACTCCATTTCATTACATTCCTTTTCCATTCAATTCTATTCCAATCCACTCCATTAAACTCCCTTATGCTCCACTCCATTCCAGGACACTGCACTCCACTCCTCTCCTCTCCACTCCACTCCACTCCATTCCAATCCATTCCAATTCACTCCATTCCATTCCATTCCATTCCACTCCACTCTATTCCACTCCATCCCTTTCCACTCCGCTTCACTCCATTCCTCTTCCATCCATTCCACTCCACTCCATTCCATTCCATACTACTCCATTCCATTGCATTTCATTCCGTTATTTCTACCGGATCATACTCTGTCATCCACACTGCAATGCAGTGGCACAATGTTATCTCACATGTCTTTTTACCATTCCATTCCATTCTATTCCATTCCATTCCATTCCATTCCATTCCATTCCATTCCATTCCTTTGCTTTGCTTTGCTTTACATTCCATTTCACTGCACTCTGATCCACTGCAATAAAATCCAATCCACTCCAATCCCCTCCATATTGTTGCATTCTTTTCCACTCTATTCTGTTCTGTTACATTCCATTCCATTCCATTCCACTCCATTCCAATCCACTCCATTCCATTCCACTGCATTCAAATCCACTTCACTTCAATCCACTTCATTCCACTCCGCTCCACTATAATCCAGTCCTCTCCATTGCAGTCCATTCCATTCCATTCTGCTTCACTCCAGTCCACTACACTCCATTCAGCTCCATTCAATTCCGCTGCACTCCGGTCCACTTCACTCAAATGCACTCCACTCCATTCTGTTCCTTTCCATTCCATTCCGTTCCATTCCTTTCCATTCTGTTCCATTCCATTCCACTCCATTCCATTCCATTCCACTCTATTCCATTCCATTCCATTCCACTGTGTTCCACTGAATTCCACTCCAGTCCATTCCACTCCACTCAGTTCGCTTCCTCCGCTTTATTCCAATCCATTCATTTATTTACAATGCATTCCATGCCATTCCCCTCTATTCCACTCCATTCCAGTCCACTTCATTGCACTCCCTCCATTACACTCCACTGCATTCCATTTTATTCCTCTATACTCCATTCCATTCAATTCTACTACATATCATTCCATTCCTTTATTTCGACTGGATCTCACTTTATCACTTCGACTGGAATGCAGAGGCACATTCTTAGCTGACATTTCATTTCACTATTTCATTCCATTCCATTCCATTCCTTTGCATTCCATTCCATTCCAATTCATTCCATTCCATTCCCTTCCATCAATTCCGTTCTACTCAATTCCATTCCACTGCACTCTGATAAACTCCACTCAACTCCATTCCACTCCACTCCACTCCACTTTGTTCTGTTCAGATCCATTCCATTCCATTTCATTCCATTCCAGGCCATTCCTCTCCATTCAACTCCACTCCATTGCATTCCATTCCACTCCACTCCACTCCATTCCCCTCCACTCCATTCCACTCCATTCCATTCCAATTCACTCCTCATTTTACTCCAATGTGCTCGATTCCATTCCACTCCAGTCCACTCCACTCCATTCCATTCCATTCCATTCCATTCCATTCCATTCCATTCCATTCCATTCCATTCCGTTCCATTGCATTATATTCCATACTGCTGAACTCCAATCCACTCCACTCAAATCCACTCCACTCCCGTCCTCTCCACTCCATTGTATTCCGTTTCGTTTCGTTCCATTCTTTTCCATTTCACTCCACTACATTCCACTCTACTCCACTTCATTGCACTCAATTCCATTCCATTCCACTCCATTTCATTAAATTCCATTCAAATCGATTCCACTCCATTCCATTGAATTCCGTTCCTCTCCATTCCACTTCATTCTATTCCACTCGGTTCCATTCCGCTCCATTCCACCCTACACCACTCCATTCCACCCCAGTCCATTCCACTCAAGTGCACTAAACTCCCCTCCACTTCACTCCATTCCATTCAATTCTATTCCATTCTATTCCACTGCACTATGATACACTCCACTCTACTCCTCTCCACACTACTCTACACGTTTCCATTCCTTTCCGTTCTGTTCCAATCCTTTCCATTCCATTCCACTCCTTTCTATTACACTCCACTCCACTCCACTTCATTCCCTTTCACTCCATTCCACTCCATTCCACTTCAATCCATTCCAATCCACTCCACTACCATCCACTCCACTCCACTCCATTCTATTACACTCCATACATTTCCATTCCACTCAATTCCATTCCATTCCATTCCACTCCACTCCATTCCACTCCACTGAATTCCACTGTATTCCACTCCACTCCCCTCTACTCAATTCCATTCAATTAAACTCCATTCCATTGCATTCCATTACACTTCATTCAACTTTATTCCACACCAGTCCATGCCACTACACTCCTTTCCAATCCTCTACATTCCGTTGCACTCCATTCCATTCCAATCCACTCCATTCCATTCCATTCAACTCCATTCCATTCCATTCCATTCAATTCCATTCCATTCCATTCCATTCCATTATTTTGACTGGATCTCACTCTGTCACCCAGAATAGAGTACAGTGGCACAATCTTAGCTCACGTTTCTTTTCACCGTTCGATTCCATTTTTTTTTTTTTTGCATTCCAATCCATTCCATTCCATACCATTGCATTCAATTCCACTCCTTTCCACTCCATTCCATTCCAATGCTCTCGGATCCCCTCAACTCAAACCCGCACCACTGCACTCCACTCCACAAAGTTTGATCCATTCAATTCCATTCTGTTCCATTCCCTTCCATTGCATTCCACTCCATTCTATTGCAATCCAATCCATTCCATTCCACTCTATTCCACTCCACTCCACTCCATTGCACTCAACTCCACTCCACTCCAGTCCACTCCATTGCATTCCTTTCCTTTCCATTCCTCTCCACTCTACTCCAATACACTCCACCACATTCCGTTCAATTCCATTCCACTGCAGCTCCGATCATCTCCTCTCAACTCTACTCCTCTCCATTCCATTCCATTCCATTCCATTCTGTTCTCTTCCATTCTATTCCACTCAATTCCATTCCACCCCTCTCCATTCCACTGCACTCCATTTCTGTCCCTTCCTCTCCATTCCTCTCCACTTCACTCCTCTCCGCTTGTCTCAATTCCATTCCAATCCCTTCCATTCCATTCCGTTACATTCCATTCCATTCTTTCCACACTATTCCACTCCATTCCACTCCACTCCATTCCACTCCATTGCACTCCACTCCATTCCACTCATCTCCATTCCACTCCAATCCACTCCATTCCACTCCATTCCATTCCAATCCATTCCATTCCATTCCATTCCACTCCATTCTACTCCATTCCACTCCACTCCATTCCACTCGTTTCCACTCCATTTTACTCCATTCCGTCACTCCACTCCATTCCATTCCATTCCAGTCCTTTCCATTTCATTCCGTTATTTTCATTGGATATCTTTCTGTCACCCAGACTGGAGTGCAGTGGCACAGTCGTAGCTCACATTTCTTATCACCATTCGATTCCATTCCTATGCATTCAAATCCATTCTATTCCATTCCATTCCCTTCCATTCCATTAAATTATTTTCCATTGCTTTCCATTCCATTCCACGCCACTCCATTCCATTCCACTCCACTCCACTCCATTTCATTCCATTCCATTCCACTCCATTTTACTCCACTCCATTCCATTCCTTTCCTTTCATTTGCATTGCATTCCACTGCACTCTGATGCTCTCCACTAAACTCCAGTCCACTCCCCTGCACTCCACTTCGTTCCATTCTATGCCATTCTGTTCCGTTTCATTCAGTTGCATTCCATTCCAGTCCACTCAATTCCACTCCACTCCATTTCACTCCAATCCATTCCATTCCACTGCATTCCATGCCTTTCCATTCTGCTCCATTCTACATCCACTCCATTCCATTCCATTCTACTGCATTCTATTCCATTCCTTTATTTTGATGGGATCTCACTCTGACAACGAGAAAGGAATTCAGTGGTTCAATCTTAGCTCACATTTCATTAACCACTCCACTCCACTCCATTCCATTCCATTCTACTCCATTCCATTTCATTCCTTTATTTGGACTGAATCTCGCTCTCTCACACAGACTGGAGTGTTGTGGCCCAATCTTAGCTCACTTTTCATTAACCATACCATTTCTTTCCATTCCATTCCATTCCATTCCATTCCATTCCATTCCATTCCATTCCATTCCACTGCACTCCGATCCACTCTTCGGAACTCCACTCTACTCCACTCCACTCTAGATAGTTCCATTGCATTCCATTCCGTTCCGTTGCAGTCCACTCCACTCTACTTCATTACATTCCACTTCATTACACTCCATTCCTCTCCACTTCACTCAATTCCCCTCCTTTCCACTCCATTCCATTCCATTCCATTCCATTACAATGCACTCCATTCCATTGCATTCTACTCCGTTCCATTCCATTCCTTTTCTTCGACGGGATATAAAGTGGCCAAATCGTAACTAACATTTCATTAATCATTCCATTCCATTCCTTTGCCTTCCATTCCATTGCACTCCATTCCATTCCATTCCATTCCATTCCATTCCATTCCATTCCATTCCATTCCATTCCATTGCATTCTCTTCCATTCCTCTGCACTCCACTCAACTCCATTCAACTCCAATTCTCTCCTCTCCACTTTGTTCTTTTCCGTTCCATTCTATTCCGGTCCCTTCCATTCCTTTATTTCTACTGGATCTCACACTGTCACGCAGAATGGAGTGCTGTGGCAGAATCTAGCTCACATTTCATTTCACCATTCCATTCCATTCCATTCCATTCCATTCCATTCCATTCCATTGCGTTCCACTCCGTTCCATTCCAGTCCATTCCTCTCCATTACATTCCACTCCACTCCACTCCAGTCTATTCCATTCCATTCCATTCCATTACACTGCAGTCTGATGAAGTCCACTCAAATCCTCTCCGCGGCAAGCCACTCCACTCCGTTCCATTCCATTCCCTTCCATTCCACTCCTTCCATTCTGCTGAACTCTATTCCACTCCATTCCTTTATTTAGAATGGAACTCACTTTGTCACTCAGAATGGATTGTAGTGGTCTTATCTTAGCTCACATTTCATTCACCATTCCATACAATTCCATTCCATTGCATAACATACCATTGTATTCCATTCCATTTCACTACATTACGAAACAATCCACTTCACTCCACTCCACACCATTCCAGTCTGTACCATTCCATTCCATTCTGCTCCATTTCATTCTGTTCTTTTCCATTCCATTCCATTCCACTTCACTCCATTCCATTCCATTCCATTCCACTCCATTGCAGTCCACTCCATTCCACTCCATTCCATTCATTTAATTCAACTGCACTGCGGTCCACTCAACTCAACTTCACTCCATTCGACTCCACTCCACCCAAATCCACTCCATTCCCCTTCACTTCACTAAAATCTACTTCATTCCACTCCACTCCACTCCATTCCATTCCATTCCATTCTGTTCCACTACACTCCACTTCACTCCACTCCACTCAATTCAATTCCATTCCACTCCACTGCATTCCATTTCATTCCACTCCATTCCATTCCACTCCACTCCACTGCACTCCTCTCCACTAAATTCAGTTTCATTCCACCCCACTCCATTCCATTTCATTCCACTCCACTCCATTCCATTCCACTCCATTCCACTCCTCTCCACTCAATTCAGTTTCATTCCACTCCACTCCATTCCATTTCATTCCACTCCATTCCATTCCACTCCACTCCACTGCACTCCTCTCCACTCAATTCAGTTTCATACCACTCCACTCCATTCCATTTCATTCCACTCCACTCCATTCCATTCCACTCCATTCCACTCTTCTCCACTCAATTCAGTTTCATTCCACTCCACTCCATTCCATTTCATTCCACTCCACTCCATTCCACTCCACTCCACTGCACTCCTCTCCACTCAATTCAGTTGCATTCCACTCCACTGAATTCCATTCCACTCCATTCCACTCCTCTCCACTGCACTCCACTCCACTCCACTCAATTCAATTTCATTCCACTCCAGTCCATTCCATTCCATTCCACTGCACTCCGTTCCACTCCACTCAACTCAAGTCCTCTGTAATCCACTCCATTCTGTTCTGCTCCATTCTCTGTCATTCCTTTCCGTTGCATTCCATTCCACTCCACTCCACTTTACCCCATTCAACTCTGTTCCAATCCGTTCCATTCCATTCTACTCCATTCCATTCCATTCTGCACGATTCTACACAATTCCATTCCACTCTATTCCACTCCATTCCACTCCCATCTATTCCATTCCACTCCATTCCACTCCACTCCACTCAATTGCATTCCATTCCTTTCCATTCTTTTCCACTGCACTCTGACTTTCTCCACTCAGTTTCACTCCACTCCACTCCACTCCATTCTTTTCCATTCCATTCCATTCTGTTCCATTCCCTTCCATTCCATTACAGTGCATTCCATTCCACTTCACTCCATTCCATTCCAATCAATTACACTCCACTCCACTCCACTACACTGCAATACATGCCATTCTATTCCATTCCATTCCACTGCACTCTGATCCACTCCACTCAACTCCACTGAACTCCACTTCACTCCATTCCATTCCATTCCTTTCAATGCCAATCTGTTCTTATATCTTCCATTCCACTGCATTCCATTCCTTTCCACCTCATTCCACTCCACTCAACAGGATTCCACTCCTCTTCCCTCCACTGCATTCCATTCCAATCCTCTCCATTCCAGTCCACTGCTTTCCATTCCAATCCATTCACTCCATTCCAATCTAGTCGATTCTGCTTCACTCCATTCCAGCCCAATGCACTCGATTCCAACTCAATTCCATTCCATTCTAATCCATTCCATTCCATTCCACTCCATTCCACTCTATTCCACTCCACTCCACTCCATTACCCTCCACCCCTTTCCAGTCCACTCCATTGCATTACAATCCATTCCTTTCCACTCCACTCCATTCCATTCCATTCTACTGCGTTCCATTCAATTGCTTTATTTCTAATCTATCTCACTCTGTCAAAAATCCTGGAGTACAGTGGCACAATCTTAGCTCAGATTTCATTTCCCCATTCCATTCCATGCCATTCCATTCAATTCCATTGCAGTCCATTCCATTCCATTCCATTCATTTCCATTCCATTGCATTCCACAGAACTCCACTCCACTCCACCCCACAACACTCCATTAAACTCCATTCCACACCACTCCATTCCATTTCATTCCATTCCATTCCATTCTATTCCACTGCACTTTGATCCACTTCACTCAACTCCACTCCACTCCAATCCATTCCTTTCCATACCATTCCTCTCGATTCCACTAAATTCCATTCCATTCTACACCAATCAACTCCACTGCATTACTCTCCACTCCATTCCTCTCCACTCTACTCCTTTTCACGCGATTCCATTCCATTCCACTCCATTCCATGACATTCCATTCCACTCCACTAGGTTCCACTCGACTCCATGCAACTCAACTACACTCCATTCCACTGTATTCAATTCCACTACACTCCATTCCATTCCATTCTACTCCATTCCATTCTATTCCTTTATTTCGACTGAATCTCACTCTTTCACGCAAACCGGAGTGCTGTGGCCCAATGCTGGCTCACATTTCATTGATGATTATAAAATATTTCATTCCATTCCATTCCATTTCATTCCATTCCATTCCATTCCATTGCATTGCATTCCATTCCACTGCACTCTGATCCACTCTACTTGACTCCACTCCACTCCACTCTATTCCTGTCCATTCCAATCCGTTCCATTCCGTTCCATTCCACTCCACCCAACTCTGTTCCATTCCACTTAATTCCACTCCACTCCTCTCCACTTCACTTCATTCCCATCAATTCCACTCCATTCCATTCCACTCTATTTCATTCCATTCCATTCCATTCCATTCCTTTCCATTCCATTCCATTCTTTTCCACTCCACTCCATTCCACTCCACTCCTCTCCACTCCACTACCCTCCATTTCATTCCATTCCACTCCACTCCACTCCACTCCATTCCATTCCTTTCCATTCCATTCCACTGAACTCCCATCCACTCCACTCAACTCCACGCCCCTCCACGCCACTCCAATTATTTCCTTTCCATTCCCTTCCACTCCACTCTATTACATTCCATTCTACTCCTTTCCATTCTACTCCTTTCCATTCTATTCCTTTATTATGACAGGGTATCACTCTGTCACTCAGAATGAAGTGTAGTGGCCCTATCTCACCTCACATTTCATTCACAAATCAATTCCATTCCATACCATTCTATTCCATTCCATGCCATTCCCTTCCATTCCTTTCCATGCCATTCCGTTCCATTCCATTCCATTCCATTCCATTCCACTCCTTTCCATTCCATTCTTTGCCATTTCACTCCACTCCATTCCACTGCATTCCACTCAATTCCATTCTCTTCGACTCCACTCCACTAAATTCCATTCCATTCCATTCCATTTCCTTACATTTCATTCCATTAAACTGCACTCAGATACACCCCACTCCACTGCACTCCGTTCCTTTCTGTTGCACATTATTCCTTTCCATTCTATTCCATTCCATTCCACTCCATTTCATTCCACTCCACTCCAATCCACTCCATTCCATTCCATTCCATTCCATTCCATTCCATTCCATTCCACTGCATTCTGATCCACTCCACTGAACTCCACTTCACTCTACTCCACTCCACTCCATTTCATTCTGTTCCATTCCAATCCATTCCCTTCCATTCTATTTCATTCCATTCCACTCCACTCCATTCCACTCCAATGCATACTAATCCATTCTCTTTTATTCCACTCCATTCCATTTCATTCCATTCCTCTGCATTCCACTCCATTCCTCTCCAGTCCATTCCACTCCACTCCATTCCACCTAACTGCACTCCATTCCAATCTTTTCCATTCCACTCCACTCCATTCCATTCGATTTTACTCCATTCCATCCCATTCTTTATTTCGGCTGGAACTCACTCTCTCACCCAGACTGCAGTCTAGTCCCACATTGTTTTCTCACATTTCATTTCACCTTTCCATTGCATTGCATTGCATTCCATTGCATTCCATTCCATTCCATTCCATTCCATTCCATTCCATTCCATTCCATTCATAGCATTCCATTCCATTCAACTCAACTCCACTCCAAATTACTCCACTCCACTCCACTTCACTCCACTCCACTCCGTTCTGGTGTGTTCCATTCCATTACGTTCCATTCCATTCCATTCCATTCCTTTCCATTCCATTCCATTCCACTCCATTCCATTCTATTCCATTCCATGCCATTCCATTCCACGGCTGTCCGATCCACTCCACTCAACTCCATTCCTCTTCATTCCACTCCATTCTGTTCTATTCCATTCCATTCCATTGCTTTGCATTGCTTTCCATTCCATTCCATTCCATTCCACTTTATCACATTCCACTGCATTCCATTACACTCCACTTCACTGCATTCCCCTCCATTCTATTCCATTCCATTCCATTCCATTCCATTCCATTTCATTCCATTCCATTCCATTCCATTCCATTTCATACCAATGCACTCCGTTCCATTCCATTCCACTCCATTCCATTCCATTCCATTCCACTCCATTCCATTGCATTTCTTCATTTTGACAGGACCTCACTCTGACACCCAGACTGGAGTGCAGTGGCCCAATCTTAGCTCACATTTCATTAACCATTCCATTCCATTCCATTCCATTCCATTGCATTACATTCCATTGCATTCTCTTCCATTCCACTGCACTCCGATCCACTCCATTCAACTCCACTGCTCTCCTCTCCACTTCATTCCAGTTCGTTCCATTCTATTCTTGTCCCTTCCATTCCTTTATTTCGACTGGTTATCACACTGTCACCCAGACTGTAGTGCTCTGGCACAATCTTAGCTCACATATCATTTCACCATTGCATTCCATTCCATTCCATTCCATTCCATTCCATTCCATTCCATTCCACCTCATTCCATTCCACTCCATTGCATTCCACTCCACTCCACTCCTCTCTGTTCTATTCCAACCCAATCCTCTCCATTCCATTCCATTCCACTGCACGCCAATTCAGTCCATTCCATTCCCATCCAATCCAATCCAAACCTTTCCATTCCACTCCACTCCATTCCATTTCATTCCATTCCACTGCACTCTGTTCCACTCCACTCAACTCGACTGCACTCCACGCCACTCCACTACGTTCCTTTCCATTCCTTTCCACTCTACTCCATTTTCTTTCATTCTACTCCATTCCTTTCCATTCCATTAGTTCAACTGGATCTCACTATGTCACTCAGAATGGAGTGCAGTGGCCCTATCTTAGCTCACATTTCATTCACCGTTCTGTTCTGTTCCATTCCATTCCATTCTGTTCCATACCATTCCATTGAATTCCATTCAATTTCACTGCATTCTGATACAGTCCACTCAATTCCACTCCACTCCATTACACTCCTTTCCATTCCATTCCACTCTATTGTATTCCATTCTTTTCCATTCCTTTCCATTCCACTAAATTCCACTCCAATCCACTCCACTCAACTGCACTACACTCCATTCCATTCCATTCCTTTCCTTTCAACTGCACTCTGATCCACTCCACTCAACTTCACTCCACTCCACTCCCCCCAAATCCACTCCATTCCCCTCCACTCCACTAAAATCCAATTCATTCCACTCCACTCCATTCCATTGTATTCCATTCTTTTCCATTCCCCTCCACTCCACTTCATTCCTCTCCACTCCACTCAATTCCTTACAAATCCACTCCAGTCCACTCCATTAAATTCCATCCATTCCACTGCACTCCGATCCACTCCACTCAACTTCTCTCAACTCCACTTCACTGCCCTCTTTTCCATTCCATTCCATTCCATTCCTATCCATTCCATTCCATTCCACTCCAATCCACTCCACTCCACTATATTCCATTCATTTCCATTCCATTTCATTCCATTCCCTTCCATTCCTCTGCACTCTATCCACTCCACTCAACTCCACTCCACTATACTCCACTCCGCTCCAATACGTTCTGTATCATTCCTTTCCATTCCATTCCATTGCAATCCACTCCACTCTACTCCACTCCACTGAACTGCATTGCAATCCATTCCATTCCATTTCAAGCCAATAAATTCCATTCCATTCGGCACCATTCCACTCCATTCCATCCCACTCCACTCCACTCCATTCCACTCAACTCCATTCCATTCCGAGTCATTACACTCCACTCCACTCCACTCCATTCCACTCCACTCCACTCCATTGCATTCCATTCCTTTCCATTCGATTCCACTGCACTCTGATCCACTACACTCAGCTCCAATCCACTCTACTCCACTCCACTCTGTTCCGTTCCATTCCGTTCTATTCTGTTCCATTCCCTTCTATTCCATTCCATTGCCTTGAATTCCACTCCACTACATTCCATTCCGATTCATTCCAATCCACTCCACTCCAGTACACTCCACTATATGCCATTCCATTCCATTTATCTGCACTCTGATCCATTCCACTCAACTCCACTCCACTCCGTTTCATTCCGTTCTGTTACATTCCATTCCATTCCACTGCATTCCATTCCATTCCACCCCATTCCACTCCACTCCACACGACTCCACTGCACTCCACTCCATTCCAATCCACTGCATTCCATTACACTCTATTCAATTCAACTCCATTCCAATCCTTTCCACTCCTTTCCACTCCTGTCCATTCCTCTCCTCTCCGTTACACTCCAATCCCCTCTATTCCAACTCATTTCCATTCCATTCCACTCAATTCCATTCCATTCCTTTCCGTTACACTCCATTCCACTCCACTCCACTCCACTCCGCTAAACTCCATTCCACTCCACTCCACTTCTTTCATTCCATTCCATTTTATTCCATTCCACTGCAATCCCTTCCACTGCATTCTACTCCATTCCATTCAATTGCCTTATTTCGACTGTATCTCACTCTGTCAAAAAGACTGGAGTGCAGTGACACAATCTTAGTGCAGATTTCATTTCGTCATTCCTGTCCATTCCTTTCCATTTCAATTTATTCCACTTCATACAGTTCCATTCCATTGCATTAGAGACAAATCCATTGCACTCCACCCCATCCACTCCACTCCATTCCACACAACTCCATTCCATTCCATTGTAGTGCATTCCGATCCACTCCACTCAAATTCACTCCACTCCACTCCACCCAAATCCACTCCATTCCCCTCTACTCCACTAAATTCCACTTCATTCTACTCCACTCCACTCCATTACAATGCATTCCATTCTATTTAATTCCATTGTATTCCATTCCTTTCCATTCTATTTAATTCCACTTGTGTCCACTCCCCTCCATTTCATTCCACTCCACTCCATTCCATTCAACTCCATTCCACTCCACTCCACTGCACTGCACTCCACTCCACTCAACTCCATTTCATTCCACTCCAATCCAGTCAATTCCACTCCATTTCAGTGCACTCCGATCCACTCCACTCAACTTCTCTACACTCCACTTCACTCCACTCCATTCTGTTCCATTCCATTCCATTAAACTCCATTCCACTCTACTCCACTCCACTTCATTCCTCTCCACTACAATCTTTTCCACTCCAGCCCATTCCATTCCACTTTACTCCACTCTATTCCATCCCATTCCAATATACTCTGGTCTACTCCACTCAACCCCACTACACTCCAGTCTACTCCACTTCACACCGTTCCATTCCGTTTCATTCCATTCCATTCCATTCCTCTCTTTTCCATTCCAGTCCGCCCCATTCCCCTCAACTCCATTTCACTCCATTCCACTAAATTCCACTCCACTTCACTCCACTCCATTCCATTCCACTCCATTTAATTCCACTCAATTCCATTCCATTGCACTCCATTTCATTCCACTTAATTCCATTCCATTCCACTCCATTCCATTCCATTCCATTCCACTCCATCCTATTCCATTCCCCTCCATTCCATTCAATTCCATTCCAATCCACTCGACTTTACTCCATTCCTTTCCTTTCCATTCTACTGCATCCTGATCCACTCCACTCAAATCCACTCCACTCCACTCCATTCCATTCCACTCCATTCCATTTGATTACACTACATTACATTCCATTCCACTCCATTCCACCCCACTCCATTTCTCTCCACTCCATTCCACTCCACTCCACTCCAATCCATTACATGACATTGCATCCCACTCCTTTCCACTCCATTACACTTCATTTATTCCACTCTACTCCATTCAACTCCACTAAACCCCATTCCACAGCATTCCTTTCCGCTCTCCTCCATTTTATTAAATTCTGCTCCATTCCATTCCATTCCCTTCTATTCCGTTACTTCGACTGGATCTCACTCTGTCAGTATGACTAAAGGGCAGTGGCCCAATCTTAGGTGACATTTCATTAACCCTTCCATTCAATTACATTCCATTCCATGCCATTCCATTCCACTGCACTTTGATCCACTCCACTCAACTCCCTCCCACGACATTCCACTCCTTTCCCTTCCGTTCCATTCCACTCCAATTACATTCCTTTCCATACCATTACATTCCACTGCACTCCGAACCACTCCACTCACTTCCCCCACACGACATTCCACTCCTTTCCCTTCCGTTCCGTTCCATTCCATTCCATTCTATTACACTCCACTCCATTCCACTCCTCTCCACTCCAATCCACTCTTCTCCCCTCCATTCCATTCCATTCTTTTCCACTGCACTCCAATCCTCTCCACCCATCTCTACTCCATTCTGCTCCACTCCATTCCATTGCATTCCATACCGTTCAGTTCTATTCCATTCTACTCCATTCTATTCTTCTGCAATCAATTCCTCTCCACTGTATTTCACTCCATGGCATTAAATTCTACTACACTCCTCTTCCCTCCACTCAACTCCATTCCACTCCACTCCATTATGTTCCATTCCATTCTGTTCCATTCCATTAAATTCCTCTCCATTGCATTCCACTCCACTCCATTCCACTCCACTCCATTTCACTTCATTAAACTTCATTCCTCTCCACTCATCTCCATTCCTTTCCACTCCTCTCCTTTCCTTTCCACTCCATTCCATTCCATTCCAATCCACTCCAATACACTCCACACCACTCCATTCCAATACATTCCATTCCACTTCACTCCTTTCCATTCAGTTTTACTATATTCCTTTCCATTCCTTTATTTCTACTGGAACTCACTCTCTCACCCAGACTGGAGTGCAGTGGTACATTCTTAGCTCACATTTCATTTCACCATTCCATTCCATTCCATTCCATTCCATTCCATTCCATTCCATTCCATTCCATTCCAATCTTCTCCACTGCACTCAACTGCAGTCCACCTCACTCCACTCCACCCCACTCCGCTCCAATACACTCCATTCCTTTCCTTTCCATTTCATTCCATTCCACTGCACTCTGATCCACTCCACTCAACTCCACACCACTCCACTCCATTTTGTTCCATTCCATTCCGTTCTGTTCCATTCCCTTCCCCTAAACTCCATTGCTTTCCACTCCACTCCATTCCACTCCACAAAATTTCACGCCATTCAACTCAACTCCACTCGACTCCATGCCACTCCACTCCGCTCCACTCAAATCCACTCTATTCCATTCTACTTCATTCCATTCCATTACACTCCATTCCATTCCATTCCATTCCAACCCATTCCACTCCACTCCATTCCATTCCAATCCACTCCACTCCATTCCTTTATACTCCACTCCATTCCCTTCCATTCCACTTCGTTCCTCTTTATTCCACTCCACTCTATACCACTCCACTCCATTCGTCTGCACTGCACTCCTTTTCGCCCCACTCCACTACATTTGACTCCGTTCCAATCCACTCCACTCCATACCAGTCCATTCTAAACCATTCCATTCCATTCCTTTATTTCAACAGGATCTCACTCTGTCACCCACACTGGAGAGCAGTAGCACAATGTTACCTCACATTTTTTTTCACCATTCCATTCCATTCCATTCCATTCCATTCCATTCCATTCCATTCCATTCCATTCCATTCCATTCTATTCTACTCCACTCCACTCCACTCCATTTCATTCCATTCCATTCCGTTCCATTGCTTTCCATTCCATTCCAGTGCCTTCTGATCCACTACACTCACCTCCAGTACACTCCACTCCACTCCACTCTGTTCCATTCTGTTCTGTTCCTATACGTTCCCTTCCTTTCCTCTCCATTCCATTCCAGTCCAATCCATTCCAATACACTCCACTTTATTCCACTCCACTCCTCTCCACTCCACTAAATTCCATTCTACTCCATTTCATTCCATTCCACTCCATTCCATTCCATTTCACTCCATTTCACTCTTCACCATCTCCCTCCACTCCATGCCACTTTACTCCTCTTCACTCCACTCCACTTCATTCCTTTCCATTCTGCTCCTTTACATTCCATTACCCTCTATTACAGTCCATTCCACTCCACTCCATTCCACTCCACTGCATTCCACTCCACTGCACTCCATTCCACTCCACTCCGTTCCACTCCACTCCATCCTACTGCAGGCCCTTCCATTCCACTCCACTCCATCCCATTGCATTCCACTTGATTCCCTTCCATTCCTTTATTTCGACTGGATCTCACTCTTTCACCCAGACTGGAGTGCAGTGGCACTATCTTAGCTAACATTTCATTTTACCATTCCATTCCATTCCATTCCCTTAGACTCCACTGCACTCCCCTCCACTCTACTCCACTCCTCTCAATTCCACTCCATTCCATTCCATGCCATTCCAATCCATTCCACTGAATTCCTATCCTCTCCCCTCAACTCCACTCCACTGCACACCACTCTGTACCATTCCGTTCCATTCCATTCCGTCCCATTCCATTCCACTCCGTTCCATTCCATTCCATTCCACGCCATTCCTTTCTGCTCCATTCCACTCCACTCCACTCCATTCCATTCCACTCCATTCCCTTCTATTCCACTCTACTCCTTTCCATTCCATTCCATTCCATTGCATTCCATTTCACTCCACTACATTCCATTCCATTCCTTTCCATTCCTTTCCATTCCATTCCTCTCCATTCCACACCAATCAACCCCAATCCACCCCAATCCACTGCACTCAACTCCACTCTGTTCCACTCCACTCCACCCCTCTACTTTCCATTCCATTGCTTTTTATTCCATTCCATTCCATTCCATTCCATTCCACTCCAATCCAATCCATTCCATTCCACACCACTCCAATCCACTTCACTCCGTCCTTTCCATTCCATTCCATTCCTTTCCATTCCATTCCGTTCCGTTCCATTCTGTTCAATTCCATTCCATTCCATTCCTTTCCACTCCACTCCATTCCAATGCACTCCATTCCATTCCACTCAAATCCACTCCTCTCCTCTCCACTCCGTTCCATTCTGTTCCATTCCATTCCATTCCATTCACTCCATTTCATTCCACTTCACTGCATTCAACTCCACATGAATCTGCTCCACTCCCCCTCACTCCAGTCAATTTCATTTACTCCACTCCATTTCACTATATTCCATAGTATCCATTACACTGCAATTCGATCCACTCCACTCAACTCCACTCCACTCCACTCAACGCCACTCCACTCCTCTCCACTCTATTCCATTTAACTCCGCTCTATTCCATTTCACGCCATTCCATTCCCTTGCATTCCACTGCACTCCATCCACTCCACTCAATTCCACTCCACTTCACTCCATTCCACTCCACTCCTTTCTGTTCCATTCCTTTCCATTCTGTCCCATTAAATTCCATTCCATTCTATTCCATTCCATTTCACTCCATTCCATTCCACTCCACTCCATTCCACTCCACTCCACTCCATTCCATTCTGTTCCATTCCACTCCATTACATTCAACTCCACTCCATTCCACTCCACTCCATTTCACTACTTTCCACTCTATTCCACTCCTCTCCACTACTCCCTGTTGCACTACATTCTTTTCCACTTCATTCCATTCCATTCCACTCCACACCACTCCATTCCATTCCACTCCAGTCCATTCCTTCCACTCCATTTAATTCCACCCCACTCCACTCCATTCCACTCCATTCCATTCCGTTCCACCCCACTCCACTCGACTCCACTCTATTGAATTCTATTCCTTTCCATTCGACAGCCCTCCCTTCCATTCCACTCCACTCCACTAAACTCCACTTCCCTGCACTCCACTCCGCTCCACTCCACTCCACTGCATTCCTTTCCAATCCACTTCAATCCATTCCTTTCCATTCCATTCCATTCCATTGCTGTGCCTTCTGATCCACTCCACTAGTCACCACTCTACTCAAGCCCATATCAATTTGTGCCATTCCATTCCATTCCATTCCTTTCCATCCCATTCCATTCTGTTCTATTCCATTCCATTCCACTCCATCCCATTCCATTCCACTCAATTCTACTCTTCCCCACTCAACTGCACTGAACTGCACTACAATCCGGTACATAACACTGTACTCCATTCCATTCAACTACACTCCATTCAATTCCATTCCATTCCACACCAATACACTCCCTTTCATAAAACCTTACCCCACTCCATTCAATTCCATACATTTTTATTCCTTTCCTTTCCACTCAATTCCATTCCACTCAACTCCAGTCCATTCCAATCCTCTCCATTCCATTCCATTCCATTCCGTTCCGTTCCATTCCGTTCCCTTCCGTTCCATTCCATTCCATTCCATTCCATTCCATTCCATTCCACTGCACTCTGATCCACTACATTCATGTCCGCTCCACTCCAGTCAATTCCATTCTCCTCCGTTCCATTCTTTTCCATTCGGTTCCATTCTACTCCATTCCATTCCACTCCACTCCATTTCACTACTTTCTTCTCCATTCCACTACACTCCATTGCACTCCACTCCATTCCATTGCACTCTATTTCATTCCATTCCACACCATTCCTTTTGATTCCATTCCACTCCACTCCATTCCATTCTATTCCACTTCATTCCATTTTATTCCACTCCACTACTTTCAACTCCATTCCACTCCAATCCATTCCAATCTACTCCATTCCAATCCACTGTTCTCCGTTCCAATCAATTCCTTTCAATTCCACCCCATTCAATTCCATTCTATGCTTATCCGTTCCACTCCTTTCCACTCCACTCAATTCCACTCCACTCTTCCTCTGCACTCCACTCCATTACACTATGTTCCTCTCCATGTAATTCCACCCTGTTCCATTCCATTCCGTTTTGTGGCATTCCATTCCATTCCTTTATTTTAACAGGATTTCACTCTTTCACCGAGACTGCAGTGCAGTGGCACAATCTTATCCCTCATTACATTTCACCCTTCCATTCCATTCTATTCCATTCCACTGCTGTCCGATCCACTACACTCATTTCCACTCTACTCCACTCCACTCGGTTCCATTCCATTCCGTGCCATGCCCTTCTGTTCTCTTCCATTCCACTCCATTCTATTCTACTCTACTCTATTCTACTGGAGTACATGTCACTCCATGCCACTCCATTCCACTCCCCTCCACTACACTTCCCTCCACTCCATTCCATTTCTCTCCCTTCCACTACAATCCTTTATTTCGACTGAATCTCACTCTGACATGTAGACTGGATTGCAGTGGCACAATCTTAGCACACATTTCGTTTCAGCATTCCATTACGTCCCACTCTACTCCATTCCATTCCATTTCACTCTATTCCATTCCATTCCTTTCCACTGCACTCCGATCCACTGCACTCTACTCCATTCCACTCTACTCCATTCCACCCCACTCCACTCCATTCCATTCAGGTCCATTCCTTTCGGCTCTCTTCCATTCCACTCCATTTCACTCTACTCCTCCCCATTCCACTCCTCTCCATTATGCTCCATTCCACTACATTCCATTCCACTCCACTTCACTTCACTCCACTCCACTCCATTCCATTCCACTTTATTTCAGTCCACTCCATTCAACTCCGTTGCTCTCTGCTGCACTCCACTCCATTGCTCTATACTCTACTCCATTGCATTTCTCTCCACTGTTCTCCATTCCACTTCATTCCTTTACATTCTTCTCCATTCTATTCTATTCCACTCCATTCCACTCCAATTCATTCCACTCCATTCCATTCCACCCCATTCCACTCCATTCCATTCCATTCCACTCCATTCCATTCCATTCTATTCTACTCCATTCCTTTCCACTGCTTTATTTCAACTGGATCTCACTCTGTCACTTAGACTTGAGTGCAGTCGCACAATCTAATCTCACATTTCATTTCTACATTCCATTCCATTCCATTCCATTCCTTTCCATTCCATTCCATGGCACTCTGTTCCACTACACTCAGCTCCACTACACTCCACTCCATTCCATTCCGTTCCATTCCATTCTGTTCCATTCCTTTCCATTCCGCTCCATTCCATTCCACTCCACTCCATTCAACTGCACTCCATTTCATGCCATTCTGCTCCTTTCCACTTCACTGCACTCTACTCCACTCCATTCAATTCTATTCCATTACATTCCAATCCTTTATTTCGACTCAATCTCACTCTGTCACAAAGACTGGAGTGCAGTTGCACAATCTTAGCTCACATTTCATTTCACCATTTCATTCCATTGGATTCCATTCCTTTCCGTTCCATTCCATTCCATTCAATTCCTTTCCATTCTACTGCACTCCAATCCACTCCACTCAACTCCACTCCACTCCACTCTGTTCTGTGCCATTCCAATCCATTCCATTCCATTCCACTCCACTCTTATGCACTCCACTTGATTCCTTTCCACTCCACCAAACTCCACTCCATTCCATTCCACTCCATAATATTCTATTCCAATATATTCCCCTCCACTCCACTCTATTCCATTCCAGTCCACTCCACTCCACTCCAGTCCACTCCACTCCACCCCACTCCAGCCCACTCCACTTCACTCCACTCCATTCCACTCCATTCCATTCCACTTCATTTCATTCCGTTCATTTCTTTCGACAGGATATGACTCTCTCACCCAGGTTACAGTGTTTTTGAAAAATATCAGCTCATATTTCATTTCACCATAGCATTCCATTCCATTCCATTCCATTCCATTCCATTCCATTCCTTTAACTTCCATTCCATTCCTGTCCACTCCACTACACTCCATTTCACTCCACTCCAATCCACTCCACTCCGCTTCATTCCATCCCATTCCATTCCACTCCATTCCGCAATACTCCAGTCCACTCAACTTCTTGCAATTCAACCCCATTCCATTCCTCTCCAGTCCACTCCACTCTACTCCACTCCTTTCCATTCCACTACATTGCATTCCTTTCCACTCCTTTCCATTCCATTCCTTTCTTTTGACAGAATCTCATTTGTTCACCCAGGCTGGAGTGCAGTGGCACAATCTGAGCCCACATTTCATTTCACCATTCCATTGTATTCCATTCCTTTGCATTCCATGCCCTTGAATTTTTTTCCATTCCACTCCACTCCACTCTACCCCACTCTGCTGCATTCTATTCCATTCCATTCCATTCCATTCCATTCCATTCCACTCTATTCCACTCCTCTCCACTCCATCCCATTGCATCCCATCCCATTCCACACCATTCCACTCCACTGCACTCAACTGCATTCCATTCAATTCCATTACATTCCACTCTATTTCCTTCTGTTCTTTTCTGTCAACAAGATCTCACTCTGTCACACTGGCTGGAGGGCACTGGCAAAATCTCAGCTCACATTTCATTCTACATTCCATTCCGTTCCACTCCACTCCATTCAAACCCATTGCATTCTGCTCCATTCATCTCCACTTCACTGAACTCCCTTCCACTTCATTCCATTTAACCCCACAACATTCCATTCTACTCCACGCCACTCCACTCCACTCCACAACACTCCATTCCATTTCATTCCACTGTATTCCATTCCATTCCTTTTCTTTTACAGTATATCACTCTGTCACGCAGGCTGGAGTGCTTTAGCGCAATCTCAGCTCACATTGCCTTCACCATTCCATTGCATTCCATTCCATTCTGTTCCATTCCAAATCATTACATTCCATGTAGTTCCTATGCATTCCACTGCACTCCTCTCCACTGCACTGCACGCCATTCCATTCCATTCCAGTCCAGTCTACTCCACTCTGCTTTATTCCATTACATCCCGATTCATTCCACTCCATTCCACTCCTCTCTGCTCTGTGCCGTTCTGTTTCATTCCATTCCATTCCATTCCATTCCATTCCATTCCATTCCTTTGCATTCCATTCCTTTCTTTTGACAGGATCTCACTCTGTCACCCAGGCTGATGTCCAGCGGCATAAACTCAGCTGACATTGCAATTCACCATTGTATTCCATTCCATTTCACTCCATTCCATTCCATTCCATTCCATTCCATTCCATTCCATTCCATTCCATTCCATTCCACTCCACTCCACTCCACTCCACTCCATTCCATTCCACTCAATCCCATTTCATTCTATTCCAATCCATTCCATTCCATTCCATTCAAATCCTTTCTTTCAAAATGTTCTCACTCAGTCACACATGGTGGAGTTCAGTGGGAAAATCTGAGCTCACATTTCATTTCACCATTCAATTGTACTCCGTTTCACTCCACTCCACTCCACCCCACTCCACTCCATTCCACTCCATTCCATCCCAATCCATTCCTTTCCACTCCATTCCATTCCTTTCCTTTCCTTCATCAGGATATCACTCTTTCACACAGGGTGGAGTGCAGTGGCACAATCTCAGTTCACATTTCATTTCAACTTTCCACTCCATAGCATTTCATTGCAATCCGTTTCTTTCCATTTTTTTTTCTTTTGACAGGTTCTCACTCTGTCACTCCGGGTGGAGTGCAGTCCCATAATCTCAGCTCACATTACATTTCAGCATTGCATTACATTCCATGCCACTCCATTTCATTCCATTCAATTCCATTCCATTCCACTCTATTCAATTCCACTCCACTACACTACACTCCATTTCATACCATTCAATTCAAATCCATTCCACTCTAATCCACTCAATTCCATTCCATCCCATTCCATTCCACTTCACTCCACTCCATTCCATTCCATTCCACTCCATCCCATTTCATTCCACACCACTACACTACACACCACTCCATTCCCTGCCATACCATCCCATTTCATTCCATTCCATTTGATTCCTTTCTACTCCATTGCATTCCATTCCTTTATTTCAACAGTATCTCAATCTGTCACACAGTCTGCAGTGCAGTGGCACAATCTCAGCTCACATTTCATTTCACCATTTCATTTCACTCCATACCACTCAACTCCACTACACCACACTCCACTCCAGTCTACTTCACTCCACTCCACTCCGTTAAATCCCAATTCATTCCATTCCAGTCTATTCCATTCCATTCCTTTGCTTTCTTTTGATAGGATCTCAGCCTGTCACTCAGGGTGGAGTACAGTGGCAAAATCTCAGCTCATATTTTATTTTAATATTTCATACCATTCCACTCCACTCCACTCCACTCAATTCCATTCTATTCAATTACATACCACTCCATTCCACTCCTTTCCATTCCTTTCCTTTCTGTCGACAGGATCTCACTCTAACAAACAGGCTAGAGTTTAGTGACACAATCTCCGTTCAAATTTGACTTCACCATTCCATTCCATTCCATTCCATTCCATTCCATTCCATTCCATTCCATTCCATTCCATTCCACTCCCCTCCACTCAACTCCAACCCATTGCATTCCATTCTACTCCACTTCACTCCTCTCCACTCCTCTATATTACATCCCATTTTATCCAACTCCATTCCGCTCCACTCCACTCCAATCTACTGAATTCCATTCCATTACATCACATTCCATTCCATTGCATTCCATTCCACTCCACTCCAATCCACTCAACTCCATTCCACTTTATTCCATTCCTTTCCTTTCAATTCCAATACACTGTATTACCTTAAACTCCCTTCTTTAGACAGGATCTCACTCCGTCACACAGGGTAGAGTGCAGTGGCACAATGTCAGCTCACATTACATTTCACCATTCCATTCCATTTCTTTCCATTCCATTCCATTCCGTTCCCTTCCGTTCCTTTATGTTCCACTCCACTCCACTCCATTTCACTCCACTCCACTCCATTACAGTAGAGTCCACTCCACTCCAGTCGACTCAACTTCATTACACTCCATCCCATTCCATTCCACTCCATCCCACTCCACTACAATCCACTCCACTCCTCTCCATTCTACTCCACTCCACTCCATTGCATTCTATTCCATCCCAGTCCATTCCACTCCATTCTACACCAATCCACTCCATTCCATTCCATTCCAACCAATTCCATTCCATCCCGCTCCATTCCATTCCATTCCATTCCATTCCATTCCATTCCCTGCTTTCGATAGGTTCTCACTCTGTGACAGAGCCTGGAGTGCAGTAGCACAATCTCAACTCAAATTTATTTGACCATTCCATTCCACTACATTCCACTGCACTTCAGTTCACTCCATTCCACTCCAATCCACAATATTCCACTTCATTCAATCCATCCCAGTCCAGTGCACACCACTCAGCTCCACTCACTCCAATCCACTTCAATCCACTCCACCCAAATCCACTCCAATTCATTACACTTCATCACATTCAATTGCAATCCATTCCACTGCACTGCACTCCATTCCACTCCACTATATTCCTTTTGATTGCATTCCAGTCCATTGTACTCCATTCCACACCACTTTACTCCACTCCACTCCATTCCATTCCATTCCATCCCATTATATTCCATCCCATTCTCTTCCATTGCATTCCACTCCATTCCAGTCCACTGCTTTCCACTCCATTATTTTCCATTCCATCCAAAGACGTTCCACTCTTTACCACTCTAATGCTCTCCACTCCACTCCACTCCTGTCCACTCCACTTCATTCCACTCCATCCAATTCCATTTACTCCAATCCACTTAGCTGCACTCCACTCCACTGCAGACCATTTCATTTCATTCCATTCCATTCCACTCCATTCCATTCCACTCTTTACCATTCCAATCCTTTCTTTCGACAGGATCTCACTCTCCCACACAGGCTGGAGTAAAGGGGCACAATCTCAGCTCACATATCATTTTAACATTTAATTTCATTCCAGTCCCTTGCATTCCATTACATTTTATTCCATGCCATTCCTCTTCATTCCTTTCCACTCCACTCAACACAACTACACACCAATTCACACCACTCCATTCCATTCCATTCCATTCCATTCCATTCCATTCCATTCCATTCCATTCCATTCCATTTTATTCCATTCCACTCCATTCCATTCCTTTCCATTCCATTCCACTCCATTCCATTCCATTCCACTCCGTTCTTTCATCAGGGTCTCACTGTGTCACCTAGCCTGGAATGCAGTGACACAATCTCACCTCACATTTCATTTCACCATTCCATTTCATTGGATTCCATTGCATTCAAATCCATTCCATTCCATTCCATTCCATTCCACTCTGCCGCATTCCATTCCATTCCAATCCATTCCACTCAACTCTACTCCACTCCTCTCCACTCCATCCCACTCCATCCCATTCAATTCCACTCCACTCCACTCTATTGCATTCCCTCCCATCCCTTTCTACTCTATTCCACTCCAATCCACAGTACTCCACTCCACTTCACTCTACTCCACTCCGTTCCGTTCCATTCCATTACTTTGTGTCACGAAAATCTCACTCTGTCACCCTGGCTGCAGTGCAGTGGCACAATTTCAGCTCACATTTCATTTCACAATTCCATTCCATTCCACTCCGCTCAACTCCACTCCACTTCACTCCATTCCATCCCGTTGCTTTCCTCTCTATTTCACTCCACTTCACTGCACTCCACTCCATTCCATTCCACTCCCAACCATTCCATTCCCCTTCACTCCACTCCTCTCCAGTCAACTAATCTTCATTCCGTTCCATTCCATTCCATTCCATTAAACCCTATTGCATTCCATTCTTTTTATTAGAAAGGATCTCACTCTGTTTCTCACGCTGGAGTGCAGTGGCACAATCTCAGCTCACATTCCATTTCACCATTCCAATGGATTTCAATCCATTTCATTCCTTTTAATTGCAATCCTCTCCACTCCACTGCACGCCATTCCATTCCATTCCATTCCATTCCAATCCATTCTACTAAGTTCCATTCCATTCCACTACACTCCACTCCCCATCATTCCATTCCATGCCATCCTATTTCACTCCATTCCACCCCTCTCCACTCTACTCTACTCCGCTCCACTGCACTCCTCTCCAATTCATTCCATTCCATTCCCTTACTTTCCATTCTATTCCATTCCTTTCCACTCCATTCCATTACATTTATTCCTTTCAACAGCATCTCACACTGTCAACCTGGCTGGAGTGCAATGGCACAATCTCAGCTCACATTTCAATTTACCATTCCATTCCATTCTTTTCCATTCCATACCATTACATCCTACTCTACTGCACTCCACTCCATTCCATTCCACTCCATTCCACTCCACTCCACTCTATTCCAATCCACCCCATTCCAATCCAATCAACTCCACCCAACTCCATGCCACTCCATTCCACTCCATTCCTTCCCATTCCATTCCTGTCCATTCTTCTCCACTTCATTCCATTCTTTCTCACTCCATTCCACTCCTTTCCACTCCACTCAATTCCACTGTATTCAATTCCTTTACATTCCATTCCACTCAATTCCATTACATTCCTTTCTTTCGACAGGATCTCTCGCTGTCATAAAGGCTGCACTGCATTGGCCAATATCAGCTCACATTTCGTTTCACCATTCCATTTGATTTCATTCCATTCCATTCCACTCCACTCCACTCCAATCCACTCCATTCCATTCCATCCAATTCCATGCCACTCCACTCCATTCCACTACACTCCATGCCACTCCATCCCATTCCATTCCTCTCCGTTCCAATCCAGTTAGCTGCACTTCACTCCACTCCAGTCCATTCCATTCCACTCCATCCCCTTATATTCCATTCCACACACTTCAATTCCATTCCTTTCTTTTGCAAGACTCCTTTTCTCTAACCCAGGCTGGAGTGCAGTGGCACAATTGGAGCTCACATTGCATATAACCATTCTATTCCACTGCATTCCATTGCACTCTATTCAATTGCATTCCCTTCCATTGCATTCCATTACACTCCACTCCATTCCATTCCATTCCATTCCATTTCATTCCATTGTATTCCATTCTATTCCATTAAATTCCAATCCATTCCATGCCATTTTACTCCTTTCTGTTCCATTCCATTCCATTCCTCTCCACTCCATTCCTTTCCTCTCCACTCTACTACATTCCATTCCATTCCATTCTATTCCATTCCACTCCACTCCATTCAACTCCAATGCTATCCACTCGACTCCACTTCTCTCCACTCCACTCCACTCCATTCCATTCCACTCCATCCCATTCTATTCCACTCCATTCCCCTCCATTCCACTCCACTCTAGTCCAATCCTGTCCTCTCCACTCCACTCCATTCCATTCCCCTCCATTCCCTTCCATTCCTTTCTTTTGAAATTATGTCACTCTGTCTCACAAATTGGGGTGCAGTGGAAGAATATCAGCTTATATTTCATTTCACCATAGCCTTCCATTCCATTCCCCTCCATTCTATTCTTTTAAACTCCACTCCATTTCAGACCACTTCACTCCATTTCACTCCACTCCCCTCCATTCTACTCCTCTCTACTCCATCCCATTGCATTCCACTTCATTCTACTCAACTCCACTCCACTTCTTTCCATTCCATCCCATTCGATTCCACCCCAATCCATTCCACTGCACTTCACTCAAATCCTCTCATTCAATTCCACTCCATTCCACTCCACTCTATTCCAATCCATTCCAATTCTTTACATTCCTTTCCATTCCAGTCCACTCTACTCCTCTCTGTTTATCTCCACTCCACTGCATTCCACCCCATTCTATTCCACTCCACTCCACTCCATTCGATTCCCTTCCATTAAATTCCATTCCATTCCTATAAATTCTAATCCACTCCACTCCTCTCCACTCCACTCAATGCCATTCTATTCCATTACATTCCAGTCCATGGTGCTCCATTCCACTACTCTCCACTCTACTCTACTCCATTCCACACCCCTCCACTCCTCTCCACTACACTCCATTCCATTCCATTCCATTCCATTCCATTTAACTCCATAACATGCCGTTTACTTCTTTCGGCAGCATCTCACTCTGTCACACAGGCTGGAATGCAGTGGCAGACAGTCAGCTCAGGCTGGAGTGCAATGGCGCTGTATCAGCTCACATTTCATTTCACCATTCCATTCCATTGCATTCCATTCTACTCCACTCCACTCCACTTCATTCCATTCCGTTCCATTCCACTCCATTCCACTCTACTCCACTCCACTTCATTCCACTCCATTCCATTCCATTCCACTCCATTCCACTCCAATGCTCTCCACTTGACTCTACTCCAATCCACTCCATTCGATTACTTTCTACTCCATACCATTCTATTCCACTCCATTCACATCCACTCCACTCCACTCTACTCCATTCCAGTCCACTCCACTCCACTTTACTCCACTCCCCTCCTCTCCACACCACTCTGCTCCACTCCATTCCACTCCACTGCTTTCCATTCCTTTCTTTCAACAGGATCTCATTCTTTCAGCCATGTTAGAGTGCAGTGCAACAATCTCAGCTCACATTTCGTTTCACCATAGCATTCCATTCAATTCCATTCCCTAAAATTCCATCCCATTCCAGTCCGCTCCACTCCACTCCGCTCCATTCTATCCTGTTCCATTCCATTCCCTTCCATTCCATTCCATTCCATTCCATTCCATTCCATTCCATTCCATTCCATTCCATTGCATTCCAATCCACTCCTCTCCTCTCCACTCCACTCCATGACATTCAATTCAATTACATTCCAGTACATAGTACTCCATTCCACTAAACTCCACACCACTACATTCCATTCCATTCCGTCCCATTTCACTCCATTCTACTACTCTCCATTCTACTCTACTCCATTCCACTGCACTCCTCTCCAATCCATTCCATTACATTTCACTCCTTTCCATTCCATTGCTTTCTTTCAAAGACATCGCACTCTGTCACACAGGATGGAGTACAGTGGCACAATCTCAGCTCAGGCTGGGGTGTATGACACAATATTAGCTCACATTTCCTTTCAGCATTCCATTCCATTCCATTCCATTCCATTTCATTCCATTCCATTCCACTGCACTGTAATCCACTCCACTCAACTTCACTGCATCCACTGTTTTGAATTCCATTCCCTTCCATTCCTTTCCATTCCATTCCAATCCATTCCATTCCACTCCACTCCATTCGACTCCGTTCTATTCCATTGCATTGTACTGCATTCCATTTCATTCTTTAATTTGACTTCATCTCACTCTTTCATCCTGAATTCAATGCAGTCACACAATCTTAGCTCACATTTCATTTCACCATTCCATTCCATTCCATTCTGTTCCATTCCACACCATTTTCTTAAACTCCAATACATTCCACTCCACTCTACTCAATTCCATTCCACTCCACTTCACTCCATTGCTTTCCTTTCCATTCCATTGTATTCCACTGCACTACGTTGCACTTCAGTCAACTCCACACCACTCCAATCCATTTCATTCTCTTCCTTTCCATTATATTCCTTTGCATTCCATTCCACGTATTTGCATTCCACTGCACTCCATTGCACTCCACTCCGTTTCACTCCATTGAACTCCCTTCCACTCCATTCCACGGTATACCACTCCTTTCCTATCCATTCCACCCCACTCGACTGCATTCCTCTCCTCTCCATTCCACTCCACTCCATTGTATCCAATTCCAATGCATTCCATTCCACTCTCTACCCCTCCCTTCCACTCCCTTCGACTCCATTCCACTCCACTCCAACTCTACTCCTCTCAACTCCATTTCAATGCTTTCCATTACTTTCCACTCCACTCCACTCCATTCCATTACATTCCACTCCATTCCACTCCACTCCACTGCGTTCCACTCCATTCCATTCCACTCCACTGCATTTTATTCCATGCTTCTACATTCCATTCCATTCCTTTATTTCGACTGGATCTGACTTTGTCACCAGATTGAAGTGCTGTGGCACAATCTTAGCTCTCATTTCATTTCAACAAACTATTCCAATCCATTCTATTCCATTCCATTCCATTCCATTCCATTCCATTCCATTCCACTCCACTCCACTGCTCCCTATTCTGTTCTGTTCCATTCCATTCCATTCCACTGCACTCCCATCCACTCCACTCAAGTCCACTGCACTTCACTCTACTCCACTCCATCCTTTCGATTCTATTCCGTTCCATTCCATTCGACTCCAATCCATTCCACTCCACTCAATTTCCCTTCATTCCACTCCATTGCACTCCAATCTACTCCACTCCAATCCATTCCTTTTGACTCCATTCCATTTGATTCCACCATATTCCATTCCATTCCACTCCATTCCACTCCATTTCATTGCACTCCACTCCATTCCACTGTACTCCAATGCATTCCTTTCCATTCCACTCTATTGCATCACATTCCATTCCACTCCATTCCACTCCACTCGATTCCATTCCACTCCATTCAACTCCATTCCTCTCCATTCCACTGATTTCCATTCCACTCCACTCCATTCCATTCCATTCCTTTATTTTGACTGGATCTCACTCTGTCACCAATTCTAAAGTGCAGTGGCCCAACTGTAGCTCATATTTCATTTCCCATTCCATTCCATTCCTTTCCATTCCATTCCATTCCATTCCGTTCCATTCCGTTCCATTCCGTTCCATTCCGTTCCATTCCGTTTCATTCCATTCCATTCCATTCCATTCCATTCCATTCCACTGGATTCCGATCCACTCCACTCAACCCCACTTCACTCCACTCCACTCCATCCTGTTCTGTTCCATTCTATTCCTTTCCATTCCATTCCATTCCGTACTATTCCATTCCATTCCACTCCACTCCGTTCCATTCTACTCCATTCTGCTCCACTCCACGCCACTCCACTCCATTCCATTCCATTCCTTTCCATTCCATTCCATTCCTTTCCATTCCATTGCATTCCATTCCATTCTATTCCACTGCCATCCGATCCACTCAATTCAACTTCACAGCACTCCACTCTGATCGGTTCCATTCCGTTCCATCCCATGCTGTCCACTGCATTCAATTGCACTCCACTCCATTCCACTCCACTCCATTCCCTTCTATTCTAATGCATTTCATTCCATTCCTTTATTTCGAATGATTCTCACACTGTCACACAGACTGGAGTGCAGTGGCACCAACTTAGCTCATATTTCATTTCACAATTCCAAGCCATTCCATTCCACACCATTCCATTCCACTCCCCTCCACTCCACTCCCCTCCATTCCACTCTACTCCACTCATTTCAATGCATTCCATTCCTTTCCATTCCAATGCACTCCAATCCAATGCATTCAAGTCCACTTCACTTCACTTCACTCCACTACATTCCGTTCTATTATATTTTATTCCACTCCACAGCATTCCATTCAATTCTACTCCATGCCATTCCATTCCTTTATTTAGACTGGATCTCACTGTGACACCCAGACTGGAGTGCAGTGGCCAATCTTATTTCACATTTCATTTATCATTTCATTCCAATACATTCCATTCCATTCCATTCCATTGCATTGCATTCCATTCCATTCCACTGCACTCTGATCCACTCCCCTCAACTCCATTCCAATCCACTCCATTCCATTCTGTTCTGTTCCATTCCATTCTACTCCATTCCACTCCATTCTATTCCATTCCACTTAATTCAATTCCATTCCATTCCACTCCATTGCTCTCCATTCCACTCCACTCCTTTCCATTCCTCTCGACTCCACTCCATTCCAATCCATGCCTTTCCATTCCACTCCATTCCATTCCGTACCACTCCACTCCACTCCACTCTTCTCCACTCCACTCCACTCCATTCCATTCCATTTCATTCCACTGCCACCCATCAACTCCACTCAACTTCACTCCTCAACACTTCCCTACGTTCTTTTTTGTTCTTTTCCTTTCCATTCCATTCCACTCCATTCCATTTCATTCCACTCCATTCCATTCCATTGCATTCCACTCTTTCCATTACATTCCACTCCACTCCGTTCCACTCCACTCCACTCCATACCAATCCAATCCATTCCATTCCACTCCTTTCCATTCCATTCCACTACATTCCACTCCATGCCATTACACTCCAATCAATTCTAATACATTCCATTCCTCTCCACTGCATTGTATTCCATGAAATTCCATTCCTTTCCATTCCTTTATTTCGACTGGATCTCTCTTGGTCAGCAGAGTTAATTGCACTGGCACAATCTTAGCTCACATTTCATTTCACCTTTTCATTCCATTCCATTGCATTCCATTGCATTCCATTCCATTCCACTACAATCCATTCCATTTCACTGCACTCTGATCCACTCCACTCAACTTTGCTCCATTCCATTCCATTCCATTCCATTCCATTCCATTCCATTCCACTCCATTCCATTCCACTACAGTCCATTCCATTCCTATCAATTCCACTCCACTGAATTTAACTCCACTCTATTCCATTTCTCTCCACTAAACTCCACGCCATTCCTTTCCATTCCTCTCCTTTCCATGGCATTCCATTCCACTCCCTTCCACTTCATTCCACTCCACTCGATACCACTCGACTCCATTCAACTGCACTACACTTCATTCCAGTGCATTCCATTCCACTACACTCCATTCCATTCTGTATCTTTATTTCGACTGAATCTCACTCTGTTACACAGACTAGAGTGCTGTGGCCCCATCTCAGCTCACATTTCATTAACCATTCCATTGCACTCCATTCCATTTCATTCCATTCCATTGCAATCCATTCCATTTCTCTGAATTCCAATCCACTCCACTGAACTCCACTCTACTCTGTTCTATTCCGTTCCCTTCCAAAGCATTCCATTATGTTCCATTCCACTCCACTCCACTCCACTCCATTCCATTCCATTTCATTCCAGACCCCTATTTTTCACTTCACTCCATTAACCATCACTCCACTCCACTACATTCCATTCCCTTCTCTTCCATTCCATTCAATTCCATACCCTTCCAAACCAATGCACACCGTTTCATTCCATTCTACTCCTTTCCCTTCCATTCATTCATTTTGGCAGGATCTAGCACTCTCACCCAGACAGGAGTGCAGAGGCAGAACCTTAGCTCACACTTCATTAACCATTCCATTCCATTGAACTCTCTGCCATTCAACTGCACTCCATTCCACTCCATTGAACTCCAATCCACTCTTCTACACTTCATTCCGCTCTGTTCCATTTCATTCCGTTCCATTCAATTCCACTCCATTCCATTCCATTCCACTCCACTGCACTCCATTCAATTCCACTCCATTCCACTCCTTTCCACTTCATTTCACTCCATTCCACTTCATTCCACCCTACTCCACTCCTGACCACTCCAATCGATTCCATTCCATTCCATTCCCCCGCACTCCAATCCAGTCCAATCAAATTCATTCCACTCCACTCCACTCCATTCCAATCCATTTTGTTCCATTCAGTTCCATTCTATGCAACTCCATCCCACTCTACTGTATTACACTCCACTCCATTCCATTCCATTCCATTATACTCCATTCCATTCCATTCTTTTATATCGACTGGATCTCACTCTGTCATCCAGACTGCAGTGTAGTGGGACAATCTTAGCTCACGTTTCATTTCACCATTCCATTCCATTCCAATCCATTTCATTCTATTTCATTCCTCTCCAATCCACTCCACTCCATTCCATTCCACTCCACGCCACTACATTTCATTCCACTCCACTCCACTACAATCCATTTCATTCCATTCTATTTCACCGCACTCCGAGCCACTCCACTCAACTCCACTCCACTCTACACCATTCCACTCCATTCCTTTCCTTTCCGTTCCCTTCCATTCCACTCCATGCGATTCCATTCCATTCTTCTCCATTCCTTTGCATTCCTTTATTTCTATTGGATCTCACTCTGTCACTCAGAATGGTGTGCAGTGGCCCTATCTTAACACACACTTGATTCCCCATTCCATTCCATTCCATTCCATTCCATTCCATTCCATTCCATACAATTCTGTTGAATTCCATTGTATTCCACTGCATTCTGAGTCACTCCACTCCACTCCTCTGCTTTCCATTCCATGCCATTCTTCTCCATTCCATTCCTTTCTTTTCCATTCTTGTCCATTCCATTCTAATCCACTCCATTCCAATCCACTCAATTCCATTCCTATCCACCCCACTCTACTCCATTGCATTACATTCCATGCAACTGCACTCCGATCCACTCCACTCATCTTCACTCCACTCGTCTCCACACCCCCAAATCCACTACATTCCCCTCCACTCCACTAAAATCTATTTCACTCCACTCCACTCCACTCCATTTCATTCCTTTTTATTCCATTCCATTGCATTCCACTCCCCTAAACTTCACTCCACTCCACTCCATTTCATTCCACTCCACTCCATTCCATTCAATTCCACTCCATTCCACTCAACTCTACGGCACTCCACTCCTCTCAATTCCATTTCATTCCACTCCAGTTCACTCCATTGCATTATACTGTACTCCCATTCACTCCACTCAAATACTCTCCACTCTACTTCACTCTGTTCCATTCCATTCCGTTCCATTCCATTCCATTCCATTCCATTCCATTCCATTCCATTCCATTCATTTCCATTCTACTACACTCCTCTCCACTACATTCCATTCCATTTCATTCCATTTTATTCCATTCCATTCCCTTCCACTACACTCCGATCCACTCGACTCAACTCCATGCCGCTCGACTCCACTCCACTCCTTTTCGTTCTGTTCCGTATCATTCCTTTACATTCCTTTCCATTCCACTCCACTCCATTCCAGTCCACTCAGTTGAGTTCCAAACCATTCCATTCCATTCCACTCCATTCCGTTCCATTCCATTCTGCACCGTTCCTCTCCATTCCATTCTACTCCATTACACTCCATTCCATTACACTCCATTCCACTCCACTCCACTCCATTCCATTTCAATCCACTCCATTCCCTTCCAATCCATTCCACTCCATTCCACTGCACTCCATTCCAATCCACTACGTTCCACTCCAATCCACTCCATTCCACTCCATTCCTTTCCATTCCACTCCATTCCATTCCTTTCCATTCCATTCAATTTCTCTCTATTCCACTCTACTCCACTCCACTCCAGTCCACTCCCCTCCTTTCCACTCCAGTCCACTCCATTACTATCCATTCCATTCCAGTCCACGCCATTCCATTCCATTCAATTCGTTTGCTTTATTTCGACTGTATATCACTATGTCAAAATTACTGGTGTTGACTGGCACAATCTTCGCTCACATTTCATTTCACCATTCCATTCCGTTCCATTCCATTCCATTCCATTGCATTCCAAACAATTCCACTCTATTCTACCTGACTCCACTCCATTTCACCCCACTCAACTCCGTTCCCTTCCCCACCATTGCATTACATTCCCTTCCCTTCCATTCCATTCCATTGCATTCCATTCCATTCCAGTGCACTCCGATCCACTCCACTGAAATTCACTCCACTCCACTCCATTCTATTCCATTTGGTTCTGTTCCATACTGTTCCATTCCACTCCATTCCATTCCACTCCACTTCAATCCACCCCACTCAATTTCACTCCATTCCAATACATTCCACTCCACTCCACTCTAAAACAGTCCACTCCACTCCACTGTGATCCAGTCCTCTCAAATCCATTAAACGCCTTTCTGTTCCATTCCAATCCATTCCTTTTCATTCCACACCATTCAATTCCATTCTATTCCATTCCATTCCACACCATTCCATTCCTCTCCAATCCAATGCATTCCATTCCACTCCAGTCTGCTCCACTCCACTCCATTTCACTCCACTAAACTTCATTCCACTCCAATCCATGCCATTCCACTCCCGTTCATTTCATTCCACTCCACGCCACTCCATTCCAGTCCAATCCACTCTATTCCATTCCATTCCATTTCATTGCATTCCACTACATTTCATTCCATTCCATTACACTGCATTCTGATCCACTCCACTGAACTCAACTCCACTCCACTCCACTTCATTCTACTCTGTTCCCTTCCATTCCTTTCTGTTCTATTCCATTCCACTCTATTCCATTCAATTCCACTGCATTCCACTTGACTCCGTTTCATTCTATTCCACTCCATTCCACTCTACTCCTCTCCACTTCATTCCATTCCACTCCATTCAACTCCATTCCATTCCATTCCTCTCAATTCCATTCCATTACATTGCTCTCCTCTGCACTCCATTCCACTCCACTCCATTCCACTCTTCTGCAATCCTTTCCACTCCTCTCCGTTCCTCTCCATTCCATTCCATTTCCATTCATTCCTTTCCAATCTATTTCATTCGATTCCACTCCATTCCATTCCATTCCATTCCATTCCACTGCACTCCAATCCACTTCATTCAACTCCAGTCCACCCCACTGCAATCCACTCCATTCCATTAAACTCCATTCCATTCGATTCCACTAAGTTCCCTTATATTGCACTCCATTCCACTCCATTCCATTCCACTCCCCTTTTTTCCTCCCCACTCCGTTCCACTCCACTCAACTCCAATCCACTCCACTCCTTTCATTCCATTCCACTCCTTTCCTTTCCACTGCACTTTGATCCACTCCACTCAACTCCATTCCACTCCACTCCACTCCACTATACTCCATTCCTTTCCGTTCCATTCCAGTCCACACCATTCCATTCTGCTCTACTCTATGACATTTCATTCCGTTATTTTGACTGGATCTCACTGTGACTGCCAGACTGGTGTGCACTGGCCAAATCTTAAGTGACGTTCCATTCACTATTTCATTCCTTGCCATTCCATTCCATTCCATTCCATTCCATTCCATTCCATTCCACTGCACTCTGAGCCACTACCCTCAAGTTCACTCCACGCCACTCCGTTCCGTTCCTTTGCATTCCAATCCATTCCTGTCCTTTCCACTCCATTCTATTCCATTCCACTCAATTCCATTCCATTCCATTCCACTCCATTTAACTCCTTTCCACTCCACTCCTTTCCACTACAATCCACTCCATTCCACTCCACTTCTCTCCACTCCACTTCTCTCCTTTCCATTCCACTGCACTGCGATCGACCCAACTCAAATTCACTCCTCTTCACTGCATTCCATTCCATTCCATTCTGTTCCTTTCCATTCCTTTCCACTCCATTAAATTCCACTCCACTCCATTCCACTCCATTTCGTTTCACTCCGTTTCACTTCATTCCACTCCACTCCACTCTAATCCACTCCAGTCTACTCCACTCCACTCTGACCAAGTGCTCTCATATCCACTTCACTCCATTCCGTTCTGTTCTCTTCCATTCCATTCCATTCCTTTCCTTTACACATCACCCCTTTCCATTCCATTCCATTGTATTCCACACCATTGCATTCCACTGCATTCTAGTGCATTCCATTCCAGTCCACTCTGCTCCACTCCATTCCACTCCACTCGACTTCATTCCACTCCACTCTATTCCATTCCAAACCAGTCCATTCCTTTCCGCCCCAATTCACTCCATTCCAGTCCAAACCACTCCATTCTATTCCATTCCAATGCAGTCTGACCCACTCCACTCAACTCCACTCCACTCCGTTTCATTCTGTTCCTTTCTATTCCATTGCATTCCACTCTATTCCATTCCTCTCCCTTCCATTCCACTTGACTCCATTTCACTCCATTCCACTCCATTCCACACTAGTCCACTCCACTGCAGTCCACTCCACTGCATTCCATTCCTCTTAATTCCATTCCATTCCACTCCATTCTATTCCATTAGCTTCCATTCCATTCCACTCCATTCCACTCCACTCCATTCCAGTGCACTACAATCCTCTCCAAACCACTCCATTCAATTCCATTACCCTCCATTCCATTCCATTCCATTCCACTACACTCCATTCCATTCCATTCCACTCCACTGCACTTTGATCCACTCCACTCAACTCCACTGCACTCCACTCCAATCCACTGCTTTCCATTCTACTCCACTCCATTCAATTACACTACATTCCATTCCATTCCCCTCCTTTCCACTCTATTCCATTCTGCTCCACTCTATTATACTCCACTCCACTCCTTTCCATTATTTCCCCTCCATTCAATGACTTTCCATTCCCCTCCATTCCACTCCATTCCACTCCAGTATATTCCACTCCACTTCGTTCAACTCCACTCTACTCTATTCCACTGCATTCCAATCCACTCCATTCGTTTCCTTTCCATTCTACTTTACTCTATTCCATTTCTTTATTTCGATTTGATCTCACTCTGTCTCCAAGACTAAGGAGCAGTTGCTCAATCTTACCTCACATTTCTTTAACCATTCCTTTCCATTACATTCCATTTCATTCCATCACACTCTACTGCACTCCTATCCACTCCAATCAACCCCACTCCACTCCACTCCACTACGTTCCATTTTGTTCCTTTCTAATCCATTTCATTCCATTCCTTTCCATTCTGTTCCATTCCATTCCACTCCACTCCATTCCATTCCACTCCATTCCACTCTACTCCACTCCAAGCCACTCACTCCACTCCACTCCATTCCATTCCATTCCACTGCATGCTGTTCCACTCCACTCAATTTCACTCCACTCCACTCCGATCCATTCCGTTCCATTCCGTTTCATTCTAGTCCACTGCATTCCATTTTACTCCACTCCATTCCACTCCTCTTCATTTTATTCCATTCTACTGCATTCCTTTCTATTCCTTTATTTTGACACTCTCACATTATCACCCAGACTGGAGTGCAGTGGCACCAACTTAGCTCATATTTCATTTCACCATTCCATTCCGTTCCATTCCATACCATTCCATTCCATTCCATTCCATTCCATTCCTTTCCTTTCCATACCATTCCGTCCCATTCCACTACATTCCATTCCATTCCACTCTATTCCTCTCCATTCCATTCCACTCCTCTCCATTCGTTTCATTCCATTCCATTCCTTTCCATTCCACTGCACTCCAATCCACTCCACTCAGTTCCACTCCACTACACTGCACTACACTATGTTCCATTCCGTTCCGTTCCAGTTCACACCATTCTAATGCATTCTACTCCATGTCATTCCATTCCTTTATTTTGAATGGTTCTCACTGTGTCACCCAGACTGGAGTGCAGTGGCACAATCTTAGCTGACATTTCTTTCAGCATTCCATTCCATCCATTCCATTCCATTCCATTCCATTCCATTCCTTTCCACTGCACTCCAATGCACTCCACTCAACTCCAATCCACTTCACTCTACTTCACACCCTTCGTTTCGGTTCCATTCCATTCCTCTACACTCCATGCCATTACACTTCATTCCATTTGATTCCACTACATTCCATTCCATTTCACTCCATTCCACTTCATTCCATCCCACTTGATTCCACTCTACTCCATTCAACTGCACTACACTCCATTCCACTGCTTTCCATTCCACTCCAATCCATTCCATTTCATTCCTTTATTTCGTCTGAATCTCAAGTGTCACCCAGACTGGAGTGCTGTAGCCCAATCTTAGCTCACATTTTATTAACCATTCCATTGAATAACATTCCATTCCATTCCATTTCATTCCATTGCATTCCATTCCATTCCACTGCATTCCAGTGCACTCTGAACCACTGCACAGAGCTCCTCTCCACTCTCATCTACTCCATTCTATTCCATTCCATCCTGTTCCATTCCGTTCCATTCAATTCTGCTCCACTCCACTCCATTCCATTCCACTTCATTCTACTCCACTCCTATCCACTTCACACCATTCCCCTCCACTTCACTCCATTCTATTCCTTTTCATTCCATTCCATTCCATTCCATTCCAATGCAGACCATCACATTACATTCTACTCCATTCCATTCCACCCAGACAGGAGTGCAGTGACCCAATCTTAGCTCATATTTAAATAACCATTCCATTCCATTCCATTCCATTCCATTCCATTCCATTCCATTCCATTCCATTTCATTCTATTGCATTCCCTTCCATTCCATTCCATTCTATTGCGTTCCCTTCCATTCCATTGCAGTCTGATGCACTCCATTCAACTCCACTCCACTCTTCTCCATTCCTTTCCATTCCATTCCTTTCTGTTCCATTCCACTCCAATCCATTGCATTCCATTACACTCCACTCCATTCCATTCCTCTCCATTCCTTTGCATTTCACTCCATTCCACTTCATTCCACTCCACTCCACTCCTCTGCACTCCACTCCATTCCTTTCCATTCAATTCCCGTGCACTCCAATCCACTCCACTCAAATTCACTCTACTCCACTCCATTCCACTCCATTCCGCTGTGCTCCGTACCATTCCACTCCATTCCACTTCACGCTTCTCCAATCCACTCCACTCTATGCCTTACCATTCTATTTGATTCCATTCCTTTATTTTGATGGGATCTCACTCTGTCACCCAGACAGGAGTGCAGTAGCCCAATCTTAGCTCACATTTCATTTCATCAATCTGTTCCATCCCATTGCATTCCACTCCATTCCATTCAACTCCACTACACTGCACTCCATTCCATTCCATTCCACTCCATTCCACTGCACTGCACTCCACTCCACTCCATTCCATTCCATTCCATTCCATTTCATTCCACTGTACTCTCATCCACTCCACTCAACTTCACTCCACTCCACTCAACTCCGTTCCATTCTGTTCCCTTCCTTTCCATTCCATTCCTCTCCATTCCATTCCACTCCACTCCTTTCTACTCCACTCCATTGCATTTCACTCTACTGCATTCCATTCCACTCCTTTATTACTACTGGACCTCACTCTTTCAACCAGACTGGAGTGCAGTGGCACAATCTTAGCTCACATTTCATTTCACCATTCCATTCCATTCCTTTCCACTCCATTCCTTTCCACTCCTGTCCACTCCATTGCATTCTGTTCCATTCCATTTCATTCCACTGCACTCCTGCCAACTCCACTGAACTCCACGCCACTCCTGTGCATTTTTTTCAATTCCGTTCCATTCTATTCCATTCTGTTCCATTCCATTCCATTCCACTCCTTTCTATTCCACTTCTCTCCATTCCACTCCACTCCATTTCATTCAATTCAACTCCTTTCCCCTCGACTCCACTGCACTCCACTCCTTTTCTTCCTGTTCCACTCAACTCCATTCCACTCCCCTTGATTCTATTCCATTCCATTCTATTCAACTCCAAATCACTCCAATCCACTCCATTCCGCTCCACTCCACTTCACTCCTTTTTAATCCATTCCATTCAAATTCTCTCCATTCCTTTCCATTCCATTAACCTCCATTCCACTCCATTCCCCTCCACTCCATTGCAGTCCACTCCACTCCATTCCACTCCATTCCATTCAATTACACTCCACTCCATTCCATAATAGGCAACTCTGTTCCATTCCATTTCTTTATTTCGATTGGATCTCACTTTGTCATCGGACTGAAGTGCAGTGACACAGTCTTAGCTCACTTTTCATTTCACCATTACAACCCATTCCTTTCCATTCCATTCCATTCCATTCCATTCCATTCCACTCCACTCCATTCCATTCCATTCCATTCCATTCCATTCCACTCCATTCCATTCCATTCCACTACATTCCATTCCATTCCACTGCACTCTGATCCACTCCACTCCTCTCCACTCCACTACAGTCAATTCCATTCCCTTACACTCCATTCGATTTCACTACATTCCATTCCATTCCACTCCACTGCATTCCACTCCACCCCATTCCACTCCACTCTAAACACTCCAAGCCATTCCTTTCCCTTCCACTCCTTTCTTGATATTCCATTCCAATCCATTCCAATCCATTTCACTCCACACGTTTCCATTTGAATCCAATCAACTCCACTCCCCTCCATTCCACTGCATTCCATTCCACTCCAATCCATTCCATTCCATTCTACTCCATTCCATTCCATTCCTTTATGTCGACTGAATGTCTCTGTGTCGCCCAGACAGGAGTGTCGTAGCCCAATCTTAGCTCATAATCCATTAACCATTCCATTGCATTCCATTACATTCCATTCCGTTTCATTCTATTACATTCTATTGCATTCCATTCCATTTCATTGCATTCCGATCCACTGCACTGAAGTCCACTCCACTCCACTCCACTCTGTTCTATTCTGCTTCATCCCATTTCATTCCTTTCCGTTCAATTCTGATCCCCTCCACTCCATTCCATTCCACTTAAATCCACTGCACTCCTATCCACTGCAATCCGTTCCCCTCCACTCCACTCCAATCTATTCCATTCCATTCCATTCCTCTCTATTCCATTCCTTTCCATTCCATTGCATTCTATTCCATTCCATTTCATTCCATTAAATTTCACTCCATTCCATTCCAATTCATACTATTCCATTCCATTCCACTCCATTCCATTCCATTTCTTTATTTCGACGTGTTCTCACTCTGTCACACAGACAGGAGTGCAGTGGCCCAATCTTAGCTCCCATTTAATTACACATTCCATTCCATTCCATTCCATTCCATTCCATTCCATTCCATTCCATTCCATTCCATTCCATTCCATTCAATTGCATTCCCTTCCATTCCATTGCACTCTGATGCATTCCATTCAACTCGGCTCCACTCTTCTCCATTCCGTTCCATTCCATTCCACTCCAGTTCATTCCAATCCATTCCACTCCACTCCATTGCATTCCTATCCATTCCTTTGCCTTTCACTCCATTCCACTTCATTCCACTCCACTCCAATGAACTCCATTCCATTCCGTTCAATTCCCATGCACTCCAATCCACTCCACTCAAATTCACTCCACTCCACTCCATTCCATTCCTTTCCGATCCATTCTGTACCATTACACTCCATGCCATTTCACTCTTCGCCAATCAACTCCACTCCATTTTATTCCATTCTATTCCATTCCATTCCTTTATTTTGATGGGATCTCCCTCTGTCACCCAGAGAGGTGTGCAGTAGCCCAAACTTAGCTCACATTTCCTTTCACCAATTCATTCCAACCCATGGCATTCCTCTACATTCCATTCCACTCCACTCCATTCCATTCCATTCCACTCCATTCCACTCCACTCCACTGCACTCCACTCCATTCCATTCCATTTCATTCCACTGCACACCGATCCACTCCACTCAAATTCACTCCACTCCACTCAACTCCGTTCTATTCCATTCCCTACTTTTCCATTCCATTCCTCTCCTTTCCATTCCACTCCACCCCATTCCACTGCACTCCATTTCATTCCTTTCTACTCCATTCCTTTCCATTCCGTTATTTGAACTGGATCTCACTATTTCAACCAGACTGGAGTGCAGTGGCATAATCTTAGCTCACATTTTATTTCACCATTCCATTCCATTCCATTCCAATCCATCCCATTCCATTCCACTCCATTCCATTCAACTGCAATCCACCCCACTCCACTCCACTCCATTCCATTGCACTCCAGTCCACTCCATTGCATTCCGTTCCATTCCATTCCATTCCAGTGCACTCCTATCCACTTCACTCTACTTCACGCCACTCTACTGCGTTTCTTTCGATTCTGTTCCATTCTGTTCCATTCCATTCCACTCCTTTCCATTCCACTTCACTCCATTCCACTTCATTCCATTCCACTCCATTCCTCTGCATATCACTCTATTCCACTTAATTCCACTCCACTCCATTCCACTCAACTCCATTTCATTCCATTCAATTCCCCTGCACTCCAATCCACTCCACTCCACTCCAGTCCATTCCATTCCGTTTTGTTCTGTACCACTCCACTCTATTCCATTTCAAACTTCTCCATTCTCCTTCACTCCATTCCAATCCATTCTACTCCATTCCATTCCTTTATTTCGATGGGTTCTCACTCTGATACCCAGACAGGAGTGGAGTGGCCCAGTCTTAGCTCACATTTAATTATGCATTCCATTCCATTCCAGTCCGTTCCATTCCATTTTATTCTATTGCGTTCTCTTGCATTCCATTGCACTTGGATGTCCTCCATTCAACTCCAATCCACTCTTCTCCATTCCTTTCTATTCCGTTCTATTCCATTCCACTCTAATCCATTCCAATCAATTCCAATCCACTCCATTCCCTTCCTATCCATTCCTTTGCATTTCACTCCATTCCACTTCATTCCCTTCCATTGTATTGCATTCCATTCCACTCCACTCCACTTCACTCCACTCCACTCCATTCCATTACATTCCATTTCATTCCACTGCACTCCGATCCACTCAACTCAAATTCACTCCACTCCACTCAACTCCGTTCCATTCCGTTCTCTTCCTTTCCATTCCATTGCTGTCCATTCCATTCCACCCCACTCCATTCCACTGCACTCCAATCCATTCCATTCTACTTCATTCCTTTCCATTCCTTTATTTCAACTTGATCTCAATATTTGAACCAGACTGGAGCGCAGTGGCATAATATAGCTCACATTTCATTTCACCATTCCATTCCATTCTATTGCATTCCATCCCATTCCATTCCATTCCATTCCATTCCATTCCATTCCATTCCATTCCAAACCATTCCATTCCACTCCATTCCATTCAAATCCAATCCACCCCACTCCATTCCATTCCATTCCATTCCACCCCAGTCCACTCCATTTCATTCCGTTCAATTCCATTCCATTTCACTGCACTCCTATCCACTCCACTCAACACCACGCCACTCCAGAGTGTTTCTTTCCATTCCATTCCATTCCATTCCATTCCATTCCATCTCATTCCATTCCATTCCATTCCATCTCATTCCATTCCTCTCCATTCCATTCAACTCCAATCCACCCGACTCCACTCCACTACATTCCATTCAACTCCAATCCACCAGACTCCACTCCACTCCATTCTATTCCACTCCAATCCACTCCATTGCATTCCGTTCCATTCCATTCCATTCCAGTGAACTGCTATCCACTCCACTCAACTCCATGATACTCCGCTGCATTTCTTTCGATTCTGCTCAATTCCATTCCACTCCTTTCCATTCCACTTCCCTCCATTCCACTCCTTTCCATTCCATTTCACTCCATTCCACTCCTTTCCACTCAACTGCAGTGCATTCCACTCCATTCCATTCCATTCTACTCCACTCCACTCCACTCCACTCCTTTCTACTCCCGTTGATTCTATTCCACTCCATTCCATTCAACTCCAAACCACTCCACTCCACTCCATTCCGTTCCACTCCACTTCACTCCATTCCAATTCATTCCATTCAATTACAATCCATTCCATTCCATTCCGTTAAAATCCATTCCACTCCATTCCACTCCATTCCATTCCATTCCACTCCACTCCATTCCATAACAGGCAACTCTGTTCCATTCCATTTCTTTATTTCGACTGGATCCCACTTTGTCATCAGACTGAAGTGCAGTGGCACAATCTTAGCTCTTATTTCATTTCACCATTACATCCCATTCCATTCCATTCCACTACATTCCATTCCATTCCACTGCATTCTGATCCACTCCACTCAACTCCGCTCCACTCCAGTCCATTCCATTCCATTCCACTCCATTCGATTCCAATACATCCCATTCCATTCCACTCCACTGCATTCCACTCCACCCCATTCCACTCCACTCTACACACTCCACGTCATTCCTTTCCATTCCACTCCTTTCCATGATATTCCATTCCAATCCCTTCCACTCCATTTCAGTCCTCTCGATGCTACTCGAATCCAATCAACTTCACTCCTCTCCATTCCACTGCATTCCATTCCACTTTCATCCATTACATTCCATTCTACTCTATTCCATTCCATTCATTTATGTCGACTGAATCTCTCTTTGTCAACCAGACAGGTTTGCCGTAGCCTAATCTTTGCTCACATTTAATTAACCATTCCATTGCATTCCATTACATTCCATTCCTTTTCATTCCATTACATTCGAATGCATTTCATTCCATTCCATTGCATTCCAATCCACTGCACTGAACTCCACTCCACTCCATTTTATCCTGTTCCATCCCATTCCATTCCGTTCTGTTCAATTCCACTCTATTCCACTCCATTCCATTCCACTGCTTCCCACTCCACCCCTCTCCACTTCACTCCATTCCACTCGACTTTACTCCATTCTATTCCATTCCATTCCATTCCGTTCTGTTCTGTTCCGTTCCGTTCCGTTCCATTCCATTCCATTCCATTCCTTTCCATTAATTTCGTTTCCATTCCATTGCACTCTGGTGCACTCCATTCAACTCCACTCCTCTCTTCTCCATTCCTTTCCATTCCATTCCAATCCATTCCAATCCATTCCACTCGACTCCATTCCATTCCTCTCCATTCCTTTGCATTTCACTCCATTTCACTTCATTCCCCTCCACTCCACTCCACTCCACTCCACTCCACTCCACTCCACTCCATTCCATTCCATTCCATTCCATTCCATTCCATTCCATTCCATTCCACTCCATTCCATTCCATTCCATTCCATTCCATTCCATTCCACTCCATTCCATTCCACTCCATTCCATTCCATTCCATTACATTACATCCCATTACATTACATTCCACTCACCTCCATTCTATTCCACTCCATTTCATTCAACTCCAATCCACTCCACTCCACTCCATTCTTTCCACTCCACTCCTTTCCATTCCAATACATTACATTCAATTACTCTCCATTCCATTCCATTCCATTCCATTCCACTCCAATCCACTCCATTCCACTATATTCCTTTCCACTCCACTCCACTCCATTCCATAACATGCAACTCTGTTCCATTCCATTCCCTTATTTTTACTGTATCTCACTTGGTCATCAAACTGAAGTTCATTGGCACAATCTTAGCTCACATTTTATTTCACCATTCCATTTCTTTCCATTCCATTCCATTCCATTCCGTTCCGTTCCGTTCCGTTCCGTTCCATTCCATTCCATTCCATTCCTTTCCATTCCACTACATTGCTTTCCATTCCAATGCACTTTGATCCACTCCTCTCAAGTCCGCTCCACTCCAGTCCATTCCATTCCTTTCCACTCCATTCGATTCCACTACATTGCATTCCATTCTTCTCCTTTCCACTCCACTGCATTCTACTCCACTGCGTTCCACTCCACTCTACTGAACTCCAAGCCATTCCTTTCCATTCCACTCCTTTCCATGATGTTCCATTCCACTCCATTCCACTCCACTCGATTCCACTCAAATCCAAACAACTCCACTCCTCTCCATTCCACTGCAATTCATTACATTCCATTCTTTATTTCGACTGAATCTCACAGTGTCTCCCCGACTGTAGTGCCATAGCCCAATCTTAGCTCACATTTCATTAACCATTCCATTGCATTCCATTCCATTCCATTCCATTTCATTCAATTCCGTTCCATTGCATTTCGTTCCATTCCATTGCACTCTCTTTCACTGCCCTGAACTACACTCCACTCCGTTTTATTCTTTTCCATCCCATTCTATTCCATTCCATTAAATACTGCTCTACTCCACTCCATTCCATTCCACTTCATCCCACTCCAATCCACTCCACTTCACTCCATTCCCTTCAACTCCACTCCATTCTATTCCATTCCATTCCATTCTATTCCATTCCATTCCATTCCATTCCATTCCATTCCATTCCATTCCATTCCATTCCATTCCATTCCATTCCATTCCATGCTATTGTGTTCCCTTCCATTCCATTGCACTCCGATCCACTCCACTCAAATCCACTCCGCTCTTCTCCATTCCGGTCCATTCCGTTCCATTCCATTCTCTTCTATTCCATTCCACTCCAATCTATTCTATTCCATTCCTCTACACACCATTCCATTCCACTCTATTCCTCTATATTTCACTTCATTCCACCCCACTCCACACCACTACACTCCATTCCATTGCATTCAATTCCCCTTCAATCCAATCTACTCCACTCAACTTCACTCCACTCCACTCCATTGCATTGCGTTCCGTTTCTTACCATTCCACTCTATTCCATTTCACCCTTCTCCATTCTACTCCACTCCATTCCAATCCATTCTTCTCCGTTCCATTCCTTTATTTTGACGGGATCTCACTCTGTCACCCAGACAGGAGTGCATTGGCCCAATTTTAGCTCACATTTCATTTCACCAATCCATTATTTCCCATTGAATACCACTCCATTCCATTGCACTCCACTCTATTCCATTCCACTGCACTCCACGCCACTCCACTCCGTTGCATTCCATTCCACCCCACTCCACTGCACTCCACTCCGTTGCATTCCATTCCACCCCACTCCACTGCACTCCACTCTGCTCCATTCCATTCCACTCCACTCCACTGCACTCCACTCCGCTCCATTCCATTCCATTCCATTCCATTCCACTACTCTCTGATCCACCGCACTCAACTTTACTTCTCTCCACTCCACTGTGTTCCATTCCATTCCCTTCCTTTCCATTCCATTCCTCTCCATTCCATTCCACTCCACTCCTTTCTACTCCACTCCATTGCATTTCACTCTACTGCATTCCATTCCACTCCTTTATTACTACTGGACCTCACTCTTTCAACCAGACTGCAGTGCAGTGACACAATCTTAGCTCACATTTCATTTTACCGTTCAATTCCATTCCTTTCCATTCCATTCTATTCCATTCCATTCCATTCCATTCCCCTCGACTCCATTCCACTCTACTCCACTCCATTACACTCCATTCCGTTCCACTCCAGTCCACTCCAGTTCATTCCGTTCCATTCCATTCCGTTCCACTGCATTCTGGTCCACTCCACTCAACTCCATGACACTCCATTCCGTTTCTTTCCATTCCTTTGCATTGCATTCCATTCCGTTCCATTCCATTCCACTTGACTCAATTCCACTCCACTCCATTTCACTGCGTTCCACTCCTTTCCACTCCATTGCACTTCATCCCACCCCGTTCCATTTCATTCCACTCCACTGCACTCCATTAGATTCCCCTCCATTCTATTCCACTCCATTCCATCACCTCCTATCCACTCCATTTCACTCCACTCCATTCCGTTCCACTCCATTCCATTCCAACTCATTCCATTCAATTACTCTCCTTTCCATTCCATTCCATTGCACTACATTCCACTCCATTCCACGCCACTCCATTTCTCTTCATTTCACTCCATTCCACTTCACTCCACTCCATTCCACTCAATTACATTCCATTCCACTCCACTCCACTCCTTTCGATATCATGCAACTCCGTTTCATTATATTCCTTCATTTCGACTGGATCTCACTTTGTCACCAGACTGAAGTGCAGTGTCAGAATCTTAGCTCACATTTCTATTCACCATTCCATTCTATTCCAGTCCATTTCAGTGCATTCCATTCTACAATATTCCATTCAATTCCACTGCACTTCTATCCACTCCACTCAACTGTGCTCCATTCCATTCCATTCCATTCCACTCCATTCGATTCCACTATATTCTCTTCCATTCCTTTCCATTTCACTACACTGTAATCCCCTCCACTCCATTCCACTCCACTCCACTGCACTCCATGCCATTCCTTTCCATTCCACTCCTTTTCATGATTTTCCATTCCACTCCATTCCACTCCATTCCTCTCCTCTCGATTCCACTCGAATCCAGTCAACTCCACTCCTCTCAATTCCACTGCTTTCCATTCCACTCCAATCCATTACATTCCACTATACTGTATTACACTCTATTACTTTATATCGAGTGATTCTCACTCTGTCACCCATACTGGAGTGCTGTGTCCAATCTTAGCTCCCATTTCGTTTACCATTCAATTGCATTGCATTCCATTCCATTCCATTTCATTCCATTCTACTGCATTCCATTCCATTCCACTGCATTCCTATCCACTCCACTGAATTCGACTCCACTCCACTCCAGTCCATTGCACTCCATTCTATTCTGTTCCATTCCATTCCATTCCGTTATGTTCCATTCTACTCCACTCCATTCCATTCCATTCCCATCTATTCCATTCTATTCCATTCCATTCCATTCCATTCCATTCCATTCCAATGCACACCATTACATTCCATTCTACTCCATTCCATTCCAGTCTTTTATTTCGACGGGATCTCTCTCTGTCACCAAGACATGAGTGCACTGGCCCAATCTTAGCTCTCATTTCATTAACCATTCCATTCCATTCCATTCCATTCCTTTCCTTTGTGTTCCTTTCCATTCCATTCTTTTGCATTATCTTTCATTCCACATCACTCCTATCTACTCCATTCAACTCCACTCCTCTCTTCTCCACTCTGTTCCATTCCTTTCCACTTCATTCCATTCCATTCCATTCTACTTCATTCCATTCCATTTCACTCCACTCCATTCCATTCCACTCCATTCCACTCAATTTCACCGCATTCCACTTCATTCCATTCCACTCCCCTCCACTCCATTCCATTCCCCAGCACTCCAATCCACTGCACTCAACTTCATTCCACTCCACGCCACTCCATTCCACTCCATTCTATTCTACTCCATTCCATTCCACTTCATTTCACTCCACTCCAATCCATTCCACTCCACTCTACTCCGCCTCATTAGATTCTATTCCACTCCACTCCACTCCATTCCATTCCATTCCACTCCATTGCATTCCACTCTACTTCATTCCACTCTGCTCCTTTCCATTACATTCTGTTCCATTCTGTTCCGTTCCTTAATTTTGACTGGATCTCACACTGCCACCCAGACTGGAGTGCGGCAGCACAAGCTCAGTTCAAATTTCATTTCACCATTCCATCGAATTCCAATCCAGTCCACTCCATTCCACTCTACTCCACTCCACTGAATTTCATTCCACTCCATTCCATTCCATTCCATTCCATTTTACTGCACTCCAATCGAATCCACTGAACTCCACTCCACTCCATGCCACTCCACTCCCTTCCTTTCCCTTCTGTTCCACTCCATTCCATTCTACACCATTGCATTCCATTCCTTTATTTTCACTGGATCTCACTCTGTCACTCAGAATGAATTGCAGTGGCCCTATTTTAGCTCACATTTCATTCACCATCAATTCCATTCCTTTCCATACAATTCCTGTGAATTCCATTCCATTCCACTGCATTCTGATACACTCCAATCACCTCCACTCCACTCCTCTCTGTTCCATTCCTTTCTGCTCCATTCAATTCCATTCTTTTCCATTCCATTCCATTCCACTCCAATCCATTCCATTCCACTCCATTGCACTACAGTTCACTCCAGTCCACTCCACTGCACTCCATTCCATTCCATTCAACTACACTCTGATTCACTCTCCTCAACTTTACTCCACTACTGTCCACTCCACCCAAATCCACTCCATTCCCTACACTCCACTAAAGTCTACTTCATTCAACCGCAGTCCACTCCATCCCATTCCTTTCCATTCGATTCTATTCCATTCCACTCCCCTGCAGTCCTCTCCACTCAATTCCCTTCCATTTCACTACAGTCCCCTCCTTTCCATTCCACTGCACTCCAATCCCCTCCTCTCAACTCTTCTCCACTCCACTTTGCTCTACTCACTTCCATTACTTTCAATTCCATTACATTCCATTTTTTCCATTACACCACAGTCCATTCCACTACACTTCAATCCATTCCATTCCATTCCATTCCATTCCATTCCATTCCATTCCATTCCACTGCACTCCGATCCACTCCATTCAACTCCATGACACTCCATTCCACTTCAATCCATTACGCTGTGTTCCATACTATTCCATTTCATACCACTCCATTCCACTGCACTCCATTCTAGTCCACTCAACTCCATTCCAATCCATTCCACGCAATTCCACTCCATTACTTTCCATTCCATTCCACACCATTCCACTCCATTCCATTCCACTCCATTCCATTCCACTCTATTCCAATCCATTCCACTCCCATCCATTCCACTCCACTCTACTCCATTCCACTCGAATCCACTCCATAGCATTCCATTCCTTTCCATTTGATTCCACTGCACTCCGATCCACTCCACTCAACTGCACTCCATTCTACTCCACTCCACTCTGTTCCATTTGATTCCATTCAATTCAGTTCCATTCCATTCCATTCCATTTCATTCCATTTAACTTGAATCCATTCCATTCCGATCCATTCCATTCCACTCCACTCCACTGTACTCCACTGCATGCCATTCCATTACATTCAATTCCTTTCCAATGCATTCTGAGCCACTCCACTCCACTCCATTCCATTCCTTTCCCATCCGTTCCGTTCCTTTCCATTCCTTTCCACTGCATTCCATTCCACTCCACTCCATTCCACTCCATTCCATTTCACTACATTCCACTCCATTCCACTCCACTCCATAGGACTCCACTCCTTCTCTTCCATTCCAATCCACTCCATTCCATTCCATTCCAATCCAATCCACTCCATTCCACTCCAGTCCATTCCAATCCACTCCGTTCCTCTCCAATCCACTCTAATCCATTTCATTCCCTTCCATTCCACTCCATTCCATGCCATTCCATTACACTGTACTCAACTCCACTCCAGTCCACTCCACTTCTTTGCACTCCACTCTACTCCCTTAGAATCCATCCAATTCCACTCCACTCCATTCCATTCCATTCTACTTCATTCCAATCAATTGCTTTATTTCAACTGTTTCTCACTCTGTCAAAAGACTGGAGTGCTGTGGCACCATCTTAGCTCAGATTTCATTTCACCATTCCATTCCATTCCATTCCATTCCATTCCATTCCATTCCACCCATTCCATTCCATTCCATTCTATTCCTTTCCATTCAATTCAGTTCCATTGCATTCCACACAACTCCACTCAAGTCCTCCCTACTCCACTCCACTTCATCCCACTCCACTCCACTCCTTTCCATTCCACACTACTGCATTCCATTCCATTTCACTCCATTCTAATCCATTCCATTCCATTCCACTGCACTCCAATCCACGCCACTGAAATCCAAACCACTCCACTCCACTACATTCTATTCTATTCCTTTCCGTTATGTTCACTTCCACTCCATTCCTTTCCACATCATTGCATTCCACTCCATTTCACGCCATTCTACTCCATTCCACTCCACTCCACTCCATTCGAACCCACTCCATTGCACTCAAATCCATTCCATTCAATTCCACTCCTTTCCATTCCTATCCATTCCCCTCCATTACACTCCACTCCATTACATTAAAATACATTCCACTCCATTCCATTACAATACATTCCACTCCATTCCTTTAAAATCCACTCCATTTCATTCCATTCCACTCCATTCCACTTTATTCCACTCCACTCCATACCACTCCACTCCATTCCTCTTAACTCCACTCCGTTCCTCTCCACTCCACTCCACACCACTCCGTTCCAGTCCACTCCACTCCATTTCATTCCATTCTATTCCATTCCATTGAATTCCTTTATTTCGACAGGATCTCACTCTCTCACCCATACTGGAGTGCCTTAACACAATGTTAGCTCATATTTCATTTCACTATTTCATTCCCTTCCATTCCTTTGGATTTCATTCCATTCCATTCTATTCCACTTCACTCCATTCCATTCCTTTCCATTCCATGCCATTCCATTCCATTCCATTTCATTTCACTGCACTCCAATCCATTCTACTCAACTCCAGTACACTCCACCACACTCCACTCTGTTCCATTCTGTTGTGTTCTGATATGATCCCTTCTATTCCTATCCATTCCATTCCACTCAACTCCATTCAACCGCAATCCAATCCACTCAACTCTACTATATTCCACTCCACTCCATTCTACTCCACTCCATTCCACTTCACTCCACTCTATTCCACTCCATTCCATTCCATTCCATACTATGCGATTCCATTCCATTCCTTTATTTCTACTGGATATCTCTCTGTCAACCATATTGGAATACATTGGCACAATCTTAGCTAACAATTCATTCCACCATTCCATTTCACTTCATTCCATTCCATTTCATTCCACTCCACTGCACTCGCCTCCACTCTACTCCACCACCTGTTACATTCCATTCCACTCCATTCCATTCAATTCCATTCCATTTCATGTCATTCCATATCATTCCATTCCATTCCACTGCACTCCAATCCACTCCACTCAACTCCACTCCACTCCCTTCCATTCCACTCCACTCCATTCTATTCCTTTGTTTTCCATTGCATTCCATTCCATTCCATTCCGTTCCGTTCCTTTCCCTTCCCTTCCATTCCATTCCATTCAACTCCACTGAATTCAATTCCACTCCATTCCACTTCATTCCATTCCACTCGTCTCCATTCCCTTCCACTCCATTCCTTTCCATTGCACTCTAATCCACTCCATTCCATACCACTCCACTGCATTCAATTCCATTCAACTCCATTCCATTATATTCCACCCCATTCCATTCCATTCCTCTCCATTCCACACCAATCCACTCCACTCAACCCCAATCCAATCCACTCAACTCCTCTCCATTCCACTCGACTCCACTCCACTCCTCTTTGTTCCATTCCACTCCACTCCATTCCATTCCACCCCATCCCATTCCAAACTATTCCACTCAATTCCACTCCACCATACTCCATTCCGTACCACCTCATTCCACTCCATTCCTTTCCATTCCACCCCATTCCATTTCATTCCACTGAAATCCATTCCACTCCAATCCACTCTCCTCAAATCCACTCCAGTCCAATCCACTCCACTCTATTCCATTACATTCTATTCCTTTTCATTCCTTTCCATTCAATCCCATTCCATTCCATTCAACTCCACTCCATTCCATACCACTACATTAAACTCCATTCCACCCCACTCAACTCTACTCCACTCCACTCCATTGCATTCCATTCCGTTCCACGGAACTCCGGTGTAATCAACTCAAATCCACTCCACTCCACTACGTTCCATTGTGCTCCGTTCCGTTCCATTCTGTTCCATTCCATTCCAGTCCCGTCCATTCCATTCCACTCCTCTCCATTCCACTGAACTCCACCCCACCCCTTTCCACGCCATTCCATTTCACTCCAAACATTTTCATTTCATTCTATATCATTCCATTCCATTCCACTGCAATCCGATCCACTCAACTCAACTACACGTTATTCCAATCCACTCTACTCCATTCCATTCTACTCCATTCCATTCCACTATACTGCACTCCATTCCATTTCATGGCTTTCCTTTCCCTTCCATTTCACTGCACTCCGTCCACTCCACTAAATTCCACTCCACTCCACTCCTTTCCATTCCATTCCATTCTGCACCTTTCCATTAAATTCCTTTCTGTTCCATTCCATTCCTTTTCACTTCACTCAATTCCATTCCACTCCATTGCATTCCATTCCACTCCACTCCACTCTGATCCACTCCGTTCCATTCGGTTCCATTCCGTTCCATTCCACTCCACTCGATTCCACTCCACTCAATTCGACTCCACTCCACCACACCCCTCTCCACTCCATTCCATTTCACTCCAATCCTTTTCACTTCATTCCATATCATTAAAATCCATTCAATTGCCATCCACTCCACTCCACTAAACTGAATTCTACTCCACTCCTCTCTACTCCATTCCACTATACTCCATTCCATTCCACTACACTACATTCCATTCCATTTCATGGCTTTCCATCCCCTTCCATTTCACTGCACTCTGTCCATTCCACTCAATTCCACTCCACTCTAATCCATTCCTTTCCGTTCCATTACAGTATTCTCCTTTCCATTAAATTCCATTCTGTTCCATTCAATTCCACTTCACTCCACTCAATTCCATTCCACTCCGTTCTATTCCATTCCACTCCAATCCACTCCATTCCATTCCATTTCATTCCATTCCCTCCCATTCCATTCCATTCCACTGCATTCCATTCCATTGCACTCCATTCCACTGCATTCCTTCTCGCTTCATTAAATTACTCTCAACTCCATTCCACTCCACTCCTCTCCTCTCCACTCCATTGCATTCCACTCCATTCCATTCCATTCTATTTCACTCACTTCCATTCTGTTCCACTCCAGTCCACTACATTCCACTCCACTCCACTCCACTGTACTCCACTCCATTCCATTCCACTCCATTCCACTACAATCTGTTCCACTCTACTCCATTCCACTCCAATGCTCTTCATTCCAATCCATTCCTTTCCATTCCACCCCATTACATTCCATTCAAGTCCACTTCATTCCACTCCTTTCCATTCCACTCAAATCCACTCCACTGCATTCCACTCCACTCCAGTCCATTCCACTCCATTCCACTACATACCGTTCCACTCCTCTCCATTCCATTCTATTCTATGGCATTTCATTCCATTCCTTTATTTTAACTGGGTGTCACTCTCTCACCCAGACTGGAGTTCAGTGCAAATTTTAGCTCACATTTCATTTCACCATTCCATTCCATTCCATGTCATTCCATTCCATTCCATTCCGTTCCATTTCATCCTACTTCATTCCACTGCACTGTTATCCTCTACACTCAACTCCAGTCCAATCCACTCATTTCAACTCCATTCCGTGTCATTCCATTCTGTTCTGTTTCATTCCACTCCATTCCATTCCACTCCACTCCATTCAACTCCACTCCCCTCGATTCCACTCCTATCCACTCCACTCCACTATACTCCACTCCACTCCGTTCCATTCCACTGCATTCCATTCCATTCCTTTATTTCGACTGAATCTTTCACCGTAACTCTGACTAGAGTGCAGTGGCAGAATCTTAGCTCATATTTCATTTCTTCTTTCCATTGCATTACATTTCATTGCATTCCATTCCATTTCACTCCATTCCACTGTGGTTCAATCCATTCCACTCAATTCCACTCCACTCCACTCAACTCCATTCCAATCCACTCCACTCCAGTCCATTACACTCCTTTCCATTCCTTTCCATTCCATTCCACTCCATTCCACTCCTTCCATTCCACTCCAATCCAATCCACTCCACTCCATTCCACTCCACTGCACTCCTTTCCATTTTGTTCCATTCCATTCCATTTGACTGCAGTCCGATCCACTCCCATTTATTCCAAACCACTCCAGGCCACTCCACTCCGTTCCATTCCATACCGTTCCATTCCATACTGTTCCATTCTGTTTCGTCCCATTCCACTCCATTCCATTCCACTTCATTCCATTCTACTCCAGTCTCTTTTACTCCATCCCACTCCATTCCACTCCATTCCACTCTACTCCATTCCACCACAATCCACTCCACTCCAATCTGTTCTGATCCCCTCTATTCCATTCTGTTCCATTCCATTTCATTCCGTTTGATTCCATTCCATTCCACTCCACTCCGTTCAATTCCTTTCCATTCCATTCCACGCCACTCCGTTCAATTCCACTCCATTACAAGCCACTCCACTCCACTCCACTCCATTCCATTCCATTCCATTCCTTTCTATTCCATTCCACTCCATTCCATTCCCCTCCATTCTATTCAACTCCACTCCATTTCACTCCACTCTCATTCACTCCCCTCAACTCCACAGCATTCCATTCCAGTGTATTTTATTCCACTCCATTCCACTCAATTTCATTCCATTATATTCCACTCCACTCTATTCCACTCCAATCCATTTCATCCATTACATTCCATTCTACCCCATTCCTCTCCACTCCTCTCCATTCCATTAAATTCCACTCCATTCCATTATGTTCCATTCCATTCCACTCCGCTCCGCTCCACTGCATTCCAGTCCACTGCATTCAGCTCCACTCCACTTGATTCCACTGCATTCCTCTCTACTCCACTCCTCTCCCTTCCCTTCCCTTCCCTTCCATTCCATTCCACTGCAATCTGATACACTCCACATGACTCCACACCACCTAACGCCACTGCACACCATTCCATTCCATGGTGTTCCAGTCCATTCCATTCCATTTCACTCCCTTCAATTCTACTCCCCTCCATTCCACTCCACTCCATTTCACTCAATTCCCTACAATTCCACTCCTCTCCACTCCACTCCATTCCATCAGTTCCATTCCCTTCCATTCCTTTATTTCGACTGAAATCACTCTGTTACCCAGACTGGAGTGCAACGGCACAATCTTAGCTCACATTTCATTTCACCTTTCCTTTCTATTCCTTTCCGTTCCATTCCATTCCATTCCATTGCATTCTGTTCCACTGCACTTTGATTCACTCCACTCAACTCCACTCCACTTCCTTCCCTTCCTGTCCTTTCCTTTGCGTTCCATTCCATTCCATTCCATTGCATTCCACTCAATTCTATTCCAATCCACTGCATTTCTCTCCATTCCCCAACATTCCACTCCACTGCACTACATTTCTCTCTACTCGACTTTATTTCATTCCACTCCATTCCACTCCATTCCACCCAATTCCGTTTCTGTCCATCCCACTCCATTCCACTCCATTCCACTCCAATCCATTCCACACCACTCCAGTCTGTTTTGTAAGTTCCATTCCATTGTGTTCCATTCCATTTCGTTCGATTCGATCCCATTCCACTCCACTCAATTCCATTCCACTGCATTCCATCCACTGCACTCCTTTCCATTCCATTACACTCCACTCCATTCCATTCCATTCCACTGCACTCCAATCCATTCCACTTTACTCCTCACCAATCAATGCAACTCCACTCCATTCCTTTCCTTGCCTTTCCTTTGCATACCCTTCCATTCCTTTCCATTCCCCTCCTTTCCATTCCACTTCACTCCATTGCACTCCACTCCTGTTAAATCCACCCCAATCCACTCCATTCTACTCCAATGCACTCGATGCCACTCCACTAAATTCCATTCCACTCCATTCCATTCCATTCCAATTTGTTCAATTCCATTCGTTTCCACTCTATTCCACTCCATCCCACTCCACTCTATTCCACTCCACTTCATTCCACTCTTCTCCACTCCACTCCACTCCACTCCATTCCATTCCACTCCATTCCACTCCAGTCAAATCCACTCCACTTCATATCACTCTTCTTCAATCCTTTCCATTCCACTCCACTCCATTCCGTTCCATTCCACTCCACTCCATTGCATTCCAGTCCACTCCTTCTCATTGCACTACATCTCACTCCACTGCACTACTTCCCAATCCAGTCCACTCCATTCCACTGAAATCCCCTCTATTCAATTCCACTCCAATCCACACCATTCCATTCCATTTCATTCCATTTCATTCCATTCCATTCCATTCCATTAAACTCCATTCCATTCCACTCATCTCCACTCCACTCCACTCCACTGCATTCCACTGCACTCAAATCCATTCCATTCTATTTTCTTCCACTCCAGTCCAATGCATTCATTTCCACTCCATTCCATTCCACTGTGCGGCATTCCTTTCCACTCCACTCCACTCCAGTCCATTCCATTACATTTCTTTCCGTTCCATTCCTTTGCATTCCATTCCACTCCACTCCATTCCAGTCCCATCGATTCCACTCTACTCCCCTTGATTCCACTCCACTCTGCTGCACTCCACTCCATTTTATTCCATTTCTTTCCATTCCACTGCACTCTGATCCAATCCACTTAACTCCACTCCAATCCACTCCACTCAAATCCATTCCATTCCACTCCATTCCATTCCATTCCATTCTATTCTTCTGTAGTCAATTCCACTCCACTCAACTCCAATCCACTCCATTCCTTTCAATTCCGTTCCGTTCCACACCGTTCCATTCCATTCCATTCCACTCCACTACATTCAATTCTACTCCTTTCAATTCCAATCCATTCAAATCCATTACCCTGCATTCCACTCCTTTCCAGTACATTCCACTCCACTCCACTCCATTGCTTTCCGTTTCTTTCTGTTCAGTTCTGTTCCCTTCCGTTCCATTCCATTGAAGTCCATTCCACTCCATTGTACTCCACTCCATTCCACTCCAGTCCATGCCACTCCACTCCACTCTGATCCACTACATTCAATTCCGTTTCCTTCTTTTCCATTCCATTCCACACAATTCCATTCCATTGCATTCCATTGCATTCCTTTGCATTCCTTTCAACTTCACTTCACTCCACTCCACTCCATTCATTTCCACTCCTATCCCCTCCATTCCTCTCCACTCCACTCCATTGCATTCTACTCCACTCCAGTCTATTCCACACCGTTCCATTACACTCAATTCCATTCAATTCCATTCCAATCCATTGCATTCCATTCCGCTCCAATCCATTCCATTCCATTACACTCAATTCCATTCCATTTCTCTCCACTCCAGTCCAGTCCACTCCACTGAATTCCATTCCATTTTATTTGACTGCAATCTGATACACTCCACTGAACACTCCACTGTACCTCACTGCATTCCTTTCCTTTCCCTTCCATTCCATTCGTTTCTATTTCATTCAATTCCAGTCCATTCTATTCCACTCTACTCCCTTCCACTCTTCCACATTTCACTCCATTCCACTCCATTCAACTACTCTCCACTCCAATCCACTGCAATCAATTCCCTTCCACTCCATTCCATTCCATTACATTCTATTCCATTCCACACCATTCCACTCAATTAAACTCCACTCCATTCCATTGCACTCCATTCAACTACACTCCACTCCATTCCACTCAATTCCATTCCGTTCCACTCCATTCCATTCCATTTCACTCCATTCCATTCCATTCCACTCAATTCCATTCCGTTTCACTCCATTCGATTCCATTCCTTTCCATTCTATTCCATTCCATTCCATTCCATTCTAATCCACTCCATGCCATTGCTCTCCACGTCACTTAATTGTATTCCTTTCCATTCCATTTCTTTTCACTGCACTCTGATCCACTCTTTTCATCTCAACTCCACTTCTCTCCACTACAGTCTATTCCGTTCAGTTTTATTCTCAGTCTGTCACTCAGAAGAAGTGCAGTGGCACAACCTTAGATCAAATTTTGTTCCACAATTCCATTCCATTCCATTCCATTCCGTTCCGTTCCATTCCATTCCATTCCATTCCATTCCATTCCATTCCATTCCATTCCTTTCTACTCCACTCCACTCCACTTCACTCCACTAGACTCCACTCCATTCCTTTCCTTTCCACTGCACTCTCATCCTCTCCTCGAAGCTCCACTCCACTTTCGTCCTTTCCATTACATTCCTTTCCATTCCATTCCATTAAATTTCTTTCCATTCATTCCATTTCACTCCACTCCATTGCGTACCACTGCGTTTTTCTTCATTCCATTCCACTCCACTCCACTCCATTCTACTCAACTCTACTACACTAAACGCCATTCCATTCGATTCCATTCCATTCCATTCCAACCCAGTGCACTCCGATCATCTCCACTCCACTCCACTCCACTCTATTCCCTTTTGTTCCATCCCATTCTGCTCCTTTCTACTTCATTCCTTTCCACTCCACTCCCTTCCATTACTCTGAATTTCATTCCTGTAAACTCCATTCCTTTCCCCTCCACTCCACTCCATTTAATTCAACTCCATTCCATTCCATTCCATACAATTCCATTTCATTCCACTGCATTTCATTCCATTCCATTTCACTCCATTAAACTCCACTCCATTCCACTACACTCCATTCCACTCCACTCCATTCCACAGGATTCCATTCCATTCCACTCCATTCCTTTCCATTCCATTCCACTCCGTTCCACTCCATTATACTTCATTCCATTCCACTGCACTCGACTCCATTCCACTGAACTCCATTCCATTCCCGTGTAATCCTGTCCACTCAATTCCACTACATTCTACCCCGTTCCACTCCACTCCATTCCACTTCACTCCATTCCACTCCACTCTACTTCATTACACTCCATTTCATTCGAATCCACTCCATTCCATTCCATTCTACTCTATTCCATTGCATTCCTTTATTTCGAATGGATCTCACTCAGTCACCTCAGACTGGAGTGCAGTTCCACAATCTTAGCTCACATTTCATTTCACCATTCCATTCCATTTCATTCCATTCCATTCTATTGCATTCCTTTCAATTCCTTTCCACTCAGCTCCACTGCACTCTTCTCCACTACACTCCTTCCTATTAAATTCCGTACCAGTCCACTACAATTTTCTCCACTGTACTACATTCCACTCCACTCCACTCCACTCCACTCCACTCAACTCCACTTAACTCCACTCCACTTCACTTCTTTCCATTTCGTTTCATTCCTTTCTGTTCCATTCCTTTCCATTCTGTTCCATCCTAATCCAATCCACTCTACTCCATTCCATTCCACTCCATTGCACACCACACCACTCCACTCCACACCACTCCATTCCATTCAATTAAATTACATTCCACTTTACTCCAATACACTCCACTCAACTCCACTCCAATCCACTTCCTTCCATTCTTTTCCGTTCTGTTCCATGCCTTTGCACTCCATTTCATTCCATTCCATTCCACTGCATTCCAGTCCAATCCATTTCACACCATTCCACTCCATTCCACTCTGCTCCATTCCACTCCACTCCTTTCCATTCCACTGCATTCCATTCCATTCCACTCCACTCCATTCCATTCCACATCATGAATCTCCTTTCCACTCCACTTCATTTCACTTCCCTCCATTCCACTCCACTCCCCTCCACTCCATATCACTCCACTCCACTCCTTTCCATTCCATTCCACTCCATTCCACTCCACTCCTTTCCACTACACTCCACTCCACTTCTTTCCATTCCATTCTATTCCACTCAATTCTACTCCACGTCATTCAACTCCACTCAACTGCATTCCACTCCATTCCATTCAATTCCACTTCTTTGCATTCCACTCCTCTCCATTTCACTCTATTCCATTCCACTCCTTTGAATTCCATTGCATTCTACTCCATTCTATTGCATTCCTCTATTTTGAATGAATCTCACTCTGTCTCCCAGACAGGAGTCCAGTGTCACAATCTTAGCTCACTTTTAATTTCACCATTCCATTCCACTCTATTTCATTTTATTCCACTCCTCTCCACTTCACTGCAATCCACTCTACTCCATTCCATTCCATTCCATTCCATTCCACTGTATTCTGATCCACTCCACTCAACTCCACTCCAGTCCACTCCACTCCGTTCAGTTCCTTTCCATTCCATTCAGTTCCATTCCATTCCATACCATTCCACTCCATGCCACTCCACTCAACTGCACGCTCCTCCAATCCATTGTATTCCTTTCCACTGCACTCCAACCCAATCCACTCAACTCCACTCCAGTCCACTCCAATACGTTCCTTTCCTTTCTGTTCCCTTCTGTTCCGTTCCTTTCCTCTCCATTCCATTCCAATCCATTCCATTGCACTGCACTCTAATTCACTCTATTTCACTCCATTCCACTCCACTCCACTCCATTCCACTCCATTCCATTCCATTCCAATCCATTCCATTCAATTCCTTTCCACTCCATTCCACTCCCCTCCCTTCCAGTCCACTCAACTCCATTCCACTCTGTTCCATTCCTCACAACTCCGGTACATTCGACTCTATTCCATTCCTTTCCATTCCTTTGTTTATTCTTGATCTCACTCTGTCACCCTGACTGGGGAGTGGTAGCAGAATCTTAGCCTACATTTCATTACACCATTCCATTCCATTCCATTCCTTTCCATTTCATTCCATTCCACTCCATTCCATTCCATTCCACTCCATTCCATTTCATTCCACTGAAGTCCTTTCCACTGCAATCCACTTCACTCCTCTGCACTCTACTTCGTTCTGTTCCATTCCATTCCATTCCGTTTCAGTCCACTCAAGTCCATTCCATTCCACTCCTTTCGACTCCACTCCTCTCCTCTCTGTTCCATTCTGTTTCTTTCCATTACGTTCCATTCCATAGCATTCCACCTCATTCCAATCCACTCCATTTTATTCCACTCCACACATTTCACTCAATAAAACTCCACTACGTTCCATTCCAGGCCGCTCCATTCTATTCCATTCTACTTCATTTCATTCAATTTGATTCCACTCAATTCCACGCGATTCCACTGCTTTCCATTCGTCACCACTTCATTCCACTCCACTCCGCTCGTTTCCACTCCATTCCATTCCATTCCACTCCACTTCATTCCTTAGCATTCCTCTCCATTCTCCTCCATTCAACTTAACTTTATTCTTTTCCACTCCAATCTACTTCACTCCATTCCATTCCACTCCATTCCATTCCACTGCACTCCATTCCATTTCATTCTACTCCATTCCATTCCATTCCTTTATTTCGACTGGATCTCAGTCTGTCACCCAGACTTTAATACAGTGGAACAGGATTAAAATACACTTCATTTCACCATTCCATTCCATTCCATTCCGTTCCATTCCATTCCATTCCATTCCATTCACCTCCACTCCACTCCACTCAATTCCACTCCATTCCTTTCCTTTCCACTACACTCTTATCCAATCCTCTCACTTCCACTCCTCTCCACTCCCCTCCATTCCATTCCATTCAATTCCATTCCATTCCATTCCTTTCCATTCCATTCCATTCCGTTACATTCCATTCTGTTCCATTCCAATCTTTTTCACTCAAATCCTTTCCATTCCACTCCATTCCACTTCACTCCACTCCATTCCAAACCCCTCCACTCCACTCAGTTCCGTTCCTTTCCATTCCTCTGCACTCTGGTCCACTCCATTAAGTTCCACTCCACTCTATTCCACTCCGTTCCATTCCATGTTTTTCCATTCCATTCAACCCCAATTCACTCCAATGCAATTCATTCCATTCCTCTCCATCCCACCCCAATCCACACCATTCCACTCCACTCCATTCCATTCCACTGTGTTCAATTCAAACCCATTCCATTCCAATCCATTGCACTCCATTCCAATCCCCTCCATTCCACTCAACTCCCCTCCATTCCACTCCACTCCATTCCACTCCATTCCATTCCATTTTACTCCATTCCAATCCTTTGTTTAGACTGATTCTCTCTCTGTCACCCACTCTGGAGTTCAGTTGCACAATCTTAGCTCATATTTCATTTCACGATTCTGTTCCATTCCATTCCCTTCCAATCCATTCTATTCCTTTCCATTTCATTCCATTCCATTCCATTCCATTCCATTCCATTCCATTCCAGTACACTGCACTCATCTCCAATCCATTCATTTCATTCCATTCCAATGCACTCTTATCCACTCCACTCAACTCCACTCCACTGCACTCAACTGCACTCCATTCCATTCCTTACCGTTCCCTTCCCTTCCATTCCCTTCCATTCCATTCCTTTCCACTCCTATCCATTCCACTCCACTCCAATTCACTCCATTACCCTCTATTCCACTCCACTCCACTCCATTCCACTGCATGGCATTCCATTCCACTCCATTTCATTCAATTCCTTTCCACCCCATTCTACTCCATTCCACTCCACTCCATTCCACTCCACTCCATTCCACTCCAATCCATTCTAATCCTCTCTATCCCATTCCACTTCATTCCATTCCACTCCTCTTCATTTCATTCTGTTCTCCTAAATTCCTTTCCACCCCGTTCATTTATGTCGACAGGATCTCACTCTTTCACCGAGACTGGATTGCAGTGAAACAATCTTATCTCACATTTCATTTCACCGTTTCATTCTGTTCCATTCCTTTCCACTCCACTCCATTCCATTCCACTAAATTCCACTCTATTCCACTGCATTCCATTCCACTGCAGTCTATTGCACTCCATTCCACTCCATTCCATTCAATTCTACTCCAGTCCATTCCATTCCACTCCCTTCTCCTCCATTCCACTACACTTCATTCCACTCCACTCCATTCCACTTCACTCCACTCTATTCCATTCTATTGCAATCCACTCCACTCCATTCAATTCCAGTATACTCCATTCCTTTCTATTCCCCTATTTCGACTGGATCTCAATCTGTCACCCAGACCGGAGTGCAGTTTCACTATCTTAGGTCACATGTCATTTCCTAATTCCATTTAATTCCCTTCCATTCCATTCCAATCAACTAAACTCCACTCCAATCCACTCCACTCCACTTCCCTTAATGCTACACCACTCCATTCCATTCAATTTCATTCAATTCCTTTCCACTGCACTGCGATCCACTCCAGTCTACTCCTATCAACTCCACTCCTTTCCATTCCATACAGAAACCTTCCATTCCGTTACATTTCACTCCCTTCCTTTCCAATCCACTCCATTCCTCTCCACTCCATTTCACTCCATTCACCTCCTTTACACTCCATTCCATTCCGTTCCATTCCATAACATTCAACTAAATTCCATTCCATTAATTTCCACTTCATTCCATTCCACTCCACTAAATTCCATTCCAATACTTTCTACTCTACTCCACCACATTCTGCTCCATTCCATTCCACTCTACTCCATCCCATTCAATTCTACTACGTTCCATTTCATTCCATTATTTTATTTCAACTCGGTCTCACCCTTCATACCAGACTGGAGTGAAGTGGCACAATCTTAACTCACATTTCATTTCACAATTCCATTCCATTCCATTCCATTTCACTAAAATCCTCCACTCCACTCCATTCCATTCCACTGCACTTCAATCCACTCCACTGAACTCCACTCCACTCCAATTTGTTCCATTCCGTTTTGTTCCATTCCATTCCATTCCATTCCATTCCGCTTTTCTCCATCCCATTCCATTCCTCTCCATTCTACTCCACTTCACTTCTCTCCACTCCACTCTAGTACTCTACTCTGCACTAAACTTCACTCCATTCCATTCCATTCCATTCTATTCCATTCCGTTCCATTCCACTGCATTCCGTTCCTCTCCGCTCAACTCGTTTCCACTCCACTCCACCCCGTTTCGTTCCATTATATTTTTTCTTTTCCATTCCATTCTATGCCATTCCATTCCATTCCACTCCACTCCACTTCATTGCACTCCACTCCACTCCAATCCACTCTACTCCATTGCATTCCATACCACTCCACTGCACTCCGTTCCACTCCACTCAACTCTTGTCTACTCCACTACACTCTGTTCCATTCCATTCCATTCCATTTTGTTATATTCCATTCCACTCCATTCCATTCCACTCCACTCCATTCCACTCCATTCCACTCGACTCCACTGCACTGTTACTTTGAATTCCATTCCATTCCATTCCATTCCATTCCATCCCATTCGTTTCCAGACCATTCCATTCCATTGTATCCTATGCCACTGCACTCCATTCCACTCCACTCAACTCCACTCCACACCTCTCCACTCCACTTAGTTCCATTTTGTTCCATTCCATTCTTTTCCCTTCCACTCGAATCCATTCCATTGAAATCCATTTCACTCAATTCCACTCTACTCCACTCCCGTCCACTCCAATTGACTCAACTCCACTACATTCCATTCCATTCCATTCCATTCCATTCCATTCCATTCCATTCCATTCCATTCCATCCCACGGCACTCCTGTCCATGCCACTCCTCTCTACTTCACTCCGTTCCATTCCATTCTGTTCTGCTCCATTCCGTTCCATTCTATTCATCTCCACTCCACTCATGTACATTCCATTACATCCGATTCCATTCCACTCCATTGCACTACTCTCCACTACACTTCATTATACTCCACTGCATTCCATTCCATCCCATTGCATTCTGCTCCATTCCACTGCACTGCATTCCACCCACTCCACTCCACTTCATTCCATTACATTCCATCCCATTCCACTCTTCTCCTCTCCTTTCCATTCCACTCCACTTCATTCCACTTCACTCCACTCCAGTCCGTTCCATTCCATTTATTCCATTTCATTTGATTTCATTCCACTGTATTCCATTCCATTCTTTCTTTTGAGAATATCTCTATCTGTCACCCATCCTGAAGTGCAGTGCCACAATCTCATCTCACGTTTTCTTTCACCGTTCCATTCCATTCTATTCCATTCCATTCCACTCCACTCCACTCCACACCAATCTTTTCCACTCCACTCCAGTCCATTCCATTCCAGTCCACTCCAATCCTTTCCATTCCATCCCATTCCCTTCCACTACATTCCTCTCCACTCCACTCCACTCCAATCCACTCCACTCCATTCTATTCCATTCCACTCCAGTCATTTCCATTCCTTTCTTTAGAGAGGATCTCACTCTGTCTCCCTGGGTGGTTTGCAATGTCACAATCTCAGCTTACATTTCATTTCACCATTCCATTCTATTCCATTGCATTCCATTCCATTCCACAGCACTCCACTCCTCTCCACTCAATTCCAATCCACTTCACTGCAATCCATTGCATTCCATACAATTCATATCCCTTCCATTCCACTGCTTTCTGTCGATATGATCGCGTTGTGTCACACAGGCTGTATCACCGTGGAAGAACCTCAGCACACATTTCTTTTCACCATTCCATTCCATTCCCTTCCATTCCACTCCACTCCCCTCCACTCCATTCCTCTCCAGTCCACTCCACTCCAATCCATTCCACTCCACTCCACTCCCCTACATTCCATTTCTTTCCATCCCATTCCATTCCACTCCTTTCCACTCCATTATATTGCGTTTCATTCCATTCCACTTCATTCCTTTCCAATATTTTCTTTTCACAGGATCTAACTCTGTACCAAAGGCTGGAGTGCAGTGGCACTATCTCTGCTCACATTTCCATTCACCATTCCATTTCACTCCATTCCATTCCGTTCTACTGCTCTCAGATCAACTTCACTCAACTACACAGCACTCTGCTCCACTCTACTCCAATCTGTTCTGTTCCGTTCTGTTCCATTCCTTTCTGGTCCATTCTGTTCACCTCCACTCTACTCCACTACATTCCATTACATCCGATTAAATTCCTCTCCATTTAAATCCACTCCGATTCATTTCATTCCACTCCACTCCAATCCATTCCACACCACTCCACTACATTCCACACAACTCCATTCCACTACATTCCACTCCACTATTCTCCATTCCACTCCACTCCTTTCCATTCCTTTCCACTCCACTCCACTCCACTCCACTCCATTCCATTCAGTTCCATTCCATCAAATTCCACTGAACTCAGATCCACTCCACTCAACCCCACACCGCTTTACTACACTCCACGCTGTTCCATTCTGCTCCATTCTGTTCCATTCCATTCCTGTCCATTCTGTTCCACTCTACTCCACTACATTTCATTACATCCGATTCCATTCCTCTCCATTCCACTGCACTCCATTTCATTTCGTTTCACTCCACCTCACTCCACTCAACACCACTCCACTCCATTCCATTCCACTCCACTCCACTCCATTTCACTATGTTGTACTCCATTCCACTCCATTCCATTACATTCCACACAACTCTATTCCATTCCAATCCACTCCATTCTATTCCTTTCCTTTTCATTCCATTCCATTCCATTGCATTCTGTTACATTCCTTTCTATTCCATTCCCATCCATTTCATTCCATTCCATTCCACTCCACTCGATTTCATTCCATTCCTCTCCATTCCATTTCATTCCACTGTACTCCATTCCATTCAACTCCACTCCACTCCACTGCACTCCACTCCAATCCGTTCCACTCAACTTCACTACTCTCCACTCCACTCCTCTCCATTCCATTCCATTCCATTCCATTCCATTCCATTCCATTCCATTCCATTCCATTTTATTCCATTCAGTTCCTTTCCATTCCACTCCTCTCCATTCGATTCAATTTCACTGAACTCCGGTGTACTCCACTCAAATCCACTTCACTCCACTCTGTTCCCTTCAATTGCTCTCCTTTAACTTTCATTATTTTGCATTCCCTTCCTTTCCTTTCCATTTCATTCCACTCTATTCCATTTCACTCCATTCGTCTCCATTACACACAAATCTACTCAACTTCACTCCACTCCACTCTACTCCATTACATTCCTTTCCATTCCTTTCACATCCATTCCATTCCACTCCCTTCCATTCCACTCCACTCCATTCTTCTCCACTCCATTTCTCTCCATTCCACTCCATTCAACTACTCTCCATTCCACTCCCCTCCAGACCATTGCAATACACTCCATTCCATTCCCTTCCACTTCATTCCCTTCTATTCCATTCCACTCCATTCCTCTCCACTCCGCTCCACTCCATTCCACTCCATTCCATTCCACACAACTCCATTCCATTCCATTCCATTGCATTCCTTTCCATTCCATTCCTTTATTTCTACTGCGTCTCTCCCTGTCACCCACACTGGAATATAGTGGAACAGTCTTACCTCACATTTTGTTTCACAATACGCTTCCATTCCACTTCATTCCATTCCACTCCACTCCATTCCATTTCTTTACACTTCTCTCCACACCAGTTCACTCCACTCCACTCAACTACACTCCATTTCATTCCACTGCACTCCAATCCTCTCCACTCCATTCAATTCCACTGAATTCCATTCATTTCCATTCCATTGCTCTGCACTCAGACCCACTCTATGCCACTCCACTGCATTACACACCACAACAATCCAATTCATTCCCTTCCATTCCATGCCATTCCATGCCATTCCATTCCATTCCACTCCATTCCTTTCCACTCCACGCCTTTCCATTCCACTCCACTCCACTCCCTTCCATTGCACTCAACTCCACTCCATTCCATTGCATTCCATTCCATTCCATTCCATTCTATGCCATTCCATTCCATTCCAGTGCACTCGGATCCACTTCACTCGACTCCACTCCACTCCTTTCCATTCCATTCCATACATTCCATTTCATTCCAATCCATTCCATTCCATGAAATTCCATTCCAATTCGCTCCCTTCCACTCCACTCCATCGAACTCCATTCCTCTCCATTCCTCTCCACTGCACTCCTCTCCCATGCACTCCACTCCAATCTACTTTATTCCATTCCATGAAATTCTACTGCACTCCAATCCACTCCACCCAACTCTACTCCACTCGAATCTACTCCACTGCATTCCCTTCCGTTCGTTTGATTCCATTCAGTTCCGTTCCATTCCACTCCATTACATTCCACTCAAATATTTTCCTCTCCACTCCATTTTACTCCATTCCACTCCATTCCACTGCATTCCACTTCACTCTGCTCAACTCCTTCCCATTCAGTCAACTCCACTCCCTTCCATACCATTCCATTTCTTTTGAGTGCACTCCGAAGCACTCCACTGAACTCCACTCCACTGCACTCCATTCTATTCTGTTCCATTCAATTCTGTTCTATTCTCTTCTATGTCCTTCCACTCTGTTCGATTCCACTCCACTCCTTTCCAATCCATTCCGTTTCACTCCGTTCCACTCCATTCAACTACACTCCACTGCACTCCACTCCAATCCACTCCATTCCTTTCCATTGCATTGCATTCCATTCCATTCCATTCCATAGCAATTCATTCCACCCAAATCCATGGCAATCCAAAGCATTCCACTCCACACAATTTCACTCCATCCATTCCACTGAGTTCCATTAATTTTCATTCTCTCCATTACACTCCTCTCCAATTCATTCCATTCCACTCCACTCCATTCCACTCCATTATATTCCACTCCACTCCATTCCCCTCCATTTCATTCCACCCCACACCATTCTACTCCATTCTATTCCGTTCCATTCCATTCTGTTCCATTCTATTCTATGTCATTCCACTCTGTTCAATTCCACTCCATTCCATTTCAATCCATTCCGTTTCTCTCCGTTCCACTCCATTCAACTACACTCCACTGCACTCCACTCCAATCCACTCCATTCCATTCCATTGCACTCCATTCCATTCTATTCCATTCCATTCCATTCCATTCCATTCCATTCCATTGCAATTCATTCAACTCCACTCCATTGCACTCCACAACATTCCACTCCACACAATTTCACTCCATCCATTCCACTGAGTTCCATTAATTTTCATTCCACTCCATTACACACCTCTCCAATTCATTCCATTCCACTCCACTCCATTCCACTCCACTATATTCCACTCCACTCCATTCCCCTCCATTCCATTACACCCCACACCATTCTACTCCATTCTATTCCATTCCAATCCATTCTTTTTTTCTACTGGATCTCACTCTTTCGCACAGATTGAAGTGCAGTGGCACAATCTTATCTCACATTACTTTTCACCATTCCATTGCATTGCATTCCATTCCATTCCATTCAATTCCATTCCATTCAACTCCACTCCACTCCACTCCACTCCACTCCATTCCATTCCATTCCATTCCATTCCATTCCATTCCATTCCATTCCATTCCAGAGAACTGCACTCTTCTCCACTCCACTCCATTCCATTCCATTGCATTCAACTCCATTTCCATGGACTCTGATCCAGCAAACTCATTTCCACTCCAGTCCATTCCACTCTTCTCCTTTCAATTCTATTCCATTCCATTCGTTTCCATTCCATTCTATTCTGTTCCATTACGTTCAATTGCATTCCATTCCATTCCATTCCATTCCATTCTATTCCATTCCAATCCATTCCTTTGCAATTCACTCTGTTCTACCTCATTCCATTCCTTTCCACTCCACTCCATTCCATTCCCTTCCACTGCATTCCATTCCATTCTACACCATTCCATTCTATTCCTTTCCATTTCACTCCCCTCCTCTGCAATCCCCCCAAATCCTCTCCACTCCAAACCATTCTACTCCACTCCACTCCACTCCACACCACTCCTCTCCATTCCTTTCCAATTTATTCCATTCCACTTTCTTCCATTCCACTTCACTCCATTCCATTTCATTCAATTCCACTGCACTCCCATCAATTCCAATCAACTCCACGCGACTACAATCCACTATGCGCCATTTCAGTCCGTTCCTTTCCATTAAATTCCATTCCATTCCCTTCCATTCCATTCCATTCCACACCAGTCCATTCCATTCCTCTCCAGTCCACTCCATTCCACTCCATTCCACTCCACTCCACTCACCTCCACTGGATTCAATTCCATGCCATTCCCGTCCATTCCATTCCACTGCACTGCATTCCACTCCACTCAACTGTTTTCCACTCCAATCCACTCTTTTCCATTCCATTCCGTTGCATTCCTTTCCGTTCCGTTCCACCCCATTCTCTTCCTCTCCACTCCATTCCACTCCACTCCGTTTCACTCCCTTGATCTCCACTCCACTCCTCTCCACTCCACTGCACTACATTCTATTCGACTACGTTTCATTCCACTACACTCCATTCCATTTCATTCTATTCTGCTCCTTTCCATTCCTTTGCACTCCACTCCATTCCACTCCACACCATTCCACTCCACTCCACTTCACTCAATTCCTATCAATTCCATTCTATTCCTCTGAGTTCCATTAATTTGCATTCCACTCCACTACACTCCTCTCCAGTTCAATCCATTCCCCTCCACTCCATTCCACTCTACTCCATTCCACTCCAGTCCAGTCCACTCCTCTCCTCTCCATTCCATTCGATTCCATTCCATTTTATTCTGTTCCATTCCCTTATATTCCACTCTACTAAATTCCATGCCATTCCGCTGCTCCCTAATCCACTCCACTCAAACCCACTCCACTCCATTCTGTTCTATTCCATTGTGGTCCATTTCATTGCTTTCCATTCTGTTCTACTCCACTTCACTCCACTCCACAACATTCCATTACATCTGATTCCATTCCTCTCCTCTCCACTCCACTCCATTTGTTTTCATTCCACTCCTCTCAACCCCACTCCACTCCACTTCATTCCACTCCACCCCACTCAATTCGACTCTACTACACTCCACTCCATTCGACTCTATTTCACTCCATTCCACTCCTGTCCATTCCATTCCATTCCCTTCTATTGCATTCCATTCCATTCCATTCCATTCCATTTCATTGCATTCTCCTCCATTCCAGTACATTCCACTGCACTTCACTCCTCTTCATTGCACTCCATTACACTCCATTCGATTCCAGTCCACTCCATTCCACTCCTATCCTCTTTCCATTACACTCCATTTTATTCCTTTCCATTCCATTCAATTCCAATACACTCCCTTCCATTCCATTCCACTGCTCTCTGATCTACTCCATTCCACTCCTCTCCACTCCTTTCCGTTTCTTTCCAATCCATTCCGGTCGAGTACATTCCATCCCGTTCTGGTCCATTGAGATCCACTCCACTCCATTCTGTTCCACACAATTCCATTGCTTTAGATTCCATTATACTGCATTTCGTTGCATTCCACTCTATTCCATTCCCTTCCACTGCACTCCACTCCATTCCACTCCACTACACTCCACTGCACTCCATTCCACACCACTCCACTCAACTCCACTGAATTCCCCTCAAATCCTCTCCATTCCATTCCATTCTCTTTTATTCCTTTCCATTCCATTCAATTCCACTCCACTCCATTCCACTCCATTCCATTCCACTGCACTCTGATCTACTCCACTCCACTCTAGTGCACTCCACTCCACTCCACTGCACTCCACTCCACTCCAGTCCTTTGCCTTCTATTCCATTCCATTCCATTCCATTCCATTCCACTCAATTCCATTCTACTCAACTCCATTGCATTCCTCTCCATTCCACTCCATTCCATTAAAATGCACTCCACTCCATTCTACTCCACTCCATTCCATTCCATTCCATTTCATTCCATTCCAATGCATTCTGATCCACTCCACTCAAATTCACTCCTCTCCCTTGCACTCCACTCTACTCTGTTCCATTCACTTCCGTTTTCTTCTGTTCCATTCCATTCGAATCCATTCCATTCCAGTCCACTACATTCCACACCACTCAATTTCTCTCCATTCCATTTCATTCCACTCCACTCCATTCCACTCCACTCCACTCCATTCCGTTCCTTTCCATTCCATTCCATTCCACTGCACTACAATCCACTCCACTCAACTCCATTCCACTCCTTTCCATTCCATTCTGGGTTTTTTTGTTCCATTCCACTCAATTCCATTCCACTGAAATCTGATCCACTCCACTCCATTCCACTCCATTCCATTCCACTGCACTCTGATCTACTCCACTCCACTCTAGTGCACTCCACTCCACTCCACTGCACTCCACTCCACTCCAGTCCTTTGCCTTCTATTCCATTCCATTCCATTCCATTCCATTCCATTCCACTCAATTCCATTCTACTCAACTCCATTGCATTCCTCTCCATTCCACTCCATTCCATTAAAATGCACTCCACTCCATTCTACTCCACTCCATTCCATTCCATTCCATTTCATTCCATTCCAATGCATTCTGATCCACTCCACTCAAATTCACTCCTCTCCCTTGCACTCCACTCTACTCTGTTCCATTCACTTCCGTTTTCTTCTGTTCCATTCCATTCGAATCCATTCCATTCCAGTCCACTACATTCCACACCACTCAATTTCTCTCCATTCCATTTCATTCCACTCCACTCCATTCCACTCCACTCCACTCCATTCCGTTCCTTTCCATTCCATTCCATTCCACTGCACTACAATCCACTCCACTCAACTCCATTCCACTCCTTTCCATTCCATTCTGGGTTTTTTTGTTCCATTCCACTCAATTCCATTCCACTGAAATCTGATCCACTCCACTACATTTCACTCCACTCCTCTCCACTATACTCCTCTGCACTGCATTCCATGCCACTCCATTTCATTCCAGTACGTTCCATTCCATTCCTCTCCATTCCATGCCATTCTATTCAACTGCACTCCAATCCATTCTAATCCACTTCATTCCATTCCAGTCCATTCCACTCCATTCCACTTCAATCTATTCCACCGCACTCCATTCCACTCCATTGCTCTTCATTCCAATACATTCCTTTCCATTTCACCCCATTCCATTCCATTCCAATCCATTCCACTCCATTCTACTCCACTGAAAACCACTCCAATCCATTCAACTCCACTCCACTCTGTTCCACCCCATTCCATTCAATACCTTCCCACTCCACTCCATTCCATTCCATTCCTTTATTTCGACTAGATCTCACACTCTCACCCACACCGGAGTGCACTGAAAAATCTTAGCTCACATTTCATTTCTCCATTCCATTCCATTCCATTCCATTCCATTCCATTCCATTCCATTCCATACCATTCCACTGCAGTCCGATCCACTACGCTCAACTCCATTGAACTCCTCTCCACTCAGTTCCATTCCATTGCATGTCATTCCTTTCTATTCCCTTCCATTCCACTCCATTCCATTCCAGTACCTTTCTGTCTTTCCACTCCATTCCACTCCAATCCACTTCACTACACTCCATTCCATTCTTCTCCATTCCACTACATTCCTTTATTTCCTCTGAATCACTCTCTGACACCCAGACTGCATTGCAATGGCACAATCTTATCTCACAATACATTTCACCATTGCATTCCATTCCATTCTATTCCATTCCATTCTGTTCCATTCCATTCCACTGCACTTCGTTCCACTACACTCAACTCCACTCCCCTCCACTTCATTGCATTCCATTCCGTTCCATTCTTTTCAGTTCCTTTCCATTCCCCTCCATTCCATTCCACTCTGCTCCATTCCTTTGCAGTCCATTTCATGCCATTCCTCTCCATTCCTCTTCACTCCACTCCACTCCACTCCAGTCCTTTCCATTTCATTCTACTCCATTCCATTCCAATCCTTTATTTCGACTGAATCTCTGTCGCACAGACTGGAGTGCACTGGCACAATCATAGGTCACATTACATTTTACCATTTTATTCCATTCCATTCATTTCCTTTCAATTCCATTTGATTCCGCTGCACTCCTATCCACTCCACTCAACTCCACTCCACTCCACTCCACTACACTCCATTCCATTCCTTTCCATTCCATTTCATTCCATTGCATTCCATTCCATTCCATTCCATTCCATTCCATTCCATTCCATTCCATTACATTACATTCCTTTCCTTTCCATTCCTTTCCTTTCCATTCCTTTCCTTTTCATTCCATTCTGCTCCATTCCATTCCATTTCATTCCATTCCATTCCATTCCATTCCATTCCATTCCACTCTTTTCCATTCCACTCCATTCCACTCCACTCCACTCCATTCCGCTCCACTCCACTCCACTCCACTCCATTCCACTCAATTACATTCCATTCCTTTCTAGTGCTCTCCAATACACTCCACTCAACTCCACACCACTCCACACCGCTCTACTCCATTCCATTCCATTCCGTTCCATTACATACCATTCCTTTCTGTTCCTTTCCATTCCCCTCCATTCCATTCAACTCCACTCCATTCCATTTCCCTCCGATATACTCCATTCCACTCTAATCTTCTCCTTTCCGTTTACCTCCAATCCCCTCCTTTCCACTCCACTCCATGCCATTCCAATCCATTCCATTCCTATCCATTCCATTCCACTCCCTTCAATTCCATGCCATTCCACTCCATTCAACTCCCCACCAATCTACTACAGTACATTCCACTCCACTCCACTCCAGTCTGCTCCATTCCATTCCATTCCACCCCATTCCATTTCATCCCATTCCATTCCACTCCATTCCATTCAAATTTATTCCATTCCATTCCATTCCACTCCTTTCCACTCCACTCCATTCCACTCCATTCCCTTCCTCTACACTTCACTCCACCCCACTCCATTTAACTCCATTCCCCTCCATTCCACTCCACTACTCTCCATTCCACTACACTCCCCTCCATTCCATTCCCCTCGAACCCACTCCTTCCATTCCATTCCATTCCGTTTCATTCCACTCCATTCCATTCCACTCCACCCCACACCACTCCACTCGACTCCATTCCATTCCTTTCCATTCCACTCCACTCCAATCTATTTCAGTCCATTACATTTCATTCCATTGCACTGTACTTCAGTCCACTCCACTGAACTCCACTCCACTGTACTAAACTCAAAACGTATCCATTACGTTCCATTGCATTCCATTCCTTTGCTTTCCAATCCAATCCACTCCACTCCATCCCATTATACTCCTTTCCACTCCATTTCACTCCACTGCACTCCATTTCATTTCATTTCATTTCATTTCATTTCATTTCATTTCATTGCACTCTAACCCTCTTCTGTTAACTCCACTTCAATCCACTCTACTTCACTCCATTCCATCCCATTCCACTCCATTTCTCTCCACTCCACTCCACTACACTCCATTCCATTCCACTCCATTCCACTAAACTGCTCTCCATTAAAATCCATTCCATTCCTTTCCACTCCTTTCATTTCCATTCCATTCCACTCCATTCCACTCAATTCCACTCCATTCCACTCAATTCCATTCCTCTTCCCTTCATTCCATTCCCTTCTATTCCAAACCATTCTATTCCTTTATTTAATCTTGATCTCACTATTTCACACATACTGGAGTGCAGTTACACAATCTTAGCTCACATTCCATTCCATTCCATTATCCATTCCATTCCATTCCATCCATTCCTTTCCACTGCACTATTGTCTGCTACAATTTACTCAACGACACTCCACTCCGTGCCATTCCGTTCTGTTCCACTCCATTCCTTTCTGTTCCATTCCATGCCATTCCATTCCACTCCACTACATTTCACTCTATTCCACTTCTTTCCACTCCACTCCACTCAACTCCACTCCAATCCACTCCATTCCCGTCTGCTCCATTCCATTCCAATAATTAATATCTTATGTATCTCACTTTGTTGTGCAGACTGGAGCGCAGTGGCACAATCTTATCCTACATTTCATTTCAGCTTTCCATTCCATTCCATTCCACTGCACTCTGATCTACTCCACTCAACTCCACTTCACTCAACTCCATTCCATTGCATTCCACTCCATTCCATGCCATTAGATTTCATTCCATTCCATTCCTTTCCATTGCATTCCATTCCATTCCATTGCATTCCATTCCATTCCATTCCATTCCATTCCATTCCATTCCATTCCTCTGCACTCTGATCCACTCCCCTCAAGTCAACTCCTCTCCATTCCAATTCACTCCGTTCCATTCCAGTCCATTCCGTTCTCTTCCATTCCACTCCATTCCATTTAACTCCATTCCATTCCAATCTACTACATTTAACTCCATTCCGCTCCATTCCACTCCACTCCACTGCACTTCATGACATTCCACTGCACTCCATTCCATTCCACTACATTCCACTATATTCCATTCCACAGCAGTTCACTCCATTCCACTCTTCTTCCACTACACTCCACTCCAGTCCAATCAGATCCGTTCCATTCCATTCTGTTCCATTCCATTCTCTTCCTTTCGATTTCAGTCAATTCCACTCCTCTCCATTTGATTCCACTCCATTCAAATCCAATCCACTCCGCTCCACTCCATTCCACTAGACTCCACTCCACTCCACACGACTCCACCTCACAAAACTCCATTCCATTCAATTCCATTCCATTCTACTCACCTCCACTCTACTCCTTCCATTGCGTTCCATTACACTGCATTACGATCCACTCCACTCAACTCCACTTCACTCCACTTTGACTCATTCCACTGAACTCCACTACAATCCAATCCACTCCATTCCATTCCATTCCATTCCATTTCATTCCATTCCATTCCATTCCATTGCACTCCATTCCATTCCTTTCCATTCCATTCCATTCCATTCAGTTTCAATGAGTTCCCTTCTATTCTGTTAAATTCCACTCCATTCCTTTCCACTCCCCTCCCCTCCACTCCACACTACTCCACTCCATTCCATTCCACTCATTTCCATTCCGTTCCACTGCATTCCGTTGCATTGCATTGCCCTCCATTCTACTCCATTGCACTGCCTTCCATTCCACTCCACTGCATTCCACTCCACTCCACTCCATTCCACTCGATTCCATTCCATTCCCCTCCTTTCCAATCCATTCTACTCCATTCCACTCCAATCCATTCCACTCCAATCCACTCAATTCCACTCCACTCCATTCCATTCCTCTCCATTCCACTCTATTCCTTTCTACTCCTTTAAATTCCATTCCTTTATTTCATCTGGATCTCACTGTCTGACCCAAACTGGAGTGCAGTGGCACAATCTTAGCTCACCTTTCATTTCCTCATTCCATTCCATTCAATGCCACTAAATTCCTTTCCATTCCATTCCATTCCTTTCCATTCCATTCCATTCCACTCTACTCTACTCTACTTCATTCCACTCTATTCCATTCCATTTCACTCCATTCCATTCCATTCCACTCTATTCCATTCTATGCCACTCCACTGCATTCCAGTGCACTCCACTCCACTCCATTGCATTCCATTCCACTCCACTCCACTCCACAACATACCACTCCACTCCACGCCATTACACTGCACTCAATTCCATTCCATTCGACTCAATTCCATTCCACTTCACTTTACTCCATTCTATTCCACTCCACCCGAATCCATTCCACTTAATTCCATTCCATTCAGCTCCACTCAATTCCATTCCATTCCGTTCCTTTCCAATCCACTTCACACCATTCTTTTCCACACAATACAATTCCATTCCATTATACTGCTCTCTACTCCACTCCAATCCTCTCCATTCCACTCCACTGCACTCCATTCCATTCCACTGCACTCCGATACACTCCATTCAACTCCACTCCATTCCACTCCACTCTGTTCCATTAACTCCCATTCCTTTGCACTACTTTCCACTCCAGTAATCTCCACTGCACGGCAACGCTTTCCATTCCATTCCATTTCATTCCATTTCACTGCATTCCACTCCACTCCACTCTACTCTACTGCATTCCTTTCGATCCCATTCCATTCCATTCCACTTCACTCTAATCCACTCTCCTCCACTCCACTCGACTCTATTCCATTATGTTCCATTTCATTCCTTTCAATTTCACTGCATTCCATTTCATTCCCTGCCATTGGACTACACTCCATCCCATTCCACTCCATTTCACTCCACTCCTTTCCAATCAATTCCATTCCATTCCACTTCACTCCAATCCACTCTATCCACTCCACTCGACTATTCCATTATGTTCCATTTCATTCCTTTCCATTTCATTGCATTCCGTTTCATTCCCTGCCATTCGACTCCACTCCACATTCCACTCCATTCCACTCCATTTCACTCCACTCCACTCCGTTCCAATCAATTCCATTCAATTCCACTGCACTCCGATTCCCCTCTATTCCATTCCGTTCCGTTGTTTTCCATTCCGTTCCATTCCTCTGAATTCCATTCCATTCCACTCCACTCCACTTCACTCCATTTCACTCCTTTCAATTCCATTCAACTCCAGTCCACTTCACTCCATTCCGTTCCACTCCATTCACTTCCATTCCACTCCTTCCCATTCCATTGCATTCCACTCTATTCCACTCCATTCCTCTCGAATCCATTCCCCTCCACTCCACTACGCTCCACTGCATTCCACTCCATTGCATCACATTCCAGTCCATATCCTTCCATTCCACACTACTCCACTCCACTCCATTCCACTCCATTCCATTCCGCTCCTTTCCATTCCAGTCCATTTCACTCCATTCCACTCCATTCTATTCCACTCCACTCTATTCAATTCCATTCCAGGCCATTCCACTCAATTCCTTTATTTCAATAGGATCTCACTCTGTCACCCATACTGAAGTACTGTTGTACATTCTTAGCGAAAATTTCTTTTCACCCTTCCCTTCCATTCAAATCCACTCCACTCAACTCCACTACACACCACTTCACTCCACTTTATTCTACTCTACTCCATTCCACTCCATTCCATTCCATTCCATTCCATTCCATTCCATTCCATTCATTTCCATTCCATTCCATTCATTTCCATTCCATTCCATTCATTTCCATTCCATTCCGTTACGCTCTATTCCATTCCAGTGCACTCCACTCCACTCCACTATAATCCATTCCACTCCATTCCATTGCATGGCACTCTGATCCACTCCACTCAACGCCACTCCACTTTACACCACTACACTCCAATCCTTTCCACTCCATTCCGTTCTGTTCTGTTCCATTCCTTTCCTTTCCACGTCATTCTATTTCCCTCCATTCCATTTCACTACACTCCATTTCACTCCATTAAACTTCTTTCCACTCCACTCCACTCCATTCCATTTCCATTCACTCCATTCCATTCCAATCCATTCCATTCCATTCCATTCCACTCCACTCCACTCCACTCCAATCCATTGTATGCGACTCCATTCCAGTGGACTCCTTCCAGCTCCTCCCCAATCTATTTCTCTCCGTTGCATTCAATTCCACTCCATCCATTCCATTCCACTCCTTTTCACTCCATTCCACTCCACTTCATTCCTCTCCACCCCACTCCACTCCATTCCTCTCTATTCCACTCCAACCCATTCCATTGCGTTCTACTCCATTCCATTCAATTCCTTTACATTGCTTGGGTCTCAATCTGTATGCCAGACTGAAGTGCAGTGCCACAATCTTAGCTCACATTTAATTTCACCATTCCATTCCCTTCCATTCCATTCTAATGCATTCCATTCCCCTGCATTCAGTACCACTCCACGCAACTACACTCAGTTCCAGTCTAATCCTGTTGACTACATTCCATTCTACTCTATTCCATTCCATTCCACTCCATTCCATTTCCTTTGGTTCCACGTTATTCTAATCCATTCCACTCCACTTCAGTCCACTCCACTCCATTCCACTCCACTCCTCTCCATTTCAGTCCATTCCATTCCATTTCACTCCTTTCCATTCCATTCAATTCCATTCCATTCCACCACACTCCCTTCCACTTCATTCCACTCCACTCCACTCCACTCCATTACTCTAAATTCCATTCAACTCCATTCCATTCCATTCCATTCCACTCCATTCCATTCCTCTCCATTCCAATTCTTTCCACTCCAATCCACTGCATTCCATTCCATTCCATTCCATGCCATTCCATTTCACTCCCCTCCACTCCATTCCATTCCTCCCAACTTCATTCCATTCCACTCCATTCCATTCCATTCCACTCCATTCCACTCCATTCCTCTTCACTCCTTTCCATTCCACTCCAATCCACTCCACTCCACTCCATTCCTCTCCTTTCCATTCCACTCCACTCAATTCCATTTCATTCCATTCCATTCCAATCCATTCCTCTTCATTAAAATATATTCCACTGCACTCCTCTCCACTCCACCGCACTCCGTTCCATTCCATTATATTTACCTCCACCCTATTGCATTCCATTCCATTCCTTCCACTCCGTTCCATTCTCTTCCATTCCTTCCACTCCATTCCATTCCATTCCAGTCCATTCCATTCCATTCCAGTCCATTCCATTCCATTCTTTTCCACTACACTCCAATCCTCTCCACTCAATTTCAAACCAATCCACTACGTTTGATTCCATTCGGTTCCATTCCATTCCATTTCATTCTTTTCCATTCCAATCCATTCCATTCCACTGCACTCTGATCCACTCCACTCAACTCCACTCCACTCTACTCCATTCTATTCCACGCCATTCCACTCCATTCCACTCAACTCGACTGCACTCCATTCCATTCCATTCCATTGTATTCCACTGCCCTCACATAAACAACATTCAACTCCTTTCGACTCCACTCCGTTCAATTGCATAGTCTTCCATTGCGTTTCATTCCATTCAATTCCACTCCACTCCATTCCACTCCATTGAATTCCAACCAATTTCATTTCACTCCATTCCACTCCATTCCACTCCACTCCACTTTTCTCCACTCCACTATACTCCATTCAATTCCACTCCATTCCATTACGTTACACTACATTTGATTCCATTTCATGCCTCTCCATTCTACTGCCTTCCTCTCCACTCCATTACCCTCCACTCCATTCCATTCATCTCCTCTCCGTTCTACTCAATTCATTCCATTATACAGTATTCCATTCCATTTCATTCCACGTGATTACATTCCATTCCACTCGATTCCATTCCACCCCTCTCCACTCAACTCCACTTCACTCGGTTCCATTCGATTCCATTCCACTCCACTCTACTCCATTCCATTCCATTCCATTGCATTCCATTCCATTCCATCCCATTCCATTCCTTTCCTCTGCACTATGATGCATTCTTCTCAACTCCACTCCACTGCACTCCAGTCCACAATATTCCATTCCATCCTCTTCCATTCCATTCCCTTCATTTCCATTCCATTGCTTTTCTTTACATTCCATTCCATTCCTTTCCACTGCCCTCTCATCCATTCCACTCAACCCCACTGAACTCCACTGCACTCCATTCCATTCCACATCATTCCACTCCATTCCACTCCACTCCACTCCATTTTGCTTCTTTCAATGCCAATTTTTCCATTTCATTCCATTCCATTCTAATGCATTCCACTCCATTGAAATCCATTGCATTCCACTCCACTCCATTCAGCTCCTCTCCATTTCACACAACTCTCATCGACTTCCCTCATCTCCCCTGCATTACATTCCTTTTCATTCCATTCAATTACATTCTACTCCATTTCCTTCCATTACATTCCACTCCACTCCTTTCCACTCCAATCCATTTCATTACAGTTCATTCCATTCCACTCCACTCCTCTAGATTCCTTTAAACTCCACTTCATTCTATTCCATTTCATTACATTCCATTCCACTCCACTCCATTCCATTCCACTCCGTTCCACCCCAATGCAGTCCATTCCACTCCATTCCACTCCTCTCCTCTCCACTCCATTCTATTCTTTTCCATTTCATTCCATCCATTCCATCGTACTCCAATCCACTCCACGTGACTCCACACCATTCCACGTCTCTCCACTATATTCCATTCCATTGAGTTACATTCTAAACCGTTCCGATCGATTGCATTCCACTCCACTCCATGCCATTCCACTCCACTCCATTCCACTCCACTCACTTTAAATCCATTCCAGTCCAATCCACTCCAATTATTTTAACTCCATTCAACTCCATACCACTCCAGACCACACGCCACTCCACTCCATTCCATTCCACTCATTACCATTCCCTTCCTTCTATTCAATTCCATTCCATTCGACTCCTTTCCACTCCATTCCACTCCAATCCAATCCAGTCCACTCCATTCAACTCCTCTCCATTCCAGTCCACTCCATTCCATTCCAGTCCACTCCATTCAACTCCTCTCCATTCCAGTCCACTCCATTCCAGTCCACTCCATTCCATTCCATTCCCCTCCATTCCATTGTATTCCACTATATTAAACTCCATTCCACTCCAATCCAGTCCTCTCCACTGCTCTCCATTCCAGTCCATTCCTTTCCATTCCACACCATTCCATTCCACTCCATTCAAAACCATTCCACTCCACTCCATTTCACTCCACTTTCATCAACTCCCCTCAACTCCATAGCATTACACGCCATTCCACTCAATTCCTTTCCTATCCACCCATTCCATTCTATTAAATTCCATTCCATTCCATTGCATTCGATATCATTCCTTTGGATTCCATTCTATTCTTCTCCACTCCATTCCATTCCATTCCATTACACTTCTTTCCACTCCACTTCATTAACTCCACTCCATTCCACTCCATTCCGTTCCGTTCCATTCCATTCCATTCCATTCCATTCCATTCTATTCCACTCCACTCCACTCCACTAAATTCCATTCCATTCTTTTCCACTCCACTCCAATCGTTTCCAATCCACTCAACTCTATCCCACTCTGCTACACTACGCTGCACTCCACTCCAGTCCACTCCAATTCATTGAACCCCACTCCATTCCATTCCACTCCATTACATTTCATTCTATTCCTTTTCCTTCTATTTCATTCAACCCCACTCCACTCCTTTCCACTCCACTTCATTCCACTGCAATCCATTCTACTCCCTTCCACTCCATTCCAATTCATTGTATTTCACTGCACTCCTTTCCATTCAATTCTACTCCTTTCCAATGCAGTACCTTATTTCGCCTTAATCTCACGCTGATACCCACACTGCAGTGCAGTGGCACAATCTTACATCACATTTCATTTCAACATTCCATTTCACTCCATTCCACTCCACTACACTCATATCCACTCCACTCAAATGCATTGAACTCCCCTTCTCTCCTCTGTGTTCCATTCTCTTCTGTACCATTTCTTTCCATTCCATTCCATTCTGTTCCTTTCCATTCCCCTCCATGCCATTCCATGCCACTCCATTCCACCCCACTCCACTCCGCTCCATTCCACTAAGCTCCACTTCACTCTACTCCACTGCATTCCATTCCATTCCATTCCATTCCATTCCATTCCATTCCATTCCTTTTCCTTCCACTGCATTGTGATCCCCTCCAATGAAGTCCACTGCTCTCCAATCCACTCCATTCCATTCCATTCCTTTGCGATCAGATGCATTCCGTTCAGTTCCTTCACATGCCACTCCATTCCAATCCACTCCATTCCACTCCCCTTCATTTCACTCCATTCCACTTCATTCCACTCCACTCCACTTCAATCCACTCCACTCCACTCCATTCCTTTCCAATCTATTCCATTCCATTCCACTCCATTCCATTCCATTCCACTCCATTCCATTCCATTCCATTCCATTCCATTCCATTCCACTCCATTGGACTTCACTCTGTTCCACTGCACTTCATTCCACTCCATTCCACTCCATTCAACTCCACTCTGTTCCACTGCACTTAATTCCACTCCATTCCTCTCCATTCCATTCCATTCCACTTTTCAACTCCACTCCATTCCACTGCTCCTCATTCCACTCCCCTCCCCTCCATTTCACTCGGTTAAATTCAATTCCGCACAATTCAATTCCATCGCTTTCCACTCCTTTCCACTCCATTCCACTCCACTCCATGTCACTTCACTCTATTCCACTCCACTCCAACCTATTCCACTGATTCCATTCCACTCCTCTCCATTCCCTTCCATTCTTCTCCATTCCATTCCATTCCTTTATTTCTACTGGATCTCCCTCTTTCACTCAGATGGGAGTGCTGTGGAACAACCTTAACTCACTTTTAATTTTATAACTCCATTCCATTCCATTTCATTCCACTGCACTGCACTCCAGTTTACTCCACTCCACTCCACTCCACTGTTCTCCATTCTATTCCATTCCATTCCAATCCACTCCACTCCAATCCCTTCCATTCCATTGCAATCCATTCCATTTCACTTCACTGTGATACACACCACTCCACTCCCATCCATTCCATTGCTTTCCTTTTCATTCCATTCTGTCCCCTTCCATTCCATTCCGTTCAATTCCATTGCATTAAACACCACTCCATTACATTCCACTCCTTTCCACTACACTTCACTCCACTCTAATCCCCTCAAATCCACTCCACTCCATTTCATTCCACTGTACTCCAATCCGTTACACTTAACTCCATTGCACTCCACTGCATTCCTATGTATTCTGTACCATTGTGTTCCATGACATTCCACTCCATTCTTTTCCCCTGCACTCTGATCCATTCTATTCTGTTGTGTACTATTCCACTCCATTCCATTCCACTCCACTACATTCCAGTCCACTCTATTTCACTCCACTCCACTCAAATCCACTGCACTCCATTCCATTCCACACCACTTCATTCCTTTCCTCTCCATTGCATTCCAGTCCATTCCATTCCACTCTATTCCACTTCACTCTTTTCCACTCTTCACCAATCCACTCCACTCCAATCCGTTCCACTCCTTTCCATTCCACTGCACTAAATTCCATTTCATTCCACTCCACTCCATTCCATTACACTCCACTTAATTCCATTACTCTCCACTCCACTCCACTCCATTCTATTACATTGCATTTAATGCCACTCCATTCCATTCCATTCCATTCCATTCCATTCCATTCCATTCCATTCCATTCCATTCCATTCCATTCCATTCCATTCCATTCCATTCCATTCCATTCCCTTCCACTACACTCTGGTCCACTCCACTGAAGTCGAAACCAGTCCACTTTTTTCAGTTCCATTCCATTCCATTCCATTCCAATCCATTCTATTCCACTGCATTCCCATCCACTCCACTCCCCTCCACTCCATTCCATTCCACACCATTCCACTGCATTCCAGTGCACTCCATTCTATTGTATTCTGCAGCATTCTGATTAAAAACCCCTCTAATCCACTACATTCCATTCCATTCCGTACTCTTCTGTTCTGTTCCATTTCGTTCCATTTCACTCCATTCCATTCCACTCAACTCAATTCCAACCCATTCCAGTTCACTCCATTCCACACCACTCAACTTTACTCCACTCCACTCAACTCCATTCCATTTCTCTCCTTTCCATTCGTTTACACTACATTTGATTCCATTTCATTCTACTCTATTCTACTCCCTTCCACTTCTCTCCATTGCACTACACTCCATTACATTCAACTCCACTCCATTCCACTCAATTCCATTCCATTATACTCCGTTTCATTCCATTCCATTCCATTATATTCCAAAACATTCCCTTCCACTCTAATTGATTACATTACACTCCACTCCGCTTCCACTCTACGCAATTCCATTCCACTCCATTCCATTCCATTCCATTCCATCCCATTCCATTCCATTCCAGTCCTCTGCACTCTGATCCACAACTCTCAACTCCACTCCACTGCACTCCACTCCCATTCCATTCTTTTCTATTCCATTCTGTTCTGTTCCATTGCTTTCAACTCCATTCCATTCCCATTTTTTCCATTCCATTCCCCTCCACTTCCTTTCATTAAATTACATTCCGCTCCATTCCACTCCACTCCACTCCACTCCGTTCCATTTTGCTCTGTTCAATTCCATTCCATTCCATTCATCTCAACTCCATCCCACTCCACTCCATTTCACTCCACTCCACTCCATTCCCCTCCACTCCACTTCATTCCACACATTTCCATTCCTTTCCATTCTACTCCATTCCATACCATTCCACTCCACTGCATTCCATTCCTTTCCACTTCACTGCCTTCTACTCTACTCAAATCCAATCCATTCCACTCAATTCCTTTCCACTCCACGCAAATCCAATCCATTCCACTCCATTGCACTCCATTCCATTCCACTCCACTCCATTCCATTCCATTATACTCCATTCCATTCCTTTATTTCGAGTGTATCTCACTCTGTCACCCAGACTGGAGTGCAGTGGCACAATCTTAGCTCACTTTTAATTTCACCATTCCATTCCACTTCATTCCATTAAATTCCATTTCATTCCATTCCATTTCATTCCATTCCATTCAATTCCATTCCATTTCATTCCATTGCATTCCATTCCATTCAATTCCATTCCATTTCATTCCATTGCATTCCGTTCCATTCCATTCCATTCCATTCCATTCCATTCCGCTCAAATACTTTCCACTCCACTCCACTCCACTGAACTCCACACAATTGCATTCTTGTCCTCTTTATTCCATTCCACTCCAATCCACTTCATTCCACTCCACTACATTCCACTCCACTTCACTCCACTTCATTGCATCCCACTCCACTCCATTCCATTCCACTCCACTGCATTCCATTCAATTCCTGTCCACTGAACTCCATTACACTCTGCTTCAGTCTAGTCCACTCGCTTCCACTCCACTCCATTCCATTTCATTCCATTAAATTCCATTCCATTCCTTTCCATTTCATTCCATTCCATTCCTTTCCATTCCACTCCATTCAACTCCACTCCATTCCACTGCTCTTTATTCCTCTCCACTCCACTAAATTACACTCCATTCCATTCCATTCCACTCCATTCCCCTCCATCTCACTCTACTTCATTCCACTCCATTCTACTCTATTTCACTGATCCCATCCCTCTACTCTCTATTCTATTCCATTCTACTGAATTCTATTCCATTCCTTTATTTCAACTGGAGCTTCCTCTGTCACCCAGATGGGAGTGCTGTGGCACAATAGTAGCTCGAATTTCATTTCATCATTCCATTCCTTTCCATTCCATTCCATTCCACTGCACTCCACTACATTTTACACCACTCCACTTCACTGTTCTCCATTCTGTTCAATTCCATTCCACTCCTTTCCACTCTGTTCCATTCCGTTCCATTCCATTTCACCGCAATGTTATCCACTACACTCAACTCCACTCCACTCCCCTCCATTCTATTTCTTTCCGTTTCATTCCATTCTGTTATATACCACATCATTCTGTTTAATTCCATTGCATTAAACTCCACTCCATTCCATTCCACTCCTTTCCACTCAACTGCATTCCACTCCAGTCCACTCAACTCCACTACACTCCATTCCATTCCATTCCAATCCATTCCACTACACTCCAATCGACTGTACTCAAATCCACTGAACTCCCCTGCATTCCTTTCTATTCCATTCCTTTCCATTCCATTCCATTCCATTCAATTCTATTCCACTCCAATCCATTCCTTTCTATTCCTTTCAATACCATTCCCTTCCATTCAATTCCACTCCACTGCATTCGAATCCACTCCAATTCACTGCACTCCACTCTACTCAACTCCACTCTACTCCATTAAATTCCACAGAACTTCATTCCATTCCACTCCATTCCATTCCATTACACTCCAATCCATTCCACTCCACTCCACTCCTTTCCACTCCTTTACATTCCACTCCACTCCATTCCATTTCATTCTATTACACTCCATTCCATTACACTCCACTCCATTCCATAACACTCCACTCCACTCATCTCCACTCCACAGCACTCCGTTCCAATATATTACATTTAACTCCTCCCCTTTGCATTCTTTCCATTCCTTCCATTCCATTCCATTCGATTCCACTGGACTCTCATCCATTCCCCTCAACACCACTCCACACCTCTGCACTCCATTCCATTCCACACAGTTTCACTCCATTCCCCTCCACTCCACTCCATTTCACTCCCTTCCATTCCTTTCCATTCCATTCCAATCCAATCCATTCCATTCCAATGCAATCCACTCCTCTCCACTCAATTCCACTACTTTCTATTCCATTCCATTCCATTCCATTCCATTCCATTCCATTCCATTCCATTCCATTCCTCTGTACTCCAATCCACCGCAGGTGACTCCACAGCGTTCCACGTCACTCCACTCCATTCCAATCCGTTATGTTCCATTCCAATCCAAACCATTCCGATCCGTTCAATTCCATTCCACTTCATTCCATTGCTCTCCACTCCATTCCACTCCCCTCTACTTATCTGCATTACACTCCATTCCACTCCACTCCATTTAATTCCTTCCCACTCCATACCACTGCAATCCATACCAAGGCACTCCAGTCCATTTCATTCCACTCCATTCATTTCCATTCCTTCCATTCAATTCCTTTCCATTCCATTCTCTTCCACTCCATTCCACTCCAATCCAATCCACACCACTGCATTACTCTCCTCTCCCCTCCAGTTCACTCCATTCCATTCTATTGCTGTCAATTCCATTCCATTCCATTCCACTCTATTCCACTCAATTCCACTCCAATCCAATACACTGCACTCCATTCCACTCCTCTCCTATCCAGTCTACTCCATTCCGTTCCATTCCTGTCCAATCCATTCCATTCCATTACACTCTATTCCACTCCATTCCACTCCACTCCATTCCACTCCACTGCTTTCCATTCCAATCCATTCCTTTCCATTCCACTCTGTTCCTATCCACTCCATTCCACACCATTCCACTACACGGCATTTCATTCCACTCTGATCCACTCCCCTCAACCCCACAGCACTCCACTTCTTCTGCTCCATTCCATTCCATTCCTTTAAACTGGATCTCACTATGTCACTCACAGTGGAGTGCATTGGCACAATCTTAGCTCACATTTCATTTCTCCATTCCATTTCATTCCATTCCATTCCATTCCATTCCATTCCATTCCATTCCATTCCATTCCATTCCATTATTCCACTGCACTCCAATCTTCTACACTCAACTCCCCTCCACTCCACTCCACTCAGTTCCATTCCCTTCCATCCATTTCATTCTGTTCTGTTCCATTGCACTCCATTGCATTTCACTCCACTCCATTTCACTCCATTCCCATTGATTCCACTCCTCTCCACTCAACTCCATTCCCTTCAGCTGCATTCCATTCCTTTCCTGTATTTAGTCTGAATCTCTCTCTGTCAAGCAGACTGGAGTCCAGTGGCAACAGCTTAGCTCACATTTCCTTTAACCTTTTCATTCCCTTCAATTCAATTCAAATCCATCCCATTCCATTCCAATCCATTTCATTCCATTCCATTCCATACCATTCCATGTCTTTCTATTCCACTGCAATCCAATCGACTCCACTCAACTCCACTCCACTCCATTCCACTCAACTCAGTTCCACTCCACTCCATTCCACTCCGTTCCATTGAATTCCATTCCATTCCATTCCATTCCATTCCTCTGCACTCCATTCCACTCCACTCCACTCCACTCCACTCCACTCCACTCCACTCCACTCCCTTCCATTCCGCTACATTCCGTTTGGTTCTGTTCCGTTCCATTCTACTCCATTGCACTGCACTTCACCTTATTCCAATCTACTGCATTTCACACAAGTCCACTCCATTCCACTTCACTCTACTGCACTTCACACGACTCCAATCCACTCCATTCAATTCCACTCCATTCTGCTACATTCCACTCAATTCCATTCCACTCCATTCCACGCTATTGCACTCCATTCCACACCACTCCATTCCAATCCTATGCACTCCACTCCAGTTCTTTCCAATCCTCTCCAATCCATTCTGTTCCATTCTATTCCATTCCTTTTTATTCCATTCCACTCCACTCCATTTCAATCCACTCTGATCCACTCCCCTCAACTCTACAGCATTCCAATCGGTTTGACTCCATTCCACTATACTCCGTTTCACTCCATTGCACTCCATTCTACTCCATTCCCCTTAACTCCACTCCACTCCACTCCATTTCATTAATCTCCTCTCCATTCCATTCAACTCCTTTCCATTCCGTTCCATTTAATTCCACTGCACTCCACTCCATTCCATTCCACTGCATTCCACTCCTCTCCACTTCATTCCACTACACTCCACTCTACCCCACTCCATTCCACTCCACTCTTCCATTCCATTCCATTCCATTCCATTCCATTCCATTCCATTACATTACATTACATTCCACTGCACTGCAGACCACCCCACTTGAATCTTCAACACTCCACGCCACCCCACTTCGTTCCGTTCCATTTCATTCCATTCCTTATTGTTCCGTTCCTTTCTGTTCCATTCCACTCCATTCCAATCCAATCCACTCCTTTCTAATCCACTCCTTTTAACTCTATTCCATTCGATTCCAATCCATTCAACTCCATTCCATTCCACCGCACTCCATTCCACTCCACTCGATTCCACTCCAGTCTGTTCTGATCCATTCCATTCCATTCTTTTCCATTCCACTCCGTTTGATTCCATTTTTTTCCTCTCCTCTCCATTCCACTTCAATCCATTCCTCTCCACTCCACTCCTTTCCATTCCAGTCGTTTCTATTCCGTTCCATTACTCTCAACTAAATTCCACTACACTCTATTTCACTCCAATATGATCCACTCCCATCATCTCCACAACATTCCATTCATTTCCATTCCATTCCACTTAATTCCTCTCCATTTCATTCCATTATATTCGACGCCACTCCATTCCACTCTGCTCCATTTCACTCCATTGCACTCCATTCTACTCCATTCCACTTCACTCCACTCCATTGCTCTCCATTCCATTATACTCCATTCCATTCCATTCCATTCCTTTCCATTCCATTCCATTCCACTCCACTCCATTCCATTCCAATCCACTCCAATCCACTCCATTCCCTGCATTCCACTCCACTCCACTCCATTCCACTCCATTTCCCTCCACTCCACTCTGCTCCACTCCACTCCACTCCTTTCCATTCCATTCCATTCCGTTCCATTCTATTCCAGTCCACTGCACTCCGATCCACAACACTTGACTCCACAATTCTCCACGCCACTCCAATCTATTCCATTACCTGCCGCTCCATTCTTTTCCATTCCATTCCACTCCAATCCACTTTATTCCACTCCTCTCCATTTCACTCCATTCCCCTCGATTCCACTCCTCTCAACTCCACTCCACTCCACTATACTCCACTCCACTCCATTCCATTCAGTTCCACTCTATTCCATTCCTTTATTTCGAGAGAATCTCACTCTGTCACCCAGACTGGAGTGCAGTGGCACAATCTTAGCTAACATTTCATTTCACCTTTCCAATCCATTTCATTCCATTTCATTGCGTTTGTTTCCATTCCATTCCATTCCATTCCATTCCATTGCACTCCGATCCACTCCAGTTGAGTTCTCACCACTCCACGCCACTCCACTTCCTTCCATTCCATGCTCTTCTATTCCATACTTTTCCATTTCTCTCCATTGCATTGCACTCCATTCCATTCCACTCCACTCCATTCTACTCCACTCTGTTAAACTCCATTCCACTCCATTCAACTTCAGTCCATTCCACTTCACTCCACTCCAGTCTGTTCGGAGCTGTTCCATTCCATTATTTTCCGTTACATGCCATACTGTTTGAATCCATTCCATTCTCTTCCACTACATTCTATTCCACTCCTTTCCCCTCCCCTCCACTCCACTTTATTCCATTCCATTCCATTCCATTCCAGTCCATTCCATTTCTCTCCACTCCATTCCACTCCACTCTGATACACTCCCCTCAACTCTACAACATTCCATTCCATTCAATTCCAATCCACTCCATTCCACTCCATTTCATTCCTTTACATTCCACCGCACTCCTTTCCACTTCACTCCATTTGATTCCATTACTCTCTATTCTTCTCCATTCCACTCCACTCCAGTCCATTCCATTAAATTCCATGCCATTTCATTCCACTACATTCCATTTTTTCCATTCCATTCCACTCTACTCTAGTCCATTCAATTCCATTCCATTCCACTCCACTCCACTTCATTCCAATCCATTCCACTACACTCCACTCAACTCCTTCCCTTCCATTCCATTCCACTCCATTCCATTCCACTCCACTCCATTGCATTCCACTTCTTTCCATTCCACTCCACTTAACTCTAATCCTCTCCATTCCATTCCATTCCATTATATTCCCTTTCATTACATTCCACTCCATTCCATTCCTCTCTACTCCATTCTAATCCACTCCATTTCATGCCACATTGATTGACACCCCTCAAATTTACAGCAATCCATTCCCATCCATTCTACTCCACTCCATTCCACTCCACTCCGTTTGACTCCATTGCACTCCGTTCTTCTACATTCCACTCCACTTCACTCCACTCCATTCTATTATCTTGAGTCCATTGCATTCCACTCCTTTCCATTCCATTCCATTGCATTCCAATGCACTCCACTCCATTCTTTTCCACTCCATTTCAATCGACTCCATTCCATTCCACTCCATTGCACTGCATTCCACTCCACTCCACCAAAATCCTTTCTATTCCATTCCATTCCACTGCCCTCCGATACACTCCACTTGACTCCACACCACTGCGTGTCACTCCACTCCATTCCATGACATGTCATTCCTTTATGTTCTGTTCCAATCCATTCCACTCCATTCCATTCCACTCCACTCCATTCCACTCCCCTGCTTTTTACTCCTTTCCCCTCGATTCCAATCCCCTCCACTGCACTCCACTGCTATCCACTCCACTCCATTCCATTCAGCTCCATTCCAATATATTCCATTATTGTGACTGAATCTCACTCTGTCACCCAGACTGGAGTGCAGTGGCACCAACTTATCTCACATTTCATTTCACCTTTCCATTCCATTCCATTCCATTCCATTCCATTCCATTCCATTCCATTCCATTCCACTCCACTCCATTCCTTTCCATTCCATTCCATTTCATTCCATTCCATTCCTCTTCACTCTCATCCACTCCAATCAACTCCAATCCACTCCACTCCACTCCGTTCCATTCTGGTCCTTTCCATTTCATTCCATTCCACTGCATTACACTCCACTCCATTCCAATCCACTAGATTTCTCTCCATTCTACTCCATTCCACTCCACTCCACTGAACTTCACACCTCTCCACTCCATTCCATTACATTCCACTTCATTCCACTACATTCCACTCCATTCCATTCCACTCCATTCCTCTCCATTCTACTCCACTTCATTCCACTCCACTCCACTCCAGTCCAGTACATTCTGTTCCATTCCATTCGATTCTGTTCCATTCCGCTGCATTCCATTCGATTCCAGTTCATTCCCCTCCACTCGATTCCATTCCACTCCATTGCACTCCACTCCATTGCATTCCATTCCATTCCATTCCATTCTACTGCACTCTGATCCACTCCACTTGACTCCATGCCTCGCCACGCCACTCCACTTCCTTCCATTTCTTGCCGTTCCTTTCCATAGTTTTCCGTTCAGTTCCGTTATGTTCCATTCCATTTCATTCGACTTCACTCCGTTCTACACCACTCTTTTAACTCTATTCCACTCCAGTCCATCCCACTCAACTTCACTCCTGTCCGTTCCGATCTGTTCCATTCCATTTTGTTCCATTCCATTCCTTTTGACTCCACTCCATTACATTCCACTTCTTTCCACTCCAGTCCACTCAACCCCACCTCAATCCTGTCCAGTCCATTCCATTCCATTCCATTCCATTCCATTCCATTCCTCTGTCCCATCCACTCTATTCAACTCCACTGCACTCCACTCCACCCCAATCCCCTTTATTCCATTCCATTTCATTCCATTCCATTCTAATCCATTCCACTCCATTCCATTCCACTCCTATCCATTCCACTCCAGTCCATTTCAATCCACTGTGATACACTACCCTCAAATCCACAGCATTCCTTTCCATTCCATTCCATTCCATTTCATTTCCACTTCATTCCACTCCGCTGCATTGCACTCCACTCCGTTTCACTCCATTACAATCCATTCTACTCCATTCGAGTCCACTCCACTCTATTCGACTCCATTCCATTAAACCCTACTCCATTACATTCCACTCAATTCCATTCCATTCCATTCCATTATATTTGTCTTCACTCCCATCCACTCTATTCAACTCCAATGCACTCCACTCCACTCCACCCCTATCCCCCCATTCCATTCCATGTAATTCCATTCCATTCCACTCCATTCCACTCCACTCCAACCCGTTCCGCTCCACTCGATTTCACTCCACTGTTATACACTACCTTCAACTCCCCAGTATTGCGTTACATTCTATTCCATTCCTTTCCTTTCTATTAAACTCCTTTCTGCTCCATTTCATTCCACTAAATTCCAATCCGTTCCATTCCACTCCACTCCGTGTGACTCCATTGCACTCCATTCTACTCCATTCGACTCCACTCCACTCCACTCCACTCCATTCCATTAAACTCCTCTCCATTCCGTTGCACTCCATTCCCTCCCAGTCCACTCGAATCCACTCCTTTGAATTCCACTCCATTCCAATGCACTCCACTCCATTCCGCTAACTCCACTCCACTCCATTCCATTAAACTCCTCTCCATTCCGTTGCACTCCATTCCCTCCCAGTCCACTCGAATCCACTCCGTTGAATTCCACTCCATTCCAATGCACTCCACTCCATTCCGCTAACTCCACTCCACTCCACTCCATTCCATTAAACTCCTCTCCATTCCGTTGCACTCCATTCCCTCCCAGTCCACTCGAATCCACTCCGTTGAATTCCACTCCATTCCAATGCACTCCACTCCATTCCGCTACACTCCACTCTTCTCCACTACACTCCAATCCATTTTATTTCACTCCTCTCCACTCCACTCCTTTCCATTCCATTCTGTTCCATTCCACTCCTATCCATTCCACTGCACTCCTTTTTAATCCACTGTGATACACTACCCTCAACTCCACAACATTCCTTTCCATTCCATTCCATTCCAATCCATTCTACTCCATTTCATTTCCACTTCATTCCACTCCACTGCATTGCACTCCACTTCGTTTCATTTCATTGCACTCCATTCTACTCCATTCAAGTCCACTTCATTCTATTCCACTCCATTCCATTAAACTCCACTCCATTATATTCTACTCAATTCCATTCCCTTCTATTCCCTTCCATTCCATTCCTTTCCATTCCATTCCATTCCATTCCATTCCATTCCATTCCATTCCACTGTCCCATCCACTCTATTCAACTCCACTGCACCCCACTCCACCCCAATCCCCTCCATTCCATTCCGTTCCATTTCATTCCATTCCATTCCACTCCTATCCATTCCACTGCACTCCATTTCACTCCACTGTTATACACTACACTCAAATACCCAGAATTCCATTCCATTCTATTCCTTTCCTTTCCATTCCACTCCTTTCCAATCTATTTCATTCAACTAAATTCCAATCCTTACCATTCCACTCCACTCCGTGTCACTCCTTTGCACTGCATTGTACTCCATTCGACTCCACTCCATTCCATTATACTCCACTCCATTTCATTGCACTCCATTCCATTCCAGTCCACTCCAATCCACTCCATTCCGTTCCACTCCATTCCAATACGCTTCACTCCATTCCACTTCACTCCACTCTTCTCCTCTACACTCCACTCCGGTTCATTGCACTCCTCTCCACTATACTCCACTCCATTCCATTCCATTCCATTCCATTCCATTCCATTCCACTGCACTCTAATCCACTCCACTTGAATCCACAACACTCCATGCCACGCCACTCCATTCCATTCCATGCCATTCCTTTTCATACCGTTCCGTTCCATTTTGTTCCATTCCACTCCATTCGATTCCACTCCACTCCTTTTAACTCCATTCCAGTCCATTCCACTCCACTCCATACCACTCCACCCCATTCCACTCCAGTCCTTTCCCATCCATTGCATTCCATTCTGTTCCATTCCATTGCATTCTGTTCAAATCCATTCCACTCCCCTCCACTCCATTCCATTCCACTGCATTCCCCTCCTTTGCACTCCATTCCATTCTACTCCATTCCATTCCATTCCATTTCATTCCATTCCATTCCACTCCATTCCATTCCATTCCATTCCACTCCTAACCATTCCACTCCACTCCATTCCAATCCACTGTTATACACTACCCTCAAATCTACAGGTTTCCATTCCAACCATTCAATTCCGCTCCATTCCACTCCATTTCATTTTCTCTACATTTCTCTTCGCTGCATTCCACTCCACTCCGTTTGACTCCATTGCACTCCATTCTACTTCATTCGACTCCACACCACTCTACTCCTCTCCATTCCATTAAACTCCACTCCATTACGTTTCACTCAATTCCTTTCCATTACTGTCCATTCCATTCCATTCCATTCCTCTGCACTCCCATCCACTTTATTCAACTCCACTACACCCCAATCCAATCCATTCCATTCTTTTTCATTAAATTCCATTCCATTCCATTCCACTCCATTCCATTCTACTCCTATCCATTCCACTCCACTCCATTTCTCTCCACTGTGATACACTACCCTCATCTCCACAGCATTCCATTCCATTCCATTCCTTTCTATTCCACTCCGTTTCATACCACTAAATTCCAATCTGCTCCATTCCAGTCCACTCCGTTTCACTCCATTGCACTCCATTCTGCTCCATTTGACTCCACTCTGCTCCATTCCTTTAAACTCCACTCCATTCCGTTTCTATCCATTCCATCCCATTCCATTCCAGTCCACTCCAATCCATTCTATTCCATTCCACTCCATTCCAATATACTCCACTCCATTCCACTCCACTCTTCTCCACTACATTCCACTCCAGTTCATTTCACTCCTCTCCACTCCACTCCTTTCCATTCCATTCTGTTCCATTCCATTCGATTCTATTCCATTCCAATCCATTCCATTCCATTCCACTGCACTTCAATCCACACCAGTTTATGCCACAACACTCCACAGCACTCAACTCCATTCCATTCCATGCCGTTTCATTAAATACCACTCCATTCCATTTTGTTCCATTCCACTCCCTTCCATTCCACTCCACTCCCTTTAACTCCATTCCATTCCATTCCTTTCCACTCCACTCCATTCAACTCCACCCCACTCCATTCCACTCCAGTACGTTCCAATCCATTCCATTCCATTCTATTCCATTCCATTGCATTCGATTTCTTTACATTCTACTCCACTGCATTCCATTCCACTTCATTCCACTGTGCTCCTCTCCACTCCAATCCATTCCATTCCATTCCACTCCTTTCCATTCCTCTCAACACCATTCAAATCCACTCCATTTCACTCTTCTCTGATCCACTCCCGTAAACTCCACCACATTCCATTCCACTCCATTACATTCCACTCCCTTTCACTCCATTTCATTCCTTTACATTCTACTACACTCCATTCCTCTGCAGCCCATTTCACTCCCTTGCACTCTATTCTACTCGATTCCACTCCACCCCACTGCATTCCAATCCATTCCATTTAATTCCACTCCTTTCCATTTCCCTCAGTTCCATTCCTTTCCATTTCATTCCACTCCACTCCTCTACATTCCACTCCATTCCATTCCGTTACATTCCATTCCATTCCCCTCCATCTCACTACACTCCTCTACATTCCACTCCACTCCATTCCACTCCACTCCGTTTCACTCTATTACCCTCGAATTCATCCCCTCCACTCCACTCCACTGCCCTCCACTCCACTCAATTACATTCAGCTCCATTCCATTCCATTCCTTTAGTTTGACTGAATCTCACTCTGTCACCCAGACTGGAGTGCAGTGGCACAATCTTAGCTCACATTTAATTTCACCTTTCCATTCCATTCCATTCCATTCCATTCCATTCCATTCCATTCCATTCCATTCCATTCCACTTCACTCCATTCCATTTCATTCCATTCCATTCCATTCCAATCTACGCCGTCCCTCTGAACTCCCGTCCATTGCACTCAACTCCAATCCACTCCACTGCACTCCCTTCCATTCCATTCCATTCCATTTCATTCGATTCCATTCCATTCCATTTCATTCTAATCCACTATATTCCAATACACTAGATTTGTCTCCATTCTACTCCATTCCACCCCACTCCGATGAACTTCACTCCACTCCACTGCACTCCACTCCATTCCATTCCATTCCTTCCACTACATTCCACTCCATTCCATTCCACTCCATTCCACTCCACTCTGTTCCACTCCAGTCCTCTCCACTCCAGTATGTTTCAGTCCATTCCGTTCAACTCATTTCTGTTCCATTCCATTGCATTACATTCGATTCCATTCCATTTCCTTCTACTCTATTCCATTCCACTCCATTCCACTCCACTCCACCCTACTCCATTGAATTCTATTCCATTCCATTCCATTCCACTGCACTCCTATCCATTTCACTTCTCTCCACGCCATGGCATGCCACTCCACTTCCTTCCATTCCATGCCGTTCCATTCTATAACGTTCCGTTTAGTTCTGTTCCATTCCACTCCATTCCATTCCACTCCACTCCGTTCTATTCCACTCCCTTAAACTCTATTCCACTCCATTCCACTCCACTCCATTCTGCTACTCCACTCCAGTACGTTAATACCTGTTCCATTCCATTCTGTTCCATTCCATTCCATTCCATTCCATTCCACTCTACTCCATTCCATTCCACTTATTTCCACTCCACTCCACCCAAATCCACTCCATTCCATTCCATTCCTTTCCATTCCCTTCCATCCCATTTCACTCCTTTCCATTCCTCTCCACTGCATTCCACCCCACTCCATTTCATGCCACACTTATTCACTCCCCTCAACTTTAAAGTATGCGATTTAAATTCATTCCAGTCCACTCTAGTCCACTCCATTTCATTCCATTACATTCCACTCCACTCCATTCCACTCCACTCCGTTTGACTCCATTGAATTCCATTCTTCTCCATTCCACTCCATTCCACTGCACTCCATTCCATTAAACTTCACTCCATTGCTTTCCACATCGTTCCATTCCGTCCCATTCCATTCCACTCCACTCCACTCCATTCCAATCGACTCCTTTCCATTCCACTCCATTCCACACCACTCCACTCCACTCAACTCCTTTACATTCTATTCCTTTCCACTGCACTCTGAGACACTCCACTTGACTCCACACCACTGCCCGTCACTCCACTCCTTTCCGTTCCATGCCGTTCCGTTCCGTTCCATTCCACTCCATTACATTCCACTCCACTCCATTCCAGTCCACTCCATTTAACTCCATTCCCCTTGATTCCACCCTCTTTCACTCCACTCCCCTGCCCTCCACTCCACTCCATTCCATTCAGCTCCATTCCATTCCATTCCTTTATTATGACTGAATCTCTCTCTTTCACGCAGACTGGAGTGCGGTGGCACAATCTTAGCTCTCATTTCATTTCACCATTCCATTCCATCATTCCATTCCATTCCATTCCATTCCATTCCATTCCATTCCATTCCTCTGCACTCCCTTCCACTCTTCTCAACTCCAATCCACTCCACTCCATTCCCTTCCATTCAAGTCCATTCCCTTTCATTCTGTTCCACTCCATTCCATTCCATTGCATTCCACTCCAATCCATTCCAATCCGCTAGATTTCTCTCCATTCCTCTCCATTCCATTGAACTTCACTCCATTCCACTCCACTCAATTTCATTCCACTACATTCCACTGCATTCCATTCCACTCTATTCCACTCCATTCCTCACCATTCTACTCCACTCCATTCGACTCCACTCCACTCCAGTCCGTTCCCATCCATTCCATTCCATTCTGTTCCACTCCATTGCATTCTCTTCAGTTCCATTCCATTCCCCTCAACTCCATTCCATTCCACTCCATTCTACTCTTCTGCCCTCCACTCCACTCTACTCCATTCCATTCCATTTCATTCCATTCCATTCCAATCCATTTCACTCCATTCCATTCCACTCCTATCCATTCTACTCCACTACATTTCAATCCACTCTGATACACTACCCTCAAATGCACAGCATTCCTTTCCATTCCATTCCATTCCACTCCATTCCACTCCATTTCATTTCCACTTCGTTCCACACCGCTGCATTGCACTCCACTCCGTTTCACTCCATTACACTCCATTCTGCTCCATTCGAGTCCACTCCACTCTATTCCACTCCATTCCATTAAAATCCACTCCATTCCATTCCACTTAATTCCATTCCATTCCATTGCATTCCATTCCATTCCTTTCCATTCCTCTGCACTCCCATCCACTATATTCAACACCACTCCACTCCACTCTACCCCAATCCCTCCATTCCATTCCATTTTATTTCCTTCCATTCCACTCCATTCCATTCCACTCCTATCCGTTCCACTTCACTCCATTTCATTCCACTGTTATACACTACTCTCAACTCCCCAGCATTCCATTCCATTCTATTCCATTCCTTTCCTTTCCATTCAACTCCATTTCACTCCAATTCATTCCACGAAATTCCAATCCATTCCATTCCACTCCACTCTGTTGCATTCCATTCTGATCCGTTCGACTCTACTCCACTCTACTCCATTCCATTAAACTCCACTCCATTCCGTTGCACTCCATCCCCTTCCAGTCCACTGCAATCCACTCCATTCCATTCCACTCATTCCAATGTACTCCATTCCATTCCACTCCACTCCACTCCTCCACTCCACTCCAATTCATTTAATCCTCTCCTCTCCACTCCACTTCTTTCCATTCCATTCTATTCCATTCCATTCCATTCCATTCCATACCATTCCATTCCATTCCATTCCGTTCCATTCCAGTGCACTCTAAACTACTCCACTTGACTCCACAACACTCCACGCCACTCCACTCCATTCCATTCCACGCCATTCCGTTTCATACCGTTACGTTCCATTTTGATCCATTCCACTCCATTCCATTCCACTCCTGTCCGTTCCATTCCACTCCATTTCAATTCACTGTTATAAGCTACCCTCAAATCCACAGCATTCCATTCCATCCATTCCATTTCACTCCGTTGCACTCCAGTTCATTTCCACTACATTCCACTCCACTGCATTGCACTCTACTCCGTTTCACTATATTGCACTCCATTCTACTCCATTCGACTCCACTCCACTCTACTCCTCTCCATTCCATTAAACTCGTCTCTATTGCATTCCACTCAAATTCATTCCATTCCAGTCCATTCCTCTGCACTCCCATCCACTCTATTCAACTCCACTCCACTCCATCCCAATCCCCTCTATTCCATTCCATTTCATTAAATTCCATTCCACTCCATTCCATTCCACTCCTATCCATTCCACTCCACTCCATTTCTCTCCACTGTGATACACTACCCTCAACTCCAGAGCATTCCATTCCATTCCCCTCCATTCCACTACATTTCATTCCACTAAATTCCAATCTGCTCCATTCCATTCCACTCCTTTTCACTCCATTGCCCTCCATTCTACTCCATTCGACTGCACTCCACTCCACTCCATTCCATTAATCTCCATTCCATTCTGTTCCAGTCCATTCCATCCCATTGCATTCCAGAGCACTCCAATCCACTCCATTCCATTTCACTCCATTCCAATGCACTCCACTCCATTCCACTCCACTCCACTCTTCTCCACTCCACTCCACTCCAGTTCACTTCACTCCTCTCCACTCCCCTCCTTTCCTTTCCATTCTGTTCCATTCAATTCCATTCCATTCCATTCCAGTACATTCCATTCCATTCCATTCCACTGCACTTTATTCCACACCACTTCACTCCACAGCACTCCACACCACTCAAATCCATTCCATTCCATGCCGTTCCATTAAATACCATTCCATTCCATTTTATTCCATTCCACTACCTTCCATTCCACTCCACTATATTATAGTCCACTCCCTTTAACTCCATTCTATTCCATTCCATACCAGTCCATTCCACTCCACTGCATTCCACTCCACTCTGTTCCACTCCAGTCCATTCCAATCCATTCCATTCCATTCCATTCCATTCCATTCTATTCCATTCCATTCCGTTCCATTCCGTTCTATTCCATTCCATTATATTCCACTCCATTCTATTCCACTCCATTCTACTCCACTCCACTCCAATCCATTCCATTCCATTCCACTCCTTTCCATTCCTCTCAACTCTATTCAACTCCACTCCATTTCCCTCCACTCTGATCCACTCCCGTCAACTCCACCACATTGCCTTCCACTCCATTACATTCCACTCCATTCCGCTCCATTTCATTCCTTTTTATTCTACTACACTCCATTCCACTCCAGTCCATTTCACTCCATTGCACTCCATTCTACTCAATTCCACTCCAATCCACTGCATTCCAATCAATTCCATTTAATTTCACTCATTTCCATTACCCTCAATTCCATTTCTTTCCATTTCATTCCACTCCACTCCACTCCATTCCATTCAATTCCCCTCCGTTTCACCCCGTTCCACTCCTTAACACTCCACTCTACTCCACCCTATTCCATTCTATTCCATTCCACTCCACTTCACTCTGATCCACTCCTCTTGACTCCACAACACTCCAAGACACTCCACTCCATAACATTCCCTGCTATTCCATTCTGTTCTGTTCCATTCCACTCCATTCAATTCCACTTCACTTTTTTTATCACTCCACGCCATTTCACTCCATTCCCTTCTTTTCCACTCCTCTCTAATCCACTCCACTCCACTACACTCCACTCTGTTTTATTCCTATCAGCTGCATTTCATTCCATTCCTTTATTTCGAATGAATCTTACTCTGTCACACAGACTGGAGTTCAGTGGCACAATCTTAGCTCACATTTCATTTCACCATTCTGTTCCGTTCCGTTCCATTCTATTCCATTCCATTCCATTCCATTCCGTTATATTCCATTCCTTTCCACTCCATTCCATTCTATTCCTTTCCATTCCATTCCTTTACTTTCCATTCCACTGCACTCCGGTCCAATCCACTTGACTCCACACCACTCCATGCCTATCTACTTCCTTCTCTTCCGCGCCATTTCGTTCCATAACCTTTTGTTCTGTTGTGTTCCATTCCACTCCATTCCATTCCACTCCATTCCATTCTACTCCACTGCTTTAAACTCCATTACAATCCATTCAACTCCACTCATTTTGACATCACTCCACTCCCATTCAGTCCGTTCAGACCCGTTCCACTCCATTCAGTTCCATCCCAGTCCATTCCATTCCAATCCACTCCATTCCATTCCACTCCTTTCCACTCCACTCCACTTCACTCAATTCCATTTAATTCCAATCCATTCTATTCCATTTCACTCCATTCCACTCCATTCGATTCCTCTCTTCTCCATTCCACTCAACTCCATTTCATTCCAATTTTATCCTCTCCGTTCAAATACACAGTATTCCCTTCCATTCCATTCCATTTCATTCCACTCCATTCCACTCGATTTCACTTCATTACCTTCCACTCCGCTCCTTTCCACACCACTCCATTTGACTCCATTGCAATCCTTTCTTCTCCATTCCACTGCACTCCAATCCACTCCACTCCATTCAGTTAAATTCCATTTCACTCCACTCCACTCCATTTCATTCCACTATATTCCACGCCACTCCACTCAATTCCATTTGATTCCACTCCACTGGACGCCACTCATCTCCATTCCATTCCATTCCATTCCATTCCATTCCACTGCACTCTGATCCACTCCACTTGACTCCACACCACTCCTCCCCACTCCACTCCAGTGCATTCCACGCATTTCTGTTCCATTCCTTTCCATTCCACTCCATTTCTTTCCACTCAACTCCATTCCACTGAACTCCATTTCACTCCTTTCCCGTCGATTCCACTGCTGTCTACTCCACTCCACTGCAAACCAATCCGCTCCATTCCATTCAGCTCCATTCTATTCCATTTCTTAATTTCGACTGAATCTGACTCTGTCACCCAGACTGGAGTGCAGTGGCACAATCGTAGCTCACATTCTATTTCACCTTTCCATTCCATTTCATTCCACTCCTCTCCATTCCATTCCTTTTCATTCCATTCCACTCCATTCCACTGCACTCTGATCCAATCCACTCAACTCCACTCCACTTAACTCCACTCAAATCCATTCCATTCCACTCTACTCCATTCTAATCCACTAGATTTCTCTCCATTGCACTCTATTCCACTCCACTCCACTGCACTTCACTCTACTCCACTCCATTCCATTGGACTCCATTCCACTACATTGCACTCCATTCCATTCCACTCCATTCCTATCCATTCCACTTCACTCCATTCCAATCCACTCCATTCCATTCCAGTCCGTTCTGTTACTTTCTATTCCATTGTGTTCTATTCCATTGCATTCCCTTTGATTCCATTCCTTTAAACTCCACTCTATTTCTTTACACGCCATTACATTCCACTCCAGTCACATCTACTCCATTTAATTCCATTCAATTCCATTCAATACCATACATTCCATTCCACTCCACTCCATTCCACTCTATTCCATCCTACTCCAATCCATTGCAATCCACTCTACTTCACTCCACTCTGAAAAATTCCCCTTAACGCCACAGGATTCCAATCCGTTCCATTCCATTCCACTCCATTTCATCCCAATACATTCCACTCCGCTCCATTCCACTCCATTCCGTTTCACTCCATTGCTCTCCATTCTACTCCATTCCACTCCACTCCACTACACTCCTCTCCATTCCATTAAACTCCATTCCATTCCATTCCACTCCTTTCCTTTCCATTCCATTCCATTCCACTCCACTGAACTCCAGTCTTTTCCACTCCATTTCACTACACTACACTACACTACACTGCACTCCACTCCACTAGTTTCCATTCCATTCCATTCCATTATATATTACTCCAATTCACTCCACTTGACTCCACACCATTCCACACCATTCCACTCCATTCCCTTCCATGCCATTCCATTCCATACCATTACATCCCATTCTGTTCAATTCCACTCCATTCCATTCTCCTCCCCTCCATTCTACTCCATTCCCTTTAACTCCATTCCATTCCATTCCATTCCACTCCGTTCCCCTCCACTCCACTCCACTCCACTCCAGTCCATTTTGATCTGTTTCATTCCATTCTAATCCATTCCATTCCATTCCGTTTATTTCCTTTCCATTCCGTTCCACTCCATTCCACTCCACTCTTCTCCTTTCCACTCCATTCTACTGCACTCCACTCCAATCTGCTCCACTCCACTCATTTCCATTCCATTCCATTCCATTCCATTCCATTCCATTCCATTCCATTCCATTCCGTTCCATTCCATTCCACAGCACTCCGATCCACTCCACTTGACTCTACACCAGTCCATGCCACTCCACTGTATTCCATTCTATGCCATTCGTTGCCATACCTTTCTGTTCCATTCCGTTCCAATCCACTCCATTCCATTGCACTCCAATCCATTCTCCTCCACTTCATTTAATTCCATTCCCCTCCATTCCGTCCCATTAGACTCCACGCCACTCCACTATATTCCATTCCATTCCATTCCATTGCATTCCATTCCACTCCATTCAATTCCATTCCATTTCACTCCATTCCACTCCATTTCACTCTACTGCAATCCACTCCCCTTCATTCTACTCTTCTCCACTCCAGCCCCCTCCATTCTATTCTTCTTCACTCCATTCAATTCCTTTCCATTTCACTCAATTCATCTCCATTCCACTAAATGCCATTCCTGTCCATTACATTCCACTCCAATCCACCTCACTCCACCACGTTTCGCTACATTCCCCTCCATTACAATCCACTACATTCCATTCCACTCAACTCCCCTCCTTTCCATTAAGCTCCAGTTCACACCATTGCTTTCCTTTCCATTTCATTCCATTCCATTCCATTCCATTTCACTCCATGCCATTCCATTCCAGTCTGCTCCATTCCATTAAACTAAACTCCACTTCACTCCACTCCACTCCACTCAATTCCTCGGCATTCCATTCACTTCCACTCCACTCCAGTCCATTTCATTCCACTCCATTCCATTCCATTATACTGTATTCCTTTCCATTCCAATCAAATCCACTCCTTTCCACTCCGTTTTGTTCCATTCCATTCCATTCCATTCCATTCCATTCCATTCCTTTCCTCTCCACTCTATTCTATTCCACTCCATTCCACTCCATTTCACTCCACTCCACTCCATTCCGTTTCATTGCTTTCTTTCCAACTGCTGTCTGATCCTCTCCACTCAACTCCAATCCAGTCCACTCCACTACACTCCATACCATTCCATTCCACTCCTTTCCCTTCTATTCGAGTACACTCCACTCTACTCCATTCCATCCACTCCATTCCACTCCATTACACTCCACTCCATTCCACTCCACCGCTCTCCATTCCATCCATTCTTTTCCATTCCACTCTATTCCATTACATTCCATTCCACTGCGTTGCAATCTATTCCACTCCACTACAATCCATTCGACTCCCACCCAATCCATTCCACTCCATTGCACTCTATTCCATTCCTCTCAAATTCATTCCATTCCATTCTACTCTATTCCTTTCCATTCCTTTATTTAAATTGGATCTCGCTGGGTCTCCCAGACTGGAGTGCAGTGGCACAATTTTAGCTCACATTTCCTTTTACCATTCCATTCCATTCTATTGCACTCTGATCCAATACAGTCCACTCCACTCCACTTTTTTCCATTCTGTTCAGTTCCATTCCACTTTGTTCCATTCCATTACACTCCATTCCACTCCACTCCACTCTATTCCACTCCATTTAATTCCATTCATCTGTACTTTATTCAATTTCATTTCACTCCATTCCATTCCACTCAACTTCATTCCCATCCACTCCATTCCACTCCGCTCCACTTCATTCCACTCCCTTCTATTCCACTGCACTCCATTTCATTCCATTCTACTTCATTCCTTTCTATTCTTTTATTTCTACTAGATGTCAGTCTGTCACCCAGATGGAGTGAAGTGGCACAGTATTAGCTCACATTTCATTTCCCCATTCCATTCCATTCCTTTCAATTCCATTACTCTCCACTCCACTCCATTTCCTTCCATTCCTTTTATTTCCACTGCGTTCTGATCCACTCCACTCAACTCCACTCCACTCAGTTCCATTCCGTTCCATTCCATTCCCTTCCTTTGCAATCCATTAGACTCAACTCCGTTCCATTCCATTCCATTAGACTCAACTTCATTCCATTCCACTCCATTCCACTCCACTACACTCCACTTCTCATCCTTTTACTCCTCTCCATTCCATTCCATTCCATTCCATTCCATTCCATTCCATTCCATTCCATTCCTCTGCACTCTGATCCACTCCACTCAACTCCACTCCATCCCATTGCATTCCATTCCCTTCCATTCCATTCCATTACACTCTATTCCATTACATTCACCTCCATTCCACTCCACTCCCATTCATTCCATTCCACTCCCTTCCAAGCCAATCCACTCTGTTCCACTCCATTGCATTCCTTTCCACTCCATTCCATACCAATCTATTCCATTCCACTCCATTGCACTCCATGCCACTTCAATAAATTCCATTCCACTCTATTCGATTCCATTCCACTCCGTTCGATTCTACTCCACTCCAATCGATTCTACTCTGCTCCATTCTGTTCCATTCCATTTTTCTCCATTGCCTTTCCTTCCTTTATTTCGACTGGTTCTTTCTCTGTCAACCAGATTGGAGTGCAGTGGCACAATCTTAGCTCTCATTTCATTTCACGATTCCATTCCATTCCATTCCATTCCATTCCATTCCATTCCATTCCATTCCATTCCATTCCAATCCACTCTAATCCACTGCACTCTTCTACACTCCATTCATTACATTCCATTCAACTGCACTCAGATCCACTCCACTCCACTCATCTCCATCCATTATATTCCGTACTGTTCCCTTCCATTCCGTTCCATTCCACTCCATTCCTTCCCACTCCACTCCACTCCACTCCACGCTTATTCACTCCATTCCCCTTCATTCAACTCCACTCCATTCCACTCCATTCCAATCCATTCCATTTCATTTCATCCCATTCCATTACACTCCACTCCATTCCTTTCCAGTCCACTCCAATCCACTCCAGTCAACTCCACTCCATTCTATTGCACTCCATTTCAATCTACTCCACAACTTTCATTTCCAGTTCATTCCATTACTTTTCATTCTATCCTAATGCACTCCCATCCACTCCACGCAACTCCACTGCACTCCAGGCCACAACACGCCATTCTGATCCTTTCCATTTCATGCTCTTCCATTCCATTCCATTCCACTCCTTTCCATTCCACTCCTTTGATTTTCATTCCACCCCACTCCTCTCCTCTCCACTCCATTCCATTCCTTTCCATTCCACTCAAATCCCTTCACTCCAGTCCATTCCATTACATACCCTTCCATTCCATTCCATTCCATTCTACTGCACTCCAATCCACCTGTCTCATCTCCACTCCACTCCATTCTGTTCCTTTCCGTTCCATACCATTCCATCGCATTCCAATCCATTACAGACCATTCCATTCCTTTCCATTCCATTCCATTCCAATCCCCTCTATTCCATTCCACTCCGTTCAACTCCTTTCCATTCCAATCCACTGCACTGCATTCCACTCCACTGCACTCCAATATACTTCATTCCATTCCATTAAATTCCTCTGCACAAATATCTAATCCACTCACCTCCACTCCATTCCAATCCACTCCACTCCATTCCATTCTGTTCCATTCCATTCCATTCGGTTGCTTTGCATTCCACTCAATATCACTCCATTCCTTTCCACTCCACACCATTCCACTCCACTCCACTCAATTCCACTCTACTCCACTCCATTCCATTAAATTCCATTCCACTGCATTCCACTCGACCCCCATCCACTGCATTCCACTCAACTCCATTCCAAACCACTACATTCCACTCCACTCCAGTCCATTCCCCTACGTTCCAATCCACCCCACACCATTCTGCTCTATTTTATTCCATTCCATTCCATTCTTTATTTCGACCGGGTCTCACTCTGTCACCCAGACTGGAGTACAGTGGCACAATAATAGCTCACATTAAATTTCAACATTCGAATCCACTTCATTCAACATCACTCCACTCCACTCCATTCCATTCCGTTCCATTCTGTTCCATTTCATTTCAATCAACTCCATTCCTTTTGATTCCACACCACTCCACTCCACTGTATTTCACTCCAGTCCAATCCATTCCACTTCTCTGCAATGCAATGCACTCCACTCCACTCCATTCCATTCCACTCCATTCCATTCCATTCTTCTCAATTCCATTCCTTTGCATTCCACTCCATTCCATTCCATTCCATTTCACTCCATGCTACTCCATTCCACTCCACTCCTTTGCACTCCACTCCATTCCACTCCGCTGCACTCCATTCCACTCCATTCCTTTCAATTCCACTCCATTCCGTTTTATTCCACTTCTTGTCACTCCATTCCACTGCACTACACTCCATTCCACTCCACTTCATTCCATTGTATTCTACTCCTTTCCATTCCATTCCATTCTAATATTTTGACTAGATCTCACTTCGTCACCCAGAGTGGAGTGCAGTGGCACAATCTTAGCTCACATTACACTTCATCATTCCATTACATTCCGTTTCATTAGATTCCACTCCATTCCAATCAACTCCACTCCACTCCACTCCATTCCACTCCATTCCTTTCAATTCCACTCCATTCCATTTTATTCCACTTCTTGTCACTCCATTCCACTGCACTACACTCCATTCCACTCCACTCCAATCCACTCCTTTCTACTCCATTCCATTTCATTTCATTCCTCTGCACTCTGATTCCCTCCACTCAGCTCCACTCCACACTACTCCATGCCATTCCACTCAGTTCCATGACGTTCTGTTCCATTCCGTTCCATTTCTTTCCAATCCACTCCACTACATTCCTTTACATTTGATTCCATTGTACTCCATTCCACTCCTCTCCACTCCACTGCACTCCACTCCACTTCATTCAAATCCATCCCATTCCATTCTGCTCCTTTCCACTGTAATGCACTCCACACCACTCCACTCCACTTCATTCCATTCCATTCCAATCCACTCTGTTCCTTTTCATTCCACTCCATACCATGCCATTCCACCCGATTCCATTGCATTACTTTCATTTCAATCCACTGGACTCCACGCCACCACAATCCACGGCATTCCACTCCACTCCATTGCACTCCAGTGCACTCCATTCCAATCCAATCCACTCCTGTCCATTCCATTCCATTCCATTTTATTACATTCCCTTCCCTTCCTTTCCACTCCACTCCATTCCATTCCATTCTTCTGCACTCAGATACATTCCAGTCAACACCACACAAGTCTAATCCACTCCACTCTGTTCCATTCAGTTCCTTTCTGTTACTTTAAATTCTGTTCCCTTCTGTTCCACTGCATTCCACTCCACTACATTCCATTACATCCGATTACTTTCCTCTCCATTCCACTGCACTCCATTTCACTTCATTCCAGTCAACGCCACTCCGTTCCACTCCACTCCATTTGTTTACACTCCACTCCAAACCATTGCATTTCACCCCCTTCCATTCCATTCCATTCCATTCCATTCCATTGCATTGCATTGCATTGCATTCCATTGCATTCCATTCCATTCCACTCCATTCCATTCCATTCCTTTCCATTACCCTCGTTTCCACTTCGTTTTATTCCATTCCAATCCCTTCCATTTCATTCCACTACATTCCACTCCATTCCACTCCAATCCACTCTATTCCACTCCACTACAGTCCACTTCACTCCACTCCTCTCCATTCCATTCCATTTTATTCCATTCCATATTATTCCCTTCCAATCCACTCCATTCCATTCCAATACACTGCACTCCGATCTACTCTATTAAACTCCCCTCCTCTCAACTCCACTTTGTTCTGTTCTATTCGATTCCATTCCATTCCACCCCACACTATTCCATTCCACTGATTTCCACTCCATTCCACTCCATTCCTCTTCACTCCACTCCACTCTACTCCACTCCTTTCCATTCCTTTTAATTCCACTGCACTCTGATCCACTCAACTCAAATCCACTGCACTCAACTCCACTCCATTCCAATCCATTGCACTCCACTCCATTTCTTTCTGTTCCATTCCATCCAATTCCATTCTATTCCACTAATTTCCATTCTATTCCTATCCATTCAACTCCTCTGCATTCCATTCCTGTACCTTACACTCGACTCCACTCTATTCCACTGATTTCCACTCCAGTCTACTCCGCTCAATTCCATTCCATTCCATTCCATTTCACTGCATCCCATTCTACTCCACTAGTCTCCACTCCACTCCCCTCCACTCCTCTCCTTACCATTCCATTACTTTCTGTTCTGTTCTGTTCTGTTCCATTCCACTCCATTCCGTTCCACTCCGTTCCATTCCACTGCAGTCAATTTCACTACATTCCAGTCCATTCCTCTACACTCCACGCCACTCCACTCCTTTCCGTTCCATTCCATTTCTGTCCATTCCTTTCCAATTCCCTCCATTTCATTCCATTACATTCCTTTCCATTCCATTCCACTGCACTCCCAGGCACTACACTCAACTCCACTCCACTACATTCTGCTACGTTCCGTTTCTTTCCATTCCCTTTTGATCCATTGCATTTCATTCCTTTCCATTCTATTCATTTCAATTTCACTCCATTCCATTCCACTCCATTCCAATGCATTCCATTCCACTCCACTCCACTCTCTTCCTTTGCATTCTAATCCAATCCACTGCAATCTGATCCACTCCACTCAACTTTGCTCCACTCCTCTCCCCTCCTTTGCATTCTGTTCCATTCGATTTCATTCCATTCCATTCCTATCCACTACTCTCCATTCCATTCCACTTCATTCGCCTCCATTCCCTTACACTCCACTTCATTACATTCCACTCTATTCATTTTCATTCCTCTCTACTCCATTCCAGTTCATTCCATTCCATGCCACTCCACTCCATTCATGCCATTCCACTCCATTCCATTCCATTCTACCCCATTCCAACCCATTACTCTCCATTCAACTCCACTCCACTACACTATAGCCCAGTCCACTCCACTGCTCTCAATTCCACTCCACTCCTCTCCATTACATTCAATTCGATTTTATTCAATTGCATTCCATTCCATTCCCTTCCATCCAATTTAACTGCATTCCGTTCCAATCTACTCAAATTCACTCCACTCCTGTCCACTCTATTCTGTTCCATTCCATTCCATTTTCTTCCATTCCATTCAATTCCATTCCATTTCATTCCATTCCATGCCACTCCATTCCATTCCATTCCACTCTATTGCCCTGCATTGCTATTAAATCCACTCCACTCCATTCGACTCCAATCCACTCAAATCCAGTCCACTCCACTGCATTCTATTCCATTCCAATGGACTCCAATCGACTCCATTCAAGTCCACTCCACTCCTCTCTACTCAGTTCCATTCCGTTAAGTTCTGTTCCATTCTGTTTCATTCCGTTCCTTTCCAGTCCAATCTCTTCCACTCCCCTCCATTCCATTCCTCTGCATTGCATGGCATTCCACTCCAATCCAATCCTCTCCACTCCAGTGCATTCCATTACACTCCATTCCATTCCATTACTCTCCTTGTCACTCCAATCCACTCCACTCCATTCGACTCCACATCATTCCACTCCCCTCCACTCCATTCTACTCAATTCGTTTCCACTCACTCCACTCCTTTCCCTTCTACTCCTTTCCATTCCATTTCTTTATTTCTACTTGATCTCATTCTGTCACCCAGACTGGAGTGCAGTGGCACAATCCTGGCTCAAATTGCATGTCACACTTCGATTCCATTCCATTCCATTTCTTTCCACTCCACTCCATTCCACTCCACTAAGCTCCACTTCACTCGTCTCCCCCCACACCACTCCATTCCATTTCACTGAACTCCATTCCATTCTATTCCCTTTCATTCCATTCCATTCCGTACCATTCCATTCCATAACATTCCATTAAATTCCACTCCTCTCCATTCCATTCCCCTCCATTCCAATCCAATCCACTCCACTCCACTCAATTACTTTCAATTTCCTTTCATTCCACAGCAATCCTGTGCACTAACACTCCACTTCACTCCACTCAGTACTTCCTTTACAATCCATTTCATTTCGTTCCATTCCATAACACTCCATTCCATTCCACTCCATTCCTTTCCACTCCACTCCATTACATTACATTACATTACATTACATTACATTACATTACATTACATTACATTACATCCTGCAGCTCTATGAGCCAATCCACTCTTCTCCACTCCACTGCATCCCGTCCCGTTTCATTCCATTCCGTCCCATTCCATTCCATTCCCTTCCATTCCGTACCATTCCATTCCATTCTACTCCTCTCCATTCCATTCCACTCCATTCCAAAGCAATCCACTCCATTCCACTCCACTGCTTTACTTTCCATTTCCTTACATTCCACAGCAATACTGTGCACCCACTCCACTCCACTCCGCTCCACTCCACTCTCTTCCATTCCTTTCCGTTCCATTCCATTCCATTCCATTCCACTGCATTCCATTCCACTCCTCTTCATTTCATTCCAGTCCACTCCATTCAATTCCACTCCACTCCATTCCATTCCATTCCATTCCATTCCATTGTTTTCCATTCCAGTCCCCTCCACTCCACTATTTTCCATTCCACTACTCCACATTCCAATCCACTCCATACCATTCCCCTCCATTCCTTTCCACTCCATTCCACTCCACTCCAATCCGTTCCACTCAATTCCATTCATTTCCCCTCCATTCCAAACCATTCCATTCCACTCCATTCCATTCATTTCCACTCCATTCCATACAATTCCATTCAACTCCATTCCACTCAATTCCATTACACTCCATTCCCCTCCTCTCCAATCAACTCCACTCTAGTCCTTCAGATTCCATTCCATTACACTTCATTCCATTCCATTCCACTCCATTCCATTCCATTCCATTGCTCTCCATTACACTCCATTCCACTCCACTGCATTCCACTCCACTCCACTCTGCTCCATTCTACTCCATTACATTCCACTCCGCTCCATTCCATTACAATCTACACCCTTACATTCCACTCTATTCCATTCTACTCAATTCCACGCCTATTCACTCCATTCAAATAAGTTTCCTTTCGCCTCCACTCCATTCCACTCCACTCCACTCCATTCCATTTCATTGCGTTCCATTCCATTCCATTCCATACCGCTCCACTCCATTCCACTCCACTAAACTCCATTCCATTTCATTGTGTTCCATTCCATGCCTCTGCACACCCATCCACTCCAGTCAACTACACTACTCTCTATTTCACTCCTTTTCTTTCCGTTCCATTCCGTTCCTTTCCAAAATATGCTATTCCTTTCCATTCCCTTTTATTTCCCTCCACTGTAATCCATTCCACTCCATTCCACTGCATTCCACTCCACTCAACTAAACTCCACTCGACTCTGTTCCATTCCATTCCGTTCGGTTCCATTCATTTCCAACCCACTCACTTGCATTCACCTCCACTCCATTCCACTCAACTCCACTCCACTCCATTCCATTCCACTCCATTCCATTCTATTAGAATCCATTCCATTCCATTCCACTCCATTCCATTCCACTATACTCCTTTCCACAACAGACCATTCCGCTCCACTCCATTTGACTCTACTTCTCTCCATTCCACTCCATTCTATTCCATTCCACTCCCTTCCATTCCATTCCTTTCCATTCCACTCTACTCCTTTCCATTTCTTTCCATTCGGCCCCTATCCACTCCCTTACACTGCATGCAGTTCCACTCCACTCCATTCCATTCCATGATACACAATTCCATTTCATTCCTGTATTTCGACTAGATGTCACTCTGTCACCCAGACTGGAGTGAAGTGGGGCAATCTTAGGTCTTAAATTTATTTCACCATTCCATTTCATTCCATTCCATTCCATTCCATTCCACTCCATTCCATTCCACTCCACTCGTCTCCACTCCACTCCATTCCATTCCATTTCATTCCATTCCAATGCACTCCGATCCACTCCAGTCAGATCCAATCCACTCCACTCCTTTCCACTCCATTCCATTCCATTCCGTTCTATGCCGTTCCATTCCATTCTCTTCCCTGTGGTTCCATCACATTCCATTCCACTCTACTCCATTCCATTTCACTACTTTCCACTCCACTCCACTCCACTCAGTTCCATTCTGTTCAATTCCATTCTTTTCCATTGCATTTCAATCCTCTCCATTACATTCCTTTCTACTCCACTGGGTTCCATTCCACTGCATACCACTCCAGTCCATTCCACTCCATTTCATTCCATTACACTCCACTCTTTTACATTCCAATATACCCCAGTCCATTTCATTCCATTCCATTCCACACCACTCTATACCATTCCATTCCATTCCATTCCATTCCAACCCCTGCCATCCCATTCGTCTCCATTCCATTCCACACCAATCCACTCCACCCCAATACACTGCACTCCACTCCATTCCACTCCATCTTCTCCACTGCTCTCCCTCACATTCCATTCGATTTTATTACATTCCATTCCATTCTACTCCATTCCATTATATTCATTTCCAATGCATTCTGATCCACTCCACTCCACTCCACTCTACTGCATTCCACTCCTTTCCATTCCATTCCATTCCACTCCACTCCATTCCTTTCCACTGGATTCCACGCCATTCCTCTCCACTCCACTCTACTGCATTCCATTCCATTCCATCCCATTCCGTTCCATTCCATTCCGTTCCATTCCATTCCAATGCATTGTGATCCACTCCACTCAAATTCACACCTCTAAACCCCATTCTTTTGCATTCCGTTTTGTTCCGTTCCGTTTTGTTGCGTTCCATTCCAGTCCATTCCCTTCCACTCCACTCCATTACACTCCACTCCATTTCACTCCATTCCACTCCACTCCAATCCACTCCACTCCACTCCTTTCCTTTCCACTCCATTCCACTCCATTTGATGCCATTCCACTTCACTCTATTCCACTTCACCTCATTTCACTCCAGTCCACTCCATTCCCCTCATTTCCTTTCCACTCCAATCCATTCCATTGCATTCTACTCCATTCCCTTCCATTCCTGTATTTCGACTGGATGTCACTCTGTCACCGAGACTGGAGTGTAGCAGCCCAATTTTAGCTCGCATTTCATTTCCCAATTCGGTTCCATTCCATTTCTCTCCACTCCTTTCCACTGCAATCCACCCCACTCCACTCCATTCCATTTCACTCCACTCCATCCTATTCCATTCCACTGCACTCTGATCCAGTCCAATCCACTCCACTACACTTCAATCCACTCCCCTCCACACCATTCCATTCCACTCAATTCCATTGCACTCCACTCCATTCCATCTCATTCCATTCCATTCCATTCTTTTCCACTGCACCTCAATCCACTCCACTCAAATCCAATCCACTCCCCTCCTTTCCAATCCGTTCTATTCCATTCCATTCCATTCTATACCGTTTAATTCCATTCTGTTCCATTCCATTCCATTCCACTGCACTACATTCCATTCCAATCCATTCCACTCCACTCCACTCCTTTACACTAAACTCCAATTCACGACACACCACTTAACTACGCTACACTCCAATCCACTCCATTCTATTCCACTCCACTCCATTCCACTCCACTCAACTCCACTCCACTCCATTCCACTCGGTTGCATTACATTCCATTCCGTTCCTTTAGAATCCATTCCATTCCACTCCACTCCATTTCTCTCCAATCCTTTTCACTCCATTCCACTCCATTCTACCCCAGTGTACTCCACTCCGTTCCACTGCCTTCCATTCCACTCCACTCAATTCCATTCCATTCCATTCCACAACTTTACACTCCATTCAACACCACTCCATTCCACTCCAATTTATTCCACTCCACTCCACTGCATTCCACTCCATTCCCTTCCACTCTATTCCATTCCATTCCATTCCACTCCTCTCCTTTCCATTCCACTCCATTCCACTTCCCCCCACTCCAATAAACTCCATTCCATTCCGCTGCACTCCATTCCATTTCATTCAAATCCATTCCTTTGTGTTCCTTTATTTTGAATGGATCTCATTCTGTCACACAGTCTAGAGTGCAGTGGCACAATCTTAGCTCAGATTTCATTTCATCATTCCATTCCATTCCATTTCGTTGCATTCTCTTCCATTCCATTCCACTCCCGTCCATTTTAGTCCATTGCATTTCTTTCCATTCCATTCCACTGCATTCCCAACCTCTCCATGCAACTCCACTACACTACACTCTACTACGTTCCGTTTCTGCCTATTACTTTCGTTTGATTCCTTTCCATTTCTTTGCATTGTATTCCTTGCCATTTCACTCCATTTCATTGCATTCCTTTCCATTCCATTCCAATGCAGTCCATTCCACTCCACTGCACTCTGTTCCTTTGCATTCCATTCTAATCCAGTGCATTGGGATCCGCTCCACTCAACGTCGTTGCACTCCTCTCCACTCCTTTCCATTATGTTCCGTTCCATTTCATTCCGTTGCATTCCATTCCTTTCCACTCCACTCCATTCCTTTCCACTGCATTCCACTCCATTCCATTACAATACACTTCATTCCATTCCACTCAATTCCTTTCCATTCCAATCCAATGCACTCAAGTCCACTCGACTCCACTCCATTCCTTTCTATTCCATTCCAATCCACTGCACTCTGATCCACTCCACTCTACTCCACTCCACTCCACTCCATTCAATTCCATTCAGTTGCTTTCCATTGCATTCCATTTCATTCGGTTCCATTCCATTGCTTTCCACTCCTCTCCGTTCCATTATGCTGCATTTCATTCCATTCCATTCCACTCCACTTCATTCCAGTCCACTCCATTCATTTCCATTCCACTCTACTCCAATCCATTTCATTCCACTCCATTCAATTCCACTCATTTCCATTCCATTCCACACCATTCCTTCCCATTCCGATCCATTCCACTCCACTCCACTCCACGTCAATCCACTTCACAAACCTCCAATGCATTCAACTCCACTCCACTCCTCTCTATACCATTCCGTTCCATTTTATTACATTCCACTCCATTTCTTTGCACTTCACTCATTTCCATTGAATTCCAATGAACTCCGATCTACTCCACTCAACTCCACTCCACTCCATTGCACTCCATTTACACTAAACTCCAATTCACGACACACCACTTAATTACACTCCACTCCAATCCACTCCATTCCATTCCAAAGCACTCCGAACCACTGCACTCAACTCCACTCCACTCCATTCCAGTCGGTTGCATTACATTCTGTTCCGTTCCTTTACTATCCATTCCATTCCACTCCACTCCATTTCTCTGCAATCCTTTTCACTCCATTCCACTCCACTCTACCTCCCTCTACTCCACTCCGTTCCACTGCCTTCCACTGCACTCCAATCCGTTGCACTCCACTACACTCTAATTCACTGCACTACACTACACTCCAAACCGTTCCAATGCATTCCATTACACTTCACTCCCATCCAGTGCACTTCAATCCACTCCACTCCATGAGCCTCCAATCGGCTCCATTCCGCTCCATTCGATTTCATTCCATTCCATTGCATTCCGTTCCATACTATTCCATTCCACTCCGCTCCATTGCATTCCACTCCATTCAACTACATTGCACTCCACTCCACTCCACTCTATTCCTTCCCACTCCCCTCCACTCTATTCCACTCCATTCTACTCCATTACCTTCCACTCCACTCCACCCCATTTCACACCATTACATTCTACTGCACTCCATTACATTCCATGCCAACCCACTCCATTCAACTCCATTCCTCTCCCCTCCATTCCAATTCACTCCATTCCATTCCACTCCACTCCATTCCATTCCACTCCAATCCATTCTACTCAATTCCATCCCATTCCCTTATTTCAACTGGATCTCTCTCTGTCTCAAAGACTGGAGTGCAGTGGCACAATCATTGCTCGCATTTTATTTCACCATTGCTTTCCATCTCACTCCATTCAACTCCACTTCATTTCATTCCATTCCACTCTATTCCACTCCACTCCACTTCACTCCTTTCCATTACAGTTCATTCCTTTCCATTCCACTCCATTGCTTTCCATTCCATTCCACTCCATTACAATCCAATCAATTCCACTCCACTCCATTCTACTCCATTTGACTGCATTCCACTCCCTTCCATTCCATTTCCCTCAATTCCATTCCTTTCCACTCCATTCCACTCCATTCTACGCCAGTCCATTCTACTCAACTCCATTGCACTCCAGTGCACTCCAATCCTCTTAATTCCATTCCACTGCACTCTATTCCATTCCATTCTACTAAATTCCATTATATTCTTTAATTTCGCCTGGATCTAACTCTGTCACTCAGACTGGAATTCTGTGGCACAATCTTAGGTCACATTTCATTTCTCCATTGCATTCCATTACATTCCATTACTTTAAACTCCACTCCAATCCACTCCACTTCACTCCAATCCATTCCATTCCACTCCACTCTATTCCATTCCACTCTACCTCCCTCTACTCCACTCCGTTCCACTGCCTTCCACTGCACTCCAATCCGTTGCACTCCACTACACTCTAATTCACTGCACTACACTACACTCCAAACCGTTCCAATGCATTCCATTACACTTCACTCCCATCCAGTGCACTTCAATCCACTCCACTCCATGAGCCTCCAATCGGCTCCATTCCGCTCCATTCGATTTCATTCCATTCCATTGCATTCCGTTCCATACTATTCCATTCCACTCCGCTCCATTGCATTCCACTCCATTCAACTACATTGCACTCCACTCCACTCCACTCTATTCCTTCCCACTCCCCTCCACTCTATTCCACTCCATTCTACTCCATTACCTTCCACTCCACTCCACCCCATTTCACACCATTACATTCTACTGCACTCCATTACATTCCATGCCAACCCACTCCATTCAACTCCATTCCTCTCCCCTCCATTCCAATTCACTCCATTCCATTCCACTCCACTCCATTCCATTCCACTCCAATCCATTCTACTCAATTCCATCCCATTCCCTTATTTCAACTGGATCTCTCTCTGTCTCAAAGACTGGAGTGCAGTGGCACAATCATTGCTCGCATTTTATTTCACCATTGCTTTCCATCTCACTCCATTCAACTCCACTTCATTTCATTCCATTCCACTCTATTCCACTCCACTCCACTTCACTCCTTTCCATTACAGTTCATTCCTTTCCATTCCACTCCATTGCTTTCCATTCCATTCCACTCCATTACAATCCAATCAATTCCACTCCACTCCATTCTACTCCATTTGACTGCATTCCACTCCCTTCCATTCCATTTCCCTCAATTCCATTCCTTTCCACTCCATTCCACTCCATTCTACGCCAGTCCATTCTACTCAACTCCATTGCACTCCAGTGCACTCCAATCCTCTTAATTCCATTCCACTGCACTCTATTCCATTCCATTCTACTAAATTCCATTATATTCTTTAATTTCGCCTGGATCTAACTCTGTCACTCAGACTGGAATTCTGTGGCACAATCTTAGGTCACATTTCATTTCTCCATTGCATTCCATTACATTCCATTACTTTAAACTCCACTCCAATCCACTCCACTTCACTCCAATCCATTCCATTCCACTCCACTCTATTCCATTCCACTCCACTGCACTCCATTCAATTCCATTCCACTCCACTCTATTAAATTCCATTTCATTCCTTTCCATTCCTCCCCACTTCACTGCATTCCATAACATTCCATACCATTCCATGCCATTCCATTCCATTCCATTCCAGAAAACTCATTTCACCATTCCATTCCATTACGTTACATTCCACTGCATACCGATCCACTCTACTCAACTCCACTCCACTCCATTCCACTCCACTCTTATCACTTCCTTTCAAATCCATTCCGTTCCAACCCATTCCATTCCATTCCATTCCACTCCACTCCACTCCACACACTGCCTTCCACTCCATTCCATTACTTTCCATTCCATGCCACTCCATTGCATTCCATTTCACTCCATTCCACTCCACTCACTGCCACGCCATTAAACTCCATTACATTCCATCGCCTTCCACTCCACTCTATTCCATTCCATTCTATTTCATTTCTTTCCATTCCTTTACATCGATGGGATCTCACTCAGTCACTCAGGCTGGAGTGCCGTGGCACAATCTTGGCTCACATTTCGTTTCACCATTCCATTTCATTCAATTCCTTTCCATTCCACTGAATTTTATTCCACTCCACTCCATTCCACTCTACTCCTGTCCACTGCATTCCACTCTACAACACTCCATTGCACTCCATTCCATTCCACCCCACTCCATTTCTCTCCATTCCATTCCACTTCACTCCAAACTTTTCCAGTCCACCCCACTCCATTCTAGTGCATTCCATTCCAGTCCACTCTGCTTCATTCCACTCAACTCCATTCCTTTCCATTCCACTGTACTCCATTCCACTCCAATGCACTCCATTGTATTCCACTCCTCTTCACTCCATTCCAATCCACTCCACTACATTCTACTCCATTCCATTCCATTCCATTCCATTCCATTCCATTCCATTCCATTCCATTCCATTCCACTTCACCTCATTCCATTTCTTTCCTCTCCATTGCATTCCTTTCCACTCCACCCAATTCTATTCCACTCCTGTCTTCTCCATTGCCCTCCACTAGAGTTCACTCAACTCCACTCCATTCCATTACACTCAACTTCCTTCCAATCCATCTTAATCCACTCCATTCCATTCCGCTCTAATCCCTTCCATTGCATTCCACTCCATTCCACTCCATTGCACTCCTCTCCATTCCACTCCACTCCTTTCCGCTCCACTCCATTCCACTCCTTTCCATTCCATCCCATTACATTCTATTCTATTCCATTCCATTACATTACATTACAGTACATTCCTTCCCATTCAATTCCACTGCACTGTGATCCACTGCACTCAATTTCACTCCAATTCACACCAGTGCTTTCCGTACCTTTCCTTCCCATTCCGTTCCATTTCGTTCCATTCCACTCCATTTTATTCCACTCCACTCCATTCCACGCCACTCCTTTTCACTCCATTCCACTCCATTCCTCTCCACTCCATTCCACACACTACATTCCAATCCACTGCTCTCCATGCCATCCCATTCCTTTAAATTCCATTGCATTCCATTTTTTCATTCCATTCCACTCCATTCCTCTCCACTCCATTCCACACACTACATTCCAATCCACTGCTCTCCATGCCATCCCATTCCTTTAAATTCCATTGCATTCCATTTTTTCATTCCATTTCACTCCATTCCACTCCATTCTATTTCACTACACTACACTCCTCTCCACACAAGTCCACTCCATTCCATTCTACTCCATTCCGTTCAACTTCACTGTATTCCTTTCCACTTCACTGTGTCCTATTCTATTCCACTCTATTCCATTCATTTCCATTCCACTCTGCTCCACTCCACTCCACTCCATTCCACTCAACTCCATTCCATTCCATTCCATGCCACTCCATTCCATTTCCACTCCACTCCACACCACTCTACTCCTTTCCTTTCCATTATATTCAATTCAATTCCATTCCTTTCCATACAACTCCAATCCATTCCATTCAATTCCACTCCACTCCTTTCTATACTTCTCTCCACTCCATTCCACTCCATAACATTCAATTCTACTCCATCGCATTCCACTCTACTGGATTCCACTGCACTACTCTCCACTTCACTCCATTCCTCTCCTCTCCATTCCTCTCCCCTCCAGTCCATTCCACTCCAAACCTTTCTGTTCCTCTCCATTTCATTCCATTCCACTCCATTAAACTCCATTCAACTCCTCTCCTTTCCTCTCGCATCCAGTCCATTTCTCTCCACTCCAATCCACTCCATTCCAATCCAGTCCACTCCACTACACTACATTCCGTTTCATTCTACACTATTCCTTCCCATTCCTTTATTTTGACTGGATATCACTCTGTCACCCAGACTGGAGTCAGGGTCCCAATCCCAGTTATCATTTCATCTCACCATTCCATTCCACTCCATTCCATTCCATTTCACTACATTGCATTTCATTCCATTCCATACCACTCCACTCCATTCCACTCCATTTTATTCCACACCCCTGCATTACATTCTACTCTACTTCATTCCGTTTCTTTTCTTTTTTTTTATTGGATCTTACTCTGTCACACAGACAGGAGTACAGTCGCACCATCTTAGCTCACATTTCATTTCACCATGCCATTCCATTCCATTCCATTTGATTCCCTTCCATTCAATTCCATTCTACTGCACCCCAATCCACTCCACTCAACTCCACTCCACTCCGTTCCATTAAGTTCCATTCCATTCCTTTCTATTCTTTTCCACTCCATTCCCTTCCACTCCACTCTGTTCCACTCCACTCCATTTCTCTCCATTCCACTCCATTCGGCTCCATTCCACTCCACCGAATCCCCCTCAACTCCATTCCATTCCAATCCATTCCATTCCATTCCATTACATACCATTCCATTCCACTCCAGTCCAATACAATCCACTTCTTTGAATTCCACTCTATTCCATTCCCTTCCAGTGCATTCCACTCCATTCCATTCCACATCATTCTAATCTATTCAATTCCACTTCTCTCCATTTCACTCTACTCCACTCCATTCCACTACATTCCATTTCACTCAATTCCTTTGCATTCCATTCAATTACATTCCATTCCATTTCTTTATTTCGACCTGATCGCTGTCTGTCACCCTGATTGGATTGCAGTGGCACAATCTTAGCTTACATTTCATTTCACAATTTCATTCTAATCCATTCCATTCCATTCCATTCCATTCCATTGCACTGCACTCGTATCCACTCCCCTCAAATCCACTCCACTCCACTCCACTCCTTTCCATTCGATTCCATACCATTTCTTTCCATTCTGTTCCATTCCATTCCATGCCATTCCATGAGATTAAACTCCACTTCATTCCATTCCACTCCATTCTACTCCATTTCAGTCCACTCCACTCCACTCCATTCCATTCCATTCCACTTCCTTTCATTCCATTCCATTTAACTCCATTCCACTCCACTCCATTCCACTCCTCTCCACTCCACTCAACTCAACTCTACTCCACTCCACTCTTCTCCTCTCCACTCCAATCCCCTCCACAGCACTCCATTCCATTCCACTGCACTCTGATCCACTCCATTCAACTCCCCTCCATTCCACTCCACTCCAATCAACTCCACTCCAGTCCATTCCACTCCATTGCATTCAATTCCACTCAATACCTTTCCATTCCACTGCAATCCACTCCACTCCATTCCACTCCACTCCATTCAATCCACTCCACTGCATGCCACTCCATTCAATTCCAATCCACTCCTGTCCATTCCATTCTACTGCATTCCATTTCATTCCTTTATTTCAAATTTATCTCACTCTTTCACCCAGACTGGTTTGCAGTGGCACGATCTTAACTCGCATTTCATTTAACTTTTCTATTCCATTCCATTCCATTCCCCTCCATTCCAGTCCATTCCACTGCACCGTGATACACTACACTCAACTGCACTCCAATCCACTCCACTCTGTTCCATTCCGTTACATTACATTTCATTCCATTCCTTTCCATTCCTTTCAATTCAATTCCATTCCATGCCACTCCATTCAATTCCTCTCCATTCCACTCCACTCCACTCCACTGTCTTCCACTCCTCTCCTGTCCACTACACTCTATTCCATTCCATTCCATTCCATTGCAATCTAATCCTCTGCACAGAACCCCATCCCAATACACCACTCTCGAATCCGTTCCGTTCCATTCCATTCCATTCCGTTCCATTCCTTTCCATTCCATTGCGTGCCATTCTACTCCATTCCATTCCACTCCACTAAATTCCACACCACTCCGTTTCACTCCATTCCCCTCCATTCCACTCAACTCCACTCCACTCCTTTCCAATTCTATCCATTCCATTCCATTCCATTCCACTTCATTCAATTATATTCCATTCCACTTCATTGCACTCCATTCCCCTCAAATCCATTCTACTCCATTCCTCTCCACTCCACTCCATTCCATTCCATTGCATTTCACTGCACTCCACTCCATTACACTCCACTATAATCCCATCCACTGCACTCCACTCCACTCCGTTCCATTCCATTCCATTCCTTTTCATTCCTTTGCAAGCCATTCCACTCCATTCCACTCCACTCTACTCCATTTCACTCCATTCCCGTCCATTCCACTCAATTCCACTCCATTCCTTTCCACTCCAATCCATTCTCTTCCATCCCACTCCATTCCATTCCATTCCATTCCATTCCATTCCATTCCATTCCATTCCACTCCATTCCCCTCCAATCCATTCCACTCCATTCCTCTCCACTCCAGTCCATTCCATTCCACTCCATTCCATTCCACTCCTTTCCACTCCACTCCCTTCCATTCCACTCCATTCCACTCCATTCCACTCCATTCCATTCCATTGCATTTCACTGCATTCCACTCCATTCCACTCCACTCCTTTCCACTCCACTATATTCCAATCCACTCCACTGCCTTCCATTCTATTCCATTGCATTCTACTCCATTCCAATGCATTCTTTACACTCCATTCCAATACATTCCTCTACACTAGATTACATTTCACTGCATTCCACTCCTCTCCACTCCATTCCTCTCCACTCAATTTCGTTACATACTACTCCATTCCATTGCATTCCATTATTTGTACTAGATCTCTCTCTTTCACGCAGACTCGATTGCAGTTGCACAATCTTCACTCACATTTCATTTCACTATTGCATTCCATTCCATTCCGTTTCCACTGCATTCTGATATACTCCACTCATCTCCTCTCAACTCCACTCCACTCAGTTTCGTTCCATTCCATTTCATTCCATTTCATCACTTCCCATTCCCTTCCGGTCCATTCCATTCCATTCCACACCACTCCTTTCAATTCCACTCCATTCCACTCCATTCCTCTCCTCTGCACTACAATCCACTTAACTCCACTCCATTCCACTCCACTCCTCACCAATCCACTCCCCTCCACTCCACTCCATTGAATTCCATTTCATTCCACTTCACTCTGATCCACTCCTCTCAACTCAACCCCATTGCACTCCACTTCATTCCATTCCATTAGGTTCTGTTCTGGTCCGTTCGACTCCACTCCAGTCAATTCCTTTCCACTCCATTCCACTCCACTCCAATCCACACTACTTTACTCCACTCCATTCCATTCCACTCCATTCCATTCCACTCCATTCCACTCCATTCCACTCCACTCCATTCCACTCCATTCCACTCCTCTCCATTCCACTCCATTCCACTCCACTCCACTCCATTCTGCTTCATCGTTTCACTTTTATTACATTCAATTCCACTGCAGTATGATATCCTGCACTCAATTACACTGCACTCCACTCCACTGTGTTCCATTCCTTTCCCTTGTGTTCAGTTCTGTCTCATTCCATGCCACACCGTTCCATTCTCTTACACTCCATTCCACTCCAGTCCGCTCCACTCCGTTCCCTTCCGTTTTCTTCCATTCCATTCCATTCAATTCCATTCCATTGCATCCATTCCATTCTTTTCCATACCATTCCATTCCACTCAACTCCATTCCATCCCACCCCATTCCCCTCTCTTCCACTCCACTCCACTCCTTTCCATATCATTCCATTACAGTACACTCTGATCCACTATTTTCAACTCCACCCCACTCCACTCCATTCCATTCCATACCTTTCCGTTCCATTCCTTTCCATTCCGTTCCACCCAAATCCATTCCACTCCAATTCATTCCACTACACTCCTTTCCACTGCACTCCTTTTCAATCCATTCCACTCCATTGCACTGCACTCCACTCCACTCCATTCCATTCCATTCCATTCCACTCCACTCCATTCCAATCCATTCTACTTCATTCCATTACATTGCTTTATGTTGACTGTATCTCATTCAGTCACCCAGATTGGACTGCAGTGGAAAAATATCAGCTCACATTTCTTTTGACCAGTCCATTCCATTCCATTCCATTCCATTCCATTCCATTCCATTCCATTCCATTCTTTTACATTCTTCTCTATTGCAATGCACTCCGAACCACTCCACTCAACTCCACTACAATCCCGTACACTCCACTCTCTTCTATTCTTTTCCACTGTGTTCCATTCTATTCCATTCCATTGCATACTATACCATTCGATTCCACTCCACTCCAATCCATTCCACTCAATTCCACTCCACTCCACCCCACTGCCCTCCACTCCATTCCATTCCATTCCACGCCACTCCTTTCCACTTCACTCCATTCTACTCAATTCCACTCCACTAATATCCACTCCAATCCATTCCACTAAACTCCATGCCCTTCCACTCCATTCCACTCCATTCCTCTCCATTGTATTGCATTCCAATCCATTCCATTGCACTCCATTCCATTCCACTTCATTCCATTCTACTCCACTCCACTCCATTTCATTCCATTCCATACCACTCCAGTCCATTCCAATCCACTCCTCTGCATTCCATTAAATTCCATTCCATTCCACTGCACTGCAATCCACTCCAATCAATTCCACTCCTCTCCAATCCAATCCGTTCGATTCGGTTCGGTTCCGTTCCATTCCATTTCCCTCCATATGATTACACTCTACTCCGTTCTACTCCACGCCATTTCTCTCCATTCCACTTTATTCAACTCCACACCATTCCACAACATTCAATTCTACTTCATTCCGTTCCGTTACTCTCCATTCCATTCCATTGCATTCCACTCCATTCCACTCCACTCCTGTCCACGCCACTCCACTCCATTCAATTCCACTCCACTGCATTCCATTCCACTACATTCCATTCCATCCTATTCTACTCCGTTGAATACCACTCCATTCCACTCCACCCCATTGCACTCCACTCCACTCCATTTCATTCCTTTCAAATCCATACCATGGCATTTCAATCTGCTCCACTCCACTCCACTCCACTCCACTCCACTCCATTCCACTCCAATACATTCCACTCCACTCCACTCCATTCCACTCCATTCTCTTCCAATCCACTCCATTCCATTCCATTGTACTCCATTCCATTCCATTGCTTTATTTCGTCTGAATCTCACTCTCTCACCAAGAGTGGAGAGCAGTGGCACAATCTTAGCTAACATTTCATTTCACAATTCCATTCCATTCCATTCCATTCCATTCCATTCCATTCCATTCCATTCCACTCAGTTCCTCTCAACTCCATTCCACTCCACACTATTGCACTAGAATCCACTCCACTCCATTCCACTTAGTTCAATTCCGTTCCGTTCCATTCCATTCCATTCTGATCCGTTCCATTCCATTCCACTCCACTCCATACCATTCCATTCCATTCCATTCCAATCCATTCCACTCCACTCCATTCCATTCCACTCCACTCCACTCCATTCAACTCCATTCCACTGCATTCCCCTCCATTGCATTCCATTCCATCCCTATCCATTCCACTCCATGCCTCTCCACTCCATTCCATTCCACTCTTTTCCACTCCATTCCAATCCACTTCATTCATTTCCATTCCATTTTTCTCCATTCAATTCCATTCTTTATTTCGAATGGATCTCACTCTGTCACCCAGACTCTAGTGTAGTGCCACCATCTTAGCTCATATTTCATTTCACCACTCCATTCCATTCCATTCCATTCCACTCCACTCCGCTTCACTCCACTCCGTTCCATTACACCCCATACCACTCCATTCTTCTCCTCTCCATTCAAGTCAATTCCACTAAATTTCATTCCATTCCATTCCATTCCACTCTAAATCTCTTCAATTCGCTCCACTCCAATCCATTCCAATCCATTCCATTCCATTCCATTCCACTCGACTACATTCCATTCCAATCCCTTCCACTGTACTCCTATCCACTCCACTCAACTCCACTCAACTCCACTCAACTTGAATCCTTTCCCTTCCATTCCATTCCATGCCATTCTATTCCATTCCATTTCTTTCCGTTCCATACCATTCCGTTCCATTCCATTCCATTCCACTCCACTCCACTCCATTCCATTCCACTCCATTCCATTCCGCTCCATTCCTATCCATTCCACTCCATTGCACTCCGTTCGAGAACACTCCACTCTTCTCCACTCCACTGCAATCCATTCCATTGTATTCCATTCTGCTGCACCCCGATCCACTCCAATAAACTCCAGTTCACTCCACTCCATTCCATTGCATTACGTTCCTTTCTGTTCCGTTCTCTTACTTTCCATTCCACTCCATTTCATTCCATTCCACTAAATTCCACTCAGCTCCCTTCCACTTCACACCACTCCATTCCACTCCATTTCATTCCACTCCAATCCAATTCATTCTATTCTACTCCATTCCTTTACGTTCTTTTATTTCGACTGGGTCTCACTCTTTCACACAGACTGGAGTGCAGTGGCACAATCTTAGCTCACCTTTGATTGCACCATTCTTTTCCATTCCATTTCATTCCATTCCATTCCATTCCACTGCACTGCAACCTACTCCACTCAACTCCACTCAATTTCACTCCGTTATACTACATTCCTTTCCATTCGATTCCACTCCGCACCATTCGTTACAATTCCACTTCATTTGATTCGATTCCTCTCCACTCCATGGCATTCCACTCCATTCCACTCAACTCCACAACAATTTACTCCAATCCACTCCAAACCACTACATTCCATTCCATTCCATTCTACTTCGTTCCTTTCAACTGCACTCTGACCCTTTCCACTCAACTCCACTCCACTCCAGTCCACTCTGTTCCATTCAGTTCCACTCCATTTCTTTCCATTCTCTTCCATTCCACTATATTCCATTCCACTCCACTCCGCTCCATTGCACTCCCCTCCATTTCTTGCCATCCCACTCCATTAAAACCCACTCCACTCCACTCCATTCCATTTCACGCCATGCCAATCCATTGCACTCCACTCCACTCCCGTATACTCCTCTCCACTCCATTCCATTCCACTCTACTCCATCCCACTCAACTTCATTCCATTCCACTCTTGTCCACTCCATTCCATTCCACTCCATTCCATTCCTTTCCACTCCATTCCAGTACACTCCATTCCACTGCTTTCCACTCCATTCCATTCCATTCCACTCCATTCCACCCCACTCCATTCCACTCCATTCCATTCCACTCCACTCACTTCCATTCAATGCTACTGCATTCTATTCCAATCTTTATTTCCACGGGATTATCTCTGTCACCCAGACTTGAGTGCAGAGGCACAATCTTAGCTCACATTTCATTTCCTCATTCCATTCTATTCCATTTCATTCCATTCCATTCCATTCCATTCCATTCCATTCCATTCCATTCCGTTCCGTTCCACTGCATTCCACTCTTCTCCATTTTTCTCCATTCCATTCCACTCCACTCCATTCAATTCCTCTCCCTTCCAATCCATTCCACTCCACTCCATCACATTCCACTCCATTCCACTCTATTGCATTCCACTCCACTGCATTCCGTTCTATTTTACGCCATTCCATTCCCTTTCTTTATTTTGAGTGGATTTCACTCTGTCACCCAGACTGGAGTGTTGTTGCACAACCTTATATCACATTTCATTTTACCATACCATTCCGTTCCATTTTATTCCATTCCACTTCTTTCCATTCCTTTCCAGTCCATTCCGTTCCACTCCATTCCACTCCATTCCATTCCACTCCGTTCCAATCCACCTTATTCCAGTACAATCCACTCAAATCAACTCCATTCCACTCCATTCCATTCCACTCCATTCCATTCCTTTCCATTCCCTTCCATTGCAATCCACTGCATTCCAATCCACTGCACTTAACTCTACTCCACTCTGTACCATTTGATTCTGTTCCATTCTATTCAATTTCATTCCATTCCATTGCATTCCATTCTACTCCACTCCATTCCATTCCACTTTATTACATAACATTCCACTCCACTCCACTACACTCTATTCTATTCCATTCTATTCTGTGCACTCTGATCCATTCCACTGAACTCCATTCCACTCCATTCCATTCCGTTCCATTCTGTTCCGTTCCGTATCATTCCTTTCCACTCCATTCCCTGCCACTTCACTCCATTCCACTCCACTCCATCCAGTCCATTCAATTACACTCCATTCCATTCCATTACACTTTGTTCTATTCCAATCCATTACACACCATTCCAATCCATTCCACTCCACTCCATTCCATTCCTCTCCATTCCACTCTACTCAACTCCATTCCACTCCATTCAATTCCATTCCACTCCATTCCATTACTTTCCATTCCACTCCATTCTCCTCCACTCCATTGCACTTCATTTCTTTAGACTCCTCTCTGCTTCATTCCACTCCATTCCATTCCACTCCACTCCATTGCATTCCATTCTACTCTGTTCCATTCTGTAAGTTTATTTCGACTGGATCTCACTGTGTCACCCACACTGGAGTGCAGTGGCACAATCTTAGCTTGTATTTCATTCCACCGTTCCATTCCATTCCACTGTACTCCAGTCCACTCCACTCCATTCCATTGCATTCTTCTCCCTTCCATTCCATACATTTCTTTCGACCGGATTGTACTATGTCAACCATACTGGAATGAAGTGCCACAATATTAGCTCGCTTTTCATTTCACCTTTCCATTGCATTCCATTCGACTTCATTCCACTCCATTCCACTCCACTCCAATCCACTCGACTTCATTCCATTCAATTCCACTCCACTCTACTCCATTCCACTCCACTCCTTTCCATTCCACTCCAATCCACACCATTGCTTTTCACTCCACTGCAATCCATTCCATTCCATGTCATTAAATTCCAATCTTTTGCATTCCATTCCATTTCGTTCCATTCCATTCCATTCCACTCCATTATATTCCATTCGACTCCATTGCGGTCCATTTTTCTCCACTCCACTCCTTGCCAATCCACTCCACTCAACTACACAGCACTCCACTCCATTCCATTCCACTCCACTCCATTCCATCCCATCCCATTCCATTCCATTCCATTAAATTCCATTTCATTCCACTCTACTCCTATCCACTACACTCACTCCACTCCACTTCACTCAGTTCCATTCCATTCCATTATATTCCATTCCTTTCCATTACGTTCCATTAGATTCTATTGCACTCCACTCAATTCCATTCCACTCCATTCCACTCCATTCCACTGCACTCCACTCCACTCCCATCTACTCCATTCCATAGGACTCCATTCCATTCCAGTGCACTCCAATCCACTCCACAGAACTGTACTCCACTCCACTCCTTTCCATTCCTTTCTGTTCCATTCCATTCCTTTCGAATCCACTGCTGTCCCTTTCATGCCACTCCACTCCACTCTGATTCATTTCACTCCTTTCCACTCCATGCCACTCCATTCCTCTCCACTCCACTCCACTCTGCTACACTCCACTCCACTACATTCCACTCCATTTCACTCTATTCAATTGCATTCCAATTATTTCCACTCCATTCCTCTCACCTCCAGTCCACACCACTCCACTTCATTCTATTCCACTCCACTCCATTCCTTTCCACTCCACTCCACTCCATTTCTTTCCATTCCATTCCACTCCATTTCATTCCATTCCATTCCACTCCACTCAATTGCATTCCATTTATTTAGATTCCAATCCATTCCATTCCATTCCATTGCACTCCTATCAACTCCACTCAACTCCATTCCACTTCAATCCTCTCCACTCCATTCCATTCCGTTACATTCCATTCTGTTCCATTGGAGTCCATTCCATACCACTCCACTCCACTCCATTACATTCGACTCCACTCCAGTCCACTAGAATCCTCTACACTCCAATCCACTCCACTCCACTCCATTCTATTCCATTCCTTTCCATTCTATTCCATTCCATTTCATTCCTTTCCATTCCTTTCGAATCCACAGCACTCCAATCTACCCCATTCAACTCCACTCCACTCCACTCCATGCCAATGCATTTAATTCCATTCCGTTCCATTCCACACCTTTCCATTCCAATCCACTCCATTCCATTCCATTCCATTTCACTCCATTCCGCTACATTCCAGTCCTTTTCAATTCAGTACACTTCTCTCCATTTCTTTCTACTCTATTTCATTCCATTCCACTCAATTCCATTCTATTCCATTCCACTCCATTCCACTACAATCCATTCCACTCCACTACATTCCACTCCCCTACATTCCATTCCACTCCGTTTCTTTCTATTCCACTCCATTCCATTCCACTCCACTCCATTCCTTTACGCTACACTCCATTCCACTCCATTCCAATCCATTCCACTCCATTCCACTCCACTCCTTTCCATTCCATTCTACTCCATTCCACTCCACTCCATTCCACTCCACTCAATTCCATTACACTCCACTCCACTCCATTCAACTCCAATCCTTTCCACTCCACTCCAGTCCATTCCACTCCAGCCCAATCCATTAAACTCCATTCCATTCCATTCAATTCCATTCCACTCGAATCCACTCCATTCTACTACATTGTATTTCACTCCACTACCTTCCTCTCCAATCCACTCCATTCCATTCCATTCCACTCCATTCCGCTTCCTTCCACTACACTCCATTCCTCTTCTCTCCATTCCACTCCCCTCCCCTCCATTCTACTCCATCTCTTTCTACTCCATTACATTCCTTTTCTTTTTTTCGACTGGATCTCTCTGTCACCCAGACTGGAGTGCAATGGCACAATCTTAGCTCACATTTCATTTCACGTTTCCATTCCATTCCATTGCTATCCATTCCATTCCATTCCATTCCATTTCATTCCATTCCATTCCATTCCATTCCTCTGCACTCCGATCTATTCCACTCCACTTCACTCTACTCCACTCCACTCCATTCCATTCAGTTCCATTCTACTCAATTCCATTCCATTCCATCCCCTTCCACTCCACTGAATTCCTTTCATTTAGATTCCATTCCATTCCATTCCATTCCATTGCACTCCTATCAACTCCCCTCAACTCCATTACACTTCAATCCTCTCCACTCCATTCCGTTCCATTACATTCAATTCTGTTCCATTCTGTTCCATTGGAGTCCATTCCATTCCTCTCCACTCCACTCCATTGCATTCGACTCCACTGCACTTCACTAGACTCCACTCCACTCCACTCCAATCCACTACACACCACTCCATTCCATTCCATTCCTTTCCGTTCTATTCCATTCCATTTCATTCCCTTCCATTCCATTCCAGTCCACAGCACTCCAATCTACTCCACTCAACTCCATTCCACTACGCTGCCTGCCATTGCATTTCATTCCATTCCATTCCATTCCATTCCACACCTTTCCATTCCACTCCACTCCATTCCATTCCATTCCCTTTCACTTCCTTTGGCTACCTTCCACTCCTCTTCACTTCAGTACACTTCTCTCCATTTTTTCCACTCCATTTCCTTCCGTTCCACTCAATTCCATTCTATTCCATTCTACTCCATTCCCGTCTATTCCATTCCACTCCACTCCATTCCACTCCACTCCACTCCATTCCACTCAATTTCATTCCATTCAAATCCATTGCATTCCATTCCATTCCACTCCATTCCACTCACTCCTTTCAATTCCATTCTACTCCATTCCACTTCATTCAAATTCATTCCACTCCACTCGATTCCATCACACTCCACTCCACTCCATACAACTCCAATCCTTTCCACTACACTCCAGTCCATTCCACTCGAGTCAAATCCATTCCACTCCATTCTATTCCATTCCATTCCATTACATTCCACTCTAATCCACTCCATTCTACTACACTATTTTCCACTCCACATTCCACTCCAATCCACTCCATTCCATTCCACTCCTTTTCATTTCCTTCCACTACACTCTATTCCACTGCTCTACATTCCACTCCACTCCATTCCATTCCATTCCTTTGTACTCCACCTCATTCCATTCCTTTATTTCGACTGGATCTCTCTCTGTCACCCAGACTGGAGTGCAGTGGCACAATCTTATCTCACATTTCATTTCACGTTTCCATTCCTTTCCATTCCTATCCATTCCATTCCATTGCATTGCATTCCATTCCTGTGAACTCCGATACACTCCAATCCACTCCAGTCTACTCCACTCCACTCCACTCCGTTCCATTCCGTTGCATTCTATTTCATTCCATTCCATTCCGTTCTGTTCCATTCCATTTGATTCCACTCCACTCCATTCCATTCCACTCCATTCCACTCCACTCCAGTCCATTACACCCCACTCCACTCCATACCACTCCATTGCACTGCACTCCACTCCAATCAACTCCAATCTACTCTACTCCTCTCCGTTTCATTCCACTCCACTCCATTCCATTCCACTGCACTCTCATCCTCCCCACTCAACTCTACTCCACTCCACTGTACTCCACTCCATAGCCTTCTGTTCCATTCCTTTCCATTACACTCCATTCAATTGCACTCTGTTCCACTCCACTCCGTTCCACTCCACTCCACTCCATTCCACTGCATTACACTGCATTCCACTCCACTCCACTACACTCAACATCACTCCACCCCACTCCATTCCATTCCATTCCATTGCATTCCATTCCAGTGCACTCTGATGCACTCCACTCACCTCCATTCCACTCAATTCCAGTCCACTCCGTTCCATTACATTCAATTCCGTTTTGTTCCTTTCCATTACACTCCATTCCATTTTCATCCACTCCATTCCACTCCACTCCTTTTCATTCCATTCCACTTACTCTACTCCACTCCATTCCATTTTACTCCATTCCAGTCCTTTCCACTCCATTCGATTCAATTCCTTTCCACTCCGATCCACTCCAATCAACTCCTCTACACTCCTCTCCATTCCGTTGTGTTCTATTCCAATCCATTCCACTACACTCCAATCCACTCCTTTCAACTCACTTCCTTTCAATTCCCCTGAACTCCATGTCATTCCACTCCACTATTTTCTACACCACTCCTTTTCAATCCATTCCACTCCATTCCACTCCACTCTGCTTAACTCATCTCCTTTCCACTCCACTCCATTTCACTCCATTCCTCTCATTTCCACTCCACTCCACTCCACTCCAGTCTATTCCACTCTATTCCATTCCTTTCCACTCCATTTCACTCCATTCTATTCCTTTCCTCTCCATTCCACTCCATTCCATTCCTTTCCACTCCACCCCATTCCTTTCCATTCCAATCCATTCCACTACATTCAATTCCATTCCATTCTACTCCATTCCATACCGTTGCTTTATTTCGCCTGGATCACACTCTGTCACCCAGAGTGGAGTGGAGTGGCAAAATCTTAACTCTCATTTCACTTCACCATACCATTCCATTCAATTTTATTCCATTCCATTCCATTTCATTCTATTCCATTCCACTCCATTCCTTTCCACTCTATTCCTCTTCATTCCATTCCACTCCATTCCACTCCACCCTACTCCAGTACAATGCACTCCATTCCAATCAGCTCGATTCCACCCCATTCCATTCCGTTCCATTCCGTTCATTCAATTCCATTCCATTCAACTGCACTCCAATCTACTCCACTCAACTCTACTCCACTCCACACCGTTGTTAACCATTTGAGTCCGTTTTGTTCCATTCCATTCCATTCCATTGCATTCAATTCGAATCCACTCCATTCCATTCCACTCATCTCCTCTCCACTCCACTCCACTACACGCCACCCCATTCCCTTCCATTCTTTTCCATTCCAGTGCAGTTCGATCCAATCCACAAATTTCCACTCCACTCCACTTCACTCTACTCCATTTCATTTCATTTTGCAACGTTTCCTTCCATTCCATTAATCTCCATACCATTCCACTCCACTCCATTCCACTCCACTGCACACCAGTCCATTAAATTAAACTCCATTTCTTTCCTTTCCACTCCATTCTATTTACTTCCATTCCACTCCATTCCACTACATTCCAACCCACTCGATACCCCTACTATCCTTTCCACTCCATTCAACTCTATTCCACTCCATTCTATTCCATTGCACTACATTCCGTTCCTTTCCTTTCCACTCAATCCCATTCCATTCCCCCTAGTCCATTCCACTTCATTCCATTAGACACAACTCCACTCCATTCCACCCCATTCTATTCCACTCTACTCCTTTCCATTCCATTTTAATCCATGCATTCTATAATTTTATTTTTACTGGATCTCACTCTGTCACCCAGACTGGAGTGTAGTGACACAATCTTAGCTCACATTTCATTTCACTATTCCATTACTTTCCATTCCATTCCATTTCATTAAAGTCCACTCCACTCCATTCCACTGCACTCCACTCCACTCTATTCCGCTACATTTCATTCCAATCTACTTTCCATTCCATTCTACTCCATTCCATTCCACAACTTTATTTCTACTGGATCTCACTCTGTCACCCAGACTGGAATGCAGTGGCACAACCTTAGCTCACTTTTCATTTCATCTTTCCATTTCATTCCTTTCAACTTCATTCCATTCCATTCCATTAAATGCCATTCCACTCCGCTACAATCCACTCCACTTCACTCCATTCCATTCCACTTAATTCCACTCCATTCCAATCCACTCCATTACATTCCACTCCAATCAACCCCATTGCTCTTCACTCCACTCAATTTTATTCCACTCCTCTCCATTCCATTTCACTCCATTCCGTTACATTCCGTTCCATTCCATTCCACTCCAGTCCATTCAATTACATTCGACTCCATTCCGTTCCATTCCACTCCTCTGCAATCCAATTCACTTCACTCCGTGTCACTCCCTTACTTTTTACTCCACTCCACTCAACTGCAATCCATTCCCTTCCATTCCAATCCACTCCATTCCATTCCATTCCATTCATTCCATTCCATTCCATTCCATTCCATTCCATTCCATTCCATTCCATTCTTTTCAATTTCACTGCACTCCGATCCACTTCAGTCAACTCCACTCCTCTCCACTCCATTGAACTCCCCTCCTTTCCACTCCACTCTTGTCCATTCCACTCCACTTCATCTCATTTCTCTCCGTTCTATTCCACTGCACTCCTTTTCATTCTATTCTACTCCGTTCCATTCCATTTCTTTATTGCAATTGGATTTCACTCTGTCACCAAGACTGAAGTGCTGTGGCACAATCTTAGCTCACATTTCATTTTACCATTCCATTCCATGCCACTGTATTCCACTCCACTCCATTCCATTCCATTCCTTTCCACTCCATTCCAGTCCACTCCATTCCATTCCACTCCAATCAACTACATTGCTTTTAAATCCACTCAATTCTATCCTACTCCATTCCATTCCATTTCACTCCAGTCCGTTCAATTACACTCCTTTGCACTCCAATCAATTCTATTCCATTTGACTCCATTCCATTCCATTCCACTCCACTGCACTCCAGTTCACTCCACTCCATGTCACTCCGTTCCATTCCTCTCCACTCCACTCCACTACAATCCATTCCCTTCCATTCCAGTCGACACCATTCCATTCCTTTCTATTTCATTCCATTCTTTTCAATTCCTCTGCACTCCTATCCACTTCAGTCAACTCCACACAACTCCATTCAACTCCACTTTTTTCCACTCCGCTCCAATCCATTCCACTCCACTCCACCCCATTCCACTCCATTCTATTCCACTCCACTCCTTTTCATACTATTCTACTCCATTCCATTCCATTCTTTATTTCAACTCAATCTCATTCTGTCACCGAGACTAGAGTGCAGTAGCACAATCTTAGCTCACATTTCATTTCACCATTCCATTCATTTCCATTCCTTTCCATTCCACTCCACTCCACTCCATTCCATTCCACTCCACTCCAGTCAACTCCGTTCTGTTCTGTTCCGTTCCATTCCATTCCATTCCACTCCATTCCATTCCATTCTATTTCATGCCTTTCCATTCCATTCCATTCCATTCCATTCCATTCCATTCCATTCCACTGCTCTACAACCCACTTCACTCAACTCCACTCCACTGTAGTCCACTCAGTTCCGATCCATTCCATTCCATTCTATTCCATTATGTTCCATTCAATTCCATGTCACTCCACTCCATTCCACTCCATTCCACTCCACTCCACTCCACTCCACTCTACTCCTGTCTACTCCATTTTATTCCATTCCATTCCATTCCTCTGCACTTCTACCCACTCCACTCAACTGTACTCCACTCCACTCCACTCCATTCCTTTCCGCTCCATTCTGTTCCATTCCATTCCATTACACTCCTTTCACTTCCAGGCCTCTCCCCTCCACTCTGCCCAATTTAACTCAATTCCACTCCATGCCACTCCATTCAACTCCACTCCACTCCACTCTGCTACACTCCACTCCAATCCATTTGACAGCATTCTATTCCATTCCACTGCATTCCAATGCATTCCGCTCCATTCCACTGCACTCCACTTCCTTTCATTCCACTCCATTCCGTTCCATTCCATTCCATTCCAGTCCACTCCTTTCTATTCCATTCTACTCCATACCATTCATTTGCTTTATTTTGAATGAATCTCACTCTGTCACCCAGTCTGGAGTGCAGTGGCACAATCTTAGCTCACATTTCATTTCACCATGCCATTCCATTCATTTCCATTCCAATACACTGCACTCCAGTCCACTCCACTCAACTCCACTCCACTCCATTCCACTCGATTCCATTCCATTCCATTACACAACACTCCACTCCATTCCATTCCAATCAACTGCACCCCAATCCCCTCCACTAAACTCCATTCCACTTCTCTGCATTCAACTCTGTTTCCTTCCATTCCTTTCCATTCCATTCTATTGCATTCCGTTCCACTCCACTCTAATCCATTCCATTCCAGTCCCGTCCTCTCCACTCCATTCCATTCCATATCACTCCACTCCATTCCATTGCAATCCATTCCATGGCACAGCACTCTGATTCACTTCAGTATACTGCATTCCACTTCAATCCACTCCCCTTCTTTCCATTCTATTCCATTATGTTCCATTGCATTCCATTGCACTCCATGCATTTCCATTGCAGTCCATTCCACTCCACTCCAATCGATTCCTCTACACTTCATTCCTCTCCACTCCCCTGCATTCCATTCCACTCCACTCCTTTCCATTAAACCCTATTGCGTTACATTCCACTAAACTCAATTCCATTCTATTCCACTGCATTCCACTCTTCTCTTCTTCACTGCTTTCCATTCCACTCAATTCCACTCCATTCCACTCCACTACATTCCATTCTATTCCATTCCATTCCACTAAACTCCATTCTATTCCATTCCATTCCAGTCCATTCCATTCCATTCATTCCATTCATTCCATTCCATTCCTCTCCATTCCATTCCTTTCCATTGCATTCCATTCCACTTCACTCCAATCCACTTCAATCAAATACACTCTACTCCACTCCACCCCACTCCATTCTGTTCAATTCCATTCCAGTCTGTTCCATTCAATTCCCTTCCATTACATTTCATTCTATTCCACTCCACTCCATTCCATTCTTCTCCATTCCACACCATTCCTCTCCACTCCACTGCACTCCACTTCACTAAATTCCACTCTACTCCATTCCATTCCACTCCACTCCATTCTATTCTACTCCATTACACTCTGATCCACTCCACTCCACTCCCCTCCCCTATACTCCAGTCCATTTCATTCTGTTCCGTTCCATTCCATTCCACTCCATTCCTATGCACTCCACTCAGTTCTACTCCACTCCATTTCACAACATTCCACTTAATTCCATTCCACTCCAATCTACTCTACTCTCCTCCACTCCATTCCATTCCATTTACTACATTCCATTTCATTTCTCTCCATTCTATTGCATTTCATTCCTTTCCATTCCATTCCATTCCATTCTTTTCCACTCAATTGCACTCCATTTCATACCACTCCACTCCATTCTTTTTCACTCCACTCCATTCCACTCCATTCCATTCCATTCTACTTCATTCCATTCCAATCCGTGCCACTCCATTGCCCTCCACTCCATTCCCTGTATTCCATTCAACAGCTCTCCACTCTATGCAACTCTATTCCTTTCCATTCTACTCCATTCCTTTCCATTCCTTTATTTCGACTGTTTGTAATTCTGTCACTCAGACTGGAGTGCAGTGGCAAAATCTCAGCTCACATTTCCTTTCAACGTTGCACTCCATTAAATACCGTTGCATACCACTCAACTCATTTCCACTCCACTCCACTCCATTCAATTCCAATCCACTGCACTAAAATCAAATCCACTCATCTCCACTTCTGTCCACCCAACTCCACTCCATTCCATTGCATTCCTTTCCATTGTGTTCCATTTTGTTCCATTCCACTGCATTCTATTCCATTACACACCATTCCACTCTACTCCGTTTCACTCCGTTCCACTCCATTTCACTCCACTCCACTCCACTCCTCTTCACTCTGGTCCGTTACATTCCATTCGATTCGATTCCATTCCATTCCATTCAATTCCATTCCACTCTGATCAACTCCAATCAACTCAACTCCACTCCACTCCACTTCGTTCCTTTCCATTCCATTCCATTCCATTCCATTCCATTCCATTCCATTCCACTGCACTCAAATCCACTCCTCTCAACTCCTTTCCTTTCAATTCCACTCCATTCCATTCCATTCCACTCCACTCCTTTCTATGCCACTCCATTTCACTCCATTCGTCTCCATTCCAATCCATTCTACTCCATTCATCTCCTTTCCATTCCATTTCATTTCATTCCATTCTTCTGCACTCCAATCCTCTCGACTCAACTCTTCTCCACTGCACTCCTTTCCAAACCCTTTGATTCCGTTCCATTCCATTCCATTCTGTTCCATTGCATTCCGTTGTAATCCACTCCATTCATTTCAACTTCTCTCCACTCTACTACACTCCACTCCACTACCCTCCACCCCATTCCCTTCCATTCCTTTCCATTCCAGGACACTTCAGTCCAATCCACTCAACTACACTCCACTCCATTCCATTGCATTCCCTTTTGTAACTTTCCGTTCCATTCCATTAAACTCCATACCATTCCACTCCACTCCAATCCACTCCACTGCATCCCAGTCAATTCAATTCCACTCAGTTCCATTCCATTCCACTCTGATCTATTTCATTCCATTCCACTCTGTTCTATTTCATTCCATTCCACTCCATTCCACTACATCCCAATCCACTCGATTCCCCTACTCTCCATTCCACTCCACTCAACTCCATTCCACTCCATTTCATTCCATTGTACTACATTTCATTCCTTTCCATTCCACTCAGTTCCACTCCATTATCCTGCAGTCCATTCCACTTCATTCCATTAGACACCATTCCACTCCATTTCACTCTATTCCATTCCACTATACGCCAATCCTTTCCATTCTACTCCATTCCATTCCAAAACTTTATTTCTACTGGATCTCACTCTGTCACTCAGACGGGAGTGCAGTAGCACAACCTTAGTTCACATTTCGTTTCACCATTCCATTCCAATCCACTCCACACCACTCCACTCTATTCCACTACATTTCATTCCAATCTACTCCATTCCATTCCATTCTACTCCATTCCATTCCATAACTTTATTTCGACTAGATCTCCCTCTGTCACCCAGACTGGAATGCAGTGGCATAATCTTAGCTCACTTTTCATTTCCCCTTTCCATTACATTCCATTCCACTTCATTCCATTCCATTTCATTCCATTCCATGCCATTCCACTCCATTCCACTACACTACAACCCACTCCTCTTCACTCCATTCTGTTCCACTTCATTCCACTCCAATCCAGTCCACTCCATTCCATTCCACTCCAATCAACCGCATTGCTTTTCACTCCACTCAATTCTATTCCACTCCATTCCATTCCATTGCACTCCAGTCCATTCTATTCCATTGCACTCTACTCAACTCCCCTCCACTCCACAACACTACACTCCATTCCATCACATTTTGCTTCATTCCATTCCATTCCTTTATTTCGACTGGATCTCACTCTGTCACCAAGATCACAGTGCAGTGGCACAATCTTAGCTCACATTTCATTCCACCATTCCATTGCACTCCACTCCATTCCATTCCACTCTGCTCCATTCCATTCCACTCCACTCCACTCCATTCCACTCCACTCCATTCCATCCCATTCCATTCCATTCCACTCCATTCCTATCCACTCCATTCCATTCCATTCCACTCAACTTCATTGTTTTTCACCCCACTCAATTCTATTCCACTCCATTCCATTCCATTTCACTCCAATCCATTCGATTCCATTCCATTCCACTCCACTCCATGATATTCAATTTGGCACCATTCTATTCCTTTCCAATCCACTGCACTCCAATTCACTCCACACCATGCTACTCCATTCCATTCCACTCCACTCCACTACCGTACACTACAATCCATTCCCTTCCATTCCAGTGTACTCTATTCCATTCCATTCCATTCCATTCCATTCCATTCCATTCCATTCCATTCCATTCCATTCCGTTCCACTACATTCCATTCCGTTCCACTCCATTCCATTCCGTTCCATTCCATTCCATTCCATTTCATTGCATTCAATTCCACTGCATTCCATTCCTTTCAATTCCACTGCACTCTGATCCACTTCAGTCAACTCCACTCCACTCCTCTCCACTCCATTCATCTCCACTCTTTCCACTCCACTCTTATCCATTCCACTCCACTCCACCCCGTTCCACTCCATTCTATTCAACTCCACTCCTTTTCATTCTATTCTACTCGATTCCATTGCAATCCTTTATTTTGACTGGATCTCACTCTGTCACCAGGACTGGAGTGAAGTGGTGCAATTTTAGCTCACATTGCATTTCACCGTTCCATTCCATTCCATTCCATTCCATTCCACTCCAATCCATTCCATTCCACTCCTCTCCATTTCATTCCACTCCTCTCCATTCCATTCCACTCCACTCCACTCCATTCCTCTCCACTCCATTCCACTCCATTCCATACCATTCCATTCATATTCACTCCATTCCATTCCACTCCAATCATCTCCATTTCTTTTCACTCCACTCAATTATATTCCACTCCATTCTATTCCATTTCACTCCAGTTCGTTTCATTCCTCTCCACTTCATTCTATACCGTTTGACTCGGTTCCGTTCCATTCCACTCCACTGCACTCCAAATCACTCCAAACCTTGCCACTTCATTCCATTCCACTCCACTCCACTACACCGCAATCTGTTCCCTTCCATTCCACTCCATTCCATTCCATTCCATTTCCTTACGTTCCATTCCTGTACATTCCATTCCATTCCATTCCTTTCAGTTCCACTGCACTCTGATCCACTTCATCAACTCCTTTCCACTCCACTCCATTCAACTCCACTCCTCTCCACTCCACTCCATTCCATTCCACTCCACTCCCATACATTACAATCCATTCCCTTCCATTCCACTCCAATCAATTCCATTCCATTCCATTCCATTCCTTTCAATTCCACTGCAATCTGATCCACTTCAGTCAACTCAACTCCACTCCATTCAACTCCACTCCTTTCCAATCCACTCCAATTATTTCCACTCCACTTCACCGAATTCCACTCCATTCCATTCCCCTCCCCTACTTTTCATTCTATTCTACTCCATTCCATTCCTTTCATTTATTTCGACTGGATCTCACTCTGTCACACAGACTAGAGTGCAGTGGCACAATCTTAGATCACATTTCATTTCACCATTCCATTCCATTCCTTTCCACTCAACTCAATTCCATTCCATTCCACTCCTTGGCATTCCACTCAACTCTATTCCAGTCCACTCCTTTCCGTTCTGCTCCATTCCATTATGTTCCATTCCACTCCATTCCTTTCCATTCCATTCCATTCCATTATATTCCATTCCATTAAATTCCATTCCATTCCAATCCATTATATTCCATTCCATTAAATTCCATTCCATTCCATTCCATTCCATTCCAGTGCAATCCACTCCACTCAAATCCATTCCACTTATCTTGTCTACTCCCTTCCATTTCATTCCATTCCATTCCATTCCATTTCATTCCATTCCATTGCACATCGCTCCACTCCACTCCATTCCTCTTGATTCCGTTTCTATCCACTCCTCTCCTTTCCATTCCATTTTATTCCATTCCATTCCATTCCGTTCCATTCCATTCCATTCCTTAGCATTGCATTCCATTCCATTCCATTCCATTCCATTCCATTAAATTCCTTTCCACTCTATTCCATTCCATTCTACTCCATTCCATTCCACTCCAACATTCCATTCCAGCCCACTGCACTCCTGTCTACTCCAGTCCATTCCAGTCCATTCCATGCCATTCCATTCCATTCCACTCCACTGCACTCCATTCCATTCCATTCCATTTCGGTTCATTCCCCTCTACTCCATTCCTTTCCAATCCATTCCTCTCGACTACACTCCATTCCATTCCCTTCCATTCCCTGCCATTCCATTCCATTCCATTCCATTCTATTCCATTCCATTCCATTCCATTATATTCCATTCCATTCCATTCCATTCTGTTCCTTTCCCCTCCACTTCATTACACTCCATTCCATACCATTTCACTCCCATCCAATCCACTCCATTCCACTACACTTCTCTTATTTCCTTTCCACTTCCTCCATGTATTCCTCTCCAATCCATTGCTCCATTTCATTCCAGTCTCTCCACTCTATTGCATTCCAATCCACTACATTCCATTCCATTTCTCTCCACTCCCCTCCACTCCATTAACCTAAACCCCACGACTCTCAACTCCATTATATTCCACTTCACTCTATTCCATTCCATTCCATTCCATTCCATTCCATTCCATTCCATTCCATTCCATTCCATTCCATGCCATTCCATTCCATGCCATTCCACTGCACTCCGATCCACTCCACTCCACTCTACTCCGTTGCATTCCGTTACATGTGATTCCATTCCACTACATTCCACTTCTCTCCACTCCACTGCACTCTACTCCAATCCATTCCACTCCATTACATTCAATTCTACTCCATTCCACTGCACTCATCTTCACCCAATATCTCTCCACTTCATTCCATTCCATTCCATTCCACTGCCCTCCACCTCATTCCACTCCACTTCACTCCCCTCCACTCCACTCTACTCCAGTACACTCCATTCCATTCCATTCCATTCCATTCCATTCCATTCCATTCCAATCCATTCCTTCCTAATCCATTCCATTCCATTTATTTGCATTCCATTCCATTCCATTCCATTAAATTCCTTTCCACTCTATTATATTCCATTCCACTCCATTCCATTCCACTCCTCTCCATTCCATTCCAGCCCATTGCACTCCTCTCTACTCCATTCCATTCCATCCCATTCCAGTCCACTGCACTCCATTCCATTCCATTCCTTTCCATTCCAGTCCATTCCCCTCTACTCCATTCCTTTCCAATCCATTCCTCTTGACTGCACTCCTTTCCATTTCCTTCCATTCCCTTCCATTCCATTCCATTCCATACCATTGTTTTCCTTTCCACTCCACTGCACTACACTCCATTCCGTACCATTCCACTCCCAACCTATCCACTCCATTCCACTACACTTCTCTTATTTCCTTTCCACTTCCTCCATTCTATTCCTCTCCTCTCCATTCCATTCCATTCCATTCCATTCCATTCCATTCCATTCCATTTCATTCTCTCCACTACATTACATTCCACTACACTACATTCCACTCCATTTCATTCCACTCCCCTCCACTGCATTAACCGAAACCCCACGACTCTCCACTCAATTCTATTCCACTCCTTTCCATTCCACTGCACTCCGATCCACTCCACTCCACTCCACTCCAATGCATTCCGTTACATGTGATTCCATTCCACTCCATTCCACTTCTCTCCCCTCCACTGCACTCTACTCCACTGCATTCCACTCCATCCCATTCCATTCTACTCCATTCCACTGCACTCATCTTCACCCAATATGTCTCCACTTCATTCCATTCCATTCCATTCCACTGCCCTCCACCCCATTCCACTCCACTTCACTCCACTCCACTCTACTCCAGTACACTGCATTCCATTCCATTCCATTCCATTCCATTCCATTCCATTCCATTCCATTCCATTCCATTCTATTCCATTCCTTCATCAAGAGCATCTCACTCTGTCACCCAGCCTGGATTGCCGTGGCACAATATCAGCTCTCATTTCATTTCACCATTCCATTCCATTGTATTCCATTCCACTAGACTCCACTCCATTCCATTCCACTCCACTCCACTTCATTCCATTCCAATCCATTCCACTCATTTCCTTTCCTTCCAATTCCATTGCATTCCTTTCCTCTCCACTCCACTCCACTGCACTGCACTCCATTCCATTCTGTTCCACTCCATTCCCTTCCATTCCATTCTACTCCACTCCACTCCACTCAACTCCATTCCACTCATTTCCTTTCTGTTCCACTCCATTGCATTCGATGCCATTCCACTCCATTCCACTCTACTCCATTGCAGTCTACTGCATTCCACTCCACTCTACTCCTTTCCCCTCCTCTTCAGTCCACTCCGGTCCACTCCATTCCAATACTCTCTACTCCAGTCAATTCCACTCCACTTCAGAACTCTCCCCACCATTCCATTTCCCTTCCCCCGATCCACTCCCCTCAACTCCACTCCACTCCACTGCACTCTGTTCAATTCCATTTGGTTTGTTTTGTTCTTTTCCTTTCCACTCCAATCCGCTCCATTTCACTGCACTCAACTACATTTCATTACATCTGATTCCATTTTAAGACATTCCAGTCCTTTCCATGTCACTCCACTCCATTCCATACCATACCACTGCATTCCATTCCAATATTTTCTTTTGGCAGGATTTCCCTCTGTCACCAAGGCTGGAGTGCAGTGGCACAATTTCACCTCACATTTCATTTCACCATTCCATTTGCCTCCATTTCATTACATTCCACTCCACTCATCTCCATTCGTCTCCACTCCACTCCATTCCATTCCATTCCTTTATTTTGATTGGATTTCACACTATCACCCTGACTGCAGTGCAGTAGCACAATCTTAGCACATATTTTGTTTCACCATTGCATTCCATTCCATTCCACTCCATTCCATTCCATTCCATTCCATTCCACTCCATTCCACTGCATTGCACTCAGCTCCACTCAATTCCACTCCACTCCACTCCAATTCACTCTGTACCATTCCATATAAATCCCTTTCATTCCACTCGTTTTTTTTCAACACGTTGTCCCGGTCACACAGGTTGCAGCGCAGTGGCACAAACAGCACACTTGACTTTTCTCCATGTCATTCCTTTCCACTCCAGTCCCCTCCTCTCCTTTCCACTCCACTCCACTCCACTCCATTCCATTCCACTCTAATGCACTCCACTCCAATCCATTTCATTCCATCCCATTCCATTCCTCTCTTTTCAAATCCACTCCACTCCATTCCATTCCATTCCACTATATTCCATTCCTAGATTTTCTTTCTTCAGGATCGCAATCTGTCAAACAGGCTGAAGTGCAGTGTCACAATCTCAGCCCACATTTTGTTTCACCCTTCCATTAAATTCCATTCCATTCCATTCCATTCCCCTCCATTCCATTCGTTTCCACTCCACTCCAATGCACTCCACTCCACTCTAATGAATTCAATTCTTCTTCATTCAATTGCATTCTCTTTTTTTTTTTTTGACTGGATATCAAACTGTCACCAATACAGGAGTGCAGTGGCACAATATAAGCTTACATTACATTCCACCATTCCATTCCATTTCATTTCATTCCATTCCATAGCATTCAATTATACACTACTCCACCCATTCAATTCCACTCCACTCCATTCCATTCCACTCCACTCCCCTCCAATCCATTCCACTCTACTGCAATCAATTCCAATCCACTCCACTCCATTCCACTACACTCCATTCTGTTCAATTCTTTTTCATGCTATTCCATTCAACTGCTTTCCATTTCATTCCACTCCACTGAACTCCACTTCATTCCATTCCACTTCTCTCTATCCCACTGCACTCCATTCCCTTCCACTCCACTGCACTCCACCCGACTCCACTCTGATCTGCTCCATTCCATTCCACTCCACTGCATTCCATCCCACTACACTTCAGTCCACGCCATTCCATTGCATTCCGTTCCATTCTATTCCATTCCATTCCTCTCCTCTCCTTTTTATTCAATTCCACTTCACTCCACTCAACTGTATTCCATTCCACTCTACTCCAATCCACTACTTTCCATTCCCTTCCATTCCATTCCATTCAATTCCATTCCATGCCATTCCATTCCACTCCACTCCATTCCATTCCACTCCACTCCACTCCACTCCACTCCATTCCATTCCATTCCATTATATTCCACTCCATTACATTCCATTCCACTCGACTCCACACCACTCCAGTCCACTCCAATCTACCCCGCAGCACTGAGTTCCATTCCATTATATTCCACTCCTTTACATCCCCTTCCTTTCCTTCGACAGAATCTCACTCTGCAACCAGGCTGGAGTGCAGTGGCAAAATCTCAGCTCATATTACATTTATCATTCCATTCTATTGCATTCCATTTTTATCCATTCTATTCCATTCTACTACATTCCATTCCACTCCACTCCGCTCCATTCCACTCAATTTCATTTCATTTCATTACATTACATTACATTCCACTCTACTCCACTCCTCTCCACCACACTCCTATCCACTGCATTCCATTCCATTAAATTGCATTCCAGGCATTTCATTCCACTCCACTCCACTACACTCCAATACATTCCATTCCTCACCAGTCTACTCGATTCCTCTCCATTCCACTCCACTCCAGTCCATTCCACTCCATTCCACTCCATTCCACAACACTCCAATGCATTCCATTCCACTCCACACCATTCACTTCCATCCCATTCTATTCAATTCCTCTTCATTCCATTCCATTCCCATCTATTGCATTCTACTTCACTCCATTCGATTCCAGTCAACTCCATTCCACTCCACTCCGCTCCATTCCATTCCATTGTATTCTATTCCATTCTATTCCATTCCTATCCACTCCACTCCATTCCATTCCATTACACTCCACTCCATTCCATTCCATTACAATACGTTCCACTCCATTCCACTCTAATCCATTCCACTGACCTCCATTCCATTGCATTCCTCTCCATTTTATTCCATTACATTCCACTCCACTCCAAACCACTCCACTCCATTACACTCCATTCCATTCCATTCCACTCCATTCTACTCCATTCATCTTCACTATGCTCCATTCCATTGCATTCCAATCCACTCCATTACACTCCACTGCATTCCATTCCATTGCACTACACCCAATTCCACTCCACTCCACTCCATTCCATTTCAGTCCACTCCACTACACACCATTCCACTCCTCTGCAGTGCACTCCACTCCACTCCACTCCACTCTACTCCAGTCCACTGCATTTCATTCCATTCCGTTTGATTTCACTCCACTGCATTCCATTCCTTTCTTTCAACAGGATATCACTGTATCACCCAGTCTGGAGTGCAGTGGCACAGTCTCAGCTGACATTACATGTCCTCTTTCTTTTGCATTGCATTCTATTCCATTGCCTTTAATTGCATTGCATTGCATTGCATTCCAACGCATTGTATTGCATTCCATTCCATTCCATTCCTTTCCATCCCATTCCATTCCTTTTCATCCCATTCCATTCCATTCCACTCCCTTCCATTCCATTCAACCCCATTCACCTCCACTCCACTCCACCCCACTCCATTGCATTCCATTCCATTACAGTGCACTCCACTGCACTCCATTCCATTCCACTTCAATCCACTCCACTCCTCTCCATTAAATTCCATTCCATTCCATTCCACTCCATTCCACTCTTCTCCACCATACTTAACTCCACTCCATTCCATTCCATTCTTTTCCATTCCATTCCACTCCATTCCAGTTCATTCCAATCCACTCCACTCCACTAATTACCATCCATTCCTCTCACTCAACTCCATTCCACTCCATTCCACTTCTCTCCACTCCATTCTACTCCACTCTACTCCATTCCACTCCACTCCACTGCATTCCATTCCACTCCACTCCATTCCCTTCCATTCAATTCCACACCCTTCCACTCCACTCCATTCCACTCCCCTCTGTTCCATTTCACTCCACTCAATTCCCTTCCTGTCAACTCCATTCGACTCCACTCTACTCCATTCCTTTCCTTTCCTTTCCATTCCACTCCATACCACTCCATTCCATTCCATTCTACTCCACTCAAATCCACTTCATTCCACTCCACTCAACTCCAGTGAACTCCTTTCCACTCCATTCCATTCCCTTCCCCTCCACTCCACTCATCTCCGTTCCGTTCCATTCTACTCCATTCCACTCTTCTCCACTTCACTCCACTCCAATTCACTCTGCTCCATTCCATTTCAATCCTTTCCCCTCCATTCTACTTCACTCCATTCCATTCCATTCCACTCCACCCCATTCCACTCCTCTCTATTCCATTCCAATCCAGTTCAATCCGCTCCACCCCATTCCAATCCACCCTTCTGCATACCACTCCAATCCACTCCATTCTACTCCAATCCACTCCATTCCATTCCATTCCTCTCCACTGCATTCCATTCCTTTCTTTCAACAGGATATCACTGTGTTACCCAGGCTGGAGTGCAGTTACAGTATCTCAGCTCACATTGAATGTCAACTTTCCATTGCGTTGCATTCTATTTCATTGCCTTTCAATGCGTTGCATTGCATGGCATTCCATTGCATTGCAAAGCATTCCATTCCATTCCATTCCGTTCCATTCCATTCCATTCCATTCCCCTTCACTCGTTTCCGTTCCATTCCACTCCGTTCCATTCCATTAATTTCCTTAAACAGGATCTCTCTCTGTCACAAAGGCAGGAGTGCAGTGGCAGATTCTCAGCTTACATTTATTCTCACCGTTCCATTGTATTCCATTCCATTCCATTCTACTCTATTTCACTCCACTCCACTCCACTTGTCTCCATTCCTTTCCAATCGACTCTATTCCACTCCATTGCACTCCATTCCAATCCACTCCTCTCCACTCCATTCCATTCCATTCCTTCCTTTCGACAGGATATCACTATGTCACCAATACTTGATTGTAGTGGCACAATTTCACCTCACATTACATGTCACTTTCCATTGCATTGCATTCTATTCCATTGCATTCCATTGCATTCCCTTCCATTCCATTGCATTCCATTCCACTCCACTCCATTCCACTCCACTTCACTCCACTCCTTTGCTCTCCACTCCATTCCACTACACTCCTTTTCACTCCACTCCATTCCACTCTAATAGACTCCAGTATAATCCACTCCATCCCATTCCACTCCACTCCACTCCACTCCACTCCAGGCCAATCCAGTCCACTCCATTCCACTCCACTCCAATCCATTCCATTTCACTCCCTCCATTCCATTCCACTCTACTCCATTACACTCCACTCCACTCCATTCCACTTCACTCCACTCCAATCCTATCTACTCCACTCCATTCCACTCCACTCCATTCCATTCCTTTCTACTCCACTACATTCCTCTCCACTCCACCCCGCTCCACTCCATTCCATTCTACTGTACTCCATTCCATTCCACTCCAATGTATTCCATTCCACTCCTCTCCATTCCCTTCCTTTCAACTTCATTCTATTCTACTCCACTCCATTCCATTCCACTCCAGTCCACTCTACTCCACTCCATTCCGTTCCACTCCACTCCACTCGATTCCAATCCACTCCACCCCACTGCATCCATTCCATTCCATTCCATTCCACTGCACTCAACTCCTCTCCATTCCACTCCATTCCATTCCATTCCACTCCATTCCACTCTACTCCCTTACACTCCACTCCAATCCTCTACACTCCACTCCATTCCATTACATTACATTCCACTCTATTCCACTGCACTCCATTCCATTCCATTCTACTCCACCTCATTCCACACCACTCCACTCCTTTCTACTCCTGTCCAATCCACTCTAACCCATTCCAGTTCACCGCAATCCACTCCACCCCACTGCATTCCACTCCACTCCACTCCACTCCATTCCATGACATTCCATTCCATTCCATTCCATTCCATTCCATTCCATTCCCTTTCACTCCACTGCATTCCATTCCTTTCTTTCTACAGGACAGCACTGTGTCACCCAGGCTGGAGTGCACTGGCACAATCTCAGCTCACATTACATATCATCTTTCCATTGCATTGCACTCTATTTCATTGCCTTATATTTAGTTGCATTGCATTGCTTTCCATTGCGTTGCATTGTATTCCATTCCATTCCATTCCATTCCGTTCCATTCCATTCCATTCCATTCCATTCCATTCCATTCCATTCCACTCCATTCCATTCCACTCCATTCCATTCCATTCCACTCCATTCCATTCCATTCAACTCCAGTCACCTCCACTTCACTCCACTGCATTCCACTTCACTCCACTTCACTCAACTCCACTCCATTCCATTCCAATCCGTTTTTCCACAGGATCTCTCTTTGTCACAACTACTGGAGTGCATTGGCACAATATCAGCTCACATTTCTTTTCACCATTCATTTGCCTTCCATTCTTTCCCATTTTATCCCACTCTATGTCACTCCGCCCCACTCCATTCCATTCCACGTCACTCCATTCCCCTCCACTTCTCTCTATTCCATTTCACTCCACTCCATTCCGTTACATTCCATTCCATTTTGCTCCATGCCATTCCATTCCACTACACTCCACTTCTCTCCACTCCACTCTTCCAATCCATTCCATTCCATTCCATTCCACTGCATTCCACTCCAATCCCCTCTACTTCACTCCACTCCACTCCTCTCCAGTACAGTCTATTCCGTCCCACTGCATTAATTTCCATTCCTTTTTCTTGGAAGGATCTCACTCTGTCACCCAGACTGCTGTGCAGTGGCTCAATCTCAGCTCACATTTCATTTCTCCTTTCCGTTCCATTCCATTCCACTGCACTCCACTCCAACCCACTTAATTGCATTCCACTCCACTCCAATCCGTTACATTCCATTCCTATCCAATCCCTTCCATTCCACTCCTTTCTTTTGAAAGTATATCTCTCTGTCACTGATGCTGTAGCATAGTCATGCAATCTCAGCACACATTTCTTTTCACCATTCCATTCCGTTCCATTCCAGTTCTCTCCACTCCCTTCCACTGCTTTCCATTCCACTCCACTCAACTCCATTCCATTGCACTCCACTGCAGTCGACTCCACTCAGTTTCATTCGATTCCACTCCACTCTCCTTCTCTCCATTCCATTCCAATCCTCCCACTCCATTCCATTCCATTCCATTCCACTCTTTTTCACTCCACTCCACTACACTACACTCCTTTCCATTCCACTCCATCCCATTCCATTCAACTCCATTCCACTCCACTCCACTCCTCTCTTTTCTAATCCACTTCATGTGATTCCATTCCATTCCATTCCATTCCATTTCAAACTGTTGCATTCCATTCCTTTCTTTTGAGAGGATATCACTGTGTCACCCAGGCTGGTGTGCAATGGTATAATCTCAGCTAACATTACATGTCAACTTTCCATTTCATTGCATTCTATCCCATTGCTTTGCATTGCATTGCCTTGCATTGCATTGCATTGCATTGTTTTCCATTGCCTTGCATTCTATTCCATTCCGTTTCATTCCAGCGCATTCCTTTGCATTCCACTCCTTTCCATTCCATTCCACTCCACTCCATTTCTCTCAACTTCACTCCACTCCATTCCATTCCAGAGATCAGTGCAGTGATCTTTGCACTGATCACCCAGGTGATGTAACTCTTGTCTAGGCTCTGCCTAAAAGGACATTGTGACATAACTCTGCGCTGATAATCCAGGTGTTGGGGCTTTCTTCTATGCTCTGCCTACAGGGGCATTGTAATGTATTTCTGCACTGATCACCCAGGTGACGGACTCTTGTCTTGCATCTGCTTATGAGGGCATTGTGACATATCTCTGCACTGATCTCACAGGTGATGTAACTGTTGTATCAACTCGGCCTACAGCGGAATTGTGAGAGATCCCTCCACTGATCACCCAAAGTGATGTAACTATTGTCTAGGCTTTGCCTACATGTGGCTTTGTGGCATATCTTTGCACTGTTCACCCAGGTTGTGTAACTCATCTAAGCTCCGAGTGCAGGGGCCTTTTGACATATCTCTGCACTGATCACCCCCGGGAGAGAATTCTTTTCTAGGCTCTGCCTACAGGGGGCTTTGTGACATATCTCTTCACTGATCATCTAGTTGATGTAAAACTTTTATAAGCTCTTCCTAGAGGGAGTTTTGACAAATCTCTGCATTGATCACCTAGGTGATGTAACTCTTGTCTACACTCTGCCTACAGGGGGCATTGTGAAATATCTCTGCACTGATTACTCTGGTGATGCAACTCTTGTCTAGGATCTGCCTACGGGGGTAAGGTGAGATATCTCTGCACTAATCACCTAGGTGATGTAACTCTTGTCTACCCTCTGCCTACAGGGGGCATTGTGAAATATCTCTGCACTGATAACCCACGTGATGCAACTCTTGTCTAGGATCTGCCTACTGGTGTATTGTGAAATATCTCTGCACTGATCAACTCGGTGATGTAACCCTTGTCTAGACTCTGCCTACAGGGGCTTTTTGACATATCTCTGAACTGATGACAAAGGAGATGTAACTCTTACCTAGGCTTTGCCTACAGGGGACATTGTGACATATCTCTGCACTGATCACACTAGTGATGTAACTCTTCTCTAGTCTTTGCCTACAGAGGGCGTTGTGACATATCTCTGCACTGATTTCTTGGTTGACCTAACTCTTGTATAGTCTCTGCCTACAGAAGGCATTGTTACATCATTCTGCACTGATCACCCGTCTTATGTAATTCTTGTCTAGGCTCTGCCTAGGGGTTCATTGTGACTTATCTCTTCACTGATCACCCAGGACATGTGACTCTTGTCTAAGCTCTGCCTACAGGGGCATTGGGACACTTCTCTGCACTGATCACTGAGGTGATGTAACACTTGTCAAGGCTTTGCCTAGAGTGGGATTTATAATATATCTCTGCACTGATCACCCAGTTGATGTAACTCTTGACTAGGCTCTGCTTACAGGCGTTATTGTGAGATATCTCTGCACTGATCACCCAGGTGATGTAACTCTTCTCTAGGCTCTGCCTCCAGGAGCATTTTAACTTATCACTGAACTGATCACCGAGATGATGTAACACTTGTATAGGCTTCGCCAACAGCGGGCATTGAGACATATCTGTGCACTGATCATCAAGGTGCTGCAACTCTTTTCTGGGATCTGCCTACAGGGGGCATTGTGACATATCTCTGACTTGATCACCCAGGTGATGTAACTGTTGTCTAGGCTCTGTCTACTGGAGACATTGTGACTTAGCTCTGCCCTGATTACCCAGGTGATGTAACTCTTTTCTACGCTCTGCCTACAGGGCCTTTGTGTCATACCTCTGCACTGATCACCCAGGTGATGGGACTATTTCTAGGCTCTGCCTACAGTGGCATTCTGACATATCTCTACACTGATCGCCCAGGTGATGTAACTCTTGTGTTGGATCTGCCTGTGGTGCATTGTGACATATTTCTGCACTGATCACCCAGGTGATGGGACTCCTGTCTAGGCTCTGTGTATGGGGGCTTTGTGACATATCTCTGCACTGATCACCCAGGTGATGTATCACTTCACTAGGCTCTGCCTACAGGGGCATAGTGACATATCACTGCATTGATCACTGCGGTGATGTAACTCTTATCCAGGCTCTGCCTATAGGGGTCCTTGTGACATATCTCTGCACGAATCATCTGGGTGATGTAACTCTTGCTTATGCTCTGACTGCAGCGGCATTGTGAAATATCTCTTTACTGATCAACCAGGTGATGTAGCTCTTGCCTAGGCTCTGCGTACAGGGAGCATTGTGTCATAACTCTGCAATGACCACCCAGGTGATGGGACTCTTCTCTAGACTCTGCCAACTGGGGGCATTGTCACATATTTCTGCACTGATCACCCAGGGGACGGACTCTTGTCTTCGATCTGCCTATGGAGTCCTTGTGACATATCTCTGCACTGATTACCCCGGTGGTGTAACTCTGTTCTAAGCTCTGCCTAAAGGGATATTGTGACAGATCTCTTCACTGATCACTCAGGTGATGTAACTCTTGTCTAGGCTCTGCTTAAAGGGGGTATTGTGACATTCCTCTGCACTGATCACCTTAGTGATGTAACACTTGTGTAGGCTCTGCCTACAGGGGCATTTTGACATATCTCTGCCCTGTTAACCGAGGTGATGTAACTGTTTTCTTGGCAGTGCCCACAGGGGTTTGAGACATACATCTGCACTGATCCTGAGGTGATCCATCTCTTTTCTGGGCTCTGCCTACTAGGGACATTGTGACATATCTCTGCATTGATCTCCCAGGTGATGTAACGTTTCTCTAGGTTCTGGCTACACGGCATTGTGACATATCACTGCACTGATCACCAGGTAATATAACTCTTGTCTAGGCGCTGCCTACAGGGTGCTTTGTTACATGTACCTGCAATGATCACCCAGCTGATCAACCACTTGTGAAGGCTCTGCCTACAGGGGCATTGTGATGTATCTCTGCACTGATCACCTAGGTCATGTAACTGTTGTCTAGGCTCTGTCTACAGTGGCATTGTGACATATCTCTGCACTGATCACCCAGGTGATGTAACTCTTGTCTGGGATCTGCCTAAAGAGACTTTGTGACATACCTCTGCACTGATCATCCAGGTGATGGGGCTTTTGTCTAGACTCTGCCTATTTGGGCATTGTGATGTCTTTCTGCACTGATCACCCAGGTGACAGACTCTTGTCTTGCATCTGCCTATGGAGGCATTGTGACATATCTCTGCACTGATCTCCCAGGTGACATAACTGTTGTAAAAGCTCTGACTACAGGGGAATTGTGAGAGATCTCTCCACTGATCACACAATTGATGTAGCTATTGTCTAGGCTTTGCCTACAGGGAACATTGTGACTATCTCTGCACTGATCACACTTGTGATGTAACTCTTGTCTCGTCTTTGCCTACGGAGGGTGTTGTGGCATATCTCTGCACTGATCTCTCAGGTGAGGTAACTCTTGTATAGTCTCTGTCTACAGAGGGCATTGTGACATCACTCTGCAATTATCAACCGGGTGATGTAACACTTGTCTATGGTCTGCCTACATGGACTTTGTGACATATCTCTGTACTGATCACCCAGGTGATGTAAATTTTGTCTAGTCTATGCCCACAGGGGCATTTTGACATATCTCTACACTGATTAACGAGGTGATGCAACTCTTGTCTTGGCTCTGCCTACACGGCACATTGTGACATATCTCTGCCGTGATCACCCAGGTGATGTAACTCTTGTCTAGGCTCTGCCTAAAGGGAATATTGTGACATATCTCTGCACTGATCACCTAGGTGATGTAACTCTTTTCTAGGCTCTGCCTACAGGGGCGTTTTGACATATATCTGCCGTGATCACACAGGTGATGTAACTCTTGTCTAGGCTTTGCCTACAGGGTGCATTGTAGCATATCTCTGCACTGATCACCCAGGTGATGCAACTCTTTTCTAGGCTCTGCCTACAGGTGGCATTGTGACATATATCTGCACTGATCACGCAGGTGATGTAACTCTTCTCTAGGTTCTGCCTACTAGGTGCTTTGTGACATCACTCTGTATTGATCATCCAGGTGATGTAACTTTTTTCTATGATCTGCCTAAGGGGGCATTCTGACACATCTCTGCACTGATCACTGAGGTGATGTGACCCTTGTCTAAGCTCTCCCTATGGGTGCATTTTGAGATATCTCTGCACTCATTCCCCACATGATGCCACTCTTTTCTACACTTTGCCTAAAGGGGAATTTGCCACATATCTCTGTACTGATCACCCAGGTGATGTAACCCTTTTCTAGGCTCTGCCTACAGGGGAATTTTGACATATCGCTGCACTGATCACCCAGGCCATGTAACTCTTCTCTAGGCTTTACTTCCAGAGTGCTTTGTGACATACCTCTTCACTGATGAACTGGCGATGTAACTCTTTCCTAGGCTTTGCCCAGAGCGGGCATTGTTACATATCTCTGCACTGATCACCCAGGTAATGCAACTCTTGTCTATGCTCTGCCTACAGGGGCATTGTGACATATCACTACACTGATCACACAGGTGACTGGACTCTTGTCTACGCTCTGCCTACAGGGGTCTTTGTGACATATCTCTTTACTGATCACTCAGGTGATGTGTCTCTTCTCTATACTCTGCCTAGAGGGGGATTTGACATATATCTCTGCACTGATTACCCTGGTGATAGAAGTCTTGTCTAGGCTCTGTCTATGGGGGCATCATGTCAAATATCTGCACTGATCACCGAGGGGATATAACTCTTGTCTAGGCTCTGTCTACAGGGCTGTTTGTGACACATCACCGAACTGATCACCTAGATGATGTAACTCTTGTCTATGCTCTGCCTACAGGGATATTTTGATGTATAACTGCACTGATCACCCAGGTGATGTAACTCTTGTCTAGGCTCAGCCTATAGGGAGCATTGTGACATATCTCTGCCCTGATCAACCAGGTGACATAACACTTGTGTAGGCTTTGCCTGCAGTGGTTTTGTGACATATCTCTGCACTGACCACCCAGGTGATGGAACACTTGTCTAGGCTCTGCCTACATGGGCATTGTGACACATCTCTGATCTGATCAACCAAGTGATGTAATTTGTCTAGGCTCTGCCTAGAGGGACTTTTTGACATATCTCCACACTGATTACCCAGGTGATGTAACCCTTGTGTTGGATCTGCCTGTGGGAGCATTGCGACATATTTCTGCACAGATCACCCAGGTGATGGGACTCTTTTCTAAGCTCTGTGTATGGGGACTTTGTGACATATATCTGCACTGATCACCCAGGTGATGTAACGCTTGACTAGGCTTTGTTACTGGGGCATAGTGACATATCACTGCATTGATCACTCAGATGATGTAACTATTGTCTAGGCTCTGCTTAAAGGGGCCTAGTGAAATATCTCTGCACTGATCACCCAGCCGATGGAACAATTGTCTAGGCTTTACCTACGTGGGCATTGTGACACATGTCTGAACTGATCAACCCAGTGATGTAACCCTTGTCTAGGCTCTGTCTACAGGGGCTTTGTGACATATCTCTGCACTGATCACCCAGGTGATGGAACTTTTGTCTAGTCTCTGCCTAGGGGGGCATTGTGACATATCTCTACACTGATCACCCAGGTGATGTAACTCTTGTGTTGCATCTGCCTGTGGGGCATTGCGACATATTTCTGAACTAATCACCAAGGTGAGCGGACTCTTATCTAGGCTCTGTGTGTCGGGGCTTTGTGACATATCTCTGCACTGATCAACCAAGTGTTGTAACTCTTGTCTAGGCTTTCCCTGCAGGGGGTTTGTGACATATCTCTACACTGATCACCCGGGTGATGTATCACTTGTGTTGGATCTGCCTATTGGGCATTGTGACACATTTCTGCACTGAAGTCCCAGGTGATGGGATCCTTGTCTAGGCTCTGTGTATGGGGATTCTGTGACATATCTCTGCATTGATCACCCAGGTGACGTAACGCTTGACTAGGCTCTGCCTCCTGGGTCATAGTGACATATAACTGCATTGATCACCGAGGTGATGTACCTCTTGTCCAGGCTCTGCATATATGGGGCCTTCTGACATATCCCTGAACTGATCATCTAGGTGACGTAACCTTTGTTTATGCTCTGCCTACAGGGTCATTGTGTTATATCTTTTTACTGATCCACCAGGTGATGTAACTCTTGTCTAGGCTCTGCCTACAGGGGGCATTGTGGCATAACTCTTCACTGATCATCCAGGAGATGGGGCTTTTGTCTAGGCTCTGCCCAAGGGGGCATGTGACGTATTTCTGCACTGATCACCCAGGTGATGGACTCTTGTCTTGCATCTACCTATGGGGGCGTTGTGACATATCTCTGCACTGATCACCCAGGTGATATAACTGTTGTATAAGCTCTGCCTACAGGGGAATTGTGAGAGATCTCTCCACTGATCACCCAAGTAATTTAGCTGTTGTCTAGGCTTTGCCTACCGCGGGCTTTGTGACATAACTTTGCACTGATCACAGAGGTGGTGTAACGCATCTAAGCTCTGCCTACAGGGGCCTTGTGACATATCTCTGCACTGATCACCCTGGGGAGAGAATTATTTTCTAGGCTCTGCCTACAGCTGTCTTTGTGACATATCTCTCCACTGATCACCTAGGTGATGTAACACTTTTATAAGCTCTGCCTACAGGAAATTTTGACAAATCTCTGTACTGATCACCTAGGTGATGTAACTCTTGTCTACCCTCTGCCAAAAGGGGGCATTGTCAATTATCTCTGCACTGATCACCCAGGGTGATGCAACTCCTGTCTAGGCTCTGCCTACAGTGACATTGTGACATATCTCTGCACTGATCACCCAGGTGATGTAACACTTGTCTAGGATCTGCCTAAAGGGACTTTGTGACATAACTCTGCACTGGGCATCCAGGTGATGGTGCTTTTGTCTAGGCTCTGCCTACGTGGGCATTGTGACGTATTTCTACACTGATCAACCAGGTGACGGACTCTTATCTTGCATCTGCCTGTGGGGGCATTGTGATATATCTCTGCACTGATCACCCAGGTGATGTAACTGTTGTATAAGCTCTGCCAAGAGGGTAATTGTGAGAGATCTTTCCACTGATCACCCAAGTGATGTAGGTATTGTCTAGGCTTTGCCTACAGGGGGCTTTGTGACATATGTTTGAACTGATGACCCAGGTTATGTAACCCACCTAAGCTCTGCCTAAAAGGTCCTTGTGACATATCTCTGCACTGATCACCCTAAGGGGAGAATTCTTGTCTAGGCTCTGCCTACAGGGGTCTTTGTGACATATCTCTAGGCTGATCACCTAGGTGATGTAACATTCATTTAAGCTCTGACTACAGGGAATTTTGAAAAATCTCTGCACTGATCACCTAGGTGATATAATTCTTGTCTACCCTCTGCCTAGAGTGGGCATTGTGACATATCTCTGCACTCATCACCCAGGTGATGCAACCCTTGTCTAGGATCTGCGTATAGTGGGTATTGCAAAATATCTCTGCACTGATCATCTAGGTGATGTAACTCTTGTCTATCCTCTGCCTACAGGGGTCATTGTGTAATATATCTCCACTGATCACCCAGGTGATGAAATTCTTGTCTAGGATCTGCCTACGGAGGTATTGTAAAATATCTCTGCACTGATCACCTAGGTGATGTAACTCTTTCCTAGGCTCTGCCTACAGGGCCGTTGTAACTTATCTCTGAACTGATGACAAAGGTGATGTAACTCTTACTTAGGCTTTGCCTACAGGGTCATTGTGACATATCTCTGCATTGATCACCCAGGTGATGCAACTCTTTTCTATGCTCTGCCTACAGGGGGCATTGTGACATATCTCTGTGCTGATCACCCAGGTGATGTAACTTTCTTCTAATCTCTGGCTACAGAGGGTGTTGTGACTACACTCTGCAAGGATCACCTGTGTTATGTAACTCTTGCCTAGGCTCTGCCTATAAGGGCATTGTGATGTATCTCTGCACTGATCACCCAGGAGTTGTGACCCATGTCTAAGCTCTGCCTACAGGGGCATTGGGACATATCTCTGCATTGATCACTGAGGTGATGTAACAATTGTCTAGGCTTTTCCTACAGTGGGATTTATGATATATCTCTGCACTGATCACCCAGTTGATGTAACTATTGTCTAGGCTCTGCTTAACGGGGGTATTGTGAGATATCTCTGCACTGATCACCCAGGTGATGTAACCATTTTCTAGGCTCTGACAACAGGGGCATTTTAACATAGCACTACACTGATCACCGAGATGATGTAACACTTGTATAGGCTTCGTCGACAGGGGGCATGGAGATATATCTCTGCACTGATCACCGAGGTGATGCAACTCTTGTCTGGGATCTGCCCACAGGGGGCATTGTGACATTTCCCTGACCTGATCACCCAGGTGATGTAACTCATGTCTAGGTCCTGCCTGCTGGAGACTTTGTGACTTATCTCTGCACTGATCACCCTGTTGATGCAACTCTTGTCTAGTCTCCGGCCACAGGAACATAGTGACATATATCTGCACTGATGACACATGATATGTAACTCTTGTCTAGTCTTTCCCTACAGAGGCCGTTGAGACATATCTCTGCACTGATCTCTCAGGTGAAGTAACCCTTGTCAAGTCTCTGCCTACAGAGGGCGTTGTGACATGACTCTGCAATGATCACCCAGGTGATGTAACTTTTGTCTAGGCTCTGGCTACACGGCATTGTGACATATCACTGCACTGAACACCCAGTTGACATTACTCTTGTCTAGACGCTGCGTACAGGGTGCTTTGTGACATATCCCTGCAATGATCACCCAGCTGATCAGGCACTTGTCAAGGCTCTGCCTACAGGGGCATTGTGATGTGTCTCTGAACTGGTCACCTAGGTCATGTAAGTGTTGTCTAGGCTCTGTCTACAATGGCATTGTGACATATCTCTGCACTAATCAGCACTGATCACACAGGTGTTCTAACTGTTGTATAAGCTCGGCCTACAGCAGAATTGTGAGAGATCTCTCCACTGATCACCCAAGTGATGTAACTATTGTCTAAGCTTTGCCTACATGGGGCTTTGTGACATATTTTACACTGATCACCCAGGCGGTGTAACTAATCTAAGCTCCGACTGCAGTGGCCATGTGACATATCTCTGCACTGATCAACCCGGGGAGAGAATTCTTGTCTAGGCTCTGCCTACAGGAGGATTTGTGACATATCTCTGCACTGACCACCTAGGTGATGTAACATTTTCATAAGCTCTGCCTAAGGGAATTTTGACAAATCTCTGCACTGATCACCTAGGTAATGTAACCCTTGTCTACCCTCTGCCTACAGGGGGCATTGTGAAATATCTCTGCTGTCATTACCCAGGTGATGCAACTCTTATCTAGGATCTACCTACAGGGGCTATTGTGAGGTATCTCCACACCGATCACCTAGTTGATGTAACTCCTGTCTACCCCCTGCCTAGAGGGGGCATTCTGAAACATCTCTGCACTGATCACCTACGTGAGGCAACACTTGTCTAGGATCTGCCTATGGGTGTATTGTGAAATATCTCTGCACTGATCAACTAGGTGACGTAACCCTTCTCTAGTCTCTGCCTACAGGGGCGTTTTGACATATCTCTGAACTGGTGACAAAAGTGATGTAACTCTTGCCTAGGCTTTGCCTGCAGGAGACATTGTGACATATCTCTACACTGATCACACAGGTGATGTAACTCTTGTCTAGTCTTTGCCTACAGAGGGCGTTGTGGCATATCTCTGCACTGATCTCTCAGGCGAGGTAACTCTTGTCTAGTCTCTGCCTACAGAGGGCATTGTGACATCACTCTGCAATGATCACCCAGGTGATGTAACACTTGTCTAGACTCTGCCTACCGGGGCATTTTAACATATCACTGCACTGATCACTGAGATGATGTAACTCTTGTATACGCTCCGCCGACAGGGGGCATTGAGACATATCTCTGTATTGATCACCGAGGTGATGCTAGTCTTGTCTGGGATCTTCCTGTAGAGGGCATTGTGAAATATCTCTGACCTGATCATCCAGGTGATGTAATTCTGGTCTAGGCTCTGCCTACTGGAGACACTGTGACTTATCTCTGCACTGATCACACAGGTGATGTAACTCTTGTCTAGTCTTTGCCTACAGAGGGCGCTGTGACATATCTCTGCACTGATCTCTCAGGTGAGGTAACTCTTATCTAGTCTCTGCCTGCAGAGTGAGTTGTGACATCACTCTGCAATGATCACCCAGGTGACGTAACTCTTGCCTAGGCTCTGCCTACATGGACATTGTGACATGTCTCTTCACTGATCACCCAGGTGATGTAAATTTTGTCTAGTCTCTGCCCACATGAGGATTTTGATATATCCCTGCACTGATCACCGAGATGATGTAACTCTTTTCTGGGCTTTTCCGACAGGAGGCACTGAGACATATCTCTGCACTGATCACTGAGGTGATGCAACTCTTGTGTGGGCTCAGCCTACAGGGGGCATTGTGACATACCTCAGCCCTGATCACCCAGGTGATGTAACTCTTGTCTAGGCTCTGCCTAAAGGTGGTATTGTGACATATCTCTGCACTGATAACCCAGGTGATGCAATTCTTCTCTAGGCTCTGCCTACAGGGGCATTGTGACATATCTCTGCACTGATCACAAAGGTGATGTAACACTTCTTTAGGCTCTGCCTGCAAAGTGCTTTGTGAAATCACTCTGTATTGATAATCCAGGTGATGTAACACTTGTCTAGGCTCTGCCTAAGGGGGCATTGTGACAGATCTCTGCACTGATCAGTGAAGTGATGTGACCCCTGTCTAAGTTCCCCCTATGGGTGCATTGTGAGATAGCTCATCACTGATTCCCCAGATTATGTAACCCTTTTCTAGGCTCTGCCTAAAGGGGGATTTGCCACATATCTCTGTACTGATCACCCAGGTGATGTAACCCTTTTTTGGGGTCTGCCTACAGGGAAGTTGTGACATATCACTGCACTGATCACCCAGGTGATGTAACTTTTCTCTGGGCTGCACTTTCAGGGGTCTTTGTGACATATCTCTGCACTGATCAACTAGGCGATGTAACTCTTTTCTAGGCTTTTCCCAGAGGAGGAATTGTTACATATCTCTACAATGATCACTGAGGTAGTGCAACTCTTGTCTACGCTATGCCTACAAGGGCATTGTGACATATCCCTACACTCATAACAGAGGTGATGTCACTCTTGTCTAAGCTCTGCCAACCGGGGTCTTTGTGACATAACTCTGCATTGATCACTCAGATGATGGTACCTTTCTCAATACTCTGACTAAAGGAGGATTTGTGACATATCCCTGCACTGATCACCCAGGTGATCGAAGTCTTGTCTAGGCTCTGTCTATGGGGGCATTGTGTCAAATATCTGTACTGATCACCCAGGTGATGTAACTCTTTTCTAGGCTCTGTCTACAGAGATTTTTGTGATATATCACGCACTGATGACCTCAATGATGTAACTGTTGTCTAGGCTCGGCCTACAAGGGCATTTTGACTTATCACTGCAATGATCACCCAGGTGATGTAACAGTTGTCTAGGCTCTGCCTATAGGGGGCATTGTGACATATCTCTACACTGATCATCCAGGTGATTTAACTTTTGTCTAGGCTTTGACTGCAGTAGTTTTTTGACATATCTCTGCACTGATCACTGACGTGATGGAACACTTGTCTAGGCTCTGCCTAAATGGGCATTGTGACACATCTCTGAACTGATCAACCAAGTGATGTAACACTTGTCTAGGCTCTGCCTACAGGGCTTTGTGACATATCTCTGTACTGATAACCCAGGTAATGGGACTTATATCTAGGTTCTGCCAACGAGGGCATTGTGACATATCTCTAAACTGATCACCCAGGTGATGTAACTCTTGTGTTGGATTTGCCTATGGTGGCATTACGACATATTTCTGCACTGATCACCAAGGTGATGGGACTATTTTTTAGGCTCTGCGTGTGGGGGCCTTGTGACATATCCCTGCACTGATTACCCAGGTTATGTAACACTTGAGTAGGCTCTGCCTACTGGGGCATAGTGACATATCACTGCATTGATCACTCAGATGTTGTAACTATTGTCTAGGCTCTGCTTAAAGGGGCCTTGTCACATATCTCTGCACTGATCACCCAACTGATGAAACACTTGTCTAGACTCTGCCTACATGGGTATTGTGACACATCTCTGAACTGATCAACCAATTGGTGGAACTCTTGTCTAGGCTCTGCCTACAGGGACTCTGTGACATATCTCTGCACTGATAACCCAGGTGATGGGACTTTTGTCTAGGCTCTGCCTATAAGGGAATTGTGACGTATCTCTACACTGATCACCAAAGTGATGTAACTCTTGTGTTGGATCTGTCTATGGGGGCATTGCGACATATTTCTGCCCTGATCACCCAGGTGGTGAGACTCTTTTCTAGGCTTTGTGTGTGGGGGGCTTTGTGACATATCTCTGCACTGATCACACAGGTGATGTAACGCTTGACTAGGCTCTGCCTACTGGGGCATTGTGAAATATCACTGCATTGTTCACTCAGATGATGTAACTATTTTCTAGACTGTCTAGGTGATGTAACAATTTTATAAGCTGAGCATATAGGGAATTTTGACAAATATCTGCACTGATCACCTGGGTGATCTACCTGTTGTATACCGTCTACCTACATGGGGTATTGTGAAATATTTCCGCAATGATCACCTAGGTGATGTGACTGTTGTCTACCCTATGCCTACAGGGGTCATTGTGAAATATCTCTGCACTGACCACCCAGGTGATGCAACTCTTTTCTAGCATCTGCCGACATGGGGTATTGTGAAATATCTCTGCACTGATCAACTAGGTGTTGTAACTCTTGCCTAGGCTCTGCCTACAGGGGCTTTTTGACATATCTCTGAACTGATGGCAAAGGTGATGAAACTCTTGCCTAGGCTTTGCCTTCAGGGGACATTGTGATATATCTCTGCACTGAGCACCCACGTGATGCAACTCTTCTCTATGCTCTGCCTACAGGGGGCATTGTGACATATCTCTGCACTGATCACCCAGGTGATGTAACTCTTTTCTAATCTCTGCCTACAGAAGGCTTTGTGACATCACTCTACACGGATCACCAGGGTTATGTAACTCTTGTCTACTGTCTGCCTACAGGGGGCATTGTGAAATATCTCTGCACTGATCACCCAGGTGATGCAACTCTTGTCTAGGATCTGCCTGCAGGGGTTATTGTGAAATGTCTCCGCACTGGTCAACTAGGTGATGTAATTGTCTAGGCTCTGCCCACAGGGGCGGTTTAACATATTTCTGAACTGATGACAAAGGTGATGTAACTCTTGCCTAGGCTTAGCCTACAGGGGACATTGTGACATATCTGCACTGATCACCTAGGTGATGTATCTCTTTTCTAGTCTCTGCCTACAGAGGGGGTTGTGACATCACTCTGCACGGATCACCCGGGTTATGTAACTCTTGTCTAGGCTCTGCCTATGGGGACATTGTGACGTATCTCTGCACTGATCACCCAGCAGATGTGACTCTTGTTTAAGCTCTGCCTGCAGGGGCATTGGGAAATATCTCTGCACTGATCACTGAGGTGATGTAACTCTTGTCTAGTCTTTGCCTACAGTGGGATTTATGACATATATCTGCATTGATCACCCAGATGATGTAACTCTTGTCTAGGCTCTGCCTACTGGGATATTTTAACATATCAGTGCACAGATCACCAAGATGATGTAACTCTTGTATAGGCTTCACGGATAGGGGGCACTGAAACATAACTCTGCACTGATGACCGAGTTGATGCAACTCTTGTCTGGGATCTGCCTACAGGGGGCATTGTGACAAATTTCTGACTTTATCACCCAGGTGATTTTACTCTTTTCTAGGCTCTGCCTACTGGAGACATTGTGACTTATCTCTGCACTGATCACCCAGGTGATGTAACTCTTGGCTAGATCTGGCCACAGGGACATTGTGACATATATCTGCACTGATCACACAGGTGATGTAACTCTTGTCTAGTCTTTGCCTACAGAGGGGGTTGTGACATATCTCTGCATTGATCTCTGTTGTGAGGTAACTCTTGTCTAGTCTCTGCCTACAGAGGATGTTGTGACATCACTCTGCCATGATTGCCCTGATGATGTAACTCTTGTCTGGGCTCTGCCTACATGGACATTGTGACATGTCTCTGCACTGATCATTCAGATGGTGTAAATTGTGTCTAGGCTTTGCCCACAGGGGCATTTTGACATATATCCACAGTGATCACCGAAATGATGGAACTGTTGTGTAGGCTTTGCCAACAGGAGGCATTGAGACATATCTCAGCATTGATCACCAAATGATGCAACTGTTTCCTGGGATCTGCCTACAGGGGGCATTTTGATATATCTCTGATCTGATCTCCCAGGAGATGTAACTCGTGTCTAGTCTCTGGACACAGGGACGTAGTGGCATATATCTGCACTGATCACACAGGTGATGTAATTTGTCTAGTCTTTGCCTACAGAGAGCGTTGTGAAATATCTCTGCACTGATCTCTCAGGTGAGGTAACTCTTGTCTAATCTCTGCCTACAGAGTGCTTTGTGACATCAGTCTGCAATGATCACCCAGGTGATGTAACTCTTGTCTAGGCTCTGACAACATGGAGATTTTGACATGTCTCTGCACTGATCACATTGTGACATAGGTCGCAATGCCCCATAGGCAGATCCAACACAAGAGTTACATCACCTGGGTGATCAGTGTAGAGATATGTCACAATGCCCCCGTAGGCAGAGCCTAGGCAAAAGTCCCATCACCTCGCTGATCATTGCAGGAATATGTCACAAAGCAACTTGTAGGCAGATCCCAGACAAAAGTTGTATCACCTGGGTGATCACTGAAGAGATATGTCACAATACCACTGCAGGCAGAGCCTAGGCAAGAGTTACATGCCCTAGGTGACCCGTTCAGAGATACATCACAATGCTCCTGTAGTCAGAGCCTTGACAAGTGGCACATCACCTGAGTGATCATTGCAGGGATATGTCACAAAGCACCCTGTAGGCAGATCCAAGGCAAGAGTTACATCACCTGAGTGGTCAGTGCAGAGATATGTCACAAGCCGCCTTTATACAAAGCCTAGACAAGAGTTATATCAGCTGGGTGATTAGTGCAGTCATATGTCACAATGCCGTGTTGCCAGAGCCTAGACAAAAGTTACATCACCTGAGAGATCAGTGCAGAGATATATCACAATATCCCCAGTGGGTAGAGCCCAGACAAGAGATAGATCACCTTGGGATCAGTGCAGAGAACTGTCTCAATCACCCTGTGGACACAGCCTAGACAAGAGTTCCATCACCTCGGTTAACAGTCCAGAGATATGTCAAAATGCCGTTATACTCAGAGCCTACACAAGTGTTTCATCACTGAGGTGATCAGTGGAGAGATATGTCACAATACTCCCTATAAGCTGAGCCTAGACAAGAGTTACATCACCTGGGTGATCAGTGCAGAGATATGTGACCAGGCCCTTTTAACCAGAGCTTAGACAATAGTTCCATCACCTGAGTGATCAGTGAAGAGATCTGTCACAAAGCCCCTTTAGGCAGAGCTTAGACCAGGGTTACACCACCTGCGTGATCAGTGCAGTGAAATGTCACAATGCCCCCATAGGCAGATGCAAGACAAGAGTCCATCACCTGGGTGATCAGTGCAGAAATATATGACAGTTCCACCAGTAGGCAGAGCCTAGAGATGACCCCCATCACCTGGGTGATCAGTGCAGAGTTATGCCAAAATGTCCTCTGTAGGCAGAGCCTAGACAAGAGTTACATCACCTGGTGGATCAGTAAGAGACATTTCACAATGCCCCTGCAGGCAGAGCGTAAGCAAGAGTTACATTACCTAGATGATCAGTGCAGAGATAAGTCACTAGGCCCCCTATAGGCAGAGCCTGGAGAAGAGTTACACCATCTCGGTGATCAATGCAGTAATATGTCACTATGCTCCAGTAGGCAGAGGCTAGTCAAGTGTTACATCACCTGGGTGATCAGTGCAGATATATGTCACAAAGCCCCCATGCAAAGAGCCTAGACAAGAGTCCTATCACCTGGTGATCAGTGCAGAAATATGTCGCAATGCACCATAGGCAGATCCAACACAAGAGTTACATCACCAGGCTGATCAGTGTAGAGATATGTCACAATGCCCCCGTAGGCAGAGCCTAGACAAAAGTCCCATGACCTGGGTGATCAGTGCAGAGATATATCACAAAGCCCCTGTAGGCAGAGCCTAGACAAGAGTTACATAATTTGGTTGATCAGTTCAGAGATGTGTCACAATGCCCACGTAGGCAGAGCCTAGACTAGAGTTCCAACAGCTGGGTGATCAGTGGAGAGATATGAAACAAGGCCTCTTTAAGCAGAACCTAGACAATAGTTACATCATCTGAGTGATCAATGCATATGTAACAATGCCCCCGTCGGCAGAGCCTAGACAAAAGTCCCATCACTTGGGTGGTCATTGCAGGGACATGTCACAAAGCCCCTGTAGGCAGAGCCTAGACAAGAGTTACATCATTTGGTAGATCAGTTCAGAGATGTGTCACAATGCCCATGTAGGCAGAGCCTAGACAAGTGTTACATCACCTGTGTGATCAGTGCAGAGATATGTCACAAAACCCCTGCAGGCAAAGCCTAGACAAGAGTTACATAACCTGGATGATCAGTGCAGAGTTATGTCACTAAGTCCCTTTAGGCAGATCCTAGACAAGAGTTACATCAGCAGGCTGATCAGTGCAGAGATATGTCTCTCTGCCACTGTAGGTGGAGCCTAAACAAGAGTTACATGACCTAGGTGATCAGTGCAGAGATACATCGCAATGCCCCTGTAGGCAGAGCCTTGACAAATGGTATATCACCTGGGTGATTATTGCAGGGATATGTAAAAAAGCACCCTGTAGGCAGATCCCAGACAAGAGTTGCATCACCTCGGTGATCAGTCCAAAGATATGTCTCAATGTCCCCTGTCAGCGAAGCCTATACAAGAGTTACATCATCTCGGTGATCAGTGCAGTGATATGTTAACATGCCCATGTAGGCAGAGCATAGAAAAGAGTTACATCACTTGGGTGATCCGTGCCGAGATATCTCACAATACCCCCTCTAAGCAGAGCCTAGACAAGAGTTACACCAACGGGGTGATCAGTGCAGATAGATGTCATAAATCCCACTGTAGGCAAAGCCTAGGCAAGTGTTACATCACCTCAGTGATCAGTAAAGATATATGTCCCATGCCCCTGTAGGTAGAGCTTAGTCAAGAGTCACATCTCCTGGGTGATCAGTGCAGAGATACGTCACAATGTCCCCATAGGCAGAGCCTAGACAAGAGTTACATAACCCGTGTGATCCGCGCAGAGTGATGTCACAACGCCCTCTGTAAGCAGAGACTAGAAAAGAGTTACATCACCTGGGTGATCAGTGCAGAGATACGTCTCATTGCCCCCTGTAGGCAGAGCACAGAGAACAGTTGCATCACCTGGGTGATCAGTGCAGAGATATGTCACAATTTCCCCAGTAGGCAGAGCCTACACAAGTGTTACATCACTTTGGTGATCAGTGTAGAGATATGTCACAATATCCCCCGTAGGCAGAGCCTAGACAAGAGTTACATCACCTGGGTGATCAATGCAGAGATATGTGACAAGGCCCCTTTAAGCAGAGCCTACACAATAGTTACATCTTCTGAGTGATCAGTGCAGAGATCTGTCACAATGCCCCTTTAGGCAGAGCTTAGACCATAGTTACATCATTTGAGTGATAAGTGCAGAGACAGGTCAGAATGCCCCATAAGCAGATCCAAGAAAAGAGTCCGTTACCTGGGTGATCAGTGCAGAAATATGTGACCATGCCCCCAGTAGGCAGAGCCTAGAGAAGAGTCCCATCACCTGGCTGATGAGTGCAGAGTTATGCCCCAATGCCCCCTGTAGGCAGAGCCTAGACAATGGTTACATCACCTGGATGATCAGTAAAGAGATATTTCACAATGCCCCTGCAGGCAGAGAGTAAGCAAGAGTTGCATCACTTAGATGATCAGTGCAGAGATGTGTCACAAGGCCCCCTATAGGCAGAGCTTGGACAAGAGTTACATCACCTCGGTGATCAAGGCAGTCGTATGTCACTATGTCCCAGTAGGCAGAGCTTATTCAAGCATTACATCACCTAGGTGATCAGTGCAGAGATATGTCACAAAGCCCCCATACACATAGCCTAGACAAGCGTCCCATTACCTGCGTGATCAGTGTAGAAATATGTCACAATGTCCCCATAGGCAGAGCCTAGACAACAGTCCTATCACCTGGGTGATCAGTACAGAGATATTTCAGAAAACCCCTGTAGACAGAGCCTAGAGAAGAATTACATCACTTGGTTGATCAGTTCAGAGATGTGTCACATTGCCCATGTAGGCAGCGCCTACACACGTGTTCCATCACCTCGGTGATCAGTGCAGAGATATGTCACAAAACCCCTGCAGGCAAAGCCTAGAAAAGGGTTACATCACCTGGTTGATCAGTGCAGAGATATGTCACAAAGCCCCCATACACGGAGCCTAGATAAGAGTCCCATCTCCTGGATGTTTAGTGCAAAAATATGTCGCAATGCCCCATAGGCAGATACAACACAAGAGATACATCACCTGGGTGATCAGGGTAGAGATATGTCACAATGCCCCCGTAGGCAGAGCCTAGACAAAAGTCCCTTCAACTGGGTGATCAGTGCAGAGATATGTCACAAAGCCCCTGTAGGCAGAGCCTAGACAAGGGTTACATCACTTTGTTGATCAGTTCAGAGATGTGTCACAATGCCCATGTAGGCAGAGCATAGACAAATGTTCCATCAGCAGCGTGATCAGTGAAGAGATGTGTGACAAGGCCCCTTAAGCAGAGCCTAGACAATAGTTACATCATCTGAGTGATCAATGCAATATGTCACTGCCCCAGTAGGCAGAGCCTAGTCAAGCGTTACATCACCTGGGTTATCAGTGCAGAGTTATGACACCATGCCCGCTGTAGGGAGAGCCCACACAATATTTACAACACCTGGTTGATCAGTAAAGAGATGTTTCACAATGCCCCTGCAGGCGGAGCGTAAGCAAGAGTTACATCACCTTGATGATCAGTGCAGAGATATGTCACAAGGTCCCCTGTAGGCAAAGCCTGGAGAAGAGTTACATCACCTCGGTGATCAATGCAGTGATATGTCACTATGCTCCAGTAGGCAGAGCCCAGTCAGGCATTAAATCACCAGGGTGATCAGTGCAGAGATATGTCACAAAGCCCAGACCCACAGAGCATAGACAAGAGTCCCATCACCCTTGAGATCAGTGCTGAAATATCACTGATCACCCAGGTGATGTACATTTTTTCTAGGCTATGCCCACAGGGGCATTTTGACATATCTCTGCACTGATCACCGAGATGATGTAACTCTTGTCTCGGCTTTGCCGATAGGAGGCATTGAGATATATCTCTGCATTGATCTCCGAAGTGATGCAACTCTTGCCTGGACTCTGCCTACAGGAGCCATTGTGACATATCTCTGCCCTGATCACCCAGGTGATGTAATCCTTGTCTAGGCTCTGCCTGAAGGGGGTATTGTGACATATCTCTGCACTGATCACCTAGGTGATGTAACTCTTTTCTAGGCTCTGCTTACAAGGAGTATTGTGACATATCTCTGCACTGATTACCTACTTGATGTAACACTTGTGTAGGCTCTGCCCACAGGGGCTTTTTGACATCTCTCTGCACTGTTAACCGAGGTGATGTAACTCTTGTCTAGGCTGTGCCCACAGGGGGATTGAGACATATCTCTGCACTGATCCTGAGGTGATCCAACTCTTGTCCGGGCTCTGCGTATTGGAGACATAGTGACATATCTCTGCAGTGATCTCCCAGGTGATCTATCTTTTGTCAAGGTTCTGGCTACATGGCTTTGTGACATATCACCGCACTCATCTCCCAGGTGATATAACTCTTGTCTATGCTGTGCCTACCGGGGACTTGTGACATATCTCTGCACTGAACACCTAGGGGATGTAACTATTGTCTAGGGTCTGCCTACAGGGTGCTTTGTGACATATCCCTGCAATGATCACCCAGGTGATGTAAGACTTGTCAACGCTCTCCCTACAGGGGCATTGTGATGTATATCTGAACTGATCACCTAGGTCAAGTAACTCTTGTCGAGGCTCTGCCTGCAGTGACATTGTGACACATCTCTGCACTGATCACACAGGTGATGTAACACTTGACTACGATTTGCCTACAGGGTGCTTTGTGACATATCCCTGAAATGATCACCCAGGTGGTGTACGACTTTTCAAGGCTCTGCCAGAGGGGCATGTGATCTATCTCTGTGCTGATTACCTAGGTCATGTAATTCTTTTTTAGGCTCTGCCTACAGTGGCATTGTGACATATCTCTGCACTGATCACCGAGGTGATGGATCTCTTGTCTAGGATCTGCCTGAAGGGACTTTGTGTCATAACTCTTCACTGATCATCCAGGTGATAGGGCTTTTGTCTAGGTTCTGCCTACAGAGGCATTGTGACTTATTTCTGCACTGATCACCAAGGTGGCGGACTCTTCTTTTATCTGCCTATGGGGGCATTGTGACATATCTCCTCACTGATCACCCAAGTGATGTAACTGTTTTATAAGCTCTGCCTACAAGGAAATTGTGAGCTCTCTCTCCACTGATCCCGAAAGTGATGTAATTATTGTCTAGTCTTTGCCTACAGGGAGCTTTGTGACATATCTTTGCACTGATCACCCAGGTGATGTAACACATCTAAGCTCTGCCTACTGGGACATTGTGACATGTCTCTTCACTGATCACCCCGGGGAGAGAATTCTTGTCTACCCTCTCCCTACAGGGGGCTTTGTGACATATCTCTGCATTGATCACCTAGGTGATGTTACTCTTTTATAAGCTCTGCCTACAGGGAATTTTGACAAAGGTCTGCACTGATCACCGAGGTGATGTAACTCTTCTCTACCCTCTGCTGCAGGGGGTATTGTGAAATATGCCTACACTGATCACCCAGGTGATGCAACTTTTGTCTAGAATCTGCCTACAGGGCGTATTGTGAAATATCTCTGCACTGATCACGAAGGTGATGTAACTCGTGCCTACCCTCTTCTTACAGGGGGCATTGTGAAATATCTCTGCACTGATCACCCAGGTGATGCAACTCTTGTCTAGGATATGACTACAGGTATTGTGAAATATCCCAGCACTGATGAACTAGGTGATGTAACTCTTGTCTAGGCTCTGCCTACAGGGGAGTTTTGACATATCTCTGAACTGATGACAAAGGTGATGTAACTCTGGCCTAGGCTTTGCCTACAGGGGACATTGTGACATATCTCTGCACGGATCACCCCGGTGATGCAACTCTTCTCTATGCTCTGCCTACAAGGGCATTGTGACATATCTCTGCACTGATAACACAGGTGATGTAACTCTTTTCTAGTCTCTGCCTACAGAGGGCGTTGTGACATCACTCCGCAGGGATCACCAGGGTTATGTAACTCTTGTCTAGGCTCTGCCTATGGGGGCATTGTGACATATCTCTGCACTGATCACCCAGGAGATGTGACTCTTGTCTAAGCTCTGCCTACAGGGAGATTGGGACATATCTCTGCACTGATCACTGAGATGATGTAACACTTTTCTAGGCTTTGCCTACAGTAAGATTTAAAACATTTATCTGCACTGCTCACCCAGTTGATGTAACTCTTGTCTAGGCTCTGCTTACGGGGGTATTGTGAGATATCTCTGCACTGATCACCCAGGTGATGTAACTTATCTAGGCTCTGCTACAGGGGCAATTTAACATATCACTGCACTGATCACTGAGATGATGTATCTCCAGTATAGGCTTCGCCTACAGGGGCCACTGAGACATATCTCTGCACTGACCACCAAGGTGATGCAACTCTTCTCTGGGGTCTGCCTATAGAAGGCATTGTGACATATGTCTGACCTGATCACCCAGGTACTGTAACTCGTGTCTAGGCTCTGCCTACATGGACATTGTGACATATCTCTGCACTGATCATCCAGGTGATGTAAATATTGTCTAGGCTTTGCCCACAGGGACAATTTGACATATGTCTGCACTGATCATCGAGATGATGTAACTCTTGTCTGGGCTCTGCCGACAGGAGGCATTGAGACATATCTCTGCAGTGATCACCGAGGTGATGTAACTCTTGCCTGGACTCTGTCAACAGGTGGCATTGTGACATTTCTCTGCACTGATAAACTAGGTAATGTAACTCTTGTCTAGGCTTTGCCTGCAGGGGTTTTGTGACAAATCTCTGCAGTGATCACCCAGGTGATGGAACACTTGTCTAGGCTCTGCCTACACGGGCATTGTGACACATGTCTGAACTGATCAACCAAGTGATGTAACTCTTGTCTTGCTCTGCCTACAGGGGCTTTGTGACATACCACTGCACTGATCACTAAGGTGATGGGACTTTTGTCTAGGCTCTGCCTACGGGGGCATTGTGACATATCTCGACACTGATCACACAGTTGATGTAACTCTTCTGTTGAATCTGCCTATGGTGGCATTGCGACATATTTCTGAGCTGATCACCCAAGTGATGGGACTCTTTCCTTGGCTCTGTGTATGGGGGCTTTGTGACATATCTCTGCACTGATCACCCAGGTGATGTAACGCTTGACTAGGCTCTGCCTACTGGGGCATAGTGACATATCACTGCATTGGCCACTCAGATGATGTAACTATTGTCTAGGCTCCGTTAAGGAGCCTTGTCCCATATCTCTTCACTGATCACGCAGCTGATGGAACACTTGTCTAGGCTCTGCCTGCGTGGGCATTGTGACACATCTCTGAACTGATCAACCAAGAGATGTAACTCTTGTCAAGCCTCTGCCTCCAAGGGCTTTGTGATATATCTCTGCACTGATCTCCAAGGTGATGGGACATTTTTCTGGGCTCTGCCTATGGAGGTATTGTGACATATCACTGCACTGATCACCGAGGTTATATAACCCTTGTCTAGGCTCTGCCTACAGGGGGCTCATGACATATCTGTGCACTGATCACCCAGGTAACGTAACTCTTTTCTAGGACCTGCCTACAGGGTGCTTTGTGACATATCCCTACAATGATCACCCAGGTGAGTTAACACTTGTGAAGGCTCTGCCTACAGGGGCGTTGCAATGTAACTCTGCAATGATCACCTACGTCATGTAACTTTTGTCTAGGCCCTGCCTGCGGTGGCATTGTGACATATCTCTGCAGTGATCACCCAGGTGATGTAACTCTTGGCTCAGATCTGCCTACAGGGTGCCTTGTGACATATCCCTGCAATGATCATCCAGGTGATTTACCACTTGTCAAGGCTCTGCCTACAGGGGCATTGTGATGTATCCCTGCACTGATCACCTAGGTCATGTAACTCTTGTCTAGGCTCCACCTGCAGTGGCATTTCGACATATCTCTGCACTGATCACCCAGGTGATGTAACGCTTGACTAGGCCCTGACTACTGGGGCATAGTGACATATCACTGCGTTGATCACTCAGATGATGTAACTATAGTCTAGGCTCTGCTTGAATGGGCCTTGTCACATATCTCTGCACTGATCACCCAGATGTTGGAACACTTGTCTAGGCTCTGCCTACATGGGCATTGTGACACATCTCTGAACTGATCAACCGAGTGATGTAACTCTTGTCTATGCTCTGCCTACATGGGCTTTGTGACATATCTCTGCACTGATCACCCAGTTGATGGAACTTTTTTCTGGGCTCTGCCTACGGGGGCATTGTGACATATCTCTACATTGATCACCCAGGTGATGTATCTCTTCTGTTGGTCTGCCTATGGTGCATTGCGATATATTTCTGCACCAAACACCCAGGTGATAGGACTCTTATCTAGGCTCTGTATATTGGGGCTTTGTGACATATCTCTGCACTGATCACCCAGGTGACATAACGTTTGACTAGGTTCTGCCTATTGGGGAATAGTGACATATCACTGCATTGATCAACGAGGTGATGTAACTTTTGTACAGGCTCTGACTACAGGGGTTCTTCTGACATGTCTCTGCACTTATCATCTAGGTGATGTAACTGTTACTTATGCTCTGCCTGCAGGGACATTGTGAAATATCTCTTTACTGATCAACCAGGTGATGTAACTCTTGTGTAGGCTCTGCCTCCAGGGGGCATTGTGGCATAACTCTGCACTGATCACCCAGGTGATGGGACTCTTTTCTAGGCTATGCCAACTGAGGGTATTGTCACATATTTCTACACTGATCACCAAGGTGTTGGACTCTTTTCTTGGATCTGCCTATGAAGGCATTGTGAAATATCTCTGCACTGATCACCCAGGTAGGGTAACTCCGGTCTAGTCTCTGCCTAAAGAGGCATTGTGACCGATCTCTGCACTGATCACTCAGGTGATTCAACTATTTTCTAGGCTCTGCTTAAAGGGTCTTTGTCACATATCTCTGCACTGATCACCCTGGTGATGTAACTTTTGTCTAGGCTCTGCTTACTAGGTGTATTGTGATATATCTCTGCACTGATCACCTAAGTGATGTAACACTTTTTAGGCTCTGCCTACAGGGGCATTTTGACATCTCTCTGCACTTTTAACCTAGGTGATGTAACTCTTGTCTACTCTGTGCCCACAGGGGGATTGAGACATATCTCTGCACTGATCCCGAGGTGATCCAACTCTTGTCGGGGCTCTGCCTATTGGGGAGATAGTGACATATCTCTGCAGTGATCTCCCACGTGATGTATCTTTTGTCAAGGTTCTGGCTACACGGCTTTGTTAGATATCACTGCACTGATCACCCAGGTGATATAACCCTTGTCTAGGCTCTGCCTACAGGGGACTTGTGACATATCTCTGCACTCATCACCCAGGTGATATAACTATTGTCTAGGATCTGCCTACAGGGTGCTTTGTGACATATCCCTGCAATGATCACCCAGGTGATGTACCACTTGTCAAGGCTCTGCATACAGGGGCATTGCAATGTATATCTGCACTTATCACCTAGATCAAGTAACTCCTGTCGAGGCTCTGCCTGCAGTGGCATTGTGACATATCTCTGCAGTGATCACCCAGGTGATGTAACTCTTGTCTAGTAACAGGGTGCTTTGTGACATATCCCTGCAATGATCACCCATGTGATGTAGCACTTATCAAGGATCTGCATACAGAGGCATTGCGATGTATCTCTGCACTGATCACCTAGGTTATGTAAATCTTGTCTGGGCTCTGCCTCCAGTGGCATTGTGACATATCTCTGCACTGATCACCCAGGTGATGTAACTCTTCTCTAGGATCTACCTACAGGGTGCTTCGTGACATATCCCTGCAATGATCACAAAGGTCACGTACCGTTTTCAAGGCTCTGCCTACAGGGGCATTGCGATGTATCTCTGCACTTATCACCTAGGTCATGTAACTCTTGTCTAGGCTCTGCCTACAGAGGCATTGTGACATATCTCTGCACTGATCACACAGGTGATGTAACTCTTGACAACGATCTGTCTACAGGGTGCTTTGTGATATATCCCTGAAATGATCACCCAGGTGGTGTACCACTTGTCAAGGCTCTGCCTACAGGGGCATTGCGATGTATCTCTGCGCTGATCACCTAGGTCATGTAACTCGTTTTTAGGCTCTGCCTACAGTGACATTGTGACTTTTCTCTGCACTGATCACCCAGGTGATGTAATACTTGTTTGGGATCTGCCTAAAGGGACTTTGTGACATAATTCTGCACTGATCATCCAGGTGATGGAGCTTTTGTCTAGGCTCTGCCTATGGGGGTATTGTGACTTATTTCTGCACTGGTCACCCAGGTGACAGACTCTTTTCTTGCATCTGCCTATGGGGGCATTGTGACATATCTCTTCACTGATCACCTACGTGATGTAACTGTTGTATAAGCTCTGCCTACAGCTGAATTGGGAGATCTCCACACTGATCACAAAAGTGACGTAATTATTGTCTACTCTTTGCCCACAGGGGGCTTTGTGACATATCTTTGCACTGATCACTCAGGTGACGTAACTCATCTAAGCTCTGCCTACAGGGACCTTGTGACATATCTCTTCACTGATCACCCCAGGGAGAGAATTCTTGTTTAGCCTCTGCTTACCCGGGGCTTTGTGACATATCTCTGAACTGATAACCTAGGTGATGCAACTCTTCTCTACCCTCTGCTATAGAGGGCATTGTGAAATATCTCTGCACTGATCACCCAGGTGATGTGAATTTTATCTAGGATATGTCTACAGGGGGTATTGTGAAATATGTCTGCACTGATCAACTAGGTGATGTAAGTCTTGTCTAGGCTCTGCCCACAGGGGCGTTTTGACATATCTCTGAATTGATGACAAAGGTAATGTAACTCTTGCCTAGACTTCGCCTACAGGGGACATTGTGACATATCTCTGCACTGATCACCCCATTAATGCAACCCTTCTCTATGCTCTGCCTACAGGGGCATTGTGACATATCAGTGAACTGATAACCCTGCTGATGTACCTCTTTTCTAGTCTCTGCCTACAGAGGGTGTTGTGACATCACTCTGCACGGATCACCCGGGTCATGTAACTCTTGTCTAGGCTCTGCGTATGGGGGCTTTGTGACGTATTTCTGCAATGATCACCCAGGAGTTGTGACTCTTGTCTAACGTCTGCCTACAGGGAGATTGGGACATATCTCTGCAATGATCACTGAGGTGATGTATCACTTGTCTAGGCTTTGCCTACAGTGGGATTTATGACATATCTCTGCACTGCTCACCCAGTTGATGTAACTCTTGTCTAGACTCTGCTTACAGTGGGTATTGTGAGATATCTCTGCACTGATCACCCACATGATGTAACTGTTGTCTAGGCTCTGCCTACAGGGTCATTTTAACATATCACTGCACTAATCACCGAGATAATGTAACTCTTTTATAGGATTCGCTGACAGGGGTCATTGAGACCTATCTCTGCACTGATCACCGAGGTGATGCAACTCTTGTGTGGGATCTGCCTATAGAGGGCATTGTGACATATCTCTGACATGATCACCCAGGTGATGTAACTCTTGTCTAGGCTCTGGCCACAGGGACATAGTGACATACAACTGCGCTGATCACAGAGGTGACGTAACTCGTGTCTAGTCTTTGCCTACCGAGGGCATTGTGACATATCTCTGCACTGATCTCTCAGGTGACATAACTCTTATCTAGTATCTCCCTACAGAGTGCGTTGTGACATCACTCCGCAATGATCACCCAGGTGATATAACTCTTGTCTAGGCTCTGCCTGCATGGACATTGTGACATGTCTCTGCACTGATCACCCAGGGGAGGTAAATTTTGTCTAGGCTCTGCCCACAGTTGCATTTTGACATATCTCTGCCCTGATCACCGATATGAGGTAACTCCTCTCTGGGCTTTGCCGACATGAGGCACTGAGACATGTCTGCACTGATCACCGAGGTGATGTAACTCTTGTGTGGCCTCTGCCTATAGGGGACATTGTGACATACTTCTGCCCTGATCACCAAGGTGATGTAACTCTTGTCTAGCCTCTGCCTAAAGGAGTATTGTGACATATCTCTGCACTGATCACCTAGGTGATGTAACTCCTTTCTAGACTTTGCCTACAGGGACGTTTTGACATACCTCTGATGTGATCACCGAGGTGATGTAACTCTTGTCTAGACTTTCCCTACAGGGGGCATTGTAGCATATCTCTACACTGATCACACAGGTGAAGCAACTCTTCTCTAGGCTCGGCCTACAGGCAGCATTGTGACATATCTCTGCGATGATCACGCAGGAGATGTAACTCTTCTCTAGGCTTTGCCTTCAAGGTGCTTTGTGAAATCACTCTGTATTGATCATCCAGGTGATGTAACTTTTGTCTAGGCTCTGCCTAAGGTGGCATTGTGACACATATCTGTACTGATCACTGAGGTGATGTGATCCCTGTCTAAGCTCTCCCTATCGGTGCATTGTGATATATCTCTGCACTGATTCTCCAGATAATGTAACTCTTTTCTTGGCTTTACCTAAAGTGGTATTTGCCACATATCTGTGTACTGATCACCCAGGAAATTTAACCCCTTTCTAGGGTCTGCTACAGGGACATTGTGACATATCACTGCACTGATAACCCACGTGATGTAACTCTTCTCTGGGCTGTACTTTCAGGGGGCTTTATGACAAACCTCTGCACTGATCAAATAGGCGATGTAACTCCTTTCTAGGCTTTGCCCAGAGGGGGCGTTGTTACATACCTCTGCGCTGATCACTCTGGTAATGCAACTGTTGTCTACACTCTGCCTACAAGGGCATTGTGACGTATCATTGCACTGATCACACAGGTGATGGGACTCTCATCTACGCTCTGCCTACAGGGGTCTTTGTGACATATCTCTACATTGATCACTCAGGTGATGGGACTCTTCTCTATTTTCTGCCTTTTGGGGGATTGATGACATATATCTGCAATGATCACCTAGGTGATGTAAGTCTTGTCTACCCTCCGCCTACAGGGGTCATTGTGAAATATCTCTGCACTGATCACCCAGGTGGTGTAACTCTTGTCTAGGATCTGCCTACAGGTGGTATTGTGAAATATCTCTGCACTGATCAACTAGGTGATGTAACTCTTGTCTAGGCTCTGCCTACAGGGGCTTTTTGACATATCTCTGAACTGATGACAAATGTGATGTAACTCTTGCTTAGGCTTTGCTTACAGGGGAAGTTGTGACATATCTCTGCACTGATCACCCAGGAGATGCAACTCTTCTCTATGCTCAGCCTACAGGAAGCATTGTGACATATCTCTGCACGGATCACCCAGGTGATGTAACTCTTTTCTAGTAACTTTCCACAGAGGGTGTTGTGACATCACTCTGCACGGATCACCCGGGTTATGTAATTCTTGTCTAGGATCTGCCTATGGGGGCATTGTGACGTATCTCTGCACTGATCACCCAGGAGATGTGACTCTTGTCTAACGTCTGCCTACAATGGCATTGGGACATATCTCTGCACTGATCACTGAAGTGACGTAACACTTGTGTAGACTTCGCATACAGTGGGATTTATGACATATCTCTGTACTGATCTGCCAGTTGATGTAACTTTAGTCTAGGCTCTTTTTACAGGGGGCATTATGAGATATCTCTGCAATGATCACCTGGGTGATGCAACTCTTGTCTAGGCTCTGCCTACAGGGGCATTTTAACATATCACTGCACTGATCACCGGGATGATGTAACTCTTGCATAAGCTTCGCCGACAGGGGGCATTGAGACATACCTCTGCACTGATCACCGAGGTTATGCAACTCTTGCCTGGGATCTGCCTATAGAGGGCATCGTGACATATTTCTGACCTGATCACTCAGGTGATGTAAATCTTTTCTAGCCTCTGCCTACTGGAGACACTGTGACTTATCTCTGCACTGATCACCCAGGTGATGTAACTCTTGTCTATGCTCTGGCCAAAGGGACTTAGTGACATATACCTGCACTGATCACCCAGGTGATGATCTTGTCTAGGCTCTTCTTATAGGGGGCATTGTGACATATCTGTGCATTGATCACCAGGTGATGTAAATCTTTTCTAGGCTTTGCCTGCAGGGATTTTGTGACATATCTCTGCACTGATCACCCAGGTGATGGAACAGTTATCTAGGCTCTGCCTACATGGGCATGGTGACACATCTCTGAACTGATCAACCAAGTGATGTAACTCTTGTCTAGGCTCTGCCTGCAGGGCTTTGTGACATATCTCTGCACTGATCACCCAGGTGATGGAACTTTTTCCAGGCTCTGCCTACGTGGTCATTGTGACATATCTATACACTGATCACCCAGGTGATGTAACACTTGTGTTGGATCTGCCTATGGGGGCATTGTGACATATTTCTGCACTGATCACCCAGATGATGGAACACATTTCTAGGTTCTGTGTATGGGGGGTTTGTGACATATCTCTGCACTGATCACCCAGGTGATGTAACGCTTGAGTAGGCTCTGCCTACTGGGGCATAGTGATATGTCACTGCATTGATCACTCAGGTGATGTAACTATTGTCTAGGCTCTGCTTGAATGGGCCTTGTCACATATCTCTGCACTGATCACCCAATTGATGGAACACTTGCCTAGGCTCTGCTACATGGGCATTGTTGACATCTCTGAACTGATCAACCAAGTGTTGTAACTCTTTTAAAGGCTCGCCTACAGCGGTTTTGTGACATATCTCTGCACTGATCACCTAGGTGATGGGACTTTTGTCTAGGCTCTGCCTACTTGGGCATTGTGACATATCTCTACACTGATCAAACAGGTGATGTATCTCTTGTGTTGGATCTGCCTATGGGGCATTGCGACATATTTCTGCACTGATCACCCAGGTGATGGGACTGTCGCCCAGGCTCTGTGTATGGCGGCTTTGTGACATATCTCTGCATGAATAACCCAGGTGATGTAACGCTTGACTAGGCTCTGCCAACTAGGGCACAGTGACATATCACTGCATTGATCGCCAAGGTGATGTAACTCTTTTCCAGGCTCTGCCTATAGGGGGTTTTGTGACATATCTCTGCACTGATCATCTAGGTGACATAACTCTTGCTTACGCTCTGCCAGTAGGAGGATTCTAAAATATCTGTATACTGATCAACCAGGTGATGTAACTCTTGTCTAGGCTCTGCCTACAGGGGGCATTGCTGCATAACTCTGCAATGATCACTTAAGTGATGGGACTCTTCCCTAGGCTCTGCCTACTGGTGGCACTGTCACATGTTTCTGCATTGATCATCCAGGTGGGGACTCTTGTTCTGGATCTGCCTATGGGGGCATTGTGACATATCCCTGCACTGATCACCCAGGTTATGTAACTCTGGTCTAAGCTCTGCTTAAAGGGGCATTTTGACAGATGTCTGCACTGATCACTCAGGTGTTGTAACTGTTGTCTGGGCTCTGCTTAAAGGGGTCTTGTCACATATCTCTACACTGATCACCCAGGTGATGTAACTTTTGTCTAGGCTCTGCTTACAGGGGGTATTGTGACATATCTCTGCACTGATCACCTAAGTGATGTAACACTTGTGTAGGCTCTGCCTACAGGCGCATTTTGACATATCTCTTCACTGTTAATCAAGGTGATGTAATTCTTATTTATGCTGTGCCCACAGGGGGATTGAGACATATCTCTGCACTGAACCCGAGGTGATGCAACTCTTGTCTGGGTTCTGCATACTGGGGACATTTTGACATATCTCTGCCCTGATCTCTCAGGTGATGTAACTTTTGTCTAGGTTCTTGTTACCTGGCATTGTGACATATCACTGCACTGATCACCCAGGTGATATAACTCTTGTTTAGGCTCTGCCTACAGGGGGCTGTGACATATCTCTGCACTGATCACCCAGGCGATGTAACTCTTGTCTCGGATCTGCCTACAGGATACTTTGTGACAGACATATCCCTGCAATTATCACTCAGGTGATGTACCACTTGTCAAGGCTCTGCCGACAGGGGCATTGGGATGTGTCTCTGCACTGATCACCTAGGTCATGGAACTCTTGTATAGGCTCTGCCTGCAGTGGCATTGTGACACAAACCTGCAGTGATCCCCCAGGTGATGTAACTCCTTTCTAGAATCTGCCTATAGGGTGCTTTGTGACATATCCATGCAATGATCTCCCAGGTGATGTACCACTTGTCAAGGCTCTGCCTACAGGGGCATTGCGGTGTGTCTCTGCACTGATCACCTAGGTCATCTAACTCTTGTCTAGGCTCTGCCTAGACTGGCATTGTGACATATCTCTTCACTGATCACACAGGTGATGTAACTCTTTTCTAGGATCTGCCTTAAGGGGCTTTGTGACATAACTCTTCACTAGTCATCCAGATGATGTTGTTTTTGTCTAGGCTCTGCCTACAGGGTCATCATGACGTATTTCTGCACTGATCACCCAGGTGATGTAACTGATGTATAGGCTCCGCCTATGGGGGAATTTTGAGAGATCTCTCCAATGACCACCCAAGTGATGTAACTATCTTTTAGGCTTTGCCTACAGGGGGCTTTGTGACATATCTTTGCACTGGTCACCCTGGTGATGTAACTCATCTAAGCTCTGCCTACAGGGGCCTTGTGAAATATCTGTACACTGATCACCCCGAGGAGAGAATTCTTGTCTAGGCTCTGCCTACAGGGGCTTTGTGACATATCTCTGCACTGATCACCTAGATGGTGTAATGCTTGTCAACCCTCTGCCTACAGGGGACATTGTGAAATATATCTGCACTGATCACCTAGGTGATGTAACCCTTGTCTAACCTCTGCCTACAGGGGGCATTGTGTAAGCTCTGCCTACACGGAATTTTGACAAATCTCTGCACTGATCACCTAGGTGGTGTAACGCTTGTCAACCCTCTGCCTACAGGGGGCGTTGTGAAATATATCTGCACAGGTCAACCAGGTGATACCACTCTTGTGTAGGATCTGCCTACAGGAGGTATTGTGAAATATCTCTGCACTGATTAACTAGGTGATGTAACTCTCTTATAGTCTCTGCTTACAGACAGCGTTGTGACATCACTCTGCACGGATCATCAGGGTTATGTAGCTCTTGTCTAGGCTCTGCCTAAGGGGACATTGTGACATATCTCTGCACTGATCACCCAGGAGATGTGACTCTTGTCTAAGCTGTGCCTAGAGGGCCATTGGGACATATCTCTGCACTGATCACTGCGGTGATGTAAAACTTGTCTAGGCTTTGCCTACAGTGGGACTTATGACATATCTCTGCTCTGTTCACCCAGTTGATGTAACTTTTGTCTAGGCTCTGCTTACAGGGAATATTGTGAGATATCTCTGCACTGACCACCCAGGTGATGTAACTCTTGTCTAGGCTCTGCCTACAGGGTCATTTTAACATATCACTGCACTGATCACCTAGATAATGTAACTCTTGTATAGGCTTTGCCGAAAGAGGCATTGAGACATATCTCTGCACTGATCACCGAGGTGATGCAACTCTTGTCTGGGATCTGCCTGCAGGAGACATTTTTACATATCTCTGAAATGATCACCGAGGTGATGTTACTCTTGTCTAGGCTCTGCCTACTGGAGACATTGTGACTTATCTCTGCACTGATCACCCAGGTGATGTAACTCTTGTCTACAATCTGGCCACAGGGACAGAGTGACATATATCTGCACTGATCACACAGGTGATGTACTTCTTGTATAGTCTTTGCCTACAGGGGTTGTTGTGACATATGTGACATATCTCTACACTGATCTCTGAGGTGAGGTAACTCTTGTCTAGTCTCTGTCTACAGAGGGTGTTGTGACATCACTCTGCAATGATCACCTTGGTGATGTAACTCTTGTCTAGGCTCTGCCTACATGGACATTATGACATATTTCCTCACTGATCACCCCGGTGATGTAGATTTTGTCTAGGCTCTGCCCACAGGGGCATTTTGACATAACTATGCACTGATCACCGAGGTGATGCAACTCTTCTCAAGGCTCTACCTACACGGGGCATTGTGACATATCTCTGCACTGATCATGCAGGTGATGTAACTCTTCTCTAGGCTCTGCCTTCAATGTGCTTTGTGACATCACTCTGTATTGATCATTAAGGTGATGTAAGTTTTGTCTAGGCTCTGCCTATGGGGGAATTGTGACACCTGTCTGCACTGATCACTGAGGTGATGTGACCCCTCTCTAAGCTCTCCCTATGGGTGCATTTTGAGATATCTCTGCACTGATTCCCCAGATGATGTAACTCTTCTCTAGGCTTTGCCTAAAGCTGGATTTGCCGCATGTCTCTGTACTGATCACCCAGCTGATGTAACACTTTTCTAGCCTCTACCTACAGGGGAATTTTAACATATCACTGCACTGATCACCGAGATGTTTTAACACTTGTATAGTCTTTGCTGACAGTGGGCATTGAGACATATTTCTGTATTCATCACCGAGGTGATGCAACTCTTGTCTGGGATCTGCCTACAGGGGGCATTGTGACAGATCTCTGCCCTGATCACCCAGGTGATGTAACTGTTCTGTAGGCTCTGCCTCCAGGGGTTATTGTGACATATCTCTGCACTGATCACGCAGGTGATGTAACTCTTCTCTAGGCTCTGCCTACAAGGTGCTTTGTGACTTCACGCTTTATTAAACATCCAGGTGAGGTAACTTTTGTCTAGGCTCTGCCTAAGGGGCATTGTGACCCATCTCTGCACTGATCATTCAGGTGATGTGACCCCTGTCTAAGCTCTCCCTAAGGGTGCATTTTGAGATATCTCTGTACTGATTCCCCAGATGATGTAACTCTTTTCAAGGCTTTGCCTAAGGGGGATTTGCCACATATCTCTGTACTGATCACCTAGGTGATATAATACTTTCCTAGGTTCTTCCTACAGCGGAATTGTGACGTATCACTGCACTGATCACCCAGGTGATGTAACTCTTCTGTAGGCTGTACTTTCAGGGGTCTTTGTGACATACCTCTTCACTGATCAACTAGGTGATGTAACTCTTTTCTAGGCTTTGCCCAGAGGAGGCATTGTTACATATCTCTGCACTGATCACCCAGGTGATGTAACTCTTGTCCAGGCTCTGCCAATAGGTGCCCTTGTGACATATCTCTGCACTGATCATCTAGGTGATGTAACACTTGCTTACGCTCTGCCTGCTGGGGCATTGTGAAATATCCCTTTACTGATCAACCAGATGATGTACCTCTTGTCTAGGCTGTGCCTACATGGGGCATTGTGGCATAACTCTGCACTGATCACTCAGGTGATGGGACTTTTCTTTAGGCTCTGCCTACTGGAGGCATTGTCACATATTTCTGCACTGATCACCGAAGTGATGGACTCTTGTCTTGTATCTGCCTATGGGGGGCATTGTGACATATCTCTGCACTGATCACCCAGGCGATGTAACTCTGGTCTAAGCTCTGCCTAAAGAGGCATTGTGACAGATCTCTGCCCTGGTCACTCAGGTGATGTAATTATTGTCTAGGCTCTGCTTAAGGGGTCTTGTCACATATCTCTGCACTGATCACCCAGGTGATGTAATTCTTGTCTAGGCTTGGCTTACAGGGGATATTGTGACATATCTCTGCACTGATCACATAAGTGATGTAATACTTGTGTACGCTCTGCCTACAGTGGCATTTTGACATATCTCTGCACTGTTAACTGAAGCGATGTAACTCTTGTATAGGCTTCACTGACAGGTGGCATTGAGACTTATGTCTGCATTGATCACCTAGGTGATGCAACTCTTGTATGGGATCTGCCTACAGGGGGCATTGTGACTTATCTCTGACGTGATCACCCAAGTGATGTAACTCTTGTCTTGGCTCTGCCTACTGGAGACATTGTGACTTGTCTATGCACTGATCACCCAGGTGATTTAACTCTTGTCTAGGCTCTGGCCACAGGGACAAACTGACATATATCTGCCCTGATCGCACTACTGAAGTAACTCTTTTCTAGTCTTCGCCTACATAGGGTGTTGTGACATATCTCTGCACTGATCTCTCAGGTGAGGTAACTCTTGTCTAGTCTCTACCTACAGAGGGCGTTGTGACATCACTGTGCAATGCTCACCCAGGTGATGTAACTCTTGTCTAGCCTCTGCTGACATGGAGATTTTGAGATGTCTCTGCACTGATCACCCAGGTGATGTAAATTTTGTCTAGCCTCTGCCCACAGGGGCATTTTGACATATCTCTGCACTGATCACTGAGATGATGTATCTCTTGTCTGGGCTTTGCCAACAGGAGGCATTGAGACATAGGTCTGCACTGATCACCAAGGTGATGAAACTCTTGTCTGGGCTATGCCTACTTGGGGCATTGTGACATATCTCTGCCCTGATCACCCAGGTGATGTAACTCTTGTCTAGGCTCTGCCTAAAGGGGGTATTGTGAAATATGCCTGCACTGATCACCTAGGTGATGTAACTCAATTCTAGGCTCTGCCTGCAGGGGCGTTTTGACATATCTCTGAAGTGATCACCGAGGTGATGTAACTCTTGTCTAGGGTTTGCCTAGAGGGGGCATTGTAATATGTCTCTGCACTTATCACCCAGGTGATGCAACTCTTCTCTAGGCTCTGCCTACAGGGGCCATTGTGACATATCTCTGCACTGATCACGCAGGTGACGTAACTCTTCTCCAGTCTGTACTTTCACGGGGCTTTGTGACATACCTCTGCACTGATAACCTAGGCGTTGTAACTCTTTTCTAGGCTTTGTCCAGAGGTGGCATTTTTACATATCTCTCTGCACGGAGCATTAAGATAATGCAACTCTTGTCTACGCTTTGCCTACAGGAGCATTGGGAAATATCATTACACTGATCACACAGGTGATGGGACTCTTGTCTAAGCTCTGCCTACAGGGGTCTTTGTGACATATCTCTGCACTGTTCACTCAGGTGATGGGACTTTTCTCTATATTCTGCCTAGAGGGGGATTTGTGACATATCTCTACACTTATCACGCAGGTGATGGAAGACTTGTCTAGGATCTGTCTGTTGGGGTATTGTGTCAGATATCTGCACTGATCACTCAGGTGATGTAACTGTTGTCTGGGCTCTGCCTACAGAGATTTTTGTGACATATCACCGCACTGATCACCTAGATGATGGAATTCTTGACTAGGCTCTTCCTACAGGGACATTTGGATGTATCACTGCACTGATCACCCAGGTGATGTAACTCTTTTGTAGCCTCTGCCTATAGAGGCATTGTGACATATCTCTGCACTGATCAATCAGGTGATGTAACTTTTGTCTAGGCTTTGACTGCAGGGTTTTTTTTTTTGACATATCTCCTCACCGATCACCCAGGTGATGGAACATTTTACTAGGCTCTGCCTACATGGGCATTGTGACACATCTCTGAACTGATCAACCTAGTGATGTAACTCTTCTTTAGGCTCTGCCTATTGGGTCTTCGTGACATATCTCTGCACTGATCACGCAAGAGGTGGGACCTTTGTCTAGGCTGTGCCTATGGGGGCATTGTGACATATCTTTACACTGATCACCCAGGTTATGTAACACCTGTGTGGGATCTGCTTCTGGGAGCATTGTGACATATTTCTGTACTGATCACCCAGGTGATGGGACGCTTTCCTAGGCTCTGTATATGGGGGCTTTGTGACATATCTCTGCACTGATCACTCAGGTGATGTAACGCTTGACTAGGCAATGCCTATTGGGGCATAGTGACATATCACTGCATTAATCACTCAGATGTTGTAACTATTGTCTAGCCTCTGTTTAAAGGAGACTTGTCATATATCTCTGCACTGATTACCCAGCTGACGGAACACTTGTCCAGGCTTTGCCTACATGGGCATTGTGACACATGCCTGAGCTGATCAACCAAGTGATGTAACAATTGCCTAGGCTCTGCCAGCAGTGACATTGTGACATATTTCTGCACCGATCACCCAGGTGATGTAACTCTTCTATATGATCACTCCACTCCACGCCATTCTGCTCCATTCCACTCCAGTCCAGTCAACTCCACTGAATTCCATTCCACTCCACACCATTCCACTCATCTCGACTCCACTCCAGTCCAGTATATTCCACTCCACTCCACTCCATTCCACTTCACTCCATTCCATTCCACAGCACCTCATTCCATTCCACTCCACTCCATTTCATTCAATTCTATTCCATTATATTCCATTCCTTTCCATTCTACTCCGTTCCATTCCATTCCACTCAATTCCACTCAACTCCTTTCCATTCCACTCCATTCCATTCTATTCCATTCCATTCCATTCCATTTCATACCACTACAATCCTTTCCACTTCATTATTTTCCATTCAACTGCATTCCATTACACTCAACTTCACTTCAATCCACTACATTCCATTCCACTCCACCCCCCTCCAATCCACTCCACTCCACTAAATTCCATTCCATTCCATTCCACTCCATTCCATTCCACTCCATTCCATTCCAGCCCACTCCACTCCAAACCACTCTATTCCAATCGACTCCATTCCATTCCACACCATTCCAATCCATTCCACTCCATTCTATTCCATCCCATTTTATTCCATTCCATTTCATTCCACTCCATTCCATTCAATTCCATTCTATTGCACTCCATTCCACTATCCATCAATCCACTCCACTCCATTCAAACCCACTCCATTCCATTCTACTCCATTCCATTCCATTCTATGCCATTCCATTCAATTCCTTTATTTCGATTAGATCTCACTCAGTCACCCAGACTGGAGTGCAGTGGCACAATCTTAGCTCACATGTCATTTCATCATTCAATTCCATTCCATATCATTCCATTCCACACCATTCCATTCAATTCCACTCTACTCTACACCATTCAACTCTATTCCATTGCACTCAACTCTTTTTCACTCCATTCCATTCCATTCCACTGCACTCGGATCCACTCCATCCAACTCTGCTCAACTCCAATCGACTCTCGTTCATTCCTTTCCATTCCATTCCAATCCATTCCATTCCATTCCACTCCAATCCACTCTACTGCACTCCACTCCACTCCATTCCATAACATTCCACTGCACTCCGATTAACTACACGCAACTCCACTCCACTCCATTCCACTCAACTCCATTCCATTCCACACCACCGCATTCCATTCCACTCCACCTCATTCCATTCCACTCCACTCCATTTCATTTCATTCCATTCCATTCTATTCCATTCCTTTTCATTCTACTCCATTCCATTTCATTCCACTCAATTCCATGCAATTCCATTCCATTCAACTCCACTCCATTCCATTCTATTCCATTCCTTTCCATTCCATTCCATTAAATTCCATTCCATACCACTACAATCCATTCCACTTCATTCCATTCCATTCAACAGCATTCCATTCCACTCCACTCCACTCCACTCCTACTCCATTCCACTCCACTCCAATCCCCTCCATTTGAATCCACTCCAATCCACTAAATTCCATTCCACTCCATTCCACTCCATTCCATTCTTTTCCACTCCATTCCTCTCCAGTCCACTCCACTCCACACCACTCCATTCCACTCGACTCCATTCCATTCCAAACCATTCCAATCCATTCCACTCAATGCCATTCCATTCCATTCCTTTCCATTCCATTCCATTCCATTCCATTCCATTCCATTCCATTCCATTCCATTCTGTTCCATTCTACTGCACTCCATTCCACTACCCTTCATTCCACTCCTCTCCATTCCAATCCACTCCACTCCATTCTACTCCATACCATTCTCCTCTACTCCATTTCATTCCATTCTACTCCATTCCATTCAATTCCTTTATTTCAATTAGATCTCACTCAATCACCCAGACTGGAGTGCAGTGACACAATCTTAGCTCACATGTCATTTCATCATTCGATTCCATTCCATATCATTTCATTCCACACCATTCCATTCCATTCCAATCCACTCCACTCCCCTCCACTCTATTCCATTTCATTCCACTCTTTTTCATTCCATTCCATTTCATTCCACCGCACTCTGATCCACTCCACTCAACTCCGCTCAGCTCCAACAGATTCCCGTTTGTTCATTTCCGTTCCATTCCCTTCCATTTAATTCCACTCCACTCCACTCCACTGCACTCCATTCCACTCCATTCCATTCCTTTCCATAACATTCCACTGCAGTCTGATTAACTCCACAAAACTCCACTCCACTCCACTCCTGTCCATTCCACCCCACTCCATTCCACTGCACTCTACTACACTCCACACAACTCCACTCCACTTCCATCCACTTCAGTCCATTCCTTCCACTCCAGTCCATTCCATTCCACTCCACTCCATTCCATTCCATTCAGTTCTGTTCATTCAATTCCACTCCATTCCATTCCACTCCACTCATTTCCACTGCACTCCACTGCACTCCATTCCACTCCACTACACTCCATTCCACTCCACTACACTCCAAACCAATCCAGTCCACTCCATTACACTCTACTCCACTCCACTCCCTTCCATTCCACTCCACTCCACTCCACTCCATTCCATTCCACTAAATTCTAATCCTTTCCACTCCATTCCAGTCCACTCCATTCCATTCTACTCCATTCCACTTCACTCCACTCCACTCAATTCCATTCCACTCGATTCCATTCCATTCCTTTCCTTCCACAGTATCTCTATCACACAGGCAGGAGTTCAGTGGCACAATCTCAGCTCAAATATCTTTACACCATTCCACTGCATTCCATTCCATCCTATTTCATTCCACTTTATTTCATTCCACTCCACTCCACTCCACTCAATTCCAGTCCGATTTATTCCATTTCATTCCATTGCTTTCCATTCTTTTCTTCCAACAGGACATTACTTTGTCACACAGGATGGAGTGCAGTGACACAATCTCAGCTCACATTACATGTCAACTTTCCATTGGAATCCGTTCCAATCCGTTCCACTCCATTGCACTCCACTCCAATTAATTTCATTACACTTCTTTCCACTCCACGCCATTCCATTCATTTACACTCTAATCCGTTGCACTCCACTCCACTCCTATCCACTCCAGTCCACTCTACTCCATTCCATTCCACTCCAGTCCACTCAACCCCACTCCACTCCACTTCACTCCATTATACTACAATCTACTGATTCAATTCCATTCCACTCCTTTCAATTGCACTCAACTCCTCTCCATTCCATTCCACTCGACTCTACTCCATTCCACTCCTCTCCACTCCATTCCACTTCATTCCACTCCGCTCCACTCCATTCCACTCCACTCCACTCCATTTGATTCCAATCCATTCCATTCAACTTCACTACAATCCATTACACTGCAATCCATCCCATTCCATTCGACTCCATTCCACTCCACTCCACTCCACTCCATTCCATTCCATTCCTTTCATTCCATTCCATTTCACTCCATTTCATTCCATTCCTTTCTTTCAACAGGATATCACTGTGTCACCCAGGTGAGAGTGCAATGGCATAATCTCAGGTAAGATTACATGTCAACTTTACATTGCATTGCATTGTATTCCATTCCACTCCACTCCACTCCATTCCATTCCATTCCATTCCATTCCACTACACTCCACTTTACAACATTCCATTCCACTCCACTCCCCTCCATGCCAATCCACTCTACTCCAGTCCTTTCCATTCCACTCCATTCCATTCCTTTAATTCCAATCCATTTAACTCCACTGCATTCCATTTTTATTTCGACAGGATGTCACTGTGTCACCCAGGCTGGAGTGCAGTGGCATAATCTCAGCTAAGATTACATGTCAACTTTATATTGCATTGCATTCTATTCCATTCCACTCCACTCCATTCCATTCCATTCCATTCCACTCCATTCCATTCCATTGCACTCGGTTCCATTCCATTCCATTCCACACCATTCGCTTCAATTCCATTCCATTGCATTCCATTCCACTACCCTTCATTCCACTCCAGTCTATTCAAATCCACTCCACTCCATTACATGCATTCCATTCCGCTGCACTCCTTTCCACTCCCTTCTACTCCATTCATTCCATTCCTTTATTTCAAGTGGATCTCACACTGTCACGCAGACTGGAGTGCAGTGGCAAAATCTTAGCTCACATTTCATCATTCGATTCCATTCCATTCCATTCCATTCCACCCCATTCCATTCCATTCCACTCCATTCCACACCACTCCACTCCATTCTACTCCATTCAATTCCACTTCTTTCCATTCCATTCCACTGCACTTCGAACCACCCTACCCAACTCCACTCCATTCCAATCGATTCTACTCCGTTCTGTTCCATTCCATTCCATTCCACTCCACTCCACTTCATTCCATTCCATTCCATTCCATTCCATTCCATTCCAATGCACTCCGTTCCACTCCACGCAACTCTACTCTACTCCACTCCACTCTATTCCATACTGTTCCGTTCCCTTCCATTCCGTTCCATTTCACTCCATTCCATTCCACTCCACTCCATCCCACTCCATCCCATTCCATTCCATTCCACTCCATTCCACTCCAGTCCATTCCATTCCACTCCACTGAATTGCACTCCATTCTATTCCACTGCAATCCATTTCAATTCATTCTATTCCATTCCATTCCATTCCATTCCTTTATTTCTACTGGATCTCACTCTGTCACCCATACTGCCATGCTGTGGCACAATCTTAGCTCACAATTCATTTCACCATTCCATTCCATTGCATTTTATTCCATTCCATTGCATTTCATTCGATTCCATTCCATTTCATTCCATTCCATTTCAATCCATTCTATTCCATTTCATTCCACTCCACTCCACTTCACTCCACTCCACTTCGTTCCATTCCACTCCATTCTATTCCATTCAATTCAATTTCACTGATCTCTGATCCACTCTACTCGCCTGCACTCCACTAAACTCCACTTTGTTCTTTTTGATTCCATTCCATTCCACACCACTCCATTCCATCCCACTGATTTCACTCCATTCAAGTCCACTCCATTCCACTCTTCTCCACTCCATTCCACCACACAAAACTCCACTCCATTCCTTTCCATTCCATTGTATTGCACTGCACTCCGATCAACTCCATTCAAATCCACTCCACTCCACTCAACTCTGTTCCTTTCCATTCCATTCCATTTCACTCCATTCCATTACACTCCACTCCCTTCCACTCTTCTCCATTTCACTCCATTCCACTACATTACACTCCATTCCACTCCACTCTACTGAAATTCCATTCCACTCCATTCCATTCCATTCCAATACATTCCACTCTAATAAACTCTACTCCATTCCGCTCCACTCCATTACACTCCATTCCATTCCATTCTATTCCACTCCTTTCTATTCCTCTCCATTCCATTCCGTTTTACTCCATTCCATTTTACTCCATTCCGTTTCATTCCTTCATTTCGACTGGATCTCACTCTGTCACCCAGACTGGAGTGCACTGGTACAATCTTAGTTCACATTTCATTTCAACATTCCATTCCATTCCGTTCCGTTCCGTTCCGTTCCGTTCCAATCCGTTGCATTCCATTCCATTCCATTCCATTCCATTCCATTCCATTCCATTCCATTCCATTCCATTCCATTCCATTCCATTCCATTCCGTTCATTTCCATTCCACTCCATTTCATTCAATTCCATTCCACTCCATTCAATTCGATTCCACTCCACACAGATACACTCCACTCCATTCCACTGCATTCGATTCCACTCAACTGCTTTCCATTCAATTCCATTCCATTCTACTCCACTCCACTCCATTCCATTCTATTCCATTCCACTGCCCAAGCATCCACGCAAAACAACTCCACTCCAATCAACTCCATTCAGTTCCGTTTCATTACATTCCCCTCCATTGCATTCCATTCCACTCCATTCCACTCCACTCTATTTCTCTCCATTCCCCTCAATTCCAGTACACTCCATTCCGCTCTACTCCATTTCATTCCACTGCATTTCATTCCATTCTCCTAAATTCCATTCAGTTTCATTCAACTCCATGCCACTCCACTCCATTCCACTAAACTCCGTTGCACTACATGCCATTCCTTTCCATTCCATTGCACTCCAATCCATTCCACTCAACTCCATTCCATTCCATTCCATTCCACTGCAATCCGATTCACTGCACTGAACTCCACTCCACTCCAATGAACTTATAACATTACATTCCGTTCCTTTCTGTTCCATTCCACTCAAGTCCATTCCAGTACACGCCATTCTACCCCACTCAATTTCAATCAATTCCACTCCACTCCACTCCATTCCATTCCCCTCCATTCCACTTCATTCTATTGCATTCCACTCCACTCCATTCCACTCCACTCCATTCCGTTCCAATTTACTCCCTTCCCTTCCATTCTTTAATTTCTAATGGATTTCACTCTGTCACCCACACTGAAGTGCAGTGGCACAATCTTGCCTCTTATTTCATTTCACTGTTCCATTCCATTCCTTTCCACTCCATTCCATTTCATTGCATTCCACTCCAATCCACTTCACTCCACTCTGCTGCACTCCACTCCATTCCATTCCACTCCACTCCCTTCCATTCCATTCCATTCCATTAAATTCCGTTCCTTTTATTTCCATTCCATTCCAGTGTACTCCGATCCACTCCACTCCACTACACTCCTCTCTGTTCCATTCCATTCCTTTCCATTCCAATCCATTCTGCTCCTTTCCATTACATTCCTCTCCATTCCATTCCATTCCACTCCATTCCACTCCATTGCAGTACAGTCCACTCCACTCCACTCCATTCCACTCCATTGCATTCCATTGCATTCCGTTCCATTCCACTCCACTGCACTCTCATCCACTCCACTTATCTACACCCCACTCCACTCCAATCCACTTCATTCCATTTTGTCCCATTCCGTTCAGTTTCATTCCACTCCATTGAATTCCACTCCACTCCATTTCACTCGTTCCACTCCATTCCACTCCACTCCACTGCACTCCACTCCACTCTATTCCACTTCCTTCCATTCCACGCCACTCCATTTCATTCCACTCCACTCCATTCTATTCCCCTCCATTCCATTCTACTCCAATCCATTCCAGTCCACTCCATTCCACTCAACTCCATTCCATTCCAATCCATTCCAGTCCTACCAAATCCATTCCAATCCACTCCACTCCATTCCATTCCACTCCATTCCTCTCCTTTCCACTACATTCCAGTTTTATTCCTCTCTATTCCAGTTCTCTCCATTCCACTCCAATCCACTCCATTCCTGTCCATCCCATTCCATACATTCCTTTCGATTACATTCTAATCAATTCCATGACATTCTTTATTTCTACTCGATCTCACTCTGTAACTCAGACTGGAGTGCCGTGGCACAATCTTAGCTCACATTTCATTTCAACAATCCATTCCATTCCATTCCATTCCATTCCATTCCTTTCCATTCCATTGTATTCCATTAAATTACATTACCTTACATTACCTTCCAATCCACACCACTTCACTCCACTCCACTAGACTCCATTCCATTCCACTCCATTCCATACCATTTCACTCCATTCCATTCCATTATATTCAACTCCCTATCACTCTGTTACCCTCCGCTCCATTCCACTCAACTCCATTTCACTCCTCTCCATTCGATTCCACTTCATTCCTTTCCATTTCACTGCATTCCATTGAACTCTACTCCATTCCACTCTACTCCATTTTACTCTATTCCACTGCACTCCATTCTTTTCCACAGCACTCCACCCAACTCCATTCAACTCCATTTCACTCCACTCCATTCCATTCCACTCCATTTGATTCCATTTCACTCCATCCCATTCCACTTCACACCACTATATTCCACTCCAATCCACTCCACTCCAATTCACTCCACGGAACTCCATTCCATTCCATTCCTTTCCACTCCACCCCATACCCTTCCATTCCACACCATTCCATGCCATTCCGTTCCACTGCACTTCAATCCAATCAACTCCACTGCACTCCACTTCGTTCCGTTCTATTCCTTTCCATTCCATTCCATTCCATTCCATTCCATTCCATTCCATTCCATTCCATTCAGTTCTCTTCAATTTGATTCCATTCCACTCCACTCCATTCCATTCCCTCCATTCTACTCCATTCTTCTCTACTGCACTCCACTCCACTCCCCTCCATTCCGTTCGATTCCTTTCCATTCCATTCCATTCCCTTCCATTCCATTCCGTTCCTTTCCACTCTATTCAGATCCACTCCACTCAAAACCACTCCACTCCAATCGACTCTATTCCATTACAATCTGTTCTGTTCCATTCCATTCCATTCTGTTCCATTCCATTACGTTCATTTCCTTTCCATTCTATGCTATTGCATTCCACTGCACTTTGAGCCATTCCACTCAATTCCACTCCACTCCACTCCACCCTGTTCTGTTCCGTTTCATTCCATTCCGATCCATTATGCTCAATTCCGTTCCGTTCTAATCCATTCCACTCCACTGCATTCTATTCCAATTTACTCCGCTGCACCCCAATCCAATGCACTCCACTCCTTTTCATTCCATTCCATTCCATTCCATTCCATTCCATTCCATTCCATTGCACTCCATTCCATTCCATTCCGTTCAACTCCATTCCATTCCATTACCGTCCACTCCACTCCACTCCACCCATATCCACTCCATGCCAGTTCAATCCATTCCACTCCAAACCATTCCACTCCACTCTATTCCATTCCATTCCAATCCACTCAATTCCACTTCATTCCATTCCACTCCACTCCATTCCATTCCATTCTAGTACATTACATTCCATTGTTCTATTTCGACTGGATCTCACTCCGTCACCCAGACTGAAGTACAGTGGCACAATCTAAGCTCACATTTCATTTCACCTCTCCATTCCATTCCATTCCATTCCATTCCATTCCACTGCTCATCGATCCGCTCCACTCCACTACCCTCCACTTCACTCCACTCCTTTCCAGACCAGTCCATTCTGTTTCAGTCCATTCCATTTCACTCCACTCCATTCCATTCCACTCCATTTCCATCCATTCCACTCCAGTCCACTCCACTCCACTCCGTTCCACTCCATTTCATTCCATGCCTCTGCACTCCGATCCACTCCACTCCACTCCACTCCACTCTGCACCTCTTTTTTCCATTCCATTCTGTTCTATTGCCTTCCTTACCATTCTATTCCATTCCATTTCATTCAGCTCCACTCGATTCCACTCCACTCCATTTCACTCCATTCCACTCAATTCCACTCCACTCTACTCTACTCCACTACACCCAATTCCATTCTACGCCATTTCATTCCATTCCACTCCATTCCATTAGATTCCATTCCACTCCATTCCACTTCATTCCTTTCCACTTCACTCCACTCCATTCCACTCCATTCCATTGCCCACCACTCCATTACAATACATTCTATTCCATTCCGTTCCATTAGTTCATTGCATCTGGAACTCACTTTGTCACAGAGACTGGAGTGCAGTGACACTATCGTAACTGACATTTCATTTCACCTTTCCGTTTCATTCCATTCCATTCCATTCCATTGCTTTCCATTCTATTCCATTCCATTCCACTCCACTCCATTCCACCTCATTCCACTGCACTCCCATCCACTCCACTCCAATCCACCCCGTTCCATTCCATTCCATTCGATTGCATTCAACATCATTCCATTCCACTCCACTCCACTCAATTCAACTCCAGTCAACTCCACTCCATTGCTTTCCACTCCACTCCACTCCACCCCACTCCACTCCACTCCACTCCACTCCTTTCCTTTGCACTCCATTCAACTCCATTCCACTCCAATCCACTCCTTTTCATTTCATTCCACTCCATTCCGTTCCATTTCATTCCTCTCCAGTCCACTCCATTCCACCCCATTCCACTCCATTCCACCCCACTCCACTCCATTCCACTCCACTCCACTCCATTCCATTCCACTACACTCCATTTCATTCCTTTCCTTTCCACTCCATTCCATTCTATTCCACTCAAATCCACTCCATTCAACTCCACTCCACTCCATTCCACTCCATTCCATTCCATTTCATGCCATTCTACTCCATTCCATTAAATTCCACTCCACTCCATTCCCCTCTCTTCCACTCCATTCCATTCCATTCCACTCCATTTCATTCCAATCCGTTCCAATACATTTCGTTCCACTCCACTCCACTCCTCTCCATTCCACTATTCCACTCCAGTTCCTTCTACTCAACTCCTTTCAACTCCTTTCGACTCCACTCCACTCCACTTCTTTCCTTTCCATTCCACTACATTCCTTTGCCGTCCACTTCACTCCATTGCATTCCACTCCACTGCAATCCATTACACTCCTCTCCTGTCCACTCCTCTCCATCCCACTCCACTCCTTTTCAGTCCAATCCACTCCACTACATTCCTATCCAGTGCACTCCATTTCATTCTACTCCACTCCTCTCCCGTCCACTACATTCCAATCCACTCCACTCCATTCATCTCCAGTCCATTACATTCAACTCTACTGCATTCCATTCCATTTCTCTTCATTCCATTCCGTTTCTTTCAACTGCATTCCATTCTACTGCATTCCATTCCTCTCCACTCCTTTACATTCCATGCCATTCCATTGTATTCCATTCCATTCCACTACATTCTCTTCCACTTCATTCCATTCCACTCCACTCCACTGCACTCCACGCCACTCTATTGCACTCCACTCCCCTCCACCCCAATCGACTCCCATTCAGTCCATTTCATTCCACTCTTTTCCACTCCATTCCACTGCATTCCACTCCACTCCAATCCACTCAACACCACTCCACTCCACTCCACTATATTCCATTCCACTACTTTCCATTCCTTTGCACTCTATTCCATTTTATTCCATTCCATTGCACTCCATTCCACTACCGTTCATTCCTCTCCACTCCATTCCAATCCATTTCACTGAATTTCACTCCATTGCTTTCCGCTCCACTCCATTCCATTCCCTTCTATTCCCTTCATTCCATTCTTTATTTCGACTATATCTCACTCTGTCACCCAGTCGGGAGTGCAGTGGCACAATCTTAGCTCCCATTTTATTTCATCATTTGATCCCATTCCATTTCATTCCATTCCACTCCATTCCATTCCATTTCAATCCACTCCACACCACTCCACTCCACTCAACAGCAATCCACTCCACTCCATTCCATTCCACTCTATTCCATTCCATTGCATTGCATTCCATTCCTTTCCATTCCATTACACTCCATCCCATTCTATTCCATTCCATTGCACTTCATTCCACTACCCTTCCTTCCACTCCATTTCAATCGAATCCATCCCACTCCTTTCCACTGTATTCCATTCTGCTCCACTCCATTCCATTCCCTTCTATTCCCTTCTTTATTTTGACTGGATCTCACTCTGTCACCCAGACTCAGGTGCAGTGGCATAATCTTAGCTCACATTTCATTTCATCATTCAATTCCATTCCATTTCATTCAGTTCCCCTCCATTCCCTTCCATTCCAGTCCACTCCACACCACTCCACTCCATTCTACTCAATTCCATTCCATTCCATTCCATTCCATTACACTCCATTCCAGTCCATTCCATTCCACCACAGTATGCTCTACTCCATTCCATTCCACACCAATCCACTCCACTCTAATCCATTCCATTCCATTAAATTTCACTCCACTACACTACACTCCATTCCTCTCCCATCCATTCCAATCCACTGAACTCCACTCTACTGCACTCCACTCTATTCCACTCCACTCCTCTTCACTCCTTTCCATTCCACTCAACTTCACTCCACTCCACTCCATTCTACTCCATTTTATTCCACTGTATTCCACTCCATTCCATGTCATTCCATTCCACTCCACTCTACTTCACTCCACTCCATTCCTTTCCATTCCATCCCATTCTATTCCGCTACACTCCATTTCACTCCATTTCATTCCACTCCATTCCTCTTTATTTCATTCCATTCCACTCCAGCGCACTGCATTCCACTCCACTGCACTACATTCCATTCAATTACATTCCATTCCACTCCATTCCATTCCACTCCACTCCAATCCACTCCATTCCACTCCCCTCCACTTCACTCCATGCCACTCCACTCCAGTCCACTCCACTCCATTCCACTCCACCCCATTCCATTCCATTCCATTACACTCCACTCAAAACCCCTCAACTCCTTTCCACTCCACTGCACTCTACTCCTTTCCACTGCACTCTACTACGCTACGCTCCACTCCACTCCATTTCATTCCATCTCATTCAATTCTACTTTCTTCCACTCCACTCCAGTACATTCCATTCCATTCCACTCCATTGCATTCCAATATTTTCTTTCGACAGGATCTCACTCTGTCACCCAGGGTGGAGAGCAGTGGCACCATCTCAGCTCACAATTCATTTCCCCTTCAATTCCATTACGTTCCATTCCATTTCATTCCATTCCATTGCATTTTCCTTCATTCTATTCCATTCCACTCCACTCCACTCCATCCACTCCATTTCATTTCATTACACTCCACTCAATTCCATTCCACTCCACTGCACTCCATTCTATTCCACTCCACACCACTCCTTTGCATTCCACTCAACTCCACTCCATTACAATCCAATGCAATCCATTCCATTCCACTCCACTCCACTCCGTTCCAATCCACTCCACTACACTCCCTTCCATTCCTTTCTATTTCACTCCATGCCCCTCCATTCCATTCCACTCTACTCCAGTCCACTACACTCCAATGCATTCCTCTCCACTCGACTTCATTCTACTCAACTCCTCTCCTCTCCACTCTACTCCACTCCACTCCACTCCTCTCCATTCCATTCAACTTCATTCCATTCCACTCCACTACATTGCATTCCATTCGACTCCACTGCACTCTACTCCACTCCACTTCATTCCATTCCATTCCACTCCACTCCATTCCATTCTATTCCATTCCATTCCATTCCATTCCATTCCATTGCATACCATTCCATTCCATTCCATTTCTTTCTTTCGACAGGATCTCACTATTAGACCCAGGCTGCAGTGCTGTGCACAATCTCAGCTAACATTTCTTTTCACCATTCCATTTCATTCCATTAAATTGCATTTAATTCCACTCAACTCCACTCCACTCAAATCCACTGCATTCCACTCCACTCCATTCCATTCGATACCACTACTCTCCATTCCCTTCCAATCCACTCCACTCTATTCCACTCCTCTTCATTCCATTCCACTCCACTCTACTCCATTCCTCTGCACACCATTCCATTCCATTAAGTTCCGTTCCATTCCGCTCAACTCCATTCCACTCCACTCTATTGCATTTCACTCCACTCCATTCCATTCCATTCCACTCCAATACTTTCCATTCCACTGCATTCCACTACATTCCTTTCCTTTCCTCCCCACTACACTCCATTCCACTCCACTCCACTTCATTCCACTCCAATTCACTCCAGTCCACTGTATTCCGGTCCATTCCATGATACTCCATTCCACTCCACTCCACTTCACTCCATTCCACTCTGCTCTATTCCAATGCACTCTACTCCCATCCACTCATTTCCACTCAACACCACTCCACTCCATTCCATTCCCCTCTACTCCACTCCACACCATTTCATTCTGATCCATTCAATTCTAATCCTTTCACTCCACTCCACTCCATTCCACTCCATTGCATTCCATTGCATTCCGTTCCATTCCACTCCACTGCACTCTCATCCACTCCACTTATCTACACCCCACTCCACTCCAATCCACTTCATTCCATTTTGTCCCATTCCGTTCAGTTTCATTCCACTCCATTGAATTCCACTCCACTCCATTTCACTCGTTCCACTCCATTCCACTCCACTCCACTGCACTCCACTCCACTCTATTCCACTTCCTTCCATTCCACGCCACTCCATTTCATTCCACTCCACTCCATTCTATTCCCCTCCATTCCATTCTACTCCAATCCATTCCAGTCCACTCCATTCCACTCAACTCCATTCCATTCCAATCCATTCCAGTCCTACCAAATCCATTCCAATCCACTCCACTCCATTCCATTCCACTCCATTCCTCTCCTTTCCACTACATTCCAGTTTTATTCCTCTCTATTCCAGTTCTCTCCATTCCACTCCAATCCACTCCATTCCTGTCCATCCCATTCCATACATTCCTTTCGATTACATTCTAATCAATTCCATGACATTCTTTATTTCTACTCGATCTCACTCTGTAACTCAGACTGGAGTGCCGTGGCACAATCTTAGCTCACATTTCATTTCAACAATCCATTCCATTCCATTCCATTCCATTCCATTCCTTTCCATTCCATTGTATTCCATTAAATTACATTACCTTACATTACCTTCCAATCCACACCACTTCACTCCACTCCACTAGACTCCATTCCATTCCACTCCATTCCATACCATTTCACTCCATTCCATTCCATTATATTCAACTCCCTATCACTCTGTTACCCTCCGCTCCATTCCACTCAACTCCATTTCACTCCTCTCCATTCGATTCCACTTCATTCCTTTCCATTTCACTGCATTCCATTGAACTCTACTCCATTCCACTCTACTCCATTTTACTCTATTCCACTGCACTCCATTCTTTTCCACAGCACTCCACCCAACTCCATTCAACTCCATTTCACTCCACTCCATTCCATTCCACTCCATTTGATTCCATTTCACTCCATCCCATTCCACTTCACACCACTATATTCCACTCCAATCCACTCCACTCCAATTCACTCCACGGAACTCCATTCCATTCCATTCCTTTCCACTCCACCCCATACCCTTCCATTCCACACCATTCCATGCCATTCCGTTCCACTGCACTTCAATCCAATCAACTCCACTGCACTCCACTTCGTTCCGTTCTATTCCTTTCCATTCCATTCCATTCCATTCCATTCCATTCCATTCCATTCCATTCCATTCAGTTCTCTTCAATTTGATTCCATTCCACTCCACTCCATTCCATTCCCTCCATTCTACTCCATTCTTCTCTACTGCACTCCACTCCACTCCCCTCCATTCCGTTCGATTCCTTTCCATTCCATTCCATTCCCTTCCATTCCATTCCGTTCCTTTCCACTCTATTCAGATCCACTCCACTCAAAACCACTCCACTCCAATCGACTCTATTCCATTACAATCTGTTCTGTTCCATTCCATTCCATTCTGTTCCATTCCATTACGTTCATTTCCTTTCCATTCTATGCTATTGCATTCCACTGCACTTTGAGCCATTCCACTCAATTCCACTCCACTCCACTCCACCCTGTTCTGTTCCGTTTCATTCCATTCCGATCCATTATGCTCAATTCCGTTCCGTTCTAATCCATTCCACTCCACTGCATTCTATTCCAATTTACTCCGCTGCACCCCAATCCAATGCACTCCACTCCTTTTCATTCCATTCCATTCCATTCCATTCCATTCCATTCCATTCCATTGCACTCCATTCCATTCCATTCCGTTCAACTCCATTCCATTCCATTACCGTCCACTCCACTCCACTCCACCCATATCCACTCCATGCCAGTTCAATCCATTCCACTCCAAACCATTCCACTCCACTCTATTCCATTCCATTCCAATCCACTCAATTCCACTTCATTCCATTCCACTCCACTCCATTCCATTCCATTCTAGTACATTACATTCCATTGTTCTATTTCGACTGGATCTCACTCCGTCACCCAGACTGAAGTACAGTGGCACAATCTAAGCTCACATTTCATTTCACCTCTCCATTCCATTCCATTCCATTCCATTCCATTCCATTCCATTCCACTGCTCATCGATCCGCTCCACTCCACTACCCTCCACTTCACTCCACTCCTTTCCAGACCAGTCCATTCTGTTTCAGTCCATTCCATTTCACTCCACTCCATTCCATTCCACTCCATTTCCATCCATTCCACTCCAGTCCACTCCACTCCACTCCACTCCACTCCGTTCCACTCCATTTCATTCCATGCCTCTGCACTCCGATCCACTCCACTCCACTCCACTCCACTCTGCACCTCTTTTTTCCATTCCATTCTGTTCTATTGCCTTCCTTACCATTCTATTCCATTCCATTTCATTCAGCTCCACTCGATTCCACTCCACTCCATTTCACTCCATTCCACTCAATTCCACTCCACTCTACTCTACTCCACTACACCCAATTCCATTCTACGCCATTTCATTCCATTCCACTCCATTCCATTAGATTCCATTCCACTCCATTCCACTTCATTCCTTTCCACTTCACTCCACTCCATTCCACTCCATTCCATTGCCCACCACTCCATTACAATACATTCTATTCCATTCCGTTCCATTAGTTCATTGCATCTGGAACTCACTTTGTCACAGAGACTGGAGTGCAGTGACACTATCGTAACTGACATTTCATTTCACCTTTCCGTTTCATTCCATTCCATTCCATTCCATTGCTTTCCATTCTATTCCATTCCATTCCACTCCACTCCATTCCACCTCATTCCACTGCACTCCCATCCACTCCACTCCAATCCACCCCGTTCCATTCCATTCCATTCGATTGCATTCAACATCATTCCATTCCACTCCACTCCACTCAATTCAACTCCAGTCAACTCCACTCCATTGCTTTCCACTCCACTCCACTCCACCCCACTCCACTCCACTCCACTCCACTCCTTTCCTTTGCACTCCATTCAACTCCATTCCACTCCAATCCACTCCTTTTCATTTCATTCCACTCCATTCCGTTCCATTTCATTCCTCTCCAGTCCACTCCATTCCACCCCATTCCACTCCATTCCACCCCACTCCACTCCATTCCACTCCACTCCACTCCATTCCATTCCACTACACTCCATTTCATTCCTTTCCTTTCCACTCCATTCCATTCTATTCCACTCAAATCCACTCCATTCAACTCCACTCCACTCCATTCCACTCCATTCCATTCCATTTCATGCCATTCTACTCCATTCCATTAAATTCCACTCCACTCCATTCCCCTCTCTTCCACTCCATTCCATTCCATTCCACTCCATTTCATTCCAATCCGTTCCAATACATTTCGTTCCACTCCACTCCACTCCTCTCCATTCCACTATTCCACTCCAGTTCCTTCTACTCAACTCCTTTCAACTCCTTTCGACTCCACTCCACTCCACTTCTTTCCTTTCCATTCCACTACATTCCTTTGCCGTCCACTTCACTCCATTGCATTCCACTCCACTGCAATCCATTACACTCCTCTCCTGTCCACTCCTCTCCATCCCACTCCACTCCTTTTCAGTCCAATCCACTCCACTACATTCCTATCCAGTGCACTCCATTTCATTCTACTCCACTCCTCTCCCGTCCACTACATTCCAATCCACTCCACTCCATTCATCTCCAGTCCATTACATTCAACTCTACTGCATTCCATTCCATTTCTCTTCATTCCATTCCGTTTCTTTCAACTGCATTCCATTCTACTGCATTCCATTCCTCTCCACTCCTTTACATTCCATGCCATTCCATTGTATTCCATTCCATTCCACTACATTCTCTTCCACTTCATTCCATTCCACTCCACTCCACTGCACTCCACGCCACTCTATTGCACTCCACTCCCCTCCACCCCAATCGACTCCCATTCAGTCCATTTCATTCCACTCTTTTCCACTCCATTCCACTGCATTCCACTCCACTCCAATCCACTCAACACCACTCCACTCCACTCCACTATATTCCATTCCACTACTTTCCATTCCTTTGCACTCTATTCCATTTTATTCCATTCCATTGCACTCCATTCCACTACCGTTCATTCCTCTCCACTCCATTCCAATCCATTTCACTGAATTTCACTCCATTGCTTTCCGCTCCACTCCATTCCATTCCCTTCTATTCCCTTCATTCCATTCTTTATTTCGACTATATCTCACTCTGTCACCCAGTCGGGAGTGCAGTGGCACAATCTTAGCTCCCATTTTATTTCATCATTTGATCCCATTCCATTTCATTCCATTCCACTCCATTCCATTCCATTTCAATCCACTCCACACCACTCCACTCCACTCAACAGCAATCCACTCCACTCCATTCCATTCCACTCTATTCCATTCCATTGCATTGCATTCCATTCCTTTCCATTCCATTACACTCCATCCCATTCTATTCCATTCCATTGCACTTCATTCCACTACCCTTCCTTCCACTCCATTTCAATCGAATCCATCCCACTCCTTTCCACTGTATTCCATTCTGCTCCACTCCATTCCATTCCCTTCTATTCCCTTCTTTATTTTGACTGGATCTCACTCTGTCACCCAGACTCAGGTGCAGTGGCATAATCTTAGCTCACATTTCATTTCATCATTCAATTCCATTCCATTTCATTCAGTTCCCCTCCATTCCCTTCCATTCCAGTCCACTCCACACCACTCCACTCCATTCTACTCAATTCCATTCCATTCCATTCCATTCCATTACACTCCATTCCAGTCCATTCCATTCCACCACAGTATGCTCTACTCCATTCCATTCCACACCAATCCACTCCACTCTAATCCATTCCATTCCATTAAATTTCACTCCACTACACTACACTCCATTCCTCTCCCATCCATTCCAATCCACTGAACTCCACTCTACTGCACTCCACTCTATTCCACTCCACTCCTCTTCACTCCTTTCCATTCCACTCAACTTCACTCCACTCCACTCCATTCTACTCCATTTTATTCCACTGTATTCCACTCCATTCCATGTCATTCCATTCCACTCCACTCTACTTCACTCCACTCCATTCCTTTCCATTCCATCCCATTCTATTCCGCTACACTCCATTTCACTCCATTTCATTCCACTCCATTCCTCTTTATTTCATTCCATTCCACTCCAGCGCACTGCATTCCACTCCACTGCACTACATTCCATTCAATTACATTCCATTCCACTCCATTCCATTCCACTCCACTCCAATCCACTCCATTCCACTCCCCTCCACTTCACTCCATGCCACTCCACTCCAGTCCACTCCACTCCATTCCACTCCACCCCATTCCATTCCATTCCATTACACTCCACTCAAAACCCCTCAACTCCTTTCCACTCCACTGCACTCTACTCCTTTCCACTGCACTCTACTACGCTACGCTCCACTCCACTCCATTTCATTCCATCTCATTCAATTCTACTTTCTTCCACTCCACTCCAGTACATTCCATTCCATTCCACTCCATTGCATTCCAATATTTTCTTTCGACAGGATCTCACTCTGTCACCCAGGGTGGAGAGCAGTGGCACCATCTCAGCTCACAATTCATTTCCCCTTCAATTCCATTACGTTCCATTCCATTTCATTCCATTCCATTGCATTTTCCTTCATTCTATTCCATTCCACTCCACTCCACTCCATCCACTCCATTTCATTTCATTACACTCCACTCAATTCCATTCCACTCCACTGCACTCCATTCTATTCCACTCCACACCACTCCTTTGCATTCCACTCAACTCCACTCCATTACAATCCAATGCAATCCATTCCATTCCACTCCACTCCACTCCGTTCCAATCCACTCCACTACACTCCCTTCCATTCCTTTCTATTTCACTCCATGCCCCTCCATTCCATTCCACTCTACTCCAGTCCACTACACTCCAATGCATTCCTCTCCACTCGACTTCATTCTACTCAACTCCTCTCCTCTCCACTCTACTCCACTCCACTCCACTCCTCTCCATTCCATTCAACTTCATTCCATTCCACTCCACTACATTGCATTCCATTCGACTCCACTGCACTCTACTCCACTCCACTTCATTCCATTCCATTCCACTCCACTCCATTCCATTCTATTCCATTCCATTCCATTCCATTCCATTCCATTGCATACCATTCCATTCCATTCCATTTCTTTCTTTCGACAGGATCTCACTATTAGACCCAGGCTGCAGTGCTGTGCACAATCTCAGCTAACATTTCTTTTCACCATTCCATTTCATTCCATTAAATTGCATTTAATTCCACTCAACTCCACTCCACTCAAATCCACTGCATTCCACTCCACTCCATTCCATTCGATACCACTACTCTCCATTCCCTTCCAATCCACTCCACTCTATTCCACTCCTCTTCATTCCATTCCACTCCACTCTACTCCATTCCTCTGCACACCATTCCATTCCATTAAGTTCCGTTCCATTCCGCTCAACTCCATTCCACTCCACTCTATTGCATTTCACTCCACTCCATTCCATTCCATTCCACTCCAATACTTTCCATTCCACTGCATTCCACTACATTCCTTTCCTTTCCTCCCCACTACACTCCATTCCACTCCACTCCACTTCATTCCACTCCAATTCACTCCAGTCCACTGTATTCCGGTCCATTCCATGATACTCCATTCCACTCCACTCCACTTCACTCCATTCCACTCTGCTCTATTCCAATGCACTCTACTCCCATCCACTCATTTCCACTCAACACCACTCCACTCCATTCCATTCCCCTCTACTCCACTCCACACCATTTCATTCTGATCCATTCAATTCTAATCCTTTCACTCCACTCCACTCCATTCCACTCCATTGCATTCCATTGCATTCCGTTCCATTCCACTCCACTGCACTCTCATCCACTCCACTTATCTACACCCCACTCCACTCCAATCCACTTCATTCCATTTTGTCCCATTCCGTTCAGTTTCATTCCACTCCATTGAATTCCACTCCACTCCATTTCACTCGTTCCACTCCATTCCACTCCACTCCACTGCACTCCACTCCACTCTATTCCACTTCCTTCCATTCCACGCCACTCCATTTCATTCCACTCCACTCCATTCTATTCCCCTCCATTCCATTCTACTCCAATCCATTCCAGTCCACTCCATTCCACTCAACTCCATTCCATTCCAATCCATTCCAGTCCTACCAAATCCATTCCAATCCACTCCACTCCATTCCATTCCACTCCATTCCTCTCCTTTCCACTACATTCCAGTTTTATTCCTCTCTATTCCAGTTCTCTCCATTCCACTCCAATCCACTCCATTCCTGTCCATCCCATTCCATACATTCCTTTCGATTACATTCTAATCAATTCCATGACATTCTTTATTTCTACTCGATCTCACTCTGTAACTCAGACTGGAGTGCCGTGGCACAATCTTAGCTCACATTTCATTTCAACAATCCATTCCATTCCATTCCATTCCATTCCATTCCTTTCCATTCCATTGTATTCCATTAAATTACATTACCTTACATTACCTTCCAATCCACACCACTTCACTCCACTCCACTAGACTCCATTCCATTCCACTCCATTCCATACCATTTCACTCCATTCCATTCCATTATATTCAACTCCCTATCACTCTGTTACCCTCCGCTCCATTCCACTCAACTCCATTTCACTCCTCTCCATTCGATTCCACTTCATTCCTTTCCATTTCACTGCATTCCATTGAACTCTACTCCATTCCACTCTACTCCATTTTACTCTATTCCACTGCACTCCATTCTTTTCCACAGCACTCCACCCAACTCCATTCAACTCCATTTCACTCCACTCCATTCCATTCCACTCCATTTGATTCCATTTCACTCCATCCCATTCCACTTCACACCACTATATTCCACTCCAATCCACTCCACTCCAATTCACTCCACGGAACTCCATTCCATTCCATTCCTTTCCACTCCACCCCATACCCTTCCATTCCACACCATTCCATGCCATTCCGTTCCACTGCACTTCAATCCAATCAACTCCACTGCACTCCACTTCGTTCCGTTCTATTCCTTTCCATTCCATTCCATTCCATTCCATTCCATTCCATTCCATTCCATTCCATTCCATTCAGTTCTCTTCAATTTGATTCCATTCCACTCCACTCCATTCCATTCCCTCCATTCTACTCCATTCTTCTCTACTGCACTCCACTCCACTCCCCTCCATTCCGTTCGATTCCTTTCCATTCCATTCCATTCCCTTCCATTCCATTCCGTTCCTTTCCACTCTATTCAGATCCACTCCACTCAAAACCACTCCACTCCAATCGACTCTATTCCATTACAATCTGTTCTGTTCCATTCCATTCCATTCTGTTCCATTCCATTACGTTCATTTCCTTTCCATTCTATGCTATTGCATTCCACTGCACTTTGAGCCATTCCACTCAATTCCACTCCACTCCACTCCACCCTGTTCTGTTCCGTTTCATTCCATTCCGATCCATTATGCTCAATTCCGTTCCGTTCTAATCCATTCCACTCCACTGCATTCTATTCCAATTTACTCCGCTGCACCCCAATCCAATGCACTCCACTCCTTTTCATTCCATTCCATTCCATTCCATTCCATTCCATTCCATTCCATTGCACTCCATTCCATTCCATTCCGTTCAACTCCATTCCATTCCATTACCGTCCACTCCACTCCACTCCACCCATATCCACTCCATGCCAGTTCAATCCATTCCACTCCAAACCATTCCACTCCACTCTATTCCATTCCATTCCAATCCACTCAATTCCACTTCATTCCATTCCACTCCACTCCATTCCATTCCATTCTAGTACATTACATTCCATTGTTCTATTTCGACTGGATCTCACTCCGTCACCCAGACTGAAGTACAGTGGCACAATCTAAGCTCACATTTCATTTCACCTCTCCATTCCATTCCATTCCATTCCATTCCATTCCATTCCATTCCACTGCTCATCGATCCGCTCCACTCCACTACCCTCCACTTCACTCCACTCCTTTCCAGACCAGTCCATTCTGTTTCAGTCCATTCCATTTCACTCCACTCCATTCCATTCCACTCCATTTCCATCCATTCCACTCCAGTCCACTCCACTCCACTCCACTCCGTTCCACTCCATTTCATTCCATGCCTCTGCACTCCGATCCACTCCACTCCACTCCACTCCACTCTGCACCTCTTTTTTCCATTCCATTCTGTTCTATTGCCTTCCTTACCATTCTATTCCATTCCATTTCATTCAGCTCCACTCGATTCCACTCCACTCCATTTCACTCCATTCCACTCAATTCCACTCCACTCTACTCTACTCCACTACACCCAATTCCATTCTACGCCATTTCATTCCATTCCACTCCATTCCATTAGATTCCATTCCACTCCATTCCACTTCATTCCTTTCCACTTCACTCCACTCCATTCCACTCCATTCCATTGCCCACCACTCCATTACAATACATTCTATTCCATTCCGTTCCATTAGTTCATTGCATCTGGAACTCACTTTGTCACAGAGACTGGAGTGCAGTGACACTATCGTAACTGACATTTCATTTCACCTTTCCGTTTCATTCCATTCCATTCCATTCCATTGCTTTCCATTCTATTCCATTCCATTCCACTCCACTCCATTCCACCTCATTCCACTGCACTCCCATCCACTCCACTCCAATCCACCCCGTTCCATTCCATTCCATTCGATTGCATTCAACATCATTCCATTCCACTCCACTCCACTCAATTCAACTCCAGTCAACTCCACTCCATTGCTTTCCACTCCACTCCACTCCACCCCACTCCACTCCACTCCACTCCACTCCTTTCCTTTGCACTCCATTCAACTCCATTCCACTCCAATCCACTCCTTTTCATTTCATTCCACTCCATTCCGTTCCATTTCATTCCTCTCCAGTCCACTCCATTCCACCCCATTCCACTCCATTCCACCCCACTCCACTCCATTCCACTCCACTCCACTCCATTCCATTCCACTACACTCCATTTCATTCCTTTCCTTTCCACTCCATTCCATTCTATTCCACTCAAATCCACTCCATTCAACTCCACTCCACTCCATTCCACTCCATTCCATTCCATTTCATGCCATTCTACTCCATTCCATTAAATTCCACTCCACTCCATTCCCCTCTCTTCCACTCCATTCCATTCCATTCCACTCCATTTCATTCCAATCCGTTCCAATACATTTCGTTCCACTCCACTCCACTCCTCTCCATTCCACTATTCCACTCCAGTTCCTTCTACTCAACTCCTTTCAACTCCTTTCGACTCCACTCCACTCCACTTCTTTCCTTTCCATTCCACTACATTCCTTTGCCGTCCACTTCACTCCATTGCATTCCACTCCACTGCAATCCATTACACTCCTCTCCTGTCCACTCCTCTCCATCCCACTCCACTCCTTTTCAGTCCAATCCACTCCACTACATTCCTATCCAGTGCACTCCATTTCATTCTACTCCACTCCTCTCCCGTCCACTACATTCCAATCCACTCCACTCCATTCATCTCCAGTCCATTACATTCAACTCTACTGCATTCCATTCCATTTCTCTTCATTCCATTCCGTTTCTTTCAACTGCATTCCATTCTACTGCATTCCATTCCTCTCCACTCCTTTACATTCCATGCCATTCCATTGTATTCCATTCCATTCCACTACATTCTCTTCCACTTCATTCCATTCCACTCCACTCCACTGCACTCCACGCCACTCTATTGCACTCCACTCCCCTCCACCCCAATCGACTCCCATTCAGTCCATTTCATTCCACTCTTTTCCACTCCATTCCACTGCATTCCACTCCACTCCAATCCACTCAACACCACTCCACTCCACTCCACTATATTCCATTCCACTACTTTCCATTCCTTTGCACTCTATTCCATTTTATTCCATTCCATTGCACTCCATTCCACTACCGTTCATTCCTCTCCACTCCATTCCAATCCATTTCACTGAATTTCACTCCATTGCTTTCCGCTCCACTCCATTCCATTCCCTTCTATTCCCTTCATTCCATTCTTTATTTCGACTATATCTCACTCTGTCACCCAGTCGGGAGTGCAGTGGCACAATCTTAGCTCCCATTTTATTTCATCATTTGATCCCATTCCATTTCATTCCATTCCACTCCATTCCATTCCATTTCAATCCACTCCACACCACTCCACTCCACTCAACAGCAATCCACTCCACTCCATTCCATTCCACTCTATTCCATTCCATTGCATTGCATTCCATTCCTTTCCATTCCATTACACTCCATCCCATTCTATTCCATTCCATTGCACTTCATTCCACTACCCTTCCTTCCACTCCATTTCAATCGAATCCATCCCACTCCTTTCCACTGTATTCCATTCTGCTCCACTCCATTCCATTCCCTTCTATTCCCTTCTTTATTTTGACTGGATCTCACTCTGTCACCCAGACTCAGGTGCAGTGGCATAATCTTAGCTCACATTTCATTTCATCATTCAATTCCATTCCATTTCATTCAGTTCCCCTCCATTCCCTTCCATTCCAGTCCACTCCACACCACTCCACTCCATTCTACTCAATTCCATTCCATTCCATTCCATTCCATTACACTCCATTCCAGTCCATTCCATTCCACCACAGTATGCTCTACTCCATTCCATTCCACACCAATCCACTCCACTCTAATCCATTCCATTCCATTAAATTTCACTCCACTACACTACACTCCATTCCTCTCCCATCCATTCCAATCCACTGAACTCCACTCTACTGCACTCCACTCTATTCCACTCCACTCCTCTTCACTCCTTTCCATTCCACTCAACTTCACTCCACTCCACTCCATTCTACTCCATTTTATTCCACTGTATTCCACTCCATTCCATGTCATTCCATTCCACTCCACTCTACTTCACTCCACTCCATTCCTTTCCATTCCATCCCATTCTATTCCGCTACACTCCATTTCACTCCATTTCATTCCACTCCATTCCTCTTTATTTCATTCCATTCCACTCCAGCGCACTGCATTCCACTCCACTGCACTACATTCCATTCAATTACATTCCATTCCACTCCATTCCATTCCACTCCACTCCAATCCACTCCATTCCACTCCCCTCCACTTCACTCCATGCCACTCCACTCCAGTCCACTCCACTCCATTCCACTCCACCCCATTCCATTCCATTCCATTACACTCCACTCAAAACCCCTCAACTCCTTTCCACTCCACTGCACTCTACTCCTTTCCACTGCACTCTACTACGCTACGCTCCACTCCACTCCATTTCATTCCATCTCATTCAATTCTACTTTCTTCCACTCCACTCCAGTACATTCCATTCCATTCCACTCCATTGCATTCCAATATTTTCTTTCGACAGGATCTCACTCTGTCACCCAGGGTGGAGAGCAGTGGCACCATCTCAGCTCACAATTCATTTCCCCTTCAATTCCATTACGTTCCATTCCATTTCATTCCATTCCATTGCATTTTCCTTCATTCTATTCCATTCCACTCCACTCCACTCCATCCACTCCATTTCATTTCATTACACTCCACTCAATTCCATTCCACTCCACTGCACTCCATTCTATTCCACTCCACACCACTCCTTTGCATTCCACTCAACTCCACTCCATTACAATCCAATGCAATCCATTCCATTCCACTCCACTCCACTCCGTTCCAATCCACTCCACTACACTCCCTTCCATTCCTTTCTATTTCACTCCATGCCCCTCCATTCCATTCCACTCTACTCCAGTCCACTACACTCCAATGCATTCCTCTCCACTCGACTTCATTCTACTCAACTCCTCTCCTCTCCACTCTACTCCACTCCACTCCACTCCTCTCCATTCCATTCAACTCCATTCCATTCCACTCCACTACATTGCATTCCATTCGACTCCACTGCACTCTACTCCACTCCACTTCATTCCATTCCATTCCACTCCACTCCATTCCATTCTATTCCATTCCATTCCATTCCATTGCATACCATTCCATTCCATTCCATTTCTTTCTTTCGACAGGATCTCACTATTAGACCCAGGCTGCAGTGCTGTGCACAATCTCAGCTAACATTTCTTTTCACCATTCCATTTCATTCCATTAAATTGCATTTAATTCCACTCAACTCCACTCCACTCAAATCCACTGCATTCCACTCCACTCCATTCCATTCGATACCACTACTCTCCATTCCCTTCCAATCCACTCCACTCTATTCCACTCCTCTTCATTCCATTCCACTCCACTCTACTCCATTCCTCTGCACACCATTCCATTCCATTAAGTTCCGTTCCATTCCGCTCAACTCCATTCCACTCCACTCTATTGCATTTCACTCCACTCCACTCCATTCCATTCCATTCCACTCCAATACTTTCCATTCCACTGCATTCCACTACATTCCTTTCCTTTCCTCCCCACTACACTCCATTCCACTCCACTCCACTTCATTCCACTCCAATTCACTCCAGTCCACTGTATTCCGGTCCATTCCATGATACTCCATTCCACTCCACTCCACTTCACTCCATTCCACTCTGCTCTATTCCAATGCACTCTACTCCCATCCACTCATTTCCACTCAACACCACTCCACTCCATTCCATTCCCCTCTACTCCACTCCACACCATTTCATTCTGATCCATTCAATTCTAATCCTTTCACTCCACTCCACTCCATTCCATTCCCATCCATTCCATTCCAATATTTTCTTTAGACAATATCTCACTCGGTCACCCATGCTGTCGTTCAGTGGCACAATCTCAGTTCACATTTCATTTCCCCTGCAATTCCATTCTATTCCATTTCATTTCATTCCATTCCGTTCCATTCCTTTTTTCTCCACTCAATTCCATTCCACTCTACTCTCCTCCACTCCTCTCCCATACACTCTGTTCCGTTTCATTCTACCCCATTCCATTCCATTCCTTTCTTTCGACTGGATCTCCCTCTGTCGCCCAGACTGAAGAGCAGCGGCACAATCTTGGCTGACATTACATTTCTCCACTCCGTTCCATTCCATTCCACTATATTCTATTCCACTGTACCCTATTCCATTCCATTCCAATCCACTCCACTCCACTCCACTCTATTCCATTCCATCTCCTTGTATTCCGTTTCATTACACCGCACTCCAACCGAAGCGCTTAACTCCATTCCACTCCTCTCCAATCCATTCCATTCCATTCCACTCCACTTCATTCCATTCCAGTCCACCAATTCCACTCCACTCCACTCCACTCCAATCCATTCCGTTCCACTCCACTCCATTGCATTCCACTCCACTGCACTAAATTCCATTCCACTTTTCTCCAATCCATTCCATTCCATTCCACTCTGCTACATTCCACTCGAATCCACTCCACTCCTCTTCACTCTGCTCCACTCCATTCCATTTCACTCCATTCCATTACACTACACTCCACTTCATTCCATTCCACTCCACTCCACTCCATTCCATTCCACTCCACTCCATTCCATTCCACTCCTTTCTACTCCATTCCACTCCACTCCACTCATTCCATTCCAATCCAATCCACTCCACTCCAATCCACTCCACCCCACTCCATTACACTCCATTCCACTTCATTTCATTCCACTCCATTCCTTTCTATTCCACTACACTACACTCCATTCCATGCCACTGCACTCCACTACACTCCATTCCGTTCCGTTCCATTGTATTCCATTCCACTACACTCCATTTCACTCCATTTCACTCCACTCCATTCCTCTCCATTCCCTTACATTCCACTCCACTCCCCTCCTTTCTGTTCCTCTCCACTCCACTCCATTCTGTTCCATTCCATTCCCTTCGATTAAATTCCATTCCATTCCTTTCAACTCCACTGCATTCCATTCCACTCCACTTTGCTCCATTCCATTCCAATCCACTCTACTCCACTGCACTCCCCTCCACTCCATTCCATTCCACTTCATTCCACTGCACTCCACTCCTGTCCACTCCATACCATTCCATTCCATTCCACTCACCTGTACTTCAGTCAACTACATTCCACTACAGTCCACTGCACTCCTCTCCACTCCACTCAACTCCATCCCATTGCACGGCATTCCATTCCATTCCATTCTACACGTTTCCACTCCATTCTATACACTCCATTCCATTTCATCCCATTCCACTCCACTCCACTCCATTCCACTCCACTGCACTCCACTCTACTACACTCCATTTCATTCCATTCCATTCCACTGCATTCCACACCACCCCACTCCACTCCTCTCCACTCCTTACCATTCAACTACACTCCCCTCCAATGGTCTCCTCTCCACTTCAATCCACTCCATTCCACTCCATTCCACTGCACTCTATTCCACTCCACTACTCTCCCATCAATTCCATTCCATTCACTTCCTTTGCATTCCGCTCCTTTCCGGTCCACTCCAATACACTGCACTCCGCTCCACTTCACTCCATTCCACTCTACTCAACTCCACTCCATTCCATTCCACTCTACTAAATTTCACTTCATTCGACTCCAGTTCAATCCATTCTATTACATTCCATTCCACTCCACTCCATTCCAGTCCACTCCACTTCATTCCACTCCATTCCATTCCACTTCACTCACTCCACTCCATTTCATTCAATTCCATTTCATTCCACTCCACTCTACTCACCTGCATTCCACTCCTCTCCACTCCACTCCGTTGCACTCCACTTCTCTCTTCTCCATTCCTCTCGACTCCACTCCACTCCACTCTGTACCATTTCTCTCCACTCCATTTCATTCCACCCCACTCCACTCACTTGCATTCCACTCCACTTCACTCTAATCCATTTCATTCTGCTCCACTCCACTTCACACCACTCCACTCCTTTCTACTCAAATCCAATCCATTCCACTCCGTTCCATTCCACTCCTCTACAGTCCATTCCAATCCACTGCACTCCAATCCATTAAACACTTTTCCATTCCATTTCATTCCATTCCACTATATTCCATTCAATTCCGTTGCATTCCAATCCATTTCATTCCATTCCGTTCCACTCCATTCCATTCCATTCACTTCGTCTCCACTCCATCCCACTCCATTTCACTCCACTCCATTCCACCGCACTCCACACAGCTTCACTCTACTCCGCTCAATTCCATACCAGTTCTTTCCTCTCTACTCCACTCCACTCCATTCCTTTCCATTCCATTCCATTCCACTCCATTACACTCCACCCCACTCCACTACAGTCCTCTCCATTCCACTCCATTCCATTCCATTCCACAGCAGTCCATCCATTCCACTCCACTCCACTCCATTCCATTCCACACTACTCCATTACACACCACTCTACTCCATTCCACACCACTCCAGTCCATTCCACTCCGCTCCATTACATGCCATTGCACGCCATTCCAGTCCACTCCACTCCAGTCCACTCCACTCCACTCCACTCCATTCCACTTCATTCGATTCCATTCCTCTACACTCCACTCCACTCAACTCCACTCCAATCCACTCCTCTCCATTCCATACCATTCCGTTCAACACCATGCCTCTCCACTCCACTCATCTCCACTCCACAGCACTCGTCTTCATTCCATTCCTTTCTAAAACTTTCCACTCCTATCTACTCCACTCCATTCCACTCCATCCCGTTCCATTCCACTCTATTCCACGCCACTTCACTACAACCCACTCCATTCAACTCCACTCCATTCCATAAGAATCCATACCACTCCATTCCACTCCATTCTACTCCATTCCATTCCACTCCATTGCACTCCACTCTACTGAACTCCACTCCACTCCACTACACTCCATCCCATTCCACTTCACCCCACTCCACTCCTCTCCATTCCAGTTGTCTCTACTCCACTCCTCTACATTCCTCTCCCCTCCAATCCACTCGACTCCACTCCTCTTCACTACACTCCTTTCCACTCCATTCCACTCAACTCCATTCCATTCTATTCCCCTCCACTCCATTCCACTCCACTCCACTCCATGCACTCCACTCCATTACATTCCATTCACGTCCACTCCATTTGATTTCATTCCACTCCACTCGATTCCATTCCATTCCCTTTGACGCCTATCCATTTCATTCCACTCCACTTGATTGCTTTCCACTCCCTTCCATTCCACTCCTTTCCATTCCACTCCAATCCATTCCATTCCATCCCACTGCATTCCACTCCATTTCACTCCCCTCCACTAGACCCTAATCCACTCAACTCTACTCCATTGCATAAGACTCCATACCACTCTATTCCACACCATTCCATTGCATTCCACTCCACTCCATTCCTCCCCATTCAACTCCGTTCCACTCCCCTCCAATCCATCCCATTCCACTCCATTCTACTACACTCCACTCCACTCCACTGCATTCCACTCCACTCCCCTCAACTCCAGTCCATTCCAATTCACTCCACTCCATTCCATTCTATTCCATTTCATTCCATTCCATTCCATTCCATTCCATTCCGTTCCATTCCATTCCATTCCATTCCTTTCCATTTCACTCCATTCCAATCCACTGCATTCCACTCCAATCCACTCCACTCCACTCAATTCCACTGCATTCCATTCCATTCCAATCCATTCCATTCCACTCCCCTTCATTCCACTCTATTCCATTCTGTTGCATTCCATTCCATTCCATTCCACTCCACTCCACTTCACTCCACTCCCTTCCACTCCATTTCTTTCCACTCCATTCCGTTCCATTCCTTTCTTTGGACAGGATCTCTCTGCGTCAAAAAGTCGGAACTGCAGAGGCACACTATCAGCTCACATTTCTTCTCACCATTCCATTGCATTACATTCCATCCCACTGCTTTCCACTCTTTTTCACTCCACTCCACTCCACTCCACTCCATTCCACTCCATTACATTCTATTCGACTCCATTGCACTCCACTCCACTCTTTTCAACTGCACCTCACACCACTCCATTTCATTTCACACCATTGCATTCCAATCCTTTCTTTTGACAAGATATCACTGTGTCAGCAAGTTTGGAGTGCAGTGTCAAAATCTCAGCTCACATTACATGCCAACTTTGCATTGCATTGCATTCTATTCCATTGCACGGCATTGCATTGTAAGTCATTACATTCCATTGCATTGAATTGCCTTGCATTGCATACCATTTCATTCCACTGCATTCCATTTCATTCCATTCCACTCCACTGCACTCCACTACATTCCATTCCCTTTAATTACAATCCACTCCACTGCACTCCCCTCCATTCTATTCCATTCCATTCCATTTCTTTCCATTCCACTGAGTTTCACTCCATTCCATTCCATTCCTCTTCAATCCACTCCACTCCACTCAGTTCCACTCCATTAAACTCCATTCCATGCCATTGCTCTCCACTCCACTCCACTCCAATCCTTCCCTCTCCATCCTACTCCACTCCAGTCCATTCCAATCAATTCCCTTCCACTCCAATCCACTACACTCCATTACACTCCATTCCATTCAATTCCACTCCATTCCAGTTTATTCCTCTAAATTACACTCCATTCCACTTCATTCCACTTCAATCCACTCCACTCCTTTCCGTTCCACTGCATTCCATGCCATTGTTCTCCACTGAACTCCACTCCACTCCTTTCCACTAAAACCCACTCCACTCCGGTCAATTCCACTCAATTCCATCCCACTCCACTCCATTCCACTTCATTCCATTCCAATCCTTTTCATTCTACTCCATTCCATTCCACTCCACTTCATTCCATTCCACTCCTCTCCATTCCATTCCAGTGCACTCCACTCCACTCCACAACACTCCATTCCATTCGATTACATTCCTTTCCACTCCACTGCACTCCACACTAGTCCACTCCACTCCACTCAATTCCATTCCATTCCATTCCATTCCACTGCACTGCACTCAACACCACTCAATTCCTCTACATTTCATTCCTCCATTCCATTCCATTCCCTTCCATTCCATTCCCCTCCAATCCACTCCAATGCACACCACTCCATATGACTCCACTCCATTCCAATCCACTCCATTCCGTTCCATTCCACTGCATTCCATTCCACTCCACCGAATTCCATTCCTGTCCACTCCACTCCCCTCAACTACACTCCATTCCATTCCATTCCACTGCACTCCCCTCCACTTCATTCCATTCTTTCCTTTCTCCTCTCCACTCCAATGCACACCACTCCATACGACTCCACTCCATTCCAATCCAATCCATTCCATTCCATTCCAATCCATTCCATTCCACTCCACCCAATTCCATTCCAGTCCACTCTACCCCGCTCAACTACACTCCATTCCATTCCATTCCACTACACTCCCCTCCACTCCATTCTATTCATTCAATTTCCCTCCACTCCTCTCCACTCTATTCCATTCCATTCCATTCCACTCCATTCCAATCGCCTCCAATCCATTCCACTCCATTCTTTTCCACTCCACTGCACTCCACAATAGTCAACTCCACTCCACTCAATTCCATTCCATTCCATTCCACTGCACTCCACTCAATTCCTCTCCACTGCACCCCTCCAATCCATTCCATTCCTTTCCATTGCATTCCACTCCATTCCACTCCAATGCACAGCACTCCATTCAACTCCGCTTCACTCCAATGCAGTGCATTCCATTCCATTCCATTCTACTCCGTTCTATTCCACTCCACCCCATTCCATTCCGTTCCACTCCACTCCACTCAACTCCACTCCATTCTATTCCTTTCCACTCCACTCCCCACCACTTCATTCCATTCCATTCCACTACACTCCCCTCCTCTAAATTCCATTCCATTCCATTCCCCTCCACTCCACTACACTCCATTGCATTCCATTCCATTCCACTGCAATCCACTCCACTCCCCTCCACTCCTCTCCGTTATTTTCAACTCCACTCCATTTCATTCCACTCAATGCTATTCCATTTCACTCTGCTCCATTCCATTTCATTCCATTCCATTCCATTCCATTCCATTATTCTCCATTCCATTCCACTCCATTCCATTCCACTCCACTCCACTTCGTTCCATTCCACTCCACCCCCCTCCTATCCATTATACTATACTCCACTCCACTGTAAACCATTTCACTTCATTCCATTCGACTGCACTTCATTCCATTCCACTTCACTTCTTTCCACTCCGTTCCACTCCAATCCAGTCCATTTCATTCCATTCCATTCCACTGCATTCCACTCCTCTGCATTCCACTCCTCTCCATTCGTCTCCACTCCATTCCACTGAGCTCCACCTCCTTCCACTCCAGTACACTCCAATCTACTTCAGTGCACTCTACTGCATTCCAGTCCCCTCCACTCCACTCCACTCCATTCCTATCCATTACACTGCACTCTGGTCCACTCACCTCTACTCCAATCCATTCTGTTCTGTTTTGTTCCAATCCATTCCATTCTGCTCTGTTCCACTTAACTCCACTCCACTGCACTGCATTCCATTACATCTGATTACATTCCACCACATTAAACTCATCTCCACTCTACTACTCTCCACTCCACTCCATTCCACTCCATCGCATTCATCTCTATTCCATTCCAATGCACTCCATTGCACCCCACATCCCTCTGCTTCCTTCCATTCCATTCCAGTCCACACCATTCCATTCCTTTCCTTTCCATTCCATTCCACTCCACACCTCTCTCCTAAACTCCCCTGCATTCCATTCTATTCCATTCTATTCCATTACAATCCACTCCACTCCACTAATTCCCACTCCAATCCACTCCACTCCATTCCATTCCGTTTCATTCAATTCCAGTCCATTTCATTCCAATCTACTCCATTCCATTCCATTCTACTCCAATCGACTCCACTCCACTCCATTCCACTACATTCCAATACATTGCATGCCATTCCAGTCAACTCCACTCCAATCCAACCCACTCCACTCCAGTCCACTCCACGACATTCCATTCCACCCCACTGCACTCCACTCCATTCCAATTCACTCCATTGCTATCCTTTCAATTCCACCCCATTCCATTCCACTCCCCTCCATAATATTCCACTCCGCTCCATTCCATTCCAGTGCACTCCACTCCATTCCATTCTACTCCACTCCACACCACTCCATTCCATTCCACTCCCTTCCTTTCCACTCATCTGCACTCCACTCCACAGTAGTCAAATCCACTCCACTCCTCCATTCCATTGCAATTCTTTCCATTCCATTCCACTCCACTCTACTCCAATGAAATGGAATGGAGGGGAATCGAATGGAATGGAGTGGAATGGAATTCTACTGAATAGAATGGAAAATCAGCTTTCCATAGCTTTGCAGTCTATTCCATTTCCTTCCATTCCATTCCACTGCATTCCATTCCATGCCATTCCATTCCATTCTATTCCATTCCATAGCACTACACTCCACAACACTTCAATCCACTCCATTCCACTCCACTCCAGTCCACTCCACAATGCTCCACTCCACTCCACTCCATTCCACTCAACACCATTCCATTCCATTCTATTCCACTCCACTCCATGCCACGGCAGTCCACACCACTCCATTCCACTTTACTCCTATCACTTTCATTGTATTCCACTCGACTCAACTCCACTCCACTCCAATCCATTCCACTCCACTCCACTCCATTCCTTTCCATTCTATTCCACTCCAATCCACTCCCTTCCACTCCACTCCACTACATTCCTTTCCATTCTATTCCACTCCAATCCACTCCATTCCACTCCTTTCCAATTCATTCTATTCAATTCCATTCCATTCAACTCCACTCCAATCCAGTACATTCCACTCCACTCTAATTTACTCCGTTCCATTCCATTCCACTACATTCCACTCCATTTCACTCCACTCCATTCCACTCCACTGCAATCCATTCCATTCTATTCCATTCCATTCCATTCCAATCTATTCTGTTGCACTCCACTGCATTCCACTCCACTCCTCTCCACTCCACTCAACTCCATTCCATCCCACTCAACTCCATTCCACTCCACTCCATTCCATTCCACTACAGTCCATTTCATTCCACTCCAATCCATTCCATTCCATTCCACTCCACTCCCCTCCATTCCACTCCTTTCCATTCCATTCCACTCCACTGCACTCCACTCCACTCAACTCCATTCCATTGCATTACATTCTATTCCAGTCCATTCCACTCTATTCCACTCCATTTCATTCCACTCCACTGCATTCCATTTCATTTCATTCCATTCCATTACAATCCCTTATATTCCACTCCATTCTTTCAAAAGGATCTCCTTCTGTCACACAGGCTGTAGCACAGCAGCACAATCTCAGCACACATTTCTTTTCACCACTCCATTCCATTCCACTGCACTCCTCTCCACTCCTTTCCACTGCACTCCACTAGACTCCACTCCATTCCATTCCAATCTACTCCACTCCACTCCACTCAATTTCATTCCATCACATTGCATTCCACTCCTTTAAACTCCACTGCACACTATTCCTTCCCATGGCACTGCAATCCATTCCAATATTTTCTTTTGACAGGATTACTCTATCACCCAAGCTGGAGTGCAGTGGCACAATCTCCAATTACATTTCATTTCACCATTCTCTTCCATTCAATTCCTCTACATTCCATTCCATTCCACTCCACTCCATGACTCTTCACTCCATTCCATTCTACTCCATTCCATTCCATTCTTTTATTTCGACTGTATCATACTCTGTCACCCTGACTGGAGTGCAGTAGTACAATCTTAATTTAACTTTCACTTCACCATTCCATTCCATTCCATTACATTCCGTTCCATTCCAGTCCATTACATTCCATTCCATTCCAGTCCACTTTACTCCACTCTACTCCATTCCACTCCGCACCACTCCGCACCACTCCATTCCATTCCACTACACTCCATTCCATTCCATTCCACTCCACTGCAGTCCACTCCATTGCACTCCACTCCACTCCCTTCTATTTCGCTCCATTCCACTCCACTCAATTCCATTCCATTCCACTCAATTCCACTCCGTTAATTCCACTCCGCTCAATTCCATTCCATTCCACTCCACTCCATTCCATTTCATTCTGTTCCATTCCATTCCATTCCTTTTGTCTCCAACCCATTCCATTCCACTCTATTCCAATCGAATCCACTCCTTTCCATTCCACTCCATTTGACTCCACTCCACTGTATTCCACTCCGCTCCACTTCATTCCACTCCACTCCATTCCACTGCACTCTATTCCACTCCACTCCACTCAACTCCATTCCATTCCCCTCAATTCCATTCCACTCCCCTCAATTCCATTCCAGTACACTCCATTTCATTCCACTTCTATCCATTCCATTCCATTCCACTCCAGTCCACTCCACTCCATTCCATTCCACTCCATTCTATTATATTCCTTTCTTTCCACAGGATCTTTCTCTGTCACAAATGCTGGATAGCAGTGGCACAATCTCAGCTGACATTTCCTTTCACCATTGCATTGCATTCCATTCCTTCCCTTTGCATTACACTCTTTTTCACTCCACTCTAATCCACTTCACTCCATTTTATTCTACTCCATGCCATTGCATTCGACTCCATTGCACCCCACTCCACTCCACTCAATTCTAATCCACTGTACTCCATTCCATTCCATTCCATTTCATTCCATTCCACTCCATTCCATTGCTTTTCAAACCGTTGCATTCCATTCCTTTCTTTCGACAGAATATCACTGAGTCACCCGGGCTGGAGTTCAGTGACACAGTCTCAGCTCACGTTACATGTCAATATTCCATTACATTGCATTCTATGCCATTGCATTGCATTGCATTGACTTCCATTCCCTTCTATGCCATTACATTGCACTGCATTGCATTGCATTCTATTGCTTTGCATTGCTTTGCATTATATTCCATTCCATTCCTTTCCATTCCATTCCACTCCATTCAATTCCATTCTACTCCTCTCCACTACACTATATTCCACTCCACTTTATTCCATTCCATTCCATTGTAATACACTCCACCCAAATCCGTTTCCCTTCACCCCACTCCAATCCACTTCACTCCATTACATTACATTCCACTCCATTCCACGCCATTCCACACCATTCCGTTCCATTCATCTGCACTCCACTCCATTCCACTCCACTCCATTCCACTCCATTCCACTCCTTTCCACACCATTCCACTCCATTCCATTCCATTCCATTCCATTCCATTCCATTCCATTCCATTCCATTCCATTCCTTTCTTACCACAGAATCTCTCTCTGTCACAAATGCTGGAGTGTAGTTTCACAATCTCAGCGCTCATTACTTTTCACCATTCGATTGAATTCCATTCCATCTCATTCCATTCCACGCTTTTTCACTCCACTCCACTCCCCTCCATTCCATTCCACTCCATCCCATTTCATTCGATTCCATTCCACTCCATTCCTTTCCACCCCACTCCACCCCACTCCTCTCCATTCCATTCCATCCATTCAATTCCATTTCACTCCATTGCACTCCATTCCTTTCTTTTGACAGGATATCACTGTTTCACCCAGGTTGAAGTGCAGTGACACCATCTCAGCACACATTACATGTCATCTTTACATTGCATTACATTTTATTCCATTTCATTGCATTGCTTTGCATTGCATTGCGTTGCATTACAATGCATTATATTGCATTTCATTGCATTGGAATGCATTCCATTCCATTCCAGTCCATTCCATTGCATTCCACTCGATTCCATTCCATTCCACTCCACTCCACAGCACTCAACTCCAATCCATTCCATTACGCTACACTCCACTCAACTCCACTCCATACCACTCCACTAAACTCCAGTCCAGTCTAATTCAAGCTACTCCCCTCTACTCCACTCCATTCCATTCCATTCTACTCCATTACACTCCATTCCACTTCACTCAACTCCACTACAATCCACTCCATTCAACTTCACTCCATTCCATTCCTCTACATTTCATTCCACTGCACTTCATTCCATTCCACTCCAAACCATTCCATTATAGTGCACTGCACTCCACTCCACTCCACTCCATTCCATTCTATTCCATTTCATTCTACTGCACTCCACACCACTCCATTGCATTACATCCCATTCCTTTCCACTCCCTTCCACTCCAAATCACTCTAGTCCCCTTCACTCCACTCCATTCCATTCTATTCCATTCCACTGCACTCCACTGCACTCCATTCAATTCCACTGCACTCCACTCCTCCATTGCATTCCATTCCATCCCATTCTATTCCATTCCATTGCATTCCATTTGACTCCACTCCACTCCATTCCACTCCACTCCACTCCATTCCATTCCATTCTACTCCACTAAATTCTATTCCACTCCACTCCATTCCATACCACTCCACTCTATTCCATTCCACTCCACTACATTCCACTCTACACTATTCCATTCCATTCCACTCCATTCCATACCATTCCATTCCACTCACCTCCATTCCATTCCAATCCACTCCATTTCATTCCATTCTACTCCACTCCATTCCAATCCTCTCCACTGCACTCCATTCCATTCCACTCCACTCCAATCCATTCCACTACATTCCACTCCAATCCACTCCACCCCATTCCATTCCATTCCATTCCACTTCATTCCACTCCACTTCATTCCACTCCATTCCATTCCATTCCTCTCCCCTCCACTTCATTCCACTCCACTCCACTCCTTTCCATTCCATACCATTAAACTGCACTCCCTCCAATCCATATCACTACACACCACTCCACTCCAATCCACTCCACTCCACAGCAGTCCATTCCATTCCACTACATTCCACTCAATTCCACTTCACTCCTCTCCCCTCTACTCCATTCCACTTGACTCCATTCCATTCCATTCCACTCCATTCTATTCTATTAGTCCCCACTTCATTAAATTCCACTCCACACCTTTAAATTCCAGTCCACTCCAATCTACTGCACTCCAATCCAATCCCTTACATTTTATTCCTTTACATTCCGTTCCCTTCCATTCCATTCCTCCTCTTCACTCCTCAGCACTCCATTCCATTAAAGCACATTCCTTTCCAATTCAATCCACTCTAGTCTACTCCACTTCACTGCATTCCTTTACATTATATTCCTCTGCACTCCACAGCATGTCACTCAATTCCATTCCACTCAACTCCTCCATTCTATTCCATTCCATTCCAGTCCAGTCCATTCTATCTAATTCCACTCCACTCCACTCCACTCCACTCCAATCCATTCCACTCCATTCCACTCCACTCCATTCCAATCCATTCCTTTCCTTTCCACTCCACTCCACTCCATTCTAATCCATTCTACTCCATTCCTCTCCATTCCACACCATTCCACTCCGTTCCACTCCATTCTACTCCTTTTCACTCCACTCCACTCCACTCCACGTCACTCCATTCTTTTCCTCTCCATTCCATTCCATTGCAGGTCATTCAATTCCATTCTACTTCACTTCATTTCACTCCAATGCACTCCATTCCACTTGAGTCCTCTCAACTCCATTCCATTCCATTCCACTCCACTCCACTCCACTGCATTCCAACCCACTCCACTCCACTCTGCTCCACTTCACGCAAGTACACTCAACTCCATTCCATTCCACTCCACTCCACTCTACTCCACTCCATTCCATTCCATTTCGTTCCACTCCATTCCACTCCACTGCACTCCATTCCTTTCCGTTTCACTCCATTCCAATCCACAATACTCCACTCCACTCCATACTATTCCAATCCATTCTATTCCATTCCTTTCTTTCCACAGGATGTCCCTCTGTCACAAAGGTTGGATTGTACGGACACCATCTCAGCTCACATTTCTTTTCACCTTTCCATTGCCTTCTATTCCATCCCATTCAATCCACTCTTTTACACTCCACTCCAATCCACTCCATTACAATTCACTACATCCCATTCCATTTGACTCCATTCCACTCCACTCCACATCACTCTTCTCCACTACACTCCATTCCATTCCATTCCATTCCATTCCATTCCATTCCATATCATTTCACTCTATTGCATTCCATTACTTTCTTTCGAGAGGATATCACTGTGTCACCCAGGCTGGAGTGTTGTGGCACAATCTTGGCTCAAAATACATGTCTACATTCCATTGCATTGCATGGCATTCCATTCCATTCCATTCCACTACATCCATTTCACGCCACTCCAGTCCACTCCACTCCACTCCACATCACTCCACACCACTGAACTCCATTCTACTCCACACCATTCCATTCAACTCCATGCAATTCCATTCCATTCCACTCCACTCCATTCCACTCCACAACACTCCACTCCATTCCACTCCTGTCCTCTCCATTCCGTTCCTCTCCAGTCCACTCCACTCCATTCCACTCCACTCCACTCCATTCCATTCCATTCCATTCCATTCCAGTAAACTCCACACCATTCCATTCCACTCCACTCCATTCTATTCCACTCCTTTCCACTCCACGCAATTCCATTTCATTCCACTCCACTCCATTCCATTCCACTCCACTCCATTCCACTCCAGTCCACTCCTCTCCATTCCATTCCACTCAACTAAACTCCACTCCATTCCACTCCACTCCACTCCATTCCTTTCCATTCCATTCCAGTCCAATCCACTCCATTTCATTCCCCTCCATTCCACTCCATTCTAGTCCATTCCACTTCACTCCAGTCCATTCCATTCCACTCCACTCCACTCCATTCCACTCCATTCTTCTCCACTCCACTCCATTCCACTCCATGCTTCTCCACTCCACTCCATTCCACTCCACTTCACTCCATTCAACTCCTTTCCACTCCATTCCACTCCACTTCATTCCATTCCATTACACTAGACTCCAGTGCATTCAACTCCAATGCACTCCTTTCCACCCCATTCACTCCATTCCTCTCCACTCCACGGCATTTCACTCCATTCCACTCCTCTCCACTCCAATCCACTCCACTACTCAATTCTTTCCATTCCATTCCATTTAAATCCATTGCATCCCATTTCTTTCTTTGCCTGGATATCACCGTGTCACCCAGGCTGGAGTTCAGTGGTACAGTATCAGCTCACATTACTTGTCAACATTCCATTTCATTGCTTTCTATTCCATTCCATTCCATTCTATTCCATTTCTTTCTATGTGATTCCACTCCATTCCCTTTAACTCCCCTCCACTCCACTGCACACCAATCCTCTCCATTCCTCTTCATTCCACTCCACTCCACTTCATTCCATTTTACTGCATTCCACTCCACGCCATTCCATTCCATTCCTATCCAATCCATTTAACTCCACTCCTCTCCATTCCACTCCAGTCCACTGCAATCAATTCCATTCAACTCCACTCCACTCCACTCCAATTCACTCTACTCCACTCCCCTCCATTCCACTCCACTACACTCCATTCCACTCCATTCCACTTCATTTCTCTCCATTCCAAACCATTCTTCTAAATTCCCCTTCACTCTACTCCATTGCACTCCTCTCCACTCCACTCCACTCCATTCCATTCCAATCCAGTCCACTCAACGCCATTCCGGTTCATTGCACTTCACTCCATTCCACTCCACTGAACTCCATTCCACTCAAGTCCTCTCGTCTCCATTCCATTCCACTCCACTCCACTCCATTCCATTCCACCACTACACCCCAATCCACTTTATTCCATTTGACTGCACTCCATTCCACTGCAACCCACTCAATTGCATTCCATTCCATTCAACTGCACTCAATTTCACTCCAATCCACTTCACTCCACTCCAATCCACTGCACTCAACTCCTTTCCTCTACACTCCACTCCCTTCCACTACACTCCATTCAATTCCATTCCACTCCACTCCATTCCATTCAACTCCATTTCATTCCACTCCACTCCACTAAATTCCATTGCATTCTATTCCACTCCACTCCAATGTATTCCATTCTATTCCACGTCATTCCATTCCACTCCACTCCACTCCATTCCATTTTACTCCATTGCATTTCACTTCATTCCATTCCAGTTCATTCCATTCCAGTTCACTCCACTCGACTCCTCTCCACTCTACTCAATTCCACACCAGTCACTTCCATTCCATTCCACTCCTCTCCACTCCACTCTACTACACTCCACTCCACCCCACTACATTCCATTCTGCTCCATTCCATTCCATTCCTTTCTTTCCACAGGATCTCTCTCAGTCACAAAAGCTGGAGTGCTGTGCCACAATTGCAACACATATTTCATTTAACCATTCCATTGCATTCCATTTCATCCCATTCCATTCCACTCTATTACACTCAACTTTTCTCCACTCCATTCCATTCCACTCAATCCCATTCTGTTCTACTCCTTTCCACTCCACTCCTCTCAACTCCACTCCGTTCCATTCCAGTGCATAACATGCCATTCGACTACATTCCACTCCACTCCACTCCATTCCACTCCATTCCATTGCATTCCATTCCATTTCACTCCATTGCATTCAATTCCTTTCTTTCAACAGTATATCACTGTGTCACACAGGCTGAAGTGCAGTGGCACAATCTCAGCTCACGTTACATGTCAGCATTCCACTGCATTGCATTCCATTTCATTCCTTTCCATTCCATTCCACTCCAGTCCACTCCACTCCATTCCACTGCACTCCACTCCATTCCATTCCCTTCCATTCCACTGCACTCCACTCCATTCCACTCCATTCCATTCAATTTCTTTACATTCCATTCCACTCCACTCCAGTCCACTCCACTCTATTCCATTCCACTCAACTCCACTACATTCAATTGAATTCCATTCCCCTCCACTCCACTCAATTTCATTCTATTCTACTCCATTTGATTACACTCCACTCCATTCCACTCGACTTCACTCCATTCCATTCCTTCCCACTCCATTCCAATCCACTCCACTACATTCCTTCCCACTCCATTCCACTCCACTCCATTCCTTTCGAATGCATTCCATTCCACTCCATTCCAGTCCAATCCAGTCCACTCCACTCAACTCCATTTCATGCTGTTCTACTCCACTCCGTTCTATTTCACTCCACTGCATTCTATTCTATTCCATTCCACTCCATTGCATTCCACTCCTCTCCATTCCATTCCACTCCACTCCATTCCATTGCATTCCATTCCAGTCCACTCCACTGCACTCGACTACATTCCATTCAATTCCATTCTGCTCCACTCAACTCTATTCCATTCCATTCCAATTCATGAAATTCCACTCCACTACAATCCACTCCAATAACATTCCACTGCATTCTACTCCATTCCACTCCTTTCCTCTCCATTGCATTCCACTTGATTCCATTCCACTGCATTCCACTGCTTCCCTTCCATTCCACTGCTTCCTCTCCATTCCATTCCATTCCATTCCACTCCACTTCATTCCACTCCATTCTATTCCATTCTTCTCCACTCCACACCACTGCACTCCAATTCACTCCATTGCAATCCATTCCACTCCATTCCATTCCACTCCATTCCATTCCACTCTATTGTACTCCCCTCAACTCTACTCCATTCCACTCCTCTCCATTCCAATCCACTCCACTCCTTCCACTCCACTCTACTCCACTCCAGTCCACTCGACTCCACTCCATTACACTCCATTCCACTCCACTCCAGTCTACTCCATTCCATTCCATTACAATCCTCTCCATTCCATTCCACTCCATTCCTCTACATTCCACTCCACTCCTCTACACTCCATTCCACTCCACTCCACTCCATTCCACTCTACTCCCCTCCATTCCATTCCATGCCACTCCACTCCAGTCCATTGTACTCCAATCCACTCCACTCCACTCCACTCATTTCCACTCCACTCCACTCCGTTCCACTCCTTTCCACTCGACTGTACTCCACTCCACTCCATTCCGTTCCTCCCATTCCATTTGACTCCATTCAACTCCACTCCACTACACTCCAGTCCACTCCGTTCTAGTCCACTCCATTCCATTTCATTCCATTCCATTTCACTCCATTCCATTCCATTCCTTTCTTTCCACAGGATATCACTGGGTCACTCAGACTGGAGTGCAGTGCCACAATCAGTCTTCACATTATATGTCAACTTTCCATTGCATTACATTCTATTCCTTTGCATTACATTACATTGCATTGCTTTGCAGTGCTTTGCATTGCATTGAATTGCATTCCATTCCATTTGATTCCTTTTATTTCCACTACCCTCCACTCCACTCCATTCGACTCCACACCACTACATTTCATTCCATTCCCCTCCAGTCCATTCCATTCCTCCCCTATCCACTACACTATACCCTAGTCCACTCCATTCCATTCAACTCCGCTCCATTTCGTTTCACTCCACTCCATTCTATTCCATTGCATTCCACTTCAATCCACTCCAATGCTTTACATTACCCTCCATTCCACTCCATTCCAGTCCACCCCACTCCACTACACTCTATTCCATTCCATTCCACACCACTCAACTCCATTGCAATCCACTCCGCTGCACTAAATTTTGCTCCACTCCACTCCACTCAACTCCATTCCAATACACTCCATTTCAATCCACTCCAATTCCACTCCACTACACTCCATTCCATTCCATTCCACTCCGTTCCGCTCCATTCCACTCCAGTCCACTCCATACTATTGCATTCCACTCCATTGCACTCCACAGCTCTGTACTACACTCAATTCCATTCGAATCAATTCCATTCCGTTCCTTTCTTTCCAAATTTACTCTCTTTGTCACAAAAGCTGGAGTCCAGTGGCACTGTCTCAGCTAACTTTTCTTTTCACCATTCCATTGCATTCTATTCTATCAAATTCCATTCCACTCTATTTCACTCCACTCCACTCCATTACATTCCACTCCATTCTACGCCATGCCATTCCATTCCAATCCACTCCACACCATTCAACTCGACTCCATTCGGCTCCACTCTACTCCATTCCATTTTATTTCACTCCATTCCACTCCTCTCCACTGCATTCAATTCCATTCTACTCCACACCAGTCCACTCCACTCCACTCCACTCCATTCCACTCCACACTACCCCATTGCAATCCATTCCAGTCCACTCCACTCCAGTCCACTCGTCTCCATTCCCTTCCTCTCCATTCCACTCCATTCCAGCCTATTTCTCTCTACTCCAAACTACTAAAGTCCATTCCATTCCACTCCACTCCATTCCTCTCCACTCCACTCCTTTCCACTGCACTCCACTCCATTCCACTCCTCTGCACTCCATTCCATTCCACTCCATTCCATTCCATTCCACTCCACTCCACTCCACTCCATTCCACTCCTCTCCACTGCATTCCACTCCAATCCACTTCATTCCAATACACTCCATTCCGCTCCACTCTACTCCATTCCTTTCCATTCCGCTCCATTTTACTCCACTGCATTCCATTGCTTTGTTTCCATGGTATATCACTTTGTCATCCTGGCTGAAGTGCAGTGGCACTATCTCAGCTCACATTATATGTCAAATTCCCTTTGCATTTCATTCTATTCCATTCCACTCCATTCCATTCCATTCCACTCCATTCCTTTCAATTCCACTCCATTCCATTCCATTCCATTCCATACCATTCCATTCCATTCCATTCCCTTCAATTGCATTCCAGGCCATTTCATTCTATTCCACACCACTCCATTCCACTCCTCTGCACTCCATTCCACGCGAGTGCACTCGAACCCAATGAATTCCACTCCACTCCACTCCACTCCACTTCATTCCATTCCACTCCACCCAACTAAATTCCATTCTATTCCACTGCAATCCATTCGACTCCAATCCACTTCACTCCACTCCAGTCCTTTCCACTCCACTCCATTCCACTCCACTCCCTTCCACCGCACTCCACTCTATTCCATTCCACTCCACACCATTCTATTCCACTCCACCCCACTCCACTCCTCTCCACTCCATTCCATTCCACTCCACAGCACTCCACTCCAATCCATTCCACTCTATTCCATTCCACTCCACTCCACTTCATACCAATCCATTCCACTCCATTCCATTCCATTACACACCGTTCCATTCCATTCTACTCAATTCCATTCCTTTCCACTAGATTCTGCTCCATTCCACTCCATTAGACTCCATTCTTTCCATTCCACTCCATTCCCCTACATTCCACTCCACTCCGCTCCACGCTATTAAACTCCACTCCATTCCAGTCCAGTCCTTTCTTTCCACAGGATCTTTCTCGCTCCCAAAGGCTGGAGTGAATTGGCACTATCTCTGCTTACATTTCTTTCCAGCATTTCCTTGCATTCCATTCCATCCCATTCCATTCCACTCTATTTCACTCCATTCCACTCCACTCCACTCTCTTCCATTTCACTCAATCCCATTTCATTCTACATTCAACTCCACTCCACTCCACTCCAATCCATTACATTCCATTCCATTTCACTACATTTCACTCCATTGCATTCCATTCCCTTCATTTCAAGGGATATCACTGTGTCACCCATGCTCGAGTGCAGTGGCACATTCCCAGTTCACATTACATGTAACTTTCCTTTGCCTTGCATTGTATTCCACTGCATTGCATTGCATTCCATTGCCTTGCATTGCATTGCATTCGTATCCATTCCTTTCCATTCTATTGCATTACCCTCTACTCCACTCCACTCCACTCCAATACATTCCACTCCAGTCCACTCCGTTCCTTTACTGTCCACTCCAATCCTTTCCATTCCATCCTATTGCATTCCACTCCTTTCCACTCTACTCCACTCCACTCCACTCCACTACACGGCAGTCCATTCCACTCCATTTCATTCTAATCCACTTCAATCCTTTCCATTCCATTCCTTTCCATGCCATTCCACTCCACTCCACTCCACTCCAGTTCATTCCATTGCAACCCACTCCATTCCTTTCCAGTCCACTGAACTCCTTTCCATTCCATTCTGTTGCGCTAAACTACAATGCACTCCACTGCACTCAATTCCTTTGTACTCCACTACAATCCATTCCATTCCATTCCTTTGCAATCCCTTCCATTCCACTGCTTTCCTTTGACAAGATCTCCCTCATTCACATGGGCTGTAATGTAATGGCACAATCTCAGCACACTTTTTTTCAGCATTCCATACCATTCCATTCCATTATACTCGACTCCTCTCCCCTCCACTAGTCTCCACTCCACTCCATTCGACTCCATCCCATTCCATTAGACTCCATTCTACTTCACTGCACTACTCTCGACTCCTCTCCACTCCATTCAATTCCATTCCATTCAACTCCACTCCACTCCACTCCATTCCACTCCATTCGAATCCACTTGACTACACTTCAATCCACTCCACTCCACTCCATTCCGTTCCACTCCAATCTAATCCACTCAACTCCATTCCACTCCACTCTATTACACTCCACTACACTCCACTGGACTCCATTCCACTCCATTCCATTCTATTCCACTCCATTCTATTCCATTCCTTTCTTTCCACAGGATCTAACTCTGTCACAAAGGCTGGACTGCAGTGGCACACTATCAGCACACATTACTTTTAAACATTCCATTGCATTCCATTCCAACCCATTCCATTCCACTCTATTCCCCTCAACTACTCTCCACTCCGTTCCATTCCACTCCATCCCATTGTGTTCAACTCTATTCTACGCCATTTCACTCCACTCCACTCCATTCCATTCCATTCCATTCCATTCCATTCCATTCCATTCCATTCCAATCCATTCCATTCCATTACTCTCCATTGTGTTCCATTCCTTTCTTTCAGCAGGATATCACCGTGTCACCCATGCTGCAGTGCAGTGGCACAATCTCAGTTCACATTACATGTCAACTTTCCACTGCTTTCCATTCTATTCCATTGCATTCCATTGCATTCCATTCCATTTCATTTCGTTCCATTGTATTCCATTCGAAGTCATTCCATTCCACTCCGTTCCACTCCACTCCACTCCATTACATCCGATTCCATTCCACTCCATTCCACTCTTATCCACTCCATTGCTCTCCACTCCACTCCATTCCACTCCATCCCATTCCGTTCGGCTGCTTTCCACTGCACTCCACTCCACCTCACTCCACTCCACTTCATTCCATTCCTTTCCATCCCATTGTATTCCTGTCCATTCCACTCTACTCCACTTCACTCCACTCCACTCCACTCCGGTCTACTCCATTCCATTCCACTGCATTCCATTCCATTCCTTTCTGTTGAGAGTATCTCGCTCTGTCACCCAGCAATGAGCACAGTGGCACAGTCTCAGCTCACGTTTAATTTCACCTCTCCATTCCATTCCATTCCATTCCATTCCATTCCATTCCATTCAACTCCACTCCACTCCAATCCATTCCACTCCACTCCTTTCCACTCCATTCCAGTCCACTCGACTCCTTTCCATTCCATCCCATTCCATTATTCTCCTTTCCACTCCTCTCTGCTCCAATCAATTCCATTCCATTCTACTCCATTCCATGCCATTCTACTCCATTCCATTCCATTCCATTCCTTTCTTTTGACAGGATCTCACTCTATCACCGGGGCTGGTGTGCAGTGGCACAGTCTCAATTCACATTTCATTTCTCTATTCCATTCCATTCCTTTCCTTTTCATTCCATTCCACTCTACTGCACTCCACTCCACTCCACTCAATTTCACTCCACTCTCCTCCACTCCACTCCAATCTGCTCCCCTCCACTACACTCCATTCCATTCCATTCCATTCCATTCCTTTCTTTCCACAGGATCTCACTCCGTCAAAAAGGCTGGAAATCAGTGATACAATCTCAGCTCACATTTATTTCACTGTTCCATTGTTTTCCATTCCATCCCATTCTTTCCACTATATTTCACTCACCTCCACTCCACTCTGTTCCATTCCATTGCATCCCATTCCATTCGAACCCACTACACTACACTCCAGTTCATTCCATTCCATGCCATTCCATTCCATTCCATTCCATTCCATTCCATTCTATTCCATTCCATTATTTCACACCATTGCCTTCCAATCCTTTCTTTGAACGGGATGTCACGGTGTCACCCAGGCTGCAGTGCAGTGGCACAATCTCAGCTTGCATTACATGTCAACTTTCCATTGCATTCCATTCTATTCCATTGCCTTACATTCCATTCCATTCCAGAGCAATCCATTCGATTCTATCTCATTCCTTTTCATTCAATTTCATTCCTTTCCACTCCACTCCACTCCACTCCTTTACATTACATGCGATTCCATTCCACTCCATTACACTCCACCGCACTCCACTTCACTCCATTCCACTACATCCCATTCCATTCCACTCCATTCCACTGCAATCCACTCCACCTCTCTCCATTTCACTTCTTTCCATTTCATCCCATTCCATTCCAATCCCTTCCATTCCACTCCTTTCTTTCGACAGGATCTATCTCTGTCACACAGGCTGTAGTGTACTGGCACAATCTCAACACACATTTCTTTTCAACGTTCCATCAGATTCCGTTACACTCCACTCCACTCCACTCCAGGACACTCCAGGATACTCCACTCCACTCCACTCAGTTCCATTTCACTCCTGTCTACTTCACTCATTCCACTCCACTCGACTCTACTCCAACTCATTCCACTCTATTCATCCCACTGCACTCCACTCCACTCCACTCCGCTCCCTGCATTCCTCTCCACTACACTCTATTTCACTCCACTCCATTCCAATCCACTCCACTCCACTCCATTCCATTCCACACCCCTCCACTCCACTCCAATCCATTCCACTCCACTCCATTCCAATCCATTCCATTCCATTCCATTCCATTGCATTCCATTCCACTACACTCCATTGCACTCCATTGCATACCACTCCACTCACCTCCATTCCACTCCACTACATGCCATTCCACTCCATACCATTCCATTCCTTCATTTCCACAGGACCTCTCTCTGTCACAAAGGCTGGGGTGCAGGGGTGCAATCTCAGCTCATATTTCTTTTCACCATTCCATTGCATTCCATTCCATCCCTTTCCAATCCACACTATTTCACTCCACTCCACTCCACTCCATTCCATTCCATTCTATTACATTCCATTTCCCTCCATTGAATTTCTTTCCTTTCTTTCGACAGGATAACACTGTGTCTCCCAGGCTGGAATGCAGTGGCACAATCTCAGCTCACATCACATATCAATTTTCCATTGCATTGCATTCTTTCCATTGCATTCCATTGCATTCTTTCCATTGCATTCCACTGCATTCCTTTCCATTCCATTCCATTCCATTCCATTCCATTCCATTCCATTCCATTCCATTCCATTCCATTCCATTCCACTGTACTCCACTCCACTGAGCACTATTTCACTCCACTCCACTCTAATCCATTCCATTATATTACATTCTAATCTCTTCTATTCCATTCCCCTCGTTACACAGGCTGTAGTGTAGTGGTCAAATCTCTGTAAATATTTCTTTTCAACATTGCATTCCACTCCTTTATGTTCCATTCTGTTCCATTCCATTCCATTCCATTCCACTCCATTCCATTCCACTTCACTCCACTCCAGTACACTCCATTCCTCTCCACTCCACTCCATTCCACTCATCTCCACTCCACTCCACTTCATTCAACTCCATTCCATTCCAATCCATTCCAATCCACTCCACACCACTCCATTCCACTCCACTCCACTCCACTAAATTCCACTCCACTGCACTTCACTCCATTGAAATCCACTCCTTTCCACTCCACTCCACTCCACTCAATTCCACTCCTCTCCGCTCCACTCCATTCCTCTCCACTCCACTTCATTCCATTCCACTCCACTCCACTCCATTCCACTCTACTCCATTTCATTCCACTCCAATCCACTCCATTCCATTCCATTCCGCTTCATTCCATCCCATTATTTTCTCCACAGGATCTCATTCTCTTTCAAAGCCTGAAATGTAGTTGTACAATCTCACCTTATATTCCTTTTGACCTTTCCATTGCATTCCATTCCATCCCATTCCATTACACTCTATTTCACTCCACTCCACTCCACTCCATTCCATTCCACTCCATCCCATTCCATTCGAATCCATTCCATTCCACTCCATTCCATTCCACTCCACTCCACTACACTCCAATCCACTCCATTCTGTTCCATTCCTTTCCATTTCACTCCATTGATTCCATTCCTTTCTTTTGACAGGATATCACTGTGTCACCCAGGCTGGAGTGCAGTGGCACAGTTTCAGCTCACATTACATGTCAACTTTCCATTGCATTGCATTCTATTCCATGGCATTCCATGGCATTCCATTCCATTCCATAAGATTCCACACCTTTCCACTCAACTTCACCCCACACCACTACATTCCATTGCATCTGATTTGATTCCACTCCATTCTAATCATCTCCACTCCACTGCACTCCCCTCCAATCCATTCCAATCCATTGCATTCCATACCACCCCATTCTACTGCACTCCACTCCGCCCCTCTCCACTACACTTCATTCCATTCCATCCCATCCCATTCCATTCTTCTCCATTCCACTACACCCCACTCCACTCCATTCCACTATATTCCTTTCTACTCCACTCCATTCCACTCCACTTCATTACACTCCACTCCACTCCATTCCACTCCACTGCACTCCACTACACCCTAATCCATATCACTCCGCTCCACTCCACTCCATAACATTCCATTCGACTTCATTTCATTCGACTCTATTCCACTCCAATCCACTCAACTCCTTCAACTCCACTCCATTCCATTCCATTCCGTTCCGTTCCGTTCCGTTCCGTTCCGTTCCGTTCCGTTCCGTTCCGTTCCATTCCATTCCATTCCATTCCATTCCATTCCATTCCCTTTCACTCCATTGCATTCCACCTCTTTCTTTCAACAGGATATCACTCTGTCACCCAGGCTGGAGTGCAGTGGCACAATTTCAGATCACATTATATGTCAACTTTCCATTGCATTAAATTCTATTCCATTGCATTCCGTTGCATTCCATGCCTTTCCTTTCCATTCCATTCCATTCAATTTCATTCCATTCCACTCCCTTCCACTCCGTTTCACTCCAATCCACTATATTCGATTACATCCAATTCCATTCCACTCCATTCCAGTCCTCTCCACTCCACTGCACTCCACTCCACTCCATTCCACTACATCCCATTCCATTCCTCTCCATACCACTCCACTCCACTTCACTACACTCCACTCACCTCCAGTCCCTGCCTTTCCTTTCCATTCTACTGCATTCCATTCCATTCTTTTTTTCGAGAATATCTCACTCTGTCACCCAGCGTGGTGTGCAGTGACATAATCTCAGCTCACATTTCATTTCACCATTCCATTCCATTCCGTTCCGTTCCTTTCCACTCCTCCCCAATCCACTCTTCTCCAGTCCAATCCATTCCACTCCACTCCATTCCTGTCCAGTCCACTTCTGTCCATTCTATCCCATTCCATTCTCCTCTTTTCCACTCCACACCACTCCACTCAATTCTACTCAACTCCACTCCTTTCCATTCCACTCTATTCCATTCCATTGCTTTCTTTGTGAGGATCTCACACTGTCACCCAGGCTGGTGTTCAGTGGCACAATCTCAGCTCACATTTCAATTCACCATTCCATAACATTCCTTTCCATTCCATAACATTCCTTTCCATTCCATTCCATTCCATTCCATTCCATTCCATTCCACTGCACTCCAATCCACTCCATTCAATGTCACTCCATGGCACTCAAGGCCTTTCCATTCCATTATATTCCAATTCCTTCTCTTCTACTCCTTTCTTTTGACAGTATCTCCCTTTGTCCTACAGGGTGTACCATAGTTGCACTATCTCATCACACATTATTTTCATTATTCTAATGCTTTGCGTTCCATTCCATTCCCTTATGTTCCGTATTGTTCCACTCCGTTCCACTCCACTCCATTCCACTCCACTCCATTCCACTCCACTCCACTCCACTCCTCTCCACTCCACTCCACTCCATTCCAGTCTACTCCATTCCACTAAACACCACTCCACTCGAACCCACTCCACTCCACTCCATTCCATTCCACTTATTTCCACTGCATTCCACTCCACTCCATTCCACTCCACTCCAGCACATTCCACTACACTCCACCCCATTCCTCTCCACTCCATTTTACTCCACTGCATTCCACTTCACTCCACTCCACTCCATTCCATTCCATTCCACTCCATTCCATTCCATTCCTTTCTTTCCACATAATGTCACTCTGTCACAAAGGCTGTAGTGCATTGGCACAATCTTAGCTTCCTTTTATTTACAGCATTCCATTGCATTCCATTCCATCACATTCTAATCCACTCTATTTCACTCCACCCTACTCCACTCCACGCTATCCCATTCCACTCCAACCCATTCCATTCGACTCCATTCCACTCCACTCCACTCTACTCCATTCCATTCCATCCCATTCCATTCCATTGCATTCCATTCCTTTGTCTTGACAGGATATCCCTGTGTCACCCAGGCTGGAGAGCACAGGCAGACTGTCAGCTCACATTACAGGTTAACTTTCCATTGCTTTGCATTCTATTCCATTGCATTTCATTTCATTCCATTCAATTCTGTTCCATTCCATTCCATTCCATTCCATGCGGTCCACTCCACTCCACTCCACTACATTCCATTACATCTGATTTCATTCCACTCCCTTCCAATCCACTACACTCTACTCCACGCCATTCCACTCCATCCCATGCCATTCCGCTCTATTCCACTGCACTCCACTGCACCTGAATCCACTCATCTTCATTCCATTCCATTCCATCCCATTCCATTCCTCTCCATTCCACTCCATTCTACTTCACACCACTCCAATCCAGTCCACTCCATTTCATTGCATTCCATTGCATTCCATTCCTCTCCATTCCATTCAATTTTTTTTTCTTTCGAGAGTATCTCACTCTATTACTGAGCATGGATCTCAGTGTCACAATCTAAGCTCACATTTTATTTCACAATTACATTCCATTGAATTCCATTCTATTCCATTACATTCCATTTCACTCCGTTCCACTTCACTCCACTCCAATACACTACATTCCATTACATCCGTTTCTATTCCACTCCATTCCACTCCTCCTCACTCCACTGAACTCCACTCCACTTCATTCCACTTCAACCTATTCAATTCCGCTCCTTTGCACTGCACTCCACTCAACCGCAATCCACTAAACTTCATTTATTTCCATGCCACCCCATTCCATTCCTCTCCATTCCACTCCACTCATATTCACTCCACTCCACTCCACTCCATTCCATTCCACTCCATTCCACTCCACTCCATTCCAGTCCACTCCACTCCATTCCATTCCATCCCATTCCATTCCACTCTTTTCCACTCCGTTCCACTCCACTCCACTCCATTGCAATCCACTACACTCCAATCGAATAAATTCCACTCCACTCCATTCCATTCCATTCCATTCCAATCCATTCCATTCCATTACACTCCATTGTGTTCCATTCCTTTCTTTCAGCAGGATATCACCGTGTCACCCATGCTGGAGTGCAGTGACACAATCTCAGTTAACATTACATGTCAACTTTCCATTGCATTCCATTCTATTCCATTGCATTCCATTGCATTCCATTCCATTTCATTTCGTTCCATTGTATTCCATTCGAAGTCATTCCATTCCACTCCGTTACACTCCACTCCACTCCACTCCATTACATCCGATTCCATTCCACTCCATTCCACTCTTATCCACTCCATTGCTCTCCACTCCACTCCATTCCACTCCATCCCATTCCGTTCGGCTGCTTTCCACTGCACTCCACTCCACCTCACTCCACTCCACTTCATTCCATTCCTTTCCATCCCATTGTATTCCTGTCCATTCCACTCTACTCCACTTCACTCCACTCCACTCCACTCCAGTCTACTCCATTCCATTCCACTGCATTCCATTCCATTCCTTTCTGTTGAGAGTATCTCGCTCTGTCACCCAGCAATGAGCACAGTGGCACAGTCTCAGCTCACGTTTAATTTCACCTCTCCATTCCATTCCATTCCATTCCATTCCACTCCACTCCATTCAACTCCACTCCACTCCAATCCATTCCACCCCACTCCTTTCCACTCCATTCCAGTCCACTCGACTCCTTTCCATTCCATCCCATTCCATTATTCTCCTTTCCACTCCTCTCCGCTCCAATCAATTCCATTCCATTCTACTCCATTCCATGCCATTCTATTCCATTCCATTCCATTCCATTCCTTTCTTTTGACAGGATCTCACTCTATCACCGGGGCTGGTGTGCAGTGGCACAGTCTCAATTCACATTTCATTTCCCTATTCCATTCCATTCCTTTTCTTTTCATTCCATTCCACTCTAATGCACTCCACTCCACTCCACTCAATTTCACTCCACTCTCCTCCACTCCACTCCAATCTGCTCCCCTCCACTACACTCCATTCCATCCCATTCCATTCCATTCCATTCCATTCCATCCCATTCCATTCCATTCCATTCCATTCCATTCCATTCCATTCCTTTCTTTCCACAGGATCTCACTCCGTCAAAAAGGCTGGAAATCAGTGATACAATCTCATCTCACATTTATTTCACTGTTCCATTGTTTTCCATTCCATCCCATTCTTTCCACTATATTTCACTCACCTCCACTCCACTCTGTTCCATTCCATTGCATCCCATTCCATTCGACCCCACTACACTACACTCCAGTTCATTCCATTCCATTCCATTCCATTCCATTCCATTCCATTCCATTCCATTCCATTCCGTTCCATTCCATTCTATTCCATTCCATTATTTCACACCATTGCCTTCCAATCCTTTCTTTGAACGGGATGTCACGGTGTCACCCAGGCTGCAGTGCAGTGGCACAATCTCAGCTCGCATTAAATGTCAACTTTCCATTGCATTGCATTCTATTCCATTGCCTTCCATTCCATTCCATTCCAGTGCAATCCATTCGATTCTATCTCATTCCTTTTCATTCAATTCCATTCCTTTCCACTCCTTTCCACTCCACTCCACTCCACTCCTTTACATTACATGCGATTCCATTCCACTCCATTACACTCCACCGCACTCCACTTCACTCCATTCCACTACATCCCATTCCATTCCACTCCATTCCACTGCAATCCACTCCACCTCTCTCCATTTCACTTCTTTCCATTTCATCCCATTCCATTCCAATCCCTTCCATTCCACTCCTTTCTTTCGACAGGATCTATCTCTGTCACACAGGCTGTAGTGTACTGGCACAATCTCAACACACATTTCTTTTCAACGTTCCATCAGATTCCGTTACACTCCACTCCACTCCACTCCAGGACACTCCAGGATACTCCACTCCACTCCACTCAGTTCCATTTCACTCCTGTCTACTTCACTCATTCCACTCCACTCGACTCTACTCCAACTCATTCCACTCTATTCATCCCACTGCACTCCACTCCACTCCACTCCGCTCCCTGCATTCCTCTCCACTACACTCTATTTCACTCCACTCCATTCCAATCCACTCCACTCCACTCCATTCCATTCCACACCCCTCCACTCCACTCCAATCCATTCCACTCCACTCCATTCCAATCCATTCCATTCCATTCCATTCCATTGCATTCCATTCCACTACACTCCATTGCACTCCATTGCATACCACTCCACTCACCTCCATTCCACTCCACTACATGCCATTCCACTCCATACCATTCCATTCCTTCATTTCCACAGGACCTCTCTCTGTCACAAAGGCTGGGGTGCAGGGGTGCAATCTCAGCTCATATTTCTTTTCACCATTCCATTGCATTCCATTCCATCCCTTTCCAATCCACACTATTTCACTCCACTCCACTCCACTCCATTCCATTCCATTCTATTACATTCCATTTCCCTCCATTGAATTTCTTTCCTTTCTTTCGACAGGATAACACTGTGTCTCCCAGGCTGGAATGCAGTGGCACAATCTCAGCTCACATCACATATCAATTTTCCATTGCATTGCATTCTTTCCATTGCATTCCATTGCATTCTTTCCATTGCATTCCACTGCATTCCTTTCCATTCCATTCCATTCCATTCCATTCCATTCCATTCCATTCCATTCCATTCCATTCCATTCCATTCCACTGTACTCCACTCCACTGAGCACTATTTCACTCCACTCCACTCTAATCCATTCCATTATATTACATTCTAATCTCTTCTATTCCATTCCCCTCGTTACACAGGCTGTAGTGTAGTGGTCAAATCTCTGTAAATATTTCTTTTCAACATTGCATTCCACTCCTTTATGTTCCATTCTGTTCCATTCCATTCCATTCCATTCCACTCCATTCCATTCCACTTCACTCCACTCCAGTACACTCCATTCCTCTCCACTCCACTCCATTCCACTCATCTCCACTCCACTCCACTTCATTCAACTCCATTCCATTCCAATCCATTCCAATCCACTCCACACCACTCCATTCCACTCCACTCCACTCCACTAAATTCCACTCCACTGCACTTCACTCCATTGAAATCCACTCCTTTCCACTCCACTCCACTCCACTCAATTCCACTCCTCTCCGCTCCACTCCATTCCTCTCCACTCCACTTCATTCCATTCCACTCCACTCCACTCCATTCCACTCTACTCCATTTCATTCCACTCCAATCCACTCCATTCCATTCCATTCCGCTTCATTCCATCCCATTATTTTCTCCACAGGATCTCATTCTCTTTCAAAGCCTGAAATGTAGTTGTACAATCTCACCTTATATTCCTTTTGACCTTTCCATTGCATTCCATTCCATCCCATTCCATTACACTCTATTTCACTCCACTCCACTCCACTCCATTCCATTCCACTCCATCCCATTCCATTCGAATCCATTCCATTCCACTCCATTCCATTCCACTCCACTCCACTACACTCCAATCCACTCCATTCTGTTCCATTCCTTTCCATTTCACTCCATTGATTCCATTCCTTTCTTTTGACAGGATATCACTGTGTCACCCAGGCTGGAGTGCAGTGGCACAGTTTCAGCTCACATTACATGTCAACTTTCCATTGCATTGCATTCTATTCCATGGCATTCCATGGCATTCCATTCCATTCCATAAGATTCCACACCTTTCCACTCAACTTCACCCCACACCACTACATTCCATTGCATCTGATTTGATTCCACTCCATTCTAATCATCTCCACTCCACTGCACTCCCCTCCAATCCATTCCAATCCATTGCATTCCATACCACCCCATTCTACTGCACTCCACTCCGCCCCTCTCCACTACACTTCATTCCATTCCATCCCATCCCATTCCATTCTTCTCCATTCCACTACACCCCACTCCACTCCATTCCACTATATTCCTTTCTACTCCACTCCATTCCACTCCACTTCATTACACTCCACTCCACTCCATTCCACTCCACTGCACTCCACTACACCCTAATCCATATCACTCCGCTCCACTCCACTCCATAACATTCCATTCGACTTCATTTCATTCGACTCTATTCCACTCCAATCCACTCAACTCCTTCAACTCCACTCCATTCCATTCCATTCCGTTCCGTTCCGTTCCGTTCCGTTCCGTTCCATTCCATTCCATTCCATTCCATTCCATTCCATTCCATTCCATTCCATTCCCTTTCACTCCATTGCATTCCACCTCTTTCTTTCAACAGGATATCACTCTGTCACCCAGGCTGGAGTGCAGTGGCACAATTTCAGATCACATTATATGTCAACTTTCCATTGCATTAAATTCTATTCCATTGCATTCCGTTGCATTCCATGCCTTTCCTTTCCATTCCATTCCATTCAATTTCATTCCATTCCACTCCCTTCCACTCCGTTTCACTCCAATCCACTATATTCGATTACATCCAATTCCATTCCACTCCATTCCAGTCCTCTCCACTCCACTGCACTCCACTCCACTCCATTCCACTACATCCCATTCCATTCCTCTCCATACCACTCCACTCCACTTCACTACACTCCACTCACCTCCAGTCCCTGCCTTTCCTTTCCATTCTACTGCATTCCATTCCATTCTTTTTTTCGAGAATATCTCACTCTGTCACCCAGCGTGGTGTGCAGTGACATAATCTCAGCTCACATTTCATTTCACCATTCCATTCCATTCCGTTCCGTTCCTTTCCACTCCTCCCCAATCCACTCTTCTCCAGTCCAATCCATTCCACTCCACTCCATTCCTGTCCAGTCCACTTCTGTCCATTCTATCCCATTCCATTCTCCTCTTTTCCACTCCACACCACTCCACTCAATTCTACTCAACTCCACTCCTTTCCATTCCACTCTATTCCATTCCATTGCTTTCTTTGTGAGGATCTCACACTGTCACCCAGGCTGGTGTTCAGTGGCACAATCTCAGCTCACATTTCAATTCACCATTCCATAACATTCCTTTCCATTCCATAACATTCCTTTCCATTCCATTCCATTCCATTCCATTCCATTCCATTCCATTCCACTGCACTCCAATCCACTCCATTCAATGTCACTCCATGGCACTCAAGGCCTTTCCATTCCATTATATTCCAATTCCTTCTCTTCTACTCCTTTCTTTTGACAGTATCTCCCTTTGTCCTACAGGGTGTACCATAGTTGCACTATCTCATCACACATTATTTTCATTATTCTAATGCTTTGCGTTCCATTCCATTCCCTTATGTTCCGTATTGTTCCACTCCGTTCCACTCCACTCCATTCCACTCCACTCCATTCCACTCCACTCCACTCCACTCCTCTCCACTCCACTCCACTCCATTCCAGTCTACTCCATTCCACTAAACACCACTCCACTCGAACCCACTCCACTCCACTCCATTCCATTCCACTTATTTCCACTGCATTCCACTCCACTCCATTCCACTCCACTCCAGCACATTCCACTACACTCCACCCCATTCCTCTCCACTCCATTTTACTCCACTGCATTCCACTTCACTCCACTCCACTCCATTCCATTCCATTCCACTCCATTCCATTCCATTCCTTTCTTTCCACATAATGTCACTCTGTCACAAAGGCTGTAGTGCATTGGCACAATCTTAGCTTCCTTTTATTTACAGCATTCCATTGCATTCCATTCCATCACATTCTAATCCACTCTATTTCACTCCACCCTACTCCACTCCACGCTATCCCATTCCACTCCAACCCATTCCATTCGACTCCATTCCACTCCACTCCACTCTACTCCATTCCATTCCATCCCATTCCATTCCATTGCATTCCATTCCTTTGTCTTGACAGGATATCCCTGTGTCACCCAGGCTGGAGAGCACAGGCAGACTGTCAGCTCACATTACAGGTTAACTTTCCATTGCTTTGCATTCTATTCCATTGCATTTCATTTCATTCCATTCAATTCTGTTCCATTCCATTCCATTCCATTCCATGCGGTCCACTCCACTCCACTCCACTACATTCCATTACATCTGATTTCATTCCACTCCCTTCCAATCCACTACACTCTACTCCACGCCATTCCACTCCATCCCATGCCATTCCGCTCTATTCCACTGCACTCCACTGCACCTGAATCCACTCATCTTCATTCCATTCCATTCCATCCCATTCCATTCCTCTCCATTCCACTCCATTCTACTTCACACCACTCCAATCCAGTCCACTCCATTTCATTGCATTCCATTGCATTCCATTCCTCTCCATTCCATTCAATTTTTTTTTCTTTCGAGAGTATCTCACTCTATTACTGAGCATGGATCTCAGTGTCACAATCTAAGCTCACATTTTATTTCACAATTACATTCCATTGAATTCCATTCTATTCCATTACATTCCATTTCACTCCGTTCCACTTCACTCCACTCCAATACACTACATTCCATTACATCCGTTTCTATTCCACTCCATTCCACTCCTCCTCACTCCACTGAACTCCACTCCACTTCATTCCACTTCAACCTATTCAATTCCGCTCCTTTGCACTGCACTCCACTCAACCGCAATCCACTAAACTTCATTTATTTCCATGCCACCCCATTCCATTCCTCTCCATTCCACTCCACTCATATTCACTCCACTCCACTCCACTCCATTCCATTCCACTCCATTCCACTCCACTCCATTCCAGTCCACTCCACTCCATTCCATTCCATCCCATTCCATTCCACTCTTTTCCACTCCGTTCCACTCCACTCCACTCCATTGCAATCCACTACACTCCAATCGAATAAATTCCACTCCACTCCATTCCATTCCATTCCATTCCAATCCATTCCATTCCATTACACTCCATTGTGTTCCATTCCTTTCTTTCAGCAGGATATCACCGTGTCACCCATGCTGGAGTGCAGTGACACAATCTCAGTTAACATTACATGTCAACTTTCCATTGCATTCCATTCTATTCCATTGCATTCCATTGCATTCCATTCCATTTCATTTCGTTCCATTGTATTCCATTCGAAGTCATTCCATTCCACTCCGTTACACTCCACTCCACTCCACTCCATTACATCCGATTCCATTCCACTCCATTCCACTCTTATCCACTCCATTGCTCTCCACTCCACTCCATTCCACTCCATCCCATTCCGTTCGGCTGCTTTCCACTGCACTCCACTCCACCTCACTCCACTCCACTTCATTCCATTCCTTTCCATCCCATTGTATTCCTGTCCATTCCACTCTACTCCACTTCACTCCACTCCACTCCACTCCAGTCTACTCCATTCCATTCCACTGCATTCCATTCCATTCCTTTCTGTTGAGAGTATCTCGCTCTGTCACCCAGCAATGAGCACAGTGGCACAGTCTCAGCTCACGTTTAATTTCACCTCTCCATTCCATTCCATTCCATTCCATTCCACTCCACTCCATTCAACTCCACTCCACTCCAATCCATTCCACCCCACTCCTTTCCACTCCATTCCAGTCCACTCGACTCCTTTCCATTCCATCCCATTCCATTATTCTCCTTTCCACTCCTCTCCGCTCCAATCAATTCCATTCCATTCTACTCCATTCCATGCCATTCTATTCCATTCCATTCCATTCCATTCCTTTCTTTTGACAGGATCTCACTCTATCACCGGGGCTGGTGTGCAGTGGCACAGTCTCAATTCACATTTCATTTCCCTATTCCATTCCATTCCTTTTCTTTTCATTCCATTCCACTCTAATGCACTCCACTCCACTCCACTCAATTTCACTCCACTCTCCTCCACTCCACTCCAATCTGCTCCCCTCCACTACACTCCATTCCATCCCATTCCATTCCATTCCATTCCATTCCATCCCATTCCATTCCATTCCATTCCATTCCATTCCATTCCATTCCATTCCATTCCTTTCTTTCCACAGGATCTCACTCCGTCAAAAAGGCTGGAAATCAGTGATACAATCTCATCTCACATTTATTTCACTGTTCCATTGTTTTCCATTCCATCCCATTCTTTCCACTATATTTCACTCACCTCCACTCCACTCTGTTCCATTCCATTGCATCCCATTCCATTCGACCCCACTACACTACACTCCAGTTCATTCCATTCCATTCCATTCCATTCCATTCCATTCCGTTCCATTCCATTCTATTCCATTCCATTATTTCACACCATTGCCTTCCAATCCTTTCTTTGAACGGGATGTCACGGTGTCACCCAGGCTGCAGTGCAGTGGCACAATCTCAGCTCGCATTAAATGTCAACTTTCCATTGCATTGCATTCTATTCCATTGCCTTCCATTCCATTCCATTCCAGTGCAATCCATTCGATTCTATCTCATTCCTTTTCATTCAATTCCATTCCTTTCCACTCCTTTCCACTCCACTCCACTCCACTCCTTTACATTACATGCGATTCCATTCCACTCCATTACACTCCACCGCACTCCACTTCACTCCATTCCACTACATCCCATTCCATTCCACTCCATTCCACTGCAATCCACTCCACCTCTCTCCATTTCACTTCTTTCCATTTCATCCCATTCCATTCCAATCCCTTCCATTCCACTCCTTTCTTTCGACAGGATCTATCTCTGTCACACAGGCTGTAGTGTACTGGCACAATCTCAACACACATTTCTTTTCAACGTTCCATCAGATTCCGTTACACTCCACTCCACTCCACTCCAGGACACTCCAGGACACTCCACTCCACTCCACTCAGTTCCATTTCACTCCTGTCTACTTCACTCATTCCACTCCACTCGACTCTACTCCAACTCATTCCACTCTATTCATCCCACTGCACTCCACTCCACTCCACTCCGCTCCCTGCATTCCTCTCCACTACACTCTATTTCACTCCACTCCATTCCAATCCACTCCACTCCACTCCATTCCATTCCACACCCCTCCACTCCACTCCAATCCATTCCACTCCACTCCATTCCAATCCATTCCATTCCATTCCATTCCATTGCATTCCATTCCACTACACTCCATTGCACTCCATTGCATACCACTCCACTCACCTCCATTCCACTCCACTACATGCCATTCCACTCCATACCATTCCATTCCTTCATTTCCACAGGACCTCTCTCTGTCACAAAGGCTGGGGTGCAGGGGTGCAATCTCAGCTCATATTTCTTTTCACCATTCCATTGCATTCCATTCCATCCCTTTCCAATCCACACTATTTCACTCCACTCCACTCCACTCCATTCCATTCCATTCTATTACATTCCATTTCCCTCTATTTAATTTCTTTCCTTTCTTTCGACAGGATAACACTGTGTCTCCCAGGCTGGAATGCAGTGGCACAATCTCAGCTCACATCACATATCAATTTTCCATTGCATTGCATTCTTTCCATTGCATTCCATTGCATTCTTTCCATTGCATTCCACTGCATTCCTTTCCATTCCATTCCATTCCATTCCATTCCATTCCATTCCATTCCATTCCATTCCATTCCATTCCATTCCATTCCACTGTACTCCACTCCACTGAGCACTATTTCACTCCACTCCACTCTAATCCATTCCATTATATTACATTCTAATCTCTTCTATTCCATTCCCCTCGTTACACAGGCTGTAGTGTAGTGGTCAAATCTCTGTAAATATTTCTTTTCAACATTGCATTCCACTCCTTTATGTTCCATTCTGTTCCATTCCATTCCATTCCATTCCACTCCATTCCATTCCACTTCACTCCACTCCAGTACACTCCATTCCTCTCCACTCCACTCCATTCCACTCATCTCCACTCCACTCCACTTCATTCAACTCCATTCCATTCCAATCCATTCCAATCCACTCCACACCACTCCATTCCACTCCACTCCACTCCACTAAATTCCACTCCACTGCACTTCACTCCATTGAAATCCACTCCTTTCCACTCCACTCCACTCCACTCAATTCCACTCCTCTCCGCTCCACTCCATTCCTCTCCACTCCACTTCATTCCATTCCACTCCACTCCACTCCATTCCACTCTACTCCATTTCATTCCACTCCAATCCACTCCATTCCATTCCATTCCGCTTCATTCCATCCCATTATTTTCTCCACAGGATCTCATTCTCTTTCAAAGCCTGAAATGTAGTTGTACAATCTCACCTTATATTCCTTTTGACCTTTCCATTGCATTCCATTCCATCCCATTCCATTACACTCTATTTCACTCCACTCCACTCCACTCCATTCCATTCCACTCCATCCCATTCCATTCGAATCCATTCCATTCCACTCCATTCCATTCCACTCCACTCCACTACACTCCAATCCACTCCATTCTGTTCCATTCCTTTCCATTTCACTCCATTGATTCCATTCCTTTCTTTTGACAGGATATCACTGTGTCACCCAGGCTGGAGTGCAGTGGCACAGTTTCAGCTCACATTACATGTCAACTTTCCATTGCATTGCATTCTATTCCATGGCATTCCATGGCATTCCATTCCATTCCATAAGATTCCACACCTTTCCACTCAACTTCACCCCACACCACTACATTCCATTGCATCTGATTTGATTCCACTCCATTCTAATCATCTCCACTCCACTGCACTCCCCTCCAATCCATTCCAATCCATTGCATTCCATACCACCCCATTCTACTGCACTCCACTCCGCCCCTCTCCACTACACTTCATTCCATTCCATCCCATCCCATTCCATTCTTCTCCATTCCACTACACCCCACTCCACTCCATTCCACTATATTCCTTTCTACTCCACTCCATTCCACTCCACTTCATTACACTCCACTCCACTCCATTCCACTCCACTGCACTCCACTACACCCTAATCCATATCACTCCGCTCCACTCCACTCCATAACATTCCATTCGACTTCATTTCATTCGACTCTATTCCACTCCAATCCACTCAACTCCTTCAACTCCACTCCATTCCATTCCATTCCGTTCCGTTCCGTTCCGTTCCGTTCCGTTCCATTCCATTCCATTCCATTCCATTCCATTCCATTCCATTCCATTCCCTTTCACTCCATTGCATTCCACCTCTTTCTTTCAACAGGATATCACTCTGTCACCCAGGCTGGAGTGCAGTGGCACAATTTCAGATCACATTATATGTCAACTTTCCATTGCATTAAATTCTATTCCATTGCATTCCGTTGCATTCCATGCCTTTCCTTTCCATTCCATTCCATTCAATTTCATTCCATTCCACTCCCTTCCACTCCGTTTCACTCCAATCCACTATATTCGATTACATCCAATTCCATTCCACTCCATTCCAGTCCTCTCCACTCCACTGCACTCCACTCCACTCCATTCCACTACATCCCATTCCATTCCTCTCCATACCACTCCACTCCACTTCACTACACTCCACTCACCTCCAGTCCCTGCCTTTCCTTTCCATTCTACTGCATTCCATTCCATTCTTTTTTTCGAGAATATCTCACTCTGTCACCCAGCGTGGTGTGCAGTGACATAATCTCAGCTCACATTTCATTTCACCATTCCATTCCATTCCGTTCCGTTCCTTTCCACTCCTCCCCAATCCACTCTTCTCCAGTCCAATCCATTCCACTCCACTCCATTCCTGTCCAGTCCACTTCTGTCCATTCTATCCCATTCCATTCTCCTCTTTTCCACTCCACACCACTCCACTCAATTCTACTCAACTCCACTCCTTTCCATTCCACTCTATTCCATTCCATTGCTTTCTTTGTGAGGATCTCACACTGTCACCCAGGCTGGTGTTCAGTGGCACAATCTCAGCTCACATTTCAATTCACCATTCCATAACATTCCTTTCCATTCCATAACATTCCTTTCCATTCCATTCCATTCCATTCCATTCCATTCCATTCCATTCCATTCCATTCCATTCCATTCCATTCCATTCCACTGCACTCCAATCCACTCCATTCAATGTCACTCCATGGCACTCAAGGCCTTTCCATTCCATTATATTCCAATTCCTTCTCTTCTACTCCTTTCTTTTGACAGTATCTCCCTTTGTCCTACAGGGTGTACCATAGTTGCACTATCTCATCACACATTATTTTCATTATTCTAATGCTTTGCGTTCCATTCCATTCCCTTATGTTCCGTATTGTTCCACTCCGTTCCACTCCACTCCATTCCACTCCACTCCATTCCACTCCACTCCACTCCACTCCTCTCCACTCCACTCCACTCCATTCCAGTCTACTCCATTCCACTAAACACCACTCCACTCGAACCCACTCCACTCCACTCCATTCCATTCCACTTATTTCCACTGCATTCCACTCCACTCCATTCCACTCCACTCCAGCACATTCCACTACACTCCACCCCATTCCTCTCCACTCCATTTTACTCCACTGCATTCCACTTCACTCCACTCCACTCCATTCCATTCCATTCCACTCCATTCCATTCCATTCCTTTCTTTCCACATAATGTCACTCTGTCACAAAGGCTGTAGTGCATTGGCACAATCTTAGCTTCCTTTTATTTACAGCATTCCATTGCATTCCATTCCATCACATTCTAATCCACTCTATTTCACTCCACCCTACTCCACTCCACGCTATCCCATTCCACTCCAACCCATTCCATTCGACTCCATTCCACTCCACTCCACTCTACTCCATTCCATTCCATCCCATTCCATTCCATTGCATTCCATTCCTTTGTCTTGACAGGATATCCCTGTGTCACCCAGGCTGGAGAGCACAGGCAGACTGTCAGCTCACATTACAGGTTAACTTTCCATTGCTTTGCATTCTATTCCATTGCATTTCATTTCATTCCATTCAATTCTGTTCCATTCCATTCCATTCCATTCCATGCGGTCCACTCCACTCCACTCCACTACATTCCATTACATCTGATTTCATTCCACTCCCTTCCAATCCACTACACTCTACTCCACGCCATTCCACTCCATCCCATGCCATTCCGCTCTATTCCACTGCACTCCACTGCACCTGAATCCACTCATCTTCATTCCATTCCATTCCATCCCATTCCATTCCTCTCCATTCCACTCCATTCTACTTCACACCACTCCAATCCAGTCCACTCCATTTCATTGCATTCCATTGCATTCCATTCCTCTCCATTCCATTCAATTTTTTTTTTCTTTCGAGAGTATCTCACTCTATTACTGAGCATGGATCTCAGTGTCACAATCTAAGCTCACATTTTATTTCACAATTACATTCCATTGAATTCCATTCTATTCCATTACACTCCATTTCACTCCGTTCCACTTCACTCCACTCCAATACACTACATTCCATTACATCCGTTTCTATTCCACTCCATTCCACTCCTCCTCACTCCACTGAACTCCACTCCACTTCATTCCACTTCAACCTATTCAATTCCGCACCTTTGCACTGCACTCCAATCAACCGCAATCCAATAAACTTCATTTATTTCCATTCCACCCCATTCCATTCCTCTCCATTCCACTCCACTCATATTCACTCCACTCCACTCCACTCCATTCCATTCCACTCCATTCCACTCCACTCCATTCCAGTCCACTCCACTCCATTCCATTCCATCCCATTCCATTCCACTCTTTTCCACTCCGTTCCACTCCACTCCACTCCATTGCAATCCACTACACTCCAATCGAATAAATTCCACTCCACTCCATTCCATTCCATTCCATTCCAATCCATTCCATTCCATTACACTCCATTGTGTTCCATTCCTTTCTTTCAGCAGGATATCACCGTGTCACCCATGCTGGAGTGCAGTGACACAATCTCAGTTAACATTACATGTCAACTTTCCATTGCATTCCATTCTATTCCATTGCATTCCATTGCATTCCATTCCATTTCATTTCGTTCCATTGTATTCCATTCGAAGTCATTCCATTCCACTCCGTTACACTGCACTCCACTCCACTCCATTACATCCGATTCCATTCCACTCCATTCCACTCTTATCCACTCCACTGCTCTCCACTCCACTCCATTCCACTCCATCCCATTCCGTTCGGCTGCTTTCCACTGCACTCCACTCCACCTCACTCCACTCCACTTCATTCCATTCCTTTCCATCCCATTGTATTCCTGTCCATTCCACTCTACTCCACTTCACTCCACTCCACTCCACTCCAGTCTACTCCATTCCATTCCACTGCATTCCATTCCATTCCTTTCTGTTGAGAGTATCTCGCTCTGTCACCCAGCAATGAGCACAGTGGCACAGTCTCAGCTCACGTTTAATTTCACCTCTCCATTCCATTCCATTCCATTCCATTCCACTCCACTCCATTCAACTCCACTCCACTCCAATCCATTCCACCCCACTCCTTTCCACTCCATTCCAGTCCACTCGACTCCTTTCCATTCCATCCCATTCCATTATTCTCCTTTCCACTCCTCTCCGCTCCAATCAATTCCATTCCATTCTACTCCATTCCATGCCATTCTATTCCATTCCATTCCATTCCATTCCTTTCTTTTGACAGGATCTCACTCTATCACCGGGGCTGGTGTGCAGTGGCACAGTCTCAATTCACATTTCATTTCTCTATTCCATTCCATTCCTTTTCTTTTCATTCCATTCCACTCTAATGCACTCCACTCCACTCCACTCAATTTCACTCCACTCTCCTCCACTCCACTCCAATCTGCTCCCCTCCACTACACTCCATTCCATCCCATTCCATTCCATTCCATTCCATTCCATCCCATTCCATTCCATTCCATTCCATTCCATTCCATTCCATTCCATTCCATTCCATTCCATTCCTTTCTTTCCACAGGATCTCACTCCGTCAAAAAGGCTGGAAATCAGTGATACAATCTCATCTCACATTTATTTCACTGTTCCATTGTTTTCCATTCCATCCCATTCTTTCCACTATATTTCACTCACCTCCACTCCACTCTGTTCCATTCCATTGCATCCCATTCCATTCGACCCCACTACACTACACTCCAGTTCATTCCATTCCATTCCATTCCATTCCATTCCATTCCATTCCGTTCCATTCCATTCTATTCCATTCCATTATTTCACACCATTGCCTTCCAATCCTTTCTTTGAACGGGATGTCACGGTGTCACCCAGGCTGCAGTGCAGTGGCACAATCTCAGCTCGCATTAAATGTCAACTTTCCATTGCATTGCATTCTATTCCATTGCCTTCCATTCCATTCCATTCCAGTGCAATCCATTCGATTCTATCTCATTCCTTTTCATTCAATTCCATTCCTTTCCACTCCTTTCCACTCCACTCCACTCCACTCCTTTACATTACATGCGATTCCATTCCACTCCATTACACTCCACCGCACTCCACTTCACTCCATTCCACTACATCCCATTCCATTCCACTCCATTCCACTGCAATCCACTCCACCTCTCTCCATTTCACTTCTTTCCATTTCATCCCATTCCATTCCAATCCCTTCCATTCCACTCCTTTCTTTCGACAGGATCTATCTCTGTCACACAGGCTGTAGTGTACTGGCACAATCTCAACACACATTTCTTTTCAACGTTCCATCAGATTCCGTTACACTCCACTCCACTCCACTCCAGGACACTCCAGGACACTCCACTCCACTCCACTCAGTTCCATTTCACTCCTGTCTACTTCACTCATTCCACTCCACTCGACTCTACTCCAACTCATTCCACTCTATTCATCCCACTGCACTCCACTCCACTCCACTCCGCTCCCTGCATTCCTCTCCACTACACTCTATTTCACTCCACTCCATTCCAATCCACTCCACTCCACTCCATTCCATTCCACACCCCTCCACTCCACTCCAATCCATTCCACTCCACTCCATTCCAATCCATTCCATTCCATTCCATTCCATTGCATTCCATTCCACTACACTCCATTGCACTCCATTGCATACCACTCCACTCACCTCCATTCCACTCCACTACATGCCATTCCACTCCATACCATTCCATTCCTTCATTTCCACAGGACCTCTCTCTGTCACAAAGGCTGGGGTGCAGGGGTGCAATCTCAGCTCATATTTCTTTTCACCATTCCATTGCATTCCATTCCATCCCTTTCCAATCCACACTATTTCACTCCACTCCACTCCACTCCATTCCATTCCATTCTATTACATTCCATTTCCCTCCATTGAATTTCTTTCCTTTCTTTCGACAGGATAACACTGTGTCTCCCAGGCTGGAATGCAGTGGCACAATCTCAGCTCACATCACATATCAATTTTTCATTGCATTGCATTCTTTCCATTGCATTCCATTGCATTCTTTCCATTGCATTCCTTTCCATTCCATTCCATTCCATTCCATTCCATTCCATTCCATTCCACTCTGATCCACTCCAATTAACTCCACTCCACTTCATTCCATTATATATGATTCCATTACACTCCATTCCACTCCTCTCAACTCCACTGCACTTCACTCCACTCCACTCCATCTCATTCCATTCCACTCCATTCCCCTGCACTCCACGCCACCCACACTCCACTTTCTTTCATTCCATTCCATCCCATTCCATTCCGCTCCATTCCACTCCAATCCAGGACACTCCAATCCAGTCCATGCCAATCTACTCCATTCCATTCCATTCCATTCCATTCCATTCCATTCCATTCCATTCCATTCCATTCCATTCAACTACATTCCATTCCATTCCTTTCTTTTGACAGTATCTGACTTTGTCACCCAGCCAGGAGCACAATTGCACAATCTCAGCTCACATTTCATTTCACCATTCCATTCCATTCCATTCCATTCCATTCCATTCCATTCCATTCTACTCCACTCCACTCCACTCCATTCCATTCCAGTCCATTCCACTCCTTTCTATTCCATCCCATTCCATTCCACTCCTTTCCACTCCAATCCACTCCAGTCCATTGCATTCCCTTCACTCCATTCCATTCCATTCCTTTCTTTGGACAGGATCTCACTCTGTAACCCAGGCTGATGTGCAGTGACACTATCTCAGCTCACATTTCATTTCACCACTCCATTTCATTCCGTTCCATTCCATTCCATTCCATTCCACTGTACTCCACTCCACTGAGCACTATTTCACTCCACTCCACTCTAATCCATTCCATTATATTACATTCTAATCTCTTCTATTCCATTCCCCTCGTTACACAGGCTGTAGTGTAGTGGTCAAATCTCTGTAAATATTTCTTTTCAACATTGCATTCCACTCCTTTATGTTCCATTCTGTTCCATTCCATTCCATTCCATTCCACTCCATTCCATTCCACTTCACTCCACTCCAGTACACTCCATTCCTCTCCACTCCACTCCATTCCACTCATCTCCACTCCACTCCACTTCATTCAACTCCATTCCATTCCAATCCATTCCAATCCACTCCACACCACTCCATTCCACTCCACTCCACTCCACTAAATTCCACTCCACTGCACTTCACTCCATTGAAATCCACTCCTTTCCACTCCACTCCACTCCACTCAATTCCACTCCTCTCCGCTCCACTCCATTCCTCTCCACTCCACTTCATTCCACTCCACTCCACTCCACTCCATTCCACTCTACTCCATTTCATTCCACTCCAATCCACTCCATTCCATTCCATTCCGCTTCATTCCATCCCATTATTTTCTCCACAGGATCTCATTCTCTTTCAAAGCCTGAAATGTAGTTGTACAATCTCACCTTATATTCCTTTTGACCATTCCATTGCATTCCATTCCATCCCATTCCATTACACTCTATTTCACTCCACTCCACTCCACTCCATTCCATTCCACTCCATCCCATTCCATTCGAATCCATTCCAATCCACTCCATTCCATTCCACTCCACTCCACTACACTCCAATCCACTCCATTCTGTTCCGTTCCTTTCCATTTCACTCCATTGATTCCATTCCTTTCTTTTGACAGGATATCACTGTGTCACCCAGGCTGGAGTGCAGTGGCACAGTTTCAGCTCACATTACATGTCAACTTTCCATTGCATTGCATTCTATTCCATGGCATTCCATGGCATTCCATTCCATTCCATAAGATTCCACACCTTTCCACTCAACTTCACCCCACACCACTACATTCCATTGCATCTGATTTGATTCCACTCCATTCTAATCATCTCCACTCCACTGCACTCCTCTCCAATACATTCCAATCCATTGCATTCCATACCACCCCATTCTACTGCACTCCACTCCGCCCCTCTCCACTACACTTCATTCCATTCCATCCCATCCCATTCCATTCTTCTCCATTCCACTACACCCCACTCCACTCCATTCCACTATATTCCTTTCTACTCCACTCCATTCCACTCCACTTCATTACACTCCACTCCACTCCATTCCACTCCACTGCACTCCACTACACCCTAATCCATATCACTCCGCTCCACTCCACTCCATAACATTCCATTCGACTTCATTTCATTCGACTCTATTCCACTCCAATCCACTCAACTCCTTCAACTCCACTCCATTCCATTCCATTCCGTTCCGTTCCGTTCCGTTCCGTTCCGTTCCATTCCATTCCATTCCATTCCATTCCATTCCATTCCATTCCATTCCATTCCCTTTCACTCCATTGCATTCCACCTCTTTCTTTCAACAGGATATCACTCTGTCACCCAGGCTGGAGTGCAGTGGCACAATTTCAGATCACATTATATGTCAACTTTCCATTGCATTAAATTCTATTCCATTGCATTCCGTTGCATTCCATGCCTTTCCTTTCCATTCCATTCCATTCAATTTCATTCCATTCCACTCCCTTCCACTCCGTTTCACTCCAATCCACTATATTCGATTACATCCAATTCCATTCCACTCCATTCCAGTCCTCTCCACTCCACTGCACTCCACTCCACTCCATTCCACTACATCCCATTCCATTCCTCTCCATACCACTCCACTCCACTTCACTACACTCCACTCACCTCCAGTCCCTGCCTTTCCTTTCCATTCTACTGCATTCCATTCCATTCTTTTTTTCGAGAATATCTCACTCTGTCACCCAGCGTGGTGTGCAGTGACATAATCTCAGCTCACATTTCATTTCACCATTCCATTCCATTCCGTTCCGTTCCTTTCCACTCCTCCCCAATCCACTCTTCTCCAGTCCAATCCATTCCACTCCACTCCATTCCTGTCCAGTCCACTTCTGTCCATTCTATCCCATTCCATTCTCCTCTTTTCCACTCCACACCACTCCACTCAATTCTACTCAACTCCACTCCTTTCCATTCCACTCTATTCCATTCCATTGCTTTCTTTGTGAGGATCTCACACTGTCACCCAGGCTGGTGTTCAGTGGCACAATCTCAGCTCACATTTCAATTCACCATTCCATAACATTCCTTTCCATTCCATAACATTCCTTTCCATTCCATTCCATTCCATTCCATTCCATTCCATTCCATTCCATTCCATTCCATTCCATTCCACTGCACTCCAATCCACTCCATTCAATGTCACTCCATGGCACTCAAGGCCTTTCCATTCCATTATATTCCAATTCCTTCTCTTCTACTCCTTTCTTTTGACAGTATCTCCCTTTGTCCTACAGGGTGTACCATAGTTGCACTATCTCATCACACATTATTTTCATTATTCTAATGCTTTGCGTTCCATTCCATTCCCTTATGTTCCGTATTGTTCCACTCCGTTCCACTCCACTCCATTCCACTCCACTCCATTCCACTCCACTCCACTCCACTCCTCTCCACTCCACTCCACTCCATTCCAGTCTACTCCATTCCACTAAACACCACTCCACTCGAACCCACTCCACTCCACTCCATTCCATTCCACTTATTTCCACTGCATTCCACTCCACTCCATTCCACTCCACTCCAGCACATTCCACTACACTCCACCCCATTCCTCTCCACTCCATTTTACTCCACTGCATTCCACTTCACTCCACTCCACTCCATTCCATTCCATTCCATTCCATTCCACTGCACTCCAATCCACTCCATTCAATGTCACTCCATGGCACTCAAGGCCTTTCCATTCCATTATATTCCAATTCCTTCTCTTCTACTCCTTTCTTTTGACAGTATCTCCCTTTGTCCTACAGGGTGTACCATAGTTGCACTATCTCATCACACATTATTTTCATTATTCTAATGCTTTGCGTTCCATTCCATTCCCTTATGTTCCGTATTGTTCCACTCCGTTCCACTCCACTCCATTCCACTCCACTCCATTCCACTCCACTCCACTCCACTCCTCTCCACTCCACTCCACTCCATTCCAGTCTACTCCATTCCACTAAACACCACTCCACTCGAACCCACTCCACTCCACTCCATTCCATTCCACTTATTTCCACTGCATTCCACTCCACTCCATTCCACTCCACTCCAGCACATTCCACTACACTCCACCCCATTCCTCTCCACTCCATTTTACTCCACTGCATTCCACTTCACTCCACTCCACTCCATTCCATTCCATTCCACTCCATTCCATTCCATTCCTTTCTTTCCACATAATGTCACTCTGTCACAAAGGCTGTAGTGCATTGGCACAATCTTAGCTTCCTTTTATTTACAGCATTCCATTGCATTCCATTCCATCACATTCTAATCCACTCTATTTCACTCCACCCTACTCCACTCCACGCTATCCCATTCCACTCCAACCCATTCCATTCGACTCCATTCCACTCCACTCCACTCTACTCCATTCCATTCCATCCCATTCCATTCCATTGCATTCCATTCCTTTGTCTTGACAGGATATCCCTGTGTCACCCAGGCTGGAGAGCACAGGCAGACTGTCAGCTCACATTACAGGTTAACTTTCCATTGCTTTGCATTCTATTCCATTGCATTTCATTTCATTCCATTCAATTCTGTTCTATTCCATTCCATTCCATTCCATGCGGTCCACTCCACTCCACTCCACTACATTCCATTACATCTGATTTCATTCCACTCCCTTCCACTCCACTACACTCTACTCCACGCCATTCCACTCCATCCCATGCCATTCCGCTCTATTCCACTGCACTCCACTGCACCTGAATCCACTCATCTTCATTCCATTCCATTCCATCCCATTCCATTCCTCTCCATTCCACTCCATTCTACTTCACACCACTCCAATCCAGTCCACTCCATTTCATTGCATTCCATTGCATTCCATTCCTCTCCATTCCATTCAATTTTTTTTTCTTTCGAGAGTATCTCACTCTATTACTGAGCATGGATCTCAGTGTCACAATCTAAGCTCACATTTTATTTCACAATTACATTCCATTGAATTCCATTCTATTCCATTACATTCCATTTCACTCCGTTCCACTTCACTCCACTCCAATACACTACATTCCATTACATCCGTTTCTATTCCACTCCATTCCACTCCTCCTCACTCCACTGAACTCCACTCCACTTCATTCCACTTCAACCTATTCAATTCCGCTCCTTTGCACTGCACTCCACTCAACCGCAATCCACTAAACTTCATTTATTTCCATGCCACCCCATTCCATTCCTCTCCATTCCACTCCACTCATATTCACTCCACTCCACTCCACTCCATTCCATTCCACTCCATTCCACTCCACTCCATTCCAGTCCACTCCACTCCATTCCATTCCATCCCATTCCATTCCACTCTTTTCCACTCTGTTCCACTCCACGCCACTCCATTGCAATCCACTACACTCCAATCGAATAAATTCCACTCCACTCCATTCCATTCCATTCCATTCCAATCCATTCCATTCCATTACACTCCATTGTGTTCCATTCCTTTCTTTCAGCAGGATATCACCGTGTCACCCATGCTGGAGTGCAGTGGCACAATCTCAGTTCACATTACATGTCAACTTTCCATTGCATTCCATTCTATTCCATTGCATTCCATTGCATTCCATTCCATTTCATTTCGTTCCATTGTATTCCACTCGAAGTCATTCCATTCCACTCCGTTCCACTCCACTCTACTCCACTCCATTACATCCGATTCCATTCCACTCCATTCCACTCTTATCCACTCCACTGCTCTCCACTCCACTCCATTCCACTCCATCCCATTCCGTTCGGCTGCTTTCCACTGCACTCCACTCCACCTCACTCCACTCCACTTCATTCCATTCCTTTCCATCCCATTGTATTCCTGTCCATTCCACTCTACTCCACTTCACTCCACTCCACTCCACTCCAGTCTACTCCATTCCATTCCACTGCATTCCATTCCATTCCTTTCTGTTGAGAGTATCTCGCTCTGTCACCCAGCAATGAGCACAGTGGCACAGTCTCAGCTCACGTTTAATTTCACCTCTCCATTCCATTCCATTCCACTCCACTCCATTCAACTCCACTCCACTCCAATCCATTCCACCCCACTCCTTTCCACTCCATTCCAGTCCACTCGACTCCTTTCCATTCCATCCCATTCCATTATTCTCCTTTCCACTCCTCTCCGCTCCAATCAATTCCATTCCATTCTACTCCATTCCATGCCATTCTATTCCATTCCATTCCATTCCATTCCTTTCTTTTGACAGGATCTCACTCTATCACCGGGGCTGGTGTGCAGTGGCACAGTCTCAATTCACATTTCATTTCCCTATTCCATTCCATTCCTTTTCTTTTCATTCCATTCCACTCTAATGCACTCCACTCCACTCCACTCAATTTCACTCCACTCTCCTCCACTCCACTCCAATCTGCTCCCCTCCACTACACTCCATTCCATCCCATTCCATTCCATTCCATTCCATTCCATCCCATTCCATTCCATTCCATTCCATTCCATTCCATTCCATTCCATTCCATTGCATTCCATTCCTTTCTTTCCACAGGATCTCACTCCGTCAAAAAGGCTGGAAATCAGTGATACAATCTCAGCTCACATTTATTTCACTGTTCCATTGTTTTCCATTCCATCCCATTCTTTCCACTATATTTCACTCACCTCCACTCCACTCTGTTCCATTCCATTGCATCCCATTCCATTCGACCCCACTACACTACACTCCAGTTCATTCCATTCCATTCCATTCCATTCCATTCCATTCCATTCCATTCCATTCCATTCCGTTCCATTCCATTCTATTCCATTCCATTATTTCACACCATTGCCTTCCAATCCTTTCTTTTAAAGGGATGTCACGGTGTCACCCAGGCTGCATTGCAGTGGCACAATCTCAGCTCGCATTACTAGTCAACTTTCCATTGCATTGCATTCTATTCCATTGCCTTCCATTCCATTCCATTCCAGTGCAATCCATTCGATTCTATCTCATTCCTTTTCATTCAATTCCATTCCTTTCCACTCCTTTCCACTCCACTCCACTCCTTTACATTACATGCGATTCCATTCCAATCCATTACACTCCACCGCACTCCACTTCACTCCATTCCACTACATCCCATTCCATTCCACTCCATTCCACTGCAATCCACTCCACCTCTCTCCATTTCACTTCTTTCCATTTCATCCCATTCCATTCCAATCCCTTCCATTCCACTCCTTTCTTTCGACAGGATCTATCTCTGTCACACAGGCTGTAGTTTACTGGCACAATCTCAACACACATTTCTTTTCAACGTTCCATCAGATTCCGTTACACTCCACTCCACTCCACTCCACTCCAGGACACTCCACTCCACTCCACTCAGTTCCATTTCACTCCTGTCTACTTCACTCATTCCACTCCACTCAACTCTACTCCAACTCATTCCACTCTATTCATCCCACTGCACTCCACTCCACTCCACTCCGCTCCCTGCATTCCTCTCCACTACACTCTGTTTCACTCCCCTCCATTCCAATCCATTCCATTCCATTCCATTCCATTGCATTCCATTCCACTACACTCCATTGTGCTCCATTGCATACCACTCCTCTCACCTCCTTTCCACTCCACTACATGCCATTCCACTCCATACCATTCCATTCCTTCATTTCCACAGGACCTCTCTCTGTCACAAAGGCTGGGGTGCAGGGGCACAATCTCAGCTCCTATTTCTTTTCACTATTCCATTGCATTCCATTCCATCCCTTTCCAATCCACACTATTTCACTCCACTCCACTCCACTCCACTCCATTCCATTCCATTCTATTACATTCCATTTCCCTCTATTTAATTTCTTTCCTTTCTTTCGACAGGATAACACTGTGTCTCCCAGGCTGGAATGCAGTGGCACAATCTCAGCTCACATCACATATCAATTTTCCATTGCATTGCATTCTTTCCATTGCATTCCATTGCATTCTTTCCATTGCATTCCATTGCATTCCTTTCCATTCCATTCCATTCCATTCCATTCCATTCCATTCCATTCCATTCCATTCCACTCTGATCCACTCCAATTAACTCCACTCCACTTCATTCCATTATATATGATTCCATTACACTCCATTCCACTCCTCTCAACTCCACTGCACTTCACTCCACTCCACTCCATCTCATTCCATTCCACTCCATTCCCATGCACTCCACACCACCCACACTCCACTTTCTTTCATTCCATTCCATCCCATTCCATTCCGCTCCATTCCACTCCAATCCAGGACACTCCAATCCAGTCCATGCCACTCTACTCCATTCCATTCCATTCCATTCCATTCCATTCCATTCCATTCCATTCCATTCCATTCCATTCCATTCCACTACATTCCATTCCATTCCTTTCTTTTGACAGTGTCTGACTTTGTCACCCAGCCAGGAGCACAATGGCACAATCTCAGCTCACATTTCATTTCACCATTCCATTCCATTCCATTCCATTCCATTCCATTCCATTCCATTCCATTCTACTCCACTCCACTCCACTCCATTCCATTCCAGTCCATTCCACTCCTTTCTATTCCATCCCATTCCATTCCACTCCTTTCCACTCCAATCCACTCCAGTCCATTGCATTCCCTTCACTCCATTCCATTCCATTCCTTTCTTTGGACAGGATCTCACTCTGTAACCCAGGCTGATGTGCAGTGACACTATCTCAGCTCACATTTCATTTCACCACTCCATTTCATTCCGTTCCATTCCATTCCATTCCATTCCACTGTACTCCACTCCACTGAGCACTATTTCACTCCACTCCACTCTAATCCATTCCATTATATTACATTCTAATCTCTTCTATTCCATTCCCCTCGTTACACAGGCTGTAGTGTAGTGGTCAAATCTCTGTAAATATTTCTTTTCAACATTGCATTCCACTCCTTTATGTTCCATTCTGTTCCATTCCATTCCATTCCATTCCACTCCATTCCATTCCACTTCACTCCACTCCAGTACACTCCATTCCTCTCCACTCCACTCCATTCCACTCATCTCCACTCCACTCCACTTCATTCAACTCCATTCCATTCCAATCCATTCCAATCCACTCCACACCACTCCATTCCACTCCACTCCACTAAATTCCACTCCACTGCACTTCACTCCTTTGAAATCCACTACTTTCCACTCCACTCAATTCCACTCCTCTCTGCTCCACTCCATTCCTCTCCACTCCACTTCATTCCACTCCACTCCACTCCACTCCATTCCACTCTACTCCATTTCATTCCACTCCAATCCACTCCATTACATTCCATTCCGCTTCATTCCATCCCATTATTTTCTCCACAGGATCTCATTCTCTTTCAAAGCCTGAAATGTAGTTGTACAATCTCACCTTATATTCCTTTTGACCATTCCATTGCATTCCATTCCATCCCATTCCATTACACTCTATTTCACTCCACTCCACTCCACTCCACTCCATTCCATTCCACTCCATCCCATTCCATTCGAATCCATTCCATTCCACTCCATTCCATTCCACTCCACTCCACTACACTCCAATCCACTCCATTCTGTTCCGTTCCTTTCCATTTCACTCCATTGATTCCATTCCTTTCTTTTGACAGGATATCACTGTGTCACCCAGGCTGGAGTGCAGTGGCACAGTTTCAGCTCACATTACATGTCAACTTTCCATTGCATTGCATTCTATTCAATTGCATTCCATGGCATTCCATGGCATTCCATTCCATTCCATAAGATTCCACACCTTTCCACTCAACTTCACCCCACACCACTACATTCCATTGCATCTGATTTGATTCCACTCCATTCTAATCATCTCCACTCCACTGCACTCCCCTCCAATCCATTCGAATCCATTGCATTCCATACCACCCCATTCTACTGCACTCCACTCCGCCCCTCTCCACTACACTTCATTCCATTCCATCCCATCCCATTCCATTCTTCTCCATTCCACTACACCCCACTCCACTCCATTCCACTATATTCCTTTCTACTCCACTCCATTCCACTCCACTTCATTACACTCCACTCCATTCCACTCCACTGCACTCCACTCCACCCTAATCCATATCACTCCGCTCCACTCCACTCCATAACATTCCATTCGACTTCATTTCATTCGACTCTATTCCACTCCAATCCACTCAACTCCTTCAACTCCACTCCATTCCATTCCATTCCGTTCCGTTCCATTCCATTCCATTCCATTCCATTCCATTCCATTCCATTCCATTCCATTCCCTTTCACTCCATTGCATTCCACCTCTTTCTTTCAACAGGATATCACTCTGTCACCCAGGCTGGAGTGCAGTGGCACAATTTCAGATCACATTATATGTCAACTTTCCGTTGCATTAAATTCTATTCCATTGCATTCCGTTGCATTCCATGCCTTTCCTTTCCATTCCATTCCATTCAATTTCATTCCATTCCACTCCCTTCCACTCCGTTTCACTCCAATCCACTATATTCGATTACATCCAATTCCATTCCACTCCATTCCAGTCCTCTCCACTCCACTGCACTCCACTCTACTCCATTCCACTACATCCCATTCCATTCCTCTCCATACCACTCCACTCCACTTCACTACACTCCACTCACCTCCAGTCCCTGCCTTTCCTTTCCATTCTACTGCATTCCATTCCATTCTTTTTTTCGAGAATATCTCACTCTGTCACCCAGCGTGGTGTGCAGTGACATAATCTCAGCTCACATTTCATTTCACCATTCCATTCCATTCCATTCCGTTCCTTTCCACTCCTCCCCAATCCACTCTTCTCCAGTCCAATCCATTCCACTCCACTCCATTCCTGTCCAGTCCACTTCTGTCCATTCTATCCCATTCCATTCCCCTCTTTTCCACTCCACACCACTCCACTCAATTCTACTCAACTCCACTCCTTTCCATTCCACTCTAATCCATTCCATTGCTTTCTTTGTGAGGATCTCACACTGTCACCCAGGCTGGTGTTCAGTGGCACAATCTCAGCTCACATTTCAATTCACCATTCCATAACATTCCTTTCTATTCCATAATATTCCTTTCCATTCCATTCCATTCCATTCCACTGCACTCCAATCCACTCCATTCAATGTCACTCCATGGCACTCAAGGCCTTTCCATTCCATTATATTCCAATTCCTTCTCTTCTACTCCTTTCTTTTGACAGTATCTCCCTGTGTCCTACAGGGTGTACCATAGTTGCACTATCTCATCACACATTATTTTCATTATTCTAATGCTTTGCGTTCCATTCCATTCCCTTATGTTCCGTATTGTTCCACTCCGTTCCACTCCACTCCATTCCACTCCACTCCATTCCACTTCACTCCACTCCACTCCTCTCCACTCCACTCCACTCCATTCCAGTCTACTCCATTCCACAAAACACCACTCCACTCGAACCCACTCCACTCCACTCCATTCCATTCCACTTATTTCCACTGCATTCCACTCCACTCCATTCCACTCCACTCCAGCACATTCCACTACACTCCACCCCATTCCTCTCCACTCCATTTTACTCCACTGCATTCCACTTCACTCCACTCCACTCCATTCCATTCCATTCCACTCCAGTCCATTCCATTCCTTTCTTTCCACATAATTTCACTCTGTCACAAAGGCTGTAGTGCATTGGCACAATCTTAGCTTCCTTTTATTTACAGCATTCCATTGCATTCCATTCCATCAAATTCCAATCCACTCTATTTCACTCCACCCTACTCCACTCCACGCTATCCCATTCCACTCCAACCCATTCCATTCGACTCCATTCCACTCCACTCCACTCTACTCCATTCCATTCCATCCCTTTCCATTCCATTGCATTCCATTCCTTTGTCTTGACAGGATATCCCTGTGTCACCCAGGCTGGAGAGCACAGGCAGAATGTCAGCTCACATTACAGGTTAACTTTCCATTGCTTTGCATTCTATTCCATTGCATTTCATTCCATTCCATTCAATTCTGTTCCATTCCATTCCATTCCATTCCATTCTATGCGGTCCACTCCACTCCACTCCACTACATTCCATTACATCTGATTTCATTCCACTCCCTTCCACTCCACTACACTCTACTCCACTCCATTCCACTCCATCCCATGCCATTCCGCTCTATTCCACTGCACTCCACTGCACCTGAATCCACTCATCTTCATTCCATTCCATTCCATCCCATTCCATTCCTCTCCATTCCACTCCATTCTGCTTCACACCACTCCAATCCAGTCCACTCCATTTCATTGCATTCCATTGCATTCCATTCCTCTCCATTCCATTCAATTTTTTTTTCTTTCGAGAGTATCTCACTCTATTACTGAGCATGGATCTCAGTGACACAATCTAAGCTCACATTTTATTTCACAATTACATTCCATTGAATTCCATTCTATTCCATTACATTCCATTTCACTCCCTTCCACTTCACTCCACTCCAATACACTACATTCCATTACATCCGTTTCTATTCCACTCCATTCCACTCCTCCTCACTCCACTGAACTCCACTCCACTTCATTCCACTTCAACCTATTCAATTCCGCTCCTTTGCACTGCACTCCACTCAACCGCAATCCACTAAACTTCATTTATTTCCATTCCACCCCATTCCATTCCTCTCCATTCCACTCCACTCATATTCATTCCACTCCAATCCATTCCATTCCACTCCATTCCACTCCACTCCATTTAAGTCCACTCCACTCCATTCCATTCCATCCCATTCCATTCCACTCTTTTCCACTCCGTTCCACTCCACTCCACTCCATTGCAATCCACTACACTCCAATCGAATAAATTCCACTCCACTCCATTCCATTCCATTCCATTCCATTCCATTCCAATCCATTCCATTCCATTACACTCCATTGTGTTCCATTCCTTTCTTTCAGCAGGATATCACCGTGTCACCCATGCTGGAGTGCAGTGGCACAATCTCAGTTCACATTACATGTCAACTTTCCATTGCATTCCATTCTATTCCATTGCATTCCATTGCATTCCATTCCATTTCATTTCTTTCCATTGTATTCCATTCGAAGTCATTCCATTACACTCCGTTCCACTCCACTCCACTCCACTCCATTACATCCGATTCCATTCCACTCCATTCCACTCTTATCCACTCCACTGCTCTCCACTCCACTCCATTCCACTCCATCCCATTCCGTTCGGCTGCTTTCCACTGCACTCCACTCCACCTCACTCCACTCCACTTCATTCCATTCCTTTCCATCCCATTGTATTCCTGCCCATTCCACTCTACTCCACTTCACTCCACTCCACTCCACTCCAATCTAATCCATTCCATTCCACTGCATTCCATTCCATTCCTTTCTGTTGAGAGTATCTCGCTCTGTCACCCAGCAATGAGCACAGTGGCACAGTCTCAGCTCACGTTTAATTTCACCTCTCCATTCCATTCCATTCCATTCCATTGCATTCCATTCAACCCCACTCCACTCCAATCCATTCCACTCCACTCCTTTCCACTCCATTCCAGTCCACTCGACTCCTTTCCATTCCATCCCATTCCATTATTCTCCTTTCCACTCCTCTCCGCTCCAATCAATTCCATTCCATTCTACTCCATTCCATGCCATTCTACTCCATTCCATTCCATTCCATTCCTTTCTTTTGACAGGATCTCACTCTATCACCAGGGCTGGTGTGCAGTGGCACAGTCTCAATTCACATTTCATTTCTCTATTCCATTCCATTCCTTTCCTTTTCATTCCATTCCACTCTACTGCACTCCACTCCACTCCACTCAATTTCACTCCACTCTCCTCCACTCCACTCCAATCTGCTCCCCTCCACTACACTCCATTCCATTCCATTCCATTCCATTCCATTCCATTCCATTCCATTGCATTCCATTCCATTCCATTCCATTCCTTTCTTTCCACAGGATCTCACTCCGTCAAAAAGGCTGGAAATCATGGATACATTCTCAGCTCACATTTATTTCACTGTTCCATTGTTTTCCATTCCATCCCATTCTTTCCACTATATTTCACTCACCTCCACTCCACTCTGTTCCATTCCGTTGCATCCCATTCCATTCGAACCCTCTACACTACACTCCAGTTCATTCCATTCCATTCCATTCCATTCCATTCCATTCTATTCCGTTCCATTCCATTCTATTCCATTCCATTATTTCACACCATTGCCTTCCAATCCTTTCTTTAAACGGGATGTCACGGTGTCACCCAGGCTGCAGTGCAGTGGCACAATCTCAGCTCGCATTACATGTCAACTTTCCATTGCATTGCATTCTATTCCATTGCCTTCCTTTCCATTCCATTCCAGTGCAATCCATTCGATTCTATCTCATTCCTTTTCATTCAATTCCATTCCTTTCCACTCCTTTCCACTCCACTCCACTCCTTTACATTACATGCGATTCCATTCCACTCCATTACACTCCACCGCACTCCACTTCACTCCATTCCACTACATCCCATTCCATTCCACTCCATTCCACTGCAATCCACTCCACCTCTCTCCATTTCACTTCTTTCCATTTCATCCCATTCCATTCCAATCCCTTCCATTCCACTCCTTTCTTTCGACAGGATCTATCTCTGTCACACAGGCTGTAGTGTACTGGCACAATCTCAACACACATTTCTTTTCAACGTTCCATCAGATTCCGTTACACTCCACTCCACTCCACTCCAGGACACTCCAGGACACTCCACTCAGTTCCATTTCACTCCTGTCTACTTCACTCATTCCACTCCACTCGACTCTACTCCAACTCATTCCACTCTATTCATCCCACTGCACTCCACTCCACTCCACTCCGCTCCCTGCATTCCTCTCCACTACACTCTATTTCACTCCACTCCATTCCAATCCACTCCACTCCACTCCATTCCATTCCACACCCCTCCACTCCACTCCAATCCATTCCACTCCACTCCATTCCAATCCATTCCATTCCATTCCATTGCATTCCATTACACTACACTCCATTGGGCTCCATTGCATACCACTCCACTCACCTCCATTCCACTCCACTACATGCCATTCCACTCCATACCATTCCATTCCTTCATTTCCACAGGACCTCTCTCTGTCACAAAGGCTGGGGTGCAGGGGCGCAATCTCAGCTCATATTTCTTTTCACCATTTCATTGCATTCCATTCCATCCCTTTCCAATCCACACTATTTCACTGCACTCCACTCCACTCCATTCCATTCCATTCCATTCCATTCCATTCCACTGCACTCCAATCCACTCCATTCAATGTCACTCCAATGCACTCATGGCCTTTCCATTCCATTATATTCCAATTCCTTCTCTTCTACTCCTTTCTTTTGACAGTATCTCCCTTTGTCCTACAGGGTGTACCATAGTTGCACTATCTCATCACACATTATTTTCATTATTCTAATGCTTTGCGTTCCATTCCATTCCCTTATGTTCCGTATTGTTCCACTCCGTTCCACTCCACTCCATTCCACTCCACTCCATTCCACTCCACTCCACTCCACTCCTCTCCACTCCACTCCACTCCATTCCAGTCTACTCCATTCCACTAAACACCACTCCACTCGAACCCACTCCACTCCACTCCATTCCATTCCACTTATTTCCACTGCATTCCACTCCACTCCATTCCACTCCACTCCAGCACATTCCACTACACTCCACCCCATTCCTCTCCACTCCATTTTACTCCACTGCATTCCACTTCACTCCACTCCACTCCATTCCATTCCATTCCACTCCATTCCATTCCATTCCTTTCTTTCCACATAATGTCACTCTGTCACAAAGGCTGTAGTGCATTGGCACAATCTTAGCTTCCTTTTATTTACAGCATTCCATTGCATTCCATTCCATCACATTCCAATCCACTCTATTTCACTCCACCCTACTCCACTCCACGCTATCCCATTCCACTCCAACCCATTCCATTCGACTCCTTTCCACTCCACTCCACTCCACTCCACTCCATTCCATTCCATTCCATCCCATTCCATTCCATTGCATTCCATTCCTTTGTCTTGACAGGATATCCCTGTGTCACCCAGGCTGGAGAGCACAGGCAGAATGTCAGCTCACATTACAGGTTAACTTTCCATTGCTTTGCATTCTTTTCCATTGCATTTCATTTCATTCCATTCAATTCTGTTCCATTCCATTCCATTCCATTCCATGCGGTCCACTCCACTCCACTCCACTACATTCCATTACATCTGATTTCATTCCACTCCCTTCCACTCCACTGCACTCTACTCCACTCCATTCCACTCCATCCCATGCCATTCCGCTCTATTCCACTGCACTCCACTGCACCTGAATCCACTCATCTTCATTCCATTCCATTCCATCCCATTCCATTCCTCTCCATTCCACTCCATTCTACTTCACACCACTCCAATCCAGTCCACTCCATTTCATTGCATTCCATTGCATTCCATTCCTCTCCATTCCATTCAATTTTTTTTTCTTTCGAGAGTATCTCACTCTATTACTGAGCATGGATCTCAGTGTCACAATCTAAGCTCACATTTTATTTCACAGTTACATTCCATTGAATTCCATTCTATTCCATTACATTCCATTTCACTCCGTTCCACTTCACTCCACTCCAATACACTACATTCCATTACATCCGTTTCTATTCCACTCCATTCCACTCCTCCTCACTCCACTGAACTCCACTCCACTTCATTCCACTTCAACCTATTCAATTCCGCTCCTTTGCACTGCACTCCACTCAACCGCAATCCACTAAACTTCATTTATTTCCATTCCACCCCATTCCATTCCTCTCCATTCCACTCCACTCATATTCACTCCACTCCACTCCATTCCATTCCACTCCACTCCATTCCAGTCCACTCCACTCCATTCCATTCCATCCCATTCCATTCCACTCTTTTCCACTCCGTTCCACTCCACTCCACTCCTTTGCAATCCACTACACTCCAATCGAATAAATTCCACTCCACTCCATTCCATTCCATTCCATTCCATTCCATTCCATTCCATTCCATTCTATTCTATTCCATTTCACTCCAATACATTCCATACCTTTCTTTTCACAAGATATCACTGTAACACCCAGCCTTGACTGCAGTGGCACAATCTCAGCTCACATTACATGTCAACTTTCCATTGCATTGCATTCTATTCCATTGCACTCCATTCCATTCCAATCAATTCCATTCCATTCCAATACATCCCATTCCATTCAGTAAAATTCCATTCCATCCCATTCCACTTCACTCCACTCCACTCCGCTACATTTCGTTAATCAGAATCCATTCCTCTCCATTCCACTCCTCTCCACTCCTCTGCACACCACTCCACTCCATTCCAATCCTTCCCATTCCATTCAGCTCCATTCCACTGCACTCCATACCAACCTACTCCCCTCCAATTCATTCCATTCCATTCCGTCCCATTCCATTCCTCTCCATTCCACTCTACTCCACTTCACTCCACTCCTCTCTACTGCTGTTCATTCCATTCCCTTCCACTCCATTCCATTCCACTGCTTTCCGTTCCATTCCTTTCTTTCGAGGGTATCTCACTCTCACCCTGCCTGGAGTGCAGTGGCCCAATCTCAGTTCCCATTTCATTTCACGATTCCATTCCATTCCACTCCAATAAATTCCATTCCACTCCAATCAATTCCACTCGACTCCAATCCATACCATTCCACTGCACTCCCCTCCATTCCAGTCCACTCCATTTCTTTCCGTTCCATCACTCAAGAATCCACTCCTTTCCACTCCACTCCCCTCCATTCCATTCGATTGCACTCCATTCCATTCCATTCCTTTATTTTGTTTGGATCTCACTCTGTCACCCAGGCTGGTGTGCAGTGGCATAATCTCAGATAAGATTTCATTTCACCATTCCTTTCCATTCCATTCCATGGCACTTCACTCCACTAGAATCAATTTTACTCAATTCCACTCCACTCCAAACCTTTCCGTTCCATTCCATTCTAATCCATTCCACTCCACTACCCTCCACTCCACTCCACTCCATTCAACTACACTACACTCCACTTCACTCCATCCCATTCCACTCCACACCATTCCTCTCCACTCCACTCCACTATAGTCCCCTCTAATCCAGTCCACTCCACTCCACTCCATTCCATTCTACTCCACTCCTCTCCATTCCCCTCTACTCCCCTCCACTCCACTCCATTCCATTCCATTCCATTCCATTCCATTCCATTCCATTCCACTCCACTCCATTCCATTCCATTCCCTTTCATTCCTTTCCATTCCATTCCATTCCATTCCATTCGTTTCCTTTCTTTCCAGAGGATGTCACTCTGTCTAAAATTCTGGAGTTCAGTGGTACAATCTCAGCTAACATTTATTTCCACCATTCCATTTCTTTCAATTCCTTCCCAGTCCATTCCACTCTATTTCACTCCACTCCTCTCCACTCCACTCCATTCCATTCCGCTTCATCCCATTCCATTCGACTCCACTCCAATCCACTCCACTCCATTCCATTCCATTCCATTCTATTTCCCTCGTTTACATTGCATTCCTTTCTTTCGACGGGATATCACCGTGTCACTGAGGCTGGAGTGCAGTGGCACAATCTCAGCTTGCATTGCATGTCAACTTTCAATTGCATTGCATTCTATTCCATTGCATTTCATTGCATTCCATTCCATTCCATTCTAGTGCATTGCATTCCATTCCATTCCATTCCTGTTCATTCAATTCCATTCCCTTCCACTCCGTTCTACTCCACTCCACTCCACTACATTACATTACATGCAATTCCATTCCTCTCCATTCCCCTCCTCTCCACTCCACAGCCCTCCACTCCACTCCATTGCACTGCCTCCCATTACTTTCGACTCCATTCTACTGCAATCCACTCCACCCCACTCCACTCCACTTCATTCCATTTCATCCCATTAGATTCCAATCCTTTCCATTCCACTCCTAGCTTTCGACAGGATCTCTTTCTGTCACACAGGCTGTAGCGTAGTGGCACAATCTCAACACACATTTCTTTTAACCATTCCATTCCATTATTTTCTATTCCATTCCATTCCATTAGATTACATTATATTACATTACATTACACTCCACTCCACTCCAGTCCACTCCATTCCACTCCACTCCTGTCCATTCCATTTCATTTCACTCCATTCTAAACATTGCACTCTACTCCTCTCCAATCCATTCCACTCCTTTCTATCCCACTCCACTCCACTCCACTCTGTTTCACGCCGCTCCATTCCAATCCACTCCATTCTACTCCACTTCCCTCTATTCCATTCAACTCCACTCCAATCCACTCCATCCATTCCACTCCACTCCATTCCATTAAATTCCATTCCATTCCATTTCACTCCACTCCATTCCATTGCATTCCATTCCACTCCACTCATCTCCACTCCTTTCCATTCCATTCTATTCCATTCCATTGCATTCCATTACTTTCTTTTGACAGGATATCACTGTGTCACTCAGGTTGGAGTGCAGTGGCACAATCTCAGCTCGCATTACCTGTCAACTTTCCTCTTTATTGCATTCTATTCAATTACATTCCATGGCATTCCATTGCATTCCATTCCATTCCATTCTATTCCATTCCACTCCATTTCACTCCACTCCACTCAGCTACATTCCATTGCATCCAATTCCATTCCATTCCATTCCATTCCACTCCTCTCCACACCACTGCACTTCTGTACCCTCCATTCCACTCCATGCCATTCCATTTGGCTCCATTCCACTGCACTCCACTCCACCCCAATCCACTCCAATTAATTCCATTCCATCCTATTCCGTTCCTCTCGATTCCACTCCAATCCACTTTATTCCACTCCACTACCATGCAGTCCACTCCATTTTATTGCATTCCATTCCATTCCACTCCATTTCATTCCATTCCTTTCTTTCAGGAGTATCTCACTCTGTCACCCGTACTGGAGAACAATGGCAGAATCTCACCTCACATTTCATTGCACCATTCCATTCCATTCCACTCCATTCCACTCCAATCCACTCCAGTCCACTACGCTCCACTCCACTCCACTCCTTTCCACTCAATTTCACTTCACTCCATTCTACTCAATCCACTCCACACCACTCCCCTCCCATCCATTCCACTCCATTTCATCCCACTCCACTCCACTGCACTTCATTCCATTCCACTCCAATCCACTTCACAGCATTCCACTCCACTCCACTCTATTTCACTCCACTCCATTCCATTCCACTCCACTCTACTCCACTTCACTCCGTTCCAAACCCTTCCACTCCACTGCACTCCACTCCATCGATTCCAATTCACTCCATTCCACTCTATTCCATTCCACTGCATTGCATTCCACTCCACGCACCTTCACTCCACTCCATTCCATTCCACTCCATTCCATTCCATTTTTTCTTTCCACAGCATCTCTCTCTGTCACAAGGGCTGCAGAACAGTGGCACAGTAAGCTTCATTTCTTTTCACCATTCCATTGCATTCCATTCCATCCCTTTTCATTCCACTCTATTTCGCTCTACTCCACTCCACTCCATTCCATTCCATTCTATTACATTCCATTTCACTCCATTTAATTTCATTGCTTTCTTTCAGCAAGATATCACTGTGTCACCCAGGCTGTAATGCTGTGGCACAATCTCAGCCCACATTGCATGTCAACTTTCCATTGCATTGCATTCTTTCTATTGCATTGCATTCCATTACCTTCCATTCCAATCCATTCCAGTCCACTCAACTCCACTCCACTACATTCCATTATATATGATTCCATTACCCTCTATTCCACTACTCTCCACTCCGCTGCACTTCACTACACTACACTCTAATCCATCCCATTCCATTGCGCTCCATTCCCCTGCACTCCAAGCCACCCCACTGCACTCCACGTCATTACATTCCATTTCACCAAATTCCATTCCGCTCCCTTCCACCCTACTCCACATCACTCCCTACCACTCCAATCCACTAAATTTCATTCCATTGCATTCAACTACATTCCATTCCATTCCTTTCTTTCGAGAGTATCTCACTCTGTCACCCAGCCTGGAGCACAAAGGCAGAAACTCAGCTCACATTTTATTTCACCAATCCATTCCATTCAATTCCATTACGATCCACTCCATTCCATTCCAATCCATTCTACTCTACTCCACTCCAATCCATTCCAGTCTACTCCACTTCATTCTATAGCATCCCATTCCATTCCCCTCCTTTCCAATCCACTCCACCCCAGTCCATTGCATTCCACTCCATTCCATTCCATTCCATTCCATTCCATTCCATTCCATTCCATTCCTTTCTTTTGACAGGATCTCACTCTGTAACACTGGCTGGTGTGCAGTGACACAACCTCAGCTCACATTTCATTTCATCATTCCATTCCACTGTGTTCCATTTCACTGCACTCCACTCCACTCCACTCAATTTCACCCCACTCCACTCCAATCCATTCCATTCCATTACATTATAATCCCTTCCATTCCATTCCCCTCCTTTGACAGGGTCTCCCTCTGTCACGCAGCCTGCAGCATAGTGGCCAAATTTCAGTAAATATTCGATTTCAACATTGCATTCCACTTCTTTCCATTCCATTCTGTTCCATTCCATTCTGTTCCATTCCATTTCGTTCCGTTCCATTCCACTCCACTCAACTCCGTTCCACTCCACGTCATTTCACTCAACTCCACTGCACTCCACTGCACTCCATTCCATTCCAATCCATTCCAATCCACTCCACACCACTCCATTCTACTCCACTCCACTCTAATCCAATCCACTCAATTCCACTCCACTCCACTCCTCTCCATTCCACTCCCCTCCATTTTCCACCACTCCACTCCACTTCATTCTACTCCCCTCCACTCCACTCCATTCCATTCCATTCCAACTAATTCCATTCCATTCATTTCTTTTCACAAGATCTCACTCTGACACAGAGCCTGCAGTGCAGTTGCACAATCTCGGCTCGTATTTCTTTTGACCATTACATTGCATTCCATTCCATCTCATTCCATCACACTCCATTTCACTCCACTCCACTCCATTCCATACCACTCCATTCCACTACATTCGAATTCATTCCAGTCCACTCCAATCCACTCCAATCCACTACTATCTAATCCACTACATTCCATTAAATTCACTTCCATTTCTCTCTATCAATTCCATTCGTTTCTTTCCACAAAATATCACTGTGTCACCCAGGCTGGAAGTGCAGTGGCACAATCTCAGCTCACATAACGTGTCAACTTTCCATTACATGGCATTCTATTCAATTGCATCCCATGGAACTCCATGGCATTCTATTCCATTCCATTACATTCCATTCCATCCCAATCCATTAGATTCCACACCGTTCCACTCCACTCCACTCCACTCCACTACATTCCATTACATCTTATTCCATTCCACTCCATTGTAATCCTCTCCAATCCACTGCACTCCGCTCCAATCCATTCCACTCGGACCCATTCCATTACGCTCCAGTCCACTGCACTCCACTCCACGCCACTCCAATCCACTTCATCCCATTCCATTCTTCTCCATTCCATTTCCCTCCACTCCACTCCGTTCCACTATATTCCTTTCCACTCCACTTCATTCCACGCCACTGCATTTCACTCCACTGCACTCCACTGCATTCCACTCCAATGCATTCCACTTTACTACTTTCCACTGCACTCCGTTCTATTCCACCTCCACTCCACTCCATTCCAGTCCACTTCAATCCACTCTATTCGAATCGACTCTATTCCACTCCAATCCACTCCACTCCAATCCACTCCACTCAATTCCATTGCACTCCACACCATTCCAATCCACTATACTCCACTCCCTTTCACTTCAATCCACTCCACTCCACTCCACTTCCTGTCATTCCATACCACTCCATTCCTTTCCTTTCTTTCCACAGGATCTCACTCTGTCACAAAGGCTGGAGTGCACTGGAACCATCTCAGCTCATATTTCTTTTCATGGTTGTATTGCATTCTATTCCATTCCATTCTATTTCACTTCATTCCAATCCACTGCACTCCTCCCTACTCCAATCCACTACATTCCATTACACTCGATAAGATTCCATTCGACTTCATTCCACTCCACTCCTGTCCAGTCCACTCCACTGCACTCCACTCCACTCCATACCACTCCATTCCATTTCATTTCACTCAATTGCATTCCATTCCTTTCTCTCAACAGGATATCACCGTGTCACTCAGGATGGAGTGCAGTGTCACAATCTCAGCTCACTTTACATGTCAACTTTCCATTACATTGTATTCTAATCCATTGCATTCCATTGCATTCCATGGCATTCCTTTCCATTCCATTCCATTCCATTCTACTCCGTTCCACTCCATTCCACTCCACTCCACTACATTCTGTTGCATCCGATTCCATATCACTCCATTCCACACCTCTCCACTCCACTGAAATCCAAGCCTATCCATTCCACTCCATCCCATTCCATTCTGCTATATTCCACTGTACTTCTGCCCACCCCAGTCCACTCAACTTCATTCCATTCTATTCCATCCAATTGCATTCTTCACAATTCCACTCCACTCCAGTCCTCTACATTCCACTCCACTCCTTACCACTTCACTCCATTCCACTCGAATCAATTACACTCCACACCACTCCACTCTAATCCATTCCAACCCACTGCATTCCAATCCACTCCGCTCCACTCCATTCCACCCCTTTCCATTCCAATCCACTCCACTCCACTCCATTCCACTCTGCTCAACTCCCTTCCACTCCCCTCCACTCCACTCCCTTGCAGTCCTCTACACTCTGTTGCGCTCTACTCCAATCCACTGCCCTTCTGTCCACTCCACTCCACTCTATTCCATTACATTTCACTCCAATCCACTCGACTCCATTTCATTCCATTAAACTCCATTCCCTTCCATTCCTCTCTTTCTACTGGATCTCTCTGTGTCACAAAGGCTGTAGTGCAGTGGCACAATCTCAGCTCATATTTCCTTACACCATTCCTTTGCATTCCATTCCGTCCCTTTCCATTCCACTTCCTTCCACTCCACTCCATTCTACGCTATCCCATTTCACTCCATCCTACTCCATTCGAATCCATTCCACTACAATCAACTCCACTCCATTCCATTTGATTCCATTCCATTCCGTTCCATTCCTTTACATTGCACTTTATTGCACTCCATTCCTTTCTTTCGACAGAATATCACGGTTTCAATCAGGTAGGCGTACAGTGGCACATTCTCAGTTCACATTAGATGTCAACTTTCCATTTCATTGCATTCTGTTCAATTGCATTCCATTGCATTCCATTCCATCCAATTCCATTTCATTCAATTCCATTCCATTCCACTCCGTTCCACTCCACTCCACTCAGCTACGTTCCATTGCATCTGAGTCCATTTCACTCCATTCCAATCCTCTCCACTCCCCTGCACTCCATTCCACTTCATCCCATTACATTCGTCTCCATTCTACTGCACTGCACTCCAATCCATTCTACTCCACTTCATTCCATTCCAATCCATTCCAATCCACTCCACACCACTCCATTCTACTCCACTCCACTCTAATCCACTCCACTCAATTCCACTCCACTCCACTCCTCTCCATTCCACTCCCCTCCTTTTTCCACCACTCCACTCCACTTCTTTCTACTCCACTCCACTCCATTCCATTCCATTCCATTCCAATTAATTCCATTCCATTCATTTCTTTTCGCAAGATCTCACTCTGACACAGAGCCTGAAGTGTAGTTGCACAATCTCGGCTCGTATTTCTTTTGACCATTCCATTGCATACCACTCCATCTCATTCCATTACACTCCATTTCACTCCACTCCACTCCATTCCATTCCACTCCGTCCCATTCCATTCGAATTCATTCCAGTCCACTCCAATCCACTACTATCCAATCCACTACATCCCATTAAATTCACTCCCATTTCTCTCTATCGATTCTATTCCTTTCTTACCACAAAATATCACTGTCACCCAGGCTGGCAGTGCAGTGGCACAATCTCAGCTCACATATCGTGTCAACCATCCATTGCATGGCATTCTATTCAATTGCATCCCATGGAATTCCATGGCATTCCATTCCATTCCATTCCATTCGATCCCAATCCATTAGATTCCACTCTGTTCCACTCCACTCCACTCCACTCCACTACATTCCATTACATCTTATTCCATTCCACTCCATTGTAATCCTCTCCAATCCACTGCACTCCACTTCAATCCATTCCACTCCGTCCCATTCCATTACGCTCCAGTCCACTGCACTCCACTCCACGCCACTCCAATCCACTTCATCCCATTCCATTCTTCTCCATTCCACTCCGCTCCACTCCACTCCGTTCCACTATATTCCTTTCCACTCCACTCCATTCCACGCCACTCCATTTCACTCCACTGCCCTCCGCTGCATTCCACTCCAATGCATTCCACTTTACTACTTTCCACTGCACTCCGTTCTATTCCACCTCCACTCCACTCCATTCCAGTCCACTTCAATCCACTCTATTCGAATCGACTCTATTCCACTCCAATCCACTCCACTCCAATCCACTCCACTCAATTCCATTGCACTCCACACCATTCCAATCCACTATACTCCACTCCCTTTCACTTCAATCCACTCCACTCCACTCCACTTCCTGTCATTCCATACCACTCCATTCCTTTCCTTTCTTTCCACAGGATCTCACTCTGTCACAAAGGCTGGAGTGCACTGGAACCATCTCAGCTCATATTTCTTTTCATGGTTGTATTGCATTCTATTCCATTCCATTCTATTTCACTTCATTCCAATCCACTGCACTCCTCCCTACTCCAATCCACTACATTCCATTACACTCGATAAGATTCCATTCGACTTCATTCCACTCCACTCCTGTCCAGTCCACTCCACTGCACTCCACTCCACTCCATACCACTCCATTCCATTTCATTTCACTCAATTGCATTCCATTCCTTTCTCTCAACAGGATATCACCGTGTCACTCAGGATGGAGTGCAGTGTCACAATCTCAGCTCACTTTACATGTCAACTTTCCATTACATTGTATTCTAATCCATTGCATTCCATTGCATTCCATGGCATTCCTTTCCATTCCATTCCATTCCATTCTACTCCGTTCCACTCCATTCCACTCCACTCCACTACATTCTGTTGCATCCGATTCCATATCACTCCATTCCACACCTCTCCACTCCACTGAAATCCAAGCCTATCCATTCCACTCCATCCCATTCCATTCTGCTATATTCCACTGTACTTCTGCCCACCCCAGTCCACTCAACTTCATTCCATTCTATTCCATCCAATTGCATTCTTCACAATTCCACTCCACTCCAGTCCTCTACATTCCACTCCACTCCTTACCACTTCACTCCATTCCACTCGAATCAATTACACTCCACACCACTCCACTCTAATCCATTCCAACCCACTGCATTCCAATCCACTCCGCTCCACTCCATTCCACCCCTTTCCATTCCAATCCACTCCACTCCACTCCATTCCACTCTGCTCAACTCCCTTCCACTCCCCTCCACTCCACTCCCTTGCAGTCCTCTACACTCTGTTGCGCTCTACTCCAATCCACTGCCCTTCTGTCCACTCCACTCCACTCTATTCCATTACATTTCACTCCAATCCACTCGACTCCATTTCATTCCATTAAACTCCATTCCCTTCCATTCCTCTCTTTCTACTGGATCTCTCTGTGTCACAAAGGCTGTAGTGCAGTGGCACAATCTCAGCTCATATTTCCTTACACCATTCCTTTGCATTCCATTCCGTCCCTTTCCATTCCACTTCCTTCCACTCCACTCCATTCTACGCTATCCCATTTCACTCCATCCTACTCCATTCGAATCCATTCCACTACAATCAACTCCACTCCATTCCATTTGATTCCATTCCATTCCGTTCCATTCCTTTACATTGCACTTTATTGCACTCCATTCCTTTCTTTCGACAGAATATCACGGTTTCAATCAGGTAGGCGTACAGTGGCACATTCTCAGTTCACATTAGATGTCAACTTTCCATTTCATTGCATTCTGTTCAATTGCATTCCATTGCATTCCATTCCATCCAATTCCATTTCATTCAATTCCATTCCATTCCACTCCGTTCCACTCCACTCCACTCAGCTACGTTCCATTGCATCTGAGTCCATTTCACTCCATTCCAATCCTCTCCACTCCCCTGCACTCCATTCCACTTCATCCCATTACATTCGTCTCCATTCTACTGCACTGCACTCCAATCCATTCTACTCCACTTCATTCCATTCCAATCCATTCCAATCCACTCCACACCACTCCATTCTACTCCACTCCACTCTAATCCACTCCACTCAATTCCACTCCACTCCACTCCTCTCCATTCCACTCCCCTCCATTTTCCACCACTCCACTCCACTTCTTTCTACTCCACTCCACTCCATTCCATTCCATTCCATTCCAATTAATTCCATTCCATTCATTTCTTTTCGCAAGATCTCACTCTGACACAGAGCCTGAAGTGTAGTTGCACAATCTCGGCTCGTATTTCTTTTGACCATTCCATTGCATACCACTCCATCTCATTCCATTACACTCCATTTCACTCCACTCCACTCCATTCCATTCCACTCCGTCCCATTCCATTCGAATTCATTCCAGTCCACTCCAATCCACTACTATCCAATCCACTACATCCCATTAAATTCACTCCCATTTCTCTCTATCGATTCTATTCCTTTCTTACCACAAAATATCACTGTCACCCAGGCTGGCAGTGCAGTGGCACAATCTCAGCTCACATATCGTGTCAACCATCCATTGCATGGCATTCTATTCAATTGCATCCCATGGAATTCCATGGCATTCCATTCCATTCCATTCCATTCGATCCCAATCCATTAGATTCCACTCTGTTCCACTCCACTCCACTCCACTCCACTACATTCCATTACATCTTATTCCATTCCACTCCATTGTAATCCTCTCCAATCCACTGCACTCCACTTCAATCCATTCCACTCCGTCCCATTCCATTACGCTCCAGTCCACTGCACTCCACTCCACGCCACTCCAATCCACTTCATCCCATTCCATTCTTCTCCATTCCACTCCGCTCCACTCCACTCCGTTCCACTATATTCCTTTCCACTCCACTCCATTCCACGCCACTCCATTTCACTCCACTGCCCTCCGCTGCATTCCACTCCACTGCATTCCACTTTAAACCTTTCCACTGCACTCCGTTCTATTCCACCTCCACTCCACTCCATTCCAGTCCACTTCAATCCACTCTATTCGAATCCATTCTATTCCACTCCAATCCACTCCACTCCAATCCACTCCACTCCACTCCACTGCACTCCACTCCAATCCACTCCACTCCACTCCACTTCCTTCCATTCCATTCAACTCCGTCCTTTTCCTTTCTTTCCACAGGATCTCACTCTATCACAAAGGCTGGAGTGCACTGGAACCATCTCAGCTCACATTTCTTTTCATGGTTGTATTGCTTTCTATTCCATTCCATTCTATTTCACTTCATTCCACTCCACTCCACTCCTCTCTACTCCAATCCACTACATTCCATTACACTCGATAAGATTCCATTCGACTCCATTCAACTCCACTCCTGTCCAGTCCACTCCACTGCATCCACTCCACTCCATACCACTCCATTCCATTGCATTTCACTCCATTGCATTCCATTCCTTTCTTTCAAAAGGATATCACCGTGTCACTCAGGATGGAGTGCAGTGTCACAATCTCAGCTCACTTTACATGTCAACTTTCCATAACATTGTATTCTATTCCATTGCATTCCATTGCATTCGATGGCATTCCTTTCCATTCCATTCCATTCAATTCCATTCCATTCTATTCCGTTCCACTCCATTCCACTCCACTACACTACATTCTGTTACATCCGATTCCATTCCACTCCATTCCACACCTCTCCACTCCACTGAAATCCAAGCCTATCTATTCCACTCCTTCCCATTCCATTCTGCTATATGTCCCTGTACTTCTGTCCACCCCACTCCACTCAACTTCATTCCATTCAATTCCATCCAATTCCATTCTTCACCATTCCACTCCACTCCAGTTCTCTCCATTCCACTCCACTCCTTTCCACTTCACTCCATTCCACTCGACTCAATTCCACTCCAAACCACTCCACTCTAATCCATTCCAACCCACTGCATTCCAATCCACTCCGCTCCACTCCGTTCCAACCCTCTCCATTCCAATCCACTCCACTCCACTCCATTCCACTCTGCTCCACTCCTTTCCACTCCCCTCCACTCCACTCCCTTGCAGTCCTCTACACTCTGTTGCACTCTACTCCAATCCACTACCCTTCTGTCCACTCCACTCCACTCCATTACATTCCACTCCACTCCACTCCACTCCATTTCATTCCATTAAACTCCATTCCCTTCCATTCCTTTCTTTCCACTGGATCTCTCTCTGTCACAAAGGCTGTAGTGCAGTGGCACAATCTCAGCTCATATTTCTTTACACCATTCCATTGCATTCCATTCCGTCACATTCCATTCCACTCTCTTTCACTCCACTCCGCTCTACGCTATCCCATTTCACTCCATCCCATTCCATTCGAATCCATTCCACTGCAATCCACTCCACTCCACTCCATTCCATTCCATTCCATTCCATTCCATTGCACTTTATTGCATTCCATTCTTTCATTCGACAGGATATCACGGTTTCACTCAGGTTGGAGTACAGTGGCACATTCTCAGTTCACATTAGATGTCAACTTTCCATTTCATTTCATTCCGTTCAATTGCATTCCATTGCATTCCATTCCATTCCATTCCATTTCATTCAATTCCATTCCATTCCACTCCGTTCCACTCCACTCCACTCAGCTACGTTCCATTGCATCTGAGTCCATTTCACTCCATTCCAATCCTCTCCACTCCACTACACTCCATTCCATTCCATCCCATTCCATTCGGCTCCATTCTACTGCACTCCAATCCAAACAATTCCACTCCACTTCATTCCATTCCAATCCATTCCAATCCACTCCACAGAACTCCATTCTACTCCACTCCACTCTAATCCACTCCACTCAGTTCCACTCCACTCCACTCCTCTCCATTCCACTCCCTTCCATTTTCCACCACTCCACTCCACTTCATTCTACTCCACTCCACTCCATTCAATTCCATTCCATTCCAATTAATTCCATTCCATTCATTTCTTTTCGCAACATCTCACTCTGACACAGAGCCTGCAGTGTAGTTGCAGAATCTCTGCTCGTATTTCTTTTGACCATTCCATTGCATACCACTCCATCTCATTCCATTACACTCCATTTCACTCCACTCCACTCCATTCCATTCCACTCCATCCCATTCCATTCGAATTCATTCCAGTCCACTCCAATCCACTACTATCCAATCCACTACATCCCGTTAAATTCACTCCCATTTCTCTCTATCGATTCTATTCCTTTCTTACCACAAAATATCTCTGTGTCACCCAGGCTGGCAGTGCAGTGTCACAATCTCAGCTCACATAACGTGTCAACTTTCCATTGCATGGCATTCCATTCAATTGCATCCCATGGAATTCCATGGCATTCCATTCCATTCCATTCCATTCCATCCCAATCCACTAGATTCGACTCCGTTCCACTCAACTCCACTCCACTCCACTACATTCCATTACATCTTATTCCATTCCACTCCATTGTAATCCTCTCCAATCCACTACACTCCACTCCAATCCATTCCACTCCGTCCCATTCCATTAAGCTCCAGTCCACTGCACTCCACTCCACGCCTCTCCAATCCATTTCATCCCATTCCATTCTTCTCCATTCCACTCCGCTCCACTCCACTCCGTTCCACTATATTCCTTTCCACTCCACTCCATTCCACGCCACTCCATTCCACTCCACTGCACTCCGCTGCATTCCACTTCACTGCACTCCACTTTAATCCTTTCCACTGCACTCCGTTCTATTGCAACTCCACTCCATTCCATTCCAGTCCACTTCAATCCACTCTATTGGAATCCATTATATTCCACTCCAATCCACTCCACTCCACTCCACTCAACTCCCTTCCACTCCAATCCACTGCACTCCACTCCACTTCCTTGCATTCCATTCCACTCCATTCCTTTCCTTTCTTTCCACAGGATCTCACTCTGTCACAAAGGCTGGAGTGCACTGGAACCATCTCTCGTCACATTTCTTTTCATGGTTTTATTGTTTCTATTCCATTGCATTCTATTTCACTTCATTCCAATCCACTCCACTCCTCTCTACTCCAATCCACTACATTCCATTACACTCGATAAGATTCCATTCGACTCCATTCCACTCCACTCCTGTACAGTCCACTCCACTGCACTCCACTCCACTCCATGCCACTCCATTCCATTGCATTTCACTCCATTGCATTCCATTCCTTTCTTTCAACAGGATATCACCGTATCACTCAGGATGGAGTGCAGTGTCACAATCTCAGCTCACTTTACATGTCAACTTTCAATTACATTGTATTCTATTCCATAGCATTCCATTGCATTCCATGGCATTCCTTTCCATTCCATTCCATTCAATTCCATTCCATTCTACTCCGTTCCACTCCATTCCACTCCACTCCACTACATTCTGTTACATCCGATTCCATTCCACTCCATTACACACCTCTCCACTCCACTGAACTCCAAGCCTATCCATTCCACTCCATCCCATTCCATTCTGCTATATTCCACTGTACTTCTGTCCACCCCACTCCACTCAACTTCATTCCATTCAATTCCATCCAATTCCATTCTTCACCATTCCACTCCACTCCAGTTCTCTCCATTCCACTCCACTCCTTTCCACTTCACTCCATCCCACTCGAATCAATTCCACTCCACACCACAACACTCTAATCCATTCCAACCCACTGCATTCCAATCCACTCCGTTCCACCCCTCTCCATTCCAATCCACTCCACTCCACTCAATTCTACACTGCTCCACTCCCTTCCACTCCCCTCCACTCCACTCCCTTGCAGTCCTCTACACTCTGTTGCACTCTACTCCAATCCACTACCCTTCTGTCCACTCCACTCCACTCCATTACATTCCACTCCACTCCACTCCACTCCATTTCATTCCATTAAAGTCCATTCCCTTCCATTCCTTTCTTTCCACTGGATCTCTGTCTGTCACAAAGGCTGCAGTGCAGTGGCACAATCTCAGCTCATATTTCTTTACACCATTCCATTGCACTCCATTCCATCACATTCCATTCCACTCTCTTTGACTCCACTCCACTCTACGCTATCCCATTTCACTCCATCCCATTCCATTCGAATCCATTCCACTGCAATCCACTCCACTCCACTCCATTCCATTCCATTCCATTCCATTCCATTCCATTCCATTCCATTCCATTGCACTTTATTGCATTCCATTCTTTCATTCGACAGGATATCACGGTTTCACTCAGGTTGGAGTACAGTGGCACATTCTCAGTTCACATTAGATGTCAACATTCCATTTCATTTCATTCCGTTCAATTGCATTCCTTTGCATTCCATTCCATTCCATTCCATTTCATTCAATTCCATTCCATTCCACTCCGTTCCACTCCACTCCACTCAGCTACGTTCCATTGCATCTGAGTCCATTTCACTCCATTCCAATCCTCTCCACTCCACTACACTCCATTCCACTCCATCCCATTCCATTCGGCTCCATTCTACTGCACTCCACTCCAAACCATTCCACTCCACTTCATTCCATTCCAATCCATTCCAATCCACTCCACACCACTCCATTCTACTCCACTCCACTCTAATCCACTCCACTCAGTTCCACTCCACTCCACTCCTCTGCATTCCACTCCCCTCCATTTTCCACCACTCCACTCCAATTCATTCTACTCCACTCCACTCCATTCCATTCCATTCCATTCCAATTAATTCCATTCCATTCTTTTCTTTTTGCAAGATCTCACTCTGACACAGAGCCTGCAGTGTAGTTGCACAATCTCGGCTCGTATTTCTTTTGACCATTCCATTGCATACCACTCCATCTCATTCCATTGCACTCCATTTCACTCCACTCCACTCCAATCCATTCCACTCCATCCCATTCCATTCGAATTCATTCCAGTCCACTCCAATCCACTACTATCCAATCCACTACATCCCATTAAATTCACTCCCATTTCTCTCTTTTGATTCTATTCCTTTCTTACCACAAAATATAACTGTGTCACCCAGGCTGGCAGTGCAGTGTCACAATCTCAGCTCACATAACTTGTCAACTTTCCATTGCATGGCATTCTATTCAATTGCATCCCATGGAATTCCATGGCATTCCATTCCATTCCATTCCATTCCATCCCAATCAATTAGATTCCACTCCGTTCCACTCCACTCCACTCCACTCCACTACTTTCCATTACATCTTATTCCATTCCTCTCCATTGTAATCCTCTCCAATCCACTGCAACTCCACTCCAATCCGTTCCACTCCGTCCCATTCCATTACGCTCCAGTCCACTGCACTCCACTCCACGCCACTCCAATCCACTTCATCCCATACCATTCTTCTCCATTCCACTCCCCTCCACTCCACTCCGTTCCACTATATTCCTTTCCACTCCACTCCATTCCACGCCACTCCATTTCACTCCACTGCACTCCGCTGCATTCCTCTCCACTGCACTCCACTTTAATCCTTTCAACTGCACTCCGTTCTATTCCACCTCCACTCCACTCCATTCCAGTCCACTTCAATCCACTCTATTCGAATCCATTCTATTACACTCCAATCCACTCCACTCCAATCCACTCCAATCCACTCCATTGCACTCCACTCCACTCCACTCCACTCCACTCCCTTCCACTCCAATCCACTCCACTCCACTCCACTTCCTTCCATTCCATTCCACTCCATTCCTTTCCTTTCTTTCCACAGGATCTCACTCTGTCACAAAGGCTGGAGTGCACTGGAACCATCTCAGCTCACATTTCTTTTCATGGTTGTATTGCATTCTATTCCATTCCATTCTATTTCACTTCATTCCAATCCACTCCACTCCTCTCTACTCCAATCCAGTACATTCCATTACACTCCATAAGATTCCATTCGACTCCATTCCACTCCACTCCTGTCCAGTCCACTCCACTGCACTCCACTCCACTCCATGCCACTCCATTCCATTGCATTTCACTCCATTGCATTCCATTCCTTTCTTTCAACAGGATATCACCGTATCACTCAGGATGGAGTGCAGTGTCACAATCTCAGCTCACTTTACATGTCAACTTTCAATTACATTGTATTCTATTCCATAGCATTCCATTGCATTCCATGGCATTCCTTTCCATTCCATTCCATTCAATTCCATTCCATTCTACTCCGTTCCACTCCATTCCACTCCACTCCACTACATTCTGTTACATCCGATTCCATTCCACTCCATTCCACACGTCTCCACTCCACTGAACTCCAAGCCTATCCATTCCACTCCATCCCATTCCATTCTGCTATATTCCACTGTACTTCTGTCCACCCCACTCCACTCAACTTCATTCCATTCAATTCCATCCAATTCCATTCTTCACCATTCCACTCCACTCCAGTTCTCTCCATTCCACTCCACTCCTTTCCACTTCACTCCATCCCACTCGAATCAATTCCACTCCACACCACAACACTCTAATCCATTCCAACCCACTGCATTCCAATCCACTCCGTTCCACCCCTCTCCATTCCAATCCACTCCACTCCACTCAATTCTACACTGCTCCACTCCCTTCCACTCCCCTCCACTCCACTCCCTTGCAGTCCTCTACACTCTGTTGCACTCTACTCCAATCCACTACCCTTCTGTCCACTCCACTCCACTCCATTACATTCCACTCCACTCCACTCCACTCCATTTCATTCCATTAAAGTCCATTCCCTTCCATTCCTTTCTTTCCACTGGATCTCTGTCTGTCACAAAGGCTGCAGTGCAGTGGCACAATCTCAGCTCATATTTCTTTACACCATTCCATTGCACTCCATTCCATCACATTCCATTCCACTCTCTTTGACTCCACTCCACTCTACGCTATCCCGTTTCACTCCATCCCATTCCATTCGAATCCATTCCACTGCAATCCACTCCACTCCACTCCATTCCATTCCATTCCATTCCATTCCATTCCATTCCATTCCATTCCATTGCACTTTATTGCATTCCATTCTTTCATTCGACAGGATATCACGGTTTCACTCAGGTTGGAGTACAGTGGCACATTCTCAGTTCACATTAGATGTCAACATTCCATTTCATTTCATTCCGTTCAATTGCATTCCTTTGCATTCCATTCCATTCCATTCCATTTCATTCAATTCCATTCCATTCCACTCCGTTCCACTCCACTCCACTCAGCTACGTTCCATTGCATCTGAGTCCATTTCACTCCATTCCAATCCTCTCCACTCCACTACACTCCATTCCACTCCATCCCATTCCATTCGGCTCCATTCTACTGCACTCCACTCCAAACCATTCCACTCCACTTCATTCCATTCCAATCCATTCCAATCCACTCCACACCACTCCATTCTACTCCACTCCACTCTAATCCACTCCACTCAGTTCCACTCCACTCCACTCCTCTGCATTCCACTCCCCTCCATTTTCCACCACTCCACTCCAATTCATTCTACTCCACTCCACTCCATTCCATTCCATTCCATTCCAATTAATTCCATTCCATTCTTTTCTTTTTGCAAGATCTCACTCTGACACAGAGCCTGCAGTGTAGTTGCACAATCTCGGCTCGTATTTCTTTTGACCATTCCATTGCATACCACTCCATCTCATTCCATTACACTCCATTTCACTCCACTCCACTCCAATCCATTCCACTCCATCCCATTCCATTCGAATTCATTCCAGTCCACTCCAATCCACTACTATCCAATCCACTACATCCCATTAAATTCACTCCCATTTCTCTCTTTTGATTCTATTCCTTTCTTACCACAAAATATAACTGTGTCACCCAGGCTGGCAGTGCAGTGTCACAATCTCAGCTCACATAACTTGTCAACTTTCCATTGCATGGCATTCTATTCAATTGCATCCCATGGAATTCCATGGCATTCCATTCCATTCCATTCCATTCCATCCCAATCAATTAGATTCCACTCCGTTCCACTCCACTCCACTCCACTCCACTACTTTCCATTACATCTTATTCCATTCCTCTCCATTGTAATCCTCTCCAATCCACTGCAACTCCACTCCAATCCGTTCCACTCCGTCCCATTCCATTACGCTCCAGTCCACTGCACTCCACTCCACGCCACTCCAATCCACTTCATCCCATACCATTCTTCTCCATTCCACTCCCCTCCACTCCACTCCGTTCCACTATATTCCTTTCCACTCCACTCCATTCCACGCCACTCCATTTCACTCCACTGCACTCCGCTGCATTCCTCTCCACTGCACTCCACTTTAATCCTTTCAACTGCACTCCGTTCTATTCCACCTCCACTCCACTCCATTCCAGTCCACTTCAATCCACTCTATTCGAATCCATTCTATTACACTCCAATCCACTCCACTCCAATCCACTCCAATCCACTCCATTGCACTCCACTCCACTCCACTCCACTCCACTCCACTCCCTTCCACTCCAATCCACTCCACTCCACTCCACTTCCTTCCATTCCATTCCACTCCATTCCTTTCCTTTCTTTCCACAGGATCTCACTCTGTCACAAAGGCTGGAGTGCACTGGAACCATCTCAGCTCACATTTCTTTTCATGGTTGTATTGCATTCTATTCCATTCCATTCTATTTCACTTCATTCCAATCCACTCCACTCCTCTCTACTCCAATCCAGTACATTCCATTACACTCCATAAGATTCCATTCGACTCCATTCCACTCCACTCCTGTCCAGTCTACTCCACTGCACTCCACTCCACTCCATACCACTCCATTCCATTGCATTTCACTCCATTGCATTAAATTCCTTTCTTTCAACAGGATATCACCGTGTCACTCAGGATGGAGTGCAGTGTCACAATCTCAGCTCACTTTACATGTCAACTTTCCATTACATTATATTCTATTCCAATGCATTCCATTGCATTCCATGGCATTCCTTTCCATTCCATTCCATTCCATTCCTTTCCATTCTACTCCGTTCCACTCCATTTCACTCCACTCCACTACATTCTGTTACATCCGATTCCATTCCACTCCATTCCACAACTCTCCACTCCACTGAACTCCAAGCCTATCCATTCCACTCCATCCCATTCCATTCTGCTATATTCCACTGTACTCCTGTCCACCCCACTCCAATCAACTTCATTCCTTTCAATTCCATCCAATTCCATTCTTCACCATTCCACTCCACTCCTGTCTTCTCCATTCCACTCCATCCTTTCCACTTCACTCCTTTCCACTTCACTCCATTCCACTCGACTCAATTCCACTCCACACCACTCCACTCTAACCCATTCTAACCCACTGCATTCCAATCCACTCCGCTCCACTCCGTTCCACCCCTCTCCATTCCAATCCACTCCACTCCACTCTATTCCACTCTGCTTCACTCCCTTCCACTCCCCTCCACTCCACACCCTTGCAGTCCTCTACACCCTGTTGCACTCTACTCCAATCCACTACCCTTCTGTCCACTCCACACCAGTCCATTACATTCCACTCCACTCCACTCCACTCCATTTCATTCCATTATACTGCATTCCCTTCCATTCCTTTCTTTCCACTGGATCTCTCTCTGTCACAAAGGCTGTAGTGCAGTGGCACAATCTCAGCTCATATTTCTCTACACCATTCCATTGCACTCCATTCCATCACATTCAATTCCACTCTCTTTCACTGCACTCCACTCTACGCTATCCCATTTCACTCCATCCCATTCCATTCGAATCCATTCCACTGCAATCCATTCCACTCCACTCTATTCCATTCCATTCCATTCCATTCCATTCCATTCCATTCCATTCTATTCCATTCTATTCCATTCCATTCCATTCCATTCCATTCCATTCCATTCCATTCCATTGCACTTTGTTGCATTCCATTCCTTTCTTTCGACAGGATATCACGGTTTCACTCAGGTTGGAGTACAGTGGCACATTCTCAGTTCACATTAGATGTCAACTTTCCGTTTCATTGCATTCTGTTCAATTGCATTCCATTGCATTCCATTCCATTCCATTCCATTTCATTCAATTCCATTCCATTCCACTCCGTTCCACTCCACTCCACTCAGCTACGTTCCTTTGCATCTGAGTCCATTTCACTCCATTCCAATCCTCTCCACTCCACTACACTCCATTCCACTCCATCCCATTCCATGCGGCTCCATTCTACTGCACTCCACTCCAAACCATTCCACTTCACTTGGTTCCATTCCAATCCATTCCAATCAACTCCACACCACTCCATTCTACTCCACTCCACTCTAATCCACTCCACTCAATTCCACTCCACTCCACTCCTCTCCATTCCACTCCCCTCCATTTTCCACCACTCCACTCCACTTCATTCTACTCCACTCCACTCCATTCCATTCCATTCCATTCCAATTAATTCCATTCCATTCATTTCTTTTCGCAAGATCTCACTCTGACACAGAGCCTGCAGTGTAGTTGCACAATCTCGGCTCGTATTTCTTTTGACCATTCCATTGCATACCACTCCATCTCATTCCATTACACTCCATTTCACTCCACTCCACGCCATTCCATTCCACTCCATCCCATTCCATTCGAATTCATTCCAGTCCACTCCAATCCACTACTATCCAATCCACTACATCCCATTAAATACACTTCCATTTCTCTCTATCGATTCTATACCTTTCTTACCACAAAATATCACTGTGTCACCCAGGCTGGCAGTGCAGTGGCACAATCTCAGCTCACATAACGTGTCAACTTTCCATTGCATGGCATTCTATTCAATTGCATCCCATGGAATTCCATGGCATTCCATTCCATTCCATTCCATTCCATTCCATTCCATTCCATTCCATGCCAATCCACTAGATTCCACTCCGTTCCACTCCACTCCACTCCACTCCATTACATTCCATTACATCTTATTCCATTCCACTCCATTGTAATCCTCTCCACTCCACTGCACTCCACTCCAATCCATTCCACTCCGTCCCATTCCATTACGCTCCAGTCCACTGCACTCCACTCCACGCCACTCCAATCCACTTCATCCCATTCCATTCTTCTCCATTCCACTCCGCTCCACTCCACTCCGTTCCACTATATTCCTTTCCACTCCACTCCACCCAACGCCGCTCCATTTCACTCCACTGCACTCCGCTGCATTCTACTCCACTGCACTCCACTTTAATCCTTTCAACTGCACTCCGTTCTATTCCACCTCCACTCCACTCCATTCCAGTCCACCTCAATCCACTCTATTCGAATCCATTCTATTCCTTTCCAATCCACTCCACTCCAATCCACTCCACTCCACTCCATTGCACTCCACTCCATTCCACTCCACTCCACTCCACTCCACTCCCTTCCACTCCAATCCACTCCACTCCACTCCACTTCCTTCCATTCCATTCCACTCCATTCCTTTCCTTTCTTTCCACAGGATCTCACACTGTCACAAAGGCTGGAGTGCACTGGAACCATCTCAGCTCACGTTTCTTTTCATGGTTGTATTGCTTTCTATTCCATTCCATTCTATTTCACTTCATTCCACTCCACTCCACTCCTCTCTACTCCAATACACTACATTCCATTACACTCGATAAGATTCCATTCGACTCCATTCCACTCCACTCCTGTCCAGTCCACTCCATTGCACTCCACTCCACTCCATACCACTCCATTCCATTTCATTTCACTCCATTGCATTCCATTCCTTTCTTTCAACAGGATATCACCGTGTCACTCAGGATGGAGTGCAGTGTCACAATCTCAGCTCACTTTACATGTCAACTTTCCATTACATTGTATTCTATTCCATTGCATTCCATTGCATTCGATGGCATTCCTTTCCATTCCATTCCATTCAATTCCACTCCATTCTACTTCGTTCCACTCCATTCCATTCCACTCCACTACATTCTGTTACATCCGATTCCATTCCACTCTATTCCACTCCTCTTATCTCCACTGAACTCCAAGCCTATCCATTCCACTCCATCCCATTCCATTCTGCTATATTCCACTGTACTTCTGTCCACCCCACTCCACTCAACTTCATTCCATTCAATTCCATCCAATTCCATTCTTCACCATTCCACTCCACTCCAGTTCTCTCCATTCCACTCCACTCCTTTCCACTTCACTCCATTCCACTCGACTCAATTCCACTGCGTTCCACCCCTCTCCATTCCAATCCACTCCACTCCACTCCATTCCACTCTGCTCCACTCCCTTCCACTCCCCTCCACTCCACTCCCTTGCAGTCCTCTACACTCTGTTGCACTCTACTCAAATCCACTACCCTTCTGTCCACTCCACTCCACTCCATTACATTCCACTCCACTCCACTCCATTTCATTCCATTAAACTCCATTCCCTTCCATTCCTTTCTTTCCACTGGATCTCTTTCTGTCACAAAGGCTGTAGTGCAGTGGCACAATCTCAGCTCATATTTCTTTACACCATTCCATTGCATTCCATTCCATCACATTCCATTCCACTCTCTTTCACTCCACTCCACTCTACGCTATCCCATTTCACTCCATCCCATTCCATTCGAATCCATTCCACTACAATCCACTCCACTCCATTCCATTCCATTGCACTTTATTGCATTCCATTCCTTTCTTTTGACAGGATATCACTGTTTCACTCAGGTTGGAGTACAGTGGCACATTCTCAGTTCACATTAGATGTCAACTTTCCATTTCATTGCATTCTGTTCAATTGCATTCCATTGCATTCCATTCCATTCCATTCCATTTCATTCAATTCCATTCCATTCCACTCCGTTCCACTCCACTCCACTCAGCTACGTTAAATTGCATCTGAGTCCATTTCACTCCATTACAATCCTCTCCACTCCACTACACTCCATTCCACTCCATCCCATTCCATTCGGCTCCATTCTACTGCACTCCACTGCAAACCATTCCACTCCACTTCATTCCATTCCAATCCATTCCAATCCACTCCACACCACTCCATTCTACTCCACTCCACTCTAATCCACTCCACTCAATTCCACTCCACTCCACTCCTCTCCATTCCACTCCCCTCCATTTTCCACCACTCCACTCCAATTCATTCTACTCCACTCCACTCCATTCCATTCCATTCCATTCCAATTAATTCCATTCCATTCATTTCTTTTCGCAACATCTCACTCTAACTCAGAGCCTGCAGTGTAGTTGCACAATCTCGGCTCGTATTTCTTTTTACCATTCCATTGCATACCAATCCATCTCATTCCATCACATTCCGTTTCACTCCACTCCACGCCATTCCATTCCACTCCATCCCATTCCATTCGAGTTCATTCCAGTATATTCCAATCCACTACTATCCAATCCACTACATCCCATTAAATTCACTTCCATTTCTCTCTATCGATTCTATTCCTTTCTTACCACAAAATATCACTGTGTCACCCAGGCTGGCAGTGCAGTGGCACAATCTCAGCTCATATAACGTGTCAACTTTCCATTGCATGGCATTCTATTCAATTGCATCCCATGGAATTCCATGGCATTCCATTCCATTGCATTCCATTCCATCCCAATCCATTAGATTCCACTCCATTCCACTCAACTCCACTCCACTCCACTACATTCCATTACATCTTATTCCATTCCTCTCCATTGTAATCCTCTCCAATCCACTGCACTCCACTCCAATCCACTCCACTCCGTCCCATTCCATTATGCTCTAGTCCACTGCAATCCACTCCATGCCACTCCAATCCACTTTATCCCATTCCATTCTTCTCCATTCCACTCCACTCCACTCCACTCCGTTCCACTATATTCCTTTCCACTCCACTCCATTCCACCCCACTCCATTCCACTCCACTGCACTCCACTTTAATGCTTTCCACTGCACTCCGTTCTATTCCACCTCCACTCCACTCCAATCCAGTCCACTTCAATCCACTTTATTCGAATCCATTCTATTCCTTTCCAATCCACTCCACTCCAATCCACTCCACTCCACTCCATTGCACTCCACTCCATTCCACTCCACTCCACTCCACTCCACTCCACTCCCTTCCACTCCAATCCACTCCACTCCACTCCACTTCCTTCCATTCCATTCCACTCCATTCCTTTCCTTTCTTTCCACAGGATCTCACACTGTCACAAAGGCTGGAGTGCACTGGAACCATCTCAGCTCACGTTTCTTTTCATGGTTGTATTGCTTTCTATTCCATTCCATTCTATTTCACTTCATTACAATCCACTCCACTCCTCTCTACTCCAATACACTACATTCCATTACACTCCATAAGATTCCATTCGACTCCATTCCACTCCACTCCTGTCCAGTCCACTCCATTGCACTCCACTCCACTCCATACCACTCCATTCCATTTCATTTCACTCCATTGCATTCCATTCCTTTCTTTCAACAGGATATCACCGTGTCACTCAGGATGGAGTGCAGTGTCACAATCTCAGCTCACTTTACATGTCAACTTTCCATTACATTGTATTCTATTCCATTGCATTCCATTGCATTCGATGGCATTCCTTTCCATTCCATTCCATTCTACTTCGTTCCACTCCATTCCACTCCACTCCACTACATTCTGTTACATCCGATTCCATTCCACTCCATTCCACACCTCTTATCTCCACTGAACTCCAAGCCTATCCATTCCACTCCATCCCATTCCATTCTGCTATATTCCACTGTACTTCTGTCCACCCCACTCCACTCAACTTCATTCCATTCAATTCCATGCAATTCCATTCTTCACCATTCCCCTCCACTCTAGTTCTCTCCATTCCACTCCACTCCTTTCCACTTCACTCCATTCCACTCGACTCAATTCCACTGCGTTCCACCCCTCTCCATTCCAATCCACTCCACTCCACTCCATTCCACTCTGCTCCACTCCCTTCCACTCCCCTCCACTCCACTCCCTTGCAGTCCTCTACACTCTGTTGCACTCTACTCAAATCCACTACCCTTCTGTCCACTCCACTCCACTCCACTCCATTACATTCCACTCCACTCCACTCCATTTCATTCCATTAAACTCCATTCCCTTCCATTCCTTTCTTTCCACTGGATCTCCCTCTGTCACAAAGGCTGTAGTGCAGTTGCACAATCTCAGCTCATATTTCTTTACACCATTCCATTGCATTCCATTCCATCACATTCCATTCCACTCTCATTGACTCCACTCCACTCTTCGCTATCCCATTTCACTCCATCCCATTCCATTCGAATCCATTCCACTACAATCCACTCCACTCAATTCCATTCCATTCCATTCCATAGCACTTTATTGCATTCCATTCCTTTCTTTCGACAGGATATCACTGTTTCACTCAGGTTGGAGTACAGTGGCACATTCTCAGTTCACATTAGATGTCAACTTTCCATTTCATTGCATTCTGTTCAATTGCATTCCATTGCATTCCATTCCATTCCATTCCATTTCATTCAATTCCATTCCATTCCACTCCGTTCCACTCCACTCCACTCAGCTACGTTAAATTGCATCTGAGTCCATTTCACTCCATTCCAATCCTCTCCACTCCACTACACTCCATTCCACTCCATCCCATTCCATTCGGCTCTATTCTACTGCACTCCACTCCAAACCATTCCACTCCACTTCATTCCATTCCAATCCATTCCAATCCACTCCACACCACTCCATTCTACTCCACTCCACTCTAATCCACTCCACTCAATTCCACTCCACTCCACTCCTCTCCATTCCACTCCCCTCCATTTTCCACCACTCCACTCCAATTCATTCTACTCCACTCCACTGCATTCCTTTCCATTCCATTCCAATTAATTCCATTCCATTCATTTCTTTTCGCAACATCTCACTCTAACTAAGAGCCTGCAGTGTAGTTGCACAATCTCGGCTCGTATTTCTTTTGACCATTCCATTGCATACCAATCAATCTCATTCCATCACATTCCGTTTCACTCCACTCCACGCCATTCCATTCCACTCCATCCCATTCCATTCGAGTTCATTCCAGTATATTCCAATCCACTACTATCCAATCCACTACATCCCTTTAAATTCACTTCCATTTCTCTCTATCGATTCTATTCCTTTCTTACCACAAAATATCACTGTGTCACCCAGGCTGGCAGTGCAGTGGCACAATCTCAGCTCATATAACGTGTCAACTTTCCATTGCATGGCATTCTATTCAATTGCATCCCATGGAATTCCATGGCATTCCATTCCATTGCATTCCATTCCATCCCAATCCATTAGATTCCACTCCGTTCCACTCAACTCCACTCCACTCCACTACATTCCATTACATCTTATTCCATTCCTCTCCATTGTAATCCTCTCCAATCCACTGCACTCCACTCCAATCCATTCCACTCCGTCCCATTCCATTATGCTCTAGTCCACTGCAATCCACTCCATGCCACTCCAATCCACTTTATCCCATTCCATTCTTCTCCATTCCACTCCACTCCACTCCACTCCGTTCCACTATATTCCTTTCCACTCCACTCCATTCCACCCCACTCCATTCCACTCCACTGCACTCCACTTTAATCCTTTCCACTGCACTCCGTTCTATTCCACCTCCACTCCACTCCAATCCAGTCCACTTCAATCCACTTTATTCGAATCCATTCTATTCCTTTCCAATCCACTCCACTCCAATCCACTCCACTCCACTCCATTGCACTCCACTCCATTCCACTCCACTCCACTCCACTCCACTCCACTCCCTTCCACTCCAATCCACTCCACTCCACTCCACTTCCTTCCATTCCATTCCACTCCATTCCTTTCCTTTCTTTCCACAGGATCTCACACTGTCACAAAGGCTGGAGTGCACTGGAACCATCTCAGCTCACGTTTCTTTTCATGGTTGTATTGCTTTCTATTCCATTCCATTCTATTTCACTTCATTACAATCCACTCCACTCCTCTCTACTCCAATACACTACATTCCATTACACTCCATAAGATTCCATTCGACTCCATTCCACTCCACTCCTGTCCAGTCCACTCCATTGCACTCCACTCCACTCCATACCACTCCATTCCATTTCATTTCACTCCATTACATTCCATTCCTTTCTTTCAACAGGATATCACCGTGTCACTCAGGATGGAGTGCAGTGTCACAATCTCAGCTCACTTTACATGTCAACTTTCCATTACATTGTATTCTATTCCATTGCATTCCATTGCATTCGATGGCATTCCTTTCCATTCCATTCCATTCAATTCCATTCCATTCTACTTCGTTCCACTCCATTCCACTACACTCCTCTACATTCTGTTACATCCGATTCCATTCCACTCCATTCCACACCTCTTATCTCCACTGAACTCCAAGCCTATCCATTCCACTCCATCCCATTCCATTCTGCTATATTCCACTGTACTTCTGTCCACCCCACTCCACTCAACTTCATTCCATTCAATTCCATCCAATTCCATTCTTCACCATTCCACTCCACTCCAGTTCTCTCCATTCCACTCCACTCCTTTCCACTTCACTCCATTCCACTCGACTCAATTCCACTGCGTTCCACCCCTCTCCATTCCAATCCACTCCACTCCGCTCCATTCCACTCTGCTACACTCCCTTCCACTCCCCTCCACTCCACTCCCTTGCAGTCCTCTTCACTCTGTTGCACTCTACTCAAATCCACTACCCTTCTGTACACTCCACTCCACTCCACTCCATTACATTCCACTCCACTCCACTCCATTTCATTCCATTAAACTCCATTCCCTTCCATTCCTTTCTTTCCACTGGATCTCTCTCAGTCACAAAGGCAGTAGTGCAGTGGCACAATCTCATCTCATATTTCTTTACACCATTCCATTGCATTCCATTCCATCACATTCCATTCCACTCTCTTTCACTCCACTCCACTCTACGCTATCCCATTTCACTCCATCCCATCCCATTCGAATCCATTCCACTACAATCCACTCCATTCCATTCAATTCCATTCCATTCCATTCCATTCCATTCCATTCCATTGCACTTTATTGCATTCCATTCATTTCTTTCGACAGGATATCACGGTTTCACTCAGGTTGGAGTACAGTGGCACATTCTCAGTTCACATTAGATGTCAACTTTCCATTTCATTGCATTCTGTTCAATTGCATTCCATTGCATTCCATTCCATTCCATTTCATTCAATTCCATTCCATTCCACTCCGTTCCACTCCACTCCACTCAGCTACGTTCCATTGCATCTGAGTCCATTTCACTCCATTCCAATCCTCTCCACTCCACTGCACTCCATTCCACTCCATCCCATTCCATTCCGCTCCATTCTACTGCACTCCACTCAAAACCATTCCACTCCACTTCATTCCATTCCAATCCATTCCAATCCACTCCACACCACACCATTCTACTCCACTCCACTCTAACCCACTCCACTCAATTCCACTACACTCCACTCCTCTCCATTCCACTCCCCTCCATTTTCAACCACTCCACTCCACTTCATTCTACTCCACTCCACTCCATTCCATTCCATTCCAATTAATTCCATTCCATTCATTTCTTTTCACAACATCTCACTCTGACACAGAGCCTGCAGTGTAGTTCCACAATCTCGGCTCGTATTTCTTTTGACCATTCCATTGCATACCACTCCATCTCATTCCATTACACTCCATTTCACTCCACTCCACTCCATTCCATTCCACACCATTCCATTCCATTCGAATTCATTCCAGTCCACTCCAATCCACTACTATCCAATCCACTACATCCCATTAAATTCACTTCCATTTCTCTCTATCGATTCTATTCCATTCTTACCACAAAATATCACTGTGTCACCCAGGCTGGCAGTGCAGTGGCACAATCTCAGCTCACATAACGTGTCAACTTTCCATTGCATGGCATTCTATTCAATTGGATCCCATGGAATTCCATGGCATTACATTCCAACCAATCCATTAGATACCACACCGTTCCACTCAACTCCACTTCACTCCACTACATTCCATTACATCTTAATCCATTCCACTCCATTTTAATCCTCTCCAATCCACTGCACTCCACTCCAATCCATTCCACTCCATCCCATTCCATTACGCTCCAGTCCACTGCACTCCACTCCACGCCACTCCAATCCACTTCATCCCATTCCATTCTTCTCCATTCCACTCCGCTCCACTCCACTCCGTTCCACTATATTCCTTTCCACTCCACTCCATTCCACGCCACTCCATTTCACTCCACTGCAATCCGCTGCATTCCACTCCACTGCAATCCACTTTAATCCTTTCCACTGCACTCCATTCTATTCCACCTCCACTCCACTCCATTCCAGTCCACCTCAATCCACTCTATTAGAATCCATTCTATTCCACTCCAATCCACTCCACTCCAATCCACTCCACTCCACTCCATTGCACTCCACTCCATTCCACTCCACTCCAATCCACTCCCTTCCACTCCAATCCACTCCACTCCACTCCACTTCCTTCCATTCCATTCCACTCCATTCCTTTGCTTTCTTTCCACAGGATCTCACTCTGTCACAAAGGCTGGAGTGCACTGGAACCATCTCAGCTCACATTTCTTTTCATGGTTGTATTGCTTTCTATTCCATTCCATTCTATTTCACTTCATTCCACTCCACTCCAATCCTCTCTACTCCAATCCACTACATTCCATTACACTCGATAAGATTCCATTCGACTCCATTCCACTCCACTCCTGTCCAGTCCCCTCCATTGCACTCCACTCCACTCCATACCACTCCATTCCATTGCATTTCACTCCATTGCATTCCATTCCTTTCTTTCAACAGGTTATCACCGTGCCACTCAGGATGGAGTGCAGTGTCACAATCTCACCTCACTTTACATGTCAACTTTCCATTACATTGTATTCTATTCCATTGCATTCCATTGCATTCCATTGCATTCTTTTCCATTCCATTCCATTCAATTCCATTCCATTCTACTCCGTTCCACTCCATTCCACTCCACTCCACTACATTCTGTTACATCCGATTCCATTCCACTCCATTACACACCTCTCCACTCCACTGAACTCCAAGCCTATCCATTCCACTCCATCCCATTCCATTCTGCTATATTCCACTGTACTTCTGTCCACCCCACTCCACTCAACTTCATTCCATTCAATTCCATCCAATTCCATTCTTCACCATTCCACTCCACTCCAGTTCTCTCCATTCCACTCCACTCCTTTCCACTTCACTCCATTCCACTCGACTCAATTCCACTCCGTTCCAACCCTCTCCATTCCAATCCACTCCACTCCACTCCATTCCACTCTGCACCACTCCCTTCCACTGCCCTCCTCTCCACTCCCTTGCAGTCCTCCACACTCTGTTGTACTCTACTCCAATCCACTACCCTTCTGTCCACTCCACTCCACTCCAATACATTCCACTCCACTCCAATCCATTTCATTCCATTAAACTCCATTCCCTTCCATTCCTTTCTTTCCACTGGATCTCTCTCTGTCACAAAGGCTGTAGTGCAGTGGCACAATCTCAGCTCATATTTCTTTACACCATTCCATTGCATTCCATTCCATCACATTACATTCCACTCTCTTTCACTCCACTCCACTCTACGCTATCCCATTTCACTCCATCCGATTCCATTCGAATCCATTCCACTACAATCCACTCCACTCCATTCCATTCCATTCCATTCCATTCCATTCAATTCCATTCCATTCCATTCCATTCCTTTCCATTCCATTGCACTTGATTGCATTCCATTCCTTTCTTTCGACAGGATATCACGGTTTCACTCAGGTTGGAGTACAGTGGCACATTCTCAGTTCACATTAGATGTCATCTTTCCATTTCATTGCATTCTGTTCAATTGCATTCCATTGCATTCCATTCCATTCCATTTCATTTCATTCAATTCCATTCCATTCCACTCCGTTCCACTCCACTCCACTCAGCTACGTTCCATTGCATCTGAGTCCATTTCACTCCATTCCAATCCTCTCCACTCCACTACACTCCATTCCACTCCATCCCATTCCATTCGGCTCCATTCTACTGCACTCCACTCCAAACCATTCCACTCCACTTCATTCCATTCCAATCCATTCCAATCCACTCCACACCACTCCATTCTACTCCCCTCCACTCTAATCCACTCCACTCAATTCCACTCCACTCCACTCCTCTCCATTCCACTCCCCTCCATTTTCCACCACTCCACTCCACTTCACTCTACTCCACTCCACTCCATTCCATTCCATTCCATTCCAATTAATTCCATTCCATTCATTTCTTTTCGCAAGATCTCACTCTGACACAGAGCCTGCAGTGTAGTTGCACAATCTCGGCTCGTATTGCTTTTGACCATTCCATTGCATACCACTCCATCTCATTCCATTACACTCCATTTCACTCCACTCCACTTCATTCCATTCCACACCATTCCATTCCATTCGAATTCATTCCAGTCCACTCCAATCCACTACTATCCAATCCACTACATCCCATTAAATTCACTTCCATTTCTCTCTATCGATTCTATTCCTTTCTTACCACAAAATATCACTGTGTCACCCAGGCTGGCAGTGCAGTGGCACAATCTCAGCTCACATAACGTGTCAACTTTCCATTGCATGGCATTCTATTCAATTGCATCCCATGGAATTCCATGGCATTCCATTCCATCCCAATCCATTAGATTCCACTCCGTTCCACTCAACTGCACTCCACTCCACTACATTCCATTACATCTTATTCCATTCCACTCCATTGTAATCCTCTCCAATCCACTGCACTCCACTCCAATCCATTCCACTCCGTCCCATTCCATTACGCTCCATTCCACTGCACTCCACTCCACGCCACTCCAATCCACTTCATCCCATTCCATTCTTCTCCATTCCACTCCGCTCCACTCCACTCCGTTCCACTATATTCCTTTCCACTCCACTCCATTCCACGCCACTCCACTCCTCTCCATTCCACTCCCCTCCATTTTCCACCACTCCACTCCACTTCATTCTACTCCACTCCACTCCATTCCATTCCATTCCATTCCAATTAATTCCATTCCATTCATTTCTTTTCGCAAGATCTCACTCTGACACAGAGCCTGCAGTGTAGTTGCACAATGTCGGCTCGTATTTCTTTTGACCATTCCATTGCATACCACTCCATCTCCTTCCTTTGCACTCCATTTCACTCCACTCCATTCCATTCCATTCCACTCCATCCCATTCCATTCGAATTCATTCCAGTCCACTCCAATCCACTACTATCCAATCCACTACATCCCATTAAATTCACTTCCATTTCTCTCTATCGATTCTATTCCTTTCTTACCACAAAATATCACTGTGTCACCCAGGCTGGCAGTGAACTGGCACAATCTCAGCTCACATAACGTGTCAACTTTCCATTGCATGGCATTCTATTCAATTGCATCCCATGGAATTCCATGGCATTCCATTCCATTCCATTCCATCGCAGTCCATTAGATTCCACTCCGTTCCACTCAACTCCAATCCACTCCACTACATTCCATTACATCTTATTCCATTCCACTCCATTGTAATCCTCTCCAATCCACTGCACTCCACTCCAATCCATTCCACTCCGTCCCATTCCATTACGCTCCATTCCACTGCACTCCACTCCACGCCACTCCAATCCACTTCATCCCATTCCATTCTTCTCCATTCCACTCCACTCCACTCCACTCCGTTCCACTATATTCCTTTCCACTCCACTCCATTCCACGCCACTCCATTTCACACCACTGCACTCCGCTGCATTCCACTCCACTGCACTCCACTTTAATCCTTTCCACTGCACTCCGTTCTATTCCACCTCCACTCCACGCCATTCCAGTCCACTTCAATCCACTCTATTCGAATCCATTCTACTCCACTCCAATCCACTCCACTCCAATCCACTCCACTCCACTCCATTGCACTCCACTCCATTCCACTCCACTCCACTCCACTCCCTTCCACTCCAATCCACTCCACTCCACTACACTTCCTTCCATTCCATTCCACTCCATTCCTTTCCTTTCTTTCCACAGGATCTCACTCTGTCACAAAGGCTGGAGTGCACTGGAACCATCTCAGCTCACATTTCGTTTCATGGTTGTATTGCTTTCTATTCCATTCCATTCTATTTCACTTCATTCCACTCCACTCCACTCCTGTCTACTCCAATCCACTACATTCCATTACACTCCATAAGATTCCATTCGACTCCATTCCACTCCACTTCTGTCCAGTCCACTCCACTGCACTCCACTCCACTCCATACCACTCCATTCCATAGCATTTCACTCCATTGCATTGCATTCCTTTCTTTCAACAGGATATCACCGTGTCACTCAGGATGGAGTGCAGTGTCACAATCTCAGCTCACTTTACATGTCAACTTTCCATTATATTTTATTCTATTCCATTGCATTCCATTGCATTCCATGGCATTCCTTTCCATTCCATTCCATTCAATTCCATTCCATTCTACTCCGTTCCACTCCATTCCAGTCCACTCCACTACATTCTGTTACATCCGATTCCATTCCACTCCATTCCACACCTCTCCACTCCACTGAACTCCAAGACTATCCATTCCACTCCATCCCATTCCATTCTGCTATATTCCACTGTACTTCTGTCCACCCCACTCCACTCAACTTCATTCCATTCAATTCCATCCAATTCCATTCTTCACCATTCCACTCCACTCCAGTTCTCTCCATTCCACTCCACTCCTTTCAACTTCACTCCATTCCACTCGACTCAATTCCACTCCGTTCCACCCCTCTCCATTCCAATCCACACCACTCCACTCCATTCCACTCTGCACCACTCCCTTCCACTCCCCTCCACTCCACTCCCTTGCAGTCCTCCACACTCTGTTGCACTCTACTCCAATCCACTACCCTTCTGTCCACTCCACTCCACTCCATTACATTCCACTCCACTCCAATCCATTTCATTCCATTAAACTCCATTCCCTTCCATTCCTTTCTTTCCACTGGATCTCTCTCTGTCACAAAGGCTGTAGTGCAGTGGCACAATCTCAGCTCATATTTCTTTACACCATTCCATTGCATTCCATTCCATCACATTACATTCCACTGTCTTTCACTCCACTCCACACTACGCGATACCATTTCACTCCATCCGATTCCATTCGAATCCATTCCACTACAATCCACTCCACTCCTTTCCATTCCATTCCATTCCATTCCATTCCATTCCATTCCATTCCATTCCATTCCATTCCATTCCATTGCACTTGATTGCATTCCATTCCTTTCTTTCGACAGGACATCACGGTTTCACTCAGGTTGGAGTACCATGGCACATTCTCAGCTCACATTAGATGTCAACTTTCCATTTCATTGCATTCTGTTCAATTGCATTCCATTGCATTCCATTCCATTCCATTTCATTTCATTCAATTCCATTCCATTCCACTCCGTTCCACTCCACTCCACTCAGCTACGTTCCATTGCATCTGAGTCCATTTCACTCCATTCCAATCCTCTCCACTCCACTACACTCCATTCCACTCCATCCCATTCCATTCGGCTCCATTCTACTGCAGTCCACTCCAAACCATTCCACTCCACTTCATTCCATTCCAATCCATTCCAATCCACTCCACACCCCTCCATTCTACTCCACTCCACTCTAATCCACTCCACTCAATTCCACTCCACTCCACTCTTCTCCATTCCACACCCCTCTATTTTCCACCACTCCACTCCACTTCATTCTACTCCACTCCACTCCATTCCATTCCATTCCATTCCAATTAATTCCATTCCATTCATTTCTTTTCGCAAGATCTCACTCTGACACAGAGGCTGCAATGTAGTTGCACAATCTCGGCTCGTATTTCTTTTGACCATTCCATTGCATACCACTCCATCTCATTCCATTACACTCCATTTCACTCCACTGCACTCCATTCCATTCCACTCCATGCCATTCCATTCGAATTCATTCCAGTCCACTCCAATCCACTACTATCCAATCCACTACATCCCATTAAATTCACTTCCATTTCTCTCTATCGATTCTATTCCTTTCTTACCACAAAATATCCCTGTGTCACCCAGGCTGGCAGTGCAGTGGCACAATCTCAGCTCACATAACGTGTCAACTTTCTATTGCATGGCATTCTATTCAATTGCATCCCATGGAATTCCATGGCATTCCATTCCATTCCATTCCATTCCCTCCCAATCCATTAGATTCCACTCCGTTCCACTCCACTCCACTCCACTCCACTACATTCCATTACATCTTATTCCATTCCACTCCATTGTAATCCTCTCCAATCCACTGCACTCCACTCCAATCCATTCCACTCCGTCCCACTCCATTACGCTCCAGTCCACTGCACTCCACTCCACGCCACTCCAATCCACTTCATCCCATTCCATTCTTCTCCATTCCATTCCGCTCCACTCCACTCCGTTCCTCTATATTCCTTTCCACTCCACTCCATTCCACGCCACTCCATTTCACTCCACTGCACTCCGCTGCATTCCAAGCCACTGTACTCCACTTTAATCCTTTCCACTGCACTCCGTTCTATTCCACCTCGACTCCACTCCATTCCAGTCCACTTCAATCCACTCTATTCGAATCCATTCTATTCCACTCCAATCCACTCCACTCCAATCCACTCCACTCCACTCCATTGCACTCCACTCCATTCCACTCCACTCCACTACACACCACTCCCTTCCAGTCCAATCCACTCCACTCCACTCCACTTCCTTCCATTCCATTCCACTCCATTCCTTTCCTTTCTTTCCACAGGATCTCACTCTGTCACAAAGGCTGGAGTGCACTGGAACCATCTCAGCTCACATTTCGTTTCATGGTTGTATTGCTTTCTATTCCATTCCATTCTATTTCACTTCATTCCACTCCACTCCACTAATCTCTACTCCAATCCACTACATTCCATTACACTCCATAAGATTCCATTCGACTCCATTCCACTCAACCCCTGTCCAGTCCACTCCATTGCACTCCACTCCATACCACTCCTTTCCATTGCATTTCACTCCATTGCATTCCATTCCTTTCTTTCAACTGGATATCACCGTGTCACTCAGAATGGAGTGCATTGTCACAATCTCAGCTAACTTTACATGTCAACTTTCCATTATACTTTATTCTCTTCCATTGCATTCCATTGCATTCCATGGCATTCCTTTCCATTCCATTCCATTCCATTCCATTCCATTCCATTGCAGTTGATTGCATTCCATTCCTTTCTTTCAACAGGATATCACGGTTTCAATCAGGTTGGAGTACAGTGGCACATTCTCAGTTCACATTAGATGTCAACTTTCCATTTCATTGCATTCTGTTCAATTGCATTCCATTGCATTCCATTCCATTCCATTTCATTTCATTCAATTCCATTCCATTCCACTCCGTTCCACTCCACTCCACTCAGCTACGTTCCACTGCATCTGAGTCCATTTCACTCCATTCCAATCCTCTCCACTCCACTACACTCCATTCCACTCCATCCCATTCCATTCCGCTCCATTCTACTGCATTCCACTCCAAACAATTCCACTCCACTTCATTCCATTCCAATCAATTCCAATCCACTCCACACCCCTCCATTCTACTCCACTCCACTCTAATCCACGCCACTCAATTCCACGCCACTCCACTCCTCTCCATTCCACTCCCCTCCATTTTCCACCACTCCACTCCACTTCATTCTACTCCACTCCACTCCATTCCATTCCATTCCATTCCAATTAATTCCATTCCATTCATTTCTTTTCGCAAGATCTCACTCTGACACAGAGCCTGCAGTGTAGTTGCACAATGTCGGCTCGTATTTCTTTTGACCATTCCATTGCATACCACTCCATCTCCTTCCATTACACTCCATTTCACTCCACTCCAGTCCATTCCATTCCACTCCATCCCATTCCATTCGAATTCATTCCAGTCCACTCCAATCCACTACTATCCAATCCACTACATCCCATTAAATTCACTTCCATTTCTCTCTATTGATTCCATTCCTGTCTAACAACAAAATATCACTGTGTCACCCAGGCTGGCAGTGCAGTGGCACAATCTCAGCTCACATAACGTGTCCACTTTCCATTGCATGGCATTCTATTCAATTGCATCCCATGGAATTCCATGGCATTCCGTTCCATTCCATTCCATCGCAGTCCATTAGATTCCACTCCGTTCCACTCAACTCCACTCCACTCCACTACATTCCATTACATCTTATTCCATTCCACTCCATTGTAATCCTCTCCAATCCACTGCACTCCACTCCAATCCATTCCACTCCGTCCCATTCCATTACGCTCCATTCCACTGCACTCCACTCCACGCCACTCCAATCCACTTCATCCCATTCCATTCTTCTCCATTCCACTCCACTCCACTCCACTCCGTTCCACTATATTCCTTTCCACTCCACTCCATTCCACGCCACTCCATTTCACACCACTGCACTCCGCTGCATTCCACTCCACTGCACTCCACTTTAATCCTTTCCACTGCACTCCGTTCTATTCCACCTCCACTCCACGCCATTCCAGTCCACTTCAATCCACTCTATTCGAATCCATTCTACTCCACTCCAATCCACTCCACTCCAATCCACTCCACTCCACTCCATTGCACTCCACTCCATTCCACTCCACTCCATTCCACTCCCTTCCACTCCAATCCACTCCACTCCACTACACTTCCTTCCATTCCATTCCACTCCATTCCTTTCCTTTCTTTCCACAGGATCTCACTCTGTCACAAAGGCTGGAGTGCACTGGAACCATCTCAGCTCACATTCGTTTCATGGTTGTATTGCTTTCTATTCCATTCCATTCTATTTCACTTCATTCCACTCCACTCCACTCCTGTCTACTCCAATCCACTACATTCCATTACACTCCATAAGATTCCATTCGACTCCATTCCACTCCACTTCTGTCCAGTCCACTCCACTGCACTCCACTCCACTCCATACCACTCCATTCCATAGCATTTCACTCCATTGCATTGCATTCCTTTCTTTCAACAGGATATCACCGTGTCACTCAGGATGGAGTGCAGTGTCACAATCTCAGCTCACTTTACATGTCAACTTTCCATTATATTTTATTCTATTCCATTGCATTCCATTGCATTCCATGGCATTCCTTTCCATTCCATTCCATTCAATTCCATTCCATTCTACTCCGTTCCACTCCATTCCAGTCCACTCCACTACATTCTGTTACATCCGATTCCATTCCACTCCATTCCACACCTCTCCACTCCACTGAACTCCAAGACTATCCATTCCACTCCATCCCATTCCATTCTGCTATATTCCACTGTACTTCTGTCCACCCCACTCCACTCAACTTCATTCCATTCAATTCCATCCAATTCCATTCTTCACCATTCCACTCCACTCCAGTTCTCTCCATTCCACTCCACTCCTTTCAACTTCACTCCATTCCACTCGACTCAATTCCACTCCGTTCCACCCCTCTCCATTCCAATCCACTCCACTCCACTCCATTCCACTCTGCACCACTCCCTTCCACTCCCCTCCACTCCACTCCCTTGCAGTCCTCCACACTCTGTTGCACTCTACTCCAATCCACTACTCTTCTGTCCACTCCACTCCACTCCATTACATTCCACTCCACTCCAATCCATTTCATTCCATTAAACTCCATTCCCTTCCATTCCTTTCTTTCCACTGGATCTCTCTCTGTCACAAAGGCTGTAGTGCAGTGGCACAATCTCAGCTCATATTTCTTTACACCATTCCATTGCATTCCATTCCATCACATTACATTCCACTGTCTTTCACTCCACTCCACACTACGCGATACCATTTCACTCCATCCGATTCCATTCGAATCCATTCCACTACAATCCACTCCACTCCATTCCATTCCATTCCATTCCATTCCATTCCATTCCATTCCATTCCATTCCATTCCATTCCATTGCACTTGATTGCATTCCATTCCTTTCTTTCGACAGGACATCACGGTTTCACTCAGGTTGGAGTACCATGGCACATTCTCAGCTCACATTAGATGTCAACTTTCCATTTCATTGCATTCTGTTCAATTGCATTCCATTGCATTCCATTCCATTCCATTTCATTTCATTCAATTCCATTCCATTCCACTCCGTTCCACTCCACTCCACTCAGCTACGTTCCATTGCATCTGAGTCCATTTCACTCCATTCCAATCCTCTCCACTCCACTACACTCCATTCCACTCCATCCCATTCCATTCGGCTCCATTCTACTGCAGTCCACTCCAAACCATTCCACTCCACTTCATTCCATTCCAATCCATTCCAATCCACTCCACACCCCTCCATTCTACTCCACTCCACTCTAATCCACTCCACTCAATTCCACTCCACTCCACTCCTCTCCATTCCACACCCCTCTATTTTCCACCACTCCACTCCACTTCATTCTACTCCACTCCACTCCATTCCATTCCATTCCATTCCAATTAATTCCATTCCATTCATTTCTTTTCGCAAGATCTCACTATGACACAGAGGCTGCAATGTAGTTGCACAATCTCGGCTCGTATTTCTTTTGACCATTCCATTGCATACCACTCCATCTCATTCCATTACACTCCATTTCACTCCACTGCACTCCATTCCATTCCACTCCATGCCATTCCATTCGAATTCATTCCAGTCCACTCCAATCCACTACTATCCAATCCACTACATCCCATTAAATTCACTTCCATTTCTCTCTATCGATTCTATTCCTTTCTTACCACAAAATATCCCTGTGTCACCCAGGCTGGCAGTGCAGTGGCACAATCTCAGCTCACATAACGTGTCAACTTTCTATTGCATGGCATTCTATTCAATTGCATCCCATGGAATTCCATGGCATTCCATTCCATTCCATTCCATTCCCTCCCAATCCATTAGATTCCACTCCGTTCCACTCCACTCCACTCCACTCCACTACATTCCATTACATCTTATTCCATTCCACTCCATTGTAATCCTCTCCAATCCACTGCACTCCACTCCAATCCATTCCACTCCGTCCCACTCCATTACGCTCCAGTCCACTGCACTCCACTCCACGCCACTCCAATCCACTTCATCCCATTCCATTCTTCTCCATTCCATTCCGCTCCACTCCACTCCGTTCCACTATATTCCTTTCCACTCCACTCCATTCCACGCCACTCCATTTCACTCCACTGCACTCCGCTGCATTCCAAGCCACTGTACTCCACTTTAATCCTTTCCACTGCACTCCGTTCTATTCCACCTCGACTCCACTCCATTCCAGTCCACTTCAATCCACTCTATTCGAATCCATTCTATTCCACTCCAATCCACTCCACTCCAATCCACTCCACTCCACTCCATTGCACTCCACTCCATTCCACTCCACTCCACTACACACCACTCCCTTCCAGTCCAATCCACTCCACTCCACTCCACTTCCTTCCATTCCATTCCACTCCATTCCTTTCCTTTCTTTCCACAGGATCTCACTCTGTCACAAAGGCTGGAGTGCACTGGAACCATCTCAGCTCACATTTCGTTTCATGGTTGTATTGCTTTCTATTCCATTCCATTCTATTTCACTTCATTCCACTCCACTCCACTAATCTCTACTCCAATCCACTACATTCCATTACACTCCATAAGATTCCATTCGACTCCATTCCACTCAACCCCTGTCCAGTCCACTCCATTGCACTCCACTCCATACCACTCCTTTCCATTGCATTTCACTCCATTGCATTCCATTCCTTTCCTTCAACTGGATATCACCGTGTCACTCAGAATGGAGTGCATTGTCACAATCTCAGCTAACTTTACATGTCAACTTTCCATTATACTTTATTCTCTTCCATTGCATTCCATTGCATTCCATGGCATTCCTTTCCATTCCATTCCATTCCATTCCATTCCATTCCATTGCAGTTGATTGCATTCCATTCCTTTCTTTCAACAGGATATCACGGTTTCAATCAGGTTGGAGTACAGTGGCACATTCTCAGTTCACATTAAATGTCAACATTCCATTTCATTGCATTCTGTTCAATTGCATTCCATTGCATTCCATTCCATTCCATTTCATTTCATTCAATTCCATTCCATTCCACTCCGTTCCACTCCACTCCACTCAGCTACGTTCCATTGCATCTGAGTCCATTTCACTCCATTCCAATCCTCTCCACTCCACTACACTCCATTCCACTCCATCCCATTCCATTCCGCTCCATTCTACTGCATTCCACTCCAAAGAATTCCACTCCACTTCATTCCATTCCAATCAATTCCAATCCACTCCACACCCCTCCATTCTACTCCACTCCACTCTAATCCACGCCACTCAATTCCACTCCACTCCACTCCTCTCCATTCCACTCCCCTCCATTTTCCACCACTCCAATCCACTTCATTCTACTCCACTCCACTCCATTCCATTCCATTCAATTCCAATTAATTCCATTCCATTCATTTCTTTTCGCAAGATCTGACTCTGACACAGAGCCTGCTGTGCAGTTGCACAATCTCGGCTCGTATTTCTTTTGACCATTCCATTTCATACCACTCCATCTCATTCCATTACACTCCATTTCACTCCACTCCACTCCATTCCATTCCACTCCATCCCATTCCATTCGAATTCATTCCAGTCCACTCCAATCCACTACTATCCAATCCACTACATCCCATTAAATTCACTTCCATTTCTCTCTATCGATTCTATTCCTTTCTTACCACAAAATATCACTGTGTCACCCAGGCTGGCAGGGAAGTGGCACAATCTCAGCTCACATAAGGTGTCAACTTTCCATTGCATGGCATTCTATTCAATTGCATCCCATGGAATTCCATGGCATTCCTTTCCATTCCATTCCATTCCCTCCCAATCCATTAGATTCCACTCCGTTCCACTCAACTCCACTCCACTCCACTACATTCCATTACATCTTATTCCATTCCTCTCCATTGTAATCCTCTCCAATCCTCTGCACTCCACTCCAATCCATTCCACCCCGTCCCATTCCATTACGCTCCAGTCCACTGCAATCCACTCCACGCCACTCCAATCCACTTCATCCCATTCCATTCTTCTCCATTCCACTCCGCTCCACTCCACTCCGTTCCACTATATTCCTTTCCACTCCACTCCATTCCACGCCACTCCATTTCACTCCACTGCACTCCGCTGCATTCCACTCCACTGTACTCCACTTTAATCCTTTCCACTGCACTCCGTTCTATTCCACCTCCACTCCACCCCATACCAGTCCACTTCAATCCACTCTATTCGAATCCATTCTATTCCACTCCAATCCACTCCACTCCAATCCACTCCAATCCACTCCACTCCACTCAATAGCACTCCATTCCACTCCACTCCACTCCACTCCACTCCCTTCTACTCCAATCCACTCCACTCCACTACACTTCCTTCCATTCCATTCCACTCCATTCCTTTCCTTTCTTTCCACAGGATCTCACTCTGTCACAAAGGCTGGAGTGCACTGGAACCATCTCAGCTCACATTTCTTTTCATGGTTGTATTGCTTTCTATTCCATTCCATTCTATTTCACTTCATTCCACTCCACTCCACTCCTCTCTACTCCAATCCACTACATTCCATTACACTCCATAAGATTCCATTCGACTCCATTCCACTCCACTCCTGTCCAGTCCACTCCACTGCACTCCACTCCACTCCATACCACTCCATTCCATTGCATTTCACTCCATTGCATTCCATTACTTTCTTTCAACAGGATATCTCCGTGTCACTCAGGATGGAGTGCTGTGTCACAATCTCAGCTCACTTTACATGTCAACATTCCATTATATTTTATTCTATTCCATTGCATTCCATTGCATTCCATGGCATTCCTTTCCATTCCATTCCATTCCATTCCATTCCATTCCATTCCATTCTACTCCGTTCCACTCCATTCCACTCCACTCCACTATATTCTGTTACATCCGATTCCATTCCACTCCATTCCACACCTCTCCACTCCACTGAACTCCAAGCCTATCCATTCCACTCCATCCCCTTCCATTCTGCCATATTCCACTGTACTTCTGTCCACCCCACTCCACTCAACTTCATTCCATTCAATTCCATCCAATTCCATAATTCACCATTCCACTCCACTCCAGTTCTCTCCATTCCACTCCACTCCTTTCAACTTCACTCCATTCCACTCGACTCAATTCCACTCCGTTCCACCCCTCTCCATTCCAATCCACTCCACTCCACTCCATTCCACTCTGCACCACTCCCTTCCACTCCCCTCCACTCCACTCCCTTGCAGTCCTCCACACTCTGTTGCACTCTACTCCAATCCACTACCCTTCTGTCCACTCCACTCCACTCCATTACATTCCACTCCACTCCAATCCATTTCAATCCATTAAACTCCATTCCCTTCCATTCCTTTCTTTCCACTGGATCTCTCTCTGTCACAAAGGCTGTAGTGCAGTGGCACAATCTCAGCTCATATTTCTTTACACCATTCCATTGCATTCCATTCCATCACATTACATTCCACTCTCTTTCACTCCACTCCACTCTACGCTATCCCATTTCACTCCATCCGATTCCATTCGAATCCATTCCACTACAATCCACCCCACTCCATTCCATTCCATTCCATTCCATTCCATTCCATTCCATTCCATTCCCTTCCATTCCATTGCACTTGATTGCATTCCATTCCTTTCTTTCCACAGGATATCACGGTTTCACTCAGGTTGGAGTACAGTGGCACATGCTCAGTTCACATTAGATGTCAGCTTTCCATTTCATTGCATTCTGTTCAATTGCATTCCATTGCATTCCATTCCATTCCATTTCATTTCATTCAATTCCATTCCATTCCACTCCGTTCCACTCCACTCCACTCAGCTATGTTCCATTGCATCTGAGTCCATTTCACTCCATTCCAATCCTCTCCACTCCACTACACTCCATTCCACTCCATCCCATTCCATTCGGCTCCATTCTACTGCACTCCACTCCAAACCATTCCACTCCACTTCATTCCATTCCAATCCATTCCAATCCACTCCACACCACTCCATTCCACTCCACTCCACTCTAATCCACTCCACTCAATTCCACTCCACTCCACTCCTCTCCATTCCACTCCCCTCCATTTTCCACCACTCCACTCCACTTCATTCTACTCCACTCCACTCCATTCCATTCCATTCCATTCTAATTAATTCCATTCCATTCATTTCTTTTCGCAAGATCTCACTCTGACACAGAGCCTGCAGTGTAGTTGCACAATCTCGGCTCGTATTTCTTTTGACCATTCCATTGCATACCACTCCATCTCATTCCATTACACTCCATTTCACTCCACTCCACTCCATTCCATTCCACTCCATCCCATTCCATTCGAATTCACTCCAGTCCACTCCAATCCACTACTATCCAATCCACTACATCCTATTAAATTCACTTCCATTTCTCTCTATCGATTCTATTGCTTCTTACCACAAAATATCACTGTGTCACCCAGGCTGGCAGTGCAGTGGCACAATCTCAGCTCACATAACGTGTCAACTTTCCATTGCATGGCATTCTATTCAATTGCATCCCATGGAATTCCATGGCATTCCATTCCATTCCATTCCATTCCCTCCCAATCCATTAGATTCCACTCCGTTCCACTCAACTCCACTCCACTCCACTACATTCCATTACATCTTATTCCATTCCACTCCATTGTAATCCTCTCCAATCCACTGCACTCCACTCCAATCCATTACAGTCCGTCCCATTCCATTACGCTCCATTCCACTGCACTCCCCTCCACGCCACAACAATCCACTTCATCCCATTCCATTCTTCTCCATTCCACTCCGCTCCACTCCACTCCGTTCCACTATATTCCTTTCCACTCCACTCCATTCCACGCCACTCCATTTCACTCCACTGCACTCCTCTGCATTCCACTCCAATGCACTCCACTTTAATCCTTTCCACTGCACTCCGTTCTATTCCACCTCCACTCCACTCCATTCCAGTCCACTTCAATCCACTCTATTCGAATCCATTCTATTCCACTCCAATCCACTCCACTCCAATCCACTCCACTCCACTCCATTGCACTCCACTCCATTCCACTCCACTCCACTCCCTTCCACTCCAATCCACTCCACTCCACTACACTTCCTTCCATTCCATTCCACTCCATTCCTTTCCTTTCTTTCCACAGGATCTCACTCTGTCACAAAGGCTGGAGTGCACTGGAACCATCTCAGCTCACATTTCTTTTCATGGTTGTATTGCTTTCTATTCCATTCCATTCAATTTCACTTCATTCCACTCCACTCCACTCCTCTCTACTCCAATCCACTACATTCCATTACACTCCATAAGATTCCGTTCGACTCCATTCTACTCCACTCCTGTCCAGTCCACTCCACTGCACTCCACTCCACTCCATACCACTCCATTCCATTGCATTTCACTCCATTGCATTCCATTCCTTTCTTTCAACAGGATATCACCGTGTCACTCAGGATGGAGTGCAGTGTCACAATCTCAGCTCTCTTTACATGTCAACTTTCCATTACAATTTATTCTATTCCATTGCATTCCATTGCATTCCATGGCATTCCTTTCCATTCCATTCCATTCCATTCCATTCCATTCTACTCCGTTCCACTCCATTCCACACCACTCCACTACATTCTGTTACATCCGATTCCATTCCACTCCATTCCACACCTCTCCACTCCACTGAACTCCAAGCCTATCCATTCCACTCCATCCCATTCCATTCTGCTATATTCCACTGTACTTCTGTCCACCCCACTCCACTCAACTTCATTCCATTCAATTCCATCCAATTCCATTCTTCACCATTCCACTCCACTCCAGTTCTCTCCATTCCACTCCACTCCTTTCCACTTCACTCCATTCCACTCGACTCAATTCCACTCCGTTCCACCCCTCTCCATTCCAATCCACTCCACTCCACTCCATTCCTCTCTGCACCACTCCGTTCCACTCCCATCCACTCCACTCCCTTGCAGTCCTCCACACTCTGTTGCACTCTACTCCAATCCACTACACTTCTGTCCACTCCACTCCACTCCATTACTTTCCACTCCACTCCAATCCATTTCATTCCATTAAACTCCATTCCCTTCCATTCCTTTCTTTCCACTGGATCTCTCTCTGTCACAAAGGCTGTAGTGCAGTGGCACAATCTCAGCTCATATTTCTTTACACCATTCCATTGCATTCCATTCCATCACATTACATTCCACTCTCTTTCACTCCACTCCACTCTACGCTATCCCATTTCACTCCATCCGATTCCATTCGAATCCATTCCACTACAATCCACTCCACTCCATTCCATTCCATTCCATTCCATTCCATTCCATTCCATTCCATTCCATTCCATTGCACTTGATTGCATTCCATTCGTTTCTTTCGACAGGATATCACGGTTTCACTCAGGTTGGAGTACAGTGGCACATTCTCAGTTCACATTAGATGTTAACTTTCCATTTCATTGCATTCTGTTCAATTGCATTCCATTGCATTCCATTCCATTCCATTCCATTTCATTCCATTCCATTCCATTCCACTCCGTTCCACTCCACTCCACTCAGCTACGTTCCATTGCATCTGAGTCCATTTCACTCCATTCCAATCCTCTCCACTCCACTACACTCCATTCCACTCCATCCCATTCCATTCGGCTCCATTCTACTGCACTCCACTCCAAACCATTCCACTCCACTTCATTCCATTCCAATCCATTCCAATCCACTCCACACAACTCCATTCTACTCCACTCCACTCTAATCCACTCCACTCAATTCCACTCCACTCCACTCCTCTCCATTCCACTCCCCTCCATTTTCCACCACTCCACTCCACTTCATTCTACTCCACTCCACTCCATTCCATTCCATTCCATTCCAATTAATTCCATTCCATTCATTTCTTTTCGCAAGATCTCACTCTGACACAGAGCCTGCAGTGTAGTTGCACAATCTCGGCTCGTATTTCTTCTGACCATTCCATTGCATACCACTCCATCTCATTCCATTACACTCCATTTCACTCCACTCCACTCCATTCCATTCCACTCCATCCCATTCCATTCGAATTCATTCCAGTCCACTCCAATCCACTACAATCCAATCCACTACATCCCATTAAATTCACTTCCATTTCTCTCTATCGATTCTATTCCTTTCTTACCACAAAATATCACTGTGTCACCCAGGCTGGCAGTGCAGTGGCACAATCTCAGCTCACATAACGTGTCAACTTTCCATTGCATGACATTCTATTCAATTGCATCCCATGGAATTCCATGGCATTCCATTCCATTCCATTCCATTCCCTTCCAATCCATTAGATTCCACTCCGTTCCACTCAACTCCACTCCACTCCACTACATTCCATTACATCTTACTCCATTCCACTCCATTGTAATCCTCTCCAATCCAATGCACTCCACTCCAATCCATTCCACTCCGTCCCATTCCTTTACGCTCCATTCCACTGCACTCCACTCCACGCCACTCCAATCCACTTCATCCCATTCCATTCTTCCGCATTCCAGTCCGCTCCACTCCACTCCGTTCCACCATATTCCTTTCCACTCCACTCCATTCCATGCCACTCCATTTCACTCCACTGCATTCCGCTGCATTCCACTCCACTGCACTCCACTTTAATCCTTTCCACTGCACTCCGTTCTATTCCACCTCCACTCCACTCCATTCCAGTCCACTTCCATCCACTCTATTCGAATCCATTCTATTCCACTCCAATCCACTACACTCCAATCCACTCCACTCCACTCCATTGCACTCCACTCCATTCCACTCCACTCCACTACACTCCACTCCCTTCCACTCCAATCCACTCCACTCCACTTCCTTCCATTCCATTCCACTCCATTCCTTTCCTTTCTTTCCACAGGATCTCACTCTGTCACAAAGGCTGGAGTGCACTGGAACCATCTCAGCTCACATTTCTTTTCATGGTTGTATTGCTTTCTATTCCATTCCATTCTATTTCACTTCATTCCACTCCACTCCACTCCTCTCTACTCCAATCCACTACATTCCGTTACACTCCATAAGATTCCATTCGACTCCATTCTACTCCACTCCTGTCCAGTCCACTCCACTGCACTCCACTCCACTCCATACCACTCCATTCCATTGCATTTCACTCCATTGCATTCCATTCCTTTCTTTCAACAGGATATCACCGTGTCACTCAGGATGGAGTGCAGTGTCACAATCTCAGCTCACTTTACATGTCAACTTTCCATTACATTTTATTCTATTCCATTGCATTCCATTGCATTCCTTGGCATTCCTTTCCATTCCATTCCATTCAATTCCATTCCATTCTACTCCGTTCCACTCCATTCCACTCCACTCCACTACATTCTGTTACATCCGATTCCATTCCACTCCATTCCACACCTCTCCACTCCACTGAACTCCAAGCCTATCCATTCCACTCCATCCCATTCCATTGTGCTATATTCCACTGTACTTCTGTCCACCCCACTCCACTCAACTTCATTCCATTCAATTCCATCCAATTCCATTCTTCACCATTCCACTCCACTCCAGTTCTCTCCATTCCACTCCACTCCTTTCCACTTCACTCCATTCCACTCGACTCAATTCCACTCCGTTCCACCCCTCTCCATTCCAATCCACTCCACTCCACGCCATTCCACTCTGCACCACTCCCTTCCACTCCCCTCCACTCCACTCTCTTGCAGTCCTCCACACTCTGTTGTACTCTACTCCAATCCACTACCCTTCTGTCCACTCCACTCCACTCCATTACATTCCATTAAACTCCATTCCCTTCCATTCCTTTCTTTCCACTGGATCTCTCTCTGTCACAAAGGCTGTAGTGCAGTGGCACAATCTCAGCTCATATTTCTTTACACCATTCCATTGCATTCCATTCCATCACATTACATTCCACTCTCTTTCACTCCACTCCACTATACGCTATCCCATTTCACTCCATCCGATTCCATTCGAATCCATTCCACTACAATCCACTCCACTCCATTCCATTCCATTCCATTCCATTCTATTCCATTCCATTCCATTCCTTTGCACTTGATTGCATTCCATTCGTTTCTTTCGACAGGATATCACGGTTTCACTCAGGTTGGAGTACAGTGGCACATTCTCAGTTCACATTAGATGTCAACTTTCCATTTCATTGCATTCCGTTCAATTGCATTCCATTGCATTCCATTCAATTCCATTCCATTTCATTCCATTCCATTCCATTCCACTCCGTTCCACTCCACTCCACTCTGCTACGATCCATTGCATCTGAGTCCATTTCACTCCATTCCAATCCTCTCCACTCCACTACACTCCATTCCACTCCATCCCATTCCATTCGGCTCCATTCTACTGCACTCCACTCCAAACCATTCCACTCCACTTCATTCCATTCCAATCCATTCCTATCCACTCCACACAACTCCATTCTACTCCACTCCACTCTAATCCACGCCACTCAATTCCACTCCACTCCACTCCTCTCCATTCCACTCCCCTCCATTTTCCACCACTCCACTCCACTTCATTCTACTCCACTCCACTCCATTCCATTCCATTCCATTCCAATTAATTCCATTCCATTCATTTCTTTTCGCAAGATCTCACTCTGACACAGAGGCTGCAGTGTAGTTGAACAATCTCGGCTCGTATTGCTTTTGACCATTCCATTGCATACCACTCCATCTCATTCCATTACACTCCATTTCACTCCACTACACCCCATTCCATTCCACTCCATCCCATTCCATTCGAATTCATTCAAGTCCACTCCAATCCACTACTATCCAATCCACTACATCCCATTAAATTCACTTCAATTTCTCTCTATCGATTCTATTCCTTTCTTACCACAAAATATCACTGTGTCACCCAGGCTGGCAGTGCAGTGGCACAATCTCAGCTCACATAACGTGTCAACTTTCCATTGCATGGCATTCTATTCAATTGCATCCCATGGAATTCCATGGCCTTCCATTCCATCCCATTCCATTCCCTCCCAGTCCATTAGATGCCACTCCGTTCCACTCAACTCCACTCCACTCCACTACATTCCATTACATCTTATTCCATTCCACTCCATTGTAATCCTCTCCAGTCCTCTGCACTCCACTCCAATCCATTCCACCCCGTCCCATTCCATTACGCTCCAGTCCACTGCACTCCACTCCACGCCACTCCAATCCACTTCATCCCATTCCATTCTTCTGCATTCCACTCCGCTCCACTCCACTCCGTTCCACTATATTCCTTTCCAGTCCACTCCATTCCTCGCCACTCCGTTTCACTCCACTGCACTCCGCTGCATTCCACTCCACTGTACTCCAATTTAATCCTTTCCACTGCACTCCGTTCTATTCCACCTCCACTGCACTCTATTCCAGTCCACTTCATTCCACTCTATTCGAATCCATTCTATTCCACTCCAATCCACTCCACTCCAGTCCACTCCACTCCACTCCATTGCACTCCATTCCACTCCACTCCACTCCACTCCACTCCCTTCCACTCCAATCCACTCCACTCCACTACACTTCCTTCCATTCCATTCCACTCCATTCCTTTCCTTTCTTTCCACAGGATCTCACTCTGTCACAAAGGCTGTAGTGCAGTGGCACAATCTCAGCTCATATTTCTTTACACCATTCCATTGCATTCCATTCCATCACATTACATTCCACTCTCTTTCACTCCACTCCACTCTACGCTATCCCATTTCACTCCATCCGATTCCATTCGAATCCATTCCACTATAATCCACTCCACTCCATTCCATTCCATTCCATTCCATTCCATTCCATTCCATTGCACTTGATTGCATTCCAGTCCTTTCTTTCGACAGGATATCACGGTTTCACTCAGGTTGGAGTACAGTGGCACATTCTCAGTTCACATTAGATGTCAACTTTCCATTTCATTGCATTCTGTTCAATTGCATTCCATTGCATTCCATTCCATTCCATTTCATTTCATTCAATTCCATTCCATTCCACTCCGTTCCACTCCACTCCACTCAGCTACGTTCCATTGCATCTGAGTCCACTTCACTCCATTCCAATCCTCTCCACTCCACTACACTCCATTCCACTCCATCCCATTCCATTCGGCTCCATTCTATTGCACTCCACTCCAAACCATTCCACTCCACTTCATTCAATTCCAATCCATTCCAATCCACTCCACACCACTCCATTCTACTCCACTCCACTCTAATCCACTCCACTCAATTCCACTCCACTCCACTCCTCTCCATTCCACTCCCCTCCATTTTCCACCACTCCACTCCACTTCATTCTACTCCACTCCACTCCATTCCATTCCATTCCATTCCAATTAATTCCATTCCATTCATTTCTTTTCGCAAGATCTCACTCTGACACAGAGGCTGCAGTGTAGTTGAACAATCTCGGCTCGTATTGCTTTTGACCATTCCATTGCATACCACTCCATCTCATTCCATTACACTCCATTTCACTCCACTCCACTCCATTCCATTCCACTCCATCCCATTCCATTCGAATTCATTCCATCCACTCCAATCCACTACTATCCAATCCACTACATCCCATTAAATTCACTTCCATTTCTCTCTATCGATTCTATTCCTTTCTTATCACAAAATATCACTGTGTCACCCAGGCTGGCAGTGCAGTGGCACAATCTCAGCTCACATAAGGTGTCAACTTTCCATTGCATGGCATTCTATTCAATTGCATCCCATGGAATTCCATGGCATTCCATTCCATTCCATTCCATTCCCTCCCAATCCATTAGATTCCACTCCGTTCCACTCAACTCCACTCCACTCCACTACATTTCATTACATCTTATTCCATTCCTCTCCATTGTAATCCTCTCCAATCCTCTGCACTCCTCTCCAATCCATTCCAACCCGTCCCATTCCATTACGCTCCAGTCCACTGCAATCCACTCCACGCCACTCCAATCCACTTCATCCCATTCCATTCTTCTCCATTCCACTCCGCTCCACTCCACTGCGTTCCACTATATTCCTTTCCACTCCACTCCATTCCACGCCACTCCATTTCACTCCACTGCACTCCGCTGCATTCCACTCCACTGTACTCCACTTTAATCCTTTCCACTGCACTCCGTTCTATTCCACCTCCACTCCACTCCATTCCAGTCCACTTCAATCCACTCTATTCGAATCCATTCTATTCCACTCCAATCCACTCCACTCCAATCCACTCCACTCCACTCCATTGCACTCCATTCCACTCCACTCCACTCCACTCCACTCCCTTCCAGTCCAATCCACTCCACTCCACTCCACTTCCTTCCATTCCATTCCACTCCATTCCTTTCCTTTCTTTCCACAGGATCTCACTCTGTCACAAAGGCTGGAGTGCACTGGAACCATCTCAGCTGACATTTCTTTTCATGGTTGTATTGCTTTCTATTCCATTACATTCTATTTCACTTCATTCCACTCCACTCCACTCCTCTCTACTCCAATCCACTACATTCCATTACACTCCATAAGATTCCATTCGACTCCATTCCACTCTACTCCTGTCCAGTCCACTCCACTGCACTCCACTCCACTCCATACCACTCCATTCCATTGCATTTCACTCCATTGCATTCCATTCCTTTCTTTCAACAGGATATCACCGTGTCACTCAGGATGGAGTGCAGTGTCACAATCTCAGCTCACTTTACATGTCAACTTTCCATTACATTTTATTCTATTCCATTGCATTCCATTGCAGTCCATGGCATTCCTTTCCATTCCATTCCATTCAATTCCATTCCATTCTACTCCGTTCCACTCCATTCCACTCCACTCCACTACATTCTGTTACTTCCGATTCCATTCCACTCCATTCCACACCTCTCCACTCCACTGAACTCCAAGCCTATCCATTCCACTCCATCCCCTTCCATTCTGCTATATTCCACTGTACTTCTGTCCACCCCACTCCACTCAACTTCATTCCATTCAATACCATCCAATTCCATTCTTCACCTTTCCACTCTACTCCAGTTCTCTCCATTCCACTCCACTCCTTTCCACTTCACTCCATTCCACTCGACTCAATTCCACTCCGTTCCACCCCTCTCCATTCCAATCCACTCCACTCCACTCCATTCCTCTCTGCACCACTCCGTTCCACTCCCATCCACTCCACTCCCTTGCAGTCCTCCACACTCTGTTGCACTCTACTCCAATCCACTACACTTCTGTCCACTCCACTCCACTCCATTACATTCCACTCCACTCCAATCCATTTCATTCCATTAAACTCCATTCCCTTCCATTCCTTTCTTTCCACTGGATCTCTCTCTGTCACAAAGGCTGTAGTGCAGTGGCACAATCTCAGCTCATATTTCTTTACACCATTCCATTGCATTCCATTCCATCACATTACATTCCACTGTCTTTCACTCCACTCCACTCTACGCTATCCCATTTCACTCCATCCGATTCCATTCGAATCCATTCCACTACAATCCACTCCACTCCATTCCATTCCATTCCATTCAATTCCATTCCATTCCATTCCATTCCATTCCATTGCACTTGATTGCATTCCATTCGTTTCTTTCGACAGGATATCACGGTTTCACTCAGGTTGGAGTACAGTGGCACATTCTCAGTTCACATTAGATGTCAACTTTCCATTTTATTGCATTCTGTTCAATTGCATTCCATTGCATTCCATTCCATTCCATTCCATTTCATTCAATTCCATTCCATTCCACTCCGTTCCACTCCACTCCACTCAGCTAAGTTCCATTGCATCTGAGTCCATTTCACTCCATTCCAATCCTCTCCACTGCACTACACTCCATTCCACTCCATCCCATTCCATTCAGCTCCATTCTACTGCACTCCACTCCAAACCATTCCACTCCACTTCATTCCATTCCAATCCATTCCAATCCACTCCACACAACTCCATTCTACTCCACTCCACTCTAATCCACTCCACTCAATTCCACTCCACTCCACTCCTCTCCATTCCACTCCCCTTCATTTTCCACCACTCCACTCCACTTCATTCTACTCCACTCCACTCCATTCCATTCCATTCCATTCCAATTAATTCCATTCCATTCATTTCTTTTCGCAAGATCTCACTCTGACACAGAGCCTGCAGTGTAGTTGCACAATCTCGGCTCGTATTTCTTCTGACCATTCCATTGCATACCACTCCATCTCCTTCCATTACACTCCATTTCACTCCACTCCACTCCATTCCATTCCACTCCATCCCATTCCATTCGAATTCATTCCAGTACACTCCAATCCACTACTATCCAATCCACTACATCCCATTAAATCCACTTCCATTTCTCTCTATCGATTCTATTCCCTTCTTACCACAAAATATCACTGTGTCACCCAGGCTGGCAGTGCAGTGGCACAATCTCAGCTCACATAACGTGTCAACTTTTCATTGCATGGCATTCTATTCAATTGCATCCCATGGAATTCCATGGCATTCCATTCCATTCCATTCCATTCCCTTCCAATCCATTAGATTCCACTCCGTTCCACTCAACTCCACTGCACTCCACTACATTCCATTACATCTTATTCCATTCCACTCCATTGTAATCCTCTCCAATCCACTGCACTCCACTCCAATCCATTCCACTCCGTCCCATTCCATTACGCTCCATTCCACTGCACTCCACTCCTCGCCACTTCAATCCACTTCATCCCATTCCATTCTTCTGCATTCCACTCCGCTCCACTCCACTCCGTTCCACTATATTCCTTTCCACTCCACTCCATTCCATGCCACTCCATTTCACTCCACTGCACACCACTTCAATCCTTTCCACTGCACTCCGTTCTATTCCACCTCCACTCCACTCCATTCCAGTCCACTTCCATCCACTCTATTCGAATCCATTCAATTCCACTCCAATCCACTCCACTCCAATCCACTCCACTCCACTCCATTGCACTCCACTCCATTCCACTCCACTCCACTACACTCCACTCCCTTCCACTCCAATTCACTCCACTCCACTACACTTCCTTCCATTCCATTCCACTCCATTCCTTTCCTTTCTTTCCACAGGATCTCACTCTGTCACAAAGGCTGGAGTGCACTGGAACCATCTCAGCTCACATTTCTTTTCATGGTTGTATTGCTTTCTATTCCATTCCATTCTATTTCACTTCATTCCACTCCACTCCACTACTCTCTACTCCAATCCACTACATTCCATTACACTCCATAAGATTCCATTCGACTCCATTCTACTCCACTCCTGTCCAGTCCACTCCACTGCACTCCACTCCACTCCATACCACTCCATTCCATTGCATTTCACTCCATTGCATTCCATTCCTTTCTTTCAACAGGATATCACCGTGTCACTCAGGATGGAGTGCAGTGTCACAATCTCAGCTCACTTTACATGTCAACTTTCCATTACATTTTATTCTATTCCATTGCATTCCATTGCATTCCATGGCATTCCTTTCCATTCCATTCCATTCAAATCCATTCCATTCTACTCCGTTCCACTCCATTCCACTCCACTCCACTACATTCTGTTACATCCGATTCCATTCCACTCCATTCCACACCTCTCCACTCCACTGAACTCCAAGCCTATCCATTCCACTCCATCCCATTCCATTCTGCTATATTCCACTGTACTTCTGTCCACCCCACTCCACTCAAGTTCATTCCATTCAATTCCATCCAATTCCATTCTTCACCATTCCACTCCACTCCAGTTCTCTCCATTCCACTCCACTCCTTTCCACTTCACTCCATTCCACTCGACACAATTCCACTCCGTTCCACCCCTCTCCATTCCAATCCACTCCACTCCACTCCATTCCACTCTGCACCACTCCCTTCCACTCCCCTCCACTCCACTCTCTTGCAGTCCTCCACACTCTGTTGTACTCTACTCCAATCCACTACCCTTCTGTCCACTCCACTCCACTCCATTACATTCCACTCCACTCCAATCCATTTCATTCCATTAAACTCCATTCCCTTCCATTCCTTTCTTTCCACTGGATCTCTCTCTGTCACAAAGGCTATAGTGCAGTGGCACAATCTCAGCTCATATTTCTTTACACCATTCCATTGCATTCCATTCCATCACATTACTTTCCACTCTCTTTCACTCCACTCCACTCTACGCTATCCCATTTCACTCCATCCGATTCCATTCGAATCCATTCCACTACAATCCACTCCACTCCATTCCATTCCATTCCATTCCATTCCATTCCATTCCATTCCATTTCATTGCACTTGATTGCATTCCATTCGTTTCTTTCGACAGGATTTCACGGTTTCACTCAGGTTGGAGTACAGTGGCACATTCTCAGTTCACATTAGATGTCAACTTTCCATTTCATTGCATTCTGTTCAATTGCATTCCATTGCATTCCATTCCATTCCATTCCATTTCATTCCATTCCATTCCATTCCACTCCGTTCCACTCCACTCCACTCAGCTACGTTCCATTGCATCTGAGTCCATTTCACTCCATTCCAATCCTCTCCACTGCACTACACTCCATTCCACTCCATCCCATTCCATTCGGCTCCATTCTACTGCACTCCACTCCAAACCATTCCACTCCACTTCATTCCATTCCAATCCATTCCAATCCACTCCACACAACTCCATTCTACTCCACTCCACTCTAATCCACTCCACTCAATTCCACTCCACTCCACTCCTCTCCATTCCACTCCCCTCCATTTTCCACCACTCCACTCCACTTCATTCTACTCCACTCCACTCCATTCCATTCCATTCCATTACAATTAATTCCATTCCATTCATTTCTTTTCGCAAGATCTCACTCTGACACAGAGCCTGCAGTGTAGTTGCACAATCTCGGCTCGTATTTCTTTTGACCATTCCATTGCATACCACTCCATCTCATTCCATTACACTCCATTTCACTCCACTCCACTCCATTCCATTCCACTCCATCCCATTCCATTCGAATTCATTCCAGTCCACTCCAATCCACTACAATCCAATCCACTACATCCCATTAAATTCACTTCCATTTCTCTCTATCGATTCTATTCCTTTCTTACCACAAAATATCACTGTGTCACCCAGGCTGGCAGTGCAGTGGCACAATCTCAGCTCACATAACGTGTCAACTTTCCATTGCATGACATTCTATTCAATTGCATCCCATGGAATTCCATGGCATTCCATTCCATTCCATTCCATTCCCTTCCAATCCATTAGATTCCACTCCGTTCCACTCAACTCCACTCCACTCCACTACATTCCATTACATCTTACTCCATTCCACTCCATTGTAATCCTCTCCAATCCACTGCACTCCACTCCAATCCATTCCACTCCGTCCCATTCCATTACGCTCCATTCCCCTGCACTCCACTCCACGCCAGTCCAATCCACTTCATCCCATTCCATTCTTCTGCATTCCATTCCGCTCCACTCCACTCCGTTCCACCATATTCCTTTCCACTCCACTCCATTCCATGCCACTCCATTTCACTCCACTGCATTCCGCTGCATTCCACTCCACTGCACTCCACTTTAATCCTTTCCACTGCACTCCGTTCTATTCCACCTCCACTCCACTCCATTCCAGTCCACTTCCATCCACTCTATTCGAATCCATTCAATTCCACTCCAATCCACTACACTCCAATCCACTCCACTCCACTCCATTGCACTCCACTCCATTCCACTCCACTCCACTACACTCCACTCCCTTCCACTCCAATCCACTCCACTCCACTTCCTTCCATTCCATTCCACTCCATTCCTTTCCTTTCTTTCCACAGGATCTCACTCTGTCACAAAGGCTGGAGTGCACTGGAACCATCTCAGCTCACATTTCTTTTCATGGTTGTATTGCTTTCTATTCCATTCCATTCTATTTCACTTCATTCCACTCCACTCCACTCCTCTCTACTCCAATCCACTACATTCCGTTACACTCCATAAGATTCCATTCGACTCCATTCTACTCCACTCCTGTCCAGTCCACTCCACTGCACTCCACTCCACTCCATACCACTCCATTCCATTGCATTTCACTCCATTGCATTCCATTCCTTTCTTTCAACAGGATATCACCGTGTCACTCAGGATGGAGTGCAGTGTCACAATCTCAGCTCACTTTACATGTCAACTTTCCATTACATTTTATTCTATTCCATTGCATTCCATTGCATTCCATGGCATTCCTTTCCATTCCATTCCATTCAATTCCATTCCATTCTACTCCGTTCCACTCCATTCCACTCCACTCCACTACATTCTGTTACATCCGATTCCATTCCACTCCATTCCACACCTCTCCACTCCACTGAACTCCAAGCCTATCCATTCCACTCCATCCCATTCCATTCTGCTATATTCCACTGTACTTCTGTCCACCCCACTCCACTCAACTTCATTCCATTCAATTCCATCCAATTCCATTCTTCACCATTCCACTCCACTCCAGTTCTCTCCATTCCACTCCACTCCTTTCCACTTCACTCCATTCCACTCGACTCAATTCCACTCCGTTCCACCCCTCTCCATTCCAATCCACTCCACTCCACTCCATTCCACTCTGCACCACTCCCTTCCAATCCCCTCCACTCCACTCTCTTGCAGTCCTCCACACTCTGTTGTACTCTACTCCAATCCACTACCCTTCTGTCCACTCCACTCCACTCCATTACATTCCATTAAACTCCATTCCCTTCCATTCCTTTCTTTCCACTGGATCTCTCTCTGTCACAAAGGCTGTAGTGCAGTGGCACAATCTCAGCTCATATTTCTTTACACCATTCCATTGCATTCCATTCCATCACATTACATTCCACTCTCTTTCACTCCACTCCACTCTACGCTATCCCATTTCACTCCATCCGATTCCATTCGAATCCATTCCACTACAATCCACTCCACTCCATTCCATTCCATTCCATTCCATTCTATTCCATTCCATTCCATTCCATTGCACTTGATTGCATTCCATTCGTTTCTTTCGACAGGATATCACGGTTTCACTCAGGTTGGAGTACAGTGGCACATTCTCAGTTCACATTAGATGTCAACTTTCCATTTCATTGCATTCCGTTCAATTGCATTCCATTGCATTCCATTCAATTCCATTCCATTTCATTCCATTCCATTCCATTCCACTCCGTTCCACTCCACTCCACTCAGCTACGTTCCATTGCATCTGAGTCCATTTCACTCCATTCCAATCCTCTCCACTCCACTACACTCCATTCCACTCCATCCCATTCCATTCGGCTCCATTCTACTGCACTCCACTCCAAACCATTCCACTCCACTTCATTCCATTCCAATCCATTCCAATCCACTCCACACAACTCCATTCTACTCCACTCCACTCTGATCCACTCCACTCAATTCCACTCCACTCCACTCCTCTCCATTCCACTCCCCTCCATTTTCCACCACTCCACTCCACTTCATTCTACTCCACTCCACTCCATTCCTTTCCATTCCATTACAATTAATTCCATTCCATTCATTTCTTTTCGCAACATCTCACTCTGACACAGAGGCTACAGTGTAGTTGCACAATCTCGGCTCGTATTTCTTTTGACCATTCCATTGCATACCACTCCATCTCATTCCATTACACTCCAGTTCACTTCACTCCACTCCATTCCATTCCACTCCATCCCATTCCATTCGAATTCATTCCAGTCCACTCCAATCCACTACTATCCAATCCACTATATCCCATTAAATTCACTTCCATTTCTCTCTATCGATTCTATTCCCTTCTTACCACAAAATATCACTGTGTCACCCAGGCTGGCAGTGCAGTGGCACAATCTCAGCTCACATAACGTGTCAACTTTTCATTGCATGGCATTCTATTCAATTGCATCCCATGGAATTCCATGGCATTCCATTCCATTCCATTCCATTCCATTCCAATCCATTAGATTCCACTCCGTTCCACTCAACTCCACTGCACTCCACTACATTCCATTACATCTTATTCCATTCCACTCCATTGTAATCCTCTCCAATCCACTGCACTCCACTCCAATCCATTCCACTCCGTCCCATTCCATTACGCTCCATTCCACTGCACTCCACTCCTCGCCAATCCAATCCACTTCATCCCATTCCATTCTTCTGCATTCCACTCCGCTCCACTCCACTCCGTTCCACTATATTCCTTTCCACTCCACTCCATTCCATGCCACTCCATTTCACTCCACTGCACTCCACTTTAATCCTTTCCACTGCACTCCGTTCTATTCCACCTCCACTCCACTCCATTCCAGTCCACTTCCATCCACTCTATTCGAATCCATTCAATTCCACTCCAATCCACTCCACTCCAATCCACTCCACTCCACTCCATTGCACTCCACTCCATTCCACTCCACTCCACTACACTCCACTCCCTTCCACTCCAATTCACTCCACTCCACTACACTTCCTTCCATTCCATTCCACTCCATTCCTTTCCTTTCTTTCCACAGGATCTCACTCTGTCACAAAGGCTGGAGTGCACTGGAACCATCTCAGCTCACATTTCTTTTCATGGTTGTATTGCTTTCTATTCCATTCCATTCTATTTCACTTCATTCCACTCCACTCCACTACTCTCTACTCCAATCCACTACATTCCATTACACTCCATAAGATTCCATTCGACTCCATTCTACTCCACTCCTGTCCAGTCCACTCCACTGCACTCCACTCCACTCCATACCACTCCATTCCATTGCATTTCACTCCATTGCATTCCATTCCTTTCTTTCAACAGGATATCACCGTGTCACTCAGGATGGAGTGCAGTGTCACAATCTCAGCTCACTTTACATGTCAACTTTCCATTACATCTTATTCTAATCCATTGCATTCCATTGCATTCCATGGCATTCCTTTCCATTCCATTCCATTCAATTCCATTCCATTCTACTCCGTTCCACTCCATTCCACTCCACTCCACTACATTCTGTTACATCCGATTCCATTCCACTCCATTCCAGACCTCTCCACTCCACTGAACTCCAAGCCTATCCATTCCACTCCATCCCATTCCATTGTGCTATATTCCACTGTACTTCTGTCCACCCCACTCCACTCAACTTCATTCCATTCAATTCCATCCAGTTCCATTCTTCACCATTCCACTCCACTCCAGTTCTCTGCATTCCACTCCACTCCTTTCCACTTCACTCCATTCCACTCGACTCAATTCCACTCCGTTCCACCCCTCTCCATTCCAATCCACTCCACTCCACTCCATTCCACTCTGCACCACTCCTTTCCACTCCCCTCCACTCCACTCTCTTGCAGTCCTCCACACTCTGTTGTACTCTACTCCAATCCAATACACTTCTGTCCACTCCACTCCACTCCATTACATTCCACTCCACTCCAATCCATTTCATTCCATTAAACTCGATACCCTTCCATTCCTTTCTTTCCACTGGATCTCTCTCTGTCACAAAGGCTGTAGTGCAGTGGCACAATCTCAGCTCATATTTCTTTACACATTACATTGCATTCCATTCCATCACATTACATTCCACTCTCTTTCACTCCACTCCACTCTACACTATCCCATTTCACTCCATCCGATTCCATTCGAATCCATTCCACTACAATCCACTCCACTCCATTCCATTCCATTCCATTCCATTCCATTCCATTCCATTCCATTCCATTGCAATTGATTGCATTCCACTCGTTTCTTTCGACAGGATATCACGGTTTCACTCAGGTTGGAGTACAGTGGCACATTCTCAGTTCACATTAGATGTCAACTTTCCATTTCATTGCATTCTGTTCAATTGCATTCCATTGCATTCCATTCCATTCCATTCCATTTCATTCCATTCCATTCCATTCCACTCCGTTCCACTCCACTCCACTCAGCTACGTTCCATTGCATCTGAGTCCATTTCACTCCATTCCAATCCTCTCCACTGCACTACACTCCATTCCACTCCATCCCATTCCATTCGGCTCCATTCTACTGCACTCCACTCCAAACCATTCCACTCCACTTCATTCCATTCCAATCCATTCCAATCCACTCCACACAACTCCATTCTACTCCACTCCACTCTAATCCACTCCACTCAATTCCACTCCACTCCACTCCTCTCCATTCCACTACCCTCCATTTTCCACCACTCCACTCCTCTTCATTCTACTCCACTCCACTCCATTCCATTCCATTCCATTACAATTAATTCCATTCCATTCATTTCTTTTCGCAAGATCTCACTCTGACACAGAGCCTGCAGTGTAGTTGCACAATCTCGGCTCGTATTTCTTTTGACCATTCCATTGCATACCACTCCATCTCATTCCATTACACTCCATTTCACTCCACTCCACTCCATTCCATTCCACTCCGTCCCATTCCATTCGAATTCATTCCAGTCCACTCCAATCCACTACTATCCAATCCACTACATCCCATTAAATTCACTTCCATTTCTCTCTATCGATTCTATTCCTTTCTTACCACAAAATATCACTGTGTCACCCAGGCTGGCAGTGCAGTGGCACAATCTCAGCTCACATAACGTGTCAACTTTCCATTGCATGGCATTCTATTCAATTGCATCCCATGGAATTCCATGGCATTCCATTCCATTCCTTTCCATTCCCTTCCAATCCATTAGATTCCACTCCGTTCCACTCCACTCCACTCCACTCCACTACATTCCATTACATCTTACTCCATTCCACTCCATTGTAATCCTCTCCAATCCACTGCACTCCACTCCAATCCATTCCACTCCGTCCCATTCCATTACGCTCCAGGCCACAGCACTCCACTCCACGCCACTCCAATCCACTTCATCCCATTCCATTCTTCTGCATTCCACTCCGCTCCACTCCACTCCGTTCCACTATATTCCTTTCCACTCCACTCCATTCCATGCCACTCCATTTCACTCCACTGCATTCCGCTGCATTCCACTCCACTGCACTCCACTTTAATCCTTTCCACTGCACTCCGTTCTATTCCACCTTCACTCCACTCCATTCCAGTCCACTTCCATCCACTCTATTCGAATCCATTCTATTCCACTCCAATCCACTACACTCCAATCCACTCCACTCCACTCCATTGCACTCCACTCCATTCCACTCCACTCCATTTCACTCCACTGCATTCCGCTGCATTCCACTCCACTGCACTCCACTTTAATCCTTTCCACTGCACTCCGTTCTATTCCACCTCCACTCCATTCCATTCCAGTCCACTTCAATCCGCTCTATTCGAATCCATTCTATTCCACTCCAATCCACTCCACTCCAGTCCACTCCACTCCACTCCACTCCACACCCTTACACTCCAATCCACTCCACTCCACTCCACTTCCTTCCATTCCATTGCACTCCATTCCTTTCCTTTCTTTCCACAGGATCTCACTCTGTCACAAACTCTGGAGTGCACTGGAACCATCTCAGCTCACATTTTTTTTCATGGTTGCATTGCATTCTATTCCATTCCATTCTATTTCACTTCATTCCACTCCACTCCACTCCTCTCTACTCCAATCCACTACATTCCATTACACTCCATAAGATTCCATTCGACTCTATTCCACACCACCCCTGTCCAGTCCAATCCATTGCACTCCCATCCACTCCATACCACTCCATTCGATTGCATTTCACTCCATTGCATTCCATTCCATTCTTTCAACAGGATATCACCGTGTCACTCAGGATGAAGTGCAGTGTCACAATCTCAGCTCACTTTACATATCAACTTTCCATTACATTGTATTCTATTCCATTGCATTCCATTGCATTCGATGGCATTCCTTTCCATTCCGTTCCATTCAATTCCATTCCATACTACTCCGTTCCACTCCATTCCACTCCACTCCACTACATTCTGTTACATCCGATTCCATTCCACTCCATTCCACACCTCTGCACTCCACTGAACTCCAAGCCTATCCATTACACTCCATCCCATTCCATTCTACTATAATCCACTGTACTTCTGTCCACCCCACTCCACTCAACTTCATTCCATTCAATTCCATCCAATCCTATTCTTCACCATTCCACTCCACTCCAGTTCTCTCCATTCCACTCTACTCCTTTCCACTTCACTCCATTCCACTCGTCTCAATTCCACTCCGTTCCACCCCTCTCCATTCCAATCCACTCCACTCCACTCCATTCCACTGTGCACCACTCCCTTCCACTCCCCTCCACTCCACTCCCTTGCTGTCCTCCACACTCTGATGCACTCTATTCCAATCCGCTACCCTTCTGTCCACTCCACTCCACTCCATTACATTCCACTCCACTCCACTCCATTTCATTCCATTAAACTCCATTCCCTTCCATTCCTTTCTTTCCACTGGATCTGTCTCTGTCACAAAGGCTGTAGTGCAGTGGCACAATCTCAGCTCATATTTCTTTACACCATTCCATTGCATTCCATTCCATCACATTACATTCCACTCTCTTTCACTCCACTCCACTCTACACTATCCCATTTCACTCCATCCGATTACATTCGAATCCATTCCACTACAATCCACTCCACTCCATTCCATTCCATTCCATTCCATTCCATTGCACTTGATTGCATTCCATTCCTTTCTTTCAACAGGATATCACGGTTTCACTGAGGTTGGAGTACTGTGGCACATTCTCAGTTCACATTAGATGTCAACTTTCCATTTCATTTCATTCTGTTCAATTGCATTCCATTGCATTCCATTCCATTCCATTTCATTTCATTCAATTCCATTCCATTCCACTCCGTTCCTCTCCAATCCACTCAGCTACGTTCCATTGCATCTGAGTCCATTTCACTCCATTCCAATCCTCTCCACTCCACTACACTCCATTCCAATCCATCCCATTGCATTCGGCTCCATTCTACTGCACTCCACTCCAAACCATTCCACTCCACTTCATTCCATTCCAATCCATTCCAAAACACTCCACACCACTCCATTCTACTCCAATCCACTCTAATCCACTCTACTCAATTCCACTCCACTCCACTCCTCTCCATTCCACTCCCCTCCATTTTCCACCACTCCACTCCACTTCATTCTACTCCACTCCACTCCATTCCATTCCATTCCATTCCAATTAATTCCATTCCATTCATTTCTTTTCGCAAGGTCTCACTCTGACACAGAGCCTGCAGTGTAGTTGCACAATCTCGGCTCGTATTTCTTTTGACCATTCCATTGCATACCACTCCATCTCATTCCATTACACACCATTTCACTCCACTCCACTCCATTCCATTCCACTCCATCCCATTCCATTCGAATTCATTCCAGTCCACTCCAATCCACTACTATCCAATCCACTACATCCCATTAAATTCACTTCCATTTCTCTCTATCAATTCTATTCCTTTCTTACCACAAAATATCACTGTGTCACCCAGGCTGGCAGTGCAGTGGCACAATCTCAGCTCACATAACGTGTCCACTTTCCATTGCATGGCATTCTATTCAATTGCATCCCATGGAATTCCATGGCATTCCATTCCATTCCATTCCATTCCATCCCAATCCATTAGATTCCACTCCGTTCCACTCAACTCCACTCCACTCCACTACATTCCATTACATCTTATTCCATTCCACTCCATTGTAATCCTCTCCAATCCACTGCATTCCACCCCAATCCATTCCACTCCGTCCCATTTCATTACGCTCCAGGCCACAGCACTCCACTCCACGCCACTCCAATCCACTTCATCCCATTCCATTCTTCTCCATTCCACTCCGCTCCACTCCACTCCGTTCCACTATATTCCTTTCCACTCCATTCCATTCCAAGCCACTCCATTTCACTCCACTGCATTCCGCTGCATTCCACTCCACTGCACTCCACTTTAATCCTTTCCACTGCACTCCGTTCTATTCCACCTCCACTCCATTCCAATCCAGTCCACTTGAATCCACTCTATTCGAATCCATTCTATTCCACTCCAATCCACTCCACTCCAATACACTCCAATCCACTCCACTCCACTCCATTGCACTCCACTCCATTCCACTCCACTCCACTCCACTCCACACCCTTCCACTCCAATTAACTCCACTCCACTCCACTTCCTTCCATTCCATTTCAATCCATTCCTTTCCTTTCTTTCCACAGGATCTCACTCTGTCACAAAGGCTGGAGTGCACTGGAACCATCTCAGCTCACATTTCTTTTCATGGTTGCATTGCTTTCTATTCCATTCCATTCCATTCTATTTCACTTCATTCCACTCCACTCCACTCCTCTCTACTCCAATCCACTACATTCCATTACACTCCATAAGATTCCATTCGACTCCATTCCACTCCACTCCTGTCCAGTCCAATCCATTGCACTCCACTCCACTCCATACCACTCCATTCCATTGCATATCACTCCATTGCATTCCATTCCATTCTTTCAACAGGATATCACCGTGTCACTCAGGATGAAGTGCAGTGTCACAATCTCAGCTCACTTTACATGTCAACTTTCCATTACATTGTATTCTATTCCATTGCATTCCATTGCATTCCATGGCATTCCTTTCCATTCCGTTCCATTCAATTCCATTCCATTCTACTCCGTTCCACTCCATTCCACTCCACTCCACTACATTCTGTTACATCCGATTCCATTCCACTCCATTCCACACCTCTGCACTCCACTGAACTCCAAGCCTATCCATTCCACTCCATCCCATTCCATTCTGCTATAATCCACTGTACTTCTGTCCACCCCACTCCACTCAACTTCATTCCATTCAATTCCATCCAATCCCATTCTTCACCATTCCACTCCACTCCAGTTCTCTCCATTCCACTCCACTCCTTTCCACTTCACTCCATTCCACTCGACTCAATTCCACTCCGTTCCACCCCTCTCCATTCCAATCCACTCCACTCCACCCTATTCCACTCTGCACCACTCCCTTCCACTCCCCTCCACTCCACTCCCTTGCAGTCCTCCACACTCTGTTGCACTCTATTCCAATCCTCTACCTTCTGTCCACTCCACTCCACTCCATTACATTCCACTCCACTCCACTCCATTTCATTCCATTAAACTCCATTCCCTTCCATTCCTTTCTTTCCACTGGATCTCTCTCTGTCACAAAGGCTGTAGTGCAGTGGCACAATCTCAGCTCATATTTCTTTACACCATTCCATTGCATTCCATTCCATCACATTACATTCCACTCTCTTTCACTCCACTCCACTCTACGCTATCCCATTTCACTCCATCTGATTCCATTCGAATCCATTCCACTACAATCCACTCCACTCCATTCCATTCCATTCCATTCCATTCCATTCCATTCCATTCCATTCCATTCCGTTGCACTTGATTGCATTCCATTCCTTTCTTTCGAAAGGATATCACGGTTTCACTCAGATTGGAGTACAGTGGCACATTCTCAGTTCACATGAGATGTCAACTTTCCATTTCATTGCATTCTGTTCAATTGCATTCCATTGCTTTCCATTCCATTACATTTCATTTCATTCAATTCCATTCCATTCCACTCCGTTCCACTCCACTCCACTCAGCTACGTTCCATTGCATCTGAGTCCATTTCACTCCATTCCAATCCTCTCCACTCCACTACACTCCATTCCACTCCATCCCATTCCATTCGGCTCCATTCTACTGCACTCCACTCCAAACCATTCCACTCCACTTCATTCCATTCCAATCCATTCCAATCCACTCCACACCACTCCATTCTACTCCACTCCACTCTAATCCACTCCACTCAATTCCACTCCACTCCACTCCTCTCCATTCCACTCCCCTCCATTTTCCACCACTCCACTTCATTCTACTCCACTCCACTCCATTCCATTCCATTCCATTCCATTCCAATTAATTCCATTCCATTCATTTCTTTTCGCAAGATCTCACTCTGACACAGAGCCTGCAGTGTAGTTGCGCAATCTCGGCTCGTATTTCTTTTGACCATTCCATTGCATACCACTCCATCTCATTCCATTACACTCCATTTCACTCCACTCCACTCCATTCCATTCCACTCCATCCCATTCCATTCGAATTCATTCCAGTCCACTCCAATCCACTACTATCCAATCCACTACATCCCATTAAATTCACTTCCATTTCTCTCTATCGATTCTATTCCTTTCTTACCACAAAATATCACTGTGTCACCCAGGCTGGCAGTGCAGTGGCACAATCTCAGCTCACATAACGTGTCAACTTTCCATTGCATAGCATTCTATTCAATTGCATCCCATGGAATTCCATGGCATTCCATTCCATTCCATTCCATTCCCTCCCAATCCATTAGATTCCACTCTGTTCCACTCAACTCCACTCCACTCCACTACATTCCATTACATCTTATTCCATTCCACTCCATTGTAATCCTCTCCAATCCACTGCACTCCACCCCAATCCATTCCACTCCGTCCCATTCCATTACGCTCCAGGCCACAGCACTCCACTCCACGCCACTCCAATCCACTTCATCCCATTCCATTCTTCTCCATTCCACTCCGCTCCACTCCACTCCGTTCCACTATATTCCTTTCCAGTCCACTCCATTCCACGCCACTCCATTTCACTCCACTGCATTCCGCTGCATTCCACTCCACTGCACTCCACTTTAATCTTTTCCACTGCACTCCGTTCTATTCCACCTCCACTCCACTCCATTCCAGTCCACTTCAATCCACTCTATTCGAATCCATTCTATTCCACTCCAATCCACTCCACTCCAATACACTCCAATCCACTCCACTCCACTCCATTGCACTCCACTCCATTCCATTCCACTCCACTCCACTCCACACCCTTCCACTCCAATTAACTCCACTCCACTCCACTTCCTTCCATTCCATTTCAATCCATTCCTTTCCTTTCTTTCCACTGGATCTCACTCTGTCACAAAGGCTGGAGTGCACTGGAACCAACTCAGCTCACATTTCTTTTCATGGTTGCATTGCTTTCTATTCCATTCCATTCTATTTCACTTCATTCCACTCCACTCCACTCCTCTCTACTCCAATCCACTACATTTCATTACACTCCATAAGATTCCATTCGACTCCATTCCACTCCACTCCTGTCCAGTCCAATCCATTGCACTCCACTCCACTCCATACCACTCCATTCCGTTGCATTTCACTCCATTGCATTCCATTCCATTCTTTCAACAGGATATCACCGTGTCACTCAGGATGAAGTGCAGTGTCACAATCTCAGCTCACTTTACATGTCAACTTTCCATTACATTGTATTCTATTCCATTGCATTCCATTGCATTCCATGGCATTCCTTTCCATTCCGTTCCATTCAATTCCATTCCATTCTACTCCGTTCCACTCCATTCCACTCCACTCCACTACATTCTGTTACATCCGATTCCATTCCACTCCATTCCACACCTCTCCACTCCACTGAACTCCAAGCCTATCCATTCCACTCCATCCCATTCCATTCTGCTATAATCCACTGTACTGCTGTCCACCCCACTCCACTCAACTTCATTCCATTCAATTCCATCCAATCCCATTCTTCACCATTCCACTCCACTCCAGTTCTCTCCATTCCACTCCACTCCTTTCCACTTCACTCCATTCCACTCGACTCAATTCCACTCCGTTCCACCCCTCTCCATTCCAATCCACTCCACTCCACCCTATTCCACTCTGCACCACTCCCTTCCACTCCCCTCCACTCCACTCCCTTGCAGTCCTCCACACTCTGTTGCACTCTATTCCAATCCTCTACCTTCTGTCCACTCCACTCCACTCCATTACATTCCACTCCACTCCACTCCATTTCATTCCATTAAACTCCATTCCCTTCCATTCTTTCTTTCCACTGGATCTCTCTCTGTCACAAAGGCTGTAGTGCAGTGGCACAATCTCAGCTCATATTTCTTTACACCATTCCATTGCATTCCATTCCATCACATTACATTCCACTCTCTTTCACTCCACTCCACTCTACGCTATCCCATTTCACTCCATCCGATTCCATTCGAATCCATTCCACTACAATCCACTCCACTCCATTCCATTCCATTCCATTCCATTCCATTCCATTGCACTTGATTGCATTCCATTCCTTTCTTTCGACAGGATATCACGGTTTCACTCAGGTTGGAGTACAGTGGCACATTCTCAGTTCACATGAGATGTCAACTTTCCATTTCATTGCATTCTGTTCAATTGCATTCCATTGCATTCCATTCCATTCCATTTCATTTCATTCAATTCCATTCCATTCCACTCCGTTCCACTCCACTCCACTCAGCTACGTTCCATTGCATCTGAGTCCATTTCACTCCATTCCAATCCTCTCCACTCCACTACACTCCATTCCACTCCATCCCATTCCATTCGGCTCCATTCTACTGCACTCCACTCCAAACCATTCCACTCCACTTCATTCCATTCCAATCCATTCCAATCCACTCCACACCACTCCATTCTACTCCACTCCACTCTAATCCACTCCACTCAATTCCACTCCACTCCACTCCTCTCCATTCCACTCCCCTCCATATTCCACCACTCCACTTCATTCTACTCCACTCCACTCCATTCCATTCCATTCCATTCCAATTAATTCCATTCCATTCATTTCTTTTCGCAAGATCTCACTCTGACACAGAGCCTGCAGTGTAGTTGCACAATCTCGGCTCGTATTTCTTTTGACCATTCCATTGCATACCACTCCATCTCATTCCATTACACTCCATTTCACTCCACTCCACTCCATTCCATTCCACTCCATCCCATTCCATTCGAATTCATTCCAGTCCACTCCAATCCACTACTATCCAATCCACTACATCCCATTAAATTCACTTCCATTTCTCTCTATCGATTCTATTCCTTTCTTACCACAAAATATCACTGTGTCACCCAGGCTGGCAGTGCAGTGGCACAATCTCAGCTCACATAACGTGTCAACTTTCCATTGCATGGCATTCTATTCAATTGCATCCCATGGAATTCCATGGCATTCCATTCCATTCCATTCCATTCCTTCCCAATCCATTAGATTCCACTCCGTTCCACTCAACTCCACTCCACCCCACTACATTCCATTACATCTTATTCCATTCCACTCCATTGTAATCCTCTCCAATCCACTGCACTCCACTCCAATCCATTCCACTGTGTCCCATTCCATTACGCTCCATTCCACTGCACTCCACTCCACGCCACTCCAATCCTCTTCATCCCATTCCATTCTTCTCCATTCCAGTCCGCTCCAATCCACTCCGTTCCACTATATTCCTTTCCACTCCACTCCATTCCACGCCACACCATTTCACTCCACTGCACTCCGCTGCATTCCACTCCACTGCACTCCACTTTAATCCTTTCCACTGCACTCCGTTGTATTCCACCTCCACTCAACTCCATTCCAGACCACTTCAATCCACTCTATTCGAATCCATTCTATTCCACTCCAATCCACTCCACTCCAATCCACTCCACTCCACTCCATTGCACTGCACTCCATTCCACTCCACTCCACTCCCTTCCACTCCAATCCACTCCACTCCACTCCACTTCCTTCCATTCCATTCCACTCCATTTCTTTCCTTTCTTTCCACAGGATCTCACTCTGTCACAAAGGCTGGAGTGCACTGGAACCATCTCAGCTCACATTTCTTTTCATGGTTGTATTGCTTTCTATTCCATTCCATTCTATTTCACTTCATTCCACTCCACTCCACTCCTCTCTACTCCAATCCACTACATTCCATTACACTCCATAAGATTCCATTCGACTCCATTCTACTCCACTCCTGTCCAGTCCTCTCCACTGCACTCCACTCCGCTCCATACCACTCCATTCCATTGCATTTCACTCCATTGCATTCCATTCCTTTCTTTCAACAGGATATCATTGTGTCACTCAGGATGGAGTGCAGTGTCACAATCTCAGCTCACTTTACATGTCAACTTTCCATTACATTTTATTCTATTCCATTGCATTCCATTGCATTACATGGCATTCCTTTCCATTCCATTCCATTCCATTCCATTCCATTCTCCTCCGTTCAACTCCATTCCTCTCCACTCCACTACATTCTGTTACATCCGATTCCATTCCACTCCATTCCACACCTCTCCACTCCACTGAACTCCAAGACTATCCATTCCACTCCATCCCATTCCATTCTGCTATATTCCACTCTACTTCTGTCCACCCCACTCCACTCAACTTCATTCCATTCAATTCCATCCAATTCCATTCTTCACCATTCCACTCCCCTCCAGTTCTCTCCATTCCACTCCACTCCTTTCCACTTCACACCATTCCACTCGACTCAATTCCACTCCGTTCCACCCCTCTCCATTCCAATCCACTCCACTCCACTCCATTCCACTCTGCACCACTCCCTTCCTCTCCCCTCCACTCCACTCCCTTGCAGTCCTCCACACTCTGTTGCACTCTACTCCAATCCACTCCCCTTCTGTCCACTCCACTCCACTCCATTACATTCCACTCCACTCCACTGCATTTCATTCCATTAAACTCCATTCCCTTCCATTCCTTTCTTTCCACTGGATCTCTCTCTGTCACAAAGGCTGTAGTGCAGTGGCACAATCTCAGCTCATATTTCTTCACACAATTCCACTGCATTCCATTCCATCACATTACATTCCACTCTCTTTCACTCCACTCCACTCTACACTATCCCTTTTCACTCCATCCCATTCCTTTCTAATCCATTCCACTACAATCCACTCCATTCCATTCCATTCCATTCCATTCCATTCTATTCCATTCCATTCCATTCCATTCCGTTCCATTCCATTGCACTTTATTGCATTCGATTCCTTTCTTTCGACAGGATATCACGATTTCACTCAGGTTGGAGTACAGTGGCACATTCTCAGTTCACATTAGATGTCAACTTTCCATTTCATTGCATTCTGTTCAATTGCATTCCATTGCATTCCATTCCATTCCATTTCATTTCATTCAATTCAATTCCATTCCACTCCCTTCCACTCCACCCCACTCAGCTATGTTCCATTGCATCTGAGTCCATTTCACTCCATTGCAATCCTCTCCACTCCACTACACTCCATTCCACTCCATCCCATTCCATTCGGCTCCATTCTACTGCAATCCTCTCCAAACCATTCCACTCCACGTCATTGCATTCCAATCCATTCCAATCCACTCCACACCACTCCATTCTACTCCACTCCACTCTAATCCACTCCACTCAATTCCACTCCACTCCACTCCTCTCCTATTCCACACCCCTCCATTTTCCACCACTCCACTCCACTTCATTCTACTCCACTCCACTCCATTCCATTCCATTCCATTCCAATTAATTCCATTCCATTCATTTCTTTTCACAAGATCTCACTCTGACACAGAGCCTGCAGTGTAGTTGCACAATCTCGGCTCGTATTTCTTTTGACCATTCCATTGCATACCACTCCATCTCATTCCATTACACTCCATTACACTCCACTCCACTCCATTCCATTCCACTCCATCCCATTCCATTCGAATTCATTCCAGTCCACTCCAATCCGCTACTATCCAATCCACTACATCCCATTAAATTCACTTCCATTTCTCTCTAACGATTCTATTCCTTTCTTACCACAAAATATCACTGTGTCACCCAGGCTGGCAGTGCAGTGGCACAATCTCAGCTCACATAACGTGTTAACTTTCCATTTCATGGCATTCTATTCAATTGCATCCCATGGAATTCCATGGCATTCCATTCCATTCCATTCCATTCCATGGCATTCCATTCCATTCCATTCCATTCCATCCCAATCCATTAGAATCCACTCCGTTCCACTAAACTCCACTCCACTCCACTACATTCCGTTACATCTTATTCCATTCCACTCCATTGTAATCCTCTCCAATCCACTGCACTCCACTCCAATCCATTCCACTCCGTCCCATTCCATTACGCTCCAGTCCACTGCACTCCACTCCACGCCACTCCAATCCACTTCATCCCATTCCATTCTTCTCCATTCCACTCCGCTCCACTCCACTCTGTTCCACTATATTCCTTTCCACTCCACTCCATTCCACGCCACTCCATTTCACTCCACTGCACTCCGATGCATTCCACTCCACTGCACTCCACTTTAATCCTTTCCACTGCACTCCGTTCTATTCCACCTCCACTCCACTCCATTCCAGTCCACTTCAATCCACTCTATTCGAATCCATTCTATTCCACTCCTATCCACTCCACTCCAATGCACTCCAATCCACTCCACTCCACTCCATTGCACTCCAATCCATTCCACTCCACTCCAGTCCACTCCACTCCTTCCACTCCAATCCACTCCACTCCACTCCACTTCCTTCCATTCCATTCCACTCCATTCCTTTCCTTTCTTTCCACAGGATCTCACTCTGTCACAAAGGCTGGAGTGCACTGGAACCATCTCAGCTCACATTTCGTTTCATGGTTGTATTGCTTTCTATTCCATTCCATTCTATTTCACTTCATTCCACTCCATTCCACTCCTCTCTATTCCAATCCACTATATTCCTTTACACTCCATAAGATTCCATTCGACTCCATTCCACTCCACTCCTGTCCAGTCCACTCCACTGCACTCCACTCCACTCCATACCACTCCATTCCATTGCATTTCACTCCATTGCATTCCATTCCTTTCTTTCAACAGGATATCACCGTGTCACTCAGGATGGAGTGCAGTGTCACAATCTCAGCTCACTTTACATGTCAACTTTCCATTACATTGTATTCTATTCCATTGCATTCCATTGCATTCCATGGCATTCCTTTCCATTCCATTCCATTCAATTCCATTCCATTCTACTCCGTTCCACTCCATTCCACTCCACTCCACTACATTCTGTTACATCCGATTCCATTCCACTCCATTCCACACCTCTCCACTCCACTGAACTCCAAGCCTATCCATTCCACTCCATCCCATTCCATTCTGCTGTATTCCACTGTACTTCTGTCCAACCCACGCCACTCAACTTCATTCCATTCAATTCCATCCAATTCCATTCTTCACCATTCCACTCCCCTCCAGTTCTCTCCATTCCACTCCACTCCTTTCCACTTCACTCCATTCCACTCGACTCAATTCCACTCCGTTCCACCCCTCTCCATTCCAATCCACTCCACTCCACTCCATTCCACTCTGCACCACTCCTTTCCGCTCCCCTCCACTCCACTCTCTTGGAGTCCTCCACACTCTGTTGCACTCTATTCCAATCCACTACCCTTCTGTCCACTCCACTCCACTCCATTACATTCCACTCCACTCCAATCCATTTCATTCCATTAAACTCCATTCCCTTCCATTGCTTTCTTTCCACTGGATCTCTCTCTGTCACAAAGGCTGTAGTGCTGTGGCACAATCTCAGCTCATATTTCTTTACACCATTCCATTGCATTCCATTCCATCACATTACATTCCACTCTCTTTCACTCCACTCCACTCTACGCTATCCCATTTCACTGCATCCGATTCCATTCGAATCCATTCCACTAAAATCCACTCCATTCCATTCCATTCCATTCCATTCCATTCCATTCCATTCCATTCCATTCCATTCCATTGCACTTGATTGCATTCCATTCCTTTCTTTCCACAGGATATCACGGTTTCACTCAGGTTGAAGTACAGTGGCACATTCTCAGTTCACATTAGATGTCAACTTTCCATTTCATTGCATTCTGTTCAATTGCATTCCATTGCATTCCATTCCATTCCATTTCATTTCATTCAATTCCATTCCATTCCACTCCGTTCCACTCCACTCCACTCAGCTACGTTCCATTGCATCTGAGTCCATTTCACTCCATTCCAATCCTCTCCACTCCACTACACTCCATTCCACTCCATCCCATTCCATTCGGCCCCATTCTACTGCACTCCACTCCAAACCATTCCACTCCACTTCATTCCATTCCAATCCATTCCAATCCACTCCACACCACTCCATTCTACTCCACTCCACTCTAATCCACTCCACTCAATTCCACTCCACTCCACTCCTCTCCATTCCACTCCCCTCCATTTTCCACCACTCCACTTCATTCTACTCCACTCCACTCCATTCCATTCCATTCCATTCCAATTAATTCCATTCCATTCATTTCTTTTCGCAAGATCTCACTCTGACACAGAGCCTGCAGTGTAGTTGCACAATCTCGGCTCGTATTTCTTTTGACCATTCCATTGCATACCACTCCATCTCATTCCATTACACTCCATTTCACTCCACTCCACTCCATTCCATTCCACTCCATCCCATTCCATTCGAATTCATTCCAGTCCACTCCAATCCACTACTATCCAATCCACTACATCCCATTAAATTCACTTCCATTTCTCTCTATCGATTCTATTCCTTTCTTACCACAAAATATCACTGTGTCACCCAGGCTGGCAGTGCAGTGGCACAATCTCAGCTCACATAACGTGTCAACTTTCCATTGCATGGCATTCCATTCAATTGCATCCCATGGAATTCCATGGCATTCCATTCCATTCCATTCCATTCCCTCCCAATCCATTAGATTCCACTCCGTTCCACTCAACTCCACTCCACTCCACTACATTCCATTACATCTTATTCCATTCCACTCCATTGTAATCCTCTCCAATCCACTGCACTCCACCCCAATCCATTCCACTCCATCCCATTCCATTACGCTCCAGGCCACAGCACTCCACTCCACGCCACTCCAATCCACTTCATCCCATTCCATTCTTCTCCATTCCACTCCGCTCCACTCCACTCCGTTCCACTATATTCCTTTCCAGTCCACTCCATTCCACGCCACTCCATTTCACTCCACTGCATTCCGCTGCATTCCACTCCACTGCACTCCACTTTAATCTTTTCCACTGCACTCCGTTCTATTCCACCTCCACTCCACTCCATTCCAGTCCACTTCAATCCACTCTATTCGAATCCATTCTATTCCACTCCAATCCACTCCACTCCAATACACTCCAATCCACTCCACTCCACTCCATTGCACTCCACTCCATTCCACTCCACTCCACTCCACTCCACACCCTTCCACTCCAATTAACTCCACTCCACTCCACTTCCTTCCATTCCATTTCAATCCATTCCTTTCCTTTCTTTCCACAGGATCTCACTCTGTCACAAAGGCTGGAGTGCACTGGAACCAACTCAGCTCACATTTCTTTTCATGGTTGCATTGCTTTCTATTCCATTCCATTCTATTTCACTTCATTCCACTCCACTCCACTCCTCTCTACTCCAATCCACTACATTCCATTACACTCCATAAGATTCCATTCGACTCCATTCCACTCCACTCCTGTCCAGTCCAATCCATTGCACTCCACTCCACTCCATACCACTCCATTCCATTGCATTTCACTCCATTGCATTCCATTCCATTCTTTCAACAGGATATCACCGTGTCACTCAGGATGAAGTGCAGTGTCACAATCTCAGCTCACTTTACATGTCAACTTTCCATTACATTGTATTCTATTCCATTGCATTCCATTGCATTCCATGGCATTCCTTTCCATTCCGTTCCATTCAATTCCATTCCATTCTACTCCGTTCCACTCCATTCCACTCCACTCCACTACATTCTGTTACATCCGATTCCATTCCACTCCATTCCACACCTCTGCACTCCACTGAACTCCAAGCCTATCCATTCCACTCCATCCCATTCCATTCTGCTATAATCCACTGTACTGCTGTCCACCCCACTCCACTCAACTTCATTCCATTCAATTCCATCCAATTCCATTCTTCACCATTCCACTCCCCTCCAGTTCTCTCCATTCCACTCCACTCCTTTCCACTTCACACCATTCCACTCGACTCAATTCCACTCCGTTCCACCCCTCTCCATTCCAATCCACTCCACTCCACTCCATTCCACTCTGCACCACTCCCTTCCTCTCCCCTCCACTCCACTCCCTTGCAGTCCTCCACACTCTGTTGCACTCTACTCCAATCCACTCCCCTTCTGTCCACTCCACTCCACTCCATTACATTCCACTCCACTCCACTGCATTTCATTCCATTAAACTCCATTCCCTTCCATTCCTTTCTTTCCACTGGATCTCTCTCTGTCACAAAGGCTGTAGTGCAGTGGCACAATCTCAGCTCATATTTCTTTACACCATTCCACTGCATTCCATTCCATCACATTACATTCCACTCTCTTTCACTCCACTCCACTCTACACTATCCCTTTTCACTCCATCCCATTCCTTTCTAATCCATTCCACTACAATCCACTCCATTCCATTCCATTCCATTCCATTCCATTCCATTCCATTCCATTCCATTCCGTTCCATTCCATTGCACTTTATTGCATTCGATTCCTTTCTTTCGACAGGATATCACGATTTCACTCAGGTTGGAGTACAGTGGCACATTCTCAGTTCACATTAGATGTCAACTTTCCATTTCATTGCATTCTGTTCAATTGCATTCCATTGCATTCCATTCCATTCCATTTCATTTCATTCAATTCAATTCCATTCCACTCCCTTCCACTCCACCCCACTCAGCTATGTTCCATTGCATCTGAGTCCATTTCACTCCATTGCAATCCTCTCCACTCCACTACACTCCATTCCACTCCATCCCATTCCATTCGGCTCCATTCTACTGCAATCCTCTCCAAACCATTCCACTCCACGTCATTGCATTCCAATCCATTCCAATCCACTCCACACCACTCCATTCTACTCCACTCCACTCTAATCCACTCCACTCAATTCCACTCCACTCCACTCCTCTCCATTCCACTCCCTTCCATTTTCCACCACTCCACTCCACTTCATTCTACTCCACTCCACTCCATTCCATTCCATTCCATTCCAATTAATTCCATTCCATTCATTTCTTTTCACAAGATCTCACTCTGACACAGAGCCTGCAGTGTAGTTGCACAATCTCGGCTCGTATTTCTTTTGACCATTCCATTGCATACCACTCCATCTCATTCCATTACACTCCATTACACTCCACTCCACTCCATTCCATTCCACTCCATCCCATTCCATTCGAATTCATTCCAGTCCACTCCAATCCGCTACTATCCAATCCACTACATCCCATTAAATTCACTTCCATTTCTCTCTAACGATTCTATTCCTTTCTTACCACAAAATATCACTGTGTCACCCAGGCTGGCAGTGCAGTGGCACAATCTCAGCTCACATAACGTGTTAACTTTCCATTTCATGGCATTCTATTCAATTGCATCCCATGGAATTCCATGGCATTCCTTTCCATTCCATTCCATTCCATTCCATTCCATCCCAATCCATTAGATTCCACTCCGTTCCACTCCACTCCACTCCACTCCACTACATTCCATTACATCTTATTCCATTCCACTCCATTGTAATCCTCTCCAATCCACTGCACTCCACTCCAATCCATTCCACTCCGTCCCATTCCATTACGCTCCAGTCCACTGCACTCCACTCCACGCCACTCCAATCCACTTCATCCCATTCCATTCTTCTCCATTCCACTCCGCTCCACTCCACTCCGTTCCACTATATTCCATTCCACTCCACTCCATTCCACGCCACTCCATTTCACTCCACTGCACTCCGTTGCATTCCACTCCACTGCACTCCACTTTAATCCTTTCCACTGCACTCCTTTCTATTCCACCTCCACTCCACTCCATTCCAGTCCACTTCAAACCACTCTATTCGAATCCATTCTATTCCACTCCTATCCACTCCACTCCAATCCACTCCAATCCACTCCACTCCACTCCATTGCACTCCAATCCATTCCACTCCACTCCACTCCTCTCCACTCCCTTCCACTCCAATCCACTCCACTCCACTCCACTTCCTTCCATTCCATTCCACTCCATTCCTTTCCTTTCTTTCCACAGGATCTCACTCTGTCACAATGGCTGGAGTGCACTGGAACCATCTCAGCTCACATTTCGTTTCATGGTGTTATTGCTTCCTATTCCATTCCATTCTATTTCACTTCATTCCACTCCACTCCACTCCTCTCTACACAAATCCACTAAATTCCATTACACTCGATAAGATTCCATTCGACTCCATTCCACTCCACTCCTGTCCAGTCCACTCCACTGCACTCCACTCCACTCCATACCACTCCATTCCATTGCATTTCACTCCATTGCATTCCATTCCTTTCTTTCAACAGGATATCACCGTGTCACTCAGGATGGAGTGCAGTGTCACAATCTCAGCTCACTTTACATGTCAACTTTCCATTACATTGTATTCTATTCCATTGCATTCCATTGCATTCCATGGCATTCCTTTCCATTCCATTCCATTCAATTCCATTACATTCTACTCCATTCCACTCCATTCCACTCCATTCCACTACATTCTGTTACATCCGATTCCATTCCACTCCATTCCACACCTTTCCACTCCACTGAACTCCAAGCCTATCCATTCCACTCCATCCCATTCCATTCTGCTATATTCAACTGTACTTCTGTCCACCCACTCCACTCAACTTCATTCCATTCAATTCCATCCAATTCCATTCTTCACCATTCCACTCCACTCCAGTCCTCTCCATTCAACTCCACTCCTTTCCACTTCACTCCATTCCACTCGACTCAATTCCACTCCACACCACTCCACTCTAATCCATTCCAACCCACTGCATTCCAATCCACTCTGCTCCACTCCGTTCCACCCTTCTCCATTCCAATCGACACCACTCCACTCCATCCCACTCTGCTCCACTCCCTTCCACTCCCCCCCACTCCACTTCCTTGCAGTCTTCTACAATCTGTTGCAATCTAATCCAATTCACTACACTTCTGTCCACTCCACTCCTCTCAATTACATTCCACTCCACTCCACTCCATTTCATTCCATTAAACTCCATTCCCTGCCTTTCCTTTCTTTCCACTGGATCTGTCTCTGTCACAAAGGCTGTTGTGCAGTGGCACAATCTCAGCTCATATTTCTTTACACCATTCCATTGCTTTCCATTCCATCGCATTCCATTTCACTCACTTTCACTCCACTCCACTCTACGCTATTCCATGTCACTCAATCCCATTCCATTCGAATCCATTCCACTACAATCCACTCCACTCCATTCCATTCCATTCCATTCCATTCCATTACATTGCCCTTTATTGCATTCCATTCTTTTCTTTCGACAGGATATCACGGTTTCACTCAGGTTGGAGTACAGTGGCACATTCTCAGTTCACACTAGATGTCAACTTTCCATTTTATTGCATTCTGTTCAATTGCATTCCATTGCATTCTATTCCATTCCATTCGATTTCATTCAATTCCATTCCATTCCACTCCGTTCCACTCCACTCCACTCAGCTAAGTTCCATTGCATCTGAGTCCATTTCACTCCATTCCAATCCTCTCCACTCCACTACACTCCATTCCACTCCATCCCATTCCATTCGGCTCCATTCTACTGCACTCCACTCCAAACCATTCCACTCCACTTCATTGCATTCCAATCCATTCCAATCCACTCCACACCACTCCATTCTACTCCACTCCACTCTAATCCACTCCACTCAATTCCACTCCACTCCACTCCTCTCCATTCCACTCCCCTCCATTTTCAACCACTCCTCTCCACTTCATTCTATTCCACTCCACTCCATTCCATTCCATTCCATTCCAATTAATTCCATTCCATTCATTTCTTTTCGCAAGATCTCACTCTGACACAGAGCCTGCAGTGTAGTTGCACAATCTCGGCTCGTATTTCTTTTGACCATTCCATTGCATACCACTCCATCTCATTCCATTACACTCCATTACACTCCGCTCCACTCCATTCCATTCCACTCCATCCCATTCCATTCGAATTCATTCCAGTCCACTCCAATCCACTACTATCCAATCCACTACATCCCATTAAACTCACTTCCATTTCTCTCTATCGATTCTATTCCTTTCTTTCCACAAAATATCACTGTGTCACCCAGGCTGGCCGTGCAGTGGCACAATCTCAGCTCACATAACGTGTCAACATTCCATTGCATGGCATTCTATTCAATTGCATCCCATGGAATTCCATGGCATTCCATTCCATTCCATTCCATTCCATGGCATTCCATTCCATTCCATTCCATTCCATCCCAATCCATTTGAATCCACCCCGTTCCACTCAACTCCACTCCACTCCACTACATTCCGTTACATCTTATTCCATTCCACTCCATTGTAATCCTCTCCAATCCACTGCACTCCACTCCAATCCATTCCACTCCGTCCCATTCCATTACGCTCCAGTCCACTGCATTCCACTCCACGCCACTCCAATCCACTTCATTCCATTCCAATCCTTTCCAATCCACTCCACACCACTCCATTCTACTCCACTATAGTATATTCCACTCCATTCAATTCCATTCCACTCCACTCCTCTCCATTCCACTCCCCTTCATTTTCCACCACTCCACTCCACTTCATTCTACTCCACTCCACTCCATTCCATTCGAATTAATTCCATTCCATTCATTTCTTTTCGCATGATCTCACTGTGACAAAGAGCCTGCAGTGTAGTTGCACAATCTTGGCTCGTATTTCTTTTGACCATTCCATTGCATACCACTCCATCTCATTCCATTACACTCCATTTCACTCCATTCCACTCCATTCCATTCCACTCCATCCCATTCCATTCGAATTCATTCCAGTCCACTCCAATCCACTACTATCCAATCCACTACATCCCATTAAATTCACTTCCATTTTTCTCTATCGATTCTATTCCTTTCTTACCACAAAATATCACTGTGTCACCCAGGCTGGCAGTGCAGTGGCACAATCTCAGCTCACATAACGTGTCAACTTTCCATTTCATGGCATTCTATTCAATTGCATCCCATGGAATTCCATGGCATTCCATTCCATTCCATTCCTTTCCATCCCAATCCATTAGGTTCCACACCGTGACACCCCACTCCACTCCACTCCACTTCATTCCATTACATCTTATTCCACTCCACTCCATTGTAATCCTCTCCAATCCACTGCACTCCACTCCAATCCATTCCACTCTGTCCCATTCCATTACGCTCCAGTCCACTGCACTCCACTCCACGCCACTCCAATCCACTTCATCCCATTCCATTCTACTCCATTCCACTCCCCGCCACTCCACTCCGTTCCACTATATTCCTTTCCACTCCACTCCATTCCACGCCTCTCCATTTCGCTCCATTGCACTCCGCTGCATTCCACTGCACTGCACTCCACTTTAATCCTTTCCGCTGCACTCCGTTCTATTCCACCTCCACTCCACTCCATTCCAGTCCACTTCAATCCACTCTATTCGAATCCATTCTATTCCACTCCAATCCACTCCACTCCAATCCACTCCACTCCACTCCATTGCACTCCACTCCATTCCACTCCACTCCACTCCACTCCACTCCACTCCCTTCCTCTCCAATCCACTCCACTCCACTCCACTTCCTTCCATTCCATTCCACTCCATTACTTTCCTTTCTTTCCACAGGATCTCACTCTGTCACAAAGGCTGGAGTGCACTGGAACCATCTCAGCTCACATTTCTTTTCATGGTTGTATTGCTTTCTATTCCATTCCATTCTATTTCACTTCATTCCACTCCACTCCACTCCACTTCCTTGCAGTCCTCTACACTCTGTTGCACTCTACTCCAATCCAATACCCTTCTGTACACTCCACTCCACTCCATTCCATTCCACTCCACTCCACTCCACTCCATTTCATTCCATTAAACTCCATTCCCTTCCATTCCTTTCTTTCCACTGGATCTCTCTCTATCACAAAGGCTGTAGTGCAGTGGCACAATCTCAGCTCATATTTCTTAACACCATTCCATTGCATTCCATTCCATCGCATTCCATTCCACTCTCTTGCACTTCACTCCACTCTACGCTATCCCATTTCACTCCATCCCATTCCATTCGAATCCATTCCACTACAATCCACTCCACTCCATTCCATTCCATTCCATTTCATTCCATTCCATTCCATTCCATTCCATTCTATTTCATTACATTACATTGCCCTTTATTGCATTCCATTCCTTTCTTTCGACAGGATATCACGGTTTCACTCAGGTTGGAGTACAGTGGCACATTCTCAGTTCACATTAGATGTCAACTTTCCATTTCATTGCATTCTGTTCTATTGCATTCCATTGCATTCTATTCCATTCCATTCGATTTCATTCAATTCCATTCCATTCCACTCCGTTCCACTCCACTCCACTCAGATACGTTCCATTGCATCTGAGTCCATTTCACTCCTTTCCAACCCTCTCCACTCCACTACACTCCATTCCACTCCATCCCATTCCATTCGGCTCCATTCTACTGCACTCCACTCCCAACCATTCCACTCCACTTCATTCCATTCCAATCCTTTCCAATCCACTCCACAACACTCCATTCTACTCCACTCCACTCTATTCCACTCCACTCAATTCCACTCCACTCCACTCCTCTCCATTCCACTCCCCTCCATTTTCCACGACTCCACTTCACTTCATTCTACTCCACTCCACTCCATTCCATTCCAATTAATTCCATTCCATTCATTTCTTTTCGCAAGGTCTCACTCTGACTCAGAGCCTGCAGTGTAGTTGCACAATCTTGGCTCGTATTTCTTTTGACCATTCCATTGCATAACACTCCATCTCATTCCATTACACTCCATTTCACTCCATTCCACTCCATTCCATTCCACTCCATCCCATTCCATTCGAATTCATTCCAGTCCACTCCAATCCACTACTATACAATCCACTACATCCCATTAAATTCACTTCCATTTCTCTCTATTGATTCCATTCCTGTCTAACAACAAAATATCACTGTGTCACCCAGGCTGGCAGTGCAGTGGCACAATCTCAGCTCACATAACGTGTCCACTTTCCATTGCATGGCATTCTATTCAATTGCATCCCATGGAATTCCATGGCATTCCGTTCCATTCCATTCCATTCCATCCCAATCCATTAGATTCCACACCGTTGCACCCCACTCAACTCCACTCCACTTCATTCCATTACATCTTATTCCATTCCACTCCATTGTAATCCTCTCCAATCCACTGCACTCCGCTCCAATGCACTCCACTCCTTCCCATTCCATTACGCTCCAGTCCACTGCACTCCACTCCATGCCACTCCAATCCACCTCATTCCATTCCATTCTTCTCCATTCCAATCCCCTCCACTCCACTCCGTTCCACTATATTCCTTTCCACTCTACTCCATTCCACGCCACTCAATTTCGCTCCACTGCACTCCGCTGCATTCCACTCCACTGCACTCCACTTTAATCCTTTCCGCTGCACTCCGTTCTATTCCACCTCCACTCCACTCCATTCCAGTCCACTTCAATCCACTCTATTCGAATCCATTCTATTCCACTCCAATCCACTCCACTCCAATCCACTCCACTTCTCTCCATTGCACTCCACTCCATTCCACTCCACTCGACTCCACTCCCTTCCACTCCAATCCACTCCACTCCACTCCACTTCCTTCCATTCCATTCCACTCCATTCCTTTCCTTTCTCTCCACAGGATCTCACTCTGTCACAAAGGCTGGAGTGCACTGGAACCATCTCAGCTCACACTTCTTTTCATGGTTGTATTGCTTTCTGTTCCATTCCATTCTATTTCACTTCATTCCACTCCACTCCACTCCTCTCTACACAAATCCACTACATTCCATTACACTCGATATGATTCCATTCGACTCCATTCCACTCCACTCCTGTCCAGTCCACTCCACTGCACTCCACTCCACTCCATACCACTCCATTCCATTGCATTTTACTCCATTGCATTCCATTCCTTTCTTTCAACAGGATATCACCGTGTCACTCAGGATGGAGTGCAGTGTCACAATCTCAGCTCACTTTACATGTCAACTTTCCATTACATTGTATTCTATTCCATTGCATTCCATTGCATTCCATGGCATTCCTTTCCATTCCATTCCATTCAATTCCATTCCACTCTACTCTGTTCCACTCCATTCCACTCCACGCCACTACATTCTGTTACATCTGATTCCATTCCACTCCATTCCACACCTCTCCACTCCACTGAACTCCAAGCCTATCCATTCCACTCCATCACATTCCACTTTGCTATATTCCACTGTACTTCTGTCCACCCCACTCCACTCAACTTCATTCCATTCAATTCCATCCAATTCCATTCTTCACCATTCCACTCCACTCCAGTCCTCTCCATTCAACTCTACTCCTTTCCACTTCACTCCATTCCACTCGACTCAATTCCACTCCACACCACTCCACTCTAATCCATTCCAACACACTGCATTCCAATCCACTCAGCTCCACTCGGTTCCACCCTTCTCCATTCCAATCGACACCACTCCACTCCATTCCACTCTGCTCCACTCCCTTCCACTCCCCTCCACTCCACTCCCTTGCAGTCATCTACACTCAGTTGCACTCTACTCCAATCCACTACACTTCTGTCCACTTCACTCCACTCCATTCCATTCCACTCCACTCCACTCCACTCCATTTCATTCCATTAAACTCCATTTCCTTCCATTCCTATCTTTCCACTGGATCTCTCTCTGTGACAAAGGCTGTAGTGCAGTGGCACAATCTCAGCTTATATTTCTTTGCATCATTTCATTGCATTCCATTCCATCGCATTCCATTTCACTCTCTTTCACTTCACTCCACTCTACGCTATCCCATTTCACTCCATCCCATTCCATTCCAATACATTCCACTACAATCCACTCCACTCCATTCCATTCCATTCCATTCCATTCCATTCCATTCCATTCCATTCCATTCCATTCCATTCTATTACATTACATTACATTGCCCTTTATTGCATTCCATTCCTTTCTTTCGACAGGATATCACGGTTTCACTCAGGTTGGAGTACAGTGGCACATTCTCAGTTCACATTAGATGTCAACTTTCCATTTCATTGCATTCTGTTCAATTGCATTCCATTTAATTCCATTCCATTCCATTCCATTTCATTCAATTCCATTCCCTTCCACTCCGTTCCACTCCACTCCACTCAGGTACGTTCCACTGCTTCTGAGTCCATTTCACTCCATTCCAATCCTCTCCACTCCACTACACTCCATTCCACTCCATCCCATTCCATTCGGCTCCATTCTACTGCACTCCACTCCAAACCATTCCACTCCACTGCATTCCATTCCAATCCTTTCCAATCCACTCCACACCACTCCATTCTACTCCACTCCACTCTATTCCACTCCACTCAATTCCACTCCACTCCACTCCTCTCCATTCCACTCCCCTTCATTTTCCACCACTCCACTCCACTTCATTCTACTCCACTCCTCTCCATTCCATTCCAATTAATTCCATTCCATTCATTTCTTTTCGCAAGATCTCACTCTGACACAGAGCCTGCAGTGTAGTTGCACAATCTTGGCTCGTATTTCTTTTGACCATTCCATTGCATACCACTCCATTTAATTCCATTACAATCCATTTCACTCCACTCCACTCCATTCCATTCCACTCCATCCCATTCCATTCGAATTCATTCCAGTCCACTCCAATCCACTACTATCCAATCCACTACATCCCATTAAATTCACTTCCATTTCTCTCTATCGATTCTATTCCTTTCTTACTACAAAATATCACTGTGTCACCCAGGCTGGCAGTGCAGTGGCACAATCTCAGCTCACATAACGTGTCAACTTTCCATTGCATGGCATTCTATTCAATTGCATCCCATGGAATTCCATGGCATTCCATTCCATTCCATTCCATTGCCTCCCAATCCATTAGATTCCACACCGTTACACCCCACTCCACTCCACTCCACTTCATTGCATTACATCTTATTCCATTCCACTCCATTGTAATCCTCTCCAATCCACTGCACTCCACTCCAATCCATTCCACTCCGTCCCATTCCATTACGCTCCAGTCCACTGCACTCCCCTCCATGCCACTTCAATCCACTTCATTCCATTCAATTCTTCTCCATTCCACTCCCCTACACTCCACTCCGTTCCACTATATTCCTTTCCACTCCACTCCATTCCACGCCACTCCATTTCGCTCCACTGCACTCCGCTGCATTCCACTCCACTGCACTCCACTTTAATCCTTTCCACTGCACTCCGTTCTATTCCACCTCCACTCCACTCCATTCCAGTTCACTTCAATCCACTCTATTTGAATCCATTCTATTCCACTCCAATCCACTCTAGTCCAATCCACTCCACTCCACTCCATTGCACTCCACTCCATTCCACTCCACTCCACTCCACTCCACTCCCTTCCACTTCAATCCACTCCACTCCACTCCACTTTCTTCCATTCCATTCCACTCCATTCCTTTCCTTTCTTTCCACAGGTTCTCACTCTGTCACAAAGGCTGCAGTGCACTGGAACCATCTCAGCTCACATTTCTTTTCATGGTTGTATTGCTTTCTATTCCACTCCATTCTATTTCACTTCATTCCACTCCACTACACTCCTCTGTACTCCAATCCACTACATTCCATTACACTCCATAAGATTCCATTCGACTCCATTCCACTCCACTCCTTTCCAGTCCTCTCCACTGCACTCCACTCCACTCCATACCACTCCATTCCATTTCATTTCACTCCATTGCATTCCATTCCTTTCTTTCAACAGGATATCACCGTGTCACTCAGGATGGAGTGCAGTGTCACAATCTCAGCTCACTTTACATGTCAACTTTCCATTACATTGTATTCAATTCCATTGCATTCCATGGCATTCCTTTCCATTCCATTCCATTCAATTCCCTTCCATTCTACTCAGTTCCACTCCATTCCACTCCTCTCCACACCACAACATTCTGTTACATCCGATTCCATTCCACTCCATTCCACACCTCTCCACTCCACTGAACTCCAAGCCTATACATTCCACTCCATCCCATTCCATTCTGCTATATTCCACTGTACTTCTGTCCACCCCACTCCACTCAACTTCATTCCATTCAATTCCATCCAATTCCATTCTTCACCATTCCACTCCACTCCAGTCCTCTCCATTCAACTCCACTCCTTTCCACTTCACTCCATTCCACTCGACTCAATTCCACTCCACACCACTCCACTCTAATCCATTCCAACCCACTGCATTCCAATCCACTCCACTCCACTCCGTTCCAGCCTTCTCCTTTCCAATCCACACCAATCCACTCCATTCCACTCTGCTCCACTCCCTTCCACTCCCCTCCACTCCACTCCCTTGCAGTCCTCTACACTCTGTTGCACTCTACTCCAATCCAGTACCCTTCTGTCCACTACACTCCATTAAATTTCATTCCACTCCACTACACTCCATTTCATTCCATTAAACTCCATTCCCTTCCATTCCTTTGTGTCCACTGGATCTCTCTCTGTCACAAAGGCTGTAGTGCAGTGGCACAATCTCAGCTCATATTTCTTTACACCATTCCATTTCTTTCCATTCCATCGCATTCCATTCCACTCTCTTTCACTCCACTCCACTCTACGCTATCCCATTTCACTCCATGCCATTCCATTCGAATCCATTCCACTACAATCCACTCCAATCAATTCCATTCCATTCCATTCCATTCCATTTCATTCCATTTCATTCCGTTACATTACATTACATTACATTGCACTTTACTGCATTCCATTCCTTTCTTTCACAGGATATCACGGTTTCACTCAGGTTGGAGTACAGTGGCACATTCTCAGTTCACATTAGATGTCAACTTTCCATTTCATTGCATTCTGTTCAATTGCATTCCATTGCATTCCATTTAATTCCATTCCATTTCATTCAATTCCGTTCCATTCCACTCCGTTAAACTCCACTCCACTCAACTACGTTCCATTGCATCTGAGTCCATTTCACTCCATTGCAATCCTTTCCACTCCACTACACTCCATTCCATTCCATCCCATTCCATTCGGCTCCATTCTACTGCACTCCACTCCAAACCATTCCACTCCACTTCATTCCATTCCAATCCATTCCAATCCACTCCACACCACTCCATTCTACTCCACTCCAGTCTAATCCACTCCAATCAATTCCACTCCACTCCACTCCTCTCCATTCCACTCTCATCCATTTTCCAACACTCCACTCCACTTCATTCTACTCCACTCCACTCCATTCCATTCCAATAAATTCCATTCCATTCATTTCTTTTCGCAAGATCTCACTCTGACACAGAGCCTGCAGTGTAGTTGCACAATCTTGGCTCGTATTGCTTTTGACCATTCCATTGCATACCACTCCATCTCATTCCATTACACTCCATTTCACTCCACTCCACTCCATTCCATTCCACTCCATCCCATTACATTCGAATTCATTCCAGTCCACTCCAATCCACTACTATCCAATCCACTACATCCCATTAAATTCACCTCCATTTCTCTCTATCGATTCTATTCCTTTCTTACCACAAACTATCACTGTGTCACCCAGGCTGGCAGTGCAGTGGCACAATCTCAGCTCACATAACGTGTCAACTTTCCATTGCATGGCATTCTATTCAATTGCATCCCATGGAATTCCATGGCATTCCATTCCATTCCATTACATTCCATTCCATCCCAATCCATTAGATTCCACTCCATTCCACTCCACTCCACTCCACTCCACTCCACTCCACTCCACTACATTCCATTACATCTTATTCCATTCCACTCCATTGTAATCCTCTCCAATCCACTCCACTCCACTCCTATCCATTCCACTCCGTCCCATTCCATTACGCTCCGGTCCACTGCACTCCACTGCACGCCACTCCAATCCACTTCTTCCCATTTAATTCTTCTCCATTCCACGCCCCTCCACTCCACTCCGTTTCATTCCATTAAACTCCATTCCCTTCCATTCCTTTCTTTCCATTGGATCTCTCTCTGTCACAAAGGCTGTAGTGCAGTGGGACAATCTCACCTCATATTTCTTTACACCATTCCATTGCATTCAATTCCATCACATTCCATTCCAATCTCTTTCACTCCACTCCACTCTACGCTATCCCATTTCACTCCATCCCATTCCATTCGAATCCATTCCACTACAATCCACTCCACTCCATTGCATTCCATTCCATTCAATTCCATTCTATTCCATTCCATTCCATTCCATTCAATTCCATTGCACAGTATTGCATTCCATTCCTTTCTTTCGACCGGATATCACGGTTTCACTCAGGTTGGAGTACAGTGGCACATTCTCAGTTCACATTAGATGTCAACTTTCCATTTCATTTCATTCTGTTCAATGGCATTCCATTGCATTCCATTCCATTCCATTCCATTTCATTTGATTCCATTCCATTCCACTGCATTCCACTCCACTCCACTCAGCTACGTTCCATTGCATATGAGTCCATTTCACTCCATTCCACTCCTCTCCACTCCAGTGCGCTCCACTCCAGTATATTCAACTCCATCCTATTTAATTCTGCTCCATTCCACTTCACTCCTTTCCACCTCACTCCACTCTACTACATTCCATTCCATTCCTTCCCATTCCATTCCTCTCCATTCTACTCCACTCCACTTCACTCCACTCCACACCAGTCCACTTCATTCCATTCCATTCCATCCCGTTGTACTCCAACCCACTCCACTCCACTTCAATGCATTCCCTTCCATCCCATTTCTTTCGTCTCCATTCCACTCCTCTTCAATCCACTCTACTCCACTCCACTCAACTCCATTCCACTCTACTTCCCTCCTCTCCTCTCCACTCCATTCCATTCCATTCCATTCCTTTCTTTCCACTTGACCCCGCTCTGTCAAAAAGGCTGTAGTTCCGTAGTACAATCCCATCTCACATTTCTTTTCACCATTCCATTGCTTTCCATTCCATCCCATTCCATTCCACTCTATTTCACTACATTCCAATCCATTTCATTCCACTCCATCCCACTTTTTTCAACTCCACTCCACTTAATTCCATTCCATTCCATCACATTCCATTCCACTACACTACACTCCACTCCCCTCCACTACACTACACTACACTACACTCCCCTCCACTCCCCTCCACTCCACTCTATTCCACTCCAATCCACTCCACTCCTGTCCACTCCACTCCATTCCATTGCAGTCCACTCCTCTCTACTCCATTCCACTCCACTCCATTCCACTCCACTGAATTCCCCTCCACTCCACCCCATTCTACTCCATTCCACTTCACTCTATTCCACTCCACTCCACTCCAATCCACTCCTTTCCACTCCATTCCACTCCACTCCATTCCATGCCAGTCCACTCCATTCCATTCCTTTCTTTCCACAGGATCTCACTCTGTCACAAATGCTGAAGTGCAGTGGCACCATCTCAGCACATTTCTTTTCACCATTCTGTTGTATTCCTTTCCATCCCATTCCATTCCACTCTGTTTCACTCCATTCCACTCCACTCCACTCCATTCTGTTCCACCCCATACCTTTCCATTCGACTCCATTCCACTCCACTCCACTCCACTCCACTCCACTCCATTGCATTCCATTCGTTTCCATTCCATTTCACTCCATTGCCTTCCATTCCTTTCTTTCGACCAGCTATCACTGTGTCACCCAGGCTGGAGTGCAGTGGCACAATCTCAGCTCACATTACATGTCAACTTTCCATTGCATTGCATTCTATTCCGTTGCCTTCCACTACATTGCATTCCATTCCAGTCAATTCCATTCTATTCCACTCCATTCCACTCCACTGCACTACACTGCAGTACATTCCATTCCATTCCATTCCATTCATTCCATTCTACTCCATTCCACTCCACTGCACTCCACTCCACTACATTCCATTACATCCGATTGCATTCCACTCCATTCCACTTCTGTCCACTCCACTGCACACCACTCCCCTTTGTTCCATTCCATTCCACACCATTCAAGTGCAGTCCACTCCACCTCACTCCATTCCACTTCTTTCCATTCCATTCCATTCAGTCCCATTCCATTCCTCTCCATTCCACTCCACTCCACTTCACTCTCCTCCACTCCTCTGTAGTCCACTCCATTCCATTTCATTCCACGGCATTCCATTCCATTCCTTTCTTTCTAGGGTATCTCACTCTGTCAACCAGCCTGGAGCGCTGTAGCACAATCTCAGCTCACATTTCGTTTCACCATTCCATTCCATTCCACTCCTCTCAACTCTATTCCACACTTCTCCACTTCATTCCATTCCATCCCATTCCATTCCTCTCCATTCCACTATAGTCCACTTCACTCCACTCCACTAAAATCCACTCCAATCCATTCCATACCATTCCATTCCACTGCACTCCATTCTACTCCACTCAGTTCCTCTCCATTCCACTCCAATCTATTTCATTCCATTCCATTTCAATCCCTTCTATTCCACTCCTTCCTTTTGACAGGATCTCCGTCTGTCACACAGGCTGTAGCGTACTGGCACAATCTCAGCACATATTTCTTTTCACCATTCTCTTCCATTCCATTGTATTCCATTCCGTTCCATTCCATTCCGTTCAATTTCGTTCCACTCCACTCAACTCCATTCCACTTTACTCCACTTAACTCCACTCCATTCCATTCCACTTCACTCTATTCCAGTGCACTCCAATCCACTCCACTCTATTGCACTCAACTCCATTCCACTCCACTGCCCTCCCCTCCACTCCATTCCACTCCACTCAATTCCAATCCATTCCACTACAATCCACTTCCACTCCACTACAATCCACTCCATTCCACTCCACTCCTTTCCACTCTTCTCCACTACAATCCACTCCATTCCACTACACTCCATTCCACTCTACTCCACTACAATCCACTCCATTCCACTCCACTCCATTCCCTTCCACTGCATTCCATTCCATTCCTCAGCATTCCATTCTATTCTTTCTCTCGACAGTATCTCACTCTGTCACCCAGCCAGGAGTGCAGTAGCACAATCACAGCTCACATTTCATTTCATCATTCCATTCCTTTCCATTCCATTCATTCAATTCCATTCCACTCCACTCCACTCCACTTCCCTCCATTCCACTCCAATCCATCCCACTCCACTCCACTACATTCCATTCTGTTCCACTGCATTCCATTCCTTTCTTTCCACAGGATCTCACTCTGTCACAAAGGCTGATGTGCAGTGGCTCAATCTCAGCTCAAATTTATTTTCACCATTCTATAGCATTCCATTCAATCTTATTCCTTTCCACTCCATATCACTCCACTCCCCTCCTCTGCACTCCATTCCATTCCACTACTTCCCATTCCATCTGACTCCATTCCACTTCACTCCACTCCACTCCACTCCACTCCATTCCATTCCTTTCCATTCCATTCTATTCCACTCCATTGCATTCCACTCCTTTCCTTTGACAGGATATCACTGTGTCAGCCAGGCTGGATTCAAATGGCAGAATCTCAGCTCACCGTACACGTCAGCTTTCCATTGTATTGCACTCTATTCCATTTCATTCAATTCCATTCCATTCTAGTCCATTCCATTCCATTCCATTCCACTCCATTCCATTCCATTCCACTCTATTCATTCCATTCCATTCCATTCCATTCCATGCCATGCCATTCCACTCTGTTCCACTCTACTCCACTCCACTACACCGCATTCCGTTACATTGGAATCCATTCCACTCCATTCCACTCCTCTCCACTCTACTGAACTCCACTCCACTCCATTCCACTCGATCCCATTCAATTCCGCTCCATTCCCCTCTACTCCCCTCCCCCCCACTCCACTCCACTTCAATCCATTTCATTTCATCCCATTCTATTTCTATCCATTTCACTCCACTCCACTTCACTCCACTCCACTGCACTCCTGTCCACTGCATTCCATTCCATTTCACTGCATTCCATTCCATTCCTTTCCCTCGATAGTGTCTCACTCTGTCACCCAGCCTGGAGCACAGTGGCACAATCTCAAGTCCAATTTCATTTCAACATTCCATTCCATTCCACTGCACTCCAATCCAATCCATTCCACTCGACTCCACTCCTCTCCATTCTAGTCCACTCCACTTCTTTCCATTCCATCTAATTCCATTCCACTCCTTTCCACTCCACTCCACTCCCCTCCATCCCATTCCATTCCACTCCATTCCATTCCATTCTTTTATTTTGACAGGATCTCACTCTGTCACCCAGGCTTGTGTACAGTGGCACAATCTTAGCTCACATTTCGTTTCACCATTCCATTCTATTCTATTCCACGGCCCTTCACTCCACTCCAATCAATTTTACTCCACTCCACTTCAAACCATTTCATTCCATTCCATTCAAATCCACTCCACTCCAGTCCACTCCATTCGACTACACTCCACTCCACTTCACTCCATCCCATTCCACTGCACTCCATTGCACTCCACTCCACTCCAGTCCCCTCTATTCCACTCCATTCCATTCCACTCCACTCCACTTCATTGACTCCACACAACACCACTCCATTCCACTCTACTCCCCTCTACTCCACTCCACTCCACTCCACTCCATTCCATTTCATTCCATTCCATTCCATTCCATTCCATTCCATTCCTTTCTTTCCACAGGATCTCACTATGTCAAAAAGGATGGAGTTCAGTGATACAATCTCAGCTCACATTTTTTTCACCATTCCATTGCTTTCAATTTCATCCCATTCCATTCCACTCTATTTCACTCCACTCCACTCCACTCCTTTCCATTCCACTCCATCCTATTCCATTCAACTCCAATCCACTCCACTGCATTCCACTCCATTGCATTCCATTCCTTTGGATTTCACACCATTGCGTTCCATTCCTTTCCTTAGACTGGATATCATGGTGTCACCCAGGCTGGAGTGTAGTGGCACAATTTCAGCTCGCATTACATGTCAACTTTTCATTGCATTGCATTCTATTCCATTGCATATCATTGCAATCCATTCCAGTGCATTGCATTCCATTCCTTTCCATTCCTTTTCATTCAATTCCACTCTTTTCCACTCCGTTCCACTCCACTCCATTCCACTACATTCCATTACATGTAATTCCATTGCACTCCATTCCACTCCTCTCTACTCCACAACACTCCACTACACTCCATTCCACTACATCCCATTCCATTCCACTCCATTCCACTGCAATCCACAGCAACCCACTCCACTCCACTTCATTCCATTTCATCCCATTCCATTCCATTCCCTTCCATTCCACTCCTTTCTTTCGACAGGATCTCTTTCTGTCACACAGGCTGTAGCGTAGTGGCATAATATCAACACACATTTCTTTTCAACATTCCATTCCATTCCATTCCACTCAACTCCACTCCAATCCAGTCCACTCCCCTCCAATCCAATCCATTCCACTCCGCTCCATTCCATTTCACTCCACTGAACTCTATTCATTCCACTCCACTCCATTCCAATCCAATCAATTCCACTCCACTCCATCACACTCCACTCCACTCCAATCCATTCCACTCCACTCCATCCCACTCCACTCCACTCCATTCCACTCTATTCCAGTCCACTCCACTGTTTCACTCCACTCCATTCCAATCTACTCCACTGCAGTCCACTTCACTCCATTCCATTCCAATCCACTCCACTCCACTCCATTCCAATCCATTCCATTGCATTCCATTACATTCCACTCCATTCCATTCCATTCCAATCCATTCCATTCCTTTCTTTCCATGGGATCTCTCTCTGTCACAAAGGCTGGAATGCAGTGACACAATCTCAGCTCACATTTCTTTACACCATAACATTGCATTCCTTTCCATCCCTTTCCATTCCACTATATTTCACTCCAGTCCACTCCACTCCACTCCATTCTATTACATTCCATTTCACTCCATTTAATTTCATTCCCTTCTTTTGACAGGATATCACTGTGTCACCGAGGCTGGAATGCAGTGACAAAATCTCAGCTGATATTACATGTCAACTTTCCATTGCATTTCATTGCTTCCATTGCATTCCATTGCATTCCTTTCCATTCCATTCCATTCCTTTGCACTCCATTCCACTTCACTCAACTCCACTACACTACATTCCATTGTATATTATTCCATTACACTCCATTCCACTCCTCTCTACTCCACTGCACTTCACTCCACTCCAATCCACTCCATCCCATTTCACTCCTCTCCATTGCCCTACTCTCCAGTCCACCCCACTCCACTCCACTTCATTCCGTTCGATTCAATCCCATTCCATTCCACTACATTCCACTCCACTCCCCATCACTCCACTCCACTCCACTCCAATCCAGTCCATTCCATTGCATTCCATACCATTCAACTACATTCCATTCCATTCCTTTCTTTCAAGAGTATCTCACTCTGTCATCCAGGCTGGAACGTAATCGCACGATCACAGCTCACATTTTATTTCATTATTCCATTCCATTCCATTCTATATCATTCCATTCCATCCTCTCTACTCCACTACACCCCAGTCCATTCTGCTCCACTCCACTCCATTCCCCTCCATTCCGTTCCATTTCATCCACTCTACTCCACTCATTCCATTCCACTCCACTCCAATGCATTCCACTCCACTCCATCCCACTGTGCTACACTCCACTTCATTTCATTCCATTCCATTCTGTCCCATGCCATTCCTCTCCATTCCACTGCACTCCGCTCCTCTCCATTCCATTCCACTCCCTCCACTCCATTCCATTCCACTCCATTCCACTCCCCTCCACTCCACTTCACTCCACTCCATTCCATTCCACTCCACTCCATTCAATTCCTTTCTTTCCACAGGATCTCACTCTGTCACAAATACTGGAGTGCAGTGGCACAATCTCAGTGCACATTTCTTTTCACCATTCTATTGCATTCCTTTAAATCCCATTCCATTCCACTCTATTTCAGTCCATTCCACTGCAGTACACTCCATTACGTTCCACTCAATCCTTTTCCATTAGAAGCCATTCCACTCCCCTCCACTCCACTCCACTCCATTTCTTTCTGTTCCATTCCATTTCATTTCACTCCATTGCATTCCAATCCTTTCTTTCGACATGCTATCACTGTTTCACCCAGTCTGGAGTGCAGTGGCACAATCTCAGCTCACATTACATGTCAACTTTCCTTTGCATTACATTCTATTCCATTGCATTCCACTGCATTCCCTTCCATTCCATTCCATTCCACTCCATTCAACTCCACTCCACTCCAGTCCATTACATTCCATTACATCATATTCCGTTGCACTCCGTTCCACTCCTCTCCACTCCACTGCACTCCACTCCACTCCATTCCATTCCATTCCATTCCCTTCCATTCCATTCAACTGCACTCCACCCCACCCCACTCCACTTCATTCCATTCCATTCCGTCCCGTTCCAATCCTCTCCATTCCACTCCACTACACTTCACTCCACTCCTCTCCAGTCCACTCCATTTAATTTCATTGCCCGGCATTCTATCAGATTCCTTTCTTTCTAGGGTATCTCACTCTTTCAACCACCCTGGAGCGATATGGCACAATCTCAGCTCACATTTCCTTTCACCATTCTATTCCATTACATTACATTCTATTCTGTTCCACTCCACTCCACTCCATTTCACTCCACTCAACTCAACTCCACTCCACTACACTCCATTACACTACACTACACTCCATTCCACTCCACTGCAATGCACTCCACTCCATTTCATTCCATTTCACTCCATTGCATTCCATTCCTTTCTTTAGACAGGATATCACTGTGTCACCCAGGCTGGAGTGCAGTGGCACAATCTCAGCTCACATTACATGTCAACTTTCCATTCCATTGCGTTCTATTCCAATGCATTCCATTCCATTCCATTCCATTCCATTCCATTCCATTCCATTCCATTCCATTCACTTCCATTCCACTCCATTCCATTTCACTCCACTCCACTCCAATCCACTACATTCCATTTCATCAAACTCTCTTCCACTCCATTCCACTCCTCTCCACTCCAGTGCGCTCCACTCCAATATATTCAACTCCATCCTATTTAATTCTGCTCCATTCCACTTCACTCCATTCCACCTCACTCCACTCTACTACATTCCATTCCATTCCTTCCCATTCCATTCCTCTCCATTCTACTCCACTCCACTTCACTCCACTCCACACCAGTCCACTTCATTCCATTCCATTCCATCCCGTTGTACTCCAACCCACTCCACTCCACTTCAATGCATTCCCTTCCATCCCATTTCTTTCCTCTCCATTCCACTCCACTTCAATCCACTCTACTCCACTCCACTCAACTCCATTCCACTCTACTTCCCTCCTCTCCTCTCCACTCCATTCCATTCCATTCCATTCCTTTCTTTCCACTTGACCCCGCTCTGTCAAAAAGGCTGTAGTTCCGTAGTACAATCCCATCTCACATTTCTTTTCACCATTCCATTGCTTTCCATTCCATCCCATTCCATTCCACTCTATTTCACTACATTCCAATCCATTTCATTCCACTCCATCCCACTTTTTTCAACTCCACTCCACTTAATTCCATTCCATTCCATCACATTCCATTCCACTACACTACACTCCACTCCCCTCCACTACACTACACTACACTACACTCCCCTCCACTCCCCTCCACTCCACTCTATTCCACTCCAATCCACTCCACTCCTGTCCACTCCACTCCATTCCATTGCAGTCCACTCCTCTCTACTCCATTCCACTCCACTCCATTCCACTCCACTGAATTCCCCTCCACTCCACCCCATTCTACTCCATTCCACTTCACTCTATTCCACTCCACTCCACTCCAATCCACTCCTTTCCACTCCATTCCACTCCACTCCATTCCATGCCAGTCCACTCCATTCCATTCCTTTCTTTCCACAGGATCTCACTCTGTCACAAATGCTGAAGTGCAGTGGCACCATCTCAGCACATTTCTTTTCACCATTCTGTTGTATTCCTTTCCATCCCATTCCATTCCACTCTGTTTCACTCCATTCCACTCCACTCCACTCCATTCTGTTCCACCCCATACCTTTCCATTCGACTCCATTCCACTCCACTCCACTCCACTCCACTCCACTCCACTCCATTGCATTCCATTCGTTTCCATTCCATTTCACTCCATTGCCTTCCATTCCTTTCTTTCGACCAGCTATCACTGTGTCACCCAGGCTGGAGTGCAGTGGCACAATCTCAGCTCACATTACATGTCAACTTTCCATTGCATTGCATTCTATTCCGTTGCCTTCCACTACATTGCATTCCATTCCAGTCAATTCCATTCTATTCCACTCCATTCCACTCCACTGCACTACACTGCAGTACATTCCATTCCATTCCATTCCATTCATTCCATTCTACTCCATTCCACTCCACTGCACTCCACTCCACTACATTCCATTACATCCGATTGCATTCCACTCCATTCCACTTCTGTCCACTCCACTGCACACCACTCCCCTTTGTTCCATTCCATTCCACACCATTCAAGTGCAGTCCACTCCACCTCACTCCATTCCACTTCTTTCCATTCCATTCCATTCAGTCCCATTCCATTCCTCTCCATTCCACTCCACTCCACTTCACTCTCCTCCACTCCTCTGTAGTCCACTCCATTCCATTTCATTCCACGGCATTCCATTCCATTCCTTTCTTTCTAGGGTATCTCACTCTGTCAACCAGCCTGGAGCGCTGTAGCACAATCTCAGCTCACATTTCGTTTCACCATTCCATTCCATTCCACTCCTCTCAACTCTATTCCACACTTCTCCACTTCATTCCATTCCATCCCATTCCATTCCTCTCCATTCCACTATAGTCCACTTCACTCCACTCCACTAAAATCCACTCCAATCCATTCCATACCATTCCATTCCACTGCACTCCATTCTACTCCACTCAGTTCCTCTCCATTCCACTCCAATCTATTTCATTCCATTCCATTTCAATCCCTTCTATTCCACTCCTTCCTTTTGACAGGATCTCCGTCTGTCACACAGGCTGTAGCGTACTGGCACAATCTCAGCACATATTTCTTTTCACCATTCTCTTCCATTCCATTGTATTCCATTCCGTTCCATTCCATTCCGTTCAATTTCGTTCCACTCCACTCAACTCCATTCCACTTTACTCCACTTAACTCCACTCCATTCCATTCCACTTCACTCTATTCCAGTGCACTCCAATCCACTCCACTCTATTGCACTCAACTCCATTCCACTCCACTGCCCTCCCCTCCACTCCATTCCACTCCACTCAATTCCAATCCATTCCACTACAATCCACTTCCACTCCACTACAATCCACTCCATTCCACTCCACTCCTTTCCACTCTTCTCCACTACAATCCACTCCATTCCACTACACTCCATTCCACTCTACTCCACTACAATCCACTCCATTCCACTCCACTCCATTCCCTTCCACTGCATTCCATTCCATTCCTCAGCATTCCATTCTATTCTTTCTCTCGACAGTATCTCACTCTGTCACCCAGCCAGGAGTGCAGTAGCACAATCACAGCTCACATTTCATTTCATCATTCCATTCCTTTCCATTCCATTCATTCAATTCCATTCCACTCCACTCCACTCCACTTCCCTCCATTCCACTCCAATCCATCCCACTCCACTCCACTACATTCCATTCTGTTCCACTCCATTCCATTCCTTTCTTTCCACAGGATCTCACTCTGTCACAAAGGCTGATGTGCAGTGGCTCAATCTCAGCTCAAATTTATTTTCACCATTCTATAGCATTCCATTCAATCTTATTCCTTTCCACTCCATATCACTCCACTCCCCTCCTCTGCACTCCATTCCATTCCACTACTTCCCATTCCATCTGACTCCATTCCACTTCACTCCACTCCACTCCACTCCACTCCATTCCATTCCTTTCCATTCCATTCTATTCCACTCCATTGCATTCCACTCCTTTCCTTTGACAGGATATCACTGTGTCAGCCAGGCTGGATTCAAATGGCAGAATCTCAGCTCACCGTACACGTCAGCTTTCCATTGTATTGCACTCTATTCCATTTCATTCAATTCCATTCCATTCTAGTCCATTCCATTCCATTCCATTCCACTCCATTCCATTCCATTCCACTCTATTCATTCCATTCCATTCCATTCCATTCCATGCCATGCCATTCCACTCTGTTCCACTCTACTCCACTCCACTACACCGCATTCCGTTACATTGGAATCCATTCCACTCCATTCCACTCCTCTCCACTCTACTGAACTCCACTCCACTCCATTCCACTCGATCCCATTCAATTCCGCTCCATTCCCCTCTACTCCCCTCCCCCCCACTCCACTCCACTTCAATCCATTTCATTTCATCCCATTCTATTTCTATCCATTTCACTCCACTCCACTTCACTCCACTCCACTGCACTCCTGTCCACTGCATTCCATTCCATTTCACTGCATTCCATTCCATTCCTTTCCCTCGATAGTGTCTCACTCTGTCACCCAGCCTGGAGCACAGTGGCACAATCTCAAGTCCAATTTCATTTCAACATTCCATTCCATTCCACTGCACTCCAATCCAATCCATTCCACTCGACTCCACTCCTCTCCATTCTAGTCCACTCCACTTCTTTCCATTCCATCTAATTCCATTCCACTCCTTTCCACTCCACTCCACTCCCCTCCATCCCATTCCATTCCACTCCATTCCATTCCATTCTTTTATTTTGACAGGATTTCACTCTGTCACCCAGGCTTGTGTACAGTGGCACAATCTTAGCTCACATTTCGTTTCACCATTCCATTCTATTCTATTCCACGGCCCTTCACTCCACTCCAATCAATTTTACTCCACTCCACTTCAAACCATTTCATTCCATTCCATTCAAATCCACTCCACTCCAGTCCACTCCATTCGACTACACTCCACTCCACTTCACTCCATCCCATTCCACTGCACTCCATTGCACTCCACTCCACTCCAGTCCCCTCTATTCCACTCCATTCCATTCCACTCCACTCCACTTCATTGACTCCACACAACACCACTCCATTCCACTCTACTCCCCTCTACTCCACTCCACTCCACTCCACTCCACTCCATTCCATTTCATTCCATTCCATTCCATTCCATTCCATTCCTTTCTTTCCACAGGATCTCACTATGTCAAAAAGGATGGAGTTCAGTGGTACAATCTCAGCTCACATTTTTTTCACCATTCCATTGCTTTCAATTTCATCCCATTCCATTCCACTCTATTTCACTCCACTCCACTCCACTCCTTTCCATTCCACTCCATCCTATTCCATTCAACTCCAATCCACTCCACTGCATTCCACTCCATTGCATTCCATTCCTTTGGATTTCACACCATTGCGTTCCATTCCTTTCCTTAGACTGGATATCATGGTGTCACCCAGGCTGGAGTGTAGTGGCACAATTTCAGCTCGCATTACATGTCAACTTTTCATTGCATTGCATTCTATTCCATTGCATATCATTGCAATCCATTCCAGTGCATTGCATTCCATTCCTTTCCATTCCTTTTCATTCAATTCCACTCTTTTCCACTCCGTTCCACTCCACTCCATTCCACTACATTCCATTACATGTAATTCCATTGCACTCCATTCCACTCCTCTCTACTCCACAACACTCCACTACACTCCATTCCACTACATCCCATTCCATTCCACTCCATTCCACTGCAATCCACAGCAACCCACTCCACTCCACTTCATTCCATTTCATCCCATTCCATTCCATTCCCTTCCATTCCACTCCTTTCTTTCGACAGGATCTCTTTCTGTCACACAGGCTGTAGCGTAGTGGCATAATATCAACACACATTTCTTTTCAACATTCCATTCCATTCCATTCCACTCAACTCCACTCCAATCCAGTCCACTCCCCTCCAATCCAATCCATTCCACTCCGCTCCATTCCATTTCACTCCACTGAACTCTATTCATTCCACTCCACTCCATTCCAATCCAATCAATTCCACTCCACTCCATCCCACTCCACTCCACTCCACTCCAATCCATTCCACTCCACTCCATCCCACTCCACTCCACTCCATTCCACTCTATTCCAGTCCACTCCACTGTTTCACTCCACTCCATTCCAATCTACTCCACTGCAGTCCACCTCACTCCATTCCATTCCAATCCACTCCACTCCACTCCATTCCAATCCATTCCATTGCATTCCATTACATTCCACTCCATTCCATTCCATTCCAATCCATTCCATTCCTTTCTTTCCATGGGATCTCTCTCTGTCACAAAGGCTGGAATGCAGTGACACAATCTCAGCTCACATTTCTTTACACCATAACATTGCATTCCTTTCCATCCCTTTCCATTCCACTATATTTCACTCCAGTCCACTCCACTCCACTCCATTCTATTACATTCCATTTCACTCCATTTAATTTCATTCCCTTCTTTTGACAGGATATCACTGTGTCACCGAGGCTGGAATGCAGTGACAAAATCTCAGCTGATATTACATGTCAACTTTCCATTGCATTTCATTGCTTCCATTGCATTCCATTGCATTCCTTTCCATTCCATTCCATTCCTTTGCACTCCATTCCACTTCACTCAACTCCACTACACTACATTCCATTGTATATTATTCCATTACACTCCATTCCACTCCTCTCTACTCCACTGCACTTCACTCCACTCCAATCCACTCCATCCCATTTCACTCCTCTCCATTGCCCTACTCTCCAGTCCACCCCACTCCACTCCACTTCATTCCGTTCGATTCAATCCCATTCCATTCCACTACATTCCACTCCACTCCCCATCACTCCACTCCACTCCACTCCAATCCAGTCCATTCCATTGCATTCCATACCATTCAACTACATTCCATTCCATTCCTTTCTTTCAAGAGTATCTCACTCTGTCATCCAGGCTGGAACGTAATCGCACGATCACAGCTCACATTTTATTTCATTATTCCATTCCATTCCATTCTATATCATTCCATTCCATCCTCTCTACTCCACTACACCCCAGTCCATTCTGCTCCACTCCACTCCATTCCCATCCATTCCGTTCCATTTCATCCACTCTACTCCACTCATTCCATTCCACTCCACTCCAATGCATTCCACTCCACTCCATCCCACTGTGCTACACTCCACTTCATTTCATTCCATTCCATTCTGTCCCATGCCATTCCTCTCCATTCCACTGCACTCCGCTCCTCTCCATTCCATTCCACTCCCTCCACTCCATTCCATTCCACTCCATTCCACTCCCCTCCACTCCACTTCACTCCACTCCATTCCATTCCACTCCACTCCATTCAATTCCTTTCTTTCCACAGGATCTCACTCTGTCACAAATACTGGAGTGCAGTGGCACAATCTCAGTGCACATTTCTTTTCACCATTCTATTGCATTCCTTTAAATCCCATTCCATTCCACTCTATTTCAGTCCATTCCACTGCAGTACACTCCATTACGTTCCACTCAATCCTTTTCCATTAGAAGCCATTCCACTCCCCTCCACTCCACTCCACTCCATTTCTTTCTGTTCCATTCCATTTCATTTCACTCCATTGCATTCCAATCCTTTCTTTCGACATGCTATCACTGTTTCACCCAGTCTGGAGTGCAGTGGCACAATCTCAGCTCACATTACATGTCAACTTTCCTTTGCATTACATTCTATTCCATTGCATTCCACTGCATTCCCTTCCATTCCATTCCATTCCACTCCATTCAACTCCACTCCACTCCAGTCCATTACATTCCATTACATCATATTCTGTTGCACTCCGTTCCACTCCTCTCCACTCCACTGCACTCCACTCCATTCCATTCCATTCCATTCCATTCCCTTCCACTCCATTCAACTGCACTCCACTCCACCCCACTCCACTTCATTCCATTCCATTCCGTCCCGTTCCAATCCTCTCCATTCCACTCCACTACACTTCACTCCACTCCTCTCCAGTCCACTCCATTTAATTTCATTGCCCGGCATTCTATCAGATTCCTTTCTTTCTAGGGTATCTCACTCTTTCAACCACCCTGGAGCGATATGGCACAATCTCAGCTCACATTTCCTTTCACCATTCTATTCCATTACATTACATTCTATTCTGTTCCACTCCACTCCACTCCATTTCACTCCACTCAACTCAACTCCACTCCACTACACTCCATTACACTACACTACACTCCATTCCACTCCACTGCAATGCACTCCACTCCATTTCATTCCATTTCACTCCATTGCATTCCATTCCTTTCTTTAGACAGGATATCACTGTGTCACCCAGGCTGGAGTGCAGTGGCACAATCTCAGCTCACATTACATGTCAACTTTCCATTCCATTGCGTTCTATTCCAATGCATTCCATTCCATTCCATTCCATTCCATTCCATTCCATTCCATTCCATTCCACTCCATTCCATTTCACTCCACTCCACTCCAATCCACTACATTCCATTTCATCAAACTCTCTTCCACTCCATTCCACTCCTCTCCACTCCAGTGCGCTCCACTCCAATATATTCAACTCCATCCTATTTAATTCTGCTCCATTCCACTTCACTCCATTCCACCTCACTCCACTCTACTACATTCCATTCCATTCCTTCCCATTCCATTCCTCTCCATTCTACTCCACTCCACTTCACTCCACTCCACACCAGTCCACTTCATTCCATTCCATTCCATCCCGTTGTACTCCAACCCACTCCACTCCACTTCAATGCATTCCCTTCCATCCCATTTCTTTCCTCTCCATTCCACTCCACTTCAATCCACTCTACTCCACTCCACTCAACTCCATTCCACTCTACTTCCCTCCTCTCCTCTCCACTCCATTCCATTCCATTCCATTCCTTTCTTTCCACTTGACCCCGCTCTGTCAAAAAGGCTGTAGTTCCGTAGTACAATCCCATCTCACATTTCTTTTCACCATTCCATTGCTTTCCATTCCATCCCATTCCATTCCACTCTATTTCACTACATTCCAATCCATATCATTCCACTCCATCCCACTTTTTTCAACTCCACTCCACTTAATTCCATTCCATTCCATCACATTCCATTCCACTACGCTACACTCCACTCCCCTCCACTACACTACACTACACTATACTCCCCTCCACTCCCCTCCACTCCACTCTATTCCACTCCAATCCACTCCACTCCTGTCCACTCCACTCCATTCCATTGCAGTCCACTCCTCTCTACTCCATTCCACTCCACTCCATTCCACTCCACTGAATTCCCCTCCACTCCACCCCATTCTACTCCATTCCACTTCACTCTATTCCACTCCACTCCACTCCAATCCACTCCTTTCCACTCCATTCCACTCCACTCCATTCCATGCCAGTCCACTCCATTCCATTCCTTTCTTTCCACAGGATCTCACTCTGTCACAAATGCTGAAGTGCAGTGGCACCATCTCAGCACATTTCTTTTCACCATTCTGTTGTATTCCTTTCCATCCCATTCCATTCCACTCTGTTTCACTCCATTCCACTCCACTCCACTCCATTCTGTTCCACCCCATACCTTTCCATTCGACTCCATTCCACTCCACTCCACTCCACTCCACTCCACTCCACTCCATTGCATTCCATTCGTTTCCATTCCATTTCACTCCATTGCCTTCCATTCCTTTCTTTCGACCAGCTATCACTGTGTCACCCAGGCTGGAGTGCAGTGGCACAATCTCAGCTCACATTACATGTCAACTTTCCATTGCATTGCATTCTATTCCGTTGCCTTCCACTACATTGCATTCCATTCCAGTCAATTCCATTCTATTCCACTCCATTCCACTCCACTGCACTACACTGCAGTACATTCCATTCCATTACATTCCATTCCATTCCATTCATTCCATTCTACTCCATTCCACTCCACTGCACTCCACTCCACTACATTCCATTACATCCGATTGCATTCCACTCCATTCCACTTCTGTCCACTCCACTGCACACCACTCCCCTTTGTTCCATTCCATTCCACACCATTCAAGTGCAGTCCACTCCACCTCACTCCATTCTACTTCTTTCCATTCCATTCCATTCAGTCCCATTCCATTCCTCTCCATTCCACTCCACTCCACTTCACTCTCCTCCACTCCTCTGTAGTCCACTCCATTCCATTTCATTCCACGGCATTCCATTCCATTCCTTTCTTTCTAGGGTATCTCACTCTGTCAACCAGCCTGGAGCGCTGTAGCACAATCTCAGCTCACATTTCGTTTCACCATTCCATTCCATTCCACTCCTCTCAACTCTATTCCACACTTCTCCACTTCATTCCATTCCATCCCATTCCATTCCTCTCCATTCCACTATAGTCCACTTCACTCCACTCCACTAAAATCCACTCCAATCCATTCCATACCATTCCATTCCACTGCACTCCATTCTACTCCACTCAGTTCCTCTCCATTCCACTCCAATCTATTTCATTCCATTCCATTTCAATCCCTTCTATTCCACTCCTTCCTTTTGACAGGATCTCCGTCTGTCACACAGGCTGTAGCGTACTGGCACAATCTCAGCACATATTTCTTTTCACCATTCTCTTCCATTCCATTGTATTCCATTCCGTTCCATTCCATTCCGTTCAATTTCGTTCCACTCCACTCAACTCCATTCCACTTTACTCCACTTAACTCCACTCCATTCCATTCCACTTCACTCTATTCCAGTGCACTCCAATCCACTCCACTCTATTGCACTCAACTCCATTCCACTCCACTGCCCTCCCCTCCACTCCATTCCACTCCACTCAATTCCAATCCATTCCACTACAATCCACTTCCACTCCACTACAATCCACTCCATTCCACTCCACTCCTTTCCACTCTTCTCCACTACAATCCACTCCATTCCACTACACTCCATTCCACTCTACTCCACTACAATCCACTCCATTCCACTCCACTCCATTCCCTTCCACTGCATTCCATTCCATTCCTCAGCATTCCATTCTATTCTTTCTCTCGACAGTATCTCACTCTGTCACCCAGCCAGGAGTGCAGTAGCACAATCACAGCTCACATTTCATTTCATCATTCCATTCCTTTCCATTCCATTCATTCAATTCCATTCCACTCCACTCCACTCCACTTCCCTCCATTCCACTCCAATCCATCCCACTCCACTCCACTACATTCCATTCTGTTCCACTGCATTCCATTCCTTTCTTTCCACAGGATCTCACTCTGTCACAAAGGCTGATGTGCAGTGGCTCAATCTCAGCTCAAATTTATTTTCACCATTCTATAGCATTCCATTCAATCTTATTCCTTTCCACTCCATATCACTCCACTCCCCTCCTCTGCACTCCATTCCATTCCACTACTTCCCATTCCATCTGACTCCATTCCACTTCACTCCACTCCACTCCACTCCACTCCATTCCATTCCTTTCCATTCCATTCTATTCCACTCCATTGCATTCCACTCCTTTCCTTTGACAGGATATCACTGTGTCAGCCAGGCTGGATTCAAATGGCAGAATCTCAGCTCACCGTACACGTCAGCTTTCCATTGTATTGCACTCTATTCCATTTCATTCAATTCCATTCCATTCTAGTCCATTCCATTCCATTCCATTCCACTCCATTCCATTCCATTCCACTCTATTCATTCCATTCCATTCCATTCCATTCCATGCCATGCCATTCCACTCTGTTCCACTCTACTCCACTCCACTACACCGCATTCCGTTACATTGGAATCCATTCCACTCCATTCCACTCCTCTCCACTCTACTGAACTCCACTCCACTCCATTCCACTCGATCCCATTCAATTCCGCTCCATTCCCCTCTACTCCCCTCCCCCCCACTCCACTCCACTTCAATCCATTTCATTTCATCCCATTCTATTTCTATCCATTTCACTCCACTCCACTTCACTCCACTCCACTGCACTCCTGTCCACTGCATTCCATTCCATTTCACTGCATTCCATTCCATTCCTTTCCCTCGATAGTGTCTCACTCTGTCACCCAGCCTGGAGCACAGTGGCACAATCTCAAGTCCAATTTCATTTCAACATTCCATTCCATTCCACTGCACTCCAATCCAATCCATTCCACTCGACTCCACTCCTCTCCATTCTAGTCCACTCCACTTCTTTCCATTCCATCTAATTCCATTCCACTCCTTTCCACTCCACTCCACTCCCCTCCATCCCATTCCATTCCACTCCATTCCATTCCATTCTTTTATTTTGACAGGATCTCACTCTGTCACCCAGGCTTGTGTACAGTGGCACAATCTTAGCTCACATTTCGTTTCACCATTCCATTCTATTCTATTCCACGGCCCTTCACTCCACTCCAATCAATTTTACTCCACTCCACTTCAAACCATTTCATTCCATTCCATTCAAATCCACTCCACTCCAGTCCACTCCATTCGACTACACTCCACTCCACTTCACTCCATCCCATTCCACTGCACTCCATTGCACTCCACTCCACTCCAGTCCCCTCTATTCCACTCCATTCCATTCCACTCCACTCCACTTCATTGACTCCACACAACACCACTCCATTCCACTCTACTCCCCTCTACTCCACTCCACTCCACTCCACTCCATTCCATTTCATTCCATTCCATTCCATTCCATTCCATTCCATTCCATTCCTTTCTTTCCACAGGATCTCACTATGTCAAAAAGGATGGAGTTCAGTGGTACAATCTCAGCTCACATTTTTTTCACCATTCCATTGCTTTCAATTTCATCCCATTCCATTCCACTCTATTTCACTCCACTCCACTCCACTCCTTTCCATTCCACTCCATCCTATTCCATTCAACTCCAATCCACTCCACTGCATTCCACTCCATTGCATTCCATTCCTTTGGATTTCACACCATTGCGTTCCATTCCTTTCCTTAGACTGGATATCATGGTGTCACCCAGGCTGGAGTGTAGTGGCACAATTTCAGCTCGCATTACATGTCAACTTTTCATTGCATTGCATTCTATTCCATTGCATATCATTGCAATCCATTCCAGTGCATTGCATTCCATTCCTTTCCATTCCTTTTCATTCAATTCCACTCTTTTCCACTCCGTTCCACTCCACTCCATTCCACTACATTCCATTACATGTAATTCCATTGCACTCCATTCCACTCCTCTCTACTCCACAACACTCCACTACACTCCATTCCACTACATCCCATTCCATTCCACTCCATTCCACTGCAATCCACAGCAACCCACTCCACTCCACTTCATTCCATTTCATCCCATTCCATTCCATTCCCTTCCATTCCACTCCTTTCTTTCGACAGGATCTCTTTCTGTCACACAGGCTGTAGCGTAGTGGCATAATATCAACACACATTTCTTTTCAACATTCCATTCCATTCCATTCCACTCAACTCCACTCCAATCCAGTCCACTCCCCTCCAATCCAATCCATTCCACTCCGCTCCATTCCATTTCACTCCACTGAACTCTATTCATTCCACTCCACTCCATTCCAATCCAATCAATTCCACTCCACTCCATCCCACTCCACTCCACTCCACTCCAATCCATTCCACTCCACTCCATCCCACTCCACTCCACTCCATTCCACTCTATTCCAGTCCACTCCACTGTTTCACTCCACTCCATTCCAATCTACTCCACTGCAGTCCACTTCACTCCATTCCATTCCAATCCACTCCACTCCACTCCATTCCAATCCATTCCATTGCATTCCATTACATTCCACTCCATTCCATTCCATTCCAATCCATTCCATTCCTTTCTTTCCATGGGATCTCTCTCTGTCACAAAGGCTGGAATGCAGTGACACAATCTCAGCTCACATTTCTTTACACCATAACATTGCATTCCTTTCCATCCCTTTCCATTCCACTATATTTCACTCCAGTCCACTCCACTCCACTCCATTCTATTACATTCCATTTCACTCCATTTAATTTCATTCCCTTCTTTTGACAGGATATCACTGTGTCACCGAGGCTGGAATGCAGTGACAAAATCTCAGCTGATATTACATGTCAACTTTCCATTGCATTTCATTGCTTCCATTGCATTCCATTGCATTCCTTTCCATTCCATTCCATTCCTTTGCACTCCATTCCACTTCACTCAACTCCACTACACTACATTCCATTGTATATTATTCCATTACACTCCATTCCACTCCTCTCTACTCCACTGCACTTCACTCCACTCCAATCCACTCCATCCCATTTCACTCCTCTCCATTGCCCTACTCTCCAGTCCACCCCACTCCACTCCACTTCATTCCGTTCGATTCAATCCCATTCCATTCCACTACATTCCACTCCACTCCCCATCACTCCACTCCACTCCACTCCAATCCAGTCCATTCCATTGCATTCCATACCATTCAACTACATTCCATTCCATTCCTTTCTTTCAAGAGTATCTCACTCTGTCATCCAGGCTGGAACGTAATCGCACGATCACAGCTCACATTTTATTTCATTATTCCATTCCATTCCATTCTATATCATTCCATTCCATCCTCTCTACTCCACTACACCCCAGTCCATTCTGCTCCACTCCACTCCATTCCCCTCCATTCCGTTCCATTTCATCCACTCTACTCCACTCATTCCATTCCACTCCACTCCAATGCATTCCACTCCACTCCATCCCACTGTGCTACACTCCACTTCATTTCATTCCATTCCATTCTGTCCCATGCCATTCCTCTCCATTCCACTGCACTCCGCTCCTCTCCATTCCATTCCACTCCCTCCACTCCATTCCATTCCACTCCATTCCACTCCCCTCCACTCCACTTCACTCCACTCCATTCCATTCCACTCCACTCCATTCAATTCCTTTCTTTCCACAGGATCTCACTCTGTCACAAATACTGGAGTGCAGTGGCACAATCTCAGTGCACATTTCTTTTCACCATTCTATTGCATTCCTTTAAATCCCATTCCATTCCACTCTATTTCAGTCCATTCCACTGCAGTACACTCCATTACGTTCCACTCAATCCTTTTCCATTAGAAGCCATTCCACTCCCCTCCACTCCACTCCACTCCATTTCTTTCTGTTCCATTCCATTTCATTTCACTCCATTGCATTCCAATCCTTTCTTTCGACATGCTATCACTGTTTCACCCAGTCTGGAGTGCAGTGGCACAATCTCAGCTCACATTACATGTCAACTTTCCTTTGCATTACATTCTATTCCATTGCATTCCACTGAATTCCCTTCCATTCCATTCCATTCCACTCCATTCAACTCCACTCCACTCCAGTCCATTACATTCCATTACATCATATTCTGTTGCACTCCGTTCCACTCCTCTCCACTCCACTGCACTCCACTCCATTCCATTCCATTCCATTCCATTCCATTCCATTCCCTTCCACTCCATTCAACTGCACTCCACTCCACCCCACTCCACTTCATTCCATTCCATTCCGTCCCGTTCCAATCCTCTCCATTCCACTCCACTACACTTCACTCCACTCCTCTCCAGTCCACTCCATTTAATTTCATTGCCCGGCATTCTATCAGATTCCTTTCTTTCTAGGGTATCTCACTCTTTCAACCACCCTGGAGCGATATGGCACAATCTCAGCTCACATTTCCTTTCACCATTCTATTCCATTACATTACATTCTATTCTGTTCCACTCCACTCCACTCCATTTCACTCCACTCAACTCAACTCCACTCCACTACACTCCATTACACTACACTACACTCCATTCCACTCCACTGCAATGCACTCCACTCCATTTCATTCCATTTCACTCCATTGCATTCCATTCCTTTCTTTAGACAGGATATCACTGTGTCACCCAGGCTGGAGTGCAGTGGCACAATCTCAGCTCACATTACATGTCAACTTTCCATTCCATTGCGTTCTATTCCAATGCATTCCATTCCATTCCATTCCATTCCATTCCATTCCATTCCATTCCATTCCACTCCATTCCATTTCACTCCACTCCACTCCAATCCACTACATTCCATTTCATCAAACTCTCTTCCACTCCATTCCACTCCTCTCCACTCCAGTGCGCTCCACTCCAATATATTCAACTCCATCCTATTTAATTCTGCTCCATTCCACTTCACTCCATTCCACCTCACTCCACTCTACTACATTCCATTCCATTCCTTCCCATTCCATTCCTCTCCATTCTACTCCACTCCACTTCACTCCACTCCACACCAGTCCACTTCATTCCATTCCATTCCATCCCGTTGTACTCCAACCCACTCCACTCCACTTCAATGCATTCCCTTCCATCCCATTTCTTTCCTCTCCATTCCACTCCACTTCAATCCACTCTACTCCACTCCACTCAACTCCATTCCACTCTACTTCCCTCCTCTCCTCTCCACTCCATTCCATTCCATTCCATTCCTTTCTTTCCACTTGACCCCGCTCTGTCAAAAAGGCTGTAGTTCCGTAGTACAATCCCATCTCACATTTCTTTTCACCATTCCATTGCTTTCCATTCCATCCCATTCCATTCCACTCTATTTCACTACATTCCAATCCATTTCATTCCACTCCATCCCACTTTTTTCAACTCCACTCCACTTAATTCCATTCCATTCCATCACATTCCATTCCACTACACTACACTCCACTCCCCTCCACTACACTACACTACACTACACTCCCCTCCACTCCCCTCCACTCCACTCTATTCCACTCCAATCCACTCCACTCCTGTCCACTCCACTCCATTCCATTGCAGTCCACTCCTCTCTACTCCATTCCACTCCACTCCATTCCACTCCACTGAATTCCCCTCCACTCCACCCCATTCTACTCCATTCCACTTCACTCTATTCCACTCCACTCCACTCCAATCCACTCCTTTCCACTCCATTCCACTCCACTCCATTCCATGCCAGTCCACTCCATTCCATTCCTTTCTTTCCACAGGATCTCACTCTGTCACAAATGCTGAAGTGCAGTGGCACCATCTCAGCACATTTCTTTTCACCATTCTGTTGTATTCCTTTCCATCCCATTCCATTCCACTCTGTTTCACTCCATTCCACTCCACTCCACTCCATTCTGTTCCACCCCATACCTTTCCATTCGACTCCATTCCACTCCACTCCACTCCACTCCACTCCACTCCACTCCACTCCATTGCATTCCATTCGTTTCCATTCCATTTCACTCCATTGCCTTCCATTCCTTTCTTTCGACCAGCTATCACTGTGTCACCCAGGCTGGAGTGCAGTGGCACAATCTCAGCTCACATTACATGTCAACTTTCCATTGCATTGCATTCTATTCCGTTGCCTTCCACTACATTGCATTCCATTCCAGTCAATTCCATTCTATTCCACTCCATTCCACTCCACTGCACTACACTGCAGTACATTCCATTCCATTCCATTCCATTCATTCCATTCTACTCCATTCCACTCCACTGCACTCCACTCCACTACATTCCATTACATCCGATTGCATTCCACTCCATTCCACTTCTGTCCACTCCACTGCACACCACTCCCCTTTGTTCCATTCCATTCCACACCATTCAAGTGCAGTCCACTCCACCTCACTCCATTCCACTTCTTTCCATTCCATTCCATTCAGTCCCATTCCATTCCTCTCCATTCCACTCCACTCCACTTCACTCTCCTCCACTCCTCTGTAGTCCACTCCATTCCATTTCATTCCACGGCATTCCATTCCATTCCTTTCTTTCTAGGGTATCTCACTCTGTCAACCAGCCTGGAGCGCTGTAGCACAATCTCAGCTCACATTTCGTTTCACCATTCCATTCCATTCCACTCCTCTCAACTCTATTCCACACTTCTCCACTTCATTCCATTCCATCCCATTCCATTCCTCTCCATTCCACTATAGTCCACTTCACTCCACTCCACTAAAATCCACTCCAATCCATTCCATACCATTCCATTCCACTGCACTCCATTCTACTCCACTCAGTTCCTCTCCATTCCACTCCAATCTATTTCATTCCATTCCATTTCAATCCCTTCTATTCCACTCCTTCCTTTTGACAGGATCTCCGTCTGTCACACAGGCTGTAGCGTACTGGCACAATCTCAGCACATATTTCTTTTCACCATTCTCTTCCATTCCATTGTATTCCATTCCGTTCCATTCCATTCCGTTCAATTTCGTTCCACTCCACTCAACTCCATTCCACTTTACTCCACTTAACTCCACTCCATTCCATTCCACTTCACTCTATTCCAGTGCACTCCAATCCACTCCACTCTATTGCACTCAACTCCATTCCACTCCACTGCCCTCCCCTCCACTCCATTCCACTCCACTCAATTCCAATCCATTCCACTACAATCCACTTCCACTCCACTACAATCCACTCCATTCCACTCCACTCCTTTCCACTCTTCTCCACTACAATCCACTCCATTCCACTACACTCCATTCCACTCTACTCCACTACAATCCACTCCATTCCACTCCACTCCATTCCCTTCCACTGCATTCCATTCCATTCCTCAGCATTCCATTCTATTCTTTCTCTCGACAGTATCTCACTCTGTCACCCAGCCAGGAGTGCAGTAGCACAATCACAGCTCACATTTCATTTCATCATTCCATTCCTTTCCATTCCATTCATTCAATTCCATTCCACTCCACTCCACTCCACTTCCCTCCATTCCACTCCAATCCATCCCACTCCACTCCACTACATTCCATTCTGTTCCACTGCATTCCATTCCTTTCTTTCCACAGGATCTCACTCTGTCACAAAGGCTGATGTGCAGTGGCTCAATCTCAGCTCAAATTTATTTTCACCATTCTATAGCATTCCATTCAATCTTATTCCTTTCCACTCCATATCACTCCACTCCCCTCCTCTGCACTCCATTCCATTCCACTACTTCCCATTCCATCTGACTCCATTCCACTTCACTCCACTCCACTCCACTCCACTCCATTCCATTCCTTTCCATTCCATTCTATTCCACTCCATTGCATTCCACTCCTTTCCTTTGACAGGATATCACTGTGTCAGCCAGGCTGGATTCAAATGGCAGAATCTCAGCTCACCGTACACGTCAGCTTTCCATTGTATTGCACTCTATTCCATTTCATTCAATTCCATTCCATTCTAGTCCATTCCATTCCATTCCATTCCACTCCATTCCATTCCATTCCACTCTATTCATTCCATTCCATTCCATTCCATGCCATGCCATTCCACTCTGTTCCACTCTACTCCACTCCACTACACCGCATTCCGTTACATTGGAATCCATTCCACTCCATTCCACTCCTCTCCACTCTACTGAACTCCACTCCACTCCATTCCACTCGATCCCATTCAATTCCGCTCCATTCCCCTCTACTCCCCTCCCCCCCACTCCACTCCACTTCAATCCATTTCATTTCATCCCATTCTATTTCTATCCATTTCACTCCACTCCACTTCACTCCACTCCACTGCACTCCTGTCCACTGCATTCCATTCCATTTCACTGCATTCCATTCCATTCCTTTCCCTCGATAGTGTCTCACTCTGTCACCCAGCCTGGAGCACAGTGGCACAATCTCAAGTCCAATTTCATTTCAACATTCCATTCCATTCCACTGCACTCCAATCCAATCCATTCCACTCGACTCCACTCCTCTCCATTCTAGTCCACTCCACTTCTTTCCATTCCATCTAATTCCATTCCACTCCTTTCCACTCCACTCCACTCCCCTCCATCCCATTCCATTCCACTCCATTCCATTCCATTCTTTTATTTTGACAGGATCTCACTCTGTCACCCAGGCTTGTGTACAGTGGCACAATCTTAGCTCACATTTCGTTTCACCATTCCATTCTATTCTATTCCACGGCCCTTCACTCCACTCCAATCAATTTTACTCCACTCCACTTCAAACCATTTCATTCCATTCCATTCAAATCCACTCCACTCCAGTCCACTCCATTCGACTACACTCCACTCCACTTCACTCCATCCCATTCCACTGCACTCCATTGCACTCCACTCCACTCCAGTCCCCTCTATTCCACTCCATTCCATTCCACTCCACTCCACTTCATTGACTCCACACAACACCACTCCATTCCACTCTACTCCCCTCTACTCCACTCCACTCCACTCCACTCCACTCCATTCCATTTCATTCCATTCCATTCCATTCCATTCCATTCCTTTCTTTCCACAGGATCTCACTATGTCAAAAAGGATGGAGTTCAGTGGTACAATCTCAGCTCACATTTTTTTCACCATTCCATTGCTTTCAATTTCATCCCATTCCATTCCACTCTATTTCACTCCACTCCACTCCACTCCTTTCCATTCCACTCCATCCTATTCCATTCAACTCCAATCCACTCCACTGCATTCCACTCCATTGCATTCCATTCCTTTGGATTTCACACCATTGCGTTCCATTCCTTTCCTTAGACTGGATATCATGGTGTCACCCAGGCTGGAGTGTAGTGGCACAATTTCAGCTCGCATTACATGTCAACTTTTCATTGCATTGCATTCTATTCCATTGCATATCATTGCAATCCATTCCAGTGCATTGCATTCCATTCCTTTCCATTCCTTTTCATTCAATTCCACTCTTTTCCACTCCGTTCCACTCCACTCCATTCCACTACATTCCATTACATGTAATTCCATTGCACTCCATTCCACTCCTCTCTACTCCACAACACTCCACTACACTCCATTCCACTACATCCCATTCCATTCCACTCCATTCCACTGCAATCCACAGCAACCCACTCCACTCCACTTCATTCCATTTCATCCCATTCCATTCCATTCCCTTCCATTCCACTCCTTTCTTTCGACAGGATCTCTTTCTGTCACACAGGCTGTAGCGTAGTGGCATAATATCAACACACATTTCTTTTCAACATTCCATTCCATTCCATTCCACTCAACTCCACTCCAATCCAGTCCACTCCCCTCCAATCCAATCCATTCCACTCCGCTCCATTCCATTTCACTCCACTGAACTCTATTCATTCCACTCCACTCCATTCCAATCCAATCAATTCCACTCCACTCCATCACACTCCACTCCACTCCACTCCAATCCATTCCACTCCACTCCATCCCACTCCACTCCACTCCATTCCACTCTATTCCAGTCCACTCCACTGTTTCACTCCACTCCATTCCAATCTACTCCACTGCAGTCCACCTCACTCCATTCCATTCCAATCCACTCCACTCCACTCCATTCCAATCCATTCCATTGCATTCCATTACATTCCACTCCATTCCATTCCATTCCAATCCATTCCATTCCTTTCTTTCCATGGGATCTCTCTCTGTCACAAAGGCTGGAATGCAGTGACACAATCTCAGCTCACATTTCTTTACACCATAACATTGCATTCCTTTCCATCCCTTTCCATTCCACTATATTTCACTCCAGTCCACTCCACTCCACTCCATTCTATTACATTCCATTTCACTCCATTTAATTTCATTCCCTTCTTTTGACAGGATATCACTGTGTCACCGAGGCTGGAATGCAGTGACAAAATCTCAGCTGATATTACATGTCAACTTTCCATTGCATTTCATTGCTTCCATTGCATTCCATTGCATTCCTTTCCATTCCATTCCATTCCTTTGCACTCCATTCCACTTCACTCAACTCCACTACACTACATTCCATTGTATATTATTCCATTACACTCCATTCCACTCCTCTCTACTCCACTGCACTTCACTCCACTCCAATCCACTCCATCCCATTTCACTCCTCTCCATTGCCCTACTCTCCAGTCCACCCCACTCCACTCCACTTCATTCCGTTCGATTCAATCCCATTCCATTCCACTACATTCCACTCCACTCCCCATCACTCCACTCCACTCCACTCCAATCCAGTCCATTCCATTGCATTCCATACCATTCAACTACATTCCATTCCATTCCTTTCTTTCAAGAGTATCTCACTCTGTCATCCAGGCTGGAACGTAATCGCACGATCACAGCTCACATTTTATTTCATTATTCCATTCCATTCCATTCTATATCATTCCATTCCATCCTCTCTACTCCACTACACCCCAGTCCATTCTGCTCCACTCCACTCCATTCCCCTCCATTCCGTTCCATTTCATCCACTCTACTCCACTCATTCCATTCCACTCCACTCCAATGCATTCCACTCCACTCCATCCCACTGTGCTACACTCCACTTCATTTCATTCCATTCCATTCTGTCCCATGCCATTCCTCTCCATTCCACTGCACTCCGCTCCTCTCCATTCCATTCCACTCCCTCCACTCCATTCCATTCCACTCCATTCCACTCCCCTCCACTCCACTTCACTCCACTCCATTCCATTCCACTCCACTCCATTCAATTCCTTTCTTTCCACAGGATCTCACTCTGTCACAAATACTGGAGTGCAGTGGCACAATCTCAGTGCACATTTCTTTTCACCATTCTATTGCATTCCTTTAAATCCCATTCCATTCCACTCTATTTCAGTCCATTCCACTGCAGTACACTCCATTACGTTCCACTCAATCCTTTTCCATTAGAAGCCATTCCACTCCCCTCCACTCCACTCCACTCCATTTCTTTCTGTTCCATTCCATTTCATTTCACTCCATTGCATTCCAATCCTTTCTTTCGACATGCTATCACTGTTTCACCCAGTCTGGAGTGCAGTGGCACAATCTCAGCTCACATTACATGTCAACTTTCCTTTGCATTACATTCTATTCCATTGCATTCCACTGCATTCCCTTCCATTCCATTCCATTCCACTCCATTCAACTCCACTCCACTCCAGTCCATTACATTCCATTACATCATATTCCGTTGCACTCCGTTCCACTCCTCTCCACTCCACTGCACTCCACTCCACTCCATTCCATTCCATTCCATTCCCTTCCATTCCATTCAACTGCACTCCACCCCACCCCACTCCACTTCATTCCATTCCATTCCGTCCCGTTCCAATCCTCTCCATTCCACTCCACTACACTTCACTCCACTCCTCTCCAGTCCACTCCATTTAATTTCATTGCCCGGCATTCTATCAGATTCCTTTCTTTCTAGGGTATCTCACTCTTTCAACCACCCTGGAGCGATATGGCACAATCTCAGCTCACATTTCCTTTCACCATTCTATTCCATTACATTACATTCTATTCTGTTCCAGTCCACTCCACTCCATTTCACTCCACTCAACTCAACTCCACTCCACTACACTCCATTACACTACACTACACTCCATTCCACTCCACTGCAATGCACTCCACTCCATTTCATTCCATTTCACTCCATTGCATTCCATTCCTTTCTTTAGACAGGATATCACTGTGTCACCCAGGCTGGAGTGCAGTGGCACAATCTCAGCTCACATTACATGTCAACTTTCCATTCCATTGCGTTCTATTCCAATGCATTCCATTCCATTCCATTCCATTCCATTCCATTCCGTTCCATTCCATTCACTTCCATTCCACTCCATTCCATTTCACTCCACTCCACTCCAATCCACTACATTCCATTTCATCAAACTCTCTTCCACTCCATTCCACTCCTCTCCACTCCAGTGCGCTCCACTCCAATATATTCAACTCCATCCTATTTAATTCTGCTCCATTCCACTTCACTCCATTCCACCTCACTCCACTCTACTACATTCCATTCCATTCCTTCCCATTCCATTCCTCTCCATTCTACTCCACTCCACTTCACTCCACTCCACACCAGTCCACTTCATTCCATTCCATTCCATCCCGTTGTACTCCAACCCACTCCACTCCACTTCAATGCATTCCCTTCCATCCCATTTCTTTCCTCTCCATTCCACTCCACTTCAATCCACTCTACTCCACTCCACTCAACTCCATTCCACTCTACTTCCCTCCTCTCCTCTCCACTCCATTCCATTCCATTCCATTCCTTTCTTTCCACTTGACCCCGCTCTGTCAAAAAGGCTGTAGTTCCGTAGTACAATCCCATCTCACATTTCTTTTCACCATTCCATTGCTTTCCATTCCATCCCATTCCATTCCACTCTATTTCACTACATTCCAATCCATTTCATTCCACTCCATCCCACTTTTTTCAACTCCACTCCACTTAATTCCATTCCATTCCATCACATTCCATTCCACTACACTACACTCCACTCCCCTCCACTACACTACACTACACTACACTCCCCTCCACTCCCCTCCACTCCACTCTATTCCACTCCAATCCACTCCACTCCTGTCCACTCCACTCCATTCCATTGCAGTCCACTCCTCTCTACTCCATTCCACTCCACTCCATTCCACTCCACTGAATTCCCCTCCACTCCACCCCATTCTACTCCATTCCACTTCACTCTATTCCACTCCACTCCACTCCAATCCACTCCTTTCCACTCCATTCCACTCCACTCCATTCCATGCCAGTCCACTCCATTCCATTCCTTTCTTTCCACAGGATCTCACTCTGTCACAAATGCTGAAGTGCAGTGGCACCATCTCAGCACATTTCTTTTCACCATTCTGTTGTATTCCTTTCCATCCCATTCCATTCCACTCTGTTTCACTCCATTCCACTCCACTCCACTCCATTCTGTTCCACCCCATACCTTTCCATTCGACTCCATTCCACTCCACTCCACTCCACTCCACTCCACTCCACTCCACTCCATTGCATTCCATTCGTTTCCATTCCATTTCACTCCATTGCCTTCCATTCCTTTCTTTCGACCAGCTATCACTGTGTCACCCAGGCTGGAGTGCAGTGGCACAATCTCAGCTCACATTACATGTCAACTTTCCATTGCATTGCATTCTATTCCGTTGCCTTCCACTACATTGCATTCCATTCCAGTCAATTCCATTCTATTCCACTCCATTCCACTCCACTGCACTACACTGCAGTACATTCCATTCCATTCCATTCCATTCATTCCATTCTACTCCATTCCACTCCACTGCACTCCACTCCACTACATTCCATTACATCCGATTGCATTCCACTCCATTCCACTTCTGTCCACTCCACTGCACACCACTCCCCTTTGTTCCATTCCATTCCACACCATTCAAGTGCAGTCCACTCCACCTCACTCCATTCCACTTCTTTCCATTCCATTCCATTCAGTCCCATTCCATTCCTCTCCATTCCACTCCACTCCACTTCACTCTCCTCCACTCCTCTGTAGTCCACTCCATTCCATTTCATTCCACGGCATTCCATTCCATTCCTTTCTTTCTAGGGTATCTCACTCTGTCAACCAGCCTGGAGCGCTGTAGCACAATCTCAGCTCACATTTCGTTTCACCATTCCATTCCATTCCACTCCTCTCAACTCTATTCCACACTTCTCCACTTCATTCCATTCCATCCCATTCCATTCCTCTCCATTCCACTATAGTCCACTTCACTCCACTCCACTAAAATCCACTCCAATCCATTCCATACCATTCCATTCCACTGCACTCCATTCTACTCCACTCAGTTCCTCTCCATTCCACTCCAATCTATTTCATTCCATTCCATTTCAATCCCTTCTATTCCACTCCTTCCTTTTGACAGGATCTCCGTCTGTCACACAGGCTGTAGCGTACTGGCACAATCTCAGCACATATTTCTTTTCACCATTCTCTTCCATTCCATTGTATTCCATTCCGTTCCATTCCATTCCGTTCAATTTCGTTCCACTCCACTCAACTCCATTCCACTTTACTCCACTTAACTCCACTCCATTCCATTCCACTTCACTCTATTCCAGTGCACTCCAATCCACTCCACTCTATTGCACTCAACTCCATTCCACTCCACTGCCCTCCCCTCCACTCCATTCCACTCCACTCAATTCCAATCCATTCCACTACAATCCACTTCCACTCCACTACAATCCACTCCATTCCACTCCACTCCTTTCCACTCTTCTCCACTACAATCCACTCCATTCCACTACACTCCATTCCACTCTACTCCACTACAATCCACTCCATTCCACTCCACTCCATTCCCTTCCACTGCATTCCATTCCATTCCTCAGCATTCCATTCTATTCTTTCTCTCGACAGTATCTCACTCTGTCACCCAGCCAGGAGTGCAGTAGCACAATCACAGCTCACATTTCATTTCATCATTCCATTCCTTTCCATTCCATTCATTCAATTCCATTCCACTCCACTCCACTCCACTTCCCTCCATTCCACTCCAATCCATCCCACTCCACTCCACTACATTCCATTCTGTTCCACTCCATTCCATTCCTTTCTTTCCACAGGATCTCACTCTGTCACAAAGGCTGATGTGCAGTGGCTCAATCTCAGCTCAAATTTATTTTCACCATTCTATAGCATTCCATTCAATCTTATTCCTTTCCACTCCATATCACTCCACTCCCCTCCTCTGCACTCCATTCCATTCCACTACTTCCCATTCCATCTGACTCCATTCCACTTCACTCCACTCCACTCCACTCCACTCCACTCCATTCCATTCCTTTCCATTCCATTCTATTCCACTCCATTGCATTCCACTCCTTTCCTTTGACAGGATATCACTGTGTCAGCCAGGCTGGATTCAAATGGCAGAATCTCAGCTCACCGTACACGTCAGCTTTCCATTGTATTGCACTCTATTCCATTTCATTCAATTCCATTCCATTCTAGTCCATTCCATTCCATTCCATTCCATTCCACTCCATTCCATTCCATTCCACTCTATTCATTCCATTCCATTCCATTCCATTCCATGCCATGCCATTCCACTCTGTTCCACTCTACTCCACTCCACTACACCGCATTCCGTTACATTGGAATCCATTCCACTCCATTCCACTCCTCTCCACTCTACTGAACTCCACTCCACTCCATTCCACTCGATCCCATTCAATTCCGCTCCATTCCCCTCTACTCCCCTCCCCCCCACTCCACTCCACTTCAATCCATTTCATTTCATCCCATTCTATTTCTATCCATTTCACTCCACTCCACTTCACTCCACTCCACTGCACTCCTGTCCACTGCATTCCATTCCATTTCACTGCATTCCATTCCATTCCTTTCCCTCGATAGTGTCTCACTCTGTCACCCAGCCTGGAGCACAGTGGCACAATCTCAAGTCCAATTTCATTTCAACATTCCATTCCATTCCATTCCATTCCACTGCACTCCAATCCAATCCATTCCACTCGACTCCACTCCTCTCCATTCTAGTCCACTCCACTTCTTTCCATTCCATCTAATTCCATTCCACTCCTTTCCACTCCACTCCACTCCCCTCCATCCCATTCCATTCCACTCCATTCCATTCCATTCTTTTATTTTGACAGGATCTCACTCTGTCACCCAGGCTTGTGTACAGTGGCACAATCTTAGCTCACATTTCGTTTCACCATTCCATTCTATTCTATTCCACGGCCCTTCACTCCACTCCAATCAATTTTACTCCACTCCACTTCAAACCATTTCATTCCATTCCATTCAAATCCACTCCACTCCAGTCCACTCCATTCGACTACACTCCACTCCACTTCACTCCATCCCATTCCACTGCACTCCATTGCACTCCACTCCACTCCAGTCCCCTCTATTCCACTCCATTCCATTCCACTCCACTCCACTTCATTGACTCCACACAACACCACTCCATTCCACTCTACTCCCCTCTACTCCACTCCACTCCACTCCACTCCATTCCATTCCATTCCATTCCATTCCATTCCATTCCATTCCTTTCTTTCCACAGGATCTCACTACGTCAAAAAGGATGGAGTTCAGTGGTACAATCTCAGCTCACATTTTTTTCACCATTCCATTGCTTTCAATTTCATCCCATTCCATTCCACTCTATTTCACTCCACTCCACTCCACTCCTTTCCATTCCACTCCATCCTATTCCATTCAACTCCAATCCACTCCACTGCATTCCACTCCATTGCATTCCATTCCTTTGGATTTCACACCATTGCGTTCCATTCCTTTCCTTAGACTGGATATCATGGTGTCACCCAGGCTGGAGTGTAGTGGCACAATTTCAGCTCGCATTACATGTCAACTTTTCATTGCATTGCATTCTATTCCATTGCATATCATTGCAATCCATTCCAGTGCATTGCATTCCATTCCTTTCCATTCCTTTTCATTCAATTCCACTCTTTTCCACTCCGTTCCACTCCACTCCATTCCACTACATTCCATTACATGTAATTCCATTGCACTCCATTCCACTCCTCTCTACTCCACAACACTCCACTACACTCCATTCCACTACATCCCATTCCATTCCACTCCATTCCACTGCAATCCACAGCAACCCACTCCACTCCACTTCATTCCATTTCATCCCATTCCATTCCATTCCCTTCCATTCCACTCCTTTCTTTCGACAGGATCTCTTTCTGTCACACAGGCTGTAGCGTAGTGGCATAATATCAACACACATTTCTTTTCAACATTCCATTCCATTCCATTCCACTCAACTCCACTCCAATCCAGTCCACTCCCCTCCAATCCCATCCATTCCACTCCGCTCCATTCCATTTCACTCCACTGAACTCTATTCATTCCACTCCACTCCATTCCAATCCAATCAATTCCACTCCACTCCATCCCACTCCACTCCACTCCACTCCAATCCATTCCACTCCACTCCATCCCACTCCACTCCACTCCATTCCACTCTATTCCAGTCCACTCCACTGTTTCACTCCACTCCATTCCAATCTACTCCACTGCAGTCCACTTCACTCCATTCCATTCCAATCCACTCCACTCCACTCCATTCCAATCCATTCCATTGCATTCCATTACATTCCACTCCATTCCATTCCATTCCAATCCATTCCATTCCTTTCTTTCCATGGGATCTCTCTCTGTCACAAAGGCTGGAATGCAGTGACACAATCTCAGCTCACATTTCTTTACACCATAACATTGCATTCCTTTCCATCCCTTTCCATTCCACTATATTTCACTCCAGTCCACTCCACTCCACTCCATTCTATTACATTCCATTTCACTCCATTTAATTTCATTCCCTTCTTTTGACAGGATATCACTGTGTCACCGAGGCTGGAATGCAGTGACAAAATCTCAGCTGATATTACATGTCAACTTTCCATTGCATTTCATTGCTTCCATTGCATTCCATTGCATTCCTTTCCATTCCATTCCATTCCTTTGCACTCCATTCCACTTCACTCAACTCCACTACACTACATTCCATTGTATATTATTCCATTACACTCCATTCCACTCCTCTCTACTCCACTGCACTTCACTCCACTCCAATCCACTCCATCCCATTTCACTCCTCTCCATTGCCCTACTCTCCAGTCCACCCCACTCCACTCCACTTCATTCCGTTCGATTCAATCCCATTCCATTCCACTACATTCCACTCCACTCCCCATCACTCCACTCCACTCCACTCCAATCCAGTCCATTCCATTGCATTCCATACCATTCAACTACATTCCATTCCATTCCTTTCTTTCAAGAGTATCTCACTCTGTCATCCAGGCTGGAACGTAATCGCACGATCACAGCTCACATTTTATTTCATTATTCCATTCCATTCCATTCTATATCATTCCATTCCATCCTCTCTACTCCACTACACCCCAGTCCATTCTGCTCCACTCCACTCCATTCCCCTCCATTCCGTTCCATTTCATCCACTCTACTCCACTCATTCCATTCCACTCCACTCCAATGCATTCCACTCCACTCCATCCCACTGTGCTACACTCCACTTCATTTCATTCCATTCCATTCTGTCCCATGCCATTCCTCTCCATTCCACTGCACTCCGCTCCTCTCCATTCCATTCCACTCCCTCCACTCCATTCCATTCCACTCCATTCCACTCCCCTCCACTCCACTTCACTCCACTCCATTCCATTCCACTCCACTCCATTCAATTCCTTTCTTTCCACAGGATCTCACTCTGTCACAAATACTGGAGTGCAGTGGCACAATCTCAGTGCACATTTCTTTTCACCATTCTATTGCATTCCTTTAAATCCCATTCCATTCCACTCTATTTCAGTCCATTCCACTGCAGTACACTCCATTACGTTCCACTCAATCCTTTTCCATTAGAAGCCATTCCACTCCCCTCCACTCCACTCCACTCCATTTCTTTCTGTTCCATTCCATTTCATTTCACTCCATTGCATTCCAATCCTTTCTTTCGACATGCTATCACTGTTTCACCCAGTCTGGAGTGCAGTGGCACAATCTCAGCTCACATTACATGTCAACTTTCCTTTGCATTACATTCTATTCCATTGCATTCCACTGCATTCCCTTCCATTCCATTCCATTCCACTCCATTCAACTCCACTCCACTCCAGTCCATTACATTCCATTACATCATATTCCGTTGCACTCCGTTCCACTCCTCTCCACTCCACTGCACTCCACTCCACTCCATTCCATTCCATTCCATTCCCTTCCATTCCATTCAACTGCACTCCACCCCACCCCACTCCACTTCATTCCATTCCATTCCGTCCCGTTCCAATCCTCTCCATTCCACTCCACTACACTTCACTCCACTCCTCTCCAGTCCACTCCATTTAATTTCATTGCCCGGCATTCTATCAGATTCCTTTCTTTCTAGGGTATCTCACTCTTTCAACCACCCTGGAGCGATATGGCACAATCTCAGCTCACATTTCCTTTCACCATTCTATTCCATTACATTACATTCTATTCTGTTCCAGTCCACTCCACTCCATTTCACTCCACTCAACTCAACTCCACTCCACTACACTCCATTACACTACACTACACTCCATTCCACTCCACTGCAATGCACTCCACTCCATTTCATTCCATTTCACTCCATTGCATTCCATTCCTTTCTTTAGACAGGATATCACTGTGTCACCCAGGCTGGAGTGCAGTGGCACAATCTCAGCTCACATTACATGTCAACTTTCCATTCCATTGCGTTCTATTCCAATGCATTCCATTCCATTCCATTCCATTCCATTCCATTCCGTTCCATTCCATTCACTTCCATTCCACTCCATTCCATTTCACTCCACTCCACTCCAATCCACTACATTCCATTTCATCAAACTCTCTTCCACTCCATTCCACTCCTCTCCACTCCAGTGCGCTCCACTCCAATATATTCAACTCCATCCTATTTAATTCTGCTCCATTCCACTTCACTCCATTCCACCTCACTCCACTCTACTACATTCCATTCCATTCCTTCCCATTCCATTCCTCTCCATTCTACTCCACTCCACTTCACTCCACTCCACACCAGTCCACTTCATTCCATTCCATTCCATCCCGTTGTACTCCAACCCACTCCACTCCACTTCAATGCATTCCCTTCCATCCCATTTCTTTCCTCTCCATTCCACTCCACTTCAATCCACTCTACTCCACTCCACTCAACTCCATTCCACTCTACTTCCCTCCTCTCCTCTCCACTCCATTCCATTCCATTCCATTCCTTTCTTTCCACTTGACCCCGCTCTGTCAAAAAGGCTGTAGTTCCGTAGTACAATCCCATCTCACATTTCTTTTCACCATTCCATTGCTTTCCATTCCATCCCATTCCATTCCACTCTATTTCACTACATTCCAATCCATTTCATTCCACTCCATCCCACTTTTTTCAACTCCACTCCACTTAATTCCATTCCATTCCATCACATTCCATTCCACTACACTACACTCCACTCCCCTCCACTACACTACACTACACTACACTCCCCTCCACTCCCCTCCACTCCACTCTATTCCACTCCAATCCACTCCACTCCTGTCCACTCCACTCCATTCCATTGCAGTCCACTCCTCTCTACTCCATTCCACTCCACTCCATTCCACTCCACTGAATTCCCCTCCACTCCACCCCATTCTACTCCATTCCACTTCACTCTATTCCACTCCACTCCACTCCAATCCACTCCTTTCCACTCCATTCCACTCCACTCCATTCCATGCCAGTCCACTCCATTCCATTCCTTTCTTTCCACAGGATCTCACTCTGTCACAAATGCTGAAGTGCAGTGGCACCATCTCAGCACATTTCTTTTCACCATTCTGTTGTATTCCTTTCCATCCCATTCCATTCCACTCTGTTTCACTCCATTCCACTCCACTCCACTCCATTCTGTTCCACCCCATACCTTTCCATTCGACTCCATTCCACTCCACTCCACTCCACTCCACTCCACTCCACTCCACTCCATTGCATTCCATTCGTTTCCATTCCATTTCACTCCATTGCCTTCCATTCCTTTCTTTCGACCAGCTATCACTGTGTCACCCAGGCTGGAGTGCAGTGGCACAATCTCAGCTCACATTACATGTCAACTTTCCATTGCATTGCATTCTATTCCGTTGCCTTCCACTACATTGCATTCCATTCCAGTCAATTCCATTCTATTCCACTCCATTCCACTCCACTGCACTACACTGCAGTACATTCCATTCCATTCCATTCCATTCATTCCATTCTACTCCATTCCACTCCACTGCACTCCACTCCACTACATTCCATTACATCCGATTGCATTCCACTCCATTCCACTTCTGTCCACTCCACTGCACACCACTCCCCTTTGTTCCATTCCATTCCACACCATTCAAGTGCAGTCCACTCCACCTCACTCCATTCCACTTCTTTCCATTCCATTCCATTCAGTCCCATTCCATTCCTCTCCATTCCACTCCACTCCACTTCACTCTCCTCCACTCCTCTGTAGTCCACTCCATTCCATTTCATTCCACGGCATTCCATTCCATTCCTTTCTTTCTAGGGTATCTCACTCTGTCAACCAGCCTGGAGCGCTGTAGCACAATCTCAGCTCACATTTCGTTTCACCATTCCATTCCATTCCACTCCTCTCAACTCTATTCCACACTTCTCCACTTCATTCCATTCCATCCCATTCCATTCCTCTCCATTCCACTATAGTCCACTTCACTCCACTCCACTAAAATCCACTCCAATCCATTCCATACCATTCCATTCCACTGCACTCCATTCTACTCCACTCAGTTCCTCTCCATTCCACTCCAATCTATTTCATTCCATTCCATTTCAATCCCTTCTATTCCACTCCTTCCTTTTGACAGGATCTCCGTCTGTCACACAGGCTGTAGCGTACTGGCACAATCTCAGCACATATTTCTTTTCACCATTCTCTTCCATTCCATTGTATTCCATTCCGTTCCATTCCATTCCGTTCAATTTCGTTCCACTCCACTCAACTCCATTCCACTTTACTCCACTTAACTCCACTCCATTCCATTCCACTTCACTCTATTCCAGTGCACTCCAATCCACTCCACTCTATTGCACTCAACTCCATTCCACTCCACTGCCCTCCCCTCCACTCCATTCCACTCCACTCAATTCCAATCCATTCCACTACAATCCACTTCCACTCCACTACAATCCACTCCATTCCACTCCACTCCTTTCCACTCTTCTCCACTACAATCCACTCCATTCCACTACACTCCATTCCACTCTACTCCACTACAATCCACTCCATTCCACTCCACTCCATTCCCTTCCACTGCATTCCATTCCATTCCTCAGCATTCCATTCTATTCTTTCTCTCGACAGTATCTCACTCTGTCACCCAGCCAGGAGTGCAGTAGCACAATCACAGCTCACATTTCATTTCATCATTCCATTCCTTTCCATTCCATTCATTCAATTCCATTCCACTCCACTCCACTCCACTTCCCTCCATTCCACTCCAATCCATCCCACTCCACTCCACTACATTCCATTCTGTTCCACTCCATTCCATTCCTTTCTTTCCACAGGATCTCACTCTGTCACAAAGGCTGATGTGCAGTGGCTCAATCTCAGCTCAAATTTATTTTCACCATTCTATAGCATTCCATTCAATCTTATTCCTTTCCACTCCATATCACTCCACTCCCCTCCTCTGCACTCCATTCCATTCCACTACTTCCCATTCCATCTGACTCCATTCCACTTCACTCCACTCCACTCCACTCCACTCCACTCCATTCCATTCCTTTCCATTCCATTCTATTCCACTCCATTGCATTCCACTCCTTTCCTTTGACAGGATATCACTGTGTCAGCCAGGCTGGATTCAAATGGCAGAATCTCAGCTCACCGTACACGTCAGCTTTCCATTGTATTGCACTCTATTCCATTTCATTCAATTCCATTCCATTCTAGTCCATTCCATTCCATTCCATTCCATTCCACTCCATTCCATTCCATTCCACTCTATTCATTCCATTCCATTCCATTCCATTCCATGCCATGCCATTCCACTCTGTTCCACTCTACTCCACTCCACTACACCGCATTCCGTTACATTGGAATCCATTCCACTCCATTCCACTCCTCTCCACTCTACTGAACTCCACTCCACTCCATTCCACTCGATCCCATTCAATTCCGCTCCATTCCCCTCTACTCCCCTCCCCCCCACTCCACTCCACTTCAATCCATTTCATTTCATCCCATTCTATTTCTATCCATTTCACTCCACTCCACTTCACTCCACTCCACTGCACTCCTGTCCACTGCATTCCATTCCATTTCACTGCATTCCATTCCATTCCTTTCCCTCGATAGTGTCTCACTCTGTCACCCAGCCTGGAGCACAGTGGCACAATCTCAAGTCCAATTTCATTTCAACATTCCATTCCATTCCATTCCATTCCACTGCACTCCAATCCAATCCATTCCACTCGACTCCACTCCTCTCCATTCTAGTCCACTCCACTTCTTTCCATTCCATCTAATTCCATTCCACTCCTTTCCACTCCACTCCACTCCCCTCCATCCCATTCCATTCCACTCCATTCCATTCCATTCTTTTATTTTGACAGGATCTCACTCTGTCACCCAGGCTTGTGTACAGTGGCACAATCTTAGCTCACATTTCGTTTCACCATTCCATTCTATTCTATTCCACGGCCCTTCACTCCACTCCAATCAATTTTACTCCACTCCACTTCAAACCATTTCATTCCATTCCATTCAAATCCACTCCACTCCAGTCCACTCCATTCGACTACACTCCACTCCACTTCACTCCATCCCATTCCACTGCACTCCATTGCACTCCACTCCACTCCAGTCCCCTCTATTCCACTCCATTCCATTCCACTCCACTCCACTTCATTGACTCCACACAACACCACTCCATTCCACTCTACTCCCCTCTACTCCACTCCACTCCACTCCACTCCATTCCATTCCATTCCATTCCATTCCATTCCATTCCATTCCTTTCTTTCCACAGGATCTCACTACGTCAAAAAGGATGGAGTTCAGTGGTACAATCTCAGCTCACATTTTTTTCACCATTCCATTGCTTTCAATTTCATCCCATTCCATTCCACTCTATTTCACTCCACTCCACTCCACTCCTTTCCATTCCACTCCATCCTATTCCATTCAACTCCAATCCACTCCACTGCATTCCACTCCATTGCATTCCATTCCTTTGGATTTCACACCATTGCGTTCCATTCCTTTCCTTAGACTGGATATCATGGTGTCACCCAGGCTGGAGTGTAGTGGCACAATTTCAGCTCGCATTACATGTCAACTTTTCATTGCATTGCATTCTATTCCATTGCATATCATTGCAATCCATTCCAGTGCATTGCATTCCATTCCTTTCCATTCCTTTTCATTCAATTCCACTCTTTTCCACTCCGTTCCACTCCACTCCATTCCACTACATTCCATTACATGTAATTCCATTGCACTCCATTCCACTCCTCTCTACTCCACAACACTCCACTACACTCCATTCCACTACATCCCATTCCATTCCACTCCATTCCACTGCAATCCACAGCAACCCACTCCACTCCACTTCATTCCATTTCATCCCATTCCATTCCATTCCCTTCCATTCCACTCCTTTCTTTCGACAGGATCTCTTTCTGTCACACAGGCTGTAGCGTAGTGGCATAATATCAACACACATTTCTTTTCAACATTCCATTCCATTCCATTCCACTCAACTCCACTCCAATCCAGTCCACTCCCCTCCAATCCCATCCATTCCACTCCGCTCCATTCCATTTCACTCCACTGAACTCTATTCATTCCACTCCACTCCATTCCAATCCAATCAATTCCACTCCACTCCATCCCACTCCACTCCACTCCACTCCAATCCATTCCACTCCACTCCATCCCACTCCACTCCACTCCATTCCACTCTATTCCAGTCCACTCCACTGTTTCACTCCACTCCATTCCAATCTACTCCACTGCAGTCCACTTCACTCCATTCCATTCCAATCCACTCCACTCCACTCCATTCCAATCCATTCCATTGCATTCCATTACATTCCACTCCATTCCATTCCATTCCAATCCATTCCATTCCTTTCTTTCCATGGGATCTCTCTCTGTCACAAAGGCTGGAATGCAGTGACACAATCTCAGCTCACATTTCTTTACACCATAACATTGCATTCCTTTCCATCCCTTTCCATTCCACTATATTTCACTCCAGTCCACTCCACTCCACTCCATTCTATTACATTCCATTTCACTCCATTTAATTTCATTCCCTTCTTTTGACAGGATATCACTGTGTCACCGAGGCTGGAATGCAGTGACAAAATCTCAGCTGATATTACATGTCAACTTTCCATTGCATTTCATTGCTTCCATTGCATTCCATTGCATTCCTTTCCATTCCATTCCATTCCTTTGCACTCCATTCCACTTCACTCAACTCCACTACACTACATTCCATTGTATATTATTCCATTACACTCCATTCCACTCCTCTCTACTCCACTGCACTTCACTCCACTCCAATCCACTCCATCCCATTTCACTCCTCTCCATTGCCCTACTCTCCAGTCCACCCCACTCCACTCCACTTCATTCCGTTCGATTCAATCCCATTCCATTCCACTACATTCCACTCCACTCCCCATCACTCCACTCCACTCCACTCCAATCCAGTCCATTCCATTGCATTCCATACCATTCAACTACATTCCATTCCATTCCTTTCTTTCAAGAGTATCTCACTCTGTCATCCAGGCTGGAACGTAATCGCACGATCACAGCTCACATTTTATTTCATTATTCCATTCCATTCCATTCTATATCATTCCATTCCATCCTCTCTACTCCACTACACCCCAGTCCATTCTGCTCCACTCCACTCCATTCCCCTCCATTCCGTTCCATTTCATCCACTCTACTCCACTCATTCCATTCCACTCCACTCCAATGCATTCCACTCCACTCCATCCCACTGTGCTACACTCCACTTCATTTCATTCCATTCCATTCTGTCCCATGCCATTCCTCTCCATTCCACTGCACTCCGCTCCTCTCCATTCCATTCCACTCCCTCCACTCCATTCCATTCCACTCCATTCCACTCCCCTCCACTCCACTTCACTCCACTCCATTCCATTCCACTCCACTCCATTCAATTCCTTTCTTTCCACAGGATCTCACTCTGTCACAAATACTGGAGTGCAGTGGCACAATCTCAGTGCACATTTCTTTTCACCATTCTATTGCATTCCTTTAAATCCCATTCCATTCCACTCTATTTCAGTCCATTCCACTGCAGTACACTCCATTACGTTCCACTCAATCCTTTTCCATTAGAAGCCATTCCACTCCCCTCCACTCCACTCCACTCCATTTCTTTCTGTTCCATTCCATTTCATTTCACTCCATTGCATTCCAATCCTTTCTTTCGACATGCTATCACTGTTTCACCCAGTCTGGAGTGCAGTGGCACAATCTCAGCTCACATTACATGTCAACTTTCCTTTGCATTACATTCTATTCCATTGCATTCCACTGCATTCCCTTCCATTCCATTCCATTCCACTCCATTCAACTCCACTCCACTCCAGTCCATTACATTCCATTACATCATATTCCGTTGCACTCCGTTCCACTCCTCTCCACTCCACTGCACTCCACTCCACTCCATTCCATTCCATTCCATTCCCTTCCATTCCATTCAACTGCACTCCACCCCACCCCACTCCACTTCATTCCATTCCATTCCGTCCCGTTCCAATCCTCTCCATTCCACTCCACTACACTTCACTCCACTCCTCTCCAGTCCACTCCATTTAATTTCATTGCCCGGCATTCTATCAGATTCCTTTCTTTCTAGGGTATCTCACTCTTTCAACCACCCTGGAGCGATATGGCACAATCTCAGCTCACATTTCCTTTCACCATTCTATTCCATTACATTACATTCTATTCTGTTCCAGTCCACTCCACTCCATTTCACTCCACTCAACTCAACTCCACTCCACTACACTCCATTACACTACACTACACTCCATTCCACTCCACTGCAATGCACTCCACTCCATTTCATTCCATTTCACTCCATTGCATTCCATTCCTTTCTTTAGACAGGATATCACTGTGTCACCCAGGCTGGAGTGCAGTGGCACAATCTCAGCTCACATTACATGTCAACTTTCCATTCCATTGCGTTCTATTCCAATGCATTCCATTCCATTCCATTCCATTCCATTCCATTCCGTTCCATTCCATTCACTTCCATTCCACTCCATTCCATTTCACTCCACTCCACTCCAATCCACTACATTCCATTTCATCAAACTCTCTTCCACTCCATTCCACTCCTCTCCACTCCAGTGCGCTCCACTCCAATATATTCAACTCCATCCTATTTAATTCTGCTCCATTCCACTTCACTCCATTCCACCTCACTCCACTCTACTACATTCCATTCCATTCCTTCCCATTCCATTCCTCTCCATTCTACTCCACTCCACTTCACTCCACTCCACACCAGTCCACTTCATTCCATTCCATTCCATCCCGTTGTACTCCAACCCACTCCACTCCACTTCAATGCATTCCCTTCCATCCCATTTCTTTCCTCTCCATTCCACTCCACTTCAATCCACTCTACTCCACTCCACTCAACTCCATTCCACTCTACTTCCCTCCTCTCCTCTCCACTCCATTCCATTCCATTCCATTCCTTTCTTTCCACTTGACCCCGCTCTGTCAAAAAGGCTGTAGTTCCGTAGTACAATCCCATCTCACATTTCTTTTCACCATTCCATTGCTTTCCATTCCATCCCATTCCATTCCACTCTATTTCACTACATTCCAATCCATTTCATTCCACTCCATCCCACTTTTTTCAACTCCACTCCACTTAATTCCATTCCATTCCATCACATTCCATTCCACTACACTACACTCCACTCCCCTCCACTACACTACACTACACTACACTCCCCTCCACTCCCCTCCACTCCACTCTATTCCACTCCAATCCACTCCACTCCTGTCCACTCCACTCCATTCCATTGCAGTCCACTCCTCTCTACTCCATTCCACTCCACTCCATTCCACTCCACTGAATTCCCCTCCACTCCACCCCATTCTACTCCATTCCACTTCACTCTATTCCACTCCACTCCACTCCAATCCACTCCTTTCCACTCCATTCCACTCCACTCCATTCCATGCCAGTCCACTCCATTCCATTCCTTTCTTTCCACAGGATCTCACTCTGTCACAAATGCTGAAGTGCAGTGGCACCATCTCAGCACATTTCTTTTCACCATTCTGTTGTATTCCTTTCCATCCCATTCCATTCCACTCTGTTTCACTCCATTCCACTCCACTCCACTCCATTCTGTTCCACCCCATACCTTTCCATTCGACTCCATTCCACTCCACTCCACTCCACTCCACTCCACTCCACTCCACTCCATTGCATTCCATTCGTTTCCATTCCATTTCACTCCATTGCCTTCCATTCCTTTCTTTCGACCAGCTATCACTGTGTCACCCAGGCTGGAGTGCAGTGGCACAATCTCAGCTCACATTACATGTCAACTTTCCATTGCATTGCATTCTATTCCGTTGCCTTCCACTACATTGCATTCCATTCCAGTCAATTCCATTCTATTCCACTCCATTCCACTCCACTGCACTACACTGCAGTACATTCCATTCCATTCCATTCCATTCATTCCATTCTACTCCATTCCACTCCACTGCACTCCACTCCACTACATTCCATTACATCCGATTGCATTCCACTCCATTCCACTTCTGTCCACTCCACTGCACACCACTCCCCTTTGTTCCATTCCATTCCACACCATTCAAGTGCAGTCCACTCCACCTCACTCCATTCCACTTCTTTCCATTCCATTCCATTCAGTCCCATTCCATTCCTCTCCATTCCACTCCACTCCACTTCACTCTCCTCCACTCCTCTGTAGTCCACTCCATTCCATTTCATTCCACGGCATTCCATTCCATTCCTTTCTTTCTAGGGTATCTCACTCTGTCAACCAGCCTGGAGCGCTGTAGCACAATCTCAGCTCACATTTCGTTTCACCATTCCATTCCATTCCACTCCTCTCAACTCTATTCCACACTTCTCCACTTCATTCCATTCCATCCCATTCCATTCCTCTCCATTCCACTATAGTCCACTTCACTCCACTCCACTAAAATCCACTCCAATCCATTCCATACCATTCCATTCCACTGCACTCCATTCTACTCCACTCAGTTCCTCTCCATTCCACTCCAATCTATTTCATTCCATTCCATTTCAATCCCTTCTATTCCACTCCTTCCTTTTGACAGGATCTCCGTCTGTCACACAGGCTGTAGCGTACTGGCACAATCTCAGCACATATTTCTTTTCACCATTCTCTTCCATTCCATTGTATTCCATTCCGTTCCATTCCATTCCGTTCAATTTCGTTCCACTCCACTCAACTCCATTCCACTTTACTCCACTTAACTCCACTCCATTCCATTCCACTTCACTCTATTCCAGTGCACTCCAATCCACTCCACTCTATTGCACTCAACTCCATTCCACTCCACTGCCCTCCCCTCCACTCCATTCCACTCCACTCAATTCCAATCCATTCCACTACAATCCACTTCCACTCCACTACAATCCACTCCATTCCACTCCACTCCTTTCCACTCTTCTCCACTACAATCCACTCCATTCCACTACACTCCATTCCACTCTACTCCACTACAATCCACTCCATTCCACTCCACTCCATTCCCTTCCACTGCATTCCATTCCATTCCTCAGCATTCCATTCTATTCTTTCTCTCGACAGTATCTCACTCTGTCACCCAGCCAGGAGTGCAGTAGCACAATCACAGCTCACATTTCATTTCATCATTCCATTCCTTTCCATTCCATTCATTCAATTCCATTCCACTCCACTCCACTCCACTTCCCTCCATTCCACTCCAATCCATCCCACTCCACTCCACTACATTCCATTCTGTTCCACTCCATTCCATTCCTTTCTTTCCACAGGATCTCACTCTGTCACAAAGGCTGATGTGCAGTGGCTCAATCTCAGCTCAAATTTATTTTCACCATTCTATAGCATTCCATTCAATCTTATTCCTTTCCACTCCATATCACTCCACTCCCCTCCTCTGCACTCCATTCCATTCCACTACTTCCCATTCCATCTGACTCCATTCCACTTCACTCCACTCCACTCCACTCCACTCCACTCCATTCCATTCCTTTCCATTCCATTCTATTCCACTCCATTGCATTCCACTCCTTTCCTTTGACAGGATATCACTGTGTCAGCCAGGCTGGATTCAAATGGCAGAATCTCAGCTCACCGTACACGTCAGCTTTCCATTGTATTGCACTCTATTCCATTTCATTCAATTCCATTCCATTCTAGTCCATTCCATTCCATTCCATTCCACTCCATTCCATTCCATTCCACTCTATTCATTCCATTCCATTCCATTCCATTCCATGCCATGCCATTCCACTCTGTTCCACTCTACTCCACTCCACTACACCGCATTCCGTTACATTGGAATCCATTCCACTCCATTCCACTCCTCTCCACTCTACTGAACTCCACTCCACTCCATTCCACTCGATCCCATTCAATTCCGCTCCATTCCCCTCTACTCCCCTCCCCCCCACTCCACTCCACTTCAATCCATTTCATTTCATCCCATTCTATTTCTATCCATTTCACTCCACTCCACTTCACTCCACTCCACTGCACTCCTGTCCACTGCATTCCATTCCATTTCACTGCATTCCATTCCATTCCTTTCCCTCGATAGTGTCTCACTCTGTCACCCAGCCTGGAGCACAGTGGCACAATCTCAAGTCCAATTTCATTTCAACATTCCATTCCATTCCATTCCATTCCACTGCACTCCAATCCAATCCATTCCACTCGACTCCACTCCTCTCCATTCTAGTCCACTCCACTTCTTTCCATTCCATCTAATTCCATTCCACTCCTTTCCACTCCACTCCACTCCCCTCCATCCCATTCCATTCCACTCCATTCCATTCCATTCTTTTATTTTGACAGGATCTCACTCTGTCACCCAGGCTTGTGTACAGTGGCACAATCTTAGCTCACATTTCGTTTCACCATTCCATTCTATTCTATTCCACGGCCCTTCACTCCACTCCAATCAATTTTACTCCACTCCACTTCAAACCATTTCATTCCATTCCATTCAAATCCACTCCACTCCAGTCCACTCCATTCGACTACACTCCACTCCACTTCACTCCATCCCATTCCACTGCACTCCATTGCACTCCACTCCACTCCAGTCCCCTCTATTCCACTCCATTCCATTCCACTCCACTCCACTTCATTGACTCCACACAACACCACTCCATTCCACTCTACTCCCCTCTACTCCACTCCACTCCACTCCACTCCATTCCATTCCATTCCATTCCATTCCATTCCATTCCATTCCTTTCTTTCCACAGGATCTCACTATGTCAAAAAGGATGGAGTTCAGTGGTACAATCTCAGCTCACATTTTTTTCACCATTCCATTGCTTTCAATTTCATCCCATTCCATTCCACTCTATTTCACTCCACTCCACTCCACTCCTTTCCATTCCACTCCATCCTATTCCATTCAACTCCAATCCACTCCACTGCATTCCACTCCATTGCATTCCATTCCTTTGGATTTCACACCATTGCGTTCCATTCCTTTCCTTAGACTGGATATCATGGTGTCACCCAGGCTGGAGTGTAGTGGCACAATTTCAGCTCGCATTACATGTCAACTTTTCATTGCATTGCATTCTATTCCATTGCATATCATTGCAATCCATTCCAGTGCATTGCATTCCATTCCTTTCCATTCCTTTTCATTCAATTCCACTCTTTTCCACTCCGTTCCACTCCACTCCATTCCACTACATTCCATTACATGTAATTCCATTGCACTCCATTCCACTCCTCTCTACTCCACAACACTCCACTACACTCCATTCCACTACATCCCATTCCATTCCACTCCATTCCACTGCAATCCACAGCAACCCACTCCACTCCACTTCATTCCATTTCATCCCATTCCATTCCATTCCCTTCCATTCCACTCCTTTCTTTCGACAGGATCTCTTTCTGTCACACAGGCTGTAGCGTAGTGGCATAATATCAACACACATTTCTTTTCAACATTCCATTCCATTCCATTCCACTCAACTCCACTCCAATCCAGTCCACTCCCCTCCAATCCAATCCATTCCACTCCGCTCCATTCCATTTCACTCCACTGAACTCTATTCATTCCACTCCACTCCATTCCAATCCAATCAATTCCACTCCACTCCATCCCACTCCACTCCACTCCACTCCAATCCATTCCACTCCACTCCATCCCACTCCACTCCACTCCATTCCACTCTATTCCAGTCCACTCCACTGTTTCACTCCACTCCATTCCAATCTACTCCACTGCAGTCCACTTCACTCCATTCCATTCCAATCCACTCCACTCCACTCCATTCCAATCCATTCCATTGCATTCCATTACATTCCACTCCATTCCATTCCATTCCAATCCATTCCATTCCTTTCTTTCCATGGGATCTCTCTCTGTCACAAAGGCTGGAATGCAGTGACACAATCTCAGCTCACATTTCTTTACACCATAACATTGCATTCCTTTCCATCCCTTTCCATTCCACTATATTTCACTCCAGTCCACTCCACTCCACTCCATTCTATTACATTCCATTTCACTCCATTTAATTTCATTCCCTTTTTTTGACAGAATATCACTGTGTCACCGAGGCTGGAATGCAGTGACAAAATCTCAGCTGATATTACATGTCAACTTTCCATTGCATTTCATTGCTTCCATTGCATTCCATTGCATTCCTTTCCATTCCATTCCATTCCTTTGCACTCCATTCCACTTCACTCAACTCCACTACACTACATTCCATTGTATATTATTCCATTACACTCCATTCCACTCCTCTCTACTCCACTGCACTTCACTCCACTCCAATCCACTCCATCCCATTTCACTCCTCTCCATTGCCCTACTCTCCAGTCCACCCCACTCCACTCCACTTCATTCCGTTCGATTCAATCCCATTCCATTCCACTACATTCCACTCCACTCCCCATCACTCCACTCCACTCCACTCCAATCCAGTCCATTCCATTGCATTCCATACCATTCAACTACATTCCATTCCATTCCTTTCTTTCAAGAGTATCTCACTCTGTCATCCAGGCTGGAACGTAATCGCACGATCACAGCTCACATTTTATTTCATTATTCCATTCCATTCCATTCTATATCATTCCATTCCATCCTCTCTACTCCACTACACCCCAGTCCATTCTGCTCCACTCCACTCCATTCCCCTCCATTCCGTTCCATTTCATCCACTCTACTCCACTCATTCCATTCCACTCCACTCCAATGCATTCCACTCCACTCCATCCCACTGTGCTACACTCCACTTCATTTCATTCCATTCCATTCTGTCCCATGCCATTCCTCTCCATTCCACTGCACTCCGCTCCTCTCCATTCCATTCCACTCCCTCCACTCCATTCCATTCCACTCCATTCCACTCCCCTCCACTCCACTTCACTCCACTCCATTCCATTCCACTCCACTCCATTCAATTCCTTTCTTTCCACAGGATCTCACTCTGTCACAAATACTGGAGTGCAGTGGCACAATCTCAGTGCACATTTCTTTTCACCATTCTATTGCATTCCTTTAAATCCCATTCCATTCCACTCTATTTCAGTCCATTCCACTGCAGTACACTCCATTACGTTCCACTCAATCCTTTTCCATTAGAAGCCATTCCACTCCCCTCCACTCCACTCCACTCCATTTCTTTCTGTTCCATTCCATTTCATTTCACTCCATTGCATTCCAATCCTTTCTTTCGACATGCTATCACTGTTTCACCCAGTCTGGAGTGCAGTGGCACAATCTCAGCTCACATTACATGTCAACTTTCCTTTGCATTACATTCTATTCCATTGCATTCCACTGCATTCCCTTCCATTCCATTCCATTCCACTCCATTCAACTCCACTCCACTCCAGTCCATTACATTCCATTACATCATATTCTGTTGCACTCCGTTCCACTCCTCTCCACTCCACTGCACTCCACTCCATTCCATTCCATTCCATTCCATTCCCTTCCACTCCATTCAACTGCACTCCACTCCACCCCACTCCACTTCATTCCATTCCATTCCGTCCCGTTCCAATCCTCTCCATTCCACTCCACTACACTTCACTCCACTCCTCTCCAGTCCACTCCATTTAATTTCATTGCCCGGCATTCTATCAGATTCCTTTCTTTCTAGGGTATCTCACTCTTTCAACCACCCTGGAGCGATATGGCACAATCTCAGCTCACATTTCCTTTCACCATTCTATTCCATTACATTACATTCTATTCTGTTCCACTCCACTCCACTCCATTTCACTCCACTCAACTCAACTCCACTCCACTACACTCCATTACACTACACTACACTCCATTCCACTCCACTGCAATGCACTCCACTCCATTTCATTCCATTTCACTCCATTGCATTCCATTCCTTTCTTTAGACAGGATATCACTGTGTCACCCAGGCTGGAGTGCAGTGGCACAATCTCAGCTCACATTACATGTCAACTTTCCATTCCATTGCGTTCTATTCCAATGCATTCCATTCCATTCCATTCCATTCCATTCCATTCCATTCCATTCCATTCCATTCCATTCCACTCCATTCCATTTCACTCCACTTCACTCCAATCCACTACATTCCATTTCATCAAACTCTCTTCCACTCCATTCCACTCCTCTCCACTCCAGTGCGCTCCACTCCAATATATTCAACTCCATCCTATTTAATTCTGCTCCATTCCACTTCACTCCATTCCACCTCACTCCACTCTACTACATTCCATTCCATTCCTTCCCATTCCATTCCTCTCCATTCTACTCCACTCCACTTCACTCCACTCCACACCAGTCCACTTCATTCCATTCCATTCCATCCCGTTGTACTCCAACCCACTCCACTCCACTTCAATGCATTCCCTTCCATCCCATTTCTTTCCTCTCCATTCCACTCCACTTCAATCCACTCTACTCCACTCCACTCAACTCCATTCCACTCTACTTCCCTCCTCTCCTCTCCACTCCATTCCATTCCATTCCATTCCTTTCTTTCCACTTGACCCCGCTCTGTCAAAAAGGCTGTAGTTCCGTAGTACAATCCCATCTCACATTTCTTTTCACCATTCCATTGCTTTCCATTCCATCCCATTCCATTCCACTCTATTTCACTACATTCCAATCCATTTCATTCCACTCCATCCCACTTTTTTCAACTCCACTCCACTTAATTCCATTCCATTCCATCACATTCCATTCCACTACACTACACTCCACTCCCCTCCACTACACTACACTACACTACACTCCCCTCCACTCCCCTCCACTCCACTCTATTCCACTCCAATCCACTCCACTCCTGTCCACTCCACTCCATTCCATTGCAGTCCACTCCTCTCTACTCCATTCCACTCCACTCCATTCCACTCCACTGAATTCCCCTCCACTCCACCCCATTCTACTCCATTCCACTTCACTCTATTCCACTCCACTCCACTCCAATCCACTCCTTTCCACTCCATTCCACTCCACTCCATTCCATGCCAGTCCACTCCATTCCATTCCTTTCTTTCCACAGGATCTCACTCTGTCACAAATGCTGAAGTGCAGTGGCACCATCTCAGCACATTTCTTTTCACCATTCTGTTGTATTCCTTTCCATCCCATTCCATTCCACTCTGTTTCACTCCATTCCACTCCACTCCACTCCATTCTGTTCCACCCCATACCTTTCCATTCGACTCCATTCCACTCCACTCCACTCCACTCCACTCCACTCCATTGCATTCCATTCGTTTCCATTCCATTTCACTCCATTGCCTTCCATTCCTTTCTTTCGACCAGCTATCACTGTGTCACCCAGGCTGGAGTGCAGTGGCACAATCTCAGCTCACATTACATGTCAACTTTCCATTGCATTGCATTCTATTCCGTTGCCTTCCACTACATTGCATTCCATTCCAGTCAATTCCATTCTATTCCACTCCATTCCACTCCACTGCACTACACTGCAGTACATTCCATTCCATTCCATTCCATTCATTCCATTCTACTCCATTCCACTCCACTGCACTCCACTCCACTACATTCCATTACATCCGATTGCATTCCACTCCATTCCACTTCTGTCCACTCCACTGCACACCACTCCCCTTTGTTCCATTCCATTCCACACCATTCAAGTGCAGTCCACTCCACCTCACTCCATTCCACTTCTTTCCATTCCATTCCATTCAGTCCCATTCCATTCCTCTCCATTCCACTCCACTCCACTTCACTCTCCTCCACTCCTCTGTAGTCCACTCCATTCCATTTCATTCCACGGCATTCCATTCCATTCCTTTCTTTCTAGGGTATCTCACTCTGTCAACCAGCCTGGAGCGCTGTAGCACAATCTCAGCTCACATTTCGTTTCACCATTCCATTCCATTCCACTCCTCTCAACTCTATTCCACACTTCTCCACTTCATTCCATTCCATCCCATTCCATTCCTCTCCATTCCACTATAGTCCACTTCACTCCACTCCACTAAAATCCACTCCAATCCATTCCATACCATTCCATTCCACTGCACTCCATTCTACTCCACTCAGTTCCTCTCCATTCCACTCCAATCTATTTCATTCCATTCCATTTCAATCCCTTCTATTCCACTCCTTCCTTTTGACAGGATCTCCGTCTGTCACACAGGCTGTAGCGTACTGGCACAATCTCAGCACATATTTCTTTTCACCATTCTCTTCCATTCCATTGTATTCCATTCCGTTCCATTCCATTCCGTTCAATTTCGTTCCACTCCACTCAACTCCATTCCACTTTACTCCACTTAACTCCACTCCATTCCATTCCACTTCACTCTATTCCAGTGCACTCCAATCCACTCCACTCTATTGCACTCAACTCCATTCCACTCCACTGCCCTCCCCTCCACTCCATTCCACTCCACTCAATTCCAATCCATTCCACTACAATCCACTTCCACTCCACTACAATCCACTCCATTCCACTCCACTCCTTTCCACTCTTCTCCACTACAATCCACTCCATTCCACTACACTCCATTCCACTCTACTCCACTACAATCCACTCCATTCCACTCCACTCCATTCCCTTCCACTGCATTCCATTCCATTCCTCAGCATTCCATTCTATTCTTTCTCTCGACAGTATCTCACTCTGTCACCCAGCCAGGAGTGCAGTAGCACAATCACAGCTCACATTTCATTTCATCATTCCATTCCTTTCCATTCCATTCATTCAATTCCATTCCACTCCACTCCACTCCACTTCCCTCCATTCCACTCCAATCCATCCCACTCCACTCCACTACATTCCATTCTGTTCCACTCCATTCCATTCCTTTCTTTCCACAGGATCTCACTCTGTCACAAAGGCTGATGTGCAGTGGCTCAATCTCAGCTCAAATTTATTTTCACCATTCTATAGCATTCCATTCAATCTTATTCCTTTCCACTCCATATCACTCCACTCCCCTCCTCTGCACTCCATTCCATTCCACTACTTCCCATTCCATCTGACTCCATTCCACTTCACTCCACTCCACTCCACTCCACTCCATTCCATTCCTTTCCATTCCATTCTATTCCACTCCATTGCATTCCACTCCTTTCCTTTGACAGGATATCACTGTGTCAGCCAGGCTGGATTCAAATGGCAGAATCTCAGCTCACCGTACACGTCAGCTTTCCATTGTATTGCACTCTATTCCATTTCATTCAATTCCATTCCATTCTAGTCCATTCCATTCCATTCCATTCCACTCCATTCCATTCCATTCCACTCTATTCATTCCATTCCATTCCATTCCATTCCATGCCATGCCATTCCACTCTGTTCCACTCTACTCCACTCCACTACACCGCATTCCGTTACATTGGAATCCATTCCACTCCATTCCACTCCTCTCCACTCTACTGAACTCCACTCCACTCCATTCCACTCGATCCCATTCAATTCCGCTCCATTCCCCTCTACTCCCCTCCCCCCCACTCCACTCCACTTCAATCCATTTCATTTCATCCCATTCTATTTCTATCCATTTCACTCCACTCCACTCCACTGCACTCCTGTCCACTGCATTCCATTCCATTTCACTGCATTCCATTCCATTCCTTTCCCTCGATAGTGTCTCACTCTGTCACCCAGCCTGGAGCACAGTGGCACAATCTCAAGTCCAATTTCATTTCAACATTCCATTCCATTCCATTCCATTCCACTGCACTCCAATCCAATCCATTCCACTCGACTCCACTCCTCTCCATTCTAGTCCACTCCACTTCTTTCCATTCCATCTAATTCCATTCCACTCCTTTCCACTCCACTCCACTCCCCTCCATCCCATTCCATTCCACTCCATTCCATTCCATTCTTTTATTTTGACAGGATCTCACTCTGTCACCCAGGCTTGTGTACAGTGGCACAATCTTAGCTCACATTTCGTTTCACCATTCCATTCTATTCTATTCCACGGCCCTTCACTCCACTCCAATCAATTTTACTCCACTCCACTTCAAACCATTTCATTCCATTCCATTCAAATCCACTCCACTCCAGTCCACTCCATTCGACTACACTCCACTCCACTTCACTCCATCCCATTCCACTGCACTCCATTGCACTCCACTCCACTCCAGTCCCCTCTATTCCACTCCATTCCATTCCACTCCACTCCACTTCATTGACTCCACACAACACCACTCCATTCCACTCTACTCCCCTCTACTCCACTCCACTCCACTCCATTCCATTTCATTCCATTCCATTCCATTCCATTCCATTCCATTCCTTTCTTTCCACAGGATCTCACTATGTCAAAAAGGATGGAGTTCAGTGGTACAATCTCAGCTCACATTTTTTTCACCATTCCATTGCTTTCAATTTCATCCCATTCCATTCCACTCTATTTCACTCCACTCCACTCCACTCCTTTCCATTCCACTCCATCCTATTCCATTCAACTCCAATCCACTCCACTGCATTCCACTCCATTGCATTCCATTCCTTTGGATTTCACACCATTGCGTTCCATTCTTTTCCTTAGACTGGATATCATGGTGTCACCCAGGCTGGAGTGTAGTGGCACAATTTCAGCTCGCATTACATGTCAACTTTTCATTGCATTGCATTCTATTCCATTGCATATCATTGCAATCCATTCCAGTGCATTGCATTCCATTCCTTTCCATTCCTTTTCATTCAATTCCACTCTTTTCCACTCCGTTCCACTCCACTCCATTCCACTACATTCCATTACATGTAATTCCATTGCACTCCATTCCACTCCTCTCTACTCCACAACACTCCACTACACTCCATTCCACTACATCCCATTCCATTCCACTCCATTCCACTGCAATCCACAGCAACCCACTCCACTCCACTTCATTCCATTTCATCCCATTCCATTCCATTCCCTTCCATTCCACTCCTTTCTTTCGACAGGATCTCTTTCTGTCACACAGGCTGTAGCGTAGTGGCATAATATCAACACACATTTCTTTTCAACATTCCATTCCATTCCATTCCACTCAACTCCACTCCAATCCAGTCCACTCCCCTCCAATCCAATCCATTCCACTCCGCTCCATTCCATTTCACTCCACTGAACTCTATTCATTCCACTCCACTCCATTCCAATCCAATCAATTCCACTCCACTCCATCACACTCCACTCCACTCCACTCCAATCCATTCCACTCCACTCCATCCCACTCCACTCCACTCCATTCCACTCTATTCCAGTCCACTCCACTGTTTCACTCCACTCCATTCCAATCTACTCCACTGCAGTCCACCTCACTCCATTCCATTCCAATCCACTCCACTCCACTCCATTCCAATCCATTCCATTGCATTCCATTACATTCCACTCCATTCCATTCCATTCCAATCCATTCCATTCCTTTCTTTCCATGGGATCTCTCTCTGTCACAAAGGCTGGAATGCAGTGACACAATCTCAGCTCACATTTCTTTACACCATAACATTGCATTCCTTTCCATCCCTTTCCATTCCACTATATTTCACTCCAGTCCACTCCACTCCACTCCATTCTATTACATTCCATTTCACTCCATTTAATTTCATTCCCTTCTTTTGACAGGATATCACTGTGTCACCGAGGCTGGAATGCAGTGACAAAATCTCAGCTGATATTACATGTCAACTTTCCATTGCATTTCATTGCTTCCATTGCATTCCATTGCATTCCTTTCCATTCCATTCCATTCCTTTGCACTCCATTCCACTTCACTCAACTCCACTACACTACATTCCATTGTATATTATTCCATTACACTCCATTCCACTCCTCTCTACTCCACTGCACTTCACTCCACTCCAATCCACTCCATCCCATTTCACTCCTCTCCATTGCCCTACTCTCCAGTCCACCCCACTCCACTCCACTTCATTCCGTTCGATTCAATCCCATTCCATTCCACTACATTCCACTCCACTCCCCATCACTCCACTCCACTCCACTCCAATCCAGTCCATTCCATTGCATTCCATACCATTCAACTACATTCCATTCCATTCCTTTCTTTCAAGAGTATCTCACTCTGTCATCCAGGCTGGAACGTAATCGCACGATCACAGCTCACATTTTATTTCATTATTCCATTCCATTCCATTCTATATCATTCCATTCCATCCTCTCTACTCCACTACACCCCAGTCCATTCTGCTCCACTCCACTCCATTCCCCTCCATTCCGTTCCATTTCATCCACTCTACTCCACTCATTCCATTCCACTCCACTCCAATGCATTCCACTCCACTCCATCCCACTGTGCTACACTCCACTTCATTTCATTCCATTCCATTCTGTCCCATGCCATTCCTCTCCATTCCACTGCACTCCGCTCCTCTCCATTCCATTCCACTCCCTCCACTCCATTCCATTCCACTCCATTCCACTCCCCTCCACTCCACTTCACTCCACTCCATTCCATTCCACTCCACTCCATTCAATTCCTTTCTTTCCACAGGATCTCACTCTGTCACAAATACTGGAGTGCAGTGGCACAATCTCAGTGCACATTTCTTTTCACCATTCTATTGCATTCCTTTAAATCCCATTCCATTCCACTCTATTTCAGTCCATTCCACTGCAGTACACTCCATTACGTTCCACTCAATCCTTTTCCATTAGAAGCCATTCCACTCCCCTCCACTCCACTCCACTCCATTTCTTTCTGTTCCATTCCATTTCATTTCACTCCATTGCATTCCAATCCTTTCTTTCGACATGCTATCACTGTTTCACCCAGTCTGGAGTGCAGTGGCACAATCTCAGCTCACATTACATGTCAACTTTCCTTTGCATTACATTCTATTCCATTGCATTCCACTGCATTCCCTTCCATTCCATTCCATTCCACTCCATTCAACTCCACTCCACTCCAGTCCATTACATTCCATTACATCATATTCTGTTGCACTCCGTTCCACTCCTCTCCACTCCACTGCACTCCACTCCATTCCATTCCATTCCATTCCATTCCCTTCCACTCCATTCAACTGCACTCCACTCCACCCCACTCCACTTCATTCCATTCCATTCCGTCCCGTTCCAATCCTCTCCATTCCACTCCACTACACTTCACTCCACTCCTCTCCAGTCCACTCCATTTAATTTCATTGCCCGGCATTCTATCAGATTCCTTTCTTTCTAGGGTATCTCACTCTTTCAACCACCCTGGAGCGATATGGCACAATCTCAGCTCACATTTCCTTTCACCATTCTATTCCATTACATTACATTCTATTCTGTTCCACTCCACTCCACTCCATTTCACTCCACTCAACTCAACTCCACTCCACTACACTCCATTACACTACACTACACTCCATTCCACTCCACTGCAATGCACTCCACTCCATTTCATTCCATTTCACTCCATTGCATTCCATTCCTTTCTTTAGACAGGATATCACTGTGTCACCCAGGCTGGAGTGCAGTGGCACAATCTCAGCTCACATTACATGTCAACTTTCCATTCCATTGCGTTCTATTCCAATGCATTCCATTCCATTCCATTCCATTCCATTCCATTCCATTCCATTCCATTCCATTCAATTCCATTCCACTCCATTCCATTTCACTCCACTTCACTCCAATCCACTACATTCCATTTCATCAAACTCTCTTCCACTCCATTCCACTCCTCTCCACTCCAGTGCGCTCCACTCCAATATATTCAACTCCATCCTATTTAATTCTGCTCCATTCCACTTCACTCCATTCCACCTCACTCCACTCTACTACATTCCATTCCATTCCTTCCCATTCCATTCCTCTCCATTCTACTCCACTCCACTTCACTCCACTCCACACCAGTCCACTTCATTCCATTCCATTCCATCCCGTTGTACTCCAACCCACTCCACTCCACTTCAATGCATTCCCTTCCATCCCATTTCTTTCCTCTCCATTCCACTCCACTTCAATCCACTCTACTCCACTCCACTCAACTCCATTCCACTCTACTTCCCTCCTCTCCTCTCCACTCCATTCCATTCCATTCCATTCCTTTCTTTCCACTTGACCCCGCTCTGTCAAAAAGGCTGTAGTTCCGTAGTACAATCCCATCTCACATTTCTTTTCACCATTCCATTGCTTTCCATTCCATCCCATTCCATTCCACTCTATTTCACTACATTCCAATCCATTTCATTCCACTCCATCCCACTTTTTTCAACTCCACTCCACTTAATTCCATTCCATTCCATCACATTCCATTCCACTACACTACACTCCACTCCCCTCCACTACACTACACTACACTACACTCCCCTCCACTCCCCTCCACTCCACTCTATTCCACTCCAATCCACTCCACTCCTGTCCACTCCACTCCATTCCATTGCAGTCCACTCCTCTCTACTCCATTCCACTCCACTCCATTCCACTCCACTGAATTCCCCTCCACTCCACCCCATTCTACTCCATTCCACTTCACTCTATTCCACTCCACTCCACTCCAATCCACTCCTTTCCACTCCATTCCACTCCACTCCATTCCATGCCAGTCCACTCCATTCCATTCCTTTCTTTCCACAGGATCTCACTCTGTCACAAATGCTGAAGTGCAGTGGCACCATCTCAGCACATTTCTTTTCACCATTCTGTTGTATTCCTTTCCATCCCATTCCATTCCACTCTGTTTCACTCCATTCCACTCCACTCCACTCCATTCTGTTCCACCCCATACCTTTCCATTCGACTCCATTCCACTCCACTCCACTCCACTCCACTCCACTCCACTCCACTCCATTGCATTCCATTCGTTTCCATTCCATTTCACTCCATTGCCTTCCATTCCTTTCTTTCGACCAGCTATCACTGTGTCACCCAGGCTGGAGTGCAGTGGCACAATCTCAGCTCACATTACATGTCAACTTTCCATTGCATTGCATTCTATTCCGTTGCCTTCCACTACATTGCATTCCATTCCAGTCAATTCCATTCTATTCCACTCCATTCCACTCCACTGCACTACACTGCAGTACATTCCATTCCATTCCATTCCATTCATTCCATTCTACTCCATTCCACTCCACTGCACTCCACTCCACTACATTCCATTACATCCGATTGCATTCCACTCCATTCCACTTCTGTCCACTCCACTGCACACCACTCCCCTTTGTTCCATTCCATTCCACACCATTCAAGTGCAGTCCACTCCACCTCACTCCATTCCACTTCTTTCCATTCCATTCCATTCAGTCCCATTCCATTCCTCTCCATTCCACTCCACTCCACTTCACTCTCCTCCACTCCTCTGTAGTCCACTCCATTCCATTTCATTCCACGGCATTCCATTCCATTCCTTTCTTTCTAGGGTATCTCACTCTGTCAACCAGCCTGGAGCGCTGTAGCACAATCTCAGCTCACATTTCGTTTCACCATTCCATTCCATTCCACTCCTCTCAACTCTATTCCACACTTCTCCACTTCATTCCATTCCATCCCATTCCATTCCTCTCCATTCCACTATAGTCCACTTCACTCCACTCCACTAAAATCCACTCCAATCCATTCCATACCATTCCATTCCACTGCACTCCATTCTACTCCACTCAGTTCCTCTCCATTCCACTCCAATCTATTTCATTCCATTCCATTTCAATCCCTTCTATTCCACTCCTTCCTTTTGACAGGATCTCCGTCTGTCACACAGGCTGTAGCGTACTGGCACAATCTCAGCACATATTTCTTTTCACCATTCTCTTCCATTCCATTGTATTCCATTCCGTTCCATTCCATTCCGTTCAATTTCGTTCCACTCCACTCAACTCCATTCCACTTTACTCCACTTAACTCCACTCCATTCCATTCCACTTCACTCTATTCCAGTGCACTCCAATCCACTCCACTCTATTGCACTCAACTCCATTCCACTCCACTGCCCTCCCCTCCACTCCATTCCACTCCACTCAATTCCAATCCATTCCACTACAATCCACTTCCACTCCACTACAATCCACTCCATTCCACTCCACTCCTTTCCACTCTTCTCCACTACAATCCACTCCATTCCACTACACTCCATTCCACTCTACTCCACTACAATCCACTCCATTCCACTCCACTCCATTCCCTTCCACTGCATTCCATTCCATTCCTCAGCATTCCATTCTATTCTTTCTCTCGACAGTATCTCACTCTGTCACCCAGCCAGGAGTGCAGTAGCACAATCACAGCTCACATTTCATTTCATCATTCCATTCCTTTCCATTCCATTCATTCAATTCCATTCCACTCCACTCCACTCCACTTCCCTCCATTCCACTCCAATCCATCCCACTCCACTCCACTACATTCCATTCTGTTCCACTCCATTCCATTCCTTTCTTTCCACAGGATCTCACTCTGTCACAAAGGCTGATGTGCAGTGGCTCAATCTCAGCTCAAATTTATTTTCACCATTCTATAGCATTCCATTCAATCTTATTCCTTTCCACTCCATATCACTCCACTCCCCTCCTCTGCACTCCATTCCATTCCACTACTTCCCATTCCATCTGACTCCATTCCACTTCACTCCACTCCACTCCACTCCACTCCATTCCATTCCTTTCCATTCCATTCTATTCCACTCCATTGCATTCCACTCCTTTCCTTTGACAGGATATCACTGTGTCAGCCAGGCTGGATTCAAATGGCAGAATCTCAGCTCACCGTACACGTCAGCTTTCCATTGTATTGCACTCTATTCCATTTCATTCAATTCCATTCCATTCTAGTCCATTCCATTCCATTCCATTCCACTCCATTCCATTCCATTCCACTCTATTCATTCCATTCCATTCCATTCCATTCCATGCCATGCCATTCCACTCTGTTCCACTCTACTCCACTCCACTACACCGCATTCCGTTACATTGGAATCCATTCCACTCCATTCCACTCCTCTCCACTCTACTGAACTCCACTCCACTCCATTCCACTCGATCCCATTCAATTCCGCTCCATTCCCCTCTACTCCCCTCCCCCCCACTCCACTCCACTTCAATCCATTTCATTTCATCCCATTCTATTTCTATCCATTTCACTCCACTCCACTCCACTGCACTCCTGTCCACTGCATTCCATTCCATTTCACTGCATTCCATTCCATTCCTTTCCCTCGATAGTGTCTCACTCTGTCACCCAGCCTGGAGCACAGTGGCACAATCTCAAGTCCAATTTCATTTCAACATTCCATTCCATTCCATTCCATTCCACTGCACTCCAATCCAATCCATTCCACTCGACTCCACTCCTCTCCATTCTAGTCCACTCCACTTCTTTCCATTCCATCTAATTCCATTCCACTCCTTTCCACTCCACTCCACTCCCCTCCATCCCATTCCATTCCACTCCATTCCATTCCATTCTTTTATTTTGACAGGATCTCACTCTGTCACCCAGGCTTGTGTACAGTGGCACAATCTTAGCTCACATTTCGTTTCACCATTCCATTCTATTCTATTCCACGGCCCTTCACTCCACTCCAATCAATTTTACTCCACTCCACTTCAAACCATTTCATTCCATTCCATTCAAATCCACTCCACTCCAGTCCACTCCATTCGACTACACTCCACTCCACTTCACTCCATCCCATTCCACTGCACTCCATTGCACTCCACTCCACTCCAGTCCCCTCTATTCCACTCCATTCCATTCCACTCCACTCCACTTCATTGACTCCACACAACACCACTCCATTCCACTCTACTCCCCTCTACTCCACTCCACTCCACTCCATTCCATTTCATTCCATTCCATTCCATTCCATTCCATTCCATTCCTTTCTTTCCACAGGATCTCACTATGTCAAAAAGGATGGAGTTCAGTGGTACAATCTCAGCTCACATTTTTTTCACCATTCCATTGCTTTCAATTTCATCCCATTCCATTCCACTCTATTTCACTCCACTCCACTCCACTCCTTTCCATTCCACTCCATCCTATTCCATTCAACTCCAATCCACTCCACTGCATTCCACTCCATTGCATTCCATTCCTTTGGATTTCACACCATTGCGTTCCATTCTTTTCCTTAGACTGGATATCATGGTGTCACCCAGGCTGGAGTGTAGTGGCACAATTTCAGCTCGCATTACATGTCAACTTTTCATTGCATTGCATTCTATTCCATTGCATATCATTGCAATCCATTCCAGTGCATTGCATTCCATTCCTTTCCATTCCTTTTCATTCAATTCCACTCTTTTCCACTCCGTTCCACTCCACTCCATTCCACTACATTCCATTACATGTAATTCCATTGCACTCCATTCCACTCCTCTCTACTCCACAACACTCCACTACACTCCATTCCACTACATCCCATTCCATTCCACTCCATTCCACTGCAATCCACAGCAACCCACTCCACTCCACTTCATTCCATTTCATCCCATTCCATTCCATTCCCTTCCATTCCACTCCTTTCTTTCGACAGGATCTCTTTCTGTCACACAGGCTGTAGCGTAGTGGCATAATATCAACACACATTTCTTTTCAACATTCCATTCCATTCCATTCCACTCAACTCCACTCCAATCCAGTCCACTCCCCTCCAATCCAATCCATTCCACTCCGCTCCATTCCATTTCACTCCACTGAACTCTATTCATTCCACTCCACTCCATTCCAATCCAATCAATTCCACTCCACTCCATCACACTCCACTCCACTCCACTCCAATCCATTCCACTCCACTCCATCCCACTCCACTCCACTCCATTCCACTCTATTCCAGTCCACTCCACTGTTTCACTCCACTCCATTCCAATCTACTCCACTGCAGTCCACCTCACTCCATTCCATTCCAATCCACTCCACTCCACTCCATTCCAATCCATTCCATTGCATTCCATTACATTCCACTCCATTCCATTCCATTCCAATCCATTCCATTCCTTTCTTTCCATGGGATCTCTCTCTGTCACAAAGGCTGGAATGCAGTGACACAATCTCAGCTCACATTTCTTTACACCATAACATTGCATTCCTTTCCATCCCTTTCCATTCCACTATATTTCACTCCAGTCCACTCCACTCCACTCCATTCTATTACATTCCATTTCACTCCATTTAATTTCATTCCCTTCTTTTGACAGGATATCACTGTGTCACCGAGGCTGGAATGCAGTGACAAAATCTCAGCTGATATTACATGTCAACTTTCCATTGCATTTCATTGCTTCCATTGCATTCCATTGCATTCCTTTCCATTCCATTCCATTCCTTTGCACTCCATTCCACTTCACTCAACTCCACTACACTACATTCCATTGTATATTATTCCATTACACTCCATTCCACTCCTCTCTACTCCACTGCACTTCACTCCACTCCAATCCACTCCATCCCATTTCACTCCTCTCCATTGCCCTACTCTCCAGTCCACCCCACTCCACTCCACTTCATTCCGTTCGATTCAATCCCATTCCATTCCACTACATTCCACTCCACTCCCCATCACTCCACTCCACTCCACTCCAATCCAGTCCATTCCATTGCATTCCATACCATTCAACTACATTCCATTCCATTCCTTTCTTTCAAGAGTATCTCACTCTGTCATCCAGGCTGGAACGTAATCGCACGATCACAGCTCACATTTTATTTCATTATTCCATTCCATTCCATTCTATATCATTCCATTCCATCCTCTCTACTCCACTACACCCCAGTCCATTCTGCTCCACTCCACTCCATTCCCCTCCATTCCGTTCCATTTCATCCACTCTACTCCACTCATTCCATTCCACTCCACTCCAATGCATTCCACTCCACTCCATCCCACTGTGCTACACTCCACTTCATTTCATTCCATTCCATTCTGTCCCATGCCATTCCTCTCCATTCCACTGCACTCCGCTCCTCTCCATTCCATTCCACTCCCTCCACTCCATTCCATTCCACTCCATTCCACTCCCCTCCACTCCACTTCACTCCACTCCATTCCATTCCACTCCACTCCATTCAATTCCTTTCTTTCCACAGGATCTCACTCTGTCACAAATACTGGAGTGCAGTGGCACAATCTCAGTGCACATTTCTTTTCACCATTCTATTGCATTCCTTTAAATCCCATTCCATTCCACTCTATTTCAGTCCATTCCACTGCAGTACACTCCATTACGTTCCACTCAATCCTTTTCCATTAGAAGCCATTCCACTCCCCTCCACTCCACTCCACTCCATTTCTTTCTGTTCCATTCCATTTCATTTCACTCCATTGCATTCCAATCCTTTCTTTCGACATGCTATCACTGTTTCACCCAGTCTGGAGTGCAGTGGCACAATCTCAGCTCACATTACATGTCAACTTTCCTTTGCATTACATTCTATTCCATTGCATTCCACTGCATTCCCTTCCATTCCATTCCATTCCACTCCATTCAACTCCACTCCACTCCAGTCCATTACATTCCATTACATCATATTCTGTTGCACTCCGTTCCACTCCTCTCCACTCCACTGCACTCCACTCCATTCCATTCCATTCCATTCCATTCCCTTCCACTCCATTCAACTGCACTCCACTCCACCCCACTCCACTTCATTCCATTCCATTCCGTCCCGTTCCAATCCTCTCCATTCCACTCCACTACACTTCACTCCACTCCTCTCCAGTCCACTCCATTTAATTTCATTGCCCGGCATTCTATCAGATTCCTTTCTTTCTAGGGTATCTCACTCTTTCAACCACCCTGGAGCGATATGGCACAATCTCAGCTCACATTTCCTTTCACCATTCTATTCCATTACATTACATTCTATTCTGTTCCACTCCACTCCACTCCATTTCACTCCACTCAACTCAACTCCACTCCACTACACTCCATTACACTACACTACACTCCATTCCACTCCACTGCAATGCACTCCACTCCATTTCATTCCATTTCACTCCATTGCATTCCATTCCTTTCTTTAGACAGGATATCACTGTGTCACCCAGGCTGGAGTGCAGTGGCACAATCTCAGCTCACATTACATGTCAACTTTCCATTCCATTGCGTTCTATTCCAATGCATTCCATTCCATTCCATTCCATTCCATTCCATTCCATTCCATTCCATTCCATTCCATTCCATTCAATTCCATTCCACTCCATTCCATTTCACTCCACTTCACTCCAATCCACTACATTCCATTTCATCAAACTCTCTTCCACTCCATTCCACTCCTCTCCACTCCAGTGCGCTCCACTCCAATATATTCAACTCCATCCTATTTAATTCTGCTCCATTCCACTTCACTCCATTCCACCTCACTCCACTCTACTACATTCCATTCCATTCCTTCCCATTCCATTCCTCTCCATTCTACTCCACTCCACTTCACTCCACTCCACACCAGTCCACTTCATTCCATTCCATTCCATCCCGTTGTACTCCAACCCACTCCACTCCACTTCAATGCATTCCCTTCCATCCCATTTCTTTCCTCTCCATTCCACTCCACTTCAATCCACTCTACTCCACTCCACTCAACTCCATTCCACTCTACTTCCCTCCTCTCCTCTCCACTCCATTCCATTCCATTCCATTCCTTTCTTTCCACTTGACCCCGCTCTGTCAAAAAGGCTGTAGTTCCGTAGTACAATCCCATCTCACATTTCTTTTCACCATTCCATTGCTTTCCATTCCATCCCATTCCATTCCACTCTATTTCACTACATTCCAATCCATTTCATTCCACTCCATCCCACTTTTTTCAACTCCACTCCACTTAATTCCATTCCATTCCATCACATTCCATTCCACTACACTACACTCCACTCCCCTCCACTACACTACACTACACTACACTCCCCTCCACTCCCCTCCACTCCACTCTATTCCACTCCAATCCACTCCACTCCTGTCCACTCCACTCCATTCCATTGCAGTCCACTCCTCTCTACTCCATTCCACTCCACTCCATTCCACTCCACTGAATTCCCCTCCACTCCACCCCATTCTACTCCATTCCACTTCACTCTATTCCACTCCACTCCACTCCAATCCACTCCTTTCCACTCCATTCCACTCCACTCCATTCCATGCCAGTCCACTCCATTCCATTCCTTTCTTTCCACAGGATCTCACTCTGTCACAAATGCTGAAGTGCAGTGGCACCATCTCAGCACATTTCTTTTCACCATTCTGTTGTATTCCTTTCCATCCCATTCCATTCCACTCTGTTTCACTCCATTCCACTCCACTCCACTCCATTCTGTTCCACCCCATACCTTTCCATTCGACTCCATTCCACTCCACTCCACTCCACTCCACTCCACTCCACTCCACTCCATTGCATTCCATTCGTTTCCATTCCATTTCACTCCATTGCCTTCCATTCCTTTCTTTCGACCAGCTATCACTGTGTCACCCAGGCTGGAGTGCAGTGGCACAATCTCAGCTCACATTACATGTCAACTTTCCATTGCATTGCATTCTATTCCGTTGCCTTCCACTACATTGCATTCCATTCCAGTCAATTCCATTCTATTCCACTCCATTCCACTCCACTGCACTACACTGCAGTACATTCCATTCCATTCCATTCCATTCATTCCATTCTACTCCATTCCACTCCACTGCACTCCACTCCACTACATTCCATTACATCCGATTGCATTCCACTCCATTCCACTTCTGTCCACTCCACTGCACACCACTCCCCTTTGTTCCATTCCATTCCACACCATTCAAGTGCAGTCCACTCCACCTCACTCCATTCCACTTCTTTCCATTCCATTCCATTCAGTCCCATTCCATTCCTCTCCATTCCACTCCACTCCACTTCACTCTCCTCCACTCCTCTGTAGTCCACTCCATTCCATTTCATTCCACGGCATTCCATTCCATTCCTTTCTTTCTAGGGTATCTCACTCTGTCAACCAGCCTGGAGCGCTGTAGCACAATCTCAGCTCACATTTCGTTTCACCATTCCATTCCATTCCACTCCTCTCAACTCTATTCCACACTTCTCCACTTCATTCCATTCCATCCCATTCCATTCCTCTCCATTCCACTATAGTCCACTTCACTCCACTCCACTAAAATCCACTCCAATCCATTCCATACCATTCCATTCCACTGCACTCCATTCTACTCCACTCAGTTCCTCTCCATTCCACTCCAATCTATTTCATTCCATTCCATTTCAATCCCTTCTATTCCACTCCTTCCTTTTGACAGGATCTCCGTCTGTCACACAGGCTGTAGCGTACTGGCACAATCTCAGCACATATTTCTTTTCACCATTCTCTTCCATTCCATTGTATTCCATTCCGTTCCATTCCATTCCGTTCAATTTCGTTCCACTCCACTCAACTCCATTCCACTTTACTCCACTTAACTCCACTCCATTCCATTCCACTTCACTCTATTCCAGTGCACTCCAATCCACTCCACTCTATTGCACTCAACTCCATTCCACTCCACTGCCCTCCCCTCCACTCCATTCCACTCCACTCAATTCCAATCCATTCCACTACAATCCACTTCCACTCCACTACAATCCACTCCATTCCACTCCACTCCTTTCCACTCTTCTCCACTACAATCCACTCCATTCCACTACACTCCATTCCACTCTACTCCACTACAATCCACTCCATTCCACTCCACTCCATTCCCTTCCACTGCATTCCATTCCATTCCTCAGCATTCCATTCTATTCTTTCTCTCGACAGTATCTCACTCTGTCACCCAGCCAGGAGTGCAGTAGCACAATCACAGCTCACATTTCATTTCATCATTCCATTCCTTTCCATTCCATTCATTCAATTCCATTCCACTCCACTCCACTCCACTTCCCTCCATTCCACTCCAATCCATCCCACTCCACTCCACTACATTCCATTCTGTTCCACTCCATTCCATTCCTTTCTTTCCACAGGATCTCACTCTGTCACAAAGGCTGATGTGCAGTGGCTCAATCTCAGCTCAAATTTATTTTCACCATTCTATAGCATTCCATTCAATCTTATTCCTTTCCACTCCATATCACTCCACTCCCCTCCTCTGCACTCCATTCCATTCCACTACTTCCCATTCCATCTGACTCCATTCCACTTCACTCCACTCCACTCCACTCCACTCCATTCCATTCCTTTCCATTCCATTCTATTCCACTCCATTGCATTCCACTCCTTTCCTTTGACAGGATATCACTGTGTCAGCCAGGCTGGATTCAAATGGCAGAATCTCAGCTCACCGTACACGTCAGCTTTCCATTGTATTGCACTCTATTCCATTTCATTCAATTCCATTCCATTCTAGTCCATTCCATTCCATTCCATTCCACTCCATTCCATTCCATTCCACTCTATTCATTCCATTCCATTCCATTCCATTCCATGCCATGCCATTCCACTCTGTTCCACTCTACTCCACTCCACTACACCGCATTCCGTTACATTGGAATCCATTCCACTCCATTCCACTCCTCTCCACTCTACTGAACTCCACTCCACTCCATTCCACTCGATCCCATTCAATTCCGCTCCATTCCCCTCTACTCCCCTCCCCCCCACTCCACTCCACTTCAATCCATTTCATTTCATCCCATTCTATTTCTATCCATTTCACTCCACTCCACTCCACTGCACTCCTGTCCACTGCATTCCATTCCATTTCACTGCATTCCATTCCATTCCTTTCCCTCGATAGTGTCTCACTCTGTCACCCAGCCTGGAGCACAGTGGCACAATCTCAAGTCCAATTTCATTTCAACATTCCATTCCATTCCATTCCATTCCACTGCACTCCAATCCAATCCATTCCACTCGACTCCACTCCTCTCCATTCTAGTCCACTCCACTTCTTTCCATTCCATCTAATTCCATTCCACTCCTTTCCACTCCACTCCACTCCCCTCCATCCCATTCCATTCCACTCCATTCCATTCCATTCTTTTATTTTGACAGGATCTCACTCTGTCACCCAGGCTTGTGTACAGTGGCACAATCTTAGCTCACATTTCGTTTCACCATTCCATTCTATTCTATTCCACGGCCCTTCACTCCACTCCAATCAATTTTACTCCACTCCACTTCAAACCATTTCATTCCATTCCATTCAAATCCACTCCACTCCAGTCCACTCCATTCGACTACACTCCACTCCACTTCACTCCATCCCATTCCACTGCACTCCATTGCACTCCACTCCACTCCAGTCCCCTCTATTCCACTCCATTCCATTCCACTCCACTCCACTTCATTGACTCCACACAACACCACTCCATTCCACTCTACTCCCCTCTACTCCACTCCACTCCACTCCATTCCATTTCATTCCATTCCATTCCATTCCATTCCATTCCATTCCTTTCTTTCCACAGGATCTCACTATGTCAAAAAGGATGGAGTTCAGTGGTACAATCTCAGCTCACATTTTTTTCACCATTCCATTGCTTTCAATTTCATCCCATTCCATTCCACTCTATTTCACTCCACTCCACTCCACTCCTTTCCATTCCACTCCATCCTATTCCATTCAACTCCAATCCACTCCACTGCATTCCACTCCATTGCATTCCATTCCTTTGGATTTCACACCATTGCGTTCCATTCTTTTCCTTAGACTGGATATCATGGTGTCACCCAGGCTGGAGTGTAGTGGCACAATTTCAGCTCGCATTACATGTCAACTTTTCATTGCATTGCATTCTATTCCATTGCATATCATTGCAATCCATTCCAGTGCATTGCATTCCATTCCTTTCCATTCCTTTTCATTCAATTCCACTCTTTTCCACTCCGTTCCACTCCACTCCATTCCACTACATTCCATTACATGTAATTCCATTGCACTCCATTCCACTCCTCTCTACTCCACAACACTCCACTACACTCCATTCCACTACATCCCATTCCATTCCACTCCATTCCACTGCAATCCACAGCAACCCACTCCACTCCACTTCATTCCATTTCATCCCATTCCATTCCATTCCCTTCCATTCCACTCCTTTCTTTCGACAGGATCTCTTTCTGTCACACAGGCTGTAGCGTAGTGGCATAATATCAACACACATTTCTTTTCAACATTCCATTCCATTCCATTCCACTCAACTCCACTCCAATCCAGTCCACTCCCCTCCAATCCAATCCATTCCACTCCGCTCCATTCCATTTCACTCCACTGAACTCTATTCATTCCACTCCACTCCATTCCAATCCAATCAATTCCACTCCACTCCATCACACTCCACTCCACTCCACTCCAATCCATTCCACTCCACTCCATCCCACTCCACTCCACTCCATTCCACTCTATTCCAGTCCACTCCACTGTTTCACTCCACTCCATTCCAATCTACTCCACTGCAGTCCACCTCACTCCATTCCATTCCAATCCACTCCACTCCACTCCATTCCAATCCATTCCATTGCATTCCATTACATTCCACTCCATTCCATTCCATTCCAATCCATTCCATTCCTTTCTTTCCATGGGATCTCTCTCTGTCACAAAGGCTGGAATGCAGTGACACAATCTCAGCTCACATTTCTTTACACCATAACATTGCATTCCTTTCCATCCCTTTCCATTCCACTATATTTCACTCCAGTCCACTCCACTCCACTCCATTCTATTACATTCCATTTCACTCCATTTAATTTCATTCCCTTCTTTTGACAGGATATCACTGTGTCACCGAGGCTGGAATGCAGTGACAAAATCTCAGCTGATATTACATGTCAACTTTCCATTGCATTTCATTGCTTCCATTGCATTCCATTGCATTCCTTTCCATTCCATTCCATTCCTTTGCACTCCATTCCACTTCACTCAACTCCACTACACTACATTCCATTGTATATTATTCCATTACACTCCATTCCACTCCTCTCTACTCCACTGCACTTCACTCCACTCCAATCCACTCCATCCCATTTCACTCCTCTCCATTGCCCTACTCTCCAGTCCACCCCACTCCACTCCACTTCATTCCGTTCGATTCAATCCCATTCCATTCCACTACATTCCACTCCACTCCCCATCACTCCACTCCACTCCACTCCAATCCAGTCCATTCCATTGCATTCCATACCATTCAACTACATTCCATTCCATTCCTTTCTTTCAAGAGTATCTCACTCTGTCATCCAGGCTGGAACGTAATCGCACGATCACAGCTCACATTTTATTTCATTATTCCATTCCATTCCATTCTATATCATTCCATTCCATCCTCTCTACTCCACTACACCCCAGTCCATTCTGCTCCACTCCACTCCATTCCCCTCCATTCCGTTCCATTTCATCCACTCTACTCCACTCATTCCATTCCACTCCACTCCAATGCATTCCACTCCACTCCATCCCACTGTGCTACACTCCACTTCATTTCATTCCATTCCATTCTGTCCCATGCCATTCCTCTCCATTCCACTGCACTCCGCTCCTCTCCATTCCATTCCACTCCCTCCACTCCATTCCATTCCACTCCATTCCACTCCCCTCCACTCCACTTCACTCCACTCCATTCCATTCCACTCCACTCCATTCAATTCCTTTCTTTCCACAGGATCTCACTCTGTCACAAATACTGGAGTGCAGTGGCACAATCTCAGTGCACATTTCTTTTCACCATTCTATTGCATTCCTTTAAATCCCATTCCATTCCACTCTATTTCAGTCCATTCCACTGCAGTACACTCCATTACGTTCCACTCAATCCTTTTCCATTAGAAGCCATTCCACTCCCCTCCACTCCACTCCACTCCATTTCTTTCTGTTCCATTCCATTTCATTTCACTCCATTGCATTCCAATCCTTTCTTTCGACATGCTATCACTGTTTCACCCAGTCTGGAGTGCAGTGGCACAATCTCAGCTCACATTACATGTCAACTTTCCTTTGCATTACATTCTATTCCATTGCATTCCACTGCATTCCCTTCCATTCCATTCCATTCCACTCCATTCAACTCCACTCCACTCCAGTCCATTACATTCCATTACATCATATTCTGTTGCACTCCGTTCCACTCCTCTCCACTCCACTGCACTCCACTCCATTCCATTCCATTCCATTCCATTCCCTTCCACTCCATTCAACTGCACTCCACTCCACCCCACTCCACTTCATTCCATTCCATTCCGTCCCGTTCCAATCCTCTCCATTCCACTCCACTACACTTCACTCCACTCCTCTCCAGTCCACTCCATTTAATTTCATTGCCCGGCATTCTATCAGATTCCTTTCTTTCTAGGGTATCTCACTCTTTCAACCACCCTGGAGCGATATGGCACAATCTCAGCTCACATTTCCTTTCACCATTCTATTCCATTACATTACATTCTATTCTGTTCCACTCCACTCCACTCCATTTCACTCCACTCAACTCAACTCCACTCCACTACACTCCATTACACTACACTACACTCCATTCCACTCCACTGCAATGCACTCCACTCCATTTCATTCCATTTCACTCCATTGCATTCCATTCCTTTCTTTAGACAGGATATCACTGTGTCACCCAGGCTGGAGTGCAGTGGCACAATCTCAGCTCACATTACATGTCAACTTTCCATTCCATTGCGTTCTATTCCAATGCATTCCATTCCATTCCATTCCATTCCATTCCATTCCATTCCATTCCATTCCATTCCATTCCATTCCATTCAATTCCATTCCACTCCATTCCATTTCACTCCACTTCACTCCAATCCACTACATTCCATTTCATCAAACTCTCTTCCACTCCATTCCACTCCTCTCCACTCCAGTGCGCTCCACTCCAATATATTCAACTCCATCCTATTTAATTCTGCTCCATTCCACTTCACTCCATTCCACCTCACTCCACTCTACTACATTCCATTCCATTCCTTCCCATTCCATTCCTCTCCATTCTACTCCACTCCACTTCACTCCACTCCACACCAGTCCACTTCATTCCATTCCATTCCATCCCGTTGTACTCCAACCCACTCCACTCCACTTCAATGCATTCCCTTCCATCCCATTTCTTTCCTCTCCATTCCACTCCACTTCAATCCACTCTACTCCACTCCACTCAACTCCATTCCACTCTACTTCCCTCCTCTCCTCTCCACTCCATTCCATTCCATTCCATTCCTTTCTTTCCACTTGACCCCGCTCTGTCAAAAAGGCTGTAGTTCCGTAGTACAATCCCATCTCACATTTCTTTTCACCATTCCATTGCTTTCCATTCCATCCCATTCCATTCCACTCTATTTCACTACATTCCAATCCATTTCATTCCACTCCATCCCACTTTTTTCAACTCCACTCCACTTAATTCCATTCCATTCCATCACATTCCATTCCACTACACTACACTCCACTCCCCTCCACTACACTACACTACACTACACTCCCCTCCACTCCCCTCCACTCCACTCTATTCCACTCCAATCCACTCCACTCCTGTCCACTCCACTCCATTCCATTGCAGTCCACTCCTCTCTACTCCATTCCACTCCACTCCATTCCACTCCACTGAATTCCCCTCCACTCCACCCCATTCTACTCCATTCCACTTCACTCTATTCCACTCCACTCCACTCCAATCCACTCCTTTCCACTCCATTCCACTCCACTCCATTCCATGCCAGTCCACTCCATTCCATTCCTTTCTTTCCACAGGATCTCACTCTGTCACAAATGCTGAAGTGCAGTGGCACCATCTCAGCACATTTCTTTTCACCATTCTGTTGTATTCCTTTCCATCCCATTCCATTCCACTCTGTTTCACTCCATTCCACTCCACTCCACTCCATTCTGTTCCACCCCATACCTTTCCATTCGACTCCATTCCACTCCACTCCACTCCACTCCACTCCACTCCACTCCACTCCATTGCATTCCATTCGTTTCCATTCCATTTCACTCCATTGCCTTCCATTCCTTTCTTTCGACCAGCTATCACTGTGTCACCCAGGCTGGAGTGCAGTGGCACAATCTCAGCTCACATTACATGTCAACTTTCCATTGCATTGCATTCTATTCCGTTGCCTTCCACTACATTGCATTCCATTCCAGTCAATTCCATTCTATTCCACTCCATTCCACTCCACTGCACTACACTGCAGTACATTCCATTCCATTCCATTCCATTCATTCCATTCTACTCCATTCCACTCCACTGCACTCCACTCCACTACATTCCATTACATCCGATTGCATTCCACTCCATTCCACTTCTGTCCACTCCACTGCACACCACTCCCCTTTGTTCCATTCCATTCCACACCATTCAAGTGCAGTCCACTCCACCTCACTCCATTCCACTTCTTTCCATTCCATTCCATTCAGTCCCATTCCATTCCTCTCCATTCCACTCCACTCCACTTCACTCTCCTCCACTCCTCTGTAGTCCACTCCATTCCATTTCATTCCACGGCATTCCATTCCATTCCTTTCTTTCTAGGGTATCTCACTCTGTCAACCAGCCTGGAGCGCTGTAGCACAATCTCAGCTCACATTTCGTTTCACCATTCCATTCCATTCCACTCCTCTCAACTCTATTCCACACTTCTCCACTTCATTCCATTCCATCCCATTCCATTCCTCTCCATTCCACTATAGTCCACTTCACTCCACTCCACTAAAATCCACTCCAATCCATTCCATACCATTCCATTCCACTGCACTCCATTCTACTCCACTCAGTTCCTCTCCATTCCACTCCAATCTATTTCATTCCATTCCATTTCAATCCCTTCTATTCCACTCCTTCCTTTTGACAGGATCTCCGTCTGTCACACAGGCTGTAGCGTACTGGCACAATCTCAGCACATATTTCTTTTCACCATTCTCTTCCATTCCATTGTATTCCATTCCGTTCCATTCCATTCCGTTCAATTTCGTTCCACTCCACTCAACTCCATTCCACTTTACTCCACTTAACTCCACTCCATTCCATTCCACTTCACTCTATTCCAGTGCACTCCAATCCACTCCACTCTATTGCACTCAACTCCATTCCACTCCACTGCCCTCCCCTCCACTCCATTCCACTCCACTCAATTCCAATCCATTCCACTACAATCCACTTCCACTCCACTACAATCCACTCCATTCCACTCCACTCCTTTCCACTCTTCTCCACTACAATCCACTCCATTCCACTACACTCCATTCCACTCTACTCCACTACAATCCACTCCATTCCACTCCACTCCATTCCCTTCCACTGCATTCCATTCCATTCCTCAGCATTCCATTCTATTCTTTCTCTCGACAGTATCTCACTCTGTCACCCAGCCAGGAGTGCAGTAGCACAATCACAGCTCACATTTCATTTCATCATTCCATTCCTTTCCATTCCATTCATTCAATTCCATTCCACTCCACTCCACTCCACTTCCCTCCATTCCACTCCAATCCATCCCACTCCACTCCACTACATTCCATTCTGTTCCACTCCATTCCATTCCTTTCTTTCCACAGGATCTCACTCTGTCACAAAGGCTGATGTGCAGTGGCTCAATCTCAGCTCAAATTTATTTTCACCATTCTATAGCATTCCATTCAATCTTATTCCTTTCCACTCCATATCACTCCACTCCCCTCCTCTGCACTCCATTCCATTCCACTACTTCCCATTCCATCTGACTCCATTCCACTTCACTCCACTCCACTCCACTCCACTCCATTCCATTCCTTTCCATTCCATTCTATTCCACTCCATTGCATTCCACTCCTTTCCTTTGACAGGATATCACTGTGTCAGCCAGGCTGGATTCAAATGGCAGAATCTCAGCTCACCGTACACGTCAGCTTTCCATTGTATTGCACTCTATTCCATTTCATTCAATTCCATTCCATTCTAGTCCATTCCATTCCATTCCATTCCACTCCATTCCATTCCATTCCACTCTATTCATTCCATTCCATTCCATTCCATTCCATGCCATGCCATTCCACTCTGTTCCACTCTACTCCACTCCACTACACCGCATTCCGTTACATTGGAATCCATTCCACTCCATTCCACTCCTCTCCACTCTACTGAACTCCACTCCACTCCATTCCACTCGATCCCATTCAATTCCGCTCCATTCCCCTCTACTCCCCTCCCCCCCACTCCACTCCACTTCAATCCATTTCATTTCATCCCATTCTATTTCTATCCATTTCACTCCACTCCACTCCACTGCACTCCTGTCCACTGCATTCCATTCCATTTCACTGCATTCCATTCCATTCCTTTCCCTCGATAGTGTCTCACTCTGTCACCCAGCCTGGAGCACAGTGGCACAATCTCAAGTCCAATTTCATTTCAACATTCCATTCCATTCCATTCCATTCCACTGCACTCCAATCCAATCCATTCCACTCGACTCCACTCCTCTCCATTCTAGTCCACTCCACTTCTTTCCATTCCATCTAATTCCATTCCACTCCTTTCCACTCCACTCCACTCCCCTCCATCCCATTCCATTCCACTCCATTCCATTCCATTCTTTTATTTTGACAGGATCTCACTCTGTCACCCAGGCTTGTGTACAGTGGCACAATCTTAGCTCACATTTCGTTTCACCATTCCATTCTATTCTATTCCACGGCCCTTCACTCCACTCCAATCAATTTTACTCCACTCCACTTCAAACCATTTCATTCCATTCCATTCAAATCCACTCCACTCCAGTCCACTCCATTCGACTACACTCCACTCCACTTCACTCCATCCCATTCCACTGCACTCCATTGCACTCCACTCCACTCCAGTCCCCTCTATTCCACTCCATTCCATTCCACTCCACTCCACTTCATTGACTCCACACAACACCACTCCATTCCACTCTACTCCCCTCTACTCCACTCCACTCCACTCCATTCCATTTCATTCCATTCCATTCCATTCCATTCCATTCCATTCCTTTCTTTCCACAGGATCTCACTATGTCAAAAAGGATGGAGTTCAGTGGTACAATCTCAGCTCACATTTTTTTCACCATTCCATTGCTTTCAATTTCATCCCATTCCATTCCACTCTATTTCACTCCACTCCACTCCACTCCTTTCCATTCCACTCCATCCTATTCCATTCAACTCCAATCCACTCCACTGCATTCCACTCCATTGCATTCCATTCCTTTGGATTTCACACCATTGCGTTCCATTCTTTTCCTTAGACTGGATATCATGGTGTCACCCAGGCTGGAGTGTAGTGGCACAATTTCAGCTCGCATTACATGTCAACTTTTCATTGCATTGCATTCTATTCCATTGCATATCATTGCAATCCATTCCAGTGCATTGCATTCCATTCCTTTCCATTCCTTTTCATTCAATTCCACTCTTTTCCACTCCGTTCCACTCCACTCCATTCCACTACATTCCATTACATGTAATTCCATTGCACTCCATTCCACTCCTCTCTACTCCACAACACTCCACTACACTCCATTCCACTACATCCCATTCCATTCCACTCCATTCCACTGCAATCCACAGCAACCCACTCCACTCCACTTCATTCCATTTCATCCCATTCCATTCCATTCCCTTCCATTCCACTCCTTTCTTTCGACAGGATCTCTTTCTGTCACACAGGCTGTAGCGTAGTGGCATAATATCAACACACATTTCTTTTCAACATTCCATTCCATTCCATTCCACTCAACTCCACTCCAATCCAGTCCACTCCCCTCCAATCCAATCCATTCCACTCCGCTCCATTCCATTTCACTCCACTGAACTCTATTCATTCCACTCCACTCCATTCCAATCCAATCAATTCCACTCCACTCCATCACACTCCACTCCACTCCACTCCAATCCATTCCACTCCACTCCATCCCACTCCACTCCACTCCATTCCACTCTATTCCAGTCCACTCCACTGTTTCACTCCACTCCATTCCAATCTACTCCACTGCAGTCCACCTCACTCCATTCCATTCCAATCCACTCCACTCCACTCCATTCCAATCCATTCCATTGCATTCCATTACATTCCACTCCATTCCATTCCATTCCAATCCATTCCATTCCTTTCTTTCCATGGGATCTCTCTCTGTCACAAAGGCTGGAATGCAGTGACACAATCTCAGCTCACATTTCTTTACACCATAACATTGCATTCCTTTCCATCCCTTTCCATTCCACTATATTTCACTCCAGTCCACTCCACTCCACTCCATTCTATTACATTCCATTTCACTCCATTTAATTTCATTCCCTTCTTTTGACAGGATATCACTGTGTCACCGAGGCTGGAATGCAGTGACAAAATCTCAGCTGATATTACATGTCAACTTTCCATTGCATTTCATTGCTTCCATTGCATTCCATTGCATTCCTTTCCATTCCATTCCATTCCTTTGCACTCCATTCCACTTCACTCAACTCCACTACACTACATTCCATTGTATATTATTCCATTACACTCCATTCCACTCCTCTCTACTCCACTGCACTTCACTCCACTCCAATCCACTCCATCCCATTTCACTCCTCTCCATTGCCCTACTCTCCAGTCCACCCCACTCCACTCCACTTCATTCCGTTCGATTCAATCCCATTCCATTCCACTACATTCCACTCCACTCCCCATCACTCCACTCCACTCCACTCCAATCCAGTCCATTCCATTGCATTCCATACCATTCAACTACATTCCATTCCATTCCTTTCTTTCAAGAGTATCTCACTCTGTCATCCAGGCTGGAACGTAATCGCACGATCACAGCTCACATTTTATTTCATTATTCCATTCCATTCCATTCTATATCATTCCATTCCATCCTCTCTACTCCACTACACCCCAGTCCATTCTGCTCCACTCCACTCCATTCCCCTCCATTCCGTTCCATTTCATCCACTCTACTCCACTCATTCCATTCCACTCCACTCCAATGCATTCCACTCCACTCCATCCCACTGTGCTACACTCCACTTCATTTCATTCCATTCCATTCTGTCCCATGCCATTCCTCTCCATTCCACTGCACTCCGCTCCTCTCCATTCCATTCCACTCCCTCCACTCCATTCCATTCCACTCCATTCCACTCCCCTCCACTCCACTTCACTCCACTCCATTCCATTCCACTCCACTCCATTCAATTCCTTTCTTTCCACAGGATCTCACTCTGTCACAAATACTGGAGTGCAGTGGCACAATCTCAGTGCACATTTCTTTTCACCATTCTATTGCATTCCTTTAAATCCCGTTCCATTCCACTCTATTTCAGTCCATTCCACTGCAGTACACTCCATTACGTTCCACTCAATCCTTTTCCATTAGAAGCCATTCCACTCCCCTCCACTCCACTCCACTCCATTTCTTTCTGTTCCATTCCATTTCATTTCACTCCATTGCATTCCAATCCTTTCTTTCGACATGCTATCACTGTTTCACCCAGTCTGGAGTGCAGTGGCACAATCTCAGCTCACATTACATGTCAACTTTCCTTTGCATTACATTCTATTCCATTGCATTCCACTGCATTCCCTTCCATTCCATTCCATTCCACTCCATTCAACTCCACTCCACTCCAGTCCATTACATTCCATTACATCATATTCTGTTGCACTCCGTTCCACTCCTCTCCACTCCACTGCACTCCACTCCATTCCATTCCATTCCATTCCATTCCCTTCCACTCCATTCAACTGCACTCCACTCCACCCCACTCCACTTCATTCCATTCCATTCCGTCCCGTTCCAATCCTCTCCATTCCACTCCACTACACTTCACTCCACTCCTCTCCAGTCCACTCCATTTAATTTCATTGCCCGGCATTCTATCAGATTCCTTTCTTTCTAGGGTATCTCACTCTTTCAACCACCCTGGAGCGATATGGCACAATCTCAGCTCACATTTCCTTTCACCATTCTATTCCATTACATTACATTCTATTCTGTTCCACTCCACTCCACTCCATTTCACTCCACTCAACTCAACTCCACTCCACTACACTCCATTACACTACACTACACTCCATTCCACTCCACTGCAATGCACTCCACTCCATTTCATTCCATTTCACTCCATTGCATTCCATTCCTTTCTTTAGACAGGATATCACTGTGTCACCCAGGCTGGAGTGCAGTGGCACAATCTCAGCTCACATTACATGTCAACTTTCCATTTCATTGCATTCTATTCCATTGCATTCCATTCAATTCCATTCCAGTGCATTCCATTCCATTCCTTTCCATTCCTTTTCATTCAATTCCATTTGTTTCCACTCCATTCCACTCCACTCCAATCCACTCCACTCCATTATATTCCATTGCATGTGATTCCCTTCCACTCAATTCCACTCCTCTCCACTCCACAGCACTCAACTACACTCCATTCCACTACGTCCCTTTCCATTTCATTGCATTCCACTGCAATCCCCGCTATCACTGTCCACTCCACTTCATTCCATTTCATCCCATTCTATTCCAATCCCTTCCATTCCGCTCCTATCTTTCGACAGGATCTCTCTCTGTCACACAGGCTGTAGCATAGTAGCACAATCTCAACACACATATCTTTTCACCATTCCATTCCATTCAATTTCATTCTGTTACATTACATTTCATTACATTCCAATCCACTCCAGTCCACTCCCCTCCACTCGACTCCACTCCACACAACTCCAATCCACTCCACTCCACTCTATTCCACTCCACTCCATTCCATTCAGTGCCATTCCATTACGTTTCACTCCATTGCATTCCATTCCTTTCTTTTGACAGGATATCACTGTGTCACAGAGGCTGGAGTGCAGTGGCTCAATCTCCGCTCACATTACATGTCAACTTTCCATTGCATTGAATTCTATTCCATTGCATTCCATGCCATTCCATTTCTTTCCTTTCCATTCACTTCCGTTCCATTCCACTCCGTTGCACTCCATTGCACTCCACTCCACTACCTTCCATTACGTCTGAATTCATTCCACTTCATTCCACACCTCTCCCCTCCACTGCACTCCACACCAATCCATTCCACTTCATCCCATAACATTCCGCTACATTCCACTGCACTCCACTCCACCCCACTCCACTCAACTTCGTTTCTGTCAATTCCATGCAATTCCACTCTTCTCTATTTCACTCCACTCCACTCCTCTCCATTCCACTCCATTCCTTTCCCCTCCACTCCATTCCACTCCACTCCACTCCATTCCAACCCACTCCGTTCCACTCCACTCCACTCCAACCCACTCCATTCCACTACACTCCATTTCTCTCCACTCCACTCCCTTCCAATCCCTTCCAATCCCTTCCACTCCACTCCACTTCAGTCCACTCCACTCAATTGCAATCCACTCCACTCCATTGCACTCCATCCCACTTCACTCCTCTCTACTGCACTGCATTCCACTCCACTACACTCCAATCCACTCCATTCTACTCCCCTCCATTCCACTCCACTGCATTTCACTTCACTCCATTCCACTCCACTCCACTCCATTCCATTCCATTCCACTCCATTCGATTCCATTCCTTTCTTTCCACAGGATCTCTCTCTCTGTCACTATGTCTGGAGTGCAGTGGAACAAACCCAACTCACATTTCTTTCCACCGTTCCATTGCATTCCATTCCATTCCACTCTATTTCATTCCCCGGCACTCCACTCCACTCTATCCCATTTCACTCCATCCCATTCCATTCGACTCCATTCCACTTCATTCCACTCCACTCCACTTCATTCCATTCCATTCCATTCCATTCCATTCCATTCCATTCCATCCATTCCATTCCAGTTCACTCCATTGCATTCCTTTCCTTTCTTTCGACAGGATATCACTGTGTCACCCAGGCTGCTTTGCTGTGGCACAATCTCAGCTCACATTACCTGTCAACTTTCTATTTCATTGCATTCTGTTCAATTACATTCCATTGCATTCCATTCCATTCCGTTCCGTTCCATTCTATCTCATTCAAATCCATTCCATTCCACTCCGTTCCACTACACTCCACTCCACTCCACTACATCCCACTCCATCCCATTCCATTCGGCTCCATTCCGCTGCACTCCACTCAACCCCAATCCACTCCGCTTCATTCCATCCTATTCTGTTCCATTCCATTCCTCTCCATACCCCTCCAATCCACTTCACTCCACTCCACTCCACTCCAGTCCACTCCATTTCATTTCATTGCATTCCATTCCATTCCACTCCATTCCATTCAATTCATTTCTTTTGAGAGTATCTCACTTTGTTACTAAGCCTAGAGCACAGTGGCACAATCTCAGCTCACATTTCATTTCACCATTCCATTCTGTTATATTCCATTCAATTCCATTCCATTCCACTCTGTTCCACTCCACTCCACTCTGCTCCACTGCAATCCGTTACGCTGCATTCCATTCCTTTCCATTCCACTCCACTCCACTCCACTCCATTCCATTCCATCCCATTCCATTCTTCTCCATTCCACTGCACTTCACTCCCCCCCAATCCACTCCACTTCATTCCTTTCCATTTCATCCCATTCCATTCCTCTCCATTACACTCCAATCAACTTCACTGCACTCCAAGCCATTCCAGTCCACTCCATTTCATTGCATTCCATTCCATTCCATTCGACTCCATTCCATTCCGTTCCTTTCATTTGAGAGTATCTCACTCTTTTACCAAGCCTAGAGCACATTGGCACAATCTCAGCTCACATTTCATTTCACCATTCCATTCCATTCCACTCCATTCCACTGCACTTCACTCCAATACATTCCATTCCACTTTTTTCCAGTCCACTCCATTCCATTCCATTCCATTCCATCCCATCCCATTACATTCCACTCCTTTACACTCCGTTCCACTCCACTCCACTACACTCCACTCTAATCCATTCCACTCCACTCAACTCCACTGCATTCCACTCAACTCCACTAAATTCCACTCCACTCCATTCCATTTCAATCCATTCCATTCCATTCCATTTCACTCCATTGCATTCCATTCCTTTATTTCAAAAGGATATCACTGTGTCATCCAGGTTTGAGTGTAGTGGAACAATCTCAGCTCACAATACATGTCAACTTTTCATTGCATTGCATTCTATTCCACTGCGTTCCATTCCATTCAATTAAATTCCATTCCATTCCATTGCGTTCCACTCCACTCGACTCCAATCCACTACATTTCATTTCATCCAATTCCATTCCACTCCTCTCCACTCCACTGCACACCACTCTACTCTGTTCCACTCCATCCAATTCCATTCCACTCCATTCCACTGCACTCCACTCCACCGCACTCCACTCCAATTCATTCGATTCCATTCCATCCCACTCTATTCCTCTCCATTCCACTCTACTCCACTTCACTCCATTCCACTCCTCTACAGTCCACTCCATTCCATTCCATTCCATTCCTTTCCATTGCATTCCATTCTATTCCACTGCATTCCATTGCATTCCTTGCTTTCGTGAGTATTACATTCTGTCACCCAGCCTGGAGCACAGTGGAACAAACTCAGTTCACATTTCATTACTATTCCACTCCACTCCATCCCATTCCATTCTAATCCATTCCATTCCACTCCTTTCCACTCCACTAAAGTCCACTCCACTCCACTCCATTCCATTCTTCTCCATTTCATTCTTTTGACAGGATCTCACTCTGTCATCCAGGCTGGTTTGCAGTGGCAGAATCTCAGTTCACATTACATTTTACCATTCTTTTCCATTCCATTCCACTGCACTCCACTCCATGCCACTCAATTCCACTCCAATCCACTCCAATTCATTCCATTCCATTCCATTCCATTCCATTTCTTTCTTTTGACAGGATCTCCCTCTGTCATACAGGCTGTAGCGTAGTGGCACAATCTCAGCACACATTTCTTTTCACAATTCCATTCCATTCCATTCCGCTCCATTCCACTGCACTCACTACATCCCACTCCACCGCACTCCATTCCATTCCATTCTACTCCATTCAATTCCTTTCCTTTCTTTCCACAGATTCTCACTCAGTCACAAAGGCTGGAGTGCAGTGGCACAATCTCAGCTCACATTTTTCACCATTCCATTGGATTCCATTCCATCCCATTACAATCCACTCTATTTCACTCCACTCCGCTCCACTCCACTCCATTCCATTTCATTCCATCCCATCCCATTCGACCCCAGTCCACTCCACTCCACCCCACTCCATTCCATGCTACTCCACTCTACTCCATTCCATTCCTTTCCATTCCGTTTCATTTCACTCCATTGCATTCCATTCCTTTCTTTCGACGGGATATCACTGTGTCGCCCAGTCTGGAATGCAGTGGCACAATTTCATCTTACATTACATTTCAACTTTCAATTGCATTGCATTCTATTCCATTGCATTGCATTTTATTCCATTCCATTCCACTCTGTTCCACTCCAATCCACTCCACTTCATTCCATTACATGTGATTCCATTCCACTCCACTCCACTCAATTCCATTCCATTGCATTCCAATCCACTCCATTCCACGCCACTACATTCCACTCCACTCCATTCCACTCCTCACCACTCCAGTCCACTCCACTCCTTTCCACTGCATCCCGTTCTATTCCACTCCATTCCACGGCACTCTACTCCACCCCACTCCACTCCACTTCATTCCTTCCTATTCCAACCCTTTTCATTCCTCTCCATTCCCCTTTACTCCTCTTCACTGCACTCCAATTCACTCCATTCCATTCCGTTCCACTGCATTTCATCCATTCCTTTCTTTTGAGAGTATCTCACTCTGTCACACAGCCTGGAGCACAGTGGCACAATCTCAGCTCACATTTCATTTCACCATTCAATTCTATACCATTCCATTCCATTCCTTGCCACTCCACTCCACTCCACTCCAATCCATTTCACTCCACTCCACTCCACTACATTCCAGTCCACTCCCCTCCTTTCTGTTCAATCCCATTCCATTCCATTCATATCCACTCCACTCCACTCCACTCCATTCCATTCCATTCCACTCCATGCCATTCCATTCCATTCTTTTGACAGGATCTCACTCTTTCACTCAGGCTGTGGTGCAGTGGCATAATCTCAGCTCACTTTTCATTTCACCATTCCATTCCATTCTATTCTATTCCATTCCATTCCATTCCATTCCACTGCACTCCAATCCACTGCACTCCAATCCACTCCACTCAATTCCACTCCACTCCACTACAATCCATTCCATTCCATTCCATTCCAATCCCTTCAATTCCACTCATTTCTTTTGACAGGATCTCCCACTGCCACACAGGCTGTAGTGTAGACACATCAACCTACATTTCTTTTCACCATTCCATTCCGTTTCGTTCTGTTCCACTCCATTCTGTTCCATTCCATTCCACTCCACTCCACTCCACTGCACTCCATTCCACTCCAGTCCATTCCAATCCACCACTCCACTCCAATCCACTCCACTTCACTCCACTCCATCCCATTCCACTCCACTACATCCCATTCCACTCCACTCCATTCCACTCCACTCCACTCCATTCCAATCCATTCAATTTCACTCCATTGCACTCCCTTCCCTTCTTTGGACAGGATGTCACTGTGTGACCCAGGCTGGAGTACATTGGCACAATCTCAGCTCACATTACATGTCAATTTTCCATTGAATTGCGTTCTATTCCATTGCATTCCTTTCCTTTGCATTCCATTCCTTTCCATTCCATTCAATTTCTTTCCACTCCACTCTGTTCCATTCCACTCCACTCCACTCGCATCCACTACATTACATTTCATCTGACTCCCTTCCAGTCCATACCACTCCTCTCCACTCCACTGCACTCCACTCCAATATATTCCACTCCATCCTATTTAATACCGCTCATTCCACTGCACTCCGGTCCAACCCACTGCACTCTACTTCATTCCATTTCATTCCTTCCCATTCCTTTCCTCCCCATTCCACTCCACTCCACTTCACTCTACTCCACAACAGTCCACTTCACTCCATTTCACTCCATCCCATTCCATTCGACCCCACTCCACTCCACTCCATTCCATTCCACTCCATTCCATTCCATTCCATTCCATTTCACATCATTGCATTTCGTTCCTTTCTTTCGACGGGATATCACAGTATCACCCAGGCTGGAGTGCAGTGGCACAATCTCAGCTCGCATTACAAGTCATCTTTCTATTGCATTACATTATGTTCCATTGCATTACATTGTATTCCATTCCATTCCATTCCATTCCATTCCATTCCATTCCATTCCTTTTCATTCAATTCCATTCCTTTCCACTCCATTCCAATTTAATCCACTCCACTCCACTACAATCCATTACATGTGATTCCATGCCACTCCATTCCACTCCCATCCACTCCAAAACACTCCACTACACTCCATTCCACTCCATCCCATTCCATTCCACTCCATTCCACTTCATTCCCTTCCACCCCGCTCCAATCTACATCATTCCATTTAATCGCATTCCATACCAATCCTTCCCATTCCACTCATTTCTTTCCACAGGATCTCTCTCTGTCACACAAGCTGTAGCGTAGTGGCACAATCTCACCACATATTTCTTTTCACCGTTCCATTCCATTCCATTCCATTACAATCCATTAGAGTACATTCCACTCCAATCCACTCCAATCCAGTCCACTCCGCTCGACTTCACTGCACTCCACTCCACTCCACTCCATTCCATTTCATTCCACTCCACTCTACTCATTCCACTCCACTCCACTCCCCTCCAATCCATTCCACTCCCCTCCATTGCACTCCACTCCACTCCAATCCACTCCACTCTGTTTCAATACACTCCATTCCCATCCACTCCACTCCACTTCACTCCATTCCATTTCACTCCACTCCACTCCACTCCAATCTATTCCACTCTACTCCATTCCCATCCATTCCATTCCATTCCTTTCCCCTCCACTCCATTCCACTCCATTTCATTCCACTCTACTCACCTCCGCTCCACTCCACTCCATTCTATTTTATTCTATTACAATCCATTTCACTCCATTGAATTCCATTCCTTTCTTTTGACAGGATATCCCTTTGTCACCCAGGCTGGTATGCAGTGGCACAATCTCAGCTCACATTACACGTCAACTTTCCATTGCATTGCATTCTTTCCATTGCATCCCATTGCATTCCTTTCCATTCCATTCCATTCCATTCCACTCAACTCCACTCCTCTACTTTCCATTATATATGAATGCATTACACTCCATTGCGCTCATCTCCACTCCACTGCACTTCACTCCCCTCCTATCCACTCCATCCCATTGCATTCCACTCCATTCCTGTGCACTCCACTCCACCCCACTCCACTTCATTCCATTCCATTCCATCCCTTTCCATTCCGCTCCACTCCACTCCACTCAACATCACTCCACTCTACTCCATTCCATTCCATTCCACTCCACTCCATTCCATTCCTTTCCATTCCACTCCACTCCACTCCATTCCATTCCATTCCACTCCACTCCACTCCACTCCACTCCACTCCACTGCATTCCATTCCATTCCATTCCATTCCATTCTATTCCACTCTATTCCATTCCATTCCTTTCTTTTGAGAGTATTTCAGTCTGTTACAAAGCCTAGAGTGCAGTGGCACAATCTCAGCTCACATTCCATTTCGCCATTCCATTCCATTCCTTTCCATTCTATTCCATTCAATTCCATTCCATTTTACTCCATTCCCTCCACTCCACTCCACTCCACTACATTCCATTCCACTCCATTGCACTCCTCTCCACTCCACTGTACTCCACTCCTCTCCATTCCACTCCATCCCATTCCATTCGGCTCCATTCCACTGCACTCAAATCCACCCCAATCCCCTCCACTTCATTCCATTCCATTCCATCCCATTCATTTTCACTCCATTGCATTCCATTCCTTCCTTTTGACAGGATATCACTGTGTCACCCAGGCTGCTGTGCAGTGTCACAATCTCAGCTCACATTACATGTCAACTTTCCATTGTGTTGTGTTCTGTTCCATTGCATTCCATTCCATTCCATTCCATTCCACTCCATTCTGTTTCATTCAATTCCATTCCATTCCACTTCGTTCCACTCCACTCCACTCTACTACATTCAATTACTTCCGATTCCATTCCACTTCATTCCACTCCTGTCCACTCCACTGCCCTCCACTCCACTCCATTCCATTATATCCCATTCCATTCCACTCCATTGCACTCCACTCCACTCCACTTCACTGCACTCCACTCCATTCCATTTCACTCCATCCCATTCCATTCGACTCCATTCCACTCCACTTCACTCCATTTCACTCCATTCCGCTCCCTTCCATTCCTTTCCATTCCATTTCATTTCACCCCTTTGAATTCCATTTCTTTCTTTTGACAGGTTATCACTGTTTCCCCCAGGCTGGAATGCAGTGGCACAATCTCATCTCACATTACATGTCAACTTTCAATTCCATGGCATTATATTCCATTCCATTCCGTTGCATTGCCTTCCATTCCATTCCATTCCATTGCATTCCGTTCAATTCCATTCCATTCCATTCCATTGCATTCCATTACATTCCACTCCACTCCACTTTACTTCATTCCATTACGTCCTATTCCTCTTCACTCCACTCCACTCCACTACATTTCATTACATCCGATTCCATTCCACTCCATTCTGCTACTCTCCACTCCACTGCACTCCACTGCACTCCATTCCACTCCATCCCATTCCATTACTCTCCAATCCACTGCACTCCACTCCACCCCACTCCACTCCACTCCACTGCATTCCATTCTATTCCATCCCATTCCATTCCTCTCCATTCCACTCCAGTTCCCTCCACGCCATTCCCTCCAGTCCACACCATTCCATTCCATTCCATAGCATTCCATTCCATTCCTTTTTCCGAGAGTATCTCACTATGTCACCCAGCCTGGAGCACAGTGGCATAATCTCAGCTCACATTTCATTTCACCATTCCATTCTACTCCTTTCCTTCCCTCTCCATTGGATTCCACTACACTACACTCCTCTCTTCTCCACTCCAATTGATTCTACTACAATCCACTCCACTTGATTCCAGTCCACTCCACTCATTTCCATTCCACCCCATTCCATTCCACTCCTTTCCACTCCACTCCACTCTACTCCAGTCCCTCCATTCCATTCCACTCCATTCCATCCCATTCCTTTCTTTTGACAGGATCTCCCACTGTCACCCAAGCTTGTGTGCAGTGGCTCAATCTCAACTCACATTTCATTTCACCATTCCATTCCATTACACTGCACTCCACTCCATGCAATTCAATTCCACTCCACTCCACTTCAGTACATTCCATTCCATTCCATTCCAATCCCTTCTCTTCCACTCCTTTCTTTTGACAGGATCTCCCTCTGTCACACAGGCTGTAGCACAGTGGCACAATCTCAGCACAAATTTTTTTTTTTCACCATTCGATTGTGTTCTGTTCGTTTCCGTTACATTCCGTTCCATTATATTCTGCTCCGTTCCACTTCACTCCCTTACACTTCATTTCAATCAATTCCATTCCACTCCACTCCACTCCACTCCATTCCAATCTACTCCATTCCATTCCAATCTACTCCATTCCACTCCACTCCACTCCAATCCACTCCTCTCCACTCCATTCAATTCCACACAATTCCACTGCACTCCTCTCCACACCACTCCTCTCCACTGCACTCCATTCCACTCCACTCCATTCCACTCCACTGCAGTCCACTCCACTCACTCCACTCCACTGCCTTCCTTTCCACTCCACTCCACTCCATTCCACTGCTCTCCATTTCACTCCACTCCCTTCCACTCTACTCCACTTCATTCCATTTCATTCCTTTCTTTCCACCGGATCTCTCTCTGTCACAAAGGCTGTAGTGCAGTTGCACAATCTAACCTTTCCTATCTTTACACCATTCCATTGCATTCCATTCCATCACTTTCCATTCCACTCTATTTCACTCCACTCCACTCCACTCTATCCCATTTCACTCCATTCCATGCCATTCGACTCCAATCCACTCCACTCCCCTCAACTCCATTCCATTCCATTCTATTCCATTCCATTGCACTCCATTGCATTCCATTCCTTTCTTTTGACAAGATATCACTGTGTCACCCAGGTTGGAGTGCACTGGCACAATCTCAGCTCACATTATGTGTCAGCTTTCCATTTCATTGCATTCTGTTCAATTGCATTCCATTCCATTCCATTTTTTCCCATTCCATTTCATTCAATTCCATTCCATTCCACTCCGTTCCACTCCACTCCACTAAACTCAACTACATTCCATTACATCTGATTCCATTCCACTCCAATCTAATCCTCTCCACTCCACTGCACTCCATTCCACTCCATCCCATTCCATTCGGCTCCATTCCACTACACTCCTCTCAATTCCAATCCAATCCACTCCACTTCATACCATTCCATTCCATCTCATTCCATTCCTCTCCATTCCTCTCCAATCCACTTCACTCCTCTCAACTCCACTCCAGTCCACTCCATTTCATTGCATTCCATTCAATTCCATTTAACTCCCTTCCATTCCTTTCCTTTCTTTCGACAGTATCTCACTCTGTTATCAAGCCTAGAGCCCAGTGGCACAATCTCAGCTCACATTAAATTTCACCATTCCATTCCATTCGATTTCTTTAAATTCCATTCCATTCCACTCCGTTCCACTCCACTCCACTACATTCCATTCCAATCCATTCCACTCCTCTCCACTCCACTCCATTACCCTCCATCCCATTTCGTTCAGTTCCATTCCACTGCACTCCACTCCTCCCCAATCCACTCCACTTCATTCCATTCCACTACATCCCATTCCTTTCCTCTCCATTCCACTCCAATCCACTTCTCTCCACTCCACTGCACTCCAGTCCACTCCATTTCATTGAATTCCATTCCATTCCCTTCCATTCCATTCCTTTCTTTCTAGAGTATCTCACTCTGTTACCAAGTCGAGCGCTCAGTGGCACAATCTCAGCTCACATTTCATTTCACCATTCCATTCCATTACATTATATTCTATTCCATTAAACTCCATTCCATTCCACTTTGTTCCACTCCACTCCACTCAACTACATTCCATTACATCCGATTCCATTCCACTCCATTTCATTCCTCTCCACTCCCCTACACTCCATTTCACTCCATCCCATTCCATTCGGTTCCATTCCACTGCACTCCACTCCAGCCCAATCCACTCCACTTCATTCCAACCCATTCCATTCCATCCCATTCCATTCCTCTCCATTCCACTCCAATCCACATCACTGCACTCCATTCCATTCCATTCCATTCCATTCCAATCCATTCCATTCTTTTGACAGGATCTCACTCTGTCACCCAGGCTGCTGTACAGTGGCTCAATCCCAGCTCACTTTTCCTTTCAGCATTCCATTCCATTCCATTCCACTGCACTCCACTCCATGCCACTCAATTCCACTCCACTACACTTCAGTCCATTCCATTTCATTCCAATCCCTTCTATTCCACTCCTTTCTTTCGACACAATCTCCCTCTGTCACACGGGCTGTAGCTTAGTCGCACAATCTCAGCACACATCTTTTTTCACCATTCCATTGTGTTCCATTCCGTTTTGTTCCATTCCGTTCCATTCCGTTCTGCTTCGTTCCACTCCACTCCCCTACAGTCCATTCCACTCCACGCCACTCCACTCCACTCCATTCCAATCTACTCTATTCCACTCCACTCCACTCCAATCCACTCCTCTCCACTAGATTCCATTCCACGCAATTCCACTGCACTCCACTCCATCCCCCTCCACTCCACTCCACTGCACTCCATTCCACTCCATTACAGTCCACTCCATTCTGCTCCATTGCATTCTGTTCCACCCCTCTCGAATCCATTCCACTCCACTCCATTTCACTCCACTCCATTCCACTCCATTCCACTCCACTCCATTCAACTCCACTCCATTCCATTCCACACCATTCCATTCCATTTCTTTCTTTCCACTGGATCTCTCTCTTTCACAAAGGCTGTAGTACAGGGGCATAATCTAAGCTTACCTATGTTTACTCCATTCCGTTGTATTCCATTCCATCCCATTCCATTCCACTCTATTTCTCTCCACCCCACTCCACTCCACTCTATCCCATTTCAATCCATTCCATGCCATTCTACTCCAATCCACTCCATTCCACTCAATTCCATTCCATTCCATTCCATTGCACTCCATTTCATCCCATTCCTTTCTTTCAAAAAGATATCACTGTGTCACCCCAGTTGGACTGCAGTGGCACAATCTCAGCTCACATTACATGTTAACATTCCATTTCATTGCCTTCTATTTAATTGCATTCCTTTGCATTCCATTCCATTCCATTCCATTCTATTCCATTAAATTCCATTCCATTCCACTCCGTTCCACTCCACTCCACTCCACTACATTCCATTGCAATCCATTCCACTCCTCTCCACTCCACTCCACTCCATTACCCTCCATCCCATTCCATTCGGTTCCATTCCTCTGCACTCCACTCCACCCCAATCCACTCCATTTCATTACATTCCATTACATCCCATTCCATTCCTCTCCATTCCCCTCCTATCCACTTCACTCCACTCCACTGCTGTCCACTCTATTTCACTGCATTCCATTGCATTCCATTCTAATCCATTCCATTCCATTCCTTTCTTTAGAAAGTATCTCACTCTGTTACCAAGCCTAGAATGCAGTGGCACAATCGCAGCTTACATTTCATTTCACCATTCCATTCCATTCTATTCCATTAAATTCCATTCCATTCCACTCCTTTCCAGTCCACTCCACTCCACTCCACTACATTCCATTCCAATCCATTCCACTCCTCTCCACTCCACTTCACTCAACTCCACTCCTTTACCCTCCATCCCATGCCATTCGGTTCCATTCCACTGCACACCATTGCACCCCAATCCACTCCACTTCATTCCATTCCATTACATCCCATTCCATTCCATTCCATTCTATTCCATTCATCTCCACTCCACTCCACACCAATCCATTCCACTCCATTCCAGTCCACTCCTCTCCATTCTATTCCATTCCATTCCATTCCATCCCATTCCATTCCACTCATTTCCACTCTGTTCCAGTTCACTCCATTCCACTCCACTCCACTCCACTCCATTCCACTCCACTCAATTCCACTGCATTCCACTCCACTAAATTCCACTCCACTCCATTCCATTCTATTCCATTTCACTCCATTGCATTCCATTCCTTACTTTAGACAGGATATCATTGCGTCACCCAGGCTTGAGTGCAGTGGCACAATCTCAGCTCACACTACATGTCAACATTCCATTGCGTTGCATTCTATTGCATTGCATTGAATTCCATTCCATTCCATTCAATTATATTAAATTCCATTCCGTTCCACTCCACTCCACAATTTTTCATTACATCTGATTCCTTTCCACTCCATTCCACTCCTCTCCACCCCACTGCACACCACTCCACTCCATTCCAGTCCATCCCTTTCCATTCCACTCCATTCCACTTCACTTCACTCCACTCCACCCAACTCCACTCCAATTCATTTCATTCCTTTCCATCCCATTCCAGTCCTCTCCATTCCACTCTACTCCACTGCACTCCATTCCACTCTACTGCAGTCCACTCCATTAAATTCCATTCCATTGCATTCCCTTCCATTCCTTTCTTTTGAGAGTATCTCATTCTGTCACACAGCCTGGAGCGCAATGGCACAAACTCCATTCACATTTCATTTCCATGCCGTTCCACTCCATTTCATTCCATTCCATTCCATTTCATACCATTCCATTCCATTCCACTCCTTACCACTCCACTCCAGTCTACTCCACTCCACTCCATTCCATTCCATTCCATTCTACTCCTTTCCATTACATTCCTTTCTTTTGACAGGATCTCACTCTGACATTCATGCTGGTGTGCATTGGCACAATCTCAACTCGCATTTCATTTCACCATTCCATTCCATTCCATTCCACTCCACTCAACTCCACTCCATTCCACTCCACTCCCCTCCACTCCACTCCACTCCATTCCACTCCACTACACTCCCCTACACTCCAATCCACTCCATTCCACTCCACTCCATTCCACTTCACTGCACCCCACTCCTTTACACTACACTACACTCTAACCCACTTCACTCCACTCCACTCCTCTCCATTCCGTTCCATTACACTCCATTCCATTCCTTTCTTTATTTCTACAGGATCTCACTCTGTCACAAATTCTGGAGTGCAATGGGACAATCACAGCTCACATTTCTTTTCACCATTCCGTTGCAATAAATTCCATTCCATTCCTTTCTTTCTACAAGTTCTCACTCTGTAACAAAGGCTGGAATGCACTCTCACAATCTCAGCTCACATTACTTTTCACCATTCCATTGCATTCCTTTCCATCCATTGCATTCCACTCTATTTCACTCCACTCCACTCTGTTCCCCGCCATTCCATTCCATGCCACTCCACTCCACTCTTCTTCTCTCCCTACCTCTCAATTCCATTCCACTCTATTCCATTCCATTCCACTCCACTCCACTCCATTGCACTCCAATAAACTCCATTCCATGCCACTCCACTCCATTCCATTCCACTTCACTCCATTCAATTCATTTCCATTCCATTCCTCTCCATTCCATTCCACTCTCCTCCATTCCATTATATTCCACTCCACTCCATTCCTGTCCACTCCACTCCACTCCATTCCATTCCTTTCGATTCCATTCCAATCCACTCCTCCCCACTCCATTCCATTCCATTCCATTCCATTATATTACATTACATTACACTCTACTCCACTCCATTCTACTCCATTCCACTCCACTCCACTCCACTTTACTCCACTTCACTTCATGCCATTCCACTCCATTCCATTCCATTCCTTTCTTTCCACAGGAACTCCCTCTGTAACAAAGGCTGGAGTGCAGTGGAACAATCTCAGCTCACATTTCTTTACAACTTTCCATTGTATTCCATTCCATCCCTTTCCATTCCACTCTATTTCACTCCACTCCACTCCTCTCCACTCCATTCCATTCCACTCCATCCCATTCCATTCGACTCCTTTCCACTCCACTGCACTCCACTCCACTCCATTCCACCCCACTCAATTCCCCTCCACTCCACTCTACTCCATTTCACTCTACTCCAGTGCATTCCACTCCACCCCTCTCCATTCCATTCCATTCTACACCACTCCATTCCACTCCACTCCACTCCATTCCACTCCACTCCATTCCCTTATACTCCACTCTACTTCATTCCCTTCGACTCCACTCAACTCCACTCCACTCAATTCCTTTCGATTCCATTCCAATCCACTCCTCCCTACTCCATTCCATTCCATTCTATTACATTACATTACATTCCACTCTACTCCACTCCACTCTACTCCATTCCAGTGCACTCCACTCCACTCGACTCCACTGCACTCTACTCCACTCCACTCTATTCCATTCCACACCATTCCATTCCATTCCTTTCTTTCCACAGGAACTCTCTCTGTCACAAAGTCAGTGGTGCAGGGGCGCAATCTCAGCTCACATTTCTTTCCAACATTCCATTGCATTCCATTCCATCCCTTTTCATTACACTCTATTTCTTTTCACTCCACTCTTCTGCCCTCCATTCTATTCCACTCCATCCCATTCAATTCAACTCCATTCCCCTCCATTCTACTCCACTCCACTCCATTCCACCCCACTCAATTAACCTCCACTCCACTCCACTCCACTCCATTTCATTCCACTCCAATCCAGAGCGTTCCACTCCAATCCAGAGTGTTCCACTCCACCCCACTCCCTTCCATTCCATTCTACTCCATTCCATTCCACTCCACTCCACTCCATTCCACTCCTCTCCACTCCATTCCACTCTATCTCACTCCGTTCCACTCCACTCCACTCCATTCCATTCCACTTTACTCCATTCCATTCCATTCCATTCCATTCCACTGCACTCCACTCCTCTTCATTCCCTTCCATGCCATCCCATTCCCTTCCTTTCCATTCCACTCCACTCCACTTCACTCCTCTCGCCTCAACTCCAGTTCAGTCCAGTCCATTCCATTCCACTGCATTCCATTCCTTTTCTTTCTTTGGAGAGTATCTCACCCTGTAACCCACCCTGGAGTGCAGTGGCACAATCTCAGCTCACCTTTCATTTCACCACTCCGTTCCCTTCCATTCAATTCCAATCCATTCCTCTCCACTCCACTCCAATCCATTCCACTCCACTCCACACCACTCCATTCCAGTCCACTCTACTTTTTTGCATTCTATCCCATTCCATTCCAGTCCTTTCCACCCCTCTCCACTCCGTTTCGTTCCATTTCACTCCATTCCATTCCATTCCTTTCTTTTGACAAGATCTCACACTGACACCCAGACTGGTGTGCAGCTGCACAATCTCAGCTCTCATTTCCTTTCACCATTCTATTCCATTCCATTCTATTCCATTCTATTCCATTCCACGGCACTCCACCCCAGTCCACTCAATTCCACTACACTACACTCCAATCCATGCCATTCCATTTCATTCCAATCCCTTCAATACCACTCCTTTCTTTTGACAGGATCTCCCTCTGTCCCACAGGCTGTAGTGTAGTGGCACAATTTCAGCACACATTTCTTTTCACCATTCTATTCCATTCCATTCTTTTCCATTACATTCCATTCCTCTCCACTCCATTCCACTCCACTCCACTTCACTCCATTCCATTCCACTCCACTCCATTCCTCTCCACTCCACTCAATTCCATTCCAATCCACTCCACTCCACTCCAATCCACTACACTCCATTCCACTGCACTCCACTCCATTCCACTCAATTCTACTCCACTCCATTCCACTCCACTCAACTCCACTCCATGCCATTTCACTCCACTCCACTCCAGTCCACTCCACTCCATTCCATTCTACTCCTCTCCACTCCAATCCATTCCACACCATTCCACTCCATTCCATTCCACTCCACTCCACTGCACTCCATCCACTCAATTTCATTCCATTCCACTGAATTCCATTCCATTATGTTCTTTCCACAGGATCTCACTCTGCCATAAAGGCTGGGGTGCAGTGACACAATCTCATCTCACATTTCTTTTCACCATTCCATTTCATTCCATTCCATCCCTTTCTATTCTGCTCTATTTCACTCCACTCCACTCCACTCGACTCCATTCCTTTCCACTCCATCCCATTCCATTCCACTCCATTCCACTTCACTCCAGGCCATTCCATACATTCCATTCCATTTCAATCCATTGCCTTCCATTGCTTTAATTCGACAGGATATCACTGTGTCAGGAAGGAGTGCAGTGGCACAATCGCAGCTCACATTACGTGTCAACTTTCCATTGCATTGCTTTCTATTCCATTGCATTAAATTGCATTCCATTCCACTCCATTCCATTCCATTCAATTCCATTCCTTTCCACTCCGTTCCGCTCCACTCCCCTCCACTCCACTACATTCCATTGCAACCATTTCCATTACATTTCATTCCACTCCTCTCCACTCCACTGCTCTCTACTCCACTCCATTCCACTCCATCCCATTGCATTCCGCTCCATTCCACTGCACTCCACTCCATCCCACTCCATTCCACCTCATTCCATTCCATCCCATAACATTCCTCTCCATTCCACTCCTCTCCACCTCACTCCACTCCACTCCAGTCCACTCCATTCCATTCCCTTCCTCTGCATTCCCTTCAATTCCTTTCTTTCAAGAGTATCTCACTCTTTCAACCAGGCTGGAAGCCAGTTGCACAATCTCAGCTCACATTTCATTGCACCATTCCATTTCATTTCATTCTATTCCATTCCATTCCACTCCACTCCACTCCACTCCATTCCACTCCAATCCTCTCCACTCCACTCCATTCCATTCCTCTCCACTCCAGTCCAGTGCACTACATTCCATTCCCCTCCACTCCACTCAATAGCACTGCACTCCATTGCTCTCCACTACACTTCACCCCATTCCATTCCACTCCACTCCACTATAATCCACTCGACTGCATTCCACTCCACTCCACTCCACTCCATTCCACTCCATTCCACTCTACTCCATTCCACTCTACTCCATTCCACTCTACTCCATTCCATTCCATTCCACTCCATTGCATTCCATTACTTTCTTTCCATGGGATCTCACTCTGTCATAAACTCTGGATTGCAGTGGCACAATATCGGCTCACATTTCTTTTCACCATTCCATTACATTACATTCTATCCCATTCCATTCCACTCTATTTCACTGCACTCCACTCGACTCCATTCCATTCCATTCCATCCCATTCCTTTCGACTCCATTCCACTTCACTCAACTCCACTCCACTCCATTCCATTCCATTCTATACATTCCATTCCATTTCAATCCATTGCATTTCATTGCTTTCTTTCGACAGGATATCACTCTGTCAATTAGGAATGAGTGCTGTGGTACAATCGCAGCTCACATTACATGTCAACTTTCCAATGCATTGCCTTCCATTCCATTGTTTTCCATTGCATTCCATTCCATTCCTTTCCACTTCATTCCTTTCCATTCCATTCAATTCCATTCTTTCCACTACGCTGCACTCTACTTCACTCCACTCCACTACATTCCATTACATCATTTTCCATTACACTCCATTCCAATCCTCTCCACTCCACTTCTCTCCACTCCACTCCATTCCACTCCATTCCATAACATTCCTCTCCATTCCACTGCAATCCACTCCATCCAACTCCACTCCACCTCATTCCGTTCCATCCCATAACACTACTCTCCATTCCACTCCACTCCACTCCAGTCCACCCCACTCCACTCCATCTCATTCCATTCCATCACATAACATTCCTCTCCATTCCCCTCCACTCCACTCCACTCCAGTCCACTCCATTCTATTCCATTCCATTCCATTCCGTTCCATTCCATTCCATTCCATTCCATTCCATTCCATTCCATTCCATTCCATTCCATTCCATTCCATTCCATTGTATTCCATTCCACTGCATTCCATTCCATTCCTTTCTTTCGAGATTGTCTCACTCTTTCAAGCAGCCTGGAGGGCAGTGGCACAATCTCAGCTCACATTTCATTGGACAATACCATCCACTTCATTCCATTCCATTCTATTCCACTCCAATCAATTCCACTCCACTCTACTCCACTCCATTCCAGTCCACTCCACTCCTTTCCATTCCATCCCATTCCATTCCACTCCTTTCCACTCCACTTCACTGTCTTCCATTCCATTTCATTCCATTCCTCTATTCCATTCCATTCCTTTCTTTTGACAGGATCTCTCTTTGTCACCAAGACCGGTGTACAGTGGAACAATCTCAGCTCACATTTCAATTCACCATTCCATTCCATTCCATTATACTGCACTCCACGCCACTCCACTCAATTTCACTCCACTGCACTCCAATCCATTCCATTCCATTCCAATCGCTTCCATTCCACTTTTTTCTTTCGACAGTGTCTCCCTCTGTCACACTGGTTGCAGCATAGTGGCACTATCTCAGCACACATTTCTTTTCACCATTGCATTCCGTCCAATTTCATCCAACTGTTTTCCACTCCACTCTACTCCACTACATTCCACTCCACTCCCTTCTACTCCACTCCACTCCATTCCACTCCACTCCATTCCATTCCAGTGCATTCCCCTCCACTCCACTCCATTTCACTTCTTTCCAATCCACTCCATTCCACTCCACTCCCCTCCATTCTACTCCACTCCACTCCAGGCCATTCCACTCCACTCCACTCCATTCCACTCCACTCCATTCCACTGCACACCACTCCACTCCATTCTATTCCACTCCACTCCATTCCATTCCTTTCTTTCCACAGGATCTCACTCTGTCACAAATGCTGGAGTACAATGGCACAATCTCAGCTCACATTTCTTTTCACCATTCTATTGCATTCCTTTCCATCCCATTCCATTCCACTCTATTTCACTCCATTCCACTCCACTGCATTCCACTCCATCCCTTTCCATTCGACTCCCTTCCTCTACCCTCCACTCCACTCCATTGCATTCCATTCGATTCCATTCCATTTCACTCCATTGCATTCCATTCCTTTCTTTCAACAGGCTATCATTGTGTCACCCAGGCTGGAGTGCACTGGTGCCATCTCAGCTCACATTACATGTCATCTTTCCAATGCATTGCATTCTATTCCATTGCATTCCACCGCATTCATTTCCATTCCATTCAAATCCATTCTTTCCAGTCTATTCCACTCCACTCAAATCCACTCTGCTACATTCCATTACATCTGATTCCTTTCCTCTCCATTACACTCCTCTGCATTCCACTCCACTCCATTACATTCCATTCCATTCCACTCCATTCAACTGCAATCCACTTCACCCCACTCCACTCTACTTTATTCTATTCCATTCCATCCCATTCTATTCCTCTCCATTCCACTCCACTCCACTTCACCCCTCTCCACTCCTCTCCAGCACATTCCGTTCCATTCCATTCCATGACATTCCATTCTATTCCTTTCTTTCCAGAGTATCTCACTCTGTCAACCAGCCTGGAGTGCTGTTGCAGAATCTCAGCTCACGTTTCATTTCAACATTCCATTCCATTCCATTCCATTCCATTCCACTCCTCTCAAATCCACTCCACTCCACTTCACTCCATTCGATGCCATTCTAATCCTCTCCATTCCACTCCAGTCCACTTCACTCCACTCCAATAAAGTCCACTCCATTTCATTCCATACCATTCCATTCCACTGCACTCCATTCCACTCCACTCAATTCCTCTCCACTCCACTCCAATCCAGTCCATTCCAATCCATTCCAATCCCTTCCATTCCACTCCTTTCCTTCGACAGGATCTCCATCTGTCACACAGGCTGTAGCACAGTGGCACAATCTCAGCACAAATTTATTTACACCATTCCATTGCATTCCATTGCACTCCATTCTGCTCTGTTCCATTCCGTTCAATTTCTTTCCACTCCACGCCACTCCAATCCACTCCATTCCACTCCACTACATTCCACTCCACTCCACTCAACTCCATTCCACTCAACTCCACTTAACTCCACTCCATTCCTTTCCATTTCACTCCATTCCAATCCACTCCACTCCACTTTACTTTACTCCTTTCCACTCCACGGAATTCCACTCCACTGCACTCCACTCTACTCCATTCCAATCCACTCCACTCGAATCCATTCCACTACAATCCACTCCACTCCACTCTAATGCACTCCATTCCACTCCACTTCACTTCACTCCATTCCAGTCCACTCCATTTCTTTCCCTTCCATTGCAATCCATTACACGCCTTTCCATTCCATACCGCTCCACTTCACTCCATTCCATTCCAGTACACTCCATTTCATTCCATTCCTTTCTTCTCACAGGACCTCACTCTGTCACCCAAGCTGGTGTGCAGTGACACAATCTCAGCTCACATTTCATTTCACCATTACATTCAATTCCATTCCACTGCACTCCACTCCATTCCATTCATTTCCACTCCATTCCACTCCCATCCATTCCATTCCATTCCATTCCTATCCCTTCCATTCCATTCCTTTCTTTTGACAGCATCTTCCACTGTCCCACAGGCTGTCGAGTAGTGGTACAATCTCTGCACACATTTCTTTTCACCATTCCATTCCATCCATTCTGTTCCCTTCCGTTCCATTTTGTTCCACTCGGTTCCAGTCTACTCCACTCCACTCCACTCCACTCCATTCCACTCCACGCCATTCACTCCACTCTACTTCACTCCATTTCACTCTACTGTATTTCACTCCACTCCACTCCAGTCCATTCCACTCCACTCTATTCCACTCCATTCCACTCCACTCCATTCCACTCCAGTCCACTCCACACCATTCCACTCCACTCCACTCCATTCCACTCCACTCCATTCCACTCCACTCCACTGAACTCCAATTCACTCCATTCCATTCCATTCCATTCCACTCCACTCCATTCCATTACTTTCTTTCCACAGCATCTCACTCTGTCATAAATGCTGGAGTGCAGTGGCACAATCTCATCTCACATTTCTTTTCACCATTCCATTGCATTCCATTCCATCCCATTCTATTCCACTCTATTTCACTCAACTGCACTCCATTAGACTCCATTCCATTCCACTCCATCCCATTCCATTCAACTCCATTCCACTCTCCACTCTGCTGCTCTCCAATCCACTCCATTCCACTCCATCCCATTCCATTCCGTTCCATTCCACTGCACTCCACTCCTCCTCACTACACTCCACCTCTTACCATTCCATCCTATAACATTCCTCTCCATTCCACTCCACTCCACTTAACTCCACTCCACTCCAGTCCACTCCATTCCATTCCATTCCATTCTATTCCATTCCATTCCACTCCATTCCCTTCCACTCCATTGCATTCCATTCTATTTTTTTCTTCCGAGAATATCTCACTCTTTCATCCAGACTGGAGGGCAGTGGCACAATCTTAGCTCACATTTCATGGCATCATTCCTTTCCATTTCATTCCATTCCATTCTATTCCATTTCATTCCACTCCACTCCACTCCATTTCATTCCACTCCACTCCACTCCAGTCCACTACACTGCATTCCCCTCCACTCCACTCAACTGCGATCCACTCCACTCCATTCCTCTCCATTCCACTCCACTCCATTCCACTCTACTCCATTCCACTCCACTCCACTCCATTCCATTCCACTCCATTCCACTCCAGTCCACTCCACTCCATTCCACTCCACTCCAATCCAATCTATTCCTCTCTATTCCATTCCACTCCACTCCACAGCACTCCACTTCACTCCGCTGCACTCCACTCCATTCCATTCCACTCCATTCCATTACTTTCTTTCCACAGGATCTCACTCTGTCATAAAAGCTGTATTGCAGTGGCACAATATCAGCTCACGTTTCTTTTCACCATTCCTTTCCATTCCATTCCATCCCATTACATTCCACTCTATTTCACTCCACTCCACTCGACTCCATTCCATTCCACTTCATCACATTCCATTCGACTGCATTCCACTGCACTCCACTCCACTCCATTCAGTTCCATTTCAATCCATTGCGTTCCATTGCTTTCTTTCGACAGGATATCACTCTGTCACTCAGGAAGGAGTGCAGTGGCACAATCGTAGCTCACATTACCTTTCAACTTTCCATTTCATTGCTTTCTATTCCATTGCATTCCATTCCGTTCCATTCCACTCCATTTCATTTCATTCAATTCCATTCCTTTCCCCTCCGTTCCACTCCACTCCAATCCACTGGACCACTTTCGATTACATCTTTTTCCATTACACTCAATTCCACTCCTCTCCACTCCACTGCTCTCCGCTCCACTCCATTCCACTCCATTCCATTCCATTCCGCTCCATTCCACTACACTCCACTCTACCCCACTCCACTCCATCTCATTCCATTCCATCCAATAACATTCCTCTCCATTCCACTCCACTCCACTTCACTCCACTCCACTCCAGTCCACTCTGTTCCATTCCATTCTATTCCTGTCCATTCCTTTCTACTGCATTCCATTCTATTACTTTCTTTCGAGAGTGTCTCACTCTTTCAACCATCCTGGATGGCAGTAACACAATCTCAACTCACATTTCGTTGCACCATTCCATCCAGTCAATTCCATTCAATTCCATTTCACTCCACTCCACTCCGCTCCACTCCAAATAATTCCACTCCACTCCACTCCATTCCAGTCAACTCCACTCCTTTCCATTGCATCCCATTCCATTCCACTCCTTTCCACTCAACTCCACTCCACCCAATCCATTCCATTCCATTCCACTCCATTCCATTCCATTCCTTTCTTTTGAGAGGATCTCTCTCTGTCACCCAGGCTGTTGTACAGTGGAACAATCTCAGCTCACATTTCATTTCACCATTCCATTCCATGCTATTACACGGCACTCCACTCCACTCCACTGCACTCAATTCCACTCAACCCCACTACAATCCATTCCATTCCACTGCATTCCAATCCCTTACATTCCACTCCTTTCTTTCGACAGTATCTCCCTCTCTCACACAGGCTGTTGCATAGTGGCACTATCTTAGCACACATTTCTTTTCACCATTCCATTCCATTCAATTCCATTCTGTTCCATTCCGTCCCTTTCTGTTCCACTCTTTTCCACTCCACTGGACTCCACTCCGTTGCACTCCACTCCATTCCACTCCACTCCATGCCACTACACTCCACTGCATTCAATTCCGCTGCTTTCCACTCCAATCCACTCCATTAAACTCCACTCCATTCCACTCCACTACCCTCCATTCCACTGCATTCCACTCCACTCCATTCCACTCAATTCCATTCCACCCCACTCTGCTCCACTTCAGTCCACTCCACTCCTCTCCACTGCATTCCATTCCACTCCACTCCATTCCACTCAACTCTATTCCACTCAACTCCACTCCACTCTACTCCATTACATTCCACTCCATTCCATTCCATTCTTTTCTTTCCACAGGATTTCACTCTGTCACAAATGCTGGAATGCCGTGGCACAATCTCAGCTCAAATTTCCTTTCGCTGTTCTATTACATTCCTTTCCATCCCATTCCATTCCACTCTATTTCACTCCATTCCACTCCCCTCCACTCCACTCCTCTCCATTCCATTGCACTCCATTCGATTCCATTCCATCTCACTCCATTGCATTCCATTCCTTTCTTTCAAAAGGCTATCACTGCTTCACCCAGGCTGGAATGCAGTGGCACAATCTCAGCTCACATTACATGTCAACTTCCCATTGTATTGTATTCTATTCCATTTTATTCCACTGCATTCCATTCCATTCCATTCCACTCCACTCCATTCTACTCCACTTCACTCCAGTACATTCCATTACATCCAATTCCGTTCCACTCCATTCCACTCCTCTACACTCCTCTGCACTCCACTCCACTCCATTCCATTCCATCCCATTCCATTCTGCTCCATTCAACTACACTCCACTCCACCCCACTCCCCTCCTCTTCCTTCCATTCCATTCAGTCCCATTCCATTCCTCTCCATTCCATTCCACTCCACTTCACTCCACTCCACTCCTCTCCAGTCCATTCCATTCTATTCGATTCCACAGCATTCCATTCCATTCCTTTCTTTTGAGAGTTTCTCACTCTGTCAACCATCCTGGAGCACTGTGGCACAGTCTCAGCTCACATTTCATTTCACCATTCCATTCCATTCCATTCCGTTCCACTCTGTTCCAATCCACTCCCCTCCACTCCACTACATTCCATTACACATGATTCCATTCCACTCCATTCCACTCCTTTTCACTCCACTGCACTCCACTCCACTCCATTCCCCTCGATCTCATTCAATTCCACTCCATTCCACTGCACTCCCTTCCACCCCACTGCACTCCGCTTCAATCCAATCCATTTCAACCCATTCCATTCCTCTCCAGTTCACTCCACTTCACTTCATGAACTCCACTGCACTCATGTACACTCCATTCCATTCCATTCCACTGCATTCCATTCTATTCCTTTCCCTCGAGATTATCCCACTCTGTCACCCAGCCTGGAGTGCAGTGGCACAATCTCACGTACCATTTCATTTCACCATTCCATTTCACTCCAATCCACTCCACTCCACTCCATTCCACTGCATTCCAGTCCACTCCATTTCTTTCCATTCCATCTCATTCCAATCCAATCCTTTCCACTCCACTCCACTCCATTCCACTCCATTCCATTCCATTACACTCCATTCCATTCCATTCTTTTGACAGGATCTCACTCTGTCACCCAGGCTGGTGTGCAGTGGCACAATCTCTGCTCACATTTCATTTCACTATTCCATTCCATTCCACTCCATTCCATTCCACGGCACTTCACTCCTCTATAATCAATTTTACTCCACTCCACTCCACTCCAAACCATTCCAATCCATTCCGCTCCACTCCGCTCCACTCCACTCCACTCCACTCTATTCAACTACACTCCTCTCCACTTCCACAGCACAATCTCCAATCTCAGCTCTCATTTCATTTCACTAATTCATTCCATTCCATTCCATGGCATTTCACTCCACTATAATCAGTTTTACTCCACTCCACTCCAAACGATTCCATTCCAATCCATTCCATTCCACTCCAGTCCACCCCATTCAACTATGCTCCTCTCCATTCCACGGCACTTCACTCCACTATAATCAATTTTACTCCACTCCACTCCACTTCAAACCATTCCACACCACTCTATTCCACTCCACTCCACTCCATTCCCCTCTACTCCACTCCACTCCATTCCATTCCACTCCACTCCAATCCACTTCATTCATCTCCACTCCACTCCACTCCATTTCACTCTACTCCACTCCACTCCACTGCTCTCCACTCCATTCCATTCCATTTCATTCCATTCCATTCCTTTCTTTCCACAGTATCCCATTCTATCAAAAAGCCTGGAGTTCAGTGGTACAATCTCAGCTCACATTTATTTTCACCATTCAATTTCTTTCAATTCCATCCCATTCCATTCCACTCTATTTCACTCCACTCCACTAAACTCCATTCCATTCCTCTCCATTTCTTTCCATTCGACTCCACTCCACTCCATTCCACTCAATTCCATTACATTCAATTCGAATTCACACCATTGCATTCCATTGCTTTCTTTCGATGGGATATCATGGTGTCACCCAGGCTTTTGTGCAGTGGTACGATCTCAGCTCACAATACATGTCAGCTTTCCATTGCATTGCATTCTATTGCATTGCATTCCATTCCATTCCATTCCATTCCAGTGCATTACATTCCATTCCTTCTCATTCAGTTCCATTCCTTTCCACTCTGTTCCACTCCACTCCACTCCACTACATTCCATTACATGAAATTTCATTCCACTCCATTCCACTCCTCTCCACTACAAAGCACTCCACTCCACTCTATTCCACTACATCCATTCCATTCCACTCCATTCCACTGCAATCCACTCCACCCCACTCCACTCCACTTCATTCCATTTCATCCCCTTCCACTGAATTCCCTTTCATTCCACTGCTTTCTTTTGACAGGATCTCTATGTCACACAGGCTGTAACATAGTGCCACAATCTCAACACACATTTCTTTTCACCATTCCATTCCATTCCATTCCATGCCATTCCATTAAATTCCACTCCACTCCACTCAACTCCACTCCAGTCCACTCCCCTCCACTCCACTCCACTCCTCTCCACTCAATTCCCTTCCCCTCCACTCAACTCTACTCATTCCACTCCACTCCACTCCAATCCAATCCATTCCACTCCACTCCATGCCACTCCTCTCCACTCAACTACACTCCATTGCATTCCACTCCACTCAAATCCATTCCACTCCACTCAACTCCTTTTCACTGCACTCCATTGCAATCCACTCCACTCCATTCCAATCTACTCCATTCCATTGCACTCCGCTCCATTCCACTCCATTCCAATCCATTCCACTCCACTCCATTCCAATCCATTCCATTCCACTCCACTCCATTCCACTCCATTCCATTCTGCTGCACTCACCTCCACTAAACTCCTCTCCATTCCATTCCACTCGATTCCATTCCATTCCTTTCTTTCCACAGGATCTCTCTCTGTCACAATGGCTGGAGTGCAGTGGCACAATCTCAGCTCACATTTCTTTTCACCATTCCATTGCATTCCATTCCATCTCATTCCATTCCACTCCACTCCACTCCACTCCACTCCATTCCATTCCATTCTATTACATTCCACTTCACTACTTTGAATTTCTTTCCTTTCTTTCAACGTGATATAACTGTGTCACCCAGGCTGCTGTGCAGTGGCACAATCTCCACTCACATTACATGTCAACTTTCCATTACATTGCATTCTTTCCATTGCATTGCATTGCATTCCTTTCCCTTCCATTCCATTCCAGTGCATTACATTCCATTCCTTCTCATTCAGTTCCATTCCTTTCCAATCTGTTCCACTCCACTCCACTCCACTACATTCCATTACATGAAATTTCATTCCACTCCATTCCACTCCTCTCCACTACAAAGCACTCCACTCCACTCTATTCCACTACATCCATTCCATTCCATTCCATTCCATTCCACTGCAATCCACTCCACCCCACTCCACTCCACTTCATTCCATTTCATCCCCTTCCACTGAATTCCCTTTCATTCCACTGCTTTCTTTCGACAGGATCTCTCTGTCACACAGGCTGTAGCATAGTGCCACAATCTCAACACACATTTCTTTTCACCATTCCATTGCATGGCATTCCATGCCATTCCATTAAATTCCACTCCACTCCACTCAACTCCACTCCAGTCCACTCCCCTCCACTCCACTACACTCCTCTCCACTCAATTCCCTTCCCCTCCACTCAACTCTACTCATTCCACTCCACTCCACTCCAATCCAATCCATTCCACTCCACTCCATGCCACTCCACTCCATTCAAGTACACTCCATTGCATTCCACTCCACTCAATTCCATTCCACTCCACTCAACTCCATTTCACTGCACTCCATTGCAACCCACTCCACTCCACTCCAATCTATTCCATTCCATTCCACTCTGCTCCATTCCACTCCATTCCAATCCATTCCACTCCACTACATTCTAATCCATTCCATTCCATTCCACTTCACTCTATTCCACTCCATTCCATTCTTCTGCACTCACCTCCACTAAACTCCTCTCCATTCCATTCCACTCGATTCCATTCCATTCCTTTCTTTCCACAGGATCTCTCTCTGTCACAATGGCTGGAGTGCAGTGGCACAATCTCAGCTCACATTTCTTTTCACCATTCCATTGCATTCCATTCCATCCCACTCCACTCCACTCCACTCCATTCCATTCCATTTCACTACATTGAATTTCTTTCCTTTCTTTCAACGTGATATAACTGTGTGACCCAGGCTGCTGTGCGGTGGCACAATCTCCACTCACATTACATGTCAACTTTCCATTACATTGCATTCTTTCCATTGCATTCCATTGCATTCCTTTCCCTTCCATTCCATTCCATTCCACTCTGTTCCACTCCACTCCACTCCACTGCTTTCCATTATATATGATTGCATTACACTCTACTCCACTCCTCTCTACTCCACTGCACTTCACTCCAATCCATTAACTCCAACCCAACCCCTTCCGCTGCAGTCTCCTCACTCCCCTCCACTCCACTTCATTCCTTTCCATTCCATTCTATTCCATTCTGCTCAATTCCACTCCACTCCACATCACTCCACTACACTCCATTCCAATCCACTCCATTCCATTCAACTACATTCCATTCCATTCCTTTCTTTCGAGAGTATCTCACTCTGTCACACAGCCTGGAGCGCAATGGCACAATCTCAGCTCACATTTCATTTCACCATTCCATTCTATTCAAATCGATTTCATTCCATTCCATTCCGCTCCACTCCACTCCACTCCATTCCAATCCATTCCACTCAACTCCACTCCATTCCATTCCAGTCCACTCCACTCCTTTCTCTTGCATCCCATTCCATTCCACTCCTTTCCACTCTACTCCACTCCAGTCCATTGCATTCCATTCCACTCCATTCCATTCCATGACTTTCTTTTGACAGAATCTCACTCTGTAACCCAGACTGGAGTGCAGTGGCACAATCTCAGCTCACATTTCATTTCACCATTCCATTGCACTTCATTCCATATCACTGAAATCCACTGCAATCCGCCAATTTCATTCCACCCCACTCCAATCCATTCCATTCCATTATACACTAATCCCTTCTATTACATTCCCCTCTTTTGACAGGGTGTCCCTCTGTCACACAGGCTGTAGCCTATTGGCCAAATCTCAGTAAATATTTCTTTTCAGCAGCGCATTCCAGTCTTTTCTTTTCCATTCTGTTCCATTCCATTCCATTCCGTTCCACACCACTTCACTGCAATCCACTCCTTTCCTTTCCACTTCACTCCATCCCACTGAACTCCACTCCACTCCACTCCACTCCATTCCATTCCAATCCATTCCATTCCACTCCACACCACTTCATTCCTCTCCACTCAACTCCACTCAATTCCACTCCACTGCACTCTGCTCCATTCCACTCCACTCCATTCCACTCCACTCCAGTCTACTTCATTCCACTCCACTCCATTCCACTCCATTCCATTCCATTCCATTTCTTTCTTTTCGTAGGATCTCACTCTGTCGCAAAGCCTGCAGTGTAGTTACACAAATTCAGCTCATATTTCTTTTGAACATTCCATTGCATTCCATTCCATCCCATTCCATTACACTCTATTTCACTCTACTCCACTCCACTCCACTCCATTCCATTCTACTCCATCCCATTCCTTTAGACTCCATTCCACTCCACTCCATTCCACTCCTCCAGTACACTCCAATCCACTCTATTCAATTCCATTTCCATACATTTCACTCCATTGAATTCCATTCCTTTCTTTTGACAGGATATCACTGTGTCACCCAGGCTGGAGTGCAGTGGCACAATCTCAGCTCACATTACATGTCAACTTTCCATTGCATTGCATTCTATTCAATTGCATTCCATGGCATTCCATTCCATTCCGTTCCATTCTGTATCATTCCATTCTGTTCCATTCCATTCTGTTCCTTTCCATTCTGTTCCATTCCATTCCATTAGATTCTACTCCATTCCACTCCATCCCACTCCACTCCACTTCATTCCATTCCATTCCATCCAATTCCATTCTTCTTCATTCCACTCCACTCCACTCCTTTCCACTATATTCCTTTCCACTCCACTCCATTCCCTTCCACTCCTTTCCACTACACTACACTACACTCCATTCCACTCCATTCCACTCCACTCTTCTCCATTCCACTCCACTCCATTCCACTCAACTCCATTCCACTCCATTCACCTCCACTCCATTCACCTCCACTCCACTCCATTCCACGCCACTCAAATCCACTCCTCTCCACTCAATTTCACTCCAATCCACTCCATTCCACTCCACTTCTCTCCATTCCACTCCAATCCACTCCACTCCGCCCCAGTCCATTCCATTCCTTTCTTTCCACAGGATCTCACTCTGTGACAAAGGCTGGAGTGCAGTGGCACTATTTCAGCTCACTTTTATTTTTGCCATTGTATTGCATTCCACTGCATCCCATTCCATTCCATTCTATTTCACTCCACTCCACTCCCCTCCACTCCACTCCACACTATTCCATTCCAATGCGTAACATTCCATTCGACTCCATTTCACTCTACTCCACTCCACTCCTATCATCTCCACTCCATTCCACTCTATTGCTTTCCATTCCATTCCATTCCATTTCATTTCTCTCCACTGCATTCCATTCGTTTCTTTTGACAGGATATCAGTGTGTCACCCAATCTGGAGAGCAGTGGCACAATCTCAGCTCACATTACATGTCAACTTTCCTTTTTATTGCATTCTATTCAATTACATTCCATTGCGTTCCATGCCATTCAATTTTTATTCCATTCCATTAAATTCCATTCCATTCCACTCCGTTCCACACTACTCCACTACATTACATTACATCCAATTCCATTCCACTCCATTCCACACCTATCCTCTCCAGTGCACTCCACGCCAATCCATTCGGCTCTATCCCATTCCATTCTGCTACATTCCACTGCACTCCACTCCACCCAACTACATTCAACTTCATTGCATTCCATTCCATCCATTTCCAGTCTTCTCCATTACACTCCACCTCATTCCACTCCTCTCCTTTCCACTCCACTCGTTTCTACTGCACTCCATTCCAGTCCACACCATTCCACTCTACTCCATTCCACTACAATCTACTCCATTCTACTCCCCTCCATTCCACTCCACTCCACTAAATTCCACCCTACTCCATGACACTCCACTCCACTCCATTCCACTCCACTCCACTCCCTTCCACTCCACTCCACTCCATTGCACTCCACTTCACTCCATTCCACTCTACTCCACTCCCCTCCCCTCCATTACACTCCACTCCACTCCAATCCACTCCATTACATTACATTACATTCCTTTCTTTCCACAGGATCTCACTCTGTCAGAAAGTCTGGAGTGCAGTGGCGCAATCTCAGATCACATTTCTTTTCACCGTTCTATTGCATTCCATTCCATCCCATTCCATTCCAGTCTATTTCACTCCACTCCACTGCACTCCACTCCATTCCATTCCACTCCATCACATTCCATTCTACTCCATTCAATTCCACTCCACTCCACTCCATTCCACAACACTCCACTCCACTCCATTGCATTCCATTTCACTCCATTGAATTCCATTCCTTTCTTTCGACAGTATATCTCTTTGTCACCCAGGCTGCTGTGCAGTGGCACAATTCCAGCTCATATTACTTGTCAACTTTCCATTACATTTCATTCTATTCCATTGCATTCTATTGCTTTCCTTTCTATTCCATTCCATTCCATTTCATTCCATTCAATTCTATTCCATTCCACTCCGTTCCACTGAACTCCACTCCACTAGATTCAATTACATCTGTCTCCATTCCACCGCATTCCACTCCTGTCTACTCCACTGCATTCCACTCCACTCCATTCCACTCCATCCCATTCCATTATGCTCCAATCCACTGCACTCCATCCTACCCCACTCCACTCCACTTCATTCCGTTCCATTCCATCCCATTTCATTCCTCTCCATTCCAATCCGCTCCACTCCACTCCACTCCTCTCGAGTCCACGCCATTCCATTCCATTCCACAGCATTCCCTTCCATTCCTTTTTTTAAGAGTATCTCACTCTGTCACCCAGCCTGAAGCGCAGTGGCATAATCTCAGCTCACATTTCATTTCACCATTCCATTCCATTCCATTCCATTCCTTTCTATTTCACTCCACTACTCTCCACTCTTGTCCTCTCCAATTGATACCACTCCACTCCATTCCAGTCCAGTCCACTCCTTTCCATTCCATCCCATTCCATTCCACTCCACTCCACTCAACTCCACTCCATTCCATTCCATTCCATTCCATTCCACTTCATTCCATTCCATTCCTTTCTTTTGACAGGATCTCACTCTTTTACCCAGAATGGTGTGCAGTGACTCAATCTCAGCTCACATTTCATTTCACCATTCCATTCCATTGCATTCCATTCCATTCCATTCCACTGCACTCCACTCCACACCACTCAATTCCACTCCACTCTACTCCAGTCCATTTCTTTCCATTACATTCCAATCCCTTGTATTCCACTCATTTCTTTTGACAGGATCTCCCTCTGTCACAAAGGCTGTAGCTTAGTGGCACAATCTTAGCACACATTCCTTTTCAACTTTCTATTGCATTCCTTTCCATTCCACTCCATTCCATTCCACTCCACTCCACTACACGCCATTCCACTCCACTCCACTCCACTGAACTCCATTTCATTATATTCCAATCCCTTTCGTTCCATTTCTTTCTTTCCACCAGATCTCTCTCTGTCACTATGTCTGTAGTGTAGTAGCTCAATCTGAACTCACATTTCTTTTTTTTTTTTTTTTTTTTTTGAGACGGAGTCTCGCTGTGTCACCCAGGCTGGAGTGCAGTGGCGTGATCTCCGCTCACTGCAAGCTCCGCCTCCCGGGTTCACACCATTCTCCTGGCTCAGCCTTCTGAGTAGCTGGGACTACAGGCGCCCGCCACCATATCCGGCTAATTTTTTGTATTTTTAGTAGAGACGGGGTTTCACCATGTTAGCCAGGATGGTCTCGATCTCCTGACCTCGTGATCTGCCCACCTCGGCCTCCCAAAGTGCTGGGATTACAGGTGGGAGCCACCGCGCCTGGCCTCAGCTCACATTTCTTTACACCATTCCATTGCATTCCATTCCATCCCATTCCATTCCATTCCATCCCATTCCATTCCACTCTATTTAACTCCACTCCACTCCACTCAATCCCATTTCACTCAATCCCGTTCCATTCGACTCCATTCCACTCCACTCAACTCCACTCCAATGAACTCCACTCCACTCCATTCCATTCCATTCTATTCCATTACATTGCACTCAATTGCATTCCATTCTTTTCTTTCAACAGGATGTCACTGTGTCATCCAGGTTGGAGTGCAGTGGCACAATCTCAGCTCACATTACATGTCAACATTCCATTTCATTACATTCTATTCAACTGCCTTCCATTGCATTCCATTCCATTCCATTCTGTTCCATTCCATTTCAGTCGATGCCATTCCATTCCACTCCATTCCCCTTCACTCCACTAAGCTCAACTACATTCCGTTACATATGATTCCGTTACACTCCATTCCACTCCTCTCCACTCCACTACACTCCATTCCACTGCATCCCATTACATTCGGCTCCATTCCACTGCACTCTACTCCACCCCAATCCACTCCACTTAAATCCATTCCATTCCATCCCATTCCATTCCTCTCCATTCCACTCCAATCCACTTCACTCCATTCCTCTCCACCCCAGTCCAACTTAATTTCATTGTGTTCCATTCCATTCCATTCCATTTCATTCTTTCTTTCGAGAGTATCTTACTCTGTTACCAAGCCTAGAGCACAATGGCACAATCTCAGCTCACATTTCGTTTCACCATTTCATTCCATTCCATTCCATTCCATTCCATTCCCCTCCATTCCCCTCCACTCCACTCCACTACATTCAATTACATCCGATTCCATTCCACTGCTGTCCATTCCACTGCACTCCACTCCACTTTCTGTATAGCCTGCAGAACGGTGGGCCAATTAAACCTCTTTTCTCTTACCCAGCCTCAGGTTTGTTGTTTTTTTGTTTTTGTTTTTGTTTTTGTTTTTGTTTTCAGAGTTTCACTGTTGTCTCCTAGGCTGGAGTGCAATGACACCATCTTGGCTGACTGCCATCCCCTCCTCCAGGGTTCAAGAAATTCTCCTGCCTCAGCCTCCCGAGTAGCTGGGATTACAGGCACACACGACCATACCCAGCTAAATTTTTATTTTTAGTAGAGACAGAGATTCTCCCTGTTGGCCAGGCTAATCTCAATCTCCTGATCTCAGGGGATCCACCTTCCTCAGCCTCCCAAAGGGCTGGGATTACAGGCATGAGCCACCTCACCAAGCCAGATATTTCTTTATAACAATGAAACAACCGACTATTGTGAGGAATACGATGCAATTTAAAAATTCCTTCTTTGTGCCTGACTCCTGGCAGATTTCCTAAAACTCTTGGAATGTCCTCAGTGATAAGAGTATCTCTGGAACACTAATGAGATTACTCTCAACTCCCAGGTAGCTTCCAGGATGGGGGCTGGTGGCCAGAAGGATCAGACTATGGCTCGAGGGTCAGGACTCCCTGTCGCCCTGCTGACTGGCAGGATGGAGTCCAATCACCGTGGTCAGTGATTTCATCCTATGTAATGCCTATGTAATGAAACTTCCATAAAAATCCCTCAACAATGGGGCCTGGGGGCTTCTGAGCCAGCAAACACATCCACGTGCTTGGAGGGTGGTGCATCCCCAACTCCACAGGGTTGGAAGCTCCTGCACACTGGGCCCTCCTGACGTCGCCTAGTGCACCTCTTCATCAGGTGTGTGTTTGTACACTTTGTAATAAGCCAGAGGTAGTAGTTAAAATGCCTTCTTAGGTTCTCTGAGCTGCTCCAGCAAGTGGTGGAACCCGAAAAGTGGGTGTTGGGAACCCCTAGTTCACAGCCAAATGGGACACAAATGTGGGTGGCCTGGGTACTTGACTTTTATGGAGGGCAGTCTTGTGGGACTGAGCCCTTAAACTTGTAGTTAGTGTCAGAATTGAAATAATTCTTGACATCCAGCTGGTGTCTGAAGAGGTGGAGAAGGAAAATACACCACCCATTAGGCTCTGGGAGGGAAAAATTTAAAACCCCTCAGAGAAGCGTGGGGATTCCCATTCTCCATGCCTAATCTGTAGTGAAAAAAATGTATAAATGTTGTACAACAGTGTGAGATTCATGGCAAAATCAGAACCAACATTTTATTAGTCCATTTTCACACTGCTATAAAGAAATACCTGAGACTGGGTAATTTATAAAGGAAAGAGGTTTAATTGACTCACAGTTCCATATGGCTGCGGAGGCCTCAGGAACATTACAGTCATGGTGGAAGGCGAAGGGAAAGCAAGCACCTTCTTCACAAGGCAGCAGGAGAGGGAACAGCAAAGAAGAAACTTCCAGACACTTATAATAAAACCATGGGATCTCGTAAGAACTCATTTACTATCATGAGAACAGCATGGGAAACCGCTATGGTCTAATCATCTCCCTCCCTCAATACATGGGGATTACAGGTCCCTCCTTCAACATATGGGGATTACAATTAGAGGTGAGATTTCAGTGGGGACACAGAGCCAAACCATATCAAACCTCAAGACCCCAGATTGATTTTTAAATGTGGGGATAATTTCCCAATGCAAATGGAATTGTTCTCGCCCCACCACCATGTCTCCCCCACCCACCACGGCATCCAGGCTGTGACACAACTACAGTCCATGCACCGTGGGCAGAAATATACCTCCAGGGAAGGAAGGCCCTCACCCACGAGCTGCGTGTACTCGTGCAGGAGCCACTCCTCATCCAGGAACTTGCCGTCGCGCCCGTTGCTGGCTGGCTGGAACAGGCCATAGATCAGGACATCTTTCAAACTCTGGGTTAACGTACACAGGATACGCTGCTTTGCAAGCCACACCATGGCGTCCAGGTTAAATCGAATGCATTTCTTCCAGGAAGGACAAAGACAGCTCATGAGTGACAGAGGATTCTACCTGAGTCATCCACGTGGGGCACATGGTCAGAGAGGCAAAGCTGCTTCCACCCCTTCCTGAAACTTCCTCTGAGCAGTGAACCCACGGCTTTTCACGATGAAAAATAAAGCCTACTGGTTGCTGGAACACAGACATTTGGTAAATATAAAAGGGAAAAAGGAAAGACCGAGGAATTGGTCTCTTTGGCCTTGATCTCACCATGGACTCAAATCTCCAGCACTGTCCCAGTGCGGCAGCTCATGCCTGTTATCCCAGCACTTTGGGAGGCCAAGGCAAGCAGATCACGACGTCAGGAGATCAAGACCATCCTAGCCAACATGGCAAAACCCCATCTCTGCTAAAAATACAAAAATTTGCTGGGCATGGTGGCGCGTGTCTGTAATCCCAGCTACTCTGGATGCTGAGGCAGGAGAATCGCTTGAACCAGGGAATTACAGGTTGCAGTGAGCTGAGATTGCACCACTGCACTCCAGTCTGGTGACAAGGTGAGACTCCGTCTCAAAAAAAAAAAAAAAAAAAAAATCTCTAGCCCTCACAGTGTCTTTTTGGTCATCAATGACCACCTGTCACCTCATGGCCCTCTCTCACTTGCATGGCACTTCTCAAACTCCAGCAGTTTGAAAAAAACAGGGGACAGACCCCACTTATGTCTCCCTAACAGAATGTCTGATTCAGCAGGTCTGGGTGGGACCTGAGAAACTACATCTCAGACAAATCCCAAGGTGCTACTGCTGCTGCCGTCCTGGAGAACACACATTCAGAATCATAGCCCACATATATTTCAATGTGACTTAATTTTGACATGGATCGTTCTTTAGCATTTCAGATTCGGTGGAAGCCTTGTCTTATAACCATGCTCACGAGAAAGTTTTCATACTACCCACACTGACTATGAACACAAATCTTTAAAAACGCAGTCATCACCTCTCCCAAAGGACACAGGAAAGCAAGTACGGAAAAACGATTTGATGGAAAATCAAATCAGTTGCCACGAGAGTTCATTTTTACAAAGTTAAATAGTGTCAACAGGGCCTGCAAACCAATCACAACACTTCAAACACATAATAGCACCTCTGAGGACTGAAATAACAACAATTTGGTCATGTTCCCAGATCCCCTCTGTGAGACTCACCAGTGAGCCAGGAAAGGCAAAGGCCAGGCCAATCCACTTCTAGCCATGACTTCTAATTTTTGTCAAAATAAAATTATATTCTACTGAATAGTTGTCAGCAGGGGCTCAATAATTCACTTTGTCACTGTCAAAGTGTTCAGAACAAAAGGAGGTTTGAATGAATATAAGACTCAAACCAGTTCTCTATCTGAGGATTCTGTGGGTTTGTGCCCAAGAAAGCAAAAGGCCCCGTTATCTTCCCAGGACAGCCCAAGGGTAAGTTCCTCATCGCTGGGAAAATGATCCTGGGACTGCCAACAGGAGGCCAGGTTAAGTGTGTGGCCAGAGTCCTCCCTGCCAGGAAACCTGACCCTGTGTACAAAAGCTCCTCTTTCTCCCTTCCCATGTCAAAGCCTGAGCTCACGTGTGGCTCTCAAAGCTCCCCACAGGGCTGTGAGGCTGGGTGGAGGCAGTTGTTTATTCCAGAAAGATTTCCAGACCCACACCCTCCCGGATACTTGGCTGAACAAGGACTCTCTGGAAACTCCTGGCACGAGAAACAAGCTGTATCAGGTGTGACCAGATGGGGCTGCTCATTAATCACCGTTCAGTCTTGGGAACCCTTCTGGGCCCCTCCAATTCAAGCTGCAGCACCCACAGAGCCAATGGTTCCCTCCCTGGCACCTGCAGAGAAGCTTCAGCCAAGGGGCAATTCCTTGGAGGAGCACAGGGCTCCAAATCACCTCTCAGGGGATTCTGTGCCACTGTAGGTGATTGCAAAGATGGATGTCCACCGTCATTTATGGACAGGGTGGGGATGCTGTGTCTGTGCAGCACGGGGGCCAACCCCACAAAGCAACAACCATCTGCCCCAGAAAATGCTAAGAGCACCACCTTGAGAATCATCTAGAAGGAGCAAGAGCCCAAAGGTCGGAAAGCCTGGGTTTGCAACCCAGTGAGGCACACCAGCCTTGATTCCTAGGCAAACTCACCCACCCAGCCATCCTCTAATTCCCCCCATGAAATTCAGAGCCATTACTTAATTTCAGGGCTGCAGTCAGGATCAAACGGAATATAAATAAGATTATTTGTTATGGGCTGAACTGTGCCCCTCTAAATAAATGTTGAAGTCCTAATGCCCATACCCTACGAATGTGATTTGTTTGGGAATAGAATCTTTGTAGATGTAATCAAGTTAAGATGATGTCATACAGGAGCAGGGTGGACCCTATTGCAATAACTGTGTCCTTATAAAGGGAGTAAATCTGGATATTAGCCCTTTGTCAGATGGATAGATTGCAAAAATTTTCTCCCATTCTGTAGATTGCCTGTTCACTCTGATGGTAGTTTCTTTTGCTGTGCAGAAACTCTTTAGTTTAGTTACATCCTACTTGTCTATTTTAGCTTTTGTTGCCATTGTTTTGATGTTTTAGTCATGAAGTCCTTGCCCATGCCTATGTCCTGAATGGTACTGCCTAGGTTTTCTTCTAGTGTTTTTATGGTTTTAGGTCTAGCATTTAAGTCTTTAATCCATCTTGAATTAATTTTTGTATAAGGTGTAAAGAAGGCATCCAGTTTCTTCTAAAAAGAACTTAAACAAATTTATAAGAAAAAATCAAACAATCCCATCAAAAAGTGGGCAAAGTACATGAACAGACACTTTTCAAAAGAAGACATTTATGCAGCCAACAGACACATGAAAAAATGCTCATCATCACTGGTCATCAGAGAAATGCAAATCAAAACCACAATGAGATACCATCTCACACCAGTTAAAATGGCGATCATCAAAAAGTAAGGAAAAAACAGGTGCTGGAGAGGATGTGGAGAAATAGGAACACTCTTATGCTGTTGCTAGGAGTCTACACTAGTTCAACTGTTGTGGAATACACTGTGGCAATTCCTCAAGGATCTAGAACTAGAAATACCATTTGACCCAGTGATCCCATTACTGGGTATATACCCAAAGGATTATAAATCATACCACTATAAAGACACATGCACATGTATGTTTATTGAGGCAATATTCACAATAGCAAAGACATGGAACCAACCCAAATGTCCATCAATGATAGACTGGATTAAGAAAATGTGGCACATATACACCATGGAATACTAAGTAGCCATAAAAAAGGATGAGTTCATGTCCTTTCAAGTGACATGGATGAAGCTGGAAACCATCATTCTGAGCAAACTATCACAAGGACAGAAAACCAAACACCGCATGTTCTCACTCATAGGTGGGAATTGAACAATGAGAACACTTGGACACAGGGCGGGGGAACATCACACATGGGGGCCTGTCTTGGTGAGGGGGGTTGGGGGAGGGATAGAATTAGGAGAAATACCTAATGTAAATGATGAATTAATAGGTGCAGCAAACCAACAAGGTGCATGTATACATATGTAACAAACCTGCACATGGTGCACATGTACCCTAGAACTTAAAGTATAATTTTAAAAAAAGAGTGAGAAAATCTGGACACAGCATCACGCACACAGGGAGATGACCATGTGAATGGGCAGGGAGAGACTGGTGTGTCCCATGTGCAAACTCAGCAATGCTAAGATTGCTAGTAAGCCCCCAGCAGCTGGGGTAGAGTTAGAGAATCTGGGACAGATTCTCCCTCAAGCCTCAGAAGGAACCAACCTTGCCTACCCCTTGACCTTGGACTTTCAGCCTCCAGAATGTGAGACAATACGTGTCTGGGATTTAAGTCACCAGTCTGTGGTTGGTTATGGCAGGCATGGGAACTCATAAACGTGTGAATCACCTGCCACTAATTGTGACAGCAAAAAAACAGCAGCAGCAGCATCTCTGAGAGCAGAACTCAGCAGGTCGAGCATTCCCAGCTTCTAGGGAACTCCCCTCCCTCAATATGTGATGGGAGCCGCCCGCCTGTTCACACCAGCTCCGGGCAAGCCCACAACGTCAGAAGACCCTTTGGATGAATCCTACTTCAATTCTTCACTTACCCATCATTGACTCACTGTCTAATCAGGCAAACCCCAGGTCCAAGAGCAGGCCTGACACAGTACAGGTGACTGACACTAGCTGAATGATGTGGGAGCCACAAGGACAATAAATAAGAAGCAAACCAGCCTGAGGTCACCATTTGTAGTGGGGAAAGACACGTAATCAACTGTCACACAATATGGAAAAGGTAAAAATCCATGCTAACTCGAGCTCCCTTGGGGACCCTGAGGAAGGAGTAAGTGACGCTGCTTGGTAAGGAGTGCGCATCATAGGCTGCTGCCCAGGAACACAGAGGGATATGCGAGTCTAGGGTAGGACTTCCAAGTTGAGGGCCGAGCATAAGAAGAGGGAGGGAGGCAAAGGTAGAACAGTGATGAGTCTAGTGGTGGATGGCCCAAGACAGTTTCTGCCTTAAGTGACCCTTCCTGGTCCCACTATTACCAGTGTGAGCCTTGGCCATGTCAAGTTCTCCTTGAGGAAAACAGTGTCTGATTCTGGTCTCCCCACAACGCTGTGAGGTGGCTATTCCTTTACAATTTGTTAGAGATATACTGAGTGAGTCAGTGATTTGTTAGATGACTCACAGAGAGTACAGAAAGGATGGCAAAGACAACAGAGTGTAGGAAGTCCCAACTCTAGCCAACTCCTCTAAAGGATTACTGGAGGAAACACCTCTCTTCTCCTTGAGCTTCTATCTTCTGTGCACATGGTCTCACCAGGACAGGGGTGGGTGAGAGGACATGAAGATGACCAAGATGTGCTTTTGTCCCTTAAAGAGTTCAGTGTCTACAGGGAGAGGATGATGATGATGGTGCTGATGGTGATGATGAAGGTGGTTTTAATGGTGATGATGGTGGTGGTAGTGGTGGCAGTGATGGTTGTGATAATGGTGATGATGGAGATGTTGGCAATGGTGATGATAGTGATCATGATGGTGATGGTGATGATGGTGATGATGGTATTATGATAGTGATGATGGTGTTGGTGATGGTGATGATGATGATGATGATGGTGGTGATGATGATGGTGATAATGATGGTAGATGACAGTGATAATGGTGATGATGTTGGTGATGGGGATGGTAGTGGTGATGGTGATGGTGATGGTGATAATGGTGATGGTGGTGATTATGAGGATGGTGGTGATGATGGTGATAGTGACAATAATGGTGATAATGATGGTATTATGATAGTGATGATGGTGGTGATGGTGATGATAATGGTGATAATGACGGTATGATGGTAGTGATAATGGTGATGGTGATGGTGATGATGATGATGATAATGGTGATAATGATGGTATGATGGTAGTGATAATGGTGATGATGTTGGTGATGGGGATGATAGTAGCGGTGATGATGGTGATGATGATGGTGGTGGTGATGATGGTGATAACGGTGATGGTGATTATGAGGATGGTGGTGATGATGGTGATGGTGACAATAACGGTGATAATGATGGAATTATGATAGTGATGATGATGGTGATGGTGATGATGATGGTGATGATAATGGTGATAATGATGGCATGATGGTAGTGATAATGGTGATGGTGATGGGGATGGTATTGGTGATGATAGTGGTGATTATGAGGATGGTGGTGATGATGGTGATGGTGATAATGGTGATAATGATGGTGATTATGAGAATGGTGGTGATGATGGTGATGGTGATAATAATGGTGATGATGGTATTATGATAGTGATGATGGTGATGGAGGTGATAGTGATGATGGTGGTGATGATGGTGATGATAATGGTGACAGTGATGGTATGATGATAGTGATAATGGTGATGATGTTGGTGATGGGGATGGTGGTGGTGATGGTGGCGATGATGATGATAATGATGGTGATCATAATGAGGATGATGATGGTGATGATGACAGTGGTCACTGCAGTGATAACAGTAGTGGTGATGATGAAGATGATGATGATGACAGTGATAATGATAACCATGACACAGTGATGATTACTATGTATAGAATCCTAATAAGTCAGAAATTATGCTAACCATATCACCTTCACCACAACCCTAAGTGGATATTATGATTACTGTTTGTATAATATTATTACTGTTTAATAATAATAATAATATTCTCTTTCTCTAGATAAAGAAGCTGAGCCTCAGAGACTCCAAGTAAATACCCCAAGGTCACATTTCTAGAAAGCAGTAGAAGTTTGATTGAAACTCAAGTCAAATCTCCTGATCTCCCGAGTCTTTGCTGTTCAAATGATAGATGATGTTCCCCTCTATACACACCCACTGCCAATCTTAGTGCAGGCTAAACATAAATTAGAGGCATAACCTGTTCTATTTCACTTTGCTTTGTTGAACTTCACAGAGAATGTGTTTTTGCAAATTGGAGGCTTGTGGCAACCCTGCAACGAGAAAATCTATCAGCATGATTTCTCCAATAGCACATGCTCACTTCATATCTCTGTTACATTTGGGTAATTATGGCACTATGTCAAATTTTTCATAATTATTATATCTGTTAGGATGATCCATGGTCAGTGATCTTTGATGTTACTATTGTTCTGGGGTGGCATGAACCACACCCATATAAGATAGGAAACAATAAAAGTTCTGTGTGTTCTGACTGTTCCACTGACCAGCTATTCTCCCACCTCTCTCCCTCTCCTTGGGCCTCCCTATGCCCTAAGACACAATAATATTGAAATTAGGACAAGTCATAACCCTACAGTGGCCCCTACATGTCCAAGTGAAAGGAAGAGTCACATATCTCTCATATTAAATCAAAAGCTAGGAGTGATTAAGCTTAACAAGGAAGGCATGTTGAAAGCTGAGTCAGGCCAAAAGTGAGGCCTCCTGCACCAAAGAGTAAACCATCACGTGAATGCAAACAAAATGTTCCTGAAGGAAATTAGAAGGGCCACTCCAGTTAACACGCAAATGGTAAGTGAAACAGGCTTTAGTGCTGATAGGGAGAAGGTTTTAACCGCCAAACTTTGATGATCGAGACGGTCACAACATTCATTTAAACCAAAGCCTCATCCAGAGCAAGGCCCTGACTCTCTTCAATTCTCTGAAGGCTGAGAGAGGTGAGGAAGCTGCAGGAGAAAGTCTGGAAACCAGCAGAGGTTTATTCATAAGGTTGAAGGAAAGAAGCCGTCTCCATAGCAGGAAAGTGCGAGGTGAAGCAGCAAGTGCTGCTGGAGAAGCTGCAGCAAGTTCTCCAGAAGATCTCGCTCAGATCATTGATGAAGGTGGCTACACTAAACAACAGATTTTCAGTGTAGACAAGACAGTCTTCTATTGAAAGAAGATGGCATCTAGGACTTTCGTAGCTAGAGAAAAGACGTCAACGTCTGATTTAAAAGCTTCAAAGGACAGGCTGTCTTCTTAGGGGGCTAATGTAGCTGGTGACTTTAAGTTGAAGCCTATGCTAATATATCATTCAAAAAAAAGCTGAGTGCCCTTAAGAATGATGCTAATTCAATCGGCCGGGTGCGGTGGCTCAGACCTGTAATCCCAGCACTTTGGGAGGCCCAGGTGGGTGGATCATGAGGTCAAGAGATAGAGACCAGCCTGGCCAACATGTTGGAAGCCCATCTCTACTAAAAATACAAAAATTACCTGGGTGTCGTGGCAGGCACCTGTAGTCCCAGGTACTTGGGAGGCTGAGGCAGAAGAATCTCTAGAACCTAGGAGCAGGATGTTGCAGTGAGCCAAGATCACGCCACTACACTCCAGCCTGGTGACAGAGTGAGACTCCATCTCAAAAAAAAAAAAAATTATACTAATTTAACTCTATCTGTGCTCTATAAATGGAAAAACAAAGCCTGGAGGACAGCACATCTGTTTACAGCACATGTTACTGAATATTGTAAGCCCACTTTTGAGACCTAATGCTCAGAAAAAGAGATTCTTTTCCAAATACTACTGCTCCTTGACAATGCACCTGGTCACTCAAGAGCGCTGATGGAGATGTATAAGAAGATAAACGTTTTCATGCTTGCATACACAATATCCATTTTGCAGTCCATGGATTAAGGATTAGTTTTGACTTTCAAGTCTTATTATTTAACCATATATCTTGTAAGACTATAGCTGCCATAGATTCCTCAGATGGAGTTGGGCAAAGTCAACTGAAACCTTCTGGAAAGAATTTAGCATTCCAGATGCCATTAAGAATATGCATGTTTCGTAAGAGGAGGTGGAAATGTCAACACTAAGTTTGGAAGAAGTTGATTCCAACCCTCATAAACGACTTTTTTTTTTTTCTGAGATGGAGTCTCATTCTGTCACCCACACTGGAGTGCAGTGGAGCGATCTCAGTTCACCACAACCTCCGCCTCCCACCTTAGCCTCCTGAGTGGCTGGGACTACAGGTGCCCACCACCCCACCCTGCCAATTTTTTGTATTTTTAGTAGAGACAGGTTTTCACCATTAGCCAGGATGATCTCTATCTCCTAACCTCGTGATGTGCCCACCTCGGCCTCCTGAAGTGCTGGGACTACAGGCTTGAGCCACCGTGCTCAGCCAAGAATATTCACCACTCATAAGAGGAGGTGAAAATATGAACATTAAGTTTGGAAGAAGTTGATTCCAACTCTCATGGATGACTTTGAGTTATTCAAGTCTTTGGTGGAGGAAGGAACTGCAGATATGGAAATAGCAAGAGAACTGGAATTAGAAGTGGGACTGAATTGCTGCAATCTCATGATATAACTTGAATGGATGAGGAGTTGCCTATTTGGGATGAGCAGAGGAAGTGGTTTCCCAAGATGGAATCTACTCCTGGTGAAGATGCTATGAACACTGTTGAAATGTCCACACAGGATCTAGAATATTCCATAAACTCAGTGGATAAAGCAGTGCAGGGTTTGAGAAGATTTCATCCAATTTTGAAATAAGTTTTACTGTGGGTAAAATGCTATCAGACAGCAGTGCATGCCACAGAGAAATCGTTCGTGAGTCAATTAATGCAGCAAACTTCTTTGCTGTCTTATTTTACAGAATTGCCACAGCCACCCCAAACTTCAGCAACCACCACTCTGCTCAGTCGGCAGCCATCAACATGAGGCAACACACTCCACCAGGAAAAAGATTACAGGCCACTGAAGATGCAGGTGATTCTTAAGTATTTTTAACAAGGTATTTTTTAATTAATGTATATACACTGCTTTTTTAGACATTATGCTATTACATACTTAATAGACTACATAGAGTATAAATATAACTTTAATGTGCATTGAGAAGTCAAAAAATGTGTGTGCCTCATTTTATTGCAAGATTCATTTTATTGCAGTGGTCTGGAACCAGACTCACTATCTCTAAGATATGCCTGTTATGTAAGTCATTGAGAATACTGAAGAAGATGTTGATGGTCAGGTCATTTCTGGATCAGAAGAAATATTCCCTTTGTTCAGACCTTCCAGGCTGCATACAACCCAGCACCCCAGCCTCCGGTGGACCAGCCATCCTCTCCGCGTCTGCCGGCTCGAGCCCCACTCATCCTTTCCACTGGGGCCGAGGTCTCACGATGTCATTTCCCTGGCCTCCTGCAGGCTGAGCTGACCACTGGGCACCTTGGGTGGGAACACAGGGAGCTGCTTTGACTGCCCACAGCCCTCAGGCCAGCTGACTGGCCCTGCTCCCTTTCCTGTCTGGCCCATGAGTCTTGGCCTCTTCACCTTGCATTTCCTGTCTCCCAGGAAGGTGACAGCAGTGCTGAGTTTCATATTTTGCCTTAGGATGGTTCTCCTCACTCTCTCCTAACTGGCAGGCAGGAGTTGGTCCCTCTGTCACTCAATCTCCTGAAGGCTGTGATGTCCAGATCATTCCGAAACCTGCTGTGTGCCTGGCCCAAGGGGCTCAGGACACATAAAACCTGCAAATGGATGTAACGAGATCTCTGAGACCAAAACCAGGCTGTCTTCTCCCTTATCTCCAGAAAGGCAGTACACACAGCATGAGACCTGGGTGGTGATGGAGTGGGACAGGGGCTGACATGGTCAGGAGCTGTGGAGACGGACTTTGTGGCTGACACCAGCCCTGTGATGATGTTCTCAGGACTTCTTTAGGCCAGCCTCAGTTCTCTCTAAGTTCCCTTCATACCACAATGGCCCTCAGCCACAAAAGGGAGCTGAGTCCTAGCACAGATGAACCATCCACATCTTCCCGTCCCTCCTACTCCTCCCCATCTCTCTCTCCCCTGACATCTGTCTCAGCACCACTGCAACATCCAGCCAGTTAAGTGCTCCTCCCTGCCCCAGCCCAAGCTGCCTGAGGACAGGGGCTTCTTTTTTTGAGTCAGAGTCTCACTCTTTTGCCAGGCTGGAGTGCAGTGGTGCAATCACAGCTCATTGCAACCTCCACCTCCTGGGTTCAAGCAACTCTCTTGCTCAGCCTCCAGAGTAGCTGAGACTACAGGCACCCGCCACCACGCCCAGTTTATTTTTGTATTTTTAGTAGAGACAGGGTTTCACTGTGTTGACCACGATGGTCTTGATCTCTTTACTCCATGACCCATCCGCCTTGTCCTCCCAAAGTGCTGGGATTATAGGCATGAGCCACTGTGCCCGGCCATTTCTGTCTTTTTCTTTGCATAACCAAACCGAAGCTAGTAAATTTGGATGGCATTGAACAGCATTGGATCAACATTCCAGACAAGGAACACTCCTGGATGGTATTATCCAACAGTCAAGAAAGATCTGGACTTCACAGCGGGGCTGATGGGTGTTTCTGCCTAGTGAGCCTTGCTTGTACTCAGTGGACTGTGCAGATCGTAAACTATAGCAATGATCCTGGTGAGTGGAGGCTATGCCACTGAGGTCTGCAGAGCTGTAAGTTACAGAGCTAGGGTTGGCCATGCTGTTGAACCGTGATACATCTACACCCCTCTTAGTACAGTTCGTGTTCAAGCTCAAATCAAAACCAAAGAGCAGACAAGGCAACATAGGGAAACCATCTCTACGAAAAATAAAATTTTTAAAAAATTAGCCAGGCATGGTGGTATGTGTCTGCAGTCCCAGCTACTCTGGAGACGGAGAAAGAAGTGTCCCCTGAGCTGGGAGGTTGAGGCTGCAGTGAACTACGATTGCACCACTGCATTCCAGCCTGGGTGACAGAGCAAGACCCCAACTCAAAACAAAACAAAAGAAAAAATGGAGAGAGTGAGGGAAAGTCACTCACACTTGGTTCACAAGAGTTACAAGTATTCTGCAAGGTGAGAGGTTAAGAACTGAAACTACCAGACTGTGGGCACAATGCAGGCACTGGAGACAGGTAAAGGCAGCTGTGTTTGGCCTGAGTCTGCCACTTATGCTGAGTTATGAGTCACTCAGGCTGCTGTGGCAAAGCACCACAGAATAGGCTGCTTAAACCACAGACATTTATTGTCTCCCATTATGGAAGACATATCTGAGATCAAGATGTCTGCAGTGCTGGTTCCTCTGCAGGCCTCTCTTCCTGGCTTGCAGATGGCCGCCTTCTCTCTGTGTCTTCAGGTGGTTGTCCCTCTTTGCGTGTCTGCATCCTCACCTCTTCTTCTCATAAGGACTCCAGTCCGATGGGATCAGGGCCCACTCTAACAACTTCATTTAACTTGATTGCCTCTGTAAAGACCCAATCTCCAAATAAAGTCTCATTCTGAGGTCCTGGGCTACAACTTCAATCGATATAGAAATTTTGGTGGGGGAGAGACTTAGCCCACAACACTGAATGACCATGGGGTGAGTCTCTGCAACCTACCGAGGGCCACCACCTCCATGTGGTGGGACACATCCGCACTGATGAGTAAGACACGTAAACAATGGTGGATCAGCAAACCAGTGCCAAAAAGTATCTGGCCTGCCAGGGTCACAGCAGCTTCTTGGGCAACGCTGTTTTGATTTACAGCAACGTAGCAAGAAGAGTTTCCTGTGAGAGACTAAATTGCTTTCCAAATCTGTTTTGGGCCCTGTAAAATGGCGATGATGACGGGTGATTTTGGAAGATTTTATTGAGGGCAAGGGAGTGTCTAAACAAAGCTTGAGAAAATGTTAAATATTATACCATATAAAATAGGCCTTATTGCCATGGGTTATCTGAAGGCTGTGGAAAAGGCCATCCACAACGTGAGGCTTGGATTATACTGATGGATTCAGGGACTTCCACCTCTATGGCTTCTGCTAATTCACCTACCTCAGGTGAGACTTACATCCACCTTCCTCTTGACTTCTACACAAGGAGCCCAGGAAAAGCCAAGAGAACAAGGGGGAGGAAATGCCAGAGCATCTCAGGTCATGGCCCCATGGGGACATTCCCTATTCAGGATCTGGAGCCAGAAACACAGACCTCAGGGTCGATCAAGATGCCAGCTCTGCAAACGAATGTAAGCAGTGTTTAGCACGAACTTAGGAAAGCGGGAAAAACTCCAAGTTTCTGAGCACATCATTCATTACAAAGAAGCGCATTTCACATTCAGAATTTACTCTGCATTTATGGTTTCTGTCATCAACAATTTCTGCATGATGCATTTTTAAGGGCCCATCATAAACACAAGCTTGGCAGGGGCCACAGAAAGGTACATGCAGGCATCTTTGGGCCTTTGATAGCTGTTCACATGCAATCCATGTACTTGCACACCTCTGACAGATAACCAACATCAAGGTCACCCCAAACTACAATTGGCTTATTCCCAAATGCAATTATCCAAATGAAATAATACTTCTTACTGTGGACAGAGGCCCATTGGACTGGTGCTCATGGTGGCAAACACTAAAACCCTGGCACGGGTAACACACGAAGCTGAAATCAGACACATCAATGGAACAGGGAAATATGGGGTGACCTTGACTCAGAAGGACAGCCTAGTCGGGGGGTGCTGAGGTCCAAGAGTCAGGCTTAGTGCTTCTTCATGTTTAAATGCCAATAAAGCATAACGGAGCTGTGGATTCAGTTTTCCAATCAGAACGTTTTTCTCACAGTGAAAGCTTCATGGCAGCCGCTGGATGCTGTGGTGAAGTGGTGGGCAGACTGTATCTCTGGGAGATTAGTAAGAGGCTGCCTGTCTGTCTCTGCTATTCTCAAGGTGATGCTAAACTGGGAGACAATGCTAGGTTCTGCCAGCGGTCCATGGACTCCTTGGGGGTGACTTAATCTTCCTCTTTTCATAGCCATGATTTCAGGCAGAGCCATTGTAAAGCAGAGATCAGATGCTGGCCAGAGAAGTCCCTTTAGGAGCAATAAATTGAAGTGAAGTAACAGGCAGCCATGGAGGGGGAGTTACAATTTAAAAGTCCTGACTGCAGACACAAAACACTATGCACCCACAGCCTGGCTCGTAAGCATGTTAAACACATCATCTCTTCCTTATGTTCTCCAGAAGGCAGCATTAGTACCCCCAGGACCAAAGAGGAATGCTCCAAAAATGCCAGATCATTCCCAGAGCCACACAGCTGCAAGAGGAGGAATGGTGATTAAGGGAGACCCCAAGCCTGAGCTAATGAGTCCAACTCGATCCTGGCAGCACACAGATGGAGCCATGAGTCAGGAAGATTAAGCCAGCAGGAGGTCAGAAAGTGGATTACAGAGGAGGCCACAGAAGGGGGTGAGGCTGCTGCCGGGACGCAGATGCTGCTCAGAAGCTCTGGTGCAGGAGGACTTGTCCGCCCAGAAGGGAGGGCAGCAAGTGAAGAGTGGAGGCTGGTGGGGAGGCAGAGTCAGAGACAGGCTGGAGGAATTGTCCAGGTCCAAACTCCGAGCAAAGATGTTGGAAAAATTCCTCACCCTTGGATTTAACACAGAAAAGTAAAAACTGATGATCTGTGGCCCTGGTATTGCCACCCTCTGGATAAGCCTTACCAACTTGGGATGCCAGCAAAGAAGGGATGGCTGCTCCTCACCAGCATGGCCCCAAACCACAATACTCCTCCCACAGTGTGGGATTTACAGAGCTTTGCTACAGAACTTGTAGTAATTCCAGACCAAAGTCAATTTTCCTATACATTGTTTTCTCCATGAGATTTAAATAGGTATTCACTCTAAGCTAATGATGAAGAGCATCTCAAGTCAGACGTTTTATGTGCAGGCTACGGAGACCCTGCAAACTGGGCCAATCTCTCCCATATACAAAGCACGAACCGAATAAGTAACAGAGGAAGGGTCCACATATAATCCTTACAATATTTGCTTTAAATTATGTGTAAGAAAATAAAGTTCTTCTCTGCCTTTATCGAGGATGCCCTGTGACATGAATAATAACCAATATGATCAAGGTTTGACTTTCCATGGCAACTTTCATTGGAGGGCCCCAGGGCCTTCCCTTTTGTTCTAAACAATTTGTAACTCACCAGTTTCTTGACTAAAATAGTCAAGTGTAAACCACTCCTCTTAAGGACATGGAGGCTAGTTTTCACTGCTGTATTACAGAGACAGTAGAGACAGAAGGCTGAGGGGCTGGGAAGCAGCACTCTCTTTGGCCTTAGCAACCAGTTAATGAAACCATAAGGGAAATCAGATTCCATGCCTTCTACCTTCCCAAGAGGTAATCCAAATGCATAATACAAAGGACATGGTGGGGCTACTCAAAGTGGAGACCAAAGATCCTAACCATGTATTTCTATAATCAAGAGAATGGATAGATGTGTGAATGACTGGATGGAGGGAGGGAGGGAGAGAGGGGTGAGGTGTGTAGGAGGATGAGTGGATACATGGATGGGTGGCTGGGTAGGTGGGTGGCTGGGAGGATGCATGGATGCATAGATGGATGGATGGATGGATGGATGGATAGATGGATGGATGGATGGATGGATAGACGGTTGCCTGGCTGGGTAGATGGGTGGCTGGTGGGTGGATGGATGGGTGGATGGATGGATGGATGGATGGCTGCATAGGTGGGTGGTTGTGTGGATGCAAGGATGGATGGATGGATGGATGGATGGCAGACAGGCAGGTTGGCTGGATGGATGGATAGATGGACAGATGAGTGAGTGGAGGGGGGATATGGTTGGGGAGATGTGGATGGGTTGGTGGGTCAGGGGATGGGTGGGTAGGTGGGTGGAAGCATAGAGTGGAGGGGTGGTCTATGGGACCCCCCTGGTTAGGCTGGAGTCAGAGTAGGGCCACACTTCATGGACTCAAAGTTTTTGAATAAAGACCATTATCACGTTACCATCTTCTGCCCAAGTTCTTTTTGATAACTTTTCTTTTAGGGCAGAAAATGTGCTCAGGTCAAGGCCACATATACCTAAACTTCTTCTTAAGTCTATAATCCCAGAAGAATTTCCTTTCATTTAGCGAACAAGCAGCTGGGAGAGAACGTTCTGGAACAAAACATCTGAAACTGAAAGGGCAGCCCAAAGGAAAACTATTTTATTTTTTTTTTTTTAGAGAAGGAGTCTCATTACGTTGCCCAGGTGATCCTCCTGCCTGAGCCTTCTGAGTAGCTGGGATTACAGTTGTGCACCACTGCACCGGGCTACATTCGTGGATAAAAGAGCTTTTACCTTTCTCAGTGGACTGGGTGACTTGACCATGCAGAAAGCTCCTCCATGGCAGGAGGCCCGGAGTGGGCACTGGACACAGCACAGGTGGGAGGGGAGGAGCTCATCTCCAGCAGGAGAGGCAAAGAACTGAGAAAGAGCTTCCCTCTCAGTCCACGTGTGGTGCCACTCCATCACTGGCAATGGCCAGAGCAGGCATCTGGGGAGGGGAGTGGGGGAAAGGGGAAGTGACTGCCAACAGGGGTGGGGTTTCCTCTTGGGAGGACGAAAGCTTCCTGAGATTCACAGTGGTGATGGGCTCACTCATCTGTGAATTTCCTAAAATCCAATGACTTGCAAAATTCCAGTGGGTGAATTATACGGCATGTATATTACATCTCAATTTTTTTTTTTTTTTTTTTGAGATGGAGTCTTGCTCTGTCACCCAGGCTGGAGTACAGTGGCACAATCTCGGCTCACTGCAACTTCCGCCTCCCAGGTTCAAGCAATTCTCCTGCCTCAGCCTCCTGAGTAGCTGGGATTATAGTCATGCATCACCACACTTGGCTAATTTTTGTATCTTTAGTAGAGATGGAGTTTCACCCTTTTGGCCAGGCTGGTCACAAACTCTTGACCTCAAATGATCCACCCACCTCGGCCTCCCAAAGTGCTGGGATTACAGGCATGAGCTGAGAAACTGCAAAGACGCAGGCCTCACATCTTAAACCCTCTCTCCAGGACTGCCCCACTAGCTTTGTCATAGGGAAGTGTCTGTGGGTCTCCAGCTTTCCCTGCACTTCCCAGGGTCCCAGCCTCCAGCACCATTTACCTGGAGCCCCCATTTCTTCTTATCCTTCTCCTCTCACCAGAGAGGCCAAGATTACCCTTCTCAAATATAAACGATGTCATATGCTCTGTACCAAACTCTGCCCATCAAATACATCCATGGCCTCCTTGTCATGACCCTACACCTGGATGCCCACCACCCACCTCTGCTGCCTCACACACACTGGTCTCGCAGCCCTCAGCCTTCTCTGCTGAGTCAATGCACCAAGTTTGTGCATACCTCAGGCTGGCTGTCCCTGAAGACCCTCACCCTAGAAGATCCCAAGCAAAGACCCTCTCCCATCCTCTGAGGCTCAGTACAGCCATTGGTCCCTCACCCCACAGAGACAAGGATTTAAATGAATTCACTCACTCCGTAGCCAGATACCCAGCATTCACTCTGTTGTACCGGCTGATGGGGTACAAGGATGAGCAGAGCCTGCACTAGGTGTCCTCTTGGAGTGGAACTCCTGCCCAGACACACCCCAGGTGATTAGCCATGAAATCCCCCTGCAAAGAAAGAGCCAGAGGAGAAGCCATGGAGCCACGGAATCCTCAGGAAAAGAAATCCACTGACTTGCACACTTCCAATAGGTGTGTGCCCAGACTGGGGGGGGATATGATTTTTTTTTTTTTTCGAGATGGGAGTCTCGCTTTTGTCACCCAGGCTGGAGTGCAATGGCACAATCTCAGCTCACTGCAACCTCCACCTCCCAGGTTCAAGCAATTCTCGTGCCTCAGCCACCACACCCAGGTAATGTTTGTATTTTCAGTAAAGACGGGGTTTCACCATGTTGGCCAGGTTGGTCGCAGACTCCTGACCTCAGGTGATCCACCTGCCTCAGCCTCCCAAAGTGCTTGGATTACAGGCATGAGCCACAGTGCCCGGCTGGGGAGGACCTGATTTTTATCCTCACAACGGGAAGAAGTCACAGGAGGGCTGCACTCAGCGGTGGCCAGGGTGTTCACATGTACACAACCACCCGAGGCCGCACCTAGAGAACTTCTGACAGTCTGGTCTGAAGCTGTTCTGGTTGCCCAAGAGGAATAAGACAGGAAGGGTGGGGTGGTGATGAAGGCTGAGGGAACAACACAGGCTCGCAGGGGTCTAGAAGGTACAGTGACCAGACTTAGGGAGGGACTGCCTGTAGGAGCTGTAGAGAGGAAAGCTCAGGAGGATGCCTACATTCTGGTTGCGACAGCTGAATCAAAGATGGTCCCCACTGCCAAAAAGTGGAAAGAATCCAGCTGATCATCAAGTGGGAACGGACTCACAAGATGTGGTCCCTCAATGCAAGATGGTGGGAATCGGAGGAAGTCTCAACAGGGCTCTGCTAAATGCCACCCTGGGTATGGGCCTCAAAGCTGTCATGCTTCAGCCTCAGTGTCCACCAAGACTGGATCAAGGAAACGTGGTGCATATGTGCAATGGAATACTACTCAGCCATAAAAAAGGAGATCGTGCCTTTTGTGGCAACAGGGATGGAACTGGAGACCATTATCTTACATGAAAGGACTCGGAAACCAAAACTCAAATCCTGAATGTTCTCACTTATAAGTGGAAGCTAAATAATGTGTGTGCAGGAATGCAGAGTTTGGAATGATGGACACAGGAGACTCAGAAGTGTGGTGGGGGGTGAGAAATTACTCAATAGGTTCAAAGTACATCATTCAGGTGATGGTCACATGAAAAGCCTACACTTTACTTCTATGCAACATTCTCATGGAATAAAACTGCACTTGTACCCATTAAATTTATACCCAAAAAAGCCAATTATGCTGAGTCAAAGAAACCAGGCACAGAAGGCCACATGTTGTTTGACTCCGTGTCTATGAAGTGTCTGGAATAAGAAAATCCACACAGACAGAAAGTGGCTTCCTGGTCGTCAGGGGCTGGAAGTGGGGGTGGGGATCCACTGCAACCCAGCACAAGGGATGGAAACCTCCCACACCAGGATGGTGGTGACAGGTGCACAACTCAGCAAATCCATTAGGAATCATCAAATGATATTCTTTTTCTTTTTTTTTTTTTTTTTGAGATGGAGTTTTGCTCTTGTTGCCCAGGCTAGAGTGCAGTGGTGCGATCTCCACTCACTGCAACCTCCACCTCACAGGTTCAAGGGATTCTCCTGCCTCAGCCTCCTGAGTAGCTGGGATTACAGTCATGCACCACCATGCCCAGCTAATTTTTTGTATTTTTAGTAGAGACAGGATTTCACCATGTTGGCCAGGCTGTCTCAAACTCCTGACCTCAGGTGATCCACCCACCTCAGCCTCCCACAGTGCTGGGATTACAGGTGTGAGCCACTGTGCGCAGCCTGAATTGTGTTCTTAAAGTAAATAAATCTTATAATTTATAAATTATAACTCAAGAAAAATTTTGAAAAAAAAGAAAGCTTTTTTTAGTCTTTTTAAAAAGAATCTTTTTTAAAAAAATAAGTATTAAAATCCGTACTTTAAAAAAGTAACTGCTATCTATGAGAGCAAATAAGAGTGGGACCAGATCTGGAGGATGTGAGAGAAGGTTAGGTCATAGCATTGGTTTTTGCACAACTTGAGGTGAGCGGAATCTGGGCTTTCAACAGAGAAGTTATCAAGGGGGAAATAAGACTAGGCCCCCTCAAGGGAGGCTGCAGCAGGAGACGTGACCGTGGATGCTGTGTAAATGGAAATTCTATCACCGCCTGGGTGCTGGGTGCAGAGAGCCGCTAACAGAAGTTCTATCAGTGCCAGGGTGCTGGCTGCAGGGAGCTGGACCTGGCCAAGGAGCCCTCCCACCACCCACTCCCCAGCAGGCCCAGGTGTTGAGGAGAATGCACCAGAAGGTAAATCTGACCAGAACCGGCTTTCTACCTGGAAAAATCCACCTGAGGGAGTCAAGGACAAACCTTCTTGAAGTGGAATTAAGAGGCTGCCATTCAGGATCATGACCACCCAAGCTGTCAACCTCTCAGGCACACGGACTCCATCAACTCCTAGAAGAAGACACCCAGCTCTCACCTCGCAGGAGCCAGGAGCAAGCAGTGAGACACACACACAGCAAAGCATCAAAACGCAGCTTCTAACAGTAATGAACCACTCCTGCACCAGCCGCCCAGAGCCCTCTCTCACAATGGGTGAGTGAACACACACAGCAAAGCACCTGAACACAGCTTCTAACAGTAAGGAACCACACCCCTGCACCAGCCATCCAGAGCCCTCTCTCACAATGGATGGATGCACTCACACAGCAAAGCACCTGAACACAGCTTCTAATGGTAACTAACCACCCCTGCACCAGCCGTCCAGAGCCCCCTCTGACAATGGCCGGGTGCCTCAGGGTCTCTGAGGATGAGGAGTAAGCCTCAGGTACAGGAGGGGAAGATAGGCTCAGATGTTGCCAGGACAGGTGGAGTCCTCCCAATATTCAAAAGTAGAGGAATCTTCAAATACAAAATGCAAATGCGGTAATTATGTGCCTGTGACCAAAAAGAGGGGATTAAATCCTGAAGGCGGAGGAGATGAAACCTCCTTACTTTGGGGGTTCTATTTTAATCCACAATAATAAGCAGACAGGCCAAGGCCACTTTGGAATCAAGCATATCCGGCCGGGCGCGGTGGTTCACGCCTGTAATCCCAGCACTTTGAGAGCCTGAGGTGGGAGGATCACTTGAGTCCAGGAGTTCAAAACCTCTCTGGACAATATAGTGAGACTCTGTCTCTACTAAAAAGAAAAAAAAATCCCAGGGTGGTGGCGTGCACTTGGGAAGCTTAGGCAGGAAGATCCCTTGAGCCAAGGGTCCAGTGAATCGTGATTGCACCACTGAACTCCAGCATGAGTGACAGAGCAAGACCCTATCTCAAAAAAAGAAAAAGAAAGAAAAAGAAAAAGAAAAATCTGACAGTCCATTTGGAAGCAGCAGATAGACGAGAGGACATCCCCTTCAGCAGGTGCATGCCACAGGGTGAGGCAGCACAGCAGGAATGAGAGGGCAGGGACCTCCCAGCATGGCAAATGTAGCGGGGATTTTGAGTGACTGTATGGGAGGGGAGAGAGGGAGGACAGGTGAGTGACAATACATGGTCTTTGAGGGGGGTCAGGATGGCAGTGCAAATGCTTCTTCCTGAATGAAGTACCCCACTGGAAGATGCTTGTGCTTTATAAATGGAAGCACTGACTCAAGCACAGAATGGGATGCTCATTTTCCCTAAGCATCTGCTGGGAGGTGGGCCAGGTCACAAGGATCAGCCCTCAGAGTGGCAGCTTCAGCTGAGCTACTTGGTGCCAGGCCTCAGGGAGAGGCGGACGCGGGGCTGACGTACACGCCCCAGGAGAGCCCAAGAAAGGCCGCCACAGTCCCGTTCTGTTTTCTTCTCTGCTCTCCTTGCAATATGGCATTCACTGTGGATTAAAGGGGTGGGAGGAAGGGGAAGGGATAGCACTGGGAAATATACCTAAAACTAAATGAGTTAATGGGTACAGCACACCAACATGGGACATGTATACATATGTAACAAACCTGCACATTGTGCACATATACCCTAAAACTTAAAGTATAATAATAATAAAATTTAAAAAAGGAAAAAAAGAAAAAGAAAAACCACTTTGGGGCACAGGGCCAGTTTTCTTCCCTCTTCCTCATTCAGACTCCCCAGAAATAACAGAGCTCACTATAGTTTGTATTGATTTTGGCATATACCACTTGTTTTAAAGGCCACACTGAATGCCCAGCGCCAGCACTCCACCACTGTGCATTTGAGAGGTTGGAGAGATGCTGCGCCCCCTGTGCCCAGAGCCCACCCCACCACTCCCTGCGTGGCCCAGGTAGCCCACCCACACAAGACTATTCAAGTGAGGGCTCTGGTTGTGCCTGAAGGGTTGTGAGCACTGCTAGAGGCTCTCACTCAATGACTTAAAGCTTCAGTCCCACTGGAGGGTGAGGCTCAGAAACAGCACTCACTCAGCCAGCAGCAGTGGGCCCAGACAGCAGGGGAGGAGGGGTGTCATTGGGGGAGAAGAGGGGGTGCCCATGTGCTTCTCCAGCACCAACTCCCAATTGACAGGCACTGGGCCTCAGTGCAGACTCACTCGGCAGCTTCTGGCTGGCTCCTCCAGGCAGGGTTCCAGGAACTGTCTCTTGTCCCTGGCTACACAGAGGACTCAGCCCCACAAAGGATTTCTCACATGGGAACAATGTCTGCTTTGTTGCTGAGAGCTCACACCCAGGGAATTTCTGGTTTCAGCCTCCAGGGGCTTTGTTTGTCTTGAGCAGAGTGAAGCAAAGTGGTCTTCAGAAGGTTCCAGAAACAATCAGGCTCCCACGAGTAGAGATTAAACCCTGAAGAGGCCCTGGGTTTCATGAGGAGGTGCTGTAGGTTAAATCTGGGCTGGAGCAGAGCTGTGGCTCCATCCATCACTCCAACAGGTCTCCAGTGCCTCTAGCAAAGTGGGCAGAACACCTGCTGGGGAAACAGTCCCGGCCCTGCAAGGGGAAGATTACCCTGCCATGGAAAGCATCAAACAGGCAGGGAGGCAGGGTCCAGCCAGGTGTAGGAGGCCCCTGATCTCCCAACACCCTTGCCCCAGTGCCGATGGAGCACCTCGCTGGCTGAGATGACCGAGGCCTCACTTCTACGTGGCTGATGAGAGCCACGTGATGTGGAGTCCCATGAACTCCACAGCTGTGACAATGAATGAACCCAAGCTACATGAGGGTCATCCCCAAAACAACACTGTACAAAAGGAAGGCAATTCGTGGAAGGATTCAAACCACATACTATCATTTCCAGATAATGGCTGGAAAGATACCACACAGTCCTACAGATGGTACATGGGCATTTTCACCATGCGTAATGGCACAGAAGCAGTCAACTGGAAAGGCACATGCCCAACGCAGGAGAGCAGTTCCCTCTCGGAGGAAGACAGGGTGGGCCACACTGGCCACGTTGCTTGGAGCCATAAACTTCCTGAGAGCAGTTCCAGCAACTATGGGACAAGGTCAAACTTGATACAGTTGAGGACACAGATGTTTGCCGTATTATTCTCTTTGTTAGAAATCATTCACAAGGAGCAAGGAAGGAGGGCAGGAGTGCAGGGGGCAGAAGAGGCCACCCCAAAATATGCCACCTGGGCATAAAGACAGTCCTGAGCTGAAGGCGATGGAGGAAAAGCAGGTGTGAGAACAGCTCACTGCCTTCCCCCACCACCAGTGTGCCTCAAAGCAAGACATAAATTCAGAAGGAGTACCCACCCCCACCACACCAGGAAGGACAGAAGTTCATCACTGGAGACAGCTTTAGACCCTTGTCAGCCCCACCCTGGAGGAACCTACAGAGCTGACTTCACCAACAGACTAGCCTTCAGCTGCTGTTCCTTTCCTAAAGATTGGCCACCCCACAATATGCCCTCCAGGACCTCACAGGCCTTTCCCTTTGTCTTGTCACTTCTCTGCAAATGTACTGTTCTTGCACTGAGGCGCCATCCCAGCACAAGCTGTAGCCACTTTTTCAGACACTCTTTACTGACAGGTGCTCTATGTGTTCACAAACTGTTTTCCTCTTGCGACTCTGTCTTATGTCAGCTCAATTTCAGGGCCCCAGATAGAGAGAAGGGTAGTAGAAAAAGAAATTTCTCCTCTGCAGGGGGAGGTATTAGAAGAAAGAAAGGAGGGGAGGGAGGTGAATAGATGAATGGATGGATGGATAGATGGCTGACTGTGTGCGTAGGCGAGAGGGAGGAAGGAAGGGAGGAGGGGAGGGAAGGAGGTAGATGGATGGATGGATGGATGGATGGCTAACTGTGTGTGAAGGTGAGAGGGAGGAAAGAAGGGAGGGAAGGCGAAAAGTAGGGAGGCAGGGAAGGAGAAAGGGAGGGAGGGAAGGAGCAAGGGAGGGGGGAGGGAAAGAAGGAAGGAAAAAAGGGAGGGAGGTAAGAAGGGAGGGAGGTAAGAAGGGAGGGAAGGAGCGAGAGGAGGGGAGAGAGGGAAAGGGAGAGGGAGAGGAAGGGAGAGGATGGGAGGGAGGGAGAGGAAGGGAGAGGAAGGGAGGGAGAGGAATGGAGCGAGAGGAAAGGAGGGAAGGAGAGGAAAAGAGGGAGGGAGAGGAAGGAAGGGAGGGAGAGGAAGTGAGGGAGAGGGAGGGGGAGTGAGAGAGGGAGAGGGAGGGAGGGGAAGGGAGGGAGGGAGAGGAAGGGAGGGAGTGGGAGAAGGGAAGAAGGGAGAGGAAGGCAGGGAGGGAGAGGAAGGAAGGGAGGGAGAGGAAGAGAGGGAGAGGGAGAGAAAGGGAGGGAGGGAGAGGGAGAGGAAGGGAGGGAGGGAGCAGGAGAGGAAGGGAAGGAGGGAGAGGGAGAGGAAGGGAGGGAGGGAGAAGCAGAGGAAGGCACGGAGGGAGAGGGAGAGGAAGGCAGGAAGGGAGAGGGAGAGGAAGGGAGGGAGAGGGAGAGGAAGGGAGGGAAGGAGAGGGAGAGAAAGAGAGAGGGAGGAAGGGAGAGAGAAGGAGAGGAAGGGAGAGGGAGTAAGGGAGGGAAGGAGAGGAAGGGAGGGAGATGGAGGGAAGGAGAGGAAGGGAGGGAGATGGAGGGAGAGGGAGGGAGAAGAAGGGAGAGGAAGGGAGGGAGGGAGGGAAGGAGGGAGAGGGAAGGAGGAAGGGAGGGAAAGGGTGAGGAAGGGAGGGAGAGGGCAAGGAAGGGAGCGAGGGAGAGGGTGAGGAAGGAAGGGAGGGAGAGGAAGGGAGGGAAGGAGGGAGAGAAAGTAAGGGAGGGAGGGAAAGGAAGGAGGAGAGGGAGAGGAAGGAGGAGAGGGAGAGGACAGGAGGGAGCGGAAGGGAGGGAGCGAGAGGAAGGATGAGAGGAAGAGGACAGGAGGGAGCAAGAGGAAGGGAGGGAGAGGAAAGGAGGGAGAGGAAGGGAGAGAGAGGAAGGGAGAGGAAGGAAGGGAGATGAGGGAAGGGAGAGGAAGGAAGGGAAGGAGAGGAGGGGAGGGAGGGAGAGGGGAGGAAGGGAGGGAGGGAGAGGGAGAGAAAGGGAGGGAGAGGAAGGGAAGGAGGGAGAGGAAGGGAAGGAGGGAGAGGGAGGGAGGGAGAGGAAGGAAGGGAGGGAGAGGGAGGAATGGAGGGAGAGGGAGGAACAGAGGGAGAGGGAAGAAGGGAGGGAAGGAGAGGGAGGGAGGCAGAGGAAGGGAGGGAGGGAGAAAGATGTAGGGAGGGAGAGGGAGAGGGAGGGAGGGAGAAGAAGGAAGAGGGAGGGAGGGGGAGGAAGAAGGAGGGAGAGAGGGAGAAGAAGGAAGAGGGAGGGACAGGGAGGGAGAGGGAGTTAGAGGAAGGGAGGGAGAGGGAGATAGGGAGGGGGAAGGAGGGAGAGGAAGGAAATGATAAGAAGGAAAGCTGAGAAGACTTCCTAATGCAGGACCTAAGTCTGCTGCCAATTATTCACATTAGAGGAATGTCAGGGTAGCAATGACATTGATAATCCCAAATCAATAGTATAATCTTCTATTAAGTCTCTGGCTATAAACCAAAATATATTTACTGTGTACCAATTATACATGAGGGATCCCCCTAGGGTGCATGTGGCTTCATGTCCAGCGCACATTATTTCTTTGTAAGAAAGGCGCCATGCCATGGTCCACAGTTTTTGGAGCACCCTGCGTCCAACCACCTAACACAATCCCTGCCTAGGTCTCCTGGGGACTCTCGGCTACATGGAGTGGGTAGGGGCAGGAACTTTTCACCCTGTGTTTAGACACTTCACAAGGCAAAAACGACGGCCCGAGCCAAGAAAAGGGGGCACCTGTTTCTTACTCTTGAGTCCCTAAAATGAGAGTGGACTTTATAAGAATCCTGAAATTAGGAGTTTTCACAGAATATCTGGGTTTCAGTCATCTCTAGAAAAATCACAGGCTACTGCCTCCTGAGCCCACTCTACCCACCTTGCAGCCATGTGGGTACCGAGCCATGTGGCCCTCTCGACGGGGCAAGGGCAACATGATTCACCCAGCCCCACCTCACTATGCTCTCTGCATGCTGGGAGCCACTGCCCCTCACCATCCAGGTACACTGAGGCTCACCCTGCACTCAGCACACCTGCCCCATCAGCCCTGGGCCCGGGCAGCAGAATTGTGGACCCTGTGCTAGTGTTTTATAACTGGGGGGCCCTGTGAGTGTTCAGGAACCTCCCAGGGAGGCCATGGGCAGTTCACCAGGAACCAACACTCTATGTCCAATTAGGAGAAAGCTGATACCCGCTGTTGACTCCCAGCAATCTTCCAGCATGGGAAGAGCCTGCCGGGTAGCAGGGTGCACTAGAACCACATCCTCAGCAGGCACTCAGGCCTCGCCCCTCAGCTTTGCTGCCCCGAAACCTGAGAGCAGCCACTCCTCATCAGATATCAACCTCCACCTGTGGCTGTGATGCCACCCGATTCCACCCATTTTTATTCTTCATCCTCATTCTCCTGGGCCCTGCTGGGTTGGAAAGCAGCACAGGCATGAGGTTGAAGGGAAGGAGCCCTTCTTAAGTGGAGCAAAAACTACTCAGAGCTCACATCACTCATTAATGCAGAAAGAAGCCTAGTGTTGTAGCGATGCCAGCCTCAGCGTCAACATCTGAAATACGGGAGGTGGGGGGAGCCTGCAGCTCAGAGCCCTGGCACAGAGCAGACACGGCCCACACTGGTTCTGCCCCTGCTCAGGTCAGATAATGTCTGACTGGCAAGCGCAGGCGAGAGACCATCCAGGCTGCAAGCTGCTTCCAAGGGTGCGTGTGTAGGAAGCCCCCCTCAGTGGACAGTGGACACCCAGTGAACACATGCTGGGTGGCCGGCCAGGGCTCCTGATCACAGATGCCCACAAGAGCAGTCAGGGGGACATGAAGGGGGCGAGGCTGGCAGAATGTGGTCCCCAAATCAGCCAGGCAGCAGCATTCCCACTCTGGCCACAGCTGGTAGGTAGGAACACAGGTCTGGTGTTGCCAGGCCTGCAGATATCTTTTAGACATGTGAGATTTGACCAAAAAAACATGAAATTTAGAAACATTGGAAATTCACTTTGTTTTTTATTGAGACAGATTCTCACTCTGTCACCCAGGCCAGAGTGCAGGTTTTCAATCTCAGCTCACTGCAACCTCAGCCTCCCATGTTCACGTCATTCTCCTGCCTCAGCCTCCCAATTAGCTGGGATTACAGATACCTGCCACCATGCCTGGTGAGTTTTTTGTACTTTTAGTAGAGACGGGTTTTCACCATGTTGGCCAGGCTGGTCTCAAACTCCTGACCTCAAGTGATCCACCTGCCTCCACCTCCCAAAGTGCTAGAATTACAGGCATGAGCCACCACGCCTGGCCAGAAATTCACTGTTTTTAACGGATTACTTTGCAGGCCACATAGTACACATCTACAGCTGGCCCTGAGTCCAGGAACAAAACCAACAGCCCACAGCAGGAAGGACGGCAAGGAGGGGCTCCTGAGGCCACAGCCCCTGCTGCTGCCAGTGGATATCTTCACCCCCCTAGGACTCCTGTGTCCCCTTGGTACCGGCTCTGGGGGTGACGGTGAAAACAGGCGCATCTGCCCCCAAGCCATGGTGCAGAAGGGCCCCAGTGCTTGGTCTGAAGAGGAACTGGGATTTTGTGCAGAAGCAGGTGAGCAGAGAGGAGGAGAAGGCTGGGTCACACTTCTTGGGCTCTTTCCAGAACCATCCTGGGAGCTCATGGCCAGAGATCTGACTGGGAGGGTCTTGACCTTGGTAAGGGGCTTGAGTAACATGATTAGCAGCTTCCTGGGAAGAGCAGACACCTGATCATTGCCTAGGAAATCATTTAATTACTAACTCCCGGGTGGAGAGCCACCGGGCATGGCAGACGGCACAAGTCCCATCTGCATTTCAGACAAGCAACAAAGACACTTTACTGCATGTCCCAAATAATTGCAGAGGACATCCTTACATTAAAAAACTCTCTGCTGTTCATCTGAAATTCAGGCAGAACTGGGTGTGCTGCATTTTATCTGGCAACACCATGGGAGAGCCAGCGGGGCTGGGCTGAGTTCTCTTACCCCGTGAGGCCCAGCACACCGGGAGGCTCCGCAGAGAGAATGAAAGCAAAGCCGAAGACGCAATCTGAAATCCTGGCTTCCCCAGGAAAAGCCAGTGCCAGGTCAGAGGAGACGAAGGTTGCTCACCTACCTGGGCAACCGTTTTCTATGTAACTGATCTCTTGGGTGGGTGGGGGCCGGGGGGAGAGGCTATAAAACCCCAGGTCCATGAACTTCAATGACTCTTAGTGTGTGTGTCTTTCCTTGGCCCTCCTAGGGTAGCTACTAATGAGGAGAAAATAAAATCATCACAGTCAAAGCAAGTTCAACAAAAGCTTAGCATTTTGCTGCAACTTACTCCAAGAAAACCTAAAATCCTCAACTGGCTCATTCGTCCTCCAATACCTCTGATGAAAAGGTAGAGAGACTTTTCCACTAATTATTTCAGCCACTGTGAAAATATGAAAGCTGACCTGGGAGAGAAGATACATAATAAAAACAAACAAAAAACCTCACAGCCAGGGCTGACTTTGTCAAGGTTAGAGTTGCAAAACCTTCGTAAACACCTTTAAATGGCAAGAGTTCAGACAGGCGCAGTGGCTCATGCCTGTAATCCCCGCACTTTGAGAGGCCAAGGTGGGTGGATCACCTGATGTCACTCAGGAGTTTGAGACCAGCCTGTAAACATGGTAAAACCCCATCTCTACTAAAATTACAAAAATTAGCCGGGTGTGGCGGTGGGCGCCTGCAATGCCAGCTACTTCGGAGGCTGAGGCAGGAGAATCTCTTGAACTTGGGAGGCAGAGTTTGTAGTGAACCGAGATCGTACCACTGCACTCCAGCCTGGGCAACAGAGTGGGACTCTGTCTCAAAAAATAAACAACGACAACAACAACAAAAACAGTGCAAGAGTTTCCTCAGCTGAATTCTGATTTAAGATACTTTTTCACCATAAGAAGATTTTTATTGATATGGAATCTCTGAGAGACACCCTGTATGTGAAACACATGGAAACCGAGATTTTGTGACTAAACACTTCATTTATTTTGTGCATTCCTGTGTGTAAAATGTGCTGGTCCTCAAGGCAGTGAGGACCCCGAGGCTACCCTGGTGCCGTTTACAGACATTTAAACTCGGGGTCAAATGGCTGCAGGACTGACAGCACTCCATGAGAACCCGTGGAACTGGAACAGAATATTCAAGGAATCCAGGTTCCATCGGATGTTAGAAAATTGCCGTTCTAGGAGCTGACATAAACATAGGGCTGAGAGCAATTGCGAGGGGGTGGGCTTCAGGGAAGGGTGGGCCGCCAGCCAGTCCAGAGTTGGCCAGGTGTGAGGGAAGGGGAGGCCAGCCAGGTGTGAGGGAAGGGGAGGCCAGCCAAGCAGAGGAGAGAAAGGCATGCCGGCTTCCTTCTGTTCATTTAACCCACTGTTCTCCTCCCCGCACCTGCAAAACACATCAGCTGAGAAGGAGCTAGAACACAACATATGGGGGCCCTGGCCAAGGAGGTGGACTGCTCTGGAAGTTTCTGCAAAAGCAGACCTTCTGACACACTGCCACAAATACTGGAAGGCCGAACTTACCCCTGCCCACACTACCGGAGGGGAGGACCTACCCCCGGCCCACACTCCCGGAGGAGGGATGGACCTACCCTGCCCACACTCCCAGAGGAATGGACCTACCCCCGCCCACGCTCCCAGAGGGATGGACCTACCCCAGCCCAGTCTTCTGGAGAGATGGACCTGCTCCGCCCACACTCCCAGAGTGGTGGACCTACCCCCGTCCATGCTCCCACAGGGGTGGACCTATCCTGCCCACGCTCCCAGAGGGGTGGACTTGCCACAGCCCATGCTCCCACAGGGGTGGACCTATCCTGCCCATGCTCCCAGAGGGGTGGGCCTACGCCCATCCAGGCTCCCAGAGGGATGGACGTGCCACACCCATGCTCCCAGAGGGGTGGACCTACTCCAGCTAGGCTCCCAGAGGGGTGGATCTACCCCTGCCTATGCTCCCAGAGGGGTGGATCTACCCCAGCCCATGCTTGCGGAGGAGTGGACCTATCCCCACCCATGCTCCCGGAGGAGGGGTGAACCTACCCCAGCCCACACTCCCAGGGGAGGGGTGGACCTACCCCAGCCCACACTCTTGGAGGTATGAACCTACCCCAGCCCACGTTCCCGGAGGAGGGGTGGAGCTACCCCAGCCCACACTCCCAGAGGGATGAACCTACTCCAGCCCATGCTCCCAGAGGAGGGGTGGACCTACCCCAGCCCATGCTCCCGGAGGAGGGGTGGACCTACCCCAGCCCACGCTCCCAGAGGGATGAACCTACCCTGCCCATGCTCCCAGAGTAGGGATGGACCTGCCCCTCCCATGCCCCCAGCCACACCCTCAACATGGAGAAGCCACCAGCCCCCAGTAACTGAAGCAGAACCTGGCGGGGAGGTCTGGGGATCTGACCACATCAATGCTGGGATTCAGTCTAGCACCACCTCTTCCAGCAGTCTTGCCTAGAAGCTGTCCCCCAAACCCACCCTGCCCCACTACTCCTCAAAGCCCCCCAGAGAGGTGGCCCATCCAACCCACCCCAAATAGAGTGACTATGGCCGTGTCCACATGAAACCACGTGGCAACCCCATGTCAGGGCTGTGCCTTCTGCCACGTAGCCCCCAGGAACCAGCATGGCATTAGACTCACTGTGAGCTGAACTGGGTCCCCAGCTCAAATCCGTATGTGGAAGTCTGAATCTCTGGGGCCTGGGAAAGTGACAGTATTGGAGACAAGGCCTTTAAAAAGGTAGTTAAGTTTCCACAAGGACTTACAGGTGGGCCCTAATGCAAGGCTGGTGTCCTTATCAGAAGAGGAACTCTGGACATACAAGGGGCACCCAGGGGTGCATGTGCACAGAGGGATGATCATGGGAAGACACAGCAAGATGGCAGCCACGTGCACACCAGGGAGTGAGACCTCAGGAGGACCCAGCCCTGCCACACCTTGATCTCAGACAAACAGCCTCCAGAACTGTGAGACCATCAATGTCTGTCATCTAGGCTGCCAGTTCTGTGGTGCTTTGTGATGGCAGCCCGAGCTGACTCCTCCAGTCCCCAGGACCCTCCTGATAGGTTTGTGAAACAGATGCATGGAACAAACAGATTTCTGAAAAGAACCGCCATCTATCCACGTTTCCTGGGATTTCCCTAATCACCATCAGACAAACACTCTGTTACCAGCCCTGCTGGCATCTCGGGATGAACTCAGGAAACGGGATCCTGCCTCTGAGTTTCTGCCCTCCACCAGTGTCACCGTCTCCTGCCCTGAGTTTCTCTCCCTGTTCAGCCAAATCCTTCCCTTTCAGACTCGTTCTACCCCAAGTCAGTACCAACTGCCTACGGTACACAAGCTCCCCTTCCTCTCACCTCAGAGGGCCTGGAGTCCACGCCTAATTCCACATCTAATTCCTTCCTAAACTGTGCCTCCTGACTCCAGCTCTGACAAATAATTCCATTACACATACACCCTCAAACCCTCCTCTGGACATATACATTTGTGAAATGTAACTGGATAGAACAAAAGCACACAGGTCATTTTGCTGCTGAATTTTTAAGAGGGCTTTATATGGCAGTGTCTCAGAGAGAGGGGTAAAGGCAGCATTTCCCAAGTGCCCCTGCCCCAGACATTCTTTTCTCCTGGGGCTCATAAACAATCTCCCACAACAGGGAGAGAAGCTATGGTCTGAGTTGCCCATGGGCCCTTCCTTGCTAGACTCAAGATCTTAGAAGCAAAAGCCAATCACATACCTACAATGCATGGCCCACTGAGGCCAGCACCCTGCCAAGTATTATTGCCTGAAAGAGGGATAGCATTAGGAGATATACCTAATGTAAATGATGAGTAAATGGGTGCAGCACACCAACATGACACATGTATACATAAGTAACAAACCTGCACATTTTGCACATGTACCCTAGAACTTAAAGTATAATAAATATATATATGGAAAGACACTGACAGCAGGAACTCTGCAATGGTTCTCTATCTAAAAGAAATGGGCTCTTGGGATAGAACGGCTACTTCACACCTTCCTCTTAATACTAAAACCGATATCCCTAAATCAGAAAACAAACTACTAATAAATCAGATGCCTGAATTAAAATGATACGTCACTTAAGAGCACTCCCTTAGATGAATTGCAATGCCTCACTGGTGTGTTCTATTAAGATATTGGGGTGTCCAGGTCTTGCAAAAGACTGGTGAGATGGTACATTCATTAGGTAAGTCTATTTCTCTGCCATGCCTCAGCATTCACGTGGGAGTGTGCCGTTTTCTCGGTGGCACCAGTGACCACACCACTAACGTGGTCTGCACTATCTTTCTTTGGCCAGGCTCAACACAGCCTCCAACAGTCTCTCAGCTTCTGCTAGAAAAGCCAGAGAGAAGAGCCTGTCTGGCTTTCTAATTGGGCCTCAGTGGGTTTCTCTCTGGCTGCTGTAAAGAGCATGTGATTTATAAAGAAGGCTTCATTTTATGACAGGGTTCCATTTCAATTCTCTTACAGCAGAATTCAAGGGGTTCTGGCCAGCTAGCATGAACCCGCTCTTAGCCTATTTGTGATATGCTGGCCTACCCATCTCACAGTTCTGCAGAAACCATTCACCATGACCAGAAAGGGAGTGACTTGCCCAAGGTAAAAGGCTTCCTGGGAGACAACCTACAGAGAAGGAAACCCATCAAGACAACAGGTCAACAAGCTCCTCCTGGGACACTGCCCCTGTGTGCAGCTCTTAAGCGTGGGTCCAACAAGGCCCTGTGTCCAGCAGGAACAAGAGGCCCAGCCACGGACAGCCTGGGGGCCACAAACCACCCCCAGTCATGACCAAAGTCTTGGAAAACTGGGAATAGAAGAGAATTTCCTGAACTCGAACAGAGAGCCTACTCAAATCCTGTAGCAAACATCAAAAATAAGTAAGCAAACAGATAACCGAATGTACTGTTTATGGACTAAAAGCAGGGAAATCATTATTTTCAGATAATATGCTACTGTGAATAGAAAATCCAAGAAAATCTAGGGACAAATTAAATAACGTGTAACTATAAAACTAGTAAAAAAAAAAAAAAAAAAAAAAAAAAAAAAAAAAAGTCCAGCAAAATGCCAGATAAGAATATACAAAAGTTAACTGAATTGTTACATTAGCAATAAACAATTGAAAAACATTCAAAAAACACTATAATACCACCAACAATAACCAAAGTCAACTAAAAAAAAATCTAACACAATATGTGTGAGACCTTTATGGAGAAAAGTAATACTACATAGCATTATCTTTTTGAAATAAAGAAATAAATGAAGGTAGACCCAAATAAATGAAGAGCTATACAATGATCATGGACATTAGGCTTTAATATCTTCAAGATGAAAATTCTCCACAAAATATAAACTTGATGTAACTTCTAATAAAACCCTGATAGGACTGTTTGTAGAACTTAACACTCTGATCTTAACGCTCAAAGAAGACAGAGAGCCAGATAAAACCAAGATATCTCTGGAGAATAAGAGGATACTCATTCTACCAACTGCTAAGGCTTACCAGAAAAAGTTATAGTATAAAAACAGTATGGTTTAGACAAAGACAAATAGATGGATTTAAAAAGCACAGAACCTTAGTTTGGGCTTGTAAACATCAGACTCCCATATGAGTTGGGGGAAAGGGAAGAATTAATAAACCTATGAGGCTGACACTAGCAGGTACTCATATGGAAAAGATGAGAAATAGAGCCCCACACCACTCCAGACACGCAAATCCATTCCAGATGCATTGACTACTGTCACATGAAAAGCAACACAACAAACCTCTAGAAGAAAAAGTAAGAGGCAATGCCTTCATGTAAGGTCCTGAAGACAGGATTCTGGCTGCTCAATAAATACTGCTTTGTTGCTGTGTAAGAAAATAACACAGACTTCGTGGGTTAGAGCAACAGAAATGTGTGGCGATGCACTCTCATCATGCTGAGGTCAGAAGTCCTAAATGAATTCCACTGGGCTAAAGGCAAGGTGTTGTCAGAGCTGGCTCCTTCTCAAGATTCTGGGGAACAATCCACTTCCCTGCCTTTCTCGGATGTTGGTGGTGACCTGTACTCTGTCATTCATGGCCCCTTCCTCCAGTTTCAAAGTGGGTCACTCTTATCTCGGCTTCCATCTTCACATCACCATCTGCAGCCAAATCTCTGCAGCCAAATCTCCCTCTTAAAAATAATGACCCTTGTGATGACATTCAGGGCCCACCTGGATAACCCAAGTTAATTCCTCCCATCTCAAGATCCTTAACTTCATCACATCTGCAAAGCTCATTTTGCCATATGAGGTCACACATTCAGAGGTACCAGAGACTAGGACCTGAATATCTTTGGGAGCCATTAATTAGCCAGCGACAAACATGTTCAACTGTTATTTGCTGAATAAAACAAGGAGAGAAAGAAGGTGTTTCTTTCTACAAGGCAACGGGTATAAGGCATGAAGGGACAGAAAAATTGGACAATGTAAAAGTTAAGACTTCCATCAGACACAACAGTAAGAAGACACCTCAGGCCAGGCATGGTGGCTCATGCCTGTAATCCCAACACTTTGGGAGGCTGAGGCGGGTGGATCACTTGAGGTCAGGAGTTTGAGACCAGCCTGGCCAACATGGCAAAACCCTGTCTCTACTGAAAATACAAAAAAATTAGCTGGGCGTGGTGGTGCACACCTGTAGTCCTGGCTACTTGGGAGGCTGAGGCAGGAGAATCGCATGAACCCAGGAGATGAAAGTTGCAGTGAGCCTAGATCGTGCCATTGCACTCCAGCCTGGGTGGCAGGAAAAGAAAAAAAAAAAAAAGAAGACACCTGAAAGGGACCTTTACAACATAGGACAGAGTGCTGTGGAAAATCTGGGAAGAATTCCTACAGGGCAAAAAAGAAACAATTCCAGATGCAAATGGGTACAGTCCATCGCAGGGGACACCTGAAGGGCTAGTTGGCATGGGAGAACACATCCCAAAGGTACCAGGAAAACAAGCAATGCCAAGGCCCACAGAGAAAATGCAGTCTGAGGATGGGGAAGGGAATGCAAAGTGGGACTGTTCTGGAGGTTCCTGGGGACTCTGTCATCTCCCACTAAAGCAGCCCTCAAATTCTCACTGCTATGAACTGAACTGTCTCCCTCTAAAATTCGTATGCTAAGGCCCCAACCCCCAATGTGATGGCATTTGGAGGTAGGACCTTTAAGAGGTAATTCAGGTTATGAGATTACAAGGGTGGGGTCCTGATCTCATAGGACTAGCATCCCTATAAAGGAAGAAACATCAGAGAGCCAGCATGCATGTTCATGTGTGGTCACGCATTCCCATCTCCCTGCAACCAAACATGTGTGGACACAGTCAGAAGGTAACCCTCTGCAAGCCAGGAAGCAGTCCCTCACTGGGAGCTGAATCAGCCAGCTCCTTGATCTCAGATGTCCAGCCTCCAGAAAGGTGAGAAAATAAATTTCTGCTAAGTCATCCTATCTATTCTGTTATAGCCTGAGCTGCCCAAGATACCCACCTTCTACAACATCATGTGTAAAACATAACAGAGTTGATGGGGAAAAAGTTGAGGAGGCCACTCCGACATATGCCATTTTGTCCCCATAGCCCAGCAGAAACCAGGAAAATCCCTGCTGTGTTATTTCAGTTCCATCAATGACAGCTTAAATGACAGTCCATGTTGGCAGCCTTCATCCCTGGGCTGCTGAGCCTCCTGAGACATGTCTGTCTCCAAAGAAGATGGCTTCCAATAGAAACCAGTTGCTTCAAAACTGAAAACTAAGTTTGCAGACAGCCTTCTTTAAGAAGTTTACTTTTGTTAACCAGAAATAAAATTCTAAGTCCACCACCAATTGAATGGATCCCCCAGCCGCTCTTCGCCAAGGGCATTGAAAAGTAAAACTGAAAAACTAGTTCAAGGCATGATGAGAAGTGAGGATTGAACATGCCTCATTTTATGTGCCTCCCTTTGTAATTCAGGCACAACTGACCAGCGTTAACATTAAAACAAGAGATCTCAAGATGGACAAAATGTACTCTTTGTAGCAATAAGATACCAAATTCCAACGTGACTCTAGTATAGCATCACATGATAGACAGCAGGTCCTGAAAGAAAACAACGTATTTTTTTTACCAAAATATATTTTTTGACATATTTTGAAATAGCCCTGCAAAGCTGTCTCTTGTGGGGAAAATTTACGCTCTGTAGAGAATCCCCTTATCTTTCCAGGCCTCTTCCTGGTCCAGGAGAGATTAACTAAGAGGCTGGCATCTTTTTAGGTCTGTTAAGAGACATTTACCCTCCATTCTCCCTGAGTCTGCTACCTGGAAGCATCTACCACATAATAAGAACCTTGGTCTCCACAACCCCTTATCTCAACTCAGACATTCCTTTCTATTGATTCCAGGTCTTTACATAATAACAACTCTTTCAACCAATTGCCAATCAGAAAATCTCTGAGAATCTACCTATGACCTGGAAACCCTCCCCTGACTCCACTTTGTGTTGTCCCACCTTTTTGGACTGAACCAATGTACACCTTACATGTACTCATTGATGTCTTCCTGTAACTTCTACCCCCTAAAATGTATAAAATCAAGCTGCAACCCAACTACCTTGGGCACATGTTCTCAGACCTCTGGGACTATAAAATGGGCCTTAGTCACTCATATTTTGCTCAGAATAAACATCTTTAAATATTTCACAGAGTTGACTATTTTTCTTTGGCATTTACTTAGACACAGGAGGAAATGTCTTCGCAGTCTGTCCACAGGCAGGGCAGCATCCTCAAATCTGGTAGACAGTGTGGAGGCTCCCTAAGCCATTGCAACAGCCTCTCTTTACACTGAATGAGACACCCCTGCAGCATTTTCTGCTTTTTGTTCTGGAGCATCACATGATCTCTATGGACACTTGGTGAATTAACCAATGAACTGGAAACAGCTTAAATGCCACTATCTTATTCTACTTTTTCTTGCTATAACAAGATACCATAGGCTGGGTTATTGATAAAGAAAAGAAGTGTATTTCTTACAGCTCTGGATGCTGAGAAACTCAAGAGCATTATGCGGCATCTGGTGAGGACCTTCTTGCTGCATCATGACATGGCAAAGGGCATCACATGGTGAGAGGGTGAGATCATGCATGTCACCTCTGGTCTCTCTTCCTCTTCTGTTGAAGCCATAAGTCCCATCATGGGGACCCCATGCTGATGACCTTATTTAATCCCAGTGACCTCCCAAAGGCCCTACCTCCAATTGACAGATGAATTTGGGGATCAAGCTTCCAACACATGAAATTTGAGGAAAATGTTCAAACTGTAGCAGCCACCAACAGGAAACTAAGTAAATGATTGTATAGTAATACCAGGTAAAATTATAGAACAGTGAAGACAAATCAAGTAACATACATGGGCATGTGACAGTGAAATGGGGAAATGTCAATTTCAAAAGAATAGATACATTTATCAAAACGCTTTCATACATGAATTAAAAATATAGATGTCAATGGCTATCTTCACCTATCTATAGCCCAACTTCAAAACAGTGATTACTGCTTTAAAACAGGGAAAACTGATGAGAACAAGTGGCAGTTATCTCAAAATAAATAAATATATATATATGGTCTGGGCGTGGTGGCTCACGCCTGTAATCCCAGCACTTTGGGAGGCCAAGACGGGCAGATCACGAGGTCAGGAGATTGAGACCATCCTGACTAACACGGTGAAACCCCGTCTTTACTAAAAATACAAAAAAAAATTAGCCGGGCGTTGTGGCGGGTGCCTTTAGTCCCAGCTACTCGGGAGGCTGAGGCAGGAGAATGGCGTGAACCTGGGAGGCGGAGCTTGCAGTGAGCCGAGATTGCACCACTGCACTTCAGCCTGGGCAACAGAGTGAGACTCTGTCTCGAATATATATACATACACACACACACACACACACACACACACACACACACACATATATATATACACATATATATACAGAATAGAAACAAATATGCACATAGGGCAAAATCTTCAAATGTTTAATACTGACGGTGGGTATAGAGTCATTATTGTGTTTTTCTACTTTTCTGTGTTTATAATGCTTTTAACTAAAAATAAAAACTTTAGAAATTAGATGACCATGGCACAGGGTCTGCCTGTAATGATCTTTCCAGTGCAAGCCCTTGATATATCAAATCTGTTCATTTTGGAAGCTGGACAGATGTGCTTGTGGGGGGATCTCAGTGGATGAGAACATGGCAGGCCGTGCTGCTGCAGGGAGGCAGAGCTGATGCTTCTTGAGGGCTTCCTGCAAGTCAGCCTACCAGCTAGGCCTGCATTTTAGTATCTCTTGTCAGTGTCGGGAGAATGTGATAGGAAGACATTGTGACTTCCCCTTATCTGATAGATAAGGAGCCTTAGAAGATAAGCTCCTGGTGCATCACAACCAGAAAGAGAGGCATCTCACCCTCAATCCAAATTCAAGATTCTCCAGACAATTTTCAAAAAATAGCTCAGTGGAAACTGCCCCAAATATTTGCAGTGAGAGGTCTCAGAGGAGTGAAATTTGAATCAATTCACTCCCCATCTTTTTTTTTTTTAATTATACTTTAAGTTTTAGGGTACATGTGCACATTGTGCAGGTCAGTTACATATGTATACATGTGCCATGCTGGTGCGCTGCACCCACTAACTCGTCATCTAGCATTAGGTATATCTCCCAATGCTATCCCTCCCCCCTCCCCCCTCCCCACTTTCATGCAAATCACACACCCTCTTCAACAGGGAGGCTGGAGGAGGACAGAAGGCAGAATGCAAAATATCTATACATGCGTGCTTTTTATTGGGCACTTCTAAATTAATAGGTTTTATTTTTCTAGAGCAGGTTTAGGTTTATAGGAAACTGAGCTGATAGTACAAGAGAGTTCCCACTGATCTAGTTCCTAGTTTGTAGTCTGTCTGCTCTAACAAATCTGTTGCACTTAGGATCTAAAAGGAAATGTAAAATCAAAATACAACCCTCCCAGATGCCAGTGGTCTCCAAATTTTCAGGTGCCCTGTGTTTGTTCCTCAGCCTCCCGTGGTTGGCTTGGGTCCATCTGGAGAGTTCTGGCTCCTGGGTTGTGAATGCAAGGGAGGGGTGTGGCAGTCGAGACTAGCCACTAAAATCATCCCCAAGTACAAGCCAAGTTCTTAAAATCCCAATACCTGGCAGTAGAGGGCTGGGGGATTAACTGGCCTTTGAAGATTAAATATCACAGCACATTGCATCTCAGCAGTGTCTGTCTAGGCAGAGGGGCTTTGGCATTAAACAGACCCAGCAACCTAGGCTACTGCAGAGAAGACAGAAGCATGACCAGGTTCTATTCCAGCTCCAGACCTAACACCAGAGCAGCCACAGAATAAGCCAGTGGGCCCCAGTGTCCCCAGTGAGGGGCTGACCGCAGGGTGACCCACCTAAGACACCTCCAATTCACAAAAGGGCCTCATGACAGCCGCTGCACCTTCTAAACTATGGGTTACCAGAAACTAAGTTAAATTACTGTGCCTAGGAACTGGGAACATCACACAACAAAATCACACAGCTCTGAGACCTCTATGGAGCGATGAAATGTCACTGGTAAACTACGATGTGCCTGTTACTAAACATATTTAGTGTACAGATGTGCTTGTACACTAAACAGATTTCAAACCAAAGGTAAGAACTCTCGACAGCTTTCTGTGCCGCACCCAATTCCATCAAAAGCTGGCCGCAGGCATCTATCTGTTCGGGGCCTAGGAGAGATGCCAAGTCCTTGAGTCTGAAGGGCACTTTCCAATCACCTGCTTGGGGACGGCCTTGACTCCACCATGAGTGGGACTGTAGCTACTCCATCCTGCCATCATCTGTAATGACAGTGTTTAAGCTGGAGGTGGGTTCCTTTAATTCCTATTATTCCAATGTTTGTGGGAACCTAGCTGTCCTTTGCAATCTTCACTTTAATTTTCTTGTCTTCATTTTTTTTTTTTTTTTGAGATGGAGTCTCACTGTGTCGACCAGGCTGGAGTGTAGTGGCATAATCTCGGTTCACTGCAACCTCCACCTCCCGGGCTCAAGTGATTCTCTTGCCTCAGCCTCCCAAGAAGCTGGGATTACAGGCATGTGCCACCACACCCAGCTAATTTTGTATTTTTAGTAGAGACGGGGTTCTCAACATGTTTGTCAGGCTGGTCTCGAACTCCTGATCTCAAGCCATCCACCCGCCTTGACCTCCCAAAGTGCTGGGATTACAGGCGTGAGCCACCGCTCCCAGCCTTGTCTTGTTTCCTTAAGAAGAAAGATTTTTCCCATCTGGAGCATTTTAAACTATCACGCTAACCTCATGGTGAGAGAATATCTTGCAGGCCTCCGTGGGAGCTGCCCCCAGTTGTGTGTGCCTGTCCTTAGTGTATCCTGCTCCTAGGATGCTATGCTGTGCAGCAGCCCCACAGCCTCAAGGCCCCTAAAGCATGAAGAATGAAGCCCAAACACCAGGTGGGAAGGCTGTTCTCGCTTCTCTCTGCGAATTCTGGTCAAATCCCAGAAAGGGAGATCATTCATCCCAGAAATCTTCCTCCTGGGAACTTCTCAGCCCTTGAGATTTGGATGCCAGGGGTTGCCTGGGGACCTGGGAATCGTTCACCTTGAAATACACCCAAGTGAAACAGGGGCCCAGCCAAGGTTGAGAACTGGCAACATCTTTTATGTGGCGTTGTCATGTAACCTTTTCTCAGGAGCAGAGACACTTCTCATCCTCGGGCCTCCCTCCTGGAACACTTCCCAGCTGATCTCACAGTCCAGCCCTGCCAACTTCTCAGGACCCAGTGCAGACCACGTCCGGGGAGCACCCTCCATGAGCACTCTGTCGGGAAGCCGTCTCCTCTGTCCTCTGCTGAGCATGAGTGGAGGACAACTCTCCAACCTCCCAAGTGCTGCACAGACAGGCGAATGTCAGTGTCCACATGCCCCCCAGCCTGGACCCACACCGACAAGCACACACTACGGCTCACCTGGTGTCAGCCCTTCCCTTGAAGGAGGCTCCTGGCAAAAAGGCAGGGATGACAGGACAGACTGGGGATTCCACAGATCAAAACTACACAGGCCAAGCGCCAAAGCAGGTACCATCCTGGTACTGGGTCACCTAGCTTCACCCTCTCACGGATGTCCTGGAACAAAAGGTCTGCAACAGATAGTCTGTGGGCTGTGCCACAAAGATGCCAGAGACGGGCAGGCAGGACCTCTGAGTGGGAAGAGAATTTGAGCACTGGAAGGATCTAGGTAAGGACAAGCCAAGGAATTAACTGGACAGCTACTTCTTTCCAGACAGCAAGAATGCAATGAAATCTCGTACAGCAATGCAGCCCCCCTTGGTATTACAAGATATGACTTTTCTTGGTTTACCTTCCAATCCACACTTCTTTTTTTTGTTTTGTTTTGTTTTTGAGATGGAGTTTTGCTCTTGTTGCCCAGGCTGCAGTGCAGTGGCATGATCTCGGCTCATTGCAACTTCCATCTCCCAGGTTCAAGCGATTCTCCCGCCTCAGCCTCCTGAGTAGCTGGGATTACAGGCACCTGCCACCACACCTGGCTAATTTTTGTATTTTTTAGTAGAGGCAGGATTTCACCATGTTGGCCAGGCTGGTTATGAACTCCTGACCTCAAGGGATCTGCCCTCCTCAGCCTCCCAAAGTGCTGGGATTACAGGTGTGAGCCACCACTCCAGGCCCACACTTCTAAAAGTAATCAATATTCACAACAGTGGCAGGTAGCATCTAGGGACCATTTGGCAACACTGATAAAAGGTCATCTGAGTCAGAATAAGATGCATAAAGAGTTAGTTTGAGCAAACAGTGATTTATGAAATCAGGAAGCACCAAACTGAAGGTATTCGGTTGGTGCAAAAGTAATTGTGGGTTTTGCCATTGCTTTAAATGGCAAAAACTGCAATTACTTTTGCAGCAACCTAACAGTTTTGGGCTCCACCACAGGGATGGAATGGGAAAGCTTCATGGGGTGAACAGAGACGCAAGGCAAAGGAGATACTTGGTTGGTTACAATGATGTGGTCGCCGTACTAGCTTATCTCATTGGAAAGTCCCTAGTTGAAGTTAATTGACAGCTTCTGATTCGCTAAGCTCGCTTTTCATTTTTCTTTAATATAGTCATTTATCAGAAATAGCTCAAGTTAGATTTCACTCAGGTGTTGCACATCCAGCGAGGCTGAGGTCACTTATGAAGTCTGATGTCTTTGCTTAGGATTCTTTAGGCCTGTTTTCCTTTTTAATTTATTTTAACAATATAAAACAACTCATGTGACTCCAAAATATGTAGGTACATAAGTCTACACAGAATGTGTATAAAACCAAGCCGGGTGCGGTGGCTCACGCCTATAATCCTAGCCACTTTGGGAGGCCGAGGCAGGTGAATCACCTGAGGTCAGGAGTTCAAGATCAGTGAAACCCCATGTCTACTAAAAATATAAAAATTAGCCAGGTGTGGGGGCAGGTGCCTATAATCCCAGCTACTTGGGAGGCTAAGGCAGGAGAACTGCTTGAATCCAGGGGCAGAGGTTGCAGTGAGCTGAGATCATACCACTGCAGCAGCTCCACCCTGGGTGAAAGAATAAGACTCCATCTCAAAAAAAAAAAAAAAAAAAAAAAATGAGAGAGAGAGAATGAGTGTAAAACTACATACTGATTTTTGCATATCTCAGCGGTAGAACTGTGATTTGTTTTATATTCATAACAATACTTAGAATAAATTTTCAGAAACCTAAATTAAAGTGTTTCCATTTTATAGGAATCATTTAGATTAAAATTTTGAGGCCAGGAGTTCAAGGCTGCAGTGCTCTGTGACCCCACCTGTGAATATCCTTTCCAGCCTGGACATAATAGCAAGACCTCATCTCTTTTTTAAAAAGATATAATACTCATTAAATTTAACTTGTATTTTGCCTTTGAGCAGTTAATTTGGAATATTTTAGTAGATATCATTTTTGGAATCATGAAAAATGTTTAATGCTAAATTTATTTCAATTAATACTTGTATCAAAATACATCGAATTTTTTTTTCTGTATTAGTCCATTTTCAGATATCCAAATTTTGTATACATTGAATATATTAAATTTCTAATCATTTAGAATATTACTCTCAATGGAACACAGATTGTGCAAAATGCTAGACTAGAACAATATAGTGGTAATTTGGCTGAATAGACTAGCAGGACAAATATATTTTCTGGCATATATAATAATGAATGACATTTATATTTATTACTTATCCAAATGTCACTATGCATCAATGAGATGCCCAAGTGTGCAACAGAACAATTAAACTCAGCCGTGTCTGGTGTATCACCAGCTTTCAATCTCATGAAATAGTCAATTCCCACATGATTTACATTTTGCCATCATGAAGGGATGCCTGTGAAAGCAGAAGAAACGATGATCTAACTGTGTGCTAGCTGGGTGTGTACCTAACTTTCAAATAGGAAACACATCACGTGGGCTTCCGCTGGTGCTCCTTGCCCAGACCCCAAATAGTAGGGACCGGCTGGCGAGAGGTGGGCACTGAGGGACGTGTTGCCTGTTCCCGACCTCCAGGGTCACGGCAGAGCCCACGCTCAAAGGGGTCTCCAAAGAGGCAAGGAGCTGGGATGCTCCCAGGTACCAGGAGGAAGCAGCTATTTCTTTCAGGACAAGGGGCAGACCTTCATGCATATCAAATCACGTGAGCTTTAGGAAATGTGATGGTCCTCGTCCTCCCGGGATTCCTGCTGTCACTGGCAGGGGGTGCATTAGTCAGCTCTGCCGCCATCACAGAAAACCACAGCTGCGGCTATGACAGCAGAAATGTGTGTGTGCTCACATTCTGGGGACTGGGCATCCAAGATCAAGGTGCAGTACAATCAGGCTCCCGGTGAGTGTTCTTCCTGGCTCATAGACAGCTAACTTCTAGCTGCTCTCAGCATGGCCTCGTCTTTTTGCACACGCGAGGAGAGAGTGAGTCTTCTGTTTTCTCTTCTTCTAGGTGCACTGTATTCATCCGGATTCTCCAAAGGGACAGCATCACCAGGAAATGTATACAGACACACGTGGGTGGGCTTGTCAGGGGGCTGACAGAGTCCCCACAATGACAGAGGCTGAAAAGACCTATGACGGGCCGTCTGCAGGCTGGAGTCCCTCGAGGCTGAGAGTAAGACTCAGTCCAGGTCCTAAGCCTCAGCACCGTGGAAGGCGATGGCATAAGTCACTCTGAAGCCAAAGGCCAGAGAACCTGAGGGGAAGTGGCTGCCTGGGGATCTGGGGATCATTCAGCTTGAAATGCCCCCAAGTGAAACAGGGACTCAGCCAAGGTTGAAAATTGGTGACATCTTTTACATCTTACTGGCTGCTGGTCAAGTCCTGAAGTCCAAAGGCTTGGGAGTTGTCCAAAGACAAGAGAGGACGAGTGTGTCCAGCCCAGTGGCTCCATGCCCTCGCCCCTTCTCTTCATTGTTCTCTCTGGACCCCCAGCATATTTAATGGGCCACCCATACCCAGGGCAGATCCCTGCCTGCAGTCCCCTCAGACTTATGTGCTAATCCCCTCTGGAAACCCCACATAGACTCGCCCACAATAACACTTTACTGGGTTCCCAGGTGTTCCTTAGTCCAGTCAAAAGGACACCAAAGATCACCCCTCAGGGCACTAATCCCATTGGATTAATCAGATTAATCCCTGTGGCCTTGTTTAACCAGGATCACTGCCTTAGAGGCCCCATCCTCAAAGACAGTTGTGATGGGGGTCATGGCTTCCACGGAGGAATCTTGAGGGGACTCAATCTAGTCCACAACACCTGGGAAGGCCCAGCTCTGATCCTGAGACCCTGGGCCTGGGAGGCCTCCTCAGGGCAGCAGCAGTGGGGTGATGGGAATGTCCCCTTGGGCAGTCCCCCATGGCTGCCCAAGGGTTGAACAAGGTGACAGACTTCACCACTGAGCCCCATCCATGGCACACTGACCATGTAACCAAAAGGAGCAAACAACTGCTAGGATTTCCAACACAGTGATTCCCATATGGTGCAAGGGTAGCCCTCAAAATATGCAACCGTCCTGCCAGCTCCCTTCCCTGACCTCACACAAGGAGAAGGAGTGCCAAAGAAAGGCATCAACCTCAAGAATGCAGGGGCCACGGGGGGCCACGTGCTTTCTCTTGTTACCTTATTTACTTAAAAGAAACAGCCTCCGGGCGCAGTGGCTGACACCTGTAATCCCAGCACTTAGGGAGGCCAAGGTGAACAGATCACAAGGTCAGGAGTTCGAGACAAGCTTGGCCAATATGGTGAAACCCAATCTCTACTAAAAATACAAAAGTTAGCCGGGCATGGTGGCAGGCTCCTGTAGTCCCAGCTACTCCGGAGTCTGAAGCAGGAGAATCGCTGAACCCGGGAGGCAGGGGTTGCAGTGAGCTGAGATTGCACCACTGCAGTCCAGCCTGTGCAACAGGGCAAGACTGTGTCTCAAAAAATTAAAAAAAAGAAAGAAAGAAAGAAAGAAAAGAAGAAGAAAAGAAACAACATGAGCAGCATCTTCCCATATTTCCAATGGCCTCTTGGGAAATACTCCTGAGAAGGGAATAACCCTCAGGGCACATGTACCCCCTAAAGGCACTCCCCCATGAGAAAACAGTCAGACTGCCACCCAGGAAGCCTGCATAGTTAACGCCAGGGCAATGCCTGCCTCCTGTAGGTGCACAGTCTAGCCCTGCATGCCAGGGCAGGCAACAGCAGGTACACACACAGTGACTGAGTCCCGTGTGAGAACGTGATAAAAAATGCACGAGCACAGCAAATTTTCACTCCTTCAAAGACACTCTCGTGGGCTGCATTTCAAAGTGCTCTGGCCTCCAGGGCCATTGGGCTGCTGGAGGCTGAGAAGTGGGCATCCCAGCCAGCACTCAACCTTGTCGCTGTGCACTGTCGTCTCTTAGCAGGGAGAGGCAGAACGCCTTGTTTGATGAAGTGTCTTATAAATCTATTACATTTATTTTTTCAAGCTACTGGTCTTTTGTGACTATAAAATACTTGACTATTGGAGTCAATAACCATAAAAGGAAAATCGGTCTCACCCCTCATGGAGGACAAGATGAAACGGAAGAGGGAAATTGATTCCAGTATAGGTTTCTCCTTCTGGCTGGGATCACTGCTGGAAGGTGTCTGCTGTGACCCTGCCTGCTTTTGGAGCAGATGTAAAGGATGAAGCTCCCGGGTGCCTCCAGGCAGGGTGGCTGCTGGCCTGGCCTCGGGATTGGCACCACTGCATGTGGTCCAGGTGTAAGTTCACCCTGCTGGAATATCCTGACTGTCCAGCACCCAAAGCTAATACTGTTTTGAACCCTCTTCTTTGATGAACCAGGCGAATGTCCCCCAAGGAAACATTCTTTCACATCCACAAGTTAGGAGGACTTCCACTACAATAATTTTAACTTCTGCCCAAAGAGTAGACTATTCCAAAACACACTGAAACCTACCCGAGTGCACTGGCGTGAAGAGTGTCCTCTCAAAATGCATCTTCACCCAAACCACAGAATGAGATCTTCTTTGGGAACATTTGCAGATGTAATTAGTCAAGATGAGATCATGTAAGGAGTGTGGGCCCTAAATCCAATGCCAGGTGCCTTTATGAGGAGGAGAAATGATACAGAGGCAAAGACGGGGAAGTGACCAGGTGAAGACTGAGGCAGAGACTGGAGTGATGTGGCCACAAGCCAAGGAACACCTGAGGCCTCAAGAGGGGAGGAAGGACCCTCCTCTAGAGCCTTTGAAGTGAGCACGGCCCTGCCAATGCCTTGATTTTAGACTTCTGACCTCCAGAACTGTGGGAGCAAATTTCTGTTGCTGTGAGCCACTAGCTTGCTTCCATCTGTTTCAGCAGCCATGAAAACCCAATACACCAAGGCTTCACACTTATGGAAGTGGCACCATTAAAAACTGCCATCAATGTATTTCTCTTTGGATGACATGTACACTTTAAGTCTCATCCTGATATCTTTGCAGAAGGAGGAGACAATCATGGTAGTCGTCGCCATTAACAAAGGTGCTTAGAAGCCACTGATTTAACACAGTATCTGTGACTGGAAACAGTTGTTAAGAACACAGGACCAGGCACAGTGGTTCACACCTGTAATCCCAGTACTTCAGGAGGCTGAGGCGGGAGGATTGTTTGAGTCCAAGGGTTTGAGACCAGCCAGACAACAGGTCAACATTGTGAGACCTCATTTCTATAAAAAATCAAAAATCAGGCCAGGTGTGGTGGCTCAAGCCTGTAATCCCAGCACTTTGGGAGGCTGAGGCAGGCAGATCACGAGGTCGGGAGTTTGAGAACAGCCTGGTCAACATGGTGAAACCCCGTCTCTACTAAAAATACAAAAATTAGCTGGGTGTGGTGGCGCACGCCTGTTATCCTAGCTACTTGGGAGGCTGAAGCACGAGAATCACCTGAACCCAGGAGGCAGAGGTTGCAGTGAGCCAAGATTGTGCCACTGGACTCCAGCCTGGTGAGAGAGCAAGACACTGTCTCAAAAAAAATAAAAAATAAAAAAATAAAAAATTAGCTGAGTATAGTGATGTATGCCTGTGGTCCCAACTATTGGGAGGCTGAGGCAGGAGAATTGCTTGAATCTAGGAAGTGAAGGCTGCAGTGAGCTGTGACTGCACCACTGCTCTCAGCTTGGGCAACAGAGTGTGATCCTGTCTCAAAAGAAAAAAAAGAACACAAGCTTTGGTGCGGGGCACACAGGATTAGATTCCAATGCTGGGGCTCCCTCGGGGAGTAGCTTGGACACAGTGAACATACCCAGCTTTGTGCTCATGATTTCTTCTGCCTGGAATTATCTCCTTGTCTCCCCCTCCTCCTCTCCCAGTTTACATGTACTGGTTTCAGATAAGCCTTCCCCGGTTACCTTTCTGCAGCTACAACACACACACACATGGTCGCTTATCTGCATTTAGCAGAGCAAGGGATTTTGTTAAATCTGTGCCTTATGCATTTTGTGTGTCGCTCCCAGGAGGGCAAGAGACAAAACCCATCGTCTTCGCCAGTGCTTCCTCAGCACCTAGTCCAACTCAGCACAAGTACAAAGAACGAATACATGAGCAGCAGCAGGCTCCTGGATGGGCATGGAAACAAAACAGCTGAGCATGACAGGTCACCACAGAAAATGCAAAGCTGATGAAACCTGAGCCACAGAGGTGGTGTCAGTCAGAAACCAAAGCTGCTGCTAGGTGGTCCTGTGGACACCGAAGCAGGAAAGTGAGTATGTAAAGAGAGCAGGAGGAAGGAAACAAAAAGAGGGAGAGGAGGGGGAGAAATAGACCAAGGCTGGAGAAAGAGAAGTGGGGACAAAAAAGGCAGAAGGGCAGAAACAGACAGACAGACAGAGAGAGAGAGAGACAGAGACAGAGACAGAGACATCACTTCCAGCCAAGATGGAGGAAGGGAAACTGGATTTAGTGTCCTACCTGAAACCACCCAAAATATATTCAAAATATGTAAAAAGAAAAATAACATATATTTTCAAAGTATAGGACAGGATGCTCAGGAGAGAGGAAATAACGAGGTGAGCCCTATGATGACTCCCAGCTTTCTGCCTCCTCAGGGTTTCCAGACCATGCTGCAAGCAAGGACCACCCAGGCAAACTCCCAGAGTGGAGGTGATGGGGCTGAGAACATAGGAAGTCCAAGGTAGCTCCAGTTTGCGGGACAAAACCAGGAGGGGAGAGAATGGAACAGAGCCTAGTAGAGATGTGTTCCCTTATTCAGAATATGATGGATGCAAGCATGCAACAAACCACCTTAGGCCGGAGAAAGAACCACCCAAAAGGACTGGCAGAAACAATACATACTAATTACATAGGCCAGGAACAGTGTCTGTTCCCATCTCACCACTCATGGGGCAGTGAACATACAGAAGAGTTTTGACTCACTTAATGGGAAATAATCAGACATAGGCTGAACACTGCCATTATCCTGCCCAACGAATATACAAAGCAAGACCCACAAGGATCAAGCTGTTTCTAAGTAAATTAACTAAATCCCCCGCCCCCGCAAAAAAAGCTCAAGAATATGTACAGAAATCCAAAACACACAGGTCCAACAAGATTAAATTCATATTTTATAATGTTTAGCAATAGAAAATTCAATTCATGAAACAATGAAAAATTATCACACATGCAAAGAAGAAAATATGACCCATAATGAGGAAAACAACCAATCAAAACTAAGCAAAAATACCAATGTTATGATTAGCAGACAAAGCATTCAAATCACATTAACTGTATTCTGTATGTTCAAAAAGGTAAGTGGCAACATGGAAAAAAATTAAACTTCCAAAGATAAAAACTACAATATCTGAAGTGAAAAATACCCTGAATAGAATTAATGGCTAATTACACATCACACAAAAAGATTTGTGAACTTGAAGCCAGAGCAACAGAAACTGCCTAAAATGAAACACACGAAGAAAATAGTAATAACACCAACAAACTATAATAAAAGAAGAGAGTATCAGTGAACCATGAAACAATGTCAAGCAGCCTGATGTGTACATAGTTGGAGTTTCTAAAAAAAGAGGGGGGAACAGAACGAATATTTCTATTTTTGGCCAAAAGTTATTGAAATTTGATGAAAAGTATAAACTCCCAGCTTCATGAAGCTCAATGTAACCTAAGCACAAGAATCATAAAGAAAATTACACCAAGGCACAACATAACAAAATGGCTCAAAACCAAAGATAAAGAAAAAATCTTAAAAGCAGACTAGGGAAGGGAGACATGTTACATCCAGAAAACAAACTTAAGAATGACAGCAGATTTCTTGATGGAAATGATTCAAGTGAGCAGACAGAGGACTGGCATCTTTAAACGAAAAAAGTCAAACTAGAATTCTATAAGCAGTGAATATATCTTTCAGAAATGAAGACTTTTCAGACATATAGTAGCCAAAAGAATTCATGACCAGGAGATCTGTCCTACAAGAAATGTTAATGGAAATTCTTGAGGCAGAAGAAAATGATACCAGATAAAAATACGAATTACACAAAAGAGTGAAGATGATCAGAAATGGTAACCATGTGGCTAAATATGCAAGTTTTTCTTATTTAAACCCCTTTAAGACAACTGACTAAGCAGAAAAAAAAATGTATTATGGGGTTTACAAGAGATATAGAAGAAAAATATACAACAATACCACAAGGGTTGGGGTGGGAAAATTGAAGCATATTATTGTAAAGTTCTTATGCTTACATGAACTGGTGTAATACTACTTGATGATAAAAGTGTAGTAAGATAAAGATTTATGCTATGAACCCTAAACCAACCATAGAAAGAACAAAACAAAGAGTAATCGCAGATGAAACAATAAAGATAAATGGAATCATAAAATTCTATTAATCTAAAAGAAGACAGAAAAAGAAGAAAAGCAGAATGATGTAATAAAAAGAAAATAAATAGTAAGATGAGAGATTTAAATCAAACCATTTATCAGTTTTTCCATTAAATGTGACCAAACTCTAAGCTTTCTATAAGAAATGCACTTTAAACCAATAAGCCAATTCAAAAATAGGCAAAGAATTTGAATAGACATTTCTCCAAATAAAATATGCTAATCACAAATAAGCACATGAAGAAAACATCCAACAGCATTAGGCATTTGGGGAATGCAGATCAAAACAACAGTGAGATATCACTTTATATCTACTAAGAGGGCCATAATAATAATGATAGTAATAAGTTGAAAATGACACATTTGCTGAGTATGTAGAGAAACTGGAACCCTCATGCACTGCTAGTAGAAACGTAAATGGCGTGGCCACTGTGGAAAATAGGATAGCAATTTTCCAGAAATTTAAATAGAGAGTAACATCTGATCCAGCAATTCCACTCCTAGTTATAAAACCAAAAGAATAGAGAGTAGGGACTTAAACAGAGCTTTGTGCACGAATGTGCATGGCAACAGTATTCACAAGCACCAAAAGGTGGAAACAACCCTTTCACCTGTCCATCAACTGCTGAATGAATAAATAGAATGTGGTCTATCCATACAGTGGGATAAAACTCAGTCTTAGAAAGGAAGGAAATTCTGACTCATGCTACAATATGCACAAGCTTTGAAAACATTATGCTAAATAAGCCAGACACAGTAGGAGACATCTTATATGTTTCTACTTATATGAGGTACCTAGAATAGCCAAATTCGTAAAACCAGAAAGTAGACTGGTGGTACCAGGGGCCAGAAAGAGAGGCGAGAGGAACTATTGTTTAATGGGCATGGAGATTTTGTGAAAAATGACAAAAAAAATTTTGGGTATAGACAGAGTGGTGGTTACACAATGTTGTGAATGTATTTAATACCACTGAGTTGTACACTCCTGAATGGTTAAGATGATAGATATTATGCTATACACATTTTACAACAATTTAAAAAGTCTTTAAAAAGAACTATGCTTTAAAAATAAAGACAAATACAAGTAAAAAGTAACTTGATTCAAAAAAGCATACTTAGTATTAGTTTGGCCAGGTGCAGTGACTCACACCTGTAATCCCAGCACTTTGGGAGGCTGAAGCAGGTGGATCACTTGAGCCCAGGAGTTCAAGACCAGCGTGGCCAACATGGTGAAACACTGTCTCTACTAAAAATACAAAAATTTTTGGGAGTGGTGGTGCATGCCTGTAATCCCAGCTGCTCAGGAGTCTGAGGCATGAGAGTCACTTGAATCTGGGAGGCAGGGGTTGCAGTGAGCAGAGGTTGTTGCAACACTGCACTCCAGCCTGGGTGACAGAATAAGACTTCGTCTGAAACGAATAAATGAATGAATAAAATAAATAAAAGAATAAGTTAATATTAATCAAAAGAAAATTGGAGGATTATATTTTTTTCCAGAAAGCTGGATAAAAGGAAACATCCCAATGCCTTATGTGAGGCCAATATTACCCCGATATGAAAAAGAAAACACAGACCAGCATTCTTCATGAACACAGATGCAAAAAGTCAAAAGAGAACAACAAATCAAATCCAACAATATGTAAAAAGGATATTTCATAACCAAGTGTGATTTTGATCAGGAACTGATCAAATTTAACATTTGTTTCAACATTTGAAATTAACTGTTGATTTAACATTTGAAAATCAAAGCATACTAACAAACCATATTAACGAACAGAAGCTAAAAACCCTATGAGTAGCTCAATAGTTGCAGAAAAAGCATTTCATAAAATCTAACACAGATTCGGGATAAAATCCCTCAGCAAAGCAGAACTGGAAGGGAGTCTCCTCAGCCTGAGAAAAGGCATCTCTGAAAAACCCACAGTGTCCACCGTATTTACATGGGAAGACTGAGAACTTCCTCCCTAAGATCAAGGAAAAGGCTGAGGTGTCCACTCTCACACTTCTCCTCAGCAAGAAAAGAAAAATACATAAAATGCATCCAGAGTGAGATGGAAGAAATAAAACCATCCTTGTTTGCAGAAGACATGATTGTCCCCATAGAAAATCCAGTGGAATCCTTGAAAAAAGTACTAAAACAAGCGATTTTTAGCAGGAAGACTGAAGAAGGCAACAGGAATATACAGCAGTCAATTATATTTCTATATAATTGCAATGAATGATTGGAAGTTGAAATGTCAAAACAACTCTATTTACAAATGCCAACAGAAAATAAGTAAGACATGCTTAGGAGAAAATCTTGGTGAAAGATGTGAAAGATTTACACACTGAAAACAAGAAAACACAGCTGCAAGAAACTACAGATGACTCGATAACCGAGGTGCCACCTTGCAATGTGAGTCTCACAGTCCACCTTCATGCAAACCTCTGCTGGCCAATTAGGGTTACAGGACTTCCAAGCACAGGACATCCCGGGAGCAGACAACCATCCTTCATGTAGTAACCTGCCTGCCACTTAGGAATGACAAGCATCTTGCTGAATTTCCCGGGGACAAATATCATTATCTTCACTTTGCAGTTGCAGAAAAACGTGACTCAGAAGGAAATAGCTCTGGACATCGTTATTCCAGGTGTACCCACAACTACATCTTACTCCAGATATGCCCACCAACACCTTGTTATTTGTCACAACAAACCACGGGGCACAGAATATGTGCCTTTCTTTGAATGGAGTCTACCTGCTGGAGTTTTTTATCAAGAGGTACAGGATAGAAGGAAAGAGAACAGAGGAAGTGGTTTCCAAAGAAAAATATGGAGGAGTTGACAAGCTTTGTTAATTTATGATCTGGGCAGTTAAAACAGCTTTTCCTACCAGGGTAGGAGCAGAGGGAAAGCAAGAAAACACGAAGTTCCTTACCCTGTGCCCATCTAACAACGCTTTGTAAAAAAGTCGACAGTGAAAGTCTAGGTTGCAAAGAAAAAAAGAAAACAAACCCCCACACACAAAGTTCAGTTTCTAATGAAAATAGATACAGGCTTCTAGAAAACATCTACAGATGGAATTTTTTTTTTGGGGGGGGGCTGTGGGGATGGCATGTTTAAACAAACCAGTCAATCCACATAAACCACACCACACTAGCCCACACACCAATGTAGATCAAATGAATTTCAGCTCAGGAACTTACACTTTTAGGAAGTGCTGAAGCTACAACCCAAGAAGGATGGAATTTTTACCAGCCACCACCCTTAAATATACCACTGGAGAGGAAGCAAAAATTCACGGGGCAAGGTCAGACCATTGGATAGTCCCTCCCCTCCACCAACGCCCATGAGGCACAGCCCCATCCAGCTGTCTAGTGTATTTCTGGCCATAAAACAACCTTCCCCTTCCATGTGGCAAATCAGCCTTACCCCTGCTTGAAATCACACACAAAAAACAGCAGCAAAGGGATTTCATTTTTAACGCGTATAAACACAAGGACAAACAGGAAAGGAGAAGCTGGGAAAGAAACCAGAGATGGTGGAAGATCCGTGAGTGCAACTGCTGCCAAGGGGAGGTCTGGAGAAGCCAACCAGTTTGCAGCACAGAACTGCAGGAAGGCCCAGGAATGGAATTGCAGGTTCCTCCCGCTGAGTTGAAGGCAGGAAGACTGGTTCAAAGTTTGTCAGTAAGGTAGCACTTGGATCCCCTCAATACAGCCAGCTCCTCTTTCTACACTACATCACTCTCATGTGCAAAGAAGCCACTGGGTAACAAGTGGCACATGGACTTTAAGAATGGCAATGACAGCTGGGCATGGTGATGAGTGCCTGCAGACCCAGCTGCTTGGGAGGGAAGGCAAGATGAGAGGATCATTGGAGCCCAGGAGTTCAGGGCCAATTTGGGCAACATAATGAGGTTCTAAAAACAAACAAACAAACAAACAAACAAACAATAAAAGGCAATGGTCACATGACAATTCAGGATCTCAGAAGAATGAAGCCGAGGTCAGAATCTCATCTTGACAACCCCAGTGTCAGGGAAAACCTATCGGAGTGGCCAATGGCAAGAGGAAAGAGCAGGTGCTATAGGCAGGAAAGGAAGCAGCAGAGGCCTCCAAGCAAGGCGCCCACTCATGGTGAAACACTGCAATTCCCTACATCCAAGGCAACCATGACACCGCATGCACAACGGAACCAGGACAACAAAGAGCCACAGGTGTGGGGAAGTGCCCAGGAATCCTCAATCCTGGATGCTGTCAGAGCCACCTGTGGAGCAATAAGATGTTCAGGTTCCCAGCCCCCAGAACCCAGATCTACTGAATCTGAATCTCCAGGGAAACAAGTGGGAAGAAGAATTTGTATTTTAGCAAGAAACCTACGATTCCAAGGGGCCACCTGGATGAAGCATCATGGGTGTGACCAACCTTGCTGGAGGGGCAGTGCCCTGCAGTAACCCTACCAGGGGGGTCCCTCTCTATCCCTGTCTCCCGCTCATAGAGGACGGCTGTGATGACAAGTGTTTTCTCTCCTGAGGAGGAACAGAAATCTGCTTCCCAGCAAGTTCCAGAGGCTGGGGCCTTTTCCTTCCACAAGGCAGCGACTTTGTTAGGGAAAAAAAAAAAAAAAAAAAAAAAAACTCTCCAAACCTGGTCCTATTCCAGGTTCCCATGCCTGTAAGTAGCACGACTGTCTATCTGCTGGGAGGAGATTGTTCTTGGGGCTCCTGAGTTTCTACACACAGAGCAGAAACAGTGTCTGTCTTTGTTCAGACAATCTTTTCAAATGTGCTTGCAGATGGAACAGCTTTGAAGATGGATTTGTTTCTTGGGACTACCACGACAAAGTACCACAAACTGGAATTGAAGCAAAAATGGCAGAAATGTATTATCTGACAGCTCTGAGGCCAGAAGTCCAAGATCATGGTGTGGGCAGGGTTGGTTCCTTCTGAGGCTGTGAGGAAGCATCTGCTCCAGGCCTGTCGCCCAGCTTCAGGTGCATGGCCTCAGGCATTCCTTGGCTGGTAGGTGACCATCTTCTCCCCGTGTCTTCACACAGTCTTCCCTCCATGTCTGTGTCTGAGTTCCTCCTTCTGATAAGGATGCCAGTCATTCTAGATCTGGACCCATCCTAACATTTCATTTCAACTTGATCATCTGTAAATTCCCTATTTCCAAAGAAGATCTCATTCTCAGGTCGAGGGCTTAGGACTTCAACATATTTTATGGGGAGCAGGGATGCAAGGTAACCCATAACGGAAGATATGGTGTTTCCCTCTGGTGCAAACGGCAGACAGGCTCACTGTCTAGCATAAAATATTTCACTTCCCTAAGCTCAATGTTTCTCTCCCACAACGTGCCCCACCATGCATGCAGGCATCATCCATGCCTCTCCGCATCACAGTGTGGGAATCAGGGCTCAGTAAACCAGCAAGAAAACCCTGATGCTCTGTCTAGTGCTACTGGTGTGAGTAATAAACTCCTTCATCTCTGACCTGGGAGTCTTGTGTCTTCATGAAACTCTGGTGAGCTCACTTGTTAGCCACCCAGGAGGGGAAATCTCAAAGCCTTCAGGGTCTTGACAGTTTCAATGAGGAGGATGGGATACTCCCACAGCCAAGGCTTTCTGGAAGATAAAATAAAGAGGCTGTGCAGGCTGGGTTCCAGGATATGAGAACCCTCCCTGGATCCGGTAGCAAATGTTCTCGTCCAAGTGATGGAGGGACAAGAGGAAAAGGTGCCGGAGTTTTGAGGCTGAGGATGAGACCCTGGATGGAACAGCCTGCCCTGACTCATGCTGTGGGTGAGACTCACTCTCCCCTGAGTGAACAGAGAAGGACTCCAATCAGGACAATGAGGTGGTACTACCCACAGTCCCAGCTGTGAGGCCGCAGGGCTGCAGCTGCTGGTCCAAGACTCTGGCATGCTTTAGAATGGTGTCAGTGAGGAGGCACTTGCTTTTCAATGCAAAGCTCTAAGCAAACAGAAAACAGCAGCCCTTCATCTGGCTATGCCCTGAGCAACCGTGACACTGCTAGAAATCAATACATCAATGCATGTGGCTCACAGGCACAAGGTCACTCTCCCTCTGCTCCCATGGATCCCTGACACCCCTCTACCCTGACTGCAGCTGCTGTAAGGAGAGAGATGACTGGGGGCAGGTGGCTCCATCCCCAAGGAACCCCAAAGACCACCAAGGCCCACCCAGCATGCTGGGAAACTTCAGGGATGGGTGGAGCTCCAGCTTTTAGGGCTCTGTTGGAGACAGTTGTCCAAGTCACAACCCCACTGGATCTCATGGTGGGAGACGGTGCCTGGACCCAGCTGATGAGGCCAAGTTTATAGGGGAGAGGGTAGCTTATGTACCCTTGTAGGGGGAGAGGTTGGACCACATCAATAAACTGGTTTTGTGGCCTCCACATCCAAAAGTAACATAGGAAGGGGTGTGTTCTATGCTTGTACTTCCCCATTTCACATGGGCCAAGAAGGACGCTCCTGACTGGGGAGCGCTAACTAGAGCCCCTGGGCTACAACTCTGAAGACTCCATCAAGCTGCCCATCTGAGATTACCGACTGGGCAGATGGAGACAGCCCCACCCCGGCGACACCTGGACTTGCCTGGCATGGTTCCCAGGCACCCACCGTGTCATTATGCTCTTTTTGAAACTGAGCATCTGATCCTTGGAGGGAGGCTTTGTGATTTTCAGGCTTGATATTCCCATTTTTGGGTGGGCCCGCTCTGACTCAATGGCCCACAAGATAAGAAAGGCCCCACAAGCCTCGCTGCTTAAACATCCATGGTCTATTCTACACCGAGGGCCAAGCTGCACACAGAGGCATCCTGGCCCCCACGAAAAGCAGTGGCTCTCACTTCTATCACTTGAAACAATGTCACTGGCTTCATGGGGCCCTCAATTCAGAGTTTGCCCCTGAATGTCGGGGCTGGGTTCACTGATGGTTCAACTATACTGAAGCTCAATGATGCCCACTGGGCTGCATCGGCTGCTCAACCTCAGGGCTGGCTCTGTAGAACTGCAGGTGCCCAAGGCCACACCACTTAGCGGGCAGGACTCAGGGCTCTTCTCAAACCTGTGGTCAACTCTCCCCCTGATGAACTTGGTTATGTTTTTACTGACTCATGGGCAGCTGCTGGCAGCAAACTCACTGTCTGGTCTGCCACTTGGAACAGTCAGATTAAAGACGTCCTTCTTTGGGGCCACACATTCTGGCAAGTCACGGTGGCTGATTGGCCATTCTGGGTCAGCATGTAGATGCCTGAGCTAAGAGTCCATTTGTTCTTTGATGATACTGAATGAGACCGAGCTGTTGACTGGGACTTCACTGCCCAGAGGCCACCACTACTACCCAGATGCACCATCACACTAGAGAGCACCCCATTCACCACTGCCTGGGCACAAAGCTAAACACTCTGTTCCTGATGCAGAGGCCACCTCTGCATATTAGACTTGTGACTCCTGCCCAAAGCTGTCCTGTCTGTCCCCTGTGAGGGCAGGCCCATTGCTCCTACCTCCTCTCAGCCAATCAACAATCTCAAAATGTGGTGCTCTCCCCACCAGGGGTACCGGTGGGGGCCTCGGCAACACTGAGACCATTATAGGCTACAATGATTCTGTCCCAATACAATCAGCCAGCACTGGCCATGCTGTTATGGTTGCTGAAACTCACCTGTGGCATGTCTTCAACTTTCAAGACCATCTACACTCAATGATGGTGTACCTTGTATCACAAAAGCCACTTGCCAGCAGGCAGAGCATTGAGACACTCAAGGGACTGTCTACCCTCCCTACTCTCCACCCTTCCTACCCTCACCTCCTTCTGGTCCTTAGTAGAAAAGTCTGATCACTATATATGGCTGATCCAGGAAGGAATCATCTCCTCTTTGCCACATCCTGAGTAGTGGCCAGGAAGAGAAGGCCAGGAAGAGAAGGATGGGGATTATATTGACCAACTGTGAAAACTCAAGCTTCCACCCTGACCATCCTTGGGCATGAAGCTTCTTTCTTCCCTCTAGCAGCAAGCCCAGGCTAGTCTGGTTGGGGCAGCCTCCAGGTGACTACCCAGCCAAACGGGGACCTAGAGGGTTCAAACCTCATTCCAGAGCAGCCACCTGGATTCTCCTGTTGACTGACATGGTCCTGGGTTGCAAGGACAACACACACTTGGGAGAGTGCCCTGCTGACCATGTCCTTCCACATGGGACAAAGTGGATACAATGGATCCTCCAGTTTTATAAAAATGCCTCTTGCGTTTGACCCTTCAGAATGAAAGTCCGGGTGCAAGGAGGGGACAATTGAGGAAGAAGGTGAAGTTGCAGCTATTGTCACGAGACACCAATTTGGGGGGTGGGTGGGGAAAGAACAACAACCCCAGAGCCTGGAGAGGGAGGAGGATATTAACAGTCTTGTCTGTCTCCCATGGCGCATTCCCAACAATGGAAAATACAATGGTACGGTGACATCCGCAAAGGGTGGTACATTTCACTGGCTGCGGGGTCCAGCATTCTCTGCCTTTCTGAGCCACCCATGGCTCATTCACCACGAAGGAAAATATATTCATACAGTGACGCCTGAAAAGTGTGATAAATTTCACTGGCTGCTGGGTCTAGCATTCTCTGCTTTTCTGAGTCACCCATATCTCATTCCCCATGACGGAAAATACATTGGTACAGTGACACCCCAAAAATGTGATAAATTTCACTGGCTGCTGGGTCTAGCATTCTCTGAACACAATTTGATGCCCATTCACCTTACTGTCACTGAGAAATCTGTCAGAACACGCATGGGAGAACTTCAGTCCTGCACGTCCCAGACAAAACACAAGTCAACACCTGCTGATGTCTTCCCCAGCCCCAACCTCACCCCCACTCCTGGAACCACTGGCCAGTCATTCAGTGGGGTGGACAAATGCCATCTGGCATGGACACATTAAACAGTTTGGACCCACAGACTGAACTGAATTATTCTAACTGAACCAGGCGCCTTAAAGTCTATCAGTCATCCAGGAGACCATGTTGGAGACACTGACAACCTCTATCCTGCATCCTATGGAGGTCCCTCTTGCAGGGGCTCCAGCAATTGTAAGCAAACCTTACTTTCCAGGGCACCATGTGCCCACAGCTCTCTGCTTCCTGTGTGGAAGCCAAGTGTCACCTTGCTTCCCTCCTGAGAACATGGACACTTGTAACTTAGAGGGTTCATAAGAGACCTTCGGGTATATAAGCAGAAGCACTCCCTGCATGTCACATAGCCCTCGATCACTGAGAAGTTCCCTCCAAAGTGGACCTGCCCTCAGTGACTTGGTTAACTTCTCGGGTTACTGGCACATTATTTATGTGAATGCTGCAGACAGCAATCCATAGGAGACATTTAACTAGAAAAGGTTCTAGGAAATGTGTCCCAGGACTTAGGGAAGTTGATCAATGCCACTACCTTGGCCCTCGGCATTCAGCCCAGCCTCAAGTCACCATCCAGGAGCGTCACAGATGACAGGATTGCCTTTGACTTCTTCCTTGTGGTTCAAGGTGAAGTCCGTGCAATTGCCGATTCCTCCTGCCGTAGCTCGTTTCTTAACACATGCCGCCAAGTGGAAAGGTCAACAGGAACTTACGGAGAAACTAGCTTGGTTTCTAAGGGGACCCTGGAGGCTTGTGGGATTTGCTCAGCTGGCTGGATCCAGGACCCTGGAAGTCACAATTGAGGTTAATACTGCTGTCCTGTTGGCTGTCGTCTTAATTAAAGACTGCATGAGACAAATGGGGTGGATTTGGTCCCAATCTGTCTGTTAGATTGATCAGCATTGCCAACAGAATGGCACACTCAGGAAAATTTGCCAGGATGATGTAGACATGAGGGGTAGATATTGCTCAGGAACAGTTCTTCATGGGTTTCTCAAGTTTTATTCAGGGACAGTTCTTCACGGGTTTCTCATGTTTTGTTTGGGGACAGTTTTTCATGGGTTTCTCATGTTTTGTTTGGGGACAGTTTTTCATGGGTTTCTCATGTTTTATTCAGGGACAGTTCTTCATGGGTTTCTCATGTTTTATTCAAGACAATTCATGGGTTTCTCATGTTTTATTCAGGACAGTTCATGGGTTTCTCATGTTTTATTCAGGACAGTTCATGGGTTTCTCATGTTTTATTCAGCACAGTTCATGGGTTTCTTATGTTTTATTTGGCAGAGTTCATGGGTTTCTCATGTTTGCCTAGGAACCGTTCTTCATGGATTTTCATGTCAGGAATGTACAGACCCAGGCAGAAGCCTCGGTGGGAGGCAGTACTCGGTGGGTTTCTCTTGGTCTGTGTGTTGTGTGGGCAGAGGCACTGATTCTGCCTTTTTCTGGCTCATCCTCTAAGATGTTTGTACAGCGAGCAGTCTTGGAAGCTAGAGAAAGTGTCTTCCTCTGGAGCAAAGGGCAGGTGTGCTGAGGTCATCTTTCATAAAGGATTCTGTTTCCCTAAACTTAGCACTTCCCTCCCATAATGCAACACGTTGTGCATGTGGTGCCAGGTGGCCTTCCCTGCACCGTCCTGTGGAAACAGGGCCAGTGCTTTTCCTACTGGTGTTGCTGTGAGGAACGAACCTTCATCTCTGATCCAGGGGCTTCATGTCTTCTACTGGTATCACGAAACTGAGGTAGGCTAACCTGGAGGGTCAAAGGTCAGACCACACACATTCCTTGCCACCACCAATTTGCTCCTCCCATTAGAAACTAAGACATCATCCGAGACATTTCCCTCTGCCTCTGCCCAGTTATGCTAGCCACTCCTGAGACCTAGTGATCTTGCCACCTCCATCTCTCTCACATCCTGCTGAGACCTCCCCTTATTATCCCCTGCTCGTGTCACTCTGGTCATGGACCACTGGAGCTGCCCACTCACCATCCTACCCACATCTGCCCAGCCCCTTCCAGCATATGCCTGAGAAGGTCAGTCCCAAATGCCCTCAACAGCCCATGCCCAGGCCTCAGTACACACCATCCCTCAGCAAGCTGAGTGTTCCCAACAAGGACCTGCTGAGGTCTCTCTAGACACAGGATCCCCTCCCTCTGGGGAGAAGGACTTCAGGGCAAGGCAACAGGAAAACACTGCTAATATTTACAGCTGACGTACAAAAAGGCACAGGAATAGTGAGTAATTGAAAGGCAGAAATAAATGAAGCCTCATGAATTACCCTGGCAACCAGGTACAGCTGGGAAGACAATGAAATTCACTGTGCCTATAACTCAAAGTCAAGATGAAACTGAGGTGTGGGCCCAAATACACCGTTGCCCACCACACCCCTTCTCATCTGCTGAGGGCCTGCCATGTCCCTGCACTGTGCTGGGTGCTGACCTGAGATGACTATGACCACCTCCAAATGGAGCTCAGGCCTACACGGTCTCTCAGGGACCCTGACCTTCTCTCTAGCAGGGGGTCACCCCTCACACAGGAAAGTGATGGGTCAAGGTGGGTGGAAGCAAACCCTGGGGTTCTCTCAACCCAGCAGAAGTGGGTGCTAGCTCCACGGCCCCCCACTCCTACCTGGATGGAGTCCCAGGAAGCTGCCCCGCCACAGAGCAACAGCCAGGTCACAGAAACCACAGACGGCCAGGGAAGACAGAGCTCCTGGCTCCCAGTGATGAGGCTCTCAGGATTGGGTTGTGAAATAGTTGCATCTGCCATTCTCGGCTGAAATCCCGACCATTCATTCCCTCTCTCTCCCCTTGTTCCAGGTTCTCATTCCTGAGCCTCCTCCTGGCCACCTTGGCTTCCCACCATCCACTGGCAGGTGAGTGATTCCCCCAGGGGCTCCCAGGTCCTGTCCTGTTTCATTTCCAAGCTCAGCGGTGCTGTTCAGGGCTTATTCCAGTCACTGGTGTCTCGCTGGTGACCAGTCAGTGCCTGTGTAACTGACAAACTCTATCAAACCTCAGAGAGTCTCTCAGTAGAGAGAGAGTCACCCCAACTTTATTCTTTCCTTTTTTTTTTTTTTTTTTTTTGAGACTGAGTCCCACCCTGTTGTCCAGGCTGGAGTACAGTAACACAATCATGGCTCACTGCAGCCTCATCCTCCCAGGCTCAAGCAATCCTCCCATCTCAGCTTCCTGAGTAGCTGGGACTACAGGAGCACAACTCCCACACCAAGCTAAGTATTTTTATTTTTTGTAGACTCGAGGTTTATCCATGTTGCTCAGGCTGGTCTCAAATTCCTGGGCTCAAGCAAGTCACCTGTGTTGGCCTCTCAAAGTGCTGGCCATGAGCCACCATGCCTGGCCATGGTCCCAACTTTACCATGAGCCCACCAACACTCAGAGAGGACAAGCTGTGTATCTGAGGCCAGCAGGTCTCAGGGAAAAACTCCATGTCCAGAGTGCCCCTCCCAAAGCCTGTGCTGCTGCCCTTGGGGGTGAATGAACATGGGAAAGGCCACAGCTGAGGCCTGGGGAAGCTTTTCTGCCAGCCTGGCTTCAAAGCCCCAGCATCTGGGGGAGGGTTCACCACGATTGCTGGGACAAGACGGGCACAGTAAGGAAGCTGAGCAATCCGAGCATGAGGGCCCAGCCCAAGCATCCAGTAGCATGGTGAAGAGCACAGCCGACTTGCTCCCAGCAGCCCAGCCCTTATCTGCAAGGAAGCCCCAAGTCATCCACACATAGGTCGACCAACAGCAGAGATGTCCACCTGCAGGGCCCCAACCCCACGACTGAAAAAGAAACCAGCCAAGCACAGGCACTGCTGCCCAAACTGCCCAGTGGTTACAGCTGCCATTGTTCTAGTCCCCGCTCTTATCCAAGCTGGCCTTGGACTAGAAGATGGCCTTGCCACTTCGGAGCAGAGGGGAAATGCTTCTGCAGCTGCAAAGGTGGGCGTTGTTGGCAGCAGCTTCAGAAGGCTTTGGCTTCTTGTGTTCTCCTTCCAAGTAATCAATAACCAGGCCCTAGAGGCGGCGGTGTTAAGTACTTAGCAAGGGGACAGTGTGAGGTTCCATCCAGACCCTTAAGCATCTCAGCACCCATCTGCCACACTCCTGAACTAACCCCTGCAATGGGAGAAAGGGACATCTATACCACTTCTCAGAGGAAGTGTGGCTCACCGTTGTCTGGAAAAATGCTGTCTTGGAACCAACAGATGGTTGATGGGGAACAAGAGAAAGTGTGTCACCACCCACCAAGGCACAAGGCCTCTGCAGGGAATCAGCCTCTTAAGGCCTCTCCCCTTTCTGACAACGTATGTGCAGAAGTGCTTGATGTCCCGCAGGCCGTGACGGAATGCCAGGACATGGGAACAAGGGCTGCACGCAGGCGTTGGGAGGAGGCTTCTGCAGGTCAGGCAGAGCCCAGTCCCAATCCCACGGCTCCACCCTGGGCTGTGTGGCCTGCATGAACCCATCATTTCTGTCTTGGCCTCACTTTCCCCATATGGAAGGTGGACGTCCAGCCCCTGCAGTGCTGGAGAAGGCCATTGTGAAGCTTAAATGTGAGGTATCCCTGGTGTGTTTGTGCACATATATTCATGCATGCATCCGTTTCTCCCATGCAATGGGAGAAAGGGACGTCTATGCCACTTCTCAGAGGAAGTGTGGCTCACCAAGAAATACCTCACACCAGAGATACCATGCACAGTGGCTCATGCCTGTAATCCAGGACTTTAGGAGGATGAGGCAGGAGGATCACTTGAGCTCAAGAAGTCAAGGCTGCAGTAAGCCATGATTGCTCCAGTGCACTCCAGCCTGGGCGACAAAGCAAGACCTTGTCTCAAGAAAAAAGAAAAAAAAATGCAAAAATGAATGCAGCACACTCAGCTGTATCCCCATCCATGCTATGTCTTCGTTCACAATTTAATACTGATAAAACTGTGTGTTATGAGGGAAACAGGACGCTGCATATCACCTCAGATGTCTTTGCTCAGGCTACCGTACAAAGCCCCACACACAGGGCAGCTTACGCAACAGACTTTCATTATCTCACATCCCGGAGGCTGGAGTCCGCACAGGGCTGGGTCCTCCTGAGGCTTCTCTGCTTGGCTTGCAGACACCACCTTCTCACTGTGTCTTCACAGGCTCATCCCTCCACACAGGTCTGTTTCCTCATCTCTTCCTCTGTTTTTTGTTTTGTTTTGTTTTGTTTTGTTTGGAGATGGGGTCTCACTCTGTCTGTCATCTAGACTAGAGTCCAATGGCATAATCTCGGCTCACTATAACCTCCGCCTCCCAGGTTCAAGGGATTCTCCTGCCTTAGGCTCCCAGTAGCTGTGATTACAGACATGCACCACTACGCCTGGCTAGTTTTTGTATTTGTAATAGAGACGGGGTTTCAACATGTTGGCCAGGCTGGTCTTGAACTCCTGGCCTCAGGTGCCTGCCTCAGCCTCCCAAAGTGCTGGGATTACAGGTGTGAGCCACTGTGCCCAGCCCTTAACTTTATTTTTTATTTTTTTTAAGATGGTGTCTCGCTCTGTCGCCCAGGCTGGAGTGCAGTGATGTGATCTCAGTTCACTGTCACCTCCACCTCCTGTGTTAAAGTGATTCTCCTGCCTCAGCCTCCTGAATGGCTGGGACTACAGGTGCACAATACCACACCTGTCTAATTTTTGTATTTTTAGTAGAGATGGGGTTTCACCGTGTTGACCAGGCTGGTCTCAAACTCTTGGCCTCAAGTGATCCACCCACCTCAGCCTCCTAAAGTGCTGGGATTACAGGCGTGAGCCACCATGTCTGGCCTTCATCTCATCTTCTTATAAAGACACCAGTCCTTTGGATTAGGGTCCATCCATATGACCCTAACTTAACTTGATTACCTCTCTCCAAATACAGTTACATTCTGTGCTACTGGGGGTTAGAGGTTCAACTTAGGAATTCAGGGAGGGGACACAGTGCAGCCAATGAAAATTCTCCACTCTGTTCTTCATGACCTGTGGTGATGGGGCTCTTTGAAGACTGTTGGGCTGTGACTATGAGAGCCCACTGACCAATACATCAAACAAAACTGCTACTCTATGTCAGAGTCCACATTTTTGATGCTTGTATCTCAGTCACTGCCTGGAACCCTGTTTCATGAATGGGGCAAGATGACATTGGAAGTTCCCAGGCTGTCCCCACTGTAATTAGAAAGACCAGAACCTGAGCCTTTATGAAGATATTTTAAATGAAAAGAAACATGAGGTCCGGGTGAAAGGAACAACGTGCCCCACCCTGGGTGGAAAAGCCTCGCCTTTCCCAGGAAAATGACCTAATCAATACAATTTCATACACTCTGTCTTCAGTCATTACTGGAATATTCACTTACAAATGCAAATTGAAAAGAGATCTATATTCATCAAGGCTTCCTTTTTCTTTTCTTTTTCTTTTTTTTTTTTATCATCTATGATTGCTTTTACTTAATAACAATTCTTTTTCTTTTTTTTCATTCTTTTTTTTTATTATACTTTAAGTTTTAGGGAACATGTGCACATTGTGCAGGTTAGTTACATATGTATACATGTGCCATGCTGGTGCGCTGCACCCACTAACTCGTCATCTAGCATTAGATATATCTCCCAATGCTATCCCTCCCCCCTCCCCCCTCCCCACCACAGTCCCCAGAGTATGATATTCCCATTCCTGTGTCCATGTGATCTCATTGTTCAATTCCCACCTATGAGTGAGAATATGCAGTGTTTGGTTTTTTGTTCTTGCGATAGTTTACTGAGAATGATGGTTTCCAATTTCATCCATATCCCTACAAAGGATATGAACTCATCATTTTTTATGGCTGCATAGTATTCCATGGTGTATATGTGCCACATTTTCTTAATCCAGCCTATCATTGTTGGACATTTGGGTTGGTTCCAAGTCTTTGCTATTGTGAATAATGCCGCAATAAACATACGTGTGCATGTGTCTTTATAGCAGCATGATTTATAGTCATTTGGGTATATACCCAGTAATGGGATGGCTGGGTCAAATGGTATTTCTAGTTCTAGATCCCTGAGGAATCGCCACACTGACTTCCACAATGGTTGAACTAGTTTACAGTCCCACCAACAGTGTAAAAGTGTTCCTATTTCTCCACATCCTCTCCAGCACCTGTTGTTTCCTGACTTTTTAATGATTGCCATTCTAACTGGTGTGAGATGATATCTCGTAGTGGTTTTGATTTGCATTTCTCTGATGGCCAGTGATGATGAGCATTTTTTCATGTGTTTTTTGGCTGCATAAATGTCTTCTTTTGAGAAGTGCCTGTTCATGTCCTTCGCCCACTTTTTGATGGGGTTGTTTGTTTTTTTCTTGTAAATTTGTTTGAGTTCACTGTAGATTCTGGATATTAGCCCTTTGTCAGATGAGTAGGTTGCAAAAATTTTCTCCCATGTTGTAGGTTGCCTATTCACTCTGATGGTAGTTTCTTTTGCTGTGCAGAAGCTCTTTAGTCTTCCTTTTTCTTAGGGAGCTTATTAAGCTATCGGAAGCTATCAGCTCGTAAAGGTGATAGGAAAAGGCGAGACCCAGAGAATGCAAAACAAGAGCTGGTACTGCTTACACTTCCCCTTTAAAGAAGCCTGCAAAACCAAACCTGGCTGTCTGGAAAGTATTAGAAAAAGAGAGAAATAAAATCCTTCCTCTCTTTATTGCCATGTTAGATACACAGAGACAAATGGCCTCCAGGCAATGCAGAGACATAACTCTGCTAAAGCCAGATTCCTCCACCAAATCATACTAATAAATCAACTCAAACCAAAGGCACGGGACCCAATGATGGTCACACTCACCAGAACCAGCTGAGAGGGCTTCTGTGGCAGGTCTGGCATCCCAGCCCATGGGTTCTGGGGCCGTCTCATCAGAGCCTTGCAGCCATTCCAAGAGGAGTGTGTGAGTGTGTGTGGGAGTGTATGTGTGCACAAACACACCAGAGATACCTCATTTCCTGGGCTCCCCTATGATCAGCAGAGCTGTTCCATATCCCAGGGCTTGACCTTGAGCTGGACGTGCAAACATCTCATGACCCCATCCAGAGGAGGGGTTGAGGTCTCTGCCATAACATGAGATAACAGGCTGGAAAGAGCCACAATTTCTGAGGTCAAAGGGTACTGGTGTGACTGTTAGGACCAGAGTCCCCATCCCATGTGCTCCTAGCCACTGCCTGCTCCCCGTCCAGAGCTCTCCAGCCTCCTCTGGCCCTGGGCACCTGCACGAGTTGGCCAGGGCTGCTATGGCAAAGGGCACATGCCAGGCAGCTGAAACCACAGAGACGCACTGTCCCACGCTCCCGGAGGCCAGGAGTCCCAGGTCCAGGCAGGGTGGGTTCCCTCTGCAGGCACAGATTGTTCCAGGGCCCTCTCCTTTGCCTGGGCACTGCCATTTTCCCTGTATCTCTATACAGCTGTCGTCTTCTAAGGACACCAGTCACAGTGGATCAGGCTCCACCCTACTGGCCTCATTTAACTTGATTACCTCTTTAAAGACCCTCGCTCCAAATAAGGTCATGTTCTGAGTACTTGGGGTTAGAGCTTCAATCTGTGAATTTGCGGGGACACAGTTCAGCCCACAGCAGTGCTGCTGGTGGGAAGGGCTGGGCCAAGACGAAGATCGTTCCCATTTTCCATGGAAATCAAGGCACAGAGAGATCCCCAAGCCTTACTGACACCAAACACATCACCACCCACTGCAGGATGGGGTGGACAGCAGGTATTCGGGTAACTCAGGGAAAGTTTTGTGCTCAAAGTGACCTGAGGCCACATCTGGGGATGCTGGTCTGTAGGTGGCTGTTCTGATGGGACCACAGTTACTCACGGGGACAACTAAGCAGTGGGTGCCCGACGGAGTTGATGTCATGAAGAGACCCCAGCATCAGTGCCGGGCGTGATGGCTGAGACCTCAGGACCTAGGTGTGGGGGCTGCAGGAAGTCAGGGCAGGCTGCCAGTGCCTCAGCCCCACTCTCTCTGTAACCTCAAACCCCAATGCCACTCACTTGCACTTCTTTAAATCACCTCACCTTTGTGTCAACTGAGAATTAAGCCAAGAAACAGGATGTTAACAGCTGGATCCAAAGAGCAGGTGCCAATGGGAGAGGGGCAGGTCCAGACAGACACAGAGTTCCAGTGACCAAGGAAGTGGATGCTAAGTGACACACAGGTATGAAGGGGCTGATGACATGGCCACATGTCTTCAGAGCCAACCTGCAAGTAATTAAAATTACTAATGTAATTTGTCTAAAGACTGCAAAGAAATGCAAAAGAGAACCAGACCATTAAAGTGAGCTCCGAACTTCCTGGCAAAGTATGCTTGACACAATAATGCAGGCTTCCATAACTCAGGCAGGGGCTGGTGGACAGCAATACCCAGCCTTCTGCAAATCACAGAAGACCTGCTACAGCTGCAGAGAGCAAGGACCGTGAGGAAGAAGCAAATCCTGGGTCCCAGCGCTACACCCACCCCAGTCAAAGGTCAACTGCAGCTACTTAGAAGGTCCAGTCTCCTTCCTTTGTGGGTCAATGGTTTACAATCCCAAAAAGGCTTAAACCTGAGGACAGACATGAAGAAAGAAACCAAAGCCACCTGACATGTGTTGTTGTAAAATCCAGAAATAGAGCTCACTTTTTACATAGGTCACCTATTTATATTTAGTATTAAAAAGTGTCTAACTGGCCAGGCCTGGTGGCTCACGCCTGTAATCCCAGAACTTTGGGAGGCTGAGGCAGGAGGATCACAAGGTCAGGAGATCGAGACCATCCTGGCTAACACAGTGAAACCCCATCTCTACTAAAAATACAAAAAATTAGCCGGGCGTGGTGGTGGTTGCCTGTAGTCCCAGCTACTTGGGAGGCTAAGGCAGGAGAATGGCATGAACCTGGGAGGTGGAGCGTGCAGTGAGCCGATTGCGCCACTCTACTCCAGCCTGGGTGACAGAGCGAGACTCCGTCTCAAAAAAAAAAAAAAAAAAAAAAAAAAAAAAGTGCCTAACCAATTAATCTTGTCATCACAGCCAAAATATACAGGTGAATGATTGATGGAGACATGAAATTTTATACTGAAAGCATAATTTTAAGAAAAGTGAAAACATTTCTTAGCTATTTTAGAGAATTTAGGATTCCCATTTTCAGTATATTGTGATTAATAAGGATTATTTACATACCCAAAACAGAGTTTTTGGATAGAATTTCAGGAATTCAGGTTTACAAATGAGATTACACTGTAATCAGAGTCCCACTCTTAAAGGATCATAAAATCAACTAGACATAGAGACATCCTTGCAAAATTTAAAAACTTTAAGAAAAATAAGTTTTTGAAGCTATCACTCTAATAAATTAAAAGTTTAATGCTAAAATCACACATAACAAAAATACTCTTTTCTGAGGGGAAATCTTCCCTTGAGGAACAAGGAAAGACCTGGTGTTGGTATCTGCCTGTCATGGAGGACAGTCAGTCATAAAAATAAATGTGATGGGCTTGGTGCAATGGCTCACACCCCAAATCTCAGCACTTTGGGAGGGTGAGGCAGGAGGATGTCTTGGGCCTAGGAGTTCGAGACCACCCTGGGAAACATAGTGAGACCCTGTCTCCACAAAAATATGTAAAAATTAGCCAAGCATGGTGGTGAGTGTCTGGGGTCAGTCGGTAGGCTGAGGCGGGAGGATTCCTTGAGTCTAGGAGTTTGAGTCTGCAGCTGCAATGAGCCATGATCACGCCACTGCACTCCAACCTGGGCAATAGAGTAAGACCCTGTCTCAAAAATAAATCAATATGTATGTGAATAAATGGATGATTCTTAAATTCTAGCTACATGCTTTAATCTACCTAAGGCTCTCAACCCACCTCTGGATTTTTGTTTGTTTTTTTTCTTTCTCCTGAGATGGTATCTTGCTCTGTTACCCAGGCTGGAATGCAGTGGCATGATCTTGGCACACTGCAACCTCTGCCTCCCCGGTTCAAGCAATTCTCCCGCCTCAGCCTCCCAAGTAGCTGGGATTACAGGCGCACGCCACCACATCCAGCTAATTTTTGTATTTTTAGTAGAGACGGGGTTTCATCTTGTTGACCTGTCTGGTCTCGAATTCTGGACCTCATGATCCACCCATGTCGGCCTCCCAAAGTGCTGGGATTACAGGTGAGAGACACTGCACCTGGCCCTGCCTCTGGTTCTTTCTGCTAAAAATGGAGAGAGACTAGCAAGGTCCTAGGAATGTGAACGGCTCTCTGGCACAACAAACAAGGGTTCTCCCCACATGCCCTCCCCGTCATGACTTACAAAGACCCATCGGTGCCCAATGCAATGGCTCATGCCTACAATTCCAGCACTTTGGGAGGCCGAGGCAGGCCGATCACCTGAGGTCAGGAGTTTGAGATCAGCCTGGCCAACATGGTGAAATTTCATCTCTACTAAAGATACAAAAGTTAGCTGGGCATGGTGGTGGGTGCCTATAATCCCAACTAATCAGGAGGCCGAGGCATAAGAATTGCTTGAACCTGGGAGGCAGAGGTTGCAGTGAGCTGAGATAGTGCCACTGCACTTCAGCCTTGGTGACAAAGTGAGATTCTTTCTCAAAAAAAAAACAAAACAAAACAAAACAAAAAAAACCCATCCCTGCTCTCAGCTTTTATTGGATGAATGCCCTCAAGTGACTCGTTCTCTCCCTAAGGGCTTGAGACCTCACATTGAACAAAATCAACATAAATCTCTGCCCTGGGAGACCATCTGTTGTCCTGGGAGTCACAATAGAACTGAAGGTAGAAGAACTTAGTTTCGTGACTCAGTGTGACCCCACGTGTTTGTATCCACGAAACCATTTCTTCATTTCCTTCCCCCCAGTGTCCGGCCTGAGCACATGGCTGGGCCTTCCCGGGTGGGGTGGAGGAGGGTGTGGGCAGGTTCCAAGATGCTACCACTCCAAGCACGTGCTACAGCCTGTGCCAACCTCAGCTCACAAATCTGCTCAGGGCTGTCTCAAAAACAGGTTAATAAATAAGCAAATAAATGTGATGGTTCTTAAGTTCTAGCTCAGTTCTTTCATCTAGGGTTAGGCCTCCCTGGTGCCAGGCAAGCTGAGGCTGCCAACACCCTGCCCCATAAGGCCATCTTCTTCTCTGTGTCTCCATCTGGGCAAATCCCACCTGCTCCATCAGATGGTGAATGCTAGGGAGATGGATCCTGTCAGTCTCAGATTTTAGATTTTGTCTGAATCTTCTGAAGAGAACCTGACAGATGTTTTATTTTATTTTATTTTTTTTGAGACAAAGTCTCACTCTGTCACCCAGGCTGGAGTGCAGTGGTGCAATCTTGGCTCACTGCAAGCTCCACCTCCCAGGTTCACACCACTCTCCTTCCTCAGCCTCCCAAGTAGCTGGGAATACACTGGCAGGTGTTTTATAAATCACTGTTGATTAACCAAAAGGCCATTTCTGAGCCACATCACTTACCCATGCTCAGCTCCAATGAAAGGGCAGTTAAAGCAAAGGGTCTCAATTACCAACACCAGCCAGGGAAGAAGGAGTCAGGCACCCTGGTCACAAACTCCAACATCAGAGAAGTCCAAGTTCAAACACAGGGGCAGTCACTGCTAAGGATGGTGAAAGTGCAGCAGTTGCCGAAGCTTCATTCTGTGTGCCATTTCAGGTCAGCTCCACACCCAGCCTTCAAGGACAGTGGCTTGAGTTTGCATATTTGCCTTGCTTTTAATTATTATTATTATTATTATTATTATTATTATTTTTTTTTTTTTTTTTTTTTTTTTTGTAGAGATGGGGTCTCAATATGTTGCCCAGGTTGGCCTCAAATCCAAGAGATCCTCTCATCTCAGCCTTCCAAAGTGCTGGGACTGCAGACATGAGCCACTGCACCCGGCTGCTTTTGCCTTTGTATGTTATGAATTTTGTGGCTGGTGCTGGGGCCTCCTGCCCAGCATCTGTCCCAACAGGACAGTGACCCCAGTTAGGATCTCCCCCTGCGGGGAGTTTGGATGGGCCAGCAGCTCTCAGGTTAAACAATCCCATTCTCCCAGCCAGAGACCAGCTGAGGAAGTCTCATGCCATATGAGGAGAGGTCTCCAGAGGGGCCTCCAAGAAGGGTTTCTGCACCCTTGAGAGACAGTGCCACAGGAAACAGGCCTTCTCTTCCCCAGGACCCTGTCAGGGACATCCCACTACCACAACGTGAGTCTGCAAGCTGTGAGGGGTGAGACCACTGCTGACCCCGCAGACACCGTCCCCCACCAACCCCCATCCATGGCTGATTCCACACCACACTGGGGATGGGCCGAGACCAGACTCCCTTCCACATCAGTCCCAGTGGGGCCCCTCTCATCCAGCAGGTGACCTGGAGATTCAAAACCCAGAAGGCAGCAGCGAGCCTCTGAGGCAGATGCCTCGTGTCTGTGGGCAAGTGAGGTTGCAAGGCAGCAGGGCCTTTGAAGGCAGAGTTGTTTCTGGATCCTGCACTGGCCACCATGGCTCATGGAGGCCTGAGCATCCCATGGCAGGCTCCTTAGGCTGCAGCCTTGAGAGTTGCCTGTGATGCTCAACACATCTCAAAGATGTCGATGAGCCCAGCATTGACAGTCATGACCAGGCCCATTTCCTCAAATTCCATCCCGTTCTGCTCAGTCACCTGCCACCATGCCACAATGGATACGGGGTGGAGGCGTATTCAATGATGTGGCCCAGAGCCCACGAGTGAGGCACTCCAGGCCAGGGGGTGTAAGGGACCCCCCAAGAAGGTCCAGAGACCAGAGACGGTCTCAGGAGATACCAGTTACTTCCCTTACTCACAGGAACTGTAGGCCAGCGTTCTCAGCTCTGCCACTTGCTGAGTGACTTTGAGAAAGTCACCAGACCTCTCTGAATCTTGGCCCCTCCACCTGTAAAATGGGAGCTTTACTTCCCACCTCACAAGGCAAATCCACAGAAGTCAGCTTCTGCAGATGTGAACAAGCCACATATTAAAATAGAAGACTCAGCCACAAACTGTGTTACCACCTGGAGGTAGCCAGCGTTTGCTCCAGGCAAATGGGCAGGCAGGAGCCAGACTGAATGAAATGTGACCTGCTCTGGAGGCAATACCAGCAGCTACACGTGACCACTCAGTCAAAATGAACGTTGCATTCACGCCCCAGTAAGAGGCACTTCATGGATGGGAGGAAGACACAGCAGCAAGGATGCCTTGGCTCTCAAAGCCTTCGCTAAAACATGCACACTCCCCAAGCTGCAGCCCATGCAAAGCAGCTGCAGCCTCGAAGGGAGCATGCAGGAAAGATGTGACAAGACAGCCACTGCCCCTAGGACCTGAGCCCAGTGGATGCCCATGAAGCAGCTGGGTCATCAGGAACCATGGAAGGAAAGCTGGCCGCATGGACACCGCACCCTGCCATAGGAATTCCTAATTCCCTGTGCTGTAAAGACCGAGGATGACCTTGGCCAGACGTGCAGACCTGGTAGCCATGAGCTGCTGGGGACAGAGTCGGGGGTATTAAGGATTCAAGGAGACAGCAAAATGCCAGGCAGGAATCCCCTCTGGCAAAGAGAATGATGCTTCATTTCCAAACAGATTAATCTCTCAAAGGCAGACATGGTTTTGTCTTTTAGGGCATTTGTTTCCTTAGCAATTTTTTAGACAGATAAAATTCACATAACACAGAATTTACCACTTTAAAGTATTTAATGGTTTTTAGCCATGTTGTGTAACCATCACCACTATCTAATGCCAGGACATTCTCAGCACCCCACATGGAAAGCCTAAACCCTTTAGCAGCCACCTCCCAGCCTCTGGCAACTGCTAGTCTATTTTCTGCCTCTATGGATTGGACCATTCTGGACAATGCAGATAAATGGAGTCACATCACACGTGGCCTCTGCATCTGCCTCCTTTCAGCACACATAATGTCCTCAAGGTGTATCTATGCAGTAGTCCTCATCCGTAATCCATTCCTTTTCAGCCGAGTCACATCCCATCACATGGGTACACCACATTGTTTATTTATTACTCAGCTGACAGACATCTGACTGAGTCCACTTTTGGGCTATTATAAATAATGCTGCCATGAGCATGTATGTAAACATTTTCACTCGTACCTATGATTCCATTTCTCTTGGGGACACACCCAGGAGTGGGACTGCTGGCTCATGTGCTAACTCCACATTTAACTTCACTCTACATTTGACTTCACTCTACGTTTGACTTCACTCTACATTTAACATAACTCTACATTTAACTTCACTCTACATTTAACTTTTTTTTTAGGGCTTGCCAGGCCGTCTTCCTCAGCGGCAGCCACATGTTAACCGATACCAGGGTTATGGCTCAGACAGTAATTCTCTTCCCACTGCTGTCATTTGGTCTTCAAGCCTTTATCTGCATGCTCAGTCAGGAGCTTCACACCGTGGTCAGATGTGTTTGCCCTCAGTCACCAGACCTCAGAGAGGTATCAAGTCTCAATTAATACACATACGCACACACACACACACACATGCACACACACACATTTCAGATCCTTATTTTAGTGACTGTCATATGGGGAAAACCCTACGTGTAAAAAAAGGTATGTGCTCAAAGCTTTGTTCAGTGGTGCATTCAACCAATATTGGGCACCTGCAATCTGGCAGGGCCTGCCACGGGCCCCGAGGATGCATCAGTAAACAACATAAAGCCCACACACCGACCTCCCCTGAGCCATCAAAGAGACAGACACGATAGTGACAGTTTAAGACAATTAGCAGTGCCCAAAAATTCCTCTCAAGATGGAAAATTAATCTTCCAGTCAGGCCATGAGGAGCTCCTGCAGATGACAGGCATTCATCTCCCTCAACTGTTCCTTATCCACAGCAACCACGTGCCCTCTCCCATATTCCAACTTGACAAAGCCGTGGAAACCTGAGGCACTGCAAAGAGAGGGGCCTCGGCTACGAGAAGCACCTCTGCCCTCATGGATATATGAGATCCGTTGTGATCCCAAGGGTGAGCATATCCTTCCATGCCTCAGGAGAGCTGCGCTGCCTGCCACTGCCTGCCCAGAGATTGTGCTGAGCTGGCATGTGCCACAAAGGGTGATCACCACACTGTGTCCACTGCACTCCAATGCCACGATGGTTGGAGCTGCTGCTGCTGCTACTCACTTGGTCACAGATGGCGGTCACCTGCACAGCAGGGGCTCATGAGTGAGGGTCCCTATGAGCCAGTTCTCTTTCAAGCCCAGACACCAATGACTTCAGCTTTAAGATAAATCAAGTGACTATTCCCATTTTATAGATAAGAAAAGCAAGGCTGAGAAGTATAGGTCACAGGTTCACAGCCAGAGTGGGTACAAAGCTGAGACATGTCCACGCCCAGCACACAGGGTAGTGGGGCTGGTTTTAAGTCCAGAAGGAGCACATCATCTCCCGCCAGAGGATGGCGGATGAATCTGTGGGAAGGAGGCAGGGACGAGGCACCTACTCCAGTTCCTCCAGCCACCCTGACCCAGGGAAAAAACCTGCCTCCTGGAAAATGCCCAGTGGCTTCTGTCAATGCCAAATTTCAGAGGCATAGCCATGAGCCCTCCAAATGGATTAGGGTCCCCTGTTCTACAGGATACTGACCAATTATTGTTATTTGTACAAGTCCTGGTTTATCTGATTCTCTGATTCTTCACAGCTGTGTGGAAGACGGTTGTACCCACATGGCTCACGGGTACACAGTAGGTGTTTAATCTCTGTGTGCCAAGTGAATGAATGGCTGCTTGGCAATGAGGGTGCAAGGCGCATAAACAACTCCCTGCCTTTAAGGCATCTGCATGGGCCTGGTGGACATATCCTTCTGCCGGGTGGCAGCCCGGATCAGGACCTCACCCCAGAGGCCACTGGTTCCCCAGCCCCATCCCCTCCTCATTCCTCCCCTCGGGGCCTAGACAGGTCATGGAACCACATCTCAGAATGTGCACAGAAGCACAGAGGGGACACAACCAGCCACTCTCTGCAGCTCAGGTCCTTGTACCTTAAGAACTGCCTATCTGGTGGGTGGGCAGGTGACTGAACCCATTTCAGAGATCCATAGACTGAGGTCAGAGAGGTGAGGGTGCTCCCAGCCCCTCAGCCAGACAAGGCAGAGCTAGGACCCGGGTCTTCCAACTCCATGCTCAACATCATACCCACATCTCAGACTACGCATCCTCAGGAGCTGGCTTCCAGGTGGCTCTGCCCAGGTGTCAAAAGGGGTCGATGTTGGCCAGAATGACACATTGGGAAAGCAGCCAGCACACAGAGTCACTAAAGGTGACCTTTGGAAAGTCTCTGAGTCATAGGCCAGCCAGAGCACACTATGGACAATCCTCTTGTCCATGTGGGATTCCTGACCAGGTCCCACCCAAAGGGCACAGCAAGGCTGTCTCCATCCACCTGGCCAGCTCCACTGCCCGCTGTGCCAAAGTCACCTGCCCTGGTTAAGTCAATGAGCATGCAAGGGGCAACAATGAGCATGGCACTGACGCAGGGTCAAAGCCATGGGAAACTGCCTCGGAAAAAAACGGAGCCAGATGCCACCAGGATAGTTGCCACTGGGGCTGGGTGACTTTGACCCATTTTCTCTGTTTTCCAAATTTTCTGTGGGGCAGCAAAATAAGAAGTAAATTGAGATTTGGAAAATACTATGTGTCCGCAGGACTGCACACACAGGCATGTTCACGGAGCAGGTGGGCCTGTGGGGTTCCAGTGAGCTCAGGTACCACCTGCAAGGGTGGGGTCAGCTTTTGGAATCAAGGGTCACACCAGCGTAATGACCATCTGTGAGAGGGAGGTGCAGGGTCTAGGGAGACGTGCCCAATTGTCTGCTGGAGATGGTGAGGAGGCAGTGAACTTTTGCCAAGACTTTAGTGGTCAGCATTTGCCAACAAGTCGATCTCCCACATGCGTAAGAGATAAGTGCTATGATAACCCCTATTTCAACAAGAAAATAATCAGATATAAGAAGTATCTAAATCTGAGAGCTAATAAATGGTCAAACCAAGATTTGATCCTGTGCAGCTTGGACCAGATGCCAGACATTTTAATACTATGGTGCAATAAAGGGTTAACTCAGCAGGCCTGGGTTGTCCAAACCCCACACACTTCAAAGAAATACTGTGTCCCCAGGAGAATTGCTTGAACTGGGGAGGCAGAGGTTGCAGTGAGCCAAGATTGCACCACTGCATTCCAGGCAACAGACCAAGACTCTATCTCAAAAGAAAAAGAAAGAAAAGAAAGAAAGACAGGGTCCTTACCCAGCTCATGGGAGATCCCCTCTGAGCCCTGGTAATATCCTTTGTGGTAAGAGTGCCTCAGTTCACCTGGGGCCTTGAGCAACATCAGACGGCCTGTGCTAACAGGCATTACAGTGGGGACCCCAGTCCACATGGCAGCAGCATGACCTCTGGGGTCCTAGGGACTAAGGCCAGTCATACCTATGTGAAGAACCCCCAGGAAAAGCCCTGGCTCCAAGGCTCTGAAGCAGGGTGCCGGGGGCTGGACTCCTTGTGTGCTGTCACACATCTTTGGGGGGAGCCATCTATGTGCTGCCCCAGGAGAGAACACGGGAAGCGGGTGCCTGGTCTCTCCTGGACTCTGCCCCACATGCCTTTTGCTTTTGCTGATTCCACCCTTCGCTGTGATGAACCCTGCCTGTCGCTAAAACAGCTTCACTAAGGACTCTGTGAGTCCTTCTCATGAATCAGTGAACCAGGTTGGGGGGAGGTCTTGGGTAGCCCTGAACACAGCTGTCCTGTTCCGAGGAAAACTGCAGGCCAGGGGTGGGGAAACTGAGGTCTGGCTGGATTTACAAGAACATAAGTTACTTTTATAGAAGTCAAAGATGTAAATCCAAAAAATCCCCATAAACTCCATGGAAATGATCTGGAAGGGGAGTGCTCCCATGGTAACTGCAGCACCAGGCAGCCAGCTCAGGGCACAGGCAGAGGGCCCCTGCTGGGCTGGTGGTGTGGCTTGATAGGAGTGTCCCATGGGCAGGTAACAGGACCCGGCACACCTCCCATCTGCGCTGCCTCTGTAAAGTGAGCCTGTGTCAGGAAGGGACCCCATGGACACGTTCTCGGGTGACAGGCTCCAATGTGAAGAGGCACCACAGGATGCTGCTTGCTCACCTCCTCTCACCTGGGTGAAGGCTGTGGCAAGGGACTGTTGAGGCAGGTGCACTTCACCCTGACACCTGGACACCTGTACCCTGCCAGCCATGCCCTTGCACTTTAGGGGAAGATGGGGTTTCTGAGAACAGGGTCCCCTCAAGGTTTCAGCTGGGGCCACTGTCTCCTTCCTAGACAGGCCCAGTCTAAGCCTGACCAGAGACACAGAAAACAAGACCAAGAATGCACTCATTCTGGGACCGCTAAGTGATGAGGGCCACCCTGGAGCCACGCCTGGACAAGTCCTGGGAAGGGGGCAGGAGGCAGGGGCTTGGAGCACTCCACCTCCCCAATGGCCCATCCACAGGATGCTGACCACGGTCAGACAGGGAAGGGACACCTGGTCCCAAGTAGGAGGGTCCCTCTGCAGATGGAGATGGCGGAGGCAGGGGACAGCCAGCTCGGGTGATGTCAGCCTTGGGTTATGTCAGCCTGGCCTCCCTCCCTCCCTCCATCACCTGCCCTCTCTCCTCTTCCCCATGAAGGCAGCCCCAGCAGGGTCCCCCAGTTAACACCAGAGGCAGGAAGGCCCCAAGTGCCCAGGGAGTCCCAGCCCTGGATTCTGTAGCACCCTTGTGTAATGAGCTACTCAGACCCAAGTTCCCGTGGCCTTTGCGGCCAGAGGCCTGACCACAGAAGTACCCCAGGCCACGGCCTCTCAGCACGGGCCCATCCTGTGGGGTAGCCCCTTTTCTCACAGTCACCACCCCGCATCCAGCCCACATTCTCCCCAGCTTTGGGTCATCTGAAAATCTGGTGGTCATGCCTCTCTCTGGTCAGAGGGTGCTGACCAGGGCCACCCTGACCCTCAATCAGTGGCAAATCCAGCAGAGTCCTGTGACTCTGTCTCATACCCCTGCTGGGCACTCCTGCAAGAACCTCCAGCCTCCAGCTCCTGCCTGTGCCCCTCTTGCTGGGTTCCAGTAGAGGCTGCACAGCCCCTCAGGAGGCAGTGCCAGGAGACCCCCGTGCCAGGAGGGAGAGTCCCCTTCAGCCTCCTTCCCCAGTCCCTCTAGCTGTTTGTCAACTTTGGGAAGTCCAAGTTTGGCCACCCAAAGGTTTCCAAGATGTCACGGAATCACCACACTTCCAAATTTTACCAGGAGGAAAGTTCCAGAGAAGAGTAGGTCTGCTAATGCTCCCTCCCTCACACCTACCAAGCCACTCCTAATGTGCATCTGGGCATGTTGGGTCAGGCGTGTTATTTATCCAGTTGTTGGTGGCAGGGTGGTGGCAGAGTCCACAGGGTCACTGTGGGAAGATGGCCAGGGACAGTCTGGGACAGCATCTTGGGGCCATGTCAAGAGTCATTTCTGGATGGCTGCTGAGATCTGGGAGAAAGGAAAGGCCCCTTAGCCCTGTGTCCCCCCAGGGCTGCAGCAGGTGAAATGAGGTTGGGGTCCTCTGGGGAGAAAAGCTCCAATCAGGGCTGAGCTCTCATCGGCCCCATCCCCATCCAGACAGGAGCCAGGTCCAATTTCTCTCCGTGTGCCCCACGCCAGCCTGCATGGAACCCTCCATGTTTCCTAAAGTGGCTACTCCACGAACACAAGGGGAAAGAATAAGTGAACGCACTCTGCAAAGTACACATCTGCCCATGCTGATGGAAGAAGAAGGATGCTAGTGCAAAGTCTTCTGTTTCTGAATTCCCTCCCATTGCTTCCCTCTCCGGACAGGCACACACACAGGGCGACTCCAGAAAGGGCTGGGACAACACCTGCATGTGATCAACAGCATCCGCCCACCCGGATCTCCTCTGCGCGTTTTAGTTAACTATTCCTTAGAGGTTACATTGTGACTGTTAAACAGCTATTGGAAGCCAACTCTTCCCTCTGAAAACATCCAGACAGAATTAACACTGGAGGGTGGATCTGCAACTGCCACTCAGAGTGGCAGGAAGCACAGGAGCGTAAATATTTAGAGAAAGCCGGGAGACAGCAGTGCCGCACCCCCGCCAGCCTACATCCAGACAGACAGAGAGATCGCACTATTCTCAAATCCACAGTTACGGAACCACAGTAAAATTACAGAGCTCATGTCCCCATACCTCCAAAAGACTAGCTTGCTACCTCGGTAAACAGTCGATAATTTGTAATATAATAAAAACGTCAAGGCTGCGTGCAGTGGTTCATGTCTGTAGCCCCAGCACTTTGCAAGGCCCAGGCAGGAGGGTCGCTCGAGGCCAGGCATTTGAGATCACCTGGGCACCATAGCAAGACGCAGCAACTATAAAAAATAAAAGTAAAAAAACTAGACGGACGTGGTGGCACACCCCTGTAGTCCCAGCTACTCGGGAGGTTGAGGTGGGAGGCTCGCTTGAGGCCAGGAGTTTGAAACCACCCTGGGAGACACAGCAAGACCCTGGTCTCTACAAAAAGTGAAAGTAAAAAAAAGATTAGCCAGGAATGGTGGTGCATGCCTGTAGTCCCAGCTCCTCAAGAAGGTGGGGAGTGAGGATTGCTTTAGCCCAGGAGGTCGAGGGTGCAGCAAGCTATGATTGGGCCACTTTGCCCCAGCCTGAGTGACAGAGTGAGGCCCTGCCTCAAAATAAAAAAAAAGAAAAGAAAAAAATCATAGAATGAAAGAAAAAGAGAACAAGAACATTTGGATTCAACCAACACTTTAAATTCTTTTTTTTTTTTTTTTTTTTTTTTTTTGAGACAGTCTTCCTCTATCAACCAGGCTGGGGTGCAGTGGCACAATCTCAGCTCACTACAACCTCTGCCTCCAGGGTTCAAGTGACTCTCTGGCTTCAGCCTCCCGAACAGCTGGGATTATAGCCTTCCACTACCACATCCAGCTAATTTTGTATTTCTAGTAGAGACAGGATTTCACGATGTTGGCCAGGCTGATTTTGAACTCTGGACCTCAGGTGATCCACCCACCTTGACCTCCCAAAATGCTGGGATTACAGGCATGAGACATCATGCCCAGCCCATTTTAAATGTTATTTCTAACAGTCTCAGATAGGCCAAGCCTCCTACATTAGGTTTGTTTGCTTGTTGTGGTGAATTACATTCTGATTCTTCCCTTCTTGTTTCCAAGAAAAGGGGAAACTAGCAAGTTTCTAATCTATTTTCTGTGCTTTGCTGACATGCAGGTAAAGTTTAACCAAGAAGCAAAAACAAATCAACAGATCAGGACAGCACTGACTCCAGGGCCAGCTTCCCCGTGTGACCCCATGTCTCTCCCTCAGCCAGGTCTTCCAGTCCTTGTTTCCAGAATCTAAACAGCTCTAACTAGTCCTCAGTGTGACACCATGGCTGGAGGCTGACACTGCACCAGGCCTCTCTGGAAGGTGGCACACTCAGGGTCACTCTTGCCTCTCCAGGCTGGAGAGTGAAATGCTGAGAAAAGAATTCCTCTGCGTTCCTGCCTGCTTCTGAGGCAGGCTTACTGAAATTTCAACAAATTCCACTAAAAAAAAAAAAAAAGAAAGATTGGCGTCTGAGGGGTACACTGGGTTTGGCAGTCTGAGGGCTCCCAAGAAAGCTTTTAAGGGCCTTAAGACACCTAAAACCCACACATGAAGAAATTCACAGCTGCCCTGAACATCCAACTATTCCAGTGTCCCTGTACTTAAATCTGAGGGGGGGGTGGGCAGAGAAAGCCATGCAGTGGTGTTCCCAGGGGCCCCACTGTGCACCCGGTGTGGCAGGAGGGTGCCCTGGAGGGGCATGAGCTTGAAGTGGGCATTGCTGGTTGAGTGGGATGTGCCAGGGCAGGAAGAAGCTGTCCTGGGAAAGAGGGCAGCCCCAGTAGAAGTGTCAGGGGAGATGGGGAAGTGGGGGGGAGAAGGGACACGCACCAGAGCCAAGTATGTGCAGAAGGCTCCAAGGCTGGACTGGGTGAGGCTATGGAACAAGGGGAGAAAGAATCTCAACCCCATAAACCCTGGCCCGATGCTGCTTTCCAAATCTCAGATAGCTCCACCGGATGTTACCTTGCCAGGACAGGGCTGTGCACCCAAGTGTTCCTCCCCAGCCTCCCTTCCCGAGTCCTAGGCAGGTGCTGTGGACAGTACAGGTGCGTACGAAACAGCCCTGCCTCAAGGGAGCTCCCAGGATAGAGTGGCTCGCATGGCTAAGGGGACTAACAGGCAGTCTCTGGGATACGAAACACTGGCTTGGAATCCTGATTCCGATTCCACTAGTTGTGATCCTTGGTGAGTTACTGAATCTCCAGTCTCAGTTTCCTTATCCATCCAAGGCACCCTCCAAGCCTCTTGGAGGCTTAACAAGAGAGTCTAGGAAGACTGGACTTTTTATTGAGACAGAAGTGCTCAATAAATTGCATCTAAGGCACGCACACACACACACCCTGTGACTTAGAGCAGAGGTTGCTAAACTCTGGGCGATCACAGGCCAGGAAAAAGAAGAAAAAGAAATTTCATGATCCTGTTGGGATGACCAACATTATATGTCTCCAGGAAAAGGCATCTGCAGAAGTGAGATGCACCGTCAGCCACCGTTCCTCACCAGAGAGGACACTCGGCCCCATTCTCAGGGGAAAGGTCAGAGCAGAATAAAGCCCAGTCCTCTGAGTCTAAGCCACTGTGCTTCAAAAGCAGAACATCCCTCTCAGGCCCTGGCTCTTCTCATCTCACCACAGATGGAAGGAGCTGGTCAGGAACCAGCCAGGCTGAATCAGGAAGCAGGAGTCTCCTCCAGCCCAATCCCCAGGCCAGGATAAATGTCGCTCTAGGTGAGGACTTGAGGAAAACCACAGGGCCTTGCAAGGACTGTCATGATTGTTCTCATCAAGAAATCCCCTTCACAATTTGTACTGGGCCACTCCCGACACAGGCCAATCAGACACACCCTCCCACGCCCTGCCTCAAGAAAACCCACGTGCAGGGCTGAGCCAGGAGGGAGCTTCGGTTCACAGAAGCCCAGCCAAGCATGGTGTGGAGGTTCAGGTCTCAGGCTTCCCTGTCCAGGGACACACCTGGGTGCTCGCCTTTGCATAGGTCATGCCTCCTCTCAGAATCGGGAACAGCCATGGCGCCCCCTCCCACCAGCACATGCGTGGTCATACCCAGACCCAGCTCCTCACTCTTGACTCAGTGAACTTCTGAGAGAGCTGCAAAACCAGGCAGCAGCTGTCCCTTGTGGCAGAACACACAGCAGACAGGAGCCCTGTGTCGGTGTCAATGTGCTGGGTGCTCCTGCAGGAGACCCTCCGTGCTGCATGTCCCTGGACTACCAAACAGCGCATCTGCTCTGGAGGTGAGGGTCTTCATCCCATTCCATCAACAGAGCACCTACTGTGAGCTGCCTAGAGAGATATACTGGGGGGTCTCTGCCAGACTAGATCCCAGAGGCCTGCCTGGCACTCCTTGGGGGCTCTCTGGGACAGCAGGACGCGTCCATTCTTCACAAGACTCATCAGATGACTGGCGCCCCGTTGGGTATCTCTGGTAGTGGCAATAAACCACTGAGGATTCAACACAGGATGTGGGTGTGTGCCGAGGCATCCATTCTTCACAAGACTCATCAGATGCTCAAACGAGTCCGTGACCCCAAAATGTGAAGAACAGAAGCTTTCGATCATCTGCAAGGGAACTTCAGAAGGCAGCCTCAGTCCCAAGGGGTCTCCAGGGGCTGCAAAACCATCCCTGGTGCTTAGTGGTACATACTTGGTCTCAGCCCTTGCCACCTGGTCCTCTTCATTGGAAATCCACAGGTATATGTGTGTATATATATATATTTTTAATTTTTTAATTAATTAATTAGGTTTTTTTTGAGACAGTCTCACTCTGTTGCCCAGGCTGGAGTGCAGTAGTGTGATCTTGGCTCACTGCAAGCTCTGCCTCCCCGGTTCACACCATTCTCCTGCCTCAGCCTCCTGAGTAGCTGGGACTTCAGGTGCCCACCACCACACCCGGCTAATTTTTTTTGTATTTTTATTAGACATGGGGTTTCATCATGTTAGCCAGGATGGTCTCAATCTCCTGACCTCATGATCCACCCTCCTCAGCCTCCCAAAGTGCTGGGATTACACATGTGAGCCACCGCGCCCGGCCCAGATATACATTTATATTCATGTAATGTGCTTTCGTTTCTGTTCACACTTGGCTCACTTCTTCCCTACCAGCAGACTGTTCTGCAAGTGACAGGAAATCCACTGCAACTGGAGACCAGATCACTCCATCCACCCACTTCCCTCCACTTGACCTGGGGCTCAGTGGATACCGAGAGACCCAGGTGTCTGCTGAAGGAACTGGGGACAGAGCACCATTGTCCTAAATAAAACGTTCTACACCTGGACAGCACTCTCCCTGCTCCAAGAATGAGCCTGGCAGCCCCAGGACTGAAGAGAAAAACATCTCCAGGGCAGTGAAGAGAGAGTGATGAAGCGCCGGCACTCCCCTCGTCATCACAGATTTGGGGAAACACAACGGTGTCCAAGACAGAAGCAGGAGGAGAGGACAGGGGTGTATTCCAGCTCAGTCCATCTACACCACTGACAGGATCCTGCCACTTGACCCCTCGGGATCCTGTTTCAGGGGGTCCCCCGGGGCTGCTGCAGCCCTAATTGCTCCCCTTACCAAGTTCACGATGACAGCCCCTTGAGACACTCACAGGCCCCGTGGCTACTCCATACTCCCTGGCACCCAACCCTGGATTCAGTCCAGCACACTGAGTCCTATTGGTCAATTTCCTTTTTTTTTTTTTTTTTTTGGAAAAAAAATTGAGATTTTAAAATTCACACATCATCAAATTCACCCATTTAAAGCATGTAACTCAGTGCTCCCAGAACTTTGGGAGGCCGAGGAGGGCAGATCGCTTGAGCTCAGGTGTTCAAGACCAGCCCAGGAAACATGGAGAAACCCTATCTCTGCAAAAACATAAAAATTAGCCAGGCATGGTAGTGCGCGCCTGTAGTCCCAGCTACCTGGGGGGCTGAGGCAAGAGAATCACTTCAGCTAGGGAGGTCGAAGCTGCAGTGAGCCATGGTTGTGCCACTGCCCTCCAGCCTGGGCAACAAAGCAAGATCCTGTCTCAAAAAAAAATAAATAAACACAATAAATAAAATATATAATTCAATGGGTTTTAGTGAGTTCACAGAGTAGGGTATCTATCACCACAATCCATTTTTGAGCATTTGCAAAAAAAAAAAAAAAAAAAAAAAAAAAAAAACTTGTATCCCTTAGCCATCACTCCTCAAGCTCCCCATCCTCTCCCTCCGTCTCTCTCCAACCACTAACTATTTTCTCTCTATATAACTTGGCCACTGAGGCATTTCATATAAATGGAATCACATGATGTATGATGAGTCAATTCTCTTCCATTCTTTTTTTCATTTATTTTGAGAAAAGCTTTGCGGTTTTCCAGATCTCCTCTGTGCCTGGTTCTTCAAGTTGCATGCCTGAATCACTTCAAAATATGAGATGGGAACACGCTGGAACCGCTTTGGCTTAACGTCCACCTCAAAGCCTATTCATTATGTCTTCAGCTTCCCTGAGGTCAAAGGTATTTGAAACCATTTTGCTTTTTGCGAAACCCCACCTGCAAACACCGTGTCACATTAAAAAATTCTTCCTAGATGAGAGCAGCAAGAAAAGTCTGCTTTCGAAATGAACTGATATTAGACAAAAGAATTCTGTTATTCCATCTTTCTCTTCTTGCCCTGGCTGCCAGGAAGCTCAGAGATTAAAAACCAGATGTAACTGTACAAATGCTCTCTTATGCTGCAGTTGGGTCTTAGAGACTCCTCATGCTTCAAGCAGAGTTTTACCAGCATGGCATGCAGCAGACTCATTTGGGAAATCAGCTAAAAAGACAGATTCCTGCTGAATCTGATATCCTATAGATAAGGTCTTAAAATCTGCAATTTAAATAACATGCCTAAAAATGTTCTCAGACCTGGCTTTAAAGCCAAAGCAAAATGTCACAGCCCTTTTCCTAGGACTTAAAAGACATTCTGGGGAAAACAAGCCTCGTTCCTCCTCTTGTGTCATCTTCATCATCACCCAGTGAGCACCCATGTGCATCATGCGGCTGTTTCCAGGGGCTGCAGTGAACAGAACAAATGTGCCCATTCCACATGAAAGGGTTGCCATTGCTCTAAGATGATGAGACCATCTTTGGCTGAGATGGGAGGATTTATAGAAATGAGCAGGCTGAACACAATCCTGTTCCCTGGATGCATAAACTCATTCCAAGTCCTCAAAGGGTTCCAGCAGTTTCCATGAATCCACTTCCTCAATGTCAAACACCAGAGCTTTGCAAAGCTTTAGGATGTTCTTGCCACCAGGAATCCCTGCTCTGGTAGGAGAGGTTTCTTTCCCCATTTCCTGCACTGGGTAACCAGGTCAGAACAGCAGGTGGAGGCACCAGGAGAGGAGCAGGAACCCCAGGAGGAGGCACAGGGAGAGGAGCACGAACCGAAAAACACTGTGCCCATTTCCACAGAACCTGCAGGGTGCAGGACAGCTGCTGCCGCCCAGGTAAGTCCAGGGGGCTTAAGGGCTGAGGTTCTTTACAGAGAATGAGCAAAGTTGAAAAAGGAGAATCTTCCCGGAGCAGCAGGGACTCCTAGCAGCTGAGGGGCAAGGCACAGTAAGGGGTGGCTCTCAGGACAGAGGCAGATATTTCCCACATGGCCAGCAGCCTGCACAGCTGTGCCTGCCAACAATTGTCTGGTATTTTGTGAGGACGCCAAGATTCCCGTACTCTTTCATCCCTCTATTCTGGAAAACACAGTTTGCTCCAACCTTTCACTATCCTAAATAGTGCCAAGTTGGACATCTTTATGATGACAGTTTCACTTTACTCTTCCCTCTGGATAAATCCCCGGGGGCAAGGTTTTTAACTCAAAGTCCATTTTCCTGTAAAACAGAGGTTCAAACACCACACAGAGGAGAGCACAGACTCTGTCCTCTGTGCTATGGAATTGTTTTTAATCACTGCATGAGCCATGTGGGGCATTAGAGCTAAATAGCATTGTTGAACTCTGAGGGTCTCGTTCTGATGTTCCCCACACTCGGAAACTGAATCCCTGTGGGAAAAGGTGGCGGCCACACCTGAGCACCCGGCTGATCTTCCTCCTACAAACACGTCATCTCCCTCTCTGGCTCTTGCCAGCCTGCTGCCTCCATCCACACAGAAGAACGGCCTTTCTGATAGGCAAACTGGACTAATCATGTCTTTTATTTTCTGTCGTAGGACGTTTTAACATCCAGGGGAGCCTCACAGACACTGGGAGAGACTGCCCCTTCCAGGGCTGACTAATTCCCACAGACAGTAAGTGGCTTTCTTGGGCCACTTACCATGCACTCACAGGCACAAGCCAACCACCCCTTTTTCAACTCCTATTCACCCAGTCAATATGAACCACCCCTGCCCTAAGGTTCCCCAGGACCAGGTGCCAGACAAGCAAAGACCTCTGCTACGGCCCCTGGCCCACTGCAATGACTCACCCAGCCTGGCCCTGCCTCTCTCACAGAAACCCCCAGAAAAGCTCTGGCCTCAGTTTCCTCCCACATCCTGCCTCTTGACCAAACCCTGGGGCTTCCCCTGTGCCCCCAGGGCTCACACCCCCTGCTCTTGGGAAATGTAAGCCATAAAACCTTGTTTTGGGGAATCTTTTCTCCTCACTCAGCCACCTCCATCAGTTAAAATCCTGCAGCACAAATGAGACAGACACAACAAGGACGACAGTTTCCAGCCAGGTGAGAAACTGCACGCTGGCTCCCCTCTAGACCCCACAGCAATAAACCAGGGCTCCCCAGGCACCAGAGGGATATGCTCCCTTCTTTTCCACCCACAGCCGAAACACACACAGCCGGGAGTTCTTTCTTCTGTAGCCAAAAGACATCGTGATTTAGCGCCATCAGCTTTGCTTGAGAAAACGACCTTCCCTAAACACACGCTTCCAAAGAATTGTCGTCTTTGCTTAGCCTATGTTGGGAGACTAAAATGTGAAGATGGGTCTGGCTCAGGGTGCCACTGCTGTCTCAGCAAGTCTGGCCAGAAGCTAACTGGAGTCAGGCCAAGGGGGCATCACTGTCAGACCCTTGGGACACCCAAGTGCCCACCCACACATCTGTCACGTGCAACCCCAGGGCTGCCCTGTCCTCTGGGGTGGGGTATTGTGCAGTTCTGATTGGGACCCATGCAGCACTCCTCTCGTGCAAATTGCTAAGAAGATGAAGTGGGGTCACAAAAGGCCATTCTAGGACAGCAGGTGCTCGATGGGAGGTCTGGGGGTGACCACAGACTTTCGTTCTGGTCTCCAGGTATTGAAGGCCACCAAGCATCCCGTCTTCCACACATCCTCCTCTCAGCAGGGAGGGAGAACAGAATAGGGCTGTGTGGAGGTTTTCTCCTGGATCCCACAAACCCAGAGGAGCTGGCTGTGCTGCAGGTACATGGGGCCTTCCCGTCAGCCGACAGCTCCCTCCACCAACCATCCTCTCACAGCCCACATGGTCACACCATCAGGCAGGCATGCCCTGATGTATGATGTCCTTCCCTTCATCAAAACCCCTCATGATAGTGCAGCTTAATGCCATCCGAGTGCTGGAAAGAACCAGAGGCCCCAGCTCTCACCCTGGAGCCGCAGCAGGGCCCACGCTCTCTCTGAGCCTCGGTGTCCACCAGTCTCAGCAGGGGCAGCACCAAGTAACATCTGGTCCCCTTGCCCCCTGCGTCTGTACTTTTGCGGCCTCCCTGGCTCCCCTCACCCTGTCTGAACACACCACTCTGTCATCTCAAGGCTTTGTGTCTCCCACGAAGCGTTCAGCAGGTTCTGCCCTGGTCACCCCTGGCTGCCCATCAGGAGGCTGAGGTCCCAGCGGCACTGAGGGAGCTTCAGACGGTGCCTCCTGCCAAGACAGGCCCCCTGAGCAAACGTGAGGTCAGGCCTGAAAAGAAAGCAATGAAGGCCTGCTGAGGATATACCTCCTTTCCCAGGCAGGCACCTGCAGAAAGCCACAGCCCCAACTGTTGCCCGAGGAGGTGTCCCCATATAGCCATCCGTGGCAAAGTGGCTCCCACTCAGGGCCCTGCTAATGTCCTCGGAAATCCATCTACACCTCTCTCCCTGCACACACTGTAGTCATGCCAGCTCAGGAGCTCAAACCACTGCAAACACGATTATTCGGCAAAATCCAGACATGACACCCCAGAAGCGGCACCCCCACTCTGTATAGTCAGACCACCACCTTTTTAGGGACAAGGAGTGGAGTCAGGCTCCCGCAGCACCTACCACCAACTTGGGCACATTGCTGATGCTCAAATCAAATCTTTCCAACCACAATGAGACAGCATCCCCACCATCTCCAACCTCCAGGATGAAGATAACCAAGAAGAGAGATGGGAACAGAAGCAGGTGAGGACGTGGAACAAGTGGAGCCCTCATCCGATGCCGGAGAGGACGTCCAATGGCGTGGCTGCTCTGGAACACAATTTGTCCCCCCTCAAAAGGTTGAACACCGAGCTCCACATGGCCCAGCAGCTCTACTCCTAGGAATCTACCTGAGAGAAATGAAACCACATCCACACAAAAGCCTGTACAAGAATGTGCAAGTGTGTAAAAGCCAAAAAGTGGGAATAACCCAGATGTCCAGTATGTGATAAACATAATATTGGATTAAAAAGATGCTATATCATATGGTGCAGTATCATTCAGCCTTTAAAAGAAAGGAATCACTGAATCATGCTAAACGTGGACAAACCTTGAAAACATGATGAGTGAGAGAAGACAGACACAAAAGTCACATATTATATGATTCCATTTATATGAACTGTCCCAGATGGGCAAATCCGTAGAGATGAAATGGAGATTTGCGGTCACCAGGGCCAGAGGTGATTGGTTAGAGGGATTCAGGAGGAGGGAGTACCTGCTAATGGTAAAGGTTTGGGGGGGAATATAAAAAAAAGATTACTCTTCACAGATGTTAATATTGATTTTGGTGATGACTGCACCACTCCGAAAATATAGCCACGTGCTGCTGTCAATATTTCAGTCAAGGAGGGACTGCATATGTGATGGCAGTCCCATGAGATTGCAATGGAGCTGAAAACTTTTTATCACCAAGTGAGGTCACAGCCACAGGGACGTCGTAGCTCAATGCATTCCTCACGTGTCTGTGATGCTGCTGGCCTAAACAGACCTCCTGCACTGCCAATCTAATTAAAGTCTAGCACATACAATTTTGTAGGTACATATAGTACTCAATAATAAGAAAAAACTATGTTACCGGTTTATGCATTTACTATATTTTTTAGAGTATGCATTCTACTTATTAAGAAAATAAAGAGGCTGTGTGCAGTGGCTCACGTCTGCAATCCCATCACTTTGGGAGGCTGAGGTGGGAGGATCAGCTGAGATCAGGAGTTCAAGACCAGCCGGGCCAATATGGTGAAACCCTGTCTCTACAAACAATACAAAAATTAGCAGGGCTTGGTGGCAGGCGCCTGTAGTCCCAGCTACACAAGAGGCTGAGGCATGAGAATCACTAAAGCCCAGGAGGCGGAGGTTGCAGTGAGCCGAGATCATGCCGCTGCACTCCAGCCTGGGCAACACAGCGAGACTCCACCTCAAAAAAAAAAAAAAGAAAAAGAAAAGAAAAGAAAAAAAGATGAAGATGGTAAATTCTGTATTACTTGTATCTTGCTAAGACTTTAAAAATAAAAACAAAATTTCATTTACAAAAGCAAGCAATGAGCAGGATCGGACCCTCACACCACAGTCTGCCAACTTCTGGCTGGGCACAAGTCAGTGGGTGCCCAGCAGGAGACGGTGGCTGCAGCGCAGGTGCAGAGGACAGGGTCCTCACCCCAGTCCAGCTCTGGCAAATGCTGCTTGATCTTCTGTTTCCCCACCCAGGAGGGTGCACTGGAGCATATCCTCTTGGGTCATGTCATTAATCATTAGGGGGTGTCTGATTACACCCACAAGTGGAAAATATATTTTGAGACAATAGCAAAGAACACCTCAGGAAAAACCACATCTTCAAATTCATCTAATCTAGTGTCTTCAACAGTCGATGAGAATTGCAACATTGTCAATTAACTCCGTTACTCCTAAGTGGAACCCTTCTGCCACTAATTATGCGATACCCTGGGCTGCTCACTAAATTACCCCTCGAGGGCAATTTTCCAGTTTTTTTTTTCTGAGCAGGAAGGGGAGGTGATCGGTAGACAAGGCTAGAAACCCAGGATGTGTTCAGGTGCCTAGGCGCTGGGAGTCTCCACTGTAAAATGACGCTGCAGCCATGCAGAAGCCGCTGGAGGGTGAAGCACCCAGGTGAGCATGGCCGGGTTGGTGATTCTGGCTCACCCTTCTCTGCACCAGGACCAGCACCACCTGGGCCTCCCAGATCATCGACATCCACAAAAGGAAAACCCCACCCACCCCACCCAGCACCACCATTCTGCCTCCAGCCGAAGAGACTGATCTTCCCAGAAAGCAGCCCAGCTCCCCTCTCCCGAGGTCACCAACTGTGTAGGCTGAAAGTGCCCTGGCCAGAAAAACAAAACTAAAACAAATTCACTCCCAGCCTTCATGAGTTGCCCAGACAAGTTTTCTTTCTCTCCTTCCCATTAATTGCAGCCACCAGGGTTGCAGGGTTGCAAGGCTGCTGCTCTGGAAGCAAGTGCTCCCCATCACCTGTGAGCCAACAGCAGCTTCTGAGAGACAGGCTCCCAGTGACAAGCAAAGGCTCAACCCAACAGCCCGAGTGTCCCTTTCTTACAAAGCTCCCGGAGGAGCTAAGAAGGGAGTTTCAGGGAGACAGGTCCCAGCTGTGAACCGAGGCCAAGCTGGCCGGATGCAGGCACCTTCCAAAGGCAGAAGTGCATGCGCACCATGGGTGTTAGCTCTGCCCCAGCCACAGGAGAGAGTATGAATAAATAGCAAGTCCCAAGTCCAAGCTCCAAGGAAGCCAAAGGCAGCTGACTGCTGACAATATCTTATGGCTCAATCTCGGGCCTGCAGGGACACGTGCTCCTTCCCAGGTGGACAGGGACTAATGTCCTTCCCTCTCTGAGTCTGCTCCTGCTCTAGGATAAAGGGGTGGACCACCTTCTCCAGCAGGGTCACATGTTCTCATATGCATCCTTGTGACACCTTTTGAGCAGGAACCGTTCACTGGGACAGTGTTTCTGCACAAGGGACAAGTATGCAGCATCAGCTAGAGATGAAGGGGACTGTGGAGGATGCAGACTCAGCCCTCGGCCATGGCAGCCAGGGAAGGCAGGAGCACCCTCCACAGAGCCGTGTCACCATCCCTCCACCCGGGAGGACACTTGTCCACATCTGGGAAGGGAGTGACAGCAGAGGATAGAGAGGGAGCTCAGAGATTTGGAGGGACACGCGGGTGCATAGAAGGGCTTGAACATGGGGAGTGAGAGAGTCCGACTGGATTTCAGACAGGATTGGTGAGCTGCGGAGCTGGAGACAGGAAAACCAGGCAGGTGAGGCCACCCAGCTGCGATGGTGGCCAGGAACAGGGTAGTCCTGCATGGGGCTGTGACTCCGACATTCCGTTCCTGCCTGCCGTGTTTAGGACCCCAGGGTATGCATTCTGATTTGGTGTTGGATGGTGAAGCAGAGATACACAATCGGCACATCAACAGCCTTCCATATGCATGGCTTCAGTTACTCTGAACTTAACCAACCATGCACACATTGGAACTATTTTTTAGTTGCATCTGTAGTGAACATGTACAGACTTTTTTCTTGTCATTATTCCCTAAACGATACAGTATAGCAACCATTTACATATCATTTACATTGTTTATGTATCACATAATCTGGAGATGTTTTAACGTATATGAGAGAAAGTACTTAGGTTATATGCAAATACTGCACCATATTAAACCAGGGATTTGAGCATCCATGGACTGGCATTCATGGGAGGTCCGGGAACCAATCCCCTTTGGTTGCTGAGGGATGACTGTATGGCCTTTCCACAGTATTAAGATCTCATGGTGCATACAATTAGGAAAGCATATCTGACACAGCTTCTTGGGCAGGCCCGTGCAGCTCAGAGGCCCTTCCCTGAATGCAGGCACCACCAGGTACACCCCGTCCACGTGAAAATGACGGAGAGGAGCTGGAAGCACCTGCACTACTCATCTGTCTGAAGCTACACTCTCTGGGTCTGTCATGGGCACGTTGGTAAGGATAGCTCAGAAGGATTGAGAAATTGCCCACGGGGCTCTGGACCACACAGATCTGTCTTTATGGTCCCTGATATACATAGGCCATGCCAGGAGGCAAGGGTCCTGTACCAGCAGGAGCCCAGTGTGCAGACAAGCCAAGCTGGATTCAGCGACTCAATACCCACGTGACCATGACCAAGTATCTAACTGCTGAGAGCCTGTGTCCTCACTGTAATTGGTAATTCCACTTTCCGCATGGAGCTGGTGGTAGTCAGGATCAACGTTGATAAGATATTTGGCAGACGGGGCCTTTAAGCACATTACATGTGAGGTGATACCAGCAAGACACAGAGGAGGCACTCAAGAATAGAGCCACTGAGCACCAGCCCACGCTCTGGCCTCTGCAAAGCACACAGACCTGGGCTTCACTGCATCCTTCCCTGCACGTGGGCACCACAAGGCGCACCCCCATTCATGCGAAAATGACGGAGAGGAGCTGGAAGCACCTGCACCTCTCACCTGTCTGCAGCCACCCTGACTGGGTCTACCCTGGGCACACTGGTGAGAACAGCTCAGAGCACAGTCCAGAAGCCAGAGGCATAGTCCCTTTCATGCCTCACAAGGTCACACAAGCGGGCCACCAAGGACAATGCCATCCACCCTCTTCCCACCCAAACACAAGCACAGGGCCCACAGGGCCTGATAACAAGAAACTGAAAGTCCCTGGCCACAGTGCAAAGGTGGGGAGGTGGACAAAACCCAGACAGTGGCCACTGGCTTGCAGGTAACAAGGACAGGGGAAAATGTTATAACTCACCAGAGGTGTTGGGAGACTGAGCCCCACAGATGGCCTCTTAGAGCAGGAAATGTCTGTATTCTAGGGGGCCAAAGCAGGGTGCCTGGAGAGATTTCTGGACGTGTGGAAAGATAATGAGACCGGGGCATGGTCAGACACAGGCCGTTGAGAGGCACATGTTAAAACTTCATGTAGATTCTGATATTTCTGCGCTACAAACCAGGGATCGAACTTCTGCTTCTGGGCAGATGGAGTAGACACATTTTTCCCTATTCCTCACACAAAGCACAACTAAAACTCAGGATGCTGTATATAAAACAAACCTAACACTCCGCAAGGTGGAGAGAAGGCAGACCAGGCAGGGACATGGTGTGAGCTCTCTGGGTTTTCTTCTTGCCTCATACATCCCAGACGTGGTGTTGAATAAGCCAGCAACCCAGAAAAGCCAACAGGAGCAGGAACAATACCACAACAAAAGCATATCCTCTTTAGTCGAAAGACTAGGAAAGCGGCAGCTAACAGGGCAATACATTTAGACAACAGGTCTACTCCAGCCAGATACTGCAGAAAAATCTGTGGCCTCAGCCCCACCCACAGCAGCAAAGGCCGAGTAGGGAGTCTACATTTCCACCCTGTGTGGCTATAATGAAGCACCAAATCCCTGCCAGAGTGGCATCAAATAGACCAAAGGAAGGAGCTGGCACATTCATCCCCACCAGGCAGTAGTACATCCTCCTTTCACTCTGCCATTAGTATCGGCAGCATGAAGAGCCTGGATTTCTATAGCACCTGTCAGTAATGAGGTGACACCCCTTTCCACCTTCCCTTGTGGAAGTGGCGTCCGGAAAAGTTAGCTTACAAAAAAAGTTTAAGTAAGACTAAAAGTCTCATAACATAATACAAATATGTCCAAGTTTCAATGGAAAATCACCCATCAAACCAAGGATCAGGAAGATTTCAAACTGAAAAAAAGAAAATCAATGGATGCCAACATAGAGGTGACCGAGATGTCAGGATGATCTGACAAAGAGTTGAAAAGAACTATGATTAATGCTTCCATGAACAATTACAAACATGCTAGGAACAGACAAAACAGAAAGCCTCACCAAAGCAGTACATCTCACCAAAGACATAAAAAAGAATCAAATGAAAATGATAGAACTGACAGGGTGCAGTGGCTCATGTATTCCCAGCAATTTGGGAGGCCAAGGTTTGTGGATCACTCGAGGTCAGAAGTTCGAGACCAGCCTGGCCAACATGGTAAAACCCCATCTCTACTAAAAATACAAAATTTAGCCATCTGTGGTGGTGGGCACCTGTAATCCCAGCTACTCAGGAGGCTGAGACAGGAGAATCACCTGGACCCAGGAGGCAGAGTTTTCAGTGAGCCAAGATCATGCCATGCACTCCAGCCTGGGCAACAAGAGTGAAACTTCATCTTACAAAAAAAGAAAATGATAGAACTAAAGAATACAGTAACTGAAATAAAGGACTCAGTAGATGGACTCAACAGCAGGATGGAGGGGACAGAGGAAATAATCACTGAACTGGAAGACAGAACAACAGACATTATCCCAACTGAACAATAGAGTGAAACAGACTGAAAATAAACACTCTAGAGTCTCAGGGAGTTATGGGACAATAAAAAAATATCTAACTTTAAATGCTTGAAATCCCAGAAGGACAGATAACAGAGGGAGCATCTGAAAAAGTACTCAAAATGTCCCAAATTCGATGAGAGATATAAACCTACAGATTCCAGAAGCTGAATGAATCCCAAATAGGATAAACCCAATAAAATTCACACCAACATACATCAGAATTAAACTTCTGAAAACTAATAACTAAGAAAAAATATTGAAAACAGGCAGAGAAAGCAATACTTCCATTTCTCATCAGAAACTGTGGAGACCAAAATAAAGTGGCACAGTAATTTTCAAGTGATGAAAGAAAAGAACTCTCAATCCATAATTTTATACCAGCAAAAATATCCTCTAAGAATGAAGGGAAAATTAAGATAGTCTCAGATGAAAGGAAACTTGCTACTGGCAGACCGATGCTGGAGCAATTGGACATCCATCAGCAAAACAATGAACATCAACCTAAGGTCATGCCTTATACAAAAATTAATTCAAAATGAATCATGAACTTACATGTAAAATACAAAACTACAACTCTTAGATAAAATGGGAGAAAATCTTCAGGATCTAGAGACAGGAAATGAGTTCATAGACCCAGTAAAAAACACAATCCACATACAAAAATATTGACAAATAAGTTCTCATCCAAATTAAAAACTTTTGTTCTAAGAAAGACCTGCTGAAAGGAGAAAAATGCAAACCACAGAGTGGGAGAAAAATGTCTGCAAACCACATATTTAACAAATAATTTGAAATAATTTCTAGAATAAAGAACTCTCAAAGCTCAACAGTAAAAAAAAAAAAAAAAAAAAAAAAAAAAAAAAAAAGACAATCCACTTAAAAGACCAAAAGATAGAAAAAGACCATTTATCAAGAGGATATACACATGGCAATAAGCACATGAAAACATGTTCAACACACCAGCTATTAAAGAAATGCAAATAAAACAAATATGACCATACACCTATCAAAACAGCTAGAATGAAAAATGGTGACACCAATTGCTAGTTAGAAAATAATCACACTGCCTGTGGAAAACCTGGATCTTACACATTGCTGGTGGAAATACAAAATGGTATAGACATTACAGAAAACAGTGTAGCCGTTCCTTAAAAACTTAAATATGTAACTCCCATGTGACTCAAAAACCACAATCCTAGGCATTCGTCCCACAGAAATTCAGACTTATGTTTATGGGCCACGTGCAGTGGCTCACGCCTGTAATACCAGCACATTGGGAGGCCAAGGCAGGTGAATCACTTTGACCCCAGGCATTCAAGATCAGTCTGGTCAAGGTAGTGAAATCCAGTCTCTACTAAAAACACATAAACTAGCTGGGCATGGTGGCATGCGCCTGTAGTCTCAGCTACTTGGGAGGCTGAGATGGGAGGATGGCTTGAGCTGGGGAGACAGGCAGTGAGCCAAGATCATGCCACTGCACTCTAGCCTGGGTGACAGGGCCAGGTGTCTTCAAGAAAAAAAAAAAAGAAAAGGAAACCTATACACTAAAGTTTATAAGCAGCTTTATTCATAATAGCCAAAAACTGCAAACCACCCAGATGGCCTTCAGAAGCTCAATGGTTAAACAAATTGATACATCCACACCAGGGAACATTTACTCAGCAATAAAAAGGGAAGAACATTTGAAACACAAGACCTGGGTGGCTCTCTAGAAAGTTGTGCTGACCAAGAAGAGGAAAGCCAATCCCAAAAGGCTACTTACGGTGTGATTCCATTTCTGTATAATTACTGAAATGACAAAATTACAGAGATGGAGAAGAGATGAGTGGCTACCAGGGGTTATAGAGCAAGTAAGGGTGGAAGGAAGTGTGTCAGGCCATAAAAAGGGCACCGTGGGGGGTCCTGGTGTGGACAGCAGCATTTGAATCTTGACCATGTCAACATCAGCATCCCAGCCATGATACTATAGTACTGTCCCAGGATGAGACTATGGGGTTAAACGGGGTGTATCTCTGGACTATTTCTTACAACTGCAATCTTAATACAGTTGCCCCTTAAGCAACACAGGTTTGAACTTCACAAGTCCACTTACACGTGGATATTCTCCCACCTCTGCAGCCTCTGAGAAGGCAAGACCAACCCCTTTCTCCTCCTCCTCTTCCCCCTCCTCTCCTCCTCCTCAGCCCACTTAACATGAAGACAATGCAGATGAAGACCTTTACTACGATCCACTTCCACTCAGTAAGGAGTGAATGTATTTTCTCTTTATGATTCTCTTAGTAACATGTTCTTTTCTCTACCTTATTTAAGATAAGGTTATTTGTTTTTATAACATACAAAACATGTGTTAATGGACAGTTTATGTTATCTGTAAGATTTCCATTAAATAGTAGGCTATCACATTTTGGGGGAGTCACAAGTTACACCTGGACTTTGACTGTGTGGGAGTTGGAACCCCTAACCTCTCCATTGTTCAAAGGTTAACTGTAAAAATTTTAAGTCTTTTTAAAAGTACATTGTGGAAAACAAAAGAACAAAACTTTCACACAGTTTCAATGAGGCAGCAATTTCACTCCTAGGCATACAACTAAAAATAATAAAACATGCATGCCAGCCACAGTGACTCACACCTGTAATCCCAGCACTTTGGGGGGCCAAGGTGGGAGGGTGGCTTGAGCCCATGAGTGTGAGGCCAGCCCTGAAGTACAGGAGACCCCATCTCTACCAAAAAAAAGAAGTGTATATGAATGTTCTCATGGCAGCATCCCTAACAGCCCAAAAGTGGAGGTAACCCAAATGTCCCTCAGCTGCGGAATGCATAAATGCACTGTGGTCCAGCCTTAAAATGGAACATGATTCAGCCATCAAAAAGAATAAAGGCCTGACCCAGGCTACAACACGGATGAACCTCGGTAACACGATGCTAAGAAAAAGAAGCCAGTCACAAAGGATCTCATTTTGCACAATTCTATTTACATGAAATGCTCACGAAGGGCAAACCTACCGAGATGGAAGGCAGATTAGTCATTGCCAGGGACTGGGAAGAGGAGGGAAGATCGGAGTGGGGAGCAATGCTGATGGTTTTCGCGTCTTTATTAGGGAGGATGAACATGTTCCTAAGTCGACTCTGATGGTTGCACAATCTCCCTAATTTACTAAAAAACATGGCAACCGCAGGTTTTCAAAGGGCGAATCACAACGATATGTAAATTACATGTCAACCAATTCTCTAAGAAATCTGCAACTGGGTTCTAGGAAATTTTAATGGCATCAATTAAAGGGAAATGCTCCTTCCCCCAGTAGCGAATAACTGAATTACTGAACTATTTAAAATGTTGGCCTGCAAGCCAGACACAGTGGGTCATACCTGTAATCCCAGCACTTTGGGAGGCTGAGGTGGGAGGATCACTTGAGGTCAGGAGGTAGAGACCAGCCTGACCAACATGCAAAACCCCATCTCTACTAAAAAGTACAAAAATTAGCTGGGGGTGGTGGTGCACATCTGTAATCCCATCTTCTTGGGAGGCTGAGGCAGGAGAATTGCTTGAACCCAGGAGGCAGAGGCTGCAGTGAGCCAAGATCATGCCACTGTACTCCAGCCTGAGCAACAGAGCAAGACTCATCTTAAAAACAAATAGGGCCGGGAATGGTGGCTCATGCCTGTCATCCCAGGACTTTGAGAGGCCAAGGCAGGCGGATCATGAGGTCAGGGTTTTGAGACCAGCCTGGCCAACATGGTGAAACCCCCTTCTCTACTTAAAAAAAAAAAAAAAAAAAAAAAAATCAGCTGAGTGTTGTGGCACATGTCTGTAATCCCAGCTACTCAGGAGGCTGAGGCAGGAGAATTGCTTGAACCCAGAAGGCAGAGGCTACAGTGAGCCAAGAGCATGCCATTGCACTCCAGCCTGGGCAATAGAGCAAGACTCGTCTGAAAAATAACAAAATGTTAGCCTGCAGATGCACCTCTATTTCTGGAGGTGCTCATCACTTCTACAGAGGTGGAAACCATCATTGTGAGGAGTTCTGAAACAGCTCTGGGATCCACAGGAAATGCCCCCCCCCCTCCAAAACTGGTCCTCCACGTGCTGGACTCCGAGTCGGGGGGCCTGCCTGTAGCCAGCCAGACCCAGTCTGCCTGAGCCTTGGGCCCCTTTTCTGGAAGGTGCCACAAAGCAGGGGCCTGGTCTGTGGAGCAGCCCACCTTGCCTGACCCCAGCCCCCTCCATGGCTTCCCCACTGCCCACATTCGAGCTAAGTCTGTGTCCTCTTCTGTCAAGGGGGGGGATGAGTGACCACACTCATTCCAGAGTCCTGGGCACTGGAGGAGCATGGCCAGGTGGCCCTGCTGCCCCACAGGCACCCCATGAACAGGGAGGAAATGTCACACCCTCCCCCTCTAATGTTTGAAACATGCATACAAATGTTCACAACAGCACATTTTGCAACAGCCAAAACCCAGAAAGAACAAAACACTGATCCACACACAATGGAGACACAAATATGAGCTACCGTACAATGGAGTACCTTCAGCCATAAAAAGGAAGGAGGCACTGATTCTACAGCACGAATCATCTGTGGGATAAGAGATACACTGGGCTTTGTCCCCAATTCCCAGCACAGAGATCCTAATACCCTTAGAATTTCCTGAGTAGAAGTGAGTCCCTTTTGACCCCACTGGAGCTTATGCTAATGAGGTGACAGGGTGGGGGCCCCAGTCTCAGACTGGGACTGGTCACCAAGAACACAGGTGTCTCAGAAGGTGGGAACTTCTGGCCCCACTTGCTGAGCTCCGGAAGGTACTGGAGATTAAGCTCTATAAAAACTCTTGCACAGGACGGGCACGGTGGCTCACGCCTGTAATGCCAGCACTTTGGGAGGCCAAGGCAGATGAATCACCTGAGGTCAGGAATTCAACATCAGCCTGGCCAACATGGTGAAACGCTGTCTCTACTAAAAATACAAAAATTAGCCGGGAATGGTGATGTGCGCCTGTAATCCCAGCTACTCGGGAGGCTGAGGCAGGAAAATCGCTTGAACCCAGGAGGCAGAGGTTGCAGTGAGCCAAGACCATCCACTGCACTCCAGCCTGGGCAACAAGAGTGAAACTGTCTCGGGGGAAAAAAAAAAAAAAGTTAACTTTATGTTATGTGTATTTTACCTCCATAAAGAAACTAAAAAGAACCTCTCATTCTCAACAGCTCACAAGGGTTCAGTATCCGCTTCATGGAGCGAGGGGAAAACACTGAAGGCAAAAGGCCACCATGTACAGGCATGCAACAGGGACAGAAGAGCTCCGATCTTCAGTTTTTGTTGGAAGCCACCTCCTGAGGTCTATGTGACACAGCCTGTGGGGAGTGGCTGCCTTGACGATGGGCACACATTCTCCTCACATGTGTGTGTACACCATCTCCCAACCTGCTGGCTGCCTTTGCTGAAGTCTGTGCCAGAAGCAATTATGACTTTATCAGATGCACCCATTCTCCTGCTGAGAAAACTGAGGCCAGACCAGCAGGTGCTGGCAGCAGAGCCAGGACCAGGAGGAAGCCAGGCTGGCCATTCCATTCTCCCTGCTCAGCCTCCTCCAACCCCTCCATGGACACTGTTTGAAAGGCAGGACCAGACTGAGGGTGATGTTGCTGGGGACCCATCTCACCATCCATAGAACACTCCTCATTCTCCTTGTCCCCAGCTCAGTGGCCAGAGAAGGCAACGGGGCAGGCTGAAATTAGCTTACCAACAGTCACTGGGCAAAATTCAGGAATAAAATTAAAACATGCATTATGCCTCCTGGTTGAACCAAAATGCTGTGACCAGTAAAAGCATCAAAACCCAACATGGGGGCAGGTGTTGTGGCTCATGCCTGTAATCCCAGCACTTTAGGAGGCTGAGAAGGCTGGCAGATCACTTGAAGTCAGGAGTTCTAGACCAGCTTGGCCAACATGGTGATTACCCCATCTCTACTAAAAATATAAAAATTAGCCATGTGTGGTGGCATGCACCTATAGTCCCTTCTACTCCAGAGGTTGAGGTTGCAATGAGCTAAGATGACACTCAGCTTGTGCCCCGTTCCAGTAGGCAACTTACAGAACCGTGACCTCAATAAATCACAGTCAGCAAGTGACCACCCACGGGCCAATTCTAGCCCAGGCCTGTTTTTATAAGTAAAGTTTTACTGGAATACAGCTGCGCCCATTCCTCCATGTATTTGCCTTTCACTGTTTTTTTGGAGAGACAGTACACAGCCCACAAGCATGACATTTTTACTCCAGCCTGGGTGACAGAGCAAGACTGTCTCAAAACAAACTTACTTTAGGCTTGGGAGACAGAGTGAGACCAAGGCCCAGAGAGGCCAACTGGCCTGTCCAAGGTCACACAGCAACACGGCAGAGATGCTCTGCAGTGCAACATACCACTTACTACATACAGCAAAGAATCCAACACTCCCCAAAGCCCAAAGATGTCAGGGTAAGAGCGGAGAGGCCAGAGGCCCCTCCTGGTCAGTGCTATGCTCCCTCTGTGGCCCAAGTTCTCCAGGCAGATCACCCGTCACCATGGCCTAGAGAACAGGGTGCTGAAACACAGTGACGTTCAACTCTGCTGGACAAATGCACTATCTGTGGCCAGAGCTTGCTCGAGTCAATCAGTAGAAGCGTTGAAGAGCTGGGGCCCTCTCAGACACCAGCACACCCCCACGGGGTGACCCCCTCACAAGGGACCCCCAGGGGGTGAGCACCAGGAGTGGGGAGAGCACAGCAACGGGTCTCACTCCCTTGGCCCCAGGATTCGGTGAGTGCTGCTGCCCGGGAGGCTGTAACACTCAGGGGGGTTCAGTCCCTCCACTGCCGCCGCCGTCACTGCCGCCTCGACCCACACGCCCTCCTGAGGGACAACTTGGTGCCGGGGAAGATGGGGGTGGAGGGAGGATTGATGGACGGACAGGGCCCCCCCAGCCACCTTCCCTATCGGGCCTTCCTAGCCATCCTGGAGCCGGTCACGGCACACCACCACAGTGGAAATGCATCCTGCTGCAGCCTGTCGCCTGTTGCGGGATGGTACCCCGCCAAAACCCCTCCCCCACCCACCCACCACCACACCCACCCACCACCACGCCCACCGGAGCCCACCCCCTCCTGAGGAGGGGTAGCAGGGGAGGGAGGGAGGCTGGAGGGGTCAGTAGGAACCGGGGGCGGGGAAGGTCTGCCGGGCCACTGACACGGCTGGACCCATGGCCAGGTTGAATCCTCCAGGCGGACTGCACAGATGCCAGCCGTTTACCTCTTAATGGTTTCATCCCCTCTCGAACTCTCTTCAAAGTTCTTTTCAACTATCCCTTATGGTACATAACTATCGGTCTCGTGCAGGTAATTAGCCTTAGATGGAGTTTACCATCTACTTTGGGCTGCATTCCCAAGCAACTCGACTCCAGGAAAACCTGGGCCCAGCACGCGGGGGGCCACTACCGGCCTCACACCATCCACGGGCTGGGCCTCAATCAGAAGGATTTGGGCCCCCCACGGGCAGCACCAGGGAGTGGGTCTTCCATACACCACATATCCCATGCCCCAGCACAGGGGGAGGATTCAGCACTGGGCTCTTCCCTGTTCACTCACCCCTACTGAGGGAATCCTGGTTAGTTTCTTTTCCTCCGCTGACTAATATGCTTAAATTCAGCAAGTCACCACTTCTGATCTGAGGTCAAGTCTCAGGGGAAGGAGGCAAACAGGCAGGGCAGGGCGGGGGTGGGCTGGTCGGCGGATGGACGGAACGCACCAGCCAGCCCACCCGACCACCCGGTGCTCCGTCAGGAGAAGGGCCCAGCAAGGGGAGAGGCAAGAGAGAGAGCATCACAGCCGACGGCACCCCCGCCACCCCGCCAGAGCAGGAAGACGGGAGGGAGGGGCACGGGCCAGGGGTGGGACAGACACGGCACACCCCGACCCGTCCCCCACACAGATGTGGGGGACAGGTCCAAGGACGCAGAGGTGGCGGAGCTGCCCCACCCCAACGCAGAAGCTCAGGACGGGGCCCCGGCAAGGCACAGCGCGGCCACGCTACAGCGGACAACACCGCGGCATCCCGCAGGTCACCGCCGGGGAGAGGCAAACCCCGGGATAACAGCCATGAGCACAAACGGGCGGGCAATGGGGTGGGCTTCCAGCCCCAGAAAACGCACCACAAAGTGAGCTGGGCAGGTGGGAGGGCGAGGAGGACGGGGCCTCGGATTAGGGGTGGCGGGGAGGAGGAGGGGCATGGGAGTGGCAGTCAGCCAGATGCCAGCCAGGCCACCACCAGGGGCAGGTGGCAAACTGCAGCAACCGGGACACACTCCCCCACCCGATCCCTTCCTTCCGGGCCTGCCTTCCTCCCCCCGCCTTCCTCCCCCCACATGCAACACGCCCCCGCCAACGCACAACAACGATGGGCACGGGACCTTCCACCCGGCCAGGGCCGACAAACCCCAAACCCCAAGCCACGTGCGGCACAAGGGAGCCCCCTTCGGAGGAACCCAGACTGCAGTGGCAGCCACAGGAACTCAGCCAGAGCCGGCTCTCTTCCCTCTCCATCTTCGCAGGCGGCAGCGCCACCCTCTGTCTCTCTCCCAGCCAGGCCCCCTTCCCCCTGCCACCCAACAGGTGACCATGCAGGGCCCACAGGGGCAGGCGGAAGGGGCGGGCATGACAGAAGGGGAGGGCAGACGTCACTGGGTCTGCACTTGAGGGGACAGAGGGCCCTGGCGGGCCCTGCGAGGGAACCACCAGCCATGCATCCCATGGATCCTGGAAGCATCCCCGGGGGCGATTGATTGGCAAGTGACACTCAGGCATAGCCCCGGGAGGAACCAGGGGCCACAACAAGGGCGTTTGAAGTGTCCATGATCAATGTGTCCTGCAATTCACATTAATTCTTGCAGCTGTGTTCTTCATCGATGCATGAGCTGAGTGATCCATGGCTAACTGTTGTACGAGGTCCCCAGAGGGGGTTGCCTCAGGCCAGCCAGTGAGACAGCAAACAGGACCAGACTCTGGGGAGGGGTCAGAAGGTTTCACACCACTTGGAGGCGCACACTGCCCACACAGGGTTGAGCGCAGACACCACCCCACAGGCACCCGGGGGTTCCCACCCCCACAGCACAAGGCACACACCACAGGCACGGCACGCGCGCAACTGCACGACGGCCGCCGGGTAAAGCCCCCACCCAACAGCCGCCAGGACTGCAGCATCAGCACCTGCACGCGAGTGCGGTGCGGCCCGGCCGTGGGGCGGAGTCCGTGGTGGAGGCGTGGGAGGAGCCAGGCCCTCCTGACGGGACTCCCCGGAGGGCCCACCACCCCCAACCCATGGGCAGACAGGCAATCCCCCAAGGGGTCTTTAAACCTCAGTACCATGAACGCACTAGGTACCTGGACAGCAGGGGTGGCAGACGAGGAGGGGGGAACCAGCATCCAGTACCCAACCCTCAAGACACCTTAGCAGGAAGGCCAGGGAAAGCAAGCAGGCCGGGCCCAATGGCACAGCGGAGGCAACGGCGGCGGTGGGAATCCGGCAAGCCCTGACGGGAGCCAGCGGGGTGGGGCCAGACAACGGGCCCCAGCAGGGAGTAGGGCACCAAGACCCCCCAACCCCGCCGTGACGCCGCCGAGAACCACCTCCGCACCCACGGACACACACATCGGGGCCACAACCAGGGACCACTCCCAGCCACTCACCAGGCCAGCCAGCCAGCCCCACAACATGCACACACACACACACACCTTCCCTCTCCCCCATCTCCCTCCCCAGTTCTCCGGCTCTCACGGCCGGCAGGGCTGAGCAGCGAACTAATGGCAAGGGCCCCACCCGTGCAGCACCGCAGTGGGGGAAACACGGTCAGCCGAAGAGGAAGGACACGGCGGCAGCACCAAGCCTTGCTCTTTGCTCCGTTAATGATCCTTCTGCAGGTTCACCTACAGAAACCTTGTTATGACTTTTACTTCCTTCTAGATAAAGTTCGACCGTCTTCTCAGTGCTCTGCCAGGGCCATGGGCTGACCCCGGCGGGGCCAATCCAAGGTACTCAGTAAACCATCCAATTGGTAGTAGCGATGGGTGGTGTGTGCAAAGGGCAGGGACTTAATCAATGCAAGCTTATGACCGGCACTTCCTGGGAGTTCCTCCTTCATGGGGAATAATTGCAATCCCCAATCCCCATCATGAATGGGGTTCAATGGGTTACCCGCACCTGCCAGCATAGGGTAGGCACACACTGAGCCAGTCAGTGTAGCACACGTGCAGACCCGGACATCTAAGGGCATCACAGACCTGTTATTGCTCAGTCTCGGGGGGCTGAATGCCACTTGTCCCTCTGAGAAGTTGGGGGACACCGACCGCTTAGGGGTCATGTAACTAATTAGCATGCCAGAGTCTCATTCGTTTTCAGAATTAACCAGACAAATCGCTCCAACTAAGAACAGCCATGAACCACCACCCACAGAATCGAGAAAGAGCTATCAATCTGTCAATCCTGTCCGTGTCCAGGCGAGGTTTCCCATGTTGAGTCAAATTAAGCTGCAGCCTCCACTGTGGTGGTGCCCTTCCATCAAGTCCTTTGTTTCAGCTTTGCAACCATACTCCCCCCGGAACCCAAAGACTTTGGGTTCCCAGAAGCTGCCCAGCGGGTCATGGGACTAATGCCGCCACATTGCCAGTCAGCATCATTTATGGTCAGAACTACAACAGTAACTGATCTTCGAACCTCCAATTTCGTTCTTGATCAATGAAAACACTCTTGGCAAATGCTTTCGCTCTGGTCCGTCTTGCGCCGTTCCAAGAATTTCACCTCTAGCGGGGCAATACAAACGCCCCCAGCCATCCCTCTTAATCATGGCCTCAGTTCCGAAAACCAACAAAATAGAACCACGGTCCTATTCCATTATTCCTAGCTGTGGTATCCAGGTGGCTCAGGCCTGCTTTGAACACTATTTTCAAAGTTAACACTTCAGGCCCCGCGGGACACTCAGCTAAGAGCATCGAGGGGACACCAAGAGGCAAGGGGCAGGGATGGGCAGGGAAGTGGCTCGCCTCACGGCGGACGGCCCGGCTGCTCCCAAAATCCAACTACAAGCTTTTTAACTTCAGCAACTTTAATACACGCTATTGGAGCTCAAATTACCACAGCTGCTGGCACCAGACTTGCCCTCCAATGGATCCTCGTTAAAGGATTTAAAGTGGACTCATTCCAATTACAGGGCCTCAAAATAGTCCTGTATTGTTATTCTTCGTCACTACCTCCCTGGATCGGGAGTGGGTAATTTGAGCACCTGTTGCCTTCCTTGGATGTCGTAGCTGTTTCTCAGGCTCCCTCTCCAGAATAGAACCCCTGATTTCCCATCACCCATGGTCACCATGGTAGGCATGGCAACTACCATCAAAAGTTGACAGGGCATTCGAATGGGTCATCACTGCCACAGGGGGCATGCACCCACCAAGACCCACCTCACAAGCCCCGGGTCCCACCACCAGGGCCCCAAAGCAACCACAGCCACAAACCCACCAGGGGCACATGATTCTCATCCATCCTGCAACCCAGCCCCGCTCTAGGAGACCAGCACACCCCCACCGTGGGACGCTTTCCCAGGGCCAGGCAGCCCGACCCTGTGCCAAGCAAACACACTCATCGGCACCAGTTGTGACTCGGCACAGGAGCAGGTAGAGAGCCGACTCACACCAGAGGGTTCACACGCCAGACAGAACGCCACGCACACCCACCGCTCACTGACATCCACATCCTAACCTGCTAGGACACCAGGCCCGGCCCAGCGGGATCCTCCCCCTACTCAGAAGGGGGAGGCATGGGCCACAGTAGACAAACAAGCCACACTCAGCCACCACCGCAGTGGCCGGCAGAACCCTCACTCTCCCCACCTTCACCCCGTCAAGGGGGAAGCGGAGGAGGGTCCTCTGCAAGCAAGTCACTATGGCAGCACTACCATAAAGGAGACAGAGACAGAGGCGGCCGGCCAGGGGATCCAGTACCCCAAGGCACACCTCTTGGATCATTTGAGAAGGCTTTCTCACCAAGGGTGGGTCACACTCCCCACCTGACAGCCACCCCTCATAGGGCCCACAGAGGTACTCAGGGATGCCTGGGGAAGGGAGGGGGCCTGCCATATAAGGAAATACCTGTGTGCAGCCACCTTGAGCATTCACAGTCAGGGTGAAGGCCCAGCCGGTGCACATGTGCACGCAACCCCACAAGGCCCCCCCATTCACCCGCCTCCTTTCTTCCCAGGCAAACCACCTCCAAGTAAACCCACACACAACCAGTCGGAGGCAGAACGGTAGCCCCTCGGTGGCCAGCCAGTACACACATCACCGGCCCGAGCCCACCGCGATTGCTCACACGGCCCACACGCACCCACCAGAGGGGAGCACGGAACGTGCACTCACCAGACCAGGCACGCACCCTTCCCCGCGTGGGAGGGACGCATCTCATCTCAATCAACCACCTCAAACCCCACCCCAACGAGCTCTCTCAGGACCCACACACGGACACCACAGTGGCAACTGCAAGAGGGGGCACCTGGGGTGGGAATGACACACCACCACTCGGCCTCGTGCACCTGAGGGACAACCCAGAGCGCACCAGAATCACTGCAAAGGCCCAGGTGGAACCAATGCTTGCACAAACCCCCCAAGAGGGCAGCACGACGTGCCGGCGAGACAGCACCCCCACCACCACAGAAGCGGGTATCCCACAAGTTGACAACCACAGGAGGCAACAGTGAGGAGTGAGTGCCTGCCGTGTCAGAGGACCCCGCCAACCCACCCTGCAACGCAGAAAGCGGCGGCGGGACACCGAGGTCAGGCCAGGTTCTGCACCTCATGCCTTCCCAACACACCACCGGCAGGCGAGAAGAGAAACAACGGGCCCCCACAGGGCGGGGCAAGAACAGTCCCATTCACCACGAATATCCGCCCCTCACCCGTCGCAGCTCAGACCCGGCCAGGGAGAGCATGATATCACCACATCCATCACGAAAAGCCCCCCGGGAGCGGGGATTGGCCAGCCATCCATAACTGCCAGCCGATCAGCCCAGCTACTCCCCACTCCGAGGAAGGGGAGGCAGACAACCCAGTGGAGATGAGAACGCCTGACACGCACGGCACAGAGCCAACGGGGTGGGGTTGTCACGGCTGCCCCAAGTGCCTAGAGCAGAGAGCGCACTGGGGCAGAGTAGCCCTCACCGCTTTCCCCACCACCCCCCCTTGGTGGGTCAGAGACCCAGACCCGGGCTAGCACCGGGAGTCGGGACGGTCGGACGCACGAGAGAGCAGCAGGCCTGCAGGCTCCAGCAGGCGGCTCAAGCAGGAGCAGTGCCAGCTAGCCAGGTCACCGGTAGGCCAGAGCCCCGCACGCATCCAGAAGCCCAACATCTCCAACGACAGGTTGTCAGAGAACATGTCAGCAACAACCCGCTGGTCCAGAATGCCGACTCGGAGTGAAAGATATACCTCCACCGGGGGTATGAGGTTGAGTCACCGACCACGCTGCTGGTCCAGGAAACTCACGACACGGACATCTGTGTCCAAAAACGTCACCATTGCAGCCAGACACGGAGCACCCGGGACCCTCTGGTCGACCACAAGACACACGCGGGATCAACGCTGGGCCAGGGACGCCCTCCCGGGCGCCCGTGCCACACGCAGGGTCCGGCCTGTGTCTCTAGAGCGAGATCAGGAAGCATTTTCGGCCGGCCCCTCCTACGACAGGCCGGCCAGGTGTGACCTCTCGGGCCGCACGTGCGCTCAGGGAGCGCTCTCCGACTCCGCACGGGGACTTGCCAAAAAGGATCACAGCAGAGGGACCGTGTCCCGGCCCAGGGACCGCTCCCCGGCACCCGGGGGACGGGGGCAGGATGGTGCCCGGCTCCCCACGGGGACTCGGAAACAAATTCGGCCGCCGCCTCAGATGGCCAGGATGAGCGCGGGCCTGCGACCGGGCCAGGAAGGGCGTCCCCAGCCTCCTGCGCCACGCGCTGTGTGTCCCAGCGGGTCGCCGCTCGGGCCTCGGGAGCTGCGGCGCGCTGGTCGACCAGCCTGTGCAGCCCTACGCTCGGCTTGGGCCCAGAAGCGCAGCGACAGCCTCTCTCCCACCTAACCCTGCACGCCAGAGCTCTGACTCACAAGTGATGCGCCACAGCTCTGGCACTACCGGGCCAGCCGGGCTGATGACCGCGGGCTTTCCGGAGCTCTGCCTAGCTCACAGCGGGGACGGTCCCCTCCCTCAGCAGCTGCCACCGCAGCTCCGGAAGCCGAGAGCACGATCTAAAAGCGGCCGCCAGATGGAGCCCGACAACCGCCGCGAACGTCAGCAAGACAGATCCGGATGGCAGGGCGGCCCGTGGACCGCAAAAGCGAAACCGTGAGTCGAGAAGCTCTTCCCGAGGCCGAAAACGCAGCCCCTCTACACCAACCCCACAGAAACGGTCCCCAAAATGTGTCTCTGCATCGACTGCGACAGAGTCAGAAGACAACCCACGGCGTGTGGGTGTTTGGAGATGCATCTCGGTCGGAGGGAGGGAGGGAGGGACTGAGAAAGAACAAACAAGGAGGGAGGGAGGGACGGAGAAAGAACGAACAAGGACTCGGTAGCAGGTCGCTGCAGACACAGGGAGACGCAGAATGCGTAGGCTCTTCCAGAATCCACACAGAGACAGACAGAGGGAGATAAAGAGGGAGGGAGGGAGGGAATGGGGAAAAGAGACAGTTGGTCAAACGTAAGGAGGGAGGGAAGGGAGCAGAGACGGAGGGAGGAATAAAATGGAGAAAAGAGAGACAATTTTAAAAATGTAGATACAGAAAGAAAACTTTTGAAACACTCCATTTTTAAAAGAGAGATGGAAAGGAAAGAAACATGAAAAAGAGAGAAAGAATGAGGAAAGAAACGAAGGAAAGAAGGGAAAAGAAACAGAGGAAAGAAAAAAGAAGGAAAGACAGGGAATGAAAGAGTAATGAAGCACGAAAGAAAAACAGAAAGAGAGAAAGAAGGAAAGGAAGAGAGGAAGAAAAACCTAAAGAAGGAGAGAAAGGAAGAAAGGAAGGAAGAAAAACTTAAAGGAGAGAAAGAAAGAAGAGATAAATAAACATACTTGTTTATTTATAAACATAAATACAACACTTTTCATAAGTAAGCATAAACGTATTTGTCTACAATCATTTCTTTATATAGCAATGTGTATTTATTTGTATAAAATAAATACCTACATGTATTATATAGAAGCATATTTCTATATAATAAATACGTATTTATTATATAGAAGTGTACTTAAATATAAAGATAAACATTTTCATTTATATATAAATGTATAAAAACGTTTATGTTAATAAATATAAGTAAATACATAAAATGAAAGAAATAAAAAACAAAATAAAATGAGTAAATAGGCCGGGCGCGGTGGCTCATGCCTGTCATCCCAGCACTTTGAGAGGCCAAGGCGGGCAAATCACCTGAGGTCGGGAGTTGGAGACCAGCCTGACCAACGTGGTGAAACCCCGTCTCTACTAAAACTACAAACATCAGCCAAGCCAGGCGTGGGGGTGCCTCCCTGTAATCCCAGCTAATCAGGAGGCTGAGGCAGGAGAATCGCTTGAACCCGGGAGGTGGAAGGTGCAGTTAGCCAAGATCGCGCCATTGCACTCTAGCCGTGGAAACAAGAGTAAAACTCTGTCTCAAAAAGACGAAAGACAAAGAAAGCAAGTAAGAAAGAAAGAGAGAAAGAAAGCAAGCAAGTGAGTGAGAGAGGCTGGGCGCGGTGGCTCACACCTGTCATCCCAGCACTTTGGGAGGCCAAGGCAGGCGGATCACCTGAGGTTGGGAGTTGGAGACCAGCCTCACCAACACGGAGAAACCCCGTCTCTACTAAAAATACAAACATCAGCCAAGCCAGGCGTGGGGGTGCCTCCCTGTAATCCCAGCTAATCAGGAGGCTGAGGCAGGAGAATCCCTTGAACCCGGGAGGTGGAGGTTGCGGTGAGCTAAGATCGCGCCATTGTACTCTAGCCATGGAAACAAGAGTGAAACTCTGTCTCAAAAAGATAAAAGAGAAAGAAAGAAAGAGAGAGAGAAAGAAAAGAAGAAAGAAAGAAAGAGAAAAGAAAAGAAAGAAAGAAAGAAAGAAAGAAAGAAAGAAAGAAAGCAAGCAGGAAAGCAAGCAAGCGCGAGAGAGAGGCTGAGCGTGTTGGCTCACCCCTGTCATCCCAGCACTTTGGGAGGCCAAGGCAGGCGGATCACCTGAGGTTGGGAGTTGGAGACCAGCCTGGGAAACATGGCAAAACCCCGTTTCTACAAAAAATACAGAATTAGCCAGGCATGTTGACACATGCCTGTAATCCCATCTACTAGGGAGGCTGAGGCAGGAGAATCACTTGAACCTGGGAGGCGGAGGTTGCAGTGAGCCGAGATCATGCCATTGCCATCTAGCCTAGGCAACAAGAGTGAAACTCTGTCAAAAAAAAAAAAAGAAGAAGAAAAAAGAGAAAGAAGAAAGAAAGAAAGAAAGAAAGAAAGAAAGAAAGAAAGAAAGAAAGAAAGAAAGAAAGAAAGAAAGAAAGGGCAAAGCAAGGCAAATCTACCTGCTTTCACTACATCTGGGGAGAATCAGGAAAGTCCCCACCAACAACAAGGCCTAAAGTGGAGCTGCCATCTGTAAAACCCAAGCAGAAGAGTCCACGCAGGTTAAAGACATGAAGAAAGACAAGGAAACAACTGACCAAGGAGAAGAACAATCTGGCCCAGCCAGGGTCTGTCTCCTGAGGTTGTCTGGGCAACCAGGGAATGGGACGGAGGAAGGGCGGGCCTCCGAGGCTCCTTTTTGAAAAATAAATCATGATAATACAATAAAATTTAGTTAAAAAAAGAAATTACAAAAAGAATAAATAAATAAATAAAAGAAATTACGCATAATTCCTAACGTGTTTGATGACTTGAAAGGCGAGAGGCGTATGTGTATGTCACGGTGTTTTATTTTTTTTGTTTTTTCCTGGAAACTCACTTTTTAATTATTTTGTTGCATTTCATTTTTATTTTTATATGTTTTTCAAGTCCAGCGTGACAAACATGGTGATTCTCTGTCTCTACTAAATCAAAAAAATTAGCGGGGCCTGATGGCAGGTGCCCATAATCCCAGCCACTCAAGAGGCTGAGACAGGAGGATCGCTTCATCCCTGGAGAGGTTGGTTGCAGTGAACCGAGATTGCATCACTGGATTTCAGCCTGGGTGGCTGAGGTTGCCTCCGTCTTAAAAAAAACAAAAAGCAAAGACAGAAAAAAGAACAGACCAAAATAGCTCATTGTCTCAGAACTTTCCCCCACAGGATCGGAAACCCCCTGACTCAGGTCAAGGAGGTGGTTTTTCGTTTTACTTCTCTCTCTCTCTCCCCCTCTCTTTCTCTTTCTCCGCTAACTTTTATTTCTTATTCAAGCATACATGTGCAAGATTGTTACATAGGTAAACTTCTGACTGGGGGGTTCAGTGTGCAGATGATTTCATCACCTGGATACTCAGCGCTTTACCCGACAGTTTTCATGTTTTGTTTGTTTTGTTTCTTCCTGAAGCTGTCTCTCCTTCCACTCCTCCTCCTTCAAATAGGCTTCCGCGTGTCTCGTCCCCCTCATTGTGCCCACGCGTTCTCATTTATAGATGAGTTTAGTTCCCCCTTATAGATGAGAACACGCGGTATTTAGCTGATTGTTGCTTTCATCTTCAGTGGTGGCGGTGAAAGAGGCATGACACTAAATCGACCCTTAGGACGCTCCCCTCCGTCCACACCCCGCACCCCCTCCCCCCACACACCAACTTTCCTGCACCCCCTCCTTAAACGCAACAAAGGAAGAAATAAATCAAAGTAAGAGTTCAGCATCCAAGGCAGTGGAGGCGGGGGATCTCAAAGGGTGAGCAAGTGATGGGTGTCGGGGGATGTCGTGGCCTAGGTAGCAAAAGTAGGGGAATGACTTTCCAGCCCCAACACACCCCCTAATCCTCAGCCATAGCTTTGGACTTCATCCAAGGAAGACCGGTCTCAGGGACTCCAAGCCCACCCTCTCTGGATTTCTAGAGGATAAGATGTTATGGCCGGACGCGGGGCTCACTCCTTTCATCTCAGCACTTCGGGTGGCCAAGGTGGGTGGTTCGCGTCATATTGGGAGTTCTAGACCGGCCTGACCAATATGGAGATACCCAGTCTGTATTTAAAAAAAAAAAAAAAAAAAAAAAAAAAAAAAAAAAGCCAGACCTGGCGTTGTGTGCCTGTGGTTTCAGCTACTCGAAAGCCTAAAGACTGGAAAATCTCTTGTACCCAGGCGGCTTAGGTTGCAGCGAGCTGAGGTCGCACCACTGCACTCCAGCCTGGGCAATAAGAGCGAAACTCCACCTGAACGAAAAAAAAGAAAAGAAAAGAAAGGAAGATTTTATGAAGTATAGTTTACATCAATCTGCTCTCACTGTACCTTGAGATATTCAGAAAATCGCTACTTAATGACAGAAGAAAACACCAGCTAACATGTTTTGGGGGAAATACACATCTTCCTAAAATTGGTAAATTCTACTTCACCTGAAAAGAGATAAGTAAAGTAAAAAGTACAAACAAAACAAAACACAAAAACAAACACGGGCCAAGGCATCATTTGTGGAAATATTATGTAGCAACTTGTTACTTTTTAGAAAGCATTTCTATGTTGGGCAAATATCAATAAAGCCCACGGTAGAGCTGTGAAAGGTGACAGTGTCCACCATTTTAAGTGCTGAAATCCGTGTGGCTCACTTCTTTCATCTCAGCACTTTGGGAGGTTTGGGCTGGTGGATACCTGGAGGTCAGGAGTTCAAGAGCAGTCTGGGCAACATGGCAAAATTCTAACTCCACTTAAAAGGCAAATGTTACCTGGGTAATGTGTCACACAGAATTATGTTCCACGAAGAAGCAGGCCAAATGCCCATGGTCCCCAGTCAAGAAATGAGCTGAGTTTAGAAATTTTTAGTGTCATTGCTGCCTCAAAAGGTGAGAGGTGTATGTTTGTGTCACCGTGGGTTTTTTTTTTTTTCTTGGAAACTCACTTACTTATTTTTAACTGATTTTTTTCTTTTTTTAGATGCAGTCTGACTGTCACCCAAGCTGGAGTCCAATGGCAGGATCTTGGCTGAATGCAACCTCCACCTCCCGAGTTCAAGGGATTCTCCTGCCTCAGTATATCAAGTAGCTGGGACTAGAGGTGCGTGCCACCACACCTGGCTAATTTTTGTATTTTTCATAGAGACAGCATTTTACTATGTTGGCCAGGCTGGTCTCAAACTCCTTAACTCAAAATCTTCCCACCTCCACCTACCAAACTGCTGTGATGACAGGAGTGACCCACTGCACCCAGCCTACTGGTTTATTTTTAAAAATAGCAATTTGGATCGCGTGCAGTGTGTCACGCCTCTCTATATCAACCAACATTCTTTCTTGAGTCTGATGAGATGGGGTCTCCCAGCACTTTGGGAGGCCGAGGACAGCGGATTCCTGGAAGTTGGAGTTCAAGACCATCCTGGGCAACATGGGGAAACACTGTCTCTACTAAAAAGGCAAAAGTTAGCTGGGTATGGTGGCACAGACCTGTTATCCCAGCTACTCAAGAGGCTAAGGCAAGAGAATTGCTGGAACCTGGGAGGCGGAGGTTGCAGTGGCCCAATACCGCGCCACGGCCTGACCAACAGAACTATACTCCATCTCAAATAAATTAATAAATAAATTAGTTGATCAAAAAGTATAAAAATAAAAATGCAAGGAAGTGTCAGGAATGCATGGAAAGGCTTCACTGGTTCCTAAACATCAGAGCAGAAAAACAGTACCATCAGGTTGAGATACAGGCCATTGTGAATCTCTTCTCACTGTGCTCAACTGACACCAAAGAAGGGCAGGTTTCCATACAGCCCTTTCATCATCACCGCTCTCCTCATGCCACTGCACTGCAGTCTGGGTGATAGAGAAAGACTCCATCTCTAAATAACTAGATAAATAATAAAAACAATAACTAATGGCAATGATACAGAGAAATAATAACAAACAGCAATAATTATAAAGAAACTCGTGGGAGTGAAAAAATATAAAAGGTAATTTAGATCACATTTAATTGTAGTTAATTTCAAGGAAATTTTTTTTTTAACCTGTCTATCTTACTTTCTGAAACACTCAGACTGGAGGGCAATGGCATGATCACGGCTCAGTTCAGCTTCGACATCACAGAATTAAGTGATTACTGTAGTCTCTGCCACTTGGAAGGCTGAGATAGGAAGATCACCTGAGGGAGCCCTGGAAAGTCGAGGCGGAGGTGAGCCGAGATTGCATTCTTACACTCCAACCCGCCTCAAAAAATATAAATAAATAAAAGGTAAATGTAAAACAACAGCAACTTCAGTGGGTAGAAAGAGGAGCAAGAAAAGTAAAAGAAAAAGAAAACAAAGAGCCACTGAAAGTACTGTGGAAACAATTGGAGAGGAAGAAACAACGCAGTGAAAAAGCGACAACTAGTGAATGCAAGCGGTACTGCTGCTGACCAAAGTTATCTGGTCTACCTTAAAAATCCCAAGTTGACGGGCAAGTCCAACGCTTGCCGCAGACATCAGGTGACACGGCGACCCGCGACCTGAGGCCTGGGGCCTTAGGCCCTAGTCCCTGGTCTTCCAGTCAGAGAAGCTCGCGGCCATGTCAACTGGATGTTGCTTGCTTCCCACAGGCGGTCGACTCGCGGGCTGATCGAGAAGCCAAATGCCGGCGTCTAATCGACAGGGTCCACCCTAAAGCACAAATGTGGTGCTCGTGGATGGAAGCGGTCAGACCCAGTTGGAACCTTATCACACAGAACCGGCCCAGCTTTGAGGCCATCTAACTTGGCAGACCTGCCAGCCATTCCCCCTCAGTCCGCTGGTTGACCCGGGCAGCGGAGAGGAGTAAAGACACAAGGGTGGTGACTGGCTAGTCTTTAATCCCAGCACACTTGGGGCGGGGAGAGGGACTGTGACCCCAACAGCCACCCAGTGCACGCGCGAACACTACTCGGACACGGACTGCAGGAGCACAACCTCTGACACCTGCGCCTCAACCATTCGCACCAGGGTCGAAGAATCCAGTCCCAACCCTTAGAGTAATTCCCAGTGGGGTGGGGGAAAGAAGCTCAATCACAGAGCTGGAACATCGAGCAGGGGTGCCAACCCTACCTCGGCAACCCCCGGCGCTGCATCTTGGAAAGTCCGCTGGTGGAGACCAGCACCTCCCAAATGCACGATGGGCGCCAATGAACTCTCGCGAGAGACAGCCGCTGCATGCCCGGGGGCTCGGGGGAGGGTGGGCATGAGCAGGCCAGGGAACTAACTCCCCGCGGGCAAAAAGAGGGAAGAAGGAAGGTAGATGTCGAGGGCTGAATTATACAGGACACGCCACAACGCCAGGTTTTTCGCACACTGGTTGAGAGACTCTCATGTGGAGGGCTGACTTTCAATAGGTTGCAGTGAGGGAGCTGCTCTGCTCCATAGGAAACCCTAACCCAGAAGCAGGGCGTTTACGAATGGTTTAGTATCAGATTCCACATAAATGTGTTATGTGATGGGCCAGGAAGCAAACCCCTTTCTGGCCACACGCCATTTTTTAGGACAAGGAGCTCTCTGCACCGGAGCCAGGTCTTGGCGCGCAGCGGGGCGGAGCATCTGGCCAGTGGGAAAGGCGGGGCACCGTCAATCTGAGGTCAACCGAGTCTTGTCAGCGCTGCTGCATCCTTCCTTCCGGGCAGGATTCTGACTTAGAGGCGGTCAGTCATAATCCCATAGATGGTAGCTTCACACCATTGGCTCCTCAGCCAAACACGTACGCCAGATGTCTGAACCTTTGGTTCGTCTCATACTGAGCAGGATTACCATGGTAGCAACACATGGGCAACAACACATGGAGAACACACGCAGTAAAACTAACCTGTCCACATGGGTCTAACCATGATGCTTTCCAGGACATGCACTCCGCTTTTAGGTGAATCCATTCCACTTTGCCTTGCCCTTCACAAAAGAAAGAGAACTCGCTAGCTTCAGTGGCTCAAGCCTGTAGTCCCGGCACATTGAGAGGCTGAGGCCAACGGATCACCTGATGTCAGGAGTTCGAGTCCAGCGTAGCCAACATGGTTAAACCCTGTCTCTATGAAAATACAAAAATTAGCTCGGCATAATAGTTTCCAAGTTTGGTGGGGACAGCTTATGAAACAAACTGGCTCTGGAAATTACACAGAATTCATAGTATGATTGCTTCTTTGAAAGGTGAGCGGTTCATGATTTTTTTCTCAGCATTTATTCATTTACTTGTAGTAAGTGCCATTTAGTTTCTTACAGTTTACATGCAGCTGGTTTCTTTGCATCTACAGAGATTTAGGATAGTTTTTCTTAATGATAAGTCTACGGTGGAGCTATAATGCACTTTCCGTTGTGAACCCTGAAAACTTGAGACAGGTCTCAGTTAATTTAGAAAGTTTATTTAACCAAGGTTCAGGACGCACACCCGTGACACAGCCTCAGGAGGTTCTGAGGACATGTGCCTAAGGTAATCAAAGAACATTATCATTTTATACATTCTAGGGAGACACGGGACATCAATCAACGTATGCAAGATGAACATTGGTTCGGTCTGCAAAGGCGGGACAACTTAACAAAGGCGGGAAGACTTAAAGCGAGGAGGGGACTTCCTGGTCACAGGTAGTTAAGAGACAAATGGTTGCATTCTTTGGAGTTTCTAATTAGCCTCTCCAAAGGAGGCAATCAAATATGCATTTATCGCTTGAAACCAGGAGGCTGATGTTGCAGTAAGCCGAGATCGTTCCACTGGGCTCCAGCGTGAGAGTCTGAGTGAGACTCTATCTCATAAAAGAAAGAAGAAAAAAAAAAAAGGAAAAAGCAGAGGAGTGACTTTGAAATAGAAGGGCAGGCAGGCCCTAAACAGTTGCCAGCTTGACTTTTGCCTTTACTTTAGTGATTTGGAAGCCCCAAGATATATTTTTCTTTCACACAATTTTTAAAACCCAGGTAGAACTGTTCATGCTTATTAAAAAAAAAAAAAAAAAAAAAAAAGGAAGAAAGAAAAACAAATGATAGGCCAGGCACCCTGGCTCACGCCTGTAATCCCAACACTTTAGGAGGCTGAGGTGGCTGGATCACCTGAGATCAAGACTTCGAGACCAGACTGGCCAACATGGGGAAACCACGTCTCTACTAAAGATACAAAAATTGGCTGGGCGTAGTGGCGGGTGCCTGTGATACTAGCTACTGGGGAGGCTGAGGCAGGAGAATGGCTTGAATCTGAGATGGAGAGGTTGCAGTGAGCCGAGTTGGCTCCATTGCACTTCAACCTGGACTGCAAGAGCGAAAATGTCTCTGTCTCTAAATAAATAAATAAATAAATAAATAAATAAATAAATAAATAAGCAATGAGGCCCAGCCAGGGTGGAGGTTTCCTATGCAAAAAGGCATGGGGGGAGGGAGGGAAGGAGTGCCCCTGAGGTCAGGGTGGGGCCCGAGAGAAACCAGTTTTCCCTGACTGTGCACAGGTGGCCAGTTTGGGAGTGATGCCTCCATTTTCAATAACAGTGACCGCTAGGTGACACCAAATGGCAAACAAACGACAAGCCAGCCTGGAATGGGTGGGGTCCCTGGTTTAGGGGTTGTCGAGGAAGGAGAAGGAGATGGAGGCACACGGGGTCGCCGGTCTTCTGATCTCTCTTGGATTACGTTTCCGGGCCCAGGACACCCACCCAGACAGTCCTCACAGCTCTTCAACCAGTGTCCCTGGGGAAAAGAGTATCAGTTCTCAGAAAACATTCAAACAGACACGCACATGCATTCATGTGAGCACATGATAAGTATACAAGTTTATATCGTGATAGTCACTTTTCTTTTGCAAAATGTCTTATTGATGCATTTCATTACATAGTATTGTTGAAAACATCAAATTATAGGAGTGAGCAGAGTGGCTCATGCCTGTAATCCCAGGACTTCTGGAGACCAAAGTGGGGAGGATGGAGGTCAGGAGTTTGAGACTAACCTGGGCAACACATTGAGAGAGATTACCACTACTTAAAAATATTGCCCAGCAGTGTGGCACATGCCTATATTCTCAGCTACTCAGGAACCTGAGACAGGAGGATTGCTTAACCCCAGAATTCAACGTTGCAGTGAGTGAGCTGTGCGCAGACGACCAGAGCTTTTTCTGTTCTGTACGGCTTACATTTTCAATAATGGTCGCCGCTAGGTGTCGCCCAAAGACAACCAAAACACGTGTCATCCTGGAATACATGGGATCCCTGATGGAGGGGTGGGCGAGGAAGTGGGAGGGGACGAAGGCACACGGGGTCGCCCATTTTCTCATGATTCCCCTTGGACAACGTTTCTGGGTGCAGAAAATTCTCCCAGAACGTCCCCAAAACTATTTAACCAGAGCTATATACATTTGTGTTCCCCCATCCAAATCTCCAATCTTATGTAGTTTAATACTTAAAGTTGCTGAAGTTAGCTATAGACAAAGGGAAAAAAAATTAGAAGTGCAGAGGGAGTGGGTTCCTTCATGTGGGTAAAGGAGAGACTTACAAGACCTGTTTAATGTAGCCTTTTAGTAGCCTTTTATCTGCTCACAGCTGAACCACATGAACTTCTCGTGTTTTGGACTCATCCAAGCCTCAACATTAGCTTTAAGAACTCCTTGATCTTTCCAGCAGGAGAAAAAAGAACATGCAAAACTCTCAGGCTCATTATTATAATCTTCTCAAGGATCAGCCTCGTTAGCAGACAGCAGAGTCTTGATCCATTGTTTCACCAAACTAACCACTTGACTGAGAGAATTTGCTGTTGGTCCTAGGGGAACTTCTCATATCCCTTGCAAGCTCTTCAAGTATTTGTGCCTCTTCCCCTTTCAGAAAGTTGTGTTTATCTCAGCATCCCATTCTCATCTCCAAAATTAAAGAATTGTGAAGGATCTAAGATTTTATCCCATTTGTAAACCAACCTATTAACCTTCCATTTTCATGGATGCTGGTAGAAGGCATGAGACACTGAAGTGTGAAAAAAATACCTACTATTTACTGCCTACCTGGAGGCAAAAGCCTCATGTTTGTATTAGTTGTCCTTGTCCATATTACATTTTTTAGAGGGATTTCAAAAGGCTCAGATGGACATTGCACACAGGGAAGATTTGTGCCACAGCTGAGCAGACTCAAGACTAAGAAACCTCAATCTTTTTAAAGTAGGTTACATGCAAACCTGTCCAACCTTTGCCTCACAGAGAAAAATTGTCTTTATTATATTGATTGAGTAATTATCTGCCATTCACCTGAAGAGAAAAACTAGTACCCTTTTTCCAGGTTATTTGTGTACAAAAATCTTTCAAAAATAGCCTGGAACAGGACAGATATTTGATATAAGACACAACAAAACAACAAACTCTAAGAGAATCTTGGAGAACTACATCTCAGTAGCATGCATCTATTCCATTAAATGTTGCACTAAGCAATCCTGTGATAAAAAAAATCCATTGAAGACTTTTGACATGAAGACTAACTTTCGTTGTTTTTTGTTGTGGGATTGTTCAAGTGATTCTCCTGTGTCAGCCTCCAAAGTAGCTGGGAATACAGGCTCCCACGACCACACTCAGCTTATTTTTGTATTTTTAGTAGAGGTGGGGTTTTCCCATGTTGACCAGGCTGGTCTCGAACTCCTGATCTCAGGTGGTCCACCTGCCTTAGCCTCACAAAGTGCTAGGAATGTAGGCATGAGCCTCCAGGCCCGGCCCCAGAAATGAAAGTTCTATGTGTGCAGCAATGTAATTCTGACTGATAAATGACAGGTGAGAGTCAGGGAAAATCTAACACAATTCAACATTTTTACACATTTAGACACATTGAAATTGGATAGCTTATTGGAAAAAGTTAAATGACTACCAATATATACAGCATATTTATTCTGAATGAATTGGTAATCTAGATTTGAGAGATAAAATAATTATTTTTACAAAACAGAAACAAAAACTGCATTTCCATATACCAACAATGAACAATTTGACAGTAAATTAAGAAAAAAAATTTTTGCAACAACATTAAAATAATATAATCCTTAGCAATAATTTTAACAAGGAGGTAAATATCTTGTACAATAAAAAATACAGGATTAGAATATTTATAAAAAAACTAAAAAGGACTTAAATAACTGGCAACAAATTCCATGTTCATGAATTGGAAGACTTAATGAAGTTAAGATGACAATACTACTACCAGAAGTAGTGTACAGATGTACTGTAGTCTCAATTTTTAATTTTTCCAACTTTTTTTCTGCAAAAACAAAATAGCTCATTTAAAACTTCATATGGAATTTGAAAATCCTCTTAATGTACAGAATAATCTTGAAAAGAAGAACAAAATTAGCTGGCTCACAATTTTAAATTTGAAAACATACGAAGCTACAATAATTATAACAGTTTGATAATGGCATAAGAACAATTGTAGAGATCAAATAAATAAAATAGATAATCCAACAAATCCTTGCATAAATTATTGATTGTCTTTTGACAAGGGTGCTTTAATCATTATGTAGAGAAAAGGACAATTTATTCCACAAGAAATGATGGGAAAACAAGTCCACATTGAAACCAGTAAAGTTGAATCTTTATCACATTCCAAGTACAAAAATTAAATAAAAATAGATTAAAGACATAAAAATAAGTGTCAAACTTCAGTGGTTTCTAATGGTTGTTTTTATTTATGCGGGGTCAGTACTAACATGAACACCTTCATACACACAAACTAGAAAACTTTAAAGAAATAGATACATTCCTAGATATATACACTCTCCCAAGATTAAGCCAGGAAGACAATGATTTCCTGAATGGACCAATAAAAAGCTCTGATATTAAATAGGTAATAAGTAGCTTGCCAATCAAAAAAATAAAAGCCCTGGACTTTATGGATTTACAACCAAATTCTACCAATTGTACAAATAAGAGCTGGTACAATTCCTGCAGAAACTATCCCCCAAAATTGAGGAGGAGTGTATCCTCCCCAACTCATTCTATGAGGACAGCATGATCTTGACACCAAAACCTGGCAGAGACACAACAAAAACACAAAAAATTAGCTGGGATTGGTAGCAGACACTTGTAGTCCCAGCTACTTGGGAGGCTGAGGCAGGAGAATGGCGTGAACCCAGGAGGCGGAGCTTGCATTAAGCAGAGATTGCACCAGTGCACTCCAGCCTGGGCAACAGAGGGAGACTCCGTCAAAAAAAATAAAATAAATTAAAATAAAGAAAAGAAAACTTCAGGCCAATATTCTTGACAAACATCAATACAAAAGTTCTCAAAAAAATATTTGTAAACCAAATCCAGCTGCACATCAAACAGGTAATCCGTCATGATCAAGTAGGCTGCCCCCTTAGCATGCAAGTTTGGTTCAACATGTGAAAATCAATAAATGTAATACATCACATAAACAGAACCAAAAACAAAAAACAGACGATTATCTCAATAGATGCAGAAAATAGTAAAAGTCATCTATAACAAACCCACAGCCAACAATCTGTTGAGTCAGCAAAAGCTGGGAGCATTTTTTTGAAAACCAGTACAAGGCAAGAATGCCCTCTCTCACCATTTCTATTCAACATAGTATTGAAAGCCCTAACCAGAGCAATCAGACTAGAGATATAAATCCAAAGAACATCCAAATAGGAAGAGAGAAAGCCAAACAATTTCTGTTTGCAGATAACATAATTCTATATCTAGAAAACCCTGTAGTTTCAGCTACAAAGCTTCTTTAGTTAACAAACAACTTCAGCAAAGTTTCAAGATACTAAATCAATGTGCAAGGATCGCTAACATTTCTCTACACCAATGATAGCCACACTGATAGCAAAGTCAGAAAGGCCATCCCATTCACAATTGCCACTAAAATAATAAAATATCTGGAAATGCAGCTCATCAGAGAGGTGAAAGAGCTCTACAATGAGAATTACAAAACACTGCTCAAAGAAATCAGAGAAGACACAAACAAATGGAAAACCATCCCATGCTCATGGATAGGAAGATCCAATATGAGTAAAATGGCTATATTTCACAAAGCAATTTACAGATTTAATGCCATTTCCATCAAACTGCCAATGAATTTTTTTACAGAGCTAGAAAAATCTATTTTAAAATTCCTATAGGCCGGGTGCAGTGGCTCATGCCTGTAATCCAGCACTCTGGGAGGCTGAGGGGTGCAGATCATGAGGTCAGGAGATCGAGACCATCCTGGCAAACATGATGAAACTCCTTCTCTACTAAAAATACAAAAAATAGCTGGGCGTAGTGGCAAGTGCTTGTAATCCCAGCTACTCGGGAGGCTGGGGCAGGAGAATCCATTGAACCAGGGAGTCAAAGGTTGCAGTGAGCTGAGATTGCACCACTGCACTCCAGCCTGATGACAGAGTGACATTCCCTCAAAAAAAAATTATATATATGAAACCAAAAAAGAGCACACATAGCCAAGGCAATCCTAAGCAAAAAAGAACAAAGCTGCAGTCATCAGGTTGCCTGGCTTCAAACTACACTATGGGGCTATAGTAACAAAAACAGCATAATACTGATGCAAAAACAGACACATAGAAAAATGGAGCAGAATAGAGAGCCCAGAAATAAAGCTGCATGTCTGTGCCCATGTGATAATTGACAAGGCTGACAAAAACAAGCAATGAGAAAAAGATTATTTATTCAATAAGTGGTGCTGGAATAATTGGCTAGCAATATGTGAAAGCTGGACCCCTTATTTACACCGTATACAAAAAAAAAATAGACTCAAGATTGAATGAAGACTTAAATATAAGATCATTATGAATAAAAACCATGAAAGACAATCCTAGACATAGGAATGGGCAAAGATTTCATGATAAAAACACTAAAAGCAATAGTAAGAAAAGCAAAAATTAACAAGTAGGATTTAATTAAACTAAAGAAATTTTGGATAGCAGAAAAGAAACTATTAACAGCATAAACAGAAAACCTAAGGAGTGGAAGAAAATATTTGTAAACTATCCATCTAACAAAGATCTAATATCTAGCATCTATAAGGAACTTAAATTTACATAAGACAAACAACCCCATTAAAAAGTGGGCAAAGACATGAACAGACAATTTTCAAAAGAAGACATACATGTGGCCAACAAGTATATGAGATAAAGTGCAACATCAATGATCGTTAGAGAAATGAAAATTAAAACCACAATGAAATGCCATCTCACACTAATCAGAATGGCTATAGTCAAACAATACATGCTGGAGAGGTTGTAGAGAAAAGGGAACTTATGCACTATTGGTGGGAGTGTAAATTAGTTCAACCGCTGTGGAAAGCAGTTTGGCAATTCCTCAAAGAGCTAAAAGCAGAACTACCATCCAATAGTTCTGCTCACAATCCCATTACTGTGTATATTCCCAGAAAAATAGAAATTATTCTACCGTAAGACACATGCATGCAAATGTTCACTGCAGCCCTATTCACAACAGCAATGACATGGAATCAACCTAAATACTATCAGTAACAGATTAGATAAACAAAATGTGCTATGTATGCATTATGGAATACTATGCACCCATAAAAAAGAATGAGATTATGTCTTTTATGGGAACATAGATGTAGCTGGAGACTATTGTACTTAGCAAACTAACGCAGGAACAGAAAACCAAATACTGCATGTTCTCACTTGTAAGTGGGAGCTAATTGATAAAAATGTATGAACACGAGGAGGAAAACAACAGACCCTGGGGGCTATTTGAAGAAAGAGGGTGGGAAGAGGGAAAGAAGCATAAAAGATAGCCATTGGGTACTGGGATTAATACCTGGGTGATGAAATCATCTATACAGCAAACTCCTGTGACATATGTTTACGTGTGTAACAAACATTCACATATATACCCAAACCTACTATAAAAGTTTTAAAAAGTAAAGCTTTAAAAACTCTTGGGAAAAAGCATAGGCAAAAATCTTATAACATTAAATTTCCTGATGGTTTCTTGTCTGTGACACCAAAAGCATATACCAGAAAATAAAAAACAGATAAACTGGACTTGATTTAAATGTGAAACTTTTCTGATTTTTTGATATGAAAAACACTCTGCTGTTTGTGTTTTCTGATACAAAAAACCCCACCTCTACTAAAATTTGATACAAAAAGCATGAACAAGAGAGTGAAAAGACAACCAGCAAATGGGAGAAAAGATTTGCAAAGCATGTATCTGATTGAGTACATAAGGTAAAATATAGTAAGCAGGATATATAAAGAACTTCTAAAACTCAACAACAGAATGAAACAACAACAGCATTTATAAAAGAACAGAGGATTTGAATCTACATTGGGTCAATAAGTCTACAGAAAAATGCTCAGCACCACCAGTCATGAGGGACATGGATATCAAAACCACAACAAGATACCACTTTACATCTATTACGGTGGCTATATAAAACCCAAAACAACAAAAAGAAAAAAGACCAACTATTGGCTAGAATGTGGGGGAACTGAAACCCTGGTGCATGGCTAGTGAGAATATAAAATGATTTATTCACTGTGACCAAAATTTGGCAGTTTATCAGAAATTTCTACATAGAATTGCCATATGTTTCAGCAACAGGTGGAACAGTTCCATATGTTCCAACTACAGTTGTATCCACAATAATTAAAAACAATGACATAAGCTGCAACCTCTGCCTCTGCAAATTAAGTGATCCTCGTGCCTTAGTCTCCCAAATAGCTGGGACTACAAGCATGCACCACCAGGCCCAGCTAATTTTTCAATTTTTAGTATAGATGTGGTTTTGCTATGTTTCCATGGCTGGTCTCGAACTCCTGAGCTTAAGTGATCTGCCTGCCTCAGCCTCCCAAAATTTTGGAATAACAGGTGTGAGCCACCATGTCTGGCCTCTGTTATTCAATCTAAGAACTGTATGCAGAGATGCGTTCAGGTTTTAAAATTTTATTCACTTATGCACTGATACTTTCACACCAAATTTTGTAGCAGCATCATTTACAGTAAAAAATGTAAAAACAAATCTAGATATCTTCTAAGAGACAAACAGACAAAGAAAATATGGTATATACACACAAAAGAATATTATTTAGCCTTAAAATGAATGCATTGCTGATGGGCCTGGTGGATTAGGCTTATAATCTCAGAACGTTGGGAGGTAAAGAGGAGAGGATCGTCTGAGCCTGGGAATTTGAGACTAGCCTGAGCAACACAGCAAAATTCCATCTCTACAAATAGTACAAAAATTTCCTGGGGTTGATGGTGTGTGTCTGTAGTCCCAGACACAAGAGAGGTCCATCTGAGTCAGAAGGATCGCTTGAGCCTAGGGAGGATGAGGCTGCAGTGAGTCATGATTGCATTGCTGTGCACTCCAGCCTGGGTGACAAAGAGAGACTCTATCTCAAAAAAAAAAAAATGCAATGATGATACATGCTACAACATGGATGAACCTTTAAGACATTATAGTATGTAAAATAATCCAGATACAAAAGGATAAATATTTAATGTCAAATTTTGTGTGTAGGGGAATGTCATGTGAGGCTGGCCCATTCTCAGCAGGAACAGATTGTTAGGAGGTTAGGTGGCTCATTATGTTTACACACCAGGTCATGGCTGGCAAAGTAGGGAGGCAAGTGCTTCTGTGGTACTCATCTACCACAATTATTGTACTGAACCCTGGAGCTGTTGTCTAGTGCCTTCCAAGGCTGAAGGTCTCTGTAGACATAATTCTGTACCTCATCTGGGGAGCAGAAAGTTGCTTGGAGTACAAGGAGTGGCAGTGATGGCCAGGAAAGCTCTGAGGCTTCCAAATCTGGCTGCCTGTTACTGTCTTTGCAGAACTCCACGCAGGAGATTGGTAAAAAGGTGTTAATGGGGTAATACTCTGTTTCCTCTGGTGAGGGGTAGAAGCTTGCTGATGCCAGCAAGGGCCAGCACTGAAATGAGGTGAGTGGAAGAACAAAGGTTCTCTAAAACATTCCAGAGATGGCTGAGAAAGGCCCCCTGTGCAGACACCGCCATGGCAACTCTAAAGGGCTATGTCCTATATATTAACATAAGCATATCTATGAATACACGCACAAACACAGCTATAGATGTAGATGTATATATTTATTCTATTGCTTCTATTTCTCTGAATAAGTGTAATACAACCTGTAACTAGTAAAAGACTGTGGAAGTTATCGAAAACATACTGAGAAGAGACGTCCAGAACCAGATGGCTTCACTAATACATTGTTTTAAACGCTAAAAGTTGTAGCTCCAATTTTCTCACTCTAAAAATTGCAATTCAGTTACTGCAGTATACCAACTCAATAGAATGAGTTTTAGAAAACAAGATGATCATCTCAATTGATACAGGTAAAATTTGACATAATCCAAAACACTTATATGATAAGAGCACTTAATAAACTAGGTATAGACTAAAATTTCCTCAACATAATAAAAGTTACAAATAAAAAACTCAAAACTATCATTATATGCAATGGTGAAAGACTAAAAGCTTTCTCCCTAAGATCGAAAACAGACAAGGATAGTTGCGTTCATCACTTCTGATCAACATTGTAATAGAAATCAGGCCAGAATAATTGAGCAATACAAGAAAAGAAACACTCCAATTGGAAAAGAAATAAGCTTATTTCTCTATATAGATGTTATAATTTTACATATATAATTAAAATCATAAGTAATAATAATAAAACTGTTAACACTAATAATCAAATTTTACAAAGTTGTAGAATACAAGATCAATACATCCAAATAAATGGAATAGAATTAAGAATCAGGAAATAAATCCATACATGTAATTTTTTAACATGAGCTTGGCAAAGCCGCAGGAGCTGTTGGAAACAATTTAGTTCATGTATTTCAGCACAGTTTTTTTTTTTTGTTTTGTTTTGTTTTTTTGAGACAGAGTTTTGCTCTTGTTGCACAGATTGGAGTGCAATGGCATGATCTCAGCTCACTGCAACCCCTGCCTGCTGGGTTCAACTCTTTCTCCTCCCTCAGCCTCCCGAGTAGCTGGGATTACAGGCATGCACCATCACGCCTGGCTAATTTTGTATTTTTAGTAGAGAGGGGCTTTCTCCATGTTGATCAGGCTGGTCTCGAACTCCCAACCTCAGGTGATCTGCCTGCCTCGGCCTCCCAAAGTGCTGGGATTATAGGCGTGAGCCACGCGCCCAGATATTTTAGCTCAATTTTAGAAGATCCTTCCTCATTGGGGAATAGTTAAAAGCTTTCCATTCATGGCCAGTGAGCTTATCACTAGAATATGTAGTTTTCAAATAAAGCTTCCATTTTAAGATACAATGAATTTAAAACAAAGTTTGAAATATATAAATAAACTTTTTTTACCATCTTAATGAAAAAACAGTGTTGTTTTATTTTGTTGAAATTTGAAATTAAATGATCATTTCAATTCTTTCAAAAGGCATTATAAATAAACAGGCTATTGAAAAAAAAGTCTTAGATCATGTTCAAATTTTAATTTGGTCTTAAATAGGCTTACAAAATATGTCCTGGGTCCTGACATGTTTGCCTTTCTAGAAAGCCCATAAAGACAAAAATGAGCTGGAACATATTTATCTATCAGGAAAGTAACCTCAGCCAAGTTGCACCAAGACAAACAGCAATACTGACTACAGGTGTGCACCTTCCACAAGGTACAGGTTCAACTCTCAAGCCACACAATGGAGGTAAAATAATGTTACCCTTGGTGATGTTGATCAGCTCTTTCACCTGCAGGGTTACTGGAGCCAGCATTCTTATTTTTTTTTTCCACAAAGGTAATGTAGCTGTTCAGTTTGTCCTCAAACACATCCAGTTCATTCCTCACAGAAACAAATATAAAGACTTCCATGACAATGACCTGGGGACACAGAGTGAAGGTTTTACAGATACACCTGTGTCTACACAGATCTCTTTTTATTTCAGAGGCCAGTCTCTCTTAAGCCTCTGAAACTTCTCTGCTAATGACTCTTGGCACTGGCTATACAGAGACAAATGGCATATTAAATTCTGTAAAGGCAGGAGTCACCCACACTCTGTTCTTTACCCGACAGTGTACCATGCAGTCTCACAAGATCTTGTAGAACTATTCCAACGTGTTTGAAATCAGAATGAAAAGGTTCACTTTGAGTAAGGATTGACTTTGGGATAATTCCAATCCTAGCCCACCCCACTACCAAATTAAGAAAGATACAGCATTTTGTCCCATTTTATGGTGGCCACCCCTCTGTTCATCCTGTCACAATGCCATTGCTCAACATTTTCTCCTTTTATCCATCTCTGTCAACCAAATCTTACTTATCTCTGAGAGTGGATGTTACTTGCTATCATATTCAGGAAGTTCCCCAAGGTAGAATAATTAACTAAACTTCAGACCTTTTTCACATTATTTTTTTTTCTTCTGACAGCAGGCACTTCATAGCATGTCTTTCCTTTATATATATATTTTATATATATATATATATTATCATACTTTAAGTTCTAGGGTACGTGTGCACAATGTGCAGGTTTGTTACATATGTATACATGTGCCATGTTGATGTGCTGCACCCATTAACTCATAATTTACATTAGGCATATCTCCTAATTCTATCCCTCCTCCTCCCCCCACCCCACAACAGGCCCCAGAGTGTGATGTTCCCCTTCCTGTGTCCATGTGTTCTCATTGTTCAATTCCCACCTATGAGTGAGAACATGTGGTGTTTGGTTTTTTGTCCTTGCGATAGTTTGCTGGGAATGATGGTTTCCAGCTTCATCCATGTCCCTACAAAGGACATGAACTCATCGTTTTTTATGGCTGCATAGTATTCCATGGTGTATACGTGCCACATTTTCTTAATCCAGTCTATCATTGTTGGACATTTGGGTTGGTTCCAAGTCTTTGCTATTGTGAATAGTGCCACAATAAACATATGTGTGCATGTGTGTTTATAGCAACACATAGCATGTCTTTTCTTATTTTCTTAGATTGTGAGTTTCTTTCAGACTAGGACTCTGCTGAGTCAGCTCTCTGTCCTCCCTCTAGTCCTTATCACAGTGCTTGGCTATGATAGATGTTTAATAAATATTTGATAAACACAGTAAATCCATATGAGTGACACAATGTTACAGAAAACTCTGGTCGCTCAACAAATTCTATTCTCCCATTTATTAGGGACACAGCAGAATTACATTTCTTAGCCTCATTTGCATTAGATGTGCAAATGTGACCAGTTATTGTTAATGGCTGTAGAGTGAGACGGATGTGAGTCACATTAAGATGAGTCCATCAAGTCTTCCCACATGCATTTCTTAAAGTACTTTATTTTCAGGGGACTGAACACAAACGGCAACCATGACTCATGGATGATGAAGACAAATAATGAAAGAACTTTGAGTTTCTGAATGACCACATGGAGAGGAGGTGCCTTTTCAATTTGGCCAACAGCACTGTTATGTGTGCTAAAAAGTGCTGTTAATCTAACGCAAATTAGGGATCTGGTGGTATTTGACACTTCAGCATAACCTAAAACATGCACCTAAAAACCTATTCACTGAATTAATTTAAAAGGTGTTCTTATAGTACACTTAAGATGACAAACATTAAGTTGGTCTTGCAATTTTTACCCTTCCATTTTGACCATACTATGTTATATTAGAGAACTTGGGCCACATAAATTATCAGTTTTTATTGCGTCTATTTGATTCGTCTCTCTTTTCTTCTTTATTAGTCTTGCTAGCGGTCTATCAATTTTGTTAATCTTTTCAAAAACCTGGATTCATTGATTTTTTGAAGGGTTTTTTGTGTCTCTATTTCCTTCAGTTCTGCTCTCATCTTAGTTATTTCTTGCCTTCTGCTAGCGTTTGAATGTGTTTGCTCTTGCTTCTCTTGTTCTTTTAATTGTGATGTGATGTTAGGGTGTCAATTTTCAATATTCCCTGCTTTCTCTTGTGGGCATTTAGTGCTATAAATTTCCCTCTACACACTGCTTTGAATGTGTCCCATAGATTCGTGTATGTTCTGTCTTTTTTCTTGTTGGTTTCACAGAACATCTTTATTTCTGCCTTCATTTCATTGTGTGCCCAGTAGTCATTCAGGAGCAGGATGTTCCGTTTCCATGTAGTTGAGCAGTTTTGAGTGAGTTTCTTAATCCTGAGTTCTAGTTTAATTGCACTGTGGTCTGAGAAACAGTTTGTTATAATTTCTGTTCTTTCACATTTGCTGAGGAGTGCTTTACTTCCAACTATGTGGTCAATTTTGGAATAAGTGCAGTGTGGTGCTGAGATGAATGTGTATTCTGTTGATTTGGGGTGGAGAGTTCTGTAGATGTCTATTAGGTCCACTTGGTGCAGAGCTGAGTTCAACTTCTGGATATCCTTGTTAACTTTCTGTCTCGTTGATCTGTCTAATGTTGACAATGGGGTGTTAAAATGTCCCATTATTATTGTGTGGGAGTCTAAGTCTTTTTGTAGGTCTGTAAGGACTTGCTTTATGAATCTGGGTGCTCCTGTATTGGGTGCATACATATTCAGGATAATTAGCTCTTCTTATTGCATTGATCCCTTTACCATTATGTAATGGCCTTCTTTGTCTCTTTTGATCTTTGTTGGTTTAAAGTCTCTTTTATCAGACACTAGGATTGCAACCCCTTCCTTTTTCTGTTTTCCATTTGCTTGGTAGATCTTCCTCCATCCCTTTATTTCGAATCTATGTGTGTCTCTGCACATGAGATGCTTTTCCTGAATACAGCACACTGATGGGTCTTGACTGTTTATCCAATTTGTCAGTCTGTGTCTTTTAATTGGAGCATTTAGCCCATTTACATTTAAGGTTAATATTGTTATGTGTGCATTTGATCCTGTCATTACAATGTTACCTGGTTATTTTTCTCACTAGTTGATGCAGTTTCTTCCTAGTCTTGATGGTCTTTACAATTTGGCATGTTTTTGCAGTGGCTGGTACTGGTTGTTCCTTTCCATGTTTAGTGCTTCCTTCAGGAGCTCTTTTAGGGCAGGCTTCATGGTGACAAAATCTCTCATCATTTGCTTGTCCGTAAAGTATTTTATTTCTACTTCACTTATGAAGCTTAGTTTGGCTGAATATGAAATTCTGGGTGGAAAATTCTTTTCTTTAAGAATGTTGAATATTGTCCCTCACTCTCTTCTGGCTTGTAGAGTTTCTGTCAAGAGATCAGCTGTTAGTCTGATGGGTTTCCCTTTGTCGGTAACCTGACTTTTCTCTCTGACTGCCCTTAACATTTTTTCCTTCATTTCAACTTTGGTGAATCTGACAATTATAGGTCTTGGAGTTGCTCTTCTCAAGGAGTGTCTTTGTGGTGTTCTCCGTATTTCCTGAATTTGAATGTTGCCCTGCCTTGCTAGATTGGGGAAGTTCTCCTGGCTATTATATAGCCTGCAGAGTGTTTTCCAACTTGGTTCCATTCTCCCCATCACTGTCAGCTACACCAATCAGATATAGATTTAGTCTTTTCACATAGTCCCATATTTCTTGGAGGCTTTGTTCATTTCTTTTCATTCTTTTTTTCTCTAAACTTCTCTTCTAACTTCATTTCATTCATTTGATCTTCCATCACTGATACCCTTTCTTCCAGTTGATCGAATTGGCTACTGAGGCTTGTGCAGTAATCATGTAGCTCTCGTGCCTTGGTTTTCAGCTCCATCAGGTCCTTTAAGAACTTCTCCACATTGGTTGTTCTAGTTAGCCATTCATGTAATTTTTTTTTTCAAGGTTTTTCCCTTCTTTTTCATGGGTTCAAACTTCCTCCTTTAGCTTGGAGTGGTTTGATCGTCTGAAGCCTTCTTCTCTCAACTCGTCAAAGTCATTCTCTGTCCAGTTTTGTTCCATTGCTGGTGAGGAGCTGCAATCCTTTGGAGGAGGACAGATGCTCAGATTTTTAGAATTTTCAGTTTTTCTGCTCTGTGTTTTCCCCATTTTTGTGGTTTTCTCTACTTTTGTTCTTTGATGATGGTGATGTACAGATGGGGTTTTGTTGTGGATGTCCTTTCTCTTTGTTAGTTTTCCTTCTAACAGTCAGGACCCTCAGCTGCAGGTCTGTTGGATTTTGCTGGAGGTCCACTCCAGACGCTGTTTGCCTGGGTATCAGCAGTGGAGGCTGCAGAACAGTGGATATTGGTGAAAAGCAAATATTGCGGCCTGATTGTTCCTCTGGAAGTTTTGTCTCAGAGGAGTACCCGGCCGTGTGAGGTGTCAGTCTGCCCCTACTGGGGGTGCCTCCCAGTTAGGCTACTCGTGGGTCAGGGACCCACTTGAGGAGGCAGTCTGTCCATTCTCAGATCTCCAGCTGCATGCTGGGATAACCACTACTCTCTTCAAAGCTGTCAGACAAGGCCATTTAGGTCTGCAGAGGATTCTGCTGCCTTTTGTTTGGCTATTCCCTGCCCCCAGAGGTGGAGTCTACAGAGGCAGGCAGGCCTCCTTGAGGTGCAGTTGGCTCCACCCAGTTAGAGCTTCCTGGCTGCTTTGTTTACCTACTCAAACTTCGGCAATGGTGGGCGCCCCTCCCCCAGCCTCGCTGCTGCCTTGTAGTTTGATCTCAGACTGCTGTGCTAGCTAAATCAGTGAGGGTCCATGGGCATAGGACCCTCTGAGCCATGTGCGGGATATAATCTCCTGGTGTGCCATTTGCTAAGACCTTTGGAAAAGTGCAGTGTTAGGGTGGGAGTGATCCAATTTTCCAGATGCCCTCTGTCACCCCTTTCTTTGACTAGGAAAGGGTATTCCCTGACCCCTTGCACTTCCTGGGTGAGGCAATGCCTCACCCTTCTTCAGCTTACACTGGGTGTGCTGCACCCTCTGTCCTGCACCCACTTTCTGACACTTCTCAGTGAGATGAGCCTGGTACCTTAGTTGGAAATGCAGAAATCACCTGTGTTCAGCATTGCTGATGCTGGGAGCTGTTGACTAAGGCTGTTCCTATGTGGCCATCATGGCTCTACCCCCTCTCTAATTAAATTTTAATGTGACTAGTCTGAAATTATTTTTTCTATATTCTTCAGGTTTTTCATAATTTTTCTCTAACTTTTAGGTTCTATGTTTATGCCCCTTATATTTTTAAGAAATATCTCTGAAGATTTTTGCCCATTTTAAAGTTAAACTACTTAATTAATTTTTTATTGAGTGTTTTGTTTCTTCTGTATTCTGCTTATCAATTTCTTGTCAGCTGTGTAGTTTGCACATATTTCCTCTCATTTTCTTTCTTTTTTTTGAGACAGTCTTGCTCTGTCACCCATGCTGGAGTGCAATGGCACGATCTCAGCTCACTGTAACCTCCACCTCCTGGGTTCAAGCGATTCTCTGGCCTCAGCTTCATGAGCAGTTGGGATTTCAGGAACCACGCCTGGCTGATTTTTGTATTTTTAGTACACACAGTGTTTCACCATGTCGGCCAGGCTGATCTAGAACTCCTGACCTCAGGTGATCCACCAGGCTCGGCCTGCCAAAATACTGAGATTATGGGTGTGAGCCATTGTGCCTGGTCAATAGAATATTATTTATACAATGGAATATTAGTCAGCTATAAAAATAAATACAGAACTGACATGTGCTATAACATGGATAAATAATGCAAACATGCTCAATGAGAAAAGCCAAAGAAAAAAGGTCACATATTATATTATTATATTTCTATAAAGTGACTAGAATAGAAAACTGGAAATAGAAGATGGGTGTCGTGGCTCATGCCTGTAATCACAGCACTTTGGGAGGATGAAGCAAGCAGATTACGAGGTCAGGAGATGCTGGCTAACATGGTGAAACCCCGTCTCTACTAAAAATACAAAAAAAATAGCTGGGCATGCTGATGGGCACCTGTAGTCCCAGCTACCCTGGAGACTGAGGCAGGAGAATGGCATGAACCTGAGAGGTGGAGCTTGCAGAGAGCCAAGATCATGCCTCTGCACTCCGGCATGGGTGACAGAGCAAAACTCCAAAAAAAAAAAAAAAAAAAAAAGAAAAGAAAAAGAAAGAAAGAAAGTGAGAAAGAGAGTACTAGAGCTAGAAAGTCAATTAGTGGTTACCAAGGAAATTCGGTGGATGAATGAGAAACTACTGCTTAATGGATATGGAGGGTTTTTTTGGTGAAATTGTGATAAAACTATTTTGGAATTTGATAGTGGTGACAGGTGTATAGCATTGTAAATAAACAGAAAAACACTGAATTTTACACTTTATATTAGTATATAGAACTCTATATTATGTAAATTTTAGCTGACTAAAACATTTTAACAAGTGAAGAAAAATAAACTGTACGCCTTGTGTTGTGGCTCAAACCTGTAATCTCAGTTTTTCAGAGGCTGATGATGCAGGCAGTTCATGAGGCCAAGAGATCGAGACCATCCTGGACAACATGGTGAAACCCCATCTCTACTAATAACACAAAAATTAGCCAGGCTTAGTGACACACCCTTATAGTCCCAGCTACTCGGGAGACTGAGGAAGGATAATCACTTAAATCCAGGAGGTGGAGGTTGCAGTGAGACGAGATTGTGCCACTCCACTCCAGTCTTGTGAAAGATTGAGAAGAGGGAGACTCTGATAGAAAGAAAGAAAGAAACAGAAAGAAAGAAGAAAAGAAGAAAAAAAGAAAAGAAAGGGAGGAAGGAAGGAGAAAGAAAGAGAAAGAAGAAAGAAAGAAAGAAAGAAAGAAAGAAAGAAAGAAAGAAAGAAAGAGAAAGAAAGAAGAGAAGGGAAGGGAAAGAAGAAGAAAGAAAGAGAAAGAAAGAAGAAAGGAAGAAAAAGAAAGAAAGGAAGGAAGGAAGGAAGGAAGGAAGGAAGGAAGGAAGGGAAAGAAAGAAAGAGAAAGAAAGACTATGAAACAAGAGGGCAAATAAGGGAGCCCTGGAAAATGATTCTGTTTCCACTTTCAAAAAAGAACCACCCTCCCCCCCGCCCCCCCCCAAAAAAAAAAAAACAGATCTCCAAAGCTCTGACTGAGAAATTCTTCTCCTTGGATCCCAGAGCAGTGGTCTGAGGATCTGTCACATTCTACACCAGCCTGAGTGCTCAGTCCCGCAAACCCCTAGGCCACTTTCTGCTCTGAAAGACCTTCGGCAGATATAGAGCAATTTCCACAGGACTGAGAGTACAGTGGTAATTGATAGACAGCAAGGTCAACTCACTTCTTTAAGCCTTTGAATTTAGGGGTTACCCAGTTCAATTATGTCAGTTTTTTTTTTTTTTTTTTTTTTTGAAATAAGTCAGTTTATTTTATTTCTAACAAGGCCTTTTTCTCCTATAATTAAGACAAACCATTTTACACTTTATAATAACATAACTTAGTTTTTAGTATTTTCAAAAGGGAAAGATTTTGGGTGGGGGGAGTTTAGGAAATCAAATATTTTAGAAGGAGTAACTATAGAAGTTACTTTTTCAATCTTAATATATTAACAGGCTTGTTACCAGGTACATTACCCAGCATTTTTTCTTACAAGGAATCTATCAAGTACTAGCCAACAAATAATCTACATTTAGAAACTGAGGGTAGAAATGTCTGTATTTTAATAGGAAACAAGCATCTAAAATACAAATCACATGTCTTTAACAAGGCAATTTACATAATTAGGTGTAAGTTTTTAATTAACTTTATGTTCCTTAGGATCCTAGCAAACACTCAGTTGACTGTATCTCAAGTTCAAACTGCACTCACCTGGCTATAAAGGTAAACATCACAATGGAAGTGGGCCTGTCTGACTAGGGAAAAAGATCACTTCAATATTGCACATTTCCTCTCTTTAAAAACAAGGATTAAGTCAGGGCCATCTTGGTTCTGAATCTCTCCATTTTTGTTGGGAGAAGACTAACCATCTCTTTACTAAGTTCTAGCTCAACTTCTATTTCCTGGGCGGCCTCAGGATGCTTTTCACAGTAATCAACAATAAATTTGTAATGTTCCAATGATGTTGCCAAATTTTCCAGCTCTTTCTTGGGATCTGCAGTAATGATTTTGCCATAGAGACGGGCAACTCGAAACTTAGCTAACATGGCAGGGCGAAGAACATCTTCCCCTATATGCTCAGGGAATACTTTATTTGGGTCTCTCAGGGAGTCTAAGAAGAGCTGGTAGTACTTCAGTGCTGACTTATTAAGATTATTTATTTTTTTTACAATGTGTGAATCAGGATCCCTTAGCCTGTCAGCAATGGCAACCTTCAAATCCATCATATCATAGTAAGCATGTGCAATTTCAAACTGGATCTGTCTGTTGACCAACAGATAATACTGTGGATTCAGGTCTACAGTTAGGGGCTCTAGCATGGCTATTCTGCGTTTATGCATCTTGCATCGTCTCTCCATGTCAGTTTCAAAGAATGCAAGCACCTTAAACAGAGCACTGTGGTCTTGGACAACTTCAATATGGTCAGTGACATAACCATCAATCTGAAAGAACTCTTTTGCCTCAAAGACATAGTGCTGACCCAATAAGAAAAGTTCTCTGGCTTCTTCAAAATCTAAAGGTCTCAAGTAGCTCACTTTCTCTTCTACTGCAGAGATGGCATCACACAGTTCACCGGTTCCAAACTGCACAGCTTTTTTCCGAATGCTTTCCTCCTCATCTAGTTCTTTTTTCCTTAAAGCTCTAAGTTCAGACTGTTTATCAAGATCAAGCTCTCCTATGTTGTCCTGCATGGAGAGTTGGGCATTCTGCATGAGAGTCAAACAGTATTTGATCCAGCACCTTGCTATTTCCCCCTTTCTTTGATGATAAAGCTCTGGCACTTCTCCTTCAGCTTCAGGAGTGTCTTCTGTGGCTGAGATCTTTCCAGTTTGACCAAAAATGACATTAGCAGCTGATAAACAGTGCCTGGCCTCCATAAAGCATAGCTTATTGATGTAAAACTGTGACAAGGTAGCAGCATTGATAGCCCACTCTATAGGATGGTAGGCATTGTGCTCAAGCTGGCGTTTTAGTGTACTATGGCAATAGTGAGCAGCCTTCTCAAACATTTCCAGATGCTGGTAGACTTGAGCTAGGTAATATAGGTTATGAGCATAAACCTTTTCAAATCTTTTTGATCTCTCTTGTTCAGTAAGTTTCTCTTCTTCAGGAAGAAAACGCTCAGTAGGATCAAGAGGAGGACTCCCAACCTCTTTCATATACTGATTATATAGTGCTTCTGATGACTCTAGGTAAGCCTGTGCAGTTTCAATTTCTTCTCTTTCAGACCACAAGATACCCAGGTTATTCTGCGCCTGGATGCAGAGAGAGATGCAGTCGTGCGAGAGCCGGTACCTGCGCAGCAGCCGCAGGCATTTCACCAGGTGCTCCTCCCCCGCCGACAGCTCCTCCGTGTCGATGTGGTTCACCCCGAGGTGGAACTCGATGACTGCCAGCCTCACCGCTCGCTGGGCGACGGGCCCCTCGGGCTCCACCACCTCAGCCGGCAGCCCCAGGGCGTGGTCACCGGCACCCGGGCCGTCCTCGGCCTCAGGCCGCTCATCCTCGTCCTCAGGCGCAGGGCCGAGCAGCGCCTTGACCTCTTCCAGTAGCGCCCGGGCGCTGTATTTGGACTTGTACGGTTCCTTCTCCGGATTTTTATGCAGTTCCACCCGCGACAGAGCGAGCGCCGCCTGGAATTTCTCACAGACCTCTGCCCACGGAACGTTCGCCATAGCGGCCTCTACTGCCTGGCTTTCTTCAATGTTTGCCAATTATGTCAGTTTTTACAGAAAAAAATTGAAGGTTTTCACTACTGTATTCCTCTCCATATTGGGTGTAGGGGGATTCCTTTCAATTTTAATTATGCAGATTAGTGAATGCAGAAAGTAAGTTTTTGTCCTTGGAAATCTTTCCTGGTTTTGACTGCAGCCAAGTCAGATCCATGGAAGCCTTGAGCCTCCCAAGCCATCAACCTATTGTTTTCACCTCCCCATGTTATGGGTCCTGGGCATGTTACCAGAAGAAGGGGTGCTTCTACCCCATGACAAAGCTGCCCCTATCATCTATCTTTCTTCTTCTCATCACTTCGTCAGCGTTAACTCCTCTTATGACCTTTAGCCTGAGAAATCTGTCTGTGTGTGCATGCATGTGTGTTTATGCACAAACCTGTGGAAATCTAATGGTACAAACATGAGTTTGCTTCATATGACGAGAAAATTGGCAAAAATCCCCAGGATCTCGGGGACTCATTCCCAGAGCAAACCCCATGAGAGGGTTAAGCCCTGGCATAGGAATTCAGAATGCTCTTTTATCCCTTGGACTCTGCCCACTTCATCATCTCTGGGCCAGTCTCTGCTTCTCTCCAGACCTCAGTTTTTCAGATATCCAGTGAGATGTGAGATTTCAAAGTGCTTTAGCCACAGCTCAGCATGCATATGGTCTAACCTCCCTACCAACTAGGATTGGTGTAGCAAGGCTGTGATCAAGGTGTTCCCAGATCTTCCTCACTTGGGAAGAAATAGATGGGTTCTGCACTGGGCACATGGACCTTCTGCTCAAGAAGGGTCATGCACACTTGATCTTTCAAGGCCCACAGACGATGTATGCAAGTGAGCCCCACCTTCATCCCCCAACAGCTTCCCATGGAGCATACCAATATGTCCCCTGTCCTCTGAGTCTGGAAGGTAGTGACATCTTCACTTAACACATGGATTGATGGATGCTTTGTATAATTAAATGTTCCCCACTACTGCCTCCACCACTATGCAGATAGAAAAATGTCTTAGGAAAGTGACATAACTTATCCAAAATTACACAGAGATTCCATGGCAAAGCTAGCACTTTAGTTAGCATTACATTTTCGTACATATAGAAGAAAACCCAGACAGGGTGTGGTAGCTCACGCCTGTAATCCCAACACATTGGGAGGTTGAGGCAGGTGGATCACCAGAGGTCTGGAATTTAAGACCAGCCTGACCAACATAGAGAAACCCCGTCTCTAATAAAAATACAAAATTATCCAGGTGTGGTGGTGCGTGCCTGTAATCCCTGCTTCTTGAGAGGCTGAGGCAGGAGAATCGCTTCAATCCAGGAGGCAGAGGTTGCAGTGAACCGAGATCATGCCATTGCACTCCAGTGTGGCCAATAAGAGTGAAACTCCGTCTCAAAAAATGAAAAAAGCAAACCCAATATAATAGTGCAGAAAAGAGAGATAATGCTTTCTTTCTCATAAATAAGGATCTTAGAGCTGGGAAGTCTGACCCTGAACTGTGCACGAAGGGAGTCAAAAATAGTCTGTCATTTTGCTAAAATGTTTTTCTTTTTTGAACTTTTCTTTTAGGTTCAGGGGTACATGGGCAGGATGCGCAGGTTCGTTAAATATGTAAACATATGTCCTGAAGTTTGGTTGTGCAGATTGTTTTATCACCCAGGAATTAAGTCTACTATCCATTAGTTATTTTTTTCTGGTTCTCTCCCTCCTCCCACCCTTTACCTCCTGATAGGCCCCGGTGCATGTTGTTCCCCTCCATGTGTCTGTATGTTCTCATCATCTGCCCTCCACTTATCAGTGAGAAATGTGGTACGTGGTTTTCTGTTTCTGTGTTAGTTTTTTAAGGATAATGGACTCCAGCTCCATCCATGTCCCTACAAAGTACATAATCTTGTTCTTTTTTTATGGCTGCATAGTACTCCGTGTTGGATATGTACTACAATTTATTTATCCAGTCTATTATTGATGAACATGTAGGCTGATTTGATGTCTTTGTTATTTTGAATAGGGCTGTGATGAACTTGTGCATGCATGTGTCTTTATAATAGAGTGACTTATATTTCTTTGGGTATATACCCAGTAATGAGATTGCTAGGTCAAATGGTATTCTTTTCTTTAGGTCTTGGAGGAATCACCACACTGTCTTCCACAATGTTTGAACTCGACCAACAGAGTAAAAATGTTCCTTTTTCTCCACAACTTTGTCAGCATCTGTGATATTGTGACTTTTTAATAGTAACCATTTTAACTGGTATAAAATGATATCTCATTGTGGTTTGGATTTACATTTCTCTAATGGTCAGTGATGTTGAACTTTCATTTTGTACGCTTATTGGCTGTATGTATGTCTTCTTTCAAGACGTGTTTCTGCATATCCAGTGGCCAATTTTTAATAAGGTTGGTTGTTTTTTTTCTTGTAAATTTATGTTTCTTGTAGATGCTAGCAATTAGATTATTGCCAGGTGCACAGTTTGCAAAAATTTTCTCCCATTCTGTACATTGTCTGTTTACTCTATTGATAGTTCCTTTTGCTGTGCGGAAGCTCTTTAGTTTAGTTAGATCCTATCTGTCAATGTTTTCTTTGTTTTAATTGCTTTTGGCGCCTTCATCATCAAATATTTGCCCACGCCTTTGTCCTGAATGGTATTGCCTAGGTTGTCTTCCAAAGTTTTTATAGTCTTGGGTTTTACATTTAAAATATCTTGAGTTTATTGTTGTATATGTTGTAAGGAATCTTTCTTTATTTTTTAAATTTAAATTAAGTTCTGAAGTACAAGTGCAGAATGTGTAAGTTTGTTACATAGGTATATTTGTGCCATGGTGGTTTGTTGCACCTATCAGCCCGCTATACAGCCTTCAAGTCCCACATGCATTAGCTAGTTATCCTAATGCTCTCCTTCCCTTCAGCTCCCATTCCCTGACTAGCCCCAGTGTGTGTTGTTTCCCTTCCAGTGTTCATGTGTTCTTATTGTTCATCTCCCACTTATGAGTGAGAATATGAGTTGGTTAGTTTTCTCTTCCTGTGTTAGTTTGCAGAGGATAATGGAGGAAGGGGTTCAGTTTCAATTTTCTGCACATGTCTAGGCAGTTATCCCAGCACCATTTATTGAGTACAGAGTCACTTTTTCATTGCTTGTTTTTGTCAGGTTTGTCGAAGTTCAGATAGTTGTAGGTGTGCAGTCTTATTTCTGGGTTCTCTATTCTGTTTCATTGGTCTATGTGTCTGTTCTTGTACCAGTACCATGCTGTTTTGGTTTCTGTTGTCCTGTAGCACAGTTTGAAGTTGGGTAGTGTGATGCCTCCAGCTTAGTCCTTTTTGCTTGGGGTTGTCTTGACTATTCAGGCCTTTATTGGTTCCATATAAATTTTAAAATAGCTTTTCTACTTTTGTGAAAAATGTCATTGGTAGTGTAATGGAAATAATATTAACTATAAATTTCTTTGGGCAGTGTGTCTACTTTAACAACATTAATTCTTTCTATCCATAAGCATGAAATGTTTTCCTATTTGTTTGTCATCTCTGATTTCTTTGAGAAGTGGTTTATAGTTCTCCTTGTACAGACCTTTAACTTCTCTTGTTAGATATATTCCTTGGTATTTTATTCTTTTTGTGGCAACTGTGAATGAGAGTTCATTCATGATATTGCTCTTGGCTTGAGTGTTGTTGGTATATAAGGATTTAGTGCTAGTGACTTTTGCCCATTTATTTTGTATCTTGAGACTTTGTTAAAGATGTTTATCAGCTTAAGAAGCTTTGGGGTTGAGACAATAGGGGTTTTCAAGATATAGGATCATGTCATCTGCCACCAGGTGTAGTTTAATTTCTTTTCTTTCAATTTGAATGACTTTTTCTCTTACCTGATTGCTCTGGCCAGCACTTCCAATACTATCTGAAATAGGAGTCATGAGAGAGGGAATACTTGTCTTGTGCCCATTTTAAAAGGGAATGTTTTCAGCTTTTGCCCTTTCAGTATGATGTTGGCTGTGGGTTTGTCATATATGGTTCTTATTATTTTGAAGTATGTTTTTTTCAATACCTAGTTCATTGAGAGTTTTTACATGAATGGATGTTGAATTTTATGGATGGAAAGCTTTTTCTGCATCTATTCAGACAATCATGTGGCTTTTGTCTTTAGTTCTGTTTATGTGATAAATCACATATTCATTTGTGTATGTTGAATTAAAATTGCATCCCACGGATGAAGCCTACTTGATTGTGGTGGATAAGTTTTTGATGTGCTGCTGGATTTGGTTTGCCCCTATTTTGTTAAGAATGTTTGCATCAATATTCATCAAGAATATTGGCATGAAGTTTTGTTTTCTTTTCTTTTTTTTATTTTATTATTATACTTTAAGTTTTAGGGTACATGTGCACAATGTGCAGGTTAGTTACATATGTATACATGTGACATGCTGGTGTGCTGCACCCAGTAACACGTCATTTAGCATTAGGCATAGTCCCCAGAGTGTGATATTCCCCTTCCTGTGTCCAAGCATTCTCATTGTTCAATTCCCACCTATGAGTGAGAATATGTGGTGTTTGGTTTTTTCTTCTTGCAATAGTTTACTGAGAATGATGATTTCCAATTTCATCCATGTCCCTACAAAGGACTTGAACTCATCATTTTTAATGGCTGCATAGTATTCCATGGTGTATATTTGCCACATTTTCTTAATCCAGTCTATCATTGTTGGACATTTGGGTTGGTACCAAGTCTTTGCTATTGTGAATAGTGTTGCAATAAACATACATGTGCATGTGTCTCTATAGCAGCATGATTTATAGTCCTTTGGGTATATACCCAGTAATGGAATGGCTGGGTCAAATGTTATTTCTAGTTCTAGATCCCTGAGGAATCCCCACACTGACTTCCACAATGGTTGAACTAGTTTACAGTCCTGCCAACAGCGTAAAAGTGTTCCTATTTCTCCACATCCCCTCCAGCACCTGTTGTTTCCTGACTTTTTAATGATTGCCATTCTAACTGGTGTGAGATGGTATCTCATTGTGGTTTTGATTTGCATTTCTCTCATGGCCAGTGATGATGAACATTTTTTCATGTGTTTTTTGGCATAAATGTCTTCTTTTGAGAAGTGTCTGTTCATGTCCTTCACCCACTTTTTGATAGGATTGTTTGCTTTTGTCTTTTAAATTTGTTTGAAGTTTCGTTTTTTTTCTTGTGTGTCTGCCAGGTTTTGGTACCAGGATAATGTGGTCTCATAGAAAGAGTTGAAGGTCCTGTTTCAATATTTTGAAATAATTTTAGTGGGAATTGCACCAGTTCTTCTTCATAAACGTCATAACCTTCAGCTTTTAATCTTTATGTTTCTGGGCTTTTTGTGGTTGGTAGGCTATTTATTACTGCCTGAATTTCACAGCCTGTTGTTTGTCTTTTCAGGGATTCAATTTCTTCCTGGTTTATTCTTGAAGGGTGTATATGTCCAGAAATTTATCCATTTCTACTGGATTTTTTATCTTATAGGCGTAGAGGTGTTTATGATATTTTCTGATGGTTATTTTTATTTCTGTGGAGTCAGTGGTAACCGTTATTATTTCTGATTGTGTTCATTTGAATTTTTGATTTTTTATTCCTTATTAGTCTACTAGTGGTGTATTTATATTATTGGTTTTTTCAAAGAAAAAGAAACAGCTCCTGAATTTGTTGATCTGTTGAATGGTTTCTCTTGTCTCTATCTCCATCTGTTCAGGTCTGATTTTGGTTATTTCTTGTCTTCTGCTAGCTCTAGAACTTCTTTGCTCTTGTCTCTGTAGTTATTTTTGTCGTCATGTTAAGTTGTAACTTGAGACCTTTCTAGCTTTTTAATGTTGGCATTTAATGCCATAAATTTTCATCTTAATACTGCCTTAGCTGTGTCCCAGAGATTCTGGTATGTTTTGTCTTTGTTCTCATTGGTTTCAAAGAACTTCTTGATATCTGCCTTAATTTCATTATTTACCCCAAAGTTATTCAGGAGCAGATGATTCAATTTCCATTTAATTTTATGGTTTTCAGTAAATTACTTCATCGTGAGTTTTAATTTGATTGTGCCACTGTTTATTATGATTTCTGAGCCACTGTTTATTACGCCACTGTTCATTATTGTAATAATAATTATATTATTATTATAAACATTGTGCCACTGTTTATTATGATTTCTGAGCCACAATAAACATTGTGCCACTGTTTATTATGATTTCTGAGCCACTGTTTATTATGATTTCTGTTCTTTTGCATTTGCTGAAGAGTGTTTTACTTCCGGCTATGTGACCAATTTCAGAGAAAGTGCCATGTTGTGATGAGAAGAATGTATATTCTGCTGTTATCATGTGGAGAGTTCTGTAAATATACATCATATCCATTTGATCCAGAGTTAAGTTCAGATCCTGAATACCTTTGTTAATTTTCTGTCTCAATAATCTGTCTAATATTGTCAATGGGATGTTAAAGTTGGCCACTATTATTGTGTGGTGTTCTAAGTCTCTTTCAAGATATCTAGAAACTTGTTATATGAATCTGGGTACTCTTGTGTTGGGTGCATATATATTTAGAATAGTTAATTCTTCTTGAATTAAATCATTTGCCATTATGTAATGACCCTCTTTTTTTTTTTTTTATCTGTGTTGGTTTAAAGTCTGTTTTGTTGGAAAGTAGGATTGCAACCCTTGCTTTTTTCAGTTTTCCATTTGCTTGGTGAAATTTCCTCCATCCCTTTATTTTTAGCCTATGTGTGTCCCCGCATGTGAGATGGGTGTCTTGAAGAGCTTACCAATGGGTCTTGGTTTTTATCCAATTGCCACCCTGTGTGTTTCAATTGGGGCATTTAGCTCATTTACATTTAAGGTAAGTATTGTTATGTGTAGATTTTATCCTGTCATCTTGATGCTAGCTGATTATTTTTATTTTTCAGACTTGTTTATGTGGTTGATTTATAGCGTCAATGGTCTGTGTACTTGAGTGTGTTTTTGTGGTGACTGGTAATAATTTTCCCTTTCTAAATTAGTGCTTCCTTCAGGAGTTCTTGCAAAGCATGTCTGGTGTTCATGAATTAACTCGGCATTTGCTTGTGGGAAAGGGATATTATTTCTCCCTAGATTAAGCTTAGTTTGGCCAGATATAAAATTCTGGCTTAAAGTTTATTTTCTTTAAGAATGTTAAATATTGGCCCCCAGTCTCTTTTGGCTTGTAGGGTTTTCACTGAGAGTTCTGCTGTTAGTCTGATCAACAACTTTTTGTAGGTGACTTGGCTTTTCTCTGCAGCCGACCTTTTTTTTTTCTTTTTTTTTTTTTCCATTTCAAGTTTGAGGAATCTCATGATTATATGTCTTGGTTATGATTTTTTCTTGGATTATCTTACTGAAGTTCTCTGCATTTTGTGAATTGTTGACTGGTATAGCAAGGTTGGGGAAGTTCTCATGGATGATATCCTGAAATATGTTTTCCTAATTCATTCCATTCTCCCCAGCTCTTTCAAGTACACCAATCAGTTATAGATTTGGTCTCTTTACATAATCCCATATTTCTCAGAGGTTTTGTTTATTCCTTTCATTCTTTTTTTCTATTCTTCTCAGCATGTCTTATTTCAGAAAGACAATCTTCAAGCTCTGAGTTTCTTTCCTCATTAATATTTGTGATTGCATTATGAAATTTTTGTATTGTGTTTTACAGCGCTATCAGGTTGGTTAGGCTCTTCTCTATCCTGGCTAATTTGTTTGTCAGCTCCTGCAATGTTATATTGTAATTTTTAGCTTTCTTGTATTCAGTTAGAGCATGCTCCTTTACATCAGTGAAGTTCATTTTTATCCACATTCTGGGGTCTACTTCTGTAATTTCAGTGATCTCAGTCTCAGCCTTATTCTGAACTCTTGCTGGAGAAGTAGTGTGGTCATTTGGGAGAGGGAGGGCACTCTGATTTTTGAGTTTTTAGTATTCTTGTGGTGATTCTCACCTTTGTGTACATATCTATCTTTAATCTTTGAGGTTGCTGGCCTTTGAATGAGGTTTTTGTTTGTTTCTCTTCCTTTTAACTGTTTGGTCATTTTGTGTGGGGCTACTGTAGTTTGTTGGGCATCTGCTCCACTCTCTAGTCACCTCGGATTTTTCAGTATCTGGGGGTATCACCAGTGAAGGCTGTGAAACAAGAAAGATAGCAGCCCACTCCCTTCCCTGGGAGCTCCATCCCAGGGGAGGTGCAGACATGTTGCGGGCTCGAACACACCTGTAGGAGGTGACTGGAAACCCCAGTTGGTAGGTCTCACCTAGCCAGGAGGAACAGGACTGGGGACCCACTTAAAGAAGCCATCTAGCCCCACTTTCATAGATCAGCCATGCTGTGCTGGGTACCATTTCTGCCCCTCATCAGATTGGGCTCTCCAAAGCCTGGAGGCTGAAACAGCTAAGTTGCTGAAACAGCAAAGATGGTGGCCAACCCCTCTCTCTAGGAACTCTGTCCCAGGAAGTTTTGAAACCTCTGCCAGCCAGACAACATCAGTGGGAGTTGCTGGAGGTCCTGGTTGGGAAGTTCCCCCCAGAGATGCAAGGCATATTAGGTCCCACTTAAAGAAGCAATCTGATCACATTATGGTAGATCCACTGTGCTATGCTGAGGTATTCCTTCTGCCCCAGGATGGTTTGGACTCTTCTAAGCCCACTGATTGTTATGGCTGTGTTGTCCAAACAGCAAATATGAAGACTCACTCCTCCCAATGTGAACTGCATCCAGGAATAAATCAAAACTCTGCCTGCCAGAGAATATGGAACGGGCTGTCTGGAGGATCTGGTAGGAGGCCCCGGTAGGAGGCCCCACTCTGAGATGAAAAAGGTATCTGGGTCCTACTTCAAGAAGTAGTCTGGCCAAACCTTGGTAGAGCCACTGTGCTGTGCTAAGGGATTTCTTCCATCCGCCATGAATTTTTTTTTTTTTTTAACTCTCCTAAACCCCCAGGCTGGAATGGCTGAGTCATCCAAACAGCAAATATAGCAGCCAGCCCTTGCCTCCAGGAACTTTGTCCCATCCCAGGTAATTGCAATGTTGTTGCTGGGGGCTGGCTGGAATTCCAAGCCAGTGGGTCTTATCCTGCGAGGCGTCATGGAAGTGGGGCCCACCGATGCTGCTCAGGCCCATGGATTCAGTTTCTTTCTAGGGACATTTATGGAGATCCAACCTCCTACCTTGTCTGAGTTGCAGTCACCTTTGCCAGAGATCTCAGAGCCAAAGTATGTAAAGCTCCTGCGATTCTGTTTGTGTCTAAGCAGTTGTTCTGCCAGGAACATGCAGCTCTGTGTATCAGACCAAAGGCCCTGGTGGAACAAGTTTACGAGAAAATCTCCTGACCCAAGAGTTGCAAAGACTCATGGGAGAAGTGTGGTTTCTCAGGGTCACATATTTACTCACCACTTCCCTGGGTTGGGTAGGTTCCCTTGGGTCTGTGTTACTCCTGGGTACGCGGTTGCCATGCCCTTCTTTTTTGCATGGGTTGAGCTGTTTCGTTCATTAGTCCCAGTGCAAATATCTGGGTGTTTCAGCTGATGGTGCTGTATTTACTTTCCCCCTTTGTTTCTTTTCATGAAAGCCACACACCATAGCTACTTCTAGTCAGCACTCTTGGCACAATTTGCTACAATATTTCAGTAGATGGTTTTTATCCTGTAGGCTGTCTCATGGCCCCATATGGCTGGCTGTAGGAGCACAAGCCGGCACCAGCAACCATGTCCATTTCAAAGGCTAAGAAGTAGGAAAGATGCAAGGTCAAAGTGGCTTGCACAGCTGTGTCAGCTCCATCTGAGGAGTCTCCCTGAAGTCCCATCAATACTTACGGCTACAACCAATTGTCTTGAATAGGGGTCAGAAACTATAACCTTTGTGTTTCTAAGTTGTTGTTTGAATAAAACAAAATTTCTGATTTTGTGTTTTGTTTTGTTTTGTTTGACAGAGTCACACTCTGTCACCCGGCTGGAGTGCAGTGGTGTGATTTTGGCTCACTGGAACCTCTGACTCCTGAGTTCAAGTGATTCTCCTGCCTCAGCCTTCCAAGTAGCTGGGATTACAGGTGTGCTTGCATCACTATGCCCAGCTAATTTTTGTATTTTTAGTAGAGACAGGGTTTTACCATGTTGTTCAGGATGGTCGCGATCTCTTGACCACGTGATCCACATGCCTTTGTCTCCCAAAGTGCTGGGATTACAGGCATGAGCCACCACACCCAGCCGTGCTTCTCTGTTTTTAAGAGTGAAAGCAAGATTAAAACTGTGCCAATGACCAGTGCTCTTTTTCTACACTAAATTCAAAGATAAACAGGAGAAGATTGAGGTTTTCTCAGGTGAAGTGGGCACTCATTTTTCAAACAAAGCCTTTTTTGGTGATTATTTTTGGATCAGGTGGGAAAAAATCTGGGTTCTTGTAAGCACTCCCTTTATGACCAAATTTAGTCAAGCTTAACTGAACCCTCTTTTTGACTAAGCCAACCTTGACTTCTTGCACTGCTCCTGGTTTGAGAGGCTGATTTTCATAAATCCTGCTAATACTGATTAGTAAAAATCCACATATCTCTTACTTCTGCTAATATTGTGATTCCCCTTCTTTGATATTTAAGTCCTTAGCCAACTTGTAACCAGGTTTCTGCTATAAAAAATTCCTCTTCTTTTGGTATTTTATCAAATGTTTTCCAGTAATTTTTATCGACTGATTTATTCTGCTTATTGACTATAAATTCTTAGTTGTCTGTGTTCAGAGTTATGATCAATTTCTGAACTGAACCCTATTACAATGGCCATAAAATCTACTACAATAGTATTAATGTCTTTCTTCCCAATTTTTAAAAAACATCAGAAATTTTTATTTCACAGTTTCCCAACAGTATGTTTGAGTATAAAAACAGTTTTCAGTTTGCTCACAAAAATGATGTGATCCACTGTGTAGTTGTGTCTGCCTGATTCTTGTGTGTCCAAAAAAAGTATGCTTTTATTCAAATGGGGTGAGGGTGTCAGATTATAGAGCCAATGTTTTCCTAAAATGCTGAGTCATAATTGAAACCATACAAATCAGAAATATAGAATGCTTGGACTCTAACATTTTTAACCCTGAGAATATTTTGATGTCCATGATTTATATTACTGTGAAAATAATGCACAAGAAAGAAAACTGATAATGCTTAAAATTAAACATGGTACAATGTATCATTGACTAAAAACTGATATAAGAAAACATTATTCTAAAAAACATTTGGGTATCCACAACTTAACCCAGGAAAGTTGACTGTACAGAAATAATGGTCCCTACAGACAACTTGTAGAAGCAGAATCTGTAAATTATGATGTGAAAAATTCAGGTAATTTTCATTTAAATATGGTGATCCTGATAAAAATTCAATTGAATTAAAAGTTAGAGCAGATTAACTTGAATTAGTTATGTTTTTATAAAATATAAATCATGAAGTTAAAATGTAATATTTAAGTTTGCTCTGGAAAACACATGCTCAAATGAATAAAATTTGTTTTTATTTGATTAGTTGATTGTTTGATTTTATCTTATTGGTTTATTAAACCCAAGGGGATATCACCACCGATCCCACAGAAATACAAACTACCATCAGAGCATACTATAAACACCTCTACGCAAATAAGCTAGAAAATCTAGAAGAAATGGATAAATTCCTCGACACATACACCCTCCGAATACTAAACCAGGAAGAAGTTGAATCTCTGAATAGACCAATGACAGGCTCTGAAATTGAGGCAATAATTAATAGCTTTCCAACCAGAAAAAGTCCAGGACCAGACGGATTCACAGCCAAAATCTACCAGAAGTACAAGGAGGAGCTGGTACTATTCTTTCTGAAAATATTCCAATCAATAGAAAAAGAGGGAATCCTCCCTAACTCATTTTATGAGGCCAGCATCATCCTGATACCAATGCCTGGCAGAGACACAACAAAAAAATAGAATTGTAAACCAATATCTCCAATGAAGATTGATGCGAAAATCTTCAATAAAATACTGGCAAACCAAATCCAGCAGCACATCAAAAAGCTTATTCAACACGATCAAGTGGGCTTCATCCCTGGGATGCAAGGCTGGTTCAACATACACAAATCAATAGACGTAACCCACCTTATAAACAGAACCAATGACAAAAAACCATGTGATTATCTCAATAGATGCAGAAAAGGCCCTTGACAACATTCAACAACGCTTCATGCGAAAAATTCTCAATAAATTAGGAATTGATGAGACTTATCTCAAAATAATAGGAGGCATCTCTGACAAACCCACAGCCAATATCATACTGAATGAGCAAAAGCTGGAAGCATTCCCTTTGAAAACAGGCACAAGACAGGGATGCCCTCTCTCACCACTCCTATTCAACATAGTTTTGGAAGTTCTGGCCAGGGCAATCAGGAAGGAGAAGGAAATAAATGGTATTCATTTAGGAAAAGAGGAAGTCAAATTGTCCCTGTTTGCAGATGACATGATTGTATATCTAGAAAACCCCATCATCTCAGCCCAAAATCTCCTAAAGCTGATAGGCAACTTCAGCAAAGTCTCAGGAGACAAAATCAATGTACAAAAATCACAAGCATTCTTATACACCAATAACAGACAAACAGAGAGCCAAATCCTGAGTGAACTCCCATTCACAATTGCTTCAAAGAGAATAAAGTACCTAGGAATCCAACTTACAAGGGATGTGAAGGACCTCTTCAAGGAGAACTACAAAACACTGCTCAAGGAAATAAAAGAGGATACAAACAAATGGAAGAACATTCCATGCTCATAGGTAGGAAGAATCAATATCGTGAAAATGGCCATACTGCCCAAGGTAATTTATAGATTCAATGCCATCCCCATCAAGCTACCAATGACTTTCTTCACAGAATTGGAAAAAACTACTTTAAAGTTCATATGGAACCAAAAAAGAGCCCTCATCACCAAGTCAATCCTAAGCCAAAAGTACAAAGCTGGGGGCATCACGCTACCTGACATCAAACTATTCTACAAGGCTACAGTAACCAAAACAGCATGGTACTGGTACCAAAACAGAGATATAGACCAATGGAACAGAACAGAGCCCTCAGAAATAATGCCACATATCTATAACCATCTGATTTTTGACAAAGCTGACAAACACAAGAAATGGGGAAACGATTCCCTATTTAATAAATGGTGCTGGGAAAACTGGCTAGCCATATGTAGAAAGCTGAAACTGGATCCCTTCCTTACACCTTACGCAAAAATAAATTCAGGATGGGTTCAAGACTTAAATGTTAGACCTAAAACCATAAAAACCTTAGAAGAAAACCTAGGCAATACCATTCAGGACATAGGCATGGGCAAGGACTTCATGTCTAAAACACCAAAAGCAATGGCAACAAAAGCCAAAATTGACAAATGGGATCTAATTAAGCTAAAGAGCACAGGAAAAGAAACTACCATCAGAGTGATCAGGCAACCTACAGAATGGGAGAAAATTTTTGCCATCTGCTCATCTGACGAAGGGCTAATATCCAGAATCTACAAAGAACTCAAACAAATTTACAAGAAAAAGCAAACAACCCCATCAAAAAGTGAGTGAAGGATATGAAGACAGTTCTCAAAAGAAGACATTTATGCAGCAAAAAGACACATGAAAAAATGCTCGTCATCACTGGCCATCAGAGAAATGCAAATCAAAACCACAATGAGATACCATCTCACACCAGTTAGAATGGTGATCATTAAAAAATCAGGAAACAACAGGCACTGGAGAGGATGTGGGGAAATAGGAACACTTTTACACAGTTGGTGGGACTATAAACTAGTTCAACCATTGTGGAAGTCAGTGTGGCGATTCCTCAGGGCTCTAGAACTAGATATACCACTTGACCCAGCAATCCCATTACTGGGTATACACCCTAGGGAGTATAAATCATGCTGCTATAAAGACACAAGCACACGTATGTTTATTGCGGCACCGTTCACAATAGCAAAGACTTGGAACCGACCCAAATGTCCAACAATGATAGACTGGATTAAGAAAATGTGGCACATATACACCATGGAATACTATGCAGCCATAAAAATTGATGAGTTCATGTCCTTTATAGGGACATGGATGAAGCTGGAAACCATGATTCTCAGCAAACTATCACAAGCCCAAAAAACCAAACACTGCATGTTGTCACTCATCGGTGAGAATTGAACAATGAAAACACATGGACACAGGAAGGGGAACATCACACATGGGGGTCTGTTGTGGGGTGGGGTGAGGGGGGACAGACAGAATTTGGAGATATAACTAATGTTAAATGGCGAGTTACTGGGTGCAGCACACCAACATGGCACATGTATACACGTGTAACAAACCTGCACGTTGTGTGCATGTACCGTAAAAGTTAAAGTATAATAAAAAAAATAAAATAAAATAAAATTTAATTAGAAATGAAAAAAAGAAAATTCTACAACTGGAAACTAGATAAAAGATAGATTAGAAACAAAAATGGAAGTAAAGTGTGACTTTCGTCTCACTTTTTGATTATTATATAGGCATTTTTATTTCATTAAAATCTTATATTTCTGGGCCTAGTTAATGTTATGATATTTTATTTTTAAATAGTTTTATTTTATTTACTTTATTTAATTTGTAATTTTTGAAGGTACATAGTAGGTGTGTCTACTTATGGGGTTCATGAGATGTTTTGATGCAGTCTTGCAATGCATAATAATCACATCATAGAGAATGGGATACCCACCCACTCAAGCATTTATTCTTTGGGTTAAAATCTGATTATTCTTTCTTAGCTAGTTTAAAATGTACAATTATATTATTATTGACCAGAGTCATCTCGTTGTGCTATCAAATAATAGGTCTTATTTATTCTATTTTTTTCTTGTACCCATTAACAGTCCCCACCTTTCCCCCAGCCTCCACTGTCTTTCTTAGCTTCTGAAAACCATCCTTCTACTCTCTAGGTCCGTGAATTCAGTTGTTTTAATTCTTCCATCCCACGAATAAGTGAGAACACACAGTGTTTATCTTTCTGTGCCTGGTTTATTTCATTCAACATACTCTTTTCTTTTATCCACGTTTTTGTAAAAGACAAAATCTCATTTTTATGGCTGAATACTACTCCATCGTATATATGTACTACTTTTTTTTATACATTCATTCAGTTGTAGACAGTTTGCTTTTAAATCTTAGCTATTGTAAACAGTGCAGCAACAAGGTGATTTTCTTTCTTTTAAGTCAAGGCCCAGCACTGGGATCGTTGGGTTACATGGTAGCTGTGGTGGCTCAATTGTTAGTTTTTTGAGGAACCTTCAAACTTTTTTATAGTGGTTATACTAATTTACATTCCCACCAAGAGTGCACTAAAATTTTCTCCACATCCTCATCAGCACTTGTTATTATCTGTCTTTTGGATATAAGACATTTTAACTGGGTTGAGATAATATCTTATTGTAGTTCTGATTTGCATTTCTCTGAGGTTTAATGATGTTTAGCAACGTTTATATGCCTGTTTGCCATTTGTATGTTTTCTTTATAGAAAAGCCTCCTCCTGGCTGGCTGTTTCATGCCTGTAATCTCAGCACTTTGGGATGCCGAGAAGGACGGATCACCCGAGGTCAGGAGTTTGCGATCAGCCTGGCCAACATGGCTAAACCCTATCTCCACTAAAAATACAAACATTTGTCAGGCCTGTGTTCTGCATGAGAGATGCATGAGGAAGAAGAAAAGGCACACACAATACTTTTAAGGGTAAACAGGATTTGTCCCAATTATATGGCAATATAGATATAATAAGTAAGTGATATGATAAGCAAATTGATATGAGAAGGGGAGAAGGGAAAAGATACATAGCTATTGTATCTTTTATATTATATATTATATATAAAATTATATATGTATTTATTTACATAAATAATTATATACATAATTATATAATAATTTTTATTTATAGTTATATGTATAAATAAATAAATAAATATATATATATATACACACACACACACAGCAGACTACAGAGTATGGATGAAGCATCACCAGACAGAGAAGCAACAGCCTGGGCTCCAGAGTCAGACACTACACTCATCAGATTATGGAGGATTCTTCAACAGACCGGGAAGCAACAGCCTGGGCTACAGAGTTGGCCCCTCATCCCTGCACAGGTGGGGAGAGGTCTCAGGAAGCTCTAGTGCCATCTGGGACCCTAGCTCTTTTTGTAATGAGTTTTTTGGCATAAGTTCGAGTAACGAGGACTCTTCACTACTGGGCTCAAAAACCACAAAAAATGTCAACTTGTTTTGGCGATTGTCTGTTGTTTTTCAATAACTGACATACAGGAACAGATTAAAATAGAGATTTCTCTGAAACACTGCTGAATGAACGCCTGAAGAAGCTCACAGAACTTGTTCCAGGACTTGGTGACCATTGTTTGTGTCCATGTTCAATTGAGATAAAATTTAATATTTAACTTTTCTTCCAAATTTAGCCTCAATTTGACACTCAATTGTAGGAAAATGCCCTTACAGATACTTGGGGAAAGTATAGTTGATACAGATTACAGATTCAGGGTAAGCACAGGAGAATTAAAAGCACAGTTAATAAAAACCACACCCACCATGGCTGTGCAAGGAGAGTCATAGTGTGAGAATTGCCAGGGATATGCACACAACATTCAGTATGCAGTAAGGTACAGGGATGATTCTCCAAGGTAGACCATTTTTGGTGGCCTCTGGCAATTCCACGCATAGCCAACATTGACTGCAGTTGGCTTCTGTTGCAGTGGTGGCTATGCAGATGATGAATTTATTCTTGGCCTCAGACACAGAGACACATGTGCTGACCATTAGTAAACAGGTTATTCTCTGTAATAACCAAAACAGACAGGAACATAATATTGTTTTTCATCTTTAGGAAACTGTACTATGCCTTCAGTTTCTGCTCCCATAGCTACAAGTTCACCAGCCATAGGGGTAGGATGTGATGGACGGTGTACTCATATTTTGGCTCCCCGATTTAAGCTACCTGTGCCAGTGCGTCTGAATCCCCCAGTTCTGTATGTAGCCTCTGTTAGGGCAGAGACTTCCTCAGGGGTTAATTGTTGACAAAGTACCACTAAAAATTGAGCAACACACATCTGCGGTTTTATAGCAAAAGAATCTTGAGTGATATTGTATAAAATGACCTTTAACTCTCCCCAGTAACCACTCTCAATTATACCACCATACATTATGCCTTTCATTGCAAGACTTGAATGTGTTTTAATCCATTCATCCGCCTTCAAGTTTGCAACTATGGTGGAAATTTTGGCCTGTTGATCTCTCCGCTGATTAAATAGCCTGTCAAGAAAGCAGAGACACATGAGCATCAACATGGAAAACAGTGATAATGATAGTGTGCGCCAGGATTCAGGTATCTTCCCAGTAGTGTTTTCCCTCTTTATTCTCAATTCACCATTTGTAAAGATAAAATAGAGAATGAAGGTGGTGTGGGTGAGATTGGACATTAAAAGACACAAAAGGAATGTGAGATGGTGAACTGAGAAAGGAGTAGAGAGAGAAATTAAAATAGACAAAAAGGGGAATCATCAAGGAGATGGAAGGGCAGAATAGAGGAGGAGACTCATCAAACAGGAGCAGTTGGCACAACAGAGGGTGCATCGCATACTTGTACGATGCTTCTTTCATTGTCTAGTTACTTTTTCTTTTAAATCTGTGTCAGATTTAGTTAAGGTGTCAATGTTTTTTAAAATCTTTTTATATACTGAAAATATTCTTTGGTGTTTAGTAAATAACTTTCAGTATTTCAATTTGCCCTTGATAAAAGTATTGATTTTTAAATCAACAGACAACATTCAGTAAAACTAGTTAGTCTAATAGGCAACAACTTCTTCTCTTCCACATGTGATATGGGAAATTAATGCACTGTGAGACGAAATTCCTAAGTCTATGATGTCTTTAAGTTCCCTTTGCTCTTTTTTTTAGCAGATATTGGAGACTGGGCTGGCTGGGCATGAAACTTTCTTCCACCAAGACCATTCGTTCATGATAAGTACATTGTCCTGAGTTATTTTTATAGCTAATCCTCTTTCATGTTTCGAATTGTCAATTATTACATATTTTCAACTTTATAATTTTGGAATTTCGATGTGATTTCTCAAAAAAAAAGAAAGAAAGAAAAAGCTTGAGTTTAGTGTGATTAGAATAACAAAGAAGTCTCTCTGGGTCAAGAGTATAAAATATGGTCTGAGACCTTTAGCCCGTGCTGGTGACTCTCTACTGGCCTGTCCTTATCCTATCCCTCCCTTCCCAAACATACACTTACACAGTCACAAGGCAGCTGAGGAGAGGAGAGCACAGACTTTAAACTCTGTATATGTATATATTTTAAGATAGAATCTTGCTTTGTTGCCCAGGATGGAGGGTAGTGGCACTATCTCGGCTCACTGTAACCTCCATCTCTGAGTTCAAGCGATTCTCGTGCCTCAGCCTCCCAAGTAGCTGGGATTACAGTTGCCTACCACTATGCCCAGCAAATTTGTGTGTTTTTAGTAGAGTCAGGGTTTTGCCATGTTCCCCAGGCTGGTCTCAAACTCTTGGGCTCAAGCGAGCCACTGGCCTTGGCCTCCCAAAGTGCTCGGATTACAGGCATGAGCCACAATACCCGGCCTGTCTTTTTATGATTTCTTTGGCTGTAAAGAGTACCAGTGGCATCTGTATCTTTCTCAGTGGCTTAGGTTATCGTTTTTAGCAGAGGCTGTGGTAAAGTTTTGCTGGGTATAGGGGCACCAGAGGTTTCGTCATTGTATCCCAGTGGTGGCAGTGGTGAGCTTAGCATGCCTGCTTTGGGGCCTTAAGGCAGTCATGCTGGCAGCAGTGTTAGCATATCCAGGAAGACTAATTATTTGGCCTTCATGTGACTTTCTCAGGTGCCAGCAGTAAGCAAGGTGGGTGGGCAGCTTCTTGAGACCCTGGACAGTGGTTATGGCATGGATGATGGCAGTAGCAATGACAAGAAAAACCTTTGACTCCCAAGCATTCCATGCTGGTGTTGCTGTTGGCTGTGATGGGCTGGGAAGGCCAGTTTCTAGGAACACAGGTGGTGCATATGTGCGGGTATCAGCTGTGGTAGTAGCTCCAGGTTCAGTGAGTCCATCCTCAGGTCTCAAAGAAGAGTGCTCAGGTGCCAATCTCATTAGACTTCACTGGACAAAAGTCCGTATTTTAAGCACTATCTGGCTCCACACACTCATTGGCTGTTCTTATCATCACTCTGAGCCCATCAACCCCCAGCAGAAAAACATCAGGAAAGTTTTTAATATTTCTTCTTTGGGGCGCAGTATGCAAGGAAAGGAAGCGTATTAAGAGATGAAGTAAGTACTCTTATTAGAAAAAGGAACACTCTGGGGCCAGAAACGGACCAGTGCCCAACGCATGCAGAAGGGAGGAAATAATCACTGTGTCATGGGATCGAACTGTGGAGAGGGACTAAAGTTCAAGATCATAAACCAGTCTTTATCTGCTCCTAATTTAATTTAATGCAATCCTCACTATTAGCCATCATTTGTTTTTAATGTATAAAGCCATGGGATCTGTTTATTTTATGTTTTGTGGTATAATTTGGAAATTAATCTACCAGCTCTTTTTTCTCAGCCCAGTTGGTGGCTTGTCAACTCCTGTGCACTAATTGCTTCTTGTTTTCTTACAGTCCAGCCCTATGTTCTCATGAGCTGTGACCCAGGGATATCCCGGCTCTGGTTTGCCTGCTGTGGAAAGAGTGCAGCTTTCTAAGCTGGTCACATATCTCTACATTAAATGTACATTGTCTTTTTAAAGCAATGTTCAGACATTTATATATTCCTTCTTGCTGAGGTTTAAGCACCACAAGCTGCAGTCATATAATGGAGCGATTCTCAACAACAGAGTGAGTCTGTGCCATAATTGGATTTATTATATGTTAGAAACAGCAGTTACAAACTAAATGTTTTACAAAGTGTTTTTATAATTTTTATTTCCTTAAATATTGCAATTCAGAAAATTTAGAGGTCCAACATTTATTTAAAATTTGGCTCTTGTAATTTGCATTGGAAAGCTTATATGAGTATCTACCTCTAAACCAATTAATTAAAAATGCTCTGGGGTTAACTGGGCACCAAAGTATAAAAAAATTTTTGTTAAGTGAAAAAGCCTAAGTAATGACGAATTAAGAAAATAAAAAGAAAATTATGCTTTCAACCCACTTTCCCCCAATTGCTCTATGCGCTATTTTTTCTATTGCCAAGTTATACAATTTTATTTTTGTCCTTGATAATTGTACTTTATTTTAATGTGAGTAGATTTTATTTTATTTTATTTTATTACTTTATTTTATTTTAATGTGACTAGATTTTGCCCCACTCCAGGCTGGAGTACAGTGGCATGATTATAGCTCACTGTAACTTCAAGTTCCTGAGCTCAAGTGATCCTCCTGCCTCAGCCTTCTAAGCAGTTCAGACCACAGTTACATGCCATAATGTCAAAATAATTTTTGAAACATTTTTAGTGACGGGGTCTTGCTTAGGCTTGTCTCAAACTTCTGGCCTTAATTGATCCTCTGGCCTCAGCATCCCAAGTAGATGAAATTTCAAGTGTGAGTCACTGAGCCCCGCTCTTTATTTTTATAAATATTTATCTCTTTCATTTTTTCTGAAGCATTTTCAACACCACCACCTGAACTTTCAGGCTTTCAATTCACAGTTGATTTTATCCATTTTGCTATTCATCTTATTTATTCTATTGCTTATATACTTTTGTAACATATTTAATATTTTGAGTTTTAAATTCTTGCTACTTATATGTATGTAAGTATTTTTAGTTGTCTCTTTTGCAAGGCTGCGATTCTCTCCAGAGAAGAGAATGGGCTCTATGCTTTCTTGAGAAAAGCATTTTTATAACATGGGACTAAAACAAACCCTGTGGAAAATAAACAAAATAAAAGACATGTTAATCATGATTTTTTATAAATTGCTATATAGGAGACACAAATTTAGCAAGAAGCTATATCATGTTCCATTCAGATGAGGTTAGGGAGGGACTTACAAAGTTTTACTGAAAGTTTACACATGTGAAAGATTTTAGCACAGTCTATGATGGACAATGTTTGGTTGCCAGCTTAGACTGTATCTAAGCAATCATCAGCTTAATTCAGCACAGTTTTCTCTTCAGGAGGTTTGTGATCAGGCTCAGTATAAACAATTCAAGTCAAATGCCGTTGCCTTTTTAGGACATCTGTAATTTTCCCAGTTCAAACAGGTAAAATTCCACCTGGGTGTGTATGAGTATTAATTCAACTTCTCATGTCCTCCTAGTTTGTCTTTAGAGACCTCTCAAATAACTATCTCCATTTTGGATTTCTTTTAATCAGAAATAAAGAGTGCAAGGATTATCACTGGTGAGGAATATAGAAAAATAGTGCTCACCTGTGATTCATCGGACCCCAGCCAGAGAGAAAAGGCCAGGAAACGCCTCACAAAAAGGCTTGAGGACTTTCAGGTAATTGATTCTTCAGAAAGAATTGGTTCACAACTGTAATTCCAGCACTTTGGAAGGCCAAGACAGGCAGATTATTGGAGGTCAGGAGTTCAAGACCAGCCTAACCAACATAGTGAAACTAAAAATAAAAAAATTACTAAACATACTAAAAATGCAAAAATTAGCTGGGCATGAAGGTGGGTGCCTGTAATCTCAGCTACTCAGAAGCCCGAGGCAGGAGAATCTCTTGAACCCAGGAGCTGGAGATCGCAGTGAGCCAAGATTGTACCAATGCACTCCAGCCTAGGTGTCACAGCAAGACTCTGTCTCAAAAAAAAAAAAAAAAATTGGATAAAGAATTGCTCTAATGCTGAGAATTTTACCTCATAGATAGTGAAAATATTTACGGAATAAGGCCCAGGTGTAGCCATAAAGTGGCATTACAATTCTTTCATTCTAGATAAAAAACCAACTTAAAAAAACAATAGAAATTCTAAGGTAAGAGACAAAACTCTGGGAGGATTTACATCTAAGGTAGAGGCTCAAACACAGGACACCAGAAGAAGATTGAGAATGCAGCTTCCTTTCTGCCCTGCATCCATTGTCAATAGACTTTCCCTGGCCTTCTCCTTTTCACATTGGTCATTTTGATTATTTTATAATGTTTTTTTTCCTCATACACTTGATATAACTCCAGAGTTGGAAGAAAAAACGACAATGTCCTAATAGTTGCTTAAGGGAAACCTCAGCAAGTGAAGCAGTAGTTGATTTTTTTTTGTAAAATCATAAAAAGTTACCCATCCTGATCTCTGCAACTGCTTTTTAAAGAAATCTATATTTCCAAGACTGTAGCTATGCTTTGTGAAAATACCTTCAAATTATTAATTCTGGAAGTTCGAATGGTCTATCTTCACTCTTTCCTTGGGTTAATACTAAAATGAACATACGCTCTGAGAAAGATAGACTTGAGTGTCTTATCCAGCAGCCAGAAAGTATGGCTGCTTTTCTCTTCTTCCTCATACATTATGCTGCGGACTCTTTAGGATTTCATAATTCAAGGAGAAATGTTAGAGTCTGTATCTCATTTAAGCTTACACAAGTGAAATAAAAAGAACCACAACCACAACTCTGAGTTTGTAGTAGAATGAGATTTTAATATAATATTCAACTCTAGCATTTACTATTTACAAAAAATAAATATTTCCCTTCCTCTGTGGATAAACAAGTTCTGGGGAAGAGCTCTCAGGGAGATGGAGAAGAGCTGTCTCTTCTTCTTCTGATTTTCAGTGGTCCCAGTAAATGTCTCACAATATTCTTTACATTGAAGCTGCAGGAAATGAACCAAAACCCCAAGTGCCTTAGTTGGGCCCTGCTGCTGAGGAAGAGGCTGTGTTTGAGCTGGTCTCAGTTGGCCCCGTCACCGACATAGGAATCTATACTGGGGCCCGGCTACTAGATGGAAGGGCTAAATTATGTTGGGACTTCCCTCAGAATTATGGCTCACCCTCCTCCCTCATCTGCACTCTGGGCTCCAGGCACTGTGTAGAGCACTCTGTTCATTGACAGTTCCCATGTATCCCTGATATGTGAGTCATCAGCATCGCCCCACTTCACAGAGGACAAAATCAAATCGAGAGGAGGAGAGGCAACCCTCAACACTTGCAGGACTGGTCAGTGGTGGAGCTGGGATCCCAGAGTCAGCTTTTAGGATCACTTCACTCACATTAAGCCCAAAGCTTCACTGAGCCTTATAAAATAAAGGGATACTGATTGTCCCACCTCAGAGCCCTTGGGTAAAACTAGATCAGGCTCAATGTGGAGGGCACTGAGCACAGCACAAGTTGCATGTGAGTGGGGACTGTCATTGTTTCCTGGGTCCCTTAGGTTTGGAGGTTTCCTGCCATGTAGTGACAGCTGGCTCAGGAGACATTAGGGGAGGGGCTTCCCCACTGTTTGTTGCAACAGCCACCTGGCTCAGCCAGGACTGTTCCAAAGTCATCCAGATAATGTCCCAGATGACCACTCAGTCATGTGGTGTCCTACTACCCATGGGATAAAGCCTAAACTTTTTATCATAGAAGGAATAATTTCTAGTGTCTGACAGCACAGTAGGATAACTATAGTTAGCACTAATTTTTAACATATTTTAAATAGCTAGAAGAGATGGCTTTCAATTCTTCCAACACAAAGGAAATTTTCCAAAAACAAGGAAAATAATATCCATGTTGGAGGTGATGGATATTCTAATTACTCTGATTTGATCACTGTACATTACATGCATGTACCAAAATATCACTTAGGCACCACAAATATATACTATTATCATGTATCAACAAAGGGAAAAATGCTAAAAGTGGCTCCCAACTAAAAAAAAAAAAAAATGTCAGTTTCTAAATCACAGAAAAAGATCCTCACTTTAAATTATAACTTACGTGACAGAATGTAAAGGGTTGTATAGTCACTTTTACAGTCCCAGACTATCATGCATAGAACTGCCTGGCCCCGTGTGTATGTACACACATAGATACAGCCGTGCTTCTCTAGTGGGGTATTTTTTTTCTCCCTGAAACATTTGCCAATGTTTGGAAACCTGTCTGGCTGTCTGGTTATTTTAGTAAATTAAATGTGACTGTAATTTGGCCCAATTTAGTGACTGTAATTAGGCCCAATTGCTGCCTGCACATAGATGATCAGTGGCAAGTAGTCGAAGATACAGTTAAAGGCATGATGAAACTGGCACTTGTGCCTGTACAAGTGTGGCACCAATTTGACCCTGAGGTCATGTTTGAAAATGGTTCCCAGCACTAGAAAGATTTAAAACTCTTATAATGGAAATTATAGTAGTAATAGGAACCTGCTTACTGATCTCTTGCTTACTACCTGTACTCATTCAAGTGGTAAAAGGTTTCATCGCAACTCTCATTCACCAGAATGCTTCAGCAAAAGTGTACTACATGAATCACTATCAATCTGTCATAGAGGAAGACATAGATAGTGAGGAAGAAGGTGAGAACTCCCACTAATAAAATGAGTGAGAGTCTCAAAGAGGGGAAATAAGGGAGGAGACCAACCCTCATATTGTCTTATGCCCAATTTCTGCCTTCAAAGAAAGAAGAAGTAAAAAACTAGAAGGCAGAAACGACATCCACAAGCAGACAGCCCAGCGCCACACCCTGGGCCTGGTAGTTAGAGCTCAACCCCTGACCTAATCGGTTATTTGCATAAAAAGTGCACTGTGAAGATCCCTGTCCTGTTCAGTTCCTTTCTAATTACCAGTGTATGCAGCCCCCAGTCACATAAACACTGCTTGCTCAATGGATCATTATCCTCTCATGTGGACCCCCTTAGAGTTGTGAGCCCTTAAAAGGGACAGGAATTGCTCACTTGGAGAGTTCAGCTCTTGGGAAAGAAGTCTTCCTGAAGGTCCCAGCTGAATAAACCCCTTTCTTCTTTAACTCAGTGTCCAAGGGGTTTTGTCTGAGGCTCTTTCTGCTACATTGGGAGAGGCCAATGCAGGGAGTGACATGGGGAGGCACAGATCCTTTAGTTCTGGCTGTGTGCTCTGAGGCGAATGTGGGGGAAATCAGACCTAGGGTGCTTCATATGGCTGATAGTACCAGATTTACAGCTGCAGCAGTCTGTGACAGGGGAAGGCATGTTCCTGGCTAAGCAGCATCTGAAACTACCATAATAGGACCAGGTCTGGCAGACCCAAGAGTGAAAGGGAACTACAACGGAGGAAATGGGAGGGAAAGCATCAAAAGTGACTCCTTTGAAAAGCATAATAAAGAATTTTCAAAAAAGATTTAGAGGTGATTATAGGATGAAACTGAATATTCAAAAGTTAAGGACATACTGTGAATTAGAATAGCCCTCTTTTAGTTTTGGACGGCTTGCCAAAGGCACTATAGAAAAATTGGCTGTGTGTTTTAAGGTGGTGACTAGGGTCAGAGAACAGCGAGGACATTCAGACCTAGTCTTTATATTGACTCATGGCTAAATGAATGCAGCCCTTCCTAGGAGTTTACTGTAGAGTGCTCGCAGCTCACAGCAAGAGAAATCAGCTGCTCTGGCAGCTACAGAGTTGAAAGGAGACACAGAGGCTTGTAGCACATCCCAGCCAAAAGTGAAAGTAAAATCAGCTGCCCCAGCAGCTGAAGACAAATTTAAAAATCTCAGAAAAGGCAGAAAAACCGGTTTCGTAAGAACCACAGAAAAGAATACAGACCTCTCCTCCTTACATTCCAATCTACCCCCTTTACCAAGGTAACTGTCCCTAAGGAGTTAAGTTCCAATGGATACATGCTGCCAGTCTCACCCAAGAAGGTGAAATGAGAGCAAAAATCAGGCACGCCATCTCAGGTCTGGTTGTGCATAAGATATGCTCATGCCTCTTAAGAGGACAGGAGGACCCCCACTAGGACCCAGATGATGTAGTCCAGATTCAGCACCTACAAAGGTGCCGAGAAGCCCTTCTGCAAAAGCTAAAGTATGGTAAAAGAAAAATGCAATCAATATTTAAAAAAATCTCAGTGGTGCTTCAGGGTGCAGATAAAAGCACAGCAAGTTTTATGAAAGACTTTGTGAGACACTTTTATTGTACACTCCGTTTAACCCTGAGGCTACTCAAAAATCAGTGAAGGGTGAAAACAGCATTTGTAAGGCAGACCCAAGGAGATATCAGGCATAAATTGCAGAAGTTAGAAGCTCCGTAGGCGTGAATGCTACTCAGCTTATTAAAGTGACAACCAAGGTGTACATTAACCGAGATCAGGAGGCAAAGGGAAAGGCTGATCACAGGCTTAAGAAAGGCTAATTTACTAGCAGCAGCCCTTACGGGAAGAGAAGCTGGCTTTACAAGGAGGCATGGACACGGGTGTGAACGTAGTCATGAAAAAGGCTAGTCTGGACAGGAGTTTGAAAGCCAGCTGAGGCTAGAGAGAGATTAATGTGCATGGTGCAAAAGGAAAGGACACTGGAAGGATAAATGTAAAAAAAAATAAGGAAAATGATCAGGGCAATGGTAAAAAACAAACAAACAAACAAAAAACAAAACCAAAAAAACCACACACACACACACACACGCCAAGGGCTACTACACCCAGAAGAAACCCAAGAACCACTGCACCTGCTGTAGAAGGCAGAATAAAAAGTGTCAGAAAAAGCTCAAATCTCCTCTAAAAGTGTCGAATATTTAACCTTTTATATAAGCCAAGAGGAAACATGGCTTAGTCCTGAACAAAAGCAGGCTGTGTGTGCACTTTCTACTCCAACCACCCGGTGTCAAGTAAGAGATTTCCTAAGAGCAGCAAGGTTCTGCCCTGTTTACATCCCAAATTTCTTGCTCATGGTTAAGCCATTATACCAAGCCACTAAGAGGAGGAAAAAAGGAGCCCTTCCTCTAGGAGGCCAAAGAGGGGAAGGATTTTAAAGAAATCAAAGAAGCCTTGACTCAGGCCCCAGCTTTAAGACTGCCAGATCTAACTAACCAACTTTTCTTCTTGTATGTCCACAAGTGAAAGGGAGGCCACAGGGGTTCTGACTCAAGCCATAGGGTCATGGCATCGCCTGGTGGCATACTTATCCAGGCAATTAGATTCTGTTGCACTTGGATGACCTCCTTGTTTTAAAGCACTAGCTGCCACTGCCCTACTGGTGCAGGAAGCTGGTAAACTAACTTTAGAGACTGTGAATACCCTAAACCCAGCTACCTTACTCCATCGAGTCAGTGCCAGGAGGCCCCTTTCATTGTTGTGTGGATGTGGTAGATAAAGTGTTCTCAAGCCAGAGAGATTTGACAGATCAGTCCCTCGGGGACCCGAACATTGAATATTCTACTGATGGACGCAGTTTCATAATAAAAGGAGCCCGCCAAGCTGTATATGCAGTGGTGACTTTAGACTCAATAGTAGAGGTGCAGTCTTCATCTACAGAAACTTCTGATTAGAAAGCAGAATTAATAGCTCTGACAAGAGCTCTCTGGCTAGCAAAAGATCAAAAGACAAATATTTACACAGATTCCAAATATGCTTCTGCCACTTTGCATGTTCATAAGGTTATTTACAAAGAAAAAAAGAAGACTTTTAACTGCTGGAAACAAAGAAATAAAGTACAAGGAAGAAATTCTACAGTTCTTAAACGATGTATGGGCCCCAAAAGTGATGGTAGTGACTTCCTGCAAGAGGCAGCAAAAAGCAAGAACACTAAGGGCTAAAAATATAGGAAGGCAAAGAGCCAAAGCAGGCTGCAATGACAACTCCAGCCTTAGCTATGCCTCTCCTCCCGGAGATTCCCCTCCTGGAGATCCCAATCTACACTCCAAATAAAAGAGCTTGGCTTCCCCAGGAAAATAAGAACTACATTGAAAGGGGATAGTACAAATTCTTCATTGGGAGGCTAGCCATACCTGAAATGGTGGCCCCCAGATTTGTAAAATAGTTCCACCACAGAACTCAGATTAAAAAAAAAATAAAGACATTATTAAGGCATCATTTTTTTTCTGCCATGGCTCATTGCTATTACTCAAGCCATTTGTAAACTGTGTTTAACGTGCACTCAGAACAATCCATGACAAGGTCCTACTCGGTCCATGGGAGTTCAGGAAAAAGGAGCCATGCCCTGTGAAAAACTGCTTATGGACTTCACTGAATCACCCTGAGACGGGGGCTATCAGTACATGTTGGTGTTCATTTGCACCTTTTCAGGATAGCTCAAGGCCTTTCCCACCAGGACAGAGAAGGTACTAGAGGTGACCAAGACGTTAAGAGACATTGTTCCCAGATTTGGACTGCCTCTAACTCTAAGATCAGAGAATGGACCAACATTTGTGGCTAAAATAGTTCAGGACTTAACTCAACTATTAAAAATAAAGTGGAAATAACATACAGCCTACAGGTAGCAGATCTCAGGTAAAGTGGAGAGCATAAACTGGACACTCAAGCAGCTGTTGAAGAAATTTTGTCAAAAAACTCATCTGAAGTAATATCAGGTCTTGCCCATGGTCCTCTTCCGAGTCAGGTGCACCCCCACCAAAAAAAACTGAGTATTCGCCCTCTGAGATTTTGTTCAGCTGCCCACCTCCCATAAAAATCAGATTAAGGATAATCTCTGTAAACTGGGAAAACTAACTTTAAGAAGTCAAATGCAGGCTTTAAGTATGGCTATGCAAAAGATGCATGGTTAAGTATATAAAAAAATGCCTATAAGTCTAACAGACCCAGTACACCCTTTCAAACCTGGGGACTTTGTTTAGGTAAAAAAAATGGAATTCAACCACTCTAGGACCCATATAGGATAGGCTGCATATTGTAATCATGTCTACTCCCACTGCTGTTAAAGTTGCAGGTGTCACACCTTGGATTCACCATAGCTGGCTAAAACCAGTGGCAGTAGCGAGTCCTGATGACAACCTGTGGATTAGCCAACAAGACCCAGATTGCCCCACTTGAATAGCCCTATGGCAAGTCTCAACCACAGGTAAAAAGGATAACTGCCTTGCTCTGACCACACTGGAGGCTGGTCAGTCTACACATGGCTGAAGCTTGAGGATCCTTCAAACTCTGCTCTAGTCACATCCCGGAAGCTGACTAGTGTACACACAGCCAAAGCTAAGAGGACCATCTCTGGATAAGTAAATGTAAATACAATTTATAACCCTAGTTATAATTCTGTCACTAATGATTGTTCTGTTGTTACATTATTACTGCAAAAACTGCAAATGTCTATGCCCAGAGGAAGGTTTGTGTGCCCAAGTGTAGTGTAAGCATGTTTCTATTATATACAATAATGTTGTTACCATTTCTGCCTATACTAAAAGGGGATAAATCTCCTGAAGGATGTCCACACTGTGCACACACTACCTCCGTAAAAAATACCATAGTTAAAACTCTACTGTACCATACCTACTATGAATGTACAGAAACCAAGTTAGGAACATGCACATACAACCAGACCACCTATTCAGTCTGTGACTGAGGAAATAATCAGTTATGTATGTTATGACCTTGGGCTCTTAACCTATGAATTCTGGTTTGAGGTACATATTAAATTAGAGGGAGAAAAAGAAGAAAAGCTTATATCTCAAACCAAAGAAGCCCCTCCCTTCTAAAAAGGGCCTATTTCCTCTTTGATGACTGCCATGCCACGTATGTTCATAATCCTAAAAACCAGATTGTAAGACAAGGACATGCGATCCTTTAAATTTTACTGTCTTAAAGCCAGAGCTACCTTTTTGGTCTACAGGACAGAGAGCACTATTATGAGCTGATAGGCAAGGAGCAGGTCTTGGAGTTCCACTACTAATTGTCAAAAATACTATAAGGACTCAAATGCATCCAACCCCTCAATACCAAGTCATTCTGTAAGCATTTTGATCAGCCAGTGCCCGAGCTTCCTCCATCAACCAAAAACTTATTTGCTCAACTAGCTGAAAACAGAGATGGCAGCTTAAAAATTTCTTCATGCTATGTATGTAGAGAAACTAATATGGAGAATGAGTGGCAATGGGAGGCAAAGGAATTAATGCCACAAGATAACTTCAGTTTACTTAACCCTGCCAGTGAACCAACAGCCTCAGCCAGTGTTTGATTGTTAAAAATCTCCATAATTGGAAAGTACCGTATCACCCAATGGGTAAAGGCTTTCACAGAGGCAGTAGGAAAAACAACCTGCCTAGGGCAACAGTATTATCATGAGACTAAAAACAAAACTCTATGGAGAAACACCCAGAATGACTCTTACTTACCAGGTCCAAACACTTTCTCTCAATTCTCTACTCTAAGCTGCACTTGGCATCAGCTAGAGGCTTCAAATGCTTGAAAGCCACCCTCTGGCCTATATTGGATATGTGGAGCATGGGCATATTGGCAACTGCCAGCAAAATGGGCAGGGGCATGTCTGTTAAAAGCAATCAAGCCATCCTTCTTTCTAATTCCTCTAAAGCAAGGGAAATTTTTAGAATATCCAGTTTATAATAAAAATAAAAGAAGAACTAGAAAAAGCATAATCACAAAAGTAACAAAAATTTCAAAAAAGATGTGGACACAGGAGACCAAAAAGATAATAAATGGCCTCCTGAAAGAATCATGACATACTATGGGCCAGCTACCTGGGTGCAAGACAGGTCATGAGGGTACTGCACCATAATCTATATCCTCAGCCGCATCATGAAGTTGCAGGCAGTCCTTGAAATCATAATCAATGAAACATTGGGGGCACTGGATTTATTGGCAATACAAGCAACACAAATAGGAAATGCTATGTATCAAAATAGGCTGGCTTTAAATTACCTCTTATCCCAGGAGGGGGAATATGTAGAAAATTTAATTTAACAAACTGTTGCCTAGAAATCAATAACAATAGCCAAGAAATCAATATTAATGGTCATAAAAATTACAGCTAGAATGCACAAGTTGGCCCAGGTTCCACTTCAGACTTGATCCAGGTAGTCCCCGGATTCCTTGTTTGGAGGATGGTTCTCAGCATTTGAAAAGTTTTAAACCCTCATTAGTAGGTTCTTGCTTATTCTTTGCATCTGCCTCATCCTCCCTTGCCTTTTGTCTCTGTTTATTAGGAGCATTCAGTCAACTATGGAGGCAATAGTAGCCCAAAACACTACTGCACAGTTGATGCATTAACCAGACATCAGCCACTGCCAGAAGAAGAAAAAGCTCAGCTCCAAGAAGATGTGGCAAATAATGGTGCTTTCTATTAACACCTCTGTTATAAAAAGCACCAATGGGGAGAAGGGAACAGGACTTATAAGAGAATAAAGAGTGTGTAAGCAGAAACTCACTTGTGTGTAAGAAAACCCAACTCCTGTTGAGAAAGAGTAACAGCTGGAGTTCTGTTTTTCTGTGGCTAGGGATCCTTATCTCTCTTCCCGTCCCAGGAATTGTGAAGACCCTGTTTCCCTAGCTGTGAAGCTGCAAGGTCACTAGACAGATAAATTGAAGTCACAAAACAGGTTTTTCCTTGAAAAGTAAGAAATAATGTAATGCATGTCTCAATCGAATAACTGTCTTTGTTTCTTGCTTCTGTAGTATGATTCTCCCTGCACAAATCTCCCCTCACCCATGAAATGCTTAAAAGATAGCTTAAGTCTTTGTTCAGGACTCATTCCTTTGGATGTTAATCCGACTGGACCAGTGCACCTAAATAATTAATAAATACCCTCCTGAACCCCATCGGCCTCTCTGATTTCTTAAAATTCCGCTATATACAGAATTCTCTACTATTGACCCCCACATTCTTTGCTTTCACACAGGAAGTCCACATATAAAATCATGTGTGAAACTATTCTATTTGAGGTGTATTTCTGTGCCCTAGGATACAGATAATCCCTTACCTTTTAAATTCTTGCTTTTTTGTGGCTCACAGTATAATGTTATCAAAAATTAGGCAAATATTCTGATACTTTCTTAATTTTACAAGGGGAGAATTGTCCTTAGATAATTACATTCTGGAAAGACCATAATGAGCAACTCTGGACCTGATTGATTGTCATTTTTGGGTCCACTGCAGGGCTGCATACTAAGGGACAGTGGCCATTCTGAGTTCACAGAAAAAACCTGACATGAGAGGGGACATTTTGCTAGACATGCCACCTGGTGCACAGAGCTGAAAAATGAGACCTGCTGGTGACTTGCTTATCAAGCTTAGGGTCTTGAGGGCTTTTGAAAATCAAGGCTTTAAAAGCTGGCCTCACACCCTGAGTTCAGAAAAAACAGATTTTTTTGTTTTCTATAGACTTTTTGGTTGAAAATCTCTTTTCCATGGACTTTTAAACTAATTATTTACAACACAAGCCCCATGTCTAGTAATAAAGGTGTCAGCCATGTTCAAAATGTGTTTTTACTAATACTTTATTTTTAAGCAAATACTTTATTATTAACCAAAGATATATTTATTTATAGTCGCTTTGAGTCTCCAGGATAAATATTAGTCTTAAACTGTTATTTCTCATAAAATCTTGGTGGTTGCTAAGTTCTACTGTTTTGCAAGTAAAAAATCAAGAAACTGTTTAGTACAATATTAGAGAATACTTGTATTTACTTATATTTTATGGTACTATTTTTATTTTTCTCTTTATTTCTTAGATATAGGTACTCAAATTTCTACAAACTGACAACATAATATACTTACTTTAAAATATTACCAGAATAATTGAAGTTCATAATTAAAAATGAAAGAGAAAAATATGAGAATTGCTGAAGCCTTGTGATGGGGATGTATGATAAATGTTAGTTTATAATTCTCCCTATGTTTGCTAAGATTTTTTATTTTCATAATATCTTTTAAATATATAATTTAAGAATTTTATGGAAACTTTCACATACTGTATATTAGCCATGTTTTACAATAAAACAAGTCAAACATCTTCTCACATGTTTTATCAATAAATTTAGGAGTTCAATATTGAATTTGAGTGTTGAAATTGGTTAAAAATGAGGGACAAAAGAGCAGCTTTCTAATTGGCCATACACTAAAAGTACCAGCAACTGTGGACAGGGGTGCCACTAACACACTTTATTGAACATTTTTGCTCTGAGTCATTTTTGATAAGGGATATTTTAACCCTATGATGACATCATTACAAGTTTCTAATAATCAGTGACTCAGAGTGGTCTTCAATAATGTACTATTATTTAATTTACATTTCTGGTCTGGTAAATCTAACCAGGTAATTTATGTCTATTAATACATTTTACAAATGTAATTTTTTTCTTATAACTATTTGCCATGAACATTTTAATGTTATAACTATATCTTTGTCTTTTCCTCTTTATTTAACATGCATTGAGATGAACAATAAATGGGTTTGGTTTTACAGTCTGTGACTTAGTTCTCCAAAAGTCAACAGCTTCATTTGGAAACATTTTAGAGGGATATAATTTTATAACAAAACCATCACATGTTTTAAGTGTACAATTCCAGGTTTTTAAAGTATACTTACAGACAACCATAACCACAATCTAATTTTGAAATAATCTTATCACCATGGAAAAAGAAATTAATCTCTTTTGTACTTACTGATTTCATTACCCTGGTCATAGGCAATCATTAGCCTTTTTATATATATAAGCCTTTGATTAGAAGTTATTTTAAGTGAAATCGTAAATTATCTGCCCTTTTGAGTTTGGTTTATTTTACTTACTTTAGTGATTTTAAGGTTTTTTCCTGACATAGCAGGTATTATTACTTCATTTTCTTTGTTTGTCAAATAGTATTTTATTGTATGGACACACCACACATTATTTTTTCTGTTATTATTTGATGAATATTTTAGTTTTATCCCCTTTGCGCTATTATAAATACTGCTGCTTTGATCATTGACATCTCATTCTTTGTATAGTCATAGGTTTTCATTTCTTTTGAGTACACAACAGAGAGTAAAATGTCTCAGTCATATGGTGATACTATTTATAACATTTTGAATAATTGCCAAATTGTTCTTTAAATCGGCTGTTTTTTACACTCCCACATACAATGTGTGAGACTTTCATATTTTTGATATCTTTGGCAACCTTTTTTATTGCCTTTTACAGCTCTTCTAGTAAGTATCTCATTGAGCTTTTGATTTGCATTTCTCTAAACTAGTAATGTTATATATTTTAAATTTAATGACAAATTCTGCTTTTTATCTGTAGAAATTTTTAATTCAAATTATTTGCACATTTTTCCAGTACTCAGTTGTCTATTTATTATTGATTTATAAGACTTTGTGGATTTGAGCAAGATGGCTGAATAGACAAACCAAGGGGGAACATCTGACACCAAGGGACCAGGATGACTGGCACACTCTTAACAGAGGGCAGGTACTGATAGTGGATGGAGGAAAGACACAACAGCTGAACTTAAGATTCGGAAGCTGGGAATCCTGTACAGGGCTAAATCACAGTGGAACTAATTTCTGGCCCCCTGTGACTCTGAGAAAAACAGGTGAGTTTAACTGGCAAGGAGCTACCTGCTTTCCTGACTGGCCTCTGGGAATCCCAGTGGCAGAGACCCTCTGACCACCATGGAAAATGAGTTGAAAGGAAGAGCTGCTTAGAGAAGCGATAGAGGCAGCACACCAGCCAGTGCACAGCCAAGAGGGTTTATTGTGGGAACATCTGTAGTGAAGTATGTCCAGGGATGCCCACACCCATAAACTTAACTTGCTCCCATAAGAGACGTTAGCCCTAGGGGAAATTTTGGACAAAAAGTCTGCAGGGTGGTGGCCCATCAGATGGGGATGTTTTGACCTGAGCATGCGTTCATGTGCTGGCCTCTCCTGTGGCCCCAATTTGGCCATGCATGCTTGCAGTGCCGCCTTGAGTGCCCTGGGGGCCTGCATCATAGATCCTGAACTGGCAGATCATGTCTGACCAGTAGACAGCTCAAGTGGAGTGACCACATCCAGGCATCAGCCTGCCTGCTGCCTCTCCTCACTGCAGCTTCCCCCCAAGGCCCATTGCCACACCACATATCATTATGCTGGTGTGTATATGTGTGTGTGTGTGTGTGTGTGTGTGTGTGTGTGTGTGTGCATGCATGGAAGGATGTTGCTTTCCCTGCCCTGTCAGTGCACATGTGCATATGCATTCTGCCCTGGCACTGTTGTTGATAGGAGTGTACTCCAGGCCCCCACCCATTCTATACCACCATTGCATACAGAGTCTTGGGGGAAACAGAGCCCACTAGCCCCACCACACCAGCACCCTGCCCCTTTGCCAACACTGCCATTTGAGTACAACTAAGCACAAAAAACAGCATACTCTCCTCAGCCCTGAGCAGCCACCTTCACCTGCATTAATACACACAAAACCACTTGACTGAGCCAACCTTATAACACAATTAAACCCTTAGGGTCATCAAGCAGAATAAAAGGAAAAATCCAAAAGTTCACAACTTCAAAGATTAAAGAAATATCACCCCAGAAAGATAAGAAAGAATAACCACAAAAACTCTGACAACTCAAAAAGCCAGAGTTCCTCTTTTCCTCCAAATGGCCACACTACCTCTCCAGTAAGGTTATAAACCAGTCCAAGATGGCTAAAATTACAGAAATTGAATTCAGAATATGAATAGAAATAAAGATCATTATAATGCAGAACTACCTTGAAACTCAATTCAAAAACGTTAAGAGTCATAATAAAATGATACACGAGCTGACAGACAAAAGAGCCAGTATTAAGAGCATAACTAACCTGAGAGAGCTAAAAAAATCACACTAAATTTTTTATAAGAAATTCACAACTGTTAATAGTAGAATAGACAAAGCTAAGAAAGAATCTGAGTTTGAAGACTGTTTATGTGAAGTAAGACATTCAGACAGAAATAAAAAAGAATAATAAAAACCCCTAAGCCTCTGAAAAATATACGATTATGTAAAGAGACCAAATGTATGACCCACTGATGTTCATGAAACAGGTGGGGAGAATGGAAGCCATTTGAAAAACATATTTCAGGATATCATTCGTAAGAATTTCCCCAACCTGGGGAATGCTGGCTAGAGAGGCCATCATTCAAATTTAGGAAATGCAGAGAATCTAGTAAGATACTTCACAATATAATAATCACCAAAACACATAGTTATCAGATTCTTCAGCACGAAATAAAAGAAAAAAAAATGTCAAAGGCAGCTAGAGAGGAAAGGGATGTCAACCACAAAGGAAAGATCATCAGTGTAAAAGTATGCCTCTTAGCAGAAATCCTACAAGCCAGAAGAGCCCAATACCAATATTTAACATCCTTGAAGAAAATAAATTCCAATCAAGAATCTCATATTTGGCCAAACTAAGCTTCATAAGTAAAGGGGAAATAAAGTTCTTTTTAAACAGGCAAATGCTGAGGAAATTCATTACAAGACATGCCTTACAAGAGCTCCTGAAAGAACGAAATATAGATGAAAAAAGCCATTATTACCCACTTAAAAAAAACACTGAGGTATACAGACCTGTGACACACAAACAAGTCTGCATAATAAGCAGCTACCATTATAATGGCAGCATCAAATGCACACATATCAATACTGACTATGAATGTAAATGGGCCGAATGTTCTAATTAAAAGGCATAGAGTGGGAAACTGGATAAAGAACAAAGAACCAATGACATGCTGTCATCAAGACTCATTTCACATGAAATCACTTTTATAGGCTCAAAATGAAGGGATAAAAAATCTACCAAGGAAATGCAAAACAGAAGAAAGAATGGGTTGCAACCCTAATTTTAGACAAAACAGACTTTAAAACAACAAAGATTTAAAAAGGCAAAAAAAGGCATTACAAAATGCTAAAGGGTTAAATTCAACAAGAATATATGTATTCTTATTTAAATACATACATTTTAAATATACACACACCCAACACAGGATCATCCAAATACATAAAGCAAGTTCTTAGAGGTCTTCAAAAAGACTTAGATTCCTACACAATTATAGTGAGAGACTTCAACAACCCATTTACAATATTAGATTATTAAGGCAGAAAATTAACTAGATATTCAAGATCTGAATGCAGCACTGGATCAAATGGATGTAATAGACACCTTCAGAACTCTCCACCAAAAACAACAACATATACATTCTCCTTGCCACATGGCACATACTCTAAAGTCAACCACATAATCAGACATAAAACAGTCCTCAGCAATTATAAAGGAATTCAAATTATGACAACCACTCTTCCAGACCAGAGTACAATAAAATTGGAGGTAAAAGGTGAGAAAACCAAGACTCAATACCATATGATTACATAAAAATTAAATAACTTGCTCCTGAACGACTTTTGTGTGAATAATGAAATTAAGCCATCAATCAAAAAGTTATTTGAAACTAATGAAAACAAAGACACAACCTACCAGAATCCCTGAGTCACAACTAAATCAATGTTGAGAAAAAAACTGACGGTGCTAAACACTCACCACAAAACGTAATAAAGATCTCAATTTAACCACTCAATATCACAACTAAAAGATCTAGAAAATGAAGAACTATCCAACTCCAAAGCTAGAAGAAGACAGAAATAACCAAAATCAGAGATAAACTGAGATTGGGACACACACACACAAAAACTAAAAGATTAATGAATCCAGGAGTAGGTTTTGTTTTAAAAGTGGAGTACTAGCTAGACTAATATAGAGGAAAAGAGAGAAGATCCAAATAAAGACAATCAGAAACAACAAAGGGGATATTACCACTGGCTCCTCAGAAATGCAAATAAACATCAGAGAATATTATGAACACCTTTATGCAAAAAAACTAGAACACCTAGAACAAATAGATAAATTCCTGGACATGTACACCTTTCCAAGACTGAACCAGGAAGAAATTGAATCCTTGAACAGACCAATAACATGCTCCGAAATTTAATCAGTAGTAAATAGACTATCAACTTTAAAAAGCCCAGGAAAAGACAAATTCCCAGCCAAATTCTACTGGATATGCAAAGAAGAATTTGGTACCATTCCTAATGAAACTCCTAAAAATTTGAGGAGGAGCATCTTCTTCCTTACTCATCCTATGAGGCCAGCACCCTTCTGATATCAAAACCTGGAAGAAAAGCAAAAGAATGAAAAATTTCATATCTTTGATGAATACTGATGCAAAATTTCTCCATAAAATACTGCCAAACCAAATCCAGCAGCACAGGAAAAAGCCTATCCACAACAATCAAGTAGGCTTTTTCCCTGGGATGCAAGTTTGGTTCAACATATGCAAATCAATAAATGTGATTCATAATACAAACAGAACTAAAGACAAAAACCTCATGATTATCATAATAGATGCAGAAAGAGCTTTTATTAAAATTCAAAACCCCTTTATGTTAAAACTCTCCATATACAAGGTATTCAGGAAACACGCTTTGAAATAATAAAAGCCATCTATGACAACCCCACAGCCAACATTTTACTGAATGGGTGAAAGTGGAAGCATTTTTCTTGGAAACTGGCACAGACAAAGATGCCCTCTCTTACCAGCCCTGTTCAACACAGTATTGAAGTCCCGGCCAGAGCAATCAGACAAGAGAAAAAAATAAAGGGCATTCAAATAAGAAGAGAGGAAGTCAAACTGCCCACTTGCAGATTGTATTAGTCAGTGTTCCGTGTTTATGGATTGGAAGAATCAATATTAAAATGTCCATGCTACACAAAGCAAGCTACAGATTCAATGAAATTTCTGTAAAAATACCATTGACATTCCTCACACAAATAGATAGAACAGCTCTAAAAAATCTTAAATTTATATAAAATCACAAAAGACCTAGACTAGTCAAAGCTATCCTGAGCAAAAAGAATAAAACTGGAGGAATCCCATTACATAACATACATTATTACATTACATAAAATTATACTACCGATCTGTAGTAACCAAAACAGCATAGTACTGGCATAAAAACAGACACACAGAAAAATGGAGCAGAATAGAGAACCCAGAACCAAAACCGTCTATCTACAGTGAACTCATTTTTTACATAGATACCAAGAAAATACATTAAGAATAAAAAAATCAGTCTCTTCAATAAACAGTGATGGTAAATCTGGATATCCATATGCAGAAAAATAAAACTAGACCTCTACCTTTTGCCACATGCAAAAATTAAATCAAAATGGATTAAATATTTAAATGGAAAACCGCAAACTATAAAACTTTTGAAAGAAAACATTGGGGAAACTCTAAAAAACCTTAGACTAAGAAAAGATTTCTTGAGTAACACCTCACAAGCACAGGTAACCAAAGCAAAATGGAAAATTTGTATCACACCAAATTATAAAATTTTGCACAGCACAGAAAAGAATCAACAAAGTGAAAAAAACAACCCACAGAATGAAAGAAAATATTTTCAAACTACCTATCTGAAAATGCATTTGTAACCAAAACATAGAAGGAGCTCAAATAACTCTATAGAAAATAAAATCTAATAATCCTATTTTAAAAAATAGGCAAAATATGTAAGCAGACATTACTCTCATAAAGACATGCAAATGGCAAATAGGTATATGAAAAGATGATTAACATCATGAATCATCAGAGAAATGCAAATCAAAATTACAATGAGCTATTACCTCACCCCAGTTAAAGTGGGTTTTATCTAAAAGGCAATAACAAATGCTGACAAGCATGTGGAGAAAAGGGAACCCTCGTATGCTGTTGGTGGGAATGTAAGTTGGTGGAACCGCTATGGAAAGCAGCTTGAAGGTTCCTCAGAAAACTAAAAATAGAGCTTCTATACAATCCAGCAATTTCACTGTTAGGTATATACCCCAAAGAGAGAAAAATCTGTGTATCAAAGTGATAGCTGTACTCCTGTGTTTTTTGCAACATTATTCGCAATAGCCAAGATTTGGAAGTAACATAGGTGTTTATCGACAGAAGAATAAACAAAAAAGTGGTACATATACACAATGTGGTGCTATTCAGCCACAAAAATGAATGAGATTCTGTCATTTATAACAACGTGGGTTAAACTGAAGGTCATTATACTAAGTGAAATAAGCCAGGTATAGAAAGACAAACTTCACACGTTCTCACTTATTTGTTAAAGTTAAAAATTAAAACAATAGAATTAATGGAGATAAAGAGTAGAATGATGGTCACCAGAGGCTGAGAGAAGTAGTAGAAGGTTGGGAGTGGGGAGGTGGGGAGGTGGGTATGGTTAATGGGTATAAAAATATAGTTAGAAAGAATGAATCAGTTCTAGCATTTGACAGCACAAGGTGACTCTAGTTAATAGTAATTTAAGTGTACATTTTAAAATAACATAAATTGTATAATTTGGTTATTTGAAATCCAAAAGTAAATACCTCAGGTGACGAATTATTTGAAATCCAAAAGTAAATACCTCAGGTGACGAATACCCCATTAACTCTCATGTAATTATTACACATTGTATGCCTGTATCAAAATATTCTATATACTACATAAAGGTATACACCTACTATGCACCCAGAAAAACCAAAAATTAAAAAATTAGGATATACTTTAAGACAACAAATACTATTACTAGAGATGAAGATAAATTATAATTAGAAGGATAAATTAATGAGGAAAATAAATTAACATATATGAATGTAACAAAAGTTCACAGAAATACATGAAGCAAAACTGACAGAAATAAAGGCAGAAATGGTTGCAACAATAGTTGCAACAATAATAATTGCAAGCTTCACTTCCCCACTTACACTATTGGGTAGAAGAACTGGACATAAGAGAAACAAGGAAATAGAAGACATGAATAACATAAACCAAATAAAACTAGAGATATGTACAGAATTCTTCAGCCCAAATCAGAATATATGTTCTTCCCAAATGCCACAGAACATTCTCTAGAATGGAGAATATGCTGCATCATAAAACAAACATCAATAAAGTTGAAAGATTGAAATAATAAAATGAATGTTTTCTAATCACAAAAGAGAAAATTAGAGACCAAAAAAGCAAGAAATTTGGGAAATGCAAACAAGTGTACATTAAATGACACACTCCTAAATAATTAATGAATAAAAAAATTTACAAATAGTGTCAGAAAATATTTTAAGATAAATAGAAATTTAGACAAAACATAACACAATTCATGAGACTTAGTGAAAGTTGAGCTCTGAGGGAAACAGCAGAATTACTTTATAAAAAACAAAGAAACCTTAAATTAATAGTTTAATGCTTATTGAAGCATTTAAATGAAAATGAACTACCTAGTTCACCTGGAGCAAATACTATCAGTGGAGTCAAAAGATAGTCATGCTGACAATCGTAGGAGGAAATACTTGGAAACAAGACACTGAGAATTAGCATTGTGATAGTACTCCTTGGAATCTAGAAAAAAAATGGGGATGCTCTAGGCTAGACAGATGCTCAGGAAAAACGCTAAAACCCTAAGCTCCCACCTGTTTTTCTTTTAATCTCTGCATGAGCAGAAAGTATAGGCACAAGCAGAGTTAGGACTTTATGGCACACATACAGATTCCAGATGAAAGGATCAGAAGATTCATATTTTGAGAGGGCTACAATATCTGGAGTCTTGCTGTCCTATTAAAGTTTAGTGAAACTATGTTGCAGATTCGCATTGCTCACTTCTTCCAGCAATCCAGTAATCTAGTAAAGCTTGATTTTGCCATTTGAATCCTCTGATAAATGAAGTCAGCCTCTACCTTGAGGGACTTTTTGGGATGTTGGAGTTATGGCCACCATGACATGACTATTGGTTACAGTAATTTGTAAGTCAACAATGAGCTTGCTACAGAGCTGTGAAACTGAATTCTGACCCCTGTGGGAGGTCGTTAGCTTGATCTTTCTGTTTTGAGATGGGTCAATTTGAACTCTATGAAAGACATCAGGAGGCCACTTGGTAAATAGAAATAACATATTCTAGAAGGAAATTAGACTAAAATAGAAACCACACTAAAGTAAAAATTAAAATTCATATTTGGTAGAAATTTTATGCCACCTTCCACTATCTCAAGCAAACTTTCTGACTGTGGGACTCCCCAATTTACTGAATATTTTCTAAATGTCTGTTCCTGGTTCACTAATGGGCCACGGAAGATGACACCTCATGGTGTTCACTGGGGTGGTGTGGGTGTTTTGATCTCATTGTCAGCCAATGAAGAACCTGAATCAGGGGTGATTACTTCACTCAATTGTCAGAACTGAGAGTTCTGGGTTATTGCCACATTCTACGTGTTTAGGCTTCCACATTGAAAATGATTAACTGTCTAATTAAGAACATCTTCTTTGGGGCTGCAAACTGAAATTTATCTTAGCTGCTGATCTAATTGTCAGACCATTAATTTAGAAGTTCACAATTAGCGTTATGTCTCCAAAGAGATGAACAACAATCAAGCCTAAATCAATGTCCACTGCAGAGCTCATCACTGCATGCCAGGTTGGTGGTTCTTGGTGAAAGATGATCTATGTGTCCCATGGTTGGGGAAGTCCCAGACCATTTCCAGCAGAATGACTGCCTTAGACTTTTGACCCGTTATCTGAAGTATTGGTCACTACTGTTGACACCTTTAGCATAAAGATCAGCTGACTCCAGCCACATTATGTGTTACTTGAAGCTAATCCATGTCATCTTTTAGATATTTAAGACCACTTAAATTATCTCTCTCTTTTCTTTTCTTTCATCACCAAATCTATTAAAATGAGCCAATAGTCTCATTTTAACTTATTTTTCTCATCTGTGTCCACCGCTGTTGGTTAGGTAATGTGTTGATTAAATGGTTTATTAGTCACCTTCTTTGGTCCCAGAAGAGATTATCTCCTGCTGACTGCGTCTACGATATAGATAACATTGTTATTGAGTAAAAGGAGCTCACTTCTTGAAGTGCTAGAAGCCAATACTATGACACCAGGTTTTTAAGAGAAAGCAATTTTATAATGAAACGTGACTCTCAAGCTCAAATCTGTCTCTCTGTGTTGGCTTTATGGTAATAATATTATTAAAAAAGACTTATGGGGTGAATTCTGAGATTAGTCGGTGATTAGTGGAAGGAAAGGGACAGTGGAAAGTTCTCAGGCGAGGACTGATCTCTTGTTGCCTCCTCGTGGATCTCATGTGCAAACTGAAGGGGAGTTGTGATGAAACACGTAGTGAAAATTCAGACTGTGACCTCAGCAAGGTGATTCTGCTGAAACACCATTTGGCCATATTGATTCCACCAATTTAAGCCAGTTTGTTTATTTCATAAGTAGAGAGAGTTTCAGTGTTTTGGCAAGTTCAGTTTTTCTTTTTTTCTTGTCTGTTATTCTGCAAGCTCAAGATTTTCTGTTAGATACTGGCTTTCTTTTAACTCTGCAGAAGAGTTGCAAAATGATTGGGGCTATAGGAATCTATTTTCCAAATTTGAGGTTCCACACTGACATTCCTGGGCAAGATGTGTTTTCTCCTAACTGCAACCTCCAGGCAGCCTGGTTTGTATGACATCTGATTAGCAGCGCAGTCAAAAAGGGGGTTATGGAACTCTAATTTAGTTCTGATTATGTTGTATATAAACATTCTTGTCTCCATTACAACTGACTCTACTACATAAAATGTCTACAACAAAATAGAAGGGGATCAGATAAAGGTACAATTATAATTATTGGAATGGATCACATTAATTCTGAGGATATAGAAGGGGAGCAACAACCTGAAACCGGGGGAGTGAACGACTTAGACCTCAGGAGCTATGGGAAATGGATAGGCATGAATAACCTCTTTTCTTTCTGAATTACCCCTGGCACACTCCAGAAAAGAGTCTAGCAATAATTTTGGGATATGATGAGAGTAGGGTTAGTTAGACCAGATGGAAATGCAAAGACTAGGTTTATTTTTTCCATTCCGTCCCCCATATCACCCTTAAGAATCCTTTGGGCTGGGCATGCAGCTAACACCTCTAATCCTAGCACTTTAGGTGACCAAGGCAGGTGGATAATGAGGTCAGGAAATCGAGACCATCTGGCCAACATGGTGGAACCCAGCCTGTACTAAAAAATACAAAAATTAGCCAGGCATGGTAGCACATGCCTGTAGTCCCAGCTATTTGGGAGGCTGAGGCAGGAGAATTGCTTCAACCTGAGAGGCAAGGTTGCTGTGAGCTGAGATCATGTCACTGCACTCCATCTTGGATGACAGAGGAAGACTCCATCTCAAAAAAAAAAAAAAAATCCTTTGGAATTATTCCATTTCTCTGCAATGTAGTAATGAAATTCTAGTGAGAAGCATGCGTTCTCAGTGCCCAGTTGTCTGAGGCCACAGTTGAGTTGCTTCAGGGAAAAAAAAAAAACACACACACACAAAAGCAAAAGCAAAAACAAAAACAACAAACCCTATTGCTTCTGATTTTTTCTAAAAAGATTAAATGCCCCATGGTTTAGATTAAGCTGGATCTACAAAAAATTGAATTCATCTTTTATTTTCTCTGTGAACAGAGGCTCCTCTTTCTGTTTTTCTACCATCTAGGGGTGAATCTATATTTGTCAATATTGACATAAATCGGAGACATAAATCATGTAAAAACCCTAAACAAGCCTTCAAGATAATCTGAGTCTTTCTCATTTCTCTTCTCAATTGTGTCATCAGAGAGAACTACCTGAGATGAAGTCTCTCAGGAATAGTTAGAACATTGCACTTCTAGAGAAGACGGTGAGACAGGGCAAGACTAACAGTGAGAATCAAAGCTTCTTCTCAATCTTTCAGTGTATCTGTTTCTGGTAGATGAATCCAGAAAAGATTCCAGAGCCAGGGAAGAGCTATTTGAGAGGGTAGAATCACTGTAGATCAGAGTACTAGGTCATATGTTTATTAGTCACCTTCTTTGGTCATATTCTCAGTGCTAAGCCTCTGATAGGGTTTCAGAGTAATGTATGCCTGTGAAAACCTCTAATTCCATTTGAAAGATGAAGCTCTGGCTCTAGGAGAAGTCTCCTATCTGATAGAACATCATGCTTCTGTGGGCATGAGATTCTGTGCCCTTCCTCAGCAGACACCACTGACTCAATAATTGTTTAAGAATCATGCATAAGGCCGGGCGCGGTGGCTCACGCCTGTAATCCCAGCACTTTGGGATGCCGAGGCGGGCGGATCACGAGGTCAGGAGATCGAGACCATCCTGGCTAGCACGGTGAAACCCCGTCTCTACTAAAAATACAAAAAATTAGCCGGGCGTGATGGCGGGCGCCTGTAGTCCCAGCTATTCGGGAGGCTGAGGCAGGAGAATGGCGTGAACCCGGGAGGCGGAGCTTGCAGTGAGCCGAGATCGCGCCACTGCACTCCAGCCTGGGCGACAGAGCGAGACTCCGTCTCAAAAAAAAAAAAAAAAAAAAAAAAAAAAGAATCATGCATAAATTGGCCTTCTTTATCATGAATGTCTTAAATAATAAAACAGAGAAAACCTATTTACCCATGTTCAAATTGAGTAACAGTGTAAGAAACTTCACAGAAATTGTTATAGAAGGAAACTCTTGGGCTCTGTCCATCCCCAGAAATCTCAAAATTCTGGCAAAATCTATTATAATTAACCTTATCAGAGCTTGATTTTTTTTTTTTTTTTTTGCTCTATATATTTACCTTTAATTGGACTTTAATTTTGTTATGTGTTTTAATTATTATTTTTTTTTTTGATGGAGTCTTGCTTTGTCGCTCAGGCTGGAGTGCAGTGGTGTGATCTCAGCTCACTGCAACCCCCATCTCCTGGGTTCACACCTTTTTCCTGCCTCAGCTTCCCGAGTAGCTGGGACTACAGGCACCTGCCACCACACCCAGCAATTTTTTTGTATTTTTAGTAGAGACTGGGTTTCACCGTATTAACCAGGATAGTCTTCATCTCCTGACCTTGTGATCCACCCGCCTTGACATCCCAAAGTGCTTGGATTACAGGCTTGAGCCATCATGCCCGGCCAAGATAAACCATTTTTTAACCTTTGTGATAGAAACATCAAATTCCCATACCCCAAGTATTAATAATACTGTCCACTGCAATTGTTATTGCTTAGTAACTTTTTGCTATGGTCTGGATATTTGTGTTCCTCACTCTCCACATTCATATTTAAAAACTTAATCCACATGTGGATTCAGTGTGATACTATTAGTTATTGGAACTTTGAGAAAGTTATTAAGTCAGGAGGGCTGCATGCTAATGAAAAAATAATAGTGCCCATGTGAAAGAGGTTGAAAGGAATATTCATGCCCCTTCTGCTGTGTGAAGACATAGCTAGAAGGTACTACTTGTGATGAACAGAACTTCACAAGCAAGAGCTTCAGAAAGTTGTTATACAGCAGAACATCTTTCTCTCTTGAGAGATTCTGGCCAACAGTGCTGTATAGTGGACTGTTTTTAGAATGGGAGTGTTTGGTTACCAGAGTTCTTAGTACTGTTAGGGCCTTTCACCAAAGAAATGAGGTCACTTCTTGAAGGTATTATTCTTCTTTCAATAACACCTACCTTCCTTCGATAAGACCTACTCAAAGGCTTTTCTGCACTGATGACTGCTCACCAATCTCTCCCAAGTCATCTGATTACTTGTGCACAATTATGCAAATAAAGCACCTCCTGCACCAGTCCCTGAGGAAATGGAATGCGGCCAGAGCCACAGGCTTGAGGATACAAGCTGAGTTAAAGTCTTTATGTTTAATGTATTAATTCTGTGATCCCAAGTATGTCATTGTGCCTCTCAGGGGCTCCATAGTCTCACATCCTGCACAGTGGGGATTATGGTGGCATCCAGCTGCAAGGGATCTCATGAGATATGTATAAAATGATATGCATGACTCTTGGGGGTTGATATTAAACACAGCTACTGCATAAACTTAGAGAAAGAAACCACAAGGGATGGGACGTTGCGTGAATACCTCTCAAACACGCCTGGGTTTCATAACTTGAATCTTGAGAAAGTCATGTCTCCTCTTGAATTTATTTTTCAAACTCCACCATGAAAACATCGAAATTGAATACAATTTAGATGTTGTTATTCTTTGGCCAGAACAACAACAATAACAACAACACACATTGTAATACCTTCTCGTTATATTTAGAATCATGCCCATTTGTCTCACCTTAGCATACGTCGTGAACAGCCTTCATGACGGCTCATAACAATTTTTATTTCCAACTATACATACACATGTGTAAACAGTAAGTTGTTACTGACTCACCTCATGTCAGTAGAATACATTTGAAAATAGGGAATGTCACTTCCAATATTTAATTATGAAAAGACTGTCACTTGCCTCTTACTTTCTCTCTCTTGTGTTTTTGTTTCCTTCCTTTTTTCCTGTCTTTCTCTCTGTCTGTCGCATACTTTGCTCTGGAGAAGCGAGCTTCAATGTTTTGAGCTTTCATTTTTACAGGCTTGTGTGACAGAGAATGGAGAGAGTGCCCTGAGCAAAGACAGAAAGAAACTAAGACCTCAGTCAAAACAATAATGCCACAACTAACCAGATTGAGCTCAGAAGTGCATCCTTCCCAGTCCAGCTTTAGTTGACACACAGCTTCAGTCTCATGAGTGAGAGGTGACAGCATGCTGGCAGCCCTCACAGCCCTCGCTCACTCTTGGAGCCTCCTCGGCCTTGGCGCCCACTCTGGACGCGTTTGAGGAGCCCTTCAGCCCACCGCGGCACTGTGGGAGCCCCTTTCTCAGCAGGCCAAGGCCGGAGCCGGCTCCCTTAGCTTGCGGGGAGGTGTGGAGGGAGACGCGCGGGCGGGAACCGAGGCTGAGCGCGGTGCTTGCCAGCCAGCGCGAGTTCCAGGTGGGCGTGGCCTCGGCGGGCCCCGCACTTGGAGCGGCCAGCTCCAGGCAGTGAGGGGCTTAGCACCTGGCCCCGCCAGCCCCAGGCAGTGAGGGGCTTAGCACCTGGGCCAGCAGCTGCTGTGCTCGACTTCTCGCCAGGCCTTAGCTGCCTCCCCGCGGGGCAGGGCTCGGGACCTGCAGCCCGCCTTGCTTGAGCCTCCCCTCTGCCAAGGGCTCCTGTGCGGCCCGAGCTTCCCCGACGAGCTCCACCCCCTTGCTCCATGGCGCTCAGTCCCATCGACAACCCAAGGGTTGAGAAGTGCCGGAACACAGCGTGCGACTGGCAGGCAGCTCCACCTGCGGCCCTGGTGCGGGATCCACTGGGTGAAGGCAGCTGCGCTCCTGAGTCTGGTGGGGACTTGGAGAACCTTTATGTCTAGCTAAGGGATTGTAAATACACCAATGGACACTTTGTATCCAGCTCAAGGTTTGCAAACACACCAGTCAGCACCCTGTGTCTAGCTCAGGGTTTGTAAATACACCAATGGACACTCCGTATCTAACTAATCTAGTGGGGACGTGGTGAACTTTTGTGTCTAGCTCAGGAATTGTAAATGCATCAATCAGCACCCTGTCAAAACGGACCAATCAGCTCTCTGTAAAACAGACCAATCGGCTCTCTGTAAAATGGACCAATCAGCAGGATGTGGGTGGGGTCAGATAAGAGAATAAAAGCAGGATGCCCGAGCCAGCGGTGGCAACTGTCTTGGGTCCCCTTCCACACTGTGGAAGCTTTGTTCTTTTGCCCTTTGCAATAAATCCTGCTACTGCTCACTCTTTGTGTCCACACTGCTTTTATGAGCTGTATCACTCACCATGAAGGTCTGCAGCTTCACTTCTGAGCCAGCAAGACCACGAACCCACCAGAAGGAAGAAACTCCAAACACATACGGACATCAGAAGGAACAAACTCCAGGCACGCCGCCTTTAAGAACTGTAACACTCACCGTGAGGGTCCGCGGCTTCATTCTTGAAGTCAGTGAGACCAAGAACCCACCAATTCCGGACACATGAGGACATTGTGGTAGACCCATTCAACTAAGCTGTGTCAGTATTTGTGGCCAACAGAAAATATGACATAATGCATATTTGGAATTTTAAGCCACTACACATTGAGCTAATGAGTAGAATTATTTTTTTCTAATTTTATTTACAGATTGCTCCTAGTTAGTGTATAAAAGTGCAATTTAATACTGTGCATTTATCTTGTATCTTGTGACTTACTGAACTCATTTATTAGTTCCAGTTGATTTTTGTAAACTCTTTAAAAATCGTTGCATATAAGTTGATGCCATTTACAATAAAAGTTTATTTTATAAATTTAGAATTGTTTTATTTGTTTTTATTATATAATTTCTCTGCCTAACACCTTTAGTTCAATTTAGTAGAGTAGCAAAAGTAGCCATGCTTATCTGTTTCCCAGACTGTGAGGCAAAGCTCCTAGTCTTTCATCAGCAAGTTTAATATTAGTGGGAAACTTTTATGAATCCTTTTTAGTAGTTCTAGTGAGTTTTTTCTTCCTAGCATGTTAAGGATTTTATAATGAATCAGTGTTATTTGTATCACAAGCTTTCCTGTTTTTATTAAAAGGATCATTTTATGTTCTTCAGTTGTGTATTAAATTTTTGGTTTTTAGATATTAAGCCATTTCATTTGTAAAAAGATTGTACTTGGCCACGGTGTATAATTACTTTTATGTGTTTCTGTATTTAATTTACTAGTACTTTTTTAGAATTATGTGTCTTTATTCATCAGCCGTATGTACCCATATTATTCCTAACACATGTTGGGTTTGTCTGTCTTTGGTATAGTAATATTGGCCTCATAAAGTAATTAAGGGTTGTTTATCTCTTATCTATGTATGGTGTGTATTTGTAAAGGATTGGTATTTTGTTAAATATTTTGTATAATTTAATAGTTAAAATATTTGACTCTGATTTTTCTTTGTGGTAAGATTTTTACAATAATTTAATCTTTTATTATAGGTCTTATATCTTCCACTTCTTGAGCTTCATTTGTTAAATTGGGCCTATCAAGTTATTTACTTCTAATTTGTAACAATCCATGTTTCCAGATCTAGGCAGCTGGCATGCCTGTTATGTGGGATAATGTAGATTTGTGAAAGTTTTATGTATTATGTGGGATAATGTAGCTTTGTTACAATCAATAAATAGTCACGTTTTTCCTCTGCTTAAGGATTGAGACTATAATTTTTATACTTCATACTTGCATGCATTGCCTGAGTCAAAAAAGCTATTACATCTAAAAGAAAACAGTGAAGCATATCATTTGACATGAAGTTTTATCAAAATGACACATTAGCCTACCCCCTTTTTCACAAATATTTAGAAAAGAATAAATTTAAATAAGATTACAAAATAATTTAGTAAATAAAGAATAGTACAACCAATAAAATTTTAATGAATCAGGGTTATTAGTACTTAGTAGCCCCTACAATGTTTTAGAAACTATTCACAGTCATTTACACACATATAATTAATAGCTGAGTCTAAAATATATAACACAGAAATTTGTTAATAATGACAAATTGAAATATTTACAATTATATTAAATGACATTAAGACCATCAGAAATCAAATGTTTAACATACAGTAACTAAATAAAGACAAGTAATGATAACTTTATTCAAAAGTTTGATTACTAGCAAGAGAGAAAAATTAATAAAATTTTTCAGCAGTGAACCAAAGATACACACTGTATGACAGAGGGGGAAAATAAATGGCAAGGGTTTAGGCCTAACGATATCATTCATTTTATGAGAGCAGAAATTCAACAGGTCATATCTTTTAGGACACTAAAATGACAGTAGAAATTCTAAATTGTACTCAACAAGTAATATTTAGCCATGCACAAATTTTGTTTCTTTAAATTAATTTATAAAATAAATAGAAGATTCCACGAATTATTTTTGTGAGGTCAAGGACATACTAAAAGGAAGCACAGTGACTAGAGTCAAAAGACTTGAAATAAGATAAGTCATTCTATCAACTTAATGTTTTACAAAAACAGTAGTTCTCTTTGTATCTAGGTCAGTTCTGTTCACTGCAGTTAAGTATATATTTTCAAAAAGGCACATAAAATTTTAAGTATCAAAAGAACTACCCTTTACAAGTGACTATTACTACATATTTGAGAGAGATGTTTTGAATGAAGAAACGGAATATCTCATAAGATGTGGTTGTATGCTGCCCAATGCCTATGAAATATTCTACTCATGTGTGCACTGCATATTTGTGCTTTAAGAAGAAAAGGCTACATATTTTTTAAATATTTTAGTGTAGACAAGTAAAAGTTCTCAAGAAGTTACAAGAACCATGAAAATAATGAATACAGTTTAAAAATATATAAGCACTTGATGAAAGCTAAAGTAAATCAAGAGAATAAGCCAGAGAAGTAATCAAACTGAAAAAAAGTGGTCCCTTCAGATACTGATAGATTACAAGGATGTCAAGTCTGTGTGCTGTCCACCTTCCTCCAAGGGAAAATGGAATAAGCACAGAAATAACATGACTACAGACATCTCAAATGTGATATTTCCCAAATATTGGAACCAAGTTAAAAACAGAAGAACACAAGTAAATAAAAAGAAATTTCTGAAGAAAAACTAGGCCACCATTTTCCATATTAAAATAGCATATTTGAATCACAGCTCGGTAGAATGTAAAGAATAAAAAAATTAAGAAAATGTATAGGTGAAACACTAAACAGAGATAAAAAGATTAGTAAAGCTGAATAATGAATAGAATGAATATAACCAAATATAGTAAAGAGAGATGACATATTATAAGATATAGTTTTAACAAGATAAAAGCTGGGATGAGACGCTAAACATGTTAATTATTTCATTAGAACAAAAAGTATGAATGAGGCAGAGTAAATAAGCCCAGCCAGATCCAAGATTTGGGAAAAGAAAATCTTTCCCTCTATGGAAGCAGCCACAAGTATACATTGCAGAGGGCCCAGATCAGAGAGGAATGAGAAGTGGTTGCCATTCTTGCAATCAGTGTTATGTGTTTTCTTGCAGCTGAGGTTTATATAACTGTTCTAAGTCCAGTAAATTGTCTATAGTTGCACAGCTATTAAGAGGCTGAGACGGCAGTCAGGACCAACTCTGCTAAATGTTCATAAACTACTCTATCTCGTGGAACTTCTCTGGATCTTGGAGACTCTGGAGAGTGACACTTCTGCAAACAGAGGCATAATTTATTTGAGATTTTTATCCATCTGTTATTATCCTTTACCATTAGGAACAATCTCCTCTGAAAAATGCTTCTGAACCACCTTAGAAGGTCTTTTAATAGTTTGGGAAAGTGGGGCAGGGCAAGGTGGCTCACGCCTGTAATCCCAGCACTTTGGGAGGCTGAGATGGGTGAATCATGAAGTCAGGAGATCAAGACCATCCTGGATAATACGGTGAAACCTCGTCTCTACTAAAAATACAAAACAGTAGTCGGGCGTGGTGGCAGGTGCCTGTAGTCCCAGCTACTTGGGAGCCTGAGGCAGGAGAATGGCATGAACATGGGAGGTGGAGCTTGCAGTGAGCCAAGATAGCACCACTGCACTCCAGCTGGGAGACAGAGCAAGACTCCATCTCAAAAAAAAAAAAAGTTTGGGAAAATGGCTGAGGGTTGAGGTTAGAAATGCAAGGTAAAACATTATGTTATTTATTTTACATCATAGAAGAAATCTGAAAACACATAGAATGCATTCCACTATTCATAATTTTTTTTGAGTAATTTCAGGCTATGTTTTTGACATAGACTAAGTTAAATTACTGTGCCAGAGACAATTTCATCTCTAAAAGAAAGTGACATAAAAATAGATCTGCAAAGATACATTTTCTCCTGCTGCAATTTAACTAAACAGCTGAGTGCATCTTCAAGTTGTACTTTGAGTTCAGTAAGATAAATCTGTTTTTTAAGACTCCAAATCTAGCACTAACAATGGGTCAAATCCCTGCAACAGACATGAAAATCACAAAGAGCTAATGCGTTCCTCATCCTGAAATTCTCGCTGCCAGCACAGCAGTCTGAAGTTGACCTGGGTCAATTGAGCTCGGTTGCGGGGAGTGGAGTCCACCATCACTGAGGCTTTAGTAGACAGTTTTCCCCTGACAATGCCAAGGAGGCTGGGAGGTCTGGGTCAGGTGCAGCAAAGTGGCTGTGGCACACTGCTTCTTTAGATTCCTCCTCACTGGGCAGGACATATTTGAAGGAAAGGTAACAGCCCTAGTTAGAGGCTTACACAGAAAACCTCCATCTCCCTGGGACAGAGCACATGGGGGAAGGGGCGGCTGTGGGTGCAGCTTCAGTGGATTTCATCATTCCTGCCTCCCGGCTCTGAAGAGAGCAGCTGATCTTGACTAGAGGGATTCTGCCAGCACAGTGCACCAGCTCTGCTAAGAGGCAGACTGTCTTCTCAAGTGGGTTCCCCATGACTCCTGACTGGGAGAAACCTCCTAACAGGGGTGGACAGACACCTCATACAAAAGTGCTCCAGCTGGCATTGGGCGGGTATCCTCTTGGGATGAAGTTTCCACAGGAAGGAGAAGGCAGCAATCTTTGCTGTTCTGCAGCCTTTACTGGTGATACCCAGGTGAACAGGGTCTGGATTGGACCTCCAGCAAACTGCATTGGACCTGCAGAAGAACGTTGCTGTTAGAAGAAAAACTGACAAACAACAGCAACATCAACAGGAAGGACCCACCGCCAAAAAAAACCCCATCCAAAGGTCATCAGCCCCAAAGTAGATAAATCCATGAAGATGAGGAAAAATCAGCACAAAAATGCTAAAATTTCCAGAAACCAGAATGCCTTTTCTCCTCCAAATGATCACAACCCCTCTCCAGCAGTGGCACAAAACTGGATGGAGAATGAGATTGAAGAATTGACAGAAGTAGGCTTCAGAAGGTGGGTAATAATAAACTACTCTGAGCTAAAGAAGCATGTTCTAACCCAATGCAAAGAAGCTAAGTATCTTGATAAAAGGTTATAGGAACTGCTAATTAGAATAACCAGCTTAGAGATAAACATAAATGGCCTGATGGAGCTAAACAAAGGCTTTAAGATATATGGGACTATATGAAAAGACCAAACCCACGATTGGTTGGTATACCTCAAAGTGACGGGAAGAATGGATTCAAGCTAGAAAACAAACTTCTGGATATTATCCAAGAGAACTTCCTCAACCTAGCAAGACAAACCAACATTCAAATTCAGGAAATACAGAGAACATCACTAAGATACTCCTTGAGAAGAGCAACTCCAAGACACATAATCCCCAGACTCTCCAAGGTTGAAATGGAGGAAATAATGTTAAGGGCAGACAGAGAGAGAGGTCAGGTTACCTACAAATGGAGGCCCATGAGACTAACAGCAGATCTCTCTGCAGAAACCCTACAAGCCAGAAGAGAGTGGGGGCCAATATTCAACATTCTTAAATAAAAGAATTTTCAACTCAGAATTTCATGTCCAGCCAAACTAATCTTCAAAAGCAAAGGGGAAATAAAATCCTTCACAGACAAGCAAATGCTGAGGGATTATGTCACCACCAGGCATGCCTTACAGAAGCTCCTGAAGGAAGCACTAAATATGGAAAGGAAAATATGGTACACCACTGCAAAAGTACACCAAAATATAAAGACCAATCGATACTATGAAAAAACTGCATCAACGAATGTGCAAAATAACCAGCTAGCATCATGATAACAGGATCAAATTCACACATAACAGTATTAACCATAAATGTAAATGGGCTAAATGTCTCAATTAAGAGACACAGACTGGCAAACTGGTTAAACAGTCAAGACCCTTTGTTGTGCTGTATTCAGGAGTCACATCTCACATGCAAAGACACACATAGGCTCAAAATAAAGGGAAGCAGAAATGGCATATGAAAAGCAAAAAAAAAGCAAAAAAAAAAAAAAAAAAAACAAGACAAGGTTTCAATCCTAGTTTCTTATAAAACAGACTTTAAACCAAGATGAAAAAAGACAAAGAAGGGCACTGCATAAAGGTAAAGGGATCGATGCAACAAGAAGAGCTAACTATCCTAAATATATACCTACCCAACAGAGGAGCACTGAGATTCATAAAACAAGTTCTTAGAGACCTATAAAGAGACTTCGACTCCCACACAATAATACTGGGAAGTTTTAACACCCCACTCCCAATATTAGACAGATCAATGAGACAGAAAATTAACAAGGATATTCAGGATTTGAAATCAGCTCTGGACTAAGTGGACCTAATAGACAACTACAGAACTCTCCATGCCAGACAAACAGAATATACATTCTTCTCCAGGCCACATAGCACATATTCTAAAATTGACCACATAATTGGAAGCAAAACACTCCTCAACAAATGCAAAATGATGGAAATCATAACAAACTGTCTCTCAGACCACAGTGCAATCAAATCAGAACTCAGGATTAAGAAACTTACTCAAAACCGCATAAATACATGGAAATTGAACAACCTGCTCCTGAATGACTACTGAGTAAATAACAAAATTAAGGGAGAAATTAAGTTTTTTTTGAAACAAATGAGAACAAAGAGACAATGTACAAGAATCTCTGGGACACAGATAAAGCAGTTTTAAGGGGGGATATGCTGGCACTAAATGCCCACAACAGAAAGCTGGAATGATCTAAAATCGACACCCTAACATCACAATTAAAATAACTAGAGAATCAAGAGGAAACAAATTCAAAAACTAGCCGAAGAAAAGAAACGACTAAGATCGGAGCAGAACTGAAGGAGATAGAGACAAGAAAAACTGTTCAAAATCAATGATTCCACTAGCTGGTTTTTTGAAAAGATTAACAAAATACATGGACCACTAGCTAGACTAATAAAAAAGAAAAGAGAGAAGAATCAAATAGACACATTAAAAAATGATAAATGGGATATCACCACTGATTCCACAGAAATAAAAACTACCATGAGAGAATACTATAAACATCTCTACACAAATAAACTAGAAAATATCGAAGAAATGGATAAATTTCTGGACATGTACACTTTCCCAATACTAAACCAGGAAGAAGTTGAATCCCTGAATAGACCAATAACAAGTTCTGAAATTGAGGAAGTAATTAATAGCCTACCAATAAAAAAACACTGAGAACCAGATGGATTCACAGCCGAATTTTACCAGAAGTGTAAAGAGAAGCTGGTAACATTCCTTCTTAAACTATTCCAAACAATTGAAAAGGAGGGACTCCTCCCTAATTCATTTTATGAGGTCAGCATCATTCTGATACCAAAACCTGGCAAAGACACAACCGCAACAAAAATTTCAGGCCAATATCCCTGAGGAACATCGATGTAAAAATCCTCAATAAAATACTGGCAAACCAAATCCAGCAGCACATCAAAAATGTTATCCACCATGATCATGTCAGCTTCATCCCTGGGATTCAAGGCTGGTTCCACATATGCAAATCAATAAATGTAATCCATCACATAAACAGAACCAGTGACAGAAACCACAGGATTTTCTCAATAGATGCAGAAAAGGCCTTTGATAAAACTTAATATCCCTTCATGTTAAAACCTCTAAATAAACTATGTGTTGACGGAAAAAATCCCAAAATAATCAGAGCTGTTTATAACAAACCCCTAGCCAATATCATACTTAATAGGTAAGTGCCAGAAGAATTCCTTTTGAAAACCAGCACAAGACAAGGATGTCCTCTCTCAGCACTCCTATTCAAGATAGTATTGGAAGTTCTGGCCAGGGTAATCAAGCAAGAGAAAGAAATAAAGGGTATGCAAATAGGAAGAGAGGAAGTCGTACTGGTACCAAAACAGATATATAGACCGAAGGAACAGAACAGAGACCTTAGATTACAGGGATACGGAGGAAGCTGGAAGCCATCATTCTCAGCAAAATAACAGGAACAGAAAACCAAACACCACATGTTCTCACTCATAAGTGAAAGTTGAACAATGAAAACACATGGACACACGGAGGGGAACATCACACATCGGGGCTTGTCAGGGGGCATAGTGAAGGAGAGCATTAGGACAAATACCTAATATATGTGGGGCTTAAAACCTAGCTGACAGTTTGACAGGTGCAGCAAGCCACCATGGCAAATGTAAACCTATGTAACAAACCTGCACATTCTGTGCATGTATCCCAGAACTTAAATTATAAATAAATAAATAAATCTCCAGCAAGGAAGGAAACCAGAGAACAGGTTAGAGTCCTGCTATTCACATCTGAGTACACAGACTCAGTCCCCAACTCTCTTATTTTTATTCTGCCAGCTATGACCTGAATATGAACATAACAGACACACAAGAGTTCCAACACCTGACAATCTGCTTCTGCCCAAGAAGAGTGCCCTCCCTTTTGTCCATACGGCAACTCATGGTACTGAGAAGTGGCATGGGGCTGCCCAGATGAGATGATGAGAGAGGCCTGCCCTGGATGGACCTGTCCTGGGCTGCTCTGTGTTATCTGTAGGTGCACCTGGCCAATGGCCAGGGGTATCAGGAATGAGGGCTGAGTTGATATCTGTGTTATCAGACAAGGTTTTTACATTGAGCCTTTGTAAGGCTAGAACTCAGAATTATCAGGGCACAATGAAAGGACATCTCACTCTCTTGAGCATCTCTCACCAACAGAGGTGAATACAGAGCTGTCTCAAGAATGTGGGTTCCTGGTTTCTTAACTGCTGTGGGGTTCTGTCACCAGGAAAGTGTGTTAAACTCTTCAAGGTTCCATCCACTGGGCCCCTTCTTTCTGTAAGACCTACCCAAAGGCCCTACTATGCTACTGATTGCTCAGTCTCCTCTTCCATGTGAACTCTTTATTTGTACACAGTTATGCAAACACAACTTCCCCTTAATTCCCTGGAAAGGCCTACATGCAGCCTGGGTTCCAGGATATGAGACAGCTGGAACATAACCTTGTTTTTCTTATCATCTCTAGGACCTAATAAAAGTCACTCTGTATTTGAGGCTTCCCCAGCCTCCTAGCGTGCACAGTGGGGATAATGTTATCTACTTCCTAGGGAATGTATCAGAGGTATATAAGATAAAACATAAAAATCGTTGTGTGGTTTCACCTGTAAATAACACACACACTTAGAGGTGGAAGCATTAGGAGAATAGGTGTGAGGTAGCATGGGCCACAACTCAAGTAGGCCTGGGGTCTAGCAGTGTAATCTTGGGAAAGTCACTTCCCCACTGGGCTTCAGTTTCATTCTGAAACTGAAGTATGAGGTTGAAATTAAATGTAGATATCATCCTCTGGCATTGATATTGTTTAGCTGTCTGCCCCCACACAAACCTTATTTTGTATTATAACCTCCAGGTGTTAAGGGAGAGAACTGAGGGGAGTTGATTGGATTATGGGGACGGGTTTTACTCATGCTGCTCTTGTGATAGTGAGTTCTCACGAGATCTGATGGTTTCATAAGTATCTGGTATATCCCCTGCTCTCACTCACTTCACCTGTTGGCCACCATAATTGGAAGTTTTCTGAGCCTCTCCCACCCAATCTTGAGGAACTGTGAGTCAATTATCCTCTTTTCTTTATAAATTACCCAGTCTCAGGTATTCCATCATTGCGGTATAAGAATGGACTAATACAAGCATTAAACTTTCTAGTGCCTTCTTATTATATATAGAATTATATCCATGTGCCTTATCTCACCTATGTCGGGGAAAGCCTTCACAAAGTCTCCCAGCACTAGGTGGTTAGTGACTCAGTTTGTAATTAAACAAAATGGCCTACTGCTTGATGTCAGTAGTATGGCACTTGGGTTTTGAGAAAAATGGCATCTTGTTGTAGGTTGGCCAACAGGAGATAGAAGTCCAGCTCAAATCGGTTTTCTTATATAGGCTTTAAGGTGTTGATTAAAAAAAGCTTAAGAAGTGGGCTCTGGATTAGGAGGGGACTGCTGGAAGAAAAGTAGTAATATGGAAAGTCATGAGACATGCACAGTCATCTCCTCTTGCTTCCTCACAGGTCACATGAATATTCAGGGAGAGTTAGTATGAAACATGCAGTGGAAATTTGGGCTCTAACATCAGCAAACTCATTCTCCATGGACTTCAGTTGACCATATTGGTTCCAACAAATTCCAGCCAATTTTTAAAAATCTTATAAGCAGAGGAAACGTAAGTGTTTCAACAAGCTGTTTCTTATCTTTCATTCTAAATATCCAATTTTTAAAGTCTTTTTTTTTTTTTGATAGTTTGGAGGCACAAATTCAGCTTTTGTCGAATGGAATACACAATAGTGTATGACTTTTGTATTAGTTCAGGCTGCTATACCAAAGAACCATGAACTAGACAGCTTATAGACAACAGGATTTAATTTCTCACACTCCTAGGGGTTAGAAACTTGAGATCAGGGTATTAGCATGGTTGAGCTCTGGTGATGACTCTTCTGAATTTCAGACTGCACACATCAAGTTTTATTTTCATTTGGTAGGAGACAGACATCCCCCTGGGGTTTCTTGTATAAAGCCAATAATCTCAATCATCATGGCCTCAACCTCAGGAGTTAATTACAACCTATCTCCTTATAGCATTACACGGGGGGTTACAATTTTAATACAAATTATTGTAACTCTCAAGATTTTTTTTAAAGCTGTCATTATTCCTCCTACTGGGTTTTTCCTATTTGCTTCCTCAGTCTTTCCCTTTCTTTCTGTCTCTTTTTGTGTGAACCTGTTTGCCTAATTCTGTCTCTCAATTGTATTCCTCGAACAGAGGAAGCAAGCTCCAATGCTATGAGATGCTCTATGTACAGACGCACATAACAAAGAACGGAGAGAGTGCTCAGGCCAGTAGACAGAAGTAAGGTCATGCTCTCAGTCTACACTTAACCCTGCCAATTTTCACAAGCATGAGCTTAAAGTCTGATGCTTTCCTGGTCCACCTTCAGTTGAGATCACTTCCCCAATCTCATAAGGGACGTGAAGGCAGAGGCAGCTAACTAAACTGTGTCCAGATTCTGGTCCACACAAATTGTGAGATAGTATATACTATTGAAAGGTGCTAAGTTTTAGGGCCATGTTGTCAGAAGGAGCAGATATCTAGCCTCATCTCCCGAGCCCCAGGATTCTCCATGCTTCTGCTTATCTCTTCCTCAGGCTGTCTGTACCATATTGGTCCCTTTCTAATCTCTGCCAAACTCACACCTGTAAGACTCTTCACCAAGGGTGGCTTCTCGCTGACACATTCTTGTGCAGAGATGCCTCCCTGTTGTCATTCTCATCATGGATTAAAGATCACCTCAGTGAGGCCTTTGGGTACCCACATGCAATGACTTTGCAGCTCTTCTCAACATTCTACTTTATATGATAGTCCTTGCTCTTTTCTTTTATATATACTTGCTTTAGTGCTTTTGTCGAGCTGTCTTCAGACTGTTCTGTCCTCAGAGGGGCATGCAGCCATGATGTAATCATTTTCTGTGCTACATGTTGGGCCCACCAAGGTAGCTGGCAAAGGGTGAGTGCAAGGGAAAAGAGATTGGCTAAGTGGGCAATGTGGAAACTGTTGATAATAACATGAGGTGTGTGACTCTTACTTGCTCCAGCTGCTCCGGCAAATCTCAATAGGCACCAGAAACACAGCAGGCTGTAACCACCTCAAGGCCATCACTAACACTGCAGCCCCATGCAGGGACATTATGGAAAAAAATCAGGTACCATTTTTTTGCGTCCTCAAGACACTGACTCTTTAGAGTTCCAGGGGACAAAGGAGCAGGATCAGAAGGCTCCAAGTACAATGAGTGACCTTGGAATCCTCCATTGCCCTCTCTTTGCCTCCACCATTTGGGGTGTGCTATTTACTCATGAGGCACCCTCCCCTTATCCAGGGAAATTATTTAAAACGACTTTCAAATGAGGAGCTCGAAAACCCAACAGGAACTGGCATTTTCCCGTGACTTCAGAGTCAGGGTCCAGTGCTGTGGCACGTTTAGCTCTATCCCATCTTTATCTACCCAAAATCCCTCTGGAGTGGCCATGCCTCTGCCTGATTTGAAGGGCCTCAGGGAGTAGAAGCATTTTTGCAGAGTCTCAGAGCAAAGAGTCTTAGTTCACCAATGAAGAACCAAGGCTGGCAGACACTTATGAGTATGTGAAACAATCGAGGTTACCCACTTCGAGCACCCCTATTTATGAGGAAGAAAACAGTCTTTTCTGTAGCCATTGTCTACATTAGGCTGAGGTGGAGCATAGCTCATTTTACTTCCAGCTCTCCACAGAGGTGGATGCAGAACCGCAGTCCTGTCCTCTTGAAACCGACCTGGAGAGGACCTCAGGTGAAGCACAACCCTGGAACTGCTCATTCTCTGTGCCCCTGGATATGTATCTAGGGAAGCGGATGCCCTTGCCTTATGGCACATCTGTCCACCCAGCTATTCATTTGTAATACATGGCCTTTAATACTTTGAAGTGAATTTATTTTCACCTAATTTGTTGAGAATTTTTATCATAAAGCGATGTTACCTTTTGGAAAAAAGTTTTCTTCATCTATTTAAATGTTATGCTTGATCCTGGGTCTGTCATTCTGATCAGAAGCTGACAGGTGCATCCATTCCTAGAGAAGAGCATGAGAACGTCAGATCTCACGTTCCGTGAACATGACCTGCTTATGATGTCCACTCTCAGTGTCTGACTCCCTGAAGTAAATTGTGGCCCAGGAACTGTCATCTGCTGTCTTCACTGAATTATGCCAAATGTCTGAAAACTGCATTATATATACGTGATGAATAAATAAGCCCTAACTACAACCTCTTTAGCTATGTCTGAGTGTGCCTGGGGCACACTCAGAGAGATAACAGGATCTCTCTGTTTCAAGGACAAAGTTCAGCTAACAGGAAGCTCAAACGCCCTTTACAAATGTAAGAACATGTTTGTTTTCTATATAATTGTCCAATTATAGAGGGACATGAGTCATTGTGACATGAAAGACCTTCTGGGGTGAAAGAAGAGAAAAAAAATAATAAATACAAACAATCAGAGCATGCCCCAGCAGCCTTTCCACAAAGCCAAGCATTAGGGATCCACTTTTCATGTTTTATGCCATTCATTTCTCACAAAAACCATATAAGGTTGTGGGGGAAAGTTAAATATTCAATTTGAATTCAATTGAACATGGACAAAAGCAATGGTCACTAAGTCCCAGAACAGGTTGCATGAGCCGCTTGAAGCATTCGTCCAGCACTGTTTTGGAGAAGTATCTGTTTCAATCTATTCCTATATGTTATTGAAAAACAACAGACAATTGCAAAAACAAGTTAACCTTTTCATGTTCCTTGAGCCCAGTTGTGAAGAGCCCTCGTGACTGGGCCTCATGCCAAACAACTCATTCCAAAAAGAGCTAGGGCCCTAGGCCACGCCGAAAGTTCATAAGATCTCTTCTTGTCTGTGCACGGACGGGTGACCTACTCTGGAGTCGAGGCTATTGCTTCCCCGTCTGGTAATGAATCCTCCGCAGTCTGGTAAATGTAAATATGTATATATGTTTCCCTTCTCCCCTTCCCATTGCAATTTGCTTATTATAGCTGCACTGCCATTTGCATGAGATAAGGCTTGTTTACCCTTAAAGGTTTTTTTGTGTGTGTGTTTTCTTCTCCCCTTGCACGTCTCTCGTACAGAACAGAGGCTCATTTTACAATTCTCTATAGAGAATTGCAACTGCAAATTGAGGCTGATAAAGATGCACTGGTATCCTAAGATACAGTTAGTAGCTGGCAGAGTCACCACTGTGCCTTGGAGAAGACATATGCTCAACTACTACACAGCTGGTCCAGAAACTATAGAGTGGTGGGGAAGTCCTGGTAAAAGTTGAGAAAAATGTTAAAGAAGAAGAGAGTTTGACCCTGGAAGGTGCTGTCAGGGACTTTGTCAGCTTCTCCGTTGTGCCTGGTTTGGCGCATTGGCATCATTCACACCTCTAGGTTCAGAATAGACTCATTTCCTCTTGGGGAGGGGACAAGACCTTTCTTGGCAAGACCATGAAACACCAGAGGCCTGGAATGTGGAGCTCAGATCAGGAAATCCCCATCCTTCAGAGATTTGGGCATGTGGAGGACATGGGTGTTTATGGTGAAAAAGATTTTAGGCCTCTGATATCAAACTTAATGTGCAGGTAGAGAATAATTAAACCATGAATACATTCAAGGCCTTCACGATATCATATCAGCTGTAAGACAACAGCACCCACTTGTATTAATAATCTTTATGAAGAACATTATCCCAGAGAATTCTCAAAAAAACATTCTCAGTCTACAAATGAGAAAACAAGGCTCTGTGATGTCAAATGGCTGCTCAGAAAAACACAGGTAAGAATGAGAATCTTCCACGGTGAGGGTTGCATGAAATTCCCTTTAAGCTACCTGAGGCTCTATGTCTGTCCCTGACATAGAGGAAAGGGCATGGGGAAGCCTCACTTTCTTTCTATTTTAGAGACAGGGCACAGGACAAGATACCCTAAGACAACCCTTTTGACTTAAAGCAACTTAACTGGGTCTTTTAAAACCTTAAAAGGAGTCTTGAGAAACAACTACAGCAACCCCACACCTGACAAAGGTGTCAGTGCTCGGGGACTCCAAGGTGAGAGAAACCCCTCAGAGGGCCAAGGAATTGAGCAGGTTAACTGAGGGAACAGAAAATCCAAATAGGTATAAATCAACTGAAAGGTAACTCAAATATATCAGTTGAAAAATTGAAATAGAAACATAATTTTTTGCCACATAGATAGCAGATTGACAAAAAAATTAAAAGAATGTTAACATCCAAGGGGGTCTGGATACACAAAAGTAGATAAATTCAGAAACTACTATTTACAGTATACCTTTCACAACCCTTTTGGAATATATTCCGGCTTTACCTATTAAAACTTTACACTTTCCTACTCTTTCACTGAGTAATCATTTTCCTGGGAGACTATAATCTACAAGGGATTAGTAAATGTTGTGAGCTAGATTGCATTCCCTTCCTAAAAATTATATGTTCATGTCCTAACACCTAGTGCCTCAGAACGTGACTATATTTGAACATATAGCCTCTGCAAATGTAGTTAAGTGAATTAATTGGGGTGCATCCTAATTCCAGATGACTGGAGCCCTTATTAGAAGAGGCAGGAAGGACAGAAAAGCACAAGAGAAGATCTTGTGAACACAGAGATAAAAGATGATCATCTACAAGCCAAGGATGGAGACCTCAGAGAAACCACACAGCCAGTAGCTTGAGGTTGGATTTCTAACTTCCAGAATTGTGAGACATTCCATTTTTGTCGTTAAAGAACTTCAGCCTGTGGTACTGTATTACGGAAGTCATAGCAAACTGTTACAGCCTATTAGGACACAGATAAGATATTCCCTGTAGCGGCCAGGCATGGTGGCTTACACCTGTAATCCCAGCACTTTGGGAGGCCAAGGCGAGTGGATCATGAGGTCAGGAGATGGAGACCATTCTAGCTAACATGGTGAAACTCTGTCTCTACCAAAAAAAAAAAAAAAAAAACACACACACACAGAAAAAAAATTATCTGGGCATGGTGACAGGCACCTGTAGTCCCAGCTACTCAGGAGGCTGAAGCAGGAGAACGGTGTGAACCCAGGAGGCGGAGTGCAGTGAGCAGAGGCTGTGCCACTGCACTCCAACCTGGGCAACAGAGCAAGACTCCGTATCAAAAAAAAAAAAAAAGTATATTCCCTGTAACATGGCTAAAGTGGAAATAGAATTTACTATGTCAGGCTCAACCAGTATTAAAAGGCTAAATTACTGAGGGAAAGGCTCCACTTATGGAATCTTATGAAGACATATGAGGGCAAATCTCCTGTCCTGATGAGGCTATAGAGGTGGGCTCTGGGAGACACATGTATAGAGTCTCATAAGACCCTTTTGCATAACTCCCACTTTTTGGGTAAAACCTCTCTCTGGTAACAGTGTGAACTTCTAAGACTTAGAGAAGGTCTGGCAAGGCAATGAAGCTGCCTGCTACAGGAAGTATCTGGGGTGGGTAGATATAACAATAAAAATAATAGCAACATGCAAAGATACTCACAACCTAATGTAAAGTAAAAACAACACAGAAGTGTTTCTTTTGACATTCCTGCAAGCATATGACTGGTTACTGTGCACCTAAGTTGCCATTATGGACTAATGGAGGCCAGATTCCTCTGGGAAGGAACTGTGGGTACTTAATGGAGAAAGCCCTAAATGGTTTCTGGGGAATCCTCACATTTGGGTCATGGTCCTGGGCTTCCCTGGTCTTTTCCATTTGGAGACCTCTCTGTGCCCACCTTGACTCCAGACTAGCACGGGCCATGGTTGTTGGCATGGTGCACCTGCCTTTTGTTCAATGAGATAGAGTAGTTGGACTCATCAAACAGCTCCTCAGGGATCTCCTGAATAGAGTTCTGCAAAGAGAGTGCCTGGAAGCCTGGCCAAGAGGCATCAATGGCATCCTGGCTTTCCCCGCAGAGGAAATTCCAGTTAGAAAGTCTACTCCCCATATCAGGCACATAGGAGCATTTGCATAGACCTCCAGCCAGGGAGAAAACAAGATGACAGCTTGAAGCCTTAGAATAAACATCTGAACAGACAAAGGTGATCCCCAGCACTCACCTTCCCCTCCTGCCAGCTGTAACCTGTGGTGTAAATTTGACAGGATTTTAGCCTCCCAATATCTGGAAACCTGCTCCTGTCAAGAAAGGACCCATTATCTCTTTCTTTCCCACGAGACGTGGAGATGAGGAGGGGTGTGTGGCTACCGAGATGATATCAAAGGTGAGGCCTGGCCTGGATAGGCCTGCCATGGATGGCCTTGTGTTATCCATGGGTAACCCCTTCCAAATGGCCAGAAGAGCCAGTGGTGCAGAATGAGCACTGTCTCCATCATAAAAAAAAGTTTCTCAGTTCAAGCCTTCCTGAGATGAGAGCCTCAGAAATTCAAGACATAGTAGGAGAACATCTTGCTGTCTTCACACTCTCCTTAGTAAATACAAGGCTGTCTCTAGAATGAGGGCTCCAGGTTACCAGAGTTCTCAACTTCCTTTGAGTTTGTAACTAAGGAAGTGAGGTCACTTCGAGATTCCATCACCTGCGCTCCTGTGTGGGAAAGGCACGAGGGGAAAAGAAAAGGCACCCACAATAGTTTTAAGGATAAACAGCCTTTATCCCAAGTGTATGGCAATGCAGACATGATAAGCAAATAATATAATAAGCAAATTGCAATGGGAAAGAGAGAAAGAAAAAATATATATGTATATTTATATGTATATTTTATATATATATACATATATATGCATCTATATATGTATATATACACATTTATATACATATATATGTATATTTACACTCACCAGACTATGGAGGATTCATTACCAGATTGGGAAGCAAAAGCCTGGGCTCCAGAGTCGGCCACCTGTCCATGTACAGAAAAGGAGAGGTCTCATGAAACCTCGGCACAGTCTGGAACCCTAGCTCTTTTCGTAATGGGTTGTTTGGCATGAGGCGCAGTCACAGGTGCCCTTCACAACTGGGCTCAAGGAACACAAAAGATCAACTTGTTTTTGCAGTTATCTGTTGTTTTTTCAATCACTAACGTATAGGAATGGATTGAAAGATTTCTCTGAAACAGCGCTGGATGAATACCTCAAGGGGCTCATACAACCTGTTCCAGGACTTGGTGACCATTGTTTGTGCTCATGTTCAATTGAGTTCATATTAAATATTTAACTTTTCCTCCACATTAGATTCCCAATTCTCAGAACCATGTCCACCACCACAGGGCCTGGCTGGGAATATTGTCACTCATAGAGTTTAGAAGATGCAATGCTGGTCAGTGGTGATGCTAGGGTGTTGGATGAGGACAGCTGGGACAGTCCCTCCAGGTTGAGGGAGGAGTTGGCCTCTCTTGCGGGGTCCTTGGCATGTCATTGCCCCTTTGGGCCTCTGTTTTCTTATGTGGAAAATGTAGGAATGATGAGCCTGTTGGGCAGGCCTCACAAGGCGATCATGGGGCTCAGGGAGAAAGAGAATCTGAGGGTGCTTGTGTCTGGCTCATCCTGAGAGGGATGATGGTGACAGCAATCATGACAGCCACATGAAACCGAGGTGTTAAGAGGCCTTGTGAGGTAGTTGGTTCCCACCACACTTTCCAGTTGAGGAAAGAGCTCAGGGAAACCCGACTGCATGCCCAAAATGACACATCCAGGGAGTGTTGGACCTGGGAGGGAGTCTAGAGTCAGAGCTCACTGGAGGTGGTCAGAGCACTAGACAAGCTGACTCAGGCCACTTATCCGTGTCCAAGGTTAGTGTGGCTGAGGCACAACTGAAAGAAGCATATTTTCACTGACCTTGTCCCTCATCCTAGCAGATGGAGACCTATAAGTTGTCTACCCTGTAGCGGAGCCCCAGAGAGCCCAGATGAAGCTGTGACAGCAGAAGGTGAATGTACCTGTAGTGGGGAAGGGCTCCAGGGTTTCAGAGAACACAGCTTATTTCTCCCAGCTGGAGACCTCCAAATCAAAAAAGCAGAGGGGCTTTCTACTCCAGCCCCTTTCTCCTGGGGCTGCAGTGCCTAAAACACCTTCATTAGACAGACCAGAGGAAGGCCTGGGAGAGCTGGGCTCCCTGTGGCTTTTAAAACAGGTGGAGCCAGGGACCACATGACCTTGTGGCTTATTAAAATCCCACCAAGGAGTTAATTATGGTGAGGTTAATGGCCATAGAGGACAGCTAATGGAAAGACATAGAGAATTGGGAAAAGAGAGCTGAGGGTTTTCAGCTACTCCAAGTGGGTAACCTAGGTAGAGGGCGCCAGGAGGCAGGGGTTTATAAGATTTCAGGGGACAGGACTTGGGTGGGCACCTGAGAGCAGGTGCTCCTCACCACTACCACTCTGATGGTGCAGGTGTCATGCCCTCTCTGGAGACATTCCTCACTGACCTGGTGATGCTGGACATTGCCATGAAGGAGTGTGTGGATGTGAGTGAGCCTGGAGCAGACGGGTCAGGGACCAGGATCCTGAGGTCTGGGAGAAGAGAGTCTTGAACTGAGTTCCTAGATCTCAGTCCTTGCCAAAATTTCTTGCAAGGGCCTCACAGCCCTCCCCACCCCGTAAACAGGGTATTTTACTCATGAGTGATGGAGGCTGCACAGCAGCCATCAGTCCCACTCCCTGAGTAGTGAAGCTGCAGAGCTGCAAGGCCTCTTTTGTGCACATTCCCTGACCCTGGTGGCTCTGGTGGTGGTGAAGCTTGGAAATCCCAGGAAATGGAGGCTACTCACGGACCAGCGGACCTTTCTGATGGTCTTTGGCTTTCTGTCTTCCAGAGAAATATGATCAAAACCCAGAAAAACACAAAGGTGAGCAGTAGCTGAAGTCCTCACTTTGCGGGAGGGTGGAGGTGGAAATCAGAAATCACCCTGGGCAGGACATTCCCTGGTCCCGTCTTCCACATCTAAGATTTATTGAAAGGGAGTAATACACAGAGAAGGAGGAGACCTATCCTAATGCAGGGTGCAGTCAGGGGAGTGAAGTTGATGACAAGTTCCTAGAGGAAGGGCTGTTTACATTCAACTCTGAGAACAAGTTAGGGCTGCATGATATTGGAGGAGAGGTGACAGCCTCTTAAAAGAAACACCCGATAGACCAGCCCTGCTCCCTTCTTCTTTTATAAGGCCCCTACAGAGTCTCTCACCCAGGCCCTGTCAGCATCCTGTCTTTCCCTCTGTCTCCAGAAGATTAAAGTCCTCCAGGAGATGCAGCGGTTCCAGATAGCTGGAAACAATCATCATCTTCAGACTCAAGAGGAATTTCTGGCTTGGTTCCAAGCCTGGAGCAGCACAATCAGAATAAAAGGCAAAGACCTAGCAGATGAGCAGAGGGCAGGAGGGGAGCCTGTCTTGCCGCCAGCCTCACACAGCCTGTGGCCATGGTTCCCTGGCCGGCATCAGGCCCTGTTGCAGCTGGACCCCAGCTGCTGGGGAGGAACTGGGGGACCTGAGGTGTAGCTTCTGGAACCTCACAGCTGTCACTCTTCTCTGAAGTTGCTATCCATAAAGAACAGGCTGTGATAAAATCTCAGAGCCCTTAAGTGCCTGTTGTTGGAATTGCTTTCATGGTTCACTGAAGTTTGTACTAAGCATGGGCTCTGGAAGTCAGGCTGCTCGAATAGGGTCCCAGCCGCACCATTGACCAGCCCTGCGAGTGGGGCAGAAAGCTCACTGCTCTGGCACTTGAGGCATCACGTCGTAAATTTAATGCACCCAATCCCCTTTTCACTGTTACCTACCTTTCTCTATAATCACCATGACCTGATCTCTGCTAGCATTTTTCTTAAAATGGATAAACATATGTTATATAGTATACATTATTCTTCCTCATGATTTTTTTGCTCTATTGTATGTTTCCACTCATAAGAGATATTTAGAGCAGTTAAGTTCATAGAAACACAAAGTAGAAGAGTAGTTCCCAGGGACTACACAAAGGGCAATGGGAAGGGAGTGCTGTTTACTGGGTACAGATCTTCAGTTTTAAAAGATTGAAAAAAAGTTCCTTATGAACGTGGACAATCGTTGCAAAACAATGTGAATGTATTTAATTTCTTTAAACTGCACACACACAAAACAATACTAAAATGGTTAATTTTATGTATTTTCATATTTTACTAAAATGTAAAAACTACTTTCTAAAATGAACAGACTATAGCTGCTTGCAAATGGTGGGTGAATATCACAAATGTAATGTTGCATAAAAGACAGTAGACATGCCAGCTTGGGCAACATGGTGAAACCCTGTCTCTACCAAAAACACAAAACAATTAGCCGGGCATGGTGGTGCAAGGCTGCGGTCCCAGTGACTCAAAAGGCTGAAGTGGAAGGATATCTTAAGCCTGGTAGGCAGAGGTTGCAGTCAGATCATGCCACTGCACACCAACCTGCAGAAAAGAAAGAAAGAAAAAAGAAGAGAGAAAGAAAGAAGGAAGGAAAAAGAAAGAAAGAAAGAAAGAAAGAAGAAAGAAAGAGAAAAAGAAAGAAAGAGAAAGAAAAGAGATAAAGAAAGACAGAAAGAAGAAAAGGAAAGAAAGAAGATAGAAAAGGAAAGAAAGAAAATAGATGTACAAGTATACATACTATATAATTTCATTTATATAAAATACTACAATCAAATAAAACTGAGGTTCTGACTTCCACTAACTGTGGAGTAGCTTGTTCAACTCTCACAAATAACGATGATGAAACTTGAATAAAATATATTATTTTAGAAAAACGCCTATGCATAATACATATATGACATATGTGTTTAACAAGTGAATGAAGATTTCAGCTATGCCCACTGTAGCGGAGATAAGCATTGGTTTGACACTAGCCCAATGAACCCTGTTTATAAAACAAAAGTCTTCAAGGTAAAACAACAAAATCCAGAGTTTCTATCTATAATTGTCATTTATAGTTTCTAGTACACAATTTTAAAATTCATAAGACTTGTAAAGAAACGTGAAAATGTAATCCATACACAATATCAAAAGCGGGCAGTAGAAGCTATCCTAGGATGTTGCAATCAGCAGACAAGAATTTGAAGGCAGTTTTTATGAATATGTTCATGGGGAAAAAAGAAAATATTCTGTTCATAAACAAACAGATGTGGAACTTCAGCAAAGAAATGAACTTATATATAAAAAAAAAAATAGATAAGGAAATGAAAAAAAATTTTGAGTTTGTCCACAGATTTAAAACAGAAGACACAGCAATAGAAATTATCAGTCTGGGAAAAAAAAGTACAAAAAGTTTAAAGGAAATGAACAGAGTTCTCGAGACCTGTGGAATGATTGAGTCTAAGGAGAAGGGAGAGACAAAAAAAAAAAAAAAAAATTAAATAGGGAACAAAAGCAAATCAAAAACTAATAGCGGAATACTTCCAAAAACTATCCAAATACCTAAATATTTATATCCAAAAGGTCAATAAATACAAAACAAAATACAAATAAAACCACAGCAAGGCCATATCGTGGTTTATGAAACAGTCAAGGCAGGAATTTTGCTTGACTTGCTATGATTTCTAATTGCTACTATTTATGGATACTATAGTAAATAGAATGGAAGATAGGTTATTCTCAGAGTTTTTTTTTTCTTTTTTTTGCAAAGATGACTTATTAAAGGTAGATGACTTTCCAGCTGTCGAAAGGGGCGTGGCAGGGGAGGGGCGAGGAGAAGGGTCGGGGCTGAGGGAGGGGCCCTGCAAAGGTCTGGGCGCGCCCAGCTCTCCGCGAGCAAGCGTTATGGCAATGCTGGGCAGGCTGTCGGAAGCTCCCGGGCTCTATCTTGTCAGAGAAAAATCAAACTTCAGGCACACAGTCGTGCAACTGGCACGTGGGGAGACTGTGTCACAATTACAAGTGAGACCACCTGCCCTGGCCATGCTGTCTCCTCGCACGCAGAAGTTTGGGAACAGATAGGCTCCCCACAGCAGGGAGGAATTGCACTGGAAACATGGAGGGGCGGAGGAGAAGATGAAATTTTCCCCGTAGTGTTGGAACTGTAGTCTCAGAGAAGATGAAACTTACCCCGTAGTGTTGGCACTGTAGTCTCAGATCCACTCCCAGCCTTTTTGTCGCGACAGTCGGACTATAATCCCAGCATGCGCTGGGCTTAGGGGCGGTGCCCAGCCCTGGAGGAAAGGTCAACAGGGTGGGTTCCCTGGCATGGCATCCTGGGAGTCATAGTCCTTAAACGGTTTCCAGCACGTCGATCGCAAGGCTACCGAACTACAATCCCGGGATGCACAGGGATTGGGGCGGTGTTTAACGCGCCGGGTGGGGGGGCGGGGGGAAGGATAGAGAGGCGCGTCCCTGGCCAGGCATGCTGGGAGTTGTGGTCTCTTAACGGTTTCCAGCGATTGGGCCCCGGCCTGCACACTACAATCCCAGCAGCCACCGGGCTTCGAGGCGGTGTGTAGCACTGGAGGGAAGGATAGGGAGGTGCGTCCTTAGCCAGGCGTGCTGGGAGTTATGGTCTCTTAACAGTTTCCAGTCCGTTGGTCTCAGGCCTACCTGACTACAATCCCAGCATGCGTTGGGCTTGGGGGCGGTGCGCAGCCCTAGAGGAAGGATCGGGACGGCAGGTACCTCGCAAGGCATCCTGGGAGTCATAGTACTTTAAGTATTTCCGGCCCATTGGTTGCGAGGCCAACGGACTACAATCCCAGCATGCGCTGGGTTGGGGGTGGTGTGTAGTATGGCAGCGAAGGATAGGGAGGCGCGTCCCTAGCTAGGAGTGCTGGGAGTTATGGTGTCTTAACGGTTTGCAGCCCATTGGTCGCCGACCTGAGAACTACAATCCCAGCATGCGCTGTCTGTCCTCCCCCGTGGTGCGCAGCCCTGGAGGAAGGGACAGGGCGGTGTGGGCCTCCGCCTTTCCTAAGCGGTGCCACCCCATCGCCAAGGGAGTCCGGAGAAGGACTTGAGGGGCAGGTCTGGCTGGGCGATGAGGACGGTGTGACGCTGCGAAGTGCACCTCCCTTGCTCAAATCGGAGGGGTCTGGTCCTCACTGAACAGCCCGCTGAACATCTCGGTGTCCTCTCACATACACACCCGCGGGGGGTTTCCAGAGCATCGCACCTCTTCCAGCCCAGGGAGCCGCCTGCTGTGCTAAACTCTGTGGGAACTGAGACATCCATCTGCTGCGTGGCCCACCGGTGCGCAACTTCAGAGCTTTCAGGGGGTGATGCAGGCTGTGGCTCCTTCGCGAAAATGTCACCCTCTACAGCGCCTTTCCTGTGATATAGAAGTTGACGCGTGAGAGAGAGTATTTATTGGGTTACCCAGGATCTGCTAACAGCAGAGGAGAAAACCACAATTTCCAGGCATAATAATCTACCTAAAGATGATGGTTTAGATGTTTTACAGTTGAAATCACCAGCCTCACCTCAACTGAGTCCTGACTGACGAGTGTCTCAAAAACACAGTTGGTGACCTGATCCCTCAGGAACAGGTGGTGCTGCAGCTTTGAGGGGATGCCTTTCAAGGTGCAGAGCACTTGGGCAGCATTGGAAGTCATTCATGTTTTACATCTCTGCTTTGGATGGAAAGTTGATCACCCACAGCCGTTGGGGATGTACCTTAATATGCTGGGGCTTATCCGTTAAATTTTTCTGTCTAGACAATGAAAACCCAGAAGTTCCACTTGCAGGTAACCTCTTCATAATTGACGTCCCTAAGTTCCTTATGTCCTCAGGATGGTTCCTTTTGTTCCCAGATGTTACCAACTTTCATGATGCATCTAATCTGTACAAACCTGTGTATTACTCTATGTGAAAAGATACTTTGTTCAAATTACATGTTCTTATAATTTTCACTTGTGATTAGTGAGTATGGGACACTATTTAAAAAACCTGAAAAACCTCATCATAGCAATTGAATCGTGTTACTGTACTTTATGAGGAATTAACCGCTTTAGGATTAATTACACATGGGTTCATCAGCACATTTGTAAAGAAAGGAAGAAAAACTGTATGGCCTTTATGAAATTGGAAAAATAAAGAACTATATATAGGGAGACCACAGCACAATACTAGGGCCCTTCTCTTATTTTAAATAGACTCTATGGGGTCGAATGCCTGCATTCCTAACCTGTCCTGCAGTATTGTCATTCTACTCTTCACTGTGTATTTATGTGGGGGTTTCTGAATTCACTGGTCCACACCGTGGGGATGTTGTAACATGAGCGTATCCGTCATCTGTCACCTTAATAATTAATGAAGAGAAGAGCCTTGAGATCTGTGTTCAGATGCACTGCTGCTGAGTATGTGCCTGCAAAGACACTGCCCACAGCGGTGGTCTCAGAAAGCTGAACCTGATGCCACCACAAGCTGCTGTTCACAGATCTCGGTCCTCCTTGTGATTTGAGTCTCCTGCTTAGATTTATGGTTGTGAGCCTGCTATGCTCACCCCATTTATGGTAGTATCTTTTGTGTTGCCTTTTCCATTCCATTTGTTTCCTGGGAACTCACTGTGTAGCTGCAATTCGGAGAATATGTCGGATTCCACCCCCCACTACCTAAGTCACTGTACACTGGTCACATTTGTGTCATGTTGTCAGACTCCACGCTCTTCCTCTCTAATGGAATTTGTTGAAGAAGTATAGTTACCTGTAGATCTCCTCAGTGTAATGTGGCTGGGATTCATTATGAAGCTGGGCATGTTGTCCTTGGCCTCGTTGACATTATTCAAAATACCTTTCCCATATTTTGAAGTTTGATACTATTTTGTTAATGTGAACACTTGCCATAGCAGGCTTTATTAAATATCTTTGTGAATTTAACTGTCAAAACAACTTATGAAGTAGGCACATGATCCCCATTTTACAGGTGAGGAAACTAATGTTCCAAGATTTTGCGTAATTTAATTAACTTTACACAACTTTCTGGTGCATTTTGAATCTTAAGTTGGATCTCTGCCTCCACAGTGTGTGGGCTTACCTCCTTTTCTATTTTGTGCCTCTCTGCTAGCATCTGCAAGGGTACATGTTTTATTTTTAGTACATCTTTTACTTGATGGTAGGAAACTTGACAAACAGGTCCTCAGTGGGAGAGAAAACTCACTGGAATTTGTCCTTCTCTCTGCTTCTTCTTACCCTGGCAGGTGTGAGAGTTATCAAGTGAGATGGAGCAGTGGTAGATCCTGAACAGCCCTCACCTGGAATATTGGTTATTATAAAAAAAATAGTCCTCTCACTTTTTACAAGTGTAATTTCTTTGCCTTAAAGTTTTGTCTGGGCTTTCTCTTACAGGTTCCTGTGAATGAAGTTGCAAATATTGATGAAGATAATACTACTGCCTTGCTGTCAAACAGTAACAGTCGCCTTTTTTTGTATCTCCAATTATAAATGCAATACATACTGTAAAAAGAAAAGAACACATCATAAATATCTTTATAAAGCAAAAGTCTTGGCTGGTGGCCAGGAGCAGTGACTCATGCCTATAATCTCAGCACTTTGTGAGGCCGAGGTGGGTGGATCATGAGGTCAGGAATTTGAGACCAGCCTAGCTGACATGGTGGAACCCCGTCTCTACTAAAAAATACAAAAATTAGCTGGTCTCGGTGGCGGGTGCCTGTAATCCCAACTACCCACGAGGCTGAGGCAGGAGAATCACTTGAACCCAGGAGGCGAATGGTGCAGTGAGCCAGGATCATGCCACTGCACTCTAGCCTGGGCAACAGAGTAAGACTCCATCTCAAAAACAAAACAAAACAAAAAACTTGGTTGGCATAGTGGCTCAATCCCAGCACTTTGGGAGCCCAAGGCAGGTGAAATGTTTGAACCCAGAAGCTCAACTCTAGTGTGGGCGACATGGTAAAACCCTCTCTCTACAAAAATACAAAAATTAACCAGTTGTGGTGATGTACACCTGTATTCCCAGCTACTAGGGAGGCTGAGGTGGGAGGATTGTTTGAGCCTGGGAGGCCAAGCTTGCAGTGAGCTGTAATCACACCACTGTGCTTCCATGTGGGCAACAAAGTGAGACCCTGACCCAAAAAATAAAAATATAATAAACTGAAAGTCCCCTTTATTCCCTTCTCTTCAAACTCATTTTTTTTTAATTTGAAAAAACTGTTAAGAGGTTGTTTTTTATTCTTCTGGCTAAGTTGTATAAATTTCTTTTTTTTTTTTTTTTTTTTTGAGACAGAGTCTCACTCTGTCACCCAGGCTGGAGTGGTGTGGCACGATATCGGCTCACTGCAAGCTCTGCCTCCCGGTTTCATGTCATTCTCCTGCCTCAGCCTCCCGAGTAGCTGAGACTAGAGGTGCCCGCCACCACACCCGGCTTATTTTTTGTATTTTTAGTAGAGACAGGGTTCCACCGTGTTAGCCAGGATGGTCTTGGTCTCGATATCTGGCCCATTGATCTGCCCACTTCGTCTTCCCAGAGTGCTGGGATTGCAGGCATGAGCCACCACGCCTGGCCTGTTCTATAAATTTCTAAGTGATACACATAAAGTTTATTTTAAAAATTACACTATATTTTTTAAAATTTACTCTTTCTCCAGGTGTATTCTATCTATCTATCTATCTATCTATCTATCTATCTATCTATCTATCTATGAAAAGGCCTTGTTCTGTCACCCAGACTGGAGTTCAGTAGCTCAATTATGGCTCACTGCAGACTCAAACTCTCAGGCTCAAATGATTTTCTAACTTCAGCTTCTGAAGTAGCTGGGAGTACAGGTGCATGCCACTACTCCTGGTTAATTTGTAGTTGTTTTTTGTTTTTGTTTTTTTTTTTCTTTAAGCAGGGTCTCACTCTGTCACCTGGGCTGGAATGCAATGCACAATCACAGCTCACTCTAGCCTTGACCACTCAGGCTCAGGCAATTCTCCTGCCTCAGCCTCCTGAGCAGCTGGGACCACAAATGTGTATTAGCACACTTGGCTGTTTATTATTATTTGTAGAGACAGGGTCTCCCTATGCTGCCCAGGCATGTTGTGAACTCTTGTGCTAAAGCAGTCTGCTACCTTGGCCTCCCAAAGTGCTGGAATTACAGGTGTGAGCCACCACAACTTACCCAGCCTTTTTACTTTATGTAAGAATAGCATCAGTGTATTAAAAACATAATGGAAATTATTTATGGTGTCTTTTCAATTCTTATGCATTAAAGTTCTCTTATTAGAGCCTTTTATTAACGGTTATAGTGTATTTTCTGTAAAATTTTACTGTCATACACTACATGCCAATGATTCAAGATACCGGAACTTCATGAAAGCACAGTCACAGTAGAATATTTTAGTTATCTAAGAAATATTTTTATAAATGATATATCAAGTTTATATGCAAGATAGCTGGGTCTAGTAGCAGGTGCTTGCAATCTCAGTGAAGGCTGAGGCAGGAGAATGGTTTGAACTCAGGAGGCGGAGGTTGAAATGAGCTGACATCTCGCCACTGCACTTCAGCCTGGGTGACAGAGCGAGACTCTGTCTCAAAAAAAGAAAAAAAACTTTGCCTGCAAGATTTTATGAGTAAGTATGTTTCTTACTTTTCTTTACAATTCCATATTACTGTCTCGATTATTTAGAATAGGTTCCAGGGAAGCAGTTGATTTCATTTTGCGTTTTACGTATGTATTATAATTTTGGATGCTATAATTTCCAACTCTGCCTGTACACTTCAAGTCAATGTGGATTTTTTTTTTAATAGTACAAACTGTTCATAGATTCACCTTCATAATGTTAAAAGCAGTGGCAGCTCCTGGTTTAAAAAGGGAACGGTGGAAGCAGCAGGCCATTTTATTTAAAATTGCGTTAGATTTTTCAGATGGATGATAGTTAAGATCATTAAATCCCATTACTGCTTCTAAGATTTCCACAAAATAACACATTAAATCCTCAGTCCTAAGCAATCACGACAGAGATTCAAAATTGCCTCTTAATGTCAAGGTAAACAGCGCAGTTTCTTCTCTTGCAATAAAGGTACATCATTTGATATACAAGGGAGCATCGCAGTCAGACACTTACAAGATCGTGCTGTAGAAATAACTTCCATGTTTTCATCCGCCATGGGTATCCTCACCTCTGTCTCCCATGCACTAACACTATCAGTTTCCTCATGTGTCCTTTCTACTTTCTTTGAAAGAGGATGCTGATTGCAGACAATACATGACAGAGGCATTTCAAATCAGAAAGGAGTTTCTTGAGATATACATGATTTTAGTTTTAAGTAGAATTTCCTGAAGGGTTTTAGTTACAATACCACGTTCAAGAGGATGGTGGTGAAACTCATAGTAAACGTTTGGCAAAACATAGATTATGGGGTAGCCATCTCCTAGAAACACTTCATCGGGGTTTATATATGAAATGTGAAATATCGTAGGTTTAATCCTGGCACAGAACCAAAACTGAGTGCATTTCACTTGAACAGCTGACCAATCCCCAGCACAGGTCCATATCAAGAAACGGAGAAGAAAGAATCCATTTAACCCCAGAAACGTTTTCATTTGCCCAAATTGAAAACCAAATTTCACTCAGGCAACTAATGTTGGGTTTAATTAAAATATAAATCGGTCATACGTTTTCAAAATTAAATTATATGTGTGTGTGCTTGTCTCTATAAATATGTCCCTAACTTTGCTCATGGCTTATCTTCCATATTTTTTGGCTGATTTTCAGTGGTTGTTTTATCTTGTGTGGATGAATAGTCATTGAAATAGTCTTAATTTCACAAGGTGTTTAATTATAAATCTATACTTCCTTTGTGTGAGAGAAAATCTTTTGTGAACAAAATTTAATTTTTGGAAAGCTTTATAAGTCCATATTTTTTCTTTTAAAAATCGTGATTGTGGTAAAAACACATAATGTAAAATTTACCATCTTAATTCTTTTTAAGTGTATATTTCGTTAGTGTTAAGTACATTCACATAGTTATGCAAAAGATCTGTAGAACTTCTATGTCTTGCGAAACTAAAATTAAATTCCTTTTAAGACAACTGCCCATTTTACCATCTCTTCAGCCCTTAAGAAACACCATTCTAACTTTTTTTCCTATGAGTTTGTCTGCTTAAGATACCTGATTATTAATGGAATCATAGACTGTCACTTTGTTCCTGGCTTATTTCAGTTAACATGATGTTCTCAACAATTATCATATAATGTGACTTTTTAAAGACTGAATAATATTCTACTTTATGTATGTGTCACTTGTTATTAATCTGTTCATTGGTCAAGGGACATCTGGGTTATTCTGCCTTTTGGCTTGTGTTAGTAATGCTGCAATAAATTTGGGTGTGCAAATATCTCTTCTGGATCATGTGTTGTATATTTTAAATACATAGCCAGAATAGGGTTTGCTGGATTGTATAATGATCTTATTTTAAATTTTTTGAAGAGCTTTCATACTATTTTAAAAATAGGTTTGAGGTGGTAGATTATTGTGACTTTGCTTTGCATTTTTCTAGAAGAGAGATGTCGAGTATCCTTTTAAATGCCTAGTCATTTCTATGTCTTCTTTGGAGAAAGTCATTTCAAACATTTGCCATTCTAAATCAAGTTACTAACTTTTTTTGTTGTTGAGTTTTAGGAATTTATATATTTTGAAAATTAACACCTACCAAATATGTGATTAGAAAATATTTTTACTTTTTTTTGTTACATGTATGTGTGTATGTATGTATGCACATATATAACCCTATACAAGGCAGGGTTTTCCTATGTTTTCATGGCTAGTCTCAAACTTTGGCCTCAAGTAATTGTTCTACCTTGGCCTCCTAAAGTTCTAGAATTATAGGCATGAGCCACCATGCCTAGCTTTCACCCACTTACTAGGTGACATTTGTATGCCACTAAATGTTTTATTTGATGTGTAGAATAGTTGAAGCTTAATGTAGTCCCTTTTTTTGTCGTTGTTCTTTTCCTTGTTGCATATGAATTTGATGTCAAACTTAAGGGAAGAGTTTTAAGACTTATGTCATAAACTTTTCCTCTATGTTTACTCCTAAGAATTTTATTAGTTTTTATGTTTAAGTATTGAATCCATTAAAAAAAAAAACTTTTCTTTTTTTATGTGATACAAAGGAAGCATCCAACTTTATTTTTTTCTCTGTAAATATTCAATTTGGAAAATTCTTTGTTAAAGAGATTCTTATTTTTCTATTGTGTGATCATGGAAAGCTTATGGAAGAGTATTTTATCACATATGCAAGGGTTTATTTCTGGGATCTCTATTCTGTTTCATCATCTATGTATCTGTTTTTGTGGCAATACTATATTGTTTTTATTTTCGTAGCTTTGTATTATGATTTTAAATCAGAAAATTTAATAACTCTTTGTTCTTTTTAAAGGGTGTTTGGCTAGTCACATTTCCTAAGCAACCTTTATAATTATACACAAAAATTCTGCAAAAAAAATACCATTGGGATTTTGACAAAAATTACATTACATTTTTATATCATCATGAGTAGTACTGACAACAATTTTTTTTTTTTTTTTTTTTTTTGGAGATGGAGTTTTAGTGAGTCACTCAGGCTGAAGGGCAGGGGTGTGAGATGTGCTCACTGCAGGCTCTGCTTCCCAGGTTCAAGCAATTCTCCAGTCTCAGCCACCAGAGTAGCTGGGATTACAGTCATGCACCATCACATCTCGCTAACTTTTGTATTTTTAGTAGAGATAGGGTTTTGCCATATTCACCAGGCTAGTCTCAAACTTCTGCTCTCAAGTGATCCACCCACTTTGGCCTCCCAAAGTCCTGGGATTACAGGCATGAGCCACGTGCCGGCCCTGACATCTTAACAATATTAAATCACCTGACACTTCAGCAAGACTATAGAAAGGTTTTGCTTAATTTCCTCTTATTTACGTATTTGCCACATTTTCTTGCTTTTGAATTCTAGTTTCATTTACTTTGTATGACTTCAGTTTTCTTAAATTTAATAAGACATGTATCCTAACAGAATGTACCCTGTGTGACTTAGAATATCGCAGATTTTGCTCCTTTCAATTGGAGAGTTCTGTAAATGCTGGTTGGGTCTATAGTGTTCAGGTTTGGCTTTCTTACTGATATTATATCTGACTATTCTAGTCGTTATTGAAAGTGTAGTCTTGAAGTCCACCATTGTTGTGTTGCTATGTATTTCTTGCTTGACTTCTGTCAATATTTCTTTTACATATTTGAAAGACAAGAATCAATTGAACCTGGGAGGAGGAGGTTGAACTGAGCCTATCGCGAGATCGTGCCACTGCCCTCCAGCCTGGGAGAAAGAAACTCTGTCTCTAAAAAAAAAAAAAAAAAACAGAAAGATGTCAATGCTATTTATAGTAATATAAAAATTTAATGTAATTTTTGTCAAAATCTCATTGGTATATTTTTTGCAGATTTTTCAAATTATATACATATATGATTTATAAATTATTGTTATAGATTCCTTGAAAGTTAATCCATCTCACCACTACATAATACCAATCTGTCTCGGCCGGGCGGGTGCAATGGCTCACGCCTGCAGTCCCAGCACTTTGGGTGAATCATGAGGTCCAGAGATCGAGACCATCCTGGCCAACAAGGTGAAACCCCATCTCTACTAAGAAGTACAAAAATTAGCTGAGTGTGGTGGCGCATGCCTGTAGCCCCAGCTACTCAGGAAGCTGAGGCAGGAGAATCGATTGAACCGGGGAGGCGGAGGTTGCAGTGAGCCGAGATAGTGCCACTGCACTCATGCCTGGTGACAGAATGAGACTCTGTCTCCAAAAACAAAAACAAAAACATAACACCAATCTGTCTCTTGTTCACATTTTTGATTTAAAATATATTTTGTTTAATATAATTATGACCATGGCCCTCCAATTGTAGCTACTCATTGCATAAAGTACATTTTCTTTATACTGTTACTTTCAAATTATTTGAGCTCTTAGAGCTGAAGTGACTCTTGTAGAGAGCACATTGCTGGATCTTCTTTGTTCTTAATACATTAAATTATTTATTAACTTTCTTTAAGGTATTTAGCTTTTTATATTTGAAGTAATTACTGCAGTTAATGAAGTTACTTTATTATTTGTAATTGTCTTCTGTGTTTCTTGTAGATGTGTTATTTATCATTTTTTCTCTTACTTCTTTATTTTTGTTTGTTGATTTTGTAGTGACATGATTGAATTTCTTTCTCATTTGCCTTTGCATACATTCTACAGGTTTTTTTGGTAATCATCTTGAGAAATAAAGACTTCATAAATCATCTTAAAGTTATGACAGTATATAACAACTATATTTCAACTGAATGCAAAGTTGTACCTCTTCACATCCCCACCGTTTTATTAATATCACATATTATCTTTTCTTATTCTCTATGAACACACATTTATGCAGATTTTTGCTGCATTTTTTAAAGTCCATGGCAATATTTTGAAAATTTTGTGCACCATCATTATGACAGTAGAGATTTCTTTACCTGTTTATATATTTACCTTTAATATAGCACTTTCTATTTTCATGTGCTTTTATGATGCTGTGCAGCATCATTTCATTTTTTGACGTGATAGAGTTTCTTTAACGTTTCCTTTAGGACTGTTCCAGTGGTTAGTAACAGACTCAACTTTTATTTATTTTGGAAAGGTTTAGTTTTTTTATTTCTGAAGTGATATTATTCCAGTTGAAGGTTTTTGTTTGGAAGTATTTCTTCTTGTTTAATTACCTTGTCATCTGGGGATTTCTCAGCTACTTTTTAAAAATAACCGCTTTATTACTTTTCTCCTGTATTGTTTTTGTAAGATAACAAAAAAAGTAAATATTTATATTTATAAATATAATAGTCCACTTGATGGTGTGCAGTACGTCCTATACTTTTTTCTCCATTCTGTTTAAAAAATTTGTTTTTATCGCTCAATATTTATAACTACAATGTCATTAATTGTGTAATTTTTTCTCCTTTATTAGTCTGCTTTTGTGAGTGTTGATTAAATTTTTAATATAGTTATTATGTTCTTCAGATTCACAATTGTTGTAGGTTTTTAAAAATCTTTTTATTGATATCTCATTTTCTTTATGTATCACTTCTTCTAATATTCTTTTGTTATCTGTGTTCTGTTTTTGTTCATTAAACAGTTTTTTTCTAATTACATTTTATTGAAAACTGCACTGAATGCTAAATGTCCATCTTTACAATAAACAACTACAGTAATGGTAACTCGTACTACACTACAACAAAATGTACTTCTGATAGCCATTATTTTTCTGTTTGGGACAATTTAAAAAAATTTTCTTTTCTTACAAAAACGTAAATGTACCTAATCAAAGCATCAAAATAGGCCATCTTTTTAAACAAAAAGACAATGATTCACAAAAGACTATGAACAGAACATGTAACTAATTGAGGCAAATCTAATAGAATTTGTTAAAATCAGTCACATCCAATACATCTTAAGTGTTCTTGTATAAAACACAACGTGAAGAAAAGAAGACTTTATCAATGTCTTAAAAAGTGGGTTTGTTCATAGAGCATCTGACAAGTTACCATTAAAAGTGTTTCCTGTGACATAAGAAAATGCAACATTATTTTTCTTGAACCCTTTTAGTGCAAGGGTTCAAGAAACCTTGAACCCTTTCCACTCAATAAAATAGCAGAGGATCTGAAACTGAGAAAATATACTTCATTACAAACAGCTTGTGAAACTTAATACTTTTTTTTTTTTTTTTTCATTATCGGAGGCTTTTACGGAACTTGCAACCGACTTGCCCGCTCAGTATGCAGTTCAGATATGAGAGATGCTTCTCTGTACAGGGGCCGGTACTGTCTTCAATCCTATGGGTGCGGATGACTAACACAGGCACATAGTTTACTCCACATTTTCTAGTAATGTGATCTTCCTATTAGCAAAAAGCGGTAAACAGTCCCTGTAGACTGAAGGGACTCAAGTCACAAGATGGGGATTTCCTCCTCATGGTTTTTATTTTGATGTTTGAAGTCTTGATGCAACATTCTGAGCAGGGTGTTCCGGACCTGCTGTGCCCAAGGGACTGATAAAGCAAAAAGTTCTATTTATTCTTTGTGATTTGACGCACAGATGAAAAACAACACACAATAACGGAAGTTGGTCGTTAATAAATCACACTCTAGTCTTTCAGAGCTTCCGTAAGCAGACGACATCTTCAGTTTTCTAGCTCTTGTAGTTTTAGCACTGCAATACCAATGAGCCTATGTCCAGAATCAGCTAAAAAGAGCGTCAGATTCTTTTTCTCTTAGTTTATCTATTTTTCACTGTCTCTTGTTCCCAAGTGTATCTGAATGATTACCTTCCGGCATTGTCTGTCATTTCTCCTTGGCGTACTCTCGATTGTCCCCGTGTTTGACGGCTGGTTGGGAGAGGGCGCTTGGGAAGGATGTGCCACTGTGGGGAGTTTGTGAGTCACCGGGATGCCTCCAGGGAAGATCCCTTCCATGGATGCGGGAAGTCCTCCTGGAGCCACCCCCACGATGCCTGGATGAATTGCTTGCTGGTCTATTTCCCACCAAAGCACAGATATGACAAAAAATTCCTTGTTCACACAGTTTCTTAAGCTTCCTGGGATGCGGCCTGTGATGGCTCCGCAGATCTCCGTGGCAGCTGTCTCCCTCATCTCCAGTGACACCTGCTGGCTGTAGCAGGCAGTGTGAGGAGTGCAGATGAGATTGGGGCCATCTTTCAACGGACCCTGAGCAAAGCTAAAGGGCTGCGACTCATTCACGTCGAGGATTGCCCCTCGTATCCTGCCCTCCTTGAGGGCCTGTGCTAAGGCTTTCTCGTCCACCAGGCCACTACGGGCTGCATTCACAAGGAATGCTCCCTGCCTCATCTGCCTTATGGTAAGTCATGGATAAGGTGGTGCTTAAGTTCGTGGAGACTGCAGTGCAAGGAGATGCAGTCGCTCTGCTACAGCAAATCCTGCAGGGTGTAGACCCTCTGCATGCCCAGGGACTGCTCGATCCCATCCTGCAAGTAGGGGTAATAAAATATGACGCTGAATCCAAAGGCTGTGGCTGGAACTGCGAAAGCCTGCTGCGTGCGACCCTAGCCGATGAGGCCCAGCGTCTTCCCACGAATGGGGGCCACTCCCGAGGCCACCTCGCAGATCTGCTCCGTTCTCTGAACCCGCTTGCCTTCCCACAGTGCCTGGTACAGCCATGTGTTCCTCCGGTACATGTTGAGGATGTGGCAGTTGGTGGAATTTGCTGTCTCTTCCACGGCTGCGGACGGGATGTTTCACACAACAATTCCAAGCTCGCTGGCAGCCTTGATGTCCACGTTGTCATAGCCACTGCCCACCCCCACGATCACTCTCAAGGCCTTGAAATTTGCCAGATCCTCCCTGGTGAGGTGATGGCGTGGTACATCATGGAGCCCACGGCTCCGTTTAGAACTTTCTCGTGGATCTCCTGCGTGGACTGCATCACAGAAGGCCACGGTGGCCAGGTCCTTCAGGATGGGCATGTACACAGTGCAGTCACGGCCGACCAGGAACGCGGCCAGTGAGCGGGGGCTCAGGGGGTCTTTCATGATCTGGCGGCGAATTCCTTCACAAATTCTGTCCAATCGCTGTCTCTTGACTTAGCGCTTATCCACAAGGGCCATTCTTTACGGAACTTTGCAACTCTCAGCTCAAAAGGCAAAGCAGTCCTCTAAGAACTTAGGGGAACTCGCAGGAGTCTGTATGCATGATGCCACTATGAACCCAATATAAATTTGTTCACAAACTCTATAGTTCACACGATGGGCTGTCCGTCTTTTTAAGGGAATATAGCTTCATTGGTTCAAAACCATTTAAGGTGATGAAACGCATTTGCTTGCAACTCAGCCACCATCGCGCAGTCAATCAAAAAATCTCACCACGACCCTAGGTCTGGAGCTCCTGGAGTCCGCGACCGCTGGGGGTGGAGGCGGCTTCGTCCTGGTGCAGCCAGGTGCCTGCTCCTGCTCTGAGACTTGGGCGTGGGTTGGGGGTCCACCCGGGTGTCCTGCATGGTGTCGAGTCTCCTCCCTTGCGGGGGCCCTGCGGACCGGAGGAGTGTCCATGTCATTAAGGAGCTTTGATAATTATTTTGATTTTTGAAATTATATAATGCGAATACAACAAAAACAACAAAGAATAAACCTACAAATTTTGACCTTTAAAAGTAAACAAAGATTTTTAAAGGTCAATATTTGTAGGTTTATTTTATTTCTTCATTTGGGACATGTTTTCGTCCTTTTCTGTATGTCCTGCAATCTTTTGATGAGATTCAGAAATTTATAAAACAACTGTGTAATGTAGTATGTACAAACTTTCTTACTACAAGATAATACAACAATCAGTGAGGCTGTACATCCCGGTGCTTCATTAACAGGGTCCTCAATGTGTCTTCTGTGGGCTTGTGTGTGTATTTTTAAGGTAAAGATATTTTTTCCCATTGTTTTCCAGACACGGTAGTCCTTTGCTTCCGCAGTTGATTGCAGTGTTTGTTTCTCTGAGGCTGTGATAAGCATGGAACTTCTCTTCTCAGCAGTCATAAGTTGTCATTCTCATAACTCTGCCATTTCCTTTAGCATTCCCTGTTGGGGGAGACAGAATCTAGTCATGGGGGTAGCCCCAAAAGCCAAACCTTTGAATATATGTTCCACTGTTCTCATTCTATACTGAGGGAGATACTGAAAGTTGGATGTTTTCTCTTGAGCCCAATTGCTGTTCTGGGAAAGAAGAAGGGATGTGGTGAATATAAGCCAGACCTGGTTGCCTTGTACAGCAAGCTTTTCCAACCCGCCTTGTTTTGTTTTTGTTATGGCTCTGTTTTGTGTTAGTTTTTTAGCAGCCTGCAGCAATGGTTTTCAGGTTCTGTCTCTAGTGATAAGCAGCAAAGGGGGATGAGGAAAGGACCTTACTGGCTCAACCAGAAACAGAAGCTAAGAACTCATGGCTGTAGTCTCCCTTGGATGCCCCATTCTACAGTAAAGGAAATATCTTTGGAATGTAAAAAGAGAGAATAATAGGCATCACCCCAATAGGAAAGAATGAACAAATAACAAAGATGAGAGGTGCAAAGGCCAAGGAGAAAACCTTAAAAATGTGGTGTTGGAAGTTCTGCTTCAAAGAAATTGGTTCTGGAAAATTCTAGATTTACTTCTTTTGCCTCCACAGATGGGAATTTCCTACCCTTGCTTATTATGCTCTTCAATCTTCTAAGGCTTCTCCTGTTCATCCTCTAGCATTCCAGGGCATTCAGAGTGACAGCCAAAGTTCTCCTCTTCTTTCTGTTATTCCTGTGAAGGCCCTGTGGTCTGAGTACTTTTCCATTGTTTTTGGGATCTGAGGAAATCTGCACATTTTGTGAGACTTCCATGTTAAGCTGTTTTGTAAAAATCTGTGCCTCATGTCAGAAGTTTGTGAGAGTAAAAGTGCAGGCATTGGGGTTTGGTTCACATATTTCAGAAAGTCCAAGGACAAAGGTTTCTTCTTCGTAATTTTCAGTCCTATGATTTCAAATGTGATCCTGCAAAAAAATTGGAAAAAAAAATTATCAGAGCCCAAAGCACCTTAGCACATATGATAAAGTTGAATCTTCTATTTCACTTTATTCTTTTTTTCATCTCTGGTAATGTAGGTCAAAATGTTTTCTTTCCCTTAGTAGAAACTAACTTAGAAATGTGAACTCTCTATGCCAAACGTCTCACCTGTGGAATAGTTTATTGTATCTACTCATCTCAAAGAAATTTTAAAGAACTTGATGCCATAGAAAAACTTGGAAACTTGCGAGGAATAGAACAAATTCTTAATTGTCACATGATTTCTTAATGAGTTATTTTATTAATTAATCTTATATGAAGCTTAGTGGGACTGTGATCTGTACGTTTTCCCTGTCCTGTTTTTGTGTATGTCAAATTAGCCTGTAATTTTAGCTTCGGGGGTTTCAGAATAGCATACTTGAATTTATGTGTTATACAGAAAGTGAAGTAGATAGTATGCACATCACATTAAGAAAAGTTTTAGTTTGTGTCTAAGTTCACTGCATAGAAAAACTTATCATTAGTGTTTCCATTTACTTTCCTCAACATCTATCTGAATGATAGTATAATTTATTTCTAATTGCTTATTATATTGTAGTGTTCCACAGCATATTTTACAATATTCATGTTTTTCCCATATGTAAAAATGTAAGGCTTTTCTTTGCTTTTATAAAAATAAATTATTGGCCAGTGCTGTGTCTCATGCTTGTAATCCCAGCACTTTAAGAGGCCGAGATGGGTGGATCACAAGATCAGGAGTTCAACACCAGCCTGGCCAACATGGTGAAATCCCGTTTCTACTAAAACTACAAAAAATATAGCCGGCCAGGTGCGGTGGCTCAAGCCTGTAATCCCAGCACTTTGGGAGGCCGAGACAGGTGGATCACAAGGTCAGAAGATCAAGACCTTCCTGGCTAACATGATGAAACCCCATCTTTACTAAAATACACAAAAACTTGCCAGGCGTGGTGGTGGGCACCTGTAGTCCCAGCTACTCAGGAGGCTGAGGCAGGAGAATGGCGTGAACCCAGGAGGCGGAGGTTGCAGTGAGCCGAGGTCTCGCCACTACACTCCAGCCTGGGTGACAGAGCGAGACTCCGTCTCAAAAAATTAAATAAATAAATAAATAAATAAATTATAGCCTTTGCATTTGTATAAAAAGAGGAGTAATATATTAAGAATATAATAAAAAGTGTCTCTAATATCATTGAAATCTCTATTAAAATTTTCTTCTAAATGCTCTTTATGGGAGATTATAATGTATTTGTTGTGCAATTTTGTTACTCTAACCATATGCTAATAATTCAAAATCTGATCTTTCTGGGTGCCCAGTTATGGTTGAACATGCTAGTTACCTAGAAAGAGTCTTCTTCCGTTGTATGCTTTGTTTATTCAGTATTTCACAGGTTAATGTTTATTTAATTTTATTTTCTAATATTATATATTCTTGTATTTCCTTGTTAGGATAGGCTGCCTTACATCATTTGTGTTTTTAGATTCTGCCTATATATTATAATTTTGCACGACTATATTCAACTGTGTACAGTTTCAAAGAGTGTAGAAAATAAGTCAAATGTGAATCAACCATATGTCTATTGCCAACATAATTCTCTGTTCATACTCATACTTTATTTATGACTTGTGTATTTGTTTTATTAGTTGGTGGTCAATTACTTTTTTAATCCTCTCTGGGTGCGTAGTTGTGGAAATTGTCTTAATTTCCACTTCTATGTATTAATGATTCTATATTACTTTTGTGTGAAGGAAACACTTCTGTGATTTGAAGGTAATTTTTTTTGACCTCTGAACTTTTTACTGGCCTCCTGCTCCCCAAAGGGACCTTGCTTCTGCTGGCTCAGCACCTCAAAACGTCGGTGTTACTGGTCTCAGACACCACTTTGCCGTCCATTATCCTGCAGGGGTGTTCTTTTGGATGTTTTTCAGGTATTTGTTGCTGTCCAGAGCATCGCCAAGATTGAAGTTCTCCCCGTCTTCTAGCAGGCGGCAGTAGGTGGCAATCTCAGCCTCCAGCTCGACCTTGATGTTCCACAGGTCCTCGTGCTCTTGGGCCTGGTGCCTCTCTTCCCGGGTTTGGGTCAGCTCTGACTCCAGGTGCAGCAGGATCCTGTTGAGCTCCTCCATCTGCATCTACCTCCCTCAGGCTGTTCTCCAAGGTGGCCTTCAGATATCTCATTGAGTCCAGGTCTATATCCAAGGACTGGACTGTACATCTCAGCTCCCTGAGCATCCTCTCGGCAGCTCCGATCTCAGTGGACTGCACGGTGAATACTGTGGTGCTCTCCTCAGTCTGCCGGCACCAGTACTTGTCCAGCTCCTCTCGGTTGTTCTCAGCCATCTCGTCATATTGGGCCTGGATGCCTGCCATGATCTTGCCAAGGTCCTGAGACTTGGGGACATCTACCTCCATGGTCAACCAAGAGCTGGAAATCAGGTATTATAAACCTTTAACTTCCTCCTCATGATTCTTCATGAGGAGCAGCTCTTCCTTGAGGGCCTCCATCTCTGTCTCCAGCAGAGGCTGAGTGATACTGGTGTTATCAGTAATGTCGCTCTCCACAAACTGGCATATGGCCAGCTCTGTCTCACACTTTAAAGTCATCAGCAGCAAAATGATCATTTTCAGTCTGCAGGATGATGCAGGCACTGTCTGCAGAATTGGCAAAGATTTTTTTATTAGTCTAGTTTTCTGTCTTTATGCCAGTAACAAACGATTTTGATTACTGTAGATTTCTAACATGTCTTGAAATCAGGAATTGTAATGCTTCCAACTTTCTTTATGTGGTCCCCTGAAATTCCGTATACTTTGGGGAGTCACATTCTCTGTTTCTGTCAAAAATAATCTTAAGAATTTCATAGGGATTGTATTAAATCTGTAGCTCACCTTGGGTGTTATAGACACGTTCAAAATACTAAATTTTCTAACTCTTGAACAAAAACATGTTGAAGAGTAAATTGTTTAATTTTCATGTATTTGTGAATTTTATGAATTTTCTTCTGTTATTGATTTCTAGTTTTAATCCATTTTGGTCAGAAATTATAGTCTGTAACCTTCAGTTTTTATTATACTTTAAGTTCTAGGGTACATGTGCGGAACGTACAGGTTTGTTACATAGGTATACATGTGCCATGTTGGTTTGCTGCACCCATCAACTCATCATTTACATTAAGTGTTTCTCCTAATGCTATCCCTTTCCTAGCCCCCCACCTCCAAACAGGCACTAGCATTTGATGTTCCCTGCCCTGTGTTCATGTGTTCTCATTGTTCAACTCCTACCTATGAGTGAAAACATACAGTGTTTGTTTTTCTGTCCTTGTGATAGTTTGCTGAGAAGGATGGTTTCCAGCTTCATCCATGTCCCTGCAAATGACATGAATTCATCCTTTTTTAAGGCTGCGTAGTATTCCATGGTGTATATGTGCCACAGTTTCTTAATCCAGTCTATCACTGATGTACATTTGGGTTGGTTCCAAGACTTTGCTCTTGTGAACAGTGCCACAATAAACATACGTGTGCAAGTGTCTTTATAGTAGCATGATTTATAATCCTTTGGATATATACCCAGTAATGGGATTGCTGGGTCAAATGGTATTTCTGGTTGTAGATACTTGAGGAATTGCCACACTGTCTTCCACAGTGGTTGAACTAATTTACACGCCCACCCACAGTGTAAAAGCATTTTATTTCTCCACATCCTCTCCAGCATCTGTTGTTTTCTGACATTTTAGTGATCCCCATTCTAACTGGTGTAAGATGGTATCTCATTGTGGTTTTCATTTGCATTTCTCTGATGACAGTGACGATGCACAATTTTTCATGTCTGTTGGTTACATAAATGTCTTCTTTTGAGAAGTGTCTGTTCATATTCTTTGCCCACCTTTTAATGGGATTGCTCATTTTTTCTTGTAAATTTGTTTAAGTTCTTTGTAAATTCTGGATGTGAGTCCTTTGTCAGATAGGTAGATTGCAAAAATTTTCTTCTATTCTGTAGGTTGCCTGTTCGCTCTGATGATAGTTTCGTTTGCTGTGTAGAAGCTTTTAAGTTTAATTAGATTTCATTTGTCTATTTTGGCTCTTGTTGCCATTGTTTTTGGTGTTTTAGTCATGAAGTCTTTGCCCATGCCTATGTCCTGAATGGTATTTCCTAGGTTTTCTTTTAGGTTTTTATGGTTTTAGGTCTTTATGGTTTTAGGTCTTACATTTAAGTCTTTAACCCTTCTTGAGTCAATTTTTGTATAGGGTGTAAGGAAGAAATCCAATTTCAGTTTTCTGCATATGGCTCGCCAATTTGTCCAGCAACATTTATTAAATAAGGAATGCTTTCCTCACTGCTCGTTTTTGTCACATTTGTCAAATATCCAAAGGTTGTAGATGTGTGGTGGTATTTCTGAGGCCTCTGTTTTTTTCCATTTGTCTATATATCTGTTTTGGTACCAGTACCATGCTGTTTTGGTTACTGTAGACCTGTAGTATAGATTGAAGTCAGGTAGCATGATACCTCCAGATTTTCTCTTTTGGCTTAGGATTTTCTTGCCTATGCAGGCTGTCTTTTGGTTCCATATGAACTTCAAAGTAGTTTTTTCCAATTCTGTGAAGAAAGTCAGTGGTAGCTTGATGGGGATAGCATTGAATCTATAAGTTATCTTGGGCAGCATGGCCATTTTCATGACATTGATTCTTCCTTTCCAGGAGCATGGAATGTTCTTCCATTTGTTTGTGTCCACTTTTATTTCATCAAGCAGTGGTTTGTAGTTCTCCTTGAAGAGGTCCTTCACATCCCTTGTAAGTTGGATTCCTAGGTATTTTATTCTGTTTGTAGCAATTGTTGAGTGGGAGTTCATTCATGATTTGGCTCTCTGTTTGTCTGTTGTTGGTGTATAGAAATACTTGTGATTTTTGCACATTATTTTGTATCCTGAGACTTTGCTGAAGTTGCTTATCAGCTTAAGGAGATTTTGGGCTGAGACGATGGGGTTTTCTAAATATACAATCATGTCATCTGCAAACAGAGACAATTTGGCTTTCTCCTTTTTCTAATTGAACGTCCTTTATTTCTTTCTCTTTGCTGATGGCCCTGGCCAGAACTTCCAATACTATGTTGAGTGGGAGTGGAGAGAGAGGGCATCGTTTTCTTGTGCTGGTTTTCAAAGGGAATGCTTCCAGGTTTTGCCCATTCTGCATGACATTGGCTGTGGGTTTGTCATAAATAGCTCTTATTATTTTCAGATATGTTCCATCAACACCTAGTTTATTTAGAGTTTTTATCATGAAAGGCTGTTGAGTTTTGTTGAAGGCCTTTTCTGCATCTATTGAGATAGTCATGAGATTTTTGTCTTTGGTTCTGTTTATGTGATGAATTATGTTTATTGATTTGCATATGCTGAACCAGCCTTGCATCCCAGGGATGAAGCTGACTTGATTGTGGTGGACAAGCTTTTTGATGTGCTGCTGGATTTGGTTTGCCAGCATTTTATTGAGGATGTTCGCATCGATGTTCATCAGGGATATTGTTTTTTTGTTGTGCCTCTGCCAGGCTTTTGTATCAGGATGATGCTGGCCTCATAAAATGAGTTAGGGAAGATTCCCTCTTTTTCTATTGATTCGAATAGTTTCAGAAGGGATGGTACCAGCTCCTCTTTGCATCTCTGGTAGAAATCTGTTGGGAATTCGTCTGGTCCTGGACTTTTTTTAGTTGGTAAGCTATTAATTATTGCCTCAATTTCAGAACCTGCTATTGGTCTATTCATAGATTCAACTTCTTCCTTATTTAGTCTTGGGGTGGGGGTGTATGTTTCCAGGAATTTATCAATTTCTTCTAGGTTTTCCAGTTTATTTCCGTAGAGGTGTGTATACTATTCTCTGATGGTAGTTTGTATTTCTGCGGGTTTGGTGGTGATATCCCTTTGTCGTTTATTACTGCGTCTATTTGATTCTTCTCTCTTTTCTTCTTTATTAGTCTTACTAGCGGTCTGTCTATTTTGTTAATCTTTTCAAAAAACCAGCTCCTGGGTTGATTGATTTTTTGAAGGGTTTTCTGTAACATGCAACTTTTTTTTAATTCTGTTAAGAATTTTTTTTTGCCTAATATTTATTTTTAGGACAATGTTTTATGAGCTTTTGACAAGACTGTGAGTTTTGTTGTTGTGTAGAGGGGTCTCTATGCATCTGTTAAATCTAACTGCTTTATAGTATTTTCATGTCCTCTGTTTTCTTTTTAATATTCTATCTGGCTTTATTATTAATTACAGAACTGGTGTATTAAAATATTGTTCTCAGTATATTGCAGTTTTTTGTTTATGTTCTGACAAAATGTTGTTGATTTATTTTAAAATCCTCATGTGAGGTGCATATATATGTGTGTGTATACATAATTAGATAAATACAATTATATAAATGTATATAATTGTCCTAGGTTTCCAGTGAATAAACTCTTTTATTAGTTTGTCCTTTGTTTTCTTTGACAGTTTTAACTTACAGTATATTTTATAAACTAAGACAGTCATTTAAAAAGTATTTTGCATAATGTAATTGTGACATTGTCTTCATTTGTTTACGATTTGCATAAAACTGTTTTGATGCATCTTGCCACTTTTAGTCTGTTTTTGTTACTATATAGTATGATGGCTCATATCTGTCATCCAAGCATTTTAGGGGATTGAGGTAGGAGGTTCACTTGAGGCCAGAAGTTTGAGACCAACCTGGGAAACACAGCAATGCCATGTCTCTAAAATAAATAAATCAATAAATAAATTGAGCACCCTGTAGACAGATGTAGTTAGATTTTATTTTATTTTTTATCTCTGTACTCAATTTATGACTTTTGGTTGAGAATTTTAGTTTGTGAGTAGCTACATAATTTCCTGCATTTGAAGGAATTACTTTTGACACTTTGTGGAGTAAAAGTTAAATATTAAATTTGAACTCAATTGAACATGGACTCAAACAATGCTCACCAAGTCCCAGAACAGGTTGTGTGAGCCCCTTGAAGGCTTCATCCGGCTCTGTTTCAGATAAATTTCTATTTCAATTGATTCCTATATGTTAGTTATTGAAAAACAATAGATAATCAAAAAAACAAGTTGACCTTTTTGTGTTCCTTGAGCCCAGTCGTGAAGGGCCCTCCTGACTGGACTTCATGCCAAATAACTGATTACAAAAAGAGCTAGGGTTCCAGACTGCGCCAAAGCTTCATGAGATCTCTCCTCGTCTGTGCACGGATGAGTGGCCAATCTGGAGCCCAGGCTGTTGCTTCACAGTCTGGTGGTGAATCCTCCATAGTTTGGTGAGTGTAAATATATATATTTTATATATATATACACACACACACTATATATATATAATATATATACACTATATATATAATATATATATACACTATATATATAATATAGATACACTATATATATTATATATACACTATATATATTATATATACACTATAAATAATATATATACAGTATATATATAATATATATACACTATAGCTATAATATATATACACTATAGCTATTATATATACACTATATAATATATATACACTATAGCTATTATATATACACTATATAATATATATACACTATATATATTATATATACACTATATATTATATATACACTATATATAATATATATACACTATATTTAAAATATATATACACTATATATAATGTATATATACACTATATATATATATAATATATATACTTTCCCTTCTCCCCTTCCCATTGCAACTTGCTTATATATTTGCTTATTATATCTGCATTGCCTTTTAAGTGGGATAAAGTTTGTTTACCCTTAAAGCTATTGTGTGTGTGTGTTTTTTTTCTTCTCCCTTTGGGTGTTTCCCGCACAGTACATTTTTGGCGTCATGAACAGGATTCAAAAGCAAAAGCGTGCCATTTTTTTGGCAGCAGAAACCAGACAGGGAGCTCAGGAACTTCCCATGTATTCAGATGGAAACTCCTCCAGTTCTTCCCCTTGGCCTTTGACTGGTCCAGGGGAACTGGCCTTTGTGAAAATTGGGAATCTATATTAGTGCATTTTGAATCATTGGCTGTGCGTGAGGTGCTGCAGGGAATCCCAGTTGGTAATTGGAATGCTGAGGGAATTTCCCAGCATTGATGATGCTTGCTTACGGCTTATGAGTTAAAGTGTCAATATAGGGACTGGTTGCTACAAGAGAAATGTAAGCTGGAAAAGGAAAATTTTAATCTGACTTCCAGACTGGCCCTGGCCCCATGCCAGGCCTATGTCTTGACTGATCAGGCTCAAAGCTACCAGCCTATTGCAGAAAAAGCAGCTGTCCCAGTGGCCCGGTCAGGGTAAAACTGAAGAACTAGTCAGTTTTCAGGGCTTGGAGAGGGTAAAAACCCAAATCCTGTCTCGAGGATGGGAAGTTAACTCTAGTAAAATTCAATGGCCTGCACAAACTGTAAAGTTCTTGGCATCCTATGGAATGCAGGGAAACGGTCCATTTTACCAAAGGCTAAGGCTAAAATACTAGAATTTGCAGCCCTACCACTGAAAAGGAGGTCCAAAATTGTAGTGGCTTGCTTGGATTCTGGAGACATCATATTCCCCACTTGGGTAACATTTTACAACCTCTGCAGGCCGTCACTTGAAAACGCTATGAATTTCACTGGAGACAGAAAGACAGCCTGGCTTTTCAGTAAGCCAGACAAGCAGAGCAACTGGCCCTGGATCTATGGCCCTTATAGGATGGGTCAACAGAACTGCAAGTAACTGTCCTAGATCAACATGCTTATTGGAGCCTTAGGTAGAAACAAGATGGGAAGAAGATACCTTTGGGGTTTTAGACCCAGAAGCTGCCAGAGGCTGGCAAAGCTTATATTCTCTTTGAGAAGCTGTTGTTGGCCTGCTACTGGGCTTCACAGGAAACAGAACACCTTTGTTTCAATCATGATGTTCTTATGAGGCCCCAAATTCCTATTATGACTTGGGTCATGAGCTCCCTCAAAACTCACTGGATAGGGTACACTCAAGAAAGTAAATGGAAATGGTACATAAAAGACCAGGCTAAGCTGGAACCAAAACATGTATCATTTTTACATGAGGATGTGCAAAACTTGCCAGCTCAGCAAACAACTGAGCAAGTCCTGCAGATAGGGAAGGAAACCTTCCTTGCCCAATGGGGCAAATCCTTTAAAGTACTAAGCCCAGAGGATCAGAAACACGCTTGGTTACTGATGGTCCCACCAAATACATTGATGGTACTCGATGCTGGGAGGCTGTGGTTTATAATCCTGTTAAAAACATAAACATTTCTGATGAAGGGAGGGGTGTGAGCAGCCAGCTGGCTGAACTAGAAGCCATCCCCTGAGCTATTTAGGAGGAGGCCAGAGCGATTTGTTGCCTGTATACCGACTGTTAGTCAGCAGAAAATTGTCTTACTACCTAGTTGCCCAAATGACCATGAAATAAATGGTGAATTACAAATAAAGAGGTTTGGAGAAAACAATATTGGAAGATACCTGAATCCTGATGCACACTACCATTATTGCTGTTTTCCATATTGATGCTCATGCATCTCTGCTTTCTCTTGACAGACTAAACAGCAGGCAGATCGACAGGCGAAAATTTCCAGCATAAATGCAAACTTGAATGTGGGTGAATGTATTACAACACGTTCAAGCCTGGCAATGAGACACATTATAATGTATGGTGGTATAACTGATAATGATTACCGGGAAGAGTTATAGTTCACTTTACACAATACCACTCCACATTCTTTTGTTACAAGACCGCAGATGCAGGTTGCTCAATTGTCATTGGTACCTGGTACCTTGTTAACAATTAACCCCTGAGGAAATCTCTGCCTCAACAGAGGCTACGTACAGAACTGGGAAATTCAGATCCACTGGTATAGGTAGCTTAAATCCTGGAGCCAAAATATGGATACAGCCTCCATCAGAACCCGCCCCTAAGGCTGGTGACCTTGTAGCTATGGGAGCAGAAAATAAAGAGGTAGTACAATTTCCTAAAAAATGAAAAACAATATCATGTTCCCCTTCATTTTTGTTGTTACAGAGAATAACCTGTCTGCTAGTATTCAGCACCTGGGTCATCTTGTCTGAGGCTGAGAATGAGTTCATCAACTGGGCAGCAACCACTGCAACAGAAGCCAACTGCAGTCAATGCTGGCTATGCATCAAATTGACAGAGGCCACAGGAAATGGACTACCTTGGAGAGTTGTCCTTGCCAATATTTCTGAATGGCTCTGTCACTACCAATGGGGCCAAAACAACAACACTTGCAATCCAACCTGGACTTCTTTGCTACTTTAATAACATCTTAATGCACTATAATTATAGTATAACCATTACTGTCCCCTGGGGGGCCCTCTGGGTATGCAGACACTATGGGTGGCTGTACCTGCCCCCATGTTGGATGGGGAGATTCACTTGGGGGTGCCATTAATTCCGTTCAGCATCTGGGATAATATTCCCCTCCCCAGTAATTTAGATGCTTACGAAGAGAGCTGGTTATGAACGTGCCAGACTCCCTGGTGGTGGAAACTTATCACAATATTCTCCCTTGCCCCTGGTACAATCCTGCTTCAGCAACAAATTAAAATATTAAGTCTACATGTAGAAAAAGCGCCTAAGATAGTAGCACTAGACTTCTGTTGTTATCAGAAGAATTTGCTCAGCTGTGTACTGTTGTGTTGCAAAATCGAATGGCATTAGGTATGCTTACAGCAGCCTAAGGAGGGCTTTGAACCTTGCTGCATACTGAATGTTGTGTGTATATCCCTGACAAGTCTCACAATATTACTCTCCTTGACCAAGACATGCAAGGACAAGTAAAACAGTGAGAATCTAACCGTCAGGACCCCATCATGGACTGGCTGTCAAACCGGCATTGGCGTTGGCCGTGGTGGGTGTGGTTTCTATTAATTGTGCTTTTAATTCTCCTCTGCTTTATCTGTAATCTATACCAGTTGTGCCTTCCCCGTATATCGGTAAAAATATTTTCCTGTGATTCAGTGTCAAATTGAGGCTGAATGAGGAGGAAAAGTTAAATATTAAATTTGAACTCAATGAACACGGACAGAAACAATGGTCACTAAGTCCTGGAACAGGTTGTGTGAACCCCTAGTGGAATTCATCCAGCACTGTTACTGAGAAATAGTTATTGAGAAACAACAGACAATCACAAAGACAAGTTGGCCTTTTCGTTTTCCTTGAGTCCAGTCACGAAGGGCCCTTGTGAGTGGGCCTCATGTCGAACAAATCGTTACAAAAAAAGCCAAGGTCCCAGACTGTGCTGAAGCTTAATGAGACCTCTACTTGTCTGTGCAGGGGTGGGTGGCTGGCTCTGGAGCCCAGGCTGATGCTTTCCTATAGGCAAAGCCCAGGGAAGTGAGGAGAGTGACATCAAATAGTTGATGAGTCAAGAGATATGTCACAGACACTCCTGTATGCAGGGTCCAGACAGGAAACTTACATCGTTTTGGTGCTGAGCCCAGCAATATGTTACAATGTCTTCTGAGGGAAGAACCAAGGCAAAAAACTAATGTCCCTTTGGTGTTAAGCCCAGTGACATGTCACAATTTCCACTGCAGGAAGAACCTCGGCAGGAGAGAATAGTTACATCAGCTAGATGGGGCCCCCATTGATATGTCACAATCCCCACTTGAGCAGGAATCAGTCAGCAGAAGAAAGTCACATCACCTGAGTGATGTGTGCAGAGATAAGTCACAGTGTCCACTGTAGGCAGAGCCCAGGCAGGAGAGCTGCATAACCTGGGTGTTGGATCAGGCAATGTGGCTTATTTGGTAGGGCCCTGGCAGAAAAATTACAAAACATGGGTGCAGCACCAAGTATATGTTATAATGTCCCCTGCGAGCAGCACCAAGGCAGGAGAGGAGACTCGCATCACTTGGTTGCTAGGACAAGTAATCTGTTACAATCTTGTTAGTAGGCAGGGTGCACGCACTTTTTCTAGGTGGTGAATGCAGAGAGATGTCACAAGGTCCCCTGTGAACAGGGCTCAGGCAGTAGCCATCAATTCCCTAGGTATTATGCCCAGCAGTATGTCACAATATCTAAAATATGCAGCGCCCAGGCAAAAGAGGAGAGTCACATCATGTGGGTGCTTGTGTCCCATTGGTTTGTCACAATCTCTCTTTTTGACGGGACCCAGGCAGAAGAGGAGGGCCATAGGTGCTGGGTTCAATAATGTCACAATTTTATATATGGGCTGGGCTAGGCAGAAGAGTCAAGTCCCTCAGGAGCTGGGCCGAGATATATTTCACAGTTACACCTCCAGGAAAGTCCAGGGTTGAGACTGACAACCCTTCACATGTCCCATATCTAGGTGTGAGAGCAAACACATTCTGTATGTTGGGTCTAAATATACAAGTCACAGTCTCAATGGTGCGCTGGATCTGTGCATGGCAGCTTCAGTCTTTCCTAAGGACTGTGGCCCCTTAATGGAGTCACAGCCTCACGTGTTTACTGAATGTTAGTTTTAGAGTCGCTAACTCAAACCTGGATCGCATCCACTTATGAGAGTCAATTTTTCATCTTTCAACTGCCTCTCGGTGTGAGATTCGGAACCTCAACGGTGGGCTGTGTTCATGTGAAAAGATGACAGTTTTTACTCTCGGCTCAGAGTAGATATGAGTGTCACAATCTACCTTTGTTCTGGGCCCTGTCAGGACACTCTCTTCACCACATGAAGTCTTTATAGAGTCTGCATGAATATAACAATCCTCTCTGAAACCTTAAGCAGGCACGGACCCCTCCTTGTACCTTTAGCTTTAAGCCCTGGTATGACAGTCAACATCTTTCTAATTGGCAAGTTCCAAGTAAGAGTTCTTAACTGCCTATGAGCTGTGTTTAAAAATAAGTCACCATCCCACCTGTGGCTGGGTGTTCACATATGAAAGTCAGAATCCCCATTGTGGACTGTGTCTGCATGTGTAATTCAGGACCTCAAGAGTGGACTCTCTCCACGTGTGATAGAGACCATCCTGAATATTGGTGGGGTGTGCATCTGAGAAGCATAATCTCACCAGTGTGCTGAGCCCTGTGGTGACAATTTCTCTACCATAGTTTACACAATATGCATGACAGTGGTACTCCTCCATGTGACCTATCACTGGGTCTTGCACACAGGTGATGTGAGTCTCCTCTCCTGCCTTGGAATGCTCACAGGAGGCATTGGGACATACCACTTAACCCTATATTCAGGTTATGTGACTGTCTTTTCTGTGCTCTGTCCATGAGCTCTTGTGACATATTTCTGGGTCCAAAACACAGGTGACATAGCTCTCCTGTCTGAACTCTGCCTACAGAGGGCATGGTGGCATATCTCTGCACCAGTCACTAGATGATGTGACTCTATCTTCTGTCTAGTCTCTGCCTACAGGGTGAATTGTGACTTATCACCAGGCGCAGCATTTAGCTAATGTGACTCTTTGCTTTTTTTCAGGTTCTGCCCAAGGGGGAGATTGTGACATATCGATAGGTAAAACTCCAAAATGATTTTACTCTTTTATCTTGGCTCTGCCCTCAGAAGGCATTGGGATATATTGCTGAACAAGCACCAATGTAATGTGATTGTCCTACCTGAACCGTGCCCACAGAGAGCATAGTGACATATCTCTGAGCCCATGAACTATTTGATATGGCTCTATTCCCTTACCTGGGTTTTGCCCATAGAAAGATTGTGATGTATTTTTTGGTCCAGTGCTTAAATGATGTGATTCTCCTCTCCAGCCTGACACATGCCCACGGAAGTAAGAGTGACATCTCTGGGCCTAGCCCACAGGTGATGTGACTCTTATCCCTTGTTTCTTGTTTCTTGTTTCTGCCCAGGGGAGTCATTGTGATGTATCTCTGAGACTATTATTAGAATGATATGACTCTCCTGTTTTTACTGAGACCTGTCCACAGTGAGGATGATGACATATCACTTAGGCCAGCACATATGTGATGTGACTCTCTTCTCATGCATATGCCCTGCCTCCTGGGGTAATTGTGACATATAACTGGGCCCCTTCCCTAGGTTGTGCAACATATCCCTGTGATAATACTCTTTGTACCATTTAAGGGCTTTATATAATATAAGAGAGAGTGGTATTCCCCTCAGACCTTCATACAAAAGGAAAACTTAGGACCTACCTGTTTTCCAAAGCCTCACTATGAAAAACAATGTTTCTCTTAGTGGCAGGTTTGAGGTATGAGAGTCATTACACCTGTGAGCTGGCCAAGATATATTTTTCAATCTCTCCTCTGGGTAGGGAGGTAGCAGGAGAGTCACACCACCTGGATGCTTGGCCAGAGATTTGTCAATATCTTCCCTGATGGCAGGGACCATGTAGGAGAGTCACATACCTAAGGCTGGGCCAGGGATATGTAACAATGTTTTCTGAGGTCAGAGGTTAGGAAGGGAGTCCCATCACTTGTGTGCTCACCAGGGATATGTTACAATCCCCTCCTGAAATCAGAGTATATGCAGCAGAGACAAATCACCTGAATATTGAGCTCAGTGATATGTCACTACACTCCCTGTGGGCAAGGCCATAGCAGGAGAGACACATCACGTGATTACCGATTACTGGGCCCAGTGATATGTCAGAATCTTTCCTGTGGGCAAGGTGCAGGCAGAAAGGAGAGTCACATCATCTGGCGTTGGAAGCAGAAATAGGCTACAAGGCTCACTGTGGACAGAGTTTGGGCAGGAGCCTCTAATCTCCTAGGTGTTAAGTTCAGTGATACGTTACAATGCTCCCTGTGGGCAGCATGAAGGCAAGAGAATAGAGCCACATCACCTACGTTCTAGGTCCAATGATATGTCCCAATTTTATTTGTGATCTGGGCTTAAACAGAAGAGTCTAATCACTCAGGTGCTGGACAAAAGTGTATATTTGTCACAATGCCACCTGGAGGAAGGTCCAGATATGGGATTAATCCTGCACATATTCTGGTTTTAGGCACGAGAGTGAACACCTTTTGTATGTTTGATCTAAGTACACAAGTCACTATCTCAATGGTGGACTAAACTTGTGCGTGGCAACCCTATTTTCTCTTGCAGACTTTGTCCCCTAATTGAAATCACAGCTTCCCAGGTGTGCTGACTCATGATCTCAGAGTCATCAACACATCTGTGACTCTCACATATGAGAGTCAATTTTTCAACTTTTGAAACTGCCTTCGGGTGTGGGATTCAGAGCCTCAAAAGCGAACTATGATCATGTGAAAGAACGACAATTTTTAATGTTGGCTGGGTGTGCATCCCAATGTCATTATATTACTGTGTGCTGAGCCCTATTAGGACTATCTGTGTTGCACCTGAGGGCTTTATATGTTATGCATGACAGTCTCAATTCTTTCAGAGATTTTCATGCTGACATGGACCCATGATCATACCTATGGCCCTAAGCCAATATATGAGTCAACACCTTTACAATTGGCGGGGTCCAGATAAGACAATCATCAACTTTCTATGCGCTGGGTTTTTAACGAAGTTCCCATTCCAACTCTGGACAGATGATTACATATGAGAGTCACAGTTCCAACTATAAACTGATTCATGTGTGCAATTCAGGACCTCACCAGTGGGTTCTGTTTATATGTGAGGGTGAAAATCATAATGGTCAGGAGGGTGCAGGGTGTGCATACGAGAAACAAATTTCACCTGTGTGCTGGGCCCTGTGATAAGAATCTCTACCACCTGAGAGCTTTCTGTAATATGTGAGAGAGTGGATGATCCTAGCGTGGAGACCCATGTTTTTTTTTTCATTTCCCTAAGTGTAGCTAGGAGAAGCAGTATCTCTCCTATTGGCTAGTGTGACATATGAAAGTCATCATTGCACCTGTGTGTTGTGTTCCAAGATATATGTCATAATTACACCTGCGTATAGGAAGAGAGCAGGAGGGTAAAATCTGTTGGACGCTGGGCCAGTGATATGTCACTTCCCTGAGAGCAGAGACCAGGCAACAGTCACATTATCTGAATGCTCAGGCATCAGTATGTTGCAATCCACTTCTCAAATTAGGACCCAGGCAGCAGAGACACATCACCTGCATGCTGGATCTAGCAATATGTCACCATCCTCTCTGTGGTCAGGATGCAGGCAGAAGAGTCGCATCTTCTTGGTGATGAATGCAGAAATATGTTACAAGTTTCACTGTGCATAAGATAGAGGAATAAACCTTTTATTCCCTAAGTTTTGGGCCCAGGGATATGTCACAATACCCAAAATATGCAAACCCAGGAAAAAGAGAACAATCACATCACCTTGGTGGTAGGGTCAGTGATATATCACAATGCCCTCTTTTGGAAGGGCCCAGATAAGAGTGGAGAGTCACATCGCCTAGGCAATGAATATAAAGGTATGTCATAATACCCCTGTTGGCAAGACTTATGCAGAAGAGTCACATCACCTATTTGTTCAACCCAGAGGTATGTTACCATATACCATGTATGCAGGGCCCGGGCAAGACAAAAGGATACATCACCTCAGTTTTGGCCCAGCAATATATCACAATACCTCCTAAGAGAAGGTAACAGACAGGAGAGTCACATCACCTAGGTCAGAGGAGCAGAGCTATATGGTAATGCCCTGTGTGTGTGGGCCCAAAAACAGAGGAGAGTTACATCACCTGAAGACTGTACTCAGCTATAAGTCACAATGATGCCTGTGGACAGCATCCAAGCATGAGAAGAGAGTACCATCATGTGGGTGCTGTGCCAGGCTGTATTTCAAAATCTCCATATTTCACAATATGGATAGGTTTCAGGGAGAAGAGGAGCATCACATTATCTAGTTGATGAGTCTAGAGATACGTCAAAATGACCCCTCTAGAGAGACCGGGATGCAGAATCATATGATCTGTGTGCTGGGTCTAGGAATAACCCGCTCTCCCTTCTGTAAACATGGCCAAGGCAGAAGATGAGGGTCAAATCTGTTAGGTGATGGTGTGGAAAGATTTTACAAGGCTCCCTGTATGCAAGACCCAGGCAGGAGATTCCCTTCCCTCAGTTGCTGAGAACAGGAATATATCACAATGTGGGGCTCAAGCAGAAAACAAAAGAAACATCACCTATTTTCTGGGCTCAGAATTATGTCACAATCTCTCCTATGGGCAAAGCCTTTGTTAAAAAAGAAGAGTCTTGTCAAATAGTTGATGGGCCCAGAGATATGTCCCAATGCCTTATGTCACAAATTGCTGTAGGCAGGGTTCAGGCAGGAGACTCACTTGGGTGTTGGCCCCAATAATGTGTCACAGTGTTTTCTGCTTGTAGGGCAAAGTCAACAGAGTAATGTCACCGAGAAGTTGGACCCACCAATGTATTACAATCTCTTGCCAAACAATTCCTAAAAAACAAAAGAAGAGTAACATGAGCTAGGTGCTGGGCAAAGTGATATGTCACAATACTTTCTTTAAGCAGGGACTAGGCAGGAGAAGAAAATCACACCACATGGGTGATGGGCACAAAGATATTTCACAACATCCTCTTGGGCAAAACTCAGGAAGGAGAGGTAGATCATCTAGCTTTTGGATGCAGCAATATGTCAAAATGGCCATTGTGGACAGGGCACTGGCAGAAGAGTCACATAACCTGGATGTGGGTCCCAGCAATACATCACAACGCACCTGTGAGTAGCACTAATGCAAGACAGAAAACATACATTACCTAGGTGTAAGGCCAAGTGATATGTCCCAATGTCCCCTGTGGGCAGCACCAAGGCAGGAGATAAGAGTCACATCACCTAAGTGCTGGCTTCAGTGATATATCAGAATCCCATCTGTGAGCTGGACACAGGAAACATCTAAAACACTCTGGAGCTGGGCAGAGATGTATGTCACAATCCCACCTGCAGAAAGCAACAGGGATGACATGAACAACTTCACACATGTCCAGATTCCAAGTATGAGAATTTGTATGTGGGGCCTAAGTACGCCAGTCCCAATCTTAACAGTGAACTGGATTCATAAATAAGTCTTCTCTGGCTGAGAAGAATTTCTCCCCTTAGGAGAGTTACAGTCTCACAGATGTAATGAATTTTGGTTTGAGAGTCACCCACCTACCTGTGGACAAGATCCATATATGAGAGTCAATTTTCTTTCTTTCTTTCTTTCTTTCTTTCTTTCTTTCTTTCTTTCTTTCTTTCTTTCTTTCTTTCTTTCTCTTTCTTTCTTCCTTCCTTTCTTTCTCTTTCTTTCTTCTTTCATTCTTTCTTTTCATTCATTCCTTTCTTTCTTTCTCTTTCTTTCTTCTTTCATTCTTTCTTTTCCTTTCTTTCTTTATCTTTCTTCTTTCATTCTCTTTCTTTTCATTCATTCATTTCTTTCTTTCTTTCTCTTTCTTTCTTCTTTCATTCTTCTTTTCCTTTCTTTCTTCTTTCTTTCTTTCTTTCTTTCTTTCTTTCTTTCTTTCTTTCTTCCTTTCTTTTTCTTTCTTTCTTATTTCTTTTGGTCCCTTGAGATGCAGTCTCACTCTATCTCCAGGCCAGAGTACAGTGGGGCGATCTCGGTTCTCTGCAACCTCTGCCTCCTGGGTTCAAGCAACTCTCCTGCCTCAGCTTCCCAAGTAGCTGGGATTACAGGTACATGCCACCACGCTCAGCTAATTTTTGTATTTTTAGTAGAGATAGGGTGGCCAGGCGCAGTGTCCCATGCCTGTAATCCCAGCACTTTGGGAGGTCAAGGTGGGTGGATCACCTGAGGTCAGGAGTTTGAGATCAGCCTAACCAATATGGTGAAACCCCGTCTCCACTAAAAATACAAAAATTAGCTGGGCATGGTGGCATAAGCCTGTAGTCCGTGCTACTCAGGAAGCTGAGAAAAGAGAATTGTTTGAGCCCGGGAGGCGGATGTTGCAGTAAGCCTAGATGGTGCCACTGCACTCCAGTCTGGGTGACAGAGCAAGACTCTGTCTCAAAATAATCATAATCATAATCATAATCATAAATAGTAGAGAGACGGGGTGTCACCATGTTGGCCAGGATGGTCTTGACCTCCTGACCTCATGATCCACCCACCTTGGCCTCCCAAAGTGCTGTGATTACAGGCATGAGCCACTGCGCCCAGCCAGTTGTGCCCATTTTTGAGGATGGTAACTTTTATTGTCACCAGAGTGTGCATGAGTGTTACAATTTCACCTGTTTGCTGGGCCCTGTTAGGACACTATGTACCTCCTGTGGGCCTTGTACAGTATGCATTAAACATAATCCACTCTGAGGTCTTCGTGCTGATATGAACTTATGATTGTACCTGTGGCCATAAGCCCAGGTATGAGAGTCAACATCTCTCCAGCTGGATGGATCCAGATAAGAGGATCTTTACTTGGCCATAAACTGGGTTCAGAAATAAGTCACTATCCCAACTGTGATCGGATGTTCACATATGATAGTTACAGTTCCAACTGTGGACTGATTCAGGTATGAGATTTAGGACCTCCACAATCACCTCTGTTCCTGTGTAAGAATGACAATTCAGATGATTGGTGGGTGTGCACACAGAGAACACAATCTCACCTGTGTTCTGGACCCTGTGATGACACTGTACCATCTGAGTGCTTTATATGATATGCAAGAGTGTTTATTTTCTCTGACCTTCACAGTAAGAGAAGACCCATAATTTTGCAAGTTTTGTTAAGCCTGGCTATGAGAGAAAGTTTCTCTCCTATTGGTTGGTTTAAGGTATGAATGTCATCATCACATCTACGTGCTAAGCCAAAATATATGTAACAACTTCACATTTGGGTAGTCACGAAGCAGGAGAGTCTCATCACCTGGGTCTGTGTCAGGGATATGTCACAGTCTCCCCTGAGGACAGGGACAAGGCAAGAGAGTCACATCCCTAGGTGTTCTGCCAGGGATATGTTCTTGCTCCCTCCTGAAAGCACGACACATGCAGCAGAGTCACCTCACCTGGGTTCTGGGCCCAGCGATATGTCACAATTTTCCCTGTGAACAAGGCACAGGCAGGAGAAACACATCACCTGTTTGCTGGGCCCAGAAGTATGCTACAATTTTTCTTGTGATTAGGGCTCAGGCAGAAATGAGAGGGATCACATTTTCTAGGTGATAAATGCAGAGCAATGTCACAAGGCCCCCAGTAGTCAGGGCCTTGGCAGAAGCTTCCTATTGTCTAGGCTATTGGCCCAGTGATACATCACAATAGCTAAATTATGCGGGGCCGAAGGCAAAGAGGAGGGTTGCATCGCCTAAGTGATGAACAAAAAGATATGTCATCATACCCAGGTGGAAATGGCCCATGCACGTGAGTCACATTACCTAGGTGATGGACCCAGTGATATGTCACAATACACAATATATGCAGGACACAGCCAAGAGGGGAGAGTCCAATCACTCAGGTACTGGGCCTGGTGATACATTGTAATCTCTCTTTGGTCAGAGCACTAGCCATAGAAGAAACTCACATCACCTCGATGCTGAGGTCAGCCATATGTCACAATGCCCCTGAGAAATGGGCCCAGGCAAAGAGTCACCTCATTTAGGTGAGAGGCTCATAGATATTTTGCAATGCCTCCTGTGGGTGGCGCTCAGTAAAAAGACAGTCACATTACCTACAGTCTGCCCTCAACGATTTGTAACAATTCCTGCTATGAACAGGCAGCAGTCAGGAGAAGGGAGTCCCATCACCTGGGTGATCAGTGCAGAGATATATCACAATGCCCCCTGTAGGCAAAGCCTAGACAAGAGTTACATCACCTGGGTGCTGGACCCAGCAATATGTCACAATGGCTCATATGGGCAAAGCACAGGACAGAGTCACATAACAAAGTGCCAGGACCAGTGAAAGATCAGGATACCCATTATGGGCAGTGCCAAGACAGGAGAATAGAAGCATATTACTTAGATGCTGGATTCAGGGATATATCCCAATCTCATTTGTGGGCTACACCCAGGCAAAAATAGCAAAACATTCAGGTGCTGGCTAGAGGTGTACGTCAGAATCACACCTGCAAGAAGGTCCATGGATGAGATTAACAATCCCACATAAGTGTCAGTTCTAGGTATGAGAGTGAACGCCTCCTGTATGTTGCATCTATATGCATAAGTCACAATCTCAATGGAGGAATGGATTTTTTCCATGAGAGCCTTAATCCCTTTTGAAAACTGACTTATCTTAGTGTAGTCACAGCCTCACAAGTGTTTTGGATCTTGGTCAGGGTGTAACAAACCCACTGGCAGACCATATCCACTTATAAGAGCCAACTTTCCAACTTTTGACTGCCTCTGGGTGTGAGTTTCAGAACCTCAATTATGGTCCATGTTCGTGTGGGAGAATGACGATTTTGACTGATGGCTGGGCTCAAGCAGGAGCCTTTCATCCTGCAGGTGTTGAGACAAAGGATATGACACAACACCTAAAATATGCTGGGTGCAGGCAAAAGAGGAGAGCCATATTAGCTGGTTGCTAGGTCCAGATATATGTCACCACCTCCCTTTTTGGCAGGGCTAAGGAAAAAGAGGAGAGTCAGAGCTAAAGAAATGTCATAAGGTCCCTGTGCGTAGGTGCTATGCATAAGAGTTGCATCACCTAGTCATTGAACCCAGCCATATATTATAATACACAATGTATACAAGGCCCAGGCAAGAAAGGAGAGTAATATCATGAAGGTACTGGGTCCAGCAATATGACACAATACCCCCTGAGGGGAGGCTCCAGGCAACAATGTAACATTACCTAAGTGAAGTGCCCAGAGAGATGTTTCAATGCCCCTGGTGGGTAGGATTTTGAAAAACGAGAAGTTATAGAACCTAGGGGCTAGTCCGAGCTATATGTCACATTCATCTCCAAGAAGGAGCCCAGACATGAGAGAAATGTCACATGATGTAGGTACTGGGCAAAGTAATATGTCACAATCCTTACTGTGAGCAGGCCCTAGAAGTAGAGAGTCACATAGTCTAGATCATGGGCCCAGAGGTATTTGACAATGACTCCTGTATGTAGGGACGAGGCAGAAGAATCACGTCACCCGTGTGCTGTGCCCAGTTATAAGTCACACTTCCTTCTGTGGGCATGACCCAGGCAGGGAGAAGTCACATCATCCCACTGCTAGACCCCGAGATATGTCACAATCTCTCTTATGGGCAACGCTCAGGTAAGAGAGGAGAGTCATATCAAATAGGTGATGGACCCAGAGGTATTTTACAATGCCTTCTGTGAACTCGATCCAGGCAGAAGATTCACATCAATATCAACTTGGTGCTAAGCCCAGCAACATGTCACAATCCCTTCTGTGTAAAGGGACCAGGCAGGAGAAGAGAATCACATTACCTGGCTGATGAGCACAGAAATATATCACAATGCCCCTGTAAGGCAGGGCCCAGACAGGGGAGTTACATCGCCTGAGTAGTGGACCCAGCAATATAACACAGTGTCCCATATGGGCAGTGTGCAAGCCGGAGAGTCACATAACCTGGGTGCGAGGCCAAGCTATATATAACAACGCTTCCTGTGGGCAGCACCAAGGCAGAAGAGGAGACGCACATCACCTGGGTGCAAGGTCTAGCGATATGTCAAAATGCTCACTGTGGGCAGCGCCAAGGAAGGAGAACAGAGTTACATCCTCAATATGCTGGATCCAGCAATATGTGAATATCGCATCTGTGGGCTGGGTCCATGCAAGACCGTCAAGGCACTCAGGTGCTAGGCACTGGCAAATTTCACAATGAAAGCTGCAGAATGGTCCAGGAATTAGATTAACAATCCCACAACTGTCTCAGTTGTAGGCATGACATTCAACATCTCCTGTATGTTGGGTCTAAGCCCACGAATAACCGTCTCAACACCAGACTGGATTTGTGTATGAGAACCTCAATTCCTCCGCAGACTGACCTGTGTTCCCGTGAGAGGTTGACAATAGTTACTGTTGGCTGGGTGTGCATATGAGTGTCACAATCTCACCTATGTGCTCGGCCCAGTTAGCACGCTCTATATACTACTCAATGGCCCTATACAGTATGAATGAGAGTTGTAATCAACTTTGAGACCTTCCTAATGGTAGGGACCCAAGATCATACTTGTAGCATTAAGCCCAGGTATGAGAGTCAACATCATTACAATTAACTAGGTCAGGATAAGAGAGTCCTCCCTTGCCTATAAGCTGGGTTTAGAAATGAGCCACCATTTCAACTCTGGTTGAATGTTTATATATGAACACGGGCCTAGCACCAATGTGATGTGAGTCTTTGGCCTAGACACTTCAAGCAGGAGGCAATGTGACATATCTCTGGGCCTATCAACTATTTGATGGGACCTTCCTTTTTCACCTGAGATTTCCCCACAAAAGAGATGTGTTATGTCTAGACCCAGCACCTGGGTGATGTGACTCTCCTTTATTGACTGAGCCCTGTGCATTTTGGGCATTCTGACGTATCCCTGGACCTAACTTCTGGAAGATAAGAAGATCCAGCATGGGCCCTGCCTAAAAAGTCTCTTGTGACAAATTTCTACATGAATCATCTTGGAGATTTGACTCTTCTCTCTTACCTGAGCTTTGCCCATAAGAGAGATTGTTAAGTACCTCTGCAGCAAGCACCTAAATGCTGTGGCTCTTCTTTCTTGCCTGGGTCATGCTCACAGATGAAAGGGTGGCTTATCGCTGTGTCCAGCACACCAGTTATGTGATTATGCTGCTGGATCTCTGCTCACAGGAGCCATTGTGACATATCCCTGAGCCCAGAAACTATTTAATACGACTCTCCTCAATGACCTTAACTTTGTGCATGGGATAAATTGTGACATGTCTCTGGATCCAGCACCTAGGTGATGTGACTCTCCTTTTCTACATGGGCTATGCTTACAAGAAGGAGGCTGACTTATTGCTGTGTTGCCAACTGATGTGATACCTCTGTTCTTGTCTTCGTAGTTTTTAAGAATTTAAAAAAGAGACACAAAGAAAAAAAGTACAGCATAATTTATTGGAAAAGAAAATATTTGAAAGTTAAGTGCAGAATACAGTACACCCTGAGAGAGATATTCCAGGGTGGGTTGCTCATAAGAGTGAGACAGCGTGGATTGTCGCTGGAGAAACCCCTTTATGGCAGTTTTACATTATTGTTAATAAGGAGGAGGGAAGAGGAGTTGCTAGGAAGCATGTTCTGAGTGGTATTCTGGGTGCACATGCTCAGTAGCTGTACATGCTTGTTCATATGTTGCATGTCTCGTTAGCATCTTAGATTTCCACCCAAGAGTGTATTTCTGTTTGTTTGTTTGTTTGTTTGTTTGTTTGAGACAGAGTCTCACCGTGTTTTCCAAGCTGAGGTGCAGCGGTGTGATCTCTGCTCACTGCAACCTCTGCCTCCTGAGTTCAAGCCATGCTCGTGCCTCGGCCTCCTGAGTATCTGGGATTACAGGCATGCACCACCATACCCTGCTAATTTTTGTATTTTTAATTGAGACGGGGTTTCACTATGTTGGCCAGTCTAATCTCGAGCTTCTGGTTTGAAGTGATCCATCTTCCTCAGCCTCCCAAAGTGCTGAGAGTAGAGGTATAAGCCACCGTGCCTGGCTAGGCAGTGTATTTTTTTGCTATTAAAATAAGCAAAATTTAAGTTTGAGGACAGGTAAAATCAAAATGCACATGCTCTCTAGAACAGAAAGTCCTTAATGAGGATAGCTTTGCTTGAATAAGCCCAATTACAATGCGAATGCTAAGGCTTATTGTGTTGGCTGTACAGTCACCATGGTTTCTGTATCCCGAGATCATGGTCATTTTCTGGACTATCTATTCTGCCTCAATTTCCCCCTAAGAGATTTTAGGGCAATCATCTTATTGGAGGTTGAGGGGTTAAGCCACTTTTTCTGGAGCTGTTTCCTGCTGAGACGGGTGTTACTTCTGCCTAGCCTGGGCCTTAAAGTTTCTTCCTGTGTGATCTAACTGGGTGTAAACAACATCATTCACGGAGCCAGTGGGCAAGATGCTGGCAGCCAAAGGTTGAAAGCCTTGCCAACCATCATGCAAACATGGAGCTGCTGCAAGCAAGAGAGCAAGAAATCAGTTAACATTTTAAACAAAATTGGAATAAAAGTAAAAGCTGAAAGTATAATAATGTCTGGTACTATTAAAGAGAGCAAGGCAGGCAATGGACATTGCTTGCATGTTCCCATGGAAGTTCCTAGAGATTCAATTTTGTCTGCCTGGGTGATGATATTATTAATATTGTCTTGGACTAAACCAGACTGATTGATCTCAAAAAATAGCATTCTTCTTTTAGATATAAACATGTTCCTCTTTGCCTGGCTAGGAGAAGATCCCAGGCTCTTTGGTTTTGTTGGACTACAGTGGCCATAGAGTTCAGATGTTGTTGAAGTCTATTGAGGCCCTCTGCTGCTCGTTGGGGATACATTGAGATTTTCTGAGATAGTTTGTACTGGATTCCCAAGGATCCACCTTATGGTGACATTTGTGCTGCAAAAGTATTCTGCATTAAAATGGTGAAAGCAGCAAAAGTTTTAAGTCTTTACTATTTTTTGCCAATAAGAAAAAGTTTTGTGCAGCTATGTGGTCAGCAGTCATTGGGTCCATTTATGGATGGTGAAGTTGAATTGTGGTCAAAGTTAGAGCCTAGAAGGCTTCAGTAAATGCGCTGAAGTTCTCTGAGAGCCATCAGAGCTGTTGCTTACATTGGATTAGATCATTTATTGAGAAGAGAACAAACACTCTGATGGTCCTCTCTCCATTTGGTACTTTCTGTAAGGGAATCAAATTATCTGGTCCTGCATGGTGTGAAGCTCCACTGTGAGTAACTACAGATGGGCTGGTCTATATTGTACCTGGCAAAGGCCGAAAGAGGAGCATAAGGAGGAGATGAAACAAGCTTAGATTCTACAGAAGACTGATAGTGTGGGGACGCTGGGGATTCTAAAGGAGGTGTAGGCCTCTGAGGGCCCCTATCTGGAGCTGGTATTGGGCTGTGGTGTCTGGGGTCCCTTACCCTTAAAACAGATGATCTTCTAATGGTTCTGAGGGGCTTTGTGGCTTACTAGGCTTTAGCCCACAGGTGCTGCGTAGAGCTGGGTTTTGTTGTCAGCCCAGAAAGGCTTGCAGATGGGATACTTCAGACCATTTTCCCTGATTTCTACAGAAAAGATCTAGCTGTAGAATGGTGTTAACGTTCACAGTCTCATTCTCCAGCCATGTTTCGTGAACTAATCTCTATGCAGGCTAAATAGTGTTACAAAAGAAGATAATTTTTTTTATTCATCTAGCCAAAAGCTGTTTCAATTTTTAAATATACATCCCAGGTGTGTTTCAGTGTCAATAGAGGAAGTGACTCCCATGGTGCTGAGAGAATCCTGCAACGAGAGAACATGTACTAAAGTCCAGGAGACTATGGGCATCCCCATGGGCCAAGTGGAAGCACCAAGGTGTCCAGTGCATCCCCTCGAAACCCCATTAACTGAAGCTCTAGGAGGTCATAGGCATTTGCCATACACCGTCCTATCTCACCAGCGGTGGACATCTCCAGCCCTGCCGAGATGACCCCCACTGCTCGCTAGGGAGCAGATGTCTGGCTGACAAGCCTTTCCCTAATTCACTGGCTTGCCATTTATGATGCCCAATTATAACACTTGCAATGCTCAGATTTAAACCCTACGACTGGGCATCTACATGACTGTGCATCTTTTGTTCAGCAAAGAAAGACTGTTGAAGAACAATTTCAAGGAGCTGGGAAATCCATAAAGCCTGAAGGGACAGGGTTTCCCCAGAACGTTAGTGAAACAGCGCTGGAACAACCAGCGATAGTTACCCAGGTAGTCTGGAAGTGCCATAGTATTCACTGCAAGTAAAATGAAAGTGAAATTAATGAAGCGGACAGACATCTCTCCGGGCCATGGCACAAGAAATGTTGATGGCTGATGTAATACCTTGGTTCTTATTTTCTTAGTTTAAAAGAATTTAAACAAGAAACACGCAGCAAAAGAAGTACCGCATAGAGTAATTTATTGCACACACACACACAAAAGAATACTTTGAAAATTAAGTGCAGAATAGACGGTACATTCTGAGAAAGAGATTCCAGGGCAGCCTGCTCATAAGAGTGAGACAGCATTAATTGTTACTGAAGAAACCCTCCTTCTGGGACTTTTACGTGATTATTCATAAGAAGGTGGAAAGAAGTGTTATAGGAAGCAGGTTTTGAGTCGTTTTCTGGGTGCACATGTGCAGTAGCTGTACATATTTGTGCATACATTGCATGTCTCATTAGCATATTAAGTCTCCACCCAGGAATGTGTTTTTACTATTAAAATGAGCAAAAGTTCAGTTTGAGGATAGATAAAATCAAAATGCACATGCTGTCTAGAAGTAAAAGTCCCTAATGAAGATAGCGGGTTTCAAAGGACCCCAAGTGCTCCACATCTTAAATGTCGCTCCAACAAACCTGGAACACTATCTGTTCCTGAGAGATCAGGTCCCATCTGTGTTTCTGAGACACTGGCAAGTCAGGCGTGACTTGAGATGAGACTGATGAGTTCAAGCGTAAAATGCCTAAATAATCAGCAGCTTCAGCTTGCATTTTGGAGCTTGTCCGCTTAAATGGGTGGATGAAAATGGCTCACAAGTCTCACTCCTCGGAAATGGGGTCTTCTCCTTTGCTCTTAGCAGATTTTGTGCCACCCAATAATTAACCTTCCTGATGCCTTGACTTTCACATTCGTGAAAAAGGCGCCATTGAGAGTGACATTTCCAGGGAGGCACAGACGTTGTCACCCCCTGCAGAGTTCTGAAGCTGTTCATAAGCAGGCCACGTGGAAGATTTCTCTCAAAAGCTGTTGAGCATGAGCTCTGGCTAGAGTAAAAAGAGGGCTGCGGCACAATGGACAGTGTCTCAGACACCAGGACAGTTTCCACAGAAGTTTAGGAAAGAAGGCAGCGCCCTGGGCTGCAGAAGGCGCAATGCTCTGGAAAGAACCCTGGGTACAGCTGAAAGAAGAACCTGAGAAGGATAGGGCCAATCGGTTGAGGACAACCCGCCTGATTTGGGCAAAGGTAAGGTGTCTACGTAGGGTAATACCCTTCTCAATGCTCAGCGCAGACCTGTCCTCCAGGTCCACCTCTGTACTCATTCTCCTTGGCAAAGAGTCGGCATAGCATAAGAACTCAGCAGTGCTTTGCACACCGGGAAGTCCACACCCACACCGCTCTCTCCCTCCCTCCAGGGCTATGCACCCCGGTTCTTGGTACATGCTGGGATTATATTTCTGAAGCCTACCGACAAACAGGCTGAGAGCAGTTAACAGACTACAGCTCCCAGCATATTAGGTGGGGCGTGTAGCACTCTGCCCCTTCTTCCAGAACTGTGCCTCGCCCCGGAGACTGGCGCATGCTGGGATTCTAGTCCTGTAGCCCTTTGACCAAAGGGTTGGGAGTGTTTATGAAAATACATCTCCCAGCAAGCCTAAGGACACGCATACCGCCCCGCCTCTTTCTCCACTGACGGGCCGTGTCCCTGACCCCAGTGCATACCTGGTATGGTAGTCCTGCAGCCCTGTGATGAAAGTTCGGGAAGTCTTTATGAAACTACATCTCCTAGCAAGCAGAAGGAGGTGTCCACAGCCTAGCCTTTTCCTCCAGTAATGCGCACTGTCCCTGAGCCGGGCGCATGCTGGGATTGTAGTCCTGCAGGCCAGTGATGAAAGTTCTGGGAGTGTTTATGAGACCGCATCTTCCACCAAGCCTAGAGAGGCGCGCACAACCCTGCCTCTTCCTCCAGTGACGCACACTTTCCCTGAGCCCGGTCCATGCTAGGATTGTAGCGCTGCAGTCCTGTGACCAAAGGGCTGGGAGTGTTTATGAGACTGCATCTCCCAGCAAGACCAGCCAGGCGTGCAGAGCCTAGCCCCTTGCTCCACTGATTAGCGCACTCTCCCTGAGCCCGTTGCATGCTGGGATTGTAGTGCTGCAGCCCAGTGACAAAAGGGCTGGGAGTGTTTATGAGAATACATCTCCCAAAAAGCATAGCGAGAACAGCACAGGTCCACCTGTTCTTACAGTGACGCGCGCTGTCCCTGAGCAGGGTGCATGCTGGGATTGTAGTCCTGAAGCCCTGTGACCAAAGGGCTGGGAGAAATAATGAGACAACATCTCCCAGAAAGCCCAGCAAGGCGCTCACACGCCTTTCTCTTCCTCTAGTGACGCGGACTTCCCCGGCGCCCCGTGCATACTGGAATTGTACCCCTACAGAGATGTGATGAAAGGGCTGGGAGTGTTTATGAGACTACCTCTCCCAGCAAGCCCAGCGAGGCGCACACAGACCTGCCTCTTCCTCCAGTGACTAGTGCACTCTCCTTGAGCCAGAGGTATGCTGAAATTGTAGTGCTGCAGCCCTGTGACTAAAGAACTGGGGTAGTTATGAGACTGCATCTCCCAGCAAGCCCAGCGAGGCACGCACAGCTCCAAGTCTTCCTCCAGTGACACACACTGTCCCTGAACCCGCTGCATGCTGGGATTGTAGTCCTGCAGCCCTGTGACGAAAGGGCCAAGAGTGTTTTTGAGACTACATTTCCCAGAAGACCTAGGGAGAGGCACAAAGCCCCGCATCTTTTCCCCGTGACGCATACAGTTTTTGATCCCGATGCATCCTGGGATTGTAGTCCTGCAGCCCTGTGACAAAAGGTCTGAGAGTCTTTATGAAACAACATCTCCCAGCAAACGCAGCGAGGTGTGCACAACCTTCTCCTTGTTTTCCAGTGACGCGGGCTGTCCGTGAGCCCCATGCATGCTGGGATTGTAGTCTTATAGCACTGTGACCAAAGGGCAGGGAGAGGCCATGAGACTACATCTCCCAGGAAGCCCAGCAAGGCGCACACTGCCCTGCCTCTTTCTCCTTAGACTAGCGCGCCGTCACTGACCTGGGTGCATGCTAGGATTGTAGTCCTGCAGCCCTATGACCAAAGGGATGGGAGTGTTTATGAGAATACATCTCCCAGTACGCCCAGGAGGTGCACACAGATCTGCCGCTTCCTGCAGTGACTAGCGCACTGTCCCTGAGCTGGGTGCATGTTGGGATTGCAGTCCTGGATCTCTGTGACCAAAGGGCTGGGAGGGTTAATGAGACTACATCTCCCAAAAAAGCACAGAGAGAAGCGCAAAGCCCTCCCTCTTCCTCCAGTGACACGCGCTGTCCCCGAGCCCCGTGCATGCTGGGGCTGGAAGTGTAGTCCTTCAGCCCTGTGATGCAAGCGCTGGAAGGGCTTATGAGAATACAACTCCCAGCAAGCCCGGCGAGTAGCACACAACGCCGCTTCTTCCTTCAGTGACGCACAATTTCCGTGAGCCCGGTGCTGGCTGGGATTGTAGTCTTCCGCCTCTTCCTCCAGTGACAGGCACTGTCTCTTAGCCAGGTGCATGCTGGGATTGTAGTCCTGCAGCCCTGTGACCAAAGGGTTGGGCATGCTTATGAGAATACATATCCCAGCAAGCCCAGCGAGGCGTGCACAGTCCCGCCTCATCCTCCAGTTATGCACACTATCCTTGATCTTGGTGCATACTGGGATTGTAGTCCTGCTGCCCTGTAATGAAAAGTCTCGGTGTCTTTATGAAACTACATCTCCCAGGAAGCCAAAGGAGGCGCACAAAGCTTTGTCTCTTCGCCCAGGCACATGCGCTATCCCTGATCCCGGTGCATGATGGGAATGTAGTCCTGCAGCCCTGTGACCAAAGGGTAGGGAGTTTTTCTGAGACTGCATCTCTCAGCAAGAAGAGCAAGGCCTGCACAGCCCCGCCTTTTCCTCCAGTGAGGCGCACTGTTCATTAAGGAGTGTTCATGAGATTACATTTTCCATCAAGCCCAGCGAGTCACGCACAGCTCTACCTCTTCCTCTGCTGGCGCGCACTGCCCCTGATTCCGGTGTATGCTGGAATTGTGGTGCTGCAGCCCTGTGACCAAAGGGCTGGGAGTCTTTGTAAGACTACATCTCCCAGCAAGCGCAAGAGGTGCCCACAGCCGCGCACCACCCTCCCCGCCCCACTCTTCTTTCAGTGACCGCGCACTGTCCTGTGAACCTGGTGCATGCTGGAATTCTCATGTTGCGGAATTCAGGAGGATGAGAGAGACCTCGGGTTGAAACAGGAGAATTTTTATTGAGTGCACTCAGTGTCAGGCCTCTCAGCCTAAGCTAAGCCATCGTATCTTCTGTGACCTGCATGTACACATCCAGATGGCCGGTTCTTGCTTTAACTGATGACATTCCACCACAAAAGAAGTGGAAATGGCCTGTTCCTGACTTAATTGATGACACTGTCTTGTGAAATTCCTTCTCCTGGCTCATCCTGGCTCAAAAGCTCCCCCGCTGAGTACCTTGTGAGCCCCACTCCTGCCCGCCAGAGAACAACCCCCCTTTTTCCTTTACTTACCCAAATCCTATAAAACGGCCCCATCCCTATCTACCTTTGCTGACTCTCTTTTCAGACTCAGCCCGCCTGCACCCAGGTGATTAAATAAGCTTTTATTGTTCACACAAAGCTTGTTTGGTGGTCTCTCCATACGGATGCGCGTGAAACTCAGGACCAGCTAACTCACGTCAAAAAGACTGGGCCCGGAAAAAAGACAGAACCTGACTTTTAGACACACTTCACAAAAGGGGGTGGGCCAGCTTGAAGCAAGCTTACAGTGGCGTGAAGGCAGGAATACAGAGGCAGGACACAGACAAGATTGCACAAGACCATTGCCAAGCAACCCACATGTCCATTTTCTAGGTTTCCCTCGGCAGGGGCTTATGCTATAACCCTCACTATGGTGCCTAAGCAGCTATAGTTCAGCCTACTCAGGCTTCTCATGACTTTTCATTGTACTTCTTCGATAAAACAGAATGCTTGAAGTCACTAGTTACAGAGAACAAGAATCTATAAACTCATTTCGTAAAACAAAGGAAATTTGTTTTTCTTTTCCCTATGTTGGGGGAGTGTTGGGAGAGCCTCCAGAGCACATAAGATAATATTATCAAGACTTTTCCTGGGTCTGCGCTGTGCCTGTTGATGCCTCTGGGACAAGTCAGCCTAATACAAGAAAATGTATTCCTCTTGCTTTTTAATTTTATTTTTCTTTAATTTCCCTCCTCAGTCCCACAGCCCTGTCACCAAAAGACTGGGAGTGTACAGTTACACATCTTGTCACTTGTCATGAGACTGTTTTCCTTTACCCCCATGAACGTACTTACAATAGCTTCTTTCAAATCTTATCTACTGATTGCAGCATCCTGCACATCTTGGTAATAGGTTCTATTGTCTGCTTTTTATCTTGTAAATAGATTACATTTTCATGCTTCTTCACGCATCTCATGAATTTTTAAATTGTGTAAATAGGAACTACAGGGACTCTGGATTCTGTTGTATTTCTTTGAAAATTATTATTTTAAGAGGGAGTTAATTTGAATAGATTCAAACCCCAATCCTTATCTCTTCTACAGTGACATAGATAAAATCTTCATTCAGTCTTTAAACAGTGCGCGTCTCTATATGGCAAAATGTAGTATTTTATTAAGCTTTATTATAGTTATCTGTGAAACAGTTATTCAACGAACTAGTCTGCTTCATTATTACTGGAAGCCAGAACCTCAGTTGTGTTCACTTTCTGGATTTTATATAAGTGAAATTATATAATATGTATACTTTTACATCTACTTTCCTTATTGCAACTTTATGATATTAATTCATGTTATTTCAGATAGCTATAGTTTATTTAAAATTTTTTTTTTATATTTTGGCAAAGTATACATAAAATTAACCATTTTAGCTATTTTAAGTGTGCAGCTCAGAAAAATTAACTACATTCACGTTGTTTTCCAACTATTATTCCCATTCATAGGGACCTTCTTTCAACTTCCAAAACCAAAATTCAATACACATTAAATAAAAGCTCCCTGTTACTCCCCCTCCAGCTCCTAGGAACCACTCTTCCACGTGGGTTTCCAGAATTTAACTACTCTCAGTATCTCATAAGTGTAATGATACAGTATTTGTCCTTTTATGACTGGCTCATGTCACTTTGCACAATGTCCTTAAGGTTCATGTGTGACGTACCATGTGTCAGAATTTCCTTATTTTACATAACTGAATAATATCCCACTGTATGTATGAATCACATTTTATCTATTTATTCATTGATCATAATTCAAACGACACGGGTAATTCAAAAACCTTTTGGGTGATGTGAGTAATGCTGCTATGAGCCTAGGTGTATGTGTACTATTTTGTGTCTTTGCTTTCACATATTTTGCTACATACCCAGATGTGAAATTGCGGAATCGTATGGTGATTTTGTGTGTAAATTATTTGGTTACTATGCTGTTGTTTTATAGCAGCTGCAGCATTTTACATTTCCACCAACAGCGTACAAGTGTTCTAATTGCTCCACTTCCCCACCAACACTTGTGATTTTCTGTTTTGTTTTTTTCTTTTGGTAGTAGTTATGCTGATGCGTATTAAGTGATATGTCATTTGGGGTTAGCTTTTCATTTTACTAATGATTAGTTTTGTTGAGTACATTTTCATGGACTTATTAGCCACTTCACATAATTTTTAGAGAAATGTCTGTTTAAGTATGTATTTTGCCCATATTTTAAACAAGTAGTTTGTTTTATTATTGCTGAATTGTTCTTTGTATATTCTGGATACAGTCCTATTTATCTATTTTTCTTTTGTTTCTTGAGTTTTTGGTGTCCTGTTAAAAAAAAATCACTGCCAAATCCAGTGTTATGACATGTTTTACCTACATTTTATACTAAGAATTTTGTAGTTTTAGCTCTTACATTTAGGTCTTTGATCCAGTTGGTTAATTTTTTTTTATAGTAGAAGTTAAGGGCCCAGCTTCACTCTTTTACATGTGGGCTCTCAATTTCCCCAGCACTGATTTTTGAAAGGCAGTTCATTTCCCATAAAAATCATTTGACCATATATATGAGGGTTTATTTATATTGGCTTTCTGTATTACTCCATTAGTCTCTTTGTAGCATGCTATTTGGGAATTTTGTAGTAAGTTTTGAAATCATTAAGTGTGACTTCCCTAACTGTGGTATTTTTCAAAATTATTTTTGCAATTTAAGGATCTTTGAGATTCCCCATAAACTTAAAAATTGATTTTTTTATATCTACACGAAAGTAATTGGCATTTTACTTCTTGGTTACTTCCTAAGTACTTTCTTCTTTTGATGCTATTGTAAATTGAATTGTTTTCAGAGTTTTGTTCTCAGATTATTCATATTACTACAAAAATACAGTTTGTTTTTCTATGTTGATTTTGTATGCTACTACTCAGCTGAATTTATTAGTTGTAATATTTTTTTCCTGTGGAACCTTAAAGATTTTCTACATATAAGAATATATTTTCTGTACCAACTTTGATGCAGTTTATTTCACTGTCTTTTTAAATTTCTCTGAATGAAACTTCTAATATAGTGTTGAATAAAAGTGGCTGGCAAGAGCAGACATTCAGTCTGTCTTCTGAGCTTAGAGGAAAGAATTGTGATCTTTTTCTCTAGAATATGTTGTTTGCTATGGGTTTTTATATGTGAATTTTACAATGATGGTTTCCTTTTATCCCTAATTTATTGTTTTTATTATAAAATATTTTGAATTTTGTAAAATACATTATCTGTATTAATGAGAGAATATTTTTAAAAATGTTGTTAATGTGGCATATGCATTGATTAATTTTCATATGCTTAAACATTTGTTAAGAAAGGCTAGCTAAGTGAACCAGTGAGAGTGGAAAAAGAATAAAGAAATCTATACTGGTTGTGATCAATTATTTGTAAACACCACTGCACTGAAACCAGCCATATGCTAAAACTTCCTTACATTCCAATAATAAATTCCCCTTGGTCGTGGGTTGTAATCTTGCTAGTATGCTGCTGAATGTAGTTAGCTAGGATGTTGCTGAGTAGTTTTGCATCTGTGTTCATAAGGGATATTTGTCAATGGGTTTTTGTAGTCTCTTTGTCAAGCTTTGGTGTGAGCTAATGCTGGCATCATGGAATAAGTTTGGAACTGCTCTCTTCGGGCTTTTGGTAGACTTTGGAAAGGATTTTTGTTCTATAAATGCTTGATCTAAATCACTAGTGAAGCCAGAAAAACAAGGGCTTTTCTTCGAGAAGAGATTTTTAATTACTGATTCCATTTCCTTAGTAGTTTTGTATCTATTCAGATTTTGTATTTATTTGTAATCAAGTCATGTATACGTAGGAATCTGCCCACTTTATCTAGGTTTTCCAATTTATCATCCTATCATAGCTCGCAGTACATTTTTTAAAACATTTTATTTCTTTGAATTGGTAGTAATGTCCCACTTTCATTTCTCATTTTAGTATGTGAATATGCTGTTAATTATTTTTGTGTGTAGCTGAAAGTTTGCCAATTGTTAATTTTTTGAAGAACTGAGAATGAACTTCTGTTTTTTTTTTGGAATGCTGTTGTTCGTATAACCTGTATTGCATTTATCTCTGCTAAAATCTTTAATATTTTCTTCCTTCTCTTTGCTTTGCATCTAATTTGGTCTTATTTTTCTAATTTGCTAGGTGATAAAGTTATTATTTATTTAAAATCTTTGTTCTTTTAAAATTTATTTTAGCTGCAAACTTTTCATCTTCGCACTGTTTTTGCTGTTTCCCATAACTTTTGATATGTTTTGTTTTCATTTTTCTTCCTCTGTAAGTATGTTTCTACTTCCTCTGTGATTTCTTCCTTTCCTTATTGGTTGTTTAAGGGTATGTTGTTTAATTTATACAATTTTGTAAACTTTCTAGCGTTTCTTCTGTTACTGATTTAATTTGAGATCTACTATACAGCCCATCCTGGAGAATTCCCCATGTGCATTTGAGAAGAGTGTGTAGTCTCTTTTGTCGGATGGAGTATATTGTATCTGTCTGTTAGATCAATTTGGTTCATTGAGTTAGTCAAGTCCTCTATTTCCTAATTTATCATCTATCTCATTTTTCTATTCATTACTCAGAGTGGAATATTAACATCTTCAACTATTATTTTAGAACTGTCTATTTGTCCCTTTAATTCTGTCAACTTATGCTTTTCATATCTAAATGTTTAATTATTATATATGGGTTTAAACTATTTCTATCTTCCCTCCAAATGGATATTCTATGACTATATGATGTCTTATTGTCTCTTGAAAGTTTTTAAGTCTATTTTGGCTGCTATTAATATAGTCATCTGCAGTCTCTTTTTCATACTATTGGCATAAAATAATTATTTTCCTCCTTTTTTTAAACCCTCAAGTCCTGTGGAAAGCTAACAGCAGCATTACTTAATTTAAAAAGCAGATAAATCTTAAATCAATAGCTTAATGTTTGTAAAAGCATTTAAATGGAAATGAACTACACAGTCCACCAGGAACAAAGGATATCAGTTGGGTCTAAGAATAATCATGCCAAAAAGCTCTAGGAGGAAAAGCTGCTGGGAATTGGGACTGTGGTAATGGTCTTCGGGGTCAAGAAGGAAATGGGGAAATGGCGATGCTCAGGGTCAGGCACATGCTTAGCAAAAGACCCAGAAAACCCTAAGCTCTCACCTCTGTATTTTAAACTCTGCACAAGTAGAAAGTAGAAGCTAAAGGAGAGTTGTAACTTTATGCTGATTGGTAAAGGCATGCTCCAACACACATACATAGATCCCAGGTGAAAAAATCAGATATTTATTTTTAGTGAGGATTAAAAAATCTGGAGTCTTACTATCCAATCAAGGTTGAGTAAAAATATTTGGGGAGATTTGCATTGATCAATTCATCCTGAGGTCAAGAAAATCTTGATTTTGACATTTGGAGCCTCCAGTAAAGGACTAGACTCCACCTAGAAGTGTTCTTTGGCCTTTTGGACTCAGTGACACACTACTGGTTACACTGATTTGAAAGTCAGCTAAGAGCTTGCTGCAGAACTCCTGCCAAACTCAGTTTCACCCATAGAGGGCTACAGCATCCCTAGCTGGTAGAAATTTTGTGCCTCCTTCTATCCTCTGAAGCAAAGCTGCTGTCTCTGTGGGGCCCCCAATTTACTGAGCATTTCCTATATGACTGGTCCTGGTTCATAGATGAGTCAGGGAAGGTGAAACCTCATGATGTCCACTGGGCCACTGTGGCTGTTTAATCTGTGCCAGCCATACAGAACCTGACATGAGTGGTTGCTCCTCTCAAAGGTCAGAACTCAGGGTTTGGGGTAATTGCACATATTCTATCTGTTTGGTTGTCTACAATGGAAACTGTAGACTGTCTGAATGTCTTTTGGGCTGCAAACCAGAAACAATCTCAGATGCTGATCTAACTGGATCACTCATCGAGAAATCCATGGTAAGGGTTTGTTTTCTAGAGAGTGACCACAATCAAGCTGCAGATTGAGCCTAAATCCGTGTCTAATGCAGAGTCTAATACTGCAAGCCAGACTTGGGGTTGCTGGTGAAAGCTGACCTGTTTGTCTCATGGTTTAAGAATTCCTACACCATACCTAGCAGAATAACCAGAAGTGGACTTTTGGCCCACTTCTTGAGATATCAGTCACCACTCGCGACATCTTCAGCATAACAGTAAGCCGACTCCAGCCACACCATGTGTCCCTTGAAGCTAATCTGTGCCATCTTTTAGGCTTTTGAGCCCAATTGAGCGCTGACTTTGTGGCATTTTTCACCACATGTACTAAAATGAGCCAACTCTATGATGTTCTCTTCTTTTCCACACATGTTGGTTAGATAATTTGTTGATTAGATATGGTTTATTATCTCTTCCTGATTGCCTCCAAGATGAGGATGAAATGGTTGGGGGATCTAGGAATCTATTTCACAAAGTTGGAATTTCATGCTAATAATTCCTGGGTGAAATGTGACTTTCTTTCCGATAACTGCAATTCCAGGCAAGCCTGGCTTTTGTATCCTCTTAGTTGCATCCCAGCCTAGTAGCAGTTATGGGACTCCAACTTAGTTCTAGTTAAGTTTTATGTAAATATTCTTGTCTCTATTTTACCTGGCTCTACTAGATAAAATGTCTAGAAAAAAGTAGAGGGTGACTAGAATAAAAGTGAGATTATAGGTACCGGAATGAGATACACTGATTCTGTGGAAGTAGTGGGAGAACAACAACCTGTAACCTGGGGAATGAACAACACAGACCTCGGAAGCTACGGGAAATGGTGGGACATTAACAACTTTTTTCCTTTCTGAATAACCCCTGGTGCAGCCCACAAAAAGGTCTGGAAGTACTATTCGTTAGATCAGACGGTAAGGCAGAGGCTGCGGATTCATCTCCTTTCGGTCTCCACATTACCCTTAAGAATCCTTTGAGACTATTCTATCTCTCTGCGATGTAGGCTTGGAACTCTAGCGGGCAGTGTGCACTCTCAGTGCCCCTGGTTCAAGGCCACAGTTTTTCAGATGATGGACAACCATTGCTTTTTCCTGAAGAGACTTAGCACCCTGTGGCTGAGCTTAAGTGGGACTCTAGACAGCATTGATTGCATTTTCTTCTTCCTCTATGAACTGGGATTTCTCCTTCTGTTTTTCTACCACGTAGAGATGAATCTGTATTTGTCAATATTTAAGTAAGTCAGAGACATAAATCAGGTAAGGAACCCTAGACACTGCTTCTAGCCTAGCTGGACTCTTGCCTATTTCCCTTCTCACTTTATGAGATCAATTATATTGGCACAGGGAGATACCCTTAGATAGTGTGTCTCAGGAGCAATTAGAGAAGCATACTTCTAGAGAATCTGGTAGGACAGGTCAGGAGGGCCAACGAGGATCAAAGTTTCTGTTCAAATTTTGAGCCTAGCTGTGTGTGGCCGACGAATCCAGGAAAGATCCCAGATCCCTGGAAGGGATTGTTAAGAGAGGATCCATTACATTAGAACCCTAGGGTGGGTGTTCATCCGTCACCTTCTGAGTCGGATTATTAGGGTTAAGACTGTGGTAGGGCTGCAGAGAAATTCTATCCTGAGAAAGCCTCTGATCGAGTGCAACATAGGTGGCTCCAGCACAGGGAGATGTCTTCTATTTGAGGAACATTATACTTGTGTGGATGTGTCTGTGCCCTTCCTCAGCAGAGCCCCACTGACTGGATGATTGTTTGAGAATTACGTGTAAAGAGCCCTATATTATTTTGAATTTAGTAAATATCGGAACAGAAAAAAACAATATTATCTACTTTCAAATTGAATAACAGCATGAGCAACTTTCAGGAAAATGTCACAGGATGAAACTCCGGGGCCTTGCTCATCCCCTGAAACCTTGAACATCGTGATGCAAACTGTAGGGTTAACCTTATCAACACTTAATTTTTTGCCATATAGATTTATCTTTATAAACAATATTTTCATTGGACCTTTATTTTGATATATGCCATGAAGAATAAATCATTTATTTCCTTTGTGATAAGAACGTCACATTTTTACACCTCATGTATAAATGATGCCATCCCCCATGTAGTTTTTATTGCTATAGCCTGAATGTTTATGTCCTCTTTCAAATTCATATGTGTATAATTTTAGGTGTGAGGCCTTTGGGAAAGTGTTGAAGCCAAGAGTTCTTCATCTTCATGAATGGAATCAGTGCTCTTTCAAAGGAAGTTGAAGGGAATGCCCTTATCCAGTCTGCAAGATGGTACCATCTATGGGGAACAGGGCTCTCACCATATACTAAATTTGCTGCTGCCTTGATCTTCCACTTTCCAGCCTCCATAACTGTGAAAAATACATTTCTGTTATTTATCCTTTACCCAGTCCAAGGTATTTTGTTATAGCAGCCAGGATGCACTATGACACTTTCTTAGGCACTTTGGTTTATTTCTGAATTTTTAGTTTCAGTGATCTATGAGATTTTTAATCAATCAAGATTTTTCACAGGGCTTGCCAGTGTTTTTTTTTTTAAGAATTTTCTTGTCTATTCTTATTTGTGTTTTCATCTATCTAATATTTTATAGTAACGTCTACTTGCAATATTAAATGGTATCAGTATAGGAACAAAATTGAATTTATAAATAACTTTAAGGACAATTGATGTTGATAATATTGAGTTTTTCTGCCTAAGAATATGATACAAATTGTCTATTTGCTTATGTGTACATTCATATATTTCATAAACTTTCCATGTTTTTTCCATATTATGTACATATTTTTCTAATATTTATTCCTAGTTTATTTTATTCTGCTAAAAAGTAATTTGAGACACAATGAATTTGCAAAGTGTTTATTTGAGTAAGAGCAATTGATAAATTATAAAATATCAGACAGAAAGATATTGAGTGCTTATTGACAGTGTAAGAAGCAAGTATTTATTTGAAAAATGTAGAAACAAAGAAAACATTTGATTGGTGGTAGCACAAATTTTTTTTTTTTTTTTATTGTTTTTTGTTTGTCTGTTTACCTTGTTGGACACTTTCTATTTATATAAGGTTGTTGGCTACTCCTGATTGGTTGAGCTTCATTTCTCTTTTTTAAATAGGCAGCTACAAGAAATAATTTAAGTTTTGCTTGTATTTGCAAATCAAGCAAGGTTGAAATGACTTATGAGACCTAACTAATTTTGTCTGCTCAGAGATTATTGAGATGTGATCTCCATTTTAATTTACTTTAACAAATTTTCAGTACTTTTACTTTCCATCCAAACTGTAACTTATAAATTATTATTGTTGTACATATGTAGACCCATGTTGTGTATGCTTTGAAGACCTGTCCTGCATTCAAATTCATTTGTATTATGTTATTATTGAATTTGCCCCATTTATTGGAATTATAAACTTCAATCCCCCAACTGCAAGAGGTATGAGTTCTGAGGAGATAAGAGTAAAGATGAATCAGAAGTGAAAACAGTTCTCCAACCCGCACATGCAGTAAAAACAAATTTCACATGAATACAATGAGTAATTATCTAAAATTTAAAATACCCTGAAAACATTAATGTTTATTTCATTACTATGTAATATGGAAATTACAAGACAAAAAAAACCCAAAGACTTACTGTTTAAATATAAATGAAGCTTTTTATATGATGAAGTGCTCCATAATTTAAATGTAAAATGCCAATAGGAAATACATGAAATAAAATAAAATTATATGTAAAAGTGACAATGCCTGTATTAGATTTAATAATATCTTACAATGAAATAAGTTGAAACCTACAAAATGGAAGAAAGTTTAAAATTAGGCAGATATTATCAGCCAGGTGAAGAATAAATACATATGTCAATAAGCATTTAATGTATTTTGTCTTAGATTTTATATGAAATAATAAAAGGTAAGCAACCCAATAGCATGGTAGTTTCACCCTGATTGCATTAAACTGAAAAAATATTAACATTTCTCCATGAGAAGTTGGATTCATGGATTGGCCTCATGCTGCATTCAAGGCGCTTTAGCCAGGAACCAACACTCACTGCAAGAGTCAGCAGGCTAGAAGTTTGCTTCTAAGATGTTCCCCAGCCTGCGAGCAAGACACTTTGTCCTGACTACTTCTTCAACTCTGACATAGGTTTTGCTGATATAAATGCAAACCCAGCTTTATACCTACCAAGCATCTACGTGGCTAGAGCTGCAAATGGAGCATTTAGGCACTAGGCAAGAGCTCTTCCCACGTTTCCAAGCAGACTTTCTAGAATTTCCCAAAAATACTGACATTGTCTTTTTCAGACCCCATCTCCCAAAGAGAACCAGAGAGGCAGTCTGGAAGCCATTTAGAATCTCCAGCCTCCAACCTAGTAACAATGGACTTGGATACAAAGAGGCAACCTACTGACCTCAAAGACACCAGCCCAGATTCTGGGCATTGAATTCCTGCCTCCCCATGAAAGATCTCATCTGAGTCACAGCAAAGCCCACATTCTTCGTCAATGTTCACCTTGCAGACACGTTCCAAAACAGCCCCTCAGAACTGTCTTGAGATGAAACAAAAGGTGATGAAGCTCCAGGTTTGGAATGCCTGCCTCATTCCTGACTCCTGAAAAGTCTACACCAGCTGTTTAGAACTCTCACACCTTAGGAAGCCTGGCCTCTCAGAGTGCATCCTCTAACAGGACCTCCTGGCCTTTTCCTCCTTGGAGGAGAGTGCCCAAAAATAATAGGGAATACATGGCCTCCACTCTCACATGACTTGATTGACTGACGAACTGATGTCTGAGGAGGAAACATATGTAGGGAACAGCCTGGGTTTTTTGAATCCCTGTTTCCCAGCTATGATGCCTGTGCAAATGGAGGGAGAATCCCCAAGTATTATTAGGTAGTAGACAGATACTGGCTAATAAAATTAAGTAAATGTAAGGTGACTTGAAGGCGAATTTATCATATGTCACATACAAAATTTTAGTTAGTGAGCTTTATTTAAAAATAGTCACAATTTGTAAGGGCATTCAAATATAATTTTAATGGGGAGTTATGAGAATTATCTGCACTTGCTGTGTAAATGATTGAGTTAGGGGTAACTATCTGAACGTCATGAGCTTGATATGTGCTACTTAATTTCACAAGACATTTACTTGCAAATGGTTGCCATTTTTGCTCTCACTATATGAAAATTTTTTCTTGCAAAGAGCATTTTTATGAAAGAAAAACTAGAAATTTTGCCAATTTCGGTTATTAAAATGATAAAACTGGTTTGTTTGTTATTCTTAACCAAATGCTCTTACAGATAGCACATAGTACCCATGCTTTGATTTTTTGTTTTTGTTTTTTTTTTCACCTTAGGTCAATTGCCTTTCATTTTATTCATCAAACTGTATTTACTGTAGATAGACATTGCAGTTGTCATGTGTGCCCTATGGATTTGTACGTTGTTAGAAATATGAATTCTCAGGCCAAGTATATTGGCTCATGCCTGTAACCCCAGCACTTTGGGAAGCCAAGGCAGGTGAATCACCTGAGGTCAGGAGTTCAAGACTAGCCTGGTCAAGATGGTGAAACCCCATCTCTCTACTATTTACAGTTCACATTGTACCTTGCAATGAATATACATGTTATCCAAAAAGCCTAAAAAATAATGAAGTTGGGGTGAGAATGGCTGGAAGTATAGGTGAAACAAAAATGATACATGACTAGTAGCTGTTAAAGCTGAGTGACTGGTCTGTTATACTTTTTTTGTATTGTGTATACATTTTCAATGATCTGCAATAAAACACTTGTAGAAGATGACAAAGTTTATCTGCACTTAGCTCTTAAGATCTTGGTTACCTTTGGGAAGGAGAAAGTGTCAAGGGCATGAACAAATCTGATTCTTAGACACACAAGTGTATTTATTTTGTAATAATTCATCAAGCATTCCATAAATATTTTGTTCCAATATTGCTGTATGCATGTTATTCATCAATAAAAATTTAAATAGTACATATCTGCATAACAGTCCTAAATTAATATTTTAGAATAATAGTAATGTTTTGTTTTGTTTTAAAGTGGAGCATGTTCACTCAGGACATCATCAGGTGTATATTAATGTACCAAGATATTTATTTATGTTTTAACTTTTGGATGAGTCCCCTAGGTCTTTTAATTTTTACCTCAATACAGTAAGTAGCATGGTTTTAACATTTTGGAATGCAGCTTTGTTTTCAGAAAGGTTCCCCCCGAAGAATGATGCTCTCCCAGGCCAGAGCACACAGCACAGTGACCCATGCACAGGATGCATTGAGCACACACGGCACTGGGTGAACCAGGAACAAAAGGAGAAGCGAGCCTGGGTCTGCAAAATATGCTTTGTAGGAAAAGCAGATAAAATTGAAGGGTCACAATTCAGCAGCAAACGTTTTTACATTCATTTGAGAAATCATTTCTAACAAAAGCTGCTGGTTAAAGCCATGGTTTTGTGGCTTGCCTCCACATTGTAATCACCTGCACAACTTAAACCATATTTTTTTCAGATCCAACTCCAAGGATTCTGATTTAATTGAGCAGTTACAACTTGGGTTTAAGGGATTTTGAAAGTTTTCCTCCCCGTAGGTGATTCTCTTGCACCAGGGGTAAGAAGCGCTGGATGGGGGTGAGGAATGCTTTAGCTGTGAGAGATATCCATGTACGCTTCAGGATTTGCCCCATTGCATATCTGGAGTTTGGGGTCTTAGAAAACATTCTTGCCTTGTTAAAAATTAAAGGATGGCTTCAATACATACTTAGCTATTTGGCTACGTTGCAGAAAAAGAAAATGCCTTTCCAGAGATGAGTTTTTTGAGTCAGGGTTTTGTTCTGTCAGTGAGGCTGGAGTGCAGTGGTGTGATCATGGCTCATTGCAGCCTTGACCTCCCAGGCTCAAGTGATCCTTCAGCTCCAGCCTTCTGAGTAGCTGGGACTGAAGTCATGCACCAGACCTGGCTAATTTTTCAATTTTTTTTTTTTTTTTTGTAGAGATGGCTTTCTCTATGCTGCCTGGGCTGGTCTCAAACTCCTGGCCTCAAGTGATCCTCCTACATCAGTCTCCCTAACAGTTCGACCTACAGGCACAGGCAAGCATGTCTGGTGTATTTATTAAAATGTAGCTACTAGAATATTTAAAATTCACATGTGCCTCACATATTATTTCTTAGAGAATTGCCTCATTTTTGAAATCTCAGGCTGCCTGCTCTAAAACCTGGATGTGCCAGGAAGGTAAAAAAATCTGAAATTTTAAAATAATAGTCATTATATTGCTTCCATGTATGAATAACACATATATATTATTCATAAATAAAAATAATCTTACACACAAATGTAAATGCAAGTATTTTACAGGCAGGGCCAGTGTCCAGTGTATGGAGGAAGCCCTGCCAGAAAAGGATCCAGAAAAAACCTGTAATTCTTGCTTTATTCAACCCAGTGTCAAATCACATATATCACTCATGGCCTGAGGGGGCGTGATGGGGAATTGAACTATATCCAGTCATGGGTGCTGGAGTGGAAAGTATCTAATCAGGTGCACAGCTGGAGAAGAATGGACAGCTTTTTGGATCTAGGGAGGCCTTTGCCTGTCTCTCCACTCAGAGCTCAGGACACTAGAGCCACCTCAACACAATCGCCTGTTTTTTAGTTGTTTTAACACTCCAAAAGAGAATTAGTTTTCTCATGCATTTTCCAAATGTGTGGCAAGCAGAGCCTTAAATCTACCTCCCTGTTACCCCAGCCTAACTCTGGCTTGCAGTCAGATTTTAAATTTCCGGTTCTTTCCTGACACTTGCCAACACTAACTAACATTGTGTAACTCACAGTATTATCAACTGTTCTTTATTGTACATTTTAGACACAGTATTTTAATTCTTCATTTTTTCAAAAAGCAGTGGATGACCCTTAAAAAATATTTTTCATTTCTAAACATTTTACAGGAGATGAAAGCAGATAATAATCCCCTGTCACTCCACAGTACAAAAAAAAAAAAAAAAAAAGAAAGAAAGGAAAATATTTGTGCCCAACCCCAAGATGCCAACACTGGCCATGACTCTTGAAGTGTCTAGTAAATAGCATCCCTTGTGTCATCTCCTCTCAGGGAACAGCCCAAGGTCTGAGAACGCAGCCTCTTTGTGGAGTGATTGGATTCACTGTACCTGGAAGGAATCTCCAGGTATACCCTTGCGCTAAAAGCAAACCCCTTAGGACATTAAGAATTTCTTAGCCCAACGCTTAGTTTCCATTCCTTAGATACACATTGCAGTCCAGACAACTGGATGCTGATATTGAGGAAAAAATGTCCTCAGATTGGTGAAGGGAGAGAAAATATTTCAAAGGACAAAGAAACCCAACCTAGTGCGTCAGTGCAAAAACCTGAAAAGTAAAATGCACCTCAGGGACACAGTGGAGCACAGCATAGTGGCTCCTGGTAGGATGCTGATGACCCACTTCACTGAAACAGATGGGAGCAGGGAAAATATCCCAAGTAATAGAATGGGCTGACTTGACCCTTGGGTAAGATATGTCTGTGTTTCAATTGGCATTGTCACCTCTTAATTTTGTCACCCTGAATATATTATTGTATTTATTTTAACTTCACTTTTTCATTAACTGTAAATTATGTTTTATCAGTAGAGTTTCAAAGGTATGAAAATATTTATAAAGCACATTAAGTTGGTGAATTTTGAATAAAATTAAGTAGTAATATATTTCATTTGTTAAAAATTGTTACTTACCTATTTCTTCAGCAGAATGAGTGTAGCACGTTTTCCAGGTCTGTTTTTTATTTGTTTGAGAGGGGACTTCAAGCAGAATCTCACAGCTTAGTGTTGGAAATGCTTCTAGGTGTAAAGACAGGGACAGTCTGTCTTCCACTACGGTGGTAGGAAATGAATACATATCTGCAAGCCCATGAGGTAGATTAATTGTCAAATTACATAAATTTATCACATCAGTTATTCTTTTTTTCAAAACAGAGAACTTGTGAAAGTGAATATCTCTATTCCATATGCTGCCATCTGGGCGTTTGAGGGTAATGCTAAGTTTTAGGAGCTGGGAATTGGCACCTACTGGAAGTGTTCACATATGATTAATTGTTTACTAAATGATTTGTTATGAACATAATTAAATTACATGTTTATTTTCTGAAAGGGATAGATACTTTGGCTTTTCTTAATGAGTTATAAGATGTAAGCCTATTTTATTTTATTTTATTTTATTTTATTTTATTTTATTTTATTTATTTTTTAGATGTAGTTTCACTCTTGTTGCCCAGGCTGGAGTGCAATGGCAACACCTTAGCTCACTGCAACCTCCACCTGCCGGGTTCAAGAGATTCTCCTGCCTCAGCCTCCCGAGTGGCTGGGATTATAAGCATACACCACCACACCTGGCTAATTTTGTATTTTTAGTAGAGACGTGGTTTCTTCATGTTGGTCAGGCTGGTCTCAAACTCTTGACCTCAGGTCATCTGCCTGCCTCGGCCTCCCAAAATGCAGGGATTACAGGCATGAGTCACCATGCCCGGCTGTAATTTCCTCTGTTTTATACCTTAGATTTGAATAATTTTTGCTGGATTCTTCAAACATGAAGTATTTTTTAAATTGAAAACTAACTGAATGACTAACTGGTAAGTAGAACTCTTAGACCATTGACTAAAAGCTAAGGCCCACCTTGACCCTGCAAAAGAGGACCACTGAAGGCCCAGTTGATTATTCCTGGGTGTCTGCCCTGCAGACATCCAAGCCTGCTCACACCAACCATGGAAGGAGCCTTTGTTACTGCCACAAGATATAAAACGTTGGTAAGCCGGAAGTTCACAGACAGATGCAATTGAGCTTGAGATAGAAGAAATGTTGGGAGATTCTTTCTAGAATGGAATTGTTATTGTCCTGAGACTGTTTCTAGACTTGGTCTAAGAAGTTACCTGAGAAATATTGCAACAAAGAAAAAGTACAAATGATTAGATCTTTGAGGGTCTCAAAGGTTAGGCGGAAAAGGGTCTTATTTCATAGGGAGGAGAAAACAAGTTTACAAGGAAGGTTGGAAGGGAAGCACAGGATGGAGGGCAGCAAAATCGGATCCCAGATAAGATAATGTTTCACCTTGAAGTCAGCCTGTTCTTAGGAGGGTTATGTATAAGGGTTGTAGGTTTGCTGAGGTGGTGGGTGAGTCAAAGTTCAGGGGCTGGTTGGAAGAAGAGAAACAAGCAAAGTTCCTGTAACGAATATGTTATTTTGACCACTGAAGACTAAATTACTGAATGGTTGTTCATTTTTAAAAATGGGAATTTTCAATCTGTGTCCATCTTGTGATAGGTTAAAAAGACAGCGGGGAGCATTCTCAAAGTCATAATGGGAAGCACGTTTCTCTTCACTAAGCTGTTCTTTGAGAATACAAAGAATGGGGGAATTTCTTTAAATATAGCTATTTCCAGGATTACCTTCACCCACAACTGTTCCTTGCCCTAGACATCTCTTCCATTTGGCTGTTTCTGAGTTATATTTTTATAATAAAGTGGTAAATATAATTAGAGTTATTTGTTGAGTTTTTTTTTTTTTTTAGTAATTCTATCAAATTATTTAACTTGAAAAGGGGTTTATGGGAGTCTCAGATTTATAGGCAGTAGCTGAGAAGTATAGATGGGCTTCAAGGACATGTGACTCTCCTCTGCAGTGCAGATGGCGATGTGAGACTGAGCCCTGAATTTTTAGGGTCTGTGCGAACTCTAAGTTGTGTCAGAATTAAATTTGGGGGCAACAAATGGGTGTTGGAGAATCAGTGGGTTTTCAGGGAACTTTACACATTTAGGATCAAAAGCATTGTAAAAAGAAAGACAACGTGGGGGCCTCCGCTGGAGAGAGACTCCAGGTGTGTCGGGGAAGGTAGGCTCTGCTCTGCACACAGGCTAATACACCATGAACTGCCCTGTGGTTCCAGGCATCCTCCCGGGGTGAGAAGGACCAAGGACTCTGAGGGGAGAAGTTCCGAGAACAGATGACTTCTACCCTCCTGCCAACCTGAGGCCACAACATGTTTTTCACCCACTGAACTTACGCACTGCAGGTTGATGTGGTCAAGCCCTTCCCAGGACAGGGCTTCGGCATCAAGATTGTTGCCACGCTACCTTTCCTCATAGACTTTCCCACCAAAAACCCACACATGTGCCTACAAGACCCCTGGCATATGCTCTACCTTAGACACCGAATCTGCAGTGGCAACCTGGTTTTTTCACCATTCCAGGTTTCTGTGCCACCTGATCATAATCTCATCTTCTTGCATGGACATAGAAATAAGTCAGAGCAAAGTTTCACCTAGGTCAGTATCTGTAGCATGAACCCGTCCTTCCACCAACCCTTTACTGTCTCCCAATTGTGGGTTCTTAATAGCACCTTCCCCTCTTTTACCTTTTAGTTCACCTCAAACCCTTTTTTAAGTGCACTCAGTGTGTCCAGGCCACCCCTCAGTTGCCTGAATCCAGCACCTACTAAAATTCAGATGTCCAGTAGTTCAAGACCATGGGCCTAGACCGTGTTTTTGCAGAAGGAAATACAAGTTAGAAATGAGAGGCTCTATTCTCCCATTTGAAAATTAAAAAAGACATTTTTTTCTTTTCCCTTTTCTTAAACAATGTAATTTAGAAAACTTGTATCACTAATTTTTTGAGACAGAATCTTATGCTTTTGCTTAGTCTGAAGTGCAAGGGCATAATCATAGCTCACTATAACCTTAACCTCTTGGGTTTGAGCAGTCCTCCTGCATCAACCTCCTAATTACCTAGGACTATAGGCATGCACCACCATGACTGGCTAACTTTATTTATCTATTTATTTATTTTTTTCAAGACAGTGTCTTACTCTGTGGGCCAGGCTGGAGTGTAGTGGCATGATCTTAGCTCAGTGCAACTTCCGCCTCCCAGGTTCAAGCAATTCTCTTGCTTCAACATTTTGAGTAGCTGGCATTACAGGCACACACCACCATGCCTGGCTAGTTTTTTATTGTTATTATTTTTAGGAGAGAAAGGGTTTCACCACTTTGCCCAGGCTGGTCTCGAACCCCTGACCTCATTATCCACCTGCCTCCAACTCCCAAAATGCTGGGATTACAGGCATGAGCCAACATGCCGAGCCATATTTATTTTATTTTATTTTTTTATGGTGACAGAATTTCATCATGTTGCCTGTAGTGGACTCAAATATTTGGCTTCAAGTGATCCTCCTGCCTTGGCCTCCCCAAATGTTGGGATTACAGACATGAACCACCGTGCCTGGCCTGGAAAACTTTTATATGTACCTTTTTCTCTCTGCTTCTTTGAAATATAAGCAAATCATTTTAACAGCTAAATAAGCCTTTCGCCATTCTTCATGACACAGAATTGTCTTTATCTAAGACCTGGAAACTATTGTTTGTTTTTTAATTTGGCAAAGATTTATTGATTTTTTATTTTCAGTCTTTTGAAGTAGGCACAGCTCAGTACAGTGGCTCATGTTTTTAATCCCAGTGCTTTGGGAGGCTGAGATGAGGGAATTGCTTGGGCCCAGGAGTTTGAGACCAGCCTGGGCAGCATAATGAGACTCCTTCTTTATAAAAAATTAAAATCAACTAGCAGGGCATGGTGGCACAGGAGGCTGAGGTGAGAGAATCATTTGAGCCCAAGAGTTTGAGGGTGCAATGAGCCATGATCACACCACTCTGCCACTGTACTCCAGCTTGAGTGACAGAGGGAGACCCTGTCTCTAAATAAATTAATTAATTAAAAAATGTGTTTTTCCATACATAAAAATAAGTAAATAAACAAATAAATAAAATAGACATGGATTTGCTTAGAATAAAGCTAATTATAAGATAACAGAAAAGTGAACAACAAAGATGGGGTTCGCCCTAGCAAATGATTCCAGCATATTAGGAAACTCACAGAATTTTTCCTGCAGCATGACCGACATGAAAGTAGAATGTCATCATGTCAGGCTGTACCAGCGTTGGAAGACTAAACACTGTGGGGAAGAATCTCCCTTATGGAATATTATCAAAAGGTGAGAGCCCAGCTCCTGCCCTGATGGGCTACAGAGATGAGTTCTTGAGATAATACATTGCAGAAATATGCATAGAGTAGTTTAACCTTTTTTGTGTGTAGCACTTTCTCCATTTTCCTGAGAAATCTTCCCTGGTAATAGTGTCAGCTTTTAAGTTTTGAGGGTCTGGTAGGACTAAAGCTGCATGCTGCAGGTGATTCCTGGGGCAGGAAACTAATAAAAATTGCAGCCACAGGCATAAATACTCATGGCCTAATGTAAAGTGAAAACAATACAAAAGTCTTTACTGTTATTCGCACAAGTGTGTGAAGAGAGACTTTCCACATAACCAACTTGCCACTGAGACTAATGAAGGCCAGAGTCCACTGGAACAAGACTATGAGTTACTCATGGGAAGGCCGTAGGACAAAGCCCAGAGATTTTTCATATTTGAGTCTGGGTCCTGGGTCTGTCCCGGTCTTCTCAGGTCTCTGTCTGTAGAGATGCCTATGTGGCTGCTCTCAGCACAGGAAGGTGCTGGCTGTGGTTGCTGGTTTAGTGCACCTGCTCTTTTTCCAAAAAGAGAGAGGAGTTGGCCACATCAAACAGCTCCTCATCAATCTGAATGCAGCTTTGTAAAAAGTGCCTAGAAACCACGCAAAGAAAAGTCTGTGGTCTGCCTTGTTTTCACTGTATGTGACACCTCCATTAGAAATTCTGCTTTTCTCTGCACTCCAGCCTGGATGACAGAGCGAGACTTCATGAAAAAAAGAAAGAAAGAGAGAGAGAAGGAAAGAAAGAAAGAAAGAAAGAAAGAAAGAAAGAAAGAAAGAAAGAAAGAATAAGAAAGAGAAAGAAGAAAGAAAGAAGAAAGTAAGAAAGAAAGAAAGAAAAATAAAGAAAAGAAAAGAGAAGAGAAAAGAGAAGAGAAGAAAAGAGAAGAGAAGAGAAGAGAAGAGAAGAAAGGACAAAAGAAAAGAAAAGAAATTCTGCTCTTCAGATTAGGCACATAAGGACAATCTGTATAAATCTCCATCAAGGAAGGAAACCAGAGGACAAGTTAAAGTCTTGGAATTCACATCTGAGTACATAGACTCGTTCTCCAAGCCTCTTCTTTTTATTCTGCCAGCTATGGCCTGGGTATGAACATGACAGATACTCAAGAGTTCCAACACTCGACAATCTGCTTCAGTCCAAGAAGAGTGCCCTCCCTCTTGTTCCCCCTACAACTCATGGTATAAGAAGTGGTGTGCCACTGCCCAGATGAGTTGAGAAGAGACGCCTGGCCTGGAGTGGTCTTTTCTGGGCTGCCCTGCGTTATTTGTAGGTGCAACCAGCCAGTAGCCAGGAACATCAGTAATGAGGGCTGAGTTGACATCTGTGTTATCAGATAAGACTTTTACATTGAACCTTTGTAAGGCCGAAACTCAGAAATTTCAGGGCACAATGAAAGAGCATCTCACCCTCTTGAGCATCTCTCACCAACAGAGGTGGATACAGAGCTGTCTCAAGAATGTGAATTCCTGGTTTCTTAATTGCTGTTGGGTTCTGTCACCAAGAAAGTGTGTTAAACTCTTCAAGGTTCCATCTACTGGTCCGCTTGTTTCTGTAAGACATACCCAAAGGCCCCACTATGCTACTGATTGCTCAACTTTTTATTTGTACACAATTATGCAAACACAACTTCCCCTTAATTCCCTGGAAAGACCTAAATGCAGCCTGGGTTCCAGGATAGAAGAGATAGCTGGAACATAACCGTGTTTTTCTTACCATCTCTGGGAACCGATAAAAGTCACTGTGTATTTGAGGCTTCCCCAGCCTCCTAGCATGCACAGTGGGGATGATGCTAACATCTACTTCCTAGGGAATGTATTAGGTGTATATAAGATAAGACATAAAAATAATGATGTGGTGTCACCTGTAGATAATGCACACACTTAGAGATGGAAGCATTAGGAGAATAGGTGGGAGGTAGCATGGACCACAACTCAAACAGGCCTGGGGTCTGCCAGGGTGATCTTGGGAATGTCACTTCTCCGCTGGGCCTCATTTTCATTCTGCTCCAGTATGAAGTTGAAATTAAATGTAGATATTGTCCTCTGGCATTCATATAGTTTAGCTGTGTGTCCCCACCCAAAACTCATTGTGTATTATAACCCCAGGTGTTAAGGGAGAAACCTGAGGAGAGATGATTGGATTATGGGGACGGGTTTTCCTCATGCTGTTCTTGTGATAGTGAGTTCTCACGAGATCTGATAGTTTCATAAGCATCTGGTATATCCCCTGCTCTCACTCACTTCACTTGTCAGCCACTGTAATTGGAAGGTTTCAGAGGTGCCCCCCCCACCAATTATGTGGAACTGTGAGTCAATTAATCTTCTTTTCTTTATAAGTTACCCAGTCTCAGGTACTTCATCATTGCAGTATGAGAATGACCTAATACAGGCTTCAACTTTCTAGTGCTTTCTCTTTATATTCAGAATCATATCCATGTGCCTTATCACACCTATGACAGGGGAAGTCTTCACAAAGTCTCCCAGTACTAGGTGGTTAGTGACTCAGTTTTTTATTGAATAAAATGGAATACTTCCTGATGCCAGTAGTATGGCCCTTCGGTTTTGAGGAAAATATTATCTTCTAGGTTGGCTAACAAGGAGATAGGAGTTCAGATCAAATTTGTTTTGTTATACTGGCTTTAAGGCAGTGATTAGAAAAGGCCTAAGAGGTGGTTTCTGTAGGGGATTGCTGGAAGGAAAGTAGGAATATGGAAAATCATGAGACATACACAGTCATCTCTTCTTGCTTCCTCACAGGTCACATGTAAATTCAGGGAGAGTTAGCATGAAACACACAAGGGAAATTTGGGCTCTAACATCTGCAAACTGATTCTTCATGGACTTCAGTTGGCCATATCGGTTCCAACAATTTCAGCCAGTGTTTAAAAACCTTATAAGCAGTTAAAATGTTAGTGTTTCAACAAGCCGTTTCCTATCTTTCATTCTGAAGATCCATTTTTTATGTCATTTTTTCTAACAGTGTAGGGGGTACAAATTCAGCTTCTGTCCGGTGAAATACAGAAAAGGATATCATTTTTGCATTAGTTCAGGCTGCTATGCCAAAGAACTACAGATAGGCAGCTTGTAGACAACAGGACTTAATTTCTCATACTTCTATAGGTTTGAAATTTGAGATCAGGGTGTCAGCATGGTTGAGCTCTGGTGATGACTCACTTCTGAATTTCAGACTGCACACTTCAGGTTTTACCCTCATTTTGCAGAAGGAGGATGAGAGCCCTCTGCGGTTTCTTGTATAAAGCCAGTAATCTCTATTATGAGGGTCCCACCCTCAGGGATTAATTACATCCTACCTCCTTATAGCATTATGCCGAGGGCTACAAAGAAAAATTATTGTAACTCTCAAGCTTTTTTTCTTTCTTTTTTTTGAGACACAGTTGCACTCTTGTATTCCAGGCTGGAGTGCAGTGGTGTGATCTCGGCTTATTGGAACCTTCGCCTCCCAGGTTCAAGTGATTCTCCTTCCTCAGTCTCCCAAGTAGCTGGGATTACAGGCATGCACCACCACACCTGGCTCATTTTGTATTTTTAGAAGAGACGGTGCTTTCACCATGTTGTCCAGGTTGGTTTCAAACCCTTGACCTCAGGCGATCCACCCGTCTCAGCATCCCAAAGTGCTGGGATTACAGGTGTGAGCCACCGCCCCCTGTCAAGATTTTTTTAAACTTCTCATTTTTCTCCTACTGGGTTTTTCCTGTTTGCACCCTCAATCTTTCTCTCTCTGTCTCTTTTTGTGTAAACCTTTTTGTCTAATTCTCTCTCTCTATTGTATTCCTCAAACACAGGAAGCAAACTCCAATGCTACGAGATGCTCCATGTAGAGACCCACATAACAAAGGGCTGAGAGGGTGCTCAGACCAGTAGAGAGAAGGAAAGTCAGGCTCTCTGTCCACACATGAGTGGACTCCCTGCCAATTTTCACATGAGTCAGCTTAAAGGCTCATGCTTTCCCATTCCAGCTTCAGTTAAGACCACAGCCCCAGTCTCATAAAAGACCTCAAGGCAGAGGTAGCCAGCTGAACTGTGTCCAGATTCTTGTCCACACAAATTATGAGATATTATATGTTGTTGAAAAGTGCTGAGTTTTAGGGCAATGTTGTCAGAAAGGAGAAGATATCTAATCTCATCTCCCAGGCCCTAGGATTCTCCATCCCTCTACTTATATCTTCCTCAGGCTGTCTGCAGCCAAACTAGTCCCTTTTTACCTCTGCCAAACTCACACCTATGAGTCTCTTCACTAAGGGTGGCTGGCTTCTCCCTGACACATGCTTGTGCAGATGCCTCCCTGCTGTCATCCTCATCATGGATTAAAAGTCACCTCAGTGAGGCCTGAGGTCCTCTCATGCAATAATTTTCCAGCTTTTCTTCTCAACAATCTACTTTATATTATAGTCCTTGCTCTTTTTTTTCACATATACTTGCTTTAGTGCTTTTGTCCAGTGGTCCTCAGGCTGTTTGGTCCTGGGTTGGGGGGTGCAGACATCATGTAATAATTTTCTATACCACATGTTGGACCCACCAGGGTAGCTGGCAAAGGGTGAGTGCAAGGGAAAAAAGACTGGCTAGGTGATTATATGGAGGATTTCTAATATCCCTTCCTCTTTTGACCACATGATAATGTGGAGATCACTGATAACAACATGAGGTGTATGACTCTTACTGGTTTCAGCTGCTCCAGCAAAGCTCAGGGGGCACCAGAAACACAGCAGGCTGTAACCACCTCCAGGCCATCACTAATACTACAGCCCCATGCAGGAGTACTACGGAACAAATCTGGCACCTTGATTTTCATGTCCTCAAGACACTGGTTCTTCAAGGTCCTAGGGGATAAAGTAGCAGGATCTGAAGGCCCCAAGTATGATAAGTGACCTAGGAATCCCCTTTTGCCTTCTCTTTGCCTCCACCTTTTTGGTTGTGCTATTTACTCATGAGGTATCCTCCCCTTATCCAGTGAAATTATTTTCTACCACTTTCAGATGAGGACCTTAAGAACCCAACAGTAGCTGGGATTTTCCGTGGATGTCAGCCTCAGAGTCCAGTGCTCTGGCACATTTAACTCTGTCTCATGTTCATCTACCCAAGATGCCTCTCAAGTGGCCATGCCTCCCTCTGATTTGAAGGACCTGCAGAGAGTGGATGCATTTTTGCAGTCTCAGAGCAAGAACCCAGGCTGGAAGACACTTATGAGTATGTGAAATCATCGAGGTCACCCACTTCAGGCACCCCTATTGATGAGGAAGAAAACAGGCTTTCCTGTAGGCACTGTCTACATTAGGCTGAGGTGGAGCATAGCTCATTTTACTTCCAGTTGCCCTCAGAGCTGGATGCAGAACCCCAGCCCTGTCATCTTGAAACTGACATGGAGAGTTACCCATGTGGACAGAACCCTGAATCTGCTCATTTTTTGTGCCCTTGAATGTGTAGCTACGGACTCTAATTTCCAAAACAAACCGGATAGGTGGGACGGAGCCAAGGCCTAGGAAGCTGCAGTCCTCCCTAATGCTCTGGAGCCTGCCCACCTCCTGAGATCTGGACCAGTCTCTGCCTCTTCTGGGGCCTCAGTTTCCCAATTGTAATGTAATGAGAAATTAAAGATAAAGCTGCATAAAGATATGCTCTGTGAGAATTTGGTGTCAGAGTCCTCAATACTGGATGATATATTGGGGTGGGGTGGGTTTGGGCCCCATGGGTTCTCAGGCCTCCTGTCACACCCACTGCAGTAGGTGTAGAGCTCTGGACAGCCAGGTGTTCTTTCCTGAGCCAGTTGATTACAACACAATGGACCAAGGGCTCTGATCTTAAATATGGTTTCACAGGATACCCCACCTTCAGCCACCACCTGCTCTGTGCTTCCCATATTTTGGGGAGCTGAGGACAAACCCCATTATAGTGAGGGAGACCAAGAAGCTAGACTTGTGGGCTTTGAGGAAAGTAAAAACACTTTTCTATTTCTCCCAAACTGTAGACTCTCTTGTCAAATATTTAATTTTGATTATATCTGAGCTTGATAATATGTTCATGTGTAAACAGCTGCTTAAATTCATTTTTGCTGTGAAGTGTGGGATAATATATTTTCCATATTTTAAATGAACTTCTAAAAGCTCCCTTTAGAGTGGAGATGTGAGCGTCTTTGTGACATAAACTGCCATATTTGTTGCCAGTTTGTTCTTTTTGTTTTTGTTAAAATGTTTTGTTTTATTCTGGTTTGGATGTCTTTTGGGGTTTTGTTTTGTGGCTGTTTATTACTACAGTGTAACGTCTCCTCTAATTGACTGACACGTTTGTACATTCTCAATAAAATATTTTGGTAAAATCTTTGTAAAACCTGTGTAGTCAATTTTACATTACATAAACATAAAACAGTCAAGACTATCATGATGAAAAAGAAAGATTGAGGGCTTAAAAAGTAAAATACGACACAGCTAATGTAGTGTGTAAAGGGAAATTTACAGCACTAAATGCCCACAAGAGAAAGCAGAAAATGTCTAAAATCGACACCGTAACATCACAATTAAAAAAACTAGGGAAGCAAGAGCAAACAAATTCAAAAGCTAGCAGAAGACAAGAATCAATTAAGATCAGAGCAGAACTGAAGGAGATAGAGCCACAAAAAGCCCATCAAAAAAATCAATGAATCCAGGAGCTGGTTTTTTGAAAAGATCAAGAAAATAAATAAACTTCTAGCCAGACTAATAAGGAAGAGAAGAATCAAATACATGCAATAGGAAATGATAAAGGGGATATAACCATTGATCCCACAGAAATAAAAAGTATCATTAGAGAATATTATAAATACCTCTTTGCCAATTAACTAGAAAATCTAGACTAAACGGATAAATTCCTGGACACACATACCCTCTCAAGTCCAAACCAGTAAGAAGTTGAATCCCCGAATAGGCCAATAACAAGTTCTAAAATTGAGGCAGTAATTAGTGGCCTACCAACAAAAAGAAGTCCAGGACCAGATAGATTCACTGCCAAATTTACCAAAGGTACAAAGAGGAGCTGGTACCATTCCTTCTGAAACTATTTCAAACAATAGAAAAAGGGGTACTCCTCCCAAACTCATTTTATGCGGCCAGCATCATCCTGAATCCAAAACCTGGCAAAGGCACAACAAAAAAAGAAAATTTCAGGCCCATAACCCTGATGAACATCGATGTGAAAATCCTCAATAAAATACTGGCAAACCGAATCCATCAGCACATCAAAAGGCTTATCCACCAGGATCTAGTCAGCTTAATCCCTAGGATGCAAAGCTGGTTCAACATATGCAAATCAATAAATGAAATCCATTACATAAACAGAACTAATGACAAAAACCACATGATTATCTCAATAGATGCAAAAAAGGCCTTCAATAAAATTCCACACCTCTTCATGGTAAAAACTCTCAATAAATTATGTATTGATGGAACCTATCTCAACATAATAAGAGTTATTTATGACAAATGCACAGCCAATATCATACTGAATGGGCAAAAACTGGAAGCATTCCCTTTGAAAACCTGCACAAGACAAGAACACCCTCTCTCCCCACTCCTATTCAATATAGTATTGGAAGTTCTGGCAATCAGCCAAAGAAAGAAAGAAAGTGTATTCAAATAGGAAGAGAGGAAGTCAAATTGTCTCTGTTGGCAGATGACATGATTGTATATCTGGAAAACCCTACCATCTCCGCCCAAAATCTCCTTAAACTGATAAGCAACTTCAGCAAAGTCTCAGGATACAAAATCAATGTTCAAAAATCACAAGCATTCCTATACACAATAATAGGCAAACAGAGAGCCAAATCATGTGTGAACTCTCATTCACAATTGCTACAAAGGGAATAAAATACCTAGGAATCCAACTTAAAAAAGATGTAAAGGACCTCTTCAAGGAGAACTACAAACCACTGCTCAAGGAAATGAAAGAGGACACAAACAAACGGTAAACAATCCGTACTCATGGGCAGGAAGAATCAATGTTGTGAAAATGGCCATATGGCCTAACGTAATTTATAAATTCAGTGCTATCCTCATCAGGCTCCCGTTGACTTTCTTTACAGAATTAGAAATAAAACTACTTGAAATTTCATATGGAATCAAAAAAGGTCCTGCAGAGACAAGATAATCCTAAGCAAAAAGAACAAAGGTGGAGGCATCACGCTAGCTGTCTTCAAACTATACTAAAAGGCCATAGTAACAAAGAAAGGATGGTACTAGTACCAAAGCAGATATATTGACAAATGGAACAAAACAGAGGCCTCAGAAATAACACTGAACATCTACAACCATCTGATCTTTGATACCTGACAAAAACAAGTAATGGGGAAAGGATTCCCTATTTAATAAATGGTGTTGGGAAAACTAGCTAGCCATACGCAAAAAAACTGAAACTGGACTTCTTCCTTACTCGTTATACAAAACATAACTGAAGATGGATTAAAGACTTAAACATAAGACTTAAAACCATAAAAACCCCAGAAGAAAACCAAGGCAGTATCATTCAGGACATAGGCATGGGCAAAGACTTCATGAGTAAACACCAAAAACAATGGCCACAAAAGCCAAAATTGACAAACGAGATATAATTAAACTAAAGAGCTTCTGCACAACAAAAGAAATTATATCAGAGTGAACAGGCAACCTAGAGAATGGGAGAAAATTTCTGCAATCTATCCATCGGACAATGGGCTAATATGTAGAATCTACAAAGAACTTAAACAAATTTACAAGAAAAAAACAAACAACCACATTGAAATTGGGCAAAGATTTGAACAGACACTTCTCAAAAGAAGACATTTATGCAGCCAACAAACATATGAAAAAAAGCACATCATCACTGGTCATTAGATAAATGCAAATCAAAAACACAATGAGAAACAATCCCACACCAGTTAGAATGGTGATCATTAAAAAAATCAGGAAACAACAGATGCTGGAGAGGATGTGGAGAAATAGGAAGTATTATACACTGTTGGTGAGAGTGTAAATTAGTTCAACCATTGTGGAAGACAGTATGATGATTCCTCAAGGATCCACAATGAGAAATACCATCTGACCCAGCAATCCCATTACTGGGTATATACCCAAAGGATTATAAATTATTCTATTATAAAGATACATGCATACGTATGTTTATTATGGCACTCTTGTTCACAAGAGCAAAAACTTTGAAACAAACCAAATGACCATCAATGATAGACTGAATAAAGAAAATGTGGCACGTACACATCATGGAATACGATGCAGTCATAAAAAGGATGAGTTCATGTTCTTTGCAGGGACATGGATGAAGCTGGAAGCCATCATTCTCAGCAAACTAACACAAGAGTAGAAAAGCGAACATCGCATGTTCTCACTCATAATAGGGAGTTAAAACAAAGAGAGCACATGGACACAGGAAGGGGGACATCACACACTGGAGCCTGTCGGGAAGTGGGGGACTATGGGAGGGATAGCATTAGAAGAAATATTTCTGGCCTACGCCACTATTTAGATTTTCTAAATTTTGTTTCAAAAACATGATATGTTTCAAAAATTGTTATTTCAACAATTGTTATTGTTATATAATTATATAAATACATAGTTCAGAGAAAAGAATCAACATTAATTATGCTTTTTCCAAAATACTTCATGGTTTTGAGCTCTTCTAGCAGTGACATTTTTGCTGTAGATAGTTGCTGTATATCTGGTATATTCATCATAGCATCCTTTGTGCCCTTTACACTTATCCTTCAATTTCCCACTCTCCTTAAGTGTAAATGTTCAAGGCCAGAGCTCCCACATCTTCCCAATATTACTTTTTGAAAAGAAGCTTCTATGTACTGTTTTCTCTGGGTCTTGGTTGGATATAAAGCTAAAAGAGCTGAAAAATAATAATTAAAACAAAATTCGGTTATGAGATTAAGGTAAATACATTTTACAAATCTAATGTACAAAATTAGATCAGCTGAGAAGACAATGATAGTTGAAGCAGAACCTGAGATCCTGTTTCTCTCAATTGATATATGAACTTAACTACAATTGGGCGAGCAAAGTCAGTTGAGTTTGTAGCACCCCACAGGAGAAGAAAGCCAACCATAACCACATTTAGAAGAAAGAAAATTTGGTTACATTTGTGTACTACAGAACAGTGCAGTTAGATAAAAATCTGTCCATTCCATGATTCTCCCTCGGGAAAGAAAAAAGATTGAAATGTGTATGCAAACTTCTGACCTACTGAGTTGTACCGGGGTTATCCAAAGACTGGAAATTGCTTCCTTTAACATTTAGTGTTGACAAGAATATAGACAGAGTTTAAATGACAACTTGGGTCAACTGAGAATAAAGATAAATGCTTCTTACAACAACAGAGACTGTAGTGCCTATAACAGTGATGAAGGGAAGAGACTAAAGGCTCCTAACAGGAAACAGAGGTAAACCTTATTAAGAAGAAAATACATACAGTAGCCCAAAGAAGACACATTTTGACAACAGATTGGAGAAGCTCCCAGAATGACTAGTGTGGCTGAATGTTGTCAATTTTCCCATGTATAAAGCTATTTCATAAAGGATAAAATAGGTAGTGGTTTCTTAACTGATCGAAACCTTAACAAAACCACAGTATGAAAAAGCAACCAGGAAATATAGCCTAATCAAAGGAGAAAAATATATACTCAAGTGAACCTAAAGAAGTGGAGATCTATGAATTATTTTTTTAACTTAAAATCATTTTATTTTTCTTTACTTTTTCATTTTATGCACAGGATCTTACTCTATCTCCTGGGACAGAGTACAGTGGTGGAATCACAGCTCACTGTAACCTCAAATTTCTGAAGTCAAGCAGTCATGCCACCTATGTCTCCTGAGTAAATATGACCACAGTTGTGCACACTACCACTCCTGTATAGTTTCCTTAAAAAAATTTGTACAAACAGTATATTGCTATGTTGCCTCAGCTGGTCTCAAACTCCTGGTCTCAGGCAATCCAACTGCTTCAGTCTGAAAGTGCTGACATAAGCCACCATACCTGGAATTTTTCTCTTTTAAGAAAAAAGGACATTAAATCATTAATAGTAAAATAAAACAAAGAAAGACATTGCATAATGATAAAGGGTTCAATTCAACAGGAAGACTTAACTCTCCTAAATGTAGATGCACCCAACTTTGGGGAACATAGAGTTATACAACAAGTACTGCTAGACCTACAATAAGACTCAAGTAGACACACAATAATAGCAGGGGAATGCAACTCCCCACTAAGTGTTTGACAGATTATCTCCTCAGAAACTTAACAAAGAAATTCTGGAGTTTGATTTCACACTTGGTCAATTGAAACTAATAGGCATTTACAGTATATGCCACACATCATCTAAGCAAAGTAAATTCTTCTCATCTGCTCACAGAATATACTCTAGGATTGACCACTTCCTAGCCATAAAGCAATTCTCAATACATTTTTAAAAAATCAAAATTATGCCAATCATACTGTCAGGCCACAATGGAACAAAGATAAAAATCAATACCAAGAAAATCTCACAAAATCACAGAATGATATTGAAATTAAACAACTTGCTCCTAAATGAATTTTGGGTAAACAAAAAAATTAAGGCAGAAAATTAAAAAGATTTTGAAATAGAAGAAACACAATATAACAAAATATCTGGGATGTAGGAAAAGCACTGTTAAGAGGAAAGTTGAGAGTGCTAAATACCTGCATCAAGAAGTTAGAATGATCTCAAACTAACAATTTAACATCACACTTAGAGAAACTAGAAAAATAAAAACTAACTAACCCCAAAGCTAGCAGAATGGGAAAAATATTCATAACCTATGAATCTGACAAAATCTAATACTCAGAACCTGTAAGAGACTTAAAGAATTCACAAGCAAAAAATTACCCCATGAAAAAGTGGGCAATAACCGACACTGTTCAAAAGAATACATACAAGTGGCCAAATAACAATAAAAAGCTTATCATCACTAACCATCAAGGAAATGTAAATAAAAACCACAATAAGACACCATCATACACCAGTTAGAATGGCTTTTGTTAAAAAGTAAAATGATAATAGATGTTGATGAGGTTTTAGAGGGAAAAAACCACTTATACCTGTTAATAGGAATGTAAACTAGTTCAGCCACAGTGGAGAGCAGCTTGGAGATTTTCCAAATAATCGAGAATTAAACTATGATTCAACCCGGCAATTTCACCGCTGGGTATATACCCAGAAGAGAATAAATTATTCTACCAAAATAGCACATGCACTTGTTGGTTCATCACTACACTATTTATAAGAGGAAAGACATGAATCAACCTAGTGCCTATTAATAGTAATTTTTTATTTTCTTGAGATGAAGTCTCACTCTCTTGCCCAGGCTGGTGTGCAATGGCACAATCTCAGCTCACTACAACCTCCACCTCCCAGGTTCAAGCAATTCTCCTGCCTCAGCCACCCGAGTAGCTGGGACTATAGGCACATGACACCACGCCTGGCTAACTTTTGTATTTCCAGTAGAGAAGGGGTTCCATTATGTTTTCCAGGATGGTCTCGATCTCCTGACCTCATGATCCACCCGCCTTGGCCTCCCAAAGTGCTGGGATTACAGGTATCAGCCACCGTGTCCAGCCTATTAATGGTAAATTGAATTTAAAAAGTGTCACATGTACAGCAATACTACTTAGCAAAAAAAAAAACCAAAAACAAACAAACAAACAAACAAAAAACAAACAAACGAAAGAAAACTTGTCCTTTGCAGCAATGTTAATACAACTAAAGGCCATTATACAAAGCATATTAATGCAGAAATGGAAAATGAAAATACTGCATATTCTCACTTATAAATGGAAATTAACACTGGCTACACATGGACATAAAAACAAAAATAATGGACAACTCTTAGAGGGTGGAGAGAGGGAGGGACCAAGAACTGAAAAACTGTCTATTTAGTACAATGCTCACTACCTGAGTGATGGAATTACTTATACTTCAAACATCAGCATTATACAAAATACCGGTGGAAGAGACCTGTGTAGGTACCTCCTAAATCTAAAATAAATTTGAAATTCTAAAAAGAGGTCTTACTCTCTCACCCAGACAGGAATACAATACCATGATTATAGTTCAATGCAGCCTCAAATTACTGGGGAACACAAGGAATAATCTTACATCAGCCTCCAAATTCCTGAGACTACAGGAACATTCCACCATGCATGTAAAAATATTTTTTACAAATAGCTTCTCACAATATTGCTCAGGGTAGTCTCAAACTTCTGGCCTTAAGTAATTAATAGGGTATGGCTCTGTGTCCCCAATCAAATCTCATCTTAAATTGTAATAATCCCCACATGTCCTGGGAGGGACCGTGTGGGAGGTAATTGAATCATGGGGGTGGGATTTTCCTGTGCTGTTCTCATAATAACAAATAAGTCTCATGTTATCTGATGGTTTTATGACTGGAGGTTCCCCTGAACAAAGTCTCTTGCTTGCTCCAATAATGGTGAGACCTCCCTAACCATGTGAAACTGTGAGGACATTAAACCTTTTTTCATGATAAATTATGTAGTCTTGTTTATGTCCTTATTATCAGCATGAGAATGGATTAATACAGTAGTCCTCTTGCCTTAGCTTTCAAAGTAGCTGGAGTTACATGCACATGCCATTGTGCCTGGCTAAAACACCTAGCTTAAAGATGCTCAGTCAGCTAAAGAAGAACATAGAAAACTAAACAGAAAAAGAAAGCAATGCATGAAGATAATGAGATTATCAACGAAGTGATTAAAAGTACAAAATAGAAACAAAGTGTGGAGCTGAAAAGTAAAATACCTGAATTTAGAGATTCACTAGAAGATCCAACAACAGGTTTGATCTAGCAGGAAAAAATCCAGCAAGCTTGATAAGAAGTCATTTGAAATTATAGGGCGAGGAGGCTAAAAATAATTTAAAAAATTAAGAGAGCCTAAGGGACTTATGGGATACCATTAAGATGGCCAATATACTTATAATGGGAATTCTAAAATAAAAAGAGAGAAAAGAGAGCAGCAAAGTTATTTCAAGAAACAAACAGTGACTGAGAACTCTCAAAATTTGAGGGAGAAAATGACCTAAAATTTAATGAAACTTTACCAACTCTAACTAGTAACAACACAGGGAGACCCATGACAAGACACATTATAATCAGAGATTCAAAAGTTAAAACACCGAGAATCTTGAAGCCAGCAAGAAAAAAGTGACTTAGCATGTAAAATGTTACCACTGCAGGATGACCGGCAGATATCTCAGCAAAAAAACTTACAGGCAAGAGGGTGTAGGATGACATACTCAAAGTGCTGAAAAAATGGCAAGTACCAGCCAAGAACACTATGTCTGCCAAAACTATCATTTCAAATGAATTAAAAAATAAAAATAAAGAATATTCAAGATAAATGAAAACTGTATAAATTTATACACACTAGGCCTGTCTTTAAAAATGCTAAAAAGTCATTCACATTAAAAAATGAAATGATGAGAGCAACACAAAATTATGTAAAATATGACATTTTCTAATAGAGAAAATGATGTACACAATCATAATATTCTTTGTAATTATAATGAAGATGCACAGAATACTTTTAATTCTGCTATATATTTGAGATAACAAAGGCTTAAAAATGACTATAAATCTGTGCCAATGGATTCACAATACAAAATAATATAATTTGTGACATCAATAAAACACACAGGGAGCCATAAAGAGGCAGGGTTCTACATGCTATAGTAGTTATTCTTGGTAATATCTGTAGCAACAACAAAGAAAATACCTACAGTAGTTAGGATTTTGAGACTAGTCTGCGCAACATGGCAAAACCCTGTCTCTATGAAAAATAACAAAAATTAGCCAGGAGTAGTGGTGCCCATCTGTGGTCCCAGGTACTCAGAAGACTGTGGTGAGAGGATTGTTTGAGTTGAGCCTGAGAGGCAGAGCTTGCAGTAAGCAGAGATTGTGCCACTGCACTCCAGCCTGGGTGACAGAGCAAGACCCTGTCAAAAAAAAGAAAAAAAAAAAGGAAATACCTATAGTACACACACACAAAGACACACACACACAGAGAGTAGTGAGAAAAGAATTAAAACTTGTCACTGCAAAAATCAAGAGTACACTAAGAAAGAGAACAAGAGAGAAAAACAGGAACAAAATTGCTACAGGACCAGCCAGGAGCGATGGCTCACGCCAGTAATCCTAGCAATTTGGGAGGCTGAGGTTAGTGGATCAACGAGGTCAGGAGATCGAGACCAACCTGGCTAACACGGTGAAACCCCGTCTCTACTAAAAGAAAAAAGAAAAAATAGCCAGGCGTGGTGGCAGGCGCCTGCAATCCCAGCTGCTGGGGAATCTGAGACAGGAGAATGGCATGAACGCAGGAGGGGGAGCTTACAGTGAGCCAAGATCTCACCACTGCACTCCAGCCTGGGTGACAGAGCGAGACTCCGTCTCAAAAAAAAAAAAAAAAAGCTAGAGGACCTAAAACAAAAAAGAAACAAAATGCAATAGGAAATCATTCCGTTTTAGTAATTTTTTAATATAAATCAACTATGTCAATCAAAAACATACTTTCACTAAATAAATTCATGAAACAAGATTCAACTCTCTGCTTCCTACAAATAACCAAATTATGATCTGGAACACATATAACCCGTACATGAAAGAATAAGAAAAAATATTAAATGCAAAATCCAATACTGTCATGGTAGACAAAATCAATATTATATCAAAAACTTCCTCAAGAGACAAGAGGAAAAGGACAGTAAAAACAACAACAATAAAAGCAACAATAATAAAGCAACATACAACAATAAAAGCAGCAACATTAAAACAACATACAACAATAAAAGCAACAACAGTAACGTATGTGCCTTACATCACAGATCCCAAATATATGAAGCAACATTTTACAGAATTGAAACATGAAGTAGCCAGCACCTGATAACAGGAGATGACTTTTATATTTGACTTTTAGTAATGTAAATTAAAAAAACAAACATAAGATTGATAAGTAAACAGAGGATTTCAACAACACAATAGAATAATTAGACCTAACATTCACATTTATATCTCTTCACTCAACAGTAGAATCTGCAACACTTTTAATCACACATGCCACAATATTCCAGATAGACCACCTGTTAAGTTAAAAAACAAATCTTAGCAAATTTAAGCAGAAGGAATTACACAAATTATTGCTAACTATGATACAATAAAACAAGAAGTTAAAAACACTAGCATGTCAAAGAATAAGTAAAAATTAAACAATAAATTCTCAAACATACTCTTGTTCAAGAGGTTATAGACTTAATATTGTTAATATGTCACTACTACAGAAAGCGGTTTACTGATTCAATGTTCTTTCTTTTTGTTTCTTTCTTTTTATCTTGAGATGGAGTTTCGCTCTTGTTGCCCAGGTTGGAGTGCAATGGTGTGATATCAGTTCACTGCAACCTCCACCTCCTGGGTTCAAGCAATTCTCCTGCCTCAGCCTCCTGAGTAGCTGGGATTACAGGCATGTGCCACCACACCTGGCTAATTTTGTATTTTCAGTAGAGATGGTGTTTCTCCATGGCTGGTCTGGAACTCCTGACCTCAGGTGATCCACCTTCCTCAGCCTCCCAAAGTGCTGGGATTACAGGCATGAGCCACCACCCCCAGCTGATTCAATATACTTTCTATCAAAATACCAATGAAACTTTTGGCAGAAGTTTTAATATATTCTATAATTTCTATGGAATTTCAAGTGACCACAAACAGCCAAACAATATTGGGGAAAAAATATAAAGATAGAGGCATCATACTTTCTAATTTCAAAACATACTACAAATGTATAGTAATCAAAACAGTTTGGTACTGACATAAAGACAAATGAATGATGAAACAGATGAGAGAGTCCAGACATAAGACCTCATGAGTTTAGTAAACATATTTTTAAAACGTGTTCCAAGAATTCACAATAAGGAAAGAACAGTCTCTTCAACAAACAGTATTGGGAATAATAAATTTTATAAGGAAAAAATAACAAAGTTAGACCTTATCTTGCACCAAATAAAAACATAAACTGAAGGCCAGGTGCAGTGGCTTATACCTGTAATCCCAGCAATTTGGGAGGCTGAGGCAAGTGAATCACAAGGTCAGGAGATCAAGACCATCCTAGCCAACATGGGGAAACCAAGTCGCTACTAAAAATACAAACAAAAATTAGTTGGTTGTGGTGGCACATGCCTATAGTTCTAGACACTCGGGAGTCTGAGGAAGGAGAATCTTTGGAACCCGGGAGGCGAGAGTTTCAGTGAGCCAAGATCACACCACTGCACTCCAGCCTGGCGAGAGAGAAAGACTCCACCTCAAATAAAGAAATAAACTCAAAATAACTAATTTTTTATAGTTGTTAAAATGCAATTTAAAACTGTATTTTTCAGACAGTTTGCTATCAGCATACAGAAAGCTACTACTCTGTTGATTTTCCGAAATGTTACTGAATTTGTTTAGCAGTTCTCTTAGCTTTTGGTGTAGTGTTTAGCGTTTTTCACATATAAGATTATTTTGTCCACAATCAGAGACCATTTGACTTTGTCCTTTCCAATTAGTATGAGTTTTATTTCTTCCTCTTGCCTAATGTCCTTGGCTAGTACTTCCAGTACTATGTCGAATAAGAGGTCTCAAAGTGGGGATGATTTTTCTTGTTCCAGATCTCACAGAGAAAGCTTTCAGCTTTTCCTTATTCAGTATAATGTTAGCATTGCTTTGTCATAAGTGGCCTTTATTGTGTTGAGGCACATAACTTCTATTCCTAATTTGTTGAGAGTTTTCATCATAATGAATGATGAATTTCATCCAACGCTTCTTCTGCATGCACAAAAGCTACAAAAATTAAAATACTTAATGTGATGGTTGATACAGTGTGTCAAATTGATTGGATTGGAGGATAGAAAGCGTTGATGCTGGGTGTGCCTGTGAGGGCATTGACAAATGAGATTAACATTTGAGTCAGTGGGCTCGGAAGGGGAGACCCACTCTTAATTGGGAGAGCACCATCTAATGAGCTGCCAGTGAATATAAAGCAGGAAGAAAAACGTAAAAAGGAGAGACTGGCCTAAGCTCCCAGCCCACATCTTTCTCCTGTGCTGGACGCTTCCAGCCTTCAAACACCAGACTCCAAGTTCTTCAGCTTTGGGACATGGACCGCCTCTTCTTGCTCCTCAAACTTGCAGACAACCTATTGTGGGATCCTGTGATCTCTCTAGGGAAGCCCGACTAATACACCTAGCAACAAACTTAACTAAAAAGATAAAAGATCTCTACTCTGAAAACGACAAAACATGGATAAAAAATATAAAATACAGATGAATAAATGAAAAAATCTTGTGTTTATACACTGGAAGAATACTGTTAATATAGCTACCCAAAGTAATCTACAGACATTATGTGATTTTTATCAAAATACCAATGACATTTTTTCACAGAAATAGAAAAAATATTTTAAATTTATGTGGATCCACAAAAAACTCTGAATAGACAAACAACATTGAGCAAAATAAGCAAAGCTAAAGGCATCGCTTTCTCAAACTTCAAAACTTCTTATAAAGCTATAGTAACCAAAACAGCACTGTACTGGCATAAAAACAAAAACATAGACTAATGTGCCCAATAAGCCCAGTCGTTAGTTTATGCACCTAAAGCCAACTGATTGTCAACAAAATTGCCAAGAACACACTTTAGGGAAAAGCTAATCTCTTCAATAAATGGTGCAGGGCCATTTAAATATTTACATTCAGAAAAATAATCCTAGACCCTTGTGCCTTGCCATATATGAAAATCAACTCGAACTAAAGACTTAAATGGAATGCCATAAATTATGAAACTATTAGAGAAAAACTTAAAAAATGCTTTATAACATTGGACTCGGAAAGGATTATTAAAATAGATGTCAAAACATAGGCAACAAAATCAAAAATAAGCAAAAAATATTATGTCAAACTAAAATGCTTTTTCATATTAAAAAAACAACTAAAAGATTGAAGAGACAGCTTAGGCGATGAAAGAAAATGTTTTCATATACATATGACAAAAGGCTAATATTCAGAATATATAAGAAACTTTAAAATCTCAAAATAAAATACACTTATAATCTAATTTTAAAAATGCAAAAGATCTTAATAGATGTTCGTCAAAAAGAGATACAAAAATGGCTAACTGGAACATAAAAAGATGTTCTACATTACTAATCACCAAGGAAATGCAAATCCAAACCACAATGAGATACCGCCTCACTCGCATTTAGAATGGCTATAATAAAAATACATAAGTAAATAAAACAAGTACTAATGAGGATATAAAAAAGAGTGAATGTATACATTGTTGGTGGAATTGTAAATTAGTATGGCCATTATAGAAAATAGTATGGAGGTTTCTGAAAGAAATTTAAAATAAATCTATTATATGATCCAGCAATTTTACTCCTGGCTGTATATCCAAAAGAAAGCATATCACTGTGTCAAAAAGATATTTGCATTCCCGTGTTCATTACAGAACTATTTATAATAGCTTATATATGGAATCAATTCAAATGTACAGCAACAGATAAATGGATAAGGAAAATCTACTGTATATACACAGCGAAATACTATTCAGCTGTAAGAAAGGATAAAATTCTGTCAGTAAAAGAGCATGGATGAACCTTGAGCATACCATATTAAGTAAAATAAGCTACATAGAGAAACACAAATACTTTATGATGTTATTATCTCACTCATTTGAGGAAGCTGAAAAACAAGGTTGATATCAGCAAAGAGTACAACAGGGGTTACGAGAGACTGAAGCAGTAGGATAGGAAAAGGCTGCTTAACATGTATTGTGTTACAATTAGATAGGAGAAACAAGTTTTTGTTTTTTGTTACACAGTAGAATAATAATAATTATGAAAAGGTATCGCATATTACAAAATAGCTAAAAGAGACCAGTTTTGGTGGCACATTCCTGCAATCATACATTTTGGGAGACTGAGGTGGGAGAATCACTTGAAGACAGAAGTTCAAGATGAGCCTGGACAACATAATGTGACCCCGTCTCTGTGAAAAATTAAAACATTATGCAGGCATGGTGGCAGGTTCCTGTAATCTCAGCTAATTGGGAAGCTGAGGTTAGAAGATTGTTTGAGGTTACTGTGAGCTAGGAGTGCGCCACTGTATTCCAGTCTGGGTGTTAGAGCAAGATCCTCTCTCTAAAAAAAGTTAATACATAAAGATAAAAAAATTAGCTAGAGAAGAAGCTTTTGAATGTTCTCACCACAAAAATAGCAAATGCATGAGGCAATAAATACGCTAAGTACTCTGATTTTTATTGCTATATGACATATATACATGATTGTTTCCCCAAAATATGTACAATTACATGTGTCAATTTTACAAAATGAAGACTATAATGTAAAATCTATAGCTGTAAAATTCCTAGCACAATACAGAAGGGTGAAGCTTCATGACAATTGGTCCTGGCAATAATTTGGGGGATGTAAAATCAACGGACGAGACAACAAAAGCAAGGGAACACACATGGTACTAAATCACCGTGTGAAAAATATCCCAAACAGGCAAAGCAGAACATGGAATAGATATATGCTCATTTATGTACATTGTAGTATTACTCACAAACATACTACCTGGAAGCAAATGTACCTTTAAGGATGAGTAGATTCAACAAACAGGACACGTATATTCACTGGGATAGCATTCAGCCTGAAAAATAAGGAAATCTTGAAAAGTACTACAATAAGGACAAATCTTGAAAACATTCTGTTAAGTAAAACAAGACAGTCAAAAAGGAAAACTGTATAATTACACTTACGTAAAATATTTAGTCAAACTCAAAGAAACCAAGTGTTGTAGTCTCAGCAGTGCACCAAGATATAACAGTCTCTCATAGTCTGAGATAACACCCAGAGTTCTTTGTTCTACCTCTAAGGAGTTTAAGGAGCGTGAACACAAAGGTGAGGTTGGAGTGAAAGTTTGATAAGCAAGAGAAGAAAGCTCTTTGTCAGGAGAGATAGGTGTCTGAACGGGGTGCCCTCTGTGAGGCTGGGGTCCAGGGATTTTATGGACTGGGAAGGGAAGGGAATGTGCCTAGTTCACAGGCTGTCTTGAAAAACGTGTGGCTCAGCTTGGCCCAGGACTTTGGCCCGGGACCAATCAGGAGCAGAAGGGATGATTCATAGATGCTGCTTAGATTGGCCCAGGACTTCTCAGAAGCTAAGGTGAAAGCTTGGTCCAGGAGCTTGGTCCAGGAGCTTGGCCCTGGAGCAATCAGGGGCTGAAGTAATTATTCATAGAGGTCAGACTTACAGTCCAAATAAAGGAGAGTGTCGACCGGAATGCACCAGAGCCCACTGTGCTTATGCCCAAAAGGAGAAGAAACTTCCTGGGAGCCCACTGACTGCACAGAGGACAAAGGCGTTTCTTTTTTTCTTTTTCTTAAATTTCTTTCATTTTTTTTTTTGAGATGTACTTTCTTATTATTTATTTATTTATTTATTTTGTGATGTAGTTTTGCTCTTGTTGCCCAGGCTGGAGTGCAATGGTGCGATCTTGGCTCACAGCAACCTCCGCCACCTGGGTTCAAGTCATTCTCCTGCCTTAGCCTCCCAAGTAGCTGGGATTACAGGCATGCGGCACCATGCCCGGCTAATTTTGTATTTTTAGTAGAGACGGGGTTTCTCCATGTTGGTCATGCTGGTCTCGAACTCCCGACCTCAGGTGGTCCGCCCACTTCTGCCTCCCAAAGTCCTGGGATTACAGGCATGAGCCACTGTGCCTGGCCAAACAAAGGCATTTCTATGCCAGGTCAGTCTTGTTCCCTTATCTGAGTGAGCTGGAGGTTTGTACAAGTTTTTATCCAAATGGGCCAGAGGTTTTTCTATCCGTGCAGCCATGGGCAGGTCTCCAAGCACAACACCATGGGCTAGTTACCTTGTTAGCGTCTGCAGCTTGATTTTTTCCAGGATTCCTTTTAGGTTATGCAGGGATGAGACACTGACCCAAGGATCAGGGACTTTCCAGGGACCGTTCTCTTGCTATCTACCTAAAGCAAGCTACCTAACTTCTTTCACAAGTAATGAGTATTCACTTTTACTTTTGTAAGACAAAAATTATCTAAAACCTATTGCAAAAAAAAGAACTATACTTACCACTTCTACACCATATACTTAAAATGTTAGAAATGAAAATGGAATGTTTTTAACTACAATTAGAAATTTAAGACTAACTAAAAGGCACAGTAGAAAATCTTTCAAACATCACCTTCAAATAACAAAGGGTTCTTCTCACATAATTATTTAGATGTAAACTATAAGTTGATTGTGAATTTAAGATTATTTCCCTGACGACTCACCAAGATACAATAAAATAATCACTACAAACTAAGAAAAGAGGGAAATGTATAGCACTAAGGTCCACATCAAAAGCTACAAAGGGCCAGGCATGTTGGCTCATGCCTGTAATTCCAGCAGTTTGGGAGGCTGGGGCAGGGAGATCACTTGAAGCCAGATGTTCAAGACCAGCCTGGCCAACAGCAAAACCCCATCTCTACAAAAAAATACAAAAATTAGCTTGGTGTGGTGATGCACATCTGTAATCCCAGCTGCTCAGGAGGCTGAGACAGCAGAAATGACTTAAAACCGAGAAGTGGAGGTTGCAGTGAGCTGAGATCATGCCACTGTACTCCAGCCTGGGTGACAGATTGAGACTCTGCAACAAGAAAAAAAAAAAAAAAAAAAAAAACTAGAAAGATCTAAAGTTAACAGGCTAACATCTTGATTAAAAGAACAAGAAAACCAAGTGAAAACGAACGTGAAAGCTAGCAGAAAACAAGAAATAACCAAGATCAGAGTAGAGCTGAAGGAGATAGAGATACTGAAAACTTTTCCAAAAAAAAAGAAAAGAAAACTCAACCAATCCAGGAGCTGTTTTTATGAAAAAAAAATTAATAAACTAGATGGAACACTAGCTAGGCAAATAAATAAGAAAAGAAAGAAGAACCAAACACAATTAGAAATAATAAGGGAGATATCATCACTGATCCCATGGAAATATGAACAACCATCAGAGAATACTATAAACACCTCTATGCACATAAACCAGGAAATCTAGAGGAAATGGACAATTTCCTTGCAAAATAAACCCTCCACAAGACTGAATCATGAATAGTTCAATAATGTGTTCTGAAATTGAGGCAGTAACAACTAGCCTACCAAGCAAGCTGAATTTGACCAGAGGTACAAAGAGGAGATGATACCTTTTCTCCTAAAACTATCCAAAAAAAATTGAAGACAAAGAAGTTCTCTCTAACTTATTCTATCAGGCCAGCATCATCCTGATAACAAAACCTAACACAGATACTACAACGACAACAACACCACATCATGCCAATGTCTTTGATGAACACTGTGCAAAAATCCTCAATGAAATACTGGCAAACCAAATCCAGCAGCACGTTAAAAAGTGCATCCACCACAATGGAATTGGCTTTGTCTCCAGGATGCAAGGTTGGTTCAACATATGCAAATCAATAAATGTGATTCATCACATAAAGATAACGAAATACAAAAACCAAATGATTATCTCAATAGATGCAGAAAAAGTATCCAATAAAATTGAACATTCCTTCATGTTTAAAATTCTCAATAAACTAGGAACTGAAAAAACATACCTCAAAATAATAAGAGTCATACACAACAAACCTACAGCCCATATCATACTGAATGTGTAAAAGCTGGAAACATTCCCCTTGAAAACTGGCACAAGAAAAGTATGCCCTCTCTCACCACTCCCATTTGACACAGTATTGGAAACCTTGTCCAGGAGAATCAGGCCAGAGGAAGAAATAAACAGTATTCAAATAGAAAGAGAGGAAGTCAAATTATCTTTGTTTGCAGATGACCTGATCCTATATCTAGAAAGCCTCATTGCCTCAGCCCCAAAGCTTCTTAAGGTGATAAGCAAGACTAGCAAAATCTCAGGATATAAAATCAATGTGCAAAAGTAGCTATCATTCCCGTACACAAGCATCACCCAAGCGGGGAGACAAATCATGAATGAACTTTCATTCACATTTGCTACAAAGAGAAAAAAATACCTAGGAATGCAGCTAAGCAGGAAAGTGAAGGACCTCTTCCAGGAGAACTACAAACAACTGCTCAGAGAAATCAGAGTGGACACAAAACAGATGGAGAAACATTCCATGCTCATGGAGAGGAAGAATCAGTACCACGAATATGAGCATATTGCCCTAAGTAATTTATACATTGAATGCTATTCCCATTGAGCTACTGACATTCTTCAGGTAATTAGAAAAAAAAGTTTAAAATTCATATGGAACCAAAAAAGAGCCCAAATAGCAAAACCAACCTTAAGAAAAAAAGAAAAAAAAAAAGCTGAAACTGTCACTGCCTAATTTCAAACTATACTAGAAGGGTACAGTAACAAAAACAGCATGGTACTGGTATAGAAACGACACATAGACAAATGAAACAAAATAGAGAGCATAGAAATAGAGCCAAAAACCTACAACAACCTGATCTTTGACAAAGTCAACAAAAACAAGGAATTAGGGAAAGGTCTCCCTATTCAATAAATGGTGCTAGGATTACTGGCTAGTCATATGTAGAGAAATAAAACTGAACCCCCTCCTAACACCATATACAAAAATTAACTCAAGATGGATTAAATACTTAAATGTAAAACCCAAAACTATAAAAACCTTAGAAGAAAAAATCTAGATAATACCATTCAGGATATAGGCATGAGGAAAGATTTGATGACAAAAAGGCCAAAAGCAATAGCAACAAAAGCAAAAATTGACTAATGAGGTCTAATTAAACTAAATAGCCTCGGCAGAGCCAAAGAAACTGTCATCAGCACAGAGAACCTAGAGAATGGGAGAAAAATTTTGCAACCTATTCATCTGACAAATGTCTAATACCCAGAATCTACGAGGGACTTAAAATTTACAAGAGAAAACAAACAACCCCATTAAAAAGTGTTCAAAGGACATGAACAGACATATCTCAAAAGAAGACATACATGTGCCCATCAAACATGAAAAGCTCAGCATCACTGATAACTGGACAAATACAAATCAAAACAACAATGAGACACCATCTCACACCAATTACAATGGCTATTAATAAAAAGTAAAAAAGAAATAAAAAACAGATGCAGGTGAGGTTGTGGAGAAAAGGAACACTTTTACACTGTTGATGGGAGTGTAAATTATTTCAGGCATTGTGGAAGAGAGTGTGGATATACCTCAAAGACCTAGAAGCAGAAATACCATTTGACCCAGCAATACCATTACTAGGTATACATCCAAAGGAATATAAATAATTGTATTTTAAAAATACATGTATACATATGTTCATTGCAGCACTATTTACAATAGCAATGTCATGTAATCAATCTACATGCCCATCAATGATACACTGGATAAAGGAAATTTGGTAAACGTACACCATGGAACACTATGAAGCCGTAAAATGTAATGAGACGATGTCCCTTGCGGGAACATGGTTGGAGTTTGAAGCCATTACTCCAAGCAAACTAATGCAGGAACAGAAAACCAAACACCATCTATTATTATTCTAACTTATTAGTGAAAGCAGATCAATGAGAACACATGGACACATCAGGAAGAACAACGCACACTGGACACCTGTTTCATGGCATGGGGGACGGGAAGCAGAGCATCAGGAAGAATAGCTGTGGATGCTGGGCTTAGTACCTGGGTGTTGAGATGATCTGTGCACTAAACAACAGTGGCACACATTTATGTATGTAAGAGACCTGCATATCCTGCACATGGACCCCTAAACTTAAAATAAAAGTTGAAAAAAATATTGATCACATATGGAGCCCTGAACTTAAAATATAAGCTGAAAAAAAAAAATGAGTATCTGGTGGGTTCTCTACGTTAGACCCAAACTGAGGATCCTGAAGCTCCCGCTGGGGGAATTGGGGCTGGGGGCACCCTGGGGAGCCGCTGCCAAGGCAGTCCACCATCCCTACAGGCCGCCTCCCTTCCCAGCCAGTGATGGAAAGGAGAAGGGGTATGTGAACAGCTGTGGAAGTCAGACTCTCGGGAACTGAATCAGGCCCCACCCCATGCCCCCCAGCCCAGTCCAGCCAGCGTGCCCGCCAGTCTTCCCACCCAGCCAGCCCAGCCCCCAGGATTGTTAGATGGAACAAGGCTCCATCATCACCCAGGCATGGAGGGAAGATGACCTGGTCCTTACCAAGCAATGCCTGGTTTCCAAAGTGCTCTCCAAAGAGGCCTCATGTTTGTTACATCTTAGAAGGCCCTTTTCTGCTGTTCTTGTACCCAGCATGTTGGCCAGTCAAGTTCCCCCGCTGAGCTCTCCACACATAAGAGGGGAGTCAACACCACTGCTAAGTTGGCTGAGCTCCAGGGTCTCTAGAATCAGTTTTATCAGATCCCAGGGACCTGCCTGCTCCCAGAGGTGACAGAGAAAAATCAAGGAACAATCTATATGGTCACTGACATGGATGAAACCCTTGTGCATAGCTCCTTTAAGCCAATCAGCAAAGCTGACTGCCTAGTGACTGTAGAGATTGAGGGGACCATGAGGCCTTATATGGATGAGTTCCTGAGATGACTGGTAGGAACTGTTTAAATGTGTTTTCTTCATTGCTCTCTTCATTCCAGCCTGAACAAGTATGCAGATCCTGTTGAGAGGTGACAGCATGCTGGCAGTCCTCACAACCCTCACTTGCTCTCGGGGCCTCCTCTGCCTGGGCTCCCACTTTGGCGGCACTCAAGGAGCCATTCAGCCTGCCGCTGCAATGTGGGAGCCCCTTTCTGGGCTGGCCAAGGACGGAGCCAGCTCCCTCAGCTTGCCACAAGGTGTGGAGGGAGAGGCGCGTGTGGGAACTGGGGCTGTGCGCAGTGCTTGCAGGACAGCGCGAGTTCCAGGTGGGCATGAGCTCAGCGGACCCCGCACTCGGAGCCACGGGCCAGCCCCACTGGCCCCTGGCAGTGAGGGGCTTAGCACCTCGGCCAGCAGCTGCTGTGCTCAATTTCTCGCTGGGCCTTAGCTGCCTTCTCACAGGGCAGGGCTCAGGTCCTGCAGCCCACCACGCCTGAGCCTCCCCCTACTCCGTGGGCTCCTGTGCACCCAAGCCTCCCAGATGAGTGCCACCCCCTGCTCCATGGCGGCCAGTCCCATCAACCACCCAAGGGATGAGAAGTGCAGGCACATGGCGCCAGACTGGCAGGCAGCTCCACCTGCAGACCCAGTGGGGAATCCACTGGGTGAAGCCAGCTGGACTCCTGAGTCTGGTGGGGATGTGGGGAACCTTTGTGTCTAGCTCAGGGGTTGTAAATACACCAATCAGCACTCTGTATCTAGCTCAAGGTTTGTAAACACACCAATCAGCACCCTGTGTCTAGCTCAGGGTTTGGGAATGCACCAATTGACACTCTGTATCTAGCTACTCTGGTGGGGACGTGGAGAACCTCTGTGTCTAGCTCAGGGATTGTAAACACACCAATCAGTGCCCTGTCAAAACAGAACACTCGGCTCAACCAATCAGCAGGATGTGGGTGGGGCCAGATAAGAGAATAAAAGCAGGCTGTCCAAGCCAGCCGTGGCAACCCACTCGGGTCACCTTCCACATTGTGGAAGCTTTGTTCTTTTGCTCTTTGCAATAAATCTTGCTGCTGCTCACTCTTTGGGTCCACACTGCCTTTATGAGCTGTAACACTCACTGTGAAGGTCCGCAACTTCCCTCCTGAAGCCAGCAAGACCACGAACCCATCGGGAGGAATGAACAACTCCAGACGTGCTGCTTTAAGAGCTGTAACACTCACTGCAAACATCTACAGCTTCACTCCTGAGCCAGCGAGACCACGAACCCACCAGAAGGAAGAAACTCTGAACACATCTGAATGTCAGATGGAAAAAACTTCAGACATGCTGCCTTTAAGAACTGTAACACTCACCGTGAGGGTCCGCAGCTTCATTCTTGAAGTCAGTGAGAACAGGAACCCACCAATTGCAGACACACTGTGACGGGTGTGCTGGACCAGTGTGCGGTGTTCTGGGGTTGCCTAGCCCATGAGTCGTGTTTGTTCCACCAGGGCTTCTATATCAACAACCTCAGATATCTGGGGAGGGACCCGAGGAAAACTCTCATCCTGGACAACTCGCCTGCTTCTTGTATCTTCCACACAGAGAATGCAGTGCCTGTGCAGTCCAGTTTGATAACATTCCAGACAGCAGCTGCTGCACCTGATATCAATCTTTGAGGAGATGAGTGGAGCAGAGGACGTCTACACTAGCATTGGGCAGCAGTGGGCCCTTAGCCTTCCCTGCTTCCCAGCAATGGCCATCACAGTAGGGGACTTTCCCACACTGTGCCTTTATGATCAGTCTGAAAGAGTGTAGGCTGGAACACCTACCCACATGGACCTGGAAAGAGTGAGAAGTGATTGAAAAGAGCTTCAGGAAAGCTTAGATGCCCAGTGGGTTAATGCCAGACCAAGGATACTCAGAGCTACCTGCCATCAAGTCGTTGGGTTCCCGAGACGTGGGTGTGAGAGAAAGAAAGAGAGCATGTGTGTTTTGCCATGAACTGTGGCCCCAATATATAGTGTTTCAGTGGGGGAGAAGCTGAAGGACAAAGACTCTTCCCAAGTTAGCTTGTCTCCTCTCCTGTCACCCTATGAGCCCCTGAGCCCCATAGGGATGAAGACTATTGAAGGCTCCATTGCAAACCTGGTCTTTCCTCAGTGCTGCAAGACCTATGCCAAGGAGAAAGGAAAGGTATGCCTTTGGGTGTTCCAGACACACATCTTTCTGAAATATTTCTCCAGCCAGTTGTTGCAGACAAAAGATGACATTTCTGGGAAGATGGGGACTTATGTACAGACCAGTACCCAAGCCATCAGGTCTTGTGGCCTAAAGGCTATGCTTACTTAAGTCCAGCCAAGTGCCTGGGATGGATCCTTTCTGCATCTCCCCAAGACTCACCACTCAGCCATAGCCTCAAACCTGTGGGGAAGGAAGTTGTCTCCCCACCCTGCAAGAGGACAAATAACTGATTTCTGTTCATTTTACTCTGTTTTAAAATTCTCTTAAAAAAAAAAAAAGCCTATCTGAAACTAAAAAAAAAAAAAAAACAAGGAAAAAAGATGTCATACTTACATAGGTGAAAAACACACAGATATATCTATAAGCAACAAACACAGCTAATTCACACATATATTAAACATCACATTGAGATAAAATGTATCGAGCTAAAAATTATCATTCAACTCATGATATCAAGTTTTAAAAGCAAAAATACAATTAACTGATCTGAGAAAACTTATCCCCCAAGAAAAGAAACACAATAACACGGAATCGAAAATAAGAAGAGAGATTTTAATGCATAAAATCCTGAATACAACATAGATTTACAATGAAAAATACCTTTTTTTTTTTTTTTTTTTTTTTTTTTTTTTTTTGAGACAGAGTCTTGCCCTGTCGCCCAGGCTGGAGTGCAGTGGCGCAATCACGGCTCACTGCAAACTCTGCCCACTGGCTTCATGGCATTCTCCTGCCTCAGACTCTCGAGTAGCTGGGAATACAGGCACCTGCCACTATGCCTGGCTAATTTGTTGTATATTTAGTAGAGACGGGGTTTCACTGTGTTAGTCACGATGGCCTCGATCTCCTGACCTCATGATCCACCCACCTTGGCCTCCCAAAGTGCTGGGAATACAGGCATGAGCCACCACACTCAGCTGAAAAATGACTCTTTAGATATCTACAGCATTCAACTGTGTGCACTCATGAAAAGCAGACATTTTATGTCATTGGAATTTAATAAATTGCAGTAAAATTATACAGAAAATACATTACAATCATTAATAACAGGCTCTAATGAGAATAATTTAATAAATAATCATTAAAAAGACAGGAGAATTTTATTATGTTCTCAATATGTTGCTGCTCTTCTTACCACAAAATATAATAAAACTATACAACTATAATACAGCTTTCAGGAGCTAAAAAAGCCTTATATTTCCAAATAAAAGAACAACATAAATTTTGCAAAATACGATGAGCATTACTGAAGTATAAAGTCACTATCTGGAATTAAAATATACCATCATTTAGATAAAGACTAAAAGAAGAATATAAATGTTAATGATTCCTTTCTGCCTACACTGAGCTTAAAATTACAACCAAAAATTTTAATAAATATGTAGCACCTACAAGAAATTTTATTAATAGATTACATAATGTGTAAATTTTAGCAATTTATTTTAGAAGTTTTGAATCTAAAAATCACCAGCTTGACATTCATTTGAGAAAGTGAAACATAAAGGAGAGTAACATAAGCAAGATGACAGAATGGGAGGTTCTGCATGCACATCCCCTACCACATAATGCAGCTGCCACAGCAACATAAGTGGACTCATGAAAGCCTTGGGATCCAGTTCAGAGTTTGTGACATCCAGCTGGAGGCAAAGACCAAGGAAGACATCTTTAGAGGGTAAGCACTTGACCAAGCGACAAGCTTGCCAATCATGGTCCCGGCTTCAAAACAGAATACTGCCACATCTTACTGTAGACTTGGCTATAACTCATTTGACCTTGGTCCTGACAGTGCAACAATCTGCAAAAAACACAAGAGAATTCATACTCACCTGAGACTTAGGTGACAGGCCTGCAGAACTTGGTTCTCTCTATAGTCCCTGAATTAGGCAAAACACACCTTCTTTCCTTCTCCAGCCATGGTATGGAAGAAATATTCACATTGATATGATGAAATGCTAACTAACAATATGAAAAATACTAAAATATAAATGTCACTAAAAATGGTAAATACATACTGAAATTCAGAATACTCTAAATTGTTATCATCTTAAACTAGACTATTAAAATACAAGATGTTTTACATAAGTCTTATGATAACAACTAGGAAAAAAAAAACCATAGTAAAGAAAAAGAGAAAGCAATTAAAGCATACACAAACAACAAAAATTACACATTGGATATGGTGTCTCCTGCTTATAATTCCAACACTTTGGGAGGCCAAGGTAGAAGACTCATAAGCTCCTTGGGTGTTGTGGTACGTGTCTGTAGTCCAAGCTACTTGGGTGGCTAAGGTAGGAGGATTGCTTGAGCCCAGGAGGTTGAGGCTACAGTGAGCTGTGATATGCCACTGTACTTCAGTCTGAGCAAGAAAGCATAACTTTGTCTCAACAAAAATTAACAATACCACAGGAAAGACAGAACCAGAAAAAAAGGAAGCAAACTTAAAATGGACCGAAAACTACAAATTTACAATAGTAACTGCTTACCTGTCACTACCTTACAAATAAAAAGATTAAGTTATCTACTCAACAGATACTGCTGTAGACTGAATGTCATCTCCAAAATTTAGGATAAAATTTAATAGCCAATATGATAGAATTAAGAGGTGGAACCTTTAAAATTTAATTAAGCTATAAGCACTCTGCCCTCATGAATGGATTAATGTTCTTATTATGGGAATGGGCTAATTTTAACAAGAATGGATCAGTTATATATTTAAAAAAATAGCTCTCTCTCCCTCACATCTTTGGCTGTGTTAATATCCAGCAACTAGACCTTCAACAGATGCCAGTATCATGTTGTTTTGCCTTCCCAGCCTCCAGAATCATGAGTCAAATAAAATTCTATTCTTTATTAATTACCAGTCTGTGATATTCTGTTATAGCAGCCAAAAGAGACTAAAGCAGACAGAGTGGATAAATGAATCTTTTAAACCTCGTAATATGCTGCTTACAGGAGACTCAATTATGAATAAAGAGCATAGTCTAAAAGTGAAAGGATAGAAAATGATATTCCATGCAAATAATAACCAAAGGAGTGCAATGGCAGTTATGCTTAAATTAGACAAAATAGACTTTCTAGCAATGTCTCTCACAAGCATGAAATGAGTTTACCATACAATAATAATAGAGGTTAATTTGTCAAGAGATTATAGCTATATTTATGCACCCAAAACAGAGGCTTCTAAATATAAAAAGCAAATATTGCCAGATCTGTAGGGAGAAGTAGAAAGAAATCCAATAATAGAAAACTTTAATGAAATGTATAATAAAGGACAAATAGTTAATAGCATTGTAAATGGGCAAGGGAAAGCTGGTCTCATGTGTTGCATTTGAGAATGCAGCAAAGAAAGTGGGAACTGATAATTTTACTGCAAGCCTGAGTTAGGCTGAAAAACAAGGTGGTCGATTAGAGGTCCCACTTGCCATACGTTAAAAAAACACAGGAGAAAACCAGTCCTCCTCTGGAGTGTTAAAATAATTAAAGAGCAGAATATTAGACTAAAGTGGCTCTAGTGCCCTGTGTTCATAGTTTAAAAAAAAAAAAAAATCTAAAACCTAACTCAAATACATTTCCTATAAACCATTATCTTAGCCTGAAACAAAATGCGGGTTTAACCAATGACAAACATGCAATTAACCTCTGAATATGTAACCAGGAAATTTCCATCTAGATAGTTCAAATAAGGCAACTACATAACTGTAACCAATTCTTGAATTTGGGTTGCTGTCTCATGCATCTTATGAAAGTGTTTCCTTTATGCCCCTTGGGTGGACCACAAATCATGGCTGGGTGCTTTCCAGTTCACCAATCACTGTTTGTTCAGATAAACTGGTTAACGTTTTAATATAGACTCCCATTAATTTTTAACAAGAGAGACTGGGGACCCTACGGGCCGCAGCTCCTCCCATGCAAAAACCCAGTCGCGGGTTTTCCCTGATGACCCACCTGGCATCCCTGAACAATCTGGGAAATACTCATGGCTGTGGGCACAGAGCAGGGCACTGCCCAGGGACAGCACCGGATGGGCCAGGCCGGCTGTGGGGGTCCTCGCTGCTGGCCCAGCGGCCATCTTGCAGCCACAGGGGACTGAGGGCCAAGCTGCGGGAGACTCGGAGCTAACCGTGGGGTGGCCGGTCCTGCCAGTTTCACGGCCTGCTCTCCCCTCTCGGGATGCCGAACCCCGCATACTCACCATTTCCCAGCTTCCAGGATGTCCTGATGCCCTAACTATGCGTCCCCAATAACCTACAGATCACAGGGCAACAGGGGCTGTAAGAGAGTAGCCCAGGGCTCCCAAGGTGGAGGAGGAGTAAAAGGAGACGGATCCCAAACTCCTATGCCAGCGCCAGCGAGAGACAAAGACCCCGCCAAACACTGGAAGCCACGCTCTCCTTTCCTCTCGTCTCCAACTGCAGGCCTGATTGGGCGGTTCCCACATCAGTGTCACTGATTGGATAAAACTCCGGGACACACCCACCCCCGCCTGACTCCTGCCCCTACCCCCACTCCCGCTCAGCGTTAGTGCATTTTTGTTAGTTTGTTTTACTTTAAGTTCTGGAATACGTGTGCAGAAAGTGCAGGTTTGTTACATAGTTTTACACGTGCCATGGTGGTTTGCTGCACCTATCAACCTGCCATGTAGGTTTTAAGCCCCACATGCATTAGATATGTGTCCTAATTCTTTCCCTCCCCTTGACCTCAACCCCATAACAGGCCCCAGTGTGTGATGTTTTGTTCCCGGTGTCCCTGTGTTCTCATTGTTCAACTCCCACATATAATTGAGAACATGTGGTGTTTGGTTTCCTGTTCCCATGTTAGTTTGCTGAAGATAATGGTTTCCAGCGTCATTCATGTCCCTGCAAAGGACATAAACTCATTCCTTTTATGCCTGAATATTATTTCATGGTGTATATATGCCACATTTTCTTTTTCCAGTCTATCAATGCTGGGCATTAGGGTTGGTTCCAAGTCTTTGTTATTGTAAACAGTGTTGCAATAAACATATGAGTGCATGTGTCTTTATGCTAGAATGATTTATATTCCTTTGGGTGTATACCCAGTAATGAGATTGTGGGGTCAAATGGTATTTCTGGTTCTAGATATTTGAGGAATCACCACACTATCTTCCATAACAGTTGAACTAATTTACACTCCCTCCAGCAGTGTAAAAGCGTTTCTATTTCTCCACAGCCTCACCAGCATCTGTTGTTTCCTGACTTTTTAATAATTGCCATTCCAAATGGTGTGAGATGGTGTCCCATTGTGGTTTTGATTTGCATTTCTCTAATCATCAGTGATGGTGAGCTTTTTTCTTTTTTCTTCTCGTGTGTTTGTTGACCACATAAATGTCTTCTTCTTCCTCCTCCTCCTCCTCCTCCTCTTCTTCTTCTTCTTCTTCTTCTTCTTCTTCTTCTTCTTCTTCTTCTTTCTTCTTCTTCTTCCTTTTCTTTTTATTTACTTTACTTATTATTATTATTTTTAAGACAGAGTCTTGCTCTGTCAGCCAGGCTGGAGTGCAGTGGCAGGATATCTGCTCACTGCAACATCAGCCACCCAGGTTCAAGTAATTCTCCTGCCTTAGCCTCCCAAGAAGCTGGATTTACAGGCCACCCACCAACACACCCTGCTAATTTTTTGTGTTTTTAGTAGAGACAAGGTTTCACCATGTTGCCCAGGCTAGTCTTGAACACCTGACCTCATGATCCACCTGCCTACAAGGCTGAAAGTGCTGGGATTACAGGCTTGATCAACTATGCCCAGCCAAATGTCTTCTTTGAGAAGAGTCTGTTCATATTCTTTGCTCACTTTTTGATGGTTGTGTGTGTGTGTGTGTGTGTGTGTGTGTGTGTGTGTGAATTTGTTTAAGTTCCTTGTAGATTCTGGATATTAGACCTCTGACACATGGATAGATTGCAAAAATTTTCTCTCATTCTGTAAGTTGCCTGGTCCCTCTGATGATAGCTTCTTTTGCTGTGCAGAAGAAGCTCATTAGTTTAATTAGATTTCATTTGTCAATTTTAGCTTTTGCTGCAATTCCTTTTGGTATTTTATTCATGAAGTCTTTGCTCATGCCTATGTCCTGAATGGTATTGCCTAGGTTTTCTTCTAGGGTTTTTATGGTTTGGTGATTTACATTTAAGGCTTTAATCCATCTTGAGATAATGTTTGTATAAGGTGTAAGGAAGGGGTCCAGTTTCTGTTTTCTGAATGTGGCTAGCCAGTTCTTTCAGCACCATTTGTTAAGTAGGAAATATTTCCCCACTGGGGAAAGATTCCCCAAAATCTTTCCCCATTTTATCAGGTTTGTCAGAGATCAGATGGTTGTAGATGTGCAACATTATTTCTGAGATCTCTGTTCTGTTCCATTGGTCTATATATCTGTTTTGGTATGAGTACTGTGCTGTTTTGGTTACTGTAGCCTTGTAACATAGTTTGAAGTCTGGTAGCAGGATGCCTCAAGCTTTTTTGTTTTTGCTTAGGATTGTTTTGAGTTGACAGGAAAACAAGCTTGTATAGTTGGGGTCACATGCCCAGAGTATCACAGCTAATTAAGAAGTGAGCTGAGACTTGAAATGCACATACTCTTTCCCTTACCTGGGTCATTGTATAATGCATCTTAGCAGCTATTTAACAGTAGGAATTAGAACATTTGGACATCTTTTTAGCAACCTTTTAACCTGCATTTTGGTAATGCAGTAAAGACCTTCATCCCATCCCTGAGCCCCTCTCTCCCAATGCTGCACCCCACTGCTGACCACACTGTGGTGTGGCCGTTAGGAATCAGGGGGTCAGTGGGCGGCGGAAATAAATAAGCAAGGATTATGTTGCCCAAATTTGCTCATCTGAGAAAGTCTCCTCAACCATTGTGTGTGAAGTGATTATTCCACGGTAATTGTGCCCTGACTGTGCTGCATCTCATTCTGACTTGTCTTTTTGAAAATCACTGGATTACTCTCATGAACGGGGGCATTTCTCTTTCTATTTGAAAATGGTCAACTGTCCTCTGCAGGTGTCCTGACTTGCTAGTTTAGACCCTGAAGGTAGCGGTGAGAAAATATTTGGGCCACATCAGAATACCTATTCTCACCTGGAGGATATATAGAAATTTCTTAACAATATCTAACCATTTTCTCGATAACCATTATATTTAACAGTGATAGCTTGGAGGGAAGGGAAGGACACAGATGACACAGTCTTAAAAGTTTAGTTTGTTTATAAGGTTTTTTTTTGTTCTTGTTTAGTTTTGCTTAGTTTTTGGATACGAGGTCTTGCTCTGGTGCCCAGGCTGGAGGGCAGTGGCATAACTCATCATCATAACTCATAATTTGGTTGTAACGGTTCTTTAACATATATTTTTGCTGAGAGTGGTAGCTCACACCGGTAATCTAAACAGTTTTGGTGGTCAAGGTGGGATGATCGCTTGATCCCAGGAGTTCAAGACAAGTCTGGGCAACATAAGTAGGCTCAGTCTCTAGAAAAAAATTTAAAAATTGGCTGGGTGTAGCTTTGCATGCTTGTAGTCCCAGCTACTTGAGAGGCTGATTTGAAAGCATCACTGGAGCCTAAGAGTTTGAAGATGCAGTGACCCATGATTCAGCCACTGCACTGACAGAGTGAGATGTGTTTGTTTGTATGTGTGTGTGTATAAACAATTTGTATGTGAAAAAAATTCAAGCACAGGATAAAAGTGAAAGCCCATGGTGGGGGATGTGGAGAAAGGTGAGTATGGCTCCAGCAACTCAGTGAGACTTGGTTTTCCATCTTGAAGAATTGCCCATCCACACTGAAACCACAGCCTAGCAAATGCCAGTTCTCAAACTACACTTGCTGGGATACCAGTATGTAGCCTTTTGAAAAAAATAAAATCTTTCACCTAAAAGAAGGACAAGAGAAAAAGAGGGTTTCACATCTAAAGCCTTCATTTTCTTTACGAATCAACAGCCACTTGTCATTTGAGTTGTCCAAAGGCGACTGACAGCACTAACACACTTAATGAATCAACCAGGAAAAATGGGCCTCTCAGGTAAGGAGGAGGCACAATGGTCACAAAACCCAATCCATTCTCAGCTTTGCAACGTGCTCGCATCTCAAGAAGTGGTGTTAGCCATGTGAACCGTATTCACTGGACAAGGCCAGAGGAAAGAACATTTAGTACAACACAACTACGAGGCTGCAGATCAAACTGGTAGTGGGAGCATGCATGAGGCTTCAGTGGCCGAGACACTGGTGGCTACCCTTGGGTGTCACTTAAACCTTCCAGGTGAAGGAACTTTTTTTTCCCAATTGGCTCAGAGAAACTAATCAACATTAAAATTGAGATTTGTTTTTCTTTTCAAAATTTCTAAGACATAGAGGACTCTCTAACACTTCAAAAGACATTGAGCTATACATGCAGCTGACGACCTGCCTGCTCTGTAGAGGGATGGCAGGGCAGCAGCCACCAGCTTTAGTAGCTTTAAGCTCCTCCTCTCATAGGGACAGGCCACCCCCACACAACCCCCCTAACTTCATAGGCTCTGGCTGTCAGGTGCACCTGGGGGACTGTCTTTCTCCCATCTCATTAGCTCTCCAAGACAGTCTAGCTAAATCTAAAACCTACCTCAGGATGGTGAGTTGTAGACTCTCCTCCATTCTCCCGGTGCAGTGTGACTACTGGAGAGTGCTCCTCCATCCTCTTACCTCAAATGATGTGAAAAGCACCGGTTCCTGGGCAGTTAGATGTTCACTGACATAACAGGCCCAGCATGTGCAGGGCCTGGCCCCACAGCCTGGCACCTCTCCCCTACCTGGCCTTCACGCCGGACTTTTCCCTTCTGCCACCAATGTCAGGTGATGGTCACCTGTGCCACACTCTCATGAGCTTGGTAAGTAGCAGGGGTGTAAACCCCAACAGATTTCCTGTGACTCTACCCTCTTACCTCCCACTCAAGTGACATTATAAGCATAATTTTACATTTGATCTAATTGACGCATAATTTTTTTAATAACATTTCTGACAGCCCACACAACCAAATGAGTCTGGGTTACAGTACACAGGGGCGAGGCTGGGGTAGCAGGTTTCACTTACTTTATTCCAATGTGAAATGAAGATTGATGATTTAAAAACAAGACAAAGTTGTTTATCGGCTGTGGGGTTGCTATACTTGCTAGCTCATGCTCGCTTCCTTTGAAACAAGGTATCTGCACAGACCATATTCATAAGCAGCTCTTCGCAAAACCCCAGACAGAAGCCCCAGTCAGACACAGCTCCCTCAGGCTCACAGGGCAGCAACCTCCTCCTCCATGTTAGGCTCTGACAGCAGGCAAGGGAAGGAGCACAGGCAGCAGGGGACACGGAGATGTCCAGGACTGTAGGGACCCCCAAATGCCCCAGAGCTATTCTCTGTAGAAGGGCGCACGCACGTCTCACTCTGTCAGTGCAGTGGCTGAATCATGGGTCACTGCAGCCTCAAACTCTTAGGCTTCAGTGATGCTTTTACCTCAGCCTCTCAAGTAGCTGTGTGGCAAAAAGCCTCCTATTTTTTTCCTTAAAACCTGGACTTTAAGCCAGGTTGGGCCTGGGGATAGTGGCAGCAAAAGCAGCAGCCAAATGTATACGCTCCAGATGTCTACACTCATGGGAACAGGCACATTCCACAGTTGCTGGAGCACGAGAGGCCTGAGAGGCACCTGTTTCCCAGCTGCTAACTGATGTCCACAAACCCCATTCACGTGTCTTCACTTAGGTCTCTGCATCGTATATTCGCTCAGCCAGTGCAAACACATCTTCTGGGAGGCATCATTAACTGCAGCACCAGCCCCACTTGTTCTGGGAGGGAGTCAGGAGGAATCTGCTCAGCTCCTAATCCCCCAGGACAAAGGTGCTGCCCCCTTTTCAGCACTCACATCCAGCAATGCCATCTCGGGATGGGTTTTTCAAACACAAGCAGCATGAGGTAACAAGCACGGTGTGATAGGCTCATGGCCATGGGCAACCAGCTGCTGGGGAAGCAGCACAGGGCAGGCACATCTGTGGGTGGCATCATGACAAGCCCAGGCAGCCACAGCCCCTACTCCCAACAGCCCCAACCCAGATGGCATTCAAATCTTCCCGGATAGTATTGGGGTACCCGATGCCCATCACTCGCCCGCTCATTAGCATGGCATTTTTGGTTACTCAGGGACTAAGGAGAGGGGGTGGGGGATGTAGATCCAGGGTGGGCACCGCCTCACAGCCAGAGCCCACTTGACTGCAGTCCAGCAAGCAAGCCCAAGCAGCTCAGCTCTAGTCACCTCCGGCTGCACTTTCTGTGTGTACTTTACACAAAGGTAGCAAAAAGAGGTCAACATTAGCTGTTATGACATGAAAGTCTATGCCCCATTAAGACCTTCTTAAAATGCTATTGTCTTAAGCCCTCTTTATTCTAATAAAATTTATACCAATAAACACATACAAGCTGAAACTACTATAAATGAAATATTAGGATTTTTTAAACCCATAAACAGACACGTAAACAGTCACTGTTTGATTGCAGAGAGAGTGAGATTCTACGGCAGGTGACCACAAAACAGCCTCACAAAACCCCAGGCAGGTCAGGCAGTCTGAACACTACAAGGCCACGTGATGGTCACAGAGGATGACAGCTCCCATGACTATTCTAAGGCACTGTGTTAGCTTCTCACTCACAGTCTCAGAATACCCTGTGAGAGGAGGCCCCGCCTCACTAGAGCACAGGAGGTTCCTGAGCTCTTCCCAGAAAATGGTCATCAAAGGGTGGAGCAGGGGGAAGCCGAGACAGAACAAGTGAGTCCCTAGGGTCTCTTTAACCTCCCTCAGCTCCTCCACATGGGTCCCTGAGGGAAAATGACCAGCCTCCTAACCCCCTTGATAGGGTTCCAGTCCTGCAGGTCTGGACTCTCTCATTTTATGCTACCATAGGGGGTGACAATGCAACCCCAGGCCCCTTGTTAGCCATCCCTCAATGCCAGGCCAGGACCAGAGCCCTTTGCTGACACAGCCCAGGGGATGCTCAAGGCCCACCTCAGCGCAGTCATCTGTAGTGTACTGAGAAGAGCAAGGAGGTGCAAGTAGACACATATCCCCATGGGCATGGCCTCAGGCATGTTCCACAGGCTCAGGGCCTCGCTGATGAGCTCACGGCCCTCCTTCAGGAAGCCTGCAGATCACACCCTCAGGGAGCAGTGCTCAGATGAGCAGGCAGGCCCCACATCCCCCACCCTATGATGCTGTGCTCCACTTTGCAGCCTTCTGCATTGGCCAGTCCCCACTGCTTTCTGGTGAGATGTTCAAGTTGAAGTGACTGTTGAAGGCCACAGAGTTGATGGAGCTCGCTGCCTTGCACATGTTGTAAATCACCTCCTGGCTCCAAGGGTCAGCTGTGGAGACACAGCTTGTTGGGAGGTAGCCCCACTCCACCATCAGTGGTGCTGGATTGCCCTGATCTGCACCTTCCAGGTCCTTGCTGAGATGCCTGCATGCTTCTCTAAGGGACTGGGTCACGAGGCACCCCTGGCAAGGACCAGCTGGCAGAACAGGCTGGACACTCTCCCTCAGCCTCCCCAGTAGCCCCGCCTGTGCTGTCATCTGTGCTGATGATCTCCGTGGTAAGATTATGGGAAACTTTTTAAAGCATCTTTTCCCCGTTCACTTCCCTATCTTAATAGCAGCACTGATAACTTTTAAGCCCTAGCAAGCTGAAACTGCAAGACACATGATTTTCTGCCTTAGAAGGGCCGTGTTTGGGCAGTGTGTGCCCAGGTGAGAGCCCCATGGTTGTTAGTGGAAGCGGGGAGCTGGATGGGCCTGGCCCCATAGCCTAGTGAAAAGTAGGACCCTCTCCTTCCAGAGCATGAAAGTCTTAGAGGCCGGAAAAAGGTGCTTGGGTGGCCTGCCAAGAAACAGAAGGCTAGAAGGCCTGGAAGGAGCCCCAACAGCCTTCAAGCTGCCTGAGAGGGCTGGGCTCATTCCAGCTTTCTTTGCTTTCATCCTGTTAGCAAGAAAACCTGCTCACACATGGCAGGTGGGCCTGAAGCTGCCATTCCCTCACCAGGGACTATAGGCACCTTTAATGTGGCTCTTTCTTGAAGCAGCTGCCCAGGTCGGTTCTTGCAAAGCAGTTCCCTTATTATCCACAGGTCCTTGTTCCAGCCCTGTGTCTGCAGAGGGACTAGGTAGGGAGACAAGGGCTCAGCCTGTGTCCCGCAGTCTGCTCTGTGATATCTCTTTTGTTACTTCCTCACAGACAGCCTCAAACTTCCAAATGAACAGAGCAGCATGGAGCCAGGAAAGTGCACAGAATTCTACCTAGTACCCAGATGGAAAGGGGTTCCCAGTGAGAGCAGGCCCAGGCTGCATGTACCTCTCCAGGAATGTTCTCCTCATGGTCCACCTTCAAGGTGTACATCCTCTGTGTTCATGCAGTCCATGGCAGGCTCTGCCTGGGGAACCGTCCAGCTGCACACCTGCAATGTGGTGGTGACCCTCTTGAATGGGTGGTTGTGGGCCCCATGGCAGGCAGCAGAGAGGGAGATGCTCAGCCCAGCAAGCCCAGAGCCCTGCCACAGGCTTCCGTGAGGCCTCCACCTGCTCTGGGTTCTTGCCCTGAGAGGCTGCCCTGAAGTCAAACAGAAGCAGGTGGGCCTCTCTTCCAAGGCTGCTCTCTCCCCCACTGACAGCTCCCTAGAGGGGAACTCAGATGGTGGCAACAGTTTCCTCAGGCAGAAGTACTGGAGTTTCGGCTGACCAGTTCATTTCATACCACCACATGACATGACACAAAGCAGGGGCTGTGGGACAAAGGCATTGCCTTTTCTTCTGGCATGAGGAATGGCTTAGGAAGCAGGGGCTGGTGGGACTGGGGTTGAGCGATAGGTTGTGGGCCACAAGGAGTGGTTGAACACTGAGTAAGTGTCCTGGTTATCTGTCCACAGACCCAGAACAAGTGGCATCCCAGGAGCCTGGGAGGGGCTGGCAGAGACTTACTGGTTCCAGCAAAAGCCCCATGTGGATGTAGTAATGCGGCCTGCTGGTCCTTGGCTGTAATTACAAACAGGTACGTGAGTTCCCCATGCATCTTGCAGCTCTCAGAGTGTGTTCCAGCTGTTCATGGTAGGCATTTTTAGTCACTGAACATGCTTCAGGAATGGCCAAGCTTGATTAAGCCAGGTGTCTTGCTGTGAGACCCTCCACCCAACTGAGGACCCTCTTCCTTGTTCCCCCTGGCAGTTTCACCTTCCAGTTCTGGTTCTGGAGACACAATGGCCCCTCTTGGACCCCTGGAAGAATGTGCTCAGGTGACACACAGTCGACAGGGCCCATTTCCAAGCCATTCTTCCATTTCCCACTGTTTGAGGGGCCTGAGGCTGGTGAGGAGCACAGGGCCAGCTGTCTGCACCTAAATGTCATGCTGGTCTGGATGTCTCAGCTCCAGAACCCTCCAGGTGAGATGGCCTGGTCCTCAGCACCTGGCCTCCATGCTCCTTTTTCCTCTGTTCAATCCTGGCCCCAATGCCTCCCACAACTCTCAGGTCACCATTGGAGAAGATGCTCAGGAAGAGCAAGCAGCTGCAGTCAACCTGCTGAAGGTGGCTTATGGGTCCAGGCTCTTGAGCTGGTCTTGGACATGGTACGTGTGGATGCAGGCTTTGGGCAGTGTGTGTAGCTCTTTCCGGAAGGAGGGGAAAAAGGTGTTACCAGGGTCCTACACCCTAGAATGACCCATCTAGCACAGAAAATAGTTTGTAAAGTGCTATCATGTGTGATTTTAATTTACAAGTTTAGGCTTTCATTTTCAAATTCCACAATAAACACGTAAGTCGGGTTCTCATTTCAACACACACATGCACACACATTCTCTCACTCTCCCTCTGTCTTAGAATCTTCCAGTGCATTCACACTGAAAGCCAAAGTCCTCCCAGAATCTTGTGAAAACCTAAATGATCTGAATAGTTTGTCATTGCTTTTCGAGATCTAGGAAAATCTCTGCACATTTCTGGAGACTGCTGTTATGCCATTTTTAATAAATCTGTTGTGCTTCAATTCAGAAGTGTGTGAGGGGAGTTGTGGAGGAATTGGCATTTGGTTTAGAAATTTCAGGAACACCAGAGACAGATGACACCTGTTTTCTGCTTTATAATGTCAAGTCTTATGAAGGCTAAAACCTAATTCTACAAAATAATTAGACTGAAAAACTTTATAGGCAAAAATTATCTTATTAAATAGGAAAATCTAATTACTTTATTTTAAAATTTTCTTTTTCTTAGTAGGATCTAATTATAGAAATTTAAACTCTGTATGGCAACAGCCTCTACTGTAGGATGGTTTATTGTATGTACTCGTTTTACAGACTTCTTACAAAAACTTTTTCCGTAAGGGAAATTAGAATACTGTTCAACATATATTGAATTCCCCATTATTATCTTATTTCTCACATATTACTTTATGATTCTGTCTTCTTTAATATGAAGATTACTATGACTGTGTTTTCGATTTCTGAATTATCATGTGTCACATTTGTCTGTAATTTCAGTTTCAAAAGTTGTAAAATAGCATGCTCCAAAGCATATATTCTGTATAAATTATATAATTAATAATTTATTAAAATATTTGGCTTGTATGTTTAATTGGCTCTAGGCACAATGTTACTATTAGCATTTTCTTCCAGTTTTCCCAAGTTTTATTTGACTAATAGTACAATTTATTTCTAATTTTTATTTTATATATCAATGTTTTATACTGTATTTACAATATTTATATTGTTACCTTATATAAAAATGTAAGACTTTTCTATTAAAGGCTAGATTACAGCCTTACCATTTTGTGTAAGAAAAGCAGCAATGCATCAGGACTATAATTTAAAACTTTCTCCAGTATTACTTAAATGCTTATTCCTTAAAGCTTTCTCATCACAGCTCTTTGTAATAATTATAATGTGTTTTCTCTGAAATGTTGTTGCCCTAACTGTATCCAAATAATTCAAAATTTACACTTTTCAAGGATTCACAGGAAAAGTTGAAAATTGTAGTTACCTAGGATTCTTTTTCAGTTGGACACTATGTTTATTCAGGATTTTATGGATTAAAGTTTCTCTTAATTATGTTTTATAATTTTATGTTTCTGCATTTTTTAGAGTAGGCTGACTCACATCAGTTAATTGTGTTTTTACTTTCTACCACTTTATTATGATTTTGAATTACATTATCCAAATAAGAATTTGGGGGTTAATATTTCTTTTAACTTTGTTTTGCAATTTTACATTTCTGTCTTTCATGTTTTAGGGAACGGCACCTTACATCAGTTTATTGTTTTTAGTTTTAATTTATATAATATAATTTTGTATGACAATATTCAACTCTGTACATCTTAAGACAGTGTGGGGCAAAAGTCAAATATGAACCATCCCTGTGTCTTTTGTTAATACAATGATTTAAATGTTTGTTTTCTTGTATAAATACTGACCCTATTTTGTTTATGATTTGTATATTTTCTTCTTGTTTGATGGCCAATAATTGATTCTGTCTAAGTGAGTAATCATGGAAATTGTCTGAATTTCAACATCTATTGTTTATATTATTTTAGTGTGACAGAAAGATTTATGCGATTTGAAGATAATTTTTCAAAAACTTTGTAACTCTGTCTCTTCGGGTGTCTTTTTTTTTTTTTTTTTTTTTTTTTTTTTTTTTTTTTTGACAGACTCTCACCCTGTTGCCAAAGTGCAGTGGCACAATCTTGGAACACTGCAACCTCCACCTCCCAGGTTAAAGCAATTCTCCTGCTGCTGCCTCTTGAATAGCTGGCATTAAAGTTGTGCACCACCACGCCTGGCTAATTTTTGTATTTTTCATAGAACTGGGGTTTCACCATGTTGACCAGGCTGGTCTTGAACTCATGTCCTCAAGTAATCTGCATGCCTCAGCCTCCCAGAATGCTGGGATTACAGGCATGAGCCATCGCTCTTGGCCCTTGGGTGTCACTTTTTAATTTTGATTGTGGTAAAAATACATAACATAAAATTTAGAACCTTTAATATTTTTCTTATACAATTCAGTCACGTTAAGTGTATTCACATTGTTATGCAACATATTTGTGAAATTTTTTTCTTTTGCAAAACTAAAACTCAGTACACATGAAATGACAACTACCCATTTTTCTTACCACCTGGCTCCTAATAAAAATCATTCTATTTTCTGTTTCTAAGTTTCAATACTTTAGATATTACATATAAGTAGAATCATGGAGTATCTTTTTTTGTGACTAATTTTACTTAGCATCATGTTCTCGAGATTTCTCTTTATTGTGGATGGTACAAGATTTTCTGCCTTTAAAAGCTGAGTAATATTCCATTACTTTTATATTACAAATTATATTTATTTATTCATTCTATAGGGGAAGTTTGTGTTGCATTCACCTATTGGCCTTTGTAAATAATGCTGCAATGAATATAGGTGTGTAAATAACTATTTGCTCATATGTGTGAGGTTTACGTCTGTGCTAACTTCTGTTTTAATGGAAAAATTGTGGGTCTTTATGCCAGATACAAACTATTTTCATTACTGTTGCTTTGTAATGTACTTTGAAATAAAAAAAAAGGTGAGGTCACTAATATTGTTTTTTTTTAAACATTTTTGGGCTCTTTATGGTCGCTTGAGATTCCATGTAATTTGTTGGTTCCTTTTTCTATTTCTAAAAAAAAAAAAAAAAAAATGTTAATTTAAAAGGGACTGCATTGAATCTGTAATTCGCTTTAGGCATCATGATCATTCTTCATAATATTAAGTTTTACAACCCCTAAACATGAGCATGCTCAAAAGTGAGTTGTTTAATTTCCATATATATGTTGCTATTTTTGTTTTCTTCTGTTATTGATTTCTAGTTTTATTCCATTTTGATCAGAAATAATAGTCATTGAAAGGCTAAACCACTCTGGGAAGTGACTTCCATTACAGAACATTACAAAGATACGTGAGGGCACCACTTGTGCCCTGATGGGCTACAGGGATGAGTTCTCTGAGATGACACATTGCAGACAAATGCAGGGAACAATAGAACCCCTTTTTCATGTAAATTCTTCCCTATTTTTGTAGAGTATTAGTGATAGTGGTGGCTTTTAAGTCTTGGAGAAGGTCTGGCAGTACTGTGAAGCTGCCTGCTACAGATGACACCAGGGGTGAATAATTAAAACTATACAAACTGTAGTAACATGAATAAATACAGCTTAGTGTAAAGTAAAAACTACACGAAGGCCTTCTCTGATATTTCTAGAAGAATGTAAAAAGGGACTTTACACTTAACCAAGGTGCCATTGGGACTACTTAAGGTTAGATTTTTGCGGGGCAGATCTTTGGGTCACTCATGGAAACCCCCTAAGAGAGAGCCCAGAGAAATTCCATATTTGGGTCTGGATCCTGGGCCCATCCTGGTTTTGTCAGGCCCCTCTCTGTAGAGACCCCTAGGTGCCTGCTCACACTGTAACTCACTATATGCCATGCTTGGGGGTGAGGTGAACCTGCCAGTTGTCCAAGGAGATGAGGGAGTTGAACCCATCAAATGTCTGCTCACTGATTTTAATGCAGCTCTATAAAGAGTGTTCCCAGCAGCGAAGCTGAAAAAAAAAAAAAGACAAAAGAGAAAAAAAAAGTCAATTGTCTGCTTTGTTTTTACCACCAGGCGACACCTCCATTAGAAATTCTGTTTCCTAGATCTGGAACATAGGAGCATCCGCATAGACCCCCAGCCAGTGAGGAAACCAGAGGACAGCTTAAGACCTTGGGATTCACATCTGAGTAGACGCACATGGTCCGCAATGCTCAACTTTTTATTCCACCAACCATGACCTGGGTATGAACATGACAGAACCACCAGGGTTCCAGTGCCTTACAACCTGCCCCTGTGAGGAAGAGGCCCCTCGTTTTCTTTCCTGCTCCCCCTGCAACACATGGTAATGGTAGGCAGGGTCGGGTTGCCCAGATTAGATGACAAGGGTGGCCTGGCATAGACGGACCTGCCCTGGGCTACACTGTGTTACCTGTGTATGCCTGTTGTCGAATGGCCGGTGGTATCAAGGATGTGGGCTGAGCCAATATGTATATTGTCAGGAAAGGCTCTCATTTTGAGCCTTTCTCAGGCAACAGCTTAGGAATATAGCATACAACGAGAACGCAGTGCTCTCTCAAGCATCTCCCATGAAATTAGCTAGATACAGGGCTGTATCTAGAAGGTGGGTGTCTGGTTCCCAAAGTTCCAAATTCTGTTAGGTTTTGTCACGAGAGAAGTCTGTTAACTTCTTCAAGGTTTTATCCCCTGAGCCCTTTTCCTACATAAATCTATGCAAAGGCCCTGCTGGGCTGCTGATTGCTCACCCTCATCTCCCATGTCAACTCTTTACCTGTAAACAGTTATGCAAACACAATTATGTCCCTTACTCCCCAAAAAGATCTAAATGCAGCCAGGGCCCCAGGTTTGAGAGAACAGAGTTGGGTTAAAATCTTCTTTTCCTTTTCATTTCTGTGACCATATAAAAATGACTGTGTGCTTTAGGTCTCCCCAGACCTGAAGTATGCATAATGGGATTATGCCAGCATCAACTTCCAAAAACAGTCATTGGAGATATATGATATAGAATGAATCAAAATCGGTTGGATGCAGTGGCTCTTGCCTTTAATCTTAGCAGATTGGTAGACCAAGGCGGGTGGGACACTTAAGGCCAGGGGTTTGAAACCAGCCACGACCAGCATGGCAAAAACCCTTCTCTACTAAAAATGCAAAAATTAGCCAGATATGTTGATGCATGCCTGTAATTCCAGCCACTCAGGAGGCTGAGGTGTAAGAATCACTTAAGCCCAGGAAACAGAGATTACATTGAGCCATGATCGTGCCAATGCACTCCAGCCTGGGTGACAGAGCGAGACTCTGTCTCAAAAAAAAAATATATATATATAGTTATAGTTATATGTTATATATAACTATATATAACTATATTTATATATTATATAACTATATATAATATATAAACTTATACATATATATCTTTATATATAAAAGATATGTATTTTATATATATGGCCTTATTTTTCCATTCCATAGCAGAAGAGGTTTTTGCATTCTACAGCAGAAGAGGTTTTTCCATGCTACAGCATTTTTGCATTCTACAGCAGAAGAGGTTGAAATCAAAAGAAAATCAGACACTGTCTTCTGGCATTAAATATTCCAGTGCTATCCATTATATTTAGAATGATATCTATATGCCTCATCTCAGCCTATGTGGTGGACGCCTCCAACAAAGTCTCACAACAACACTAAGTTATGAGTGACTCTGCTATTTAAAAATGCAGCTCACCACTCAGTGCCTCAGAAGCCAGTACTATAACACCGGGTTTCCAACAAAGAGATGGGATTCCAGATCGTCTGTTTCCCTGTGCTTACTTAAAGGTAGTAATATTCTCAGAAAGGTTTAAGAGGTGGCTTCCGGTTTAGCAGGGAATTGCTGAAAGGAAAAATGTATGGAAAGTCATTGGGCATGAGCAGCCATCTTTTCTTGCTACACAGAGATCACATGTGCAAATTTGGGGAGACTTAGTATAAAACATGTGATAGAAATTTGGGCTCTGACATCAGTGAGCTTATTTCACACAGACTCCAGTTGACCATATTAGTTCCGACAAATTTTAACCAGTTTTTAGAAGTCTCATAAGTGGAATACATTTCAGTCTTTCAACAAGTTGTATCTTTTCTTATCTGTCATTCTGCAAACTGAAGAATTTCTGCTAGTCATTGGTTGAACTCTTTGGGGACCTAGTTCTAGTTTCTGTCAAATAGAATACAACAAATGTGATAGGTTTTCACTTCTGACTTAGTTCAGGCTTCTATACCAAAAAACATAGACTAGGCAACTTATAAACAAAAGACTTTAGTTATGAAGGCTAGAAATTTGAGATTGGGCTTCCAGCATGGTTGGAGTCTGCTAAGGACTGTCTTCTGAGTTTCAAACTCCAGACTTCAGGTTGTATTCTCATTTAGCAGAGAGAGGGAGAGACAGCCTACTGCAGTTTCTTTTAAAAAGCCAGTAATCTCTATCATGAGGGCCTCATTTTTAGGACTTAATTACCTCTGATCTGCTAAGGCCATTACACTGGGGATTAAGGTTCTGGAATGTGAATATGGTGGGGAATCACATAGTCTATTGCAACTTCCAAAGTTATATTTCTAAAAAAGCTTATTTTCCCCCTACCTGCTCTGTCCTGTGCTTCCTCTCTCAATCTCTCTTGTCTCCCTTTCTCTCTTTTTCTGTGCATATGTCTGTCTATCTCTTTCATTTTCCATCTCTCTATTGTAATCCTCAAGATGAGGAAGCGATCTCCAGTGTCCTAAGATGCTCTAGGCACAGACTCACATGATAGAGAACTGAGGAGATGCCCAGGCCAATCGACAGGAAGCAACTTGGGCTCTCACTTCACACTAAATTGTGCCAATTTCCATGAGGCAGAGTGGAGGCTGATCTCTCCCCAAATCCAGCTTCGGTTGAAATCACAGCTCCAGCCTCATAAGAGACCTTAAGGCAGAGGCACCCAACTAAGCTATATCGAGATTCTGGTTCACAAAAATTGTGAGATAGTATTTGTCGTCAAAATGTGCTAAAATTCAGGGCTATGTTGTTAGAGCGGGGCAAATGACTAACCTCCTCTTTCAGGCCCCAGGATCCTCCCTCCCCTCTGTTCCTTTCTTTCTCGGGCTGCCTGCAGCCACACTTGTCCCTTTATAACCTCCTCTGTTGAACTCTCTTTTGCCTGTGAGTCTCTTCACAAAGAGTGGCTTTTCTCTGACACACTTTCCACACCTGCACAGGACTGGCTCTCTGTTGTCATTCTGGTCACAACATAATGTCAGCTCAGTGAGGCATTCATGTCCCCTCCAGGCAACCTCTCCCCAACCCTCCCTCCCAACATTCTAATTTATTTCCATTATAAAATGCTCTTTTCTTTCGCATGTACTTGCTTTAGTGTTTTTTTTCAGCAGTCCTCAGACTGTGGGCTCCCCGCGGGGATGCAGGGATAACATAATCATTTTTGGTACCACATGGTGAATCTACCAAGGCAGCTGCCACAGGGTGAGTGCTAGGGGAAGAGTCGCTGAGTAAAATAACATGGGAAATCACGAAGTCCTTCTTCCTGCTTTTGGCCGCCCAATAATATGGAGATCAAGAATGATAACAGGAGGTGAAGGATCTCAGGCTGACTCTCCCCCTGGCTCCAGCGGCTCCTATAAAGCCCAGCGAGCATAAGAAACACGGGGTCTGCCGCCACCTAGAGGCCGCCACTAGCACTGTAGTCGCAGGAAGAAGCATCACAAAACAGGTACCTGTATTGGGGAATTCTCAAGGCAGTGGCTCTTCAGGGACCCCTGGGGAAAAGGAGCAGTATCTGAAGGCTCCAAGGGCCATAAAAGTGACCTCGGAAGCCTCCCTTGATTCCTATTTTCCTCAGCCTCTTTGGGTGTGCTGTGCACTCATTAAACATTTTAGCAGCATTCAGAGACATTATTTTCTTCCACTTCTGAATGAGGACCTCAAGGACAGCCCCCAAAACTAGTATTTTTTCTGGGCCCCACACTCCAGAGTCCAGTGCATTGTCACATTCTGCTTTATTCCAAGTCCTCATCTGCCCAAGTCTCTAGGCCTCTCTCTTCTCTGAAGGACCTCTAGAAACTGAAAAGCCTCTTCCAAGAGTCTCAAAGCACAGTGAGTTACCAATGAAAAGCCAAGGGCAGCAGACACTTATGAGTATCTAGAATCCTTGGTATTATCCCTTTTGAGTACCCCTATTTATGAGGGAGAAAACAAAGCCTTTCTTTCCCGTAGCCTCTCTTTATATCACATGGGGTGGTGCGGGGAGGGCATAGCTCATTTTAGTTCCAGGTGCCCACAGAGGTGGGAGTCACAAACCCAGTCCTGTCTTCTTGAAACAGCTGGGGAGGTCCCCAGGCCTGGCAGAACCCAGGGAACTTGGAGGATCCTTCATCCCATGCTGTCAGCTCCTGGACATGTGGCTGGGGGAGTGGATGCCTCTGCCTCATGGCAAAGCTGCCTCTACTATTTCTTCCCCTTTTGTCACTTCTCTGGTTTCCTCTTCCCTAACCTCACCTCCATGATCTCAACCTTAGAATCGTGTGTGTGTGTGTGTGTGTGTGTGTGTGTGTGTGTGGTGTGTTTGTGTGTGCATGCCTGCACACCTATGTGAGAATAAGGAAGAGTAGAAAGCCCAGGTAGAAAGTAGAGCACAGGGTTTTCCAGGACTTAGGGGTGCTCATTTCCAAAGCAAACCTGATGGGTGGGGTGCATGCAAGAGCTAGGAAGCTGGCTCCCTTCCTAATACTCTGTGCTCTTCCCAATTTCTGGGATCTGGACCAGTCTTTGCCTTTTTTGGGGGCCTCAGTCTTCCTGTTGTAAAATGAAGAGTTCGTCACAAAACTGTATAAGCACATGCTCAGTGAAGACAGGGTGTCATGCTCAATACCAGATAGAATATCGGGATGGGGAGAGTTTGGGCAGACTTAGGTGTGCACGGGTGCTCAGGCCTCTGAACAGGGCCAATGCAGGTGAACATAAAGCACAGCACAGCCAGATTTTCTTTCCAGGGCTATGGGATGAAATAATGCACCACAGGCTCTGCTCTTGAGGCTGGTCCAGCAAGATTTTCCCACCTTCAACCAGCAGCTGTTTGATGAATTTCATGTCCTGTGAAGCCCATATCCACCCCCATTACAGTGAGGGGCACAGGGCACTAGACATGTAAAATAATGTCTTTTGCCTTTTTTTCCTTTTCTTTTCTATTTCCTTTTCCTTTTCATTTTTTTTTTTTTAACTGAGTGGATGTTTCTTCTTTCTCTTTTTCTGTTTTGTTTGTTTTTTAACTAATTTTTAAGAGGTCTTTACAGGTCAGCTGTGGTGCCTCACATCTGTAATTTCAACACTTTGAGGGGCTGAGGCGGGTGGTTCATCTGAGGTCAGGAGTTCAAAACCAGCCTGGCCAAACTGGTGAAACCCCATCTCTACTAAAATTACAAAAAATTAGCCGGGAATGGTGGCACAAGCCTGTAACCCCAGCTACTCAGGAGGCTGAGACAGAAGAATTGCTGAAACTTGGGAGGCGGAGGTTTCGGTGAGCCGAGATTGCACGACTGCACTCCAGACTGGGTGACAGAGTGAGTCTCTGGGGGAAAAAAAAAAAAAAAAAAAAAGAGAGAGAGAGAGAGAGGGAGAGAGAGAGAGTGCTCTTTATGGAAATGCGAGCCCCTTTGTAATTTCATGAGTTGCAAATATTTATTCCAATTTTGGAATTTCTTTTCTTATTGTGGTGTTCTCTTTAAGTTTGTTTTGGATGTTATTAGTGTTTTGTTTTGCTTTGTTTCTATGTAACTTCTCCCTAAATTGATTTATAGATTTCCATTTTCACAATACAATATTTTGGCAGAAATCTTGTGGAAACTGTCTAATCAGTTTTAAAAATTTAAATACATATAAAAAATCGAAGAACTGTAAAAACTGTCCTGAAGAATAACAAAGTTTGTGAGCTTAAAATGACATATATTCAGACTTAGATTAAAGCTATAGTAATAAAAGCTATCTATGGTAGTAATGCAAAAATAGGCACAAAGAAAACTAGAAAAACTTGAAAGTCCAACTCAGACACACACATTTGGACATTTTGTATGTTACAAAAAAGGCACAGAAGAGCAGTGGAGAGAAGACAGTCTTCTCGGTAATAGCCTTGGGTCAACCGGTTATTTATGTGAGAAAGAAATACTCCTATCTTATATTATTAACAAATTCCAATGACAAGTGGATTTTAACTTTTAAGGTCAAAGTTGAAAACAATATTTCTAGTTGATAACATAGATAAATATGTTCATGACTGGCACACGCCAAGATTTCTTGGGACATAAAATGCATTAATTATCAAGACAAAAATATGACAAATTGGACTTTATTAGAATTAAAACCTTCTCTTCATTAAAAAAAACCTTCCGGAGAGCTGAAAAGCAAGAACAAAGTGGAAATCAACATTTGTCATATATTTATGTGGCAAAAGCCTTCTATCTAGATTATTTAACTAAATCCCATCAATTAATAAACAAAGATGCAATACATTGAACAAACTTGGCAAACATGTGACTAGGAGTTCCACATAGAGAACCAAAGGGTGAACAAGTAGATTAACATATCCACATCCTTATGCACCAGAGCAATGCATATTAAAACTATAATTTAATACCACTATGAATAATTAACATTTTTGAAAACTGACAAAATTAAGTACTAGTGATGATGTCAAGCAACTGGAACTTTCTTATACCATTCTGTGTGTAAACTGTTATAACCTCATTCAAAACCTCTTGAGTAGTATCTCCTTACATACACGATGTATGTAAGCACACTCTAGGACCCAGCAACTCTGCTACTAGGTATATACACCCAATAGAAATGCCAGCATATTTTCCAATGCAGAAAAGTGCTCGAAGCAGCATTATTTGGTAATTTTCCAAACTGAAAAAAAAACTCAAATGTGCATCAGTAATAAAATAAATAAATAAAACAGCTACATATTCCTTTATAAGGGGGACATTATCCAGATATAAAATTAATTGGATACATATTAAAATATACAAAAATCTAACAAACACAATTTAATTAGATTTAAAAGTCCTAGCCAGAGCAATCACCCAATAGAAAACAAAAAGGCCTACAAATAGAAAAAAAAATTGAATTCTCTTTCTCCATTTGCAATATGAGTCACTACATAGAGAATGCTAAAGCCCTTCCAAAACTCCTTTTGGAGAAAACTTGAAAAGCTTCCTGAAATGGATAAGCAAGTAAAGTTTCAGGACACAAAATCAATGTACAAAAATCAGTAGCATTTCTATGCATCAACAACTGTGAATTCCTGAACATCTTCTGGGTTTATTGCATTTTCAGTTTCTTCCCTCAGTTAACTATACATTTTTTTTCTTTTTTCAGCTAAAGTAATTTATTCTTCTGTATAATTTCACCTTGTTAATAAACCCCAGGCAAAAAAAAAGTGAGAATAAAATATTTGTCTGCATCCTGTTTCCTCATTTTGAAAACTAGTCTAGATGAAAGCTATACTCGTTCTAGGGAGTTGGCATAGACAGCATTTATTTCCATTCTCAGCAGGGATGCCAGCCAGAAAGAGGGAGTTCCGCATTTTCACTTTGGTTAGACAGGACTCTGGATGGTTGTATGGGAAAAGATCCAAACTCTAAGAGAGTCAAATCGGACATTGCAAAGATTTATGCATTTACTCCGGGAACAATTATTGTGTTAAATTTTGTGCAAAACACTGCGCAAAGAGCAATTAAAGTGAAAATTATTGAGGCATTACCTTTACCTTGGGAAACTCACACTAGTCAGATTCTCCGAGTCCCAGAACTTAACAACAACCTAGTAAAATCTTGTTCAGAGTGAAGAGAGGGTGGGGGCAGGAAGGTAAGTTTAAAAATTAGGCTGGTTGACAAACACCGCATATTCTCACTCATAGGTGGGAATTGAACAATGAGATCACATGGTCACAGGAAGGGGAATATCACACTCTGGGGACTGTGGTGGGGAGCGGGGAGGAGGGAGGGATAGCACTGGGAGATATACCTAATGCTAGATGACGAGTTAGTGGGTGCCTGCACAACGTGCACATGTACCCTAAAACTTAAAGTATAATTAAAAAAAAAAAAATTAGGCTGGTTGAATGAGATAATTACCCCGAGTAAGGCAGTGGAAGTATGGATGGCTTTGGGATGGGTGAAGACAAACGAATCTCAGCAGAGGGTGCAGATAAAAAAGGGCAGAAACCCAGGAGGCTTATGCAGGAAGAGGAATGAGTTTGCTGGACTGGGGAGAGTGACAGTAAAAAGCAGAGGATAATAGGAATCTGTGGTCATCTAGGGACTATAGGGTGGATTAGTTGAGGGTTACAGAATCAGTGAGCTACTTTTGAACAGTAGGATGGATAAAGAAGAGCTATATTTTGGAATAATTATGTAGCAATTGTGGTTAGGAGCAATAGAAACTCAAAAGTATTACATAAATATGTTTTTTTCTTATTCTCCCACACAAGCCTTTCGCCTTTCCTCTTAAACTGAGAAAGGAGTGGTTTGCTATGATGTTTTTAAATTCTCACAGGCAAGCATTACTCTTTGCTGCCTTTTAGTAAATGTTAGTTTTAACCAAATTAAGAAGATTGAAAGGATCTTCTGGCTCATAATGGTTCAGTGGAACATCTCATATCTTCTACTAGTTTTCAGTATAACTGAAATAACTGAGTGTCAATACTCCATGGAGGGGTGCTCTGCTTGCTAAGGCTCCCTCCTCTGGGCTAGGCCTTCTACACCATGGGTGTCCTGCTGTGGCTGGAGCTGGAATATGGATTGACCTCTGTGGGTCTTCCTAGCACACAATAGGTGCCCAATTAGCTGGCCAGAATCAAGCTCCTCCCTCTCACCATTTATTTCTCCATTTGTCCCTTGTTGGGAATGGAGAGTCCTGCAACTGAGTTCAGCTCAGAGTTGAAATTCAAATCTCAGCTGATACTTGGTGGATGTTGACTTTTTTGAGAAGAACTTGGGAGAATAAAACATTATAAAGGCCCTGGCCAGGCACGGTGACTCATGCCTGTATTCCTGGCATATCGATTGGCTGAGGAGATAGAATTGCTTGAGACCAGGAATTTGATACCAGCCTCGTCAACATAGTGAGACCCCATTTATAAAAAAAAGTGAAGCATTAAAAAAATTTAGCCAGCTGTGATAGTTCCAAACTGTAGTCTGAGCTATGCTGGAGATTGAGGCAGAGGATCACTTGAGCCAGGAGTTCTAGGCTGCAGTGAGCTATGATCACGCTACTGCACTCCAACCAGGCAACCACGCAAGATGTTTCAAAAATAAAATCTTTTATTATTCTTCACCCCTATAATCTCTCCAGAACTTGTGCACTATGTAGCAGAAAGAATCAAACTCCCCAAGAGTTTGGTTCTTGCTTATGATTTGGTTTTCTGCTGCTTGGCTGCCCCCTCATGTCCCCATTTTGTATAAAATAAGATCCCCCAGGTGAAGTGGAGTTTCTCTCCAGCAGAGGGTCTCACCAAGGCCCCAGGACTGGCACTTTAGGTGGAGGCTTGCCTTTCAACCTCTGAATAATAATTGACATTAAAATTGAGAAGTTTTCCAGACACCAGCTTCCTGAAACGAGCATCCAGTCAGAAGACAAGATGTGGTAAGTGGCGAAGGTGACCCAGGCTGAGTGGTGAAGTCCACCAGCATATCTGAACACTGAGCTAGGGGAGGGTTTCCCTGATGTTCACTCCTTCTGCCCTCCATAAATTCCTCTACTTTTCCCAAACTTCCCTCTGACATCCTCCAAACTTTCTAACCTCCCAGGGCTTTCTTGCCAGGGAGTCTAATGAAGTAAAAGTTTTAAAATTCCTTTGATTTTAAAAATAATTTTATTGATTCTTAAAATGTACTGACACAAAATTAGAATATCAATTCTTAAAATGTTTAAAAAGTAAATTAAGTGTAAGCTTACATTTAATTAACTTATTTGATTCCTAATTAAAATACAAAAAAATTTTTGAAACAAGGTCTTGCTCTGTCACACAGACTGGAGTGCAGTGGTGAGATCTTGGGTTATTGCAACCTCCACATCCTAGGTTCAAACAATTCTCATGCGTCAGCCTCCCAAGTAGCTGTGACTACAAGCACACACCACCAGTGGCTAATTTTTGTGTTTTTAGTAGATATGAGGTTTTGCCATGGTGACCATACTGGTTTCAAACTCCTGGTCTCAAGTGATTTACCCGCCTCGGCCTCCCAAAGTGCTGGGATTACAGATTTGAGTCACCACACCTGACCTTAAATTTTTTAAAAATTATAGGTAAATTTAAATTACTCAGAAATAGAATTAAGCGTTGAATACCCTGAATCTTTTTCTCATGCATAAGCCTTTCTAATCTTTCTATTCAAATTTAGGATTTGATTCAGTTCTAGTGTTTTAAAACCTGCTTTTTTCCTTCAAAGAAATGCAGACCATCTCACAGGCCAATGGACATCACGGACTTTCTGATGCTTAGTGGCTGACTGGTTGTTTATCTATGACCTCCCATAATGTACTTAAGTAACAAACACCCTCTTGATGATGGGGTTAAGTTGTTAAAATTACCTTGTCTTTTCTGAAGCACTACGTGGAAAATATTAGATCTCGAAAGAAACACATAGACCCATACCACACACTTCCTTTGAAATTCTCTACTGCTTATTTAAAGAGATGTTTATTCCTGACTAAGGTCCTACGTTACACTCTCTGTAGAACTTCTGGAAACTATAAAAGTACAAGAGAATCAATAAAGCAATTTAATTTCTCACAGGATCCTGATTCCTATAAGAAACACCTCAATTCCTATGATTTGGCATATTTCCTCTCAGTCATTTTTCTACACATTTTAAATTTTGAGCTCTAATGTAAAAGTTTGGTTATACTTTTTAATGTATGACTTTCATTAATATGTTTAATGGTATATCATCTCATTAGCACTTCTCCATGTCATAAAAAAATTATTTGTACATCCCATTTTTAATACATATGTGTAGCTCCAAAGAAGAGGCATATCTTTTTTACTCTTCTAATCCCCTATTATTGGAAAATTTTGTTTTGCCAATTCTTTGAGATAAGAAACTTGTTAGGGTTAATATTTTGGTCCCCATTTAAATTTTCTAAGAGTTGCCTTTCTATAAGTGGCTACGTGACTGTTACAAGGAGAAGAGCCCTCCTGAAGGGGTGTGCCATGGGGTTGAGGCCTCCCTGCAAAGTGCCTTCCTTGTGGCAGATCCCCATGTGTCTTTCTAAAAGCAGCACCGTCAGTCTGAGCGTGCTTAGAATTCTGCAGCTGTGACCCCTCTCGAATCTTCCTTGAATTCAAGTGCAACTAATCTCGTCCATGGTGGACACCAGGAAGAAGGCTGCAGAGTATTCTGTGACCCTGAAGAATGGCACGATGTTCTTGATGAAGAGGGTGGATATTCCTGAAGGAGAAACAATGTTTTCTCAACAGCAGAAGTAGATAACGAGTCTGTTCAATGACCGGGTCATGGAAAATCCTGTTCTCTACAGGTTGATGCTACATTCCAGGCAAACCCACAACCTCGGCGTATACCAGAGGCTTCAGAAACACAAAGGAGCTCATACGAGATGAACACCAGGTAGCAATGAAGCCTCAAGAACTTCCACTGGAACAAAAGATAATAACTTACTCTGAAGAATTGTTTGCATCTCCCTGCCCACTTCCTAGCTACTGAGTGGAACTATGCAACTCAATTGCATGCAACTATAAATATAGCTACAACTATGAAAAGAGCTGAGATTCTAAACCACAAATACAGACAACTACGAATATAGATGAGTTGAAAAACTGTAAACCTTCTTAAGAGAGTACAACATGTAACAACGGCTCCCATTAGCTCATGTTTAGGTACCACGGAAATAATAGCAGGAATGTTTTATGTTCACATTCCAAACAAAACCTATTATCATTCATCGTCAGTTCATTTAGTCCTATTTTACTCATATTTGCTTTACTCTGTCTTGTAAGCACATATGCTTCTCCGCTAGAATTAGAGAAATAACTTATTCCACTGATAGTGTCTCAAAGTTATGTAAGTCATTCTATCAGAAGCCTGTTTATAAGAGTACTTGGCACAGTTAATTTCTGTGGGTCTCTGAGACATTCTTATTTTGCTGAAGACAAAGCCCTGTGGCCTGGAACTGATTTGCAAGCACTTTTAGAAAAATAGCGGAGTACAACCAAAAGTACATACTAATGAAAAAAGTAAGCCATGCTTTCAGGGATGTAGTTAGTTGATACACTGAAATGTTCTTTTATATAATGCAAATAGCACTAACACTTTAAAAAAATAGAATTATATTATGCACAGTGAGGGAACTGGAAATATTTTTTTAAAACTTTAAATAATTTCTGGGTTATTTATGTTAATAACAATTATGTAAAAAGTTTAACCTAGGGGAAGCTAAGCATATGTCTGATTATTTAATATAACAAGATGTAAATGGGCAAATTTCCATTTATGATAGTAGGACATTAAGAGTTTGTTCTGATACAAATACCAAACATAAAATGTAAGTAAGAAATAGAAAAAAAATGACCTGTGTATGTTGATTATTTATATGCGTGTATATTACTATGCAAAATTATATATTTTAGTAACTTAGATTATGTAAATATGTATTGTATTTTAGGCAGCAGCAAATATTAACATTTTTTAATGTGCAGCTTAGATAAGAGTTGATGATTACAATTTATTAATATTAGCTACTTACAACAAACGTTATGCAAAAAGAAATTCTAAAAATAATTTTGTATTACCTTTGAAAATTTAAACTCCTTTCTACAAAAGTTTTTAAATTACAGATAATAAAACAGAATGTTTATAAAAAGGAAAATGCTACTGAGAAATAGTTGGGTTTTGATTCATTATTTTTTCTGAATATTAGTACTTGGAGCTTCACTGTTAATAATTCCAATAGGCTACACAAATTTTCCCTTCAGTAAAATGGCAAAACAGAAGGCATTCAATTTTTAAATATATGATGCAATTTTATTACCATTTTTTCTATATAAATGACACAAAATTTAGACCAATAAAAACAGAATTTCTTCCATGAAATTTCAAGAGCTGAGCTGGGAAGAGCTAAACTGCTTAATATCAGAGTTGGAAATTAAAGCAAGAGGCCCACATCAAAGCAATAGTTAAGCCTTTTTGTCTTCCTTTCTGTGATGGTGTTAAGCAACAGGCAAAATCAGATGAAGCACCGACTCCTCATTGTTCCATTTTTTCCTCATGGAAAAGCACCAGAAAAGGGTCAGATGGATCAGCACAAACATGGGGCACTGTCTCAGTGCCAACGTGGCCCCCTCATAAAAAACAGGCCTGCAATTTTGTGGAAAAGGGGGCAGGAGGGCGTAGAGGAGAATGTATGAGCAAGATTAAAAAGAATTGAGTATTAATAGGAATGTAAAAATATTACTATCAAAGTTCCATTTCTTCTCCAGAAACAGGGATCTGAACAAAAATTTCTGAAGCAGGCCTCAACCAGAAGCCCCTCAGGAAGGTGCCCCTGAATCTAGATGCCTGGACTGCGAATGAAAATCTACGTGCGAGCCTCAGTGGCCAAGATGGCCGGTATTGTTTATTTCAACCCCTCAGAGACGGCAAAGCACTGACATTTGTAGGCTTCTCCTGAATGCACATGTCAGCAGCAGTGTGACAACCAATGCTTTCAAAGATATAATGTGGGTATCAGAATTTCTGGCAAAAATTTAAATAATCTTATCTTTTTAACCTCAAATAACCATATATGCTGAGAAACTTCAAAGGCATGCACCTCCACAAGTAATTTTTCAGGAAAGAACTAAAGAAGCACAGCTGTAGGAGAAAAATTAGGCTGGAAGTTGATGCTGCCTTTGGGAATTGCTAATAATGGAAGCACAGGTTGTTAGAATTTAACATGTCTGATTGGTGAATATAATGTCACAGCAGCATAGATGCAGGAGTATTCGGATCTGACCATGCTATGTAAAGCTAGAATCCTTACATTTTCAAAAGTTTAGAAAAATAGGTTAGAGTAGTTAGTGGAGGTGGTATTTCTCCTCTTTGGTTGATTTGGGAATTAACACCAATCCTCATATTAGTTTCTGGTTCATATGTACACCATGTGCTTTAATCAGGACAATTTAAGTAAATACATTGACTTAATCATTTTCAGGTGTCTGTAAAGGGAGCATTATTAATATTACAGATAACTTTTCACTGGAATAAAATACCTCGACCGAGAATCTTCAATGGCCCCATCAGTTGAGGTCAGTCATTTATAGTAAAATGAAGTCTACTATTCTTTTTAAAATATACGAAGTAAAAGTCATCAAGATCAAAGTTATTCAGAAACAAAATTATAATAAAAACACGACTGTACCATTAGATCTTAATAAATCCCAAAATTGTATTTAAGGAGTAGAAAAAATATACGTAGTTATGATGTTTAAACACATTAGAGGAAAAGTTTAAAAGTAAGATCAAAATAAGGTATATTATGAAAATAATTAGGTAAAAATTTTAAATGTAAAGGATAGAATACATAGAAAAATTACATAAATGAAAAAAGACATTATTAATTAGAAGATAGAATGAAGTGAATATTTAGAAGTCCCAATAGGGATAAAACAAATAAACAATATGAAGAATTAAAATACATAAAAATCTAGAATAAGTCATGCTGTTTAGGTACAAGTTTAAATAAATAAAATGGAGTGAATGTCAAATAGGGAATTAAAAATATATAATTATTAAAATAATTAATTATAATAGCTTAAAGGCATACTGATCAAAAGAAAAACAATAGTTAAAAGCATAATACCAAAATAGAGAAAATCATGTAAAGCCATCTAAGATAAAATTCAAATTAATTATAAAGCAATGAAAAGAAACGTATTTCTCAATATGTGAATAAGATCAAGAATCCAATAGATTATGGTCTTCAAAGTTCTGAGGGAAAAACATGTAAATTTAAAATTACATATATTTGAAAAGTTATTTTTCAGGTTTGAGGACAAAATGTAACTTAATACACAAAAACAATGTAAACTGAGTATATTTACCTCAGTAAAATGCATTTAAAATTTTCAGAAAATTTAGTTTATGAAGGAAAATACTCTTCCTGAGAACAAACGTTGAGACAAAATAAATGTGCAAACATCTAAATAGATCTAAACTATATTAACACCGTGTCAAATTATACACAATGTGTGATATATCCATGTGAAGCATATTTATGGAAGAATAAAAGAAAATGTTATCCCAAGGGTTATATTAAACAAAAGAGTAAATTTGGTAATAGATGAGTAACTTATTTTATATCAGTATAATGTGTATTTAAGAGATTTCTGTCACTAAATTCTTAAATATTGAATGCAAATCCTATATACTGTTTGAACAATACTGACTATTATTTTCTCAGCAAAGATCAGCACTGAAAGGCTGACTCCTGCATAGCCACTGACCACAGCTTCCGGAACACCAAACGCATTGAATCATTAATCCTGAATGTGGCCAATGAGCATGAGATGAGGAAATCTACCCAGTTCATGACCACAAAGCAACTCACCAGCAGCTGGATGGTCTGGGGAGCTTATTTCCCTGGAGAGGCTCTTAGAGAGTGACTCCTGCTATACAGATGCTGAGACTGCATTTTGTGCCTGGAGGAGAGAATTACCATGTGTGATTTGAGAGCATCAGTGTTCCTCCAGAAGAGACATTTCTAAATGCTGCTAGTGTGAAAAACGAGCTTATGTTCACGTAGCCCCTGGGGGAAGAAAAACAGTAATAAACAAGAAAAATAATTCTTGCCCAGGTTACATTTGATTTAGCTTTAGTGGGGTAGAGTCAGTCACTATTAATACAGAAGTTGAGAATCCATGAGAGGAAGACAACACATAGTGTATAACTAAAATGGGTGAGTTTGAAATTCACCAACCAGTAGGTTCTGGGATTAATGGCAATGGCTTATAGTATGCTCAAAGAGCAGGTGGTGCATGCGAAGAAGCTGCTCATTATCATGTTAAGGTAGACAGCAGGCTTCTATTTGAGGCCACTCTAGAGAACATCTTCCCAATCTGTCTGTAGAGAACAAGTTTGCCATGGATGGAGCATCACCATGTAGATGAAGGCCAAGTTACTGATGCCCTCGTCACAGGACCTGGGCCTGCAACCAAAAAGCATGCAAAAATCCAGAAGACAGGAAGGAAGATGACATAGGTTCCAATGCTATGGAATAAAAAGCAATTTTATGGCACTATTATTTGAAGATGTGCTCTTTATCAGTAAAGTAAACGTATATGTGGAAAAACAAACAAGAGGACTAACAAAGTCTCTTCTTAGGAAATCTCTGTAATTATGTCAACCACGACCACTACTCTCCTCAGTGTTGACTATCATGGTTACCTCAATCAAAAAGTCCTGCGTCATCCCTAGCAACCCCATGGGCACCATCTAGCCAGCCTGCTCTTTCCTTCACTTCCCATGAGCATCAAATCTGCAGTGATGCCATTGACACCCCCTCTTTTTGTGATTTTATTATCTTCACACTTCCTGAACAATTTTAAGTGCCATGTGTCCCGGAAGTTGTTAGTTTATTTGTATATCTTCTCTTAAATTCCACAAGATTATGGACAATGACTTGTGAACATTTTATCTGCTTACCTGGTACAGTGTTAGGTTAATGTTTTTCAAAAAGGCGAATGACTGGAGATAAGCAGACAATCCATTGGTCAGTTTTTTTCACTCCACTAATTAATATGAGGTGGAGAGAAGTTTTAATGTGTAATTGAGCAAACTTTCTTCATCAAACATTTTAATAAGAACAGTAATCTATTTATGAGGATAGAGCACCCCTGACCTAAACACATCCCGAAAGACCACACCTCCCAATAGTGTTGCTGTGAGGATTAAGTTTCAACATAAATTTTTAAGGGAAACAAAAACAAGAAAACCATGCCTCATGTCCCCAGTTTATTTTTTTCTTCCACACAAAATACAATTATTCCATCTACTAGCTTCTATAATTCTTAGCTCCTTCCAGAGTCAACGTTAAAATCTAAGTTCAAAGCCTTGTCCAAACCTCATGTGGATGAAGTTCAAGGTATAATTAATTCTAGTGCAAATTTTTCTTTTGCTGTGAATCTATGAAATCTAACATGTTACGTGTTTTTGAAATACAACGGTGGGAAAGGCAAAGGACAGACATTGCTGTTTCAAAGGGAGAAAAAGACAAGAAGAAGTAAATAACAGGTCCGAAGTGTGTTATTAAAAAAACAACAACAAGGCAGGCCATGCTCGGTGTCTCATACCTGTAATCCCTGCACTTTGGGAGGCCAAGGCAGCTGGATTGCTGGAGGTCAAGAGTTCAAGACCAGACTGGCAATATAGGGAAACCCCGTCTCTAGAAAAAAAAAAAAAAAAAAAAAATAAGCCAAGTATGGTGGCATGCACCTTTGGTCCCAGTTACTTGGGAGGCTGAAGCAGGAAAATCACTGTAGCCTGGGTGGCAGAGGTTGCAATGAGCTGAGATCACACCACTGCACTCTAGCCTGAGCAACAGAGTGAGAATCCATCTCAAAACACGTGAATAAATTTTAAAAATGGACAAAAACTGCTCAAATTTGAAAAAAAGAAATGGACAAAAAAAACCTCAAGAACTTTAATAGACTTTGACCAGTATAAATTTAAAGAAAACCAAACTGAGACACAATATAAAACTGTTAAATATCTCATAGAAAATGTTTCAAGAATTTCAAGAGAAAAAACATTAAACACATTCAGTTTAGTCCCACTAATACTATCAACAGATGTGTTTAAGGATATTTTGCAGTTCAGAGTATGGGATGATATATTCAAGTACAAAAAAAAGAAAAATTACCAACCAAGAACATTATATATGGCAAAACTCTCATTGAAACATCAAGGTGAAATTAAGATTTTTTTTTTCAGATAAGCTAAGGCTAAAGGAGTTTATGACCACTAGGTTTGTTCTTCAAGAAATGCCAGAAAGTCCCTTAAAATTAAAAAATGAGAGTACCAAAAAGAATACAAAACTGTAAAGCTCTGTTGTAAGGTAAATATATAGAGAAATATAGCATCTTGTATTATTGTGATGTTGGTAAGTAATTTTGATTCCTTTATGGAATTTGACAGAAAATACACAAAAAATATTATAAGTGTATGTTAAATACACCATATAAAGAGGCCTAAGTTGTGACATCAAGAGCAAAGTGTGTGTTGGGAAACACAGTTATGTAAAAGACTGGAGTTTTTATATGCCACTGGAGATAATATCACATTAAAAGAGATTGTTATGACTTTGAGACGTTCCATGTAATCTGTATAGTAGCCACAAAGATAGTACATATAGAATATACAGAAAAGAAAAAGAAATAAAAACATATTAGCACAAAAATTAATTAGACAAAAAAGGAAGACAGTAAGAAAGAAAATAAATAAGTAAAAGAACTACAAAAGAAACACAATACAATTAACAAAATGGCAATAGTAACTCCTTAACTACAAATAATAACCTTATATGTAATAACGTTAAATTATCCAGAAACAGACACAAGGTCACTGAAAAAATAAAAATAGAAAATCAAATAAATTCTGTTTATAAGAGGTTCACCTTTTATTTAAGAATAAACATGGACTGAAAGTGCAGGGATGGAAAATTATATTCTATATGGTAACAAAATCAACCAAAATAGCATCCAGAATAGAACAAAGTTGGTCACATTTACATTAGATGATTAGACTTTAAGCAAAAAACTGTCATGAAGACAAACAAGGACATTATATAATAAAAGTAAATCTCCAAGAAGATATCATAATTAAAATATGCACATGTATCAGCAACTATTCCAAACATATAACACAAATAATGACAGAATTAAAAGGAGAAATAGGCTGAGTACAGTGGCTCACGCCTGTTTGTAATCCCTGCATCTTGGCAGGGGCTGAAGCAGGAGGATAACTTGAGCCCAGGAGTTGAGATTAACCTGGGCAAGGTAGCAACACTTCGTCTGTATATATATATAAAAAAATTATAAACAAAAATAATGGGAGGACTGCACACAACCACCAAAATGATAGGAGACTTTAAAATAATGGAGAGGACAATCTGGCAGACCAACATGAAGACAGAGGATTGAGCAAGGAGTGATTCAACCAAATCCAACAGACAGATAGAAATGATCTTCTCAACAATGGACTGTACATGCTTCTGGTGCACACATGGAACATTCTTGAGACTATATCACAAATCGCACCACAACTCAAGAAAATTAAAATCATACAAAGTATCATTTGCAACTAAAATGGAATGGAACTAGAAATGAATACCAGAAGAAAAATTTTAAAATTTGCAAATACATAAAATTCAAGTAACATGCTCCTAAACATTATGGGTTAAAGAAGAAGTCACAGTGAAAATTTCAACATAACTCTTGACAAAAAGCATAACAAAATTGTTGAATGCATCTAAAGCTTGTATTCAATTGTAGTAGTAAATGTGTACATTTAAAAAAATCTATCTAAATCAACTACTGAATGAAACCAAACATAAGTAAAGTATAAAAATTTCAGCAGTTATAAATAATAACAATTACAAACCATAGAAAAATCAATTAAAGTTTGGTTTTATTGAAAAGATTAAGAAAATTGACAAACAGATTAAAAGAAAAAAGAAGATATATCAGATAATTAAATTCAGAAATAAAAGAGGAGCTATTACTACTGATGCCACAAAAGTAGGAAAAGAAGAGATTATAAAAGCTTAAGTCCAAGTATATGCCAAAAAATGTGAGAAGCTAAAAGGAATAGACAAGTGTCTAGAAATATAGATTATACTACAAATAAAACATAAAAAATTCTGAATAGGCATATAACTAGTAACAACAACCTCCCCTCAAAAAGCCCGGGCCCGGATCACTTCATTAATTTTTTTTTTTTTCAAAATGTTAAAGCAGGGTTAACACCAACCATTCTTAAACTACTTCAAAAAAATGAAAAAGAGAAAACAATTTCCAACTTGTTTTATGAGCCCAGCATTAACATAACACCAAACCCCACAAAGATACTAAGAAAAAAGAATACAACTACAAATCAATTTTCCTGATGACTATTGACATAAAAATTCTCCTCAGAACATTAGAATACCAAATTCAATAACATATTGCAAGGGTTATACACCATGACCAAGAGGGTGTTATCTCTCCAATATAAGTATTGTTCAACACGTGTAAATCAGTCTATTTATTTATTTATTTATTTAATTATACTTTAAGTTCTAGGGTACATGTGGAAAACGTGCAGGTTTGTTACACAGGTATACATGTGCCATGTTGTTTTGCTGCACCCATCAACTCGTCATTTACTTTAGATATTTCTCCTACTGCTATCTATCCTCCAGCCCCTCAGCCCCCGACAGGCCCCTCTGTGTGATGTTCCCCACCCTGTGTCCAAGTATTCTCATTGTTCAATTCCCACCTATGAGTGAGAACATGTAGTATTTTGTTTTCTGTCCTTGAGATAGTTTGCTGAGAATGATGGTTTCCAGCTTCATCTATGTCCCTGCAAAGGACATAAACTCATCCTTTTTTATGGCTGCATAGTATTCCATGGTGTATATGTGCTGCATTTTCTTAATACAGTCTATCACTGATGGATATTTGGGTGGGTTCCAAGTCTTTGCTACTGTGAATACTGCTGCAATAAATGTATGTGTGCATGTGTCTTTATAGTGGCATGATTTATAATCCTTTGGGTATATACCCAGTAATGGGATCGCTGGGTCAAATGGTATTTCTAGTTCTAGATCCTAGAGCAATGTCCACAATGTCTTCCACAATGGTGGAACTAATTTACACTCCCACCAACATTGTAAAAGCCTTCCTATTTTTCCACATCCTCTCCAGCATGTGTTGTTTCCTGACTTTCTAATAGTTGCCATTCTAACTGGAGTGAGATGGCATCTCATTGTGGTTTTGATTTGCATTTCCCTGATGACCAGTGATGATGAGCATTTTTACTTGTGTCCGTTGGCTGCATAAATGTCTTCTTTTTTTTTTTTTTTTTTGAGATGGAGTCTTGCTCTGTCCCCAAGCTGGAGCGCAGTGGTGCGATCTCGGCTCAGTGCAAGCTCCGCCTCCCAGGTTCACGCCATTCTCCTGCCTCAGCCTCCCGAGTAGCTGGGACTACAGGTGCCCACCACCAGGCCCAGATAATTTTTTTTTTTTTTTTTTTGTATTTTTAGTAGAGACGGTGTCTCACCATGTTAGACAGCATGGTATCCATCTCCTGATCTTGTGACCCACCAGCCTTGGCCTCCCAAAGTTCTGGAATTACAGGCATGAACCACCGCACCCAGCCTAAATGTCTTCTTTTGAGAAATGTCTGTTCATATTCTTTGCCCACTTTTTAATGGGGTTGTTTGTTTTTTTCTTGTAAATTTGTTTAAGTTCTTTGTAGATTCTGGATATTTGCCCTTTGTTAGACGGATAGATTGCAAACAATTTTCTCCCATTCTGTAGGTTGCCTGTTCATGCTGATGGTAGTTTCTTTTGCTGTGCAGAAGCTCTTAATTTAATTGGATCCCATTTGTATATTTTGGCTTTTGCTGCCATTGCTTTTGGTGCTTTAGTCATGAAGTCTTTGCCCATGCCTATGTCCTGAATGGTATTGCCTAGGTTTTCTTCTAGGGTTTTCATGGTTTTAGGTCTAATATTTAAGTCTTTAATCCATTATGAATTAATTTGTGTATGAGATGTGAGGAAGGGATCCAGTTTCAGCTTTCTACATATGGCTAGCCAGTTTTCCAAGCACTATTTATTAAATAGGGACTCCTTTCCCCATTGCTTCTTTTGGTCAGGTTTGTCAAAGATCAGATGGTTGTAGATGTGTGGTGTTATTTCTGAGGGCTCTGTTCTGTTCTATTGGTCTATACATCTGTTTGGATACCAGTACCATGCTGTTTGGTTACTATAGCCTTGAAGTATAGATTGAAGTCAGGTAGCATGATGCCTCCAGCTTTGTTCTTTTTGCTTAGGAGTGCCTTGGCAATATGGGCTCTTTTTTGGTTCCATATGAACTTTAAATTAGTTTTTTCCAATTCTGTGAAGGAAGTCCTTGGTAGCTTCATGGGGATGGCATTGAATCTATAAATTACCTAGGGCAGTATGACCATTTTCACGATATTGATTCTTCCTATCCATGAGCATTGAATGTTCTTCCATTTGTTTGTGTCCTCTTTTATTTCGTTGAGCAGTGGTTTGTTGTTTTCCTTGAAGAGGTCCTTCACATCCCTTGTAAGTTGTATTCCTAGGTATTTTATTCTCTTTGTAGCAATTGTGAATGGGAGTTCACTCATGATTTGGCTCTCTATTTTTCTGTTGTTGGTGTATAGAAATGCTTGCGGTTTTTGCACATTGATTTCGTATCCTGAGACTTTGCTAAAGTTGCTTATCAGCTTAAGGAGATTTTGGGCTGAAACAATGAGGTTTTCTAAATATGCAATCACGTCATCTGCAAGGAAAGGCAATTTGACTTCTTCTTTTCCTAATTGAATACCCTTTCTTTCTTTCTCTTGCCTGATTGCCCTGGCCAGAACTTCCAACACTATGTTGAATAGGAGAGGTGAGAGCGGACATTCTTGTGCCGGTTTTCAAAGGGAACACTTTCAGTTTTTACCCATTCAGTATGATATTGGCTGTGGGTTTTTCATAAATAGCTCCTATTATTTTGATATACGTTTCATCAATACCTAGTTTATTGAGAGTTTTTAGCATGAAAGACTTGAATTTTGTCGTAGGTCTTTTCTACATCTATTGAGATAGTCATGTGGTTTTTGTCATTGGTTCTGTTCATGTGATGGATTACTTTTATTGATTTGTGTATGTTGAACTAGCCTTGCATCCCAGGGATGAAGCCTACTTGATAGTGTTGGATACGCTTTTTGATGTGTGGCTGGATTTGCTTTGCCAGTATTTTATTGAGGATTTTCACATCGATGTTCATCAGGGATTCTGGTCTAAAATTCACTTTTTTTTGTTGTGTTTCTCTCAGGCTTTGATATCAGGATGAAGCTGGCCTCACAAAATGAGTTAGGGAGCATTCTCTCTTTTTCTATTGATTGGAATAGTTTCAAAAGGAATGGTACCAGCTCCTCTTTATACCTCTGGTAGAATTCGGCTTTGAATACATCCGCTCCTGGATATTTTTTGGTTGATAGGCTATTAATTATTGCCTCTATTTCAGAGCCTGTTATTGGTCTATTGAGAGATTCAACTTCTTCCTGGTTTAATCTTAGGAGGGTGTATGTACCCAGGAATTTATCCATTTCTTCTAGATTTTCTAGTTTATTTGTGTAGAGGAGTTTATAGTATTCTCTGATGGTAGTTTGTATTTCTGTGGGATGATTGGTGATATAACATTTATCATTTTTTATTGTGTCTATTTGATTCCTGTCTCTTTTCTTCTTTATTAGTCTTACTAGTGGTCTATCAATTTTGTTGATCTTTTCAGAAATCAGCTCCTAAATTCATTGATTTTTTGAAGGTTTCTTTTGTGTCTCTGTCTCCTTTAGTTCTGCTCTGATCTTAGTTATTTCTTGCCTTTTGCTCACTTTTGAATTTGTTTGCTCTTGTTTCTGTAGTTCTTTTAATTGTTATGTTAGGGTGTTGATTTTAGATCTTTCCAGATTTCTGTTGTGGGCATTTAGTGCTATAAATTTCCCTCTATGCACTGTTTTAAATGTGTCCCAGAGATTCTGCTACGTTGTGTCTTTGTTCTCATCTTTATTTTTGCCTTCATTTCATTATTTACCCAGTATTCATTCAGGATCAGGTTATTCAGTTTCCCTGTATTTCTACCATTTTGAGTGAGTTTCTTAATCCTGAGTTCTAATTTGATTGCACTGTGATCTGAGAGACAGTTTGTTGTGATTTCTGTTTTTCACATTTGCTGAGGAGTGCTTTACTTCCAATTATGTGCTCATTTTTAGAATAAGTGTGATGTGGTGCTGAGAAGAATGTTTGTCTGTTGATTTGGGGTGCAGAGTTCTGTAGATGTCTATTAGGTCCACTTGGGGCAGAGCTGAGTTCAATTCCTGGATATCCTTGTTAACCTTCTGTCCTGTTGATCTGTCTAATATCGACAGTGGGGTGTTAAATTCTCCGATTATTATTGTGTGAGAGTCTAAGTCTCTTTGTAGGTCTCTAAGGATTTACTTTACAAATGTGGGTGTTCCTGTATTGAGTGCATATAAATTTAGGATAGTTAGCTCTTCTTGTTGAATTGATCTCTTTAGATCTTCCTCCATCCCTTTATTTTGAGCCAATGTGTGTCTATGCATGTGAGATGGGTCTCGGGAATACAGCACACTGATGGGTCTTGACTCTTTATTCAATTTTCCAGTCTGTGTCTTTTAATTGAGGCATTTAGCTCATTTACATTTAAGGTCAATAGTGTTATGTGTGAATTTGATACTGCCATTATTATGTTAGCTCGCTGTTTTGCCCATTAATTGATGCAGTTTCTTCGTAGTATCAATGGTCCTTACCATTTGGCATGTTTTTTGCAGTGGCTGGTACTGGTTGTTCTTTCCATGTTTAGTGCTTCCTTCAGAAGCTCTTGTAAGGCAGTCCTTTCCTGGTGGTGAGAAAATCTCTCAGCATTTGCTTATCTGTAGAGGAATTTATTTCTCCTTCACTTATGAGGCTTAGTTTGGCTGAATATGAAATTCTGGGCTGAAAATTCTTTTGTTTAAGAATGTTGAATATTGGCCCCCACTGTATTCTGGCTTGTAGGGTTTCTGCTGAGAGATCTGCTGTTAGTCCGATGGGCTTCCCCTTGTGGGTAACCCGACCTTTCTCTCTGGCTGCCCTTAACATTTTTTCCTACATTTCAACCTTGGTGATTCTGACAATTATGTGTCTTGGGGTTGCTCTTCTGGAGGAGTATCTTTGTGGTGTTCTCTGGATTTCCTGAATTTGAATGTTGTCCTGCCTTGCTATGTGGGGGAAGTTCTCCTGAAGAGTGTTTTCCAACTTGGTTCCATTCTCGCCATCACATTTAGGTATACCAGGCAAACATAGATTTGGTCTTTTCACGAAGTGCCATATTTCTTGGAGGCTTTGCTCACTTCTTTTCACTCTTTTTGCTCTAAACTTGTCTTCTCACTTTATTAATTTGATCTTCAATTACTGATATCCTTTCTTCCACTTGATTGAATCAGGTATTGAAGCTACTGCGTGTGTCACAAAGTTATCTTGCCATGGTTTTCGGCTCCATCAGGTTGTTTACGGTATTCTCTACACTGTTTATTCTAGTTAGCCAATCGTCTAACCTTTTATCAAGGTTTTTAGCTTCCTTGTGATGGCTTGAAACATGCTCCTTTAGCTCGGAGAAGTTTGTTATTACACATCTTCTGAAGCATACTTCTGTCAACTCGTCAAAGTTATTCTCCATCAAGGTTTGTTCCATTGCTGGAGAGGAGCTGCAATCCTTTGGAGGAAAAGAGGTGCTCTGGTTTTTAGAATTTTCAGGTTTTCTACTCTGGTTTCTTTTCATCTTTGTGGTTTTATCTACCTTTGGTCTTTGATATTGGTGACCTATGGATGGGATTTTGGTGTGGATGTCCTTTTTGTTTATCCTGATGCTACTCTCTTCCATTTGTTACTTTTCCCTCTAACACTCAGGTCCCTCAGCTGCAGGTCTGTTGGAGTTTGCTGGAGGTCCACTCCAGACCCTGTTTGCCTGGGTATCACCAGAGGAGGCTGCAGAACAGCCAATATTGTTGCCTGACCCTTCCCCTGGAAGCTTTGTGAAAGAGGCACTCCCACCTGTATGAGGTGTCTGTTGGCCATTACTAGGAGGTGCCTCCCAGTTAGGCTATATGGGGTTCAGGGACCCACTTGAGGAGGCTGTATGTCCATTTTCAGAGCTCAATACCATGTCAGGAGAACCACTGCTCTCTTCAGCGCTGTCAGACATGGATGTTTAAGTCGGTAGAAGTTTCTGCTGCCTTTTATTCAGCTGTGCCCTCCCCACAGAGGTGGAGTTTATAGATGCAAGGGGCCTTGCTGAGCTGTGGGTGGCTACACCCAGATCAAGCTTCCTGGCTCCTTTTTTACCTACTCAAACCTCAACAATGGCAGATGTACCTCCCTATGCCCAGTGGCACCCTGGCAGGTTGGTCTCAGACTGCTTCACTAGCAATGCTAAGACTGTGGGGAAAGTGCAGTATTTGGGTGAGAGTGTCCTGTTTTCCCAGGTACAGTCTGTCAGGCCTTCCCTTGGTTAGGAAAGGAAAATCCCTTGATCCCTTGCATTTGCTGGGTGAGGTGACACCCCACCCTGCTTCAGCTCAGGGTCCATGGAATGCACCCACTCTCCAACCAGTCCCAATGAGATGAATCAGGTAGCTCAGTTGGAAATGCAGAAATCAACCATCTTCTGCATTGATTGCACTGGGAGCTACAGACCAGAGCTCTTCCTATTTGGCCATCTTGGAATGGGAGTTTAAATCAATCGATTTAATATATTACATTAACAGACTAACAGATACAAAACACACAATATCTCAAATAATGCAGAAAAGCCAATTGACAAAATTAAGCATCTTTTCAAGATTAAACACTCAATAAACTAGAAATAAAAGGAAACTACTTTAATATAATAAAAGACATGTAAAAAACTCATCACCAACTGGGTGCAGCAGCTGGTGCCCATAGTCACAGCATTTTGGGAGGCTGAGGTGGGTGGATGATTTTAGGTCAGGGGTTCCAGACCAGCCCAACCAACATGTTGAAATCATGTCTCAACTAAAAATATGAAAAATAGCTGGACGTTGTGGTGTATGCCTGTATTCCCAGCAACCATGGAGGCTGAGGTATCAGAATATCTTGAACTCAGGAAGTGGAGGTTGCAGTGAGCCCAGATCATGCCACTGCACTCCAGTCTGGGTGACAGAGCAAGACCCTATCTCAAAAGACAGGAACAAACAAACAAAAAAAAACACTCATCACTAACATTATACTGAAATCTGAAGTGCGGAAAGTTTATCCTCTAACTTTAATAAGGAAGCAAGATATTCACTGTTGATGCATCTATTCAAAAACAGCAGTGAAAGTCCTGGAAAAAGCAACTATGCAACGAAAAAAAGAAAACATCCATATTCTAAAGGAAGAAGTAAAATTACCTGTATCTTATGATATGATGTTATATACACAAAATCCTGAATGCTGAACACAACACCTGTTAGAACTAACACTTGCATTTAGCAAAATTGCAGAACACAAAATTAAGTGTATTTCTCTTCACTACAATGCACAATCCAAGTTTTTAAAATTCCATTTAAAATAATATTAAAAAGAATATACTTTGGAATAAACAAGCAAAGAGATGTAAGACTAGTATACTAGAAATTAAAAGATGTTGCTGAAGGAAATCACAAACAATTGGGAAGATACTCTATATTTATAGATTAGACAACTGATATCCCATATTCATATATTAGAAGACAATGTTCTTAAGTCTATGCTAATGAAATTAATAACAGATTAAGTGCAATAGCTATATAAATCACAATAATATTCATTTGCAGAAATAAAAAATCTTAAAACATATGGAATCTCAAGCCTGAAAATAGGCAATTAAACTTGCAACAGAATGTCAAGTGGGGAGCCCTCACAATTTTTAAATCCAAAACTAGTTGCAGTGCTGTTGAACTCTTTTTAAATGTGGTGGTATTTTGAGGCCAGGTTCTATGGCTTACAGATGTAACCTCAACACTTTGTGAGGTTGAGGTGGAAGGACTGCTTGAGCCCAGGAGTTCAAAACACACTGGGCATCATAGTGAGAACCTCCATCTCTACAAAAAAAATAAAAATAAAAATAAAAATTAGCCAGGCATGGTGGCATGCACCTGTAGTCTCAGCTATTCCAGAGGCTGAGGTGAGAGGATTGTTTAAGCCTGGGAGATCAAAGCTGCAGTGAGCCATGGTCGCACCAGTGCACCCCAGCCTGGATGACAGAGAACCTGTCTGAAAAAATAAAGAGGAGAAAATCAGAAAGGAAATTTATTAAATCAAGACATGTTGATATAGTAAATAATAGAGACCCCCCCTTTCCACAAAAGCCTTGTATATGTGGTCAAAATGATCTTCAAAATGGGTACAAAGGCCAAACTATGGAGAAGGAACAGCCTCCTTTAACAAACAATGGTGGGAAAGCCTTGCTATCAACATGTAAAATACAGAGGTCAGAATTGTAGTTTATACTACACTTTTAAAAAAACTCAAAATGGATTAAAGACCTAAATATAAGGCTGAAAGCTGTAAAATTCCTACACAAAAATATAGAGGAAAAAATCCAACATTATGCCATTGAATTTGGCAATGGGTTCTTGACTGCCAGCAGCCCCACATCCCTGGAGCATCCATCCGCTCACCGCTGCCTGGTGCTGGGTCCTCCCACACCTGTGGCGCTGCTTTGTGCTGGGCTCTGAGGGGCAGCAGCCAGGACACCACGCCAAGCACAGGGCACAGGCCGGGCGTTCTCGGGCTACTTGTGGACAGGCTGGCCCCATGCCCGCCTCAGGCGCCGGCGAGAGGACGGCCTGATCCGAGTCTGCGGAAGGAGGAAGAAGCTTGTTTCCTGAGCCAGCAGGAACGCAGAGGTGGATGCGGGACACAGGCACACAGGTGTGGATGCCATAAAAATATATGGCATATATTTTTAAACATGGCCACAATTTGAATACTTAGAATATTTAAAACTCCAAAGATTGTTATGTTGACCCTGCACCAAAATTTATCATTCCGATGACTACAGGGAATTTTAGTAGTAGTTAATTTATAATAAAATTAAACTTTAATGAAAGAACTGACTTTCAAACTTCAGCAAGAGGACAAATATTCAGCCAGAGATGTAAGTTCCCGGTTTCTGCTCCGGGACTTCGCTGGTCTCCCACCGCGCCTCCGGCATCACCCAGGGCTAAGGGGCCACCTGGCCTGGCCTGTGTCCCCTCGTCCCTCCGCTTCCCCACCCAGCTCCTGCAGCGCCCTCCTGGGGCAGCGGCGGCGAGCCGTCCAGAGCCGGAGGTTCCCTCGCCCAGGGCAGCACCGCTCCGCCCCTCTCCACACCTGCCCAGTCCCTGACAAAGGACGCGCCTGGGCCTGGCCCGCTGCCCGCCCCCCAGCGCCTGCCCTGTCCCTGCAGCGGAGATGCTGCCAGCAAGAGGTGCCAGAGGCCGCGGCACAACCCGCCCAGAGAGCAAGTTTCCCACTCACCTGGGAGCGAGGATACGCCCTTCCTGGTAGGAGGTAGGGTTAAGATTGTTTCCTTATTTATTTTACTTAAAACTCGTAGAAGGTTACGATTATGTGATGTACCCATGTTTCTCTTAGTAAATTTGAGCATACATTTATTGGTTTTTGTCAGTTTAACTAGTTCTTTTGTTTCTATTATTAACGTGAAATTTAACTTCTATCTGAAATCAGTAAGATAGAGAGATTTTAATGACAAGTGAATATTTTTCCCCCCCCTCAGGGGGAATGGAATTGTTAATTGAATAAATGAATTGTGAATTGAATGAATGAATTCATTACCAGGTTAGAGAGTACACTAACCAATCAGTAGTTTTTATCGATCTGTATTCACTCCCTCCTCGCTCTTTGTGTTCTTTGTTTTGTTTGTTTGTTTGTTTGTTTGTCTGTTTGTTTTTGAGACAGAATTTTGCTGTGTCGCCCTGGCTGGAGTGATGTGGCGCGATCTTGGCTCACTACAACCTCCGCCCCCCAGGTTCAAGTGATTCTCCTACCTCAGGCTCACGAGTAGCTGGGATTACAGGGGCCAGACACCATGCTCAGCTAATTTTTGTGTTTTCAGTAAACGCGGGGATTCACCACGTTGGCAAGGCTGGTCTCAAGCTCCTGACCTCGGGTGATCTGCCCACCTTGGCCTCCCAAAGTGCTGGGATTACAGGCGTGAGCCACTGCGCCCGGCCTCTCCTCCCTGTCTGTATTATGACCATGCGTACCCATCATTCATTCCCACTTATTAGTGAGAACATGCGGTATTTTGGTTTTTTGTTTTTTGTTTTTTTTTTTGTTTTTTTTTTGTTTTTTTTTTGTTTTTTTTGCTTTTGCATTAGTTTGCTGGAAACAATGCATCCATGTTGCTTAAAATGGCATAATTTTGATTTCTTTTATGGCTGTATGGTATTCCATGAGTCTTTATCGAGACCACCACTGATGGACGCCTGGGTTGTCTATGTCTTTGTTATTGTGAATACTGCTGCGATAAAAATAGGGCTACGTGTGTCTTTTTGGTAGGATATTTATTTTCTTTCGGATATATACCCAGTAATGGGGTTACTGGGTCAAATGGTAGTTCAACTCTCAGTCCTTTAAGAAATCCCCAACCTGCTTTCCACAGTGTCTTAACTAATTTACATTCCCTCAGAAAGTGTATACGTGTTCTCTATTCTCTACAGCCTCACCAGTATGTGTTTTCTTTTGACTTTTCAACAAAAGCCATACTGACTGGTGTGAAATGATACTTCATTTCAGTTTTGATTTGCATTTCTCTAATAAATAATGGTGATGGGCACTTTTACATATGTTTGTTGGGTGCTTGTGTGTATGTCTTCTTTTGAGAAGTGTCTGTTCATGTCCTTTTGCTCACTTTTTAATGGAGTTACTTGCTGCTTGCTTGTTGATTTAAGTTCCTCATAGATTCTGAATAATAGACCTCTGTCAGATGCCTGGTTTGTGAATAATGTATTTCATTCTGTGGGTTATCTGTTTACTCCCTTGATAGTTTCTCTTGTTGTGCAAAAGTTTTTTGGTTTAATTACATCCCACTTGTCAATTTTTGTTTTAGAAGCAATTGCTTTTGAGGACTTAGCCATAAATTATTTGCCAAGGCCATTATCGGGAAAAGTATTTCCTAGTATTTTTTTCTCGCTGTATATATGTTCTCTTGCTGAAGTTTGAAAGTCAGTTACATTATTAAAGTTTAATTTTATTATAAAAATAACACTACTAAAAATTCCCTGTAGTCATTGGAATGATAAATTTTGGTGCAGTGTCATTATAACAATCTTCAGAATTTTCAATTATTCTAAGTATTCTAATAGTGGTCATGCTTTAAAAATATATGCCATAGAAGTTATGTTATTTTAAAATGCCATTCTTTATTATGGGAAGAAGCAGTAAATTTAACTTAACTGTAGCAGCCTGGAGAGCTGGATAAGACATCCTTTAGAGGTCAAATTTTAATGAAGCACATCATTAAGGCAAAAAACAGTTTTTTTAGTTATTCCACTACCTGTACTAATATTATTAGAAGAATGTTCAGAAATTAAAATCTGTGTTTGTTAAAACTTCATTCTCCTGGGGGTTTTAGAATATAATTAAAACTAAAAGTAAAATTCTAAGCCCCCTGTCAACTGAACATGCTTCCTCTTGACCAAGGGGACCCCAGAAAATAACTAAAAACTGAATTCCTGGCTACGACAGAAAGAGAGGCATTCTGTGTGGGAGATGCTCCAGAGGAAAAGAAAAGGCGCACACAGAATACCTTTAAAGGTAAACAAACTTTATCCCACATAAATGGCAATGCATAGAATAAGCAAATTGATATAATAAGCAAATTGCAGTGGGCAGGGGAGATGAATATATATATATACATATATATATACACACACACATATATATGTAATGGAGGATAGACTATGGAGGATTCATCACCAGACCGAGAAACAACAGCCTGGGCTCCAGATTCAGCCACTTGTCCACGCAAAAATAAGCAGAGGTCTCATGAACCTTCAGCATGGTTTGGGATTCCAGCTCCTTTTGTAATTAGTTGTTTGGCATGAGGCCCAATCATGAGGGCCCTTTGCAACTGAGCTCAAGGAACACAAAAATGTCAATTTGTTTTTTTGATTGTTAGTTGTTTTTCAATAACTAATATATAGGAATAGATTGAAATATAGACTTCTCTGAAACAGTGCTGGATGAATGCCTCAAGGGGCTCACACAGCCTGGTCCAGGACGTGGTGACCATTATTTATATCGACGTTCAATTGAGTTCAAATATATTATTTAACTTTTCCTCTCTATTCGGCCCCATTTTGATACTCAGTTGGAGAAAATACCCTTACAGATATACGGGGAATACGTAACTGGTAGAGGTTACAGAAGCAGGGTAAGCAGAGGAGAATTAAAAGCACAATTAATAAAACCACACCCACCAAGGCCAATGCCAATTCCAGTTGGACAGACAATTAACGATTGAGTCCTGACAGTTAGATTCAAACAGTTTTGTTGTCCTAGTGTGTCTTGGGCGAGGAGAGTAACATTGTGAGAATTGTCAGGGATACACATACAACATTCAGTATGAAGCAAGGCTCAAATCCTCCTTGGGCTGCGGTAAGCATACCTAATACCATTCAATTTTGCAGCACAAGAGTACGCAGCTGAGCAAATTCATCTGATAACAACATAAGTCCAGTGCTACTATCATTAAGAGCTTTTTCTACATGTAAGCTTAATATTTTAATTTGTTGCTGAAGCAGAATTGTACCAGCGGCAGAGGAGAATACTGTGATAGGGTAGCACCACCAGGGATTCTGGCGCATTCATAACCAGTGATGTTTGGAAGCATCTAGGTTTAGGAAAGAGATTGTGTTTCACTGGGGGCAGTGTTGTTGATTTGGAGTATTTGTTGACAATTATCTGGTGGGAGAAACCCCAGAGTAACATTAAAAGAGCCACTTAAGGCCTCTAGACAAATGGGAGGCTATATGGAATTCAGCTACCAGTATGGTAGGTTCCCAGTCTTTCTGGGCATATTGGGTAGGATACAAAGGCCTTTGACGCATTGCAAAAGTGGATTTCTCCTTTTATCAGACTTGGGCAAAAATAGACTGTTTGGGTTTGTTAAAAGAAGTCCAGGTGGGATTACAGGTGCTATTCTCCTGACCCCCTTGGTAGCGATGTAACCACTTGGAAATGTTGGCAGACACAATTTTTAAGGGAGCCCATTCCCTGCAGCCTGTGGAAATTCGACGAATAGGCAGCACTGACTGCAGTTGACTTCTTTTGCAGCGGTGGCTACCCAGTTGATAAATTCATTCTTGGCTTCAGACACAAAGACGCAGGTGCTGACCATCAGTCGATAGGCTATTCCCTGTAATAAGAAAAACAGAGGGGAACATAACAATGTTTTAAAATTTTTACTATCCCCTTCATTTTCTGCACCCATATTTTGGCCCCAGGATTTACACTGCCCACATAGGTGGACTCAAATCCTCCAGTTCTATATGTTGTTTCTATTGGGGCAGAAATTTCCTCAGGGGTTAACTGCTGAAAGGGTACTTTCAGTAGCTGAGCAATTTGCATCTGCAACTTTATGGCAAAAGGGTCTTGGGTGGTATCATGTTAAATGATTTTCAACTCTCCCTGGTAATCACTATCAATTACACCACCATACACTATGATGCGTCTCATTCCAACGCTTGGACGTGTTGTAATCCATTCATCCACATTTGAGTTTGCAGTTATGGTGGGAATTTTGGCCTGTTGGCCTGCCTGCTGATTAAATAGTCTGTCAAGAGAAAGCAGACATGCATGAGCATCAACATAACAGTGTTAATGGTAGGGTGCCCAGGGATTCAGATATCTTCCCAGTACTGTTTCCCCAAACCTCTTATTCCCAATTAACCATTTGTCTCATTGCCATTGAGGCATCTAGGTAGTAAGACCATTTGCTACTGACCAAGAGTTGGTATACAAGTGACAAATACCTCTGGCCTCCTCCTGAATAGCTGGGAAGATGGCTGCTAGTTCAGCCAGCTGGCTGCTGCCACCCCTTCCTTCATCAGAAATGCTTATGTTTTTAACAGGATTATAAGCCATGGCCTCCCAGCATCGGGTCCCACCAATGTATTTGGTGGATCCATCAGTAAACTAGGTCTGTTTCTGATTCTTTGGACAGGGCACGTTTCTTTCCCTATCTGCAGGACTTGCTTGGCGGCATCCTGAGTTGGCCAATTTTGTAAAAACGGTACCCCTTTGGTCCTGGTTTAGCCCTATCTTGTATACACCATTCCATTATGTGATGCTACTTTCTTGAGCATGCCTTATTCGATGGGTTTTGGGAAACCACATGACCTAAGTCGTAATAGGAATTTCAGGCCTTATGAAGACATCATGGTTGAAGCAGAGGGGGTCCATTTGCAGCAAAGCCCAATAGTGAGCTAACAGTTTCTTCCTGAAAGGATTATAAGCTTTGCCAGCCTCTGGCAGCTTCTGGGTTCAAAACCCCAAGGGTCCCCTCTTCCCATCTTGTTTCTGCCAAAGGAGCCAATTAGCATGTTAATCCAGTACAGTTGTTTGCAATTCTAGTGGTCCATCCCGTATGGGCCATCCAGGGCCAGCTGCACTGCTTGCTTAGCTTGCTCAAAGGCTGTGTTCTCTTTCTACCTCCAGTGAAAGTCATATTTTCTAGTGACTGCCTACAGAGGTTGTAAGGTGTTACCCAAATCTGGAAGATGATGTCTCCAGAATCCAAACAAGCCAATAAATTTCTGGGCTTCCTTTTTAGTGGTAGGGATTGCAAATTCTAGTATTTTAACCATAGCCTTTGGTAAAATGGACGTTTTTCTTGCATTCCATAGGATGCAATGCAATTTTACAGTTTGTGCAGGTTCTTGAATTTTATTAGGGTTAATTTCCCATCCTTGAGATAGGAGCTGGGTTTTTACCCACTCCAAGACCCGGCTGACTAGTTCTTCAGTTTTACTCTGGCCACACCACTTGGACAGCTGTTTTTTACAGTAATAATCTGTTAGCTTTGAGCCTGATCAGTCAAGACATAGGCCTGGCATTGAGCCAGGGCCAGTCTGGGAGTCAGATTAGCATTTTCTTTTTCCAGCTTACATTTCTTTTGTAGCAACTGATTTCTGTCTTGACACATTAATTTATAAGCAATAAGCTAGCACCATCTATGCTGGGAGATCCCTTTGGCATCTCCTTTGCTGACTGAAATCCCCTGCAGCACTTCAGGCACAGTCAAAGGTTCAAATTCCAGTAATTTAGATACCCAATTTTCACTAAGGTCAGTTCCCCTGGACCATTCAGTTGCCAAGAGGGAGAACTGGAGGAGTTCCCATCCCCAGATGTGGGAATTCCTTGAGCTTCCAGCCCTGTTCTTGCAGCCAAAAAGTGAATCCTCCAGAGTCTAGTGGGTGTAGGGGCCAACTCTGGAGCCCAGGCTGCTGCTTCCCAGACTAGTGATGAATCCTCTATAGTCTAGTGAGTATATATACACACATACATATATCTGCATTGCTATTTATGTGGGATAAAAGTTTGTTTACCCTTAAAGGTATTGTGTGTGTCTTTTCTTCTCCCCTCACGCATCTCCCACACAGAACAAGAAGACAGACAGGCCTTGTTATACCCCTGTTTGCTGTTAAACCTCTGTTTGCTGTTTAAGCACAACAAATCATCAGCACTAATGTTAAAATGGAGATGATAAGACTGACAAAACTGACTCTGTGGCAATATAATATCAAATTATTGGCAAGATTTAAGGCAGTGAAAGGCAAGTGTTAAGCTATGCCTGCAGGTCAGCAATCTCACCACACAGCATCCCTATGTCCACTTAAGGGTTAAAACTTTTACTTCTGCTGACTCAAAGTTTTAGATAGAGCATTACTCCTTTAACTGTTAACCAAGAAGTGACTGAGGGAGACCTTAATTGATAGAGATCCATTTGTCCAAGGCTGATTACATGCCTAGGAAAATATACAAGTTGAACAAAAGATCTGTGCTTTTATCAAAGAGGGTTTTGGGAGCTTCAATATTTAAAGTGAAATGAGAAAGGAGGCAGAAAAAAGATGAGGAGATGGTAGGCAGTGAGACAAATGGTTACATTTTGTGATGCTCTGATTAGCCTCACTAAATCTACGTTTCACATGCAAAAAGAGAGAGTAGAGGCATTTGTGCAATCATCTCAGAGGCAGATGGAGAGATGGTTCCTTGTCTTGTCTTTGTCCTGTGAAGATAAGCTGGTAATTGACATTCTCAGGTGAGATTCAACAGGACTTGATATTAGGGCTAGTTTATTGAGGGGATATGTATCCTGAAAGATTTAGGGGCTCAGAAAGAATCTTCTTGTGAGTAATTTATGAGAGAGATTATCTGGAGTGATAAGTGTCCTTCTGTCATTGTAGGAGCCTGAATTATGAATGAGGCTATGACACAAGGTTGTAAAATTACAGCTATCTGTTTAGAAAAAAATGAAAAACAGTACTATGTTACTCAGTTCCAAAGCTTAACTTTCCCTTTGACATACTGAGTCTGGTGGTCCCAAAATTCTATTTTCTTTTACAACACAATTGCAAATTCAAGAACCTCTGAATCTACCTATAACCTGTAAGCCATTGCTTCAAGATATTCCACTATTTTGGGTGAAACCAATGTATACCTTCTATGTATTGATTTATATATTCCCCTATAATTTTCTCCCTCTCTAAAATGTAAAATCAACTGTAATTCAATAGCCTTGCATTCAGTTTCTCAGGACTCCTTAAACCTGTGATTCACTAGGCCACAGTCATTCATATAAGCTCAAAATAAACCTCTTTGAAATACCTTAAAGAATATGGTTTTTCTTCTAAAATTATGTAATGTAAATTATAGGTAAATCATGGTAGTTGGCATTTTTCCACGCATCAGTAAGTTGTCTCACAGTGACCAAATGTAACTTGCATAAAATAATTTGATATTATCTTCAAAATAATAGCAATCTCACTTAAGATGTTCCTTATCCAGCATAGATTTAATACCTAATAGATAATCTATAACATAAAGATTCATTATTTATGTCATCTTCTCCACCATTACCCATGATGATCACATACTTTGGGACTTATTCTATGGAGAGTAGCGTAAAGTGAAGTCATAATAATGATCACATTGATATGGATTATCTGTCTTCTTCTTCTTTATTTTTTTATTTTTATTTTTTTACAAAGTCTTGCTCTTGTTGCCCAGGCTGGAGTGCAAAATTTCCATCTCAGCTCACTGCAACCTCTGCCTCCGGGGTTCATCAAGTGATTCTCCTGCCTCAGCCTCTCAAGTAGCTGAGATTGCAGGTGCACACCACCATGCCTGGCTAATTTTTGTGTTTTCAGTAGAGACGTGGTTTTTCCATGTTGGACAGGCTGGTGTTGAATGCATTATGTGTCTTCCAAGAGTGGTCAGGGGATTCACCCTAGTTTAATTGTCACTTCTTATAGTGAGTGCTGAGGTTTGTATTCAGATTTTTACATTTTGGATGTATTTATTAGGACCTGATTACACTCTTTTACACTCTGACCATACTATATGACTTCTATAAATTTTAATTCTATATCACTTCTCCAGGTACATACCATATTTTCCAAGACACATGATTATTTTCATGGTGGATCTACAAGATTCAGCATATAGTCATATAGAATATACTTAAGTTCAAGATTCTGAAAAAAACTAATAAATTTGTATTATATCTGCATATTTGCATGCAATATGTATACACAATACTTTAAATGTAAATATGCTAAATTATCTATTATTTATCTGAAGTTCAAATTTAACTCTGTCTTTTGTTATCTCTCAACTCCAATCCATGGGAACTTTGTTGCTCTTCTGTCCAAGCTTAGTTCCAACTATCTCCAGAGACCCTTTGGAGAAAGACACCAGTTTGTGAGCCAACTACTACAATTCTTATAATGTGGATACCATTGTGCCTTAAAGTCAATTTTTTTCTTACTATTCCTGTGTCCAAAATCACAGTAAAACACAAACAGTATGACTGTGCTGATATGTGTTGGTGGCAGCCATCAATTATTTGTTTCTGACACTGAAGATAAATATGTGTATTTATGAGATTAATCTTTTAGCTCAAGAATAACAATCATTTAACAAAATATACAATTTTCCTTTTATAAACTCAAATTTGGATAAATTTTTTTTTCCAAAATGATGTATTAGAGACTTTTAGCATGCCTCAGCCACATGGACATAACACAATAGTGCATAAATGTCAACTCTTTGAGCTTTAATTTAAGAAGAAGAATGGGAATCCACCAAAATCATGAAGGACACACCAGATCCAGGGAAGGAGAATGCAGGCAAACTGCCCCCATGATGGCATCCAGCTAATAAAAGTGAGTGAAGTAACAGTAAGTAAAATATATTTTAAATATATTCTAAATATATATGCAATATGTATCTATTCTAAATGTATATGCACCCAAAATTGGAGCAAATATATTCTTAAAAGAACTATGTTTAGACCGATGAGGAGATTTAAACAGCCATAAAATAATAATAAAGGACTTCAACACCCCAATGACAGTGTTAGATGGATCATTGAGGCAGAAAACTAATAAAGAAACTCTCCATTTAAATTCAATGGCTGACCAATTGGAATTACAGTACACTGCACTCATCAACCACAGAAGAGCATACATTGCTGTATCATCTGTGTGCAGATGAGTATGCTGCTCAAAGAAATTTACAGATTTAATGTTTTTATTATCAAACTACTAATGTCGTTTTTCACAAAGTAAAAAACATCTAAAATTTATATGCAACCTAAAAGGAGTCTGAATAGCCAAGCCAAAGGAATACTAAAGCAAGAGACATCATACTGCATGACTTCAAACTGTACTGGAAGACTATAGTAAGCAAAGTAACATGGTACTAGTAGAAAAATGGACACATAGACCAATGGAACAGACTAGAGTACTAGAAACTAAGGCCACATGTCTGCAACCATCCCATCTTTAACAAAGTGGACAAAAGTAAGCAGTGGGAAAAAGACATTTCATTTAATAAATAATGTTGGGATAACAGGCTAGTCATACGCTGAAGAATAAAACTAGACCCACATATTTCACAAAATACAAAAGTTAACCTAAGATTGGTTAAAGAGCTAAATGTAAAATCTCAAGCTATAAAAGGTCTAGAAAAAACCTAGGAAATACTTTTCCCGATAATGGCCTTGGCAAATAATTTATGGCTAAGTCCTCAAAAGCAATTGCTTCTAAAACAAAAATTGACAAGTGGGATGTAATTAAACCAAAAAACTTTTGCACAACAAGAGAAACTATCAAGGGAGTAAACAGATAACCCACAGAATGAAATACATTATTCACAAACCAGGCATCTGACAGAGGTCTATTATTCAGAATCTATGAGGAACTTAAATCAACAAGCAAGCAGCAAGTAACTCCATTAAAAAGTGAGCAAAAGGACATGAACAGACACTTCTCAAAAGAAGACATACACACAAGCACCCAACAAACATATGTAAAAGTGCCCATCACCATTATTTATTAGAGAAATGCAAATCAAAACTGAAATGAAGTATCATTTCACACCAGTCAGTATGGCTTTTGTTGAAAAGTCAAAAGAAAACACATACTGGTGAGGCTGTAGAGAATAGAGAACACGTATACACTTTCTGAGGGAATGTAAATTAGTTAAGACACTGTGGAAAGCAGGTTGGGGATTTCTTAAAGGACTGAGAGTTGAACTACCATTTGACCCAGTAACCCCATTACTGGGTATATATCCGAAAGAAAATAAATATCCTACCAAAAAGACACACGTAGCCCTATTTTTATCGCAGCAGTATTCACAATAACAAAGACATAGACAACCCAGGCGTCCATCAGTGGTGGTCTCGATAAAGACTCATGGAATACCATACAGCCATAAAAGAAATCAAAATTATGCCATTTTAAGCAACATGGATGCATTGTTTCCAGCAAACTAATGCAAAAGCAAAAAAAAAAACAAAAAAAAAACAAAAAAAAACAAAAAAAAAAACAAAAAACAAAAAACCAAAATACCGCATGTTCTCACTAATAAGTGGGAATGAATGATGGGTACGCATGGTCATAATACAGACAGGGAGGAGAGGCCGGGCGCAGTGGCTCACGCCTGTAATCCCAGCACTTTGGGAGGCCAAGGTGGGCAGATCACCCGAGGTCAGGAGCTTGAGACCAGCCTTGCCAACGTGGTGAATCCCCGCGTTTACTGAAAACACAAAAATTAGCTGAGCATGGTGTCTGGCCCCTGTAATCCCAGCTACTCGTGAGCCTGAGGTAGGAGAATCACTTGAACCTGGGGGGCGGAGGTTGTAGTGAGCCAAGATCGCGCCACATCACTCCAGCCAGGGCGACACAGCAAAATTCTGTCTCAAAAACAAACAGACAAACAAACAAACAAACAAACAAAACAAAGAACACAAAGAGCGAGGAGGGAGTGAATACAGATCGATAAAAACTACTGATTGGTTAGTGTACTCTCTAACCTGGTAATGAATTCATTCATTCAATTCACAATTCATTTATTCAATTAACAATTCCATTCCCCCTGAGGGGGGGGAAAAATATTCACTTGTCATTAAAATCTCTCTATCTTACTGATTTCAGATAGAAGTTAAATTTCACGTTAATAATAGAAACAAAAGAACTAGTTAAACTGACAAAAACCAATAAATGTATGCTCAAATTTACTAAGAGAAACATGGGTACATCATATAATCGTAACCTTCTACGAGTTTTAAGTAAAATAAATAAGGAAACAATCTTAACCCTACCTCCTACCAGGAAGGGCGTATCCTCGCTCCCAGGTGAGTGGGAAACTTGCTCTCTGGGCGGGTTGTGCCGCGGCCTCTGGCACCTCTTGCTGGCAGCATCTCCGCTGCAGGGACAGGGCAGGCGCTGGGGGGCGGGCAGCGGGCCAGGCCCAGGCGCGTCCTTTGTCAGGGACTGGGCAGGTGTGGAGAGGGGCGGAGCGGTGCTGCCCTGGGCGAGGGAACCTCCGGCTCTGGACGGCTCGCCGCCGCTGCCCCAGGAGGGCGCTGCAGGAGCTGGGTGGGGAAGCGGAGGGACGAGGGGACACAGGCCAGGCCAGGTGGCCCCTTAGCCCTGGGTGATGCCGGAGGCGCGGTGGGAGACCAGCGAAGTCCCGGAGCAGAAACCGGGAACTTACATCTCTGGCTGAATATTTGTCCTCTTGCTGAAGTTTGAAAGTCAGTTCTTTCATTAAAGTTTAATTTTATTATAAATTAACTACTACTAAAATTCCCTGTAGTCATCGGAATGATAAATTTTGGTGCAGGGTCAACATAACAATCTTTGGAGTTTTAAATATTCTAAGTATTCAAATTGTGGCCATGTTTAAAAATATATGCCATATATTTTTATGGCATCCACACCTGTGTGCCTGTGTCCCGCATCCACCTCTGCGTTCCTGCTGGCTCAGGAAACAAGCTTCTTCCTCCTTCCGCAGACTCGGATCAGGCCGTCCTCTCGCCGGCGCCTGAGGCGGGCATGGGGCCAGCCTGTCCACAAGTAGCCCGAGAACGCCCGGCCTGTGCCCTGTGCTTGGCGTGGTGTCCTGGCTGCTGCCCCTCAGAGCCCAGCACAAAGCAGCGCCACAGGTGTGGGAGGACCCAGCACCAGGCAGCGGTGAGCGGATGGATGCTCCAGGGATGTGGGGCTGCTGGCAGTCAAGAACCCATTGCCAAATTCAATGGCATAATGTTGGATTTTTTCCTCTATATTTTTGTGTAGGAATTTTACAGCTTTCAGCCTTATATTTAGGTCTTTAATCCATTTTGAGTTTTTTTAAAAGTGTAGTATAAACTACAATTCTGACCTCTGTATTTTACATGTTGATAGCAAGGCTTTCCCACCATTGTTTGTTAAAGGAGGCTGTTCCTTCTCCATAGTTTGGCCTTTGTACCCATTTTGAAGATCATTTTGACCACATATACAAGGCTTTTGTGGAAAGGGGGGGTCTCTATTATTTACTATATCAACATGTCTTGATTTAATAAATTTCCTTTCTGATTTTCTCCTCTTTATTTTTTCAGACAGGTTCTCTGTCATCCAGGCTGGGGTGCACTGGTGCGACCATGGCTCACTGCAGCTTTGATCTCCCAGGCTTAAACAATCCTCTCACCTCAGCCTCTGGAATAGCTGAGACTACAGGTGCATGCCACCATGCCTGGCTAATTTTTATTTTTATTTTTATTTTTTTTGTAGAGATGGAGGTTCTCACTATGATGCCCAGTGTGTTTTGAACTCCTGGGCTCAAGCAGTCCTTCCACCTCAACCTCACAAAGTGTTGAGGTTACATCTGTAAGCCATAGAACCTGGCCTCAAAATACCACCACATTTAAAAAGAGTTCAACAGCACTGCAACTAGTTTTGGATTTAAAAATTGTGAGGGCTCCCCACTTGACATTCTGTTGCAAGTTTAATTGCCTATTTTCAGGCTTGAGATTCCATATGTTTTAAGATTTTTTATTTCTGCAAATGAATATTATTGTGATTTATATAGCTATTGCACTTAATCTGTTATTAATTTCATTAGCATAGACTTAAGAACATTGTCTTCTAATATATGAATATGGGATATCAGTTGTCTAATCTATAAATATAGAGTATCTTCCCAATTGTTTGTGATTTCCTTCAGCAACATCTTTTAATTTCTAGTATACTAGTCTTACATCTCTTTGCTTGTTTATTCCAAAGTATATTCTTTTTAATATTATTTTAAATGGAATTTTAAAAACTTGGATTGTGCATTGTAGTGAAGAGAAATACACTTAATTTTGTGTTCTGCAATTTTGCTAAATGCAAGTGTTAGTTCTAACAGGTGTTGTGTTCAGCATTCAGGATTTTGTGTATATAACATCATATCATAAGATACAGGTAATTTTACTTCTTCCTTTAGAATATGGATGTTTTCTTTTTTTCGTTGCATAGTTGCTTTTTCCAGGACTTTCACTGCTGTTTTTGAATAGATGCATCAACAGTGAATATCTTGCTTCCTTATTAAAGTTAGAGGATAAACTTTCCGCACTTCAGATTTCAGTATAATGTTAGTGATGAGTGTTTTTTTTTGTTTGTTTGTTCCTGTCTTTTGAGATAGGGTCTTGCTCTGTCACCCAGACTGGAGTGCAGTGGCATGATCTGGGCTCACTGCAACCTCCACTTCCTGAGTTCAAGATATTCTGATACCTCAGCCTCCATGGTTGCTGGGAATACAGGCATACACCACAACGTCCAGCTATTTTTCATATTTTTAGTTGAGACATGATTTCAACATGTTGGTTGGGCTGGTCTGGAACCCCTGACCTAAAATCATCCACCCACCTCAGCCTCCCAAAATGCTGTGACTATGGGCACCAGCTGCTGCACCCAGTTGGTGATGAGTTTTTTACATGTCTTTTATTATATTAAAGTAGTTTCCTTTTATTTCTAGTTTATTGAGTGTTTAATCTTGAAAAGATGCTTAATTTTGTCAATTGGCTTTTCTGCATTATTTGAGATATTGTGTGTTTTGTATCTGTTAGTCTGTTAATGTAATATATTAAATCGATTGATTTAAACTCCCATTCCAAGATGGCCAAATAGGAAGAGCTCTGGTCTGTAGCTCCCAGTGCAATCAATGCAGAAGATGGTTGATTTCTGCATTTCCAACTGAGCTACCTGATTCATCTCATTGGGACTGGTTGGAGAGTGGGTGCATTCCATGGACCCTGAGCTGAAGCAGGGTGGGGTGTCACCTCACCCAGCAAATGCAAGGGATCAAGGGATTTTCCTTTCCTAACCAAGGGAAGGCCTGACAGACTGTACCTGGGAAAACAGGACACTCTCACCCAAATACTGCACTTTCCCCACAGTCTTAGCATTGCTAGTGAAGCAGTCTGAGACCAACCTGCCAGGGTGCCACTGGGCATAGGGAGGTACATCTGCCATTGTTGAGGTTTGAGTAGGTAAAAAAGGAGCCAGGAAGCTTGATCTGGGTGTAGCCACCCACAGCTCAGCAAGGCCCCTTGCATCTATAAACTCCACCTCTGTGGGGAGGGCACAGCTGAATAAAAGGCAGCAGAAACTTCTACCGACTTAAACATCCATGTCTGACAGCGCTGAAGAGAGCAGTGGTTCTCCTGACATGGTATTGAGCTCTGAAAATGGACATACAGCCTCCTCAAGTGGGTCCCTGAACCCCATATAGCCTAACTGGGAGGCACCTCCTAGTAATGGCCAACAGACACCTCATACAGGTGGGAGTGCCTCTTTCACAAAGCTTCCAGGGGAAGGGTCAGGCAACAATATTGGCTGTTCTGCAGCCTCCTCTGGTGATACCCAGGCAAACAGGGTCTGGAGTGGACCTCCAGCAAACTCCAACAGACCTGCAGCTGAGGGACCTGAGTGTTAGAGGGAAAAGTAACAAATGGAAGAGAGTAGCATCAGGATAAACAAAAAGGACATCCACACCAAAATCCCATCCATAGGTCACCAATATCAAAGACCAAAGGTAGATAAAACCACAAAGATGAAAAGAAACCAGAGTAGAAAACCTGAAAATTCTAAAAACCAGAGCACCTCTTTTCCTCCAAAGGATTGCAGCTCCTCTCCAGCAATGGAACAAACCTTGATGGAGAATAACTTTGACGAGTTGACAGAAGTATGCTTCAGAAGATGTGTAATAACAAACTTCTCCGAGCTAAAGGAGCATGTTTCAAGCCATCACAAGGAAGCTAAAAACCTTGATAAAAGGTTAGACGATTGGCTAACTAGAATAAACAGTGTAGAGAATACCGTAAACAACCTGATGGAGCCGAAAACCATGGCAAGATAACTTTGTGACACACGCAGTAGCTTCAATACCTGATTCAATCAAGTGGAAGAAAGGATATCAGTAATTGAAGATCAAATTAATAAAGTGAGAAGACAAGTTTAGAGCAAAAAGAGTGAAAAGAAGTGAGCAAAGCCTCCAAGAAATATGGCACTTCGTGAAAAGACCAAATCTATGTTTGCCTGGTATACCTAAATGTGATGGCGAGAATGGAACCAAGTTGGAAAACACTCTTCAGGAGAACTTCCCCCACATAGCAAGGCAGGACAACATTCAAATTCAGGAAATCCAGAGAACACCACAAAGATACTCCTCCAGAAGAGCAACCCCAAGACACATAATTGTCAGAATCACCAAGGTTGAAATGTAGGAAAAAATGTTAAGGGCAGCCAGAGAGAAAGGTCGGGTTACCCACAAGGGGAAGCCCATCGGACTAACAGCAGATCTCTCAGCAGAAACCCTACAAGCCAGAATACAGTGGGGGCCAATATTCAACATTCTTAAACAAAAGAATTTTCAGCCCAGAATTTCATATTCAGCCAAACTAAGCCTCATAAGTGAAGGAGAAATAAATTCCTCTACAGATAAGCAAATGCTGAGAGATTTTCTCACCACCAGGAAAGGACTGCCTTACAAGAGCTTCTGAAGGAAGCACTAAACATGGAAAGAACAACCAGTACCAGCCACTGCAAAAAACATGCCAAATGGTAAGGACCATTGATACTACGAAGAAACTGCATCAATTAATGGGCAAAACAGCGAGCTAACATAATAATGGCAGTATCAAATTCACACATAACACTATTGACCTTAAATGTAAATGAGCTAAATGCCTCAATTAAAAGACACAGACTGGAAAATTGAATAAAGAGTCAAGACCCATCAGTGTGCTGTATTCCCGAGACCCATCTCACATGCATAGACACACATTGGCTCAAAATAAAGGGATGGAGGAAGATCTAAAGAGATCAATTCAACAAGAAGAGCTAACTATCCTAAATTTATATGCACTCAATACAGGAACACCCACATTTGTAAAGTAAATCCTTAGAGACCTACAAAGAGACTTAGACTCTCACACAATAATAATCGGAGAATTTAACACCCCACTGTCGATATTAGACAGATCAACAGGACAGAAGGTTAACAAGGATATCCAGGAATTGAACTCAGCTCTGCCCCAAGTGGACCTAATAGACATCTACAGAACTCTGCACCCCAAATCAACAGACAAACATTCTTCTCAGCACCACATCACACTTATTCTAAAAATGAGCACATAATTGGAAGTAAAGCACTCCTCAGCAAATGTGAAAAACAGAAATCACAACAAACTGTCTCTCAGATCACAGTGCAATCAAATTAGAACTCAGGATTAAGAAACTCACTCAAAATGGTAGAAATACAGGGAAACTGAATAACCTGATCCTGAATGAATACTGGGTAAATAATGAAATGAAGGCAAAAATAAAGATGAGAACAAAGACACAACGTAGCAGAATCTCTGGGACACATTTAAAACAGTGCATAGAGGGAAATTTATAGCACTAAATGCCCACAACAGAAATCTGGAAAGATCTAAAATCAACACCCTAACATAACAATTAAAAGAACTACAGAAACAAGAGCAAACAAATTCAAAAGTGAGCAAAAGGCAAGAAATAACTAAGATCAGAGCAGAACTAAAGGAGACAGAGACACAAAAGAAACCTTCAAAAAATCAATGAATTTAGGAGCTGATTTCTGAAAAGATCAACAAAATTGATAGACCACTAGTAAGACTAATAAAGAAGAAAAGAGACAGGAATCAAATAGACACAATAAAAAATGATAAATGTTATATCACCAATCATCCCACAGAAATACAAACTACCATCAGAGAATACTATAAACTCCTCTACACAAATAAACTAGAAAATCTAGAAGAAATGGATAAATTCCTGGGTACATACACCCTCCTAAGATTAAACCAGGAAGAAGTTGAATCTCTCAATAGACCAATAACAGGCTCTGAAATAGAGGCAATAATTAATAGCCTATCAACCAAAAAATATCCAGGAGCGGATGTATTCAAAGCCGAATTCTACCAGAGGTATAAAGAGGAGCTGGTACCATTCCTTTTGAAACTATTCCAATCAATAGAAAAAGAGAGAATGCTCCCTAACTCATTTTGTGAGGCCAGCTTCATCCTGATATCAAAGCCTGAGAGAAACACAACAAAAAAAAGTGAATTTTAGACCAGAATCCCTGATGAACATCGATGTGAAAATCCTCAATAAAATACTGGCAAAGCAAATCCAGCCACACATCAAAAAGCGTATCCAACACTATCAAGTAGGCTTCATCCCTGGGATGCAAGGCTAGTTCAACATACACAAATCAATAAAAGTAATCCATCACATGAACAGAACCAATGACAAAAACCACATGACTATCTCAATAGATGTAGAAAAGACCTACGACAAAATTCAAGTCTTTCATGCTAAAAACTCTCAATAAACTAGGTATTGATGAAACGTATATCAAAATAATAGGAGCTATTTATGAAAAACCCACAGCCAATATCATACTGAATGGGTAAAAACTGAAAGTGTTCCCTTTGAAAACCGGCACAAGAATGTCCGCTCTCACCTCTCCTATTCAACATAGTGTTGGAAGTTCTGGCCAGGGCAATCAGGCAAGAGAAAGAAAGAAAGGGTATTCAATTAGGAAAAGAAGAAGTCAAATTGCCTTTCCTTGCAGATGACGTGATTGCATATTTAGAAAACCTCATTGTTTCAGCCCAAAATCTCCTTAAGCTGATAAGCAACTTTAGCAAAGTCTCAGGATACGAAATCAATGTGCAAAAACCGCAAGCATTTCTATACACCAACAACAGAAAAATAGAGAGCCAAATCATGAGTGAACTCCCATTCACAATTGCTACAAAGAGAATAAAATACCTAGGAATACAACTTACAAGGGATGTGAAGGACCTCTTCAAGGAAAACAACAAACCACTGCTCAACGAAATAAAAGAGGACACAAACAAATGGAAGAACATTCAATGCTCATGGATAGGAAGAATCAATATCGTGAAAATGGTCATACTGCCCTAGGTAATTTATAGATTCAATGCCATCCCCATGAAGCTACCAAGGACTTCCTTCACAGAATTGGAAAAAACTAATTTAAAGTTCATATGGAACCAAAAAAGAGCCCATATTGCCAAGGCACTCCTAAGCAAAAAGAACAAAGCTGGAGGCATCATGCTACCTGACTTCAATCTATACTTCAAGGCTATAGTAACCAAACAGCATGGTACTGGTATCCAAACAGATGTATAGACCAATAGAACAGAACAGAGCCCTCAGAAATAACACCACACATCTACAACCATCTGATCTTTGACAAACCTGACCAAAAGAAGCAATGGGGAAAGGAGTCCCTATTTAATAAATAGTGCTTGGAAAACTGGCTAGCCATATGTAGAAAGCTGAAACTGGATCCCTTCCTCACATCTCATACACAAATTAATTCATAATGGATTAAAGACTTAAATATTAGACCTAAAACCATGAAAACCCTAGAAGAAAACCTAGGCAATACCATTCAGGACATAGGCATGGGCAAAGACTTCATGACTAAAGCACCAAAAGCAATGGCAGCAAAAGCCAAAATATACAAATGGGATCCAATTAAATTAAGAGCTTCTGCACAGCAAAAGAAACTACCATCAGCATGAACAGGCAACCTACAGAATGGGAGAAAATTGTTTGCAATCTATCCGTCTAACAAAGGGCAAATATCCAGAATCTACAAAGAACTTAAACAAATTTACAAGAAAAAAACAAACAACCCCATTAAAAAGTGGGCAAAGAATATGAACAGACATTTCTCAAAAGAAGACATTTAGGCTGGGTGCGGTGGTTCATGCCTGTAATTCCAGAACTTTGGGAGGCCAAGGCTGGTGGGTCACAAGATCAGGAGATGGATACCATGCTGTCTAACATGGTGAGACACCGTCTCTACTAAAAATACAAAAAAAAAAAAAAAAAAAAATTATCTGGGCCTGGTGGTGGGCACCTGTAGTCCCAGCTACTCGGGAGGCTGAGGCAGGAGAATGGCGTGAACCTGGGAGGCGGAGCTTGCACTGAGCCGAGATCGCACCACTGCGCTCCAGCTTGGGGACAGAGCAAGACTCCATCTCAAAAAAAAAAAAAAAAAAGAAGACATTTATGCAGCCAACGGACACAAGTAAAAATGCTCATCATCACTGGTCATCAGGGAAATGCAAATCAAAACCACAATGAGATGCCATCTCACTCCAGTTAGAATGGCAACTATTAGAAAGTCAGGAAACAACACATGCTGGAGAGGATGTGGAAAAATAGGAAGGCTTTTACAATGTTGGTGGGAGTGTAAATTAGTTCCACCATTGTGGAAGACATTGTGGACATTGCTCTAGGATCTAGAACTAGAAATACCATTTGACCCAGCGATCCCATTACTGGGTATATACCCAAAGGATTATAAATCATGCCACTATAAAGACACATGCACACATACATTTATTGCAGCAGTATTCACAGTAGCAAAGACTTGGAACCCACCCAAATATCCATCAGTGATAGACTGTATTAAGAAAATGCAGCACATATACACCATGGAATACTATGCAGCCATAAAAAAGGATGAGTTTATGTCCTTTGCAGGGACATAGATGAAGCTGGAAACCATCATTCTCAGCAAACTATCTCAAGGACAGAAAACAAAATACTACATGTTCTCACTCATAGGTGGGAATTGAACAATGAGAATACTTGGACACAGGGTGGGGAACATCACACAGAGGGGCCTGTCGGGGGCTGAGGGGCTGGAGGATAGATAGCAGTAGGAGAAATATCTAAAGTAAATGACGAGTTGATGGGTGCAGCAAAACAACATGGCACATGTATACCTGTGTAACAAACCTGCACGTTTTCCACATGTACCCTAGAACTTAAAGTATAATTAAATAAATAAATAAATAAATAGACTGATTTACACGTGTTGAACAATACTTATATTGGAGAGATAACACCCTCTTGGTCATGGTGTATAACCCTTGCAATATGTTATTGAATTTGGTATTCTAATGTTCTGAGGAGAATTTTTATGTCAATAGTCATCAGGAAAATTGATTTGTAGTTGTATTCTTTTTTCTTAGTATCTTTGTGGGGTTTGGTGTTATGTTAATGCTGGGCTCATAAAACAAGTTGGAAATTGTTTTCTCTTTTTCATTTTTTTGAAGTAGTTTAAGAATGGTTGGTGTTAACCCTGCTTTAACATTTTGAAAAAAAAAAAAATTAATGAAGTGATCCGGGCCCGGGCTTTTTGAGGGGAGGTTGTTGTTACTAGTTATATGCCTATTCAGAATTTTTTATGTTTTATTTGTAGTATAATCTATATTTCTAGACACTTGTCTATTCCTTTTAGCTTCTCACATTTTTTGGCATATACTTGGACTTAAGCTTTTATAATCTCTTCTTTTCCTACTTTTGTGGCATCAGTAGTAATAGCTCCTCTTTTATTTCTGAATTTAATTATCTGATATATCTTCTTTTTTCTTTTAATCTGTTTGTCAATTTTCTTAATCTTTTCAATAAAACCAAACTTTAATTGATTTTTCTATGGTTTGTAATTGTTATTATTTATAACTGCTGAAATTTTTATACTTTACTTATGTTTGGTTTCATTCAGTAGTTGATTTAGATAGATTTTTTTAAATGTACACATTTACTACTACAATTGAATACAAGCTTTAGATGCATTCAACAATTTTGTTATGCTTTTTGTCAAGAGTTATGTTGAAATTTTCACTGTGACTTCTTCTTTAACCCATAATGTTTAGGAGCATGTTACTTGAATTTTATGTATTTGCAAATTTTAAAATTTTTCTTCTGGTATTCATTTCTAGTTCCATTCCATTTTAGTTGCAAATGATACTTTGTATGATTTTAATTTTCTTGAGTTGTGGTGCGATTTGTGATATAGTCTCAAGAATGTTCCATGTGTGCACCAGAAGCATGTACAGTCCATTGTTGAGAAGATCATTTCTATCTGTCTGTTGGATTTGGTTGAATCACTCCTTGCTCAATCCTCTGTCTTCATGTTGGTCTGCCAGATTGTCCTCTCCATTATTTTAAAGTCTCCTATCATTTTGGTGGTTGTGTGCAGTCCTCCCATTATTTTTGTTTATAATTTTTTTATATATATATACAGACGAAGTGTTGCTACCTTGCCCAGGTTAATCTCAACTCCTGGGCTCAAGTTATCCTCCTGCCTCAGCCCCTGCCAAGATGCAGGGATTACAAACAGGCGTGAGCCACTGTACTCAGCCTATTTCTCCTTTTAATTCTGTCATTATTTGTGTTATATGTTTGGAATAGTTGCTGATACATGTGCATATTTTAATTATGATATCTTCTTGGAGATTTACTTTTATTATATAATGTCCTTGTTTGTCTTCATGACAGTTTTTTGCTTAAAGTCTAATCATCTAATGTAAATGTGACCAACTTTGTTCTATTCTGGATGCTATTTTGGTTGATTTTGTTACCATATAGAATATAATTTTCCATCCCTGCACTTTCAGTCCATGTTTATTCTTAAATAAAAGGTGAACCTCTTATAAACAGAATTTATTTGATTTTCTATTTTTATTTTTTCAGTGACCTTGTGTCTGTTTCTGGATAATTTAACGTTATTACATATAAGGTTATTATTTGTAGTTAAGGAGTTACTATTGCCATTTTGTTAATTGTATTGTGTTTCTTTTGTAGTTCTTTTACTTATTTATTTTCTTTCTTACTGTCTTCCTTTTTTGTCTAATTAATTTTTGTGCTAATATGTTTTTATTTCTTTTTCTTTTCTGTATATTCTATATGTACTATCTTTGTGGCTACTATACAGATTACATGGAACGTCTCAAAGTCATAACAATCTCTTTTAATGTGATATTATCTCCAGTGGCATATAAAAACTCCAGTCTTTTACATAACTGTGTTTCCCAACACACACTTTGCTCTTGATGTCACAACTTAGGCCTCTTTATATGGTGTATTTAACATACACTTATAATATTTTTTGTGTATTTTCTGTCAAATTCCATAAAGGAATCAAAATTACTTACCAACATCACAATAATACAAGATGCTATATTTCTCTATATATTTACCTTACAACAGAGCTTTACAGTTTTGTATTCTTTTTGGTACTCTCATTTTTTAATTTTAAGGGACTTTCTGGCATTTCTTGAAGAACAAACCTAGTGGTCATAAACTCCTTTAGCCTTAGCTTATCTGAAAAAAAAAAATCTTAATTTCACCTTGATGTTTCAATGAGAGTTTTGCCATATATAATGTTCTTGGTTGGTAATTTTTCTTTTTTTTGTACTTGAATATATCATCCCATACTCTGAACTGCAAAATATCCTTAAACACATCTGTTGATAGTATTAGTGGGACTAAACTGAATGTGTTTAATGTTTTTTCTCTTGAAATTCTTGAAACATTTTCTATGAGATATTTAACAGTTTTATATTGTGTCTCAGTTTGGTTTTCTTTAAATTTATACTGGTCAAAGTCTATTAAAGTTCTTGAGGTTTTTTTTGTCCATTTCTTTTTTTCAAATTTGAGCAGTTTTTGTCCATTTTTAAAATTTATTCACGTGTTTTGAGATGGATTCTCACTCTGTTGCTCAGGCTAGAGTGCAGTGGTGTGATCTCAGCTCATTGCAACCTCTGCCACCCAGGCTACAGTGATTTTCCTGCTTCAGCCTCCCAAGTAACTGGGACCAAAGGTGCATGCCACCATACTTGGCTTATTTTTTTTTTTTTTTTTTTTTTTCTAGAGACGGGGTTTCCCTATATTGCCAGTCTGGTCTTGAACTCTTGACCTCCAGCAATCCAGCTGCCTTGGCCTCCCAAAGTGCAGGGATTACAGGTATGAGACACCGAGCATGGCCTGCCTTGTTGTTGTTTTTTTAATAACACACTTCGGACCTGTTATTTACTTCTTCTTGTCTTTTTCTCCCTTTGAAACAGCAATGTCTGTCCTTTGCCTTTCCCACCGTTGTATTTCAAAAACACGTAACATGTTAGATTTCATAGATTCACAGCAAAAGAAAAATTTGCACTAGAATTAATTATACCTTGAACTTCATCCACATGAGGTTTGGACAAGGCTTTGAACTTAGATTTTAACGTTGACTCTGGAAGGAGCTAAGAATTATAGAAGCTAGTAGATGGAATAATTGTATTTTGTGTGGAAGAAAAAAATAAACTGGGGACATGAGGCATGGTTTTCTTGTTTTTGTTTCCCTTAAAAATTTATGTTGAAACTTAATCCTCACAGCAACACTATTGGGAGGTGTGGTCTTTCGGGATGTGTTTAGGTCAGGGGTGCTCTATCCTCATAAATAGATTACTGTTCTTATTAAAATGTTTGATGAAGAAAGTTTGCTCAATTACACATTAAAACTTCTCTCCACCTCATATTAATTAGTGGAGTGAAAAAAACTGACCAATGGATTGTCTGCTTATCTCCAGTCATTCGCCTTTTTGAAAAACATTAACCTAACACTGTACCAGGTAAGCAGATAAAATGTTCACAAGTCATTGTCCATAATCTTGTGGAATTTAAGAGAAGATATACAAATAAACTAACAACTTCCGGGACACATGGCACTTAAAATTGTTCAGGAAGTGTGAAGATAATAAAATCACAAAAAGAGGGGGTGTCAATGGCATCACTGCAGATTTGATGCTCATGGGAAGTGAAGGAAAGAGCAGGCTGGCTAGATGGTGCCCATGGGGTTGCTAGGGATGACGCAGGACTTTTTGATTGAGGTAACCATGATAGTCAACACTGAGGAGAGTAGTGGTCGTGGTTGACATAATTACAGAGATTTCCTAAGAAGAGACTTTGTTAGTCCTCTTGTTTGTTTTTCCACATATACGTTTACTTTACTGATAAAGAGCACATCTTCAAATAATAGTGCCATAAAATTGCTTTTTATTCCATAGCATTGGAACCTATGTCATCTTCCTTCCTGTCTTCTGGATTTTTGCATGCTTTTTGGTTGCAGGCCCAGGTCCTGTGACGAGGGCATCAGTAACTTGGCCTTCATCTACATGGTGATGCTCCATCCATGGCAAACTTGTTCTCTACAGACAGATTGGGAAGATGTTCTCTAGAGTGGCCTCAAATAGAAGCCTGCTGTCTACCTTAACATGATAATGAGCAGCTTCTTCGCATGCACCACCTGCTCTTTGAGCATACTATAAGCCATTGCCATTAATCCCAGAACCTACTGGTTGGTGAATTTCAAACTCACCCATTTTAGTTATACACTATGTGTTGTCTTCCTCTCATGGATTCTCAACTTCTGTATTAATAGTGACTGACTCTACCCCACTAAAGCTAAATCAAATGTAACCTGGGCAAGAATTATTTTTCTTGTTTATTACTGTTTTTCTTCCCCCAGGGGCTACGTGAACATAAGCTCGTTTTTCACACTAGCAGCATTTAGAAATGTCTCTTCTGGAGGAACACTGATGCTCTCAAATCACACATGGTAATTCTCTCCTCCAGGCACAAAATGCAGTCTCAGCATCTGTATAGCAGGAGTCACTCTCTAAGAGCCTCTCCAGGGAAATAAGCTCCCCAGACCATCCAGCTGCTGGTGAGTTGCTTTGTGGTCATGAACTGGGTAGATTTCCTCATCTCATGCTCATTGGCCACATTCAGGATTAATGATTCAATGCGTTTGGTGTTCCGGAAGCTGTGGTCAGTGGCTATGCAGGAGTCAGCCTTTCAGTGCTGATCTTTGCTGAGAAAATAATAGTCAGTATTGTTCAAACAGTATATAGGATTTGCATTCAATATTTAAGAATTTAGTGACAGAAATCTCTTAAATACACATTATACTGATATAAAATAAGTTACTCATCTATTACCAAATTTACTCTTTTGTTTAATATAACCCTTGGGATAACATTTTCTTTTATTCTTCCATAAATATGCTTCACATGGATATATCACACATTGTGTATAATTTGACACGGTGTTAATATAGTTTAGATCTATTTAGATGTTTGCACATTTATTTTGTCTCAACGTTTGTTCTCAGGAAGAGTATTTTCCTTCATAAACTAAATTTTCTGAAAATTTTAAATGCATTTTACTGAGGTAAATATACTCAGTTTACATTGTTTTTGTGTATTAAGTTACATTTTGTCCTCAAACCTGAAAAATAACTTTTCAAATATATGTAATTTTAAATTTACATGTTTTTCCCTCAGAACTTTGAAGACCATAATCTATTGGATTCTTGATCTTATTCACATATTGAGAAATACGTTTCTTTTCATTGCTTTATAATTAATTTGAATTTTATCTTAGATGGCTTTACATGATTTTCTCTATTTTGGTATTATGCTTTTAACTATTGTTTTTCTTTTGATCAGTATGCCTTTAAGCTATTATAATTAATTATTTTAATAATTATATATTTTTAATTCCCTATTTGACATTCACTCCATTTTATTTATTTAAACTTGTACCTAAACAGCATGACTTATTCTAGATTTTTATGTATTTTAATTCTTCATATTGTTTATTTGTTTTATCCCTATTGGGACTTCTAAATATTCACTTCATTCTATCTTCTAATTAATAATGTCTTTTTTCATTTATGTAATTTTTCTATGTATTCTATCCTTTACATTTAAAATTTTTACCTAATTATTTTCATAATATACCTTATTTTGATCTTACTTTTAAACTTTTCCTCTAATGTGTTTAAACATCATAACTACGTATATTTTTTCTACTCCTTAAATACAATTTTGGGATTTATTAAGATCTAATGGTACAGTCGTGTTTTTATTATAATTTTGTTTCTGAATAACTTTGATCTTGATGACTTTTACTTCGTATATTTTAAAAAGAATAGTAGACTTCATTTTACTATAAATGACTGACCTCAACTGATGGGGCCATTGAAGATTCTCGGTCGAGGTATTTTATTCCAGTGAAAAGTTATCTGTAATATTAATAATGCTCCCTTTACAGACACCTGAAAATGATTAAGTCAATGTATTTACTTAAATTGTCCTGATTAAAGCACATGGTGTACATATGAACCAGAAACTAATATGAGGATTGGTGTTAATTCCCAAATCAACCAAAGAGGAGAAATACCACCTCCACTAACTACTCTAACCTATTTTTCTAAACTTTTGAAAATGTAAGGATTCTAGCTTTACATAGCATGGTCAGATCCGAATACTCCTGCATCTATGCTGCTGTGACATTATATTCACCAATCAGACATGTTAAATTCTAACAACCTGTGCTTCCATTATTAGCAATTCCCAAAGGCAGCATCAACTTCCAGCCTAATTTTTCTCCTACAGCTGTGCTTCTTTAGTTCTTTCCTGAAAAATTACTTGTGGAGGTGCATGCCTTTGAAGTTTCTCAGCATATATGGTTATTTGAGGTTAAAAAGATAAGATTATTTAAATTTTTGCCAGAAATTCTGATACCCACATTATATCTTTGAAAGCATTGGTTGTCACACTGCTGCTGACATGTGCATTCAGGAGAAGCCTACAAATGTCAGTGCTTTGCCGTCTCTGAGGGGTTGAAATAAACAATACCGGCCATCTTGGCCACTGAGGCTCGCACGTAGATTTTCATTCGCAGTCCAGGCATCTAGATTCAGGGGCACCTTCCTGAGGGGCTTCTGGTTGAGGCCTGCTTCAGAAATTTTTGTTCAGATCCCTGTTTCTGGAGAAGAAATGGAACTTTGATAGTAATATTTTTACATTCCTATTAATACTCAATTCTTTTTAATCTTGCTCATACATTCTCCTCTACGCCCTCCTGCCCCCTTTTCCACAAAATTGCAGGCCTGTTTTTTATGAGGGGGCCACGTTGGCACTGAGACAGTGCCCCATGTTTGTGCTGATCCATCTGACCCTTTTCTGGTGCTTTTCCATGAGGAAAAAATGGAACAATGAGGAGTCGGTGCTTCATCTGATTTTGCCTGTTGCTTAACACCATCACAGAAAGGAAGACAAAAAGGCTTAACTATTGCTTTGATGTGGGCCTCTTGCTTTAATTTCCAACTCTGATATTAAGCAGTTTAGCTCTTCCCAGCTCAGCTCTTGAAATTTCATGGAAGAAATTCTGTTTTTATTGGTCTAAATTTTGTGTCATTTATATAGAAAAAATGGTAATAAAATTGCATCATATATTTAAAAATTGAATGCCTTCTGTTTTGCCATTTTACTGAAGGGAAAATTTGTGTAGCCTATTGGAATTATTAACAGTGAAGCTCCAAGTACTAATATTCAGAAAAAATAATGAATCAAAACCCAACTATTTCTCAGTAGCATTTTCCTTTTTATAAACATTCTGTTTTATTATCTGTAATTTAAAAACTTTTGTAGAAAGGAGTTTAAATTTTCAAAGGTAATACAAAATTATTTTTAGAATTTCTTTTTGCATAACGTTTGTTGTAAGTAGCTAATATTAATAAATTGTAATCATCAACTCTTATCTAAGCTGCACATTAAAAAATGTTAATATTTGCTGCTGCCTAAAATACAATACATATTTACATAATCTAAGTTACTAAAATATATAATTTTGCATAGTAATATACACGCATATAAATAATCAACATACACAGGTCATTTTTTTTCTATTTCTTACTTACATTTTATGTTTGGTATTTGTATCAGAACAAACTCTTAATGTCCTACTATCATAAATGGAAATTTGCCCATTTACATCTTGTTATATTAAATAATCAGACATATGCTTAGCTTCCCCTAGGTTAAACTTTTTACATAATTGTTATTAACATAAATAACCCAGAAATTATTTAAAGTTTTAAAAAAATATTTCCAGTTCCCTCACTGTGCATAATATAATTCTATTTTTTTAAAGTGTTAGTGCTATTTGCATTATATAAAAGAACATTTCAGTGTATCAACTAACTACATCCCTGAAAGCATGGCTTACTTTTTTCATTAGTATGTACTTTTGGTTGTACTCCGCTATTTTTCTAAAAGTGCTTGCAAATCAGTTCCAGGCCACAGGGCTTTGTCTTCAGCAAAATAAGAATGTCTCAGAGACCCACAGAAATTAACTGTGCCAAGTACTCTTATAAACAGGCTTCTGATAGAATGACTTACATAACTTTGAGACACTATCAGTGGAATAAGTTATTTCTCTAATTCTAGCGGAGAAGCATATGTGCTTACAAGACAGAGTAAAGCAAATATGAGTAAAATAGGACTAAATGAACTGACGATGAATGATAATAGGTTTTGTTTGGAATGTGAACATAAAACATTCCTGCTATTATTTCCGTGGTACCTAAACATGAGCTAATGGGAGCCGTTGTTACATGTTGTACTCTCTTAAGAAGGTTTACAGTTTTTCAACTCATCTATATTCGTAGTTGTCTGTATTTGTGGTTTAGAATCTCAGCTCTTTTCATAGTTGTAGCTATATTTATAGTTGCATGCAATTGAGTTGCATAGTTCCACTCAGTAGCTAGGAAGTGGGCAGGGAGATGCAAACAATTCTTCAGAGTAAGTTATTATCTTTTGTTCCAGTGGAAGTTCTTGAGGCTTCATTGCTACCTGGTGTTCATCTCGTATGAGCTCCTTTGTGTTTCTGAAGCCTCTGGTATACGCCGAGGTTGTGGGTTTGCCTGGAATGTAGCATCAACCTGTAGAGAACAGGATTTTCCATGACCCGGTCATTGAACAGACTCGTTATCTACTTCTGCTGTTGAGAAAACATTGTTTCTCCTTCAGGAATATCCACCCTCTTCATCAAGAACATCGTGCCATTCTTCAGGGTCACAGAATACTCTGCAGCCTTCTTCCTGGTGTCCACCATGGACGAGATTAGTTGCACTTGAATTCAAGGAAGATTCGAGAGGGGTCACAGCTGCAGAATTCTAAGCACGCTCAGACTGACGGTGCTGCTTTTAGAAAGACACATGGGGATCTGCCACAAGGAAGGCACTTTGCAGGGAGGCCTCAACCCCATGGCACACCCCTTCAGGAGGGCTCTTCTCCTTGTAACAGTCACGTAGCCACTTATAGAAAGGCAACTCTTAGAAAATTTAAATGGGGACCAAAATATTAACCCTAACAAGTTTCTTATCTCAAAGAATTGGCAAAACAAAATTTTCCAATAATAGGGGATTAGAAGAGTAAAAAAGATATGCCTCTTCTTTGGAGCTACACATATGTATTAAAAATGGGATGTACAAATAATTTTTTTATGACATGGAGAAGTGCTAATGAGATGATATACCATTAAACATATTAATGAAAGTCATACATTAAAAAGTATAACCAAACTTTTACATTAGAGCTCAAAATTTAAAATGTGTAGAAAAATGACTGAGAGGAAATATGCCAAATCATAGGAATTGAGGTGTTTCTTATAGGAATCAGGATCCTGTGAGAAATTAAATTGCTTTATTGATTCTCTTGTACTTTTATAGTTTCCAGAAGTTCTACAGAGAGTGTAACGTAGGACCTTAGTCAGGAATAAACATCTCTTTAAATAAGCAGTAGAGAATTTCAAAGGAAGTGTGTGGTATGGGTCTATGTGTTTCTTTCGAGATCTAATATTTTCCACGTAGTGCTTCAGAAAAGACAAGGTAATTTTAACAACTTAACCCCATCATCAAGAGGGTGTTTGTTACTTAAGTACATTATGGGAGGTCATAGATAAACAACCAGTCAGCCACTAAGCATCAGAAAGTCCGTGATGTCCATTGGCCTGTGAGATGGTCTGCATTTCTTTGAAGGAAAAAAGCAGGTTTTAAAACACTAGAACTGAATCAAATCCTAAATTTGAATAGAAAGATTAGAAAGGCTTATGCATGAGAAAAAGATTCAGGGTATTCAACGCTTAATTCTATTTCTGAGTAATTTAAATTTACCTATAATTTTTAAAAAATTTAAGGTCAGGTGTGGTGACTCAAATCTGTAATCCCAGCACTTTGGGAGGCCGAGGCGGGTAAATCACTTGAGACCAGGAGTTTGAAACCAGTATGGTCACCATGGCAAAACCTCATATCTACTAAAAACACAAAAATTAGCCACTGGTGGTGTGTGCTTGTAGTCACAGCTACTTGGGAGGCTGACGCATGAGAATTGTTTGAACCTAGGATGTGGAGGTTGCAATAACCCAAGATCTCACCACTGCACTCCAGTCTGTGTGACAGAGCAAGACCTTGTTTCAAAAATTTTTTTGTATTTTAATTAGGAATCAAATAAGTTAATTAAATGTAAGCTTACACTTAATTTACTTTTTAAACATTTTAAGAATTGATATTCTAATTTTGTGTCAGTACATTTTAAGAATCAATAAAATTATTTTTAAAATCAAAGGAATTTTAAAACTTTTACTTCATTAGACTCCCTGGCAAGAAAGCCCTGGGAGGTTAGAAAGTTTGGAGGATGTCAGAGGGAAGTTTGGGAAAAGTAGAGGAATTTATGGAGGGCAGAAGGAGTGAACATCAGGGAAACCCTCCCCTAGCTCAGTGTTCAGATATGCTGGTGGACTTCACCACTCAGCCTGGGTCACCTTCGCCACTTACCACATCTTGTCTTCTGACTGGATGCTCGTTTCAGGAAGCTGGTGTCTGGAAAACTTCTCAATTTTAATGTCAATTATTATTCAGAGGTTGAAAGGCAAGCCTCCACCTAAAGTGCCAGTCCTGGGGCCTTGGTGAGACCCTCTGCTGGAGAGAAACTCCACTTCACCTGGGGGATCTTATTTTATACAAAATGGGGACATGAGGGGGCAGCCAAGCAGCAGAAAACCAAATCATAAGCAAGAACCAAACTCTTGGGGAGTTTGATTCTTTCTGCTACATAGTGCACAAGTTCTGGAGAGATTATAGGGGTGAAGAATAATAAAAGATTTTATTTTTGAAACATCTTGCGTGGTTGCCTGGTTGGAGTGCAGTAGCGTGATCATAGCTCACTGCAGCCTAGAACTCCTGGCTCAAGTGATCCTCTGCCTCAATCTCCAGCATAGCTCAGACTACAGTTTGGAACTATCACAGCTGGCTAAATTTTTTTAATGCTTCACTTTTTTTTATAAATGGGGTCTCACTATGTTGACGAGGCTGGTATCAAATTCCTGGTCTCAAGCAATTCTATCTCCTCAGCCAATCGATATGCCAGGAATACAGGCATGAGTCACCGTGCCTGGCCAGGGCCTTTATAATGTTTTATTCTCCCAAGTTCTTCTCAAAAAAGTCAACATCCACCAAGTATCAGCTGAGATTTGAATTTCAACTCTGAGCTGAACTCAGTTGCAGGACTCTCCATTCCCAACAAGGGACAAATGGAGAAATAAATGGTGAGAGGGAGGAGCTTGATTCTGGCCAGCTAATTGGGCACCTATTGTGTGCTAGGAAGACCCACAGAGGTCAATCCATATTCCAGCTCCAGCCACAGCAGGACACCCATGGTGTAGAAGGCCTAGCCCAGAGGAGGGAGCCTTAGCAAGCAGAGCACCCCTCCATGGAGTATTGACACTCAGTTATTTCAGTTATACTGAAAACTAGTAGAAGATATGAGATGTTCCACTGAACCATTATGAGCCAGAAGATCCTTTCAATCTTCTTAATTTGGTTAAAACTAACATTTACTAAAAGGCAGCAAAGAGTAATGCTTGCCTGTGAGAATTTAAAAACATCATAGCAAACCACTCCTTTCTCAGTTTAAGAGGAAAGGCGAAAGGCTTGTGTGGGAGAATAAGAAAAAAACATATTTATGTAATACTTTTGAGTTTCTATTGCTCCTAACCACAATTGCTACATAATTATTCCAAAATATAGCTCTTCTTTATCCATCCTACTGTTCAAAAGTAGCTCACTGATTCTGTAACCCTCAACTAATCCACCCTATAGTCCCTAGATGACCACAGATTCCTATTATCCTCTGCTTTTTACTGTCACTCTCCCCAGTCCAGCAAACTCATTCCTCTTCCTGCATAAGCCTCCTGGGTTTCTGCCCTTTTTTATCTGCACCCTCTGCTGAGATTCGTTTGTCTTCACCCATCCCAAAGCCATCCATACTTCCACTGCCTTACTCGGGGTAATTATCTCATTCAACCAGCCTAATTTTTTTTTTTTAATTATACTTTAAGTTTTAGGGTACATGTGCACGTTGTGCAGGCACCCACTAACTCGTCATCTAGCATTAGGTATATCTCCCAGTGCTATCCCTCCCTCCTCCCCGCTCCCCACCACAGTCCCCAGAGTGTGATATTCCCCTTCCTGTGACCATGTGATCTCATTGTTCAATTCCCACCTATGAGTGAGAATATGCGGTGTTTGTCAACCAGCCTAATTTTTAAACTTACCTTCCTGCCCCCACCCTCTCTTCACTCTGAACAAGATTTTACTAGGTTGTTGTTAAGTTCTGGGACTCGGAGAATCTGACTAGTGTGAGTTTCCCAAGGTAAAGGTAATGCCTCAATAATTTTCACTTTAATTGCTCTTTGCGCAGTGTTTTGCACAAAATTTAACACAATAATTGTTCCCGGAGTAAATGCATAAATCTTTGCAATGTCCGATTTGACTCTCTTAGAGTTTGGATCTTTTCCCATACAACCATCCAGAGTCCTGTCTAACCAAAGTGAAAATGCGGAACTCCCTCTTTCTGGCTGGCATCCCTGCTGAGAATGGAAATAAATGCTGTCTATGCCAACTCCCTAGAACGAGTATAGCTTTCATCTAGACTAGTTTTCAAAATGAGGAAACAGGATGCAGACAAATATTTTATTCTCACTTTTTTTTTGCCTGGGGTTTATTAACAAGGTGAAATTATACAGAAGAATAAATTACTTTAGCTGAAAAAAGAAAAAAAATGTATAGTTAACTGAGGGAAGAAACTGAAAATGCAATAAACCCAGAAGATGTTCAGGAATTCACAGTTGTTGATGCATAGAAATGCTACTGATTTTTGTACATTGATTTTGTGTCCTGAAACTTTACTTGCTTATCCATTTCAGGAAGCTTTTCAAGTTTTCTCCAAAAGGAGTTTTGGAAGGGCTTTAGCATTCTCTATGTAGTGACTCATATTGCAAATGGAGAAAGAGAATTCAATTTTTTTTTCTATTTGTAGGCCTTTTTGTTTTCTATTGGGTGATTGCTCTGGCTAGGACTTTTAAATCTAATTAAATTGTGTTTGTTAGATTTTTGTATATTTTAATATGTATCCAATTAATTTTATATCTGGATAATGTCCCCCTTATAAAGGAATATGTAGCTGTTTTATTTATTTATTTTATTACTGATGCACATTTGAGTTTTTTTTTCAGTTTGGAAAATTACCAAATAATGCTGCTTCGAGCACTTTTCTGCATTGGAAAATATGCTGGCATTTCTATTGGGTGTATATACCTAGTAGCAGAGTTGCTGGGTCCTAGAGTGTGCTTACATACATCGTGTATGTAAGGAGATACTACTCAAGAGGTTTTGAATGAGGTTATAACAGTTTACACACAGAATGGTATAAGAAAGTTCCAGTTGCTTGACATCATCACTAGTACTTAATTTTGTCAGTTTTCAAAAATGTTAATTATTCATAGTGGTATTAAATTATAGTTTTAATATGCATTGCTCTGGTGCATAAGGATGTGGATATGTTAATCTACTTGTTCACCCTTTGGTTCTCTATGTGGAACTCCTAGTCACATGTTTGCCAAGTTTGTTCAATGTATTGCATCTTTGTTTATTAATTGATGGGATTTAGTTAAATAATCTAGATAGAAGGCTTTTGCCACATAAATATATGACAAATGTTGATTTCCACTTTGTTCTTGCTTTTCAGCTCTCCGGAAGGTTTTTTTTAATGAAGAGAAGGTTTTAATTCTAATAAAGTCCAATTTGTCATATTTTTGTCTTGATAATTAATGCATTTTATGTCCCAAGAAATCTTGGCGTGTGCCAGTCATGAACATATTTATCTATGTTATCAACTAGAAATATTGTTTTCAACTTTGACCTTAAAAGTTAAAATCCACTTGTCATTGGAATTTGTTAATAATATAAGATAGGAGTATTTCTTTCTCACATAAATAACCGGTTGACCCAAGGCTATTACCGAGAAGACTGTCTTCTCTCCACTGCTCTTCTGTGCCTTTTTTGTAACATACAAAATGTCCAAATGTGTGTGTCTGAGTTGGACTTTCAAGTTTTTCTAGTTTTCTTTGTGCCTATTTTTGCATTACTACCATAGATAGCTTTTATTACTATAGCTTTAATCTAAGTCTGAATATATGTCATTTTAAGCTCACAAACTTTGTTATTCTTCAGGACAGTTTTTACAGTTCTTCGATTTTTTATATGTATTTAAATTTTTAAAACTGATTAGACAGTTTCCACAAGATTTCTGCCAAAATATTGTATTGTGAAAATGGAAATCTATAAATCAATTTAGGGAGAAGTTACATAGAAACAAAGCAAAACAAAACACTAATAACATCCAAAACAAACTTAAAGAGAACACCACAATAAGAAAAGAAATTCCAAAATTGGAATAAATATTTGCAACTCATGAAATTACAAAGGGGCTCGCATTTCCATAAAGAGCACTCTCTCTCTCTCCCTCTCTCTCTCTCTCTCTTTTTTTTTTTTTTTTTTTTTCCCCCAGAGACTCACTCTGTCACCCAGTCTGGAGTGCAGTCGTGCAATCTCGGCTCACCGAAACCTCCGCCTCCCAAGTTTCAGCAATTCTTCTGTCTCAGCCTCCTGAGTAGCTGGGGTTACAGGCTTGTGCCACCATTCCCGGCTAATTTTTTGTAATTTTAGTAGAGATGGGGTTTCACCAGTTTGGCCAGGCTGGTTTTGAACTCCTGACCTCAGATGAACCACCCGCCTCAGCCCCTCAAAGTGTTGAAATTACAGATGTGAGGCACCACAGCTGACCTGTAAAGACCTCTTAAAAATTAGTTAAAAAACAAACAAAACAGAAAAAGAGAAAGAAGAAACATCCACTCAGTTAAAAAAAAAAAAATGAAAAGGAAAAGGAAATAGAAAAGAAAAGGAAAAAAAGGCAAAAGACATTATTTTACATGTCTAGTGCCCTGTGCCCCTCACTGTAATGGGGGTGGATATGGGCTTCACAGGACATGAAATTCATCAAACAGCTGCTGGTTGAAGGTGGGAAAATCTTGCTGGACCAGCCTCAAGAGCAGAGCCTGTGGTGCATTATTTCATCCCATAGCCCTGGAAAGAAAATCTGGCTGTGCTGTGCTTTATGTTCACCTGCATTGGCCCTGTTCAGAGGCCTGAGCACCCGTGCACACCTAAGTCTGCCCAAACTCTCCCCATCCCGATATTCTATCTGGTATTGAGCATGACACCCTGTCTTCACTGAGCATGTGCTTATACAGTTTTGTGACGAACTCTTCATTTTACAACAGGAAGACTGAGGCCCCCAAAAAAGGCAAAGACTGGTCCAGATCCCAGAAATTGGGAAGAGCACAGAGTATTAGGAAGGGAGCCAGCTTCCTAGCTCTTGCATGCACCCCACCCATCAGGTTTGCTTTGGAAATGAGCACCCCTAAGTCCTGGAAAACCCTGTGCTCTACTTTCTACCTGGGCTTTCTACTCTTCCTTATTCTCACATAGGTGTGCAGGCATGCACACACAAACACACCACACACACACACACACACACACACACACACACACGATTCTAAGGTTGAGATCATGGAGGTGAGGTTAGGGAAGAGGAAACCAGAGAAGTGACAAAAGGGGAAGAAATAGTAGAGGCAGCTTTGCCATGAGGCAGAGGCATCCACTCCCCCAGCCACATGTCCAGGAGCTGACAGCATGGGATGAAGGATCCTCCAAGTTCCCTGGGTTCTGCCAGGCCTGGGGACCTCCCCAGCTGTTTCAAGAAGACAGGACTGGGTTTGTGACTCCCACCTCTGTGGGCACCTGGAACTAAAATGAGCTATGCCCTCCCCGCACCACCCCATGTGATATAAAGAGAGGCTACGGGAAAGAAAGGCTTTGTTTTCTCCCTCATAAATAGGGGTACTCAAAAGGGATAATACCAAGGATTCTAGATACTCATAAGTGTCTGCTGCCCTTGGCTTTTCATTGGTAACTCACTGTGCTTTGAGACTCTTGGAAGAGGCTTTTCAGTTTCTAGAGGTCCTTCAGAGAAGAGAGAGGCCTAGAGACTTGGGCAGATGAGGACTTGGAATAAAGCAGAATGTGACAATGCACTGGACTCTGGAGTGTGGGGCCCAGAAAAAATACTAGTTTTGGGGGCTGTCCTTGAGGTCCTCATTCAGAAGTGGAAGAAAATAATGTCTCTGAATGCTGCTAAAATGTTTAATGAGTGCACAGCACACCCAAAGAGGCTGAGGAAAATAGGAATCAAGGGAGGCTTCCGAGGTCACTTTTATGGCCCTTGGAGCCTTCAGATACTGCTCCTTTTCCCCAGGGGTCCCTGAAGAGCCACTGCCTTGAGAATTCCCCAATACAGGTACCTGTTTTGTGATGCTTCTTCCTGCGACTACAGTGCTAGTGGCGGCCTCTAGGTGGCGGCAGACCCCGTGTTTCTTATGCTCGCTGGGCTTTATAGGAGCCGCTGGAGCCAGGGGGAGAGTCAGCCTGAGATCCTTCACCTCCTGTTATCATTCTTGATCTCCATATTATTGGGCGGCCAAAAGCAGGAAGAAGGACTTCGTGATTTCCCATGTTATTTTACTCAGCGACTCTTCCCCTAGCACTCACCCTGTGGCAGCTGCCTTGGTAGATTCACCATGTGGTACCAAAAATGATTATGTTATCCCTGCATCCCCGCGGGGAGCCCACAGTCTGAGGACTGCTGAAAAAAAACACTAAAGCAAGTACATGCGAAAGAAAAGAGCATTTTATAATGGAAATAAATTAGAATGTTGGGAGGGAGGGTTGGGGAGAGGTTGCCTGGAGGGGACATGAATGCCTCACTGAGCTGACATTATGTTGTGACCAGAATGACAACAGAGAGCCAGTCCTGTGCAGGTGTGGAAAGTGTGTCAGAGAAAAGCCACTCTTTGTGAAGAGACTCACAGGCAAAAGAGAGTTCAACAGAGGAGGTTATAAAGGGACAAGTGTGGCTGCAGGCAGCCCGAGAAAGAAAGGAACAGAGGGGAGGGAGGATCCTGGGGCCTGAAAGAGGAGGTTAGTCATTTGCCCCGCTCTAACAACATAGCCCTGAATTTTAGCACATTTTGACGACAAATACTATCTCACAATTTTTGTGAACCAGAATCTCGATATAGCTTAGTTGGGTGCCTCTGCCTTAAGGTCTCTTATGAGGCTGGAGCTGTGATTTCAACCGAAGCTGGATTTGGGGAGAGATCAGCCTCCACTCTGCCTCATGGAAATTGGCACAATTTAGTGTGAAGTGAGAGCCCAAGTTGCTTCCTGTCGATTGGCCTGGGCATCTCCTCAGTTCTCTATCATGTGAGTCTGTGCCTAGAGCATCTTAGGACACTGGAGATCGCTTCCTCATCTTGAGGATTACAATAGAGAGATGGAAAATGAAAGAGATAGACAGACATATGCACAGAAAAAGAGAGAAAGGGAGACAAGAGAGATTGAGAGAGGAAGCACAGGACAGAGCAGGTAGGGGGAAAATAAGCTTTTTTAGAAATATAACTTTGGAAGTTGCAATAGACTATGTGATTCCCCACCATATTCACATTCCAGAACCTTAATCCCCAGTGTAATGGCCTTAGCAGATCAGAGGTAATTAAGTCCTAAAAATGAGGCCCTCATGATAGAGATTACTGGCTTTTTAAAAGAAACTGCAGTAGGCTGTCTCTCCCTCTCTCTGCTAAATGAGAATACAACCTGAAGTCTGGAGTTTGAAACTCAGAAGACAGTCCTTAGCAGACTCCAACCATGCTGGAAGCCCAATCTCAAATTTCTAGCCTTCATAACTAAAGTCTTTTGTTTATAAGTTGCCTAGTCTATGTTTTTTGGTATAGAAGCCTGAACTAAGTCAGAAGTGAAAACCTATCACATTTGTTGTATTCTATTTGACAGAAACTAGAACTAGGTCCCCAAAGAGTTCAACCAATGACTAGCAGAAATTCTTCAGTTTGCAGAATGACAGATAAGAAAAGATACAACTTGTTGAAAGACTGAAATGTATTCCACTTATGAGACTTCTAAAAACTGGTTAAAATTTGTCGGAACTAATATGGTCAACTGGAGTCTGTGTGAAATAAGCTCACTGATGTCAGAGCCCAAATTTCTATCACATGTTTTATACTAAGTCTCCCCAAATTTGCACATGTGATCTCTGTGTAGCAAGAAAAGATGGCTGCTCATGCCCAATGACTTTCCATACATTTTTCCTTTCAGCAATTCCCTGCTAAACCGGAAGCCACCTCTTAAACCTTTCTGAGAATATTACTACCTTTAAGTAAGCACAGGGAAACAGACGATCTGGAATCCCATCTCTTTGTTGGAAACCCGGTGTTATAGTACTGGCTTCTGAGGCACTGAGTGGTGAGCTGCATTTTTAAATAGCAGAGTCACTCATAACTTAGTGTTGTTGTGAGACTTTGTTGGAGGCGTCCACCACATAGGCTGAGATGAGGCATATAGATATCATTCTAAATATAATGGATAGCACTGGAATATTTAATGCCAGAAGACAGTGTCTGATTTTCTTTTGATTTCAACCTCTTCTGCTGTAGAATGCAAAAATGCTGTAGCATGGAAAAACCTCTTCTGCTGTAGAATGCAAAAACCTCTTCTGCTATGGAATGGAAAAATAAGGCCATATATATAAAATACATATCTTTTATATATAAAGATATATATGTATAAGTTTATATATTATATATAGTTATATAATATATAAATATAGTTATATATAGTTATATATAACATATAACTATAACTATATATATATATTTTTTTTTTGAGACAGAGTCTCGCTCTGTCACCCAGGCTGGAGTGCATTGGCACGATCATGGCTCAATGTAATCTCTGTTTCCTGGGCTTAAGTGATTCTTACACCTCAGCCTCCTGAGTGGCTGGAATTACAGGCATGCATCAACATATCTGGCTAATTTTTGCATTTTTAGTAGAGAAGGGTTTTTGCCATGCTGGTCGTGGCTGGTTTCAAACCCCTGGCCTTAAGTGTCCCACCCGCCTTGGTCTACCAATCTGCTAAGATTAAAGGCAAGAGCCACTGCATCCAACCGATTTTGATTCATTCTATATCATATATCTCCAATGACTGTTTTTGGAAGTTGATGCTGGCATAATCCCATTATGCATACTTCAGGTCTGGGGAGACCTAAAGCACACAGTCATTTTTATATGGTCACAGAAATGAAAAGGAAAAGAAGATTTTAACCCAACTCTGTTCTCTCAAACCTGGGGCCCTGGCTGCATTTAGATCTTTTTGGGGAGTAAGGGACATAATTGTGTTTGCATAACTGTTTACAGGTAAAGAGTTGACATGGGAGATGAGGGTGAGCAATCAGCAGCCCAGCAGGGCCTTTGCATAGATTTATGTAGGAAAAGGGCTCAGGGGATAAAACCTTGAAGAAGTTAACAGACTTCTCTCGTGACAAAACCTAACAGAATTTGGAACTTTGGGAACCAGACACCCACCTTCTAGATACAGCCCTGTATCTAGCTAATTTCATGGGAGATGCTTGAGAGAGCACTGCGTTCTCGTTGTATGCTATATTCCTAAGCTGTTGCCTGAGAAAGGCTCAAAATGAGAGCCTTTCCTGACAATATACATATTGGCTCAGCCCACATCCTTGATACCACCGGCCATTCGACAACAGGCATACACAGGTAACACAGTGTAGCCCAGGGCAGGTCCGTCTATGCCAGGCCACCCTTGTCATCTAATCTGGGCAACCCGACCCTGCCTACCATTACCATGTGTTGCAGGGGGAGCAGGAAAGAAAACGAGGGGCCTCTTCCTCACAGGGGCAGGTTGTAAGGCACTGGAACCCTGGTGGTTCTGTCATGTTCATACCCAGGTCATGGTTGGTGGAATAAAAAGTTGAGCATTGCGGACCATGTGCGTCTACTCAGATGTGAATCCCAAGGTCTTAAGCTGTCCTCTGGTTTCCTCACTGGCTGGGGGTCTATGCGGATGCTCCTATGTTCCAGATCTAGGAAACAGAATTTCTAATGGAGGTGTCGCCTGGTGGTAAAAACAAAGCAGACAATTGACTTTTTTTTTCTCTTTTGTCTTTTTTTTTTTTTCAGCTTCGCTGCTGGGAACACTCTTTATAGAGCTGCATTAAAATCAGTGAGCAGACATTTGATGGGTTCAACTCCCTCATCTCCTTGGACAACTGGCAGGTTCACCTCACCCCCAAGCATGGCATATAGTGAGTTACAGTGTGAGCAGGCACCTAGGGGTCTCTACAGAGAGGGGCCTGACAAAACCAGGATGGGCCCAGGATCCAGACCCAAATATGGAATTTCTCTGGGCTCTCTCTTAGGGGGTTTCCATGAGTGACCCAAAGATCTGCCCCGCAAAAATCTAACCTTAAGTAGTCCCAATGGCACCTTGGTTAAGTGTAAAGTCCCTTTTTACATTCTTCTAGAAATATCAGAGAAGGCCTTCGTGTAGTTTTTACTTTACACTAAGCTGTATTTATTCATGTTACTACAGTTTGTATAGTTTTAATTATTCACCCCTGGTGTCATCTGTAGCAGGCAGCTTCACAGTACTGCCAGACCTTCTCCAAGACTTAAAAGCCACCACTATCACTAATACTCTACAAAAATAGGGAAGAATTTACATGAAAAAGGGGTTCTATTGTTCCCTGCATTTGTCTGCAATGTGTCATCTCAGAGAACTCATCCCTGTAGCCCATCAGGGCACAAGTGGTGCCCTCACGTATCTTTGTAATGTTCTGTAATGGAAGTCACTTCCCAGAGTGGTTTAGCCTTTCAATGACTATTATTTCTGATCAAAATGGAATAAAACTAGAAATCAATAACAGAAGAAAACAAAAATAGCAACATATATATGGAAATTAAACAACTCACTTTTGAGCATGCTCATGTTTAGGGGTTGTAAAACTTAATATTATGAAGAATGATCATGATGCCTAAAGCGAATTACAGATTCAATGCAGTCCCTTTTAAATTAACATTTTTTTTTTTTTTTTTAGAAATAGAAAAAGGAACCAACAAATTACATGGAATCTCAAGCGACCATAAAGAGCCCAAAAATGTTTAAAAAAAAACAATATTAGTGACCTCACCTTTTTTTTTATTTCAAAGTACATTACAAAGCAACAGTAATGAAAATAGTTTGTATCTGGCATAAAGACCCACAATTTTTCCATTAAAACAGAAGTTAGCACAGACGTAAACCTCACACATATGAGCAAATAGTTATTTACACACCTATATTCATTGCAGCATTATTTACAAAGGCCAATAGGTGAATGCAACACAAACTTCCCCTATAGAATGAATAAATAAATATAATTTGTAATATAAAAGTAATGGAATATTACTCAGCTTTTAAAGGCAGAAAATCTTGTACCATCCACAATAAAGAGAAATCTCGAGAACATGATGCTAAGTAAAATTAGTCACAAAAAAAGATACTCCATGATTCTACTTATATGTAATATCTAAAGTATTGAAACTTAGAAACAGAAAATAGAATGATTTTTATTAGGAGCCAGGTGGTAAGAAAAATGGGTAGTTGTCATTTCATGTGTACTGAGTTTTAGTTTTGCAAAAGAAAAAAATTTCACAAATATGTTGCATAACAATGTGAATACACTTAACGTGACTGAATTGTATAAGAAAAATATTAAAGGTTCTAAATTTTATGTTATGTATTTTTACCACAATCAAAATTAAAAAGTGACACCCAAGGGCCAAGAGCGATGGCTCATGCCTGTAATCCCAGCATTCTGGGAGGCTGAGGCATGCAGATTACTTGAGGACATGAGTTCAAGACCAGCCTGGTCAACATGGTGAAACCCCAGTTCTATGAAAAATACAAAAATTAGCCAGGCGTGGTGGTGCACAACTTTAATGCCAGCTATTCAAGAGGCAGCAGCAGGAGAATTGCTTTAACCTGGGAGGTGGAGGTTGCAGTGTTCCAAGATTGTGCCACTGCACTTTGGCAACAGGGTGAGAGTCTGTCAAAAAAAAAAAAAAAAAAAAAAAAAAAAAAAAAAAAAAGACACCCGAAGAGACAGAGTTACAAAGTTTTTGAAAAATTATCTTCAAATCGCATAAATCTTTCTGTCACACTAAAATAATATAAACAATAGATGTTGAAATTCAGACAATTTCCATGATTACTCACTTAGACAGAATCAATTATTGGCCATCAAACAAGAAGAAAATATACAAATCATAAACAAAATAGGGTCAGTATTTATACAAGAAAACAAACATTTAAATCATTGTATTAACAAAAGACACAGGGATGGTTCATATTTGACTTTTGCCCCACACTGTCTTAAGATGTACAGAGTTGAATATTGTCATACAAAATTATATTATATAAATTAAAACTAAAAACAATAAACTGATGTAAGGTGCCGTTCCCTAAAACATGAAAGACAGAAATGTAAAATTGCAAAACAAAGTTAAAAGAAATATTAACCCCCAAATTCTTATTTGGATAATGTAATTCAAAATCATAATAAAGTGGTAGAAAGTAAAAACACAATTAACTGATGTGAGTCAGCCTACTCTAAAAAATGCAGAAACATAAAATTATAAAACATAATTAAGAGAAACTTTAATCCATAAAATCCTGAATAAACATAGTGTCCAACTGAAAAAGAATCCTAGGTAACTACAATTTTCAACTTTTCCTGTGAATCCTTGAAAAGTGTAAATTTTGAATTATTTGGATACAGTTAGGGCAACAACATTTCAGAGAAAACACATTATAATTATTACAAAGAGCTGTGATGAGAAAGCTTTAAGGAATAAGCATTTAAGTAATACTGGAGAAAGTTTTAAATTATAGTCCTGATGCATTGCTGCTTTTCTTACACAAAATGGTAAGGCTGTAATCTAGCCTTTAATAGAAAAGTCTTACATTTTTATATAAGGTAACAATATAAATATTGTAAATACAGTATAAAACATTGATATATAAAATAAAAATTAGAAATAAATTGTACTATTAGTCAAATAAAACTTGGGAAAACTGGAAGAAAATGCTAATAGTAACATTGTGCCTAGAGCCAATTAAACATACAAGCCAAATATTTTAATAAATTATTAATTATATAATTTATACAGAATATATGCTTTGGAGCGTGCTATTTTACAACTTTTGAAACTGAAATTACAGACAAATGTGACACATGATAATTCAGAAATCGAAAACACAGTCATAGTAATCTTCATATTAAAGAAGACAGAATCATAAAGTAATATGTGAGAAATAAGATAATAATGGGGAATTCAATATATGTTGAACAGTATTCTAATTTCCCTTACGGAAAAAGTTTTTGTAAGAAGTCTGTAAAACGAGTACATACAATAAACCATCCTACAGTAGAGGCTGTTGCCATACAGAGTTTAAATTTCTATGATTAGATCCTACTAAGAAAAAGAAAATTTTAAAATAAAGTAATTAGATTTTCCTATTTAATAAGATAATTTTTGCCTATAAAGTTTTTCAGTCTAATTATTTTGTAGAATTAGGTTTTAGCCTTCATAAGACTTGACATTATAAAGCAGAAAACAGGTGTCATCTGTCTCTGGTGTTCCTGAAATTTCTAAACCAAATGCCAATTCCTCCACAACTCCCCTCACACACTTCTGAATTGAAGCACAACAGATTTATTAAAAATGGCATAACAGCAGTCTCCAGAAATGTGCAGAGATTTTCCTAGATCTCGAAAAGCAATGACAAACTATTCAGATCATTTAGGTTTTCACAAGATTCTGGGAGGACTTTGGCTTTCAGTGTGAATGCACTGGAAGATTCTAAGACAGAGGGAGAGTGAGAGAATGTGTGTGCATGTGTGTGTTGAAATGAGAACCCGACTTACGTGTTTATTGTGGAATTTGAAAATGAAAGCCTAAACTTGTAAATTAAAATCACACATGATAGCACTTTACAAACTATTTTCTGTGCTAGATGGGTCATTCTAGGGTGTAGGACCCTGGTAACACCTTTTTCCCCTCCTTCCGGAAAGAGCTACACACACTGCCCAAAGCCTGCATCCACACGTACCATGTCCAAGACCAGCTCAAGAGCCTGGACCCATAAGCCACCTTCAGCAGGTTGACTGCAGCTGCTTGCTCTTCCTGAGCATCTTCTCCAATGGTGACCTGAGAGTTGTGGGAGGCATTGGGGCCAGGATTGAACAGAGGAAAAAGGAGCATGGAGGCCAGGTGCTGAGGACCAGGCCATCTCACCTGGAGGGTTCTGGAGCTGAGACATCCAGACCAGCATGACATTTAGGTGCAGACAGCTGGCCCTGTGCTCCTCACCAGCCTCAGGCCCCTCAAACAGTGGGAAATGGAAGAATGGCTTGGAAATGGGCCCTGTCGACTGTGTGTCACCTGAGCACATTCTTCCAGGGGTCCAAGAGGGGCCATTGTGTCTCCAGAACCAGAACTGGAAGGTGAAACTGCCAGGGGGAACAAGGAAGAGGGTCCTCAGTTGGGTGGAGGGTCTCACAGCAAGACACCTGGCTTAATCAAGCTTGGCCATTCCTGAAGCATGTTCAGTGACTAAAAATGCCTACCATGAACAGCTGGAACACACTCTGAGAGCTGCAAGATGCATGGGGAACTCACGTACCTGTTTGTAATTACAGCCAAGGACCAGCAGGCCGCATTACTACATCCACATGGGGCTTTTGCTGGAACCAGTAAGTCTCTGCCAGCCCCTCCCAGGCTCCTGGGATGCCACTTGTTCTGGGTCTGTGGACAGATAACCAGGACACTTACTCAGTGTTCAACCACTCCTTGTGGCCCACAACCTATCGCTCAACCCCAGTCCCACCAGCCCCTGCTTCCTAAGCCATTCCTCATGCCAGAAGAAAAGGCAATGCCTTTGTCCCACAGCCCCTGCTTTGTGTCATGTCATGTGGTGGTATGAAATGAACTGGTCAGCCGAAACTCCAGTACTTCTGCCTGAGGAAACTGTTGCCACCATCTGAGTTCCCCTCTAGGGAGCTGTCAGTGGGGGAGAGAGCAGCCTTGGAAGAGAGGCCCACCTGCTTCTGTTTGACTTCAGGGCAGCCTCTCAGGGCAAGAACCCAGAGCAGGTGGAGGCCTCACGGAAGCCTGTGGCAGGGCTCTGGGCTTGCTGGGCTGAGCATCTCCCTCTCTGCTGCCTGCCATGGGGCCCACAACCACCCATTCAAGAGGGTCACCACCACATTGCAGGTGTGCAGCTGGACGGTTCCCCAGGCAGAGCCTGCCATGGACTGCATGAACACAGAGGATGTACACCTTGAAGGTGGACCATGAGGAGAACATTCCTGGAGAGGTACATGCAGCCTGGGCCTGCTCTCACTGGGAACCCCTTTCCATCTGGGTACTAGGTAGAATTCTGTGCACTTTCCTGGCTCCATGCTGCTCTGTTCATTTGGAAGTTTGAGGCTGTCTGTGAGGAAGTAACAAAAGAGATATCACAGAGCAGACTGCGGGACACAGGCTGAGCCCTTGTCTCCCTACCTAGTCCCTCTGCAGACACAGGGCTGGAACAAGGACCTGTGGATAATAAGGGAACTGCTTTGCAAGAACCGACCTGGGCAGCTGCTTCAAGAAAGAGCCACATTAAAGGTGCCTATAGTCCCTGGTGAGGGAATGGCAGCTTCAGGCCCACCTGCCATGTGTGAGCAGGTTTTCTTGCTAACAGGATGAAAGCAAAGAAAGCTGGAATGAGCCCAGCCCTCTCAGGCAGCTTGAAGGCTGTTGGGGCTCCTTCCAGGCCTTCTAGCCTTCTGTTTCTTGGCAGGCCACCCAAGCACCTTTTTCCGGCCTCTAAGACTTTCATGCTCTGGAAGGAGAGGGTCCTACTTTTCACTAGGCTATGGGGCCAGGCCCATCCAGCTCCCCGCTTCCACTAACAACCATGGGGCTCTCACCTGGGCACACACTGCCCAAACACGGCCCTTCTAAGGCAGAAAATCATGTGTCTTGCAGTTTCAGCTTGCTAGGGCTTAAAAGTTATCAGTGCTGCTATTAAGATAGGGAAGTGAACGGGGAAAAGATGCTTTAAAAAGTTTCCCATAATCTTACCACGGAGATCATCAGCACAGATGACAGCACAGGCGGGGCTACTGGGGAGGCTGAGGGAGAGTGTCCAGCCTGTTCTGCCAGCTGGTCCTTGCCAGGGGTGCCTCGTGACCCAGTCCCTTAGAGAAGCATGCAGGCATCTCAGCAAGGACCTGGAAGGTGCAGATCAGGGCAATCCAGCACCACTGATGGTGGAGTGGGGCTACCTCCCAACAAGCTGTGTCTCCACAGCTGACCCTTGGAGCCAGGAGGTGATTTACAACATGTGCAAGGCAGCGAGCTCCATCAACTCTGTGGCCTTCAACAGTCACTTCAACTTGAACATCTCACCAGAAAGCAGTGGGGACTGGCCAATGCAGAAGGCTGCAAAGTGGAGCACAGCATCATAGGGTGGGGGATGTGGGGCCTGCCTGCTCATCTGAGCACTGCTCCCTGAGGGTGTGATCTGCAGGCTTCCTGAAGGAGGGCCGTGAGCTCATCAGCGAGGCCCTGAGCCTGTGGAACATGCCTGAGGCCATGCCCATGGGGATATGTGTCTACTTGCACCTCCTTGCTCTTCTCAGTACACTACAGATGACTGCGCTGAGGTGGGCCTTGAGCATCCCCTGGGCTGTGTCAGCAAAGGGCTCTGGTCCTGGCCTGGCATTGAGGGATGGCTAACAAGGGGCCTGGGGTTGCATTGTCACCCCCTATGGTAGCATAAAATGAGAGAGTCCAGACCTGCAGGACTGGAACCCTATCAAGGGGGTTAGGAGGCTGGTCATTTTCCCTCAGGGACCCATGTGGAGGAGCTGAGGGAGGTTAAAGAGACCCTAGGGACTCACTTGTTCTGTCTCGGCTTCCCCCTGCTCCACCCTTTGATGACCATTTTCTGGGAAGAGCTCAGGAACCTCCTGTGCTCTAGTGAGGCGGGGCCTCCTCTCACAGGGTATTCTGAGACTGTGAGTGAGAAGCTAACACAGTGCCTTAGAATAGTCATGGGAGCTGTCATCCTCTGTGACCATCACGTGGCCTTGTAGTGTTCAGACTGCCTGACCTGCCTGGGGTTTTGTGAGGCTGTTTTGTGGTCACCTGCCGTAGAATCTCACTCTCTCTGCAATCAAACAGTGACTGTTTACGTGTCTGTTTATGGGTTTAAAAAATCCTAATATTTCATTTATAGTAGTTTCAGCTTGTATGTGTTTATTGGTATAAATTTTATTAGAATAAAGAGGGCTTAAGACAATAGCATTTTAAGAAGGTCTTAATGGGGCATAGACTTTCATGTCATAACAGCTAATGTTGACCTCTTTTTGCTACCTTTGTGTAAAGTACACACAGAAAGTGCAGCCGGAGGTGACTAGAGCTGAGCTGCTTGGGCTTGCTTGCTGGACTGCAGTCAAGTGGGCTCTGGCTGTGAGGCGGTGCCCACCCTGGATCTACATCCCCCACCCCCTCTCCTTAGTCCCTGAGTAACCAAAAATGCCATGCTAATGAGCGGGCGAGTGATGGGCATCGGGTACCCCAATACTATCCGGGAAGATTTGAATGCCATCTGGGTTGGGGCTGTTGGGAGTAGGGGCTGTGGCTGCCTGGGCTTGTCATGATGCCACCCACAGATGTGCCTGCCCTGTGCTGCTTCCCCAGCAGCTGGTTGCCCATGGCCATGAGCCTATCACACCGTGCTTGTTACCTCATGCTGCTTGTGTTTGAAAAACCCATCCCGAGATGGCATTGCTGGATGTGAGTGCTGAAAAGGGGGCAGCACCTTTGTCCTGGGGGATTAGGAGCTGAGCAGATTCCTCCTGACTCCCTCCCAGAACAAGTGGGGCTGGTGCTGCAGTTAATGATGCCTCCCAGAAGATGTGTTTGCACTGGCTGAGCGAATATACGATGCAGAGACCTAAGTGAAGACACGTGAATGGGGTTTGTGGACATCAGTTAGCAGCTGGGAAACAGGTGCCTCTCAGGCCTCTCGTGCTCCAGCAACTGTGGAATGTGCCTGTTCCCATGAGTGTAGACATCTGGAGCGTATACATTTGGCTGCTGCTTTTGCTGCCACTATCCCCAGGCCCAACCTGGCTTAAAGTCCAGGTTTTAAGGAAAAAAATAGGAGGCTTTTTGCCACACAGCTACTTGAGAGGCTGAGGTAAAAGCATCACTGAAGCCTAAGAGTTTGAGGCTGCAGTGACCCATGATTCAGCCACTGCACTGACAGAGTGAGACGTGCGTGCGCCCTTCTACAGAGAATAGCTCTGGGGCATTTGGGGGTCCCTACAGTCCTGGACATCTCCGTGTCCCCTGCTGCCTGTGCTCCTTCCCTTGCCTGCTGTCAGAGCCTAACATGGAGGAGGAGGTTGCTGCCCTGTGAGCCTGAGGGAGCTGTGTCTGACTGGGGCTTCTGTCTGGGGTTTTGCGAAGAGCTGCTTATGAATATGGTCTGTGCAGATACCTTGTTTCAAAGGAAGCGAGCATGAGCTAGCAAGTATAGCAACCCCACAGCCGATAAACAACTTTGTCTTGTTTTTAAATCATCAATCTTCATTTCACATTGGAATAAAGTAAGTGAAACCTGCTACCCCAGCCTCGCCCCTGTGTACTGTAACCCAGACTCATTTGGTTGTGTGGGCTGTCAGAAATGTTATTAAAAAAATTATGCGTCAATTAGATCAAATGTAAAATTATGCTTATAATGTCACTTGAGTGGGAGGTAAGAGGGTAGAGTCACAGGAAATCTGTTGGGGTTTACACCCCTGCTACTTACCAAGCTCATGAGAGTGTGGCACAGGTGACCATCACCTGACATTGGTGGCAGAAGGGAAAAGTCCGGCGTGAAGGCCAGGTAGGGGAGAGGTGCCAGGCTGTGGGGCCAGGCCCTGCACATGCTGGGCCTGTTATGTCAGTGAACATCTAACTGCCCAGGAACCGGTGCTTTTCACATCATTTGAGGTAAGAGGATGGAGGAGCACTCTCCAGTAGTCACACTGCACCGGGAGAATGGAGGAGAGTCTACAACTCACCATCCTGAGGTAGGTTTTAGATTTAGCTAGACTGTCTTGGAGAGCTAATGAGATGGGAGAAAGACAGTCCCCCAGGTGCACCTGACAGCCAGAGCCTATGAAGTTAGGGGGGTTGTGTGGGGGTGGCCTGTCCCTATGAGAGGAGGAGCTTAAAGCTACTAAAGCTGGTGGCTGCTGCCCTGCCATCCCTCTACAGAGCAGGCAGGTCGTCAGCTGCATGTATAGCTCAATGTCTTTTGAAGTGTTAGAGAGTCCTCTATGTCTTAGAAATTTTGAAAAGAAAAACAAATCTCAATTTTAATGTTGATTAGTTTCTCTGAGCCAATTGGGAAAAAAAAGTTCCTTCACCTGGAAGGTTTAAGTGACACCCAAGGGTAGCCACCAGTGTCTCGGCCACTGAAGCCTCATGCATGCTCCCACTACCAGTTTGATCTGCAGCCTCGTAGTTGTGTTGTACTAAATGTTCTTTCCTCTGGCCTTGTCCAGTGAATACGGTTCACATGGCTAACACCACTTCTTGAGATGCGAGCACGTTGCAAAGCTGAGAATGGATTGGGTTTTGTGACCATTGTGCCTCCTCCTTACCTGAGAGGCCCATTTTTCCTGGTTGATTCATTAAGTGTGTTAGTGCTGTCAGTCGCCTTTGGACAACTCAAATGACAAGTGGCTGTTGATTCGTAAAGAAAATGAAGGCTTTAGATGTGAAACCCTCTTTTTCTCTTGTCCTTCTTTTAGGTGAAAGATTTTATTTTTTTCAAAAGGCTACATACTGGTATCCCAGCAAGTGTAGTTTGAGAACTGGCATTTGCTAGGCTGTGGTTTCAGTGTGGATGGGCAATTCTTCAAGATGGAAAACCAAGTCTCACTGAGTTGCTGGAGCCATACTCACCTTTCTCCACATCCCCCACCATGGGCTTTCACTTTTATCCTGTGCTTGAATTTTTTTCACATACAAATTGTTTATACACACACACATACAAACAAACACATCTCACTCTGTCAGTGCAGTGGCTGAATCATGGGTCACTGCATCTTCAAACTCTTAGGCTCCAGTGATGCTTTCAAATCAGCCTCTCAAGTAGCTGGGACTACAAGCATGCAAAGCTACACCCAGCCAATTTTTAAATTTTTTTCTAGAGACTGAGCCTACTTATGTTGCCCAGACTTGTCTTGAACTCCTGGGATCAAGCGATCATCCCACCTTGACCACCAAAACTGTTTAGATTACCGGTGTGAGCTACCACTCTCAGCAAAAATATATGTTAAAGAACCGTTACAACCAAATTATGAGTTATGATGATGAGTTATGCCACTGCCCTCCAGCCTGGGCACCAGAGCAAGACCTCGTATCCAAAAACTAAGCAAAACTAAACAAGAACAAAAAAAAACCTTATAAACAAACTAAACTTTTAAGACTGTGTCATCTGTGTCCTTCCCTTCCCTCCAAGCTATCACTGTTAAATATAATGGTTATCGAGAAAATGGTTAGATATTGTTAAGAAATTTCTATATATCCTCCAGGTGAGAATAGGTATTCTGATGTGGCCCAAATATTTTCTCACCGCTACCTTCAGGGTCTAAACTAGCAAGTCAGGACACCTGCAGAGGACAGTTGACCATTTTCAAATAGAAAGAGAAATGCCCCCGTTCATGAGAGTAATCCAGTGATTTTCAAAAAGACAAGTCAGAATGAGATGCAGCACAGTCAGGGCACAATTACCGTGGAATAATCACTTCACACACAATGGTTGAGGAGACTTTCTCAGATGAGCAAATTTGGGCAACATAATCCTTGCTTATTTATTTCCGCCGCCCACTGACCCCCTGATTCCTAACGGCCACACCACAGTGTGGTCAGCAGTGGGGTGCAGCATTGGGAGAGAGGGGCTCAGGGATGGGATGAAGGTCTTTACTGCATTACCAAAATGCAGGTTAAAAGGTTGCTAAAAAGATGTCCAAATGTTCTAATTCCTACTGTTAAATAGCTGCTAAGATGCATTATACAATGACCCAGGTAAGGGAAAGAGTATGTGCATTTCAAGTCTCAGCTCACTTCTTAATTAGCTGTGATACTCTGGGCATGTGACCCCAACTATACAAGCTTGTTTTCCTGTCAACTCAAAACAATCCTAAGCAAAAACAAAAAAGCTTGAGGCATCCTGCTACCAGACTTCAAACTATGTTACAAGGCTACAGTAACCAAAACAGCACAGTACTCATACCAAAACAGATATATAGACCAATGGAACAGAACAGAGATCTCAGAAATAATGTTGCACATCTACAACCATCTGATCTCTGACAAACCTGATAAAATGGGGAAAGATTTTGGGGAATCTTTCCCCAGTGGGGAAATATTTCCTACTTAACAAATGGTGCTGAAAGAACTGGCTAGCCACATTCAGAAAACAGAAACTGGACCCCTTCCTTACACCTTATACAAACATTATCTCAAGATGGATTAAAGCCTTAAATGTAAATCACCAAACCATAAAAACCCTAGAAGAAAACCTAGGCAATACCATTCAGGACATAGGCATGAGCAAAGACTTCATGAATAAAATACCAAAAGGAATTGCAGCAAAAGCTAAAATTGACAAATGAAATCTAATTAAACTAATGAGCTTCTTCTGCACAGCAAAAGAAGCTATCATCAGAGGGACCAGGCAACTTACAGAATGAGAGAAAATTTTTGCAATCTATCCATGTGTCAGAGGTCTAATATCCAGAATCTACAAGGAACTTAAACAAATTCACACACACACACACACACACACACACACACACACAACCATCAAAAAGTGAGCAAAGAATATGAACAGACTCTTCTCAAAGAAGACATTTGGCTGGGCATAGTTGATCAAGCCTGTAATCCCAGCACTTTCAGCCTTGTAGGCAGGTGGATCATGAGGTCAGGTGTTCAAGACTAGCCTGGGCAACATGGTGAAACCTTGTCTCTACTAAAAACACAAAAAATTAGCAGGGTGTGTTGGTGGGTGGCCTGTAAATCCAGCTTCTTGGGAGGCTAAGGCAGGAGAATTACTTGAACCTGGGTGGCTGATGTTGCAGTGAGCAGATATCCTGCCACTGCACTCCAGCCTGGCTGACAGAGCAAGACTCTGTCTTAAAAATAATAATAATAAGTAAAGTAAATAAAAAGAAAAGGAAGAAGAAGAAGAAAGAAGAAGAAGAAGAAGAAGAAGAAGAAGAAGAAGAAGAAGAAGAAGAAGAGGAGGAGGAGGAGGAGGAGGAAGAAGAAGACATTTATGTGGTCAACAAACACACGAGAAGAAAAAAGAAAAAAGCTCACCATCACTGATGATTAGAGAAATGCAAATCAAAACCACAATGGGACACCATCTCACACCATTTGGAATGGCAATTATTAAAAAGTCAGGAAACAACAGATGCTGGTGAGGCTGTGGAGAAATAGAAACGCTTTTACACTGCTGGAGGGAGTGTAAATTAGTTCAACTGTTATGGAAGATAGTGTGGTGATTCCTCAAATATCTAGAACCAGAAATACCATTTGACCCCACAATCTCATTACTGGGTATACACCCAAAGGAATATAAATCATTCTAGCATAAAGACACATGCACTCATATGTTTATTGCAACACTGTTTACAATAACAAAGACTTGGAACCAACCCTAATGCCCAGCATTGATAGACTGGAAAAAGAAAATGTGGCATATATACACCATGAAATAATATTCAGGCATAAAAGGAATGAGTTTATGTCCTTTGCAGGGACATGAATGACGCTGGAAACCATTATCTTCAGCAAACTAACATGGGAACAGGAAACCAAACACCACATGTTCTCAATTATATGTGGGAGTTGAACAATGAGAACACAGGGACACCGGGAACAAAACATCACACACTGGGGCCTGTTATGGGGTTGAGGTCAAGGGGAGGGAAAGAATTAGGACACATATCTAATGCATGTGGGGCTTAAAACCTACATGGCAGGTTGATAGGTGCAGCAAACCACCATGGCACGTGTAAAACTATGTAACAAACCTGCACTTTCTGCACACGTATTCCAGAACTTAAAGTAAAACAAACTAACAAAAATGCACTAACGCTGAGCGGGAGTGGGGGTAGGGGCAGGAGTCAGGCGGGGGTGGGTGTGTCCCGGAGTTTTATCCAATCAGTGACACTGATGTGGGAACCGCCCAATCAGGCCTGCAGTTGGAGACGAGAGGAAAGGAGAGCGTGGCTTCCAGTGTTTGGCGGGGTCTTTGTCTCTCGCTGGCGCTGGCATAGGAGTTTGGGATCCGTCTCCTTTTACTCCTCCTCCACCTTGGGAGCCCTGGGCTACTCTCTTACAGCCCCTGTTGCCCTGTGATCTGTAGGTTATTGGGGACGCATAGTTAGGGCATCAGGACATCCTGGAAGCTGGGAAATGGTGAGTATGCGGGGTTCGGCATCCCGAGAGGGGAGAGCAGGCCGTGAAACTGGCAGGACCGGCCACCCCACGGTTAGCTCCGAGTCTCCCGCAGCTTGGCCCTCAGTCCCCTGTGGCTGCAAGATGGCCGCTGGGCCAGCAGCGAGGACCCCCACAGCCGGCCTGGCCCATCCGGTGCTGTCCCTGGGCAGTGCCCTGCTCTGTGCCCACAGCCATGAGTATTTCCCAGATTGTTCAGGGATGCCAGGTGGGTCATCAGGGAAAACCCGCGACTGGGTTTTTGCATGGGAGGAGCTGCGGCCCGTAGGGTCCCCAGTCTCTCTTGTTAAAAATTAATGGGAGTCTATATTAAAACGTTAACCAGTTTATCTGAACAAACAGTGATTGGTGAACTGGAAAGCACCCAGCCATGATTTGTGGTCCACCCAAGGGGCATAAAGGAAACACTTTCATAAGATGCATGAGACAGCAACCCAAATTCAAGAATTGGTTACAGTTATGTAGTTGCCTTATTTGAACTATCTAGATGGAAATTTCCTGGTTACATATTCAGAGGTTAATTGCATGTTTGTCATTGGTTAAACCCGCATTTTGTTTCAGGCTAAGATAATGGTTTATAGGAAATGTATTTGAGTTAGGTTTTAGATTTTTTTTTTTTTTTAAACTATGAACACAGGGCACTAGAGCCACTTTAGTCTAATATTCTGCTCTTTAATTATTTTAACACTCCAGAGGAGGACTGGTTTTCTCCTGTGTTTTTTTAACGTATGGCAAGTGGGACCTCTAATCGACCACCTTGTTTTTCAGCCTAACTCAGGCTTGCAGTAAAATTATCAGTTCCCACTTTCTTTGCTGCATTCTCAAATGCAACACATGAGACCAGCTTTCCCTTGCCCATTTACAATGCTATTAACTATTTGTCCTTTATTATACATTTCATTAAAGTTTTCTATTATTGGATTTCTTTCTACTTCTCCCTACAGATCTGGCAATATTTGCTTTTTATATTTAGAAGCCTCTGTTTTGGGTGCATAAATATAGCTATAATCTCTTGACAAATTAACCTCTATTATTATTGTATGGTAAACTCATTTCATGCTTGTGAGAGACATTGCTAGAAAGTCTATTTTGTCTAATTTAAGCATAACTGCCATTGCACTCCTTTGGTTATTATTTGCATGGAATATCATTTTCTATCCTTTCACTTTTAGACTATGCTCTTTATTCATAATTGAGTCTCCTGTAAGCAGCATATTACGAGGTTTAAAAGATTCATTTATCCACTCTGTCTGCTTTAGTCTCTTTTGGCTGCTATAACAGAATATCACAGACTGGTAATTAATAAAGAATAGAATTTTATTTGACTCATGATTCTGGAGGCTGGGAAGGCAAAACAACATGATACTGGCATCTGTTGAAGGTCTAGTTGCTGGATATTAACACAGCCAAAGATGTGAGGGAGAGAGAGCTATTTTTTTAAATATATAACTGATCCATTCTTGTTAAAATTAGCCCATTCCCATAATAAGAACATTAATCCATTCATGAGGGCAGAGTGCTTATAGCTTAATTAAATTTTAAAGGTTCCACCTCTTAATTCTATCATATTGGCTATTAAATTTTATCCTAAATTTTGGAGATGACATTCAGTCTACAGCAGTATCTGTTGAGTAGATAACTTAATCTTTTTATTTGTAAGGTAGTGACAGGTAAGCAGTTACTATTGTAAATTTGTAGTTTTCGGTCCATTTTAAGTTTGCTTCCTTTTTTTCTGGTTCTGTCTTTCCTGTGGTATTGTTAATTTTTGTTGAGACAAAGTTATGCTTTCTTGCTCAGACTGAAGTACAGTGGCATATCACAGCTCACTGTAGCCTCAACCTCCTGGGCTCAAGCAATCCTCCTACCTTAGCCACCCAAGTAGCTTGGACTACAGACACGTACCACAACACCCAAGGAGCTTATGAGTCTTCTACCTTGGCCTCCCAAAGTGTTGGAATTATAAGCAGGAGACACCATATCCAATGTGTAATTTTTGTTGTTTGTGTATGCTTTAATTGCTTTCTCTTTTTCTTTACTATGGTTTTTTTTTTCCTAGTTGTTATCATAAGACTTATGTAAAACATCTTGTATTTTAATAGTCTAGTTTAAGATGATAACAATTTAGAGTATTCTGAATTTCAGTATGTATTTACCATTTTTAGTGACATTTATATTTTAGTATTTTTCATATTGTTAGTTAGCATTTCATCATATCAATGTGAATATTTCTTCCATACCATGGCTGGAGAAGGAAAGAAGGTGTGTTTTGCCTAATTCAGGGACTATAGAGAGAACCAAGTTCTGCAGGCCTGTCACCTAAGTCTCAGGTGAGTATGAATTCTCTTGTGTTTTTTGCAGATTGTTGCACTGTCAGGACCAAGGTCAAATGAGTTATAGCCAAGTCTACAGTAAGATGTGGCAGTATTCTGTTTTGAAGCCGGGACCATGATTGGCAAGCTTGTCGCTTGGTCAAGTGCTTACCCTCTAAAGATGTCTTCCTTGGTCTTTGCCTCCAGCTGGATGTCACAAACTCTGAACTGGATCCCAAGGCTTTCATGAGTCCACTTATGTTGCTGTGGCAGCTGCATTATGTGGTAGGGGATGTGCATGCAGAACCTCCCATTCTGTCATCTTGCTTATGTTACTCTCCTTTATGTTTCACTTTCTCAAATGAATGTCAAGCTGGTGATTTTTAGATTCAAAACTTCTAAAATAAATTGCTAAAATTTACACATTATGTAATCTATTAATAAAATTTCTTGTAGGTGCTACATATTTATTAAAATTTTTGGTTGTAATTTTAAGCTCAGTGTAGGCAGAAAGGAATCATTAACATTTATATTCTTTTTTTAGTCTTTATCTAAATGATGGTATATTTTAATTCCAGATAGTGACTTTATACTTCAGTAATGCTCATCGTATTTTGCAAAATTTATGTTGTTCTTTTATTTGGAAATATAAGGCTTTTTTAGCTCCTGAAAGCTGTATTATAGTTGTATAGTTTTATTATATTTTGTGGTAAGAAGAGCAGCAACATATTGAGAACATAATAAAATTCTCCTGTCTTTTTAATGATTATTTATTAAATTATTCTCATTAGAGCCTGTTATTAATGATTGTAATGTATTTTCTGTATAATTTTACTGCAATTTATTAAATTCCAATGACATAAAATGTCTGCTTTTCATGAGTGCACACAGTTGAATGCTGTAGATATCTAAAGAGTCATTTTTCAGCTGAGTGTGGTGGCTCATGCCTGTATTCCCAGCACTTTGGGAGGCCAAGGTGGGTGGATCATGAGGTCAGGAGATCGAGGCCATCGTGACTAACACAGTGAAACCCCGTCTCTACTAAATATACAACAAATTAGCCAGGCATAGTGGCAGGTGCCTGTATTCCCAGCTACTCGAGAGTCTGAGGCAGGAGAATGCCATGAAGCCAGTGGGCAGAGTTTGCAGTGAGCCGTGATTGCGCCACTGCACTCCAGCCTGGGCGACAGGGCAAGACTCTGTCTCAAAAAAAAAAAAAAAAAAAAAAAAAAAAAAAAAGGTATTTTTCATTGTAAATCTATGTTGTATTCAGGATTTTATGCATTAAAATCTCTCTTCTTATTTTCGATTCCGTGTTATTGTGTTTCTTTTCTTGGGGGATAAGTTTTCTCAGATCAGTTAATTGTATTTTTGCTTTTAAAACTTGATATCATGAGTTGAATGATAATTTTTAGCTCGATACATTTTATCTCAATGTGATGTTTAATATATGTGTGAATTAGCTGTGTTTGTTGCTTATAGATATATCTGTGTGTTTTTCACCTATGTAAGTATGACATCTTTTTTCCTTGTTTTTTTTTTTTTTTTAGTTTCAGATAGGCTTTTTTTTTTTTTAAGAGAATTTTAAAACAGAGTAAAATGAACAGAAATCAGTTATTTGTCCTCTTGCAGGGTGGGGAGACAACTTCCTTCCCCACAGGTTTGAGGCTATGGCTGAGTGGTGAGTCTTGGGGAGATGCAGAAAGGATCCATCCCAGGCACTTGGCTGGACTTAAGTAAGCATAGCCTTTAGGCCACAAGACCTGATGGCTTGGGTACTGGTCTGTACATAAGTCCCCATCTTCCCAGAAATGTCATCTTTTGTCTGCAACAACTGGCTGGAGAAATATTTCAGAAAGATGTGTGTCTGGAACACCCAAAGGCATACCTTTCCTTTCTCCTTGGCATAGGTCTTGCAGCACTGAGGAAAGACCAGGTTTGCAATGGAGCCTTCAATAGTCTTCATCCCTATGGGGCTCAGGGGCTCATAGGGTGACAGGAGAGGAGACAAGCTAACTTGGGAAGAGTCTTTGTCCTTCAGCTTCTCCCCCACTGAAACACTATATATTGGGGCCACAGTTCATGGCAAAACACACATGCTCTCTTTCTTTCTCTCACACCCACGTCTCGGGAACCCAACGACTTGATGGCAGGTAGCTCTGAGTATCCTTGGTCTGGCATTAACCCACTGGGCATCTAAGCTTTCCTGAAGCTCTTTTCAATCACTTCTCACTCTTTCCAGGTCCATGTGGGTAGGTGTTCCAGCCTACACTCTTTCAGACTGATCATAAAGGCACAGTGTGGGAAAGTCCCCTACTGTGATGGCCATTGCTGGGAAGCAGGGAAGGCTAAGGGCCCACTGCTGCCCAATGCTAGTGTAGACGTCCTCTGCTCCACTCATCTCCTCAAAGATTGATATCAGGTGCAGCAGCTGCTGTCTGGAATGTTATCAAACTGGACTGCACAGGCACTGCATTCTCTGTGTGGAAGATACAAGAAGCAGGCGAGTTGTCCAGGATGAGAGTTTTCCTCGGGTCCCTCCCCAGATATCTGAGGTTGTTGATATAGAAGCCCTGGTGGAACAAACACGACTCATGGGCTAGGCAACCCCAGAACACCGCACACTGGTCCAGCACACCCGTCACAGTGTGTCTGCAATTGGTGGGTTCCTGTTCTCACTGACTTCAAGAATGAAGCTGCGGACCCTCACGGTGAGTGTTACAGTTCTTAAAGGCAGCATGTCTGAAGTTTTTTCCATCTGACATTCAGATGTGTTCAGAGTTTCTTCCTTCTGGTGGGTTCGTGGTCTCGCTGGCTCAGGAGTGAAGCTGTAGATGTTTGCAGTGAGTGTTACAGCTCTTAAAGCAGCACGTCTGGAGTTGTTCATTCCTCCCGATGGGTTCGTGGTCTTGCTGGCTTCAGGAGGGAAGTTGCGGACCTTCACAGTGAGTGTTACAGCTCATAAAGGCAGTGTGGACCCAAAGAGTGAGCAGCAGCAAGATTTATTGCAAAGAGCAAAAGAACAAAGCTTCCACAATGTGGAAGGTGACCCGAGTGGGTTGCCACGGCTGGCTTGGACAGCCTGCTTTTATTCTCTTATCTGGCCCCACCCACATCCTGCTGATTGGTTGAGCCGAGTGTTCTGTTTTGACAGGGCACTGATTGGTGTGTTTACAATCCCTGAGCTAGACACAGAGGTTCTCCACGTCCCCACCAGAGTAGCTAGATACAGAGTGTCAATTGGTGCATTCCCAAACCCTGAGCTAGACACAGGGTGCTGATTGGTGTGTTTACAAACCTTGAGCTAGATACAGAGTGCTGATTGGTGTATTTACAACCCCTGAGCTAGACACAAAGGTTCCCCACATCCCCACCAGACTCAGGAGTCCAGCTGGCTTCACCCAGTGGATTCCCCACTGGGTCTGCAGGTGGAGCTGCCTGCCAGTCTGGCGCCATGTGCCTGCACTTCTCATCCCTTGGGTGGTTGATGGGACTGGCCGCCATGGAGCAGGGGGTGGCACTCATCTGGGAGGCTTGGGTGCACAGGAGCCCACGGAGTAGGGGGAGGCTCAGGCGTGGTGGGCTGCAGGACCTGAGCCCTGCCCTGTGAGAAGGCAGCTAAGGCCCAGCGAGAAATTGAGCACAGCAGCTGCTGGCCGAGGTGCTAAGCCCCTCACTGCCAGGGGCCAGTGGGGCTGGCCCGTGGCTCCGAGTGCGGGGTCCGCTGAGCTCATGCCCACCTGGAACTCGCGCTGTCCTGCAAGCACTGCGCACAGCCCCAGTTCCCACACGCGCCTCTCCCTCCACACCTTGTGGCAAGCTGAGGGAGCTGGCTCCGTCCTTGGCCAGCCCAGAAAGGGGCTCCCACATTGCAGCGGCAGGCTGAATGGCTCCTTGAGTGCCGCCAAAGTGGGAGCCCAGGCAGAGGAGGCCCCGAGAGCAAGTGAGGGTTGTGAGGACTGCCAGCATGCTGTCACCTCTCAACAGGATCTGCATACTTGTTCAGGCTGGAATGAAGAGAGCAATGAAGAAAACACATTTAAACAGTTCCTACCAGTCATCTCAGGAACTCATCCATATAAGGCCTCATGGTCCCCTCAATCTCTACAGTCACTAGGCAGTCAGCTTTGCTGATTGGCTTAAAGGAGCTATGCACAAGGGTTTCATCCATGTCAGTGACCATATAGATTGTTCCTTGATTTTTCTCTGTCACCTCTGGGAGCAGGCAGGTCCCTGGGATCTGATAAAACTGATTCTAGAGACCCTGGAGCTCAGCCAACTTAGCAGTGGTGTTGACTCCCCTCTTATGTGTGGAGAGCTCAGCGGGGGAACTTGACTGGCCAACATGCTGGGTACAAGAACAGCAGAAAAGGGCCTTCTAAGATGTAACAAACATGAGGCCTCTTTGGAGAGCACTTTGGAAACCAGGCATTGCTTGGTAAGGACCAGGTCATCTTCCCTCCATGCCTGGGTGATGATGGAGCCTTGTTCCATCTAACAATCCTGGGGGCTGGGCTGGCTGGGTGGGAAGACTGGCGGGCACGCTGGCTGGACTGGGCTGGGGGGCATGGGGTGGGGCCTGATTCAGTTCCCGAGAGTCTGACTTCCACAGCTGTTCACATACCCCTTCTCCTTTCCATCACTGGCTGGGAAGGGAGGCGGCCTGTAGGGATGGTGGACTGCCTTGGCAGCGGCTCCCCAGGGTGCCCCCAGCCCCAATTCCCCCAGCGGGAGCTTCAGGATCCTCAGTTTGGGTCTAACGTAGAGAACCCACCAGATACTCATTTTTTTTTTTCAGCTTATATTTTAAGTTCAGGGCTCCATATGTGATCAATATTTTTTTCAACTTTTATTTTAAGTTTAGGGGTCCATGTGCAGGATATGCAGGTCTCTTACATACATAAATGTGTGCCACTGTTGTTTAGTGCACAGATCATCTCAACACCCAGGTACTAAGCCCAGCATCCACAGCTATTCTTCCTGATGCTCTGCTTCCCGTCCCCCATGCCATGAAACAGGTGTCCAGTGTGCGTTGTTCTTCCTGATGTGTCCATGTGTTCTCATTGATCTGCTTTCACTAATAAGTTAGAATAATAATAGATGGTGTTTGGTTTTCTGTTCCTGCATTAGTTTGCTTGGAGTAATGGCTTCAAACTCCAACCATGTTCCCGCAAGGGACATCGTCTCATTACATTTTACGGCTTCATAGTGTTCCATGGTGTACGTTTACCAAATTTCCTTTATCCAGTGTATCATTGATGGGCATGTAGATTGATTACATGACATTGCTATTGTAAATAGTGCTGCAATGAACATATGTATACATGTATTTTTAAAATACAATTATTTATATTCCTTTGGATGTATACCTAGTAATGGTATTGCTGGGTCAAATGGTATTTCTGCTTCTAGGTCTTTGAGGTATATCCACACTCTCTTCCACAATGCCTGAAATAATTTACACTCCCATCAACAGTGTAAAAGTGTTCCTTTTCTCCACAACCTCACCTGCATCTGTTTTTTATTTCTTTTTTACTTTTTATTAATAGCCATTGTAATTGGTGTGAGATGGTGTCTCATTGTTGTTTTGATTTGTATTTGTCCAGTTATCAGTGATGCTGAGCTTTTCATGTTTGATGGGCACATGTATGTCTTCTTTTGAGATATGTCTGTTCATGTCCTTTGAACACTTTTTAATGGGGTTGTTTGTTTTCTCTTGTAAATTTTAAGTCCCTCGTAGATTCTGGGTATTAGACATTTGTCAGATGAATAGGTTGCAAAATTTTTCTCCCATTCTCTAGGTTCTCTGTGCTGATGACAGTTTCTTTGGCTCTGCCGAGGCTATTTAGTTTAATTAGACCTCATTAGTCAATTTTTGCTTTTGTTGCTATTGCTTTTGGCCTTTTTGTCATCAAATCTTTCCTCATGCCTATATCCTGAATGGTATTATCTAGATTTTTTCTTCTAAGGTTTTTATAGTTTTGGGTTTTACATTTAAGTATTTAATCCATCTTGAGTTAATTTTTGTATATGGTGTTAGGAGGGGGTTCAGTTTTATTTCTCTACATATGACTAGCCAGTAATCCTAGCACCATTTATTGAATAGGGAGACCTTTCCCTAATTCCTTGTTTTTGTTGACTTTGTCAAAGATCAGGTTGTTGTAGGTTTTTGGCTCTATTTCTATGCTCTCTATTTTGTTTCATTTGTCTATGTGTCGTTTCTATACCAGTACCATGCTGTTTTTGTTACTGTACCCTTCTAGTATAGTTTGAAATTAGGCAGTGACAGTTTCAGCTTTTTTTTTTTCTTTTTTTCTTAAGGTTGGTTTTGCTATTTGGGCTCTTTTTTGGTTCCATATGAATTTTAAACTTTTTTTTCTAATTACCTGAAGAATGTCAGTAGCTCAATGGGAATAGCATTCAATGTATAAATTACTTAGGGCAATATGCTCATATTCGTGGTACTGATTCTTCCTCTCCATGAGCATGGAATGTTTCTCCATCTGTTTTGTGTCCACTCTGATTTCTCTGAGCAGTTGTTTGTAGTTCTCCTGGAAGAGGTCCTTCACTTTCCTGCTTAGCTGCATTCCTAGGTATTTTTTTCTCTTTGTAGCAAATGTGAATGAAAGTTCATTCATGATTTGTCTCCCCGCTTGGGTGATGCTTGTGTACGGGAATGATAGCTACTTTTGCACATTGATTTTATATCCTGAGATTTTGCTAGTCTTGCTTATCACCTTAAGAAGCTTTGGGGCTGAGGCAATGAGGCTTTCTAGATATAGGATCAGGTCATCTGCAAACAAAGATAATTTGACTTCCTCTCTTTCTATTTGAATACTGTTTATTTCTTCCTCTGGCCTGATTCTCCTGGACAAGGTTTCCAATACTGTGTCAAATGGGAGTGGTGAGAGAGGGCATACTTTTCTTGTGCCAGTTTTCAAGGGGAATGTTTCCAGCTTTTACACATTCAGTATGATATGGGCTGTAGGTTTGTTGTGTATGACTCTTATTATTTTGAGGTATGTTTTTTCAGTTCCTAGTTTATTGAGAATTTTAAACATGAAGGAATGTTCAATTTTATTGGATACTTTTTCTGCATCTATTGAGATAATCATTTGGTTTTTGTATTTCGTTATCTTTATGTGATGAATCACATTTATTGATTTGCATATGTTGAACCAACCTTGCATCCTGGAGACAAAGCCAATTCCATTGTGGTGGATGCACTTTTTAACGTGCTGCTGGATTTGGTTTGCCAGTATTTCATTGAGGATTTTTGCACAGTGTTCATCAAAGACATTGGCATGATGTGGTGTTGTTGTCGTTGTAGTATCTGTGTTAGGTTTTGTTATCAGGATGATGCTGGCCTGATAGAATAAGTTAGAGAGAACTTCTTTGTCTTCAATTTTTTTTGGATAGTTTTAGGAGAAAAGGTATCATCTCCTCTTTGTACCTCTGGTCAAATTCAGCTTGCTTGGTAGGCTAGTTGTTACTGCCTCAATTTCAGAACACATTATTGAACTATTCATGATTCAGTCTTGTGGAGGGTTTATTTTGCAAGGAAATTGTCCATTTCCTCTAGATTTCCTGGTTTATGTGCATAGAGGTGTTTATAGTATTCTCTGATGGTTGTTCATATTTCCATGGGATCAGTGATGATATCTCCCTTATTATTTCTAATTGTGTTTGGTTCTTCTTTCTTTTCTTATTTATTTGCCTAGCTAGTGTTCCATCTAGTTTATTAATTTTTTTTTCATAAAAACAGCTCCTGGATTGGTTGAGTTTTCTTTTCTTTTTTTTTGGAAAAGTTTTCAGTATCTCTATCTCCTTCAGCTCTACTCTGATCTTGGTTATTTCTTGTTTTCTGCTAGCTTTCACGTTCGTTTTCACTTGGTTTTCTTGTTCTTTTAATCAAGATGTTAGCCTGTTAACTTTAGATCTTTCTAGTTTTTTTTTTTTTTTTTTTTTTTTCTTGTTGCAGAGTCTCAATCTGTCACCCAGGCTGGAGTACAGTGGCATGATCTCAGCTCACTGCAACCTCCACTTCTCGGTTTTAAGTCATTTCTGCTGTCTCAGCCTCCTGAGCAGCTGGGATTACAGATGTGCATCACCACACCAAGCTAATTTTTGTATTTTTTTGTAGAGATGGGGTTTTGCTGTTGGCCAGGCTGGTCTTGAACATCTGGCTTCAAGTGATCTCCCTGCCCCAGCCTCCCAAACTGCTGGAATTACAGGCATGAGCCAACATGCCTGGCCCTTTGTAGCTTTTGATGTGGACCTTAGTGCTATACATTTCCCTCTTTTCTTAGTTTGTAGTGATTATTTTATTGTATCTTGGTGAGTCGTCAGGGAAATAATCTTAAATTCACAATCAACTTATAGTTTACATCTAAATAATTATGTGAGAAGAACCCTTTGTTATTTGAAGGTGATGTTTGAAAGATTTTCTACTGTGCCTTTTAGTTAGTCTTAAATTTCTAATTGTAGTTAAAAACATTCCATTTTCATTTCTAACATTTTAAGTATATGGTGTAGAAGTGGTAAGTATAGTTCTTTTTTTTTGCAATAGGTTTTAGATAATTTTTGTCTTACAAAAGTAAAAGTGAATACTCATTACTTGTGAAAGAAGTTAGGTAGCTTGCTTTAGGTAGATAGCAAGAGAACGGTCCCTGGAAAGTCCCTGATCCTTGGGTCAGTGTCTCATCCCTGCATAACCTAAAAGGAATCCTGGAAAAAATCAAGCTGCAGACACTAACAAGGTAACTAGCCCATGGTGTTGTGCTTGGAGACCTGCCCATGGCTGCACGGATAGAAAAACCTCTGGCCCATTTGGATAAAAACTTGTACAAACCTCCAGCTCACTCAGATAAGGGAACAAGACTGACCTGGCATAGAAATGCCTTTGTTTGGCCAGGCACAGTGGCTCATGCCTGTAATCCCAGGACTTTGGGAGGCAGAAGTGGGCGGACCACCTGAGGTCGGGAGTTCGAGACCAGCATGACCAACATGGAGAAACCCCGTCTCTACTAAAAATACAAAATTAGCCGGGCATGGTGCCGCATGCCTGTAATCCCAGCTACTTGGGAGGCTAAGGCAGGAGAATGACTTGAACCCAGGTGGCGGAGGTTGCTGTGAGCCAAGATCGCACCATTGCACTCCAGCCTGGGCAACAAGAGCAAAACTACATCACAAAATAAATAAATAAATAAATAATAAGAAAGTACATCTCAAAAAAAAAAATGAAAGAAATTTAAGAAAAAGAAAAAAAGAAACGCCTTTGTCCTCTGTGCAGTCAGTGGGCTCCCAGGAAGTTTCTTCTCCTTTTGGGCATAAGCACAGTGGGCTCTGGTGCATTCCGGTCGACACTCTCCTTTATTTGGACTGTAAGTCTGACCTCTATGAATAATTACTTCAGCCCCTGATTGCTCCAGGGCCAAGCTCCTGGACCAAGCTCCTGGACCAAGCTTTCACCTTAGCTTCTGAGAAGTCCTGGGCCAATCTAAGCAGCATCTATGAATCATCCCTTCTGCTCCTGATTGGTCCCGGGCCAAAGTCCTGGGCCAAGCTGAGCCACACGTTTTTCAAGACAGCCTGTGAACTAGGCACATTCCCTTCCCTTCCCAGTCCATAAAATCCCTGGACCCCAGCCTCACAGAGGGCACCCCGTTCAGACACCTATCTCTCCTGACAAAGAGCTTTCTTCTCTTGCTTATCAAACTTTCACTCCAACCTCACCTTTGTGTTCACGCTCCTTAAACTCCTTAGAGGTAGAACAAAGAACTCTGGGTGTTATCTCAGACTATGAGAGACTGTTATATCTTGGTGCACTGCTGAGACTACAACACTTGGTTTCTTTGAGTTTGACTAAATATTTTACGTAAGTGTAATTATACAGTTTTCCTTTTTGACTGTCTTGTTTTACTTAACAGAATGTTTTCAAGATTTGTCCTTATTGTAGTACTTTTCAAGATTTCCTTATTTTTCAGGCTGAATGCTATCCCAGTGAATATACGTGTCCTGTTTGTTGAATCTACTCATCCTTAAAGGTACATTTGCTTCCAGGTAGTATGTTTGTGAGTAATACTACAATGTACATAAATGAGCATATATCTATTCCATGTTCTGCTTTGCCTGTTTGGGATATTTTTCACACGGTGATTTAGTACCATGTGTGTTCCCTTGCTTTTGTTGTCTCGTCCGTTGATTTTACATCCCCCAAATTATTGCCAGGACCAATTGTCATGAAGCTTCACCCTTCTGTATTGTGCTAGGAATTTTACAGCTATAGATTTTACATTATAGTCTTCATTTTGTAAAATTGACACATGTAATTGTACATATTTTGGGGAAACAATCATGTATATATGTCATATAGCAATAAAAATCAGAGTACTTAGCGTATTTATTGCCTCATGCATTTGCTATTTTTGTGGTGAGAACATTCAAAAGCTTCTTCTCTAGCTAATTTTTTTATCTTTATGTATTAACTTTTTTTAGAGAGAGGATCTTGCTCTAACACCCAGACTGGAATACAGTGGCGCACTCCTAGCTCACAGTAACCTCAAACAATCTTCTAACCTCAGCTTCCCAATTAGCTGAGATTACAGGAACCTGCCACCATGCCTGCATAATGTTTTAATTTTTCACAGAGACGGGGTCACATTATGTTGTCCAGGCTCATCTTGAACTTCTGTCTTCAAGTGATTCTCCCACCTCAGTCTCCCAAAATGTATGATTGCAGGAATGTGCCACCAAAACTGGTCTCTTTTAGCTATTTTGTAATATGCGATACCTTTTCATAATTATTATTATTCTACTGTGTAACAAAAAACAAAAACTTGTTTCTCCTATCTAATTGTAACACAATACATGTTAAGCAGCCTTTTCCTATCCTACTGCTTCAGTCTCTCGTAACCCCTGTTGTACTCTTTGCTGATATCAACCTTGTTTTTCAGCTTCCTCAAATGAGTGAGATAATAACATCATAAAGTATTTGTGTTTCTCTATGTAGCTTATTTTACTTAATATGGTATGCTCAAGGTTCATCCATGCTCTTTTACTGACAGAATTTTATCCTTTCTTACAGCTGAATAGTATTTCGCTGTGTATATACAGTAGATTTTCCTTATCCATTTATCTGTTGCTGTACATTTGAATTGATTCCATATATAAGCTATTATAAATAGTTCTGTAATGAACACGGGAATGCAAATATCTTTTTGACACAGTGATATGCTTTCTTTTGGATATACAGCCAGGAGTAAAATTGCTGGATCATATAATAGATTTATTTTAAATTTCTTTCAGAAACCTCCATACTATTTTCTATAATGGCCATACTAATTTACAATTCCACCAACAATGTATACATTCACTCTTTTTTATATCCTCATTAGTACTTGTTTTATTTACTTATGTATTTTTATTATAGCCATTCTAAATGCGAGTGAGGCGGTATCTCATTGTGGTTTGGATTTGCATTTCCTTGGTGATTAGTAATGTAGAACATCTTTTTATGTTCCAGTTAGCCATTTTTGTATCTCTTTTTGACGAACATCTATTAAGATCTTTTGCATTTTTAAAATTAGATTATAAGTGTATTTTATTTTGAGATTTTAAAGTTTCTTATATATTCTGAATATTAGCCTTTTGTCATATGTATATGAAAACATTTTCTTTCATCGCCTAAGCTGTCTCTTCAATCTTTTAGTTGTTTTTTTAATATGAAAAAGCATTTTAGTTTGACATAATATTTTTTGCTTATTTTTGATTTTGTTGCCTATGTTTTGACATCTATTTTAATAATCCTTTCCGAGTCCAATGTTATAAAGCATTTTTTAAGTTTTTCTCTAATAGTTTCATAATTTATGGCATTCCATTTAAGTCTTTAGTTCGAGTTGATTTTCATATATGGCAAGGCACAAGGGTCTAGGATTATTTTTCTGAATGTAAATATTTAAATGGCCCTGCACCATTTATTGAAGAGATTAGCTTTTCCCTAAAGTGTGTTCTTGGCAATTTTGTTGACAATCAGTTGGCTTTAGGTGCATAAACTAACGACTGGGCTTATTGGGCACATTAGTCTATGTTTTTGTTTTTATGCCAGTACAGTGCTGTTTTGGTTACTATAGCTTTATAAGAAGTTTTGAAGTTTGAGAAAGCGATGCCTTTAGCTTTGCTTATTTTGCTCAATGTTGTTTGTCTATTCAGAGTTTTTTGTGGATCCACATAAATTTAAAATATTTTTTCTATTTCTGTGAAAAAATGTCATTGGTATTTTGATAAAAATCACATAATGTCTGTAGATTACTTTGGGTAGCTATATTAACAGTATTCTTCCAGTGTATAAACACAAGATTTTTTCATTTATTCATCTGTATTTTATATTTTTTATCCATGTTTTGTCGTTTTCAGAGTAGAGATCTTTTATCTTTTTAGTTAAGTTTGTTGCTAGGTGTATTAGTCGGGCTTCCCTAGAGAGATCACAGGATCCCACAATAGGTTGTCTGCAAGTTTGAGGAGCAAGAAGAGGCGGTCCATGTCCCAAAGCTGAAGAACTTGGAGTCTGGTGTTTGAAGGCTGGAAGCGTCCAGCACAGGAGAAAGATGTGGGCTGGGAGCTTAGGCCAGTCTCTCCTTTTTACGTTTTTCTTCCTGCTTTATATTCACTGGCAGCTCATTAGATGGTGCTCTCCCAATTAAGAGTGGGTCTCCCCTTCCGAGCCCACTGACTCAAATGTTAATCTCATTTGTCAATGCCCTCACAGGCACACCCAGCATCAACGCTTTCTATCCTCCAATCCAATCAATTTGACACACTGTATCAACCATCACATTAAGTATTTTAATTTTTGTAGCTTTTGTGCATGCAGAAGAAGCGTTGGATGAAATTCATCATTCATTATGATGAAAACTCTCAACAAATTAGGAATAGAAGTTATGTGCCTCAACACAATAAAGGCCACTTATGACAAAGCAATGCTAACATTATACTGAATAAGGAAAAGCTGAAAGCTTTCTCTGTGAGATCTGGAACAAGAAAAATCATCCCCACTTTGAGACCTCTTATTCGACATAGTACTGGAAGTACTAGCCAAGGACATTAGGCAAGAGGAAGAAATAAAACTCATACTAATTGGAAAGGACAAAGTCAAATGGTCTCTGATTGTGGACAAAATAATCTTATATGTGAAAAACGCTAAACACTACACCAAAAGCTAAGAGAACTGCTAAACAAATTCAGTAACATTTCGGAAAATCAACAGAGTAGTAGCTTTCTGTATGCTGATAGCAAACTGTCTGAAAAATACAGTTTTAAATTGCATTTTAACAACTATAAAAAATTAGTTATTTTGAGTTTATTTCTTTATTTGAGGTGGAGTCTTTCTCTCTCGCCAGGCTGGAGTGCAGTGGTGTGATCTTGGCTCACTGAAACTCTCGCCTCCCGGGTTCCAAAGATTCTCCTTCCTCAGACTCCCGAGTGTCTAGAACTATAGGCATGTGCCACCACAACCAACTAATTTTTGTTTGTATTTTTAGTAGCGACTTGGTTTCCCCATGTTGGCTAGGATGGTCTTGATCTCCTGACCTTGTGATTCACTTGCCTCAGCCTCCCAAATTGCTGGGATTACAGGTATAAGCCACTGCACCTGGCCTTCAGTTTATGTTTTTATTTGGTGCAAGATAAGGTCTAACTTTGTTATTTTTTCCTTATAAAATTTATTATTCCCAATACTGTTTGTTGAAGAGACTGTTCTTTCCTTATTGTGAATTCTTGGAACACGTTTTAAAAATATGTTTACTAAACTCATGAGGTCTTATGTCTGGACTCTCTCATCTGTTTCATCATTCATTTGTCTTTATGTCAGTACCAAACTGTTTTGATTACTATACATTTGTAGTATGTTTTGAAATTAGAAAGTATGATGCCTCTATCTTTATATTTTTTCCCCAATATTGTTTGGCTGTTTGTGGTCACTTGAAATTCCATAGAAATTATAGAATATATTAAAACTTCTGCCAAAAGTTTCATTGGTATTTTGATAGAAAGTATATTGAATCAGCTGGGGGTGGTGGCTCATGCCTGTAATCCCAGCACTTTGGGAGGCTGAGGAAGGTGGATCACCTGAGGTCAGGAGTTCCAGACCAGCCATGGAGAAACACCATCTCTACTGAAAATACAAAATTAGCCAGGTGTGGTGGCACATGCCTGTAATCCCAGCTACTCAGGAGGCTGAGGCAGGAGAATTGCTTGAACCCAGGAGGTGGAGGTTGCAGTGAACTGATATCACACCATTGCACTCCAACCTGGGCAACAAGAGCGAAACTCCATCTCAAGATAAAAAGAAAGAAACAAAAAGAAAGAACATTGAATCAGTAAACCGCTTTCTGTAGTAGTGACATATTAACAATATTAAGTCTATAACCTCTTGAACAAGAGTATGTTTGAGAATTTATTGTTTAATTTTTACTTATTCTTTGACATGCTAGTGTTTTTAACTTCTTGTTTTATTGTATCATAGTTAGCAATAATTTGTGTAATTCCTTCTGCTTAAATTTGCTAAGATTTGTTTTTTAACTTAACAGGTGGTCTATCTGGAATATTGTGGCATGTGTGATTAAAAGTGTTGCAGATTCTACTGTTGAGTGAAGAGATATAAATGTGAATGTTAGGTCTAATTATTCTATTGTGTTGTTGAAATCCTCTGTTTACTTATCAATCTTATGTTTGTTTTTTTAATTTACATTACTAAAAGTCAAATATAAAAGTCATCTCCTGTTATCAGGTGCTGGCTACTTCATGTTTCAATTCTGTAAAATGTTGCTTCATATATTTGGGATCTGTGATGTAAGGCACATACGTTACTGTTGTTGCTTTTATTGTTGTATGTTGTTTTAATGTTGCTGCTTTTATTGTTGTATGTTGCTTTATTATTGTTGCTTTTATTGTTGTTGTTTTTACTGTCCTTTTCCTCTTGTCTCTTGAGGAAGTTTTTGATATAATATTGATTTTGTCTACCATGACAGTATTGGATTTTGCATTTAATATTTTTTCTTATTCTTTCATGTACGGGTTATATGTGTTCCAGATCATAATTTGGTTATTTGTAGGAAGCAGAGAGTTGAATCTTGTTTCATGAATTTATTTAGTGAAAGTATGTTTTTGATTGACATAGTTGATTTATATTAAAAAATTACTAAAACGGAATGATTTCCTATTGCATTTTGTTTCTTTTTTGTTTTAGGTCCTCTAGCTTTTTTTTTTTTTTTTTGAGACGGAGTCTCGCTCTGTCACCCAGGCTGGAGTGCAGTGGTGAGATCTTGGCTCACTGTAAGCTCCCCCTCCTGCGTTCATGCCATTCTCCTGTCTCAGATTCCCCAGCAGCTGGGATTGCAGGCGCCTGCCACCACGCCTGGCTATTTTTTCTTTTTTCTTTTAGTAGAGACGGGGTTTCACCGTGTTAGCCAGGTTGGTCTCGATCTCCTGACCTCGTTGATCCACTAACCTCAGCCTCCCAAATTGCTAGGATTACTGGCGTGAGCCATCGCTCCTGGCTGGTCCTGTAGCAATTTTGTTCCTGTTTTTCTCTCTTGTTCTCTTTCTTAGTGTACTCTTGATTTTTGCAGTGACAAGTTTTAATTCTTTTCTCACTACTCTCTGTGTGTGTGTGTCTTTGTGTGTGTGTACTATAGGTATTTCCTTTTTTTTTTTCTTTTTTTTGACAGGGTCTTGCTCTGTCACCCAGGCTGGAGTGCAGTGGCACAATCTCTGCTTACTGCAAGCTCTGCCTCTCAGGCTCAACTCAAACAATCCTCTCACCACAGTCTTCTGAGTACCTGGGACCACAGATGGGCACCACTACTCCTGGCTAATTTTTGTTATTTTTCATAGAGACAGGGTTTTGCCATGTTGCGCAGACTAGTCTCAAAATCCTAACTACTGTAGGTATTTTCTTTGTTGTTGCTACAGATATTACCAAGAATAACTACTATAGCATGTAGAACCCTGCCTCTTTATGGCTCCCTGTGTGTTTTATTGATGTCACAAATTATATTATTTTGTATTGTGAATCCATTGGCACAGATTTATAGTCATTTTTAAGCCTTTGTTATCTCAAATATATAGCAGAATTAAAAGTATTCTGTGCATCTTCATTATAATTACAAAGAATATTATGATTGTGTACATCATTTTCTCTATTAGAAAATGTCATATTTTACATAATTTTGTGTTGCTCTCATCATTTCATTTTTTAATGTGAATGACTTTTTAGCATTTTTAAAGACAGGCCTAGTGTGTATAAATTTATACAGTTTTCATTTATCTTGAATATTCTTTATTTTTATTTTTTAATTCATTTGAAATGATAGTTTTGGCAGACATAGTGTTCTTGGCTGGTACTTGCCATTTTTTCAGCACTTTGAGTATGTCATCCTACACCCTCTTGCCTGTAAGTTTTTTTGCTGAGATATCTGCCGGTCATCCTGCAGTGGTAACATTTTACATGCTAAGTCACTTTTTTCTTGCTGGCTTCAAGATTCTCGGTGTTTTAACTTTTGAATCTCTGATTATAATGTGTCTTGTCATGGGTCTCCCTGTGTTGTTACTAGTTAGAGTTGGTAAAGTTTCATTAAATTTTAGGTCATTTTCTCCCTCAAATTTTGAGAGTTCTCAGTCACTGTTTGTTTCTTGAAATAACTTTGCTGCTCTCTTTTCTCTCTTTTTATTTTAGAATTCCCATTATAAGTATATTGGCCATCTTAATGGTATCCCATAAGTCCCTTAGGCTCTCTTAATTTTTTAAATTATTTTTAGCCTCCTCGCCCTATAATTTCAAATGACTTCTTATCAAGCTTGCTGGATTTTTTCCTGCTAGATCAAACCTGTTGTTGGATCTTCTAGTGAATCTCTAAATTCAGGTATTTTACTTTTCAGCTCCACACTTTGTTTCTATTTTGTACTTTTAATCACTTCGTTGATAATCTCATTATCTTCATGCATTGCTTTCTTTTTCTGTTTAGTTTTCTATGTTCTTCTTTAGCTGACTGAGCATCTTTAAGCTAGGTGTTTTAGCCAGGCACAATGGCATGTGCATGTAACTCCAGCTACTTTGAAAGCTAAGGCAAGAGGACTACTGTATTAATCCATTCTCATGCTGATAATAAGGACATAAACAAGACTACATAATTTATCATGAAAAAAGGTTTAATGTCCTCACAGTTTCACATGGTTAGGGAGGTCTCACCATTATTGGAGCAAGCAAGAGACTTTGTTCAGGGGAACCTCCAGTCATAAAACCATCAGATAACATGAGACTTATTTGTTATTATGAGAACAGCACAGGAAAATCCCACCCCCATGATTCAATTACCTCCCACACGGTCCCTCCCAGGACATGTGGGGATTATTACAATTTAAGATGAGATTTGATTGGGGACACAGAGCCATACCCTATTAATTACTTAAGGCCAGAAGTTTGAGACTACCCTGAGCAATATTGTGAGAAGCTATTTGTAAAAAATATTTTTACATGCATGGTGGAATGTTCCTGTAGTCTCAGGAATTTGGAGGCTGATGTAAGATTATTCCTTGTGTTCCCCAGTAATTTGAGGCTGCATTGAACTATAATCATGGTATTGTATTCCTGTCTGGGTGAGAGAGTAAGACCTCTTTTTAGAATTTCAAATTTATTTTAGATTTAGGAGGTACCTACACAGGTCTCTTCCACCGGTATTTTGTATAATGCTGATGTTTGAAGTATAAGTAATTCCATCACTCAGGTAGTGAGCATTGTACTAAATAGACAGTTTTTCAGTTCTTGGTCCCTCCCTCTCTCCACCCTCTAAGAGTTGTCCATTATTTTTGTTTTTATGTCCATGTGTAGCCAGTGTTAATTTCCATTTATAAGTGAGAATATGCAGTATTTTCATTTTCCATTTCTGCATTAATATGCTTTGTATAATGGCCTTTAGTTGTATTAACATTGCTGCAAAGGACAAGTTTTCTTTCGTTTGTTTGTTTTTTGTTTGTTTGTTTGTTTGTTTTTGGTTTTTTTTTTTGCTAAGTAGTATTGCTGTACATGTGACACTTTTTAAATTCAATTTACCATTAATAGGCTGGACACGGTGGCTGATACCTGTAATCCCAGCACTTTGGGAGGCCAAGGCGGGTGGATCATGAGGTCAGGAGATCGAGACCATCCTGGAAAACATAATGGAACCCCTTCTCTACTGGAAATACAAAAGTTAGCCAGGCGTGGTGTCATGTGCCTATAGTCCCAGCTACTCGGGTGGCTGAGGCAGGAGAATTGCTTGAACCTGGGAGGTGGAGGTTGTAGTGAGCTGAGATTGTGCCATTGCACACCAGCCTGGGCAAGAGAGTGAGACTTCATCTCAAGAAAATAAAAAATTACTATTAATAGGCACTAGGTTGATTCATGTCTTTCCTCTTATAAATAGTGTAGTGATGAACCAACAAGTGCATGTGCTATTTTGGTAGAATAATTTATTCTCTTCTGGGTATATACCCAGCGGTGAAATTGCCGGGTTGAATCATAGTTTAATTCTCGATTATTTGGAAAATCTCCAAGCTGCTCTCCACTGTGGCTGAACTAGTTTACATTCCTATTAACAGGTATAAGTGGTTTTTTCCCTCTAAAACCTCATCAACATCTATTATCATTTTACTTTTTAACAAAAGCCATTCTAACTGGTGTATGATGGTGTCTTATTGTGGTTTTTATTTACATTTCCTTGATGGTTAGTGATGATAAGCTTTTTATTGTTATTTGGCCACTTGTATGTATTCTTTTGAACAGTGTCTGTTATTGCCCACTTTTTCATGGGGTAATTTTTTGCTTGTGAATTCTTTAAGTCTCTTACAGGTTCTGAGTATTAGATTTTGTCAGATTCATAGGTTATGAATATTTTTCCCATTCTGCTAGCTTTGGGGTTAGTTAGTTTTTATTTTTCTAGTTTCTCTAAGTGTGATGTTAAATTGTTAGTTTGAGATCATTCTAACTTCTTGATGCAGGTATTTAGCACTCTCAACTTTCCTCTTAACAGTGCTTTTCCTACATCCCAGATATTTTGTTATATTGTGTTTCTTCTATTTCAAAATCTTTTTAATTTTCTGCCTTAATTTTTTTGTTTACCCAAAATTCATTTAGGAGCAAGTTGTTTAATTTCAATATCATTCTGTGATTTTGTGAGATTTTCTTGGTATTGATTTTTATCTTTGTTCCATTGTGGCCTGACAGTATGATTGGCATAATTTTGATTTTTTAAAAATGTATTGAGAATTGCTTTATGGCTAGGAAGTGGTCAATCCTAGAGTATATTCTGTGAGCAGATGAGAAGAATTTACTTTGCTTAGATGATGTGTGGCATATACTGTAAATGCCTATTAGTTTCAATTGACCAAGTGTGAAATCAAACTCCAGAATTTCTTTGTTAAGTTTCTGAGGAGATAATCTGTCAAACACTTAGTGGGGAGTTGCATTCCCCTGCTATTATTGTGTGTCTACTTGAGTCTTATTGTAGGTCTAGCAGTACTTGTTGTATAACTCTATGTTCCCCAAAGTTGGGTGCATCTACATTTAGGAGAGTTAAGTCTTCCTGTTGAATTGAACCCTTTATCATTATGCAATGTCTTTCTTTGTTTTATTTTACTATTAATGATTTAATGTCCTTTTTTCTTAAAAGAGAAAAATTCCAGGTATGGTGGCTTATGTCAGCACTTTCAGACTGAAGCAGTTGGATTGCCTGAGACCAGGAGTTTGAGACCAGCTGAGGCAACATAGCAATATACTGTTTGTACAAATTTTTTTAAGGAAACTATACAGGAGTGGTAGTGTGCACAACTGTGGTCATATTTACTCAGGAGACATAGGTGGCATGACTGCTTGACTTCAGAAATTTGAGGTTACAGTGAGCTGTGATTCCACCACTGTACTCTGTCCCAGGAGATAGAGTAAGATCCTGTGCATAAAATGAAAAAGTAAAGAAAAATAAAATGATTTTAAGTTAAAAAAATAATTCATAGATCTCCACTTCTTTAGGTTCACTTGAGTATATATTTTTCTCCTTTGATTAGGCTATATTTCCTGGTTGCTTTTTCATACTGTGGTTTTGTTAAGGTTTCGATCAGTTAAGAAACCACTACCTATTTTATCCTCTATGAAATAGCTTTATACATGGGAAAATTGACAACATTCAGCCACACTAGTCATTCTGGGAGCTTCTCCAATCTGTTGTCAAAATGTGTCTTCTTTGGGCTACTGTATGTATTTTCTTCTTAATAAGGTTTACCTCTGTTTCCTGTTAGGAGCCTTTAGTCTCTTCCCTTCATCACTGTTATAGGCACTACAGTCTCTGTTGTTGTAAGAAGCATTTATCTTTATTCTCAGTTGACCCAAGTTGTCATTTAAACTCTGTCTATATTCTTGTCAACACTAAATGTTAAAGGAAGCAATTTCCAGTCTTTGGATAACCCCGGTACAACTCAGTAGGTCAGAAGTTTGCATACACATTTCAATCTTTTTTCTTTCCCGAGGGAGAATCATGGAATGGACAGATTTTTATCTAACTGCACTGTTCTGTAGTACACAAATGTAACCAAATTTTCTTTCTTCTAAATGTGGTTATGGTTGGCTTTCTTCTCCTGTGGGGTGCTACAAACTCAACTGACTTTGCTCGCCCAATTGTAGTTAAGTTCATATATCAATTGAGAGAAACAGGATCTCAGGTTCTGCTTCAACTATCATTGTCTTCTCAGCTGATCTAATTTTGTACATTAGATTTGTAAAATGTATTTACCTTAATCTCATAACCGAATTTTGTTTTAATTATTATTTTTCAGCTCTTTTAGCTTTATATCCAACCAAGACCCAGAGAAAACAGTACATAGAAGCTTCTTTTCAAAAAGTAATATTGGGAAGATGTGGGAGCTCTGGCCTTGAACATTTACACTTAAGGAGAGTGGGAAATTGAAGGATAAGTGTAAAGGGCACAAAGGATGCTATGATGAATATACCAGATATACAGCAACTATCTACAGCAAAAATGTCACTGCTAGAAGAGCTCAAAACCATGAAGTATTTTGGAAAAAGCATAATTAATGTTGATTCTTTTCTCTGAACTATGTATTTATATAATTATATAACAATAACAATTGTTGAAATAACAATTTTTGAAACATATCATGTTTTTGAAACAAAATTTAGAAAATCTAAATAGTGGCGTAGGCCAGAAATATTTCTTCTAATGCTATCCCTCCCATAGTCCCCCACTTCCCGACAGGCTCCAGTGTGTGATGTCCCCCTTCCTGTGTCCATGTGCTCTCTTTGTTTTAACTCCCTATTATGAGTGAGAACATGCGATGTTCGCTTTTCTACTCTTGTGTTAGTTTGCTGAGAATGATGGCTTCCAGCTTCATCCATGTCCCTGCAAAGAACATGAACTCATCCTTTTTATGACTGCATCGTATTCCATGATGTGTACGTGCCACATTTTCTTTATTCAGTCTATCATTGATGGTCATTTGGTTTGTTTCAAAGTTTTTGCTCTTGTGAACAAGAGTGCCATAATAAACATACGTATGCATGTATCTTTATAATAGAATAATTTATAATCCTTTGGGTATATACCCAGTAATGGGATTGCTGGGTCAGATGGTATTTCTCATTGTGGATCCTTGAGGAATCATCATACTGTCTTCCACAATGGTTGAACTAATTTACACTCTCACCAACAGTGTATAATACTTCCTATTTCTCCACATCCTCTCCAGCATCTGTTGTTTCCTGATTTTTTTAATGATCACCATTCTAACTGGTGTGGGATTGTTTCTCATTGTGTTTTTGATTTGCATTTATCTAATGACCAGTGATGATGTGCTTTTTTTCATATGTTTGTTGGCTGCATAAATGTCTTCTTTTGAGAAGTGTCTGTTCAAATCTTTGCCCAATTTCAATGTGGTTGTTTGTTTTTTTCTTGTAAATTTGTTTAAGTTCTTTGTAGATTCTACATATTAGCCCATTGTCCGATGGATAGATTGCAGAAATTTTCTCCCATTCTCTAGGTTGCCTGTTCACTCTGATATAATTTCTTTTGTTGTGCAGAAGCTCTTTAGTTTAATTATATCTCGTTTGTCAATTTTGGCTTTTGTGGCCATTGTTTTTGGTGTTTACTCATGAAGTCTTTGCCCATGCCTATGTCCTGAATGATACTGCCTTGGTTTTCTTCTGGGGTTTTTATGGTTTTAAGTCTTATGTTTAAGTCTTTAATCCATCTTCAGTTATGTTTTGTATAACGAGTAAGGAAGAAGTCCAGTTTCAGTTTTTTTGCGTATGGCTAGCTAGTTTTCCCAACACCATTTATTAAATAGGGAATCCTTTCCCCATTACTTGTTTTTGTCAGGTATCAAAGATCAGATGGTTGTAGATGTTCAGTGTTATTTCTGAGGCCTCTGTTTTGTTCCATTTGTCAATATATCTGCTTTGGTACTAGTACCATCCTTTCTTTGTTACTATGGCCTTTTAGTATAGTTTGAAGACAGCTAGCGTGATGCCTCCACCTTTGTTCTTTTTGCTTAGGATTATCTTGTCTCTGCAGGACCTTTTTTGATTCCATATGAAATTTCAAGTAGTTTTATTTCTAATTCTGTAAAGAAAGTCAACGGGAGCCTGATGAGGATAGCACTGAATTTATAAATTACGTTAGGCCATATGGCCATTTTCACAACATTGATTCTTCCTGCCCATGAGTACGGATTGTTTACCGTTTGTTTGTGTCCTCTTTCATTTCCTTGAGCAGTGGTTTGTAGTTCTCCTTGAAGAGGTCCTTTACATCTTTTTTAAGTTGGATTCCTAGGTATTTTATTCCCTTTGTAGCAATTGTGAATGAGAGTTCACACATGATTTGGCTCTCTGTTTGCCTATTATTGTGTATAGGAATGCTTGTGATTTTTGAACATTGATTTTGTATCCTGAGACTTTGCTGAAGTTGCTTATCAGTTTAAGGAGATTTTGGGCGGAGATGGTAGGGTTTTCCAGATATACAATCATGTCATCTGCCAACAGAGACAATTTGACTTCCTCTCTTCCTATTTGAATACACTTTCTTTCTTTCTTTGGCTGATTGCCAGAACTTCCAATACTATATTGAATAGGAGTGGGGAGAGAGGGTGTTCTTGTCTTGTGCAGGTTTTCAAAGGGAATGCTTCCAGTTTTTGCCCATTCAGTATGATATTGGCTGTGCATTTGTCATAAATAACTCTTATTATGTTGAGATAGGTTCCATCAATACATAATTTATTGAGAGTTTTTACCATGAAGAGGTGTGGAATTTTATTGAAGGCCTTTTTTGCATCTATTGAGATAATCATGTGGTTTTTGTCATTAGTTCTGTTTATGTAATGGATTTCATTTATTGATTTGCATATGTTGAACCAGCTTTGCATCCTAGGGATTAAGCTGACTAGATCCTGGTGGATAAGCCTTTTGATGTGCTGATGGATTCGGTTTGCCAGTATTTTATTGAGGATTTTCACATCGATGTTCATCAGGGTTATGGGCCTGAAATTTTCTTTTTTTGTTGTGCCTTTGCCAGGTTTTGGATTCAGGATGATGCTGGCCGCATAAAATGAGTTTGGGAGGAGTACCCCTTTTTCTATTGTTTGAAATAGTTTCAGAAGGAATGGTACCAGCTCCTCTTTGTATCTTTGGTAAATTTGGCAGTGAATCTATCTGGTCCTGGACTTCTTTTTGTTGGTAGGCCACTAATTACTGCCTCAATTTTAGAACTTGTTATTGGCCTATTCGGGGATTCAACTTCTTACTGGTTTGGACTTGAGAGGGTATGTGTGTCCAGGAATTTATCCGTTTAGTCTAGATTTTCTAGTTAATTGGCAAAGAGGTATTTATAATATTCTCTAATGATACTTTTTATTTCTGTGGGATCAATGGTTATATCCCCTTTATCATTTCCTATTGCATGTATTTGATTCTTCTCTTCCTTATTAGTCTGGCTAGAAGTTTATTTATTTTCTTGATCTTTTCAAAAAACCAGCTCCTGGATTCATTGATTTTTTTGATGGGCTTTTTGTGGCTCTATCTCCTTCAGTTCTGCTCTGATCTTAATTGATTCTTGTCTTCTGCTAGCTTTTGAATTTGTTTGCTCTTGCTTCCCTAGTTTTTTTAATTGTGATGTTACGGTGTCGATTTTAGACATTTTCTGCTTTCTCTTGTGGGCATTTAGTGCTGTAAATTTCCCTTTACACACTACATTAGCTGTGTCGTATTTTACTTTTTAAGCCCTCAATCTTTCTTTTTCATCATGATAGTCTTGACTGTTTTATGTTTATGTAATGTAAAATTGACTACACAGGTTTTACAAAGATTTTACCAAAATATTTTATTGAGAATGTACAAACGTGTCAGTCAATTAGAGGAGACGTTACACTGTAGTAATAAACAGCCACAAAACAAAACCCCAAAAGACATCCAAACCAGAATAAAACAAAACATTTTAACAAAAACAAAAAGAACAAACTGGCAACAAATATGGCAGTTTATGTCACAAAGACGCTCACATCTCCACTCTAAAGGGAGCTTTTAGAAGTTCATTTAAAATATGGAAAATATATTATCCCACACTTCACAGCAAAAATGAATTTAAGCAGCTGTTTACACATGAACATATTATCAAGCTCAGATATAATCAAAATTAAATATTTGACAAGAGAGTCTACAGTTTGGGAGAAATAGAAAAGTGTTTTTACTTTCCTCAAAGCCCACAAGTCTAGCTTCTTGGTCTCCCTCACTATAATGGGGTTTGTCCTCAGCTCCCCAAAATATGGGAAGCACAGAGCAGGTGGTGGCTGAAGGTGGGGTATCCTGTGAAACCATATTTAAGATCAGAGCCCTTGGTCCATTGTGTTGTAATCAACTGGCTCAGGAAAGAACACCTGGCTGTCCAGAGCTCTACACCTACTGCAGTGGGTGTGACAGGAGGCCTGAGAACCCATGGGGCCCAAACCCACCCCACCCCAATATATCATCCAGTATTGAGGACTCTGACACCAAATTCTCACAGAGCATATCTTTATGCAGCTTTATCTTTAATTTCTCATTACATTACAATTGGGAAACTGAGGCCCCAGAAGAGGCAGAGACTGGTCCAGATCTCAGGAGGTGGGCAGGCTCCAGAGCATTAGGGAGGACTGCAGCTTCCTAGGCCTTGGCTCCGTCCCACCTATCCGGTTTGTTTTGGAAATTAGAGTCCGTAGCTACACATTCAAGGGCACAAAAAATGAGCAGATTCAGGGTTCTGTCCACATGGGTAACTCTCCATGTCAGTTTCAAGATGACAGGGCTGGGGTTCTGCATCCAGCTCTGAGGGCAACTGGAAGTAAAATGAGCTATGCTCCACCTCAGCCTAATGTAGACAGTGCCTACAGGAAAGCCTGTTTTCTTCCTCATCAATAGGGGTGCCTGAAGTGGGTGACCTCGATGATTTCACATACTCATAAGTGTCTTCCAGCCTGGGTTCTTGCTCTGAGACTGCAAAAATGCATCCACTCTCTGCAGGTCCTTCAAATCAGAGGGAGGCATGGCCACTTGAGAGGCATCTTGGGTAGATGAACATGAGACAGAGTTAAATGTGCCAGAGCACTGGACTCTGAGGCTGACATCCACGGAAAATCCCAGCTACTGTTGGGTTCTTAAGGTCCTCATCTGAAAGTGGTAGAAAATAATTTCACTGGATAAGGGGAGGATACCTCATGAGTAAATAGCACAACCAAAAAGGTGGAGGCAAAGAGAAGGCAAAAGGGGATTCCTAGGTCACTTATCATACTTGGGGCCTTCAGATCCTGCTACTTTATCCCCTAGGACCTTGAAGAACCAGTGTCTTGAGGACATGAAAATCAAGGTGCCAGATTTGTTCCGTAGTACTCCTGCATGGGGCTGTAGTATTAGTGATGGCCTGGAGGTGGTTACAGCCTGCTGTGTTTCTGGTGCCCCCTGAGCTTTGCTGGAGCAGCTGAAACCAGTAAGAGTCATACACCTCATGTTGTTATCAGTGATCTCCACATTATCATGTGGTCAAAAGAGGAAGGGATATTAGAAATCCTCCATATAATCACCTAGCCAGTCTTTTTTCCCTTGCACTCACCCTTTGCCAGCTACCCTGGTGGGTCCAACATGTGGTATAGAAAATTATTACATGATGTCTGCACCCCCCAACCCAGGACCAAACAGCCTGAGGACCACTGGACAAAAGCACTAAAGCAAGTATATGTGAAAAAAAAGAGCAAGGACTATAATATAAAGTAGATTGTTGAGAAGAAAAGCTGGAAAATTATTGCATGAGAGGACCTCAGGCCTCACTGAGGTGACTTTTAATCCATGATGAGGATGACAGCAGGGAGGCATCTGCACAAGCATGTGTCAGGGAGAAGCCAGCCACCCTTAGTGAAGAGACTCATAGGTGTGAGTTTGGCAGAGGTAAAAAGGGACTAGTTTGGCTGCAGACAGCCTGAGGAAGATATAAGTAGAGGGATGGAGAATCCTAGGGCCTGGGAGATGAGATTAGATATCTTCTCCTTTCTGACAACATTGCCCTAAAACTCAGCACTTTTCAACAACATATAATATCTCATAATTTGTGTGGACAAGAATCTGGACACAGTTCAGCTGGCTACCTCTGCCTTGAGGTCTTTTATGAGACTGGGGCTGTGGTCTTAACTGAAGCTGGAATGGGAAAGCATGAGCCTTTAAGCTGACTCATGTGAAAATTGGCAGGGAGTCCACTCATGCGTGGACAGAGAGCCTGACTTTCCTTCTCTCTACTGGTCTGAGCACCCTCTCAGCCCTTTGTTATGTGGGTCTCTACATGGAGCATCTCGTAGCATTGGAGTTTGCTTCCTGTGTTTGAGGAATACAATAGAGAGAGAGAATTAGACAAAAAGGTTTACACAAAAAGAGACAGAGAGAGAAAGATTGAGGGTGCAAACAGGAAAAACCCAGTAGGAGAAAAATGAGAAGTTTAAAAAAATCTTGACAGGGGGCGGTGGCTCACACCTGTAATCCCAGCACTTTGGGATGCTGAGACGGGTGGATCGCCTGAGGTCAAGGGTTTGAAACCAACCTGGACAACATGGTGAAAGCACCGTCTCTTCTAAAAATACAAAATGAGCCAGGTGTGGTGGTGCATGCCTGTAATCCCAGCTACTTGGGAGACTGAGGAAGGAGAATCACTTGAACCTGGGAGGCGAAGGTTCCAATAAGCCGAGATCACACCACTGCACTCCAGCCTGGAATACAAGAGTGCAACTGTGTCTCAAAAAAAAGAAAGAAAAAAAGCTTGAGAGTTACAATAATTTTTCTTTGTAGCCCTCGGCATAATGCTATAAGGAGGTAGGATGTAATTAATCCCTGAGGGTGGGACCCTCATAATAGAGATTACTGGCTTTATACAAGAAACCGCAGAGGGCTCTCATCCTCCTTCTGCAAAATGAGGGTAAAACCTGAAGTGTGCAGTCTGAAATTCAGAAGTGAGTCATCACCAGAGCTCAACCATGCTGACACCCTGATCTCAAATTTCAAACCTATAGAAGTATGAGAAATTAAGTCCTGTTGTCTACAAGCTGCCTATCTGTAGTTCTTTGGCATAGCAGCCTGAACTAATGCAAAAATGATATCCTTTTCTGTATTTCACCGGACAGAAGCTGAATTTGTACCCCCTACACTGTTAGAAAAAATGACATAAAAAATGGATCTTCAGAATGAAAGATAGGAAACGGCTTGTTGAAACACTAACATTTTAACTGCTTATAAGGTTTTTAAACACTGGCTGAAATTGTTGGAACCGATATGGCCAACTGAAGTCCATGAAGAATCAGTTTGCAGATGTTAGAGCCCAAATTTCCCTTGTGTGTTTCATGCTAACTCTCCCTGAATTTACATGTGACCTGTGAGGAAGCAAGAAGAGATGACTGTGTATGTCTCATGATTTTCCATATTCCTACTTTCCTTCCAGCAATCCCCTACAGAAACCACCTCTTAGGCCTTTTCTAATCACTGCCTTAAAGCCAGTATAACAAAACAAATTTGATCTGAACTCCTATCTCCTTGTTAGCCAACCTAGAAGATAATATTTTCCTCAAAACCGAAGGGCCATACTACTGGCATCAGGAAGTATTCCATTTTATTCAATAAAAAACTGAGTCACTAACCACCTAGTACTGGGAGACTTTGTGAAGACTTCCCCTGTCATAGGTGTGATAAGGCACATGGATATGATTCTGAATATAAAGAGAAAGCACTAGAAAGTTGAAGCCTGTATTAGGTCATTCTCATACTGCAATGATGAAGTACCTGAGACTGGGTAACTTATAAAGAAAAGAAGATTAATTGACTCACAGTTCCACATAATTGGTGGGGGGGGCACCTCTGAAACCTTCCAATTACAGTGGCTGACAAGTGAAGTGAGTGAGAGCAGGGGATATACCAGATGCTTATGAAACTATCAGATCTCGTGAGAACTCACTATCACAAGAACAGCATGAGGAAAACCCGTCCCCATAATCCAATCATCTCTCCTCAGGTTTCTCCCTTAACACCTGGGGTTATAATACACAATGAGTTTTGGGTGGGGACACACAGCTAAACTATATGAATGCCAGAGGACAATATCTACATTTAATTTCAACTTCATACTGGAGCAGAATGAAAATGAGGCCCAGCGGAGAAGTGACATTCCCAAGATCACCCTGGCAGACCCCAGGCCTGTTTGAGTTGTGGTCCATGCTACCTCCCACCTATTCTCCTAATGCTTCCATCTCTAAGTGTGTGCATTATCTACAGGTGACACCACATCATTATTTTTATGTCTTATCTTATATACACCTAATACATTCCCTAGGAAGTAGATGTTAGCATCATCCCCACTGTGCATGCTAGGAGGCTGGGGAAGCCTCAAATACACAGTGACTTTTATTGGTTCCCAGAGATGGTAAGAAAAACACGGTTATGTTCCAGCTATCTCTTCTATCCTGGAACCCAGGCTGCATTTAGGTCTTTCCAGGGAATTAAGGGGAAGTTGTGTTTGCATAATTGTGTACAAATAAAAAGTTGAGCAATCAGTAGCATAGTGGGGCCTTTGGGTATGTCTTACAGAAACAAGCGGACCAGTAGATGGAACCTTGAAGAGTTTAACACACTTTCTTGGTGACAGAACCCAACAGCAATTAAGAAACCAGGAATTCACATTCTTGAGACAGCTCTGTATCCACCTCTGTTGGTGAGAGATGCTCAAGAGGGTGAGATGCTCTTTCATTGTGCCCTGAAATTTCTGAGTTTCGGCCTTACAAAGGTTCAATGTAAAAGTCTTATCTGATAACACAGATGTCAACTCAGCCCTCATTACTGATGTTCCTGGCTACTGGCTGGTTGCACCTACAAATAACGCAGGGCAGCCCAGAAAAGACCACTCCAGGCCAGGCGTCTCTTCTCAACTCATCTGGGCAGTGGCACACCACTTCTTATACCATGAGTTGTAGGGGGAACAAGAGGGAGGGCACTCTTCTTGGACTGAAGCAGATTGTCGAGTGTTGGAACTCTTGAGTATCTGTCATGTTCATACCCAGGCCATAGCTGGCAGAATAAAAAGAAGAGGCTTGGAGAACGAGTCTATGTACTCAGATGTGAATTCCAAGACTTTAACTTGTCCTCTGGTTTCCTTCCTTGATGGAGATTTATACAGATTGTCCTTATGTGCCTAATCTGAAGAGCAGAATTTCTTTTCTTTTCTTTTGTCCTTTCTTCTCTTCTCTTCTCTTCTCTTCTCTTCTCTTTTCTTCTCTTCTCTTTTCTCTTCTCTTTTCTTTTATTTTTCTTTCTTTCTTTCTTACTTTCTTCTTTCTTTCTTTCTTCTTTCTCTTTCTTATTCTTTCTTTCTTTCTTTCTTTCTTTCTTTCTTTCTTTCTTTCTTTCTTTCCTTCTCTCTCTCTTTCTTTCTTTTTTTCATGAAGTCTCGCTCTGTCATCCAGGCTGGAGTGCAGAGAAAAGCAGAATTTCTAATGGAGGTGTCACATACAGTGAAAACAAGGCAGACCACAGACTTTTCTTTGCGTGGTTTCTAGGCACTTTTTACAAAGCTGCATTCAGATTGATGAGGAGCTGTTTGATGTGGCCAACTCCTCTCTCTTTTTGGAAAAAGAGCAGGTGCACTAAACCAGCAACCACAGCCAGCACCTTCCTGTGCTGAGAGCAGCCACATAGGCATCTCTACAGACAGAGACCTGAGAAGACCGGGACAGACCCAGGACCCAGACTCAAATATGAAAAATCTCTGGGCTTTGTCCTACGGCCTTCCCATGAGTAACTCATAGTCTTGTTCCAGTGGACTCTGGCCTTCATTAGTCTCAGTGGCAAGTTGGTTATGTGGAAAGTCTCTCTTCACACACTTGTGCGAATAACAGTAAAGACTTTTGTATTGTTTTCACTTTACATTAGGCCATGAGTATTTATGCCTGTGGCTGCAATTTTTATTAGTTTCCTGCCCCAGGAATCACCTGCAGCATGCAGCTTTAGTCCTACCAGACCCTCAAAACTTAAAAGCTGACACTATTACCAGGGAAGATTTCTCAGGAAAATGGAGAAAGTGCTACACACAAAAAAGGTTAAACTACTCTATGCATATTTCTGCAATGTATTATCTCAAGAACTCATCTCTGTAGCCCATCAGGGCAGGAGCTGGGCTCTCACCTTTTGATAATATTCCATAAGGGAGATTCTTCCCCACAGTGTTTAGTCTTCCAACGCTGGTACAGCCTGACATGATGACATTCTACTTTCATGTCGGTCATGCTGCAGGAAAAATTCTGTGAGTTTCCTAATATGCTGGAATCATTTGCTAGGGCGAACCCCATCTTTGTTGTTCACTTTTCTGTTATCTTATAATTAGCTTTATTCTAAGCAAATCCATGTCTATTTTATTTATTTGTTTATTTACTTATTTTTATGTATGGAAAAACACATTTTTTAATTAATTAATTTATTTAGAGACAGGGTCTCCCTCTGTCACTCAAGCTGGAGTACAGTGGCAGAGTGGTGTGATCATGGCTCATTGCACCCTCAAACTCTTGGGCTCAAATGATTCTCTCACCTCAGCCTCCTGTGCCACCATGCCCTGCTAGTTGATTTTAATTTTTTATAAAGAAGGAGTCTCATTATGCTGCCCAGGCTGGTCTCAAACTCCTGGGCCCAAGCAATTCCCTCATCTCAGCCTCCCAAAGCACTGGGATTAAAAACATGAGCCACTGTACTGAGCTGTGCCTACTTCAAAAGACTGAAAATAAAAAATCAATAAATCTTTGCCAAATTAAAAAACAAACAATAGTTTCCAGGTCTTAGATAAAGACAATTCTGTGTCATGAAGAATGGCGAAAGGCTTATTTAGCTGTTAAAATGATTTGCTTATATTTCAAAGAAGCAGAGAGAAAAAGGTACATATAAAAGTTTTCCAGGCCAGGCACGGTGGTTCATGTCTGTAATCCCAACATTTGGGGAGGCCAAGGCAGGAGGATCACTTGAAGCCAAATATTTGAGTCCACTACAGGCAACATGATGAAATTCTGTCACCATAAAAAAATAAAATAAAATAAATATGGCTCGGCATGTTGGCTCATGCCTGTAATCCCAGCATTTTGGGAGTTGGAGGCAGGTGGATAATGAGGTCAGGGGTTCGAGACCAGCCTGGGCAAAGTGGTGAAACCCTTTCTCTCCTAAAAATAATAACAATAAAAAACTAGCCAGGCATGGTGGTGTGTGCCTGTAATGCCAGCTACTCAAAATGTTGAAGCAAGAGAATTGCTTGAACCTGGGAGGCGGAAGTTGCACTGAGCTAAGATCATGCCACTACACTCCAGCCTGGCCCACAGAGTAAGACACTGTCTTGAAAAAAATAAATAAATAGATAAATAAAGTTAGCCAGTCATGGTGGTGCATGCCTATAGTCCTAGGTAATTAGGAGGTTGATGCAGGAGGACTGCTCAAACCCAAGAGGTTAAGGTTATAGTGAGCTATGATTATGCCCTTGCACTTCAGACTAAGCAAAAGCATAAGATTCTGTCTCAAAAAATTAGTGATACAAGTTTTCTAAATTACATTGTTTAAGAAAAGGGAAAAGAAAAAAATGTCTTTTTTAATTTTCAAATGGGAGAATAGAGCCTCTCATTTCTAACTTGTATTTCCTTCTGCAAAAACACGGTCTAGGCCCATGGTCTTGAACTACTGGACATCTGAATTTTAGTAGGTGCTGGATTCAGGCAACTGAGGGGTGGCCTGGACACACTGAGTGCACTTAAAAAAGGGTTTGAGGTGAACTAAAAGGTAAAAGAGGGGAAGGTGCTATTAAGAACCCACAATTGGGAGACAGTAAAGGGTTGGTGGAAGGACGGGTTCATGCTACAGATACTGACCTAGGTGAAACTTTGCTCTGACTTATTTCTATGTCCATGCAAGAAGATGAGATTATGATCAGGTGGCACAGAAACCTGGAATGGTGAAAAAACCAGGTTGCCACTGCAGATTCGGTGTCTAAGGTAGAGCATATGCCAGGGGTCTTGTAGGCACATGTGTGGGTTTTTGGTGGGAAAGTCTATGAGGAAAGGTAGCGTGGCAACAATCTTGATGCCGAAGCCCTGTCCTGGGAAGGGCTTGACCACATCAACCTGCAGTGCGTAAGTTCAGTGGGTGAAAAACATGTTGTGGCCTCAGGTTGGCAGGAGGGTAGAAGTCATCTGTTCTCGGAACTTCTCCCCTCAGAGTCCTTGGTCCTTCTCACCCCGGGAGGATGCCTGGAACCACAGGGCAGTTCATGGTGTATTAGCCTGTGTGCAGAGCAGAGCCTACCTTCCCCGACACACCTGGAGTCTCTCTCCAGCGGAGGCCCCCACGTTGTCTTTCTTTTTACAATGCTTTTGATCCTAAATGTGTAAAGTTCCCTGAAAACCCACTGATTCTCCAACACCCATTTGTTGCCCCCAAATTTAATTCTGACACAACTTAGAGTTCGCACAGACCCTAAAAATTCAGGGCTCAGTCTCACATCGCCATCTGCACTGCAGAGGAGAGTCACATGTCCTTGAAGCCCATCTATACTTCTCAGCTACTGCCTATAAATCTGAGACTCCCATAAACCCCTTTTCAAGTTAAATAATTTGATAGAATTACTAAAAAAAAAAAAAAACTCAACAAATAACTCTAATTATATTTACCACTTTATTATAAAAATATAACTCAGAAACAGCCAAATGGAAGAGATGTCTAGGGCAAGGAACAGTTGTGGGTGAAGGTAATCCTGGAAATAGCTATATTTAAAGAAATTCCCCCATTCTTTGTATTCTCAAAGAACAGCTTAGTGAAGAGAAACGTGCTTCCCATTATGACTTTGAGAATGCTCCCCGCTGTCTTTTTAACCTATCACAAGATGGACACAGATTGAAAATTCCCATTTTTAAAAATGAACAACCATTCAGTAATTTAGTCTTCAGTGGTCAAAATAACATATTCGTTACAGGAACTTTGCTTGTTTCTCTTCTTCCAACCAGCCCCTGAACTTTGACTCACCCACCACCTCAGCAAACCTACAACCCTTATACATAACCCTCCTAAGAACAGGCTGACTTCAAGGTGAAACATTATCTTATCTGGGATCCGATTTTGCTGCCCTCCATCCTGTGCTTCCCTTCCAACCTTCCTTGTAAACTTGTTTTCTCCTCCCTATGAAATAAGACCCTTTTCCGCCTAACCTTTGAGACCCTCAAAGATCTAATCATTTGTACTTTTTCTTTGTTGCAATATTTCTCAGGTAACTTCTTAGACCAAGTCTAGAAACAGTCTCAGGACAATAACAATTCCATTCTAGAAAGAATCTCCCAACATTTCTTCTATCTCAAGCTCAATTGCATCTGTCTGTGAACTTCCGGCTTACCAACGTTTTATATCTTGTGGCAGTAACAAAGGCTCCTTCCATGGTTGGTGTGAGCAGGCTTGGATGTCTGCAGGGCAGACACCCAGGAATAATCAACTGGGCCTTCAGTGGTCCTCTTTTGCAGGGTCAAGGTGGGCCTTAGCTTTTAGTCAATGGTCTAAGAGTTCTACTTACCAGTTAGTCATTCAGTTAGTTTTCAATTTAAAAAATACTTCATGTTTGAAGAATCCAGCAAAAATTATTCAAATCTAAGGTATAAAACAGAGGAAATTACAGCCGGGCATGGTGACTCATGCCTGTAATCCCTGCATTTTGGGAGGCCGAGGCAGGCAGATGACCTGAGGTCAAGAGTTTGAGACCAGCCTGACCAACATGAAGAAACCACGTCTCTACTAAAAATACAAAATTAGCCAGGTGTGGTGGTGTATGCTTATAATCCCAGCCACTCGGGAGGCTGAGGCAGGAGAATCTCTTGAACCCGGCAGGTGGAGGTTGCAGTGAGCTAAGGTGTTGCCATTGCACTCCAGCCTGGGCAACAAGAGTGAAACTACATCTAAAAAATAAATAAAATAAAATAAAATAAAATAAAATAAAATAAAATAAAATAGGCTTACATCTTATAACTCATTAAGAAAAGCCAAAGTATCTATCCCTTTCAGAAAATAAACATGTAATTTAATTATGTTCATAACAAATCATTTAGTAAACAATTAATCATATGTGAACACTTCCAGTAGGTGCCAATTCCCAGCTCCTAAAACTTAGCATTACCCTCAAACGCCCAGATGGCAGCATATGGAATAGAGATATTCACTTTCACAAGTTCTCTGTTTTGAAAAAAAGAATAACTGATGTGATAAATTTATGTAATTTGACAATTAATCTACCTCATGGGCTTGCAGATATGTATTCATTTCCTACCACCGTAGTGGAAGACAGACTGTCCCTGTCTTTACACCTAGAAGCATTTCCAACACTAAGCTGTGAGATTCTGCTTGAAGTCCCCTCTCAAACAAATAAAAAACAGACCTGGAAAACGTGCTACACTCATTCTGCTGAAGAAATAGGTAAGTAACAATTTTTAACAAATGAAATATATTACTACTTAATTTTATTCAAAATTCACCAACTTAATGTGCTTTATAAATATTTTCATACCTTTGAAACTCTACTGATAAAACATAATTTACAGTTAATGAAAAAGTGAAGTTAAAATAAATACAATAATATATTCAGGGTGACAAAATTAAGAGGTGACAATGCCAATTGAAACACAGACATATCTTACCCAAGGGTCAAGTCAGCCCATTCTATTACTTGGGATATTTTCCCTGCTCCCATCTGTTTCAGTGAAGTGGGTCATCAGCATCCTACCAGGAGCCACTATGCTGTGCTCCACTGTGTCCCTGAGGTGCATTTTACTTTTCAGGTTTTTGCACTGACGCACTAGGTTGGGTTTCTTTGTCCTTTGAAATATTTTCTCTCCCTTCACCAATCTGAGGACATTTTTTCCTCAATATCAGCATCCAGTTGTCTGGACTGCAATGTGTATCTAAGGAATGGAAACTAAGCGTTGGGCTAAGAAATTCTTAATGTCCTAAGGGGTTTGCTTTTAGCGCAAGGGTATACCTGGAGATTCCTTCCAGGTACAGTGAATCCAATCACTCCACAAAGAGGCTGCGTTCTCAGACCTTGGGCTGTTCCCTGAGAGGAGATGACACAAGGGATGCTATTTACTAGACACTTCAAGAGTCATGGCCAGTGTTGGCATCTTGGGGTTGGGCACAAATATTTTCCTTTCTTTCTTTTTTTTTTTTTTTTTTTGTACTGTGGAGTGACAGGGGATTATTATCTGCTTTCATCTCCTGTAAAATGTTTAGAAATGAAAAATATTTTTTAAGGGTCATCCACTGCTTTTTGAAAAAATGAAGAATTAAAATACTGTGTCTAAAATGTACAATAAAGAACAGTTGATAATACTGTGAGTTACACAATGTTAGTTAGTGTTGGCAAGTGTCAGGAAAGAACCGGAAATTTAAAATCTGACTGCAAGCCAGAGTTAGGCTGGGGTAACAGGGAGGTAGATTTAAGGCTCTGCTTGCCACACATTTGGAAAATGCATGAGAAAACTAATTCTCTTTTGGAGTGTTAAAACAACTAAAAAACAGGCGATTGTGTTGAGGTGGCTCTAGTGTCCTGAGCTCTGAGTGGAGAGACAGGCAAAGGCCTCCCTAGATCCAAAAAGCTGTCCATTCTTCTCCAGCTGTGCACCTGATTAGATACTTTCCACTCCAGCACCCATGACTGGATATAGTTCAATTCCCCATCACGCCCCCTCAGGCCATGAGTGATATATGTGATTTGACACTGGGTTGAATAAAGCAAGAATTACAGGTTTTTTCTGGATCCTTTTCTGGCAGGGCTTCCTCCATACACTGGACACTGGCCCTGCCTGTAAAATACTTGCATTTACATTTGTGTGTAAGATTATTTTTATTTATGAATAATATATATGTGTTATTCATACATGGAAGCAATATAATGACTATTATTTTAAAATTTCAGATTTTTTTACCTTCCTGGCACATCCAGGTTTTAGAGCAGGCAGCCTGAGATTTCAAAAATGAGGCAATTCTCTAAGAAATAATATGTGAGGCACATGTGAATTTTAAATATTCTAGTAGCTACATTTTAATAAATACACCAGACATGCTTGCCTGTGCCTGTAGGTCGAACTGTTAGGGAGACTGATGTAGGAGGATCACTTGAGGCCAGGAGTTTGAGACCAGCCCAGGCAGCATAGAGAAAGCCATCTCTACAAAAAAAAAAAAAAAAAATTGAAAAATTAGCCAGGTCTGGTGCATGACTTCAGTCCCAGCTACTCAGAAGGCTGGAGCTGAAGGATCACTTGAGCCTGGGAGGTCAAGGCTGCAATGAGCCATGATCACACCACTGCACTCCAGCCTCACTGACAGAACAAAACCCTGACTCAAAAAACTCATCTCTGGAAAGGCATTTTCTTTTTCTGCAACGTAGCCAAATAGCTAAGTATGTATTGAAGCCATCCTTTAATTTTTAACAAGGCAAGAATGTTTTCTAAGACCCCAAACTCCAGATATGCAATGGGGCAAATCCTGAAGCGTACATGGATATCTCTCACAGCTAAAGCATTCCTCACCCCCATCCAGCGCTTCTTACCCCTGGTGCAAGAGAATCACCTACGGGGAGGAAAACTTTCAAAATCCCTTAAACCCAAGTTGTAACTGCTCAATTAAATCAGAATCCTTGGAGTTGGATCTGAAAAAAATATGGTTTAAGTTGTGCAGGTGATTACAATGTGGAGGCAAGCCACAAAACCATGGCTTTAACCAGCAGCTTTTGTTAGAAATGATTTCTCAAATGAATGTAAAAACGTTTGCTGCTGAATTGTGACCCTTCAATTTTATCTGCTTTTCCTACAAAGCATATTTTGCAGACCCAGGCTCGCTTCTCCTTTTGTTCCTGGTTCACCCAGTGCCGTGTGTGCTCAATGCATCCTGTGCATGGGTCACTGTGCTGTGTGCTCTGGCCTGGGAGAGCATCATTCTTCGGGGGGAACCTTTCTGAAAACAAAGCTGCATTCCAAAATGTTAAAACCATGCTACTTACTGTATTGAGGTAAAAATTAAAAGACCTAGGGGACTCATCCAAAAGTTAAAACATAAATAAATATCTTGGTACATTAATATACACCTGATGATGTCCTGAGTGAACATGCTCCACTTTAAAACAAAACAAAACATTACTATTATTCTAAAATATTAATTTAGGACTGTTATGCAGATATGTACTATTTAAATTTTTATTGATGAATAACATGCATACAGCAATATTGGAACAAAATATTTATGGAATGCTTGATGAATTATTACAAAATAAATACACTTGTGTGTCTAAGAATCAGATTTGTTCATGCCCTTGACACTTTCTCCTTCCCAAAGGTAACCAAGATCTTAAGAGCTAAGTGCAGATAAACTTTGTCATCTTCTACAAGTGTTTTATTGCAGATCATTGAAAATGTATACACAATACAAAAAAAGTATAACAGACCAGTCACTCAGCTTTAACAGCTACTAGTCATGTATCATTTTTGTTTCACCTATACTTCCAGCCATTCTCACCCCAACTTCATTATTTTTTAGGCTTTTTGGATAACATGTATATTCATTGCAAGGTACAATGTGAACTGTAAATAGTAGAGAGATGGGGTTTCACCATCTTGACCAGGCTAGTCTTGAACTCCTGACCTCAGGTGATTCACCTGCCTTGGCTTCCCAAAGTGCTGGGGTTACAGGCATGAGCCAATATACTTGGCCTGAGAATTCATATTTCTAACAACGTACAAATCCATAGGGCACACATGACAACTGCAATGTCTATCTACAGTAAATACAGTTTGATGAATAAAATGAAAGGCAATTGACCTAAGGTGAAAAAAAAAACAAAAACAAAAAATCAAAGCATGGGTACTATGTGCTATCTGTAAGAGCATTTGGTTAAGAATAACAAACAAACCAGTTTTATCATTTTAATAACCGAAATTGGCAAAATTTCTAGTTTTTCTTTCATAAAAATGCTCTTTGCAAGAAAAAATTTTCATATAGTGAGAGCAAAAATGGCAACCATTTGCAAGTAAATGTCTTGTGAAATTAAGTAGCACATATCAAGCTCATGACGTTCAGATAGTTACCCCTAACTCAATCATTTACACAGCAAGTGCAGATAATTCTCATAACTCCCCATTAAAATTATATTTGAATGCCCTTACAAATTGTGACTATTTTTAAATAAAGCTCACTAACTAAAATTTTGTATGTGACATATGATAAATTCGCCTTCAAGTCACCTTACATTTACTTAATTTTATTAGCCAGTATCTGTCTACTACCTAATAATACTTGGGGATTCTCCCTCCATTTGCACAGGCATCATAGCTGGGAAACAGGGATTCAAAAAACCCAGGCTGTTCCCTACATATGTTTCCTCCTCAGACATCAGTTCGTCAGTCAATCAAGTCATGTGAGAGTGGAGGCCATGTATTCCCTATTATTTTTGGGCACTCTCCTCCAAGGAGGAAAAGGCCAGGAGGTCCTGTTAGAGGATGCACTCTGAGAGGCCAGGCTTCCTAAGGTGTGAGAGTTCTAAACAGCTGGTGTAGACTTTTCAGGAGTCAGGAATGAGGCAGGCATTCCAAACCTGGAGCTTCATCACCTTTTGTTTCATCTCAAGACAGTTCTGAGGGGCTGTTTTGGAACGTGTCTGCAAGGTGAACATTGACGAAGAATGTGGGCTTTGCTGTGACTCAGATGAGATCTTTCATGGGGAGGCAGGAATTCAATGCCCAGAATCTGGGCTGGTGTCTTTGAGGTCAGTAGGTTGCCTCTTTGTATCCAAGTCCATTGTTACTAGGTTGGAGGCTGGAGATTCTAAATGGCTTCCAGACTGCCTCTCTGGTTCTCTTTGGGAGATGGGGTCTGAAAAAGACAATGTCAGTATTTTTGGGAAATTCTAGAAAGTCTGCTTGGAAACGTGGGAAGAGCTCTTGCCTAGTGCCTAAATGCTCCATTTGCAGCTCTAGCCACGTAGATGCTTGGTAGGTATAAAGCTGGGTTTGCATTTATATCAGCAAAACCTATGTCAGAGTTGAAGAAGTAGTCAGGACAAAGTGTCTTGCTCGCAGGCTGGGGAACATCTTAGAAGCAAACTTCTAGCCTGCTGACTCTTGCAGTGAGTGTTGGTTCCTGGCTAAAGCGCCTTGAATGCAGCATGAGGCCAATCCATGAATCCAACTTCTCATGGAGAAATGTTAATATTTTTTCAGTTTAATGCAATCAGGGTGAAACTACCATGCTATTGGGTTGCTTACCTTTTATTATTTCATATAAAATCTAAGACAAAATACATTAAATGCTTATTGACATATGTATTTATTCTTCACCTGGCTGATAATATCTGCCTAATTTTAAACTTTCTTCCATTTTGTAGGTTTCAACTTATTTCATTGTAAGATATTATTAAATCTAATACAGGCATTGTCACTTTTACATATAATTTTATTTTATTTCATGTATTTCCTATTGGCATTTTACATTTAAATTATGGAGCACTTCATCATATAAAAAGCTTCATTTATATTTAAACAGTAAGTCTTTGGGTTTTTTTTGTCTTGTAATTTCCATATTACATAGTAATGAAATAAACATTAATGTTTTCAGGGTATTTTAAATTTTAGATAATTACTCATTGTATTCATGTGAAATTTGTTTTTACTGCATGTGCGGGTTGGAGAACTGTTTTCACTTCTGATTCATCTTTACTCTTATCTCCTCAGAACTCATACCTCTTGCAGTTGGGGGATTGAAGTTTATAATTCCAATAAATGGGGCAAATTCAATAATAACATAATACAAATGAATTTGAATGCAGGACAGGTCTTCAAAGCATACACAACATGGGTCTACATATGTACAACAATAATAATTTATAAGTTACAGTTTGGATGGAAAGTAAAAGTACTGAAAATTTGTTAAAGTAAATTAAAATGGAGATCACATCTCAATAATCTCTGAGCAGACAAAATTAGTTAGGTCTCATAAGTCATTTCAACCTTGCTTGATTTGCAAATACAAGCAAAACTTAAATTATTTCTTGTAGCTGCCTATTTAAAAAAGAGAAATGAAGCTCAACCAATCAGGAGTAGCCAACAACCTTATATAAATAGAAAGTGTCCAACAAGGTAAACAGACAAACAAAAAACAAAAAAAAAAAAAAAAAAAATTTGTGCTACCACCAATCAAATGTTTTCTTTGTTTCTACATTTTTCAAATAAATACTTGCTTCTTACACTGTCAATAAGCACTCAATATCTTTCTGTCTGATATTTTATAATTTATCAATTGCTCTTACTCAAATAAACACTTTGCAAATTCATTGTGTCTCAAATTACTTTTTAGCAGAATAAAATAAACTAGGAATAAATATTAGAAAAATATGTACATAATATGGAAAAAACATGGAAAGTTTATGAAATATATGAATGTACACATAAGCAAATAGACAATTTGTATCATATTCTTAGGCAGAAAAACTCAATATTATCAACATCAATTGTCCTTAAAGTTATTTATAAATTCAATTTTGTTCCTATACTGATACCATTTAATATTGCAAGTAGACGTTACTATAAAATATTAGATAGATGAAAACACAAATAAGAATAGACAAGAAAATTCTTAAAAAAAAAAACACTGGCAAGCCCTGTGAAAAATCTTGATTGATTAAAAATCTCATAGATCACTGAAACTAAAAATTCAGAAATAAACCAAAGTGCCTAAGAAAGTGTCATAGTGCATCCTGGCTGCTATAACAAAATACCTTGGACTGGGTAAAGGATAAATAACAGAAATGTATTTTTCACAGTTATGGAGGCTGGAAAGTGGAAGATCAAGGCAGCAGCAAATTTAGTATATGGTGAGAGCCCTGTTCCCCATAGATGGTACCATCTTGCAGACTGGATAAGGGCATTCCCTTCAACTTCCTTTGAAAGAGCACTGATTCCATTCATGAAGATGAAGAACTCTTGGCTTCAACACTTTCCCAAAGGCCTCACACCTAAAATTATACACATATGAATTTGAAAGAGGACATAAACATTCAGGCTATAGCAATAAAAACTACATGGGGGATGGCATCATTTATACATGAGGTGTAAAAATGTGACGTTCTTATCACAAAGGAAATAAATGATTTATTCTTCATGGCATATATCAAAATAAAGGTCCAATGAAAATATTGTTTATAAAGATAAATCTATATGGCAAAAAATTAAGTGTTGATAAGGTTAACCCTACAGTTTGCATCACGATGTTCAAGGTTTCAGGGGATGAGCAAGGCCCCGGAGTTTCATCCTGTGACATTTTCCTGAAAGTTGCTCATGCTGTTATTCAATTTGAAAGTAGATAATATTGTTTTTTTCTGTTCCGATATTTACTAAATTCAAAATAATATAGGGCTCTTTACACGTAATTCTCAAACAATCATCCAGTCAGTGGGGCTCTGCTGAGGAAGGGCACAGACACATCCACACAAGTATAATGTTCCTCAAATAGAAGACATCTCCCTGTGCTGGAGCCACCTATGTTGCACTCGATCAGAGGCTTTCTCAGGATAGAATTTCTCTGCAGCCCTACCACAGTCTTAACCCTAATAATCCGACTCAGAAGGTGACGGATGAACACCCACCCTAGGGTTCTAATGTAATGGATCCTCTCTTAACAATCCCTTCCAGGGATCTGGGATCTTTCCTGGATTCGTCGGCCACACACAGCTAGGCTCAAAATTTGAACAGAAACTTTGATCCTCGTTGGCCCTCCTGACCTGTCCTACCAGATTCTCTAGAAGTATGCTTCTCTAATTGCTCCTGAGACACACTATCTAAGGGTATCTCCCTGTGCCAATATAATTGATCTCATAAAGTGAGAAGGGAAATAGGCAAGAGTCCAGCTAGGCTAGAAGCAGTGTCTAGGGTTCCTTACCTGATTTATGTCTCTGACTTACTTAAATATTGACAAATACAGATTCATCTCTACGTGGTAGAAAAACAGAAGGAGAAATCCCAGTTCATAGAGGAAGAAGAAAATGCAATCAATGCTGTCTAGAGTCCCACTTAAGCTCAGCCACAGGGTGCTAAGTCTCTTCAGGAAAAAGCAATGGTTGTCCATCATCTGAAAAACTGTGGCCTTGAACCAGGGGCACTGAGAGTGCACACTGCCCGCTAGAGTTCCAAGCCTACATCGCAGAGAGATAGAATAGTCTCAAAGGATTCTTAAGGGTAATGTGGAGACCGAAAGGAGATGAATCCGCAGCCTCTGCCTTACCGTCTGATCTAACGAATAGTACTTCCAGACCTTTTTGTGGGCTGCACCAGGGGTTATTCAGAAAGGAAAAAAGTTGTTAATGTCCCACCATTTCCCGTAGCTTCCGAGGTCTGTGTTGTTCATTCCCCAGGTTACAGGTTGTTGTTCTCCCACTACTTCCACAGAATCAGTGTATCTCATTCCGGTACCTATAATCTCACTTTTATTCTAGTCACCCTCTACTTTTTTCTAGACATTTTATCTAGTAGAGCCAGGTAAAATAGAGACAAGAATATTTACATAAAACTTAACTAGAACTAAGTTGGAGTCCCATAACTGCTACTAGGCTGGGATGCAACTAAGAGGATACAAAAGCCAGGCTTGCCTGGAATTGCAGTTATCGGAAAGAAAGTCACATTTCACCCAGGAATTATTAGCATGAAATTCCAACTTTGTGAAATAGATTCCTAGATCCCCCAACCATTTCATCCTCATCTTGGAGGCAATCAGGAAGAGATAATAAACCATATCTAATCAACAAATTATCTAACCAACATGTGTGGAAAAGAAGAGAACATCATAGAGTTGGCTCATTTTAGTACATGTGGTGAAAAATGCCACAAAGTCAGCGCTCAATTGGGCTCAAAAGCCTAAAAGATGGCACAGATTAGCTTCAAGGGACACATGGTGTGGCTGGAGTCGGCTTACTGTTATGCTGAAGATGTCGCGAGTGGTGACTGATATCTCAAGAAGTGGGCCAAAAGTCCACTTCTGGTTATTCTCCTAGGTATGGTGTAGGAATTCTTAAACCATGAGACAAACAGGTCAGCTTTCACCAGCAACCCCAAGTCTGGCTTGCAGTATTAGACTCTGCATTAGACACGGATTTAGGCTCAATCTGCAGCTTGATTGTGGTCACTCTCTAGAAAACAAACCCTTACCGTGGATTTCTCGATGAGTGATCCAGTTAGATCAGCATCTGAGATTGTTTCTGGTTTGCAGCCCAAAAGACATTCAGCCAGTCTACAGTTTCCATTGTAGACAACCAAACAGATAGAATATGTGCAATTACCCCAAACCCTGAGTTCTGACCTTTGAGAGGAGCAACCACTCATGTCAGGTTCTGTATGGCTGGCACAGATTAAACAGCCACAGTGGCCCAGTGGACATCATGAGGTTTCACCTTCCCTGACTCATCTATGAACCAGGACCAGTCATATAGGAAATGCTCAGTAAATTGGGGGCCCCACAGAGACAGCAGCTTTGCTTCAGAGGATAGAAGGAGGCACAAAATTTCTACCAGCTAGGGATGCTGTAGCCCTCTATGGGTGAAACTGAGTTTGGCAGGAGTTCTGCAGCAAGCTCTTAGCTGACTTTCAAATCAGTGTAACCAGTAGTGTGTCACTGAGTCCAAAAGGCCAAAGAACACTTCTAGGTGGAGTCTAGTCCTTTACTGGAGGCTCCAAATGTCAAAATCAAGATTTTCTTGACCTCAGGATGAATTGATCAATGCAAATCTCCCCAAATATTTTTACTCAACCTTGATTGGATAGTAAGACTCCAGATTTTTTAATCCTCACTAAAAATAAATATCTGATTTTTTCACCTGGGATCTATGTATGTGTGTTGGAGCATGCCTTTACCAATCAGCATAAAGTTACAACTCTCCTTTAGCTTCTACTTTCTACTTGTGCAGAGTTTAAAATACAGAGGTGAGAGCTTAGGGTTTTCTGGGTCTTTTGCTAAGCATGTGCCTGACCCTGAGCATCGCCATTTCCCCATTTCCTTCTTGACCCCGAAGACCATTACCACAGTCCCAATTCCCAGCAGCTTTTCCTCCTAGAGCTTTTTGGCATGATTATTCTTAGACCCAACTGATATCCTTTGTTCCTGGTGGACTGTGTAGTTCATTTCCATTTAAATGCTTTTACAAACATTAAGCTATTGATTTAAGATTTATCTGCTTTTTAAATTAAGTAATGCTGCTGTTAGCTTTCCACAGGACTTGAGGGTTTAAAAAAAGGAGGAAAATAATTATTTTATGCCAATAGTATGAAAAAGAGACTGCAGATGACTATATTAATAGCAGCCAAAATAGACTTAAAAACTTTCAAGAGACAATAAGACATCATATAGTCATAGAATATCCATTTGGAGGGAAGATAGAAATAGTTTAAACCCATATATAATAATTAAACATTTAGATATGAAAAGCATAAGTTGACAGAATTAAAGGGACAAATAGACAGTTCTAAAATAATAGTTGAAGATGTTAATATTCCACTCTGAGTAATGAATAGAAAAATGAGATAGATGATAAATTAGGAAATAGAGGACTTGACTAACTCAATGAACCAAATTGATCTAACAGACAGATACAATATACTCCATCCGACAAAAGAGACTACACACTCTTCTCAAATGCACATGGGGAATTCTCCAGGATGGGCTGTATAGTAGATCTCAAATTAAATCAGTAACAGAAGAAACGCTAGAAAGTTTACAAAATTGTATAAATTAAACAACATACCCTTAAACAACCAATAAGGAAAGGAAGAAATCACAGAGGAAGTAGAAACATACTTACAGAGGAAGAAAAATGAAAACAAAACATATCAAAAGTTATGGGAAACAGCAAAAACAGTGCGAAGATGAAAAGTTTGCAGCTAAAATAAATTTTAAAAGAACAAAGATTTTAAATAAATAATAACTTTATCACCTAGCAAATTAGAAAAATAAGACCAAATTAGATGCAAAGCAAAGAGAAGGAAGAAAATATTAAAGATTTTAGCAGAGATAAATGCAATACAGGTTATACGAACAACAGCATTCCAAAAAAAAAACAGAAGTTCATTCTCAGTTCTTCAAAAAATTAACAATTGGCAAACTTTCAGCTACACACAAAAATAATTAACAGCATATTCACATACTAAAATGAGAAATGAAAGTGGGACATTACTACCAATTCAAAGAAATAAAATGTTTTAAAAAATGTACTGCGAGCTATGATAGGATGATAAATTGGAAAACCTAGATAAAGTGGGCAGATTCCTACGTATACATGACTTGATTACAAATAAATACAAAATCTGAATAGATACAAAACTACTAAGGAAATGGAATCAGTAATTAAAAATCTCTTCTCGAAGAAAAGCCCTTGTTTTTCTGGCTTCACTAGTGATTTAGATCAAGCATTTATAGAACAAAAATCCTTTCCAAAGTCTACCAAAAGCCCGAAGAGAGCAGTTCCAAACTTATTCCATGATGCCAGCATTAGCTCACACCAAAGCTTGACAAAGAGACTACAAAAACCCATTGACAAATATCCCTTATGAACACAGATGCAAAACTACTCAGCAACATCCTAGCTAACTACATTCAGCAGCATACTAGCAAGATTACAACCCACGACCAAGGGGAATTTATTATTGGAATGTAAGGAAGTTTTAGCATATGGCTGGTTTCAGTGCAGTGGTGTTTACAAATAATTGATCACAACCAGTATAGATTTCTTTATTCTTTTTCCACTCTCACTGGTTCACTTAGCTAGCCTTTCTTAACAAATGTTTAAGCATATGAAAATTAATCAATGCATATGCCACATTAACAACATTTTTAAAAATATTCTCTCATTAATACAGATAATGTATTTTACAAAATTCAAAATATTTTATAATAAAAACAATAAATTAGGGATAAAAGGAAACCATCATTGTAAAATTCACATATAAAAACCCATAGCAAACAACATATTCTAGAGAAAAAGATCACAATTCTTTCCTCTAAGCTCAGAAGACAGACTGAATGTCTGCTCTTGCCAGCCACTTTTATTCAACACTATATTAGAAGTTTCATTCAGAGAAATTTAAAAAGACAGTGAAATAAACTGCATCAAAGTTGGTACAGAAAATATATTCTTATATGTAGAAAATCTTTAAGGTTCCACAGGAAAAAAATATTACAACTAATAAATTCAGCTGAGTAGTAGCATACAAAATCAACATAGAAAAACAAACTGTATTTTTGTAGTAATATGAATAATCTGAGAACAAAACTCTGAAAACAATTCAATTTACAATAGCATCAAAAGAAGAAAGTACTTAGGAAGTAACCAAGAAGTAAAATGCCAATTACTTTCGTGTAGATATAAAAAAATCAATTTTTAAGTTTATGGGGAATCTCAAAGATCCTTAAATTGCAAAAATAATTTTGAAAAATACCACAGTTAGGGAAGTCACACTTAATGATTTCAAAACTTACTACAAAATTCCCAAATAGCATGCTACAAAGAGACTAATGGAGTAATACAGAAAGCCAATATAAATAAACCCTCATATATATGGTCAAATGATTTTTATGGGAAATGAACTGCCTTTCAAAAATCAGTGCTGGGGAAATTGAGAGCCCACATGTAAAAGAGTGAAGCTGGGCCCTTAACTTCTACTATAAAAAAAAATTAACCAACTGGATCAAAGACCTAAATGTAAGAGCTAAAACTACAAAATTCTTAGTATAAAATGTAGGTAAAACATGTCATAACACTGGATTTGGCAGTGATTTTTTTTTAACAGGACACCAAAAACTCAAGAAACAAAAGAAAAATAGATAAATAGGACTGTATCCAGAATATACAAAGAACAATTCAGCAATAATAAAACAAACTACTTGTTTAAAATATGGGCAAAATACATACTTAAACAGACATTTCTCTAAAAATTATGTGAAGTGGCTAATAAGTCCATGAAAATGTACTCAACAAAACTAATCATTAGTAAAATGAAAAGCTAACCCCAAATGACATATCACTTAATACGCATCAGCATAACTACTACCAAAAGAAAAAAACAAAACAGAAAATCACAAGTGTTGGTGGGGAAGTGGAGCAATTAGAACACTTGTACGCTGTTGGTGGAAATGTAAAATGCTGCAGCTGCTATAAAACAACAGCATAGTAACCAAATAATTTACACACAAAATCACCATACGATTCCGCAATTTCACATCTGGGTATGTAGCAAAATATGTGAAAGCAAAGACACAAAATAGTACACATACACCTAGGCTCATAGCAGCATTACTCACATCACCCAAAAGGTTTTTGAATTACCCGTGTCGTTTGAATTATGATCAATGAATAAATAGATAAAATGTGATTCATACATACAGTGGGATATTATTCAGTTATGTAAAATAAGGAAATTCTGACACATGGTACGTCACACATGAACCTTAAGGACATTGTGCAAAGTGACATGAGCCAGTCATAAAAGGACAAATACTGTATCATTACACTTATGAGATACTGAGAGTAGTTAAATTCTGGAAACCCACGTGGAAGAGTGGTTCCTAGGAGCTGGAGGGGGAGTAACAGGGAGCTTTTATTTAATGTGTATTGAATTTTGGTTTTGGAAGTTGAAAGAAGGTCCCTATGAATGGGAATAATAGTTGGAAAACAACGTGAATGTAGTTAATTTTTCTGAGCTGCACACTTAAAATAGCTAAAATGGTTAATTTTATGTATACTTTGCCAAAATATAAAAAAAAAATTTTAAATAAACTATAGCTATCTGAAATAACATGAATTAATATCATAAAGTTGCAATAAGGAAAGTAGATGTAAAAGTATACATATTATATAATTTCACTTATATAAAATCCAGAAAGTGAACACAACTGAGGTTCTGGCTTCCAGTAATAATGAAGCAGACTAGTTCGTTGAATAACTGTTTCACAGATAACTATAATAAAGCTTAATAAAATACTACATTTTGCCATATAGAGACGCGCACTGTTTAAAGACTGAATGAAGATTTTATCTATGTCACTGTAGAAGAGATAAGGATTGGGGTTTGAATCTATTCAAATTAACTCCCTCTTAAAATAATAATTTTCAAAGAAATACAACAGAATCCAGAGTCCCTGTAGTTCCTATTTACACAATTTAAAAATTCATGAGATGCGTGAAGAAGCATGAAAATGTAATCTATTTACAAGATAAAAAGCAGACAATAGAACCTATTACCAAGATGTGCAGGATGCTGCAATCAGTAGATAAGATTTGAAAGAAGCTATTGTAAGTACGTTCATGGGGGTAAAGGAAAACAGTCTCATGACAAGTGACAAGATGTGTAACTGTACACTCCCAGTCTTTTGGTGACAGGGCTGTGGGACTGAGGAGGGAAATTAAAGAAAAATAAAATTAAAAAGCAAGAGGAATACATTTTCTTGTATTAGGCTGACTTGTCCCAGAGGCATCAACAGGCACAGCGCAGACCCAGGAAAAGTCTTGATAATATTATCTTATGTGCTCTGGAGGCTCTCCCAACACTCCCCCAACATAGGGAAAAGAAAAACAAATTTCCTTTGTTTTACGAAATGAGTTTATAGATTCTTGTTCTCTGTAACTAGTGACTTCAAGCATTCTGTTTTATCGAAGAAGTACAATGAAAAGTCATGAGAAGCCTGAGTAGGCTGAACTATAGCTGCTTAGGCACCATAGTGAGGGTTATAGCATAAGCCCCTGCCGAGGGAAACCTAGAAAATGGACATGTGGGTTGCTTGGCAATGGTCTTGTGCAATCTTGTCTGTGTCCTGCCTCTGTATTCCTGCCTTCACGCCACTGTAAGCTTGCTTCAAGCTGGCCCACCCCCTTTTGTGAAGTGTGTCTAAAAGTCAGGTTCTGTCTTTTTTCCGGGCCCAGTCTTTTTGACGTGAGTTAGCTGGTCCTGAGTTTCACGCGCATCCGTATGGAGAGACCACCAAACAAGCTTTGTGTGAACAATAAAAGCTTATTTAATCACCTGGGTGCAGGCGGGCTGAGTCTGAAAAGAGAGTCAGCAAAGGTAGATAGGGATGGGGCCGTTTTATAGGATTTGGGTAAGTAAAGGAAAAAGGGGGGTTGTTCTCTGGCGGGCAGGAGTGGGGCTCACAAGGTACTCAGCGGGGGAGCTTTTGAGCCAGGATGAGCCAGGAGAAGGAATTTCACAAGACAGTGTCATCAATTAAGTCAGGAACAGGCCATTTCCACTTCTTTTGTGGTGGAATGTCATCAGTTAAAGCAAGAACCGGCCATCTGGATGTGTACATGCAGGTCACAGAAGATACGATGGCTTAGCTTAGGCTGAGAGGCCTGACACTGAGTGCACTCAATAAAAATTCTCCTGTTTCAACCCGAGGTCTCTCTCATCCTCCTGAATTCCGCAACATGAGAATTCCAGCATGCACCAGGTTCACAGGACAGTGCGCGGTCACTGAAAGAAGAGTGGGGCGGGGAGGGTGGTGCGCGGCTGTGGGCACCTCTTGCGCTTGCTGGGAGATGTAGTCTTACAAAGACTCCCAGCCCTTTGGTCACAGGGCTGCAGCACCACAATTCCAGCATACACCGGAATCAGGGGCAGTGCGCGCCAGCAGAGGAAGAGGTAGAGCTGTGCGTGACTCGCTGGGCTTGATGGAAAATGTAATCTCATGAACACTCCTTAATGAACAGTGCGCCTCACTGGAGGAAAAGGCGGGGCTGTGCAGGCCTTGCTCTTCTTGCTGAGAGATGCAGTCTCAGAAAAACTCCCTACCCTTTGGTCACAGGGCTGCAGGACTACATTCCCATCATGCACCGGGATCAGGGATAGCGCATGTGCCTGGGCGAAGAGACAAAGCTTTGTGCGCCTCCTTTGGCTTCCTGGGAGATGTAGTTTCATAAAGACACCGAGACTTTTCATTACAGGGCAGCAGGACTACAATCCCAGTATGCACCAAGATCAAGGATAGTGTGCATAACTGGAGGATGAGGCGGGACTGTGCACGCCTCGCTGGGCTTGCTGGGATATGTATTCTCATAAGCATGCCCAACCCTTTGGTCACAGGGCTGCAGGACTACAATCCCAGCATGCACCTGGCTAAGAGACAGTGCCTGTCACTGGAGGAAGAGGCGGAAGACTACAATCCCAGCCAGCACCGGGCTCACGGAAATTGTGCGTCACTGAAGGAAGAAGCGGCGTTGTGTGCTACTCGCCGGGCTTGCTGGGAGTTGTATTCTCATAAGCCCTTCCAGCGCTTGCATCACAGGGCTGAAGGACTACACTTCCAGCCCCAGCATGCACGGGGCTCGGGGACAGCGCGTGTCACTGGAGGAAGAGGGAGGGCTTTGCGCTTCTCTCTGTGCTTTTTTGGGAGATGTAGTCTCATTAACCCTCCCAGCCCTTTGGTCACAGAGATCCAGGACTGCAATCCCAACATGCACCCAGCTCAGGGACAGTGCGCTAGTCACTGCAGGAAGCGGCAGATCTGTGTGCACCTCCTGGGCGTACTGGGAGATGTATTCTCATAAACACTCCCATCCCTTTGGTCATAGGGCTGCAGGACTACAATCCTAGCATGCACCCAGGTCAGTGACGGCGCGCTAGTCTAAGGAGAAAGAGGCAGGGCAGTGTGCGCCTTGCTGGGCTTCCTGGGAGATGTAGTCTCATGGCCTCTCCCTGCCCTTTGGTCACAGTGCTATAAGACTACAATCCCAGCATGCATGGGGCTCACGGACAGCCCGCGTCACTGGAAAACAAGGAGAAGGTTGTGCACACCTCGCTGCGTTTGCTGGGAGATGTTGTTTCATAAAGACTCTCAGACCTTTTGTCACAGGGCTGCAGGACTACAATCCCAGGATGCATCGGGATCAAAAACTGTATGCGTCACGGGGAAAAGATGCGGGGCTTTGTGCCTCTCCCTAGGTCTTCTGGGAAATGTAGTCTCAAAAACACTCTTGGCCCTTTCGTCACAGGGCTGCAGGACTACAATCCCAGCATGCAGCGGGTTCAGGGACAGTGTGTGTCACTGGAGGAAGACTTGGAGCTGTGCGTGCCTCGCTGGGCTTGCTGGGAGATGCAGTCTCATAACTACCCCAGTTCTTTAGTCACAGGGCTGCAGCACTACAATTTCAGCATACCTCTGGCTCAAGGAGAGTGCACTAGTCACTGGAGGAAGAGGCAGGTCTGTGTGCGCCTCGCTGGGCTTGCTGGGAGAGGTAGTCTCATAAACACTCCCAGCCCTTTCATCACATCTCTGTAGGGGTACAATTCCAGTATGCACGGGGCGCCGGGGAAGTCCGCGTCACTAGAGGAAGAGAAAGGCGTGTGAGCGCCTTGCTGGGCTTTCTGGGAGATGTTGTCTCATTATTTCTCCCAGCCCTTTGGTCACAGGGCTTCAGGACTACAATCCCAGCATGCACCCTGCTCAGGGACAGCGCGCGTCACTGTAAGAACAGGTGGACCTGTGCTGTTCTCGCTATGCTTTTTGGGAGATGTATTCTCATAAACACTCCCAGCCCTTTTGTCACTGGGCTGCAGCACTACAATCCCAGCATGCAACGGGCTCAGGGAGAGTGCGCTAATCAGTGGAGCAAGGGGCTAGGCTCTGCACGCCTGGCTGGTCTTGCTGGGAGATGCAGTCTCATAAACACTCCCAGCCCTTTGGTCACAGGACTGCAGCGCTACAATCCTAGCATGGACCGGGCTCAGGGAAAGTGTGCGTCACTGGAGGAAGAGGCAGGGTTGTGCGCGCCTCTCTAGGCTTGGTGGAAGATGCGGTCTCATAAACACTCCCAGAACTTTCATCACTGGCCTGCAGGACTACAATCCCAGCATGCGCCCGGCTCAGGGACAGTGCGCATTACTGGAGGAAAAGGCTAGGCTGTGGACACCTCCTTCTGCTTGCTAGGAGATGTAGTTTCATAAAGACTTCCCGAACTTTCATCACAGGGCTGCAGGACTACCATACCAGGTATGCACTGGGGTCAGGGACACGGCCCGTCAGTGGAGAAAGAGGCGGGGCGGTATGCGTGTCCTTAGGCTTGCTGGGAGATGTATTTTCATAAACACTCCCAACCCTTTGGTCAAAGGGCTACAGGACTAGAATCCCAGCATGCGCCAGTCTCCGGGGCGAGGCACAGTTCTGGAAGAAGGGGCAGAGTGCTACACGCCCCACCTAATATGCTGGGAGCTGTAGTCTGTTAACTGCTCTCAGCCTGTTTGTCGGTAGGCTTCAGAAATATAATCCCAGCATGTACCAAGAACCGGGGTGCATAGCCCTGGAGGGAGGGAGAGAGCGGTGTGGGTGTGGACTTCCCGGTGTGCAAAGCACTGCTGAGTTCTTATGCTATGCCGACTCTTTGCCAAGGAGAATGAGTACAGAGGTGGACCTGGAGGACAGGTCTGCGCTGAGCATTGAGAAGGGTATTACCCTACGTAGACACCTTACCTTTGCCCAAATCAGGCGGGTTGTCCTCAACCGATTGGCCCTATCCTTCTCAGGTTCTTCTTTCAGCTGTACCCAGGGTTCTTTCCAGAGCATTGCGCCTTCTGCAGCCCAGGGCGCTGCCTTCTTTCCTAAACTTCTGTGGAAACTGTCCTGGTGTCTGAGACACTGTCCATTGTGCCGCAGCCCTCTTTTTACTCTAGCCAGAGCTCATGCTCAACAGCTTTTGAGAGAAATCTTCCACGTGGCCTGCTTATGAACAGCTTCAGAACTCTGCAGGGGGTGACAACGTCTGTGCCTCCCTGGAAATGTCACTCTCAATGGCGCCTTTTTCACGAATGTGAAAGTCAAGGCATCAGGAAGGTTAATTATTGGGTGGCACAAAATCTGCTAAGAGCAAAGGAGAAGACCCCATTTCCGAGGAGTGAGACTTGTGAGCCATTTTCATCCACCCATTTAAGCGGACAAGCTCCAAAATGCAAGCTGAAGCTGCTGATTATTTAGGCATTTTACGCTTGAACTCATCAGTCTCATCTCAAGTCACGCCTGACTTGCCAGTGTCTCAGAAACACAGATGGGACCTGATCTCTCAGGAACAGATAGTGTTCCAGGTTTGTTGGAGCGACATTTAAGATGTGGAGCACTTGGGGTCCTTTGAAACCCGCTATCTTCATTAGGGACTTTTACTTCTAGACAGCATGTGCATTTTGATTTTATCTATCCTCAAACTGAACTTTTGCTCATTTTAATAGTAAAAACACATTCCTGGGTGGAGACTTAATATGCTAATGAGACATGCAATGTATGCACAAATATGTACAGCTACTGCACATGTGCACCCAGAAAACGACTCAAAACCTGCTTCCTATAACACTTCTTTCCACCTTCTTATGAATAATCACGTAAAAGTCCCAGAAGGAGGGTTTCTTCAGTAACAATTAATGCTGTCTCACTCTTATGAGCAGGCTGCCCTGGAATCTCTTTCTCAGAATGTACCGTCTATTCTGCACTTAATTTTCAAAGTATTCTTTTGTGTGTGTGTGTGCAATAAATTACTCTATGCGGTACTTCTTTTGCTGCGTGTTTCTTGTTTAAATTCTTTTAAACTAAGAAAATAAGAACCAAGGTATTACATCAGCCATCAACATTTCTTGTGCCATGGCCCGGAGAGATGTCTGTCCGCTTCATTAATTTCACTTTCATTTTACTTGCAGTGAATACTATGGCACTTCCAGACTACCTGGGTAACTATCGCTGGTTGTTCCAGCGCTGTTTCACTAACGTTCTGGGGAAACCCTGTCCCTTCAGGCTTTATGGATTTCCCAGCTCCTTGAAATTGTTCTTCAACAGTCTTTCTTTGCTGAACAAAAGATGCACAGTCATGTAGATGCCCAGTCGTAGGGTTTAAATCTGAGCATTGCAAGTGTTATAATTGGGCATCATAAATGGCAAGCCAGTGAATTAGGGAAAGGCTTGTCAGCCAGACATCTGCTCCCTAGCGAGCAGTGGGGGTCATCTCGGCAGGGCTGGAGATGTCCACCGCTGGTGAGATAGGACGGTGTATGGCAAATGCCTATGACCTCCTAGAGCTTCAGTTAATGGGGTTTCGAGGGGATGCACTGGACACCTTGGTGCTTCCACTTGGCCCATGGGGATGCCCATAGTCTCCTGGACTTTAGTACATGTTCTCTCGTTGCAGGATTCTCTCAGCACCATGGGAGTCACTTCCTCTATTGACACTGAAACACACCTGGGATGTATATTTAAAAATTGAAACAGCTTTTGGCTAGATGAATAAAAAAAATTATCTTCTTTTGTAACACTATTTAGCCTGCATAGAGATTAGTTCACGAAACATGGCTGGAGAATGAGACTGTGAACGTTAACACCATTCTACAGCTAGATCTTTTCTGTAGAAATCAGGGAAAATGGTCTGAAGTATCCCATCTGCAAGCCTTTCTGGGCTGACAACAAAACCCAGCTCTACGCAGCACCTGTGGGCTAAAGCCTAGTAAGCCACAAAGCCCCTCAGAACCATTAGAAGATCATCTGTTTTAAGGGTAAGGGACCCCAGACACCACAGCCCAATACCAGCTCCAGATAGGGGCCCTCAGAGGCCTACACCTCCTTTAGAATCCCCAGCGTCCCCACACTATCAGTCTTCTGTAGAATCTAAGCTTGTTTCATCTCCTCCTTATGCTCCTCTTTCGGCCTTTGCCAGGTACAATATAGACCAGCCCATCTGTAGTTACTCACAGTGGAGCTTCACACCATGCAGGACCAGATAATTTGATTCCCTTACAGAAAGTACCAAATGGAGAGAGGACCATCAGAGTGTTTGTTCTCTTCTCAATAAATGATCTAATCCAATGTAAGCAACAGCTCTGATGGCTCTCAGAGAACTTCAGCGCATTTACTGAAGCCTTCTAGGCTCTAACTTTGACCACAATTCAACTTCACCATCCATAAATGGACCCAATGACTGCTGACCACATAGCTGCACAAAACTTTTTCTTATTGGCAAAAAATAGTAAAGACTTAAAACTTTTGCTGCTTTCACCATTTTAATGCAGAATACTTTTGCAGCACAAATGTCACCATAAGGTGGATCCTTGGGAATCCAGTACAAACTATCTCAGAAAATCTCAATGTATCCCCAACGAGCAGCAGAGGGCCTCAATAGACTTCAACAACATCTGAACTCTATGGCCACTGTAGTCCAACAAAACCAAAGAGCCTGGGATCTTCTCCTAGCCAGGCAAAGAGGAACATGTTTATATCTAAAAGAAGAATGCTATTTTTTGAGATCAATCAGTCTGGTTTAGTCCAAGACAATATTAATAATATCATCACCCAGGCAGACAAAATTGAATCTCTAGGAACTTCCATGGGAACATGCAAGCAATGTCCATTGCCTGCCTTGCTCTCTTTAATAGTACCAGACATTATTATACTTTCAGCTTTTACTTTTATTCCAATTTTGTTTAAAATGTTAACTGATTTCTTGCTCTCTTGCTTGCAGCAGCTCCATGTTTGCATGATGGTTGGCAAGGCTTTCAACCTTTGGCTGCCAGCATCTTGCCCACTGGCTCCGTGAATGATGTTGTTTACACCCAGTTAGATCACACAGGAAGAAACTTTAAGGCCCAGGCTAGGCAGAAGTAACACCCGTCTCAGCAGGAAACAGCTCCAGAAAAAGTGGCTTAACCCCTCAACCTCCAATAAGATGATTGCCCTAAAATCTCTTAGGGGGAAATTGAGGCAGAATAGATAGTCCAGAAAATGACCATGATCTCGGGATACAGAAACCATGGTGACTGTACAGCCAACACAATAAGCCTTAGCATTCGCATTGTAATTGGGCTTATTCAAGCAAAGCTATCCTCATTAAGGACTTTCTGTTCTAGAGAGCATGTGCATTTTGATTTTACCTGTCCTCAAACTTAAATTTTGCTTATTTTAATAGCAAAAAAATACACTGCCTAGCCAGGCACGGTGGCTTATACCTCTACTCTCAGCACTTTGGGAGGCTGAGGAAGATGGATCACTTCAAACCAGAAGCTCGAGATTAGACTGGCCAACATAGTGAAACCCCGTCTCAATTAAAAATACAAAAATTAGCAGGGTATGGTGGTGCATGCCTGTAATCCCAGATACTCAGGAGGCCGAGGCACGAGCATGGCTTGAACTCAGGAGGCAGAGGTTGCAGTGAGCAGAGATCACACCGCTGCACCTCAGCTTGGAAAACACGGTGAGACTCTGTCTCAAACAAACAAACAAACAAACAAACAAACAGAAATACACTCTTGGGTGGAAATCTAAGATGCTAACGAGACATGCAACATATGAACAAGCATGTACAGCTACTGAGCATGTGCACCCAGAATACCACTCAGAACATGCTTCCTAGCAACTCCTCTTCCCTCCTCCTTATTAACAATAATGTAAAACTGCCATAAAGGGGTTTCTCCAGCGACAATCCACGCTGTCTCACTCTTATGAGCAACCCACCCTGGAATATCTCTCTCAGGGTGTACTGTATTCTGCACTTAACTTTCAAATATTTTCTTTTCCAATAAATTATGCTGTACTTTTTTTCTTTGTGTCTCTTTTTTAAATTCTTAAAAACTACGAAGACAAGAACAGAGGTATCACATCAGTTGGCAACACAGCAATAAGTCAGCCTCCTTCTTGTAAGCATAGCCCATGTAGAAAAGGAGAGTCACATCACCTAGGTGCTGGATCCAGAGACATGTCACAATTTATCCCATGCACAAAGTTAAGGTCATTGAGGAGAGTCGTATTAAATAGTTTCTGGGCTCAGGGATATGTCACAATGGCTCCTGTGAGCAGAGATCCAGCAGCATAATCACATAACTGGTGTGCTGGACACAGCGATAAGCCACCCTTTCATCTGTGAGCATGACCCAGGCAAGAAAGAAGAGCCACAGCATTTAGGTGCTTGCTGCAGAGGTACTTAACAATCTCTCTTATGGGCAAAGCTCAGGTAAGAGAGAAGAGTCAAATCTCCAAGATGATTCATGTAGAAATTTGTCACAAGAGACTTTTTAGGCAGGGCCCATGCTGGATCTTCTTATCTTCCAGAAGTTAGGTCCAGGGATACGTCAGAATGCCCAAAATGCACAGGGCTCAGTCAATAAAGGAGAGTCACATCACCCAGGTGCTGGGTCTAGACATAACACATCTCTTTTGTGGGGAAATCTCAGGTGAAAAAGGAAGGTCCCATCAAATAGTTGATAGGCCCAGAGATATGTCACATTGCCTCCTGCTTGAAGTGTCTAGGCCAAAGACTCACATCACATTGGTGCTAGGCCCGTGTTCATATATAAACATTCAACCAGAGTTGAAATGGTGGCTCATTTCTAAACCCAGCTTATAGGCAAGGGAGGACTCTCTTATCCTGACCTAGTTAATTGTAATGATGTTGACTCTCATACCTGGGCTTAATGCTACAAGTATGATCTTGGGTCCCTACCATTAGGAAGGTCTCAAAGTTGATTACAACTCTCATTCATACTGTATAGGGCCATTGAGTAGTATATAGAGCGTGCTAACTGGGCCGAGCACATAGGTGAGATTGTGACACTCATATGCACACCCAGCCAACAGTAACTATTGTCAACCTCTCACGGGAACACAGGTCAGTCTGCGGAGGAATTGAGGTTCTCATACACAAATCCAGTCTGGTGTTGAGACGGTTATTCGTGGGCTTAGACCCAACATACAGGAGATGTTGAATGTCATGCCTACAACTGAGACAGTTGTGGGATTGTTAATCTAATTCCTGGACCATTCTGCAGCTTTCATTGTGAAATTTGCCAGTGCCTAGCACCTGAGTGCCTTGACGGTCTTGCATGGACCCAGCCCACAGATGCGATATTCACATATTGCTGGATCCAGCATATTGAGGATGTAACTCTGTTCTCCTTCCTTGGCGCTGCCCACAGTGAGCATTTTGACATATCGCTAGACCTTGCACCCAGGTGATGTGCGTCTCCTCTTCTGCCTTGGTGCTGCCCACAGGAAGCGTTGTTATATATAGCTTGGCCTCGCACCCAGGTTATGTGACTCTCCGGCTTGCGCACTGCCCATATGGGACACTGTGTTATATTGCTGGGTCCACTACTCAGGCGATGTAACTCCCCTGTCTGGGCCCTGCCTTACAGGGGCATTGTGATATATTTCTGTGCTCATCAGCCAGGTAATGTGATTCTCTTCTCCTGCCTGGTCCCTTTACACAGAAGGGATTGTGACATGTTGCTGGGCTTAGCACCAAGTTGATATTGATGTGAATCTTCTGCCTGGATCGAGTTCACAGAAGGCATTGTAAAATACCTCTGGGTCCATCACCTATTTGATATGACTCTCCTCTCTTACCTGAGCGTTGCCCATAAGAGAGATTGTGACATATCTCGGGGTCTAGCAGTGGGATGATGTGACTTCTCCCTGCCTGGGTCATGCCCACAGAAGGAAGTGTGACTTATAACTGGGCACAGCACACGGGTGACGTGATTCTTCTGCCTCGTCCCTACATACAGGAGTCATTGTCAAATACCTCTGGGCCCATGATCTAGACTATGTGACTCTCTACTTCTAGGGCCTGCTCACAGTAAGGATTGTGACATATTACTTTGCCCAGTACCTACATCATGTGACATTTCTCTCATGTCTGGGCTCCTTCTTGGAGATGAATGTGACATATAGCTCGGACTAGCCCCTAGGTTCTATAACTTCTCGTTTTTCAAAATCCTACCCACCAGGGGCATTGAAACATCTCTCTGGGCACTTCACTTAGGTAATGTTACATTGTTGCCTGGAGCCTCCCCTCAGGGGGTATTGTGTCATATTGCTGGACCCAGTACCTTCATGATATTACTCTCCTTTCTTGCCTGGGCCTTGTATACATTGTGTATTATAATATATGGCTGGGTTCAATGACTAGGTGATGCAACTCTTATGCATAGCACCTACGCACAGGGACCTTATGACATTTCTTTAGCTCTGACTCTCCTCTTTTTCCTTAGCCCTGCCAAAAAGGGAGGTGGTGACATATATCTGGACCTAGCAACCAGCTAATATGGCTCTCCTCTTTTGCCTGCACCCAGCATATTTTAGGTGTTGTGTCATATCCTTTGTCTCAACACCTGCAGGATGAAAGGCTCCTGCTTGAGCCCAGCCATCAGTCAAAATCGTCATTCTCCCACACGAACATGGACCATAATTGAGGTTCTGAAACTCACACCCAGAGGCAGTCAAAAGTTGGAAAGTTGGCTCTTATAAGTGGATATGGTCTGCCAGTGGGTTTGTTACACCCTGACCAAGATCCAAAACACTTGTGAGGCTGTGACTACACTAAGATAAGTCAGTTTTCAAAAGGGATTAAGGCTCTCATGGAAAAAATCCATTCCTCCATTGAGATTGTGACTTATGCATATAGATGCAACATACAGGAGGCGTTCACTCTCATACCTAGAACTGACACTTATGTGGGATTGTTAATCTCATCCATGGACCTTCTTGCAGGTGTGATTCTGACGTACACCTCTAGCCAGCACCTGAATGTTTTGCTATTTTTGCCTGGGTGTAGCCCACAAATGAGATTGGGATATATCCCTGAATCCAGCATCTAAGTAATATGCTTCTATTCTCCTGTCTTGGCACTGCCCATAATGGGTATCCTGATCTTTCACTGGTCCTGGCACTTTGTTATGTGACTCTGTCCTGTGCTTTGCCCATATGAGCCATTGTGACATATTGCTGGGTCCAGCACCCAGGTGATGTAACTCTTGTCTAGGCTTTGCCTACAGGGGGCATTGTGATATATCTCTGCACTGATCACCCAGGTGATGGGACTCCCTTCTCCTGACTGCTGCCTGTTCATAGCAGGAATTGTTACAAATCGTTGAGGGCAGACTGTAGGTAATGTGACTGTCTTTTTACTGAGCGCCACCCACAGGAGGCATTGCAAAATATCTATGAGCCTCTCACCTAAATGAGGTGACTCTTTGCCTGGGCCCATTTCTCAGGGGCATTGTGACATATGGCTGACCTCAGCATCGAGGTGATGTGAGTTTCTTCTATGGCTAGTGCTCTGACCAAAGAGAGATTACAATGTATCACCAGGCCCAGTACCTGAGTGATTGGACTCTCCCCTCTTGGCTGTGTCCTGCATATATTGTGTATTGTGACATATCACTGGGTCCATCACCTAGGTAATGTGACTCACGTGCATGGGCCATTTCCACCTGGGTATGATGACATATCTTTTTGTTCATCACTTAGGCGATGCAACCCTCCTCTTTGCCTTCGGCCCCGCATAATTTAGCTATTGTGATGTATCACTGGGCCAATAGCCTAGACAATAGGAAGCTTCTGCCAAGGCCCTGACTACTGGGGGCCTTGTGACATTGCTCTGCATTTATCACCTAGAAAATGTGATCCCTCTCATTTCTGCCTGAGCCCTAATCACAAGAAAAATTGTAGCATACTTCTGGGCCCAGCAAACAGGTGATGTGTTTCTCCTGCCTGTGCCTTGTTCACAGGGAAAATTGTGACATATCGCTGGGCCCAGAACCCAGGTGAGGTGACTCTGCTGCATGTGTCGTGCTTTCAGGAGGGAGCAAGAACATATCCCTGGCAGAACACCTAGGGATGTGACTCTCTTGCCTTGTCCCTGTCCTCAGGGGAGACTGTGACATATCCCTGACACAGACCCAGGTGATGAGACTCTCCTGCTTCGTGACTACCCAAATGTGAAGTTGTTACATATATTTTGGCTTAGCACGTAGATGTGATGATGACATTCATACCTTAAACCAACCAATAGGAGAGAAACTTTCTCTCATAGCCAGGCTTAACAAAACTTGCAAAATTATGGGTCTTCTCTTACTGTGAAGGTCAGAGAAAATAAACACTCTTGCATATCATATAAAGCACTCAGATGGTACAGTGTCATCACAGGGTCCAGAACACAGGTGAGATTGTGTTCTCTGTGTGCACACCCACCAATCATCTGAATTGTCATTCTTACACAGGAACAGAGGTGATTGTGGAGGTCCTAAATCTCATACCTGAATCAGTCCACAGTTGGAACTGTAACTATCATATGTGAACATCCGATCACAGTTGGGATAGTGACTTATTTCTGAACCCAGTTTATGGCCAAGTAAAGATCCTCTTATCTGGATCCATCCAGCTGGAGAGATGTTGACTCTCATACCTGGGCTTATGGCCACAGGTACAATCATAAGTTCATATCAGCACGAAGACCTCAGAGTGGATTATGTTTAATGCATACTGTACAAGGCCCACAGGAGGTACATAGTGTCCTAACAGGGCCCAGCAAACAGGTGAAATTGTAACACTCATGCACACTCTGGTGACAATAAAAGTTACCATCCTCAAAAATGGGCACAACTGGCTGGGCGCAGTGGCTCATGCCTGTAATCACAGCACTTTGGGAGGCCAAGGTGGGTGGATCATGAGGTCAGGAGGTCAAGACCATCCTGGCCAACATGGTGACACCCCGTCTCTCTACTATTTATGATTATGATTATGATTATGATTATTTTGAGACAGAGTCTTGCTCTGTCACCCAGACTGGAGTGCAGTGGCACCATCTAGGCTTACTGCAACATCCGCCTCCCGGGCTCAAACAATTCTCTTTTCTCAGCTTCCTGAGTAGCACGGACTACAGGCTTATGCCACCATGCCCAGCTAATTTTTGTATTTTTAGTGGAGACGGGGTTTCACCATATTGGTTAGGCTGATCTCAAACTCCTGACCTCAGGTGATCCACCCACCTTGACCTCCCAAAGTGCTGGGATTACAGGCATGGGACACTGCGCCTGGCCACCCTATCTCTACTAAAAATACAAAAATTAGCTGAGCGTGGTGGCATGTACCTGTAATCCCAGCTACTTGGGAAGCTGAGGCAGGAGAGTTGCTTGAACCCAGGAGGCAGAGGTTGCAGAGAACCGAGATCGCCCCACTGTACTCTGGCCTGGAGATAGAGTGAGACTGCATCTCAAGGGACCAAAAGAAATAAGAAAGAAAGAAAAAGAAAGGAAGAAAGAAAGAAAGAAAGAAAGAAAGAAAGAAAGAAAGAAAGAAGAAAGAAAGGAAAAGAAGAATGAAAGAAGAAAGAAAGAGAAAGAAAGAAAGAAATGAATGAATGAAAAGAAAGAGAATGAAAGAAGAAAGATAAAGAAAGAAAGGAAAAGAAAGAATGAAAGAAGAAAGAAAGAGAAAGAAAGAAAGGAATGAATGAAAAGAAAGAATGAAAGAAGAAAGAAAGAGAAAGAAAGGAAGGAAGAAAGAAAGAGAAAGAAAGAAAGAAAGAAAGAAAGAAAGAAAGAAAGAAAGAAAGAAAGAAAGAAAGAAAGAAAGAAAGAAAGAAAATTGACTCTCATATATGGATCTTGTCCACAGGTAGGTGGGTGACTCTCAAACCAAAATTCATTACATCTGTGAGACTGTAACTCTCCTAAGGGGAGAAATTCTTCTCAGCCAGAGAAGACTTATTTATGAATCCAGTTCACTGTTAAGATTGGGACTGGCGTACTTAGGCCCCACATACAAATTCTCATACTTGGAATCTGGACATGTGTGAAGTTGTTCATGTCATCCCTGTTGCTTTCTGCAGGTGGGATTGTGACATACATCTCTGCCCAGCTCCAGAGTGTTTTAGATGTTTCCTGTGTCCAGCTCACAGATGGGATTCTGATATATCACTGAAGCCAGCACTTAGGTGATGTGACTCTTATCTCCTGCCTTGGTGCTGCCCACAGGGGACATTGGGACATATCACTTGGCCTTACACCTAGGTAATGTATGTTTTCTGTCTTGCATTAGTGCTACTCACAGGTGCGTTGTGATGTATTGCTGGGACCCACATCCAGGTTATGTGACTCTTCTGCCAGTGCCCTGTCCACAATGGCCATTTTGACATATTGCTGCATCCAAAAGCTAGATGATCTACCTCTCCTTCCTGAGTTTTGCCCAAGAGGATGTTGTGAAATATCTTTGTGCCCATCACCCATGTGGTGTGATTTTCTTCTCCTGCCTAGTCCCTGCTTAAAGAAAGTATTGTGACATATCACTTTGCCCAGCACCTAGCTCATGTTACTCTTCTTTTGTTTTTTAGGAATTGTTTGGCAAGAGATTGTAATACATTGGTGGGTCCAACTTCTCGGTGACATTACTCTGTTGACTTTGCCCTACAAGCAGAAAACACTGTGACACATTATTGGGGCCAACACCCAAGTGAGTCTCCTGCCTGAACCCTGCCTACAGCAATTTGTGACATAAGGCATTGGGACATATCTCTGGGCCCATCAACTATTTGACAAGACTCTTCTTTTTTAACAAAGGCTTTGCCCATAGGAGAGATTGTGACATAATTCTGAGCCCAGAAAATAGGTGATGTTTCTTTTGTTTTCTGCTTGAGCCCCACATTGTGATATATTCCTGTTCTCAGCAACTGAGGGAAGGGAATCTCCTGCCTGGGTCTTGCATACAGGGAGCCTTGTAAAATCTTTCCACACCATCACCTAACAGATTTGACCCTCATCTTCTGCCTTGGCCATGTTTACAGAAGGGAGAGCGGGTTATTCCTAGACCCAGCACACAGATCATATGATTCTGCATCCCGGTCTCTCTAGAGGGGTCATTTTGACGTATCTCTAGACTCATCAACTAGATAATGTGATGCTCCTCTTCTCCCTGAAACCTATCCATATTGTGAAATATGGAGATTTTGAAATACAGCCTGGCACAGCACCCACATGATGGTACTCTCTTCTCATGCTTGGATGCTGTCCACAGGCATCATTGTGACTTATAGCTGAGTACAGTCTTCAGGTGATGTAACTCTCCTCTGTTTTTGGGCCCACACACACAGGGCATTACCATATAGCTCTGCTCCTCTGACCTAGGTGATGTGACTCTCCTGTCTGTTACCTTCTCTTAGGAGGTATTGTGATATATTGCTGGGCCAAAACTGAGGTGATGTATCCTTTTGTCTTGCCCGGGCCCTGCATACATGGTATATGGTAACATACCTCTGGGTTGAACAAATAGGTGATGTGACTCTTCTGCATAAGTCTTGCCAACAGGGGTATTATGACATACCTTTATATTCATTGCCTAGGCGATGTGACTCTCCACTCTTATCTGGGCCCTTCCAAAAGAGGGCATTGTGATATATCACTGACCCTACCACCAAGGTGATGTGATTGTTCTCTTTTTCCTGGGTTTGCATATTTTGGGTATTGTGACATATCCCTGGGCCCAAAACTTAGGGAATAAAAGGTTTATTCCTCTATCTTATGCACAGTGAAACTTGTAACATATTTCTGCATTCATCACCAAGAAGATGCGACTCTTCTGCCTGCATCCTGACCACAGAGAGGATGGTGACATATTGCTAGATCCAGCATGCAGGTGATGTGTCTCTGCTGCCTGGGTCCTAATTTGAGAAGTGGATTGCAACATACTGATGCCTGAGCATTCAGATAATGTGACTGTTGCCTGGTCTCTGCTCTCAGGGAAGTGACATATCACTGGCCCAGCGTCCAACAGATTTTACCCTCCTGCTCTCTTCCTATACGCAGGTGTAATTATGACATATATCTTGGAACACAACACACAGGTGCAATGATGACTTTCATATGTCACACTAGCCAATAGGAGAGATACTGCTTCTCCTAGCTACACTTAGGGAAATGAAAAAAAAAACATGGGTCTCCACGCTAGGATCATCCACTCTCTCACATATTACAGAAAGCTCTCAGGTGGTAGAGATTCTTATCACAGGGCCCAGCACACAGGTGAAATTTGTTTCTCGTATGCACACCCTGCACCCTCCTGACCATTATGATTTTCACCCTCACATATAAACAGAACCCACTGGTGAGGTCCTGAATTGCACACATGAATCAGTTTATAGTTGGAACTGTGACTCTCATATGTAATCATCTGTCCAGAGTTGGAATGGGAACTTCGTTAAAAACCCAGCGCATAGAAAGTTGATGATTGTCTTATCTGGACCCCGCCAATTGTAAAGGTGTTGACTCATATATTGGCTTAGGGCCATAGGTATGATCATGGGTCCATGTCAGCATGAAAATCTCTGAAAGAATTGAGACTGTCATGCATAACATATAAAGCCCTCAGGTGCAACACAGATAGTCCTAATAGGGCTCAGCACACAGTAATATAATGACATTGGGATGCACACCCAGCCAACATTAAAAATTGTCGTTCTTTCACATGATCATAGTTCGCTTTTGAGGCTCTGAATCCCACACCCGAAGGCAGTTTCAAAAGTTGAAAAATTGACTCTCATATGTGAGAGTCACAGATGTGTTGATGACTCTGAGATCATGAGTCAGCACACCTGGGAAGCTGTGATTTCAATTAGGGGACAAAGTCTGCAAGAGAAAATAGGGTTGCCACGCACAAGTTTAGTCCACCATTGAGATAGTGACTTGTGTACTTAGATCAAACATACAAAAGGTGTTCACTCTCGTGCCTAAAACCAGAATATGTGCAGGATTAATCCCATATCTGGACCTTCCTCCAGGTGGCATTGTGACAAATATACACTTTTGTCCAGCACCTGAGTGATTAGACTCTTCTGTTTAAGCCCAGATCACAAATAAAATTGGGACATATCATTGGACCTAGAACGTAGGTGATGTGGCTCTATTCTCTTGCCTTCATGCTGCCCACAGGGAGCATTGTAACGTATCACTGAACTTAACACCTAGGAGATTAGAGGCTCCTGCCCAAACTCTGTCCACAGTGAGCCTTGTAGCCTATTTCTGCTTCCAACGCCAGATGATGTGACTCTCCTTTCTGCCTGCACCTTGCCCACAGGAAAGATTCTGACATATCACTGGGCCCAGTAATCGGTAATCACGTGATGTGTCTCTCCTGCTATGGCCTTGCCCACAGGGAGTGTAGTGACATATCACTGAGCTCAATATTCAGGTGATTTGTCTCTGCTGCATATACTCTGATTTCAGGAGGGGATTGTAACATATCCCTGGTGAGCACACAAGTGATGGGACTCCCTTCCTAACCTCTGACCTCAGAAAACATTGTTACATATCCCTGGCCCAGCCTTAGGTATGTGACTCTCCTACATGGTCCCTGCCATCAGGGAAGATATTGACAAATCTCTGGCCAAGCATCCAGGTGGTGTGACTCTCCTGCTACCTCCCTACCCAGAGGAGAGATTGAAAAATATATCTTGGCCAGCTCACAGGTGTAATGACTCTCATACCTCAAACCTGCCACTAAGAGAAACATTGTTTTTCATAGTGAGGCTTTGGAAAACAGGTAGGTCCTAAGTTTTCCTTTTGTATGAAGGTCTGAGGGGAATACCACTCTCTCTTATATTATATAAAGCCCTTAAATGGTACAAAGAGTATTATCACAGGGATATGTTGCACAACCTAGGGAAGGGGCCCAGTTATATGTCACAATTACCCCAGGAGGCAGGGCATATGCATGAGAAGAGAGTCACATCACATATGTGCTGGCCTAAGTGATATGTCATCATCCTCACTGTGGACAGGTCTCAGTAAAAACAGGAGAGTCATATCATTCTAATAATAGTCTCAGAGATACATCACAATGACTCCCCTGGGCAGAAACAAGAAACAAGAAACAAGGGATAAGAGTCACATCACCTGTGGGCTAGGCCCAGAGATGTCACTCTTACTTCCGTGGGCATGTGTCAGGCTGGAGAGGAGAATCACATCATTTAAGCACTGGACCAAAAAATACATCACAATCTTTCTATGGGCAAAACCCAGGTAAGGGAATAGAGCCATATCAAATAGTTCATGGGCTCAGAGATATGTCACTATGCTCTCTGTGGGCACGGTTCAGGTAGGACAATCACATTACATTGGTGCTTGTTCAGCAATATATCCCAATGCCTTCTGAGGGCAGAGCCAAGATAAAAGAGTAAAATCATTTTGGAGTTTTACCTATCGATATGTCACAATCTCCCCCTTGGGCAGAACCTGAAAAAAAGCAAAGAGTCACATTAGCTAAATGCTGCGCCTGGTGATAAGTCACAATTCACCCTGTAGGCAGAGACTAGACAGAAGATAGAGTCACATCATCTAGTGACTGGTGCAGAGATATGCCACCATGCCCTCTGTAGGCAGAGTTCAGACAGGAGAGCTATGTCACCTGTGTTTTGGACCCAGAAATATGTCACAAGAGCTCATGGACAGAGCACAGAAAAGACAGTCACATAACCTGAATATAGGGTTAAGTGGTATGTCCCAATGCCTCCTGTGAGCATTCCAAGGCAGGAGAGGAGACTCACATCACCTGTGTGCAAGACCCAGTGATAGGTCACATGGAGGAGTACCACTGTCATGCATATTGTGTAAACTATGGTAGAGAAATTGTCACCACAGGGCTCAGCACACTGGTGAGATTATGCTTCTCAGATGCACACCCCACCAATATTCAGGATGGTCTCTATCACACGTGGAGAGAGTCCACTCTTGAGGTCCTGAATTACACATGCAGACACAGTCCACAATGGGGATTCTGACTTTCATATGTGAACACCCAGCCACAGGTGGGATGGTGACTTATTTTTAAACACAGCTCATAGGCAGTTAAGAACTCTTACTTGGAACTTGCCAATTAGAAAGATGTTGACTGTCATACCAGGGCTTAAAGCTAAAGGTACAAGGAGGGGTCCGTGCCTGCTTAAGGTTTCAGAGAGGATTGTTATATTCATGCAGACTCTATAAAGACTTCATGTGGTGAAGAGAGTGTCCTGACAGGGCCCAGAACAAAGGTAGATTGTGACACTCATATCTACTCTGAGCCGAGAGTAAAAACTGTCATCTTTTCACATGAACACAGCCCACCGTTGAGGTTCCGAATCTCACACCGAGAGGCAGTTGAAAGATGAAAAATTGACTCTCATAAGTGGATGCGATCCAGGTTTGAGTTAGCGACTCTAAAACTAACATTCAGTAAACACGTGAGGCTGTGACTCCATTAAGGGGCCACAGTCCTTAGGAAAGACTGAAGCTGCCATGCACAGATCCAGCGCACCATTGAGACTGTGACTTGTATATTTAGACCCAACATACAGAATGTGTTTGCTCTCACACCTAGATATGGGACATGTGAAGGGTTGTCAGTCTCAACCCTGGACTTTCCTGGAGGTGTAACTGTGAAATATATCTCGGCCCAGCTCCTGAGGGACTTGACTCTTCTGCCTAGCCCAGCCCATATATAAAATTGTGACATTATTGAACCCAGCACCTATGACCCTCCTCTTCTGCCTGGGTCCCGTCAAAAAGAGAGATTGTGACAAACCAATGGGACACAAGCACCCACATGATGTGACTCTCCTCTTTTGCCTGGGCGCTGCATATTTTAGATATTGTGACATACTGCTGGGCATAATACCTAGGGAATTGATGGCTACTGCCTGAGCCCTGTTCACAGGGGACCTTGTGACATCTCTCTGCATTCACCACCTAGAAAAAGTGCGTGCACCCTGCCTACTAACAAGATTGTAACAGATTACTTGTCCTAGCAACCAAGTGATGCGAGTCTCCTCTCCTGCCTTGGTGCTGCTCGCAGGGGACATTATAACATATACTTGGTGCTGCACCCATGTTTTGTAATTTTTCTGCCAGGGCCCTACCAAATAAGCCACATTGCCTGATCCAACACCCAGGTTATGCAGCTCTCCTGCCTGGGCTCTGCCTACAGTGGACACTGTGACTTATCTCTGCACACATCACTCAGGTGATGTGACTTTCTTCTGCTGACTGATTCCTGCTCAAGTGGGGATTGTGACATATCAATGGGGGCCCCATCTAGCTGATGTAACTATTCTCTCCTGCCGAGGTTCTTCCTGCAGTGGAAATTGTGACATGTCACTGGGCTTAACACCAAAGGGACATTAGTTTTTTGCCTTGGTTCTTCCCTCAGAAGACATTGTAACATATTGCTGGGCTCAGCACCAAAACGATGTAAGTTTCCTGTCTGGACCCTGCATACAGGAGTGTCTGTGACATATCTCTTGACTCATCAACTATTTGATGTCACTCTCCTCACTTCCCTGGGCTTTGCCTATAGGAAAGCATCAGCCTGGGCTCCAGAGCCAGCCACCCACCCCTGCACAGACAAGTAGAGGTCTCATTAAGCTTCAGCACAGTCTGGGACCTTGGCTTTTTTTGTAACGATTTGTTCGACATGAGGCCCACTCACAAGGGCCCTTCGTGACTGGACTCAAGGAAAACGAAAAGGCCAACTTGTCTTTGTGATTGTCTGTTGTTTCTCAATAACTATTTCTCAGTAACAGTGCTGGATGAATTCCACTAGGGGTTCACACAACCTGTTCCAGGACTTAGTGACCATTGTTTCTGTCCGTGTTCATTGAGTTCAAATTTAATATTTAACTTTTCCTCCTCATTCAGCCTCAATTTGACACTGAATCACAGGAAAATATTTTTACCGATATACGGGGAAGGCACAACTGGTATAGATTACAGATAAAGCAGAGGAGAATTAAAAGCACAATTAATAGAAACCACACCCACCACGGCCAACGCCAATGCCGGTTTGACAGCCAGTCCATGATGGGGTCCTGACGGTTAGATTCTCACTGTTTTACTTGTCCTTGCATGTCTTGGTCAAGGAGAGTAATATTGTGAGACTTGTCAGGGATATACACACAACATTCAGTATGCAGCAAGGTTCAAAGCCCTCCTTAGGCTGCTGTAAGCATACCTAATGCCATTCGATTTTGCAACACAACAGTACACAGCTGAGCAAATTCTTCTGATAACAACAGAAGTCTAGTGCTACTATCTTAGGCGCTTTTTCTACATGTAGACTTAATATTTTAATTTGTTGCTGAAGCAGGATTGTACCAGGGGCAAGGGAGAATATTGTGATAAGTTTCCACCACCAGGGAGTCTGGCACGTTCATAACCAGCTCTCTTCGTAAGCATCTAAATTACTGGGGAGGGGAATATTATCCCAGATGCTGAACGGAATTAATGGCACCCCCAAGTGAATCTCCCCATCCAACATGGGGGCAGGTACAGCCACCCATAGTGTCTGCATACCCAGAGGGCCCCCCAGGGGACAGTAATGGTTATACTATAATTATAGTGCATTAAGATGTTATTAAAGTAGCAAAGAAGTCCAGGTTGGATTGCAAGTGTTGTTGTTTTGGCCCCATTGGTAGTGACAGAGCCATTCAGAAATATTGGCAAGGACAACTCTCCAAGGTAGTCCATTTCCTGTGGCCTCTGTCAATTTGATGCATAGCCAGCATTGACTGCAGTTGGCTTCTGTTGCAGTGGTTGCTGCCCAGTTGATGAACTCATTCTCAGCCTCAGACAAGATGACCCAGGTGCTGAATACTAGCAGACAGGTTATTCTCTGTAACAACAAAAATGAAGGGGAACATGATATTGTTTTTCATTTTTTAGGAAATTGTACTACCTCTTTATTTTCTGCTCCCATAGCTACAAGGTCACCAGCCTTAGGGGCGGGTTCTGATGGAGGCTGTATCCATATTTTGGCTCCAGGATTTAAGCTACCTATACCAGTGGATCTGAATTTCCCAGTTCTGTACGTAGCCTCTGTTGAGGCAGAGATTTCCTCAGGGGTTAATTGTTAACAAGGTACCAGGTACCAATGACAATTGAGCAACCTGCATCTGCGGTCTTGTAACAAAAGAATGTGGAGTGGTATTGTGTAAAGTGAACTATAACTCTTCCCGGTAATCATTATCAGTTATACCACCATACATTATAATGTGTCTCATTGCCAGGCTTGAACGTGTTGTAATACATTCACCCACATTCAAGTTTGCATTTATGCTGGAAATTTTCGCCTGTCGATCTGCCTGCTGTTTAGTCTGTCAAGAGAAAGCAGAGATGCATGAGCATCAATATGGAAAACAGCAATAATGGTAGTGTGCATCAGGATTCAGGTATCTTCCAATATTGTTTTCTCCAAACCTCTTTATTTGTAATTCACCATTTATTTCATGGTCATTTGGGCAACTAGGTAGTAAGACAATTTTCTGCTGACTAACAGTCGGTATACAGGCAACAAATCGCTCTGGCCTCCTCCTAAATAGCTCAGGGGATGGCTTCTAGTTCAGCCAGCTGGCTGCTCACACCCCTCCCTTCATCAGAAATGTTTATGTTTTTAACAGGATTATAAACCACAGCCTCCCAGCATCGAGTACCATCAATGTATTTGGTGGGACCATCAGTAACCAAGCGTGTTTCTGATCCTCTGGGCTTAGTACTTTAAAGGATTTGCCCCATTGGGCAAGGAAGGTTTCCTTCCCTATCTGCAGGACTTGCTCAGTTGTTTGCTGAGCTGGCAAGTTTTGCACATCCTCATGTAAAAATGATACATGTTTTGGTTCCAGCTTAGCCTGGTCTTTTATGTACCATTTCCATTTACTTTCTTGAGTGTACCCTATCCAGTGAGTTTTGAGGGAGCTCATGACCCAAGTCATAATAGGAATTTGGGGCCTCATAAGAACATCATGATTGAAACAAAGGTGTTCTGTTTCCTGTGAAGCCCAGTAGCAGGCCAACAACAGCTTCTCAAAGAGAATATAAGCTTTGCCAGCCTCTGGCAGCTTCTGGGTCTAAAACCCCAAAGGTATCTTCTTCCCATCTTGTTTCTACCTAAGGCTCCAATAAGCATGTTGATCTAGGACAGTTACTTGCAGTTCTGTTGACCCATCCTATAAGGGCCATAGATCCAGGGCCAGTTGCTCTGCTTGTCTGGCTTACTGAAAAGCCAGGCTGTCTTTCTGTCTCCAGTGAAATTCATAGCGTTTTCAAGTGACGGCCTGCAGAGGTTGTAAAATGTTACCCAAGTGGGGAATATGATGTCTCCAGAATCCAAGCAAGCCACTACAATTTTGGACCTCCTTTTCAGTGGTAGGGCTGCAAATTCTAGTATTTTAGCCTTAGCCTTTGGTAAAATGGACCGTTTCCCTGCATTCCATAGGATGCCAAGAACTTTACAGTTTGTGCAGGCCATTGAATTTTACTAGAGTTAACTTCCCATCCTCGAGACAGGATTTGGGTTTTTACCCTCTCCAAGCCCTGAAAACTGACTAGTTCTTCAGTTTTACCCTGACCGGGCCACTGGGACAGCTGCTTTTTCTGCAATAGGCTGGTAGCTTTGAGCCTGATCAGTCAAGACATAGGCCTGGCATGGGGCCAGGGCCAGTCTGGAAGTCAGATTAAAATTTTCCTTTTCCAGCTTACATTTCTCTTGTAGCAACCAGTCCCTATATTGACACTTTAACTCATAAGCCGTAAGCAAGCATCATCAATGCTGGGAAATTCCCTCAGCATTCCAATTACCAACTGGGATTCCCTGCAGCACCTCACGCACAGCCAATGATTCAAAATGCACTAATATAGATTCCCAATTTTCACAAAGGCCAGTTCCCTTGGACCAGTCAAAGGCCAAGGGGAAGAACTGGAGGAGTTTCCATCTGAATACATGGGAAGTTCCTGAGCTCCCTGTCTGGTTTCTGCTGCCAAAAAAATGGCACGCTTTTGCTTTTGAATCCTGTTCATGACGCCAAAAATGTACTGTGCGGGAAACACCCAAAGGGAGAAGAAAAAAAACACACACACACAATAGCTTTAAGGGTAAACAAACTTTATCCCACTTAAAAGGCAATGCAGATATAATAAGCAAATATATAAGCAAGTTGCAATGGGAAGGGGAGAAGGGAAAGTATATATATTATATATATATATAGTGTATATATACATTATATATAGTGTATATATATTTTAAATATAGTGTATATATATTATATATAGTGTATATATAATATATAGTGTATATATAATATATATAGTGTATATATATTATATAGTGTATATATAATAGCTATAGTGTATATATATTATATAGTGTATATATAATAGCTATAGTGTATATATATTATAGCTATAGTGTATATATATTATATATATACTGTATATATATTATTTATAGTGTATATATAATATATATAGTGTATATATAATATATATAGTGTATCTATATTATATATAGTGTATATATATATTATATATATAGTGTATATATATTATATATATATAGTGTGTGTGTGTATATATATATAAAATATATATATTTACACTCACCAAACTATGGAGGATTCACCACCAGACTGTGAAGCAACAGCCTGGGCTCCAGATTGGCCACTCATCCGTGCACAGACGAGGAGAGATCTCATGAAGCTTTGGCGCAGTCTGGAACCCTAGCTCTTTTTGTAATCAGTTATTTGGCATGAAGTCCAGTCAGGAGGGCCCTTCACGACTGGGCTCAAGGAACACAAAAAGGTCAACTTGTTTTTTTGATTATCTATTGTTTTTCAATAACTAACATATAGGAATCAATTGAAATAGAAATTTATCTGAAACAGAGCCGGATGAAGCCTTCAAGGGGCTCACACAACCTGTTCTGGGACTTGGTGAGCATTGTTTGAGTCCATGTTCAATTGAGTTCAAATTTAATATTTAACTTTTACTCCACAAAGTGTCAAAAGTAATTCCTTCAAATGCAGGAAATTATGTAGCTACTCACAAACTAAAATTCTCAACCAAAAGTCATAAATTGAGTACAGAGATAAAAAATAAAATAAAATCTAACTACATCTGTCTACAGGGTGCTCAATTTATTTATTGATTTATTTATTTTAGAGACATGGCATTGCTGTGTTTCCCAGGTTGGTCTCAAACTTCTGGCCTCAAGTGAACCTCCTACCTCAATCCCCTAAAATGCTTGGATGACAGATATGAGCCATCATACTATATAGTAACAAAAACAGACTAAAAGTGGCAAGATGCATCAAAACAGTTTTATGCAAATCGTAAACAAATGAAGACAATGTCACAATTACATTATGCAAAATACTTTTTAAATGACTGTCTTAGTTTATAAAATATACTGTAAGTTAAAACTGTCAAAGAAAACAAAGGACAAACTAATAAAAGAGTTTATTCACTGGAAACCTAGGACAATTATATACATTTATATAATTGTATTTATCTAATTATGTATACACACACATATATATGCACCTCACATGAGGATTTTAAAATAAATCAACAACATTTTGTCAGAACATAAACAAAAAACTGCAATATACTGAGAACAATATTTTAATACACCAGTTCTGTAATTAATAATAAAGCCAGATAGAATATTAAAAAGAAAACAGAGGACATGAAAATACTATAAAGCAGTTAGATTTAACAGATGCATAGAGACCCCTCTACACAACAACAAAACTCACAGTCTTGTCAAAAGCTCATAAAACATTGTCCTAAAAATAAATATTAGGCAAAAAAAAATTCTTAACAGAATTAAAAAAAAGTTGCATGTTACAGAAAACCCTTCAAAAAATCAATCAACCCAGGAGCTGGTTTTTTGAAAAGATTAACAAAATAGACAGACCGCTAGTAAGACTAATAAAGAAGAAAAGAGAGAAGAATCAAATAGACGCAGTAATAAACGACAAAGGGATATCACCACCAAACCCGCAGAAATACAAACTACCATCAGAGAATAGTATACACACCTCTACGGAAATAAACTGGAAAACCTAGAAGAAATTGATAAATTCCTGGAAACATACACCCCCACCCCAAGACTAAATAAGGAAGAAGTTGAATCTATGAATAGACCAATAGCAGGTTCTGAAATTGAGGCAATAATTAATAGCTTACCAACTAAAAAAAGTCCAGGACCAGACGAATTCCCAACAGATTTCTACCAGAGATGCAAAGAGGAGCTGGTACCATCCCTTCTGAAACTATTCGAATCAATAGAAAAAGAGGGAATCTTCCCTAACTCATTTTATGAGGCCAGCATCATCCTGATACAAAAGCCTGGCAGAGGCACAACAAAAAAACAATATCCCTGATGAACATCGATGCGAACATCCTCAATAAAATGCTGGCAAACCAAATCCAGCAGCACATCAAAAAGCTTGTCCACCACAATCAAGTCAGCTTCATCCCTGGGATGCAAGGCTGGTTCAGCATATGCAAATCAATAAACATAATTCATCACATAAACAGAACCAAAGACAAAAATCTCATGACTATCTCAATAGATGCAGAAAAGGCCTTCAACAAAACTCAACAGCCTTTCATGATAAAAACTCTAAATAAACTAGGTGTTGATGGAACATATCTGAAAATAATAAGAGCTATTTATGACAAACCCACAGCCAATGTCATGCAGAATGGGCAAAACCTGGAAGCATTCCCTTTGAAAACCAGCACAAGAAAACGATGCCCTCTCTCTCCACTCCCACTCAACATAGTATTGGAAGTTCTGGCCAGGGCCATCAGCAAAGAGAAAGAAATAAAGGACGTTCAATTAGAAAAAGGAGAAAGCCAAATTGTCTCTGTTTGCAGATGACATGATTGTATATTTAGAAAACCCCATCGTCTCAGCCCAAAATCTCCTTAAGCTGATAAGCAACTTCAGCAAAGTCTCAGGATACAAAATAATGTGCAAAAATCACAAGTATTTCTATACACCAACAACAGACAAACAGAGAGCCAAATCATGAATGAACTCCCACTCAACAATTGCTACAAACAGAATAAAATACCTAGGAATCCAACTTACAAGGGATGTGAAGGACCTCTTCAAGGAGAACTACAAACCACTGCTTGATGAAATAAAAGTGGACACAAACAAATGGAAGAACATTCCATGCTCCTGGAAAGGAAGAATCAATGTCATGAAAATGGCCATGCTGCCCAAGATAACTTATAGATTCAATGCTATCCCCATCAAGCTACCACTGACTTTCTTCACAGAATTGGAAAAAACTACTTTGAAGTTCATATGGAACCAAAAGACAGCCTGCATAGGCAAGAAAATCCTAAGCCAAAAGAGAAAATCTGGAGGTATCATGCTACCTGACTTCAATCTATACTACAGGTCTACAGTAACCAAAACAGCATGGTACTGGTACCAAAACAGATATATAGACAAATGGAAAAAAACAGAGGCCTCAGAAATACCACCACACATCTACAACCTTTGGATATTTGACAAATGTGACAAAAACGAGCAGTGAGGAAAGCATTCCTTATTTAATAAATGTTGCTGGACAAATTGGCGAGCCATATGCAGAAAACTGAAATTGGATTTCTTCCTTACACCCTATACAAAAATTGACTCAAGAAGGGTTAAAGACTTAAATGTAAGACCTAAAACCATAAAGACCTAAAACCATAAAAACCTAAAAGAAAACCTAGGAAATACCATTCAGGACATAGGCATGGGCAAAGACTTCATGACTAAAACACCAAAAACAATGGCAACAAGAGCCAAAATAGACAAATGAAATCTAATTAAACTTAAAAGCTTCTACACAGCAAACGAAACTATCATCAGAGCGAACAGGCAACCTACAGAATAGAAGAAAATTTTTGCAATCTACCTATCTGACAAAGGACTCACATCCAGAATTTACAAAGAACTTAAACAAATTTACAAGAAAAAATGAGCAATCCCATTAAAAGGTGGGCAAAGAATATGAACAGACACTTCTCAAAAGAAGACATTTATGTAACCAACAGACATGAAAAATTGTGCATCGTCACTGTCATCAGAGAAATGCAAATGAAAACCACAATGAGATACCATCTTACACCAGTTAGAATGGGGATCACTAAAATGTCAGAAAACAACAGATGCTGGAGAGGATGTGGAGAAATAAAATGCTTTTACACTGTGGGTGGGCGTGTAAATTAGTTCAACCACTGTGGAAGACAGTGTGGCAATTCCTCAAGTATCTACAACCAGAAATACCATTTGACCCAGCAATCCCATTACTGGGTATATATCCAAAGGATTATAAATCATGCTACTATAAAGACACTTGCACACGTATGTTTATTGTGGCACTGTTCACAAGAGCAAAGTCTTGGAACCAACCCAAATGTACATCAGTGATAGACTGGATTAAGAAACTGTGGCACATATACACCATGGAATACTACGCAGCCTTAAAAAAGGATGAATTCATGTCATTTGCAGGGACATGGATGAAGCTGGAAACCATCCTTCTCAGCAAACTATCACAAGGACAGAAAAACAAACACTGTATGTTTTCACTCATAGGTAGGAGTTGAACAATGAGAACACATGAACACAGGGCAGGGAACATCAAATGCTAGTGCCTGTTTGGAGGTGGGGGGCTAGGAAAGGGATAGCATTAGGAGAAACACTTAATGTAAATGATGAGTTGATGGGTGCAGCAAACCAACATGGCACATGTATACCTATGTAACAAACCTGTACGTTCCGCACATGTACCCTAGAACTTAAAGTATAATAAAAACTGAAGGTTACAGACTATAATTTCTGACCAAAATGGATTAAAACTAGAAATCAATAACAGAAGAAAATTCATAAAATTCACAAATACATGAAAATTAAACAATTTACTCTTCAACATGTTTTTGTTCAAGAGTTAGAAAATTTAGTATTTTGAACGTGTCTATAACACCCAAGGTGAGCTACAGATTTAATACAATCCCTATGAAATTCTTAAGATTATTTTTGACAGAAACAGAGAATGTGACTCCCCAAAGTATACGGAATTTCAGGGGACCACATAAAGAAAGTTGGAAGCATTACAATTCCTGATTTCAAGACATGTTAGAAATCTACAGTAATCAAAATCGTTTGTTACTGGCATAAAGACAGAAAACTAGACTAATAAAAAAATCTTTGCCAATTCTGCAGACAGTGCCTGCATCATCCTGCAGACTGAAAATGATCATTTTGCTGCTGATGACTTTAAAGTGTGAGACAGAGCTGGCCATATGCCAGTTTGTGGAGAGCGACATTACTGATAACACCAGTATCACTCAGCCTCTGCTGGAGACAGAGATGGAGGCCCTCAAGGAAGAGCTGCTCCTCATGAAGAATCATGAGGAGGAAGTTAAAGGTTTATAATACCTGATTTCCAGCTCTTGGTTGACCATGGAGGTAGATGTCCCCAAGTCTCAGGACCTTGGCAAGATCATGGCAGGCATCCAGGCCCAATATGACGAGATGGCTGAGAACAACCGAGAGGAGCTGGACAAGTACTGGTGCCGGCAGACTGAGGAGAGCACCACAGTATTCACCGTGCAGTCCACTGAGATCGGAGCTGCCGAGAGGATGCTCAGGGAGCTGAGATGTACAGTCCAGTCCTTGGATATAGACCTGGACTCAATGAGATATCTGAAGGCCACCTTGGAGAACAGCCTGAGGGAGGTAGATGCAGATGGAGGAGCTCAACAGGATCCTGCTGCACCTGGAGTCAGAGCTGACCCAAACCCGGGAAGAGAGGCACCAGGCCCAAGAGCACGAGGACCTGTGGAACATCAAGGTCGAGCTGGAGGCTGAGATTGCCACCTACTGCCGCCTGCTAGAAGACGGGGAGAACTTCAATCTTGGCGATGCTCTGGACAGCAACAAATACCTGAAAAACATCCAAAAGAACACCCCTGCAGGATAATGGACGGCAAAGTGGTGTCTGAGACCAGTAACACCGACGTTTTGAGGTGCTGAGCCAGCAGAAGCAAGGTCCCTTTGGGGAGCAGGAGGCCAGTAAAAAGTTCAGAGGTCAAAAAAAATTACCTTCAAATCACAGAAGTGTTTCCTTCACACAAAAGTAATATAGAATCATTAATACATAGAAGTGGAAATTAAGACAATTTCCACAACTACGCACCCAGAGAGGATTAAAAAAGTAATTGACCACCAACTAATAAAACAAATACACAAGTCATAAATAAAGTATGAGTATGAACAGAGAATTATGTTGGCAATAGACATATGGTTGATTCACATTTGACTTATTTTCTACACTCTTTGAAACTGTACACAGTTGAATATAGTCGTGCAAAATTATAATATATAGGCAGAATCTAAAAACACAAATGATGTAAGGCAGCCTATCCTAACAAGGAAATACAAGAATATATAATATTAGAAAATAAAATTAAATAAACATTAACCTGTGAAATACTGAATAAACAAAGCATACAACGGAAGAAGACTCTTTCTAGGTAACTAGCATGTTCAACCATAACTGGGCACCCAGAAAGATCAGATTTTGAATTATTAGCATATGGTTAGAGTAACAAAATTGCACAACAAATACATTATAATCTCCCATAAAGAGCATTTAGAAGAAAATTTTAATAGAGATTTCAATGATATTAGAGACACTTTTTATTATATTCTTAATATATTACTCCTCTTTTTATACAAATGCAAAGGCTATAATTTATTTATTTATTTATTTATTTAATTTTTTGAGACGGAGTCTCGCTCTGTCACCCAGGCTGGAGTGTAGTGGCGAGACCTCGGCTCACTGCAACCTCCGCCTCCTGGGTTCACGCCATTCTCCTGCCTCAGCCTCCTGAGTAGCTGGGACTACAGGTGCCCACCACCACGCCTGGCAAGTTTTTGTGTATTTTAGTAAAGATGGGGTTTCATCATGTTAGCCAGGAAGGTCTTGATCTTCTGACCTTGTGATCCACCTGTCTCGGCCTCCCAAAGTGCTGGGATTACAGGCTTGAGCCACCGCACCTGGCCGGCTATATTTTTTGTAGTTTTAGTAGAAACGGGATTTCACCATGTTGGCCAGGCTGGTGTTGAACTCCTGATCTTGTGATCCACCCATCTCGGCCTCTTAAAGTGCTGGGATTACAAGCATGAGACACAGCACTGGCCAATAATTTATTTTTATAAAAGCAAAGAAAAGCCTTACATTTTTACATATGGGAAAAACATGAATATTGTAAAATATGCTGTGGAACACTACAATATAATAAGCAATTAGAAATAAATTATACTATCATTCAGATAGATGTTGAGGAAAGTAAATGGAAACACTAATGATAAGTTTTTCTATGCAGTGAACTTAGACACAAACTAAAACTTTTCTTAATGTGATGTGCATACTATCTACTTCACTTTCTGTATAACACATAAATTCAAGTATGCTATTCTGAAACCCCCGAAGCTAAAATTACAGGCTAATTTGACATACACAAAAACAGGACAGGGAAAACGTACAGATCACAGTCCCACTAAGCTTCATATAAGATTAATTAATAAAATAACTCATTAAGAAATCATGTGACAATTAAGAATTTGTTCTATTCCTCGCAAGTTTCCAAGTTTTTCTATGGCATCAAGTTCTTTAAAATTTCTTTGAGATGAGTAGATACAATAAACTATTCCACAGGTGAGACGTTTGGCATAGAGAGTTCACATTTCTAAGTTAGTTTCTACTAAGGGAAAGAAAACATTTTGACCTACATTACCAGAGATGAAAAAAAGAATAAAGTGAAATAGAAGATTCAACTTTATCATATGTGCTAAGGTGCTTTGGGCTCTGATAATTTTTTTTTCCAATTTTTTTGCAGGATCACATTTGAAATCATAGGACTGAAAATTATGAAGAAGAAACCTTTGTCCTTGGACTTTCTGAAATATGTGAACCAAACCCCAATGCCTGCACTTTTACTCTCACAAACTTCTGACATGAGGCACAGATTTTTACAAAACAGCTTAACATGGAAGTCTCACAAAATGTGCAGATTTCCTCAGATCCCAAAAACAATGGAAAAGTACTCAGACCACAGGGCCTTCACAGGAATAACAGAAAGAAGAGGAGAACTTTGGCTGTCACTCTGAATGCCCTGGAATGCTAGAGGATGAACAGGAGAAGCCTTAGAAGATTGAAGAGCATAATAAGCAAGGGTAGGAAATTCCCATCTGTGGAGGCAAAAGAAGTAAATCTAGAATTTTCCAGAACCAATTTCTTTGAAGCAGAACTTCCAACACCACATTTTTAAGGTTTTCTCCTTGGCCTTTGCACCTCTCATCTTTGTTATTTGTTCATTCTTTCCTATTGGGGTGATGCCTATTATTCTCTCTTTTTACATTCCAAAGATATTTCCTTTACTGTAGAATGGGGCATCCAAGGGAGACTACAGCCATGAGTTCTTAGCTTCTGTTTCTGGTTGAGCCAGTAAGGTCCTTTCCTCATCCCCCTTTGCTGCTTATCACTAGAGACAGAACCTGAAAACCATTGCTGCAGGCTGCTAAAAAACTAACACAAAACAGAGCCATAACAAAAACAAAACAAGGCGGGTTGGAAAAGCTTGCTGTACAAGGCAACCAGGTCTGGCTTATATTCACCACATCCCTTCTTCTTTCCCAGAACAGCAATTGGGCTCAAGAGAAAACATCCAACTTTCAGTATCTCCCTCAGTATAGAATGAGAACAGTGGAACATATATTCAAAGGTTTGGCTTTTGGGGCTACCCCCATGACTAGATTCTGTCTCCCCCAACAGGGAATGCTAAAGGAAATGGCAGAGTTATGAGAATGACAACTTATGACTGCTGAGAAGAGAAGTTCCATGCTTATCACAGCCTCAGAGAAACAAACACTGCAATCAACTGCGGAAGCAAAGGACTACCGTGTCTGGAAAACAATGGGAAAAAATATCTTTACCTTAAAAATACACACACAAGCCCACAGAAGACACATTGAGGACCCTGTTAATGAAGCACCGGGATGTACAGCCTCACTGATTGTTGTATTATCTTGTAGTAAGAAAGTTTGTACATACTACATTACACAGTTGTTTTATAAATTTCTGAATCTCATCAAAAGATTGCAGGACATACAGAAAAGGACGAAAACATGTCCCAAATGAAGAAATAAAATAAACCTACAAATATTGACCTTTAAAAATCTTTGTTTACTTTTAAAGGTCAAAATTTGTAGGTTTATTCTTTGTTGTTTTTGTTGTATTCGCATTATATAATTTCAAAAATCAAAATAATTATCAAAGCTCCTTAATGACATGGACACTCCTCCGGTCCGCAGGGCCCCCGCAAGGGAGGAGACTCGACACCATGCAGGACACCCGGGTGGACCCCCAACCCACGCCCAAGTCTCAGAGCAGGAGCAGGCACCTGGCTGCACCAGGACGAAGCCGCCTCCACCCCCAGCGGTCGCGGACTCCAGGAGCTCCAGACCTAGGGTCGTGGTGAGATTTTTTGATTGACTGCGCGATGGTGGCTGAGTTGCAAGCAAATGCGTTTCATCACCTTAAATGGTTTTGAACCAATGAAGCTATATTCCCTTAAAAAGACGGACAGCCCATCGTGTGAACTATAGAGTTTGTGAACAAATTTATATTGGGTTCATAGTGGCATCATGCATACAGACTCCTGCGAGTTCCCCTAAGTTCTTAGAGGACTGCTTTGCCTTTTGAGCTGAGAGTTGCAAAGTTCCGTAAAGAATGGCCCTTGTGGATAAGCGCTAAGTCAAGAGACAGCGATTGGACAGAATTTGTGAAGGAATTCGCCGCCAGATCATGAAAGACCCCCTGAGCCCCCGCTCACTGGCCGCGTTCCTGGTCGGCCGTGACTGCACTGTGTACATGCCCATCCTGAAGGACCTGGCCACCGTGGCCTTCTGTGATGCAGTCCACGCAGGAGATCCACGAGAAAGTTCTAAACGGAGCCGTGGGCTCCATGATGTACCACGCCATCACCTCACCAGGGAGGATCTGGCAAATTTCAAGGCCTTGAGAGTGATCGTGGGGGTGGGCAGTGGCTATGACAACGTGGACATCAAGGCTGCCAGCGAGCTTGGAATTGTTGTGTGAAACATCCCGTCCGCAGCCGTGGAAGAGACAGCAAATTCCACCAACTGCCACATCCTCAACATGTACCGGAGGAACACATGGCTGTACCAGGCACTGTGGGAAGGCAAGCGGGTTCAGAGAACGGAGCAGATCTGCGAGGTGGCCTCGGGAGTGGCCCCCATTCGTGGGAAGACGCTGGGCCTCATCGGCTAGGGTCGCACGCAGCAGGCTTTCGCAGTTCCAGCCACAGCCTTTGGATTCAGCGTCATATTTTATTACCCCTACTTGCAGGATGGGATCGAGCAGTCCCTGGGCATGCAGAGGGTCTACACCCTGCAGGATTTGCTGTAGCAGAGCGACTGCATCTCCTTGCACTGCAGTCTCCACGAACTTAAGCACCACCTTATCCATGACTTACCATAAGGCAGATGAGGCAGGGAGCATTCCTTGTGAATGCAGCCCGTAGTGGCCTGGTGGACGAGAAAGCCTTAGCACAGGCCCTCAAGGAGGGCAGGATACGAGGGGCAATCCTCGACGTGAATGAGTCGCAGCCCTTTAGCTTTGCTCAGGGTCCGTTGAAAGATGGCCCCAATCTCATCTGCACTCCTCACACTGCCTGCTACAGCCAGCAGGTGTCACTGGAGATGAGGGAGACAGCTGCCACGGAGATCTGCGGAGCCATCACAGGCCGCATCCCAGGAAGCTTAAGAAACTGTGTGAACAAGGAATTTTTTGTCATATCTGTGCTTTGGTGGGAAATAGACCAGCAAGCAATTCATCCAGGCATCGTGGGGGTGGCTCCAGGAGGACTTCCCGCATCCATGGAAGGGATCTTCCCTGGAGGCATCCCGGTGACTCACAAACTCCCCACAGTGGCACATCCTTCCCAAGCGCCCTCTCCCAACCAGCCGTCAAACACGGGGACAATCGAGAGTACGCCAAGGAGAAATGACAGACAATGCCGGAAGGTAATCATTCAGATACACTTGGGAACAAGAGACAGTGAAAAATAGATAAACTAAGAGAAAAAGAATCTGACGCTCTTTTTAGCTGATTCTGGACATAGGCTCATTGGTATTGCAGTGCTAAAACTACAAGAGCTAGAAAACTGAAGATGTCGTCTGCTTACGGAAGCTCTGAAAGACTAGAGTGTGATTTATTAACGACCAACTTCCGTTATTGTGTGTTGTTTTTCATCTGTGCGTCAAATCACAAAGAATAAATAGAACTTTTTGCTTTATCAGTCCCTTGGGCACAGCAGGTCCGGAACACCCTGCTCAGAATGTTGCATCAAGACTTCAAACATCAAAATAAAAACCATGAGGAGGAAATCCCCATCTTGTGACTTGAGTCCCTTCAGTCTACAGGGACTGTTTACCGCTTTTTGCTAATAGGAAGATCACATTACTAGAAAATGTGGAGTAAACTATGTGCCTGTGTTAGTCATCCGCACCCATAGGATTGAAGACAGTACCGGCCCCTGTACAGAGAAGCATCTCTCATATCTGAACTGCATACTGAGCGGGCAAGTCGGTTGCAAGTTCCGTAAAAGCCTCCGATAATGAAAAAAAAAAAAAAAGTATTAAGTTTCACAAGCTGTTTGTAATGAAGTATATTTTCTCAGTTTCAGATCCTCTGCTATTTTATTGAGTGGAAAGGGTTCAAGGTTTCTTGAACCCTTGCACTAAAAGGGTTCAAGAAAAATAATGTTGCATTTTCTTATGTCACAGGAAACACTTTTAATGGTAACTTGTCAGATGCTCTATGAACAAACCCACTTTTTAAGACATTGATAAAGTCTTCTTTTCTTCACGTTGTGTTTTATACAAGAACACTTAAGATGTATTGGATGTGACTGATTTTAACAAATTCTATTAGATTTGCCTCAATTAGTTACATGTTCTGTTCATAGTCTTTTGTGAATCATTGTCTTTTTGTTTAAAAAGATGGCCTATTTTGATGCTTTGATTAGGTACATTTACGTTTTTGTAAGAAAAGAAAATTTTTTTAAATTGTCCCAAACAGAAAAATAATGGCTATCAGAAGTACATTTTGTTGTAGTGTAGTACGAGTTACCATTACTGTAGTTGTTTATTGTAAAGATGGACATTTAGCATTCAGTGCAGTTTTCAATAAAATGTAATTAGAAAAAAACTGTTTAATGAACAAAAACAGAACACAGATAACAAAAGAATATTAGAAGAAGTGATACATAAAGAAAATGAGATATCAATAAAAAGATTTTTAAAAACCTACAACAATTGTGAATCTGAAGAACATAATAACTATATTAAAAATTTAATCAACACTCACAAAAGCAGACTAATAAAGGAGAAAAAATTACACAATTAATGACATTGTAGTTATAAATATTGAGCGATAAAAACAAATTTTTTAAACAGAATGGAGAAAAAAGTATAGGACGTACTGCACACCATCAAGTGGACTATTATATTTATAAATATAAATATTTACTTTTTTTGTTATCTTACAAAAACAATACAGGAGAAAAGTAATAAAGCGGTTATTTTTAAAAAGTAGCTGAGAAATCCCCAGATGACAAGGTAATTAAACAAGAAGAAATACTTCCAAACAAAAACCTTCAACTGGAATAATATCACTTCAGAAATAAAAAAACTAAACCTTTCCAAAATAAATAAAAGTTGAGTCTGTTACTAACCACTGGAACAGTCCTAAAGGAAACGTTAAAGAAACTCTATCACGTCAAAAAATGAAATGTTGCTGCACAGCATCATAAAAGCACATGAAAATAGAAAGTGCTATATTAAAGGTAAATATATAAACAGGTAAAGAAATCTCTACTGTCATAATGATGGTGCACAAAATTTTCAAAATATTGCCATGGACTTTAAAAAATGCAGCAAAAATCTGCATAAATGTGTGTTCATAGAGAATAAGAAAAGATAATATGTGATATTAATAAAACGGTGGGGATGTGAAGAGGTACAACTTTGCATTCAGTTGAAATATAGTTGTTATATACTGTCATAACTTTAAGATGATTTATGAAGTCTTTATTTCTCAAGATGATTACCAAAAAAACCTGTAGAATGTATGCAAAGGCAAATGAGAAAGAAATTCAATCATGTCACTACAAAATCAACAAACAAAAATAAAGAAGTAAGAGAAAAAATGATAAATAACACATCTACAAGAAACACAGAAGACAATTACAAATAATAAAGTAACTTCATTAACTGCAGTAATTACTTCAAATATAAAAAGCTAAATACCTTAAAGAAAGTTAATAAATAATTTAATGTATTAAGAACAAAGAAGATCCAGCAATGTGCTCTCTACAAGAGTCACTTCAGCTCTAAGAGCTCAAATAATTTGAAAGTAACAGTATAAAGAAAATGTACTTTATGCAATGAGTAGCTACAATTGGAGGGCCATGGTCATAATTATATTAAACAAAATATATTTTAAATCAAAAATGTGAACAAGAGACAGATTGGTGTTATGTTTTTGTTTTTGTTTTTGGAGACAGAGTCTCATTCTGTCACCAGGCATGAGTGCAGTGGCACTATCTCGGCTCACTGCAACCTCCGCCTCCCCGGTTCAATCGATTCTCCTGCCTCAGCTTCCTGAGTAGCTGGGGCTACAGGCATGCGCCACCACACTCAGCTAATTTTTGTACTTCTTAGTAGAGATGGGGTTTCACCTTGTTGGCCAGGATGGTCTCGATCTCTGGACCTCATGATTCACCCAAAGTGCTGGGACTGCAGGCGTGAGCCATTGCACCCGCCCGGCCGAGACAGATTGGTATTATGTAGTGGTGAGATGGATTAACTTTCAAGGAATCTATAACAATAATTTATAAATCATATATGTATATAATTTGAAAAATCTGCAAAAAATATACCAATGAGATTTTGACAAAAATTACATTAAATTTTTATATTACTATAAATAGCATTGACATCTTTCTGTTTTTTTTTTTTTTTTTTAGAGACAGAGTTTCTTTCTCCCAGGCTGGAGGGCAGTGGCACGATCTCGCGATAGGCTCAGTTCAACCTCCTCCTCCCAGGTTCAATTGATTCTTGTCTTTCAAATATGTAAAAGAAATATTGACAGAAGTCAAGCAAGAAATACATAGCAACACAACAATGGTGGACTTCAAGACTACACTTTCAATAACGACTAGAATAGTCAGATATAATATCAGTAAGAAAGCCAAACCTGAACACTATAGACCCAACCAGCATTTACAGAACTCTCCAATTGAAAGGAGCAAAATCTGCGATATTCTAAGTCACACAGGGTACATTCTGTTAGGATACATGTCTTATTAAATTTAAGAAAACTGAAGTCATACAAAGTAAATGAAACTAGAATTCAAAAGCAAGAAAATGTGGCAAATACGTAAATAAGAGGAAATTAAGCAAAACCTTTCTATAGTCTTGCTGAAGTGTCAGGTGATTTAATATTGTTAAGATGTCAGGGCCGGCACGTGGCTCATGCCTGTAATCCCAGGACTTTGGGAGGCCAAAGTGGGTGGATCACTTGAGAGCAGAAGTTTGAGACTAGCCTGGTGAATATGGCAAAACCCTATCTCTACTAAAAATACAAAAGTTAGCGAGATGTGATGGTGCATGACTGTAATCCCAGCTACTCTGGTGGCTGAGACTGGAGAATTGCTTGAACCTGGGAAGCAGAGCCTGCAGTGAGCACATCTCACACCCCTGCCCTTCAGCCTGAGTGACTCACTAAAACTCCATCTCCAAAAAAAAAAAAAAAAAAAAAAATTGTTGTCAGTACTACTCATGATGATATAAAAATGTAATGTAATTTTTGTCAAAATCCCAATGGTATTTTTTTTGCAGAATTTTTGTGTATAATTATAAAGGTTGCTTAGGAAATGTGACTAGCCAAACACCCTTTAAAAAGAACAAAGAGTTATTAAATTTTCTGATTTAAAATCATAATACAAAGCTACGAAAATAAAAACAATATAGTATTGCCACAAAAACAGATACATAGATGATGAAACAGAATAGAGATCCCAGAAATAAACCCTTGCATATGTGATAAAATACTCTTCCATAAGCTTTCCATGATCACACAATAGAAAAATAAGAATCTCTTTAACAAAGAATTTTCCAAATTGAATATTTACAGAGAAAAAAATAAAGTTGGATGCTTCCTTTGTATCACATAAAAAAAGAAAAGTTTTTTTTTTTAATGGATTCAATACTTAAACATAAAAACTAATAAAATTCTTAGGAGTAAACATAGAGGAAAAGTTTATGACATAAGTCTTAAAACTCTTCCCTTAAGTTTGACATCAAATTCATATGCAACAAGGAAAAGAACAACGACAAAAAAAGGGACTACATTAAGCTTCAACTATTCTACACATCAAATAAAACATTTAGTGGCATACAAATGTCACCTAGTAAGTGGGTGAAAGCTAGGCATGGTGGCTCATGCCTATAATTCTAGAACTTTAGGAGGCCAAGGTAGAACAATTACTTGAGGCCAAAGTTTGAGACTAGCCATGAAAACATAGGAAAACCCTGCCTTGTATAGGGTTATATATGTGCATACATACATACACACATACATGTAACAAAAAAAAGTAAAAATATTTTCTAATCACATATTTGGTAGGTGTTAATTTTCAAAATATATAAATTCCTAAAACTCAACAACAAAAAAAGTTAGTAACTTGATTTAGAATGGCAAATGTTTGAAATGACTTTCTCCAAAGAAGACATAGAAATGACTAGGCATTTAAAAGGATACTCGACATCTCTCTTCTAGAAAAATGCAAAGCAAAGTCACAATAATCTACCACCTCAAACCTATTTTTAAAATAGTATGAAAGCTCTTCAAAAAATTTAAAATAAGATCATTATACAATCCAGCAAACCCTATTCTGGCTATGTATTTAAAATATACAACACATGATCCAGAAGAGATATTTGCACACCCAAATTTATTGCAGCATTACTAACACAAGCCAAAAGGCAGAATAACCCAGATGTCCCTTGACCAATGAACAGATTAATAACAAGTGACACATACATAAAGTAGAATATTATTCAGTCTTTAAAAAGTCACATTATATGATAATTGTTGAGAACATCATGTTAACTGAAATAAGCCAGGAACAAAGTGACAGTCTATGATTCCATTAATAATCAGGTATCTTAAGCAGACAAACTCATAGGAAAAAAAGTTAGAATGGTGTTTCTTAAGGGCTGAAGAGATGGTAAAATGGGCAGTTGTCTTAAAAGGAATTTAATTTTAGTTTCGCAAGACATAGAAGTTCTACAGATCTTTTGCATAACTATGTGAATGTACTTAACACTAACGAAATATACACTTAAAAAGAATTAAGATGGTAAATTTTACATTATGTGTTTTTACCACAATCACGATTTTTAAAAGAAAAAATATGGACTTATAAAGCTTTCCAAAAATTAAATTTTGTTCACAAAAGATTTTCTCTCACACAAAGGAAGTATAGATTTATAATTAAACACCTTGTGAAATTAAGACTATTTCAATGACTATTCATCCACACAAGATAAAACAACCACTGAAAATCAGCCAAAAAATATGGAAGATAAGCCATGAGCAAAGTTAGGGACATATTTATAGAGACAAGCACACACACATATAATTTAATTTTGAAAACGTATGACCGATTTATATTTTAATTAAACCCAACATTAGTTGCCTGAGTGAAATTTGGTTTTCAATTTGGGCAAATGAAAACGTTTCTGGGGTTAAATGGATTCTTTCTTCTCCGTTTCTTGATATGGACCTGTGCTGGGGATTGGTCAGCTGTTCAAGTGAAATGCACTCAGTTTTGGTTCTGTGCCAGGATTAAACCTACGATATTTCACATTTCATATATAAACCCCGATGAAGTGTTTCTAGGAGATGGCTACCCCATAATCTATGTTTTGCCAAACGTTTACTATGAGTTTCACCACCATCCTCTTGAACGTGGTATTGTAACTAAAACCCTTCAGGAAATTCTACTTAAAACTAAAATCATGTATATCTCAAGAAACTCCTTTCTGATTTGAAATGCCTCTGTCATGTATTGTCTGCAATCAGCATCCTCTTTCAAAGAAAGTAGAAAGGACACATGAGGAAACTGATAGTGTTAGTGCATGGGAGACAGAGGTGAGGATACCCATGGCGGATGAAAACATGGAAGTTATTTCTACAGCACGATCTTGTAAGTGTCTGACTGCGATGCTCCCTTGTATATCAAATGATGTACCTTTATTGCAAGAGAAGAAACTGCGCTGTTTACCTTGACATTAAGAGGCAATTTTGAATCTCTGTCGTGATTGCTTAGGACTGAGGATTTAATGTGTTATTTTGTGGAAATCTTAGAAGCAGTAATGGGATTTAATGATCTTAACTATCATCCATCTGAAAAATCTAACGCAATTTTAAATAAAATGGCCTGCTGCTTCCACCGTTCCCTTTTTAAACCAGGAGCTGCCACTGCTTTTAACATTATGAAGGTGAATCTATGAACAGTTTGTACTATTAAAAAAAAAATCCACATTGACTTGAAGTGTACAGGCAGAGTTGGAAATTATAGCATCCAAAATTATAATACATACGTAAAACGCAAAATGAAATCAACTGCTTCCCTGGAACCTATTCTAAATAATCGAGACAGTAATATGGAATTGTAAAGAAAAGTAAGAAACATACTTACTCATAAAATCTTGCAGGCAAAGTTTTTTTTCTTTTTTTGAGACAGAGTCTCGCTCTGTCACCCAGGCTGAAGTGCAGTGGCGAGATGTCAGCTCATTTCAACCTCCGCCTCCTGAGTTCAAACCATTCTCCTGCCTCAGCCTTCACTGAGATTGCAAGCACCTGCTACTAGACCCAGCTATCTTGCATATAAACTTGATATATCATTTATAAAAATATTTCTTAGATAACTAAAATATTCTACTGTGACTGTGCTTTCATGAAGTTCCGGTATCTTGAATCATTGGCATGTAGTGTATGACAGTAAAATTTTACAGAAAATACACTATAACCGTTAATAAAAGGCTCTAATAAGAGAACTTTAATGCATAAGAATTGAAAAGACACCATAAATAATTTCCATTATGTTTTTAATACACTGATGCTATTCTTACATAAAGTAAAAAGGCTGGGTAAGTTGTGGTGGCTCACACCTGTAATTCCAGCACTTTGGGAGGCCAAGGTAGCAGACTGCTTTAGCACAAGAGTTCACAACATGCCTGGGCAGCATAGGGAGACCCTGTCTCTACAAATAATAATAAACAGCCAAGTGTGCTAATACACATTTGTGGTCCCAGCTGCTCAGGAGGCTGAGGCAGGAGAATTGCCTGAGCCTGAGTGGTCAAGGCTAGAGTGAGCTGTGATTGTGCATTGCATTCCAGCCCAGGTGACAGAGTGAGACCCTGCTTAAAGAAAAAAAAAAACAAAAACAAAAAACAACTACAAATTAACCAGGAGTAGTGGCATGCACCTGTACTCCCAGCTACTTCAGAAGCTGAAGTTAGAAAATCATTTGAGCCTGAGAGTTTGAGTCTGCAGTGAGCCATAATTGAGCTACTGAACTCCAGTCTGGGTGACAGAACAAGGCCTTTTCATAGATAGATAGATAGATAGATAGATAGATAGATAGATAGATAGATAGAATACACCTGGAGAAAGAGTAAATTTTAAAAAATATAGTGTAATTTTTAAAATAAACTTTATGTGTATCACTTAGAAATTTATAGAACAGGCCAGGCGTGGTGGCTCATGCCTGCAATCCCAGCACTCTGGGAAGACGAAGTGGGCAGATCAATGGGCCAGATATCGAGACCAAGACCATCCTGGCTAACACGGTGGAACCCTGTCTCTACTAAAAATACAAAAAATAAGCCGGGTGTGGTGGCGGGCACCTCTAGTCTCAGCTACTCGGGAGGCTGAGGCAGGAGAATGACATGAAACCGGGAGGCAGAGCTTGCAGTGAGCCGATATCGTGCCACACCACTCCAGCCTGGGTGACAGAGTGAGACTCTGTCTCAAAAAAAAAAAAAAAAAAAAGAAATTTATACAACTTAGCCAGAAGAATAAAAAACAACCTCTTAACAGTTTTTTCAAATTAAAAAAAAATGAGTTTGAAGAGAAGGGAATAAAGGGGACTTTCAGTTTATTATATTTTTATTTTTTGGGTCAGGGTCTCACTTTGTTGCCCACATGGAAGCACAGTGGTGTGATTACAGCTCACTGCAAGCTTGGCCTCCCAGGCTCAAACAATCCTCCCACCTCAGCCTCCCTAGTAGCTGGGAATACAGGTGTACATCACCACAACTGGTTAATTTTTGTATTTTTGTAGAGAGAGGGTTTTACCATGTCGCCCACACTAGAGTTGAGCTTCTGGGTTCAAACATTTCACCTGCCTTGGGCTCCCAAAGTGCTGGGATTGAGCCACTATGCCAACCAAGTTTTTTGTTTTGTTTTGTTTTTGAGATGGAGTCTTACTCTGTTGCCCAGGCTAGAGTGCAGTGGCATGATCCTGGCTCACTGCACCATTCGCCTCCTGGGTTCAAGTGATTCTCCTGCCTCAGCCTCGTGGGTAGTTGGGATTACAGGCACCCGCCACCGAGACCAGCTAATTTTTGTATTTTTTAGTAGAGACGGGGTTCCACCATGTCAGCTAGGCTGGTCTCAAATTCCTGACCTCATGATCCACCCACCTCGGCCTCACAAAGTGCTGAGATTATAGGCATGAGTCACTGCTCCTGGCCACCAGCCAAGACTTTTGCTTTATAAAGATATTTATGATGTGTTCTTTTCTTTTTACAGTATGTATTGCATTTATAATTGGAGATACAAAAAAAGGCGACTGTTACTGTTTGACAGCAAGGCAGTAGTATTATCTTCATCAATATTTGCAACTTCATTCACAGGAACCTGTAAGAGAAAGCCCAGACAAAACTTTAAGGCAAAGAAATTACACTTGTAAAAAGTGAGAGGACTATTTTTTTTATAATAACCAATATTCCAGGTGAGGGCTGTTCAGGATCTACCACTGCTCCATCTCACTTGATAACTCTCACACCTGCCAGGGTAAGAAGAAGCAGAGAGAAGGACAAATTCCAGTGAGTTTTCTCTCCCACTGAGGACCTGTTTGTCAAGTTTCCTACCATCAAGTAAAAGATGTACTAAAAATAAAACATGTACCCTTGCAGATGCTAGCAGAGAGGCACAAAATAGAAAAGGAGGTAAGCCCACACACTGTGGAGGCAGAGATCCAACTTAAGATTCAAAATGCACCAGAAAGTTGTGTAAAGTTAATTAAATTACGCAAAATCTTGGAACATTAGTTTCCTCACCTGTAAAATGGGGATCATGTGCCTACTTCATAAGTTGTTTTGACAGTTAAATTCACAAAGATATTTAATAAAGCCTGCTATGGCAAGTGTTCACATTAACAAAATAGTATCAAACTTCAAAATATGGGAAAGGTATTTTGAATAATGTCAACGAGGCCAAGGACAACATGCCCAGCTTCATAATGAATCCCAGCCACATTACACTGAGGAGATCTACAGGTAACTATACTTCTTCAACAAATTCCATTAGAGAGGAAGAGCGTGGAGTCTGACAACATGACACAAATGTGACCAGTGTACAGTGACTTAGGTAGTGGGGGGTGGAATCCGACATATTCTCCGAATTGCAGCTACACAGTGAGTTCCCAGGAAACAAATGGAATGGAAAAGGCAACACAAAAGATACTACCATAAATGGGGTGAGCATAGCAGGCTCACAACCATAAATCTAAGCAGGAGACTCAAATCACAAGGAGGACCGAGATCTGTGAACAGCAGCTTGTGGTGGCATCAGGTTCAGCTTTCTGAGACCACCGCTGTGGGCAGTGTCTTTGCAGGCACATACTCAGCAGCAGTGCATCTGAACACAGATCTCAAGGCTCTTCTCTTCATTAATTATTAAGGTGACAGATGACGGATACGCTCATGTTACAACATCCCCACGCTGTGGACCAGTGAATTCAGAAACCCCCACATAAATACACAGTGAAGAGTAGAATGACAATACTGCAGGACAGGTTAGGAATGCAGGCATTCGACCCCATAGAGTCTATTTAAAATAAGAGAAGGGCCCTAGTATTGTGCTGTGGTCTCCCTATATATAGTTCTTTATTTTTCCAATTTCATAAAGGCCATACAGTTTTTCTTCCTTTCTTTACAAATGTGCTGATGAACCCATGTGTAATTAATCCTAAAGCGGTTAATTCCTCATAAAGTACAGTAACACGATTCAATTGCTATGATGAGGTTTTTCAGGTTTTTTAAATAGTGTCCCATACTCACTAATCACAAGTGAAAATTATAAGAACATGTAATTTGAACAAAGTATCTTTTCACATAGAGTAATACACAGGTTTGTACAGATTAGATGCATCATGAAAGTTGGTAACATCTGGGAACAAAAGGAACCATCCTGAGGACATAAGGAACTTAGGGACGTCAATTATGAAGAGGTTACCTGCAAGTGGAACTTCTGGGTTTTCATTGTCTAGACAGAAAAATTTAACGGATAAGCCCCAGCATATTAAGGTACATCCCCAACGGCTGTGGGTGATCAACTTTCCATCCAAAGCAGAGATGTAAAACATGAATGACTTCCAATGCTGCCCAAGTGCTCTGCACCTTGAAAGGCATCCCCTCAAAGCTGCAGCACCACCTGTTCCTGAGGGATCAGGTCACCAACTGTGTTTTTGAGACACTCGTCAGTCAGGACTCAGTTGAGGTGAGGCTGGTGATTTCAACTGTAAAACATCTAAACCATCATCTTTAGGTAGATTATTATGCCTGGAAATTGTGGTTTTCTCCTCTGCTGTTAGCAGATCCTGGGTAACCCAATAAATACTCTCTCTCACGCGTCAACTTCTATATCACAGGAAAGGCGCTGTAGAGGGTGACATTTTCGCGAAGGAGCCACAGCCTGCATCACCCCCTGAAAGCTCTGAAGTTGCGCACCGGTGGGCCACGCAGCAGATGGATGTCTCAGTTCCCACAGAGTTTAGCACAGCAGGCGGCTCCCTGGGCTGGAAGAGGTGCGATGCTCTGGAAACCCCCCGCGGGTGTGTATGTGAGAGGACACCGAGATGTTCAGCGGGCTGTTCAGTGAGGACCAGACCCCTCCGATTTGAGCAAGGGAGGTGCACTTCGCAGCGTCACACCGTCCTCATCGCCCAGCCAGACCTGCCCCTCAAGTCCTTCTCCGGACTCCCTTGGCGATGGGGTGGCACCGCTTAGGAAAGGCGGAGGCCCACACCGCCCTGTCCCTTCCTCCAGGGCTGCGCACCACGGGGGAGGACAGACAGCGCATGCTGGGATTGTAGTTCTCAGGTCGGCGACCAATGGGCTGCAAACCGTTAAGACACCATAACTCCCAGCACTCCTAGCTAGGGACGCGCCTCCCTATCCTTCGCTGCCATACTACACACCACCCCCAACCCAGCGCATGCTGGGATTGTAGTCCGTTGGCCTCGCAACCAATGGGCCGGAAATACTTAAAGTACTATGACTCCCAGGATGCCTTGCGAGGTACCTGCCGTCCCGATCCTTCCTCTAGGGCTGCGCACCGCCCCCAAGCCCAACGCATGCTGGGATTGTAGTCAGGTAGGCCTGAGACCAACGGACTGGAAACTGTTAAGAGACCATAACTCCCAGCACGCCTGGCTAAGGACGCACCTCCCTATCCTTCCCTCCAGTGCTACACACCGCCTCGAAGCCCGGTGGCTGCTGGGATTGTAGTGTGCAGGCCGGGGCCCAATCGCTGGAAACCGTTAAGAGACCACAACTCCCAGCATGCCTGGCCAGGGACGCGCCTCTCTATCCTTCCCCCCGCCCCCCCACCCGGCGCGTTAAACACCGCCCCAATCCCTGTGCATCCCGGGATTGTAGTTCGGTAGCCTTGCGATCGACGTGCTGGAAACCGTTTAAGGACTATGACTCCCAGGATGCCATGCCAGGGAACCCACCCTGTTGACCTTTCCTCCAGGGCTGGGCACCGCCCCTAAGCCCAGCGCATGCTGGGATTATAGTCCGACTGTCGCGACAAAAAGGCTGGGAGTGGATCTGAGACTACAGTGCCAACACTACGGGGTAAGTTTCATCTTCTCTGAGACTACAGTTCCAACACTACGGGGAAAATTTCATCTTCTCCTCCGCCCCTCCATGTTTCCAGTGCAATTCCTCCCTGCTGTGGGGAGCCTATCTGTTCCCAAACTTCTGCGTGCGAGGAGACAGCATGGCCAGGGCAGGTGGTCTCACTTGTAATTGTGACACAGTCTCCCCACGTGCCAGTTGCACGACTGTGTGCCTGAAGTTTGATTTTTCTCTGACAAGATAGAGCCCGGGAGCTTCCGACAGCCTGCCCAGCATTGCCATAACGCTTGCTCGCGGAGAGCTGGGCGCGCCCAGACCTTTGCAGGGCCCCTCCCTCAGCCCCGACCCTTCTCCTCGCCCCTCCCCTGCCACGCCCCTTTCGACAGCTGGAAAGTCATCTACCTTTAATAAGTCATCTTTGCAAAAAAAAGAAAAAAAAAACTCTGAGAATAACCTATCTTCCATTCTATTTACTATAGTATCCATAAATAGTAGCAATTAGAAATCATAGCAAGTCAAGCAAAATTCCTGCCTTGACTGTTTCATAAACCACGATATGGCCTTGCTGTGGTTTTATTTGTATTTTGTTTTGTATTTATTGACCTTTTGGATATAAATATTTAGGTATTTGGATAGTTTTTGGAAGTATTCCGCTATTAGTTTTTGATTTGCTTTTGTTCCCTATTTAATTTTTTTTTTTTTTTTTGTCTCTCCCTTCTCCTTAGACTCAATCATTCCACAGGTCTCGAGAACTCTGTTCATTTCCTTTAAACTTTTTGTACTTTTTTTTCCCAGACTGATAATTTCTATTGCTGTGTCTTCTGTTTTAAATCTGTGGACAAACTCAAAATTTTTTTTCATTTCCTTATCTATTTTTTTTTTTATATATAAGTTCATTTCTTTGCTGAAGTTCCACATCTGTTTGTTTATGAACAGAATATTTTCTTTTTTCCCCATGAACATATTCATAAAAACTGCCTTCAAATTCTTGTCTGCTGATTGCAACATCCTAGGATAGCTTCTACTGCCCGCTTTTGATATTGTGTATGGATTACATTTTCACGTTTCTTTACAAGTCTTATGAATTTTAAAATTGTGTACTAGAAACTATAAATGACAATTATAGATAGAAACTCTGGATTTTGTTGTTTTACCTTGAAGACTTTTGTTTTATAAACAGGGTTCATTGGGCTAGTGTCAAACCAATGCTTATCTCCGCTACAGTGGGCATAGCTGAAATCTTCATTCACTTGTTAAACACATATGTCATATATGTATTATGCATAGGCGTTTTTCTAAAATAATATATTTTATTCAAGTTTCATCATCGTTATTTGTGAGAGTTGAACAAGCTACTCCACAGTTAGTGGAAGTCAGAACCTCAGTTTTATTTGATTGTAGTATTTTATATAAATGAAATTATATAGTATGTATACTTGTACATCTATTTTCTTTCTTTCCTTTTCTATCTTCTTTCTTTCCTTTTCTTCTTTCTGTCTTTCTTTATCTCTTTTCTTTCTCTTTCTTTCTTTTTCTCTTTCTTTCTTCTTTCTTTCTTTCTTTCTTTTTCCTTCCTTCTTTCTTTCTCTCTTCTTTTTTCTTTCTTTCTTTTCTGCAGGTTGGTGTGCAGTGGCATGATCTGACTGCAACCTCTGCCTACCAGGCTTAAGATATCCTTCCACTTCAGCCTTTTGAGTCACTGGGACCGCAGCCTTGCACCACCATGCCCAGCTAATTGTTTTGTGTTTTTGGTAGAGACAGGGTTTCACCATGTTGCCCAAGCTGGCATGTCTACTGTCTTTTATGCAACATTACATTTGTGATATTCACCCACCATTTGCAAGCAGCTATAGTCTGTTCATTTTAGAAAGTAGTTTTTACATTTTAGTAAAATATGAAAATACATAAAATTAACCATTTTAGTATTGTTTTGTGTGTGTGCAGTTTAAAGAAATTAAATACATTCACATTGTTTTGCAACGATTGTCCACGTTCATAAGGAACTTTTTTTCAATCTTTTAAAACTGAAGATCTGTACCCAGTAAACAGCACTCCCTTCCCATTGCCCTTTGTGTAGTCCCTGGGAACTACTCTTCTACTTTGTGTTTCTATGAACTTAACTGCTCTAAATATCTCTTATGAGTGGAAACATACAATAGAGCAAAAAAATCATGAGGAAGAATAATGTATACTATATAACATATGTTTATCCATTTTAAGAAAAATGCTAGCAGAGATCAGGTCATGGTGATTATAGAGAAAGGTAGGTAACAGTGAAAAGGGGATTGGGTGCATTAAATTTACGACGTGATGCCTCAAGTGCCAGAGCAGTGAGCTTTCTGCCCCACTCGCAGGGCTGGTCAATGGTGCGGCTGGGACCCTATTCGAGCAGCCTGACTTCCAGAGCCCATGCTTAGTACAAACTTCAGTGAACCATGAAAGCAATTCCAACAACAGGCACTTAAGGGCTCTGAGATTTTATCACAGCCTGTTCTTTATGGATAGCAACTTCAGAGAAGAGTGACAGCTGTGAGGTTCCAGAAGCTACACCTCAGGTCCCCCAGTTCCTCCCCAGCAGCTGGGGTCCAGCTGCAACAGGGCCTGATGCCGGCCAGGGAACCATGGCCACAGGCTGTGTGAGGCTGGCGGCAAGACAGGCTCCCCTCCTGCCCTCTGCTCATCTGCTAGGTCTTTGCCTTTTATTCTGATTGTGCTGCTCCAGGCTTGGAACCAAGCCAGAAATTCCTCTTGAGTCTGAAGATGATGATTGTTTCCAGCTATCTGGAACCGCTGCATCTCCTGGAGGACTTTAATCTTCTGGAGACAGAGGGAAAGACAGGATGCTGACAGGGCCTGGGTGAGAGACTCTGTAGGGGCCTTATAAAAGAAGAAGGGAGCAGGGCTGGTCTATCGGGTGTTTCTTTTAAGAGGCTGTCACCTCTCCTCCAATATCATGCAGCCCTAACTTGTTCTCAGAGTTGAATGTAAACAGCCCTTCCTCTAGGAACTTGTCATCAACTTCACTCCCCTGACTGCACCCTGCATTAGGATAGGTCTCCTCCTTCTCTGTGTATTACTCCCTTTCAATAAATCTTAGATGTGGAAGACGGGACCAGGGAATGTCCTGCCCAGGGTGATTTCTGATTTCCACCTCCACCCTCCCACAAAGTGAGGACTTCAGCTACTGCTCACCTTTGTGTTTTTCTGGGTTTTGATCATATTTCTCTGGAAGACAGAAAGCCAAAGACCATCAGAAAGGTCCGCTGGTCCGTGAGTAGCCTCCATTTCCTGGGATTTCCAAGCTTCACCACCACCAGAGCCACCAGGGTCAGGGAATGTGCACAAAAGAGGCCTTGCAGCTCTGCAGCTTCACTACTCAGGGAGTGGGACTGATGGCTGCTGTGCAGCCTCCATCACTCATGAGTAAAATACCCTGTTTACGGGGTGGGGAGGGCTGTGAGGCCCTTGCAAGAAATTTTGGCAAGGACTGAGATCTAGGAACTCAGTTCAAGACTCTCTTCTCCCAGACCTCAGGATCCTGGTCCCTGACCCGTCTGCTCCAGGCTCACTCACATCCACACACTCCTTCATGGCAATGTCCAGCATCACCAGGTCAGTGAGGAATGTCTCCAGAGAGGGCATGACACCTGCACCATCAGAGTGGTAGTGGTGAGGAGCACCTGCTCTCAGGTGCCCACCCAAGTCCTGTCCCCTGAAATCTTATAAACCCCTGCCTCCTGGCGCCCTCTACCTAGGTTACCCACTTGGAGTAGCTGAAAACCCTCAGCTCTCTTTTCCCAATTCTCTATGTCTTTCCATTAGCTGTCCTCTATGGCCATTAACCTCACCATAATTACCTCCTTGGTGGGATTTTAATAAGCCACAAGGTCATGTGGTCCCTGGCTCCACCTGTTTTAAAAGCCACAGGGAGCCCAGCTCTCCCAGGCCTTCCTCTGGTCTGTCTAATGAAGGTGTTTTAGGCACTGCAGCCCCAGGAGAAAGGGGCTGGAGTAGAAAGCCCCTCTGCTTTTTTGATTTGGAGGTCTCCAGCTGGGAGAAATAAGCTGTGTTCTCTGAAACCCTGGAGCCCTTCCCCACTACAGGTACATTCACCTTCTGCTGTCACAGCTTCATCTGGGCTCTCTGGGGCTCCGCTACAGGGTAGACAACTTATAGGTCTCCATCTGCTAGGATGAGGGACAAGGTCAGTGAAAATATGCTTCTTTCAGTTGTGCCTCAGCCACACTAACCTTGGACACGGATAAGTGGCCTGAGTCAGCTTGTCTAGTGCTCTGACCACCTCCAGTGAGCTCTGACTCTAGACTCCCTCCCAGGTCCAACACTCCCTGGATGTGTCATTTTGGGCATGCAGTCGGGTTTCCCTGAGCTCTTTCCTCAACTGGAAAGTGTGGTGGGAACCAACTACCTCACAAGGCCTCTTAACACCTCGGTTTCATGTGGCTGTCATGATTGCTGTCACCATCATCCCTCTCAGGATGAGCCAGACACAAGCACCCTCAGATTCTCTTTCTCCCTGAGCCCCATGATCGCCTTGTGAGGCCTGCCCAACAGGCTCATCATTCCTACATTTTCCACATAAGAAAACAGAGGCCCAAAGGGGCAATGACATGCCAAGGACCCCGCAAGAGAGGCCAACTCCTCCCTCAACCTGGAGGGACTGTCCCAGCTGTCCTCATCCAACACCCTAGCATCACCACTGACCAGCATTGCATCTTCTAAACTCTATGAGTGACAATATTCCCAGCCAGGCCCTGTGGTGGTGGACATGGTTCTGAGAATTGGGAATCTAATGTGGAGGAAAAGTTAAATATTTAATATGAACTCAATTGAACATGGGCACAAACAATGGTCACCAAGTCCTGGAACAGGTTGTATGAGCCCCTTGAGGTATTCATCCAGCGCTGTTTCAGAGAAATCTTTCAATCCATTCCTATACGTTAGTGATTGAAAAAACAACAGATAACTGCAAAAACAAGTTGATCTTTTGTGTTCCTTGAGCCCAGTTGTGAAGGGCACCTGTGACTGCGCCTCATGCCAAACAACCCATTACGAAAAGAGCTAGGGTTCCAGACTGTGCCGAGGTTTCATGAGACCTCTCCTTTTCTGTACATGGACAGGTGGCCGACTCTGGAGCCCAGGCTTTTGCTTCCCAATCTGGTAATGAATCCTCCATAGTCTGGTGAGTGTAAATATACATATATATATGTATATAAATGTGTATATATACATATATAGATGCATATATATGTATATATATATAAAATATACATATAAATATACATATATATTTTTTCTTTCTCTCTTTCCCATTGCAATTTGCTTATTATATTATTTGCTTATCATGTCTGCATTGCCATACACTTGGGATAAAGGCTGTTTATCCTTAAAACTATTGTGGGTGCCTTTTCTTTTCCCCTCGTGCCTTTCCCACACAGGAGCGCAGGTGATGGAATCTCGAAGTGACCTCACTTCCTTAGTTACAAACTCAAAGGAAGTTGAGAACTCTGGTAACCTGGAGCCCTCATTCTAGAGACAGCCTTGTATTTACTAAGGAGAGTGTGAAGACAGCAAGATGTTCTCCTACTATGTCTTGAATTTCTGAGGCTCTCATCTCAGGAAGGCTTGAACTGAGAAACTTTTTTTTATGATGGAGACAGTGCTCATTCTGCACCACTGGCTCTTCTGGCCATTTGGAAGGGGTTACCCATGGATAACACAAGGCCATCCATGGCAGGCCTATCCAGGCCAGGCCTCACCTTTGATATCATCTCGGTAGCCACACACCCCTCCTCATCTCCACGTCTCGTGGGAAAGAAAGAGATAATGGGTCCTTTCTTGACAGGAGCAGGTTTCCAGATATTGGGAGGCTAAAATCCTGTCAAATTTACACCACAGGTTACAGCTGGCAGGAGGGGAAGGTGAGTGCTGGGGATCACCTTTGTCTGTTCAGATGTTTATTCTAAGGCTTCAAGCTGTCATCTTGTTTTCTCCCTGGCTGGAGGTCTATGCAAATGCTCCTATGTGCCTGATATGGGGAGTAGACTTTCTAACTGGAATTTCCTCTGCGGGGAAAGCCAGGATGCCATTGATGCCTCTTGGCCAGGCTTCCAGGCACTCTCTTTGCAGAACTCTATTCAGGAGATCCCTGAGGAGCTGTTTGATGAGTCCAACTACTCTATCTCATTGAACAAAAGGCAGGTGCACCATGCCAACAACCATGGCCCGTGCTAGACTGGAGTCAAGGTGGGCACAGAGAGGTCTCCAAATGGAAAAGACCAGGGAAGCCCAGGACCATGACCCAAATGTGAGGATTCCCCAGAAACCGTTTAGGGCTTTCTCCATTAAGTACCCACAGTTCCTTCCCAGAGGAATCTGGCCTCCATTAGTCCATAATGGCAACTTAGGTGCACAGTAACCAGTCATATGCTTGCAGGAATGTCAAAAGAAACACTTCTGTGTTGTTTTTACTTTACATTAGGTTGTGAGTATCTTTGCATGTTGCTATTATTTTTATTGTTATATCTACCCACCCCAGATACTTCCTGTAGCAGGCAGCTTCATTGCCTTGCCAGACCTTCTCTAAGTCTTAGAAGTTCACACTGTTACCAGAGAGAGGTTTTACCCAAAAAGTGGGAGTTATGCAAAAGGGTCTTATGAGACTCTATACATGTGTCTCCCAGAGCCCACCTCTATAGCCTCATCAGGACAGGAGATTTGCCCTCATATGTCTTCATAAGATTCCATAAGTGGAGCCTTTCCCTCAGTAATTTAGCCTTTTAATACTGGTTGAGCCTGACATAGTAAATTCTATTTCCACTTTAGCCATGTTACAGGGAATATACTTTTTTTTTTTTTTTTTTTTGATACGGAGTCTTGCTCTGTTGCCCAGGTTGGAGTGCAGTGGCACAGCCTCTGCTCACTGCACTCCGCCTCCTGGGTTCACACCGTTCTCCTGCTTCAGCCTCCTGAGTAGCTGGGACTACAGGCACCTGTCACCATGCCCAGATAATTTTTTTTCTGTGTGTGTGTGTGTGGTTTTTTTTTTTTGGTAGGGACAGAGTTTCACCATGTTAGCTAGAATGGTCTCCATCTCCTGACCTCATGATCCACTCGCCTTGGCCTCCCAAAGTGCTGGGATTACAGGTGTAAGCCACCATGCCTGGCCGCTACAGGGAATATCTTATCTGTGTCCTAATAGGCTGTAACAGTTTGCTATGACTTCCGTAATACAGTACCACAGGCTGAAGTTCTTTAACGACAAAAATGGAATGTCTCACAATTCTGGAAGTTAGAAATCCAACCTCATGCTACTGGCTGTGTGGTTTCTCTGAGGTCTCCATCCTTGGCTTGTAGATGATCATCTTCTATCTCTGTGTTCACAAGATCTTCTCTTGTGCTTTTCTGTCCTTCCTGCCTCTTCTAATAAGGGCTCCAGTCATCTGGAATTAGGATGCACCCCAATTAATTCACTTAACTACATTTGCAGAGGCTATATGTTCAAATATAGTCACGTTCTGAGGCACTAGGTGTTAGGACATGAACATATAATTTTTAGGAAGGGAATGCAATCTAGCTCACAACATTTACTAATCCCTTGTAGATTATAGTCTCCCAGGAAAATGATTACTCAGTGAAAGAGTAGGAAAGTATAAAGTTTTAATAGGTAAAGCCGGAATATATTCCAAAAGGGTTGTGAAAGGTATACTGTAAATAGTAGTTTCTGAATTTATCTACTTTTGTGTATCCAGACCCCCTTGGATGTTAACATTCTTTTAATTTTTTTGTCAATCTGCTATGTGGCAAAAAATTATGTTTCTATTTCAATTTTTCAACTGATATATTTGAGTTACCTTTCAGTTGATTTATACCTATTTGGATTTTCTGTTCCCTCAGTTAACCTGCTCAATTCCTTGGCCCTCTGAGGGGTTTCTCTCACCTTGGAGTCCCCGAGCACTGACACCTTTGTCAGGTGTGGGGTTGCTGTAGTTGTTTCTCAAGACTCCTTTTAAGGTTTTAAAAGACCCAGTTAAGTTGCTTTAAGTCAAAAGGGTTGTCTTAGGGTATCTTGTCCTGTGCCCTGTCTCTAAAATAGAAAGAAAGTGAGGCTTCCCCATGCCCTTTCCTCTATGTCAGGGACAGACATAGAGCCTCAGGTAGCTTAAAGGGAATTTCATGCAACCCTCACCGTGGAAGATTCTCATTCTTACCTGTGTTTTTCTGAGCAGCCATTTGACATCACAGAGCCTTGTTTTCTCATTTGTAGACTGAGAATGTTTTTTTGAGAATTCTCTGGGATAATGTTCTTCATAAAGATTATTAATACAAGTGGGTGCTGTTGTCTTACAGCTGATATGATATCGTGAAGGCCTTGAATGTATTCATGGTTTAATTATTCTCTACCTGCACATTAAGTTTGATATCAGAGGCCTAAAATCTTTTTCACCATAAACACCCATGTCCTCCACATGCCCAAATCTCTGAAGGATGGGGATTTCCTGATCTGAGCTCCACATTCCAGGCCTCTGGTGTTTCATGGTCTTGCCATGAAAGGTCTTGTCCCCTCCCCAAGAGGAAATGAGTCTATTCTGAACCTAGAGGTGTGAATGATGCCAATGCGCCAAACCAGGCACAACGGAGAAGCTGACAAAGTCCCTGACAGCACCTTCCAGGGTCAAACTCTCTTCTTCTTTAACATTTTTCTCAACTTTTACCAGGACTTCCCCACCACTCTATAGTTTCTGGACCAGCTGTGTAGTAGTTGAGCATATGTCTTCTCCAAGGCACAGTGGTGACTCTGCCAGCTACTAACTGTATCTTAGGATACCAGTGCATCTTTATCAGCCTCAATTTGCAGTTGCAATTCTCTATAGAGAATTGTAAAATGAGCCTCTGTTCTGTACGAGAGACGTGCAAGGGGAGAAGAAAACACACACACAAAAAAACCTTTAAGGGTAAACAAGCCTTATCTCATGCAAATGGCAGTGCAGCTATAATAAGCAAATTGCAATGGGAAGGGGAGAAGGGAAACATATATACATATTTACATTTACCAGACTGCGGAGGATTCATTACCAGACGGGGAAGCAATAGCCTCGACTCCAGAGTAGGTCACCCGTCCGTGCACAGACAAGAAGAGATCTTATGAACTTTCGGCGTGGCCTAGGGCCCTAGCTCTTTTTGGAATGAGTTGTTTGGCATGAGGCCCAGTCACGAGGGCTCTTCACAACTGGGCTCAAGGAACATGAAAAGGTTAACTTGTTTTTGCAATTGTCTGTTGTTTTTCAATAACATATAGGAATAGATTGAAACAGATACTTCTCCAAAACAGTGCTGGACGAATGCTTCAAGCGGCTCATGCAACCTGTTCTGGGACTTAGTGACCATTGCTTTTGTCCATGTTCAATTGAATTCAAATTGAATATTTAACTTTCCCCCACAACCTTATATGGTTTTTGTGAGAAATGAATGGCATAAAACATGAAAAGTGGATCCCTAATGCTTGGCTTTGTGGAAAGGCTGCTGGGGCATGCTCTGATTGTTTGTATTTATTATTTTTTTTCTCTTCTTTCACCCCAGAAGGTCTTTCATGTCACAATGACTCATGTCCCTCTATAATTGGACAATTATATAGAAAACAAACATGTTCTTACATTTGTAAAGGGCGTTTGAGCTTCCTGTTAGCTGAACTTTGTCCTTGAAACAGAGAGATCCTGTTATCTCTCTGAGTGTGCCCCAGGCACACTCAGACATAGCTAAAGAGGTTGTAGTTAGGGCTTATTTATTCATCACGTATATATAATGCAGTTTTCAGACATTTGGCATAATTCAGTGAAGACAGCAGATGACAGTTCCTGGGCCACAATTTACTTCAGGGAGTCAGACACTGAGAGTGGACATCATAAGCAGGTCATGTTCACGGAACGTGAGATCTGACGTTCTCATGCTCTTCTCTAGGAATGGATGCACCTGTCAGCTTCTGATCAGAATGACAGACCCAGGATCAAGCATAACATTTAAATAGATGAAGAAAACTTTTTTCCAAAAGGTAACATCGCTTTATGATAAAAATTCTCAACAAATTAGGTGAAAATAAATTCACTTCAAAGTATTAAAGGCCATGTATTACAAATGAATAGCTGGGTGGACAGATGTGCCATAAGGCAAGGGCATCCGCTTCCCTAGATACATATCCAGGGGCACAGAGAATGAGCAGTTCCAGGGTTGTGCTTCACCTGAGGTCCTCTCCAGGTCGGTTTCAAGAGGACAGGACTGCGGTTCTGCATCCACCTCTGTGGAGAGCTGGAAGTAAAATGAGCTATGCTCCACCTCAGCCTAATGTAGACAATGGCTACAGAAAAGACTGTTTTCTTCCTCATAAATAGGGGTGCTCGAAGTGGGTAACCTCGATTGTTTCACATACTCATAAGTGTCTGCCAGCCTTGGTTCTTCATTGGTGAACTAAGACTCTTTGCTCTGAGACTCTGCAAAAATGCTTCTACTCCCTGAGGCCCTTCAAATCAGGCAGAGGCATGGCCACTCCAGAGGGATTTTGGGTAGATAAAGATGGGATAGAGCTAAACGTGCCACAGCACTGGACCCTGACTCTGAAGTCACGGGAAAATGCCAGTTCCTGTTGGGTTTTCGAGCTCCTCATTTGAAAGTCGTTTTAAATAATTTCCCTGGATAAGGGGAGGGTGCCTCATGAGTAAATAGCACACCCCAAATGGTGGAGGCAAAGAGAGGGCAATGGAGGATTCCAAGGTCACTCATTGTACTTGGAGCCTTCTGATCCTGCTCCTTTGTCCCCTGGAACTCTAAAGAGTCAGTGTCTTGAGGACGCAAAAAAATGGTACCTGATTTTTTTCCATAATGTCCCTGCATGGGGCTGCAGTGTTAGTGATGGCCTTGAGGTGGTTACAGCCTGCTGTGTTTCTGGTGCCTATTGAGATTTGCCGGAGCAGCTGGAGCAAGTAAGAGTCACACACCTCATGTTATTATCAACAGTTTCCACATTGCCCACTTAGCCAATCTCTTTTCCCTTGCACTCACCCTTTGCCAGCTACCTTGGTGGGCCCAACATGTAGCACAGAAAATGATTACATCATGGCTGCATGCCCCTCTGAGGACAGAACAGTCTGAAGACAGCTCGACAAAAGCACTAAAGCAAGTATATATAAAAGAAAAGAGCAAGGACTATCATATAAAGTAGAATGTTGAGAAGAGCTGCAAAGTCATTGCATGTGGGTACCCAAAGGCCTCACTGAGGTGATCTTTAATCCATGATGAGAATGACAACAGGGAGGCATCTCTGCACAAGAATGTGTCAGCGAGAAGCCACCCTTGGTGAAGAGTCTTACAGGTGTGAGTTTGGCAGAGATTAGAAAGGGACCAATATGGTACAGACAGCCTGAGGAAGAGATAAGCAGAAGCATGGAGAATCCTGGGGCTCGGGAGATGAGGCTAGATATCTGCTCCTTCTGACAACATGGCCCTAAAACTTAGCACCTTTCAATAGTATATACTATCTCACAATTTGTGTGGACCAGAATCTGGACACAGTTTAGTTAGCTGCCTCTGCCTTCACGTCCCTTATGAGATTGGGGAAGTGATCTCAACTGAAGGTGGACCAGGAAAGCATCAGACTTTAAGCTCATGCTTGTGAAAATTGGCAGGGTTAAGTGTAGACTGAGAGCATGACCTTACTTCTGTCTACTGGCCTGAGCACTCTCTCCGTTCTTTGTTATGTGCGTCTGTACATAGAGCATCTCATAGCATTGGAGCTTGCTTCCTCTGTTCGAGGAATACAATTGAGAGACAGAATTAGGCAAACAGGTTCACACAAAAAGAGACAGAAAGAAAGGGAAAGACTGAGGAAGCAAATAGGAAAAACCCAGTAGGAGGAATAATGACAGCTTTAAAAAAAATCTTGAGAGTTACAATAATTTGTATTAAAATTGTAACCCCCCGTGTAATGCTATAAGGAGATAGGTTGTAATTAACTCCTGAGGTTGAGGCCATGATGATTGAGATTATTGGCTTTATACAAGAAACCCCAGGGGGATGTCTGTCTCCTACCAAATGAAAATAAAACTTGATGTGTGCAGTCTGAAATTCAGAAGAGTCATCACCAGAGCTCAACCATGCTAATACCCTGATCTCAAGTTTCTAACCCCTAGGAGTGTGAGAAATTAAATCCTGTTGTCTATAAGCTGTCTAGTTCATGGTTCTTTGGTATAGCAGCCTGAACTAATACAAAAGTCATACACTATTGTGTATTCCATTCGACAAAAGCTGAATTTGTGCCTCCAAACTATCAAAAAAAAAAAAAGACTTTAAAAATTGGATATTTAGAATGAAAGATAAGAAACAGCTTGTTGAAACACTTACGTTTCCTCTGCTTATAAGATTTTTAAAAATTGGCTGGAATTTGTTGGAACCAATATGGTCAACTGAAGTCCATGGAGAATGAGTTTGCTGATGTTAGAGCCCAAATTTCCACTGCATGTTTCATACTAACTCTCCCTGAATATTCATGTGACCTGTGAGGAAGCAAGAGGAGATGACTGTGCATGTCTCATGACTTTCCATATTACTACTTTTCTTCCAGCAGTCCCCTCCTAATCCAGAGCCCACTTCTTAAGCTTTTTTTAATCAACACCTTAAAGCCTATATAAGAAAACCGATTTGAGCTGGACTTCTATCTCCTGTTGGCCAACCTACAACAAGATGCCATTTTTCTCAAAACCCAAGTGCCATACTACTGACATCAAGCAGTAGGCCATTTTGTTTAATTACAAACTGAGTCACTAACCACCTAGTGCTGGGAGACTTTGTGAAGGCTTTCCCCGACATAGGTGAGATAAGGCACATGGATATAATTCTATATATAATAAGAAGGCACTAGAAAGTTTAATGCTTGTATTAGTCCATTCTTATACCGCAATGATGGAATACCTGAGACTGGGTAATTTATAAAGAAAAGAGGATAATTGACTCACAGTTCCTCAAGATTGGGTGGGAGAGGCTCAGAAAACTTCCAATTATGGTGGCCAACAGGTGAAGTGAGTGAGAGCAGGGGATATACCAGATACTTATGAAACCATCAGATCTCGTGAGAACTCACTATCACAAGAGCAGCATGAGTAAAACCCGTCCCCATAATCCAATCAACTCCCCTCAGTTCTCTCCCTTAACACCTGGAGGTTATAATACAAAATAAGGTTTGTGTGGGGGCAGACAGCTAAACAATATCAATGCCAGAGGATGATATCTACATTTAATTTCAACCTCATACTTCAGTTTCAGAATGAAACTGAAGCCCAGTGGGGAAGTGACTTTCCCAAGATTACACTGCTAGACCCCAGGCCTACTTGAGTTGTGGCCCATGCTACCTCACACCTATTCTCCTAATGCTTCCACCTCTAAGTGTGTGTGTTATTTACAGGTGAAACCACACAACGATTTTTATGTTTTATCTTATATACCTCTGATACATTCCCTAGGAAGTAGATAACATTATCCCCACTGTGCACGCTAGGAGGCTGGGGAAGCCTCAAATACACAGTGACTTTTATTAGGTCCTAGAGATGATAAGAAAAACAAGGTTATGTTCCAGCTGTCTCATATCCTGGAACCCAGGCTGCATGTAGGCCTTTCCAGGGAATTAAGGGGAAGTTGTGTTTGCATAACTGTGTACAAATAAAGAGTTCACATGGAAGAGGAGACTGAGCAATCAGTAGCATAGTAGGGCCTTTGGGTAGGTCTTACAGAAAGAAGGGGCCCAGTGGATGGAACCTTGAAGAGTTTAACACACTTTCCTGGTGACAGAACCCCACAGCAGTTAAGAAACCAGGAACCCACATTCTTGAGACAGCTCTGTATTCTCCTCTGTTGGTGAGAGATGCTCAAGAGAGTGAGATGTCCTTTCATTGTGCCCTGATAATTCTGAGTTCTAGCCTTACAAAGGCTCAATGTAAAAACCTTGTCTGATAACACAGATATCAACTCAGCCCTCATTCCTGATACCCCTGGCCATTGGCCAGGTGCACCTACAGATAACACAGAGCAGCCCAGGACAGGTCCATCCAGGGCAGGCCTCTCTCATCATCTCATCTGGGCAGCCCCATGCCACTTCTCAGTACCATGAGTTGCCGTATGGACAAAAGGGAGGGCACTCTTCTTGGGCAGAAGCAGATTGTCAGGTGTTGGAACTCTTGTGTGTCTGTTATGTTCATATTCAGGTCATAGCTGGCAGAATAAAAATAAGAGAGTTGGGGACTGAGTCTGTGTACTCAGATGTGAATAGCAGGACTCTAACCTGTTCTCTGGTTTCCTTCCTTGCTGGAGATTTATTTATTTATTTATAATTTAAGTTCTGGGATACATGCACAGAATGTGCAGGTTTGTTACATAGGTTTACATTTGCCATGGTGGCTTGCTGCACCTGTCAAACTGTCAGCTAGGTTTTAAGCCCCACATACATTAGGTATTTGTCCTAATGCTCTCCTTCACTATGCCCCCTGACAAGCCCCGATGTGTGATGTTCCCCTCCGTGTGTCCATGTGTTTTCATTGTTCAACTTTCACTTATGAGTGAGAACATGTGGTGTTTGGTTTTCTGTTCCTGTTATTTTGCTGAGAATGATGGCTTCCAGCTTCCTCCGTATCCCTGCAATCTAAGGTCTCTGTTCTGTTCCTTCGGTCTATATATCTGTTTTGGTACCAGTACGACTTCCTCTCTTCCTATTTGCATACCCTTTATTTCTTTCTCTTGCTTGATTACCCTGGCCAGAACTTCCAATACTATCTTGAATAGGAGTGCTGAGAGAGGACATCCTTGTCTTGTGCTGGTTTTCAAAAGGAATTCTTCTGGCACTTACCTATTAAGTATGATATTGGCTAGGGGTTTGTTATAAACAGCTCTGATTATTTTGGGATTTTTTCCGTCAACACATAGTTTATTTAGAGGTTTTAACATGAAGGGATATTAAGTTTTATCAAAGGCCTTTTCTGCATCTATTGAGAAAATCCTGTGGTTTCTGTCACTGGTTCTGTTTATGTGATGGATTACATTTATTGATTTGCATATGTGGAACCAGCCTTGAATCCCAGGGATGAAGCTGACATGATCATGGTGGATAACATTTTTGATGTGCTGCTGGATTTGGTTTGCCAGTATTTTATTGAGGATTTTTACATCGATGTTCCTCAGGGATATTGGCCTGAAATTTTTGTTGCGGTTGTGTCTTTGCCAGGTTTTGGTATCAGAATGATGCTGACCTCATAAAATGAATTAGGGAGGAGTCCCTCCTTTTCAATTGTTTGGAATAGTTTAAGAAGGAATGTTACCAGCTTCTCTTTACACTTCTGGTAAAATTCGGCTGTGAATCCATCTGGTTCTCAGTGTTTTTTTATTGGTAGGCTATTAATTACTTCCTCAATTTCAGAACTTGTTATTGGTCTATTCAGGGATTCAACTTCTTCCTGGTTTAGTATTGGGAAAGTGTACATGTCCAGAAATTTATCCATTTCTTCGATATTTTCTAGTTTATTTGTGTAGAGATGTTTATAGTATTCTCTCATGGTAGTTTTTATTTCTGTGGAATCAGTGGTGATATCCCATTTATCATTTTTTAATGTGTCTATTTGATTCTTCTCTCTTTTCTTTTTTATTAGTCTAGCTAGTGGTCCATGTATTTTGTTAATCTTTTCAAAAAACCAGCTAGTGGAATCATTGATTTTGAACAGTTTTTCTTGTCTCTATCTCCTTCAGTTCTGCTCCGATCTTAGTCGTTTCTTTTCTTCGGCTAGTTTTTGAATTTGTTTCCTCTTGATTCTCTAGTTATTTTAATTGTGATGTTAGGGTGTCGATTTTAGATCATTCCAGCTTTCTGTTGTGGGCATTTAGTGCCAGCATATCCCCCCTTAAAACTGCTTTATCTGTGTCCCAGAGATTCTTGTACATTGTCTCTTTGTTCTCATTTGTTTCAAAAAAAACTTAATTTCTCCCTTAATTTTGTTATTTACTCAGTAGTCATTCAGGAGCAGGTTGTTCAATTTCCATGTATTTATGCGGTTTTGAGTAAGTTTCTTAATCCTGAGTTCTGATTTGATTGCACTGTGGTCTGAGAGACAGTTTGTTATGATTTCCATCATTTTGCATTTGTTGAGGAGTGTTTTGCTTCCAATTATGTGGTCAATTTTAGAATATGTGCTATGTGGCCTGGAGAAGAATGTATATTCTGTTTGTCTGGCATGGAGAGTTCTGTAGTTGTCTATTAGGTCCACTTAGTCCAGAGCTGATTTCAAATCCTGAATATCCTTGTTAATTTTCTGTCTCATTGATCTGTCTAATATTGGGAGTGGGGTGTTAAAACTTCCCAGTATTATTGTGTGGGAGTCGAAGTCTCTTTATAGGTCTCTAAGAACTTGTTTTATGAATCTCAGTGCTCCTCTGTTGGGTAGGTATATATTTAGGATAGTTAGCTCTTCTTGTTGCATCGATCCCTTTACCTTTATGCAGTGCCCTTCTTTGTCTTTTTTCATCTTGGTTTAAAGTCTGTTTTATAAGAAACTAGGATTGAAACCTTGTCTTGTTTTTTTTTTTTTTTTTTTTTGCTTTTTTTTTGCTTTTCATATGCCATTTCTGCTTCCCTTTATTTTGAGCCTATGTGTGTCTTTGCATGTGAGATGTGACTCCTGAATACAGCACAACAAAGGGTCTTGACTGTTTAACCAGTTTGCCAGTCTGTGTCTCTTAATTGAGACATTTAGCCCATTTACATTTATGGTTAATACTGTTATGTGTGAATTTGATCCTGTTATCATGATGCTAGCTGGTTATTTTGCACATTCGTTGATGCAGTTTTTTCATAGTATCGATTGGTCTTTATATTTTGGTGTACTTTTGCAGTGGTGTACCATATTTTCCTTTCCATATTTAGTGCTTCCTTCAGGAGCTTCTGTAAGGCATGCCTGGTGGTGACATAATCCCTCAGCATTTGCTTGTCTGTGAAGGATTTTATTTCCCCTTTGCTTTTGAAGATTAGTTTGGCTGGACATGAAATTCTGAGTTGAAAATTCTTTTATTTAAGAATGTTGAATATTGGCCCCCACTCTCTTCTGGCTTGTAGGGTTTCTGCAGAGAGATCTGCTGTTAGTCTCATGGGCCTCCATTTGTAGGTAACCTGACCTCTCTCTCTGTCTGCCCTTAACATTATTTCCTCCATTTCAACCTTGGAGAGTCTGGGGATTATGTGTCTTGGAGTTGCTCTTCTCAAGGAGTATCTTAGTGATGTTCTCTGTATTTCCTGAATTTGAATGTTGGTTTGTCTTGCTAGGTTGAGGAAGTTCTCTTGGATAATATCCAGAAGTTTGTTTTCTAGCTTGAATCCATTCTTCCCGTCACTTTGAGGTATACCAACCAATCGTGGGTTTGGTCTTTTCATATAGTCCCATATATCTTAAAGCCTTTGTTTAGCTCCATCAGGCCATTTATGTTTATCTCTAAGCTGGTTATTCTAATTAGCAGTTCCTATAACCTTTTATCAAGATACTTAGCTTCTTTGCATTGGGTTAGAACATGCTTCTTTAGCTCAGAGTAGTTTATTATTACCCACCTTCTGAAGCCTACTTCTGTCAATTCTTCAATCTCATTCTCCATCCAGTTTTGTGCCACTGCTGGAGAGGGGTTGTGATCATTTGGAGGAGAAAAGGCATTCTGGTTTCTGGAAATTTTAGCATTTTTGTGCTGATTTTTCCTCATCTTCATGGATTTATCTACTTTGGGGCTGATGACCTTTGGATGGGGTTTTTTTTGGCGGTGGGTCCTTCCTGTTGATGTTGCTGTTGTTTGTCAGTTTTTCTTCTAACAGCAACGTTCTTCTGCAGGTCCAATGCAGTTTGCTGGAGGTCCAATCCAGACCCTGTTCACCTGGGTATCACCAGTAAAGGCTGCAGAACAGCAAAGATTGCTGCCTTCTCCTTCCTGTGGAAACTTCATCCCAAGAGGATACCCGCCCAATGCCAGCTGGAGCACTTTTGTATGAGGTGTCTGTCCACCCCTGTTAGGAGGTTTCTCCCAGTCAGGAGTCATGGGGAACCCACTTGAGAAGACAGTCTGCCTCTTAGCAGAGCTGGTGCACTGTGCTGGCAGAATCCCTCTAGTCAAGATCAGCTGCTCTCTTCAGAGCCGGGAGGCAGGAATGATGAAATCCACTGAAGCTGCACCCACAGCCGCCCCTTCCCCCATGTGCTCTGTCCCAGGGAGATGGAGGTTTTCTGTGTAAGCCTCTAACTAGGGCTGTTACCTTTCCTTCAAATATGTCCTGCCCAGTGAGGAGGAATCTAAAGAAGCAGTGTGCCACAGCCACTTTGCTGCACCTGACCCAGACCTCCCAGCCTCCTTGGCATTGTCAGGGGAAAACTGTCTACTAAAGCCTCAGTGATGGTGGACTCCACTCCCCGCAACCGAGCTCAATTGACCCAGGTCAACTTCAGACTGCTGTGCTGGCAGCGAGAATTTCAGGATGAGGAACGCATTAGCTCTTTGTGATTTTCATGTCTGTTGCAGGGATTTGACCCATTGTTAGTGCTAGATTTGGAGTCTTAAAAAACAGATTTATCTTACTGAACTCAAAGTACAACTTGAAGATGCACTCAGCTGTTTAGTTAAATTGCAGCAGGAGAAAATGTATCTTTGCAGATCTATTTTTATGTCACTTTCTTTTAGAGATGAAATTGTCTCTGGCACAGTAATTTAACTTAGTCTATGTCAAAAACATAGCCTGAAATTACTCAAAAAAAATTATGAATAGTGGAATGCATTCTATGTGTTTTCAGATTTCTTCTATGATGTAAAATAAATAACATAATGTTTTACCTTGCATTTCTAACCTCAACCCTCAGCCATTTTCCCAAACTTTTTTTTTTTTTGAGATGGAGTCTTGCTCTGTCTCCCAGCTGGAGTGCAGTGGCGCTATCTTGGCTCACTGCAAGCTCCACCTCCCATGTTCATGCCATTCTCCTGCCTCAGGCTCCCAAGTAGCTGGGACTACAGGCACCTGCCACCACGCCCGACTACTGTTTTGTATTTTTAGTAGAGACGAGGTTTCACCGTATTATCCAGGATGGTCTTGATCTCCTGACTTCATGATTCACCCATCTCAGCCTCCCAAAGTGCTGGGATTACAGGCGTGAGCCACCTTGCCCTGCCCCACTTTCCCAAACTATTAAAAGACCTTCTAAGGTGGTTCAGAAGCATTTTTCAGAGGAGATTGTTCCTAATGGTAAAGGATAATAACAGATGGATAAAAATCTCAAATAAATTATGCCTCTGTTTGCAGAAGTGTCACTCTCCAGAGTCTCCAAGATCCAGAGAAGTTCCACGAGATAGAGTAGTTTATGAACATTTAGCAGAGTTGGTCCTGACTGCCGTCTCAGCCTCTTAATAGCTGTGCAACTATAGACAATTTACTGGACTTAGAACAGTTATATAAACCTCAGCTGCAAGAAAACACATAACACTGATTGCAAGAATGGCAACCACTTCTCATTCCTCTCTGATCTGGGCCCTCTGCAATGTATACTTGTGGCTGCTTCCATAGAGGGAAAGATTTTCTTTTCCCAAATCTTGGATCTGGCTGGGCTTATTTACTCTGCCTCATTCATACTTTTTGTTCTAATGAAATAATTAACATGTTTAGCGTCTCATCCCAGCTTTCATCTTGTTAAAACTATATCTTATAATATGTCATCTCTCTTTACTATATTTGGTTATATTCATTCTATTCATTATTCAGCTTTACTAATCTTTTTATCTCTGTTTAGTGTTTCACCTATACATTTTCTTAATTTTTTTATTCTTTACATTCTACCGAGCTGTGATTCAAATATGCTATTTTAATATGGAAAATGGTGGCCTAGTTTTTCTTCAGAAATTTCTTTTTATTTACTTGTGTTCTTCTGTTTTTAACTTGGTTCCAATATTTGGGAAATATCACATTTGAGATGTCTGTAGTCATGTTATTTCTGTGCTTATTCCATTTTCCCTTGGAGGAAGGTGGACAGCACACAGACTTGACATCCTTGTAATCTATCAGTATCTGAAGGGACCACTTTTTTTCAGTTTGATTACTTCTCTGGCTTATTCTCTTGATTTACTTTAGCTTTCATCAAGTGCTTATATATTTTTAAACTGTATTCATTATTTTCATGGTTCTTGTAACTTCTTGAGAACTTTTACTTGTCTACACTAAAATATTTAAAAAATATGTAGCCTTTTCTTCTTAAAGCACAAATATGCAGTGCACACATGAGTAGAATATTTCATAGGCATTGGGCAGCATACAACCACATCTTATGAGATATTCCGTTTCTTCATTCAAAACATCTCTCTCAAATATGTAGTAATAGTCACTTGTAAAGGGTAGTTCTTTTGATACTTAAAATTTTATGTGCCTTTTTGAAAATATATACTTAACTGCAGTGAACAGAACTGACCTAGATACAAAGAGAACTACTGTTTTTGTAAAACATTAAGTTGATAGAATGACTTATCTTATTTCAAGTCTTTTGACTCTAGTCACTGTGCTTCCTTTTAGTATGTCCTTGACCTCACAAAAATAATTCGTGGAATCTTCTATTTATTTTATAAATTAATTTAAAGAAACAAAATTTGTGCATGGCTAAATATTACTTGTTGAGTACAATTTAGAATTTCTACTGTCATTTTAGTGTCCTAAAAGATATGACCTGTTGAATTTCTGCTCTCATAAAATGAATGATATCGTTAGGCCTAAACCCTTGCCATTTATTTTCCCCCTCTGTCATACAGTGTGTATCTTTGGTTCACTGCTGAAAAATTTTATTAATTTTTCTCTCTTGCTAGTAATCAAACTTTTGAATAAAGTTATCATTACTTGTCTTTATTTAGTTACTGTATGTTAAACATTTGATTTCTGATGGTCTTAATGTCATTTAATATAATTGTAAATATTTCAATTTGTCATTATTAACAAATTTCTGTGTTATATATTTTAGACTCAGCTATTAATTATATGTGTGTAAATGACTGTGAATAGTTTCTAAAACATTGTAGGGGCTACTAAGTACTAATAACCCTGATTCATTAAAATTTTATTGGTTGTACTATTCTTTATTTACTAAATTATTTTGTAATCTTATTTAAATTTATTCTTTTCTAAATATTTGTGAAAAAGGGGGTAGGCTAATGTGTCATTTTGATAAAACTTCATGTCAAATGATATGCTTCACTGTTTTCTTTTAGATGTAATAGCTTTTTTGACTCAGGCAATGCATGCAAGTATGAAGTATAAAAATTATAGTCTCAATCCTTAAGCAGAGGAAAAACGTGACTATTTATTGATTGTAACAAAGCTACATTATCCCACATAATACATAAAACTTTCACAAATCTACATTATCCCACATAACAGGCATGCCAGCTGCCTAGATCTGGAAACATGGATTGTTACAAATTAGAAGTAAATAACTTGATAGGCCCAATTTAACAAATGAAGCTCAAGAAGTGGAAGATATAAGACCTATAATAAAAGATTAAATTATTGTAAAAATCTTACCACAAAGAAAAATCAGAGTCAAATATTTTAACTATTAAATTATACAAAATATTTAACAAAATACCAATCCTTTACAAATACACACCATACATAGATAAGAGATAAACAACCCTTAATTACTTTATGAGGCCAATATTACTATACCAAAGACAGACAAACCCAACATGTGTTAGGAATAATATGGGTACATACGGCTGATGAATAAAGACACATAATTCTAAAAAAGTACTAGTAAATTAAATACAGAAACACATAAAAGTAATTATACACCGTGGCCAAGTACAATCTTTTTACAAATGAAATGGCTTAATATCTAAAAACCAAAAATTTAATACACAACTGAAGAACATAAAATGATCCTTTTAATAAAAACAGGAAAGCTTGTGATACAAATAACACTGATTCATTATAAAATCCTTAACATGCTAGGAAGAAAAAACTCACTAGAACTACTAAAAAGGATTCATAAAAGTTTCCCACTAATATTAAACTTGCTGATGAAAGACTAGGAGCTTTGCCTCACAGTCTGGGAAACAGATAAGCATGGCTACTTTTGCTACTCTACTAAATTGAACTAAAGGTGTTAGGCAGAGAAATTATATAATAAAAACAAATAAAACAATTCTAAATTTATAAAATAAACTTTTATTGTAAATGGCATCAACTTATATGCAACGATTTTTAAAGAGTTTACAAAAATCAACTGGAACTAATAAATGAGTTCAGTAAGTCACAAGATACAAGATAAATGCACAGTATTAAATTGCACTTTTATACACTAACTAGGAGCAATCTGTAAATAAAATTAGAAAAAAATAATTCTACTCATTAGCTCAATGTGTAGTGGCTTAAAATTCCAAATATGCATTATGTCATATTTTCTGTTGGCCACAAATACTGACACAGCTTAGTTGAATGGGTCTACCACAATGTCCTCATGTGTCCGGAATTGGTGGGTTCTTGGTCTCACTGACTTCAAGAATGAAGCCGCGGACCCTCACGGTGAGTGTTACAGTTCTTAAAGGCGGCGTGCCTGGAGTTTGTTCCTTCTGATGTCCGTATGTGTTTGGAGTTTCTTCCTTCTGGTGGGTTCGTGGTCTTGCTGGCTCAGAAGTGAAGCTGCAGACCTTCATGGTGAGTGATACAGCTCATAAAAGCAGTGTGGACACAAAGAGTGAGCAGTAGCAGGATTTATTGCAAAGGGCAAAAGAACAAAGCTTCCACAGTGTGGAAGGGGACCCAAGACAGTTGCCACCGCTGGCTCGGGCATCCTGCTTTTATTCTCTTATCTGACCCCACCCACATCCTGCTGATTGGTCCATTTTACAGAGAGCCGATTGGTCTGTTTTACAGAGAGCTGATTGGTCCGTTTTGACAGGGTGCTGATTGATGCATTTACAATTCCTGAGCTAGACACAAAAGTTCACCACGTCCCCACTAGATTAGTTAGATACGGAGTGTCCATTGGTGTATTTACAAACCCTGAGCTAGACACAGGGTGCTGACTGGTGTGTTTGCAAACCTTGAGCTGGATACAAAGTGTCCATTGGTGTATTTACAATCCCTTAGCTAGACATAAAGGTTCTCCAAGTCCCCACCAGACTCAGGAGCGCAGCTGCCTTCACCCAGTGGATCCCGCACCAGGGCCGCAGGTGGAGCTGCCTGCCAGTCGCACGCTGTGTTCCGGCACTTCTCAACCCTTGGGTTGTCGATGGGACTGAGCGCCATGGAGCAAGGGGGTGGAGCTCGTCGGGGAAGCTCGGGCCGCACAGGAGCCCTTGGCAGAGGGGAGGCTCAAGCAAGGCGGGCTGCAGGTCCCGAGCCCTGCCCCGCGGGGAGGCAGCTAAGGCCTGGCGAGAAGTCGAGCACAGCAGCTGCTGGCCCAGGTGCTAAGCCCCTCACTGCCTGGGGCTGGCGGGGCCAGGTGCTAAGCCCCTCACTGCCTGGAGCTGGCCGCTCCAAGTGCGGGGCCCGCCGAGGCCACGCCCACCTGGAACTCGCGCTGGCTGGCAAGCACCGCGCTCAGCCTCGGTTCCCGCCCGCGCGTCTCCCTCCACACCTCCCCGCAAGCTAAGGGAGCCGGCTCCGGCCTTGGCCTGCTGAGAAAGGGGCTCCCACAGTGCCGCGGTGGGCTGAAGGGCTCCTCAAACGCGTCCAGAGTGGGCGCCAAGGCCGAGGAGGCTCCAAGAGTGAGCGAGGGCTGTGAGGGCTGCCAGCATGCTGTCACCTCTCACTCATGAGACTGAAGCTGTGTGTCAACTAAAGCTGGACTGGGAAGGATGCACTTCTGAGCTCAATCTGGTTAGTTGTGGCATTATTGTTTTGACTGAGGTCTTAGTTTCTTTCTGTCTTTGCTCAGGGCACTCTCTCCATTCTCTGTCACACAAGCCTGTAAAAATGAAAGCTCAAAACATTGAAGCTCGCTTCTCCAGAGCAAAGTATGCGACAGACAGAGAGAAAGACAGGAAAAAAGGAAGGAAACAAAAACACAAGAGAGAGAAAGTAAGAGGCAAGTGACAGTCTTTTCATAATTAAATATTGGAAGTGACATTCCCTATTTTCAAATGTATTCTACTGACATGAGGTGAGTCAGTAACAACTTACTGTTTACACATGTGTATGTATAGTTGGAAATAAAAATTGTTATGAGCCGTCATGAAGGCTGTTCACGACGTATGCTAAGGTGAGACAAATGGGCATGATTCTAAATATAACGAGAAGGTATTACAATGTGTGTTGTTGTTATTGTTGTTGTTCTGGCCAAAGAATAACAACATCTAAATTGTATTCAATTTCGATGTTTTCATGGTGGAGTTTGAAAAATAAATTCAAGAGGAGACATGACTTTCTCAAGATTCAAGTTATGAAACCCAGGCGTGTTTGAGAGGTATTCACGCAACGTCCCATCCCTTGTGGTTTCTTTCTCTAAGTTTATGCAGTAGCTGTGTTTAATATCAACCCCCAAGAGTCATGCATATCATTTTATACATATCTCATGAGATCCCTTGCAGCTGGATGCCACCATAATCCCCACTGTGCAGGATGTGAGACTATGGAGCCCCTGAGAGGCACAATGACATACTTGGGATCACAGAATTAATACATTAAACATAAAGACTTTAACTCAGCTTGTATCCTCAAGCCTGTGGCTCTGGCCGCATTCCATTTCCTCAGGGACTGGTGCAGGAGGTGCTTTATTTGCATAATTGTGCACAAGTAATCAGATGACTTGGGAGAGATTGGTGAGCAGTCATCAGTGCAGAAAAGCCTTTGAGTAGGTCTTATCGAAGGAAGGTAGGTGTTATTGAAAGAAGAATAATACCTTCAAGAAGTGACCTCATTTCTTTGGTGAAAGGCCCTAACAGTACTAAGAACTCTGGTAACCAAACACTCCCATTCTAAAAACAGTCCACTATACAGCACTGTTGGCCAGAATCTCTCAAGAGAGAAAGATGTTCTGCTGTATAACAACTTTCTGAAGCTCTTGCTTGTGAAGTTCTGTTCATCACAAGTAGTACCTTCTAGCTATGTCTTCACACAGCAGAAGGGGCATGAATATTCCTTTCAACCTCTTTCACATGGGCACTATTATTTTTTCATTAGCATGCAGCCCTCCTGACTTAATAACTTTCTCAAAGTTCCAATAACTAATAGTATCACACTGAATCCACATGTGGATTAAGTTTTTAAATATGAATGTGGAGAGTGAGGAACACAAATATCCAGACCATAGCAAAAAGTTACTAAGCAATAACAATTGCAGTGGACAGTATTATTAATACTTGGGGTATGGGAATTTGATGTTTCTATCACAAAGGTTAAAAAATGGTTTATCTTGGCCGGGCATGATGGCTCAAGCCTGTAATCCAAGCACTTTGGGATGTCAAGGCGGGTGGATCACAAGGTCAGGAGATGAAGACTATCCTGGTTAATACGGTGAAACCCAGTCTCTACTAAAAATACAAAAAAATTGCTGGGTGTGGTGGCAGGCGCCTGTAGTCCCAGCTACTCGGGAAGCTGAGGCAGGAAAAAGGTGTGAACCCAGGAGATGGAGGTTGCAGTGAGCTGAGATCACACCACTGCACTCCAGCCTGAGCGACAAAGCAAGACTCCATCAAAAAAAAAAATAATAATTAAAACACATAACAAAATTAAAGTCCAATTAAAGGTAAATATATAGAGCAAAAAAAAAAAAAATCAAGCTCTGATAAGGTTAATTATAATAGATTTTGCCAGAATTTTGAGATTTCTGGGGATGGACAGAGCCCAAGAGTTTCCTTCTATAACAATTTCTGTGAAGTTTCTTACACTGTTACTCAATTTGAACATGGGTAAATAGGTTTTCTCTGTTTTATTATTTAAGACATTCATGATAAAGAAGGCCAATTTATGCATGATTCTTTTTTTTTTTTTTTTTTTTTTTTTTTTTGAGACGGAGTCTCGCTCTGTCGCCCAGGCTGGAGTGCAGTGGCGCGATCTCGGCTCACTGCAAGCTCCGCCTCCCGGGTTCACGCCATTCTCCTGCCTCAGCCTCCCGAATAGCTGGGACTACAGGCGCCCGCCATCACGCCCGGCTAATTTTTTGTATTTTTAGTAGAGACGGGGTTTCACCGTGCTAGCCAGGATGGTCTCGATCTCCTGACCTCGTGATCCGCCCGCCTCGGCATCCCAAAGTGCTGGGATTACAGGCGTGAGCCACCGCGCCCGGCCTTATGCATGATTCTTAAACAATTATTGAGTCAGTGGTGTCTGCTGAGGAAGGGCACAGAATCTCATGCCCACAGAAGCATGATGTTCTATCAGATAGGAGACTTCTCCTAGAGCCAGAGCTTCATCTTTCAAATGGAATTAGAGGTTTTCACAGGCATACATTACTCTGAAACCCTGTCAGAGGCTTAGCACTGAGAATATGACCAAAGAAGGTGACTAATAAACATATGACCTAGTACTCTGATCTACAGTGATTCTACCCTCTCAAATAGCTCTTCCCTGGCTCTGGAATCTTTTCTGGATTCATCTACCAGAAACAGATACACTGAAAGATTGAGAAGAAGCTTTGATTCTCACTGTTAGTCTTGCCCTGTCTCACCGTCTTCTCTAGAAGTGCAATGTTCTAACTATTCCTGAGAGACTTCATCTCAGGTAGTTCTCTCTGATGACACAATTGAGAAGAGAAATGAGAAAGACTCAGATTATCTTGAAGGCTTGTTTAGGGTTTTTACATGATTTATGTCTCCGATTTATGTCAATATTGACAAATATAGATTCACCCCTAGATGGTAGAAAAACAGAAAGAGGAGCCTCTGTTCACAGAGAAAATAAAAGATGAATTCAATTTTTTGTAGATCCAGCTTAATCTAAACCATGGGGCATTTAATCTTTTTAGAAAAAATCAGAAGCAATAGGGTTTGTTGTTTTTGTTTTTGCTTTTGCTTTTGTGTGTGTGTGTTTTTTTTTTTTCCCTGAAGCAACTCAACTGTGGCCTCAGACAACTGGGCACTGAGAACGCATGCTTCTCACTAGAATTTCATTACTACATTGCAGAGAAATGGAATAATTCCAAAGGATTTTTTTTTTTTTTTTGAGATGGAGTCTTCCTCTGTCATCCAAGATGGAGTGCAGTGACATGATCTCAGCTCACAGCAACCTTGCCTCTCAGGTTGAAGCAATTCTCCTGCCTCAGCCTCCCAAATAGCTGGGACTACAGGCATGTGCTACCATGCCTGGCTAATTTTTGTATTTTTTAGTACAGGCTGGGTTCCACCATGTTGGCCAGATGGTCTCGATTTCCTGACCTCATTATCCACCTGCCTTGGTCACCTAAAGTGCTAGGATTAGAGGTGTTAGCTGCATGCCCAGCCCAAAGGATTCTTAAGGGTGATATGGGGGACGGAATGGAAAAAATAAACCTAGTCTTTGCATTTCCATCTGGTCTAACTAACCCTACTCTCATCATATCCCAAAATTATTGCTAGACTCTTTTCTGGAGTGTGCCAGGGGTAATTCAGAAAGAAAAGAGGTTATTCATGCCTATCCATTTCCCATAGCTCCTGAGGTCTAAGTCGTTCACTCCCCTGGTTTCAGGTTGTTGCTCCCCTTCTATATCCTCAGAATTAATGTGATCCATTCCAATAATTATAATTGTACCTTTATCTGATCCCCTTCTATTTTGTTGTAGACATTTTATGTAGTAGAGTCAGTTGTAATGGAGACAAGAATGTTTATATACAACATAATCAGAACTAAATTAGAGTTCCATAACCCCCTTTTTGACTGCGCTGCTAATCAGATGTCATACAAACCAGGCTGCCTGGAGGTTGCAGTTAGGAGAAAACACATCTTGCCCAGGAATGTCAGTGTGGAACCTCAAATTTGGAAAATAGATTCCTATAGCCCCAATCATTTTGCAACTCTTCTGCAGAGTTAAAAGAAAGCCAGTATCTAACAGAAAATCTTGAGCTTGCAGAATAACAGACAAGAAAAAAAGAAAAACTGAACTTGCCAAAACACTGAAACTCTCTCTACTTATGAAATAAACAAACTGGCTTAAATTGGTGGAATCAATATGGCCAAATGGTGTTTCAGCAGAATCACCTTGCTGAGGTCACAGTCTGAATTTTCACTACGTGTTTCATCACAACTCCCCTTCAGTTTGCACATGAGATCCACGAGGAGGCAACAAGAGATCAGTCCTCGCCTGAGAACTTTCCACTGTCCCTTTCCTTCCACTAATCACCGACTAATCTCAGAATTCACCCCATAAGTCTTTTTTAATAATATTATTACCATAAAGCCAACACAGAGAGACAGATTTGAGCTTGAGAGTCACGTTTCATTATAAAATTGCTTTCTCTTAAAAACCTGGTGTCATAGTATTGGCTTCTAGCACTTCAAGAAGTGAGCTCCTTTTACTCAATAACAATGTTATCTATATCGTAGACGCAGTCAGCAGGAGATAATCTCTTCTGGGACCAAAGAAGGTGACTAATAAACCATTTAATCAACACATTACCTAACCAACAGCGGTGGACACAGATGAGAAAAATAAGTTAAAATGAGACTATTGGCTCATTTTAATAGATTTGGTGATGAAAGAAAAGAAAAGAGAGAGATAATTTAAGTGGTCTTAAATATCTAAAAGATGACATGGATTAGCTTCAAGTAACACATAATGTGGCTGGAGTCAGCTGATCTTTATGCTAAAGGTGTCAACAGTAGTGACCAATACTTCAGATAACGGGTCAAAAGTCTAAGGCAGTCATTCTGCTGGAAATGGTCTGGGACTTCCCCAACCATGGGACACATAGATCATCTTTCACCAAGAACCACCAACCTGGCATGCAGTGATGAGCTCTGCAGTGGACATTGATTTAGGCTTGATTGTTGTTCATCTCTTTGGAGACATAACGCTAATTGTGAACTTCTAAATTAATGGTCTGACAATTAGATCAGCAGCTAAGATAAATTTCAGTTTGCAGCCCCAAAGAAGATGTTCTTAATTAGACAGTTAATCATTTTCAATGTGGAAGCCTAAACACGTAGAATGTGGCAATAACCCAGAACTCTCAGTTCTGACAATTGAGTGAAGTAATCACCCCTGATTCAGGTTCTTCATTGGCTGACAATGAGATCAAAACACCCACACCACCCCAGTGAACACCATGAGGTGTCATCTTCCGTGGCCCATTAGTGAACCAGGAACAGACATTTAGAAAATATTCAGTAAATTGGGGAGTCCCACAGTCAGAAAGTTTGCTTGAGATAGTGGAAGGTGGCATAAAATTTCTACCAAATATGAATTTTAATTTTTACTTTAGTGTGGTTTCTATTTTAGTCTAATTTCCTTCTAGAATATGTTATTTCTATTTACCAAGTGGCCTCCTGATGTCTTTCATAGAGTTCAAATTGACCCATCTCAAAACAGAAAGATCAAGCTAACGACCTCCCACAGGGGTCAGAATTCAGTTTCACAGCTCTGTAGCAAGCTCATTGTTGACTTACAAATTACTGTAACCAATAGTCATGTCATGGTGGCCATAACTCCAACATCCCAAAAAGTCCCTCAAGGTAGAGGCTGACTTCATTTATCAGAGGATTCAAATGGCAAAATCAAGCTTTACTAGATTACTGGATTGCTGGAAGAAGTGAGCAATGCGAATCTGCAACATAGTTTCACTAAACTTTAATAGGACAGCAAGACTCCAGATATTGTAGCCCTCTCAAAATATGAATCTTCTGATCCTTTCATCTGGAATCTGTATGTGTGCCATAAAGTCCTAACTCTGCTTGTGCCTATACTTTCTGCTCATGCAGAGATTAAAAGAAAAACAGGTGGGAGCTTAGGGTTTTAGCGTTTTTCCTGAGCATCTGTCTAGCCTAGAGCATCCCCATTTTTTTTCTAGATTCCAAGGAGTACTATCACAATGCTAATTCTCAGTGTCTTGTTTCCAAGTATTTCCTCCTACGATTGTCAGCATGACTATCTTTTGACTCCACTGATAGTATTTGCTCCAGGTGAACTAGGTAGTTCATTTTCATTTAAATGCTTCAATAAGCATTAAACTATTAATTTAAGGTTTCTTTGTTTTTTATAAAGTAATTCTGCTGTTTCCCTCAGAGCTCAACTTTCACTAAGTCTCATGAATTGTGTTATGTTTTGTCTAAATTTCTATTTATCTTAAAATATTTTCTGACACTATTTGTAAATTTTTTTATTCATTAATTATTTAGGAGTGTGTCATTTAATGTACACTTGTTTGCATTTCCCAAATTTCTTGCTTTTTTGGTCTCTAATTTTCTCTTTTGTGATTAGAAAACATTCATTTTATTATTTCAATCTTTCAACTTTATTGATGTTTGTTTTATGATGCAGCATATTCTCCATTCTAGAGAATGTTCTGTGGCATTTGGGAAGAACATATATTCTGATTTGGGCTGAAGAATTCTGTACATATCTCTAGTTTTATTTGGTTTATGTTATTCATGTCTTCTATTTCCTTGTTTCTCTTATGTCCAGTTCTTCTACCCAATAGTGTAAGTGGGGAAGTGAAGCTTGCAATTATTATTGTTGCAACTATTGTTGCAACCATTTCTGCCTTTATTTCTGTCAGTTTTGCTTCATGTATTTCTGTGAACTTTTGTTACATTCATATATGTTAATTTATTTTCCTCATTAATTTATCCTTCTAATTATAATTTATCTTCATCTCTAGTAATAGTATTTGTTGTCTTAAAGTATATCCTAATTTTTTAATTTTTGGTTTTTCTGGGTGCATAGTAGGTGTATACCTTTATGTAGTATATAGAATATTTTGATACAGGCATACAATGTGTAATAATTACATGAGAGTTAATGGGGTATTCGTCACCTGAGGTATTTACTTTTGGATTTCAAATAATTCGTCACCTGAGGTATTTACTTTTGGATTTCAAATAACCAAATTATACAATTTATGTTATTTTAAAATGTACACTTAAATTACTATTAACTAGAGTCACCTTGTGCTGTCAAATGCTAGAACTGATTCATTCTTTCTAACTATATTTTTATACCCATTAACCATACCCACCTCCCCACCTCCCCACTCCCAACCTTCTACTACTTCTCTCAGCCTCTGGTGACCATCATTCTACTCTTTATCTCCATTAATTCTATTGTTTTAATTTTTAACTTTAACAAATAAGTGAGAACGTGTGAAGTTTGTCTTTCTATACCTGGCTTATTTCACTTAGTATAATGACCTTCAGTTTAACCCACGTTGTTATAAATGACAGAATCTCATTCATTTTTGTGGCTGAATAGCACCACATTGTGTATATGTACCACTTTTTTGTTTATTCTTCTGTCGATAAACACCTATGTTACTTCCAAATCTTGGCTATTGCGAATAATGTTGCAAAAAACACAGGAGTACAGCTATCACTTTGATACACAGATTTTTCTCTCTTTGGGGTATATACCTAACAGTGAAATTGCTGGATTGTATAGAAGCTCTATTTTTAGTTTTCTGAGGAACCTTCAAGCTGCTTTCCATAGCGGTTCCACCAACTTACATTCCCACCAACAGCATACGAGGGTTCCCTTTTCTCCACATGCTTGTCAGCATTTGTTATTGCCTTTTAGATAAAACCCACTTTAACTGGGGTGAGGTAATAGCTCATTGTAATTTTGATTTGCATTTCTCTGATGATTCATGATGTTAATCATCTTTTCATATACCTATTTGCCATTTGCATGTCTTTATGAGAGTAATGTCTGCTTACATATTTTGCCTATTTTTTAAAATAGGATTATTAGATTTTATTTTCTATAGAGTTATTTGAGCTCCTTCTATGTTTTGGTTACAAATGCATTTTCAGATAGGTAGTTTGAAAATATTTTCTTTCATTCTGTGGGTTGTTTTTTTCACTTTGTTGATTCTTTTCTGTGCTGTGCAAAATTTTATAATTTGGTGTGATACAAATTTTCCATTTTGCTTTGGTTACCTGTGCTTGTGAGGTGTTACTCAAGAAATCTTTTCTTAGTCTAAGGTTTTTTAGAGTTTCCCCAATGTTTTCTTTCAAAAGTTTTATAGTTTGCGGTTTTCCATTTAAATATTTAATCCATTTTGATTTAATTTTTGCATGTGGCAAAAGGTAGAGGTCTAGTTTTATTTTTCTGCATATGGATATCCAGATTTACCATCACTGTTTATTGAAGAGACTGATTTTTTTATTCTTAATGTATTTTCTTGGTATCTATGTAAAAAATGAGTTCACTGTAGATAGACGGTTTTGGTTCTGGGTTCTCTATTCTGCTCCATTTTTCTGTGTGTCTGTTTTTATGCCAGTACTATGCTGTTTTGGTTACTACAGATCGGTAGTATAATTTTATGTAATGTAATAATGTATGTTATGTAATGGGATTCCTCCAGTTTTATTCTTTTTGCTCAGGATAGCTTTGACTAGTCTAGGTCTTTTGTGATTTTATATAAATTTAAGATTTTTTAGAGCTGTTCTATCTATTTGTGTGAGGAATGTCAATGGTATTTTTACAGAAATTTCATTGAATCTGTAGCTTGCTTTGTGTAGCATGGACATTTTAATATTGATTCTTCCAATCCATAAACACGGAACACTGACTAATACAATCTGCAAGTGGGCAGTTTGACTTCCTCTCTTCTTATTTGAATGCCCTTTATTTTTTTCTCTTGTCTGATTGCTCTGGCCGGGACTTCAATACTGTGTTGAACAGGGCTGGTAAGAGAGGGCATCTTTGTCTGTGCCAGTTTCCAAGAAAAATGCTTCCACTTTCACCCATTCAGTAAAATGTTGGCTGTGGGGTTGTCATAGATGGCTTTTATTATTTCAAAGCGTGTTTCCTGAATACCTTGTATATGGAGAGTTTTAACATAAAGGGGTTTTGAATTTTAATAAAAGCTCTTTCTGCATCTATTATGATAATCATGAGGTTTTTGTCTTTAGTTCTGTTTGTATTATGAATCACATTTATTGATTTGCATATGTTGAACCAAACTTGCATCCCAGGGAAAAAGCCTACTTGATTGTTGTGGATAGGCTTTTTCCTGTGCTGCTGGATTTGGTTTGGCAGTATTTTATGGAGAAATTTTGCATCAGTATTCATCAAAGATATGAAATTTTTCATTCTTTTGCTTTTCTTCCAGGTTTTGATATCAGAAGGGTGCTGGCCTCATAGGATGAGTAAGGAAGAAGATGCTCCTCCTCAAATTTTTAGGAGTTTCATTAGGAATGGTACCAAATTCTTCTTTGCATATCCAGTAGAATTTGGCTGGGAATTTGTCTTTTCCTGGGCTTTTTAAAGTTGATAGTCTATTTACTACTGATTAAATTTCGGAGCATGTTATTGGTCTGTTCAAGGATTCAATTTCTTCCTGGTTCAGTCTTGGAAAGGTGTACATGTCCAGGAATTTATCTATTTGTTCTAGGTGTTCTAGTTTTTTTGCATAAAGGTGTTCATAATATTCTCTGATGTTTATTTGCATTTCTGAGGAGCCAGTGGTAATATCCCCTTTGTTGTTTCTGATTGTCTTTATTTGGATCTTCTCTCTTTTCCTCTATATTAGTCTAGCTAGTACTCCACTTTTAAAACAAAACCTACTCCTGGATTCATTAATCTTTTAGTTTTTGTGTGTGTGTGTCCCAATCTCAGTTTATCTCTGATTTTGGTTATTTCTGTCTTCTTCTAGCTTTGGAGTTGGATAGTTCTTCATTTTCTAGATCTTTTAGTTGTGATATTGAGTGGTTAAATTGAGATCTTTATTACGTTTTGTGGTGAGTGTTTAGCACCGTCAGTTTTTTTCTCAACATTGATTTAGTTGTGACTCAGGGATTCTGGTAGGTTGTGTCTTTGTTTTCATTAGTTTCAAATAACTTTTTGATTGATGGCTTAATTTCATTATTCACACAAAAGTCGTTCAGGAGCAAGTTATTTAATTTTTATGTAATCATATGGTATTGAGTCTTGGTTTTCTCACCTTTTACCTCCAATTTTATTGTACTCTGGTCTGGAAGAGTGGTTGTCATAATTTGAATTCCTTTATAATTGCTGAGGACTGTTTTATGTCTGATTATGTGGTTGACTTTAGAGTATGTGCCATGTGGCAAGGAGAATGTATATGTTGTTGTTTTTGGTGGAGAGTTCTGAAGGTGTCTATTACATCCATTTGATCCAGTGCTGCATTCAGATCTTGAATATCTAGTTAATTTTCTGCCTTAATAATCTAATATTGTAAATGGGTTGTTGAAGTCTCTCACTATAATTGTGTAGGAATCTAAGTCTTTTTGAAGACCTCTAAGAACTTGCTTTATGTATTTGGATGATCCTGTGTTGGGTGTGTGTATATTTAAAATGTATGTATTTAAATAAGAATACATATATTCTTGTTGAATTTAACCCTTTAGCATTTTGTAATGCCTTTTTTTGCCTTTTTAAATCTTTGTTGTTTTAAAGTCTGTTTTGTCTAAAATTAGGGTTGCAACCCATTCTTTCTTCTGTTTTGCATTTCCTTGGTAGATTTTTTATCCCTTCATTTTGAGCCTATAAAAGTGATTTCATGTGAAATGAGTCTTGATGACAGCATGTCATTGGTTCTTTGTTCTTTATCCAGTTTCCCACTCTATGCCTTTTAATTAGAACATTCGGCCCATTTACATTCATAGTCAGTATTGATATGTGTGCATTTGATGCTGCCATTATAATGGTAGCTGCTTATTATGCAGACTTGTTTGTGTGTCACAGGTCTGTATACCTCAGTGTTTTTTTTAAGTGGGTAATAATGGCTTTTTTCATCTATATTTCGTTCTTTCAGGAGCTCTTGTAAGGCATGTCTTGTAATGAATTTCCTCAGCATTTGCCTGTTTAAAAAGAACTTTATTTCCCCTTACTTATGAAGCTTAGTTTGGCCAAATATGAGATTCTTGATTGGAATTTATTTTCTTCAAGGATGTTAAATATTGGTATTGGGCTCTTCTGGCTTGTAGGATTTCTGCTAAGAGGCATACTTTTACACTGATGATCTTTCCTTTGTGGTTGACATCCCTTTCCTCTCTAGCTGCCTTTGACATTTTTTTTTCTTTTATTTCGTGCTGAAGAATCTGATAACTATGTGTTTTGGTGATTATTATATTGTGAAGTATCTTACTAGATTCTCTGCATTTCCTAAATTTGAATGATGGCCTCTCTAGCCAGCATTCCCCAGGTTGGGGAAATTCTTACGAATGATATCCTGAAATATGTTTTTCAAATGGCTTCCATTCTCCCCACCTGTTTCATGAACATCAGTGGGTCATACATTTGGTCTCTTTACATAATCGTATATTTTTCAGAGGCTTAGGGGTTTTTATTATTCTTTTTTATTTCTGTCTGAATGTCTTACTTCACATAAACAGTCTTCAAACTCAGATTCTTTCTTAGCTTTGTCTATTCTACTATTAACAGTTGTGAATTTCTTATAAAAAATTTAGTGTGATTTTTTTAGCTCTCTCAGGTTAGTTATGCTCTTAATACTGGCTCTTTTGTCTGTCAGCTCGTGTATCATTTTATTATGACTCTTAACGTTTTTGAATTGAGTTTCAAGGTAGTTCTGCATTATAATGATCTTTATTTCTATTCATATTCTGAATTCAATTTCTGTAATTTTAGCCATCTTGGACTGGTTTATAACCTTACTGGAGAGGTAGTGTGGCCATTTGGAGGAAAAGAGGAACTCTGGCTTTTTGAGTTGTCAGAGTTTTTGTGGTTATTCTTTCTTATCTTTCTGGGGTGATATTTCTTTAATCTTTGAAGTTGTGAACTTTTGGATTTTTCCTTTTATTCTGCTTGATGACCCTAAGGGTTTAATTGTGTTATAAGGTTGGCTCAGTCAAGTGGTTTTGTGTGTATTAATGCAGGTGAAGGTGGCTGCTCAGGGCTGAGGAGAGTATGCTGTTTTTTGTGCTTAGTTGTACTCAAATGGCAGTGTTGGCAAAGGGGCAGGGTGCTGGTGTGGTGGGGCTAGTGGGCTCTGTTTCCCCCAAGACTCTGTATGCAATGGTGGTATAGAATGGGTGGGGGCCTGGAGTACACTCCTATCAACAACAGTGCCAGGGCAGAATGCCTATACACATGTGCACTGACAGGGCAGGGAAAGCAACATCCTTCCATGCATGCACACACACACACACACACACACACATACACACCAGCATAATGATGTGTGGTGTGGCAATGGGCCTTGGGGGGAAGCTGCAGTGAGGAGAGGCAGCAGGCAGGCTGATGCCTGGATGTGGTCACTCCACTTGAGCTGTCTACTGGTCAGACATGATCTGCCAGTTCAGGATCTATGATGCAGGCCCCCAGGGCACTCAAGGCGGCACTGCAAGCATGCATGGCCAAATTGGGGCCACAGGAGAGGCCAGCACACGAACGCATGCTCAGGTCAAAACATCCCCATCTGATGGGCCACCACCCTGCAGACTTTTTGTCCAAAATTTCCCCTAGGGCTAACGTCTCTTATGGGAGCAAGTTAAGTTTATGGGTGTGGGCATCCCTGGACATACTTCACTACAGATGTTCCCACAATAAACCCTCTTGGCTGTGCACTGGCTGGTGTGCTGCCTCTATCCCTTCTCTAAGCAGCTCTTCCTTTCAACTCATTTTCCATGGTGGTCAGAGGGTCTCTGCCACTGGGATTCCCAGAGGCCAGTCAGGAAAGCAGGTAGCTCCTTGCCAGTTAAACTCACCTGTTTTTCTCAGAGTCACAGGGGGCCAGAAATTAGTTCCACTGTGATTTAGCCCTGTACGGGATTCCCAGCTTCCGAATCTTAAGTTCAGCTGTTGTGTCTTTCCTCCATCCACTATCAGTACCTGCCCTCTGTTAAGAGTGTGCCAGTCATCCTGGTCCCTTGGTGTCAGATGTTCCCCCTTGGTTTGTCTATTCAGCCATCTTGCTCAAATCCATAAAGTCTTATAAATCAATAATAAATAGACAACTGACTACTGGAAAAATGTGCAAATAATTTGAATTAAAAATTTCTACAGATAAAAAGCAGAATTTGTCATTAAATTTAAAATATATAACATTACTAGTTTAGAGAAATGCAAATCAAAAGCTCAATGAGATACTTACTAGAAGAGCTGTAAAAGGCAATAAAAAAGGTTGCCAAAGATATCAAAAATATGAAAGTCTCACACATTGTATGTGGGAGTGTAAAAAACAGCCGATTTAAAGAACAATTTGGCAATTATTCAAAATGTTATAAATAGTATCACCATATGACTGAGACATTTTACTCTCTGTTGTGTACTCAAAAGAAATGAAAACCTATGACTATACAAAGAATGAGATGTCAATGATCAAAGCAGCAGTATTTATAATAGCGCAAAGGGGATAAAACCAAAATATTCATCAAATAATAACAGAAAAAATAATGTGTGGTGTGTCCATACAATAAAATACTATTTGACAAACAAAGAAAATGAAGTAATAATACCTGCTATGTCAGGAAAAAACCTTAAAATCACTAAAGTAAGTAAAATAAACCAAACCCAAAAGGGCAGATAATTTACGATTTCACTTAAAATAACTTCTAATCAAAGGCTTATATATATAAAAAGGCTAATGATTGCCTATGACCAGGGTAATGAAATCAGTAAGTACAAAAGAGATTAATTTCTTTTTCCATGGTGATAAGATTATTTCAAAATTAGATTGTGGTTATGGTTGTCTGTAAGTATACTTTAAAAACCTGGAATTGTACACTTAAAACATGTGGTGGTTTTGTTATAAAATTATATCCCTCTAAAATGTTTCCAAATGAAGCTTTTGACTTTTGGAGAACTAAGTCACAGACTGTAAAACCAAACCCATTTATTGTTCATCTCAATGCATGTTAAATAAAGAGGAAAAGACAAAGATATAGTTATAACATTAAAATGTTCATGGCAAATAGTTATAAGAAAAAAATTACATTTGTAAAATGTATTAATAGACATAAATTACCTGGTTAGATTTACCAGACCAGAAATGTAAATTAAATAATAGTACATTATTGAAGACCACTCTGAGTCACTGATTATTAGAAACTTGTAATGATGTCATCATAGGGTTAAAATATCCCTTATCAAAAATGACTCAGAGCAAAAATGTTCAATAAAGTGTGTTAGTGGCACCCCTGTCCACAGTTGCTGGTACTTTTAGTGTATGGCCAATTAGAAAGCTGCTCTTTTGTCCCTCATTTTTAACCAATTTCAACACTCAAATTCAATATTGAACTCCTAAATTTATTGATAAAACATGTGAGAAGATGTTTGACTTGTTTTATTGTAAAACATGGCTAATATACAGTATGTGAAAGTTTCCATAAAATTCTTAAATTATATATTTAAAAGATATTATGAAAATAAAAAATCTTAGCAAACATAGGGAGAATTATAAACTAACATTTATCATACATCCCCATCACAAGGCTTCAGCAATTCTCATATTTTTCTCTTTCATTTTTAATTATGAACTTCAATTATTCTGGTAATATTTTAAAGTAAGTATATTATGTTGTCAGTTTGTAGAAATTTGAGTACCTATATCTAAGAAATAAAGAGAAAAATAAAAATAGTACCATAAAATATAAGTAAATACAAGTATTCTCTAATATTGTACTAAACAGTTTCTTGATTTTTTACTTGCAAAACAGTAGAACTTAGCAACCACCAAGATTTTATGAGAAATAACAGTTTAAGACTAATATTTATCCTGGAGACTCAAAGCGACTATAAATAAATATATCTTTGGTTAATAATAAAGTATTTGCTTAAAAATAAAGTATTAGTAAAAACACATTTTGAACATGGCTGACACCTTTATTACTAGACATGGGGCTTGTGTTGTAAATAATTAGTTTAAAAGTCCATGGAAAAGAGATTTTCAACCAAAAAGTCTATAGAAAACAAAAAAATCTGTTTTTTCTGAACTCAGGGTGTGAGGCCAGCTTTTAAAGCCTTGATTTTCAAAAGCCCTCAAGACCCTAAGCTTGATAAGCAAGTCACCAGCAGGTCTCATTTTTCAGCTCTGTGCACCAGGTGGCATGTCTAGCAAAATGTCCCCTCTCATGTCAGGTTTTTTCTGTGAACTCAGAATGGCCACTGTCCCTTAGTATGCAGCCCTGCAGTGGACCCAAAAATGACAATCAATCAGGTCCAGAGTTGCTCATTATGGTCTTTCCAGAATGTAATTATCTAAGGACAATTCTCCCCTTGTAAAATTAAGAAAGTATCAGAATATTTGCCTAATTTTTGATAACATTATACTGTGAGCCACAAAAAAGCAAGAATTTAAAAGGTAAGGGATTATCTGTATCCTAGGGCACAGAAATACACCTCAAATAGAATAGTTTCACACATGATTTTATATGTGGACTTCCTGTGTGAAAGCAAAGAATGTGGGGGTCAATAGTAGAGAATTCTGTATATAGCGGAATTTTAAGAAATCAGAGAGGCCGATGGGGTTCAGGAGGGTATTTATTAATTATTTAGGTGCACTGGTCCAGTCGGATTAACATCCAAAGGAATGAGTCCTGAACAAAGACTTAAGCTATCTTTTAAGCATTTCATGGGTGAGGGGAGATTTGTGCAGGGAGAATCATACTACAGAAGCAAGAAACAAAGACAGTTATTCGATTGAGACATGCATTACATTATTTCTTACTTTTCAAGGAAAAACCTGTTTTGTGACTTCAATTTATCTGTCTAGTGACCTTGCAGCTTCACAGCTAGGGAAACAGGGTCTTCACAATTCCTGGGACGGGAAGAGAGATAAGGATCCCTAGCCACAGAAAAACAGAACTCCAGCTGTTACTCTTTCTCAACAGGAGTTGGGTTTTCTTACACACAAGTGAGTTTCTGCTTACACACTCTTTATTCTCTTATAAGTCCTGTTCCCTTCTCCCCATTGGTGCTTTTTATAACAGAGGTGTTAATAGAAAGCACCATTATTTGCCACATCTTCTTGGAGCTGAGCTTTTTCTTCTTCTGGCAGTGGCTGATGTCTGGTTAATGCATCAACTGTGCAGTAGTGTTTTGGGCTACTATTGCCTCCATAGTTGACTGAATGCTCCTAATAAACAGAGACAAAAGGCAAGGGAGGATGAGGCAGATGCAAAGAATAAGCAAGAACCTACTAATGAGGGTTTAAAACTTTTCAAATGCTGAGAACCATCCTCCAAACAAGGAATCCGGGGACTACCTGGATCAAGTCTGAAGTGGAACCTGGGCCAACTTGTGCATTCTAGCTGTAATTTTTATGACCATTAATATTGATTTCTTGGCTATTGTTATTGATTTCTAGGCAACAGTTTGTTAAATTAAATTTTCTACATATTCCCCCTCCTGGGATAAGAGGTAATTTAAAGCCAGCCTATTTTGATACATAGCATTTCCTATTTGTGTTGCTTGTATTGCCAATAAATCCAGTGCCCCCGATGTTTCATTGATTATGATTTCAAGGACTGCCTGCAACTTCATGATGCGGCTGAGGATATAGATTATGGTGCAGTACCCTCATGACCTGTCTTGCACCCAGGTAGCTGGCCCATAGTATGTCATGATTCTTTCAGGAGGCCATTTATTATCTTTTTGGTCTCCTGTGTCCACATCTTTTTTGAAATTTTTGTTACTTTTGTGATTATGCTTTTTCTAGTTCTTCTTTTATTTTTATTATAAACTGGATATTCTAAAAATTTCCCTTGCTTTAGAGGAATTAGAAAGAAGGATGGCTTGATTGCTTTTAACAGACATGCCCCTGCCCATTTTGCTGGCAGTTGCCAATATGCCCATGCTCCACATATCCAATATAGGCCAGAGGGTGGCTTTCAAGCATTTGAAGCCTCTAGCTGATGCCAAGTGCAGCTTAGAGTAGAGAATTGAGAGAAAGTGTTTGGACCTGGTAAGTAAGAGTCATTCTGGGTGTTTCTCCATAGAGTTTTGTTTTTAGTCTCATGATAATACTGTTGCCCTAGGCAGGTTGTTTTTCCTACTGCCTCTGTGAAAGCCTTTCCCCATTGGGTGATACGGTACTTTCCAATTATGGAGATTTTTAACAATCAAACACTGGCTGAGGCTGTTGGTTCACTGGCAGGGTTAAGTAAACTGAAGTTATCTTGTGGCATTAATTCCTTTGCCTCCCATTGCCACTCATTCTCCATATTAGTTTCTCTACATACATAGCATGAAGAAATTTTTAAGCTGCCATCTCTGTTTTCAGCTAGTTGAGCAAATAAGTTTTTGGTTGATGGAGGAAGCTCGGGCACTGGCTGATCAAAATGCTTACAGAATGACTTGGTATTGAGGGGTTGGATGCATTTGAGTCCTTATAGTATTTTTGACAATTAGTAGTGGAACTCCAAGACCTGCTCCTTGCCTATCAGCTCATAATAGTGCTCTCTGTCCTGTAGACCAAAAAGGTAGCTCTGGCTTTAAGACAGTAAAATTTAAAGGATCGCATGTCCTTGTCTTACAATCTGGTTTTTAGGATTATGAACATACGTGGCATGGCAGTCATCAAAGAGGAAATAGGCCCTTTTTAGAAGGGAGGGGCTTCTTTGGTTTGAGATATAAGCTTTTCTTCTTTTTCTCCCTCTAATTTAATATGTACCTCAAACCAGAATTCATAGGTTAAGAGCCCAAGGTCATAACATACATAACTGATTATTTCCTCAGTCACAGACTGAATAGGTGGTCTGGTTGTATGTGCATGTTCCTAACTTGGTTTCTGTACATTCATAGTAGGTATGGTACAGTAGAGTTTTAACTATGGTATTTTTTACGGAGGTAGTGTGTGCACAGTGTGGACATCCTTCAGGAGATTTATCCCCTTTTAGTATAGGCAGAAATGGTAACAACATTATTGTATATAATAGAAACATGCTTACACTACACTTGGGCACACAAACCTTCCTCTGGGCATAGACATTTGCAGTTTTTGCAGTAATAATGTAACAACAGAACAATCATTAGTGACAGAATTATAACTAGGGTTATAAATTGTATTTACATTTACTTATCCAGAGATGGTCCTCTTAGCTTTGGCTGTGTGTACACTAGTCAGCTTCCGGGATGTGACTAGAGCAGAGTTTGAAGGATCCTCAAGCTTCAGCCATGTGTAGACTGACCAGCCTCCAGTGTGGTCAGAGCAAGGCAGTTATCCTTTTTACCTGTGGTTGAGACTTGCCATAGGGCTATTCAAGTGGGGCAATCTGGGTCTTGTTGGCTAATCCACAGGTTGTCATCAGGACTCGCTACTGCCACTGGTTTTAGCCAGCTATGGTGAATCCAAGGTGTGACACCTGCAACTTTAACAGCAGTGGGAGTAGACATGATTACAATATGCAGCCTATCCTATATGGGTCCTAGAGTGGTTGAATTCCATTTTTTTTACCTAAACAAAGTCCCCAGGTTTGAAAGGGTGTACTGGGTCTGTTAGACTTATAGGCATTTTTTTATATACTTAACCATGCATCTTTTGCATAGCCATACTTAAAGCCTGCATTTGACTTCTTAAAGTTAGTTTTCCCAGTTTACAGAGATTATCCTTAATCTGATTTTTATGGGAGGTGGGCAGCTGAACAAAATCTCAGAGGGCGAATACTCAGTTTTTTTTGGTGGGGGTGCACCTGACTCGGAAGAGGACCATGGGCAAGACCTGATATTACTTCAGATGAGTTTTTTGACAAAATTTCTTCAACAGCTGCTTGAGTGTCCAGTTTATGCTCTCCACTTTACCTGAGATCTGCTACCTGTAGGCTGTATGTTATTTCCACTTTATTTTTAATAGTTGAGTTAAGTCCTGAACTATTTTAGCCACAAATGTTGGTCCATTCTCTGATCTTAGAGTTAGAGGCAGTCCAAATCTGGGAACAATGTCTCTTAACGTCTTGGTCACCTCTAGTACCTTCTCTGTCCTGGTGGGAAAGGCCTTGAGCTATCCTGAAAAGGTGCAAATGAACACCAACATGTACTGATAGCCCCCGTCTCAGGGTGATTCAGTGAAGTCCATAAGCAGTTTTTCACAGGGCATGGCTCCTTTTTCCTGAACTCCCATGGACCGAGTAGGACCTTGTCATGGATTGTTCTGAGTGCACGTTAAACACAGTTTACAAATGGCTTGAGTAATAGCAATGAGCCATGGCAGAAAAAAAATGATGCCTTAATAATGTCTTTATTTTTTTTTTAATCTGAGTTCTGTGGTGGAACTATTTTACAAATCTGGGGGCCACCATTTCAGGTATGGCTAGCCTCCCAATGAAGAATTTGTACTATCCCCTTTCAATGTAGTTCTTATTTTCCTGGGGAAGCCAAGCTCTTTTATTTGGAGTGTAGATTGGGATCTCCAGGAGGGGAATCTCCGGGAGGAGAGGCATAGCTAAGGCTGGAGTTGTCATTGCAGCCTGCTTTGGCTCTTTGCCTTCCTATATTTTTAGCCCTTAGTGTTCTTGCTTTTTGCTGCCTCTTGCAGGAAGTCACTACCATCACTTTTGGGGCCCATACATCGTTTAAGAACTGTAGAATTTCTTCCTTGTACTTTATTTCTTTGTTTCCAGCAGTTAAAAGTCTTCTTTTTTTCTTTGTAAATAACCTTATGAACATGCAAAGTGGCAGAAGCATATTTGGAATCTGTGTAAATATTTGTCTTTTGATCTTTTGCTAGCCAGAGAGCTCTTGTCAGAGCTATTAATTCTGCTTTCTAATCAGAAGTTTCTGTAGATGAAGACTGCACCTCTACTATTGAGTCTAAAGTCACCACTGCATATACAGCTTGGCGGGCTCCTTTTATTATGAAACTGCGTCCATCAGTAGAATATTCAATGTTCGGGTCCCCGAGGGACTGATCTGTCAAATCTCTCTGGCTTGAGAACACTTTATCTACCACATCCACACAACAATGAAAGGGGCCTCCTGGCACTGACTCGATGGAGTAAGGTAGCTGGGTTTAGGGTATTCACAGTCTCTAAAGTTAGTTTACCAGCTTCCTGCACCAGTAGGGCAGTGGCAGCTAGTGCTTTAAAACAAGGAGGTCATCCAAGTGCAACAGAATCTAATTGCCTGGATAAGTATGCCACCAGGCGATGCCATGACCCTATGGCTTGAGTCAGAACCCCTGTGGCCTCCCTTTCACTTGTGGACATACAAGAAGAAAAGTTGGTTAGTTAGATCTGGCAGTCTTAAAGCTGGGGCCTGAGTCAAGGCTTCTTTGATTTCTTTAAAATCCTTCCCCTCTTTGGCCTCCTAGAGGAAGGGCTCCTTTTTTCCTCCTCTTAGTGGCTTGGTATAATGGCTTAACCATGAGCAAGAAATTTGGGATGTAAACAGGGCAGAACCTTGCTGCTCTTAGGAAATCTCTTACTTGACACCGGGTGGTTGGAGTAGAAAGTGCACACACAGCCTGCTTTTGTTCAGGACTAAGCCATGTTTCCTCTTGGCTTATATAAAAGGTTAAATATTCGACACTTTTAGAGGAGATTTGAGCTTTTTCTGACACTTTTTATTCTGCCTTCTACAGCAGGTGCAGTGGTTCTTGGGTTTCTTCTGGGTGTAGTAGCCCTTGGCGTGTGTGTGTGTGTGTGTGTGTGGTTTTTTTGGTTTTGTTTTTTGTTTGTTTGTTTGTTTTTTACCATTGCCCTGATCATTTTCCTTATTTTTTTTTACATTTATCCTTCCAGTGTCCTTTCCTTTTGCACCATGCACATTAATCTCTCTCTAGCCTCAGCTGGCTTTCAAACTCCTGTCCAGACTAGCCTTTTTCATGACTACGTTCACACCCGTGTCCATGCCTCCTTGTAAAGCCAGCTTCTCTTCCCGTAAGGGCTGCTGCTAGTAAATTAGCCTTTCTTAAGCCTGTGATCAGCCTTTCCCTTTGCCTCCTGATCTCGGTTAATGTACACCTTGGTTGTCACTTTAATAAGCTGAGTAGCATTCACGCCTACGGAGCTTCTAACTTCTGCAATTTATGCCTGATATCTCCTTGGGTCTGCCTTACAAATGCTGTTTTCACCCTTCACTGATTTTTGAGTAGCCTCAGGGTTAAACGGAGTGTACAATAAAAGTGTCTCACAAAGTCTTTCATAAAACTTGCTGTGCTTTTATCTGCACCCTGAAGCACCACTGAGATTTTTTTAAATATTGATTGCATTTTTCTTTTACCATACTTTAGCTTTTGCAGAAGGGCTTCTCGGCACCTTTGTAGGTGCTGAATCTGGACTACATCATCTGGGTCCTAGTGGGGGTCCTCCTGTCCTCTTAAGAGGCATGAGCATATCTTATGCACAACCAGACCTGAGATGGCGTGCCTGATTTTTGCTCTCATTTCACCTTCTTGGGTGAGACTGGCAGCATGTATCCATTGGAACTTAACTCCTTAGGGACAGTTACCTTGGTAAAGGGGGTAGATTGGAATGTAAGGAGGAGAGGTCTGTATTCTTTTCTGTGGTTCTTACGAAACCGGTTTTTCTGCCTTTTCTGAGATTTTTAAATTTGTCTTCAGCTGCTGGGGCAGCTGATTTTACTTTCACTTTTGGCTGGGATGTGCTACAAGCCTCTGTGTCTCCTTTCAACTCTGTAGCTGCCAGAGCAGCTGATTTCTCTTGCTGTGAGCTGCGAGCACTCTACAGTAAACTCCTAGGAAGGGCTGCATTCATTTAGCCATGAGTCAATATAAAGACTAGGTCTGAATGTCCTCGCTGTTCTCTGACCCTAGTCACCACCTTAAAACACACAGCCAATTTTTCTATAGTGCCTTTGGCAAGCCGTCCAAAACTAAAAGAGGGCTATTCTAATTCACAGTATGTCCTTAACTTTTGAATATTCAGTTTCATCCTATAATCACCTCTAAATCTTTTTTTAAAATTCTTTATTATGCTTTTCAAAGGAGTCACTTTTGATGCTTTCCCTCCCATTTCCTCCGTTGTAGTTCCCTTTCACTCTTGGGTCTGCCAGACCTGGTCCTATTATGGTAGTTTCAGATGCTGCTTAGCCAGGAACATGCCTTCCCCTGTCACAGACTGCTGCAGCTGTAAATCTGGTACTATCAGCCATATGAAGCACCCTAGGTCTGATTTCCCCCACATTCGCCTCAGAGCACACAGCCAGAACTAAAGGATCTGTGCCTCCCCATGTCACTCCCTGCATTGGCCTCTCCCAATGTAGCAGAAAGAGCCTCAGACAAAACCCCTTGGACACTGAGTTAAAGAAGAAAGGGGTTTATTCAGCTGGGACCTTCAGGAAGACTTCTTTCCCAAGAGCTGAACTCTCCAAGTGAGCAATTCCTGTCCCTTTTAAGGGCTCACAACTCTAAGGGGGTCCACATGAGAGGATAATGATCCATTGAGCAAGCAGTGTTTATGTGACTGGGGGCTGCATACACTGGTAATTAGAAAGGAACTGAACAGGACAGGGATCTTCACAGTGCACTTTTTATGCAAATAACCGATTAGGTCAGGGGTTGAGCTCTAACTACCAGGCCCAGGGTGTGGCGCTGGGCTGTCTGCTTGTGGATGTCGTTTCTGCCTTCTAGTTTTTTACTTCTTCTTTCTTTGAAGGCAGAAATTGGGCATAAGACAATATGAGGGTTGGTCTCCTCCCTTATTTCCCCTCTTTGAGACTCTCACTCATTTTATTAGTGGGAGTTCTCACCTTCTTCCTCACTATCTATGTCTTCCTCTATGACAGATTGATAGTGATTCATGTAGTACACTTTTGCTGAAGCATTCTGGTGAATGAGAGTTGCGATGAAACCTTTTACCACTTGAATGAGTACAGGTAGTAAGCAAGAGATCAGTAAGCAGGTTCCTATTACTACTATAATTTCCATTATAAGAGTTTTAAATCTTTCTAGTGCTGGGAACCATTTTCAAACATGACCTCAGGGTCAAATTGGTGCCACACTTGTACAGGCACAAGTGCCAGTTTCATCATGCCTTTAACTGTATCTTCGACTACTTGCCACTGATCATCTATGTGCAGGCAGCAATTGGGCCTAATTACAGTCACTAAATTGGGCCAAATTACAGTCACATTTAATTTACTAAAATAACCAGACAGCCAGACAGGTTTCCAAACATTGGCAAATGTTTCAGGGAGAAAAAAAATACCCCACTAGAGAAGCACGGCTGTATCTATGTGTGTACATACACACGGGGCCAGGCAGTTCTATGCATGATAGTCTGGGACTGTAAAAGTGACTATACAACCCTTTACATTCTGTCACGTAAGTTATAATTTAAAGTGAGGATCTTTTTCTGTGATTTAGAAACTGACATTTTTTTTTTTTTTTAGTTGGGAGCCACTTTTAGCATTTTTCCCTTTGTTGATACATGATAATAGTATATATTTGTGGTGCCTAAGTGATATTTTGGTACATGCATGTAATGTACAGTGATCAAATCAGAGTAATTAGAATATCCATCACCTCCAACATGGATATTATTTTCCTTGTTTTTGGAAAATTTCCTTTGTGTTGGAAGAATTGAAAGCCATCTCTTCTAGCTATTTAAAATATGTTAAAAATTAGTGCTAACTATAGTTATCCTACTGTGCTGTCAGACACTAGAAATTATTCCTTCTATGATAAAAAGTTTAGGCTTTATCCCATGGGTAGTAGGACACCACATGACTGAGTGGTCATCTGGGACATTATCTGGATGACTTTGGAACAGTCCTGGCTGAGCCAGGTGGCTGTTGCAACAAACAGTGGGGAAGCCCCTCCCCTAATGTCTCCTGAGCCAGCTGTCACTACATGGCAGGAAACCTCCAAACCTAAGGGACCCAGGAAACAATGACAGTCCCCACTCACATGCAACTTGTGCTGTGCTCAGTGCCCTCCACATTGAGCCTGATCTAGTTTTACCCAAGGGCTCTGAGGTGGGACAATCAGTATCCCTTTATTTTATAAGGCTCAGTGAAGCTTTGGGCTTAATGTGAGTGAAGTGATCCTAAAAGCTGACTCTGGGATCCCAGCTCCACCACTGACCAGTCCTGCAAGTGTTGAGGGTTGCCTCTCCTCCTCTCGATTTGATTTTGTCCTCTGTGAAGTGGGGCGATGCTGATGACTCACATATCAGGGATACATGGGAACTGTCAATGAACAGAGTGCTCTACACAGTGCCTGGAGCCCAGAGTGCAGATGAGGGAGGAGGGTGAGCCATAATTCTGAGGGAAGTCCCAACATAATTTAGCCCTTCCATCTAGTAGCCGGGCCCCAGTATAGATTCCTATGTCGGTGACGGGGCCAACTGAGACCAGCTCAAACACAGCCTCTTCCTCAGCAGCAGGGCCCAACTAAGGCACTTGGGGTTTTGGTTCATTTCCTGCAGCTTCAATGTAAAGAATATTGTGAGACATTTACTGGGACCACTGAAAATCAGAAGAAGAAGAGACAGCTCTTCTCCATCTCCCTGAGAGCTCTTCCCCAGAACTTGTTTATCCACAGAGGAAGGGAAATATTTATTTTTTGTAAATAGTAAATGCTAGAGTTGAATATTATATTAAAATCTCATTCTACTACAAACTCAGAGTTGTGGTTGTGGTTCTTTTTATTTCACTTGTGTAAGCTTAAATGAGATACAGACTCTAACATTTCTCCTTGAATTATGAAATCCTAAAGAGTCCGCAGCATAATGTATGAGGAAGAAGAGAAAAGCAGCCATACTTTCTGGCTGCTGGATAAGACACTCAAGTCTATCTTTCTCAGAGCGTATGTTCATTTTAGTATTAACCCAAGGAAAGAGTGAAGATAGACCATTCGAACTTCCAGAATTAATAATTTGAAGGTATTTTCACAAAGCATAGCTACAGTCTTGGAAATATAGATTTCTTTAAAAAGCAGTTGCAGAGATCAGGATGGGTAACTTTTTATGATTTTACAAAAAAAAATCAACTACTGCTTCACTTGCTGAGGTTTCCCTTAAGCAACTATTAGGACATTGTCGTTTTTTCTTCCAACTCTGGAGTTATATCAAGTGTATGAGGAAAAAAAACATTATAAAATAATCAAAATGACCAATGTGAAAAGGAGAAGGCCAGGGAAAGTCTATTGACAATGGATGCAGGGCAGAAAGGAAGCTGCATTCTCAATCTTCTTCTGGTGTCCTGTGTTTGAGCCTCTACCTTAGATGTAAATCCTCCCAGAGTTTTGTCTCTTACCTTAGAATTTCTATTGTTTTTTTAAGTTGGTTTTTTATCTAGAATGAAAGAATTGTAATGCCACTTTATGGCTACACCTGGGCCTTATTCCGTAAATATTTTCACTATCTATGAGGTAAAATTCTCAGCATTAGAGCAATTCTTTATCCAATTTTTTTTTTTTTTTTTGAGACAGAGTCTTGCTGTGACACCTAGGCTGGAGTGCATTGGTACAATCTTGGCTCACTGCGATCTCCAGCTCCTGGGTTCAAGAGATTCTCCTGCCTCGGGCTTCTGAGTAGCTGAGATTACAGGCACCCACCTTCATGCCCAGCTAATTTTTGCATTTTTAGTATGTTTAGTAATTTTTTTATTTTTAGTTTCACTATGTTGGTTAGGCTGGTCTTGAACTCCTGACCTCCAATAATCTGCCTGTCTTGGCCTTCCAAAGTGCTGGAATTACAGTTGTGAACCAATTCTTTCTGAAGAATCAATTACCTGAAAGTCCTCAAGCCTTTTTGTGAGGCGTTTCCTGGCCTTTTCTCTCTGGCTGGGGTCCGATGAATCACAGGTGAGCACTATTTTTCTATATTCCTCACCAGTGATAATCCTTGCACTCTTTATTTCTGATTAAAAGAAATCCAAAATGGAGATAGTTATTTGAGAGGTCTCTAAAGACAAACTAGGAGGACATGAGAAGTTGAATTAATACTCATACACACCCAGGTGGAATTTTACCTGTTTGAACTGGGAAAATTACAGATGTCCTAAAAAGGCAACGGCATTTGACTTGAATTGTTTATACTGAGCCTGATCACAAACCTCCTGAAGAGAAAACTGTGCTGAATTAAGCTGATGATTGCTTAGATACAGTCTAAGCTGGCAACCAAACATTGTCCATCATAGACTGTGCTAAAATCTTTCACATGTGTAAACTTTCAGTAAAACTTTGTAAGTCCCTCCCTAACCTCATCTGAATGGAACATGATATAGCTTCTTGCTAAATTTGTGTCTCCTATATAGCAATTTATAAAAAATCATGATTAACATGTCTTTTATTTTGTTTATTTTCCACAGGGTTTGTTTTAGTCCCATGTTATAAAAATGCTTTTCTCAAGAAAGCATAGAGCCCATTCTCTTCTCTGGAGAGAATCGCAGCCTTGCAAAAGAGACAACTAAAAATACTTACATACATATAAGTAGCAAGAATTTAAAACTCAAAATATTAAATATGTTACAAAAGTATATAAGCAATAGAATAAATAAGATGAATAGCAAAATGGATAAAATCAACTGTGAATTGAAAGCCTGAAAGTTCAGGTGGTGGTGTTGAAAATGCTTCAGAAAAAATGAAAGAGATAAATATTTATAAAAATAAAGAGCGGGGCTCAGTGACTCACACTTGAAATTTCATCTACTTGGGATGCTGAGGCCAGAGGATCAATTAAGGCCAGAAGTTTGAGACAAGCCTAAGCAAGACCCCGTCACTAAAAATGTTTCAAAAATTATTTTGACATTATGGCATGTAACTGTGGTCTGAACTGCTTAGAAGGCTGAGGCAGGAGGATCACTTGAGCTCAGGAACTTGAAGTTACAGTGAGCTATAATCATGCCACTGTACTCCAGCCTGGAGTGGGGCAAAATCTAGTCACATTAAAATAAAATAAAGTAATAAAATAAAATAAAATAAAATCTACTCACATTAAAATAAAGTACAATTATCAAGGACAAAAATAAAATTGTATAACTTGGCAATAGAAAAAATAGCGCATAGAGCAATTGGGGGAAAGTGGGTTGAAAGCATAATTTTCTTTTTATTTTCTTAATTCGTCATTACTTAGGCTTTTTCACTTAACAAAAATTTTTTTATACTTTGGTGCCCAGTTAACCCCAGAGCATTTTTAATTAATTGGTTTAGAGGTAGATACTCATATAAGCTTTCCAATGCAAATTACAAGAGCCAAATTTTAAATAAATGTTGGACCTCTAAATTTTCTGAATTGCAATATTTAAGGAAATAAAAATTATAAAAACACTTTGTAAAACATTTAGTTTGTAACTGCTGTTTCTAACATATAATAAATCCAATTATGGCACAGACTCACTCTGTTGTTGAGAATCGCTCCATTATATGACTGCAGCTTGTGGTGCTTAAACCTCAGCAAGAAGGAATATATAAATGTCTGAACATTGCTTTAAAAAGACAATGTACATTTAATGTAGAGATATGTGACCAGCTTAGAAAGCTGCACTCTTTCCACAGCAGGCAAACCAGAGCCGGGATATCCCTGGGTCACAGCTCATGAGAACATAGGGCTGGACTGTAAGAAAACAAGAAGCAATTAGTGCACAGGAGTTGACAAGCCACCAACTGGGCTGAGAAAAAAGAGCTGGTAGATTAATTTCCAAATTATACCACAAAACATAAAATAAACAGATCCCATGGCTTTATACATTAAAAACAAATGATGGCTAATAGTGAGGATTGCATTAAATTAAATTAGGAGCAGATAAAGACTGGTTTATGATCTTGAACTTTAGTCCCTCTCCACAGTTCGATCCCATGACACAGTGATTATTTCCTCCCTTCTGCATGCGTTGGGCACTGGTCCGTTTCTGGCCCCAGAGTGTTCCTTTTTCTAATAAGAGTACTTACTTCATCTCTTAATACGCTTCCTTTCCTTGCATACTGCGCCCCAAAGAAGAAATATTAAAAACTTTCCTGATGTTTTTCTGCTGGGGGTTGATGGGCTCAGAGTGATGATAAGAACAGCCAATGAGTGTGTGGAGCCAGATAGTGCTTAAAATACGGACTTTTGTCCAGTGAAGTCTAATGAGATTGGCACCTGAGCACTCTTCTTTGAGACCTGAGGATGGACTCACTGAACCTGGAGCTACTACCACAGCTGATACCCGCACATATGCACCACCTGTGTTCCTAGAAACTGGCCTTCCCAGCCCATCACAGCCAACAGCAACACCAGCATGGAATGCTTGGGAGTCAAAGGTTTTTCTTGTCATTGCTACTGCCATCATCCATGCCATAACCACTGTCCAGGGTCTCAAGAAGCTGCCCACCCACCTTGCTTACTGCTGGCACCTGAGAAAGTCACATGAAGGCCAAATAATTAGTCTTCCTGGATATGCTAACACTGCTGCCAGCATGACTGCCTTAAGGCCCCAAAGCAGGCATGCTAAGCTCACCACTGCCACCACTGGGATACAATGACGAAACCTCTGGTGCCCCTATACCCAGCAAAACTTTACCACAGCCTCTGCTAAAAACGATAACCTAAGCCACTGAGAAAGATACAGATGCCACTGGTACTCTTTACAGCCAAAGAAATCATAAAAAGACAGGCCGGGTATTGTGGCTCATGCCTGTAATCCGAGCACTTTGGGAGGCCAAGGCCAGTGGCTCGCTTGAGCCCAAGAGTTTGAGACCAGCCTGGGGAACATGGCAAAACCCTGACTCTACTAAAAACACACAAATTTGCTGGGCATAGTGGTAGGCAACTGTAATCCCAGCTACTTGGGAGGCTGAGGCACGAGAATCGCTTGAACTCAGAGATGGAGGTTACAGTGAGCCGAGATAGTGCCACTGCCCTCCATCCTGGGCAACAAAGCAAGATTCTATCTTAAAATATATACATATACAGAGTTTAAAGTCTGTGCTCTCCTCTCCTCAGCTGCCTTGTGACTGTGTAAGTGTATGTTTGGGAAGGGAGGGATAGGATAAGGACAGGCCAGTAGAGAGTCACCAGCACGGGCTAAAGGTCTCAGACCATATTTTATACTCTTGACCCAGAGAGACTTCTTTGTTATTCTAATCACACTAAACTCAAGCTTTTTCTTTCTTTCTTTTTTTTTGAGAAATCACATCGAAATTCCAAAATTATAAAGTTGAAAATATGTAATAATTGACAATTCGAAACATGAAAGAGGATTAGCTATAAAAATAACTCAGGACAATGTACTTATCATGAACGAATGGTCTTGGTGGAAGAAAGTTTCATGCCCAGCCAGCCCAGTCTCCAATATCTGCTAAAAAAAAGAGCAAAGGGAACTTAAAGACATCATAGACTTAGGAATTTCGTCTCACAGTGCATTAATTTCCCATATCACATGTGGAAGAGAAGAAGTTGTTGCCTATTAGACTAACTAGTTTTACTGAATGTTGTCTGTTGATTTAAAAATCAATACTTTTATCAAGGGCAAATTGAAATACTGAAAGTTATTTACTAAACACCAAAGAATATTTTCAGTATATAAAAAGATTTTAAAAAACATTGACACCTTAACTAAATCTGACACAGATTTAAAAGAAAAAGTAACTAGACAATGAAAGAAGCATCGTACAAGTATGCGATGCACCCTCTGTTGTGCCAACTGCTCCTGTTTGATGAGTCTCCTCCTCTATTCTGCCCTTCCATCTCCTTGATGATTCCCCTTTTTGTCTATTTTAATTTCTCTCTCTACTCCTTTCTCAGTTCACCATCTCACATTCCTTTTGTGTCTTTTGATGTCCAATCTCACCCACACCACCTTCATTCTCTATTTTATCTTTACAAATGGTGAATTGAGAATAAAGAGGGAAAACACTACTGGGAAGATACCTGAATCCTGGCGCACACTATCATTATCACTGTTTTCCATGTTGATGCTCATGTGTCTCTGCTTTCTTGACAGGCTATTTAATCAGCGGAGAGATCAACAGGCCAAAATTTCCACCATAGTTGCAAACTTGAAGGCGGATGAATGGATTAAAACACATTCAAGTCTTGCAATGAAAGGCATAATGTATGGTGGTATAATTGAGAGTGGTTACTGGGGAGAGTTAAAGGTCATTTTATACAATATCACTCAAGATTCTTTTGCTATAAAACCGCAGATGTGTGTTGCTCAATTTTTAGTGGTACTTTGTCAACAATTAACCCCTGAGGAAGTCTCTGCCCTAACAGAGGCTACATACAGAACTGGGGGATTCAGACGCACTGGCACAGGTAGCTTAAATCGGGGAGCCAAAATATGAGTACACCGTCCATCACATCCTACCCCTATGGCTGGTGAACTTGTAGCTATGGGAGCAGAAACTGAAGGCATAGTACAGTTTCCTAAAGATGAAAAACAATATTATGTTCCTGTCTGTTTTGGTTATTACAGAGAATAACCTGTTTACTAATGGTCAGCACATGTGTCTCTGTGTCTGAGGCCAAGAATAAATTCATCATCTGCATAGCCACCACTGCAACAGAAGCCAACTGCAGTCAATGTTGGCTATGCGTGGAATTGCCAGAGGCCACCAAAAATGGTCTACCTTGGAGAATCATCCCTGTACCTTACTGCATACTGAATGTTGTGTGCATATCCCTGGCAATTCTCACACTATGACTCTCCTTGCACAGCCATGGTGGGTGTGGTTTTTATTAACTGTGCTTTTAATTCTCCTGTGCTTACCCTGAATCTGTAATCTGTATCAACTATACTTTCCCCAAGTATCTGTAAGGGCATTTTCCTACAATTGAGTGTCAAATTGAGGCTAAATTTGGAAGAAAAGTTAAATATTAAATTTTATCTCAATTGAACATGGACACAAACAATGGTCACCAAGTCCTGGAACAAGTTCTGTGAGCTTCTTCAGGCGTTCATTCAGCAGTGTTTCAGAGAAATCTCTATTTTAATCTGTTCCTGTATGTCAGTTATTGAAAAACAACAGACAATCGCCAAAACAAGTTGACATTTTTTGTGGTTTTTGAGCCCAGTAGTGAAGAGTCCTCGTTACTCGAACTTATGCCAAAAAACTCATTACAAAAAGAGCTAGGGTCCCAGATGGCACTAGAGCTTCCTGAGACCTCTCCCCACCTGTGCAGGGATGAGGGGCCAACTCTGTAGCCCAGGCTGTTGCTTCCCGGTCTGTTGAAGAATCCTCCATAATCTGATGAGTGTAGTGTCTGACTCTGGAGCCCAGGCTGTTGCTTCTCTGTCTGGTGATGCTTCATCCATACTCTGTAGTCTGCTGTGTGTGTGTGTGTATATATATATATATTTATTTATTTATTTATACATATAACTATAAATAAAAATTATTATATAATTATGTATATAATTATTTATGTAAATAAATACATATATAATTTTATATATAATATATAATATAAAAGATACAATAGCTATGTATCTTTTCCCTTCTCCCCTTCTCATATCAATTTGCTTATCATATCACTTACTTATTATATCTATATTGCCATATAATTGGGACAAATCCTGTTTACCCTTAAAAGTATTGTGTGTGCCTTTTCTTCTTCCTCATGCATCTCTCATGCAGAACACAGGCCTGACAAATGTTTGTATTTTTAGTGGAGATAGGGTTTAGCCATGTTGGCCAGGCTGATCGCAAACTCCTGACCTCGGGTGATCCGTCCTTCTCGGCATCCCAAAGTGCTGAGATTACAGGCATGAAACAGCCAGCCAGGAGGAGGCTTTTCTATAAAGAAAACATACAAATGGCAAACAGGCATATAAACGTTGCTAAACATCATTAAACCTCAGAGAAATGCAAATCAGAACTACAATAAGATATTATCTCAACCCAGTTAAAATGTCTTATATCCAAAAGACAGATAATAACAAGTGCTGATGAGGATGTGGAGAAAATTTTAGTGCACTCTTGGTGGGAATGTAAATTAGTATAACCACTATAAAAAAGTTTGAAGGTTCCTCAAAAAACTAACAATTGAGCCACCACAGCTACAATGTAACCCAACGATCCCAGTGCTGGGCCTTGACTTAAAAGAAAGAAAATCACCTTGTTGCTGCACTGTTTACAATAGCTAAGATTTAAAAGCAAACTGTCTACAACTGAATGAATGTATAAAAAAAAGTAGTACATATATACGATGGAGTAGTATTCAGCCATAAAAATGAGATTTTGTCTTTTACAAAAACGTGGATAAAAGAAAAGAGTATGTTGAATGAAATAAACCAGGCACAGAAAGATAAACACTGTGTGTTCTCACTTATTCGTGGGATGGAAGAATTAAAACAACTGAATTCACGGACCTAGAGAGTAGAAGGATGGTTTTCAGAAGCTAAGAAAGACAGTGGAGGCTGGGGGAAAGGTGGGGACTGTTAATGGGTACAAGAAAAAAATAGAATAAATAAGACCTATTATTTGATAGCACAACGAGATGACTCTGGTCAATAATAATATAATTGTACATTTTAAACTAGCTAAGAAAGAATAATCAGATTTTAACCCAAAGAATAAATGCTTGAGTGGGTGGGTATCCCATTCTCTATGATGTGATTATTATGCATTGCAAGACTGCATCAAAACATCTCATGAACCCCATAAGTAGACACACCTACTATGTACCTTCAAAAATTACAAATTAAATAAAGTAAATAAAATAAAACTATTTAAAAATAAAATATCATAACATTAACTAGGCCCAGAAATATAAGATTTTAATGAAATAAAAATGCCTATATAATAATCAAAAAGTGAGACGAAAGTCACACTTTACTTCCATTTTTGTTTCTAATCTATCTTTTATCTAGTTTCCAGTTGTAGAATTTTCTTTTTTTCATTTCTAATTAAATTTTATTTTATTTTATTTTTTTTATTATACTTTAACTTTTACGGTACATGCACACAACGTGCAGGTTTGTTACACGTGTATACATGTGCCATGTTGGTGTGCTGCACCCAGTAACTCGCCATTTAACATTAGTTATATCTCCAAATTCTGTCTGTCCCCCCTCACCCCACCCCACAACAGACCCCCATGTGTGATGTTCCCCTTCCTGTGTCCATGTGTTTTCATTGTTCAATTCTCACCGATGAGTGACAACATGCAGTGTTTGGTTTTTTGGGCTTGTGATAGTTTGCTGAGAATCATGGTTTCCAGCTTCATCCATGTCCCTATAAAGGACATGAACTCATCAATTTTTATGGCTGCATAGTATTCCATGGTGTATATGTGCCACATTTTCTTAATCCAGTCTATCATTGTTGGACATTTGGGTCGGTTCCAAGTCTTTGCTATTGTGAACGGTGCCGCAATAAACATACGTGTGCTTGTGTCTTTATAGCAGCATGATTTATACTCCCTAGGGTGTATACCCAGTAATGGGATTGCTGGGTCAAGTGGTATATCTAGTTCTAGAGCCCTGAGGAATCGCCACACTGACTTCCACAATGGTTGAACTAGTTTATAGTCCCACCAACTGTGTAAAAGTGTTCCTATTTCCCCACATCCTCTCCAGTGCCTGTTGTTTCCTGATTTTTTAATGATCACCATTCTAACTGGTGTGAGATGGTATCTCATTGTGGTTTTGATTTGCATTTCTCTGATGGCCAGTGATGACGAGCATTTTTTCATGTGTCTTTTTGCTGCATAAATGTCTTCTTTTGAGAACTGTCTTCATATCCTTCACTCACTTTTTGATGGGGTTGTTTGCTTTTTCTTGTAAATTTGTTTGAGTTCTTTGTAGATTCTGGATATTAGCCCTTCGTCAGATGAGCAGATGGCAAAAATTTTCTCCCATTCTGTAGGTTGCCTGATCACTCTGATGGTAGTTTCTTTTCCTGTGCTCTTTAGCTTAATTAGATCCCATTTGTCAATTTTGGCTTTTGTTGCCATTGCTTTTGGTGTTTTAGACATGAAGTCCTTGCCCATGCCTATGTCCTGAATGGTATTGCCTAGGTTTTCTTCTAAGGTTTTTATGGTTTTAGGTCTAACATTTAAGTCTTGAACCCATCCTGAATTTATTTTTGCGTAAGGTGTAAGGAAGGGATCCAGTTTCAGCTTTCTACATATGGCTAGCCAGTTTTCCCAGCACCATTTATTAAATAGGGAATCGTTTCCCCATTTCTTGTGTTTGTCAGCTTTGTCAAAAATCAGATGGTTATAGATATGTGGCATTATTTCTGAGGGCTCTGTTCTGTTCCATTGGTCTATATCTCTGTTTTGGTACCAGTACCATGCTGTTTTGGTTACTGTAGCCTTGTAGAATCGTTTGATGTCAGGTAGCGTGATGCCCCCAGCTTTGTACTTTTGGCTTAGGATTGACTTGGTGATGAGGGCTCTTTTTTGGTTCCATATGAACTTTAAAGTAGTTTTTTCCAATTCTGTGAAGAAAGTCATTGGTAGCTTGATGGGGATGGCATTGAATCTATAAATTACCTTGGGCAGTATGGCCATTTTCACGATATTGATTCTTCCTACCTATGAGCATGGAATGTTCTTCCATTTGTTTGTATCCTCTTTTATTTCCTTGAGCAGTGTTTTGTAGTTCTCCTTGAAGAGGTCCTTCACATCCCTTGTAAGTTGGATTCCTAGGTACTTTATTCTCTTTGAAGCAATTGTGAATGGGAGTTCACTCAGGATTTGGCTCTCTGTTTGTCTGTTATTGGTGTATAAGAATGCTTGTGATTTTTGTACATTGATTTTGTCTCCTGAGACTTTGCTGAAGTTGCCTATCAGCTTTAGGAGATTTTGGGCTGAGATGATGGGGTTTTCTAGATATACTATCATGTCATCTGCAAACAGGGACAATTTGACTTCCTCTTTTCCTAAATGAATACCATTTATTTCCTTCTCCTTCCTGATTGCCCTGGCCAGAACTTCCAAAACTATGTTGAATAGGAGTGGTGAGAGAGGGCATCCCTGTCTTGTGCCTGTTTTCAAAGGGAATGCTTCCAGCTTTTGCTCATTCAGTATGATATTGGCTGTGGGTTTGTCAGAGATGCCTCCTATTATTTTGAGATAAGTCTCATCAATTCCTAATTTATTGAGAATTTTTCGCATGAAGCGTTGTTGAATGTTGTCAAGGGCCTTTTCTGCATCTATTGAGATAATCACATGGTTTTTTGTCATTGGTTCTGTTTATAAGGTGGGTTACGTCTATTGATTTGTGTATGTTGAACCAGCCTTGCATCCCAGGGATGAAGCCCACTTGATCGTGTTGAATAAGCTTTTTGATGTGCTGCTGGATTTGGTTTGCCAGTATTTTATTGAAGATTTTCGCATCAATCTTCATTGGAGATATTGGTTTACAATTCTATTTTTTTGTTGTGTCTCTGCCAGGCATTGGTATCAGGATGATGCTGGCCTCATAAAATGAGTTAGGGAGGATTCCCTCTTTTTCTATTGATTGGAATATTTTCAGAAAGAATAGTACCAGCTCCTCCTTGTACTTCTGGTAGATTTTGGCTGTGAATCCATCTGGTCCTGGACTTTTTCTGGTTGGAAAGCTATTAATTATTGCCTCAATTTCAGAGCCTGTCATTGGTCTATTCAGAGATTCAACTTCTTCCTGGTTTAGTATTCGGAGGGTGTATGTGTCGAGGAATTTATCCATTTCTTCTAGATTTTCTAGCTTATTTGCGTAGAGGTGTTTATAGTATGCTCTGATGGTAGTTTGTATTTCTGTGGGATCGGTGGTGATATCCCCTTGGGTTTAATAAACCAATAAGATAAAATCAAACAATCAACTAATCAAATAAAAACAAATTTTATTCATTTGAGCATGTGTTTTCCAGAGCAAACTTAAATATTACATTTTAACTTCATGATTTATATTTTATAAAAACATAACTAATTCAAGTTAATCTGCTCTAACTTTTAATTCAATTGAATTTTTATCAGGATCACCATATTTAAATGAAAATTACCTGAATTTTTCACATCATAATTTACAGATTCTGCTTCTACAAGTTGTCTGTAGGGACCATTATTTCTGTACAGTCAACTTTCCTGGGTTAAGTTGTGGATACCCAAATGTTTTTTAGAATAATGTTTTCTTATATCAGTTTTTAGTCAATGATACATTGTACCATGTTTAATTTTAAGCATTATCAGTTTTCTTTCTTGTGCATTATTTTCACAGTAATATAAATCATGGACATCAAAATATTCTCAGGGTTAAAAATGTTAGAGTCCAAGCATTCTATATTTCTGATTTGTATGGTTTCAATTATGACTCAGCATTTTAGGAAAACATTGGCTCTATAATCTGACACCCTCACCCCATTTGAATAAAAGCATACTTTTTTTGGACACACAAGAATCAGGCAGACACAACTACACAGTGGATCACATCATTTTTGTGAGCAAACTGAAAACTGTTTTTATACTCAAACATACTGTTGGGAAACTGTGAAATAAAAATTTCTGATGTTTTTTAAAAATTGGGAAGAAAGACATTAATACTATTGTAGTAGATTTTATGGCCATTGTAATAGGGTTCAGTTCAGAAATTGATCATAACTCTGAACACAGACAACTAAGAATTTATAGTCAATAAGCAGAATAAATCAGTCGATAAAAATTACTGAAAAACATTTGATAAAATACCAAAAGAAGAGGAATTTTTTATAGCAGAAACCTGGTTACAAGTTGGCTAAGGACTTAAATATCAAAGAAGGGGAATCACAATATTAGCAGAAGTAAGAGATATGTGGATTTTTACTAATCAGTATTAGCAGGATTTATGAAAATCAGCCTCTCAAACCAGGAGCAGTGCAAGAAGTCAAGGTTGGCTTAGTCAAAAAGAGGGTTCAGTTAAGCTTGATTAACATTTGGTCATAAAGGGAGTGCTTACAAGAACCCAGATTTTTTCCCACCTGATCCAAAAATAAATAATCACCAAAAAAGGCTTTGTTTGAAAAATGAGTGCCCACTTCACCTGAGAAAACCTCAATCTTCTCCTGTTTATCTTTGAATTTAGTGTAGAAAAGGAGCACTGGTCATTGGCACAGTTTTAATCTTGCTTTCACTCTTAAAAACAGAGAAGCAGGGCTGGGTGTGGTGGCTCATGCCTGTAATCCCAGCACTTTGGGAGACAAAGGCATGTGGATCACATGGTCAAGAGATCGCGACCATCCTGAACAACATGGTAAAACCCTGTCTCTACTAAAAATACAAAAATTAGCTGGGCATAGTGATGCAAGCACACCTGTAATCCCAGCTACTTGGAAGGCTGAGGCAGGAGAATCACTTGAACTCAGGAGTCAGAGGTTCCAGTGAGCCAAAATCACACCACTGCACTCCAGCCGGGTGACAGAGTGTGACTCTGTCAAACAAAACAAAACAAAACACAAAATCAGAAATTTTGTTTTATTCAAACAACAACTTAGAAACACAAAGGTTATAGTTTCTGACCCCTATTCAAGACAATTGGTTGTAGCCGTAAGTATTGATGGGACTTCAGGGAGACTCCTCAGATGGAGCTGACACAGCTGTGCAAGCCACTTTGACCTTGCATCTTTCCTACTTCTTAGCCTTTGAAATGGACATGGTTGCTGGTGCCGGCTTGTGCTCCTACAGCCAGCCATATGGGGCCATGAGACAGCCTACAGGATAAAAACCATCTACTGAAATATTGTAGCAAATTGTGCCAAGAGTGCTGACTAGAAGTAGCTATGGTGTGTGGCTTTCATGAAAAGAAACAAAGGGGGAAAGTAAATACAGCACCATCAGCTGAAACACCCAGATATTTGCACTGGGACTAATGAACGAAACAGCTCAACCCATGCAAAAAAGAAGGGCATGGCAACCGCGTACCCAGGAGTAACACAGACCCAAGGGAACCTACCCAACCCAGGGAAGTGGTGAGTAAATATGTGACCCTGAGAAACCACACTTCTCCCATGAGTCTTTGCAACTCTTGGGTCAGGAGATTTTCTCGTAAACTTGTTCCACCAGGGCCTTTGGTCTGATACACAGAGCTGCATGTTCCTGGCAGAACAACTGCTTAGACACAAACAGAATCGCAGGAGCTTTACATACTTTGGCTCTGAGATCTCTGGCAAAGGTGACTGCAACTCAGACAAGGTAGGAGGTTGGATCTCCATAAATGTCCCTAGAAAGAAGCTGAATCCATGGGCCTGAGCAGCATCAGTGGGCCCCACTTCCATGACGCCTCGCAGGATAAGACCCACTGGCTAGGAATTCCAGCCAGCCCCCAGCAACAACATTGCAATTACCTGGGATGGGACAAAGTTCCTGGAGGCAAGGGCTGGCTGCTATATTTGCTGTTTGGATGACTCAGCCATTCCAGCCTGGGGGTTTAGGAGAGTTAAAAAAAAAAAAAATTCATGGCGGATGGAAGAAATCCCTTAGCACAGCACAGTGGCTCTACCAAGGTTTGGCCAGACTACTTCTTGAAGTAGGACCCAGATACCTTTTTCATCTCAGAGTGGGGCCTCCTACCGGGGCCTCCTACCAGATCCTCCAGACAGCCCGTTCCATATTCTCTGGCAGGCAGAGTTTTGATTTATTCCTGGATGCAGTTCACATTGGGAGGAGTGAGTCTTCATATTTGCTGTTTGGACAACACAGCCATAACAATCAGTGGGCTTAGAAGAGTCCAAACCATCCTGGGGCAGAAGGAATACCTCAGCATAGCACAGTGGATCTACCATAATGTGATCAGATTGCTTCTTTAAGTGGGACCTAATATGCCTTGCATCTCTGGGGGGAACTTCCCAACCAGGACCTCCAGCAACTCCCACTGATGTTGTCTGGCTGGCAGAGGTTTCAAAACTTCCTGGGACAGAGTTCCTAGAGAGAGGGGTTGGCCACCATCTTTGCTGTTTCAGCAACTTAGCTGTTTCAGCCTCCAGGCTTTGGAGAGCCCAATCTGATGAGGGGCAGAAATGGTACCCAGCACAGCATGGCTGATCTATGAAAGTGGGGCTAGATGGCTTCTTTAAGTGGGTCCCCAGTCCTGTTCCTCCTGGCTAGGTGAGACCTACCAACTGGGGTTTCCAGTCACCTCCTACAGGTGTGTTTGAGCCCGCAACATGTCTGCACCTCCCCTGGGATGGAGCTCCCAGGGAAGGGAGTGGGCTGCTATCTTTCTTGTTTCACAGCCTTCACTGGTGATACCCCCAGATACTGAAAAATCCGAGGTGACTAGAGAGTGGAGCAGATGCCCAACAAACTACAGCAGCCCCACACAAAATGACCAAACAGTTAAAAGGAAGAGAAACAAACAAAAACCTCATTCAAAGGCCAGCAACCTCAAAGATTAAAGATAGATATGTACACAAAGGTGAGAATCACCACAAGAATACTAAAAACTCAAAAATCAGAGTGCCCTCCCTCTCCCAAATGACCACACTACTTCTCCAGCAAGAGTTCAGAATAAGGCTGAGACTGAAATCACTGAAATTACAGAAGTAGACCCCAGAATGTGGATAAAAATGAACTTCACTGATGTAAAGGAGCATGCTCTAACTGAATACAAGAAAGCTAAAAATTACAATATAACATTGCAGGAGCTGACAAACAAATTAGCCAGGATAGAGAAGAGCCTAACCAACCTGATAGCGCTGTAAAACACAATACAAAAATTTCATAATGCAATCACAAATATTAATGAGGAAAGAAACTCAGAGCTTGAAGATTGTCTTTCTGAAATAAGACATGCTGAGAAGAATAGAAAAAAAGAATGAAAGGAATAAACAAAACCTCTGAGAAATATGGGATTATGTAAAGAGACCAAATCTATAACTGATTGGTGTACTTGAAAGAGCTGGGGAGAATGGAATGAATTAGGAAAACATATTTCAGGATATCATCCATGAGAACTTCCCCAACCTTGCTATACTGGTCAACAATTCACAAAATGCAGAGAACTTCAGTAAGATAATCCAAGAAGAAATCATAACCAAGACATATAATCGTGAGATTCCTCAAACTTGAAATGGAAAAAAAAAAAAAAAGAAAAAAAAAGGTCGGCTGCAGAGAAAAGCCAAGTCACCTACAAAAAGTTGTTGATCAGACTAACAGCAGAACTCTCAGTGAAAACCCTACAAGCCAAAAGAGACTGGGGGCCAATATTTAACATTCTTAAAGAAAATAAACTTTAAGCCAGAATTTTATATCTGGCCAAACTAAGCTTAATCTAGGGAGAAATAATATCCCTTTCCCACAAGCAAATGCCGAGTTAATTCATGAACACCAGACATGCTTTGCAAGAACTCCTGAAGGAAGCACTAATTTAGAAAGGGAAAATTATTACCAGTCACCACAAAAACACACTCAAGTACACAGACCATTGACACTATAAATCAACCACATAAACAAGTCTGAAAAATAAAAATAATCAGCTAGCATCAAGATGACAGGATAAAATCTACACATAACAATACTTACCTTAAATGTAAATGAGCTAAATGCCCCAATTGAAACACACAGGGTGGCAATTGGATAAAAACCAAGACCCATTGGTATGCTCTTCAAGACACCCATCTCACATGCGGGGACACACATAGGCTAAAAATAAAGGGATGGAGGAAATTTCACCAAGCAAATGAAAAACTGAAAAAAGCAAGGGTTGCAATCCTACTTTCCAACAAAACAGACTTTAAACCAACACAGATTAAAAAAAAAAAAAAAAAAAAAAAGAGGGTCATTACATAATGGCAAATGATTTAATTCAAGAAGAATTAACTATTCTAAATATATATGCACCCAACACAAGAGTACCCAGATTCATATAACAAGTTTCTAGATATCTTGAAAGAGACTTAGAACACCACACAATAATAGTGGCCAACTTTAACATCCCATTGACAATATTAGACAGATTATTGAGACAGAAAATTAACAAAGGTATTCAGGATCTGAACTTAACTCTGGATCAAATGGATATGATGTATATTTACAGAACTCTCCACATGATAACAGCAGAATATACATTCTTCTCATCACAACATGGCACTTTCTCTGAAATTGGTCACATAGCCGGAAGTAAAACACTCTTCAGCAAATGCAAAAGAACAGAAATCATAATAAACAGTGGCTCAGAAATCATAATAAACAGTGGCACAATGTTTATTGTGGCTCAGAAATCATAATAAACAGTGGCACAATGTTTATAATAATAATATAATTATTATTATAATAATAAACAGTGGCGTAATAAACAGTGGCTCAGAAATCATAATAAACAGTGGCACAATCAAATTAAAACTCACGATGAAGTAATTTACTGAAAACCATAAAATTAAATGGAAATTGAATCACCTGCTCCTGAATAACTTTGGGGTAAATAATGAAATTAAGGCAGATATCAAGAAGTTCTTTGAAACCAATGAGAACAAAGACAAAACATACCAGAATCTCTGGGACACAGCTAAGGCAGTATTAAGATGAAAATTTATGGCATTAAATGCCAACATTAAAAAGCTAGAAAGGTCTCAAGTTACAACTTAACATCACAACAAAAATAACTACAGAGACAAGAGCAAAGAAGTTCTAGAGCTAGCAGAAGACAAGAAATAACCAAAATCAGACCTGAACAAATGGAGATAGAGACAAGAGAAACCATTCAACAGATCAACAAATTCAGGAGCTGTTTCTTTTTCTTTGAAAAAACCAATAATATAAATACACCACTAGTAGACTAATAAGGAATAAAAAATCAAAAATTCAAATGAACACAATCAGAAATAATAACGGTTACCACTGACTCCACAGAAATAAAAATAACCATCAGAAAATATCATAAACACCTCTATGCCTATAAGATAAAAAATCCAGTAGAAATGGATAAATTTCTGGACATATACACCCTTCAAGAATAAACCAGGAAGAAATTGAATCCCTGAAAAGACAAACAACAGGCTGTGAAATTCAGGCAGTAATAAATAGCCTACCAACCACAAAAAGCCCAGAAACATAAAGATTAAAAGCTGAAGGTTATGACGTTTATGAAGAAGAACTGGTGCAATTCCCACTAAAATTATTTCAAAATATTGAAACAGGACCTTCAACTCTTTCTATGAGACCACATTATCCTGGTACCAAAACCTGGCAGACACACAAGAAAAAAAACGAAACTTCAAACAAATTTAAAAGACAAAAGCAAACAATCCTATCAAAAAGTGGGTGAAGGACATGAACAGACACTTCTCAAAAGAAGACATTTATGCCAAAAAACACATGAAAAAATGTTCACCATCACTGGCCATGAGAGAAATGCAAATCAAAACCACAATGAGATACCATCTCACACCAGTTAGAATGGCAATCATTAAAAAGTCAGGAAACAACAGGTGCTGGAGGGGATGTGGAGAAATAGGAACACTTTTACACTGTTGGTGGGACTGTAAACTAGTTCAACCATTTTGGAAGTCAGTGTGGCGATTCCTCAGGGATCTAGAACTAGAAATACCATTTGACCCAACCATTCCATTACTGGGTATATACCCAAAGGACTATAAATCATGCTGCTATAGAGACACATGCACATGTATGTTTATTGCAACACTATTTACAATAGCAAAGACTTGGAACCAACCCAAATGTCCAACAATGATAGACTGGATTAAGAAAATGTGGCACATATACACCATGGAATACTATGCAGCCATTAAAAATGATGAGTTCAAGTCCTTTGTAGGGACATGGATGAAATTGGAAATCATCATTCTCAGTAAACTATTGCAAGAAGAAAAAACCAAACACCACATATTCTCACTCATAGGTGGGAATTGAACAATGAGAATGCTTGGACACAGGAAGGGGAATATCACACTCTGGGGACTATGCCTAATGCTAAATGACGAGTTACTGGGTGCAGCACACTAGCATGTCACATGTATACATATGTAACTAACCTGCACATTGTGCACATGTACCCTAAAACTTAAAGTATAATAATAAAATAAAAAAAAGAAAAGAAAACAAAACTTCATGCCAATATTCTTGATGAATATTGATGCAAACATTCTTAACAAAATAGGGGCAAACCAAATCCAGCAGCACATCAAAAACTTATCCACCACAATCAAGTAGGCTTCATCCGTGGGATGCAATTTTAATTCAACATACACAAATGAATATGTGATTTATCACATAAACAGAACTAAAGACAAAAGCCACATGATTGTCTGAATAGATGCAGAAAAAGCTTTCCATCCATAAAATTCAACATCCATTCATGTAAAAGCTCTCAATAAACTAGGTATTGAAAAAAACATACTTCAAAATAATAAGAACCATATATGACAAACCCACAGCCAACATCATACTGAAAGGGCAAAAGCTGAAAACATTCCCTTTTAAAATGGGCACAAGACAAGTATTCCCTCTCTCATGACTCCTATTTCAGATAGTATTGGAAGTGCTGGCCAGAGCAATCAGGTAAGAGAAAAAGTCATTCAAATTGAAAGAAAAGAAATTAAACTACACCTGGTGGCAGATGACATGATCCTATATCTTGAAAACCCCTATTGTCTCAACCCCAAAGCTTCTTAAGCTGATAAACATCTTTAACAAAGTCTCAAGATACAAAATAAATGGGCAAAAGTCACTAGCACTAAATCCTTATATACCAACAACACTCAAGCCAAGAGCAATATCATGAATGAACTCTCATTCACAGTTGCCACAAAAAGAATAAAATACCAAGGAATATATCTAACAAGAGAAGTTAAAGGTCTGTACAAGGAGAACTATAAACCACTTCTCAAAGAAATCAGAGATGACAAACAAATAGGAAAACATTTCATGCTTATGGATAGAAAGAATTAATGTTGTTAAAGTAGACACACTCCCCAAAGAAATTTAAAGAGTTAATATTATTTCCATTACACTACCAATGACATTTTTCACAAAAGTAGAAAAGCTATTTTAAAATTTATATGGAACCAATAAAGGCCTGAATAGTCAAGACAACCCCAAGCAAAAAGGACTAAGCTGGAGGCATCACACTACCCAACTTCAAACTGTGCTACAGGACAACAGAAACCAAAACAGCATGGTACTGGTACAAGAACAGACACATAGACCAATGAAACAGAATAGAGAACCCAGAAATAAGACTGCACACCTACAACTATCTGAACTTCGACAAACCTGACAAAAACAAGCAATGAAAAAGTGACTCTGTACTCAATAAATGGTGCTGGGATAACTGCCTAGACATGTGCAGAAAATTGAAACTGAACCCCTTCCTCCATTATCCTCTGCAAACTAACACAGGAAGAGAAAACTAACCAACTCATATTCTCACTCATAAGTGGGAGATGAACAATAAGAACACATGAACACTGGAAGGGAAACAACACACACTGGGGCTAGTCAGGGAATGGGAGCTGAAGGGAAGGAGAGCATTAGGATAACTAGCTAATGCATGTGGGACTTGAAGGCTGTATAGCGGGCTGATAGGTGCAACAAACCACCATGGCACAAATATACCTATGTAACAAACTTACACGTTCTGCACTTGTACTTCAGAACTTAATTTAAATTTAAAAAATAAAGAAAGATTCCTTACAACATATACAACAATAAACTCAAGATATTTTAAATGTAAAACCCAAGACTATAAAAACTTTGGAAGACAACCTAGGCAATACCATTCAGGACAAAGTCGTGGGCAAATATTTGATGATGAAGGCGCCAAAAGCAATTAAAACAAAGAAAACATTGACAGATAGGATCTAACTAAACTAAAGAGCTTCCACACAGCAAAAGGAACTATCAATAGAGTAAACAGACAATGTACAGAATGGGAGAAAATTTTTGCAAACTGTGCACCTGGCAATAATCTAATTGCTAGCATCTACAAGAAACATAAATTTACAAGAAAAAAAACAACCAACCTTATTAAAAATTGGCCACTGGATATGCAGAAACACGTCTTGAAAGAAGACATACATACAGCCAATAAGCGTACAAAATGAAAGTTCAACATCACTGACCATTAGAGAAATGTAAATCCAAACCACAATGAGATATCATTTTATACCAGTTAAAATGGTTACTATTAAAAAGTCACAATATCACAGATGCTGACAAAGTTGTGGAGAAAAAGGAACATTTTTACTCTGTTGGTCGAGTTCAAACATTGTGGAAGACAGTGTGGTGATTCCTCCAAGACCTAAAGAAAAGAATACCATTTGACCTAGCAATCTCATTACTGGGTATATACCCAAAGAAATATAAGTCACTCTATTATAAAGACACATGCATGCACAAGTTCATCACAGCCCTATTCAAAATAACAAAGACATCAAATCAGCCTACATGTTCATCAATAATAGACTGGATAAATAAATTGTAGTACATATCCAACACAGAGTACTATGCAGCCATAAAAAAAGAACAAGATTATGTCCTTTGTAGGGACATGGATGGAGCTAGAGTCCATTATCCTTAAAAAACTAACACAGAAACAGAAAACCACGTACCACATTTCTCACTGATAAGTGGAGGGCAGATGATGAGAACATACAGACACATGGAGGGGAACAATATGCACCGGGGCCTATCAGGAGGTAAAGGGTGGGAGGAGGGAGAGAATCAGAAAAAAATAACTAATGGATAGTAGACTTAATTCCTGGGTGATAAAACAATCTGCACAACCAAACTTCAGGACATATGTTTACATATTTAACGAACCTGCGCATCCTGCCCATGTACCCCTGAACCTAAAAGAAAAGTTCAAAAAAGAAAAACATTTTAGCAAAATGACAGACTATTTTTGACTCCCTTCGTGCACAGTTCAGGGTCAGACTTCCCAGCTCTAAGATCCTTATTTATGAGAAAGAAAGCATTATCTCTCTTTTCTGCACTATTATATTGGGTTTGCTTTTTTCATTTTTTGAGACGGAGTTTCACTCTTATTGGCCACACTGGAGTGCAATGGCATGATCTCGGTTCACTGCAACCTCTGCCTCCTGGATTGAAGCGATTCTCCTGCCTCAGCCTCTCAAGAAGCAGGGATTACAGGCACGCACCACCACACCTGGATAATTTTGTATTTTTATTAGAGACGGGGTTTCTCTATGTTGGTCAGGCTGGTCTTAAATTCCAGACCTCTGGTGATCCACCTGCCTCAACCTCCCAATGTGTTGGGATTACAGGCGTGAGCTACCACACCCTGTCTGGGTTTTCTTCTATATGTACGAAAATGTAATGCTAACTAAAGTGCTAGCTTTGCCATGGAATCTCTGTGTAATTTTGTATAAGTTATGTCACTTTCCTGAGACATTTTTCTATCTGCGTAGTGGTGGAGGCAGTAGTGGGGAACATTTAATTATACAAAGCATCCATCAATCCATGTGTTAAGTGAAGATGTCACTACCTTCCAGACTCAGAGGACAGGGGACATATTGGTATGCTCCATGGGAAGCTGTTGGGGGATGGAGGTGGGGCTCACTTGCACACATCGTCTGTGGGCCTTGAAAGATCAAGTGTGCATGACCCTTCTTGAACAGAAGGTCCATGTGCCCAGTGCAGAACCCATCTATTTCTTCCCAAGTGAGGAAGATCTGGGAACACCTTGATCACAGCCTTGCTACACCAATCCTAGTTGGTAGGGAGGTTAGACCATATGCATGCTGAGCTGTGGCTAAAGCACTTTGAAATCTCACATCTCACTGGATATCTGAAAAACTGAGGTCTGGAGAGAAGCAGAGACTGGCCCAGAGATGATGAAGTGGGCAGAGTCCAAGGGATAAAAGAGCATTCTGAATTCCTATGGCAGGGCTTAACCCTCTCATGGGGTTTGCTCTGGGAATGAGTCCCCGAGATCCTGGGGATTTTTGCCAATTTTCTCGTCATATGAAGCAAACTCATGTCTGTACCATTAGATTTCCACAGGTTTGTGCATAAACACACATGCATGCACACACAGACAGATTTCTCAGGCTAAAGGTCATAAGAGGAGTTAACGCTGACGAAGTGATGAGAAGAAGAAAGATAGATGATAGGGGCAGCTTTGTCATGGGGTAGAAGCACCCCTTCTTCTGGTAACATGCCCAGGACCCATAACATGGGGAGGTGAAAACAATAGGTTGATGGCTTGGGAGGCTCAAGGCTTCCATGGATCTGACTTGGCTGCAGTCAAAACCAGGAAAGATTTCCAAGGACAAAAACTTACTTTCTGCATTCACTAATCTGCATAATTAAAATTGAAAGGAATCCCCCTACACCCAATATGGAGAGGAATACAGTAGTGAAAACCTTCAATTTTTTTCTGTAAAAACTGACATAATTGAACTGGGTAACCCCTAAATTCAAAGGCTTAAAGAAGTGAGTTGACCTTGCTGTCTATCAATTACCACTGTACTCTCAGTCCTGTGGAAATTGCTCTATATCTGCCGAAGGTCTTTCAGAGCAGAAAGTGGCCTAGGGGTTTGCGGGACTGAGCACTCAGGCTGGTGTAGAATGTGACAGATCCTCAGACCACTGCTCTGGGATCCAAGGAGAAGAATTTCTCAGTCAGAGCTTTGGAGATCTGTTTTTTTTTTTTTTTTTGCGGGGGGGGGGGGGGCGGGGGGGAGGGTGGTTCTTTTTTGAAAGTGGAAACAGAATCATTTTCCAGGGCTCCCTTATTTGCCCTCTTGTTTCATAGTCTTTCTTTCTCTTTCTTTCTTTCCCTTCCTTCCTTCCTTCCTTCCTTTCTTTCTTTTTCTTCCTTTCTTCTTTCTTTCTCTTTCTTTCTTCTTCTTTCCCTTCCCTTCTCTTCTTTCTTTCTCTTTCTTTCTTTCTTTCTTTCTTCTTTCTCTTTCTTTCTCTTTCCTTCCTCCCTTTCTTTTCTTTTTTTCTTCTTTTCTTCTTTCTTTCTGTTTCTTTCTTTCTTTCTATCAGAGTCTCCCTCTTCTCAATCTTTCACAAGACTGGAGTGGAGTGGCACAATCTCGTCTCACTGCAACCTCCACCTCCTGGATTTAAGTGATTATCCTTCCTCAGTCTCCCGAGTAGCTGGGACTATAAGGGTGTGTCACTAAGCCTGGCTAATTTTTGTGTTATTAGTAGAGATGGGGTTTCACCATGTTGTCCAGGATGGTCTCGATCTCTTGGCCTCATGAACTGCCTGCATCATCAGCCTCTGAAAAACTGAGATTACAGGTTTGAGCCACAACACAAGGTGTACAGTTTATTTTTCTTCACTTGTTAAAATGTTTTAGTCAGCTAAAATTTACATAATATAGAGTTCTATATATTAACTAATATAAAGTGTAAAATTCAGTGTTTTTCTGTTTATTTACAATGCTATACACCTGTCACCACTATCAAATTCCAAAATAGTTTTATCACAATTTCACCAAAAAAACCCTCCATATCCATTAAGCAGTAGTTTCTCATTCATCCACCGAATTTCCTTGGTAACCACTAATTGACTTTCTAGCTCTAGTACTCTCTTTCTCACTTTCTTTCTTTCTTTTTCTTTTCTTTTCTTCTTTTTTTTTTTTTTTTTTGGAGTTTTGCTCTGTCACCCATGCCGGAGTGCAGAGGCATGATCTTGGCTCTCTGCAAGCTCCACCTCTCAGGTTCATGCCATTCTCCTGCCTCAGTCTCCAGGGTAGCTGGGACTACAGGTGCCCATCAGCATGCCCAGCTAATTTTTTTGTATTTTTAGTAGAGACGGGGTTTCACCATGTTAGCCAGCATCTCCTGACCTCGTGATCTGCTTGCTTCATCCTCCCAAAGTGCTGTGATTACAGGCATGAGCCACGACACCCATCTTCTATTTCCAGTTTTCTATTCTAGTCACTTTATAGAAATATAATAATATAATATGTGACCTTTTTTCTTTGGCTTTTCTCATTGAGCATGTTTGCATTATTTATCCATGTTATAGCACATGTCAGTTCTGTATTTATTTTTATAGCTTACTAATATTCCATTGTATAAATAATATTCTATTGACCAGGCACGATGGCTCACACCCATAATCTCAGTATTTTGGCAGGCCGAGCCTGGTGGATCACCTGAGGTCAGGAGTTCTAGATCAGCCTGGCCGACATGGTGAAACACTGTGTGTACTAAAAATACAAAAATCAGCCAGGCGTGGTTCCTGAAATGCCAACTGCTCATGAAGCTGAGGCCAGAGAATCGCTTGAACCCAGGAGGTGGAGGTTACAGTGAGCTGAGATCGTGCCATTGCACTCCAGCATGGGTGACAGAGCAAGACTGTCTCAAAAAAAAGAAAGAAAATGAGAGGAAATATGTGCAAACTACACAGCTGACAAGAAATTGATAAGCAGAATACAGAAGAAACAAAACACTCAATAAAAAATTAATTAAGTAGTTTAACTTTAAAATGGGCAAAAATCTTCAGAGATATTTCTTAAAAATATAAGGGGCATAAACATAGAACCTAAAAGTTAGAGAAAAATTGTGAAAAACCTGAAGAATATAGAAAAAATAATTTCAGACTAGTCACATTAAAATTTAATTAGAGAGGGGGTAGAGCCATGATGGCCACATAGGAACAGCCTTAGTCAACAGCTCCCAGCATCAGCAATGCTGAACACAGGTGATTTCTGCATTTCCAACTAAGGTACCAGGCTCATCTCACTGAGAAGTGTCAGAAAGTGGGTGCAGGACAGAGGGTGCAGCACACCCAGTGTAAGCTGAAGAAGGGTGAGGCATTGCCTCACCCAGGAAGTGCAAGGGGTCAGGGAATACCCTTTCCTAGTCAAAGAAAGGGGTGACAGAGGGCATCTGGAAAATTGGATCACTCCCACCCTAACACTGCACTTTTCCAAAGGTCTTAGCAAATGGCACACCAGGAGATTATATCCCGCACATGGCTCGGAGGGTCCTATGCCCATGGACCCTCACTGATTTAGCTAGCACAGCAGTCTGAGATCAAACTACAAGGCAGCAGCGAGGCTGGGGGAGGGGCGCCCACCATTGCCGAAGTTTGAGTAGGTAAACAAAGCAGCCAGGAAGCTCTAACTGGGTGGAGCCAACTGCACCTCAAGGATGCCTGCCTGCCTCTGTAGACTCCACCTCTGGGGGCAGGGAATAGCCAAACAAAAGGCAGCAGAATCCTCTGCAGACCTAAATGGCCTTGTCTGACAGCTTTGAAGAGAGTAGTGGTTATCCCAGCATGCAGCTGGAGATCTGAGAATGGACAGACTGCCTCCTCAAGTGGGTCCCTGACCCACGAGTAGCCTAACTGGGAGGCACCCCCCAGTAGGGGCAGACTGACACCTCACACGGCCGGGTACTCCTCTGAGACAAAACTTCCAGAGGAACAATCAGGCCGCAATATTTGCTTTTCACCAATATCCACTGTTCTGCAGCCTCCACTGCTGATACCCAGGCAAACAGCGTCTGGAGTGGACCTCCAGCAAAATCCAACAGACCTGCAGCTGAGGGTCCTGACTGTTAGAAGGAAAACTAACAAAGAGAAAGGACATCCACAACAAAACCCCATCTGTACATCACCATCATCAAAGAACAAAAGTAGAGAAAACCACAAAAATGGGGAAAACACAGAGCAGAAAAACTGAAAATTCTAAAAATCCGAGCATCTGTCCTCCTCCAAAGGATTGCAGCTCCTCACCAGCAATGGAACAAAACTGGACAGAGAATGACTTTGACGAGTTGAGAGAAGAAGGCTTCAGACGATCAAACCACTCCAAGCTAAAGGAGGAAGTTCGAACCCATGGAAAAGAAGGGAAAAACCTTGAAAAAAAATTACATGAATGGCTAACTAGAACAACCAATGTGGAGAAGTTCTTAAAGGACCTGATGGAGCTGAAAACCAAGGCACGAGAGCTACATGATTACTGCACAAGCCTCAGTAGCCAATTCGATCAACTGGAAGAAAGGGTATCAGTGATGGAAGATCAAATGAATGAAATGAAGTTAGAAGAGAAGTTTAGAGAAAAAAAGAATGAAAAGAAATGAACAAAGCCTCCAAGAAATATGGGACTATGTGAAAAGACTAAATCTATATCTGATTGGTGTAGCTGACAGTGATGGGGAGAATGGAACCAAGTTGGAAAACACTCTGCAGGCTATATAATAGCCAGGAGAACTTCCCCAATCTAGCAAGGCAGGGCAACATTCAAATTCAGGAAATACGGAGAACACCACAAAGACACTCCTTGAGAAGAGCAACTCCAAGACCTATAATTGTCAGATTCACCAAAGTTGAAATGAAGGAAAAAATGTTAAGGGCAGTCAGAGAGAAAAGTCAGGTTACCGACAAAGGGAAACCCATCAGACTAACAGCTGATCTCTTGACAGAAACTCTACAAGCCAGAAGAGAGTGAGGGACAATATTCAACATTCTTAAAGAAAAGAATTTTCCACCCAGAATTTCATATTCAGCCAAACTAAGCTTCATAAGTGAAGTAGAAATAAAATACTTTACGGACAAGCAAATGATGAGAGATTTTGTCACCATGAAGCCTGCCCTAAAAGAGCTCCTGAAGGAAGCACTAAACATGGAAAGGAACAACCAGTACCAGCCACTGCAAAAACATGCCAAATTGTAAAGACCATCAAGACTAGGAAGAAACTGCATCAACTAGTGAGAAAAATAACCAGGTAACATTGTAATGACAGGATCAAATGCACACATAACAATATTAACCTTAAATGTAAATGGGCTAAATGCTCCAATTAAAAGACACAGACTGACAAATTGGATAAACAGTCAAGACCCATCAGTGTGCTGTATTCAGGAAAAGCATCTCATGTGCAGAGACACACATAGATTCGAAATAAAGGGATGGAGGAAGATCTACCAAGCAAATGGAAAACAGAAAAAGGAAGGGGTTGCAATCCTAGTGTCTGATAAAAGAGACTTTAAACCAACAAAGATCAAAAGAGACAAAGAAGGCCATTACATAATGGTAAAGGGATCAATGCAATAAGAAGAGCTAATTATCCTGAATATGTATGCACCCAATACAGGAGCACCCAGATTCATAAAGCAAGTCCTTACAGACCTACAAAAAGACTTAGACTCCCACACAATAATAATGGGACATTTTAACACCCCATTGTCAACATTAGACAGATCAACGAGACAGAAAGTTAACAAGGATATCCAGAAGTTGAACTCAGCTCTGCACCAAGTGGACCTAATAGACATCTACAGAACTCTCCACCCCAAATCAACAGAATACACATTCATCTCAGCACCACACTGCACTTATTCCAAAATTGACCACATAGTTGGAAGTAAAGCACTCCTCAGCAAATGTGAAAGAACAGAAATTATAACAAACTGTTTCTCAGACCACAGTGCAATTAAACTAGAACTCAGGATTAAGAAACTCACTCAAAACTGCTCAACTACATGGAAACGGAACATCCTGCTCCTGAATGACTACTGGGCACACAATGAAATGAAGGCAGAAATAAAGATGTTCTGTGAAACCAACAAGAAAAAAGACAGAACATACACGAATCTATGGGACACATTCAAAGCAGTGTGTAGAGGGAAATTTATAGCACTAAATGCCCACAAGAGAAAGCAGGGAATATTGAAAATTGACACCCTAACATCACATCACAATTAAAAGAACAAGAGAAGCAAGAGCAAACACATTCAAACGCTAGCAGAAGGCAAGAAATAACTAAGATGAGAGCAGAACTGAAGGAAATAGAGACACAAAAAACCCTTCAAAAAATCAATGAATCCAGGTTTTTGAAAAGATTAACAAAATTGATAGACCGCTAGCAAGACTAATAAAGAAGAAAAGAGAGACGAATCAAATAGACGCAATAAAAACTGATAATTTATGTGGCCCAAGTTCTCTAATATAACATAGTATGGTCAAAATGGAAGGGTAAAAATTGCAAGACCAACTTAATGTTTGTCATCTTAAGTGTACTATAAGAACACCTTTTAAATTAATTCAGTGAATAGGTTTTTAGGTGCATGTTTTAGGTTATGCTGAAGTGTCAAATACCACCAGATCCCTAATTTGCGTTAGATTAACAGCACTTTTTAGCACACATAACAGTGCTGTTGGCCAAATTGAAAAGGCACCTCCTCTCCATGTGGTCATTCAGAAACTCAAAGTTCTTTCATTATTTGTCTTCATCATCCATGAGTCATGGTTGCCGTTTGTGTTCAGTCCCCTGAAAATAAAGTACTTTAAGAAATGCATGTGGGAAGACTTGATGGACTCATCTTAATGTGACTCACATCCGTCTCACTCTACAGCCATTAACAATAACTGGTCACATTTGCACATCTAATGCAAATGAGGCTAAGAAATGTAATTCTGCTGTGTCCCTAATAAATGGGAGAATAGAATTTGTTGAGCGACCAGAGTTTTCTGTAACATTGTGTCACTCATATGGATTTACTGTGTTTATCAAATATTTATTAAACATCTATCATAGCCAAGCACTGTGATAAGGACTAGAGGGAGGACAGAGAGCTGACTCAGCAGAGTCCTAGTCTGAAAGAAACTCACAATCTAAGAAAATAAGAAAAGACATGCTATGTGTTGCTATAAACACACATGCACACATATGTTTATTGTGGCACTATTCACAATAGCAAAGACTTGGAACCAACCCAAATGTCCAACAATGATAGACTGGATTAAGAAAATGTGGCACGTATACACCATGGAATACTATGCAGCCATAAAAAACGATGAGTTCATGTCCTTTGTAGGGACATGGATGAAGCTGGAAACCATCATTCCCAGCAAACTATCGCAAGGACAAAAAACCAAACACCACATGTTCTCACTCATAGGTGGGAATTGAACAATGAGAACACATGGACACAGGAAGGGGAACATCACACTCTGGGGCCTGTTGTGGGGTGGGGGGAGGAGGAGGGATAGAATTAGGAGATATGCCTAATGTAAATTATGAGTTAATGGGTGCAGCACATCAACATGGCACATGTATACATATGTAACAAACCTGCACATTGTGCACACGTACCCTAGAACTTAAAGTATGATAAAATATATATATATATATATATATATATAATATATATATAAAGGAAAGACATGCTATGAAGTGCCTGCTGTCAGAAGAAAAAAAAATAATGTGAAAAAGGTCTGAAGTTTAGTTAATTATTCTACCTTGGGGAACTTCCTGAATATGATAGCAAGTAACATCCACTCTCAGAGATAAGTAAGATTTGGTTGACAGAGATGGATAAAAGGAGAAAATGTTGAGCAATGGCATTGTGACAGGATGAACAGAGGGGTGGCCACCATAAAATGGGACAAAATGCTGTATCTTTCTTAATTTGGTAGTGGGGTGGGCTAGGATTGGAATTATCCCAAAGTCAATCCTTACTCAAAGTGAACCTTTTCATTCTGATTTCAAACACGTTGGAATAGTTCTACAAGATCTTGTGAGACTGCATGGTACACTGTCGGGTAAAGAACAGAGTGTGGGTGACTCCTGCCTTTACAGAATTTAATATGCCATTTGTCTCTGTATAGCCAGTGCCAAGAGTCATTAGCAGAGAAGTTTCAGAGGCTTAAGAGAGACTGGCCTCTGAAATAAAAAGAGATCTGTGTAGACACAGGTGTATCTGTAAAACCTTCACTCTGTGTCCCCAGGTCATTGTCATGGAAGTCTTTATATTTGTTTCTGTGAGGAATGAACTGGATGTGTTTGAGGACAAACTGAACAGCTACATTACCTTTGTGGAAAAAAAAAATAAGAATGCTGGCTCCAGTAACCCTGCAGGTGAAAGAGCTGATCAACATCACCAAGGGTAACATTATTTTACCTCCATTGTGTGGAATCTTGAGAGTTGAACCTGTACCTTGTGGAAGGTGCACACCTGTAGTCGGTATTGCTGTTTGTCTTGGTGCAACTTGGCTGAGGTTACTTTCCTGATAGATAAATATGTTCCAGCTCATTTTTGTCTTTATGGGCTTTCTAGAAAGGCAAACATGTCAGGACCCAGGACATATTTTGTAAGCCTATTTAAGACCAAATTAAAATTTGAACATGATCTAAGACTTTTTTTTCAATAGCCTGTTTATTTATAATGCCTTTTGAAAGAATTGAAATGATCATTTAATTTCAAATTTCAACAAAATAAAACAACACTGTTTTTTCATTAAGATGGTAAAAAAAGTTTATTTATATATTTCAAACTTTGTTTTAAATTCATTGTATCTTAAAATGGAAGCTTTATTTGAAAACTACATATTCTAGTGATAAGCTCACTGGCCATGAATGGAAAGCTTTTAACTATTCCCCAATGAGGAAGGATCTTCTAAAATTGAGCTAAAATATCTGGGCGCGTGGCTCACGCCTATAATCCCAGCACTTTGGGAGGCCGAGGCAGGCAGATCACCTGAGGTTGGGAGTTCGAGACCAGCCTGATCAACATGGAGAAAGCCCCTCTCTACTAAAAATACAAAATTAGCCAGGCGTGATGGTGCATGCCTGTAATCCCAGCTACTCGGGAGGCTGAGGGAGGAGAAAGAGTTGAACCCAGCAGGCAGGGGTTGCAGTGAGCTGAGATCGTGCCATTGCACTCCAATCTGTGCAACAAGAGCAAAACTCTGTCTCAAAAAAACAAAACAAAACAAAAAAAAAACTGTGCTGAAATACATGAACTAAATTGTTTCCAACAGCTCCTGCGGCTTTGCCAAGCTCATGTTAAAAAATTACATGTATGGATTTATTTCCTGATTCTTAATTCTATTCCATTTATTTGGATGTATTGATCTTGTATTCTACAACTTTGTAAAATTTGATTATTAGTGTTAACAGTTTTATTATTATTACTTATGATTTTAATTATATATGTAAAATTATAACATCTATATAGAGAAATAAGCTTATTTCTTTTCCAATTGGAGTGTTTCTTTTCTTGTATTGCTCAATTATTCTGGCCTGATTTCTATTACAATGTTGATCAGAAGTGATGAACGCAACTATCCTTGTCTGTTTTCGATCTTAGGGAGAAAGCTTTTAGTCTTTCACCATTGCATATAATGATAGTTTTGAGTTTTTTATTTGTAACTTTTATTATGTTGAGGAAATTTTAGTCTATACCTAGTTTATTAAGTGCTCTTATCATATAAGTGTTTTGGATTATGTCAAATTTTACCTGTATCAATTGAGATGATCATCTTGTTTTCTAAAACTCATTCTATTGAGTTGGTATACTGCAGTAACTGAATTGCAATTTTTAGAGTGAGAAAATTGGAGCTACAACTTTTAGCGTTTAAAACAATGTATTAGTGAAGCCATCTGGTTCTGGACTTCTCTTCTCAGTATGTTTTCGATAACTTCCACAGTCTTTTACTAGTTACAGGTTGTATTACACTTATTCAGAGAAATAGAAGCAATAGAATAAATATATACATCTACGTCTATAGCTGTGTTTGTGCGTGTATTCATAGATATGCTTATGTTAATATATAGGACATAGCCCTTTAGAGTTGCCATGGCGGTGTCTGCACAGGGGGCCTTTCTCAGCCATCTCTGGAATGTTTTAGAGAACCTTTGTTCTTCCACTCACCTCATTTCAGTGCTGGCCCTTGCTGGCATCAGCAAGCTTCTACCCCTCACCAGAGGAAACAGAGTATTACCCCATTAACACCTTTTTTACCAATCTCCTGCGTGGAGTTCTGCAAAGACAGTAACAGGCAGCCAGATTTGGAAGCCTCAGAGCTTTCCTGGCCATCACTGCCACTCCTTGTACTCCAAGCAACTTTCTGCTCCCCAGATGAGGCACAGAATTATGTCTACAGAGACCTTCAGCCTTGGAAGGCACTAGACAACAGCTCCAGGGTTCAGTACAATAATTGTGGTAGATGAGTACCACAGAAGCACTTGCCTCCCTACTTTGCCAGCCATGACCTGGTGTGTAAACATAATGAGCCACCTAACCTCCTAACAATCTGTTCCTGCTGAGAATGGGCCAGCCTCACATGACATTCCCCTACACACAAAATTTGACATTAAATATTTATCCTTTTGTATCTGGATTATTTTACATACTATAATGTCTTAAAGGTTCATCCATGTTGTAGCATGTATCATCATTGCATTTTTTTTTTTTTTTTGAGATAGAGTCTCTCTTTGTCACCCAGGCTGGAGTGCACAGCAATGCAATCATGACTCACTGCAGCCTCATCCTCCCCAGGCTCAAGCGATCCTTCTGACTCAGATGGACCTCTCTTGTGTCTGGGACTACAGACACACACCATCAACCCCAGGAAATTTTTGTACTATTTGTAGAGATGGAATTTTGCTATGTTGCTCAGGCTAGTCTCAAATTCCCAGGCTCAGACGATCCTCTCCTCTTTACCTCCCAACGTTCTGAGATTATAAGCCTAATCCACCAGGCCCATCAGCAATGCATTCATTTTAAGGCTAAATAATATTCTTTTGTGTGTATATACCATATTTTCTTTGTCTGTTTGTCTCTTAGAAGATATCTAGATTTGTTTTTACATTTTTTACTGTAAATGATGCTGCTACAAAATTTGGTGTGAAAGTATCAGTGCATAAGTGAATAAAATTTTAAAACCTGAACACATCTCTGCATACAGTTCTTAGATTGAATAACAGAGGCCAGACATGGTGGCTCACACCTGTTATTCCAAAATTTTGGGAGGCTGAGGCAGGCAGATCACTTAAGCTCAGGAGTTCGAGACCAGCCATGGAAACATAGCAAAACCACATCTATACTAAAAATTGAAAAATTAGCTGGGCCTGGTGGTGCATGCTTGTAGTCCCAGCTATTTGGGAGACTAAGGCACGAGGTTCACTTAATTTGCAGAGGCAGAGGTTGCAGCTTATGTCATTGTTTTTAATTATTGTGGATACAACTGTAGTTGGAACATATGGAACTGTTCCACCTGTTGCTGAAACATATGGCAATTCTATGTAGAAATTTCTGATAAACTGCCAAATTTTGGTCACAGTGAATAAATCATTTTATATTCTCACTAGCCATGCACCAGGGTTTCAGTTCCCCCACATTCTAGCCAATAGTTGGTCTTTTTTCTTTTTTTTGTTTTGGGTTTTATATAGCCACCCTAATAGATGTAAAGTGGTATCTTGTTGTGGTTTTGATATCCATGTCCCTCATGACTGGTGGTGCTGAGCATTTTTCTGTAGACTTATTGACCCAATGTAGATTCAAATCCTCTGTTCTTTTATAAATGCTGTTGTTGTTTCATTCTGTTGTTGAGTTTTAGAAGTTCTTTATATATCCTGCTTACTATGTTTTACCTTATGTACTCAATCAGATACATGCTTTGCAAATCTTTTCTCCCATTTGCTGGTTGTCTTTTCACTCTCTTGTTCATGCTTTTTGTATCAAATTTTAGTAGAGGTGGGGTTTTTTGTATCAGAAAACACAAACAGCAGAGTGTTTTTCATATCAAAAAATCAGAAAAGTTTCACATTTAAATCAAGTCCAGTTTATCTGTTTTTTATTTTCTGGTGTCACAGACAAGAAACCATCAGGAAATTTAATGTTATAAGATTTTTGCCTATGCTTTTTCCCAAGAGTTTTTAAAGCTTTACTTTTTAAAACTTTTATAGTAGGTTTGGGTATATATGTGAATGTTTGTTACACACGTAAACATATGTCACAGGAGTTTGCTGTATAGATGATTTCATCACCCAGGTATTAATCCCAGTACCCAATGGCTATCTTTTATGCTTCTTTCCCTCTTCCCACCCTCTTTCTTCAAATAGCCCCCAGGGTCTGTTGTTTTCCTCCTCGTGTTCATACATTTTTATCAATTAGCTCCCACTTACAAGTGAGAACATGCAGTATTTGGTTTTCTGTTCCTGCGTTAGTTTGCTAAGGACAATAGTCTCCAGCTACATCTATGTTCCCATAAAAGACATAATCTCATTCTTTTTTTTGGGTGCATAGTATTCCATAATGCATACATAGCACATTTTGTTTATCTAATCTGTTACTGATAGTATTTAGGTTGATTCCATGTCATTGCTGTTGTGAATAGGGCTGCAGTGAACATTTGCATGCATGTGTCTTACGGTAGAATAATTTCTATTTTTCTGGGAATATACACAGTAATGGGATTGTGAGCAGAACTATTGGATGGTAGTTCTGCTTTTAGCTCTTTGAGGAATTGCCAAACTGCTTTCCACAGCGGTTGAACTAATTTACACTCCCACCAATAGTGCATAAGTTCCCTTTTCTCTACAACCTCTCCAGCATGTATTGTTTGACTATAGCCATTCTGATTAGTGTGAGATGGCATTTCATTGTGGTTTTAATTTTCATTTCTCTAACGATCATTGATGTTGCACTTTATCTCATATACTTGTTGGCCACATGTATGTCTTCTTTTGAAAATTGTCTGTTCATGTCTTTGCCCACTTTTTAATGGGGTTGTTTGTCTTATGTAAATTTAAGTTCCTTATAGATGCTAGATATTAGATCTTTGTTAGATGGATAGTTTACAAATATTTTCTTCCACTCCTTAGGTTTTCTGTTTATGCTGTTAATAGTTTCTTTTCTGCTATCCAAAATTTCTTTAGTTTAATTAAATCCTACTTGTTAATTTTTGCTTTTCTTACTATTGCTTTTGGTGTTTTTATCATGAAATCTTTGCCCATTCCTATGTCTAGGATTGTCTTTCATGGTTTTTATTCATAATGATCTTATATTTAAGTCTTCATTCAATCTTGAGTCTATTTTTTTTTTTTGTATACGGTGTAAATAAGGGGTCCAGCTTTCACATATTGCTAGCCAATTATTCCAGCACCACTTATTGAATAAATAATCTTTTTCTCATTGCTTGTTTTTGTCAGCCTTGTCAATTATCACATGGGCACAGACATGCAGCTTTATTTCTGGGCTCTCTATTCTGCTCCATTTTTCTATGTGTCTGTTTTTGTATCAGTATTATGCTGTTTTTGTTACTATAGCCCCATAGTGTAGTTTGAAGCCAGGCAACCTGATGACTGCAGCTTTGTTCTTTTTTGCTTAGGATTGCCTTGGCTATGTGTGCTCTTTTTTGGTTTCATATATATAATTTTTTTTTGAGGGAATGTCACTCTGTCATCAGGCTGGAGTGCAGTGGTGCAATCTCAGCTCACTGCAACCTTTGACTCCCTGGTTCAATGGATTCTCCTGCCCCAGCCTCCCGAGTAGCTGGGATTACAAGCACTTGCCACTACGCCCAGCTATTTTTTGTATTTTTAGTAGAGAAGGAGTTTCATCATGTTTGCCAGGATGGTCTCGATCTCCTGACCTCATGATCTGCACCCCTCAGCCTCCCAGAGTGCTGGATTACAGGCATGAGCCACTGCACCCGGCCTATAGGAATTTTAAAATAGATTTTTCTAGCTCTGTAAAAAAATTCATTGGCAGTTTGATGGAAATGGCATTAAATCTGTAAATTGCTTTGTGAAATATAGCCATTTTACTCATATTGGATCTTCCTATCCATGAGCATGGGATGGTTTTCCATTTGTTTGTGTCTTCTCTGATTTCTTTGAGCAGTGTTTTGTAATTCTCATTGTAGAGCTCTTTCACCTCTCTGATGAGCTGCATTTCCAGATATTTTATTATTTTAGTGGCAATTGTGAATGGGATGGCCTTTCTGACTTTGCTATCAGTGTGGCTATCATTGGTGTAGAGAAATGTTAGCGATCCTTGCACATTGATTTAGTATCTTGAAACTTTGCTGAAGTTGTTTGTTAACTAAAGAAGCTTTGTAGCTGAAACTACAGGGTTTTCTAGATATAGAATTATGTTATCTGCAAACAGAAATTGTTTGGCTTTCTCTCTTCCTATTTGGATGTTCTTTGGATTTATATCTCTAGTCTGATTGCTCTGGTTAGGGCTTTCAATACTATGTTGAATAGAAATGGTGAGAGAGGGCATTCTTGCCTTGTACTGGTTTTCAAAAAAATGCTCCCAGCTTTTGCTGACTCAACAGATTGTTGGCTGTGGGTTTGTTATAGATGACTTTTACTATTTTCTGCATCTATTGAGATAATCGTCTGTTTTTTGTTTTTGGTTCTGTTTATGTGATGTATTACATTTATTGATTTTCACATGTTGAACCAAACTTGCATGCTAAGGGGGCAGCCTACTTGATCATGACGGATTACCTGTTTGATGTGCAGCTGGATTTGGTTTACAAATATTTTTTTGAGAACTTTTGTATTGATGTTTGTCAAGAATATTGGCCTGAAGTTTTCTTTTCTTTATTTTAATTTATTTTATTTTTTTTGACGGAGTCTCCCTCTGTTGCCCAGGCTGGAGTGCACTGGTGCAATCTCTGCTTAATGCAAGCTCCGCCTCCTGGGTTCACGCCATTCTCCTGCCTCAGCCTCCCAAGTAGCTGGGACTACAAGTGTCTGCTACCAATCCCGGCTAATTTTTTGTGTTTTTGTTGTGTCTCTGCCAGGTTTTGGTGTCAAGATCATGCTGTCCTCATAGAATGAGTTGGCGAGGATACACTCCTCCTCAATTTTGGGGGATAGTTTCTGCAGGAATTGTACCAGCTCTTATTTGTACAATTGGTAGAATTTGGTTGTAAATCCATAAAGTCCAGGGCTTTTATTTTTTTGATTGGCAAGCTACTTATTACCTATTTAATATCAGAGCTTTTTATTGGTCCATTCAGGAAATCATTGTCTTCCTGGCTTAATCTTGGGAGAGTGTATATATCTAGGAATGTATCTATTTCTTTAAAGTTTTCTAGTTTGTGTGTATGAAGGTGTTCATGTTAGTACTGACCCCGCATAAATAAAAACAACCATTAGAAACCACTGAAGTTTGACACTTATTTTTATATCTTTAATCTATTTTTATTTAATTTTTGTACTTGGAATGTGATAAAGATTCAACTTTACTGGTTTCAATGTGGACTTGTTTTCCCATCATTTCTTGTGGAACAAATTGTCCTTTTCTCTACATAATGATTAAAGCACCCTTGTCAAAAGACAATCAATAATTTATGCAAGGCTTTGTTGGATTATCTATTTTATTTATTTGATCTCTACAATTGTTCTTATGCCATTATCAAACTGTTATAATTATTGTAGCTTTGTATGTTTTCAAATTTAAAATTGTGAGCCAGCTAATTTTGTTCTTCTTTTCAAGATTATTCTGTACATTAAGAGGATTTTCAAATTCCATATGAAGTTTTAAATGAGCTATTTTGTTTTTGCAGAAAAAAAGTTGGAAAAATTAAAAATTGAGACTACAGTACATCTGTACACTACTTCTGGTAGTAGTATTGTCATCTTAACTTCATTAAGTCTTCCAATTCATGAACATGGAATTTGTTGCCAGTTATTTAAGTCCTTTTTAGTTTTTTTATAAATATTCTAATCCTGTATTTTTTATTGTACAAGATATTTACCTCCTTGTTAAAATTATTGCTAAGGATTATATTATTTTAATGTTGTTGCAAAAATTTTTTTTCTTAATTTACTGTCAAATTGTTCATTGTTGGTATATGGAAATGCAGTTTTTGTTTCTGTTTTGTAAAAATAATTATTTTATCTCTCAAATCTAGATTACCAATTCATTCAGAATAAATATGCTGTATATATTGGTAGTCATTTAACTTTTTCCAATAAGCTATCCAATTTCAATGTGTCTAAATGTGTAAAAATGTTGAATTGTGTTAGATTTTCCCTGACTCTCACCTGTCATTTATCAGTCAGAATTACATTGCTGCACACATAGAACTTTCATTTCTGGGGCCGGGCCTGGAGGCTCATGCCTACATTCCTAGCACTTTGTGAGGCTAAGGCAGGTGGACCACCTGAGATCAGGAGTTCGAGACCAGCCTGGTCAACATGGGAAAACCCCACCTCTACTAAAAATACAAAAATAAGCTGAGTGTGGTCGTGGGAGCCTGTATTCCCAGCTACTTTGGAGGCTGACACAGGAGAATCACTTGAACAATCCCACAACAAAAAACAACGAAAGTTAGTCTTCATGTCAAAAGTCTTCAATGGATTTTTTTTATCACAGGATTGCTTAGTGCAACATTTAATGGAATAGATGCATGCTACTGAGATGTAGTTCTCCAAGATTCTCTTAGAGTTTGTTGTTTTGTTGTGTCTTATATCAAATATCTGTCCTGTTCCAGGCTATTTTTGAAAGATTTTTGTACACAAATAACCTGGAAAAAGGGTACTAGTTTTTCTCTTCAGGTGAATGGCAGATAATTACTCAATCAATATAATAAAGACAATTTTTCTCTGTGAGGCAAAGGTTGGACAGGTTTGCATGTAACCTACTTTAAAAAGATTGAGGTTTCTTAGTCTTGAGTCTGCTCAGCTGTGGCACAAATCTTCCCTGTGTGCAATGTCCATCTGAGCCTTTTGAAATCCCTCTAAAAAATGTAATATGGACAAGGACAACTAATACAAACATGAGGCTTTTGCCTCCAGGTAGGCAGTAAATAGTAGGTATTTTTTTCACACTTCAGTGTCTCATGCCTTCTACCAGCATCCATGAAAATGGAAGGTTAATAGGTTGGTTTACAAATGGGATAAAATCTTAGATCCTTCACAATTCTTTAATTTTGGAGATGAGAATGGGATGCTGAGATAAACACAACTTTCTGAAAGGGGAAGAGGCACAAATACTTGAAGAGCTTGCAAGGGATATGAGAAGTTCCCCTAGGACCAACAGCAAATTCTCTCAGTCAAGTGGTTAGTTTGGTGAAACAATGGATCAAGACTCTGCTGTCTGCTAACGAGGCTGATCCTTGAGAAGATTATAATAATGAGCCTGAGAGTTTTGCATGTTCTTTTTTCTCCTGCTGGAAAGATCAAGGAGTTCTTAAAGCTAATGTTGAGGCTTGGATGAGTCCAAAACACGAGAAGTTCATGTGGTTCAGCTGTGAGCAGATAAAAGGCTACTAAAAGGCTACATTAAACAGGTCTTGTAAGTCTCTCCTTTACCCACATGAAGGAACCCACTCCCTCTGCACTTCTAATTTTTTTTCCCTTTGTCTATAGCTAACTTCAGCAACTTTAAGTATTAAACTACATAAGATTGGAGATTTGGATGGGGGAACACAAATGTATATAGCTCTGGTTAAATAGTTTTGGGGACGTTCTGGGAGAATTTTCTGCACCCAGAAACGTTGTCCAAGGGGAATCATGAGAAAATGGGCGACCCCGTGTGCCTTCGTCCCCTCCCACTTCCTCGCCCACCCCTCCATCAGGGATCCCATGTATTCCAGGATGACACGTGTTTTGGTTGTCTTTGGGCGACACCTAGCGGCGACCATTATTGAAAATGTAAGCCGTACAGAACAGAAAAAGCTCTGGTCGTCTGCGCACAGCTCACTCACTGCAACGTTGAATTCTGGGGTTAAGCAATCCTCCTGTCTCAGGTTCCTGAGTAGCTGAGAATATAGGCATGTGCCACACTGCTGGGCAATATTTTTAAGTAGTGGTAATCTCTCTCAATGTGTTGCCCAGGTTAGTCTCAAACTCCTGACCTCCATCCTCCCCACTTTGGTCTCCAGAAGTCCTGGGATTACAGGCATGAGCCACTCTGCTCACTCCTATAATTTGATGTTTTCAACAATACTATGTAATGAAATGCATCAATAAGACATTTTGCAAAAGAAAAGTGACTATCACGATATAAACTTGTATACTTATCATGTGCTCACATGAATGCATGTGCGTGTCTGTTTGAATGTTTTCTGAGAACTGATACTCTTTTCCCCAGGGACACTGGTTGAAGAGCTGTGAGGACTGTCTGGGTGGGTGTCCTGGGCCCGGAAACGTAATCCAAGAGAGATCAGAAGACCGGCGACCCCGTGTGCCTCCATCTCCTTCTCCTTCCTCGACAACCCCTAAACCAGGGACCCCACCCATTCCAGGCTGGCTTGTCGTTTGTTTGCCATTTGGTGTCACCTAGCGGTCACTGTTATTGAAAATGGAGGCATCACTCCCAAACTGGCCACCTGTGCACAGTCAGGGAAAACTGGTTTCTCTCGGGCCCCACCCTGACCTCAGGGGCACTCCTTCCCTCCCTCCCCCCATGCCTTTTTGCATAGGAAACCTCCACCCTGGCTGGGCCTCATTGCTTATTTATTTATTTATTTATTTATTTATTTATTTATTTATTTAGAGACAGAGACATTTTCGCTCTTGCAGTCCAGGTTGAAGTGCAATGGAGCCAACTCGGCTCACTGCAACCTCTCCATCTCAGATTCAAGCCATTCTCCTGCCTCAGCCTCCCCAGTAGCTAGTATCACAGGCACCCGCCACTACGCCCAGCCAATTTTTGTATCTTTAGTAGAGACGTGGTTTCCCCATGTTGGCCAGTCTGGTCTCGAAGTCTTGATCTCAGGTGATCCAGCCACCTCAGCCTCCTAAAGTGTTGGGATTACAGGCGTGAGCCAGGGTGCCTGGCCTATCATTTGTTTTTCTTTCTTCCTTTTTTTTTTTTTTTTTTTTTTTTAATAAGCATGAACAGTTCTACCTGGGTTTTAAAAATTGTGTGAAAGAAAAATATATCTTGGGGCTTCCAAATCACTAAAGTAAAGGCAAAAGTCAAGCTGGCAACTGTTTAGGGCCTGCCTGCCCTTCTATTTCAAAGTCACTCCTCTGCTTTTTCCTTTTTTTTTTTTCTTCTTTCTTTTATGAGATAGAGTCTCACTCAGACTCTCACGCTGGAGCCCAGTGGAACGATCTCGGCTTACTGCAACATCAGCCTCCTGGTTTCAAGCGATAAATGCATATTTGATTGCCTCCTTTGGAGAGGCTAATTAGAAACTCCAAAGAATGCAACCATTTGTCTCTTAACTACCTGTGACCAGGAAGTCCCCTCCTCGCTTTAAGTCTTCCCGCCTTTGTTAAGTTGTCCCGCCTTTGCAGACCGAACCAATGTTCATCTTGCATACGTTGATTGATGTCCCGTGTCTCCCTAGAATGTATAAAATGATAATGTTCTTTGATTACCTTAGGCACATGTCCTCAGAACCTCCTGAGGCTGTGTCACGGGTGTGCGTCCTGAACCTTGGTTAAATAAACTTTCTAAATTAACTGAGACCTGTCTCAAGTTTTCAGGGTTCACAACGGAAAGTGCATTATAGCTCCACCGTAGACTTATCATTAAGAAAAACTATCCTAAATCTCTGTAGATGCAAAGAAACCAGCTGCATGTAAACTGTAAGAAACTAAATGGCACTTACTACAAGTAAATGAATAAATGCTGAGAAAAAAATCATGAACCGCTCACCTTTCAAAGAAGCAATCATACTATGAATTCTGTGTAATTTCCAGAGCCAGTTTGTTTCATAAGCTGTCCCCACCAAACTTGGAAACTATTATGCCGAGCTAATTTTTGTATTTTCATAGAGACAGGGTTTAACCATGTTGGCTACGCTGGACTCGAACTCCTGACATCAGGTGATCCGTTGGCCTCAGCCTCTCAATGTGCCGGGACTACAGGCTTGAGCCACTGAAGCTAGCGAGTTCTCTTTCTTTTGTGAAGGGCAAGGCAAAGTGGAATGGATTCACCTAAAAGCGGAGTGCATGTCCTGGAAAGCATCATGGTTAGACCCATGTGGACAGGTTAGTTTTACTGCGTGTGTTCTCCATGTGTTGTTGCCCATGTGTTGCTACCATGGTAATCCTGCTCAGTATGAGACGAACCAAAGGTTCAGACATCTGGCGTACGTGTTTGGCTGAGGAGCCAATGGTGTGAAGCTACCATCTATGGGATTATGACTGACCGCCTCTAAGTCAGAATCCTGCCCGGAAGGAAGGATGCAGCAGCGCTGACAAGACTCGGTTGACCTCAGATTGACGGTGCCCCGCCTTTCCCACTGGCCAGATGCTCCGCCCCGCTGCGCGCCAAGACCTGGCTCCGGTGCAGAGAGCTCCTTGTCCTAAAAAATGGCGTGTGGCCAGAAAGGGGTTTGCTTCCTGGCCCATCACATAACACATTTATGTGGAATCTGATACTAAACCATTCGTAAACGCCCTGCTTCTGGGTTAGGGTTTCCTATGGAGCAGAGCAGCTCCCTCACTGCAACCTATTGAAAGTCAGCCCTCCACATGAGAGTCTCTCAACCAGTGTGCGAAAAACCTGGCGTTGTGGCGTGTCCTGTATAATTCAGCCCTCGACATCTACCTTCCTTCTTCCCTCTTTTTGCCCGCGGGGAGTTAGTTCCCTGGCCTGCTCATGCCCACCCTCCCCCGAGCCCCCGGGCATGCAGCGGCTGTCTCTCGCGAGAGTTCATTGGCGCCCATCGTGCATTTGGGAGGTGCTGGTCTCCACCAGCGGACTTTCCAAGATGCAGCGCCGGGGGTTGCCGAGGTAGGGTTGGCACCCCTGCTCGATGTTCCAGCTCTGTGATTGAGCTTCTTTCCCCCACCCCACTGGGAATTACTCTAAGGGTTGGGACTGGATTCTTCGACCCTGGTGCGAATGGTTGAGGCGCAGGTGTCAGAGGTTGTGCTCCTGCAGTCCGTGTCCGAGTAGTGTTCGCGCGTGCACTGGGTGGCTGTTGGGGTCACAGTCCCTCTCCCCGCCCCAAGTGTGCTGGGATTAAAGACTAGCCAGTCACCACCCTTGTGTCTTTACTCCTCTCCGCTGCCCGGGTCAACCAGCGGACTGAGGGGGAATGGCTGGCAGGTCTGCCAAGTTAGATGGCCTCAAAGCTGGGCCGGTTCTGTGTGATAAGGTTCCAACTGGGTCTGACCGCTTCCATCCACGAGCACCACATTTGTGCTTTAGGGTGGACCCTGTCGATTAGACGCCGGCATTTGGCTTCTCGATCAGCCCGCGAGTCGACCGCCTGTGGGAAGCAAGCAACATCCAGTTGACATGGCCGCGAGCTTCTCTGACTGGAAGACCAGGGACTAGGGCCTAAGGCCCCAGGCCTCAGGTCGCGGGTCGCCGTGTCACCTGATGTCTGCGGCAAGCGTTGGACTTGCCCGTCAACTTGGGATTTTTAAGGTAGACCAGATAACTTTGGTCAGCAGCAGTACCGCTTGCATTCACTAGTTGTCGCTTTTTCACTGCGTTGTTTCTTCCTCTCCAATTGTTTCCACAGTACTTTCAGTGGCTCTTTGTTTTCTTTTTCTTTTACTTTTCTTGCTCCTCTTTCTACCCACTGAAGTTGCTGTTGTTTTACATTTACCTTTTATTTATTTATATTTTTTGAGGCGGGTTGGAGTGTAAGAATGCAATCTCGGCTCACCTCCGCCTCGACTTTCCAGGGCTCCCTCAGGTGATCTTCCTATCTCAGCCTTCCAAGTGGCAGAGACTACAGTAATCACTTAATTCTGTGATGTCGAAGCTGAACTGAGCCGTGATCATGCCATTGCCCTCCAGTCTGAGTGTTTCAGAAAGTAAGATAGACAGGTTAAAAAAAAAATTTCCTTGAAATTAACTACAATTAAATGTGATCTAAATTACCTTTTATATTTTTTCACTCCCACGAGTTTCTTTATAATTATTGCTGTTTGTTATTATTTCTCTGTATCATTGCCATTAGTTATTGTTTTTATTATTTATCTAGTTATTTAGAGATGGAGTCTTTCTCTATCACCCAGACTGCAGTGCAGTGGCATGAGGAGAGCGGTGATGATGAAAGGGCTGTATGGAAACCTGCCCTTCTTTGGTGTCAGTTGAGCACAGTGAGAAGAGATTCACAATGGCCTGTATCTCAACCTGATGGTACTGTTTTTCTGCTCTGATGTTTAGGAACCAGTGAAGCCTTTCCATGCATTCCTGACACTTCCTTGCATTTTTATTTTTATACTTTTTGATCAACTAATTTATTTATTAATTTATTTGAGATGGAGTATAGTTCTGTTGGTCAGGCCGTGGCGCGGTATTGGGCCACTGCAACCTCCGCCTCCCAGGTTCCAGCAATTCTCTTGCCTTAGCCTCTTGAGTAGCTGGGATAACAGGTCTGTGCCACCATACCCAGCTAACTTTTGCCTTTTTAGTAGAGACAGTGTTTCCCCATGTTGCCCAGGATGGTCTTGAACTCCAACTTCCAGGAATCCGCTGTCCTCGGCCTCCCAAAGTGCTGGGAGACCCCATCTCATCAGACTCAAGAAAGAATGTTGGTTGATATAGAGAGGCGTGACACACTGCACGCGATCCAAATTGCTATTTTTAAAAATAAACCAGTAGGCTGGGTGCAGTGGGTCACTCCTGTCATCACAGCAGTTTGGTAGGTGGAGGTGGGAAGATTTTGAGTTAAGGAGTTTGAGACCAGCCTGGCCAACATAGTAAAATGCTGTCTCTATGAAAAATACAAAAATTAGCCAGGTGTGGTGGCACGCACCTCTAGTCCCAGCTACTTGATATACTGAGGCAGGAGAATCCCTTGAACTCGGGAGGTGGAGGTTGCATTCAGCCAAGATCCTGCCATTGGACTCCAGCTTGGGTGACAGTCAGACTGCATCTAAAAAAAGAAAAAAATCAGTTAAAAATAAGTAAGTGAGTTTCCAAGAAAAAAAAAAAAAAAACCCACGGTGACACAAACATACACCTCTCACCTTTTGAGGCAGCAATGACACTAAAAATTTCTAAACTCAGCTCATTTCTTGACTGGGGACCATGGGCATTTGGCCTGCTTCTTCGTGGAACATAATTCTGTGTGACACATTACCCAGGTAACATTTGCCTTTTAAGTGGAGTTAGAATTTTGCCATGTTGCCCAGACTGCTCTTGAGCTCCTGACCTCCAGGTATCCACCAGCCCAAACCTCCCAAAGTGCTGAGATGAAAGAAGTGAGCCGCACGGATTTCAGCACTTAAAATGGTGGACACTGTCACCTTTCACAGCTCTACCGTGGGCTTTATTGATATTTGCCCAACATAGAAATGCTTTCTAAAAAGTAACAAGTTGCTACATAATATTTCCACAAATGATGCCTTGGCCCGTGTTTGTTTTTGTGTTTTGTTTTGTTTGTACTTTTTACTTTACTTATCTCTTTTCAGGTGAAGTAGAATTTACCAATTTTAGGAAGATGTGTATTTCCCCCAAAACATGTTAGCTGGTGTTTTCTTCTGTCATTAAGTAGCGATTTTCTGAATATCTCAAGGTACAGTGAGAGCAGATTGATGTAAGCTATACTTCATAAAATCTTCCTTTCTTTTCTTTTCTTTTTTTTCGTTCAGGTGGAGTTTCGCTCTTATTGCCCAGGCTGGAGTGCAGTGGTGCGACCTCAGCTCGCTGCAACCTAAGCCGCCTGGGTACAAGAGATTTTCCAGTCTTTAGGCTTCCGAGTAGCTGAAACCACAGGCACACAACGCCAGGTCTGGCTTTTTTTTTTTTTTTTTTTTTTTTTAAATACAGACTGGGTATCTCCATATTGGTCAGGCCGGTCTAGAACTCCCAATATGACGCGAACCACCCACCTTGGCCACCCGAAGTGCTGAGATGAAAGGAGTGAGCCCCGCGTCCGGCCATAACATCTTATCCTCTAGAAATCCAGAGAGGGTGGGCTTGGAGTCCCTGAGACCAGTCTTCCTTGGATGAAGTCCAAAGCTATGGCTGAGGATTAGGGGGTGTGTTGGGGCTGGAAAGTCATTCCCCTACTTTTGCTACCTAGGCCACGACATCCCCCGACACCCATCACTTGCTCACCCTTTGAGATCCCCCGCCTCCACTGCCTTGGATGCTGAACTCTTACTTTGATTTATTTCTTCCTTTGTTGCGTTTAAGGAGGGGGTGCAGGAAAGTTGGTGTGTGGGGGGAGGGGGTGCGGGGTGTGGACGGAGGGGAGCGTCCTAAGGGTCGATTTAGTGTCATGCCTCTTTCACCGCCACCACTGAAGATGAAAGCAACAATCAGCTAAATACCGCGTGTTCTCATCTATAAGGGGGAACTAAACTCATCTATAAATGAGAACGCGTGGGCACAATGAGGGGGACGAGACACGCGGAAGCCTATTTGAAGGAGGAGGAGTGGAAGGAGAGACAGCTTCAGGAAGAAACAAAACAAACAAAACATGAAAACTGTCGGGTAAAGCGCTGAGTATCCAGGTGATGAAATCATCTGCACACTGAACCCCCCAGTCAGAAGTTTACCTATGTAACAATCTTGCACATGTATGCTTGAATAAGAAATAAAAGTTAGCGGAGAAAGAGAAAGAGAGGGGGAGAGAGAGAGAGAAGTAAAACGAAAAACCACCTCCTTGACCTGAGTCAGGGGGTTTCCGATCCTGTGGGGGAAAGTTCTGAGACAATGAGCTATTTTGGTCTGTTCTTTTTTCTGTCTTTGCTTTTTGTTTTTTTTAAGACGGAGGCAACCTCAGCCACCCAGGCTGAAATCCAGTGATGCAATCTCGGTTCACTGCAACCAACCTCTCCAGGGATGAAGCGATCCTCCTGTCTCAGCCTCTTGAGTGGCTGGGATTATGGGCACCTGCCATCAGGCCCCGCTAATTTTTTTGATTTAGTAGAGACAGAGAATCACCATGTTTGTCACGCTGGACTTGAAAAACATATAAAAATAAAAATGAAATGCAACAAAATAATTAAAAAGTGAGTTTCCAGGAAAAAACAAAAAAAATAAAACACCGTGACATACACATACGCCTCTCGCCTTTCAAGTCATCAAACACGTTAGGAATTATGCGTAATTTCTTTTATTTATTTATTTATTCTTTTTGTAATTTCTTTTTTTAACTAAATTTTATTGTATTATCATGATTTATTTTTCAAAAAGGAGCCTCGGAGGCCCGCCCTTCCTCCGTCCCATTCCCTGGTTGCCCAGACAACCTCAGGAGACAGACCCTGGCTGGGCCAGATTGTTCTTCTCCTTGGTCAGTTGTTTCCTTGTCTTTCTTCATGTCTTTAACCTGCGTGGACTCTTCTGCTTGGGTTTTACAGATGGCAGCTCCACTTTAGGCCTTGTTGTTGGTGGGGACTTTCCTGATTCTCCCCAGATGTAGTGAAAGCAGGTAGATTTGCCTTGCTTTGCCCTTTCTTTCTTTCTTTCTTTCTTTCTTTCTTTCTTTCTTTCTTTCTTTCTTTCTTTCTTTCTTCTTTCTCTTTTTTCTTCTTCTTTTTTTTTTTTTGACAGAGTTTCACTCTTGTTGCCTAGGCTAGATGGCAATGGCATGATCTCGGCTCACTGCAACCTCCGCCTCCCAGGTTCAAGTGATTCTCCTGCCTCAGCCTCCCTAGTAGATGGGATTACAGGCATGTGTCAACATGCCTGGCTAATTCTGTATTTTTTGTAGAAACGGGGTTTTGCCATGTTTCCCAGGCTGGTCTCCAACTCCCAACCTCAGGTGATCCGCCTGCCTTGGCCTCCCAAAGTGCTGGGATGACAGGGGTGAGCCAACACGCTCAGCCTCTCTCTCGCGCTTGCTTGCTTTCCTGCTTGCTTTCTTTCTTTCTTTCTTTCTTTCTTTCTTTCTTTTCTTTTCTCTTTCTTTCTTTCTTCTTTTCTTTCTCTCTCTCTTTCTTTCTTTCTCTTTTATCTTTTTGAGACAGAGTTTCACTCTTGTTTCCATGGCTAGAGTACAATGGCGCGATCTTAGCTCACCGCAACCTCCACCTCCCGGGTTCAAGGGATTCTCCTGCCTCAGCCTCCTGATTAGCTGGGATTACAGGGAGGCACCCCCACGCCTGGCTTGGCTGATGTTTGTATTTTTAGTAGAGACGGGGTTTCTCCGTGTTGGTGAGGCTGGTCTCCAACTCCCAACCTCAGGTGATCCGCCTGCCTTGGCCTCCCAAAGTGCTGGGATGACAGGTGTGAGCCACCGCGCCCAGCCTCTCTCACTCACTTGCTTGCTTTCTTTCTCTCTTTCTTTCTTACTTGCTTTCTTTGTCTTTCGTCTTTTTGAGACAGAGTTTTACTCTTGTTTCCACGGCTAGAGTGCAATGGCGCGATCTTGGCTAACTGCACCTTCCACCTCCCGGGTTCAAGCGATTCTCCTGCCTCAGCCTCCTGATTAGCTGGGATTACAGGGAGGCACCCCCACGCCTGGCTTGGCTGATGTTTGTAGTTTTAGTAGAGACGGGGTTTCACCACGTTGGTCAGGCTGGTCTCCAACTCCCGACCTCAGGTGATTTGCCCGCCTTGGCCTCTCAAAGTGCTGGGATGACAGGCATGAGCCACCGCGCCCGGCCTATTTACTCATTTTATTTTGTTTTTTATTTCTTTCATTTTATGTATTTACTTATATTTATTAACATAAACGTTTTTATACATTTATATATAAATGAAAATGTTTATCTTTATATTTAAGTACACTTCTATATAATAAATACGTATTTATTATATAGAAATATGCTTCTATATAATACATGTAGGTATTTATTTTATACAAATAAATACACATTGCTATATAAAGAAATGATTGTAGACAAATACGTTTATGCTTACTTATGAAAAGTGTTGTATTTATGTTTATAAATAAACAAGTATGTTTATTTATCTCTTCTTTCTTTCTCTCCTTTAAGTTTTTCTTCCTTCCTTTCTTCCTTTCTCTCCTTCTTTAGGTTTTTCTTCCTCTCTTCCTTTCCTTCTTTCTCTCTTTCTGTTTTTCTTTCGTGCTTCATTACTCTTTCATTCCCTGTCTTTCCTTCTTTTTTCTTTCCTCTGTTTCTTTTCCCTTCTTTCCTTCGTTTCTTTCCTCATTCTTTCTCTCTTTTTCATGTTTCTTTCCTTTCCATCTCTCTTTTAAAAATGGAGTGTTTCAAAAGTTTTCTTTCTGTATCTACATTTTTAAAATTGTCTCTCTTTTCTCCATTTTATTCCTCCCTCCGTCTCTGCTCCCTTCCCTCCCTCCTTACGTTTGACCAACTGTCTCTTTTCCCCATTCCCTCCCTCCCTCCCTCTTTATCTCCCTCTGTCTGTCTCTGTGTGGATTCTGGAAGAGCCTACGCATTCTGCGTCTCCCTGTGTCTGCAGCGACCTGCTACCGAGTCCTTGTTCGTTCTTTCTCCGTCCCTCCCTCCCTCCTTGTTTGTTCTTTCTCAGTCCCTCCCTCCCTCCCTCCGACCGAGATGCATCTCCAAACACCCACACGCCGTGGGTTGTCTTCTGACTCTGTCGCAGTCGATGCAGAGACACATTTTGGGGACCGTTTCTGTGGGGTTGGTGTAGAGGGGCTGCGTTTTCGGCCTCGGGAAGAGCTTCTCGACTCACGGTTTCGCTTTTGCGGTCCACGGGCCGCCCTGCCATCCGGATCTGTCTTGCTGACGTTCGCGGCGGTTGTCGGGCTCCATCTGGCGGCCGCTTTTAGATCGTGCTCTCGGCTTCCGGAGCTGCGGTGGCAGCTGCTGAGGGAGGGGACCGTCCCCGCTGTGAGCTAGGCAGAGCTCCGGAAAGCCCGCGGTCATCAGCCCGGCTGGCCCGGTAGTGCCAGAGCTGTGGCGCATCACTTGTGAGTCAGAGCTCTGGCGTGCAGGGTTAGGTGGGAGAGAGGCTGTCGCTGCGCTTCTGGGCCCAAGCCGAGCGTAGGGCTGCACAGGCTGGTCGACCAGCGCGCCGCAGCTCCCGAGGCCCGAGCGGCGACCCGCTGGGACACACAGCGCGTGGCGCAGGAGGCTGGGGACGCCCTTCCTGGCCCGGTCGCAGGCCCGCGCTCATCCTGGCCATCTGAGGCGGCGGCCGAATTTGTTTCCGAGTCCCCGTGGGGAGCCGGGCACCATCCTGCCCCCGTCCCCCGGGTGCCGGGGAGCGGTCCCTGGGCCGGGACACGGTCCCTCTGCTGTGATCCTTTTTGGCAAGTCCCCGTGCGGAGTCGGAGAGCGCTCCCTGAGCGCACGTGCGGCCCGAGAGGTCACACCTGGCCGGCCTGTCGTAGGAGGGGCCGGCCGAAAATGCTTCCTGATCTCGCTCTAGAGACACAGGCCGGACCCTGCGTGTGGCACGGGCGCCCGGGAGGGCGTCCCTGGCCCAGCGTTGATCCCGCGTGTGTCTTGTGGTCGACCAGAGGGTCCCGGGTGCTCCGTGTCTGGCTGCAATGGTGACGTTTTTGGACACAGATGTCCGTGTCGTGAGTTTCCTGGACCAGCAGCGTGGTCGGTGACTCAACCTCATACCCCCGGTGGAGGTATATCTTTCACTCCGAGTCGGCATTCTGGACCAGCGGGTTGTTGCTGACATGTTCTCTGACAACCTGTCGTTGGAGATGTTGGGCTTCTGGATGCGTGCGGGGCTCTGGCCTACCGGTGACCTGGCTAGCTGGCACTGCTCCTGCTTGAGCCGCCTGCTGGAGCCTGCAGGCCTGCTGCTCTCTCGTGCGTCCGACCGTCCCGACTCCCGGTGCTAGCCCGGGTCTGGGTCTCTGACCCACCAAGGGGGGGTGGTGGGGAAAGCGGTGAGGGCTACTCTGCCCCAGTGCGCTCTCTGCTCTAGGCACTTGGGGCAGCCGTGACAACCCCACCCCGTTGGCTCTGTGCCGTGCGTGTCAGGCGTTCTCATTTCCACTGGGTTGTCTGCCTCCCCTTCCTCGGAGTGGGGAGTAGCTGGGCTGATCGGCTGGCAGTTATGGATGGCTGGCCAATCCCCGCTCCCGGGGGGCTTTTCGTGATGGATGTGGTGATATCATGCTCTCCCTGGCCGGGTCTGAGCTGCGACGGGTGAGGGGCGGATATTCGTGGTGAATGGGACTGTTCTTGCCCCGCCCTGTGGGGGCCCCTTGTTTCTCTTCTCGCCTGCCGGTGGTGTGTTGGGAAGGCATGAGGTGCAGAACCTGGCCTGACCTCGGTGTCCCGCCGCCGCTTTCTGCGTTGCAGGGTGGGTTGGCGGGGTCCTCTGACACGGCAGGCACTCACTCCTCACTGTTGCCTCCTGTGGTTGTCAACTTGTGGGATACCCGCTTCTGTGGTGGTGGGGGTGCTGTCTCGCCGGCACGTCGTGCTGCCCTCTTGGGGGGTTTGTGCAAGCATTGGTTCCACCTGGGCCTTTGCAGTGATTCTGGTGCGCTCTGGGTTGTCCCTCAGGTGCACGAGGCCGAGTGGTGGTGTGTCATTCCCACCCCAGGTGCCCCCTCTTGCAGTTGCCACTGTGGTGTCCGTGTGTGGGTCCTGAGAGAGCTCGTTGGGGTGGGGTTTGAGGTGGTTGATTGAGATGAGATGCGTCCCTCCCACGCGGGGAAGGGTGCCTGCCTGGTCTGGTGAGTGCACGTTCCGTGCTCCCCTCTGGTGGGTGCGTGTGGGCCGTGTGAGCAATCGCGGTGGGCTCGGGCCGGTGATGTGTGTACTGGCTGGCCACCGAGGGGCTACCGTTCTGCCTCCGACTGGTTGTGTGTGGGTTTACTTGGAGGTGGTTTGCCTGGGAAGAAAGGAGGCGGGTGAATGGGGGGGCCTTGTGGGGTTGCGTGCACATGTGCACCGGCTGGGCCTTCACCCTGACTGTGAATGCTCAAGGTGGCTGCACACAGGTATTTCCTTATATGGCAGGCCCCCTCCCTTCCCCAGGCATCCCTGAGTACCTCTGTGGGCCCTATGAGGGGTGGCTGTCAGGTGGGGAGTGTGACCCACCCTTGGTGAGAAAGCCTTCTCAAATGATCCAAGAGGTGTGCCTTGGGGTACTGGATCCCCTGGCCGGCCGCCTCTGTCTCTGTCTCCTTTATGGTAGTGCTGCCATAGTGACTTGCTTGCAGAGGACCCTCCTCCGCTTCCCCCTTGACGGGGTGAAGGTGGGGAGAGTGAGGGTTCTGCCGGCCACTGCGGTGGTGGCTGAGTGTGGCTTGTTTGTCTACTGTGGCCCATGCCTCCCCCTTCTGAGTAGGGGGAGGATCCCGCTGGGCCGGGCCTGGTGTCCTAGCAGGTTAGGATGTGGATGTCAGTGAGCGGTGGGTGTGCGTGGCGTTCTGTCTGGCGTGTGAACCCTCTGGTGTGAGTCGGCTCTCTACCTGCTCCTGTGCCGAGTCACAACTGGTGCCGATGAGTGTGTTTGCTTGGCACAGGGTCGGGCTGCCTGGCCCTGGGAAAGCGTCCCACGGTGGGGGTGTGCTGGTCTCCTAGAGCGGGGCTGGGTTGCAGGATGGATGAGAATCATGTGCCCCTGGTGGGTTTGTGGCTGTGGTTGCTTTGGGGCCCTGGTGGTGGGACCCGGGGCTTGTGAGGTGGGTCTTGGTGGGTGCATGCCCCCTGTGGCAGTGATGACCCATTCGAATGCCCTGTCAACTTTTGATGGTAGTTGCCATGCCTACCATGGTGACCATGGGTGATGGGAAATCAGGGGTTCTATTCTGGAGAGGGAGCCTGAGAAACAGCTACGACATCCAAGGAAGGCAACAGGTGCTCAAATTACCCACTCCCGATCCAGGGAGGTAGTGACAAAGAATAACAATACAGGACTATTTTGAGGCCCTGTAATTGGAATGAGTCCACTTTAAATCCTTTAACGAGGATCCATTGGAGGGCAAGTCTGGTGCCAGCAGCTGTGGTAATTTGAGCTCCAATAGCGTGTATTAAAGTTGCTGAAGTTAAAAAGCTTGTAGTTGGATTTTGGGAGCAGCCGGGCCGTCCGCCGTGAGGCGAGCCACTTCCCTGCCCATCCCTGCCCCTTGCCTCTTGGTGTCCCCTCGATGCTCTTAGCTGAGTGTCCCGCGGGGCCTGAAGTGTTAACTTTGAAAATAGTGTTCAAAGCAGGCCTGAGCCACCTGGATACCACAGCTAGGAATAATGGAATAGGACCGTGGTTCTATTTTGTTGGTTTTCGGAACTGAGGCCATGATTAAGAGGGATGGCTGGGGGCGTTTGTATTGCCCCGCTAGAGGTGAAATTCTTGGAACGGCGCAAGACGGACCAGAGCGAAAGCATTTGCCAAGAGTGTTTTCATTGATCAAGAACGAAATTGGAGGTTCGAAGATCAGTTACTGTTGTAGTTCTGACCATAAATGATGCTGACTGGCAATGTGGCGGCATTAGTCCCATGACCCGCTGGGCAGCTTCTGGGAACCCAAAGTCTTTGGGTTCCGGGGGGAGTATGGTTGCAAAGCTGAAACAAAGGACTTGATGGAAGGGCACCACCACAGTGGAGGCTGCAGCTTAATTTGACTCAACATGGGAAACCTCGCCTGGACACGGACAGGATTGACAGATTGATAGCTCTTTCTCGATTCTGTGGGTGGTGGTTCATGGCTGTTCTTAGTTGGAGCGATTTGTCTGGTTAATTCTGAAAACGAATGAGACTCTCGCATGCTAATTAGTTACATGACCCCTAAGCGGTCGGTGTCCCCCAACTTCTCAGAGGGACAAGTGGCATTCAGCCCCCCGAGACTGAGCAATAACAGGTCTGTGATGCCCTTAGATGTCCGGGTCTGCACGTGTGCTACACTGACTGGCTCAGTGTGTGCCTACCCTATGCTGGCAGGTGCGGATAACCCATTGAACCCCATTCATGATGGGGATTGGGGATTGCAATTATTCCCCATGAAGGAGGAATTCCCAGGAAGTGCCGGTCATAAGCTTGCATTAAGTCCCTGCCCTTTGCACACACCACCCATCGCTACTACCAATTGGATGGTTTACTGAGTACCTTGGATTGGCCCCGCCGGGGTCAGCCCATGGCCCTGGCAGAGCACTGAGAAGACGGTCGAACTTTATCTAGAAGGAAGTAAAAGTCATAACAAGGTTTCTGTAGGTGAACCTGCAGAAGGATCATTAACGGAGCAAAGAGCAAGGCTTGGTGCTGCCGCCGTGTCCTTCCTCTTCGGCTGACCGTGTTTCCCCCACTGCGGTGCTGCACGGGTGGGGCCCTTGCCATTAGTTCGCTGCTCAGCCCTGCCGGCCGTGAGAGCTGGAGAACTGGGGAGGGAGATGGGGGAGAGGGAAGGTGTGTGTGTGTGTGTGCATGTTGTGGGGCTGGCTGGCTGGCCTGGTGAGTGGCTGGGAGTGGTCCCTGGTTGTGGCCCCGATGTGTGTGTCCGTGGGTGCGGAGGTGGTTCTCGGCGGCGTCACGGCGGGGTTGGGGGGTCTTGGTGCCCTACTCCCTGCTGGGGCCCGTTGTCTGGCCCCACCCCGCTGGCTCCCGTCAGGGCTTGCCGGATTCCCACCGCCGCCGTTGCCTCCGCTGTGCCACTGGGCCCGGCCTGCTTGCTTTCCCTGGCCTTCCTGCTAAGGTGTCTTGAGGGTTGGGTACTGGATGCTGGTTCCCCCCTCCTCGTCTGCCACCCCTGCTGTCCAGGTACCTAGTGCGTTCATGGTACTGAGGTTTAAAGACCCCTTGGGGGATTGCCTGTCTGCCCATGGGTTGGGGGTGGTGGGCCCTCCGGGGAGTCCCGTCAGGAGGGCCTGGCTCCTCCCACGCCTCCACCACGGACTCCGCCCCACGGCCGGGCCGCACCGCACTCGCGTGCAGGTGCTGATGCTGCAGTCCTGGCGGCCGTTGGGTGGGGGCTTTACCCGGCGGCCGTCGTGCAGTTGCGCGCGTGCCGTGCCTGTGGTGTGTGCCTTGTGCTGTGGGGGTGGGAACCCCCGGGTGCCTGTGGGGTGGTGTCTGCGCTCAACCCTGTGTGGGCAGTGTGCGCCTCCAAGTGGTGTGAAACCTTCTGACCCCTCCCCAGAGTCTGGTCCTGTTTGCTGTCTCACTGGCTGGCCTGAGGCAACCCCCTCTGGGGACCTCGTACAACAGTTAGCCATGGATCACTCAGCTCATGCATCGATGAAGAACACAGCTGCAAGAATTAATGTGAATTGCAGGACACATTGATCATGGACACTTCAAACGCCCTTGTTGTGGCCCCTGGTTCCTCCTGGGGCTATGCCTGAGTGTCACTTGCCAATCAATCGCCCCCGGGGATGCTTCCAGGATCCATGGGATGCATGGCTGGTGGTTCCCTCACAGGGCCCGCCAGGGCCCTCTGTCCCCTCAAGTGCAGACCCAGTGACGTCTGCCCTCCCCTTCTGTCATGCCCGCCCCTTCCGCCTGCCCCTGTGGGCCCTGCATGGTCACCTGTTGGGTGGCAGGGGGAAGGGGGCCTGGCTGGGAGAGAGACAGAGGGTGGCGCTGCCGCCTGCGAAGATGGAGAGGGAAGAGAGCCGGCTCTGGCTGAGTTCCTGTGGCTGCCACTGCAGTCTGGGTTCCTCCGAAGGGGGCTCCCTTGTGCCGCACGTGGCTTGGGGTTTGGGGTTTGTCGGCCCTGGCCGGGTGGAAGGTCCCGTGCCCATCGTTGTTGTGCGTTGGCGGGGGCGTGTTGCATGTGGGGGGAGGAAGGTGGGGGGAGGAAGGCAGGCCCGGAAGGAAGGGATCGGGTGGGGGAGTGTGTCCCGGTTGCTGCAGTTTGCCACCTGCCCCTGGTGGTGGCCTGGCTGGCATCTGGCTGACTGCCACTCCCATGCCCCTCCTCCTCCCCGCCACCCCTAATCCGAGGCCCCGTCCTCCTCGCCCTCCCACCTGCCCAGCTCACTTTGTGGTGCGTTTTCTGGGGCTGGAAGCCCACCCCATTGCCCGCCCGTTTGTGCTCATGGCTGTTATCCCGGGGTTTGCCTCTCCCCGGCGGTGACCTGCGGGATGCCGCGGTGTTGTCCGCTGTAGCGTGGCCGCGCTGTGCCTTGCCGGGGCCCCGTCCTGAGCTTCTGCGTTGGGGTGGGGCAGCTCCGCCACCTCTGCGTCCTTGGACCTGTCCCCCACATCTGTGTGGGGGACGGGTCGGGGTGTGCCGTGTCTGTCCCACCCCTGGCCCGTGCCCCTCCCTCCCGTCTTCCTGCTCTGGCGGGGTGGCGGGGGTGCCGTCGGCTGTGATGCTCTCTCTCTTGCCTCTCCCCTTGCTGGGCCCTTCTCCTGACGGAGCACCGGGTGGTCGGGTGGGCTGGCTGGTGCGTTCCGTCCATCCGCCGACCAGCCCACCCCCGCCCTGCCCTGCCTGTTTGCCTCCTTCCCCTGAGACTTGACCTCAGATCAGAAGTGGTGACTTGCTGAATTTAAGCATATTAGTCAGCGGAGGAAAAGAAACTAACCAGGATTCCCTCAGTAGGGGTGAGTGAACAGGGAAGAGCCCAGTGCTGAATCCTCCCCCTGTGCTGGGGCATGGGATATGTGGTGTATGGAAGACCCACTCCCTGGTGCTGCCCGTGGGGGGCCCAAATCCTTCTGATTGAGGCCCAGCCCGTGGATGGTGTGAGGCCGGTAGTGGCCCCCCGCGTGCTGGGCCCAGGTTTTCCTGGAGTCGAGTTGCTTGGGAATGCAGCCCAAAGTAGATGGTAAACTCCATCTAAGGCTAATTACCTGCACGAGACCGATAGTTATGTACCATAAGGGATAGTTGAAAAGAACTTTGAAGAGAGTTCGAGAGGGGATGAAACCATTAAGAGGTAAACGGCTGGCATCTGTGCAGTCCGCCTGGAGGATTCAACCTGGCCATGGGTCCAGCCGTGTCAGTGGCCCGGCAGACCTTCCCCGCCCCCGGTTCCTACTGACCCCTCCAGCCTCCCTCCCTCCCCTGCTACCCCTCCTCAGGAGGGGGTGGGCTCCGGTGGGCGTGGTGGTGGGTGGGTGTGGTGGTGGGTGGGTGGGGGAGGGGTTTTGGCGGGGTACCATCCCGCAACAGGCGACAGGCTGCAGCAGGATGCATTTCCACTGTGGTGGTGTGCCGTGACCGGCTCCAGGATGGCTAGGAAGGCCCGATAGGGAAGGTGGCTGGGGGGGCCCTGTCCGTCCATCAATCCTCCCTCCACCCCCATCTTCCCCGGCACCAAGTTGTCCCTCAGGAGGGCGTGTGGGTCGAGGCGGCAGTGACGGCGGCGGCAGTGGAGGGACTGAACCCCCCTGAGTGTTACAGCCTCCCGGGCAGCAGCACTCACCGAATCCTGGGGCCAAGGGAGTGAGACCCGTTGCTGTGCTCTCCCCACTCCTGGTGCTCACCCCCTGGGGGTCCCTTGTGAGGGGGTCACCCCGTGGGGGTGTGCTGGTGTCTGAGAGGGCCCCAGCTCTTCAACGCTTCTACTGATTGACTCGAGCAAGCTCTGGCCACAGATAGTGCATTTGTCCAGCAGAGTTGAACGTCACTGTGTTTCAGCACCCTGTTCTCTAGGCCATGGTGACGGGCGATCTGCCTGGAGAACTTGGGCCACAGAGGGAGCATAGCACTGACCAGGAGGGGCCTCTGGCCTCTCCGCTCTTACCCTGACATCTTTGGGCTTTGGGGAGTGTTGGATTCTTTGCTGTATGTAGTAAGTGGTATGTTGCACTGCAGAGCATCTCTGCCGTGTTGCTGTGTGACCTTGGACAGGCCAGTTGGCCTCTCTGGGCCTTGGTCTCACTCTGTCTCCCAAGCCTAAAGTAAGTTTGTTTTGAGACAGTCTTGCTCTGTCACCCAGGCTGGAGTAAAAATGTCATGCTTGTGGGCTGTGTACTGTCTCTCCAAAAAAACAGTGAAAGGCAAATACATGGAGGAATGGGCGCAGCTGTATTCCAGTAAAACTTTACTTATAAAAACAGGCCTGGGCTAGAATTGGCCCGTGGGTGGTCACTTGCTGACTGTGATTTATTGAGGTCACGGTTCTGTAAGTTGCCTACTGGAACGGGGCACAAGCTGAGTGTCATCTTAGCTCATTGCAACCTCAACCTCTGGAGTAGAAGGGACTATAGGTGCATGCCACCACACATGGCTAATTTTTATATTTTTAGTAGAGATGGGGTAATCACCATGTTGGCCAAGCTGGTCTAGAACTCCTGACTTCAAGTGATCTGCCAGCCTTCTCAGCCTCCTAAAGTGCTGGGATTACAGGCATGAGCCACAACACCTGCCCCCATGTTGGGTTTTGATGCTTTTACTGGTCACAGCATTTTGGTTCAACCAGGAGGCATAATGCATGTTTTAATTTTATTCCTGAATTTTGCCCAGTGACTGTTGGTAAGCTAATTTCAGCCTGCCCCGTTGCCTTCTCTGGCCACTGAGCTGGGGACAAGGAGAATGAGGAGTGTTCTATGGATGGTGAGATGGGTCCCCAGCAACATCACCCTCAGTCTGGTCCTGCCTTTCAAACAGTGTCCATGGAGGGGTTGGAGGAGGCTGAGCAGGGAGAATGGAATGGCCAGCCTGGCTTCCTCCTGGTCCTGGCTCTGCTGCCAGCACCTGCTGGTCTGGCCTCAGTTTTCTCAGCAGGAGAATGGGTGCATCTGATAAAGTCATAATTGCTTCTGGCACAGACTTCAGCAAAGGCAGCCAGCAGGATGGGAGATGGTGTACACACACATGTGAGGAGAATGTGTGCCCATCGTCAAGGCAGCCACTCCCCACAGGCTGTGTCACATAGACCTCAGGAGGTGGCTTCCAACAAAAACTGAAGATCGGAGCTCTTCTGTCCCTGTTGCATGCCTGTACATGGTGGCCTTTTGCCTTCAGTGTTTTCCCCTCGCTCCATGAAGCGGATACTGAACCCTTGTGAGCTGTTGAGAATGAGAGGTTCTTTTTAGTTTCTTTATGGAGGTAAAATACACATAACATAAAGTTAACTTTTTTTTTTTTTTCCCCCGAGACAGTTTCACTCTTGTTGCCCAGGCTGGAGTGCAGTGGATGGTCTTGGCTCACTGCAACCTCTGCCTCCTGGGTTCAAGCGATTTTCCTGCCTCAGCCTCCCGAGTAGCTGGGATTACAGGCGCACATCACCATTCCCGGCTAATTTTTGTATTTTTAGTAGAGACAGCGTTTCACCATGTTGGCCAGGCTGATGTTGAATTCCTGACCTCAGGTGATTCATCTGCCTTGGCCTCCCAAAGTGCTGGCATTACAGGCGTGAGCCACCGTGCCCGTCCTGTGCAAGAGTTTTTATAGAGCTTAATCTCCAGTACCTTCCGGAGCTCAGCAAGTGGGGCCAGAAGTTCCCACCTTCTGAGACACCTGTGTTCTTGGTGACCAGTCCCAGTCTGAGACTGGGGCCCCCACCCTGTCACCTCATTAGCATAAGCTCCAGTGGGGTCAAAAGGGACTCACTTCTACTCAGGAAATTCTAAGGGTATTAGGATCTCTGTGCTGGGAATTGGGGACAAAGCCCAGTGTATCTCTTATCCCACAGATGATTCGTGCTGTAGAATCAGTGCCTCCTTCCTTTTTATGGCTGAAGGTACTCCATTGTACGGTAGCTCATATTTGTGTCTCCATTGTGTGTGGATCAGTGTTTTGTTCTTTCTGGGTTTTGGCTGTTGCAAAATGTGCTGTTGTGAACATTTGTATGCATGTTTCAAACATTAGAGGGGGAGGGTGTGACATTTCCTCCCTGTTCATGGGGTGCCTGTGGGGCAGCAGGGCCACCTGGCCATGCTCCTCCAGTGCCCAGGACTCTGGAATGAGTGTGGTCACTCATCCCCCCCCTTGACAGAAGAGGACACAGACTTAGCTCGAATGTGGGCAGTGGGGAAGCCATGGAGGGGGCTGGGGTCAGGCAAGGTGGGCTGCTCCACAGACCAGGCCCCTGCTTTGTGGCACCTTCCAGAAAAGGGGCCCAAGGCTCAGGCAGACTGGGTCTGGCTGGCTACAGGCAGGCCCCCCGACTCGGAGTCCAGCACGTGGAGGACCAGTTTTGGAGGGGGGGGGCATTTCCTGTGGATCCCAGAGCTGTTTCAGAACTCCTCACAATGATGGTTTCCACCTCTGTAGAAGTGATGAGCACCTCCAGAAATAGAGGTGCATCTGCAGGCTAACATTTTGTTATTTTTCAGACGAGTCTTGCTCTATTGCCCAGGCTGGAGTGCAATGGCATGCTCTTGGCTCACTGTAGCCTCTGCCTTCTGGGTTCAAGCAATTCTCCTGCCTCAGCCTCCTGAGTAGCTGGGATTACAGACATGTGCCACAACACTCAGCTGATTTTTTTTTTTTTTTTTTTTTTTAGTAGAGAAGGGGGTTTCACCATGTTGGCCAGGCTGGTCTCAAAACCCTGACCTCATGATCCACCTGCCTTGGCCTCTCAAAGTCCTGGGATGACAGGCATGAGCCACCATTCCCGGCCCTATTTGTTTTTAAGATGAGTCTTGCTCTGTTGCTCAGGCTGGAGTACAGTGGCATGATCTTGGCTCACTGCAGCCTCTGCCTCCTGGGTTCAAGCAATTCTCCTGCCTCAGCCTCCCAAGAAGATGGGATTACAGATGTGCACCACCACCCCCAGCTAATTTTTGTACTTTTAGTAGAGATGGGGTTTTGCATGTTGGTCAGGCTGGTCTCTACCTCCTGACCTCAAGTGATCCTCCCACCTCAGCCTCCCAAAGTGCTGGGATTACAGGTATGACCCACTGTGTCTGGCTTGCAGGCCAACATTTTAAATAGTTCAGTAATTCAGTTATTCGCTACTGGGGGAAGGAGCATTTCCCTTTAATTGATGCCATTAAAATTTCCTAGAACCCAGTTGCAGATTTCTTAGAGAATTGGTTGACATGTAATTTACATATCGTTGTGATTCGCCCTTTGAAAACCTGCGGTTGCCATGTTTTTTAGTAAATTAGGGAGATTGTGCAACCATCAGAGTCGACTTAGGAACATGTTCATCCTCCCTAATAAAGACGCGAAAACCATCAGCATTGCTCCCCACTCCGATCTTCCCTCCTCTTCCCAGTCCCTGGCAATGACTAATCTGCCTTCCATCTCGGTAGGTTTGCCCTTCGTGAGCATTTCATGTAAATGGAATTGTGCAAAATGAGATCCTTTGTGACTGGCTTCTTTTTCTTAGCATCGTGTTACCGAGGTTCATCCGTGTTGTAGCCTGGGTCAGGCCTTTATTCTTTTTGATGGCTGAATCATGTTCCATTTTAAGGCTGGACCACAGTGCATTTATGCATTCCGCAGCTGAGGGACATTTGGGTTACCTCCACTTTTGGGCTGTTAGGGATGCTGCCATGAGAACATTCATATACACTTCTTTTTTTTGGTAGAGATGGGGTCTCCTGTACTTCAGGGCTGGCCTCACACTCATGGGCTCAAGCCACCCTCCCACCTTGGCCCCCCAAAGTGCTGGGATTACAGGTGTGAGTCACTGTGGCTGGCATGCATGTTTTATTATTTTTAGTTGTATGCCTAGGAGTGAAATTGCTGCCTCATTGAAACTGTGTGAAAGTTTTGTTCTTTTGTTTTCCACAATGTACTTTTAAAAAGACTTAAAATTTTTACAGTTAACCTTTGAACAATGGAGAGGTTAGGGGTTCCAACTCCCACACAGTCAAAGTCCAGGTGTAACTTGTGACTCCCCCAAAATGTAACTACTGATAGCCTACTATTTAATGGAAATCTTACAGATAACATAAACTGTCCATTAACACATGTTTTGTATGTTATAAAAACAAATAACCTTATCTTAAATAAGGTAGAGAAAAGAACATGTTACTAAGAGAATCATAAAGAGAAAATACATTCACTCCTTACTGAGTGGAAGTGGATCGTAGTAAAGGTCTTCATCTGCATTGTCTTCATGTTAAGTGGGCTGAGGAGGAGGAGAGGAGGGGGAAGAGGAGGAGGAGAAAGGGGTTGGTCTTGCCTTCTCAGAGGCTGCAGAGGTGGGAGAATATCCACGTGTAAGTGGACTTGTGAAGTTCAAACCTGTGTTGCTTAAGGGGCAACTGTATTAAGATTGCAGTTGTAAGAAATAGTCCAGAGATACACCCCGTTTAACCCCATAGTCTCGTCCTGGGACAGTACTATAGTATCATGGCTGGGATGCTGATGTTGACATGGTCAAGATTCAAATGCTGCTGTCCACACCAGGACCCCCCACGGTGCCCTTTTTATGGCCTGACACACTTCCTTCCACCCTTACTTGCTCTATAACCCCTGGTAGCCACTCATCTCTTCTCCATCTCTGTAATTTTGTCATTTCAGTAATTATACAGAAATGGAATCACACCGTAAGTAGCCTTTTGGGATTGGCTTTCCTCTTCTTGGTCAGCACAACTTTCTAGAGAGCCACCCAGGTCTTGTGTTTCAAATGTTCTTCCCTTTTTATTGCTGAGTAAATGTTCCCTGGTGTGGATGTATCAATTTGTTTAACCATTGAGCTTCTGAAGGCCATCTGGGTGGTTTGCAGTTTTTGGCTATTATGAATAAAGCTGCTTATAAACTTTAGTGTATAGGTTTCCTTTTCTTTTTTTTTTTTCTTGAAGACACCTGGCCCTGTCACCCAGGCTAGAGTGCAGTGGCATGATCTTGGCTCACTGCCTGTCTCCCCAGCTCAAGCCATCCTCCCATCTCAGCCTCCCAAGTAGCTGAGACTACAGGCGCATGCCACCATGCCCAGCTAGTTTATGTGTTTTTAGTAGAGACTGGATTTCACTACTTTGACCAGACTGATCTTGAATGCCTGGGGTCAAAGTGATTCACCTGCCTTGGCCTCCCAATGTGCTGGTATTACAGGCGTGAGCCACTGCACGTGGCCCATAAACATAAGTCTGAATTTCTGTGGGACGAATGCCTAGGATTGTGGTTTTTGAGTCACATGGGAGTTACATATTTAAGTTTTTAAGGAACGGCTACACTGTTTTCTGTAATGTCTATACCATTTTGTATTTCCACCAGCAATGTGTAAGATCCAGGTTTTCCACAGGCAGTGTGATTATTTTCTAACTAGCAATTGGTGTCACCATTTTTCATTCTAGCTGTTTTGATAGGTGTATGGTCATATTTGTTTTATTTGCATTTCTTTAATAGCTGGTGTGTTGAACATGTTTTCATGTGCTTATTGCCATGTGTATATCCTCTTGATAAATGGTCTTTTTCTATCTTTTCGTCTTTTAAGTGGATTGTCTTTTTTTTTTTTTTTTTTTTTTTTTTTTACTGTTGAGCTTTGAGAGTTCTTTATTCTAGAAATTATTTCAAATTATTTGTTAAATATGTGGTTTGCAGACATTTTTCTCCCACTCTGTGGTTTGCATTTTTCTCCTTTCAGCAGGTCTTTCTTAGAACAAAAGTTTTTAATTTGGATGAGAACTTATTTGTCAATATTTTTGTATGTGGATTGTGTTTTTTACTGGGTCTATGAACTCATTTCCTGTCTCTAGATCCTGAAGATTTTCTCCCATTTTATCTAAGAGTTGTAGTTTTGTATTTTACATGTAAGTTCATGATTCATTTTGAATTAATTTTTGTATAAGGCATGACCCTTAGGTTGATGTTCATTGTTTTGCTGATGGTGTCCAATTGCTCCAGCATCGGTCTGCCAGTAGCAAGTTTCCTTTCATCTGAGACTATCTTAATTTTCCCTTCATTCTTAGAGGATATTTTTGCTGGTATAAAATTATGGATTGAGAGTTCTTTTCTTTCATCACTTGAAAATTACTGTGCCACTTTATTTTGGTCTCCACAGTTTCTGATGAGAAATGGAAGTATTGGTTTCTCTGCCTGTTTTCAATATTTTTTCTTAGTTATTAGTTTTCAGAAGTTTAATTCTGATGTATGTTGGTGTGAATTTTATTGGGTTTATCCTATTTGGGATTCATTCAGCTTCTGGAATCTGTAGGTTTATATCTCTCATCGAATTTGGGACATTTTGAGTACTTTTTCAGATGCTCCCTCTGTTATCTGTCCTTCTGGGATTTCAAGCATTTAAAGTTAGATATTTTTTTTATTGTCCCATAACTCCCTGAGACTCTAGAGTGTTTATTTTCAGTCTGTTTCACTCTATTGTTCAGTTGGGATAATGTCTGTTGTTCTGTCTTCCAGTTCAGTGATTATTTCCTCTGTCCCCTCCATCCTGCTGTTGAGTCCATCTACTGAGTCCTTTATTTCAGTTACTGTATTCTTTAGTTCTATCATTTTCTTTTTTTGTAAGATGAAGTTTCACTCTTGTTGCCCAGGCTGGAGTGCATGGCATGATCTTGGCTCACTGCAAACTCTGCCTCCTGGGTCCAGGTGATTCTCCTGTCTCAGCCTCCTGAGTAGCTGGGATTACAGGTGCCCACCACCACAGATGGCTAAATTTTGTATTTTTAGTAGAGATGGGGTTTTACCATGTTGGCCAGGCTGGTCTCGAACTTCTGACCTCGAGTGATCCACAAACCTTGGCCTCCCAAATTGCTGGGAATACATGAGCCACTGCACCCTGTCAGTTCTATCATTTTCATTTGATTCTTTTTTATGTCTTTGGTGAGATGTACTGCTTTGGTGAGGCTGTTTTGTCTGTTCCTAGCATGTTTGTAATTGTTCATGGAAGCATTAATCATAGTTCTTTTCAACTCTTTGTCAGATCATCCTGACATCTCGGTCACCTCTATGTTGGCATCCATTGATTTTCTTTTTTTCAGTTTGAAATCTTCCTGATCCTTGGTTTGATGGGTGATTTTCCATTGAAACTTGGACATATTTGTATTATGTTATGAGACTTTTAGTCTTAAACTTTTTTTGTAAGCTAACTTTTCCGGACGCCACTTCCACAAGGGAAGGTGGAAAGGGGTGTCACCTCATTACTGACAGGTGCTATAGAAATCCAGGCTCTTCATGCTGCCGATACTAATGGCAGAGTGAAAGGAGGATGTACTACTGCCTGGTGGGGATGAATGTGCCAGCTCCTTCCTTTGGTCTATTTGATGCCACTCTGGCAGGGATTTGGTGCTTCATTATAGCCACACAGGGTGGAAATGTAGACTCCCTACTCGGCCTTTGCTGCTGTGGGTGGGGCTGAGGCCACAGATTTTTCTGCAGTATCTGGCTGGAGTAGACCTGTTGTCTAAATGTATTGCCCTGTTAGCTGCCGCTTTCCTAGTCTTTCGACTAAAGAGGATATGCTTTTGTTGTGGTATTGTTCCTGCTCCTGTTGGCTTTTCTGGGTTGCTGGCTTATTCAACACCACGTCTGGGATGTATGAGGCAAGAAGAAAACCCAGAGAGCTCACACCATGTCCCTGCCTGGTCTGCCTTCTCTCCACCTTGCAGAGTGTTAGGTTTGTTTTATATACAGCATCCTGAGTTTTAGTTGTGCTTTGTGTGAGGAATAGGGAAAAATGTGTCTACTCCATCTGCCCAGAAGCAGAAGTTCGATCCCTGGTTTGTAGCGCAGAAATATCAGAATCTACATGAAGTTTTAACATGTGCCTCTCAACGGCCTGTGTCTGACCATGCCCCGGTCTCATTATCTTTCCACACGTCCGGAAATCTCTCCAGGCACCCTGCTTTGGCCCCCTAGAATACAGACATTTCCTGCTCTAAGAGGCCATCTGTGGGGCTCAGTCTCCCAACACCTCTGGTGAGTTATAACATTTTCCCCTGTCCTTGTTACCTGCAAGCCAGTGGCCACTGTCTGGGTTTTGTCCACCTCCCCACCTTTGCACTGTGGCCAGGGACTTTCAGTTTCTTGTTATCAGGCCCTGTGGGCCCTGTGCTTGTGTTTGGGTGGGAAGAGGGTGGATGGCATTGTCCTTGGTGGCCCGCTTGTGTGACCTTGTGGGGCATGAAAGGGACTATGCCTCTGGCTTCTGGACTGTGCTCTGAGCTGTTCTCACCAGTGTGCCCAGGGTAGACCCAGTCAGGGTGGCTGCAGACAGGTGAGAGGTGCAGGTGCTTCCAGCTCCTCTCCGTCATTTTCGCATGAATGGGGGTGCGCCTTGTGGTGCCCACGTGCAGGGAAGGATGCAGTGAAGCCCAGGTCTGTGTGCTTTGCAGAGGCCAGAGCGTGGGCTGGTGCTCAGTGGCTCTATTCTTGAGTGCCTCCTCTGTGTCTTGCTGGTATCACCTCACATGTAATGTGCTTAAAGGCCCCGTCTGCCAAATATCTTATCAACGTTGATCCTGACTACCACCAGCTCCATGCGGAAAGTGGAATTACCAATTACAGTGAGGACACAGGCTCTCAGCAGTTAGATACTTGGTCATGGTCACGTGGGTATTGAGTCGCTGAATCCAGCTTGGCTTGTCTGCACACTGGGCTCCTGCTGGTACAGGACCCTTGCCTCCTGGCATGGCCTATGTATATCAGGGACCATAAAGACAGATCTGTGTGGTCCAGAGCCCCGTGGGCAATTTCTCAATCCTTCTGAGCTATCCTTACCAACGTGCCCATGACAGACCCAGAGAGTGTAGCTTCAGACAGATGAGTAGTGCAGGTGCTTCCAGCTCCTCTCCATCATTTTCACGTGGACGGGGTGTACCTGGTGGTGCCTGCATTCAGGGAAGGGCCTCTGAGCTGCACGGGCCTGCCCAAGAAGCTGTGTCAGATATGCTTTCCTAATTGTATGCACCATGAGATCTTAATACTGTGGAAAGGCCATACAGTCATCCCTCAGCAACCAAAGGGGATTGGTTCCCGGACCTCCCGTGAATGCCAGTCCATGGATGCTCAAATCCCTGGTTTAATATGGTGCAGTATTTGCATATAACCTAAGTACTTTCTCTCATATACGTTAAAACATCTCCAGATTATGTGATACATAAACAATGTAAATGATATGTAAATGGTTGCTATACTGTATCGTTTAGGGAATAATGACAAGAAAAAAGTCTGTACATGTTCACTACAGATGCAACTAAAAAATATTTCCAATGTGTGCATGGTTGGTTAAGTTCAGAGTAACTGAAGCCATGCATATGGAAGGCTGTTGATGTGCCGATTGTGTATCTCTGCTTCACCATCCAACACCAAATCAGAATGCATACCCTGGGGTCCTAAACACGGCAGGCAGGAACGGAATGTCGGAGTCACAGCCCCATGCAGGACTACCCTGTTCCTGGCCACCATCGCAGCTGGGTGGCCTCACCTGCCTGGTTTTCCTGTCTCCAGCTCCGCAGCTCACCAATCCTGTCTGAAATCCAGTCGGACTCTCTCACTCCCCATGTTCAAGCCCTTCTATGCACCCGCGTGTCCCTCCAAATCTCTGAGCTCCCTCTCTATCCTCTGCTGTCACTCCCTTCCCAGATGTGGACAAGTGTCCTCCCGGGTGGAGGGATGGTGACACGGCTCTGTGGAGGGTGCTCCTGCCTTCCCTGGCTGCCATGGCCGAGGGCTGAGTCTGCATCCTCCACAGTCCCCCTCATCTCTAGCTGATGCTGCATACTTGTCCCTTGTGCAGAAACACTGTCCCAGTGAACGGTTCCTGCTCAAAAGGTGTCACAAGGATGCATATGAGAACATGTGACCCTGCTGGAGAAGGTGGTCCACCCCTTTATCCTAGAGCAGGAGCAGACTCAGAGAGGGAAGGACATTAGTCCCTGTCCACCTGGGAAGGAGCACGTGTCCCTGCAGGCCCGAGATTGAGCCATAAGATATTGTCAGCAGTCAGCTGCCTTTGGCTTCCTTGGAGCTTGGACTTGGGACTTGCTATTTATTCATACTCTCTCCTGTGGCTGGGGCAGAGCTAACATCCATGGTGCGCATGCATTCTGCCTTTGGAAGGTGCCTGCATCCGGCCAGCTTGGCCTCGGTTCACAGCTGGGACCTGTCTCCCTGAAACTCCCTTCTTAGCTCCTCCGGGAGCTTTGTAAGAAAGGGACACTCGGGCTGTTGGGTTGAGCCTTTGCTTGTCACTGGGAGCCTGTCTCTCAGGAGCTGCTGTTGGCTCACAGGTGATGGGGAGCACTTGCTTCCAGAGCAGCAGCCTTGCAACCCTGCAACCCTGGTGGCTGCAATTAATGGGAAGGAGAGAAAGAAAACTTGTCTGGGCAACTCATGAAGGCTGGGAGTGAATTTGTTTTAGTTTTGTTTTTCTGGCCAGGGCACTTTCAGCCTACACAGTTGGTGACCTCGGGAGAGGGGAGCTGGGCTGCTTTCTGGGAAGATCAGTCTCCTCGGCTGGAGGCAGAATGGTGGTGCTGGGTGGGGTGGGTGGGGTTTTCCTTTTGTGGATGTCGATGATCTGGGAGGCCCAGGTGGTGCTGGTCCTGGTGCAGAGAAGGGTGAGCCAGAATCACCAACCCGGCCATGCTCACCTGGGTGCTTCACCCTCCAGCGGCTTCTGCATGGCTGCAGCGTCATTTTACAGTGGAGACTCCCAGCGCCTAGGCACCTGAACACATCCTGGGTTTCTAGCCTTGTCTACCGATCACCTCCCCTTCCTGCTCAGAAAAAAAAAACTGGAAAATTGCCCCGAGGGGTAATTTAGTGAGCAGCCCAGGGTATCGCATAATTAGTGGCAGAAGGGTTCCACTTAGGAGTAACGGAGTTAATTGACAATGTTGCAATTCTCATCGACTGTTGAAGACACTAGATTAGATGAATTTGAAGATGTGGTTTTTCCTGAGGTGTTCTTTGCTATTGTCTCAAAATATATTTTCCACTTGTGGGTGTAATCAGACACCCCCTAATGATTAATGACATGACCCAAGAGGATATGCTCCAGTGCACCCTCCTGGGTGGGGAAACAGAAGATCAAGCAGCATTTGCCAGAGCTGGACTGGGGTGAGGACCCTGTCCTCTGCACCTGCGCTGCAGCCACCGTCTCCTGCTGGGCACCCACTGACTTGTGCCCAGCCAGAAGTTGGCAGACTGTGGTGTGAGGGTCCGATCCTGCTCATTGCTTGCTTTTGTAAATGAAATTTTGTTTTTATTTTTAAAGTCTTAGCAAGATACAAGTAATACAGAATTTACCATCTTCATCTTTTTTTCTTTTCTTTTCTTTTTCTTTTTTTTTTTTTTTGAGGTGGAGTCTCGCTGTGTTGCCCAGGCTGGAGTGCAGCGGCATGATCTCGGCTCACTGCAACCTCCGCCTCCTGGGCTTTAGTGATTCTCATGCCTCAGCCTCTTGTGTAGCTGGGACTACAGGCGCCTGCCACCAAGCCCTGCTAATTTTTGTATTGTTTGTAGAGACAGGGTTTCACCATATTGGCCCGGCTGGTCTTGAACTCCTGATCTCAGCTGATCCTCCCACCTCAGCCTCCCAAAGTGATGGGATTGCAGACGTGAGCCACTGCACACAGTCTCTTTATTTTCTTAATAAGTAGAATGCATACTCTAAAAAATATAGTAAATGCATAAACCGGTAACATAGTTTTTTCTTATTATTGAGTACTATATGTACCTACAAAATTGTATGTGCTAGACTTTAATTAGATTGGCAGTGCAGGAGGTCTGTTTAGGCCAGCAGCATCACAGACACGTGAGGAATGCATTGAGCTACGACGTCCCTGTGGCTGTGACCTCACTTGGTGATAAAAAGTTTTCAGCTCCATTGCAATCTCATGGGACTGCCATCACATATGCAGTCCCTCCTTGACTGAAATATTGACAGCAGCACGTGGCTATATTTTCGGAGTGGTGCAGTCATCACCAAAATCAATATTAACATCTGTGAAGAGTAATCTTTTTTTTATATTCCCCCCAAAACCTTTACCATTAGCAGGTACTCCCTCCTCCTGAATCCCTCTAACCAATCACCTCTGGCCCTGGTGACCGCAAATCTCCATTTCATCTCTACGGATTTGCCCATCTGGGACAGTTCATATAAATGGAATCATATAATATGTGACCTTTGTGTCTGTCTTCTCTCACTCATCATGTTTTCAAGGTTTGCCCACGTTTAGCATGATTCAGTGATTCCTTTCTTTTAAAGGCTGAATGATACTGCACCATATGATATAGCATCTTTTTAATCCAATATTATGTTTATCACATACTGGACATCTGGGTTGTTCCCACTTTTTGGCTTTTACACACTTGCACATTCTTGTACAGGCTTTTGTGTGGATGTGGTTTCATTTCTCTCAGGTAGATTCCTAGGAGTAGAGCTGCTGGGCCATGTGGAGCTCAGTGTTCAACCTTTTGAGGGGGGACAAATTGTGTTCCAGAGCAGCCACGCCATTGGACGTCCTCTCCGGCATCGGATGAGGGCTCCACTTGTTCCACGTCCTCACCTGCTTCTGTTCCCATCTCTCTTCTTGGTTATCTTCATCCTGGAGGTTGGAGATGGTGGGGATGCTGTCTCATTGTGGTTGGAAAGATTTGATTTGAGCATCAGCAATGTGCCCAAGTTGGTGGTAGGTGCTGCGGGAGCCTGACTCCACTCCTTGTCCCTAAAAAGGTGGTGGTCTGACTATACAGAGTGGGGGTGCCGCTTCTGGGGTGTCATGTCTGGGTTTTGCCGAATAATCGTGTTTGCAGTGGTTTGAGCTCCTGAGCTGGCATGACTACAGTGTGTGCAGGGAGAGAGGTGTAGATGGATTTCCGAGGACATTAGCAGGGCCCTGAGTGGGAGCCACTTTGCCACGGATGGCTATATGGGGACACCTCCTCGGGCAACAGTTGGGGCTGTGGCTTTCTGCAGGTGCCTGCCTGGGAAAGGAGGTATATCCTCAGCAGGCCTTCATTGCTTTCTTTTCAGGCCTGACCTCACGTTTGCTCAGGGGGCCTGTCTTGGCAGGAGGCACCGTCTGAAGCTCCCTCAGTGCCGCTGGGACCTCAGCCTCCTGATGGGCAGCCAGGGGTGACCAGGGCAGAACCTGCTGAACGCTTCGTGGGAGACACAAAGCCTTGAGATGACAGAGTGGTGTGTTCAGACAGGGTGAGGGGAGCCAGGGAGGCCGCAAAAGTACAGACGCAGGGGGCAAGGGGACCAGATGTTACTTGGTGCTGCCCCTGCTGAGACTGGTGGACACCGAGGCTCAGAGAGAGCGTGGGCCCTGCTGCGGCTCCAGGGTGAGAGCTGGGGCCTCTGGTTCTTTCCAGCACTCGGATGGCATTAAGCTGCACTATCATGAGGGGTTTTGATGAAGGGAAGGACATCATACATCAGGGCATGCCTGCCTGATGGTGTGACCATGTGGGCTGTGAGAGGATGGTTGGTGGAGGGAGCTGTCGGCTGACGGGAAGGCCCCATGTACCTGCAGCACAGCCAGCTCCTCTGGGTTTGTGGGATCCAGGAGAAAACCTCCACACAGCCCTATTCTGTTCTCCCTCCCTGCTGAGAGGAGGATGTGTGGAAGATGGGATGCTTGGTGGCCTTCAATACCTGGAGACCAGAACGAAAGTCTGTGGTCACCCCCAGACCTCCCATCGAGCACCTGCTGTCCTAGAATGGCCTTTTGTGACCCCACTTCATCTTCTTAGCAATTTGCACGAGAGGAGTGCTGCATGGGTCCCAATCAGAACTGCACAATACCCCACCCCAGAGGACAGGGCAGCCCTGGGGTTGCACGTGACAGATGTGTGGGTGGGCACTTGGGTGTCCCAAGGGTCTGACAGTGATGCCCCCTTGGCCTGACTCCAGTTAGCTTCTGGCCAGACTTGCTGAGACAGCAGTGGCACCCTGAGCCAGACCCATCTTCACATTTTAGTCTCCCAACATAGGCTAAGCAAAGACGACAATTCTTTGGAAGCGTGTGTTTAGGGAAGGTCGTTTTCTCAAGCAAAGCTGATGGCGCTAAATCACGATGTCTTTTGGCTACAGAAGAAAGAACTCCCGGCTGTGTGTGTTTCGGCTGTGGGTGGAAAAGAAGGGAGCATATCCCTCTGGTGCCTGGGGAGCCCTGGTTTATTGCTGTGGGGTCTAGAGGGGAGCCAGCGTGCAGTTTCTCACCTGGCTGGAAACTGTCGTCCTTGTTGTGTCTGTCTCATTTGTGCTGCAGGATTTTAACTGATGGAGGTGGCTGAGTGAGGAGAAAAGATTCCCCAAAACAAGGTTTTATGGCTTACATTTCCCAAGAGCAGGGGGTGTGAGCCCTGGGGGCACAGGGGAAGCCCCAGGGTTTGGTCAAGAGGCAGGATGTGGGAGGAAACTGAGGCCAGAGCTTTTCTGGGGGTTTCTGTGAGAGAGGCAGGGCCAGGCTGGGTGAGTCATTGCAGTGGGCCAGGGGCCGTAGCAGAGGTCTTTGCTTGCCTGGCACCTGGTCCTGGGGAACCTTAGGGCAGGGGTGGTTCATATTGACTGGGTGAATAGGAGTTGAAAAAGGGGTGGTTGGCTTGTGCCTGTGAGTGCATGGTAAGTGGCCCAAGAAAGCCACTTACTGTCTGTGGGAATTAGTCAGCCCTGGAAGGGGCAGTCTCTCCCAGTGTCTGTGAGGCTCCCCTGGATGTTAAAACGTCCTACGACAGAAAATAAAAGACATGATTAGTCCAGTTTGCCTATCAGAAAGGCCGTTCTTCTGTGTGGATGGAGGCAGCAGGCTGGCAAGAGCCAGAGAGGGAGATGACGTGTTTGTAGGAGGAAGATCAGCCGGGTGCTCAGGTGTGGCCGCCACCTTTTCCCACAGGGATTCAGTTTCCGAGTGTGGGGAACATCAGAACGAGACCCTCAGAGTTCAACAATGCTATTTAGCTCTAATGCCCCACATGGCTCATGCAGTGATTAAAAACAATTCCATAGCACAGAGGACAGAGTCTGTGCTCTCCTCTGTGTGGTGTTTGAACCTCTGTTTTACAGGAAAATGGACTTTGAGTTAAAAACCTTGCCCCCGGGGATTTATCCAGAGGGAAGAGTAAAGTGAAACTGTCATCATAAAGATGTCCAACTTGGCACTATTTAGGATAGTGAAAGGTTGGAGCAAACTGTGTTTTCCAGAATAGAGGGATGAAAGAGTACGGGAATCTTGGCGTCCTCACAAAATACCAGACAATTGTTGGCAGGCACAGCTGTGCAGGCTGCTGGCCATGTGGGAAATATCTGCCTCTGTCCTGAGAGCCACCCCTTACTGTGCCTTGCCCCTCAGCTGCTAGGAGTCCCTGCTGCTCCGGGAAGATTCTCCTTTTTCAACTTTGCTCATTCTCTGTAAAGAACCTCAGCCCTTAAGCCCCCTGGACTTACCTGGGCGGCAGCAGCTGTCCTGCACCCTGCAGGTTCTGTAGAAATGGGCACAGTGTTTTTCGGTTCGTGCTCCTCTCCCTGTGCCTCCTCCTGGGGTCCCTGCTCCTCTCCCTGTGCCTCCACCTGGGGTTCCTGCTCCTCTCCTGGTGCCTCCACCTGCTGTTCTGACCTGGTTACCCAGTGCAGGAAATGGGGAAAGAAACCTCTCCTACCAGAGCAGGGATTCCTGGTGGCAAGAACATCCTAAAGCTTTGCAAAGCTCTGGTGTTTGACATTGAGGAAGTGGATTCATGGAAACTGCTGGAACCCTTTGAGGACTTGGAATGAGTTTATGCATCCAGGGAACAGGATTGTGTTCAGCCTGCTCATTTCTATAAATCCTCCCATCTCAGCCAAAGATGGTCTCATCATCTTAGAGCAATGGCAACCCTTTCATGTGGAATGGGCACATTTGTTCTGTTCACTGCAGCCCCTGGAAACAGCCGCATGATGCACATGGGTGCTCACTGGGTGATGATGAAGATGACACAAGAGGAGGAACGAGGCTTGTTTTCCCCAGAATGTCTTTTAAGTCCTAGGAAAAGGGCTGTGACATTTTGCTTTGGCTTTAAAGCCAGGTCTGAGAACATTTTTAGGCATGTTATTTAAATTGCAGATTTTAAGACCTTATCTATAGGATATCAGATTCAGCAGGAATCTGTCTTTTTAGCTGATTTCCCAAATGAGTCTGCTGCATGCCATGCTGGTAAAACTCTGCTTGAAGCATGAGGAGTCTCTAAGACCCAACTGCAGCATAAGAGAGCATTTGTACAGTTACATCTGGTTTTTAATCTCTGAGCTTCCTGGCAGCCAGGGCAAGAAGAGAAAGATGGAATAACAGAATTCTTTTGTCTAATATCAGTTCATTTCGAAAGCAGACTTTTCTTGCTGCTCTCATCTAGGAAGAATTTTTTAATGTGACACGGTGTTTGCAGGTGGGGTTTCGCAAAAAGCAAAATGGTTTCAAATACCTTTGACCTCAGTGAAAGCTGAAGACATAATGAATAGGCTTTGAGGTGGACGTTAAGCCAAAGCGGTTCCAGCGTGTTCCCATCTCATATTTTGAAGTGATTCAGGCATGCAACTTGAAGAACCAGGCACAGAGGAGATCTGGAAAACCGCAAAGCTTTTCTCAAAATAAATGAAAAAAAGAATGGAAGAGAATTGACTCATCATACATCATGTGATTCCATTTATATGAAATGCCTCAGTGGCCAAGTTATATAGAGAGAAAATAGTTAGTGGTTGGAGAGAGACGGAGGGAGAGGATGGGGAGCTTGAGGAGTGATGGCTAAGGGATACAAGTTTTTTTTTTTTTTTTTTTTTTTTTTTGCAAATGCTCAAAAATGGATTGTGGTGATAGATACCCTACTCTGTGAACTCACTAAAACCCATTGAATTATATATTTTATTTATTGTGTTTATTTATTTTTTTTTGAGACAGGATCTTGCTTTGTTGCCCAGGCTGGAGGGCAGTGGCACAACCATGGCTCACTGCAGCTTCGACCTCCCTAGCTGAAGTGATTCTCTTGCCTCAGCCCCCCAGGTAGCTGGGACTACAGGCGCGCACTACCATGCCTGGCTAATTTTTATGTTTTTGCAGAGATAGGGTTTCTCCATGTTTCCTGGGCTGGTCTTGAACACCTGAGCTCAAGCGATCTGCCCTCCTCGGCCTCCCAAAGTTCTGGGAGCACTGAGTTACATGCTTTAAATGGGTGAATTTGATGATGTGTGAATTTTAAAATCTCAATTTTTTTTCCAAAAAAAAAAAAAAAAAAAGGAAATTGACCAATAGGACTCAGTGTGCTGGACTGAATCCAGGGTTGGGTGCCAGGGAGTATGGAGTAGCCACGGGGCCTGTGAGTGTCTCAAGGGGCTGTCATCGTGAACTTGGTAAGGGGAGCAATTAGGGCTGCAGCAGCCCCGGGGGACCCCCTGAAACAGGATCCCGAGGGGTCAAGTGGCAGGATCCTGTCAGTGGTGTAGATGGACTGAGCTGGAATACACCCCTGTCCTCTCCTCCTGCTTCTGTCTTGGACACCGTTGTGTTTCCCCAAATCTGTGATGACGAGGGGAGTGCCGGCGCTTCATCACTCTCTCTTCACTGCCCTGGAGATGTTTTTCTCTTCAGTCCTGGGGCTGCCAGGCTCATTCTTGGAGCAGGGAGAGTGCTGTCCAGGTGTAGAACGTTTTATTTAGGACAATGGTGCTCTGTCCCCAGTTCCTTCAGCAGACACCTGGGTCTCTCGGTATCCACTGAGCCCCAGGTCAAGTGGAGGGAAGTGGGTGGATGGAGTGATCTGGTCTCCAGTTGCAGTGGATTTCCTGTCACTTGCAGAACAGTCTGCTGGTAGGGAAGAAGTGAGCCAAGTGTGAACAGAAACGAAAGCACATTACATGAATATAAATGTATATCTGGGCCGGGCGCGGTGGCTCACATGTGTAATCCCAGCACTTTGGGAGGCTGAGGAGGGTGGATCATGAGGTCAGGAGATTGAGACCATCCTGGCTAACATGATGAAACCCCATGTCTAATAAAAATACAAAAAAAATTAGCCGGGTGTGGTGGTGGGCACCTGAAGTCCCAGCTACTCAGGAGGCTGAGGCAGGAGAATGGTGTGAACCGGGGAGGCAGAGCTTGCAGTGAGCCAAGATCACACTACTGCACTCCAGCCTGGGCAACAGAGTGAGACTGTCTCAAAAAAAACCTAATTAATTAATTAAAAAATTAAAAATATATATATATACACACATATACCTGTGGATTTCCAATGAAGAGGACCAGGTGGCAAGGGCTGAGACCAAGTATGTACCACTAAGCACCAGGGATGGTTTTGCAGCCCCTGGAGACCCCTTGGGACTGAGGCTGCCTTCTGAAGTTCCCTTGCAGATGATCGAAAGCTTCTGTTCTTCACATTTTGGGGTCACGGACTCGTTTGAGCATCTGATGAGTCTTGTGAAGAATGGATGCCTCGGCACACACCCACATCCTGTGTTGAATCCTCAGTGGTTTATTGCCACTACCAGAGATACCCAACGGGGCGCCAGTCATCTGATGAGTCTTGTGAAGAATGGACGCGTCCTGCTGTCCCAGAGAGCCCCCAAGGAGTGCCAGGCAGGCCTCTGGGATCTAGTCTGGCAGAGACCCCCCAGTATATCTCTCTAGGCAGCTCACAGTAGGTGCTCTGTTGATGGAATGGGATGAAGACCCTCACCTCCAGAGCAGATGCGCTGTTTGGTAGTCCAGGGACATGCAGCACGGAGGGTCTCCTGCAGGAGCACCCAGCACATTGACACCGACACAGGGCTCCTGTCTGCTGTGTGTTCTGCCACAAGGGACAGCTGCTGCCTGGTTTTGCAGCTCTCTCAGAAGTTCACTGAGTCAAGAGTGAGGAGCTGGGTCTGGGTATGACCACGCATGTGCTGGTGGGAGGGGGCGCCATGGCTGTTCCCGATTCTGAGAGGAGGCATGACCTATGCAAAGGCGAGCACCCAGGTGTGTCCCTGGACAGGGAAGCCTGAGACCTGAACCTCCACACCATGCTTGGCTGGGCTTCTGTGAACCGAAGCTCCCTCCTGGCTCAGCCCTGCACGTGGGTTTTCTTGAGGCAGGGCGTGGGAGGGTGTGTCTGATTGGCCTGTGTCGGGAGTGGCCCAGTACAAATTGTGAAGGGGATTTCTTGATGAGAACAATCATGACAGTCCTTGCAAGGCCCTGTGGTTTTCCTCAAGTCCTCACCTAGAGCGACATTTATCCTGGCCTGGGGATTGGGCTGGAGGAGACTCCTGCTTCCTGATTCAGCCTGGCTGGTTCCTGACCAGCTCCTTCCATCTGTGGTGAGATGAGAAGAGCCAGGGCCTGAGAGGGATGTTCTGCTTTTGAAGCACAGTGGCTTAGACTCAGAGGACTGGGCTTTATTCTGCTCTGACCTTTCCCCTGAGAATGGGGCCGAGTGTCCTCTCTGGTGAGGAACGGTGGCTGACGGTGCATCTCACTTCTGCAGATGCCTTTTCCTGGAGACATATAATGTTGGTCATCCCAACAGGATCATGAAATTTCTTTTTCTTCTTTTTCCTGGCCTGTGATCGCCCAGAGTTTAGCAACCTCTGCTCTAAGTCACAGGGTGTGTGTGTGTGCGTGCCTTAGATGCAATTTATTGAGCACTTCTGTCTCAATAAAAAGTCCAGTCTTCCTAGACTCTCTTGTTAAGCCTCCAAGAGGCTTGGAGGGTGCCTTGGATGGATAAGGAAACTGAGACTGGAGATTCAGTAACTCACCAAGGATCACAACTAGTGGAATCGGAATCAGGATTCCAAGCCAGTGTTTCGTATCCCAGAGACTGCCTGTTAGTCCCCTTAGCCATGCGAGCCACTCTATCCTGGGAGCTCCCTTGAGGCAGGGCTGTTTTGTACGCACCTGTACTGTCCACAGCACCTGCCTAGGACTCGGGAAGGGAGGCTGGGGAGGAACACTTGGGTGCACAGCCCTGTCCTGGCAAGGTAACATCCGGTGGAGCTATCTGAGATTTGGAAAGCAGCATCGGGCCAGGATTTATGGGGTTGAGATTCTTTCTCCCCTTGTTCCATAGCCTCACCCAGTCCAGCCTTGGAGCCTTCTGCACATACTTGGCTCTGGTGCGTGTCCCTTCTCCCCCCCACTTCCCCATCTCCCCTGACACTTCTACTGGGGCTGCCCTCTTTCCCAGGACAGCTTCTTCCTGCCCTGGCACATCCCACTCAACCAGCAATGCCCACTTCAAGCTCATGCCCCTCCAGGGCACCCTCCTGCCACACCGGGTGCACAGTGGGGCCCCTGGGAACACCACTGCATGGCTTTCTCTGCCCACCCCCCCCTCAGATTTAAGTACAGGGACACTGGAATAGTTGGATGTTCAGGGCAGCTGTGAATTTCTTCATGTGTGGGTTTTAGGTGTCTTAAGGCCCTTAAAAGCTTTCTTGGGAGCCCTCAGACTGCCAAACCCAGTGTACCCCTCAGACGCCAATCTTTCTTTTTTTTTTTTTTTTAGTGGAATTTGTTGAAATTTCAGTAAGCCTGCCTCAGAAGCAGGCAGGAACGCAGAGGAATTCTTTTCTCAGCATTTCACTCTCCAGCCTGGAGAGGCAAGAGTGACCCTGAGTGTGCCACCTTCCAGAGAGGCCTGGTGCAGTGTCAGCCTCCAGCCATGGTGTCACACTGAGGACTAGTTAGAGCTGTTTAGATTCTGGAAACAAGGACTGGAAGACCTGGCTGAGGGAGAGACATGGGGTCACACGGGGAAGCTGGCCCTGGAGTCAGTGCTGTCCTGATCTGTTGATTTGTTTTTGCTTCTTGGTTAAACTTTACCTGCATGTCAGCAAAGCACAGAAAATAGATTAGAAACTTGCTAGTTTCCCCTTTTCTTGGAAACAAGAAGGGAAGAATCAGAATGTAATTCACCACAACAAGCAAACAAACCTAATGTAGGAGGCTTGGCCTATCTGAGACTGTTAGAAATAACATTTAAAATGGGCTGGGCATGATGTCTCATGCCTGTAATCCCAGCATTTTGGGAGGTCAAGGTGGGTGGATCACCTGAGGTCCAGAGTTCAAAATCAGCCTGGCCAACATCGTGAAATCCTGTCTCTACTAGAAATACAAAATTAGCTGGATGTGGTAGTGGAAGGCTATAATCCCAGCTGTTCGGGAGGCTGAAGCCAGAGAGTCACTTGAACCCTGGAGGCAGAGGTTGTAGTGAGCTGAGATTGTGCCACTGCACCCCAGCCTGGTTGATAGAGGAAGACTGTCTCAAAAAAAAAAAAAAAAAAAAAAGAATTTAAAGTGTTGGTTGAATCCAAATGTTCTTGTTCTCTTTTTCTTTCATTCTATGATTTTTTTCTTTTCTTTTTTTTTATTTTGAGGCAGGGCCTCACTCTGTCACTCAGGCTGGGGCAAAGTGGCCCAATCATAGCTTGCTGCACCCTCGACCTCCTGGGCTAAAGCAATCCTCACTCCCCACCTTCTTGAGGAGCTGGGACTACAGGCATGCACCACCATTCCTGGCTAATCTTTTTTTTACTTTCACTTTTTGTAGAGACCAGGGTCTTGCTGTGTCTCCCAGGGTGGTTTCAAACTCCTGGCCTCAAGCGAGCCTCCCACCTCAACCTCCCGAGTAGCTGGGACTACAGGGGTGTGCCACCACGTCCGTCTAGTTTTTTTACTTTTATTTTTTATAGTTGCTGCGTCTTGCTATGGTGCCCAGGTGATCTCAAATGCCTGGCCTCGAGTGACCCTCCTGCCTGGGCCTTGCAAAGTGCTGGGGCTACAGACATGAACCACTGCACGCAGCCTTGACGTTTTTATTATATTACAAATTATCGACTGTTTACCGAGGTAGCAAGCTAGTCTTTTGGAGGTATGGGGACATGAGCTCTGTAATTTTACTGTGGTTCCGTAACTGTGGATTTGAGAATAGTGCGATCTCTCTGTCTGTCTGGATGTAGGCTGGCGGGGGTGCGGCACTGCTGTCTCCCGGCTTTCTCTAAATATTTACGCTCCTGTGCTTCCTGCCACTCTGAGTGGCAGTTGCAGATCCACCTTCCAGTGTTAATTCTGTCTGGATGTTTTCAGAGGGAAGAGTTGGCTTCCAATAGCTGTTTAACAGTCACAATGTAACCTCTAAGGAATAGTTAACTAAAACGCGCAGAGGAGATCTGGGTGGGCGGATGCTGTTGATCACATGCAGGTGTTGTCCCAGCCCTTTCTGGAGTCGCCCTGTGTGTGTGCCTGTCCGGAGAGGGAAGCAATGGGAGGGAATTCAGAAACAGAAGACTTTGCACTAGCATCCTTCTTCTTCCATCAGCATGGGCAGATGTGTACTTTGCAGAGTGCGTTCACTTATTCTTTCCCCTTGTGTTCGTGGAGTAGCCACTTTAGGAAACATGGAGGGTTCCATGCAGGCTGGCGTGGGGCACACGGAGAGAAATTGGACCTGGCTCCTGTCTGGATGGGGATGGGGCCGATGAGAGCTCAGCCCTGATTGGAGCTTTTCTCCCCAGAGGACCCCAACCTCATTTCACCTGCTGCAGCCCTGGGGGGACACAGGGCTAAGGGGCCTTTCCTTTCTCCCAGATCTCAGCAGCCATCCAGAAATGACTCTTGACATGGCCCCAAGATGCTGTCCCAGACTGTCCCTGGCCATCTTCCCACAGTGACCCTGTGGACTCTGCCACCACCCTGCCACCAACAACTGGATAAATAACACGCCTGACCCAACATGCCCAGATGCACATTAGGAGTGGCTTGGTAGGTGTGAGGGAGGGAGCATTAGCAGACCTACTCTTCTCTGGAACTTTCCTCCTGGTACAATTTGGAAGTGTGGTGATTCCGTGACATCTTGGAAACCTTTGGGTGGCCAAACTTGGACTTCCCAAAGTTGACAAACAGCTAGAGGGACTGGGGAAGGAGGCTGAAGGGGACTCTCCCTCCTGGCACGGGGGTCTCCTGGCACTGCCTCCTGAGGGGCTGTGCAGCCTCTACTGGAACCCAGCAAGAGGGGCACAGGCAGGAGCTGGAGGCTGGAGGTTCTTGCAGGAGTGCCCAGCAGGGGTATGAGACAGAGTCACAGGACTCTGCTGGATTTGCCACTGATTGAGGGTCAGGGTGGCCCTGGTCAGCACCCTCTGACCAGAGAGAGGCATGACCACCAGATTTTCAGATGACCCAAAGCTGGGGAGAATGTGGGCTGGATGCGGGGTGGTGACTGTGAGAAAAGGGGCTACCCCACAGGATGGGCCCGTGCTGAGAGGCCGTGGCCTGGGGTACTTCTGTGGTCAGGCCTCTGGCCGCAAAGGCCACGGGAACTTGGGTCTGAGTAGCTCATTACACAAGGGTGCTACAGAATCCAGGGCTGGGACTCCCTGGGCACTTGGGGCCTTCCTGCCTCTGGTGTTAACTGGGGGACCCTGCTGGGGCTGCCTTCATGGGGAAGAGGAGAGAGGGCAGGTGATGGAGGGAGGGAGGGAGGCCAGGCTGACATAACCCAAGGCTGACATCACCCGAGCTGGCTGTCCCCTGCCTCCGCCATCTCCATCTGCAGAGGGACCCTCCTACTTGGGACCAGGTGTCCCTTCCCTGTCTGACCGTGGTCAGCATCCTGTGGATGGGCCATTGGGGAGGTGGAGTGCTCCAAGCCCCTGCCTCCTGCCCCCTTCCCAGGACTTGTCCAGGCGTGGCTCCAGGGTGGCCCTCATCACTTAGCGGTCCCAGAATGAGTGCATTCTTGGTCTTGTTTTCTGTGTCTCTGGTCAGGCTTAGACTGGGCCTGTCTAGGAAGGAGACAGTGGCCCCAGCTGAAACCTTGAGGGGACCCTGTTCTCAGAAACCCCATCTTCCCCTAAAGTGCAAGGGCATGGCTGGCAGGGTACAGGTGTCCAGGTGTCAGGGTGAAGTGCACCTGCCTCAACAGTCCCTTGCCACAGCCTTCACCCAGGTGAGAGGAGGTGAGCAAGCAGCATCCTGTGGTGCCTCTTCACATTGGAGCCTGTCACCCGAGAACGTGTCCATGGGGTCCCTTCCTGACACAGGCTCACTTTACAGAGGCAGCGCAGATGGGAGGTGTGCCGGGTCCTGTTACCTGCCCATGGGACACTCCTATCAAGCCACACCACCAGCCCAGCAGGGGCCCTCTGCCTGTGCCCTGAGCTGGCTGCCTGGTGCTGCAGTTACCATGGGAGCACTCCCCTTCCAGATCATTTCCATGGAGTTTATGGGGATTTTTTGGATTTACATCTTTGACTTTCATAAAAGTAACTTATGTTCTTGTAAATCCAGCCAGACCTCAGTTTCCCCACCCCTGGCCTGCAGTTTTCCTCGGAACAGGACAGCTGTGTTCAGGGCTACCCAAGACCTCCCCCCAACCTGGTTCACTGATTCATGAGAAGGACTCACAGAGTCCTTAGTGAAGCTGTTTTAGCGACAGGCAGGGTTCATCACAGCGAAGGGTGGAATCAGCAAAAGCAAAAGGCATGTGGGGCAGAGTCCAGGAGAGACCAGGCACCCGCTTCCCGTGTTCTCTCCTGGGGCAGCACATAGATGGCTCCCCCCAAAGATGTGTGACAGCACACAAGGAGTCCAGCCCCCGGCACCCTGCTTCAGAGCCTTGGAGCCAGGGCTTTTCCTGGGGGTTCTTCACATAGGTATGACTGGCCTTAGTCCCTAGGACCCCAGAGGTCATGCTGCTGCCATGTGGACTGGGGTCCCCACTGTAATGCCTGTTAGCACAGGCCGTCTGATGTTGCTCAAGGCCCCAGGTGAACTGAGGCACTCTTACCACAAAGGATATTACCAGGGCTCAGAGGGGATCTCCCATGAGCTGGGTAAGGACCCTGTCTTTCTTTCTTTTCTTTCTTTTTCTTTTGAGATAGAGTCTTGGTCTGTTGCCTGGAATGCAGTGGTGCAATCTTGGCTCACTGCAACCTCTGCCTCCCCAGTTCAAGCAATTCTCCTGGGGACACAGTATTTCTTTGAAGTGTGTGGGGTTTGGACAACCCAGGCCTGCTGAGTTAACCCTTTATTGCACCATAGTATTAAAATGTCTGGCATCTGGTCCAAGCTGCACAGGATCAAATCTTGGTTTGACCATTTATTAGCTCTCAGATTTAGATACTTCTTATATCTGATTATTTTCTTGTTGAAATAGGGGTTATCATAGCACTTATCTCTTACGCATGTGGGAGATCGACTTGTTGGCAAATGCTGACCACTAAAGTCTTGGCAAAAGTTCACTGCCTCCTCACCATCTCCAGCAGACAATTGGGCACGTCTCCCTAGACCCTGCACCTCCCTCTCACAGATGGTCATTACGCTGGTGTGACCCTTGATTCCAAAAGCTGACCCCACCCTTGCAGGTGGTACCTGAGCTCACTGGAACCCCACAGGCCCACCTGCTCCGTGAACATGCCTGTGTGTGCAGTCCTGCGGACACATAGTATTTTCCAAATCTCAATTTACTTCTTATTTTGCTGCCCCACAGAAAATTTGGAAAACAGAGAAAATGGGTCAAAGTCACCCAGCCCCAGTGGCAACTATCCTGGTGGCATCTGGCTCCGTTTTTTTCCGAGGCAGTTTCCCATGGCTTTGACCCTGCGTCAGTGCCATGCTCATTGTTGCCCCTTGCATGCTCATTGACTTAACCAGGGCAGGTGACTTTGGCACAGCGGGCAGTGGAGCTGGCCAGGTGGATGGAGACAGCCTTGCTGTGCCCTTTGGGTGGGACCTGGTCAGGAATCCCACATGGACAAGAGGATTGTCCATAGTGTGCTCTGGCTGGCCTATGACTCAGAGACTTTCCAAAGGTCACCTTTAGTGACTCTGTGTGCTGGCTGCTTTCCCAATGTGTCATTCTGGCCAACATCGACCCCTTTTGACACCTGGGCAGAGCCACCTGGAAGCCAGCTCCTGAGGATGCGTAGTCTGAGATGTGGGTATGATGTTGAGCATGGAGTTGGAAGACCCGGGTCCTAGCTCTGCCTTGTCTGGCTGAGGGGCTGGGAGCACCCTCACCTCTCTGACCTCAGTCTATGGATCTCTGAAATGGGTTCAGTCACCTGCCCACCCACCAGATAGGCAGTTCTTAAGGTACAAGGACCTGAGCTGCAGAGAGTGGCTGGTTGTGTCCCCTCTGTGCTTCTGTGCACATTCTGAGATGTGGTTCCATGACCTGTCTAGGCCCCGAGGGGAGGAATGAGGAGGGGATGGGGCTGGGGAACCAGTGGCCTCTGGGGTGAGGTCCTGATCCGGGCTGCCACCCGGCAGAAGGATATGTCCACCAGGCCCATGCAGATGCCTTAAAGGCAGGGAGTTGTTTATGCGCCTTGCACCCTCATTGCCAAGCAGCCATTCATTCACTTGGCACACAGAGATTAAACACCTACTGTGTACCCGTGAGCCATGTGGGTACAACCGTCTTCCACACAGCTGTGAAGAATCAGAGAATCAGATAAACCAGGACTTGTACAAATAACAATAATTGGTCAGTATCCTGTAGAACAGGGGACCCTAATCCATTTGGAGGGCTCATGGCTATGCCTCTGAAATTTGGCATTGACAGAAGCCACTGGGCATTTTCCAGGAGGCAGGTTTTTTCCCTGGGTCAGGGTGGCTGGAGGAACTGGAGTAGGTGCCTCGTCCCTGCCTCCTTCCCACAGATTCATCCGCCATCCTCTGGCGGGAGATGATGTGCTCCTTCTGGACTTAAAACCAGCCCCACTACCCTGTGTGCTGGGCGTGGACATGTCTCAGCTTTGTACCCACTCTGGCTGTGAACCTGTGACCTATACTTCTCAGCCTTGCTTTTCTTATCTATAAAATGGGAATAGTCACTTGATTTATCTTAAAGCTGAAGTCATTGGTGTCTGGGCTTGAAAGAGAACTGGCTCATAGGGACCCTCACTCATGAGCCCCTGCTGTGCAGGTGACCGCCATCTGTGACCAAGTGAGTAGCAGCAGCAGCAGCTCCAACCATCGTGGCATTGGAGTGCAGTGGACACAGTGTGGTGATCACCCTTTGTGGCACATGCCAGCTCAGCACAATCTCTGGGCAGGCAGTGGCAGGCAGCGCAGCTCTCCTGAGGCATGGAAGGATATGCTCACCCTTGGGATCACAACGGATCTCATATATCCATGAGGGCAGAGGTGCTTCTCGTAGCCGAGGCCCCTCTCTTTGCAGTGCCTCAGGTTTCCACGGCTTTGTCAAGTTGGAATATGGGAGAGGGCACGTGGTTGCTGTGGATAAGGAACAGTTGAGGGAGATGAATGCCTGTCATCTGCAGGAGCTCCTCATGGCCTGACTGGAAGATTAATTTTCCATCTTGAGAGGAATTTTTGGGCACTGCTAATTGTCTTAAACTGTCACTATCGTGTCTGTCTCTTTGATGGCTCAGGGGAGGTCGGTGTGTGGGCTTTATGTTGTTTACTGATGCATCCTCGGGGCCCGTGGCAGGCCCTGCCAGATTGCAGGTGCCCAATATTGGTTGAATGCACCACTGAACAAAGCTTTGAGCACATACCTTTTTTTACACGTAGGGTTTTCCCCATATGACAGTCACTAAAATAAGGATCTGAAATGTGTGTGTGTGCATGTGTGTGTGTGTGTGTGCATATGTGTATTAATTGAGACTTGATACCTCTCTGAGGTCTGGTGACTGAGGGCAAACACATCTGACCACGGTGTGAAGCTCCTGACTGAGCATGCAGATAAAGGCTTGAAGACCAAATGACAGCAGTGGGAAGAGAATTACTGTCTGAGCCATAACCCTGGTATCGGTTAACATGTGGCTGCCGCTGAGGAAGACGGCCTGGCAAGCCCTAAAAAAAAAGTTAAATGTAGAGTGAAGTTAAATGTAGAGTTATGTTAAATGTAGAGTGAAGTCAAACGTAGAGTGAAGTCAAATGTAGAGTGAAGTTAAATGTGGAGTTAGCACATGAGCCAGCAGTCCCACTCCTGGGTGTGTCCCCAAGAGAAATGGAATCATAGGTACGAGTGAAAATGTTTACATACATGCTCATGGCAGCATTATTTATAATAGCCCAAAAGTGGACTCAGTCAGATGTCTGTCAGCTGAGTAATAAATAAACAATGTGGTGTACCCATGTGATGGGATGTGACTCGGCTGAAAAGGAATGGATTACGGATGAGGACTACTGCATAGATACACCTTGAGGACATTATGTGTGCTGAAAGGAGGCAGATGCAGAGGCCACGTGTGATGTGACTCCATTTATCTGCATTGTCCAGAATGGTCCAATCCATAGAGGCAGAAAATAGACTAGCAGTTGCCAGAGGCTGGGAGGTGGCTGCTAAAGGGTTTAGGCTTTCCATGTGGGGTGCTGAGAATGTCCTGGCATTAGATAGTGGTGATGGTTACACAACATGGCTAAAAACCATTAAATACTTTAAAGTGGTAAATTCTGTGTTATGTGAATTTTATCTGTCTAAAAAATTGCTAAGGAAACAAATGCCCTAAAAGACAAAACCATGTCTGCCTTTGAGAGATTAATCTGTTTGGAAATGAAGCATCATTCTCTTTGCCAGAGGGGATTCCTGCCTGGCATTTTGCTGTCTCCTTGAATCCTTAATACCCCCGACTCTGTCCCCAGCAGCTCATGGCTACCAGGTCTGCACGTCTGGCCAAGGTCATCCTCGGTCTTTACAGCACAGGGAATTAGGAATTCCTATGGCAGGGTGCGGTGTCCATGCGGCCAGCTTTCCTTCCATGGTTCCTGATGACCCAGCTGCTTCATGGGCATCCACTGGGCTCAGGTCCTAGGGGCAGTGGCTGTCTTGTCACATCTTTCCTGCATGCTCCCTTCGAGGCTGCAGCTGCTTTGCATGGGCTGCAGCTTGGGGAGTGTGCATGTTTTAGCGAAGGCTTTGAGAGCCAAGGCATCCTTGCTGCTGTGTCTTCCTCCCATCCATGAAGTGCCTCTTACTGGGGCGTGAATGCAACGTTCATTTTGACTGAGTGGTCACGTGTAGCTGCTGGTATTGCCTCCAGAGCAGGTCACATTTCATTCAGTCTGGCTCCTGCCTGCCCATTTGCCTGGAGCAAACGCTGGCTACCTCCAGGTGGTGACACAGTTTGTGGCTGAGTCTTCTATTTTAATATGTGGCTTGTTCACATCTGCAGAAGCTGACTTCTGTGGATTTGCCTTGTGAGGTGGGAAGTAAAGCTCCCATTTTACAGGTGGAGGGGCCAAGATTCAGAGAGGTCTGGTGACTTTCTCAAAGTCACTCAGCAAGTGGCAGAGCTGAGAACGCTGGCCTACAGTTCCTGTGAGTAAGGGAAGTAACTGGTATCTCCTGAGACCATCTCTGGTCTCTGGACCTTCTTGGGGGGTCCCTTACACCCCCTGGCCTGGAGTGCCTCACTCGTGGGCTCTGGGCCACATCATTGAATACGCCTCCACCCCGTATCCATTGTGGCATGGTGGCAGGTGACTGAGCAGAACGGGATGGAATTTGAGGAAATGGGCCTGGTCATGACTGTCAATGCTGGGCTCATCGACATCTTTGAGATGTGTTGAGCATCACAGGCAACTCTCAAGGCTGCAGCCTAAGGAGCCTGCCATGGGATGCTCAGGCCTCCATGAGCCATGGTGGCCAGTGCAGGATCCAGAAACAACTCTGCCTTCAAAGGCCCTGCTGCCTTGCAACCTCACTTGCCCACAGACACGAGGCATCTGCCTCAGAGGCTCGCTGCTGCCTTCTGGGTTTTGAATCTCCAGGTCACCTGCTGGATGAGAGGGGCCCCACTGGGACTGATGTGGAAGGGAGTCTGGTCTCGGCCCATCCCCAGTGTGGTGTGGAATCAGCCATGGATGGGGGTTGGTGGGGGACGGTGTCTGCGGGGTCAGCAGTGGTCTCACCCCTCACAGCTTGCAGACTCACGGTGTGGTAGTGGGATGTCCCTGACAGGGTCCTGGGGAAGAGAAGGCCTGTTTCCTGTGGCACTGTCTCTCAAGGGTGCAGAAACCCTTCTTGGAGGCCCCTCTGGAGACCTCTCCTCATATGGCATGAGACTTCCTCAGCTGGTCTCTGGCTGGGAGAATGGGATTGTTTAACCTGAGAGCTGCTGGCCCATCCAAACTCCCCGCAGGGGGAGATCCTAACTGGGGTCACTGTCCTGTTGGGACAGATGCTGGGCAGGAGGCCCCAGCACCAGCCACAAAATTCATAACATACAAAGGCAAAAGCAGCCGGGTGCAGTGGCTCATGTCTGCAGTCCCAGCACTTTGGAAGGCTGAGATGAGAGGATCTCTTGGATTTGAGGCCAACCTGGGCAACATATTGAGACCCCATCTCTACAAAAAATAAAAATAAAAAAAAAAAAATAATAATAATAATAATAATAATAATAATTAAAAGCAAGGCAAATATGCAAACTCAAGCCACTGTCCTTGAAGGCTGGGTGTGGAGCTGACCTGAAATGGCACACAGAATGAAGCTTCGGCAACTGCTGCACTTTCACCATCCTTAGCAGTGACTGCCCCTGTGTTTGAACTTGGACTTCTCTGATGTTGGAGTTTGTGACCAGGGTGCCTGACTCCTTCTTCCCTGGCTGGTGTTGGTAATTGAGACCCTTTGCTTTAACTGCCCTTTCATTGGAGCTGAGCATGGGTAAGTGATGTGGCTCAGAAATGGCCTTTTGGTTAATCAACAGTGATTTATAAAACACCTGCCAGTGTATTCCCAGCTACTTGGGAGGCTGAGGAAGGAGAGTGGTGTGAACCTGGGAGGTGGAGCTTGCAGTGAGCCAAGATTGCACCACTGCACTCCAGCCTGGGTGACAGAGTGAGACTTTGTCTCAAAATAAAATAAAATAAAATAAAACATCTGTCAGGTTCTCTTCAGAAGATTCAGACAAAATCTAAAATCTGAGACTGACAGGATCCATCTCCCTAGCATTCACCATCTGATGGAGCAGGTGGGATTTGCCCAGATGGAGACACAGAGAAGAAGATGGCCTTATGGGGCAGGGTGTTGGCAGCCTCAGCTTGCCTGGCACCAGGGAGGCCTAACCCTAGATGAAAGAACTGAGCTAGAACTTAAGAACCATCACATTTATTTGCTTATTTATTAATCTGTTTTTGAGACAGCCCTGAGCAGATTTGTGAGCTGAGGTTGGCACAGGCTGTAGCACGTGCTTGGAGTGGTAGCATCTTGGAACCTGCCCACACCCTCCTCCACCCCACCCGGGAAGGCCCAGCCATGTGCTCAGGCCGGACACTGGGGGGAAGGAAATGAAGAAATGGTTTCGTGGATACAAACACGTGGGGTCACACTGAGTCACGAAACTAAGTTCTTCTACCTTCAGTTCTATTGTGACTCCCAGGACAACAGATGGTCTCCCAGGGCAGAGATTTATGTTGATTTTGTTCAATGTGAGGTCTCAAGCCCTTAGGGAGAGAACGAGTCACTTGAGGGCATTCATCCAATAAAAGCTGAGAGCAGGGATGGGTTTTTTTTGTTTTGTTTTGTTTTGTTTTTTTTTTGAGAAAGAATCTCACTTTGTCACCAAGGCTGAAGTGCAGTGGCACTATCTCAGCTCACTGCAACCTCTGCCTCCCAGGTTCAAGCAATTCTTATGCCTCGGCCTCCTGATTAGTTGGGATTATAGGCACCCACCACCATGCCCAGCTAACTTTTGTATCTTTAGTAGAGATGAAATTTCACCATGTTGGCCAGGCTGATCTCAAACTCCTGACCTCAGGTGATCTGCCTGCCTCGGCCTCCCAAAGTGCTGGAATTGTAGGCATGAGCCATTGCATTGGGCACGGATGGGTCTTTGTAAGCCATGACGGGGAGGGCATGTGGGGAGAACCCTTGTTTGTTGTGCCAGAGAGCCGTTCACATTCCTAGGACCTTGCTAGTCTCTCTCCATTTTTAGCAGAAAGAACCAGAGGCAGGGCCAGGTGCAGTGTCTCTCACCTGTAATCCCAGCACTTTGGGAGGCCGACATGGGTGGATCATGAGGTCCAGAATTCGAGACCAGACAGGTCAACAAGATGAAACCCCGTCTCTACTAAAAATACAAAAATTAGCTGGATGTGGTGGCGTGCGCCTGTAATCCCAGCTACTTGGGAGGCTGAGGCGGGAGAATTGCTTGAACCGGGGAGGCAGAGGTTGCAGTGTGCCAAGATCATGCCACTGCATTCCAGCCTGGGTAACAGAGCAAGATACCATCTCAGGAGAAAGAAAAAAAAACAAACAAAAATCTAGAGGTGGGTTGAGAGCCTTAGGTAGATTAAAGCATGTAGCTAGAATTTAAGAATCATCCATTTATTCACATACATATTGATTTATTTTTGAGACAGGGTCTTACTCTATTGCCCAGGTTGGAGTGCAGTGGCGTGATCATGGCTCATTGCAGCTGCAGACTCAAACTCCTAGACTCAAGGAATCCTCCCGCCTCAGCCTACCGACTGACCCCAGACACTCACCACCATGCTTGGCTAATTTTTAACTATTTTTGTGGAGACAGGGTCTCACTATGTTTCCCAGGGTGGTCTCGAACTCCTAGGCCCAAGACATCCTCCTGCCTCACCCTCCCAAAGTGCTGAGATTTGGGGTGTGAGCCATTGCACCAAGCCCATCACATTTATTTTTATGACTGACTGTCCTCCATGACAGGCAGATACCAACACCAGGTCTTTCCTTGTTCCTCAAGGGAAGATTTCCCCTCAGAAAAGAGTATTTTTGTTATGTGTGATTTTAGCATTAAACTTTTAATTTATTAGAGTGATAGCTTCAAAAACTTATTTTTCTTAAAGTTTGTAAATTTTGCAAGGATGTCTCTATGTCTAGTTGATTTTATGATCCTTTAAGAGTGGGACTCTGATTACAGTGTAATCTCATTTGTAAACCTGAATTCCTGAAATTCTAACCAAAAACTCTGTTTTGGGTATGTAAATAATCCTTATTAATCACAATATACTGAAAATGGGAATCCTAAATTCTCTAAAATAGCTAAGAAATGTTTTCACTTTTCTTAAAATTATGCTTTCAGTATAAAATTTCATGTCTCCATCAATCATTCACCTGTATATTTTGGCTGTGATGACAAGATTAATTGGTTAGACACTTTTTTTTTTTTTTTTTTTTTTTTTTTGAGACGGAGTCTCGCTCTGTCACCCAGGCTGGAGTAGAGTGGCGCAATCGGCTCACTGCACGCTCCGCCTCCCAGGTTCATGCCATTCTCCTGCCTTAGCCTCCCAAGTAGCTGGGACTACAGGCAACCACCACCACGCCCGGCTAATTTTTTGTATTTTTAGTAGAGATGGGGTTTCACTGTGTTAGCCAGGATGGTCTCGATCTCCTGACCTTGTGATCCTCCTGCCTCAGCCTCCCAAAGTTCTGGGATTACAGGCGTGAGCCACCAGGCCTGGCCAGTTAGACACTTTTTAATACTAAATATAAATAGGTGACCTATGTAAAAAGTGAGCTCTATTTCTGGATTTTACAACAACACATGTCAGGTGGCTTTGGTTTCTTTCTTCATGTCTGTCCTCAGGTTTAAGCCTTTTTGGGATTGTAAACCATTGACCCACAAAGGAAGGAGACTGGACCTTCTAAGTAGCTGCAGTTGACCTTTGACTGGGGTGGGTGTAGCGCTGGGACCCAGGATTTGCTTCTTCCTCACGGTCCTTGCTTTCTGCAGCTGTAGAAGGTCTTCTGTGATTTGCAGAAGGCTGGGTATTGCTGTCCACCAGCCCCTGCCTGAGTTATGGAAGCCTGCATTATTGTGTCAAGCATACTTTGCCAGGAAGTTCGGAGCTCACTTTAATGGTCTGGTTCTCTTTTGCATTTCTTTGCAGTCTTTAGACAAATTACATTAGTAATTTTAATTACTTGCAGGTTGGCTCTGAAGACATGTGGCCATGTCATCAGCCCCTTCATACCTGTGTGTCACTTAGCATCCACTTCCTTGGTCACTGGAACTCTGTGTCTGTCTGGACCTGCCCCTCTCCCATTGGCACCTGCTCTTTGGATCCAGCTGTTAACATCCTGTTTCTTGGCTTAATTCTCAGTTGACACAAAGGTGAGGTGATTTAAAGAAGTGCAAGTGAGTGGCATTGGGGTTTGAGGTTACAGAGAGAGTGGGGCTGAGGCACTGGCAGCCTGCCCTGACTTCCTGCAGCCCCCACACCTAGGTCCTGAGGTCTCAGCCATCACGCCCGGCACTGATGCTGGGGTCTCTTCATGACATCAACTCCGTCGGGCACCCACTGCTTAGTTGTCCCCGTGAGTAACTGTGGTCCCATCAGAACAGCCACCTACAGACCAGCATCCCCAGATGTGGCCTCAGGTCACTTTGAGCACAAAACTTTCCCTGAGTTACCCGAATACCTGCTGTCCACCCCATTCTGCAGTGGGTGGTGATGTGTTTGGTGTCAGTAAGGCTTGGGGATCTCTCTGTGCCTTGATTTCCATGGAAAATGGGAACGATCTTCGTCTTGGCCCAGCCCTTCCCACCAGCAGCACTGCTGTGGGCTGAACTGTGTCCCCGCAAATTCACAGATTGAAGCTCTAACCCCAAGTACTCAGAACATGACCTTATTTGGAGCGAGGGTCTTTAAAGAGGTAATCAAGTTAAATGAGGCCAGTAGGGTGGAGCCTGATCCACTGTGACTGGTGTCCTTAGAAGACGACAGCTGTATAGAGATACAGGGAAAATGGCAGTGCCCAGGCAAAGGAGAGGGCCCTGGAACAATCTGTGCCTGCAGAGGGAACCCACCCTGCCTGGACCTGGGACTCCTGGCCTCCGGGAGCGTGGGACAGTGCGTCTCTGTGGTTTCAGCTGCCTGGCATGTGCCCTTTGCCATAGCAGCCCTGGCCAACTCGTGCAGGTGCCCAGGGCCAGAGGAGGCTGGAGAGCTCTGGACGGGGAGCAGGCAGTGGCTAGGAGCACATGGGATGGGGACTCTGGTCCTAACAGTCACACCAGTACCCTTTGACCTCAGAAATTGTGGCTCTTTCCAGCCTGTTATCTCATGTTATGACAGAGACCTCAACCCCTCCTCTGGATGGGGTCATGAGATGTTTGCACGTCCAGCTCAAGGTCAAGCCCTGGGATATGGAACAGCTCTGCTGATCATAGGGGAGCCCAGGAAATGAGGTATCTCTGGTGTGTTTGTGCACACATACACTCCCACACACACTCACACACTCCTCTTGGAATGGCTGCAAGGCTCTGATGAGACGGCCCCAGAACCCATGGGCTGGGATGCCAGACCTGCCACAGAAGCCCTCTCAGCTGGTTCTGGTGAGTGTGACCATCATTGGGTCCCGTGCCTTTGGTTTGAGTTGATTTATTAGTATGATTTGGTGGAGGAATCTGGCTTTAGCAGAGTTATGTCTCTGCATTGCCTGGAGGCCATTTGTCTCTGTGTATCTAACATGGCAATAAAGAGAGGAAGGATTTTATTTCTCTCTTTTTCTAATACTTTCCAGACAGCCAGGTTTGGTTTTGCAGGCTTCTTTAAAGGGGAAGTGTAAGCAGTACCAGCTCTTGTTTTGCATTCTCTGGGTCTCGCCTTTTCCTATCACCTTTACGAGCTGATAGCTTCCGATAGCTTAATAAGCTCCCTAAGAAAAAGGAAGACTAAAGAGCTTCTGCACAGCAAAATAAACTACCATCAGAGTGAATAGGCAACCTACAACATGGGAGAAAATTTTTGCAACCTACTCATCTGACAAAGGGCTAATATCCAGAATCTACAGTGAACTCAAACAAATTTACAAGAAAAAAACAAACAACCCCATCAAAAAGTGGGCGAAGGACATGAACAGGCACTTCTCAAAAGAAGACATTTATGCAGCCAAAAAACACATGAAAAAATGCTCATCATCACTGGCCATCAGAGAAATGCAAATCAAAACCACTATGAGATATCATCTCACACCAGTTAGAATGGCAATCATTAAAAAGTCAGGAAACAACAGGTGCTGGAGAGGATGTGGAGAAATAGGAACACTTTTACACTGTTGGTGGGACTGTAAACTAGTTCAACCATTGTGGAAGTCAGTGTGGCGATTCCTCAGGGATCTAGAACTAGAAATACCATTTGACCCAGCCATCCCATTACTGGGTATATACCCAAATGACTATAAATCATGCTGCTATAAAGACACATGCACACGTCTGTTTATTGCGGCATTATTCACAATAGCAAAGACTTGGAACCAACCCAAATGTCCAACAATGATAGACTGGATTCAGAAAATGTGGCACATATACACCATGGAATACTATGCAGCCATAAAAAATGATGAGTTCATATCCTTTGTAGGGACATGGATGAAATTGGAAACCATTATTCTCAGTAAACTATCGCAAGAACAAAAAACCAAACACCGCATATTCTCACTCATAGGTGGGAATTGAACAATGAGATCACATGGACACAGGAATGGGAATATCATACTCTGGGGACTGTGGTGGGGAGGGGGGAGGGGGGAGGGATAGCATTGGGAGATATATCTAATGCTAGATGACGAGTTAGTGGGTGCAGCGCACCAGCATGGCACATGTATACATATGTAACTAACCTGCACAATGTGCACATGTACCCTAAAACTTAAAGTATAATAATAAAAAAAAAGAATGAAAAAAAAAGAAAAAGAATTGTTATTAAGTAAAAGCAATCATAGATGATAAACAAAAAAAAAAAGAAAAAGGAAGCCTTGATGAATATAGATCTCTTTTCAATTTGCATTTGTAAGTGAATATTCCAGTAATGACTGAAGACAGAGTGTATGAAATTGTATTGATTAGGTCATTTTCCTGGGAAAGGCGAGGCTTTTCCACCCAGGGTGGGGCACGTTGTTCCTTTCACCCGGACCTCATGTTTCTTTTCATTTAAAATATCTTCATAAAGGCTCAGGTTCTGGTCTTTCTAATTACAGTGGGGACAGCCTGGGAACTTCCAATGTCATCTTGCCCCATTCATGAAACAGGGTTCCAGGCAGTGACTGAGATACAAGCATCAAAAATGTGGACTCTGACATAGAGTAGCAGTTTTGTTTGATGTATTGGTCAGTGGGCTCTCATAGTCACAGCCCAACAGTCTTCAAAGAGCCCCATCACCACAGGTCATGAAGAACAGAGTGGAGAATTTTCATTGGCTGCACTGTGTCCCCTCCCTGAATTCCTAAGTTGAACCTCTAACCCCCAGTAGCACAGAATGTAACTGTATTTGGAGAGAGGTAATCAAGTTAAGTTAGGGTCATATGGATGGACCCTAATCCAAAGGACTGGTGTCTTTGTAAGAAGATGAGATGAAGGCCAGGCATGGTGGCTCACGCCTGTAATCCCAGCACTTTAGGAGGCTGAGGTGGGTGGATCACTTGAGGCCAAGAGTTTGAGACCAGCCTGGTCAACACGGTGAAACCCCATCTCTACTAAAAATACAAAAATTAGACAGGTGTGGTATTGTGCACCTGTAGTCCCAGCCATTCAGGAGGCTGAGGCAGGAGAATCACTTTAACACAGGAGGTGGAGGTGACAGTGAACTGAGATCACATCACTGCACTCCAGCCTGGGCGACAGAGCGAGACACCATCTTAAAAAAAATAAAAAATAAAGTTAAGGGCTGGGCACAGTGGCTCACACCTGTAATCCCAGCACTTTGGGAGGCTGAGGCAGGCACCTGAGGCCAGGAGTTCAAGACCAGCCTGGCCAACATGTTGAAACCCCGTCTCTATTACAAATACAAAAACTAGCCAGGCGTAGTGGTGCATGTCTGTAATCACAGCTACTGGGAGCCTAAGGCAGGAGAATCCCTTGAACCTGGTAGGCGGAGGTTATAGTGAGCCGAGATTATGCCATTGGACTCTAGTCTAGATGACAGACAGAGTGAGACCCCATCTCCAAACAAAACAAAACAAAACAAAAAACAGAGGAAGAGATGAGGAAACAGACCTGTGTGGAGGGATGACCCTGTGAAGACACAGTGAGAAGGTGGTGTCTGCAAGCCAAGCAGAGAAGCCTCAGGAGGACCCAGCCCTGTGCGGACTCCAGCCTCCGGGATGTGAGATAATGAAAGTCTGTTGCGTAAGCTGCCCTGTGTGTGGGGCTTTGTACGGTAGCCTGAGCAAAGACATCTGAGGTGATATGCAGCGTCCTGTTTCCCTCATAACACACAGTTTTATCAGTATTAAATTGTGAACTAAGACATAGCATGGATGGGGATACAGCTGAGTGTGCTGCATTCATTTTTGCATTTTTTTTTTCTTTTTTCTTGAGACAAGGTCTTGCTTTGTCGCCCAGGCTGGAGTGCACTGGAGCAATCATGGCTTACTGCAGCCTTGACTTCTTGAGCTCAAGTGATCCTCCTGCCTCATCCTCCTAAAGTCCTGGATTACAGGCATGAGCCACTGTGCATGGTATCTCTGGTGTGAGGTATTTCTTGGTGAGCCACACTTCCTCTGAGAAGTGGCATAGACGTCCCTTTCTCCCATTGCATGGGAGAAACGGATGCATGCATGAATATATGTGCACAAACACACCAGGGATACCTCACATTTAAGCTTCACAATGGCCTTCTCCAGCACTGCAGGGGCTGGACGTCCACCTTCCATATGGGGAAAGTGAGGCCAAGACAGAAATGATGGGTTCATGCAGGCCACACAGCCCAGGGTGGAGCCGTGGGATTGGGACTGGGCTCTGCCTGACCTGCAGAAGCCTCCTCCCAACGCCTGCGTGCAGCCCTTGTTCCCATGTCCTGGCATTCCGTCACGGCCTGCGGGACATCAAGCACTTCTGCACATACGTTGTCAGAAAGGGGAGAGGCCTTAAGAGGCTGATTCCCTGCAGAGGCCTTGTGCCTTGGTGGGTGGTGACACACTTTCTCTTGTTCCCCATCAACCATCTGTTGGTTCCAAGACCTCATTTTTCCAGACAACGGTGAGCCACACTTCCTCTGAGAAGTGGTATAGATGTCCCTTTCTCTCATTGCAGGGGTTAGTTCAGGAGTGTGGCAGATGGGTGCTGAGATGCTTAAGGGTCTGGATGGAACCTCACACTGTCCCCTTGCTAAGTACTTAACACCGCCACCTCTAGGGCCTGGTTATTGATTACTTGGAAGGAGAACACAAGAAGCCAAAGCCCTCTGAAGCTGCTGCCAACAACGCCCACCTTTGCAGCTGCAGAAGCATTTCCCCTCTGCTCCGAAGTGGCAAGGCCATCTTCTAGTCCAAGGCCAGCTTGGATAAGAGCGGGGACTAGAACAATGGCAGCTGTAGCCACTGGGCAGTTTGGGCAGCAGTGCCTGTGCTTGGCTGGTTTCTTTTTCAGTCGTGGGGTTGGGGCCCTGCAGGTGGACATCTCTGCTGTTGGTCGACCTATGTGTGGATGACTTGGGGCTTCCTTGCAGATAAGGGCTGGGCTGCTGGGAGCAAGTCGGCTGTGCTCTTCACCATGCTACTGGATGCTTGGGCTGGGCCCTCATGCTCGGATTGCTCAGATTCCTTACTGTGCCCGTCTTGTCCCAGCAATCGTGGTGAACCCTCCCCCAGATGCTGGGGCTTTGAAGCCAGGCTGGCAGAAAAGCTTCCCCAGGCCTCAGCTGTGGCCTTTCCCATGTTCATTCACCCCCAAGGGCAGCAGCACAGGCTTTGGGAGGGGCACTCTGGACATGGAGTTTTTCCCTGAGACCTGCTGGCCTCAGATACACAGCTTGTCCTCTCTGAGTGTTGGTGGGCTCATGGTAAAGTTGGGACCATGGCCAGGCATGGTGGCTCATGGCCAGCACTTTGAGAGGCCAACACAGGTGACTTGCTTGAGCCCAGGAATTTGAGACCAGCCTGAGCAACATGGATAAACCTCGAGTCTACAAAAAATAAAAATACTTAGCTTGGTGTGGGAGTTGTGCTCCTGTAGTCCCAGCTACTCAGGAAGCTGAGATGGGAGGATTGCTTGAGCCTGGGAGGATGAGGCTGCAGTGAGCCATGATTGTGTTACTGTACTCCAGCCTGGACAACAGGGTGGGACTCAGTCTCAAAAAAAAAAAAAAGGAAAGAATAAAGTTGGGGTGACTCTCTCTCTACTGAGAGACTCTCTGAGGTTTGATAGAGTTTGTCAGTTACACAGGCACTGACTGGTCACCAGCGAGACACCAGTGACTGGAATAAGCCCTGAACAGCACCGCTGAGCTTGGAAATGAAACAGGACAGGACCTGGGAGCCCCTGGGGGAATCACTCACCTGCCAGTGGATGGTGGGAAGCCAAGGTGGCCAGGAGGAGGCTCAGGAATGAGAACCTGGAACAAGGGGAGAGAGAGGGAATGAATGGTCGGGATTTCAGCCGAGAATGGCAGATGCAACTATTTCACAACCCAACCCTGAGAGCCTCATCACTGGGAGCCAGGAGCTCCGTCTTCCCTGGCCGTCTGTGGTTGCTGTGACCTGGCTGTTGCTCTGTGGCGGGGCAGCTTCCTGGGACTCCATCCAGGTAGGAGTGGGGGGCCGTGGAGCTGGCACCCACTCCTGCTGGGTTGAGAGAACCCCAGGGTTTGCTTCCACCCACCTTGACCCATCACTTTCCTGTGTGAGGGGTGACCCCCTGCTAGAGAGAAGGTCAGGGTGCCTGAGAGACCGTGTAGGCCTGAGCTCCATTTGGAGGTGGTCACAGTCATCTCAGGTCAGCACCCAGCACAGTGCAGGGACATGGCAGGCCCTCAGCAGATGAGAAGGGGTGTGGTGGGCAACGGTGTATTTGGGCCCACACCTCAGTTTCATCTTGACTTTGAGTTATAGGCACAGTGAATTTCATTGTCTTCCCAGCTGTACCTGGTTGCCAGGGTAATTCATGGGGCTTCATTTATTTCTGCCTTTCAATTACTCACTATTCCTGTGCCTTTTCGTACGTCAGCTGTAAATATTAGCAGTGTTTTCCTGTTGCCTTGCCCTGAAGTCCTTCTCCCCAGAGGGAGGGGATCCTGTGTCTAGAGAGACCTCAGCAGGTCCTTGTTGGGAACACTCAGCTTGCTGAGGGATGGTGTGTACTGAGGCCTGGGCATGGGCTGTTGAGGGCATTTGGGGCTGACCTTCTCAGGCATATGCTGGAAGGGGCTGGGCAGATGTGGGTAGGATGGTGAGTGGGCAGCTCCAGTGGTCCATGACCAGAGTGACACGAGCAGGGGATAATAAGGGGAGGTCTCAGCAGGATGTGAGAGAGATGGAGGTGGCAAGATCACCAGGTCTCAGGAGTGGCTGGCATAACTGGGCAGAGGCAGAGGGAAATGTCTCGGATGATGTCTTAGTTTCTAATGGGAGGAGCAAATTGGTGGTGGCAAGGAATGTGTGTGGTCTGACCTTTGACCCTCCAGGTTAGCCTACCTCAGTTTCGTGATACCAGTAGAAGACATGAAGCCCCTGGATCAGAGATGAAGGTTCGTTCCTCACAGCAACACCAGTAGGAAAAGCACTGGCCCTGTTTCCACAGGACGGTGCAGGGAAGGCCACCTGGCACCACATGCACAACGTGTTGCATTATGGGAGGGAAGTGCTGAGTTTAGGGAAACAGAATCCTTTATGAAAGATGACCTCAGCACACCTGCCCTTTGCTCCAGAGGAAGACACTTTCTCTAGCTTCCAAGACGGCTCGCTGTACAAACATCTTAGAGGATGAGCCAGAAAAAGGCAGAATCAGTACCTCTGCCCACACAACACACAGACCAAGAGAAACCCACCGAATACTGCCTCCCACCGAGGCTTCTGCCTGGGTCTGTACATTCCTGACATGAAAACCCATGAAGAACGGTTCCTAGGCAAACATGAGAAACCCATGAACTCTGCCAAATAAAACATAAGAAACCCATGAACTGTGCTGAATAAAACATGAGAAACCCATGAACTGTCCTGAATAAAACATGAGAAACCCATGAACTGTCCTGAATAAAACATGAGAAACCCATGAATTGTCTTGAATAAAACACGAGAAACCCATGAAGAACTGTCCCTGAATAAAACATGAGAAACCCATGAAAAACTGTCCCCAAACAAAACATGAGAAACCCATGAAAAACTGTCCCCAAACAAAACATGAGAAACCCGTGAAGAACTGTCCCTGAATAAAACTTGAGAAACCCATGAAGAACTGTTCCTGAGCAATATCTACCCCTCATGTCTACATCATCCTGGCAAATTTTCCTGAGTGTGCCATTCTGTTGGCAATGCTGATCAATCTAACAGACAGATTGGGACCAAATCCACCCCATTTGTCTCATGCAGTCTTTAATTAAGACGACAGCCAACAGGACAGCAGTATTAACCTCAATTGTGACTTCCAGGGTCCTGGATCCAGCCAGCTGAGCAAATCCCACAAGCCTCCAGGGTCCCCTTAGAAACCAAGCTAGTTTCTCCGTAAGTTCCTGTTGACCTTTCCACTTGGCGGCATGTGTTAAGAAACGAGCTACGGCAGGAGGAATCGGCAATTGCACGGACTTCACCTTGAACCACAAGGAAGAAGTCAAAGGCAATCCTGTCATCTGTGACGCTCCTGGATGGTGACTTGAGGCTGGGCTGAATGCCGAGGGCCAAGGTAGTGGCATTGATCAACTTCCCTAAGTCCTGGGACACATTTCCTAGAACCTTTTCCAGTTAAATATCTCCTATGGATTGCTGCCTGCAGCATTCACATAAATAATGTGCCAGTAACCCGAGAAGTTAACCAAGTCACTGAGGGCAGGTCCACTTTGGAGGGAACTTCTCAGTGATCGAGGGCTATGTGACATGCAGGGAGTGCTTCTGCTTATATACCCGAAGGTCTCTTATGAACCCTCTAAGTTACAAGTGTCCATGTTCTCAGGAGGGAAGCAAGGTGACACTTGGCTTCCACACAGGAAGCAGAGAGCTGTGGGCACATGGTGCCCTGGAAAGTAAGGTTTGCTTACAATTGCTGGAGCCCCTGCAAGAGGGACCTCCATAGGATGCAGGATAGAGGTTGTCAGTGTCTCCAACATGGTCTCCTGGATGACTGATAGACCTTAAGGCGCCTGGTTCAGTTAGAATAATTCAGTTCAGTCTGTGGGTCCAAACTGTTTAATGTGTCCATGCCAGATGGCATTTGTCCACCCCACTGAATGACTGGCCAGTGGTTCCAGGAGTGGGGGTGAGGTTGGGGCTGGGGAAGACATCAGCAGGTGTTGACTTGTGTTTTGTCTGGGACGTGCAGGACTGAAGTTCTCCCATGCGTGTTCTGACAGATTTCTCAGTGACAGTAAGGTGAATGGGCATCAAATTGTGTTCAGAGAATGCTAGACCCAGCAGCCAGTGAAATTTATCACATTTTTGGGGTGTCACTGTACCAATGTATTTTCCGTCATGGGGAATGAGACATGGGTGACTCAGAAAAGCAGAGAATGCTAGACCCAGCAGCCAGTGAAATTTATCACACTCTTCGGGCGTCACTGTATGAATATATTTTCCTTCGTGGTGAATGAGCCATGGGTGGCTCAGAAAGGCAGAGAATGCTGGACCCCGCAGCCAGTGAAATGTACCACCCTTTGCGGATGTCACCGTACCATTGTATTTTCCATTGTTGGGAATGCGCCATGGGAGACAGACAAGACTGTTAATATCCCCCTCCCTCTCCAGGCTCTGGGGTTGTTGTTCTTTCCCCACCCACCCCCCAAATTGGTGTCTCGTGACAATAGCTGCAACTTCACCTTCTTCCTCAATTGTCCCCTCCTTGCACCCGGACTTTCATTCTGAAGGGTCAAACGCAAGAGGCATTTTTATAAAACTGGAGGATCCATTGTATCCACTTTGTCCCATGTGGAAGGACATGGTCAGCAGGGCCCTCTCCCAAGTGTGTGTTGTCCTTGCAACCCAGGACCATGTCAGTCAACAGGAGAATCCAGGTGGCTGCACTGGAATGAGGTTTGAACCCTCTAGGTCCCCGTTTGGCTGGGTAGTCACCTGGAGGCTGCCCCAACCAGACTAGCCTGGGCTTGCTGCTAGAGGAAAGAAAGAAGCTTCATGCCCAAGGATGGTCAGGGTGGAAGCTTGAGTTTTCACAGTTGGTCAATATAATCCCCATCCTTCTCTTCCTGGCCTTCTCTTCCTGGCCACTACTCAGGATGTGGCAAAGAGGAGATGATTCCTTCCTGGATCAGCCATATATAGTGATCAGACTTTTCTACTAAGGACCAGAAGGAGGTGAGGGTAGGAAGGGTGGAGAGTAGGGAGGGTAGACAGTCCCTTGAGTGTCTCAATGCTCTGCCTGCTGGCAAGTGGCTTTTGTGATACAAGGTACACCATCATTGAGTGTAGACGGTCTTGAAAGTTGAAGACATGCCACAGGTGAGTTTCAGCAACCATAACAGCATGGCCAGTGCTGGCTGATTGTATTGGGACAGAATCATTGTAGCCTATAATGGTCTCAGTGTTGCTGAGGCCCCCACCGGTACCCCTGGTGGGGAGAGCACCACATTTTGAGATTGTTGATTGGCTGAGAGGAGGTAGGAGCAATGGGCCTGCCCTCACAGGGGACAGACAGGACAGCTTTGGGCAGGAGTCACAAGTCTAGTATGCAGAGGTGGCCTCTGCATCAGGAACAGAGTGTTTAGCTTTGTGCCCAGGCAGTGGTGGATGGGGTGCTCTCTAGTGTGATGGTGCATCTGGGTAGTAGTGGTGGCCTCTGGGCAGTGAAGTCTCAGTCAACAGCTCGGTCTCATTCAGTATCATCAAAGAACAAATGGACTCTTAGCTCAGGCATCTACATGCTGACCCAGAATGGCCAATCAGCCACCGTGACTTGCCAGAATGTGTGGCCCCAAAGAAGGACGTCTTTAATCTGACTGTTCCAAGTGGCAGACCAGACAGTGAGTTTGTTGCCAGCAGCTGCCCATGAGTCAGTAAAAACATAACCAAGTTCATCAGGGGGAGAGTTGACCACAGGTTTGAGAAGAGCCCTGAGTCCTGCCCGCTAAGTGGTGTGGCCTTGGGCACCTGCAGTTCTACAGAGCCAGCCCTGAGGTTGAGCAGCCGATGCAGCCCAGTGGGCATCATTGAGCTTCAGTATAGTTGAACCATCAGTGAACCCAGCCCCGACATTCGGGGCAAACTCTGAATTGAGGGCCCCATGAAGCCAGCGACATTGTTTCAAGTGATAGAAGTGAGAGCCACTGCTTTTCGTCGGGGCCAGGATGCCTCTGTGTGCAGCTTGGCCCTCGGTGTAGAATAGACCATGGATGTTTAAGCAGCGAGGCTTGTGGGGCCTTTCTTATCTTGTGGGCCATTGAGTCAGAGCGGGCCCACCCAAAAATGGGAATATCAAGCCTGAAAATCACAAAGCCTCCCTCCAAGGATCAGATGCTCAGTTTCAAAAAGAGCATAATGACACGGTGGGTGCCTGGGAACCATGCCAGGCAAGTCCAGGTGTCGCCGGGGTGGGGCTGTCTCCATCTGCCCAGTCGGTAATCTCAGATGGGCAGCTTGATGGAGTCTTCAGAGTTGTAGCCCAGGGGCTCTAGTTAGCGCTCCCCAGTCAGGAGCGTCCTTCTTGGCCCGTGTGAAATGGGGAAGTACAAGCATAGAACACACCCCTTCCTATGTTACTTTTGGATGTGGAGGCCACAAAACCAGTTTATTGATGTGGTCCAACCTCTCCCCCTACAAGGGTACATAAGCTACCCTCTCCCCTATAAACTTGGCCTCATCAGCTGGGTCCAGGCACCGTCTCCCACCATGAGATCCAGTGGGGTTGTGACTTGGACAACTGTCTCCAACAGAGCCCTAAAAGCTGGAGCTCCACCCATCCCTGAAGTTTCCCAGCATGCTGGGTGGGCCTTGGTGGTCTTTGGGGTTCCTTGGGGATGGAGCCACCTGCCCCCAGTCATCTCTCTCCTTACAGCAGCTACAGTCAGGGTAGAGGGGTGTCAGGGATCCATGGGAGCAGAGGGAGAGTGACCTTGTGCCTGTGAGCCACATGCATTGATGTATTGATTTCTAGCAGTGTCACGGTTGCTCAGGGCATAGCCAGATGAAGGGCTGCTGTTTTCTGTTTGCTTAGAGCTTTGCATTGAAAAGCAAGTGCCTCCTCACTGACACCATTCTAAAGCATGCCAGAGTCTTGGCCCAGCAGCTGCAGCCCTGCGGCCTCACAGCTGGGACTGTGGGTAGTACCGCCTCATTGTCCTGATTGGAGTCCTTCTCTGTTCACTCAGGGGAGAGTGAGTCTCACCCACAGCATGAGTCAGGGCAGGCTGTTCCATCCAGGGTCTCATCCTCAGCCTCGAAACTCCGGCACCTTTTCCTCTTGTCCCTCCATCACTTGGACGAGAACATTTGCTACCTGATCCAGGGAGGGTTCTCATATCCTGGAACCCAGCCTGCACAGCCTCTTTATTTTATCTTCCAGAAAGCCTTGGCTGTGGGAGTATCCCATCCTCCTCATTGAAACTGTCAAGACCCTGAAGGCTTTGAGATTTCCCCTCCTGGGTGGCTAACAAGTGAGCTCACCAGAGTTTCATGAAGACACAAGACTCCCGGGTCAGAGATGAAGGAGTTTATTACTCACACCAGTAGCACTAGACAGAGCCTCAGGGTTTTCTTGCTGGTTTACTGAGCCCTGATTCCCACACTGTGATGCGGAGAGGCATGGATGATGCCTGCATGCATGGTGGGGCACGTTGTGGGAGAGAAACATTGAGCTTAGGGAAGTGAAATATTTTATGCTAGACAGTGAGCCTGTCTGCCGTTTGCACCAGAGGGAAACACCATATCTTCCGTTATGGGTTACCTTGCATCCCTGCTCCCCATAAAATATGTTGAAGTCCTAAGCCCTCGACCTGAGAATGAGATCTTCTTTGGAAATAGGGACTTTACAGATGATCAAGTTGAAATGAAATGTTAGGATGGGTCCAGATCTAGAATGACTGGCATCCTTATCAGAAGGAGGAACTCAGACACAGACATGGAGGGAAGACTGTGTGAAGACACGGGGAGAAGATGGTCACCTACCAGCCAAGGAATGCCTGAGGCCATGCACCTGAAGCTGGGCGACAGGCCTGGAGCAGATGCTTCCTCACAGCCTCAGAAGGAACCAACCCTGCCCACACCATGATCTTGGACTTCTGGCCTCAGAGCTGTCAGATAATACATTTCTGCCGTTTTTGCTTCAATTCCAGTTTGTGGTACTTTGTCGTGGTAGTCCCAAGAAACAAATCCATCTTCAAAGCTGTTCCATCTGCAAGCACATTTGAAAAGATCGTCTGAACAAAGACAGACACTGTTTCTGCTCTGTGTGTAGAAACTCAGGAGCCCCAAGAACAATCTCCTCCCAGCAGATGGACAGTCGTGCTACTTACAGGCATGGGAACCTGGAATAGGACCAGGTTTGGAGAGTTTTTTTTTTTGTTGTTTTTTCCCTAACAAAGTCGCTGCCTTGTGGAAGGAAAAGGCCCCAGCCTCTGGAACTTGCTGGGAAGCAGATTTCTGTTCCTCCTCAGGAGAGAAAACACTTGTCATCACAGCCGTCCTCTATGAGCGGGAGACAGGGATAGAGAGGGACCCCCCTGGTAGGGTTACTGCAGGGCACTGCCCCTCCAGCAAGGTAGGTCACACCCATGATGCTTCATCCAGGTGGCCCCTTGGAATCGTAGGTTTCTTGCTAAAATACAAATTCTTCTTCCCACTTGTTTCCCTGGAGATTCAGATTCAGTAGATCTGGGTTCGGGGGGCTGGGAACCTGAACATCTTATTGCTCCACAGGTGGCTCTGACAGCATCCAGGATTGAGGATTCCTGGGCACTTCCCCACACCTGTGGCTCTTTGTTGTCCTGGTTCCGTTGTGCATGCGGTGTCATGGTTGCCTTGGATGTAGGGAATTGCAGTGTTTCACCATGAGTGGGCGCCTTGCTTGGAGGCCTCTGCTGCTTCCTTTCCTGCCTATAGCACCTGCTCTTTCCTCTTGCCATTGGCCACTCCGATAGGTTTTCCCTGACACTGGGGTTGTCAAGATGAGATTCTGACCTCGGCTTCATTCTTCTGAGATCCTGAATTGTCATGTGACCATTGCCTTTTATTGTTTGTTTGTTTGTTTGTTTGTTTGTTTTTAGAACCTCATTATGTTGCCCAAATTGGCCCTGAACTCCTGGGCTCCAATGATCCTCCCGTCTTGCCTTCCCTCCCAAGCAGCTGGGTCTGCAGGCACTCATCACCATGCCCAGCTGTCATTGCCATTCTTAAAGTCCATGTGCCACTTGTTACCCAGTGGCTTCTTTGCACATGAGAGTGATGTAGTGTAGAAAGAGGAGCTGGCTGTATTGAGGGGATCCAAGTGCTACCTTACTGACAAACTTTGAACCAGTCTTCCTGCCTTCAACTCAGCGGGAGGAACCTGCAATTCCATTCCTGGGCCTTCCTGCAGTTCTGTGCTTCAAACTGGTTGGCTTCTCCAGACCTCCCCTTGGCAGCAGTTGCACTCACGGATCTTCCACCATCTCTGGTTTCTTTCCCAGCTTCTCCTTTCCTGTTTGTCCTTGTGTTTATACGCGTTAAAAATGAAATCCCTTTGCTGCTGTTTTTTGTGTGTGATTTCAAGCAGGGGTAAGGCTGATTTGCCACATGGAAGGGGAAGGTTGTTTTATGGCCAGAAATACACTAGACAGCTGGATGGGGCTGTGCCTCATGGGCGTTGGTGGAGGGGAGGGACTATCCAATGGTCTGACCTTGCCCCGTGAATTTTTGCTTCCTCTCCAGTGGTATATTTAAGGGTGGTGGCTGGTAAAAATTCCATCCTTCTTGGGTTGTAGCTTCAGCACTTCCTAAAAGTGTAAGTTCCTGAGCTGAAATTCATTTGATCTACATTGGTGTGTGGGCTAGTGTGGTGTGGTTTATGTGGATTGACTGGTTTGTTTAAACATGCCATCCCCACAGCCCCCCCCCAAAAAAAAAATTCCATCTGTAGATGTTTTCTAGAAGCCTGTATCTATTTTCATTAGAAACTGAACTTTGTGTGTGGGGGTTTGTTTTCTTTTTTTCTTTGCAACCTAGACTTTCACTGTCGACTTTTTTACAAAGCGTTGTTAGATGGGCACAGGGTAAGGAACTTCGTGTTTTCTTGCTTTCCCTCTGCTCCTACCCTGGTAGGAAAAGCTGTTTTAACTGCCCAGATCATAAATTAACAAAGCTTGTCAACTCCTCCATATTTTTCTTTGGAAACCACTTCCTCTGTTCTCTTTCCTTCTATCCTGTACCTCTTGATAAAAAACTCCAGCAGGTAGACTCCATTCAAAGAAAGGCACATATTCTGTGCCCCGTGGTTTGTTGTGACAAATAACAAGGTGTTGGTGGGCATATCTGGAGTAAGATGTAGTTGTGGGTACACCTGGAATAACGATGTCCAGAGCTATTTCCTTCTGAGTCACGTTTTTCTGCAACTGCAAAGTGAAGATAATGATATTTGTCCCCGGGAAATTCAGCAAGATGCTTGTCATTCCTAAGTGGCAGGCAGGTTACTACATGAAGGATGGTTGTCTGCTCCCGGGATGTCCTGTGCTTGGAAGTCCTGTAACCCTAATTGGCCAGCAGAGGTTTGCATGAAGGTGGACTGTGAGACTCACATTGCAAGGTGGCACCTCGGTTATCGAGTCATCTGTAGTTTCTTGCAGCTGTGTTTTCTTGTTTTCAGTGTGTAAATCTTTCACATCTTTCACCAAGATTTTCTCCTAAGCATGTCTTACTTATTTTCTGTTGGCATTTGTAAATAGAGTTGTTTTGACATTTCAACTTCCAATCATTCATTGCAATTATATAGAAATATAATTGACTGCTGTATATTCCTGTTGCCTTCTTCAGTCTTCCTGCTAAAAATCGCTTGTTTTAGTACTTTTTTCAAGGATTCCACTGGATTTTCTATGGGGACAATCATGTCTTCTGCAAACAAGGATGGTTTTATTTCTTCCATCTCACTCTGGATGCATTTTATGTATTTTTCTTTTCTTGCTGAGGAGAAGTGTGAGAGTGGACACCTCAGCCTTTTCCTTGATCTTAGGGAGGAAGTTCTCAGTCTTCCCATGTAAATACGGTGGACACTGTGGGTTTTTCAGAGATGCCTTTTCTCAGGCTGAGGAGACTCCCTTCCAGTTCTGCTTTGCTGAGGGATTTTATCCCGAATCTGTGTTAGATTTTATGAAATGCTTTTTCTGCAACTATTGAGCTACTCATAGGGTTTTTAGCTTCTGTTCGTTAATATGGTTTGTTAGTATGCTTTGATTTTCAAATGTTAAATCAACAGTTAATTTCAAATGTTGAAACAAATGTTAAATTTGATCAGTTCCTGATCAAAATCACACTTGGTTATGAAATATCCTTTTTACATATTGTTGGATTTGATTTGTTGTTCTCTTTTGACTTTTTGCATCTGTGTTCATGAAGAATGCTGGTCTGTGTTTTCTTTTTCATATCGGGGTAATATTGGCCTCACATAAGGCATTGGGATGTTTCCTTTTATCCAGCTTTCTGGAAAAAAATATAATCCTCCAATTTTCTTTTGATTAATATTAACTTATTCTTTTATTTATTTTATTCATTCATTTATTCGTTTCAGACGAAGTCTTATTCTGTCACCCAGGCTGGAGTGCAGTGTTGCAACAACCTCTGCTCACTGCAACCCCTGCCTCCCAGATTCAAGTGACTCTCATGCCTCAGACTCCTGAGCAGCTGGGATTACAGGCATGCACCACCACTCCCAAAAATTTTTGTATTTTTAGTAGAGACAGTGTTTCACCATGTTGGCCACGCTGGTCTTGAACTCCTGGGCTCAAGTGATCCACCTGCTTCAGCCTCCCAAAGTGCTGGGATTACAGGTGTGAGTCACTGCACCTGGCCAAACTAATACTAAGTATGCTTTTTTGAATCAAGTTACTTTTTACTTGTATTTGTCTTTATTTTTAAAGCATAGTTCTTTTTAAAGACTTTTTAAATTGTTGTAAAATGTGTATAGCATAATATCTATCATCTTAACCATTCAGGAGTGTACAACTCAGTGGTATTAAATACATTCACAACATTGTGTAACCACCACTCTGTCTATACCCAAAATTTTTTTTGTCATTTTTCACAAAATCTCCATGCCCATTAAACAATAGTTCCTCTCGCCTCTCTTTCTGGCCCCTGGTACCACCAGTCTACTTTCTGGTTTTACGAATTTGGCTATTCTAGGTACCTCATATAAGTAGAAACATATAAGATGTCTCCTACTGTGTCTGGCTTATTTAGCATAATGTTTTCAAAGCTTGTGCATATTGTAGCATGAGTCAGAATTTCCTTCCTTTCTAAGACTGAGTTTTATCCCACTGTATGGATAGACCACATTCTATTTATTCATTCAGCAGTTGATGGACAGGTGAAAGGGTTGTTTCCACCTTTTGGTGCTTGTGAATACTGTTGCCATGCACATTCGTGCACAAAGCTCTGTTTAAGTCCCTACTCTCTATTCTTTTGGTTTTATAACTAGGAGTGGAATTGCTGGATCAGATGTTACTCTCTATTTAAATTTCTGGAAAATTGCTATCCTATTTTCCACAGTGGCCACGCCATTTACGTTTCTACTAGCAGTGCATGAGGGTTCCAGTTTCTCTACATACTCAGCAAATGTGTCATTTTCAACTTATTACTATCATTATTATTATGGCCCTCTTAGTAGATATAAAGTGATATCTCACTGTTGTTTTGATCTGCATTCCCCAAATGCCTAATGCTGTTGGATGTTTTCTTCATGTGCTTATTTGTGATTAGCATATTTTATTTGGAGAAATGTCTATTCAAATTCTTTGCCTATTTTTGAATTGGCTTATTGGTTTAAAGTGCATTTCTTATAGAAAGCTTAGAGTTTGGTCACATTTAATGGAAAAATTGATAAATGGTTTGATTTAAATCTCTCATCTTACTATTTATTTTCTTTTTATTACATCATTCTGCTTTTCTTCTTTTTCTGTCTTCTTTTAGATTAATAGAATTTTATGATTCCATTTATCTTTATTGTTTCATCTGCGATTACTCTTTGTTTTGTTCTTTCTATGGTTGGTTTAGGGTTCATAGCATAAATCTTTATCTTACTACACTTTTATCATCAAGTAGTATTACACCAGTTCATGTAAGCATAAGAACTTTACAATAATATGCTTCAATTTTCCCACCCCAACCCTTGTGGTATTGTTGTATATTTTTCTTCTATATCTCTTGTAAACCCCATAATACATTTTTTTTTCTGCTTAGTCAGTTGTCTTAAAGGGGTTTAAATAAGAAAAACTTGCATATTTAGCCACATGGTTACCATTTCTGATCATCTTCACTCTTTTGTGTAATTCATATTTTTATCTGGTATCATTTTCTTCTGCCTCAAGAATTTCCATTAACATTTCTTGTAGGACAGATCTCCTGGTCATGAATTCTTTTGGCTACTATATGTCTGAAAAGTCTTCATTTCTGAAAGATATATTCACTGCTTATAGAATTCTAGTTTGACTTTTTTCGTTTAAAGATGCCAGTCCTCTGTCTGCTCACTTGAATCATTTCCATCAAGAAATCTGCTGTCATTCTTAAGTTTGTTTTCTGGATGTAACATGTCTCCCTTCCCTAGTCTGCTTTTAAGATTTTTTCTTTATCTTTGGTTTTGAGCCATTTTGTTATGTTGTGCCTTGGTGTAATTTTCTTTATGATTCTTGTGCTTAGGTTACATTGAGCTTCATGAAGCTGGGAGTTTATACTTTTCATCAAATTTCAATAACTTTTGGCCAAAAATAGAAATATTCGTTCTGTTCCCCCCTCTTTTTTTAGAAACTCCAACTATGTACACATCAGGCTGCTTGACATTGTTTCATGGTTCACTGATACTCTCTTCTTTTATTATAGTTTGTTGGTGTTATTACTATTTTCTTCGTGTGTTTCATTTTAGGCAGTTTCTGTTGCTCTGGCTTCAAGTTCACAAATCTTTTTGTGTGATGTGTAATTAGCCATTAATTCTATTCAGGGTATTTTTCACTTCAGATATTGTAGTTTTTATCTTTGGAAGTTTAATTTTTTTCCATGTTGCCACTTACCTTTTTGAACATACAGAATACAGTTAATGTGATTTGAATGCTTTGTCTGCTAATCATAACATTGGTATTTTTGCTTAGTTTTGATTGGTTGTTTTCCTCATTATGGGTCATATTTTCTTCTTTGCATGTGTGATAATTTTTCATTGTTTCATGAATTGAATTTTCTATTGCTAAACATTATAAAATATGAATTTAATCTTGTTGGACCTGTGTGTTTTGGATTTCTGTACATATTCTTGAGCTTTTTTTGCGGGGGCGGGGGATTTAGTTAATTTACTTAGAAACAGCTTGATCCTTGTGGGTCTTGCTTTGTATATTCGTTGGGCAGGATAATGGCAGTGTTCAGCCTATGTCTGATTATTTCCCATTAAGTGAGTCAAAACTCTTCTGTATGTTCACTGCCCCATGAGTGGTGAGATGGGAACAGACACTGTTCCTGGCCTATGTAATTAGTATGTATTGTTTCTGCCAGTCCTTTTGGGTGGTTCTTTCTCTGGCCTAAGGTGGTTTGTTACATGCTTGCATCCATCATATTCTGAATAAGGGAACACATCTCTACTAGGCTCTGTTCCATTCTCTCCCCTCCTGGTTTTGTCCCGCAAACTGGAGCTACCTTGGCCTTCCTATGTTCTCTGCCCCATCACCTCCACTCTGGGAGTTTGCCTGGGTGGTCCTTGCTTGCAGCATGGTCTGGAAACCCTGAGGAGGCAGAAAGCTGGGAGTCATCATAGGGCTCACCTCGTTATTTCCTCTCTCCTGAGCATCCTGTCCTATACTTTGAAAATATATGTTATTTTTCTTTTTACATATTTTGAATATATTTTGGGTGGTTTCAGGTAGGACACTAAATCCAGTTTCCCTTCCTCCATCTTGGCTGGAAGTGATGTCTCTGTCTCTGTCTCTGTCTCTCTCTCTCTCTGTCTGTCTGTCTGTTTCTGCCCTTCTGGCTTTTTTGTCCCCACTTCTCTTTCTCCAGCCTTGGTCTATTTCTCCCCCTCCTCTCCCTCTTTTTGTTTCCTTCCTCCTGCTCTCTTTACATACTCACTTTCCTGCTTCGGTGTCCACAGGACCACCTAGCAGCAGCTTTGGTTTCTGACTGACACCACCTCTGTGGCTCAGGTTTCATCAGCTTTGCATTTTCTGTGGTGACCTGTCATGCTCAGCTGTTTTGTTTCCATGCCCATCCAGGAGCCTGCTGCTGCTCATGTATTCGTTCTTTGTACTTGTGCTGAGTTGGACTAGGTGCTGAGGAAGCACTGGCGAAGACGATGGGTTTTGTCTCTTGCCCTCCTGGGAGCGACACACAAAATGCATAAGGCACAGATTTAACAAAATCCCTTGCTCTGCTAAATGCAGATAAGCGACCATGTGTGTGTGTGTTGTAGCTGCAGAAAGGTAACTGGGGAAGGCTTATCTGAAACCAGTACATGTAAACTGGGAGAGGAGGAGGGGGAGACAAGGAGATAATTCCAGGCAGAAGAAATCATGAGCACAAAGCTGGGTATGTTCACTGTGTCCAAGCTACTCCCCGAGGGAGCCCCAGCATTGGAATCTAATCCTGTGTGCCCCGCACCAAAGCTTGTGTTCTTTTTTTTCTTTTGAGACAGGATCACACTCTGTTGCCCAAGCTGAGAGCAGTGGTGCAGTCACAGCTCACTGCAGCCTTCACTTCCTAGATTCAAGCAATTCTCCTGCCTCAGCCTCCCAATAGTTGGGACCACAGGCATGCATCACTATACTCAGCTAATTTTTTATTTTTTTATTTTTTATTTTTTTTGAGACAGTGTCTTGCTCTCTCACCAGGCTGGAGTCCAGTGGCACAATCTTGGCTCACTGCAACCTCTGCCTCCTGGGTTCAGGTGATTCTCGTGCTTCAGCCTCCCAAGTAGCTAGGATAACAGGCGTGTGCCACCACACCCAGCTAATTTTTGTATTTTTAGTAGAGACGGGGTTTCACCATGTTGACCAGGCTGTTCTCAAACTCCCGACCTCGTGATCTGCCTGCCTCAGCCTCCCAAAGTGCTGGGATTACAGGCTTGAGCCACCACACCTGGCCTGATTTTTGATTTTTTATAGAAATGAGGTCTCACAATGTTGACCTGTTGTCTGGCTGGTCTCAAACCCTTGGACTCAAACAATCCTCCCGCCTCAGCCTCCTGAAGTACTGGGATTACAGGTGTGAACCACTGTGCCTGGTCCTGTGTTCTTAACAACTGTTTCCAGTCACAGATACTGTGTTAAATCAGTGGCTTCTAAGCACCTTTGTTAATGGCGACGACTACCATGATTGTCTCCTCCTTCTGCAAAGATATCAGGATGAGACTTAAAGTGTACATGTCATCCAAAGAGAAATACATTGATGGCAGTTTTTAATGGTGCCACTTCCATAAGTGTGAAGCCTTGGTGTATTGGGTTTTCATGGCTGCTGAAACAGATGGAAGCAAGCTAGTGGCTCACAGCAACAGAAATTTGCTCCCACAGTTCTGGAGGTCAGAAGTCTAAAATCAAGGCATTGGCAGGGCCGTGCTCACTTCAAAGGCTCTAGAGGAGGGTCCTTCCTCCCCTCTTGAGGCCTCAGGTGTTCCTTGGCTTGTGGCCTCATCACTCCAGTCTCTGCCTCAGTCTTCACCTGGTCACTTCCCCGTCTTTGCCTCTGTATCATTTCTCCTCCTCATAAAGGCACCTGGCATTGGATTTAGGGCCCACACTCCTTACATGATCTCATCTTGACTAATTACATCTGCAAATGTTCCCAAAGAAGATCTCATTCTGTGGTTTGGGTGAAGATGCATTTTGAGAGGACACTCTTCACGCCAGTGCACTCGGGTAGGTTTCAGTGTGTTTTGGAATAGTCTACTCTTTGGGCAGAAGTTAAAATTATTGTAGTGGAAGTCCTCCTAACTTGTGGATGTGAAAGAATGTTTCCTTGGGGGACATTCGCCTGGTTCATCAAAGAAGAGGGTTCAAAACAGTATTAGCTTTGGGTGCTGGACAGTCAGGATATTCCAGCAGGGTGAACTTACACCTGGACCACATGCAGTGGTGCCAATCCCGAGGCCAGGCCAGCAGCCACCCTGCCTGGAGGCACCCGGGAGCTTCATCCTTTACATCTGCTCCAAAAGCAGGCAGGGTCACAGCAGACACCATCCAGCAGTGATCCCAGCCAGAAGGAGAAACCTATACTGGAATCAATTTCCCTCTTCCGTTTCATCTTGTCCTCCATGAGGGGTGAGACCGATTTTCCTTTTATGGTTATTGACTCCAATAGTCAAGTATTTTATAGTCACAAAAGACCAGTAGCTTGAAAAAATAAATGTAATAGATTTATAAGACACTTCATCAAACAAGGCGTTCTGCCTCTCCCTGCTAAGAGACGACAGTGCACAGCGACAAGGTTGAGTGCTGGCTGGGATGCCCACTTCTCAGACTCCAGCAGCCCAATGGCCCTGGAGGCCAGAGCACTTTGAAATGCAGCCCACGAGAGTGTCTTTGAAGGAGTGAAAATTTGCTGTGCTCGTGCATTTTTTATCACGTTCTCACACGGGACTCAGTCACTATGTGTGTACCTGCTGTTGCCTGCCCTGGCATGCAGGGCTAGACTGTGCACCTACAGGAGGCAGGCATTGCCCTGGCGTTAACTATGCAGGCTTCCTGGGTGGCAGTCTGACTGTTTTCTCATGGGGGAGTGCCTTTAGGGGGTACATGTGCCCTGAGGGTTATTCCCTTCTCAGGAGTATTTCCCAAGAGGCCATTGGAAATATGGGAAGATGCTGCTCATGTTGTTTCTTTTCTTCTTCTTTTCTTTCTTTCTTTCTTTCTTTCTTTTTTTTAATTTTTTGAGACACAGTCTTGCCCTGTTGCACAGGCTGGACTGCAGTGGTGCAATCTCAGCTCACTGCAACCCCTGCCTCCCGGGTTCAGCGATTCTCCTGCTTCAGACTCCGGAGTAGCTGGGACTACAGGAGCCTGCCACCATGCCCGGCTAACTTTTGTATTTTTAGTAGAGATTGGGTTTCACCATATTGGCCAAGCTTGTCTCGAACTCCTGACCTTGTGATCTGTTCACCTTGGCCTCCCTAAGTGCTGGGATTACAGGTGTCAGCCACTGCGCCCGGAGGCTGTTTCTTTTAAGTAAATAAGGTAACAAGAGAAAGCACGTGGCCCCCCGTGGCCCCTGCATTCTTGAGGTTGATGCCTTTCTTTGGCACTCCTTCTCCTTGTGTGAGGTCAGGGAAGGGAGCTGGCAGGACGGTTGCATATTTTGAGGGCTACCCTTGCACCATATGGGAATCACTGTGTTGGAAATCCTAGCAGTTGTTTGCTCCTTTTGGTTACATGGTCAGTGTGCCATGGATGGGGCTCAGTGGTGAAGTCTGCCACCTTGTTCAACCCTTGGGCAGCCATGGGGGACTGCCCAAGGGGACATTCCCATCACCCCACTGCTGCTGCCCTGAGGAGGCCTCCCAGGCCCAGGGTCTCAGGATCAGAGCTGGGCCTTCCCAGGTGTTGTGGACTAGATTGCGTCCCCTCAAGATTCCTCCGTGGAAGCCGTGACCCCCATCACAACTGTCTTTGAGGATGGGGCCTCTAAGGCAGTGATCCTGGTTAAACAAGGCCACAGGGATTAATCTGATTAATCCAATGGGATTAGTGCCCTGAGGGGTGATCTTTGGTGTCCTTTTGACTGGACTAAGGAACACCTGGGAACCCAGTAAAGTGTTATTGTGGGGGAGTCTATGTGGGGTTTCCAGAGGGGATTAGCACATAAGTCTGAGGGGACTGCAGGCAGGGATCTGCCCTGGGTATGGGTGGCCCATTAAATATGCTGGGGGTCCAGAGAGAACAATGAAGAGAAGGGGCGAGGGCATGGAGCCACTGGGCTGGACACACTCGTCCTCTCTTGTCTTTGGACAACTCCCAAGCCTTTGGACTTCAGGACTTGACCAGCAGCCAGTAAGATGTAAAAGATGTCACCAATTTTCAACCTTGGCTGAGTCCCTGTTTCACTTGGGGGCATTTCAAGCTGAATGATCCCCAGATCCCCAGGCAGCCACTTCCCCTCAGGTTCTCTGGCCTTTGGCTTCAGAGTGACTTATGCCATCGCCTTCCACGGTGCTGAGGCTTAGGACCTGGACTGAGTCTTACTCTCAGCCTCGAGGGACTCCAGCCTGCAGACGGCCCGTCATAGGTCTTTTCAGCCTCTGTCATTGTGGGGACTCTGTCAGCCCCCTGACAAGCCCACCCACGTGTGTCTGTATACATTTCCTGGTGATGCTGTCCCTTTGGAGAATCCGGATGAATACAGTGCACCTAGAAGAAGAGAAAACAGAAGACTCACTCTCTCCTCGCGTGTGCAAAAAGACGAGGCCATGCTGAGAGCAGCTAGAAGTTAGCTGTCTATGAGCCAGGAAGAACACTCACCGGGAGCCTGATTGTACTGCACCTTGATCTTGGATGCCCAGTCCCCAGAATGTGAGCACACACACATTTCTGCTGTCATAGCCGCAGCCGTGGTTTTCTGTGATGGCGGCAGAGCTGACTAATGCACCCCCTGCCAGTGACAGCAGGAATCCCGGGAGGACGAGGACCATCACATTTCCTAAAGCTCACGTGATTTGATATGCATGAAGGTCTGCCCCTTGTCCTGAAAGAAATAGCTGCTTCCTCCTGGTACCTGGGAGCATCCCAGCTCCTTGCCTCTTTGGAGACCCCTTTGAGCGTGGGCTCTGCCGTGACCCTGGAGGTCGGGAACAGGCAACACGTCCCTCAGTGCCCACCTCTCGCCAGCCGGTCCCTACTATTTGGGGTCTGGGCAAGGAGCACCAGCGGAAGCCCACGTGATGTGTTTCCTATTTGAAAGTTAGGTACACACCCAGCTAGCACACAGTTAGATCATCGTTTCTTCTGCTTTCACAGACATCCCTTCATGATGGCAAAATGTAAATCATGTGGGAATTGACTATTTCATGAGATTGAAAGCTGGTGATACACCAGACACGGCTGAGTTTAATTGTTCTGTTGCACACTTGGGCATCTCATTGATGCATAGTGACATTTGGATAAGTAATAAATATAAATGTCATTCATTATTATATATGCCAGAAAATATATTTGTCCTGCTAGTCTATTCAGCCAAATTACCACTATATTGTTCTAGTCTAGCATTTTGCACAATCTGTGTTCCATTGAGAGTAATATTCTAAATGATTAGAAATTTAATATATTCAATGTATACAAAATTTGGATATCTGAAAATGGACTAATACAGAAAAAAAAATTCGATGTATTTTGATACAAGTATTAATTGAAATAAATTTAGCATTAAACATTTTTCATGATTCCAAAAATGATATCTACTAAAATATTCCAAATTAACTGCTCAAAGGCAAAATACAAGTTAAATTTAATGAGTATTATATCTTTTTAAAAAAGAGATGAGGTCTTGCTATTATGTCCAGGCTGGAAAGGATATTCACAGGTGGGGTCACAGAGCACTGCAGCCTTGAACTCCTGGCCTCAAAATTTTAATCTAAATGATTCCTATAAAATGGAAACACTTTAATTTAGGTTTCTGAAAATTTATTCTAAGTATTGTTATGAATATAAAACAAATCACAGTTCTACCGCTGAGATATGCAAAAATCAGTATGTAGTTTTACACTCATTCTCTCTCTCTCATTTTTTTTTTTTTTTTTTTTTTTTTTTTTTTTTTTTTGAGATGGAGTCTTATTCTTTCACCCAGGGTGGAGCTGCTGCAGTGGTATGATCTCAGCTCACTGCAACCTCTGCCCCTGGATTCAAGCAGTTCTCCTGCCTTAGCCTCCCAAGTAGCTGGGATTATAGGCACCTGCCCCCACACCTGGCTAATTTTTATATTTTTAGTAGACATGGGGTTTCACTGATCTTGAACTCCTGACCTCAGGTGATTCACCTGCCTCGGCCTCCCAAAGTGGCTAGGATTATAGGCGTGAGCCACCGCACCCGGCTTGGTTTTATACACATTCTGTGTAGACTTATGTACCTACATATTTTGGAGTCACATGAGTTGTTTTATATTGTTAAAATAAATTAAAAAGGAAAACAGGCCTAAAGAATCCTAAGCAAAGACATCAGACTTCATAAGTGACCTCAGCCTCGCTGGATGTGCAACACCTGAGTGAAATCTAACTTGAGCTATTTCTGATAAATGACTATATTAAAGAAAAATGAAAAGCGAGCTTAGCGAATCAGAAGCTGTCAATTAACTTCAACTAGGGACTTTCCAATGGGATAAGCTAGTACAGCGACCACATCATTGTAACCAACCAAGTATCTCCTTTGCCTTGCGTCTCTGTTCACCCCATGAAGCTTTCCCATTCCATCCCTGTGGTGGAGCCCAAAACTGTTAGGTTGCTGCAAAAGTAATTGCAGTTTTTGCCATTTAAAGCAATGGCAAAACCCACAATTACTTTTGCACCAACCGAATACCTTCAGTTTGGTGCTTCCTGATTTCATAAATCACTGTTTGCTCAAACTAACTCTTTATGCATCTTATTCTGACTCAGATGACCTTTTATCAGTGTTGTCAAATGGTCCCTAGATGCTACCTGCCACTGTTGTGAATATTGATTACTTTTAGAAGTGTGGGCCTGGTGTGGTGGCTCACACCTGTAATCCCAGCACTTTGGGAGGCTGAGGAGGGCAGATCCCTTGAGGTCAGGAGTTCATAACCAGCCTGGCCAACATGGTGAAATCCTGCCTCTACTAAAAAATACAAAAATTAGCCAGGTGTGGTGGCAGGTGCCTGTAATCCCAGCTACTCAGGAGGCTGAGGCGGGAGAATCGCTTGAACCTGGGAGATGGAAGTTGCAATGAGCCGAGATCATGCCACTGCACTGCAGCCTGGGCAACAAGAGCAAAACTCCATCTCAAAAACAAAACAAAACAAAAAAAAGAAGTGTGGATTGGAAGGTAAACCAAGAAAAGTCATATCTTGTAATACCAAGGGGGGCTGCATTGCTGTACGAGATTTCATTGCATTCTTGCTGTCTGGAAAGAAGTAGCTGTCCAGTTAATTCCTTGGCTTGTCCTTACCTAGATCCTTCCAGTGCTCAAATTCTCTTCCCACTCAGAGGTCCTGCCTGCCCGTCTCTGGCATCTTTGTGGCACAGCCCACAGACTATCTGTTGCAGACCTTTTGTTCCAGGACATCCGTGAGAGGGTGAAGCTAGGTGACCCAGTACCAGGATGGTACCTGCTTTGGCGCTTGGCCTGTGTAGTTTTGATCTGTGGAACCCCCAGTCTGTCCTGTCATCCCTGCCTTTTTGCCAGGAGCCTCCTTCAAGGGAAGGGCTGACACCAGGTGAGCCGTAGTGTGTGCTTGTCGGTGTGGGTCCAGGCTGGGGGGCATGTGGACACTGACATTCGCCTGTCTGTGCAGCACTTGGGAGGTTGGAGAGTTGTCCTCCACTCATGCTCAGCAGAGGACAGAGGAGACGGCTTCCCGACAGAGTGCTCATGGAGGGTGCTCCCCGGACGTGGTCTGCACTGGGTCCTGAGAAGTTGGCAGGGCTGGACTGTGAGATCAGCTGGGAAGTGTTCCAGGAGGGAGGCCCGAGGATGAGAAGTGTCTCTGCTCCTGAGAAAAGGTTACATGACAACGCCACATAAAAGATGTTGCCAGTTCTCAACCTTGGCTGGGCCCCTGTTTCACTTGGGTGTATTTCAAGGTGAATGATTCCCAGGTCCCCAGGCAACCCCTGGCATCCAAATCTCAAGGGCTGAGAAGTTCCCAGGAGGAAGATTTCTGGGATGAATGATCTCCCTTTCTGGGATTTGACCAGAATTCGCAGAGAGAAGCGAGAACAGCCTTCCCACCTGGTGTTTGGGCTTCATTCTTCATGCTTTAGGGGCCTTGAGGCTGTGGGGCTGCTGCACAGCATAGCATCCTAGGAGCAGGATACACTAAGGACAGGCACACACAACTGGGGGCAGCTCCCACGGAGGCCTGCAAGATATTCTCTCACCATGAGGTTAGCGTGATAGTTTAAAATGCTCCAGATGGGAAAAATCTTTCTTCTTAAGGAAACAAGACAAGGCTGGGAGCGGTGGCTCACGCCTGTAATCCCAGCACTTTGGGAGGTCAAGGCGGGTGGATGGCTTGAGATCAGGAGTTCGAGACCAGCCTGACAAACATGTTGAGAACCCCGTCTCTACTAAAAATACAAAATTAGCTGGGTGTGGTGGCACATGCCTGTAATCCCAGCTTCTTGGGAGGCTGAGGCAAGAGAATCACTTGAGCCCGGGAGGTGGAGGTTGCAGTGAACCGAGATTATGCCACTACACTCCAGCCTGGTCGACACAGTGAGACTCCATCTCAAAAAAAAAAAAAAAAAAATGAAGACAAGAAAATTAAAGTGAAGATTGCAAAGGACAGCTAGGTTCCCACAAACATTGGAATAATAGGAATTAAAGGAACCCACCTCCAGCTTAAACACTGTCATTACAGATGATGGCAGGATGGAGTAGCTACAGTCCCACTCATGGTGGAGTCAAGGCCGTCCCCAAGCAGGTGATTGGAAAGTGCCCTTCAGACTCAAGGACTTGGCATCTCTCCTAGGCCCCGAACAGATAGATGCCTGCGGCCAGCTTTTGATGGAATTGGGTGCGGCACAGAAAGCTGTCGAGAGTTCTTACCTTTGGTTTGAAATCTGTTTAGTGTACAAGCACATCTGTACACTAAATATGTTTAGTAACAGGCACATCGTAGTTTACCAGTGACATTTCATCGCTCCATAGAGGTCTCAGAGCTGTGTGATTTTGTTGTGTGATGTTCCCAGTTCCTAGGCACAGTAATTTAACTTAGTTTCTGGTAACCCATAGTTTAGAAGGTGCAGCGGCTGTCATGAGGCCCTTTTGTGAATTGGAGGTGTCTTAGGTGGGTCACCCTGCGGTCAGCCCCTCACTGGGGACACTGGGGCCCACTGGCTTATTCTGTGGCTGCTCTGGTGTTAGGTCTGGAGCTGGAATAGAACCTGGTCATGCTTCTGTCTTCTCTGCAGTAGCCTAGGTTGCTGGGTCTGTTTAATGCCAAAGCCCCTCTGCCTAGACAGACACTGCTGAGATGCAATGTGCTGTGATATTTAATCTTCAAAGGCCAGTTAATCCCCCAGCCCTCTACTGCCAGGTATTGGGATTTTAAGAACTTGGCTTGTACTTGGGGATGATTTTAGTGGCTAGTCTCGACTGCCACACCCCTCCCTTGCATTCACAACCCAGGAGCCAGAACTCTCCAGATGGACCCAAGCCAACCACGGGAGGCTGAGGAACAAACACAGGGCACCTGAAAATTTGGAGACCACTGGCATCTGGGAGGGTTGTATTTTGATTTTACATTTCCTTTTAGATCCTAAGTGCAACAGATTTGTTAGAGCAGACAGACTACAAACTAGGAACTAGATCAGTGGGAACTCTCTTGTACTATCAGCTCAGTTTCCTATAAACCTAAACCTGCTCTAGAAAAATAAAACCTATTAATTTAGAAGTGCCCAATAAAAAGCACGCATGTATAGATATTTTGCATTCTGCCTTCTGTCCTCCTCCAGCCTCCCTGTTGAAGAGGGTGTGTGATTTGCATGAAAGTGGGGAGGGGGGAGGGGGGAGGGATAGCATTGGGAGATATACCTAATGCTAGATGACGAGTTAGTGGGTGCAGCGCACCAGCATGGCACATGTATACATATGTAACTGACCTGCACAATGTGCACATGTACCCTAAAACTTAAAGTATAATTAAAAAAAAAAAGATGGGGAGTGAATTGATTCAAATTTCACTCCTCTGAGACCTCTCACTGCAAATATTTGGGGCAGTTTCCACTGAGCTATTTTTTGAAAATTGTCTGGAGAATCTTGAATTTGGATTGAGGGTGAGATGCCTCTCTTTCTGGTTGTGATGCACCAGGAGCTTATCTTCTAAGGCTCCTTATCTATCAGATAAGGGGAAGTCACAATGTGTTCCTATCACATTCTCCCGACACTGACAAGAGATACTAAAATGCAGGCCTAGCTGGTAGGCTGACTTGCAGGAAGCCCTCAAGAAGCATCAGCTCTGCCTCCCTGCAGCAGCACGGCCTGCCATGTTCTCATCCACTGAGATCCCCCCACAAGCACATCTGTCCAGCTTCCAAAATGAACAGATTTGATATATCAAGGGCTTGCACTGGAAAGATCATTACAGGCAGACCCTGTGCCATGGTCATCTAATTTCTAAAGTTTTTATTTTTAGTTAAAAGCATTATAAACACAGAAAAGTAGAAAAACACAATAATGACTCTATACCCACCGTCAGTATTAAACATTTGAAGATTTTGCCCTATGTGCATATTTGTTTCTATTCTGTATATATATGTGTATATATATATGTGTGTGTGTGTGTGTGTGTGTGTGTGTGTGTGTGTGTGTATATATTCGAGACAGAGTCTCACTCTGTTGCCCAGGCTGAAGTGCAGTGGTGCAATCTCGGCTCACTGCAAGCTCCGCCTCCCAGGTTCACGCCATTCTCCTGCCTCAGCCTCCCGAGTAGCTGGGACTAAAGGCACCCGCCACAACGCCCGGCTAATTTTTTTTGTATTTTTAGTAAAGACGGGGTTTCACCGTGTTAGTCAGGATGGTCTCAATCTCCTGACCTCGTGATCTGCCCGTCTTGGCCTCCCAAAGTGCTGGGATTACAGGCGTGAGCCACCACGCCCAGACCATATATATATATTTATTTATTTTGAGATAACTGCCACTTGTTCTCATCAGTTTTCCCTGTTTTAAAGCAGTAATCACTGTTTTGAAGTTGGGCTATAGATAGGTGAAGATAGCCATTGACATCTATATTTTTAATTCATGTATGAAAGCGTTTTGATAAATGTATCTATTCTTTTGAAATTGACATTTCCCCATTTCACTGTCACATGCCCATGTATGTTACTTGATTTGTCTTCACTGTTCTATAATTTTACCTGGTATTACTATACAATCATTTACTTAGTTTCCTGTTGGTGGCTGCTACAGTTTGAACATTTTCCTCAAATTTCATGTGTTGGAAGCTTGATCCCCAAATTCATCTGTCAATTGGAGGTAGGGCCTTTGGGAGGTCACTGGGATTAAATAAGGTCATCAGCATGGGGTCCCCATGATGGGACTTATGGCTTCAACAGAAGAGGAAGAGAGACCAGAGGTGACATGCATGATCTCACCCTCTCACCATGTGATGCCCTTTGCCATGTCATGATGCAGCAAGAAGGTCCTCACCAGATGCCGCATAATGCTCTTGAGTTTCTCAGCATCCAGAGCTGTAAGAAATACACTTCTTTTCTTTATCAATAACCCAGCCTATGGTATCTTGTTATAGCAAGAAAAAGTAGAATAAGATAGTGGCATTTAAGCTGTTTCCAGTTCATTGGTTAATTCACCAAGTGTCCATAGAGATCATGTGATGCTCCAGAACAAAAAGCAGAAAATGCTGCAGGGGTGTCTCATTCAGTGTAAAGAGAGGCTGTTGCAATGGCTTAGGGAGCCTCCACACTGTCTACCAGATTTGAGGATGCTGCCCTGCCTGTGGACAGACTGCGAAGACATTTCCTCCTGTGTCTAAGTAAATGCCAAAGAAAAATAGTCAACTCTGTGAAATATTTAAAGATGTTTATTCTGAGCAAAATATGAGTGACTAAGGCCCATTTTATAGTCCCAGAGGTCTGAGAACATGTGCCCAAGGTAGTTGGGTTGCAGCTTGATTTTATACATTTTAGGGGGTAGAAGTTACAGGAAGACATCAATGAGTACATGTAAGGTGTACATTGGTTCAGTCCAAAAAGGTGGGACAACACAAAGTGGAGTCAGGGGAGGGTTTCCAGGTCATAGGTAGATTCTCAGAGATTTTCTGATTGGCAATTGGTTGAAAGAGTTGTTATTATGTAAAGACCTGGAATCAATAGAAAGGAATGTCTGAGTTGAGATAAGGGGTTGTGGAGACCAAGGTTCTTATTATGTGGTAGATGCTTCCAGGTAGCAGACTCAGGGAGAATGGAGGGTAAATGTCTCTTAACAGACCTAAAAAGATGCCAGCCTCTTAGTTAATCTCTCCTGGACCAGGAAGAGGCCTGGAAAGATAAGGGGATTCTCTACAGAGCGTAAATTTTCCCCACAAGAGACAGCTTTGCAGGGCTATTTCAAAATATGTCAAAAAATATATTTTGGTAAAAAAAATACGTTGTTTTCTTTCAGGACCTGCTGTCTATCATGTGATGCTATACTAGAGTCACGTTGGAATTTGGTATCTTATTGCTACAAAGAGTACATTTTGTCCATCTTGAGATCTCTTGTTTTAATGTTAACGCTGGTCAGTTGTGCCTGAATTACAAAGGGAGGCACATAAAATGAGGCATGTTCAATCCTCACTTCTCATCATGCCTTGAACTAGTTTTTCAGTTTTACTTTTCAATGCCCTTGGCGAAGAGCGGCTGGGGGATCCATTCAATTGGTGGTGGACTTAGAATTTTATTTCTGGTTAACAAAAGTAAACTTCTTAAAGAAGGCTGTCTGCAAACTTAGTTTTCAGTTTTGAAGCAACTGGTTTCTATTGGAAGCCATCTTCTTTGGAGACAGACATGTCTCAGGAGGCTCAGCAGCCCAGGGATGAAGGCTGCCAACATGGACTGTCATTTAAGCTGTCATTGATGGAACTGAAATAACACAGCAGGGATTTTCCTGGTTTCTGCTGGGCTATGGGGACAAAATGGCATATGTCGGAGTGGCCTCCTCAACTTTTTCCCCATCAACTCTGTTATGTTTTACACATGATGTTGTAGAAGGTGGGTATCTTGGGCAGCTCAGGCTATAACAGAATAGATAGGATGACTTAGCAGAAATTTATTTTCTCACCTTTCTGGAGGCTGGACATCTGAGATCAAGGAGCTGGCTGATTCAGCTCCCAGTGAGGGACTGCTTCCTGGCTTGCAGAGGGTTACCTTCTGACTGTGTCCACACATGTTTGGTTGCAGGGAGATGGGAATGCGTGACCACACATGAACATGCATGCTGGCTCTCTGATGTTTCTTCCTTTATAGGGATGCTAGTCCTATGAGATCAGGACCCCACCCTTGTAATCTCATAACCTGAATTACCTCTTAAAGGTCCTACCTCCAAATGCCATCACATTGGGGGTTGGGGCCTTAGCATACGAATTTTAGAGGGAGACAGTTCAGTTCATAGCAGTGAGAATTTGAGGGCTGCTTTAGTGGGAGATGACAGAGTCCCCAGGAACCTCCAGAACAGTCCCACTTTGCATTCCCTTCCCCATCCTCAGACTGCATTTTCTCTGTGGGCCTTGGCATTGCTTGTTTTCCTGGTACCTTTGGGATGTGTTCTCCCATGCCAACTAGCCCTTCAGGTGTCCCCTGCGATGGACTGTACCCATTTGCATCTGGAATTGTTTCTTTTTTGCCCTGTAGGAATTCTTCCCAGATTTTCCACAGCACTCTGTCCTATGTTGTAAAGGTCCCTTTCAGGTGTCTTCTTTTTTTTTTTTTTCTTTTCCTGCCACCCAGGCTGGAGTGCAATGGCACGATCTAGGCTCACTGCAACTTTCATCTCCTGGGTTCATGCGATTCTCCTGCCTCAGCCTCCCAAGTAGCCAGGACTACAGGTGTGCACCACCACGCCCAGCTAATTTTTTTGTATTTTCAGTAGAGACAGGGTTTTGCCATGTTGGCCAGGCTGGTCTCAAACTCCTGACCTCAAGTGATCCACCCGCCTCAGCCTCCCAAAGTGTTGGGATTACAGGCATGAGCCACCATGCCTGGCCTGAGGTGTCTTCTTACTGTTGTGTCTGATGGAAGTCTTAACTTTTACATTGTCCAATTTTTCTGTCCCTTCATGCCTTATACCCGTTGCCTTGTAGAAAGAAACACCTTCTTTCTCTCCTTGTTTTATTCAGCAAATAACAGTTGAACATGTTTGTCGCTGGCTAATTAATGGCTCCCAAAGATATTCAGGTCCTAGTCTCTGGTACCTCTGAATGTGTGACCTCATATGGCAAAATGAGCTTTGCAGATGTGATGAAGTTAAGGATCTTGAGATGGGAGGAATTAACTTGGGTTATCCAGGTGGGCCCTGAATGTCATCACAAGGGTCATTATTTTTAAGAGGGAGATTTGGCTGCAGAGATTTGGCTGCAGATGGTGATGTGAAGATGGAAGCCGAGATAAGAGTGACCCACTTTGAAACTGGAGGAAGGGGCCATGAATGACAGAGTACAGGTCACCACCAACATCCGAGAAAGGCAGGGAAGTGGATTGTTCCCCAGAATCTTGAGAAGGAGCCAGCTCTGACAACACCTTGCCTTTAGCCCAGTGGAATTCATTTAGGACTTCTGACCTCAGCATGATGAGAGTGCATCGCCACACATTTCTGTTGCTCTAACCCACGAAGTCTGTGTTATTTTCTTACACAGCAACAAAGCAGTATTTATTGAGCAGCCAGAATCCTGTCTTCAGGACCTTACATGAAGGCATTGCCTCTTACTTTTTCTTCTAGAGGTTTGTTGTGTTGCTTTTCATGTGACAGTAGTCAATGCATCTGGAATGGATTTGCGTGTCTGGAGTGGTGTGGGGCTCTATTTCTCATCTTTTCCATATGAGTACCTGCTAGTGTCAGCCTCATAGGTTTATTAATTCTTCCCTTTCCCCCAACTCATATGGGAGTCTGATATTTACAAGCCCAAACTAAGGTTCTGTGCTTTTTAAATCCATCTATTTGTCTTTGTCTAAACCATACTGTTTTTATACTATAACTTTTTCTGGTAAGCCTTAGCAGTTGGTAGAATGAGTATCCTCTTATTCTCCAGAGATATCTTGGTTTTATCTGGCTCTCTGTCTTCTTTGAGCGTTAAGATCAGAGTGTTAAGTTCTACAAACAGTCCTATCAGGGTTTTATTAGAAGTTACATCAAGTTTATATTTTGTGGAGAATTTTCATCTTGAAGATATTAAAGCCTAATGTCCATGATCATTGTATAGCTCTTCATTTATTTGGGTCTACCTTCATTTATTTCTTTATTTCAAAAAGATAATGCTATGTAGTATTACTTTTCTCCATAAAGGTCTCACACATATTGTGTTAGATTTTTTTTTAGTTGACTTTGGTTATTGTTGGTGGTATTATAGTGTTTTTTGAATGTTTTTCAATTGTTTATTGCTAATGTAACAATTCAGTTAACTTTTGTATATTCTTATCTGGCATTTTGCTGGACTTTTTTTTTTTTTTTTTTTTTTTTTTTTTTTTTTTTTACTAGTTTTATAGTTACACGTTATTTAATTTGTCCCTAGATTTTCTTGGATTTTCTATTCACAGTAGCATATTATCTGAAAATAATGATTTCCCTGCTTTTAGTCCATAAACAGTACATTCGGTTATCTGTTTGCTTACTTATTTTTGATGTTTGCTACAGGATTTGAGTAGGCTCTCTGTTCGAGTTCAGGAAATTCTCTTCTATTCCCAGTTTTCCAAGACTTTGGTCATGACTGGGGGTGGTTTGTGGCCCCCAGGCTGTCCGTGGCTGGGCCTCTTGTTCCTGCTGGACACAGGGCCTTGTTGGACCCACGCTTAAGAGCTGCACACAGGGGCAGTGTCCCAGGAGGAGCTTGTTGACCTGTTGTCTTGATGGGTTTCCTTCTCTGTAGGTTGTCTCCCAGGAAGCCTTTTACCTTGGGCAAGTCACTCCCTTTCTGGTCATGGTGAATGGTTTCTGCAGAACTGTGAGATGGGTAGGCCAGCATATCACAAATAGGCTAAGAGCGGGTTCATGCTAGCTGGCCAGAACCCCTTGAATTCTGCTGTAAGAGAATTGAAATGGAACCCTGTCATAAAATGAAGCCTTCTTTATAAATCACATGCTCTTTACAGCAGCCAGAGAGAAACCCACTGAGGCCCAATTAGAAAGCCAGACAGGCTCTTCTCTCTGGCTTTTCTAGCAGAAGCTGAGAGACTGTTGGAGGCTGTGTTGAGCCTGGCCAAAGAAAGATAGTGCAGACCACGTTAGTGGTGTGGTCACTGGTGCCACCGAGAAAACGGCACACTCCCACGTGAATGCTGAGGCATGGCAGAGAAATAGACTTACCTAATGAATGTACCATCTCACCAGTCTTTTGCAAGACCTGGACACCCCAATATCTTAATAGAACACACCAGTGAGGCATTGCAATTCATCTAAGGGAGTGCTCTTAAGTGACGTATCATTTTAATTCAGGCATCTGATTTATTAGTAGTTTGTTTTCTGATTTAGGGATATTGGTTTTAGTATTAAGAGGAAGGTGTGAAGTAGCCGTTCTATCCCAAGAGCCCATTTCTTTTAGATAGAGAACCATTGCAGAGTTCCTGCTGTCAGTGTCTTTCCATATATATATTTATTATACTTTAAGTTCTAGGGTACATGTGCAAAATGTGCAGGTTTGTTACTTATGTATACATGTGTCATGTTGGTGTGCTGCACCCATTTACTCGTCATTTACATTAGGTATATCTCCTAATGCTATCCCTCTTTCAGGCAATAATACTTGGCAGGGTGCTGGCCTCAGTGGGCCATGCATTGTAGGTATGTGATTGGCTTTTGCTTCTAAGATCTTGAGTCTAGCAAGGAAGGGCCCATGGGCAACTCAGACCATAGCTTCTCTCCCTGTTGTGGGAGATTGTTTATGAGCCCCAGGAGAAAAGAATGTCTGGGGCAGGGGCACTTGGGAAATGCTGCCTTTACCCCTCTCTCTGAGACACTGCCATATAAAGCCCTCTTAAAAATTCAGCAGCAAAATGACCTGTGTGCTTTTGTTCTATCCAGTTACATTTCACAAATGTATATGTCCAGAGGAGGGTTTGAGGGTGTATGTGTAATGGAATTATTTGTCAGAGCTGGAGTCAGGAGGCACAGTTTAGGAAGGAATTAGATGTGGAATTAGGCGTGGACTCCAGGCCCTCTGAGGTGAGAGGAAGGGGAGCTTGTGTACCGTAGGCAGTTGGTACTGACTTGGGGTAGAACGAGTCTGAAAGGGAAGGATTTGGCTGAACAGGGAGAGAAACTCAGGGCAGGAGACGGTGACACTGGTGGAGGGCAGAAACTCAGAGGCAGGATCCCGTTTCCTGAGTTCATCCCGAGATGCCAGCAGGGCTGGTAACAGAGTGTTTGTCTGATGGTGATTAGGGAAATCCCAGGAAACGTGGATAGATGGCGGTTCTTTTCAGAAATCTGTTTGTTCCATGCATCTGTTTCACAAACCTATCAGGAGGGTCCTGGGGACTGGAGGAGTCAGCTCGGGCTGCCATCACAAAGCACCACAGAACTGGCAGCCTAGATGACAGACATTGATGGTCTCACAGTTCTGGAGGCTGTTTGTCTGAGATCAAGGTGTGGCAGGGCTGGGTCCTCCTGAGGTCTCACTCCCTGGTGTGCACGTGGCTGCCATCTTGCTGTGTCTTCCCATGATCATCCCTCTGTGCACATGCACCCCTGGGTGCCCCTTGTATGTCCAGAGTTCCTCTTCTGATAAGGACACCAGCCTTGCATTAGGGCCCACCTGTAAGTCCTTGTGGAAACTTAACTACCTTTTTAAAGGCCTTGTCTCCAATACTGTCACTTTCCCAGGCCCCAGAGATTCAGACTTCCACATACGGATTTGAGCTGGGGACCCAGTTCAGCTCACAGTGAGTCTAATGCCATGCTGGTTCCTGGGGGCTACGTGGCAGAAGGCACAGCCCTGACATGGGGTTGCCACGTGGTTTCATGTGGACACGGCCATAGTCACTCTATTTGGGGTGGGTTGGATGGGCCACCTCTCTGGGGGGCTTTGAGGAGTAGTGGGGCAGGGTGGGTTTGGGGGACAGCTTCTAGGCAAGACTGCTGGAAGAGGTGGTGCTAGACTGAATCCCAGCATTGATGTGGTCAGATCCCCAGACCTCCCCGCCAGGTTCTGCTTCAGTTACTGGGGGCTGGTGGCTTCTCCATGTTGAGGGTGTGGCTGGGGGCATGGGAGGGGCAGGTCCATCCCTACTCTGGGAGCATGGGCAGGGTAGGTTCATCCCTCTGGGAGCGTGGGCTGGGGTAGGTCCACCCCTCCTCCGGGAGCATGGGCTGGGGTAGGTCCACCCCTCCTCTGGGAGCATGGGCTGGAGTAGGTTCATCCCTCTGGGAGTGTGGGCTGGGGTAGCTCCACCCCTCCTCCGGGAACGTGGGCTGGGGTAGGTTCATACCTCCAAGAGTGTGGGCTGGGGTAGGTCCACCCCTCCCCTGGGAGTGTGGGCTGGGGTAGGTTCACCCCTCCTCCGGGAGCATGGGTGGGGATAGGTCCACTCCTCCGCGAGCATGGGCTGGGGTAGATCCACCCCTCTGGGAGCATAGGCAGGGGTAGATCCACCCCTCTGGGAGCCTAGCTGGAGTAGGTCCACCCCTCTGGGAGCATGGGTGTGGCACGTCCATCCCTCTGGGAGCCTGGATGGGCGTAGGCCCACCCCTCTGGGAGCATGGGCAGGATAGGTCCACCCCTGTGGGAGCATGGGCTGTGGCAAGTCCACCCCTCTGGGAGCGTGGGCAGGATAGGTCCACCCCTGTGGGAGCATGGACGGGGGTAGGTCCACCACTCTGGGAGTGTGGGCGGAGCAGGTCCATCTCTCCAGAAGACTGGGCTGGGGTAGGTCCATCCCTCTGGGAGCGTGGGCGGGGGTAGGTCCATTCCTCTGGGAGTGTGGGCAGGGTAGGTCCATCCCTCCTCCGGGAGTGTGGGCCGGGGGTAGGTCCTCCCCTCCGGTAGTGTGGGCAGGGGTAAGTTCGGCCTTCCAGTATTTGTGGCAGTGTGTCAGAAGGTCTGCTTTTGCAGAAACTTCCAGAGCAGTCCACCTCCTTGGCCAGGGCCCCCATATGTTGTGTTCTAGCTCCTTCTCAGCTGATGTGTTTTGCAGGTGCGGGGAGGAGAACAGTGGGTTAAATGAACAGAAGGAAGCCGGCATGCCTTTCTCTCCTCTGCCTGGCTGGCCTCCCCTTCCCTCACACCTGGCTGGCCTCCCCTTCCCTCACACCTGGCCAACTCTGGACTGGCTGGCGGCCCACCCTTCCCTGAAGCCCACCCCCTCGCAATTGCTCTCAGCCCTATGTTTATGTCAGCTCCTAGAACGGCAATTTTCTAACATCCGATGGAACCTGGATTCCTTGAATATTCTGTTCCAGTTCCACGGGTTCTCATGGAGTGCTGTCAGTCCTGCAGCCATTTGACCCCGAGTTTAAATGTCTGTAAACGGCACCAGGGTAGCCTCGGGGTCCTCACTGCCTTGAGGACCAGCACATTTTACACACAGGAATGCACAAAATAAATGAAGTGTTTAGTCACAAAATCTCGGTTTCCATGTGTTTCACATACAGGGTGTCTCTCAGAGATTCCATATCAATAAAAATCTTCTTATGGTGAAAAAGTATCTTAAATCAGAATTCAGCTGAGGAAACTCTTGCACTGTTTTTGTTGTTGTTGTCGTTGTTTATTTTTTGAGACAGAGTCCCACTCTGTTGCCCAGGCTGGAGTGCAGTGGTACGATCTCGGTTCACTACAAACTCTGCCTCCCAAGTTCAAGAGATTCTCCTGCCTCAGCCTCCGAAGTAGCTGGCATTGCAGGCGCCCACCGCCACACCCGGCTAATTTTTGTAATTTTAGTAGAGATGGGGTTTTACCATGTTTACAGGCTGGTCTCAAACTCCTGAGTGACATCAGGTGATCCACCCACCTTGGCCTCTCAAAGTGCGGGGATTACAGGCATGAGCCACTGCGCCTGTCTGAACTCTTGCCATTTAAAGGTGTTTACGAAGGTTTTGCAACTCTAACCTTGACAAAGTCAGCCCTGGCTGTGAGGTTTTTTGTTTGTTTTTATTATGTATCTTCTCTCCCAGGTCAGCTTTCATATTTTCACAGTGGCTGAAATAATTAGTGGAAAAGTCTCTCTACCTTTTCATCAGAGGTATTGGAGGACGAATGAGCCAGTTGAGGATTTTAGGTTTTCTTGGAGTAAGTTGCAGCAAAATGCTAAGCTTTTGTTGAACTTGCTTTGACTGTGATGATTTTATTTTCTCCTCATTAGTAGCTACCCTAGGAGGGCCAAGGAAAGACACACACACTAAGAGTCATTGAAGTTCATGGACCTGGGGTTTTATAGCCTCTCCCCCCGGCCCCCACCCACCCAAGAGATCAGTTACATAGAAAACGGTTGCCCAGGTAGGTGAGCAACCTTCCTCTCCTCTGACCTGGCACTGGCTTTTCCTGGGGAAGCCAGGATTTCAGATTGCGTCTTCGGCTTTGCTTTCATTCTCTCTGCGGAGCCTCCCGGTGTGCTGGGCCTCACGGGGTAAGAGAACTCAGCCCAGCCCCGCTGGCTCTCCCATGGTGTTGCCAGATAAAATGCAGCACACCCAGTTCTGCCTGAATTTCAGATGAACAGCAGAGAGTTTTTTAATGTAAGGATGTCCTCTGCAATTATTTGGGACATGCAGTAAAGTGTCTTTGTTGCTTGTCTGAAATGCAGATGGGACTTGTGCCGTCTGCCATGCCCGGTGGCTCTCCACCCGGGAGTTAGTAATTAAATGATTTCCTAGGCAATGATCAGGTGTCTGCTGTTCCCAGGAAGCTGCTAATCATGTTACTCAAGCCCCTTACCAAGGTCAAGACCCTCCCAGTCAGATCTCTGGCCATGAGCTCCCAGGATGGTTCTGGAAAGAGCCCAAGAAGTGTGACCCAGCCTTCTCCTCCTCTCTGCTCACCTGCTTCTGCACAAAATCCCAGTTCCTCTTCAGACCAAGCACCGGGGCCCTTCTGCACCATGGCTTGGGGGCAGATGCGCCTGTTTTCACCGTCACCCCCAGAGCCGGTACCAAGGGGACACAGGAGTCCTAGGGGGGTGAAGATATCCACTGGCAGCAGCAGGGGCTGTGGCCTCAGGAGCCCCTCCTTGCCGTCCTTCCTGCTGTGGGCTGTTGGTTTTGTTCCTGGACTCAGGGCCAGCTGTAGATGTGTACTATGTGGCCTGCAAAGTAATCCGTTAAAAACAGTGAATTTCTGGCCAGGCGTGGTGGCTCATGCCTGTAATTCTAGCACTTTGGGAGGTGGAGGCAGGTGGATCACTTGAGGTCAGGAGTTTGAGACCAGCCTGGCCAACATGGTGAAAACCCGTCTCTACTAAAAGTACAAAAAACTCACCAGGCATGGTGGCAGGTATCTGTAATCCCAGCTAATTGGGAGGCTGAGGCAGGAGAATGACGTGAACATGGGAGGCTGAGGTTGCAGTGAGCTGAGATTGAAAACCTGCACTCTGGCCTGGGTGACAGAGTGAGAATCTGTCTCAATAAAAAACAAAGTGAATTTCCAATGTTTCTAAATTTCATGTTTTTTTGGTCAAATCTCACATGTCTAAAAGATATCTGCAGGCCTGGCAACACCAGACCTGTGTTCCTACCTACCAGCTGTGGCCAGAGTGGGAATGCTGCTGCCTGGCTGATTTGGGGACCACATTCTGCCAGCCTCGCCCCCTTCATGTCCCCCTGACTGCTCTTGTGGGCATCTGTGATCAGGAGCCCTGGCCGGCCACCCAGCATGTGTTCACTGGGTGTCCACTGTCCACTGAGGGGGGCTTCCTACACACGCACCCTTGGAAGCAGCTTGCAGCCTGGATGGTCTCTCGCCTGCGCTTGCCAGTCAGACATTATCTGACCTGAGCAGGGGCAGAACCAGTGTGGGCCGTGTCTGCTCTGTGCCAGGGCTCTGAGCTGCAGGCTCCCCCCACCTCCCGTATTTCAGATGTTGACGCTGAGGCTGGCATCGCTACAACACTAGGCTTCTTTCTGCATTAATGAGTGATGTGAGCTCTGAGTAGTTTTTGCTCCACTTAAGAAGGGCTCCTTCCCTTCAACCTCATGCCTGTGCTGCTTTCCAACCCAGCAGGGCCCAGGAGAATGAGGATGAAGAATAAAAATGGGTGGAATCGGGTGGCATCACAGCCACAGGTGGAGGTTGATATCTGATGAGGAGTGGCTGCTCTCAGGTTTCGGGGCAGCAAAGCTGAGGGGCGAGGCCTGAGTGCCTGCTGAGGATGTGGTTCTAGTGCACCCTGCTACCCGGCAGGCTCTTCCCATGCTGGAAGATTGCTGGGAGTCAACAGCGGGTATCAGCTTTCTCCTAATTGGACATAGAGTGTTGGTTCCTGGTGAACTGCCCATGGCCTCCCTGGGAGGTTCCTGAACACTCACAGGGCCCCCCAGTTATAAAACACTAGCACAGGGTCCACAATTCTGCTGCCCGGGCCCAGGGCTGATGGGGCAGGTGTGCTGAGTGCAGGGTGAGCCTCAGTGTACCTGGATGGTGAGGGGCAGTGGCTCCCAGCATGCAGAGAGCATAGTGAGGTGGGGCTGGGTGAATCATGTTGCCCTTGCCCCGTCGAGAGGGCCACATGGCTCGGTACCCACATGGCTGCAAGGTGGGTAGAGTGGGCTCAGGAGGCAGTAGCCTGTGATTTTTCTAGAGATGACTGAAACCCAGATATTCTGTGAAAACTCCTAATTTCAGGATTCTTATAAAGTCCACTCTCATTTTAGGGACTCAAGAGTAAGAAACAAGTGCCCCCTTTTCTTGGCTCGGGCCGTCGTTTTTGCCTTGTGAAGTGTCTAAACACAGGGTGAAAAGTTCCTGCCCCTACCCACTCCATGTAGCCGAGAGTCCCCAGGAGACCTAGGCAGGGATTGTGTTAGGTGGTTGGACGCAGGGTGCTCCAAAAACTGTGGACCATGGCATGGCGCCTTTCTTACAAAGAAATAATGTGCGCTGGACATGAAGCCACATGCACCCTAGGGGGATCCCTCATGTATAATTGGTACACAGTAAATATATTTTGGTTTATAGCCAGAGACTTAATAGAAGATTATACTATTGATTTGGGATTATCAATGTCATTGCTACCCTGACATTCCTCTAATGTGAATAATTGGCAGCAGACTTAGGTCCTGCATTAGGAAGTCTTCTCAGCTTTCCTTCTTATCATTTCCTTCCTCTCCCTCCTTCCCCCTCCCTATCTCCCTCTCCCTCCCTTCCTCTAACTCCCTCTCCCTCCCTGTCCCTCCCTCTTCCTTCTTCTCCCTCTCTCCCTCCTTCTTCCTCCCCCTCCCTCCCTCTTCCTTCTTCTCCCTCCCTCCCTCTCCCTCTCCCTCCCTACATCTTTCTCCCTCCCTCCCTTCCTCTGCCTCCCTCCCTCTCCTTCCCTCCCTTCTTCCCTCTCCCTCTGTTCCTCCCTCTCCCTCCATTCCTCCCTCTCCCTCCCTTCCTTCCTCTCCCTCCCTCCCTCTCCCTCCTTCCCTTCCTCTCCCTCCTTCCCTTCCTCTCCCTCCCTTTCTCTCCCTCTCCCTCCCTCCCTTCCTCCCCTCTCCCTCCCTCCCCTCCTCTCCTTCCCTTCCTTCCTCTCCCTTCCCTCATCTCCCTTCCTTCCTCTCCCTTCCTCTCTCTCCCTTCCTCTCCCTCCTTTCCTCTCCCTCCCTTCCTCTTGCTCCCTCCTGTCCTCTTCCTCTCATCCTTCCTCTCGCTCCCTCCCTTCCGCTCCCTCCTGTCCTCTCCCTCTCCTCCTTCCTCTCCCTCTCCTCCTTCCTTTCCCTCCCTCCCTTACTTTCTCTCCCTCCTTCCCTCCCTTCCTCTCCCTCCCTTCCTTCCTCACCCTCTCCCTCGCTCCCTTCCTTGCCCTCTCCCTCCCTTCCTCACCCTTTCCCTCCCTTCCTCCTTCCCTCTCCCTCCTTCCCTCCCTCCCTCCCTTCCTCTCCCTTCTTCTCCCTCCCTCTCCCTCCATCTCCCTCCCTTCCTCTCCTTCCCTCCATCTCCCTCCCTTCCTCTCCTTCCCTCCCTTACTCCCTCTCCCTTCCTCTCCTTCTCTCTCCCTTCCTCCCTCTCTCTTTCTCTCCCTCTCCTTCCCTCCCTTCCTCTCCCTCTCCCTCCCTTCCTCTCCCTCTCCCTTCCTGCCTTCCTCTCCCTCTCCCTCCGTGCCTTCCTCTGCTTCTCCCTCCCTCCCTTCCTCTCCCTCTCCCTCCTTCCCTTCCTCTCCTGCTCCCTCCCTCCCTTCCTCTCCCTCTCCCTCCCTCCCTTTCTCTCCCTCTCCCTCTCTTCCTCTCCCTCCCTTCCTTCCTCTCCCTCCCTGCCTTCCTCTCCCTTCTTCCCTTCTCCCACTCCCTCCCTTCCTCTCCCTCCCTCCCTTCCCCTCCCTCCCTCTCCCTCTCTCACTCCCCCTCCCTCTCCCTCACTTCCTCTCCCTCCCTTCCTTCCTCTCCCTCCCTCTTTTCCTCTCCTTCCCTCCTTTCCTCTCGCTCCATTCCTCTCCCTCCCTTCCTCTCCCTTCCTCTCCCTCCCTCCCATCCTCTCCCTTCCTCTCCCTCTCCCTTTCCCTCTCTCCCCTCCTCTTGCTCCTTCCCTCCCTTCTTACCTCCCTCCCTTCTTACCTCCCTCCCTTTTTTCCTTCCTTCTTTCCCTCCCCCCTCCCTTGCTCCTTCCCTCCCTCCCTTTCTCCTTCCCTGCCTCCCTACTTTTCGCCTTCCCTCCCTTCTTTCCTCCCTCTCACCTTCACACACAGTTAGCCATCCATCCATCCATCCATCCATCTACCTCCTTCCCTCCCCTCCTCCCTTCCTTCCTCCCTCTCGCCTACGCACACAGTCAGCCATCTGTCCATCCATCCATTCATCTATTCACCTCCCTCCCCTCCTTTCTTTCTTCTAATACCTCCCCCTGCAGAGGAGAAATTTCTTTTTCTACTACCCTTCTCTCTATCTGGGGCCCTGAAATTGAGCTGACATAAGACAGAGTCGCAAGAGGAAAACAGTTTGTGAACACATAGAGCACCTGTCAGTAAAGAGTGTCTGAAAAAGTGGCTACAGCTTGTGCTGGGATGGCGCCTCAGTGCAAGAACAGTACATTTGCAGAGAAGTGACAAGACAAAGGGAAAGGCCTGTGAGGTCCTGGAGGGCATATTGTGGGGTGGCCAATCTTTAGGAAAGGAACAGCAGCTGAAGGCTAGTCTGTTGGTGAAGTCAGCTCTGTAGGTTCCTCCAGGGTGGGGCTGACAAGGGTCTAAAGCTGTCTCCAGTGATGAACTTCTGTCCTTCCTGGTGTGGTGGGGGTGGGTACTCCTTCTGAATTTATGTCTTGCTTTGAGGCACACTGGTGGTGGGGGAAGGCAGTGAGCTGTTCTCACACCTGCTTTTCCTCCATCGCCTTCAGCTCAGGACTGTCTTTATGCCCAGGTGGCATATTTTGGGGTGGCCTCTTCTGCCCCCTGCACTCCTGCCCTCCTTCCTTGCTCCTTGTGAATGATTTCTAACAAAGAGAATAATACGGCAAACATCTGTGTCCTCAACTGTATCAAGTTTGACCTTGTCCCATAGTTGCTGGAACTGCTCTCAGGAAGTTTATGGCTCCAAGCAACGTGGCCAGTGTGGCCCACCCTGTCTTCCTCCGAGAGGGAACTGCTCTCCTGCGTTGGGCATGTGCCTTTCCAGTTGACTGCTTCTGTGCCATTACGCATGGTGAAAATGCCCATGTACCATCTGTAGGACTGTGTGGTATCTTTCCAGCCATTATCTGGAAATGATAGTATGTGGTTTGAATCCTTCCACGAATTGCCTTCCTTTTGTACAGTGTTGTTTTGGGGATGACCCGCATGTAGCTTGGGTTCATTCATTGTCACAGCTGTGGAGTTCATGGGACTCCACATCACGTGGCTCTCATCAGCCACGTAGAAGTGAGGCCCCGGTCATCTCAGCCAGCATGGTTCTCCATCGGAACTGGGGCAAGGGTGTTGGGAGATCAGGGGCCTCCTACACCTGGCTGGACCCTGCCTCCCTGCCTGTTTGATGCTTTCCATGGCAGGGTAATCTTCCCCTTGCAGGGCCGGGACTGTTTCCCCAGCAGGTGTTCTGCCCACTTTGCTAGAGGCACTGGAGACCTGTTGGAGTGATGGATGGAGCCACAGCTCTGCTCCAGCCCAGATTTAACCTACAGCACCTCCTCATGAAACCCAGGGCCTCTTCAGGGTTTAGTCTCTACTCGTGGGAGCCTGATTGTTTCTGGAACCTTCTGAAGACCACTTTGCTTCACTCTGCTCAAGACAAACAAAGCCCCTGGAGGCTGAAACCAGAAATTCCCTGGGTGTGAGCTCTCAGCAACAAAGCAGACATTGTTCCCATGTGAGAAATCCTTTGTGGGGCTGAGTCCTCTGTGTAGCTAGGGACAAGAGACAGTTCCTGGAACCCTGCCTGGAGGAGCCAGCCAGAAGCTGCCGAGTGAGTCTGCACTGAGGCCCAGTGCCTGTCAATTGGGAGTTGGTGTTGGAGAAGCACATGGGCACACCCTCTTCTCCCCCAATGCCACCCCTCCTCCCCTGCTGTCTGGGCCCACTGCTGCTGGCTGAGTGAGTACTGTTTCTGAGCCTCACCCTCCAGTGGGACTGAAGCTTTAAGTCATTGAGTGAGAGCCTCTAGCAGTGCTCACAACCCTTCAGGCACAACCAGAGCCCTCACTTGAATAGTCTTGTGTGGGTGGGCTACCTGGGCCACGCAGGGAGTGGTGGGGTGGGCTCTGGGCACAGGGGGCGCAGCATCTCTCCAACCTCTCAAATGCACAGTGGTGGAGTGCTGGCGCTGGGCATTCAGTGTGGCCTTTAAAACAAGTGGTATATGCCAAAATCAATACTAACTATAGTGAACTCTGTTATTTCGGGGGAGTGTGAATGAGGAAGAGGGAAGAAAACTGACCCTGTGGCCCGAAGTGGTTTTTCTTTTTCTTTTTTTCCTTTTTTAAATTTTATTATTATTATACTTTAAGTTTTAGGGTATATGTGCACAATGTGCAGGTTTGTTACATATGTATACATGTCCCATGTTGGTGTGCTGTACCCATTAACTCATTTAGTTTTAGGTATATCTCCCAATGCTATCCCTTCCCCTTCCTCCCACCCCTTTAATCCACAGTGAATGCCATATTGCAAGGAGAGCAGAGAAGAAAACAGAACGGGACTGTGGCGGCCTTTCTCGGGCTCTCCTGGGGCGTGTACGTCAGCCCCGCGTCCGCCTCTCCCTGAGGCCTGGCACCAAGTAGCTCAGCTGAAGCTGCCACTCTGAGGGCTGATCCTTGTGACCTGGCCCACCTCCCAGCAGATGCTTAGGGAAAATGAGCATCCCATTCTGTGCTTGAGTCAGTGCTTCCATTTATAAAGCACAAGCATCTTCCAGTGGGGTACTTCATTCAGGAAGAAGCATTTGCACTGCCATCCTGACCCCCCTCAAAGACCATGTATTGTCACTCACCTGTCCTCCCTCTCTCCCCTCCCATACAGTCACTCAAAATCCCCGCTACATTTGCCATGCTGGGAGGTCCCTGCCCTCTCATTCCTGCTGTGCTGCCTCACCCTGTGGCATGCACCTGCTGAAGGGGATGTCCTCTCGTCTATCTGCTGCTTCCAAATGGACTGTCAGATTTTTCTTTTTCTTTTTCTTTCTTTCTTTTTTTTTTTTGAGATAGGGTCTTGCTCTGTCACTCATGCTGGAGTTCAGTGGTGCAATCACGACTCACTGGACCCTTGGCTCAAGGGATCTTCCTGCCTAAGCTTCCCAAGTGCACGCCACCACCCTGGGATTTTTTTTTCTTTTTAGTAGAGACAGAGTCTCACTATATTGTCCAGAGAGGTTTTGAACTCCTGGACTCAAGTGATCCTCCCACCTCAGGCTCTCAAAGTGCTGGGATTACAGGCGTGAACCACCGCGCCCGGCCGGATATGCTTGATTCCAAAGTGGCCTTGGCCTGTCTGCTTATTATTGTGGATTAAAATAGAACCCCCAAAGTAAGGAGGTTTCATCTCCTCCGCCTTCAGGATTTAATCCCCTCTTTTTGGTCACAGGCACATAATTACTGCATTTGCATTTTGTATTTGAAGACTCCTCTACTTTTGAATATTGGGAGGACTCCACCTGTCCTGGCAACATCTGAGCCTATCTTCCCCTTCTGTACCTGAGGCTTACTCCTCATCCTCAGAGACCCTGGGGCACCCGGCCATTGTCAGAGGGGGCTCTGGACGGCTGGTGCAGGGGTGGTTAGTTACCATTAGAAGCTGTGTTCAGGTGCTTTGCTGTGTGAGTGCATCCATCCATTGTGAGAGAGGGCTCTGGATGGCTGGTGCAGGGGTGTGGTTCCTTACTGTTAGAAGCTGTGTTCAGGTGCTTTGCTGTGTGTGTTCACTCACCCATTGTGAGAGAGGGCTCTGGGCGGCTGGTGCAGGAGTGGTTCATTACTGTTAGAAGCTGCGTTTTGATGCTTTGCTGTGTGTGTGTCTCACTGCTTGCTCCTGGCTCCTGCGAGGTGAGAGCTGGGTGTCTTCTTCTAGGAGTTGGTGGAGTCCGTGTGCCTGAGAGGTTGACAGCTTGGGTGGTCATGATCCTGAATGGCAGCCTCTTAATTCCACTTCAAGAAGGTTTGTCCTTGACTCCCTCAGGTGGATTTTTCCAGGTAGAAAGCCGGTTCTGGTCAGATTTACCTTCTGGTGCATTCTCCTCAACACCTGGGCCTGCTGGGGAGTGGGTGGTGGGAGGGCTCCTCGGCCAGGTCCAGCTCCCTGCAGCCAGCACCCTGGCACTGATAGAACTTCTGTTAGCGGCTCCCTGCACCCAGCACCCAGGCGGTGATAGAATTTCCATTTACACAGCATCCACGGTCACGTCTCCTGCTGCAGCCTCCCTTGAGGGGGCCTAGTCTTATTTCCCCCTTGATAACTTCTCTGTTGAAAGCCCAGATTCCCCTCACCTCAAGTTGTGCAAAAACCAATGCTATGACCTAACCTTCTCTCACATCCTCCAGATCTGGTCCCACTCTTATTTGCTCTCTTAGATAGCAGTTACTTTTTTAAAGTACGGATTTTAATACTTTTTTTTAAAAAAAACATTCTTTTTAAAAAGACTGCAAAAAAGCTTTCTTTTTTTTCAAAAAGTTTTCTTGACTTATAATTTATAAATTATAAGATTTATTTACTTTAAGAACACAATTCAGGCTGCGCACAGTGGCTCACACCTGTAATCCCAGCACTGTGGGAGGCTGAGGTGGGTGGATCACCTGAGGTCAGGAGTTTCAGACCAGCCTGGCCAACAAGGTGAAATCCTGTCTCTACTAAAAATACAAAAAATTAGCTGGGCATGGTGGTGCATGACTGTAATCCCACCTACTCAGGAGGCTGAGGCAGGAGAATCCCTTGAACCTGTGAGGTGGAGGTTGCAGTGAGTGGAGATCGCACCACTGCACTCTAGCCTGGGCAACAAGAGCAAAACTCCATCTCAAAAAAAAAAAAAAAAAAAGAAAAAGAATATGATTTGATGATTCCTAATGGATTTGCTGAGTTGTGCACCTGTCACCACCATCCTGGTGTGGGAGGTTTCCATCCCTTGTGCTGGGTTGCAGTGGATCCCCACCCCCACTTCCAGCCCCTGACGACCAGGAAGCCACTTTCTGTCTGTGTGGATTTTCTTATTCCAGACACTTCATAGACACGGAGTCAAACAGCATGTGGCCTTCTGTGCCTGGTTTCTTTGACTCAGCATAATTGGCTTTTTTGGGTATAAATTTAATGGGTACAAGTGCAGTTTTATTCCATGAGAATGTTGCATAGAAGTAAAGTATGGGCTTTTCATGTGACCATCACCTGAATGATGTACTTTGTACCTATTGAGTAATTTCTCACCCCCCACCACACTTCTGAGTCTCCTGTGTCCATCATTCCAAACTCTGCATTCCTGCACACACATTATTTAGCTTCCACTTATAAGTGAGAACATTCAGGATTTGACTTTTGGTTTCCGAGTCCTTTCATGGAAGATAATGGTCTCCAGTTCCATCCCTGTTGCCACAAAAGACACGATCTCCTTTTTTATGGCTGAGTAGTATTCCATTGCACATATGCACCACGTTTCCTTGATCCAGTCTTGGTGGACACTGAGGCTGAAGCATGACAGCTTTGAGGCCCATACCCAGGGTGGCATTTAGCAGAGCCCTGTTGAGCCTTGCTCCGATTCCCACCATCTTGCATTGAGGGACCACATCTTGTGAGTCCGTTCCCACTTGATGATCAGCTGGATTCTTTCCACTTTTTGGCAGTGGGGACCATCTTTGATTCAGCTGTCGCAACCAGAATGTAGGCGTCCTCCTGAGCTTTCCTCTCTACAGCTCCTACAGGCAGTCCCTCCCTAAGTCTGGTCACTGTACCTTCTAGACCCCTGCAAGCCTGTGTTGTTCCCTCAGCCTTCATCACCACCCCACCCTTCCTGTCTTATTCCTCTTGGGCAACCAGAACAGCTTCAGACCAGACTGTCAGAAGTTCTCTAGGCGAGGCCTCGGGTGGTTGTGTACATGTGAACACCCTGGCCACCGCTGAGTGCAGCCCTCCTGTGACTTCTTCCCGTTGTGAGGATAAAAATCAGGTCCTCCCCAGCTGGGCACTGTGGCTCATGCCTGTAATCCAAGCACTTTGGGAGGCTGAGGCAGGTGGATCACCTGAGGTCAGGAGTCTGCGACCAACCTGGCCAACATGGTGAAACCCCGTCTTTACTGAAAATACAAACATTACCTGGGTGTGGTGGCTGAGGAACGAGAATTGCTTGAACCTGGGAGGTGGAGGTTGCAGTGAGCTGAGATTGTGCCATTGCACTCCAGCCTGGGTGACAAAAGCGAGACTCCATCTCGAAAAAAAAAAAAAATCATATCCCCCCCCAGTCTGGGCACACACCTATTGGAAGTGTGCAAGTCAGTGGATTTCGTTTCCTGAGGATTCCGTGGCTCCATGGCTTCTCCTCTGGCTCTTTCTTTGCAGGGGGATTTCATGGCTAATCACCTGGGGTGTGTCTGGGCAGCAGTTCCACTCCAAGAGGACACCTAGTGCAGGCCCTGCTCATCCTTGTACCCCATCAGCCAGTACAACAGAGTGAATGCTGGGTATCTGGCTACGGAGTGAGTGAATTCATTTAAATCCTTGTCTCTGTGCGGTGAGGGACCAATGGCTGTACTGAGCCTCAGAGGATGGGAGAGGGTCTTTGCTTGGGATCTTCTAGGGTGAGGGTCTTCAGGGACAGCCAGCCTGAGGTATGCACAAACTTGGTGCATTGACTCAGCAGAGAAGGCTGAGGGCTGCGAGACCAGTGTGTGTGAGGCAGCAGAGGTGGGTGGTGGGCATCCAGGTGTAGGGTCATGACAAGGAGGCCATGGATGTATTTGATGGGCAGAGTTTGGTACAGAGCATATGACATCGTTTATATTTGAAAAGGGTAATCTTGGCCTCTCTGGTGAGAGGAGAAGGATAAGAAGAAATGGGGGCTCCAGGTAAATGGTGCTGGAGGCTGGGACCCTGGGAAGTGCAGGGAAAGCTGGAGACCCACAGACACTTCCCTATGACAAAGCTAGTGGGGCAGTCCTGGAGAGAGGGTTTAAGATGTGAGGCCTGCGTCTTTGCAGTTTCTCAGCTCATGCCTGTAATCCCAGCACTTTGGGAGGCCGAGGTGGGTGGATCATTTGAGGTCAAGAGTTTGTGACCAGCCTGGCCAAAAGGGTGAAACTCCATCTCTACTAAAGATACAAAAATTAGCCAGGTGTGGTGATGCATGCCTATAATCCCAGCTACTCAGGAGGCTGAGGCAGGAGAATTGCTTGAACCTGGGAGGCGGAAGTTGCAGTGAGCCGAGATTGTGCCACTGTACTCCAGCCTGGGTGACAGAGCAAGACTCCATCTCAAAAAAAAAAAAAAAAATTGAGATGTAGTATACATGCCGTATAATTCACCCACTGGAATTTTGCAAGTCATTGGATTTTAGGAAATTCACAGATGAGTGAGCCCATCACCACTGTGAATCTCAGGAAGCTTCCGTCCTCCCAAGAGGAAACCCCACCCCTGTTGGCAGTCACTTCCCCTTTCCCCCGCTCCCCTCCCCAGATGCCTGCTCTGGCCATTGCCAGTGATGGAGTGGCACCACACGTGGACTGAGAGGGAAGCTCTTTCTCAGTTCTTTGCCTCTCCTGCTGGAGATGAGCTCCTCCCCTCCCACCTGTGCTGTGTCCAGTGCCCACTCCGGGCCTCCTGCCATGGAGGAGCTTTCTGCATGGTCAAGTCACCCAGTCCACTGAGAAAGGTAAAAGCTCTTTTATCCACGAATGTAGCCCGGTGCAGTGGTGCACAACTGTAATCCCAGCTACTCAGAAGGCTCAGGCAGGAGGATCACCTGGGCAACGTAATGAGACTCCTTCTCTAAAAAAAAAAAAAAAAATAGTTTTCCTTTGGGCTGCCCTTTCAGTTTCAGATGTTTTGTTCCAGAACGTTCTCTCCCAGCTGCTTGTTCGCTAAATGAAAGGAAATTCTTCTGGGATTATAGACTTAAGTAGAAGTTTAGGTATATGTGGCCTTGACCTGAGCACATTTTCTGCCCTAAAAGAAAAGTTATCAAAAAGAACTTGGGCAGAAGATGGTAATGTGATAATGGTCTTTATTCAAAAACTTTGAGTCCATGAAGTGTGGCCCTACACTGACTCCAGCCTAACCAGGGGGGTCCCATAGACCACCCCTCCACTCTATGCTTCCACCCACCTACCCACCCATCCCCTGACCCACCAACCCATCCACATCTCCCCAACCATATCCCCCCACCACTCACTCATCTGTCCATCTATCCATCCAGCCAGCCAACCTGCCTGTCTGCCATCCATCCATCCATCCATCCATCCATCCATCCATCCATCCTTGCATCCACACAACCACCCACCTATGCAGCCATCCATCCATCCATCCATCCACCCATCCATCCACCCACCAGCCACCCATCTACCCAGCCAGGCAACCATCTATCCATCCATCCATCCATCCATCCATCCATCCATCCATCCATCCATGCATCCATGCATCCTCCCAGCCACCCATCCATGTATCCACTCATCCTCCTACACACCTCACCCCTCTCTCCCTCCCTTCCTCCATCCAGTCATTCACCCATCTATCCATTCTCTTGATTATAGAAATACATGATTAGGATCTTTGGTCTCCACTTTGAGTAGCCCCACCATGTCCTTTGTATTATGCATTTAGATTACCTCTTGGGAAGGTAGAAGGCATGGAATCTGATTTCCCTTATGGTTTCATTAACTGGTTGCTAAGGCCAAAGAGCGTGCTGCTCCCCAGCCCCTCAGCCTTCTGTCTCTACTGTCTCTGTAATACAGCAGTGAAAACTAGCCTCCATGTCCTTAAGAGGAGTGGTTTACACTTGACTATTTTAGTCAAGAAACTGGTGAGTTACAAATTGTTTAGAACAAAAGGGAAGGCCCTGGGGCCCTCCAATGAAAGTTGCCATGGAAAGTCAAACCTTGATCATATTGGTTATTATTCATGTCACAGGGCATCCTCGATAAAGGCAGAGAAGAACTTTATTTTCTTACACATAATTTAAAGCAAATATTGTAAGGATTATATGTGGACCCTTCCTCTGTTACTTATTCGGTTCGTGCTTTGTATATGGGAGAGAATGGCCCAGTTTGCAGGGTCTCCGTAGCCTGCACATAAAACATCTGACTTGAGATGCTCTTCATCGTTAGCTTAGAGTGAATACCTATTTAAATCTCATGGAGAAAACAATGTATAGGAAAATTGACTTTGGTCTGGAATTACTACAAGTTCTGTAGCAAAGCTCTGTAAATCCCACACTGTGGGAGGAGTATTGTGGTTTGGGGCCATGCTGGTGAGGAGCAGCCATCCCTTCTTTGCTGGCATCCCAAGTTGGTAAGGCTTATCCAGAGGGTGGCAATACCAGGGTCACAGATCATCAGTTTTTACATTTCTGTGTTAAATCCAAGGGTGAGGAATTTTTCCAACATCTTTGCTCGGAGTTTGGACCTGGACAATTCCTCCAGCCTGGCTCTGACTCTGCCTCCCCAACAGCCTCCACTCTTCACTTGCTGCCCTCCCTTCTGGGCGGACAAGTCCTCCTGCACCAGAACTTCTGAGCAGCATCTGCGTCCCGGCAGCAGCCTCACCCCCTTCTGTGGCCTCCTCTGTAATCCACTTTCTGACCTCCTGCTGGCTTAATCTTCCTGACTCATGGCTCCATCTGTGTGCTGCCAGGATCGAGTTGGACTCATTAGCTCAGGCTTGGGGTCTCCCTTAATCACCATTCCTCCTCTTGCAGCTGTGTGGCTCTGGGAATGATCTGGCATTTTTGGAGCATTCCTCTTTGGTCCTGGGGGTACTAATGCTGCCTTCCGGAGAACATAAGGAAGAGATGATGTGTTTAACACGCTTACGAGCCAGGCTGTGGGTGCATAGTAAGTGTTTTGTGTCTGCAGTCAGGACTTTAAAATTATAACTCCCCCTCCATGGCTGCCTGTTACTTCACTTCAATTTATTGCTCCTAAAGGGACTTCTCTGGCCAGCATCTGATCTCTGCTTTACAATGGCTCTGCCTGAAATCATGGCTATGAAAAGAGGAAGATTAAGTCACCCCCAAGGAGTCCATGGACCGCTGGCAGAACCTAGCATTGTCTCCCAGTTTAGCATCACCTTGAGAATAGCAGAGACAGACAGGCAGCCTCTTACTAATCTCCCAGAGATACAGTCTGCCCACCACTTCACCACAGCATCCAGCGGCTGCCATGAAGCTTTCACTCTGCGAAAAATGTTCTGATTGGAAAACTGAATCCACAGCTCCGTTATGCTTTATTGGCATTTAAACATGAAGAAGCACTAAGCCTGACTCTTCGACCTCAGCACCCCCCGACTAGGCTGTCCTTCTGAGTCAAGGTCACCCCATATTTCTCTGTTCCATTGATGTGTCTGATTTCAGCTTCGTGTGTTACCCGTGCCAGGGTTTTAGTGTTTGCCACCATGAGCACCAGTCCAATGGGCCTCTGTCCACAGTAAGAAGTATTATTTCATTTGGATAATTGCATTTGGGAATAAGCCAATTGTAGTTTGTTGTGACCTTGATGTTGGTTATCTGTCAGAGGTGTGCAAGTACATGGATTGCATGTGAACAGCTATCAAAGGCCCAAAGATGCCTGCATGTACCTTTCTGTGGCCCCTGCCAAGCTTGTGTTTATGATGGGCCCTTAAAAATGCATCATGCAGAAATTGATGATGACAGAAACCATAACTGCAGAGGAAATTCTGAATGTGAAATGCGCTTCTTTGTAATGAATGATGTGCTCAGAAACTTGGAGTTTTTCCAGCTTTCCTAAGTTCGTGCTGAACACTGCTTACGTTCGTTTGCAGAGCTGGCATCTTGATCGACCCTGAGGTCTGTGTTTCTGGCTCCAGATCCTGAATAGGGAATGTCCCCATGGGGCCATGACCTGAGATGCTCTGGCATTTCCTCCCCCTTGTTCTCTTGGCTTTTCCTGGGCTCCTTGTGTAGAAGTCAAGAGGAAGGTGGATGTAAGTCTCACCTGAGGTAGGTGAATTAGCAGAAGCCATAGAGGTGGAAGTCCCTGAATCCATCAGTATAATCCAAGTCTCATGTTGTGGATGGCCCTTTCCACAGCCTTCAGATAACCCATGGCAATAAGGCCTATTTTATATGGTATAATATTTACCATTTTCTCAAGCTTTGTTTAGACACTCCCTTGACCTCAATAAAATCTTCCAAAATCACCCGTCATCATCGCCATTTTACAGGGCCCAAAACAGATTTGGAAAGCAATTTAGTCTCTCACAGGAAACTCTTCTTGCTACATTGCTGTAAATCAAAACAGCGTTGCCCAAGAAGCTGCTGTGACCCTGGCAGGCCAGATACCTTTTGGCACTGGTTTGCTGATCCACCATTGTTTACGTGTCTTACTCATCAGTGCGGATGTGTCCCACCACATGGAGGTGGTGGCCCTCGGTAGGTTGCAGAGACTCACCCCATGGTCGTTCAGTGTTGTGGGCTAAGTCTCTCCCCCACCAAAATTTCTATATAGATTGAAGTTGTAGCCCAGGACCTCAGAATGAGACTTTATTTGGAGATTGGGTCTTTACAGAGGCAATCAAGTTAAATGAAGTTGTTAGAGTGGGCCCTGATCCCATCGGACTGGAGTCCTTATGAGAAGAAGAGGTGAGGATGCAGACACGCAAAGAGGGACAACCACCTGAAGACACAGAGAGAAGGCGGCCATCTGCAAGCCAGGAAGAGAGGCCTGCAGAGGAACCAGTGCTGCAGACATCTTGATCTCAGATATGTCTTCCAGAATGGGAGACAATGAATGTCTGTGGTTTAAGCAGCCTATTCTGTGGTGCTTTGCCACAGCAGCCTGAGTGACTCATAACTCAGCATAAGTGGCAGACTCAGGCCAAACACAGCTGCCTTTACCTGTCTCCAGTGCCTGCATTGTGCCCACAGTCTGGTAGTTTCAGTTCTTAACCTCTCACCTTGCAGAATACTTGTAACTCTTGTGAACCAAGTGTGAGTGACTTTCCCTCACTCTCTCCATTTTTTCTTTTGTTTTGTTTTGAGTTGGGGTCTTGCTCTGTCACCCAGGCTGGAATGCAGTGGTGCAATCGTAGTTCACTGCAGCCTCAACCTCCCAGCTCAGGGGACACTTCTTTCTCCGTCTCCAGAGTAGCTGGGACTGCAGACACATACCACCATGCCTGGCTAATTTTTAAAAAAATTTATTTTTCGTAGAGATGGTTTCCCTATGTTGCCTTGTCTGCTCTTTGGTTTTGATTTGAGCTTGAACAGGAACTGTACTAAGAGGGGTGTAGATGTATCATGGTTCAACAGCATGGCCAACCCTAGCTCTGTAACTTACAGCTCTGCAGACCTCAGGGGCATAGCCTCCCCTCACCAGGATCATTGCTATAGTTTACGATCTGCACAGTCCACTGAGTACAAGCAAGGCTCACTAGGCAGAAACACCCATCAGCCCCGCTGTGAAGTCCAGATCTTTCTTGACTGTTAGATAATACCATCCAGGAGTGTTCCTTGTCTGGAATGTTGATCCAATGCTGTTCAATGCCATCCAAATTTACTAGCTTCGGTTTGGTTATGCAAAGAAAAAGACAGAAATGGCCGGGCACAGTGGCTCATGCCTATAATCCCAGCACTTTGGGAGGACAAGGCGGATGGGTCATGGAGTAAAGAGATCAAGACCATCGTGGTCAACACAGTGAAACCCTGTCTCTACTAAAAATACAAAAATAAACTGGGCGTGGTGGCGGGTGCCTGTAGTCTCAGCTACTCTGGAGGCTGAGCAAGAGAGTTGCTTGAACCCAGGAGGTGGAGGTTGCAATGAGCTGAGATTGCACCACTGCACTCCAGCCTGGCAAAAGAGTGAGACTCTGACTCAAAAAAAGAAGCCCCTGTCCTCAGGCAGCTTGGGCTGGGGCAGGGAGGAGCACTTAACTGGCTGGATGTTGCAGTGGTGCTGAGACAGATGTCAGGGGAGAGAGAGATGGGGAGGAGTAGGAGGGACGGGAAGATGTGGATGGTTCATCTGTGCTAGGACTCAGCTCCCTTTTGTGGCTGAGGGCCATTGTGGTATGAAGGGAACTTAGAGAGAACTGAGGCTGGCCTAAAGAAGTCCTGAGAACATCATCACAGGGCTGGTGTCAGCCACAAAGTCCATCTCCACAGCTCCTGACCATGTCAGCCCCTGTCCCACTCCGTCACCACCCAGGTCTCATGCTGTGTGTACTGCCTTTCTGGAGATAAGGGAGAAGACAGCCTGGTTTTGGTCTCAGAGATCTCGTTACATCCATTTGCAGGTTTTATGTGTCCTGAGCCCCTTGGGCCAGGCACACAGCAGGTTTCGGAATGATCTGGACATCACAGCCTTCAGGAGATTGAGTGACAGAGGGACCAACTCCTGCCTGCCAGTTAGGAGAGAGTGAGGAGAACCATCCTAAGGCAAAATATGAAACTCAGCACTGCTCTCACCTTCCTGGGAGACAGGAAATGCAAGGTGAAGAGGCCAAGACTCATGGGCCAGACAGGAAAGGGAGCAGGGCCAGTCAGCTGGCCTGAGGGCTGTGGGCAGTCAGAGCAGCTCCCTGTGTTCCCACCCAAGGTGCCCAGTGGTCAGCTCAGCCTGCAGGAGGCCAGGGAGATGACATCGTGAGACCTCGGCCCCAGTGGAAAGGATGAGTGGGGCTCGAGCCGGCAGACGCGGAGAGGATGGCTGGTCCACCGGAGGCTGGGGTGCTGGGTTGTATGCAGCCTGGAAGGTCTGAACAAAGGGAATATTTCTTCTGATCCAGAAATGACCTGACCATCAACATCTTCTTCAGTATTCTCAATGACTTACATAACAGGCATATCTTAGAGATAGTGAGTCTGGTTCCAGACCACTGCAATAAAATGAATCTTGCAATAAAATGAGGCACACACATTTTTTGACTTCTCAATGCACATTAAAGTTATATTTATACTCTATGTAGTCTATTAAGTATGTAATAGCATAATGTCTAAAAAAGTAGTGTTTATACCTTAGTTAAAAAATACCTTGTTAAAAATACTTAAGAATCACCTGCATCTTCAGTGGCCTGTAATCTTTTTCCTGGTGGAGTGTGTTGCCTCATGTTGATGGCTGCCGACTGAGCAGAGTGGTGGTTGCTGAAGGTTGGGGTGGCTGTGGCAATTCCGTAAAATAAGACAGCAAAGAAGTTTGCTGCATTAATTGACTCACGAACGATTTCTCTGTGGTATGCACTGCTGTCTGATAGCATTTTACCCACAGTAAAACTTATTTCAAAATTGGATGAAATCTTCTCAAACCCTGCACTGCTTTATCCACTGAGTTTATGGAATATTCTAGATCCTGTGTGGACATTTCAACAGTGTTCATAGCATCTTCACCAGGAGTAGATTCCATCTTGGGAAACCACTTCCTCTGCTCATCCCAAATAGGCAACTCCTCATCCATTCAAGTTATATCATGAGATTGCAGCAATTCAGTCCCACTTCTAATTCCAGTTCTCTTGCTATTTCCATATCTGCAGTTCCTTCCTCCACCAAAGACTTGAATAACTCAAAGTCATCCATGAGAGTTGGAATCAACTTCTTCCAAACTTAATGTTCATATTTTCACCTCCTCTTATGAGTGGTGAATATTCTTGGCTTAGCACGGTGGCTCAAGCCTGTAGTCCCAGCACTTCAGGAGGCCGAGGTGGGCACATCACGAGGTTAGGAGATCGAGATCATCCTGGCTAATGGTGAAAACCTGTCTCTACTAAAAATACAAAAAATTGGCAGGGTGGGGTGGTGGGCACCTGTAGTCCCAGCCACTCAGGAGGCTAAGGTGGGAGGCGGAGGTTGTGGTGAACTGAGATCGCTCCACTGCACTCCAGTGTGGGTGACAGAATGAGACTCCATCTCAGAAAAAAAAAAAAAAAGTCGTTTATGAGGGTTGGAATCAACTTCTTCCAAACTTAGTGTTGACATTTCCACCTCCTCTTATGAAACATGCATATTCTTAATGGCATCTGGAATGCTAAATTCTTTCCAGAAGGTTTCAGTTGACTTTGCCCAACTCCATCTGAGGAATTTATGGCAGCTATAATCTTACAAGATATATGGTTAAATAATAAGACTTGAAAGTCAAAACTAATCCTTAATCCATGGACTGCAAAATGGATATTGTGTATGCAAGCATGAAAACGTTTATCTTCTTATACATCTCCATCAGCGCTCTTGAGTGACCAGGTGCATTGTCAAGGAGCAGTAGTATTTGGAAAAGAATCTCTTTTTCTGAGCATTAGATCTCAAAAGTGGGCTTACGATATTCAGTAACATGTGCTGTAAACAGATGTGCTGTCCTCCAGGCTTTGTTTTTCCATTTATAGAGCACAGATAGAGTTAAATTAGTATAATTCTTTTTTTTTTTTTTTTGAGATGGAGTCTCACTCTGTCACCAGGCTGGAGTGTAGTGGCGTGATCTTGGCTCACTGCAACATCCTGCTCCTAGGTTCTAGAGATTCTTCAGCCTCAGCCTCCCAAGTACCTGGGACTACAGGTGCCTGCCACCACACCCAGGTAATTTTTGTATTTTTAGTAGAGATGGGCTTCCAACATGTTGGCCAGGCTGGTCTCTATCTCTTGACCTCATGATCCACCCACCTGGGCCTCCCAAAGTGCTGGGATTACAGGTCTGAGCCACCGCACCCGGCCAATTGAATTAGCATCATTCTTAAGGGCCCTCAGCTTTTTTTTTTTTTTGAATGATATATTAGCATATCATTCAAAGTCACCAGCATATCAACTTAAAGTCACCAGCTACATTAGCCCCCTAAGAAGACAGCCTGTCTTTTGAAGCTTTTAAATCAGACGTTGACGTCTTTTCTCTAGCTACGAAAGTCCTAGATGCCATCTTCTTTCAATAGAAGACTGTCTTGTCTACACTGAAAATCTGTTGTTTAGTGTAACCACCTTCATCAATGATCTGAGCGAGATCTTCTGGAGAACTTGCTGCAGCTTCTCCAGCAGCACTTGCTGCTTCACCTCGCACTTTCCTGCTATGGAGACGGCTTCTTTCCTTCAACCTTATGAATAAACCTCTGCTGGTTTCCAGACTTTCTCCTGCAGCTTCCTCACCTCTCTCAGCCTTCAGAGAATTGAAGAGAGTCAGGGCCTTGCTCTGGATGAGGCTTTGGTTTAAATGAATGTTGTGACCATCTCGATCATCAAAGTTGGGCGGTTAAAACCTTCTCCCTATCAGCACTAAAGCCTGTTTCACTTATCATTTGCGTGTTAACTGGAGTGGCCCTTCTAATTTCCTTCAGGAACATTTTGTTTGCATTCACGTGATGGTTTACTCTTTGGTGCAGGAGGCCTCACTTTTGGCCTGACTCAGCTTTCAACATGCCTTCCTTGTTAAGCTTAATCACTCCTAGCTTTTGATTTAATGTGAGAGATGTGTGACTCTTCCTTTCACTTGGACATGTAGGGGCCACTGTAGGGTTATGACTTGTCCTAATTTCAATATTATTGTGTCTTAGGGCATAGGGAGGCCCAAGGAGAGGGAGAGAGGTGGGAGAATAGCTGGTCAGTGGAACAGTCAGAACACACAGAACTTTTATTGTTTCCTATCTTATATGAGTGTGGTTCATGCCACCCCAGAACAATAGTAACATCAAAGATCACTGACCATGGATCATCCTAACAGATATAATAATTATGAAAAATTTGACATAGTGCCATAATTACCCAAATGTAACAGAGATATGAAGTGAGCATGTGCTATTGGAGAAATCATGCTGATAGATTTTCTCGTTGCAGGGTTGCCACAAGCCTCTAATTTGCAAAAACACATTCTCTGTGAAGTTCAACAAAGCAAAGTGAAATAGAACAGGTTATGCCTCTAATTTATGTTTAGCCTGCACTAAGATTGGCAGTGGGTGTGTATAGAGGGGAACATCATCTATCATTTGAACAGCAAAGACTCGGGAGATCGGGAGATTTGACTTGGGTTTCAATCAAACTTCTACTGCTTTCTAGAAATGTGACCTTGGGGTAGTTACTTGGAGTCTCTGAGGCTCAGCTTCTTTATCTAGAGAAAGAGAATATTATTATTATTATTAAACAGTAATAATATTATACAAACAGTAATCATAATATCCACTTAGGGTTGTGGTGAAGGTGATATGGTTAGCATAATTTCTGACTTATTAGGATTCAATACATAGTAATCATCACTGTGTCATGGTTATCATTATCACTGTCATCATCATCATCTTCATCATCACCACTACTGTTATCACTGCAGTGACCACTGTCATCATCACCATCATCATCCTCATTATGATCACCATCATTATCATCATCATCGCCACCATTACCACCACCATCCCCATCACCAACATCATCACCATTATCACTATCATCATACCATCACTGTCACCATTATCATCACCATCATCACCACCATCATCACTATCACCTCCATCACCATCATCACTATCATAATACCATCATCACCATTATTATCACCATCACCATCATCACCACCATTCTCATAATCACCATCATTATCACCATTATCACCATCACCATCATCACCACCATCCTCATAATCACCACTATCATCACCAATACCATCCCCATCACCATCACCATTATCACTACCATCATGCCATCATTATCACCATTATCATCACCATCATCATCACCATCACCATCATCATCACTATCATAATTCCATCATTATCACCGTTATTGTCACCATCACCATCATCACCACCATCCTCATAATCACCATCACTGTTATCACCATCATCACCACCACCATCATCATCACCATCATCATCACCGCTACTATCATCCCCATCACCAACATCATCACCATTATCACTACCATCATACCATCATTATCACCATTATCATCATCATCATCACCATCACCATCACCATTATCACTACCATCATACCGTCATTATCACCATTATCATCACCATCACCACCATCATCACTATCATAATACCATCATTATCACCACTATTGTCACCATCACCATCATCACCACCATCCTCATAATCACCACCATCACCATTATCACCATCACCATCACCATCACCGCTACTATCATCCCCATCACCAACATCATCACCATTATCACTACCATCATACCATCATTATCACCATTATCATCATCATCATCACCATCACCATCACCATTATCACTACCATCATACCGTCATTATCACCATTATCATCACCATCACCACCATCATCACTATCATAATACCATCATTATCACCATTATTGTCACCATAACCATCATCACCACCATCCTCATAATCACCACCATCACCATTATCACCATCACCATCACCATCACCATCACCACTACCATCCCCATCACCAACATCATCACCATTATCACTATCATCATACCATCACTGTCACCATTATCATCACCATCATCACCACCATCATCACTATCACCTCCATCACCATCATCACTATCATAATACCATCATCACCATTATTATCACCATCACCATCATCACCACCATTCTCATAATCACCATCATTATCACCATTATCACCATCACCATCATCACCACCATCCTCATAATCACCACTATCATCACCAATACCATCCCCATCACCATCACCATTATCACTACCATCATGCCATCATTATCACCATTATCATCACCATCATCATCACCATCACCATCATCATCACTATCATAATTCCATCATTATCACCGTTATTGTCACCATCACCATCATCACCACCATCCTCATAATCACCATCACTGTTATCACCATCATCACCACCACCATCATCATCACCATCATCATCACCGCTACTATCATCCCCATCACCAACATCATCACCATTATCACTACCATCATACCATCATTATCACCATTATCATCATCATCATCACCATCACCATCACCATTATCACTACCATCATACCGTCATTATCACCATTATCATCACCATCACCACCATCATCACTATCGTAATACCATCATTATCACCACTATTGTCACCATCACCATCATCACCACCATCCTCATAATCACCACCATCACCATTATCACCATCACCATCACCATCACCGCTACTATCATCCCCATCACCAACATCATCACCATTATCACTACCATCATACCATCATTATCACCATTATCATCATCATCATCACCATCACCATCACCATTATCACTACCATCATACCGTCATTATCACCATTATCATCACCATCACCACCATCATCACTATCATAATACCATCATTATCACCATTATTGTCACCATAACCATCATCACCACCATCCTCATAATCACCACCATCACCATTATCACCATCACCATCACCATCACCATCACCACTACCATCCCCATCACCAACATCATCACCATTATCACTGTCATCTACCATCATTATCACCATCATCATCACCACCACCATCATCATCATCACCATCACCAACACCATCATCACTATCATAATACCATCATCACCATCACCATCATGATCACTATCATCACCATTGCCAACATCTCCATCATCACCATTATCACCACCATCACTGCCACCACTACCACCACCATCATCACCATTAAAACCACCTTCATCATCACCATCAGCACCATCATCATCATCCCCTCCCTGTAGACACTGAACTCTTTAAGGGACAAGAGCACATCTTGGTCATCTTCATGTCCTCTCACCCACTCCTGTCCTGGTGAGACCATGTGCACAGAAGATAGAAGCTCAAGGAGAAGAGAGGTGTTTCCTCCAGTAATCCTTTAGAGGAGTTGGCCAGAGTTGGGACTTCCTACACTCTGTTGTCTTTCCCATCCTTTCTGTACTCTCTGTGAGTCATCTAACAAATCACTGACTCACTCAATATATCTCTAACAAATTGTAAAGGAATAGTCACCTCACAGGGTTGTGGGGAGACCAGAATCAGACACTGTTTTCCTCAAGGAGAACTTGACATGGCCAAGGCTCACACTGGTAATAGTGGGACCAGGAAGGGTCACTTAAGGCAGAAACCATCTTGGGCCATCCACCACTAGACTCATCACTGTTCTACCTTTGCCTCCCTCCCTCTTCTTATGCTCGGCCTTCAACTTGGAAGTCCTACCCCAGACTCGCATATCCCTCTGTGTTCCTGGGCAGCAGCCTATGATGCGCACTCCTTACCAAGCAGCATCACTTACTCCTTCCTCAGGGTCCCCAAGGGAGCTCGAGTTAGCATGGATTTTTACCTTTTCCATATTGTGTGACAGTTGATTACGTGTCTTTCCCCACTACAAATGGTGACCTCAGGCTGGTTTGCTTCTTATTTATTGTCCTTGTGGCTCCCACATCATTCAGCTAGTGTCAGTCACCTGTACTGTGTCAGGCCTGCTCTTGGACCTGGGGTTTGCCTGATTAGACAGTGAGTCAATGATGGGTAAGTGAAGAATTGAAGTAGGATTCATCCAAAGGGTCTTCTGACGTTGTGGGCTTGCCCGGAGCTGGTGTGAACATGAGGGCGGCTCCCATCACATATTGAGGGAGGGGAGTTCCCTAGAAGCTGGGAATGCACGACCTGCTGAGTTCTGCTCTCAGAGATGCTGCTGCTGCTGTTTTTTTGCTGTCACAATTAGTGGCAGGTGATTCACACGTTTATGAGTTCCCATGCCTGCCATAACCAACCACAGACTGGTGACTTAAATCCCAGACACGTATTGTCTCACATTCTGGAGGCTGAAAGTCCAAGGTCAAGGGGTAGGCAAGGTTGGTTCCTTCTGAGGCTTGAGGGAGAATCTGTCCCAGATTCTCTAACTCTACCCCAGCTGCTGGGGGCTTACTAGCAATCTTAGCATTGCTGAGTTTGCACATGGGACACACCAGTCTCTCCCTGCCCATTCACATGGTCATCTCCCTGTGTGCGTGATGCTGTGTCCAGATTTTCTCACTCTTTTTTTAAAATTATACTTTAAGTTCTAGGGTACATGTGCACCATGTGCAGGTTTGTTACATATGTATACATGCACCTTGTTGGTTTGCTGCACCCATTAATTCATCATTTACATTAGGTATTTCTCCTAATTCTATCCCTCCCCCAACCCCCCTCACCAAGACAGGCCCCCATGTGTGATGTTCCCCCGCCCTGTGTCCAAGTGTTCTCATTGTTCAATTCCCACCTATGAGTGAGAACATGCAGTGTTTGGTTTTCTGTCCTTGTGATAGTTTGCTCAGAATGATGGTTTCCAGCTTCATCCATGTCACTTGAAAGGACATGAACTCATCCTTTTTTATGGCTGCATAGTATTCCATAGTGTATATGTGCCACATTTTCTTAATCCAGTCTATCATTGATGGACATTTGGGTTGGTTCCATGTCTTTGCTATTGTGAATATTGCCTCAATAAACATACATGTGCATGTGTCTTTATAGTGGTATGATTTATAATCCTTTGGGTATATACCCAGTAATGGGATCACTGGGTCAAATGGTATTTCTAGTTCTAGATCCTTGAGGAATTGCCACAGTGTATTCCACAACAGTTGAACTAGTGTAGACTCCTAGCAACAGCATAAGAGTGTTCCTATTTCTCCACATCCTCTCCAGCACCTGTTTTTTCCTTACTTTTTGATGATCGCCATTTTAACTGGTGTGAGATGGTATCTCATTGTGGTTTTGATTTGCATTTCTCTGATGACCAGTGATGATGAGCATTTTTTCATGTGTCTGTTGGCTGCATAAATGTCTTCTTTTGAAAAGTGTCTGTTCATATACTTTGCCCACTTTTTGATGGGATTGTTTGATTTTTTCTTATAAATTTGTTTAAGTTCTTTTTAGAAGAAACTGGATGCCTTCCTTACACCTTATACAAAAATTAATTCAAGATGGATTAAAGACTTAAATGCTAGACCTAAAACCATAAAAACACTAGAAGAAAACCTAGGCAGTACCATTCAGGACATAGGCATGGGCAAGGACTTCATGACTAAAACACCAAAACAATGGCAACAAAAGCTAAAATAGACAAGTAGGATGTAACTAAACTAAAGAGTTTCTGCACAGCAAAAGAAACTACCATCAGAGTGAACAGGCAATCTACAGAATGGGAGAAAATTTTTGCAATCTATCCATCTGACAAAGGGCTAATATCCAGATTTACTCCCTTTATAAGGACACAGTTATTGCAATAGGGTCCACCCTGCTCCTGTATGACATCATCTTAACTTGATTACATCTACAAAGATTCTATTTTCAAATAAATTACATTCATGGGGTATGGGCATTAGGACTTCAACATTTATTTAGAGGGGCACAGTTCAGCCCATAACAAATAATCTTATTTATATTCCGTTTGATCCTGACTGCAGCCCTGAAATTAAGTAGTGGCTCTGATTTTCATGGGGGGAATTAGAGGATGGCTGGGTGGGTGAGTTTGCCTAGGAATCAAGGCTGGTGTGCCTCACTGGGTTGCAAACCCAGGCTTTCCGACCTTTGGGCTCTTGCTCCTTCTAGATGATTCTCAAGGTGGTGCTCTTAGCATTTTCTGGAGCAGATGGTTGTTGCTTTGTGGGGTTGGCCCCCGTGCTGCACAGACACAGCATCTCCACCCTGTCCATAAATGACGGTGGACATCCATCTTTGCAATCACCTACAGTGGCACAGAATCCCCTGAGAGGTGATTTGGAGCCCTGTGCTCCTCCAAGGAATTGCCTCTTGGCTGAAACTTCTCAGCAGGTGCCAGGGAGGGAGCCATTGGCTCTGTGGGTGCTGGAGCTTGAATTGGAGGGGCCCAGAAGGATTCCCAAGACTGAACGGTGAGTAATGAGCAGCCCCATCTGGTCACACCTGATACAGCTTGTTTCTCGTGCCAGGAGTTTCCAGAGAGTCCTTGTTCAGCCAAGGATCCGGGAGGGTGCGGGTCTGGAAATCTTTCTGGAATAAACAACTGCCTCCACCCAGCCTCACAGCCCTGTGGGGAGCTTTGAGAGCCACACGTGAGCTCAGGCTTTGACATGGGAAGGGAGAAAGAGGAGCTTTTGTACACAGGGTCAGGTTTCCTGGCAGGGAGGACTCTGGCCACCCACTTAACCTGGCCTCCTGTTGGCAGTCCCAGGATCATTTTCCCAGCGATGAGGAACTTACCCTTGGGCTGTCCTGGGAAGATAACGGGGTCTTTTGCTTTCTTGGGCACAAGCCCACAGAATCCTCAGATAGAGAACTGGTTTGAGTCTTATATTCATTCAAACCTCCTTTTGTTCTGAACACTTTGACAGTGACAAAGTGAATTATCGAGCCCCTGCTGACAACTATTCAGTAGAATATAATTTTATTTTGACAAAAATTAGAAGTCATGGCTAGAAGTGGATTGGCCTGGACTTTGCCTTTCCTGGCTCACTGGTGAGTCTCACAGAGGGGATCTGGGAACATGACCAAATTGTTGTTATTTCAGTCCTCAGAGGTGCTATTATGTGTTTGAAGTGTTGTGATTGGTTTGCAGGCCCTGTTGACACTATTTAACTTTGTAAAAATGAACTCTCGTGGCAACTGATTTGATTTTCCATCAAATCGTTTTTCCGTACTTGCTTTCCTGTGTCCTTTGGGAGAGGTGATGACTGCGTTTTTAAAGATTTGTGTTCATAGTCAGTGTGGGTAGTATGAAAACTTTCTCGTGAGCATGGTTATAAGACAAGGCTTCCACCGAATCTGAAATGCTAAAGAACGATCCATGTCAAAATTAAGTCACATTGAAATATATGTGGGCTATGATTCTGAATGTGTGTTCTCCAGGACGGCAGCAGCAGTAGCACCTTGGGATTTGTCTGAGATGTAGTTTCTCAGGTCCCACCCAGACCTGCTGAATCAGACATTCTGTTAGGGAGACATAAGTGGGGTCTGTCCCCTGTTTTTTTCAAACTGCTGGAGTTTGAGAAGTGCCATGCAAGTGAGAGAGGGCCCTGAGGTGACAGGTGGTCATTGATGACCAAAAAGACACTGTGAGGGCTAGAGATTTTTTTTTTTTTTTTTTTTTGAGACGGAGTCTCACCTTGTCACCAGACTGGAGTGCAGTGGTGCAATCTCGGCTCACTGCAACCTGTAATTCCCTGGTTCAAGCGATTCTCCTGCCTCAGCATCCAGAGTAGCTGGGATTACAGACACGCGCCACCATGCCCAGCAAATTTTTGTATTTTTAGCAGAGATGGGGTTTTGCCATGTTGGCTAGGATGGTCTCGATCTCCTGACGTCGTGATCTGCTTGCCTTGGCCTCCCAAAGTGCTGGGATAACAGGCATGAGCTGCCGCACTGGGACAGTGCTGGAGATTTGAGTCCATGGTGAGATCAAGGCCAAAGAGACCAATTCCTCGGTCTTTCCTTTTTCCCTTTTATATTTACCAAATGTCTGTGTCCCAGCAACCAGTAGGCTTTATTTTTCATCGTGAAAAGCCGTGGGTTCACTGCTCAGAGGAAGTTTCAGGAAGGGGTGGAAGCAGCTTTGCCTCTCTGACCATGTGCCCCACGTGGATGACTCAGGTAGAATCCTCTGTCACTCATCAGCTGTCTTTGTCCTTCCTGGCAGAAATGCATTCGATTTAACCTGGACGCCATGGTGTGGCTTGCAAAGCAGCATATCCTGTGTACGTTAACCCATAGTTTGAAAGACGTCATGATCTATGGCCTGTTCCAGCCAGCCAGCAACGGGCGCGACGGCAAGTTCCTGGATGAGGAGTGGCTCCTGCACAAGTACACGCAGCTCGTGGGTGAGGGCCTTCCTTCCCTGGAGGTATATTTCTGCCCACGGTGCATGGACTGTAGTTGTGTCACAGCCTGGATGCCGTGGTGCGTGGGGGAGACATGGTGGTGGGGCGAGAACAATTCCATTTGCATTGGGAAATTATCCCCACATTTAAAAATCAATCTGGGGTCTTGAGGTTTGATATGGTTTGGCTCTGTGTCCCCACTGAAATCTCACCTCTAATTGTAATCCCCATATGTTGAAGGAGGGACCTGTAATCCCCATGTATTGAGGGAGGGAGATGATTAGACCATAGAGGTTTCCCATGCTGTTCTCATGATAGTAAGTGAGTTCTCACGAGATCCGATGGTTTTATTATAAGTGTCTGGAAGTTTCTTCTTTGCTGTTCCCTCTCCTGCTGCCTTGTGAAGAAGGTGCTAGCTTTCCCTTCGCCTTCCACCATGACTGTAATGTTCCTGAGGCCTCCGCAGCCATATGGAACTGTGAGTCAATTAAACCTCTTTCCTTTATAAATTACCCAGTCTCAGGTATTTCTTTATAGCAGTGTGAAAATGGACTAATAAAATGTTGGTTCTGATTTTGCCATGAATCTCACACTGTTGTACAACATTTATACATTTTTTTCACTACAGATTAAAGAATCCCTGGAGAGAAATCTTGCTGTGAATAATAAACCATGGGTCTGATTCAGGCTTTCATAGCCAGGACCGTGGGCCCTGGGCATGGAGAATGGGAATCCCCACGCTTCTCTGAGGGGTTTTAAATTTTTCCCTCCCAGAGCCTAATGGGTGGTGTATTTTCCTTCTCCACCTCTTCAGACACCAGCTGGATGTCAAGAATTATTTCAATTCTGACACTAACTACAAGTTTAAGGGCTCAGTCCCACAAGACTGCCCTCCATAAAAGTCAAGTACCCAGGCCACCCACATTTGTGTCCCATTTGGCTGTGAACTAGGGGTTCCCAACACCCACTTTTCGGGTTCCACCACTTGCTGGAGCAGCTCAGAGAACCTAAGAAGGCATTTTAACTACTAACCCTGGCTTATTACAAAGTATACAAACACACAGCTGATGAAGAGGTGCACTAGGCGACGTCAGGACGGCCCAGTGTGCAGGAGCTTCCAACCCTGTGGAGTTGGGGATGCACCACCCTCCAAGCACGTGGATGTGTTTGCTGGCTCAGAAGCCCCCAGGCCCCATTGTTGAGAGATTTTTATGGAAGTTTCATTACATAGGCATTACATAGGATGAAATCACTGACCACGGTGATTGGACTCCATCCTGCCAGTCAGCAGGGCGACAGGGAGTCCTGACCCTCGAGCCATAGTCTGATCCTTCTGGCCACTAGCCCCCATCCTGGAAGCTACCTGGGAGTTGAGAGTAATCTCATTAGTGTTCCAGAGATACTCTTATCACTGAGGACATTCCAAGAGTTTTAGGAAATCTGCCAGGAGTAATGCACAAAGAAGGAATTTTTAAATTGCATTGTATTCCTCACAATAGTCTGTTATTTCATTGTTATAAAGAAATATCTGGCTAGGTGAGGTGGCTCATGCCTGTAATCCCAGCCCTTTGGGAGGCTGAGGAAGGTGGATCCCCTGAGATCAGGAGATTGAGATTAGCCTGGCCAACAGGGAGAAACTCTGTCTCTACTAAAAATAAAAATTTAGCTGGGTATGGTCGTGTGTGCCTGTAATCCCAGCTACTCGGGAGGCTGAGGCAGGAGAATTTCTTGAACCCTGGAGGAGGGGATGGCAGTCAGCCAAGATGGTGTCATTGCACTCCAGCCTGGGAGACAACAGTGAAACTCTGAAAACAAAAACAAAAACAAAAACAAAAACAAAAAAACAACAAACCTGAGGCTGAGTAAGAGAAAAGAGGTTTAATTGGCCCACCGTTCTGCAGGCTATACAGAAAGTGGAGTGGAGTGCAGTGGAATGGACAGCAGTGGAATGGAATCGGATGTAATTGAATGTAGTGGAGTGGAGTGGAATGGAATGGAGGGGAATGGAATGGAATGGAATGGAATGGTGAAACGAAATGTGAGCTGAGATTGTGCCATTGTGCTCTAGGCTTGGTAACAGAGTAAGATACTCTCGAAAGAAAGAATGAAATGAAATGGAATGGAATGGAATGGAACACAATGAAATGAAGTTGGACTGGAGTGGAGAGGAATGGAGTGAAGTGGATTGGAGTGGAATGGAGAGGAATGGAATGGGATGGAATGGAATGGATTTAAGTGGAGTGGATTGGGGTGGAGTAGAGTGCAGTGGAATGGAGCCGAATGTAATGGGATGCAGTGGAATGGAGTGTAGTGGAGTGGAGAGGAGTGGAATGGAGTGTAACGGAATCATATGTAATGGAATGTAGTTGAGCTTAGTGGAGTGGAGGGGAATGGAGTGGAATGGAATGGCATCGACTGAAATGGAATGGAACAGAATGGAATGGAATGGAATGCAATGGAAGGCAGTTGAATAGAATGTAATGAAATGGAATGTTGACATGTAATGTGAGCTGAGATTGTGCCACTGCACTCCAACCTGGATGACACAGTGACATCCTGTTGAAAGAAAGGAATGGAATGCAATGGAGTGCAATGTAATGGAATAGAATGGAATGGAATGGAGTGGAGTGGAGTGCATTGGAGTGGAATTGAGTGGAGTGGAATGGAGTCGAATGGAACGGGATTGAGTGAAATGGGATTGAGTGGAGTGGAGTGGAGTTAAATAGAGTGGAATGGAATGGGATGGAATGGAATGCAATGGAATGGTGTAAAGAAATGTGAGCTGAGGCCAGGCGCGGTGGCTCCCACCTGTAATCCCAGCACTTTGGGAGGCCGAGGTGGGCAGATCACGAGGTCAGGAGATCGAGACCATCCTGGCTAACATGGTGAAACCCTGTCTCTACTAAAAATACAAAAAATTAGCCGGATATGGTGGCGGGTGCCTGTAGTCCCAGCTACTCAGAATGCTGAGCCAGGAGAATGGTGTGAACCCGGGAGGCGGGGCTTGCAGTGAGCGGAGATCGCGCCACTGCACTCCAGCCTGGGTGACAGAGCGAGACTCCGTCTCAAAAAAAAAAAAAAAAAAAAGAAATGGAACGAAAGGGATTGGAATAGAATGAAATGGAGTTCAGTGGAGTGGAGTGGAGTGGAATGGCGTGGAGTGGAGTGGAGTGGAATGGAATGGAGTGGAAAGGAAAGGAATGCAATAGAAAGTTGAAAAGGAATGTGTGCTAAGATTGTGCCACTAAGCTACAGCCTTTGTGACAGAGGGAGATCCTGTCAAAAGAAATGAGTGGAATGCAAGGGATTGGAATGTAATGGAAAGAAATGGACTGGAGTAGAGTGGAGTGGAATTGAGTGGTGTGGAGTGGAGTGCAGTGGAATGGAATGGAATGGAATGCAATGGAATGGAATGGAATGGAATAGTGAAATGAAATGTGAGCTGAGATTGAGTCACTGCACACCATTCTGGGTAAAAGAGTGAGATCCTGTCAAAAGAAAGGAATGGAATGGAATGAAGTGGAATGGAATGGAATGGAATGGAATGGAGTGGAGGTGAGTGGAGTGCAGTGGAATGGAATGGGATGGAATGGAAAGGAGTGGAGTGGACTGGAATGGAGTGGAGTGGTATCAATTGGAGAGGACAAGAGTGGAGTGTAGTGGAGTGAAATAGAAAGGAATGGAATGGAATGGAATGGAATGGAATGGAATGGAATGGTGAAATGAAATGTGAGCTGAGATTATGCCACTGCACTTCAGGCTGGGTGACAGAGTGAGATATTCTTAAAAAAAGGAATGGAAGGGAATGCTGTGGAATGGAATGGAATGGCGTGGACTCGAGAGGAGTGGAGTGGAGTGGAGCAGATTGGAATGGAGAGGAATGAAATGGGATCGAATGGAATGGAATGAAGTGGAGTGGAGTGGGGTAGGATGAAGTGCAGTGGATTGGAGCGTAATGGAATGGGATGGAGTGGAATGGAGTGGAGTGGAATGCAGTGGAGTAGACAGGAGTGGAATGCGGTGGAATGGAGACAGATTTAATTGAATCTAGTGGAGTGGAGTGCAGTGGAATGGAGTGGAATGGAATAGAATTGAATGGAATTAAATGGAATGGAATGGAATAGAAAGGAAAGCAATAGAATGCAATGGAATAGAATGAAATGTAATGGAAAGTTGACAAGTAATATGAGCTGGAATTGTGCCACTGCACAGCAGCCTGGGTGACACAGAGATATCCTGTCGAAAGAAAGGAATGGAATTCAATGGAGTGAAATGGAATGCAATGGAGTGGAGTGGAGTGTTGTGAAATGGAGTGGAGTGGAGTGGAGTGGAGTTGAATGGAGTAGAATGGAATGTGATGGAGTGGAATGGAATGGAGTGGAGTGCAGTGGAGTGGAGTGAAATAGACTGGAATGGAATGGGATGGAATGGAATGCAATAGAACGGTGAAAAGAAATGTGATCTGAGATTGAGCCACTGCACTCCAGACTTTGTGACAGAGTGAGATCCTGTGGAAAGAAAGGAATGTAATGTAATGTAATGGAGTGGATTGGAGTGGAGTGGAGTGTAATGGAGGGGAGGGGAGTGGAGTAGAGTGGAATGGAGTGAAGTGGAGTGCAATGGAGTGGAGTGGAGTGGAAGGGAGTGGAGTGGAGTGGAATGGAGTGGAGTGGAGTGTCATGGAGTAGGGTGGAATTTAGTGGAGTGGAGTGGAAAGGAGGGGAGTATAATGGAGTAGATTGTAGTGGAATGGAGTAGAGTGGAATGGTGTGGACTGGAATGGAGTGCAGTAGAAACGAGTGGAGTGGAAAGGAGAGGAGTGGAATGAGGTGGATTGTAATGGAGAAGACTGGAAATGGATGGAATGGAATGCAATGAAGTTGAATGTAGTTGGGTGGAGTGGAGTGCAGTGGAATGTAGCAGAATGGAATGGGATAGAGCCGAATGGATTGGCGTGGAGTGCACTGGAGTGGATAGGTGTGGAATGGAGTGGAATGGAATTGGATGTAATGTAATGTAGTGGAGTAGTGTGGAACGGAGTGGAATGGAATGGAATTTAATGGAATGGAATAAAAATTGAATGGCATGGAACGCAATGGAATGTAATTGAATAGAATGCAATAAAAAGGAAAGTTGACATGTAATGTGAGCTGAGATTGTGCCACTGCTCTCCAGATTGGGTGACACACTGATATCCTGTCAAAAGAAACGAATGGAATGCAGTGGAGAGAAATGAAATGGAATGGAAAGCAATAGAGTGAAATGGAGTGGAGATGATAGGAGTGGAGTGGAGTAGAGTGAAATGGAGTCGAATGGAATGTTACGCATTGGAATGGAATAGTGTGGAGTGGAGTGGAGGGGAGTGGAGTGGAGTGAAATAGAATGGAATGGAATGGGATGCAGTGGAATGCAATACAATGGCAAAAATAAAAGTGAGCTGAAATAGTGCCACTGCACTCCAGCCATTGTCACAGAGTGAGATCCTGTGGAAAGAAAGGAATGGAATGGACTGGGGCGGAGTGGAGTGGATTGGAGTGGAATGGAGAGAAGTGGAGTGGAATGGAGTGGATTGGAGTGAAATTGAGTGGAGAGGAGTGGATTTGAGTGGCGTGGAATGGAGTGGAGTGGAGGTGAATGGAGTGGAGGTGAATGGAGTGGAACGGAGTGGAGTGGAATGGAGTGGAGTGGAATGGAGAAGAGTGGAGTGGAATGGAGTGGAATGGAGTGTAGTGTAGTGTAGTGGAAAGGAGTGGAAGGGAATGGAGTGGAGTGGAAAGGAATATAGTGGAAAGGAGTGGAGTGGAGTGGAATGAAGAAGAATGGAATTGGATGGAATGGAATGGAATGAAGTGGAGTGGAGTGGGATGGAGTGGAATGGAGTAGAATCTAATGGAATGGAATGGAACAGAATGGAAAGGAACAGAATGGAATGGAACAGAATGGAATGATACAGAATGGAACGGAATGGAATGGAATGCCATGGAATGCAATTGAATAGAATGCAATGCAATGGAAAGTTGACATGTAATGTGAGCTGAGATTGTGCCACTGCACTCCAGCCTGGGTGACACAGTGATATCCTGTCAAAAGAAAGGAATGGAATTCAATGGAGTGAAATGTATGGAAATGGAATTGAATAGAGTGGATTGGAGTGTACTGGAGGAGTGGAATGGAGTGGAGTGGAATGGAGTCTAAAGGAATGGGATGGAGTAGAATGGAATGGAGTGGAGTGGAGTGGAGTAGAGTGAAATAGAGTGTAATGGAATGGGATGGAATGGAATGCAATGGAATGTTCAAAAGAAATATGAGCTGAATTTGTGTAACTACACTGCAGGCTTTGCGACAGAGTGAGATCCTACGAAAAGAAAGAAATGGAATGGAATGGAATGGAGTGGAATGGAGTGGAGTGGAATGAAGTAGACTGGAGTGGAGTGGAATGGAGTGGAGTGGAATGGAGCAGAGTTCAGTGGAGTGGAATTGAGTGGAGTTGAGTGGAGAGGAATGAAGTGGTGTGGAGTGGAATGGAATGGATTGGAATGGAATGGAGTGGAGTGGAGTGGAGTGGAGTTCAGTGGGATGGAGTGAAGTGGAAAGGAACGGAGTGGATTGCAGTGAAGTGGTGTGGAACGGAATGGAATGGAATGGAACAGAATGGAAAAGAAAAGACTGGAATGCGATGCTGAAAAGAAATATTTACTGAGATTTGGCCAATAGGCTACAGCCTGTGTGACAGAGGGACACCCTGTCAAAAGAGGGGAATGTAATAGAAGGGATTAGTGTATAATGGAATGGAATGGATTGGAGTGGGGTAGAATGAAATTGGCGGATTGCAGTGGATTTCAGTGATATGGAATGAAGTGCAATGGAATGGTGAAATGAAATGTGAGCTGAGATTGTGCCACTGCACTCCAGCCTGGTTTACAGAGTGAGATTCTGTCAAAAGAAAGTCATGGAATGGAATGGAGTGGAATGGAATGCAATGGACTGGAGTGGAGTAGAGTGGAAAGGAGTGGAATGGAATGGGATGCAAGAGAAAGGAGTGGAGTGGACTGGAATGGAATGGAGTGGAGTTGAGTGGAATGGATTGGAATGGAGTGGAGTGGAGTGGAGCGGAATGGAATGGAATGAAATCGATTTGAATAGAATGGAATGGTGAAATGAAATGTGAGCTGAGATTGTGCCATTGCGCTCCAGGCTGTGTGACAGAGTGAGATACTCTCGAAAGAAAGGAATGGAATGGAATGTAGTTGAATGGAATGGAGTGGATTGGAATGGAGTGTAGTGGAGTGATGTGGAGTGGAGTGGAATTGAGCAGAATGGAATAGAATGGAATGGAAAGGAATGAAGTGGAGTGGAGTGGAGTGAGGAGACTGCAGCGGAAGGGGTTGGGTTGGAGTTAATGGATTGGAGTGAAGTGCAGTGGAGTAGAGAGGAGTGGAGTAGAGTGTAATGCAATCATATATAATGGAAAGCAGTGGAGTGGAGTGGAGTGGAACAGAGTGGAATGGAATGGAATGGAAGGGAAAGGAATGCAATGGAATGCAATGGAAAGAATGCAATGTAATGGAAAGTTGACATGTAATGTGAGTGGAGATTGTGCCACCGCACAGCAGCCTGGGTCACACAGTTATATCACGTTGAAAGAAAGGAAAGAAATTCAATGTAGTGAAATGGAATGTAATAGAATGGAATGGAATGGAGTGGAGTGGAGTGGAGTGGGATGGAATGGAATGCAATGGAATGGTGAAAAGAAATGTGAGCTGAGATTGTGCCACTGCACTCCAGCCATTGTGACAGAGAGAGATCCTGTGGAAAGAAAGGAATGGAATGGAATCGAGTGGAATGGAATGGAGAGGAGTTTAGTGGAGGTGAGTGCAGAAGAATGGAATGGAGTGGAATAGAGTGAAGTGGAATGGAATGGAATGGATTAGAATGTAGTGGAGTGGAATGGATTGGAATGGAGTGGAATGGAGCAGAGTGGAATGGAATGGAATAGATTGGAGTGGAGTGGAGTGGGTTGCAATGGAGTGCAGTGAAATGGAGTTGAGTGGAGTGGAATGGAATTGAGTGGAGTGGAATGCAATGGAGTGTACTTGAATGGAGTGGAGTGGCATGGAGTGGAGTGGAATGGATTGGATTGGAGTGGAGTGGAGTGGAATGAGTAGAGTTGAGTGGAGGGGAAGGGAATTGAGTGGAGAGGAGTGTAGTGGAGTGGAGGGGAGTGGACTGGAGTGGAGTTGAGTGGAGTGGAGTGGAATTTAATGGAATGGCATGGAATGCCATGCAATGGAATGGTGAAAAGAAATGTGTGTTGAGATTGTGGCACTATGCTACAGCCTGTGTGACAGAGAGATCCTGTCGAAAGAAAGCAGTGGAATGAAAGGGAATTCAGTGGAAGGGGATGAAATGGAATGAAGTGGAGTGGAGTGGGGTGGAGTGGATTGCAGTGGAATGGAATGGAATGGAATGGAATGGATGTAGTGGAATAGAGTGGAGTGGAGTGCTTTGTAGTGGAGAGGAGTGGAATGGAGTGGAATGAAATTTCATGTAATGGAATGTAGTGGAGTGGAGTGGAGTGGAACAGATTGGAAAGGAATGGAACTGAATGAGAAGGAATGGAATGTAATGCACTGGAATGGAATGGAAGGGAAAGGAATGCAATGCAATGCAATGGAAAGAATGCAATGTAATGGAAAGTTGACATGTAATGTGAGTGGAGATTGTGCCACTGCACAGCAGCCTGGGTGACACAGTTATATCACGTTGAAAGAAAGGAAAGAAATTCAAAGTAGTGAAGTGGAATGTAATAGAATGGAATGGAATGGAGTGGAGTGGAGTGGAGTGGAGTGGAATGGAATGAGATGGAATGGAATGCAATGGAATGGTGAAAAGAAATGTGAGCTGAGATTGTGCCACTGCACTCCAGCCATTGTGACAGAGAGAGATCCTGTGGAAAGAAAGGAATGGAATGGAATCGAGTGGAATGGAATGGAGAGGAGTTTAGTGGAGGTGAGTGCAGCAGAATGGAATGGAGTGGAATGGAGTGGAGTGGAAAGGAATGGATTGGAATGGAGTGGAGTGGAATGGATTGGAATGGAGTGGAATGGAGCGGAGTGCAATGGAATGGAGTAGATTGGAATGGAGTGGAGTGGATTGCAATGGAGTGCAGTGAAATGGAGTTGAGTGGAGTGGAATGGAGTTGAGTGGAGTGGAATGCAATGGAGTGTAGTTGAGTGGAGAGGAGTGGCATGGAGTGGAGTGGAATGGATTGGATTGGAGTGGAGTGGAGTGGAATGAGTAGAGTTGAGTGTAGGGGAAGGGAATTGAGTGGAGAGGAGTGGAGTGGAGTGGAGGGGAGTGGACTGGAGTGGAGTTGAGTGGAGTGGAGTGGAATTTAATGGAATGGCATGGAATGGAATGGAATGGAATGGTGAAAAGAAATGTGTGTTGAGATTGTGGCACTATGTTACAGCCTGTGTGACATAGAGATCCTGTCAAAAGAAAGCAGTGGAATGAAAGGGAATTCAGTGGAAGGGGATGAAATGGAATGAAGTGGAGTGGAGTGGGGTGGAGTGGATTGCAGTGGAATGGAGTGGAATGGAATGGATGTAGTGGAATAGAGTGGAGTGGAGTGCTTTGTAGTGGAGAGGAGTGGAATGGAGTGGAATGAAATTTCATGTAATGGAATGTAGTGGAGTGGAGTGGAGTGGAACAGAGTGGAAAGGAATGGAACTGAATGAGAAGGAATGGAATGTAATGCACTGGAATGGAATGGAATGGAATGGAATGGAATGCAATGCAATAGAATGCAATGCAATGGAAAGCTGACATGTATTGTGAGCTGAGATCGTACCACTGCACACAAGCCTGGGTGACACCATGATATCCCATCGAAAGAAAGCAATGGAATGCAATGGTGTGAATTCGAATTGAATGTAATGGAATTGAGTGGAATGGAGTGGAGTGGAGTCGAATGGAAAGAAATGGAGAGGAATGGAATGGAGTTTAGTGGAGTGGAGTGAAATAGAGTGGAATGGAATGGGATGGAATTGAAAGAAATTGAATGGTGAAAATAAATGTGAGCTGAGATTGTACCACTGAACTCCAGGCTTTTTGATAGAATGGGATACTGTGGAAAGAAAGGAATGGAATGGAATGAAATGGAATGGAATGGAGTGGAGAGCAGTGGAGTGGAGTGGAGTAGAGTGAAATGGAGTGGAGTGGAGTGGAGATGAATGAAGTGGATTGGAGTGGAGTGGAATGGAATGGAGTGGAGTGGAGTAGAGGGGAATGGAGTGGAGTGGAGTGGAATAGAGTGGTGTGGAATGGTTTGAAGTGGAGTGGAGTGGAGTAAAATTGATTATAGTGGAGTGAAGTGCCGTGGAATGGAGAGGAGCATAGTTGAATGGGGTGGACTGGAGTGGAATGGAATGGATTGGAATGGAATCGTTTGGAGTGGAGTGGAGTAAAACTGATTATAGTGGAGTGAAATGCCATGGAATGGAATGGAATGAATTAGTGAAATGAAATGAGAGCTGAGATTGGAGATTGTGCTGTGGAAGTGGAGAGGAGTGTAGTTGAATAGAGTGGAGTGGAGTGGAGTGGAGCGGAGTGGAGCAGAATGGATTGGAATGGAATGGAATGGTTTGGAGTGGAGTGGAGTGGAGTAAAATTGATTATAGAGGAGTGAAGTGCCGTGGAATGGAATGGAGTGGAATGGAATGGAATAGTGAAATGAAATGTGAGCAGAGATTGTGCCACTGCACACCAGCCTGGGTGACAGAGTGAGATCCTGTCAAAAGAATGGAATGGAATGGAGTGTAATGGAATGGAATGGAGTGGAATGGAGTGGAGTGGAGTGGAAAGGATTGGATTGGAATGAGATGGAATGGAAAGAAATGGAGTGGACTGGAATGCAGTGGAATGGAGTGGAGTGGAGTGGATTGGAGTGAAATGGAATGGAATGGAATGCAATGGAATGGTGAAATGAAATGGTACGTGAGATTGTGCCACTGCACTCCAGGCTGGGTGACAGAGTGGGATAATCTCGAGGGAAAGGAATAGAATGGAATGCAGTGGAATGGAATGGAATGGAGTGTACATGAGTGCAGTGGAGTTCATGAAGTGAAGTGGAGTGAACTGGAGAGGAATGGAATGGGTTGAAATGGATTGGATTGAAGCGGAGTGCAGTGGGGTGGAAGGGAGTGCAGTGGAATGGAGTGGAATTGAATGAGATCGAGGGGAATGGAGTGGAGTGGAGTGCAGTGGAGTGAAAAGGAGTGGAATGGAGTGGAATGGAATCATGTGTAATGGAATGTAGTGGAGTGGAGGGGAGTGGATTGGAACAGAGTGGAACGGAATGGAATGGAATGGTGAAATGAAATGTGAGCTGAGATTGTGCCACAGTGCTCCAGGATGGTTGACAGAGTGAGAAACTCTCAAAAGAAAGGAATGGAATGGAATGCTGTGGAATCGAATAGAATGGAATGGACTGGAGAGGAGTGGAGTGGAGTGAAGTGGAGTGGAATGGAATGGAGAGGAATGGAATGGGACTGAATGGAATGGAATGAAGAGGAGGGGAGTGGGGTGGAGTGGAGTGTAGTTGAATGGAGCAGAATGGAATGGGATGGAATGGAATGGAGTGGAGTGGAGTGCAGTGGAGTGTAGAGGAGTGGAATGGAGTGGAACGGAATTGGATGTAATGGAATGTACTGGAGTGAAGTGGAGTAGAATGGAGTGGAGTGGAATGGAATGGAATGGAATGCAGTGGAATAAAATGGAATAGAATACAATACAATGGGAAGTTGACATGTAATGTGAGCTGAGATTGTGCCACTGCATTCCAGCCTGGGTGAAGCAGTGATAGCCTTTTGAAAGAAAGCAATGGAATGCAATGGAGTGAGATGGAATGGAATCGAATGGAGTGCAATGGAATGGAGAGGAGTGGAGTGGAGGGGAGTGGAATGGAGTGAAATAGAGTGGAATGGAATGGGATGGAAAGGAATGTAATAGAACAGCGAAAGGAAATTTGAGCTGAGATTGTGCCACGGCATTCCAGCATTTGTGACAGAGTGAAATCCTGTGGAAAGAAAAGAATGGAATGGAATGGAGTGGAATGTAATGGAGTAGAGTGGAGTGGAGTTGAGTGGAATAGAGTTGAGTGGAATGGAGTGGAGTGGAATGGAATGCAGTGGAGAGGAGTGGAGTGGACTGAAGTGGAGCAGAGTGGGGTGGAATGGAATTGAGTGGAATGGAGTGGAGTGGAATGCAGTGGAATGGAGGGTAGTGGAGTGGAATGGAGTGGAGTTTAATGGAGTGGATTGGAGTGGAAAGCAGCGGAATTGAATGCAGTGGAGTGTAGTGGCATGGAGTGGAGTGGAATGGAGTGGAGTGCAACGGAGTGGAGTCCAGTGGAGTGGAAAAGAGTGGAACAGAAAGGGACGGAATGGAACAGAATGGAATTGAATGGAATGGAATGGTGAAAAGAAATGTGTGCTAAGATAGTGCCACTATGCAACAGCCTGTGTGAGAGAGGGAGATACTGTCGAAAGAAAGGAGTGGAATGTAAGGGATTGGAATGCAGTGGAATGGAATGGATTGTAGTGGGGTTGAGTGGAATTGAGTGCAGTGGAGTGGAGTGGAGTGCCGTGTAATAGCATGGAATGGAATGGTGAAATGAAATGTGAGCTGAGATTGTTCCACTGTACAACAGCCTGGGTGACAGAGAGAGATCCTCTCAAAAGAAAGGAATGGAATGGAATGGAGTGGAATGGAATGGAATGGATTGGGTGGAGTGGAGTTGAGTGGAAAGGAGTGGAATGGAATGGGATGCAATGGAAAGGAGTGGAGTTGACTGGAATGGAGTGGAGTGGAGTGGAATTATTTGGAGTGGAGCGGAGTGGAGTGGAGTGAAATGGAATTGAATGGAATTGACTGGATGGAATGGTGCAACGAAATGTGAGTTGAGATTGTGTTACTGCCATCCAGGATGGTTGAAAGAGTGAGACACTCTCGAAAGAAAGTAATAGAATGGAATGCAGTAGAAAGGAATGGACAGGAATAGAATGGAATGGAACAGAGTGGACTGGAGTGGAGTGGAGTGAAGTGGAGTGGAGTGGAATGGAGAGGAATGTTATTGGATGGAATGGAATGAGATGGAGTGGAGTGGGGTAGAGTGGAGTGTAGTGGAATGGAGCGGAATGGAATGGAATGGAGTGGAATGGAGAGGAATGGAGTGGAGTGGATCGCAGTTGAGTGGAGTGGAGGGGAATGCAGTGTAGTGGACTGGAGTGGAGTGGAGTGGAATGAAATGGAGTGGAGTGGAGTGGAATGAAATGGAATAGAATGGAATGGAATGAAATGGAAAGGAATGATGCCATGAAATGTGAGCTAAGATTGTGCCACTGCCCTCCAGTCTGGATGAAAGAGTGAGATATTCTCGGAAGAAAAAAATAGAATGGAATGCAATGGAGTGGAAGGGAATGGAGTGGAATGGAATGGAATAGAATGGAATGGAATGGAATGGAGTGGACTGGAGTGGAGTGGAGTTAAGTGGAGTGGAGTGGAATGGAGAGGAATGTTATAGGATGGAATGGTAAGAGGTGGAGTGTAGTGAGGAGGAGTGGAGTGCAGTGGAATGGAACGGAATGGAATGGGATGGAGTGGAATGGAGTGGATTGGAGAGCAGCAGAGTGGAGAGTGGAATGGAGTTGAATGGAATGGGATGGAGTGGAATGGAATGGAGTCTAATGGAGTGCAGTTGAGTGAAATAGAGTGGAATAGAATGGGATGGAATGGAATGCAATGGAATGGTGAAAAGAAATGTGAGATGAGATTGTGCCACTGCACTCCAGCATTTATGACAGAGTGAGATGCTGTGGAAAGAAAGTAATGGAATGGAGTGGAGTGGAATGGAATGGAATGGAATGGAGTGAATTGGAGTTCAGTGGAGTGGAGTGGAATGGAGTGGAGTGGAATGGAGTGGAGTGGAGTGGAATGGTGTGGAGTGGACTGGAGTGGAATGGAGTGGAGTGGAATGGAGTGGAATAGAGTGGAGTGGAATGGACTGGAGTGGAGTGGAGTGAAATACAGTAGAGTGAAATGGAGTGAAGTAGAGTGGAGTGAATGGCGTGGAGTGGAATGGAGTGGAGTGGAGTGGAGTGGAGTAGACTGGAACCGAGTGGAACAAAATGGAACGGAAGGGAACAGAATGGATGGAATGGAATGGTGAAAAGAAATGTGTGCAGAGATTGTACCACTACTCGACAGCCTGTGGGACAGTGGAAGATGCTGTCAAAAGAAAGGAATGGAATGGAAGGGATAGGAATGGAATGGAATGGAATGGATGGGAGTGGAATGGAGTGGAAATGAATGGAACGGAGTGGAGTGCAGTGGAATGGAATTGAATGTAATGGTGAAATGAAATGTGAGCTGAGATTGTGTCACTGCACACCAGCTTGGGTGACAGAGTGAGGTCCTGTGAGAAGAAAGGAATGGAATGAAATGGAGTGTACTGGAATGGAATGGAGTGAAGTGGAGCGGTATGGAATGGAAAGGCGTGGAATGGATTGCAATGGAAGGGAAAGAAATGGAGTGGACTGGAGTGGAGTGAAGTGAAGTGGAGTGGAATGGAGTGCATTAGAGTGGAGTGGAGTGGATTGTAGTGGAATGGATTCGAGTGGAGTGGATTGGAATGGAGTAGAGTGGAGTGCAGTGGAGTGGAATTCCGTGGAGTGGAAAGGAGTAAAGTAAAGTGGAGTGGAGTGGATTGGAATGGAGTGAAATGGAAAGGAATGGAGTGGAGTTAAGTGGAGTTGAGTGGAATGGAGTTGAGTGGAGTGGAGTGGAATGTAGTGGAGTGGAATGTAGTGGAGTGGAGTGGCGTGGAGTGGAAAGAAATTGAACGGAATGGAACAGAGCAGAATGGAGTGCAATGGAATGCAATGGAATGGTGTAAATAAATTTGTGCTGAGATTGTGCCACTGTGCTACAGCCTGTGTGACAGATGGAGATCCTGTCGAAGGAAAGGAGTGGAATGGAAGGGATTGGAATGGATTGGAATGGACTGGATTGGAGTGGAGTGGAGAGGAATTGAGTGGAGTGGAATGGAGTGCAGTGGAATGGAATTGTATGGAATGAAATGGAGTGGACTTTATTGGAGTGGAGTGAAGTGGACTGGAGTGGAATGGAGAGGATTAGAATGGCATCGAATGGAGTGAAGTGGAGTGGAGTGGATTTGAGAGGAGTGGAATGGAATGGAATGGAATGGAATGGAATGTTGAAATGAAACGTGAGCTGAGATTCTGCAACAGCACTCCAGGCTGGTTGACAGAGTGAGATACTCTGGAAAGAAAGGAATAGAATGGAATGTCATGGAATGGAATGGAACGGAATGTGCTGGAGAGGAGTGGAGAGGGGTGAAGTGGAGTGGAGTGGAATGGAGAGGAATAGAATGGGATGGAATGGAATAGAATAAAGTAGAGTGGAGTGGGGTGAAGTGGATTGCAGTTGAATGGAGTGGAATGGAATGGAATGTAATGGAGTGGAGTGGAATGCAGAGGAGTGTAATGGAGAGGAAAGGAATCAGATGTAATGGAATGTAGCAGAGTGGATTTGAGTGGAGTGGAATAGACTGGAAAGAATGGATTTGAATGGAATGGAAATGAATGCGGTGGAATGCAATGGAATAGAATGCAATGCATTGGAAAGATGACATGTAATGTGAGCTGAGATGGCACCAGTGCACTCCAGCCTGGGTGACACAATGATAGCCTGTTGAAAGAAAGGAATGGAATGCAATGGAGTGAAATGGAATGGAATCGAATGGAATGCAATGGAGTGGAGTGGAGGGTAGAGGAAGGGAGTCGAATGGAAAGGGATGGAGTGGAATGCAGTGGAGTGGAATGGAGTGAAATAGAGTGGAATGGAATGGGATGGAAAGGAATGCAATAGAATGGTGAAAAGAAATGTGAGCTGAGATTGTGCCATTGTACTCCAGCATTTGTGACAGAGTGAGATCCTGTGGAAAGAAAGGAATGGAATGGAGTGGAGTGGAATAGAATGGAGTGGAGTGGTGTGCAGTGGAATGGAGTGGAGTGGAATGGAGTGGAGTGGAGTGGAATGGCCTGGAGTGGAGTGGAGTAGAATGGAGTGGAGTGGAGTGGAATGGAGTGGATTGGAAAGAAGTGAAATGGAGTGGAGTGGAGGGGAATGCACTGGAATGGAATGGAGTGGAGTGGAATGGAGTGGAGTGGAGTAGAAGGGAGTGGAGTGGAATGTAGTGGAGTAGAGTGGAGTGGAAAACAGTTGGATGAAATTGGACGGAATGCAATGGTGAAAAGAAATGTGTGCTGAGATAGTGCCACTATGCTGCAACCAGTGTGACAGAGGGAGACACTGTCGAAAGAAAAAAGTGGAATGGAAGCGATTGGAATGGAATGGAATGGATTGGAGTGCAGTGGAGTGAAATTGAGTGGAGTGGCGTGGAGTGCAGTATAATGGAATGGAATGGAATGGTGAATTGAAATGTGAGCTGAGATTGTTCCACTGTACACCGGTCTTGGTGACAAAGAGAGATCCTGTCAAAAGAAAGGAATGGAATGGAATAGAGGAATGGAATGAAATGGAATGGAAGACAGTGAAGTGGAGTGGAAAGGAGTGGAATGGAATGGGATGGAATGGAAAGGAGTGGAGTGGACTGGAATAGAGTGGAGTAGAGTGGAGTGGAATTGATTGGAGTGGAATAGAATGGAATGGAATGAAGTGGATGGTATTGTCCAATGAAATGTGAGCTGAGATTGTGCCACTGCCCTCCAGGCTGCTTGAAAGAGTGAGACAATCTCGAAAGAAAGGAATGGAATGGAATGCAGTGGAATGGAATACAATGGAATGGAATGGAATGGAATGGAATGGAATGGAATGGAATGGAATGGAATGGAATGGAATGGAATGGAACGGAATGGAATGGAATGGAATAGAATGGAGTGGACTGGAGTGGAGTGGAGTGGAGGGGAATGGAGAGGAATGTTATGTGATGGAATGGAATGAGATGGAGTGGAGTGGGGTGGACTGGAGTGGAGTGGAGTGGAATGGAGAGTAGTGTTATGGGATGGAACGGAATGAGGTGGAGTGGAGTTGGATGGAATGGATTGCAGTGGAATGGAGAGGAATGTTATGGAATGGAGTGGAATGGAGTGGAGTGGAGAGAAGTGGAGTGGAGAGGATTGGAATGGAGTGTAATGGAAAATGATGTAATGGAATGTAGTGGAGTGGAGTGAAGTAGAGTGCAGCGTAGTGGAAAGAATGGAATTGAATGGAATGGAAAGGAATGAAGTGGAAAGGAATGGAATGGAATGCAATGGAAAACAATGGAATGGAAGGCAATGCATTGGAAAGTTGACATGTAATGTGAGCTGCGATTGTACCACAGCACTCATTCCTAATTGACAGAGTGATATCCTGTCGAAAGAAAGCAATGAAATTCAATGAATTGAAATGGAATGGAATGTATAGAATGGAATGGAATGGAGTGGAGTGGAGTTGAGTGAAGTGGAATGGAGTCGAAAGGAATGGGATGGAATGGAATGGAATGGAGTCGAGTGGAGTGCAGTGAAATAGAGTGGAATGGAATGGGATAGAATGTAATGTAATGGAATGGTGAAAAGAAATGTGAGCCGATATTGTGCCACTGCAATCCAGAGTTTATGACAGAGTGAGATCCCATGGAAAGAAAGTAATGGAATGCAATGGAGTGGAATGGAATGGAATGGAGTAGAGTGGAATGGAGTAGAGTGGAATGGAGTAGAGAGGAATGGAGTGGAATGGAGTGGAGTGGAGTGGAGTGGAATGCAGTTGAGTGGACTATAGTGGAGTGGAGTGGAATGGAATGGGGTGAAGTGTAGTGGAGAGCAATGGAGTGCAGTGCTATTGAGTGGAGTGGAGGGGAATGGAATGTAGTGCACTGGACTGGAGTGGAGAGGAATGGAATGGAGTGGAGTGGAGAGGATTGGAGTGGAATGGAGTGGAGTGGAGTGGAGTGGAATGGAATGGAATAGAATGAAATGAAATGGAATGGTGCAATGAAATGTGAGATGAGATTGTGCAACTGGCTTCCAGCCTGGTTGAAAGAGTGAGATACTCTTGAAAGAAAGGAATTGAAGGGAATGCAGAGGAAGGGAATGGAATGGAGTGGACTGGAGTGGAGTGGAGTGAGGTGGAGAGGAGTGGAATGGAGAGGAATGTTATGGGATGGAATGGAATGAGGTGGAATGGAGTGGGATGGAGTGGAGTGCAGTGGAATGGAGCGGAATGCAATGGGATGGAGTGGAATGGAGTGGAGTAGAGAGCAGCGGAGTGGAGAGGAGTGGAATGGAATGTAATGGAAATGGTTGCAATGGAATGTAGTGGAGTGGAGGGGAGTGGAGCGGAACGGAGTGGAAAGGAATGGAATTGAATGGAATGGAATGGAGTGGAATGGAATGCAATTTAATGCAATGGAATAGAAAGCAATGCAATGGAAAGTTGACACGTAATGTGAGCTGCGATTGTGCCACTGCACTCCTTCCTGACACAGTGATATCCTGTCGAATTAAAGCAATGGAAGGCAATGGATTGAAATGGAATGGAATGTATGGAATGGCCTGGAGTGAAGTGGAATGGAGTGGAATGGAATGGGATGGAGTGGAAAGGAATGGAGTCGAGTGGAGTGGAGTGGAGTGAAATAGAGCAGAATAGAAAGGGATGGAATGGAATGAAATGGAATGGTGAAAAGAAATGTGAGATGAGATTGTGTCACTGCACCCCAGCCTTTATGGCAGAGTGAGATCCTGTGGAAAGAACATAATGGAATGGAATTCAGTGGAATGGAATGAAATTGAGTGGATGGAGTGCAGTGGAGTGGAGTGGAATGGAATGGAGTGGAATGGTGTGGAATGGATTGGAGTGGAGAGGAGTAGAATGGAATGGAGTGGAGTGGACTGGAGTGGAGTGGAGTGAAATGGCATGGAGTGGAGTTGAGTGGAGTGGAATGGAGTGGAGTAGAATTGAGTGGAATGGAGTGGAGTGCAGTGGAATGGAGTGTAGTGGATTGGAGTGGAGTGGAGTGGATTGGAATGGAATTGAGTGGAGTGGAGAGGAATGGAGTGGAGTGGAATGGAATGGAGTGAAGTGGAGTGGAATGGAGTGGAGAGGAATGGAATGTAATGGAAAAGAATGGAATGGAATAGAATGGTGAAAAGAAATGTGTGCTGAAATTGTGCCACTACACTACAGCCTGTGGGACAGAGGGAGATCCTGTCAAAAGAAAGGAGTGGTATTGAAGGGATTAGAATGAAATGGAATGGCATGGATTGGAGTGTAGTGTAGTGGAATTGAGTGGACTGGGGTGGAGTGCCGTGGAATGGAATAGAATGGAATAGAATGGAATGGAATAGAATGGTGAAAGGAAATGAGAGCTGAGATTGTGCAGCTGCACACCAGTCTGGGTGTCAGTGTGAGATCTTGTCAAAAGAAAGGAATGGAACGGAATGGAGTGAAATGGAACGAAATGGAGTGGAGAGGGGTGGAAAGGACTGGAATGGAATGGGATAGAATGCAAAAAAGTAGAGTGGACTGGAATGGAGTGGTGTGGAGTGGAGTGGAATGGATTGGAGTGGAGTGGAGAGGAATGGATTGGAATTGAATGGAAGGGAACGGAGTGGTGAAATGAAAGGTGAGCTGAGATTGTGCCACTGCACTCCAGGGTGGGTTACAGGGTGAGATACTCTCCAAAGAAAGAAAAGGAATGGAATGCAGTGGAATGGAATGGACTGGACTGAACTGGAGTTGAGGCGAGAGGAGTGAAGTGGAGTGGAGTGGAATGGAAAGGAAGGGAATGGGATGGCATGGAAGGGAATGAAGAGGAGTGGAGTGCAGTGGAATGGAATGGAATGGAATGGAGTAAAGTGGAATGGAATGGAGTGGAGTGGAGTGGAACGGAGTGAGATAGAGTGGAATGGAGTGGAGAGGAGTGGAATGGAGTGGAGTGGAGTGGAATGGAATGGAGTAGAATGGAATGGAAGGGAGTGGGGTGGAGTGGAACACTCTGGATTGGAGTGGAACGCTCTGGATTGGAGTGGAATGAAATGGAGTGGAGTGGAGTGGAGTGGAGGTTAATTGAGTGGGGTGGAATGGAGTGGAGTGGAGTAGAATGGAGGGGAATGGAGTTGAATTGAATGGGATGGAGTGGAAGAGAATGGAGGGCAGAAGAGTGGAGTGGAAAGAAATAGAGTGGAATGAAAAGGGATGGAATGGAATGCAATGGAATGTTGGAAAGAAATGTGAGCTGAGATTGCGCCCCTGCACCACTGACTTTGTGACAGAGAGAGTTCCTGTGGAAAGAAAGGAATGGAATGGAATGGTGTGGAATGGAATAGAGTGGAGTGGAGTAGAGTGCAGTGGAGTTGAGTGGAGTGGAGTGGACTGGAATGGAGTGGAATGGAGTAGAGTGGAGTGCAGTAGAGTGGAATGTAAAGTAATGTAATAGAATGGAATGGAATGGAGTAGGGAGGAGTGGATTGGAATGGAATCGAAAGGAATTGAGTGGAGTGGAGTTGAGTGGAGTCGAAGGGAATGAAGTAGAGTGGAGTATTAGGGAATGGAGAGAAGTGGAATGGAGTGGAGTGGAGTGGAATGGAGTGGAGTAGAATGGAATGGAATGGAGTGGGGTGGAGTGGAATGCACTGGAGTAGAGTGAAATGGAGTAGAGTGGAGTGGAGGGGAATTGAGTGGGGTGGAATGGAGTGGAGTGGAGAGCAGTGGAGTGGAAAGGAGTCGAATGGAATGGGATGGAGTGGAATGGAATGGAGTGGAGAGGAGTGGAGTGGAGTGAAATAGAGTGGAATGGAAAGGGATGGAATGGAATACAATGGAAAGTTGTAAAGAAATGTGAGCTGAGATTGTTCCACTGCACTCCAGCCTTTGTTACAGAGGGAGTTCCTGTGGAAAGAAAGGAATGGAATGGAATGGAGTGGAATGGCATGAAGTGAAGTGGAGTAAAGTGGAGTGGAGTGGAGTGGAATGGAGTAGAATGGAGTGGAGTAAAGTGTAATATAATGGAATGGAATGGAATGGAATGGACTGGAGTGGGGAGGAGTGGATTGGAATGGAATCGAAAGGAATGGAATGGAGTGGAGTGGAGTGGACAGGAATGGAGTGGAGTGGAATATAATGGAATGGAGTAGAGTGGAATGGAATGGAGAGGAATGGAATGGAAATGAATTGAATGGAGTGAAGTGGAATGGAATGGAGTGGAGTGGCATGGAATGGAATGGAGTGGAACAGAGTGGAGTGGAGTGAAATAGAGTGGAATGCAATGGATGGAAAGGAATGCAATGGAATGGTGAAAAGTAATGTGAGCTGAGATTGTGAGAGTGCATTCCAGCCTTTGTGACAGACTGAGATCTTGTAGAAAGAAAGGAATAGAATGGAATTTATTGCAACGGAATGGTGAAAAGAAATGTGAGCTGTGATTGTCCCATTGCACTCCAGAATTTGTGACAGAGTGAGATCCTGTAGAAAGAAAGAAAGGAATGGAATGGAGTGTAATGGAACGGAATGGAGAGGAGTGGAGTGGAGTGAAGTGGGTTAGAGTGTAGTGTAGTGTAAAGGAGTGGGGTGCAGTGAAGTGGAATGGAGTGGATTGGAGTGTAGGGGAGTGTAGTGGAGTGGAATGGAGTGGAGTGGAGTGGAGGGGAGTGGAGTGGAATGGAGTGGAGTGGAGTGGAGTGGAATGGAATGGAATGGAATGGTGAAATGAAATGAGAGTTGAGATTGTGCCAATGCACACCAGCATGAATGTCAGAGTGAGATCCTGTCAAAAGAAAGGAATGTAATGGAAAGGAGTAGAATGGAATGGAATGGAATGGAGTGGAGTGGAGTAGACTGGAGTGGAGTGGTAAGGAGTGGAATGGAATGGAATGGTATGAAATGGAATGGAATGGAATGAAATGGAGTGGAACGGCATGGAAATGAAATGTGAATGGAGTTTGTGCCATTGCGCTCCAGGCTGTGTGACAGAATGAGATACTCTCAAAAGAAAGGAATGGAAGGGAATGCAATGGAATGGAATTTAATGGAGTGGACTGCAGTAGAGTGGAATGGAGGGCAGTGGAGTAGAGTGGAATGGAGAGGACTGGAATGGGATGGAAAGTAATGAAATGAATTGGAGTGGAGTTGGGTGGAGTGGAGTGAAGTGGAATGGAGTGGAATGGAAAGGGATGGACTGGAATGGAGTGGAGTGGTGTGCAGTGGGGTGGAGAGGAGTGGAATGGAGTGGAATGGAATCAGACGTAATGAAAAATTGTGGAGTGGAGTGGAACGGAATGGAATTTAATATAATTGAATGGAATGGAATGGAATTCAATGCAATGCAATAGAATGCAACGCAATGGAATGTTGACATGTAGTGTGAGCTGAGATTGTGCCACTGCACTCAAGCCTGGGTGACACAATGATATCCTGTCTAAAGTAAGGAATGGAATGCAATGGAGTGAAATGGAATAGAATGGAATGGAGTGGAGTGGAATTTGGTGGAGTGGAATGCAGTGGAATTGAGTGGAGTGGAATGGAGTGGAGTGGAGTGGAGTGGAATGGAGTGAACTGGAACAGAGTGAAAATGAGTGGAATGGAATGGGATGGAATGGAATGGAATGGAATGGAGAGGAGTGGACTGGAATGGAATGGAATAGATTGGTGTGGAGTGGAGTGGAGATGAATGGAATAGAATGGAATGGAATGGAATGGGATGTAATGGAATGGAATGAAGTGGAGTGGATTGGGGTGCAATGGTGTGCAGTGGAATGGAACCGAATGGCATGGGATGGAGGGTAAAGGAGTGGAGTTGAGTGAAGTGGAGTGGAGAGGAGTGGAATGGATTGGAATGGAATGTAGTGGAGTGGAGTGGAGTGGACTGGAAAGGAGTGGAATGGAATGGAATTTAATGGAATAGAATGGAATGGAATGGTGAAATGAAATGTAAGCTGCGATTGTGCCACTGCATTCTAGGCTTGGTAACAGAGTGAGATACTTTCTAAAGAAAGGAATGGAATGGAATGGATTAGAATGGAATGCAATGGAATGCAGTGAAATAGAGTGGACAGCAGTGGAGTGGAGTGAAGTGGATTGGAGGGGAATGGAGAGGAATGGAATGGGATGTAATGGAATGTAATGAAATGGAGTGGATTGGGGTGGAGTGGAGTGCAGAGGAATGGAACCGAATGGAATGGGATGGAGGGTAATGGAGTGGAGTGGAGCGGAGAGGAGTGGAATGGATTGCAATGGAATGTACTAGACTGGAGTGGAGTGGAACGGAGTGGAATGGAATGGAATTTAATGGAATGGAATGGAATGGAAGGGAATGGAATGGAATGGAATGGAATGCAAAGGAATGCAATTAAATAGAAGGCAATGAAATGGAATGTTAACATGTAATGTGAGCTGAGATTGTGCCACTGCAGTCCAACTGGGGTGACACAGTGATATCTTGTTGAAAGAAAGGAATGGGATGCAATGGAGTGCAATGGAATGGAATAGAATGGAATGGAATGGAATGGAATTGAGTGGAATGAAGTGGATTGGAGTAGAATGGCATGGAATGGATTGAAATGAGATAGAGTGGAGTGGAGTGGGGTGGAGAGAAATAGAGTGTAATGGAATGGGATGGAATGGAATACAACGGAATGGGGTAAAGATAGGTAAGCTTAGATTTTGCCCCTGTACTACAGCCTTTGTGAAAGAGAGAGATCCAGTGGAAAGAAAGAAATGGAATGGAATGGTGTGGAATGGAATGCAGTGGAGTTGAATGGAGTGGAGTGGAATGGAGTGGAATGGAGTGGAGTGAAATGGAGTGGAGTGGAATGGATTCGAGATGGGTGGAATAGAATTCAATGGAGCGGATTGGAGTGGACTGTAATGGAGTGGAATGGAATGCAGTGGAGTGGAGTGGAGTGGGATGGAGTGGAGTGCAGTGGAATTGCGTGGAATGGAATCTAGTGGAGAGGAGTGGATTGGAGTGGAGTGGAGTGGAATAGAGTAGATTGGAATGGAGTGGAGTGGAGAGGCGTGGAGTGGAATGGACTGTAGGGGAGTGAAGTGGAACGAAGCAGAACGGAATGGAATGGAATGGAACAAAACGGAATGGAACACAATGGAATGGTGAAAAAAGATGTGTGCTGAGATTGTGCGACTAAGCTACAGCCCGTGTGACAGAGGGAGATTGTGTCGAAAGAAAGGAGTGGAATAGAAGGGATTGGAATGAAATGGAATGGACTGAAGTGTAGTGGAGTGGAATTGAGTGGCATGGAGTGGAGTGCAGTGCAATGGAATGGAATGGAATGCTGAAAGGAAAAGTGAGCTGGGATTGAGCCACTGCACAGCAGCCTGGGTGACAGAGTGAGATCCTGTCAAAAGAATGGAATGGATTGGAATAGAATGGAATGGAGTGGAGTGGAGTGATGTGGATTGGAGTGGAATGGAGAGGAATGGAATGGGATGGAATGGAATGGGATGGAATGAAGTGGAGTGGATTGGGCTGGAGTGCAGTGCAGTGGAATGGAACCGAATGGAATGGGATGGAGTGAAATGGAGTGTAGGGGAGTGGAGAGGAATGAAATGGAGTGGAATGGAATCGGATGTAATGGAATGTAGTTGAGTGGAGTGGAGTGGAACAAAGTGGAATGGAATGGAGTTTAATGGAATAGAATGTAGTGTAATGGAATGGAATGGTGAAATGAAATGTGAGCTGAGATTGTGCCACTGAGCGCTCGACTTGGTAACAGAGTGAGATACTCTAGAAAGAAAGTAATGGAATGGAAGGGAATGGAATGGAATTCAATGAAATGGAGTGGACTGGAGTGCAGTGGAGTGGAGAGAAGTGGATTGGAGTGGAATGGAGAGGAAAGGAATGGGATGCAATGGAATGGAATGAAGTGGAGTGGATTGGGGAGGAGTGGAGTGCAGTGGAATGGAACTGAACGAAATGGGATGAAGGGTAATGGTGTGGAGTGTAGAGGAGTGGAATGGATTGGAATGTAATGTAGTGGAGTGGAGTGGAACGGAGTGGAATGGAATGGAATTTAAAGAAATCGAATGGAATGGAATGGTGAAATTAAATGTGAGCTGAGATTGTGCCACTGGGCTCTAGGCTTGATAACAGAGTGAGATACTGTCGAAAGAAAGGAAAGGAATGGAAGGGAGTTAAATGGAATTGAATGGAATGCAATGAAATGGAGTGGACTGGAGTGGAGTTGAGAGGAGTGAAGTGGATTGGAGAGGAATGGAGAGGAATGGAATGGGATGGAATGGAATGGTATGAAGTGGAGTGGATTGGATTGGAATTGAGAGGAGTGCAGTGGAATGGAGCCGAATGGAATGGGATGGAGTGGAATGGAGTGCAGTGGAGTGGAGAGGATTAGAATGGAATCAGATGTAATGGAATGTAGTTGAGTTTAGTGGAGTGGAGTGGAACGGAGTGGAATGGAATAGAATTGAATGAAATGGAATGGGAAAAAATGGAATGGAATGGAATGCAATTGAATAGAATGCAATGAAATGGAAAGTTGACACATAATGTGAGCTGAGATTGTACCACTGCACTCCAACCTGGGTGACACAGTGATATCTTGTCAAAAGAAAGGAATGGAATGCAATGGAGTGCAATGAAATGGAATAGAATGGAATGGAATGGAGTTGAGGGGAGTGGAGTGGATTGGAGTCGAATGGCATGGAATGGAATGAAATGGGATAGAGTGGAGTGGAGTGGAGTGAAATAGAGTGGAATGGAAAGGGATGGAATGGAATGCAATGGAATGGTGTAAAGATAGGAAAGGTTAGATTGTGCAACTGCACTACAGGCTTTGTGACAGAGAGAGATCCGGTGGAAAGAAAGGAATGAAATGGAATGAAGTGGAGTAGAGTGGAAGGGAGTGGAGTGAAATGGAGTGCAGTGGAATGGAGTGGAGTGGAGTGGAAAGGAAGGCAGTGGAGTGGAGTGAGTGGAGTGGACTGGAGTGGAGTGGAATGGAGTGGAGTGGAATGGAGTGCAGTGGAGAGGAGTGGTGTGGAGAGGAGTGCAGTGGAATTGTGTGGAATTGAATGGAGTGGAGAGGAGTGGATTGGAGTGGAGTGGAGTGGAATGGAGTAGATTGGAATGGAATGGAGTAGATTGGAATGGAGTGGAGTGGAGTGGAGTGGAATGGAATTGATTGGAATGAAGTGTAAGGGAGTGAAGTGGAACGGAGCAGAATATAATGGAACGGAAGGTAACGGAAACGAACAGAACGCAATCGAATGGTGAAAAAAAAATTTGTGCTGAGATTGTGCCACTGTGCTACAGCCTGTGTGACAGATGGAGATCCTGTCAAAAGACAGGAGTGGAAGAGAAGGGATTGGAATGGAATGGAATGGGATGTACTGAAGTGGAGTGGAGTGGAATTGAATTGCATGGAGTGGAGTGCAGTGTAATGGAATGGAATGGAATGGAATGGAATGGTGAAATGAAATGTGAGTTGAGATTGAGCCACTGCACACCAGCTTGGGTGACAGTGGGAGATCCTGTCAAAAGAAAGGAATGGGATGGAATGGAGTGGAATGGAATGGAGAGGACTGGAGTAGAGTGGAGTGGAGTGGAAAGGAGTGGAATGGAATGGGGTGGAATGGAAATGAGTGGAGTGGACTGGAATCGAGTGGAGTGTATTGTAGTAGAATCAATTGGAGTGGAGAAGAGAGGAGTGTAGTGTAGTGGAATCCAATGGAAAGGAAAGGAAAGGAGTAGAATGGAATGGTGAAATGAAATGTGACCTGAGATTATGCCACTGTGCTCCAGGCTGGGTGACATAGTGAGATCCTCTCGGAAAAAGAATGGAATGGAATGCTATGGAATGGAATGGAATGGTGTGGACTGGAGGGAATGGCGTGGAGTGAACTGGAGTGGAATGGAGAGGAATGGAATGGGATGGAATAGAGTGGAATGCAGTGGAGTGGAGTGGAGTGGGGTGGAGTGGAGTGCAGTGGATTGGAGAGTAATGGAATGGGATGGAGTGGAATGGAGTGCATCGGAGTGCAGTGGAGTGGAGAGTAGCAGAATGGAGTGGAATGGAATCGGATGTAATGAAATGTAGAGGAGTGGAGTGGAGTGAAGAGGAATAGGACGTAATGGAATGAAGTAAAGTGGAGTGGAGTGGAATGGAGTGGAATGTAATGGAATGCAATGGAAAGGAATGGAATGGAATGGAACGGAATGCAATGGAATGGAATGGAATGGAATGGAATGCAACGGAATGGAATGGAATATAATGCCATGGAATTGAAAGTTGACATGTAATGTGAGATGAGATTGTGCCACTGCATTCCAGCCTGGGGGAAACAGTGATAACCTGTCAAAAGAAAGAAATGGAATGCAAAGGAGTGAAATGAAATGGAATGGAAAGGAATGGAAGGGAGTGGAATGGAGTGAAATGGAGTGAAGTGGAGTGGAATGGAGTCGAATGGAATGGGATGGAGTGAAATGGAATGGAGTGGAGTGCAGTGAAGTGGAGTGGAGTGGAGTGCAATGGAGTGGAATGGAATGGGATATAATAGAATGGAGTGGAGTGGAGTGCAGTGGAGTGGACAGGAGTGGAATGAAGTGGAATGGAATCGGAAGTAATTGAATGTAGTAGAGTGGAGTGGAGTGGAACAAAGTGGAATGGAATGGAATTGAATGGAACAGAATGGAGTGGAATGGAATGGAATGGAATGGAATGCAATGGAGCAGAACACAACACAATGGAAAGTTGACATGTAATGTGAGCTGAGATTGTGACACTGCACAGCAGCCTGGGTGACACAGTGATATCCTGTCAAAAGGAAGGAATGGAATGCAATGGAGTGAAATTGAATGGGAGGGAATGGAATGGAATGAAGTGGAGGGGATTGGGGTGGATTTGAGTGCAGTGGAATGGAGCCGAATGGAATGGGATGGAGTGGAATGGAGAGGAGTGGAGTACAGTGGAGTGGAGAGGAGTGCAATGGAGTGGAATGGAATGTAGTGGAGTGGAGTGGAGTGGAGGGAATGGAGTAAAATGGAATGGAATTGAATGGAATAGAATGGAAAGGAATGGAATGGAATGGCCAAATGAAATGTGAGCTGAGATTGTGCCACTGCACTCTAGGCTTTGTAACAGACTGAAACACTCTCAAAAGAAAGGAATGGAATGGAATAGAGTGGAATGGAATGGAATGGAATGGAATGGAATGGAATGGAATGCAGTGGAGTGGAGTGGAGTGGAGTGGAGTGGAATGGACTGGAATGGAGTGGAGTGGAGTGGAATGGAAAGGAATGGAATGGAGTGGACTGGAATGGAATGGAATGGAATGGAGTAGAGTGGAGTGATGTTGAGTGGAGTGGAGTGGAGTGGAATGGAAAGGGATGGAATGGAATGGAATGAAGTGGAGTGGGGTGGAGTGGAGTGCACAGAAATGCAGTGGAATGCAATGGGATGGAGTGGATAGGAGGGGAGTGAAGTGCAGTGGAGTGGAGATGAGCGCAATGGAGTGTAATGCAATCATATATAATGGAAAGTAGAGGAGTGGAGTTGAGTGGAATGGAATGGAATGGAATGGAAAGGAATGCAATGGGATGCAATGGAAATAATGCAATGCAATGGAAAGTTGACATGTAATGTGAGCTGAGATTGTGCCACTGCATACCAGCCTGGGTGACAAAGGGATATCCTGTCAAAAGAAAGGAATGGAATTCAATGGAGTGAAATGGATTGTAATAGAATAAAAATAGAATGGAGTGGAGTGGAGTGGAGGTGAGTAGAGTGGAATGAAATGGAGTGGAATGGAGTGGAGGGGAAAGGGATGGAATGGAATGGATGGGAATGGAGTAGAGTGGAATAGATTGGAGTGGAGTGGAGTGAAATGGAATGGAGTGAAGTGGAGTGGAGTGGATGGGAATGGAGTGTATTGAAACAGAGTGGAGTGGATTGGAGTGGAGTGGAGTGGAATGGAGGGGAGTGGAATGGATTGGAGGGGAGTGGAGTGTAATGAGTAGAGTGGAGTGGAATGAAATGGAATGGAGTGGAGTGGAGTGGAGTGCAGTGAAGTCGAGCGGAGTGGACTGGATTGGAGTGGATTGGAGTGGAATGTACTCTAATGGATTGTAATGGAATGTAATGGAATGGAACGGTGAAAAGAAATATGTGGTGAGATTGTGCCACTACGCTACAGCTTGTGTGACAGAGAGAGATCCTGTGGAAAGAAATGAGTGGAATGGGAAGGATTGGTATGGAATGCGATTAAATGGAATGATGTAGATTGGAGCGGGGTGGAAGGGAATGAAGTGGAATGGAGTGGAATGGAATGGGATGGAGTGGAATGGAGTGTAGTGGAGTGTTTTGGAGTGGATGGGAGTGGAATGGAGTGGCATGGAATCACATGTAATGGATTGTAGTGGAGTGGAGTGGATTAAATTGGAATGGAGTGGAAAGGAATGGAATTGAATGAAAAGGAATGGAATGGAATGGAATGGAATGGAATGGAATAGAATGTAATGCAATGGAACATAATGTAATGCAATAGAAAGATGACATGTAATGCGAGCTGAGATTGTGCCACTGCACTCCAGCCTGGGTGATACTGTGATATCCCATCGAAAGAAAGGAACGAAATGCAACGATGTGAAATCGAATGGAATGGAATGGAATGGAGTGGAATGGAATGGAGTGGAGTGGAGTGGGGTCGAATGGAATGGGATGGAGTGAAATGGAGTGAAGTGGACTGTTGTGGAGTAGAGTGAAGTGGAGTGGAGTGGAATGGGGAGGAAAGGAATGGGAAGGAATGAAATGGAATGAAGTAGAGTGCAGTGGGTTGGACCGGAGTGCAGTGGAATGAGCGGTATTAAATAGGATGGAGTGGAATATATTGGAGTGGAGTGCAGTGGAGTGGAGAGGAGTGGTATGGACTGGAAGGGAGTCAGATGAAATGTAATGTAGTGGATGCGAGTGGAGTGGAGTGGAATGGAACAGAGTGGAGTGGAAAGAAATTGAATGGAATGGAAAGGAATGGAATGCAAAGGAAAGGAATGCAATGGAATAGAACGCAATTCAATGGAAAATTGACATGTAATGTGAGCTGAGATTGTGCCAATGTACTCCAGCCTGGGTCACACAGTGACATCCTGTCCAAAGAAGGGAAGGGAGTGCAATGGAGTGAAATTGAATGGATTGGAGTGGAGTGGAGTGGAATGGAGTGGAGTGGAATGGGATGTAGTAGAGTGGAATGGGATGGAGTGGAGTGAAGTGGAGTGGATTGGAGTGGAGTGGTGGATTGGAATGGACTGGAGTGGAATGGAGTGCAGTGGAGTGGAGTGGAGTGGAATGGAATGGAACAGAATGGAGTGGAACAGAACGAAACGGAATGGAATGGTGAAAAGAAATGTAGGTTGATGTGTCTACACTACAGCCTGTGTGACAGTGGGAGATCCTGTCGAAAGAAATGAGTGGAATTGAAGGGATTGGAATGGAATGGATTGTAGTGGAGTGGAGTGGAATTGAGTGGAGTGGATTGGAGTGCAGTGGATTGGAGTGCAGTGGAATGGAATGGAATGGAATGGAATAGAATAGAATGGAATGGAATGGTGAAATGAAAAGTGAGCTGAGATGATGCCACTGCACAACAGCCTGAGTGAAAGAGTGAGATCCTGTCAAAAGAATGGAATGGAATGGCATGGAGTGGAATGGAATGGAATGGAGTGGAGTGGAGTGGAGTGGATACGAATGGAATGGAATGGGATTGAACAGAAAGGAGGGGAGAGGACTGGAATGTAGTGGAGTGGAGTGGAGTGAAATGGATTGGAGTGGAGTGGAGTGGAGTGGCAAGGAATGGAATGGAATGGTATAGAATTGAATGGTGAAATGAAATGTGAGCTGAGATTGTGCCACTGTGCTCCAGGCTGTGTGACAGAGTGAGATACTCTCAAAAGAAAGGAATGGATGAAATGCAGTGGAACGGAATGGAATGGAGTGAATTGGAGTGCAGTGAAGAGGAGTAAAGGGGAATGGAGAGGAATGAAAAGGGTCGGAATAGGAAGGAATGAAGTGGAGTGGAGTGGGGTGGAGTAGAGTGCAGTGGAATGGAGTGGAATAGAACGGGATGCAGTGGAAAGGAGTGGAGTGGACTGGAGTGGTGAGGAGTGGAATGGAGTGGAGTGGAATGTAGTGGAGTGGAATGTAGTGGATTGGAATGGAATGGAATGGAATTGAGTGGAGTGGAGTGGAATGGAATCACATGTAATGGAATGAAGCGGAGTGGATTGGAGTGGAACAGAGTGGAATGGAATGGAATAAAATGCAATGCAATGGAATAGAATGCAATGCAATTGAAAGTTGAAATGTAATGTAAGATGAAATTGTGCCACTGCATTCCAGACTGGGCGACACAGTGATATCCCATCGAAAGAAAGGAATGGAATGCAATGGAGTGAAATGAAACGGAATGGAAAGGAATGGAATGGAGTAGAGTGGAGTAGCATGGAATGGAGTGGGGTGGAGTGGAGTGGACTGGGGTCGAATGGGATGGGATGGAATGAAATGGAATGGAGTGGAGTGGAGCGGAGTGGAGTGAAATAGAGTGGATTGTAATGGGATGGAATGGAATGCAATGGAATGGTGAAAAATGTGAGCTGAGATTGTGCCACTGCACTCCAGCCTTTGTGACTGAGTGAGATCCTGTGGAAAGAAAGGAAAGGAATTGAATGGAGTAGAATGGAATGGAATGGAGTGCGGTGGAGTGGGATGTAGTGAGTGCAGTGGAATGGAGCGGAATGGAATGGAATGGAATTGTGAAAAGAAATGTGTGCTGAGATTGTGCCACTACGCTACAGCCTGTATGACAGAGGGAGATCCTGTCAAAAGAAAGAAATGGAATGGAATGGAATGGAATGGAATGAATTGGAGTGGATTGGAGTGGAATTGAGTGGCATGGAGTGGATTGCAGTGGAATGGAATGGAAAAGAATGGTAAAATGTAATGTGAACTGAGATTCTGCCACTGCAAACCAGCCTGGATGACAGAGTGAGATCCTGTCAAAAGAATGAAATGGAGAAGAATGGAATGGAGTGGAGTGGAGTGGACTTTAGTGGAGTGGAAAGGAGTGGAATGGAATGGATTAGAATGGAATGGGATGGAGTGGAGTGGAATAGTAATGAAATGTGAACTGAGTTTGTTCCACTGTGCTCCAGGCTGGGTGACAGAATGTAATACTCACGAAAGCAAGGAATGCAATGGAATGCAGTGGAATAGAATGGAATGCAATGGAAAGGAATGGAATGGAATGGAATGGAGTGGACTGTAGAGGAGTGGAATGGAGTGAAGTGGAGTAGAGTGGAATGGAGAGGAATAGAGTGGGATGGAATGGAATGGAATGAATTGGAGTGGAGTGCGGTGGAGTGGAGTGCTGTGGAATGGAGCGGAATGGAATTGGATGGAGTGGAACAGAGTAGAGTGGTGTGCAGTGGAGTGGAGAGGAGTGGAATGGAATTGGATGAAATGGAATGTAGTGGATTGGAGTCAATTGGAGTGGAACGCAATGGAATGGAATGGAATTTAATTGAATGGAATGGAACGCAGTGGAATAGAATGCAATGCAATGAAAAGTTGACATGTATTGTGAGCTGAGATTGTGCCACTACACTCAAACCTGGATGACACAGTGATATCCTTTTGAAATAAAGGAATGGAATGCAATGGAGTGAAATGGAATGGAATGGAATGGATTGAAATGGAATGGAGTGGAGTGGAATTTAGTGGAGTTGAGTGGAATGCAGTGGAGTTGAGTGGAGTGGAATGGATTAGAGTGGAGTGGAGTGGAGTGGAACGGAGTGTAAAGGAGTGGAATATAATGGGATGGGATGGAATGGAATGGAATGGAGTGGACTGGAAAAAAGTGGAATGGAATGTATTGGAGTGAAGTGCAGTGGAATGGAGTGGAATGGAATGGAATGGTGAAATGAAATGTGAGCTGAGATTGTGCCACTGTGCTCTAGGCTTGGTAAAAGAGTTAGATACTCTCAAATGAAAGGAACGGAATGGAATGGAGTCGAATGGAATGGAATGGAATGCAATGACATGGAGTGGACTGGAATGGCTTGGAGTGCAGTGAAGTTGATTGGAGTGTAATGCAGAGGAATGGAATGGGATGGAATGGAAAGGAATGAAGTGGAGTGGATTGGGGTGGAGTGAAGTGCAGTGGAATGGAGAAGAATGGAATGGGATGGAATGGAATGGAGTGGAGTGGAGTGTAGTAGAATGGAAAGGAATGGAATGCAGTGTAACGGATTGCAGTGGAGCAGAGTGGAGTGGAGTGGAACAGAGTGGAATGGAATGGAATTGAATGGAATATAACAGAATGGAATGGTGAAATGAAATGTGAGCTGAGATTGTGCCACTGTGTTCTAGGCTTAGTAACAAAGTGAGATACTCTCAAAAGAAATGAATTGAATGGAATGGAGTGGAATGGAATGGAATACAATGAAATGAAATGGAGTGGACTGGAGTGGAGTGGAGTGGAGTGAAGTGGATTGGAGGGGTATGGAGAGGAATGGAATGGAACAGAATAGGATGGAATGAAGCGGAGTGGATTGGGGTTAAGAGGAGTGCAGTGGAATGGAGCCGAATGGAATGGGATGGAGTGGGATGTAGTGGAGTGGAGTGGAGTGGAGTAGAGAAGAGTGGAATGGAATGGAATGGAATCGGATGTAATGGAATGTAGTTGAGTGGAGTGGAGTGGAGTGGAACGGAGTGGAATGGAATGGATTTGAATGAGAGAGAATGGAACGGAACGGAACGGAATGGAATGCAATGGAATGTAATTGAATAGAATGCAATGAAATAGAAAGTTGACAGGTAATGTGAGCTGAGATTGTGCCACTGCAAAGCAGCCTGGGTGACACAGTGATATCCTGTCAAAAGAAAGGAAAGGAATGCAATGGAGTGAACTGGAATGGAATGGATGGAATGGAATGGAATGGAATGAAGTGGAGTGGAGTGGAATGAAGTGGAATGGAGTCGAATGGAATGGGATGGAGTGAAATGGGATAGAGTGGAGTGGAGTGCCGTGGAATGAAATAGAGTGGAATGGAATGGGATGGAATGGAATGCAATGGAACGGTGTAAAGAAATGTGAGTTGGGTTTGTTCCACTGCACTCCAGACATAGTGACAGAGAGAGAGATCCTGTGGAAAGAAAGGAATGGAATCGAATGGAGTGGAATGGAATGGAATGGAGTGGAGTGGAGTGGAGTGGAGTGGAGTGGAGTGGAGTGGAATGGAGTGAAGTGAAATGCAGTGGAGTGGAATGGAGGGGAGTAGAACGGAGTGGATTGGAGTGTAGTGGAGTGGAATGCAGTGGAGTGGAGAGGAGTGAAGTGGGATGGAGAGCAATGGAGTGGAGTGGATTGCAATTGAGTGGAGTGGACTGAAGTGGAGTGGAGTGGAAGGGATTGGAAGGGATTGGAAGGGAGTGGAGTGGAGAGAAATGGAGTGTAGTGGAATGGAGTGGGTTGGAGTGGAGTGTAGTGGAATGGAGTGGGTTGGAATGGAGTGGAGTGGAGTGGAATGGAGTGGAGGGGAAAGGAATGGAGTGGAATGGAGAGGAGTGGAGTGAAATAGAGAAGAGTGGAATTGCATGGAATTGACTGAAATGAAGTTGAGTGGAGTGGGGTGGAGTGGAGTGCAGTGGAATGTAGCGGAATGTTATGGGATGAAGTGGAATGGATTGGTGTGGAGTGCAGTGGAGGGGAGAGGTGTGGAATGAAGTGGAATGAATTCAGACGTAATGGAATGTAGTGGAGTGGAGTGCAATGGAGTGCAACGGAGTGGAATGGAATGGAAGTGAATGGAAAGGAATGAAACGGAATGGCATGGAATGCAATGGAATAGAATTCAATGCAAAGGAAAGTTGACATGTAATGTGAGCGGAGATTGAGCCACTGCACTCCAGCCTCTGTGACACAGTGATATCCTGTCAAAAGAAAGGAATGGAATGCAATGGAGTGAAACGTAATGGAATGGCATTGAATGGAATGGAGTGGAGTGGAATAGAGTGGAGTGGAGTGGATTGGAGTTGTGTGGAGTGGAGTCGAGTGGAGGGGAGTGGACTGGAGTGGATTGGAATGTAATGAAATGTAATGTAACAGAATGAAATTGAATGGAATGGAATGGTGAAAAGAAATGTGTGTTGAGATTGTGCTACTATGCAACAGCCTGTGTGACAGAGAGAGATCCTGTCGAAAGATAGGAGCGGAATGGAAGGGATTGGAATAGAATGGGATGAAATGGAATGAAGTGGAGTGGAGAGGGATAGCGGGGATTGCAGTGGAATGCAATGAAATGGAAAGGGACGTAGTGGAATGGAGTGTAGTTGAGTGCTGTGGAGTGGAGAGGAGTGGAATGGAGTGGAAGGGAATCACATGCAATGGAATATAATGGAGTGGAGTGGATTGGAGTGGAGTGGAACGGAGTGGAAACAAATGGAATTGAATGAAAAGGAATGGAAAGGAATGGAATGGAATGCACTGGAATGCAATGGAATAGAATGCAATGCAATGGAAAGTTGACAGGTAATGCGAGCTGAGATTGAGCCACTGCACTCCAGCCTTGGTGACACCGTGATATCCGATCGAAAGAAAGGAATGGAATGCAATGGTGTGAAGTGGAATGGAATGCAATGTAACGGAGTGGAATGCAGTGGAGTGGATTGGAGTCTAATGTAATTGGATGGAGTGGAATGGAATGGAGTGGAGTGGAATGGAGGGAAATAGAGTGGAATGGAATGGAATGGAATGGAACACAATGGAATAGTGAATAGAAATGTGAGCTGAGATTGTACCACGGAAATCCATCCTTTATGACAGAGTGAGATCCTGTGGAAAGAAAGGAATGGAATGGAATGGAATGGAGTGGAGTGGAGTAGAGGGGAGTAGAGTGGAATGGAGTGCAGTGGAGTGGAGTTGAATGAAGTGGAGTGGAGTGGAGTGGAACAGAATGGAGTGGAGTGGAGTAGAGGGGACTGGAGTGGAGTGGAGGGAATGGAGTGGAGAGGAATGGGATGGAGTGAAGTGGAGTGGAGTGGAGTTGAATGGAGCAGACTGGAGTTGAGTGGAGTGGAGTGGATTGGAATGGAATGGACTGGAATTGTTTGGAGTGGAGTGGAGTGGAGTGGAGTAAAATTGATTGGAGTGAAGCGAAATGCCATTGAATGGAATGGAATGGAATGGTGAAATGAAATGTGAGCTAAGATTGTGCCACTGCACACAAGCCTGTGTGACAGAGTGAGATCCTGTCAAAATAAAGGAATGGAATGGAATGGAGGGGAATGAAATGGGATGGAGGGGAGTGGAGTGGAGTGGAGTGGAAAGGAGTGGATTGGAATGAGTTGGAATGGAAAGAAGTGGAGTGGACTAGAATGGAGAGGAGTGGAGTGGAGTGGAATGGATTGGAGTGGAGTGGAGGAGTGGAGTGGAATGGAATGCAATGGAAAGGTGAAATGAAGTGGGACCTGAGATTTGCCACTGCGCTCCAGGATGGTTGACAGAGTGAGGTACTCTAAAGGGAAATAAATGGAAGGGAATTTAGTGGAATGGAATGGAGTGGAATGGAATGGAATGGAATAGTGAAATAAAATGTGAGCTGGGATTGTGCGATTACGTTCCAGCCTGGATGACAGAGTGAGATACTCTTGAAAGAAAGGAATGGAATGGAATGTAGTTGAATGGAATGGAATGTAATGGAATGGACTGGATTGGAGTGGAGTGGAGTGATGGGGAGTGGAGTGGAATGTAGTGGAATGGAATGGGATTGAATCGAACGGAATGAAGTGGAGTAGAGTGGGGTGGACTGGAGAGTAGGGCAATGGAGAGGAGTGAAATGGGATGGAGTGGATTGGAGTGGAGTGAAGTGCAGTGGAGTAGAGAGGAGTGGAATGGAGTGTAATGGAATAATATACAATGGAATGTAGTGGAGTGGAGTTGAGTGAAGTGGAATGGAGTGCAAAGGAATGGAATGGAATGGAAAGGAATGCAATGGAATGCAATGGAAGCAATGAAATGCAATGGAAAGTTGACATGTAATGTCAGCTGAGATTTTGTCACTGCATTCCAGCCTGGGTGACACAGTGATATCCTGTCAAAAGAAGGGAATGAAATTAAATGGAGTGAAATGGAATGTAATAGAATGGAGTGGAGTGGAGTGAAATAGAGTGGAATGGAAAGGGATGGAAAGGAATGCAATGTTATGGTGTAAAGAAATGTGAGCTGAGATTGTGTCACTGCATTCCAGCCTTTGTGACAGAGAGAGATCCCATGGAAAGAAAGGAATGGAATGGATTGGAATGGAATGGAATGGAGTGGAATGTAATGGAATGCAATGGAATGGATTGGAATGGAGTGGAGTGGAGTGGATTGGAGCGAAGTGGAATGGAGTGGAGTGGAATGGAATGGAGTGAAGTGGACTGCAGTGGAGTAGATTGGAATGGAGTGGAGTGAAACAGTGGAGTGGACTGGAATAGAGTAGAATGGAGTGGAGTGGAGTGGAGTGGGATGGAGTGGAGTGGAATGGATTGGAGTGGAGTGGAGTGGAGTGGGATGGAGTGGAGTGGAATTGATTGGATTGGAATGGAGTGGAGTGGAATGAATAGAGTTCAGTGGAGTGAAATGGAATGGAGCGGAGTGGAATGGATTGGATTGGAGGGGAGTGGACTGGATTGGAGTGGAGTTGAGTGGAATGGAATGGAATGGAATGTTGAAAAGAAATGTGTGTTGATATTATGCCACTACGCTACAGCCTGTGTGACAGAAAGAGATCCTGTCGAAAGAAAGGAGTGGAATGGAAGGGAATGGAATGGAATGGGATGAAATGGAATGAAGTGGAGTGGAGTGGGTTGCTGTGGATTGCAGTGGAATGGAGTGGAATGGAATGGGATGTAGTGGAATGGAGTGGAGGGGAGTGTTGTGGAGTAGAGAGGAGTGGAATGGAGTGCAATGGAATTACATGTAATGGAATGTAGTGGAATGGAGTGGAGTGGAACGGAGTGGAAAAGAGTGGAATTGAATGAAAAAGAATGGAAAGGAATGGAATGCAATGCACTGGAATGGATTGCAATGATATGCAATGGAATAGAATGCAATGCAATGAAAAGTTGACATGTAATGCGAGCTGAGATTGTGCCACTACACTCCAGCCTGGGTGACACCATGATATCCAGTCTAAGGAAAGGAATGGAATGCAATGGTGTGAAATCCAATGGAATGGAATGCAATGGAGTGGAATGCAGTGGAGTGGATTGGAGTTGAATGGAATAGGATGGAGTGGAATGGAAAGGAGTGGAGTGGAGTGGAGTGAAATAGAGCGGAATGGAATGGGATGAAATTGAAAGCAATGGAATGGTGAAAAAAATGTGAGCTGAGATTGTACCACTGAACTCCATCCTTTTTGACATAGTGAGATCCTGTGGAAAGAAAGGAATGGAATGGAATGGAATGAAATGGAATGGAGTGGAGTGGAGTGGAGTGGAGTAGAGGGGAGTAGAGTGGAATGGAGTGGTGTTGTGTGGAGTCAATGAAGTGGAGTGGAGTGGAATGGAATGGAGTGGAATGGAGTGGATTAGAGGGGACTGGAGTGGAGTGGAGTGCAATGGAGTGCAGTGGAATGGGATGGAGTGAAGTGGAGTGGAGTGTAGTTGAATGGAGTGGACTGGAGTGGAGTGGATTTGAATGGAATGGAATGAAATGGTTTGAAGTGGAGTGGAGTAAAATTGATTGGAGTGGAGTGAAGGGCCGTGGAATAGAATAGAATGGAATGGTGAAACAAAATGTGAGCTAAGATTGTGCCACTGTACACAAGCCTGGGTGACAGAGTGAGATCCTGTCAAAATAAAGGAATGGAATGGAATGGAGTGGAATGGAACGGGATGGAGGGGAGTGGAGTGGAGTGGAAAGGAGTGGATTGGAATTAGATGGAATGGAAAGAAGTGGAGTGGACTAGAATGGAGAGTAGTGAAGTCGAGTGGAATGGATTGGATTGGAGTGCAGTGGAATGGAAGGGAATGGAATGGAATGTTGAAATGAAATTGGACTTGAGATTGTGCCACTGTGCTCCAGGCTGGGTGACAGAGTGAGACACTATCGAGGGAAAGGAATGGAATGGAATGCAGTGAAATGGAATGGAATGGAATGTTGAAATGAAATGGGACTTGAGATTGTGCCACTGTGCTCTAGGCTGGGTGACAGAGTGAGATACTCTTGAGGGAAAGGAATGGAATGGAATGCAGTGAAATGGAATGGAATGCAGTGGACAGGAGTGCAGTGGAGTGGAGTGAAGTGGAGTGGAGTGAAATGGAGAGAAATAGAATGGGATGAAATGAAATGGATTGAAGTGGAGTGGAGTGGGGTGGAGGGGAGTAGAGGGGAATGGAGCGGAATTGAATGGGATCGAGTGGAATGGAGTGGAGTGGAGTTCAGTAGAGTGGAGAGGAGTGGAATGGGGTGGAATGGAATCCGATGTAACGGAATGCGGTGTAGTGGAGTGGAGTAGAGTGGAACAGAGTGGAATGGCATGGAATGGAATGGAATGGAATGGAATGGAATGGAATGAATAGAGTGGAATGGAATGGAATGGAGTGGAATGGAATGGAATGGAATGGACTAGAATGGAATGGAATTGAATGAAATGGAATAGAGTGCAATACAATGGAAAGCTGATGTGTACGGTGAGCTGAGATTGTGCCATTTGAATCCAGCCTGGCTGACACAGTGATATCCTGTCAAAGGAAAGGAATGGAATGCAATGGAGTGGAATAGAACGGAATGGAAAGGAATGGAATGGAGTGGAGTGGAGTGGAGTGAAGTGGAATGGAGTCAGATGGAATGGGAAGTAGTGCAATGGAATGGAGTGGAGAGGAGGGGAGTGGAGTGATATGGAGTGGAAAGGAGTAAGATTGAATGGAATGCTATAGAATGGTGAAAAGAAATTTGAGCTGAGATTGAGCCACTGCACATCAGCCTTTGTGACAGAGTGAGATCCTGTGGAAAGAAAGGAATGGAATGGAGTAGAACAGAATGGAATGCAGTGGAGTGGAGTGGGATGGATTGGAGTGGAATGGAGGGAAGTGGAGTGGAGTGGAGTGGAATGGAATTGAATGAATGGAATGGAAAGGAATGGAATGATGAAATGAAATGTGAGCTGTGATTGTGCTACTGCACTCCTGGCTGGGTGACAGAGTGAGATACTGTCGAGAGAAAGAATAGAATGGAATGCTGAGGAATGGAATGGAATGCAGTGGAAGGGAATGGAGTGGAGTGGAATGGAGTGGATTGTAGTGGAGTAGAGTGGAATGGAGTGTAGTGGAATGGAGTGGATTGTAGTGGAGAAGAGTGGAAAGGAGTGGAGTGGAATGGAGTGGATTGTAGTGGAGTGGAAGTGGATTGTAGTGGAATGGATTGGAATTGAGTGGAGTGGAATGGAGTGGAGGGGAGGGCAGTGGAGTGGAATGGAGTTGAGTGCAATAGAGTGGAGTGGATTGGAGTGCACTGGAATAGAGTGAAGTGGAATGGAATGGAGTGGAGTTAAGTGGAGTAAAGTGGAATGGAATTGAGTGGAGTTGAGTGGAGTGGAACGAAATTGAACGGAATGGAATGGAACGGAATGGAATACAATGGAATGGAAGAGAATGGTGAAAAGAAATATGTGCTGAGATTGTGCCAGTACGCTACAGCCTGTGTGACAGACGGAGATCCTGTCAAAAGGAAGGAGTGGAATAGAAGGGATTGAAATGGAATGGAATGAAATAGATTGGAGTGGAATGGAGAGGAACTGAGTGGAGTGGAATGGAGTGCAGTGGAATGGAATGGTATGGAATGGATTGGAGTGGATTTTAGTGGAGTGGAGTGAAGTGGACTATAGTGGAATGGAGAGGAATGGAATGGGATGGAATGGAATGAAGTGGAGAAGTGTGGAATAGAGTTGAGAGGAGTGGAATGGAATGGAATGGTGAAACGAAATGTGAGCTGAGATTGTGCTACAGCGCTCCAGGCTGGTTGACAGAGTGAGATACCCTAGAAAGAAAGGAATGGAATGGAATGCCGTGGAATGAAATGGAATGGAGTGGACTACAGAGGAGTGGAGGAGAGTGAAGTGGAGTGGAGTGGAATAGAGAGGAATGGAATGGTACTGAATGGAATGGAATGGAAAGAAGTGGAATGGAGTGAGGTGGAGTGGACTGCACTTGAATGGTGTGGAATGGAATGGAACAAAGGGGAGTGGTGTGCAGTGGAGTGGACAGAAGTGGAATGGAGTGGAATGCAATCGGATGTAATGGAATGTAGTGGAGTGGAGTGCAGTGGAGTGGAATGGAGTAGAATGGAATGAATGGAATGGAATGTACTGCAGTGTAGTGCAGTGGAGTGGAATGGAGTGGAATAGAATGGAATTGACTGGAATGGAATGCAATGTAGTGGAAGGCAATGGAATAGAATGCAATGCAATGGAAAGTTGACACGTAATGTGAGCTGAGATTGTGCCACTGCACTCCAGCCTGGGTGACACAGTGATAGCTGGTCGAAAGAAAGGAATGGAAGGCAATGGAGTGAAATGGAATGGAAACGAATGGAATGCAATGGAGTGGAGTGGAGTGGAGTGGAGTGGAGTGGAGTGAAATGGAGTCGAATGGAAAGGTATGGGGTGGAACAGAATGGAGTGGAGTGGAGTGGAATGGAGTGAAACAGAGTGGAATGGAATGGGATGGAAAGGAATACAACAGAATGGTGAAAAGAAATGTGCTGAGATGGTGCCACTGCATTTCAGCATTTGTGACAGAGTGAGATCCTGTGGAAAGAAAGGAATGGATTGGAGTGGAGTGGCATGGAATGGAGTGGAGTGGAATGGAGTGGAAAGGAGTGGATTGGAGTGGAGTAGAGTGGAATAGAGTGAAGTGGAATGGAGTAGAATGGGGTGGAGTGGAGGGGAATTCAGTGGAGTGGAATGGAGTGGAGTGGAATGGAGTAGAGAGGAGTGGACTGCAATGGAATGGAGTGGAGTGGACAGGAGTGGAGTGGATTGGAATGGAATAGAGTGGAGTGGAGGGGAGTGGAGGGGAGTGTAGTGTAGTGTAGTGGAGGGGAGTGTAGTGTAGTGTAGTGGAATGGAATGTGATGGAATGGAATGGAATTAAGTGGAGTGGAGTTGAAAAAAGTGGGATGGAGTGGAATGAAATGGATTGGAATGTAGTGAAATAGAGTGGAATGGAATGGGATGGAATGGAAAGCAATGGAATGGTGAAAAGAAATGTGAGATGGGATTGTACTACGGAACTACAGCCTTTTTGACAGAGCGGGGTCATGTGGAAAGAAAGGAATGGAATGGAATGGAATGGAGTGGAGAGGAGAGGAGGGAAGTAGAGTGGAATGGAGTTGAGTGGAGTGGAGTAGAGTGGATTGAAGTGGAGTGGAATGGAGAGGAAAGAAATGGGATGGAAGGGATGCATTGAAGTGGAGTGGAGTGGGTTGGAGTACAACAGGATGGAATGGAATTGAATGAAGTGGACTGGTGTGAAGTGGAGTGAAGTGGAGTGGAGTAGAATGGAGAGGAATGGAATAGGAAGGAATGGAATGGAATGTAGTAGAGTGGAGTGAGGTGGAATGGAGTGAAGTGGAATGGAGCAGAATTAAATAGGACGGAGTTGAATATATTGGAGTGGAGCGCACTGGAGTGGAGAGGAGTGGAAGGGAGTGGAAGAGAGTTTGATGAAATGGAATGTAGTGGATTGGAGTGGAGTGGAGTGAAATGGAATGGAGTGGAATGGAATGGAATGGAATGGAATGGAATGCATTGGAATAGAACGCAATGGAATGGAAAGTTGACATGTAATGTGAGCAGAGATTGTGCCACTGCACTCCAGCCTGGGTGACACAGTGATATCCTGTCTAAAGAAAGGAATGGAATGCAATGGAGTGAAATGGAATGAAATGGAGTGGAGTGCATTGCAGTAGAGTGGAATGGAGTGTAGTGTAGTGTAATGGAGTGTAGTGGAGTGGAGTTGAGTTGAGTGGAGTGAAATGGAGTGGAGTGGAGTGGAACAGAATAAAATGTAATGTAATGGAATAGAATGGTGAAAGGAAATGTGAGCTGAGATTGTGCCATATCGCTCCAGGGTGGTTGAAAGAGTGAGATACCCTCGAAAGAAAGGAATCTGATAGAATGCCGGGGAATGAAATTAAATGGAGTGGACTGGAGAGGAGTGGAGTGAAGTGTAGTGGAGTGGAATGGAGAGGATTGGAACGGGACGGAATGGAATGGAATGAAGTGGAGTGGGGTGGGGTGGAGTGCAGTTGAATGGAATGGAAGGGAATGGAATGGAATGGAATGGAGTGGAGTGGAGTGCAGTGGAGTGGAGAGGAGTGGAACGGAGTGCAAAGGAATATGATGTAATGGAATGTAATGGACTGGAGTGGAGTGGAGTTGAATGGAGTGGAATGGAATGGAATGGAAGGGAATGCAGTGGAATGCAATGGAATAGAATGTAATGCAAAGGAAAGTTGACATGTAATGTGAGCTGAGATTGTGCCACTGCACTCCAGACTGGGTGAAACAGTGATAGCATGTCGAAAGAAAGGATTGGAATGCAATGGAGTGAAATGAAATGGAATGGAACAGAAAGAAATGGAGTGGAGTGGAGTGGAGGGGAGTGGAATGGATTCTAATGGAAAAGGATTGAGTGGAACGTAATGGAGTGTACTGCAGTGGAATGGACTGAAATAGAGTGGAATGGAATGGGATTTAAAGGAATGCAATAGAATGGTGAAAAGAAATGTGCACTGAGATTGTGCCACTGCACTCCAGTATTTGTGACAGAGTGAGATCCTGTGGAAAGAAAGGAATTGAATGGAGTGGAGTGGAATGGAATGGAGTGGAGTGAAGTGGAGTGGAGGGGAGTGGAATGGAGTGGAGTGGAATGGAGTGGAGTGGAGTGGAATGCAGTGGAATGGAATGGAGTGGAGTGGAGTGGAATGGAATGGAGAGGAGCGGAGTGCAGTGGAAAGGAGAGGAATGGCATGGGACAGAATGGAATGGAATGAAATGAAGTGGAGTGTAGCACAGTGGGATGGAGTGGAGTGGAATGCATTGGAGTGGAGTAGAGTGGATGAAATGGAACGGAATGGAGGGGAACGGAGTGGAGTGGAGCAGAATGGACTGGGGTGTAGTGGAGTAGAGCGGATGGAATGGAATGATATAGAATGGAATGGAATGGAATGGAGTGGAATGAAATGGAATGGAATGGAATGGTGAAAAGAAATGTGTGTTGAGATTGTACCACTACACTACAACCTGTGTGACAGAGAGAGATCCTGTTGAAAGAAAGGAATGGAATGGAAGGGATTGGAATGGAATGGGATGAAATGGAATGAAGTGGAGTGGAGAGGGTTGGAGAGGATTGCTGTGGAATGGAGTGGGGTGGAATGGAATGCAGTGGAATGGAGTAGAGTGGAATGCTGTGGAATGGCGAGGAGTGGAATAGAGTGGAATGGAATCGCATGTAATAGAATGTAGTGGGGTGGAGTGGAGTGGAGTGGAACGGATTGGAAAGGAATGGAATTGAATTAAAAGACATGGAATGGAATGGAATGGAATGGAATGGAATGCACTGGAATGGAATGGAATGGAATGCAATGGAATAGAATTCAATTCAACAGAAAGTTCACATGTAATTTGACCTGAGATTCTGCCACTGCACTCCAGTCTGGGTGACACCGTGATATCCCTTTGAAACAAAGGAATGGAATGCAATGATGTGAAATCAAATGGAAAGGAATGGAATAGGGTGGAATGAAGTGGAGTGGAGTGGAGTGAAATAGAGTAAAATGGAACGGGATGGAATGGAAAGCAATGGAATGGTGAAAAGAAATGTGAGCTGAGATTATACCACTGAACTTCAGCCTTATTGACAGAGTGAGATCCGGTGGAAAGAATGGAATGGAATGGAATGGAATGGAATGGAATGGAATGGAATGGAATGGAATGGAATGGAATGGATTGGAGTGGTTTGGAGTGGAGAGGAGTGGAGTGGAGTGGAGGGGATTAGGGTAGAATGTAGTGGAGTGGAGTATAGGGGAGTGAAGTGGAGTGGAATGAAGAGCAAAGGAATGGGATTGAAGGGAATGCAATGAAATGAAGTGGAGTAGGGTAGATTGGAATAGGATGGAATGGAATGGACTGACGTGGACTGGAGTGGTGTGGAGTGAAGTTGAGTGGAGTGAAATGGAGAGGAATGGCATGGGAAAGAATGGAATGGAATGAAGTGTAGTGGAGTGCAGTGGAGTGCAGTAGAATGGAGTGGAATTAAATAGGATTGAGTGGAATATATTCGAGGGGAGTGCAGTGGAATGGAGAGGAGTGGAAGGGAGTCAGATGAAATGGAATGTAGTGGATTGGAGTGGAGTGGGGTGGAACGGAATGGAGTGGAATGGAATGGAGTTGAATGAAATGGAATGGAATGGAATGCAATGGAATGGAATGGAATGGAATATAATGCAATGCAATGAAATGTTGACATTTAATGTGAGCTGAGGTTGTGCCACTGCACTCCAGCCTGGGTAACACAGTGATATCCTGTTCTAAGAAAGGAATGGAATGCAATGGAGTGAAACGGAATGCAAAGGAGTGGAGTAGAGTGGAATGGAGTGGAGTGGAGTGGAGTGCAGGGGAGTGGAATGGAGTTGAGTGGAGGGGAGTGGAACGGAATGGAATGGAACAGAATGGAACAGAATGGAACGGAATGGAATGGAGAAAAGAAATGTGTGCTGAGATGGTGCCTCTATGCTACAGCCAGTGTGACAGAGGAAGATCCTGTCGAAAGAAAGGAGTGGAATGGAAGGGATTGGAATTGAATGAAATGGAATTAATTGCGGTGGAGTGGAGGGGAATTCAGTGGAGTGGATTGGAGTGCAGTGGAATGGAACGGAATGGAATGGTAAAATGAAGTGCGAGCTGAGATGATGCCACTCCACAACAGCCTGAGTGACAGAGTGAGATCCTGTCAAAAGAAAGGAATAGAATGGAATGGAGTGGAATGGAATTGAATGGATTGTAGTGGAGTGTAGTGGAGTGGAAAGGAGTGGAATGGATTGGGATTGAATGGAAAGGAGGGGAGTGGCCTGGAATGGATTGGAGTGGAGTAGAATGGACTGGAGTGCAGTGGAGTGGAGAGGAATGGAATGGAATGGTATGGAATTGAATGGTGAAATGAAATGTGAGCCGAGATTGGGCCTCTGCACTCCAGGCTGGGTGACAGAGTGAGATACTCTCGAAAGAAAGGAATGGAATGGAATGCAGTGGAATGGAATGGAATGGAATGGAATGGAGTGGAGTGAATTGGAGTGCAGTGAAGAGGAGTGGAAGGGAATGGAGAGGAATGGAATGGGATGGAATGAAGTGAAGTGGAGTGGGGTGGAATAGAGTGCAGTGGAAGGGAGCAGAATAGAATGGGATGCAGTGGAAAGGAGTGGAGTGGACTGGAGTGGTGTGGAGAGGAATGGAGTGGAGTGGAATGGAGTGGAGTGGAATGGAGTGGATTGGAATGGAATGGAATGGAATTGAGTGGAGTGGAGTAAAGTGCAATGGAATCAGTTGTAATGGAATGTATTGGAGTGGAGTGGAGTTGTGTGGAACAGAGTGGAATCTAATGGAATGGAATAGAATGGAATGGAATGGCATTGAATGGAATGGAATTGAGTGGAGTGGAGTAAAGTGCAATGGAATCAGATGTAATGGAATGTATTGGAGTGGAGTGGAGTTGTGTGGAACAGAGTGGAATCTAATGGAATGGAATAGAATGGAAAGGAATGGCATTGAATGGAATGGAATGGAATGGAATGGAATGGAATGGAATGGAATGGAATGGAATGCAATGCAATGTAATAGAATGCAATGCAATGGAAAGCTGACATGTACTGTTAGCTGAGATGGTGCCACTGTACTCCAGCCTGGGGGACACAGTGATATCCTGTCGAAAGAAAAGAATGAAATGCAATGGAGTGAAATGAAATGTAATGGAAAGGAATGGAATGGAGTGGAGTGGAGTGGAATGCAGTGCAGTGGAGTGCAGTGGAATGGAGTCAAATGGAATGGGATGGAGTGAAATGGAATGGAGTGGAGTGGAGTGGAGTGAAATAGAGACGAATATGATGGAATGGAATGGAATGGAATGGAATAGAATGGAATGGAATGGAATGGCATGGAATGGAATGGAATGGAATGGAGTGGAATGATGAAAAGAAATGTGAGCTGACATTGTGCCAATGCACTCCAGGGTTTGTGACAGAGTGAGATCCTGTGGAAAAAAAGGAGTGGAATTGAATGGCATGGAATGGAAGGGAATGGGATGGAGTGGAGTGGGGTGCAGTGGAGTGCAATGGAATAGAGCAGAATGAAATGGAATGGAGTGGTGAAAAGAAATGTGTGCTGAGACTCTGCCACTATGCTACAGCCTGTGTGACAGAGGGACATACTGTGAAAAGAAAGAAATGAAATGGAAAGTAATGGAATGGAAGAGAATGGAATGGAATGGAATGGAGTGTAGTGGAGTGGAATTGAGTGGAGTGGAGTGCAGTGGAATGTAATGGAATGGAACGGTGAAATGTAATGTGAGCTGAGATTGTGCCACTGCACAGCAGCCTGGGTGAGTGAGATCCTGTCAAAATAAAGGAATGGAATAGAATGGAGTATAATGGAATGGAGTGGAATGGAGTGGACTTGAGTGGAGTGGAAAAGAATGGAATGGAATGGAATGGGATGGAATGGAAAGAAGTGTAGTGGACTAGAATGGAGTGGAGTGGAATTAATTGGAGTGGAGTGGAGTTGATGGAGTGGAATGGAAAGGAATGGAATGTTGAAATGAAATGTGAGCTGAGATTGTGCTTCTGCACTCCTGGCTGGTGACAGAGTGAGATATTCTTGAAAGAAAGGAATGGAACAGAATGCAGTGCATCGAAACGGAATTGAATGGAGTGGACTAGTGTGGACTGAAGTAAAGTTGTGGAGTAGAAAGGAGTGGAATGAAATGGGAAAGAATGGAATGGAATGAAATGGAGTTTACGCGGGTGGAGGGGAGTGCCGTGAAATGGAGCGGAATGGGAAAGGATGAAGTGGAATGCAGTGGCATGAGGTGCAGAGGAGATGAGAGGAGTGGAATGTAGTGGAATGAAATCGACTGTAATGGAATGTTGTGCAGTGGAGTGGAGTGTAGTGGAACGGAGAGGAATGGAATGGAATGGAATGAAATATAATGGAATGGAGAGGAGTGGAGTGGAGTGGAGTGGACCAGAGGGGAGTGAAGTGGAGTGGAATGGAGAGGAAAGGAATGGGATTGAAGGGAATGCAATGAAATGGAGTGGAGTGGAGTGGAATGGAGAGGAATGGGATTGGAAAGAATGGAATTGAATGAGGTGGAGTGGAGTGGGGTGGAGTGGAGTGCAGTGGAATGGAGCAGAATTAAATAGGATGGAGTAGAATATATTGGAGAGGAGTGCAGTGGATTGGAAAGGAATGGAATGGAGTGGAAGGGAGGCGGATGAAATGGAATTTAGTGGATTAGAGTGGAGCAGAGTGGAATGGAAGGGAGTGGAATGGAAAGGAGTGGAATGGAATGGAATGGAATGGAATGGAATGGAATAGAATGCAATGCAATGGAAAGTTGGCATTTAATGTGAGCTCAGATTGTGCCACTTCACTCCAGCATGGAGGACACAGTGATATCCTGTCCAAAGAAAGGAATGGAATGCAATGGAGTGAAACTGAATGGACTGGAGTGGAGTGGAGTGGAGTGGAGTGGAGTGGAGTGTAGTGTAATGGAGTTGAGTGGAGTGGAGTGGAACGGAATGGAACGGAATGGAATGCAACAGAATGAAACGAAATTGAATGGTGAAAAGAAATGTGTGCTGAGACTGTGCCTTTACACAACAGCCTGTGTGACAGAGGAAGATTCTGTCGAAAGACAGGAGTGGAATGGAAGGGATTCGAAAGGAATGGAATGGAATGGATTGTGATGGAGTGTAGTGGAATTGAGTGGAGTGGATTGGAGTGCAGTGGAATGGAATGGAAAGGAATGGAATGGAAAGGAAAGGAATGGAAAGGAATGGAATGGAATGGAATGGAATGGAATGGAATTCAATGGAATGGAATGGAATTCAATGGAATGGAATGGAGAAATGAAATGTGAGCTGAGATGGTGCCTCTCCACAACAGCCTGACTGACAGAGTGAGATCCTGTCAAAAGAAATGAATAGAATGGAATGGAATGGAGTGGAATGGAATGGAATGGAGTGGAATGGAATTGAATGGAGTGGAGTGGAGTGCAGTGGAAGGGAGTGGAATGGAATGGGATTGAATGGAAAGGAGCAGAGTGGCCTGGAATGGAGTGGAGTGGAGTGCAGTGGAATGGATTGGATTGGAGTGGAGTGGAGTGGAGAGGAATGGAATGGAATGGAATGGAATGGAATGGAATGGAATGGAATGGAAAGGAACGGAACGGAATGGAATGGTGAAATGAAATGTGAGCTGAGATTGGGCCTCTGCATTCCAGGCTGGATTACAGAGTGAGATACTCTTGAAAGAAAGGAATGGAATGGAATACAGTGGAATGGAATGGAATCGAATGGAGTGGACTGGAGTGAAATGGAGTCCAGTGAAGAAGAGTGGAGGGGAATTGAGAGTAAAGGAATGGGATGGAATGGTATGGAATGAAGTGAAGTGTAGTGGGGTGGAGTAGAGTGCAGTGGAATGGAGCAGAATAGAATGGGATGCAGTGGAAAGGAGTGTAGTGGACTGGAGTGGTGTGGAGTGGAATGGAGTGGAGTGGAAAGGAGTGGAGTGGAATGCAGTGGAATGGAATGGAATGAAATTGAGTGGAGTGGAGTAAAGTGGAATGGAATCGGATGTAATGGAACGCATTGGAGTGGAGTGGAGTGGAGTGGAATGGAGTGGGATATAACGGAAAGGAATGGAATGGAAAGAATGGAATGGAATGGAATGGAATGACATTGAATGGAATGGAATGCAATGGAACAGAATGCAATGCAATGGAAAGTTGACATGTAATGTGAGCTGATATTTTGCCACTGAACTCCAGCCTTTGTGATAGAGTGATATCCTGTCGAAAGAAAGGAATGAAATGCAATGGAGTGAAATGAAATGGAATGGAAAGGAATGGAATGGAAAGGAATGGAATGGAGTGAAGTGTAGTGGAATGGAATGCAGTAGAGTGGAGTGTAGTGGAATGGAATGGAATGGTGAAAAGAAATGTGAGCTGAGTTTGTGCCACTGCACTCCAGAATTTGTGACAGAGTGAGATCCTGTGGAAAGAAAGGAATGCAATTGAATGGAGTGGGATGGAATGGAATGGGGTGGAGTGGAGTGGGGTGGAGTGGAGTGCAGTGGAATGGAGAGGAATGGAATGGAATGGTGAAAAGAAATGTGTGCTGAGACTGTGCAACTATGCTACAGCCTGTGTGACAGAGGGACGTCCTGTCAAAAGAAAGAAATGAAATGGAATGGAATGGAATGGAATGGATTCGAGTGGAGTGTAGTGGAATTGAGTGGAGTGGAATGAAGTGCAGTGAAATGGAATGGAATGGTGAAATGAAAGGTGAGTTGAGATTGTGCCACTGCACTCCAGACTTTGTGACAGAGTGAGTTCCTGGGGAAAGAAAGGAATGCAATTGAATGGAGTGGAATGGAATGGAATGGGGTGGAGTGGAGTGGGATGGAATGCAGTGCAGTGGAATGGAGAGGATGGAATGGAATGGTGAAAAGAAATGTGTGCTGAGACTGTGTAACTATGCTACATCCTGTGTGACAGAGGGACATCCTGTCAAAAGAAAGAAATGTAATGTAATGGAATGGAATGGATTCGAGTGGAGTGTAGTGGAATTGAGTGAAGTGGAGTGGAGTGCAGTGGAATGGAATGGAATGGTGAAATGAAATGTGAGCTGAGATTGTGCCACTGCTCACCAGCCTGTTTGACAGAGTGAGATCCTGTCAAAAGAAAGGAATGGAATGGAATGGAGTAGAATGGAAAGGAATGGAATGGAGTGGAGTTGAGTGGACTGGAGTGAAGTGGAAAGGAGTGGAATGGAATGGGATGGAATGGAAAGTAGTGGAGTGGACTGGAATGGAGTGGAGTGGAGAGTGGAATGGATTGGAGTGGAGTAGAGTGTAGTTTATGGAGTGGAGTGGATTGGAATGGAATGGTGAAATGAAATGAGAGCTGAGATTTTGCCACTGCACTCCCAGCTGGGTGACAGAGTGAGATATTCTTGAAAGATAGGAATGGAATGGATTGCAGTGGAATGGAATGGAATGGGATGGAGTGGACTGGAGTGGAGTGGAGTGGTGTAGAAAGGAGTGGAATGGAATGTGAAGGAATGGAATGGAATGAAGCGGAGTGGAGTTGGGTGGAGGGGATTGCCGTGGAATGGAGCATAATGGGAAAGGATGGAGTGGAATGCAGTGGAGTGGAGTGCAGAATAGGTGAGAGGAGTGGAATGGAGTGGAACGGAATCGGATGTAATGGAATGTTGTGGAGTGGAGTGGAGTGGAACAGAGTGGAAAGAATGGAACTGAATGGAATGGAAAGGAATGCAATGTAATAGAATGCAATGCAACGGAAAGTTGACAGGTAAGGAATGAAATGGAATGGAGAAGAATGGAATGGAGTGGAGTGGAGTTGACTGGAGTGGAGTGGAAAGGAGTGGAATGGAATGGAATTGAATGGAATAGAATAGAAAGGAATGGAATGGAATGGTGAAAAGAAATGTGAGCTGAGATAGTGCCACTGCATTCAAGCCGGGGTAACAGTGATATCCTGATGAAAGAAGGGAATGGAGTGCAATGGAGTGAAATGGAATGGAATGGAATGGAGAGGACTGCAGTGGAATGGAATGGAGTGAAGTGGAATACAGTGGAATGGAGAGGAGTGGAATTTGATACAATGGAATGGAATGAATTGGAGTGGAGTGGGGTGGAGTGGAGTGCAGAGGAATGGAGCACAATGGAATGGGATGGAGTGGAATGGAGAGGAGTGGCGAGCAGTGGAGTGGAGAGGAGTGGAATGGAAGGGAGTGGAATCCGAAGTAATGAAATGTAGTGGAGTGGAGTGGAGTTGACAGGAAAGGAATGAAATGGAATTTAATTAAATGGAATGGAATGGAATGGAATGGAATGGCATGCAATGGAATGGAATGGAATGCATTTGAATAGAATGCAATGCTATGGAAAGATGATATGTAGTGGGAGCCGAGTTTAAGCAACTGCACTCAAGCCTGAGTGACACAGTGATATCCTGTCAAAAGAAAGGAAAAGAACGCAATGGAGTGAAAAGGAATGGAATGGAAAGGAATGGAATGGAATGGAATGGAATGGAAAGGAATGGAATGGAAAGGAGTGGAGTGGAATTTAGTGGAGTGGAGTGGAGGTGAGAGCAGTGGAATTGAGTGGAGTGGAATGGAGTGGAGTGGAGTAGAGTGGAGTGGAGTGGAGTGGAAAGAAGTGGAAAGTAGTGGAATGGAATGGAATGGAAGGGAATGGAAAGGAGTGAACTGGAATGGAGTGGAATGGAATGGAGAAATGGAATGTGAGCTGAGATTGTGCCATTGTGCTCTAGGCTTGGTAAAAGAGTGAGATACTCTAGAAAGAAAAGAATGGAATGGAATGAAATGGAATGGAATGGAATGAAAAACAATGAAATGGAGTGGACTGGAGTGGAGTGGAGTGAAGTGTATTGGAATGGAATAGAGAGGAATGGAAGGGGATGGGATGGAATGAAGTGGAGTGGATTGGGGTGGAGTGGAATGCAGTTGAATGGAGATGAATGGAATGGGATGGAGTGTAATGGAGTAAAGTGGAGTGGAGTGGATTGGAGAGGAGTGGAATGGATTGAAATGTAATGCAGTTGAGTGGAGTGGAGTGGAATGAAATGGAGTCAAATGCAATGGAATCGAATGAAAAAGAATGGAATGGGGTAGAATGGAAAGGAATGGAGTGGAATGGAACGGAACGGAATGTAAGGGAATGGCGAAATGAAATGTGAGCTGAGATTGTGCCACTGTGCTCCAGGCTTGGTAACAGAGTGAGATACTCTCGAAAGAAAGGAATACAATGGAATGGAGCGGAATGGAAAGGAATGGAATGGAATGCAATGAAATGAAGTGAACTGGAGTGGAGTGGAGTGGAGTGAAGTGGATTGGTGTGCAATGGCGAGGAATGGAATGGGATGGAATGGAATGGAAGGAAGTGGAGTAGAATGGGTTGGAGTGGAGTGCAGCAGAATGGAGCCGAATGGAATGGGATGGAGTGGAATGGAGTGTAGTAGAGTGGAGGGGATTGGACTGGAGTGAAATGGACTCAGATGCAATAGAACGTAGCAGAGTTGAGTGGAGTGGAATGGAGAGGAATGGAATGGAATGGAATGGAATGGAATGGAATGGAATGGAATGGAATGGAATGGAATGGAATGGAATGGAATGGAATGCAATTGAACAGAATGCAATGAAATGGAAAGTTGACATCTAATGTGAACTGAGAATGTGCCAATGTACTCCAACCTGAGTGAAACCGTGATATCCTGTGGAAAGAAAGGAATGGAATGCAATAAAGTGCAATGTAATGGAATAGAATGGAATGGAATGGAAAGGAATGGAATGGAATGCAGTGGAATGGAATGAAATGGAATGGAATGGAGTGGAGTGGATTGTAGTGGAATGGATTTGAATGGAATGGGATGGAGTGAAATGGGATAGTGTAGAGTGGAGTGGAGCGAAAGACAGTGGAATGGAATGGGATGGAATGGAATGCAATGGAATGGTGTAAAGAAATATGAGCTGAGATTGTGCCACTGCACTACAGCCTTTGTGACAGAGAGAGATCCAGTGGAAAGAAAGGAATGGAAGGGAATGGAGTTTAATGGAATGGAATGGAATGGAGTGGAGTGGAATGGAATGGAGTGGAGTGGAGTGGACAGAAGGGCAGTGGATTGGAGTAGAGTGCAACAGAGTGTAGAGGACTGCAAGGGAGTGGAGTGGAGGGGAGTGGAAGGGAATGGAGCAGAGTGGAATGGAGTGGAGTGGAGTGGATTGGAATGGAGAGGTGTGCAGCGGAGTGGATTGGAATGCAGTGGGTTGGAATGGATTAGAGTGGAGTGGTGTGGAGTGGAATTGGGTAGAGTGGAATGGAGTGAAGTGGAAAGAGTGGAGTGGAATGGAGAGGACTGGAGTGGAGTGGAATAGTGAAGAATGGAATTGGATGGAATTGAATGGAATGAAGTTGAGTGGAGTGGGGTGGACAGAAATAGAGTGGAATATAGCAGAATGGAATAGGATGGAGTGGAATGGATAGGCTTGGAGTTCAGTGGAGTGGAGAGGTGTGGAATGGAGTGGCATGGAATCGGATGTAACAGAATGTAGTGGTGTGGAGTGGAATGGAGTGGAACGGAGTAGAATGGAATGGAATTGAATGGAATGGAATGGAAAGGAATGCCATGGAATGCAATGGAATGCAATGGAATAGAATACAATGTAATGGAAAGTTGACATGTAAAATGAGCTGAGATTGTGACACTGCACTCCATCCTGAGCGACACGGTGATATCCTGTTGAAAGAAAGGAATGGAATGCAATGGAGTGAAATGAAACGGTACGGAGTGGTATGGAGAGGAGTGGAGGGCAGTGGAGTGAACTGGACTGGAGTGGAGTGAAATGGAGTCGAATGGAATCTAATCGAGTATAATAGAATTTAGTGGATAGGAGTTGAGAGAAGTGGAGTGGAGTGGAATGAAGTGAAATAGAATGGAATGGAATAGAAAGCAATAGAACCATGAAAAGAAATGTGAGCTGAGATGGTTCCAGTGCACTCCAGCCTTTGTGACAGAGTGAGATCCTGTGGAAAGAAAGGAAAGGAATGGAGTGGAATGGAATGGAAGGAAGTGGAGTGGATTGGAGTGGATTGGAGTGGAAGGGAGTGGAGTGGAGTGGAGTGGAATGGAGTGGAGTGCAATGGAGTGGAGTGGAGTGGATTGGAGTGGAGTGTATTGGAGTGGAATAGAATGGATTCGAATAGAGTAGATTGAAGTGGACTGGAATGGAGTGGTGTGGAGGTGGAATATAACGAAATGCAGTGGAAAGGATTAAAGTGGAGTGCAGTGGAGTGGAATGCAGTGGAGTGCAGTGGAGTGAAATGGACTGGCGTGGAATGGAGTGGAGTGGAAAGGAATATAGTGGAACGTAGTGGAGTTGAGGGGAGTGGAATGGAGAAGAATGGAGTGGGATGAAGTGGATTGGAGTGGCGTGGAGTGGAGTGCAGTGGACTGGAGCGTAATGGAATGGAATGGAGTGGAATGGATTGGGGTGGAGTGCAGTGGATAGGAGAGGATTGCAATGGAGTGGAATGGACAAGGTGTAATGGAATGTAGTGGAGTGGAGTGGAGTGGAGTGGAACGGAGTGGAATCTAATGGATTGGGATGGAATGGAATGGAATGGAATGGAATGGAATGGAATGGAATGGTATCGAATGGTATGGAATGGAATGGAATGCCATGGAATTCCATGGGATGCAATTGAATAGAATACCATGCAATGGAAAGTTGACACGTTATGTGAGCTGAGATTGTGAGACTGCACTTCCAGCCTGGGTGACACAGTGATATTTTGTGGAAAGAAAGGAATGGAATCGATAGAGAGAAATGGAAGTGAATTTAATGGAATGTAGTGGATTGGGTAGTAGTGGATTGGAGTGTATTGGAGTGGACTGGAATGAATTCGAATGGAATGGGATGGAGTGGAATGGAATGGAATAGAGTGGAGTGGAGTGAAATGGAGTGTAATGGAATGAGATGGAGTGGAATGCAATGGAATGGTCAAAAGAAATACGAGCCGAGATTGTGCAACTACACTGCAGGCTCTGTGTCAGAGTGAGATCTTGCGAAAAGAAATGAATGGAATGGAATTAATTGGAATGGAACGGAGTGGAGTGGAGTGGAGTAGAATGAAGTGGAGTGGAGTGGTGGAAAATGGAGGGGATTGGAATGGAGAGGAGTGGAGTGGAGTGGAATTGAGTGGAGTGGATTAGAGTGGAGTGGAGGAGAATGGAGTGGTGTGGATTGGATTGGAATGGATTGGAATGGAATGAAGTGGAGAGGAATGGTTTAGAGTGGAGTGCAGTAGAATGGAGCCGAATGGAATGGGATGGAGTGGAATGGAGTGTAGTGGAGTGGAGAGGATTGGAATGGGGTGTAATGGACTCAGATGCAATGGAACGTAGCTGAGTGGAGTGGAGTGGAACGGAGTGGAATGGAATGGAATTGAATGAAATGGAATGGAATGGAATGGAATGGAATGCAATGGCATGCAATTGAACAGAATGCAATGAAATGGAAAGTTGACATCTAATGAGAACTGAGAATATGCCACTGTACTCCAACCTGAGTGAAACCGTGATATCCTGTCGAAAGAAAGGAATGGAATGCAATAAAGTACAATGTAGTGGAATGGAATGGAATGGAATGGAATGGAATGGAATGGAATGCAGTGGAATGGAATGGAATGGAATGGAATGGAATGGAATGGAATGGATTGGAATGGATTGGATTGTAGTGGAATGGTTTCGAATGGAATGGGATGGACTGAAATGGGATACCGTAGAGTGGAGTGGAGTGAAAGGGAGTGGAATAGAATGGAATGGAATGGAATGCAATGGAATGGTGTAAAGGAATATGAGCTGAGATTGTGCCACTGCACTACAGCCTTTGTTACAGAGAGAATTCCAGTGGAAAGAAAGGAATGGAAGGGAATGGAGTTTAATGGAATGAAATGGAGTGGAGTGGAGTGGAGTGGAGTGGAATGAAATGGAGTGAAGTGGAGTGGACAGAAGGGTAGTGGATTGGAGTAGAGTGCAACAGAGTGCAGAGGACTGCAAGGGAGTGGAGTGGAGGGGAGTGGAAGGGAGTGGAGAAGAGTGGAATGGAGTGGAGTGGAGTGGATTGGAATGGAATGGAGAGGGCTGGAACGGAGTGGAGCGGAGTGGATTGGAATGCAGTGGCTTGGAATGGATTAGAGTGGAGTGGTGTGGAATGGAATTGAGTCGAGTGGAATGGAGTGAAGTGGAAAGGAGTGGAGTGGAATGGAGAGGACTGGAGTGGAGTGGAATGGTGAAGTATGGAATTGGATGCAATTGAATGGAATGAAGTTGAGTGGAGTGGGGTGGACAGAAATAGAGTGGAATATAGCAGAATGGAATGGGATGGAGTGGAATGGATAGGCTTGGATTTCAGTGGAGTGGAGAGGTGTGGAATGGAGTGGAATGGAATCGGATGTAACAGAATGTAGTGGAGTGGAGTGGAATGGAGTGGAACGGAGTAGAATGGAATGGAATGGAATGGAAAGGAATGCCACGGAATGCAATGGAATGCAATGGAATAGAATACAATGTAATGGAAAGTTGACATGTAAAGTGAACTGAGATTGTGACACTGCACTCCATCCTGAGTGACACGGTGATATCCTGTTAAAGAAAGGAATGGAATTCAATGGAGTGAAATGCAATGGAATGGAGTGGTGTGGAGTGGAGTGGAGTGCAGTGGAGGGAACTGGACAGGAGTGGAGTGGAATGGAGTTGAATGGAATCTTATCGAGTGTAATGGAATGTAGTGGATTGGAGTAGAGAGGAGTGGAGTGGAGTGGAATGAAGTGAAATAAAATGGAATGGCATAGAAAGCAATACAACCATGAAAAGAAATGTGAGCTGAGATGGTTCCAGTGCACTCCAGCCTTTGTGACAGAGTGAGATCCTGTGGAAAGAAAGGAAAGGAATGGAGTTTAATGGAATGGAAGGAAGTGGAGTGGAATGGAGTGGATTGGAGTGGAAGGGAGTGGAGTGCAGTGGAATGGAGTGGAGTGCAATGGAGTGGAGTGGAGTGGGTTGGAGTGGAGTGGATTGGAGTGGAATAGAATGGATTCGAATAGAGTGGATTGAAGTGGACTGGAATGGAGTGGAGTGGAGGTGGAATAGAACGGAGTGCAGTGGAAAGGATTAAAGTGGAGTGCAGTGGAGTGGAATGCAGTGGAGTGCAGTGGAGTGAAATGGAGTGGCGTGGAATGGAGTGGAGTGGAAAGAAATATAGTGGAACGGAGTGGAGTGGAGGGGAGTGGAATGGAGAAGAATGGAATGGGACGAAGTGGATTGGAGTGGCGTGGAGTGGAGTGCAGTGGACTGGAGCGCAATGGAATGGGACGGAGTGGAATGGATTGGAGTGGAGTGCAGTGGATTGGAGAGGATTTCAATGGAGTGGAATGGAATAAGATGTAATGGAATGGAGTGGAGTGGAGTGGAACGGAGTGGAATCTAATGGATTGGAAAGGAATGGAATGGAATGGAATGGAATGGAATGGAATGCCATGGAATTCCATGCAATGCAATGGAATAGAATGCCATGCAATGGAAAGTTGACACGTTATGTGAGCTGAGATTTTGCCACTGCACTTCCAGCCTGGGTGACACAGTGATATTTTGTGGAAAGATAGGAATGGAATCGATAGAGAGAAATGGAAGTGAATATAATGGGATGTAGTGGATTGGATAGTAGTGGATTGGAGTGGACTGGAATGAATTCGAATGGAATGGGATGGAGTGGAATGAAATGGAGTGGAGTGGAGTGAAATGGAGTGTAGTGGAATGAGATGGTGTGGTATGCAATGGAATGGTCAAAAGAAATGCGAGCCGAAATTCTGCAACTACACTGCAGGCTCTGTGTCAGAGTGAGATCTTGCGAAAAGAAATGAAAGAAATGGAATTAATTGCAATGGAATGGAATGGAATGGAGTGGAGTGGAGTAGAATGAAGTGGAGTGGAATCGTGGAAAATGGAGGGGATTGGAATGGAGAGGAGTGGAGTGGAGTGGAATTGAGTGGAGTGGAGAAGAATGGAGTGGTGTGGAGTGGATTGGAATGGATTGGAATGGAATGAAGTGGAGTGGAATGGTTTGGAGTGGAGTGCAGTAGAATGGAGCCGAATGGAATGGGATGGAGTGGAATGGAGTGTAGAGGAGTGGAGAGGATTTTAATGGATTGTAAAGGACTCAGATGCAATCGAACGTAGCTGAGTGGAGTGGAGTGGAACGGAGTGGAATGCAATGGAATTGAATGAAATGGAATGGAATGGAAAGGAATGCAATGGCATGCGATTGAAAAGAATGCAATGAAATGGAATGTTGACGTCTAAGGTGAACTGTGAATGTTCCACTGTACTCCGACCTGAGTGAAACCGTGATATCCTGTCAAAAGAAAGGAATGGAATGCAATAAATTGCAATGTAGTGGAATGGAATGGAATGGAAGGGAGTGGAATGGAATGGAATTGAATGGAATGGAATGGAGCGGATTGTAGTGGAATTGATTCGAATGGAATGGGATGGAGTGAAATGGGATATCGTAGAGTGGAGTGGAGTGAAAGAGAGTTGAATGGAATGGGATGGAATGGAATGCAATGGAATGGTGTAAAGAAATATGAGCTGAGATTGTGCCACTGCACTACAGCCTCTGTGAAAGAGAGAGATCCAGTGGAAAGAAAGAAATGGAAGGGAATGGAGTTTAGTGGAATGAAATGGAGTGTAGTGTAGTGGAATGTAATGGATTGGAGTGGAGTGGACAGAAGGGTAGTGAATTGGAGTAGAGTGTAACAGAGTGTAGAGGACTGCAAGGGAGTGGAGTGGAGGGGAGGGGAAGGGAGTGGAGCAGATTGGAATGCAGTGAAGTGGAGTGTATTGGAATGGAATGGAGAAGGGTGGAATGCAGTGGAGCGGAGTGGATTGGAATGCAGTGGGTTGGAATGGATTAGAGTGGAGTGGTGTGGAGTGGAATTGAGTCGAGTGGAATGGAGTGAAGTGGAAAGGAGTGGAGTGGAATGGAGAGGACTGGAGTGGAGTGGAATGGTGAAGAATGGAATTGGATGGAATTGAATGGAATGAAGTTGAGTGGAGTGGGGTGGACAGAATACAGTGGAATACAGCAGAATGGAATGGGATGGAGTGGAATGGATAGGCTTGGATTTCAGTGGAGTGGAGAGGTGTGGAATGGAGTGGAATGGAATCGGATGTTACAGAATGTAGTGGAGTGGAGTGGAATGGAGTGGAACGGAGTAGAATGGAATGGAATGGAATGGAATGGAATGGAATGGAATGGAATGGAAAAGAATGCCATGGAAAGCAATGGAATGCAATGGAATAGAATACAATGTAATGGAAAGTCGACATGTAAAGTGAGCTGAGATTGTGACACTGCACTCCATCCTGAGTGACACGGTGATATCCTGTTGAAAGAAAGGTATGGAATGCAATGGAGTGAAATGCAATGGAATGGAGTGGTATGGAGTGGAGTGGAGTGCAGTGGAGTGGCCTGGACAGGAGTGAAGTGGAATGGAGTCGAATGGAATCTTATCGAGTGTAATGGAATGTAGTGGATTGGAGTAGAGAGGAGTGGAGTGGAGTGGAATGAAGTGAAATAGAATGGAATGGAATAGAAAGCAATAAAACCATGAAAAGTAATGTGAGCTGAGATGGGTCCAGTGCACTCCAGCCTTTGTGACAGAGTGAGATGCTGTGGAAAGAAAGGAAAGGAATTGAGTGGAATGGAATGGAAGGAAGTGGAGTGGAGTGGAGTGGATTGGAGTGGAAGGGAGTGGAGTGGAGTGGATTGGAGTGGAATGGAGTGGAGAGCAATGGAGTGGAGTGGAGTGGATTGGAGTGGAGTGGATTGGAGTGGAAGGGAGTGGAGTGGAATGGAGTGGAATAGAGTGGAGTGCAATGGAGACCAGTGGAGTGGATTGGAGTTGAGTGGATTGGAGTGGAATAGAATGGATTCGAATAGAGTGGATGGAAGTGGACTGGAATGGAGTCGAGTGGAGGTGGAATAGAACGGAGTGCAGTGGAAAGGATTAAAGTGGAGTGCAGTGGAGTGGAATGCAGTGGAGTGCAGTGGAGAGAAATGGAGAGGGGTGGAATGGAGTGGAGTGGAAAGGAATATAGTGGAAGGGAGTGGAGTGGAGGGGAGTGGAATGGAGAAGCATGGAATGGGATGAAGTGGATTGGAGTGGCGTGGAGTGGAGTGCAGTGGACTGGAGCGTAATGGAATGGGACCGAGTGGAATGGATTGGAGTGGAGTGCAGTGGATTGGAGAGGACTGCAATGGAGTAGAATGGAATAAGATGTGATGGAATGTAGTGGAGTGGAGTGGAGTTCAGTGGAACGGAGTGGAATCTAATGGATTGGGATGGAATGGAATGGAATGGAATGGAATGGAATGGAATGGAATGGAATGGAATGCCATGGAATTCCATGGGATGCAATTGAATAGAATGCCATGCAATGGAAAGTTGACACGTTATGTGAGCTGGGATTGTGCCACTGCACTTCCAGCCTGGGTGACACAGTGATATTTTGTGGAAAGAAAGGAAAGGAATCGAGAGAGAAATGGAAGTGAATTTAATGGAATGTAGTGGATTGGGTAGTAGTGGATTGGAGTGGATTGGAGTGGACTGGAATGAATTCGAACGGAATGAGATGGAGTGGAAAGTAATAGAGTGGAGTGGAGTGGAATGGAGTGTAATGGAATGAGATGGAATGGAATGCAATGGAAAGGTTAAAAGAAATACGAGCCGAGATTGTGCAACTACACTGCAGGCTCTGTGTCAGAGTGAAATCTTGCAAAAAGAAATGAATGGAATGAAATTAATTGGAATGGAATTGAATGGAATGGAGTTGAGTGGAGTAGAATGAAGTGGAGTGGAGGGGTGGAAAATGGAGGGGAGTGTAATGGAGAGGAGTGGAGTGCAGTGGAATTCAGTGGAGTGGATTAGAGTGGAGTGGAGTAGAATGGAGTGGTGTGGAGTGGATTGGAATGGATTGGAATGGAATGAAGTGGAGTGGAATGGTTTGGAGTGGAGTGCAGTAGAATGGAGCCGAATGGAATGGGATGGAGTGGAATGGAGTGTAGTGGAGTGGAGAGGATTGGAATGGAGTGAAATGGACTCAGATGCAATGGAACGTAGCTGAGTGGAGTGGAGTGGAACGGAGTGGAATGGAATGGAATTGAATGAAATGGAATGGAATGGAATGGAATTCAATGGAATGCAATTGAACAGAATGCAATGAAATGGAAAGTTGACATCTAATGTGAACTGAGAATGTGCCAATGTACTCCAACCTGAGTGAAACCGTGATATCCTGTTGAAAGAAAGGAATGGAATGCAATAAAGTGCAATGGAATGGAATGGAATGGAATGGAATGGAATGGAATGGAATGGAATGGAATGGAATGGAATGGAATGGAATGGAGTGGAGTGGATTGTAGAGGAATGGATTCGAATGGAATGGGATGGAGTGAAATGGGATAGCGTAGAGTGGAGTGGAGTGAAAGAGAGTGGAATGGAATGTGATGGAATGGAAAGCAATGGAATGGTGTAAAGAAATATGAGCTGAGATTGTGCCACAGCACTACAGCCTTTGTGACAGAGAGAGATCCAGTGGAAAGAAAGGAATGGAAGGGAATGGAGTTTAATGGAATGAAATTGAGTGTAGTGGAGTGGAATGTAATGTAGTGGAGTGGAGTTGACAGAAGGGTAGTGGGTTGGAGTAGAGTGCATCAGAGTGTAGAGGACTTCAAGGGAGTGGAGTGGAGGGGAGTGGAAGGGAGTGGAGCAGAGTGGAATGGAGTGGCGTGGAGTTGATTGGAATGGAGAGGTGGGGAACGGAAAGGAGCGGAGTGTATTGGAATGCAGTGGGTTGGAATGGATTGGAGTGGAGTGGTGCGGAGTGGAATTTAGTTGAGTGGAATGGAGTGAAGTGGAAAGGAGTGTAGTGGAATGGAGAGGAGTGGAGTGGAGTGGAATGGTGAAGAATGGAATTGGATGGAATTGAATGGAATGAAGTTGAGTGTAGTGGGGTGGACAGAAGTACAGTGGAATATAGCAGAATGGAATGGGATGGAGTGGAATGGATAGGCTTGGATTCAGTGGTGTGGAGAGGTGTGGAATGGAGTGGAATGGAATCAGATGTAACAGAATGTAGTGGAGTGGAGTGGAATGGAGTGGAACGGAGTAGAATGGAATGGAATTGAATGGAATGGAAAGGAAAGAAATGCCATGGAATGCAATGGAATGCAATGGAATAGAATACAATGTAATGGAAAGTTGACATGTAAAGTGAGCTGAGATTGTGACACTGCACTCCATCCTGAGTGACACGGTGATATCCTGTTGAAAGAAACGAATGGAATGCAATGGAGTGAATTCAATGGAATGGAGTGGTATGGAGTGGAGAGGAGTGCAGTGGAGTGGACTGGACAGGAGTGGAGTGGAATGGAGTCGAATGGAATCTTATGGAGTGTAACGGAATGTAGTGGATTGGAGTACAGAGGAGTGGAGTGGAATGGAATGAAGTGAAATAGAATGGATTGGAATAGAAAGCAATACAACCATGAAAAGAAATGTGAGCTGAGATGGTTCCAGTGCACTCCAGCCTTTGTGACAGAGTGAGATCCTGTGGAAAGAAAGGAAAGGAATGGAGTGGAATGGAATGGAAGGAAGTGGAGTGGAGTGGAGTGGATTGGAGTGGAAGGGAGCGGAGTGGAGTGGAGTGGAATGGAGTGGAGTGCAATGGAGTGGATTGGAGTGGAGTGGATTGGAGTGGAATAGAATGGATTCGAATAGAGTGGATTGAAGTGGACTGGAATGGATTGGAGTGGAGGTGGAATAGAACGGAGTGCAGTTTAAAGGATTAAAGTGGAGTGTAGTGGCGTGGAATGCAGTGGAGTGCAGTGGAGTGAAATGGAGTGGCTTGGAATGGAGTGGAGTGGAAAGGAATATAGTGGAACGGAGTGGAGTGGAGGGGCGTGGAATGGAGAAGAATGGAATGGGATGAAATGGATTAGAGTGGCGTGGAGTGGATTGCAGTGGACTGGAGAGTAATGTAATGGGACGGAGTGGAATGGATTGGAGTGGAGTGCAGAGAATTGGAAAGGATTACAATGGAGTGGAATGGAATAAGATGTAATGGAATGTAGTGGAGTGGAGTGGAGTTGAGTGGAACGGAGTGGAATCTAATGGATTGGGATGGAATGGAATGGAATGGAGTTGAATGGAATGCCATGGAATTCCATGGGATGCAATTGAATAGAATGCCATGCAATGGAAAGTTGACACGTTATGTGAGCTGAGATTGTGCCACTGCACTGCCAGCCTGGGGGACACAGTGATATTTTGTGGTAAGAAAGGAACAGAATCGATAGAGAGAAATGGAAGTGAATTTAATGGGATGTAGTGAATTGGATAATAGTGGATTGGAGTGGACTGGAATGAATTCGAATGGAATGGGATGGAGTGGAATGGAATGGAGTGGAGAGGAGTGAAATGGAGTGAAATGGAATGAGATGGAGTGTTATGCAATGGAATGGTCAAAAGAAATACGAGCGGAGATTGTGCAACTACACTGCAGTCTCTGTGTCAGAGTGAGATCTTGCGAAAAGAAATGAATGGAATGGAATTAATTGGAATGGAATGCAATGGAGTGGAGTGGAGTAGAATGAAGTGGAGTGTAGTGGTGGAAAATGGAGGGGAGTGGAATGGAGAGGAGTGGAGTGGAGTGGAATTGAGTGGAGTGGATTAGAGTGGAGTGGAGTAGAATGGAGTGGTGTGGAGTGGATTGGAATGGATTGGAATGGAATGAAGTGTAGTGGAATGGTTTGGAGTGGAGTGCAGTAGAATGGAGCCGAATGGAATGGGATGGAGTGGAATGGAGTGTAGTGGAGTGGACAGGATTGGAATGGAGTGAAATGGACTCAGATGCAATGGAACGTCGCTGAGTGGAGTGGAGTGGAACGGAGTGGAATGGAATGGAATTGAATGGAATGGAATGGAATGCAATGGAATGCAGTTGAACAGAATGTAATGAAATGGAAAGTTGACATCTAATGTGAACTGAGAATGTGCCACTGTTCTCCAACCTGAGTGAAACAGTGATATCCTGTCAAAAGAAAGGAATGGAATGCAATAAAATGCAATGTAATGGAATGTAATGGAATGGAATGGAATGGAGTGGAGTGGAGTGGAGTGGTTTGTAGTGGAATGGATTCGAATGGAATGGGATGGAGTGAAATGGGATAGCGAAGAGTGGAGTTGAGTGAAAGAGAGTGGAATGGAATGTGATGGAATGGAATGCAATGGAATGGTGTAAAGAAATATGAGCTGAGATTGTGCCACTGCACTACATCCTTTGTGACAGAGAGAGATCCAGTGGAAAGAAAGGAATGGAAGGGAATGGAGTTTAATGGAATGCAAAGAAATGGAGTGGAGTGGAGTGGAATGTAATGGAGTGGAGTGGGGTGGACAGAAGGGTAATGGATTGGAGTAGAGTGCAACAGAGTGTAGAGGACTGTAAGGGAGTGGAGTGGAGGGGAGTGGAAGGGAGTGGAGCAGACCGGAATGGAGTGGAGTAGAGTGGATTGGAATGGGGAGGGGTCGGACGGAGTGGAGCGGAGTGGATTGGAATGCAGTGGGATGGAGTGGATTAGAGTGGAGTGGTGTGGAGTGGAATTGAGTCGTTTGGAATGCAGTGAAGTGGAAAGGAGTGGACTGGAATGGATAGGACTGGAGTGGAGTGGAATGGAGAAGAATGGAATTGGATGGAATTGAATGGAATGAAGTTGAGTGGAGTGGGGTGGACAGAAGTACAGTGGAATATAGCAGAATGGAATGGGATGGTGTGGAATGGATAGGCTTGGATTTCAGTGGAGTGGAGAGTTGTGGAATGGAGTGGAATGGAATCGGATGTAACAGAATGTAGTGGAGTGGAGTGGAATGGAGTGGAACGGAGTAGAATGGAATGGAATTGAATGGAATGGAATGGAAAGGAATGCCATGGAATGCAATGGAATGCAATGGAATAGAATACAATGTAATGGAAAGTTGACATATAAAGTGAGCTGAGATTGTGACACTGCACTCCATCCTGAGTGACACGGTGATATCCTGTTGAAAGAAAGGAATGGAATGCAATGGAGTGAATTCAATGGAATGGAGGGGTATGGAGTGGAGAGGAGTGCAGTGGAGTGGACTGGACAGGAGTGGAGTTGAATGGAGTCGAATGGAATCCTATCGAGTGTAACGGGATGTAGTGGATTGGAGTAGAGAGGAGTGGAGTGGAGTGGAATGAAGTGAAATAGAATGAAATGGAATAGAAAGCAATACAACCATGAAAAGAAATGTGAGCTGAGATGGTTCCAGTGCACTCCAGCCTTTGTGACAGAGTGAGATCCTGTGGAAAGAAAGGAAAGGAATGGAGTGGAATGGAATGGAAGGAAGTGGAGTGGAGTGGAGTGGATAGGAGTGGAATGCAATGGAGTGGAGTGGAGTGGATTGGAGTGGAGTGGATTGGAGTGGAATAGAATGGATTCGAATAGAGTGGATTGAAGTGGACTGGAATGGAGTGGAGTGGAGGTGGAATAGAACGGAGTGCAGTGGAAAGGATTAAAGTGGCATGCAGTGGAGTGGAATGCAGCGGAGTGCAGTGGAGTGAAATGGAGTGGCGTGGAATGGAGTGGAGTGGAAAGGAATATAGTGGAACGGAGTGGAGTGGAGGGGAGTGGAATGGAGAAGAATGGAATGGGATGAAGTGGATTAGAGTGGCGTGGAGTGGAGTGCAGTGGACTGGAGCGCAATGGAATGGGACGGAGTGGAAAGGATTGGAGTGGAGTGCAGTGGATTGGAAAGGATTACAATGGAGTGGAATGGAATAAGATGTAATGGAATGTAGTGGAGTGGAGTGGAGTGAAGTTGAGAGGAACGGAGTGGAATCTCATGGATTGGGATGGAATGGAATGGAATGGAATGGAATGGAATGCCATGGAATTCCATGGGATGCAATGGAATAGAATGCCATGCAATGGAAAGTTGACACGTTATGCGAGCTGTGATTGTGCCACTGCACTGCCAGCCTGGGGGACACAGTGATATTTTGTGGTAAGAAAGGAATAGAATCGATAGAGAGAAATGGAAGTGAATTTAATGGGATGTAGTGGATTGGATAATAGTGGATTTGAGTGGACTGGAATGAATTCGAATGGAATGGGATGGAGTGGAATGGAATGGAGTTGAGAGGAGTGAAATGGAGTGTAATGGAATGAGATGGAGTGGTATGCAATGGAATGGTCAAAAGAAATACGAGCCGAGATTGTGCAACTACACTGCAGGCTCTGTGTCAGAGTGAGATCTTGCGAAAAGAAATGAATGGAATGGAATTAATTGGAATGGAATGGAATGGAGTGGACTGGAGTAGAATGAAGTGGAGTGTAGTGGTGGAAAATGGAGGGGAGTGGAATGGAGAGGAGTGGAGTGGAGTGGAATTGAGTGGAGTGGATTAGAGTGGAGTGGAGTAGAATGGAGTGGTGTGGAGTGGATTGGAATGGATTGGAATGGAATGAAGTGGAGTGGAATGGTTTGGAGTGGAGTGCAGTAGAATGGAGCCGAATGGAATGGGATGGAGTGGAATGGAGTGTAGTGGAGTGGAGAGGATTGGAATGGAGTGAAATGGACTCAGATGCAATGGAACGTAGCTGAGTGGAGTGGAGTGGAACGGAGTGGAATGGAGTGGAATTGAATGAAATGGAATGGAATGGAAGGGAATGCAATGGAATGCAATTGAACAGAATGCAATGAAATGGAAAGTTGACATGTAATGTGAAGTGAGAATGTGCCAATGTACTCCAACCTGAGTGAAACCGTGATATCCTGTCGAAAGAAAGGAATGGAATGCAATAAACTGCAATGGAATGGAATGGAATGGAATGGAATGGAATGGAATGGAGTGGAGTGGATTATAGTGGAATGGATTCGAAAGGAATGGGATGGAGTGAAATGGGATAGCGTAGAGTGGAGTGGAGTGAAAGAGCGTGGAATGGAATGTGATGGAATGGAATGCAATGGAATTTTGTAAAGAAATATGAGCTGAGATTGTGCCACTGCACTACAGCCTTTGTGACAGAGAGAGATCCAGTGGAAAGAAAGGAATGGAAGGGTATGGAGTTTAATGGAATGAAATGGAGTGGAGTGGAGTGGAATGTAATGGAGTGGAGTGGAGTGGACAGAAGGGTAGTGGATTGGAGTAGAGTGCAACAGAGTGTAGAGGACTGCAAAGGAGTGGAGTGGAGGGGAGTGGAAGGGAGTGGAGCAGGTTGGAATGGAGTGGAGTGGTGGATTGGAATGGGGAGGGGTCGAACGGAATGGAGCGGAGTGGATTGGAATGCAGTGGGATGGAATGGATTAGAGTGGAGTGGTGTGGAGTGGAATTGAGTCGTTTGGAATGGAGTGAAGTGGAAAGGAGTGGACTGGAATGGATAGGACTGTAGTGGAGTGGAATGGTGAAGAATGGAATTGGATGGAATTGAATGGAATGAAGTTGAGTGGAGTGGGGTGGACAGAAGTACAGTGGAATATAGCAGAATGGAATGGGATGGAGTGGAATGGATAGGCTTGGAGTTCAGTGGAGTGGAGAGGTGTGGAATGGAGTGGAATGGAATCGGATGTAACAGAATGTAGTGGAGTGGAGTGGAATGGAGTGGAACGGAGTAGAATGGAATGGAATTGAATGGAATGGAATGGAAAGTAATGCCATGGAATGCCATGGAATGCAATGGAATAGAATACAATGTAATGGAAAGTTGACATGTAAAGTGAGCTGAGATTGTGACACTGCACTCCATCCTGAGTGACACGGTGATATCCTGTTGAAAGAAAGGAATGGAATGCAATGGAGTGAAATGCAATGGAATGGAGTGGTATGGAGTGGAGTGGAGTGCAGTGGAGTGGACTGGACAGGAGTGGAGTGGAATGGAGTCGAAAGGAATCTTATCGAGTGTAATGGAATGTAGTGGATTGGAGTAGAGAGGATTGGATTGGAGTGGAATGAGGTGAAATAGAATGGAATGGAATAGAAAGCAATACAACCATGAAAAGAAATGTGAGCTGAGATGGTTCCAGTGCACTCCAGCCTTTGTGACAGAGTGAGATCCTGTGGAAAGAAAGGAAAGGAATGGAGTGGTATGGAATGGAAGAAAGTGGAGTGGAGTGGAGTGGATTGGAGTTGAAGGGAGTGGAGTGCAGTGGAGTGGAGTGGAACGGAGTGGAGTGCAATGGAGTGGAGTGGAGTGGATTGGAGTGGAGTGGATTGGAGTGGAATACAATGGATTCGAATAGAGTGGATTGAAGTGGACAGGAATGGAGTGAAGTGGAGGTGGAATAGAACGGAGTGCAGTGGAAAGGATTAAAGTGGAGTGCAGTGGAGTGGAATGCCGCGGAGTGCAGTGGAGTGAAATGGAGTGGCGTGGAATGGAGTGGAGTGGACAGGAATATAGTGGAACGGAGTGGAGTGGTGGGGGAGTGGAATGGAGAAGAATGGAATGCGATGAAGTGGATTGGAGTGGCGTGGAGTGGAGTGCAGGGGACTGGAGCGTAGTGGAATGGATTGGAGTGGAGTGCAGTGGATTGGAGAGGATTACAATGGAGTGGAATGGAATAAGATGTAATGGAATGTAGTGGAGTGGAGTGGAGTTGTGTGGAACGGAGTGGAATCTAATGCATTGGGATGGAATGGAATGGAATGGAATGCAATGGAATTCCATGGGATGCAATTGAATAGAATGCCATGCAATGGAAAGTTGACACGTTATGCGAGCTGAGATTGTGCCACTGCACTGCCAGCTTTGGTGGCACAGTGATATTTTGTGGTAAGAAAGGAATAGAATCGATAGAGAGAAATGGAAGTGAATTTAATGGGATATAGTGGATTGGATAATAGTGGATTGGAGTGGACTGGAATGAATTCGAATGGAATGGGATGGAGTGGAATGGAATGGAGTGGAGAGGAGTGAAATGGAGTGTAATGGAATGAGATGGAGTGGTATGCAATGGAATGGTCAAAAGAAATACGGGCCGAGATTGTGCAACTACACTGCAGGCTCTGTGTCAGAGTGAGATCTTGCGAAAAGAAATGAATGGAATGGAATTAATTGGAATGGAATGGAATGGAGTGGAGAGGAGTAGAATGAAGTGGAGTGTAGTGGTGGAAAATGGAGGGGAGTGGAATGGAGAGGAGTGGAGTGGAGTGGAATTGAGTGGAGTGGATTAGAGTGGAGTGGAGTAGAATGGAGTGGTGTGGAGTGGATTGGAATGGATTGGAATGGAATGAAGTGAAGTGGAATTGTTTGGAGTGGAGTGCAGTAGAATGGAGCCGAATGGAATGGGATGGAGTGGAATGGAGTGTAGTGGAGTGGAGAGGATTGGAATGGAGTGAAATGGACTCAGATGCAATGGAACGTAGCTGAGTGGAGTGGAGTGGAACGGAGTGGAATGGAATGGAATTGAAAGAAATGGAATAGAATGGAATGGAATGCAATGGAATGCAATCGAACAGAATGCAATGAAATGGAAAGTTGACAACTAATGTGAACTGAGAATGTGCCAATGTACTCCAACCTGAGTGAAACCGTGATATCCTGTCGAAAGAAAGGAATGGAATGCAATAAAGTGCAATGTAATGGAATGGAATGGAATGGAATGGAATTGAGTGGAGTGGATTGTAGTGGAATGGATCCGAATGTAATGGGATGGAGTGAAATGGGATAGCGTAGAGTGGAGTGGAGTGAAAGAGAGTGGAATGGAATGTGATGGAATGGAATGCAATGGAATGGTGTAAAGAAATATGAGCTGAGATTGTGCCAATGCACTACAGCCTTTGTGACAGAGAGAGATCCAGTGGAAAGAAAGGAATGGAAGGGAATGGAGTTTAATGAAATGAAATGGAGTGGAGTGGAGTGGAATGTAATGGAGTGGAGTGGAGTGGACAGAAGGGTAATGGATTGGAGTAGAGTGCAACAGAGTGTAGAGGACTGTAAGGGAGTGGAGTGGAGGGGAGTGGAAGGGAGTGGAGCAGACTGGAATGGAGTGGAGTAGAGTGGATTGGAATGGGGAGGGGTCGGACGGAGTGGAGCGGAGTGGATTGGAATGCAGTGGGATGGAATGGATTAGAGTGGAGTGGTGTGGAGTGGAATTGAGTCGTTTGGAATGGAGTGAAGTGGAAAGGAGTGGACTGGAATGGATACGACTGGAGTGGAGTGGAATGGTGAAGAATGGAATTGAATGGAATTGAAAGGAATGAAGTTGAGTGGAGTGGGGTGGACAGAAGTACAGTGGAATATAGCAGAATGGAATGGGATGGAGTGGAATGGATAGGCTTGGATTTCAGTGGAGTGGAGATGTGTGGAATGGAGTGGAATGGAATCGGATGTAACAGAATGTAGTGGAGTGGAGTGGAATGGAGTGGAACGGAGTAGAATGGAATGGAATTGAATGGAATGGAATGGAAAGGAATGCCATGGAATGAAATGGAATGCAATGGAATAGAATACAATGTAATGGAAAGTTGACATATAAAGTGAGCTGAGATTGTGACACTGCACTCCATCCTGAGTGACACGGTGATATCCTGTTGAAAGAAAGGAATGGAATGCAATGGAGTGAATTCAATGGAATGCAGGGGTATGGAGTGGAGAGGAGTGCAGTGGAGTGGACTGGACAGGAGTGGAGTGGAATGGAGTCGAATGGAATCTTATCGAGTGTAATGGGATGTAGTGGATTGGAGTAGAGAGGAGTGGAGTGGAGTGGAATGAAGTGAAATAGAATGAAATGGAATAGAAAGCAATACAACCATGAAAAGAAATGTGAGCTGAGATGGTTCCAGTGCACTCCAGCCTTTGTGACAGAGTGAGATCCTGTGGAAAGAAAGGAAAGGAATGGAGTGGAATGGAATGGAAGGAAGTGGAGTGGAGTGGAGTGGATTGGAGTGGAAGGGAGCGGAGTGGAGTGGAGAGGAATGGAGTGGAGTGCAATGGAGTGGAGTGGAGTGGATTGGAGTGGAATAGAATGGATTCGAATAGAGTGGATTGAAGTGGACTGGAATGGAGTGGAGTGGAGGTGGAATAGAACGGAGTGCAGTGGAAAGGATTAAAGTGGCATGCAGTGGAGTGGAATGCAGCGGAGTGCAGTGGAGTGAAATGGAGTGGCTTGGAATGGAGTGGAGTGGAAAGGAATATAGTGGAACGGAGTGTAGTGGAGGGGAGTGGAATGGAGAAGATTGGAATGGGATGAAGTGGATTGGGGTGGCGTGGAGTGGAGTGCAGTGGACTGGAGCATAATGGAATGGGACGGAGTGGAATGGATTGGAGTGGAGTGCAGTGGATTGGAAAGGATTACAATGGAGTGGAATGGAATAAGACGTAATGGAATGTAGTGGAGTGGAGTGGAGTGGAGTGGAACGGAGTGGAATCTAATGGATTGGGATGGAATGGAATGGAATGGAATGGAATGCCATGGAATTCCATGGGATGCAATTGAATAGAATGCCATGCAATGGAAAGTTGACACGTTATGTGAGTTGAGATTGTGCCACTGCACTGCCAGCCTGGGTGACACAGTGATATTTTGTGGTAAGAAAGGAATAGAATCGATAGAGAGAAATGGAAGTGAATTTAATGGGATGTAGTGGATTGGATAGTAGTGGATTGGAGTGGACTGGAATGAATTCGAATGGAATGGGATGGAGTGGAATGGAATGGAGTGGAGTGGAGTCAAATGCAGTGTAATGGAATGAGATGGAGTGGTATGCAATGGAATGGTCAAAAGAAATACGAGCCGAGATTGTGCAACTACACTGCAGGCTCTGTGTCAGAGTGAGATCTTGCGAAAAGAAATGAATGGAATGGAATTAATTGGAATGGAATGGAGTGGAGTGGAGTAGAATGAAGTGGAGTGAAGTGGTGGATAATGGAGGGGAGTGGAATGGAGAGGAGTGGAGTGGAGTGGAATTAAGTGGAGTGGATTAGAGTGGAGTGGAGTAGAAAGGAGTAGTGTGGAGTGGATTGGAATGGATTGGAATGGAATGAAGTGGAGTGGAATGATTTGGAGTGGAGTGCAGTACAATGGAGCCGAATGGAACGGGATGGAGTGGAATGGAGTGTAGTGGAGTGGAGAGGATTGGAATGGAGTGAAATGGACTCAGATGCAATGGAACGTAGCTGAGTGGAGTGGAGTGGAACGGAGTGGAATGGAATGGAATTCAATGAAATGGAATGGAATGGAATGGAATGCAATGGAATGCAATTGAACAGAATGCAATGAAATGGAAAGTTGACATCTAATGTGAACTGAGAATGTGCCACTGTACTCCAACCTGAGTGAAACCGTGATATCCTGTCGAAAGAAAGGAATGGAATGGAATAAAGTGCAATGGAATGGAATGGAATGGAATGGAATGGAATGGAATGGAATGGAATGGAATGGAGTGGAGTGGAGTGGAGTGGAGTGGATTGTAGTGGAATGGATTCGAATGGAATGGGATGGAGTGAAATGGGATAGCGTAGAGTGGAGTGGAGTGAAAGATAGTGGAATGGAATGTGATGGAATGGAATGCAATGGAATCGTGTAAAGAAATATGAGCTGAGATTGTGCCACTGCACTACAGCCTTTGTGACAGAGAGAGATCCAGTGGAAAGAAAGGAATGGAAGGGAATGGAGTTTAATGGAATGAAATGGAGTGGAGTGGAGTGGAGTGGACAGAAAGGTAGTGGATTGGAGTAGAGTGCAACAGAGTGTAGAGGACTGCAAGGGAGTGGAGTGGAGGGGAGTGGAAGGGAGTGGAGCAGAGTGGAATGGAGTGGAGTGGAGTGGATTGGAATGGAGAGTGGTGGAAAGGAGTGGAGCGGAGTGTATTGGAATGGAGTGGGTTGGAATGGATTAGAGTGGAGTGGTGTGGAGTGGAATTGGGTAGAGTGGAATGGAGTGAAGTGGAAAGGAGTGGAGTGGAATGGAGAGGACTGGTGTGGAGTGGAATGGTGAAGAATGGAATTGGATGGAATTGAATGGAATGAAGTTGAGTGGAGTGGGTTGGAAAGAATTACAGTGGAATATAGCAGAATGGAATGGGATGGAGTGGAATGGATAGGCTTGGATTTCAGTGGAGTGGAGAGGTGTGGAATGGAGTGGAATGAAATCGGATGTAACAGAATGTAGTGGAGTGGAGTGGAATGGAGTGGAACGGAGTAGAATGGAATGGAATTGAATGGAATGGAATGGAAAGGAATGCCATGGAATGCAATGGAATGCAATGGAATAGAATACAATGTAATGGAAAGGTGACATGTAAAGTGACCTGAGATTGTGACACTGCACTCCATCCTGAGTGACACGGTGATATCCTGTTGAAAGAAAGGAATGGAATGCAATGCAGTGAAATGCAATGGAATGGAGTGGTATGGAGTGGAGTGGAGTGCAGTGGAGTGGAGTGGACTGGACAGGAGTGGAGTGGAATGGAGTCGAATGGAATCTTATGGAGAGTAATGGAATGTAGTGGATTGGAGTAGAGAGGAGTGGAGTGGAGTGGAATGAAGTGAAATAGAATGGATTGGAATAGAAAGCAATACAACCATGAAAAGAAATGTGAGCTGAGATGGTTCCAGTGCACTCCAGCCTTTGTGACAGAGTGAGATCCTGTGGAAAGAAAGGAAAGGAATGGAGTGGAATGGAATGGAAGGAAGTGGAGGGGAGTGGAGTGGATTGGAGTGGAACGGAGTGGAGAGGAGTGGAGTGGAATGGAATGGAGTGGAGTGCAGTGGAGTGGAGTGGAGTGGATTGGAGTGGAGTTTATTGGAGTGGAATAGAATGGATTGGAATAGACTGGATTGAGGTGGACTGGAATGGAGTGGAGTGGAGGTGGAATAGAACGGAGTGCAGTGGAAAGGATTAAAGTGGCGTACAGAGGAGTGGAATGCAGCGGAGTGCAGTGGAGTGAAATGGAGTGGCGTGGAATGGAGTGGAGTGGAAAGGAATATAGTGGAACGGAGTAGAGTGGAGGGGAGTGGAATGGAGAAGAATGGAATGGGATGAAGTGGATTGGAATGGCGTGGAGTGGAGTGCAGTGGACTGGAGCATAATGGAATGGGATGGAGTGGAATGGATTGGAGTGGAGTGCAGTGGATTGGAGAGGATTACAATGGAGTGGAATGGAATAAGATGTAATGGAATGTAGTGGAGTGGAGTGGAGTGGAGTGGAACGGAGTGGAATCTAATGGATTGGGATGGAATGGAATGGAATGGAATGGAATGCCATGGAATTCCATGGGATGCAATTGAATAGAATGCCATGCAATGGAAAGTTGACACGTTATGTGAGTTGAGATTGTGCCACTGCACTGCCAGCCTGGGTGACACAGTGATATTTTGTGGTAAGAAAGGAATAGAATCGATAGAGAGAAATGGAAGTGAATTTAATGGGATGTAGTGGATTGGATAGTAGTGGATTGGAGTGGACTGGAATGAATTCGAATGGAATGGGATGGAGTGGAATGGAATGGAGTGGAGTGGAGTCAAATGCAGTGTAATGGAATGAGATGGAGTGGTATGCAATGGAATGGTCAAAAGAAATACGAGCCGAGATTGTGCAACTACACTGCAGGCTCTGTGTCAGAGTGAGATCTTGCGAAAAGAAATGAATGGAATGGAATTAATTGGAATGGAATGGAGTGGAGTGGAGTAGAATGAAGTGGAGTGAAGTGGTGGATAATGGAGGGGAGTGGAATGGAGAGGAGTGGAGTGGAGTGGAATTGAGTGGAGTGGATTAGAGTGGAGTGGAGTAGAAAGGAGTAGTGTGGACTGGATTGGAATGGATTGGAATGGAATGAAGTGGAGTGGAATGATTTGGAGTGGAGTGCAGTACAATGGAGCCGAATGGAACGGGATGGAGTGGAATGGAGTGTAGTGGAGTGGAGAGGATTGGAATGGAGTGAAATGGACTCAGATGCAATGGAACGTAGCTGAGTGGAGTGGAGTGGAACGGAGTGGAATGGAATGGAATTCAATGAAATGGAATGGAATGGAATGGAATGCAATGGAATGCAATTGAACAGAATGCAATGAAATGGAAAGTTGACATCTAATGTGAACTGAGAATGTGCCACTGTACTGCAACCTGAGTGAAACCGTGATATCCTGTCGAAAGAAAGGAATGGAATGGAACAAAGTGCAATGGAATGGAATGGAATGGAATGGAATGGAATGGAATGGAATGGAATGGAATGGAATGGAATGGAGTGGAGTGGAGTGGATTGTAGTGGAATGGATTCGAATGGAATGGGATGGAGTGAAATGGGATAGCGTAGAGTGGAGTGGAGTGAAAGATAGTGGAATGGAATGTGATGGAATGGAATGCAATGGAATCGTGTAAAGAAATATGAGCTGAGATTGTGCCACTGCACTACAGCCTTTGTGACAGAGAGAGATCCAGTGGAAAGAAAGGAATGGAAGGGAATGGAGTTTAATGGAATGAAATGGAGTGGAGTGGAGTGGAGTGGACAGAAAGGTAGTGGATTGGAGTAGAGTGCAACAGAGTGTAGAGGACTGCAAGGGAGTGGAGTGGAGGGGAGTGGAAGGGAGTGGAGCAGAGTGGAATGGAGTGGAGTGGAGTGGATTGGAATGGAGAGTGGTGGAACGGAGTGGAGCGGAGTGTATTGGAATGGAGTGGGTTGGAATGGATTAGAGTGGAGTGGTGTGGAGTGGAATTGGGTAGAGTGGAATGGAGTGAAGTGGAAAGGAGTGGAGTGGAATGGAGAGGACTGGTGTGGAGTGGAATGGTGAAGAATGGAATTGGATGGAATTGAATGGAATGAAGTTGAGTGGAGTGGGTTGGACAGAAGTACAGTGGAATATAGCAGAATGGAATGGGATGGAGTGGAATGGATAGGCTTGGATTTCAGTGGAGTGGAGAGGTGTGGAATGGAGTGGAATGAAATCGGATGTAACAGAATGTAGTGGAGTGGAGTGGAATGGAGTGGAACGGAGTAGAATGGAATGGAATTGAATGGAATGGAATGGAAAGGAATGCCATGGAATGCAATGGAATGCAATGGAATAGAATACAATGTAATGGAAAGGTGACATGTAAAGTGACCTGAGATTGTGACACTGCACTCCATCCTGAGTGACACGGTGATATCCTGTTGAAAGAAAGGAATGGAATGCAATGGAGTGAAATGAAATTGAATGGAGTGGTATGGAGTGGAGTGGAGTGCAGTGGAGTGGACTGGACAGGAGTGGAGTGGAATGGAGTCCAATGGAATCTTATGGAGAGTAATGGAATGTAGTGGATTGGAGTAGAGAGGAGTGTAGTGGAGTGGAATGAAGTGAAATAGAATGGAATACAGTAGAAAGCAATGCAACCACGAAAAGAAATGTGAGCTGAGATGGTTCCAGTGCACTCCAGCCTTTGTGACAGAGTGACATCCTGTGGAAAGAAAGGAAAGGAATGGAGTGGAATGGAAGGAAGGAAGTGGAGTGGAGTGGAGTGGATTGGAGTGGAAGGGAGTGGAGTGGAGTGGAGTGGAATGGAGTGGAGTGCAATGGAGTGGAGTGGAGTGGAATGGAGTGGAGTGGATTGGAGTGGAATAGAATGGATTCGAATAGAGTGGATTGAAGTGGACTGGAATGGAGTGGAGTGGAGGTGCAATAGAACGGGTACAGTGGAAAGGATTAAAGTGGAGTGCAGTGGAGTGGAATGCAGCGGAGTGCAGTGGAGTGAAATGGAGTGGCGTGGAATGGAGTGGAGTGGAAAGGAATACAGTGGAACGGAGTGGAGTGGAGGGGAGTGGAATGGAGAAGAATGGAATGGGATAAAGTGGATTGGAGTGGTGTGGAGTGGAGTGCAGTGGACTGGAGCGTAATGGAATGGGACGGAGTGGAATGGATTGGAGTGGAGTGCAGTGGATTGGAGAGGATTACAGTGGAGTGGAATGGAAAAAGATGTAATGGAATGTAGTGGAGTGGAGTGGAGTGGAGTGGAACGGAGTGGAATCTAATGGATTGGGATGGAATGGAATGGAATGGAATGCCATGGAATTCCATGGGATGCAATTGAATAGAATGCCATGCAATGGAAAGTTGACACGTTGTGTGAGCTGAGATTGTGCCACTGCACTGCCAGCCTGGGTGACACAGTGATATTTTGTGGTAAGAAAGGAATAGAATCGATAGAGAGAAATGGAAGTGAATTTAATGGGATGTAGTGGATTGGATAGTAGTGGATTGGAGTGGACTGGAATGAATTCGAATGGAATGGGATGGAGTGGAATGGAATGGAGGGGAGTGGAGTGAAATGGCGTGTAATGGAATGAGATGGAGTGGTATGCAACGGAATGGTCAGAAGAAATACGAGCCAAGATTGTGCAACTACACTGCAGGCTCTGTGTCAGAGTGAGATCTTGCGAAAAGAAATGAATGGAATGGAATTAATTGGAATGGAATGGAATGGAATGGAGTGGAGTGGAGTAGAATGTAGTGGAGTGGAGTGGTGGAAAATGGAGGGGAGTGGAATGGAGAGGAGTGGAGTGGAGTGGAATTGAGTGGAGTGGATTAGAGTAGAGTGGAGTAGAATGGAGTGGTGTGGAGTGGATTGGAATGGATAGCAATTTAATGAAGTGGAGTGGAATGGTTTGGAGTGGAGTGCAGTAGAATGGAGCCGAATGGAATGGGATGGAGTGGAATGGAGTGTAGTGGAGTGGAGAGGATAGGAATGGAGTGAAATGGACTCAGATGCAATGGAACGTAGCTGAGTGGAGTGGAGTGGAACGGAGTGGAATGGAATGGAATTGAATGAAATGGAATGGAATGGAATGGAATGCAATGGAATGCAATTGAACAGAATGCAATGAAATGGAAAGTTGACATCTAATGTGAACAGAGAATGTGCCACTGTACTCCAACCTGAGTGAAACCGTGATATCCTGTCGAAAGAAAGGAATGGAATGCAATAAAGTGCAATGGAATGGAATGGAATGGAATGGAATGGAATGGAATGGAATGGAATGGAATGGAGTGGAGTGGAATGGATTCGAATGGAATGGGATGGAGTGAAATGGGATAGCGTAGAGTGGAGTGGAGTGAAAGAGAGTGCAATGGAATGTGATGGAATGGAATGCAATGGAATGGTGTAAAGAAATATGAGCTAAGAGTGTGCCACTGCACTACAGCCTTTGTGACAGAGAGGGATCCAGTGGAAAGAAAGGAATGGAAGGGAATGGAGTTTAATGGAATGAAATGGAGTGGAGTGGAGTGGAGTGGACAGAAAGGTAGTGGATTGGAGTAGAGTGCAACAGAGTGTAGAGCACTGCAAGGGAGTGGAGTGGAGGGGAGTGGAAGAGAGTGGAGAAGAGTGGAATGGAGTGGAGTGGAGTGGATTGGAATGGAGAGGGGTGGAACGGAGTGGAGCGGAGTGGATTGGAACGCAGTGGGCAGGAATGGATTAGAGTGGAGTGGTGTGGAGTGGAATTGATTCGAGTGGAATGGTGTGAAGTGGAAAGGAGTGGAGTGGAATGGAGAGGACTGGAGTGGAGTGGAATGGCGAAGAATTGAATTGGATGGAATTGAATGGAATGAAGTTGAGTGGAGTGGGGTGGACAGAAGTTCAGTGGAATATAGCAGAATGGAATGGGATGGAGTGGAATGGATAGGCTTGGAGTTGAGTGGAGTGGAGAGGTGTGGAATGGAGTGGAATGGAACAGGATGTAACAGAATGAAGTGGAGTGGATTGGAATGGAATGGAATGGAATGGAATGGAATGGAATGCAATGGAATGCAATTGGACAGAATGCAATGAAATGGAAAGTTCACACCTAATGTGAACTGAGAAAGTGCCACTGTACTCCAACCTGAGTGAAACCGTGATATCCAGTCGAAAGAAAGGAATGGAATGCAATAAAGTGCAATGGAATGGAATGGAATGGAATGGAATGGAATGGAATGGAATGGAGTGGAGTGGATTGTAGTTGAATGGATTCGAATGGAATGGGATGCATTGAAATGGGATAGCGTAGAGTGGAGTGGAGTGAAAGAGAGCGGAATGGAATGTGATGGAATGGAATGCAATGGAATGGTGTAAAGAAATATGAGCTGAGATTGTGCCACTGCACTACAGCCTTTGTGACACAGAGAGATCCAGTGGAAAGAAAGGAATGGAAGGGAATGGAGTTTAATGTAATGAAATGGAGTGGAGTGGAGTGGAATGGAATGGAGTGGAGTGGAGTGGACAGAAGGGTAGTGGATTGGAGTAGAGTGCAACAGAGTGTAGAGGACTGCAAAGGAGTGGAGTGGAGGGGAGTTGAAGGGAGTGGAGCAGAGTGGAATGGAGTGGAGTGGAGTAGATTGGAATGGAGAGTGATGGAACGGAGTGGAGCGGAGTGTATTGGAATGCAGTGGGTTGGAATGGATTAGAGTGGAGTGGTGTGGAGTGGAATTGATTCGAGTGGAATGGAGTGAAGTGGAAAGGAGTGGAGTGGAATGGAGAGGACTGGAGTGGAGTGGAATGGTGAAGAATGGAATTGGATGGAATTGAATGGAATGAAGTTGAGTGGAGTTGGGTGGACAGATGTACAGTGGAATATAGCAGAATGGAATGGGATGGAGTGGAATGGATAGGCTTGGAGTTAAGTGGAGTGGAGAGGTGTGGAATGGAGTGTAATGGAATCGGATGTAACAGACTGTGGTGGAGTGGAGTGGAATGGAGTGGAACGGAGTAGAATGGAATGGAATTGAATGGAATGGAATGGAATGCAATGGAATGCAATTGAACAGAATGCAATGAAATGGAAAGTTAACATCTAATGTGAATTGAGAATGTGCCACTGTACTCCAACCTGAGTGAAACCGTGAAATCCTGTCGAAAGAAAGGAATGGAATGCAATAAATTGCAATGTAATGGAATGTAATGAAATGGAATGGAATGCAACGGAATGGAATGGAATGGAATGGAATGGAATGGAATGGAGTGAAGTGGATTGTAGTGGAATGGATTCGAATGGAATGGGATGGAGTGAAATGGGATAGCGTAGAGTGGAGTGGAGTGAAAGAGAGTGGAATGGAATGTGATGGAATGGAATGGAATGGAATGGTGTAAAGAAATATGAGCTGAGATTGTGCCACTGCACTACAGCCTTTGTGACAGAGAGAGATCCAGTGGAAAGAAAGGAATGGAAGGGAATGGAGTTTAATGGAATGAAATGGAGTGGAGTGGAGTGGAGTGGAATGGAATGGAGTGGAGTGGAGTGGAGAGAAGGGTAGTGGATTGGAGAAGAGTGCAACAGAGCGTAGAGGACTGCAAGGGAGTGGAGGGGAGTGGAAGGGAGTGGAGCAGAGTGGAATGGAGTGGAGTGGAGTGGTTTGGAATGGAGAGTGGTGGAACGGAGTGGAGCGGAGTGGATTGGAATTCAGTGGGTTGGAATGGATTAGAGTGGAGTGGTTTGGAGTGGAATTTGGTCGAGTGGAATGGAGTGAAGTGGAAAGGAGTGGAGTTGAATGGAGAGGACTGGAGTGGAGTGGAATGGTGAAGAATGGAATTGGATGGAATTGAATGGAATGAAGTTGAGTGGAGTGGGGTGGACAGAAGCACATGGGAATATAGCAGAAAGGAATGGGATGGTGTGGAATGGATAGGCTTGGAGTTCAGTGGAGTGGAGAGGTGTGGAATGGAGTGGAATGGAATCCGATGTAACAGAATGTAGTGTAGAGGAGTGGAATGGAGTGGAACGGAGTAGAATGGAATGGAATGGAATGGAAAGGAATGCCATGGAATGCAATGGAATGCAATGGAATAGAATACAATGTAATGGAAAGTTGACATGTAAAGTGAGCTGAGATTGTGACACTGCACTCCATCCTGAGTGACACGGTGATATCCTGTTGAAAGAAAGGAATGGAATGCCATGGAGTGAAATGAAATTGAATGGAGTGGTATGGAGTGGAGTGGAGTGCAGTGGAGTGGACTGGACAGGAGTGGAGTGGAATGGAGAAAATGGAATCTTATGGAGTGTTATGGAATGTAGTAGAAATGGAGTAGAGAGGAGTGGAGTGGAGTGGAATGAAGTGAAATACAATGGAATGGAATAGAAAGCAATACAGCCATGAAAAGAAATGTGAGCTGAGATGGTTCCAGTGCCCTCCAGCCTTTGTGACAGAGTGAGATCCTGTGGAAAGAAAGGAAAGGAAAGGAGGGAATGGAATGGAAGGAAGTGGAGTGGAGTGGAGTGGAATGGAGTGGAGTGCAATGGAGTGGAGTGGAGTTGATTGGAGTGGAGTGGATTGGAGTGGAATAGAATGGATTCGAATAGAGTGTATTGAAGTGGACTGGAATGGAGTGGAGTGGAGGTGGAATAGAATGGAGTGCAGTGGAAAGGATTAAAGTGGCGTGCAGTGGAGTGGAATGCAGCGGAGTGCAGTGGAGTGAAATGGAGTGGCGTGGAATGGAGTGTAGTGGAAAGGAATATAGTGGAACGGAGTGGAGTGGAGGGGAGTGGAATGGAGAAGAGTGGAATGGGATGAAGTGGATTGGGGTGGCGTGGAGAGGAGTGCAGTGGACTCGAGCATAATGGAATGGGACGGAGTGGAATGGATTGGAGTGGAGTGCAGTGGATTGGAGAGGATTACAATGGAGTGGAATGGAATAAGATGTAATGGAATGTAGTGGAGTGGAGTGGAGTGGAACGGAGTGGAATCTAATGGATTGGGATGGAATGGAATGGAATGGAATGGAATGGAATGCCATGGAATTCCATGGGATGCAATTGAATAGAATGCCATGCAATGGAAAGTTGACACGTTATGTGAGCTGAGATTGTGCCACTGCACTGCCAGCCTGGGTGACACAGTGATATTTTGTGGTAAGAAAGGAATAGTATCGATAGAGAGAAATGGAAGTGAATTTAATGGGATGTAGTGGATTGGATAGTAGTGGATTGGAGTGGACTAGAATGAATTCGAATGGAATGGGATGGAGTGGAATGGAATGGAGTGGAGTGGAGTCAAATGCAGTGTAATGGAATGAGAAGGACTGGTATGCAATGGAATGGTCAAAAGAAATACGAGCCGAGATTGTGCAACTACACTGCAGGCTCTGTGTCAGAGTGAGATCTTGCGAAAAGAAATGAATGGAATGGAATTAATTAGAATGGAATGGAGTGGAGTGGAGTAGAATGAAGTGGAGTGGAGTGGTGGAAAATGGAGGGGAGTGGAATGGAGAGGAGTGGAGTGGAGTGGAATTGAGTGGAGCGGATTAGAGTGAAGTGGAGTAGAATGGAGTGGTGTGGAGTGGATTGGAATGGATTGGAATGGAATGAAGTGGAGTGGAATGGTTTGGAGTGGAGTGCAGTAGAATGGAGCCGAATGGAATGGGATGGAGTGGAATGGAATGTAGTGGAGTGGAGAGGATTGGAATGGAGTGAAATGGACTCAGATGCAATGGAACGTAGCTGAGTGGAGTGGAGTGGAACAGAGTGGAATGGAATGGAATAGAATGAAATGGAATGGAATGGAATGGAATGGAATGCAATTGAACAGAATGCAATGAAATGGAAAGTTGACATCTAATGTGAACTGAGAATGTGCCACTGTACTCCAACCTGAGTGAAACCGTGATATCCTGTTGAAAGAAAGGAATGGAATGCAATAAAGTGCAATGGAATGGAATGGAATGGAATGGAATAGAATGGAATCTAATGGAATGGAGTGGAGTGGATTGTAGTGGAATGGATTCGAATGGAATGGGATGCAGTGAAATGGGATAGCGTAGAGTGGAGTGGAGTGAAAGAGAGTGGAATGGAATGTGATGGAATGGAATGCAATGGAATGGTGTAAAGAAATATGAGCTGAGATTGTGCCACTGCACTACAGCCTTTGTGACACAGAGAGATCCAGTGGAAAGAAAGGAATGGAAGGGAATGGAGTTTAATGGAATGAAATGGAGTGGAGTGGAGTGGAGTGGAATGGAATGGAGTGGAGTGGAGTGGACAGAAGGGTAGTGGATTGGAGTAGAGTGCAACAGAGTGTAGAGGACTGCAAAGGAGTGGAGTGGAGGGGAGTTGAAGGGAGTGGAGCAGAGTGGAATGGAGTGGAGTGGAGTAGATTGGAATGGAGAGTGATGGAACGGAGTGGAGCGGAGTGTATTGGAATGCAGTGGGTTGGAATGGATTAGAGTGGAGTGGTGTGGAGTGGAATTGATTCGAGTGAAATGGAGTGAAGTGGAAAGGAGTGGAGTGGAATGGAGAGGACTGGAGTGGAGTGGAATGGTGAAGAATGGAATTGGATGGAATTGAATGGAATGAAGTTGAGTGGAGTTGGGTGGACAGATGTACAGTGGAATATAGCAGAATGGAATGGGATGGAGTGGAATGGATAGGGTTGGAGTTAAGTGGAGTGGAGAGGTGTGGAATGGAGTGTAATGGAATCGGATGTAACAGACTGTAGTGGAGTGGAGTGGAATGGAGTGGAACGGAGTAGAATGGAATGGAATGGAATGGAATGGAATGGAAAGGAATGCCATGGAATGCAATGGAATGCAATGGAATGGAATACAATATAATGGAAAGTTGTCATGTAAAGTGAGCTGAGATTGTGACACTGCACTCCATCCTGAGTGACTCGGTGATATCCTGTTGAAAGAAAGGAATGGAATGCAATGGAGTGAAATGAAATGAAATGGAGTGGTATGGAGTGGAGTGGAGTGCAGTGGAGTGAACTGGACAGGAGTGGAGTGGAATGGAGTCGAATGGAATCTTATGGAGTGTTATGGAATGTAGTGGATTGGAGTAGAGAGGAGTGGAGTGGAGTGGAATGAAGTGAAATACAATGGAATGGAATAGAAAGCAATACAGCCATGAAAAGAAATGTGAGCTGAGATGGTTCCAGTGCCCTCCAGCCTTTGTGACAGAGTGAGATCCTGTTTAAAGAAAGGAAAGGAAAGGAGGGAATGGAATGGAAGGAAGTGGAGTGGAGTTGGATTGGAGTGGAAGGGAGGGGAGTGGAGTGGAGTGGAATGGAGTGGAGTGCAATGTAGTGGAGAGGAGTGGATTGGAGTGGAGTGGATTGGAGTGGAATGGAATGGATTCGAATAGAGTGGATTGAAGTGGAATGGAATGGAGTGGAGTGGAGGTGGAATAGTACGGAATGCAGTGGAAAGGATTAAAGTGGCGTGCAGTGGAGCGGAATGCAGCGGAGTGCAGTGGAGTGAAATGGAGTGGCGTGGAATGGAGTGGAGTGGAAAGGAATATAGTGGAACGGAGTGGAGTGGAGGGGAGTGGAATGGAGAAGAGTGGAATGGGATGAAGTGGATTGGAGTGGCGTGGAGTGGAGTGCAGTGGACTGGAGCATAATGGAATGGGACGGAGTGGAATGGATTGGAGTGGAGTGCAGTGGATTGGAGAGGATTACAATGGAGTGGAATGGAATAAGATGTAATGGAATGTAGTGGAGTGGAGTAGAGTGGAGTGGAACGGAGTGGAATCTAATGGATTGGGATGGAATGGAATGGAATGGAATGGAATGGAATGGAATGCCATGGAATTCCATGGGATGCAATTGAATAGAATGCCATGCAATGGAAAGTTGACACGTTATGTGAGCTGAGATTGTGCCACTGCACTGCCAGCCTGGGTGACACAGTGATATTTTGTGGTAAGAAAGGAATAGAATCGATAGAGAGAAATGGAAGTGAATTTAATGGGATGTAGTGGATTGGATAGTAGTGGATTGGAGTGGACTGGAATGAATTCGAATGGAATGGGATGGAGTGGAATGGAATGGAGTGGAGTGGAGTCAAATGCAGCGTAATGGAATGAGATGGAGTGGTATGCAATGGAATGGTCAAAAGAAGTACGAGCCGAGATTGTGCAACTACACTGCAGGCTCTGTGTCAGAGTGAGATCTTGCGAAAAGAAATGAATGGAATGGAATTAATTGGAATGGAATGGAGTGGAGTGGAGTAGAATGAAGTGGAGTGGAGTGGTGGAAAATGGAGGGGAGTGGAATGGAGAGGAGTGGAGTGGAGTGGAATTGAGTGGAGTGGATTAGAGTGGAGTGGAGTAGAATGGAGTGGTGTGGAGTGGATTGGAATGGATTGGAATGGAATGAAGTGGAGTGGAATGGTTTGGAGTGGAGTGCAGTAGAATGGAGCCGAATGGAATGGGATGGAGTGGAATGGAGTGTAGTGGAGTGGAGAGGATTGGAATGGAGTGAAATGGACTCAGATGCAATGGAACGTAGCTGAGTGGAGTGGAGTGGAACAGAGTGGAATGGAATGGAATTGAATGAAATGGAATGGAATGGAATGGAATGCAATGGAATGCAATTGAACAGAATGCAATGAAATGGAAAGTTGACATCTAATGTGAACTGAGAATGTGCCACTGTACTCCAACCTGAGTGAAACCGTGATATCCTGTCGAAAGAAAGGAATGGAATGCAATAAAGTGCAATGTAATGGAATGTAATGAAATACAATGGAATGCAACGGAATGGAATGGAATGGAATGGAGTGGAATGGAATGGAATGGAATGGAGTGAAGTGGATTGTAATGGAATGGATTCGAATGGAATGGGATGGAGTGAAATGGGATAGCGTAGAGTGGAGTGGAGTGAAAGAGAGTGGAATGGAATGTGATGGAATGGAATGCAATGGAATGGTGTAAAGAAATATGAGCTGAGATTGTGCCACTGCACTACAGCCTTTGTGACAGAGAGAGATCCAGTGGAAAGAAAGGAATGGAAGGGAATGGAGTTTAATGGAATGAAATGGAGTGGAGTGGAGTGGAGTGGAATGGAATGGAGTGGAGTGGAGTGGAGAGAAGGGTAGTGGATTGGAGTAGAGTGCAACAGAGTGTAGAGGACTGCAAGGGAGTGGAGGGGAGTGGAAGGGAGTGGAGCAGAGTGGAATGGAGTGGAGTGGAGTGGATTGGAATGGAGAGGGGTGGAACGGAGTGGAGCGGAGTGGATTGGAATTCAGTGGGTTGGAATGGATTAGAGTGGAGTGGTGTGGAGTGGAATTGAGTCGAGTGGAATGGAGTGAAGTGAAAAGGAGTGGAGATGAATGGAGAGGACTGGAGTGGAGTGGAATGGTGAAGAATGGAATTGGATGGAATTGAATGGAATGAAGTTGAGTGGAGTGGGGTGGACAGAAGCACAGGGGAATATAGCAGAAAGGAATGGGATGGAGTGGAATGGATAGGCTTGGATTTCAGTGGAGTGGAGAGGTGTGGAATGGAGTGGAATGGAATCCGATGTAACAGAATGTAGTGGAGTGGAGTGGAATGGAGTGGAACGGAGTAGAATGGAATGGAATGGAATGGAAAGGAATGCCATGGAATGCAATGGAATGCAATGGAATGGAATACAATATAACGGAAAGTTGACATGTAAAGTGAGCTGAGATTGTGACACTGCACTCCATCCTGAGTGACTCGGTGATATCCTGTTGAAAGAAAGGAATGAAATGCAATGCAGTGAAATGAAATGGAATGGAGTGGTATGGAGTGGAGTGGAGTGCAGTGGAGTGGACTGGACAGGAGTGGAGTGGAATGGAGTCGAATGGAATCTTATGGAGTGTTATGGAATGTAGTGGATTGGAGTAGAGAGGAGTGGAGTGGAGTGGAATGAAGTGGAATAGAATGGAATGGAATAGAAAGCAATACAGCCATGAAAAGAAATGTGAGCTGAGATGGCTCCAGTGCCCTCCAGCCTTTGTGACAGAGTGAGATCCTGTGGAAAGAAAGGAAAGGAAAGGAGGGAATAGAATGGAAGGAAGTGGAGTGGAGTGGGGTGGATTGGAGTGGAAGGGAGTGGAGTGGAGTGGAGTGGAATGGAGTGGAGTGCAATGGAGTGGAGTGGAGTGGATTGGAGTGGAGTGGATTGGAGTGGAATAGAATGGATTCGAATAGAGTGGATTGAAGTGGACTGGAATGGAGTGGAGTGGAGGTGGAATAGAATGGAGTGCAGTGGAAAGGATTAAAGTGGCGTGCAGTGGAGTGGAATGCAGCGGAGTGCAGTGGAGTGAAATGGAGTGGCGTGGAATGGAGTGGAGTGGAAAGGAATATAGTGGAACGGAGTGGAGTGGAGGGGAGTGGAATGGAGAAGATTGGAATGGGATGAAGTGGATTGGAGTGGCGTGGAGTGGAGTGCAGTGGACTGGAGCATAATGGAATGGGACGGAGTGGAATGGATTGGAGTGGAGTGCAGTGGATTGGAGAAGATTACAATGGAGTGGAATGGAATAAGATGTAATGGAATGTAGTGGAATGGAGTAGAGTGGAGTGGAACGGAGTGGAATCTAATGGATTGGGATGGAATGGAATGGAATGGGATGGAATGCCATGGAATTCCATGGGATGCAATTGAATAGAATGCCATGCAATGGAAAGTTGACACGTTATGTGAGCTGAGATTGTGCCACTGCACTGCCAGCCTGGGTGACACAGTGATATTTTGTGGTAAGAAAGGAATAGAATCGATAGAGAGAAATGGAAGTGAATTTAATGGGATGTAGTGGATTGGATAGTAGTGGATTGGAGTGGACTGGAATGAATTCGAATGGAATGGGATTGAGTGGAATGGAATGGAGTGGAGTGGAGTGGAGTGTAATGGAGTGTAATGGAATGAGATGGAGTGGTATGCAATGGAATGGTCAAAAGAAATACGAGCCGAGATTGTGCAACTACACTGCAGGCTCTGTGTCAGAGTGAGATCTTGCGAAAAGAAATGAATGGAATGGAATTAATTGGAATGGAATGGAATGGAATGGAGTGGAGTGGAGAAGAATGAAGTGCAGTGGAGTGGTGGAAAATGGAGGGGAGTGGAATGGAGAGGAGTGGAGTGGAGTGGAATTGAGTGGAGTGGATTAGAGTGGAGTGGAGTAGAATGGAGTGGTGTGGAGTGGATTGGAATGGATTGGAATGGAATGAAGTGGAGTGGAAAGATTTGGAGTGGAGTGCAGTAGAATGGAGCCGAATGGAATGGGATGGAGTGGAATGGAGTGTAGTGGAGAGGAGAGGATTGGAATGGAGTGAAATGGACTCAGATGCAATGGAACGTAGCTGAGTGGAGTGGAGTGGAACAGAGTGGAATGGAATGGAATTGAATGAAATGGAATGGAATGGAAGTGAATGCAATGGAATGCAATTGAACAGAATGCAATGAAATGGAAAGTTGACATCTAATGTGAACTGAGAATGTGCCACTGTACTCCAACCTGAGTGAAACCGTGATATCCTGTCGAAAGAAAGGAATGGAATGCAATAACGTGCAATGGAATGGAATGGAATGGAATGGAATGGAATGGAATGGAATGGAATGGAATGGAGTGGAGAGGAATGGATTCGAATGGAATGGGATGGAGTGAAAAGCATTGCGTAGAGTGGAGTGGAGTGAAAGAGAGTGGAATGGAATGTGATGAAATGGAATGCAATGGAATGGTGTAAAGAAATATGAGCTGAGATTGTGCCACTGCACTACAGCCTTTGTGACAGAGAGGGATCCAGTGGAAAGAAAGGAGTGGAACGGAATTGAGTTTAATGGAATGAAATGGAGTGGAGTGGAGTGGAGTGGAGTGGAATGTAATGGAGTGGAATGGAATGGACAGAAGGATAGTCGATTGGAGTAGAGTGCAACAGAGTGTAGAGGACTGAAAGGGAGTGGAGTGGAGGGGAGTGGAAGAGAGTGGAGCAGAGTGGAATGGAGTGGAGTGGAGTGGATTGGAAAGGAGAGTGGTGGAACGGAGTGGAGCGGAGTGTATTGGAATGCAGTGGGTTGGAATGGATAAGAGTGGAGTGGTGTGGAGTGGAATTGATTCGAGTGGAATGGAGTGAATTGGAAAGGTGTGCAGTGGAATGGAGAGGACTGGAGTGGAGTGGAATGGTGAAGAATGGAATTGGATGGAATTGAATGGAATGAATTTGAGTGGAGTGGGGTGGACAGAATTACAGTGGAATATAGCAGAATGGAATGGGATGGAGTGGAATGGATAGGCTTGGATTTCAGTGGAGTGGAGAGGTGTGGAATGGAGTGGAATGTAATCGGATGTAACAGAATGTAGTGGAGTGGAGTGGATTGGAGAGGAACGGAGTAGAATGGAATGGAATTCAATGGAATGGAGTGGAATGGAATGGAATGGAATGCAATGGAATGAAATTGAACAGAATGCAATGAAATGGAAAGTTGACATCTAATGTGAACTGAGAAAGTGCCACTGTACTCCAACCTGAGTGAAACCATCATATCCTGTCGAAATGAAGAATTGAATGCAATAAAGTGCAATGTAATGGAATATAATGAACTGTAATGGAATGCAACGGAATGGAATGGAATGGAATGGAATGGAATGGAATGGAATGGAGTGGAATGGAGTGAAGTGGATTGTAGTGGAATGGATCCGAATGGAATGGTATGGAGTGAAATGGGATAGCGTAGAGTGGAGTGGAGTGAAAGAGAGTGGAATGGAATGTGATGGAATGGAATGCAATGGAATGGTGTAAAGAAATATGAGCTGAGATTGTGCCACTGCACTACAGCCTTTGTGACAGAGGGAGATCCAGTGGAAAGAAAGGAAAGGAAGGGAATGGAGTTTAATGGAATGAAATGGAGTGGAGTGGAGTGGAATGTAATGGAGTGGAGTGGAGTGGACAGAAGGGTAGTGGATTGTAGTAGAGTGCAACAGAGTGTAGAGGACTGCAAGGGAGTGGAGTGGAGGGGAGTTGAAGGGAGTGGAGCAGAGTGGAATGGAGTGGAGTGGAGTGGATTGGAATGGAGTGGGGTGGAACGGAGTGGAGCGGAGTGGATTGGAATTCAGTGGGTTGGAATGGATTAGAGTGGAGTGGTGTGGAGTGGAATTGAGTCGAGTGGAATGGAGTGAAGTGGAAAGGAGTGGAGTGGAATGGAGAGGACTGGAGTGGAGTAGAATGGTGAAGAATGGAATTGGATGGAATTGAATGGAATGAAGTTGAGTGGAGTGGGGTGGACAGAAGCACAGGGGAATATAGCAGAAAGGAATGGGATGGAGTGGAATGGATAGGCTTGGAGTTCAGTGGAGTGGAGAGGTGTGGAATGGAGTGGAATGGAATCCGATGTAACAGAATGTAGTGGAGTGGAGTGGAATGGAGTGGAACGGAGTAGAATGGAATGGAGTGGAATGGAAAGGAATGCCATGGAATGCAATGGAATGCAATGGATTAGAATACAATGTAATGGAAAGTTGACATGTAAAGTGAGCTGAGATTGTGACACTGCACTCCATCCTGAGTGACACGGTGATATCCTGTTGAAAGAAACGAATGGAATGCAATGGAGTGAAATGAAATGGAATGGAGTGGTATGGAGTGGAGTGGAGTGCAGTGGAGTGGACTGGAAAGGAGTGGAGTTGAATGGAGTCGAATGGAATCTTATGGAGTGTAATGGAATGTAGTGGATTGGAGTAGAGAGGAGTGGAGTGGAGTGGAATGAAGTGAAATAGAATGGAATGGAATAGAAAGCAATACAAACATGAAAAGAAATGTGAGCTGAGATGGTTCCAGTGCACTCCAGCCTTTGTGACAGAGTGAGATCCTGTGGAAAGAAAGGAAAGGAATGGAGTGGAATGGAATGGAAGGAAGTGGAGTGGAGTGGAGTGGATTGGAGTGGAAGGGAGTGGAGTGGAGTGGAGTGGAGTGGAGTGGAATAGAGTGGAGTGCAATGGAGTGGAGTGGAGTGGATTGGAGTGGAGTGGATTGGAGTGGAATAGAATGGATTCGAATAGAGTGGATTGAAGTGGACTGGAATGGAGTGGAGTGGAGGTGGAATAGAACGGAGTGCAGTGGAAAGGATTAAAGTGGCATGCAGTGGAGTGGAATGCAGCGGAGTGCAGTGGAGTGAAATGGAGTGGCGTGGAATGGAGTGTAGTGGAAAGGAATATAGTGGAACGGAGTGGAGTGGAGGGGAGTGGAATGGAGAAGAATGGAATGGTATGAAGTGGATTGGAGTGGCGTGGAGTGGAGTGCAGTGGACTGGAGCATAATGGAATGGGACGGAGTGGAATGGATTGGAGTGGAGTGCAGTGGATTGGAGAGGATTACAATGGAGTGGAATGGAATTAGATGTAATGGAATGGAGTGGAGTGGAGTGGAGTGGAGTGGAACGGAGTGGAATCTAATGGATTGGGATGGAATGGAATGGAATGGGATGGAATGCCATGGAATTCCATGGGATGCAATTGAATAGAATGCCATGCAATGGAAAGTTGACACGTTATATGAGCTGAGATTGTGCCACTGCACTGCCAGCCTGGGTGACACAGTGATATTTTGTGGTAAGAAATGAATGGAATCGATAGAGGAAAATGGAAGTGAATTTAATGGCATGTAGTGGATTGGATAGTAGTGGATTGGAGTGGACTGGAATGAATTCGAATGGAATGGGATGGAGTGGAATGGAATGGAGTGGAGTGGAGTGAAATGGAGTGTAATGGAATGAGATGGAGTGGAATGCAATGGAATTGTCAAAATAAATACGAGCCGAGGTTGTGCAACTACACTGCAGGCTCTGTGTCAGAGTGAGATCTTGTGAAAAGAAATGAATGGAATGGAATTAATTGGAATTGAATGGAATGGAATGGAGTGGAGTGGAGTATAATGAAGTGGAGTGGAGTGGTGGGAAATGGAGGGGAGTGGAATGGAGAGGAGTGGAGTGGAGTGGAATTGAGTAGAGAGGATTAGAGTGGGGTGGAGTAGAATGGAGTGGTGTGGAGTGGATTTGAATGAATTGGAATGGAATGAAGTGGAGTGGAATGGTTTGGTGTGGAGTTCGGTAGATCGGATCCGAATGGAATGGGATGAAATGGAATGGAGTGTAGTGGAGTGGAGAGGATTGGAATGGAGTGAAATGGACTCAGATGCAATGGAAAGTAGCTGAGTGGAGTGGAGTGGAACGGAGTGGAATGGAATGGAATTGAATGAAATGAAAAGGAATGGAATGGAATGCATTTGAACAGAATGCAATGAAATGGAAGGTTGATATCTAATGTGAACTGAGAATGTGCCACTGTACTCCAACCTGATTGAAACCGTGATATCCTGTCGAAAGGAAGGAATGGAATGCAATAAAGTGCAATGTAATGGAATGGAACGGAATGGAATGGAATCGAATGGAACGGAGTGGAGTGGACTGTAGTGGAATGGATTCGAATGGAATAGGATGGAGTGAAATGTGATAGCGTAGAGTGGAGTGGAGGGAAAGAGAGTGGAATGGAATGGGATGGATTGGAATGCAAAGGAATGGTGTAAGGAAATATGAGCTGAGATTGTGCCCTGCACTACAGCCTTTGTGACAGAGAGAGATCCAGTTGAAAGAAAGGTATCGAAGGGAATGAAGTTTAATGGAATGAAATGGAGTGGAGTGGATTGGATTGAAATGTAATTGAGTGGAGTGGAGTGGAGTGGACAGAAGGGTAGTGGATTGGAGTAGAGTGCAACAGAGTGTATAGGACTGCAAGGGAGTGGAGTGGAGGGGAGTGGAAGGGAGTGGAGCAGAGTGGAATGGAGTGGAGTGGAGTGGATTGGAATGGAGAGGGGTGGAATGGAGTGGAGCGGAGTGGATTGGAATGCTGTGGGTTGGAATGGATTAGAGTGGAGTGGTTTGGAGTGGAATTGAGTCGAGTGGAATGGAGTGAAGTGGAAAGGAGTGGAGTGGAATGGAGAGGACTGGAGTGGAGTGGAATGGTGAAGATTGGAATTGGATGGAATCGAATGGAATGAAGTTGAGTGGAGTGGCGTGGACAGAAGTACAGTGGAATATAGCACAATGGAATGGGATGGAGTGGAATGCATAGGCTTGGAGTTCAGTGGAGTGGAGAGGTGTGGAATGGAGTGGAATGGAATCGGATGTAACAGAACGTAGTGGAGTGGAGTGGAATGGAGTGGAACGGAGTAGAATGGAATGGAATTGAATGGAATGGAATGGAAAGGAATGCCATGGAATGCAATGGAATGCAATGGATTAGAATACAATGTAATGGAAAGTTGACATGTAAAGTGAGCTGAGATTGTGACACTGCACTCCATCCTGAGTGACACGGTGATATCCTGTTGAAAGAAAGGAATGGAATGCAATGGAGTGAAATGAAATGGAATGGAGTGGTATGGAGTGGAGTGGAGTGCAGTGGAGTGGACTGGACAGGAGTGGAGTGGAATGGAGTCGAATGTAATCTTATCGAGTGTAATGGAATGTAGTGGATTGGAGTAGGGGGGAGTGGAGTGGAGTGGAATGAAGTGAATTAGAATGGAATGGAATAGAAAGCAATACAACCATGAAAAGGAATATGAGCTGAGATGGTTCCAGTGCACTCCAGCCTTTGTGACAGAGTGAGATCCTTTGGAAAGAAAGGAAAGGAATGGAGTGGAATGGAATGAAAGGAAGTGGAGTGGAGTGGAGTGGATGGGAGTGAAAGGGAGTGGAGTGGAGTGGAGTGGAATGGATTGGAGTGCAATGGAATGGAGTGGAGTGGTTTGGAGTGGATTGGATTGGAGTGGAATAGAATGGATTCGAATAGAGTTGATTGAAGTGGACTGGAATGGAGTGGAGTGGAGGTGGAATAGAACGGAGTGCAGTTGAAAGTAGTAAAGTGGAATGCATTGGAGTGGAATGCAGTGGAGTGCAGTGGAGGGAAATGGAGTGGCGTGGAATTTAGTGGAGTGGAAAGGAATGTAGTGGAACGGAGTGGAGTGGAGGGGATTGGAATGGAGCAGAATGGAATGGGATGAAGTGGATTGGAGTGGCGTGGAGTGGAGTGCAGTGGACTGGAGCGTAATGGAATGGGACGGAATGGAATGGATTTTGTGGAGTGCAGTGGATTGGAGAGGATTACAATGGAGTGGAATGGAATAAGATGTAATGGAATTTAGTGGAGTGGAGTGGAGTTGAGTGGAACGGAGTGGAATTTAATGGATTGGGATGGAATGGAATGGAATGGAATGGAACGGAATGGAATGGAATGGAATGCCATGGAATTCAATGGGATTCAATTGAATAGAATGCCATGCAATGGAAAGTTGACACGTTATGTGAGCTGAGATTGTGCCACTGCACTTCCAGCCTGGGTGACACAGTGATATTTTGTGGAAAGAAATGAATGAAATCGACAGAGAGTAATGGAAGTGAATTTAATGGAATGTAGTTGATTGGATAATAGTGGATTGGTGTGGATTGGAGTGGACTGGAATGAATTCGAATGGAATGGGATGGAATGTAATGGAATGGAGTGGAATGGAGTGAAATGGAGTGTAACGGAATGAGATGGAATGGAATGCAATGGAATGGTCAAAAGAAATACGAGCCGAGATTGTGCAACTACACTGCAGGCTCTGTGTCAAAGTGAGATCTTGTGAAAAGAATTGAATGGAATGGAATTAATTGCAATGGAATGGAATGGAGTGGAGTGGAGTAGAATGAAGTGGAGTGGAGTGGTGGAAAATGGAGGGGAGTGGAATGGAGAGGATTGGAGTGGAGTGGAATTGAGTGGAGTGGATTAGAGTGGAGTGCATTAGAATGGAGTGGTGTGGAGTGGATTGGAATGGATTGGAATGGAATGGGGTGGAGTGGAGTGCAGTGGAGTTGAGTTAAATGGCGTGGAGTGGAACGGAGTTGAGTGGAGTGAAATGGAATGGAACGGAATGGAATGGAACACAATGGAATGAAACATAACGGAATGGAACAGAATGGAATTTAAAGAAGTGGAATGCAATGTTGAAAAGAAATATTTACTGAGATTTTTCCACTATGCTGCAGCCTGCGTGACAGAGGGAGACCCTGTGAAAGGAGGGGAATGGAATAGAAGGGATTATAATGTAATGGAATGGAGTGGATGGGAGTGGAGTGAAATTGAGTGGAGTGGAGTGGAGTGCAGTGGAATGGAACGCAGTGGAATGGAATGATGAAATGAAATGTGAGCTGAGATTGTGTCACTGCTCACCAGCCAGTGTTACTGAGTGAGATCCTGTCAAAAGAAAGGAATGGAATGGAATGGAATGGAATGGAATGCAATGGACTGGGGTGGAGTGGAGTGGAAAGGAGGGGAATGGAATGGGATGGTATAGAATGAAGTGGAGTAGACTGTAATAGAGTGGAGTGGAGTCGAGTGGAATGGATTGGAATGGAATGGAGTGGATCGGAATGGAATTGAATGGAATGGATTGGTGAAATAAAATGTGAGCTGAGTTTCTGCCTTTGTGCTCCAGGCTGGGTGACAGAGTGAGATACTCTCGAAAGAAAGGAATGGAATGGAATGTAGTTGAATGCAATGGAATGAAATGGAGTGGATTGGAGTGGAGTGGAGTGATGTGGAGTAGGGTGGAAGGGAGCGGAATGGAATTTGGTGAAATGGAATGTAATGACGTGGAGTGGAGTGGGGTGGCTTGGATTTCAGGGGAATGGAGCACAATGCAATGGGATGGAGTAGAGTGGATTGGAGTGAAGTGCAGCGGACTGGAGAGTAGTGGAATAGAGGGTAATGGAATCGTATATAATGGAATGTAGTGGAGTGGAGTTGAGTGGACTGGAATGGAGTGGAATGGAAGGTAATGGAAGGCAATGCAATGGAAAGAATGCAATGCAATGGAAAGTTGACATGCAATGTGAGCTGAGATTGTGCCCCAGCATTACAGCCTGGGTTACACAGTGATATATTGTTGAAAGACAGCAATGAAATTCAATGGAGTGAAATGGAATGTAATAGAATGGAATGGAATGGAATGGAGTGGAGTAGAGCGAAATAGAGTGGAATGGAAAGGGATGGAATGGAATGCAATGGAATGGTGAAAAGAAGTGAAGCTGACTGTGCCACAGTTCTGCAGACCTTGTGACAGAAAGAGATGCTGTGGAAAGAAAAAAATGGAATGGAATTTAGTGGAATGGAATGGAGTGGAGTGAAGGTGCGTGGAGTGGAATGCAATGCAGTGGAATGTAATGGAGTGGAATGGAGTGAAGTGGAATGGATGGAGTGGAGTGCAGTGGAGTGGAAGGATTTGGAACGGAGTGAAGTGGAGTAGAGTGGAGTGGAATGGAATGTAGTGGAGTGAAATAGATTGGAGTGGAGTGGAATGCTGTGAAGTGGATTGGAGTGGAATGGAATGAAGTGCAGTGGAGTGGAGTGGGATGAAATGGAGTGGAATGGATGGGAGTGGAGTGGTGTGGAGTGGATTGAGTAGAATGGAGTGAAGTGAAATTGAATGGAAAAGAGTGGAGTGGAGTGGAGCGTAGTGGACTGGAGTGTATTGGAGTGGAATGGAGTGGAATGGAATGGAATGGTGCAAGGAAATGTGAGGTGAGATTCTTCCATTGTTCTCCAGTATGGGTGACAGAGTGAGATACTCCTGAAAGAAAGGAATGGAATGAAATGGAGTGGAATGGAATGGAATGCAATGAAATGGAGTGGACTGGATGGTAGTGGAGTGGAGTGAAGAGGATTGGAGTGGAATCGAGAGGAACGGAATAAGATGGAATGGAATTAATTGGAGTGGATTGGAGTGGAGTGGAGTGCAGTGGAATGGAGCCAAATGGAATGGCATGGAGTGGAATGGAGTGTAGTGAAGTGCAGTGGAGTGGAGAGGAGTGGAATGGAATGTAATGGAATTGGATGCAACGGAATGTAGCTGAGTGGAGTGGAGTGGATTGGAATGGAGTGGAATGGAATAGAATGGAATGGAATGGAATGGAATGCAATGGAATGCAATGGAATATAATTGAATAGAATGCAATAAAAAGGAAAGTTGACATGTAATGCGAGCTGAGATTGTGCCACTGCACTCCAACCTGAGTGACACAGTGATATCCTGTCAAAAGAAAGTAATGGAATGCAATGGAATGCAATGGAATGGAATAGAATGGAATGGAAAGGAGTGGAGATGAGTGGAGTGGCATGGAATGCAATGGAATGGAGTGGAGTGAAATGCAATGGAATGGAATTTAATGGAATGGAGTGGAGTGGAATGGATGGAGTGGATTGGAGTGGAGTTGAATGGAATAGAGGGGAGTGGAGTAGAGTGGAGTGGATTGGAATGGAGCGGCGTGAAACAGAGTGGAGTGGAGTGGATTGGGATAGAATGGAGTGGAATAGATTGGAGAGGAGTAGAGTGCAATGTTTAGAGTGGAGTGAAGTGAAATGGAATGGACAGGAGTGCAGTGGAATGGAGTGGACTGGAGTGGAGTGGAGTGTAATGTAATGTAATGGAATGGAATGTAATGGAATGGAATGGAATAGAAAAGAATGGAATGGAATGGTTAAAAGAAATGTGTGTTGAGATTGTGCCACTACGCTACAGCCTGTGTGACAGAAAGAGATCCTGTCGAAAGCTAGGAGTGGAATGGAAGGGATTGGAATGGAATGGGATGAAATGGAATGAAGTGGAGTGGAGAGGGGTGGAGTGGATTGCAGTAGAATGGAGTGGAAAGGAATGGGAGGCAGTGCAATGGAGTGGAATGGAGGGCTGTGGAGTGGAGAGGAGGGGAATGGGGAGGAATGGAATTGCATGTAATGTAATGTAGTGGAGTGGAGTGGAGTAGAACAGAGTGGAAGGGAATGGAATTGAATGAACAGGAATGGAATGGAATGTAATGGAATGCACTAGAATGGAACGCAATGAAATGCAATGGAATAGAATGCAATGCAATTGAAAGTTGACATGCAATGCGAGCTGAGATTGTGCCACTGCACTCCAGCCTCAGTGACACGGTGATATCCCGTCGAAAGAAAGGAATGCAATGTAATCGAGGGAAATAGAATGGAATGGAATGGAATGGAATGGAGTGGAGTGGATTGGAGTGGAGTCGAATGGAATGGGATGAAGTGGAATGGAATGGAGTGGAGTGGAGAGGAGTGGAGTGAAATAGAGTGGAATGGACTGGGAAGGAATTGAAAGAAATGGAATGGTGAAAATAAATGTTAGCTGAGATTGTACCACTGAACTCCAGAATTTTAGACAGAGTGAGATCCTGTGGAAAGAAAGGAAACGAATGGAATGGAATGGAATGGAAAGGAATGAAATGGAATGGAATGGAATGGAGTGTAATGGAATGGAATGGAATGGAATGGAATGGAATGGAATGGAATGGAATGGAATGGAATGGAGTGGAGTGGAGTAGAATGGAATGGAGTGGAGTGGAGTGGATTAGAGGGGACTATAGTGGAGTGGAGTGGAGTGGAATAGTGTGGAGTGGAATGGGATGGAGTGAAGTGGAGTGGAGTGTAGTTGAATGGAGTGGAGTGGAGTGGAGGGTAGTGGAGTGGAATGGATTAGAATGGAATGGAACGGAATGGTTTGGAGTGGAGTGGAATTGAGTAAAATTGATTCTAGTGGAGTGAAGTGCCATGGAATGGAATGGAAAGGAATGGTGAAATGAAATCTTAGCTGAGATTGTGCCACTGCACACCAGCCTGGGTGACAGAGTGAGATCCAAACAAAATAAAGGAATGGAATGGAATGGAGTGCAATCGAATGGAATGGAGGGGAGTGGAGTGGAAAGGAGTGGATTGTTGTGTGATGGAACGGAAAGAAATGGAGTGGACTGGAATGGAAGGGAGTGCAGTGGAATGGTATGGATTTGAGTCGAGTGGAATTGAATGGAGTGGAATGGAATTGATTGGAGTGGAATGGAATGGAATCGTGAAATGAAATGGGAACTGAGATTGGGCCACTGCACTCCAGGCAGGGTTTCAAAGTGAGATACTCTCGAGGGAAAGGAATGGAATGGAATGCAGTGGAATGGAATAGAATGGATTGGACAAGAGTGCAGTGGAGTGGAGAGAAGAGGAGTGGAGTGAAATGGAGAGGAATTGAATGAGATGAAATGGAATGGACCGAAGTAGAGTGGAGTGGGGTGTAGGGAAATGAGGTGGAATGGAGCATAATTGAATGGGATCGAGTGGAATGGAGTGGAGTGGTGAGTATTGGAGAGGAATGGAATGGAGTGGAATGCACTCGGATGTAAAATAATGTAGTGGAGTGGAGTGGAGTGGAAGAGAGTAGAATGGAAAGGAATGGAATGGAAGGGAATGAAATGGAATAGAATGCAATGAAATGGAAAGTTGACATGTAATCTGAGTTGAGATTGTGTAGTGGAGTGGAATGGAGAGGAGTGGAGAGAGGTGGAGTGGACTGGATGGGAGTGGGGTTGAATGGAATGCAGTGGAGTGGACTGGAGTGGAATGGAGTGGAGTGGAGTGTAAGAGAGTGGAGTGGAATGGAATGGAATGGTGTGGAGTGGAATGGAGTGGAATGGAATGGAGTGGAGTGGAGAGGAGTGTAGTGGAATGGAGTGGAATGGAGCAGCATGGAGTGGAGTGGTGTGGAGTAGATTGCAGTGGAGTGGAGTGGAGTATAAAGGAATTGAGTGGAATGGTATGGAAAGGAATGGAATGGAATGGAATGGAATAGAATGCAATGAAATGGAAAATTGACATGTAATCTCAGTTGAGATTGTGTCACTGCACTCCTGCAAGGGTGACACAGCGATATCCTGTCAAAAGAAAGGAATGGAATGCAATGGAGTGAAAACGAATGGAATGAAAAGAAATGGAGTGGAGAGGAGTGTATCGGAATGGAGTGGTGTAGGGTCGAATGGGGTGGAGAGGAGTGGAATGGAGTGTAGTGGAGTGGAATGGAGTGGAGTGGAGTGGAATGGAATGGAATGGAGTGGAGGGGAGTGGAATGGAGTGAAGAGGGGTGGAATGGAGTGGAGTGGAATGGAATGGAATAGAATGGAGGGGAGTGGAATGGAGTGGAGAGGAGTGAAATGGAGTGGAGTGGAGTGTAATGGAATGGACTGGATTGGAGTGGAGTGGAGTGTAATGGAATGGAGTCGAATGGAGTGTAATGGAATGGAGTGGAGTGGACTGGAATGGAATGGTATGGATTAGAAAGGAGTGGAGTGGAGTGGAATGCAGTGCAGTTGAGAGGACTGCAGTGGAGTAGAATGGAATGGAGTGGAGAGAAGTGGAAAGGAGAGGAATAAAATGGAATGGTGGAGAGTGGAGTGGAATGGAGTGGAGTGGACTGCAGTAGAATGGCATGGAATGGAGAGGAGTGGAATGGAGTGGAGTGGAGTGAAATGGAGTTGAGAGGAATGGAGTGGAATGATGTGGAGTTGAATGGAGTGGAATGGAATGGAGTGGAGTTGAGTTCAGTGGTGTGGAGTGGATTGGAGTGGAGTGGAGTGGATTGAAGTGCAGTGGAGTGGAACTGAATGGAGTGGAATGGAATGGAATGGTATGCAATGGAATGTAATGAAATAAAATGGAATGCAATGCAATGCAATGGAAAGAAGATATGTAATGTCAGCTGAGATTGTACCCCTGCAATTCAGCCTGGGTGACACAGTGATATCCTGTCGAAAGAAAGTAACGGAATGCAATGGAATGGAATGGAATAGAGTGGAGTGGAGTAGAGTGGAGTGGAGTGGAGTAGAGTGCAGTGAATTGGAGTGGAATGGAGTCAAATGGAATGGGATGGAGTGGAATGGAATGGAGTGGAGTGGAGTGGAATAAAGTCAAATAGAGAAGAATGGAATGCAATGGAATGGAATGCAATGGAATGGTGAAAAGAAATGACAGCTGAAATTGTGCCGCTGCACTTCAGCATTTGTGACAGAGAGAGATAATCTGGAAAGAAAGGAATTGAATGGAATGGATTGGAATGGAATGGAGTGGAGTGGAGTGGTGTGGAGTGCAGTGGAGTGGAATGGAATGGAATGGAATGGATTGGAGAGGAGTGGAATGGGGTGGAACAGAATGGAATGGAATGGAATGGAGTGCAGTGGAGTGGAGAGGAGTGCATGGAGTGGAATGGAAATGGAGTTGACTGGAGTGGAGTGGACTGCAGCGGAGCAGAGTGGAGAGAAATGGAATGGAATGGAGTGGTGTGGAGTGAAATGGAATAGAATGGAGAGGGGTGGAGTAGAATGGAGAGTGGTGGAGTGGAATGGAGGGGAATGGAAAGGAGTGGAGTGAACTGGAGAGGAATGGAATGGAATGGAGTGGAGTGAAACGACATGGAGTGAAGTTGAATGGAAAAGAGTGGATAGGAGTGGACAGGAGTGGGGAGGAATGGAATGGAGTGGAGTGGATTGGAATGGAAAGGAGTTGTGTGGAGTCGAAAGGAGTGGCGTGGAGGGGAGGGGAATGGAATGGAATCAAAAGGAATGGAATAAAATTCAATGCAAAGAAAAGCATTGCTAAGCAAAGGAAAGCAATGAAATGCAAAGGAATAGAATGCAATGCAATGGAAAATTGACATGCAATGTGAGATGAGATTGTACCACTGCACTCCCGTCTGGGTGACACAGTGAGAGCATGTTGAAAAAAAGTAATGGAACGTAATGGAGTGAAATGTAATGGAAGGTATTGGAGTGAAATGTAATGTAATGGAATGTAATGGAATGGAATGGAATGGAGTGGAGTGGAGTGGAGTAGAGAGGAGTGGAGTGGAGATGAATGGATTCAACTGGAATGGGATGGAGCAGAATGGAATGCAGTGAAGTGAAGTGCAGTGGAGTGGAGTGTAGAGTGGAATGAAGTGGAGTGGAGTAGAATGGAGTCTTGTGGAGTGGAGTGGAATGGAATGGAATGGAGTGGAATGGAAGGGAAAGGAGTGGATTGGAGTGGAATGTCGTTGAGACTAGTGGATTGGAGTGGAGTGGAGTGGAATGGAGTGTAGTGTAGTGGAATGGAGTGGAATGGAATGGAGTGGAGTGAAATGGAAGGGAATGGAGTGGAGTGGAGTGCAATGGAATATAAAGGAGTGGAGTGGGGTGGAGTGGGATGGAGACTAGTGGAGTGGAGTGGTGTGGAATTGAATGAAGTGGAGTGGAGTGGAATGGAGTGGAATGGAATTTAATGTAGTGGAATGGAGCGGAATGGAGTGAAATGGAGTGGAGTGGAGTGGAATGGAATGGAGTGGAATGTAGTGGAGTGGAAGGGAATGGAATAGAATGCAGGGGAAGCAGTGGAAATGAGTGGAATACAGTGGAATGGAATAAAATGGAATGGAATGGAGTGGAATGGATTGGAATGGAGTGGAATGAAGTGGAATGGAATGGAACGGAGTAGAATACAGTCGAGTGCATTGGAGTGCAGTGGAATGGAATGAAGTGGAATGGAATGGAACAGAATGGAGTGGAGTGGAATGGAATTGAATGGAAAATAGTGGAGTGCAATGGAGTGGAGTGGAATGGAATGGAATGGAGTTCAGTGGAATGGAATGGAGTGGAGTGGAATGCAACTGAGTGGAATGGAATGGAATGGAATGCAGTGGAGTGAAATGGAAAGGAGTGGAGCAGAACAGCATGAAAAGGAGTGCAGTGGAGTGGACTGGAGTGGACTGGAATGCAGTGGAATGCAATGGAAAGGAATGGAATGGAGTGGAAAGGAGTGGAAGGTAATGGAATGTATTGGAGTGGAGTGGAATGGAGTGGAGTGGAGTGGAATGGAATGGAGTGGAATAGAATGAAATGGAGTGGAGTGGAGCAGAACGGAATTCAATGGAATGTAGTGGAGTGGAATGAAATGGAATGGAGTGAAGTGGAGTGCACTGGAGTGGAGTGGAATGGAATGGAAAGGAATTTAATGGAATGGAGTGGAGTGGAGTGGACAGGAGTGGACAGGACTGGAATGGAATGGAATAAAATGGAGTGGAATGGAAATGAATAAAAAGGAATGGAATGGAATGGAATGGAAAAGAATGAAAAAGAATGGAATGTAACGGAATGCAATGGAATAGAATGCAATGAAATGGAACGCTGACATGTAATGTGACCTGAGACTGTGCTTCTGCACTCCAGCCTGTGTGACACACTGATATCCTATAGAAAGACAAGAATGGAATGTAGTGGTGTGAAATTGAATAAAATGAAATGGAATGGAGTGGAGTGGAGTGGAATGGAGTGGAATGGAATGGAGTGGAGTGAAATAGAATGGATTGGGGAGGAATTGAATGGAGTGGAGTGGAGTGGAGTGGAATGAAGTATAAGGGAATCGGATTGAGTGGAATGCAATGGAGTGGAGTGGAGTGGGGTTAAGTGAAATAGAGTGGCATGAAATGAGATGGAATGGAATGCATTGGAATGGTGAAATGAAAAGTGAGCTGAGTTGTGTCACTGCACAGTAGCCTTTGTGACAGAGAAAGATCCTGTGGAAAGAAAAAAATGGAATGGAATGGAGTGGAATGGAATGAAGTGGAGTGTAGAGGAGTGGAGTTCACTAGAGTAGAGTGGAGTGGAATGGAGTGGAATGGAATGGAATGGAGTGGAATGCAGTGGAATGGAGTGGACTGTAGTGGAGAGGAGTGTAATACAATGGAGTGGAGTGGAGTGAAATGGAGTGGAGTGGAGTGAAGTGGAGTTGATTGGAATGGAATGAAGTGGAATGGAAAGGAGTGGAATGGAATGGACTAGAGTGGAATGGAATGGAGTGGATTCGAGTGGAGTGGAGTGGCGTGGAATGGAATGGAGTGGAATGGAATGGAATGGAGTGGAGTGGATTGGAATGGAGTGGAGGGGAGTGGAGTGGAGTGGAATGTAGTGGAATGGAATGGAATGGAGTCTAGTGGAGTGGACTGGGATGCAATGGAATGTAGTGGAGTGGAGTGGAGTGGAATGGAATGGAATGGAGTGGAGTGGAATTGAATGGAGTGGATTGGAATTCAATGGAGTGGAATGGAATGGATTGGCCTGGAATGTAATGGAATGGAGAGGAGTGGATTGAAGTGGCCTGGTATGAAAGAGACTAGAATGGAAAAAAAATGGAGTGGAATGGAATGGAGTGGAATGGAATTGAGTGGAGTGGAAATGGAATGGAATGGTGAAAAGAAACGTGTGCTGAGATTGTGCCACTGCATTACAGCCTGTGTGACAGAAGGAGATGCAGTCGAAAGAAAGGAGGGGAATGGAAGGGATTGGAATGAAATTGAATGGATTCGAGTAGAGTGGAGTGGAATTTAGTGTAATGGAGTGGAGTGCAATGGAATGGAGTGGACTGGAATGGAATGATAAAATGAAATGTGAGTGAAAACTGTGATTCTGCACTCCAGTCTGGGTGACAGAGTAAGATCCAGACGAAATAAAGAGATGGAATGGAAAGGAGTAGAAAGGAAAGGAATGGAGTGGAGTGGAGAGGCCTGGAGTGGAGTGGAGTGGAAAGGAATGGAATGCAGGGGAATGGAATGATGAAATTAAATGTGAGTTAAGATTGTGCCACTGCACTCCAGCCTAAGTGACAAAGTGAGATCCTGTCAAAAGAAAATATTGGAATGGAATGCAATGGCATGGAATGGAATAGAGTGCAGTGGAGTGGAGAGGAGTGGAATGGCGTGAAATGGAATCGGATATAATGAAATGCAGTGGAGTGGAGTGGAGAGGATTAGAGTGGAATGGAACAGAACAAAACAAACGGAACGGAATGGAACAAAGTGGAATGGAGTGGAGTTGAGAGGACTGGATTGGAATGCAGTGGAATGTAATAGAGTGGAATGGACTGGAGTGTAGTGGATTGGACTGCAGTGGACTGGTGTGGACTGAAGTGGAGCAGAATGGAGTGGAGTGGAATGGATTCGAGTGGAATGGAGTGGAATGGAATGGAATGGAAAGGAGTGGAACGGAATGGAAAGTAGTGGAACGCAATAGAGTGGCGTGGAGTGGAGTGGAGTGGAATTGAGTGGAATGGAGTGAAATGGAGTGCAGTTGAAAGAAATGGATTGAAATGAAATGGAGTGGAATGGAATGGGGTGGAGTGGGATAGAATGGAATGCAATGGAATGGAGTGGAGGGCAATGCAATGGAGTTGAGTGGAGGGGTATGGAGTGGATTGGAATGGAGTGGAAAGGAATGGAAGGAGTGGAGTGGAGTGAATTGAAATGGAATGGAATGGAATGAAATTTAATGGAGTGGAGTGGAATGGAGTGAAGCGGAGAGAAATAAAGTGGAATGGAGTTTAATAGAATGGAATGGAATTGAATGGAGTGGAATGGAATGAAATGGAATGGAGTTGAGTGGAGTGGATTGAAGTGGAATGGAATGGAATGGAATGTGATGGAATGGAATGGAGTGGATTATAATGGAATGGAATGGAGTGGAATGGAGTCGGATGAAGTGGAGTAGAGTGGAATAGAGTGGTGTGGAGTGGAATGGAGTGGAATGGATTGGAGTCGAGTGGAGTGGACTGGAGTGGAATGGAATGGAATGGAAAGGAAATAAATGGAATGGAGTGTAGTGTAGTGGAGTGGAATGGAATGGAATGCAATGCAATGCAATGGAAAGCTGACCTGTAATGTGAGCTGAGACTGGGAGACTGCACTCCAGCCAGGGTGACACAGTGATATTCCATAGAAAGAAAGGAATGGAATGCAATGCAGAGAAATGGATTGGAAAGAAATGAAATGCAATGGAGTGGAGTGGAGGGAAGTAGAGTGGAATGGAGTAAAATGGAATGGGATGGAGTGGAATGGAATGGAGTGGAGTGGACTGAAATAGGTTGGAATGGAATGGGATCGAATGGAATGCATAGGAATGGTGAAAAGAAATATGAGCTGTGATTGTGCCACTGCACTCAAGACTTGGTGACAGAGAGAGATCTTGTGGAAAGCAATGAATGGAATGGAATGGAGCAGAACGAAATGACGTGGGGAGGAGTGGAGTAGAGTGTAGTAGAGAGGAGTGCAGTGAAATATAGTGGAATGTAATGTAATGGAGTGGAATGCAGTGGAATGCAATGGACCTGAGTGGAGAGGAGTGGAATGGAAGGGAGTGGAATGGAACGGAATGGAGCAGACTGAAATGGAGTCGAGTGGAGTAGAGTGGAGTGGAGTGGACTGGATTGGAATGAAGTCGAATTGAATGGGGTGGAATGGAATGGCATGGAGTGGAATGGAATGGAGTGGAGTGGAGTGGAATGTAGTGGATTGGAGTGGAATGAAATGGAATAGGGTGGAATGGAATGAAGTGGAGTGGAATGAAATGGAGTGGAGTGGAGTGCAATGGAGAGTAGTGGAGTGGAGTGGAATGAAATGAAATGGAGGAGAATGGAATGGTGAAATGAAATGTGAGCTGAGATTGTGCGACTGTGCTTCAACTTGGGTGGCAGAGTGAGATTCTGTCGAAAGACAATATTGGAATGGAAAGCAGTGGAATGGAATGGAGTGGAGTGGAGTGGAGTGGAGTGGAGTGGAGAGGAGTGGAATGGCGTGAAATGGAATCGGATGTAATGGAATGTAATTGAGTGGGAAGGAATGGAGTGGATTGAAGTTGAAAGGAACAGAAGAAATCAAACGGAACCAAACAGAGCCTAGAGGAGTGGAGTGGAGTAGAGTTGAATGTACTGGATTGGAGTGCAGTGGAAAGGAATGGAGTACAGGGGTATGAAATAGAGAGGAGTGGAATGGATTGGACTAGAGTGGACTGCAGTGGAATGAAGTGGAGTGGAATGGAGTTGAGTGAAGAGGAATGGAGTGGACTGTAATGGAGTGGAGTGGAATGGAGTGGAATGGATTGGAATGGATTGGAATGGAATGGAAAGTAGTGGAATGAAACGGAGTAGAGTGGAGTGGAGTGTTGAGGATTGGAGTGGAGTGGAATGGAATGGAAAAGAATGGAATGAAATGGAATGGAGTGGAGTGGAATGGAGTGGAGTGGAGTGGAGGAGAGTGGAATGGATTGGAAGAGAAAGGAATGGAATGGAATGGAGTGGAGTGGTGAGGAGTGGAGTGGAATGGAATGGAATGGAGTGGACTGGAGGGGAATGGAATGGAATTGAATGTAATGGAACGGAATGGAATGGAATGGAATGGAATGGAATGGAATGGAACGGAGTAGAGTGGAATGTAATGTAATGGAGTGCAGTGGAATGGAATGGAATGGAATGAAATGAAGTGGAATGGAGTGCAATGGAATGGAGTTGAGGGGAGTGGATTGGAATTGAGTACAATGGAGTGGAATGGAGTGGCGTGGCATGGAGTGTATTAAAGTAGAGTAGAATGGAATGGAGCACAGTGGAATTTCGTGGAATGGAGTGGAGAGGAGTGGAGTGGAGTGGAATGGAATGGAATGGAGTGAAGTGGAGTAGACTGGAGTGGAATGGAATGGAATGGTAGGGAATGGAATGCAATGGAATAGAAGGGAATGGAGTGGAGTGGAGTGGAATGGAGTGGAATGGAATGGAGTGTAGTGGTGTGGAGTGTAGTGGAATGAAATTGACTAGAACGGAATGGAATGGAATGCAATGGAATGGAATGGAATGGAACGGAATGGAATGGAATGGAATAGTGAAATGAAATATGAGCTAAGATAGTGCTACTGCACTCCAGTCTGGGTGACAGAGTGAGATCCAGTCGAAATAAAGGAGTGGAATGGAATGGAATGGAATGGAATGGAATGGAATGGAATGGAATGGAATTGAATGCAATGGAGGGGAGAGGAGAGTAGTCGAGTGGAGTGGAGTGGAATGGAATGGAATTTAGGGGAATGGAATGGAATGGAATAGAATGGTGAAATGAAATGTGAGCTGAGATTACGCCACTGCACTCCAGCCTGGGTGACAGAGATATCCCATCGAAAGAAAATATTAGAATGGAATGCAGTGGCATGGAATGGAATGGAGAGGAGTGGATTGGATAGGAGTGGAATGGAAAGGGATGGAATGAAATGGAGTGCAGTGGAGTAGAGTGGAATGGAACGGAGTGGAGTGGAGTGGAAAGGAGTGGAGTGGAATGGAATGGAGTGGAATGAATGGAATGGAATTGTGAAATTAATGTGTGCTGAGATTGTGTCACTGTGCTACAGCCTGTGTGACAGAGGGAGATCCTTTCGAAAGAAAGGAGTGGAATGCAAGGGATTGGAATGGAATGGAATGGAAAGGATTGGAGTGGAGTGGAGTGGAGTGGAATTGAGTGTAGAGGAGTGGAGAGCAGTGAAATTGAATGGAATGGAATGAAATTGAATGGAATGGAATGGCAAAATAAAATGTGAGCTGAGATTGTGCCACTGCACACCAGCCTGGGAGACAGAGTGAGATCCTGTCAAAATAAACATATGGAACGGAATGGAGTGGAATTGAATGGACTGGAGTGGTGTGGAGTGGAGTGGAGTGGAAAGGAGAAGAATGGAATGGGACAGAATGGAAACGTGTGGAGTGGACTGGAATGGAGTGGAGTGGAGTGGAGTGGAGTTGAGTGGATTGGAGTGGAGTGCAGTGGTGTAGAATGGAATGATATGGAATGAAATGGAATGGAATGGAATGGAATGGAATGGAATGGTGTAATGAAATGGGATCTGAGATTGTGCCACTGCAATCCAGCCTGTGTGACAGGGTGAGATACTTTCCAAAGAAAGGAACGGAATGGAATAGAGTGGAAAGTATGGGACGCAATGTAATGGAATGGAATGGAATGGAATGGAATGGAATGGAATGGAATGGAATGGAATGAAAGGAGTGGACTGGAGTGGAATGGAGAGGATTGAAGTGGATTGTAATGCAATGGAGAGGAATGTAATGGGGTGGAATGGAATGGAATGAAGTGGAGTGGAGTGGGGAGAAGTGGAGTGCAATGGAATGGAGGGGAATAGAACAGAATGTAGTTTAATGGAGTGGAGTGGAGGGCAGTGGAGTGGAGAGGAGTGGAATAGAGTGAAATGGAATTGGATATAAAAGAATATAGTTGAGTGGCATGGAGTGGAGTGGAGTGTACTGGAGTAGACTGGAGTGGAATGGAATGTAGTGGAGTGGAAGAAAGTGGACTGGAATGGAGTGGAGTGGAATGGAATGGAATGGGGTGAATTGGAAAGGGAATGAGAAAAATGGAATGGAGAGTAGTGAAGAGGAGTGGAGTGGAGTGGAATGGAGTGGAATGGAGGGAAATGTAGGTGAGTGGAATGGACTGGAGTGGAAAAGAATGGAGAGGAACGGAATGGGGTGCTGTGGAATGGAATGGAGTGTAGTGGAATAGAATGGAATAGAGTCGAGTGGAATGGAGTGGAGTGGAAAGGAGTGGAATGCAATGGAACGGAATTGAATGGAGTGGAGAGAAGTGGAGAGGCGTGGAGTGGAATGGAGTGGAATGGAATGAAATGGAATGGAATAGAGTAGGTTGAAGTAGAACATAATGGAATGGATTGGAGTGAAATGGAAAAGAGTGGAGAGGAATGGAGAGGAGTGGAGTGGAATGGAGAGGAGTGGAGTGGAATGGAGTAGAGTGGATTGGAAGGGAATGGAATGGATTGCAGTGGATTCGAATGGAGATGAGTGTAATGGAGTTGAATGAAGTGGAATGGTATGGAATGGAGTGGAGTGGTATCGAGTGGATTGGAGTGGAGTGGAATGCAAAGGAATGGAAAGGAATGGAATAGAATGGAGTTGAATGGAGTGGAATGGAATAGAGTGGAGTGGAATGGAATGGAGAGTAGTGGAATGGAATGTAATGGAATGGAGTGGAGTAGAGTGGATTGGAATGGAGTGTAATGGAGTGGAGTGGAGTGGAATGGAGTGGAGTCGAGTGGAATGGAGTGGACTGGAGAGGTCTAGAATGGAGTGGAGTGGAATGGAGTGTAATGGAGTGGAGTGGAGTGGAATGGAGTGGAGTTGAGTGGAATGGAGTGGACTGGAGAGGACTAGAATGGAGTGGAGTGGAGTGGAGTGGAATGGAGTAGAATGGAGTGGAGTGGAGTGGAATGGAGTGAGGTGGAGTGGAATGGAATGGAGTACTATGGAAAGGAATAGAGTGGCGTGGAATGTAGTTGAATGGGATGGAAGGGAGTGCAATGGGATGGTATGGAATGGAATGGATTGTAACCGAATGGAATGGAATGGAAATGAATGGAATGGAATGGAATAAAATGGAGTCAAAAGGAATGGAGTGGAGTGTAGTGGAATGGAGTGTAGTGGAGTGGAATGATATGGAGTAGAGTGGAATGCAAAGGAGTGGTGTGGAATGGATTGGCACGGAGTGCAGTGGAGTGAAGTAGAGTGGACTTGAATTGAGTGGAATGGAGTGCTGTGGAGTGAAGTGGAATGAAATGGAATGGAAGGGCATGGAGTGGAATGGAATGGTTTGGAGTGCAATGTGTCATAACGGATTGAAATGGAGTGGCGTGGAGTGGAGTGCAATGGAATGGAAAGGAATGGAATGTATTGGAATGGACTGTAATTGAATGGAATGGAATGGTGAAATGAAATGTGAGCTAAGATTTTGCCACTGCACTTCAGTCTGGGTGACAGAGTGAGATCCAGTCAAAATAAAACAATGTAATGGAATGGAGTAGAATGGAATGGAATGGAGTGGAGGGAAATAAAATGGAGAGGAGTGGAGTGGAGTGGAATGGAATGGAATGGAGGCGAGTGGAATAAAATGGAATGGTGAAATGAAATATGAGCTGAGAGTGTGCCACTGCACTCCAGCCTGCATGACAGAGTGAGATCCTGTCGAAAGAAAATATAGAAATGGAAAGGAGTGGAATAGAATGAAGAGGAGTGGAGAGGAAAGGAGTGGAATGGAATGGGATGGAATGAAAAGGAGTGGAATGGCGTAGAGTAGAGTGGAATGGAATGGAGTGAAGTGGAGTGGCATGGAAAGTAGTGGAGAGGATTGGAATGGAATAGAATGGAATGAAATGGAATGCCAAAAAGAAATGTGTGCTGAGATTTTGCCACTGGGCTGCTGCTTGTGTGACAGAGGGAGAATATGTTGAAAGAAAGAAGTGGAATGGTAGGGATTGGAATGGAATGGAATGGAATGGAATGGAATGGAATGGAATGGAATGGAATGGAATGGAATGGAATGGAGTGGAGTGGAGTGGAATAGAGTGGAGTGGAGTGGAGTGCAGTGGAACGGAATTAAATGGAATGGAATGGTGGAATGAAATATGCACTGAGATTGTGCTGCTGCACACGGGCCTGGGTGACAGAGTTAGATCCTGTCAAAAGAAAGGAGCAGACTGGAATGCAGTGGAATGAAATGGAATGGAGTGGAGTGATGCGGAGTGGAAAGAAATGGGATGGAATGGAAAGGAGTGGAGTGGACTGCAATGGAGTGAAGTGAAGTGGAGTGGAATGGATTGGAGTGGAGTCTAGTGGAGTGGAATGGAATGGAATGGTATGAAATGGAATGGTGAAATGAAATGTGAGCTGAGATTGTGCCACTGCACTCCAGGATGGGTGACAGAGTGAGATACTCTCAAAAGAAAGCAATGGAATGTAATGCAGTGTCATGGAATGGAATGGAATGGAATGGAATGGAATGGAATGGAATGGAATGGAATGGAATGGAATGGAGTGGAATGGAATGGAATGCAGTGTATTGGAGTGGAATGGAGTGGAGTGAAGTGTAGTGGAATGCAGTGAAGTGGAGCAGAATGGGATGGAATGGAAGGGAATGCAGTGTAGTGATAAGGGGTGGAGTGGAGTGCAGTGGAATGGAGTGGAATGGAATGGGATGGAGTGGAATGGAGTGGAGTGCAGTGGAGTGGAGAGGAGTGGAATGGAGTGGAATGGATTCGTATGTAATGGAATGCATTGGAGTGGAGTGGAGTGGAATGAAACGGAGTGGAACGGAATGGAAGGGAATGGAAGGGAATGGAAAAGACTGGAGTAGAGTGGATTGGAGTGGATTGGAGTGCAATGTAATGTAATGGAATGGAATGGAGGGTAGTGAAGTGGAGAGGACTCGAGTAGAGTGGAGTGGACTGGAATGGAGTGGAATGAAGTGGAGTTGAATGGAATGGAGTGGAGTGGAATAGAGAGGAATGGAATGGAGTGGAATAGAATGGAATGGAATGGAATGGACTGGAGTGGAGTTCAATAGAGTGGAATGTAGTGAAGTGGAATGGAGTGGAATGGAATGGAATGGAGTGGTGTGGAGTGCAGTTAAGTGGAATGGAGTGGTGGGGGAGTGGAGTGAAACGGAATGGAATGGAGCGGAGTGGAATGGAATCGATTGGAGTGGAAGGGAATGGAGTGGAGAGGAATGGAATGGAGAGGAGTGGAAATGAAGGAAGTGAAGTTGAGTGGAATGAAGTGGATTGGAGGGGTGTGGAATGGAATGGAATGGAGTGGAGTGGAGTGGAATGGAATGGAATGAAATGAAATGGAATGGAGTGGAATGAAGTAGAATGGAATGGAATGAATTGGAGTGGAATGAAATGGAATGGACTGGAATGGAGTAGAGTGGAGTGGAATGGAGTGGAATAGAGTGGATTTTAATGGAACGTAATGGAATGCAGTAGAGTGGAGGGGAGTTTAGTGGAGTGAAGTGGATTGGAGTGGAATGGAATGGAATGGTGTGGAAAGGAGTGGAATGGAATTGATTGGAGTGGAGTGGAGTGGAATTAAGTGGAGTGGAGTGCAGTTGAATGGAATGGACTGGAATGTTGAAATGAAATGTGAGCTGAGATTTTGCCACTGCACACCAGCCAGGGTGACAGAGTGAGATCCTATCAAAAGAAAGGAATGGAAAGGAATGGAATGGAATGGAATGGAATGGAGGTGATTGGAGTAGACTGGAGTACAGTGGAAAGGAGTAGAATGGAATGGTATGGAATGGAAAGGAGTTGAGTGGACTGGAAAGGAGTGAAGTGAACTGGAATGGATTGGAGTGGAGTAGATGGAGTGGAACTGAATGGAATGGAATGGGATGGATAGGTGAAATGAAATTCGAGCTGAGATTGTGCCACTAAATTGCAGGCTGGGTGACAGAGTGAGATACAATTGAAAGAAAGGAATGAAATGGAATGCAGTGGAATGGAATGGAATGAGGTGGACTGGAGTGGAGTGGAGTAAAGTGCAGTGGAGGAGAAAGGAGTGTAATGGAATGGGAAGGAATGGAATGGAATAAAGTGGAGTGGAGTCAGGAAGAAGGGAGTGCTGGGTAATGGAGCGGAATGGAAAAAGATGCAGTGGAATGCAGTGGCATGGAGTGCAGTGGAGGTGAGAGGAGTGGAATGGAGTGGAATGGAATCGGATGTAATGGAATGTTGTGGATTGGAATAGATTGGAGTGGAACGGAGTGAAATGGAATGGAATGGAATGGAAAGCAATGTAATGCAATGTTATAGAATGCAATGCAAAGGAAAGTTGACATGTAATGTGAGCTGCTATTGTGCCACTGTACTCCAGCCTGGGTGACACAGTGATATCCTGTTGAAAGAAAGGAATAGAATACAATGATTGAAATGCAATCCAATGGATTTGAATGGATTGGAGTGGAGTGGAGTGAAGTGGAGTGGAGTGCAGTGCAATAGCGTGGACTGGAGTAGAGTGGAGTGTGGTGGAGTGGAGTGCAGTGCAATGGAACGGAATGGAAAGTAGTGGAATGGAATGGAGTGGGGTGGAGTGAATTGGAGTGGAATGGACTGGAGTGGAGTGGATTGAAATGAAATGGAGTGAAATGGAATGGAGTGGAGTGGAGTGGAACGGAGTGGAACAGAATGCAATGGAATGGAACAGAATGCAATGGAGTGGAAAGGAACAGAATGGAGTAATGGAACAGTGCAGAGTAATGGAGCAGAATGTACCGGGATGGAGTGGAATGAAGTGAAGTAGTGTGCAGTGAAGTGGAGAGAAGTGGAATGGAGTGGAATGGAATTGGATGTAATGAAACGTAGTGGAGTGGAGTGGAAGGGAATGGAAAGGAATTTAACTGAATGGAATGGAATGGAATGGAATGGAATGGAATGGAATGGAATGGAATGCAATGCAATGGAATAGAATGTAATGCAAAGGAAACTGGATATGAAATGTGAGTTGAGATTGTGCCACTGCACTCAAGCCTGGGTGACACTGTGATATCATGTGGAAAGAAAGGAATAGGATGCAATGGAGTGAAATGGAATGGAATGGAATGGATTGGAGTGCAATTTTGTGGAGTGGAGTGCAGTGGAGAGCAGAGGATTTGAGTGGAGTAGAATGGAGTGGAGTGGAGTGGAGTGGAATGGACTGGAAATGAGTGGAATGAAATGGGATGGAATGGAATGGAGAGGAGTGGACTGGAACAGAGTGGAATGGAATGGAGTGGAGTTGATTGGAGTAGAGTGGAGTGGAATGGAATGGAATGCAAAGGAATAAAATGGAATGGAAAGGAATGGTGAAATGAAATGTGAGCTGAGATTTTGCCACTGTGCTCTAGGATTGGTATCAGAGTGAGATAATCTCAAAACAAAGGAATGGAGTGGAATGGAATGGAATGAAATGAAATGGAGTGGACTGGAATGGAGTGGAGTGGAGTTAAGTGGATTGGAGTGGAATGAAGAGGAATGGAATGGGATAGAATGGTATGCAATGAAGTTGATTGGATTAGGGTGGAGTGGACTGCAATGGAATGGAGACGAATGGAAGGGTATGGAGTGGAATGGAGTGTAGTGGAGTGTAGTGGAGTAGAGAGGAGTGGAATGGAATGGAATGGAATCGGATGTAATGGAATGTAGTGCAGTGGCATTGAACAGAGTGGAATGGAATGGAATGGAATGGAATGGAATGGAATGGAATGGAATGGAATGGAATGGATTGGAATGGTGAAGTGAAATGGGAGCTGAGATTGTGCCACTGCACTCTAGGCTTGGTAACAGAGTGAAATGCTCTCAAAAGAAAGGAATGGAATGGGATGGAGTGGAATGGAATGGAATGGAAGAGAATGCAGTGAAATGGAGTGGACTGGAGTGGAGTCGAGTGAAGACGATTGGAGTGGAATGTAGAGAAATTGAATGGGATGGAACAGAATGGAATGAAGTGGAGTGAATTGGGGTGGAGGGGAATGCAGTGGAATGGAGCCGAGTGGAATGGGATGGAGTGGAATGGAGTGGAGTGGAGGGAGTGGAATGGAGTGGAGTGGAGTGTGGTGGAGTGGAGAGGAGTGGAATGGAGTGGAACGGAATAGGATGTAATGGAATGTAGTTGAGTGGGGTGGAGTGGAGTGAAGTGAAAAGGATCGGAGTGGAATGTAGAGGAATTGAAGGGAATGGAACAGAATGGAATGAAGTGGAGTGAATTGGGGGGGGAGGGGAGTGCAGTGGAATGGAGCCGAATGGAATGGGATGGAGTGGAATGGAGTGGAGTGGAGTGGAGTGGAGAGGAGTGGAATGAAGTGGAACGGAATCGGATGTAATGGAATGTAGTTGAGAGGGGTGGAGTGGAGTGGAAAGGAGTTGAATGGAATGGAATTAAATGGAATGGAATGGAATGGAATGGAATGGAATGCAATTGAATAGAATGAAATGAAATGGAAAGTTGACATGTAATGTGAGCTGAGATTGTGCCACTACACTCCAACCTATGTGACACAGTCAAATCCTGTCGAAAGAAAGTAATGGAATGCAATGGAGAGCAATGGAATGGAATAGAATGGAATGGAATGGAGTGGAGTGGAGTGGAATGGAATCAAATGGAATAGGATGGAGTGAAATGGGATAGAGTGGAGTGGAGAGGAGTGAAAAAGAGTGGAATGGAATGGGATGGAATGGAATGCAATGGAATGGTGAAAATAAATATGAGCTGAGATTGTGCCACTGCACTACAAATTTTGTGAAAGAGAGAGACCCGGTGGAAAGAAAGGAGTGGAATAGAATGGAGTGGAATGGAATGGAAAGGAGTGGAGTGGAGTGGAGTTGAATGGAGTGAAATGAAATGGAGTGCTTAATGTAATGGAGTGGAGTGGAGCTTAATGTAATGGAGTGGAGTAGACTGGAGTGGAAAGCAGTGGAGTGGAGTGCAGTCGATTGGGGTGAAGTGGATTGCAGAGGAATGGTGCAGAAAGGAATGGAATGGAGAGGAGTGCATTGGAGTGGAGTGGAACAGAGTAGATTGGAATGGAGTGGACTGGAGTGGAGTGGAGTGGAAGGGAGTGGAGTGGAGTGGAATGGAGTGGATTGGAATTTGGTGGAGTGGAGTGGAGAGGAAGGGAGTGGAATGGAATGGAACACAATGGAACGGAATGCAATGGAATGTTGAAAAGAAATGTGTGCTGAGATTGTGCCACTAAACTGAAGACTGTGACAGAGGGAGATCCTGTCGAAAGAAAGGAGTGGAATAGAAGGGATTGGAATGTAATGGAAAGGAATGGACTGGAGTAGAGTGGAGTGGAATTGAGTGGCGAGTAGTGGAGTGCATTGGAATGGAATGGAATGGAATGCAATGGAATGGAATGGAATGTGGAAATGAAATTTGAGCTGAGATTGAGCCACTGCACACCAGTCTGGGAAACAGAGTGAGATGGTGTAAAAGAAAGGAATGGAATGGAATGCAATGGAGTAGAATGGAGTGGAGTTGAGTGGAGTGGAATGGAGTAGAAAGGATTGGAATGGAATGGGATGGAATGGAAAGGAGTGGAGTGGACTGGAATGGAGTGGAGTGAAGTGGAGTGGAATCGATTGACATGGAGAAGAGTGGAGTGGAATGCAATGGAATAAAATGGAATAGAATGGTGAAATAAAATGTGAGCTGAGATTATGCCACTGCATTCCAGGCTGGGTGACAGAGTGAGATAATCTCCAAAGATGAATGGAATGGAATGCTATGGAATGGAATGGAATGGCGTGGACTGGAGGGGAGTGGAGTGGAGTGGAGTGGAAAGGAGAGGAATGGAATGGGATGGAATGGAATGGAATGAAGTGGAATGGAGTGGGGGGGAGAGGATTACAGTGTATGGGAGGGTAATGCATTGGGATGGAGTAGAATGGAGTGGATTGGATTGCAGTGGTGTGGACAGGAGTGGAATGGAGTGGAATGGAATCGGATGTAATTGAATGTAGTGGAGTGGAGTGCAGTGGAGTGGAATGGAGTCGAATAAAATGGAATTGAATGGAATGGAATAGAAGGGAATGCAATGGAATAGAATGCAATAAAATGGCAAGTTGGCATGTCATGTGAGATGAGATTGCTCCACTGCACCGCAGCCTGGGTGACACAGTGATATCCTGTCGAAAGAAAGTAATGGAATGCAAAGGAGTTAAATGGAATGGAATGGAATGCTATGGAATGAACTGGAGTGGAGTGGAGTCCATTGGAACATTGTGCAGTGGAATGGAATGGAGTGGAGTGGAGCAAAATAGAGTGGAATGGAATAAGATTTAATAGAATGCAATAGAACGCTGAAAAGAAATGTGTGTTGAGATTGTGCCAGTGCACTCCAGACTTTGTGACAGAGTGAGATCCTGTGGAAAGAAAGGAATGGAATGGAGTGGAGTGGAGTGGGGTGGAGTGGAGTGGAATGGAGGGAAGTGTAGTGGAGTAGAGTGGAATGGAGTGCAGTGGAATGGAGTGAAACTGAGTGGGTTGGTGTGGGGTGGAGTGGAGTGGATTGGCATAGAGTGGAACGGAGTGGAGTGGAATGGAGTAGAGTGGAGTGGAATGGAATGGAGAGGAGTGGAATGGGGTGGAGTGGAAAGAAGTGGAGTGGAATGGAGAGGAGTGGAGGGAGCAGAGTGGAATACAGAAGGACGGAATAGGATGGAATTGAATGGAATGAACTTGAGTGGAATGTGGTGGAGTGGAGTGTAATGGAATGGAATGGGATGGAGTTGAACGGATTGTCGTGGAGTGCAGTGGAGTGGACAGCTGTGGAATGGAGTGGAATGGAATCGGATGTGATGGAAAGCAGTGGAGTGGAGTTGAGTGCAACGGAGTGGAATTGAATGGAATGGAGTGCAGTAGAATGAAATGGAATGGAATGCAGTGGAATGCAATTGAACAGAATGCAATGCAATGGAAAGTTGACAAGTAATGTGAGCTGAGATTGTGCCACTGCACTCCAGCCTGGGTGACACAGTGATATCTTGTCAAAAGAAAGGAATGGAATGCAATGGAGTAAAATGGAATGGAATGGAAGGGAATGGAGTGGAGTGCAGTTCAATGGAGTGGAGTGGAATGGAATCGATGGAATAGGGTGGAATGGAATGGATTTGAGTGGAGTGGAGTGGAGTAGAGTGCAATGGAATGGGACGGAATGGAATGCAATAGAATGGTCAAAAGAAATGTGAGCTGAGATTGTGCAACTACACTCCAGACTTTGTGACAGATTGGGATCCTGTGGAAAGAAAGGAATGGAATGGAATGGAGTGGAATGAAATGGAATGGAATGGAGTGGAGTGGAGTGAAGTGGAGTGGAGTGGAGTGGACTGGAATGGAATGGAGTGCGGTGGAGTGGAATGGAGTGGAGTGAAATGGAGTGGAGTGGAGTGGAATGGAGTGGAAAGGAGTGGAGTGGATTAGAATGGAGTGGAGGGAACTGAGAGGAGTGGAGTGGAGTGGAGAAGAGTGGAGTGGAATGGAATGGAATGGAATGGAATGGAATGGAACAGAATGGAACGGAAAGAACTGGAATGGAATAGTGAAAAGAAATATGTGCTGAGATTGGTCCATTAAACTACAGCCTGTGTGACAGAGGAAGATCCTGTTGAAAGAAAGGAATTGAATGGAAGGGATTGGAATGGAATGGAATGGAATGGAATGGAATGGAATGGAATGGAATGGAATAGAATGGATTGGAGTGGAGTGGAATGAAATTGAGTGTAGTGGAGTGGAGTGGAATAGAATGGAATGGAATTTAATTGTGAAATGAAATGTGAGCTGAGATTGTGCCATTGCACACCTGCCTGGGTAACAGAGTGAGATCCTGTCAAAAGAAAGGAATGAAATGAAATGGCATGGAATGGACTGCAATGGAGTGGAGTGCAGTGGAGAGGAAAGGAGTGGATTGGAATTGGATGGAATTGAAAGGAGTGGAGTGAACTGGAATAGAGTGGAGTGGAGTTGAGTGGAATAGATAGGAATGGAGCGGAGTGCAGTGGACTGGTCCGGAATGGAATGAAATGGAATGGTGAAATGAAATGGGATTGTGACATTGCGCTCCAGGATGGCTGACAGAGTGACATACTCTCTAAAGAAAGGAATGGAATGAAATGCAGTGGAATGGAATGGAGAGGAATGTAGTGGAGTGGAGGGAAGTGGAGTGGAGTGGAATGGAGAGGAATGGAATGGGATGTAATGGAATGAAGTGGAGTGGAGTAGGGTAGAGTGGAGTGCAGTGGCATGGAGTGGAATGAAACGGGATGGAGTGGAATGGAGTAGAATGGAGTGCAGTAGAGCGGAGAGGAGTGGAATGTAGTGGAATGGAATCAGATGTAATGGAATGTAGTGGAATGTAGTGGAATGGAATTTAATTGCATGGAATGGAATGGAAAGGAATGGAATGCAATGGAAAACAATGGAATAGATCACAATGCAATTGTATGTTGACATGTAATGTGAGTTGATATTGTGCCACTGCACTCCAGCCTGGGTGACCCAGTGATATCCTGTTGAAAGAAAGGAATGGAATGCAATGGTCTGAAACGGAATGGAATGGAATGGAGTGGGCTGGAGTGGAGTGGAGTGAAGTGGAGTGGAGTGGAATGGAGTCGTATGGAATGGGATCGAGTGGAATGGAATGCAGTGGAGTGGAGTGAAATTGAGTGGAATGGAATGGAAGGGAAGGGAAAGCAAAGGAATGATGAAAAGAAATGTGAGCTGAGATTCTGCCACTGAACCCCAACTTTTGTAACAGAGTGAGATCCTGGGGAAACAAAGAAATAGAATGGAATGGAGTGTAATAGAATGGAAGCTAGTGGAGTGGAGTGGAGGGGAGTGGAATGGAGTGGAGTAGAGTGGAGTTGAATGTAGTGGAGTGGAGTGGGGTGGAGTGGAGAGAAGTGCAATGGAACGGAATGGAATGGAGTGCAGCGGGGTGGAATGGAGAGCAGTGCAATAGAGTGGAATCAAAAAAGTGGAATGAAACCGAGTGGAGTGAAGTGGAATGGAGTGGAGTGGAATAGAGTGGAGTGGAGCGGAACTAATGATACAGAATGGAATGGAACAAAAGAGAACGGAATGGTGAAGGGAAATGTGTGCTGAGATTGTGACACTAGGCTACAGCCTCTGTGACAGAGGGAGATCCTGTCGAAAGAAAGGAGAGAAAAGGAAGGGATTGGAATGGAATGGAATGCATTAGAGTGGAGTGGAGTGGAATGGAGTGGAGTGGAGTGAAGTAGAATGGAATGGAATGGAATGGAATGGAATGGAATGGAGTGTAATAGAATGGAATGGAGTGGAGTGGAGTGGAGGGGAGTGGAATGGAGTGGAGTAGAGTGGAGTTGAATGTAGTGGAGTGGAGTGGAGAGGAGTGGAATGTAGTGGAGTGGAGTGGGGTGGAGTGGAGAGAAGTGCAATGGAGCGGAATGGAACGGAGTGGAGTGGGGTGGAATGGAGTGCAGTGCAATAGAGTGGAATCAAATAAAGTGAAATAAAACCGAGTGGAGTGAAGTGGAATGGAGTGGAGTGGAATAGAGTGGAGTGGAGCAGAACGGAATGTTACAGAATGGAACGGAACAAAACAGAACGGAATGGTGAAAGGAAACGTGGGCTGAGATTATGACACTAGGCTACAGCCTCTGTGACAGAGGGAGATCCTGTTGAAAGAAAGGAGAGAAAAGGAAGGGAGTGGAATGGAATGGAATGGATTAGAGTGGAGTGGAGTGGAATGGAGTGGAGTGGAGTGAAGTAGAATGGAATGGAATGGAATGGAATGGAATGGAATGCAATGCACTGCAATGGAATTGTAACGAAGTGTGAGATGAGTTTGTGCCACTGCACTCCAGGCTGGGAGAGTGAGATACTCTCGAAAGAAAGGAATGGAACGTAAAGCAGTGGAATGGAATGGAGTGGAAGGGAATGGAATGAACAGCAGTAGAGAGGAGTGGAGTGAAGTGGAGTAGAGAGGAATGGAGAGGAATGGAATGGGACGGAATGGAATGGAATGAATTGGAGGGGAGTAGGTTGGTATGGAGTGCAGTGGAATGGAGCTGAATGGAATGGGAAGGATTGGAATGGAGTGGAGTGGTGTGCAGTGGAGTGGAGAGGAGTGGAATGCAGTGGAATGGATTCTGATTAACGAAATGTAGCGGAGTGGAGTGGAGTGAAGTGGAATGGGATGGAATGGAATTTTACTGAATGGAATGGGATGTATTGGAATGGAAAGGAATTGATTGGAATGGAATGGAGTGCAATGGAATAGAATGCAATGCAATGGAAAGTTGACATGTAATGTGAGCTGAGATTGTGCCACTGCAGTCAAGGCTGGGTGATACAGTGATATCTTGTGAAAAGAAAGGTATGGAATGTATTGGAGTGAAATGGAATAGAATAGAATGGAATGGAATGGAATAGAATGGAATGGAATGGAATGGAGTGGAGTGGAATTTATTCGATTGGAGTGTAGTGGATTGCAATGGAGTAGAGTGGAGTGGAACGGAGTGGAAAAGAGTGGAATGGAATGGGATGGAATGGAATGGATTGGAGTGGACTGGAATGGAGTGGAATGGAATGGAGTGGAATGGAATGGAGTGGAGTGGAGTGAATATGAGTGGCGTGGAATGGAGAGGAATGGAATGGGGTGGAATGGAAATAAATGAAGTTTAGTGGATTGCGGTTGAGTGGAGTGCAGTGCAAAGGAGCGGAATTGAATAGGTTGAAGTGGAATGAAGTGGAGTGGAGTTCAGTGGAGTGAGGAGGAGTGGAATGGAGTGGAATAGAAACGGATGTAATGGAATGTAGTGTATTGGAGTGGAGTGAAGAGGAACGGAGTGAAATGGAATGTAATGGAATAGAATGGAATTCAATGGAATGTAATTGTGAAATAAAATGTGAGCTTAGATTGTGACACTGAGATCCATGCTCAGTAATAGAGTGAGATACTCTCGAAAGAAAAAAAAAATTGAATGGAATGGAGAGGAATGGAATGCAATGGAATGCAATGAAATGGAGTGGACTGGATTGGAGTGGTGTGAAGTAGAATGGAGTGGAATGGAGAGGAATGGAATGGGATGGAATGGAATGGAATGAAGATGAGTGGATTCAGGTGCAGTGGAGTGCAGTGGCATAGAGTGGAATGGCATGGGATGGAGTGGAATGGAGTGGAGTAGAGTGTAGTGGAGTGGAAGGGAGTGGAATGAAATCAGATGTAATGGAATGTAGTGGAGTGGAGTGGAGTGGACCGCATGGAATTGAATGGAATGGAATGGAATGGAACAGAATTGAATGGAATGGAATGAAATGCAATGGAATAGAATGCAAAGCAATGGAAAGTTAACCTGTAATGTGAGCTGACATTCTGCCTGTGCTCTCCAGCCTGGGTGACACAGGGATATCCTGTCAAGACAAAGGAATGGAATGCAATGGAATGGAATGGGATGGAATGGAATGGAGTGGAGTGGAGTGGAGTGGAATGGAGTCGAATGGAATGGGATGGAGTGGAATGGGATAGCGTGGAGTGGAGTAGGGTGGAGTGAAATAGAGTGGATTGGAATGTGATGGAATGGAATGCAATGGAATGTAGTGGTGTGGGGTGAAGTTGAGTGGAATGGTGTGGAATCTTAAGGAATGGAATGGAATGCCATGGAATGCCATGGATTGCCATGGAATGCAATTGAATAGAATGCAATGCAATGGAAAGTTGACATGTAATGTGAGCTGAAACTGTGCCACTGCACTCCAGCCTGGGTGACACAGTGATATCCTGTCAAAAGAAAGGAATGGAATCAATGGAGTGAAATGGAAAGGAACGGAACAGAATGGAGTGGATTGGAGTGCAGTGGAGTGGAGTGGAGTGGAATGAAATGGAGTGGAATGGAATGGATTCGAATGGAATGGGACGGAGTGGAATGGAATGGAGTGGAGTGGAGTGGAGTGAAATAGAGTGTAATGGAATGGGAAGAAATGGAATGCAATGGAATGGTCAAAAGGAATATAAGGTGAGATTGTACAACTACATTTCAGGCTTTGAAAGAGAATGAGATCCTGTGGAGAAAATAATGGGATGGAATGAAGCGGAATGGAATGGAATGGAGTGGAATGAAATTGAATAGAGTGGAATGGAGTGGAGTGGAGTGGAGTGGAATGAAGTGGAGTGGAGAGGAATGGAGTGGAGCGGAGAGGAGTGGAATTGAGTGGAGTGGAGTGGGGTGGAAAGGAGTGGATTTCAATGGAGTGAAGTGCAGTGGAGTGGAATTTAGTGGAGTGGAGTGGATTGGAATGGATTGGAATGGAATGGAGTTGAATGAAGTGGAGTGGAGTGGAGATGAGTGGAATGGAGTGGAGTGGAGAGGAATGGAGTGTACTGGAGTGGAGTGAAGTGGAATGGAATGGAGTGGACTGGAATGGAATGGAACAGAATGGAACAAAAAGGAGTGGAATGCAATGTTGAAAAGAAATATTTACAGAGATTTGGCCACTACACTACAGCCTGTGTAACGAGGGGAATGGAAGAGAAGAGATTAGAATGTAATATAATGGAATGGATTAGAGTGGAGTGGAGTGAAATAGTGCGCAGTGGAGTGGAGTACAGTGGAATGGAATGGAATGGAATGGAACGGAATGAAATGGAGTGGTGAAATGAAATGTGAGCTGAGATAGTGTCACTGCACATCAGCCTGGGTTACAGAGTGAGATCCTGTCCAAAGAAAGGAATGGAATGGAATGGAGTGAAGGGAATGCAATGGACTGGAGTGGATTGGAGTGGAAAGGAGTGGAATGGAATGGGATGGAATAGAAAGGAGTGGAATGGACTGGAATGGAATGGAGTGGAGTGGACTGGAATGGAGTGGAGTGGAATGGAGTGGAATGGAATGGAGTGGAGTGGAGTCAATATGAGTGGAGTGGAATGGAGAGGAATGGAATGGGGTGGAATGGAAATAAATGAAGTTTAGTGGATTGCGGTTGAGTGGAGTGCAGTGCAAAGGAGCGGAATTGAATAGGTTGAAGTGGAATGAAGTGGAGTGGAGTTCAGTGGAGTGAGGAGGAGTGGAATGGAGCGGAATAGAAACGGATGTAATGGAATGTAGTGTATTGGAGTGGAGTGAAGTGGAACGGAGTGAAATGGAATGTAATGGAATAGAATGGAATTCAATGGAATGTAATTGTGAAATAAAATGTGAGCTTAGTTTGTGACACTGAGATCCATGCTCAGTAATAGAGTGAGATACTCTCGAAAGAAAAAAAATTGAATGGAATGGAGAGGAATGGAATGCAATGGAATGCAATGAAATGGAGTGGACTGGATTGGAGTGGTGTGAAGTAGAATGGAGTGGAATGGAGAGGAATGGAATGGGATGGAATGGAATGGAATGAAGATGAGTGGATTCAGGTGCAGTGGAGTGCAGTGGCATAGAGCGGAATGGCATGGGATGGAGTGGAATGGAGTGGAGTAGAGTGCAGTGGAGTGGAAGGGAGTGGAATGAAATCAGATGTAATGGAATGTAGTGGAGTGGAGTGGAGTGGACCGCATGGAATGGAATGGAATGGAATGGAACAGAATTGAATGGAATGGAATGAAATGCAATGGAATAGAATGCAAAGCAATGGAAAGTTAACCTGTAATGTGAGCTGACATTCTGCCTGTGCTCTCCAGCCTGGGTGACACAGGGATATCCTGTCAAGACAAAGGAATGGAATGCAATGGAATGGAATGGGATGGAATGGAATGGAGTAGAGTGGAGTGGAGTGGAATGGAGTCGAATGGAATGGGATGGAGTGGAATGGGATAGCGTGGAGTGGAGTAGGGTGGAGTGAAATAGAGTGTACTGGAATGTGATGGAATGGAATGCTATGGAATGCTGTAAATAAGTGGAAGCTAAGATTGTGCCAATGCACTACAGCCTTTGTGACAGAGTGACATTATGTGGAAAGAAAGGAATGGAATGGAATGGAGTGGAATGGAATGGAATGGAGTGGAGTGGAGTGAAGTGGAATGCAGTGGAGTAAAATGGAGTGGAGAGGAATGGAGTGGAGTGTAGTGGAATGTGCTGGAGTGGAGTTGAATGGAGTGTAGTGGAATGCAGTGGAAATAAGTGGAATGGAATTGAGTGGAGTAGAGTGGGTTCGAGTGGAGTGGTGTTTAGTGGAATGGAGTAGACTGGAATGGAGTGGAGTGGAGTGGAGAGGAGTGGAGTGGAGTGGAATGGAGTGGAGTGGAATGGAGTGGAGTGGAACGGAGTGGAACAATACAGAACGTAAGGGAATGGAATGGAATGCAAAGCATTAGAATAATGAAAATAATGTGTGATGAGATAGTGCAACTATGGTACACCCTGTAGGACAAAGGGAGATACTGTCAAAAGAAAGGAGTAGAAGAGAAGGTATTGGAATATAATGGAATGGAAAGGCCTTGAGTGCCATGGAGTGACATTGAATGGAGTGGATTGGAGTGCAGTGGAATGGAATGGAATGGAATGGAATGGAATGGAATGGAATGGAATGCAAAGGAATGTTATGGAATGGAAAGGAATGTTATGGAATGGTGAATTGAAATGTGAGCTGAGATTGTGCCACTGAACACCAGCCTGGGTGACAGTGTGAGATCCTCACAAAGAAAGCAATGGAATGGAATAGAGTGGAATGGAAAGGAGTGGAGTTGAGTAGAATTGAGTGGAGTGGCGTGGAGTGGAAAAGAGGGAAATGGAATGGGATAGAATGGACAGAAGTGGACTGGACAGGAATGGAGTGGAGTGGAATGGATTGGACTGGAGAAGAGTGGATTGGGGAGGAGTGGAAAGGAATGGAATGGAATGGAATGGTGAAATGAAATGTGAGCTGAGATTATATCACTGCACACCACGCTGGGTGACAGAGTGAGATACTCTCAAAAAAAAGAATGGAATGGAATGCAGTAGAATGGAAAGGAAAGGCAGGGACTGGAGGTGAGTGGAGTGGAGTGAAGTGGAGTGGAGTGGTATGGAGAGGAATGGAATGGGATGTAGTGGAATGGAGTGGAGTGGAGTGCAGTGGAGTGGAGAGGACTGGAATGGAGTGGAATGGAATTGGATGTAATCGAATATAGTGGATTGGAGTGAAACGGAGTGGAAGGGAGTGGAATGGAATGAAATTGAATGGAATGGAATGGAATGGAAAGGCATGGAATGCAACGGAATGCAATGGAATAGAATTTAATGCAATGGAAAGTTGACATATAATGTGATCTGAAATTGTGCCACTGCACTCCGGCCTGGGTGACAGAGTGATATCCTGTTGAAAGAAAGAAGTGGAATGCAATGGAGTGAAAGGGAATGGAATGGAATGGAATGGAATGGAATGGAACGGAACGGAACGGAACGGAATGGAATGGAATAGAATGGAATGGAATGGAGTGGAGTTGAAGGAGTTGAGTGGATTGGAGTGGAATAGAGTCGAATGAAATGAAGTCGAATGGAATGTTATGGAGTGGAGTGGAGCGGAGTGATATGGATTAGGGTGGAGTGGAGTGCAGTGGAGTGGAATGGAGTGGAGTGGAGTGTAATGAAGTGGAGTGGAATGGAGTGGAGTAGAAAGGAATATAGTGGAATGGAGTGTAGTGGGGTGGAGTGAAATGGAGAAGAATGGAATGGGATGGGATGGAATGGAATGAAGTGTAGTGGAGAGGGGCGGAGTGGAGTGCAGTAGAATATGGTGGTATGGAATGCAATGGATTGGAATGGATTGGAGGGGAGTGCAGTGGAGTGGAGATGATTAGAATGGAGTGGAATCAAATCAGATGCAATGGAATGTAGTGGTGTGGGGTGAAGTTGAGTGGAATGGTGTGGAATCTTAAGGAATGGAATGGAATGGAATGGAATGCCATGGAATGCCATGGAATGCAATTGAATAGAATGCAATGCAATGGAAAGTTGACATGTAATGTGAGCTGAAACTGTGCCACTGCACTCCAGCCTGGGTGACACAGTGATATCCTGTCAAAAGAAAGGAATGGAATCAATGGAGTGAAATGGAAAGGAACGGAACAGAATGGAGTGGATTGGAGTGGAGTGGAGTGGAGTGGAGTGGAATGAAATGGAGTGGAATGGAATGGATTCGAATGGAATGGGATGGAGTGGAATGGAATGGAGTGGAGTGGAGTGGAGTGAAATAGAGTGTAATGGAATGGGAAGAAATGGAATGCAATGGAATGGTCAAAAGGAATATAAGGTGAGATTGTACAACTACATTACAGGCTTTGAAAGAGAATGAGATCCTGTGGAGAAAATAATGGGATGGAATGAAGCGGAATGGAATGGAATGGAGTGGAATGAAATGGAGTAGAGTGGATTGGAGTGGAGTGGAGTGGAATGAAGTGGAGTGGAGAGGAATGGAGTGGAGCGGAGAGGAGTGGAATTGAGTGGAGTGGAGTGGGGTGGAAAGGAGTGGATTTCAATGGAGTGAAGTGCAGTGGAGTGGAATTTAGTGGAGTGGAGTGGAATGGAGTGGTGTGGAGTGGATTGGAATGGATTGGAATGGAATGGAGTTGAATGAAGTGGAGTGGAGTGGAGATGAGTGGAATGGAGTGGAGTGGAGAGGAATGGAGTGTACTGGAGTGGAGGGAAGTGGGATGGAATGGAGTGGAATGGAATGGAATGGAACAGAATGGAACATAAAGGAGTGGAATGCAATGTTGAAAAGAAATATTTACAGAGATTTTACCACTACACTACAGCCTGTGTAACAAGGGGAATGGAATAGAAGAGATTAGAATGTAATATAATGGAATGGATTAGAGTGGAGTGGAGTGAAATAGTGCGCAGTGGAGTGGAGTACAGTGGAATGGAATGGAATGGAACGGAATGAAATGGAGTGGTGAAATGAAATGTGAGCTGAGATAGTGTCACTGCACATCAGCCTGGGTTACAGAGTGAGATCCTGTCCAAAGAAAGGAATGGAATGGAATGGAGTGAAGGGAATGCAATGGACTGGAGTGGATTGGAGTGGAAAGGAGTGGAATGGAATGGGATGGAATAGAAAGGAGTGGAATGGACTGGAATGGAATGGAGTGGAGAGGAGTGGAGTAGAATGGAATGGAATGGAATGGAATGGAATGGAATGGAATGGAATGGAATGGAATGGAATGGAATGGAATGGAATGGTGAAATGAAATGTGAGCTGAGATTGTGCCATTGTGCTCCTGGCTGGGTGACAAAGTCAGATACTGTCAAAAGAAAGGAATGGAATGGAATGTAGTTGAATGGAATGGAATGGAATGGAATGGAATGGAATGGAATGGAGTAGATTGGCGTGGACTGGATTGGAGTGTCCTGGATTGGAGTGGAATGGAGCGGAATGGAATGGGATGGAATAGAATGAAAGAAAGTGGAGTGTGGGTGGCGTGGAGTGCAGGGGAATGGAGTGGAATGGAATGAGATGGAGTGGAGTGGAGTGAAGTGCAGTGGAGTTGAGAGGAGTGGAATGGAGTGTAATGGAATCATATATAATGGAATGAAGTGGAGTGGAGTTAATTGGAGTGGATCAGAGTGGAATGGAATGGAATGGAATGGAATGGAATGGAATGGAATGGAATAGAATGGAAAGGAATACAATGGAATGCAATGGAAAGAATGCAATGCAATGGAAAATTGATATGTGATGTGAGCTGAGATTGTGCCACTGCATTCCAGCCTGGGAGACACAGTGTTATCCTGTCGAAAGAAAGGAAAGAAATTCAATGGAGGGAAATGGAATGGAATAGAATGGAATGGAATGGAGTGGAGTGGAGTGGAGTGGAGTGGAGTGAAATAGTGTGGATTGGAAAGGGATGGAATGGAATGCAATGGAATGGTGAAAAGAAATATGAGCTGAGATTGCGCCCCTGCACCCCAGCCTTCGTGACAGAGAGAGGTCCTGTGGAAACGAAGGAATGGAATGGTATGGAGTGGAATGGCATGTAGTGGAGTGGAATGGAGGTGAGTGGAGTGGTATGCAATGGAGTGCAATGGAGTGTAGTGGAATGGAATGCAATGGAATGGAATGGAATGGAATGGATTGGAATGGAGTGGAGTGGAATGGATTGGAGTGGATTGAAGGGGTGTGGAATGGAATGGAGTGGAGTGGAGTGGATTGGAATGGAGTGGAGTGAAATAGAGTGTAGTGGAGAGGAATGCAGGGAGTGGAGTGGAGTGGAGTGGAGTGCAGTGGGATGAATAGAGTGGAATGAGTTGGAGTAGAGTCGAGTGGAGTGGAATGAGTGAAGTAGACAGGAGTGAAATGGAACTGAGTGTAGTGGAGTGTCCTGGAGTGGAGTGGAGTGGAGTAGAGTGGAGTATAACGGAATCTGATGGAACGTTGAAAAGAAATGTGTGTTGAGATTGTGCCAGTACACTACAGCCTGTGTGACAGAGATACATCCTGTCGAAAGAAAGGAGTGGAATGGAAGGGATTGGAATGGAATGGGATGAAATGGAAAGAAGTGAAATGGAGAGAGGTGGAGTGGATTGCAGTGGAATGGAGTGGAATGGAATGGGATGTAGTGGAATGGAGTGAAGTGGAGTGCGGTGGAGTGTAATGGAGTGGAATGGAATCGCATGTAATGTAAAGGAGTGGAGTGGAGTGGAGTGGAAAGGAGTGGAAAGGAATGGAATTGAATGAAAAGGAATGAGATAGAATCGAATGGATTGCACTGGAATGGAATGGAATGGAAGGCAATGGAATAGAATGCAGTGCAATGGAAAGTTGACATGTAATGCGAGCTGAGATTGTGCCACTGCACTGCAGCCTGGGTGACACCGTGACATCCCGTTCAAAGAAAGGATTGGAAGGCAATGGTGTGAAATAATGGAATGGAATAGAATGGAATGGAACGGAACGTAATGGAATGGAATGGAATGGAATGGAATGGAATGAACTGGAGTGTAGTGTAGTGGGGTCGAATGGAATGGGATGCAATGGAATGGAACAGAGTGGAGAGGAGGTGAGTGAAATATAGTGGAAAGAATGTGATGGAATGGAAAACAATGGAACAGTGAAATAAATGTGAGCTGAGAGTGTATCACTGATTTCCAGCCTTTTTGACGGAGTGAGATCCTGTGGAAAGAAAGGAATGGAATGGAATGGAATGGAATGGAATGGAATGGAATGGAATGGAATGGAGTGTAGTGGAGGGGAGCAGATTGGAGTGGAGTGGAGGAGAGTGGAGTGAAATTGAGTGGAGTGGAGTGGAGTACAATAGAGTGGAATGGAATGAAAAGGAAAGGAATGGAATGGAATAGAGAAATGAAATGTGAATTGAGACTGTGCCACTGCACACCAGCCCCGGTGATAGAGTGAGATCCTGTCAAAAGAAAGGAATGGAATGGAATGGAATGGAATGGAGTAGAATGGCATGGAATGGAGTAGAATGGCATGGAATTGATTGGAGCGGAGAGGAGTGGAAAGGAGAATAATGGAATGGGATGGAATGGAAAGGAGTCGAGTGGACTGGAATGGAGTGGAAAGGAGTGGAGTGGAATGGATTGGAGTGGAGTGGAGTTGAATGGAGTGGAATGGAATGGAATGGAATGGAATGGAATGGAATGGAATGGAGAGGTGAAATTAAACGTGAGCTGAGACTGTGCCACTGTGCTCATTGCTGGGTGACAGAGCGAGATACTCTCAACAGAAAGGAATGGAATGGAATGCAGTGGAATGGAATGGAGTAGACTGGAGTGGAGTGGAGTGGAGTGAAGTGGAGTAGAGTGGAATGGACAGGAATACAATGGGATGGAAAGGAACGGAATGAAGTGGAGTGGAGTGAGGTGGAGTGGAGTGCAGTGGAAAGCAGCCGAACGGAATGGGATGGAGTGGAATGGAGTGGAGTGGAGAGAAGTGGAGTGGATAAGAGTGGAATGGAGTGGAATGGAATCGGATGTAATGGTATGGAGTGGAGTGGAGTGGAACGGAGTGGAATGGAATGACTTGGAATGGAATACAATGGAACGAAATGAAATGGAATGGAATGCAATGGAATGCAATGGAATAGAATGGAATGCAATGGAAAGTTGACATGTAATGTGAACTGAGATTGTGCCACTGCACTCCAGCATGGGTGACACGGTGATATCCTGCTGAAAGAAAGGAATGGAACACAATGGAGTGTAATGGAATGGAATGGATTGGATTGGAATGGAATGGAATGGAATGGAATGGAATGGAATGGAATGGAATGGAATGGAATGGAGTGGAGTGGAATTTATTCGATTGGAGTGTAGTGGATTGCAATGGAGTGGAGTGGAGTGGAACGGAATGGAAAAGAGTGGAATGGAATGGTATGGAATTGAATGGAGTGGAGTGGACTGGAATGGAGTGGAGTGGAGTGGAGTGGAATGGAATGGAGTGGAGTGGAGTGAATATGAGTGGAGTGGAATGGAGAGGAATGGAATGGGGTGGAATGGAAATAAATGAAGTTTAGTGGATTGCGGTTGAGTGGAGTGCAGTGCAAAGGAGCGGAATTGAATAGGTTGAAGTGGAATGAAGTGGAGTGGAGTTCAGTGGAGTGAGGAGGAGTGGAATGGAGCGGAATAGAAACGGATGTAATGGAATGTAGTGTATTGGAGTGGAGTGAAGTGGAACGGAGTGAAATGGAATGTAATGGAATAGAATGGAATTCAATGGAATGTAATTGTGAAATAAAATGTGAGCTTAGTTTGTGACACTGAGATCCATGCTCAGTAATAGAGTGAGATACTCTCGAAAGAAAAAAAAATTGAATGGAATGGAGAGGAATGGAATGCAATGGAATGCAATGAAATGGAGTGGACTGGATTGGAGTGGTGTGAAGTAGAATGGAGTGGAATGGAGAGGAATGGAATGGGATGGAATGGAATGGAATGAAGATGAGTGGATTCAGGTGCAGTGGAGTGCAGTGGCATAGAGCGGAATGGCATGGGATGGAGTGGAATGGAGTGGAGTAGAGTGTAGTGGAGTGGAAGGGAGTGGAATGAAATCAGATGTAATGGAATGTAGTGGAGTGGAGTGGAGTGGACCGCATGGAATGGAATGGAATGGAATGGAACAGAATTGAATGGAATGGAATGAAATGCAATGGAATAGAATGCAAAGCAATGGAAAGTTAACCTGTAATGTGAGCTGACATTCTGCCTGTGCTCTCCAGCCTGGGTGACACAGGGATATCCTGTCAAGACAAAGGAATGGAATGCAATGGAATGGAATGGGATGGAATGGAATGGAGTAGAGTGGAGTGGAGTGGAATGGAGTCGAATGGAATGGGATGGAGTGGAATGGGATAGCGTGGAGTGGAGTAGGGTGGAGTGAAATAGAGTGGATTGGAATGTGATGGAATGGAATGCAATAGAATGCTGTAAATAAGTGGAAGCTAAGATTGTGCCAATGCACTACAGCCTTTGTGACAGAGTGACATTATGTGGAAAGAAAGGAATGGAATGGAATGGAGTGGAATGGAATGGAATGGAGTGGAGTGGAGTGAAGTGGAATGCAGTGGAGTAAAATGGAGTGGAGAGGAATGGAGTGGAGTGTAGTGGAATGTGCTGGAGTGGAGTTGAATGGAGTGTAGTGGAATGCAGTGGAAATAAGTGGAATGGAATGGAGTGGAGTGGAGTGGGTTCGAGTGGAGTGGTGTTTAGTGGAATGGAGTAGACTGGAATGGAGTGGAGTGGAGTGGAGTGGAGAGGAGTGGAGTGGAGTGGAGTGGAATGGAGTGGAGTGGAATGGAGTGTAGTGGAACGGAGTGGAACAATACAGAACGTAAGGGAATGGAATGGAACGCAAAGCATTAGAATAATTAAAATAATGTGTGATGAGATAGTGCAACTATGGTACACCCTGTAGGACAAAGGGAGATACTGTCAAAAGAAAGGAGTAGAAGAGAAGGAATTGGAATATAATGGAATGGAAAGGCCTTGAGTGCCATGGAGTGACATTGAATGGAGTGGATTGGAGTGCAGTGGAATGGAATGGAATGGAATGGAATGGAATGGAATGGAATGCAGAGGAATGTTATGGAATGGAAAGGAATGTTATGGAATGGTGAATTGAAATGTGAGCTGAGATTGTGCCACTGAACACCAGCCTGGGTGACAGTGTGAGATCCTCACAAAGAAAGCAATGGAATGGAATAGAGTGGAATGGAAAGGAGTGGAGTTGAGTAGTATTGAGTGGAGTGGTGTGGAGTGGAAAAGAGGGAAATGGAATGGGATAGAATGGACAGAAGTGGACTGGACAGGAATGGAGTGGAGTGGAATGGATTGGACTGGAGAAGAGTGGATTGGGGAGGAGTGGAAAGGAACGGAATGGAATGGAATGGAATGGTGAAATGAAATGTGAGCTGAGATTATATCACTGCACACCACGCTGGGTGACAGAGTGAGATACTCTCGAAAAAAAGAATGGAATGGAATGCAGTAGAATGGAAAGGAAAGGCAGGGACTGGAGGTGAGTGGAGTGGAGTGAAGTGGAGTGGAGTGGTATGGAGAGGAATGGAATGGGATGTAGTGGAATGGAGTGGAGTGGAGTGCAGTGGAGTGGAGAGGACTGGAATGGAGTGGAATGGAATTGGATGTAATCGAATATAGTGGATTGGAGTGAAACGGAGTGGAAGGGAGTGGAATGGAATGAAATTGAATGGAATGGAATGGAATGGAAAGGCATGGAATGCAACGGAATGCAATGGAATAGAATTTAATGCAATGGAAAGTTGACATATAATGTGATCTGAAATTGTGCCACTGCACTCCGGCCTGGGTGACAGAGTGATATCCTGTTGAAAGAAAGAAGTGGAATGCAATGGAGTGAAAGGGAATGGAATGGAATGGAATGGAATGGAATGGAATGGAATAGAATGGAATGGAACGGAACGGAACGGAACGGAACGGAATGGAATGGAATAGAATGGAATGGAATGGAGTGGAGTTGATGGAGTTGAGTGGATTGGAGTGGAATAGAGTCGAATGAAATGATGTCGAATGGAATGTTATGGAGTGGAGTGGAGCGGAGTGATATGGATTAGGGTGGAGTGGAGTGCAGTGGAGTGGAATGGAGTGGAGTGGAGTGTAATGAAGTGGAGTGGAATGGAGTGGAGTAGAAAGGAATATAGTGGAATGGAGTGTAGTGGGGTGGAGTGGAATGGAGAAGAATGTAATGGGATGGGATGGAATGGAATGAAGTGTAGTGGAGAGGGGCGGAGTGGAGTGCAGTAGAATGGGGTGGTATGGAATGCAATGGATTGGAATGGATTGGAGGGGAGTGCAGTGGAGTGGAGATGATTAGAATGGAGTGGAATCAAATCAGATGCAATGGAATGTAGTGGTGTGGGGTGAAGTTGAGTGGAATGGTGTGGAATCTTAAGGAATGGAATGGAATGGAATGGAATGCCATGGAATGCCATGGAATGCAATTGAATAGAATGCAATGCAATGGAAAGTTGACATGTAATGTGAGCTGAAACTGTGCCACTGCACTCCAGCCTGGGTGACACAGTGATATCCTGTCAAAAGAAAGGAATGGAATCAATGGAGTGAAATGGAAAGGAACGGAACAGAATGGAGTGGATTGGAGTGTAGTGGAGTGGAGTGGAGTGGAATGAAATGGAGTGGAATGGAATGGATTCGAATGGAATGGGATGGAGTGGAATGGAATGGAGTGGAGTGGAGTGGAGTGAAATAGAGTGTAATGGAATGGGAAGAAATGGAATGTAATGGAATGGTCAAAAGGAATATAAGGTGAGATTGTACAACTACATTTCAGGCTTTGAAAGAGAATGAGATCCTGTGGAGAAAATAATGGGATGGAATGAAGCGGAATGGAATGGAATGGAGTGGAATGAAATGGAGTAGAGTGGAATGGAGTGGAGTGGAGTGGAGTGGAATGAAGTGGAGTGGAGAGGAATGGAGTGGAGCGGAGAGGAGTGGAATTGAGTGGAGTGGAGTGGGGTGGAAAGGAGTGGATTTCAATGGAGTGAAGTGCAGTGGAGTGGAATTTAGTGGAGTGGAGTGGAATGGAGTGGTGTGGAGTGGATTGGAATGGATTGGAATGGAATGGAGTTGAATGAAGTGGAGTGGAGTGGAGATGAGTGGAATGGAGTGGAGTGGAGAGGAATGGAGTGTACTGGAGTGGAGGGAAGTGGGATGGAATGGAGTGGAATGGAATGGAATGGAACAGAATGGAACGTAAAGGAGTGGAATGCAATGTTGAAAAGAAATATTTACAGAGATTTTACCACTACACTACAGCCTGTGTAACAAGGGGAATGGAATAGAAGAGATTAGAATGTAATATAATGGAATGGATTAGAGTGGAGTGGAGTGAAATAGTGCGCAGTGGAGTGGAGTACAGTGGAATGGAATGGAATGGAACGGAATGAAATGGAGTGGTGAAATGAAATGTGAGCTGAGATAGTGTCACTGCACATCAGCCTGGGTTACAGAGTGAGATCCTGTCCAAAGAAAGGAATGGAATGGAATGGAGTGAAGGGAATGCAATGGACTGGAGTGGATTGGAGTGGAAAGGAGTGGAATGGAATGGGATGGAATAGAAAGGAGTGGAATGGACTGGAATGGAATGGAGTGGAGAGGAGTGGAGTAGAATGGAATGGAATGGAATGGAATGGAATGGAATGGAATGGAATGGAATGGAATGGAATGGAATGGAATGGTGAAATGAAATGTGAGCTGAGATTGTGCCATTGTGCTCCTGGCTGGGTGACAAAGTCAGATACTGTCAAAAGAAAGGAATGGAATGGAATGTAGTTGAATGGAATGGAACGGAATGGAATGGAATGGAATGGAATGGAGTAGATTGGCGTGGACTGGATTGGAGTGTCCTGGATTGGAGTGGAATGGAGCGGAATGGAATGGGATGGAATAGAATGAAAGAAAGTGGAGTGTGGGTGGCGTGGAGTGCAGGGGAATGGAGTGGAATGGAATGAGATGGAGTGGAGTGGAGTGAAGTGCAGTGGAGTTGAGAGGAGTGGAATGGAGTGTAATGGAATCATATATAATGGAATGAAGTGGAGTGGAGTTAATTGGAGTGGATCAGAGTGGAATGGAATGGAATGGAATGGAATGGAATGGAATGGAATGGAATAGAATGGAAAGGAATACAATGGAATGCAATGGAAAGAATGCAATGCAATGGAAAATTGATATGTGATGTGAGCTGAGATTGTGCCACTGCATTCCAGCCTGGGAGACACAGTGTTATCCTGTCGAAAGAAAGGAAAGAAATTCAATGGAGGGAAATGGAATGGAATAGAATGGAATGGAATGGAGTGGAGTGGAGTGGAGTGGAGTGGAGTGAAATAGTGTGGATTGGAAAGGGATGGAATGGAATGCAATGGAATGGTGAAAAGAAATATGAGCTGAGATTGCGCCCCTGCACCCCAGCCTTCGTGACAGAGAGAGGTCCTGTGGAAACGAAGGAATGGAATGGTATGGAGTGGAATGGCATGTAGTGGAGTGGAATGGAGGTGAGTGGAGTGGTATGCAATGGAGTGCAATGGAGTGTAGTGGAATGGAATGCAATGGAATGGAATGGAATGGAATGGATTGGAATGGAGTGGAGTGGAATGGATTGGAGTGGATTGAAGGGGTGTGGAATGGAATGGAGTGGAGTGGAGTGGATTGGAATGGAGTGGAGTGAAATAGAGTGTAGTGGAGAGGAATGCAGGGAGTGGAGTGGAGTGGAGTGGAGTGCAGTGGGATGAATAGAGTGGAATGAGTTGGAGTAGAGTCGAGTGGAGTGGAATGAGTGAAGTAGACAGGAGTGAAATGGAACTGAGTGTAGTGGAGTGTCCTGGAGTGGAGTGGAGTGGAGTAGAGTGGAGTATAACGGAATCTGATGGAACGTTGAAAAGAAATGTGTGTTGAGATTGTGCCAGTACACTACAGCCTGTGTGACAGAGATACATCCTGTCGAAAGAAAGGAGTGGAATGGAAGGGATTGGAATGGAATGGGATGAAATGGAAAGAAGTGAAATGGAGAGAGGTGGAGTGGATTGCAGTGGAATGGAGTGGAATGGAATGGGATGTAGTGGAATGGAGTGAAGTGGAGTGCGGTGGAGTGTAATGGAGTGGAATGGAATCGCATGTAATGTAAAGGAGTGGAGTGGAGTGGAGTGGAAAGGAGTGGAAAGGAATGGAATTGAATGAAAAGGAATGAGATAGAATCGAATGGATTGCACTGGAATGGAATGGAATGGAAGGCAATGGAATAGAATGCAGTGCAATGGAAAGTTGACATGTAATGCGAGCTGAGATTGTGCCACTGCACTGCAGCCTGGGTGACACCGTGACATCCCGTTCAAAGAAAGGATTGGAAGGCAATGGTGTGAAATAATGGAATGGAATAGAATGGAATGGAACGGAACGTAATGGAATGGAATGGAATGGAATGAACTGGAGTGTAGTGTAGTGGGGTCGAATGGAATGGGATGCAATGGAATTGAACAGAGTGGAGTGGAGGTGAGTGAAATATAGTGGAAAGAATGTGATGGAATGGAAAACAATGGAACAGTGAAATAAATGTGAGCTGAGAGTGTATCACTGATTTCCAGCCTTTTTGACGGAGTGAGATCCTGTGGAAAGAAAGGAATGGAATGGAATGGAATGGAATGGAATGGAATGGAATGGAATGGAATGGAATGGAATGGAATGGAGTGTAGTGGAGGGGAGCAGATTGGAGTGGAGTGGAGGAGAGTGGAGTGAAATTGAGTGGAGTGGAGTGGAGTACAATAGAGTGGAATGGAATGAAAAGGAAAGGAATGGAATGGAATAGAGAAATGAAATGTGAATTGAGACTGTGCCACTGCACACCAGCCCCGGTGATAGAGTGAGATCCTGTCAAAAGAAAGGAATGGAATGGAATGGAATGGAATGGAGTAGAATGGCATGGAATGGAGTAGAATGGCATGGAATTGATTGGAGCGGAGAGGAGTGGAAAGGAGAATAATGGAATGGGATGGAATGGAAAGGAGTCGAGTGGACTGGAATGGAGTGGAAAGGAGTGGAGTGGAATGGATTGGAGTGGAGTGGAGTTGAATGGAGTGGAATGGAATGGAATGGAATGGAATGGAATGGAATGGAATGGAATGGAGAGGTGAAATTAAACGTGAGCTGAGACTGTGCCACTGTGCTCATTGCTGGGTGACAGAGCGAGATACTCTCAACAGAAAGGAATGGAATGGAATGCAGTGGAATGGAATGGAGTAGACTGGAGTGGAGTGGAGTGGAGTGAAGTGGAGTAGAGTGGAATGGACAGGAATACAATGGGATGGAAAGGAACGGAATGAAGTGGAGTGGAGTGAGGTGGAGTGGAGTGCAGTGGAAAGCAGCCGAACGGAATGGGATGGAGTGGAATGGAGTGGAGTGGAGAGAAGTGGAGTGGATAAGAGTGGAATGGAGTGGAATGGAATCGGATGTAATGGTATGGAGTGGAGTGGAGTGGAACGGAGTGGAATGGAATGACTTGGAATGGAATACAATGGAACGAAATGAAATGGAATGGAATGCAATGGAATGCAATGGAATAGAATGGAATGCAATGGAAAGTTGACATGTAATGTGAACTGAGATTGTGCCACTGCACTCCAGCATGGGTGACACGGTGATATCCTGCTGAAAGAAAGGAATGGAACGCAATGGAGTGTAATGGAATGGAATGGATTGGATTGGAATGGAATGGAATGGAATGGAATGGAATGGAATGGAGTGGAGTGGAATTTATTCGATTGGAGTGTAGTGGATTGCAATGGAGTGGAGTGGAGTGGAACGGAATGGAAAAGAGTGGAATGGAATGGTATGGAATGGAATGGAGTGGAGTGGACTGGAATGGAGTGGAGTGGAGTGGAGTGGAATGGAATGGAGTGGAGTGGAGTGAATATGAGTGGAGTGGAATGGAGAGGAATGGAATGGGGTGGAATGGAAATAAATGAAGTTTAGTGGATTGCGGTTGAGTGGAGTGCAGTGCAAAGGAGCGGAATTGAATAGGTTGAAGTGGAATGAAGTGGAGTGGAGTTCAGTGGAGTGAGGAGGAGTGGAATGGAGCGGAATAGAAACGGATGTAATGGAATGTAGTGTATTGGAGTGGAGTGAAGTGGAACGGAGTGAAATGGAATGTAATGGAATAGAATGGAATTCAATGGAATGTAATTGTGAAATAAAATGTGAGCTTAGTTTGTGACACTGAGATCCATGCTCAGTAATAGAGTGAGATACTCTCGAAAGAAAAAAAAATTGAATGGAATGGAGAGGAATGGAATGCAATGGAATGCAATGAAATGGAGTGGACTGGATTGGAGTGGTGTGAAGTAGAATGGAGTGGAATGGAGAGAAATGGAATGGGATGGAATGGAATGGAATGAAGATGAGTGGATTCAGGTGCAGTGGAGTGCAGTGGCATAGAGCGGAATGGCATGGGATGGAGTGGAATGGAGTGGAGTAGAGTGTAGTGGAGTGGAAGGGAGTGGAATGAAATCAGATGTAATGGAATGTAGTGGAGTGGAGTGGAGTGGACCGCATGGAATGGAATGGAATGGAATGGAACAGAATTGAATGGAATGGAATGAAATGCAATGGAATAGAATGCAAAGCAATGGAAAGTTAACCTGTAATGTGAGCTGACATTCTGCCTGTGCTCTCCAGCCTGGGTGACACAGGGATATCCTGTCAAGACAAAGGAATGGAATGCAATGGAATGGAATGGGATGGAATGGAATGGAGTAGAGTGGAGTGGAGTGGAATGGAGTCGAATGGAATGGGATGGAGTGGAATGGGATAGCGTGGAGTGGAGTAGGGTGGAGTGAAATAGAGTGGATTGGAATGTGATGGAATGGAATGCAATAGAATGCTGTAAATAAGTGGAAGCTAAGATTGTGCCAATGCACTACAGCCTTTGTGACAGAGTGACATTATGTGGAAAGAAAGGAATGGAATGGAATGGAGTGGAATGGAATGGAATGGAGTGGAGTGGAGTGAAGTGGAATGCAGTGGAGTAAAATGGAGTGGAGAGGAATGGAGTGGAGTGTAGTGGAATGTGCTGGAGTGGAGTTGAATGGAGTGTAGTGGAATGCAGTGGAAATAAGTGGAATGGAATGGAGTGGAGTGGAGTGGGTTCGAGTGGAGTGGTGTTTAGTGGAATGGAGTAGACTGGAATGGAGTGGAATGGAGTGGAGAGGAGTGGAGTGGAGTGGAGTGGAATGGAGTGGAGTGGAATGGAGTGTAGTGGAACGGAGTGGAACAATACAGAACGTAAGGGAATGGAATGGAACGCAAAGCATTAGAATAATTAAAATAATGTGTGATGAGATAGTGCAACTATGGTACACCCTGTAGGACAAAGGGAGATACTGTCAAAAGAAAGGAGTAGAAGAGAAGGAATTGGAATATAATGGAATGGAAAGGCCTTGAGTGCCATGGAGTGACATTGAATGGAGTGGATTGGAGTGCAGTGGAATGGAATGGAATGGAATGGAATGGAATGGAATGGAATGGAATGGAATGGAATGCAGAGGAATGTTATGGAATGGAAAGGAATGTTATGGAATGGTGAATTGAAATGTGAGCTGAGATTGTGCCACTGAACACCAGCCTGGGTGACAGTGTGAGATCCTCACAAAGAAAGCAATGGAATGGAATAGAGTGGAATGGAAAGGAGTGGAGTTGAGTAGTATTGAGTGGAGTGGTGTGGAGTGGAAAAGAGGGAAATGGAATGGGATAGAATGGACAGAAGTGGACTGGACAGGAATGGAGTGGAGTGGAATGGATTGGACTGGAGAAGAGTGGATTGGGGAGGAGTGGAAAGGAACGGAATGGAATGGAATGGAATGGTGAAATGAAATGTGAGCTGAGATTATATCACTGCACACCACGCTGGGTGACAGAGTGAGATACTCTCGAAAAAAAGAATGGAATGGAATGCAGTAGAATGGAAAGGAAAGGCAGGGACTGGAGGTGAGTGGAGTGGAGTGAAGTGGAGTGGAGTGGTATGGAGAGGAATGGAATGGGATGTAGTGGAATGGAGTGGAGTGGAGTGCAGTGGAGTGGAGAGGACTGGAATGGAGTGGAATGGAATTGGATGTAATCGAATATAGTGGATTGGAGTGAAACGGAGTGGAAGGGAGTGGAATGGAATGAAATTGAATGGAATGGAATGGAATGGAAAGGCATGGAATGCAACGGAATGCAATGGAATAGAATTTAATGCAATGGAAAGTTGACATATAATGTGATCTGAAATTGTGCCACTGCACTCCGGCCTGGGTGACAGAGTGATATCCTGTTGAAAGAAAGAAGTGGAATGCAATGGAGTGAAAGGGAATGGAATGGAATGGAATGGAATGGAATGGAATGGAATGGAATGGAATAGAATGGAATGGAACGGAACGGAACGGAACGGAACGGAATGGAATGGAATAGAATGGAATGGAATGGAGTGGAGTTGATGGAGTTGAGTGGATTGGAGTGGAATAGAGTCGAATGAAATGATGTCGAATGGAATGTTATGGAGTGGAGTGGAGCGGAGTGATATGGATTAGGGTGGAGTGGAGTGCAGTGGAGTGGAATGGAGTGGAGTGGAGTGTAATGAAGTGGAGTGGAATGGAGTGGAGTAGAAAGGAATATAGTGGAATGGAGTGTAGTGGGGTGGAGTGGAATGGAGAAGAATGTAATGGGATGGGATGGAATGGAATGAAGTGTAGTGGAGAGGGGCGGAGTGGAGTGCAGTAGAATGGGGTGGTATGGAATGCAATGGATTGGAATGGATTGGAGGGGAGTGCAGTGGAGTGGAGATGATTAGAATGGAGTGGAATCAAATCAGATGCAATGGAATGTAGTGGTGTGGGGTGAAGTTGAGTGGAATGGTGTGGAATCTTAAGGAATGGAATGGAATGGAATGGAATGCCATGGAATGCCATGGAATGCAATTGAATAGAATGCAATGCAATGGAAAGTTGACATGTAATGTGAGCTGAAACTGTGCCACTGCACTCCAGCCTGGGTGACACAGTGATATCCTGTCAAAAGAAAGGAATGGAATCAATGGAGTGAAATGGAAAGGAACGGAACAGAATGGAGTGGATTGGAGTGGAGTGGAGTGGAGTGGAGTGGAATGAAATGGAGTGGAATGGAATGGATTCGAATGGAATGGGATGGAGTGGAATGGAATGGAGTGGAGTGGAGTGGAGTGAAATAGAGTGTAATGGAATGGGAAGAAATGGAATGCAATGGAATGGTCAAAAGGAATATAAGGTGAGATTGTACAACTACATTTCAGGCTTTGAAAGAGAATGAGATCCTGTGGAGAAAATAATGGGATGGAATGAAGCGGAATGGAATGGAATGGAGTGGAATGAAATGGAGTAGAGTGGAATGGAGTGGAGTGGAGTGGAGTGGAATGAAGTGGAGTGGAGAGGAATGGAGTGGAGCGGAGAGGAGTGGAATTGAGTGGAGTGGAGTGGGGTGGAAAGGAGTGGATTTCAATGGAGTGAAGTGCAGTGGAGTGGAATTTAGTGAAGTGGAGTGGATTGGAATGGATTGGAATGGAATGGAGTTGAATGAAGTGGAGTGGAGTGGAGATGAGTGGAATGGAGTGGAGTGGAGAGGAATGGAGTGTACTGGAGTGGAGTGAAGTGGGATGGAATGGAGTGGAATGGAATGGAATGGAACAGAATGGAACATAAAGGAGTGGAATGCAATGTTGAAAAGAAATATTTACAGAGATTTGGCCACTACACTACAGCCTGTGTAACAAGGGGAATGGAATAGAAGAGATTAGAATGTAATATAATGGAATGGATTAGAGTGGAGTGGAGTGAAATATTGCGCAGTGGAGTGGAGTACAGTGGAATGGAATGGAATGGAACGGAATGAAATGGAGTGGTGAAATGAAATGTGAGCTGAGATAGTGTCACTGCACAACAGCCTGGGTTACAGAGTGAGATCCTGTCCAAAGAAAGGAATGGAATGCAATGGAGTGAAGGGAATGCAATGGACTGGAGTGGATTGGAGTGGAAAGGAGTGGAATGGAATGGGATGGAATAGAAAGGAGTGGAATGGACTGGAATGGAATGGAGTGGAGTGGAGTGGAGTAGAATGGAATGGAATGGAATGGAATGGAATGGTGAAATGAAATGTGAGCTGAGATTGTGCCATTGTGCTCCTGGCTGGGTGACAAAGTCAGATACTGTCAAAAGAAAGGAATGGAATGGAATGTAGTTGAATGGAATGGAACGGAATGGAATGGAATGGAATGGAGTAGATTGGCGTGGACTGGATTGGAGTGTCCTGGATTGGAGTGGAATGGAGCGGAATGGAATGGGATGGAATGGAATGAAAGAAAGTGGAGTGTGGGTGGCGTGGAGTGCAGGGGAATGGAGTGGAATGGAATGAGATGGAGTGGAGTGGAGTGAAGTGCAGTGGAGTTGAGAGGAGTGGAATGGAGTGTAATGGAATCATATATAATGGAATGAAGTGGAGTGGAGTTAATTGGAGTGGATCAGAGTGGAATGGAATGGAATGGAATGGAATGGAATGGAATGGAATGGAATGGAATGGAATAGAATGGAAAGGAATACAATGGAATGCAATGGAAAGAATGCAATGCAATGGAAAATTGATATGTGATGTGAGCTGAGATTGTGCCACTGCATTCCAGCCTGGGAGACACAGTGTTATCCTGTCGAAAGAAAGGAAAGAAATTCAATGGAGGGAAATGGAATGGAATAGAATGGAATGGAATGGAGTGGAGTGGAGTGGAGTGGAGTGGAGTGAAATAGTGTGGATTGGAAAGGGATGGAATGGAATGCAATGGAATGGTGAAAAGAAATATGAGCTGAGATTGCGCCCCTGCACCCCAGCCTTCGTGACAGAGAGAGGTCCTGTGGAAACGAAGGAATGGAATGGTATGGAGTGGAATGGCATGTAGTGGAGTGGAATGGAGGTGAGTGGAGTGGTATGCAATGGAGTGCAATGGAGTGTAGTGGAATGGAATGCAATGGAATGGAATGGAATGGAATGGATTGGAATGGAGTGGAGTGGAATGGATTGGAGTGGACTGAAGGGGTGTGGAATGGAATGGAGTGGAGTGGAGTGGATTGGAATGGAGTGGAGTGAAATAGAGTGTAGTGGAGAGGAATGCAGGGAGTGGAGTGGAGTGGAGTGGAGTGCAGTGGGATGAATAGAGTGGAATGAGTTGGAGTAGAGTCGAGTGGAGTGGAATGAGTGAAGTAGACAGGAGTGAAATGGAACTGAGTGTAGTGGAGTGTCCTGGAGTGGAGTGGAGTGGAGTAGAGTGGAGTATAACGGAATCTGATGGAACGTTGAAAAGAAATGTGTGTTGAGATTGTGCCAGTACACTACAGCCTGTGTGACAGAGATACATCCTGTCGAAAGAAAGGAGTGGAATGGAAGGGATTGGAATGGAATGGGATGAAATGGAAAGAAGTGAAATGGAGAGAGGTGGAGTGGATTGCAGTGGAATGGAGTGGAATGGAATGGGATGTAGTGGAATGGAGTGAAGTGGAGTGCGGTGGAGTGTAATGGAGTGGAATGGAATCGCATGTAATGTAAAGGAGTGGAGTGGAGTGGAGTGGAAAGGAGTGGAAAGGAATGGAATTGAATGAAAAGGAATGAGATAGAATCGAATGGATTGCACTGGAATGGAATGGAATGGAAGGCAATGGAATAGAATGCAGTGCAATGGAAAGTTGACATGTAATGCGAGCTGAGATTGTGCCACTGCACTGCAGCCTGGGTGACACCGTGACATCCCGTTCAAAGAAAGGATTGGAAGGCAATGGTGTGAAATAATGGAATGGAATAGAATGGAATGGAACGGAACGTAATGGAATGGAATGGAATGGAATGGAATGGAATGAACTGGAGTGTAGTGAAGTGGGGTCGAATGGAATGGGATGCAATGGAATGGAACAGAGTGGAGTGGAGGTGAGTGAAATATAGTGGAAAGAATGTGATGGAATGGAAAACAATGGAACAGTGAAATAAATGTGAGCTGAGATTGTATCACTGATTTCCAGCCTTTTTGACGGAGTGAGATCCTGTGGAAAGAAAGGAATGGAATGGAATGGAATGGAATGGAATGGAATGGAATGGAATGGAATGGAGTGTAGTGGAGGGGAGCAGATTGGAGTGGAGTGGAGGAGAGTGGAGTGAAATTGAGTGGAGTGGAGTGGAGTACAATAGAGTGGAATGGAATGAAAAGGAAAGGAATGGAATGGAATAGAGAAATGAAATGTGAATTGAGACTGTGCCACTGCACACCAGCCCCGGTGATAGAGTGAGATCCTGTCAAAAGAAAGGAATGGAATGGAATGGAATGGAGTAGAATGGCATGGAATGGAGTAGAATGGCATGGAATTGATTGGAGCGGAGAGGAGTGGAAAGGAGAATAATGGAATGGGATGGAATGGAAAGGAGTCGAGTGGACTGGAATGGAGTGGAAAGGAGTGGAGTGGAATGGATTGGAGTGGAGTGGAGTTGAATGGAGTGGAATGGAATGGAATGGAATGGAATGGAATGGAATGGAGAGGTGAAATTAAACGTGAGCTGAGACTGTGCCACTGTGCTCATTGCTGGGTGACAGAGCGAGATACTCTCAACAGAAAGGAATGGAATGGAATGCAGTGGAATGGAATGGAGTAGACTGGAGTGGAGTGGAGTGGAGTGAAGTGGAGTAGAGTGGAATGGACAGGAATACAATGGGATGGAAAGGAACGGAATGAAGTGGAGTGGAGTGAGGTGGAGTGGAGTGCAGTGGAAAGCAGCCGAACGGAATGGGATGGAGTGGAATGGAGTGGCGTGGAGAGAAGTGGAGTGGATAAGAGTGGAATGGAGTGGAATGGAATCGGATGTAATGGTATGGAGTGGAGTGGAGTGGAACGGAGTGGAATGGAATGACTTGGAATGGAATACAATGGAACGAAATGAAATGGAATGGAATGCAATGGAATAGAATGGAATGCAATGGAAAGTTGACATGTAATGTGAACTGAGATTGTGCCACTGCACTCCAGCATGGGTGACACGGTGATATCCTGCTGAAAGAAAGGAATGGAACGCAATGGAGTGTAATGGAATGGAATGGATTGGATTGGAATGGAATGGAATGGAATGGAATGGAATGGAATGGAATGGAATGGAGTGGAGTGGAATTTATTCGATTGGAGTGTAGTGGATTGCAATGGAGTGGAGTGGAGTGGAACGGAATGGAAAAGAGTGGAATGGAATGGTATGGAATGGAATGGAGTGGAGTGGACTGGAATGGAGTGGAGTGGAGTGGAGTGGAATGGAATGGAGTGGAGTGGAGTGAATATGAGTGGAGTGGAATGGAGAGGAATGGAATGGGGTGGAATGGAAATAAATGAAGTTTAGTGGATTGCGGTTGAGTGGAGTGCAGTGCAAAGGAGCGGAATTGAATAGGTTGAAGTGGAATGAAGTGGAGTGGAGTTCAGTGGAGTGAGGAGGAGTGGAATGGAGCGGAATAGAAACGGATGTAATGGAATGTAGTGTATTGGAGTGGAGTGAAGTGGAACGGAGTGAAATGGAATGTAATGGAATAGAATGGAATTCAATGGAATGTAATTGTGAAATAAAATGTGAGCTTAGTTTGTGACACTGAGATCCATGCTCAGTAATAGAGTGAGATACTCTCGAAAGAAAAAAAAATTGAATGGAATGGAGAGGAATGGAATGCAATGGAATGCAATGAAATGGAGTGGACTGGATTGGAGTGGTGTGAAGTAGAATGGAGTGGAATGGAGAGGAATGGAATGGGATGGAATGGAATGGAATGAAGATGAGTGGATTCAGGTGCAGTGGAGTGCAGTGGCATAGAGCGGAATGGCATGGGATGGAGTGGAATGGAGTGGAGTAGAGTGTAGTGGAGTGGAAGGGAGTGGAATGAAATCAGATGTAATGGAATGTAGTGGAGTGGAGTGGAGTGGACCGCATGGAATGGAATGGAATGGAATGGAACAGAATTGAATGGAATGGAATGAAATGCAATGGAATAGAATGCAAAGCAATGGAAAGTTAACCTGTAATGTGAGCTGACATTCTGCCTGTGCTCTCCAGCCTGGGTGACACAGGGATATCCTGTCAAGACAAAGGAATGGAATGCAATGGAATGGAATGGGATGGAATGGAATGGAGTAGAGTGGAGTGGAGTGGAATGGAGTCGAATGGAATGGGATGGAGTGGAATGGGTTAGCGTGGAGTGGAGTAGGGTGGAGTGAAATAGAGTGGATTGGAATGTGATGGAATGGAATGCAATAGAATGCTGTAAATAAGTGGAAGCTAAGATTGTGCCAATGCACTACAGCCTTTGTGACAGAGTGACATTATGTGGAAAGAAAGGAATGGAATGGAATGGAGTGGAATGGAATGGAATGGAGTGGAGTGGAGTGAAGTGGAATGCAGTGGAGTAAAATGGAGTGGAGAGGAATGGAGTGGAGTGTAGTGGAATGTGCTGGAGTGGAGTTGAATGGAGTGTAGTGGAATGCAGTGGAAATAAGTGGAATGGAATGGAGTGGAGTGGAGTGGGTTCGAGTGGAGTGGTGTTTAGTGGAATGGAGTAGACTGGAATGGAGTGGAGTGGAGTGGAGTGGAGAGGAGTGGAGTGGAGTGGAGTGGAATGGAGTGGAGTGGAATGGAGTGTAGTGGAACGGAGTGGAACAATACAGAACGTAAGGGAATGGAATGGAACGCAAAGCATTAGAATAATTAAAATAATGTGTGATGAGATAGTGCAACTATGGTACACCCTGTAGGACAAAGGGAGATACTGTCAAAAGAAAGGAGTAGAAGAGAAGGAATTGGAATATAATGGAATGGAAAGGCCTTGAGTGCCATGGAGTGACATTGAATGGAGTGGATTGGAGTGCAGTGGAATGGAATGGAATGGAATGGAATGGAATGGAATGGAATGCAGAGGAATGTTATGGAATGGAAAGGAATGTTATGGAATGGTGAATTGAAATGTGAGCTGAGATTGTGCCACTGAACACCAGCCTGGGTGACAGTGTGAGATCCTCACAAAGAAAGCAATGGAATGGAATAGAGTGGAATGGAAAGGAGTGGAGTTGAGTAGTATTGAGTGGAGTGGTGTGGAGTGGAAAAGAGGGAAATGGAATGGGATAGAATGGACAGAAGTGGACTGGACAGGAATGGAGTGGAGTGGAATGGATTGGACTGGAGAAGAGTGGATTGGGGAGGAGTGGAAAGGAACGGAATGGAATGGAATGGAATGGTGAAATGAAATGTGAGCTGAGATTATATCACTGCACACCACGCTGGGTGACAGAGTGAGATACTCTCGAAAAAAAGAATGGAATGGAATGCAGTAGAATGGAAAGGAAAGGCAGGGACTGGAGGTGAGTGGAGTGGAGTGAAGTGGAGTGGAGTGGTATGGAGAGGAATGGAATGGGATGTAGTGGAATGGAGTGGAGTGGAGTGCAGTGGAGTGGAGAGGACTGGAATGGAGTGGAATGGAATTGGATGTAATCGAATATAGTGGATTGGAGTGAAACGGAGTGGAAGGGAGTGGAATGGAATGAAATTGAATGGAATGGAATGGAATGGAAAGGCATGGAATGCAACGGAATGCAATGGAATAGAATTTAATGCAATGGAAAGTTGACATATAATGTGATCTGAAATTGTGCCACTGCACTCCGGCCTGGGTGACAGAGTGATATCCTGTTGAAAGAAAGAAGTGGAATGCAATGGAGTGAAAGGGAATGGAATGGAATGGAATGGAATGGAATGGAATAGAATGGAATGGAACGGAACGGAACGGAACGGAACGGAACGGAATGGAATGGAATAGAATGGAATGGAATGGAGTGGAGTTGATGGAGTTGAGTGGATTGGAGTGGAATAGAGTCGAATGAAATGATGTCGAATGGAATGTTATGGAGTGGAGTGGAGCGGAGTGATATGGATTAGGGTGGAGTGGAGTGCAGTGGAGTGGAATGGAGTGGAGTGGAGTGTAATGAAGTGGAGTGGAATGGAGTGGAGTAGAAAGGAATATAGTGGAATGGAGTGTAGTGGGGTGGAGTGGAATGGAGAAGAATGTAATGGGATGGGATGGAATGGAATGAAGTGTAGTGGAGAGGGGCGGAGTGGAGTGCAGTAGAATGGGGTGGTATGGAATGCAATGGATTGGAATGGATTGGAGGGGAGTGCAGTGGAGTGGAGATGATTAGAATGGAGTGGAATCAAATCAGATGCAATGGAATGTAGTGGTGTGGGGTGAAGTTGAGTGGAATGGTGTGGAATCTTAAGGAATGGAATGGAATGGAATGGAATGCCATGGAATGCCATGGAATGCAATTGAATAGAATGCAATGCAATGGAAAGTTGACATGTAATGTGAGCTGAAACTGTGCCACTGCACTCCAGCCTGGGTGACACAGTGATATCCTGTCAAAAGAAAGGAATGGAATCAATGGAGTGAAATGGAAAGGAACGGAACAGAATGGAGTGGATTGGAGTGTAGTGGAGTGGAGTGGAGTGGAATGAAATGGAGTGGAATGGAATGGATTCGAATGGAATGGGATGGAGTGGAATGGAATGGAGTGGAGTGGAGTGGAGTGAAATAGAGTGTAATGGAATGGGAAGAAATGGAATGCAATGGAATGGTCAAAAGGAATATAAGGTGAGATTGTACAACTACATTTCAGGCTTTGAAAGAGAATGAGATCCTGTGGAGAAAATAATGGGATGGAATGAAGCGGAATGGAATGGAATGGAGTGGAATGAAATGGAGTAGAGTGGAATGGAGTGGAGTGGAGTGGAGTGGAATGAAGTGGAGTGGAGAGGAATGGAGTGGAGCGGAGAGGAGTGGAATTGAGTGGAGTGGAGTGGGGTGGAAAGGAGTGGATTTCAATGGAGTGAAGTGCAGTGGAGTGGAATTTAGTGAAGTGGAGTGGATTGGAATGGATTGGAATGGAATGGAGTTGAATGAAGTGGAGTGGAGTGGAGATGAGTGGAATGGAGTGGAGTGGAGAGGAATGGAGTGTACTGGAGTGGAGTGAAGTGGGATGGAATGGAGTGGAATGGAATGGAATGGAACAGAATGGAACATAAAGGAGTGGAATGCAATGTTGAAAAGAAATATTTACAGAGATTTGGCCACTACACTACAGCCTGTGTAACAAGGGGAATGGAATAGAAGAGATTAGAATGTAATATAATGGAATGGATTAGAGTGGAGTGGAGTGAAATATTGCGCAGTGGAGTGGAGTACAGTGGAATGGAATGGAATGGAACGGAATGAAATGGAGTGGTGAAATGAAATGTGAGCTGAGATAGTGTCACTGCACAACAGCCTGGGTTACAGAGTGAGATCCTGTCCAAAGAAAGGAATGGAATGCAATGGAGTGAAGGGAATGCAATGGACTGGAGTGGATTGGAGTGGAAAGGAGTGGAATGGAATGGGATGGAATAGAAAGGAGTGGAATGGACTGGAATGGAATGGAGTGGAGTGGAGTGGAGTAGAATGGAATGGAATGGAATGGAATGGAATGGTGAAATGAAATGTGAGCTGAGATTGTGCCATTGTGCTCCTGGCTGGGTGACAAAGTCAGATACTGTCAAAAGAAAGGAATGGAATGGAATGTAGTTGAATGGAATGGAACGGAATGGAATGGAATGGAATGGAGTAGATTGGCGTGGACTGGATTGGAGTGTCCTGGATTGGAGTGGAATGGAGCGGAATGGAATGGGATGGAATGGAATGAAAGAAAGTGGAGTGTGGGTGGCGTGGAGTGCAGGGGAATGGAGTGGAATGGAATGAGATGGAGTGGAGTGGAGTGAAGTGCAGTGGAGTTGAGAGGAGTGGAATGGAGTGTAATGGAATCATATATAATGGAATGAAGTGGAGTGGAGTTAATTGGAGTGGATCAGAGTGGAATGGAATGGAATGGAATGGAATGGAATGGAATGGAATGGAATGGAATGGAATGGAATAGAATGGAAAGGAATACAATGGAATGCAATGGAAAGAATGCAATGCAATGGAAAATTGATATGTGATGTGAGCTGAGATTGTGCCACTGCATTCCAGCCTGGGAGACACAGTGTTATCCTGTCGAAAGAAAGGAAAGAAATTCAATGGAGGGAAATGGAATGGAATAGAATGGAATGGAATGGAGTGGAGTGGAGTGGAGTGGAGTGGAGTGAAATAGTGTGGATTGGAAAGGGATGGAATGGAATGCAATGGAATGGTGAAAAGAAATATGAGCTGAGATTGCGCCCCTGCACCCCAGCCTTCGTGACAGAGAGAGGTCCTGTGGAAACGAAGGAATGGAATGGTATGGAGTGGAATGGCATGTAGTGGAGTGGAATGGAGGTGAGTGGAGTGGTATGCAATGGAGTGCAATGGAGTGTAGTGGAATGGAATGCAATGGAATGGAATGGAATGGAATGGATTGGAATGGAGTGGAGTGGAATGGATTGGAGTGGATTGAAGGGGTGTGGAATGGAATGGAGTGGAGTGGAGTGGATTGGAATGGAGTGGAGTGAAATAGAGTGTAGTGGAGAGGAATGCAGGGAGTGGAGTGGAGTGGAGTGGAGTGCAGTGGGATGAATAGAGTGGAATGAGTTGGAGTAGAGTCGAGTGGAGTGGAATGAGTGAAGTAGACAGGAGTGAAATGGAACTGAGTGTAGTGGAGTGTCCTGGAGTGGAGTGGAGTGGAGTAGAGTGGAGTATAACGGAATCTGATGGAACGTTGAAAAGAAATGTGTGTTGAGATTGTGCCAGTACACTACAGCCTGTGTGACAGAGATACATCCTGTCGAAAGAAAGGAGTGGAATGGAAGGGATTGGAATGGAATGGGATGAAATGGAAAGAAGTGAAATGGAGAGAGGTGGAGTGGATTGCAGTGGAATGGAGTGGAATGGAATGGGATGTAGTGGAATGGAGTGAAGTGGAGTGCGGTGGAGTGTAATGGAGTGGAATGGAATCGCATGTAATGTAAAGGAGTGGAGTGGAGTGGAGTGGAAAGGAGTGGAAAGGAATGGAATTGAATGAAAAGGAATGAGATAGAATCGAATGGATTGCACTGGAATGGAATGGAATGGAAGGCAATGGAATAGAATGCAGTGCAATGGAAAGTTGACATGTAATGCGAGCTGAGATTGTGCCACTGCACTGCAGCCTGGGTGACACCGTGACATCCCGTTCAAAGAAAGGATTGGAAGGCAATGGTGTGAAATAATGGAATGGAATAGAATGGAATGGAACGGAACGTAATGGAATGGAATGGAATGGAATGGAATGGAATGAACTGGAGTGTAGTGAAGTGGGGTCGAATGGAATGGGATGCAATGGAATGGAACAGAGTGGAGTGGAGGTGAGTGAAATATAGTGGAAAGAATGTGATGGAATGGAAAACAATGGAACAGTGAAATAAATGTGAGCTGAGATTGTATCACTGATTTCCAGCCTTTTTGACGGAGTGAGATCCTGTGGAAAGAAAGGAATGGAATGGAATGGAATGGAATGGAATGGAATGGAATGGAATGGAATGGAGTGTAGTGGAGGGGAGCAGATTGGAGTGGAGTGGAGGAGAGTGGAGTGAAATTGAGTGGAGTGGAGTGGAGTACAATAGAGTGGAATGGAATGAAAAGGAAAGGAATGGAATGGAATAGAGAAATGAAATGTGAATTGAGACTGTGCCACTGCACACCAGCCCCGGTGATAGAGTGAGATCCTGTCAAAAGAAAGGAATGGAATGGAATGGAATGGAGTAGAATGGCATGGAATGGAGTAGAATGGCATGGAATTGATTGGAGCGGAGAGGAGTGGAAAGGAGAATAATGGAATGGGATGGAATGGAAAGGAGTCGAGTGGACTGGAATGGAGTGGAAAGGAGTGGAGTGGAATGGATTGGAGTGGAGTGGAGTTGAATGGAGTGGAATGGAATGGAATGGAATGGAATGGAATGGAATGGAGAGGTGAAATTAAACGTGAGCTGAGACTGTGCCACTGTGCTCATTGCTGGGTGACAGAGCGAGATACTCTCAACAGAAAGGAATGGAATGGAATGCAGTGGAATGGAATGGAGTAGACTGGAGTGGAGTGGAGTGGAGTGAAGTGGAGTAGAGTGGAATGGACAGGAATACAATGGGATGGAAAGGAACGGAATGAAGTGGAGTGGAGTGAGGTGGAGTGGAGTGCAGTGGAAAGCAGCCGAACGGAATGGGATGGAGTGGAATGGAGTGGCGTGGAGAGAAGTGGAGTGGATAAGAGTGGAATGGAGTGGAATGGAATCGGATGTAATGGTATGGAGTGGAGTGGAGTGGAACGGAGTGGAATGGAATGACTTGGAATGGAATACAATGGAACGAAATGAAATGGAATGGAATGCAATGGAATAGAATGGAATGCAATGGAAAGTTGACATGTAATGTGAACTGAGATTGTGCCACTGCACTCCAGCATGGGTGACACGGTGATATCCTGCTGAAAGAAAGGAATGGAACGCAATGGAGTGTAATGGAATGGAATGGATTGGATTGGAATGGAATGGAATGGAATGGAATGGAATGGAATGGAATGGAATGGAGTGGAGTGGAATTTATTCGATTGGAGTGTAGTGGATTGCAATGGAGTGGAGTGGAGTGGAACGGAATGGAAAAGAGTGGAATGGAATGGTATGGAATGGAATGGAGTGGAGTGGACTGGAATGGAGTGGAGTGGAGTGGAGTGGAATGGAATGGAGTGGAGTGGAGTGAATATGAGTGGAGTGGAATGGAGAGGAATGGAATGGGGTGGAATGGAAATAAATGAAGTTTAGTGGATTGCGGTTGAGTGGAGTGCAGTGCAAAGGAGCGGAATTGAATAGGTTGAAGTGGAATGAAGTGGAGTGGAGTTCAGTGGAGTGAGGAGGAGTGGAATGGAGCGGAATAGAAACGGATGTAATGGAATGTAGTGTATTGGAGTGGAGTGAAGTGGAACGGAGTGAAATGGAATGTAATGGAATAGAATGGAATTCAATGGAATGTAATTGTGAAATAAAATGTGAGCTTAGTTTGTGACACTGAGATCCATGCTCAGTAATAGAGTGAGATACTCTCGAAAGAAAAAAAAATTGAATGGAATGGAGAGGAATGGAATGCAATGGAATGCAATGAAATGGAGTGGACTGGATTGGAGTGGTGTGAAGTAGAATGGAGTGGAATGGAGAGGAATGGAATGGGATGGAATGGAATGGAATGAAGATGAGTGGATTCAGGTGCAGTGGAGTGCAGTGGCATAGAGCGGAATGGCATGGGATGGAGTGGAATGGAGTGGAGTAGAGTGTAGTGGAGTGGAAGGGAGTGGAATGAAATCAGATGTAATGGAATGTAGTGGAGTGGAGTGGAGTGGACCGCATGGAATGGAATGGAATGGAATGGAACAGAATTGAATGGAATGGAATGAAATGCAATGGAATAGAATGCAAAGCAATGGAAAGTTAACCTGTAATGTGAGCTGACATTCTGCCTGTGCTCTCCAGCCTGGGTGACACAGGGATATCCTGTCAAGACAAAGGAATGGAATGCAATGGAATGGAATGGGATGGAATGGAATGGAGTAGAGTGGAGTGGAGTGGAATGGAGTCGAATGGAATGGGATGGAGTGGAATGGGTTAGCGTGGAGTGGAGTAGGGTGGAGTGAAATAGAGTGGATTGGAATGTGATGGAATGGAATGCAATAGAATGCTGTAAATAAGTGGAAGCTAAGATTGTGCCAATGCACTACAGCCTTTGTGACAGAGTGACATTATGTGGAAAGAAAGGAATGGAATGGAATGGAGTGGAATGGAATGGAATGGAGTGGAGTGGAGTGAAGTGGAATGCAGTGGAGTAAAATGGAGTGGAGAGGAATGGAGTGGAGTGTAGTGGAATGTGCTGGAGTGGAGTTGAATGGAGTGTAGTGGAATGCAGTGGAAATAAGTGGAATGGAATGGAGTGGAGTGGAGTGGGTTCGAGTGGAGTGGTGTTTAGTGGAATGGAGTAGACTGGAATGGAGTGGAGTGGAGTGGAGTGGAGAGGAGTGGAGTGGAGTGGAGTGGAATGGAGTGGAGTGGAATGGAGTGTAGTGGAACGGAGTGGAACAATACAGAACGTAAGGGAATGGAATGGAACGCAAAGCATTAGAATAATTAAAATAATGTGTGATGAGATAGTGCAACTATGGTACACCCTGTAGGACAAAGGGAGATACTGTCAAAAGAAAGGAGTAGAAGAGAAGGAATTGGAATATAATGGAATGGAAAGGCCTTGAGTGCCATGGAGTGACATTGAATGGAGTGGATTGGAGTGCAGTGGAATGGAATGGAATGGAATGGAATGGAATGGAATGGAATGCAGAGGAATGTTATGGAATGGAAAGGAATGTTATGGAATGGTGAATTGAAATGTGAGCTGAGATTGTGCCACTGAACACCAGCCTGGGTGACAGTGTGAGATCCTCACAAAGAAAGCAATGGAATGGAATAGAGTGGAATGGAAAGGAGTGGAGTTGAGTAGTATTGAGTGGAGTGGTGTGGAGTGGAAAAGAGGGAAATGGAATGGGATAGAATGGACAGAAGTGGACTGGACAGGAATGGAGTGGAGTGGAATGGATTGGACTGGAGAAGAGTGGATTGGGGAGGAGTGGAAAGGAACGGAATGGAATGGAATGGAATGGTGAAATGAAATGTGAGCTGAGATTATATCACTGCACACCACGCTGGGTGACAGAGTGAGATACTCTCGAAAAAAAGAATGGAATGGAATGCAGTAGAATGGAAAGGAAAGGCAGGGACTGGAGGTGAGTGGAGTGGAGTGAAGTGGAGTGGAGTGGTATGGAGAGGAATGGAATGGGATGTAGTGGAATGGAGTGGAGTGGAGTGCAGTGGAGTGGAGAGGACTGGAATGGAGTGGAATGGAATTGGATGTAATCGAATATAGTGGATTGGAGTGAAACGGAGTGGAAGGGAGTGGAATGGAATGAAATTGAATGGAATGGAATGGAATGGAAAGGCATGGAATGCAACGGAATGCAATGGAATAGAATTTAATGCAATGGAAAGTTGACATATAATGTGATCTGAAATTGTGCCACTGCACTCCGGCCTGGGTGACAGAGTGATATCCTGTTGAAAGAAAGAAGTGGAATGCAATGGAGTGAAAGGGAATGGAATGGAATGGAATGGAATGGAATGGAATAGAATGGAATGGAACGGAACGGAACGGAACGGAACGGAACGGAACGGAATGGAATGGAATAGAATGGAATGGAATGGAGTGGAGTTGATGGAGTTGAGTGGATTGGAGTGGAATAGAGTCGAATGAAATGATGTCGAATGGAATGTTATGGAGTGGAGTGGAGCGGAGTGATATGGATTAGGGTGGAGTGGAGTGCAGTGGAGTGGAATGGAGTGGAGTGGAGTGTAATGAAGTGGAGTGGAATGGAGTGGAGTAGAAAGGAATATAGTGGAATGGAGTGTAGTGGGGTGGAGTGGAATGGAGAAGAATGTAATGGGATGGGATGGAATGGAATGAAGTGTAGTGGAGAGGGGCGGAGTGGAGTGCAGTAGAATGGGGTGGTATGGAATGCAATGGATTGGAATGGATTGGAGGGGAGTGCAGTGGAGTGGAGATGATTAGAATGGAGTGGAATCAAATCAGATGCAATGGAATGTAGTGGTGTGGGGTGAAGTTGAGTGGAATGGTGTGGAATCTTAAGGAATGGAATGGAATGGAATGGAATGCCATGGAATGCCATGGAATGCAATTGAATAGAATGCAATGCAATGGAAAGTTGACATGTAATGTGAGCTGAAACTGTGCCACTGCACTCCAGCCTGGGTGACACAGTGATATCCTGTCAAAAGAAAGGAATGGAATCAATGGAGTGAAATGGAAAGGAACGGAACAGAATGGAGTGGATTGGAGTGTAGTGGAGTGGAGTGGAGTGGAATGAAATGGAGTGGAATGGAATGGATTCGAATGGAATGGGATGGAGTGGAATGGAATGGAGTGGAGTGGAGTGGAGTGAAATAGAGTGTAATGGAATGGGAAGAAATGGAATGCAATGGAATGGTCAAAAGGAATATAAGGTGAGATTGTACAACTACATTTCAGGCTTTGAAAGAGAATGAGATCCTGTGGAGAAAATAATGGGATGGAATGAAGCGGAATGGAATGGAATGGAGTGGAATGAAATGGAGTAGAGTGGAATGGAGTGGAGTGGAGTGGAATGAAGTGGAGTGGAGAGGAATGGAGTGGAGCGGAGAGGAGTGGAATTGAGTGGAGTGGAGTGGGGTGGAAAGGAGTGGATTTCAATGGAGTGAAGTGCAGTGGAGTGGAATTTAGTGGAGTGGAGTGGATTGGAATGGATTGGAATGGAATGGAGTTGAATGAAGTGGAGTGGAGTGGAGATGAGTGGAATGGAGTGGAGTGGAGAGGAATGGAGTGTACTGGAGTGGAGTGAAGTGGGATGGAATGGAGTGGAATGGAATGGAATGGAACAGAATGGAACATAAAGGAGTGGAATGCAATGTTGAAAAGAAATATTTACAGAGATTTGGCCACTACACTACAGCCTGTGTAACAAGGGGAATGGAATAGAAGAGATTAGAATGTAATATAATGGAATGGATTAGAGTGGAGTGGAGTGAAATATTGCGCAGTGGAGTGGAGTACAGTGGAATGGAATGGAATGGAACGGAATGAAATGGAGTGGTGAAATGAAATGTGAGCTGAGATAGTGTCACTGCACAACAGCCTGGGTTACAGAGTGAGATCCTGTCCAAAGAAAGGAATGGAATGCAATGGAGTGAAGGGAATGCAATGGACTGGAGTGGATTGGAGTGGAAAGGAGTGGAATGGAATGGGATGGAATAGAAAGGAGTGGAATGGACTGGAATGGAATGGAGTGGAGTGGAGTGGAGTAGAATGGAATGGAATGGAATGGAATGGAATGGTGAAATGAAATGTGAGCTGAGATTGTGCCATTGTGCTCCTGGCTGGGTGACAAAGTCAGATACTGTCAAAAGAAAGGAATGGAATGGAATGTAGTTGAATGGAATGGAACGGAATGGAATGGAATGGAATGGAGTAGATTGGCGTGGACTGGATTGGAGTGTCCTGGATTGGAGTGGAATGGAGCGGAATGGAATGGGATGGAATGGAATGAAAGAAAGTGGAGTGTGGGTGGCGTGGAGTGCAGGGGAATGGAGTGGAATGGAATGAGATGGAGTGGAGTGGAGTGAAGTGCAGTGGAGTTGAGAGGAGTGGAATGGAGTGTAATGGAATCATATATAATGGAATGAAGTGGAGTGGAGTTAATTGGAGTGGATCAGAGTGGAATGGAATGGAATGGAATGGAATGGAATGGAATGGAATGGAATGGAATGGAATGGAATAGAATGGAAAGGAATACAATGGAATGCAATGGAAAGAATGCAATGCAATGGAAAATTGATATGTGATGTGAGCTGAGATTGTGCCACTGCATTCCAGCCTGGGAGACACAGTGTTATCCTGTCGAAAGAAAGGAAAGAAATTCAATGGAGGGAAATGGAATGGAATAGAATGGAATGGAATGGAGTGGAGTGGAGTGGAGTGGAGTGGAGTGAAATAGTGTGGATTGGAAAGGGATGGAATGGAATGCAATGGAATGGTGAAAAGAAATATGAGCTGAGATTGCGCCCCTGCACCCCAGCCTTCGTGACAGAGAGAGGTCCTGTGGAAACGAAGGAATGGAATGGTATGGAGTGGAATGGCATGTAGTGGAGTGGAATGGAGGTGAGTGGAGTGGTATGCAATGGAGTGCAATGGAGTGTAGTGGAATGGAATGCAATGGAATGGAATGGAATGGAATGGATTGGAATGGAGTGGAGTGGAATGGATTGGAGTGGATTGAAGGGGTGTGGAATGGAATGGAGTGGAGTGGAGTGGATTGGAATGGAGTGGAGTGAAATAGAGTGTAGTGGAGAGGAATGCAGGGAGTGGAGTGGAGTGGAGTGGAGTGCAGTGGGATGAATAGAGTGGAATGAGTTGGAGTAGAGTCGAGTGGAGTGGAATGAGTGAAGTAGACAGGAGTGAAATGGAACTGAGTGTAGTGGAGTGTCCTGGAGTGGAGTGGAGTGGAGTAGAGTGGAGTATAACGGAATCTGATGGAACGTTGAAAAGAAATGTGTGTTGAGATTGTGCCAGTACACTACAGCCTGTGTGACAGAGATACATCCTGTCGAAAGAAAGGAGTGGAATGGAAGGGATTGGAATGGAATGGGATGAAATGGAAAGAAGTGAAATGGAGAGAGGTGGAGTGGATTGCAGTGGAATGGAGTGGAATGGAATGGGATGTAGTGGAATGGAGTGAAGTGGAGTGCGGTGGAGTGTAATGGAGTGGAATGGAATCGCATGTAATGTAAAGGAGTGGAGTGGAGTGGAGTGGAAAGGAGTGGAAAGGAATGGAATTGAATGAAAAGGAATGAGATAGAATCGAATGGATTGCACTGGAATGGAATGGAATGGAAGGCAATGGAATAGAATGCAGTGCAATGGAAAGTTGACATGTAATGCGAGCTGAGATTGTGCCACTGCACTGCAGCCTGGGTGACACCGTGACATCCCGTTCAAAGAAAGGATTGGAAGGCAATGGTGTGAAATAATGGAATGGAATAGAATGGAATGGAACGGAACGTAATGGAATGGAATGGAATGGAATGGAATGGAATGAACTGGAGTGTAGTGAAGTGGGGTCGAATGGAATGGGATGCAATGGAATGGAACAGAGTGGAGTGGAGGTGAGTGAAATATAGTGGAAAGAATGTGATGGAATGGAAAACAATGGAACAGTGAAATAAATGTGAGCTGAGATTGTATCACTGATTTCCAGCCTTTTTGACGGAGTGAGATCCTGTGGAAAGAAAGGAATGGAATGGAATGGAATGGAATGGAATGGAATGGAATGGAATGGAATGGAGTGTAGTGGAGGGGAGCAGATTGGAGTGGAGTGGAGGAGAGTGGAGTGAAATTGAGTGGAGTGGAGTGGAGTACAATAGAGTGGAATGGAATGAAAAGGAAAGGAATGGAATGGAATAGAGAAATGAAATGTGAATTGAGACTGTGCCACTGCACACCAGCCCCGGTGATAGAGTGAGATCCTGTCAAAAGAAAGGAATGGAATGGAATGGAATGGAGTAGAATGGCATGGAATGGAGTAGAATGGCATGGAATTGATTGGAGCGGAGAGGAGTGGAAAGGAGAATAATGGAATGGGATGGAATGGAAAGGAGTCGAGTGGACTGGAATGGAGTGGAAAGGAGTGGAGTGGAATGGATTGGAGTGGAGTGGAGTTGAATGGAGTGGAATGGAATGGAATGGAATGGAATGGAATGGAATGGAGAGGTGAAATTAAACGTGAGCTGAGACTGTGCCACTGTGCTCATTGCTGGGTGACAGAGCGAGATACTCTCAACAGAAAGGAATGGAATGGAATGCAGTGGAATGGAATGGAGTAGACTGGAGTGGAGTGGAGTGGAGTGAAGTGGAGTAGAGTGGAATGGACAGGAATACAATGGGATGGAAAGGAACGGAATGAAGTGGAGTGGAGTGAGGTGGAGTGGAGTGCAGTGGAAAGCAGCCGAACGGAATGGGATGGAGTGGAATGGAGTGGAGTGGAGAGAAGTGGAGTGGATAAGAGTGGAATGGAGTGGAATGGAATCGGATGTAATGGTATGGAGTGGAGTGGAGTGGAACGGAGTGGAATGGAATGACTTCGAATGGAATACAATGGAACGAAATGAAATGGAATGGAATGCAATGGAATGCAATGGAATAGAATGGAATGCAATGGAAAGTTGACATGTAATGTGAACTGAGATTGTGCCACTGCACTCCAGCATGGGTGACACGGTGATATCCTGCTGAAAGAAAGGAATGGAACACAATGGAATGTAATGGAATGGAATGGATTGGAATGGAATGGAATGGAATGGAATGGAATGGAATGGAATGGAATGGAATGGAATGGAATGGAATGGAATGGAGTGGAGTGGAATTTATTCGATTGGAGTGTAGTGGATTGCAATGGAGTGGAGTGGAGTGGAACGGAATGGAAAAGAGTGGAATGGAATGGTATGGAATGGAATGGAGTGGAGTGGACTGGAATGGAGTGGAGTGGAGTGGAGTGGAATGGAATGGAGTGGAGTGGAGTGAATATGAGTGGAGTGGAATGGAGAGGAATGGAATGGGGTGGAATGGAAATAAATGAAGTTTAGTGGATTGCGGTTGAGTGGAGTGCAGTGCAAAGGAGCGGAATTGAATAGGTTGAAGTGGAATGAAGTGGAGTGGAGTTCAGTGGAGTGAGGAGGAGTGGAATGGAGCGGAATAGAAACGGATGTAATGGAATGTAGTGTATTGGAGTGGAGTGAAGTGGAACGGAGTGAAATGGAATGTAATGGAATAGAATGGAATTCAATGGAATGTAATTGTGAAATAAAATGTGAGCTTAGTTTGTGACACTGAGATCCATGCTCAGTAATAGAGTGAGATACTCTCGAAAGAAAAAAAAATTGAATGGAATGGAGAGGAATGGAATGCAATGGAATGCAATGAAATGGAGTGGACTGGATTGGAGTGGTGTGAAGTAGAATGGAGTGGAATGGAGAGGAATGGAATGGGATGGAATGGAATGGAATGAAGATGAGTGGATTCAGGTGCAGTGGAGTGCAGTGGCATAGAGCGGAATGGCATGGGATGGAGTGGAATGGAGTGGAGTAGAGTGTAGTGGAGTGGAAGGGAGTGGAATGAAATCAGATGTAATGGAATGTAGTGGAGTGGAGTGGAGTGGACCGCATGGAATGGAATGGAATGGAATGGAACAGAATTGAATGGAATGGAATGAAATGCAATGGAATAGAATGCAAAGCAATGGAAAGTTAACCTGTAATGTGAGCTGACATTCTGCCTGTGCTCTCCAGCCTGGGTGACACAGGGATATCCTGTCAAGACAAAGGAATGGAATGCAATGGAATGGAATGGGATGGAATGGAATGGAGTAGAGTGGAGTGGAGTGGAATGGAGTCGAATGGAATGGGATGGAGTGGAATGGGATAGCGTGGAGTGGAGTAGGGTGGAGTGAAATAGAGTGGATTGGAATGTGATGGAATGGAATGCAATGGAATGCTGTAAATAAGTGGAAGCTAAGATTGTGCCAATGCACTACAGCCTTTGTGACAGAGTGACATTATGTGGAAAGAAAGGAATGGAATGGAATGGAGTGGAATGGAATGGAATGGAGTGGAGTGGAGTGAAGTGGAATGCAGTGGAGTAAAATGGAGTGGAGAGGAATGGAGTGGAGTGTAGTGGAATGTGCTGGAGTGGAGTTGAATGGAGTGTAGTGGAATGCAGTGGAAATAAGTGGAATGGAATGGAGTGGAGTGGAGTGGGTTCGAGTGGAGTGGTGTTTAGTGGAATGGAGTAGACTGGAATGGAGTGGAGTGGAGTGGAGAGGAGTGGAGTGGAGTGGAGTGGAATGGAGTGGAGTGGAATGGAGTGGAGTGGAACGGAGTGGAACAATACAGAACGTAAGGGAATGGAATGGAATGCAAAGCATTAGAATAATGAAAATAATGTGTGATGAGATAGTGCAACTATGGTACACCCTGTAGGACAAAGGGAGATACTGTCAAAAGAAAGGAGTAGAAGAGAAGGTATTGGAATATAATGGAATGGAAAGGCCTTGAGTGCCATGGAGTGACATTGAATGGAGTGGATTGGAGTGCAGTGGAATGGAATGGAATGGAATGGAATGGAATGGAATGGAATGGAATGGAATGGAAAGGAATGTTATGGAATAGAAAGGAATGTTATGGAATGGTGAATTGAAATGTGAGCTGAGATTGTGCCACTGAACACCAGCCTGGGTGACAGTGTGAGATCCTCACAAAGAAAGCAATGGAATGGAATAGAGTGGAATGGAAAGGAGTGGAGTTGAGTAGAATTGAGTGGAGTGGCGTGGAGTGGAAAAGAGGGAAATGGAATGGGATAGAATGGACAGAAGTGGACTGGACAGGAATGGAGTGGAGTGGAATGGATTGGACTGGAGAAGAGTGGATTGGGGAGGAGTGGAAAGGAATGGAATGGAATGGAATGGAATGGTGAAATGAAATGTGAGCTGAGATTATATCACTGCACACCACGCTGGGTGACAGAGTGAGATACTCTCAAAAAAAGGAATGGAATGGAATGCAGTAGAATGGAAAGGAAAGGCAGGGACTGGAGGTGAGTGGAGTGGAGTGAAGTGGAGTGGAGTGGTATGGAGAGGAATGGAATGGGATGTAGTGGAATGGAGTGGAGTGGAGTGCAGTGGAGTGGAGAGGACTGGAATGGAGTGTAATGGAATTGGATGTAATCGAATATAGTGGATTGGAGTGAAACGGAGTGGAAGGGAGTGGAATGGAATGAAATTGAATGGAATGGAATGGAATGGAAAGGCATGGAATGCAACGGAATGCAATGGAATAGAATTTAATGCAATGGAAAGTTGACATATAATGTGATCTGAAATTGTGCCACTGCACTCCGGCCTGGGTGACAGAGTGATATCCTGTTGAAAGAAAGAAGTGGAATGCAATGGAGTGAAAGGGAATGGAATGGAATGGAATGGAATGGAATGGAACGGAACGGAACGGAACGGAATGGAATGGAATAGAATGGAATGGAATGGAGTGGAGTTGAAGGAGTTGAGTGGATTGGAGTGGAATAGAGTCGAATGAAATGAAGTCGAATGGAATGTTATGGAGTGGAGTGGAGCGGAGTGATATGGATTAGGGTGGAGTGGAGTGCAGTGGAGTGGAATGGAGTGGAGTGGAGTGTAATGAAGTGGAGTGGAATGGAGTGGAGTAGAAAGGAATATAGTGGAATGGAGTGTAGTGGGGTGGAGTGGAATGGAGAAGAATGGAATGGGATGGGATGGAATGGAATGAAGTGTAGTGGAGAGGGGCGGAGTGGAGTGCAGTAGAATGGGGTGGTATGGAATGCAATGGATTGGAATGGATTGGAGGGGAGTGCAGTGGAGTGGAGATGATTAGAATGGAGTGGAATCAAATCAGATGCAATGGAATGTGGTGGTGTGGGGTGAAGTTGAGTGGAATGGTGTGGAATCTTAAGGAATGGAATGGAATGCCATGGAATGCCATGGAATGCCATGGAATGCAATTGAATAGAATGCAATGCAATGGAAAGTTGACATGTAATGTGAGCTGAAACTGTGCCACTGCACTCCAGCCTGGGTGACACAGTGATATCCTGTCAAAAGAAAGGAATGGAATCAATGGAGTGAAATGGAAAGGAACGGAACAGAATGGAGTGGATTGGAGTGCAGTGGAGTGGAGTGGAGTGGAATGAAATGGAGTGGAATGGAATGGATTCGAATGGAATGGGACGGAGTGGAATGGAATGGAGTGGAGTGGAGTGGAGTGAAATAGAGTGTAATGGAATGGGAAGAAATGGAATGCAATGGAATGGTCAAAAGGAATATAAGGTGAGATTGTACAACTACATTTCAGGCTTTGAAAGAGAATGAGATCCTGTGGAGAAAATAATGGGATGGAATGAAGCGGAATGGAATGGAATGGAGTGGAATGAAATTGAATAGAGTGGAATGGAGTGGAGTGGAGTGGAGTGGAATGAAGTGGAGTGGAGAGGAATGGAGTGGAGCGGAGAGGAGTGGAATTGAGTGGAGTGGAGTGGGGTGGAAAGGAGTGGATTTCAATGGAGTGAAGTGCAGTGGAGTGGAATTTAGTGGAGTGGAGTGGATTGGAATGGATTGGAATGGAATGGAGTTGAATGAAGTGGAGTGGAGTGGAGATGAGTGGAATGGAGTGGAGTGGAGAGGAATGGAGTGTACTGGAGTGGAGTGAAGTGGAATGGAATGGAGTGGACTGGAATGGAATGGAACAGAATGGAACAAAAAGGAGTGGAATGCAATGTTGAAAAGAAATATTTACAGAGATTTGGCCACTACACTACAGCCTGTGTAACGAGGGGAATGGAAGAGAAGAGATTAGAATGTAATATAATGGAATGGATTAGAGTGGAGTGGAGTGAAATAGTGCGCAGTGGAGTGGAGTACAGTGGAATGGAATGGAATGGAATGGAACGGAATGAAATGGAGTGGTGAAATGAAATGTGAGCTGAGATAGTGTCACTGCACATCAGCCTGGGTTACAGAGTGAGATCCTGTCCAAAGAAAGGAATGGAATGGAATGGAGTGAAGGGAATGCAATGGACTGGAGTGGATTGGAGTGGAAAGGAGTGGAATGGAATGGGATGGAATAGAAAGGAGTGGAATGGACAGGAATGGAATGGAGTGGAGTGGACTGGAATGGAGTGGAGTGGAATGGAGTGGAATGGAATGGAGTGGAGTGGAGTGAATATGAGTGGAGTGGAATGGAGAGGAATGGAATGGGGTGGAATGGAAATAAATGAAGTTTAGTGGATTGCGGTTGAGTGGAGTGCAGTGCAAAGGAGCGGAATTGAATAGGTTGAAGTGGAATGAAGTGGAGTGGAGTTCAGTGGAGTGAGGAGGAGTGGAATGGAGCGGAATAGAAACGGATGTAATGGAATGTAGTGTATTGGAGTGGAGTGAAGTGGAACGGAGTGAAATGGAATGTAATGGAATAGAATGGAATTCAATGGAATGTAATTGTGAAATAAAATGTGAGCTTAGTTTGTGACACTGAGATCCATGCTCAGTAATAGAGTGAGATACTCTCGAAAGAAAAAAAATTGAATGGAATGGAGAGGAATGGAATGCAATGGAATGCAATGAAATGGAGTGGACTGGATTGGAGTGGTGTGAAGTAGAATGGAGTGGAATGGAGAGGAATGGAATGGGATGGAATGGAATGGAATGAAGATGAGTGGATTCAGGTGCAGTGGAGTGCAGTGGCATAGAGCGGAATGGCATGGGATGGAGTGGAATGGAGTGGAGTAGAGTGCAGTGGAGTGGAAGGGAGTGGAATGAAATCAGATGTAATGGAATGTAGTGGAGTGGAGTGGAGTGGACCGCATGGAATGGAATGGAATGGAATGGAACAGAATTGAATGGAATGGAATGAAATGCAATGGAATAGAATGCAAAGCAATGGAAAGTTAACCTGTAATGTGAGCTGACATTCTGCCTGTGCTCTCCAGCCTGGGTGACACAGGGATATCCTGTCAAGACAAAGGAATGGAATGCAATGGAATGGAATGGGATGGAATGGAATGGAGTAGAGTGGAGTGGAGTGGAATGGAGTCGAATGGAATGGGATGGAGTGGAATGGGATAGCGTGGAGTGGAGTAGGGTGGAGTGAAATAGAGTGGATTGGAATGTGATGGAATGGAATGCAATGGAATGCTGTAAATAAGTGGAAGCTAAGATTGTGCCAATGCACTACAGCCTTTGTGACAGAGTGACATTATGTGGAAAGAAAGGAATGGAATGGAATGGAGTGGAATGGAATGGAATGGAGTGGAGTGGAGTGAAGTGGAATGCAGTGGAGTAAAATGGAGTGGAGAGGAATGGAGTGGAGTGTAGTGGAATGTGCTGGAGTGGAGTTGAATGGAGTGTAGTGGAATGCAGTGGAAATAACTGGAATGGAATGGAGTGGAGTGGAGTGGGTTCGAGTGGAGTGGTGTTTAGTGGAATGGAGTAGACTGGAATGGAGTGGAGTGGAGTGGAGAGGAGTGGAGTGGAGTGGAGTGGAATGGAGTGGAGTGGAATGGAGTGGAGTGGAACGGAGTGGAACAATACAGAACGTAAGGGAATGGAATGGAATGCAAAGCATTAGAATAATGAAAATAATGTGTGATGAGATAGTGCAACTATGGTACACCCTGTAGGACAAAGGGAGATACTGTCAAAAGAAAGGAGTAGAAGAGAAGGTATTGGAATATAATGGAATGGAAAGGCCTTGAGTGCCATGGAGTGACATTGAATGGAGTGGATTGGAGTGCAGTGGAATGGAATGGAATGGAATGGAATGGAATGGAATGGAATGGAATGGAATGCAAAGGAATGTTATGGAATAGAAAGGAATGTTATGGAATGGTGAATTGAAATGTGAGCTGAGATTGTGCCACTGAACACCAGCCTGGGTGACAGTGTGAGATCCTCACAAAGAAAGCAATGGAATGGAATAGAGTGGAATGGAAAGGAGTGGAGTTGAGTAGAATTGAGTGGAGTGGCGTGGAGTGGAAAAGAGGGAAATGGAATGGGATAGAATGGACAGAAGTGGACTGGACAGGAATGGAGTGGAGTGGAATGGATTGGACTGGAGAAGAGTGGATTGGGGAGGAGTGGAAAGGAATGGAATGGAATGGAATGGAATGGTGAAATGAAATGTGAGCTGAGATTATATCACTGCACACCACGCTGGGTGACAGAGTGAGATACTCTCAAAAAAAGGAATGGAATGGAATGCAGTAGAATGGAAAGGAAAGGCAGGGACTGGAGGTGAGTGGAGTGGAGTGAAGTGGAGTGGAGTGGTATGGAGAGGAATGGAATGGGATGTAGTGGAATGGAGTGGAGTGGAGTGCAGTGGAGTGGAGAGGACTGGAATGGAGTGGAATGGAATTGGATGTAATCGAATATAGTGGATTGGAGTGAAACGGAGTGGAAGGGAGTGGAATGGAATGAAATTGAATGGAATGGAATGGAATGGAAAGGCATGGAATGCAACGGAATGCAATGGAATAGAATTTAATGCAATGGAAAGTTGACATATAATGTGATCTGAAATTGTGCCACTGCACTCCGGCCTGGGTGACAGAGTGATATCCTGTTGAAAGAAAGAAGTGGAATGCAATGGAGTGAAAGGGAATGGAATGGAATGGAATGGAATGGAATGGAACGGAACGGAACGGAACGGAATGGAATGGAATAGAATGGAATGGAATGGAGTGGAGTTGAAGGAGTTGAGTGGATTGGAGTGGAATAGAGTCGAATGAAATGAAGTCGAATGGAATGTTATGGAGTGGAGTGGAGCGGAGTGATATGGATTAGGGTGGAGTGGAGTGCAGTGGAGTGGAATGGAGTGGAGTGGAGTGTAATGAAGTGGAGTGGAATGGAGTGGAGTAGAAAGGAATATAGTGGAATGGAGTGTAGTGGGGTGGAGTGGAATGGAGAAGAATGGAATGGGATGGGATGGAATGGAATGAAGTGTAGTGGAGAGGGGCGGAGTGGAGTGCAGTAGAATGGGGTGGTATGGAATGCAATGGATTGGAATGGATTGGAGGGGAGTGCAGTGGAGTGGAGATGATTAGAATGGAGTGGAATCAAATCAGATGCAATGGAATGTAGTGGTGTGGGGTGAAGTTGAGTGGAATGGTGTGGAATCTTAAGGAATGGAATGGAATGGAATGGAATGGAATGGAATGGAATGGAATGCCATGGAATGCCATGGAATGCAATTGAATAGAATGCAATGCAATGGAAAGTTGACATGTAATGTGAGCTGAAACTGTGCCACTGCACTCCAGCCTGGGTGACACAGTGATATCCTGTCAAAAGAAAGGAATGGAATCAATGGAGTGAAATGGAAAGGAACGGAACAGAATGGAGTGGATTGGAGTGTAGTGGAGTGGAGTGGAGTGGAATGAAATGGAGTGGAATGGAATGGATTCGAATGGAATGGGATGGAGTGGAATGGAATGGAGTGGAGTGGAGTGGAGTGAAATAGAGTGTAATGGAATGGGAAGAAATGGAATGCAATGGAATGGTCAAAAGGAATATAAGGTGAGATTGTACAACTACATTTCAGGCTTTGAAAGAGAATGAGATCCTGTGGAGAAAATAATGGGATGGAATGAAGCGGAATGGAATGGAATGGAGTGGAATGAAATGGAGTAGAGTGGAATGGAGTGGAGTGGAGTGTATTGGAATGAAGTGGAGTGGAGAGGAATGGAGTGGAGCGGAGAGGAGTGGAATTGAGTGGAGTGGAGTGGGGTGGAAAGGAGTGGATTTCAATGGAGTGAAGTGCAGTGGAGTGGAATTTAGTGGAGTGGAGTGGAATGGAATGGTGTGGAGTGGATTGGAATGGATTGGAATGGAATGGAGTTGAATGAAGTGGAGAGGAGTGGAGATGAGTGGAATGGAGTGGAGTGGAGAGGAATGGAGTGTACTGGAGTGGAGTGAAGTGGAATGGAATGGAGTGGAATGGAATGGAATGGAATGGAATGGAATGGAACAGAATGGAACATAAAGGAGTGGAATGCAATGTTGAAAAGAAATATTTACAGAGATTTGGCCACTACACTACAGCCTGTGTAACGAGGGGAATGGAATAGAAGAGATTAGAATGTAATATAATGGAATGGATTAGAGTGGAGTGGAGTGAAATAGTGCGCAGTGGAGTGGAGTACAGTGGAATGGAATGGAATGGAATGGAACGGAATGAAATGGAGTGGTGAAATGAAATGTGAGCTGAGATAGTGTCACTGCACATCAGCCTGGGTTACAGAGTGAGATCCTGTCTAAAGAAAGGAATGGAATGGAATGGAGTGAAGGGAATGCAATGGACTGGAGTGGATTGGAGTGGAAAGGAGTGGAATGGAATGGGATGGAATAGAAAGGAGTGGAATGGACTGGAATGGAATGGAGTGGAGTGGAGTGGAGTAGAATGGAATGGAATGTAATGGAATGGAATGGAATGGAATGGAATGGTGAAATGAAATGTGAGCTGAGATTGTGCCATTGTGCTCCTGGCTGGGTGACAAAGTCAGATACTGTCAAAAGAAAGGAATGGAATGGAATGTAGTTGAATGGAATGGAACGGAATGGAATGGAATGGAATGGAGTAGATTGGCGTGGACTGGATTGGAGTGTCCTGGATTGGAGTGGAATGGAGCGGAATGGAATGGGATGGAATGGAATGAAAGAAAGTGGAGTGTGGGTGGCATGGAGTGCAGGGGAATGGAGTGGAATGGAATGAGATGGAGTGGAGTGGAGTGAAGTGCAGTGGAGTTGAGAGGAGTGGAATGGAGTGTAATGGAATCATATATAATGGAATGAAGTGGAGTGGAGTTAATTGGAGTGGATCAGAGTGGAATGGAATGGAACGGAATGGAATGGAATGGAATAGAATGGAAAGGAATACAATGGAATGCAATGGAAAGAATGCAATGCAATGGAAAATTGATATGTGATGTGAGCTGAGATTGTGCCACTGCATTCCAGCCTGGGAGACACAGTGTTATCCTGTCGAAAGAAAGGAAAGAAATTCAATGGAGGGAAATGGAATGGAATAGAATGGAATGGAATGGAGTGGAGTGGACTGGAGTGGAGTGAAATAGTGTGGATTGGAAAGGGATGGAATGGAATGCAATGGAATGGTGAAAAGAAATATGAGCTGAGATTGCGCCCCTGCACCCCAGGCTTCGTGACAGAGAGAGGTCCTGTGGAAACGAAGGAATGGAATGGTATGGAGTGGAATGGCATGTAGTGGAGTGGAATGGAGGTGAGTGGAGTGGTAAGCAATGGAGTGCAAAGGAGTGTAGTGGAATGGAATGCAATGGAATGGAATGGAATGGAATGGATTGGAATGGAGTGGAGTGGAATGGATTGGAGTGGATTGGAGGGGTGTGGAATGGAATGGAGTGGAGTGGAGTGGATTGGAATGGAGTGGAGTGAAATAGAGTGTAGTGGAGAGGAATGCAGGGAGTGGAGTGGAGTGGAGTGGAGTGCAGTGGGATGAATAGAGTGGAATGAGTTGGAGTAGAGTCGAGTGGAGTGGAATGAGTGAAGTAGACAGGAGTGAAATGGAACTGAGTGTAGTGGAGTGTCCTGGAGTGGAGTGGAGTGGAGTAGAGTGGAGTATAACGGAATCTGATGGAACGTTGAAAAGAAATGTGTGTTGAGATTGTGCCAGCACACTACAGCCTGTGTGACAGAGATAGATCCTGTCGAAAGAAAGGAGTGGAATGGAAGGGATTGGAATGGAATGGGATGAAATGGAAAGAAGTGAAATGGAGAGAGGTGGAGTGGATTGCAGTGGAATGGAGTGGAATGGAATGGGATGTAGTGGAATGGAGTGAAGTGGAGTGCGGTGGAGTGTAATGGAGTGGAATGGAATCGCATGTAATGTAAAGGAGTGGAGTGGAGTGGAGTGGAAAGGAGTGGAAAGGAATGGAATTGAATGAAAAGGAATGAGATAGAATCGAATGGATTGCACTGGAATGGAATGGAATGGAAGGCAATGGAATAGAATGCAATTCAATGGAAAGTTGACATATAATGCGAGCTGAGATTGTGCCACTGCACTGCAGCCTGGGTGACACCGTGACATCCCGTTCAAAGAAAGGATTGGAAGGCAATGGTGTGAAATAATGGAATGGAATAGAACGGAATGGAACGGAACGGAACGGAACGGAATGGAATGGAATGGAATGGAATGGAATGGAATGGAATGGAATGGAATGGAATGGAATGAACTGGAGTGTAGTGTAGTGGGGTCGAATGGAATGGGATGCAATAGAATGGAACAGAGTGGAGTGGAGGTGAGTGAAATACAGTGGAAAGAATGTGATGGAATGTAAAACAATGGAACAGTGAAATAAATGTGAGCTGAGATTGTATCACTGATTTCCAGCCTTTTTGACGGAGTGAGATCCTGTGGAAAGAAAGGAATGGAATGGAATGGAATGGAATGGAATGGAATGGAATGGAATGGGATGGAATGGGATGGAATGGAGTGTAGTGGAGGGGAGCTGATTGGAGTGGAGTGGAGGAGAGTGGAGTGAAATTGAGGGGAGTGGAGTGGAGTGCAGTAGAGTGGAATGGAATGAAAAGGAAAGGAATGGAATGAATAGAGAAATGAAATGTGAATTGAGACTGTGCCACTGCACACCAGCCCCGGTGATAGAGTGAGATCCTGTCAGAAGAAAGGAATGGAATGGAATGGAATGGAGTAGAATGGCATGGAATGGAGTAGAATGGCATGGAATTGATTGGAGCGGAGAGGAGTGGAAAGGAGAATAATGGAATGGGATGGAATGGAAAGGAGTCGAGTGGACTGGAATGGAGTGGAAAGGAGTGGAGTGGAATGGATTGGAGTGGAGTGGAGTTGAATGGAGTGGAATGGAATGGAATGGAATGGAATGGAATGGAATGGAATGGAATGGAGAGGTGAAATTAAACGTGAGCTGAGACTGTGCCACTGTGCTCATTGCTGGGTGACAGAGCGAGATACTCTCAACAGAAAGGAATGGAATGGAATGCAGTGGAATGGAATGGAGTAGACTGGAGTGGAGTGGAGTGGAGTGAAGTGGAGTAGAGTGGAATGGACAGGAATACAATGGGATGGAAAGGAATGGAATGAAGTGGAGTGGAGTGAGGTGGAGTGGAGTGCAGTGGAAAGCAGCCTAACGGAATGGGATGGAGTGGAATGGAGTGGAGTGGAGAGCAGTGGAGTGGATAAGAGTGGAATGGAGTGGAATGGAATCGGATGTAATGGAGTGGAGTGGAGTGGAGTGGAACGGAGTGGAATGGAATGACTTCGAATGGAATACAATGGAACGAAATGAAATGGAATGGAATGCAATGGAATGCAATGGAATAGAATGGAATGCAATGGAAAGTTGACATGTAATGTGAACTGAGATTGTGCCACTGCACTCCAGCATGGGTGACACGGTGATATCCTGCTGAAAGAAAGGAATGGAACACAATGGAGTGTAATGGAATGGAATGGATTGGAATGGAATGGAATGGAATGGAATGGAATGGAATGGAATGGAATGGAGTGGAGTGGAATTTATTCGATTGGAGTGTAGTGGATTGCAATGGAGTGGAGTGGAGTGGAACGGAATGGAAAAGAGTGGAATGGAATGGGATGGAATGGAATGGAGTGGAGTTGACTGGAATGGAGTGGAGTGGAATGGAGTGGAATGGAATGGAGTGGAGTGGAGTGAATATGAGTGGAGTGGAATGGAGAGGAATGGAATGGGGTGGAATGGAAATAAATGAAGTTTAGTGGATTGCGGTTGAGTGGAGTGCAGTGCAAAGGAGCGGAATTGAATAGGTTGAAGTGGAATGAAGTGGAGTGGAGTTCAGTGGAGTGAGGAGGAGTGGAATGGAGCGGAATAGAAACGGATGTAATGGAATGTAGTGTATTGGAGTGGAGTGAAGTGGAACGGAGTGAAATGGAATGTAATGGAATAGAATGGAATTCAATGGAATGTAATTGTGAAATAAAATGTGAGCTTAGATTGTGACACTGAGATCCATGCTCAGTAATAGAGTGAGATACTCTCGAAAGAAAAAAAAATTGAATGGAATGGAGAGGAATGGAATGCAATGGAATGCAATGAAATGGAGTGGACTGGATTGGAGTGGTGTGAAGTAGAATGGAGTGGAATGGAGAGGAATGGAATGGGATGGAATGGAATGGAATGAAGATGAGTGGATTCAGGTGCAGTGGAGTGCAGTGGCATAGAGCGGAATGGCATGGGATGGAGTGGAATGGAGTGGAGTAGAGTGCAGTGGAGTGGAAGGGAGTGGAATGAAATCAGATGTAATGGAATGTAGTGGAGTGGAGTGGAGTGGACCGCATGGAATGGAATGGAATGGAATGGAACAGAATTGAATGGAATGGAATGAAATGCAATGGAATAGAATGCAAAGCAATGGAAAGTTAACCTGTAATGTGAGCTGACATTCTGCCTGTGCTCTCCAGCCTGGGTGACACAGGGATATCCTGTCAAGACAAAGGAATGGAATGCAATGGAATGGAATGGGATGGAATGGAATGGAGTAGAGTGGAGTGGAGTGGAATGGAGTCGAATGGAATGGGATGGAGTGGAATGGGATAGCGTGGAGTGGAGTAGGGTGGAGTGAAATAGAGTGGATTGGAATGTGATGGAATGGAATGCAATGGAATGCTGTAAATAAGTGGAAGCTAAGATTGTGCCAATGCACTACAGCCTTTGTGACAGAGTGACATTATGTGGAAAGAAAGGAATGGAATGGAATGGAGTGGAATGGAATGGAATGGAGTGGAGTGGAGTGAAGTGGAATGCAGTGGAGTAAAATGGAGTGGAGAGGAATGGAGTGGAGTGTAGTGGAATGTGCTGGAGTGGAGTTGAATGGAGTGTAGCGGAATGCAGTGGAAATAAGTGGAATGGAATGGAGTGGAGTGGAGTGGGTTCGAGTGGAGTGGTGTTTAGTGGAATGGAGTAGACTGGAATGGAGTGGAGTGGAGTGGAGAGGAGTGGAGTGGAGTGGAGTGGAATGGAGTGGAGTGGAATGGAGTGGAGTGGAACGGAGTGGAACAATACGGAACGTAAGGGAATGGAATGGAACGCAAAGCATTAGAATAATGAAAATAATGTGTGATGAGATAGTGCAACTATGGTACACCCTGTAGGACAAAGGGAGATACTGTCAAAAGAAAGGAGTAGAAGAGAAGGAATTGGAATATAATGGAATGGAAAGGCCTTGAGTGCCATGGAGTGACATTGAATGGAGTGGATTGGAGTGCAGTGGAATGGAATGGAATGGAATGGAATGGAATGGAATGGAATGGAATGGAAAGGAATGTTATGGAATGGAAAGGAATGTTATGGAATGGTGAATTGAAATGTGAGCTGAGATTGTGCCACTGAACACCAGCCTGGGTGACAGTGTGAGATCCTCACAAAGAAAGCAATGGAATGGAATAGAGTGGAATGGAAAGGGGTGGAGTTGAGTAGAATTGAGTGGAGTGGTGTGGAGTGGAAAAGAGGGAAATGGAATGGGATAGAATGGACAGAAGTGGACTGGACAGGAATGGAGTGGAGTGGAATGGATTGGACTGGAGAAGAGTGGATTGGGGAGGAGTGGAAAGGAATGGAATGGAATGGAATGGAATGGTGAAATGAAATGTGAGCTGAGATTATATCACTGCACACCACGCTGGGTGACAGAGTGAGATACTCTCAAAAAAAAAGAATGGAATGGAATGCAGTAGAATGGAAAGGAAAGGCAGGGACTGGAGGTGAGTGGAGTGGAGTGAAGTGGAGTGGAGTGGTATGGAGAGGAATGGAATGGGATGTAGTGGAATGGAGTGGAGTGGAGTGCAGTGGAGTGGAGAGGACTGGAATGGAGTGTAATGGAATTGGATGTAATCGAATATAGTGGATTGGAGTGAAACGGAGTGGAAGGGAGTGGAATGGAATGAAATTGAATGGAATGGAATGGAATGGAAAGGCATGGAATGCAACGGAATGCAATGGAATAGAATTTAATGCAATGGAAAGTTGACATATAATGTGATCTGAAATTGTGCCACTGCACTCCGGCCTGGGTGACAGAGTGATATCCTGTTGAAAGAAAGAAGTGGAATGCAATGGAGTGAAAGGGAATGGAATGGAATGGAATGGAATGGAATGGAACGGAACGGAACGGAACGGAATGGAATGGAATAGAATGGAATGGAATGGAGTGGAGTTGAAGGAGTTGAGTGGATTGGAGTGGAATAGAGTCGAATGAAATGAAGTCGAATGGAATGTTATGGAGTGGAGTGGAGCGGAGTGATATGGATTAGGGTGGAGTGGAGTGCAGTGGAGTGGAATGGAGTGGAGTGGAGTGTAATGAAGTGGAGTGGAATGGAGTGGAGTAGAAAGGAATATAGTGGAATGGAGTGTAGTGGGGTGGAGTGAAATGGAGAAGAATGGAATGGGATGGGATGGAATGGAATGAAGTGTAGTGGAGAGGGGCGGAGTGGAGTGCAGTAGAATATGGTGGTATGGAATGCAATGGATTGGAATGGATTGGAGGGGAGTGCAGTGGAGTGGAGATGATTAGAATGGAGTGGAATCAAATCAGATGCAATGGAATGTAGTGGTGTGGGGTGAAGTTGAGTGGAATGGTGTGGAATCTTAAGGAATGGAATGGAATGGAATGGAATGCCATGGAATGCCATGGAATGCAATTGAATAGAATGCAATGCAATGGAAAGTTGACATGTAATGTGAGCTGAAACTGTGCCACTGCACTCCAGCCTGGGTGACACAGTGATATCCTGTCAAAAGAAAGGAATGGAATCAATGGAGTGAAATGGAAAGGAACGGAACAGAATGGAGTGGATTGGAGTGTAGTGGAGTGGAGTGGAGTGGAATGAAATGGAGTGGAATGGAATGGATTCGAATGGAATGGGATGGAGTGGAATGGAATGGAGTGGAGTGGAGTGGAGTGAAATAGAGTGTAATGGAATGGGAAGAAATGGAATGCAATGGAATGGTCAAAAGGAATATAAGGTGAGATTGTACAACTACATTTCAGGCTTTGAAAGAGAATGAGATCCTGTGGAGAAAATAATGGGATGGAATGAAGCGGAATGGAATGGAATGGAGTGGAATGAAATGGAGTAGAGTGGAATGGAGTGGAGTGGAGTGTATTGGAATGAAGTGGAGTGGAGAGGAATGGAGTGGAGCGGAGAGGAGTGGAATTGAGTGGAGTGGAGTGGGGTGGAAAGGAGTGGATTTCAATGGAGTGAAGTGCAGTGGAGTGGAATTTAGTGGAGTGGAGTGGAATGGAATGGTGTGGAGTGGATTGGAATGGATTGGAATGGAATGGAGTTGAATGAAGTGGAGAGGAGTGGAGATGAGTGGAATGGAGTGGAGTGGAGAGGAATGGAGTGTACTGGAGTGGAGTGAAGTGGAATGGAATGGAGTGGAATGGAATGGAATGGAATGGAATGGAATGGAACAGAATGGAACATAAAGGAGTGGAATGCAATGTTGAAAAGAAATATTTACAGAGATTTGGCCACTACACTACAGCCTGTGTAACGAGGGGAATGGAATAGAAGAGATTAGAATGTAATATAATGGAATGGATTAGAGTGGAGTGGAGTGAAATAGTGCGCAGTGGAGTGGAGTACAGTGGAATGGAATGGAATGGAATGGAACGGAATGAAATGGAGTGGTGAAATGAAATGTGAGCTGAGATAGTGTCACTGCACATCAGCCTGGGTTACAGAGTGAGATCCTGTCTAAAGAAAGGAATGGAATGGAATGGAGTGAAGGGAATGCAATGGACTGGAGTGGATTGGAGTGGAAAGGAGTGGAATGGAATGGGATGGAATAGAAAGGAGTGGAATGGACTGGAATGGAATGGAGTGGAGTGGAGTGGAGTAGAATGGAATGGAATGTAATGGAATGGAATGGAATGGAATGGAATGGTGAAATGAAATGTGAGCTGAGATTGTGCCATTGTGCTCCTGGCTGGGTGACAAAGTCAGATACTGTCAAAAGAAAGGAATGGAATGGAATGTAGTTGAATGGAATGGAACGGAATGGAATGGAATGGAATGGAGTAGATTGGCGTGGACTGGATTGGAGTGTCCTGGATTGGAGTGGAATGGAGCGGAATGGAATGGGATGGAATGGAATGAAAGAAAGTGGAGTGTGGGTGGCATGGAGTGCAGGGGAATGGAGTGGAATGGAATGAGATGGAGTGGAGTGGAGTGAAGTGCAGTGGAGTTGAGAGGAGTGGAATGGAGTGTAATGGAATCATATATAATGGAATGAAGTGGAGTGGAGTTAATTGGAGTGGATCAGAGTGGAATGGAATGGAACGGAATGGAATGGAATGGAATAGAATGGAAAGGAATACAATGGAATGCAATGGAAAGAATGCAATGCAATGGAAAATTGATATGTGATGTGAGCTGAGATTGTGCCACTGCATTCCAGCCTGGGAGACACAGTGTTATCCTGTCGAAAGAAAGGAAAGAAATTCAATGGAGGGAAATGGAATGGAATAGAATGGAATGGAATGGAGTGGAGTGGACTGGAGTGGAGTGAAATAGTGTGGATTGGAAAGGGATGGAATGGAATGCAATGGAATGGTGAAAAGAAATATGAGCTGAGATTGCGCCCCTGCACCCCAGGCTTCGTGACAGAGAGAGGTCCTGTGGAAACGAAGGAATGGAATGGTATGGAGTGGAATGGCATGTAGTGGAGTGGAATGGAGGTGAGTGGAGTGGTAAGCAATGGAGTGCAAAGGAGTGTAGTGGAATGGAATGCAATGGAATGGAATGGAATGGAATGGATTGGAATGGAGTGGAGTGGAATGGATTGGAGTGGATTGGAGGGGTGTGGAATGGAATGGAGTGGAGTGGAGTGGATTGGAATGGAGTGGAGTGAAATAGAGTGTAGTGGAGAGGAATGCAGGGAGTGGAGTGGAGTGGAGTGGAGTGCAGTGGGATGAATAGAGTGGAATGAGTTGGAGTAGAGTCGAGTGGAGTGGAATGAGTGAAGTAGACAGGAGTGAAATGGAACTGAGTGTAGTGGAGTGTCCTGGAGTGGAGTGGAGTGGAGTAGAGTGGAGTATAACGGAATCTGATGGAACGTTGAAAAGAAATGTGTGTTGAGATTGTGCCAGCACACTACAGCCTGTGTGACAGAGATAGATCCTGTCGAAAGAAAGGAGTGGAATGGAAGGGATTGGAATGGAATGGGATGAAATGGAAAGAAGTGAAATGGAGAGAGGTGGAGTGGATTGCAGTGGAATGGAGTGGAATGGAATGGGATGTAGTGGAATGGAGTGAAGTGGAGTGCGGTGGAGTGTAATGGAGTGGAATGGAATCGCATGTAATGTAAAGGAGTGGAGTGGAGTGGAGTGGAAAGGAGTGGAAAGGAATGGAATTGAATGAAAAGGAATGAGATAGAATCGAATGGATTGCACTGGAATGGAATGGAATGGAAGGCAATGGAATAGAATGCAATTCAATGGAAAGTTGACATATAATGCGAGCTGAGATTGTGCCACTGCACTGCAGCCTGGGTGACACCGTGACATCCCGTTCAAAGAAAGGATTGGAAGGCAATGGTGTGAAATAATGGAATGGAATAGAACGGAATGGAACGGAACGGAACGGAACGGAATGGAATGGAATGGAATGGAATGGAATGGAATGGAATGGAATGGAATGGAATGGAATGGAATGAACTGGAGTGTAGTGTAGTGGGGTCGAATGGAATGGGATGCAATAGAATGGAACAGAGTGGAGTGGAGGTGAGTGAAATACAGTGGAAAGAATGTGATGGAATGTAAAACAATGGAACAGTGAAATAAATGTGAGCTGAGATTGTATCACTGATTTCCAGCCTTTTTGACGGAGTGAGATCCTGTGGAAAGAAAGGAATGGAATGGAATGGAATGGAATGGAATGGAATGGAATGGAATGGGATGGAATGGGATGGAATGGAGTGTAGTGGAGGGGAGCTGATTGGAGTGGAGTGGAGGAGAGTGGAGTGAAATTGAGGGGAGTGGAGTGGAGTGCAGTAGAGTGGAATGGAATGAAAAGGAAAGGAATGGAATGAATAGAGAAATGAAATGTGAATTGAGACTGTGCCACTGCACACCAGCCCCGGTGATAGAGTGAGATCCTGTCAGAAGAAAGGAATGGAATGGAATGGAATGGAGTAGAATGGCATGGAATGGAGTAGAATGGCATGGAATTGATTGGAGCGGAGAGGAGTGGAAAGGAGAATAATGGAATGGGATGGAATGGAAAGGAGTCGAGTGGACTGGAATGGAGTGGAAAGGAGTGGAGTGGAATGGATTGGAGTGGAGTGGAGTTGAATGGAGTGGAATGGAATGGAATGGAATGGAATGGAATGGAATGGAATGGAATGGAGAGGTGAAATTAAACGTGAGCTGAGACTGTGCCACTGTGCTCATTGCTGGGTGACAGAGCGAGATACTCTCAACAGAAAGGAATGGAATGGAATGCAGTGGAATGGAATGGAGTAGACTGGAGTGGAGTGGAGTGGAGTGAAGTGGAGTAGAGTGGAATGGACAGGAATACAATGGGATGGAAAGGAATGGAATGAAGTGGAGTGGAGTGAGGTGGAGTGGAGTGCAGTGGAAAGCAGCCTAACGGAATGGGATGGAGTGGAATGGAGTGGAGTGGAGAGCAGTGGAGTGGATAAGAGTGGAATGGAGTGGAATGGAATCGGATGTAATGGAGTGGAGTGGAGTGGAGTGGAACGGAGTGGAATGGAATGACTTCGAATGGAATACAATGGAACGAAATGAAATGGAATGGAATGCAATGGAATGCAATGGAATAGAATGGAATGCAATGGAAAGTTGACATGTAATGTGAACTGAGATTGTGCCACTGCACTCCAGCATGGGTGACACGGTGATATCCTGCTGAAAGAAAGGAATGGAACACAATGGAGTGTAATGGAATGGAATGGATTGGAATGGAATGGAATGGAATGGAATGGAATGGAATGGAATGGAATGGAGTGGAGTGGAATTTATTCGATTGGAGTGTAGTGGATTGCAATGGAGTGGAGTGGAGTGGAACGGAATGGAAAAGAGTGGAATGGAATGGGATGGAATGGAATGGAGTGGAGTTGACTGGAATGGAGTGGAGTGGAATGGAGTGGAATGGAATGGAGTGGAGTGGAGTGAATATGAGTGGAGTGGAATGGAGAGGAATGGAATGGGGTGGAATGGAAATAAATGAAGTTTAGTGGATTGCGGTTGAGTGGAGTGCAGTGCAAAGGAGCGGAATTGAATAGGTTGAAGTGGAATGAAGTGGAGTGGAGTTCAGTGGAGTGAGGAGGAGTGGAATGGAGCGGAATAGAAACGGATGTAATGGAATGTAGTGTATTGGAGTGGAGTGAAGTGGAACGGAGTGAAATGGAATGTAATGGAATAGAATGGAATTCAATGGAATGTAATTGTGAAATAAAATGTGAGCTTAGATTGTGACACTGAGATCCATGCTCAGTAATAGAGTGAGATACTCTCGAAAGAAAAAAAAATTGAATGGAATGGAGAGGAATGGAATGCAATGGAATGCAATGAAATGGAGTGGACTGGATTGGAGTGGTGTGAAGTAGAATGGAGTGGAATGGAGAGGAATGGAATGGGATGGAATGGAATGGAATGAAGATGAGTGGATTCAGGTGCAGTGGAGTGCAGTGGCATAGAGCGGAATGGCATGGGATGGAGTGGAATGGAGTGGAGTAGAGTGCAGTGGAGTGGAAGGGAGTGGAATGAAATCAGATGTAATGGAATGTAGTGGAGTGGAGTGGAGTGGACCGCATGGAATGGAATGGAATGGAATGGAACAGAATTGAATGGAATGGAATGAAATGCAATGGAATAGAATGCAAAGCAATGGAAAGTTAACCTGTAATGTGAGCTGACATTCTGCCTGTGCTCTCCAGCCTGGGTGACACAGGGATATCCTGTCAAGACAAAGGAATGGAATGCAATGGAATGGAATGGGATGGAATGGAATGGAGTAGAGTGGAGTGGAGTGGAATGGAGTCGAATGGAATGGGATGGAGTGGAATGGGATAGCGTGGAGTGGAGTAGGGTGGAGTGAAATAGAGTGGATTGGAATGTGATGGAATGGAATGCAATGGAATGCTGTAAATAAGTGGAAGCTAAGATTGTGCCAATGCACTACAGCCTTTGTGACAGAGTGACATTATGTGGAAAGAAAGGAATGGAATGGAATGGAGTGGAATGGAATGGAATGGAGTGGAGTGGAGTGAAGTGGAATGCAGTGGAGTAAAATGGAGTGGAGAGGAATGGAGTGGAGTGTAGTGGAATGTGCTGGAGTGGAGTTGAATGGAGTGTAGCGGAATGCAGTGGAAATAAGTGGAATGGAATGGAGTGGAGTGGAGTGGGTTCGAGTGGAGTGGTGTTTAGTGGAATGGAGTAGACTGGAATGGAGTGGAGTGGAGTGGAGAGGAGTGGAGTGGAGTGGAGTGGAATGGAGTGGAGTGGAATGGAGTGGAGTGGAACGGAGTGGAACAATACGGAACGTAAGGGAATGGAATGGAACGCAAAGCATTAGAATAATGAAAATAATGTGTGATGAGATAGTGCAACTATGGTACACCCTGTAGGACAAAGGGAGATACTGTCAAAAGAAAGGAGTAGAAGAGAAGGAATTGGAATATAATGGAATGGAAAGGCCTTGAGTGCCATGGAGTGACATTGAATGGAGTGGATTGGAGTGCAGTGGAATGGAATGGAATGGAATGGAATGGAATGGAATGGAATGGAATGGAAAGGAATGTTATGGAATGGAAAGGAATGTTATGGAATGGTGAATTGAAATGTGAGCTGAGATTGTGCCACTGAACACCAGCCTGGGTGACAGTGTGAGATCCTCACAAAGAAAGCAATGGAATGGAATAGAGTGGAATGGAAAGGGGTGGAGTTGAGTAGAATTGAGTGGAGTGGTGTGGAGTGGAAAAGAGGGAAATGGAATGGGATAGAATGGACAGAAGTGGACTGGACAGGAATGGAGTGGAGTGGAATGGATTGGACTGGAGAAGAGTGGATTGGGGAGGAGTGGAAAGGAATGGAATGGAATGGAATGGAATGGTGAAATGAAATGTGAGCTGAGATTATATCACTGCACACCACGCTGGGTGACAGAGTGAGATACTCTCAAAAAAAAAGAATGGAATGGAATGCAGTAGAATGGAAAGGAAAGGCAGGGACTGGAGGTGAGTGGAGTGGAGTGAAGTGGAGTGGAGTGGTATGGAGAGGAATGGAATGGGATGTAGTGGAATGGAGTGGAGTGGAGTGCAGTGGAGTGGAGAGGACTGGAATGGAGTGTAATGGAATTGGATGTAATCGAATATAGTGGATTGGAGTGAAACGGAGTGGAAGGGAGTGGAATGGAATGAAATTGAATGGAATGGAATGGAATGGAAAGGCATGGAATGCAACGGAATGCAATGGAATAGAATTTAATGCAATGGAAAGTTGACATATAATGTGATCTGAAATTGTGCCACTGCACTCCGGCCTGGGTGACAGAGTGATATCCTGTTGAAAGAAAGAAGTGGAATGCAATGGAGTGAAAGGGAATGGAATGGAATGGAATGGAATGGAATGGAACGGAACGGAACGGAACGGAATGGAATGGAATAGAATGGAATGGAATGGAGTGGAGTTGAAGGAGTTGAGTGGATTGGAGTGGAATAGAGTCGAATGAAATGAAGTCGAATGGAATGTTATGGAGTGGAGTGGAGCGGAGTGATATGGATTAGGGTGGAGTGGAGTGCAGTGGAGTGGAATGGAGTGGAGTGGAGTGTAATGAAGTGGAGTGGAATGGAGTGGAGTAGAAAGGAATATAGTGGAATGGAGTGTAGTGGGGTGGAGTGAAATGGAGAAGAATGGAATGGGATGGGATGGAATGGAATGAAGTGTAGTGGAGAGGGGCGGAGTGGAGTGCAGTAGAATGGGGTGGTATGGAATGCAATGGATTGGAATGGATTGGAGGGGAGTGCAGTGGAGTGGAGATGATTAGAATGGAGTGGAATCAAATCAGATGCAATGGAATGTAGTGGTGTGGGGTGAAGTTGAGTGGAATGGTGTGGAATCTTAAGGAATGGAATGGAATGGAATGGAATGCCATGGAATGCCATGGAATGCAATTGAATAGAATGCAATGCAATGGAAAGTTGACATGTAATGTGAGCTGAAACTGTGCCACTGCACTCCAGCCTGGGTGACACAGTGATATCCTGTCAAAAGAAAGGAATGGAATCAATGGAGTGAAATGGAAAGGAACGGAACAGAATGGAGTGGATTGGAGTGGAGTGGAGTGGAGTGGAGTGGAGTGGAATGAAATGGAGTGGAATGGAATGGATTCGAATGGAATGGGATGGAGTGGAATGGAATGGAGTGGAGTGGAGTGGAGTGAAATAGAGTGTAATGGAATGGGAAGAAATGGAATGCAATGGAATGGTCAAAAGGCATATAAGGTGAGATTGTACAACAACATTTCAGGCTTTGAAAGAGAATGAGATCCTGTGGAGAAAATAATGGGATGGAATGAAGCGGAATGGAATGGAATGGAGTGGAATGAAATGGAGTAGAGTGGAATGGAGTGGAGTGGAGTGGATTGGAATGAAGTGGAGTGGAGAGGAATGGAGTGGAGCGGAGAGGAGTGGAATTGAGTGGAGTGGAGTGGGGTGGAAAGGAGTGGATTTCAATGGAGTGAAGTGCAGTGGAGTGGAATTTAGTGGAGTGGAGTGGAATGGAGTGGTGTGGAGTGGATTGGAATGGATTGGAATGGAATGGAGTTGAATGAAGTGGAGTGGAGTGGAGATGAGTGGAATGGAGTGGAGTGGAGAGGAATGGAGTGTACTGGAGTGGAGTGAAGTGGAATGGAATGGAGTGGAATGGAATGGAATGGAACAGAATGGAACATAAAGGAGTGGAATGCAATGTTGAAAAGAAATATTTACAGAGATTTGGCCACTACACTACAGCCTGTGTAACGAGGGGAATGGAATAGAAGAGATTAGAATGTAATATAATGGAATGGATTAGAGTGGAGTGGAGTGAAATAGTGTGCAGTGGAGTGGAGTACAGTGGAATGGAATGGAATGGAATGGAACGGAATGAAATGGAGTGGTGAAATGAAATGTGAGCTGAGATAGTGTCACTGCACATCAGCCTGGGTTACAGAGTGAGATCCTGTCCAAAGAAAGGAATGGAATGGAATGGAGTGAAGGGAATGCAATGGACTGGAGTGGATTGGAGTGGAAAGGAGTGGAATGGAATGGGATGGAATAGAAAGGAGTGGAATGGACTGGAATGGATTGGAGTGGAGTGGAGTGGAGCAGAATGGAATGGAATGGAATGGAATGGAATGGAATGGAATGGAATGGAATGGAATGGAATGGAATGGTGAAATGAAATGTGAGCTGAGATTGTGCCATTGTGCTCCTCGCTGGGTGACAAAGTCAGATACTGTCAAAAGAAAGGAATGGAATGGAATGTAGTTGAATGGAATGGAACGGAATGGAATGGAATGGAATGGAGTAGATTGGCGTGGACTGGATTGGAGTGTCCTGGATTGGAGTGGAATGGAGCGGAATGGAATGGGATGGAATGGAATGAAAAAAAGTGGAGTGTGGGTGGCGTGGAGTGCAGGGGAATGGAGTGGAATGGAATGAGATGGAGTGGAGTGGAGTGAAGTGCAGTGGAGTTGAGAGGAGTGGAATGGAGTGTAATGGAATCATATATAATGGAATGAAGTGGAGTGGAGTTAATTGGATTGGATCAGAGTGGAACGGAATGGAATGGAATGGAATGGAATGGAATGGAATGGAATGGAATGGAATGGAATGGAATAGAATGGAAAGGAATACAATGGAATGCAATGGAAAGAATGCAATGCAATGGAAAATTGATATGTGATGTGAGCTGAGATTGTGCCACTGCATTCCAGCCTGGGAGACACAGTGTTATCCTGTCGAAAGAAAGGAAAGAAATTCAATGGAGGGAAATTGAATGTAATAGAATGGAAGGGAATGGAGTGGAGTGGAGTCGAGTGGAGTGAAATAGTGTTGATTGGAAAGGGATGGAATGGAATGCAATGGAATGGTGAAAAGAAATATGAGCTGAGATTGCGCCCCTGCACCCCAGCCTTCGTGACAGAGAGAGGTCCTGTGGAAACGAAGGAATGGAATGGTATGGAGTGGAATGGCATGTAGTGGAGTGGAATGGAGGTGAGTGGAGTGGTATGCAATGGAGTGCAATGGAGTGTAGTGGAATGGAATGGAATGGAATGGAATGGAATGGAATGGATTGGAATGGAGTGGAGTGGAATGGATTGGAGTGGATTGGAGGGGTGTGGAATGGAATGGAGTGGAGTGGAGTGGATTGGAATGGAGTGGAGTGAAATAGAGTGTAGTGGAGAGGAATGCAGGGAGAGGAGTGGAGTGGAGTGGAGTGCAGTGGGATGAATAGAGTGGAATGAGTTGGAGTAGAGTCGAGTGGAGTGGAATGAGTGAAGTAGACAGGAGTGAAATGGAACTGAGTGTAGTGGAGTGTCCTGGAGTGGAGTGGAGTGGAGTAGAGTGGAGTATAACGGAATCTGATGGAACGTAGAAAAGAAATGTGTGTTGAGATTGTGCCAGTACACTACAGCCTGTGTGACAGAGATAGATCCTGTCAAAAGAAAGGAGTGGAATGGAAGGGATTGGAATGGAATGGGATGAAATGGAAAGAAGTGAAATGGAGAGAGGTGGAGTGGATTGCAGTGGAATGGAGTGGAATGGAATGGGATGTAGTGGAATGGAGTGAAGTGGAGTGCGGTGGAGTGTAATGGAGTGGAATGGAATCGCATGTAATGTAAAGGAGTGGAGTGGAGTGGAGTGGAAAGGAGTGGAAAGGAATGGAATTGAATGAAAAGGAGTGAGATAGAATCGAATGGATTGCACTGGAATGGAATGGAATGGAAGGCAATGGAATAGATTGCAATGCAATGGAAAGTTGACATATAATGCGAGCTGAGATTGTGCCACTGCACTGCAGCCTGGGTGACACCGTGACATCCCGTTCAAAGAAAGGATTGGAAGGCAATGGTGTGAAATAATGGAATGGAATAGAATGGAATGGAACGGAACGGAATGGAATGGAATGGAATGGAATGGAATGGAATGAACTGGAGTGTAGTGTAGTGGGGTCGAATGGAATGGGATGCAATGGACTGGAACAGAGTGGAGTGGAGGTGAGTGAAATATAGTGGAAATAATGTGATGGAATGGAAAACAGTGGAACAGTGAAATAAATGTGAGCTGAGATTGTATCACTGATTTCCCGCCTTTTTGACGGAGTGAGATCCTGTGGAAAGAAAGGAATGGAATGGAATGGAATGGAATGGAATGGAATGGGATGGAATGGAGTGTAGTGGAGGGGAGCAGATTGGAGTGGAGTGGAGGAGACTGGAGTGAAATTGAGTGGAGTGGAGTGGAGTGCAATAGAGTGGAATGGAATGAAAAGGAAAGGAATGGAATGGAATAGAGAAATGAAATGTGAATTGAGACTGTGCCACTGCACACCAGCCCCGGTGATAGAGTGAGATCCTGTCAAAAGAAAGGAATGGAATGGAATGGAATGGAGTAGAATGGCATGGAATGGAGTAGAATGGAATGGAATTGATTGGAGCGGAGAGGAGTGGAAAGGAGAATAATGGAATGGGATGGAATGGAAAGGAGTCGAGTGGACTGGAATGGAGTGGAAAGGAGTGGAGTGGAATGGATTGGAGTGGAGTGGAGTTGAATGGAGTGGAATGGAATGGAATGGAATGGAATGGAATGGAATGGAATGGAATGGAATGGAGAGGTGAAATTAAACGTGAGCTGAGACTGTGCCACTGTGCTCATTGCTGGGTGACAGAGCGAGATACTCTCAACAGAAAGGAATGGAATGGAATGCAGTGGAATGGAATGGAGTAGACTGGAGTGGAGTGGAGTGGAGTGAAGTGGAGTAGAGTGGAATGGACAGGAATACAATGGGATGGAAAGGAATGGAATGAAGTGGAGTGGAGTGAGGTGGAGTGGAGTGCAGTGGAAAGCAGCCGAACGGAATGGGATGGAGTGGAATGGAGTGGAGTGGAGAGCAGTGGAGTGGATAAGAGTGGAATGGAGTGGAATGGAATCGGATGTAATGGTGTGGAGTGGAGTGGAGTGGAACGGAGTGGAATGGAATGACTTGGAATGGAATACAATGGAACGAAATGAAATGGAATGGAATGCAATGGAATGCAATGGAATAGAATGGAATGCAATGGAAAGTTGACATGTAATGTGAACTGAGATTGTGCCACTGCACTCCAGCATGGGTGACACGGTGATATCCTGCTGAAAGAAAGGAATGGAACACAATGGAGTGTAATGGAATGGAATGGATTGGAATGGAATGGAATGGAATGGAATGGAATGGAATGGAATGGAGTGGAGTGGAATTTATTCGATTGGAGTGTAGTGGATTGCAATGGAGTGGAGTGGAGTGGAACGGAATGGAAAAGAGTGGAATGGAATGGGATGGAATGGAATGGAGTGGAGTGGACTGGAATGGAGTGGAGTGGAATGGAGTGGAATGGAATGGAGTGGAGTGGAGTGAATATGAGTGGAGTGGAATGGAGAGGAATGGAATGGGGTGGAATGGAAATAAATGAAGTTTAGTGGATTGCGGTTGAGTGGAGTGCAGTGCAAAGGAGCGGAATTGAATAGGTTGAAGTGGAATGAAGTGGAGTGGAGTTCAGTGGAGTGAGGAGGAGTGGAATGGAGCGGAATAGAAACGGATGTAATGGAATGTAGTGTATTGGAGTGGAGTGAAGTGGAACGGAGTGAAATGGAATGTAATGGAATAGAATGGAATTCAATGGAATGTAATTGTGAAATAAAATGTGAGCTTAGATTGTGACACTGAGATCCATGCTCAGTAATAGAGTGAGATACTCTCGAAAGAAAAAAAAATTGAATGGAATGGAGAGGAATGGAATGCAATGGAATGCAATGAAATGGAGTGGACTGGATTGGAGTGGTGTGAAGTAGAATGGAGTGGAATGGAGAGGAATGGAATGGGATGGAATGGAATGGAATGAAGATGAGTGGATTCAGGTGCAGTGGAGTGCAGTGGCATAGAGCGGAATGGCATGGGATGGAGTGGAATGGAGTGGAGTAGAGTGCAGTGGAGTGGAAGGGAGTGGAATGAAATCAGATGTAATGGAATGTAGTGGAGTGGAGTGGAGTGGACCGCATGGAATGGAATGGAATGGAATGGAACAGAATTGAATGGAATGGAATGAAATGCAATGGAATAGAATGCAAAGCAATGGAAAGTTAACCTGTAATGTGAGCTGACATTCTGCCTGTGCTCTCCAGCCTGGGTGACACAGGGATATCCTGTCAAGACAAAGGAATGGAATGCAATGGAATGGAATGGGATGGAATGGAATGGAGTAGAGTGGAGTGGAGTGGAATGGAGTCGAATGGAATGGGATGGAGTGGAATGGGATAGCGTGGAGTGGAGTAGGGTGGAGTGAAATAGAGTGGATTGGAATGTGATGGAATGGAATGCAATGGAATGCTGTAAATAAGTGGAAGCTAAGATTGTGCCAATGCACTACAGCCTTTGTGACAGAGTGACATTATGTGGAAAGAAAGGAATGGAATGGAATGGAGTGGAATGGAATGGAATGGAGTGGAGTGGAGTGAAGTGGAATGCAGTGGAGTAAAATGGAGTGGAGAGGAATGGAGTGGAGTGTAGTGGAATGTGCTGGAGTGGAGTTGAATGGAGTGTAGTGGAATGCAGTGGAAATAAGTGGAATGGAATGGAGTGGAGTGGAGTGGGTTCGAGTGGAGTGGTGTTTAGTGGAATGGAGTAGACTGGAATGGAGTGGAGTGGAGTGGAGAGGAGTGGAGTGGAGTGGAGTGGAATGGAGTGGAGTGGAATGGAGTGGAGTGGAACGGAGTGGAACAATACGGAACGTAAGGGAATGGAATTTAACGCAAAGCATTAGAATAATGAAAATAATGTGTGATGAGATAGTGCAACTATGGTACACCTTGTAGGACAAAGGGAGATACTGTCAAAAGAAAGGAGTAGAAGAGAAGGAATTGGAATATAATGGAATGGAAAGGCCTTGAGTGCCATGGAGTGACATTGAATGGAGTGGATTGGAGTGCAGTGGAATGGAATGGAATGGAATGGAATGGAATGGAATGGAATGGAATGGAAAGGAATGTTATGGAATGGAAAGGAATGTTATGGAATGGTGAATTGAAATGTGAGCTGAGATTGTGCCACTGAACACCAGCCTGGGTGACAGTGTGAGATCCTCACAAAGAAAGCAATGGAATGGAATAGAGTGGAATGGAAAGGGGTGGAGTTGAGTAGAATTGAGTGGAGTGGTGTGGAGTGGAAAAGAGGGAAATGGAACGGGATAGAATGGACAGAAGTGGACTGGACAGGAATGGAGTGGAGTGGAATGGATTGGACTGGAGAAGAGTGGATTGGGGAGGAGTGGAAAGGAACGGAATGGAATGGAATGGAATGGTGAAATGAAATGTGAGCTGAGATTATATCACTGCACACCACGCTGGGTGACAGAGTGAGATACTCTCAAAAAAAAAGAATGGAATGGAATGCAGTAGAATGGAAAGGAAAGGCAGGGACTGGAGGTGAGTGGAGTGGAGTGAAGTGGAGTGGAGTGGTATGGAGAGGAATGGAATGGGATGTAGTGGAATGGAGTGGAGTGGAGTGCAGTGGAGTGGAGAGGACTGGAATGGAGTGTAATGGAATTGGATGTAATCGAATATAGTGGATTGGAGTGAAACGGAGTGGAAGGGAGTGGAATGGAATGAAATTGAATGGAATGGAATGGAATGGAAAGGCATGGAATGCAACGGAATGCAATGGAATAGAATTTAATGCAATGGAAAGTTGACATATAATGTGATCTGAAATTGTGCCACTGCACTCCGGCCTGGGTGACAGAGTGATATCCTGTTGAAAGAAAGAAGTGGAATGCAATGGAGTGAAAGGGAATGGAATGGAATGGAATGGAATGGAATGGAACGGAACGGAACGGAACGGAATGGAATGGAATAGAATGGAATGGAATGGAGTGGAGTTGAAGGAGTTGAGTGGATTGGAGTGGAATAGAGTCGAATGAAATGAAGTCGAATGGAATGTTATGGAGTGGAGTGGAGCGGAGTGATATGGATTAGGGTGGAGTGGAGTGCAGTGGAGTGGAATGGAGTGGAGTGGAGTGTAATGAAGTGGAGTGGAATGGAGTGGAGTAGAAAGGAATATAGTGGAATGGAGTGTAGTGGGGTGGAGTGGAATGGAGAAGAATGGAATGGGATGGGATGGAATGGAATGAAGTGTAGTGGAGAGGGGCGGAGTGGAGTGCAGTAGAATGGGGTGGTATGGAATGCAATGGATTGGAATGGATTGGAGGGGAGTGCAGTGGAGTGGAGATGATTAGAATGGAGTGGAATCAAATCAGATGCAATGGAATGTAGTGGTGTGGGGTGAAGTTGAGTGGAATGGTGTGGAATCTTAAGGAATGGAATGGAATGGAATGGAATGCCATGGAATGCCATGGAATGCAATTGAATAGAATGCAATGCAATGGAAAGTTGACATGTAATGTGAGCTGAAACTGTGCCACTGCACTCCAGCCTGGGTGACACAGTGATATCCTGTCAAAAGAAAGGAATGGAATCAATGGAGTGAAATGGAAAGGAACGGAACAGAATGGAGTGGATTGGAGTGGAGTGGAGTGGAGTGGAGTGGAGTGGAGTGGAGTGGAATGAAATGGAGTGGAATGGAATGGATTCGAATGGAATGGGATGGAGTGGAATGGAATGGAGTCGAGTGGAGTGGAGTGAAATAGAGTGTAATGGAATGGGAAGAAATGGAATGCAATGGAATGGTCAAAAGGAATATAAGGTGAGATTGTACAACAACATTTCAGGCTTTGAAAGAGAATGAGATCCTGTGGAGAAAATAATGGGATGGAATGAAGCGGAATGGAATGGAATGGAGTGGAATGAAATGGAGTAGAGTGGAATGGAGTGGAGTGGAGTGGAGTGGAATGAAGTGGAGTGGAGAGGAATGGAGTGGAGCGGAGAGGAGTGGAATTGAGTGGAGTGGAGTGGGGTGGAAAGGAGTGGATTTCAATGGAGTGAAGTGCAGTGGAGTGGAATTTAGTGGAGTGGAGTGGAATGGAGTGGTGTGGAGTGGATTGGAATGGATTGGAATGGAATGGAGTTGAATGAAGTGGAGTGGAGTGGAGATGAGTGGAATGGAGTGGAGTGGAGAGGAATGGAGTGTACTGGAGTGGAGTGAAGTGGAATGGAATTGAGTGGAATGGAATGGAATGGAACAGAATGGAACATAAAGGAGTGGAATGCAATGTTGAAAAGAAATATTTACAGAGATTTGGCCACTACACTACAGCCTGTGTAACGAGGGGAATGGAATAGAAGAGATTAGAATGTAATATAATGGAATGGATTAGAGTGGAGTGGAGTGAAATAGTGCGCAGTGGAGTGGAGTACAGTGGAATGGAATGGAATGGAATGGAACGGAATGAAATGGAGTGGTGAAATGAAATGTGAGCTGAGATAGTGTCACTGCACATCAGCCTGGGTTACAGAGTGAGATCCTGTCCAAAGAAAGGAATGGAATGGAATGGAGTGAAGGGAATGCAATGGACTGGAGTGGATTGGAGTGGAAAGGAGTGGAATGGAATGGGATGGAATAGAAAGGAGTGGAATGGACTGGAATGGATTGGAGTGGAGTGGAGTGGAGCAGAATGGAATGGAATGGAATGGAATGGAATGGAATGGAATGGAATGGAATGGAATGGAATGGTGAAATGAAATGTGAGCTGAGATTGTGCCATTGTGCTCCTGGCTGGGTGACAAAGTCAGATACTGTCAAAAGAAAGGAATGGAATGGAATGTAGTTGAATGGAATGGAACGGAATGGAATGGAATGGAATGGAGTAGATTGGCGTGGACTGGATTGGAGTGTCCTGGATTGGAGTGGAATGGAGCGGAATGGAATGGGATGGAATGGAATGAAAAAAAGTGGAGTGTGGGTGGCGTGGAGTGCAGGGGAATGGAGTGGAATGGAATGAGATGGAGTGGAGTGGAGTGAAGTGCAGTGGAGTTGAGAGGAGTGGAATGGAGTGTAATGGAATCATATATAATGGAATGAAGTGGAGTGGAGTTAATTGGATTGGATCAGAGTGGAACGGAATGGAATGGAATGGAATGGAATGGAATGGAATGGAATGGAATGGAATAGAATGGAAAGGAATACAATGGAATGCAATGGAAAGAATGCAATGCAATGGAAAATTGATATGTGATGTGAGCTGAGATTGTGCCACTGCATTCCAGCCTGGGAGACACAGTGTTATCCTGTCGAAAGAAAGGAAAGAAATTCAATGGAGGGAAATTGAATGTAATAGAATGGAAGGGAATGGAGTGGAGTGGAGTCGAGTGGAGTGAAATAGTGTTGATTGGAAAGGGATGGAATGGAATGCAATGGAATGGTGAAAAGAAATATGAGCTGAGATTGCGCCCCTGCACCCCAGCCTTCGTGACAGAGAGAGGTCCTGTGGAAACGAAGGAATGGAATGGTATGGAGTGGAATGGCATGTAGTGGAGTGGAATGGAGGTGAGTGGAGTGGTATGCAATGGAGTGCAATGGAGTGTAGTGGAATGGAATGGAATGGAATGGAATGGAATGGAATGGATTGGAATGGAGTGGAGTGGAATGGATTGGAGTGGATTGGAGGGGTGTGGAATGGAATGGAGTGGAGTGGAGTGGATTGGAATGGAGTGGAGTGAAATAGAGTGTAGTGGAGAGGAATGCAGGGAGAGGAGTGGAGTGGAGTGGAGTGCAGTGGGATGAATAGAGTGGAATGAGTTGGAGTAGAGTCGAGTGGAGTGGAATGAGTGAAGTAGACAGGAGTGAAATGGAACTGAGTGTAGTGGAGTGTCCTGGAGTGGAGTGGAGTGGAGTAGAGTGGAGTATAACGGAATCTGATGGAACGTAGAAAAGAAATGTGTGTTGAGATTGTGCCAGTACACTACAGCCTGTGTGACAGAGATAGATCCTGTCAAAAGAAAGGAGTGGAATGGAAGGGATTGGAATGGAATGGGATGAAATGGAAAGAAGTGAAATGGAGAGAGGTGGAGTGGATTGCAGTGGAATGGAGTGGAATGGAATGGGATGTAGTGGAATGGAGTGAAGTGGAGTGCGGTGGAGTGTAATGGAGTGGAATGGAATCGCATGTAATGTAAAGGAGTGGAGTGGAGTGGAGTGGAAAGGAGTGGAAAGGAATGGAATTGAATGAAAAGGAGTGAGATAGAATCGAATGGATTGCACTGGAATGGAATGGAATGGAAGGCAATGGAATAGATTGCAATGCAATGGAAAGTTGACATATAATGCGAGCTGAGATTGTGCCACTGCACTGCAGCCTGGGTGACACCGTGACATCCCGTTCAAAGAAAGGATTGGAAGGCAATGGTGTGAAATAATGGAATGGAATAGAATGGAATGGAACGGAACGGAATGGAATGGAATGGAATGGAATGGAATGGAATGGAATGAACTGGAGTGTAGTGTAGTGGGGTCGAATGGAATGGGATGCAATGGACTGGAACAGAGTGGAGTGGAGGTGAGTGAAATATAGTGGAAATAATGTGATGGAATGGAAAACAGTGGAACAGTGAAATAAATGTGAGCTGAGATTGTATCACTGATTTCCCGCCTTTTTGACGGAGTGAGATCCTGTGGAAAGAAAGGAATGGAATGGAATGGAATGGAATGGAATGGAATGGGATGGAATGGAGTGTAGTGGAGGGGAGCAGATTGGAGTGGAGTGGAGGAGACTGGAGTGAAATTGAGTGGAGTGGAGTGGAGTGCAATAGAGTGGAATGGAATGAAAAGGAAAGGAATGGAATGGAATAGAGAAATGAAATGTGAATTGAGACTGTGCCACTGCACACCAGCCCCGGTGATAGAGTGAGATCCTGTCAAAAGAAAGGAATGGAATGGAATGGAATGGAGTAGAATGGAATGGAATGGAGTAGAATGGAATGGAATTGATTGGAGCGGAGAGGAGTGGAAAGGAGAATAATGGAATGGGATGGAATGGAAAGGAGTCGAGTGGACTGGAATGGAGTGGAAAGGAGTGGAGTGGAATGGATTGGAGTGGAGTGGAGTTGAATGGAGTGGAATGGAATGGAATGGAATGGAATGGAATGGAATGGAATGGAATGGAATGGAGAGGTGAAATTAAACGTGAGCTGAGACTGTGCCACTGTGCTCATTGCTGGGTGACAGAGCGAGATACTCTCAACAGAAAGGAATGGAATGGAATGCAGTGGAATGGAATGGAGTAGACTGGAGTGGAGTGGAGTGGAGTGAAGTGGAGTAGAGTGGAATGGACAGGAATACAATGGGATGGAAAGGAATGGAATGAAGTGGAGTGGAGTGAGGTGGAGTGGAGTGCAGTGGAAAGCAGCCGAACGGAATGGGATGGAGTGGAATGGAGTGGAGTGGAGAGCAGTGGAGTGGATAAGAGTGGAATGGAGTGGAATGGAATCGGATGTAATGGTGTGGAGTGGAGTGGAGTGGAACGGAGTGGAATGGAATGACTTCGAATGGAATACAATGGAACGAAATGAAATGGAATGGAATGCAATGGAATGCAATGGAATAGAATGGAATGCAATGGAAAGTTGACATGTAATGTGAACTGAGATTGTGCCACTGCACTCCAGCATGGGTGACACGGTGATATCCTGCTGAAAGAAAGGAATGGAACACAATGGAGTGTAATGGAATGGAATGGATTGGAATGGAATGGAATGGAATGGAATGGAATGGAGTGGAGTGGAATTTATTCGATTGGAGTGTAGTGGATTGCAATGGAGTGGAGTGGAGTGGAACGGAATGGAAAAGAGTGGAATGGAATGGGATGGAATGGAATGGAGTGGAGTGGACTGGAATGGAGTGGAGTGGAATGGAGTGGAATGGAATGGAGTGGAGTGGAGTGAATATGAGTGGAGTGGAATGGAGAGGAATGGAATGGGGTGGAATGGAAATAAATGAAGTTTAGTGGATTGCGGTTGAGTGGAGTGCAGTGCAAAGGAGCGGAATTGAATAGGTTGAAGTGGAATGAAGTGGAGTGGAGTTCAGTGGAGTGAGGAGGAGTGGAATGGAGCGGAATAGAAACGGATGTAATGGAATGTAGTGTATTGGAGTGGAGTGAAGTGGAACGGAGTGAAATGGAATGTAATGGAATAGAATGGAATTCAATGGAATGTAATTGTGAAATAAAATGTGAGCTTAGATTGTGACACTGAGATCCATGCTCAGTAATAGAGTGAGATACTCTCGAAAGAAAAAAAAATGAATGGAATGGAGAGGAATGGAATGCAATGGAATGCAATGAAATGGAGTGGACTGGATTGGAGTGGTGTGAAGTAGAATGGAGTGGAATGGAGAGGAATGGAATGGGATGGAATGGAATGGAATGAAGATGAGTGGATTCAGGTGCAGTGGAGTGCAGTGGCATAGAGCGGAATGGCATGGGATGGAGTGGAATGGAGTGGAGTAGAGTGCAGTGGAGTGGAAGGGAGTGGAATGAAATCAGATGTAATGGAATGTAGTGGAGTGGAGTGGAGTGGACCGCATGGAATGGAATGGAATGGAATGGAACAGAATTGAATGGAATGGAATGAAATGCAATGGAATAGAATGCAAAGCAATGGAAAGTTAACCTGTAATGTGAGCTGACATTCTGCCTGTGCTCTCCAGCCTGGGTGACACAGGGATATCCTGTCAAGACAAAGGAATGGAATGCAATGGAATGGAATGGGATGGAATGGAATGGAGTAGAGTGGAGTGGAGTGGAATGGAGTCGAATGGAATGGGATGGAGTGGAATGGGATAGCGTGGAGTGGAGTAGGGTGGAGTGAAATAGAGTGGATTGGAATGTGATGGAATGGAATGCAATGGAATGCTGTAAATAAGTGGAAGCTAAGATTGTGCCAATGCACTACAGCCTTTGTGACAGAGTGACATTATGTGGAAAGAAAGGAATGGAATGGAATGGAGAGGAATGGAATGGAATGGAGTGGAATGGAATGGAATGGAGTGGAGTGGAGTGAAGTGGAATGCAGTGGAGTAAAATGGAGTGGAGAGGAATGGAGTGGAGTGTAGTGGAATGTGCTGGAGTGGAGTTGAATGGAGTGTAGTGGAATGCAGTGGAAATAAGTGGAATGGAATGGAGTGGAGTGGAGTGGGTTCGAGTGGAGTGGTGTTTAGTGGAATGGAGTAGACTGGAATGGAGTGGAGTGGAGTGGAGAGGAGTGGAGTGGAGTGGAGTGGAATGGAGTGGAGTGGAATGGAGTGGAGTGGAACGGAGTGGAACAATACGGAACGTAAGGGAATGGAATTTAACGCAAAGCATTAGAATAATGAAAATAATGTGTGATGAGATAGTGCAACTATGGTACACCCTGTAGGACTAAGGGAGATACTGTCAAAAGAAAGGAGTAGAAGAGAAGGAATTGGAATATAATGGAATGGAAAGGCCTTGAGTGCCATGGAGTGACATTGAATGGAGTGGATTGGAGTGCAGTGGAATGGAATGGAATGGAATGGAATGGAATGGAATGGAATGGAATGGAATGGAAAGGAATGTTATGGAATGGAAAGGAATGTTATGGAATGGTGAATTGAAATGTGAGCTGAGATTGTGCCACTGAACACCAGCCTGGGTGACAGTGTGAGATCCTCACAAAGAAAGCAATGGAATGGAATAGAGTGGAATGGAAAGGGGTGGAGTTGAGTAGAATTGAGTGGAGTGGTGTGGAGTGGAAAAGAGGGAAATGGAATGGGATAGAATGGACAGAAGTGGACTGGACAGGAATGGAGTGGAGTGGAATGGATTGGACTGGAGAAGAGTGGATTGGGGAGGAGTGGAAAGGAACGGAATGGAATGGAATGGAATGGTGAAATGAAATGTGAGCTGAGATTATATCACTGCACACCACGCTGGGTGACAGAGTGAGATACTCTCAAAAAAAAAGAATGGAATGGAATGCAGTAGAATGGAAAGGAAAGGCAGGGACTGGAGGTGAGTGGAGTGGAGTGAAGTGGAGTGGAGTGGTATGGAGAGGAATGGAATGGGATGTAGTGGAATGGAGTGGAGTGGAGTGCAGTGGAGTGGAGAGGACTGGAATGGAGTGTAATGGAATTGGATGTAATCGAATATAGTGGATTGGAGTGAAACGGAGTGGAAGGGAGTGGAATGGAATGAAATTGAATGGAATGGAATGGAATGGAAAGGCATGGAATGCAACGGAATGCAATGGAATAGAATTTAATGCAATGGAAAGTTGACATATAATGTGATCTGAAATTGTGCCACTGCACTCCGGCCTGGGTGACAGAGTGATATCCTGTTGAAAGAAAGAAGTGGAATGCAATGGAGTGAAAGGGAATGGAATGGAATGGAATGGAATGGAATGGAATGGAATGGAATGGAATGGAACGGAACGGAACGGAACGGAATGGAATGGAATAGAATGGAATGGAATGGAGTGGAGTTGAAGGAGTTGAGTGGATTGGAGTGGAATAGAGTCGAATGAAATGAAGTCGAATGGAATGTTATGGAGTGGAGTGGAGCGGAGTGATATGGATTAGGGTGGAGTGGAGTGCAGTGGAGTGGAATGGAGTGGAGTGGAGTGTAATGAAGTGGAGTGGAATGGAGTGGAGTAGAAAGGAATATAGTGGAATGGAGTGTAGTGGGGTGGAGTGGAATGGAGAAAAATGGAATGGGATGGGATGGAATGGAATGAAGTGTAGTGGAGAGGGGCGGAGTGGAGTGCAGTAGAATGGGGTGGTATGGAATGCAATGGATTGGAATGGATTGGAGGGGAGTGCAGTGGAGTGGAGATGATTAGAATGGAGTGGAATCAAATCAGATGCAATGGAATGTAGTGGTGTGGGGTGAAGTTGAGTGGAATGGTGTGGAATCTTAAGGAATGGAATGGAATGGAATGGAATGCCATGGAATGCCATGGAATGCAATTGAATAGAATGCAATGCAATGGAAAGTTGACATGTAATGTGAGCTGAAACTGTGCCACTGCACTCCAGCCTGGGTGACACAGTGATATCCTGTCAAAAGAAAGGAATGGAATCAATGGAGTGAAATGGAAAGGAACGGAACAGAATGGAGTGGATTGGAGTGGAGTGGAGTGGAGTGGAGTGGAGTGGAATGAAATGGAGTGGAATGGAATGGATTCGAATGGAATGGGATGGAGTGGAATGGAATGGAGTGGAGTGGAGTGGAGTGAAATAGAGTGTAATGGAATGGGAAGAAATGGAATGCAATGGAATGGTCAAAAGGAATATAAGGTGAGATTGTACAACTACATTTCAGGCTTTGAAAGAGAATGAGATCCTGTGGAGAAAATAATGGGATGGAATGAAGCGGAATGGAATGGAATGGAGTGGAATGAAATGGAGTAGAGTGGAATGGAGTGGAGTGGAGTGGAGTGGAATGAAGTGGAGTGGAGAGGAATGGAGTGGAGCGGAGAGGAGTGGAATTGAGTGGAGTGGAGTGGGGTGGAAAGGAGTGGATTTCAATGGAGTGAAGTGCAGTGGAGTGGAATTTAGTGGAGTGGAGTGGAATGGAGTGGTGTGGAGTGGATTGGAATGGATTGGAATGGAATGGAGTTGAATGAAGTGGAGTGGAGTGGAGATGAGTGGAATGGAGTGGAGTGGAGTGGAAAGGAGTGTACTGGAGTGGAGTGAAGTGGAATGGAATGGAGTGGAATGGAAGGGAATGGAATGGAATGGAACAGAATGGAACATAAAGGAGTGGAATGCAATGTTGAAAAGAAATATTTACAGAGATTTGGCCACTACACTACAGCCTGTGTAACGAGGGGAATGGAATAGAAGAGATTAGAATGTAATATAATGGAATGGATTAGAGTGGAGTGGAGTGAAATAGTGCGCAGTGGAGTGGAGTACAGTGGAATGGAATGGAATGGAATGGAACGGAATGAAATGGAGTGGTGAAATGAAATGTGAGCTGAGATAGTGTCACTGCACATCAGCCTGGGTTACAGAGTGAGATCCTGTCCAAAGAAAGGAATGGAATGGAATGGAGTGAAGGGAATGCAATGGACTGGAGTGGATTGGAGTGGAAAGGAGTGGAATGGAATTGGATGGAATAGAAAGGAGTGGAATGGACTGGAATGGAATGGAGTGGAGTGGAGTGGAGTAGAATGGAATGGAATGGAATGGAATGGAATGGAATGGAATGGAATGGAATGGTGAAATGAAATGTGAGCTGAGATTGTGCCATTGTGCTCCTGGCTGGGTGACAAAGTCAGATACTGTCAAAAGAAAGGAATGGAATGGAATGTAGTTGAATGGAATGGAATGGAATGGAATGGAATGGAATGGAGTAGATTGGCGTGGACTGGATTGGAGTGTCCTGGATTGGAGTGGAATGGAGCGGAATGGAATGGGATGGAATGGAATGAAAGAAAGTGGAGTGTGGGTGGCGTGGAGTGCAGGGGAATGGAGTGGAATGGAATGAGATGGAGTGGAGTGGAGTGAAGTGCAGTGGAGTTGAGAGGAGTGGAATGGAGTGTAATGGAATCATATATAATGGAATGAAGTGGAGTGGAGTTAATTGGAGTGGATCAGAGTGGAATGGAATGGAATGGAATGGAATGGAATGGAATAGAATGGAAAGGAATACAATGGAATGCAATGGAAAGAATGCAATGCAATGGAAAATTGATATGTGATGTGAGCTGAGATTGTGCCACTGCATTCCAGCCTGGGAGACAGTGTTATCCTGTCGAAAGAAAGGAAAGAAATTCAATGGAGGGAAATGGAATGGAATAGAATGGAATGGAATGGAGTGGAGTGGAGTGGAGTGGAGTGAAATAGTGTGGATTGGAAAGGGATGGAATGGAATGCAATGGAATGGTGAAAAGAAATATGAGCTGAGATTGCGCCCCTGCACCCCAGCCTTCGTGACAGAGAGAGGTCCTGTGGAAACGAAGGAATGGAATGGTATGGAGTGGAATGGCATGTAGTGGAGTGGAATGGAGGTGAGTGGAGTGGTATGCAATGGAGTGCAATGGAGTGTAGTGGAATGGAATGCAATGGAATGGAATGGAATGGAATGGATTGGAATGGAGTGGAGTGGAATGGATTGGAGTGGATTGGAGGGGTGTGGAATGGAATGGAGTGGAGTGGAGTGGATTGGAATGGAGTGGAGTGAAATAGAGTGTAGTGGAGAGGAATGCAGGGAGTGGAGTGGAGTGGAGTGGAGTGCAGTGGGATGAATAGAGTGGAATGAGTTGGAGTAGAGTCGAGTGGAGTGGAATGAGTGAAGTAGACAGGAGTGAAATGGAACTGAGTGTAGTGGAGTGTCCTGGAGTGGAGTGGAGTGGAGTAGAGTGGAGTTTAACGGAATCTGATGGAACGTAGAAAAGAAATGTGTGTTGGGATTGTGCCAGTACACTACAGCCTGTGTGACAGAGATAGATCCTGTCGAAAGAAAGGAGTGGAATGGAAGGGATTGGAATGGAATGGGATGAAATGGAAAGAAGTGAAATGGAGAGAGGTGGAGTGGATTGCATTGGAATGGATTGGAATGGATTGGGATGTAGTAGAATGGAGTGAAGTGGAGTGCGGTGGAGTGTAATGGAGTGGAATGGAATCGCATGTAATGTAAAGGAGTGGAGTGGAGTGGAGTGGAGTGGAAAGGAGTGGAAAGGAATGGAATTGAATGAAAAGGAATGAGATAGAATCGAATGGATTGCACTGGAATGGAATGGAATGGAAGGCAATGGAATAGAATGCAATGCAATGGTAAGTTGACATATAATGCGAGCTGAGATTGTGCCACTGCACTGCAGCCTGGGTGACACCGTGACATCCCGTTCAAAGAAAGGATTGGAAGGCAATGGTGTGAAATAATGGAATGGAATAGAATGGAATGGAACGGAATGGAATGGAATGGAATGGAATGGAATGGAATGGAATGGAATGGAATGGAATGGAATGAACTGGAGTGTAGTGTAGTGGGGTCGAATGGAATGGGATGCAATGGACTGGAACAGAGTGGAGTGGAGGTGAGTGAAATATAGTGGAAAGAATGTGATGGAATGGGAAACAATGGAACAGTGAAATAAATGTGAGCTGAGATTGTATCACTGATTTCCCGCCTTTTTGACGGAGTGAGATCCTGTGGAAAGAAAGGAATGGAATGGAATGGAATGGAATGGCATGGAATGGAGTGTAGTGGAGGGGAGCAGATTGGAGTGGAGTGGAGGAGAGTGGAGTGAAATTGAGTGGAGTGGAGTGGAGTGCAGTAGAGTGGAATGGAATGAAAAGGAAAGGAATGGAATGGAATAGAGAAATGAAATGTGAATTGAGACTGTGACACTGCACACCAGCCCCGGTGATAGAGTGAGATCCTGTCAAAAGAAAGGAATGGAATGGAATGGAATGGAGTAGAATGACATGGAATGGAGTAGAATGGCATGGAATTGATTGGAGCGGAGAGGAGTGGAAAGGAGAATAATGGAATGGGATGGAATGGAAAGGAGTCGAGTGGACTGGAATGGAGTGGAAAGGAGTGGAGTGGAATGGATTGGAGTGGAATGGAATGGAATGGAATGGAATGGAATGGAATGGAATGGAATGGAGAGGTGAAATTAAACGTGAGCTGAGACTGTGCCACTGTGCTCATTGCTGGGTGACAGAGCGAGATACTCTCAACAGAAAGGAATGGAATGGAATGCAGTGGAATGGAATGGAGTAGACTGGAGTGGAGTGGAGTGGAGTGAAGTGGAGTAGAGTGGAATGGACAGGAATACAATGGGATGGAAAGGAATGGAATGAAGTGGAGTGGAGTGAGGTGGAGTGGAGTGCAGTGGAAAGCAGCCGAACGGAATGGGATGGAGTGGAATGGAGTGGAGTGGAGAGCAGTGGAGTGGATAAGAGTGGAATGGAGTGGAATGGAATCGGATGTAATGGAGTGGAGTGGAGTGGAGTGGAACGGAGTGGAATGGAATGACTTCGAATGGAATACAATGGAACGAAATGAAATGGAATGGAATGCAATGGAATGCAATGGAATAGAATGGAATGCAATGGAAAGTTGACATGTAATGTGAACTGAGATTGTGCCACTGCACTCCAGCATGGGTGACACGGTGATATCCTGCTGAAAGAAAGGAATGGAACACAATGGAGTGTAATGGAATGGAATGGATTGGAATGGAATGGAATGGAATGGAATGGAATGGAATGGAATGGAATGGAATGGAGTGGAGTGGAGTGGAATTTATTCGATTGGAGTGTAGTGGATTGCAATGGATTGGAGTGGAGTGGAACGGAGTGGAAAAGAGTGGAATGGAATGGTATGGAATGGAATGGAGTGGAGTGGACTGGAATGGAGTGGAGTGGAGTGGAGTGGAATGGAATGGAGTGGAGTGGAGTGAATATGAGTGGAGTGGAATGGAGAGGAATGGAATGGGGTGGAATGGAAATAAATGAAGTTTAGTGGATTGCGGTTGAGTGGAGTGCAGTGCAAAGGAGCGGAATTGAATAGGTTGAAGTGGAATGAAGTGGAGTGGAGTTCAGTGGAGTGAGGAGGAGTGGAATGGAGCGGAATAGAAACGGATGTAATGGAATGTAGTGTATTGGAGTGGAGTGAAGTGGAACGGAGTGAAATGGAATGTAATGGAATAGAATGGAATTCAATGGAATGTAATTGTGAAATAAAATGTGAGCTTAGATTGTGACACTGAGATCCATGCTCAGTAATAGAGTGAGATACTCTCGAAAGAAAAAAAAATTGAATGGAATGGAGAGGAATGGAATGCAATGGAATGCAATGAAATGGAGTGGACTGGATTGGAGTGGTGTGAAGTAGAATGGAGTGGAATGGAGAGGAATGGAATGGGATGGAATGGAATGGAATGGAATGAAGATGAGTGGATTCAGGTGCAGTGGAGTGCAGTGGCATAGAGCGGAATGGCATGGGATGGAGTGGAATGGAGTGGAGTAGAGTGTAGTGGAGTGGAAGGGAGTGGAATGAAATCAGATGTAATGGAATGTAGTGGAGTGGAGTGGAGTGGACCGCATGGAATGGAATGGAATGGAATGGAACAGAATTGAATGGAATGGAATGAAATGCAATGGAATAGAATGCAAAGCAATGGAAAGTTAACCTGTAATGTGAGCTGACATTCTGCCTGTGCTCTCCAGCCTGGGTGACACAGGGATATCCTGTCAAGACAAAGGAATGGAATGCAATGGAATGGAATGGGATGGAATGGAATGGAGTAGAGTGGAGTGGAGTGGAATGGAGTCGAATGGAATGGGATGGAGTGGAATGGGATAGCGTGGAGTGGAGTAGGGTGGAGTGAAATAGAGTGGATTGGAATGTGATGGAATGGAATGCAATGGAATGCTGTAAATAAGTGGAAGCTAAGATTGTGCCAATGCACTACAGCCTTTGTGACAGAGTGACATTATGTGGAAAGAAAGGAATGGAATGGAATGGAGTGGAATGGAATGGAATGGAGTGGAGTGGAGTGAAGTGGAATGCAGTGGAGTAAAATGGAGTGGAGAGGAATGGAGTGGAGTGTAGTGGAATGTGCTGGAGTGGAGTGGAATGGAGTGTAGTGGAATGCAGTGGAAATAAGTGGAATGGAATGGAGTGGAGTGGAGTGGGTTCGAGTGGAGTGGTGTTTAGTGGAATGGAGTAGACTGGAATGGAGTGGAGTGGAGTGGAGAGGAGTGGAGTGGAGTGGAGTGGAATGGAGTGGAGTGGAATGGAGTGGAGTGGAACGGAGTGTAACAATACGGAACGTAAGGGAATGGAATGGAACGCAAAGCATTAGAATAATGAAAATAATGTGTGATGAGATAGTGCAACTATGGTACACCCTGTAGGACAAAGGGAGATACTGTCAAAAGAAAGGAGTAGAAGAGAAGGTATTGGAATACAATGGAATGGAAAGGCCTTGAGTGCCATGGAGTGACATTGAATGGAGTGGATTGGAGTGCAGTGGAATGGAATGGAATGGAATGGAATGGAATGGAATGGAATGGAATGGAATGGAATGGAATGGAATGGAATGGAATGGAATGCAAAGGAATGTTATGGAATGGAAAGAATGTTATGGAATGGTGACTTGAAATGTGAGCTGAGATTGTGCCACTGAAGAGCAGCCTGTGTGACAGTGTGAGATCCTCACAAAGAAAGCAATGGAATGGAATAGAGTGGAATGGAAAGGAGTGGAGTTGAGTAGAATTGAGTGGAGTGGTGTGGAGTGGAAAAGAGGGGAATGGAATGGGATAGAATGGACAGAAGTGGACTGGACAGGAATGGAGTGGAGTGGAATGGATTGGACTGGAGAAGAGTGGATTGGGGAGGAGTGGATAGGAACGGAATGGAATGGAATGGAATGGTGAAATGAAATGTGAGCTGAGATTATATCACTGCACACCACGCTGGGTGACAGAGTGAGATACTCTCGAAAAAAAGCATGGAATGGAATGCAGTGGAATGGAAAGGAAAGGCAGGGACTGGAGGTGAGTGGAGTGAAGTGGAGTGGAGTGGTATGGAGAGGAATGGAATGGGATGTAGTGGAATGGAGTGAAGTGGAGTGCAGTGGAGTGGAGAGGACTGGAATGGAGTGGAATGGAATTGGATGTAATCGAATATAGTGGATTGGAGTGAAACGGAGTGGATGGGAGTGGAATGGAATGAAATTGAATGGAATGAAATGGAATGGAAAGGCATGGAATGCAACGGAATGCAATGGAAAAGAATTTAATGCAATGGAAAGTTGACATTTAATGTGATCTGAAATTGTGCCACTGCACTCCAGCCTGGGTGACAGAGTGATATCCTGTTGAAAGAAACATGTGGAATGCAAAGGAGTGAAAGGGAATGGAATGGATTGGAATGTAATGGTATGGAATGGAATGGAATGGAATGGAACGGAACGGAACGGAATGAAATGGAATGGAATGGAATGAAATGGAATGGAGTGGAGTTGAAGGAGTTGAGTGGATTGGAGTGGAATAGAGTCGAATGAAATGAAGTCGAATGGAATGTTATGGAGTGGAGTGGAGCGGAGTGATATGGATTAGGGTGGAGTGGAGTGCAGTGGAGTGGAATGGAGTGGAGTGGAGTGTAATGAAGTGGAGTGGAATGGAGTGGAGTAGAAAGGAATATAGTGGAATGGAGTGTAGTGGGGTGGAGTGGAATGGAGAAGAATGGAATGGGATGGGATGGAATGGAATGAAGTGTAGTGGAGAGGGGCGGAGTGGAGTGCAGTAGAATGGGGTGTTATGGAATGCAATGGATTGGAATGGATTGGAGGGGAGTGCAGTGGAGTGGAGATGATTAGAATGGAGTGGAATCAAATCAGATGCAATGGAATGCAGTGGTGTGGGGTGAAGTTGAGTGGAAAGGTGTGGAATCTTATGTAATGGAATGAAATGGAATGGAAAGGAATGGAATGCCATGGAATGTCATGGAATGCAATTGAATAGAATGCAATGCAATGGAAAGTTGATATGTAATGTGAGCTGAAACTGTGCCACTGCACTCCAGCCTGGGTGACACAGTGATACCGTGTCAAAAGAAAGGAATGGAATCAATGGAGGGAAATGGAAAGGAACGGAACAGAATGGAGTGGATTGTAGTGTAGTGGAATGGAGTGGAATGGAATGGAGTGGAATGGAATGGATTCGAATGGAATGGGATGGAGTGGAATGGAATGGAGTGGAGTGGAGTGGAGTGAAATAGAGTGTAATGGAATGGGATGGAATGGAATGCAATGGAACAGTCAAAAGGAATATAAGGTGAGATTGTACAACTACATTTCAGGCTTTGAAAGAGAATGAGATCCTGTGGAGAAAATAATGGGATGGAATGAAGCGGAATGGAATGGAATGGAGTGGACTGGAGTGGAATGAAATGGAGTAGAGTGGAATTGAGTGGAGTGGAGTGGAGTGGAAAGGAATGGATTTCAATGGAGTGAAGTTCAGTGGAGTGGAATTTAGTGGAGTGGAGTGGAATGGAGTGGTGTGGAGTGGATTGGAATGGAATGGAGTTGAATGAAGTGGAGTGGAGTGGAGATGAGTGGAGTGGAGTGGAGTGGAGAGGAATGGAGTGTACTGGAGTGGAGTGAAGTGGAATGGAATGGAGTGGAATGAAATGGAATGGAATGGAATGGAACAGAATGGAACATAAAGGAGAGGAATGCAATGTTGAAAAGAAATATTTACAGAGATTTGGCCACTACACTACAGCCTGTGTAACGAGGGGAATGGAATAGAAGAGATTAGAATGTAATATAATGGAATGGATTAGAGTGGAGTGGAGTGAAATAGTGCCCAGTGGAGTGGAGTACAGTGGAATGGAATGGAATGGAATGGAACGGAATGAAATGGAGTGGTGAAATGAAATGTGAGCTGAGATAGTGTCACTGCACATCAGCCTGGGTTACAGAGTGAGATCCTGTCCAAAGAAACGAATGGAATGGAATGGAGTGAAGGGAATGCAATGGACTGGAGTGGATTGGAGTGGAAAGGAGAGGAATGGAATGGGATGGAATAGAAAGGAGTGGAATGGAGTGGAGTGGAATGGAGTGGAGTGGAGTGGAGTAGAATGGAATGGAATGGAATGGAATGGAATGGAATGGTGAAATGAAATGTGAGCTGAGATTGTGCCATTGTGCTCCTGGCTGGGTTGCAAAGTCAGATACTGTCAAAAGAAGGGAATGGAATGGAATGTAGTTGAATGGAATGGAATGGAATGGAATGGAGTAGATTGGCGTGGACTGGATTGGAGTGTCCTGGATTGGAGTGGAATGGAGCGGAATGGAATGGGATGGAATGGAATGAAAGAAAGTGGAGTGTGGGTGGCGTGGAATGCAGGGGAATGGAGTGGAATGGAATGAGATGGAGTGGAGTGGAGTGAAGTGCAGTGGAGTTGAGAGGAGTGGAATGGAGTGTAATGGAATCATATATAATGGAATGAAGTGGAGTGGAGTTAATTGGAGTGGATCAGAGTGGAATGGAATGGAATGGAATGGAATGGAATGGAATGGAATAGAATGGAATGGAATGGAGTGGAATAGAATGGAAAGGAATACAATGGAATGCAATGGAAAGAATGCAATGCAACGGAAAATTGATATGTGATGTGAGCTGAGATTGTGCCACTGCATTCCAGCCTGGGAGACACAGTGTTATCCTGTCGAAAGAAAGGAAAGAAATTCAATGGAGGGAAATGCAATGTAATAGAATGGAATGGAGTGGAGTGGAGTGGAGTGGAGTGAAATAGTGTGGATTGGAAAGGGATGGAATGGAATGCAATGGAATGGTGAAAAGAAATAGGAGCTGAGATTGCGCCCCTGCACCCCAGCCTTTGTGACAGAGAAAGGTCCTGTGGAAACGAAGGAATGGAATGGTATGGAGTGGAATGGCATGTAGTGGAGTGGAATGGAGGTGAGTGGAGTGGTATGCAATGGAGTGCAATGGAATGTAGTGGAATGGAATGCAATGGAATGGAATGGAATGGAATGGATTGGAATGGAGTGGAGTGGAATGGATTGGAGTGGATTGGAGGGGTGTGGAATGGAATGGAGTGGAGTGGAGTGGATTGGAATGGAGTGGAGTGAAATAGAGTGTAGTGGAGAGGAATGCAGGGAGCGGAGTGGAGTGGAGTGCAGTGGGATGAATAGAGTGGAATGAGTTGGAGTAGAGTCGAGTGGAGTGGAATGAGTGAAGTAGATAGGAGTGAAATGGAACTGAGTGGAGTGGAGTGGAGTGTCCTGGAGTGGAGTGGAGTGGAGTGGAGTGGAGTGTAACGGAATCTGATGGAACGTTGAAAAGAAATGTGTGTTGAGATTGTGCCAGTACACTACAGCCTGTGTGACAGAGATAGATCCTGTCGAAAGAAAGGAGTGGAATGGAAGGGATTGGAATGGAATGGGATGAAATGGAAAGAAGTGAAATGGAGAGAGGTGGAGTGGATTGCAGTGGAATGGAGTGGAATGGAATGGGATTTAGTGGAATGGAGTGAAGTGGAGTGCGGTGGAGTGTAATGGAGTGGAATGGAATCGCATGTAACGTAAAGGAGTGGAGTGGAGTGGAGTGGAAAGGAGTGGAAAGGAATGGAATTGAATGAAAAGGAATGAGATAGAATCGAATGGATTGCACTGGAATGGAATGGAATGGAAGGCAATGGAATAGAATGCAATGCAATGGAAAGTTGACATGTAATGCGAGCTGAGATTGTGCCACTGCACTGCAGCCTGGGTGACACCGTGACATCCCGTTCAAAGAAAGGATTGGAAGGCAATGGTGTGAAATAATGGAATGGAATAGAATTGAATGGAATGGATTGGAATGGAATGGAATGGAATGAAATGGAATGGAATGAACTGGAGTGTAGTGTAGTGGGGTCGAATGGAATGGGATGCAATGGAATGGAACAGAGTGGAGTGGAGGTGAGTGAAATATAGTGGAAAGAATGGGATGGAATGGAAAACAATGGAACAGTGAAATAAATGTGAGCTAAGATTGTATCACTGATTTCCAGCTTTTTGACGGAGTGAGATCCTGTGGAAAGAAAGGAATGGAATGGAATGGAATGGAATGGAATGGGATGGAATGGAGTGTAGCGGAGGGGAGCAGATTGGAGTGGAGTGGAGGAGAGTGGAATGAAATTGAGTGGAGTGGAGTGGAGTGCAGTAGAGTGGAATGGAATGAAAAGGAAAGGAATGGAATGGAATAGAGAAATGAAATGTGAATTGAGACTGTGCCACTGCACACCAGCCCCGGTGATAGAGTGAGATCCTGTCAAAAGAAAGGAATGGAATGGAATGGAATGGAGTAGAATGGCATGGAACGGAGTAGAATGGAATGGAATTGATTGGAGCGGAGAGGAGTGGAAAGGAGAATAATGGAATGGGATGGAATGGAAAGGAGTCGAGTGGACTGGAATGGAGTGGAAAGGAGTGGAGTGGAATGGATTGGAGTGGAGTGGAGTTGAATGGAGTGGAATGGAATGGAATGGAATGGAATGGAGAGGTGAAATTAAACGTGAGCTGAGACTGAGCCACTGTGCTCATTGCTGGGTGACAGAGCGAGATACTCTCAACAGAAAGGAATGGAATGGAATGCAGTGGAATGGAATGGAGTAGACTGGAGTGGAGTGGAGTGGAGTGAAGTGGAGTAGAGTGGAATGGACAGGAATACAATGGGATGGAAAGGAATGGAATGAAGTGGAGTGGAGTGAGGTGGAGTGGAGTGCAGTGGAAAGCAGCCGAACGGAATGGGATGGAGTGGAATGGAGTGGAGTGGAGAGCAGTGGAGTGGATAAGAGTGGAATGGAGTGGAATGGAATCGGATGTAATGGAGTGGAGTGGAGTGGAGTGGAACGGAGTGGAATGGAATGACTTGGAATGGAACACAATGGAACGAAATGAAATGGAATGGAATGCAATGGAATGCAATGGAATAGAATGGAATGCAATGGAAAGTTGACATGTAATGTGAACTGAGATTGTGCCACTGCACCCCAGCATGGGTGACACGTTGATATCCTGCTGAAAGAAAGGAATGGAACACAATGGAGAGTAATGGAATGGAATGGATTGGAATGGAATGGAATGGAATGGAATGGAATGGAATGGAATGGAGTGGAGTGGAATTTATTCGATTGGAGTGTAGTGGATTGCAATGGAGTGGAGTGGAGTGGAACGGAGTGGAAAAGAGTGGAATGGAATGGGATGGAATGGAATGGAGTGGAGTGGAATGGAATGTAGTGGAGTGGAATGGAATGGAATGGAATGGAATGGAGTGGAGTGAATATGAGTGGAGTGGAATGGAGAGGAATGGAATGGGGTGGAATGGAAATAAATGTAGTTTAGTGGATTGCGGTTGAGTGGAGTGCAGTGCAAAGGAGCGGAATTGAATAGGTTGAAGTGGAATGAAGTGGAGTGGAGTTCAGTGGAGTGAGGAGGAGTGGAATGGAATGGAATAGAAACGGATGTAATTGAATATAGTGTATTGGAGTGGAGTGAAGTGGAACGGAGTGAAATGGAATGTAATGGAATAGAATGGAATTCAATGGAATGTAATTGTGAAATAAAATGTGAGCTTAGATTGTGACACTGAGATCCATGCTCAGTAATAGAGTGAGATACTCTCGAAAGAAAAAAAAATTGAATGGAATGGAGAGGAATGGAATGCAATGGAATGCAATGAAATGGAGTGGACTGGATTGGAGTGGTGTGAAGTAGAATGGAGTGGAATGGAGAGGAATGGAATGGGATGGAATGGCATGGAATGAAGATGAATGGATTCAGGTGCAGTGGAGTGCACTGGCATAGAGCGGAATGGCATGGGATGGAGCGGAATGGAGTGGAGTAGAGTGTAGTGGAGTGGAAGGGAGTGGAATGAAATCAGATGTAATGGAATGTAGTGGAGTGGAGTGGAGTGGACCGCATGGAAGGGAATGGAATGGAATGGAACAGAATTGAATGGAATGGAATGAAATGCAATGGAATAGAATGCAAAGCAATGGAAAGTTAACCTGTAATGTGAGCTGACATTCTGCCTGTGCTCTCCAGCCGGGGTGACACAGGGATATCCTGTCAAGACAAAGGAATGGAATGCAATGGAATGGAATGGGATGGAATGGAATGGAGTAGAGTGGAGTGGAGTGGAATGGAGTCGAATGGAATGGGATGGAGTGGAATGGGATAGCGTGGAGTGGAGTAGGGTGGAGTGAAATAGAGTGGATTGGAATGTGATGGAATGGAATGCAATGGAATGCTGTAAATAAATGGAAGCTAAGATTGTGCCAATGCACTACAGCCTTTGTGACAGAGTGACATTATGTGGAAAGAAAGGAATGGAATGGAATGGAGTGGAATGGAATGGAATGGAGTGGAGTGGAGTGAAGTGGAATGCAGTGGAGTAAAATGGAGTGGAGAGGAATGGAGTGGAGTGTAGTGGAATGTGCTGGAGTGGAGTGGAATGGAGTGTAGTGGAATGCAGTGGAATAAGTGGAATTAAATGGAGTGGAGTGGAGTGGGTTCGAGTGGAGTGGTGTTTAGTGGAATGGAGTAGACTGGAATGGAGTGGAGTGGAGAGGAGTGGAGTGGAGTGGAATGGAGTGGAGTGGAATGGAGTGGAGTGGAACGGAGTGTAACAATACGGAACGTAAGGGAATGGAACGGAACGCAAAGCATTAGAATAATGAAAATAATGTGTGATGAGATAGTGCAACTATGGTACACCCTGTAGGACAAAGGGAGATACTGTCAAAAGAAAGGAGTAGAAGAGAAGGAATTGGAATATAATGGAATGGAAAGGCCTTGAGTGCCATGGAGTGACATTGAATGGAGTGGATTGGAGTGCAGTGGAAAGGAATGGAATGGAATGGAATGGAATGGAATGGAATGGAATGGAATGGAATGGAATGGAATGCAAAGGAATGTTATGGAATGGAAAGGAATGTTATGGAATGGTGAATTGAAATGTGAGCTGAGATTGTGCCACTGAACACCAGCCTGGGTGACAGTGTGAGATCCTCACAAAGAAAGCAATGGAATGGAATAGAGTGGAATGGAAAGGAGTGGAGTTGAGTAGAATTGAGTGGAGTGGTGTGGAGTGGAAAAGAGGGGAATGGAATGGGATAGAATGGACAGAAGTGGACTGGACAGGAATGGAGTGGAGTGGAATGGATTGGACTGGAGAAGAGTGGATTGGGGAGGAGTGGAAAGGAACGGAATGGAATGGAATGGAATGGTGAAATGAAATGTGAGCTGAGATTATATCACTGCACACCACGCTGGGTGACAGAGTGAGATACTCTCGAAAAAAAGAATGGAATGGAATGCAGTAGAATGGAAAGGAAAGGCAGGGACTGGAGGAGAGTGGAATGGAGTGAAGTGGAGTGGAGAGGCCTGGAATGGAGTGGAATGGAATTGGATGTAATCGAATATAGTGGATTGGAGAGAAACGGAGTGGAAGGGAGTAGAATGGAATGAAATTGAATAAAATGGAATCTAATGGAAAGGCATGGAATGCAACGGAATGCAATGGAATAGAATTTAATGCAATGGAAAGGTGACATATAATGAGATCTGAAATTGTGCCACTGCACTCCAGCCTGGGTGACAGACTGATATCCTGTTGAAAGAAAGAGGTGGAATGCAATGGAGTGAAAGGGAATGGAATGGAATGGAATGGAATGGAATGGAATGGAATGGAATGGAACGGAACGGAACGGAACGGAACGGAATGGAACGGAATGGAATGGAATGGGATGGAATGGAATGGAATGGAATGGAGTGGAGTTGAAGGAGTTGAGTGGATTGGAATGGAATAGAGTCGAATGAAATGAAGTCGAATGGAATGTTATGGAGTGGAGTGGAGCGGAGTGATGTGGATTAGTGTGGAGTGGAGTGGACTGGAGTGGAATGGAGTGGAGTGGAGTGTAATGAAGTGGAGTGGAGTGTAATGAAGTGGAGTGGAATGGAGTGGAGTAGAAAGGAATATAGTGGAATGGAGTGGAGTGGGGTGGAGTGGAATGGAGAAGAATGGAATGGGATGGGATGAAATGGAATGAAGTGTAGTGGAGAAGGGCGGAGTGGAGTGCAGTAGAATGGGGTGGTATGGAATGCAATGGATTGGAATGGATTGGAGGGGAGTGCAGTGGAGTGGAGATGATTAGAATGGAGTGGAATCAAATCAGATGCAATGGAATGTAGTGGTGTGGGGTGAAGTTGAGTGGAAAGATGTGGAATGTTATGGAATGGAATGGAATGGAATGGAATATAATGCCATGGAATGCCATGGAATGCAATTGAATAGAATGCAATGCAATGGAAAGTTGACATGTAATGTGAGCTGAAACTGTGCCACTGCACTCCAGCCTGGGTGACACAGTGATATCCTGTCAAAAGAAAGGAATGGAATCAATGGAGTGAAATGGAAAGGAACGGAACAGAATGGAGTGGATTGGAGTGTAGTGGAGTGGAGTGGAATGGAATGGAGTGGAATGGAATGGATTCGAATGGAATGGGATGGAGTGGAATGGAATGCAGTGGAGTGGAGTGGAGTGAAATAGAGTGTAATGGAATGCAATGGAATGGAATGCAATGGAATGGTCAAAAGGAATATAAGGTGAGATTGTACAACTACATTTCAGGCTTTGAAAGAGAATGAGATTCTGTGGAGAAAATAATGGGATGGAATGAAGCGGAATGGAATGGAATGGAGTGGATTGGCGTGGACTGGATGGGAGTGTCCTGGATTGGAGTGGGATGGAGCAGAATGGAATGGGATGGAATGGAATGAAAGAAAGTGGAGTGTGGGTGGCGTGGAGTGCAGAGGAATGGAGTGGAATGGAATGAGATTGAGTGGAGTGGAGTGAAGTGCAGTGGAGTTGAGAGGAGTGGAATGGAGTGTAATGGAATCATATATAATGGAATGAAGTGGAGTGGAGTTAATTGGAGTGGATCAGAGTGGAATGGAATGGAATGGAATGGAATGGAATGGAATGGAATGGAATGGAATGGAATGGAATAGTGAAATGAAATGTGAGCTCAGATTGTGCCATTGTGCTCCTGGCTGGGTGACAAAGTCAGATACTGTCAAAAGAAAGGAATGGAATGGAATGTAGTTGAATGGAATGGAATGGAATGGAATGGAATGGAATGGAATGGAATGGAATGGAATTGATTGGAATGGAATGGAATGGAATGGAATGGAAAGGAATGCAATGGAATGCAATGGAAAGAATGCAATGCAATGGAAAATTGATATGTGATGTGAGCTGAGATTGTGCCACTGAATTCCAGCCTGGGAGACACAGTGTTATCCTGTCGAAAGAAAGGAAAGAAATTCAATGGAGGCAAATGGAATGTAAAAGAATGGAGTGGAATGGAGTGGAGTGGAGTGGAGTGGAGTGAAATAGTGTGGATTGGAAAGGGATGGAATGCAATGCAATGGAATGGTGAAAAGAAATATGAGCTGAGATTGCGCGCCTGCTCCCCAGCCTTTGTGACAGAGAGAGGTCCTGTGGAAACGAAGGAATGGAATGGTATGGAGTGGAATGGCATGTAGTGGAGTGGAATGGAGGTGAATGGAGTGGTATGCAATGGAGTGCAATGGAGTGTAGTGGAATGGAATGCAATGGAATGGAATGGAATGGAATGGAATGGATTGGAATGGAGTGGAGTGGAATGGATTGGAGTGGAGTGGATGGGTGTGGAATTGAATGGAGTGGAGTGGAGTGGAGTGGAATCGAATGGAGTGAAATAGAGTGTAGTGGAGAGGAACGCAGGGAGCGGAGTGGAGTGGAGTGGAGTGCAGTGGGATGAATAGAGTGGAATGAGTTGGAGTAGAGTCGAGTGGAGTGGAATGAGTGAAGTAGACAGGAGTGAAATGGAACTGAGTGGAGTGGAGTGGAGTGTCCTGGAGTGGAGTGGAGTGGAGTGGAGTGGAGTGGAGTGGAGTGTAACGGAATCTGATGGAACGTTGAAAAGAAATGTGTGTTGAGATTGTGCCTGTACACTACAGCCTGTGTGACAGAGATAGATCCTGTCGAAAGAAAGGAGTGGAATGGAAGGGATTGGAATGGAATGGGATGAAATGGAAAGAAGTGAAATGGAGAGAGGTGGAGTGGATTGCAGTGGAATGGAGTGGAATGGAATGGGATGTAGTGGAATGGAGTGAAGTGGAGAGCGGTGGAGTGTAATGGAGTGGAATGGAATCGCATGTAATGTAAAGGAGTGGAGTGGAGTGGAAAGGAGTGGAAAGGAATGGAATTGAATGAAAAGGAATGAGATAGAATCGAATGGATTGCACTGGAATGGAATGGAATGGAAGGCAATGGAATAGAATGCAATGTAATGGAAAGTTGACATGTAATGCGAGCTGAGATTGTGCCACTGCACTGCAGCCTGGGTGACACCGTGACATCCCGTTCAAAGAAAGGATTGGAAGGCAATGGTGTGAAATAATGGTATGGAATAGAATGGAATGGAATGGAATGGAAAGGAACGGAATGGAATGGAATGGAATGGAATGAACTGGAGTGTAGTGTAGTGGGGTCGAATGGAATGGGATGCAATGGAATGGAACAGAGTGGAGTGGAGGTGAGTGAAATATAGTGGAAAGAATGGGATGGAATGGAAAACAATGGAACAGTGAAATAAATGTGAGCTGAGATTGTATCACTGATTTCCAGCCTTTTTGACGGAGTGAGATCCTGTGGAAAGAAAGGAATGGAATGGAATGGAATGGAATGGAATGGAATGGAATGGGATGGAATGGAGTGTAGTGGAGGGGAGCAGATTGGAGTGGAGTGGAGGAGAGTGGAGTGAAATTGAGTGGAGTGGAGTGGAGTGCAGTAGAGTGGAATGGAATGAAAAGGAAAGGAATGGAATGGAATAGAGAAATGAAATGTGAATTGAGAATGTGCCACTGCACACCAGCCCCGGTGATAGAGTGAGATCCTGTCAAAAGAAAGGAATGGAATGGAATGGAATGGAGTAGAATGGCATGGAATGGAGTAGAATGGAATGGAATTGATTGGAGCGGAGAGGAGTGGAAAGGAGAATAATGGAATGGGATGGAATGGAAAGGAGTCGAGTGGACTGGAATGGAGTGGAAAGGAGTGGAGTGGAATGGATTGGAGTGGAGTGGAGTTGAACGGAGTGGAATGGAATGGAATGGAATGGAATGGAATAGAATGGAATGGAGAGGTGAAATTACACGTGAGCTGAGACTGTGCCACTGTGCTCATTGCTGGGTGACAGAGCGAGATACTCTCAACAGAAAGGAATGGAATGGAATGCAGTGGAATGGAATGGAGTAGACTGGAGTGGAGTGGAGTGAAGTGGAGTAGAGTGGAATGGACAGGAATACAATGGGATGGAAAGGAATGGAATGAAGTGGAGTGGAGTGAGGTGGAGTGGAGTGCAGTGGAAAGCAGCCGAACGGAATGGGATGGAGTGGAATGGAGTGGAGTGGAGAGCAGTGGAGTGGATAAGAGTGGAATGGAGTGGAATGGAATCGGATGTAATGGAGTGGAGTGGAGTGGAGTGGAACGGAGTGGAATGGAATGACTTGGAATGGAATACAATGGAACGAAATGAAATGGAATGGAATGCAATGGAATGCAATGGAATGCAATGGAATGCAATGGAATAGAATGGAATGCAATGGAAAGTTGACATGTAATGTGAACTGAGATTGTGCCACTGCACTCCAGCATGGGTGACACGGTGATATCCTGCTGAAAGAAAGGAATGGAACACAATGGAGTGTAATGGAATGGAATGGATTGGAATGGAATGTAATGGAATGGAATGGAATGGAATGGAGTGGAGTGGAATTTATTCGATTGGAGTGTAGTGGATTGCAATGGAGTGGAGTGGAGTGGAACGGAGTGGAAAAGAGTGGAATGGAATGGGATGGAATGGAATGGAGTGGAGTGGACTGGAATGGAGTGGAGTGGAGTGGAATGGAGTGGAATGGAATGGATTGGAGTGGAGTGAATATGAGTGGAGTGGAATGGAGAGGAATGGAATGGGGTGGAATGGAAATAAATGAAGTTTAGTGGATTGCGGTTGAGTGGAGTGCAGTGCAAAGGAGCGGAATTGAATAGGTTGAAGTGGAATGAAGTGGAGTGGAGTTCAGTGGAGTGAGGAGGAGTGGAATGGAGCGGAATAGAAACGGATGTAATGGAATGTAGTGTATTGGAGTGGAGTGAAGTGGAACGGAGTGAAATGGAATGTAATGGAATAGAATGGAATTCAATGGAATGTAATTGTGAAATAAAATGTGAGCTTAGATTGTGACACTGAGATCCATGCTCAGTAATAGAGTGAGATACTCTCGAAAGAAAAAAAAATGAATGGAATGGAGAGGAATGGAATGCAATGGAATGCAATGAAATGGAGTGGACTGGATTGGAGTGGTGTGAAGTAGAATGGAGTGGAATGGAGAGGAATGGAATGGGATGGAATGGAATGGAATGAAGATGAGTGGATTCAGGTGCAGTGGAGTGCAGTGGCATAGAGCGGAATGGCATGGGATGGAGTGGAATGGAGTGGAGTAGAGTGTAGTGGAGTGGAAGGGAGTGGAATGAAATCAGATGTAATGGAATGTAGTGGAGTGGAGTGGAGTGGACCGCATGGAATGGAATGGAATGGAATGGAACAGAATTGAATGGAATGGAATGAAATGCAATGGAATAGAATGCAAAGCAATGGAAAGTTAACCTGTAATGTGAGCTGACATTCTGCCTGTGCTCTCCAGCCTGGGTGACACAGGGATATCCTGTCAAGACAAAGGAATGGAATGCAATGGAATGGAATGGGATGGAATGGAATGGAGTAGAGTGGAGTGGAGTGGAATGGAGTCGAATGGAATGGGATGGAGTGGAATGGGATAGCGTGGAGTGGAGTAGGGTGGAGTGAATTAGAGTGGATTGGAATGTGATGGAATGGAATGCAATGGAATGCTGTAAATAAATGGAAGCTAAGATTGTGCCAATGCACTACAGCCTTTGTGACAGAGTGACATTATGTGGAAAGAAAGGAATGGAATGGAATGGAGTGGAATGGAATGGAATGGAGTGGAGTGGAGTGAAGTGGAATACAGTGGAGTAAAATGGAGTGGAGAGGAATGGAGTGGAGTGTAGTGGAATGTGCTGGAGTGGAGTGGAATGGAGTGTAGTGGAATGCAGTGGAAATAAGTGGAATGGAATGGAGTGGAGTGGGTTCGAGTGGAGTGGTGTTTAGTGGAATGGAGTAGACTGGAATGGAGTGGAGTGGAGTGGAGAAGAGTGGAGTGGAGTGGAATGGAGTGGAGTGGAATGGAGTGGAGTGGAACGGAGTGGAACAATACGGAACGTAAGGGAATGGAATGGAATGCAAAGCATTAGAATAATGAAAATAATGTGTGATGAGATAGTGCAACTATGGTACACCCTGTAGGACAAAGGGAGATACTGTCAAAAGAAAGGAGTAGAAGAGAAGGAATTGGAATATAATGGAATGGAAAGGCCTTGAGTGCCACGGAGTGACATAGAATGAAGTGTATTGGAGTGGAATGGAATGGAATGGAATGGAATGGAATGGAATGGAAAGGAATGTTATGGAATGGAAAGGAAAGGCAGGGACTGGAGGAGAGTGGAGTGGAGTGAAGTGGAGTGGAGAGGACTGGAATGGAGTGGAATGGAATTGGATGTAATCGAATATAGTGGATTGGAGTGAAACGGAGTGGAAGGGAGTAGAATGGAATGAAATTGAATCAAATGGAATGGAGTGGAAAGGCATGGAATGCAACGGAATGCAATGGAATAGAATTTAATACAATGGAAAGTTGACATATAATGTGATCTGAAATAGTGCCACTGCACTCCAGCCTGGGTGACAGAGTGATATCCTGTTGAAAGAAAGAAGTGGAATGCAATGGAGTGAAAGGGAATGGAATGGAATGGAATGGAATGGAATGGAAAGGAACGGAACGGAAGGGAATGGAATGGAATGGAATGGAATGGAATGGAATGGAATGGAATGGAGTGGAGTTGAAGGAGTTGAGTGGATTGGAATGGAATAGAGTCGAATGAAATGAAGTCGAATGGAATGTTGTGGAGTGGAGTGGAGCGGAGTGATATGGATTAGGGTGGAGTGGAGTGCAGTGGAGTGGAATGGAGTGGAGTGGAGTGTAATGAAGTGGAGTGGAATGGAGTGGTGTAGAAAGGAATATAGTGGAATGGAGTGTAGTGGGGTGGAGTGGAATGGAGAAGAATGGAATGGGATGGGATGGAATGGAATGAAGTGTAGTGGAGAGGGGCGGAGTGGAGTGCAGTAGAATGGGGTGGTATGGAATGCAATGGATTGGAATGGATTGGAGGGGACTGCAGTGGAGTGGAGATGATTAGAATGGAGTGGAATCAAATCAGATGCAATGGAATGTAGTGGTGTGGGGTGAAGTTGAGTGGAAAGATGTGGAATATTATGGAATGGAATGGAATGGAATGGAATAGAATGCCATGGAATGCAATTGAATAGAATGCAATGCAATGGAAAGTTGACATGTAATGTGAGCTGAAACTGTGCCACTGCACTCCAGCCTGGGTGACACAGTGATATCCTGTCAAAAGAAAGGAATGGAATCAATGGAGTGAAATGGAAAGGAACGGAACAGAATGGAGTGGATTGGAGTGTAGTGGAGTGGAGTGGAATGGAATGGATTCGAATGGAATGGGATGGAGTGGAATGGAATGCAGTGGAGTGGAGTGGAGTGAAATAGAGTGTAATGGAATGGGATGGAATGGAATGCAATGGAATGGTCAAAAGGAATATAAGGTGACATTGTACAACTACATTTCAGGCTTTGAAAGAGAATGAGATCCTGTGGAGAAAATAATGGGATGGAATGAAGCGGAATGGAATGGAATGGAGTGGAATGTCGTGGACTGGGTGGGAGTGTCCTGGATTGGAGTGGGATGGAGCAGAATGGAATGGGATGGAATGGAATGAAAGAAAGTGGAGTGTGGGTGGCGTGGAGTGCAGGGGAATGGAGTGGAATGGAATGAGATGGAGTGGAGTGGAGTGAAGTGCAGTGGAGTTGAGAGGAGTGGAATGGAGTGTAATGGAATCATATATAATGGAATGAAGTGGAGTGGAGTTAATTGGAGTGGATCAGAGTGGAATGGAATGGAATGGAATGGAATGGAATGGAATGGAATGGAATGGAATGGAATGGAATGGAATGGAATGGAATAATGAAATGAAATGTGAGCTCAGATTGTGCCATTGTGCTCCTGGCTGTGTGACAAAGTCAGATACTGTCAAAGGAAAGGAATGGAATGGAATGTAGTTGAATGGAATGGAATGGAATGGAATGGAATGGATTGGAATGGAATGGAATGGAATGGAGTAGATTGGCGTGGACTGGATTGGAGTGTCCTGGATTCGAGTGGGATGGAGGGGAATGGAATGGGATGGAATGGAAAGAAAGAAAGTGGAGTGTGGGTGGCGTGGAGTGCAAGGGAATGGAGTGGAATGGAATGAGATGGAGTGGAGTAGAGTGAAGTGCAGTGGAGTTGAGAGGAGTGGAATGGAGTGGAATGGAATCATATATAATGGAATGAAGTGGAGTGGAGTTAATTGGAGTGGATCAGAGTGGAATGGAATGGAATGGAATGGAATGGAATGGAATGGAATGGAATGGAATGGAATGGAATGGAATGGAATGGAATGGAAAGGAATGCAATGGAATGCAATGGAAAGAATGCAATGCAATGGAAAATTGATATGTGATGTGAGCTGTGATTGTGCCACTGCATTCCAGCCTGGGAGACACAGTGTTATCCTGTCGAAAGAAGGAAAGAAATTCAATGGAGGCAAATGGAATGTAAAAGAATGGAGTGGAATGGAGTGGAGTGGAGTGGAGTGGAGTGAAATAGTGTGGATTGGAAAGTGATGGAATGGAATGCAATGGAATGGTGAAAAGAAATATGAGCTGAGATTGCGCCCCTGCTCCCCAGCCATTGTGACAGAGAGAGGTCCTGTGGAAACGAAGGAATGGAATGGTATGGAGTGGAATGGCATGTAGTGGAGTGGAATGGAGGTGAATGGAGTGGTATGCAATGGAGTGCAATGGAGTGTAGTGGAATGGAATGCAATGGAATGGAATGGAATGGAATGGAATGGATTGGAATGGAGTGGAGTGGAATGGATTGGAGAGGAGTGGATGGGTGTGGAATTGAATGGAGTGGAGTGGAGTGGAGTGGAATCGAATGGAGTGAAATAGAGTGTAGTGGAGAGGAACGCAGGGAGCGGAGTGGAGTGGAGTGGAGTGCAGTGGGATGAATAGAGTGGAATGAGTTGGAGTAGAGTCGAGTGGAGTGGAATGAGTGAAGTAGACAGAAGTGAAATGGAACTGAGTGGAGTGGAGTGGAGTGTCCTGGAGTGGAGTGGAGTGGAGTGGAGTGGAGTGGAGTGGAGTGTAACGGAATCTGATGGAACGTTGAAAAGAAATGTGTGTTGAGATTGTGCCAGTACACTACAGCCTGTGTGACAGAGATAGATCCTGTCGAAAGAAAGGAGTGGAATGGAAGGGATTGGAATGGAATGGGATGAAATGGAAAGAAGTGAAATGGAGAGAGGTGGAGTGGATTGCAGTGGAATGGAGTGGAATGGAATGGGATGTAGTGGAATGGAGTGAAGTGGAGAGCGGTGGAGTGTAATGGAGTGGAATGGAATCGCATGTAATGTAAAGGAGTGGAGTGGAGTGGAAAGGAGTGGAAAGGAATGGAATTGAATGAAAAGGAATGAGATAGAATCGAATGGATTGCACTGGAATGGAATGGAATGGAAGGCAATGGAATAGAATGCAATGCAATGGAAAGTTGACATGTAATGCGAGCTGAGATTGTGCCACTGCAATGCAGCCTGGGTGACACCGTGACATCCCTTTAAAAGAAAGGATTGGAAGGCAATGGTGTGAAATAATGGAATGGAATAGAATGGAATGGAATGGAATGGAATGGAATGCAATGGAATGGAATGGAAAGGAACGGAATGGAATGGAATGGAATGCAATGAACTGGAGTGTAGTGTAGTGGGGTCGAATGGAATGGGATGCAATGGACTGGAACAGAGTGGAGTGGAGGTGAGTGAAATATAGTGGAAAGAATGGGATGGAATGGAAAACAATGGAACAGTGAAATAAATGTGAGCTGAGATTGTATCACTGATTTCCAGCCTTTTTGACGGAGTGAGATCCTGTGGAAAGAAAGGAATGGAATGGAATGGAATGGAATGGAATGGAATGGAATGGAATGGAATGGAATGGAATGGGATGGAATGGAGTGTAGTGGAGGGGAGCAGATTGGAGTGGAGTGGAGGAGAGTGGAGTGAAATTGAGTGGAGTGGAGTGGAGTGCAGTAGAGTGGAATGGAATGAAAAGGAAAGGAATGGAATGGAATAGAGAAATGAAATGTGAATTGAGACTGTGCCACTGCACACCAGCCCCGGTGATAGAGTGAGATCCTGTCAAAAGAAAGGAATGGAATGGAATGGAATGGAGTAGAATGGCATGGAATGGAGTAGAATGGAATGGAATTGATTGGAGCGGAGAGGAGTGGAAAGGAGAATAATGGAATGGAATGGAATGGAAAGGAGTTGAGTGGACTGGAATGGAGTGGAAAGGAGTGGAGTGGAATGGATTGGAGTGGAGTGGAGTTGAACGGAGTGGAATGGAATGGAATGGAATGGAATGGAGAGGTGAAATTACACGTGAGCTGAGACTGTGCCACTGTGCTCATTGCTGGGTGACAGAGCGAGATACTCTCAACAGAAAGGAATGGAATGGAATGCAGTGGAATGGAATGGAGTAGACTGGAGTGGAGTGGAGTGGAGTGGAGTAGAGTGGAATGGACAGGAATACAACGGGATGGAAAGGAATGGAATGAAGTGGAGTGGAGTGAGGTGGAGTGGAGTGCAGTGGAAAGCAGCCAAACGGAATGGGATGGAGTGGAATGGAGTGGAGTGGAGAGCAGTGGAGTGGATAAGAGTGGAATGGAGTGGAATGGAATCGGATGTAATGGAGTGGAGTGGAGTGGAGTGGAACGGAGTGGAATGGAATGACTTGGAATGGAATACAATGGAACGAAATGAAATGGAATGGAATGCAATGGAATGCAATGGAATAGAATGGAATGCAATGGAAAGTTGACATGTAATGTGAACTGAGATTGTGCCACTGCACTCCAGCATGGGTGACACGGTGATATCCTGCTGAAAGAAAGGAATGGAACACAATGGAGTATAATGGAATGGAATGGATTGGAATGGAATGGAATGGATTGGAATGGAATGGAATGGAGTGGAGTGGAATTTATTCGATTGGAGTGTAGTGGATTGCAATGGAGTGGAGTGGAGTGCAACGGAGTGGAAAAGAGTGGAATGGAATGGGATGGAATGGAATGGAGTGGAGTGGACTGGAATGGAGTGGAGTGGAGTGGAATGGAGTGGAATGGAATGGAGTGAAGTGGAGTGAATATGAGTGGAGTGGAATGGAGAGGAATGGAATGGGGTGGAATGGAAATAAATGAAGTTTAGTGGATTGCGGTTGAGTGGAGTGCAGTGCAAAGGAGCGGAATTGAATAGGTTGAAGTGGAATGAAGTGGAGTGGAGTTCAGTGGAGTGAGGAGGAGTGGAATGGAGCGGAATAGAAACGGATGTAATGGAATGTAGTGTATTGGAGTGGAGTGAAGTGGAACGGAGTGAAATGGAATGTAATGGAATAGAATGGAATTCAATGGAATGTAATTGTGAAATAAAATGTGAGCTTAGATTGTGACACTGAGATCCATGCTCAGTAATAGAGTGAGATACTCTCGAAAGAAAAAAAAATTGAATGGAATGGAGAGGAATGGAATGCAATGGAATGCAATGAAATGGAGTGGACTGGATTGGAGTGGTGTGAAGTAGAATGGAGTGGAATGGAGAGGAATGGAATGGGATGGAATGGAATGGAATGAAGATGAGTGGATTCAGGTGCAGTGGAGTGCAGTGGCATAGAGCGGAATGGCATGGGATGGAGTGGAATGGAGTGGAGTAGAGTGCAGTGGAGTGGAAGGGAGTGGAATGAAATCAGATGTAATGGAATGTAGTGGAGTGGAGTGGAGTGGACCGCATGGAATGGAATGGAATGGAATGGAACAGAATTGAATGGAATGGAATGAAATGCAATGGAATAGAATGCAAAGCAATGGAAAGTTAACCTGTAATGTGAGCTGACATTCTGCCTGTGCTCTCCAGCCTGGGTGACACAGGGATATCCTGTCAAGACAAAGGAATGGAATGCAATGGAATGGAATGGGATGGAATGGAATGGAGTAGAGTGGAGTGGAGTGGAATGGAGTCGAATGGAATGGGATGGAGTGGAATGGGATAGCGTGGAGTGGAGTAGGGTGGAGTGAAATAGAGTGGATTGGAATGTGATGGAATGGAATGCAATGGAATGCTGTAAATAAATGGAAGCTAAGATTGTGCCAATGCACTACAGCCTTTGTGACAGAGTGACATTATGTGGAAAGAAAGGAATGGAATGGAATGGAGTGGAATGGAATGGAATGGAGTGGAGTGGAGTGAAGTGGAATGCAGTGGAGTAAAATGGAGTGGAGAGGAATGGAGTGGAGTGTAGTGGAATGTGCTGGAGTGGAGTGGAATGGAGTGTAGTGGAATGCAGTGGAAATAAGTGGAATGGAATGGAGTGGAGTGGAGTGGGTTCGAGTGGAGTGGTGTTTAGTGGAATGGAGTAGACTGGAATGGAGTGGAGTGGAGTGGAGAGGAGTGGAGTGGAGTGGAGTGGAATGGAGTGGAGTGGAATGGAGTGGAGTGGAATGGAGTGGAACAATACGGAACGTAAGGGAATGGAATGGAACGCAAAGCATTAGAATAATGAAAATAATGTGTGATGAGATAGTGCAACTATGGTACACCCTGTAGGACAAAGGGAGATACTGTCAAAAGAAAGGAGTAGAAGAGAAGGAATTGGAATATAATGGAATGGAAAGGCCTTGAGTGCCATGGAGTGACATTGAATGGAGTGGATTGGAGTGCAGTGGAATGGAATGGAATGGAATGGAATGGAATGGAATGCAGAGGAATGTTATGGAATGGAAAGGAATGTTATGGAATGGTGAATTGAAATGTGAGCTGAGATTGTGCCACTTAACACCAGCCTGGGTGACAGTGTGAGATCCTCAAAAGAAAGCAATGGAATGGAATAGAGTGGAATGGAAAGGAGTGGAGTTGAGTAGAATTGAGTGGAGTGGTGTGGAGTGGAGAAGAGGGGAATTGAATGGGATAGAATGGACAGAAGTGGACTGGACAGGAATGGAGTGGAGTGGAATTGATTGGACTGGAGAAGAGTGGATTGGGGAGGAGTGGAAAGGAACGGAATGGAATGGAATGGAATGGTGAAATGAAATGTGAGCTGAGATTATATCACTGCACACCACGCTGGGTGACAGAGTGAGATACTCTCGAAAAAAAGAATGGAATGGAATGCAGTAGAATGGAAAGGAAAGGCAGGGACTGGAGGTGAGTGGAGTGGAGTGAAGTGGAGTGGAGAGGACTGGAATGGAGTGGAATGGAATTGGATGTAATCGAATATAGTGGATTAGAGTGAAACGGAGTGGAAGGGAGTAGAATGGAATGAAATTGAATCAAATGGAATGGAATGGAAAGGCATGGAATGCAACGGAATGCAATGGAATAGAATTTAATGCAATGGAAAGTTGACATATAATGTGATCTGAAATTGTGCCACTGCACTCCAGCCTGGGTGACAGAGTGATATCCTGTTGAAAGAAAGAAGTGGAATGCAATGGAGTGAAAGGGAATGGAATGGAATGGAATGGAATGGAATGGAATGGAATGGAATGGAAAGGAACGGAACGGAAGGGAATGGAATGGAATGGAATGGAATGGAATGGAATGGAGTGGAGTTGAAGGAGTTGAGTGGATTGGAATGGAATAGAGTCGAATGAAATGAAGTCGAATGGAATGTTATGGAGTGGAGTGGAGCGGAGTGATATGGATTAGGGTGGAGTGGAGTGCAGTGGAGTGGAATGGAGTGGAGTGGAGTGTAATGAAGTGGAGTGGAATGGAGTGGAGTAGAAAGGAATATAGTGGAATGGAGTGTAGTGGCGTGGAGTGGAATGGAGAAGAATGGAATGGGATGGGATGGAATGGAATGAAGTGTAGTGGAGAGGGGCGGAGTGGAGTGCAGTAGAATGGGGTGGTATGGAATGCAATGGATTGGAATGGATTGGAGGGGAGTGCAGTGGAGTGGAGATGATTAGAATGGAGTGGAATCAAATCAGATGCAATGGAATGTAGTGGTGTGGGGTGAAGTTGAGTGGAAAGATGTGGAATGTTATGGAATGGAATGGAATGGAATGGAATATAATGCCATGGAATGCCATGGAATGCAATTGAATAGAATGCAATGCAATGGAAAGTTGACATGTAATGTGAGCTGAAACTGTGCCACTGCACTCCAGCCTGGGTGACACAGTGATATCCTGTCAAAAGAAAGGAATGGAATCAATGGAGTGAAATGGAAAGGAACGGAACAGAATGGAGTGGATTGGAGTGTAGTGGAGTGGAGTGGAATGGAATGGAGTGGAATGGAATGGATTCGAATGGAATGGGATGGAGTGGAATGGAATGGAGTGGAGTGGAGTGGAGTGAAATAGAGTGTAATGGAATGGTATGGAATGGAATGCAATGGAATGGTCAAAAGGAATATAAGGTGAGATTGTACAACTACATTTCAGGCTTTGAAAGAGAATGAGATCCTGTGGAGAAAATAATGGGATGGAATGAAGCGGAATGGAATGGAATGGAATGGAGTGGATTGGCGTGGACTGGATGGGAGTGTCCTGGATTGGAGTGGGATGGAGCAGAATGGAATGGGATGGAATGGAATGAAAGAAAGTGGAGTGTGGGTGGCGTGGAGTGCAGGGGAATGGAGTGGAATGGAATGAGATGGAGTGGAGTGGAGTGAAGTGCAGTGGAGTTGAGAGGAGTGGAATGGAGTGTAATGGAATCATATATAATGGAATGAAGTGGAGTGGAGTTAATTGGAGTGGATCAGAGTGGAATGGAATGGAATGGAATGGAATGGAATGGAATGGAATAATGAAATGAAATGTGAGCTCAGATTGTGCCATTGTGCTCCTGGCTGGGTGACAAAGTCAGATACTGTCAAAAGAAAGGAATGGAATGGAATGTAGTTGAATGGAATGGAATGGAATGGAATGGAATGGAATGGAATGGAATGGAATGGAATGGATTGGAAAGGAATGGAATGGAATGGAGTAGATTGGCGTGGACTGGATTGGAGTGTCCTGGATTGGAGTGGAATGGAGGGGAATGGAATGGGATGGAATGGAAAGAAAGAAAGTGGAATGTGGGTGGCGTGGAGTGCAGGGGAATGGAGTGGAATGGAATGAGATGGAGTGGAGTAGAGTGAAGTGCAGTGGAGTTGAGAGGAGTGGAATGGAGTGTAATGGAATCATATATAATGGAATGAAGTGGAGTGGAGTTAATTGGAGTGGATCAGAGTGGAATGGAATGGAATGGAATGGAATGGAATGGAATGGAATGGAATGGAATGGAATGGAATGGAATGGAAAGGAATGCAATGGAATGCAATGGAAAGAATGCAATGCAATGGAAAATTGATATGTGATGTGAGCTGTGATTGTGCCACTGCATTCCAGCCTGGGAGACACAGTGTTATCCTGTCGAAAGAAAGGAAAGAAATTCAATGGAGGCAAATGGAATGTAAAAGAATGGAGTGGAATGGAGTGGAGTGGAGTGGAGTGGAGTGAAATAGTGTGGATTGGAAAGGGATGGAATGGAATGCAATGGAATGATGAAAAGAATTATGAGCTGAGATTGCGCCCCTGCTCCCCAGCCTTTGTGACAGAGAGAGGTCCTGTGGAAACGAAGGAATGGAATGGTATGGAGTGGAATGGCATGTAGTGGAGTGGAATGGAGGTGAATGGAGTGGTATGCAATGGAGTGCAATGGAATGTAGTGGAATGGAATGCAATGGAATGGAATGGAATGGAATGGAATGGATTGGAATGGAGTGGAGTGGAATGGATTGGAGTGGAGTGGATGGGTGTGGAATTGAATGGAGTGGAGTGGAGTGGAGTGGAATGGAGTGAAGTGAAATAGAGTGTAGTGGAGAGGAACGCAGGGAGCGGAGTGGAGTGGAGTGGAGTGGAGTGCAGTGGGATGAATAGAGTGGAATGAGTTGGAGTAGAGTCGAGTGGAGTGGAATGAGTGAAGTAGACAGGAGTGAAATGGAACTGAGTGGAGTGGAGTGGAGTGTCCTGGAGTGGAGTGGAGTGGAGTGGAGTGTAACGGAATCTGATGGAACGTTGAAAAGAAATGTGTGTTGAGATTGTGCCAGTACACTACAGCCTGTGTGACAGAGATAGATCCTGTCGAAAGAAAGGAGTGGAATGGAAGGGATTGGAATGGAATGGGATGAAATGGAAAGAAGTGCAATGGAGAGAGGTGGAGTGGATTGCAGTGGAATGGAGTGGAATGGAATGGGATGTAGTGGAATGGAGTGAAGTGGAGAGCGGTGGAGTGTAATGGAGTGGAATGGAATCGCATGTAATGTAAAGGAGTGGAGTGGAGTGGAAAGGAGTGGAAAGGAACGGAATTGAATGAAAAGGAATGAGATAGAATCGAATGGATTGCACTGGAATGGAATGGAATGGAAGGCAATGGAATAGAATGCAATGCAATGGAAAGTTGACATGTAATGCGAGCTGAGATTGTGCCACTGCACTGCAGCCTGGGTGACACCGTGACATCCCGTTCAAAGAAAAGATTGGAAGGCAATGGTGTGAAATAATGGAATGGAATAGAATGGAATGGAATGGAATGGAATGGAGTGGAAAGGAACGGAATGGAATGGAATGGAATGGAATGGAATGAACTGGAGTGTAGTGTAGTGGGGTCGAATGGAATGGGATGCAATGGAATGGAACAGAGTGGAGTGGAGGGGAGTGAAATATAGTGGAAAGAATGGGATGGAATGGAAAACAATGGAACAGTGAAATAAATGTGAGCTGAGATTGTATCACTGATTTCCAGCCTTTCTGACGGAGTGGGATCCTGTGGAAAGAAAGGAATGGAATGGAATGGAATGGAATGGAATGGAATGGAATGGAATGGAATGGAATGGGATGGAATGGAGTGTAGTGAAGGGGAGCAGATTGGAGTGGAGTGGAGGAGAGTGGAGTGAAATTGAGTGGAGTGGAGTGGAGTGCAGTAGAGTGGAATGGAATGAAAAGGAAAGGAATGGAATGGAATAGAGAAATGAAATGTGAATTGAGACTGTGCCACTGCACACCAGCCCCGGTGATAGAGTGAGATCCTGTCAAAAGAAAGGAATGGAATGGAATGGAATGGAGTAGAATGGCATGGAATGGAGTAGAATGGAATGGAATTGATTGGAGCGGAGAGGAGTGGAAAGGAGAATAATGGAATGGGATGGAATGGAAAGGAATCGGGTGGACTGGAATGGAGTGGAAAGGAGTGGAGTGGAATGGATTGGAGTGGAGTGGAGTTGAATGGAGTGGAATGGAATGGAATGGAATGGAATGGAATGGAATGGAATGGAATGGAATGGAGAGGTGAAATTACACGTGAGCTGAGACTGTGCCACTGTGCTCATTGCTGGGTGACAGAGCGAGATACTCTCAACAGAAAGGAATGGAATGGAATGTAGTGGAATGGAATGGAGTAGACTGGAGTGGAGTGGAGTGAAGTGGAGTAGAGTGGAATGGACAGGAATACAATGGGATGGAAAGGAATGGAATGAAGTGGAGTGGAGTGAGGTGGAGTGGAGTGCAGTGGAAAGCAGCCGAACGGAATGGGATGGGGTGGAATGGAGTGGAGTGGAGAGTAGTGGAGTGGATAAGAGTGGAATGGAGTGGAATGGAATCGGATGTAATGGAGTGGAGTGGAGTGGAGTGGAACGGAGTGGAATGGAATGACTTCGAATGGAATACAATGGAACGAAATGAAATGGAATGGAATGCAATGGAATGCAATGGAATAGAATGGAATGCAAAGGAAAGTTGACATGTAATGTGAACTGAGATTGTGCCACTGCACTCCAGCATGTGTGACACGGTGATATCCTGCTGAAAGAAAGGAATGGAACACAATGGATTGTAATGGAATGGAATGGATTGGAATGGAATGGAATGGAATGGAATCGAATGGAATGAAGTGGAGTGGAATTTATTCGATTGGAGTGTAGTGGATTGCAATGGAGTGGAGTGGAGTGGAACGGAGTGGAAAAGAGTGGAATGGAATGGGATGGAATGGAATGGAGTGGAGTGGACTGGAATGGAGCGGAGTGGAAGGGAGTGGAATGGAATGGAATGGAATTGAATGGAATGGAAAGGCATGGAATGCAACGGAATGCAATGGAATAGAATTTAATGCAATGGAAAGTTGTCACATAATGTGATCTGAAATTGTGCCACTGCACTCCGGCCTGGGTGACAGTGTGATATCCTGTTGACAGAAAGAAGAGGAATGCAATGGAGTGAAAGGGAATGGAATGGAATGGAATAGAATGGAATGGAATGGAATGTAACGGAACGGAACGGAATGGAATTGAATGGAATGGACTGGAGTTGAAGGAGTTGAGTGGATTGGAGTGGAATAGAGTCGAATGAAATGAAGTCGAATGGAATGTTATGGAGTGGAGTGGAGCGGAGTGATATGGATTAGGGTGGAGTGGAGTGCAGTGGAGTGTAATGGAGTGGAGTGGAGTGTAATGAAGTGGAGTGGAATGGAGTGGAGTAGAAAGGAATATAGTGGAATGGAGTGGAGTGGGGTGGAGTGGAATGGAGAAGAATGTAATGGGATGGGATGGAATGGAATGAAGTGTAGTGGAGAGGGGCGGAGTGGAGTGCAGTAGAATGGGGTGGTATGGAATGCAATGGATTGGAATGGATTGGAGGGGAGTGCAGTGGAGTGGAGATGGTTAGAATGGAGTGGAGTCAAATCAGATGCAATGGAATGTAGTGGTGTGGGGTGAAGTTGAGTGGAAAGGTGTGGAGTCTTATGGAATGGAATGGAATGGAATGGAATGGAATGCCATGGAATGCCATGGAATGCAATTGAATAGAATGCAATGCAATGGAAAGTTGACATGTAATGTGAGCTGAAACTGTGCCACTGCACTCCAGCCTGGGTGACACAGTGATATCCTGTCAAAAGAAAGGAATGGAAACAATGGAGTGAAATGGAAAGGAACGGAACAGAATGGAGTGGATTGGAGTGTAGTGGAGTGGAGTGGAGTGGAATGAAATGGAGTGGAATGGAATGGTTTCGAAAGGAATGGAATGGTGTGCAATGGAATGGATTGGAGTGGAGTGGAGTGAAATAGATAGTAATGGAATGGGAAGGAATGGAATGCAATGGAATGGTCAAAAGGAATATAAGGTGAGATTGTACAACTACATTTCAGGCTTTGAAAGAGAATGAGATCCTGTGGAGAAAATAATGGGATGGAATGAAGCGGAATGGAATGGAATGGAGTGGATTGGAGTGGAATGAAATGGAGTAGAGTGGAATGGAGTGGAGTGGAGTGGAGTGGAATGAAGTGGAGTGGAGAGGAATGGAGTGGAGCGCAGAGGAGTGGAATTGAGTGGAGTGGAGTGGAGTGGAAAGGAGTGGATTTCAATGGAGTGAAGTGCAGTGGAGTGGAATTTAGTGGAGTGGAGTGGAATGGAGTGGTGTGGAGTGGATTGGAATGGATTGGAATGGAATGGAGTTGAATGAAGTGGAGTGGAGTGGAGATGAGTGGAATGGAGTGGAGTGGAGAGGAATGGAGTGTACTGGAGTGGAGTGAAGTGGAATGGAATGGAGTGGAATGGAATGGAATGGAACAGAATGGAACATAAAGGAGTGGAATGCAATGTTGAAAAGAAATATTTACAGAGATTTGGCCACTACACTACAGCCTGTGTGACGAGGGGAATGGAATAGAAGAGATTAGAATGTAATATAATGGAATGGATTAGAGTGGAGTGGAGTGAAATAGTGATCAGTGGAGTGGAGTACAGTGGAATGGAATGGAATGGAACGGAATGAAATGGAGTGGTGAAATGAAATGTGAGCTGAGATAGTGTCACTGCACATCAGCCTGGGTTACAGAGTGAGATCCTGTCCAAAGAAAGGAATGGAATGGAATGGAGTGAAGGGAATGCAATGGACTGGAGTGGATTGGAGTGGAAAGGAGTGGAATGGATTGGGATGGAATAGAAAGGAGTGGAATGGACTGGAATGGAATGGAGTGGAGTGGGGTAGAATTTAATGGAATGGAATGGAATGGAATGGAATGGAATAGAATGGTGAAATGAAATGAGAGCTGTGATTGTGCCGTTGTGCTCCTGGCAGGGTGACAAAGTCAGATACTGTCAAAAGAAAGGAATGGAATGGAATGTAGTTGAATGGAATGGAATGGAATGGAGTAGATTGGCGTGGACTGGATTGGAGTGTCCTGGATTGGAGTGGAATGGAGTGGAATGGAATGGGATGGAATGGAATGAAAGAAAGTGGAGTGTGTGTGGCGTGGAGTGCAGCGGAATGGAGTGGAATGGAATGAGATGGAGTGGAGTGGAGTGAAGTGCAGTGGAGTTGAGAGGAGTGGAATGGAGTGTAATGGAATCATATATAATGGAATGAAGTGGAGTGGAGTTAATTGGAGTGGATCAGAGTGGAATGGAATGGAATGGAATGGAATGGAATGGAATGGAATGGAATGGAATGGAATGGAATGGAAAGGAATGCAATGGAATGCAATGGAAAGAATTCAATGCAATGGAAAATTGATATGTGATGTGAGCTGAGATTGTGCCACTGCATTCCAGCCTGGGAGACACAGTGTTATCCTGTCGAAAGAAAGGAAAGAAATTCAATTGAGGGAAATGGAATGTAATAGAATGGAATGGAATGGAGTGGAGTGGAGTGGAGTGAAATAGTGTGGATTGGAAAGGGATGGAATGGAATGCAATGGAATGGTGAAAAGAAATAGGAGCTGAGATTGCGCCCCTGCACCCCAGCCTTCGTGACAGAGAGAGGTCCTGTGGAAACGAAGGAATGGAATGGTATGGAGTGGAATGGCATGTAGTGGAGTGGAATGGAGGTGAGTGGAGTGGTATGCAATGGAGTGCAATGGAGTGTAGTGGAATGGAATGCATTGGAATGGAATGGAATGGAATGGATTGGAATGGAGTGGAGTGGAATGGATTGGAGTGGATTGGAGGGGTGTGGAATGGAATGGAGTGGAGTGGAGTGGATTGGAATGGAGTGGAGTGAAATAGAGTGTAGTGGAGAGGAATGCAGGGAGTGGAGTGGAGTGGAGTGCAGTGGGATGAATAGAGTGGAATGAGTTGGAGTAGAGTCGAGTGGAGTGGAATGAGTGAAGTAGACAGGAGTGAAATGGAACTGAGTGGAGTGGAGTGGAGTGTCCTGGAGTGGAGTGGAGTGTAGTGGAGTGGAGTGTAACGGAATCTGATGGAACATTGAAAAGAAATGTGTGTTGAGATTGTGCCAGTACACTACAGCCTGTGTGACAGAGATAGATCCTGTCGAAAGAAAGGAGTGGAATGGAAGGGATTGGAATGGAATGGGATGAAATGGAAAGAAGTGAAATGGAGAGAGGTGGAGTGGATTGCAGTGGAATGGAGTGGAATGGAATGGGATGTAGTGGCATGGAGTGAAGTGGAGTGCGGTGGAGTGTAATGGAGTGGAATGGAATCGCATGTAACGTAAAGGAGTGGAGTGGAGTGGAGTGGAAAGGAGTGGAAAGGAATGGAATTGAATGAAAAGGAATGAGATAGAATCGAATGGATTGCACTGGAATGGAATGGAATGGAAGGCAATGGAATAGAATGCAATGCAATGGAAAGTTGACATGTAATGCGAGCTGAGATTGTGCCACTGCACTGCAGCCTGGGTGACACCGTGACATCCCGTTCAAAGAAAGGATTGGAAGGCAATGGTGTGAAATAATGGAATGGAATAGAATGGAATGGAACGGAATGGAATGGAATGGAATGGAATGGAATGGAATGGAATGAACTGGAGTGTAGTGTAGTGGGGTCGAATGGAATGGGATGCAATGGAATGGAACAGAGTGGAGTGGAGGTGAGTGAAATATAGTGGAAAGAATGGGATGGAATGGAAAACAATGGAACAGTGAAATATATGTGAGCTGAGATTGTATCACTGATTTCCAGCTTTTTGACGGAGTGAGATCCTGTGGAAAGAAAGGAATGGAATGGAATGGAATGGAATGGAATGGAATGGAATGGAATGGAATGGAATAGGATGGAATGGAGTGTAGCGGAGGGGAGCAGATTGGAGTGGAGTGGAGGAGAGTGGAGTGAAATTGAGTGGAGTGGAGTGGAGTGCAGTAGAGTGGAATGGAATGAAAAGGAAAGGAATGGAATGGAATAGAGAAATGAAATGTGAATTGAGACTGTGCCACTGCACACCAGCCCTGGTGATAGAGTGAGATCCTGTCAAAAGAAAGGAATGGAATGGAATGGAATGGAGTAGAATGGCATGGAATGGAGTAGAATGGAATGGAATTGATTGGAGCGGAGAGGAGTGGAAAGGAGAATAATGGAATGGGATGGAATGGAAAGGAGTCGAGTGGACTGGAATGGAGTGGAAAGGAGTGGAGTGGAATGGATTGGAGTGGAGTGGAGTTGAATGGAGTGGAATGGAATGGAATGGAATGGAATGGAATGGAATGGAATGGAATGGAATGGAATGGAATGGAATGGAATGGAATGGAGAGGTGAGGTGAAATTAAACGTGAGCTGAGACTGTGCCACTGTGCTCATTGCTGGGTGACAGAGCGAGATACTCTCAACAGAAAGGAATGGAATGGAATGTAGTGGAATGGAATGGAGTAGACTGGAGTGGAGTGGAGTGGAGTGAAGTGGAGTAGAGTGGAATAGACAGGAATACAATGGGATGGAAAGGAATGGAATGAAGTGGAGTGGAGTGAGGTGGAGTGGAGTGCAGTGGAAACAGCCGAACGGAATGGGATGGACTGGAATGGAGTGGACTGGAGAGCAGTGGAGTGGATAAGAGTGGAATGGAGTGGAATGGAATCGGATGTAATGGAGTGGAGTGGAGTGGAGTGGAACGGAGTGGAATGGAATGACTTCGAATGGAATACAATGGAACGAAATGAAACGGAATGGAATGCAATGGAATGCAATGGAATAGAATGGAATGCAATGGAAAGTTGACATGTAATGTGAACTGAGATTGTGCCACTGCACTCCAGCATGCGTGACACGGTGATATCCTGCTGAAAGAAAGAAATGGAACACAATGGAGTGTAATGGAATGGAATGGATTGGAATGGAATGGAATGGAATGGAATGGAATGGAATGGAATGGAATGGAATGGAGTGGAGTGAAATGGAGTGGAATAGATTTGAACACAATGGGATGGAGTGGAATGGAATGGAGTGGAGAGTCGTTGAGGGGAATAGAGTGGAATGGAATGGGATGGAATGCAATGCAATGGAATGTTAAAAAGTAATGTGTGCTGATATTGTGCCACTGCACTCCAGCCTTTGTGACAGAGTTAGATCCTGTGGAAAGAAAGGAATGGAATAGAATGGAGTGGAATAGAATGGAATGGAGTGGAATGGAGTCCAGTGGAGTGTAGTGGAGTGGAATAGAGTGGAGTGGAATGGAATGAAGTGGAATAGATTGGAGTGGAATGGATTGGAATGGAGTGGAGTGGATTGAAGTGTAGTCAAGTGGATTCGAATGGAGTGGAATGGAGTGGAGTGGAGTGGAGTTGAATGGAATGGAACTGAATGGAGTGGAGAGGAGTCGAGAGTAGTGGAGTGAAGTAGAATGCAGTCGAATGGAATGGGATGGATTGGAATGGAATGGAGTGGAGACGAGTGGAGGGCAGAGGAGTCGAGTAGAATGGAATGGAATGGTATGGAATGCTGAAAACAATTGTGCTGAGATTGTGCCGTTACATTACAGCCCGTGTGAATGAGGGAGATCTTGTCAAAGGAAAGCAGTGGAATGGAAGGGATTGCAAAGGAATGGAATGGAATGGATTGTAGTGGAGTACAAAAGAATTGAGTGCAGTGGAGTGCATTGTAGTTTAGCGCAACAGAATGGAATGGAAAGGAGTGCAGTGGACTGGAAAGGAATAGAGTGGGTTGCAATGCAATGAACTAGAGTGGAGTGGAGTGGAGTGGAATGGAATGGAATGGAATGGAATAGAATGGCATGGAAAGGAATGGAATTGAAAGGAGTGGAGTGGATTAGAATGAAAAGGAGTGGAATGGACTGCCGTGTAGTGTAGTGGAGTGGAGTGGAGTAGAGTGGAAAGGAGTGGAATGCAATAGGATGGAATGGAAAGGGATGGAGTGGACAGTAAAGGAATGGAGTGGACTGGAGTGGAATGTATTGGAGTGGAGTGGAGTGGAGTAGAGGGTAATGCAATAAAATGGAAAGGACTGGATACGAATGTAATGCAATGCAAGGTAATGCAATGCAATGCAATGCAATGGAATACAATGCAAGGCAAAGGAAAGTTACATGTAATGTGAACTGAGAATATGCCACTGCACCCGAGCATGGGTGACACAGTGATATCCCTTGAAATGAAGGGAATGGAATGCAATGGAGTGAAATGAAGTGAAATGGAATGGAATGTAATGGATTGGAGTGGTGTGGAGTGGAGTTGAATGTAGAATGAAATGGGATTGAGTGAAATGGAAGAGAATGGAGTGGAGTGGAATGGAGTGAAATAGAGTGGAATGGAATGGGATGGAATGGAATGCAAGGAAATGCTGGAAAGAAATGTGAGCAGTGATAGTGCCACTGCACTCCAATCTTTGGGAGTGAGAGAGATCCTGTGGAAAGAAAGGACTGGACTGCAATGGAGTGGAGTGTAATAGCGTGGAGCGGAGCGGAGTGGAATGTAGGGGAATGGAGTGGAATGGAAAGAATGGAGTCTAATGGAGCGGAATGGAGCAGAATGGAGTGGAAAGGAATGGAATGGAGTAGAATGGAATGGAACGGTGTGTAATGGAATGGAATGCAGTGGAATGGATTGGTATGAAGTGGAGTGGAGTGGAATGGAATAGAGTGGAGAGGAGTGGAGTGGGGTGGAGTGGAATAGAATGGTGTGGAGTGGAATGGAATAGAGTGGAGTGTGGTGGAAGGGAATGGAGTGGAATGGAGTGGAGTGGAAAGGACTGGAGTGGAGTGAAGTGGATTGGAGTCGAATGGATTGCAGTGGAATAGAATGGAATGGAGTTGGGTGGAGTGGAATGGAATGAAGTGGAGTGGAGTGGAGTGGAATTAATTGGCTTCGAGCGCACTCGCGTGGAATGGAGTGCAGAGGAGTGGAATGGAGTGGAGTGGAATAGAATGAAATGGCCTGGAATGCAATTGAAGGGAATGGAATGGAATGGAATGGAATGGAATAGAATGGAATGGAATGGAATGGAATGGAATGGAAAGGATTGGAGTGAAGTGGAGTGAAGTGGATTGGAGTAGAGTGGTGAGGAATGGAGTTGAATGGAGATGAATGGAGTGGAATAGAATGGAATGGAGTGTGTGGAGTGGAATGCAGAAGAGTGGAGTGGAGTTGAGTGAAGTGGAGTGGAGTGGAGTAGGTTTGAATGAAATGGAGTGGAGTGGAATGGATTGGAATGGAGTGGAGTGGCGTGGAATAGAGTGGAGTGGAATGGAATTGAATGGCATGGAGAAGAATGGAGAGGAATGGAGTGGAGTGGAGTGGAGTGGAGTTGAATGGAATGGAGTGGAATGGAGTGGAGTTTTGTGGAGTAGAGTTGAGTGGAGTGGAATGCAGGGGATTGGAATGGAATGGAGTGGAATGGAGTGGAATTGAAAGGAATGGAATGGAATGGAATGAAATGGAGTGGAATGGAATAGAATGAAATGCAAAGGGAAGTTGACATATATTGTGAGCTGAGATAGTGCCACTGCACTTCAGCCAGGATGACAAAGTGATATACCATGGAAACAAAGGAATGGAATGCAGTGGAGTAAAATGGAGCGGAATGGAAAGGAATGGAGTAGAGTGGAGTGGAATGGAGTGGATTGGAATGAAGTGGATTGGAGTGGAATGCAGTGGAGAGGAGTGGAATGGAGTGGAGTGGAGTGGAATGGAATGGAATGGAGTGGAATGGAATGGAGTGCAGAGGAGTGGAATGGAGTGGAGGGCAGTGGAAAGGAGTGGAGTGGAGAGGAATGGAGTGGAGTGGAATGGAATGGACTTTAGTAGTTTGGAGTAGAGAGGAATAGGCTGGAATGGAGTACAATGGAGAGGAAGGGAATGGAGAGGAGTGGACTGGAATGGAGTGGAATGGAATGGATTGCAATGGGGTAGTGTGGAGTGGAATGGAGTGGAGTGGAGTGGAGTGGACTGGTGTGGAGTAGAATGGAATTGAATGCAGTGGAGAGGAGTGGAATGGAGTGAAATAAAATGGAATGGAGTGGAGTGGAGTGGAATGGAGTCGAGTTGAATGGTGTGGAGTGGATTGGAATGGAATGGCATGGCGTAGAATGGAGTGGAATGTAATGGAGTGGAGTGGAGTGAAATAGAGTGGAATGGAATTTGATAGAATAGAATGCAATGGAATGGTGAAAAGAAATGTTAGCTGAGACAGTGCCACTGCACTCCAGCTTTTGTGACAAAGAGAGTAAATGTGGAAGGAAAGGAACGGAATGGAATTGATTCGAATGGAATTGAGTGTAGTACAGAGCTGTGGAGTGCAATGGAGTGGAATGCAATAGTATGGAGTGGACTGGAGTGGAATGGAGTGGAAAGGAGTGGAATGGAATGGAATGGAGTGTAGTGGAGTGGAATTGGAGTGGAGTGAAGTGGAGTGTATTGGAATGGAGTTGAGTGGAGTGGAGTGGAATAAAATTTAGTGCAGTGGAGTGGATTGCAATGGAGTGGAGTGGTGTGGAATGGAATGGAATAGAGTGTAGTGGAGTGGGGTGGACTGGAATGGAGTGGAATTGAGGGGAATGTAAAGCATTGGAGTGGATTGAAGTGGAATGCAATGGAATAGAATGGAGTGGAGTGAAACGAAATGGAGCGGAGTTGAATGGAATGGAGTGGACTAGAGTATAGTGTAGTGGATTGGGGAGGAATGGAATGGACTGGAGGGGAAGGGAATGAAATGGAGTGGTGTGGAGTCGAATGGAGTGGAGTGGAGGGTAGTGGAAATAAAAGGAATCAAATGGAATGGAATGCAATTCAATGCAATGCAAAGCACTGCAAAGCAATGCAATGTAATGTAATGCAAAGGAATAGAATGTAATGCAATGGAAAGTTGACATATAATGTGAAGACTGATTGTGGCACTGCACTCCAGTCTGAGTGACCCAGTGATATCCTGTGGAAAGAAAGGAATGGAATGGAATGGAGTGAAATGGAATGGAATGAAATGGAATGGAGTGGACTAGAACGGAGTGGACTGGAGTGTAGTGGAGTGGAGTTGAATGGAGTCTAATGGAATGGGAAGGAACGGAATGGAGTGGAGTGGAGTGCAGTCGAGTGGAAAGGAGTGGAACGGAGTGGAGTGGAGTGGAATTGAGTGTAGTGGAGTGGAGTGGATTGGAGTACAATGGAGTGGAGTGGAGTGGAATGGAATGGAATGAAGGGGAGTAGAGTGGAATGGAATGGAGTGGAGTGGAATGGAGTGTAATGGAGTGGAGTCGAGTGGACTGGAGTGGAGTAGAGTGGAGTGGAATGGAATGGAGTGGATTGGAATGGAGAGGAGTGGAATGGAGTAGAGTTGAGTGGAGTACAATAGAGTGGAATGGAATGGAGTGGAGTGGAATGGAGTGGAATGGATTGCAATGGAGTGAATTGGAGTGCAGTGGTGTGGAGTGGAATGGAATGGAGTGGATTGGAATGGAGAGGAGTGGAATGGAGTAGAGTTGAGTGGAGTACAATAGAGTGGAATGGAATGGAGTGGAGTGGAATGGAGTGGAATGGATTGCAATGGAGTGAATTGGAGTGCAGTGGTGTGGAGTGGAGAAGAATGGAATAGAATGGAGTGGAATGAAGTGGAGTGGAATGGAATGGAATGGAGAGGAAGCAGTGGAATGGAAGGGAAGCAGTGGAATGCAGTGGAATGGAATCAAGTGGAATGCAATGGAGAGGAAAGGAGTGGAATGGAGTAGAATGCAGTGGAATGGATTGGAGTGGATTGTAGTGGAGTGGAATTGCATGAATTGGAATGGAATGGAATAGAGTTGAGTGGAGCAGAATGGAATTGAATGGAATGTAGTCGAGTGCAGTGGAGTGGACTGGAATGGAATGCAATGGAATGGAGTGGAGTGGAATGGAATGGAGAGGAGTGGAATGCAATGGAGTGGAATGGAATAGAATAGAATGCAGTGGAGTGAAATAGAATGGAGTGGAGCAGAACAGCATGAAATGGAGTTGAGTGGAGTGGACTGGATTGGACTGGAATGGAGTGGAATGGAATGCATTCGAATGGAATGGAGTGGAGTGGAGTGGAATGGAGTGGGAAGGAATGTAGTAGAGTGGATTGGAATGGAGTGGGAAGGAATGGAATGGAGTGAAGTCGAGTGGAATGGAGTGGAGTGTAATCAAATGGAGTAGAATAGAATGAAATTGAGTGGAGTGGGGGGGAATGGAATTAAATTGAATGTAGTGGAGTGGAGTGGAATGGAATAGAGTGGAGTGGACTGGAGTGGAGTGGAATGGAATGTAAAGAAATTGAATGGAATGGAGTGGAATGGAGTGGAGTGCAGTGGAATGGAATGGAATGGAATGGAGTGGAGTGCAGTGGAATGGAGTGGAGTGGACTGGAGTGGATTGGAATGGAAAGGAATGAAATGGAATGCAATGCAATGGAATGCTGACATGTAACGTGAGCTGAGATTGTGCCACTGCACTTCAGCCTGTGTGACACAGTGATATACTGTTGAAAGAAAGGAATTGAATGCAATGGAGTGGAATGGAATGGAATGGAATGGAATGGAATGGAATGGAATGGAATGGAATGGAATGCAATGGAATGGAGTGGAATGGAGTGGAGTGGAGTGGAATGTAGTCGAATGGCATGTTATGCACTGGAATGGAACGGAGTGGAGTTGAGAGGAGTGGAGTGGAAAGGAGTGGAACAGAATGGGATTGAGTGGAATGGAATGGAGTGGAGAAAAGTTGAGTGTAATAGAGTGGAATGGAATGGGATGAAATGGAATGCAATGGAATGGTTAAATGAAATGTGCGTTGCAATTGTGGCACAGCACTCCAGCTTTTGTGACTGAGAGAGATCCTGTGGAAAGAAAGGAATGGAACGAAATGGAGCAGAATGGAATGTAGTGGGGTGGAGTGGAGTGTAGTAGAGTGGAGTGGAGAGGAGTGGAATGGAATGGAAGCGACTGGTGTGGAATTGAGTAGAGTGGAGTGAACTGGAATGGAATGAACTGGAATGGAATGAAGTGAAATGGAATGGAGTAGAATGGAATGGAGTGGAGTGGAGTGGAATGGAATGGAGTGGAATAGAATGGAATACATTGGAGTGGAGTGGAATAGAATGCAATGGAATTTAGTGGAGTGGAGTGGAGTGGAATGAAATGGAGTTGAATGGAATGGAGTGGAGTGGAATGGAATTGAATGGAGTGTAGTGGAAGGGAGTGGAGTGTAGAGGAAAGGAGTTGAGTGCAGTGGATTGGAGTTGATGAAGTGGATTGGAGTGAAATTGAGTGCAGTTGAATGGAATGGAATGCAATTGAGTGGGTTGCAGTGGAATGGAGTGCAGTCAAATGGAATAAAGTGGATTGGGGTGTAGTGGTGGAATGGAATGGAGTGGAGTGGAGTGGAATGGAATGGAGACGAGAGGGCTTGTGTGGAATGGAGTTCAGTGGAGTGGAATGGAGTGAAGTGCAATGAACCGGAATGGTGTTGAGTGGACTGGATTGGAATGGAATGGAATGGAGTGGAGTGGAGTGGAGAGGAGTGCAATGGAGTAGAGTGAAGGGGAATTTAGAAGAATGGTTTGGAATGGAGAGAAATGGAGTGGAATGGAATGGAATGGAGTGTAGTGGAGTGGAATGGAGGGGAGTGGAGTAGAGTGAATTGGAGTGGAGGGGAGTGGAGTTGAATGGAATTGATTGCAGTGGACTGGAGTGGAATGGAGAGGAGTGGAGTTAAATGGATTGGATAGGAATGGAATGGAATGGCGTGGAGTGGAATGCAGTAAAATGGAATGGAGTGGAGTGGAGTGGAATGAAGAGGAATGGAGAGGATTGGTGTGGAGTGGAGTGGAGGGGAGTTAAAGGGAATGGAGTGGAATCACATAGAAAGAAATGGAATAGAATGGAATGGAATGGAATAGAAAGCAATGAAATGGAATGTTGACAAGTAATGTGAGCTGATACTGTACCACTGAACTCCAGCCTGGGTGACACGGTGATATCCAGGCAAAGAAAGAAATGGGATGCAATGGATTTAAATGGAATGGAATGGAAAGAATTGAGTAGTGGAGTGGATTGGAGTGGAGAGGAGTGGAATGGAGTGAAATGCTGTGGAGTGGAGAGGAATGGAGTGGATGGGGTGGAAAGGAGTGCATTGGAGTTGAATGCACTGGAGTCTAGTGTAATGGAATGGAATGAAGTGGAGTGGAATGGAGTGGAAAGGAGTTGAATGGAGTGAAGTGGAGTGGAATGGAGTGGAGTGGAGAAGCATGGAGTGGAATGGAGTGGAGTGGAGAAGAATGGAGTGGAATGGAGTGGAGTGGAGTGGAATGGAATGGACTGGAGTGAAGTGGAATGGACTAGAATGGAGTGGAATGGAGGGGAATGGAATGGAGTGGATTGGACTGGAATGGAATGGAAAGGAATGGAGTGGAGTGGAGTGGAATGGAGTGGAGTTTAGTTGAGTGGAATGGAATGGAGAGGAGTGGACTGGAGTGGAATGGAGTGGAGTGGAATGGAATGGAGTGGAGTGGAATGAAATGGAATTGCGTGTTGTGGAATGGAGTGGAATAGAATGGAGTGGAGTGGAATGGAATGGTGTGGAGTTTACTGGAATGGAATGGAACGGAATGGAATGGAATGGAGTGGAGTGGAATGGAGTGGAGTGGACTGGAGAGGAACGGAATGGAGAGGACAGGAGTGGAATGGAGTGGAGTGTTGTGGAGTGGAATGGAGTGGAGTGGAATGGAATGGAATTGCATGGAGTTGAATGGAATGGTGTGGAGTAGAATGGATTTCAGTGGTGTGGAGTGGTGTGGAGTGGAGTGGAGTGGACTGGAGTGGCGTGGAATGGATGTAGTGGAATGGAATGGAATGGAATGCCATGCAATGCAATGGAATGTAGACATGTATTTTGAGCCGAGATTGTGCCACAACACTCCAGCCTGGGTGACACAGTGATATCCTCTCGAAAGAAAGTAATGGAATGCAATAGAGTGAAATGATATGGAATGGAATGGAATGGAATGGAATGGAATGGAATGGAATGGAATGGAATGGAGTGTAGTTTAGTGGAGAAGAGTGATGTGGAGTGGAGTGGAATGGAGTCAAATGGAATGGGATGTAGTGAATTGTAATGGAGTGGATTGGAGTGGAGTGTAAAAGAATGGATTGAATGCGATGGAATAGAAGGCAATGGAAAGGTGAAAAGAAATGTGAGCTGAGATGGTGTCCGTACAATCCAACCTTTGTGTCAGAGAGACATCCTGTGGAAAGAAAGGAATGGAATAGAATGGATTGGAATAGTATGGAGTGGAGTGGAGTATTGTGGATTGGAATGGAGTGAAACGGAAAGGATTGGAGTGCAGTGGAGTGGAATGGAGTGGAACGAAATGGAATGGAATGGAGTGGAGTAGAGTGCAGTGGAGTGGAATGGAATGGAGTTGAGTGTACTTGCGTGAAGTGGAGCAGAGTGGAGTGGAGTGGGTTGGAATGCAGTGGAGTGGAGTGGAGTGGAGTGGAATGGAATGGAGTTGAGAGGACTCAAGTGGAATGGAGTGCATTGGAGTGGAATGCAGTGAAGTAGAATGGAATTGAATGGCCTGCAATGGAATGGAATGGAGAGGAAAAGAATGGAGTGACGTGGAGTGGAGTGGAGTGGAGTGAAAAGGAGTAGAATGGAGTGGAACGGAATGGAATGGTGTGGAATGGAGAGGAATGGAGTAGAATGGATTAGAATGGAGTGGAGTGGAGTGGAACTGAGTGCAGTGGAGTAGAGTAAATTGGAGTGGAATGGAGTGGATTGGGGATGAATGGAATGGAGTGGAGTGGACTGCAGTGGAATGGAGTGGATTGGAGTTGAATGGATTGGAGTGGAGTGGAATGGAAGGGAGTGCAATTGAGTGGAATGGAGTGGAGAGGAGTGGAATGGTGTGAGGTGGAGTGGAATGGAGAAGAGTGGAGAAGAATGTAGTGAAATGGAGTGGAGTGGAATGGAATGGACTCGAGTGGAGTGGAATTGACTGGAATGGAGTGCAATTGAGTGGAATGGAAAGGATTGGAGTGGACTGGAGTGGAAAGGAAAGGAATGGATTGGAATGGAGTGGAGTGGAATGGAGTGGAGTGGATTGGAGTGGAGTGGAGTGGAGTGGAATTAGATAGAATGGACTGGACTGGAATGGAATGGAATGGAATGGAGGAGTTGAGTGGAATGGAATTGAGTGACATGCTGTGGAGTGCAGAGGAATGTAATGTAAAGGAATGCAGTGAAGTGGAGTAGACTAGAGTGGATTGAATTGGAAAGGAATGTGCTTTAATGGAATGGAGTGCTGAGGAGTGAAGAGGAGGAATGGAATGGAAGGGAACGGAATGTAAAGGAATAAAATGTAAGGTATTGGATTGGAGTGGAGTAGATTGGAGTGGACTGGAATTTAAAGGTGTGGAGTGGAATTTAATGAAGTGGGGACTAATAGAATGGAGTGGAATGGAATGGAATGGAGTCAAGTGGAATGGAGTAGAGGGGAGAGGAGTGAAGTGGAATTGAGTGGAATGTAGTGGAATGGAATGGACTGCTGTGGAGTGGAATGGATTGGAGTGGAGTGGTGTGTAGTGATATGGATTGGAGGGAGTGCAGTTTAATGGTATGGAATGGAAAAGAGTGGAGTGGAGAGGAATGAAGTGGAGGGGAGAGGAATGGAATGGAATGGAGTGGAATGAAGTGGAGTGGAATGAAGTGGAATGGAGTGGAATGGAATGGGGTGGAGTGGATTGGAGTGGAATGTAGTGGAAAGGAGTGGAGTGGAGTGGAATGGAATGGAGTGCAGTGGAGAGGATTGAAATGGAGTGGAGTAGAATGGAATGAAATGGAGTGGATTGGAATGGAATGGAGGTGAGTGGAATGGAATGGTATGGAATGGAGTGGAATGGAATGGAATAGTGTGGAGTGGAATGCAGTGGAGTGGAATGGAATAGAGTGGAGTGGTATGGAATGGAGTGGAGTGGAATGGAATTTAGTGGAGTAGAATGGAATGGAATGGAGTGGAGTGGAGTGGAATGGAGTGGAGTGGAGTCAAATGGAATGCAATGGAATGGAATAGAATGGGATGGAATGGAATGCAATGGAGGAGTGGAGTGCAGTGGAATTGAATGGAGTGCAGTGGAGTGCAGTGGAATGGAATAGAATGGAATGGAGTGGAGTGAAGGGGACTAGAGTGATTTGCAGTGGAAGGGACTGGAAAGGAATGGGATGTAATGCAATGGAGTGGTGTGGAGTGCAGTAGAATGAAATGGAATAGAATGGAATGGAGTGGAGTGGAGTGGAGTGCAGTTCACTATAATGGAATGGTTTGGAGTGGAATGGAATGAAGTGGAGTGGAATGAAATGTAGAGGAATGGAATGGAGTGAAGTTGAATGGAGTGGATTGTAGTGGAGTTGAGTGAAGTGGAATGGAGTGTAATGGAGTAGAATGGAATGGAATGGAGTGGAGTAGAGGGGAGTGGCTTGAATTAGACTGGACTGGAGTTTAGTGGAGTGGTATGGAGCGGAGTTGAGTGGAGTGTAGCGTAATGGAATGGATTGGAGTTGAGTGCTGTGGAGTGGAGTGGAATGCAATGGAATGGACTGGAATGGAATGGAATGCATTCCAATGCAATGAAATGCAATATAATGCATTGTAATGCAACGCAATGCAATGCAAAGCAATGCAATGAAATGGAATAAAATGTAATGCAATGTAAACATGACATGTAATGTGTGCTGAGATGGTGTCACCGCACTTCAGCCTGGGTGAAACAGTGATATCCTGTTAAAAGAAAGGAATGGAGTGCAATGGAGTGAAATGGAATTGAATGGATGGAATGGAATGGAGGGGAGTGGGGTGGAGTGGGGTGGAAAGGAATGGAGTGGAATGGAATCGAATGAAATGGGATGGAGTGGAATGGAATGGAGGGGAGTGGAGTGGAGTGAAAAAGCGTGGAATGGAATGAGATGGAATGGAATTCAATCGAATGGTGAAAAGTAATGAGCGCTGAGATTGTGAAACTACACTCCAGCATTTGTGACAGAGAGAGATTCTGTGGTAAGAAAGGAATGGAATGGAATGGAATGGAATGGAATGGAATGGAATGGAATGGAGTGGAATGGTGTGGAAAGGAGTGGAATGGAGTGGAATGGAGTGGAGTGGAATGGAGTGGAGTGCAGATGAATGGAACGGAATGGTGTGGAATGGTGTGGAATGGCGTGGAATGGAGTGGAATGTAATGTAATGAAGTGAAGTGGATTGGAGGGGGGTGAAGGGAAACGGATTTGGGTGGAGTGTATTACAATGGAATGGAATGGAATAAAGTGGAGTGGAATATAGTGTAGTGGAGAGGAGTAGAATGGAATTGAATGCAGTGGAATGGAATGGAAAGGAATGGAATGGAATGGAATGGAATATAATGCAAAGCAATGCAAAGCAATAGAATACAATGCAATGCAGTGCAATGTAATGGCATAGAATGGAATGGAAGGCAATGCAATGCAATGGCATAGAATGCAATGTAATGGAATATTGACATGTAACGTGAGCTGAGACTGTGTCACTGAACTCCAGCCCGGGTAACTCAGTGATATTCTGTCGAAAGAAAGGAATGGAATGCAACGGTTTGAAAAGCAATGGAATGGAGTGGAATGGAATGAAATGGAATGGAATGGAATGGAATGGAGTACAGTGGATTAGAATTGAGTGGAGTGGAGTGGGGTGCAATGGAGTCGAATGCAATGGCATGGAGTAGAATAAAATGGAGTGAAGTGGATTAGAGTGGAGTGAAAAAGAGTGTAATGCAAAGGGAAGGAATGGAATGCAATGCAATGGTGAAAGGAAATGTGAGCTGAGATTGTGCCACTGCTATCCAGCATTTGTGACAGAGAGAGAGATCCTGTGGAAAGAAAGGAATATAATAGAATGGAGTGGAACGGAATGGAGTGGAGTGGACTGGAGTGGAATGGAATGGAATGGAATTGAGACGAATGGAATGGAATGGAAAAGAAAGCAATGGAATGGAATTAAATGGAGAGGAGTGGAATGGAATGGAATGGAAAAGAATGGAATGGAGTGGTTTGGAATTGAATGGAATTAAATGGAGTGGAGTGGAGTGCAATCAAATGGCATGGAGGCGAGTCAAGTGGAATGGAATGGAATGGAGTTGAGAGGAATGGAAAGGAGTATAGCAGAGTGTAATGGAATGGAATGGAAAGGAATGGAGTGGAGTGGAAAGGAATGGAATGGAGTTGATTGAAATGAAATGTAATGGAATGGAGTGGAGGGGAAGGTATGGAATGGAATTGAATGGAGTGGAGTGCAGTGGAATGGATTATACTGAAATGGAATGCAGTGGAGTGGAATGGACTAGAATGGAGTGGAGTGGAGTGGAAAAGAATGGATTGGAATGGAATGGAGTGGTGTGGAGTGGAGTGGAAAGGAATGGAATGCAATGAAGAGGAGTGAAGTGGAGTGGAAAGGATTTGCATGGAGAGTTGTGGAAACGAGTGTTGTGGAGTGGAGTGGAATGTATTGAAATGGAATGGAGTGGAATGGATTTAAGTGGAATGGTGTGGAGTGGAGTGGAGTGGAATGGAATGCAGTGGAGTGTACTGGAGTGGAATGGGTTGGAGTGGAGTGGAGAGGAGTGGAATGGAATGGAGTGTAGTGCAATGGAGTGGAATGTAGTGGAGTGGAATGGAGTGGATTCGAGTGGAATCAAATGGAATGGAGTTGAATGGAGGGGAATGGAATGGAAACGAATGGACTGGAGTAGAGTGCAGTGGAGAGCAATGGAGTGGAATGGAGTGGGATGAATTTGATTGTAATGGAATGGAATGGAATGGAGTGGAGTGGAGTGGACTGGCATGGAATTTAATGGAATGGAGTGCATTGGATTGGAATAGAATGGAATGGATTGGAGTGAAGTGAAATGGAGTGGAGTGGACTGGAGTGGAATGCAATGCAGTGGAGTGGACTGGAGAGAAATGGGTTGCAGTGGAGCGGAGTGGAATGGATGGAATGGAGTGCAATGGAATGGAATGGAGTGGAGTGTATTGGAGTGGATTCGAGTGCAATGGAATAGAAAGGAGTGGAATGGAGTGCAGTGAATTGGAGTTGAGAGCAATGGAGTGGAGTGGAGTGCAATGGATTGTAAAGGAATGGAATGGAATTGAGTGGAGTGGAGTTTAGTGGAGAGGAGTGGAGTTGAATTTAATGGAATGGAGTGGAATTGAATTGAATGGAATAGAATGGAGTGGCATGGAATGCAATGCAATGCATTCCAATGCAAAGGAATGCAATGGTGTGAAAAGCAATGCAATGTAATGGAAAGTTGGCCTGTCATGTGAGCTGAGATTGTACCAATGCACTCCACCCTGGGTGAAACTGTGATATGTTGTCAAAAGAAAGAATATAATCCATTGGTGTGAAATGGAATGGAATGAAATGGCGTGAAGTGGAGTAGAAATGAGAGAAGTGGAGTGGAGTGGAGTGCAATGAAGTGGAGTGCAATGGAGAGGAGTGGTGTGGAGTGGAGTGGAGTGGAGTCAAAAAGTGTGGAGTGGAATTCTATGGAATGGTATGCAAAGGAATGGTGAAAAGAAATGGGAGCTGATACTGTGCAATTGCACTCCAGCCTTTTTGACAGAGAGAGATCCTATGGAAAGAAAGCAATGGAATGGAATGGAGTGGAATGGAATGGTCTGGAAGGGAGAGGAGTGCACTGTAGTGGAATGGAGTGGAATGGAATAGAATGGAGTGGAATGGAGTGGAGTAGAATGTAATGGAAGGGTGTGGAGTGGAGTGGAATGGATTCAAGCGGAGTGGAGTGGAGTGGACTGGAGTGGAATGAAATGGAATGGAGCGGAGTGGAGTGGACAGTAATGGAAGAGAATGGAGTGGAGTGGAATGGAGTTGAATGTAATGGAATGGAAGGGTATGGAATGGAGAGGAGTGGAATGGCATAGAGTGGAGTGGAATGGAATGGAGTGGAATAGAATGGAGTGGAGTGGAGTCGACTGAAATGGAGTGGAGTGGACTATAATGGAGAGTAGTGTAGTGTAGAGGAGTGGAGTGGAGTGCAATGGAATGGAATGTAATGGAACGGAGTGGACTGGACAGGAATAAAGTGGAGTGGAATTGAGTGGAGTAGATTGAATTGGAGTACTGAGGAGTGGAATAGATTGGAGTGCAGTGGACTGGAATGGAATGGAATGGAGTGGAGTGGACGGGAATGGAGGGGAGTGGAATGAAATGGAGTGCAGTGGAGTGGAATGGAGTAGAGTGAAGTGGAATGGAGTAGAGTGGAGTGGAATGGAGTAGAGTGGAGTGGAATGGAATGGAACTGAGTGGAGTGAAGCAGAGTGGAGCGGAGTGGAATGGAGTGTACTGGAGTGAAATGGAGTGGAGAGGAGTGGAATAGAATGCAGTGGAGTGGAGTGGAATGAAATGGATAGGTGTGGAGAGGAGTGCAGTGGAGAGAAATGGAATGGAGTGGAATGGAATGGAGTGGAGTGGAGCAGAATGGCATGGAGTTGAATGGAATGGAGAAGAGTGGAATGGAATGGAATGGAATGGAATGGATTGGATTGAAGTGGAGTGGAGTGGAATGGAGTTTAGTGGGCTGGAGTGGAGTGGAATGGAATCAAGTGGAGGGGAGTGGAGTGGATTGGAGTGTATTGGAATGAAATGGATTAGAGTGGAGTGGAGTGGAATGAAGTGGACTGGAGTGGAATGGAATGGAGTGGAGTGGAATGGAATGGAGTGGAATGGAATGGAAAGGAGTGGAATGGAATGGTATGGAATAGAATGGAATGGAATGGAATGGAGAGAAATGGAATGGAATAGAGTGGAGAGGAATGGAATGGAGTGGAGTGGAATGGAATGGAGTGGAGTGTAGTGGACAGAAATGGAATGGAGTGGACTGGAAGGGAGAGTATTGTAGTGCAGTGTAGTGGAGTGGAGTGCAAAGGAATGGAATGGTATGGAATGGAGTGCAGTGGAGTGGAAAGGATTGGAATAGATTTGATTGGAGTGGAGTGGAGTGGAATAGAGTGGAGTGCAGTGTAATGAAGTCGATTGGAACGGAATGGAGTGGAGGGGATTGGAATGGAGTGGTGTGGAATGCAGTAGAGTGGAATGGAATGAAGTGGAGTGGAATGGAATGGAGTGGAGTGGAGTGAAGTGGAGTCGAGTGGAGTGGAATAGGGTTGTGTGGAATGGTGTGTAATGGAATGGAATGGAGTGGAGTAGAATGGAATGGAAGGGAATGGAGAGGAGTGGAATGGAATCGAATGGAGTGGAGTGGAGTGGACTGGAATGGATTGGATTGGAGTGGAGTGGTTTAGAATGGAGTTGCATAGAAAGGAATGGAGAGGAGTGGAATAGAACGGAGTGGAGTGGAGTGGTGTGGACTGGAATGGAGTGTAGAGGACTGGAATGGAGTTTAGTGGAGTGAATTGGAGTGGGGTGGAGTGGAATGGAGTTTCCTGAAGTGGAATGTAGTGGAATGGAGTGAAGTGAAGTGGAATGGAATGGATTGGAGTGGAAAGGAGTAGATAGGCATGGAGTGAAGTGGAGTGGAATGAAGTGGAGTGGAACGGAATGGAGTAGAGTGGAGTGGAATGGCATGGAGTGGATTGGAATGGAGAGGAGTGGAAAGGAATTGAGTGGACTGTAATGGAATGGATTGGAATGTAGTGTAGTGTAGTAAAATGCAGTGGACTGTAGTGGAGCGGAGTGGAGTGGAATGGACTGGAGTTGAGTAGAGCCTAGTGGAGTGCAATGGAGAGGAGTGGAGCGGTGTGGAGTGGAGTGCAATGGAGTGCAGTGGAATGGAGTGGAATGGAATGGAGTGGAAACGAATGGATTGGAATGGTATGGAGTGTTGTGGACTGGAGTGTAATTGAAAGGAATGGAATGGAATGGAGTGGCGTGCCGTTGTGTGGAGTAGAGTGATGTGGAGTGGAGTGGAATTGAGTCGAAAGGAATGGGATGGAGTGGATTGGAATGGAATGGAGTGGAGTGGAGTGTAATGAGTTGAATGGAAAGGGATGGAAGGGAATGCAATGGAATGGTGAAAAGAAATGGGAGCGGAGATGATGCCACTGCACTCCAGCCTTTGTGACAGAGAGACATCCTGAGGAAAGAAAGGAATGGAATGAAATGGATTGTAATCGACTGGAGTGGAGTGGAGTGGTGTGGACAGGAATGGAGTGGAATGGAATGGAATGGAGTGGAGTGGATTCGAGTGGAACGAAGTGGAATGAAATGGATTGGAATGAAGAGTAGTGAAGTTGAGTGAAGTGGAGTGGAGTGGAATGGAATGGAGTTGAGTGTAGTTTAGTGTATTAAAGCATAGTGGAGTGGAGTGGAGAGGAGTGGAATGGAGTGCAGTGGGGTGGACTGGAATGGAGTTTATTGGAGTTGCATGGAAGGGAAGAGAAAGGAGTAGAGAGGACTACAGTGGAATGGGAAGGAAAGGAATGGAGTGGAGTGCAATGAAATGGAGTGGAGTCGAATGGAATGGAGTGGAGTGGAGTGGAATGGAGTGGAGTTGAATGAAGTGGATCGGAGTGGAATGGAGTGGAGTGGAATGGAATGGAATGCCATGGAATGGAGTGATGTGGAGTGGAGTGCAGTGGAGTGGAATGGAATGCAGTGGAATGGAGTGGAATGTAATGTAATGGAATGGAGTGGAAACAAATGGAGTGGGATGGAATGGAGTGGATTGGAATGGAATTGAGTGGAATGGAAAGGAGTTGAATGGAGTGGAGTGGAGTGGAATGGAATAGATTGGATAGGAAAGGAATGGAATGGAATCGATAGCAGTGGAGTGGAATGTGGTGGAGTCAAATGTAGTGGAAAGGAGGGGAATGGAATGGAATGGAATGGAGAAGAGTGGAGTGGAATGGACTGGATTGGAGTGGAGTTGACTGGAATGGAATGGTATGTAGTGGAATGGAGTGGATTGGAGTGGAATAGAATGGAAAGGAATGGAGTGGAATGGAGTGGATGGGAAGGGACTGGAGTGGAATGGAGTGGATTGGAATGGATTGCAGTGGAATGGAGTGTAGTGGAGTCGAATGGAATGGAGTGGAATGCAATGGAATGGAATGCAGTGAAGTGGAATGGAGTGGAGTGGAGTGGAATGCATTGGAGTGGAGTCAAATGGAGTGAAATGGGGTGGAATGGAAAGGAGTGAATTCGATTGGAATACAGAGGAATGGAATGGGTTGGAGTCAAAAGGACTGGAATGGAATGGAGTAGAGTGGAATGGAATGGAATAGAGTGGAGTGGAATTAATGGACTGGAATTGAGTGGAATGGAATAGAATTGAATGGAGTGGAATGGAATGGAATGGAGTGAATTGCAATGGTATGGAGTTGAATGGAGTGAAATAGAAGGGAGTGGAGTGGAGTGGAATGGGGTGGAATATAGTGGAGTGGACTGGAGTGGAGTGGATTGGAATGGAATGTGATGTAATGGAATGGAATGTATTGCAATGGAATGGAGTGGATTGGAGTGGTGTGGAGTGTAATGGAGTAGAGTGGAGTGAAGTGGACTGGAATGGAATGGAATGGAGTGGAATAAAATGGAATGGAATGGAATGGTGAAATGAAAGTTGAGTTAAGATTGTGCTACTGAACACCTGTCTGGGTGACAGAATGTGATACATTCGAAATAAAAGAATGGAATGGAATGGAATGGAATAGAATGGAATGGAGTCAAGAATCATGGAGTGGAGTGGAATGGAATGGAATGTAGGGGAATTGAATGGAATAGAATGGTGAAATGAAATGTGACTTGAGATTGTGCCACTGCACTCCAGCTTGGGTGACAGTGTAATCCTGTCGAAAGAAAATATTTGAATGGAATGCCCTGGCATGGAATGGAACGGTGTAGAGTGGAGTTGAAAGGAGTGGAATGGAATGGGGTGGATTGAAATTGAGTGGAGTGGAGTGTAGCAGATTGGAATGGAATGGAGTGGAGTCTACTCGAGTGTAGTGGAAAGGAATGGAGAGGAGTGGAGTGGAGTGGAATGGAATGGAATGGAATGGTGAAGAGAAATGTGTGCTGAGATTGTACCACTGTGCTACAGCCTGTGTGATAGAGGGAGAATATTTTGAAAGAAAGGAGTGGAATGTAAGCGATTGCAATGGTATGGAATGAAATGGAATGAAGTGGAGTGGAATGTAGTGTAGTGGAGTAGAGTGGAAGGGAGTGGAATAGAATGGAATGAAATGGAATGGAGTGGAGTGGAGTGCAGCGGAGTGGAATGGAATGGAATGGAGTGGAATGGAATGGAATGGATAGAAGTGGAATGAAATGGAGTGTACTGGAATGGAATTGAGGGGAGTGGAATGGAATTGAGGGGAATGGAATGGAGTTGAGTGGAGTGGAGTGGAATAGAGTGGAGTGGAATGGAGTGGAGTGGGATGAAGTGGAGCGGAGTGGAATACAGTGGAGTGGAGTCAAATGGAGTGGAATGGAAAGGAGTGGATTCGATTGGAATAGAGTGGAATGGAATGGGTTGGAGACAAAAGGAATGGAATGGAATGGAACAGAATGAAATGGAATGGAGTGGAGTGGAATGGAATGGAATTGAGCGGCGTGGAATTAATGGAGTGGAATTGAGTGGAATGGAATGGAATTGAGTGGAGTGGAATGGAGTGAAATAGAAGGGAGTGGAGTGGAGTGCAATGGAGTGGACTGCAGTGGAGTGGAATGGAATGGAATGGAATAGAGTGTAGTGGAATGGAATGGAGTGGATTGGAGTGGTGCGGAGTGGAACGGAGTAGAGTGGAGTAAAGTGGACTGGAATGGAATGGAATGTAATGGACTGGAATGTAACGGAATGAAATGGAATGGAATGGAATGGTGAAATGAAAGTTGAGTTAAGATTGTACTACCGCACTCCAGTCTGGGTGACAGAGTATGATACAGTCGAAATAAAAGAATGGAATGGAATGGAGTAGAATGGAATGGAGTGAAGAGTCATGGAGTGGAGTGGAATGGAATGGAATGTAGAGGAATTGAATGGAAGAGAATGGTGAAATGAAATGTAATTGGAGATTGTGCCACTGCACTCCAGCTTGGGTGATAGAGTAATCCTGTCAAAAGAAAATATTGGAATGGATTGCAGTGCCATGGGAAGGAATAGTGTGCAGTGGAGTTGAAAGGAGTGGAATGCAATGTGATGGAATGAAATTGAGTGGAGTGGAGTGGAGTAGATTGGAATGGAATGGAGTGGAGTCTAGTGGAGTGCAGTGGAAAGGAGTGGAGAGGAGTGCAGTGGAATGGAATGGAGTGGTGAAAAGAAATGTGTGCTGAGATTGTGCTGCTGTGCTACAGCCTGTGTGACAGAAGGAGATCCTTTTGAAAGAATGGAGTGGAATATAAGGGATTGCAATGGAATGGAATGAAATGAAATGGAATGCAGTGGAGTGGAATGAAATGGAGTGGAATAGAGTGGAATGGACTGGAATAGAATGTAATGCAATGGAATGGAGTTGAGTGGAGTGCAGTGGAGTGGAATGGAGTGGAAAGGAATGGAATGGAGGGGAGTGGAGTGGAATGGAATGGAATGGATTGGAGTGGAATGAAATGGACTGTAGTGGAATGGAATGGAGTGGAGTGGAATGGAGTTGAGTGGGATGGAATGGAGTTGAGTGGAGTGGAGAGGAGTGGAGTGGAATGCAGTGGAGTGCAACGGAATAGATTGGATTGGAATGGAATGGAATAGAATGGAATGGATTGCAGTGGAGTGGAATGTAGTGGAATGGAATGGAACGGAGTAAATTGGAGTGGAGTGGAATGTACTGGATTGGAGTGGAGTTGAATGGAATGGAATTGAATAGAATGAATTGGAAAGGAGTGGAATGGAGTGGATTGGAGTGGAATAGAATGGAAAGGAATGTAGTGGAGTGGAGTGGAATGAAGTGGATTGGAGTGGAATAGAATGGAAAGGAATGGAGTGGAGTGGAGTGGAATGGATTGGAGTGGAGTGGAGTTGAGTCGAGTGGAATACAATGAAAGTGATAGGAGTAAAGTGGAATGGAGTGGAGTGGACTGCCGTGGCATGGAGTGGAGTGGAATAGAATGGAATGGAATGGTGATGAGTGGAATGGAGTGGAGTGGAGTGGAGCATTGTGGAGTGGACTGGAGTGGAGTGGAATGGAGTGGATTGAAGTGTTGTGGAGTGTAGTGCTATGGAATGGAATAGAATGGAATGGAATGGCATGGAATGGAATGCAGTGGAATGGAATGGAAGGAAATGGAATATACTGCAAAGCTATGGAAAGCTGATTTTCCATTCTATTCAGTAGAATTCCATTCCACTCCATTCCATTCGATTCCCCTCCATTCCATTTCATTGGAGTAGAGTGGAGTGGAATGGAATGGAAAGAATTGCAATGGAATGGAGAAGTGGAGTGGATTTGACTACTGTGGAGTGGAGTGCAGATGAGTGGAAAGGAAGGGAATGGAATGGAATGGAGTGGTGTGGAGTGGAGTAGAATGGAATGGAGTGGAGTGCACTGGAATGGAATGGAGCGGAGTGGAATATTATGGAGGGGAGTGGAATGGAATGGGGTGGAATTGAAAGGATAGCAATGCAGTGAATTGGAATGGAGTGGAGTGCAGTGGGGTGGAATGGAATGTCGTGGAGTGGACTGGAGTGGAGTGGGTTGGATTGGAGTGCGGTTGACTGGAATGGCATGCAATGTATTGGAATGTAGTGGAATGGAGTGGAGTGGAGTCGATTGGAGTAGAATGGAATGGAATGGAGTAGATTGGAATGAAATGGACTGGAATTGAATGAAACGGAATGGAATGGAGTGGAGTGGATTGGAGAGGGAATTAGTGGAGTGGAGTGGATTGTAATGGAATAGAATGGAATAGAATGGAATGCAGGGGAGTTTAGGAGAGAGGTGTGGAGTGGAATGGAATGGAAAGGAAAGGAATGGAATGGTGTGGACTGGAATGGAATGGAAGGAAGCAGAGGGATGTGGGGTGCAATGGAGTGCAGTGGAATGGAATAGAGATGAATGCGATGGAGTGGAATGGAGTGGAGTGGAGAGTAGTAGAGTGGAGATGAGTTTAATGTGGTGGAATGTAATCAGATGTAATGGAATGCAGTGCAGTGGAGTGGAGTTAAGTGGAACAGAGCAGAATGGAATGGATCGGAAGAAAACAGAAGAGAATGGATTGGAGTAGAGGTGAGTGGACCAGAGTGCAGTGTAATGGATAGGAATGGAGTGGAGTGGAGTGGAGGGGACTGGAATGCAGTAGAGTGCACTGAAGTAGATTGGAGTGTACTGGAGTGGAAGGAGGTGGAGTTCAGTGGAATGGAGTGGAGACGAATGGAGAGGAGTGGAATGCAGAGGAGTGGAATGGAGTGGAATGGAATGGAATGAAATGGACTGGATTGGAGTGGAACGGAGTGGAAAGAAGTGAAGTGGAATGGAATGAAGTGCAGTCGAATGGAATGAAGTGAAATGGTTTACAGTGGAGTGGAGTATAGTATAATGGATAGGAGGGAGGAGGAGTGGAATGGAACGAAGTGCAGTGGAGTGGAATGGAATGGAGTGGAATGGAATGGAGAATAATGGAATGGAATGGAATGGAATGGAATGAAATGGAATGGAGCAGAGTGAAATGGAATAGCATTGAGTGGAATGAAATGGAGTGGAGTTGAAAATAATGGAGAGGAGTGGAGGGGAGTGGAGTGGATTGCAGTGGAATGGAATGGAATGCAATGGAGTGTAGTGGAGTGGAGGGGAATGGAATGGAATGGAATTTAGTGGAGGGGAGTGTAGTGGAATGGAATGGAATGGAATGAAGTGGTGGGGAGTGGAGTGGAAAGGAATAGAATGGAGTGGAGTTGAGTGGAGTGGAGTGGAACGGAATGGAATGGGGTGGAGTGGAATAGAACGGAGTAGAATGGAATGGAATGGAATGCACTGCATTGAAGTGAAGCGGAGTTGAATGGAGTGCTGTGCATTGGAGTGGAATGGACTGGAAGGCAATGGAAAGGAATGGAATGGATTGGAGGAGTGCAGTGGAGAGGAATTGAGTGGAGTGCAGTGGAATGGAATGGAATGGAATTGAGTGGAGTGGAGTTGACTATTGTGGAGTGCAGTGGAGTGGAAAAGAATGGAGTGGAATGGATTGGAGGGGATTGGAATGGAGTGGAATGGAATGGAATGGAATAGAGTGGAGAGGAGTGGAGGGAAATGGAAGGAATAGAATGGAGTGGAGGGGAGTGTAGTGGAATGGAATGGAATGGAGTGTAGTTGAGCGGGGTGGAGTGGACTGGAATGGAATTGGGTGGAGTGGAATGGAATGGATTGGAATGGAATGGAATGGATTGGATTGGAATGGAGTGGAGTCGTATGGAGTGGTGTGCATTGGAGTGGAGAGGAGAACGGAAAGAATGGAATGAAGTGGAGGGGAGTGCAGTGGAATGGAATGGAATGGAGTGTATTTGAGGGGAGTGGAGTGGACAGGAATGGAATTCGGTGGAGTGGAATGGAATGCAGTGGAATGGAACGGAATGGAGTGGATTGAAATGGAGTGGATTCATATGGAGTGGTGTGCATTGGAGTGGATTGGAGGGGAATGGAATGGAAGGGAATGGAATGGAATGGAGGAATGAAATGTAGAGGAATTGAGTGGTGTTGAGTGCAGTGCAGTGGAAGGGAATGGAATGGAATGGAATTGAGTGGAGTGGAGTGGACTAGTGTGGAGTGCAGTGGAGTGGAAAGGAATGTAATCGAATGGAATGGAGTGTTGTGGAGTGGAGTGGAATGGAATGGAATGGAGTGGAGTGCATTGGAATGGAATGGAGAGGAGTGGAATGGAATGAAGTGCAGTGGAATGGAATGGAGTGGAATGAAAAGGATTGGAATGGAATGAAGTGGAATGGAGTGGAGTCGGATGGAATTGAGTGGAATTGACTGGAGTGGAGTGGGTTGGAGTGGAAAGGAGTGGAGTGGAGTTCAGTGGAGAGCAATGGCATGGAATGGAGTGAAACGGAATGGAGTGGAGTGGATTGAAGTGGAATGAAGTGGTATGGAGTGTAATTTAGAGGAATAAACTGGAATGGAGTGGAATTGAATGGAATGGAGTGTAGTGGAGTGTAGTGGATTGGAGTGGAAGGGAATTGATTGGAATGGACTGGAGTGGAGTAGAATGGAGAGGGAAGGAGTGGAGTGGAGTGGAGTGGAGAGCAATGGTATGGAATGGAGTGTAATGGAGTGGAACTGAGTGGAGTGGAGTGGATTGAAGAGGAATGGAATGGAATGGAGTGGAACTCAGTGGAATGGAAAGAAATGGAATGGAATTGAATAGAATGGAGGGGAGTGCAGTGGAGTGGATTGTAATTAAAGGGAATGGAATGTAGTGGAGTGCAGTGGAGTGGAATGGAATGAAATGGAATGCAGTGGAATGAAATGGTATGCAATGCAAGGCAATTCAATGCAATGGAATGTAATGACTTACAATGCAATGCGGTGCAATGGAATAGAATGCAATGCAATGCAAAGTTGGCATGTAATGTGAGCTGAGATTTTGACACTGCATTTCAAACTTCGTGACACAGTGATATCTTGTCAAAAGAAAGGATTGGAATGCAATGGTGTGAAATGAAATGGAGTGGTGTGAGGTGCAGTTGAAAAGAGTGGAGTGGAGTGCAATGGAGTCGAATGGAATGTAATGGAGTGGAATGGAGTGGAGTGGAGTGGAGTGGAGTGAAAAAGAGTGGAAAGCAGTGGGATGGAATGTAATGCAATGGAATGGTGAGAAGAAATGTGAGCTGATAGTGTGCCTCTGCAGTTCCGACTTTTTGACGCAGAGAGATCATGTCTAAAGAAAGGAATGGAACGGAATGGAGTGGAAAGAAATGGAGTGGAAGGGAGTGGAGTGAAGTGGAGTGGAGTGGAGTGGAATGGAATGGAATGCAATGGAATGGAATAGAGTGGAATGGAGGGGAGTGGAATGGAATGGATTGGAATGGAATGGAATGCAGTGGAATTGAGTGGAGTGGAGTGGATTGGAGTGGAATGCAGTGGATTGGAATGGAGTGAAATGGAAAGGAATGGAATGGAATGGAACGGAATTGATTGGAATGGAATGGAATGAAATGGAATAGAATGGAATGGAGTGGAGTGAATTGGAATGGACTGGAGTTGAGGGGAGTGGAGTGGAGTGCAGGGGAGTGGAGTCGAGTGTAGTAGAATGGAGTGGAATGGGATGGATTGGAGGGGAGTGGAACGGAGTTGAATGGGGAGGAATGGAGTGGAGTGGAATGCAACGGAATGGTGTGGAATAGAGTGGTATGGAATCTTATGCAATGGAGTAGAGTTGAGTGGATTAGGGTCTAGTGGAGGGGAGTGAAATGGAGTGGAATGCAGTGGGATGGAATGGAATGGATTGGAGTGGAATGGAAAGGAGTGGAATGGAAGGGAGTGGAAAGCAATCAAGTGGAGTGGAATGAAATGGATAGGCGTCAAAGGGAATGGAATGGAATCGAGTGGAGTGGAATGAAATGGAATGGAGTGGACGTGAATGGAATGAAATGGAGTGGAATGCATGGAGTGGAGTGGAGTGGAATGGAGTGGAGGGGAATAGAATGGAATGGAGTTGAGTGGAATGGAGTGGAATGGAGTGTAGTGAAGAGGAGTGAAGTCGAGTGGAGAGGAGGGGAGAGGAATGGAGAGCAGTGGAGTAGAGACAACTGGAATGGAGAGGAGCGGAGTGGGGTGAAGTGGAATGGGATGGAGTGTAGTGGAATGGAGTGGAGTTGAGTGGAGTGGAGTGCAATGGAGTGGAATGGAATGGAGTAGAGTGGAGTGGAATGGAGTGGTATGGATTCTTATGGAATTGAGTGGATTTGAGTGGAGTGGGTTGTAGTGCAGTGGAGTGGAATACAGTGGAATGGAACGGGATGGAGTGGAATGGAGTGGAGTAGATAGGAGTGGAAAGTTTTAGAAAGGAATGGAATGAAGACGAGTGCTGTGGAGTGGAGATGAGTGGAGTGGAGAGGCATGGTGTTGAACGGAATGGTATGGAATGGAGAGGAGTGGATTGGAGTGGAGTTGAGTGGAGTGGAGTGTAGAGGAATGGAATGGAATCGAATCGAATGAAGTGGAATGGAGTGAAGTGGAGTGGAGTGGAGTGAAGTGGAGTGGAGTGGAGTGGACTGGAGTGGAGTGGACTGGAATGGCGTGCAATGGCATGTAAGGAAGCGGAGTGGAATGGACTGGAGTGGTGTGGAATGGAGTAGAGTGGTGTGTAATGGAGTAGTGTGGAATGGAATGCAGTGGAGTGGAGTGGAATGGATGGACTGCTGTGGAATGGAATGGAATGGAGTGGAATGGAGAGGACTGTAGTGGAGTGGGGTGGAGTGTAATGGAGTGGAATGGAATGGAATGGAAAGGAATGGAGTGGAGTGGAGTAGAGAGGAATGGACTGGTATGGAACTGAGTGGAGTAGAGTGAAGTTGTGTGGAGTGGGGTGGAATGGAGTGGAGTGAAATGGAGTGGGATGGAGTGGAGAGGAAGTGAATGGAATGGAATGGAATGGAATGGAACGGAATGGAATGAAATGGATTGGAATGCAACGGAATTGAATGGCATATAGTGGAATGGAATGAAATGGAATGGAAAAGTGTTTAATGGATTGGAGTGCAGTGGATTGGAATGGAATGTAGTGGAGTGGAATGGAACGGAGTGGAATGGATTGGATTTGAGTAGAATGGAGTGGAGTGGTGTGAAGTGTAGTGGAGCAGAATGGAATGGATTAGAGTGAAGTGGAGTGGAATGCAAGTGAGTGGAGTGGAGTGGAATGAAATGGAGTGGAGAGAAATGGTACAGAGTGGAGTGGAGTGGAGTGGAGAGGAATGGAGAAGAGAGAAGTGGAGTGCAACGGAGTGGAGTGGAGAGGAGTGGAATGCAGGTGAGTAGAGTGGAGTGGAATGAAATGGAATTGAATGAAATGGAGTGGAGTGAGTGGAGTGGAATGGAATGGAGTGGCATGAAGTGGAGTGGACTGGAATGGAGTGGAGTGGAATGGAATGTAATAGAATGGATTGAACTGGAGTCGAATGAAGTGAAATTGAGTAGAGTGGAATGGAAAGGAGTGGAGTTGAGTAGAGTGGAATGGAGTGAAGTGGAGCGGAGTGCAGTGTATTGGAGTGGACCGGAAAGGAGTAGAATGGAAAGGAAATGAGTGGAATGGAATTGATGGGAGAGTAGTGGAGTGGAATAGAGTGCAGTGGAATGGAGTGGAATGGAGTGGATTGAAGTGGAGAGGAGACCATTGGAGGGGAGTGTAGTTGAATGGTAAGGAGTGGAGAGGAGTGGAGTGGGGTGGTGTAGAATGCAGTGGAATGGAATGGAATGAAATGGAGTGTAGTAGAGTGGAGTGCAGTGGAGTGGAATGGAGTGGAGTGGAGTGGAATGGGATGAAATGGAATGGAGTGTATAGAATGGAGTGGAAACGTGTAGAATGGAATGGAATGGAATGCCGTGCAATGGGATGGAGTTGAGTGGAGTGGAGAGGAGTGCAGTGGACTGTAGTAGAATGTAGTTGACTGAAGTACAGGTGAGTGGAATGGAATGGAATGGTATGGAGTGGACAGGAGTGGAGTGCAGTGGAATGAAATGGAATGGAATGGAGTGGAGTGCAGTGGAGTAGAGTGGATTGGAATGGAATGGAGCAAAGTGGAGTGGAATGGAATGCAGTGGAGTTGAAAGGAATGGAATGGAATTTAATCGAAGGGAATGGAATGGAACAGAATGGAGTGGAGTGGAGAGGAACAGAAAGGAGGGGAGTGGAGTGGAATGGAATGGAATGGAGAGGAATGGAGTGGAGTGAAATGGAGTGAAATGGAGTGTAGTGGAATGGAATACAATGGAACGGAACAGAATGGAGTGTAGTGGAGTGCAGTGGCATGGAATGGAGTGTAGTGTAGTGGAATAGAATGGAATGGAGTGAAATGAAATGAAGTGGAATGGAGTGTAATGGAGTGGGGTGGAGTGGATTGGAGTGGAGTGGATTGGATTGGAATGGAATGAGTGGAGTGGAGTGGAATGGAGTAGAAAGGAGTGGAATGGAATGGAGTGGAGTGGAAGGGAATGGAGTGGAGTGGAGTGGAATGCAATGGAGTGGAGTGGAATGGAATGGATTGGAGTGTAGTGGAGTGTAGTGTAGTGGAGTTCAATTGGTGGACTGGAATGGAATGAAGTGGAGTGGAATGGAATGGAATGGATTGGAGAGGAGTGGAATGGAGTTAAGCGCTTAGGTTGGAGTGCGGTGAAATGAAACGGAATACAAGGAGATGGAATGGAATGGAGTGGAGTGGAGTGGAGTGGAGTGGATTGGAATGGAATGGAATAGGGTACAGTGGAATAGAATATAGTGGAATGGAATGGAACGGAGTGGAGAAATGTAATGTCAGCCAAGATTGTGCCGCTGCTCTTCAGTCTGGGCGACAGAGGGAGATCCAGTAAAAAGAAAGGAATGGAATGGAATGGGGTAGAATGAAATGGAACAGAGTGTATGGGAGAGGAGTGGAGGAGAGTAGAGTGGAATGGAATTGAGTGGAGCATAAAGGAATGGAATGGAATGGAATGAAATGAAATGGAATAGAATGGAATTGCTGGGGAAATGAAATGTGAACTGAGATTGTGCCACTGAACGACAGCATGGGTGACCGAGTGAGATATTGTCTAAAGAAAATATTGGAATGGAATGGATGGGAATGGAATGGAGTGGAGTGGAGTGAAAGGATTAGAATTGAATGGATCAGAATGAAATGGTGTGGAGTGGAGTAGAGGGGAATGGAATGGAGTGGAGTGGTGTTGAGTGGAAATGAGTGGACGGGAGTAGAGTGCATTGGAATAGAGCAGAGTGGAATGGAGTGAAGTGGAGTAGAGTGGAATGGAGTATCATGGAATGGACCGGAATACAGTGGACTGGAGTGAATTGGAGTGGAATGAAGTGGAGTGCAGTGGAATGGAGTGTAGTGGGGAGGAAAGGAAAGGAATGTAGTGGAATGCAGTGGAATGGAAAGTATTGGAGTGGAATGGAATGGAATGGAGTGGAGTGGAGTGAAATGCAATAGAGTGGAGTGGAATGGAGTTGAGCGGAATGGAACGGAACTTAATGGAATGGAATGGTGTGCAGAGGAATGGAGTAGAGTGGAGTGGAATGGAATGAAGAGGAGTGGAATAGAGTGGAGTGGACTGGAAAGGAATGGAGAGTAGTGGTATCGAATGGAATGGAGTGGAGTGGAATGCAGTGGATTTGAGTGGAGTGGAGTTGAGTGGAATTAAATGCAACTTAATGGAATGAAATGGAATGGTGAAAAGAAATGTTAGCTGAGATTGTGCACAGCACTGCAGCCTGGGTCTAATAGTGAGATCCTGTCGAAAGAAAGAAATGGAATGGAATGGAATGGTATGCAATGGAATGGAATGGAATGGAATAGAATGGAATGGAGTGGAGTGGAATGGAATGGAATGAAGTGGAGTGGAGTAGAGTGCAGTGGAGTCGAATGGAATGCAATGTAGTGGAGTGGAATGGAATGGAGTTGAATGGAATGGAGAGGAGTGGAGTGGAGTGGAGTAGAGTGGAGAGGAGAGGAGTTGAGTAGAATGAAGTGGAGTGGAGAGGAATGCATTGGAGAGTAGTGGACTGGAGTAGAGTGGAATGGAATGGAGTGGCATGGAGTGAAATAGAAAGGAATGGAAGGGAGTGTAGTGGAGTGGATTGGAACAGAGTGGAGTGGAGTGGAATGGAATGGATTGCATTGGATTGTAATGGAGTGGAGTTGAGTGGAATGCAAAGGAGTGGTGTGGAGTGGAATAGAATGGAGTGCAGTGGAGTGGAATGGAATTGAGTGGAGTGTAATAAAATGAAATGGAGTGGATGGAGTGGAGTGGAGTGGAAAGGAATAGAATGAAGGAAAATGCAATGAAATGGAATGAAATGGAATGGAACGTAATGGAATTGAAGGGGAAATGAAATGTGAGCTGAGATTGTGCCACTGCTCTCCACCCTGGGTGACAGAGTGATATCCTGTCGAAAGAAAATATTGGAATGCAATGGAGTGGAATGGAATGGAATGTACTGGAGTGGAGGGGAAAAAACTAGAATTGAATGAGATGGAATGAAATGGAGTGGAGTGGAGCGTAGCGTAGTAGAGTGCAGTGGAAAGGAGTAGAGTGCAGAGGAGTGGAAAGGAGTGGAGGGGTTTTGAGTGGAGTGTAATGGAATGGAATGGAATGGGGTAGAGTGGAATGGAGTGGAGTGGAGTGGACTGGAGTGGAGTGGCATGGAGTGAAGTGGAGGGGAGTGGAATGGAGTGGATTGGAGTGGAGTGGAATGGAATGGAGTGGAATGGAATGTAATTGAATGGAATGTAGTGCAGTGGAGTTGAATGCAGTGCGCTGGAGTGGAATGGAATGAAATAAAGAGGAATGGAGTGGAATGAAATTGAGTGAAATGGAGTGTAGCGGAATAGAATGGGATGGAATGGAAAGGAATGGAGTGGAGTGAAGTAGAGTGGAGTGGAATGGAATGACATGGAGTGGAGTGGAATACAGTGGAATAATATGGAGTAGAATGGAGTGGAGTGGAGTGAAGTTGAGTGGAATGGAAAGGAGTGAAGAGGAGTGGAGTGGAGTAGAGTGGAGTGGAGTAGAGTGGAGTTCAGTGGATTGGAATGGATGGGAGAGGAATGGAGTGTAGTGTAGTGGAGTGAAATTTAATGGAATGGAATGGATTAGAGTGGAGTGGATTGGTGTGGAATGGAATGGAGTAGAGCATACTGTGGTGGAATGGAATGGACTGGAATGGAGTGGAATGGAATGGAATGGAATGGAGTGGAGTTTAATGGAATGGAGAGGAGTGGAATGAAGTGAAGTAGAGTGGAGTGGTGTGGACTGCAATGAAGTGGATTGGAGTGTATTGCAGCGGATTGGAGTGGAATGGAGTGGAGTGGAATGGACTAGGATGGAATGGAATGGAATGGAATGGTGTGGAAAGGAATGGGATGGAATGGATTGGAGTGGGGTGAAATGGAGTGGAGTGGAATGGAATGTGGTTGAATGGATTGGAATGGACTGGAAAGGAATGGAACGGAATGTAGTGGAACTGAATGGAATGGAGTGGAATGGAAGGGAGAGAAGTGGAGTGGAGTGTAGTGGAATGGAGTGGAATGGAGTGAAAGGAAGTGGAGTAGAATGCAATGTAGTGGAATGGAATGGAACGGAATGAAACAGAACAGAATGCAATGGAGTTGAGTGGGGTGGACGGGAGTGGAGAGGAGAGGATTTGAGTAGAATAGAGAGGACTGCAGTGGAGTGGAGTGGATAGGAATGGAGAGGAATGAAGTGGTATGGAATGGATTGCAGTGGAAAGTAATTGAGTGGAGTGGAATGGAATGGAATGGAATGGAATGGAAAGGCTGGGAATGGAATGGAATGGAATGGAATGGAATGGAATGGAATGGAATTGAGTAGAATGGAGTGGAGTGTGTGGAGTGGACTGGAATGGAAGGGAATGGAGGGGAACTGAATGAAATGGAATGGAATTGAATGATGAAATGAAATGTGAGCTAAGATTATGCCACTGCACCTGAGTCTGGGTGACAGAGTGAGATCCAGTCAAAATAAAGAAGGGAATAGAAGGGAATGGAATGGAGTGAAGCAGAATGGAATACAGTGGAAAGGAGTGGGATGGATTGGATTGAAATGGAGTGGAAGGAAGGGTAGTGGAATGAAGTGCAATGGAATGGAATAGAATGGAATGGAGTGTAATGGAATGGAAAGGAATGGAATGCAATGCAATGGAATGGAATAGAGTGGAATGGAATGGAGTGGAGTAGATTGCTGTTGAGTGGAGTGGAGTGGTGTGGAGTGGATTGAAATGGAATGGAATGAAATGGAATGGGATCAAATGATGAAATAAAATGGGAGCTAAGATTGTGCCACTGCACTCCCGACTGGGTGACAGAGATATAGTCGAAATAAAGAATGGAATGAAGGGAATAGAAGGGAATGGAATGGAGTGGAGCGGAAAGCAATGGAGTGAAATTCAGTGAAATGGATTGGAGTGGAGTGGAGAGGAATGAACAGTAGTGGAATGGAGTGCAATGGAATGGAATAAAATGGAATAGAGTGCAAAGGAATGGAAAGTAGTGGAATGGAATATAGTGGAGTGGAGTGGAGTGGTGTTGAGTGGATTGGAGTGGAGTGGAATGCAGTGGAATGGAGTGGAAAAGAGTGGAATGAAATGGACTGAATGGGAGTCGATTGGGGTGGAGGGGAGTGGAGTGCAATAGAGTGGCGTGGAGTGCAGTGGAGTGGAGTGGAATGGAATGAAGTGGAAGAGAATGTAGTGGAATGGAATGGAATGGAATGGAATACAATGGAATGGCATGGAATGTAAAGGAGTGGAGAGGAATGGAATGCAGTAGAATGGAATGCAGTTGAAAGAAACGGAATGGAATGAAGAGAAATGGAATGGAATGCAGTAGAGTTGAATGTAATGGACTGGAGATGAATGGAGTGGAGTGGATTGGAATGTAGTGGAAGAGAGAGGAGTGGAGTAGAATGAAATGGAGTGCACTGGATAGGAATGTAGTGGAGTGGATTGGACTGAAAAGGAGTGGAGTGGGATGGAGAGGAGTGGACAGGAGAGGAGTGTAATGGATTGCAGTGGAGTGGAATGCAATGGAGTGAAGTGGACAGCAAAGGAATGTAGTGGAATGGAAAGGAAAGAAGTGGAGTGGAGTGGAGTCGAAAGGAGTTGAATGGAGTTGAGTAGAAGGAACTGGAGTGGAATAGTGGAATGGAGAGGAGTGGAGTGGAGTGGAACGAAATGAATTGGAACGGATTGGAATGAAATGGAGTGGAATGGAATGGAATGGAGTGGAAGAGAGGGGAATGGAGTGGAGTGGAATTTAATGGAATGGAGTAGAACGGCATGAAATGGAATGGAATGGAGTGGAATGGAGTGGAGTGGAGTTCAATGGAGTGGATTTGAGTGGAATAGAATGGAATGCAGTGGAATGGAGTGGAAGGGAAAGGAATGAAATGGAGTGTAGTGGAATGGAATGGAGTGGAGTGGAGTGGAATGGAGTGGAGTGGGGTGGAATGGAATGGAATGGGGTGGAATGGAGTGGACTGGAGAGGAATGAAATGGAACGGAATGGAGTGGAATGAAACGAAAAGGAGTGGATTGGAGTGGAATGGAGTTGAATGGAGTGCAAAGGAAAGGAGTGGAGTGGAGTGGAGTGGGGTGGAGTGGAGTGGAGTGGAAAGCAATGGAGTGGAGTTGACTGGAGTTGAATTGAGTGGAGTGGAGTGGAATGGAATGATGTTGAATGCAATGGAATGGAATGGAATGCAATGGAATGGAACGGGGTGGATTGGAGTGGAGTGGATCGGAGTGCAGTGGAATGAGGTGGAATGGAGTGGAGTGGAATGGAATGGAATAGAATGGAAAGCAATGGAATGGAATGGAATGGAATGAAACGGAAAGGTGAAATGAAATGTCAGCTACGATAGTGCCACAGCACTCCAGTCTCTGTGACAAAGTGAGTTCCAGATGCAATAAACTAATGGAACGGAATGGAATAGAATTTATTGTAATGGAGTAGTGGGCAATGGAATGGAGTGGAATGGAGTGGAGTGAAGTGGAAAGGAATGAAGTGGAATGGAGTGGAATGGTATCTAATGGAATGGAGTGGAATGGAATGAAATGGCGTAGAATGGAATTGGGTGTAGTGGAGTAGAGTAGAGTGGAGTGGAATTGAGTGGAATGGAGTGAAATGGAGTGGAGTGGAATCGAGTGGAGCGGAATGAAATGGAATGGAATAGAATGATAAGGAAGGCAATAGAACAGAATGGAATGGAAAAAAGAGGTGCAGAGTGGAGTGGAGTGGAGTGGAGTGGACTGGAGTGGAATGGATGGAAATGGAGTGGAATGGAATGGACTGAAACAGAATGGACTGGTCTGGAAAGGAGTGGAGTGAAGTGGAGGGCAGTGGAGTGGAGCGTATCGATGAGCAGTGGAATGGCATGGAATGGAATGGAATGGAGGGGTGAAATGAAATGTGAGCTTAGATTGTGCCACTGTACTTCAGTCTGGGTGACGGAGTGAGATCCAGTCGAAATAGAACAATGGAATGCAATGTACTAGAATGGAATGGAATGGAGTGGAGTGGAATGGAATGAAGTGGAATTGAGTGGATTGGAGTGGAGTGGAATAGAGTGGAGTGGAATGGATTGAACTGGCATGGAGTGGATATGGGTGGAGTGGAGTGGAGTGGACGGTAATGGAATGGAATGGAGTTGAACGGAATGGAATGGAATGGAGTGCAATGGAATGGAATGGAATGGAATGGAATGAAAAGGAGTGGAGTGGATTGGATTGGGGTGCAGCGGAGTAAATTGGAATAGAATGCAGTGGAGTGGAATGGATTAGAATGGAACGGAATTGAGCATAATGGATCAGAATGGAATGAAACGGAACAGAACAGAGTGGAATGGAGTGGAGTGGAATTGAGTGGAATGGATCAAAGTGCAGTGGAATGCAATAGCATAGAATGGAAAGGAAATGAACGTAATGGAATGGAACAGAATGGAATGGAATGGAATGGAATGGAACAGAACAGATTGTAACGGAATAGAGTCGATTGGAGTGGAGTGGTTTTGAATGGAGTGGATCTGAATAGAGTGGAAAGGAACGGAATGGAATGGAAGGGAATGGAATGGAATGGAATGGAAAGGAATCGAACGGAATGGAGGGGAGTGGAGTGGAGTGCAGTAGAGAGGAATGGAGTAGAATGGAGGGAATGGAATGGAGTGGAGTGGAATGGAATCAAATTGAAGAGAACTGAATGGAATGGAATGGAATGGAATGGAAAGGAATAGAACGGAACGAAGTGGAGTGCAGTGGAGTTGATTGGATTGAAGTGCAGTGGAACGGAATGGCATAGAATGGTGTGGAATGGAAGGGTATGGGGTGGAGTGGAAAGGAATGGAATGGAATGGAGTTCCGTGGAGTGAATTGGAGTGGAGTGGATTGGAGTGGAATGTAGTGGTGTGAAGTGGAATGGGATGGAGTGAAATGGAATCGAATGGAGTGGAATGGAATGGAGTGGAGTGAAATGGAGTTGAATGGAGTTGGGTGGAGTGCTGTGGAAAAGAATGGAGTGCAGTGGAATAGAGTAAAATGGAGTAGAGTGGAATGGAGTAGAGTTCAATGGAATGCAGTGAAATGGAAAGGAATGAAGTGGAATCGAATGGAGAGGAGTGAAATGGAGTTGAATGGAATGGAGCGGAGGGTAACAGAGTGGTATGGAGTTGAATATAATGGAATGGAATGGAGTGAAATGGTATGGAATGGAGTGGAATGGAATGGAGTCTAGTGGAGTGGAGTGAAGTGGTGTGGAGTGGAAGGTAATGTAAGGTAATGTAATTTAATGGAATGCAATGGAATGGAAAGGAACGGAATGGAATGGAATGGAATGGATAGTTGAAATGAAATGTGAGCTAAGATTGTGCCACGGCACTCCAGTCTGAGTTACAGAGTGAGATCGAGTAGAAATAAAGAATGTCATGGAATTGATTAGAATGTAATCGAAAGGAATGTATGGAATGGGATGGATAGGAATGGAGTGGATTGGAGTGGAATGGAGAGAACTGGAATAGAGAGGAATAAAACTGGAATGTAGTGGAAAGGAGAGGAATGGAGTGGAATGGAATGGAGTGGAGTGGATTGGAATGGATTTGGTAGGACTGGAATGGATTGGAATGGAATGGAGTTGAGTGGAATGGAGTGGACTGGAATGGATTGGAGTAGAATGAAATGGAGGGGAATAGAATGGAGTGGAGTGGAATGAAATGGAGTGGAGTGGAATGGAAGGAAGTGGAATAGAATGGAGTGGAGTGCAGTGGAGTGGAGTGGAATAGAGTGGAACGAGTGAAATGGAGTGGAGTGGAATTCAATGGAGTGGAATGAAACTGAACGGAATGGGACAAAATGGAACGAAGTGGATTGGAGTGGAGTGGGGTGCAGATAAGTGGCGTGGATGAGAGTGCAGTGGAGTGGAATGGAACGGAATGCAATGGAATGCAATGGAGTGGAATGGAGTGGAATGGAATGGAATGGAGAGGAATGTAATGGAAAGGAGCAGAATGGATTGGAATGGAAAGGAATGGAATGGAACAGAGAGGAGTGTAGTGGAGTGGAGTGGATCGGAGTACACTGGAATGGAATGGAAATGAAAGGAACGGAATTTAATGGAATGGAAGGGAGTGGAGTGGAATGGAATGGAGTGGAGTGCAGCAGAGTGGAGTTAAGTGGATTGGAGTGGAATGCAATGAAATGGAATGGAGTGGAAAGGAATGGAATGGAACGGTGAAATGAAATAAGAGGCAAGATTGTGCCACTGCACTTCAATGTGGGTGACAGAGTGAAATCCATTAGAAATTAAAGAATGGAAGGGAAGGGAGTAAATTGGAACGGAATGGAGTGGAGTGAAATGGAGTGGAGTGGAATGCAATAGAATGAAGTGGAATGGAGGGGAATGGAATGGAGTGGAGTGGAGTGGAACTGATTGAAATTGAGTGGGGTAGAATGGCGTGTACTGGAATGGACTTGAGTGGAATGGAAGAGAAAGGAACGGAATGGAATGTAATAAGTTCATTGGAGTGGAGTGGAGTTCAGTGCAGTGAATCGGATTGCAGTGGAATGGAATGGAATGGAGTTGAGTGGAATGGATTGGAGTGCAATGGAATGGAAAGGAATGGCATGTAGTGCAACGGAGTTTAGTGGAATGGAGTGGAGTGGCATGGAGTTGAATGAAACTGAATGGAATTTAGGGGAATGGAATGAAATGCAGTGGAATGAAATGGAGTAGAGCGGAATGGAGTGTACTGGAATTGAGGGGAATGGAGAGAAATAGAGTGGAGTGGAATGGAGTGGAATGGAATGCAATGGAGGGGAATGTAATGAAATGGAACTGAATGGAGTTGATTGGAGTGGAGTTGTTTTGCGTGGATGCTTGGGCAGTGGAATGGAATAGAATGGAATGGAGTGGAGTGGAGTAGAATGGAATGGAATTGAATGGAAAGCAGTTGAGTGGAATCGAATGCAGTGGAGTGGAGTGGAGTGTATCTGTGTGGAGTGGAATCGAATTGAACGGAGTGGAATGGAATTGAATGAAATGGAGTGGAATGGAAATGAATGGAATGGAATGGAATGGAATGGAATGGAATGGAATGGAATGGAATGGAATGGAATGCAACGGAATGGAACGGAACGGAATGGAACGGAATGGAATGGAATGGAATGGAATGGTGAAATGAAATGTGAACTAAGATTGTACCAGTGCACTCCAGTCTGGGTGACAGAGTGAGATCCAGTCGAAATGAAGGAATGAAATGGAATGGAGTAAAACGGAATGGAATGGAGAGGAATAGAAAGGAGTGGAATAGAATGGAATGGAATGGAGTGTAATGGAGTGGAGCGGAATGGAGTAGAGTTTATTAGAGTGGAATGTATTGGAATGGAATGGCATGGAGTGGAATGGAATGGAGTAGAGTGGAGTGGAATGGAGTGTAATGTAGTGGAATGGAGTGAAATGGAGAGGAGTGGAAGGGAGTGGAGTGTAATGGAATGGAGTGAAATGGAATGGAATGGAAAGGAACAGAGTTGAGTGGAGTGGAGTGGATTTGAATGGAGTTGATCGGAGTGCAGTGCAATAGAATGGAATGGAAAGGAATGGAGTGGAGTTTTGTGTGGTGGAATGGAGTGGAGAAGAGTGGAGTGGAGTGGACTTGAATGGAGTGAAATCAGTGGGATGGAATGGAGTGGTGTGGAATGGAATGGAATCAAAAAGAACAGAGTGGAGTTTAGTGGAGTGCAGGTGAGTGGAGTGGATCAGAGATCAGTGAAATTGAATTGAATGGAATAGAATGGAGTGGAATGGAACGAAGTGGAGTGGAATGAAGTGGAGTGGAGTGGAATGAAATGGAATGGAATGGATTGGAATGGAATGGAATGAAATGGAATGGAATCGAATGAAATGCAATGGAATGGAATAAAATGCAATGGAATGGAATGGTGAAATGAATTGTGAGCTAAGATTGTGCCACAGCATGGCAGTATGGGTGACAGAGTGAGATCCAGTAGAAATAAAGGAATGGAATGGAATGGAATGGAATAGAATGAATTGAAATGGATTGCAGTGGAATAGAATGGAGTGCAATTCAGTGGAGTGGAATGGAATGGACTGGAGTGGAATGGAGTGGAATGGAATGGAATGGGATGGAGTGGGATGGAGTGGAGTGGAATGGAATGGAGTGAAATGGAACGGAATGGAAGGGAACGGAACAGTATGGAATAGAGTGGAGTGGAGTAGAGTAGAGTTGAGTGGAGTGGAACGGAGTGCTTTGGAATGGAATGGAATGGAATGGAATGGAATGGAATGAAGTGGAGTGGAGTGGAATGGAATGGAATGGAATGGAACAGAACGGAGTAGAATCGATTGGAATGGAATGGAGTTGGGTAGGGTGGTTCGAAGTGCAGTGGAATGGAATGGAAAGAAGTGGAATTGAATGGAGTAGAATGGAGTGGAGTGGTGTGGAATGGAGTGGAATGGAATGGAATGGGGTGGAATGGAATGAAATGGAATGGAATCGAATGATGAAATGTGAGCTAAGATTTTGCCACTGCACTCCAGTCTGCGTGACAGTGTGAGATCCACTTGAAATAAAGGAATGGAATGAATGGAGTAGAAGGGAGTGGAAAGGAGTTCAGCGGAATGGAATGCATGTAATGGAGTGGAGTGGATTTGAATAGACTGGAGTGGAATGAAGGGTAGTGGAATGGAATGCAATGGAATGGAATTGAAGGGAATGGTGTGGAATGGAATGGAATTGAACCGAGTGCAATGGAATGGAATGGAATGGAATGGAGTGGAATGGAATGGAATGGAATGGAGCAGAGTGGAATGGAATAGAATGCAATGCAATATAAAGTTGACATGTAATCTTAGCTGAGATTATGCCACTGCACTCCAGCCTGGGTGACACAATGACATCCTGTCGAAATAAAGAATGGAATGCAGTGGAGTTAAATGGATTGGAATGAAAGGAATGGAATGGAGTGGAATGGAAAGGACTGGAGTAGAGTGGATTGGCATGGAGGGGAGTGGAGTGGAATGGAATGTTGTAAAGTGGAGTGTAGTGGAGTGTAGTGGAATGGAATGGAATGGAATGGAATGGAATGGAATGGAATGGAATGGAATGGAATGGAATGGAATGGAATGGAATGGAATGGAATGGAATGGAGTGGAGTGGAGTGGAATGGAATAGAATGCAATGCAATGTAAAGTTGACATGTAATCTTACCTGAGATTATGCCATTGCACTCTCACCTGGGTGACACAGTGATATCCTGTTGAAAGAAAGGAATGGAATGAAATGGAGTGAAATGGAATGGAATGAAAGGAATGGAATGGAATGGAATGGAGTGGAGTGGAGTGGAATGGAGTCGAATGGAATGGGATGTATTGCAGTGGAATGGATTGTAGTGAAGTTGAATGGAATGGATTGGAATCAAATGTAGTGGAGTGGAGTGGAATGGAGTGGAGTGGAGTGGAATGGAGTGGAATGGAGTGGAGAGGAGTGGAATGGAGTAGAGTCGAGTGGAATGGAATGGACAGGAGTTGAGTGCAATTGAATGGAGTGGAATGGAATTGAATCAGTAGAGTGTAGTATAATGGAGTGAAGTGGAGTGGAGTGGGGTTGAGTGGACTGTAGTGGAATGGAATGGAGTAGAGTGGACTGGAGTGGATAGGAGTGGAGTGGAGTGCAACGGATTAGAGTGTAATGGAATGGAATGGCGTGGAGTGGAAAGAAGTGTAATGAAATTAATTGGAGTGGAGTGGAATGGAGTGGAACGGATTGGAACGGATTCCAATGGAAAGTTGACATGTAATGTGAGCTGAGATTGTGCCACTGCACTCCATCCTGTATGACAAAGTAATGTCCTGTTGGAAGAAAAGAATGGAAAGCAATGGAATGAAATGGAATAAATCGGACTGGAATTGAGTGGAGTGGAGTGGAGTGGAGTGGAATGAAATAAAGTGGAATGAAATAGGATGGAATGGAATGCAGTGGAATGGTGTAAAGATATTTGAGCTGAGATTGTGCCACTGAACTCCTGCCTGTGTGATAGAGATACTGTGGAAGGAAAGGAATGGAATGGAATCGAGTGGAATGGAATTGAGTGGAGTGGAGTGAAGTGGAATGGAGTAGAATGGAATGGAGTGGACTGGAATGGAGTGGAAAGGATTAGAATTTAGTGGAATGGAATGGAGTGGAGTGGAGTGGAATGGAAGGGAGTGGAGTGGAGTAGAGTGTAATGGAGTGGACTGGATTGGTTTGGAGTGGAGTGGAGTGGAATGGAGTGGAGTGGAGTGGAATGGAGTGCAGTGGAGTGCAGTGGAAATGAGTGGAGTGGAATGGAATGGAGTGGAATTGAATGAACAGAATTGAATGGAATGGAATGGAGTGGAGTGGAATGGAATGGACTGGAGTGGAAGGAATTGACTGAAGTGGATGGAAGTGGAGTGGAGTTGTGTGGAGTGTAGTGGAGTGCAGTGGAATGGAGTGGGGTGGAATGGACAGGAGTGGAGTGGAGTGGAGTTTTGTGGAGTTAATCAGACTGCAGTGGAATGTTATGGAAAGGAATGGAATGGAGTGGAATGGAGTGCAGTGGAGTGGAATGGAGTGGAATTAAATGGAAGGGAATGGAACGGAAATGAACAAACGGGAATCTGTTGGAGCTGAGCGGAGTTGAGTGGAGTGGATCAGAGTGCGGTGGAATGAAATGGAATGGAATGAAAAAGAGTGGAATGAAATGGAATAGAGTGGAGGGGAGTGGAGTGGATTGGAATGGAATGGAATGGTGTGGAATGAAATGATATGGAATGGAATCGAATGATGAAATGACATGTGAGCTAAGATTGTGTCACTGCACTCCAGTCTGGGTGATTGAGTGAGATCTAATTGAAATAAAGGAATTGAATGGAATGGAGTAGAATGGAATGAAATGGAGTGGAACAGAATGGTATGGAGTAGAATGGAGTGGAGTGGATTGGAATGGAGTGGAGTGGAATGAAGGGTAGTGGAATGGAGTGCAGTAGAATGGAACGGAATGGAGTGGAATGGAATGGAATGGGATGGAATGGAATGGAATGGAAAGGAATGGAATGGAATGGCATTGAGTGGAATGGATTGGAATGGTTTGGAATGGAATGGAGTCGAGTGGAATGGAGTGGTGTGGAGTGGAGTGGACTGGAGAGGAATGGAGTGGAAAAGAATGGAATGGAGTGGAATGGAGTGGAATGGAATTTAGTGGAGTGGAGTGGATTCAAATGGAGGGGATTGGAGTGGAATGGAATGGAGTAGGAGTGGAGTGGAGTGGAATGGAATGCTGTTGAATGGAATGGAATGAAGCGGAATGGATTGTAGTGGTATGGAATGGAATTTAATGGAATGGAATGGAAAGGAATGGAAAAGAATGGAATGGAGTGGAGTGGAATGGAATGGAATTGCATGGAATTGAGTGGAATGGAATGGAATGAAGTAGAATGAAAAGGAATGGAATAGAATGGAATGGAATGAAATGAAATGGAGTGGAGTGGAATGGAATGAGGTGGAGTGGAATGGAATGCGGTGGCGTGGAATGGAATGGAGTTGAGTGGAATGGAGTGGAGTGGAGTTGCGTGTAGTTAATCGGAGTGCAGTGGAATGTTATGGAATGGAGTGGAGTGGAGTGCAGTAGAGTGGATTGGAGTGGAATGGAATGGAATGGATTGGAATGGAATGGAAAGGAATGAACGAGAGTCGATTGGAGTTGAGCAGAGTTGAATGTAGTGGATCCGAGTGCAGTGGAATGGAATGGAATGGAGTGAAAAAGAGTTGAGTGGAATGGAATAGAGTTGAATGGTGTAGAGTAGAGTGGAATTGAATGGAATGTTGAGGAATGGAATGATATGGAATGGAATTGAATGATGAAATGACATGTGAGCTAAGATTGTGCCACTGCACTCCAGTCTGGGTGACTGAGTGAGATCTAATCGAAATAAAGGAATTGAATGGAATGGCATAGAATGGAATGGAATGGAGTAGAATGGAGTGGAGTGGGTTGGAATGGAGTGGAGTGGATTGATGGATAGTGGAATGGAGTGCAATAGAATGGAATTGAATGGAATGGAGTGGAATGGAATGGAATGGAATAAAATGGGATGTAATAGAATGGAGTGGAATGGATTGGAATGGTGTAGAATGGAATGGAGTCGATTGGAATAGAGTGGTTTGGAGTGGAGTGGACTGGAATGCAATGGAGTGGAATGGAATGGAGTGGAATGGAATGGAATGGAATTTAGTGGAGTGGAGTGGATTGGAGGGGGGTGGATTGGAATGGAATGTAGTGGATTGAAGTGAAGTTGAGTGGAATGGAATGCAGTTGAATGGAAAATAATGAAGTGGAATGGATTGTAGTGGTATGAAATGGAATGGAATGGAATGGAATAGAATGGAATGGAGTGGAATGGAAAGGAGTTGAGTGGAATTGAGTGGAATGGAATGGAACGGAGTAGAATGGAAAGGAATGGAATATAATGGAATGGAATTGAATGAAATGGAGTGGAGTGGAATGGAATGAGGTGCTGTGGAATGGAATGGAGTGAAGTGGAGTGGAGTGGAGTGGAGTGGAATATACTGGACTGGAGTGGAGTCGAGATGAGTGGAATGGTGTGGAGTGGAATGGAATTCAGTGGAGTCGACTGGACTGGAGTGGAGTGGAGCAGAATGGCGTGGAGTCGAGTGATCATATACAAGAGTTACATCACCTGGGTGATCGGTGCAGAGATATGTCACAATGTCACTGTTGGCAGAGCCTAGGCAATTGTTACATCACTTGGTTGATCAGCTCAGGGATGTGTCACAATGCCCATGTAGGCAGAGCCTAGACAAGTGTTCCGTCAGCTGGGTAATCAGTGCAGAGATATGTGACAAGTCTCCTTTAAACAGAGGCTAGACAATAGTTACATCATCTGAGTGATTAATGCAGTGATATGTCACTATGCCCCAATAGGCAGAGCCTAGTCAAGCGTTACATCACCTGAGTGATCAGTGCAGAGATATGTCACAAAGCCCCCATATACAGAGCCTAGGAAAGCGTCCCATCATCTGGGTGATTAGTACAGAAATATGTCACAATGCTCCCAGAGGCAGATCCCACACAGATGTTACATAACCTGGGTGATCAGTGTAAAGATATGTCACAATGCCCCCATAGGCACAGCCTAGACAAAGGTCCCACCTCTTGGGTGATCTGTGCAGAGATATGTCACGAAGACCCAATAGGCAGAGCCTAAAGAAGAGTTACATCACTAGGTTGATCAGTTCAGAGATGTGTCACAATGCCCATGTAGGCAGAGCCTAGTAAAATGTTCCATCACCTGGGTGATCGGTGAGGAGATATGTCAAAAAAAAAAACCCTGCAGTCAAAGCCTAGACAAAAGTTACATCACCTGATTGATCAGTGCAGAGATATGTCACAATGCCTCTATAGGCAGAGGCTACAAAAGAGTTACATCACCTGGGTGATCAGTGCAGTGATACATCCAAATGTCCCTGTAGGAAGAGCCTAGTCAAGAGTTCCATCATCTAGGTGATCAGTGCGGTGATATGTCACAAAAATCTCTGTAGGCAGAGCCCAGACAACAGTTACATCACCTGAGTGATCAGTGCAGATATCTGACACAATACCCCAACAGACAGATCCTAGACAAGTCTTCCATCACCTGCGTGATAAGTGTAGAGATATGTCACAAATCCCCCTCTAGGCAGAATATAGAGAAAAGTCCCATCACCTGAGTGAACAGTGCAGAGATATGTCACAAAGACCCCTGTAGGCAGAGCTTAGACAAGAGTCCCATCACCTGTGTGATCAGTGTAATGATATTTCCCAATGCTCCTGTAGGCAAAGCGTAGACAAGAGTTGCATTATCTTAATGCTCCGTGCAGAGAGATATGTAAAAATGCCACCTCTGGACAAAGCCTAGAAAAGAGTTACAACGCCTAGGTTATCAGTGCAGAGGTATGTCACAAAGCCCCGTGAAAGTACAGACTGGAGAAGAGTTACGTCACCTGCGTGATCAGTGCAGAGATATGTCACAATGGCCCCTGTAGGCAGAGCCTAGAGAAGAGTTGCATCACCTGGGTGATAAGTGCAGAGACATATTACAATGCCCCCTCTAGGCAAACCCTAGACAAGAGTTACATCACCTCGGTGATCACTTCAGAGATATGTCAAAACGCCCCTGCAGGCAGAGCCTAGAATTGAGTTACATCACCTAGGTGATCAGTGCAGGCATATTTCACAATACCCCCTTTAGGCAGAGCCTAGACAAGAGTTACATCACCTGGGTGATCAGGGCAGAGATATGTCACAATGCCCCAAGTAGGCATAGCCCAGACAAGAGTTTCATCACCTTGGTGATCAGTGCAGACCTATGTCTCAATGCCTCCTGTTGGCAAAGCCCAGACAAGAGATACATCATCTCAGTGATCAGTGCAGAGATATGTCAAAATGCCCCTGTGGGCAGAGGCTAGACAAAATTTACATCACCTGGGTGATCAGTGCAGAGACATCTCAAAATCTCCATGTCGGCAGAGGCTAGACAAGAGTTACATCACCTGGGTGAGCATTGCACAGTGATGTCACAACGCCCTCTGTAGGTAGAGACTAGACAAGAGTTACCTCACCTGAGAGATCAGTGCAGAGATATGTCACAACACCCTATGTAGGCGAAGACTAGAAAAGAGTTACTTCAGTTGTGCGATCAGGGCAGATATATGTCAGTTTGTCCCTGTGGCCAGAGCCTAGACAAGAGTTAAATCACCTGGGTGATCAGTGCATAGACAAGTCACAATGTCTCCAGTAGGCAGAGCCAAGACAAGAGTTACATCACTTGGGTGATCACGTCAGAGATAAGTCACAATGCCCCCTGTAGGCAGATCCCATACAAGAGTTGCATCACCTAGGTGATCAATGCAGACATAAGTCTCAATGCCACCTGTCAGTGAAGCCTATACAAGAGTTACATCGCTTCAGTTAACAGTGCAGAGATATGTCAAAATGCCACTGTAGGCAGAGCGTACACAAGTATTACATCACTTATGTGATCAGTGCAGAGATATGTCACAATATCCCCTGTAAGCCAAGCGTAGACAAGAATTACATCACCTGGGTGATCAGTGCAGAGATATGTGACAAGACCCCTTAAGCAGAGCCTAGACAATAATTACATCACCTGAGTGACCAGGGCAGAGATCTGTCACAATGCCTCTTTAGGCAGAGCTTAGACCAGAGTTACATCGCCTGGGTGATCAGTGCAGAGATATGTCACAATGCCCCCCATAGGCAGATACAAGACAAGAGTCCATCACTTCGGTGATCAGTGCAGAAATATGTGACAATGCCTCCAGTAGGCAGAGCCTAAAGAAAAGTCCCATCACCTGAGTGATCAGTGCAGAGTTATGCCACAATGCCCCATGTAGGCACAGCCTAGACAAGAGGTACATCATCTGGTTGATCAGTAAAGGGATATTTCACAATGCCCCAGCAGGCAGAGCGTAAGCAAGTGTTACATCACCTAGATGATCAGTGCAGAGATATGTCACAAGGGCACCTATTGGCAGAGCCTGGACAAGAGTTACATCACCTGGGTGATCAGTGCAGAGATATGTAACAATGCCTCCTCTGGGCAAAGCCTAGAAAAGAGTTACATCACCTAGTTGATCAGTGAAGACGTATGTCACAAAGACCCCTGAAAGTACAGCCTACAGAAGAGTTACATCACCTGGGTGATCAGTGCAGTGATACGTCACAATTCCGCTGTAGGAAGAACCTAGGAAAGTATTATATCACCTAGGTGATCAGTACAGAGATATGTGGCAAATCCCCCTTAGGCAAAGCCTTGAAAAGAGTTACATCATCTGGGGAATCAGTACAGAGATATCTCAAAATGCACCCATAGGGAGAGCTTAGACAGGGGTCACATCACCTGAATGATCAGTGCAGAGATGGGTCACAATGCCCCTTAGGCAGAGCCTAGACAAAAGTTACCTCACCTGGATGTTTAATAAAGCGTGAAGTCACAAAGCACCTTGTAGGCAGAGCCTAGAGAAGAGTTACATCACCTGCGTGATCAGTGCAGAGATATGTCACAATAACCCCTGGAGGCAGAGCCTACAGAACAGTTACATCACCTGGGTGATCAGGGCAGAGATCTGTCACAATGCCCCCTGTAGGCAGATCCCAGACAAGAGTTGCATCACCTCGGTGATGAGTACAGAAATATGTCTCAATGCCCACTGTCAGCAAAGACTATACAAGTGTTAAAACATCTCGGTGATCAGTGCAGTGATATGTTAAAATTCCCCTGTAGGTAGAGGCTAGAAAAGTGTTACATCAGCTGGGTGATCAGTACAGAGACATGCGGCAAATCCAGCTTTAGGCAAAGCCTAGAGAAGAGTTACATCATCTGGGGAATCAGTGCAGAGATATCTCAAAATGCACCCATAGGGAGAGCTTAGAGAGGGGTCACATCACCTCAGTGATCAGTGCAGACAGGTGTCACAATTCCCCCATAGGCAGAGCCTAGACAAAACTTACATCACCTTAATGATCAATACAGAATGATGTCACAAAGCACATTGAAGGCAGAGCCTAGAGAAGAGTTACATCACCTGCATGATCAGTGCAGAGATATGTCACAATGCCCCGTGTAGGTAGAGCCTTGAGAAGAGTTGCATCACCTCGGTGATCAGTGCATAGTTATGTCAAAATGCCCCTGTGGGCAGAGCCTAGACAAAATCTACATCACCGGGGTGATCAGTGCAGAAATATGTCATAATGTCCATGTAGGCAGAGCCTAGACAAGAGTTACATCACCAAGGTGATCATTGCAGAGTGATGTCACAACACCCTCTGTAGACAGAGACTAGACAAGAGTTACCTCACCTCAGAGATCAGTGTAGAGATATGTCACATATGTCACAACAACCCCTGTAGGCAAAGACTATACAAGAAGTACATCACCTGTGTGATCAGTGCAGATATATGTCACTCTGTCCCTGTGGCCAGATTGTAGACAAGAGTTACATCACCTGGGTGATCAGTGCAGAGATAAGTCACAATGTCTCCAGTAGGCAGAGCCTAGACAAGAGTAACATCACCTCGGTGATCATTTCAGAGATATGTAAAAATGTCTCCTGCAGGCAGATCCCAGACAAGAGTTGCATCACCTCGGTGATCAGTGCAGAGATATGTCTCAATGCCTCTTTCGGCAAAGCCTATACAAGAGTTACATTATCTAGGTGATCAGTGCAGTGATATGTTAAAATGACCCTGTAGGCAGAGCCTAGACAAGAGTTACATCACTTGGGTGGTCAGTGCAGAGATATCTCACAATATTCCCTGTAAGCAGAGCCTAGACAAAAGTTACATCAACTGGGTGAACAGAGCAGAGATATGTCATAAGTCCCACTGTAGGCAAAGCCTAGACAAGTTTTACATCACCGCAGTGATCAGTGCAGAGATATGTCCCAATGGCCCTCTAGGCACAGCTTAGACAAGAGTCACATCTCCTGGGTGATCAGTGCAGAGATATGTCACAATGTCCCCTTAGGCAGAGCCTAGACAAGAGCTACATAACCCTGATGATCCGTGCAGAGTGATGTCACAACGCTGTCTGTAGGCAGAGACTATAAGAGAGTTACATCACCTAGTTAATCAGTGCAGAGATATTTCACAATACCTCCTGTAGGCAGATCCTACACAAGAGTGGTATCACCTGGGTGACCTGTGCAGATATATTTCACAATGCCCCCTGTAGGCAGAGGGTTGACAAGCGTTACACCACCTAGGTGATCAGTGCAGAGATTTGTCAAAATTCCGTGTAGGCAGAGCTTACACAATGCCCCCTGTAGGCAGAGGTTAGACAAGGGTTACATCACCTAGGTGATCAGTGCAGATATATTTCACAATGTCCCCTGTAGGCAGAGGGTTGACAAGCGTTACACCATCTAGGTGATCAGTGCAGAGATATGTCACAAAGCCCCTGTAGGCAGAGCCTAGACAAGAATTCTCTCCTCGGGGTGATCAGTGTACAGATATTTCACAAGGCCCCTGTAGGCAGAGCTTAGATGAGTTACATCACCAGGGTGACCAGTGCAAAGATATGTCACAAAGCCCCCTGTAGGCAAAGCCTAAAAGATAGTTACATCACTTGGGTGGTCATTGGAGAGATCTCTCAAAATTCCCCCATAGGCGGAGCCTATACATCAGTTACATCACCTGGGTGATCAGTGCAGAAATACGTCATGATGACCCTGTAGGCAGAGCCTAGACAAAAACAACATCATCTGGATGACTAGTGAAGAGTTATGTCACAAAGCCCCTTAAGGCAGATCCTAGAAAAGAGTTACATCACTTGTGTGATCAGTGAAGAGATATGTCACAATGCCAGTCTAGGCAGAGCCTAGACAAGAGTTAGATGACCTAGGTGATTAGTGCAGAGACACACCGCAATGCCCCTGTAGGCAGAGCCTTGACAAGTGGTACATCACCTGGGAGATCATTGCATGGATATGTCACAAAGCACCCTATAGGCAGATTCTAGAAAGGAGTTACATCACCTGGGGGATCACTGCAGGTTTGTGTCACAATGCCACTGCAGGCAGAGCCTATACAAGAGTTCCATGACCTAGGTGATCAGTGCAGAGACACATCCCAATGCCCCTGTCGGCAGAGCCTTGACAAGTGGTACATCACCTGGGTGATAATTGCAGGGATATGTCTGTCACAAAGTATCCTGTAGGCAGATCCGAGACAAGAGTTACATTGCCTGGGTGATCAGTGCAGAGATATGTCACAGCCCCCTGTAGGCAGAGCCTAAACAAGAGTTATATCACCTGGGTGATCAGTGCAGTGATATGTCACAATGCCAGGTAACAAGAACCTAGACAAAAGTTACATCACCTGAGAGATCAGGGCAGAGATATGTCAAAATGTCCCCAGTATGCAGAACCCAGACAAGAGTTGCATCACCTCGGGTTCAGTGCAGAGATATGTCGCAATCCCCCTGTGGGCACAGCATAAATAAGAATTACATCACCTTGATTAACAGTGAAGAGATATGTCAAAATGCCCCTGCAGGCAGAGACTACACAAGTGTTACATCACTTAGGTGATCAGTGCAGAGATATTTCACAATACCCCCTGTAAGCAGAGCCTAGACAAAAGTTACATCACCTGGGTGATCAGTGTAGAGATATGTGACAAGACCCCTTTAAGCAGAGCCCAGACAACAGTTACAACACCTGAGTGATCAGTGCAGACATCTGTCAAAATGCCCCTTTAAGCAGAGCTTAGACCAGAGTTACATAACCTGGGTGATCAGTGCAGGGATATGTCACAATGCCCCCATAGGCAGATCCAGGACAAGAGTCCCCACCTGGATGATCAATGCAGAAACATGTGACAGTGCCACCAGTAGGCAGAGCCTAGGGAAGAGTCCCATCACTTAAGTGATCATTGCAGAGTTATGCAGCAATGCCCCCTGTAGGCAGAGCCTAGACAAGAGTTACATCACCTGGTTGATCAGTATACAGATATTTTAGAATCCTCCTACTGGCAGAGCGTAAGCAAGAGTTACGTCACCTAGATGATCAGTGCAGAGATATGTCACAAAACCCCCTATAGGCAGAGCCCGGAAAAGAGTTACATCACCTTGGCGATCAATGCAGTGCCCCAGTTGGCAGAGCCTAGTCAAGCGTTACATCACCTGGGTTATTCATGCAGAGATATGTCACAAAGCCGCCATACACAGAGCCTGGGCGACAGTCCCATCACCTGGGTGATCAGTGCAGAAATATGTCGCAATGCCCCATAGGCAGATCCAACACAAGAGATACATCACCTGTTTGATCAGTGTAGAGATATGTCACAATGCCCAAGTAGGCAGAGACTAGACAAAAGTCCCATCACCTAGGTGATCAGTGCAGAGATATGTCACAAAACCCCTGTAGGCGAGCCTTTAAAAGAGTTACAACACTTGGTTGATCAGTTCAGAGATGTCAACAATGCCCATGTAGCAGAGCCTAGGCAAGTGTTCCATCAATTGGGTGATCAGTGCAGAGATATGTGACAAGGCCCATTCAAGCAGAGCCTAGACAATAGTTACATCACCTGAGTGATCAATGCAGTGACATATCACTATGCCCCAGTAGGCAGAGCCTACTCAAGCGTTACATCACCTGGGTGATCAGTGCAGAGATATGTCACAAAACCCCCATACACAGAACCTAGAAATGTGTTCCATCATCTGGGTGATCAGTGCAGAAATATGTCACAATGCCCCCATAGGCAGATCCAACACAAGTGTTACATCACCTGGGTGATCAGTGTATAGATATGTCACAATGACCAAGTAGGCAGAGCCTGGAAAAAGTTCCATCACCTGGGTGATCAGTGCAGAGGTATGTCACAAAGCCCTGCAGGCAGAGCCTAGACAAGAATTACATCACTTGGTTGATGAGTTCAGAGATGTGTCACCATGCCCGTGTAGGCAGAGCCCAGATAACTGTTCCATCACCTGGGTGATCAGTGCAGAGATATGTCACAAAATCCCTGCAGGCAAAGCCTAGAAAAGATTTACATCACCTGGTTGATCAATGCACAGATATGTCACAATGCCCCCTATAAGAAGAGCCTAGACAAGATCATCACCTGGGTGATCAGTGCAGGTATATGTCACTAAGTCCCTTTGGCCAGAGCATAGACAAGAGTTACATCACCTGGGTGATCAGTGCAGAGATAAGTCACAGTGTCTCCAGTAGGCAGAGGCTAGAAAAGATTTACATCACCTGAGTGATCAGGTCAGAAATATGTCACGATGCCCTCTATAGGCAGATCCCAGGCAAGAGTTGCATAACCTCGGTGATCAGTGCAGAGGTATGTCTCAATGCCCCTGTCGGCGAAGCTTACGCAAGAGTTACATCATCCCGGTGATCAGTGCAGTGATATGTTAAAATGCCCCTGTAGGCAGAGCCTAGACAAGAGTTGCATCACCCAGGTGATCATTGCAGAGATATCTCATAATGCCCCCTGTAAACAGAGCCTAGACTAAAGTTACATCAACTGGCAGATCAGTACAGAGATATGTCATAAATCCCACTGTATGCGAAGTCTACACAAGTGTTACATCACTTCAGTGATCAGTGCAGAGATATGTCCCAATGCCATTGTAGGCAGACGTTAGACAAGAGTCACATCTCCTGGGTGATCAGTGCAGAGATACGTCACAATGCCCCCATAGGCAGATCCTAGACAAGAATTACATAACCCGGGTGATCCGTGCAGAGTGATGTCACAACACCCTCTGTGGAAAGTTACTAGAAAAGAGTTACATCACCTGGGTGATCCATGCAGAGATATGTCACAATGCTTCCTGTAGGCTGAGCATAGAGAAGAGTTGCATCTCCAGGGTGATCAGTGCAGAGATATGTCACAACGTCCCCTGTAAGCAAAGCCTAAGCAAGAGTTACACCACATTTGTCATCAGTTCAGAGATATGTCAAAAAGCCCCTGTAGGCAGAGCCTAGACAAGAGTTACATCACCTAGTTGATCAGTGCAGAGATATTTCACAATACCACCTGTAGGCAGATCCTAGACAAGAGTTACACCACCTGGGTGATCAGTGCAGAGATATTTCACAATGACCCCTGTAGGCGGAGGGTAGACAAGACTTACATCACCTAGGTGATCATTGCAGATATATGTCATCAATCCCCCTATAGGCAGAAAATAGAGAAGAGTCCCTTCACCTGAGTGATCAGTGTAGAGATATGTCACAAAGACCCCTGTAGGCAGAGCGTAGACGAGAGTCCCATCACCTGTGTGATCAGTGCAATGATACGTCACAATGCCCTTGTAGGCAGAGTGTAGACAACAGTTGCATTACCAGAGTGATCAGCGCAGAGGTATGTAACAACGCCCCCTGTGGGCAAAGCCTAGAAAGGAGTTACATCGCTTATTTGATCAGTGCAGAGGTTTGTCATAAAGCCCCCTGAAAGTACAGCCCAGAGAAGAGTTACATCACGTGGGTGATCAGTGCAGTGATATGTCACAATGTCCCTGTAGCAGACCCTAGAAAGGGGTTAAATTTCCTGGGTGATCAGTACACAGATATGTGGCAAATATCACTTTAGGTAAAGCCAAGAAAAGAGTTACATCATCTGGAGAATCAGTGCAGAGATATATCACAATGCACCGATAGGGAGAGCTTAGACAGGGATCACATCACCTCAGTGATCAGTACAGATATGTGTCACAATGCCACCTTAGGCAGAGCCTAGACAAAAGTTACATCACCTGGATGATCAATACAGAGTGATTTCACAAAGCACCTTGAAGGCAAAGCCTAGAGAAGAGTTACATCTCCTGCGTGATCATCGCAGAGATATGTCACAATGCTGCCTGTAGGCCGAGCCTAGAGAAGAGTTGCATCACCTGTGTGATCAGTGTAGAGATATGCTACAATGCCCCCTGTAGGGAAAGCCTAGACAAGAGTCACATCACCTCGGTGATCACATCAGAGGTATGTCAAAACGTCCCTGTAGGCAAAGTCTAGAAAGGAGTTACATCACCTAGGTGATCAGTGCAGAGATATGTCACAATACTCCTTTAGGCAGAGGCTAGACAAGAGTTACATCACCTTGGTGATCAGGGCAGAAGTATGTCACAATGTCCCCTATGGGCAGAGGCCACACAAGAGTTACATCACCTTGGTGATCAGTGCAGACATGTCTCAGTGCCTCATGTCGGCAAAGCCCAGAGAGGAGTTACCTCATATCGGTGATCAGGGCAGAGATATGTCAAAATGCAACTGTGGGCAGAGCCTAGACAAAATTTACCTCACCTGGGTGATCAGTGCAGAGACATGTCACAATGTCCATGCAGGCAGAGACTAGACAAGAGTTATATCACCTGGGTGATCATTGCGGAGTGATGTCACAACGCACTCTGTAGGGAGAGACTAGATAAGAGTTATGTCACCTGAGAGATCAGTGCAGAGATATGTCACAATGCCCTCAGTAGGCAAAGACTAGACACGAGTTACGTCACCTCTGTGATCAGTGCAGTTGTATGTCACTATGTCCCTGTGGCCAGAGCCTAGACAAGAGTTACATCACCTGGGTGATCATGTCAGAGATATGTCACAATGCCCTCTATAGACAGATCCCACACAAGAGTTGCATCACCTCAGTGATCAGTGCAGAGATATGTCTCAATGCCCCCTGTCAGCGAATCCTATAAAAGAGTTACATTATCTCGGTGATTAGTGCAGTGATATGTTAAAATGACCCTGTAGGCAGAGCCTAGACAACAGTTACATCACGTGGGTGATCAGTGCAGAGATATCTCACAATACCCACTGTAAGCAGAGTCTAGACAAGAGTTACATCAACTGGGTGAGCAGTGCAGAGATATGTCATAAATCCCACTGTAGGCAAAGCCTAGACAAGTGATACATCACCTCAGTGATCATTGCAGAGATATGTCCCAATCTCCCTGTAGGCAGAGCTTAGACAATAGTCACAACTCCTGGGTGATCATTGCAGAGATACGTCACAAAGCCCCCATACGCAGAGCCTAGACAAGAGTTACATGACCCGGGTGATCCGTGCAGAGTGATGTCACAACACCCTCTGTAGGCAGAGACTAGAAAAGAGGTACATCAGCAGGGTTATCAGTTTACTGATATGTCACAATGCCCCTGTAGGCAGAGCATAGAGAAGGGTTGCATCAATGGGGTGATCAGTGCAGAGATATGTCACAATGTCCCCTGTAGGCGAAGTCTAGGTAAGAGTTACCTTTGTCATCAATTCAGAGATATGTCAAAACGCCCCTGTGGGCAGAGCCTAGACAAGACTTACATCACCTGGTTGATCAGTGCAGACATATTTCTCAATACCCCCTGTAGGCATATCCTAGATAAAATTCACATCACCTGGGTGATCAGTGCAGAGATATTTCACAATGCCCCCTATAGCAGAGGGTAGAGAAGAGTTGCATCACCTAGGTTATCAGTTCAGAGATATGTCACAAAGCCCCGTGTAAGCAGAGGCTAAACAAGAATTCTCTCCCTGGGGTGATCAGTGAAGAGATATGTCACAAGGCCCCTGTAGGCAGAGCTTAGATGAGTTACGTCACCTGAGTAATCGGTGCAAAGATATGTCACAAAGCCCCCTGTGGGCAAAGAGTAGACAATAATTACATCACTTTTGTGATCAGTGTGGAGATCTCCCAATTCAGCTGTAGGCAGAGCTTATACAACAGTTACATCATGTAGGTGATCAGTGAAGAGATATGTCACAATGCCCCCATAGGCAGATGCAAGAAAAGAGTCCGTCACCTGGGTGACCGGTGCAGAAATAAGTCACAATACCCCCATAGGCAGAGCCTAGACAAGAGCTCCATCACCTGGATGATCAGTGCAGAATTATGTCACAAAGTCCCTTTAGGCAGATCCCAAACAAGTATTACATCACCTGGGTGATCAGTGCAGAGAAAAGTCACAATGTCACTGTAGGCAGAGCCTAAAAACGAGTTACATGACCTAGGTGATCAGCGCAGAGATACATCGCAATGCCCCTGTAGGCAGAGACTTGACAAGTGGTACACCACCTGGGTGATCATTTCAGGGATATATCACAAAGCACCCTGTAGACAGATCGTTGTCAAGAGTTACATCACCTGTGTGATCAGTGCAGAGATATGTCACAATGCCTCTGTAGGCAGAGCCTAGACAAGAGTTACATGACCTAGGTGATAAGTGCAGAGATACATCGCAATGCCCCTGTAGGCAGAGCCTTGAAAACGGTACGTGACCTTTGTGATCAATGCAGGGATATGTCACGAAGCACCCTGTAGGTAGATCCTAGAGAAGAGTTACATCACCTGGGTGATCAGTGCAGAGATATGTCACAATGCCACTGGAGGCAGAGCCCAGACAAGATTTACATAACCTAGGTGATCAGTGCAGAGATACATCGCAATGCCCCTGTATGCAGAGCCTTGACAAGTGCTACATCACATGGGTGATCATTGCAGTGATATGTCACAAAGCACCCTGTTACTAGACAAGAGTTACATCACCTGGGTGATCACTGCAGAGATATGTCACAATGCCACTGCAGGCAGAGCCTCGACAGGAGTTACTTGATCTAGGTGATAAGTGCAGATATACATTGCAATGCCCCTGTATGCAGAGCCTTGACAAGTGGTACATCACCTGGGTGATCATTGCAGGGATATGTCACAAAGCACCCTGTAGGCAGATCCTAGACAATAGTTATATCACCTGGGTGATGAGTGCAGAGATATGTCACAAGTCCCCTGTAGGCAGAGCCTAGACAAGGGTTATATCACCTGGGTGATCAGTGCAGTGATATCTAACAAAGCCGTGTAGCCAGAACCTTGACAAAAGATACATCACGTGGGAGATCACTGCAGAGATATGTCACTATCTCCCCAATAGGCAGAGCCCCGACAAGAGTTGGATCACCTCGGGATCAGTGCAGAGATATGTCTCAATCCCCCTGTGGGCACAGAGTAGACAAGAGTTACATCACCTAGGTTAAAAGTGCAGAGAGATGTCAAAATGCCCCTGTAGGCAGAGCCTAAAAAGTGTTACATCACTTAGGTGATCAGTGCAGAGATATATCACAATACACCTAGTAAGCAGAGCCTAGACAAAAGTTACATCACCTGGGTGATCAGTGCAGAGATATGTGACAAAGACCCTTTAAGCAGAGCCTAGAAAATAGTTGAATCACCTGAGTGATCAGTGCAGAGATCGGTCACAATGCCCCTTTAGGCAGAGACTAGACCAGAGTTACCCTACCTGGGTGATAAGTGCAGAGATATTTCACAATGCCTTCATAGGCAGATCCAAGAAAAGAGTCCAACACCTCGCTGATCAGTGTAGAAATATGTGACAATACCCCCAGTTGGCATAGCCTAGAAAAGAGTTCCATCACCTGGGTGATCAGTGCAGAGTTATGCCACAATGCCCCCTGGAGGCAGAGCCTACACAAGAGTTACATCACCTGGTTGATCAGTAAAGAGATATTTCACAATGTCCCTGCAGGCAGAGCATAAGTAACAGTTACATCACCTAGATGATAAGTGCAGAGACATGTCAGAAGAACCCCTGTAGTCAGAGCCTGGACAAAAGTTACATCACCTCGGTGATCAATGCAGTGATATGTCACTATTCCCCAATAGGCAGAGCCTAGTCAAACGTTATGTCACCTGGGTGATCAGTGCAGAGATATGTCACAAAGCCCCAATATACAGAGCCTAGATAAGAGTCCTATCACCTGGGTGTTTGGTGCAGAAATATATCGCAATGCACCATAGGCAGACCAACAGAAGAGATACATCACCTGGGTGATCAATGTAGAGATATGTCACAATGCCCCCGTAGGCAGAGCCCAGAAAAAAGTTCCATCAACTGGGTGATCAGTGCAGAGATATATCACAAAGCCCCTGTAGGCAGAGCATAGACAAGAGTTACATCACTCGGTTGATCAGTTCAGAGATGTGTCACAATGCCCATGTAGGCAGAGCCTAGACAAGTGTTCCAACATCTGGGTGATCAGTGCAGAGATATGTGACAAGGCCCATTCAAGCAGAGCCTAGACTATAGTTACATCATCTGAGTGATCAACGCAGTGATATGTCACTATGCCCCAGTAGTCAGGGCCTAGTCAAGCGTTACATCACCTGGGTGATCAGTGCAGAGATATGTCGAAATGCCACTGCAGGTGGAGCCTAGACAAGAGTTACATGACCTAGGTGATCAGTGCAGGGATACATCACAATGGCCCTGTAGGCAGAGCCTTGACAAGTGGTAAATCACCTGGATGATCATTGCAGGGATATGTCACAAGGCACCCTGTAGGCAGATCTGAGCCAAGAGTTACATCACCTGGGTGATCACTGCAGAGATATGTCACAATGCCACCGCAGACAGGGCCTAGACAAAAGTTACATGACGTAGGTGATCATTGCAGAGTTACATTGCAATGCCCCTGTAGGCAGAGCCTTCACAAGTGGTAACTCACCTGGGTGATCATTGTAGGGATATGTCACAAAGCACCCTGTAGGCAGGTCCTAGAAAAGAGTTACGTTACCTGGGTGATCAGTGCACAGATATGTCTTGAGCCCCCTGTAGTCAGAGCCTAGACAAGGGTTATATAACCTCGGTGATCAGTGCAGTGATATGTCACAATACCTCCATAGGCAGAGCCCAGAAAAATGTCCCATCACCTTGGAGATCAGTGCAGAGATATATCACAAAGCCCTTGGAGGCAGAGGCTTGACAAGAGTTACATCTCTTGGTTGATCAGTTCAGAGATGTGTCACAATGCCCACGCAGGCAGAGCCTAGACAAGTGTTCCATCAGCTGCGTGATCAGTGAAGAGATATGGGACAAGGCTCCTTAACGGAGCCTAGATAATAGTTACATCATCTGAGTGGCCAATGCAGTGATATGTCACTATGCCCCAGTAGGCAGAACCTAGTCAAGCGTTACATCACCTGGGTGATCAGTGCAGAGATATGTCACGAAGCCCCCATACACAGAGCCAAGGAAAGAGTCCCATCACTTGGGTGATCAGCTCAGAAATATGTCGCAATGCCACCATAGGCAGATTCAACAGAAGAGTTACATCAACTGTGTGATCAGTGTCGAGATATGTCACAATGCCCCCGTAGGCAGAGCCGAGACAAAAGTCCCATCACCTTAGTGATCAGTGCAGTGGTATGTCACAAAGCCCCTGTAGGCAGAGCAAGACAAGAGTTACATCACTTGGTTGATCAGTTCAGACATGTGTCACAATGCCCGTGTAGGCAGAGCCTAGACAAGTGTTCCATCACCTGGGTGATCACTGCAGAGATTTGTCACAAAACCCCTGCAGGCAAAGCCTAGACAAGAATTACATTACCTAGTTTATCAGTGCAGAGAAATGTCACAATGCCATCTGTTGACAGAGTCCAGGCAAGAGTTACATCACCTCGGTGATTACTGCAGAGATATGTCTCAATGCCTCCTGTCGGCAGAGACCAGACAAGAGTTACATCATCTCGATGATCAGTGCAGACATATGTCAAATTGTCCCTGTGGGCAAAGCCTAGACAATATTTACATCACCTGGATGATCAGTGCAGAGATATGTCACAATGTCCATGTAGGCAGAGCCTAGACACGAGTTACAGTACCTGGGTGATCAGGTCAGACATATGTCACAATGCCTTCTATAGGCAGACCCCAGAGAAGAGTTGCATCACCTTGGTGGTCAGTGCAGAGATATGTCTCAGTGGCCCCTGCAGGCGAAGCCTATACTAGAGATACATCATCTCAGTGATCAGTGCAGTGATATGTTAAATTGCCCCTGTAGCAGAGCCTAGATAAGTTACATCACCTGGGTGATCAGTGCAGAGATATCTCACAATACCCCCGTAAGCAGAGCCTAGACAAGAGTTACATCAACTGGGTGAGCAGTGCAGATAAATGTTTTAAATCTCACTGTAGGCAAAGCCTAGAAAAGTGTTACATCATCTCAGTGATCAGTGCAGAGATATGTCCCAATCTCCCTGTAGGCAGAGCTTAGACAAGAGTCACACCTCCTGGGTGATCAGTGCAGAGATATGTCACAATGCCCCCATAGGCAGAGCCTAGACAAGAGTTACATAACCCTGGTGATCCCTGCAGAGTGATGTCACAACGCCCTCTGTAGGCAGAGACTAGAAAAGAGTTACATCACCTGTGTTATCAGTGCAGAGATATGTCACAATGCCCTTGTAGGCAGAGCATAGAGAAGAGTTGCATCACCGGGGTGATCCGTGCAGAGATATGTCACAATGTCCCCTGTAGGCAAAGCCTAGGCCAGAGTTACATCACCTTTGTCATCAGTTCAGAGATATGTCAAAACTCCCCTGTAGGCAGAGCCTAGACAAGAGTTACATCACCTAGTTCATCAGTGCTGAGATATTTCACAATACCTGTAGTCATATCCTAGACAAGAGTTGCATCACCTGGGTGATCAGTGCAGAGATATTTCACAATGCCCCCTGTAAGAAGAGGGTAGGCACGAGTTACATCACCTTCGTGATCAGTGCAGAGATATTTCACAATACGCCCTGTAGGCAGATTCTAGACAAAAGTTGCATCACCTGGGTGATCAGTGTAGGCATATTTCACAATACCCCCTGCAGCAGAGGGTAGAGAAGAGTTACATCACCTCGGTGATCAGTGCAGACCTTTGTCAAAATTCCCTGTAGGCAGAGCTTATAAAAGAGTAACATCACCTAGGTGATCAGTGCAGAGATATGTCACAAAGCCCCCTGTAGGCAAAGACTAGACAATAATTACATCACTTTCGGGATCAGTGGAGAGAGCTCACAATTCCCTTGTAGGCAGAGCTTATAAAACAGTTACATCACTTGGGTGATCAGTGAGGAGATATGTCACAATGCCCCCATAGGCAGACACAGGAAGAGTCCGTCACCTTGGTGATCAGTGCAGAAATAAGTCACAATGCCTCTGTAGGCAGAACCTAGACAAAAACCCTATCACCTGGATGATCAGTGAAGAGTTATGACAAAGTCCCTTCAGGCAGATCATAGACAAGAGATCCATCACCTCGGTGATCAGTGCAGAGATATGTCACAATGCCACTGTAGGCAGAGCCTAAAAAAGAATTACATGATCTAGGTAATCAGCACAGAGATAGATCACATGCCCCTCTGGCAGATCCTTGAAAAGTCGTACACCACGTGGGTGATCATTTCAGGGATATGTCACAAAGCACCCTGTAGGCAAATCGTAGTCAAGTGTTACATCACCCGTGTGATCAGTGCAGAGATGTGTCACAATGTCACTGCAGGCAGAGCCTCGACAAGAGTTACTTGACCTAGGTGATCAGTTCAGATATACATCACAATGCCCCTGTAGGGAGAGCGTTGACAAGTCTTACATCACCTGGGTGATCATTGCAGGGATATGTCACAAAGCACCCTGTAGGCAGACCCTAGACAATAGTTACATCCCCTAGGTGTTCAGTGCAGAGATATGTCACGAGTCCCCGGTAGGCACAGCATAGACAAGAGTTATATCACCTGGGAGATGAGTGTGGTGATATGTCACAAAGCCATGCAGCCAGAACCTTGAAAAAAGATAGATCACCTGGGAGATCACTGCAGAGATATGTCACTATGTCTCCAATACGCAGAGCCCGGACAAGAGTTGGATCACCTCAGGATCAGTGCAGAGATATGTCTCAATCCCCCTGTGGGCACAGCCTAGACAAGTGTTACATCACCTCGGTTAACAGTGCAGAGAGATGTCAAAAAGCCCCTGTGGGCAGAGCCTACACAAGTGTTACATCAAGTAGGTAATCAGTGCAGAGATATGTCACAATACTCCCTGTAAGCAGAGCCTAGAAAAGAGTTACATCACCTAGGTGATCAGTGCAGAGATATGTCACAATACCCCCTTCAGGCAGAGCCTAGACAAGGATTACATCACCTGGGTGATCAGGGCAGAGATATGTCACAATGGCCCCTGTAGGCAGAGTCCAGGCAAGAGTTGCATCACTTCGGAGATCAATGCAGAGATATATCTCAGTGCCTCCTATCGGCAAAGCCGAGACAAGAGTTACATCATCTCGGTGATCAGTGCAGAGATATGTCAAAATGCCCCTGTGGGCATAGCCTAGACAAAATGTACATCACCTGGGTGATCAGTGATATTTCAGCACTGATCACAAGGGTGATGGGACTCTTGTCTAGGCTCTGTGTGTCTGGGCTTTGTGACATATCTCTGCACTGATCACCCTGGTGATTTAATGCCTGACTGGGCTCTGCCTACTGGAGCATAGTGACATACCACTGCATTGATCACCGAGGTGACGTAACTCTTCTCCAGGCTTTGCCTACAGGGGACCTTGTGACATATCTCTGCACTGATCATCAAGGTGATGTAACTCTTGCTTACGCTCCGCCTGCAGGGGCATTGTGAAACATCTCTTTACTGATCAACCAGGTGATGTAAATATTGTGTGGGCTCTCCCTACAGCGGGCATGGTGTCATAACTCTGCACTGATAACCCAGGTGATGTAACGCTTGACTAGGCTCTGCCTACTGGGGCATAGTGACATATTGCATTGATCACTCAGATGATGTAACTATTGTCTAGGCTCTGCTTAAGGGGCCTTGTCACACATCTCTTCACTGATCACGCTGCTGATGGAACATTTGTCTATGCTCTGCCTACATGAGCATTGTGACACATCTCTGAACTGATCAACAAAGTGATGTAACCCTTGTCTAGGCTCTGCCTACAGGGGCTTTGTGACGTATCTCTGCACTGATCACCCAGTTGAAGGGACTTTTGTCTAGGCTCTGCCTACGGGGGCATTGTGACATATCTCTACCCTGATCACCCAGGTGATGTATCTCTTGTGTTGTATCTGCCTATGGGGCATTGCGACATATTTTTGCACTAAACATCCAGGAGATGGGACTCTTATCTAGGCTCCGTGTATGGGGGCTTTCTGACATATCTCTGCACTGATCAACCAGGTGATGTAACCCTTTTCTAGGCTTTGCCTGCAGGGGTTTTGTGACATATCTCTGCACTGATCACCGAGGTGATGGAACACGTGTGTAGGCGCTGCCTACATGGGCAATGTGACACATCTCTGAACTGATCAACCAAGTGATGTAATTCTTCTCTAGGCTCTGTCTACAGGGGTTTTCTGAAATATCTCTGTACTGATCACCCAGGTGATGGGACTGTTGTCTAGGCTCTGCCTATGGGGACATTGTGACATATTTCTACACTGATCACGCAGGTAATGGGATGCTTGTCTAGGCTCTGTGTATGGGGGCTCTGTGACATATCTCTGCACTGATCACCCAGGTGACGTAATGCTTGAATAAGCTCTGCCTACTGGGACATAGTGACATACGACTGCATTGATCACCGAGGTGATGTAACTCTTGTCCAAGCTCTGCCTATAGGGGGCCTTGTGACACATCTCTGCACTGATCATCTAAGTGATGCAACTCTTGCTTACTCTCTGCCTGCAGGGGCATTGTGAAATATCTCTTTACTGATCATCCAGGTGATGTAACCATTGTCTAGGCTCTGCCTACAGGGGGCATTGGGGCATAACTCTGCACTCATCAGCCAGGTGATGGGACTCTTCTCTAGGCTCTGCCTACTGGGGGCATGGTCACATATTTCTGCACTGATCACCCAGGTAACGGACTCTTTTCTTGGATCTGCTTATGGGGCATTCTGACCTGTCTCTGCACTTATCACTCAAATGATGTAACTATGGTCTAAGCTCTGCCTAAAGGGGCATTGTGACAGATCTCTGCACTGATCACTCAGAAGATGTAACTATTGTGTAGGCTCTGCTTAAAGGGGCCTTGTCACATATCTCTGCATTGATCACCCAGGTGATGTAACTCTTGTCTAGGCTCTGCCTACGGGGGATATTGTGACATATCTCTACACTGATCACCAAAGTGATGTAACACTTGTGTAGGCTCTGCTTACTGGGGAAATTGTGACATATCTCTGCACTGATCCCCCAGGTGATGCAACTGTTCTCTGTGCTCTGCCTACAGGGGGCAATGAGACGTATCTCTGCACTGATCACCCAGGTGATGTAACTCTTTTCTAGTCTCTGCTTACAGAGGGTGTTGTGACATCACTCTGCGCGGATCACACGGGTTATGTAACTCTTGTCTAGGCTCTGCCTATGGGGACATTGTGACGTATCTCTGCACTGATCACCCAGGAGATGTGACTCTTGACTAAGCTCTACCTACAGGGGCATGGGACATATATCTTTACTGATCACTGAGGTGATGTAACACTTGCCTAGGCTTTGCCTACAGTGGGATTTATGACATCTATCTGCACTGATCACCCCGTTGGTGTAACTCTTGTCTAGGCTCTGCTTACAGGGGGTATTGTGAGATATCTCGGCACGGATCACCCAAGTGATGTAACTCTTTTCTATGCTCTGCCTACATGGGCATGTTAACATATCACTGCACTGATCACCGAGATGATGTAACTCTTGTATAGGCTTCGCTGAAAAGGGACATTGAGACATATCTTTGGACTGATCACCGAGGTGATGCAACTCTTGTCTGGGATCTGCCTACAGGGTGCTTTTTTACATATCCCTGCAATAATCACCCAGGTGATATACCATTTGTCAAGGCTCTGCCTACAGGGGCATTGCAATGTATCTCTGCACTGATCACCTAGGTCATGTAACTCTTGTTTAGGCTCCACCTACAGTGGCAGAGAGACATATCTCTGCACTGATCAGCCTGCTGATGTAACTTTTGTCTAGGATCTGCCTAAAGGGACTTTGTGACATAACTCTGCACTGATCATCCAGGTTATGTAACTCTTGTCTAGGCTTTGCCTGCAGGGGTTTTGTGACATATCTCTGCACTGATCACACAGGTGATGTAACACTTGTCTAGGCTCTGCCTACATGGGCATTGTGACACATCTCTGAACTGATCTACCAAATGATGTAACTCTTGTCTAGGCTCTGCCTACAGGGGCTTTGTGACATGTCCCTGCAATGACCACCCAAGTGATGGGACTTTTGTCTAGGCTCTGCCGACGGGGGCATTGTTACATATCACTGTATTGATCACTCAGATGATGTAACTATTGTCTAGGTTCTGCTTAAAGAGGCCTTGTTTCATATCTCTCCACTGATCACCCAGCTGTTGGAACTCTAGTCTAGGCTCTGCCTACGTGGGCATTGTGACACATCTCTGAACTGATCAAGCAAATTATGTAACTCTTGTCTAGGCTCTGCCTACAGGGGCTTTGTGATATATCTCTGCACTGATCACCCAGGTCATGGGACTTTTGTCTAGGCTCTGCCTACGGGGGCATTGTGACATATCTCTACACTGATCAGCCTGGTGATGTAACTCTTGTGTTGGATCTGCCTATGGTGCATTGCGACATATTTCTGCACTGATCACCAGGTGATAGGACTCTTGTCTAGGCTCTTTGCATGGGGGCTTTGTGACATATTTCTGCACTGATCACCCAGGTGATGTAACACTTGACTAGCCTCTGCCTACTGGAGCATAGTGACATATTACTGCATTGATCACCGAGATGGTGTAACTCTTCTCCAGGCTCTGCCTATAGGGGGCCTAGTGACATATCTCTGCACTGATCATCTAGGTAATGTAACTCTTGCTTACGCTCTGCCTGCAGGGGCATTGTGAAATGTCTCTTACTGATCCACCAGGTGATGTAACTCTTGTCTAGGCTCTGCCTACAGAGGACATTTTGGCATAACTCTGCACTGATCACCCAGGTGATGGGGGTCATCTCTAGGCTCTGCCTACTGGTGGAACTGTCATATATTTCTGCACTGATCACCCAGGTGATGGACTCTTGTCTTGCATCTGCCTATGGGGGCATTGTGACATTTCACTGCACTGATCACGCAGGTGATGTAACCCTGGTCTAAGCTCTGCCTAAAGGGGCTTTGTGACAGATCTCTTCACTGATCACTCAGGTGATGGAACTATTGTCTAAGCTCTGGTTAAAAGGGCCTGGTCACATATCTCTGCACTGATCACCCAGGTGATGTAACTCTTGTCTAGGCTCAGCTTATAGGGAGTATTGTGACATATCTCTCCACTGATCACCTCAGTGATGAAACACTTGTGTAGGCTCTGAGTATAACGGCATTTTGACATATCTCTGGACTGTTAACCGAGGTGATGGAACTCTTGTCTAGGCTGTGCCTACAGGGTGATTGAGACAGTTCTCTGCACTGATCCCAAGGTGATCTATCTCTTGTCTGGGCTCTACCCACTGGGGATATTGTGATATATCTCTGCACTGAACTCTCAGGTGATGTAACTTTTGTCTAGGCTCTGGCAACATGGCATTGTGACATATCACTGCACTAATCACCCAGCTGATATAACTCTTGTCTAGGCTTTGTATAAAGGGGGCTTGTGACATATCTCTGCACTGACCACCCAGGTGATGTAACTCTTGCCTTGCATCTGCCTACAGGGTGCTTTGTGACATATCCCTGCAATGATCACTCAGGTGATGTGCCACTTGTCAAGGCTCTGACTACAGGAGCATTGTGATGTATCTCTGAACGGGTCACCTAGGGCATGTAACTCTTGCCTAGGCTCTGCCTGCAGTGGTATTGTGACATATCTCTTCAGTGATCACCCAGGTGATACAACTTTTGTCTAGGATCTGCCTACAAGTTGCTTTGTGACATATTCCTGCAATGATCAGCGAGGTGATGGGACTTTTGCCTAGGCTCTGCCTACGGGGGCATTGTGACATATCTCTACACTGATCACCCAGGTGATGTAACTCTTGTGTTGGATCTGCCTATGGGGCATTGCGACCTATGTCACAATGTGATCAGTGCAGAGACATGTCAAAATCTCCATGTTGTCAGAGCCTAGACAAGAGTTACATCACCTGGGTGATCATTGCAGACTGATGTCACAAAGCACTCTGTAGGCAGAGATTAGACAAGAGTTACCTCACCTGAGAGATCAGTGCAGAGATATTTCACAACACTCTCTGTAGGCAAAGACTAGACAAATTACATCACCTGTGTGATCAGTGCAGATATATGCCACTACGTCCCTGTGTCCAGAGACTAGACACGAGTTACATCTCCTGGGAGATCAGATCAGAGATACATCAAAATGCCCCCTGTAGGCAGATCCCAGAAAACAGTTGCATCATTTGGTGATCAATGCTGAGATATGTCTCAATGCCTCCTGTTGGCAAAGCCTACACAACAGTTCCATCATTTCGGTGATCACTGTGGATATATGTCAAAATGCCCCTGTGGGCAAAGCCTAGACACAATTTACACCACCTGAATGATCAGTGCAGAGACATGTCACAATGTCCATGTAGGCACAGCCCAGACAAGAGTTACATCATCAGGGCAATCATGGCAGAGTGATGTCACAACATCCTCTGTAGGCAGAGACTAGACAAGAGTTACCTCACATGAGAGATCAATGCAGAGATATGTCACAACCCCCTCTGTAGGCAAAGACTAGACAAGAGTTACATCACCTGTGTGATCAGTGCAGATATATGTCACAATGTCCCTGTGGCCAGATCTAGCCAAGAGTTACATCACCTGGGTGATCAGTGCAGAGATAAGTCACAATGTCTCCAGTAGGCAGAGCCTAGAAAAGAGTAAAATCACCTGGGTGATCAAGTCAGAAATTTGTCACAATGCCCCCTGTAGGCAGATCCCAGACAAGAGTTGCATCAACTCGGTCATCAGTGCAGAGTTATGTTTCAATGCCCCCTATCCGTGAAGCCTATACAAGAGTTACATCATCTTGGTGATCTGTGCACTGATATGTTAAAATATCCCAGTAGGCAGAGCCTAGACAAGAGTTACATCACCTGGGTGATCAATGCAGATATATGTCATAAGTCCCACTGTAGGCAAAGACTAGACAAGAGTTACATCACCTCAGTGATCAGTGCAGAGATATTTCCCAATGCCCCTGCAGGCAGAGCTTAAACAAGAGTCACATCTCCTGGGTGATCAGTGCAGAGATACGTCACAATGTCCCCATAGGCAGAGCCTAGACAAGAGTTACATAACCCGGGTGATCCGTGCAGAGTGATGTCACAACCCCCTCTGTAGGCAGAGACTAGAAAAGAGATACATCACCTAGGTGATCAGTGCAGATATGTCACAATGTCCCCTGTAGGCTAAGCCTAGGCAAGAGTTACATCACCTTTGTCATCAGTTCAGAAATATGTTAAACCGCCCCTGTGGGCAGAGCCTAGACAATAGTTACATCACCTAGTTGACCAGTGCGGAGACATTTCACAATAACCCCTGCAGGCAGATCCTAGACAAGGGTTGCATCACCTGGGTGATCAGTGCAGAGATATTTCACAATGCCCCCTGTAGGCAGACGGTAGACAAGAGTTACATAACCCTGGTGATCCGTGTAGAGTGATGTCACAAAGCCTTCTGTAGGCAGAGATTAGAAAAGAGTTACATCACCTGGGTGATCAGTGCAGAGGTATGTCACAATGCCCCCTGTAGGCAGAGCATAGAGAAGAGTTGCATCACGTGGGTGCTCAGTGCAGAGATATGTCACAATGTCCCCTGAAGGCAAAGCCTAGGCAAGAGTTTCATCACCTTTGCCATCAGTTCAGAGATATGTCAAAAAGCCCCTGTAGGCAGAGCCTAGGCAAGAGTTACATCACCTAGTTGATCAGTGCAGAGATATTTCACAATACCCCATGTAGGCAGATGCTAGAAAAGAGTTGCATCACCTGGGTGGTCAGTGCAGAGATATTTCACAATGACCCCTGTAGGCATAGGGTAGACAACAGTTACATCACCTAGGTGATCATTGCGGAAATATTTCACAACACCCCATGTAGGTAGAGGTTATACAACAGGTAGATCACCCAGGTGATCAGTGCAGATATTTGTCAAAATTCCCTACATGCTCAGCTTATAAAATTGTTACATCACCTAGACAGTCTAGAAAATAGTTGCATCATCTGAGTGAACAATGCAGTGATATTTCACAATGCCCCAGTAGGCAGAGCCTAGTCAAGCGTTACATCACCTGTGTGATCAGTGCAGAGATATGTCACAAAGCCCCCCACACACAAAGCCTAGAAAAGAGTCTCACCACCTGGGTGATCAGGGCAGAAATATGTCGCAATGCCCCCATAGACAGATCCAACACAAGAGTTACATCACTTTGGTGATCAGTGTAGAGATACGTCACAATTCCCCCATAGGCAGAGCCTAGACAAAAGTCCCATCACCTGGGTTATCAGTGCAGAGATATGTCACAGAGTCCCTGTAGGCAGAGCCTAGAGAAGAGTTCCATCAATTGGTTGATCAGTTCAGAGATGTGTCACAATGCCCATGTAGGCAGAGTCTAGACAAGTGTTTCATCAGTTGGGTGATCAGTGAAGAGATATGTGACAAGGCCCCTTTAAGCAGAGCCTAGACAATAGTTACAACATCTGAGTGATCAATGTAGTGATATGTCACTATGCCCCAGTAGGCAGAGCCTACTCAAGTGTTACATAACCTGGGTAATCAGTGCAGGGATATGTCACAAGGCCCCCACACGCAGAGCCTAAAAAATAGTCCCATCACCTTGGTGATCAGTGCAGAAATATGTCGTAATGCCACCATAGGCAAATCCAACACAAGAATTACATCACCTGGGTGATCAGTTTAGAGATATATCACAATGCCCTCGTTGGCAGAACCTAGATATAAGTCCCATTACCTGGGTTATCAGTACAGAGATATGTCACAAAGCCCTGTAGGCAGAGCCTAGACAAGTGTTACATCACTTGGTTGATCAGTTCAGAGATGTGTCACAATGCAAATTTAGGCAGAGCCTAGACAAGTGTTCCATCACGTCAGTGATCAGTGCAGAGATATGTCAAAAAACTACTGCAGTCAAAGCCTAGACAAAAGTTAAATCACCTGGATGATCAGTGTAGAGATATGTCACAATGCCCCCTATAGGCAGAGCCTAGACAACTGTTACATCACCTGGGTGATCATTGCAGTGATAAGTCAAAATGCCCTTGTAGGCCGAGCCTAGACAACAGTTACATCATTGAGGTCATCAGTGCAGTGATATGTCACAAAAATCCCTGTAGACAGAGCCTAGAAAAGAGTTACATCACCTGGGTGATCATTACAGATATTTGACACAATGCCCCCATAGACAGAGCCTAGACAAGACTTCGATCACCTGGGTGATCAGTGCAGGGATATGTCACAAATCCTCCTTTAGTCAGAGTATTGAGAAAGGTACCATCATCTGAGTGATCAATGCAGAGTTATGTCACAAAGAAATAGAATGGAAAAAAATGGATTGGAATTGAACTAAATGGAATGGAATGGAATGGAATGGAATGGAATGGTGAAATGAAATGTGAGCTAAGATTGTGCCACTGCACTCCAGTCTGGGTGACAGAGTGAGACCCCGTCAAAATAAAGGAATGGAATGCAGCGGAGTAAAATGGAAAGGAATTGATTGGAGGGGAATGGAATGGAGTGGAAACAAGTGGAGTGGAGTTACATGAAGTTTAGTGCAATGGAGTGGAGTCTAATGGACTGGAATGGAGTGGAATGAAATGGGAAAGAATGGAGTGGAATGGAATGGAAATTTGTGGAATCGAATGGAATGGTATGGAAAGGAATGAAATGGAGTTGAGCGGATTTGAATGGAGTGGATCAAAGTGCAATGGAATGAAATGGAACGTAGTGGAAAGGAACAGAATAGAATGGAATGGTGAAATGAAAAGTGAGCTAAGATAGTGCCACTAAACTTCACTCTGGTGACAACGTGAGACACAGTCGAAATAAAGGAATGTAATGGAATAGAGTATTATGGAATGGAATGGAGTGGAGTGGAATGGAATGGAATGGAATGGAATGGAATGGAATGGAATGGAATGGAATGGTGAAAAAAATGTGAGGTAACATTGTGCTACTGCTCTCCAGTGTGGGTGACAGAGTGAGATCCTGTTGAAATAAAGGAATGGAATGGAATGGTTTAGAATGGACTGGTATGGAGTGGAGTGGATTGGAACGGAGTCAAATGTAGTGGAGTGGGGCGAAAAGGAGTGCAGTGCAGACGAATGGAGTGGAGTGGTATAGAGTGGAGTGGAATAAAGAGGAATGAAGTGGAATGGAATGGAATGGAGTGGAGTATAAAGGAATGGAGTGGAGTGGATTGGAATGGAATGGAGTGGAGTGGAATGGGTTGGAATGGAATGGAATGGAATGGAGTGTAATGGAATGGAATGAAGTTGAATGGAATGGAGTGGATTTGAGTGGAGCGGAGTGGAGTGGCATGGAGTCGAGTGGAGTTGAGTTGAATGGCGTGAAATTGTGTGGAGTGGAATGGAGTGGAGTGGAAAGCAATGGAGTTTAGGGGAAGGGAATGGAACAGAACGGAATGGAACGGAACAAAATGCAGTGGATTGGTGTGGAGTTGAGTGGAGTGGATCGGAGTGCAGTGGAATGGAATGAAATGGAAAGGAAAGGAATGGAGTGTATTGGAGTGGAGTGGGGTGGAGTGGAGTGAGGTGGACTGCAGTTGAGTGCAGTGGAGCAGATTGGAATGGAATGGAATGGAATGGAATGGAATGGAGTGGAATGGAATGGTGAAATGAAATGTGAGCTAAGAATGTACCACTGCATTCCAGTCTGGGTGAGAGAGTGAGTTCCCGTCAAAATAAAGGAATGGAAAGGAATATAGTAAAACTGAATGGAAAGGAGTGAAGTGGAATGGAATGTATTGGAATGGAGTGGTGTGGAGTGTATTGGAGTGGATTGGAATGGAATGGAATGGAGTGGAAAGGAAAGGAGAGGAGTGGAAAGGAATGGAGATGAGTGGAGAGGAATGAAGTTTAATGAAGTGAAATGGAGTGGAGTGGAATGGAGTGGAGTGGAATGCAATGGAGTGGAATTTAATGGAACGGAACAGAATGGAATGGAACATAATGGAGTGGAGTGAAATGGAGTTGAGTGGAGGGAAGAGGAGTGTAGTAGAATTTAATGCCATGGAGTGAAATACAGTGGAGAGGAATGGATTGAAGAAGAATAGAATGGAGTAGAATGGAATAGAACTGAACGGTATGGAATGCAATGGAATGGAGTGGAGCAGAATGGAGTTGAGATGGGTGGAGAGGATTGGAGTGCAGTGGAAAAGAATGGAATGGAATGGAGGGGAGTAGAGTGGATTGGAGTGGAGAGGAGTGGAATGGAGTGGAGTGTAATAGAATGGAATGGAATGGAACGGAACGGAAGGGAGAGGAGTGGAATGTCGTGTGGGGGAGGTGAGTGGAGTGGTTTGGAGTGCAGTGGAATGTAATGGTATGGAAAGGAATGTAATTGGAGTGGAATGGAACGGAAGGGAAAGGAGTGGAATGTCGTGGGGGGGAGTTGAGTGGAGTGGATCAAAGTGCAGTGGAATGCAATGGCATGGAATGGAATGGAATTGAATGGAGTGGAATGGAATGCAATGTGATGCAATGGAAAGCAATGGAATGGAATGGAATGGAATGGTATGTAATGGAACGTCATGCAATGGAATGCATGAGAACAGAGTGGAGTGAAGCAAATTGGAGTGGAGTTGAGTGAAGTGGAGTGGAGTTGAGTGGAATGGAATGCAATGGAAAGGAATGGAATGCAATGGAAAGGAAAGGAATGGAATGGAATGGAATGGAATGGAATGGAATGGAATGGAAAGGAGTGGAATGGAATGGAGTGGAATGGAATCGAAAGGTGAAATCAAATGTGAGCTAACAATGCGCCACTGCACTTAGAGTCTGGGTGAGACAGTGAGTTCCAGTGGAACAAAAGAATGGCAAGGAATGGAGTAAAATCGAATAGAATGGAGTGCAGTGGAATGGAAAAGGTTAGCATGGAGTGTAGTGGGGTGGAATGGAGTGGATTGGAATGGACTGGAGAAGAATGGAGTGGAATGGAATGAAATGGAAGGCAGTGGAATGGAAGAGAATGGACTGGAATCGAGTGGAGGGGAGTGGAAGGGAGTCGAGTGGAATGGAGTGGAGAGGAATGATGTGAAATGGAGTAGAATATAGTGGAATGGAGTGGAATGGAATGGAATGGAATGGAATGGAATGGAATGGAACGGAACGGAACGGAACGGAATGGAACGGAATGGAATAGAATGGAATGGAATGCAGCAGAGTGGAGTGCAGTGGAGTAAAGTGGAGTGGAATGCTGTGGAATGGAGAGAAATATAGTGGAGTGGAACGGAGTGGACTGGAAAGGAATGGAGTGGAATGGAAATGATCAGAAAGGAATGAGAAGGAACAAAATGGAGCGGAGTGTAGTGGAGTGGAGTTGATTGGAGTTGAGTGGATTGGACAGGAGTGCATTAGAATGGATTAGCATGGAATGGAGGGGAGTGGATTGCATTGGTGTGGAGTGGAGTGGAATGGAGTAGAATGCAATGGAGTGGAGTGGAATGAAATGGAATGGAAAAAAAATGGATTGGAATTGAACTGAATGGAATGGAATGGAATGGAATGGAATGGAATGGAATGGAATGGAATGGAATGGAATGGAATGGAATGGAATGGAATGGTGAAATGAAATGTGAGCTAAGATTGTGCCACTGCACTCCAGTCTGGGTGACAGAGTGAGACCCCGTCAAAATAAAGGAATGGAGTGCAGTGGAGTAAAATGGAAAGGAATTGATTGGAGGGGAATGGAATGGAGTGGAAACAAGTGGAGTGGAGTTACATGAAGTTTAGTGCAATGGAGTGGAGTCTAATGGACTGGAATGGAGTGGAATGAAATGGGAAAGAATGGAGTGGAATGGAATGGAAATTTGTGGAATCGAATGGAATGGTATGGAAAGGAATGAACTGGAGTTGAGCGGATTTGAATGGAGTGGATCAAAGTGCAATGGAATGAAATGGAACGTAGTGCAAAGGAACAGAATAGAATGGAATGGTGAAATGAAAAGTGAGCTAAGATAGTGCCACTAAACTTCACTCTGGTGACAACGTGAGACACAGTCGAAATAAAGGAATGTAATGGAATAGAGTATTATGGAATGGAATGGAGTGGAGTGGAATGGAATGGAGCGGAATGGAGTGGAATGGAGTGGAGTGGAATGGAGTTGCAGGTAGCGGAACAGAATGGAAAAGACTGGAATGGATTGGAAGTGAGAGGCGAGGAGAGGAATGGACTGGTGTGGAAGGGAGTGGAATGAAATGGAATGGAATGGAGTTGAATGGAATCAAATGGAGTGGAATGGAATGGAGTAAAGTGGAATGGATTGTAGTAGAGTAGAATGGAATGGAAAGCAGTGGAATGCAGTGGAATGTAGTGGAGTGGAGGGCAATGGAGTAAAATGGAGTGGAGTGGAATGGAGTGGAATGGAATGGAATGGAGTGGAATGGAATGGAAGGGACGGAACGGAATGGAAAGGAGTGGAGTGGAGTGAAGTTGATTGGAGTGGAACAGAGTACAGTGGAATGGAATAGAATGGAATGGAGTGGGTGGAGTGGAGTGGAATGGAATGGAATGGCATGGAGTGGTATGGAGTGGAAAGGAGTGGAATGGAATAGAGTGGAGTACAAAGGAATGGAGTGGAGAGGAATGGAGAGGAGCGAATGCAGGAGAGTGGAATGGACTGGAATGCAATGGAATGGAATTGAGAGAAATGGAATAGAAGGGAGAGGAAAGATCTGGTACAGAATGGAAGGGAAAGGAATGGAATGGACTGCAGTGTAGTGGAGTGGAATTGAGTGGAATGGATGAGAGTGCACTGGAATCGAATGGAATGCAATAGAATGGAATAGAAGGGAAAGGAATGGATTGGTGAATGAAATCCCACCTAAGATTTGGCCAATTCACTCCAATATGGGAGACAAAGTAAGATCCAGTCAAAATAAAGGGATTGAATGGCATGGAGTAGAATGCAATGGAATGGTGTGGAGTGGAATGGAATGGAAGGGAGTGTGGTGGAGTGGAGAGAAGTTGAGTGGAGTGGATCAGAGCGCAGTGGAATGGAATGGAATGAAAGAAGTGGAATGGAGTGTAATGGAGTGGAATGGGGTGGGGTTGAGTGGAATGGAATGGAATAGAAAGGAATGGAATGGAAGGGAATGGAATGGAATGGAATGGAATGGAATGGAATGGAATGGAATAGAATGGAATGGAATAGAATGGAATGGAATACTGCAATTAAATATGAGAAAAGTGGGTGGCCCTGAACTCCAGGCAGGGTGACAGAGTGAGATCCAATCGAAATAAAGGAATGGAATGGAAGATAGTAGAATGGAATGGAATGGAGTAGAGTGCAGTGGAGTGGTGTGGAATGGAATGGAGTGGAGTAAAATGGAATAGAACACTATGGAATGGATCAGAGTGCAGTGAATTGAAGTTGAGTGGAGTGGATTGGAGTACTGTGGAATGGAATGGAATGGAATGGAATAGAATGGAGTGGAGTGGAGGTGAGTGGAATAGAATGGAGTGGAGTGGAGGTGAGTGGAATGGAATGGAGTTGTGTGGAGAGGAGTGGAGTGGAATGGAGTGGAATGGAATGGAATTCAGTCGAATGGAATGGAACAGAAAGGAATGGAAAGGTTTGAACGCATTGGAGTGGAACAGAATGGAACGGAATGGAGTGGAGTGGAGTGGAGTGGATCGGAGTGCAGTGGAATGGAATTGAATGCGATGGAAAGGAATGTAATTGAATGGAAGGGTTAATGAAATGTCACCTAAGACTGGGCCACTGCCCTTTAGTCATACTGACAGAGTGAGATCCAGTCGAAGTAACGGAATAGAAGGGAATGGAATGGAATGGAGCAGAATTTAATAAAATGGAGTAGAGCGGAAAGGAATGCTGTGGAATGGGGTTTAGTGGAGTTGAATGGAGTAGAGTGGAATTGAATGAAGTGTAATGGAATGGAAAGGAGTGGGATGCAATGTCATGTAATGGATTGGAGTGGAGTGGAGTGGAATGGAGTGGAGAGAAATGGAGTGGGGTGGAATGGAGTGGAATGGAATGTAATGTAGTGTAATCAAATGGAATGGAGTGGAATGGAATGGAGTGGAGTGGAGTGGATTTGAGTGGAGTGGATCAGGATGCAGTAGAATGGAAAGGAAAGGAATGGAGTAAAGTCGAGTGGATTGGAATGGAATTGAATGGAATGGAGGGGAATGGAATAGGATGGAGTGGAATGGAATGGAATGGAATGGAGTGGAATGGAATGGAATTAAGTGGAATGAAATGGAGTGGAATGGAATGGAATTGAGTGGAATTAAATGGAGTGGAATGGAATGGAGTGGAGTGAAGTGGAGTGGAATTTAGTGGAATGGAGTGAAATGGAGTTGAGGGGAATGGGGCGGACTGGAATGGAAAAGAGAGGAATGGAATGGAATGGAATGAAACGGAATGGAACGGTGTGAAGTGGAGTAGACTGGAGTGTAGTGGGGTTGAGTGGAGTAGACCAGAGTATATTGGAATGGGATGGAATAGAGTGGAGTAAAGTGGAATGGAATGGACTGGAGTGGAAAAGATTGTAGTGGAGAGGAATGAAGTGGAGTGGAGTAGAGTGGAATGGAGTTTAATGGAATGGAATGGAACAGAATGGAGTGGAGTGAAGTGGAGTGTAGAGAAGTTGAGTGGAGTGGATCGGAGTGCACTGAAATGGAGTGGAATTGACTGGATTGGAGTGGAATGAAATGGAGTTGAGTGGAGTGGAGTGCAGTGCAGTGGAGTGGAGTGGAATGGAGTTGAATGGAATGGAGTGGAGTGGAATGAAATGGAGGGGAGTGGACACAAGTGGAATTAAATAGAATGGAAAGGAATGGAATACAATGGAATTAAATAGAATGGAATGCATTGTAATGGAGTGGAGTGGAGTAGAATGAAGTGGAATTTAGTGGAGTAGAGGGGAATGGAGTGGATTTGGGTGGAGTGGAGTGGAGTGAAGTTGAGTGGAGTGGATCGGAATGCACTACAATGGAATGGAATGGAGTTGTGTGGAATGGAGTGGAGTGGATGGGGTGGAGTGCAATGGATTTGTCTCTAATGCAATGGAATGGAACTGTATGAAATGGAATAAATTGAAATGGAAAGGAATGGACAGGAATGACGAAATGAAATCTGCACTAAGATTGTGTCACTGCACTCCAGTCTTTTTGACAGAGTGAGATACAGTCGAAATAAGGCAATTGAATGGAATGGAGTAGAATGCAATGGAAGGGATTGCAGTGGAATGGAATAAAATGGAATGGAATGAAAGAAGTGGAGTGGAGTGGAATGGAGTTTAGCGGAGTGGAGTGGAGTGGAGTGGAATGGAGTGTAACGGAAAGGAATGGAATGGAATTGAGTGGAATGGAATGGAAATGAGTTGGAATCGAGGGGATTGGAGTGTAACGGAGAGGAGAGGAATGGACAGGAGTGGAAAGGAGTGGAAAGGATTGGAATGGAGTTGAATTGAATAGAGTGTAATGGAATGCAGTGGATTGGAATGGAGTGGAGTGCAGTGGAGTCGTGTGGAGTGGAGTGGAATGGGGTGGAATGGAATGGAATACAGTGGAATGTAATGGAATGTAACAGAACGGAATGGAAAGGAACGGAATGAAACGGAGTGGAGTGGAGTTGAGTGGAATGGATCAGAGTGCAGATAAATGGAATGGAATGGCATATAGTGGAGTGTACTGGAGTGGAGTGGATTGGAATGAATCGGAATGGAATGTAGTGGAGTGGAATTCAAGGCAATGGAATGGAATAGAAGGGAATGGAACAGAATAGAACGGAATGGAACGGAACAGAGTGGAGTGAAGTAGAGTGGATTGGAGCTGAGTGTAGTGGATCAGAGTGCAGTGGAATAGAATGGAAAGGAATGGAATGCAATGGAGTGGAGTGGAGTGGAATGGAGTGGAGTGGAGTGGAGTGTAATGACTCAGAATGGAATGGAGTTGAGTGGAATGGAGTGGAGTGGAGTGGGATGGAATGGAGTGGAATGGTGCCTAATGGAATGGAATTTATTGGCTTGAAATGGAATGGAATGGATTGCAATGCAGTTCAGTGGAGTGGAGTAGAGTGGAGTGGATTGCAATGGAATGGAATGGAAAGGAATGATACAGAATGTATTGGAGCGGAGTGGAGTATAGTGGAGTGGAGTGGAGTGGAGTGGATAGAGTGCAGAGGAATGGAAGGGAATGGAATGAAATGGAATGGAAATGAATGGAATATAGTGGAGTGGAGTGGATTGGAGGGGAATGGAATGGAATGGATAGGAATGGAATGGAATGGAATGGAAAAGAGGGCAGTGAAGTGGAGTTGAGAGAAGTTGAGTGGAGTGGATCGGAGTGCAGTGGAATGGATGGAATTTAATGGAGGGGACTGGAGTGGATTTGTAAGGAATTGAGTGGAGTGGAGAGGAATGAAGTGGAGTGGAGGGGAATGGAAAAGAATGGAATACAATGGAATGGAGTGGAGTGGAATGAATTGGATTTTAGTGGAGTGGAGGGGAATGGAGTGGATTTGTGGGGAGTGGAGTGGAGTGAAGTTGAGTGGAGTGGATCAGAGTGCAGTTGAAAGGAAAGGAATGGCATGGAATGGAGTGTAGTGCAGTTGAGTGGAGTGGATTGGGGTGGATTGGGGTTGATTGGTGTGGAATGGAGAGGAATGGAATGGAAAGGAATGGAAAGGAATGGAATGGAATGTAGTGGAGTGAAATGGAATGGAATGGAATGGAACGGAATGGAATGGAATGGAATGGAAAGGAGTAGAGTGGAATGGAAGGTAATGGAGTGGAATGGAATGGAGTGGAGTGGAGTGGAGTGGAATGGAGCAGAAAGGAATGACGTGGAATGCAATGCAATGGAATGGAGTGGAATGGAATGGGACAGAATGGAATGGAACGGAATGGTACAGAGTGGTGTGCAGTGGAGTGGAGTTGAGGGGAGAGGATAGGAACTCAGTGGAATGGATTAGAATGGCATGGAATGGAATGGAATGGAGTGGAATTGAGAGGAGTGGAGTAGAGTGGAGGGGAGTGCAGTGGAGTCTAAGGGAATGGAATGGAATGGAATGGTCAAATGAAATGTTAGCTAAGATAATGCCACTGCACTCCAGTCTGGGTGAAAGAGTGAGATCCAGTCGAAATAAAGGAATGGAAGGGAATCAAGTGGAATGCAATGGGATGGAGTGGAGTGGAATGGAAGGGCCTGCAGTAGGATGGAGTGGAGTGGAACGGAGTGGAGTGGAATGGAGTGCAGTGGAGTGGAATGCAGTGGAGTGGAATGGAGTGGAGTGGAATGGACTGTAATAGAGGGTAATGGAATGTAAAGGAGCAGAATGGAAAGGAATAAAGTGGAGTGGAGTGAAGAGGAGTAAAGTGGCATGGAGTGGAGGGAGATGGTGAGGAGTGAAATGGAGTGAAATGGAATGGAATGGAGTGGAATGGAATTTAGTGGAGTGGAGAGGAGTGGAGTGGAATAAAGTGGAGTGTATTGGAATGGATTTGACTGGAATGGAATGGAGAGGAAAGGAAGGGAACGTATAGGAACAGAACAGAATGGAACAGAGTGGAGTGGAGTGGAGTGTACTGGAGGTGAGTGTAGTGGATCAGAAGGCACTGGAATGGAATGGAAAGAAATGAAATGGAATGGAATGGAATGAAATGGAGTGGAGTGGAGTGGAGTAGAATAGAAAGTAAAGGAATGGAATGGAATGGAATGGAATGGAATGGAATGGAATGGAATGGAATGGAATGGAATGGTGAAAAAAATGTGAGGTAACATTGTGCTACTGCTCTCCAGTGTGGGTGACAGAGTGAGATCCTGTTGAAATAAAGGAATGGAATGGAATGGTTTAGAATGGACTGGTATGGAGTGGAGTGGATTGGAACGGAGTCAAATGTAGTGGAGTGGGGCGAAAAGGAGTGCAGTGCAGACGAATGGAGTGGAGTGGTATAGAGTGGAGTGGAATAAAGAGGAATGAAGTGGAATGGAATGGAATGGAGTGGAGTATAAAGGAATGGAGTGGAGTGGATTGGAATGGAATGGAGTGGAGTGGAATGGGTTGGAATGGAATGGAATGGAATGGAGTGTAATGGAATGGAATGAAGTTGAATGGAATGGAGTGGATTTGAGTGGAGCGGAGTGGAGTGGCATGGAGTCAAGTGGAGTTGAGTTGAATGGCGTGAAATTGTGTGGAGTGGAATGGAGTGGAGTGGAAAGCAATGGAGTTTAGGGGAAGGGAATGGAACAGAACGGAATGGAACGGAACAAAATGCAGTGGATTGGTGTGGAGTTGAGTGGAGTGGATCGGAGTGCAGTGGAATGGAATGAAATGGAAAGGAAAGGAATGGAGTGTATTGGAGTGGAGTGGGGTGGAGTGGAGTGAGGTGGACTGCAGTTGAGTGCAGTGGAGCAGATTGGAATGGAATGGAATGGAATGGAATGGAATGGAGTGGAATGGAATGGTGAAATGAAATGTGAGCTAAGAATGTACCACTGCATTCCAGTCTGGGTGAGAGAGTGAGTTCCCGTCAAAATAAAGGAATGGAAAGGAATATAGTAAAACTGAATGGAAAGGAGTGAAGTGGAATGGAATGTATTGGAATGGAGTGGTGTGGAGTGTATTGGAGTGGATTGGAATGGAATGGAATGGAGTGGAAAGGAAAGGAGAGGAGTGGAAAGGAATGGAGATGAGTGGAGAGGAATGAAGTTTAATGAAGTGAAATGGAGTGGAGTGGAATGGAGTGGAGTGGAATGCAATGGAGTGGAATTTAATGGAACGGAACAGAATGGAATGGAACATAATGGAGTGGAGTGAAATGGAGTTGAGTGGAGGGAAGAGGAGTGTAGTAGAATTTAATGCCATGGAGTGAAATACAGTGGAGAGGAATGGATTGAAGAAGAATAGAATGGAGTAGAATGGAATAGAACTGAACGGTATGGAATGCAATGGAATGGAGTGGAGCAGAATGGAGTTGAGATGGGTGGAGAGGATTGGAGTGCAGTGGAAAAGAATGGAATGGAATGGAGGGGAGTAGAGTGGTTTGGAGTGGAGAGGAGTGGAATGGAGTGGAGTGTAATAGAATGGAATGGAATGGAACGGAACGGAAGGGAAAGGAGTGGAATGTCGTGTGGGGGAGGTGAGTGGAGTGGTTTGGAGTGCAGTGGAATGTAATGGTATGGAAAGGAATGTAATTGGAGTGGAATGGAACGGAAGGGAAAGGAGTGGAATGTCGTGGGGGGGAGTTGAGTGGAGTGGATCAAAGTGCAGTGGAATGCAATGGCATGGAATGGAATGGAATTGAATGGAGTGGAATGGAATGCAATGTGATGCAATGGAAAGTAATGGAATGGAATGGAATTGAATGGTATGTAATGGAACGTCATGCAATGGAATGCATGAGAACAGAGTGGAGTGAAGCAAATTGGAGTGGAGTTGAGTGAAGTGGAGTGGAGTTGAGTGGAATGGAATGCAATGGAAAGGAATGGAATGCAATGGAAAGGAATGGAATGGAATGGAATGGAATGGAATGGAATGGAAAGGAGTGGAATGGAATGGAGTGGAATGGAATCGAAAGGTGAAATCAAATGTGAGCTAACAATGCGCCACTGCACTTAGAGTCTGGGTGAGACAGTGAGTTCCAGTGGAACAAAAGAATGGCAAGGAATGGAGTAAAATCGAATAGAATGGAGTGCAGTGGAATGGAAAAGGTTAGCATGGAGTGTAGTGGGGTGGAATGGAGTGGATTGGAATGGACTGGAGAAGAATGGAGTGGAATGGAATGAAATGGAAGGCAGTGGAATGGAAGAGAATGGACTGGAATCGAGTGGAGGGGAGTGGAAGGGAGTCGAGTGGAATGGAGTGGAGAGGAATGATGTGAAATGGAGTAGAATATAGTGGAATGGAGTGGAATGGAATGGAATGGAATGGAATGGAATGGAATGGAATGGAACGGAACGGAACGGAACGGAATGGAACGGAATGGAATAGAATGGAATGGAATGCAGCAGAGTGGAGTGCAGTGGAGTAAAGTGGAGTGGAATGCTGTGGAATGGAGAGAAATGTAGTGGAGTGGAACGGAGTGGACTGGAAAGGAATGGAGTGGAATGGAAATGATCAGAAAGGAATGGGAAGGAACAAAATGGAGCGGAGTGTAGTGGAGTGGAGTTGATTGGAGTTGAGTGGATTGGACAGGAGTGCATTAGAATGGATTAGCATGGAATGGAGGGGAGTGGATTGCATTGGTGTGGAGTGGAGTGGAATGGAGTAGAATGCAATGGAGTGGAGTGGAATGAAATGGAATGGAAAAAAAATGGATTGGAATTGAACTGAATGGAATGGAATGGAATGGAATGGAATGGAATGGAATGGAATGGAATGGAATGGAATGGAATGGAATGGTGAAATGAAATGTGAGCTAAGATTGTGCCACTGCACTCCAGTCTGGGTGACAGAGTGAGACCCCGTCAAAATAAAGGAATGGAGTGCAGTGGAGTAAAATGGAAAGGAATTGATTGGAGGGGAATGGAATGGAGTGGAAACAAGTGGAGTGGAGTTACATGAAGTTTAGTGCAATGGAGTGGAGTCTAATGGACTGGAATGGAGTGGAATGAAATGGGAAAGAATGGAGTGGAATGGAATGGAAATTTGTGGAATCGAATGGAATGGTATGGAAAGGAATGAACTGGAGTTGAGCGGATTTGAATGGAGTGGATCAAAGTGCAATGGAATGAAATGGAACGTAGTGCAAAGGAACAGAATAGAATGGAATGGTGAAATGAAAAGTGAGCTAAGATAGTGCCACTAAACTTCACTCTGGTGACAACGTGAGACACAGTCGAAATAAAGGAATGTAATGGAATAGAGTATTATGGAATGGAATGGAGTGGAGTGGAATGGAATGGAGCGGAATGGAGTGGAATGGAGTGGAGTGGAATGGAGTTGCAGGTAGCGGAACAGAATGGAAAAGACTGGAATGGATTGGAAGTGAGAGGCGAGGAGAGGAATGGACTGGTGTGGAAGGGAGTGGAATGAAATGGAATGGAATGGAGTTGAATGGAATCAAATGGAGTGGAATGGAATGGAGTAAAGTGGAATGGATTGTAGTAGAGTAGAATGGAATGGAAAGCAGTGGAATGCAGTGGAATGTAGTGGAGTGGAGGGCAATGGAGTAAAATGGAGTGGAGTGGAAAGGAGTGGAATGGAATGGAATGGAGTGGAATGGAATGGAAGGGACGGAACGGAATGGAAAGGAGTGGAGTGGAGTGAAGTTGATTGGAGTGGAACAGAGTACAGTGGAATGGAATAGAATGGAATGGAGTGGGTGGAGTGGAGTGGAATGGAATGGAATGGCATGGAGTGGTATGGAGTGGAAAGGAGTGGAATGGAATAGAGTGGAGTACAAAGGAATGGAGTGGAGAGGAATGGAGAGGAGCGAATGCAGGAGAGTGGAATGGACTGGAATGCAATGGAATGGAATTGAGAGAAATGGAATAGAAGGGAGAGGAAAGATCTGGTACAGAATGGAAGGGAAAGGAATGGAATGGACTGCAGTGTAGTGGAGTGGAATTGAGTGGAATGGATGAGAGTGCACTGGAATCGAATGGAATGCAATAGAATGGAATAGAAGGGAAAGGAATGGATTGGTGAATGAAATCCCACCTAAGATTTGGCCAATTCACTCCAATATGGGAGACAAAGTAAGATCCAGTCAAAATAAAGGGATTGAATGGCATGGAGTAGAATGCAATGGAATGGTGTGGAGTGGAATGGAATGGAAGGGAGTGTGGTGGAGTGGAGAGAAGTTGAGTGGAGTGGATCAGAGCGCAGTGGAATGGAATGGAATGAAAGAAGTGGAATGGAGTGTAATGGAGTGGAATGGGGTGGGGTTGAGTGGAATGGAATGGAATAGAAAGGAATGGAATGGAAGGGAATGGAATGGAATGGAATGGAATGGAATGGAATAGAATGGAATGGAATACTGCAATTAAATATGAGAAAAGTGGGTGGCCCTGCACTCCAGGCAGGGTGACAGAGTGAGATCCAATCGAAATAAAGGAATGGAATGGAAGATAGTAGAATGGAATGGAATGGAGTAGAGTGCAATGGAGTGGTGTGGAATGCAATGGAGTGGAGTCGAATGGAATAGAACACTATGGAATGGATCGGAGTGCAGTGAATTGAAGTTGAGTGGTGTGGATTGGAGTACAGTGGAATGGAATGGAATGGAATGGAATAGAATGGAGTGGAGTGGTGGTGAGTGGAATAGAATGGAGTGGAGTGGAGGTGAGTGGAATGGAATGGAGTTGTGTGGAGAGGAGTGGAGTGGAATGGAGTGGAATGGAAAGGAGTTCAGTCGAATGGAATGGAACAGAAAGGAATGGAAAGGTTTGAATGCATTGGAGTGGAACAGAACGGAACGGAATGGAGTGGAGTGGAGTGGATCGGAGTGCAGTGGAATGGAATTGAATGCGATGGAAAGGAATGTAATTGAATGGAAGGGTTAATGAAATGTCACCTAAGATTGGGCCACTGCCCTTTAGTCATACTGACAGAGTGAGATCCAGTCGAAGTAACGGAATAGAAGGGAATGGAATGGAATGGAGCAGAATTTAATAAAATGGAGTAGAGCGGAAAGGAATGCTGTGGAATGGGGTTTAGTGGAGTTGAATGGAGTAGAGTGGAATTGAATGAAGTGTAATGGAGTGGAAAGGAGTGGGATGCAATGTCATGTAATGGATTGGAGTGGAGTGGAGTGGAATGGAGTGGAGAGAAATGGAGTGGGGTGGAATGGAGTGGAATGGAATGTAATGTAGTGTAATCAAATGGAATGGAGTGGAATGGAATGGAGTGGAGTGGAGTGGATTTGAGTGGAGTGGATCAGGATGCAGTAGAATGGAAAGGAAAGGAATGGAGTAAAGTCGAGTGGATTGGAATGGAATTGAATGGAATGGGGGGGAATGGAATAGGATGGAGTGGAATGGAATGGAATGGAATGGAGTGGAATGGAATGGAATTAAGTGGAATGAAATGGAGTGGAATGGAATGGAATTGAGTGGAATTAAATGGAGTGGAATGGAATGGAGTGGAGTGAAGTGGAGTGGAATTTAGTGGAATGGAGTGAAATGGAGTTGAGGGGAATGGGGCGGACTGGAATGGAAAAGAGAGGAATGGAATGGAATGGAATGAAACGGAATGGAACGGTGTGAAGTGGAGTAGACTGGAGTGTAGTGGGGTTGAGTGGAGTAGACCAGAGTATATTGGAATGGGATGGAATAGAGTGGAGTAAAGTGGAATGGAATGGACTGGAGTGGAAAAGATTGTAGTGGAGAGGAATGAAGTGGAGTGGAGTAGAGTGGAATGGAGTTTAATGGAATGGAATGGAACAGAATGGAGTGGAGTGAAGTGGAGTGTAGAGAAGTTGAGTGGAGTGGATCGGAGTGCACTGAAATGGAGTGGAATTGACTGGATTGGAGTGGAATGAAATGGAGTTGAGTGGAGTGGAGTGCAGTGCAGTGGAGTGGAGTGGAATGGAGTTGAATGGAATGGAGTGGAGTGGAATGAAATGGAGGGGAGTGGACACAAGTGGAATTAAATAGAATGGAAAGGAATGGAATACAATGGAATTAAATAGAATGGAATGCATTGTAATGGAGTGGAGTGGAGTAGAATGAAGTGGAATTTAGTGGAGTAGAGGGGAATGGAGTGGATTTGGGTGGAGTGGAGTGGAGTGAAGTTGAGTGGAGTGGATCGGAATGCACTACAATGGAATGGAATGGAGTTGTGTGGAATGGAGTGGAGTGGATGGGGTGGAGTGCAATGGATTTGTCTCTAATGCAATGGAATGGAACTGTATGAAATGGAATAAATTGAAATGGAAAGGAATGGACAGGAATGACGAAATGAAATCTGCACTAAGATTGTGTCACTGCACTCCAGTCTTTTTGACAGAGTGAGATACAGTCGAAATAAGGCAATTGAATGGAATGGAGTAGAATGCAATGGAAGGGATTGCAGTGGAATGGAATAAAATGGAATGGAATGAAAGAAGTGGAGTGGAGTGGAATGGAGTTTAGCGGAGTGGAGTGGAGTGGAGTGGAATGGAGTGTAACGGAAAGGAATGGAATGGAATTGAGTGGAATGGAATGGAAATGAGTTGGAATCGAGGGGATTGGAGTGTAACGGAGAGGAGAGGAATGGACAGGAGTGGAAAGGAGTGGAAAGGATTGGAATGGAGTTGAATTGAATAGAGTGTAATGGAATGCAGTGGATTGGAATGGAGTGGAGTGCAGTGGAGTCGTGTGGAGTGGAGTGGAATGGGGTGGAATGGAATGGAATGCAGTGGAATGTAATGGAATGTAACAGAACGGAATGGAAAGGAACGGAATGAAACGGAGTGGAGTGGAGTTGAGTGGAATGGATCAGAGTGCAGATAAATGGAATGGAATGGCATATAGTGGAGTGTACTGGAGTGGAGTGGATTGGAATGAATCGGAATGGAATGTAGTGGAGTGGAATTCAAGGCAATGGAATGGAATAGAAGGGAATGGAACAGAATAGAACGGAATGGAACGGAACAGAGTAGAGTGGAGTAGAGTGGATTGGAGCTGAGTGTAGTGGATCAGAGTGCAGTGGAATCGAATGGAAAGGAATGGAATGCAATGGAGTGGAGTGGAGAGGAATGGAGTGGAGTGGAGTGGAGTGTAATGACTCAGAATGGAATGGAGTTGAGTGGAATGGAGTGGAGTGGAGTGGGATGGAATGGAGTGGAATGGTGCCGAATGGAATGGAATTTATTGGCTTGAAATGGAATGGAATGGATTGCAATGCAGTTCAGTGGAGTGGAGTAGAGTGGAGTGGATTGCAATGGAATGGAATGGAAAGGAATGATACAGAACGCATTGGAGCGGAGTGGAGTATAGTGGAGTGGAGTGGAGTGGAGTGGATAGAGTGCAGAGGAATGGAAGGGAATGGAATGAAATGGAATGGAAATGAATGGAATATAGTGGAGTGGAGTGGATTGGAGGGGAATGGAATGGAATGGATAGGAATGGAATGGAATGGAATGGAAAAGAGGGCAGTGAAGTGGAGTTGAGAGAAGTTGAGTGGAGTGGATCGGAGTGCAGTGGAATGGATGGAATTTAATGGAGGGGACTGGAGTGGATTTGTAAGGAATTGAGTGGAGTGGAGAGGAATGAAGTGGAGTGGAGGGGAATGGAAAAGAATGGAATACAATGGAATGGAGTGGAGTGGAATGAATTGGATTTTAGTGGAGTGGAGGGGAATGGAGTGGATTTGTGGGGAGTGGAGTGGAGTGAAGTTGAGTTGAGTGGATCAGAGTGCAGTTGAAAGGAAAGGAATGGCATGGAATGGAGTGTAGTGCAGTTGAGTGGAGTGGATTGGGGTGGATTGGGGTTGACTGGTGTGGAATGGAGAGGAATGGAATGGAAAGGAATGGAATGGAATGTAGTGGAGTGAAATGGAATGGAATGGAATGGAACGGAATGGAATGGAATGGAATGGAATGGAAAGGAGTAGAGTGGAATGGAAGGAAATGGAGTGGAATGGAATGGAGTGGAGTGGAGTGGAATGGAGCAGAAAGGAATGACGTGGAATGGAATGCAATGGAACGGAGTGGAATGGAATGGGACGGAATGGAATGGAACGGAATGGTACAGAGTGGTGTGCAGTGGAGTGGAGTTGAGGGGAGAGGATAGGAATTCAGTGGAATGGATTGGAATGGCATGGAATGGAATGGAATGGAGTGGAATTGAGAGGAGTGGAGTAGAGTGGAGGGGAGTGCAGTGGAGTCTAAGGGAATGGAATGGAATGGAATGGTAAAATGAAATGTTAGCTAAGATAGTGCCACTGCACTCCAGTCTGGGTGAAAGAGTGAGATCCAGTCGAAATAAAGGAATGGAAGGGAATCAAGTGGAATGCAATGGGATGGAGTGGAGTGGAATGGAAGGGCCTGCAGTAGGATGGAGTGGAGTGGAACGGAGTGGAGTGGAATGGAGTGCAGTGGAGTGGAATGCAGTGGAGTGGAATGGAGTGGAGTGGAATGGACTGTAATAGAGGGTAATGGAATGTAAAGGAGCAGAATGGAAAGGAATAAAGTGGAGTGGAGTGAAGAGGAGTAAAGTGGCATGGAGTGGAGGGAGATGGTGAGGAGTGAAATGGAGTGAAATGGAATGGAATGAAATGGAGTGGAATGGAATTTAGTGGAGTGGAGAGGAGTGGAGTGGAATAAAGTGGAGTGAATTGGAATGGATTGGACTGGAATGGAATGGAGAGGAAAGGAAGGGAACGTATAGGAACAGAACAGAATGGAACAGAGTGGAGTGGAGTGGAGTGTACTGGAGGTGAGTGTAGTGGATCAGAAGGCACTGGAATGGAATGGAAAGAAATGAAATGGAATGGAATGGAATGAAATGGAGTGGAGTGGAGTGGAGTAGAATAGAATGTAAAGGAATGGAATGGAATGGAATGGAATGGAATGGAATGGAATGGAATGGAATGGAATGGAATGGTGAAAAAAAATGTGAGGTAACATTGTGCTACTGCTCTCCAGTGTGGGTGACAGAGTGAGATCCTGTTGAAATAAAGGAATGGAATGGAATGGTTTAGAATGGACTGGTATGGAGTGGAGTGGATTGGAACGGAGTCAAATGTAGTGGAGTGGGGCGAAAAGGAGTGCAGTGCAGACGAATGGAGTGGAGTGGTATAGAGTGGAGTGGAATAAAGAGGAATGAAGTGGAATGGAATGGAATGGAGTGGAGTATAAAGGAATGGAGTGGAGTGGATTGGAATGGAATGGAGTGGAGTGGAATGGGTTGGAATGGAATGGAATGGAATGGAGTGTAATGGAATGGAATGAAGTTGAATGGAATGGAGTGGATTTGAGTGGAGCGGAGTGGAGTGGCATGGAGTCGAGTGGAGTTGAGTTGAATGGCGTGAAATTGTGTGGAGTGGAATGGAGTGGAGTGGAAAGCAATGGAGTTTAGGGGAAGGGAATGGAACAGAACGGAATGGAACGGAACAAAATGCAGTGGATTGGTGTGGAGTTGAGTGGAGTGGATCGGAGTGCAGTGGAATGGAATGAAATGGAAAGGAAAGGAATGGAGTGTATTGGAGTGGAGTGGGGTGGAGTGGAGTGAGGTGGACTGCAGTTGAGTGCAGTGGAGCAGATTGGAATGGAATGGAATGGAATGGAATGGTGAAATGAAATGTGAGCTAAGAATGTACCACTGCATTCCAGTCTGGGTGAGAGAGTGAGTTCCCGTCAAAATAAAGGAATGGAAAGGAATATAGTAAAACTGAATGGAAAGGAGTGAGGTGGAATGGAATGTATTGGAATGGAGTGGTGTGGAGTGTATTGGAGTGGATTGGAATGGAATGGAATGGAGTGGAAAGGAAAGGAGAGGAGTGGAAAGGAATGGAGATGAGTGGAGAGGAATGAAGTTTAATGAAGTGAAATGGAGTGGAGTGGAATGGAGTGGAGTGGAATGCAATGGAGTGGAATTTAATGGAACGGAACAGAATGGAATGGAACATAATGGAGTGGAGTGAAATGGAGTTGAGTGGAGGGAAGAGGAGTGTAGTAGAATTTAATGCCATGGAGTGAAATACAGTGGAGAGGAATGGATTGAAGAAGAATAGAATGGAGTAGAATGGAATAGAACTGAACGGTATGGAATGCAATGGAATGGAGTGGAGCAGAATGGAGTTGAGATGGGTGGAGAGGATTGGAGTGCAGTGGAAAAGAATGGAATGGAATGGAGGGGAGTAGAGTGGATTGGAGTGGAGAGGAGTGGAATGGAGTGGAGTGTAATAGAATGGAATGGAATGGAACGGAACGGAAGGGAAAGGAGTGGAATGTCGTGTGGGGGAGGTGAGTGGAGTGGTTTGGAGTGCCGTGGAATGTAATGGTATGGAAAGGAATGTAATTGGAGTGGAATGGAACGGAAGGGAAAGGAGTGGAATGTCGTGGGGGGGAGTTGAGTGGAGTGGATCAAAGTGCAGTGGAATGCAATGGCATGGAATGGAATGGAATTGAATGGAGTGGAATGGAATGCAATGTGATGCAATGGAAAGTAATGGAATGGAATGGAATTGAATGGTATGTAATGGAACGTCATGCAATGGAATGCATGAGAACAGAGTGGAGTGAAGCAAATTGGAGTGGAGTTGAGTGAAGTGGAGTGGAGTTGAGTGGAATGGAATGCAATGGAAAGGAATGGAATGCAATGGAAAGGAATGGAATGGAATGGAATGGAATGGAATGGAGTGGAATGGAATGGTGTGGAATGGAATCGAAAGGTGAAATCAAATGTGAGCTAACAATGTGCCACTGCACTTAGAGTCTGGGTGAGACAGTGAGTTCCAGTGGAACAAAAGAATGGCAAGGATTGGAGTAAAATCGAATAGAATGGAGTGCAGTGGAATGGAAAAGGTTAGCATGGAGTGTAGTGGGGTGGAATGGAGTGGATTGGAATGGACTGGAGAAGAATGGAGTGGAATGGAATGAAATGGAAGGCAGTGGAATGGAAGAGAATGGACTGGAATCGAGTGGAGGGGAGTGGAAGGGAGTCGAGTGGAATGGAGTGGAGAGGAATGATGTGAAATGGAGTAGAATATAGTGGAATGGAGTGGAATGGAATGGAATGGAATGGAATGGAATGGAACGGAACGGAACGGAACGGAATGGAACGGAATGGAATGGAATGCAGCAGAGTGGAGTGCAGTGGAGTAAAGTGGAGTGGAATGCTGTGGAATGGAGAGAAATGTAGTGGAGTGGAACGGAGTGGACTGGAAAGGAATGGAGTGGAATGGAAATGATCGGAAAGGAATGGGAAGGAACAAAATGGAGCAGAGTGTAGTGGAGTGGAGTTGATTGGAGTTGAGTGGATTGGACAGGAGTGCATTAGAATGGATTAGCATGGAATGGAGGGGAGTGGATTGCATTGGTGTGGAGTGGAGTGGAATGGAGTAGAATGCAATGGAGTGGAGTGGAATGAAATGGAATGGAAAAAAATGGATTGGAATTGAACTGAATGGAATGGAATGGAATGGAATGGAATGGAATGGAATGGAATGGAATGGAATGGTGAAATGAAATGTGAGCTAAGATTGTGCCACTGCACTCCAGTCTGGGTGACAGAGTGAGACCCCGTCAAAATAAAGGAATGGAATGCAGCGGAGTAAAATGGAAAGGAATTGATTGGAGGGGAATGGAATGGAGTGGAAACAAGTGGAGTGGAGTTACATGAAGTTTAGTGCAATGGAGTGGAGTCTAATGGACTGGAATGGAGTGGAATGAAATGGGAAAGAATGGAGTGGAATGGAATGGAAATTTGTGGAATCGAATGGAATGGTATGGAAAGGAATGAACTGGAGTTGAGCGGATTTGAATGGAGTGGATCAAAGTGCAATGGAATGAAATGGAACGTAGTGGAAAGGAACAGAATAGAATGGAATGGTGAAATGAAAAGTGAGCTAAGATAGTGCCACTAAACTTCACTCTGGTGACAACGTGAGACACAGTCGAAATAAAGGAATGTAATGGAATAGAGTATTATGGAATGGAATGGAGTGGAGTGGAATGGAATGGAGTGGAATGGAGTAGAATGGAGTGGAGTGGAATGGAGTTGCAGGTAGCTGAACAGAATGGAAAAGACTGGAATGGATTGGAAATGAGAGGCGAGTAGTGGAATGGACTGGTGTGGAAGGGAGTGGAATGAAATGGAATGGAATGGAGTTGAATGGAATCAAATGGAGTGGAATGGAATGGAGTAAAGTGGAATGGATTTTAGTAGAGTAGAATGGAATGGAAAGCAGTGGAATGCAGTGGAATATAGTGGAGTGGAGGGCAATGGAGTAAAATGGAGTGGAGTGGAATGGAGTGGAATGGAATGGAATGGAGTGGAATGGAATGGAAAGGGACGGAACGGAATGGAAAGGAGTGGAGTGGAGTGAAGTTGATTGGAGTGGAACAGAGTACAGTGGAATGGAATAGAATGGAATGGAGTGGGTGGAGTGCAGTGGAATGGAATGGAATGGCATGGAGTGGTATGGAGTGGAAAGGAGTGGAATGGAATAGAGTGGAGTACAAAGGAATGGAGTGGAGAGGAATGGAGAGGAGCGAATGCAGGAGAGTGGAATGGACTCTAATGCAATGGAATGGAATTGAGAGAAATGGAATAGAAGGGAGAGGAAAGATCTGGTACAGAATGGAAGGGAAAGGAATGGAATGGACTGCAGTGTAGTGGAGTGGAATTGAGTGGAATGGATGAGAGTGCACTGGAATCGAATGGAATGCAATAGAATGGAATAGAAGGGAGAGGAAAGATCTGGTACAGAATGGAAGGGAAAGGAATGGAATGGACTGCAGTGTAGTGGAGTGGAATTGAGTGGAATGGATGAGAGTGCACTGGAATCGAATGGAATGCAATAGAATGGAATAGAAGGGAAAGGAATGGATTGGTGAATGAAATCCCACCTAAGATTTGGCCAATTCACTCCAATATGGGAGACAAAGTAAGATCCAGTCAAAATAAAGGGATTGAATGGCATGGAGTAGAATGCAATGGAATGGTGTGGAGTGGAATGGAATGGAATGGAACGGAATGGCATGGAATGGAATGGAAGGGAATGGCATGGAATGGAATAGAATGGTATGGAATGGAATTGAATTGTGAATGAAATGTGAGGTGAGATAGGGCTACTACACTTCATTCTGAGTGACAGAGTGATACCCTGTCGTAATAAAGGAATAGAATGGAAAGGAGTAGAATGGAATGTAATAGAGTGGAGTGGAAGGGAATGGAAAGGAAATAATTGGAGTGGCGTGGAGGGGCGTGGAGTTTAGTGGAGTGGATGGGAGTTCAGTGGAATGGAATGGAAAGGAATGGAATGGAGTGGAGTGGAGTGGAGTGGAATGGAATGAAATGGAGGGTAGTGGAGTGGAGAGGAGTGGGGTGGAATGGAGTGGAGTGGAAAAGAATGGAATGGAATAGAAAGGAATGGAATGGAATGGAATGGAATGGAATGGAATGGAATGGAATAGAGTGGAATGGAATGGAGTGAAATTGATGGGAATGAAGTGAAGTGGAGAGGAGTGGAGTGAAATTAAGTGGAATGGAACAGAGTTGGGTGGAGTGGAATGGAACGTAATGGAACGGATTGGAATGGAAAGGAATAGGGTGGAGTGGAGTGGAGTCAATTAGATTGGATCAGAGTGCAGTGGAATGGAATGCAATGCAATGGAATGGAATGGAATGGAATGAAATGGAATGGAATGGAATGAAATATTTTATAATCATCAATGAAATGTGAGCTAACATTGGGCCACAGAACTCCGGTTTGCGTGAAAGAGTGAGATTCAGTCGAAATAAAGGAATGGAATGGAATGGAGTAGAATGGAATGGAATGGAGTGTAGTGGAATTGAATACAGTGGAATGGAGTGTAGTTGAGTTGCATGGAGTCGAGTGGAACCTAGTGGAGTGGAATGAAATGTCATGGAATGGAGTGGAATGGAATGGAATCGCGTGAAAAGGAGTAGAGTGGAGAGGAATGGAGTGGAGAGTAATGCAGTGGAGTTGATTGGTGTAGAATGGAATGGAATGTAGTGGAATCGAGAGGAATGGTATGGAAAGGAATGGATTGGAGTGGAGTGGAGTTGAGTGAAGTGGATCAAAGTGCAGTGGAATAGAATGGAAAGGAATGGAATGAAATGGAATGGAGTGTGTGGAATGGAGTTTAATGGAGTGTTGTGGGGTGGAGTGGAGTGGAGTTCTGTGGAATGCAATGGAATGGAAATGAATGGAATGGAATGGAATGGACTGCAATGGAATTGAATGGAATGGCATGGAATGGAATGGGGAAATGAAATCTGAGCTAAGATTGTGCCACTGTACTCCAGGATTTTTGACAGAGTGAGATAGATTAGAAATAAAGCAATTGAACGGAATGCAGTAGAATGGAATGGAATGGAGTGGAGTGGAAAGGAATTGATTGTAATGCAATGGAGTGGACTGGAAAGGGATGGAGGGTAATGGAGTGGAGTGGAGTGGAATAGAGTGGAATGGAGTGGAATGGAATGGAATGGATTAGAATGGAATGGAATTGAGTTGGAATCGAGTGCATTGGGGTGGAATGGAGTGAAGCAGAATCGACTAGATTGGAATGGAGTGAATGGATTGGAATGGAAAGCAGTGGACTGGAATGGGGAGGATTGGAATGGAATGCAGTGGAGGGAAGAGGAGTGGAATCCTGTTGAGTGGAGTGGAATGAGGTGGAAAGGAATGGAAAGCAGTGGAATGGAAGACATAAGAACAGATTGGCATTGAAAGGAATGGAATGGAATGGAGTGAAGTGGAGTTCAGTGGAGTTGAGTGGAGTGGATCAGAGTGTAGTGGAATGGAATGGAATAGAATGGCATGTATTGCAGTGTAGTGTAATGGAGTGGAGTGTAATTGATTGGAATGGAATGGAGTGAAGTGGAATGGAATGCACTGTAATGGAATGGAAGGGAATGGAACAGAATGGAATGGAATGGAGCAGAATGGAGTGGAGTGGAGTGGAGTGAAACTGAGTGGAGAAAATCAGAGTGCAGTGGAAAAGAATGGAAAGGAATGGAATGCAATTGAGTGGAGTGGAGTGGAATGGAGTGGAATGGAATAGATGGGAGTGGAATGGAGTGAAATAGAGTAGAATGGAATTGTGTAGAATCGTGCAGAATGGAATGGAATGGAGTAGAATGGAATGGAACGGATTGGAACAGAGTTGAGTGGGGTAAAGTGGAGTGGAGTGGAATGGAATGCAACGGAAAGGAATGACAGAGAATGGAGCAGAACAGAGTGGAGTGGATTACAGTGGACTTGAGTTGAGTGCAGTGGAACAGAGTGCAGTGGAATGGAATGGAGTGGACTGGAGTGGAATGAAATTGAATTGAGTGGAGTGGAGTGGAGTGCAGTGGAGAGGAGTGGAATGGAGTGGAATGGAATTGAGTGGAGTGGAATGAAACTGAATTGAGTGGAGAGGAGTGCAGTGGAGTGGAGTGGAATTGAGTGGAGTGGAATGAAATGGAATGGAGTGGAGTGGAATGAAACTGAATTGAGTGGAGAGGAGTGGAATGGAGTGGAATGGAATGGAGTGGAGTAGAATGAAATGGAATGGAGTGGAGTGGAATGAAACTGAATTGAGTGGAGAGGAGTGCAGTGGAGTGGACTGGAATGGAATAGAGTGGAATGAAATGGAATGGAGTGGAGTGGAATGGAATTGAATTGAGTGGAGTGGAGTGAAGTGGAGTGGAGAGGAATGGAATGGAGTGGAATGGAATGGAGTGGGGTGGAATGAAATGGAGTGGAGTGGAGCGGAGTGGAGTGTAGTGGAACAGAATGGAATGGAATGGAATGGAGTGGAGTGGAGTGGAATGAAGTAGATTTTAGTGAAGTGAAGGGGAATGGAGTGGATTTGGGTGGAGTGGAGTCGAATGGAGTGAAGATGAGTTGAGTGGATAGCAGTGCAGTTGAATTAAATTGAATGGAATGGAGTGGAATGGAGTGGACTGCAATGGAGTGGAATGGAATGGAATGGAATGGATGAAGTGGAATGGAATGGAATGGAAAAGAACAGAATGAAATGGAGCAGAATGGAATGGAATGGTACAGACTGGAATGGTGTGGAGTGGAGTGAAGTGGATTGTTTCGTAATGCAGTGAAATGGAATGGAATACAATGGTATGTTATGCAATGGAATGGAATTGTATGGAATGGTGAATGAAATGTGAGCTAAGATAAGACCACTACAATCCATTCTGAGTGACAAAGTGAGTTCCATTCTAAATAAAGGAATGGAGTGGAATAGAGTTCAGAAGAATGGAAGGAGTGTAATGGAAGGGAATGGAATGGAACGGAGTGGAGTGGCTTGCCGCGGAGAGGATTTGAGTGGACTTCAACAGACTGCAGTGTAATGGAATGGAATGGAATGGAATGGAATAGACTGGAGTGGAGTGGAGTGGAGTGGAATGTAATGGAGAGGAATGGACTGGAATGGAACGGAGTGGAACGCAATGGAATGGAATGGAATGGAATGGAATGGTGAAATGAAATGTGAGCTAGATTGTGCCACAGCACTCCATTCTGCGTGACAGTGTGAGATCCAGTAGAAATAAAGGAATGGAAGGGACCGGAATAGAATGGAATGGAAAAGAAAAAAGTGGAGAGGAGAGAATTGGAGTTGAATGGAGTTGAGTGGAGTGCAGAGGAATGGAAGAGAATGCAATGGAATGTAATGGAATGGAATGGAATGGAATGGAATGGAATGGAGTGCAATGGAATGGAAGGCAAAGGAATGGAATGGAATGATTAATGAAATGTTAGTTACGATTTGGCCAATTTATATCCGGTCGAAGTAAAGGAATGGAATGGAACGGAGTAGAATGGAATGGAATGGAGTGCATTGGAATGGAATGGAATGGAATGGAATGGAATGGAGTGGAAAGGAGGGGAATTGAGTGAAGTGGAGAGGAATGGAGTGTAATGAAGTGGAATGTAATGAAGTAGAGTGGAGTGGACTGCAATGGAACGGAATGGAATGCAATGGAAATATCTAGAGTGGAGTGGAGTAGAGTGGAGTTCCGAAGAGTGGATCGGAGTGCAGTGGAATGGAATGGAATGGAATGGAATGGAATGGAATGGAATGGAATGGAATGGAATGGAAAGAAATGGTATGGTTAATGAAAAGTGAGCTAAGATTGGGCCACAACACTCCAGTCTGTGTGGGAGAGTGAGATCCCATCAAAATAAAGGAATGGAATAGAATGCAGTAGAATGGAATGGAATGGAGTGGATGTAGAATGGAGCAGAATGGAAAGGCATGGAATGCAGTGGAATGGAATGGAATGGAGTGAAATGGAGTGGAGTGGAATTGAGTGGACTGGAATGGAATGCAACTGAATGAAACGGAACAGAATGGCATAGAATGGAACGAAGTGGAGTGCAGGGGAGTGGACTGGAGCTTAGTGGAGAGCTTCAGAGTGCAGTGGAATGCAATGCAAATGAAAGGAAAGGAATGGAATGGAGTGGAGTGGAGTGGAATGGAATGGAGTGGCGTGGAATGGAATGGAAAGCAATGGAAAATAATTTAATGGAATGGAAGGGAATGGAATGGAATAGAATGGATTTGAATGCATAGGAATGGAATCGAATGGTGATAAGAAATGTGAGCTACGACTGTGCCACTGCACTCCAGTCTGGGTGACAGAAAGGTATCCAATCAAAATAACGGAATGAAATGGAAAGGACTGGAATGGAATGGAATGGAGTGGAGTGGAACGGAATGGAGTAAAATGGAGTGGAATGGAGTGGAGTGGAATGGAGTAGAATGGAGTGGAATGGAATGGAATGGAATGGATTGGAATGGAATGGAGTGGAATGGAGTGGATTGGAGTGGAATGGAGATGAGTGGAATGGAGTGGAGTGCAATGGAGTGGAATGGAGTGGAGTGGAATGGAGTGGAATGGTGTGGAAAGAATGGAATGGAACGTAACGGAATGGAATGGAAGGGATTGGAATGGAATTGAGACAAGCGGAGAGGAGTGAAGTGGAGAGGAATGGAGAGGAATGGACAGAAATGGAGTGCAGTGGAATGGAGAGGGGTGGAATGGAATTGAGTGGAATAGAATGGAAGAGAACAGAATGGAATGGAATGGAATGGAATGGAGAGGAGTAGAGTTGAGGGGAGATGATCGGAGTGCAGTGGAATGGAATTGAATGGAATGTGGTGGAGTGGATTGGAGTAGAGTGGAGAGGAATGCAAAGGAAAGGAATGCAATGGAGTGGACTGGAGTGGAGTGGAGTTGAGTGCAATGGAGTGGAGTGGAGTGGAATAGAGTGGAATGGAATGGATTGGATTGCAATAGAATGGAGTGGAATGCAATGGAAGGGAATGGAACAGAATGGAATTGAATGGATCAAACTTTGTGGAGTGGAGTGCAGTGGTGCGAGTTTGAGTTGAGGGGATCCGAGAGCATTGGAATGGAATGGAGTGGAAAGGAGTGGAATTGAATGCAATGGTATGGAATGGAATGGATTGGAATGCAAAAAAAAATGGAATCGAACGGTGAAAAGAAACGTGAGCTAAGATTGTGCCACTGTACCCTTTTCTGGGTGACAGAGTGAGATCCAGTCAAAATAATGGAATGGAATGGAATGGAATGGAATGGAATGGAATGGAATGGAATGGAATGGAATGGAATGGAATGGAGTTGAATGGAATGGAATGGAGTGGATTGGAATGGAATGGAGTGCAACGGAATGGAGAGGATTGGAAAGGAGTGTAGTGGCATGGACTGGTGTGGAATAAAGTTGAATGAAGTGTAATGGAATGCAATGGAATGGAGTTTAATTGAATGGAATTGAGTAGAGGGGAGTGGAGTGGAATACAGTGGAATTCAGTGGAGTGGAATGGAGTGGAGTGGAATGGAATGGAATGGAATGGAATTGAGTGGAATGGAAATGTATGGAGTGTAATAGAATGGAGTGGAGTGGAGTGGAGTGGATGGTAGTGAAGTGGATTGGAATGGATTGAAGTGGAATGGAGTGAAAGGGAATGAAGTGGAGTGGAGTGGAGTGTAATAGAAAGGAGTGGAATGGAATGGAAAGGATTGGAACAGAACGGAAAGGAATGGAAAGGTGTAGAGTAGTGTGGAGAGGAGTAGAGTGGAGTGGATCATAGTGCAGTGGAATAGAATGGAATAGAATTGAATGGAATGGAGTGGAGTGGAGGGGAGTTTAGTGCACTTGAGTGGAATGGACTGGGGTGGAATGGAGTGGTGTAGGGTGGAATGGAGTGGAATGGAACTGAGTGGAATGGAATGAAGTGGAATGGAGAGGAACGGAATTCAATGGAATGGAGTGGAATCGATTTGAATGGAATTTAATGAAATGGAGTGGAATGGAATGGAATTGAGTGCAATGAAGTGGAGTAGAGTGGAATGTAGATGGAATGGAGAGGAGTGGAGTGGAGTGGACTGGAATGGAATGGAATTTTAAGGAATGGAATGGAATGGAATGGAATGGAACAGAATGGAACGGAACGGAATGGAATGGAACGGAATGGAACAGAATGGAACGGAATGGAATGGAATGGAGTGGAATGGAATGGAATGGAAGGGAATGAAACGGAATGCATTGGAGATGAGTGCAGTGGAGTGGAGTAGGTGGAGAGGAGTGGAATGGAGTGAAATAGGACGACATGGAATGGAATGAAGTGGAGTGGAGTGTAGTGGAATGCAGTGGAATTTAGTGGAAGGTACTGGAATGGAATGGAATGGCATGGAGTGGAGAGGAGTGGATTGCAATTAAATGGAATGCAATGGAAGGAAATACAATGGAATCGTGAAATGAAATGTGAGCTGAGATTGTGCCACTGCACTCCAACCTGAGGGACAGAGTGAGATACTGTCGAAGAAAAAGAATGGAATGTGATAGAGTGGAATGGAATAAAACGGAATGGAATGGAATGGAATGGAATGGAATGGAATGGAAAGGTATGGAATGGAATGGATGGAAGGGAGTGGAGAGGAGTTTACTGGAATGGAGTGGAGTGGAGGGGAATGGAATGGTAGGGAGTGAAATGGAATGGAGTAGAGTGGAGTGCAGTGAAGTGGAGTGGAATGCAGTGGAATGCAATGATATAGAATGGAGTGGAGTGGAATTGAGTGGAGAGGAATGGAATAGAAAGGAATGGTGAAATGAAATGTGAGCTGAAAGTGCAACACTGCACTACAGCCAGTGTGACAGAGTGAGATTTTCTTGACAGAAAGTAATGGAATGGAATGGAATGGAATGGAATAGAATGGAATGGAATGGAATGGAATGCAATGGAATGGAATGGAATGGAGTGGAGTAGAGTGGAGTGGAGTAGTGTGGATTTGACTGGAATGGCTGGAATGGGGTGAGAGGGAATGCAATAGAGTGGAGTGGAGTGGAATTGAATGGGATGAAATGGGATGGAGTGTAGAGTAGTGGAGTAGGGTGAAGTGGAATGGAATGGAATGAAATGCAGCAGATTGGAATGGAATGGAATGGAATAGTATGGAATTGAATGGAATGCAATGCAATGGAATGATGAAATTAAATGTGAGCTGATATTGTGCCACTGCTCTACAGGCTGGGTGACAGAATGAGATCCTGTCAAAAGAAAGGAATGGAATGGATAGGAGTGGGATGAAATGGAATGTAATTGAATGGAGTGGACTGGAGTGAAGTGGAATGGAGTGGAATGGAATGGAATTGAGAGGAGTGGAGTGGAATGAAATGGAATGGAATGGTGAAGTGAAATATGAACTTAAATTTTGCCACTGCACTTTAGCCTGTGTGAGAGAATGAGATCCTGTCGAAAGAAAGGTACAGAATGGAATGGAGTGGAACGGATTGGAATGGAAATGAATGGAGTGTAGTGGAGTGGAGTGGAATGGAGCAGAGTGGAATGGAATGGAATGGAATGGAATGGAATGGAATAGAATGGAAAGGTGAAATGAAATGTGAGCTGAGATTGTTCCACTGCACTGCAAAAAGTGTGAGAGAATGAGATCCTGGTGAAAGAAAGGAATGGAATTCAATGGAGTGGAATGGAATGGAGTGGAGTGAAGTCAAGTGGACAGAAGTGGAGTAGAGTGGAGTGGAGGGGACTGAAGTGGAATACAATGGGATGGAGGGGATTGGAATGGAGTGGAGAGTAGTGGAGTGCAGCGGAGTCAAGTGGAATGCAACGGAGTGGACTAGAGTGGAAAGGAATAGAAAGGAATGGAATGGAATGGAATGGAATGGAATGGAATGGAATGGAATGGAATGGAATGGAATGGAATGGAGAGGAATTTATTGGAGTTGAATGGA